>NC_138107.1:4795568-14795568 GCF_964146895.1 Miniopterus schreibersii | reverse complement strand
CCCTGCTGATAGCAGGCTCAGCTCTGTGACCTGCTTTGGCCAATAGGATGTGAACAGAAGTCATGTGTGCCACGTCTGAGCTAAAGTTTCATGAGCCACACTTGGTGCCAACATTGCTCCCTTTCTCTCCCTGGCTTGAGAATGGCATGTCCCAGATGGAGGCTGCTCCTTCAGCCTGGATGCCAGAATACGGGCAGGGTGCCAGCCAGCCCGAGGTGGACGTGGGAGGCTACTGTAAACCCCTGAGGTGTGGGGGTCATTTGTTAGCACAGTAAAACCTGCCCAAAACTGACCAGCATGATACTCAGTTAACGTTCATTGAATTCTATCAACTAGGGACCAGAGATGAGATCCCAGAGCTAGGAGTGCTCAGTGACAGGTGATGGTGGGAGACGGGAACATCCGTGCTCGACCTTGAAGTCTGGCCAGGATGTAAAGAGGAAGCAGCTGGGCAAGCGATATGTTAATGATCTAATAATCAAGACCATGCACTCTCAGGTTCTTGTTTTTTGTTATAAACATAAAAACTTTCTAGTTCCCATGAATACTTGTTTAACAGTATGCTTCGGTTCTTTGGCAGCATGCTTCAGAAACCTGTTCCAGCAAACGGGGGCTGCGTGTGGATGGCTTGGCCCAGCCTGTGCCTAGGAAGGAGGTCCAACCGAAATTGGGATTTCAGAGCAGAGAAGATAAAGAGGGACCTGAAAAGAGCTCCAGATTCTTGCCTGAAAAAAAAATACTTCTCCTCCTAAGAGACGACATCTGACACCAGGAGACGCTCACCCATACAGGCTGAGCCCCCTTCTCAGTGTGGGCAGTTTGGGTCTTGCAGGAACAGCGTTGACAAGCCCTGATATGGTCCCGCTCAGCTTCCCTCTCCCTCGGAGCTCAGCTGGCTTCAGTAGGTAGCAGGAGCAGGCAAGCTGGGGACAGGTTGGGAGTGTCAGCTCTCTGGAATTAGGAGGCTGTACCAATGCCTCCAGAGGGTGTTCCAAGGCCTTGGGTGTGCAGATATGATGAGGGTGACTGTGTGTGTGTGTGTGTGTGTGTGTGTGTGTGTGCACGCACGCGTTCAATTTAGCAGAGGAAGTCAAGGCAAATAGTTTAATCACAACCATCCCTCGGGGCAATTTGGAATAATTTTCTCATTAGAGACTACAGCATGCAGCATGACTAATGTTCAATCAGACAGTAGCTTCCAGTCCCCTCCCTCTGCTCTGATTAATGGGGGGGTCCTTCCTCTTCGGGCCTGGGAGGGTGGCTGGAGTCCAGTGATGGGGAGAGGAGCGAGGAGGGAAGGGAAGATCTTTTTTCAAACATAAACCTGAGAAATAAAATAATGGGACCTCTCAGGGCTTGAAGCAGACCTGATTAAAGCCGAAGGGAGCGTCAGCCCTGGGGGACCAGGATGCTGGGCAGGGCTGCCACCGCACACTCCACCCCTGATGGAGGCAGAGCTGGGACCCTCCACTTCTCCCTTTGTGCCCTCTACGTCTCTCCCCCTCCACCTGTGCTCGCCCTGTCTTCCTCCTTCTCTCTGTGTCTCCCTCTCCCTCCCTCCCTCCCTCTCTCTCCTCTCTCTCTCTCTCTCTCTCTCTCTCTCTCTCTCGGTTCCCAAGTCTCTCCTCCTGTCTTTTTCCAATTCACAGCATCCCTGGCTGTGTCTGCCCCTGGCCACATGGCACCCACAGCACCATTTGCTTGAGGTAGCCCAGAAATGAGAGGAACCAACTTCTGTTCTCCCACCTCAAAACTGTAGCCTGACGTTCACATTGAAAGGGTCCTCAGGGCCCTGGCCGGGTGGCTCAGTTGGTTGGAGCACCCTTCCACACACCAAGGGACTGTGGGTTCGATTTCCGGTCAGGGCACATACCCAGGTTGTGGGTTCTATTTCTGGTCAGGGGCTCAGAGCACGTACAAGAGGCAACCGATTAATGTTTCTCTGTCATACCAATGTTTCTCTCTCTCTCCTTCCCTTTTTAAAATAAAAAACATATCCTTGGGTTTGGATCTTTTTAAGAGTTCTCAGGGATTTTCTAGAACTTTGCTCCAAGTGTGGTCCGCAAACCAGCACTGCCTGATGCTGGTCAGACACCCAGACTCTCAGCCCTTCCTCAGATCCACTGGCTCAGAGTCTATGTTCTGTCAAGATCCCCGTGTGATCACATGCACAGTAAACTCTGGGCAGTGCTGGCCTCACTACCTCATTTCCGATCAGGTGCCTGAGGCCCAGAGTGACACAAGTCACGGAGTTAAAGACTGTCACCGCCCCAGCCCAGGACCCCTGACTCACCGTAGTCCACACCCCACCCCATCCCCAACAATAAGAAGTCCTATTATTATTGTCAAGTTGCCTCTGATCTCAAGACAACCAGTTTTCAAGTATCTTCTTCAAGATCACCTTAGAGAAGGTTTACCCCCAACACAAAAGGGTCCCTCTCTTTGCAGGGGCATCTCTCCTCCCTCCCTGATCTCCAAGTGCATCAAGTTATGTGCATTCAGGAAATCTAGTAACACAGCAATCGCACCTGCTCGCAGGCCAGGATGGAGACCCAGGGAAGACTCAGAGCTGCTTCTCGCTCCCAAGGAACATTCATTCCCAGGGACTGCGGCCTGGCCCAGATCACACCAATACCTCAGTCAGGGAGAAGGGTTTGCAGGTGTGCCACACACACAAGTATTCTCACTATGCCCATGTACACACACACACACACACACACACACACACACACACACGGGTTAAATAAACCGAATAGCTGAGCCAGAATGGAATGACTGCGGCCAGATCCACAGTGAGCCAGGCAAGACTTCCCTGAAGGTGGAACTTCTCAGAACTCTCCTGGAAGTTGCTTTGGGGTAAATCTCTTCTGGGCCTCGGTTTCCTCAGTTTCCACGGGCAGCAAGAGGAAGCCACCCACGGTACTACACTCTTCTCGCCCTCTCAGGAGTCCGAGGATTAGCGAAGCAAGAAAGAGTGAGACGGGGCAGAGGCAGAGCCAGGGGCCCCCACCCCAGCACCTCCCTCTCCCCCTCGGCCTGGATGACTGGCAGGTTGTGGAATCTCATCTACACCAAATAGCAGCTGCCAAGGCCAGCGGGGAGCCCAGCACATCAGGGTGGGGATGCTCTCCTGCCGTCCAACCGAAATCCTGCAAATCCAAGTAGAAGCAGCATGAGCTTTGGGGTCAGGCGACCTCCTGAATCCTCAGCTGGGTCCCCAGCTGTGGGACCACATGTGTGCCTTGGCCTCTGCAGCCTCGCCTTCCTCATCTGTGAAAAAGCATCACAGGGAGGAGGTAGGTGCAGGCCTCGCAGTGTGCGTGTGCATGTGCGTGGGCTCCTGAGAGGGCGAGAAGAGCGTGGACCACAGCAGGTGTCCCAGGGGCTGTCTGCACAGCGTAACTATTTTAGAGACCTTCCCCAACTCCAGACCCCCGAGGCACCAGGCACAGAGGCGCGAGGTAAACGCTGGGGTCTGCTGAGTGTTGACTTTCATTAAGTGGGGCATAAGGCCTCAAAGATCTGCCAGGCCTTCCCTGCAGGGAGCAGGAGCCTAAGCCCCACCTTGCAGCTCACAGAGTCAGGGGTGCAGGAGCACAGCTGGAACCCATCAGCGCCACAGGTGGGGACCCCTTTCAGCTCCACCCCCAGATCCGGCAGGTTGGAGTGGCAGGTGGGGCTTGGATAGCAAAGAAACCACTCTGTCCCCTACTGGCTCTCACAGAAGCCTCTGGAGGACCGCCCACATACAAGCCTGGGTGCAAATGTTGTGGGGAGCATCTGTGAGGTCAGTGAGATTTGCTGCAGTGCCCCCAACTCCCTGCACCATGTCCACATCTTTCAGGCAGACACCACTCTGTGACAACCCTTACACACACAATTTAAGCAGCCGCCCTGCTCTTAACATCCCCATCTGGGATCTTCATGGCCCCAGTTGCCAAGACACCTACCTGGACCCTCATGGGGCACTCAGGTGCTCTCAGAAAACATCAGTGACTTCACCGGGGTGACCACCAGCTTAGTGAGGAACTGACCTTTCACCTGACCCATTCAAGATTATTAACCAAAAGTCACAACTTTAAAAAATCAATTCAACCCTACATTTGAGAGGAGGAGGTGCAGTGGGAGGCCAGCCCGAGAGGCTTGCAGAGATCATCAAGTTCCACCACTGGAGGTCGCCTACTCAGACTCTGAACAGGGTGGAGAAATGGCCACGAGGAAGAAGCGGGTCCCAGCCTCAGCTCTGCCCCCACTCGCCCCATGACTTCTTCCCCAGTCTGGGCAAGTGTCTTCCCCAGTCAGCCTCAGACTCTCTTCCTTGCTGAAAGAGGGACTATCAGATCTCTAAAGGACGTTCCCCTGCCAGCTCCACATTCCTTGGGTCCTGAATCACCCAGACTCAAGACTCTTCCCCTACTGAACCCTCCACAGGAGCTTCGATGTCAACATCCATTGTCCCATTGTCCCTCCTCCTTCTGAGGTCCTCAATCCGCTTAGTGCCTTCAGCACCTCCCCCCACAGAACCAATGCCCAGAAAGTGATGGGAGGGCAGGGTGAGGCATGACACAGCTGTAACCTCTGAATACAGGTGACTTGGTTCAACCACCATCTCTCTCAAGGATACAGTTTTTTATTTTAAAGACTAAACGGAGTGGGGAATGAAACTTGCAAACTGGGAGAGACAGAGTAATGCTCTTAGAGGTATTTGTCTCTTGACTTATCTCCCCTTCTTGAGGACAAGGACCCTGATTCATTCATCTTTGAATCCCCATATAGCATTTAAAGCCATTCCTGGGGCATGACATTTGTTGAGTGGATGGACGGATGCATAGATGAATGTGTGAATGGATGCATGCATGCATGCATTGATACATGGATGCATGGATGATACATGGATGCATGGATGATGGGTGCATGGGTGCATGGGTGGAGGGACACGTGTATGGATGGGTGGATGTATGGGTCCTGATGACAGGCAGAAGATGAAAAAGCATTGGCTGACAAACCCAGTGAGTGACTGGCCCTCCTGTGGACAAGGCCTGGCAGTTGGGCCCAGTTAAAAGCATTGGGCAACATTCTGGTGTTCAGCAACCAATATGGAATATTTGTCATTAAGTCCATATCAGTGGGTTTTTTAAAGCCTGGTAGAGTGACCTCTCTGCCAGAATGGTACTCCCCCACACCTCACTATCTAAGGCCACAACCATTTCCCCGGTTAGCTCTTCAAATCAAGTTCTGCAGCCATGATGGTTCAACATAGGAAGAAGGAACTTGGACAGGGGATGGGACTGAGATCCAGCCCCACCAGCCTCCTGTAGTAGCCAGTCCCCAGCACCCATGTGGGAAGATCTGAGTGGGATCCAGATTGGTGGCATCTGACCCAGGCCTGATTCCTGGATCTGAGCCTCAGGGCACTTGTTAGAACCTCAGGTCCCCACTGCAGACCAACTAGATCAGAATCCACATTGAAGTGTGAGAGGCAGGGTCTCAGGCACTTTGATCCCTGGAGGGGACAGCCATGGGGAAGTGGAGAAGACCTGGGTTGGGCCTCAAAAGCAAGCCAGGCCTGTGCCTCACTAGCTCATGGCCACAGGACTTTGTGCCTATCTGTGCTGGGACTTTGCATCTGTAAAGTGGAGGGATGATGCTTGACCTCCACACATCAAATACCAGACAGGAATGCAGTTCTCTAATTTGACTCATTAAAATGAGTCAGGTGCCCAGGTAACACAGAGGTGCTCACTCCAGCGCTGTTTATGATAGCAGCAAAACTGGACACAACCTCAATGTCACTTGGGAGATTATGGCAATCACTGGGACACACCAATCCGTTTGGGACAGCACCATTAAGAAGAATGTGTGCATCACCTACTGCTAAGTGAAAAAAGCAGAACTACAGAACAATATGTGTGTGTGATACCAGTCATGTAAAAAAAAAAACAAAAAACCGCTCACATATTTTTATGTATGGATGGAAAAGTCTAGAAGATTATAACCCAAACTGCTAATAAACCAGGAGACAGAAGGAACTGAATTGGGGACAGAGAAGAGAATTTTGCTTTCTTAACATTGTTTCAGTTATTAAAATTGATTAGGAATAAAAATCTGCTTTGTAAATCTGAGGTATTATTATAATCATTACTAATGAGATGGAAGTATAGTGCTAATGACTTTATCCAGGAGAGAGAACACACCCAGAGTTGTGTCTCTCATTGGTGTTAGTAACCTCCATGGGACCAATACACTGGGGCAGCAAGACACTGAGGCCCCAGGAGATTCTCAGACTCAGTTCCTAGAATCAGATGTGTAGCTTCTTGAATGAAACTACTCATGGAGGGTAGAACATTTTCAAATGTAAAGGACTAAGAATGGTACAGGTTAAAATGGCATCTGACTTAGAACAGAATTATAGTATTGTGCTCAGTCATTTTGAGTTTACTATAACTGTGTCTCCTGGGGTTCCACAAAGTCCTTACTCCCACTCCTGCTAGAGACAGCAGTCGTGGAAGGGCTGTGAGGGTGTGTGGGGGACACCAGGCGAGGGCTGCTGGCAGATCAGAGAGCACTATAGGATAGCACTGTGCCCAGGCCGCTGGGATATAGCCCCAGGAGAGGAAAGGCACTCTGAAATACCCCTGTAATGCTCAGTGATGCCCAGGAAAGTCAGTCTATGTGATTCATCAAAGGGAAGATAGAGGTAGGGTTCCAGGGTCACCTAATGCTGTCTAATCTTGGGTGCTGTCTAATCACAGCACCAATGCACCCACTCACACCTCATGAAAGACTGAGACTGGTGGGAGCAGAGGAGCCCAAGGGGAAGCTAGAGTTCAGGGTCTTTTGGGGAACTCACTCCTGACCTTGGGTCTCTGTAGTCCACAACCTGAAGACAAGTATAGGAAGCCAAGGGCTCAAGCCCCAGAAGCATTTCCAAATACACTGCCTGATGAGGCAGGAGTTGGGCATGGGGTACAGACAGAGGAGTGGGAAGTGAGCACTAGGAAGGCAAGGGAGTCAGGAGCAGGGTTAGCAACTAAAAGCAGGAGCGTAAACATGAAGCCTGGCACATAGTAGGTGCTTCCTCCTTAGCCCTGATGCACCAGGGCCTCTGCTGTCCTGCCACTTGTCAGTGATTGAGGAGATGTCTCAAGTCCAAGGATGGATGAGCCCTGATCTCCTCTAAAGAAAAGAACACTCTCTACCCAAAAGGGAAGGGTCAGTTGGGGCCCTGGGAGCCATGCTGCCAAGCCCACTTCCAAGTCATTTCCTCATATTCCATCTTGTGTAGGGTCACCAGGTAAAACACAGATGAAGTATTGTATGGGACACACTTATACTAAAGAGTTACTCGTAGTTTATTTGAAATTCAAATTTAACTAGGCACCCTGTTTGGTTTCTGTTGTTTTATTGTTTGTTTGTTTATTTGTTCGCTTGCTAACTCTGACTAATCTAATCTGAGAACAATCTTTGGGCGATCAGGCAGCAAGGATGTCATTGTCCCTACACTGCAAGGAGGAAAATGAGCACCAGGGTTTTCCTCTGGGCTCACATTCCCAGAGCTGGTGAGTGAAGGCGCTGGGACAGGCCCTCAGGTCCTCAGACCCCAGCCTGTCCTTTCCCCACACCAACAGCTCCCCAGCAGCAAAACCACCCAAGGAACTTCTGAAAAAGAAAAATGAAGAGAGAGGTGTTTGAGGATGCACCCAAACCAACGGATCCCTGGGGGGAAACAAGAACAGTTTTGTTTCACATACCTCCAGGTAGCCTGACTGATTCCTGTTGAGTGTGCACTGCTTTTGCAATTTTAACACTAAGACAATGCTCCATATTGGGAGGGGGCAGGAGGTGGGTGCGGGGGGGGGGGGGGGAGTGGGACCCAGCTCAAGGGAATGAGCTAAGCTAAGTATTGAAGTCACTCTAGAGCTTTCTCACACAGCCAGGAACCCAGCTCAAGAAGGCAATCAGACATAGAAACAAAGATTCCCTTGTGCGGCCTGTACAAGCCATGCTTTCAAAAAATATTGAATGTCGTGGGAAAATACTCATGATGGGTAAAAGGAAAGGACACCAAAGTGACTGTGTGATACTGATCCAGATATAAGTGTATGTACAATAATAAAGACTGGAAGGAAGTTTGCAGAAATGTTCAATGGAGGGGAGGAATGATTATAGTGGATATTTTAGTTTTCTAAATGTTCTAAATAAATATGCATACAAGACTTTATTTTTTTATCTTCACTCAAGGATATGTTTTCATTGATTTTTTTTTTTAAAGAAAGAGAAAGTGGGGCGGAGACATCAATGTGGGGGAGAAACATCCATCAGCTGCTCCCATACGTGCCCCAACTGGGGATCAAATCCTCAACCCTTCAATGTCCGAGACAATGCTCCAACCAACTGAGCCACACTGGCCAGGGCAAGACTTTTTGAAATAAAAATAAAGATGCTTGAGCCCCACCTCAGAGAGACTAAACCAGAATCTCTGAAGGCTGTGAATCCCAGAAATCTGTACTTGCAAAATGTTTGGGTCTTCTCGGCGCCTACACCATGCTGGTGCTTTGTGACTCACTACTAAGAATGAAAGGTTTTGCCCCCGCCAGTGCGGGACTCTGCCACCTGATTCATTCTGCCGCTCTAGATGGTTCTGGAAAAGGAATGGCTGGGAGGAAAGGGCAACCCATGGGTGAGCAAGGGCACCTCCCAGGCAAATGCTCCCTGGCATGTGACTTCCTCTGACTTGGAAGAAAACAGAGCTCTGTGGCTGTATGGAAATCACTTTGCAAATGAAATGGAAAGCAGGGCCTTGGAGAGGGCCAGCCCCACAGCACAGCCCTAAGGTCCCAATCTTGGAAACAGTCACAGCCAAGGAGGTGGCACCTAGCAGAATCTTCTCTGTGAGCTGACAAAGGAACAAAAAGCATTCCCACGTCACTCTGTGCGGGGGCCGCCACTTTGGATTTGGAGTCCAGGAGGCCCCTGTGCTTCCCAAGAATGGCGTTTGTGCATCATCAACCCAAGTCCATGACTGGGTGGTCTCTGATCACTTTAGCCTGGGTCTAGTGGCACCTGGAAAGATGGGAGATGGAACAGACCAGCCTGGATGGCTGAGAGCAGGTTGACCCCCAAGGTCTCCCCCTCCTTGGTGTCTTTTCCCCCTCCCCCAACCCCAAAGTGCCCAGAAACCCCTCTTACAGGTTCCATCACACAAGGGCCCCTCTGGGGGTCTGTTTAGCTGAAATTCCCTCTGTCTTAATCAGTCCTTTCACCCAAAGTTCTAGCGCCTCGATGGGCAGGACCTGACTACATATTAAGTAGAAAGAAAAGTGATCAGATTAATTCACATGAAGGTGTCATAAACCCATGGACTGACTGACCTCTGTGAGCCACAGGAAACGGTCAAGCCGGGATGAACATCTTGGCCCCTGACCCCACTGGGCTTTGGGGCTCGCGCATCCCCTGAGACGGTGGGAAGAGAGCGAGGTTCTTCTGGGTAACTTCTGCCACCTGGAAAGGAGGCTTCTTCCCAGGCCGCCTCAGTAGCCATCGCAGGCCCAGAGCCCTGCGGAGAGGCTCAAGGGGCAATTACATCAGCACAGGACGCCTTTGTTTTGAGCTGAGGCTGGTTTTCCCACAAGCGACTGAAATAAATTAGAGCGTTTTCAACGAGGGCGGTTGAAAGCGGCACTCTTGGAAAAATCTCAGCAGCTGCTCTTTATTGGATTATAACTAGGAGCAAAACACCCCAAACCACACAATCGCCTGCAAAGGGGGGAAAATCAAATCAAATACAACATTGTTGTAGGCTCTGGAAAATGTTTCCCCAGGAAAACCAGCCTGGGAACCTGGTCAATGTTCTCTAGCTCGGCTGCCCGGGAGACAGACACTGCTCCTCGGGGGTCACATACAGTTTGTCTACACACAGGCGGCCAGAGACACCAACAGACAGCCACACACAGGCAGGCTGGAGATGGGACAGGCGCCCCTGTGCAGGCAGCCGCCACAGGGGTGCACGGAGGCCCAAGGGGAAGGTCCTATCTGCAGGGCAGCCCAGCCTAGGACCGAGACACACCGGGCCCGCTGTGCCAAAAGGGCCTTAAAAATAGTTAAAACCACTCTGCTTGGAGGGTAAGCCAATCCCATGTTCCCTGGAAGCCCATGGAGGTATTAAATCCAGTACTCAATTCAGCAGATGGCTTCCGATGGAAAAAGGGAGCACATGGCCAGGAGACCAGAAACCTGGGTCATCCTAACTCTGCCACCACCTAGCTCTATATGCAAAAGCAAGCCCTTTGCATTTCTCTGAGCCTCTGTTCTCTTATCCATAAAATGGGTATGTTTTTCAATCCTCCCCAGAGGATACTTTTTCCTAATGACTTTTTAGAAAGAGTGAAAGGGAGGGAGGAGGGTGAGAGAGAGAAAGAGAGAGAAACATCGATCTGAGAGAGACACATTGATTGGTTGCCTCCCACTGGCACCCCAAGAGAGACTGGGGATCGAACCTGCAAACCAAGTACATGCCCTTGACCAAGAACCTTGGGTCTGCTGGCTGACACTCTAACCACTGAGCAAAACTGGCCAGGGCTAAAATGTACCAGTATTGTCATACTTGTCTTCCCTCTTTCCAGGGTGGTGGTGGGGGTGTTCATAAGGCTCAAATGAGAAGGAAAGGAGGAAAGAACAAGACCAGTGGTCGTTTGGTGAGGGCAGATGGACTAGGAAGGGGCAGAGAGGGCACTGAGCTGATGCAGATTCCTTGAGCATATGCATCTGTCAAAATTAATCAAACTATACATTTAAGATCTGTGCATAGGTTATATACAAATTACACCCTAATTTTTAAAGATGAGAAGCGGGCTACAGCGCTGAGCCCATGGAAGCTACTCCTCCCACGAAGGACGCTCCAGCTGCCCACTGTGAACAGGAAGCTCGAGCAAATAAAGTCTCACTTTGCCCTCAGATAGGAGATTATTTTGAAGTTCAGGTTCAATAGTTTCAGAAAACACATATGTTTGTGTCTAGTTCAAACTGGCTTGGTAGGTATTTAAGAAAAAAACATTAGTTTAATTCAGAGTTCAGTCAAAAAAATAATAATATTTGGATTCGGTTTTGGGTTCAGTGAATCAGGGCAGTGTTTTCCAATTCGGGGGTCATGGTTTGGTTCAGTTCAAGTTCTTGTTAGAACAGCCCAGCATGGGGCTTGGCCTCCGGGACACAGCCAGCCTGGCCCAGCAGCCATTGTCCGCACAATTATAGCCCTTCCAGACCTGCATCCGCCAAGGCAGCCCCTCCAGCCTCCTTCCTGGGCCGCCCAAAAAAGAGAAACCGGACTTAAGAGGAAAAAACGTCAAGCCTGGGCCCACACGCAGGTGAGAGGCAGGAGTTGGTCCCTGAGATGCTGCCACCCACCAGGAGGAAGAGTAAATAATCGTGACGTCTGGCAGCTTATGCCCTGGCCACTGGGTGGGTGGGAGCGGCCGGGCCCTTCTGCAAGTGGCAGAACCCAGTGCGCTAGTCAGGGGTGGAGGCCATGCCCACAGCCGGGTTCACACAAGCAGTGGGCAGGTATAAGAAGTCCTTCCAGAACACCCCACGCACAGGCTGCCTCCTTCCAGGCCCCCATTGCACCCTTGGTCCTGTTGGTCACAGCAGGCACACGTGCAGTGTCATGACTTTCTTCTTCAGACCTGACATTTCTACTTGAGACTAAGGCTCCCAAATTCTATTTCCAAGACTCCAGAAAGAGCAGAAGTGGCCCTGGCCGGGTAGCTCAGTTGGTTACCATCATCCCGATACTCCAAGGTTGCAGGTTCAATTCCCCATCAGAGTACATACAGGATCAACCAATAAATGCATAAAGTAGAACAACAACAAATCGATGTTTCTCTCCCTCCCTCTCTCTCTCAAATCAATAATTTTTTTTCAAACCTTATAAAAAATAAACGAGCAGGCAGAATGAGTGGAAGACAGAGCTCAGAAGCATTCGTGGAGGTTTCCAGGACTAGCATTTACGTGGCATGGGAGTAAATATCAGGGAAGCCTACAAAAAAAGGGGTTACCTCTCCACCTGCCCTCTCTGGCTGCCCCTGTCTCCAGCCTGGCTCATCCCGTCCTGGCCTCAACCATGGAACAGCGCACCGCATCCCAGGCCTCTACCTCTGGCCAGGGCCCCCCTCATCGCTGACCTTGCACCCCACCCTCCAGGCAGCCTGGAGGTGTATGTCTCTGTGCGTCTGCACATGTTGTTCCTTTGCCCGGGAGGCCCTTCCTCCTCATTCTCTCGAATAACTTCCCCTGGGTGCTTCCAGGCACATGGCCACTCTGCACAGAAGGGGGCAGGTATGGAGAGCGTCACCCGGGTCTAGGCACCTCCAGCTCACTCCTGCATCCACTCTCTTGGCACGCTCATCCTTCCTGGTGAATTCTCTCCCAAAGGGCCCCTCGGTCCCTGGCACACAGACTTCTGTGGGCAGCACCATGTTCAGTCTCTGCACTGCCCAAAGGCATCCAGTGGAGGGCGCTAGTCGGGGCTGAAGTCCGCTTGCCAACCTGTACTGCTGAGACCTGTACCCACCCAGAGGGGGCACTTTCCCGTAATTCTCACCTGTGAAGGCAGCAGCAGCCCTGCTCCGCAGACATGCACAGAACCCAGGAGCGGTCATTTGACACCCTGAGCAGCTGTCTTGATAAGCTCATCACTCATCCTGGTTGCAGCGACTTGCTGGACTGGCTGCTCTCACAGGCAGGGTGAGAGCTGGGGCTCATCTCTGTGACACTAGTCCTGAGCACAGTGCCCGGCCTGGGCTGACAAGACCAAGGCCAAACGGACCAAGGACCATGTGAATCATTTCTTTTGGGTTTTCATGCTCAGCTTGAGTGTATTTCCAGCTCCTCTGTCAGACCCTGACACCATTTCATGACGAGCTGGGGAAGTAGCTGATGGTGTCCCTGCCTGTCCCAAAAGAGAGATTACAGTGAACTTCCTTCAAGATCTGCTTCCTCCTGCCCACCCCGCCCCTGCCCAGCTCACTCAGCCAGGCCAACCATTCCCTGTGCTGCAACAGCCAGGTCCTGAGCTCAGCAGGCTTGGGGCTTTTGTTCTTTCTTTTTTTTTTTAATATATCTTTATTGATTTCAGAGAGAGGAAAGGAGAGGGAGAGAGAGAGATAGAAACATCAACGATGATTGAGTCATTGATTGGCTGCCTCCTGCACGCCCCCAACTGGGGATTGAGCCTGCAACCCGGGCATGTGCCTGACCAGGAATCGAACCCCAATCGCCTGGATCCTAGGTCGATGCTCAACCACTGAGCCACGCCCGGCTGGGCAGGTTTTTGTTCTTGTACTTCTCCAACTGGTGTTATCTGCTGTTATCCCCAAGCCCTGTCAGCCCCAACATGCCCCTCAGCCCGGCCCAGCGTGGGCTTTTCTGCTGGTCCACACAAACCCCCATCTCCCCCACTTTCCAACATGCTGCTTTCGTCAGAATTCCAAGCCCTTGAGGAGCTCCTGGGCTGCGCCCCAGCTCAGGCAACCACGGCAGGACACATTGTAATTATCTGTGCCCATGACCCACAGCTGCCTACTGTTTGGGCCTCACAGGCTTGCCCGTGAAAGCCACTTCTCAGCTCCCAACTTCAAAGGCATCCAGGAGGCAGTGGGGTGCAGCAGGAAGAACACAAGCTAACGGACGTTCATTCAAACGTCAGCTCTTCCCTCCCCGTCCTGAGGCATTGGGCAGCTGTTAGCCTCTCTGACCCTCAGTTTCTCCTTCTGTACGCTGGGGATGATACACTACACTGATGTGGATTAAATAAGATAAAGCCTGAGAAGTGGCTGGTAACTGATGGGACGACCAAGTGGTTCGGGGTTCCTCTGGGCTTTCCAGGGTTAAGCACTGAAGTCTTGCATCCTAGGAGCCTTGCAAATGTTGGGCAAATGGGACAACTGGTCACCCTAAAACCCTAAGCAGTGATTTGCTTGTTCTCCTCTCAGAGGAATAACTGAAAACCTGGAACCTCAGTACAGCCTCTGGATTAAAGAAAAATGGACCAGGGCGAAGATGGTCTTGGCTTGCCCGACCCAGGCTGGGCCGCTTTGTTACACTCGTGAATTTCCCTTCAAGCAGTCCCATTCCCCTGCTGGATTTTAAAGTCCATAAGAGCTGTGCCCCCCCCCCGCCTGCGCCCCTTCATCCGTGCACCCCAACAGCTCCCAGAGTGGCAGGCAGTGGATGCCCCGCAGACCCACATGCCCTGGCCGGGCCGGGGAGGGAATTCGCAGCCCAGCGCACCTGCATGGAGTTCTCTTCCGACCGCCCCTTCCTGGCCTCTTGGGGAAAGGAGGGAAGGGGGTTTCCATTCTTTTCTTAGGCCGGGCGGAGTGGGGGCGTCTGTCATTTATAAGGAAACCCTGGGAGGTGGGCGCAGAGCCGTGCGTCCCGCGGGCCCCTCCGTCCTCTGAGGCAGCAGCGACACCTGCTGGCCGGGCCCGGGGCTGCGGGCTCCGTGGGCGCCGACGCGGCCGCGCTTGGGATATCTTGGGGGCCCCACTGTCTGCTGCCCCAGGAGGCCCCCTGGACCCTCACTGGCCGCACAGGGGAGGCCTGGACCGCCTGACCCGCCTGACCCGCCAGCCCCAGGGTTCCGCGGGGTTCCGCGGGGTTCCGCGGGCCCTGGGCGACGGCGGCCCGTCGGGGCAGCTGGGCTGGAGATGCTCGTGGGGCCGCGGCCCCTGCGTCCCCGGGGAGCGAGGGACCAGTGGCCGCGGGGCTGTCCTTTCGGGAACGTGGCCCCCCACAGCCTTGAAGAACAAGGAGGGGGGGTCTGGACCGCGCTGAGGGGCCCCCGGCGGCCTTGCAGCCGCAAACGCCCGCTCCCCGATTTACCCATCTCCCCCTCGCAGCTCCCCGAATGCCCCAAGAACTCGCCATTTCTCCCCTAACCCTTCTCAATTGCTTTTAAGAGCTAGCGCTTTCTCCGCATCTTCATTTTCTCTTTCAAGCACTAATCGGGTTCTCTCCAGAAATTAATATTTCGGCAGTTTATGAGGACAGTGGGGAGGTGCCGCCCGGAGAGCGCCCCTGGGTGGGGGGGACACCCGCCGCGGGCTGCCTCCTGGTGGCTCACCCACCGCGGCCCCGCCCGCGCTCCAGCCTCACAACGGCGGCTGTTCAAAAATGAGGCCTCGGCGAAATCACGGGCCATCACAAGCCTCGAGGGCCAATGAGCTACACTGTGTGCTATTCCCATCGCGCAGATGGGGAAACTGAGGCTGGGAGAAGCGAAGGACCTTGCCACTGCTGAATGCCACTGCTCAGGCTCCTGCACCAAGTCATAGCCGTGTTTGGGAATGCCTATCAAAGTGAGAAACAACACGACCTTAAATGTTTATCCGCACGTATAGATATAGATATATATATGTGTAAACATATATTATGATTTTGAGGCAATTATATATGTATTAAAATTATAAATATAAGTGTTCTGATCTCCATGTTGGAGCTTGCCATTAACTATATGCTCTGACTTTCTGCACACACATGCACATACTGTGCAGATTACAAAACAATATACATGCTTATCAGTCCAGGTCCTGCGAAACCTGCGGTGGGTGATTTGAGGAGAGTTTAATAAAAGGGTTTCTTTACAGGGCTTAAGAAAATCAATGAGAGATGATGAAGCACCCAGGGTCCTGTAACCATGCCGAGGGTGGAAGGGTAAATCGAGGAGGCAGTTCTGGAATCCAGAGAGAGGAGTCCTGCCCAGGGGCAAGGGCTGCAGCTGGTCACCGGCCTCAGAAAGGGAGCCAGCCAAAGAGTAAATATTCCTGCCCACTTCTGTCCCCTGCAGGGGCAGAGCAGGGCAAGGAGGGTGGACAGTGGACCTGGAGGAGGGCCCACAGAAGAGACCCATGTAAACATATGGCATGTCCAAAAGGATACACTGTGTGTTAGGAGTGTTGAGGGGAGGGGTTGCAGGGAGTAGGAGGACTAACACTTTAACCTTTTATTTCCTATGCCTCTGTATTTGAATTTATAACAAGTACCATACAGGAAATGTATAATAGTCAACAATAATTAAAATATTCCATTTGGGGAAGAGCATATAGAAATCAGTGAGCTCTGATGGAATAAGCCCTGTGGGAGGAGGGTCACCTCCTTCACGAAGTCCCTCCTGTCACCTCCTTCACAAGGTCCCACTACAACCACCCTCATCCCTCCCTGCTCAGAGCTCCAAGCTGAAGAACTGTAGCTCACGCTGGGTTGTTCTGGGCTGTTCCACTTAAACGAAGCACGGTTATCCACAGCTAGACAGCAGCCACCTCCAGGTCCTTGCCAACCCAGAGCTGGCACAAAAGAGGTGCCCAGTAAATAAGCCATCATGACAGATCGAGCTCCAGGCCTCACCAGCGGGGTGACCTGGGCTGTGAGTCCTCTTGTCCTCAGCTCTGGGGTGTAGATGGATGGAGGCCTTGCTCCCCCCCAGGGCTGCCGTGAATTGGAAACACTCCGCAGAGGCACAAGCACATGCAAACCCAACGTGTCAGGAGTAACACACTTGGATTCATGCACCTTTGCAATTGCTTTTCTTTTCATTATTTTAAAAAAAAAAAGTGTGCTTAAGAAGAGTGATCACCTCTCTTCATTTCCTGCCCTCTCCCTGTCGCAGGGGCACGAGACATTTTATTCAGGGTCGCAGATTCTGTTTCCGTCTGGGGGAGGCAGGCCTCAGGGGAATGGGCCCCCTTTAGGAATTTTTACCGGCTGGGAAATATAATCCGGTGTTTTCCAGCCATCATTTAGCAAAGAGTTGTCATCGGAGTGGTTTCCTCTCGCCCGCCGCCGCCTCCCACCTTACCCCTCCCAGCCCCCGGAAGGACCGACTTGGTGACTCTCTTCACAGTTATGAACAGGCAAATCTGCGAAAACTTAGGAGGCCTCGGCTGAACCGAAACGTTTTTCAAAGAAACACTTTCCAGCCCAAGAAAGGTAATATCCTGGAGGGCTGCCCGCCTTCCTGCAATTAACTAGAATACCACCCAACGGCGCTTTGGTTGGCTACCATTTCCCATGGAAATACCTCAAATGCTTTTCCTCCTGGTGGTTCAGCAACTAGAGACATGGAAACAGACAGCAGCCCGAAAATGGGACCTTTGTCTCTTTCCTGTTCAAGCCGCAGAAGGGCAACCGGGACCAGCGAGCCCTCCCTCGCCACCCACCGCAGCCCAGGCGCTGTGGGCGAGGGTGAGGTGGGCGAGGTGGGCGAGGGGCGAGTAGCCTGGCCCCCAGGTGGGCTCTGGAGGCCAGGCGAGGGAGGGAAGGGGGAGCTGTCTTGAGGAAGGGCTGGGGGTTGAAACTCTCCCCCCTGTGCTGTCAAGTGCAACCCCAGCAGAGACCTTCTCAAGCCCCAACCTCCACTTGCCTATCTGTAAAGTGGGAAATAAAAGCTTTCAGGGTGGTTGTGGAGATCAAATGAGGTGGTGCTTCGCAAGCTCCAGGCACACAGTAGGTGCTCAGCAGGCCCCGGTTTTCATCACATTCTTTGAATTGGAGCATCACCTCTCCTGCTGCCCCACTGTCTCCTTTTTAAATATAAATGCTCAGGAAGGGGTAACCTTGGAGGGCTGCCAGGAAGAGGAAAGGAGGTGGTGGTGCCAGGTAGAGGAGGCCAAAGGAGACAGAAAAACCGAACTGCAAAGCAGCCCATCTATCAAATCAGGGCCAGTGGCAGACAGGTCCCCCAGGCAAGCTTCTGGGCACTCGAGCCCCCCAGACACCTAGAAAATGCCCCCTCTGATGCAAGGATTGCAAGAGCCACCTCTTGTCCCCTGGCCCGGTTGTCTGCACGTGCTGTTAGAGTTTCACCACTAACAGGGTCCAGAAGGGGAAGGAGTGTGCAGGGCATGTCCCTCCAGCTTCAGGCTTGCCCTGCACCCAGCTCTGGGACATGCTGCTGGCACTGGGCTGCTCACTTCCACAGGGCAGGCCCTTGTCCCCCGCCCTCCCACTTCAGCCTGACTAGCCCCTGGAGGGGCTCCCACCCCAAGTCATCTGTCCAACTGTGGTGTCTGTACCTGAAATTACATTATTAGCTGTTCATTTCTCTGAGCAGGAAATCTACAGTTCTAAACGTTCAAGCTATGGAGGAGATAAGGTGAAGAGTAAAAGTGAAAGAGGGAGCTTTGCTGTTGTTTTACAGGGAGCATGGAGACATAGGGTGAAATAATTTTATTTTACGATTCTAATTTGCATTTTGCTCAATCACCTCACTTGCCATTATCTCCGATTCTTTTTGGAGTAGGGCAATGTATCAACTAGTTCTTTAATACCAAGCTGTGTATTAAATTTAAATGTACAATTTGGTCAGAAAATAATAACAAATTTGCTCATGGAATTTTATTTTTTACTTTTTTGTGTGCAAAAAGCAGGGCTATAGCTGCTAATCCTTTATAAATCTAGTATCTTGACTTTTGTCAGTTTCTGAAAAACAGTTAAAATCATAATAAAAGAAGAAATCTATTACAGAGCAGAACTCTGGACAGTCATGCTCTTTGCACATCTTTATGGAAGGGCAGTCCTGAGCCCCAAAGCAAAATAAAACAGCTGAGGGCTGGGCCAGAGCGAGAACACCGCACACCTCCCTTACTGCACAGAAAGTCAAGGTGGGGGAGTGCAGACAGCTGAGAGCAGAAAAGCGGCCCTGGGGACAGTGGTAACAAAGGTGGGAGCGCCCACAGGGCACAGAAATTGGAGTGAGGAATTTTGAAAATAAAATGTACGTAATTTGCAATTTTGTGAAAGAATTCATTGGTGCCAAATGACACCTCAGTAGATTTATTTGTTTATGCTGATTTTTTTTTTTTTTAATATCACACAATGGAATCTTTCCAGAAATATTTTAGATGACCTAAGTTTTCTCTTTCTGGGGATTTTTTAACACAATACAGAAGAGCATAAAGAATAGTAATGAGCACTTATATTCATACTGTCCTAAATTGGGAGTTGTCTATTTTCGGGAACATAACTATGAGATATGAACTGCTGTGATCATGCCTATTTGGCTTTTATTATTGACCTATGACAAGGGAGCTGTAGGTAGTGCCCAAAAGTATTGGTTGGCAAAAGGTTGAAGTTCTTACATACTGGCTGGTGAATAACCCTTGCTCAGGACCCTTCTGGGGGACTCCTGCACCTGTCTACAACACAGCACCTGGCACAGCCCAGGACCCCCAGGACCTAGGTTACTGCCCCACCAGCCCTCTGAAGCTCCTGCGTGCAAGATTCCATCTCTACATGTATCCTTGGCCACAGCAGCCTGGCCTGCTTGGCAGTGGTGGTGACATCCTGCATGGAAACGACCGCCCCCACCCCCACCCGCATTCCCAAGGACTGCAGCTGGGCCACTGCCTTCCTCTGGAGTCACATGTGGGAACTGCAGTCTCTGCAGGACTGACTCTGAGAAGCGCAGCAGGTAGGCACCCATGTGATAGAAGGAAGTGACCGGCCAGATCTGTAGGGGTAGTTCAGGGCCAGAAGTTACCTCCAATATAGGTCCCCTTTTCCACAGTTTCTGTTGAATTCCACCTCCTTTTAATGGAGCACTATGAAAATTCCTTAAGCACCTGCCCATCACTGACATTAGCTATCTTAATTTAATTCATGAAAATGAGAGCTGACACATAAGTGCTTGCTCACTGCCAGGCACCATTTTAAATGTATTACACCTCACTAAGTACTATCAGTATCGTCATCATCATTCCCTTTTCACAGATGAGGAATCTGGGGACAGAGATGTTTAAAATTTAGGTTGCAGAGCCCAGGATTCAAAACAGACCATCTAGCAACAGAGCCCATGCATTTAGCTAGTGTGCTGCACCACCTCTCATTCACCTGAAAGGTCAGACTTGACCTAACTAAACATGACATTTCAAGAAATGATTTTCAATGACATAGTCAATAATAGAGATATGGAATATATGGACAGCTCGGATGATTATATAAGGCATGGAAAATGTTTAATTTAATTGATGTCAGTTTACAAAGTCTGAGAAGAGATCAACACCGTTTATAATATCATTGACATTCAGAAAGATTTTCCACTTATTGAAGTTACAAGTTACCTAACGACTATGAGTTAATAGGGAAATTGTCAAAAGAGTTTGAGGCCATTTCCTGTATCAGGCCATGGCCCCGGTAGGTACATCATTTAACAAGGATCGGCCGCATCAAACAAAAGCTCATCCCAGCAATTCCCAACTATGAACAAATGATTTAGAAAAGATCAGATTTCACTGATGAACAATTTGTGCTAGAACTTAGAGAACAGAAGAGAATAGTTTTAATTTCTGACGTACATATTGAATTGTGTGAGTTACATTATCATCATTCCAGGTAAATATCTGAGTATCAACTCCTGTCCTTGCCCAATAAATAGGTGGGGTGGGTTTTCATGAATGCTACCTTGCTAAGTGGGTCATTCTGCGTCCCATTGTTCCTCGGCTGTTCCTTTCAACTGCTGCCCAGGAATTCCTCTTGAAACCCTCCTGCCTTCTACTTAGCCTTCCCCCTTCTCATGGACATTCAGGTTGTCTCCAATCAGATGCACTTCCTGTGCACAGGCTGAAGAGTTTCTCTTGGGTATAAATGCTGAAATAGAACCGTTGGATCACAGGATACACACGTTTTCCACTCTACTAGTCTCTGACAAGTTAACTCTCTTCCGCCAATCAAATCTACCGTTTGATTACTGTCTTTTTTATTCTCCTCGATACCTGATGTTAATAGACTTTTTTTTTCAATCTGATGAGTGAAAATGATACCTCAGTGTTGTTTTAATCTGATTACAGGTGTGATTGAGCATCCTTCTGTGTGTTCATTAGCCATTGAGATTTCCTCTCCTGCAAATTGCCTGTTCATATTTCTTTTATCAAGCCATTTGTTTTTCTTTAATTACTGGAAGAGCTCTTTACAAACTCTGGTTAGCAATCTTTTGTCTTTTATATACGTCACAAATACATTTCTTGTCTTTCATTTTTTGTAATCTCTCTGGCGATCATGAAAAAAGATCAACTTAATTGTTCTTTCCCCTTGAGCTTGGGGGAGAGGGGGATCTTTTTTAGCACCTTGCCTACCCAAAATCTTAAAAATAGTTCCCTGGGGGGTTTTTTCTAATAGTTTTAGGACTTTTTTAAATGTTACTTTCCTACAGTATCTGGAATGTATTTATGTGTATGGTGTGAGGTAGGGAGACAAGGCAAAGAGACATGCAGAAGAGAATTTAGGAGATAAGATGGCAGCCACTAAAAATAATATGGCAGAAAAAAAATTTAATGACATGAAAAGATTTACCATGCCATACTACATTTTTAAAAAGCCAATTACAAAACTGCATTTGCATTATTATGATAGCATTTTTATTAACCAAATATGCATGTTTTTGAAGGATATATTGGATCATCCTTGACCTCCTCCTTCTTCCTGGTAGTCATTCCTCTCCCATCAGTGTCTCCTCCCCCTACCTCATCTTTTCCCAGAACTGGCCTTTTCTAGTCCTTCAGAGAGAAGAACTGTTCCCCCAAGATTCACCCTTTGACCTTTGATCAATAGTGGGGTGTCCCAGGGGATATCCTTGATTTTGCAGTTATTATCAGCACCCACCCCTGTTCACTCAGCGTATTTGATACCCAGAGTGAATCATATTTTAACACATCCCACGCTTCACACATTAAAAAATCATTGAGCTAAAATTTACACTTACCAAACAAAAATATTACAATTCATCATTTGTACTGTTTCACTGTTTAAATTTTGAATACAAATAAAAACTCCAAGTGGTCACATAGAAAGCAACTCAAGCTCTGTTTTTTTCATCTTTATAATCATTGTACTATCATTGTTTATTTCAAACCTATTGTTTAAACCCAGGAGTACTTCATCGGGTGTTAGAGACTTAAGTTGCTCACTGAGCCTGAATGATGTTGAATAGCGATGAACTACTCCAAATGAATGTACACAGAGTGAGTCCCCGTGTGTTGGGGCCAACCGTATAACTGGGTGTTCTCCAAATCAACTTCCATGTAGAATATAATATTTATTTATTAAATGGTAAGGAATTCTAAAAAGCTATTTTGAAGCTATGTGTGTATTAAAACAACAGTAACCATAGTTGTTTAGGACCTAAGTCAACAAAACACCTTCTCAAGGAGGAGTATGTTATCCCTGACATGGTCCAGAATTGCTGATTGTTGGTGCGTGGTGGTCATGAAAAGTTGATTTCACTTGGGTTTTTCTTGGGAGGGAGGTCATTCCTTAATCAATGTACCCCCTTGCTGGACTGCTCCTACCACCCCCCATTATCACTCTCCAAAGCCTCAGGTTATGATGAATCATATGATCAATAGTTTCTTTGCATCTTTGTTTTTGCTTCTATAAGGACTGGGGGAAGGACAATGACCCTTGGGTAGAAGTGAGAGAAGAGATCAACACAGATCCACGGAGAACAGCCACATTACTACTGTGAGCGCCAGCCCTGCACACTCTCACTGGCTGGAACGTCTCCGTGGGACTGCTTCTCTCCCTTGGGATCACATGGAAGGGAGCTTGTTACAGGTTGAATTGTATTCTCCCAAAAGAGGTGTTGAAGTCCTGTCCCCCATACCTGTGAATTCCTTATTTGGAAAAAGGGTTTTAGCAGATGAGCAAGCTAAAATACGGTCATTATTGTGGGCCCTAATTTAATATGACTTAGTCCTTTTAAAGGGGGGAAATTTGGACAGAGAGACATGCACACAGGGAAACCGCCATGTGAAAGTGAAGGCAGAGATGGGGGGATGTGTCTACAAGCCAAGGAATGCCAGCAAACCACCCGAATCTAGGAGAGGGGCATGGAACAGACTCTCCCTCACAGCCCGAATAAGGAGGCCATTCTGCCAACTCCTTGGTCCCAGCCTTCCAGCCTCCAGAACTGTGAGATAATAAATGTCTATTGTTTAAGCCACCCAGTTTGTGGCAGCCCTAGGAAACTGATACACACAGGGCTCTATGTCATTTCACCCCCACCTCACCCCACCCCCAGCTCTTTCCTCGGACCTGTACTCCCAGATCACCTGTTGGAATCTCTTCACCCTGATGGTCATATTTCCCCAAAATTCACAAGTGAACTCAGTTCCGTCCGTAGGCTTAACTGAGGTCACTGGTGGTTGGGCCCAAAGCAGGCAGACTCTCCCATTCGTCCTCAAAGCATTTTGCATTTCGTTACATTCAGCTCATCATTCTGTTTGGTCAAAAGATTTCTTGTATCTTTGTAACATTTTTCAAAATATCAGCTCTCCTAACTGGTTTTAGATCATCCCCAAATGTGGTAAATGTGTTTTTAGGTCTTCAGACAAGTTATGGCGTGAAGCAGACCAGGGTCAAGGTCAGAGCCCAGGGCGCAGCACCAGATACTACCCTTGAGGATCACACCATTCCTAACATTGGCTCAAGCGTTTATTCTTCCTGTTGCTCTCATTTATTCACAATGGCCCAGCCTTACCGGGCCCTACTACAGGCCCGGTTACACCTACTGAAATTTTAAGTCATGCATTGGGTGAAATAATCAGCCTCTCTAGGGATTTCTTCACATGCTCAGAAAGTCAGAAATTATCAGACTGGGGCTGGTGTGGCCCTCCCTAGTGTAAGGGACCTAGGCACCTTTTATTTTGTTCTCCCCCAAGCCCGGCTTCCCTTCTCAGCATCTCCTTCGTCCCCAGTTCCTGCCACAGTGCTCCTAAACCTCCTGGAATTTCCTGAGTGATATGATCATAGGAGCGTCTTCTGTTATTTGTAACAACCATAATCTGAGGCTTTGCTAACAAGGTGACTCCTGTTGTTCTAAGTAGCTTCAGGATGGGGGCCAATTGCCAAAGGAACCAACCATGTGATTAGTGGTTGGAACTTTCAGCCCAACTCCCCCACCTCCAGGGAGAAGAAAGGGGCTGAAGGTTGAATGCAGCCACCAATGGCCAATGATTTAATCAATTATGATGACACAGTGGAACCTCCATAAAAACCCTAAACGACGGGGCTCAGAAAGCTTCTGTATTGTGAATGCACCCACGTGGCAGGAGAGTGCTGCTCCCCAACTCCACGGGGCAGAAGTTCCTGTGCTTGGGACTCTTCCAGACCTCACTGTATGGACCTCTTCGTCTGGCTTGGCTCTTCATCAGTACCCTTTACAGCAGTGTTTACAATAAACCAGTACAGTAGGCAGAGTTCCCGAGTTCTGTAAGTCATTCTAACAGATTGTCAAATCTGAGGAGGGAGCCATGGGAATCCCCAATTTATTGCCAGTCAGAATGACCGACAGTTTGGTCAGCAGTATAGATGGCGAGCTGGGACTGGTGTCCGAGGTGGGGGCAGTTGTGTGGGACTGAGCCCTTACCCTGTGGAATCTGATGCTATCTCCAGGTCAATTATGTCAGAACTGAATTGACTTGTAGGAGACTAATTGGTGTCTAGAAAATTGGTTGGTATGGGGAAACAAAGCCCACAGATTTGATGCTATAAGTGTTGTAAGTAAAACCAGTGCAGAAAGAAGGGCACCCCCTCTTTTTAAGAACACATCTCTCACATCCATTTCTGCGCCCATCCCTCTGGCCAGAACTTAGACACACAGCTTTTTTATATAGACTCTGAAAACTGTTACGAGTGCTGAGAATGTTAATTGAGAGAGTGGTAGTTATTTCGGAAAAATACAAAACAGGCTTAAAGGCCAGGCCATGTGTAGGAAGTTTGGGCTTGTAACTTTAATTTCCTTTCCTAAAAGATGTGGAGAATTTATTTGTAAAGTGTATTAGGCAGGATTAAATTCAGCTGTAACAGAAAACCCCAAAGTAACAGTGGTTTGGTTCTGTTTCCCATTTCTGAATGAATTAAGTGACTAGAGGCCTGCTGTGTGCCAGGCACGGTCCTAGACACTTTATATTTAATCTTCACAAGACCCTCCCTGTAAAGGAGATCCCCGCTCTACTGGTGAAGAGACTGAAGTTCAGAGAAGGTAGGTAACTTGCCCAAGGTCACACAGCTCCTTCATAGTTGAGCTTACATGAATCCAAACTCTTTCTACTCCACTGCCTCCCCCTCAGGGGACAAGTGACACCTTCACCCCCCTCACTCCTCACCCCTGTCAGCACTAAGGGAGGAGGGAACCAACCAGCCAACTGAACAGCTGACAGAAGTCTGTTTTCCCAGACTAGCTTTCAGAACATACGTGTTAATGGTTGAAAATTAAAACTGAAATGTGTTTCCACACTCATCACCACACACTGCTCTTCCTGTTCATATTTTTAAATCCCACAGAGGCACATATTTTGGTTGTGCTTCTGGTTCACCAAGTACAACTAACCAGCACATTCACTTACTCAGATATAAGCCAATGCCAAGGGTATCTGAGTCACGACACCATGGACTGAGGAGTCCGCCAGTGCTCCCAGCCCCCAGCCGAGTCCCCTCTTCCTCCAGGGTACCATGTTTGGCTCTGAATCAGGTGTGAGGCTCTCTGGTACCTTTCTCATGAGCTAGTCAAGAAGTCAAGAAGGGACGGGTGCGGTAAGGAAGGTCTGCAGGTGCGGGTGCTCAGCAGCTCAGGCCCCACTAAACTGACTGTGGAGCCTAACCTGACCCCGGAGACTAACCTGACCATGGAGCCTAACCTGACCCCGAGACTAACCTGACCATGGAGCCTAACCTGACCCCGGAGACTAACCTGACCATGGAGCCAAACCTGACCCGGAGACTAACCTGACCATGGAGCCTAACCTGACCCCGAGACTAACCTGACCCCAGAGACTAGCCTGGCCAAGGAGTCTAACCTGACCCCGGAGACTAACCTGACCCTGGAGACTAACCTTCATGAGCACATACCGGCTGCATTTCACGTGGAGAAGCCAAGTTCAGAAACATCGAGTATTTGCCCCAAGGGGCACAGGCTGAAACGGACGCAGAACTCAAACTCAGGCCCCTGACTCAGAGCAGAGCTTGCTCTCGTTCCCGGGAAGTTCCTCCGCCCTGACTGCCCTATACCCACTCCCTGCTGCCCAGCGCAGCAAAAGTAATTTTTTGATAATTTCCAGCCTGAAGACTCACGTGCTGATGTGGGTGCCGGGGGAGGGGACTGGCGGGGGAGCTGGTGTCTGTGGGCCAGGGGTACCCGGAGACAAGAGGGAGAGGAAGACACGGAGAGCAGAGCAACCGAGCAGCCCTCTTTCTAGGCAGATGCTTAGGAGACGTGCTTCCAAGAAGCTCAGGATCGAGCTAAGGAGCTGCCATGACACAGAAACCACAAATGAGGTCTAACACACATGAGACCAAACACATGTCAGCACCGCGGGTGACGCAGGAGGGCAGGAGCTGGCCGGGCTGCCCGCGGACAGCAAAGAGCATGAAGGGGGCCCAGGGGGGGACAGACAGAGGCCCGGAGAGGCCCCCAGCCCCAGGTGCGGGGCCCCACGGGCGTGGGTGCTGCCATGAAGCGTTTAACCCATTGATGGGCATTTAGGCTGCTCCCAGTGCTGCAGTGAATTCCCTGGCATTGCCGGGCCAGCTGTAGGGTAAACCCCAGATGTGGACTTAGGCACTCAAAGAGCATTTTTCAAGCTTTCTTAACACATTCCGTACTGCAGGGTTTGATTCTTTTCTACAGGCTCCCCGCCGTCTTCACTGTGCTAGGACAGCCCCAGAGGGGTCCTCCTGCTCCTGCCCAGCTCAGTGACATGGTCATTTGTGCCCTGATGGTGTATTTGAGGAAATGTAGAGAAATTAAGGTTTATAAGCTTATTCTAACCTTTCCAAATGTACTAGGAAGCCTACGTAGGTCTGTAAGCTCCACACGGACTCTTGAATAAGTGAACAATCTTTTATGCGCTGTGGGGAGTGTCCAGGTTCCAGATAGATTGACATTTGCAGGGCTTGTTTCAAAGGACACAGGGAGGACATTGTCCTCTGGCAGTGACCTCCACAACCCCAGGCCAAGGAGGCACAAAGACTGGAAACTGGGTTGTCACAGATCTGGGCTAAACCATGAAAGCCTCCTATTTTTGCTGCCATACTAATTTTGTCTTAAAGTGTCAACCCTGACTGGGGCATCCCTTCTCTCACCGATGTCAGTATTGCGTAGAAGCTGGCACCTGTGTTCACACAGAGTCTATAAGTTGTGATCTCAACTGAGCTTGAAATGCATTGAAATATGCTCTCAAGGACCAACACCCAGACACGGAGCTAATTCTCAAACGCTGCCTTACTTGTGTACAAGCAGCAATCAACAGCGTTGACTGAGTCCAAAGGAAAAAGCTTCCTACTCACAGAGGAAAAACTGCGAGAACAAGGCTTTGAAATGTGTAAATGTATAGACACATTTGATACGTGCAAACCTTCACATAAAATGAGCTAAATCAGGACGCAAATACCTTTGTGTTTTAACATGTCATTTTGCCGATCAGCCAAACTAAGGTGTATGTAAAACAGCCTGCATGGGGTTCGTTTCAAACCTATTAAAATGCAATCTCGAAAGCAATACTAAACTTGTGTAACTTCGTATTTACCCCCGAGTTTTCTTCTAGACAGAATGATATGCACATTGTTGGAAGAGCAGGGTGACAGGAATACATTTTGGTGGTGGTGGTGGTGAATTTTGCTGTTGCAGTTTAGCTAAATGAGGATTCGTGACGGATTTCATCTAAGCCCCGTGTGCGGTTCGGAATCACGCGTCTCTCTGGCACACAAGCGCACTGCGAGCCGGTGACCACGAGTGTTCCCAGTTGCCCAGTATGACGAGGAGCAGGCCAGGAAGCCGGGCCTCTGGCTTTGGGCGCAGTAGGCGGCCCACAGCTCCTTGTCACTCCAGCAGAGGAAAGGGGCACTTGTTTTTCCTTTGTGTTCAAAGCATCAGAGTAGAAAGGAACAGTACCCACCATGGCCTGGGGCAGGCCATGCAGACCGTTAGACCCCTCTGGGGCAGTTCAGTCTTGAATTAGAAATAACTCACTCCATCTTAGCAGCCAGCATGTCTTACAGCCCTACCTGACTTTCCAGAATAGCACTCACAGCCCAGCAGAACTTTCTCAGAGGTGGGAATGTGGCTAAATGTAAATTTTATTTAAAATAATGTAAATGTAATGAGTTAGAATGCTCCCTTCAGCTGTATGTCCATATTGGACAGCACAGTTCTAAGAGAACCAGCACCTTTCTGAGCCTTTATTTTTCCATGGATTTCCCTGGCCCTCTATGAAAGTACAAAAATGGGGACTGTGGATATAGCAAAAGCCCTGCTCTCCCCACCCTCACCCCTCACTCCCCTGCCCTTTCCACTCCCCCTTCCATCTAAGTTCTCTAGAGTTTTTTTAGGACCAAATATTATTTCTAATAACAGAGCTTTCTCACTCCAGTTATAATCACAAATCCCTCTGGGGAGAAAGTCTTGTAGTGAAACAAATGGCCTATCCAAAGGTTTCAGAAAATTACTTTTTCAAAACTCTTTGGAGTGGACTATGCGGGGAAATGAAATAAGTATCAGGTTGGTTTGAGTAAGTTATCACATATGCCCCATGAGCTTCAGGGCATGTTTTGAGAAGGCTTTTTTCACTGCTCCCAAATAAGGGACAAATTGTTGCTATAATGAGCGATGGAAGGAAGGCCGGTGGGCAGCCTCTGAGCAGGAAGGCCTCTGCCGAGAGAATGTTAGTCAAGCCTTCCCAGGAGCAGGGGGAACCAGGACAGAAACAAGCTTCTCCTTCACACACAAGGCAGCTCCTGGGTATGCTTCCCAAGCTTTCCTGTGCAGGCACACAAGCTGGGGAACCTTGTTAAAATGCAGATTCCCACTCAGCAGCGCCAGGTGACGCTAAAGCCACTAGTGCAGAGACTACACTTTGCATAGCGAGGCTCGAAGCCTCACTGCTCCTGAAGTCCAGAGACAGACCACTCAACATCTGGCTGTTGGCTGCCAGTGCAGACTCCCAGCCCACCCCTGCCTGCCCAGGGCTAAGTTCTCTTGAAAGGATCATCTTGGAGCTTGTCTCCTAGGAATTCAGCCCTGCTTTATCAACTTGATTGTTTTGCAAAGTTGCCAGAACCCATCAAATGTATAGGACCAAAGCCCGAGAGACCAGTGTGAAGCAGCAGCCTGGGTAAATGCATCCACTCTGCAAACTCACACTGGCCCCTCGGGGAGCTGCTCGGAGGGCTGAGGGTGGTGGGACCACTAGGAAGTCACTGTTAGCACAAATCTAAGCGCCATCCCCCAGTTTGGTTTCATCAGTAATGATGTTGATGTTTTCATTTATTTCTTCTTATTTCCTACTCTCTCACTTAACTCAGCCTTAACTGGGAGCAAAATGGGTATACCAATTTGCCCTTTCAAACCACTTAATCTGCATCTATAAGGTGAAGACAATAGAGCGCCTACACCTCTCAGTTTTGCAAGGATTAAATTAGTGCACAGAGGGGTTTACCACAGTCCCTAGTATGACAGGTGCTTACTAAGTGACAGCTGTTACAGTTAGAGGTACTTTGTGATGTTTGTTCCATGAATAAGTACAGATCAGTCTCCAATAACAACCTCCCTTTTGACTTCCAGACCCAAAGCCTGCTTGATACATCCATTAGGAACAAACATTTCATCTTTTCTCCAAAACCAGTTCCCCTCACCGTCTTCTATGGGAGGTATCATCATTGTCCCTGTCAGAGACAACAAGCCATGGTCAGTTTTGCATCCACACCCAGGTACTGACATTTTTCAATTCTGCCTCACCAAGCCTCCTGAACCCACCGTCTTCTGTGTCCCCTGCCTCTACCCTCATTCACCTGTCCTTGGACTCCTGCATTAACTTCTCACCAGTCTTCCTGCCTTTGTCTCTCTCCTTTCCAGTGTCATTACAGGACCTGCCTCCAGGTCAGTCTTTCCCAAGCACTGCTGGAGGTATTCAAAACAATTCCTATAAGCAGTTCCAAAGACATTTGTTAAAGTAGCGGCAGCATTGTTGGAATAGTGCATGGCTTCCCAGGGGACTACTTGGGAAAAGGCCACACACATGTGCCATGATGCTTATGAAATTGCTCATGATCAGTTGTGATACCTTAGAGCCACGCAGCAGGTACTGTTAGAGATGCAGACCACTGCCTCATCCACACTCAGGGAGCTCCTACTGGGGCTGGATGCTGAGGTGTTGACAGCTCAGTCCACTGAGGGACACTTAGTCTCAGGTTGGATGAACTTGTTTTTCAAAGAGCACTGGTTTTGTTTAGGTTTTTCTCTCTACATACTTGCTGTGGTTTTGTCATCAAACAAAATCATTTTATTTCTTCATTACCGACTAGGGATTTTAGGACCTGGTATTCTGGAATTCATCTAGTTCAAAATAAATATTTCCAAAGAAGCAAGTTCGCTTGAAAACAGTGATGACACTTGAGAATGAACATGTTCTATTTCTCAAATTTGAAGGTCAAAAAGTCTTAGTCAAAAAGGACCAGTGGTTAGTCCCTCAGGTAAAAGTAATTCCCCCATTTAAACACTAGATGGCACTTGAGCTGTAGTGCGCTGAGCCAACTGGCTAAGGTTAGGACCACCCCCTGGTTCCCTGACAGACAGGAGACAGCTGGAATTTGGAAGAGGTGTGCCACCACTTCCTTACCCAACCATAAAGGTAGGTCACTTCAGAACCGGTTCTTATTAAAGGCAAGAACAAAATACTTGATTACCATCAAAGCCATAGCTGAAAATAAAACCAAACGGGTGACTTGAAAAATAATTTCACACACATTTCCCCAGTCTCACCCTCTAGTTCCAGCCCCCTTCCCCCTGAAAATGTCAGTTTCTGCAGGTTACCTGCCCCCACACCCTCCAGTTCAGTGCCTGTTCCCATCTGCGGGCTCATCACCGCTAAGATCCCCACCTTCCCTCCAAGCCCCATTCTCCAAGGTGCAATCCCTTCAGTATTCAGGAGCTGTTCATTCACCTGGGCTCCTCTTAGCTCATCAAGCAGGGAAGAGGCTCGTTCATGCCTCTTCTCCGTTCCCTGCCAGCCAAACATCAAGTTAACACATGGCTGCTGTTCTTTCTTCTTCCACCAGGTTTTATGAGCCAATTCTGAACTTCGGGGACAGACACTGGACACCTCTATGGACATTAAAACTTCTAGATTTCTTAGGCGAGCAATTCCTAAGTCTGGACAGGTTTTCTTGGCCTCTCCTTCCTTGGGTCGAGTTTTAAACACAAAATTATAGTTGGTAGACCTGTCCTTTTTTGTAGGGAAGCAGGGAGTTCTCACTAATCGGATAAGCATTACCCACATATTTTGAACAGTTCTCTCAGTCAGACATTAAGTTTCTGTGCAAGGGCTACTCTGGGAGCATAAATTATGTTTCATCTTCCAATGAATCCGTGACACACCACCTAGAGGCAGGCTGCATGCATCGCTTTTAAAATCTGGCCCAACTTCTGTATTTAACCACTTCATTATACCAGGACAATTTTCAAGTACATTTACCCGAATGTTCTTGGTGGGAAAAGGGGCAGATGCTTGATGGGAAGGGATGGCAATTGCTCTTCCATGAATTCAGTTTTAAAGGTTATCAGTACAAGATATATTCCCAAGATATAGAAAAGAACCTTCAAATTACTCATGAATCAAAACTGTGGACTTCTTTAAACCTTCAGCTCCTGCCAGTTTTCCAGGAGATGAGTCCCTCAGCTTTGTTAGGTACAGTAACACAAAGGGTTGTTTTACTTAAAAACAAGTAAGTGTTCAGGGACTTGTCTGCTTTAAGATTTCAGATCCCATGGTGGCTGGCTACAGTGGAAAAACAAGGACTGGACCTTGGACTTGGCTTGGACATGTTTCATTATTTGGTCAAATCTGTTCTCCTGAGATTTCGGTCACCTCATCTGCAAATAAGGCTTGTTGCATTAATTGCTTAGTGTGCCCTCATGATTGTATTTTACCCACCTCTCTAGGATCACTAAACACAAAACAACAAAATCTAACTAGTCACTTCTGCTGCTTATTTAAGATGAAAAACCTCAGAATCCAATAATGAGAGTAAGGAAAGGACAGTGACTCACTGCACACACATGACATAGACACCACCAGCCTTTCCCAGGCACAAGTGAGGCTGCAAAGGCCCAGGAGAACAGGGCACACTGCACTTCTGATCAAAGACCAGGGAGAGCTGCACAGTCTCCGAGCAGAAGACATTCCTTACGTTTAGCAAGTTTAATCTAAATTGGCAGTTCTCAATTTTGGGGATGTCAGGATTCCTCTACACTTTTAAAAACTGAGGATCCCATAAATATTTTATGTGGATCATAGCTATTGATATTTACTGTAGTAGAAATTAAAACTGAGAATGTTTTTAGATATTTACCTACAAACTCATTTTAAAATAATAAATACTTCACTAGAGCAGGGGTAGGCAAAGTTTTTCTGTAAGGGTCAGGCAAATAAATATTTTAGTCTTTGCAGGCCACATGGTCTCTGTTACGACTTCACAATTCTGCTGTTGTACTGTGAAAGCAGTCAGACAATAAGTAACAAATGAGCGTGGCTGTGTTCCAATAGTATTTTATTTACAAAAACAGGCATTAAAAGGGTTAAACTGATGTGTAAGTAAATTAACTATCTCTAGAATAAAGCCCAATATAAAGAAAACAAAGCCAGCAATGGAACATTCACAATGTGTACCATCCTTCATAGATACTAGACGGAAGAACTGGAAAATGACCAGGGTCCAGGAGAAAAATCAGTCAATAGAAATAGACCCAGAAATGACAGATAATGGCATTAGCAGATAAGGACATTAAAGCACCTATTATAAACATTCTCTATATGCTCAAGGATGTAAAGGAAAATATAAATATAAAGGAGAGAGAAATTATGTAAAAAGAACAAAATGGAACTGCTAAAGACAAAAATATAGTATCTGACATGAAAATTTCACTGCAAAGGAATAACAACAAATTACACACTGCAGAAAAAAAGTCAGTAAACTTGAAAAATTGCAATATGATTTATACAATATGAATAGGAATAATAATTTTTAAAAAGAACAGATCCTAAATGACCTGTGGAATATCAAGCTAAGATACATGTCTACCCCAACCAACGATATGAAAGGTATAAAAACCCACATTAACTATAAAGATAACTGGAGGTTAAACGTAAAAGGATGGAAAGGATACATCATGCAAACTCTAAGCATAAAATAACTAGAGTAGCAATTTTAACCTCAGACAAAGTAGGCTTCAGGTCAAAGAATGTTGCCAGATATAAAGGACATTTTCATGACAAAAGTGATATTTCAATAAGAAAACATAATAATCCTAAATGTTTATGTAGACAGTAACAAAACTTCTAAACAAAAGCAGCAAAAAATTGGCAGAAATAAAAGGAGACATATGCAAATCTACAATTATAGTTGGTTATTTCACCATACCTCTCTCAGCAACTTACAGAACAAGTGGAGAGAGAAACAAAGCATTTAAAGATATAGAAAACTTGAATTCTACCAAACAATGTGACCTAATTGGTATTTATAGAACATTACAGCCTACAGAATACATATTTTCAAATGAACAAGGAACATTCACCAAAAGAGATCATATGCTGGGTCATAAAACAAGTTTCAATAAATTTAAAAGGACTGAAATCATCCAGAGTATTTTCTCAAACCACAATGGAATTGAATTAGCAATCAATAACAAAAAAATTAGAACAGTGCTGTGAGCAGAAATATAATGCAAGCCACTATGTAATTTTAAATGTTCTACTAGACACATTTTTAAAAGTAAAAAGAAACAGGTGGGCTTAATTTTAATAATATATTTTATTTAAGCCACTATTATCAAAAATATTCTCATTTCAACATGTAAGCAATATTTTAAAATGAGATTTTTTTTTTCATACAAGTCTTCCTAATCTGGTAAATTACTTACAGCACATAGCAATGTGAACCAGCCATGTGTCACATGCTCGACAGTCACGTGGCCGGTGGCTACCATATTGGACCACACAAGTCAGCATGGTATAGTTAACAAATATGTTATAGCTGATATTGTTAATACCCATGTATTACTAAATTGTACTTTTTTTCCCCCAAAGGAGAAAATCTTGCCTTGAGACAGGAAGACTCTTGAAATGTTTAGGCCTATCTGAAAAAAATGGTGACATATTAATCATCAAGGTTGCTAATTTGTCTTCCCAACTTAAGCCACTGTTCTCAAATTGGTCTACCACTCATTCCATGAATACCTATTGGCTACTTTATGGTTCTCCTGTTCTTAGGTGTGTCAGATACCCCATTGCCTGCTTCTGATTTTTCCTGCACAGGTTCCACAGCACACAGGTCTTATGCCTGTTGGTGGTTTATCCCCACCCACACATATTTTGGGGTTCATGGGGATGGATAGCTTGTCCTCTAGTTATGTTGTAAATGTTGTCCAGGGGTTTTTGGTTGCTATATTCCAGCCATCACCATCATCCCAGAATTTAATTTTGTAAAACATATGCATGTATTGCTGATAAAAATAAACGTTTTTAAAGAGATAATGTTGAACTCTCCTTTGTCTTTGGCTGAAAATGTGGACTAAAGGGGACCCGAAGAAATAGTGTAGGGCTGCAGGAGGGATGAGCAACAAGGAAACGCTTCCAAAGAATATCCAGAGCACGAGAGGCCAGGCAGAGAGATGAAATGCTTGAAGCCAAACCCAAAGACTGGCCACAAGGGACAACCAGATGAAATAAATAGCTTTGAAGAGTGAAATGGCATGCATACCCTAGAGGTTTCCCAGAATAAAAATAGAGTCCCCTTACCATGGTGTAAAGAAGCTGTTAATGGAATTAAAAGTGGTTCAGACACTGGCTTCATTCCTTATTCAGCCACTAAGAAAAATACAGGCTTGTGTGTGATTTTGGAAAACAATGGTTACTGGATCAGCTGCAAATTCACCCTTTTGCCCTGTTTTGTGGTACTGGAGTTGTAACCTATAAACATTTCTCATTTCCAGTGGACAGTTTTAGGCACTGTCATTTGGTGGCACTGGAGGGGCACTGCAAGTGGAAGGGGCCTCCTGTCTCCTGGTCCCAGAGCTCTTCCCTCTTGCTCCTATTGAGCCACTGTCAACATGTGACTTTCTTGCCAGCAGGAGGCTTCTCTGCCAGCAATGTGTGAAAGCCAGTGGTGCACATTCTGCAGAGTTGTGCTGGTGCTTTCCTCTCAAGTGTCACTGGCACCCCAGCAAGTGGCTTCCTAGAGCTTCCCTGCCACCCTGCCTGCCACCTCAAGACTATGGCACCTCAACAAATTGCATCCACACATCCCCTTCAATGAGACCTGCATCTCAGCCTTGCAGGGAGCGAAAGAGCTCTTCCAAGTCTGTCCCCTCCTTGGGTACTGCGGTCTACAAGTAGTGGCTGGTCCCTCCAGCTGCTAGTCCTGTATTCTTTAGAGATGTCCTGGACTCTCTTGGTGGTTCATTAATCTCATTACTAGTTAATAATTCTTCATGCTGAATTTTCCCTGTTCAAATTATGGTGGGGTTTCTTTCTCCTGAATAGTCCTGAACCCTAAATGATACCACAATCATTTGGAAAGTTTAAAAGAGGACGTATATTGCTCTGGCCAGTGTGGTTGAGTTGGCTGGAGCATCACCCCATACACGAAAAGGTCAAGGGTTCGATTCCCGGTCAGACCATATACCCAGGCTGCAGGTTTGATCCCCAGTCCGGGTGCGTACAGGAGGCAACCAATCGCTATCTCTCTCTCACATCAATGTTTCTCCCTCTCCCTTCCTTTCTCTCTAAAATCAATAAAAACATATCCTCAGGTGAGGATTTTTTAAAAAAGAACAAAAGAAAACTTTTAAAAAAAGAGGATGTATATTTTCTAAATCACTAAGAAAATTAAAGCCAGGAAATTACAGTCCTTTTAGGAAATGAGAGGAATCAGTGAGAAAGCATAAAACATGATTACAGAGTCAGTAATTAACATAAAAGCAAATGGATTAGACTCCCCTAATAAAATGTAAACACTCTCCAAATGGGTTGAAATATAAAAAGACATGTTGTTTAAGAGACAACTAAAAATTATATAAAACTTAAAATAAAAGGATAAAAATCAATTTATCAAGCAAATATAAACAAAAAAGAAGAGAAATATTCTAATATCCAACAAGTAAAAGCCAATACAAAAAACATAATTAGGGAAAAAAAAAAGAGTAAATTTACAGACTAGTACGTCTTTCTTATAAATTGACCTTAACAGACACAAGTATTTGTACACTAAATAACAGTATCAAAATACACTAAGCAAAAGCTCTAGACGAACAAGATAGAACTGATAGGAATACCTATATTAGGAGACTTTAGGCCAACAGTACTTGTCTATGATAGTTTATAACCAAAAATAAAAAAACAAAACTGGAACAATGTAAGATGATTGAATAAAGTGAAACACAAGTTCACCTGTCCCACACAAACTGAATAAACCTTCGTTAGAGACGTCCATAGAATACTTTCTTAAAATGTTAGGCCCAATATCTCAATAAATTCTAAAAAGCAAAAACTATATAAGCCATATTTTCTTTCCACAAGGTAAGAAAATCCTACAAGTAGCAAAAATTGAAAAACAAAGAAAAAGCCAGCTGCACAGAATTTTTCAAATATTCTTAATTAATAAACCCAAAATTTAAAACACAATAATAAACTACTTAGAAAACACATCAACATAGCTGGGATGGGAACATATGTGAAATTAGAGATAAGCAAAAACCTTCAATGTATTCACTGTACACAACCAAAAACAAAAAATAAGCATCAGACTCAAAAGTTACAGGGAAGACATCTAGAGAAAACAAAAATAATAAACATAAAATGAGAAATAAATACAAAATCACAATTGATAAACAAATCCAAACTGGTTGTTTTGAAAGGAAAATAGATACCTTTAGCAAGTCTAATCAAGAAAAAAATAAGAAATGGTAGAACTAAGAAAAGGTAAGTTTCTTATAACCTAGAAGTAGCAAATTTAATAGAAATTTTTTATTCTCTATTAATATTCTCTGCTAATAAATGCATTAAATTTCAAAAAATGAAGTTTGCTAGAAAAGTATAAATTATCTTTAGTAAATAATAAACACAAAAGGAAAAATACATTTGAAAACAAAATTTTAAAGTTACCTAAATTTAAAAACAGATGACATACTGATAGTCACAAAAGAAACTGATAGCTATCAAGAAATTCTTTCCAAAAAGGGCTCTGAACTCCAGTTTTATAAGCACAGTCCTTCAATATTTCATGGAACAAATCACTCCTGTGCTATAATATAACTGCTTAATGCATAGAAAAATATATATAGTTATCCTATCCGCCTTATAGAGCTAGCAAAATCCCAATGTCAAAGCTTGGATAATAGCCAAAAGACCAAACTCACTCATGTGAAAATGCAATTTTCCTAAGTAAAATATTAGCAAATCAAACTCTATAGTACCATTAAGGCAGTCACATTTTAGGAAAAATGCATTCCAGAGGACACCATATATTTTAAAACTGATTTTCCCAGAAAAATAAATGTAAAAGCAGGGGGTGCACAGTTGGGGCAGCAGAAGCCCACAATCACTGCAGTGTACTTTCTCTCCAAGGCTGCTTTTTCTTATCTCGCCATTATTTCTACTATTTCAAAAGGGACTCTTGCTCAGTGGTAGTTTCTTTTGGATCTTTATCACATTCAATTTGTCCCAAAGTTACTGAGAATTGAACATCCTTTTCAATGCTAGTTTTAACACTTCCACGCAATGAGTTGCTCGTAAGAGAGTATGATAAATGTATTAAACTAGTGGCCAAAGTCACTGCCAGCATGGTGCTGGTAAGGAACCCTGGGCTTTCCAGGATGCTGAGAGGACAATGGGTGTTTCTTTACCGGTCAAAGCTTTACTGCTGTGTGGCAAAAGCACAAACAGCTTACAAATGCACTGACGCTGCCAGTTTTGAAATTAGGCAATGCAATTCTTGGTCACTTTTTAAACTGTAAGTACAGTAAAACCTCGATATAACAGACTAATTTGGGCAAGGGGGTGTCCGTTATATAATAAAGTAGGTTTTCCAAATGCGTGTTAAAAATTTGACAAATTAGTTTGCCTGTTTTTTGTATGTTTTTGCTGTTGTTAATCCTTACCGGAGGATATTTTTTCCATTTTTTTTTTTTTAGAGAGAGAGTGGTGGGGAGAAAGAGAAACGTAGATATGAGAGAGACACATTGATTGGTTGCCTCCCACACATGTCCCAACCGGGGCTGGGGATCGGACCTGCAACTCAGGTAGGTGCCCTTGACTGGGAATCGAACCAGAGATCCTACAATGTGTCAGCCACACTCTAACCACTGAGTAACACCGGCCAAGGCTAGTTTACCTGTTTTTACTTATGTAGACATATTTGTATAATTAAAATTAAGTATGTGTGAAAAGATTAATTTCACAGAAAAGTTTCTATATATATTACTGTAATTTTAAATTTATACTGAATAGGCCTAGTAAATGCGTGCATTTACTCACTGCAAGTAAACAAATGTACACAGATGGGGCGTGGCTACGGTGTTGGAACACCTGCCCCTGTGTGTTAAAACTGCTGCAGAAAGTCACGCCACTCAACAACAGAACCAATTATCCATGTGTTGCAGTGTGATCAGGTGCTAACCATTCCACGAACATTGTTTACAAGCAGTAACTCTTGGATTTAAATATGTACACTATAGTTGCAGATATATAGTATTTATTTATGTCGGTGAAATTACTACAGTTTTTTTTCAACATATGGCCTATTTGCTAAAACTTTTTAAAAATAACTTAATTTAATTATAAGCAAATCTTGGTTAAAAGCATTTAAAATTAACAAGGTGTTAATCTTCACATGACATATGGACCAGAAATTTTGTCCACAAAATCAAGGGTTTACTGTATATGTATTACTTCAAATTTTAAAATCAAAATGAGTCTTTATTACTATTAGATCAACAATTTCAAATCGGTATAATTCAAGTCTACATAATATGCAAGTAAGCTATAAATCTTTTTTTAAAAAGAAATTTAAATTAATCTACCTGATTCCAGCAGTTCAAAGATTGTTTAATGCTAGAAAATCTATTAATATGTCATCAACAGAGCTCTCCCTCTTGGGAGCATGCTCACACCTTTCTTCCTTCTCAGGCATCCATCTCCTAAACTCTAAGGGTCCCCACGAGATATGCAACCAGGAAAGAAATGGATAGTGGCAGCCCGTCCCAGGCTAACCCCCTGAACCTGTCACCAAGGTCCCCTTTTCTCTGACTTTTCAATGAGCTAAAAGGAGCCCCACCTAGGTTCATTTCTTTCCTATAACATTTCTAGGGAGCCAAAGCAGCCCCTCCTAGGCTCTCTCCTATTGCTTCTTTTGTTCTAAGCCCTTCCTTGTTTCACTATCCCCAGCTTTAATAAACGTACTCTCATTAAAAAAAAAGTCATCAACAAATCAAATGAAAAAAAACTATATAATCATGTTAACAGATACCCAAAAAGCATATTTGACAAAATTCCAGAGCCACATCTAATTGAAATTATTTTAAAACTAAAAATAGCCCTGGCTGGTTTGGCTCAGTGGTTAGTGTCTGCCTGCGGATGCTCAATTCCAGCCAAGGGCGAGTACCTCGGTGGCAGGCTCAGCCTCAGTCAGGGCATGTGCAGGAGGCAACCAATCAATGTGTCTCACATAGATGTTTCTCTCCCCCTCTCTCCCCACCCCCCTCTCTGAAAAGCAATGGGAAAAATATCCTGGGGTGAGAATTTAAAAAAAAAAATCATAAAAACTAAAAATAGAGGGAAATTTCCTTTCTAGATGAAGAATATCTGACTCAAAACAGCCAGCCTAAAGGTAACTGCTATGGATGTTCCCATTAAAGTCAGAAACAAAACAAGAATGTCTACTGTTATAATCGTTATTTAATGCTGTTCTAAACATTTCAGCCAACAAAACATGCAATAAAAATTAAATAAGACTATTAGAAAACTATCATTCCTCATAGCTATCTAAGTGTTTCCTAGAATACCCATGCAAAATTACCAGGAAAAGTACTAGAATTAAGTAGATACCAGGAAAATACAAATGTATGATCTGACCAGAACTACTGCTGCTCAAATCTTTCCACGCCTCCATCAGGACTGCTTCTATCCTAGTATGAGTCATTCTCGTTTGCCAGGATTACTGCATCAGGCTCCTGAAGTAACTGATTCCTTAATTTCGACCTAGGGAGAGGCACGCCCCCTACAGGACCAAGCCTGGAACCTGGTCATGTACCCTGACGGGGAATTGAAACCGCCACCTTCTGGTGCACGGGATTACACTCAGCCAACTGAGCCACACCGGCCAATTACACAGTATGGCCACAGGATGTTTCTAAAACAAATCTGACCATGTCATTCCTTTGCTTAGAAGGAAAGCTTCCCATCATAGAGTAAGATCCAAATTCCTTACTACAGCCTTATAAATATGGCCCTATACGATCGGGCCTTATACAAATGCCATTCGTGACACGCTGGTCATACTGACTTTCTGCTTCTTACACACCTTTCTGCTAGTTCTTCACTTTGCTAGCACTGCACTTCCCTTCGATCTCACAGGGCTCCTTCTAAAATGTCAATCACATACTATCTTAAATGGTACCTCCCTAGAGATAACATGATCAATCGACCTAAAGTAGCCACCCAGTCACTATTTCCCATCACCCTATTTTAATTCCCTCCACAGAATTTAAAGTTCATGATCTGATCCTATTCCCTGCATGTTTATTATCTCCTCCCACAATGTCGCCTCCATGACAGCAAGAACTGTGTCTTAATAACTGTTCAACTCCAACACTTTAAAAGTGCCTGGCATACAAGTCACTCAATAAACATTTGAATTTTGGTTGTCTGTCATTCTCAATAAACTGTAAGCTCCACAAAACAGGAACTATGCCTGTTTTACTCACTGTTCTGTCTCCAGGACTCGGACAATAAATATCTGATTAATGAATGTATCCTTCTCTCCCTCCCTTTTAAGTCCCTAATATTCTAAGATTAGGCAAATTTTTTTGGTGACTCCAACACATTGTTGGCCTATATTGAATGTGTAGCCAACTAATACTGCCCTAAATGATTTCCTATGCATTGTTACAAAGTTAGATCTTCTCACCTCTACCCATCCATTCCCCAAATTCTACATCTGTGTGACTGACTTGTTAAGATAAACACAGAGCTTTAATAATTGAAGTTTGATAGCCCTGCTGAAATTAATCTTTAAAATGCCTTTGTCAGAAAACTTTTACAAGAAAATAACAAGTAAAGAAATCTTGAGCCCTAATCCATAAACTACATATGTAAGTAGCTGGGCAGAGAAGAGATCTTCCCTAAAATTATATTGGAGGGAAGAAAAAAAAAGAGGTATTAAAAGTTAATCTATCTTGTCAGTATAGAGACAAATGACCATTCTATGCTAAAACAGTAAAAACTAAAAACTAACAAAGCCACAAAAGGATTGCCTCTTTGGGGTTTAAGTTAAGATACTGGGTCACCATTTGACTACAGAGAGTTATTCATTATTTCCTGGTTTGTGGGCACTCTAAAAGTATCCAATTACTTCAAACAAAAGGCTACATCCTCAATTTTTTTATTTTGTTTTTATTCAAGAGTATACTCACAGGCAGCACTTTAAAATCAAGCTTTTAAGATAAAGGCCGAAACTTTTAAAAAATCTGCAAATATGACACTGCTAAAAGAATGATTGTCATAATAATTTAAACCCTAAAATGTCTTGTGGAGTTAAAGTCTTTATACATAGAATGTGTTAGATCGATATCGTTTAAAATAAACAACCAAAAAACCACAGATTATGGGCAAATTTGTCAATGAAGATAAACATCAGTTTCAGCCTTCCAGAGTATGAAAACCAGAAATTAATTATCTTGTGACAGAATATACACTGTGCTTCATATTTTAGAATTTAAAGATTCTTTCTCCATCAGCAAATCAGCATATCTTTGCTGAAGTTCCTTCTCTCTTTCCTGTTGTCGCTGAACATCTTCTTTTAGACACTTGAAGAGACAAAAATATTAAATAATTATTTCATAAGTAAGCACTGAAAATTAAAAAGGATCTTATGGTACTTTATCATCTTACAAACAGCTGAGTTCAGTGGTATTGACTCTTAGGAGGCAAGCATTGCCCAAAGAGAAACAAAAATAGCACCTACTTTTGCTATAAAACAAATACTACTAAGGCCCTTCTTTGATTAGTCAGATGACCGCCATCTTTTTGTAAAATCTCTGCTTCTATCTCAAATAAACAAACCATTATTGTACTATCAATACCAAAAAATGCACTTAAGCCCTGCCTGCATTTTATCTTGGCAGGGGCTATCATGCGCACTCAGGAAATCAAGTTAATCGAATGTGACCAAAGGAACTTGATGGTTTGGAATGACTACCTATATTCCCAGCACCCTAAATTACCAAACAAAAAGATACCAGTTTAATGTACCTTGGAGAGCTACATGAATGGGATACAATTTTGTTTCAGGGGGATATATCACAAGGGTACTTATTTCATTTCAGAATGTATCTTTATACAAAACAGAAAACTAGTAAAGGAAAAGCCTTTGCATCGCTGGTCTCCTATCTCCATCCACACCCAGGCAATTCTAGATCAGAAAAGCTTAGGCCCTCACTGGAAAAGGCCAGACAGTATCCACTTCAGAAGATAGCCAGGGAGGGAGGGAGAGGGGAGGGGAGGGGAGGGGAGGGGAGGGGAGGGGAGGGGAGGGGAGGGGAGGGGAGGGGAGGGGAGGGGAGGGGAGGGGAGGGGAGGGGAGGGGAGGGGAGGGGAGGGGAGGGGAGGGGAGGGGAGGGGAGGGGAGGGGAGGGGAGGGGAGGGGAGGGGAGGGGAGGGGAGGGGAGGGGAGGGGAGGAGGAGGGGGTGGGAGAGAAGAGAAAAGGGGAAAGCCCTGGAGAATTCTTGCAGCTCTCCTTCTAAGCCCTGCTGCAGGGCAGTAAGGACGTTACCTCTAGCCTCCTGGGAATTGCAGAGTCCTCATGCTTCTTAAGTTCTTCGAAGGTGCGTAACTCTAAGTAGGCCTGCTCAATCTGGTCCCATAAGTCGTTCAACTGCTTCATGAGCCCCATAGCACGAGATTGGTAACCCCCGAGCAAAATCTTCATCTTCTTTTCCATCTTTGCAGCTCTCTTGGCTTCTGTTGTCATGTGACCCCTGTTTATCTGGGGGGAGATCACATCAGCACACATGAGAAAAGCAGGCTAAACAACAGAACTGAAAAGGCAGTACTGGCTCAAAGTAGAAGCACAATAGAGTTCCTTATACTTCAGCTACCATAACACAAAATTAGGCTTAAGAAGGCTCTGTCTTGCACCTGAAGGGTTTTACAGGTTAGTCCTAAATAACATATTTATAGTAATTTCACCCATAATTCAATCTCAAAGCAGCCCTGAATGTCACAGTATGGAAAAACTAATCTCTACTTCTGAAAATAACTTCTGCTATCATTAATCTGCATTGATTCTGGAACTGCCAGCGACTCATCTTCACCACCTATAGCTCAAAAATGTACTTCTACATTATACTTGTACATTTTTAATAATTGTGATCAAAACATAACCCCTCAAATTATAAAATTACTAGATTATTTTTATAATGTAAAAATCCTAAATTTGGCATATAACCCATTAAGGAAAGAGAGTATCACATTTGTCAACACAATTTTCTTTTTAATTTTTAAGGAGTGAAAGGACATCATAAAATTAAGAAAAATGAGTTTTCTATAAATATATATATTGAGCACAGGTGGGCTTCCTCCTCAGATCATTCTAAAATTAGAGGGAAAGACTTAAAAATGTATAAACCCACAAAAGAACAAGAGAGGAGCAGTTAACAGAAGAAAGATTTGAGCCAGGCCGGGCGTGGCTCAGCAGCAGTTGAGCGTCGACCTAAGATCCTAGGCGATCGGGGTTCGATTCCCGGTCAGGGCACATGCCTAGGTTGCAGGCTAGGCAGCTGGTCAATGACTCTCTCATCATTGACGTTTCTCTCTCTCTCTCTCCCTCTCCTTTCCTCTCTCTGAAATCAATAAAAATATATTAAAAAAAAAAAAGAAGAAGAAAGATTTGAACAAAATTCTAAAGCTGATACACAGTCAAAGAAAGCCCCAGCTGAGAAGGTCTAAGGAAAGGTGGAGGAGAAGGGAAGAGGTGTGTATGCAGAATCCCACTGGCATAACATCCCATTGGTATATTCTGCACCCCACTTTAAAGTGACCTGCAAATGCTTGCTTTCAACATACAACACTTAAAATTATGAGGTCAAAGCCTTAATAATTATTAAATCAGGGTTGATTTCTTTGTGTGTCAGTTCCTCCTCTCCTCCCTCCCTCCACTTCTTCTTTCCACCCTCCCTCCCACCTGGTCCCCTCTCACACTGATTCCATTCCATCAAGTGGCCTCCATAAACAAAATTAAGTAGCTTCAGGATAAAAGATCCCCCAATGATACTCTTTAATTCATAATAACAAGATTGAGAGCACCCATAACAAAGGAGACAGATGACAATGTAAATACTTTTTTTTTCTGCGATACTAAATGTGGGGGGTAGCAGTAAGCAAGCAGAAAAGGTACCAAGGGAAAATGTCAAATGTAAAAGGCTAATATGAAAACTGTACATAGGATGTTTTTTAAATATTTATAAACAATATAATCACCAAAACTAATATATAGCTTTCCATGATAACTTTGAAATATACACTTCAATGAGTGATATCTAATTTAAAAATAAACATGCCAATATCAATGCTTTATGTAAAATCAGAATATATAAGAACACCAAAAAATAAAGTGTTCCTTGAAATATAGGTACACTTTTACTGGGAAAATGGTATTTCATTTTTTCCAACTCAGTTTATTAAAAGTCAAAGTCAGATAAGCTTTGGAAAGGGGAGCAGAGGAAGGACGTTACATGAGATTAATCTAAAATTAATTTAAGTAAAGCTCTTTTAAAACCAGTCGTATCTTCAGCATTTTGTAAGTTAATAAGCTTTCATTCCTCTGTAATTCACCTGAAGAATAAATCCATGAATAAATAGTATCTTTTATGAAGGAGCCATTTTCCTCTAATAGATAATAAATAGAAATACATTCCATGGCAATGATATATCTGCTAAGGGTCAGGGAATACCGGATGAAGAGAGGTGGCACAGCACAGGTGCTAAGAGTAAGTCACTCTTCCTACCCAGCACTGCCACCCAGATATTCTGAGCTGATACAAGTTATTTGACTTGTGTCTCTATTTCTCCATCAGTAAAATGGCAGCCATTGCTAAAAGTTATTATGAAGCTTAAATAAGATAATGTATGTGATATGAAAGCCTTTAGCTGCCCAGTGACTGGCACAGAGTAAGCAGTCAACAAATGTTAGCTCTGATTACAATTATTTTATAGACACTAAGAGTTTAAACATTTTTGCTCGCCTCTCTAAAAGACCAAGGGACTATAAATGAGGCTTTAAAACCTTCTTTATAATTCCAACTTTGATAAAAAAATGACATGGACCCCTTCCTGAAATAAAGCAAGGAAAAACACCTGTTCCTCATTTTAAGGGAGCAGTTTGCCTCCTGAGGACCACCACACCATGTAACTAGAGCACATCTTTTCAAGCCAGTGGTTTTCAACCCCTGCTAAACTTTAGAATTATCTATAGATCTTTAAAATCTACCAGTGCCAGTGTACTAAACCCAGGGACCCTTATTTAATGGTCTCAGACCTCTGTATTTTTAAAGCCCCTGATGATTCTAATAGACAATCAGCCATTGTCATTACAGAAACTAGATATCAGCTATCTTCTCTTAACTAGACCTACCAAAAAGTCCTCATACCCAATAACAAGTAAAAAATAAAACCCATGAGTTCCTTCTATTATAATTCAGCATGTTCTAAGAATACCAACATCTGATACTCTAATTATATGTGGATTCAAATACACATTCCAAAAACCTTAACAGCACAGAATTTCAAATTAATATATATTGGGGGGGGGGGAGGTTGCTTTTTTAAAATTAGTCACACAAATTATCATTTTCATTGGTTAAGATCATCCAATTAGCTACCCATTGCACTCCATGGATATTCAATTTCTAATCTGGTGTAACAACATAATACTTATGCTCAGAAAGTGTTTAACTAGTCATCAAGGCACATGCAGTATGATTAGTACCTTATATCTGTGAATTACCACCTCACACACAGTTGAGTCATTTATTATTCCCAATAAAACTGCAAAGTTGCTAGCTTCTATTTAACGGCAACAATTATATTTAATTTAGTTCGAGCTTTGTAACAGTCTTCTGGCTCAAATATTGTGCTAAGATTCCAAGTAAATATGGAAATAAATTATACCAAAAAAATTTTAAGTACAGAAAAAATTTAATTTAGTCAACTATATAAAGTTAGTCACTAAAAATATAAAGAAATGGAATACTGCTTTTAATATTCAATTTTAGCTTAGTTATCTTACATCTGCCATCTGATCATTAAAATGTGAAGGAATGACTGGATTAAGAAGAACAAATTGGTAGTTACAAAACAGTGAGGGGGAGGTAAAGCACATAACGGAATATAGTCAATAATACAAATAGCGAGACAACTGTGTATGGTGACAGGTGGGTACTGGAAATATTGGCGGGGAACACTTTGTGAAGTATATGGTGACTAACCACTATATGCTATACACCTGAAACTAATACAAAATAATATCAAATGTAACCTGTAAATGAAATAAAATGTGAAGGAAGATATCTGTATACACTGTAAAATGTTCAACCTATGACTGCTCAAGGTGCTTTAGGAGAAAAATAAAACCTACCCTAACCTGTTGGGCCTTTTTCCAGCCAATGCAGATATGGGAGAGAACTACCTTCAGAAAGTCCCAACTCCCCCACCCTACACGCACACACAGAAACAACAGTAGTGTCCAACAGAGTATAACACCTTATTGTTTATAAAGAAAGACTCGGGAAGAACCAGATTCTGATTTAACCAGATTCACATTTCTAAGCCTTTAAACACCACTGGCTAAAGGAGATCGCACGGCACCTTTTGACTGATTTAACAAAGGTTCTCAAAATAAATCTTTTTACTCCTTTTATGCACTTAAAGATACATTTAAAAGTCTTAAAACACCTAACAAAGTTAGTGGAGCTAGGATTAAATATGTTGCTTACTTGTCACCAGACCAGCCTCCCAAATATGGTTACAATGGAAGTTTTTGCTTTAAATATATATCAGCACTAAATGTCTAATAATAAAGTTCACTATAACATTACAAATTTAAAGCAGAATAACACTTGATATAATTAAAGCTGACTACAACCAAAATGAGAGAGAAAAATTCAATTTAAAAAAGGAGATGAATGAGAATATATCTACGTATGTGTAAGGAAACCAAGCTGACAAATTTCATGCACCATAACTCTGTTTTATAGTATGTCTGGAATTTGCTTCAAAATAATAAAGAAGAGGAAATTGAAGCAGTGGCTACATGAGTTGATGACTGTCAGAGCTGGGTGATAATACACAAGGACTCATTACAATAGTGTACTTTTGGCTATATTTTTAAATTCCCATAATAAAAGGCTTTTTAAAATTCAAATTCAATTTCTACTCTAAAGGTAATTATTTCAAGACTGCACACCACAAACCATGAAACATCAATACAATGAAATATAATGTAGACATTAAAATGTACAGTATGCCAACTATTTCAACACACCAAAATATATGTATCAAATGTTAAATTAAAATCCACAATTATGTAAAACCCATTTATACTAACCAAAATCAGACTGAGTCTTAATCTCTCTCTTAAGATCAACCATGTCTCAAATTTCAGACATTCGTCAAATTTTATAAAATAAAAACTCAGCCGCCCTGCTGCTGTTCAAGGTGAAGTTACTTTTTGATACCTCAAAGCATACACCAAGTTTACCCAATTTAGATAACACTAAGGATGAACACACCTGAAAGGCGTGGGAGAAAATTCCCACTCACTAAAACTTGGTATTTGCTAGGCACACAGTATCTCATTTAATCTTATATTATCTCAAACTCTTATTTCCGTGAGATAAAAACTATTCTCTACCCAAAATTTAATAGATAAGGAAATTTGATACCCAGAGAGGTTAAGTAACTTGCCTTAGGCCACACAGCCACAAGTGACAAAGCTATGCAGTTATGTCCTACTTAAAAGTCCAACACATTAGCCTACACCACTGCTAATAATGAAAGTCTTCCCTGCCTCAGCCCCGGAACTGCAAACATGCCTGAAGAAATTCAAGTTGTGGGACTAAATGGCTTAATGCCACCAGACAGTTCCCTGAAGAACAAATTATTCCAGACACATGTAAACAAAATCTTAATTAATGGATCTGCCCATCACGCTTCCCCTGACTTAACCTGTACATATCCATTTATAAGAATTTTGACACTTCAAAAAAGCTTTTACTTTCCCCAGCTTATATTTTTAAATTCATAATTCTTTAATTCTTAACAAGCTAAAAAACTAGGAGAACAATCATCTCAGAAAAATTTTACCAAGGAAAAAAGTTACTAACAACTTTTTAAGAAGTTGGGCAGACTATAACTCATGTAATTATTTGGAGATTTCACAACACCTAATCTTTGCCACAGACTTTAAATGAGAGCAAGTGATCAGGTTTCTTTCTATTTTTTTAATATTTATAATATTATACTATTAAATGAACAAAGCAGTATATGACGATCCCAATTTTAAACACTTCCCTCCTTTCATCCATACAGATGTGTTACGTACAGTAACCATTTTCCTATCACATTTAATCTTATATATTTGTACTCATACATATATATATACACACACACACACACACGCACAGATACACAAATACAAAATGTTATTTTGTGATTATGTCTAGATGGTAGGTTGTCTTCATTTTTTAAATTTCTTTTAAATTTTCTACAAAGTACTGGTATTATAGAAAAATGCCCTACAAATGTTATTTTTAAATGCATAGAAAAGAAACTGTCTAAAAAAGACTAGACAGAGACCAATGGAAAACTGATGGTCCCCAGGAGATGAATCAGTGGAAGCATAAGTATTTCCTTGGGTCATTACAAAAGGGGGCTGTATGGGACTTATAAAAGTAACTGTTACTTTCAAACTCACTAAATTTGTTAAGATTACTAAGCTTAAGTAATTCCAAAATAAACACATTATCCTTGGGTCTCCAATATTGTCTTCAGTTAAAGCCTGTTACAGTGAGGTTCAGAAACATTAAGAGCATCCCTCGCTGAAACTCTTGCTTAGGGACTCATAATATAAACTTATGCCACTGGAAAAAATATAGTCAACGGCAGCTCCACTTCCCGGTCCATTGTTAAGCAATATGATCCCGTAGTAGTAAAGATGTGGTTCAGCCATCAAAAAGTTTTCAAACAAGAGTCCATGAGTGTCTCTCCTTTTTCTCTATACTGCTTACTAGCATTAAGTTTTATCAGCAAACCTTCTCTATACTGATGAGATGCAGGTCCAAGTAAGTGATTGTCAGCAATTCTCAGATTGCACCCCTGCAAAACAAGCTAAGTGGTAGGCAAAACCTTACTAAACACCTTTCCAGAAACAGGAATGTACCAACAAAACAACACCGAGAGCACTTTACATCTGCACAAGTTAGGAAATGAAACACAAACTGCATGAAACAAATTCAACTCAATGCAGACGCATAAGAGAAGCAACATGGTTGTACCAAGATCTCTGGTCTAGCTCTCGAACTCTTACTAGGAACAACCAAGACATCTGCCAATGCCTTTAAGGGTCATGGCAGAGCAGAACTTGAGAAACAGAGCATTCCAAAGTTCTGGGGACTCCTCTCCTGCAGCCCATGCCACCCACCCACACACACACACACACACACACACACACACACACTCTCTCTCTCTCTCTCTCTCTCTCTCTCTCTCTCTCACTCACTCACAAGGGAATATAAGCCTACTGAGATACAACATATAGTCCTCCATCCAGAATTGCCCACCAACTTAATCCTTACCCCCTAAGTTTTCACTCTTTAAAGTATTAAGGGAATATTTTTCCTGTGTTAAAACATCTGACTTTATAATAGAAGTCACTGAGAAAATGGGATCCATTATGCAGCCAATTTTGCTGAAACATAACCATTCAGTAAATGCAAGGGTCCTCAAAGAGTTCTACAAATACACTGAGAAGAATTTTAAGTCTGTTATCTGTGTTCTTTAAGTTACTTTATTTCCAAGAAGTCAATGTTACATAATATTTCTTGACTAAGTTGACTGTGCCAGTAAAATACAGGGAGAAGTATTACTTCTGGACCTAGTTTCCACCTCTAAGGAAAGCCTTTCCATTTTTATAGCTAACATGACAAAATCTACTTTTCAGCCAAACTTCCTCAACACAGCAGTTTAGATACTATTTCAAATACTATTAAATTTAATAGCAGGCCTAAATTCAGACTTCTCATTTCACTTTTGCACCTACTGGAAATTATTTCACTCAAAATAATTATGTCTTCAGACGATTTCCTATTTCCACTTAAAGTGGAAACAAATTAGAACACTTCAAATTCTATTTGCACTTCCCAAACACAGTAATGACTCATTTATCTGGCATCGTCAGAAAAGGAGGTTCTCCACATGAAGCCTTTTCCAGATAACTGAAGTCCAAAGGAGTGGAGAGCTCATCTGCCTTGTTTGCTGCTGTGCCCCCAGGGCCTAGAACAGGGGCTGGCACACAGATGTCCAGTAACATTCACCAAACATGTGATTAAATAAAGTGCTAAAGCTCTTTTCTTTTTAACCATTTGGTGACAACTTCTCTACAATTACAGCCATACCTCTTTAAAAAAACAAACAAAGCAATAACATAACACTGAACAGAAATTAAGCTTTTCTTATTTATTTGGGGGTATCTCTATAAACAGCAACCACTCTACCCTCCTACATTATAATGCCCTCTCAAAAGCTATTAAAATTCACACGGCTTTTTGTCACCATACTTAAATGGCATCAACATGCTAAGCTTTCTAACTTTTCCTTTTCTGATATTAGCTGTCATTTCTATTTGCTGTTCCTGCCTTATTTTACACACAAATGTCTGACAAGGTTCTAAAGTTAATTCTGCCTCCAAAGCAGAATAAAATACATGGACTTGGTTATAATTCAGAAGTCTTTTCCACTTACTTCTGACCTGTGTCTACATTCTGATTCTATTTAAAAGACTCCTTGCACCACCCACCACATTCTACATAAAATCTGAGATGGTTCTATTAGTTTTAAATGAGTATCTTAAGGATTTTCATTTAAGTTCTAAGTTTCAAATATTAATCATGAGTAATGGTTCAAAGACTAGCTCCAATATAAACCTCCGGGTATATTTTTTAATCCATTTAGGAGACACCAACCACGACAAAGCTGGATTTCATCTTGCTTGATATGCTGTGATAGGGCCATAATTTAAATTCACTGTTCCAAAGTTCATGGCAGCAAAAATCAAACACACTGGCAGCCATGGTATACTGTGCTTACACAGAAAAGCATATCTCCCTGAACCTAAGAGTGGAAAGGATAATTTAAGTATAGCATTTAGTTTATATAATACAACTGGAGTTTCTTCCCCACAACAAACTTTGAATAATGTTTATAATTTAGCAATCAACTGAAATGATGAAAGAATTACCACAATTGAAATAAAATATTTATGTATTTCAAACCAGTAGAATTGTGTCTTCAAAAACTAAAATAAGCTAAGACAAACCTAGTTCTGAATTAGGGATGGATACAAGTAAAACGGGGGATTTGTTTATTTGGGTTTTTGAGTCTCTTTTCTTCTTTTTAAAGATTTAATGAACTTTCATTTGAAATAAGCACAGTTTACTAAATTAAAGGATTTGATTACATATTCTTTAAAAGTAACTAGCTGGGTAAACAATACCCAGGAGTCAAGAAAAGAAAAATTACTTCAAACTGTTTTATGAATATTCTTTCAAAATCACCAATATTTCAACAAAAATAGTTCAACGGAAGATTTCAGTTCCTGGTACTGAACTGAACAAAGAGAACCACATGTTTTTAATGGTTGCTCATAAACGACCCAAATAAATCTCCAAAAGAACAGCGATGGTTCTTTCTGTACTTTTCCCTTCAAAACTCACAAGACCAATTCAACATAGAAATAAAAATTACTGTACTTTATGGCACCACTCACTTTGTGACACATTTATTTGCTGTCATGAAAGTTAGTGCCTCAACAAAGTAATTGAGATTTAGGGAAAAACTTTTTTTTACATTTTTAAACAGCACAAAATGTCCTTACAATTTGAGGCAGGAAGACTTTACCCACCTCAAATGAGAAGATTTTCTAACTAAGTGAGAGACCTAAGTATTTATATATAAATGTTACAAGAAAGCTTTCCAAATAGCTTTCCAATCAACTATGAGGCTGACCTTAGATCAGAATTACACTGCTAACTACCATTTATAAGAAATGAAGCCTACACAACAGAAAATATAACTTAAAATTTAACCACTGATGTTCTATTTTCCCTCTGTGAATTAAAAGAGAGCAACAGCACCCCCTGCTGGAAGTTAGTAATACAACCAGAATAAGCAGCAACACTGGACTGCTAGAATTTCATCCAAGATGAGAATGACTTCAAAAACAAATTCTGATTTCCCACTAAATGATAAAAGAGGTTCACGGGCATCAGCCATCATGTGCCTATACATGTGATATTAAAAGTAAAATTAAAACTTAGAATAATTTCAAATAAAAATATACTGCTTTTTCTTCTTGGATGTGTCTCCTTGGGCAAGGGTAACAAAATAAAAAATAAGGCTTTTGCACAGTGAAGGAAACCATCAAGAAAACAAAAAGGCAACCTACTAAGTGGAAGAAGATACTTGCGTGGTTGTAATCCAAAATATATAAAGAACTTATAAAACTCAGCATCAAAAGAACACATAATCCAATTTAAAATGGGCAGAGGACCTGAACAGACATTTCTCCAAAAAAGCCATACAGATGGCGAACAGACATGAAAAGAGGCTCGGCATCATTAATTATCAGGGAAAGGCAAGTAAAAACCACAACGAGATATTCTCTCACCTGTCAGAATGACTGTCATAAAAAAAGACAAGAAATAGCTAGTGTTGGTGAAGATGTGGAGAAAAGGAAATCCTTGTACACTGTTGGTAAAATTGTAAACTGGCACAGCCACCATGAAAAACAGTATGGAGGTTCCACAAAAAATTAAAAATAGAAATACCATACAATTCAGCAATTTCAGTTTGGGGCATTTATCTAAAGAAAGTGAAAACATTAATTTGAAAAGATATACACACCCTTATGTTCACTGCAGCATTATTTACAATAGCCACAATACAGAAGCAACCTAGGTGTCCATCCATAAATGAATGGATAAAGACAATGTGAGATTTACATATATATACAACATAATATTACTCAGCCATAGAAAAGAATGGAATCTTGCCATCTGGGGCATGGATGAACCTAGAGGGTATATGCCAAGTAAAATAAGTCAGAGAAAGACACTGTTTCACTTATATGCGGGCTCTAAAAAACTAAGCAACTGACCAAAACAAAGCAGACTCATACAGACTGATAGATGCCAGAGGGTTTAGTGATGGGAGGATGCGTAAAAAGGTGAAGGGGATTGAGAGGTACAAACTTATAGTTATAAATAAGTCACAGGATGTAACAGAGCCTAGGGAATACAGTAAATATCACAATAACTTGTACAGTGATAGATGGTTACCAGACTTCTCATAGTGATCACTTCGTAAGATACATAAATAAACGTCAAATCACTACACTGTATACCTGAAACTAATATAATATTGTATGTCAACTATAATTAAAAAGACCTTTACATCCCAGCCGGGTGGCTCAGCTGGGTGGCTCAGCTGGTTGGAGCATCGTCCCACACACCAAAAGGTTGCAGGTTCAATCCCCATTCTGGGTAGGAATTAAAGAATTAAAGAAAAAAAAAGATACTGCTTTTTCCTGTTCATGTTCCTAACCCCACACAGTCCCAAACACCCCAGTAAATTTTACCATTTTTTATTTTAACCCTAAATAAAAATTGTTTCAAATATGCTTTCTGTAAAGAGAAACTGGCAATCACATAAGAGAAAATTGAGGCTATTTTCTGCATGTGATTGCATGAAGCACCCCTTCCTCCTTCCCACTCCAACTTGGCCTCAGAAACATCCCCAAAGACCACCATTAAGAATCCACAAGGCAGCCTAGTGGTCCATGAACCACAATTTGCATGCCACTGGCAAAATGCCTACACGGATTCTGAAATTCAAAAAATGCAGACAATATTAAGAAACCACATGTCATGAAACTACCATCTGGTACATTTCAACATTTTCAGAGATATGAAAAATCATGGAAGCCATTGTCTAGGTAATCCAACTCAGCGCTCTATACCAAACTCACAGGAATCAGAGAATGAACAAAAGGTACTCAAGTTTTATAAATGTGCTCTTTTGGCTCTAGAAAAAAGGCTCCTTGGTACCACTGAGTTTCCTTCTTAGAGAAAACAAGCTACTCTAGCACTGATCTACACTGTTCTGAGTGACTAGTGTTAACTTCTTGGCTCCTTGCTCCATCTAAAAGATTCTGTTGACCTGTGGCCAACGTGGAGGACACTCTTCATCATGAAGGCCAGCAACTCTGAAAATCCAACAAAGAAAGAAAGCCAAAGAGGATCAAACACTTCGGTATAGTTTTCCCTCAAGAACTGCAAAGGCAAATCACCTCAAGTCTATTTTTCTGAAGTTTCCAGTGGTATTACTTGGTTCATTATTTTATTTTATTTTTGTAATATATCTTTACTGATTTCAGAGAGGGGGGAGAGGGAGAGAGTCATTGATTGGCTGCCTCCTGCACGCCTCCCACTGAGGATCGAGCCTGCAACACAGGCATGTGTCCTGACCAGGAATCGAACCTCGATCTCCTGGATCACAGAGGTCGATGTTCATCCCCTGAGCCACACCGGCCAGGCGGTTCATTATTTTAATCAAAGTACATTTAAATTAGAATGTTAAAAGGATACCAACCTCAAGCCTCTTCTCAAGTGACTCAATTCTGTCCTTTTTGCTTGCTAGGTTGGCCCGTGTATAGCGGCTCTGCCCAGGGAGATACAAAACTTGACTGTAGCATTCCTCCCACACCTGGTTATAAGCTTCACTTGAGAGTTCTCCATGGCTCATACCTTGTTTTACCACTTCCATCTCCTGTGCCAGAACATCTTGGGCCTGTTCAAGATAATAATTTCAGTAAGTCTGAGTACTAGAAAAACCTGCCATCAACGGAGAGCTTTAAAAGACTAGTCTTTCCTCCTTCTTTGGACGAAGGCAAGGAGTTCTAGTTGACTGGTTGCTTCTTGGAAGGGAGAAACAACACCTAAGCAAAATGAATAATGAAGCCTGTAAGCCAATGCAGACTGGTCTGAAAAGTCAAGCACCCATATAGCCCCAATAATATAAACATCCTTTGCCTTCACTCATTATAGTAACAGCTACCATTTCTCAGATGTCTACTGTGTGCCAGGAACTGGATTTAATGGTTTTACCTATATTACCTCCAAATAATACAATCATCTTAGAAAGCAGCCAATATTAATCTCATTTTAAAGTTGATGAAACTAAGGCTCAGAAAGATTAAAAGGCTATTCAAGAACATATCATTAGTTAGCAAGCAAGGCAGGATCATGACCAAGCCAAACATCACTTGAGTGAACTTCCATTCTACCATCCCTATCTACACTTAGGACCTCACAGGATCATGAAAGGGAATTAGGCAGTTTTTTAACCCAGGCCTTTTCTCTCATTTGAGAGAATTTCCCTGACACTGCTAGAGAATGAGATTGGGGTAAGAAATCAAATAATGATGGATCACAAACCAGCTTTAGTTCACTACTAAAGAAACAGTTTAAAATGACAGAATGAGGGGGAGTTGGACAAGCCTGGGTTCAAACCACAGCTTTACCATTTTAAGTAGTTGTCTGGACATGCTTAACATCTCTGAACTCATTTCTCATCTCTAAAATGGGGATAATACACAGAGCGCCTAGCCCAACACTAGACTGGGTACCGACTCTGTGAGCATACCACATGGACTTCTTCCAGCCCTCTGCTTCATGGCTCGTGAAAAACTGACAACCACTTTTTGTGCTTTATAGAAAGCTCTCAATCATTCTAACTAGAAATCATTCTTACTATCAGAAAATAAACAGAGATCAAAATACATAAAATTAAAGAGAAATGATCAGCATACAAAAAATTTAAACAAAAAACATAAAAAATGTCTAAAGAAGATAAAAAATTGATACTTTTAAATAATACCTCTTAGACGAAATAACAGAAACCAATTTTAACATAATGAAAATTTGACACTTTACTGTAAGAGAAATGGTATTCTACTCTGCAACTGTACATAATAAAAGTTTACAAGTTCAGCTCTTATAGTTATTACAAGAAAGTAGAGCTAAGTTATCTTTAAACTGCCCATAAAGGATCTGCTAAGTAAACAGCTGCTTCAAGTTCTTTTTGGAACAAACAGGATGATAAATAAATAAAATGTGGGAAAATATTTAAACTAATTTAACGGTTTTAAATAATTACAAAGCACTATTTACAATTACTACTTTCAAAAATTTTATTAGAATGTATCCCCTACAGAATCTCTGAGAGAGAAGGAGGGAGGAAGGGAGGGAGGGAGGGAGGGAGGGAGGGAGGGAGGGAGGGAGGGAGGGAGGGAGGGAGGGAGGTTGGATGATGTGAGAAACATCAATCAGTTGGCCGCCTGTATGTACCTGACCAGGGAAAAAACCTGCAACCTAGGTGCGTGCCCTGACCAGGAATGGAACCCACAACTTTTGGGTGTACAGAATGATGCTCCAGCCAACTGAGCCACACTGGCCAGGGCAAATGTGATCCTCATTTCAGGTGTCCATACATACAATTAATTTAGAAAACCTTATTTCCTAAATGCTATCTTCCCTCATGTTTTTACTCTAAAAAGAGAAAACTGTTCAGGTATCAAGTTCATAGTCTAATTCTCAACCCCAGTTCAATGATCAAATGTGCCTACCACAGCACAGGCACTCAACAGATGTCAGTTTCCCACTGCACTTATTTTAAAGAAGTAACTCAAAGTTCCTCATAAATTAGGGGCAAATTTTGAAATATAAATCTAAACCCTCCTCCCTTTCTCTATTTTCTAAAATTCCTATAATAAACATGTATCACTTACAAACATGTATCAAGAATAAACATGTATCAATAAGAAAAAGACAAAGAAAGAAAAAGAAAAAGGGAGAGAAAAGGTGCAGGAGAGAAAACAGAAAAAAGAATCGTATTTGTTTTCTCCCAATTATACATTTGCACATTCCAATCAATGCCCCTCAGGGATAAACACTAAAGAAAAAAGACTTTTAAGCTACTGACCACTCTGCTTCCAACCATGAAACCAATTGTACTTTCTTACACCATTGTACAGATTTCTGTTCACAATCACAACTGTTTGCTCTGTCAGAGGAGAAAGAATACATACAGAGGAAGAGGCAGGACAGACTTTATGCAAAAAATATTTCTTTCCTCATCCAAAAGGACAGGGGAAAATCATGTGAGGGAAATAAATTCAGTAAAAAATATTTCCTTTCTTTGAATAGGTAAAAAGTTTAATCTGTAAACATTTAAATATAGTATTTTTTTTTATATTAGTCTAAATAAGTGCGGTATAAGTATTAAAGGCATTCGATTCTATTCAGAGAGCAGAGTTAAAGTGAGAAAACAGCAACTGTAGCAACTGTCAATCAGGCACAAACCCATTAAACAAAAACACCCTGCCACCAGAGCCAGTGTTTAATAAAGGTCTATCACTGAACATAACACTTAATAGGAACATTTATCTCCTAACCATGTCAGCTGTTTATGAATATCAATATGGGAAAAGAAGTTAATATTTGTCTGTGATACACAGTATCAACCAACTACTTAAATCTCAAGACAGAAATATTCCTGCTCAATCATACCTTCTTCAGCTCTTCTTTAGCGAACTTTTCATAAGGGTTATGTTCCAGATAGGCAATGTGCTCTGAATTATTGGTAGCAAATCCTACAGTTTTTCCTTTTTTATTTCCAGATGGTTCATAAGGGTGATGTAGAAGGTCATAATGAAGCATTGTGATCATTTCTTTTTTTATTAGTTCTTCACTTTTCTGTAAATCTGTTAACGGTGGTTCTACATTTAAGGGTCTTAGAATAGTTTCATTAACCTAAAATTGTAAAATAAGTAAAATTACCAAACATATCACTGCAACAGATTAACATTATTACTTGTTCTAGCATGAATTAAATAGCAGTTATACATTTTCAAAAGAAATCCTTTTTTTTCCTTTTTAAATTCTTATTTACCAGTGACTAGATCTGGGAACTGCTTCACAATATTCCAGAGTAGATAAAATTTTGTTTTATGGACTTTATGAATGATATTTAAAAAAGCATCAATCACATGAAAAGAAACTTAAAACTTTCTCAGCCAAAAATTCTGCACTTACTTCTGATGGTCTTGGAAGATCTTTTTGGACAGCTTTGTGCATTCTCTTCATTTCCTTTACACGCTCTGCATCTCGTATGGCCTAAAAAATTATGTTGATATCCATTACTGCAGTTATACAGTACTCAACACATTTCAATAAAGTTGAAAACACTTTAATCTATAAGAACATATATGTTCAAGAGCTAAAGCTACAGACATCTGTAAGTTTGTAGAAAGGCCATACAAGGCAACAGAGATTAATTCATCTATTCATTCACTCAGTAAAACAGAAACTAAGAACTTCCAACATCTACTAGAGTACTCTCCAAATTTATATGCCTGTATCCATCGGATAATTATCCTTTTCTTGTATAAATCAGAATCCTAAACTTCGAGTGGATTATTCCTCCTGCAACACAACCCTTTTTGTCCACCCCAAAGCTACCATTATTTTAATTTAAAAATCCAGCCAATGAGTGTAGTTTCCTGATCCTCAAATTATGAACAATATGGAATAACACATTAGAATTTCACACTATTTCTGACTAAATGTATCTCAAAGTAACTAAGAGAACTAAATACAAAAAGTACTATTCTGTATTCCCATCTAAAAGCACATTCATGTTGTTTCCTCTAAAATATGATTTCCAGTGATATCATTCTCACTGCAATCCCATGAAATTATTCAACTTCTAAAACCATCCTGAACTATACTGAGGAGGAATTCCTGAAAGGGAATTCACTCGATCTCAGTTTTAGTTCAAGACTCACCACTTTCCAGCCATGAGACCTGGGAAAGTTAACTTAATTCACCTGAGCCTGTTTCCTCATTTCTAAAATGAAGCTAATACAGGTACTTATCCTATTTACATCACATGTGAGAATGAGAAAGTAATTAACTACAAGACATATTAGTACAAAGCGTTACTATTATTATTCTGGCACACTTTCTCTAAATTTCCAAATCCACATTTTTTTATTAGTTTACACTGACCTAAAACCATTTACTCAACCAATCCAAATGTACTTGTTTTTAAGACTGATCAGTAACACTTTTTCTTGACTAGAGTAAAAAGCAATGTCTAAAAGACTACTGTGTATTTTAAGAAAGCATAATGAATTGTACAAAGGGTATTTAAACTGACATATATATATACATGTTAAGAATGCCTACCAAGATATTCTGAGTATATCATTAATTTTGTGATTATATACTATTAACAATATAAGTAATTTACGGTAATTCTTTTAAATACTGAAAAAAACTTTTAGTAGAGATCTTGAGACATTTAATGGCCATTCTTCATTCTTTCAGCCCAGTGACACATTCAGCAAACTCACACTTCCTTCCTTTCCAGCACGATGACCCACCTGCTTTCGTGCATCCACATCAGCAGCATCTTCAATGTATGTATCATCTATTTCACGGTCTTCCAACTCCTTCTCAGCATTTTCTGGTAGAACAATTTCAAAGTCATTCTTAGGGGCAGGAAGACCCATCAACCCTAAACGGAGGTGTTCACGAGACTCTCTTTCCTGTAGAAAAAAATTAGTCCTTCTCAATTCACAAACATTAAGTATTCAACCAATACTTTATGAGTTTCTAAAAAATAATCAGCCTAATTTTAATTCTAGAAAATGATCCCTAACTTCAGAGCTGAGAAAAGTTTTTAAATTTCTGTTTCTTCCTTACATTAAGACAAATCAATTTGAAATCAGTGAAGTTACTCTGGGATATTCTAATAGAAGACTTGGGAGTACTTCTGCAGGGGCAAAAAATGTCCTATTTCTATTTAAGAAAAACATTTCTGACACAAACTTAACAGCAAATAAAAGAACAAGTTCAAAAGTTACTTTGTCTTTGGACGAATAAAATCTAATCTGAAAAATATGCCTGAATTTGGGTGTGTGTTTGTGTTTAATAGAAAGACTGTATCATATGCCAGGCTAAAAAACAGTCCAATGTGCTCAGTTTTCCTCAGTATATCCTTGGCTCACCTTTCCAGTTCACTCCCCACTGCTTCATTATACCTGTCAGGTGTAAAAACCAGATGAGTTGCTAAAAACATGCTCCACACATACTCATGCTGTGGCCTCCATCTGGGACAGCCACCACCTTCCTTCTGAGCATACCTCGTCAACGAAGGTTTTCCTAATACCCACCCAACAAATATTATTTCTTTCTTTGGCCACCCTATATAAGCATACTGGTGCTTACTTTGTTCTTATATTGCAATTATTTTTAACTTGGTTTAGTACTGCCAATCTCTCCAGAGTATAAACTTCTTTAAGACAAAGAACATCTTTACTCAACTTTAGATCCCCTGAAGTGTCCAGATCTGTGCTTTGCACACATTACATTCTTCATTTAATTCTTATGTAGCAATTCAGAGTTAGCATTAGTTAGTATCAATTTTGGCATTAAAAAAAATCTAGCCCAGCCAACATGGCTCAGCAGTTGAGCATCAACCTATGATCCAGGAGATCAAAGTTCAATTCCCATTCAGGGCACATGCCTGGGTTTCAGGCTCAATCCCCAGCAGAGGGTGTGCAGGAGGCAGCCAATCGATGACTCTCTCTCACCACTGATGTTTCTATCTCCCTTTCTCTCTCTCTGAAATCAATAAAAACATATTAAAACAACAAAAAACTCTAACCAAATCTATATAATAAAGTTAGAATTTGTAAACTGAAAATGGGCCAACATCATTGGAACTTATTATAAAAATAAATACCTCACAATGATTTTCTGTGGCATCACATAATAAGGCAAAATAGTGATGTAATAAAAGCAGTAACATGGGCAGAGCGAAACTGCAACTTTTATAATTACCTTTCTACATCACCATGCAAAACATATGAAAAAAATCTTCACTAAGATCAACAATGAACATCAAATTAACTTGGCTTTGAGATATAGATGTGTCCTTGCAGAAGTACAGAGCTAACAAGAATCAAGGGTCTAAATTTGATTTGAGGCATTCGAAACTAAAGATTTATTTTACAGAAATAAAAAAATTTTAAATAAATGTGTCATTCAAGAAAGTATTGATTAGTAAATGATAAAAATTAAAATCATAAAAGGTACAAGGAGTATTACTATAAACATAATCAATACTCACAGACATATTAAGAAAAAAAAGGCATATGAGATTAAGTTTCCCTTCTTAAGTACTGCAAATTATTTTTCTTTTCTGATATCCATAGGTGTATAGATTCTTAAGATATATGTAATATGCATTGACTGGGGAGGGAGGAAATTTTAATTTGGCACTCCTAAGGTATAAAAAAAATTAAGAGTATTAAAAAGGAATTGACATGTACCATCTGCTTCACATAAGAGGGATCACTGTAATCTGCCATTCCATCCTCAGGATTAATGTTTAACTTGTCTCGAAGAGGAGTTCTACCCGGGGTGGAGTTAACAACTGGTTTGGGAGTTGTTCCACTCCGGGGAGTCAGCCCTTCAGATCCATGAGAGGGAGTCCTAGAAAGACAAAAATTCTAATTAATAAAAGTGCCACTTTTATTTGTATTGTGCTTTCAATTGTTTTTCACTTAAGTTATTTTACAAGGAACGCAATAAAGACTCCAGAAATTCTGTCTCCCTACCTGGTTTTAGGATTAGATCTCTAGGTTAAAATAAAGGTTTGGCTCAGCTAGCTTATTATTTACACAGAGTATTTTTATTTTAATGACTTCAAATAAAGGCATTACATGTGACATTTCTTGCTTTCCTAAACTAGATCCATCAAACATCTCAACTTTTTCTTGATGCAGTAGGGCGGCTAAGAACACACAGTGGCCAGAGAGGAGAGCCATCACAGTCAAAGACCCCAGGCTCTCAGTTTGAGTTGAGGGTCTTCATCTGGTCATTTCTATGCTCCCTGCCTCTACTGGCTATCACATCATTACCATCAGTGTGCATACTGTAAGTAGTTCCTCTCCTCATATTTTCTTTGGAATCATATCTAAATATGAATAGTTGTGAGTGAGAACTAAGAGAATCTCTTAGGAATAAAGTCCATAGCCTTTGCAACTTAAATTTTAATTGTCCAAAGCCTTTTTTTATTTTGGTTGCTTACTTCCTGTATCTTGGGTGTGTTCCAGACAGGTGATGCTGCCAGACAGCTGCTCCCCAGAGGTGAAGTGAGGTGTTATCATACAAGACATGGTCCCTGCCCCCAAGGAGCTTACAATCTAGTTGAAAGACAAGACATACACAGGAAAAGAGGGATTAGGCTCTCTTACAAGCCTTGCAAGAAGTGTTACTATATAAGGATTTGGCTGCCAATGTTTCTTGATCCTGCTGTCATGTATGGCTCTAATAGCCATATGCTTCCCATCTAAACAACCAGTGGGGGAACATATCCTAATGTTTAAAATTAAAAGTAAAGCTCTAGCTGGTTTTGCTCAGTAGTTAGAGCATCAGCCCTCAGAAAGAGGGGTCCTGGATTCGACTTCAGCCAAAGGTGCATACCTCGGTTGCAGGCTCCAACCCCAGTTGGGGCAAGAGTGGGAGGCAGCCAATCAATGTTTCTCTCTCTCCCTTCTACTCTCTCTGAAAAGCTATAGAAAAAATATCCTCAGGTGAAGATTAAAAAAAAAAAAAAGTAAACCCCAAGTATTTCCAACCTTTAAAAGCTTAAATTCCATTTAATACAACTTGCTTCTATAATGTTTGTATCTTAAAAATTCTTTAAAATAAAAGAACTGCAAACAAATACTGAACTCTGAATTATAGTTAATGATATAAACAAGGAAGTGTGAAATAAACTGATATCTGCAAATTACTCTGAAATGTATTACAATAAAGTGGATTGACAGATGATGGATGGATATGTGATAAAACAAACACAGTAAAATGTTAACAACTAGTTAGAATCTAGGTGGTAGGTATGGGGAAGTTTGCTTTACCATTCTTTCAACCTCTCTGAATGTCAAAAATTTTCATAATAAAATGTTGGGGGGAAAGCAATAGTATACATACATAAAAAGGATTATGATTTTTATCAAATTCACCAAATGATGATTAATAACAGATTGATCTGCTCTTTTAAATCAGATAAAAAGTATTCAGAAACAAGGTGTTAGCATCAGAAACTCTACAAAAAGAGGTAAGCTCCATATAGTATTTAACCATTTCCTGGATACTATTATGTTATTTACTAATGTGAGGAAAAATCAAAAAGGCAAGTTGATCATTTATTTCCATTCTCTGTTAACATTACTAAAGCAAACATGTTGTCCAAGTCCTCAAATTCAAGTTTATCTAAAACAGAAAACATGTGCTTATTTACAATACCTGAATGGGGTAGAAAGAACTGTGTTTGGAGTCTGTACAACCTGTCGCTGTGGAGTCACACCTGAGAAATCACTCTCGTGCAAAGGTGTGTTAAGTCCACCTTTTAATGGGGTATCCACATTGGTCAGGGCCATGAGGTTCTGGGCTTCCTGATTAATGAGAAAATAAAGTATTTTAAAAGTTTAGACAGAAGACAGAACAATCCTCTCTTCTGGTTCTACTATACAAATCTTAAAACAGGCAAAATTCTTATACATTTTCTCAGTGAAAACCAAAAGAGAAATGACTACTGGACCATGGCAGATTCAATACTTCCATTCCTTCTGTCAACCTAACATAGCACCTCAAAAGCTTAAGGGCAAAGTTTTATATGTCAAGAAATGCTTTTGTGGCCTCGCATGTGACATTACCATTTACCCAAAAGCCTCTCCAACTACCTGCACCAAACCTCTCTATAATCATAAAGAACTAAGAATTCAAATTTCCCAATGTGAGCTTAGGCTAAATGTCAGAACAACTAAACTTTAATCTAGCTTTACCATTAATTGTATATCTAGTCTTCATTAGCCTCTCTGAATCCCAGATTCTCCTACTGGGAAGTTAAGACACTACCAACTGGCCTATCACTTCATAAGAAAACTCATGTTTCTTTCAGGCTCCTTTCTGAAGTCTTGCTTGACCTCAGTCCCTCCACTGTAACCCTGTACTCATTACTATCACTGTACCTACACATCTCTTAATACCCAATTTAGGGTCTGTAAAGGATAATTTTTAAAGATAGTTATAACCATTATCTCTCATCTCACACGCTCTTGTTATAATCCAACCTTGACACTCCTTCCATTATGAGGTGGAGTCTACGTCCCCTCCTCTCGAATCTAGGTGGATTCACTTATAACTAGCAGAAAGCAGCACTAAATGACACTGCCTGACTGCCAACGCAAGGGTGAAAAAAAATGCGGCTTCCCACCACACTCACTACAACACTCACATTGGAGCTCTGAGAGGCCACAGAAGTTCAACTTTTGATGCCACCGTACTGTGAGAAATCCCAAGCCACAGGGAGAGGCCGCATATACTTACTCCACATTCCCAGGTGAAGACCCAACCCACAGCCAGCATCAAACACCCAACAAGGAAAGAAGATGATTCCAGGCCTTTCTATCAAGTAGTCACCCTCAAATGTTGATTCATCCTAGCTGAGGCCCTATGCACAAACCATTCTTTCTATGCCCTGTCTGAATTCCTAACCCATAGAAAGCATGAGTATAACACAATGTTTTAAACGACTAAGTTCTAGGGCAAAATGAAGATAACTGGAACAAGGCTTATTCCATTATGCACCATTCATGAAAAGAACCTTACATTTCACATTATCAACTGTGTGAGTTCTTTTTGCTATTCCAAATACAAAGCATTTTTCCCCATCTAGGTTCCCAAAAGGCTGGCCAGCTTGATGCCTTCCAGGCAGGAGAATGGAAGCTACTTAAATAAGAAAATGTAAGGTTGATAAAGAGGCCAGATCAATGAAAGGGAGAAAATTATTAAATTTCAAAATACAGTAACTTCCCAGAATTGAAGGCCATGAGTCTTTCTAGAATGAAAAGATCCAGAGTACCTAGCACGCACCATGGTTAAAAACAGTCCCACACCAAGAAGCATGCTTGTGAAAAAGAGAAGCTCACATAAACTTCCAGAAAAAGAACAGGCACCAGAGGTCTCAACAGTAACAATGGAAGCTAGAAGACACTGGAGTGCTGCCTTCAAAACTGAACAAAAATCATTTCAATTTGGAATTCTAAACAGTTATACTACCAATCAAATAAGAAGGTAGAATAGTAATTCAGAGATCCGCAAGGTCTTAAAAATTCCATCTTCCATGAATGCATCCTGAAAAAGCTAATGAAAGGTATGCTTCACTAACAAGGGAGTAAGCCAAGAGAGCCAAAGGCAGGGGAGCCAGGAAAGAGGACATCCAAGGGCATTTCTAGGGTGACAGTGAAAGGAAATCAAGAGAAGGAGCTAAAAACAAGATCTAAAGAATAATCAGTCCAGACCAGAACATTCAGAATTTCTGGGAAAGTCTTCTTCAAAAAGATAAAAATACCTAAAATTTACCCAGATCACAGGAGATTTACAGTTAATGTAGAGTCTTAAGTTGAATTAGTGCTAAGTAATCAGAAAATTTAACAACAGAATAAAACAAGTATTAACTCAAAGAAAATCAAAATACTGTGCAGTAATTATAAGGCACTTTGTGGCTCAGCACGGACTATGGTCTACATAGCCATAAGATAAACCACGACTGTGGAGCTAACCAAAATTATGATACAACTATAATGGAAGATGAGGGACTGGAAAGAGTGTGTATGCATGGCAGAGGCAGAGGATGTAAGGGAGACAAATGTTCAAATTCTGGGTGGAAAACTATGCCTAAAACCAAACAAAAATCAACATGTAACAAGTGTCTTAGCAATAAGGTGGTAAAGACAGAGAGTTGTAATTGGTGCCTCTAGAGAGCAAGTGACAAGGGACACAACTTTTTTCTTACTAAGCCATACAGGATACTTAATTCCTGAATCAAGACCTTACAACAGTGTTTCTGACTACTAGAGAAAAGGAAATTGAGATGGAAGGCTAGTAAGACTCAACAGTGTTTTGTCAAGTTTGGCTATTCTCTGGCATGCAGACACCCCAAGAACACAAAGAGCTGTATACCTCAGGTGTTAAGGAGAGGGAAGGAGGTAGTACTGACGGCAGCCTATGCCAAGCAAAGTACAGAAATGCAGGGTAGTTTTAAAAATTACTGACTACACACATCTGACTTCTTTCAAGGATTTCAATTTTAAATGCAGTGCTTTTTACTGACAGGTACTAAATACTAATGAAGGTAGAAGGGCTGGCTTCAAAAAAAACCACTATGAATTCATAAATGTAGAAAGAAAACCACTTAATTACTGAATCTGCTGACTTAGCTTCCCTACTACAGAAATCTCTAGGATCCATGCATTCAAGATTCAACCTGTTTACTCTAAAAGAAACAAAACCAAACCACTCAATGTTCTGCTTCATACTTTCAAGAACAAAAAGTGAAATGCTCACTCTACTATATGGCAGCTTACCTGCAGAATTCTGTCCTGTGAAGCTGGCGTTCGTGGTGTTCTAAGGGCAATGCTGTTGTTGGTGACATTGTACTCAGACAAAAGGGTACTGGAAGCAGAGTTTGTAATGCCAGATTCCTCAGCTGTTTGACGTGCAATTTCACTTGCTTGGCCTACTTTCACAACTTCCTGGAGTTCTGCATCTGAAATCTAAAAAGACAAAGTTATCACAGTAAGCAATATTTTAACCAGAGGACACCACAACTTAAAAATTCCATATTCCAGAAAGATAAATTGCTGAAGCTGTGTGATGAATACACAGTTCACTGTACCACTGTCTTTACTTTTTGTGGGTTTGAAAATTTCCACAATACAGTTTTTTAAAGTCTTTCCTATATAAATGTGTGTGTGGGGGGGGGGATGTTCCATGGTATCAAGCTGCAAAGCCTTGTATGTATTTCCACACTGAAATCCTTTTAAACCAAGCAACATATTAATATACCAATCATATAAAATATTAGTGTTTGTACAAAACTATCATATGGGGAAATGACTGAAAACCAATTAAAACATCACACGGGAGAGCCCACTAATCCACAAGATCCTTAAGAAAACTTAAATGTGTTATCTTAGTAATTTTACCAAAATAAATATCCTAAGGAGTACTAAGGAAAAAAATAACAGGCAAAAATCTCAGTTTTAGAAATATCACTAGCCCGGCCAGGCGTGGCTCAGCAGTTGAGTGTCGACCTAGGATCCAGGCGATCAGGGTTCAATTCCCGGTCAGGGCACATGCCCGGGTTGTGGGCTGGGTCAATGACTCTCTCATCATTGATGTTTCTGTCTCTCTCTCTCCCTCTCCTTTCCTCTCTCTGAAATCAATAAAGATATATTTAAAAAAAAAAAAAAAAGAAATATCACTATTAGGAATGGCAGCATCTGACAAATTATTTTGTTTGTGCCAAAGAATCTTGTGTTGATGCCGCCGGTGCACTCATTTGGGGAGAGAAGCTCCTCTTGCCTCCTAAGTCCATCCCTCTGCTCACTAAACTAATTTTGCAGAGCTACATCACTCAAAACAGAACAAGAGTTTAGGCAGTTCCTCTCCTATGGCAAAAAAAATACATCCCTTTTCCATCTGCAGACTCTTTCAAACCAAACAAAAACAAGAACTTATTCACAATTCCCGTGTTTCTAACCAACTATAATTAAGTCAAAGGAATACAGCCTGTGATGAGCTGAATGAAGAAATGTTTCTGTCTTCTCCACAACTCCCCCATTGATTTTTCATTGCTGTTGCCTCAAAAAGTTAAGTATGACATGACAAAACATTCACTAAAAGTAAGCAGCCTAAAGTCCAAAAAGTCACACAATACCTTTATTCTGGTCTGCCACAAAAAAAGGCCTAGAGCCCTAACCTGATGACAAATTGCTAACAGCTGACACTACTTGCTAAACCGTCATATGAGCAGTTTCAGACCTAACATGATTATACAGAGAAGTTGTTGCTTATTTATTATGCTATATCACAATCACTTATTTTTATGTGACTCACATATTACACCATGAGTTATTTTATCTTATTGATTTTTTTTTTTGGAGAGGAAGCGAGAGTGAGAGAAACATTCATGAGAGAAACATCAACCTGTTGCCCAGAGCAGGGATTGAACCCACAACCTTTTGGTGTACGGGACAACGTTCCAACCAACCAAGCCACCTGGCCAGGGCTACACCGTGAATTTCTTAAGGGCACTGAACACCACGCAAAACCTTGGCACATAAGCCCTCAAATATTTGATGAATAAATGATAAGTATATGAGTTCACACATGAAAATAATGCTTTTATATTACCTGAGGGGCAGGAAGTACTAGTTTGCTTCTCTTTTTAGTAAATTCAGAAACTCCACTTGTTTGAAGAATAGCTGATGGTAAATCAGATTCTTTTTTCCTTTTCAAATGCTGCTTATCTTTTTTTCTGTCTCTTCCTTCTTTTTCACTGCCATTGATCAAGGTAGAGATTTTTAAAAGTTACATATAGGCAATAACATTAAAAGCCATATAAATACCCCTACATTTTGAACAAAATAATCCCATTTCTAAGAAAATTACTAATTAACAGATAAAAACTATATACATTAAGTTGGTTCCTACGCCATTAACTACCTACTATATTCAAGAAGACGCGGACTTAGAATAAAAACAGAATTAAGAAAATAGGATACACTACGTGATTTAAGTATTAAATATTAAAAACGATATACTTTTAAAAACTATAAGCTAAATGTTACATATAACATCAAAATAAAAACCTAAAACTATTCCTATTTCATATTATATTCACATAAAAATATGTGTGTACACATAGGAAAATGATGTAAAAAGAAAACAATTATATAAAGGGAACAAAATTAAAACATTGTAAATTTAAAATTTTCCCCTTTAAAACTGATTCAATTGTCTAACTTTTTAAATTCACAAAATTTTTAAAAAGGACATTTAAGTCCTGACATATTACACCAAAGAGTTGTTAGGAAGTAAAAAAACAAACCCAAGGCTAACTTTTAAAGCTCTAGGAATGCCCTGGCTGCAATGGCTCAGTGGTTGGAGCACTGGCCTTCAGGAGGCAACCAATTGATGTGTCTGTCTCTCCCCCCACACCTCTTCCACTCTCTCTGGCGATTAACAAAAAACAAAAAACAAACAAAAAAAAGCTCCAGAAATACCACCTCCCTTTCTGCCTGCCATCCTCTCCCCCTATCTAGTCAACTTCCAAATGATTCGTTTTCATCTTTAACCTCTTTATTTGTAGAAGTTACCTAAAGAAGGTCCTAATTTAAGAAATAAATACCATGGAGTACATCCTGTTTTACAGTGCCTAATATCTGTTGTTTAGTAACAATTCATGCAACAGAAATAAAATGTCATTCACGAAGTAAAAAACTAAAAATCTTTGACAATCGTAAGTGGTTCTCCCCACAATTTTCAGATATAAGAATTAAAGAAACTCTTAAAATCCCTTAAAACACGCAAAATCTTCTGTACCCTAAGACAAACATTTTATAAGTATACCTATTTATCCCCATTAAGTGAAAATTTTTACAATGCAAGACAAAAAGAACCAGACCGGATTTTGATAGATTCCTTTAGGCTATTACTAAAACAACTAACCTGTTTACAAATGTACATAAATCTTAAATTATGACTCAGTGAGTAGACAGTTCACTAAGAACAGTGCTGACATTTCAAGAGATATAAACAGCATTCCATGCTAAAAACAGGACAGCTAAGGTCACTGATTTCCTCAGAAAGGTGACCCCATTAAATAATAAAAGTATACATAGACTACAATGTGCTAAATAATAAAAATCTGGCTCTGACAAGGATACTACATGGCCTTCCATAAAATTCCTGCTGTACCTTTCCATTTTCAAAATCAGAAAGGCACTTACGATCTTAGCTCGCCATCAAGATCTTGTTGTCTTAACTTCCTGAAATCTGCATCAAGAGCCTGGTAGTTTTCCTCAGAAGTATCATAGAAACCAAGAGCAGGCTTTTTTTCAAATGGGATTTCAGCATTATAATCAACTCCTCTTTTCTTTTTTCTCTTCTTCTGAATTTCTATGCCAGCTGCTCGAAGTTCTCTTCTCTTCTGGAGGGCAGCAAGACGCCTGAAGAAAAAGAACACAAGAACACCTTGAAAATCATATGCCACCAGGAAGGGACAGATTATCCAATAAAGTTGGGAAAACTCTTTGGTTATTTGAGAAAGAAAGAAATCCTCACCTCATACAATTCACCAAAATAAAGTTCAGTTTCAATTTAAAGGCAAGCGCACGTAACAAGAAAAACAGAAGAAACTGTAATATGTATCTTATCTCTGGATGGGAATGTAGTCACATCCACAATTTGAAATTTAAATTTTATATCTCTGTAGCACTATTTTTAAAAAAATAAAGCAAAATTAAAAGGCAAATAGAAAAGATATCTGCAATTAATATTATGAATGGTTAGTTATCAAGAATCTATGCAGCCCGGCCAGGCATGGCTCTGTGGTTGAGCATCTACCTAGGATCCAGGAGATCGCGATTCGATTCCTGGTCAGGGCACATGCCTGGGTTGTGGGCTCGATCCCCAGTCGGGGACATGAAGGAGGCAGCGAATCAATGAGGACTCTCTTATCATTGATGTTTCTATCCCTCTCTCCCTCTCCCTTCCTCTCTCTGAAATCAATAAAGTTATAAAAAAAAAAAAGAATTGACGCAATTTTTTTAATGCAACCCAAGGGAAAAAACAAAAGAAAATAAACAGTTCACTAAGGAAAAAAATACAAATTGCTGAAATGACAAAAGGTTTACTTAACTAAAATCACAAATTAAATCAACAAGTACCATTTCTGCATATCTAATTATTAATATTTAGCTTTTTGTCTTGTTTTAATGGCAACGGTGCTAAACAGTGGACACTCTCCCACAGTGGCAGTTAAGAAAGTAAACTGGTGTAGCTTTCCCCACAGAGAACTTGGAAAAATACATTAAAACACTAAAACTTTTCACATTTTTTAACCCAGCCTTAGCCTAAGGAAATAAAGAACAGGAACAGCACTTAGCTGTAAAGCTGTCCTTCAAGCACTGTTTGTAATAGTGGATAACCAGACATAATCTAAATATCCAACAATAAGAAATTAGTTAAATGAATTTATACATAGCTATAAGAAAGAACATTATACAGCCATCCATATAACCTTTAAAAAGCCCATAAATCTACTCTGACATGGAAAGATGCCCAAGACACACTGCTATGTAAAAACTGTTTCAAAGTCTACATGTTACAGAGCAACATGTAAAAATTATATGTATATCTATTAATGAATAAATGCATGGGGAAATATGAAGGATGTCCACCAAAATATTAACAGTGATAATCACTGGAAGTTGGAGTTTTGTTTAATTTTTACTTTTTAATTGTACTTTCCCATGATGCCATAGTTTTAATGATTTAATGATGAGGAAGTTATTCACAATACTAAAGGGGGAATATCAATCCACAAAAATCTATTATAGGAGCAACTTCCAGCTTGAGGGACTCTGTAGAACCACTTTCTAGCAGAACTAACAAAAATTAGTTTAAAATTTTTTCTTTTAAATAATTTTAAGTCTCTGAAAAGGATCCTAAGGGGATACAGCAAATGAAGAAACATTTATTCGAGAAAATCTCCTAAAACTTGGTAAGAAAAGTGAGTCTGTGATACTTGAATCTAGACCCATTCCTTCCCCTCTCTTCCTCCCTCCCAGCTCAGGGAGATGGAAACTCCACTCCACACTGGTGCAGCCAAGAACACAGGCTTCTTAGGTCTCTCCTCCAGCTTCCAGTAAGAGGGCTTTTATTCCAGGAGCGTTTCTCACCCTGCCTCCAGATATCCACTGCCGAGGCTAGTTCCATCCACAGTGGCCAGGAAGTACTGGCTTCCTTCTTCTGCCCAGACAAAAGCTCTATCCTGAGCATACTGCTGCTAAGAATAATACAGCCCCAACAGCCTTTGCCCCAGATTGTGGGATGAGGCAGGCCAAGGAAAGCTGGAGTGTCACACTCCCTCACCAAGCACTCAGCTCCTAAAAGTAAGTGTGTCATTCAGAGACAAGCACATCAGAGTGCACTAGTGAAACAGGAACTCCAAATCACTTCCCAAAGAAACTAACTTCATTTGCAACAGAGCATGGAGAAGTGAATCCTAAGGGTACTCTCAAAAACAGTGGAAGTTGTGGTGAAGCAATTGGGAAGAACCTTTCACTGGCGATATAGGATAAGCAGTAGGCCCACTAGTTTCCCAGAGAGGAACACAGGAAGAGACAGGTGGCAGAAACTCCCCTGGGATCAGAACAAATCAAACCCAGACCTCAGAAACTATCCCTTCAAAGGAACCCAAATTTGACTGATCAGTTTATGGAGTAATTTATGCCCCAAAATGTTGTTGAAAACAATAAAGCCATCAGCTAGCAATTAGTAGAGTTGGGTGTAGCCAGGGGAAAAAAAGTCAAATAAACTCCTGTCAAAACCAGGTTATCCCAGGGTGACTGTGGGTATACCCAACACTGCACCCCCAAGAGAAGTAAGATCAGAGGCTTTACATTTCTGAGATGAGGGAAGGGGAGAACAGACTTCACTAAATAATCCTGTCAGTTACTAAACAAGCAAGCAAGCAAATAACAATAACAAGGAGGTGTGGGGGAACACCAGTACCCAGAATTACTAATATATCCTCTAAGTTCTACAGTTCTCAATAAAAGATTATGAGACATGTGAAGAAACAGGAAAGCATAACCCCATACATCAGTAAAAAAGCAGGCAACAGAAACTGTCTCTGAGAGCTACCAGATGTCGGATTTAACAGACAGATTTCAAAGGAGCCATTATAAATATGATCAAAGAACAAAAAGGAAAAATGATTAAAGAAGTAGAGAAAGGTATGACGACAATGTTGCATCAAATAGAGAATATCAGTAAAGAGACAGAAATGATTAAAAAGAACCACATGGAAATTCTGGAGTTGAAAACTATAAAGCTGGAATGAAAACTTCACTAGAGGGGCTCAACAGTAGATTCAAACTGACAGAAGAATTAGCACACTTGAAGATAGACGGGCAAAGATCATGCAATCTGCAGAACAGAGAAAAAAGAATGAAGAAATTTGAACAGAGCCTCATAGAAATGTGGAACACCAGTAAGTGCACCAATATATGCACAAAAAAAAGAGTAGCAAAAGGAAAGGAGAGAAAAAAGGGAGCAAAATAAAATACTTCATGAAATAATGACCAAAAATCTCCCAAGTTTACTGAAAACCATTAACCTAGACATCCAGAAAGTTCAAAACTCCAAGTAAGATAAACATAACATAAAGAAATCCACAAAGAGAAACACCATTAAAAATACTAAAAGCCAAAGACAATCTTGAAAGCAGCAAGAGAAAAGTGACTCATCACTTACAAGGGAACCCCAATAAGATTAACATCTGAATTCTCATCAAAACAGTATATATAGGCCCTGGCCAGTGTGGTTCAGATGGTTGGGCATCGGCCCGAGCACCGAAAGGTTGCCAGTTCAAATCCCAGTCAGGGCACATGCCCCGGTTGCAGGCTCGATCCCCATTAGGGGGGGTGCAGGAGGCAGCCGACTGATGTTGTGCTTTTACATCAATGTTTCTCTCTCCCTCTCCCTTCCTCTCTCTCTAAAAATCAATTTTTTAAAAAACAGTATACGTAGTATGACCTAATCTTATGTTACTTTGTGTGTACATACACATAAATGTACATCTATATTGAGAAAGGTTTCAAAGGATATATTTCAAAAGTTAAAGTAACTTCACTCTTTAAAGAAAATAAAGACTTCAAATGACATTAGAAAACCTCTGCAATATAATATTAAGTGAACATAACCAAGCTATATAGCATTGTATCAACCATGCCCCCAAAAGAAAATAGAATACTGAAGGAAAAGTGTTTTATTTTTGTAGTCAATAAAAAGCTTTAAGTTATAAAATAGATCTGTTATTTAGCATTTAAATAGGCTTGCACTGAACTTTGCATACAGACCAATGTAGTCCAGGGATTTCAAACCAGAGTGCCACAGCACACCAGTATACCACAAGAATTTTTAGAACATGCAATATCTGACTATTTAGTCAAGGGCACTGACTTCTTTTCCCTTAGACTGTCAAATTTTAAAAAATGACAACAGCCAACACAACAACAGCCATCTGGTGTGACTGAATCAAAATTATACCTGTTTTTTTTTTTTGGTGAGATCATCAAAAAATATATTTTTGGTGTCGCACAATTTTAGCAATTAGCTTATGTGTGCTAAGAGATGAAAAAGGTTGAAATTCGCTGATCTAGTCTATGACAAGATATACATACAACATAAATTATAAAGATGTGTAGACCCTCCAAGAAAATCTACAAGAAGGTGTAGGGTAAACTTAAAGCTGAAAAAATTTACTTAAAGCAATGTCAGCCATACTTGGAGATTTTTCACACATGCACTTGCCACATCCTGGGCCTAATCCATATGGTTAAAAGGCTCAAAAAAAAAAAAAAAAAACTGGTTCCCAACCAACCATGGACAAAAATGGAAAAGTGCTTTTTTGCAACCTTACTCAAATTATTTATCCCTAACAAATGTACAGAATAGAAAGGTGGCTGATACTGGGCATAAAATTTAGTACCTCCTCTTGGTTTTTGCTTACTGTCCCAGCTCAGTCATATTCCCATCGTAACCTCTTCTGGGCTACTGACTGGCGAGCTATGCCAACAAGCATCCTCAGACAAGAAAGAATCCTCCATCCCAGATCTGGCACTTCAAAGCCATTACTGGGGAAACCATCAACACAATGCTAGTCATCAGGTGGGGAAGCACTTCCTGGCTTGGGGACGACAAAAGGCAGCTGTGTAGGCTAGGGAGGTTATCATCATGCCTGAACTCCAAAAGCTTCTGAGCACTTACACAGTTCAGGTTTTCCATTTACCCACTTCTGGGCCATTAGGATGAAGAGTCAACCATGGCTCTAACCAAAAGGAAAGAGAGAGGGGAAAGTGGAGAAAACCTTGAATAAAGGGCAACACTTAATTCACTCACTTTTTAAATAAAAATTTCTGTGAAAGCCTAAAATATGGTTTAAGGTTAATTAATTCCCTCCATTTCAGTCAAATTTCCTGTTTTAAGTCAGTGCCTACCCAAAACTAATCAAGGAGAGTAACTAATTGGCAATCACGCGGAAGTCATATAGCCTGTGTGTCCTCCAGCCATCTGACTCCAAGAAGGCCACAACATATGAAGCACTCTTATGCTAACAGAAGAATCCAACAGACCAAGTAAATTATCTGGACATTACTTCTGCTGTATCTTACCAAAAAAAAAATTTTGTGTGTGTATTCTGAAATGATTAGGAGGAAAACTAAGACATTTCCAAAGTAATAAAGAATATTACCAAAACCAGAATTGGACAATTCTAATTATTACTCACCAACAGGGTTGGATAAACCATGCAGTTTTATCTGGCTAAGGATACACGGACTAATTGTTCAACTATGAATGGAAACAACCATACCTTGCTTCTTCCAACTGTTTCTCTCTCGCTTTCCTCTTGGCCTTCTTTCCCTGAGTATTAGCCAGGCGGGCTCTAGCTTCAGAAAGCATCTCAAGTTCATCTACAAAAATAAAGAGAAGAAAAACTAAATTCTTCTCCAACAGAAACAAGGAGTGTAAGAGAGGTGCTCTAGTGCTCAAGATGAGAAAGCCCAGCTTCTACACATGAGAACAATTCCTACATACCAGGGATGTTAAGAGCTAAGAAAAATTAAATAGGTAAAGCATCTAGCAAGTATTCATTAAAAAGTGGCTATAATTATCATATCTTTCATTATCATCTACTAATGGCAAAGCACAAGTTGTGAAATACTACGAAACTACTATTTAATTATAAGGGAATCGATCATCTTCATTCGATACACCTCTCTTTCCTCAGAACAATTTCTCTCCTCCAATATATTTTCCATAGCTCCCCAGAGTAGAATATAAATTCATTATCTGTGCTTTAGACCAATTCCTATACAAGGCTGTCCAATGGAATCACAAGAGAACTTTGAAAAAACTCAGATTCCAGGATTGCCCCTCCACCCCTGAAATTACTGACTCAGTTATGTCCAGGGAAGGCCCTGGTACCTGTATTTTTAAAAGTTCCCCAGGTAACAATGATGCACCAGAACAGCCACTGTCAGCCTTTGGGAACCACTACCCTCAAACTTTTAAATTTTCAAAACTAAACAATTATTCACTGAATGCTTCACAACAATCCTGTAAGACAAATGCTATTCTCCATCTGGCAGGAAATGGAATCAAAGCTCAGAGAGATTACACAACTTGCCTAATGTCACACAGCTAATAAGTGGCAGACATGGGTCTAAAATCCAGTTCCTTTGATGCCTGACTCAATGTCTCAAGGAGTCATCCTAAGTCTCCATTAGTCTTGTGGTATTGCTTTTTCACAGATTAAATTACCTGCCTAAAGTCAAAGTAGTTAATAGGACTGGAGCCCAAAATCCTGACTTCTTGGCTCTCTCCACAGAATGAGAATAAGAATACAGGATATCAAGGGCTTACCTCTAGCCTCCAGGAAATCTGTCCAGTAGTATTACATTGCTTATTCTATTAAAGGAATTGAAAAATCAGAAGATAGAGGGACACTGTCCAAAAAGAGCAATTACTCTATAAAAGAAGACTGGACACATTTAGAATGAGACTTAGAATAACAACAGCAGACTGAACTGGGATTCTAAAATATCAGTGGCATTTAGGAAGGAATTAAGGGCTAAAAAGAAGCCTGAGGAGTGTATGAGTCGCCAAAGAAATAACTTCCTTACAAGCATATACTTACCCTCGTCCATATCAATTGGATCAGGCCGTGCTGGTTTTGTTTCAGGATTTGGATCTATTTCTCCAGGTTTAAGTTTTCGTGGATCATCTGTTGTTTCCTCTTCATTGTCTCTTTGGGCCGCTTTATCCCTAGAAAAGAGTCCAGATGAGTTAGTCATACTATCACACCATTTAGCCTTAGAAATACCAAGCTTCCTAGAGCCGGCACTCTTTTCCTTCAAAAACCCAATGAAACAACATGGATGGACATAGAGAGTATTATACTAAGTGAAATAAGCCAGTCAGAGAAAGACAAGTACAGTATGATTTCACTTACATGTGGAATCTAATAAACAAAATAAGCTAACAGAAACAGACTCATAGATACAGAGAACAGACTGACAGCTGTCAGAGGGGAGGGGATACAGGGGCTGGGTGAAGGGATTAAGCAAAAATAGCAAAACAAAACTCACAGACAGACAACAGTATGGTGATTACCAGAGAAAGGAGGTTGGGGGGAAGTAGGAAAGGGTAAATGAGGATAAATGGTGACAGAAGGAAACTTGGGATCGTGAGCACACAGTACAATGTACAGATGATGTTTTGCAGAATTATACCCCTGAAACCTATATAATTTTATTAACCAATGTCACCTCAATAAATTCAATTTTTAAAAAAATCACACTGAAAAAAAAAACACACCAATGGATGGACATCAACAAAATAAAGCATTTCTGCTATTGCTTCACCTGAAAGAAATGATATTAAAAGTCCCTCTAATTTCAGTGAGTGTTTCCATTCACTATAAAATAGGATCCAAGCAGTCCCTTAATCACAAATGCAGTACAGCCATATAATACAAAAAATATATATACTATTAGTGACAAAACAAAATGTTCCAGTGGTTAACTCTCAGCAGTATCAGCGATTTTTATTTGTTTTACTATTTCCACAGCCCCCCGCCCCCAGGTTTTCTATGATAAACATGAATGGTTTGTACATTTTCAAATTATTCTTTTAAAAAGGATTTAACAGAAGAAATAATTTTGACCAACCACATGAGATTTGGAGTATATAACCCAATAGCTTTAGCTCCTTCAGCTTTATCAGATCTGAAACTAAATGTTTAAAGATAGAAAATGCTAGAAGTTTATTCAGACTCATTCAGAAGATATACACACATTTTAATACTGCTTATGGAGCTTTACTTACAGAAGAAATTCATAGTGTTCCAAGCACTGGGCAGCTGTTCTTCCAATGATTGGAGCGATAGTCCTCCACTGAGTTGGCATCAACTTGGCCAAGTGCAAGAGTTTTTCCTCTTCTTCTCTGGACCATTCTGTTTTCTTAATGCTTGGATCCAGCCACTCATACCTATTAAAAATATACAATTTAATACAGTAATCAGTCACCTATCATGAATATCCTATTTACATATTAGATACACTGATGTAATTCTCATCTTTCAATTACAAAAGCTGTTTTTTTACAACAGAATAGTCACTGCTTTTGTTTGATGTTTTTAAATTTAAGTGAAACTACTGTCATTATCTGTCTATTCGCATGCCCCATCCAACCCACCTTTTCCATCCAGTTTACTTAGCGGGGTGAGAGGCTGGCAAACAAGATACAAGCCTTACCAAACATCAGAGTAGGGGCTTAGCTCCACTAAGAGAAGCAGAAATCAGAACCACTTATTCAGACTAAGGACCATCTTCCTCTCTGAGGTCCAATCTCTACATTATGATGCTTTCCCCTACTCAGGTGCCTAGCAAATTAGGTCACTCTTGTACGATTAAAAATATGACCCCCGTACCACATGAGTCAGGGCTGGGGCCTGATCACTCATGCCAAGAACACATATGAAAAGTTTAATGTGTCTACTATCTTTTGACTTAAAAGGGAATACCACAGGTATAGTGATGGGTTATGTTATATTTTGGGGTAGCAAATATACATTTCAACTGTATTATCAGGAAACTCAACTATTGTGAGCTAACCTAGAAAGTTAACCATTATTTATCATTCATTTCTTTGGGAAAGAAAGTTCGAACAACTTTTAAACTTTTGGAGCACAATCCACTTATAAGCTGGAGTCCATATATACCTAAAAACAGATTTATTTTATGCTTCACAAAGCACTCTCAAACACATTAACTCACTTGAGCCTCATATCTCCACCAGTTAGAGCCAAGTATTATTATCCCCAAAAGGGAAAAAACAGGGGCAGGATAGAGAGGGTAGAAAAATGACTTGCCTAGTATCACACAGGAAGCAAGTGACAGCTAAGTCTTAAATCTAAATTCCCATCTCCCACTGCATCCTTTCTGTTATATTACAATGCCTGTTTCTTTGGTAAGGTTCAAAGAACTGACATTTTCCTCATCATAATTAAGGTTGTCTTCTGTTTTCCATTCATTAACTAGTACATACCATCTGGCTTTGCACTGCTTTGCTGATTTTCTATGCAGAAGTGAGGCAATCCTAGACCATTGGTTTTTCCCATATTTCATTACCGCTGCTTTCAGAATTTCATCCTAAAAAAAATTTATCAAAGAAAAACAAAACTCCAAGTGAGAAAAGACAAAATTTAAATGAACTCTAATAGGGTTTCTGGAAAGAAAGAGAAAGACACACACATACCTCCTAGATCGGTGATTTTTCAACCTGTGTGCTGCAAGAATTTTTAAAACATGCAATATCTGACTGTTTAGTAAAGGGCACCGACCTCCTTTCCCTTAGACTGTCAAATAAAAAAATGACAGCAGCCTGCACAATAGTCATCCCGTGTGAATAAATCAAAATTATACCTTTTTTGTTTTTGGTCAGATCAGCAAAAAATAATATAATTTTCGGTGTGCTGCAGAATTTTAGTAGTTTACATGTGCCATGAGATGAAAACTGAAAATCACTGTCCTAGATTTTTCTAAAAAGGTAAAAATACCTAACTTACTATCATACTAAAGAGAAAGCCAGAATCAGCACAATGCAAGAAATTAAGAAGACACCTCTTAGACGGACTTCCTACCCTCCCTTACGCACAAACCTAGACCCCTCCTCAAATAAACTGGGATGGATACAGCCCAATCTGAGAAATCCTACTTGATAAGAGACTCACAAAAAATAATCTCCAATGTGTGGCTGTCATTCTCCTCAAAAGAGTACAGCTTATTCACTTATTCACTCAAAAGACATTTCCTGAACTCCTACCTTACACCAGGTCGTGTGCTAAGGGAAAGAGAACCCAATAGGACGCATCCAGCCCTCAAGAAGCAAGTCAAGACTCTAGTGACTCCATTATCCAATCCAGGCTTCCTGCCTCATTTATGAATGGCATTTTCTCTCTATCCCAAAACCCCCACTCTGACCCTAGGATCCACATACAGATCTAACTTGAGAATTAAGTATTTCTCTCCCCCTCTACCGGTTAGCTCTCCTCCAGCCTCCTCCAGTCTCTAGCTACTGTTTCACCAGGGCACCCATTCTGATATGGAATTCACCAATCCCAGGGGAGCCCAGCAAGATAAGCCATAGACACCAACGATAATAAAGCCATAGATAAATGCACTTGGGGCATTTTGCTTTTAGGCTTTTTTCCACTTGAGTTATATGCCTCATACATGAGCTACTCCACCCCACCACACCTTCTCATCCTCAAAGACTTAAAAAGGCCCCAGAGCTTTGGCCACTGCAGAGGAATCTTGCTGTTACTTGATTCTGTACATCTGTCTCTCCCCTGAAGTCATCTCTTCTCCAATTTAAACAGCCTGGATCCTCCCGTGCAAGCTGTGAGGCAAGGTTGTCACTGACTTTATTTGTAACTGTGTTGTAACATAAACACGCCTTCAACTTGGTATATACAGGCATGAGCAAAAGTAGGTTTACAGTTGTAATACAAATAAGTAGTATAATAATAAATAATACAAAAATTAACTGTTTTGCAAACTCACAACTGTAAACCTACTTTTGCCCACCTGTTTAGCAGTTATCTACCCTACTAAATTCATTCAACAATTTGCTAAGCAACCTACTTCATGTTGGTTACTGTCCTGAAGGTTCTAGGGGAGACCTCTTGCAGTGCTGTCTGGTGGGGGAAAGAAATAGCAACTAGCACCTACTGAAAGAATACTAATTATCATCCCCATTAAGAAGATGAGAAAACTGAGGTGCTGAGAGGTTAAGAAACTTACCCAGCATCACACAGAAGGATGTGATGCCTGCAAAAGGTCAAAGCAAGCGTAACAAATGGATGAAAGAGGAGCGATGGGAGCACTAGGGGAGGAACTAGTTTTTTACAGGAAACGGGCAAAAATTCCAAGAAGAGTTTCTGAATTGGATTTTGAAGGATGGTTGGAAAGACACCAAGCAGTAGGAGGCTATTTAAAGTACAAGATATATAAAGACAGGGATCATGAAAAAAATATGATGTGCTCTAGAAACTGACAAATTTAGTGCACTCTGAACATAAACTGCACTACCGTCTCATTTCTACCGGCTCACCATTGGCAGTATCCACTACATTTCTGGAAGCAAAGACACTACTGTAATCACTTTATCCCATCTGGCTTCTACTTGCAGGCTGAGGAGGAGTGACAGGAAGAGACAGGCCTTGGGATCTGTCGGGAGGACAAGTTATGCCCTGATAACTGATAACCAGAGGGAGGAGGGTATAACCGGGCTCTTGGAACCTGGCACTCAAGCCGCTTCCCCTCTGCACGGAAGTCAATGAAGAAACAAAGTTGTGGCCATAGCACTTCTTTATTTTTGAGTATCAAAGAAAGGCACGGTGCCTGGGCTGAGGGGCAAGTGTGCCCCCAGAAGACAAACTCTCGCGGACGTCCTATCTCCCCCCTCCATCCTCTGAGTTACTCCAGGGCAGGGGGGCGTATCCCCTATTCAACGAGTGTTCATTGGGGGCCTAACAAGCGCCTGGCAGGTAGTCAGGTGGTTAAATCACGGTCCCTGTCCTTGAGGAGCTCAAACAACGCAGGATCGGGAACGAGTAAAGGCTCGGAGGGTCCGCCCGGGGCTGCCCCCCAAGCGGACCCTGCAGAGTAGCCGCCTCGCCTCCCGGACCTCCGCGCGCGTGCGCACAAGCTGCGGAGGGGGCGAAGGGCAGCGGACGGCGGGAAAGGGGAACTTACCTCAGTATTCCTCCAGACGCCCCCCTTAATCATAATTCGAGGCATCTTGGCGGCGGGGTGTCTCGGCAAGCGGCCGAGTGGAGCTTCAGAGAAGTAGCAACGGCGCTGCGGCCACGAGACTTAAAGCCGCCACTTCCTCCAGGCGCGACCTTCTCCTATGTAGAGATCTGCGCAGGCGCATGGAGGTGGGCGGGGGAGCAGAGTAGCAAGTATCGCGAGAACTCGGGTGGCTGAAAGAAAAATAAGCGCCTCGTTGTTAAAGCTGTAATCTGGCGCTGACAGAAAACCCTGAATCCACTCCGGCCGAAGCGCACTACGCCGTGCGCATGTCCAGAACAGCTCGGAGGAAAACGCGGCGGCCGCGAGATATCCGCCGCGGCTTTTTGCGAGGAACGTAGAGGTGGGATTGGTCGTGACGTCACCTAGTGGCGGAGAATGGGAACAGCATGCGCGTGGAGTTCCAGCCCAGTTGGTTTAAAAAGCGCTTTGTTAACGATCGGTTTAGCACTTTCTTAGGCATTTAACTAATGGGAATTTATGCACAGAATACTCGGGAAAAGGCAATAGCTTACTTAAGCCTAAATTTCCCAATCTGCAGAGATAATAGGGCCGACCTGATAGGGTTGGCCTAAGGATTAAATATCATAAACCTAGCCCAGTATCTGATACATAGTAACTGCTCAAAAAAAAGCGGCAGCTGTGCCTGGCCGGCCTGGCTCAGTAGTTGAGCATCGACCTATAATCCGGAAGATGGAGGTTCGATTCCCAGTTAGGGCACAGGCGTGGGTCGTGGGGTCATTCCCAGCGGGGCGGGCAGGTGCCAGCGATCCATGACTCTCTCATTGATGTTTCTCTCTCTCTCTTCCTCTCCCTTCCTCTCTGCAATCTATAAAAAAACACTTAAAAAGAAAAGAAAAAAGTGGCAGCTATTATTACAAGAAGGGCAACCTTCAGAGATCAGTGGTTGTGCCAGAAAGCCTCTGTAGGATGTGTGACTGTTCCCTCCAGTTCATTCCACCTTCAACATCCATTCAGTTGCTATGGTTACAGTGACACACACACACACACACACACACACACACACACACACACACACACTTGCTGTCCCTGTGATTGATCTGATCAAAGCTGAGCCAATTAAGTCTCCTCCCCAGGAATTTTGACATGAACCTGGAAGAGGTCGGCCTCTCTGCTGGCCTATGAAGCTCTAATATGTGACACCCAGAAGTTGTCCGCCACGATGTCTTGTACTATGTAGACTTAAGAAGGGAAGAAAGCAGGCGCCAGATGCATTGAGAGGAGCAGAAAGGAGCGTACAGAGACACAGAGGCAGGTCCTGACTGTGGGAGTCCCTGGATCCAGTATGTCCCTCAGTCCTAGATGCATTCCTGTTCTTGAGTTCTAATTATTTGTCCCCTTTTGGCTTTAGCCAGGTGGAGTTGGGTTTCTATGATTTGTAAGCAAGCTTCCTAACAAACCCTGTCCTCTCTCAAGAGCCATTTCAGATCTAACATTCCAAGAGTCCGTGATGATGGCTTCTCCGTCCCACTCAGGACCACCTCTACCACATAAGTCACCTTTGTATCAACTAGAAAAGGTGCCCCTTCTTCAAAGCAATTTATTGACACCCGCTGGAATATTGTCACAAAATATTGTTTTGAGAACAGAACACTCTTATTACAAGAAAATGCAATCTACCATGTCTACAATGTGAATTGTGTCCCCTAGGGGCATGCATTGTATAGCCACTTCTTCCTCACTCACCCAAATATGTTCCTCAGAACACTGGGTACTCCATTAAAAATAAACAAGTTTTTCATGATTGCTTGAATTTGAAAAAAACAGAATGCTCTGTCAACTCCCTTTTACCAAAACTAAAGCCTGTAAGAAATTATAAGATGAAGAAATAAGTCTCCCTGTTGTGGGTTGAATTGCTTCTCCCAGACAGATATGTTCAAAGTCCTATTCCCTGGTATCTATAAATACGGCCTTATTTGGAAATAGAGTCTTTGCAGATGTAATCAGGTTAAGACGAGGTTATACTGCAGTAGGGTGAGTCCTAATTCAATGACTGGTGTCCTTAAAGGAAGAAGAGACGTGGACACGCAGGTAGAACAGTTTGTGAAGGAGGAGGCAGAGGTTGGAGGTGGATCTACAAGCCAAAGAAATGCCAAGGATTGCCAGCAACAGCAGAAGCTGAGAGAGGCATGGAATACATCCTAAGAGGGAACCAACCTTGCTGACACCTTGATTTCAGACTTCCAGCCTCCAAAGCTGAGAGGATAAATGTATCTTGTTTTAAGCCACCCAGTTTGTGGTACTTTGTTCTGGCACCCCTAGGAAATGAATACACCCCTTTCATAATATAGCATTTCCAAACTAACCTGACCCCAGAATCCTTTTTTCTTATATCTATTGATATGCCAGAAACACAATTTGGGAAACCGTGGCCCAGGAAAAAGAGGTTGGCCGCCCATCCAGATTATGAGGGGATACGGGGAGATGTAAGCAGGGGGGTTCTGTAGGTTGCATTAACCCTCCAATTCCCCACCCCTCGTCCCTTTCTGGGGAGCTGGTTCTGAGCTAACTTTGTTTAGCCAAGGAAACAATCAAAATTCTAGTTTCCCTTTCATCTAGTTTTTTGCCATCAAGAAACTGTCCAGGAAAGGGCTAAAATTAGGGTCAAAAGCCTGTGAGAACAGCAAGCCATGGCTAGGGGCTGGGGTCAGCCACACCCATAATCTTCATCTGCTCCCCCGCCCCTGAAACAGACGGAATTTAAGTAGCAACACTGTGCTGCTTTGCAAATACAATTTCAGAACAAGTCTTCTAGCCCCTACCCCATCTACCAGATTGCCACCCCTCAGCCCCTCCCTCCCCTTTGGAAATTCCTCAGCGAGTATTGAGAGAAATTATGTCTGGGTGTCAAGTTACTATGAAATGGAATTTCATGCACCCTAAATGCTGGTAATTCATATCATATTGCTAACTGTGGTTAATCATGTTAATAGGCTTGAGGTTCACCTACTGAGACTTCCTCATGCTGGGTCCAGTTGTTTGTAATTTTTTTCTCAGAAGCTTATCTTCATGGGTATTATTTCTAAGAAGCCGCCTGTGCCCTGAGGTGGGGAAGTGTCCCCAAAGAGAATTGGCTTGTTCTCGGTATTTTGCCTTTTCCCCAGAGGTTCAGGAGTCTTTCTAAGCTCATTTCTCGGTCTGGGATTGATATTCCAGCGAGGCAATTTACATCTAGACCCTGCATCCACATGGCACAGGCTGGGGATTTACATTTCCCCCAAGAGACTTTTTCACATGCATATACCAGACCCCAGACTGAGATGCCCAACTACATCCTGGACAGTTCGCTGTGTGCGTCACAGAGTCCTCAATTTCATCTTCCCAAAATTGAACCCCCCAAGAAAACCTGTGCCTCTCTGCAGCATTCCTTATTTCAGTAAATAACACGAGGCTGCCAAGTACGGTTGTGTAAGTGGTTCACTGCACAAGGGGCAAGGGTTGAGCTCTAGCTTGCACACTGCTCACCAAGTGGTATGTCCACGGGACTGTGTCCACAAAGAGGGCAACCTCCTCTGGGTGTATAAAGATACCACCTGGGCCAGACTCCTCCTGTTGCCCTGGCAACAGCACCATCCACCTTGTCGCCACTCCTCCTCCTCCCATATCTTCCCCCACCCATACCCGGGCCATCCCCGAGTCTTGCCATTTACCTCCTAGCTAGCATTCAAACCCCCCTCCTTTGTGCCACCTCGGCTATAAGTTGCCAAATTTAGCAAATAAAAATATAGAACTCCCAGTTAAATTTGAACTTAAGAGAAACAAATGATTTTTAGTATAATTATGCCCCATACATCCATTCTGTCTTCCCTTTCTAAGAGAACCCCAGTTTTTACTCCAGCCCACACTGCACTCAACCAAAGGAACACATTTCTAGCCAGACGATCCTACCCACACTCACACGATCACCACTAGACGCTGCCCCCACTCTCTCACCATATTTGGTGGAGGCAGATACATTTCCTCAGAAAACAAGTCATTGGAGAATATGATTTCTTATCTGATATGAGGCTGAGTCCCTCCGGGCCCAGAAATGTTTACTTGTCAGGCGTGTATTTCTTGCAAAGTCCAGGTGTTGGGTCCTCAAAGTCAGTAGTAGGCCCCCATCCCCAAGGCTGGGCTCTGACTGTTTCCCAACATTGAAAAGACACCAGGCATCTCAAAGAGGCCCCCACATCCTTTCCCTGAGCCCACTGGGAACTTGGCCAGTAACCCCCCAAAAGGTGCACCCTCTATGTCTGGCACATTGCCAAGGTATCACTCGCTCCTGATTTTCCAGCCAGGAATGAAAAGCCTCCCTAGGCCATTGCCACGATCTTGAAGCGATCCAATGCTAAAATACTTCACCGAGACAAATCCTATAAACAAGGCATTTACCTACCTAAGTTTTTTAAAAGTATGTTTTTATTGATTTGAGAGAGGGATGTGAGAGAGAAATATCGATTGGCCACCTCCCATACTCACCCCAAACGGGGACTGAACTGGAAGCCTGGGTGTGTGCCTTGACCAGGAATCGAACCAGCAACTTTTCAGTGCATGGTACAAGGATCAACCACCTGAGCCACACCGGCCAGGGCTACGCACCTAACTTTTGAGGACCAAATGCCTAAGAGCAGAAGGAAACAATCTAACCAAACTGAATACCTCAACCTAGAAATGCAGACAATGGAATCATACAGAATATTCCTAAATCATTTGTGGAATTTTAAAAGTTTAATATTCTAATATCTTAATATTTTGATAACTTAGCAGAGGTTATAGAAACAGTCTTGGAACTGTCTTCATTTAGCTTATTTGGACTTCAGTGCCACTAGCTGTATAACAATTTTCCCTCCGGTCCACAGAAGCATTTTCCATTTTTCTCAGGATCTGAAATTAGAATACCTTATGTGCAGTGTAAGTTGGTAGTCTAATGAATTTACTTGTCAATGTCATATATGGGTTGTTTTTATTAAACCTGAAAACTTCAGTTATTGAAAGTAAGAAGTGCACACACACACACACACACACACACACACACACACCCCTGTGCACACACATTTTTACTTACCAAAGAACCTAAAACAAGATGGGGATCTTCATGTCTAGGAAGTTAAACCTCTTTGTGCCTAGATAGAAGAAAGGGCTGGGCCCTGGTCGGTATGGCTCAGTTGGTTGGAGTGTCATCCCGTGCATGGAAAGGTTGAGGGTTCGACTCCCCATCAGGGCACACAGCCAGGTTTCAGGTTTGATCCCCAGTAGGGGTGCATATGGGAGGCAACTGATCAATGTTTCTCACATTGATGTTTTTCTCTCTCTTTCAAATAAATAAAAACATATCCTCAGGTGAGGATTTTTAAAAAGAAAAAGAAGAAAGGGCTGGAGCAGCTATGACCCATATATTTTTCCCATTCGGCCTTTGTCTATGTCTTAGTCTCCCCAAAACACGCATGTGTGCACACAACAACCTGAAAGTTAGGGATGAAACTCATGTGCCAGCTGTTGGGAGTGCCATGGAATAAGGCCTGGCCACTTAGATGTGCCCACAGAGAACCCCAAATCCATAAAAATTGCCCTGATTTCCAGGGGATGGAATGTGGCCCTGAGCTTCAGAAATGTAAGCATTTAACAATTTTTTAAAATCATATCTACTCGGGCTCAGAGCAGCATCTAGGAATTATATAGACCTCTTTGAAATCTAAAAGACTACTACAAATCTCAAACTGTATTTTAGTTTTTTTCTTAATCCCTTTACTGTGTAGGACCCCTTTCCTCCAAGCAGTTTCCTGTTCCACCAGGCTAATCCCATCCGGAAACTCCTGCAGAACCTTTGATTTGTCTATATTGCGTTCTCTGTTATCCACTCACACAGGTGCTTGCAGATGACATCTCTATATTTTAAGTAACAAGTATTTTTTTCAGAAGTCAATGTATCTGAGAATCTGTTGGCAACCTCCTTTTTCCCGTTTCTAAATTACTTGGTTTTATTTTGTTTCCTGTATTTGGTTGGGTAGCAGGGTGGGCCTTGTGTCCCAGGGGTAAGAAGATCAGCACAGGGGTATGCTGATGTTAACCTGAGGAGTGGTCGGGAGCAGCTGCTGGCGGTAGCCATGTGTTCTCTCCTAGGGTGTGTACAGGCGTGTAGGAAGAGAGCATGAATGTGGCATGTTCTATGCCTGCTTCATCGTTTTGGCTGGGTCTGAAGACCATGTTTTGACAGGAAAAGAAATTGTGTCTCATGTTTTGGGCACTCTGAGTCTCTGCATGGGCCCCAGTTCTCTCTTTCCACTCTAAGGTTTTGGGGAGACCAAATCTGCACCCCTCATTAGCCAACCAGTGGGGTCTCCTTAGTGGAGAAAGAGATTGGCTATGGAAATGCTGAGTCATTGGTTTGACTGCTGAGAGTCGAAGCCTGGCTGTACGGGGGTGGCTTTCGTGCCCACCTTTTCCTCCAAACGTTTGCTCCTTGCCTGACTGATAAGAGACCCTAAGACTCATGACTGGTGCTCACCGAGCTGTCACCCTGCTTGGCTGTGTAGACAGACAATGTTGAAGTGCTACAGGGCACTAGCATTAATAACCTGATAGAGAGCCAGCCCTCAACGTTTTTCTGGCGTGTATCAAGTGAATAGTAGAGAAAAATCTCAAAAGGAATTAAGAAAATGAAAATAACTTTACCAAAATTAATGAAAGCTCACGTCTACATTTTACCATCGATTTGAGAGCATCCTTAGAAAACTAAATTTAACTGAATAAAACTCAATGTGGACTGTATAGTGGGGGTATTTTATCAGTGTTAAATTCTCTGAATTTGACATTTGCATTGTGATTGTTGGAGAATACCCCTGACCTTAGGAGATATATAGTGATGTTTACAGGTATGTAGGAGTAAAGGGTTATGATGTGTGCCACTCACTCTCGAATAATTCAGCAAAATAATAATAGCAATAATATGAGAAGGAGCGTGCATACAAATTTGGACAATCATAGAATCTAGGTGAAGGATGTGTAGGTATTTGTTCATTGTACGATTCTCACAATTTTTCTGTAAGTTTGAAAGTTTTCAAAATATAAAGTTAAAGAAAGCAAAGCACAGTGATTCCTCATGGAAGTCCAACATCTGATTGAAAACACAGTCACAATGACAGAAGTGTGACTTCCAATCAGCTGGAAGAGGCTCTCCAGAGTGCTCGGGTACATGCTCTGTGGGCCTGTTTCTGCTCAGGATTGTCTTGAAGTATCCAAAGCACCTGTGGATAGAGGCACAGAGTTAAAAGCTGCGCCCCAGTAAAATACTAAGAGTTCTCAGCCAACACACTCAACCTATGAAGTGCGGCCATGCTATCTGCCCAAGGGACCACCTGGGGCAAAGCACACCATCCACTCCGGGAGAGGCTCAGCCTTTTCTCATCTCCATGGAGAAGCCTCTCGAAAGCCTGCTCTTCGGGGCTCGCCTCCAGTTTTTCTGCTATTCTTTGAAGGTTCCTGAACTCACCAGCAGAGTATAAACTGTGTATCAAAGGGATTGCTGGCTGCCAGTTGTCAAGCTCCTCAACTTCTCTGATCTCATTGTTCAGCTTATTGGCCTTCTCCTTCACCCAGAAAGGCAAGCTGCAGGAAGAACACAGCGCCCGGAGTTTGCATTTGTCTGAGGCAACATTTATAAACAGGTTAGTAAGGAGGCCTCCGATTTAGAAGACCAGTCTCAAAATAACACACCATGCTGATCGTTCACCATGTGCCCCTGCCCCAAACCCAGACCTTTTCCTCACCCTTCTCTGTCTGGGAGGCTGACCCCTGCAGCTATCATCCCCTTGACTCCTCCGTGCCCCCACCTTTGAGCTGGGCTTGGCTAACGAGAAGGTGAGAAGAGAGAGGGTGGGATGCTTCTTACCTACCTCCTGCCTGTCTCCTGAGGTACCCCAGTTCTGGCAGCGGCTGCACTCTCCACTGCCAGGAACCCCTTCCGAGCAGCCCTTCTACGTCTCCCACTGCTCTGCGAGCCGTGATCCCTCCTCTTGCTGCTCGGACCCAGGAGTAGTAAGAGCTTCCCGCTGACGGGAGCCCCTGTGTGCTTCACCCTCCCATATGAGTTCTCTCAACTTGCTCGCACGTCTGTGAACAGTTCCTTCAGGAACCTGCCCTCGGACTCCCAGCTGAGCGAGCCTTCTGTTTTCTGCTGGGACCTCAGCTCATGCAGACAGGCAGGGTCCCCCCAGGTCCGTTGAGATGTGAAATGGCACGTGCTGGGCTGCACTGTGTGCGCAGCTATCAGGCAGTGTGACTCCTGGGATGGGTTGGGGCAGGGAGATGAAGAATGTTTTAGTGTTTTGGCAGCTACAACTTTCATCCGTTTTTTTAAAGATTTTTGTTGTAGTTGTTGTTTGTTTGTTGTTGTTTTTGAGAGAGAAGAAGGGAGACGGAGAGAGAGAGAAACATCGATCAGCTGCCTCCTGCAAGCCCCCTACAGGGGATCGAGCCCAAAATCCAGGCATGTGCCCTGACCAGGAATCGAACCAGCAACCCTTTGGTGCATGGATGACCCCCAACCAACTGAGCCACACCAGCCAGGGCAGAGTAGAAACTGTGTATCCTTTAAGGAGAAATGCACCATGATTGGGGAAAAGCGCTGATCAGCCGGCTGAGGGTAGGGAAATCCCTGCAAGGAGGAAGCAGATCGCCATATAGACAACAGATGGCAGTCAAGGTTATCATTTAAAGCTATCACTTAAAGACAGACCAATAGTAGAAACCCAAATAAAAGCAGCAGGACAGAGCAACACACTGGCACATATCTCTTTCTAGGTTAGAACCTTACTTGAGTAAATAAATAAAGTTCAGAATGGAACTAAGCAAAATATGAGGTCAGGGGAAAGATACTTCCTTCAAATACCGGAATGCTCCTTGGCTTTCTCTCTGCCTTTTCAAACTCCCACCGTCCTCCCTGGCTGCACTCATTTAAGGACGTGTCTTTCTTTGCCAGCAGAATCTTATGTGTTGGAAATCAGGGCTCCTGTCGTTTTGCTCCATATGATCCCTCCCTGTACACCACATGGCATCTGGGAGCCTGTCAATCATATCTTGAGACTGACAGCTGAGACTGACAGCCCAGCTGTCAGGCTCCACAGACACTTGCCTCCAAGTGTCTCACCCCAAACCCTCCATACAACTGCCCCGTCCACCTGCTGGGATGCAAAAGGTCCCTGTGTGCTGGGTGTCTGAGCTCTTCCACAGGACAAAAGAATAAGTTGATATTTTCATAAAAATAGGATAATAAACACCACGGTGAGAGAACTCACTTGGGAATTTGTGGGAGAGGCTCAAGTGGAATAAATGTATCAAATTTCTTTTCATAAGGCGCTCTGAAAAACAGGAAAGGCGGTCATAAAGCTGGCTTGCTTCAGCAGCAGAGAGATCGGTACATCATCGCGTTCAACACAATGTCTTCTATTCTAAGCCAGTGAGAGAAAGACAAGTACCGCATGACTTCACTCATATGTGAAGTTTAAGGAACACACTGAACTACCAAGCAAAATAGAGACAGGCCCAGAGAGCAGGCCTACAGCTGGGGGGGCGGGGGGCAGGCGGGAGGAATTGGGGGGGAAAGAGAGCGAACTCTAGGACATGGACAGCAGTGTGGTGCTTTTGGGGGTGGAGGGGCATGGGTGGAGGTAGAGGAGAGCACAGAAGGGATAAATGATGATGGGAAAATTTTAATTAAATTTAAAAAATAAAAATAAAAAGCCTTTATCAATATGAATGTAAAAAAATAAATTACCCTGGCCAGTTTGGCTCAGTGGTTAGAGCATCAGCCCATGGACCGAAGGGTCACCAGTTCAATTCCTGGTCAAGGGCATGTACCTGGGTTGCAGGTTCGTTCCCCAGCCCCAGTGGGGGTGCATGCAGAAGGCAACCAATTGATGTGTCTCTCTCACATCGATGTTTCTCTCTCCCTCTCCCCCTACTCCTCCCTCCCTTCCACTCTAAAAAATAAATAAATAAAAATTAAAAATAAGTGCCTTATTTTCTCATTTTAATTGTCATGTATGGGCTTCAAAACTGTAAGGGACAAATTCTTATTAGTTTTATCATTTTTAGTAAGCATCATTAAATCAAACGTAGTTTGTTTTTTAATTAGTATTTTTAATGTAATACACCAACTATTTTTCTTTTAATTTAATGATCCTTCCTTTCTCCTCAGTCACTTTGGACTAAGTTTACTTACACTAAGTTTAGTTCCAAGTGTAAGTGAACCTAACTAGTAGTCACTAATCAACAACGTGATTCGGTATGAAAATTGAGAAGTCTTCAGATTTGTGGTAATAACAATAGGAATAAAATTAACAACCACAGCCCTAGCTGATTTTGCTCAGTGGTTAGAGCTTCAGCCTACAGACTGAAGGGTCCGGGTTTGATTCTGGCCAAGGGCATGTACCTCGGTTGCGGGTTCAATCCCAGTTGGGGCACATGCTAGAGGCAACCAATAGATGCGTCTCTCTCCCTTCCACTCTCTCTGAAAAGCAATGGAAAAAATATTCTCGAGTAAGGATTAAAAAAAAAATTAACAATCACTTTTTTGTAGTAAAGGTCCTGTGTATAATTTTAATTATACACTCATATGTGTGCATACACTAATGAACTACATATGGCCATTCTTAGGAATTTTCACCAACCATGTTTTGTTGATATCAACCCTTTCTAAAATATAATTTATAGTCCGGCCAGGCATGGCTCCATGGTTGAGCATCGACCTAGGATCCAGGCGATCGGGGTTCGATTCCCGATCAAGGCACATGCCCGGATTGTGGGCTCGATCCCCATTGGGGGGCATGCAGGTGGCAGCCGATCAATGACTCTCATCATTGATGTTTCTATCTCTCTCTCCCTCTCCCTTCCTCTCTCTGAAATCAATAAAGACATATTTTAAAAAACACATAAAATCCATTAAAAATAAATAAAATATAATTTATATGTAGTAGAGAAAGATACAATTACTTTAAATTTAACTAAATAACCTAGTATTAGCATATACTTACAATGAAAAATTCACTGGTGGGAGAGTTGATCCTACTTTGTGGAAGCCCTTACTCTGTTCTGGGTACATATATGGATTATCTCCTGGAGTTAACTTTGGGATTCCATTCCTGGGATCAATATCTGTGAACGATGTTTAAAAAAAATCATAAAAACGGCTAAAAACGATCCACAGATTTGCTGTAAGTATTGACGATGGAAATAAGATAATGTAGTGCTTTACAATGAGGTACATATAGGTATCTTAAAGTTCTGTTTATTACTGCCTTACCTTGAGGAGAGGAAGATAAAAGTGCAAGCCTATATTTGGGACATTTTCTAAAAGGAGTCGTTATGATGATCTCACCCTGGTAAAGAAGAGCTGAGGTTTGGGTTAAAATGAACCACGTATCCGAGGTACCTCTGCCACAATGAGCAAGAACTCTGGCTTGAGTCTCTTCATCCCTGGGCATTAGTGCTCTTTGAATCCCTGAGACCTATAAAGCTCTAGAAGCAACTGTCGTTGGGGCTCTGCCTCTCTGACTGGTTCTTGGGAGGAAATCAGCTAATGAGAGTCCTGCTTCAAGGACTGGGCAGTGCAGCAGCAGGAGGTGCCTTCCCGTTGAAGAGGAGCCAGGAGAAGGTCCACGGCTGCTGCGCACACTGCCTATATGGCCAATACTATGACACCCAACTCAGCCCCTTCAAACGCCCGGGAACAAGTAATCACTTGAGCTCGAAAGCAGACAGCTGGCACAAGATAGTCATTTAAACCCACACATCTGACACCAGATGCACCTCCTAAGAGAACAAGCCTGGACTGCAAGACTAACCAGTCTTGGGCTCATGTTACCAGACTGAAGGGGTCCATTTGCCTGTGCGCATCAAAGCCCAATAAGTCAGGAACAGGAGTCTGCAGCCAAGATAGTAAGGATTTATTAAGAAAATGGCACCATGCCCGGAGTCACAAGTGAGCTGATGTTCAAAAACCTGGCTCCCCCAGTGGCTTCCAGGGGGTGGATTATATAGGGAAAAAATCATTAATCATAGTGACTAAAGGAGTTGAGGCCATGGTCTCTATTGATTGGTGGGGCTAGGGGTAATTGATCGTTGCATCTGGTCCTGATGTTAGCCACGGAGTTGTTCTTTCTGAGTTTGCAAGGATCTGTTCAGTGGGCTCCTTCTGCTTTTCTGGGCACAGAGCTAACAAATGAGGCCAAGATATTATCTTTAGTTTGATTGAAAACTCTGCCTCTGTAGTCAGTAGACCGAGGTCCTTGTTCCTAAGACTACTGGATGCTAACCGGAGCCTCACTGTCCTGAGGGCTTAATGATTAAGCAAGGGAGAGGGAGGTGGGTGAGTCCAGGCACTGGGTGAGGCCAGTTTGAGTCAAAGGGGGGTGCGGAAAGCCAGATTAAAGAAAATAAGGTTTCAGAGCAGTTACAATTAGGAGTAAGGGATGCGTGGCTGGGAGCATGTCCTCCTTCTTAGCCCACAAACCCAATGAACAGAACTCAGTGTTCACTTTTTAAATGCTTGTTTTGATATTACTCAATTCAACTGTACCCATGAGGCAAGCCAAAGGAAGAGCGAGGGAAGGTTTTTTTCTTTGTTTGTTTTTTAAATATTTTTTATTGATTTGAGAGAGAGAGAGGTAGGGAGAGGAAGAGAGAGAGACATCAATGACAGAGAGAAACACTGAATGGCTGCCTCCTGCACGCCCTGTACTGGGGGTCAAGCCCGCAACTGGGACATGTGCCCCCACTGAGAACTGAACCAGTGACCTCTTGGTGCATGGGACGTTGCTCAACCAACTAGGTTACACCAGCCAGGGCACAAGGGAAGGTTTTTCCTACCCAAATTCCTCTGGCTAACTCAGAGAAGCCATCTCATAGTAGATGTAAGTACTGGAGAAATTAATATTTTTTTACTATTCTCTTTCAAAAAGCCTTTTCAATTGCTAAGACTCTTCATCTAAACTTTTCATTAGCTCTTAAGTATAGTAAAATAGCATCAACTGCACCCATGGATGGAGTGCCTGATGTCCACGAGTGCAGAAGGTTGCGAGCAAGGAGAGCGGAATGACCCTATCTTTTGAATCCCAAACCAGGGCACTGTCAAGTAAAGGTCAGGCAACAGCAAAAGGTGGTGAGAGGGTTAAGACTTTGGAGTCAGTCATGCCTGAGTGCAAATTCAGTTCTGCAATTTCTAGTCCTGTGCCCTGTAGCTATTTATTTAACTTCCCTAAGCCTTGTTTATAAACTGTTCCTTTCAAACGTCTACTTTGCAGGGTTATCATGAATATTAAATGAGATAATCTGGTCCCCTAATAAGCACTCAAGTAACATTTGTCATTATTATTTGAAATCAGGACTAGGCTAATACCACTCCCACTCCAAATTTGGTTTGTAATCTGGAAAATACAATTGCCATCTAGCAAAGGTATAAACCTTTACCTAGGGAATCTTATCTAGATGGAGAAATAAGGCATGCATATAAGGAAGTTAAGTAATATTGCATTAGGTGGTAAATGCCATATACCATAGGACAGTAATCCTAAAATTTTAGGGTACCTCAGAGTCCTCTAGAGAGCTTATTAAAAATGCAGCTTCCTGGGTCCCACCCTAAGAGATTCTGTTTCAGAAGGTCTGGTGTAGTTCCCAGAACCAGCATTTTTTACAAATTCTCCAGTTGATTATGGCACAGGTGGTCTGAGGAAAACACTTAGAAATCTACCAGATTTCACAAGATAATGTCAGCAAGTAGAAAAAGAACCAATGGCTTATATCCAAGTATAAAATGTTACTTTTAGAGGAAAGTCTCCCAAACAACACTTCTGAGGTAATATGTTTGTTCAACCTATTAGGTATATTATGGGATCTTGGTATAATTCCTGAATACTCCACAGAGACAGGCGTCAGCCCGAAGTGCTGGCCACTGTGTGTCAATAGCTGATAGGTCCATAACACATCATGCTCGTTTGTGCTTTCAGATAAACTGGCCAATCTCTGAGCTATGAAGTAGTTCAGGAGCTAGAAGATGAGATATGCACATTAAAACCAAAGAACCATATGAAGCTGGAAAATGTTCACCAGAGAACACGTTCTGCCCCACGTCTCTCCACCCTGACGCAGTCAGGTAGAGCCACGTTCTGACCAACAGGCCGGGAGCAGAGATGATGTGTGCCACGTCCAGATTGAAGCACTTACAGTTGATATGTGACCCTCAAGCACTCCCTCCTTCTCCTGCTATGGTGACCTTAGAAGCCATGTGTTGAGATGGAGAAGTCACAAGGTGAAAGCAAAAGACATCCTTGAGTCACTGCTTGGAAGGGAGCTATCCTGGAGAGCTGCTGGATCTACAGTAGACTTTTTCTTAAATATATCTTTATTGATTTCAGAGAGAGGAAGGCAGAGGGAGAGAGAGAGAGAGAAACATCAATGATGAGAGAGTCATTGATCGGCTGCCTCTTGCACACCCCATACTGGGGATCGAGGCCGCAACCCGGGCATGTGCCCTGACTGGGAATCGAACCCTGATCTCCTGGATCCTAGGTTGATGCTCAACTGCTGAGCCATGCCAGCCGGGCTACAGTAGACTTTACAAAAGAAAGAAGTAAACTTTGGTTAAGCTGCCGAGATTTCAGGGGTTTGTTACTCCAGCAGAATCCATCCTATTCCAACCACTACAATATGCTCTACTGTAGGAGGACTCATACAAGAGAAAAATATATTTTTTCAGATGTACTTCCTTACAACCTATAATCATAGACATTTTGTCTGCCCACCTATGATAATAAATTAGGCCTTTAGGGAGGCCTGATCATAGCTGCTGGAAGTCAACTATTAATTAAATATATTTTTTTCTATAATGTGTTGATTCCAGTTGAAAATGGCAGTCCCTGAAGCTGCTTCTCCATCTTGTTCAAAGAAATAATGAGGGTTGCCCGGCCGGCGTGGCTCAGCGGTTAAGCATCAACCTAGGATCCAGGAGATTGTGGTTCGATTCCCTGGTCAGGGCACATGCCCGCGTTGTGGGCTCAATCCCCAGCAGGGGGTGTGCAGGAGGCAGCTGATCAATGACTCTCATCACTGATGTTTCTCTCTCTTGCTCCCTCTCCCATCCTCTCTCTGAAATCAATAAAGATATATTTAAAAGAAAGATGAAGGAAGGAAGGAAGGAAGGAAGGAAGGAAGGAAGGAAGGAAGGAAGGAAGGAAGGAAGGAAGGAAGGAAGGAACTTGTCCTAGACAGTTTGCCTCAGTGGTGAGAGCATCAGCCCGTGGACTGAAGGGTCTCAGGTTCAATTCCTATCAAGGGCATGTACCTCAGTTGCAGGCTCGATCTCCGGACCCGGTTGGGGCATGTGCGGGAGGCAACCAATCGATGTGCCGCTCTCACATCGACGTCTCTCTCTCTCTCTCTCTCTCTCTCTCTCTCTCTCTCTCTCTCTCTCTCTCAAAAGCAATGGAAAAAATATCTTGGGGTAAGGATTAAAAAAAAAAAAAGATCAAAAAGAAAAAGAAGAAAAAGAAAAGAAATTATGAGGGTTAAATACAAAAAACAAATTGATGGCTGCCAGGTGGGAGGGCATTTGGGAGGTGGGGTGAGAAGGATGCAGGGCATAGAGAACAGTCAATAATATTATAATAACTGTGTGTGGTGCCAGGTGGGTCCTAGACTCATCAGGGGCATCACTTCATAAGTTACATAAATGTCTAATCACTATGTTGTACACCTGAAACTAATATTAAATGTCAACTATAACTGAAATTTTTTTTAATTTTTAAATAAAAGAAAGTGAAGGAGGTGAGAGTCTCATAAAGGAATAAGTGTTCAGTGTCAAGCTTAACAACATCAAGTGCTCCAGAAAATCAAGAAAGAGAAAAGTGGAAAAAGACCGCTGCATTTGATGTTTAAAGAAGTCATTGCAGAGCATCACCTAAAAGAAGTAATCACACTAAGACACATCAGATTATCTGTTCACAAGAAATACACAGGACAGAGGAACCTGCTAAATGGTATCCAGGACTGTAATCAGCTGAATCCTCACTGTGGCAAACTCTAGACTGGGGACAAATAATCTAGTTTCTTTACCAAATACATTGCAAGAAAAAAAGGGGGGAAGAGAATTTATATATTAAAAGAGACTTAAGAGACTTTTTAACTAATTGGTAAGTGTGAACCTTATTTAGGCCCTAATTTAAACAAACTATAAATATTTTTTAATTGTGGCATTTGTGAAGCAATTGGATACTTGAACAATGACGAAATATTTGGTGATATTAATGAATTACTGCTTTTTTTTAAAGACATGAGAAGGGGACTGTGGTCATATTAATAAAAATAACCCCTTATCTATTAGAGGTACGTACGAATATATTTACAGATGAAGTTATATGATGTCTGGAACTTGTTTTAAAATAATCCCTGAGGGCCCTGGCCAGTTTGGTTCAGTGGTTAGACCATCGACCCAAGAACCAAAGGGTCCCAGGTTCAATTCCCGGTCAAGGGCACATACTTTGGTTGCAGGCTCGATCTCGGGTCCCAGTAGGGGCCCATGCGGGGGAGCAACTGCTCAATGTGTCTCTCTCACATTGATGTTTCTCTCTCTCTCTCATCCCATTCTCCCTTCCCTCTACTCTCTCTGAGAAAAATCAATGGAAAAAATATCCTCTGGTGAGGATTAATAAATAAATAAATAATCCCTGAGGGAAAGGGTTAAAAGGAAACAAGATTAGTCACATGTTGATAATTGTTGAAGCTGAGTGATGGGATCATCTGGTTACATTATGCTCTTCTCTCTACTTTGGCACATATTTGAAAATGTCCTTAATAAAAATATTTACTTTTTAATGGAGGTAGAATAGGGGTTACCACTGGAGTAGGGGGAGGAAAAATGTTATATTTAGGGAGAGGCCTATTGGAGGCTTCAAATATAAAGGTAATATGCCATTTCTTAAATAGAGTGAGAAGCATATAAGTGTTTGTGAAATTTTATTCTATATAGTCAATAAATACACCTCAGTATTTATTTTGTTTATTTTGTTTATTTTTTTATTTTATTTTTTTTAAACATATCTTTATTAATTTCAAAGAGAGGAAAGGGGGGGGAGAGAGAGAGATAGAAACATCAATGATGAGAGAGTCATTGATCGGCTGCCTAGCCCGCAAACCGGGCATGTGCCCTGACCGGGAATCGAACCCTGATCGCCTGGATCCCAGGTTGATGCTCAACCGCTGAGCCATGCCCGGCCGGGCAGTGTTTATTTTTTTTTTTAAAATAAAAGGAAGAAAGGAAAAGGAATAATCACAAAATTTAGGATAATGTCGAGGTAGGAGGGAAGTGATGGTGTAGGGTTAGATTCGGATCATCACTATAATCCCGTTCACTTTTTATCTTTATTGTCACTGGCTCAGTTCTGGTCAGTGAGACATGAGTGAAAGAAAGCCTCCTAAAGACCATATGGTAAAACTTTTCCTTCCTTCTAAAAGGGGAAGGCAACAAGCGAGTTTCCTCTTCTTCTGGTCTTAAATATAGACGTGATGCTTGCAACTGCAACAGTTGTCTTGCTACCATAAAATGATAAGCTTAGATAGATAGATATATATATATATAGATATATATAGATATATATATATCTTTATTGATTTCAGAGAGAAGAAAGGAAAGAGAGAGAGAGAAAAACATCAATGATGACTCATCATTGATCGGCTGCCTCCTGCACACTCCCGACTGGGGATCAAGCCCGAAACCTGAGCATGTGCCCTGACCAGGAATAGAACCACAATCTCCTGGATCCTAGGTTGATGCTGAACCTCTGAGCCACGCCCAGCCAGGCTGATAAGCTTCTTTGATAAGACTAAATCCAGCGCTACTAAGAATGACAGTGCATAGGACAGAAGGAGCCTATATCTTTGATGACATTACTGGGCAGCCTAGATTTCAAAGCTTCTTTTTTAGGTATATAATAAATATCTTATGATTTAAGCCTCTGATAATTTGTTTTTCCCTTACTTGCGGCCAAGAGCATTCCTAAGTAATATACACCTAAAAGTGGTCCCTTCTTGGTTTTTCTCAGTTGTTTCAGATTCAAATCAGTTAAATAAATCCTTCATATTCTATCCTATGGCTGCATCTCAGTTGGGAATGGGAAGTAGAGGTGTGCACAGTAGGCTTACATAACATTAGGGCGTTAGTGGAAGGCTTTGGGGCCTTAGTTACTGTCTGCAAACCACACTAGTATCTGATGCTCACCTTATCTTTGCTACTCTCCGAGAGTTGGCATTTATTTCTGTTGTCTGTTAAAATGTGTCATCCAGTCTGAGCCTCAGGAAGCCAGCCCCGTCCACAATGCATCGGGTGATGCGTAAATTTATTCTCATAAGATCCCTGGCTTGACGATCCACAGATCATTACACCATGCCCTCCCAGCATTCCAGTGTGAGGCCTGTGCAGTTCTCTCGGCTTGCTCTCTCCCCTTCTCTCATTTTTTCCTCTCTGTCCCAACCTCCACAGCCTGCAGAGGGCACAGAAAGGCAGCTATCCTTCCACACATCCTGGGTGGATGAGACCCTGAGGCTGGCTTTCTGCCCACCCATTGCCCACAGCTATCACTACTCTCCAGCTTAGAGTCAGGGCAGATGCCACCTCCCTCTGAGGCTCGAGGTCGTCCCCCAGCCACACTCTGAGACAAGAGCTCCCGCTAGATTCACATCCAATCACCCACTAGATTTTGATCCCAGGAGCCGGGCTCTTCCAAGTCCCCATATCAATGACTACCCTCCTACCTCCTCTAGTCTGACTTTTCACATACTCTCTATCTAAACAAAATCCTTCGGTTTCAAAACTACTTGTTGCTGATATGAGTTTAAAAGCCTATTTTAAAACTCAAAAATGGGAGCTTTCTATTTCTTTCTCTTTGTATTCCTGCTACAGCCATTCTCTTCATCCCTGAGGCAGTGGCTGCCTCCTACACTGGTATTTCTGTAGAAGAGCATGCCATGAAAGATCTGTCAGTAATCAGCAACCCTTTAGTGTCTTTAATAAATTATGGACAGGTAGGTAGGTAGATAGATAGATGATGATAGATGATAGATAGATGATAGATAGATGATAGATAGATAGATAGATAGATAGATAGATAGATAGATAGATAGATAGATAGATAGATAGATGATAGATAGATGATAGATAGATGATAGATAGATAGATAGATAGATAGATAGATAGATAGATAGATGATAGATAGATAGATAGATAGATAGATAGATAGATAGATAGATAGATAGATAGATGATAGATACAAAGTACAATTTAAATGCATATGACAGGTAGCATATAACTGAAACATAAATGATTTTCTTCAAACTTCAATGAAGGTTTCTATTAATAAGTATCTGAGACAACTTATCTGATGACTTAAATGTCACATTAGCATTTCATGAGATTCAGAGTAAAGCAGAAATGTGGCTCAGCATATGCTGTGAGTTCTTTGCCAAAAAGTGCAGCCTGCCAACCGTCGCCTTCACTTCCCTATCTTCCTGGCTGCGCTAGGCTGACACAGTGACCTCGCAGGGCTGCCGCAGCCACGGAATGCTGGGCCTGCAGAATCATGACTCAAGGGTAATTTCAGGCATTGCACAGTCAAGGTTCAGGAGGAAAACATTACCGTATTTCTTCCTCCCAAGGCACTTGTCCACCGTCCTCTCTGACTGAGACCTCCTATTGCCGAGGAAGACCCCCTTAAAGAAGCACTGCTTTCCAACGTGGTAGGTGTGGATATTGCTGCTAAACCTCGGGTAAAATGTCCACTCAGGACGCTTCCCATCTTCTGCAAGACATCGAAATCATTCCATTAACATTGCTTCCAGCCTCATAATGCAACAGGGTGACAAAAGGTCGTGACACTCCCCAGGCACTCTCTGGCTGTACCTTTACCAACGTGCGTAACTCCTTGGTCCTGCATCAGAGCAGGGTTAGCCTCTTTGAGACTAGACACAAAAGGAAGGGAAGTGGGGAGAAAGCTAAGGGGCCTCTTTTCTTTTCCTTTTTACCTTCTACTCCAAAAATAAAGCCGACTTTCTGGTTGGAAGTGATGTATGGGTGGGGAAGCTCAGAGACAGCTTTACAAGCACCTACGGTCCAACCTTCACTCTGATAAGAGGGTGGGAAGAAGGGAATGCCCATCAGCCAGAGGAGGGCTGGACCAACCATGGCAACTTAACCAGATGGAACACGGCGTCGGCAGCAACAATGGCACATGCATGCGACAGTCACGCCAGAGCATGTATGTATACATGTGATTATGGCAAATGGGAAAGGCTGCTGTGAGACCTCGGCCAAGTTACTGGACCTTGCGGCGTCTTTGTCTCTGCATTCTATACTTTTCCTATAAAATTGCTAAAGTGATTTTAAGCAACAAAAGATCCCCTAATAGCTCTATGGTTGCTTGAGAAACACTTGGGCTCTGTGGTGGCCAAGAAAGAACGCAGGATTTGGAGGCAGGCACTGCTTCCTAGCTATGTGTGCTTGTGTGGGTCACCAAACCTCTCCAAGCCTCAGTCTCCTTCTGTGTAAAATGGGTAGGTCTCTATTAACCACAGAGATCTACATGTATTGACACAGAAGAAAGTCCAGGCCCGGCCGGGCGTGGCTCAGCGGTTGAGCGTCGACCTCGGATCCAGGCGATCAGGGTTCAATTCCTGGTCAGGGCACATGCCCGGGTTGCGGGCTGCAGCCGATCAATGACTCTCTCATCATTGATGTTTCTATCTCTCTCCCTCTCCTTCCCTCTCTCTGAAATCAATAAAGATATATTAAAAAAAAGAAAGAAAGAAATGACAGTGTTTTAAAAAAAAGAAAGAAAGAAAAAGGTCCAGGATCTATCTACTTTGAGTGAAAATAGTTTGTATACTATTTTCTACTAGTGAAAAGCAACCCGCATATCTATACATACAAACACATGTGCATGTCAACATTTTGGAAGAATAGTGTATGTACTAAACTCTTCACAGCTATCGGGCAGAGTGGGGACATTGTTGAAGAATACTGGGGACGGGGTTTCTTTATATATTTTATAGACTTCTTTTTTCTTATTCTCACCCAAGGATATGTTATATTGATTAGAGAGAGAGAGAGAACCATCAATGTGGAGAAAAATCGATCAGTTGCCTCCCATATATGCCCTGAGCAGGGATCGAACCCGAAACCTAGGTATGTGCCCTGGTAGGGAATCAAACCCGCAACTTTTTTTTTTTTTAATCCTCACCAGAGGATATTTTTTTTCCATTGCTTTTCAGAGAGAGTAAAATGGAGGGAGAGAGAAAGAAACACCGATGTGAGAGAAACACATCGATTGGGTGCTCGCACCCTGACCAGGGCCCAGGATCAAGCTTTCAACTGAGGTATGTGCCCTTGACCAGAATTGAACCCGAGACCCTTCAGTTCGAGGGCCGACGCTCCAACCAACTGAGCCACCTGGCCAGGGCTATATACTTCTTTATTATTTTAGCATTTTGATACAGTTCTTTTATGGTTTTTATATAAAGGCATTTCATTTTTTGAAAAACATGTGATGATGTTTTCCCCAGCAGAGGAGTTGTGAGAGTTAGAGATGAAGAACGCTGAATGCCTAGCATGCAGTGGGTCTTCAGTGCATGGTGCCCAACAGTATGGCAGACTTCTGGAAAGACCCTGGGCTTGGAGGCACGTGGAGGAAGACCTAGGGCTGACTTACTTGTCTGCGACTTTAGCAGGCTAAACTCCCCGAGATATTTATCCTTTTGGATTTCAGGCAGTGAGGTTTCAGAGGAGTGATCAGAATGTGAGCAGGAGGATTTCAGATCCAAATCTGCAGCAGGGCTGGAAAGGAAGCAGAAGGCTTAGATTCGCCCATGTGCTTAAACTGGTTTTGAGAACCTGATCTTACACATCCCACACTAGAATTACCCTCACTTATGACAACGAGGCTTACTCTTCCATACACATCCATGAACATATGACTTATTTATTCACAATTCAAGAGACTAAAACATATTCAAAAGTTGCATGCTTAAGAAGAGTTCGGTGGTTTCTCAAAAATTTAAATATAGAGTTACCATACAACCCAGGAAGTCTACTCCCAGGCATTTAGGGCATACCCAAAAGAATTAAAACAGAGGCCTGACCGGGTGGCTCAGTCGGTTGGAGCGTTGTCCCCTACACCAAACGACTGTAGGTTCGATTCCCTGTCAGGGTACATACCTGGGCTGCAGGTTCGATCCCAGGTCAGGGCACGTAGAGGAGGCAACCAATCAATGTTTCTCTCTCACACCGATCTCTCTCTCCCTCTCTCCCCCAACAGATACTCAGATGAGTATTAAAGAAAGAAGAAGACTTGAAAACAGAGGCTCAAACAGATATATGTATATAAATATTCATCGCAGCGGTACTCACAAAGGCCCAAAAGTAAAAACACCTCAAATGTCCATCGACAGATGAATGGGTAAACAAAATGTCTCCTGTATACACGATGGGATATTAAAACAAACCTAGGCTGAAATGGTTATAATAACAGAGCATTATGTTTGGTGCTGAAATTCCTGGCAGCTCAGCCGGTAACAAAGGGCCTACATCAAAGTGCTGTGGGTGTCAGCAGCAAACACAATCACTTCCAGTTTAAGTGGCTTTGTGGGTGATAGATGGCCTTGGCCAGTGTTTTCACGTATAGTTATCTGTTACCTAACAGAGGCTCTTTTTCCGTAAGGTTACATCACACTTGTATTTGAATAGTTTCAAAGCAACTTTATATTGCTTGTGTTTGCTCCCTACCAACAATCTAACGATGTAGAACCATTTCCACTTGAAAAAGGAAATAGACCTTCAGAGGAGCAAAGGGTAAAACACACCGAGGCAGGGCCTAGAGCTTGATCTGCAGCCTCACTCTGGACTACGTTGCCTGAAAAGCGCAACAAACACTAGCTCAATAACGCACACGTTTTAAATAAACATACTGTATCTTTGAACTTTGGTAGTGTGCAGGTAGAGAAAAAAAAAAATGCAATAACTCAGAGCCCTCCAGTTCAGAACATGTGATAATTTTGACATCAGGGTGAAACAAATCTCTCCTAAATATTTTTGGAAAGGCTTTGCTGAACAAATTGTGTAAAAAAGATTGCAAGGATAAAGGAGACTTTCCAGAACAACTTTAGAAGTATTCACCTACTTTGTTTAGTCAACAAACATTTATCCGAGGACATTTTGTGGCAAGCACTGTTCCAGACACTGGGCATCCAAACAGAGTCCTTGCTCTCAAGGAGCTTAGAGTCGAGGGGCAGAGGACAGGGACAGATAAATAGGTGACTGTGGAAGAGTAAATACAGAGTGGGAAAAAGCAGGTTTTAAAAAGAGTAGTATAGCCCGGCCTGGTGTGGCTCAGCGGTTGAGCGCTGACCTAGGATCCAGGCGATTGGGGCTTGATTCCTGGTCAGGGCACATGCCCGGGTCACGGGCTCTATCAATGACTCTCTCATCATTGACGTTTCTATCTCTCTCTCTCCCTCTCCTTTCCTTTATCTGAAATCAATAAAGATATATTTAAAAAAAAAAAAGAGTAGTATAATATGATCTTAATTGTGTCAAATAAATATATATTTCTGAGCATAAGAAAGAAGTAGAAGTCTTTCTTATGCATATTAAAAACATCAAAATGTTAACATTGATTCTCTAAGAGGTGGAGTTATTGTGATTTTTTAAATACTGCTTTTATATTTTCAAAATTTTTACAACAAATTGAATTACTTTCATTATAACAAAATTTGTCAGAATAAGGTTTTCAAAAATTTTACTGTAAAAGATATATAAACAGAGAAAAGTATATAGAACATAAAATATAAATACAGTTTTATAAATAATTATAAAGCCAACATCCACGACAAGAATCAAACAAAACAAAGCCACCCATCCCCCCCATTCCCCAGACACCGTCTGTGTCCCTTTCCTGGAGAGGGAAGCACTATCCTGACTCTAACCCTCATAGTAATCATTTGTTTGCTTTTCTATAAGATTTACCACCTATGTATGTACGTATGTACTCCTTAAAAATATAGTTTAGTTTCACCTGCTTTTGAACTTTATAAAAGCAAGCACTTGCACAGCCAGGGAGTCATCTAATCACTTGCCCAAGATCACAGAGATGCTAATTGGTAGAGCTGGGATTTTAAGCCAGTCTGGCCCCAGAATCCATTCTCTTGTCGGAGATGTCAAGCTACCTATCGGACTGTTGGCTCCCTGGTCAGAATTTGCCCCACTGTCTATGGCTCTTCACTGGACCCTTACTTACTCTGAGTGAGCAGACACTTTGCAGGGGCCTGGAGACTCACTGACACTTGGACTTGTAACAACAGAAGAGGAGGGGCTGACCCTCTGGCCAGAGGACGTTGTGTTGGCAAAGCATCCCTTAGATTCCAGAAAATCCTTGTGTTTAGTACCTGCAACACATAGATATCATCATTTGGCTACATTAATGAAAATACTTTCCAATCTGTCTTGTTCCCTAGATTATAATTTTTAAATTAACATTTATTGTATACTGAGTATTGGCACCTTACACACATTTGCCCATTTAATTCTCATGACTACCCACAGACATAGGTATTACTTTTTCATTTCACAGGTGAGGAAACTGAGGTTCAGAAGGTTAAGGAACTTGCCTAAAATCACATAGAAAAAAAACACCTTGGCCCAGATTTGATCACAGTTCATATGACACTACAGTCTAAAATCCTAACCACTATGCTAGACTGCTTGCATCTCCACATAGTTAGTCTACTCTGACCTAAGTAAAAGAGATAAGATCTGACTCAAGTTATATATCACTGTACATTTACTGAGCATTTCAATACAATTTTCCAAAGAATCTGCTCATAGAAAGACTAATGAATATAGCTGGTGACCACAACACACAGAATTGTCTTCAAAAACTTGCATGGGTTCCCCTCACACTGTAGTTATTGGAGAAATGTGTGGATAGTCTTTCTCCATGGCTAGTGGGAATGGGGTTCTTATGATATCCTGAGAAAAAGAATTTTCTAAGACTCCCATGGGAGAATGAGTGATTTTTATTTGTGTAGAATGGGTTTGCAAAGTCCCGTTTCCCTTAATCCAGTCCCAGAAGATGTGCAGCTGGGGATTCAGCAGAGCTAAAAGCAACGCCAGTGTCCAAACTTTCCCTTCCATGGTGGAGCTGAGTCCAGCACAGCAATAAGCTAGTTACAGTCCATCGGTCCATTGTATGGGGTCCACATGGCTGTGAGCCATGTGGGCAAACACAGGAGAGCCAAGCAAGCGTGCCCCCTGCAACGAGATCCCAAGAGAACCAAGGGAAAGAACTCCTTTGTTTAGGAGCTTAAGAACCTCAAATCTTCCCACCCTTGCAGTGGCCACGCCTACTCTGGCCAATGACCTGTTCCCACAAGTGACTAACAGGCAAGTGCCATCCCTGTTTCACCCAGACTTTATTGGGCACTCCTATAATATCTGGCCTACCCTTTGTTCCTTGCCAGTTACTCATAACTAGCTAATTACAACAGTATCAGTGTCGTCATTCTTTTATGCGCACAACTTCCCCACGAACTGTGTCTTAGTCATCTTAGTAGCACTCAGAACAGGACCTGGCACAAAACAGATTTCAATAAATGGAAAAAAATTATAACTCTCCAGTCACCCACAATTACAAGTAAGGGAGTCCTGCAACTGTCAGAGGAGTTTATTTATTGTCTTCACTCTGCTATACAGTTACTGCTTTGTGAAAAACAAGCTGTTCTCTCATCACTGTATATAAGCGTGTGCCTTGTCCATTCATTTTTTAAAATGTCAGATAAATGGATAGTGCATTTCTTTATGCATAACTTCATAGAGCATAGGAGCTCAATAGACACAATGTAACTCCTGGTTATAAGAAAATTATAAGAAATAAGATTCAGACTTCTCTGGCTCTTGAGTGCATCTTTAGATTGACTGCTGTTCCACCTCCCTAGTCTCATGCTGCACATGCACAGAGTTTATACCACGGGCCACCTGCAAACTCCCATCATCTCTCGGTGGGACTGCTACTCGGACAATTTCTTATTCATTTCTGATCGGCTCCCTATCAAATTCATATAGCAAGTGGATCACATCTTTTGCACTTTTGTCAAGTCCCAACCCTGTCACCAAACCCTTGACTCTTATGAGGATTCCCTGTGATTCTACAACATTTGAAGGCCAGCTGAGCTACTTCCTCCCCTTACACTATCTCGATTCTAGGGTTTCTCAGGGTAGGGCCTAAGGACTGTCTGCATCAGAATTAAAAGTACAGATCCCCAAATTCCATCGCAGACCCTCTGAATTAGAACTCTCTAAGTGAGGCCTGGGGACCCGCATTTTTAACAAGTTCTCCTCCCCCAGTAGCTCTTAAGCTCACATTTGGCACTGACTTTCCTCCTCTGCAAGTCTAGCTCCATCCCAGCACTGCATCCACCCACCTCCTGATTCCCAGCTGCCTGGTATCCCCCATTTGCTAGTCATGAGAACCACCTTGGGTGGGGGCCCTTGTTCAAAAACATGCAGGTTCCCTGGCTCTGACCCAGACCTACCAGGGAAGACCTGGGAATCAGTGTGTTTAAGCACCACCTCAGGTAGCCCTGGCTGGTTTGGCTTAGTGGTTGGAGCACAGCCTCTGGACTGAAGAAGCACCTCAGGTGATTGATTCTCAGGGCCAGCCAAGTGTGGGAAGAACATACTGTTCTGGAACATGCCGCTGGGCCCAGAGCAGCTCCAGACACAGGGAAGGTGTAAACAGTTGGAATGGAGTGGAGCCCAGTGGAGGGGTGAGAAAGGAGCAGAGCTATGGAGCGGAGAGCACAGGTCTCTGAAAGCCATATACTGAGCCTCAAAAGTAGAGTCAACAAATATAACACATTCCACACTCTCTGACCACAATGCAATACAGTTAGAAATCAATAATAAAAGACAGCCAAAAAGCATCCATAAGCTTGGAAACTCAAACCACACTTGTAAATATTTCATATAAAAGAAGAAATCGTAATGGAAAGCATGAGTGCTTAATGAGCAACAACGTAAGTACTATATAGCAAAACCTGTGGGATTCAACAAAAGCAGTAATTAGAAACGTGAGCCATAGATGTATATATTGTATTTCACTGAATACAAGACACCATCCACTGTAATAGCATTATTATTTTAGGCACCACAAAAAACAAAGGCTGCCGCCCTAGCTGGTTTGGCTCAGTGGTTAGAGCATCAGCCCGCAGACTGAGGGCCTGGGGTTTGATTCCAGTCAAGGGCAGGTACCCCGGCTGCGGGCCAGGACACGCGCGGGAGGCAACCAATTGACGTGTCTCTCTCACGTCAAAGTTTCTCTCTCTCTGTCTCTCCCTCTCCCTTCCACATTCTCTAAATAATAAATGGAAAAAATATCCTCAGGTGAGAACTAACCAAAAAAAACCCAAAGGCTGCCAATTAAACTATGGCACAGCCCGGCCAGTCGTGGCTCAGTGGTTGAGCGTCGACCTGGGATCCAGGTGAATGGGGTTCGGTTCCCGGTCAGGGCACATGCCCGGGTTGTGGGCTTGATCAATGACTCTCTCATCATTGATGTTTCTCTCTCTCTCTGCCTCTCCTTTCCTCTCTCTGAAACCAATAAAGATATATTAAAAATAAGTAATAATAAACTATGGCACAATGCTTTGCCACTTAGAATTTTTATTTTATACTTATTGAAGCACTCTTTTAGACTTATTTAGAGATTTTAATCACATATCACTCACGTGCATATCTAAATATATATATAAGCAAAATAAATTGGTTAAGGCATTCTTCAAACCATACTCACGTTTGAATATCTGATTACTGACTCACTTTTCAACTCAATCACTGATGTCCACATTTTACACCCACATTGACCTCGGTTGGAAAAAAACATGGGTGATGCAGCCTTTCTAAATGAGTGCTCCTCTCCTGCCTCTGGAACTTTCTTCCAAGCGGCAGACACACTTTCTGCATTGTTCACTGCTCATACAGCAAAGCTTATGACTACTTCACACCTGGCCCTGGGCCCACAGCACTGGTTAGACCAATTCAACTTCAGAGCTGCAAACTGTGGAAAGGGTTGATCTTAGAATTGATGGGCTAAAGTGTAACAAAAACAAAGATCCCAAAATTAATGAGCTAAGCTTTCAATTCAAGAAATAAGGAAAAAATAAATTACCACAAATGTTAAGGAGGTAAATAATAAAATAAAAGCAGAAATGAATGAAATGAAAAAGATGATCAGAACTATGGCTTCATGGAAAAACCTAATAATGTACATAAAGCTCAAGAAAAAATTTCAAACACAAGTATACAGTATTAGGAAGAAAAAGGAAGTCATAATTACAGATAAAATAGTAATAATTTTACACATAAAGAAATTGAGAACCCAAAATGTCAAGTAATGTGTTCAAGGCTATAGAGCTATGGAGTATAATTTTTTTGTTTTTTTGTTTTTTTTTTTTTACTTTATTTTTTACTGTGTTTAGAGAGGATGGGTGAGAGCAAGAGAGAGAAACATTGATCAGTTGCCTTCTGGGGGGATCAAACCCAGAACATGGGTATGTGCCCTGACCGGAAATCGAACCCGCTACCTTTTGGTGTACAGGATGATGCTCCATCCAACTGAGCCACACTGGCCAGGAATGGAGTATAATTTATAAAATGTAGTTTAATATCACAGTAATCAAGATGGTACTGATACAAACCCTAACAGATAAATCAATGGAACAAAATGAAAAATGTAGCTAGGCCATAAAATTTTATATAATAATAGTGGCATTTTATCTCAGTGAAGAAAGAATTGATTATTCAAAAAATATTGCTGAAACAATTAACCATTTGGTATGGAAATAAAATTAAATCTCCCTTATCACAAAATAAATTCTAGATAAATTATAGATTTGAATGTAAAACTTAAACAATGTACCTGAAAAAATGATAAGTAAATGTTTATATAATCTTAGAGCAGGGAAGTTATTTCTAAGAAAGTTATCAAATATAGGCAAAACAAAGGAAAATGCATAAATTTGAATACAATACATTTAAAACTTCCTCAGCAAACTATAAGCTAAAAGGAAATTTATAACATACACAATAAGAAAGAGTTAATGACAAATTATGAGGGGGGTTTTAAATCCTTACTCTAAGATATGTTTTTATTGATTTTTAGAGAGAGGGGAAGGGAATGAGAGAGAGAGAGGAGGAGAGAGAGAGAGAAACATTGATGTGAGAGAGAAACATCTACTGCACCGGCCTCGACCAGGAATCGAGCTCACAACCTTTTGGTGTTTGGAATGATGCTCCAGCCAACTGAGCCACCCAGCCAGGACACAAATTATGAATTTTTATAAATTTATAAGATGAAAATAAATACCCAAAAAGAAAAAGAAAAAAATGGGCAAAAGACATGACTAGGTAATTCATTAAATAAAATACACACACATAAATACATACACTTAGAAGAAAGTTCATCTTTCCTAATAATCAAAAAGCGGAATTTTAAGATACTATCACTTGCCATCAGTTTGCAAATACCCTAGGTTGGTCCCACTTGGAGGAATGGCATTCTTGGTGGAAGTATCTTCACCTTACTAAAGAGCAATTTGGCCATAAGTGTCCTCCGAAGCCTATGAGAAGTGCACTTTTCAGCCAGTGGTTCTACTTCTAGAAACAAATCTATATAAAAGGTACAGAATTTAGGTATAAGGATGCAGAAAGGACCCACACATGTAGAGAAAAAATAAGATCAAGGGCAGAGATGTAAACTAGGTTGATTCTCATAAATAAGTTCTAAGTTATTTATTATAGCATTGACTTATGATAATTTTGCCCAGAGGCTTTAACAGTTATTGCCTTTTCACAGCATGTAAACATTTTAATTGTATATTTGCCACTAGAGGACTTTAAAGGTCACCAAAGCAAGAACTGGGCCCCTTTACAATTTTTTTTGGTTTTGATTTTGTTTTGTCTTTCATTTTAGGGGCAAAATCTGAATGTATTACATAACCAGCAAGCAGTGAAATTACACCTACAGATTTAGCATATTTCCTTGTTTGCTTAAGAAGTTTTGTTTGGCAACACTCTAGAAAGTAGCCTGTGGCTGCTATAACAGGGAAGGCATCTGACAGGCAAGGACAAAAAGAGCAGTCTCCCTGCTACACTGGCACACAGCACATTCTCCAGATTCAAATGACTACAGGATCTTTCTAGAAGTAACTCAGCCTCAAACCTGACTTAGAGACATTTAAACGTGGCCTCAGGTTGCCTCTCCACACCTGCTCAGGCAGAAGAGCCTGAGCCCTTCCACCCGGATACTGATGTTTAGAGGGACGTCAGGTAACTTTAAGCAGGCCAGTGACCTTCCTCGTGCCCAGCCCCAAGGCCTGCCCCACCTCTCTGTCCAGCTCACTAGGCTATGGAGAGGAACAAATAAGCTAAGGTAAGTCCTTCCTGAAAGGATCACCATTTATCATGACAATTGCTATTTGAAAACAATAAATATCCAGTAAGCCATAAGACAGGAAATTCTAACAAAGTCACTAAAACACTGAGATGAAGAAAGACAATGCAACCAAAAAGACCAAGCGAGGGTTCTGGTAACTAGAAAGGAATTCAGGGGGAAAGAAGAGTTTGGAAGAAATTCTGTTTCTTTGGTACCATCTGTAGAATTCAGGATAATTATTTCCATTTCTTTAGGCAGGAATAACACCTTACATAACCAAGGCTCTTTCACACATTTGTCATCTCAGCTGATCTGCACAATAGCACTGTCTGGAAGGGAGAAATGATACATCAGACCAAGTTAGCTCAAAGCGGATACTCTTTAACTAAGCATTCAGTTTCCCACCCCTGCTTTTGTGCTCAACAAACAACCCAAGGATCTAGGATAGTGGTTTTTAACCCTTTTTTGGGTTACAGACTCCCATGAGAAGAATGAAAGCAATGGGCCCTCTGTGACGGAAAATTCCTATACACCCACAGTTGTGCATTAATCTTCAACTGGTTTTCGGAGGCATTCATTCCTGAACCCCGTGAGCTCAGGTGTGGTCTCCCGAGTGGACACACCTACAGAGCAGAACGGGAAGCCACAGTTCTTTGGTTAATGTGGTTTGGGGATCTCAGGGGCTAGTGCCCCTAACTCAGAAACATGGAGCCCCCCTCTATTTCACCTTAATACAACAGCTCCCTCCTTAACCCAGGACCACCTGGAAACCGTAGAGAAGTCTGGAGCTTAAGGTTAGAATTCCAGAACCTTTTTCTCCGCGCTGACCTAGCATGTAGGGCAACTAATGATTCTACATCGTCTGCCCCACTGGCCCCACTTGTAAGTGGGTGCGGTGGGTCATGTGGAGCAGAGTGTAGAGACCGCAGGCCTGGACAGAAGACCAGGGACCACGGGAAGACCTGATGGGGAAGAGGCCGAAGATTGTATGATACCTTCTTGCGGCACACAGGCCACTCACCTATAGCAGGTAAATGTCATCCTGGGCATATACTCACTCCGCAATTTTCTGAGAAACTGTGGCTGTTCTGCTCCATGGCACTGTTCTCTCAAGGCAAATGTGTCCCCAAATTTCCCCCTCAGCCTTAAGAACCAATTACTGAACTATTATCCCTGATTTAATTTAAGCCTTTCCTTAAAGTGGTCATAATTTCTACCTGACCCGTCCCATCCAGTGAACACTGACACACATCTACTAATATACGAGCAAAGAAAGAAAGAAAGAACATAGACTTTGGAGACCGGAAGACTCTTGTCAAATCCCAGCTTCACCATTTATTGACTGAAGCACTGGGCAGGTCAAAGCCCTGGCTCCCTTTGCTGGTCTGTAATATGCCCCTGGGGCTGTTGGGAGGTCCAGGGGCTCATTTATGAGACTCTCTGCTTTATGCTCTCTGCCTTATCAGATCTTGGGTTAATAAAGATTAACTACAATTCTACACAAGTAGGTACTTTTTCTATATACCCCCAAACTAGCCTCCTTTTAAACTTGAAATGGTGTCTCCCGGCTTTGGTGCACTTGGGTATGAGACCGAATCCACATCGAGCCCTCCTGATTTCTTAAACTCAACTGTCTCTCCTGCCCACGGCGGTGGGGATGGAGTCTCCTTCCTCCTGAGCCCTCTCCAGCGGTCCCGGGCAGGTCGCTCTGGAGATGGAGGGGAGATGGCAGCCCCGGGGGCCGCTTCCCGTGTCTGGAGTCATCTGCGCACCTGTTGATTTTAAACAGTAAAAGCAAGCTGGAGGCCAAGAAGACCTTTGTTAAGAAACGTAGCAACCAAAAGCAGCAGAAACTCCGCATGCCTCTGAAAGTCAGGAGGGCAGGGCTGGCTCTTCCTCAGCGCTTCCCTGGCTCCCTGAGCCCCGTGTCCCACGGTTTGGATGCCCCAGAGCTGGGGTGAGAGCTCCCCAGCCCCAGCAGGGCTCGCTGCCCCCTTCCACCTGCGGGCCTTCAGCCCCTTCCCCCGGGGTCTCCAGGGAAGACCAGGTGAGATCAACGCACCAACTGGCGGCCAAACTGCCGGATCCTCGGCCACGAACCCAGAGCCAAAGGCCGGAGGGACTGGGCCGCCTGCCGGCCACCGGGGCGCGTTCCGGGGTTGCCGGGACACCGGGCCCGCACCGCGCGGGGGCGCCCGTGAGCGCCGGGCGGGGCTCCCCGGTCCCCCCCTGCATCTCGGGGCTCAGGGGTGCTCAGCGTGCGATGGGGACTTCTGCAGGGGGCAGAGCTGGAGCCTCCAGCCCTGGTGGGGCATCGTGGGCAAGGACCATTGGAAAGGTGGCTCAGCGTTTCTGGATTTTAAAAAACAAAAAGACAAAAAGTGTGGCTCTTCTCTGGGCAGTTTCATTATTGGATCTGTACCCTCTGGTGGCAGTGAAGGATGAGCCCTCCACAAAGCTTGCAGATGCCCGCTTATCATTGGCATTGATTAGACAGGATCACCTACCACTTCCCGGGCGCCTCTTCTGGGCCAGGTGCCCTGGCGGGTGTGATCTTCCTTACACAGTTGGCTGCTGTTTTCAAAACAGAAAGCTGAAGTTGAGCAAGGGCTCGCTCAAGGTCACCCAGAAAACGGAGATTCATTTCCAAGTTTCCTCACTCCAAACCTACCACTCTTTCCACCATACAGACTTGAATTTATCTTACCAGTCCTTCCCAGCAACTAATCAGTCTTGCATGGAAAGCTTTTCTCCAAGTCTAGTTTAAGTCCCTCAACTCAAATTCAGATCTTTTTCCTCCCTAGGCGAAGTGAAAAAGTTTAGACCATGTTTTTATTTTTGATAACAATTTTTTACAGATTATAAAATAAGTGGTCACTGTAGAAATCTTGGGAAAATATAGAAAAGTAGTGTCAATACCCATAGTCCCACAATCTAGGTAAACCACTTTTTCTGGATATCTATTGTATATAAAAAATCACCCCCAAACTATCAATTTTCTCTCCTGATTCTGGAGGGTTGGCTAATTAGGCTAAGCTAAGCTGTTCGTGCTTGGGGTCTCTCACATGGTTGCAGTCAGGAGGTGGCTCAAGTTTACTCGTTCATGTCTGGTGACTTGTGTTGGCCATCAGCTGGGACCTCAGCTGGGGCTTTGGCCGGATCACCTATACATGGCTTTTCCATGTGCTTCCTCACAGCGTCTGGCATTCCAAAAAGAAGCATCCCAGCAGGACCAGGTAGAAGCTATATTGTCAGGGATGTGGGGAGAGGAAACCTTGACCACACCTCTCAAAGGGATAATCAAGGTCACATTGTATGAGGAGCCCAGGGTGTGGGGGACCTTGATGTGGCTATCTTAGGAAATACAGTCTGACGCACCACTACTAATATTTAGGGGCTATTTCCCACCTGTCCTTTTTCTATGCACACAAATATTAACATAGTTGGAACTAAACTACGTATACAATTTTCGCTCATGCTTATTTATTTAACATTATATCCAGGGCATGTCCTCTTACTGAAGTTTAAGAAAAAACACATTTTGTCTGTGTAATCATCTTATCCCATGGTAAATGTGGTAGGTTCCATAACAGAAATGTTACCTGGGCAACAGCATCGTTATTAATGTCATGACCCAAAATGCAACAATGCCAGGAAGGCAGAGATTTTTGTCTGTTTTGTTCACGCTTATAGACCAAGTACTTAGCACAGTGCCTGGCACATATAAGCATTCAATAACCATTTGTTCAATGAATGAATAAATGGCTAGGTGGATGGGTGGATGGATGGATGCGAAAACGGCCTGAGCTGAGACCCTCCCTCTCCTGTTTGCATTCTCCTGGGAGGAAAAAGACCAGATCCCTAACCTGCACCAGCAGATTCCAAGACATCAAGACCTATCTGTTAGTCCGGGGATTTCAGGGCCAGCAGGCAAATCACAGAGTTGAAACTCTATGTGAGTCCTGTGAACAGCAACTCATAAACCTCCCATGATTCTGCAGCTTAAAAACCTCCCAGGACTGGCCGGAGTGGCTCAGCAGTTGAGCATCGACCTATGACGCAGGAGATCATTCCCAGTCAGGGCACATGCCAGGGTTTCGGGCTCGATCCCCAGCAGGGGGTGTGCAGGAGGCAGCCAATCAATGACTCTCTCATCATTGATTTTTCTCTCTCTCTCCCCCTTCCTCTCTCTGAAATCAATGAAATAAAATAAAATAATAAAATAAAATAAATAAAATAAAATAAAATGCCTCCCGGGTGACTTTTCCTTCATCCCTTGAGCAAGTTTTAGATGTCTCCTGCACAGGGCCTGCTCGGGCGCTGGCCCCGAGGCTTGGAAGGACACAGGAGCCACCTGAGGGGTCCTGGTGGCCCTCGGATCTCAGGCTTAGTCCACGGGTTCCCAGCACCAGCTGAGCCAGAAACCCTGTGGGTCTCGGAGGGTAGGTGAGCATCACTTGACCAGAGGGCTTCTCCAGGGTTCCCTTGCCACCTGGTGCAGCGCTGGCAGCTCCTCCCTTGGTTGCATGCCCCAACCAAGCCTGGCCTGGAGGTCACCGTGGAACCCGAGTGGGAACAAAGGGGCCTGGCTCGAAGGTCAACCTGACCTTCTCTAGGGCATTAGGGCTCTCTTTGCAGCTCAACAGTTTGGGATCCTTATGTGCCATGAGCCTGGGTCTGAACGAACCTGGGAACTTTGGACGCCAGGGCCGGCACTAGCACACGCAGAATTTATGTGCCTAAGTATTATGTCGAACCATATGAAATTGCTGTTTCTGTAGGTCAAAAATCGTTGCATAAAGGCAATTTCATGATTCAGTCTAATGGTAAAAGGCACATGCTTCCAATAGGTTCCATGGCGTGGTCAGTAGAAGGTGTGCTGAACTTACGCGCCCACTGACCCCCTCTGGCCTGCGGGACCCCATTTCACCTTCACTGACCCAGCTCTGAGAAGGGACATCAGACAGGAGGCAAGGCGGTGGAGGCAGGTGGGCGGGCAGGCGTGGGGAGAGAGGGTCGGTTCTGGGTCTCTCTTGGCTCTGATGCCTTTTTTACCCTAGACCCTTGAAAGCAGCTGGGGCAGCTCTAAGAATTTGGTGCCCAGGGATTCGAGAAAAACAGGCAGCAGATGGGGAATGACATCAAACCATCCTGTTCCTTTTGAGTCTTGGCCAAACACAAATTGCCTGCCATAGAGAAACTTGAGACTAGGAGGATGGTATTATTTGATGGCTGAGTGGTCAGGGACAAATCCTTGTATTTGGTAAACCTTAGGAGCTGCAAGCAAAATTGGGGAGGGGGTCTTAAACACCACCTCTCCCCTCAACAGTAGTGCAAACAGCTGCTATAGGGGAGCATCTTCCTCAATGTCAAGAAAAAGTCACCACAAACCCTCATTTAGCATGCTTGTCCCATAAGCACACACCAGAGGGCAGTGTAAGCCAGGACGTGGGAAGGAAATTGTGGCAGGAGATTCGCCACTGCAGCCCTTAGGCTGAGGCATCACCGGCATTCATACAAAGAGGGCGCTGGGAAAATGGGTGCTAAATGGATTACTGACTCAGAATCGCCTTTGAAAACCTTCAGCGTTAAGCAGAGGGGGTCTGGCAAAGATGTGGAGAGGTAGCATTAGCTACCTCAGAACTTGCTACCACCACCAGGCCCCCAATCCCCAAAGGCCCTTGCCACCAGTTCAGGGCAGGAAAGGTCCAAGCATCCCCTATGTGCCAGGCACTGTGCTAGGGGCAGGGATTCTAATGTGAGTAAAACTCAGCCCCTTCCCATTGAGTATCTATGCTATGCCAATCTCTTTACATTCATTATCTCATTTAATCCTACAAGAATCATCCCCATTTACAGATGATGTAAAGATGTGCTATAAGAATCGTCCCCATTTACAGATGATGAAAGAGACTCAGAGGTGTGAAGTACTAGTCCAGTTAGTAACTGGCAAAGTTGGAATTTAAACCCAGTCTCTCTAGATTCAGAGCCTGGGCTCTCACTGTCCCAGAGCCTTTCCTCTCCCCTTCTAAGCTCCAAGGGCCCTTTCTTTTGCCTCTATAACTTGTTTCCTGAGCCCATTTCTTCTATGGATCACTTCTACCTCTGTGACTTTCCAAATAAACTTTCTCTTATAGTTTGAGTCTTGGCTGTGAATTTGTTCCTAGCCAGAGCTCAAGTACCGAGGTTGCTGAAACAAGTCCAGTCTGACCCCGCCGGTCTAACAAACAACTGGTGCCATTCTTGCTGCCACCAACACCTTTATTACACTCTGCAACTAAGCGTGAGAGAGCCATGTCTTTCCTGCTAGAGCCCTCGTGCTCTAGGTGGATTAGCCTGATGAGATGGGAAGGCCACTGTCTGGGGAGGAGGGCCAGGCCAAAAGGGACTTACTGGGTATAAGAAGCCAAGCAAACAGAGGAGGCAGACACTCCAAAGCTTGTATCCAAGGACATCAGATCTTGGAAAATGGATCTAATTGTACGTTGTTAGTTTTTGTGTGAACTAGAGAGGAAAGAGGGGTGACAGTTAACTTGGTTTCAGTCAAGTTAAAAGCGGAGAGATGTTGGCATAATAATAGGAAGTGGAATGCACTTTTCCTGTTTTCTGGACTAGGTACCTGGGGCTCAAAGCTGGGGACAAAGAAGCATTAACTAATCCACATTCTTTTTTTTTCTTTTTTTTAAAATATATCTTTATTGATTTCAGAGAGGAAAGGAGAGGGAGAGACAGAGACAGAAACATCAATGATGAGAGAGTCATTGATCAAGCCTGCAACCCGGGCATGTGCCCTGACCGGGAATCGAACCCTGATCGCCTGGATCCCAGGTCGACGCTCAACCGCTGAGCCACGCCCGGCTGGGCTCCATATTCTAAATAGAACATTCACCAGTGGAGGGCCAGGTTCGTCCTAGGGCCTATTAAAAGTCTGCCAAGTCTTTGAGCATTGCTGAGTGTTTGTTATTTTCCAGAAAAAAATGTAAATAAATGTTGTGGTGACCTTCAACCCAGCCAGTACTGTAAAGATGAGATGATGACATAGTGGGTAGAGCTGCAGGCTTCAGAGCCAGACTCCTTAAGCGCAGATCTTGCTACTTCCACTTCCTAGCTGCACACCCCTGGGCAAGTTAGGCTCTGCGAGACTCAGTTTCCCATCTGTAAAGGAGGGTAACAGCGGAACCCACCTCACAACGTGGCTGAGCTACTGAACGAGTAACTACATATGAAGCACTTAGAATGAAATGCAGATGGTAAGAAGACAGTAGGTGTGTGCTTTTGTGTAGAGCTCTTCCTTCTACGGCTGATTTATACCACAATGCAGCACAAACTCAAATCTGATGCAAGAGGAATGAACACTATTTGGCCTGTTCTCTTGGGGAATGGGCAAAGAGAGAAAACAAAAGCAATGTTCATTTTTGCAGGTTGTTGAAGAGCTGGACTAGAGGCCTTTGGGGAAGGGGTTGAGTCACCCCCCCTTACATCCCCGCTCAGGTATTTGAACCAGGACCAGGGACGGACAAAGAGCCTCAGAAAAGACTGGCTTTAAGAAGCAAATGGGGAAGACTGCCTCCTGGGGCCAACAGGCTCCTCCACAGAAACTAAGAAAAATGGTCCTAGCTGGTGGGGCTCATTTGGTTGAGTTCGATTCCCAGTCAGGGCACATACCAGGTTGAGGGTTCGATCTCCAGTCAGGGTGTGTGCGGGAGGCAACTGACTGATGTTTTCTCTTTCACCACGATACTTCTCTCTCTCTCTCCCCCTTTCCCTTCCTCGCTGGAAATTCTCCCCTGGAAAAGGAGAGTACAAGGCAGAACTGGAGCAAATGTACACAGTAGGTTCAGAAATAAATGCAAGTTAGGGTTCAGAGACCGACCCTGGCTAAAAATACCCCAGCTGAAGTCGTGAGAAAGGTCATCTGATCCATTTTACAAACCGTAAATGTGACAGAGGAGTCACCTAGATAGGTCATGGTGGAAGAGCCAACTAGAATATTGTAGGGCCACAGCCCAAGCTGGCGGTAAGATTGGGTGTCCTACTGAGCTCTGCCATCTGCTCCTTCAGGTGCACCTCCACCTTTCCCTCCTTCCAGCATAAGAATAAACAGAATTCCCCGAGAAAAAGAGAAAAGAAGAAACAAAAGCCAGCATGTTGGCTGCTGTGGGTTGAGGAGATAACCAAAAGTGGAGGCTGCTTTCTGCTCAGAGCATTGCCAACGAGAGTTCAGGACCTGGTCAGGTGTTACACTCCATTTGGTGGGACTCCTACCTTTATTAACTATCTAGGCTCAGAAAAAAACAAGATATATCAGCTTCTTACTGAATGACAGATATTGTTATCACAAAATGGCAGCACAGTTACTAACATTAATGTATGGAGGGCTTTACTCTGAGCCAGAATCGCTCTCACTTACTCCTCCCCACAATCCTAAAGTCAGGTACTATCGTTTCCATTACCTCCAAATCTCAGTCTGAACAGATTAAGTAACTTTCCCAAGGTCACAAGACCTGACAGAGTCCAGCTCACAGAATGTGTGTGCTCTTTCGAGGGCTGGTTCCCTATGCTAACGACATTTTTTAAGTTAGGGAGCATCCCAGCTAGTGGTTAGTGGTGCCAGTACCCACTCAGCAGAGTTCTGTCCTTAGATGGCACATGCCCGATCTTTTTAGTGTTGCTCCAATGACATATTGTGACCATAGCCTAGATAAACCCAGAACTGGAAGTCTAGAGCCCCCTAGGAATCAAATTTCTACCTCCTAGACATTGGCAACACTGAACAGACACCAGAAAGGCCCAGTGCTCACCAGAGGCACAGAGGAAGGGTGTGTGCGTGTGTGTGCGTGTGTGTGTCCTCCTGCCACTGCCCACCCAGCATCTGAATGCAACCGCAGCATTCCTTTCCTCTCACCTCCTCCTCATCTTCCCCTTCAAGCCCTTCTCTACTTTCTCTATGCTCAGACCCCACCATCATGTCCTTCCTTATTCCTATGTCATCCATCTACTTCCCTTATCCTTTTACTCTCTGCTTCTGCATTTTGGTCTTTGCATTAGTCAGCTACTGCCACAGTAATGCCCTGTAACAAATTTCCCTAAAGCTCGGTGGCCTACAATAAGTATATATTTTGATTACTCATGGGTCTGGACATCAATCTACTACTGCAAGTCAGCCTGGCTCAAGGGTGCAGCTAAGATTCAGGTTTGCTCCCTGAGACTTGTCTCATTCTCCTGGGTTCAGCAGCCCCCCAACATGTTCTTCTCATGTTGTGTGGCATAAGCACAAGAGGAGCAAGTGAACTGGCACACAGTCACTCCCACCCATATTCTGTTGGCCAAAGCAGTCACGTGGGAAACCCAGAATCAGTAAAGTGAGGACATGTACTCCATCCATACATGTACTCCATCACATGGCACAATGTGGATATATAGTTCTAACACAGGGAGGGGGTGATGAGCTGAGGACAAGAATTTAATCCAACTGCCCAGCCGGCGTGGCTCAGTGGTTGAGCGCAGTTTGATTCCTGGTCAGAGCACATGCTCGGGTTTCGGGCTCAATCCCAGCAGGGGGCGTGCAGGAGGCAGCTGATATTGTGACTCATCATTGATGTTTCTATCTCTCTCTCCCTCTCCCTTCCTCCCTCTGAAATCAATCAATCAATCAATCAATAGAATTTAATCCAATTAATTTCATCCATCCTCAGCAATTCTTCCAAAGCACCCAGCAAGCGGGATAGGAGGCTATTCATCCTCATTACTTTAAAGTGAAGGAAAAACACCCTCCTCTTCAGGCTTTTCCAACTCTCACAATAAACACGTGGTCCACTTTTCCAGTGCCTTGCTCGCTGGTTCACTCTGTGGAGCTTTGGAGAGAGAAAGGTCTCAACTGGAGGACCGCCAGCTTCCTCCAGACCAAATGTCCCCATGATTCTCATGCTCTGGAATAAGGCATGGACATGTTCTTCCAACACACTGCAAACTTCAAATTTCTATTCTGCCTTTTCATTTTCCAGAAACACTCTAACCAGATGTGCCTTTCTCCCAGATGAAACAGACCTTTAAAAGTTCCAGATGCTCCTTGCTCGGCTCAACAGGATTCAGATTTAGGGAGGGGGTGAGGGCAGGAAAGGGGCAGAACTACACACTTAATACATTTTTCTTTTAAACACTCTTGGATAGGAAACCTTCATATTTAGGAAGCAAGTCTTTCAGAGCAAATGCAGAGGAAACACTGAAAATCATCACCGTTGGAAGCAGCGTCCTTCAAACATGGCTTTGATTCACTCTGAGATGGCACTCGTCCCCCCACTGAGCACACAACTGAAATCGCTTAAAGGGAAGGAGCCCCCTTATTCCTGGGACCCAGAGAAGTTAACTGTGAGGTTGGCAGCTCCTTTTACTCACACTGGAGACAGTGGTCTGACACTGAAACTTTAGCTGCAAAGTGGTTTCTCGTGGCGATGACAGGAAGTGAGAGAAAAATCCGTAAGAACAGTCTTCAAGGCACCATTGCTGGCTGGGGACTGTCATCACACAGCTGGACATTAATGAACCTACACCAAATAAAGAGAAATAGGAGGCACATGGTGCCTCAGGCCACAGCCAGCCCACTTCAGATCAAAAGCCCAGGGTCCCTGGGGCAGTCAGGCACAAAGATAGACAGTAGGATGATGGGTGCCAGCCTGGGGAAGGGAAGAACAGGGTTCTGTTGTTGTTGCTGTTGTTTTAAATATATCTTTATTGATTTCAGAAAGAGGGAGAGGTAGAGAGAGACAGAAACATCCATGATGAGAGAGAATCGTTGATGGGCTGCCTCCTGCACACCCCCTGCTGCGGATCGAGCCAGCAACCCGGGCCTGTGCCCTGACAGCGAATCGAACCGCGATCTCCTGGGTCCTCGGTCGAAGCTGCACCGCTGAGCCACGACAGCCAGGCAGGAACGGGGGTTAATGGGTAGAGTTTCAGTCTGGGGTGATGAAAAAGTTCTGGAGATGGATGGTGGTGATGGTTGCACAGCAATGTAACTGTCCTTAAAGCCCCTGAATTATATACTTAAAAATTAACAAAATGGTAAGTATTATGTTATGTATATTTTACAATAAAAATAAATAAAATTTTTAAGAAGTCCATGACCACCAAAAAATCATTCCCACAGTCACCTAAAAGCACCTTTCAGCACTATGTTATATTTCAATGACAAGTACAGTGTGCCAAATAATTACTGCTCAATATATTTATCTGTTATATCAAAGAGGACAATGTTAACTCATTCAGGCTAAATAGAAGCCTTCTCGTTTATCACTGAAATTTCATTTCAGCAACATTCAGGGCTTTTTGTTTTGGTATTTTGTTTATTCCATTTTTAGTATCTTTTTTTTCCTGAATATATTTTTATTGATTTCAGAGAGAGAGGAAAGGGGAGGGAGAGAGAGAGAGAAACCTCATCAATCGGCTGCCTCCTGCACGCCCCCTACTGGGGATCGAGCACAACCTGTGCATGTGTCCTGACTGGGAATCGAACCTGTGACCCCTTGGTGCATGGAATGACACTCAACCAATTGAGCCACACAGGCCAGAGCTTTAGTATCTTTTTTTATCTTGTCACAAAGTTTAGCATGAAAAACAAATGTGATTAATCTTTGTTAAAAGTCAAATAAAATTACTTATGTGTGTATATATATATATATATATATATACACACACATATGTATATGCACGTATATGTATGTGTGTTTGAAAGGAAACAATTTTCCTTAAAATAAAATTATAGGCAATTTTTTAGAAGTCCGTGACCTGCCAGATTTTGGCTTTGACTTACAACTCAACTAAAATCAGACCCAGGTCTTGACGTTGGGGACTGAAAAGATAAGCAAAAATTTGGGGTGAGCTCCCAAGGAAGCCAGCCTCAAGCCACAGTTCAGGGGAAGACAGTCCTCCTGACTGGCCCTGCTCCACCTTTTCTAGCTTCTCCTCTGTTCTGCAACTCACCGGCTACCCCCCCACCACACACTACACTCTTTTCCTGAGTTAATACTGTCTGGGGCAAAGACAATGTCAAGAGTCTTTCAAGCATCAATATTTCTGCAAGACTGTCCCAAAGCAATTCATTACCGGCTTTCTCCGTCCACCAAGTGCCATCTAATACCTTCGATCTATCATTCCCCAGAGTCCCCTGCTTGGGTCAGGGTAACATCATCCAGAGCTGACAACCAGAGTTAAGTAACTTGCCCACTATCTGTCAGCCTGTCGTGGGGGACAAGGGTGAGCAGGGGCCAGCTCTGCCTCTGTGAGCACTGTTTCATTTAATTCCCCAAGCTCTGCATCAGCTTTTACCACTACTGACAGACGAAAGAAAAGACACTATTAGCTAAGTACAACACAGGAAATATAGTCAATAATATTGTCATCACCATGTATGGTATTAGGTGGGTACTGGAAATTCAGGGGGAACACTCTGTGAAGTATATGATTGTCTAACCACGATGCTGTACACCTGAAACCAATACAAAATGTAAACTAATTGAAAAAATAAAAAATAAAAGAAAAAATAAAGCCCGGCCGGGCGTGACTCAGGGGTTGAGTATCGACCTAGGATCCAGGAGATCGTGGTTCGATTCGCCATCAGGGCACATGCCCAGGTTGTGGGCTTGATGCCCAGTCGGGGGTGTGCAGGAGGCAGCCGATCAATGACTCTCTCATCATTGATGTTTCTATCTCTCTCTCTCCCTCTCCCTTCCTCTCTCTGAAATCAATAAAGATATATTTTTAAAAAAAGAAAAAGAAAAACTGAGCCCTGGCTGGTGTGGTTCAATGGTTAGAGCATTGGCCTATGTGCCAAAGGGTGTGGGTTCAGTTCCTGGTCAAAGATTACCTAGGTTGCAGGTTCAATCCGTGCCCCAGTCGGGGTACCTACAGCAACCAATCGATGTGTCTCTCTTGCATTGATGTTTCTCTCTCTCTCCCTCTCTTCCTCTCTTTCTCTCTCTCTCTTTCCCTCCCTCCCTCCCTTCATCCCTTCCACTCTCTCTGAAAATCAATGGAAAGAATATCCTCAGGTAAGGATTAACAAACAAACAAACATAAATAAATAAACTGAACAATAAAATTTCTAAAAAGACACAATTAGCTGAAGACCCTTTTGATTCCTGGATGATATTCCTAGGTAATATCTGCTCACCCACAGCCCAAGAGGGCACGCTGGCCACCCTAAAATTTGCTGGGACCTGTCCCATGGGTGGAGGAGCTTGGAACAAGAAGAAAAGGAAAAGCAGAAAGGGGGAACTCAAGATATTACTTTGATGGGACACATTTCTCGAGGCAGAGAAGCCTCTGAATAGGCTTTTTGGCTCCAGCTTCCATAGGACACAAGTCCCCCATCCTTTAAGGAAAAGTCAACACCGCCACGAGCTAGAACGCTGGCCAGCAAAGCTTCTACTCAGCCTTAGGGCTGCGTGGACGGCCCTCCAAAGAGCCTTCCCTGATGCCTCAAGTTGGGGTTGAGTATTGTGCCCACGAGTGTTGATCTTTTATATCCACATGTTCATCTGTGTCCCCGCGCCCTGCCGACTGGGAGTCCCTGACAACATGGACTCTATCGGCCTTGCCTGGCACATAGTAGCCATTCCATAAATATTTGTGGAATTGAACTGAATTTTCCTCCTCTCCTCATAACACCAACCTTGTTCTGCAGCATTTATAAAGTTCTAAATAATTAGAGTTGCCCCTCAAAGCCCATCAGTGAACTCTTTCTAAAATGCTTTGAATATTTCCTTGATCTGTTAACAAAATACAGCAAATATATTGTACCCTTTCCTTGCTGTCCTGTGTCCATTCATGGGCTTGTGAGTTTGGCTGCTCTAAGGGAAATCTAAAATGGCTTAAGCAAGGGGGTCTGTACTTGTCGGAGGTAACACAGCAGGAATGAGTGGTCCGAGACACCCGTGGTGGCTCCACAGGGTCAGGCACTGGAGTACTTTTCACCCTTTGCTGTTATCGTTGGGTATCTCCCTTCTCACCACCTGGCCCCCAAGATCACATCCTAGCCCGTGGAGAGGAAAAGGCAGAAGGGCAGAGCTTGTCCAACCTGTCACATATCATGTCTGCTCCTAGTCCAGGGGCCTAAACTTAGCCACATGGCCACACCTAGCAGCAAGAGACGCCCTGGTCCATGGAAGAGTTGGGGGTTCTATTACTAAGAGAGGAAAGGACAGCTTATAACGTCTGCCACAGCCATCTTTATAAAGTGTTAATCATGGTACTCTGCTGTGTTTTGGTGGTTCCTGTAAGGACGACTGAAATGTGCAGGATGGGCTCCTAGCAAAGACCTAGGCTGCTTGAGCTTACAGGTCACCACTAGGCTGCCCATAGTCTCTTGATGTTATGAGTATTCTTGCTTCCAGTGGTCCTGCTTCCTAATCTGCTTAGAGTCAGAAAATCAAATACACACACAATCAAATGGGAGGTGAGTAGAGATGGTTAATAAGATAGGCTCTGGAGCCAGGCTGCCTGGGATCAAATTATTGCTCTACCACTCACTGTCTATGTGACCTTAAGTAAGTCACTTAACCTCTCTACTTCTTCATCTATAAAATGATAATTATAATAGTAGCTTAACTCATTGGGTTGTCGGAGGATTAAATAAATCATTACATATAACGCATGTTAGCTGGCGCACAGTAAGTGCCCAATAAGGAAGAGCTATTATTATTAACATAAAATAAGTTACTGATTCCACAGGCCCTGAGTGTGGGAAAGACCCTCCTTGGAGTGGACCTTCTGGAGCTTCATGCAGCACTTTTCACTGCTCAGAGGCCCTTTTCCTTCACGCCCGCGCTCTGGGCTGTGTTCCAGATGGCTAAGCTGCTGGAAGCCAGAGGGCCACAGACATGGAGCCACTGTAAATCTGAATCAACTTGAACTTTGATATGTTTTATCTCACTCACATCCTACATGCATTTTTAATAGCATCTCAAAGACAACAGAGTAAGCTGGTAACAAATGAAAATTGCATTAATGTTAGGATTCCTAATTCTGTGTTGACTTTTCCATTCTCCAGATATCCTTAAAGATAGAGGCCCCGTTTCAAGTAGGGATAATGGAAGTCTGTGTTCTAATTGATTAGCTATATTGCAGAAGGGCTTCTCATCATGAGCCTCCAGATCAAAGCCAGAGTGACTATCTCCATCCCTAAAAGCTCAAACAAGAGAGATGGAAGCCGCAGGGAAGGCAGATAGTCTGGCGAGGGAGCTAATTTGATTCCCATCGCATGACGCCTGCCTTTGTAGAATCTATTCTAGAAAAACGCTTTTCTGCATCCCCCAATCCCACCTACAGGCAGGGGTAAGCCCAATACTTTTGTGAAAGGAGAAGTGAAGATAAATTTGCCTACAGAATAAACAAATAAAATAAAAAACAAAGCAAAGAGAAATAAAACCAATATCAAAATAATGAACCTTGACGGCAGAGCCACACACATGACATTTATTAAGACACAGAGTCTCGGTTTCTCACTGAGCAGGGCTGTTCTTTATAACTGAAATTATGATTAATCAGGGAATGCCACAGCCTTAAAATCTCCCATTTTTATTTCTTCCAAGGAACTGAAGAGCACCATCTCATGCTATTCTATATTCTCTTTTTTTAATATTTCGTTTATTTAATTTTGAACAGGAAATTCATTTACAGAGGTTGCAAAATCAAAAACGATAAAAAAGTATACAGGAAAAGCCTCCCTCCCACTGCATCACCCACCGGGCCAGACCTCACCTCCACCCAATCCCATCAGAAACCAGTTGCTGCTGTGGAGACCTCCCGGAGCTGAGCGAGCAAACATGGGCACGTGCTTTCTCTGTCCCTTTGCACACACACTCACACCATTCTGCATGGTCTCTTTTCCCCTTCTGGAGAGCTTTCCATAGCATTACATACAGAACTTCTTTATTCCAGATTCTCTCAAGGAAGGAAAGAACACTACACAAGCCCCTCAGCCCGGGTTAACTCTGATGAGAGTAGATTCTTAATTGTGCAGCCCCCCGGAAAGCTGCTCAGACGCCTCCCGCGAGCATTACTGCTGGGCGACAGGACCGGGCTCCCTGACATGGTCCTTGTACATCTTACCTCCTCCCACCCCTCCCAGCACCAAAGCATCTCAGCCCACGACTGGAAGGTGCTTTCCCGCACGGCACCCCCATCATTCACAACCACACTTAAGTGAAATGGCTCAATCTTCGGCTTTTTTATAACACACACGTAACTCTGAAGTTAAGAAATAATAATAAATACTACTTTTTAAAAATCAGTGAGTAAGTGAGGGTGCTCTGTGAATAAGAACCCAACAAGTTTTGAGTCCCTTTCCCCACTGTCTAAAATGAATGCCTCTAAATTCAGCCTATTTCTGATGTATTTCACAGTTCAGCATGCATATCATCAACTAGGCTGAATACTGGTTTAGTTTGGGGGTTTTTTAATTACATACCATGAAATGTTTTGACATGAGTTTTGACAAACGCCTACAATACGTTGGTTAGCCAGGGTAATGTGCTTTACAATTTTCTATCTGCCAATGTGGAAGAGACTGTTTGGCTGAGGACTGCAGCTTAGACGATGAGAGAAAATCCCATCAGACCCAACATTACTGACAAGTGCAGACACGCCTTAGCTCTGGCCAAAGATGCACTGTATGAATCGAGTACACAGAAAAAAATGCCACTCTCCTAGGTCAAAAATGGTTCCACATACCAGCTGGGAAAGTAAACAGGGGGCGTGAAAACCTCAGGATTAAAATCCAAACAGAACCATAGAGACTGCAAACTCTGGAAAGGGTCTGACAGATAGTGTGGGTACTCTGCTGTCTATCATCACCTCTTCTACTTTCTTAGCACCTCCCACTCCCCAACCAAGGGTGTGCAAAGGTGTGGTGTTAGCTCATGGAAAATACCCATGGGATAACTGACTTAAAATGTCACAACCTAATTCACTGTGTCATATGAAGAATAAAATCTGTTAACAGAAGAAGCATGGTGTCTAGAAAGGAGAAGCCGGCCGGGCGTGGCTCAGCAGTTGAGCATTGACCTAGGATCCAGATCGAGGTTTGATCCCCAGCAGGGGGTGTGCAGGAGGCAGCTGATCAATGACTCTCTCATCATTGATGTTTCTCTCTCTCTCCCTCTCCCTTCCTCTCTCTGAAATCAATAAAGATTTTTTTTTTTTTAATGTGTCTCCAGCCCAGCCAGGCGTGGCTCAGCAGTTGAGCGTTGACCTAAGATCCAGGTGATCGGGGTTCAATTCCCGGTCAGGGCACATGCCCAGGTTGTGGGCTCGATCAATGACTTTCTTGTCGTTGATGTTTCTCTCTCTCTCTCTCTCTCTCTCTCTCTCTCTCTCTCTCTCTCCCTCTCTCTCTCTCTCTCTCTCCTTTCCTCTCTCTGAAATCAATACAGATATATTTTAAAAACAACAACAAAAAATGTGTCTCCAGCCCTGTCTGGGAGAGAGTGTGCTACATCCAGCCAAGATGAGCCTTCCAATCGGATTTACAGGCATAGATCTGGCCGCCCTGAGTCGACAATGTCAGCCACGAAGCAATCACCCCACTCACTCCTCTTGCTGCACTGCTCCTCCCCCCAAGGAGGCTTCTGAAGACATTTGTTCTTCACGCCCTCAGAGAGAGAATACAATGACCATCTGCCCCACACATCTGATCCACTTGGCACTTCCATGTCTCATCACTCTGGTTTGTGTAGTAATTTCCTGTAAAGTGGGCTGGCATGATCTGGGCACACATGGGGCACTCAGATGTTTTAGTCTCTGGACTTGCAATCCTGAGAACCAAACCCTGAGCCCTGGTACTATCATGCCACTTGGAGATCCTGCTCAAGTGACCAGTTGACCTCCCCTAGTTCACAATGCTACATTAACTCTCTAGAGTGTTAAGTGCCTAATACAACAGAAAAACTAGCAGTTTATATAATCTCCTGGCTAGAGACAGGCCCATTCCAGATAAACATTCAAGGGTGGATTCTAACTGCCCTCCACCTTTCCCACTCTCCGTCACTGGTTCCCTTGACCCTTTTACTCTCTCTCCCTCCACCCTAATACACACCTACCTCCAGGGTCCTAGTTCTAGGTCAGTTGGTTCTAGTCAGTTTCCCCTGGGGCCTCTGAATTGCTAACGGAGTCCTTTCAGCCCTTCAGGTCCCAAGTTCTCTAAAGGAGTCTTCGGCAAGAGCAAAAATTCCCCAAGACAAAGAAAATTCCCTCAAGAAAGATTCATTAGGAAAACTCCAAACATAAAGAAAAGTTGGAAGAAGTATTAGTAAGCACTCATATTTCCACCACTTATATAATTGTTAACATTTTCCTGTATTTGCCTTACCACCTTATCACCCATCTGTCCATCCATCAATCAATCCATCCTATTTCTGATGTGTTTCAAAGTAAATTGCAAATACCAGAAAACTTCACCCCTAAACATGCTTATCATCAACTAGACTGTATTTGGTTAGGATTTTTTTAGTTTTTTTTAAAAAAGTACTTTCAACATTTACTCTTATCAATACTAGTTCAACTCTTCTTGCATGTTCAGTTTTTTTAAAACTACATACTATGAAAACACCTCACATCCATTAGGATGGCTACCATCAGAAAAACAGAAAATAACAAGTGTTGACAAGGATATGGAGAAATTGGGATCCTGGTACACTATTTGTGGGAATGTAAAATGGTACAGCTGCTGTGGAAAACAGTACAGTGGTTCCTCAAAAATTTAAAATACACTGCCTCCCCAGGACCCTAGTGGCACCATCCCTCCTTCCCAGAGACAGTGGGTTGGGGGAGAAGGTGAAGTGGAGAGGAAACACCTTTGCACTAGGGCATGTAACTAACTTATGTGGCCCTGGCAAGTCACTCCCCCTCTCTGAGCCTCTGGCTCATTATATGGGCAGGGAGTGTGTCAAACTAGGTCTCTGGGAAGCCTGGAGGTCCAGAGCAGTGCAAAGGTCCTAGGGCTTAACTCTTGTTTCCCTCTCCCAGCAGCTCCCTATCTGTCCTATATATTGAGCTTCTGCATAATAGTTCCTACAAATAAAGTCTTCTGGGCTTTAAAAACAAACAAAAACACACACATCTAAAACCTAGAAAACACTGATGATCCCCTCCAGCTGTTCTGTTTTTCCCACCAACATTTTCATCTTTTAAGGCATTATACAGTTTATGTATTATGTTTATTGTCTGCCTCCCTGTCACTGAGATGTTGGTGTGTTTGGTTTACTTGTGTATCACTGATGTAGCACAGAACCTGGTATAGAGCAGGCACTCAGTAAATACATGAATAAATGAAAAAATTAAATAGCATTATCATATGATCCAGCAATTCCATTTCTGGGTATATACCTAAAAGAATTGAAATCAGGGTCACAAAGAGACATTTACATACCATGTTCATAGAAGTGTTGTTCACAGTAGCTAAAACACAGAAAAAACCTAAGTGTCTATCAACAGATGAATGAATAAGCAAAATGTGGCATACACATGCAATGGAATATTATTCAGCCCTAAAAGGAAGGAATTCTGACATATTCACAACATGGATAAAACTTGAAGACATTATGCTTGGGGAAATAAGCCAGTCACAAAAAGACAAATACTGTATGATACCATGTGATACTTCGGGTAGTCAAAAATCACAGAGACAGAAAGTAGAATGTTGATTGCCAGGGGCTGGAGGGAATGTGGAGAATGAGAAGCTATTGTTTAATAGGTACAGAGTTTCAATTTTGTAAGATAAAAAGCACCCTGAAGATGGATGGTGGACATGGTTGCACAACATGAAATACTTAATGCCACTGACCTGTACATATAAAAAATGGCTAAGATTGTAAATTTTATGTTGTGATTTACCACAATAATAAAATTGGACCAATTACGTACCATGAAATATTTTGACATGAGTTTTGACAAATGAATACAATAGCGTAAACCCAACTTCTAAAAAGAAAGAACATTTCTATCACCCAGAAAAGTTCCCTCAAGTCCATCCATGCCCTTACCCTCCAGAGACAATCACTTGTTTAAAAATCATATTTTAAAAATCTGATCTTAAAAACAGGTTCGTTTTACCTTTTGTAAAACTTTATAAAAATGCAATCATCAAGTATTCTTCTATATAAGGTTTGTTTCACTCAACATGTTTTTGAGATTCATCCATGCTGTGTATATAAGTAGTTTTACACTGCTAAGTCTTATTTCATCATATGAATATCCCACAATTTGTTTATCCATTTTCCTGTTGATAAACTCCTAGACTGTTTCAAGTTCTTGGCTATTACAAGTAAAGTTGTTATGAACATCTATGTACAATGTTTTCATTTCTTTGGGTTAAATACCTAGAAGAGGAATTGCTAGATCATGGGATCATGTAAATTTTTTTTTAGTATATTTTTATTGATTTCAGAGAGAGGGAAAGTTAGAAATATCAGCTATGAGAGAGTCACTGATCGGCTGCCTCCTGCACATCCCCTTCTGGGGATCAAGCCTGCAACCCAGGCATGTACCCTGACCAGGAATCGAACCCCGACCTCCTAGTTCATCAGTCAACATTCAACCACTGAGCAACGCCAGCTGAGCAATAATGTAATTCTTGATATGGCTGGATTTAGGTCTATCATTTAGCTATTTATCTTGTTTGTCCCATTGTTTTTTGTTCCTCTCTTCCTCCTTTCCTATCCTCTTTTGAGTTAACTAAATCATTTTTGTAATTCTATTTTAACTTCTCTACTGGCTTTTTAACTGTACTTTGTCACATTTTTTTATTAAGATGAAATTTACATAACATAAAATTAGTCATTTTAAAATAAAAACATTTAAAACAATTCTGTGGCATTTAGTACATTCACAATGTTGTGTAATCACCACCTCTATCTAGTTATAAAACATTTCCATCTTCCCAAAATAAAACTCCATACCCATTAAGCATGACTATTCTCCCCTCCTCAATGCCTAGCAACCACCAAGCTCCATTATTGTTATGGATATACCTATTCTGGACCCTGCATATAAATGAAATCATATAACATATGGCCTTTTATGTTTGGCTTCTTTTATTTAGCATGCTTCCGAGGTTCATCCATGCTGTAGCATGTGTCACTACTTCATTCCTTCTTAAGGCTGAATAAAATTCCATTGTGTGCATATACCACACTTTGTTTACCTATTTTTCTGTTAATGGACATTTAGGTTATTTCCACCTTTTGGTTATTGTGAATAGTGCTGCTCAATGCATTATTTTTTAGTGTTTGCTCAACAGCAGCAATTTTCAAGTGTTTCCATTTAGGACAGCTTTATACTCCTAAAAAGTACTGAAGACCCCCAAAAGGCTTTTATGTGAGAGACATGTAAAATTAAATTAAAAATGTTTTAATATTTATTTTTAATTAAAATAAATAATAAATCCATTACATGTTAACATAAACAACACGTTTTTATGAAAAATATTTTTTCAAAAAAAATAGTGAGAAGAGAAGCACTGTTTTACATTTTTTGCAAATCTCTTTAATTTCTGGCTTAAAAGACAGATGAATTATCATATCTACTCCTGCATTCAATCTGTTGCGATGTGTTGTTTTGGTTGGTGTATACAAAGAAAAGCAAACCTCATATAGACATGTAATTGGAAAAGGGAGGACCTTGGAGACCTCCTGAATGGGTTCTGGGACACCCCCACAAAGTCCTTGTACCATACTTTGAGAACCACTGTTTTAGGTATTACAGTATACATCTTTAATATTTCAGAGAATAGCTAGAGTAAATATTATACCACTTCATGTAAAATGTAAGAACTTTGCAACTATAAAGTTCCACTTACCATACCCATCCTTTATGATATATTACATAACATAAAGCACAGGAGGAATAAATAGACCTATACAATTGCAAAATTCTTTTGCTTTAAACAGTTCAATATGTTTTAAATAAATTGAGGGGAAATGATAGCTTCTTATGTCATTTCTTGTGTTCTTCATTCACCTAAAGACTCAACTTTCTATCTGGTAGCATTTCCCTTCTGTCTGAAATATTTCCCTGTGGTGCAGTGTGCTGACAATAAAGTCTTAGTTTTTATCTGAAAATTTTGTCTTCATTATTTCTTTTTTTTTTTTTAAGATTGAGGAAGGGAGAGGGAGAGAAACATTGATTCGAGAGCAAAACATCAATCAGCTGCCTCTTGCACAACCCCTGCCAGGAATCAAGCTTGAAACCCAGGCATGTGCCCTGACCCAGCTGCCTCTTGCACAACCCCTCCCAGGAATCAAGCCTGAAACCCAGGTATGTGTCCCATGCACTGAAGGGAATCAAATCAGCAACCCTTCAGTGCATGGGACAACAACAACTGAGCCACACTGGCCAGCGCTGTCTTCATTCTTGAAAGATATTTATGCTGGATAAGAAATCCTGTGTTGACAGCTTTTTTCTTTCAGCACTCTACAGATGCCTTTCCACTGTCTTCTGGTCTCTATTGTTTCTGATGAAAAGTCAGCCAACAAATTTTTCTCTTGCTAAACTAGTGACTATTTCTTGTCTCTTTTCTCCACCTTAATGTAACAAAGCTTCCAAAGGAGGGAGAAAGGGAGAGAGTAGCCACATATTATATATATCATTTATGTTTTAAGATTTGAGTCCTGATGCTAAGGTTATTAAATAAGATGGGCGCCTATATGGATAACATTTAGAACTCAAATACTGAACAAGGTTCAGGACTTGAACCATTTCTCTGCAAATACCCTTACTCATGCCTGCCCTCCTCCATCTATCACTCAGGTGGCAGAACCCCAGATCTAATTACGTCCCATTATCCATCTACTCTGAGCACCTAAGTATGGGTAGCAAAAATCCCACTGTGCTGATTGGTCTCAGTTTAAATCAATGACTTCGGATCTTAAAAGACAGGCCAACACTGTCAGCTAATCCTACTATACTTCCCCAGCAAATCTTCTATCAAGACAGCAATTTCATCTCTTCACCTCACTACATATTTATTTGTTAAGGAATAGATGCATAAGGATGAGTACTCCCTTGCTTTCCCAGCCCTAGGTCCACTGGCCTTCAGCCTTTGTATCCAGATCTCCCTCTCCTATTATAATGAAAGGAGTGTCCCTGCTCCTGACTATGGCTTATTCCCTCTACTTTGTACTGAATTTTTCAATCTCTTCAAATGCTTAAAATCTTTGCTACTGCAATAATCCTCTCATTCTCTTGCTTTATCAGTTTCTTCTAGGTACTGGCTGGATCATATCCATCTGCCTACAAACTAGCCTTAATGTTGCTATTCTTAAAAATGAATAAACATGCTCTCTAGAAACCATAGCTCCTTCCAGCCTCTCTTTTTTTTCTGCTTCTCTTCCCAGCAAAACCCCTCCAGAGTTATCTATATTTCCTGTCTCCACCTTCTCACCTCCCCTTTTCACTCACTCTGATTAGGCTTTCTTCCTACCAGCCCACTGAAACTTCTCCCATCTTGCCCAATCCATTGGTCAGGTTTCTGCTCTCATAACCTCAACCCTTAGCAGCACTTGATACAAATGGCCACTTCTCTTCTCAAACATTATCTTCTCTTCTTGAGACTTTGATGTGACCACACTCTTTCCAGTTTTCCTCCTTACCCCCACTACTTTCTCAAGCTCCCCTGCAGGGTCTCTCTTCCAGCTCCTCAAGATGCAGCCCAGGATCTGACCCTCCTCATTTCTCCTCCATCCCGTGCCTCCACTAGGTGATCTTATCTCAGGACCACCAATGTACTAGTGACTCCCAAATCTATAGCTGCAGCCCTGATCTTGCCTCTGTGCTCCAGACTTTTACATCCAACATCAAGTGACATCTCCACATAGGTGTCTAAACTTTAACTTAATACGTTCAAAGCAAACTCTTGATTCCCTTCCACAGACCTGCCTGCCCCTTTCCCATGTCAGTGAGTGGTACTACCACCACCCAGTTATCAGATGATAAACTAAGAAATTAGTCTTTTCCCTCTTTCCCTGCATCCCGTCCATCAGCATATGTAGCTCTATCTCCACATATAGCCTGAATCCAACCACTTCTTCATATCTCCACTGCTACAGTCCTGGCCATTACCTCTCTCATGGGCAGCAACATCATCCTAATAGGCATTCCTGCTTCCCCTCTTGCCCCATAGTCCATTCTCTCTCAGTGGGATTATCTTTCAAAAGCATAAAGCAGCTCATGTTGCTCCCCTGCTTAAAACCCTCTAATGGAACATTCTGTCTGTAAATATATAGTCTCCTTATCTCTGTCCTCTATAAAAACCTAGAAACAATAACCAGCCCAGTAACAATGAGCATCACTAGGTAGTTCTGAAATATAATTTCCCACTAAAAGTAACCAGAACTTTTGGAAGTGGCTGATTCCAAGTCTAGGGCAAGAAACGTACAAAATGAGCCAGAAATATCTTACCATAACAGAAAATAAGGACCTATCAATGTTTATCAGGGTGACATCAAAAGGACTTGGAAGCTGAATCAAAGAGGTTCCAACTGACCAAAGATGGAACAATTTGAGTTTTAACAGAGATAATGATTGCAATGGATTGAAACCATGAAATATGCTACAACCCAGGAGTTCATAATGATATCGATAAATATAATAATAAGTCACCTTTGAAGCATGATAAGAAACAAATTCATTATCTTAAACCTGGTAACTAAAGAGAGAAGAAGCCAAGCATTTACCCTGCCTTTTCTGTACCTTAACTGTACCACTAGTGAACAAATAATATTAAAGAAAGCGCCTCTTTATAGAAAGGTTCCAACGAATAAATGAAAAAAGATGTAATAGAATTAGAATAGCACCATGTTGCACCCTCCAGTGAATTAACAGATATAGGCACTTTGTATAAGTGGCTGCTAAGGCCATAAAGACAACCAGACATCGCTGTTAAAAGAGCACACTACCATCTTGTCTTGTCAAAGGGATCCAAACCTGTGTCTGATCAAGTCTCTAGATCCAGGCACGAACCTGCGTGAAAGAGAGAAGACAGAGGAACATGCTGAGTGAGGTCAAACCTGCCTGGCCCTGAAGTAGATACACTCTAAGGAAAAGAAGGGGAATAAGAGGGAACCTACAGATTAAAAGACTTAACATGCATATCAAGTAAGCTTTTTAAAATAATAGACAAGACTATAACATCGAAGGGTGGATATCTGAGTGATAAAATTACAAAGGCACGTAAAGTCGTGATTACTGTGAAAGTCAGGGGAGTGGTCACCTTTGCCAGGAGGGAGGTGGTTGGGGTGAGGGTAGATTCCCTGCAGGGCTCCTGAGGCGGTTGCAAAGTTTTTTTTGAGACCTGGATGGTAGATACAAAGATGTTTGCCTTCTAATAATTAAGCCGTTCGTTAGGTTGGTTGACTTTTCTACATCTGTGTTTTATTGTGATTTAGAGAGAAAAAAATTTTTTAACGTCTAATACAGGGGTTGGCAAGCTTTTTCCAATGAGCCAGATAGTACTTATTTTAGGTTTTGCTGGCCAGGAGGCGAAAATCGAGGCTATTGTGTAGGTATTTATTTAACCATTTTAAATGTAACCATTAAGCAATGCATAAGGACAAACCCGAGTATTGCGACCCTCGAGGGCCCACGAATCCTTGAATTTCCGATCCCAGGAGGTTCCCACCCCTGGAGCGTCGCGATCCAGGTCACCCTGCTGTCCCCGGATTCCCGCGAGAGCAGCTCCGCTCTGCAGCCGAGGGCCCGACGACCTCCGCGTCTCTTAGCAACAGGCGGACGCGACCACGCGTCTGTGGACCCAGGGTGGGGCGGGTGGGAGCGAACACGCATGCGCGCGAGGAGTTCTCGGCTCCACCCCCCAGCTCTAGCTAAAAAGGGAGATCCCTGGGGCACCCAAGCCCTGGGAACTGGACGCACACAGAACTCCGTGTCCCGACTCTTCCCGCAAGTCCTCTACCACACCCTTGTCACTCAAGTATGGTCCAGTAGACTAAGTGGCAACAGCATCACCTAGGAGCCTGCTAGAAATACAGAATTTGCACCTAACCCCAGACCTACTGAATCCCTGTCTGTATTTTTAACAAGATCCCCACCCTTATTAACATTTCACAAGTGTTGCTTTTACAATCCAGATAAGGCAAAGCCATAAATAAATACATCACCTCTATAGATTGAACTTTTAACCCTGACACTAAAAGACAGCCTTTATGACTTATAAGAGGAAGTTCCCAAAGCTGAGTTCTCTGTGCTCAGCAAGGGCGAAAATTCCAGGAAAGAATGCATCACTGACCTCAGGTTCCTGCTCCCAAAGCCAGTGGGGGAAACCAGGAAGGACAATTTCCATTCCCTGAGTAAGGGATAACATCGAAAGAGAGGATTCAAAGAATGGGCACCTTGGAACTGCAAAGTAACTAAGTCAAATGGCAACATAGGGGTGATCCCAGACACAGGGAAGGCACCCAGGCCCAGCAAACAGCTCCCAGGAAACAGGCCCCACTTTCATTTTAAACCTCAAAATGAAAATCCTACTAATACTAAATCAGTGGGTAATTACTCCTGAGAGAAGTTCCCAGGTCAATAACTTCCCAGTGTGGTAAATTCTCTCCATATCCATCTATCTTGGGAAACTGCAGACCTTAAGTTTAACTTCCTCATCAGATGACTGGCAAATCAGAATAGAAGCATCCTAGTCCTAGAAGAACCACTTTGCTTCACTGGGAAATATTAAAAAGAAGAAACTTACTTACCAAAGAACACCACAAAGAAAAGAAAATGATCATCTTTTTAAAAATATATATATCTTTATTGATTTCAGAGAGAGGAAGGAAGAGGGGGACAGAGAGAGAAACATCAATGACTGGGATCAAGCCCACAACTCAGGCATGTGCCCTTACTGGTAATCGAACTGTAATCTCCTATATCCTAGGTCAATGCTCAACTGCTAAGCCAAGCCGGGCAAAAATGATCATCTTTTAATAACAAGGACAAAATAGTAAAATGAGAGAAAAAAACCCTCTCCAAACAGAAAACACCTCAAAAAATGCACTTCTAAGAATCCAATGTACATGCTACAATATGGATGAACCTTGAAAACATGCTATGTGAAAGAAGCCAGTCACATAGGACCATATAACGTATGGTTGCATTTATATGAAATGTTCAGAATAGGCAAATTCATAGACAGAGAGTTGATTAACTGGTTGCCTAGTGCTGGGAGGGGTTGGGGGATTAAGTGAATGGCTAAAAGTATGGGGTTTCTTTGGGGAATAATGAAAATGTTCTAAAATTAATTGTGGTGATGGATGACAGCTCTGCGAATGTATTAAAAGCCACTGAACTACACCCTTTAAATGGGTGAATTGTATGGTGCATGAATTATATTTCAATAAAGCTGTTTGGGGAAAAAAATCCATGGCTCCTAGATCCACATTTGTCTAAAAACATCAAGTTCCTACTATAATGCACTACCTTTCTGGGCAAAATCTGTACAGAAAATAAAGTTGACATCAGGACTAGGTAGAGGCCCCAGCTAGATTTCCCTAGCAAAACACTCCCATCTTAGTTTGGGGAAGAATTTCACAGTCTTGTCACAAAATTATCAATCTCATGGAAATCCCCATCTGGCTTTTAGGTTCCTGTTTCAAAAACACTGGAAAAACCAAAACAGGCAAAACACACTTTCAAAACACCTTTAATCTATGTGGGAAAGAGAAGAAACAGGATCATGGGACAGATCAGAAGACAAAGTTAAGAATTCACTATCATTAAAGAAACTCGAAGCAAAAAAAGAACTACACATTTCCCAAGGAAGTTGTGTTTCAAAAGTCCCTAAATAACATAATTCACAAAGAATGGTAGCCAAAAGAACCCACCTGGATGGCTGAGGCCTTGTAAGTGACTACACTGACCTCAGTTCTTCTACCACTATTGGGTTTTCACCTTGGCAAATTATCTTCTCAGCCTGTTAAATTTCCCAAACCAAGAGCAGAGGGAATCATGAGAAGTCCCATGAGGAACCTGGGCTGCATCCACAAAGGCCTGTGTGGGCCTCATGGTCACAGCTGTCACCATCGAGAGACAGACAGAGGGGGAGGTGAAACAGGTATCTCTTACCCTAAAGCAAAACACACAAAACTCTAATGGCGTTGGGATGCTTAGGGAGGGAGAAATCTCTACAGTCATTGGCCAACAGCTTCCCCCTGCCCTGACAAACTGGACTCTCTCTAATCCCCAGGAAAATAAATTAAAAGACCAAATGTTATTAATCAATTAATAATGGAGCAGGTGCTGTTTGGCTTCTGCCTCTCTACTAGACTGCAGTTCTAAAGAGTCTGCTTCAGTCCCTCAGAACAAAATGGCCATTTCCAATGCCAACCACAGGGAACTAGCAAGCGTCTAGAACAGTGCCTGACACATAAATTTGTTGAATGCCTCTTGAATGAATGCTGGATTTTCCTCTTTGGCACTCTTGCCTTCTTTCCTCAGCTTGGAAACACACACACACACACACACACACACAAAGTTCAATCCACGCCTGTTCACTGCAACTCCATTTGTACCCAACTTTGTAAAATTAATAAAATTAACAATTACTGTTACAATATAGATTTCTGGAGGGCAGGGATTTTTGCTAATTTTATTACTAACGTACCTTAAGCTCCTGAAACAATGCCTGGCGCATACTAGGCTCTCAATGAGTATTCGTTTAATGCCGAATGAACTGAGGGCCTACAAGCATCCCCTTCACAATCATTTCCACAATGGCTGCAGAGGCTGTCTTGAGTCCTCCCACCACCAGGGGGCGCTGCAGGAAACGCCCAGCTGCCTTCTCACGCCACCTAATATCCCCGAGGTGCCCTTTGACCCCGTGAAGGCTCTGCCCCCAGTTAAGATGGCGGCGTCGGTGGTAGCTGCAGGTGGCGGACTGCGGCGGGCCCTTCGCAGGTCGCCCTCGTGGCGGGGCCCCAGCCGTCGGCCGCTCTCATCCGAGCCCCCTCCAGCCCCGGCGGCGGCCGTGCGTGACGCCTTCCTGAGCTTCTTTCGGGACCGCCACGGCCACCGCCTCGTGCCGTCCGCTTCCGTGCGGCCCCGCGGCGACCCCAGCTTACTTTTCGTCAACGCCGGCATGAACCAGGTGGGGGCGGGGTTTGTGACCTTCGCGAGAGAAAGGCGCTACGGGATTGGGCCAAAGAAGCAAGGGGCGGAGCTCATAGCTTTGCGGGGAAAGAGGCTATGGTTGGGCCTCAGGGGCTGGGGAAGACTCGGCCTGGGAACTTCTAGGTTTGGAATTGAGTTTTAGGCCCAGAAATGGTGGGTGTGGAGCCCTGTGGGGGCAGGCTGGTGGAGGAAGTCTGGCTTCATTTATTCATTCTTTGAATGAATAAAGATAGCATTCATTACTTGAATGTGGTGTTGAGCACATACTATATGCTAGACTATGTTCTCTAACCTTTGACTTTGAGCACTGATTACCCTCCCTCGACTTGGTTGTGTTCATCTGTAAAATGGGGGGGGGGGGCAGAGGGGGAATTGGCTCACCTTAGAGGCTAAGGTTTAACCAATTTAATAGGGATTTAAGATCCCTATTAAATGCTGACATTGTTAGGCATGCCCAGTGCCCTGTGGTCTCAGTTTTTTTTGTTTTTTACTTGTTTTGTGTGTTTTTTTTTAAATCTATCTTTATTGATTTCAGGAGAGGAAATGAGAGGGGGAGAGAGAGAGAGATAGAAACATCAGTGATGAGAGAGTCGCCATTGATCGGCTGCCTCCTGCACGCCCCTGACTGGGGATCGAGCCCACAACCCGGACATGTGCCCTGACCAGGAATCAAACCCCAGTCGCCTGGATCCTAAGTCAAGGTTCAACCATTGAGCCTTGCCCGGCTGGGCTGTTTTTTGTTTTTTAAATATATCTTTATTAATTTCAGGGAGAGAGAGAGATAGAAACATCAATGATGAGAGAGTCGTCATCGATCGGCTGCCTCCTGCACGCCCCCAGCTGGGAATGGAGCCCGCAACCCGGGTATGTGCCCTGACCGGGAATCGAACCGTGATCTTCTGGATCCTAGGTCGATGCTCAACCGCTGAGCCACTCCCTACTGGGCGTGGTCTCAGTTTTGTACCCTGAAATTATTGGGTGTGGCTGAAGAAGCTGAGATGGAGGATGCAGCCATTCATTGTCCCATTTCCAGCCACCAACCCATTCCTCCTCCTTTTATCTTGCCTGTTACACTAGCAGAGGATCTCTGTTTCATGATTTTTCCCCCCATGTCTGACCTACACACACACTAGAGATGGATGCCCCTGGGCTCCCAGGTTGCCTCCTTGGCCAAGACCACACTGCACATTCAGGGGCACAGTAAGCCTTCAGTCTGAACAGCCATCTCTGACCTCATTCCCCATATTTCTCTTCTAATGAGGGACTGGGATATCCCTCTGCCCACTTCTTCACATGTTCCAGTTCAAGCCAATCTTCCTGGGCACTGTGGATCCACGAAGTGAGATGGCAGGCTTCCGACGTGTGGCCAACAGCCAGAAATGTGTGAGGGCTGGAGGACGCCACAACGACCTAGAGGATGTGGGCCGAGACCTTTCTCACCATACCTTCTTTGAGATGCTTGGCAATTGGGCATTTGGGGGTGAATATTTTAAGGTGAGTCTCCAGGAAGTCCTGAAGTTAGGAAAGGGTCCGAGGTCAACCAAGAAGGGCGTTAAGATTAATCCTCTCACCTCCTAGAGTTGGCCTAGGCAGACGCATACCAGACGCAGAGGCAAAGTGCAGGATGTGTAATAGGAGTGTCTCATCTCCCGAATAGGATTGTAAGCTCCTTGATGGCCAGGACTGTGCCTCCTCCCTAATGACTGGTCAATGATTGTATGAATAAGTAGACAGCAATACTAAAACGCATGAGCTAAAAACCATCCCAGGCAAGAGTGGTTAGAGGATTTCATGGAGAAGGTAGGATTTGAAAGAAAGGCGGATTTAAAACAGGGACGAAGCTTTTCGGGCCGGAAAAACCTCAGAGGAGTGATCATGGCTTGTTTTAGAAACAGGGTGGAAACACAGTGGAAATGGTTTTGTCTTAAGCTGAGAGCTGAGCTCATGTGGCTTGATTGATGCTTCAGTGGGGCTTCTTACCCATCTTCCTCTTCCCTCCCCATGTGGGTTTCCACTGCAGGAGGAGGCTTGCAGCATGGCCTGGGAACTGCTGACTCGGGTCTATGGGATCCCCAAGGACAGGCTATGGGTCTCCTACTTTGGTGGTGACCCCAAGGCAGGGCTGGACCCAGACCTGGAGAGCAGGGACATCTGGCTCAGCTTAGGGTAAGCTCACCCTCCCTAATGTCCACTCCTGGAGGGCAGGAGGCCTGGAAAATAGAGACTACCAGCATGGCCCTCAGCATATCCCAGGAGACTGTGGGGTCAGTCCTGTTCCTCCTCTTGCTCAGCTTGATGGAGAGGCTCTCATGGCAGAGAGGGTCTAGCTTCTGGGTTTGTCTGTCTCCTCAGCACCCAACTGGCTTTCTTTCCAGGGTACCTGCCAGCCGTGTGCTTTCCTTTGGACCACAGGAGAACTTCTGGGAGATGGGGGATACTGGCCCTTGTGGGCCCTGTACTGAGATCCACTATGACCTGGCTGGTGGGGTAGGAGCCCCCCAGCTAGTGGAGCTTTGGAATCTGGTCTTCATGCAGCACAACAGGTAATGGGATGCCAAAGCAGGAGAATCGCTGCTGGAAGTGAGAAAGATAGCAGTCAGGAGACTTTGATCCATTTCTTTTAAAAACACACTTAAATGGCACTTACTACGTGCTAGGCATGTTTCTAAACACTTCAAATAATAACTGATTTAATCCCAGTCTTTGCCCATAACAGTTTAAACTAGTCACAGCTGTCCTCTGGCCTCTGCTGTCTTATCAAATGATGGAGTTAAACTTGATGATCTCTAAAATTTTCTTCCAGCCTTGACATGCCTCTTTCTAAGGGCAAAAAATTCTGTCCCATAAAGGGGATGTCTGGGTCCAGGCAGGGGCCCAAGGGTGGGATGAGGGCAGAGATCACCCTTTATGAGAAAGGACAGGACTTAAGACCATCACTGTCTGTGTTTGAGAGAGGGGTGGGGGGATTATACTGCCTCTAGTTCCTCCCTCTGTCAGACCTCTCCTAATTCCTCAACTCCGCTTGAGCATCTGCCTCACACCTGTAATCCTGTGCGGGGTCTTACCTTGCTCACCTTCCCTGGCCAGAGAGGCAAATGGAAGTCTGCAGCCCCTGCCCCAGCGGCACGTGGACACGGGAATGGGCCTGGAAAGGCTGGTAGCTGTGCTACAAGGCAGACGCTCCACCTACGACACGGACCTCTTTTCCCCGCTGCTCAATGCTATACACCAGGTGAGCCTGCCTCTTCCCTTCCAGAAGCCTCTCTGGCCTGCTCATCACCAGTGCTTTTGGAAACTGGTCTTCATGTAACACAGCAGGTAATGGGGTGCTAAAGCAGGATGATACCCTGGCTGGAAGTGAAAAAGGGAGCAGCTAGGAGAGTGGTGGCAGCTATACTTCTAGGAGTTGGCTGACTGTCAGTTTGGGGCAGTGGAGGTGACCAGGCTATATGTCTGTCATCCTCCAGCAGGCTAGCTTGGACTTGTTCACATCACAACTCAGCAGGGTTCCAAGAAGGAGAGGAGAAGCACACAAGGCCTCTTGAGGCCTAGGCTCAGAACAGTGTCATTTCCACCACATTCTGTTGACCAAAGCAAGTCGCAGGCTGGCCCAGATTCAAGAGATGGAGAAATAGATTCTCTCTCTTGATGGAAAGCAACTGTAAAGTCACATTGCTAAGTGTCATGCACACAGATAGGGAAGGATTGTGGCCATTTTTGCAAACAGTCTATCCCAGAGAGGAAAGCTAGAGTCCAGTCTTACAGAACTAGAAGTCCCAAGTAGGGCTTTTATTCTAATGTGGTGAGCAGGGCTTTAAGTGGGGAGGAGCATGATCTGACTGACACTTTTAAAAGACCACTCCTGTTGCTGTGTGGAGGATGGGCTGGAGGGAGATGAGTAGAAGCTGAGAAACCAATTGGGAGGCTGTTTTATACTCCAGGAAAGAGATGATAGGGCATGGCTTAGGCTAGCAGTAGCGGAAGTAGAGAAAAGTTGATTGATTTGAGAAATCTCATGGCGGTAGAAGCAAAGGCCCCACTGATGGATTGGATGGGGAGGGGAAAGAGAAGGCTGGCTCCCAAGTGTTTGACTTGAGCAATGAGTTGAACTGTAGGACTATTTGTTCAGAGGGGGCAGCTTCAGGAAGAGACAGGTCTGGAGCTGCATGAATCTAGCACTCTGCTCTGGAGCACATGTACACACAGCTTATACCGTCCCTGTCTGCCCCCCATAAAGCCTGTAGAGGCAGGTGTAATGGAGAGCTCCTGGAGTCAGGCAGGCCTGATTCAAAGCTCCAATCTGCTCCCAATGAGTTGTGTGGCACCTAGAGCCTCTGAGCCTCTGTTTCCTCTTAAAACGAGCATAGTAATACCTCCCAGAACAGGATGTTTTGGGGATTCGACATCATGTCATCCAAATACCCATACAGTTCTGATAGTAGAAGTTCAGTAAATGACCACACCTGTGATTATTGTTAGTATGAATGTGGGCCCCTTGCGGGCAGTCACTGACTCCCACTCATCTTTGAAGCGTCTTCAGCCAGGCCATTCCGATGTAGTTGACGTTAGGGGTGATAAAGAGCATCCCACCTGGGCCAGGTCAGGCAGGGCCAGCAGCCATGTCTTCTCTCCTGCTTTCTAGGGTTGTGGGGCACCCCCTTACTTGGGCCGGGTAGGGGCAGCAGATGAAGGCCGCACAGATATGGCATACCGTGTGGTGGCTGATCACATTCGCACACTCAGTGTCTGCATCGCTGATGGCGTCTCCCCTGGAATGTCAGGCGCCCCGTGAGTCTGAAAGGACTGCGGAGAGGGGCAGGAGCAGCTGGGGCTTGCAGGGGAGAGGAGGGAACAGATGAGAGGTGGGTCTGCTTGAGATGGCAGGAGGAGCTGGGGAAGGGAAAGGGCTTCAGGATGGGAGCACACACTGGACCTTGCCCTCCCCACTCCCCATACTGCTGACCAGGGGCTGGTAGGGGTTTATATCTGTCTCTGAACCCCTCTAGGCTGGTTCTTCGTCGGATCCTTCGTCGAGCCGTGCGGTTCTCTACAGAGGTGTTGCGGGCACCACCTGGCTTCCTTGGCAGCCTGGTACCGATAGTGGTGGAGATACTGGTAAGGACAGAGCTTCCTCACGCCTCTGGGCCTCCCTGGGCACTCACGGAGCCTGCCGCTGAGCCCAGGCAGTGCCCCCAGCCTGGGCTTGCCACCCTAAATGTCTACCCCAGTGTCCTATCAGAAGCTGAGAAAGCTGGACTTGCTTACAAAAAGCAGGGAGCCTTCAGGAGGCTTCCTTGCCCAGGCTGTTAAACATTTGACCTTGGAACCCCTTCTGCCTGTGCCCCACCCCACTGGGAAACTGATTCCCATTTGGGTCCCTCCCCTGTCCATCAGCCCTCTGAGCCTCCGGAACAGGTGTCCTCAGAGAGGCCCAGGGTGTGGAGGTGGAGAGCAGACTGGCTGTCTTTCACACCTCCTCAGCCCTCGTTACCTCCTCCAGGGAGACACTTACCCAGAACTGCAGAAGAACTCAGCCCAGGTACTGGATTCGGATGGGGAGGGACGGGCTGACAAGAGAGTAGTGGAGAGGCTCTCGCTGCAGTTCTGTCCCGCCCCTGGTTCAGATCGCTAACCTGGTGTCGGAGGACGAGGCAGCCTTCCTGGCCTCCCTGCAGCGGGGTCGGCGGATCATCGATCGGACTCTGAGGCGCCTGGGACCTTCTGATGTGTTCCCTGGTGAGTGGGGTGCCTTGCCAAGGCATGAGCCCCTCAGGAGAGCCAGGGCAGGTGGAGGAGGGAGCTCTGGGCCAGGCCTGTGCCTCACATCCACCCCCACCTCTCATGTCCCTCTCCCTATACTCTTTGCAACACCCACTTCTCTATGGTGGAAACACCACCCTGCTTCTCCCCATTTCCCCACTTCCTCACTGCCCAGTTGGCCCTGCCTCAGTCTCTGCTTTCTAAGACTGGCTTTATGCCTAGAATGAGCTTCCCTCCTACTCTGAAATGACGGTTGCCAAGGGAGTACCCTGGGCTACCCTCAGCTCTGGTCTTGGAGCATGAAGCCTAAAGGTGATTCCTGTCCTGGGCCAACCCAGTGTGGGGAGAGGGCACTTGTGCTTGGCCCCTGGTGAGGTTAGAAAAGCCCTGGCCCTTCTCCCTCACTTCTCCCCATCCCCACCCCCATCTTGCCCCTCCCCGCTCAAAACCCCTTGTTTTCCTTCCAAAAAGCCGAAGTGGCCTGGTCCTTGTCAATGTCTGGGGACCTGGGGCTCCCCTTGGACCTAGTAGAGCTGATGCTGGAGGAGAAAGGGGTGCAGCTGGACTCTGCTGGGCTGGCACGGCTGGCCCAGGAGGAGGCCCAGGTAACAGGCTGGGGCACCCCCACCAGGGTTCCTTTGGGACAGTCAGCCCATTCCCCACCGCTGAGTTCCTGGGGGAGGATCTGCGGCTATTGAGGAAAACAGGAGGCTGAGCTAGGTCTGTCCTTCACTTCAGGTCCCTCCCACAGCCCATAGAAAGGAACACTAGTGCAGTAGGCTAAACAGAGGAATGGAAGGGGAGAGGCCAGCACAGCATCCTGGGAGGCATCTCCAGGGGCAGAATTTGGTGAGAGAGCCCTGATCCTGAGACCCCGCACAATGGGCGGTTCACCAGCCAACCCAGGGTCTCTAGCAGCCAGCCAAACCCTGAGCGCTTATTCCAGAGGGGCCTGCAGGGTCCACAGAGCAGTGTGGCAGGGGCAGGGCTCTTTGGAGGCTCAAGGCCCCTTGCACTCTCCATGCACCCCTTCTGTACACACACACACATACCCGTCCTGCAGCACCGGACCCAGCAGGCTGAGTCAGTTGAGGAGCAGGGACTAAGGCTTGACATCCATGCGCTGGGGGAGCTACAGCGCCGAGGACTACCCCCAACTGATGACACCCCCAAGTACAACTACTGCCTTCAACCCAGCGGGGGTTATGGTGAGAGGCTGGACTGAGGCCACAGGCTTGCCTGACCGTGATTGGGAGGGATGGGCAGATGGTTGCCCTACGTATTCCCCGTGGGAGCCACCAGGGGTTGCTGTGGCCCTAAGCTGGACTTGCCACTCCCCAGCCAGGTGCCTGTTGGCTTCAAGTAAGGCACAGACCCACCTGTACGTCTCAAACCCCTGCCTAGCACTGACAACCATTATTTGCCTTGGCAGAGTTTGGCACCTGCGAGGCCCAGGTGCTCCAGCTGTACACAGAGGACGGAACGGCCGTTGCCTCCGTGGGGAAAGGCCAGCGCTGTGGCCTCCTCTTAGACAGAACCAACTTCTATGCTGAACAGGGAGGTCAGGCCTCAGACCGAGGCTACCTGGTGCGGGTGGGGCAGCAGGTGAGCCACACACACACACAGGGTAACTTCTGCAGGAGGCAGACCTGAGCGGGAAACGGAGCCAAGGGGAGGGAAAGGCTACAGGTAGTCACTTTTAGCACCTTGGCCCCTGACCTTCCCCAGGATGTGCTGTTCCCAGTGGCTCGGGCCCATGCCTGTGGAGGCTTCATCCTACATGAGGCTGTGGCTCCTGAGTGCCTGAAGGTGGGGGACCGGGTGCAGCTGCATGTGGATAAGGTAAGGACGCCACCCCTGCTGTTCTTGATATCCTGCAACCCCTTTACTCTTTCCACCCCCCACTATCACCCAGAACCCTGGGTGACAAAAGCATTTCAGGCCTGGCGTCTGGGCTGCATGGAGAAGCACACGGCCATCCACCTGCTAAACTGGGCACTGCGGCAGGCCCTGGGCCCTGGCACAGAACAGCGAGGCTCCCATCTCAATCCCGAGCGGCTACGTTTTGACGTGGCCACCCAGGTGAGCAGGGCACAGAAAGGCAGGCTCAAAGTGAAAAAGCCTGGTGGTGTGGGGTGTCTGGCCAGTCTGAGGGCCTGGTCTCCCTGTCATTCAGTCAGTATGGGAACTTGGGTGTGTGTCTTCCCATTAGGCTCTCCTGCACAGCAGGGGATCAGCTAGGCAGTGTCTGGAGTCCTCCCTTCACCCCAGCCACCCATCTTCCTTGTTCCTGCTGTCACCCAAGCCATTCTTGTGCAAAGGAGCTGCTCTTTCCCTTCTCTGCCACCATTTCCCTCCTCTCTATGCATATCTGGCTCAATATTTCCTCTAGGAAGCACTCACTGGCTAAATCCCATTCCACCTGACTACTTCCTGCTCCACCGTCTCCCTCGTCCTGTACTTCTCTTCCATTGGGCTGCCCCTTGTCATAAGCCCCTTGAGTACAGAACCTCCATTTTCTGCTTTAATCCTCACTCGATATGTTTATTGATTTTAGAGGAAGGGGGTGAGAGAGGAAGAGAGAAACGTCGATGTGAGAGAAAAGAGAAACATTCATTGGTTGCCTCCGTACACAGCCCTATGGGGTATCCAACCTGCAACCTAGGTATGTGCCCTGACCCGGAATTGAACCCGCTGACTTTTTTGGTGTATGGGACGATGCTCCAACCAGCTGAGCCACCCGGCCAGGGTTCTCCATCTACTTTTAATGCCTAATGAAAGGCCTGCAGCTTTCAATAGGCCCAACTCCCAGGTAGCTTTCTAAAGAAAAGAATTGTTTGCTCCACAAATGTTTATTGAGCACCTATTAGGTTCTAGCTAGAACCTGGGGGTAGTTCAGTGAACAGTGACTGCTTCTTAATGCGTCAGCTGTAGGCATGGGGCTGACTGCCAATCAGTCTGTCCCTTTCCCTCCCATCTACCAGGCCCCGTTGACCCCAGAGCAGCTCCGGGCAGTGGAGAGCACTGTGCAGGAGGTCGTGAGGCAGGATGAGGCCGTGTACATGGAGGAGGTAGCCCTGGCACGCACTGCCCATGTCCCTGGTCTGCGCTGTCTGGATGAGGTGAGTTGGGGGAGCCCCCTTGGTGGTGATCACCTTCCCCCCACAGGCCTGTTAACAGACCTGTCCTCTCACCCACAGGTGTACCCAGATCCGGTGCGGGTTGTGTCAGTGGGAGTGCCTGTGGCCCATGCACTGGACCCAGCCTCTCAAGCTGCACTGCAGACTTCTGTGGAGCTGTGCTGTGGGACGTGAGTCGCCCCCTTCTGCCTACCTTTGCCTGGGGCTGGATCCTCACCCTTCCTTGATTTGGAGCTCAGGCTGCTCTTTCTCTTCCATAACCCCCTGACTTCTTCCTCCCTGCCTCTGCCCACAGGCACTTGCTGCGCACGGGGGCTGTAGGGGACCTGGTCATCATTGGAGAGCGCCAACTCGCCAAGGGCATCACCCGTCTGCTGGCCATCACTGGGGAGCAGGCCCAGCAGGTTGAGCACTTCAGCAGGGCACAGGAGACTGCTGAGTGTGGATGGGGGCAGGGGCCACATACAGTTGATACTCTCGGGCTGGGGGATGCCCAGCAGCAGAACCAGTGTTCCTACATGTGCACTGCTAGCAGCTGGCAGCTGTTATGTTTATTTGGTGCCTTGATTGGTACTGATTGTTAAATATTTCTAATTTGGCCTTGAGCATCAATAGGTTGAGAGCCTCGAAAGTAAGCCAAGCAGCCCTAACCATCCTGTTCCCTCCCTGCAGGCCCGAGAAGTGGGCCAGAGCCTGGCCCAGGAGGTGGAAGCAGCTGCAGAGCGGCTGAATCGGGGCAGCCAGGATGCGGTGGAGACTCAGCGGCTGTCCAAGGACATGGGAAAACTCATTGATGTGAGGGTCATGCCCACCATGAAGCTGCACACACAAATATGTGTCCTGGTCCTTTGCCCTTCCCCATGCCTCTCTGAACCCTTCCAGTCTCTCCCCAGCATTCCTGTTGGACTCCAGCTGGCCTCAGTGTTTGTTTGTCATTTGTCTGCAGGGTGGGATGTGGTAGGTGTGGTCTCTTCCCTGGCCCTGCTGATCCCTGCCTCAAAGGCTGTGGCTCAGAGAGGGGCAAGGATGATGTGCTACTTCTGGCCATAGGCCGTGGACACCACTGTGATACCCCAGTGGCAACGGCGGGAGCTGCAGGCCACACTGAAGGCACTGCAGCGGCGTGCCAACACTGCTATTCGGAAGCTGGAAATAAGGCAGGTAGGAGGGGATTTGGCTGCACCCATGGGGGCAGATACCAGGCACACGCAACAAGGGTCAGAGACACTCTAGTAGGAACACAGAGGAGCCTCAGGCCTGGTGTGGGGATGGGTGCCAGCTCCCTCTCCTCCCAGCTGGACACCATCACCAGACCCCCACTTTGCCAAACTATCTTCCCAGCTCCGAAGCCTGGTTCAGGCCCTCCCTCCAGGAAGCTGACTGATTACTCCATTCAGCCCTAATTACTCCTTGACTGCATTCTCCTTCCTCCTGCCTCCTCTCATCCATCTGTACTTCTGCCTTAGTCCTTTCACCTTCAGTGACCTATTTGTCATGGCCTGGAGCTAACATGAAAGGGAGGAGGTGAGGAAGGAGAGGAAGGACTCACTGGAACCTAAAAGAAGGATACCATTTCAGGCAGGACCCCTGGCCCCCTCTGCACAAATCTGAAGACCTTTGCTAGGGGGGAGGAGAAAGGGAAAGGGAGGGGGTTCCTGGACTGGGGCTCAGTTCAGAAGTGGGAGCCAGCTGCCTTCTGGCCTGACCCCTATGCTGTCCTCCCTGTCCCACAGGCTGCACAGAAATCACAGGAGCTGCTGCAGCGGCACTCAGAGGGACCCCTGATTGTGGACACAGTTTCCACTGAGTCCCTCTCAGTGAGTATTGGGGTTGGGGGTAGCCACAGGGCCTGGGGAGGGGAAGTCCTGATGGGGAGGAAGCTGGGAGTTGGGGGGCTACAGGATCACCACCTGCCCTCCCTTGCCCAGGTGCTGGTGAAGGTGGTCCGGCAGCTGTGTGAGCAGGTGCCCAGCACGTCCGTGCTGCTACTCAGCCCCCAGCCCCTGGGGCATGTGCTGTGTGCCTGTCAGGTGGCCCAGGTGAGGGAAGTGGGAGAGCAGCCCCCACCCCGCCCATCTCTAGTCCAGCCCTCTGATTCCACTCTTTTTATTCCTCTCAGACAAGGGAGCCAAGGCTGGGTAGAGGCAATCTATGAAGACACCCCAGGACATAGATAGGGCCATCTTCTTGTCCCTTACCACCACACATCCCCACCAGAGAGGGTTCCATGAGATTCCCTGATTACCACCATCCCCCTCCAGGCTGCACATCCCTTGCAAACATGCATCAACTTCCACACACATTCCCAACCCAACCCTCACCTGTCTTCACCCCATTCCCCCATGTGCCTGGCTGGGGAGGGGGCTCTAGTCACCTTGACTCCACTCCCAAGGGTACATTGAGTGGATGGTGGCAGGGACGGCTGCTCTACAGTGCTGCCCCTTCTGTTTCTGTCCCCAGAGTGCCACGCCAGCTTTCACAGCAGAGGCCTGGGCGCTGGCTGTGTGCAGCCATATGGGGGGCAAGGCCTGGGGCTCCCGAGTGGTGGCCCAGGGCACTGGAAACACTACTGATTTGGAAGCTGCCCTCAGTACAGCCCGAGCCTATGCCCTCAACCAGCTCTGACCCAGGGACTCACATAGACTAAAGAGACTAACAGTTACTGGTCAGTTGCTGAATGTTGCAAGAACCAAACAGACAAAACTTCCTGAAGGAGCCCTGAAGGAACCAACAGAACCTCCCTAGAGGCTGAAGCAGAGGACTAGACGCTGGAGGCCCAGCAGCTGAGCTGAAGAGGGCCACCCTGGGCTGGGTCCTGCGTGGACACGGAGAAGTGGGCCCAGAGACACACCCACTAGGTGAATGTGGAAACATGGGCTGTCCTGGCTGTGACTGCTCATTAAAAAGTATTTCCCAGAGGAGAGGAAGTTCCAGAAGGTTTTTTTGCTTAAAAAGAGCAGACTTTCCCATCCTGGCATGGGTGCCCCATCACCAATCTGAGTCCTCACACTGGGCTGAAAGACCACCCAGTATCCACATCAAGGCCATCCTCATTGCCACAATGCTCGGTCAGGCTCTCTATGCCAGCCTGTCCTAGGCATCCAGAAAGGCCTCCTTGGCCACCAGGATCCAGAACTGTCACGTGAAAGTCACTATAGCAGGGCAGATTCTCTCTGTATCACTTAGTTCTTAAACAATAGCTTGTCTTACTGAAGGCCCTGGTGATTTGATGATAAAATGAGTAGCAGGTACTGGTCAGCTCCTGAGAATATAGTGAGAACCAAACGGACAAAACTTCCTGTCTTTGTGGAGCTTACTGCTAATGGGAAACGGGCAATAAAGAGAAAGAAGAGGGTGTCTGTCCATGATGAGGTCTGAAGAAAGCAGACTGGGGATCAGGATGGTGGGGTAGTGGTATTTCCGTGCTGAGAGGTGACACTTGGAAGAGCTGTCCAGGCTGAGGGAACCGCCAGTGCAGAGGCCCTGAGGGGGAGGAGGGCAGCACAGTCAGCTGGGAGAGTGGCAGGTAATGGGGTGAAAAGAGCAGGAACCAGAGGAACACTACTTTTTAAACAAGTTGCACAGCATCTATCCCACACCTGAGCTGAAGCTGAAAATTGGCAGCTCAGAGCAGGAGGAAGCCAAGGGATAAATAGAGGCAGCCCTGTTTCCCTACCAGAATGAATCTATCAAGGACCAAGTCAGATGCTGGAGCTCCACCTCTGTTCCCAAATCCTGAAAGACTTCAGGGAACCCATCTTTAAGTCAAAAACTCCCTGGCTGCCAAGTTCTGGGGCTGTTTAATTAAAAGTATTATAGCAGAGCAGGCCCTGCTAGCATCTTTTCCTGCATGATTTCTACTTTTGAGGCACCAGTGATCTGTTGGTAAATCACTGGTGAGGGCTTCAAAGGGACCTGAATCCCTGGTGCCTGGCCCTGACCACTTACTTGTTCAGCTCTGTGGAGTTGCAAAGCTTTGCCTCCAAATCTTGGCAACTGTAGTAGTAGTGGTGCTGATAAAGGCCCAGCCTTTTACACATGGATGCCAAGATGAGGCATGGTACCCCACTTTATTAATGAGTTAACCGAGTTTCTAAGATGTGAGCTTATCCAGGCTAACCAGCTAGTACTGTTGACCCTTGAACAACCCAGGGTTTGGGGTGCCAACCCCCCATGCAGTTGAAAATCCAGGCATAACTCAGATCAGTCCTGCATGTGCGGGCTCCCAGCCACACATCAAAAAGACATAATCATTAGCACAGCTGAAATTAAAGCTGAACTCCACCTCCTGTGAAATTTCCCACCTCCCTGGTTGCCTCTCCTCTCTTCTTTCTAGCCAACCCCCTGAAGCCAGTCATCCGTGCCCCTCAGGGACACCACATCCTGTCACTCAGGGCTGGGGGGAGGATACCACATCCTGTGACCCAGGGCTGGGGTGGGGGCATTGGCATCAGGCGTAGACTTGTGTGAAGGAGGCTGTGGAGGCTGGAACCTTCCTGCTCGGTGCCAGTCAGCCCGTTCACATCGTAGAGAAAGGTGGGGGTGCCACTCTGCAGGGACGCTGCAGCCCACAGCTCTGCCCCAGGGGAGTTCCAGCGACACCTGCAGGTGCCCTTCCACCCTCATCTTCCAGAAGGGACCCACTGCTAATGCTTCCCCGGGACCGTCCTAACATCCACCACCCCCACGCCCATTTCCACACCAAAGGTACCAGGAAGGAACCGCACTCCAGTCCAGGAGCCCTGCCCGGGCCCCCACTCCTCACCTCCCCCCACAAAAGCCCACCGGTTCCTAAACATGTCCCCCAGAAGCACAAAGCGTGCCCCACAGCCACAGTTTCCTCTGCCCGCACGGCGGCCGCGCACCAGAATGGGCCAGAAACTTCCCGGCATCAGCTCCGCGCCCGGGCGCATAACGACTGTCAGAGGCCAGCCCTGCGGCCGGCGGGGCGCTCCGTGGAGACGCGGGGCGCACGCGGGCGGACGGGCGCTGCGCCGCGGGACCTGACCCGCCCCCTGGAGACGCGGGGCGCACGCGGGCGGACGGGCGCTGCGCCGCGGGACCTGACCCGCCCCCTGGAGACGCGGGGCGCACGCGGGCGAACGGGCGCTGCGCCGCGGGACCTGACCCGCCCCCTGGAGACGCGGGGCGCACGCGGGCGGACGGGCGCTGCGCCGCGGGACCTGACCGCCCCCTGGAGACGCGGGGCGCACGGGCGCTGCGCCGCGGGACCTGACCCGCCCCCTGGAGACGCGGGGCGTCCCTAACGACCGGCGGAGACGACGCGGCAGCCTGCGGAAAGGGGAGCGCTTGGGGCCCCGGAGTCGGTGAGGCGACCTCTGGGAGAGGGGACACTCAACCCTGGGTCTCCCCTGTCTGACTGAACTCTCTCTGCCCCCATTCGCGCCCCCGGGACGCCCTCAGCCCTCGGGGGTCCAAAGCCCATAGACGGCCCCAGCCTTGGCTCCCACATTTCGCTTGACCCGAAAGGGCAGAGGCACCCCACACCCTCCTATTTGAAGTGAGACCCGTGCCCCCTCCCCTGCCACAGTCACTGTCTGCAAACTGGCCCAGAGGCTTAGGGTTTGCAAGTAAGGGGAGGGGGTTACCGTGAGGAGGAGGAAGGGGAAAGTGGGGCGTCGGTAGGGCACGGAGGAGAGCAGTCATAAGGGCCCCAGCCTTCTCGGAAAGGCTGAGCCCCACCCCGGCTCCTGAGGGCCGCAATCCCCCCTGCAGGTCCAGAAGCTTCCGCACCTGCCTGCATCCCACAGCGGGGCTCGTCTCCCTTGGTTACCTGGGGAAACGAGGGCCTCTTCACCCCAGGCGGTTGGGGGAGGGCCTCTCTGACCTTTGGGGCTGAGCTTCCCCCTGGGGTGCCTGAGCCGCTGGCGGGGATGAGCGGTGGGGAGTGAAGCCGCTGGAGTTCTTTTTAAGACAACAGACCTAAGTGGGCAGGAGTGAAAGGAGGCCCAGGGCTGTGGTGAGTGTGCTGTTTCAGGGCCAGAGACCAAGCAGGCTGGGCCTGGGCTCCCTCAGAGAAAAAATTTTGCCCCTCTTTTGTGATGCCACTAATTGGAAACTCCCAAATGGGAATTTGGGAGTGACCTGGCTGAAGTAGGGTCTGACAGGGTGGGATGAGAAAGATCAGGGAAATGTAGACAAAAGCCCAGATGCCTGGGGTGAAGGACAGTCTGGGTTTGATGACAAACAAGAGGCACAGAGGAGTGGGTGGAGCACTGGGGGCCCAATGGGAGCTTGTGTCAGGTAGCCCATCAAAGTGTTCAGGGGTCACAGTGTTCAGGGGCACATAGATGCTCATGGGCCTCTCAGTTCAAAGGAAGAGAGATGAGAGATGAGGTCCAGGGGTGTGATGAGCAGGAAGGGGAGATGGCTTCCTCCAGCATCTTCAGCTTTCCCATTTGGGCCCGTGGGAGGAGCCTCTGCCCAAAGTGTTTAGATTTAACTGGGGACTTCAGAAGGATGGAGATGATCTGAGACCTCCTCTGAGAAAGGGAATGTGCTAGGGATTTAAGCTCTGAATCCTAGGCCTGAGAAGCATGTCAAGGGCAGCATGAGCTTTGGGGCAGGAGAGCACAGTTCTGCAGGATTCTTGTAGAATTCTTGGGGTTGCTTCCTAAATGCCCCAGACTGGTCGTTCACAGCACTTTCCGGTGGGCCTCCCACTTTCCCTGGCTCATGAGTTCTCTCGTCACCATCTTGTCACCAGGTTGGAGTGTGGGGCTCCCCCTTTTGGTGCTGACCTGAGGAGCCCAGGCTCCCCCACCCCCTAAATCACTGTCAGGCACAGGGACTTTCCACAGAACTGGATGGTTGCCTGCATCCTTCAGCCCTTAAGCTGTGAGCGAGCAGTCTAGAGCATTTAGGGAGCAACCCCAACATCTCATTATTTGTTATGCTTTTGTTCATGGAAGTAAGAGGTCTTCAGACACATCAACTTAAATCTTAGCTTCTCCACTTGCTAGCTGTGTGAAGCTAGTAAGCAAGATTTAGCAAGTTACTTAATCTTTCTATGTGTCTGTTTCCTCATTTGTGAAATGGGGATAATGATTATAACAACAATAATAATCCTCAGTAATAAATTCGAAGACTTAATAAACTTGGGTAAGGCATCTAACATCTTCATCATAATATCTAACACGTATCTTGAGTGCTGGCTCTGAGCCCAGCACTATATGAAATGCCTCGCGCGCATTAACTCCATAATCCTCCGAATAAGCCTATGAAGTAGGTACCATTAGTTGCCATCCCCATTTATAGAGGAAGAAATGGAGGCTTAGTGGGGTAAAATGACTGGCCCAAGGTCTCTCGGATGCTGGGGAGCAGAGAGGAGATTTGACCTTAGGCAGTATAACTCCTGAGTCCTTAGCCAGCTGCTACACTGCCTCCTGCTGTGCACATGCTGTTGAGAGCCTCCAAGCCTGTGAATAGCAGTAGCTCTATATAGGCAAGGACATGGTTTCCAGAACACTTGTCTAACAGACACAAGCCGTCAAAAGTGAGGACAACTCTGCCCTCTCACCTCTCTCTCTCCCCACCCTCTCCCTCCCTCTCTCCTCTCTCACTCTCCCTTCCCCTCTCTAAGCATGTCCTTGGGTGAGGTTTAAAAATAAAAATAAAAAGGCCCTGGCCAATGTAGCTCAGTGGTAGAGCATCGGCCTAAACACGGAAGGGTTGGGGGTTCGATTCCCAATCAAGGGCAATTAAACCTGGGTTGCAGGTTTAATCCCTGGTTCCAGTCAGGGAGTGTGGGGAGGCAACCAATCTCCCTCTCCCTCTCCCTCTCCCTCTCCCTCTCCCTCTCCCTCTCCCTCTCTCTCTCTCTCCCCCCCCCTCTCCCCTAGCCTCCCTCCCTCCCTTCCACTCTCTCTAAAAATTAATGGATTACCCAAAAAACAAATCTTTGGGTGAAGATTACCAAAAAAAACAAAAGGACAACCCTGGCCAAACTGGGGCATCTCGTCACTCATATTACCTGCGCCTGCGCATATAGAAAGCAGACCTCAACACCTGACCCTTTGAGGTATGGCCTGAGTGTGATGTCAGGACCCTAGACCCTGGTTGAGGACACAGGGTGGGTACCTGGGGGACGGAGGATTGGCCTTTCTCCAGGGATTGCGGGGCTGGGTTGGATTGATGTTAGAGGCATAGCATGGGAAGCCCAACAGGCCCATGAGACAGGCTCCAGGAGATGAAAGGTCGTTGGGCATGTCCCCACTTCCCCACCCAAGGGCAGGGTCACTGGGCATGTCCCCACTTTCTCCATCCAAGAGCAGGGTGTGCCCTTAAGTGAGAACATCAGATGGTGGCACAAGAGACACTCAGTCCTGGAGGCTCCAACCTTCTCTCTGGAATGTCAGAGACAATTCCTGCCCTGGAGAAGAACCCGAGTCTTGAACACACTTCCAGCCTTCAAACTGTGGGATTCTCTGACTGCCCTGGGTTCCCCAGGGAAAGAAAGCTCTGTCACCTCTGGGGCTATCCTCTATGGGACCTTGGGAACTGTCTGGATGCCCCTGGGCTCCTGGGTAACGCATGTCTACCCATTCCTGCAGGCTTCCAGAGAAGATAGTGCCACCTACTACCACTCTCAGCTGAACACTGGTGATGCCCGGGCCAGATTAGGGCCGCCCTGTGAAGTAGGTGGAGTTATCTCAGGCCTCCTGCACTCTCCTCCTGTGCGCCCTCCCCTGCGTCTCCCCACTCGGTGGTGCATTTTCCTTCCCCACTTTCTAACTTTGGTTTCGGATCTGAAACTCATTCACACTGAGGCGTGGGTGACTGATAAGAGGACGTATACTTTCTGTTCACTTAAACTGTCAGAATCACATATCAAATGACTTCTACATTTTTTAAAGTTTGCAATGTTAGTGTCAGTATATATTTCATAATTTGCTATGTTTGACCCAAAATAATGGGATACATTTTTTAAAAGCAGTTCAAGGTTAACATATGAATATGTGCACATGTATGTAATATTAAGATTTCATTTAATGGAAGCAGGAAGTGGATTTTAATGTAACAGGGATGAAAGCCTTTTGTTAGGGGCCTGAAGTTCCCACAGTGGGGTGCCAAGGCCTGGTTGATCTCTCAGCCTGGGAGGACCTCAAAGTCCCTCTCTGCATGAAGGTAGGACCCCTACCTCCCAGTGAACATGCTTTCTTCTTTCCGAGTGGAGAGCAAAGAAATGTGGGGAAGGGGACACGGCAAGAGATTGTGAAAGAGCAGCGCACAGCGTGAGAGTCAGCAGCCTGCCCTCAGGCCCTGGCCAAAGCCCTCCTAGATGTCCCAGGACCAGTCATTTCCTGGTCTGGTCCTCAGTTTCTTCATCAGCAGAATGGGGCTACGAAGCCTGCCCTGCCTCCACTGTAGAGTGCTTGTAAGACTCAGACGACAGAAGAGTTCTGAAAGGAGCTGGTAACTGTTAAGTGCCAAGCAGATGTTGGTTGCTGATACTGTCCCATGGCTGGAGAGATGAAAGGTAAGACAGGAGGCTCAGGATTTTCATGGGAAGAGGCCACAGGAGTTAGATGTCAGGCCCTGTGTATAATAACCTGGTGCCTTTGGCCCTTTTCGGCCACCCCATTAAAATATTTCATCTACTGATTTCAGATTCCCCATAATTTAAATCACCGAACAGTGAGCCTATCGAAATGGTCAGGACCAGGACTCTTCAGAAAGGGGCAGAACCCAACTCATAGCTTCAGCAAAAGGGACTTTTGAGAAGAACCAAGTTAGAATTTAAGGAATCTCTGAGGACTCAGGCAGTTCTGGGGCCTCAGGGACCAGGGGACTGAAGGCAGCCAGGTGCTGTCTGTTCTGCGCCCACTCGGCTGGTCACCTGGCCTCATTCCTCCTGCTGTGTACAGGTCCTTTCCCCGGGAAAGGAAACAGCTGCCCACAGTAGGGGATCCCTATCCTTCAAGGACATATGTCTCTGTCTACTTCCACTTGGACAAACCCCAAGGAGGACTCTGATTGTCTTGTAGCAGGTGGCCACCCTGAACCATTCGCTCTGACCGATACAGGATACTCCTATTGGCCAGAATCTAATAGCAGAACAGGTGGGGGAGCCCCAAACAACGGCGACCTCACTTAATGCAGACCGGACACTGGCCAGGGACCAGAGATGAAAATGAGTAGCAAGCAGTCCCTGCACCCAGAGGAGCTCCCAGTCTAGCGTGGCTGTGGGGAGAGTGGTCAATCAGATTGCTGAAGTGACACAGGTACTGGGGGTGTGATAAAGGGACTGTTTCGGAGATGGGGGACAAAAAAGGCTGGAAGGCTTCAGAGAGGAAGTGGTGCTTGAGCTCAGACTCAAAAGGAACCCTGCTTCTTAAACTGAGACGGTGGGAAAGGCATTCCAAGCAGAGGGAACAGCATGAGCTAAGGCTGGGCAGCATGAATGAGCCTGAAAGTGTTCCAGATGCCGGGAGCTTCCAGCCGCAGAGTGCCTCCTCTATGGAGCTGAAGAAGCTGAGCTGTGCCCAGTGAGTGGTGGTGAGGCCACCAAAGGGCTCATGCAGAGGCCTGCCATGCAGCTATGGGAAGGCTGGATGACAGACCCAGGTGCCAGGCAGCTGAAGCTATGCTCCAGGCAGACAGTGAGGTCCCGGGCTACGGGTGCTGGGTGGGAGGTAGCACCGAGGGGCTCCAGCAGTAACCAGATGCAGGGGGCCGGAAGGAGAGAGGTGACTCCCTGGAGTCTGGTTCAGGCATCTGGGTGGATCGTGCTGCCCCTGGCCAAGGTTGGGAGCCAGGAGGAGGAGCGGCTTGGGGGAGGCACTGACTCTCTTTCAGGACAGTTGAGTTTGAGGGAGCTGGGAGGCAGGCCAATGGGCCTGAGTCTGGAGCCCAGAGGGGAGTGAGAGCTGCGATCAGGAGTGAGGTAGGGCGACAATGCAGAAGCCTGAGGAACCACAACACCTGAGGAGTGGGCAGAGTGTGAGGGGCCTGCACTGGACACTTTGAGAAAGAGGGATGAGAGAGGAGGGAGGGGAGCCAAGAGGTGGGAGCCTTGTGGTTGAGAGGGCAGGGGTCAGGGTCATGACCTGTCAGGGAGGAGCCACACCTTATATCATTTTTATAACATTAATAACAGGGAGACAAAGAGTTTGTTCATATCCTTTTGCATATACTTCGTTTTTTATTTTAGTTGTTTTTGATAATAGATTTTTTTTAAATCATCTGTAACCAATCATTCTCCTTAGAAGAATCCTGTGTTGGGTAGTAAATTGCTTGCCAAAAATATTTCTGTAATATCTTTTTGTGAAAAATTCAAGAAGTTGTTAAGTGAAAACAATCAACTATAGGATTAATGGTTTCAACATTTGCCTTACAAAGGACATCAGGCCTGGTGCTGTGTGGAGGTTTCTGTAAACATCCCAGGATGGTAGGGGCTCTGTTATACCAGTCATGCCTGCAGAACCTGTGGAGGGATGCTCTGCCTTTTCCTGTCCTGGAGGCAGCTCTGGGCTCTAGGACCAGCCCTCAGGGAGAAATGTTGGGTCCTGAGACAGTGAGGCACCAGTCAGTGAGGCTGGGTCCACTCAGTTCCCCAGGGCACACTCCTGGGCCCAGGTGGGGTTGCCCGACACGTGACCTCCCAGGAGGAAGGATGGCACTGCCTCCCGGGTGGTGAGGCCTGATGTTATGTGAGTGACGCCTGGAGAGCCTGCTCCAGGGCAACACCCGCCAGTCCCCTGGGGCTTCCCCTGCCATGCTGGGCCCTGCTCCCTGGGTGTGCTCTCAGGCTGTCTTGGGATCGCTGGGACTGAGGGGAACGTTGCTGCCAGGACTTGGGGGAGCCCAGGAGCAGAGCCGGCAGGGACAGGGCTAGCCTGCCGCCTGCCCTCTCCTCTTGCCCGGAGGGCAGGCCCCTGCACCCTCCCAACCAGCCCCAAACACAGCTGCTACAACCTTGGCCTTCACACCTCCCCTGGAGACAGGGAACGACCTCACTCAAACATACCCTCTCAGGTTAGCACTCAGGGAGCAGGTGCCCACCGGTTTGCTCAGTGGTTAGAGCGTCAGCCCAAAGACTGAAAGGTCTGGGTTCGATTCCGGCCAAGGGCACTTACCTCAGTCGCAGGCTAAAGGCAACCAGTCAATGTCTCTCTCTCACATCGATGTCTCTCTCTCTCTCTCTCTCTCTCCCACTGTCTCTGAAAAGCAATGGAAAAAACATGCTCAGGTGAGGATTTTAAAAAATAAAAAATAAATAAAAAGAAGCAGGTGTCCAGGGTACCCTGTCTGTAGCCTAGGACCCCCCTGTCCTTCCTAGTGCTTCACCCTCCACACATACCCTTCGGTACCCTTTCCAGATACTATCATACTATTCAAATATTTTAGGAAGACACTGCTATCCCATTTTACAGATAAGGAAACTGAAACTCAGATAGGTTAATGACTTGGCCAAAGTTCACACAGCAAGTCCTGGGCAAAGCCAGAAATGCAAAGTCATCTGTTGCCTCTAAGCAGCACCCCTCCCGGCCACACCCTCCAAGGGGACATTAGTCAGAAAGCACCAGCTGGTTATTCCACAATTCTGGCCCCAATCTGTGACTTTGCATTTGATTTGCATAAGGATGTCACAAATACATAGATGTCTTCCCTACACCCTCTCCCCCCCTTCTCTTTTCCTCTGTCTCACTCATGTACACACACAGAGCCAGGCTCTTCCTCCTTGAGATGCCTGGCTGGCTGGTGAGCACCATCTGGTCTCTTCCATCTGCCAAGGACACCTTTGCTGGTTCAGAGCATTCCTTCCCACCGGTCACTACACAGGGCCCCGAGTCAGGGAGCAAATCTGAGGGGAAGCTGCCTGGAGGAGTTGCTGCGTGCTGGGCAGCCCCATTTCAGTCTACAGTCTCAGGGCAGGAGGCAGGGACGCACAAGTGGGGGGGTCCCCAGCCCCAGATACAGCCTCTGTCTTCTGTCTTCAGCCCCAGATTTAGCTGCCTTTTCACCTCCCACGACTTTCTGCTGCCATCTGGAATGCTGGGAGGCTGAAGAACTAGAAGGAAGGCTGGGCTGGGAGACTGAAGGGAGGGACCCAGAGCTCGAGCCCTCAGAGGGGAGGAGGGAAAGAAGGTGCCGGCACCCAGCTCCTCACTCCTTGCTCTCTCAGCTGCACTGTCCAAAACAGTAGCCACCAGCTACTTCCAAATTTGAAGGCTTTGTATGAAAAAACAAATGTAAAATATCTCAATAAATTTTATTTTGATGACATATTTACATGATAATATTTTGGACATATTGGGTTAAATATAAAATTAATTTCACCTGTCTCTATTTACTTTTTTATTTTATTTTAAATATATCTTTATTGACTTCAGAGAGAGGAAGGGAGAGGCAGAGAGAGACAGAAACATCAATGATGAGAGTCATTGATCGTCTGGCTGCCTCCAACACGCCCCCGACTGAGGATCGAACCCCGATCTCCTGGATCCTAGGTCGATGTTCAACCACTGAGTCACACCTGGCCGGGCTCTCTTTACTTTTTTAATGTGGCTACTAATACACTAAAGTAGTGTATGTGGCTTGCATTACATTTCTATTGGCTAATGCGATTCTCAACCCATCCTCCAGGCCAGGAAGTTGCTGTTCTGTAAAATGCTTTCTGCAGGGAGCTGTTTTAAGCTAAATGGTTCTTTCTTATACCTTGGTCTTTTGGCAATACACACTTCCACCCCTCACCTTCAGAGGAGCAGTACAATGTAGGGGTAAGAATATGAACTTGATAGACTGAGTTTAAATCCATTCTTGTTTTTGTTTTTTTAAATATATCTTTATTGATTTCAGAGAGAGGAAAGGAGAGGGAGAGAGAGATAGAAACATCAATGATGAGAGAGTCATTGATCGGCTGCAGCCCACAACCCGGGCATGTGCCCTGACCGGGAATCAAACCCCGATCGCCTGTATCCTAGGTCGACGCTTAACCGCTGAGCCACGCCCGGCCAGGCCATTCTTGTTATTTTTAAGCTGTGTGACATTGGGCAAGTCAGTTAACCTCCCTGCGCTTCAGTTTCACATCAGAAAAATGGGAATAATACAAGTGCCTATCTCAAAAAGGCTTTTGCAAGGATTAAATGAGTTAATATGCATACTAAAAAGAGTGTCCAGGATACAGCAATTGCGGGTAACTGCCGTGTAGTTATTATCTAAAATGTGAGGCTGTTCCTTGCTACAGTTTCAGGTGTCAAAGTATACTATGCCTCTTTGGGTGCATTCCCTCCGCTCAATCATCTTATTGGGAGGAGGCATCTGAAACTCAGAGAGGTTCAGTAACTTGCCCAAAGCCACACAGCTAGTCAATGGGATTTGCATCTGGATCTGCTCTACTCCAGAGAATGACCCTTAAGAACCACTCTGTGCTACCTCTCTTAATAAATGCCCACCGAGACCCTCCAAAGTAACACCTCTACCTCTCCTCTGGCTCCAGGTTCCCACCAGCATCAAGGACTCACCAGTCTGAGAAACTTCCTGTGACAAGGCCATCACCAAGGGGTCACCTGCCCCTGTATTGCCAGTCACCAGCATGCAGGAGATCTTAACAGCAGCGGCAACTTCAGCTCACAGTCGGTCCTTAATCTCCAACCAGGACCGATCTTCTTCTGCAGCTTTGAGCTCAAGCTTGAAGCCCTCAAAGGTCTCAATTGTCCCACCCTCCTTGAAGTCCAGGGGCCCAAATGCTGGGACCAATTTACGTCGGATGCGCAGGATCATCGCCGAGGATGCTGAGTGGTCACTGGCCATCGTCCCCCTGCTCACAGAGCTCTGCATTCAACACATTGTCAAGAACTTCCAGAGTGAGTCTGTCACTGCCTGGAGCAGGAGGGAGAAGGCCAGGAGCGGGGCAGGGTGGATGGGGACTGCCTGGAGGAGAAGCCTCATAGGTTGGGTCCTGGGCAGCCCCTGCCCTCCCACACAGAGGCTTCATCCCCTCTCAACACTTCCCTTTCCTCCTGCAAGACAGTTTCTCCCACTGTCCCCACTTCCAGGCCCCACTAGACTCCTACCCACAATGTGCCCTCCATGCCTATGCCCTCTCCTCGCCTTTCCCACTCTCTCCAACAAAACCCAGCCCAAACCCTATCTACCCCCTCCTCCAGAAAGTCCTCCCTGGTTGACTGGCCTTTATTCTCTTGGAATCTTCTGTGGCCTGTATAGGTTCTTGGTTTTTTCTGTACTCTGAGCGCTGTAAATGCTAATCCTTTTCAAGGACAAGTTGCCAGCCTCTCCTCCTGGATGGGGAGCTCTCATTTTGAGATGACAGGGCCATCATTTTGTCTGCAGCATCTGTCATCACCTGGCTGACAGCATCTTCACTGGACTTATTTGTTGTCTGCCCCCCTCATGAGAGGGAGTGGCTTCCTCTGTCCCCTTCACTCTTGAACCCTCAGCACTTAGAATAGTGCCTGGCACATAGCAGGTGCTCAAAAAAATTTTTGTTGTTGTTTTGAAATTAATGAATCAAGAGCCTCTGAAGTCAGGGACTGTTGTTTCCAGCGGACTGGCTGATGACTGAGGGTTGGGCCTAAGATTCTACCTCAGACTGGGACTCCCCGTGACCAGATGCTAAGATGCCAGCTTTCAGGCCAAGAAGACCGCAAAGCCAGGGGCTGTGTCTTCCCCCTCAGATTGAAGCCTCCCTCAGAGGACGGTCTGCCTTCCCTCTCAGGCTGGGGCTCCCTGAGGGCGGGGCGGGGGGTCCCCTTTCCTTAGTGCCCCCCAGTCAGGCCCAGCCCAGGGCACCAAGTGGTGGTGTCCCCAACACTGTGATCCTGTTTTCCTTCCTCTGTTACCACAGACAACCCTATCCTGAAGCAGCTGCTCCCAGAGGACCAGCAGAAGGTCCTGAACCACCTGTCCCCTGACCTGCCGCTGGCCGTGACCGCCAACCTGATCGACGACGAGAACTACTGGCACCGCTGCTGCGAGCAGCGCTGGCCCGTGTGCCACTTGGACTGCCGCGGCGGCAGGTGGAAGTGCGCGTTCTTCGAGCGGCACCTGGAGAGCCTGATAAAGCTCTTCATCCCGGGCACCACGGACCCCGCGGTCATCCTCGACCTGCTGCCGCTCTGCGGAAACTACGTGCACAGGATCCGCGTGGACCAGTTCCTGCCACCGGTGCAGCTGCCGCCCCCGCCGCGCGGCGGGGACCAGTCCGACTCTGGCAGCGAGGGAGAGATGGAGGAGCCCACCATGGACCACTACCAGCTGGGTGACCTGGTGGCCGGCCTGAGCGAGCTGGAGGAGCTGGACCTGGTTTACGGCGTCAAGGACTGTGGCATGAACTTCGAGTGGAACCTCTTTCTGTTCACCTACCACGACTGCCACTCCCTGGCGGCTACCATTAAGGCATGCCACACCCTTAAGGTACCCTGTGCCCCTCGGCCTTCCTCCGTGTCCTGTCCTCGGTGGCTCTCTGGTTTCCTCCCGCCCCCTCTTCCTCTCCCTTGGCTTTCCTCATGTTCCTCCTCTCATTTCCTATTCACTGATCGAGTGTCCTTTCGTGCGCCCCGCACCCAGCTGGGCTCTGGAGATGCGGGGATGGGCACCCCACTGCCCTCCCAGGTCACCCGCTGGTTGGTCATTCCCCAAACATCTGCGCTCCAGGCCCTGTCCTAGGTGCTGAAGACTCAGCGTTGAGCAAAATGATACCATTTGTCCCCTCTAGAGTTAACGGTCTGGTGCGGTAAAGAGACACTAATCAGCAATCATGTGAATGTAAAAATGCAACTAGGATATTTGCCACATTTAGAAAAACAAAAAAACAACTACAAAAAAGGGCGTCCAGTTAAATTTGAATTCCAGATACATACTGAATGATTTTTTTTTTTTTTAGTATAAATATGCCCTAGATATTCTGGTTGGAAGAGGGAGAGCCTGACGGGAAATCAGAAAAGGAATGAAAGGGGACAGGGCGTTGTGTCACCAAGCCAGGGGAGGCGTATGCTTCGAGAAGAGGGGGTGAGCAGCAATGGGGCGGGGTGGAGCTGAGGACTGGATTTAGCAAACCTGGAGGTGACTTGGGGCGGGGGAGCCATGTCAGTGGAGTGCCAGGAGCACAGGCCAGATCGGAGTGGTTTATGGAAAGAGTGGGAAGTGAGGAGACTGGATGTCTGTGATCAACTTTTTCAAGAACTTGGCTGTGAAAGGGGAGAAAGGTAGAGTAGAAATAGATGAGGGGTTTGGGTTTTCTTAAGAAGAAACTTGCATGTGTTTAAAAACCAATGTCGATTTCCATCCAATTGCAAGAAATGGGTTGAGTCCAGGACAGAAGCACAGGTTCATTGACTCTGGAAGGTTCCTGAGAAGGCAAGAGGGGTGGGATCCAGGACTGAGGTGGGGCGGTTGGCTCTGGGCAGAGGGGAGAGGTGGTGTGGTGAGATGTTGTGTTTGGTATACAAAAATGAGGGGTTCCCATTCATTGGTTGCGGAGGCAGGAGGAGATTTACCTGCTGAAAGGAGGCTTTAGGGTGGCCCCTGAAATTTCAGGAGGCTGGAGAAGGTTGAAATTGTTGTAGATTATAAGAGAATATGTTGGCCAGAGAAATAGAGTTGAATGAGCACACAGCATTGAGGGCCTATTGGTGGTTCCAGTGACACCAACCAGTTCTGTCACATAGCATTTCCCATCTCGTCAATTGCCTGCGCATAAACATGCAGAAAATAGAGAGTGGGCTGGACCCAGGGTTGGAGCTTTTCCAGAGAGATGCAGTGAAAAGGTGAGAAAGACAAAAGACTCTTAGCTGGCTAAGAGGGACATAAAGATAAAGAAAGGAGAGGACTAGCCCTGCCAGTGTGGCTCAGTGGTTGGAGCATTGGCCCGAGCACCAAAGGGTCTCGGATTTGATTCCTGGTCAAGGGCACGTACCTGGGTTGCGGGTTTGATCTCTGGCCCCAGTCAGGGCACCTACGGGAAGCAACCAATTGACGTGTCTCTCTCACATCGATGTGTGTCTCTCCCTTTCTCTCCTTCGCCCTCCCTCCCTCCCTCCCTTCCACTCTATCTAAAAAATAAAAGGAAAAAATATCCTCGGGTGAGGTGTAACAACGACAACAGAAAGGACTAATGGATAGCGAAGGGGAAAGGACAGCCACTCCGAGGTCTCAAGGGAGAGGAAGTAGTGGAACAAGTCAGTAAGGAGGGAAAGGAAAAAGGTTCCCACCTCCCATATTCATGATGCTAATCCTACGCCCTTTTAAAAATCTTTTTATTTCATCCCATGCATTTCCTGGCTCTCATCCTTCCCACTTTCTCCTGGTTCTCACCCTGGCAATTGCCTTCAAAAAGCTCCTCTCCTTGCCATGGTGGATCTTAGCCAGCTGAGGGGGGTGCAGCGAGGGGCTGCTGGGTCAAACAGACCTGGATTCAAAACCTACCTCCACAGCTTAATCACAGTGTGACTCTGGGCCATTGAAGTGTCCACCCTAAGCCTGCATCTCCTGTCTATAAGGTGGAGATCATTCTGCCTCACTGGGATGCTGAGGGTGAGAGAGAATGGTTGTGACATGTTCTAGCAGCATGCCCAGCACCTAGTAATTTCTTGAGAAATGGTAGCCTTTCCCTCCTACGACCTGCCACCAATTTTGCACCATTCCGCCATGCGAGGTAGGCCTGCCCCACCCAAGAGCCAGCCAGGAGGCCAACACAAGGTGAGCAGAACCTCAGGCCTCCCTGTGGCTCCCCCCCTCTACCTGCAGAAGGTAGGTACTCAGGCAGGTTACCCCTGGCTCCCAGGTGCTATGGGCCCTTTAAACTGCCCACAGATCTTCAGGCTGACCCGAAGCAAGGTGGGTGACGACAAGGCACGCATCCTAATCCGAAGCCTCCTGGACCACCCGGCCCTCGAGGAGCTGGACCTGTCACACAACCATATTGGAGACCGTGGTGCGCGTGCGGCTGCCAAGCTGCTGAGCCACAGCCGCCTGCGTTCGCTCAACCTGGCCAACAACCAAGTGCGTGCCCCTGGTGCCCAGTCGCTGGCTCACGCCCTGGCACACAACACCAACCTCCTTTCCCTCAACCTGCGCCTCAACTGCATCGAGGATGAGGGCGGCCAGGCACTTGCCCATGCCTTGCAGACCAACAAGTGCCTCACCAGGCTGCACCTTGGCGGCAACGAGCTGTCCGAGCCTACGGCCACACTCCTCTCCCAGGTGCTCTCCGTCAACACCACACTCACCAGCATCAACCTGTCCTGCAACCACATAGGACTGGTGAGCCGCAGCTCCTGAGATGGGCAGGAGAGGCCCTGGGGCCTTGGGGGTAGAATCCGGTTGTCTTGGGGTACTTACCAGGTGATTGTTAAGATCACAGCCTTACCTGGTTCAAATCCCAGCTCTGCTATTTAGCACTTTGGAACTCTGTTTTCTCATCCATAAAATGGGGATAATAGTAGTATCTACCTCTAAGTGTTGTTACTAGGACTAAATGAGTTATACTTGTAAAGCAAGCAACCATTGCAGGCACTGGCCAGGTCTCCAGTAATTGCTAGTGTTACTATTACTCAGGGTTATATACTATGCTCAGTACCCAATGTCTACTAGTTTTCCTTTAACCTTCACAGTTATCTAGTAAAATGTTCCTTCTTAACCCCACTTTACAGATGGAAAATTGAGTCTCAGAGACGTTAGTGAGTTGCCTGAGAGCATCCAATCAGCAGAAAGTAGCAGTGCTGTGATTAAGCCCAGGACTGATAGAAAGTTGGGGTCCTTTCCAATGGACAAATGTCTCTCAAATTTTCTTGATCAAGTCACAGAGTAAGAAATGCAGTTTACATGACTGCCTAGGGAACATATACATGAATATCATATAATTGAAACTTGCTGTTACGGCTTGGTATATCTGCTGAGGTTTTCCTTTATAGTCTACTTTATTTTTTAAATAAATGCTTCTGTTTTACATTGACTTTGCCACATGCTATTGGGTCACAACTGTAGAACAGCAGCATTCTGCCTCCTGACATGAAATTCTTTCACATTAGGCCTAGTCTGCCCAACCCCAGAAGGGGCTGAAGCGGTGAGGAGGAGGGGAGGGGGGCCCTCTATGTACTTCAGTTAGGGCCCTTCACCTTCTACCAAACCCCCTGTAGAACAGTCTTGCTCACACTCACTGTCTTTAGAGGGGGTACACTTGGCTACAAGAAACAAAGAGCTTAGTCAGGAATTGGCTTAAGCAAGAGGAATATTCATTATGTCCCATTATCAGAAGCCCCAGGCGGGGGGTTCTGGGGTGGGAAAGTTCCTTGGCTCAGTACCAGCCTGTGCTCTGCCCATCCCAGCCACTTGGCCATGGCCTCTCTGGGCTCCTCCTGTGGCCCCAAGAAGTCTGCTTCAGCTCACAGAGGACAGAACAGAGTAGAAAACGTCAGCGTGCTGCACAAATATGTTAAGTACTGTCTTGTGAAACTTCTGTTCCACTCACATCTCTATATAAATGTGTGTATGAGTGTGTGCGTGATCCTGGGTAGTGATGGAACAAGTGACCCTTTCCTTGTATTCCTCTCCCAGGATGGCGGGAAGCAGCTCCTGGAAGGCTTGTTAGACAACAGGACCCTCCTGGAGTTTGACTTGCGCCTGTCCGATGTAGCCCAGGAGAGCGAATACCTCATTGGCCAAGCCCTGTGTGCCAACCGTGAAGAAGCCCGCCAGCGGGCCCTGAATGCCAGCCACTTCATGTCATCATTCATTGCCAAGGGCCCTGAGAACCTTGTGGGATAAGATAGGGGACAGGGCTGGAGCAATAACCAGACCCGAGTCACTGTCCCATCCCCACCCCTCATTTCATGCCCCACCAGGTATAGGGAGAGGCAGAGAGAACTCTGGGGGACTGTGCCTGCCCAGACTCTCCCACGGGGCCACCTGTCCCTGACCCCCATCCTCACCACTTTCCTCTTTATTGAACAGATCTGTGACCTCTTCACCTACACACACACACACGTCCATTCTCCCTGTCTCCAGTCCTGCTGCAGCAGAACTTTGCCTGGCTCTTCCACCCTCGCTCCAGCAGATGCCACCTCCCTATTACTTGACTCTGCTTAAGTAATCCATTTCTATAGGCCATGACATCCCCTAGCCCTTCCCCACAACCTGGGAAGGGGGAAACAGAGGTGACAGGAAGGACTCAGGCAGGCCTCCCCAGAGAGCTTCTCATGGGAGTGAGAAAGTGGAAGTGCCACGCCGGGAAGGGAAGTCAGTGAGTCATCCGAAACTTTATTTTCCACCGGTTTGATTTGTACAATCTTTGCGCTTGGAAATCCACGACAGAAAGGCCACAGTGTGATGCACCCAATTGACAGAGACCTGTCTTCTCCCCAGCCAGGCCCAGCCCACCCCACAAGCCCTTGTGCCCAGGACACATGGAGCCTTCCAGGTGCCCTCCAGGAGTCCCCATCACTCTGTGGCTGCCCACCCCGGAGCCACGCCCACAGAAATCACATCAACCCATGGGGCCTCAAGAGGACCTAATGGATTCCAGCCAAGCCCCATCACCCACCCTCCTCAGGCTAAGGGGCCCCAGAACCTCCAGATCTGTTTTCAAAGGGTGGGTTGTGGGCTACAATCACAGTCTCAGGGTGCCTGCTCTCTGGGGACTCCTTCCAACAAGCAGGAGCTGAGCAGAGCACCAAAGGGGGCTTGGGAGTGACTGCACCTGTGTGCCTGTCCCAGCAACCTAGAGTCTGTGCCTGACCCCCTCCAACAGTTCCAGAGTGCAGATGCGTAGGTGTGAGGGTGTGTGTGAGTTGTGTGTGTACATGGCCACAGCTGCTAGCAGAGGTTCTAATTAGAGAAACAAGAACATTCAGTGTAAAGTTTAATTTTAGAGATTAATTAATTTTCTGGTTTTCCTTTTCCCTGGCAATCAATAAAGCTACCAGGAAAATAGACAAAAGAATTGGTTTCTAAGTCTGTGCGTGTGTGGGAGGTGAGGCTGTCTGTGTGAGAAGACCTAGGCAGAAATGGTCAATACAGACAAAAGTAATAATAGGGCCCCCCTTTACTTCCTCCCAGCTCAGGCTCTGTCTCAGAAATGAGCCTGAGGGAGGAAGAGCTGAGTTCCTCCCTCCTCGGAGCCAGGAGGTGGCCAGGCTGCCCCCACACAAGGGCAAGACCTGCCAGCTGGCCAAGAACTGGGGCCTGAGGCCACAGCTCACCATCTGTACCTCACAGATGCCTGCTCAGAGGACAGAGGGGTGCTCCAACCGCCAGGCCCCCGAGGAGCACAGACTCAGGGTCCAGGCAGGTTCAGTGCTGGCAGGCAGGTAGGCACTGCTGCCCAGGGAATCATAATGGGCAGTTGTTCCCTCCTGCCCAAGCCTGCCCTTCTCCGGCCTCCTCTCCCTTCCCATTCAGCCATCGCCACAGGAAAATAAAGCTCAACCACAATGGTCCCCACAATCTGTGCCTCCCAAGTTGCCCCCAGGAAAGGAGGGCAAGGGAGCCAGAGATGTTGCATAGGTGGAGGCCGTGCCCTTTGCAGGCACAGGCCTCGCTTGACTGGAGGAAGATAGGAGAGACTGCAGGAGGCAAAGAAGGACCTCTGATGGCTCAGGAGAAGTGAGAAGCATCAGGGGTGAGCAATGTCAGGCTTCCCAAGGGTTACGCTCTCCAGCTTAAAATATGAGCTCAATCCCTAGGCACTAAGTCTGCTGGGAAAACTTTAGCCGGGCGAGTTGGAAGGGGGGCAGGGTTGCACACAGACATGCACACTGAAGCACATCAGGGTGGGAGTGGTGGGGAGTGAAGGTGATGGCCAGAACTTCCAGGGAACAGGATGTGGGGCCAGGGCGCTGTGGTGGTGGCAGGGTGCCCCTTTGAAGACCCTGGGGGACACAGCAGGGCTTCTTCAGGATAGGGTAGGATGAAGGGGTGAGCAAGATTTAGAGAATTCCTGACTCTGACCCTGCCACTGGAATTGAGTTTTTCTCCAACTGCAACTTGTGACAATGTCCTCAGCACTGCAGAGGCAATGTGTGTGGGCTGCCCCCCTCAAAGACACGCCCTCCTTTGCAGGTCCTCTCACTCCACCTTCCACTGCCCTCTCCTCTGTCTCCCATCTGCTTCCAGAGCCCCGCACTGTCACTCAGGTCTCTCAATCTCCCCACTCAGTCATTCACCTTGGCCAGCTTTAAGGAATGCGGATCGGGTGGGATCTCACCCTCTTTGAAGGGGGTGCCCTCCCAGAACCCAGGCGAGGAGGCTGCTGCCCAGAGGACTGAGAAAGGACTGAGATACACTGCCCTGCCCCGCCCCACTGGCAACAGCTCTTCAGAGCCAGGAGCAGGAGGGAGGGAGGAGGGTGATGTCTGTGTGGTAAGCAGTCTCTCTGGGACCCAGGCTCCAGGGGACCAGTGAAATAAACAACAGTGGTGGGAGTGGCAGAAAGGAAACCCCCATCTTCGGGGTACTCTCCAACACGTCCACGGTTTGGAGATGGAGTATTGGTTTTGAGATTGGGGGGCTGACACCTGGCCCCAGCCTCATACCCACTGAATTCATTAGCTGGTTGGAAGCCAGCCCTGCTGTTCACCAAACCACCGCCCCCTCAGTAGAGAGAGGCCCTGGGGAGCCAGGCAGAGGAAGAAGGAAAGCCCCAATTTCCCTTCCCCACAGCTTCTGAACCTCCCCAGCTGCACCGCAAAAGCCTCTCACTCGAGACGAAGCCCAACGCGGGTCCCACAGCACAGTCGCACGTAACAGTCAGAAGACCCGTTGGAAGGCTGAACGGGAAATCTCGAGTGTGCGTGTAGGAAGGGAAGGGGTCCCCTTAGAAACTCAGGAGCTGAGGCGGCTCTGCCCCGGTGGGGTTCTCCAGGAACTGCCAAGCCCCCTCCCACCCATGTCTCTTTATGTACAGGGAAGGCGGGGGTCTCAGCCCCACGGGGCCTGTCCGGCTCCCCCTCGCCTCCCTCAAACCCCCTCCGTGCTCAGCACCGCCTACGTCATCACCGTGACCCCCGCCCTGCTACAGGCGGGGAGCACGGTCCGGCAAGGGGCAGGAGGGAGGACAGGGGGGATGCCGCGAGCCACTGGTCACAGTGAGGTCTCCACGCAGGAGCCGTGGCGGTGCAGAGGCCGGTGGCTGTGGCCCAGGCACCCCTCCTGCCGGTGCACTATGAGGACCGGGAAGTAGAGGGCGTCGTGGTAGGGCGGGGGCGGCCCGGCCTCCTCCTCGTCGTCGTCCTCGTCGTCCCCCATGCTGGCCTGGCTCGACAGCCGCGTCTGCTCCGTGGGGCAGCTCGCCTCGTTGACGCTCCCGCTCCGGCTGCGCCACAGGCAGCTGCGCCGCGAGCCGTAGAGGCGGCCGAGCGAGAAGCGGCTGCCCCCGCAGCCCGGCCCTCCGCCGGGCCCCGGGCCGGCCCGCGGGCTGGCGCAGATGCTCAGGGCGCTGCGCGAGAAGATGGACGAGCTGCTGACGGCGCGCTGGCAGTGCTCGCAGCTGCGCCGGTAGGGGGCCACGCCCGCCGCGCCCGGGCCGCCCACCCCGCCGTAGCGGCACGTGGGCGCGTAGCCGCCGGCCCCGCCCCCGGCGCCGCGCGCCCCCAGCGCCGCCAAGTCCATGAGCACCGCCTCGGAGTAACTGGGCACTAGCTGCTGGTTGGAGCGGATGTGCCACTCGAGCTCCGTGCTGTCCACCGTGTTGACCCGCGGCAGGCGGTGGGTGAGCGGCGGCAGCAGCTCGTCGCTGGGGCTCAGGCCGCCGCCCGCGCTGCTGGCGGAGCCCGGGCCCTCCAGGCCGAAGAGCTTCTCCACGTGGTAGTGCGCGTAGGCCGTGCGGTACTCAGCCAGCACGCGCAGCGGCCACGACAGCGTCAGCAGCGCCGCAGCCCAGAAGGCCGAGGAGCAGGCGTACCACGGCGGCCTGGCCGGGTCCGGGAAGGCCACCATGAACTCGCGGAAGTCCACGTTCTTGAGGTGCATGCCCTCGCGCGCCTCCATGTAGTCATCCAGGCCCTCGTTCTCGGCGAAGAAGCGCGCGCGCTGGCACAGATACGCGTTCTCGGCCTCCACGCTGGCGAAGCTGAAGCACTTGGTGAAGCGCAGCCGCGTGGCTGGCGCGCCCTCCAGACCCACGAGCGCCTTGGATACGTCGCGAACGCCGCAGCGCGCGTAGTCGAACTCGGCCTCGGCCACGTGCGTGTTGACGCGCTCGTGATAGACCTGCGGTGTTGGGGAAGGAGCCGGGAGTCGCTGGTCTGCTCACCCTCCTCCACCCCATCGCTGCTCTTGTTGCCTGGTCAGACCCTAGGCCTGTCCTGGTTTTGATCCTGGTAGGAGCCTGGTAGGATCATCTCATCTGGCTATAGAGAAACTGAGGCCCTCATCTTAATCAGGAGTTAGAGATGAGGGCAGGAATCATCCCTATCTGTGTGTTCTAATTTTAATTAAACTCTGCTTCCTTTGGGGGTCAGGCCGTGGCCTCTGGCTTGCCTGACCCTTTGCCTCTGTTTCCATTGTCCCATACAGCCCCCTCATCACCACTGCCTGCCTGTCTTCCCTTTTACAAGTGTGTTTCCTAATGGGCCCTCCAGAGGAGCTCCCTGTCGAAGGCCTTTTGTCTCTGGTCTCCCTGTTCACACCTTAGCTATCAGCCAGCCTCCCTCCTGATTCTTAAGGTCCCAGGCTTCCTCTGTTTACCAATCCCCAGACTGAGAAGGAAGTCACCCTCATCTGGGAAAATCTCCTCCTCTTCATCCAGGGCTCTCAATATGTCTAATCCTGGAGGGTCTAGAAAGTGCTCATTGACCATCCCCACCACCACAGCTCTCCATGTGTCTCCCATGCCTACCTCCACCTTTTTGCCAGCTGACCCCCACCTCTGGGAGCCTTGGACTTAGGATCCAGGGCCCTGGGTTTGAGTCTAGCACCACTACTTAGAAGTTGCTGACCTTGGGCAAGGACCTGGTAGCAGCCACCTCACTAAATAGGTGAGGGCATGCTGTGAGAGTGTGCATGTGAAGCTGTCTCCAACCATTAAGCACTAAACAGAATAGACTGTAGAGCCAGACTGCCTGGGTTCAAATCCCAACTCCCTCACATACTAGGTGTTTGACTTTGGGCAAGTTACTTAACCTCTCCAAGCCTCGGTTTCCTCATCTGTAAAATGGGGATAATAGTTACCTACCTCATCTGGTTATTATGAGGGTTAAATAAATTAGTTGATGTTTGTAAAGTACTTAGTTTGCCGTTACTACTATGGTTGTTACTGCCCTCCTGTTGCAGTGCCCACAAGAGCTCACTGCTTTCTCTGCTCCACTCCCTGGGGCCAGTCAGGCAGGATGGGAGCAGATGTGCACCCTCCTCCCATCTAGACTGACCTGTGCTCCCCTCCAGCCCCTCACCTGGGTGGTGGTGTAGGCATCTCCGTTGCGGTATCGGGTGACTTGGCGGGTGCGGCGGACATAGTGGTAGCTGATGGCCTTCCACCAGATGCAAGGTGTGGCCTGCTGCATTCGGCCCACACGCTCCCGAACACTGCTTACATCAACACGGTGCTGCAGCTCATGGCGGGCTTGGCAGTGCCAGCACTCCACCAGATAGACCGCATACAGCATGAGCAGGAAGGCCAGGGGGATGTAGACATAGCCGTTGGAGCAGGGGCTGTCATGGTACATGAGGCTGTTGCCCTGATAGGCGCTGCTGAAGGTGAGGCGGGTCACTGTGGTGACGTGGCACCAGGCCACGGCCCCCAGGCAGCCGTACATGAGCAGGGAGAGCAGCAGGCACTTCCAGTGGGACTCACGGCAGAGGGACTTGGTGAAAGAGGGCTGGATAGGACGCTGCTACTCACAGGGACAGGAAGAGCGGCCGAGATGAGAGGGAAGTGAGACAGTGGCAGGACCCAGAACAGAGATGGATGCAGGGATGGAGGGGCAGAGACCAGCATCAGAGATGACAGGCAGAGACCAACAGGGATGTGGAGAGAACATGTAAGACCGAGAGGGGAGTCAAGGAACAGAGATAACACAGAAGTGACCCAGAGTGAGGGGACAGGAAAAGGGAACAAATGCCAATACAGAGAAGTGCAAAGAAACAGACATCCCAAGAAGCAGAAAGGTATCAGCGCCACAGATGGAGAGAGGAGGCCCAGGTGGCAAAGACACAGATGGATAGGATAGCACCCAGAGAAACAGAGTCCAAGGACAGACACAAAGATGGCAATGAAACCGGAGAAAGTGTGGATGGGGAAGACAGGGGAGGACAGACAGGCATCAGCGAAGGCAGGTCTCCAGCCCAGACCCCTTCCAGGTGTCTCACTGACATCACCTTTCCACTTAACAGGTGGGGCCCTTACTTCAGTCTATATTGTGGAGGAGCCACTCCTCTTTAACCCATCCACCTCCGTGTCCCTCACAAACAATTAGCCTCATACCTCCTTCGGAGGGGAGCCCACGTTCTGTACCCCAGGCCCTCTGTGAGTCTCCCTCCGGTACCCTAACATCCTTCCCGTGTTCTAAGATGGGAGGGAGGGAGCTGGTGTCCCTAAACAGAAAGCATTCCAGGAGCAGATATCTAGAAGGGCAGAGGCCTGTGGCAGGGGAGAGGGGATGTGTAACGGGTTCGAGGGTAGAAAGGAAGACATTTGCAGCTCAGCCATTTGTCAAGCGGGAATGATTTTTGGTCCTCTCTGGGGGCCTGTTAGCTTGTTAGAGCACTTGGCGGGTTCTGTCCCACAGTCACCCCAGTGACTTGTTTACATGTCTGGCTCCGCCACTAGACTGAGTGTTCCTGAGGGCAGGGCCCCATCTCTTTGCATCCTAGCTGCCTACCATGGTGCTGGCACTCAATAGCCACTTAATAGATGGGTATTGAGTTGGATTTCTGGTGGTGCCTGGGCTTTCCCACTCCTCCTCCCTGCTGTCTAGCTTTAGGAACCTCACACACACCCTCCTACTGAGATCCTGACATTATTTCAATTCCCAGAACCTGACCTGAAAGCTAGCCAGGAAAAGAAGGGGACAGTAGTAACAGGCAGTGGGCCCTGGATCTGGTGTGAAATCAAAGGAAAGATCTGAAAGTGCAGAGAAGTAGGTGGACTAGGAAATAGCACACAGCATAAACAAACCAGATCAGGGAGTCTTGTCCTTGGGAGGGGGTGTGTGTGCATATGTGCACTTAACTGGGTGTGCACTTGTCCCAATGAGAGCACATCTGAAAGGGGCCCTACCTGCAGGCCCACCTGCCTGTGTGTTTCTGCCCTAGTGCAGGGTGCATGTGTGTGCACAGATGTACATGGGAGATGGGGATGCTCCTGGTACTTTCCTCAGTCTCTTTGTCTGGAGATTCAGAGGACTGAAGAGTAGGCCCCCAAGTAGGGATATGCTTAGTACCAGCACTCTGAAGGATTCCTGGGCTCAGGGCCCCCTGGACGGGGGGCTGCATGGCCAGTGGGAGAGAGAGGTGCACGCCCCCCCCCACACACACTCCTATTGATGAGGGTGGGGGGAAGGGATGGGAGGTTAGATGGGTGTCGTCTCTCTACACATTTGACCTTCTTAGGACCCCAGGTCAGGTAATACTACCATTTTCCCCTGATATTCTCCAGTCTCTGTAGCCCCCACAGGTCGCCCTTCCTGGCCTTCAAAAGAGCATCCCTTCTGTGATATAGGATCCTGGCCACTCTCCCCACCCGGATCCGCCCGGGTCCGAGAGGCTCCGCCCCTAGACCCCGCCCCCTGCCCAGGACCCCCGAGCCCCGCCTCTGGCGCAGCCCCTTCCCCCGCCACCGCGGACAGCTCCCGCCGCCGGGTGGGGACGGCTGCGCGGGACTGCGGCGGCCGCGGCCGGCTCTGCTGCGGCGGAACCGCCGGGGCAGCCGCGGCGGGGGATGGGGCCGGGCTGCGGCCGCGCCCGGGAAGGGGCTCCTCGGGCTCTCACCTCCTCTCGGGCGGGGCCCTCGTCCGCCGCCGCCGCTGCTGTAGGCTCCTCCGGGACCCCGGGGCCGCCACCGCCGCCGCCGCCGCCGGCGCTCTCTCCCGCGGCCGAGCCAGGGGGGGACATGGCGTAGAGGGGGGGCGTCGAGCTCAGGGTCTCCCGGGGGGCTGCCGGGGGCCGGGGGCATCCTGCGCGGGCCCTGGGGAGGGGACGGGAGGGGGCGGGGCCCTCGCTGCTCCCCACCCCCCGCAAAGGGGGGAGGGGACCTGTAAAGGGCACCGGGGGTAAGGGTCTAGGGGCTTGGGGTGGGCAGGCGGGCTGAGGGGCCGGGCTGGGGGGGCCGGGGCCGGGGGCGGGTGTCACCTTGAGGCCCGCGCGGCGCCGCTCCGCCTCCCGCCCGCTCCCGCCGCCGCCTTTTGTCTGAGCCGAGCTGAAGCCAGCGCGCCCCCCCCTTCCTCCCAGCGCAGGAGCCCCGCCCCCAGCCCCCCAAACTCCGCCTTCCCCAAGCCTACCTAATAACCACCCCTAAAGAGCAGAAGCAACAGGGGCTCCCCACACCCCTTCCCCACTCCTGCCCCTGCTAACTGCGCGTGCACGCGCGCGTGCACACACACACACACACACACACACACACACACCAGCATCCTAGGAAGATCTGTGAAAGTGAGTCTTGGCACCCTAGGAAGATACTTGTTCCCAGTTGGGTGGTAAAGGGTTAAGGCAGGAGCCAGATTTAAGAGGCTAGACCCAATTGAACCTGTGTGGAATAGGGCAAAAGGGAAAGGACTGAGCTCTACGTGAGAAAGGACTACCAGAGGGCAGAGAGGACAGTGGAACCAGCCTTCACAGACTATCTTACTTTCCTAGAAGTGCAGCCCCAGAGAAGCAAAGGCGTGTGTACATTGCCCTTTGCTGGAGATCAGGAAACCAGAGTTCTAATTCTTAATCTTGGCTCTTCCACTGACAAGTTGCATGACCTTGGGCAAGTGCCTTTCCTTCTCTGAGCCTTAGTTGCCTCATCTGTGCAGTGAGGAAGTTGACTGGAGAGTCTCTAAGGCTCTGACCTTCTCTGGGTGTAGGAGGCAAAAATCACAGACCACAGGCCAGGCTGAGGGATGCAGGTAGCCTACACCTTTATGCCATCCACCCGCACTTCTTTTCCCCGCCACCCCTAGGACAGGAAGAAAGGAAACTGACATTCATTCATTCCTGGATGCATCCATTCAATAAACAAGTATTGGGTTCCTACTGTGGGCCCTGTTCAGAAATGGAACACACAATGTCCTGCCCTCAAGGAGCCCAGCCTAATGGGGAGGGGGACATGGAAACTAATTTTGCTAGAATAGGATAAAGGCTATGCATGATCAATCTGTGTGCACAGTCACTGTGGAATCCTACTGTGTGTCATGTGCTATCCTGGAGTCTTTGACATATAGTAACTGTTTCCCCATTTACCCTTTTGGAACTGAGGCAGAGGGAGGGTGAGTGACTTACTCAAGGTCACCTGCTAGTACTCACAGAGCTAAAATCCCCATTCAAAAGTCCATGGGGATATTTAGGAGCAGGCAGTTAGTTTGAGGTAAAGCCTGGATATCTGATCTTTGGCGATAGAGAACAAGCACACTTATCTGCTGGGATGGCCCTACCCCTCACTGGGGCAGTAGGGCCACTGCCTCCACTCTCCAAACACTCACCCCCTACTGCTGATCCTGCCTCCGTTTTCTTACTGTTCCCTTACCAGGGGAGGTGAAAGTGACTCTGTCCAACAATTGCTTCAGAACTAACCAGCCTGCATGATCCTCCCCAGATCAGTGAGTCCATCTTCCCTGCCCAAACAGTGGAAGGTGTGCTCCTGAAGAGACAGGGGTTCTCTTGCACTCCAGTGGCAGAAGAGAAATCTCACTTGGTGACTCATTCCAATGTCTCCCACCCATGCTTTTTAGAAAGTCGTGCCTCACAGCTAACTCTGACCCTTCTACTTCTGGTTTCCTCCCCTCCCACCTAATTCAGTCCTCACCGCAGACAGAGAGCAGAGGTCCTAACCCTGACCTTTCCTAACCAGATTTTAAAAAACCAAAAAACCTCACACTCCCCATTTAGTTGTTATAACCTTTCTGGTGTCCCCCACCCCACAGCCTTTACTTTCTCACCTCAGGGGGCTTTGGAAGAGAGATAGCCCAACTCCTTTTGGCCAACCCCAGAGCTCCCAAGAGATAAAAAGAACACCCCCCTTCCATTCACACACATTACTTTTTCTTGAAAGCTCAGGGAAAAGAGGGGTGAAGGGAGGGGGCTTGGAAGGAGCCAGCTGACCAGCTGGTCACCATGGCAGCCGGGCCTGCTTCCAGAAGATGAGCCTGGGGGAGGGGGGGGATGGAGGCTAGGAGTGGCAGAACAACCAAGAGAACTAGAAAACCGACTGGGGAAGTGGGGAAGAATCGGAGGGGCCCAGCCTCAAAGAAGACTGGGGCTGAGGAAATGAAGTCAGGGCCCTGACCACACTGTGGCCTGAGGCAAAGTCCCCTGGCCATGTTTCCAGATGATACTGCATGGTTCTTCTCCCCATTCCTGAAGTTTCCCCAGAAGGGCTCCCTGTCAGAGTGTAGACTAGGTGCAGGAAGCAGTGAGTGACTCAATGCTGACCTCATGTGGCCAGAAGAGGGGCCGCCACACACCTGTTATGGTTCAGAGCCTGGCATGGGGCTGAAAGGAAGTAGGTTTTTCCTTCAACCTCTGTATAAATGAGAGTTGCGGTCACTGAACATTCCTGAGTTCTTGTGTCCTTGCAAAGGGCTCAGATGCCCCAAGCCCTTTAGGCCTTCATAAAGGAAAGAAAATTTACTGAAAAAATTTTAAGTGTTGGATTAGGGACAGGAGAGCCTGGCTCTGCAATTTGTTTGGCCTTAGGAAAGCCAACTCACATCTCTAGGCCTAAGCTCACCAACTTTAAAATGGGGATAATGCCAGATTTTAAACCCAAGTGGCCTGGGTCTGGAGTTTATGACCATACTTTTGCTCCAGCTTTTGAGGATGGGAGAGGAACGTGTCAGGGGAGGAAGTTGAAAACATCTGAAATCACACTGACCCCACGGGAAGGAGATGTCTCAATTTCCTTAGGCTATTCCTTCATGGCTTCTTACTGCCTCATACTCAACACATCCTCCCTCTCTGGTCCTCCAGGGGGATGGAGAGGAGTAGGTCATATCCTCCTGTTTGCCCTTCCCCTCTCTTCTCTTTACTAACCCCCTCCCCCCAAGAGGCTAGGTACTTCTCTTCTCCCCAGACCTCTTTCCTTCCCATTTCCAGTTCAAATGGAAACTTCCCTGTCCCTCATCCCACTGAGTAGTTGGCCCCACTGTATGCTCCCACAACACCCTGTTCTCACTCCTGTCTTACCGCAATCCCTGTGTTGTAATTGCCAGGGTGCTTGGTGGCTATTACTGTTATTGTGACACTTGGTTTTGCTTCCAGCAGAGAGAACAATGTCATACATGTAATAGAAGCTCCACAGCCCTAGCTGATTTGGTCCAGTGGTTAGAGCGTTGGCCCGCAGACTGAAGGGCCCTGGGTTTGATTTCTGCCAAGAGCACGTACCTCGGTTGCAGGTTGGTTTCCCTGCCCTGGTCCGGGTGCTTGCAGGAGGCAACCAATTGATGTGTCTCTCTCACATCAATGTTTCCCCCCCGCACACACACTCTCTACTCTCTCTGAAAAACAATGGAAAAAATATCCTCGTGTGAGGATTAAAAAAAAGATGAAGCTCAACCTATGCCTGTCAAATGGATGAATAAAATGAGGTTGCATGGGGAGGGCAGTAGGGAAGCTGGTTAATAGTTGTCTACACTCACTCGAGCGTTCTTTCCCCAATGCCAGAGATAGAAAAGATGCTCCCTTGGGGATGGTCTTCTAAAGGCATTGTTGGCCCATGGTCGAAGGCACTTTGGGTAGGGGGTAAATCATGGGCACTGGTTTGGGCTCATCATGTGGGTGGGGTTTGCCTATAGCCTCCCTGGGCCCAGGGAAAGCAGGGACAGGGAAGGAGGAAAGATGTGTTGGTGTTGGGCTGGAGCTGGGGCAGTCACCTTAGCAGAGTATGGCCCAGTGTGTCTGGGCCTCCCCATCCTGGCCCCACCATGAGGAACTAATCTTCCCTGACAGATGGGGGTAACCAGATGTTGCAACCACAGAGGCCAGGGTTTCACCCCTGTGAAGAATGACCATTCTGCTTTTTTAGAGAACAAAAAGCATGACCAAACTCCTTCTTTTAGACACCAGTCTGTCTGAGAAAACCCGTTTTTGAAAAACACATCCTCACGCCCAATTCTGTGTGATCTGGCAAGTTGACACAGGAGACCCTCTATCCGGGACCCATACATACAGTGGTTGTCCCCTTTCCCTGCCCCAACTCCTGGGCACTGGTAGATGGGAAAGCAAGAGAAACGGAGAGAAACAGGTAGGACACAGGAAGCAATGCTGCCCATCCCACCAGCCACATGCCCTCACAAGATGCCTCGTTTGTACGATTGATAAATATTTGACAACCAATGAATGAATACGTGAATGAATGGAAACAATGAGTGAAGAAATGGAGGAAGTGAAGGAAGGAAGGATTGCTTGGGATTATGAATGGAAAAGAAGGAAGGGGGAAAAAAGCGAATGCATAAATGAATCGAGGTGATGGGTGGGTGGGTGGGTGGGTGGGTGGATGGGTGGATGGACGGACGGACGGACGGACGGACGGACGGACGGATGATGAATGGGAGAATTAACGCCAGAGTGAGTCAGGACCGGGTAACCCCTGAGTCCCAGCCAACGCAGAGGGGGATTCCGGGGGGCGGGGCCTGTGCCCGGAAGCGCCGGCGGGGGGCGGGCCGAGGGGCGGGCCGAGCGCGCGTCAGACCGGGCATCCCGGCTTCCCCGAGCAACCCCGGCGGCGGACCCTCCAGCGCTCCGCGCCTCTCCCACGCTCCTCGCTGACTCCTCGGACCCCAGCAGCCCGCGAAGGAGGCCGTTCCGGGCCGGGAGCCCGCTCCCCAAGACGGACGTGGAACCCGGAAAGGCGGTGCGGCGGAGCCCGGAGCCGGATCCTGCCTGGACTGGGCCCCCGCGGGCTGGCGCCGCGGGCATGTCGGAGGCGCGCAAGGGGACCGACGAGTCGGACGAGAACCAGTATGATTCGGGCATCGAGTCTCTGCGCTCTCTGCGCTCCCTGCCCGAGACCACCCCGACCTCAGCCTCCGGGCCCCCTGGCGGCAGAGGCCCCCAGTCCTGGACCCATCCTCGGGGAACCGCCAAAGAGCCGCCGGAGAAGGAAGACGCCGACGGGGAGAGGGCGGACTCCACCTATGGCTCCTCGTCGCTCACCGAGCCTTTGACCTTTTGGGGGAGTCCTGAGACCGAAAACCCGTCCCCAGGCTCGCCGCTTCCCCCAGCTGGGCCGCTGAGTCCTCAGCAGCTGGAAGCACTCACTTACATCTCTGAGGACGGAGACACGTGAGTATGGGGGCTAGGCTGGGACGCATTCCTTCCCGCACTGGGGCCTCCCCAGGAGCAGCAGCAGGCCGGGCCCCCCTCGGTGATGATCCCTCAAGGCACCTGCCCTGGAAGCGGCATTCTCCACTCTCTGTTTCAAACTCCAAACTTAACTCTCAGCCCACTTTTGAGCTCTAGACAGGCCCAGACCAGAGGACCTGGAATCATCTCTCTGCCCACCCTTTTGGAGGTAGGCAGAGCATGCAGGGCCCTTATCAGGCACCTGGAACCCCAGTTACCATCTTGGAAACCTAGCAATAACCCACCACTAGGAAAATAAAATTCCCCTGACCAGTCCAGTTTTTTTTTTTCTTCTTCTTCTTTCTTGCTGGGGGAGAGGGCGTCCTTGCTTGCGCAATATCTGGAATTCCCGGCCCCTGACCTCAGAAAGCCCTGTCTCAAGGAACAAGAGGTGCCAGTTACAGATTGTCAGTGGAGGCCAGGAAGCTAGGGGTTGGGGTATTGCCACGGTGCAGAGCTGAGGCTGGCCCTGAGGAGGAGGGGTGAGCCAGGTTGGGGCACTCTTGTTCCTGCAGACTGACAGGCTGACAGGCGGCTGGCTGCCCCAGCCTACTTCCTGCTCTGCTGAGAAAGGGGAAGTGAGGGTTGGAGTCAGCCTTACCAACACCTTCTATCTCCCAAGCCCCCCCAGTCCTCCTCACTGTCCTTTCTGACCACCTTACTTTACAGTTTCTCCCCAGGCCCAGGCAGAGCTTGGTGGGGACTGGGCTAGGAAGCAGTTGAAGTAAGAGGCAGTAGTGCAGAAGGTCCGGCCAGATGAGGATTTGCCCCTTAGGAAGAAAAAACACTGTTAGGAGAGGGGGTGGTTGGGATTTGGGTGTGAGAAACAGAGTGGAGGGAGCTGGAGTCCCAGAAAAGGGATGTTGAACAAGGTAGGGGGGATGTAGAAGGGGCAGGAAATGTCTGTCCTGACCTGCTTTTTTGGAAATGCAAAGGGTCATAATCCTGGGTGACCTCTGACAAAGAGACCCAGTGGGCAGAAAAGGAGTGACCCCAGGCCTTTTGTACTCTGTGTACTCTGTGCCCGGATCACTAGCCCTCAGGCCCAGAACCAAGATTTTGGAGGCTCCATGTGAAATGCTTATGACTGACCTTCGACCCAAAGAGTGGGAGCTCCAGGTGGATACCTATGGCTGACCTTTGACCCAAGGAGTGGGGACTTCTGGTGCTGCCCTCCTTTGTTAGCCTCTCAGCCCAGCTTTTACCACCTCTGGTTAGAGACAGGTGTGTCTAGAATGGGCAGGGGGAGGTGTCAAGACTCCCCAGGGGGTCCCTTCCCTCGGAAGTGTCTGGGCTGTGGGACATATGGAAGTGGGAAGAGGAAGTGGGAGGAGGGGAGACTGAGGGAGAGAGGGAGGTGGCTGCAGGAATGTGACCCAGAGAGCTGGTCCTGGCCGAGGGGATTTCCAGAGTGGTTCCTCCCTCCCTCCGTCACTCTCTCCTGCTGCCTGCTGCCAGCCTGCCCCGATCCTGCCTGAGCAGCCCCCTCCCCAGCCCAGATAGGCCTTTTAGCCAAGCTACCCCAGTCAGTATTGCCCCAAGGCATCTGGCCTGGCCTAGACCCTCCTGCTCTGGCTTTCATTTTCCCCACCTGATGTGGGGAAACCCCAGGACTGGAACTTCCCCTCCCAGCTGCCCTCCCACCCCTAGGTTAAGGCTCTTTGTCCCCCAACAAACACACTTTTTCTGTGCTGCACAGACCTTGCCTTGGTGGTGCACACAGTGGAGGGCTCTGGCCAGACCCACCCAGTCTTTGCTGTCTGAAGAGTGGCCCTCTTTTTTAATTTATTTTTTAATCCTCACTGGAGGATATTTTTCCCATTGCTTTTCAGAGACAGTGGAAGGGAGAGAGAGAGAAACATCGGTGTGACAGAGACACACTGATTGGTTGCCTCCTGCACGAGTCCCAACCGGGGATCGAGCCTGCAACCGAGGTACATGCCCTTGGCCTGAATCAAACCCGGGACCCTTCAGTCTGCAGGCCAATGCTCTAACCACTGAACCAAATCCGCTAGGGCTGAAGAGTGGCCCTCTTGATTCACTTCCCTGTCGGGGACAACAGGACAGGACGTTGCACTCCTCCTTGCTCCTAATCCAAGAGCTTCTGTTTTCTCCCCCTTGGCTTGTGCAACATTGAGGTTTTTTTGGGGGGTGACCCCACTCCTGCCCTCTGTTCTATTGGGGTGGCAGTAAGTGGGGAGCTCAGCCCTGTAAACCACCTCTACACTACCCCGGCAGCTTTCAGTTTGGCTTTAGAGTTACAGCTGGTCTGGTGGGGCCCTGGGTTCCAGAGGGGAGTGGGGTGTGGGACAGGAAGCTCCTTGGCCCATCAGCCTCCTGCCCACACTCCCACTGAGCCAAGGCCCTCCTTGAAGGCCAGAGATGGGAACTTGGAGTCTCCACCCCCAGGATCCTGGCTTCCCACACCAACCCTCACTTCCTGGCCCAAACTCTCACTTCCTGTACCTACCTAATAGGTGGCTTCTTAGAGCTGTGTTACTTCTAACCCCAGGACCCCAGCCCACTCTCTCTGACCTGGGCCCTGACACTAAACCCTGCCCCTGCCCTCTAGGCTGGTCCACCTGGCTGTGATTCACGAGGCTCCAGCTGTGCTGCTCTATTGCCTGAATTTGCTGCCCCAGGAGGTCCTCGACATTCAGAACAACCTTTATCAGGTGGGTGGAAAGGGTGGGCTGTGCCCAGATGCCCATATCTTCCCTGGCAGCCATCCCGAGCAGCCACACAAGTGACCTTAGGTTGCTTCCTCAGGAAACTGTATGCCAGACACTGAGCTAGAAGCTGAGGATACAGACATAAGTAAGACACAGCCTCTGCCCACAAGGTGCTTGAGCCTGGGCTAGGGACTGGTGTCAACATCTAATTACACAGCATGGTGACAAGAGTTGTGATGGAGGCACATACCAGCTGCTGTGGGATCCAGTGTCTGTGGGGAACAGCCAGGGAAGGGTTAATACAGGAGGTGACATCTGCATGGAGCCTTAAAGAGGAGTGTGCTAGGTGTAGACTGCCTGGTGCCTCTGTCTTTCTTCTCTCCAGCCCCTCTCTGTCACCTAGCCCTTGGGGATAAGAGGTCTCCCTAGAGGATGAGAAGGTAGACCCTGTCCCCATCTGTCCTTTCTCCAGGGGCTAAGGGGACCTACAAGAAGAGCAGGGGGCCACCTCCCTCACCCTGCCTCCAGAGCTGGGTCTCGAGCTTGGTGGGGATTGACAGAGGGAAGGGCTTGGTAGTGTGGCCTTGGAAGACCAGGGCCATAGCCTCTATAAGCTGCCCTCAAGGAAGGTGCTGGCAGTTGTCAATTCCTGTGCCCACCTCAGCATGTCCCCAGACATGGGAGTGTGCTGCAGTGGCCCTGTGACCCTCTGTTTGTGCCTACAGACAGCACTCCATCTGGCTGTACATCTGGACCAGCCAGGTACAGTTCGGGCCCTAGTGCTAAAGGGGGCCAGTCGCATGCTACAGGACCGACATGGTGACACAGCCCTGCATGTGGCCTGCCAGCGCCAGCACCTAGCCTGTGCCCGCTGCCTGCTAGAGGGACAGCTAGAGCGAGGCAGAGGACCACCTCACTCCCTGGACCTCCAGCTGCAAAATTGGCAAGGTACAGGCAGCCGCAGGGCATGTAGGATGAGGAGGGGACAAGAGACAGGGATCCCGCTCTCAGGAAAGGGGGGTGATAGCTTGTCAATTGATGCACCTCCAGTTCTAAGCACATAGATACTCAGTACATCTTTGCTGAATGAATGAGTGAATGAATTTGATTTAGAATTTTCTTAGAACCTGCTGTGTGCTAAACAGAGCTAAACCTTGCCCTCAAGCTATTCAGTTTAACAGAGATCATAAATTCATTCAACAAAAATGTACTGAGGGCCTCTATGTGCCAGACACTATTCTAGGAGCTGGGCCTAAATCTGTGAACAAAACCGAGAACGACAGAAAGACAATAAATATAAGTGGGTTCTCTAGTACGTTAAAAGGCAGTAAGTGCTGCGGGAAAGTAGAGCAGAGTGAGAACTGGAATGTGGGGGATGGGCTGTGTGATTTCATGTGATTAAACAGTGGTCAGGGAAAGCCTCATGGAGCAGGGACATTTGAGCAGAATTTTGAGGGAGGGGAGGCATGTGAATCTGCATCTAGTTCTCTAAGCAGAGGGGAATCCAGGCCAGAAAGGAGACAGCAAAAAGGCTAGGGGAACACATGGGAGGAAGGGGCCCTGGGGAGGGGCTGGGGGCATGAGGATCCCAGAGACCTCTGAATAAGTTGGCTTTGGCCAGGGCTTGAAGGCAGGCAAAGTTAGAGTTAAAGAGAATGGGGAGGGGGGAAATTGGGGGAGGGTTCGTGTGTAGGGGGTGTCACTAAGCAACCTGACCCCTGAAGCATGAAAGTTTCAATAACATGACTCTGAAAAGGTGGAAACTTTGCTTTCCTTTCCCCTCAGACTTTTGAGGGGGTTTTTGGGTTTGTGTTTTAACAGCTCTGTGATCAGAGGTATTGAGTGGGCAGTGGGTCCCTTGGGGCGGAGGGGTAGGGAGGTCCCTGAAGATTGGGAGAGACAGAGTTGGTGGATGCAGATTAGCAGCCCCCACGTTCACCCCATCCTAGGTCTGGCCTGTCTCCACATCGCCACTCTGCAGAGGAACCAGCCACTCATGGAACTGCTTCTTGAAAACGGAGCTGACATTGACGTGCAGGTGAGGTGGCCAGTCAGGGTGCTGCCCGGCCCAGGGTCTGCCCCACCACCTGGTCTAGCCCCCAGGTCCACTCCCTGTGTCAAAAGTGGTAGCCCTCACCTGCGCCTGGACCCCGCATGCTTCCTCTTCAGGGCCTTGGCTGACATCTTTATTCCCCTCCAGGAGGGCACGAGTGGGAAGACAGCGCTGCATCTGGCTGTGGAGACCCAGGAGCGGAGTCTGGTGCAGTTCCTGCTCCAGGCTGGGGCCCGGGTAGATGCCCGTATGCTCAACGGGTGCACACCCCTGCACCTTGCTGCAGGCCGGGGCCTCAAGAGCATCTCATCCACTCTGCGCGAGGCGGGTGCTGACTCCCTGCTGCGTAACGTGGAGGATGAGACGCCTCAGGACCTGGCTGAGGATGTGACACCCCAGGACCTGGCTGAGGATGTAAGAGGCACACCCTCAGCTCTGCTCTCCAGGCCTTCCCTCACCCATAGCAGAGACAGGAGCCGTAATGGCTGAAAGGCCCAAGGAATTAGGATCCTGAGGAGCAATCCATAATTCTGCCACTCACCAATTGTGGCACTTTGGGCAAGCTTCTGCCCCTCTCTCAGCCTGTTTTCTTAGTTGGCCATGGTCAGGGGGGCCCAAACTTGGACTCCTACAGGAGCCCTGCAGCTAAAGTGGATCAGTGAAGCAGACCAGATGTAAGACAGTGGGGTTGTGGGGCCCCTGGGAGACCAGAGAGTCTGCCCGAGGGTCACTCTATTCAGGTTTAGCACATAATTGCAGAGAAGGAATATAGGCCCAGTATTTCCAAGTCTTGGGAATATTTTAAGAGAGATGAAACCTAGATGTTCTGTATAATCTCCCGTTTTTAAATGTTCAATGTAAAAAATAATCAAAATACTTGGTGGCTACCCTCCCCCTAACCCCAACCCCCAAAAACCAGACCCATGGGCTGGATCACCTCCTTGGTCCTTCTTATCTGTGACATTCAGGGATTTTCTTAGAGAGTGAGGACTTGCCTAAGGCCTCAGGGCTCTTGCCAGCCCAGAGGGTCACCACTTGGGAGATTAGTAGGAAGACTTGTTCGCTAATGTCCAACTGTCAGTTGATGGGGAGAAAATGGTCCATAGGCCTCCCCAGCTCCCTTCCCTCACTGCTGCCTTTTCCCCCTGTACCCTGACCTTGCTTCTCTCCATTCTCTTTCTCAGCCCTTTACTCTTTTGCCCTTTGATGACCTAAAGATCTCTGGAAAGCCACTGATGTGTGCCGACTGAAGCCAGGGCAGGGTCTGGGGCCCCTGAGGCTTCCCATCTTCCCATCTGGAAGCTGGAGCCACAGTTGTGCAGTTTGGGCCCAGGCAATGTGTGCTTCTGGAGTCCTGGGGACTGCTGCGGCCAGCACAGTCCTGAGCTGAGAGGAGGGATCACAAGTGAGGACGAGCCAGTCTGGAAAGAAGAGCTTCCCAGGTGGACAGAGATTCTTGGAAGAACGTACCCCCTCCCGCCCCTCCAAAGCCCCACGTATCCTGGGTGAAGCCTGTTTACCTCTCTGGAAGATGGCAGTGACTCTTGTTTCTACCCACGTTGGGTCACCCTAAAACTGCCAACAAGTAAGAAAACAAGGACTCTCCTGAGTAAAGAGAGAAACTGAAATATGAGCGAGCAGGGCCCTGAGGGCTTCCATCTCACTGCTATTGAGAACTGTTGTTTAAAGACTTGACACAGAAGGCCCTGGACTGAGCCTTTGGGGAAGGGGAAGTTTCAATAACATGACACTAAAACTGCAAGACTTTTAAAAAGTTTCCCCCACCAGAGTTGTTTTGTGCGAATGCATGTCTGTGTGCATTGGAGATTTTTAGACAAGTCTGCCCTGTGACCTTGTGGGAGAGGCAGAAAGAAGGAAATTCTTATCTTAGCAGGGTAGGACCTTGCTAGGTAGGGTAGGAGGGCTAACAATCCTCAGTCCTCTGTGCAGCACAGACCCTTGTCCTTTCTGTGGAAATGCAGAGGGATGGAGGAAGAGAGATTGAAATAAGAAGACACAGGTGGGAGTCCTCACCAGTGCCTTGGAGGTTGCCATCTGGAGAAGTCTGGGAGGAAGGGCTAGCCTAGGGAGGGTGACACAGGGAGCTGTGGCTTTTTTTTTTTCCCCTCATATTCCACACATGTTTGAGGGCCCTGTTAGGTCAGGCCTATGCTGGGATGAAGAATATGGAAATACCAACACAGTCTCTGGCCACTTGGAGCATGTAGTCTAGTGAGTGAGGTAGCCATTAAAATCACAAATGTGTATTTCCATGTAATATGTAATCACAAGTTGCGATGGATGCTGTGAAGGGAAAAATAGTGGGAAGGAGAACAATGGAGTGGGTGGAGGGCCTCTGAGTGTCATCTCAACTCGGACATAAGGATGAGTAAAGGGATGGGGGGAGAGGCGAATTAGAGGAACTGAGAACAGGCCAGTGGGGCTCTACAGGGGACGGGTGAGTGGGCGAGGTAGACTGGGGCCAGGTCATGCAGAGCCTTGAAAGTCATGGGGAATGGCGGGACAGAAGTGCTCGCCCAACCAAAAAAGGGAGACCTCTTCCTGTCAGAAAACGGTAACATAAGGGGAAGTGCTTGGGTCAGAACCTCCATGTCCCCGGCCCTAAGACGGCGTTGCCTCCCAGGCTGGCTATGGGCGATGACGCAGCAGGGTGAGGCATGGGGCTCGGGACTCCCCACCTCCCCTGTCCAGGGCGGCAAACACCCAGGCACCGAGCCCCGTCTCCCTCCGGGCCGCGTGGGGGCGCTGTGGCCCGGCGGCGGCCCGGGGCGCTGCGTGGTCGCAGCGGGGGGCGGAGGGGCGGCCGCGGGCAGGGAGGGAGGCGGGAAGATCGCCGCACTTCCGCTAGCCGCTGGCTCGCTGGCAGCTTCTGGAGACGACGGCGGGAGCGGAGGGACCGCGCGGCTCGGGGCTTCTCATTCCCCGGCCCCCCTCCGCCCCACGCGGCGCGGACCATGGTTGCCAGGTGGGGGGCTCGGGGCGGCGAGTCCACGTGACCGGGCCCCGGGGCCACGTGACTGCCGCTGCTCAGCCGGGTGGGCCGGGTTGGTTCCCAGCCGCCGGGGCGGTGGGCCCGCTGAGCGCTACGCGGAGCCGGCGTGGGCGCGGCGTGGGCTCGCGCTCTTTGGGGGACTTAGGGACTATGTCAGGCGGAGGAGTGGGGGAACCCCGGCGCTCCGGGAAACTGGAGGCCGGGTTAAGGAGGGGGCGCCGCCTCTGGACGGAGCAGCTGGCAAGCGCTGGAGGGAACAGAGGGAACCTGTGTGGCCGGAGGGGCGGGACCGTCCGCGGGGAGAGCGGGAGCCCTGCCTGGACGGCGCCGGCCCCCCAAGGCGAGAGAGAGGCTCTTTGTCCCGGCTGGGCTGCAGCTAAGGGGGGCGGGGAGGTGACTCCGGCCCCTTCTCTGGGGGACGCAGTGGATGATGAGCTGCACCCTAATCAATCCTATGTCCGGTGTCCCCGCAGGTGGTGGGCAGTGGTGGTGCTGGCTGCGCTCCCCTCCCTGGGGGCAGGTGGGGAGACCCCCGAAGCCCCTCCGGAGTCATGGACCCAGCAATGGTTCTTCCGCTTTTTGGTGAATGCTGCTGGCTATGCCAGCTTTATGGTACCTGGCTACCTGCTGGTGCAATACTTCAAGCGGAGGAACTACCTGGAGACAGGTGTGAGGGGAAAGGGTGGGAAAGTGTGCTGAGTACATATTGAGAGTGTTGGCAAGCTATCCAAACAGGGATGTGGTTTGGAAAGGGTGGGAGGAAGGGGGGGGCCGGCCACAGGGCAGGCTGGCTGCTCTGGAAAAGATGATGAGGTGCTAGGAAGAAGACTGGTACTTGACCTTGTGTGCTTTCTTCAGGCAGGGGTCTCTGCTTCCCTCTGGTGAAAGCTTGTGTATTTGGCAATGAGCCCAAGGCCTCCGATGAGGTTCCCCTGGCTCCCCGGACAGAGCCGGCAGAGACCACTCCTACTTGGCAGGCCCTGAAGCTCCTCTTCTGTGCCGTTGGACTCCAGGTAGGCTCTGCTCTTCCTGTGCTGGGTCCCAGTGGGCAGGGTCTCTGGAACCAAGTTTTCACCCTTCCAGTCCCAACAGTGTGCTAGTTGGTTGTGATGTGTCCCCCTCCTCCTAGGGGCATACTGTACCACCTGGTGATCTTCTTAGAAGTGGTTGGAGGAAATGTCTTTTATTCTCTTTTTTCTGTGATTTCTGCTGTCCTATTATTACACTTTCCCCTCCAGTGATGTTTCATATACTGTAAACCCACTGGTAAGTTGGGGAAGACATTCAGTCTTCCCCCACACTGCATGTGAGAAGGGGTGCCAAGATTTTGACCTCATGGCATTTTTGAGTAGACACTAGTCCAACTCATGTAACATGTTAAACTGATAGGTGTCCCATCTACTCAAGAATTCTTGCCTCCCTGAATTGGTTGGAAATAGGAAAATATTTGGGATGGAGTCAGCTCTAACATACCCTGCTGTGGGGACAGACAGGGTCTGGGCAGTTCTAAAGCATTTGTTGTTTTTCACACTTGATTCCGTACAAGATGAAGCCAGGCTCGAGAGGGAAAGGGAAGCTCCTAGTTACTACAGCTGAACCAAGTTATGTATGCTGTCCTTTAAGTCATTTAAACAGCATCCTGAGGAAGAGGGAGGTTGTTGAGATGCTTTTTTGCCAACCTTTATCTCTTCTGTCTCCACCCTCCCCCACCCAGGTGTCTTACCTGACTTGGGGAGTGCTTCAGGAAAGAGTGATGACCCGCAGCTATGGGGCCACAGCCACATGGGTAGGTGAGCGCTTCACAGACTCTCAGTTCCTGGTGCTAATGAACCGAGTGCTGGCACTAATCGTGGCTGGACTCTACTGCCTCTTCTGCAAACAGCCCCGACATGGGGCACCCATGTACCGGTATTCCTTTGCCAGCCTGTCAAATGTGCTTAGCAGCTGGTGCCAATATGAAGCTCTCAAGTTTGTCAGCTTCCCCACCCAGGTGCTGGCCAAGGCCTCAAAGGTGATCCCTGTCATGCTGATGGGAAAGTTGGTGTCTCGGCGCAGCTACGAACACTGGGAATACCTGACAGCTGGCCTCATCTCCATTGGAGTCAGCATGTTTCTGCTGTCCAGCGGACCAGAGCCCCGAAGCTCCCCAGCCACCACACTCTCGGGGTTGATCCTGTTGGCAGGCTACATTGCCTTTGACAGCTTCACCTCAAACTGGCAGGATGCCCTGTTTGCCTATAAGATGTCATCAGTGCAGATGATGTTTGGGGTCAACTTCTTCTCCTGCCTCTTCACAGTGGGCTCTCTCCTAGAGCAGGGGGCCCTCTTGGAGGGGACCCGCTTCATGGGGAGACACAGTGAGTTTGCTGCACATGCCCTGCTGCTATCAGTGTGCTCCGCATGTGGCCAGCTCTTCATCTTCTACACCATTGGACAATTTGGGGCTGCAGTCTTCACCATTATCATGACCCTCCGCCAGGCCTTTGCCATTCTTCTCTCCTGCCTCCTTTATGGCCACACCATTACTGTGGTCGGGGGCCTGGGGGTGGCTGTGGTCTTTGCTGCCCTTCTGCTCCGAGTGTATGCCCGGGGCCGCTTAAAGCAACGGGGAAAGAAGGCTGTGCCCATTGAGTCCCCTGTGCAGGTTTGAGACCTGAGGAGCAAAGTGAACTAGGACCTTTTCACTATACCTTACTGTTATCCTCTCCTACTGTAACTTCTCACAGGTGGCTCAGTGGCAACACACAGGTGTTTTCTCAGTATCACAAACCAGCTCTGCAGTTAGGGGTAGAGAGGCCAGGAGGCAGCCTTCCCTTTTGCCTTAATTCATCAGTTCTCTAGTAGGCAGGATTGAGCCCCAGGATAGAGAGGACAGTCATCAGTGTGGAGAGGGACTGAGGTAAGCCCCTTCAAATTCCCATAAGTCTTGCCCTGTTGGCTCTGCCACCAACCTCGCCTGTGCTTGTCCCCTAAATACCCACCCCCTTTTACAGATTCCCTCCCAGAGACCTGTATTTCTTACTCTGGTGATTGTAAGGGGAAAGCTGTTTTCCTCGGGTAAATGAAAGACGGTGCTGTGCTAGGGGAGGGGGATGGGAGAGCCCTGCCCAGCAATACCACCCTCTATGCTCCTGGATCCCTAGGCTCTCTACTCAGTGAGCCAGTTGCAGGTTTTGGTACTTTGGAAATGTAACTTTCTGCTCTCATAATTTTATTTTTATTAAACTGCTGCAATGGGCTTGGTCCTGTGTTTTGGTTGATGGGAGTATATGCTTTAAAGAAGGAACGTTGATGTACTATTATGTACCATATAACCTGTACTCCAAAGAACTATATAAAACCACATCATCTTTATTTTGCATACTTTAATTTCAGAACAAAATAAAAAAAAAAAAATACACAACATCTAAACCCAATGAGGCCCTTGTAACCTGCCTTATGCAAAGACAGGAGAGGAAAAAACTTTGCTAACAGTAGAGGAAACCAGGTAGGCTAGGGCCACACAGGGCTGCTGGGGGAGCCATGAAGACACTACACAAAGGACGCAAGGTCTGCAAGTAGAAATTCCTAGTCTACTTCTTCCATGCGAGAAGCATCCTCATCACCCTCAAGTGGGGGGATCTCATCTGGAACAGCAGCACTGGGTTCTTCTGCTGTCACTTCGTCTTCATCAATGCCTAAAGTGGAAAAGAAGGTCAGATTTGATCCAGGTAGCATCAGGTCAAATCTGTCCATGCAAAACCAGTTCCCCAATAGGGGTGCTCACCTAGGCCTAGCTTGATCATGCGGTAGATGCGGTTGGAGTGGGTCTGGGGATCCTCCAGTGAGAAGCCAGAAGACAGCAGCGCAGTTTCAAACAGCAACACCACAAGGTCCTTGACAGCCTTGTCATTCTTGTCCGCCTCCGCCTTCTGTCGCAGAGTCTCCACAATGGGGTGGTCAGGGTTGATCTCCAGGTGCTTTTTGGCCATCATGTAGCCCATTGTAGAGTTATCCCGAAGTGCCTGGGCTTTCATGATCCGCTCCATGTTAGCTGTCCAGCCATAGGTGCTAGTCACAATGCAGCAGGGTGAAGACACAAGCCTATTGGAGATTGTCACCTATAGATAGTCACAAAAACCTTAGGTTTGTATTAAACCAGATTACAACTTTAAGATCAAAGTTATGGTATTTTAAGTTTTGCCAAATTTTATAGTAACAGCAACCTTAAACCTGTTTGCTTGAGAGAACAAGAGATAAGATGGCTCTAAATTAAGTTGCTTAAAACCACTAATTGTGTAGCAACACAAGATGCTGAGGGAAAGAGTCCTGGAGGCATCTATTACAACATGTACCAGTCCCAGAATTTCTTACCTTCTCAACCTTCTTATCTAAGATTTCTTTCATGAGTTTGCAGAGATTCTCAAACTTGGCCTTGCTCTCTTCCATTTTCTTTTTCTCCTCTTCATCCTCTGGTAGCTCCAGGCCCTCCTTCGTAACCGAGACCAAGCTTTTCCCATCAAATTCCTTGAGCTGCTGCACACAGTACTCATCAATAGGTTCCGTCATATATACGACCTCGAAGCCCCGCTTCCGCACTCGCTCCACAAAAGCAGAGTTGGCAACTTGCTCTTTGCTTTCACCTATAGGGTTATTACTAAATGTGATTCTGAGACCAAAAAGCTTCATACCAGTTCCCAGGCATCCCCTGAATGCTCCTGCCCCCAGTCCCTACATCTCTAAGGAGAGGCTCTGACCAGACCCAGGCTCCAACGCACCAGTAATATAATAGATGGACTTCTGGGTCTCTTTCATGCGAGAAACATATTCTGAAAGAGAAGTCATTTCATCTCCAGACTGGGAGGTGTGATAGCGCAAAAGCTCAGAAAGGCGTCGCCGATTAGTTGAGTCTTCATGGATTCCAAGCTTTAAGGGTGGAAAGAAATAAACCAGTCTTAATGGAAATAACCTCTTACTCTCTATGTGAATAATAATTTAAAAAATCCATTATAATGATAAAGCATTTGCTGCCTCCTTACCTTCAGGTTTTTAGAAAATGCCTCATAGAATTTCTTATAGTTCTCCTTGTCTTCCGCCAGCTCAGAGAAGAGCTCAAGGCACTTCTTAACAATGTTTTTACGAATGACCTTCAAGATTTTGCTCTGCTGAAGCATTTCTCGGGAGATGTTCAGGGGCAGGTCCTCAGAGTCAACCACACCGCGGATGAAGTCTGCAACAAAATGGAAGAAAACTTAGTTTAAAAATGCAGATGGACATATCTAGATTCAGAATACACTTTCTAACTGAACCTTCACTTGCTATGTTGCGGAGAATCCTCAATTATCTAAGGTAAAACTAATCCCCCTGAGAGTGCTGAAGGCCTTATAAGACTTTCCAACTACATTAGGTCAAGAGTATACTCACTGAGATACTCTGGGATCAGCTCATCACAGCTGTCCATTATGAACACACGGCGGACATAGAGTTTGATGTTGTTCTTCTTCTTCTTGTTCTCGAAAAGGTCAAAGGGAGCCCGACGGGGGATGAACAGCAATGCCCTGAATTCCAACTGACCTTCTACAGAGAAGTGCTGAAATTCAAGATAAGCCAACAGTACATTTCAAGGTTAAGCATAGCTTTTAGATCCAACACCAAGTTAATCAAACTGTTTGGAACAAAGATCTAAGCATTAGGAGAGTTTTTATAGGGCAGCTGTTGAGAAAATTAAGCCCTAATATCCTAAAATGAACCTAGAATGGTACAAGTTATATATAACCCTTGGGTCAATGAGAATAGTAAAGTTCAAACCCAGGATGTGTAAGGCTACCATGAACACAAAGTGAGGTCATTGGGAGGCTGTCATTTCTTCACCCTATAAGTGTCACCAGTAAGTAAACTCACACGGTTCTGCCTACCAACCAGTTGGGCAAGTTCCATTTGTTTAATACCAGCATCGCCCTTCTACCTGCTCCTATTGAGCCATACAGGGTTTCTCACCTTGACTGCCAAGTGGTCTTCCCAGTCATTGGTAAGGCTCTTATAGAACTCTCCATATTCCTCCTGGGTAATGTCATCAGGGTTTCTGGTCCAAATGGGCTTGGTCTTGTTCAGTTCCTCGTGATCAATATACTTCTCCTTAATCTTCTTTGTTTTCTTTTTCTTATCCTTGGCACTGTCATCCTCCTCATCTGAGCCCACATCTTCAATCTTGGGCTTCTCTTCCTCATCTTTATCTTCCTCCTCTTTCTCCCCTTTCTCTTCCTCTGCTTCATCATCACTGATTTCTTTCTCTCGTTCCTTCTCCAACTGAAAGTAACAAAGACAACAGTTTCAGAGTACAGCACACTAGGGAAAGTGAAAACCAGGGACCATGCAATTCTCTAGAGCAGCAGACGTGAGGTTTCCAGCCTGTACTCACATAAAGGGTGATAGGATAACCTATGAACTGTGAGTGCTTCTTCACTACTTCTTTGACCCGCCGCTCCTCTAAGTACTCTGTCTGGTCTTCTTTAAGATGGAGAATCACTTTGGTACCCCGGCCAATGGGCTCACCTAGAAAAAGGCAATGACAATGGAGTATAAGAAAATGAAGCTATATGCAAAACTATAGTGAAAGTTAACATCTTTACAGATAGAATACTCAAAATATTAAGTACAGCTTTCCCCAGAATTTTAACTCAGAAACCTTTACAGGAAAGCCAGCGTACCATGGTCAGCTCGCACAGTGAAGGAACCCCCAGCAGAAGACTCCCAGGCATACTGCTCATCATCATTGTGCTTTGTGATCACAACCACTTTCTCTGCCACAAGATAGGCAGAATAAAAGCCAACACCAAACTGTCCAATCATGGAGATGTCTGCACCAGCCTGCCAGAAAGTTTTAAAAAGTCAGTTTTGAAAAAATAGCAAGCCAGTTTATTTATATGGATAAATATAGTGTGCACCTAGCTGAAATAGCACATACCTGAAGAGCCTCCATAAAGGCTTTTGTACCAGACTTGGCAATGGTTCCCAGATTATTTATGAGATCAGCTTTGGTCATGCCAATGCCTGTGTCCACCAGAGTCAGGGTGCGTTCCTGGGGGTTGGGGATGATGTCAATTTTCAGCTCTTTACCACTGTCCAACTTGGAAGGGTCAGTCAGGCTCTCATAGCGTATCTTGTCCAAGGCCTGAAAACATAAATTACAATTTCATCTCTTCATTCAAAAAACAAAACAAAGACAAAAAACCTTTTTCCATTTTTACTCCCAAGTAGCCTCAACTGTGATAACCCCTTAACTTGAGGTTTAAAAACCACGTGAACCCCCGGCCAGTGTGGCTCAGTTGGTTGGAGCATTGTTCCATACACCAAAAGGTTGTGGGTTTTGACCACTGGTTGGGGCACATAAGGAGGGCAACCAACCACTGTGCTCTCACACAGATGTTTTTCCCTCTTCCCCCCCCTCTTCAATATCAATAAGCATATTCTCAGGTGAGCATTAAAAAAACAAACAAAAAACACAGTTAGTTGACTACAAATCCCATCTATCCACACAGAGCCAGGCCATCCCCTTCAATAGCAGACCCCACAAAAATGCCAAAAATCCAAACCCAAAATCCCACACCACCACCCATGAAGACCCCTAAAGCACTCACATCAGAAGCATTACTGATCAATTCCCGGAGGAAAATTTCCTTGTTGGAGTAGAAAGTGTTGATGATGAGAGACATGAGTTGGGCAATTTCTGCCTGGAAGGCAAAAGTCTCCACCTCCTCCTCTCCATGGTGCACCACTTCCTCAGGCATCTAAAATGAGAATTATAAAAACACGAGAAGACTTAGTTCAAACTGCTTTGAGCTGGGTGCTACTCATTTCCGAGAGAGATTGAAGAGCCTTTTCTTCAAAGATTTCAGCCTGTAAGCTTAGTCTGAAACCAATTGAGTGGGGAGAAACCTGACACATTCCTCATCAAAATACAAGGTCAGGTTTTTTGGAGGCCAAACGACTATAAGTGGCCCATGGACCAAAAGCTTCAACATCACCTGGCAGCTTGTCGGAAACGCGAAATACTGGCCCCAAGCCCAGTAATCGCGAATACGAATCCCGGGGAATCCACACACGTATTTAAAGGTGGAAATCACTGACTACAGTTCTATTGCCTTTTCTGGTACCAAACTGGGGCGGGGCCCCCAAGGTCACTAGTTTTACGTTGAACCGCAATGACCTGAAACTGCTCCCCGCTTGGGCATGTGCTGCCTCACCCTGTAGGGAAGGATAACCTGAGCTATCAGTGGGATACTCGCCTGGGGAGCTATTAAAACAAAGAACCAATAAAGCAAAAGCTCAATAATGACCCTTCAGCACACGTGACTGAAATACAGGGCCAAACCAAACACAACTAAGATGGTGGGCCTCGGTCGGTCAGGCCGACCCTCCTCACTGCAGGACAACCGTCGCCGGGGAAAACGAGGGGAGGGGCGCCACCGCGCAGCCTCCTTACACGCCCCAGCATCCGGGCACCTGGGCGGGGCGTTGGGCTCCAGAAGCTTCCAGAACAATCTCAGCTCTCGGGGAGGGGAAAGGGAGGTAGGAGTCCATGAATATCCCAGGGCCCGCCCCCTCCTCTCCCCTCCCCCCCGAACTACAAGAAAGATCTGGAAAGGACGATAGGCCAATGGAGGCCCAAAGCGTTCCTAGCCCCGGACCCTCACGAACTTGAGAACCGCGTCCGATAGGAGAGGTGGCAAAGCCAGGGCAGCATCAAACTGCGCTGAGTCACACCGAGCCCGCACATCCTCCACCACTCCTGTGGACCCTCCAGCGCCCCGTAGCCTCGTCCGGAAATTGAGGGGCAAAGATGGCAGCGTCCCAGGCCGGCACGGCCACCACGTGCAGCTGCCCACTCGCGCAAGCCCACTCAGCAGCCCACCCCAGCGAGCGTTAGTTGCCGCTTGGGGGAAACCCAGTCGCTTAAGCACGGAGAGAAAAGCAAGGCGCGGTCGAGAGTCCGCTTCCCCCCAAGAAAGGCTGCCCGGCACAACAAAACCTGGGCTTTGGGAATAAGAAACGAAAGCAACTCTAAAGGGCCCTCAAGACAGAAAAGCCTGAAGGAGAGGGCTGTGGCCTTACCTTGAAGGTGAAGAAATCCAAGTACTAGATAGCAGAGACCAGGGCCGGCTCACAACCTGCAACCAGCGTGCTGGCGGGCGACTCAAGAGAGGGGTTGTGTGCCCCCTAGTCGCTCTATATAAGGCGAAGCACACTCAGCTGCCCGCCCACGGATCCCTCCGCCTTAAAGGAGAACTTGTGAGCCCGGCACCTGCAGCCGCCCGCCCATCTTGACGTCATGGTCCAAATAGGTGAGGAGGCGAGGAAGAGCGGAAGGGGACAGCGTCACTCTCGGCTTCGAGAGCGGACCTACTGGTTTACGTAGCTCCATCTCCGCAATTCCAGGCATGACCCCCACCATAACTAGAAATTGGGGATGCTCAGATGACACGAGCAGTGTATATAGAAGCGATGATCCCACTGACCACCCTAAAAACTTGTGGGTCAGGTGCCTCCATCCATGAGTCCTAGCCTCGAGGGACACCTAAAAGGGGGTAGGGGGGAGGCGTCCAATCACTCCGACCTTCGCTCCCGGGATCGACCTCCCTCCTGGAATGTATTCTACATATTCCTACGCCACATAAGGGTACGGAGCTTTTCTCCAGGGGCCATGCGGAACTCCGGGCCCAACTACTGTCAGCCCCCAGATGCTGGCCCTCCCGAGGGTCGGGGGAAGGACCCGCATTTCGCCGCGGGGCGCGGCCTCGGCTGGGGGTGGGGGGACGACATGTCGGGGCGAGCGAAGGGGGGACGGACGCTGCGGCGTATGGCGGAGCAAAACGGCGGTACTGCGATTACTTCCAGCAGTTTCCAGGCCGGACTAGGAGATTCCGCGCCCGCCCCGCCCACTTCCGCAAGGGTCCGCCCCGCGCGCTGCGGGTGGGCGGGGTCTCTGCGGCAGCCCCGCCCCGCGGCAGGGTCCTGAGGGAGAGGCTGGACTCTAGGAAGCCGCCGGGGGGTCGGACCCTCTTTGCCACTAGCCAGGCCCAGTTATCCTGGCACTTCCTCGGGGGTGGGATGGAGCGTAAAGATAATGACTGATGGGCCCCTTCCTCTCCCCCGTCAATCACACAGCACCCGGCTCTGCGGGCGCCGCCTTCAGCGAGCGGAGATGGGGAACAGGGCTGCTACCAGAGGGACCCCCCTCCCCCCAGTCTCCGCAGCCGCCCGCGTGTGTGGGACGCAGAGACGTGCAACCTTCCTACACCAGCACATGGACCTGTTTCTCAGTCTGGTTTCTTTCTTTTCGTCTTCTCTCCGGCAGCTGCCCAGACCCGGAGAGGAGGGCTGGCAGAGCCTCTCGGAAGCCTCCCGACCGGGCCGGCTGGAGAGCGCCCACTTCAGGCGGCCGGAGCCGAGTGGTTTTCTTCAGCTCTCGCGCCCGAGCCCTCAGACCGTGCGCCTGCCCAGCGAGCTGCAAAACGCCGTCGCTCTCCAGGCTCTGCCATTTTGCGTGCCCTCCGGCTGACACTATATCCGACACATTCCTACGCCACTTAAGGGTAAGGAGTTGCAAGGTCTCATGTTGGAAGCCAGGCGGACCCGTAGCCCCTCCAAGAGAGAATGGCCACCCTCTGTTCTGTGGATGTTCATCACACTCTCCTCCTGGCCCACTCTGTCCGACCCTGGAATGCTGGGGAGGGGGTCCCCCACCGCCACCCGCAGTTCTCCTTCACTAGCCTTGGTGCCCAGTCTCCCTTTCCTCATATTTTCTTTGTTCATGTGTTGAATTCCAAAGAACAAAGGACCCTTGCTTTCCTTACCCCACACTCCAGACCTCATCACCCCTGCCACTAGCAACCCAAGTTCATCTCTCCTTACCCATTTACTTTCCTTCATTATGATCTGTGAGAAGCCTGAGGCGGAGAGATGTCAATGAGTGTGGGAAGGGGCATGGTGCTGAGCCAGGAAGGCCCCAAGATGCTCTGCTTCTGATTCTGGAAATCTCAAACTAGGAGCATCATCCCTCAACACACCCTCTCTCCCTCTGGGCAGAAGGGGCCTAGCTAGTTAGAAATCTGACCCCTATTTTACAAAGAGCATTCACAGTATCTCACAGTCTTGTGAAGAGATAAAAGTGAGTTGCACATTTTATGGACTGGGAAAGAAAGGCTTCAGGGACTACCCCAGGGTTAGTCAGCCCAGAGCCTTTGCTCCACTAACTCCCTTGCACCCTGCTCCAGAAATGTGGGAATGCTGTTTCCCCTCTCATGACCCAGGTCCAAAGCAGAGCAGAAATCAGTCCTGCGGATCAGTGTCAGGACCAGAACTCCTCAGGGATTTCCTAATGGGAAAATCTTAAATCTTGCACCAGCACAGAAATTCTACCTCCTCTCTGGAAGCCTTTCAAGATGACTTCTTCCATTCATTGACACTCACTAAGCCCCACCGGGAGCCTCCTCACCTGGGCATGCAGAGATGCATAAGGACAAGGAGTCCTCAGCCCACTGGAGGCTGCTGAAGGCCAAATGTGAATCATAGCAGTATGGGAGAAAATAGACTCCCAGCTCAGACTAGGGAAGGGAGCAGGCTTAGGGCTATGGCTAGCCAGGCCACAGCATTGGTCTACTCCCAGGAGAGAGGAAGGCATGGCAAGGCACAGCCCTGGCAGAGGAACTGTAGTCAGGACCCCCTGAGGCAGGCAGGAGGAGATGAAAGTGACCCTGCAGGTAGGGGTCAAGTCACAGAGGGCCACAAATGCCATGCTAAGAAGTCCTTACCCTAACTCGAAGTGAGAGAAGCCACTGAAGGCTATTAAATTTGGCTTAAAACCCCCCAGATCTCCAGAAGCCTATCCCCAGCAGCACTTGCAATGCTTGATGTTTCCAAGATACCCATTACTCCTGACCAGGCCTCAAAGACCCAGCCCAACCTTTTGCTCTCGGAGGGCAGTCAGATGAAGCAAGACAAACTATCGCCTGCAGCTGATAGGCCTGTTGCTTGTTTTTGTATGGCCTGTGGATAAGAATAGTTTTTACATTTTTTTAATGGTTGGGAAAAGTTTTTCTAAAAGATAATATTTTGGCATGTGAAAACTATGAACTTTGAATTTGTGTCCATGAAGTTTTACTGAAACATAGCCACACTCAAGCTCACTTGTTTACATGTTGTGTTTAACTGCTTTCATGCAATAACAGTGTGGTTGATAGTTGTGACAGAGGCCACATAGCTTGCAAAGTCTAAATTATTTATTTCTTACCTTTTTCAGAAAAGGTCTGACAACCCCTGATGTAGCTAAAGCTAGGTGAGGTCTTGGAGGGAACATAGAGACTTAGATTGGTCAGAGGCCTCCTGCTGCTGCTCGGACTGGGAGTTCTAGTTGGGCAGCACTATGGGCCTTTCTGGGTCAGGGGTGGAGGTCAGGGAGGCCAATGAGGGGCGCTTTAATAAAGGGCAATGCAGGAACAAAGTATCCCAGGGCATTGGGACCTCAGGGATTATATAATCGTGGGAAGTAGCTCTGGATCCTTAACTCACGGAACTGCCTCCCAAGCTCAACTCCTGCCTGATGTGTCTTGTCAGTTCTGGTCCTTCCCAGTTCCACAGGGCTTACATCTCTGAATTCCACAGGGAATGCCTGAACTGACATTCTCACAAGCCAATAAATAGACTTGACATTCAGATATATTAGACAGTTGACCAGGTCTGCACAGCCAGCCTGGGATCTATTTCTTTGTCCCTGTTTCCACATTCTGCTGGGACGTGAGGAGCCTTTTGCCTACTTTATTGTTGTTATTATTTTGATGCTATGGCAAATGGAAATTTTCCTGCAATTTCTGTTTCCTAGAGAGTTTGAAAAGCAATTGATTTTGTTGACTGATCCTGCAACTTGACAAACTACTTTAATTCTTAATTTGTCTGTCAATTTTTGGTGTTTAGGTACAGTCTATCTGCCATCTGAGAACAATGTCAGTTTGGTTTCTCCCTTTCTAATCCTTGTATTTCTGAGTTCTTGTTATACTGCACCAGCTAGGACCTGCAGAACAGTGATGAGTAGAAACAGGAATTCTGAGTATTCCTCTCATTTCTGATCAGAAAAGGAAAGCTTCCAATACTTCATCATTGAGCATAATATTTACTCTTTCTATTCCTCACTTGTTATAATTCTAATCTAAATAGTATAAAAATTATTTTTCTGCATATATTGAGAATATCATTTTAAAATTTATGTATTTAATTCTTAAATAACTTACTAATAGTAAACTGAAATAATTTATTTCTTTAAGGTTTTGTAGAACTCACCTATAAAACTGCCTGAGTCTATTGCTTTCTGTATGGAAACATTTTAACTAAGGACTCAATTTTTTTTTTAATGGTATAGGAGTATTCAGGTTTTCTCTCCTTTTTTCTAAAATTAAATTTATTGGGGTGACATTGGTTAATATGAACATATAGATTTCAGGTGTGGGTTTCTATGTTACAAGATCTGTATATTGCACTGTGTGCCCACCACCCAAAGTAAAATCTTCTCCCGTCACCATATTCTCTCTCTCCTTAAGTCAATTTTGTGTAATAATTTTTCTGGATGTTTCTTGAAAGCTTTAAATATTATAGCATTCTATTATCTTTCACTGTCTTTTAAATCTCTGTACTATCTAAAGGAAGTCTCCCACTTTTATTCCTAAATTGGTTTTTCATGTCTTATCCCTTTTTTTGTGACATTTCACCAGAGATTTGTTTATTTATATTGATCTTCGTATCTTTGTTTTTCACTTCTTTACTTGTTTTTATACTTTTTTCTTTTAATTTTTTAAATTGATTATTTAGAGGGAGAGGGAGGGAGGAAGAAAGAGGAAGACATTGATCTGTTGTTCCACTTATTTATGCATTCACTGGTTGATTCTTTTATGTGCTCTGACTGGGGATGGAACCCAAAACCTTGGTGTATCTGGATGATGCTCTCTACCCAACTGGGCTACTTTTTAGTTTTTCAATTAGAGTTGACATACAATATTATATTAGTTTCAGGTGTACAACATGGTGATTTTACATTTATATAACTCACAGAGTGATCACCTGATAAATCTAGTACCCATCTGACACCATACATAGTTATTACAATATTATTCATTGTATTCCAAGTACTGCACTTTACATCCCTGTGACTGTTTTTTATAATAGCAGTTTGTACATCTTAATCTTTTCCCTTTTTCACCCATCCCCTTAACCCCCCTCCCATCTGGCAACCATCAAAATGTTTTTTGGCCCTAGCAGGTTTTGCTCAGTGGTTAGAGCATCTGCCTGCAGAAAGGTCCCGGTTCGATTCTAGCCAAGGGCATGTACCTGGGTTGCAGGCTTGATCCCCGGCCCCAGGTCAGGGTGCATGTGGGAAGCAACCAATCACTGTGTCTCTCTCTCATTGATGTTTCTCTCTCTCTCCCCCACCCTCCCTCTCTCCCCTTCTCCCTCTCTCTCCCCTTCCACTCTCTCTGAAAAGCAATGGAAAAAATATGCTTGGGTGAGGATCAAAAAAAATGTTTTGTGTATCTATGAGTTTGTTTCTGTTTTGTTTGTTTATTTTCTTTTATTCTCTATATAAGTGAAATCATAATTATTTTATCTTTCTCTCTCTGACTTATTTCACTTAGCATAATACCCTCTAGGTCCATCCATGTTGTCACAGATAGCAAGATTTCATTCTTTTTTATGGCCAAGTAATATTCCATTGTATATATGTACCATCTCTTCTTTATCTGTTTGTCTATCAATGGACACTGAGGTTGCGTCCATATCTTGGCTATTGTAAATAATGCCGCAGTGAACACAGGGATGCCTATGTCTTTTTAAATTAGTGTTCTGAATTTCTTCAGATAAATACCTAAAAGCGGAATTGCTGGGTCCTTGTCTCTTGTTATAATCTTTGTTTTAAAATCTATCTTGTGTGATACAAGTATTAATGTCCCAGCTTTTTTTTCATTTCCATTTTCATGAAATATCTTTTTCCATCACTTACTTTCAGTCTGTGTGTTTTTCAATCTGAAGTGGGTCTCTTGTAGACAGCATATGCAAGGGCCTTGCATTCGCATCCATTCAGCCACATTTCAGTTGGAGCATTTAATTCATTTACATTTGAAGTAATTATTGATATACATTTAGTTATAGCCATTTTATTATTCATATTTTTAAATCCTTCCCCCCCCCCCCCTTCTTCTTAAAGAAGTCCCTTTAAGATTTCTTCTAATACTGGTTCGGTAGTAATGAACTCCTTTAGCTTTTTCTTGTCTGGGAACTTACTTTCTTTATTTTGAAAATTTCTGCTAAATTTCTATCTCATTATTTCTACTTTATTTCAGTCAATCCTGTTGTTCTTTTTCTATTTTCTGAATTTTAATACTTACCATATTACATTTCAGCCTTTCCCCTTTTCTGATATAAGGAATTAAGGATGCAGATTTCTCAAGTACTGTTTTAGCTGTGTCCCACAAATTTCAATATATATTGTTTTTATTATAATTCAGCTTTAAGAATTTTCTGCTTCTCCTTATGTTATCTTCTTTGATTATCTGAAAGTGTTTTTACACGTTTACAGACCCCCTGACCTAACTAAAGCTCAGAGAGGTCTTGGAGGGAGTGTAGAGACTCAGCCTGGGCAGAAGCCTCCTGCTGCTTCTCAGAATGGGAATTTGCAATTATTTTTTTATATTATCCTTTAATTGTGTTGTAGACATAAAATGTGGTGTGCATAATACTGGCTCTTATGTATTTGAGACTTCTTTCATAACCTAGAATGTGGAAAATATTTATAAATGCACCATGCATGCTTGAGAAAAATATGTATTCTTATTGGGCAAAGGTCTAAATATGTTAAATCTATTAAGTCAAGCCAGATAATTATGTTGTTCAGAACAAACAAATAAAAAACCACTTAGAGATTCCACAGGACATAGCTTGGAGACAGGAGAGGCTGAAGTTGGGGAGATGGGACAGCGTGGGGAAGAAGCACAGTGTACACCTCTTCTGGGATGGAATGATAGAATGTGGGGACTGAGAGGAGGGAGGAGTGCCACTATAGGTTGGAGGAGTTAGGAAGTATGTTTTAGGTACATCGTGGGGCACCAAGGAGAGATGTCTAGGAGGCAGAGGTTGATAGCTAAAGTCATAAGCAAGAACCAAGTCACACAAGGGAGTGTGGTAAGGCCAGAAACTGTGATGTAAGCCATTCTGGAATTGTAAATCGGGTATCTTTGGTAACTTGCTCTATTAATACGCATATGACTATGTCTTGACTTTCCTAGGGCACAGTATCAGTGGCCTAAGGGGTATGACTCAGTCCTGCCTACCTACCATTGTCAGCCCAGCCCAAAAACGTCTATTCTCTTCCTGCCATTCTGCCCACCAGGCGTCCCTTTTTGTCTTGGGTGTTCCATGCCCCCTTTGATAAAGAACCTCAAAATCAGTTCAGCCCAGTGCAGATTATAGGCAGGGGAAAGTGCAGGAGGCACCACAAACAACCCTGACCTACTTAACTGTTCTATCTGCCACCTGTTCAGCCCCATGCACAGGTCTAAACTGACTGGATTTCTGGGTCACTCACTGGGCCCAGTGCCTGCCTAGCCACCTGCACCCAGATAAGGGACTAGTAATGCTACCGGGAGGCACTGAGGTTAGATTTCAGAAGGACTTTGCTGGTTTTACCTGGGAAGGATGACATGGGAGTTCAGGATTCTAGGATGCTTGGGATCCCTGGGGATGTGAAAAGAGAAGATGACTCTTTAGAATGTTTTGGAAGCAGGGGAGAAAGGTGCAGCAAGCCTACTTTATGGTGCCACAGATCACATGAGGCCTTATATCTTTCCATCCCCTCACTGCCTGGGAACTCTCCCATCTGTGTGTGCCTGTGCGTGTGTATCTGACAGGTACAGAGACATATTTGCCTGGTGCTTTGCAGTTTACAAAGTATTTTTCCATCTTTAATCTTTTCAGCCTCGGTTTCTGCAGTGAAATGGACATAGCAATAGTTGGCATTTCATAGGGTCATTGAGAGATTATAGGAGAAAATACATGATTAAGACAGTGAGCAGAGTGATAAGTGAAAGTAATAGTTGTTATTCATTATTTCAGAGGAGTTTCTCCACAGGAGAGGTAAGCAGGGCAAGTGTTTCTACCACTGCTTTACAGATTAGAGTCTCCGAGATGGAAAGTGCCTGGCTCAAGGTCACTCAGATTTAAGGGGCAGTGAATGGAGTGGACCTGATGACACCCAGTCTGGCCTCCCTGGCCAGGGGTCAGACGCAGAGGGCCTCCTGGCTTGGGACTGAGCTCCCGCCAGGGGGCGCGCATGACCGGTGACGTCACCCCCCCCCCCCACTCCTCACGGTAGGCGGGGCAGGACAAGTCTTTGCTGGCCCTGCTGTCCTGTGCCAGACCAAGTGGTGATTTGCCCTGGGAATGGCTGTGGTGGGGGAAATGAGGGTTGATTCTTTAATTTTCCTGGGGCTGGAGGTGCGGGATAGGGGAACGAACCGCGTGTGGGGAGGAGCAAGGAGCCGCTTTGGTGGGGTGCCGGGAGCACTCCAAGCTGAGGTTCATCCTAATGGTCTGAGGCCATGCATCTCTAAGGTCCTCGCTTTCTGTGTCCAGGCTCTACCACCCAGACGCTCTTAATCCCCTTATTAAGTCCACTGATAGGTCACCCGTTTTAAGAACAAGGACCTGGGTCCCAGAGGGCGAGTGATTTGTCCAGGGTCCCACAGCTGGTACCTGGCAGGCCCAAGATGGAATCCTAGACTCTAAATTTGAACCACCCCCCAACGCCATAGAAAGGCCTGGGAGAAAGCAGCCATTATAGGCAGATGCTTCCGCTTTGAGGGGTCCCGCTGACTCACTTAGCACTGGCCCTGCATGCAGTCTGGAGCCAGAATGCCAACTGGCTCACTGACAGAGAGCACCAGAACTGCCCTGGCTGTAGCGGGCTCTGAGTGAGCACCTCCTCTCTCAGAGGGGAACCGCTTGGTAAGCCAAGTCATGCTGAGAGAGCCCAGCTAGGACACAGGCCATTGATGGGTTGGGGGTGGGGCATGGGCTCTGCCTGTCTGAGGTGCCCATCACCACGTTCACTGCCAACTTACCCCAGGAACCAGACGGGCCTCACTGCCAGCCTGGCCTCCCTGTCAGGCCTGCTGGTTGGCTGACCTCCCTCAGACCTCCACTCTTCCAGTCTCAAGATGTTTCTTCCAGGCAGGGCCTGCTGGCTAGAGAGCAGGGCTCTCTTTAAAGTGACTGCATTTCTCTGCTCACATCCATTTTTTTGAACCACTCTCGTAGTTTAACATTCTAATAATTTATGTTCCCAGTAACTGCTTTCCTAGCAAGCCACCCTCCCCCTCATTATCCTCCCCTCACCATCCTCTCCATATTCACCTCCAAGAATAGACACGGACACATTCATCAGTTACACCTGAGGCTGACTGCGCATTTTACTGGGACTCCTGACTTCAATAGTTTAAAGCCCCAGCAGCTCACAATATAAGATTAAAATAGAGGGAAATTTCTGTGTTGCAATAGCAGCCACCCCAGGGAGGACAGCAGCTGAATACGGACTGATACTTCGGGTAGAAATGTCACACAGGAGGTGAGGAGCAGCACAAGTTGTGGCAGAATCAGGGATACCTGGCAGATTCTCAACAGCTCAGGCCTCCCCACCTTCTGGGAAGCAAAATGGGAGGAGGAAAGTGATGAGGCCCAATAAAGTCCACAGGGGTGTTGGGCACAGAGGGCCTACCTGTGGTGGGAGCCATCCCTGCAGTTGAGCAGGCAGGAGACCTGGGTGTTGCTTTTTCTAACTTCTACTCCACCCTGTTTTTCCGGTGAGAAACACTGAGGTCAGGAGACTGGAAATGAGTGACGACCCAAAGTTTTTGTCATTTGCATTAGAAAACCTCCTGGGAGGAGTCTAAGACAGTATTTTTGGGGAAATATTCCAGCAATTTTTTCAAAAGTCAATGTAAGTACATAAGGAAGGAAAATGACTAACCTAATGGTCTTTTCCTCCTTCCAACCATTGCTGGGCTTGAGGAACCTACTTAACACCCATCTCTATCCCATGGGCACAGGCAGTGAAATGAGTGCTACCCCACAGCTGGAGTCGGGTGTGAAGACCACGTGGGTGGGAGGAACAAGCAGATGCATGAAGCAAATGTTTTTGAGTACCTCTGGGAGCCACATGTTGCACTTGTAGTTTAGAGTCAACACATGAATAGAATCCTCTAACCTGAAAAACATGACAGCCTAGTAGCCGGAGTAAGATAAGAACATGGTAAAAGATATGGTGCAAAATTACAACAGTTCTGAGGTGCAGAGGGGGAAGAATTACATAAACTGGCTGTTGCTGATGGTGGTGGAAGACCTGAAAATGCTCGGCCCATTCCGGGGAGAGGGACCAGCATATTACAAAACTTGTTTTCAGATTATCCTGTAGTCACAAGTGGGAAGGGTTTGAAGGAGACCTAGGCAAGAGTCCCAAAGGGCCAGGTAGGAGGTGAAGGGACCCAGGGAAAAAGGACGGGGTCCCCGAAGGGCTGATGGTGCTGAGGAAGGAGACCAATAGGACTCTCAGGTGTGGGTACAGTGGGGGATTCAGGAAGGACTGAGGGAGAGTACGGGTTTATCTCAGCCTGACTCATTGCCAGAGGGCACTGCAAAGATTGGGGAACACACAGGGATCGCCTCACTTTTGAACCTGGTCGGAAAGAAATGCCTTGTTTTCCACCAGCCTCAGATATGTACCCTGGTTTGACATGGAGTGCATGGACTCCAGTGCCCCATACCATAATATACTTAACTGCTCTTTAATGAGGCCTGAAACCTTCAATTCAATTAAACTGAGAAATGAAGCTCTGGCAGAGGTGCCAACTCTGTAGCATCTGCTCGTCAGGGATCAGTGTGCTGTCTGGGCTGTACAGGAATACATCCTGCCCTTCTGAAGGCCACGTTCAGTGAGGTGGGGAAGGGGGGTCCACAGTGCCCAAAGCTCTGGTCCCCCTTTGTCAGGAAGAGTCATTTTTGAGAAGGAGGACCCTGTGTTATGGCCCCCTCCCCTGAGAAATTCTCATGGTCTCACACCATCCCACCCCTCCCTCGGCTAGAGGTTGGGAAGAGAAAGGGATGGCCCAGCTTCAATGAAAGGACACATAGTCCCTTGTTTCCCAGGAAGTCTGAGCTTTGGTGTCGGGGCACAGTGCCAGGTAGGGAACAACCCTCAGGCGCAGCCTGTTCTTGCCCGGAGGTGTGGGAGTACAACCAGGAGCCGGGTTGGGGGAGGCTGGAGGGAGAGAGCTGGCCGGTTTTGCAGAACTCATTCCCAGGACTGAGGAGTGAGGACGGAGGGGAAGGGGTAACGGTGAAGGTTAAAAAAGGTGGGTGCTGTCTCCTCCCCAGTCCTATGGAAGAAGGAATGAAGCATCAGAAAACAATGGCCTTTACTGGTCTCAGCCAGCAGTCTGGGTGTCCTGGCTCCAGGCCTGTCTCTCCTCTGTGGGCCCCAGCAGGGGACACTGCAGCCCCTCTGAGACTAAGAGAACTACCTCTACCCCCATTCCCACAACCTTGGACCCAGGCCTGGTGTTGGCCAAGACCCAGCTGGCTCATGCTCATCCCCACAGACTCAGGCAGCCATCCCTCTACCCCCTCCAGGGCATGAAGCCGTGGCTGGCGGACACAGAGAGCCATGGGGGGGAAATAGTTTATTTAGGCAGCCTCTGAAGGCACCTGGTTTCTGTTGAGTATAAAAAAGGCAGTAAAATAGCAACTGTACAGGGGTACAGGGTACATGATAGACACAAGGCAGGGGAGCAGGGGAGGGACAGGGGGAAGGGAGGGGTGCAATATCAGACTGGACCTTAGAAGAGATAGTCCTGGCCCCTAGCCACCCCTGGTACAGGCAGACAAAATACAGACACACACTCTGAGCCTTGGAGAGGCTCAAGTAGGAATCAGAGCTGAATGTGGGAGGATTCGAGCATATGCAGAGACTGTGTCCCTCTTGACTCTGACCTGCAGGCCCACGATGTCCCCACTGTCCAACTGTCCACCCAGAGGCCCCCTCCTCAGGGCCTGGACACTCAGCCCAGCACAGGCTGTGAGAAAGCAGAATTCGGCTAGAAGAGAAAACCTCCAGCCCACCCCTGCCCATCTCTAAAGGATGAGGAAGGGGCAAGAGCAGGCGTCCAGTGCGGTCCTCTGTCCATCCAGGGTCACACAATTGCCCGGAACAGGAATGAGAAGACAGCCCCCAGTGCCAGGCCCAGAGACAGGAAGAAGGCCATGATGGCTCCCGCTGTCTCCGCCTCGGCAGGCTTCACTTTCCTACAGGAATGAGGCAAGGCTACTTTAGGATGGCCCTACTCCAGCCCTACCTGGAACATCAGGGTGGAGAGGCTTGCCTGAGCACCGAATTCTGCTGACGTACCCCTCTTATGTTCCCAACCCCAATCTGGCTTCTCCCTCTTAGGGGAGCATGTCCTGGGGGGAGTCTTCCTTCTTACCTGAGAGGTCCCTCCCACATCCCCACCTAAGTAAGCCTGGGCACCCCACCCTTGTACTCCTCACCCTGACCCCTTTGACCCAGGTGCCCCCCCCCCGGTCAGCTCCTCTCTCAGCCTTAAGCTCCAGGATCAGGGGGTTTCCTTTTGCCCTTTCTCCCTCTGGTGAGTGTCCCCCACTGGAGTGCTAGACCCTGCCCAACACTCACTTGGGCCCGAAGCACATGCAGAGACTGGCGAGGTAGCCATTGGAGAAGGCGAAGGCGGCCATGAACAAGATGAACCAGGCATCGTGCTCAAAGGCCACAGCCAGGTATCGGCGGGGATGGACGTTGCACAGCAGCAGCAGGGGCACGAACACCAGACGGGCCAGCACTAAGCTTGGCAGCCAGCGGCTGTCCTTCCCAGGCTGTGGGGACCAGGCAGTGCCTCAGCCAGACCAGCCCCCAGGGCACACCCAGGCCCCCGGGGCTCCATGTGGAGCCCCTCGGGATCTTCACTGAAACCTCAAAGCCTGGTTACCTTTAAGGGTACTGATGGGGAGGGGGCAGAGTGAAACCTTCTGGAATACTGGAAATATTCTCCATCTCGACATGGGTGGTGATTATACAGGGGATTCGTATACAGCCATTAAGTTATACACTTAAGATTTGTACACCTGCCCAGCTGAACATGGCTCAGCGCTTGAGCCCCGACCTAGGATCCAGGCGATCGGGGTTCGATTCTCAGTCAGGGCACATGCCCGGGTTGTGGGCTCGATCAATGATTCTCTCATCATTGATGTTTCTATCTATCTCTCTCTCTCCCTCTCCTTTCCTCTCTCTGAAATCAACAAAGATATATTAAAAAAAAAAAAAAAAAAAGACTTGTACACCTAACTATACATAATGTCTTGGTTTTTAAAAAAGCATGGTCCCCTTGTCACCATACTTTCTTGGGTCTCAGGGTGGACTCCTCCCTCTCACAGGGACTTGGTGCCCTCTTCTTCCACTCACCCACATGGATATGGCTGTGAGGCTCCGGCCCAACCAGTCAAAGACATTGAAAGTCAAGAAACAGGACACGGGAATGAAGTAGTGTCCTAGAAAAGGGAGAGTACATTAGGGGGTAGTTATTAGGTCCAGAGGCAGAGTTAGCAACCTTGACCCTCACTGGGCCTGAGTGTCCCAGGGAAGGGCAAGTGGACTAGGAGAATCTAGCTGGGGAGATGCAGCCCAGAGTCTCTTCTCCCCCACTCCCAGTCCTGCTACAGCCCATACAGCCCCATCCTGGGAACCCACGGTGTCCTCACCCCAGGCACTACTGCCTCCAATGCTGGACTTGACCTCAGCGGTAATGGCAGGAAACACCCCAATGGTGACCGTGAAGATGAAGCAGACGGAGAGAGCAGGGACTAAGATCTGGAGGAAAGGGACCCAGGACCCAGTCTTCATGGCAGTCGTGTACACGCGCACACGCACACACACACACGTGCGTGCACGTGGGAATCCAGGAGAGTGGCCAGTCTCAGGTCAGAAAGGGATGGGATGGACTGTGTGGGGGTGAGGACTGAGGAGAGAATGGGTGAGGGTAGAGGGCAGGATACCCATGCTCCACGCACATTTCTGAGGATGGCTCGGATTGAGTGACTTTTGTTGGTGGGCAGAGAGTTGGGGGCTGAAACTCCAGACTCCGCTTTGCCTGCTTTTGGCTCCTCTCCTGGGGGATGACAGGTTGTGGAAGGATCTTCAAATTGTAGGAAGGACAGAGCAACAAGGGAATGATGCAAATTTTCCCCAAAAGGGCTGGCTGGGGTTGGTTGGGGCTGGACACCCCCTTACACCGTGCACAGAAGCATCCTACACATAGACTAGACCTCCTCTAAATCCTCACAGTGCCAGTCCCTGAGTCCTGACCTCTCCCAGGAGCCTCAGCTCATGTTACACATTGTCCAAGAATCTGAAATTGCTTCCCACTGCCCTCAGGCATTCAAGGTCATCTAGGATCTCCCCGTTTTAGTTTCCCCAGCTCTTATTTCCCATTGTCCCCTCACCCCTGGTCCTTCTGGCCTCTGGCTCATCTCTGCCTTTAAACCATGTACCCATTCCTGCCCTCTGTGCTCAGCCGCCCCCCTGCCAGGGAGGCCGTCCTCCACAGCTTCCTCAGGCTATTCAGACCTTTACTAATGAGGTCCAACTTGGTCTCCTGCTCCCCCGGCCCTTCGAGCTTGAGCTGCTGGTAGTAGCGGTAGAATTCCTATCAAGTGAGGGAGACGAAGGTGGGCTCAGAGGCGAGCTCTCTAGAATCCCTGCCTCCCCCAGGTTTCAGCCTCAGAGCACCTGTGGTCAGGAGCCCTGGACTTCCCAGACCCCAAACCCCTGCTTTCTCCTTTTGCTCACCAGACGGGGCAGTCCCAGGTAACAAATGATGGTTACAATGATGACCCCACAGGCTGTGATAAAATAGCCGAAGGCACTTTCTGACAGCTCTGAGCCACCTGGGGTGGAGGGTGTCAGTGGTGAGACAGGGTCCACCCTCTTCTCTCCGCAAAAACCAGACAGGCAGATAGACAGCAAGACTTACTGGCAATGGCGCAGATCATGGCCACTGAGGCGAAGATGCCTGCCAGGCCCTGGCCACTCATGATGGGGGCCGTGTAGCTGGCAGGGAGGAGGCCAGCCAGACCAAACAGACTGCCCTGCAGGATGGCACCAAACGCTGGGGGAATAGGGTGGGCATCAGCAGGGGTGTGGGCAGGGTGGGACTCACTTCTGCTGGGGGTGGTTGGGGCTCATGGGAAAACAGGTTCCTGTAACTCCTATTTTACTTCCAGTGGGTCTTGCTGCTCAGTGGCCCTTCTTTCTGCGCCCACCACTCCCAGCCCTGTCCCTGCCTGCTCAGGCCTCTGAGCCCTCACTGCCCACGGCATCTATTTCCTCGAGGTCAGAATGGGCTCTTCTCTGGCTGACTGTGGGTCTGAAGGAAGGGTGAGGGTATGTGGGAAGGTCTCTGCCCCAAATCCCCTTCCAGCCCAGCTTACAATTAATGAGCATGATCTTGATCATGGTGATGATAAAGAAGGGCAGGGCGTCCAGGTGCACCTTCACCAGGACAGCAGTGATCAGGAACACCAGCAGGATGGCCACCAGGCTGCCCAGGATCCGAACAGACTGGGGGATCCTGTGGGAGAGGCCCAGGTAGCAGAGAAGTGTGGTTAACACAGTGGCTCAGCCCAGGACTTGCAAGAGGCAGCCAGGGGTCTGGCTGTGTCTGGGTGCTCACCTCTGATGCAAGAAGGAGTTGAGGTAGGTAAAGAGCAGCAGGGGCAGCATGGCACACAAGGTCATGACATTGTTGAAGATGGCACTCAGAGAATTCCGCTCTGCAGAGGGTGTTGTAGGGGTGACCGAGGCCTGGATACCCCTGCTCAGTTCAGCAGTGACCAAGGACACATTCTGGGACTGGTCCAAGCGGTTTGTGAAATACTGTGGGGGATGCAGAGAGGAGTGTTAGAACCTCTCTCCCTGCGCCCATGAGTACAGATCCAGGCCCTACATGCCCAGTGGACATGCCCCCTAGAGCCCAGTCTCACCTGAGTAGCTGTCATGAAAAAATTCCAGGGGAGCAGGGTCCCCAGACCCAGCATGAAGAAGATAAGCCAGACGGCTTTGTACCTGGGGATGGGAGAGGAAAGAGGAGCCAAGTGACCCACCATCCCACCCTCCTTTCCCAGATCAAACCTAGGGAAGCCCATCGTTCCCTGACCTTCAGTCTCTCTAGCTATCCCAGGGCGCAGGGCGTCTGTGTGTGTGTCCATGTGCATGTGTCCTCCTATGGGTGTATGTGGGGGGGGAGGTGTCCTGGGACAGGGAAAAGGGCCCAGCTGTGTCCAGAGAGAGAGGAGGACCAGGGACACAAGGCTGAAGGACAAGGCCACAGGACGGTGGTTCTCAGCCCCCAAAAACTCAGGGGACCCTGCAGGCGTGGGAACCAGTATGACCCACACATCTGGAGGTGGTTTGGGAAATCCCGCTGTGAAGGCTGGGGGTGGCAAATGAGTGAGAAAACAAACAGCAAATGTCTTCTTCCCCCGCCCACCAGGCAGGCTGGAAGTGATTTGGCAGTCTGGGCAGGGACTGTGTGGCTCCCCAAAGAGAATTCTGAGGTCAAGAAACTCCCAGACCATTCTGGACCTAGTGGGGCAGGCAGGCGAGGTGCCTTGGGGCAGCTGGGGAATGAGGGAGCTGTTTTTTCCAAGCCCAGACAGAACCGGCTTTGTAGGTCACACCACCCAGGGTAGGCCAGAAGGTATCCGGCCACTGGACGTCATCTGGGCCCCAGATTGTAAATAAGTACCGCCCCAGCTTTTGCCCTTGCATGGCCCCAAGCCCTGCACCTCAGAGCCTGTCTGGGATGGGCCAGCTTCCCCCAGGCAGCCCTGGATCCTTCCACTATGGTCTCCAAATGTGTCTGCCATATCCTCCCGACAGCCAACATCTGCTTCTTCACAGAGATAGCAGGCACAAAGCCCAAGGCAGTGAGGACAGGGCTGGCCAGAGTGCAGTGCCTGAGTGAGCGCCCCAACTGGGCAGCTCTGAGTCATTACAACTACAGTCTCCCAACTCCCTCATATACCTACCCCCCCACACACACACCCCTTGAAATAGAGAGCTAAGGGCTTGATTCAGAGACCCAGGATGAAGGGAGAAACTCCCAGTCAAGGTCACACAGGAGAGGGTCGGAGTGGCACTGGACGAATACAACAGGTAATGGAGATGGAGAGAGGGTCAGAGAGCTGCTGGGAGTGATGAGGCTGGGAAGGGGCAAGCAGGCGGCCTGGGAGGAGGGACGAGGGAGGGAGCCAACCTGGGCCTATACTTACTGTCTCCTTAAATTCTCTCCCATCCAAATAAACCTCACCTCTATTTTACAGGTGGGAAATGGTCCCAGTGAGATCAAGCTAAGTGCCCAAAGTCTGACACCTAGAAATGGTCTACTTCTGTGACCTTTGGCACAGGAGGACAACAGAAAGGGCAGGGAGAGGTGATGGGTTGACGAGCTTTGGACCTGAGGCATGACTTCATCAACTTTCTTGGGTCCTAGACTCCTGGAAAACTTGAATCAAGCTATAGCCTCTTCCCCCAAAACACATGTGCACGATCACATGTGCAGGTCTAACTTGAGGGAGCTCATAGGCTCCAGAGGTGCAGAAGCGAGAGAAAGGTCAGATCAAGGACTGGGGTTGGGCAAGGTCATATGAGATAGAGGCAACCCTCAGGGAGGGGCAGTTATGTCAGATGTGCTCTGGAATGAAGGATGCTGCCAAATGTCTCCCCACAGTTGTGGCAGGAGGAGCGGGAAGCCACTGGTGGCTGGAGAGCAGCAGTGGAAAAACTAACAGGCCAGGCACCCACCAAGGCATGCGTAGTGGGAGGATCCAGGCTGCCGTGCACCCACCAAGGCCCTCCCTACAGACACCCCAGCCAGCACCCAGCCAAGGCATGCATGGCCCCTGCCCCTGGTACAGACCTGACACTCATAGCTACCTGGCTGGAAGGCCAGTCAGCAGTGACAACCCGAAATTCCAAAGGACAATGCACCCAGCCCCCTGGAAACCCATTTCCAAGCCCCTGGGTCCCCAGCCCAGGTCTCCCAGTACCTGTCCTGCGGCTGGTGACTGGTTGTCATGGTGATGGCGATCTTGGTTTTGCCTGGCTGAGGACTCTCTCCCTCTGAGGTCTGCTTGGGGCAGAAGAAGTGTGAGGCCTTGTGTCACCCTGTTTCTCCACAGGCCTCTTCAGACTCTTGGGGTGTAGGAGGGGGCAGAGCAGACAGAACTGGCAAGCCCCGGAGTCCAGCAGGACCCCTAGCCCTGCCTCTCAGGACTGCTCAGCCTGACCTCTCTGCCAGTCCTGTTGGGCTCCCCTGCCTGCTCAGGCCCTACCTGGCAGCAGGCCTGGCCTGGCTGCTGCCACCGCTATTTTTACCTTTTTACCCAGCAGCGAAGCGGTTTATAAGCTGGGAAAACAGAGGGTGGAGAGCAGGAAGGAAGGAGGGGAACGTCTGATTGAGAGGGAGGGAAAAGACAGGCAAAGGCAGAGAAGAGGAAGAGATGGGTCAGGGACAGCGACAACAATGAAAGGAGGGACAGGAGGAGGGAAACATAGGGAGATAGAGAGGGGAGGGGGGGGCACAAAACTGACATCTGCAGGAGCAGCAGCCTCAGGGATGATGGCTGAGGCCAAGCCAGAGAGGCCTCCCCCACCAGGTCCTCTCTGTTAAGTCTGACCTCCTCACCCTTCTGGGGAGCCCCTAGACTCATGGCTAGGAGGGCTCTGGAGAACCTGCCCCCTCCTGGAGACACCCCAGATTCCAGCCTCTCTGCTGGTGGCACCTTAACCTTCCTTTCCAGCCACTGCCCAGAGACTTCCTAGTTCCTGGTCAGTTTTCCAGGAAAACACTTTCCTAAGGGTATGGGAAAGCATTTCCACAACCTAGCCTGACCCCTCCCCAGTCCTGGCCCCAGAGTCACCCATCCCCCCCCCTTTGGTTTCTCTCTCGTTGCTCGGCCCCCGTGCTCTTCCCCTTTCTGAGAGCAAACTTGAAGATTGGGGGTTGGGGGCACAGGCCTAACTGCATATAACCTCCCCACTCAGTGCCCCTCTCCTGCTCCCCCCATTATGTTATTTCTGTAGCCAGGACCTCTTTGGCACCAGGAGATAAATCGCTTTCCCTTTGGATGGCATGGAAAGCCAGGCAGGTGCATTCTGGTGCGTCCCCCAAGTGAGGGCCTAGAGGGTCTGGAGCCAGGACTGACTTCCCTCATCGCCCACCTGGACTTACTGGGTGCCCAGACTTGTCAGCAGAAGGGTCCAAGCAGCGGAGGCCTGGGCAGTCCCTGGGAGGTGGTCCTAGTTCCGGCTCAGGCAGTAGGTCTTGTCCATGGGCTCCTCCTGGGTAAGGGTCCAGAATGAAGACAGAGGCACAAGGCATATGAGAGAAGCCCCCAGTCCTTGCTGTGGGAGGAAGCTGCCCCATTCTGAGAAGCCTCACATACACACCCTCGACCAACGAGATAAAAAACAAACTCTGCAGCTTGGGAGATAAGAGACTCAAGAGTCTCAGCAGGGGAGCTGAGGGAGTGGGGGTGGGTCAACTCACAGGTACAGCCAGTGCTCTAGGTCCCAGCCCAAAACGAACAGACACCTTCAGGGACCCCATACTCTCAATGGGCTTTTCTACCCAGCCCAGTAAGTCACCTACACCTGGGTTGTAGGTCAGGGAGAGGAGGAGGAGACCTACATGTCTCCATCTGGAGGTAAAGGGCTTCTTTCATTCAGCCTTTCAACAAATATTTACCAAGGACCTTTGCCGGCCAGCCAGGCACTGTTCTAGGCACTGGGGACAGAGTGAACAATTTTTTACATTTTCTAGATGGATGAGGGCAAGAGGGCACTACCCCGGTGGAGGGGAGAATGGACAGAGGAGGCTCAGGACTCAAGTTTTCCTTTAGGTGGCAGGGAGGGAAACCCCCAGCTTTTCACCTCAGCAAACCCTGTGCTCTTCCCCCACCCCCACAGGCAAGGTTCCTGGCAGTGCAGTTTCAAAGCAGACGAGAGACTGGTTTCCTTAGTGAGACGTGCCTTAGGCTCAAAGGAGTATTAATTTCTGCTTTCTCCCTCAGCTACATCCCAGTTCTGTTCTCAGTAAACCCACCCCAGCCCTGGGCACCATTCAACGCTAGGGGCAGTCCCTCCCCCTGTCCACATCCTGACGCTCAGCAGGCCTGTCCAGGTGTTTTATTCTTGTCTGCTTTTGCCCAGGAGCAAACAGGGATTTGATACCAGCTCAGAGCATCTGGTGTACCTCCAGCCATGCCTTGGCCTGCCTAGATGGGGGCCCGGAAAGCAGCCACCAAACTCACTCTCCCAATGCTTCTCATGCACCCCAGCTTCTAACCACTCCCTTGTGATAGCATCAAATTCACTCCCCGGGGTGCCACACGGGGCCAGCCTGCAGATACCCCATCTTTCCCTCATAACCACCTGTAAGCTAGTTCTAAACTGTCTCCATTAAACAGAGGGGGGCATCTAAGGTTCAGAGAGGTTGAGTCTCGTGTCTAAGGTAACAGAGCTAGTGAATGGGTGAGCTGGAATTCAAACTCAAGGTGTAGCTTACTCTAGGCTCCTTCTGGAGTGGGGAGGGACCTATGAAGGTTGCTTCCCAGCTACTCCTGTACACTGGGAGGTGGGGGTGCTCTACTCCAACTAAGGGGGGAAAGTAAGGGGGGGCCAAGGTCACCTCCAGCCTGACCTGAGTGTCAGGTGCAAGGCACCCCCCCACCCCCCATTACACACACATCCAGGCAAGGAGAGCTCAACACCGGCAGGAGGACAAGGGGGAGGGTCGAAGGGTTACCAGAGAAATAGCAGAGGGGCCGCCCCAAGAGGGGTAGGATGGGACCAGCTCTCTCCTGGGAAGAAAACCTTGGGGTGTCCTTTCCTTCCTCTGAGTGAAGGAGGGGTCCTCTCTCTGGGAGTCAATGAGGACGCATCCAGCAAGGGGAGGCCAGGGACACGAGATCGGTCAATAAAAGGCGGGGTTAAAGAGGCAGCTCCTGGGTTCCGGGGCCCTGAGCCCCGTCTCCTCACCCTGCATAGCTGGAAGCCCGGCGCCTCCTCTCTATCAACAAGATTAATCGAGATGAACCATCTGCCCCCCCCCCCTTTGCAAAGGTCAGCTCCGCAACAGCCCGTTTTAGTCCCAGGAGCCAGGTCACCCCCGCCCTGCTCGGGCCCGCCGCCCACGCCGCTGTCTCCCGCACGGCGCCCGCTCCCTTTCCTCCCGCACCCCTGCCTTTGCACGCCACGTGCTGCGCTGCGGGCACACTCCACGCCTGGGGCCCCACCGGGCGTCCCCTCCGCCGGCTGGGTAGCGGCCAGCCCCCGCCTACCTGCCCTCTCGGCAGGCGGACAGCGGTGCCCTTCGCCCCTTCGGTCCCCGGACCCCAGCCCCCGCACCCCGGACCCCAGCCCCGGGCGGCACCTGCAGTGAAGGAGTCCTCCCGCGCTGAGATGCGCGCGCGCGCGCTCTCTTTCCCGCCCGCGCCCCGGCATATTCAAACCCGCCTTCCGCTCCCCGCCCCGCCCCGCCCCGCCCTCACCCCCTTCCCCCTTCGCTTTCCCCCTTTTCCCCCTTCTTCCCCTCCCCCCGCTCCCCGCTTCGCTACCCCCCGCCCCCCCTTCCCCCTCCCCACGCGGCCACTTCCCCGACCGCGCCTGCCAGGCGCACAGCGGCTCCCGACCCCAACAGGCCCCATCCCGAGACCTTCGCCCCCCAGGGACCCCTGGCCCGCACCTCGCCTTAGTTCTGTGGTTCGCACCTCTCTGGGTCCCGCCCCACCAGACCCTGCCCCATCGAGGAGCACGCGGCGCCGGAGGGTACAGCCCCACGCGGGTTCCCCCAGTCTCCTGGGCGCTGGGGCTACACAAATCCTACAGAACACAACCCAGGGCTCTCCCACCGACAAACCTGCCAGACGGGCCCGGGCGCCCCCACGTCCACACTGTCTCGGAGGTGCGGTTATCACGCCCCAAAACCCTCCCACACTGCTCCTTTCTGCTTTCCAGCGACCCCTCTCTTTTCAGTGCCACTTTCTGCCTTTCAGCCCTGATCTGCTCTTTGCTCTTCCGCCGTGGACCCTCCCCCCCAGGCCTTGGAATCCCTCCCACGCAGTCAGTATACTCCGTGACCTGCGTGGTGGGTTTTCCCCCCTCTGGCTCACACAGACCAGACATCTGCACAGACGCGCCACCCACCACCCTGCCTCCGAGAGCTACGTGTGCGGGAGGTGGGCCCGGGCACCGCCCCGCAGCGCCCTCATGATTCACCCTTTCTTTCTTTTTTTTTTTTTTTTTTTTAATATATCAGAGAGAGGAAAAGAGAGGGAGAGAGAGAGATAGAAACATCAATGATGAGAGAGTCATTGATCGATCCCGCAACCCGGGCATGTGCCCTGACCGGGAATGGAACCCCCATCGCCTGGATCCTCGGTGGTCGCGCAACCGCTGAGCCGCGCCCTGCCGGGCTCACCCTTTCTAGATTCAGAACTTTGGAAAGACGGCGGATGCGGATGGGAAGAGAAATAGCCGTACATCCTGAGTGAATCCTCTTGTCCCGACAGAGGCAGGGGCCCAAGCTGGCAGAGCCTGAGCCCCACATGCCCCACCGTGGGAGGGGGAGAGGGTGGGCGAGCTGAGGAGGGGTCAGCCCTTCTTGCACCTCCAAGGAGGGGGAAGGGATTCCCTCGGTTTTTGTAGGTTAGTGAATTGGGTGGAGGGGGAATCATTGCCCTTACAGCAGCCCTCAGTGCTGGAGGGCAATCCAAAGGCTGGAGAGGTGCTGAAGAGAGAAAATCCAATTCAGCCCCCAGCCCCATCCCCACTACCCAAGAGGCCCGTCCCCTGGAGAAGCCACAGACACTAATTAACAATCAGGGGTACTAACATCATAGGGACAAGGCAGAGGCACATCCTCTCTCCAGCATCAGACTGGGCCCTGAAGAGAGGAGTAGCCTTGCTATATTTAGCATCAGAGGACACCCTCCAAACTACTCCAGAAAGGGGTGTCCCCAGCCTTCTGGTTCTTTGTCCTACAGAGACATGACACACCGTCATCCACAAACTTTAACCAAACAGAGGACAGGAAAAGCAGTATCAGTGGTATTTTTCTAGGCACAGCACCATGGCTTAAGAGCAGCTGCACGTCCGGGTGTGTGCCCCCATGCCTACCCTGTTTGTTCCGTCTCTCCTTCTTCCTCTCCTGGCCCTCCTCTCCCCTCTTTCTTGGCCCCTCTCCCCACCTATGTTGACCAGCTTTGGGCCTGTGGGGGTGGCGGTCTTAGTGGTCAGACAGATCCGCCAGGCATGGCTAGGCTGGTGGCCAATGGTTGTTGTTGTGTGCAAAGGGGGCTGGAAGTGGAAAGAAACTGGAGGGAAGTGGTGAGGGTCCTAGCCCAGACAGGGAGAGGCGGGTTCCTCCCTCCACCCCCGCTTGCTCCCTAGATGGCAACGGCCAGGGCTGTTATTGCTGGAGAGAAGCCCACCTGGCACTAACCCTGCCTGGGCCTCCAGCCAGCACCCACACCCCTCCAGAGCCACGATTCCAGGCCCTCTCCTGGCAGCCTCAGAGCCCAGCTCACCCTGGCCTTTGCCTGGAGTTTTTCCAGCCAGGCCAAGGCAGTCTTTGTCACCCTCTGCCCAGTCCTATGGCTCTCTCCCTTCCTAGGCTCATTCAGGTCCCTGCCATAGGAGTGGGGTGGGAAGGGCTGATTCAGTGCCCCGCCCCCACCCGATTTGAAACTGTGGTTTGCCCCAGACTCCCTCCTCCCCCATCCAGACCTGCCTCACCACCTCACAGTCCTATCTCCCTCTAGCCTGTGTCCATCTGTGTTGGCTGGAAATGTGTTTGCTCAGCCTGGCCTTTGTCACCAGCGCATGTCTCGTGACTGTTTATTCTCAGTTGCGTTTGTGACCACATCTCCATGGCTGGGCTTGGACTAGGGCTAGGCCAGTGAAGTACTTGCCTGAGATGCAAAATTTTGGGGGGGAATTCCAAAAAATTCAGGAATCGAGATGAATAATACTTTAATTAAATTTTTTTCTTTTTTAAATCAAAGCTAATGAAAAATATCCGTGAACAAAATATCAACATTTAAAATAAAGACAGGCTCTGGCCCTCTCAGGTGCAGGCTCACCTCGCCTTTCTTGAGAGTGGACAGGGGCTCTGTTCACTAGGTCTGGGCTGGCCCTTTCTAGCCTAATTTCTCAGACTTTTGCCCTTTCCCTCTGCTCTGGTGGGTTTCTGACCTTGCGTGATCTGTGTGTGTGTTTGGGGCGGGGCGGGGGAGCAGTCATCTAACTGCAGCCTTCAAAGTCCCAGAAAAGTATGCCCCCGGCCAGAACCCGCAGATTCCCACGCCAGTGACATGCCCACCTCAACCAGGGACCTGGGGGCTCCTCTCTCCGCCTCCAGGGCCTCGTGGGAACAGCGCGGACCCCACCCCAGCCCCCGCTGCCCCCGCCTCTGCTCCGCGCACACCTGTGGGGACTTTGGAGTGGCTCCCTGCGTTGGGGAGGGGGTGGGCAGGAAATTCTCCGCCGGCGGGGCCCTGCTCGCCCTCCTGGCCTCCTCTCCTCCGGATTGGGGCCCTGCCGGAAATCGCAGCCCGCGCCGGGTCTGACTGGCCTCTGCCGCGGGGCAGCAGAGAGGCTGCAACCGGCGCCCCGGCGCCCTCCCCCGCCCCGCGCAGCTCCGCAGCCCGGAGCTTCGGGGGAGCGGGCGGCCCGGGAGGCCAGCTGAAAGGAGGCCGGGAACGGGGCCTGGAGCGCGGCGGGGGGGTGGAAAGCTGCCTGTGACCTGGGAGGGGAGCAGGGTTAGGGGACCAGAGGCGCACCCCCCTTCACTCCGCTCCTCCCCCCACGGCTGCCTTCTGGAGACGGGCGAGCAGGTGCGCGGGCCTCTGAGGACTCCAGAAGGAAGCAGGTGGCCGAGCGGCGGGACGGCAGGCGCCCGGCGGAAAGCCCCACAAGGCTGGCCTGGGGCGCACAGCTGGCCCCAGCTTCTCACGGGTGTGGGGACGGAATGAGGGTCCTGTAAGATGCCTGTATTCCTTACCGTGTCCCTCAGACCCTAGAGCTGGTGGAAGGAGGGAGGGAGGGAGGGAGGACTCTGCGGGAAGATCCTAAACAAAGTATCCGGAGGCTGAAATGCAAATACATCTGACAACCCTTAATGACCCCCGAGGGCCCTCCCATTGGGGAGGAGGGAATGGAGCGGTAAATTCCTTAGGTTATGCCCCCTCCCCCACCAGCACCATCTCTGCCCCCGCAGAATGCCCCTCAGTTGCATGCATTTCTGCCCTGCTCCCCCCGAGCGGCCGCCCACAGCGCCCCTTCGCCAACACGTCTCCCCCTTCCCACTAGCTGAGTCGAGGCTCCAAACGCAGTCAAGGGCGTTTGCCTCCTTACCCTGAGCTGGACAACTAAACTCTCTCCAAGAGAGGCCAGGACTGCTGGGTCCGAGTGTGGCAGGCTGAAGGGAGACAAGAGAAACAGCTTGCAGGAGGTGAGGGCTGACAGGCGCAATGCAATGGGGATCCCACCGAGCCTTGGGTTGTTCCCCACCCTTACCCCCTGGCCGGGTGAGACTGTCTAGCAGCTCAGGCAGGAGTGTGGCTGACAAGAATTTCAAAGGCACCCCAGGAATTCAAAAATATTTATTGAGCACCTGTTGCATGCTGAGCTTTGGGGACGGAACTGATGGAGGAGGGGGGGTCAAGGTCCTATGCTTTTAAGGTAAATCCTGAGTCTGAAAGACACTCTGGATTAAAATCTTGCCTCTCCATTAAATGGTCAGTTGTCCCTGGGTTAAGCATTGTCCCTCACTAGACCTCATGTCCCCATTTGTCCGGACGTAGGGAGGGGGGAAGAGTCACTTTCTCTCCTTGCTGAGGCCGCGGATGATTAGGAAAAGTCTTGAGGAATGCAGAGAGGATGGTAAGGATCAGTTTTCTGCATGGTTCCAGTCATTCCTGCGGGAGCCCGGAGGCATAGCTGGTTCAGAACCCCTCATGCTCAGTCCTGAACCATGTCTAAGGCCCATTGGGCAGGCTTCGGTCAGCGACGGTGCTAGGACTGTCTCACTCCAAAAGAGAGCGCTTCATTCCTGCTGCTACCAGGATTCATGGCCTCACTTTTGTGGGGCCAGCCTCTCCCTCCTCTCCTGGCGGGCCACTCTGGAGGCCTCCCCAGTGTCTGGTGGGTGTCTCTGACTGAGGATGAACAACAGACAGCTCAGCAAAGCCTCTCGCAAGTCCTGGGAGCCCAGGCGGCGGGCCAGTCGACGCAGCAGGGGCAGGAGGAGCTGGCGGGCCAGGCGGGCGGCGGGTTGCAGCAGGCGGGACAGCAGGACACGGAGCAGCAGCGGGAGCAGCGGCAGGGGCATGGCCGGCTCAGCGACTTCTAAGGCAATCCAGAGGCTGGGCTTGCCTTTCCTGCTCCCTCCTCACCTGCAAAGACACGGGGCGGTGGGCAGAATTCCCACCCTCTTCAGTTTCCACCACCCCGAGCCCCAGATGGCAATTCATGAGTCACTTTTGCTTTCCTGAAGCCCTTTCTCTTGGCCAGGTAGCTGGGGCAGGAGAGTCCTCCCTGTAGAGTGAGGCTGAGACTAGGGCCTGCAGCCTGCCATTCCCAGCTTCCAGGGGCTCCTACACCCTTCCCTCCTCTGGTCACCCCCTCCTCTTGCACACACTCTCCTGACATTCTCCATCTCTTCTACCTCAATCCAGCAGAAGTTCCTCCCCAGGCAATTCTAAGTTTTCTATTGTGGGCCCTTGATCCACCCTGACTCTCCCGACCACCCACTCCCATGGGCAACAACTCTCACCAGTCAGAATCCCTGCTCAGAAGCAATCTCTGGCTGAATTTGCTATGGGGATACAGCCTCACAGGACACTCAATACACAGGGCCGCCCCACCCAGCTCAACCCCACCCAGGACAGCTTGCCAGGGTGGGGGGATCAAGGAAGAGACAGCTGTGTGCTGGCACCTGGTATCTAGAGATCAGGGGACAGCTGGGCTGCAGGAAGTGTAAGGAACAGATGCAGGAATTCTCCCTGCTGGGTTCAGGCCTCAGAGTTGGAACCCAGATTGCACTTCCTAATGATGTGACTGTATGCACACTGATTCTTTGGGGCCCCAGCCCCCTTCTCAGTTATCTTAGTACCTGGGGGTAGCTGGGAGGAGTAACTAGCATGGGACTGTGTATGAGACCCACTTGCCCAAATCTCAGAAGCAGTAAGACTGCAGCCCAGACCCACCAGGCATGCTCAGAATGGCAGAGACAGGGAGAACAGCACCTGGGCAGGCATTCGTGGGCCCTCCCCTGGGGAGGAGTGGGGTAGAGGAGTGGGGTCACGGTCCATCTCACAGCTGAGCCTGTTGGAAAGAGCTGGGCACCACTCCAGCAGAGGAACAGGATGAGGAATACCCACCTCAAGACCCTCTTCTCCACATCCATGCCCCCCACCCCAAGATTAAATTAAATTCCATGCGGTAGCAAGATGTACAGATAGCCTGGGTTTGTTTTGATTTAAAATACGTACCGCATTCTCCTACTTCATAAAATGGATATAATTTCTGCCTTGCTGAACTCAGATGAGATGATGGCCACAAGACTTATTTTATTTTATTTCATTTTATTTTTTAAAAATATATCTTTATTGATTTCAGAGAGAGGAAGGAAGAGGGAGAGAGGGAGAGAAACATCAATGATGAGAGAGAGTCATTGATCGGCTGCCTCTTGCACGCCCCCCACTGGGGAATCACGCCCAAAACCCAGGCATGTGCCTTGACCGGGAAGAATTGAACTGCAATCTCCTGGATCCTAGGTTGATGCTCAACCACTGAGCCACACCCAGCCAGGCTGAAAGTGTTTTATTTAAAATCTATTTTATTTTTATTTATTTATTTATTTATTTTAAAATATATCTTTATTGAATTCAGAGAGAGGAAGGGAGAGGGAGAGAGAGAGAGGGAGAGAGAGAGAGAAACATCAATGATGAGAGAGTCATTGATCGGCTGCCTCCTGCACGCCCCCCACTGGGGATCAAGCCCACAACCCTGGGCAAGAATGGAATCACGATCTCCTGGATCATAGGTCAATGCTCAACTGCTGAGCCACGCCAGCTGGGCATGAAGGTGTTTTATAAACTTCAACCTATCTTGGGAATGTGACACATACCACCGTTTCACCAGCAGCCTCCACTGGCATCATCACATCTCCAAAACCATTGAAGACATTGAAGAAAGAAAACTATCTGAAAGGCCTGTTCACTTCCACCTGGAGGAAGCAGGAGCTAGAGCATAGATTTATAGGCATTGTATTCCTCTCCTTCCAGTTTCTTCCTGAAGATTTATGATGGCCACGTGTCATCCCTGAGCCGTGAGCAGGATGTGTATTGAGTACACACATATGCCACGCCTGTGAGTTCATGATCTCTCTCAGTTCTCACCACCACTCTGCAAGGGGTATAACCATTGTACAGATGAGGAAACTGAGGTTCAGAGTGGTTAAGCAACTTACCTAGAATCACACAGCAGATGGGTGGCCTGATCTTTCTACCAAACCTGTCCCTCCCTAAGGCTTTCCCATCTCTGTAAGTGACAGCTGTACCTTTCTAGTTACTCTGGCCAAAATCCTCGACTTCTGTCTTCTTATCACAGTTCACTACTCACATTCATAAATCCAGGTAGCTCTACTTTCTTTTTTTCTTTCATTCTGGAATATAAACCTCTTTTTATTAAAAGTATAGTTGACATACCATGTTATATTAATTTCAGGTGTAAACATAGTGATTTGACATTTATATACCTTACCAGATAGACGGTCTGGTAACCACCTGTAACCTTACAAAGGTATTGAGATATTATTGGCTGTATTTCCCCTGCTGTACTTTACATCCCTGTGACTTATTTATAATCCCCTTCACCTTTTTGCCCATCTCCTCACTGCTCAACCCCCTGGCAACTATCAGTTTGTTCTCTGTATCTATGAGTCTGTTTGTTTGTTCATTTGTTTAGTTTCTTAGGTTCCACATATAAGTGAAATGATAAAGTAGTTGTCGCTCTCTAACTTATTTCACTCAGCGTAATACCCTCTAGGTCCATCCATGTTGTCTCAAATGGCAGGATTTCATTATTTTCTATGGCTGAGTAATATTCTATTATATATACCACATCATCTCTATCCATTTATCTACTGATGGACACCTAGGTGGCTTCTATATTGTGGCTATTGTAAATAATGCTACAATAAGCATAGAGGTGCATATATATTTTCAAATTGGTGTTTTCATTTTCTTCAAATAAATGCCCAGAAGTGGAGTTGCTGGGTCCTTCTTTGTCTTTTGTTATAGCCTTTGTTTTAAAGTCTGTTTTGTCCGGTATAAGTATTGCTACCCCAATTTTTTTTTTTTTTTCCATTTTCATGAAATATGTTTTCCCATCACTTTACTTTTAGTCTGTGTAAGTCTTTTGATCTGAAGTGAATATCTTGTAGGCAGCATATGTAAGGGGCTTGTTTTTTAAATCCATTTAGCAGGTGTACTTTCAAAATATTCAGAATCTCACCACTTCTCACCAACACCACCACGACTACCCTTGTCCAAGCATTACCTCTTGCCTGAATTATTGTAATGGCCTCCTAACTGGTGTTCCTGGTTTTCTTTTCCACACAGTACCAGAATGCTCTTTATAAAACATGAATCAGATTCTGTTCTTTTTTTGCTCAAACTATCCAATAACTCCAGTTCACTCAGAGTTAAAGCCAAAGGCTTAAATTAGGACCTACCAGGCCCTGGCCTAGATGGTCTGACTGATTCAACTTATACTCCTTGCCTCTGACTCTGCTCCAGCCCCACTGGCCTCCTTGCAGCTCCTTAACTGTGTCAGGCATATTTCTGCCTCAGGGCCTTTGCACCCACTATTGCTCCTGCCTACAAGGCTCTTTCTGCAGGTATCCACATGGCTCCATCTCTAATCTCCTTCAAGTTTTTGTCCAAATGTTATGCACCCATCCTATTTAAAAGTATACTCCTTCCTCCCCATCTCCTGCTGCCCCCTCTCCATCCCTCCTCTGCTTTGTCTCCATAACAAATCATGTCTGATACACTATATATTTAATTTTACTTATCTTATTGCTATCTACCTCCCCCACCCCCAGTATGTAAACTCCTTGAGAGTAGGGACTTACCTCTATTTTGTCAGCTGCTGTGTCCCCAGGGTTTGGCAGTAAACATTTGATGTAAGAATAAATAAATGAAAGTTCTGTGACAGGATCTGCTTGCCCTAGAGACTGTGCCTCTAAGCCCCAGGACTACATTGATCTGAACACACTTCTAGGACATGTGTGAGAATCCTGCAAGCCACACACAGCTGGAGAGAGCCGCTTGGAGGAGAGGAACTGACCACACTGAACCAAAGAAAAGGGAAGTCAGGCCTTGAGGTTCCCACGGATCCTCCAAAGGGTGTAATTTCGAGGGTACCATGGAGGCCTGACCAAGTGCTGGCCTAGATCTGAGGTTGCTGTCACATTGGGTAAGTCATGCCTCATTCCTCCCAGCCTAGCTCTCATAACTGTGGGGTCTTCCAGCTGTGAGAACCTTGGACTTGGCCTGGGGCCAGATGCCTGAATCATCCTAGCCCCTGTAAGCAGAGTGAGGGGATGCAGGGGCCTGGGAGAGTAAGGCAAGTAAAGGAAACAGGATGTTGCCTCTGGTAACAATGGGGAGCCCTGGAGGAGGCTGGCAAGGGAGGTAGAGAGGGAGGTGGGGAGGGGCAGCGGCTGGGTCCAGGACAGGGATCTAGTCACAGTTGATTCCCCCATTCCCCCATTCCCTCCTGAGATTACCTCCCCTTTCCAACTCAGTGCCACCCTCACCTGGGAACCCCACCCACCCCCCTCAGCCTGCCCCACATTTTCTCCAAGGCAGAAAACCAAGGGCTTCGCTAAAGATTTCCTCAGCCTTCCTGGAAAGATAACCATCCTCTCTGGCAACAAAACTGCCAGAGGCAGTTCCTTCTAGTTCCTGATTTTGTCTCATGAAATGGGCCCTGATTCCACAGCCCTGACCTCTGCCCCTCATCCTCTGCTGGCCAAGGAGGGGCCAGGCAACTTTGAGTCTCCTGTTTTTATAAGTCAATTGCAAAAAAAGAAAAAAGGCCCTGGCAGGGTGACTCAGTTGGTTGGAATGTCATCCCATTCACCAAAAGTTTGGGCATTCAATTCCAGGTCAGGGTCAGGTACAGGAGGCAACGGAGCAATGTTTCTCTCTTCCTTCCTCTTTCTTTGAAGTCAATGAACATATGCTCCGGTGAGAATAAAAAAAAAAAAAAGTGTCTGGGGGCCAACTTGTGAAGTGGAGGCCCGTAGGCTGGGCCCTAATTGACCCCTGGGGTCCTCATCCCTGGTCCTCTCCCCAGATCCTCAGGGTCTTCTAGAAGCATCCTGGAGACCCCTACCACTCCACACATAGATATCAGTTAATTGGGCCATTCATGTCAACAGCAAGCATTGAGGGCCTACTGTGTGCCAGGCCTGTGCAAGGCACCGAGGACAGGTCACGGACACACCAAGAGTTGGCAGGATGACAGACAAGCAAATAGGGAAACGCGGGATGGGGTGGTGAGAGTTGTAATAGAGCCGATGGGTTCTTTCAAGACCCGGGAGTACGGGGCCTCCCGATCCTCCCGCCCTTCCTGCTTGTGCCCACCCAGGGCTCCGAACCACTCCACAATCTGGCCACTGTCTCTGCTCTGACCCGCACAGGGAGGCGAAGGGCACTTGTGCTTTGCTCACTCAGATCTGGATTCGCCTGCTGGCTCTGGGACGCTGTCTCAGGGCCGCTCTGGCAGATTGTACACTGCACGACCCTATGCGACAGTGACACCCTCTGAAATTGTGCTGTGTGTGGCCCCCTTCCCTAAAAGGGAATGATCGTAAGGATGGGAGGAGACTAGGTCCCGAGCTTGGCCCCTAGAAGGTGTCCAATAAACAAGTTTCCCTCCTTCCATCCTTCTGGGTTTTCCCTCCCAGTGTATTCTGCATCTAAGGCCTGCCACGAGGCACCTGATGCTCATGAGCAGCCACCCAGAGTGGATGCTGGGGCTCAGTTAATGTTTTAAGAATCAATGGAGGCCTGGGTCCCCTCGAGGCCCTGGTCTCTGGCTCTGTCATGTTTCACTGTCCTGTTATCTCTTCCAGGGCATCAGCACCGGCCTGGAGCCCTTCCAGATTGTGGGAGGTTGAGGGCAGTGCTGACCCCCAAACAAGGAGGTCTTGCAAAGGCCGGGGAGGCTCCACGGGGGGCAGGGAGTCCTGAGAAGCGCAGGTGCCCAGGAGAAGGCTGGTCAGGTATAGGAAGTGTCGGCAGGGTAAGGGCAGAACGCCAGCTGGAACTGGGCGTTCAGCCCTGCCACCTGGGGCAGCACTTCTCTGCTTGTGGCAGTAGCCCTGAAACCATCTACCTGAGCGGGCTGTTGGGAGGATCTGAGGCCTGAATGTGGTGACAACTGAGAGAACACTGTGTGAACCCTAGCTCCTCAAGGTAAGAGATTATGCCCCCGAGAGGGACGGTCCCTTAGCCATGACCCCCACTCCTCTACCTGTTGTGAGTGGCCGAACGGCACCAGGTGGTAGACTGGTGGGGTCAGACTGGACCTGGGTTCAGCAACCTCGGTACTTGAGCTCTTGCTAGGAAAGAGTCCAGAGCCAAGACTCAGACTATAAGAGAACATTTATTTAGAAAATCACAGAGAGAGAAGTAATTCGTAGAAGACATGGGCTGGGCTGAGGAAAGTGACAGAGGCAAAGGAAGGGCCTTAGGAGCTTGAGAGTGAGGAAGGAAATGGTAATGTGGGGGTGGGGGGCAAGGGCAAGGGGAAGGCGCAGGCGTGCTCCCAGGAGGAAGAGCGCACTGGGTCCTCTATCCTAAGGGTTTTAAGAATGGAGATTTAGACTTTAGGAGAGGTCCCAGGGGAATATCTCAACAGAATATTCAGCTGCTTTCCAAGTGTGTCCTTTCAGGGTTGTGGTCTCCACTGATTGATTGGCGGACGCCAGGGCAGGGGGCCGTTACCCAGTGCGGCTGGGCCTGAGGCAGCTGTGGCATTGCTTGCCTGGGTTTACTGCTTTTCTGGGCCTGGAGGTGAAATACAACTGAGGCCTAAACGTTCTCTCTAGGAACAAAAGGTCAGGGGGTCCAAACTGCATGACCAGGGATATGCTGGGGGAGGAAAGGCCACCCTGGGGGCGAGGTCCTGCCCTACAATTGTCCTTTGCTAGGCAACTGGGGCTTTCTGCCCTGGTGACCTCTGTACCTGGCCCATCCATCGTCCTTGCTCTGCTCATGCCTGTCTAACTGCCTGCCACATACCCACCAATGCTAGGTAATGCTGGGCCCACGAACAGGCCATTGGGCAGCGCGACACACACTAGACAGCTCGCAAGAGACGAAGAAAGTGGGTCAGGGACTTAGATGTTGTCTGAAAGAGTAACTAGAGCTGACAGGTGGGCTGACCCGATCCACAGGAACAGTTGCTCTGGCCAGGGAGGGAGCTGTATAGAATGCAGCCCATTGTCCCCACTGACAACTGTCACTCTCCCCGGGACTCAGCTGACAGAACTCAAGGTGGGGGTGTGAGCCCAACCCCCCTGGCAAGGCCTCTCAGGAAGAGTCAGCTGTTGGAGCGAGCCAGCTGCTCCTTGGACAGTGGGAGGGAGGGGCATGGACCAGGGGCTGGAGGGAGGGTGAGGAATGACATGCTTGGCATATTTGATGGGGGGATGGACGGCAGCAAAACCCACAGGCCCCAGGAATGAACCTAACAAAGATTGAGCAAGACCTTCATGGAGAAAATAAACAACGTTTTTACCAAAAAGAAGACCTAAAAGGACATGGTCGGGAAAGCATCATGATATAAAGATGTCAGTTCTCCCCCAAATTAATCTGAAAGTTCAATGAGATTCCAATCAAGAACTCAATAGTTGTTATTTTTTCCCTTTTTGGAATTGGGTAAGCTAATCATAAAATTTATACGGAAGGAAAAAGGGGCTGAGAATAGCTCAGTCAATCTGAAGAAGAAAAAGAAGACGGTGTAGAAACCTGGCCCCACAGAGAGCAGTCTGGAGAGTCTGGTCATACGGGAAGGAAAGAGTGTGGCAAGGGGCAAGAAGGCACAGTGACCGAGGAATAAAACAGAGAGTTTAGAAACAAGTGCAAGAATACTTGGGGCAGGGGTGGACTTTCCCGTTAGAAGATGAAGAACACATGGGGTCAAAGTAGGGTTGGGACAGTTGACCATCCACGAGGGAAAGACAAGATCTGATCCTCTGACACACCAACTACAAAAATAAATTCCAGTGGCATTAGAGACCAGAGTGTGGAAAGTAAAACTATAAAATACAGAAGCTGATCTTTAGGAATTTGGGATAGTAGAGAATTATTTGTTTTATAAATTTATACAACTTTTTGTTATGGTAATTTTCAAAATTACACAAAGGGCTGGGCGTGGCTCAGCAGTTGAGCATTGACCTAGGATCCAGAAGATCGAGGTTCGATTCCCGGTCAGGGCACATGCCCGGGTTGCGGGCTCGATCCCCAGCCGGGGGCAGGCAGGAGGCAGCCGATCAATGGCTCTCCCATCTTTGATGTTTCTCTCTCTCTCCCTCTCCCTTCCTCTCTCTGAAATCAATAAAGATATATTTTTTAAAAACCAATGGAAAAAATATCTTCCAGTGAAGATAAACAAACAAACAAAAATTACACAAAAATAAAGATAAAAGTATAACGAACCCCCATGCATCAATTGTTCACTTTCAATAATTACTCAAAAACTTTCAATTGACAAAAGACACTACAAGTGAAAAGACAGCCCCTCACAGACTGGGAGAAGAAATCTGCAATACACATAACTGAAAAAGATATATAGTATTGTAAATACTATATCTTAAATAAATTAAGTATTTATATAATCAATAAGAAAGGACAGCCCCCGGGGCCCCAAATGAACAAAGGATATGAGCCAGTGACCTCTTAAAGAGGAAATAGGAATGGTCCATAAATGTGAAAAGTTACTTACCCACACCAAGGTGAGGGAAAGGCTACACAATATCCAGAAAGAGCTACCCCCAGGCCGGGGCAGGGTGCCCTTTCATGCTTTTGGTAACAACAACAAAACTAGAAACAACTTAAATGTCCACCAACAGGAGAAAAGAAAACTTAGTCATAAAATGAAACATTATACAGCCGACAAAAGGAATGCACTAACTCTCATGTATCAACAGGGGTAAGTATAAAAACATGATGCTGAGTAAGATGCAATCAAGTGGCAAAGGATATGAGCCAAATGGGACCCTTTATGCAAAAATGTAAACCACGTGCTCCATAGAATGTATATAGGGTGTCCCCAAAAATGTATACACACACTTTGAATAATTATAAAGGCAGTGTTTATTTAAATACATTTCATTTTCACCCTAGGTTTGGCTCAGGGGTTAGAGCATCAGACTGCAGACTGAAGGGTCCCGGGTTTGATTCCGGCCAAGGGCACGTTCCTCGGTTTCACGCTCAATCCCTGGCCCTGGTCGGGGCACGTGTGGGAAGCAACCAATTGATGTTTCTCTCTCTCTCACTCTCTCTCTCCCTTCCAGCCTCTGAAAAGCATTGGAAAAAATATGCTCGGGTCAGGATTAAATAAAGAAAGAAAGAAGTACATTTCATTTTCAAAATTGAGTTGTCAGCTGTTAAAGTGTGTGTACATTTTTTGGAGCACCCTGTACTTGTGGATGTATACCCATGTAATAAGGTAGGAACACAGATGGGACTTCAGGAGAATGGTTTTCTGTAAGGAAGGGCAGATGACATGATGGTCCACAGGTGGGGGAGGGGATTATAGCTATGTCTGTAATGTATTATCCTGTTAAAGCCAATGAAGAAAGCGAAAGGAAATAGGACAAAATATTAACACTGTTTAATCTTGGTGGTGAATACACGGATATATTAGTATATTATTTGCTGTATTTCTTTGTATTTTATTATTATTCTGCATATCATTCATTTAAGAGTTGAATATGTATTGATCTCCCTGACCTCTTACCCTTTTTCTTTGGCCCTCCCTAACTCTCTTCCATCTTTCCCCCTGTCTTTCCCTTCCTGCCTCCCACAAGTTTCTGGCCCCCAGCAGTAAAGGCAGTGTGGTCTGGCAGTTAGGGAGTGTGGTGCTGGGAGGCAGGCCTCTAGCTTCTAGTTGTCCCTTGGGGGACATCCTCCTTTCTATCCTCAGTCTCTCCTTGGGTGTCCAGAGCTAGCCCCTTTCTGCCCACCCTGCCTTCTCCCACCCCCAAAGGCAGGAGTTGGTGCTTTGTGCCAGGGGTGAGGCTGGCGTCAGGGGAATGGGAACAGGACAGGCAAAATAGGGAGGCCAAGGGACTCTACACCACCCCCATGGCAACCCAGGGGATCACAGGCTGCTCCCTGAGCCACAGACCAGGACTGCTGGTGCCCTTCGAACCTCTGCTTCTCTCTCTTCTCCTGCCCCTTGTGAATCCAAGTGGAGACCCCACCCAGGCTGTCCTCTCCCCACCCTCCCCTTACCGCCTTCTCTCTCTTGGTGAGGGAATTCTGAAAATATGACCGAAGGGACTGGACACCTCACCCTAAGAGCGCTTGGTGGACCTGGAATGGTGGATTTGGGGAATATACATCTGTCAAGACCACTGACAGTAAGTCCCTGTCAATTGTGACAAAACAGATGCCGTTAAAGTTCTCTGCATTTAGTTGAACTGATGAATATCCTATTTGAATCTGATAACACAAATGTCGAATAACAAAATACGGGCCTGGTTCTTTCTAAAGAGCTACATTTTGAACATGTCTTCATTCCTGGGATAAATAAATGGTCATCTACACAAAAATCTACCTACGGAATTACCTTGGGGCTAGAATCACACAACCCAATTAATTAATTAATTTGAGAGAGCAGCTCTCAGACCAAATAATACTTCATTTATCCCATTGCCATTTCCAAAGTATATGTCTCATTTGGTCCTTGTGATTTTCCCCTGAGTATCCTAGTCTCTAGGCATATGAAAAAAACTGAGGCTCAGAGAGGACCTGAGTGACGGTCAGAGAGGGTGGAAGGAAGACAGTTGAGGTAGAGAAGTTTGCATATTTGACCCAAGAGGGTTCCATTTCCAGCAGGGACGCTTTGGCCAATATATGATCAGTAGGGGAGACAGAGGAGTAAACAGAAGGTGACAATACACAGATAAATGCTCTGCCAGGAAAAGTGCCTGGTACCATAGGAGTCCCAGGCTCCTGGCCAGCATGGGGCCTGGGGGGGGGGTGGTCTGTGCACATGAAACTTTTCAGAAAAGGCCTCCTGGAGGCTGGAGCTTCAAAGCTGAGCTTGAAGGAGCACTCAGGAGGAAGGGGGTGCGCTGGGGGCAGAGGATGGGAAGACCCCAGGACACACAGTTGTGGGGAGACCTGCTGCAGGGTGGGGGACAGAGCCCAGGCGAGGAAGATCGTGAATAAAACCGGGAGGCCGAACGGAGTGGAGAGAATTCAGGAAATGTTTGGTGCGCAGTGCATATAGGTACAGGCCAGAAACAACGCTTGGGCAAGCCTTGGACATTCTTCTTGGCTGGTGTCACTGAGAGAGAGCTGGAAACCAGGATCATCTGCGCGGGGGTGATGGATTGATGAACCCAGGTTTGCAACAAAGTGGCTCTGAAGACCTGATGAGACATTGAGCCTGAGGTGTCTGGCAGGAGTGTGGGCTTGGAAGGGGCTGGAAGGGGCTGGGGGGAGGGGCGGCGGGAGAAATGTGGGCCGGGGTCCAGGAGACAGAAGGCAGCCCCTGAGGGGATGGGCAGGAAGGAAAACTTCCAACTCACATCAGCACCTTGAGTTCATATCCTTGCAGAGGCAGAATAAACACAAAGAGCCATCCAAGAGGTAGGAAAAGGAAGTTACAGACTCGACTTCCAAAGGGGCTGGGTACAAGTAAGAAATTTATTTTGTAAATAAGCAAGCACACACTTACAGACACACGTAGCCGCTGACAGGCAGGAAGGGGTTATCCCGGGAGGTGGAATAAAAGGCGAAGTGTGGTTTTCTTCTGTGTGTTTTTCTGTGTTTTCCACATTCCAATTAGAATGTGAGCCCCCCCAAAATCAGATAAGGGCACAATAAATGCTATTTACACACAAGAGGAGTCTCCAGGATGGAGTCAAATGTCCCCAGGAGGAATGAGGAGCCAGCAGGGCTTTGGGATGTGGCTTCAAGAGGGGACAGGAGGCCTGGAAAGGGCAGTTCTCTGGATGAAGGAGCAGAGTCCATGTGGCAGACATTAAAAACCTAGTGGAAGGACAAATGACAAACAGAAATATTTGCAGCCTCTATGCAAAGGTCAAATCTTCTGCCCAGCCGGGCGTGGCTCCGCGGTTGAGCATCGACCAAGGATCCAGGAGATCGCGGTTCGATTCCCGGTCAGGGCACATGCCCGTGTTGCGGGCTCCGTCCCCAGCAGGGGGCGTGCAGGAGGCAACCGATCAATGACTCTCATCATTGATGTTTCTCTCTCTCTCCCTTCCTCTCTCTGAAATCAATAAAGACATATATATTTTTAAAAAATATATCTTTATTGATTTCAGGGAGAGAGAGAAAGAGAGATTGGCAGAGCAAGGCATATTATTTAAAAAAAAAAGTTAAATCTTCTTGAAGTGTAAATAACTCCTGGAATTTTATAGGAAAAAACACAAAAAGCCTGTATAAAAATGGGCAAAGAATATAAAGAGACAGTTCACAGGAAAGGAAATGCAAGCAAAAGATGAATATTTGCTCAATTTCACTTGCAGTAACAGAAATGCAAACTATATGGACACTGAGAAAACATTTTTCTTTGATCAGACTAGAAATATGGAAAAGTCTGACCACACACCCTATTGATGAGGCTATGGGGAAATCTGTACTCTCTTATATTGCTGGGGGGAGAATAAATTGGTACCACCTTTATGGAAGGGAATTTAATATTTATCTGAATTACTGATATGTATACTCTTTAGCTCAATATCCTCCCTTTAGAAATGTATCCTATAGAAATATCCTGTATAAAATGACATGTAAAGTGTTATTCATTGTAGTATTGTTTATAATAATGGAAACAATTGAAAAGAATCCTTAATAAATAGTTAAAAAATAAATGGTGAAACTTCACTACAGTGGAATTCTATGCAGCTGTAAAAATCATAAGGAAGCTCTCTATACACTAATAGAAAAATATCTTCAAGCTATATGTTTTAATTACTTTTATTTTAGAATAGTTTTAGATTTACAGAAAAATTGTGATAGTACAGAGAATTTCTGTATACCCCATACCCAATTTTCCCTATAATTAACATCTTACCTTAGTAAAGTATATTTGTTAAGGAATCAATATTGATCTGTTAGTATTAACTAAAGTCCGTATGTTATTCAGATCTCCTTAGTTTTTATGTACTGTCCCTTTCCTGGGCCAGGACCCCTTCCAGGATAGCACATCACACTTAGCTGTCTGATCACCTCAGGCTCCTCTTGGCTGTGACAATTCTCAGAATGTCCTTGTTTTTGATGATCTTGTCAGTTTTGAGTACTGATCCAATGTTTTGTAAAATGTTCCTCAAGTGGGATTTGTCTGATGTTTTTCCTTATAATTAGACTGGGGTTTTGGAGAAGGAAACCACAAAAGTAAATATCACTCTCACCACATCACATCAAGGGTACATTCTAATGACATGGCTCATCACTGTTGATGTTGATTCTTTTAAAAAAAATTTTAGCCCAGCCGGGCGTGGCTCAGCGGTTGAGCATCGACCTAGGATCCAGGAGATCGTGGTTTGATTTCCTGTCAGGACACATGCCCCGGCTTCGGGCTCGATTCCCAGTCGGGGGCGTGCAGGAGGCAGCCGATCAATGACTCTCTCATCATTGATGTTTCTATCTCTTCCTCTCCCTCTCCCTTCCTCTCTCTGAAATCGATGAAGATATATTTTAAAAAATAATAAATAATTTATTGATTTTAGAGAGAGAGAGGAAGAGAGAGAGAGAAACATGAGTTGGTTGTTCCACTTACTTATTCATTGGTTGATTCTTGTAAGTGCGCTGACCAGGGATCAAACCTGCAACCTTGGCATATAGGGACAACGCTCTAACCAACTGAACTACCTAGCCAGGGCTGTCGATGTTGATTTTATTTTTAATTTGTCTTTATTGTTGGAAGTATTACAGATGCCCCCCTTTTCCCCACCATTGATCCCCTCTACCCTGCATCTGTGCCCCACCCCCCCAGGCCTTCACCACACTATTGTCTGTGTCCATGGGTTATGCATAGATGCATATAAGCTCTTTCATTAATCTCTCCTCCCCACTCCCCCACCCCCACCTTCCCTCTGAGATCCCTCAGTCTGTTCCATGCTTCTATGTCTCTGGATCTATTTTGTTCATCAGTTTATTTTGTTCCTTAGATTGCACATGTGAGTGAGATCATGTGGCACTTGTCTTTCCCTGACTGGCTTGTTTCACTTAGCATAATCCTCCCCAGTTCCCTCCATGCTTGTTGGTGCTGATCTTGAACACCCGCCTGAAGTGGTGTTTGTCATGTTTCTCAAGTATAAAGTTACTCATTTCTCCCACTTTCCATACTGTCCTCTTTGGAAGGAAGTCACCACATGCAGCCCACACTCAAGAGGCGGAGAATTCAAGAATGCACTTTGTACTATAAGGGCTCTTCAGACTGTACATTCAGGGATCATTTTTATAGTTTGTTATTATAAGGACTCTTAACTTTTCTTTCTTTTTGGGACCACTTCTGGGTTTTTGCCTACTATGTTTTCAGTTTGCAAACCCTAAGACCCTTGAATAAATCTTTATCATTTATTTCTAGCTAAAGCCTCCAGACTTTTTTGAGTTTGTTCCAAATACTATACCAAGCAGGATAAGGGAGAGAGAGTGATGAGGTTACTATGTTAAGATGGTTGGTGAGCGCCCTGGCCAGTGTGGCTCCGTTGGTCGGGCGTCGGCCCACGCACTGAAAGATTGCTAGTGGCCGGTTTGATTCCTGGTCAGGGCACATGCCCGGGTTTGGGGCTCGATCCCCAGCAGGCGGCGTGCAGGAGTCAGTGGATCGATGTTTCTCTCTCCCCTTCTCCCTCCCTCTCTCTCTAATAAGCAATTTTTAAAAATCTTAAGAAAGAGAGATGATTGGTGAGGAAAGGCCCTAAGAAATGAGAGTGTAAGCAACATGGAAATCTGGGGAAGAGCAAGCAGAAAGCCACGAATGTGTGTGGGATGTTTGAAGGTCAACTGGATCTGAGTGAGCGAGTGAGTGAGGGAGAGGGCAGATGCTGGAGATGAAGTCACAGGGGACGAGCCAGATCACATGGGGCCTCCTAGGACGGAGTAAGACCTTGGGCTTCTAGTTTCCGTGAGATGCAAAGTTGTTGGAGGAGGTTAGATTTTGAAAGGCTCTATATGCCTGCGGAATAGAGAGCACAGGACGCAAGGCAAAGCAGTTAGACGTCCCATGAACAGTGCAGAGGAAAGATGATGGCAGCTTGGCTCCAATGATGCCTGAACGTAGTGAGAAGCGGTCATCACCTGGATATATTTGGATGATAAATCTAGGTTTTATAGGACCTAGTTTTTCTTATACACTTTAAATGTATGTAGCTGGTTGTATATCAGTTATACCTCAAAATCTGATGAAAGTACACTGGGGACGCATGTGCAGGTTTTGAAAGTCAGGCTAAAGAGTTTTGCAAGTTTTTGAAAAGGAGGTGAAATGATTGGGTTGTAAGGTTCAGAATTCAACACTAGATAAAGTTCAAGCCAGTGTTGACTAGAACATAGTTACTCAATATGTGGGACAAAGTCTGGGGCAGAATTGAGAGTAAACGTTTGGAGACTTTTTAAGGCATTTAACAGAATAGTTTTATGTTTGTTGTATATAAAAATAAAATCTAATAACATACAAATCTAATCATAAAAAGTTTAAAACTGTAAAAAAAAAAAAAGGTGGAGAATTATGCTCTCCCTTTGACACCCCCATCATTGCATTTTGGTTTTGCTATTTTTTGAGCATTTCCTGACTTTCTGGCACTATAGGATGCCCTGGGCTCATCTTGTATATTTCCTGCCCTTAGAATCAGACATTTCTCTAAGAAGCCTTGGTTATAATTATTGAGGAATAGTATTAAAAACCAAGTGCTGGGCACCAGGTATGCTTGTTGCTACAAGGGTGGTGTTTTCTGGGACTCTCAGCTGACGGAGTAGGAGACACATGAGTGCATACTAACCCTGTATATACACATATCTGTAACTATATTTTATAACTATATTTCATGCAACCATCTCTATATTAAGCTAAACATGAATTCATAATCTATTACCACCTGAATCATTCTAGTCTCTCCCCCTTGCTTATCTGGAATCTCCCCAAGATAAGTGAAAAAAGGAGGGTGCAGAGTGATGTGATAATATATTTCCTCTTGTGCAAACAGGGTGGAGAGATAAGAGTATATATATATATATATTTGTATTTGCAAAGAAAAACTCTAGAAAGATGTATACAAATCTACCAGGAGAATACAAAATGTATGTTCCCACAAAAACTTGTACACAATGTTCATAGCAGCATTAGTCAAATAGAGTTAGTGATGGTTACACAACAGTGTGAATATACTAATGCCACTGAAGTGACCACTTAAAAGTGGTTAAGATGCCCCGCTGGTGTGATTCAGCGGTTGAGCATCAACCTAGGATCCAGGAGAGCGCAGTTCGATTCCCGGTCAGCGCACATGCCTGGGTTGCGGGCTCCATCCCCAGCAGGGGGCGTGCAGGAGGCAGCCCATCAGTGACTTGTCACTGATGTTTCTATCTCTCTCTCCCTCTCCCTTCCTCTCTCTGAAATTTAAAAAAAAAAAAAAAAAAAGTTAAGATGGTACCCTGGTGGAGTAGCTCAGTTGGTTGGAGCATCGTTTTGATACGCCAAGGTTGCAGGTTTGATCCCAAGTCAGGGCACATACAAGAATCAACCAGTGGACGCATAATATATGTGGTTAAGATGGTAATTTTTAAAAAAAATCCTCACCCAAGGATATTTTTCCATTGATTTTCAGAGAGAGTGGAAAGGAGGGGGGAGGGCGAGAGAGAGAGAAACATCAATGTGAGAGAGAAACATGGATAGGTTGCCTCCTGAGCACCTCCTGCTGGGGATTAAGCCCAAAATCCAGGCATGTGCCCCAACTGGGAATCCAACAGGTGACCTTTTGGTACACCATACAATGCTCATCCAACTGAGCCACACCAGCCAGGGCCCAACTTTTTGTTTTTTATTAAGCACAGTACAAAGTTGTCATAAATAATATCTGTACAATTTAAGTTTCAATAACTGTTCAGACACAAATTCATTTCAGACAGACAATTGGCAAACATAATTAATTACAAGTTAGAATTAGACTATCCCAGTGCTTCAAAACATTAATATAGCAGTAATTTACAGTTGCTTAATTATGGTTGGCAAAATAAAGTCCAGAGGGTGGCTGGGAATTCCAGAAAGCCAGAATCCCTTGGGTGCAGGGTGCCCTGCTATAGTTTAGTAGGCACAATTCAAAGGTTGTGTGCATAGTCAAAGGCCATGACCTCCTAAGGAACAAGAACTTTTATATTAAACCTGCAACAACAGCAACAAAAACAGTTGATTCCTTCAGAATTGCCTCCTCCCCTTCCCTCCCCCATCCCTGGTGATTTCCTAACCAGCTTGCTAGTAGAGATTAAGATGAAGAGGCCCTGGCCTGGTAGCTTTGGTGATTAGAGTGTCGTCCAGATACGCCCAGGTTGCAGGTTCCATCCCTGGTCAGGACACATACAAGAATCAACCAAATGGCCCGGTCAGCGGTTGAGCATCGACCTATGATCCAGGAGATTGCAGTTTGATTCCCGGTCAGGACACATGCCTGGGTCTGGGCTCCATCCCAGTCGGGGGTGTGCAGGAGGCAGCCAACCAATGACTCTCTCATCCTTGATGTTTCTCTCTCTCTCTCCCTCTCCCTTCCTCTCTCTGAAATCAATAAAGATATATTTAAAAAAAAAAAAAGAATCAACCAGTGAATGCATAAATAAGTGGAACAACAAATCGATGTTTTTTTCTCTCCTTTCCTCTCTCTCTAAAATAAATAAATAAAAATTTTAAAAAAAGATGTAAGATGAAGAATGGTAAAAGTTACATCACTTTCACAACATCTACTTTATGAATGAAGGCTTATGTTTTTACACTTTGAGACAACTTCTCAAAAATAGAAATTAATTTAGAAACGGGAGAGGGAAGGATGTATTTTTCTAAAAAAGAAAAAAGCCAAACCAACCCAATAAACAAATTACATCAAAACAGAGCCCAGGGACCTTACGTTAGTAGTACAGTATGTTTCCACAGAAGTGGCTTCATTAACAGGAGGCTCTTATTAGTCCTTTAAAATGTTATTGACATTCCTTGATCTTTGGAAACAATGTCAAAGGGGCAAATCAAAACCCAATATTGAACAAGGGAAGGGAGTGCCAACTAGATGCCAAAGTCCTTTCTGTGCATGGTCAGCATGACAGTGGGAGCTTTGAGAACCTGCTGGAGCCACAGCAGATACATCGACCCTGGCATGATTTAATATTTGTATGTATTGAGAAATGATCACCATGATGAGCCTCGTTACCATTCATCACCATACATAGTAACAAATGTTTTTCTTGTGATGAAAACTTTTAAGATCTACTCTTAGCAACTTTCAAATATGCAATACAGTATTGTTAACTATAGTCACCGTGCTCTACATTACATTCCCATGACTTATTTATTTTATAACTGGAAGTCTGTACCTTTTGACCACATTCACCCATTTCGTCCACTCCCCGCCCCTGCCTCTGGCAATCAGCAATTTGCTCTCTGTGTATATTGTTAGATGGGTCGGGTACAGAAACTCGGGTACGGAGACTCACCAGGGCAGGAAGCCCCTGATGCCTAGCAAGGGGCGAAACTGGGAAAACAAGAACCTTGTCCCCCGGGGTAACCTCTCCTCCCCCAGCATATTGCTGGTCATCTGGTTTGGACCCCCTGAGCGTTTCCTCCCTGAAGATAACATCTAAGCCTCAGTTGTATTTCAGCTGCAGGCCCGGATAAGCAGTGAAACCAGACAGATGGAGCTGTGGCTGCCTCAGGACCAGGTACATTGACTAATGAGCCCCTGCTGTGGCACCCACCAGTCAGTGGAGAACATGATCCTGAAAGAGCACCCCTGAAAACCTGATGAATATTCTATTATTTAACCTGTTCTACCCTCCCCTGAGACCTCCCCTAAGATTCCCACCTGCAAGAAAGAGATAAATAGGCTCAGGACAAAGGACCCAGTGCAAGCTCCGTGGGGAGCACTCCAGCGCCATCTCCATCCCCCTTCTTCCCTCTGAGGGTACCACACACGACTTGTAACCAGGGGAGCAATCAATGGTCAGACTTGCAACCAGGGGAGCAATCAATGGGCAGCGTCAGCTTGTCCGGGGGTTACCCCCTGAACCTGTCTCCAAGATCCCTGCAACAGCCCAGCCTCGGCTCTCCTGTTTCTTCTTCCATGCACCTTTCATTTCTCTGTCCTAAACATATTTTTACCGCCATCATGGACCCAACACCCTTTGGCTCAGTGTTGCGTAGCCCTTCCCTTTGGATATCCCCACCCCCATCCCCTTTTCCTTCAATAAATTCAATTTTCCTTTATTCACCGTCTATTTAGCCTGCCCGCACACCTCAGACCTTAACCTTTCATGTATGTTTATTTGGATTTCACATATAAGTGAGATCATATGGTATTTATCTTTGTCTAACTTATTTCACTCAGCATTGTGCTTTCAAGGTCCATCCATGTTGTGGCAAGTGGCAAGATTTTGAGCACATTTTAGATCCCACTTTCTGAGAGACCAGAGGATGAAGCTATGGGTCAGAGAAATCAGGTTGAGGCTGTTCCTCTGATGTGGCCTCATCTTTGCAGTAAAATTGGAGGCTGTGGAGAGGATCTGGAGGAAGTGGGGGCAGCAGCTCTGGAGGGTGGCAGTTAGTCAAGAGATGAAATCTAGATTGCCACGTGGCCTCAGCTGAGGTCACCCCAGCATGGGCTGTGCAAGGTGCAGGCACGGCGGTTTAGTGCCCCTCCCTAGCAGAACCGGGCGCCATGCAGCCTTCCTGGAGCTTGTCGGGTTTAACGTGTGGCCCCCTTTTCCACCCACAGTGCCAAACACTGAGCTTCACTTTCATTATCTCACTTGTCCCCACAGCACACTTCTGAGATAGGCACGGACACCCCTAATTGACAGATGAGAAAAAGGACTGATCCCGTTAGGGACGGAAAATAACTTGTTTGAGGCCACCCAGCCAGAAGTGGGCATTATCTTGCCCCAGGGCAAGGAGCAAAAGCCAGGCTCCCCAGAACCAACCAGGGCTGCCTGGGGCCTCTCAAGACCTCAGAGGACCTGCTAGTTTTCGGGCCTCCCCCAAATGATCATTGTTTCCACCACCAAGACCTGCGTTCCTTAGAGAGCAGCTCTGTGGACAAAAGGTGGCAGAAGATAGTGGAGTTAACTCAGTCCTTAGGAGACTCCTTAACAGGGTGTGACCTCTCTCAGACCAGACTGCAGCGGGGAGAGGAAGGGGAGGGGCGGGGGCGGCAGGCTGGAAGTGATTCTTTAGGAGGCAGTGGGGGTGGTGATGGTGGGAGGGGGCGGCTGACACAGTTTAGTCTTTGAAATGGAAAAGCAGGCTGGGTGGGGCTGGAGAGTGGGGGTAGGGCTGGTGCAGAGCCAAGGGAGATTGGAATCCCACCCTGCAACTAAGCTTTCGCCAGGAGGGTGGGTTAGTGCACACGAGGTGGGGGGTGAGGGGGGAGACTCTCAGCACTTCTGCGTGAGGAAGCGGGGAAACTCCTGGGAAGCTAGAAGTGTACACAGACCAGGGAGGGGGTTAGACTCATTTGGGGTGACAGGTCCCTAATAGAAGGGAATGTGGATGCTGTCCCTATCCAAGAGGCTGAAAAGCTCTCCTTCCCAGGCCCCAGCCTGGGCTAGAGGGACCAGAGCTCTGGAAGCCATGGAGAGATCTGAAGGCCTGGAGAGGTGCCCTTGAGAGGCTGCTGCAGGAGGTCTCTGTCTTCTCACTGCCGCAGGAGGCTGGAGCTGGGGGGGAGGGGCGTCTGGGCAGAGACTCCGAGGTCAAGAACTGGTGGACTGAGGATCCCCTGATGCTTCCTGTGGGGCACTAGTTTGGCAGGAGCAATTTTCTAACATTAATAATTTGAATCTGAACACCTTTAGGGCAGGAGTGAACTGACCTGTTGCCACAGTTCTCACCCCTTTCAGCCTCAAACTCAGGAGGGCCAGTTCGTTTCTGGCCTGCTGGTGTTTGCATCTGTTGGATTTTTGACCTTTGAGGCACCTGCAATGCCACCTTTGGAGACCCCAGTTTGAGGGGTGAGATGAGAGAGGAGGCTCAGGGCCCTGTGGAGCCTTAACTTTGCCCAGCTCTAGCAGGAGGCTTGGTTGGCCCCGGCTCAGACCTCCCCTCGGATACTGCTCCATGATACAGTGCTCCATACAGTTCACAGGCCCTGCGGTGCAAGAAGCATCCCAGGCATTGCCCATAAGCGCCCTCTAGCGTCGGTGACAACCACTCATTTTAAACGTTCCTTGGAGGCAGGTGGTACGACACTGAGAGCTACTGGGGCTCCTCTTTGGTGCTGGGGAAGTGATTTCAGCCCCACCAGCCTTTTCTTGGCATGGAAACGCAGAGACACAGAAGCCAGTGGCATGTTATATTCATGCCCCTGAGTGAGAAAGGAGAGGCTATGCCAGGAGGGTTGGTCAGCAGGCAGGTGTGGGCAGGAAGAAAGTGTGGGGAGACTCCCCAGCCAGGGGACACTGGGAAAGTATCACTTAGTCTTTAATAAAATATACTGAGAAGGAGAGAGGCTGTGGGGTAAACCCAGTCACCAGAAGCCTGGCTGGGGAAAAACAGAAACACTGAGCTGGGAGGCTGAACATGGAGGTCATCTGATGGAGTAAGCATGGGATCTGGCACCCAGGGTGCTGCTCCCTGGAGCCCATTCCACCAACAGAGACTGCAGAGCTGAGAGGGCAGAGAGTACCTGCCCTCCTGGGCCAGAATGCTGGTGGGTTGTTGGTGGTGGGTGGTGGTAGATAGCCAGGCTCCTGCAGCCCCTCTATCCCCACATGGTTATCTGCAGCCACTGTAGGGAAAGAAGAAACAGACCTGAGGGTGGGGGTGGGGGAGAGAAGAAACAGATCTGGGGGGGGGCAGGGGGGGGCGACGGGGGGGAGGGGGAGCAGAGGGCAGGTGGAGCGGGGGGGGGGGGGGGGGGTGTACCGGAAGATCCCTTCCATGTACCTGGTTCAAGTTCAAGCTAATATGGCCAGTATTCTTGGGGTCCAGGGTTAGAAAGTGTGCTGTTTCGGAGAGAGGGAAAAGGGAGAGGGTTGAGAGCTGAGTCAGTAGATGCATCTGAAAGACCCGCTCCAAACCAGGGAGGATGCCAGACGGGGTGTAAGAAACGGTCCCTCGCTGCTTCCCCAGCTAACCTCCGCGCCCAGCGGGGGATTAATGGTAACAGCTCCTAGGGCCTTGCTCTGAGCCAGGCGCAGTTCTGAGTGCTCTCCATGCACATACCAGCTCATTTAATCTGTACTCCCATCCTAGAAGGGCAGGGCCATTATTAGCCCCATTTTATAGGCAAGGCCATGAAGGCATAAGAGATAAAGTGACTTGCTCAAGGCACAGAGTCAGCAATTGGGGGAGCTGGGATTTGAACCCAGATCATCTGTGCCCTGTAAGGGGCAGTGGCTTTGGAGTAGCTTTCCACATGTGGGTATGTGGGAGAAGGCTGGTGACCCAGGCCTAGGGTGGGGGGTGGGCAGGTGCCTGACTCACTGAACATGGCCTTCAGCCTCAGGAAACAACAGATGAAGCTGTCAAAGTCCATGATCATGTTGTCATTTGCATACCTGGCCACCAGCACCTGCGCCACCTTGTTATTTACCTTGATGCCTGGGAGAGAGAGGTGCGCAGAGGAGAGTCCAGTCCTCTGCCCGCGGCCTCCCTCCTCCCTGTCCCAAAGCCCCCTCCTGACCCCTGGCCACCTGCTTTCTCAATTGCCAAGCGCAACTCGTAGGAGTTCAAGGTGCCTGAGTTGTCCTGGTCACATTCTCGGAAGATGTTCTGAAGGGACACCCACGTTAGGTAAGGCCGTGTGCATGGCATGGTGGTTGAAATAATGAAATACTTCAGTATTGTTGACTCACAACTGCTACCCAAGACCCCAGGGGGCTCCTGCCCTGGCCCATCCCCTGAGCTCCCACTACTCCTGTCATTTGGTGACTGCAGGGTGAATCCCGGGCCTAGCAGGGGGCTTCTGGCACCCTGCCAGGGCTCCCTGCCTGTATCCCGCCTGCCGTCTGATACCTGAACTACGCTGCTCATTAAATATTTTGACTGGCTAATTCAACACTTCAGCAGCCCCTGGCCCGTTGAGTGTGCATGTGTGTGTCCAACCAGGGGCTCCACTTCCAGCTTCATCATTACTAGTCTCCATCCCCCTTGAGCGCCTCCTTTCTCACCCCGTGAACTGCCCTCTCGATGCCCTTTACCGTCCATTTCTTGATTTTTTTCCACAGGACCTGGAACTCCAGAAGCCCTAGCTTGCCAGAGCCATCTTTCTGGGGGGTGGTCAAGGATATCAGGGAAGGGATTGAGGGGGGCGTCCTGGGGCCAGGGAAGCAGAAGGGCTTACAGAAGGGGGCATAAGACTAGGAGGGGGTCCCGTATGGTAACTATGGTACAGCCAGAAGAGCTGGCATCATTTGCTACCCATCAGGAAGGAGGACATGGCTGGCCAGAGAGGTGGCCACGTGGGGACCAGGCTGAGGGGTAGGGGGACAGGGGCAAGAGAGCACTGGACAGGACCGCCCACTGGACAGGAAGATACATCCATGATGTTGACCATACAGCGGCACACGTCCAGGCCAAAGCCCTTGCTCTTGAAGTTTTTGACTGTGACGGGGGAAGGGGCAGGAAGAGGAGTGAGTGGGGGGTTGTGGGGGGGGCAGTGCTGCGGGGAGGGGCTGGGAGTGGTGGGGCTGGAAGACTCACGTTTGGTGATCACTTTGTTGAGCAGTCTTTGGAGCTCATACATGCCTATCTCCTTGTCCTAGGAAGGGGGGCTGTCAACCCCTGCACAGCCTGCCGCCCCCAGTGCCTCCACTCAGCTCCCAGCCCGAAGCTCTCACCTCGCCTCCTGACACTATTGTAAACAGACGTTTGAAGTCCGGGTCTAGGTCATTTTCAGAGATTTTCTCCTGGAGGGAAAGGAATGGGAAAGGGGCCCAGTCCAGAAAGTTCCTTCACCCTCCCCCCACCCAGAGGCTTCCTCCGATCCCCCAACCCCAGAGCCCCCCCTCACCTCTTGGAGAATCTCCAAATAGTTGGCTTCATCCAGTTCCCTGGGCGAGAGTGAAGGAAGCTCGGGGTTACCAAGGGTCAGGGAGACAGGGATTTCAGTGAGGGCGTGGGGGATGTGGCGGGGAGTCAGGTCATGTATCTGAAGCAATTCGGCATCTGGGTTCTACTCTGGTTCTGCTGTTAACTGGGACTTCCCCTCCTCGTGCCTCAGTCTCCCTGACTGTAAAACAGGGACAAGGCGTGTCCCTGTGTGGGGGGGGACCAGGGGACTGCTCCCTGAGCTTGACATCTTACAGGGTTTTTGTTATTGTTAATTCTCACCCGAGGATATTTTTTCCATTGATTTTTAGAGAGACTAGAAGCGAGGGAGGGAGGAGGAAAGAGACAGAGAGAGAGAAAGAGAGAGAGAGAGAGAGAGAGAGAGATAGATGTGAAAGAAACACATCGATTGGTTGCCTCCCCCACGTGCCCGGACCGGGGCCGGGGATCGAACCTGCAACCCAGGTAAGTGCCTTGGGCCAGGAGTGGAACCCGACAGTCTTTGGTGCGGGGCGGAGGCTCTAGCCGCTGAGTCACAGTGGCCAGGGCACATATCCTACAGCCCTGGAGCGGGTGGTCTTGGAGCGGTGAGGCGGGCCCCTCACCAAGACTCGCTGTGCTTCTCGGTGAAGATCCGGAGCAGGAAGTCGGCATCCTTGTGCTGCTCAAACGTGGAGGGTATGAGGATATATTCCCCTGGAGGCAGCTGGAGATGGCTGCTCACCTCCCGCGAGTTGGTGAAGATCTCGGAGAAGCCATGGTCATGATACTTCATGAAGAACTCCTTCTTCAGGTGCATATTCTGGATGTTCTGCAACTACATGTGCCCTGGAGGTGGGTGCGGGGCTGGCCTGGGAGCACCAGGAGCGAGGGACCTCCAAGGTAAAGCCTGGCTGGGCAGGGTTTCGGGGAAGGCATCTCCGCCAACTGACCAGTTCCGGACACCACCCAACTGGCGGTGACCCTGGTGTGATCTCTTCTTTCCCTGACTTCCATCCAGGGCCCAAGGGGGCTGGGATCCTAACCCAGTGGCCCCCAGAGCCCTTTGCTGAATTCCACCCTCTGCTCATCCACATGCATCCTGGCAGGGTCAAGCCCAGGTTGTCCGTACCTCCTTTGGGACCTGGGAAAGGAAAAGACAGGAGGGTCAGATCCCCAGGACGATGAAGGGCTCAGGCCTGGGGAAGCCATGCGAGAGATGTGCACAGTGTGTGCCATGTGTGTGTGCGCATGTGTGTGCACGTGTGTTGGCAGGGGCGTGTGGGAGAATAGACTTTCCTGGAAGGAATGTATCTACCCTTGGAAATGTCTTGACTTGAGGTGTGTCTGTTAATCTGGTGGACTCGCAGCCTAGGAGGAGGACCTGGCTTGTATCTGTTTTTTTTTTCACTATTGAGCTACTGGAGACCAGATTGGGGCCCAGCATACAGTAGGTGTCCCATAAATACTTGTTGAATATAAAAGTGAATGAATAAATGGCAATTTCTAGGATCTTGCAAGGCGTGGTTTGGGAAGCACTTGTCAGGGTTTTCTCTGGTCGCTGGAGTCAGTGCTCCCGGTGGGGCATCTGGGGCAGGCGTGGGGAGCTTGTGCAGAAGTCTCCAAGTGCCTGGGAATTCAGGACACAGGTTCTGCTGCTGACGTTTGGGTAAGTGACCTCCCCTCTCTGGCTCTCAGTCCCCTTCCTCTTCATAAAAGCTGTTCCTATTCATAAGGCCTTTGGAAGGATGCCTGTCACAAAGGAAGTGCTACCTAAGTGTTTTAGATGAAAACATCTGTTAAAAGGAAACAGCTGGCCCTGTCTGAAAAGCACAGGGCGAGCCAGGGCTGTGGGGCCTGTTGGAGAGGGTCCCACTCCTGGGTGCACAGTGGCCCCGCGGATGAGGCCCGGGGAGGGAACTAGAGTGGCTGGAGGACCAACTGGGGTGCCCACCGTGTAGAGAACAAAGCCAATGGTATGCAGCTGGGCTCCCTGGGGCCGTGTCTTCCGCCAGTTCTTCTGCATCAGGGCTATCATGCAGGTGCAGATGACTTCGTCGTCGTCTTCGGGGTCATCGTCCTCCTCGGGGAGACAGATCTTAAACTGGGGGTTGGTCCAGAATGTGTCTGTGGGGGAAGTAGGTCAGGATGGCTCTGCCCTTCCCAGGGTGCCCTGGCTTCCCAGCCACACGCCTGCCTCCTCAAAAGAGCCAGTGGGATCTGATGGGCCCCTGACCTCGTGGTGGATCCCAACCCTCGTGGTGACCCCGGGTCCCAGGCAGGGTTGTGTGGTGAGCCGGTGGCCCCTCCCGGGCTCCCTGGACCCACCGGGGTGGTTCCTGCAGCCCCCCGCTGTGCTGCCCCGCCGCCAGCTGCCCTCGTAGAAGGTGGTGTGCCAATAGCTCTTGTAGTCCCCCAAGAGCGCATCGGGGTTCAGGCTGCAGATCTCCAGGGATGTGAAATTCTTCAGGAAATCTTGGTAGGACATCCTGGGGTGGAGAGGGCGAGTGCTACAGCCCATCGGCGGCACACCCACACCCATGGGACCCCTTTCCCAGGAGCTGCCACATCCACCACACAGGTGGGAGGGTGGGGACAGATAAGTGGGTGGGGGTGGGGAGAAAAAGGGTCACCAGGCCCAACTGACCAGAACTCCCCGTCCTCCATCTTGTGCAGCAGCTTCCTCTGGGTGTCTGGGGACACCTCTTCCCACTCACTGGCACTGGAGCAGAGACAGGCAGTGAGGGGGGCAGGGGGCAGGAGGTGCCTTCTTTCCCCCAGGACGCGCCCTCACCCCTGAATGCCTGCCTACTGGGGTCCTGAGTTATCTGGAGAATCTAGAGGGAGGGGTGCACCTTGGTGCGCCCGTGGGTGCCTCTGCCCCTTACCTGAGAGCGCCGCTCAAGGGCACCTACTTGTCACTCCAGGCTCCATTCCACTCGACTCGGCCCCAGGGATTCCGGACCCGAATCAGGGTTTCTGTCTTGCCTCGGTACCAGATCTGGGCGGGGCGCGGGTAAAGGTCAGGGGCGTGGGGCAGGAGGAGGTTCCGTTTCTCCCCGTGCCCCTCCGGCAGGGCGCAGCGGTCACACTCACATCCTGAAGGCCGGTCATTGAGTAAGCGTGTCCTCTCACCAGCATCGTCTCGGTCATGGTTTCCAGCTCACTCTCGCTGGTGATCTAAAGAACAGCGAGGAAGAAAAGGGATCAGGATCCGGGCAGAGAACCTGGGGAACTGAATACAGGGGTTAATTTCTTTAAGATTAAATCTGTCTTTTCAAACGATTGAATATTCATTCAGGTGCAGTTGTGAGACAATACAGAAAGATCTCGTGCTCCCACCGTCAGTTTCCCCTGCTCATAACATTTAGCAAAGCTACAGCTCAATATCTAAGCGAGGATGTTGGTGTGGATGCAACTGATCAATTTTATACAGATTCCCTCACTTTTACTAGTACTCACGTGTGCGTCCTAAATAGTTTTATCACGTGTAGTTTCTCATATCCACCACCAGTTCACGGCAGATTTCCATCATCCCCAACACCCATCTCGTTGCCCTTTTATGACCTCTTCTTACTACCCTGCTCCTTAACCTTCGAGACCACTAAGCTGTTCTTCATTTTTCATTTTGTCATTTCAAGACTAATATAAATAGAATCATACAGTATGGAACCTTTTGGGATTGGCTTTTTTTATTCAACATAACTCCCTTCAGATTCACCTAAGTTGTTGCACTTGTCAATAGTTCGTTTTTTTAAATACTCACCTGAGGATAGCTTTTTATTGTTTTTTGTTTTTTTTTTAAGAGGGAGAGAGAGAGAGAGAGAGAGAGAGAGACATCGAAAGCGCCATGACCGGGGATTGAACCTGAAACCTAGATATGTGCCCTGATGGGGAATTGAACTTACAACCTCTTGGTGCATGGACGACACTCCAGCTAACTGAACCACCTGCCAGGGCTAGCTCTGTGTTTTATTGCTGAGTAGTGCTCCATGGTGCCTGCACCACGGGTTATTCACCCTTTGAAGGACCTCTAAGTTGTTTTTAGTTTCTGACTATTTTGAATAAAGTTGCTATAAACACTTGTGTTCAGGCTTTTGTGTGCACATGTCTTTATTTCTCTGGGGTAAATGCACAAGAATGCAATGACCGCATCACATGGTAGCACTCCAGGTTCATTTATTTATCTGAACAAATATTGCTGAGTAGCTATTGCATACCAAGTGCCTTCCTAAGTCCAAGGATCAGGCAATGAATGAGACAGTAAGACCACTGCCTTCATGGAATGTGAACACAGTCTGGAGAAGACAGACTATGAGTAAGTAAGAATTTCATATCATAATTTCAAAGTAGAGAGGAAATGGGGGTAGGGGCAACTAATTTAGATTGGGAGGCAGGAAAGACTAGCCTGAGGAAGGGGAATTTGAACTGAAATGTGAATGAGCTAGCTATGCAGGTATCTGGGGAAAGAACCCTCTAGGTGACAGCAACAGCAGGTGCAAAGGTCCTGAGGCAGGATCAAGCATGGCTTACTTCGATGGAGCAGCCCATGAGAGAAGATCGGTCTATGGCCTTCCTAAGCATTCTCAGCAGGTTCTTAGGGGGCCTCTGGAGGTGGAAGCTCTGGGTCACGCCCCCCGTGAAGTCCTCAAAGCCCTCCACCGTGTTGCCCCCTGACAGTGCTTCATAGGACCCGTTCAGCCTGTGGGCACAGAAAGGGCACTGTTTGGGCTTTGGGATAGAGATGTGAGCTTGGACATTAGAGGGTATGGTAAGGGAAGGGAAAGATGCCCTGCCACCCCCTCCCTTTTCCCTGGATTCCAGCTGCCCCCATAGCTGCCAACTGGTGGGGCAAGTTTAGAGGCAAGCCCAATTCCTTGGCTCAGGGCACTCACTTGGCATATGCCTTCTCCAGCAGAGCACTCCAGAACTCAGTGCGCTGGCCTGAGTGCACGAACACCAGCTTGCCATTCTTGGTGGGTAGCAGGTCATCCACCACCACATTCACCCACTGCCCAAACTGCCAAATCTGTGGGCAGCAAGGTGGGCTTCAGTGGGCCATGAGGCATCTGGCTTCTGTCTGCCCCTGCCCCGCCTCCCTCTCCCACCGCCACACACACACACACACACACACACACACACACACACACACACACACTCCTTGCATGAGAGCTCTGTTGCACGGGTGCCTCCTGGTGGTCAGGTTTAGTGGTGACCGGCCAGCATCAAAGAGCTGACTTCCCCAGAATGGCTGACGAGTGAGTGAAAGGAAATGAAAAGCAGGAGCTTCGCCACCAGCCTCAGCTCCAGGCTCCGCCAGGGCCTCCAGGGGCACCCCGCCCGTCTTTTTGACCTTGGCCGACTTGAGGATTCCTGAGGTCTTAAAAACTTGTGATTCTCAGAAATGTTTTATGCCATGGGGAATTTATCCACATGTTGCTAAATTTAAAGAGCAGATTACAGAAATTATGTGCTGAGACTTCCAGTATCATACGTACACTCATTATGTATATGTATGTGTGTGTATCTACTGGGGGAGAGAGAGAGAGAGAGAGAGAGAGAGAGAGAGAGGGAAGGAGCAACTGTGGTAGTGAGCAGATCTGTCCCTGATAACTAAGTAAAACCCCACCCTATTAAAAGTACTTTTTAAAAAATCTTCGCCTGAGGACATGTTCATTGATTTGTAGAGAGAAGGGAGGAGAAGGGGGGGGGGAGAGAGAGAGAGAGAGAGAGAGAGAGAGAGAGAGAGAGATGGATGTGAGAGAGAAACATCCACCGGCTGCCTCCTGCACGTGTCTGAAACCAGGGCCGGGGATCCAACCCGTAACCTAGGTGCGTGCCCTGAAGAGGGATCGAACCCGCGACCTTTCAGCGACAGGACCACGCTTCAGCCACCTGAGCTACACTGGCCAAGGATTAAATGTCACTTTTTTAAAAAAAGAAACACAAAAAGGTAAACTTCACAGCACATAGTAATTCTTTCTCTCCCTCCATACTTCCCCTCCACATACACACCCCACACAAAGCACCCCTGGCTTTCCAGTCGCCCTTCACCTGAAAATGGAAGATGCCAGCATAGTTTTTCCTGAAGTTCTGGCCCTTGGGTACCACGCGGTACAGCAGTTTGGGGCACGTGGTGAGGGAGCCGATGGCAGCCAGCAGCCAGCAGTCCCCTGGAAGGACAGACAGGAGCTTCACGCCAGCACTCCATATGTGTGTGCGCCCCAAAATCCAAGCCATTGAGGAGCAGGAACTGGTTCTGTGGCCCCCTCCCTGGCAGGCCTTCCCAGCTTAGGAAGCTAGCAGGGCAGAAGGGACAGCTTTTGGGGTGGAGTAAACTCTACCTTTTCTTTTAAGTGAGGGATTTACAAATTAGAGCCAGGTGCTTTTGTTTTGGGATTTGAGGAGGGGGAATTTTTGGCCTTGGTGTTGCTCCTCACTCTGGGACCAGCTTCCTTTGGGAGAGAGTCAATCATCTCCTGTCCCTTGAACAAATCCAGTCACCTTCCCCCACGGCCCCCACCTCGACCCCATGGTTACACTGGTGTAGCGATCAAGATGTTTCTCCCTGAGGTCACCCACATAATACTGGAGACTCAAGGGGCTCAGCCTGTGCCCCAGCGTCTCTGGGGCTAGGTGTTGGGCACAGGGCAGTGTGCCTGGTCGGAGGTCATCCACTGCCATCTGTCTCCTGGGATCTCAGGCCCCATGGGCTGGGGCTGGGGGGCAGGTGGTGCCAAGTTGAGGCTGAGGGCACTGGGAAAGCCTCTGTGGTTACCAATGGCCTCCTGGCCACTGGAGGTACCAGGAGGGAGGCAGAGGGCGGGGAAGGAAGGTTAAGGACACTTCGATCCATCATTGCCAAAAGGGCACCCAGGGAAAGGCCAGTTTTCTTCTCCGATAGCCCAGGACTGCTCCAGCCCAGGGAGCCTCAGAGGTCTCCTTGGCCTGTGCCCCGCCCCGCACTCTGCTCTTTCTTCTGCCGCAGATCAGACTGAATTCAGCCGCGTGTTTGTGCACGCGCGTGTGTGTGTGCGTGTGTGCGTGTGCGTGTGCGATCTGAGACTAGGTGGTAAGGCATCATGGCTTCCTCCTGGTTCTCTCTCTTGGGTCACTCACTTGGGTGGAAGCTGGCTACCATGTGGTGTGGACACTCGGGCCTCCTGCCGTGAGACCGCACAGTCCAGGAGGCGGGCCCTCCAGCTCCCGCCCAGCCTTCGGGTGCCCGCGGCCCTGGCTGGCCGGCTGACTGCAGCCCCACCGAGCTATGCTGCTTAGGAATTCCTGCCCGCAGACGCTGTTGCACGGCAGCACATTTGCTGTGTTTTCAGGCACTGAGTCTTGGGGTGATTGGTTGCACAGCAGTCCCTAACTAATGTACCACCCAGCGCGCTCCCAGACCCAGACCTCAAGGGGCGGGTGGAACCCAGATTAGGGGGGAGCAGGAAGACCCGCCTGACACTCTGCTACCGGCTCCTCAGAAAGGGAGTGACAGGGACACAGAAGAGGTTATCGGAACCTAAGGGGTCCCAGCCTTAAGAGACATTTTGGCACTCCCCCCATGACCCCCTCTTCCCTGATTCATCCTCTCTCCAGTGGAGATCAGCCTTCCTGCTCCCCACTTACCGAGCACCCCCTGGCAGATGTCCGTGGGGCTGACTCCATTTGCAATGAAGTGAGGGTTTCTTGTGATCTCCTGCAGTGAAAGAATAAAGGTTTCAGAGAGCCCAGGAGACCCCCTCCTGACCTCCCCCACCTTTCCTGGGGAATGATGCCCACCTCCAAGCTCTAGGGAAAAACACGAATGGGGGAGGAGAGAGGGTTCAGGACCAGCTTGGCACAGTTGTAGGTTGTGATAGCAAAGGGTAGTGAGTGACTTTCCCAGGGGTTATCTGAGGAGTTTGGCTAAGCATGTCCAGAACTGTCCCCAGCCCTGAGGGAGGTGGAGCCTAGTGCCAGAGCCAGGATAGGGCAGTGGGGGACTGGCAATGATCAAAGTGACTGGGGCATGTCTACACTCTGCTCCCCGGGAGTCCATGCTCCCCTCCCAGTGCCCACATTGGGCCGCAGCCAGTAGATGTTCTTCACATTTTTGGAGTTGGGGCCCAGATCCTTGAAGCCCAGTGAAGTGGGTTCAGCAGGAAATACGGGGTCCTTGAACAGTTCCCCCTTCTGCAGGCAGAGAGCTCGCAGCTCCTCAAAGCTCTGGTTACTGTAGTTCTGGGCGTTGCTGTGTTGGCCCAGGCCCTTGGCCTTGAGTCGGGTGTAGTTTATGTGAGCTGCCATTCCCTTATCGACGAACAGCGACTCCACTTAATAATGAAAAGACAAATAATCCCATTAAAAACGGACAAAGGATCAGAATAAATATCTTTCTGAGAAGGTATATAAATGACCAATAATCATGAAAAAATGCTCAGCATCTTTAGTCACCAGACAAATGCAAACCAATGATATGCCACTTCACACCCACTAGGATGGCTGTAATCAAAGACTGATAATAGCAAGTGTTGGTGAGAAGGCAGAGAAATCGGAATCCTCATACACTGCTTGTGGGAACGTAAATGGGTGTGGCCACTTTGGAAAACAGTCTGGCGGGTCCTCAAACAGTCAAATACAGAATTACCATATGACTCAGCAATTCCACGCCTAGGTACATATATACAAAAGAGAAATGAAAACGTACGTTTATTCAAAACCTTGCACACAAATGTTCATAGCAGCATTATTTATAATAGGCAAAAAGTGGGGGAAAACCCCAAATGCACATCATCTGATGAACGGACAACTAAAAGGAGGAATATACATACAATGGAATATTTTTCAATGATAAAAATAAATGACGTATTGACACATGTATGAATCTTGAAAACATGATAAGTGAAGAAAGCATTCACGAAGGACCGCCTATTGTATGATTCCAACCATATGGCCAATCTAGACAGAGACAGGCGGTGATTAGGGGTTGCCGAGGACGTAGGAGAATGGGGGAGAGTGCAAGTTGATCCCTAAAGGGTATGAGGTTCCTCTTGAGGGATAATGAATATGTTCTAAATTTGACAGTGGGGATGGTGGTACAAAAATGGACAAAAAGCCACTAAATGAGTGAACTGTATGGTATGTGAACCTATTTCAATAAAGCTGTTTTAAAAAGTGACCCCAGCCCTGGCTGGCGCGGCTCAGCTGGCTGGGCGTTGTCCCGTGCCCTGGAAGGATGCCAGTTCGAGCTCCTGTCAGGGCACATGCCTGGGTGTCGGGATCCCCGGTGGGGGTGTGCAGGAGGCAGCCGATGGATGTTTCACTCTGAGACGTGGATGTTTCTCTCTCTCCCTTTCCCATTCTCTGTCTAAAAAAAAAATTAAAAAATCAATAAAAACACTTTTTAAAAAATGACCCCCAGACCTTGCAACAGACACTGCCCTTTGAGGAGAGTGGAGACAATGGAGTGTAGAGGGCGGGAGGGCAGAGGGGAGGGGGCTGCTCACAGGGAGAGTCCAGTCCCGGGGTGCGGTGGCTGAAGCTCTGAGAGGAGAGGTCAGGCTGGCTGGCAGACCCCAAGGCAGCCGTGCAGCTGGGGACCCAGGACACCCTGCACACAGGTCCTCCCATGGAGAGACTGCAAGCTGCTTACATCCCTTCCTGAGGGTGGCTCCCCTCCTACAACACATGGGACCAACTCCCCTCTGTCACCAGCAGTGGACCCAGGGGAGGAGGAATAGGAGGTGAGGCCACAGAGCTGAGATCAGCTCTGAGTCTCCAGTCCTACTCCGTCTGGCCCTGGGGCCATCCTGCCTCAGTCTCCTCACATTCTCAGCTGATTCTGGAATAAGGTGGAGCTTAGGGGGAAGGGTATGGTCTAAATTAAACAGAGCCTGGCTGGGGCCAGCATGTGGGAGGAATCTGAAGGAGGAAAGGAGGGGACAGCTACAGAGAGGGGCTGTCTGGAGGTGAAACTGAGCCCATAGAGGGCTGAGTGTCTCAGAGGCAAGGGCAGAAGCCTCAGTGATTCTTCCCCATTGAGCTGACCCACAAGAAGGGTTGTAATGGCAAAGCTCAAGGTTCTGAGCACCTGCTCTGTGCCTAGCACATGGGCCCTGAGGTAGGACCATGCAGACCTCCACTTACCAGAAGAGGAGGCGGGAGCCCAGAGGTCAAGCAGCTTGCCCAAGGTCACAGAATGAAGGCTGGGCCTGGGACTGAGTCTGAGTTTAGACCCCAGACTAGGCTTGTGACCTTGACCCTTCCACGGCCTCCAGAGGGAGGTGGCTCTCCTCAGGGGGAAGGCTTGTGGAGCCAGAGCCGCCTTCCTCAGCTAAGGGAGTCAGGCATTTGTGGCTGAACTAATCTGATATCCCTTACTCTTTCCACTGAGCCAACCCATTCTCTCATCCCACGTCAGTGTTTCCTTGGGACTTCCCTAGGTCCAGTAATGACCCCTGTTGTCTCCTCTTGTTAGCCTGACAAATGCAAACTAGGCTGCCTGGGTCCAGCCCAGCACCTTCTGGGACATACTGCCTTGGGTCAGCTGCGTTGGACTGTTCCCACCGCCGTGCCTCTGCCCAGAATCATTCCTGATCCTACGTACACACCTCGTGCACTGGGAAAGTCCTACTAGGCCTTCCAGTCCTTGCTCAATGCCACCTCTTCCTTGAAGCTTCCCTTGACATGCCCCCACAGTTTGGGGCCACTTGAGCGTCCAGCACTTTTCCTTTGTTGTGACACCCATCACTGTCTGCCTGCTCTGAGTTGACCTGTATGTGAGCTCTCAAGGGTGGAGGTGGGGGGCCCAGGCCCACCATTGGGTTACTTCTGTCTCATACAGGGCCTAGCAGGGGCTCAGGCAGTCTTTCAGTGGATGAATGAATGAATGAATGAATGAATGCCTCGCCTTGCACTGTAGTAACTTTTCATCTATTTGCAAATCTATTTCCTCTCTCCTGCCTGCCCCCCTAACTCCCTGTCCCACTATAGTCCCCAATGTACTAGATATTTTGTTCACTAGCTGCCTCCCTCACTAGAGGGAAAGCTCACGAGGATGGAGAGTTTTGTCTATTTTGTTGCGGCTGTGTTGGGCCCATAGTAAATAATAAATGTTTTGAATGCCTTTCCCCGGCAGCTCCTGGAAAGGAGGTCTGTGCATCTTAGTTCCCTCACAGGATTAGGGCCCAATAAGAATCTGGGGAAGGGATAGATGGGTGTGTGGCTCACCCATGGAACCCTCCATTCCATTAGGGACAGCCTCCCAGAGCTGGTGCTCAGTATATGGTGGGACCTGCAGACTCGGGCCCAGTACTGCCCACAGGCCATGCCCGGGCTGGGGCCAAAAGGAGCCCAGGGAAGCCAGAGCATTGGTGCAGGTGATGAAGAGAGGTCCTGGCCACAGCATAAGGGCCTCTCAGGGGTGCCATTGGGGTACCAGGGGCCTGGAGGCTCCTGGCCACACTAAGGAAAGTTTATTGGCCATAAGGATTAGGGTGAGTTTGCTGAAGAAAAACTTGGGGTCCTATCCTTTGCTTCTGCCACAGAGCCTGCAGCTTGTGATGGCATATTAGGAATTCGCCCTCAGTTAGAAAAGTAACTAGCATTTACATGGCATTTATAAAATGATAGTTAACCGTTGGAGGACTTGGCACGTGCGTGACATGGTTATAAACACTTTACGTGCATCAACTCATTGAATCCTCACAAACCCTTCTGGTTAGGTTTATTATTGTCCCTGCTACAGAGGGAGAAACCGAGGCACAGAGAGATTGAACTTCCTCGAGACCGCACACCTGGTGGGCAGCAGAGGCAGGGTCACACCGAGGCTGGCTGGTCCATGCTCTCACCCATCACACCCGCTGCCTCACTGGGAGGGAGCTTTGTGGAGGGGCAGAGGCAGAGGCTGTGTTGGAGGGTGGGTGGGTGGGTGGTCCATCCCTCCCTCCCCACCTTTTTAAAAAATATGGGTTTATTTGTTTGTTTATTTTTAAAATATGTCTTTATTGATTTCAGAGAGAGGAAAGGAGAGGGCGAGAGAGCAAGACAGAAACATCAGTGATGAGAGATCATTGATCGGCTGCCTCCTGCACACCCTGTACTGGGAATCGAGCCCACAACCCAGGCACATGCCCTGACGGAATCAAAAGGCTATCTCCTGGTTCATAGGTCGACACTCAGCCACTGAGCCATGCCAGCCAGGCCTCCCTTCCCCCTTTTACTCCAGTCTGTAGGCAGTCTTTGTTAAACCACTTCCCCTCAGCTGAGAGGAGATCCAGAGGACGGATAGGTGTTGGAAAGGGGCTGGGAGGCAGCTGATTCCTCTTCAGCAGATCTAGTGCCCTGGCTGCACTAAGCCAGGGTGAGTAGCTGTGTGATCTTGGGCAAGTTGCTTGGTTTTCTCATCTGTATAAAGAGGCTACTGTACCCTATCTTGAAAGGTGTTTCAGGATTAAATGATGCAATGTACATAAAAAAAACTAGTGTTCAGTTGGTACTTAGAAAATCTTAGTTACCTTCTCCCCGCTAACCTGGCTGGTCAACTAGTATTGTTAAAAAACATTCATATTGATTTTTAGATAGAGAGGAAAGGGAGAGGGGGAGAGAGATAGGAACACTGATCGGCTGCCTCCTGCATATCCTGTACTGGGGATTGAGCCTGCAACTCGGGCATGTGCCCTGACCAGGAATCAAAACGGTGACCTCTTGGTGCACAGGACAAAGTGCAACCAACTGACCTGCTAAGCTGGTCAACTAGTATTTATTGAGTTCCTACTAGGACCACATGGCCCCCTGTACACCCCTCCTTCATAGGACTTACTGATCAGAGGAGAGCAGCAGACACACTCAACATGTCAGGAATACCTGTGTACTCTTCTGTCTCTGCCACTAGGTTTGAGCTCCTTGGAGACAACAGGAGCTCATGTCAGCCACCCTTTGACTCCTGTGCTGGGCACTGAGGAGTCAGAACTGAACCCTTCCCCACCACATGGAGCTCTGAGAAGACCCTCCCCAGGCTGTCCCTCCTCAGGGTCAGCTCCGTGGGCCAAAGAGACAGGGAGAAGGTGCCTGGGCAAGAGGCATCGCAGGCCGGGGATAATCAGGGAGGTTCTGGGGAGCGACTGCCTCCTTTTACCTGCTCTCAGCTCACCCCACTCTCTTGGGGTGGAGTGCACCCCCAGATCCTGGTTCCAGAAGAGTCAGGGTGAGGGGCAAGGAGGCGGGTGGGTGGAGCCAGAATCTGGGAGCTCTTCCTCCTGCCCTTTCCTTCCACCCTCTCTTCCAACTCGAGCCCTCTGGGCTTCTCTTAGAAATAGTCCAGGAAACCCCTTCCCACTCCCTCAGACTGGGGGAAAAGGAATAGTATGTGTGTGTGCATGTGTATGTATGTGTAATATGCGTGTGTCTATGAAGTGTGTGTATCTGTGAAGTGTAAGTATGTGTTTGTGAAGTGTTTGTGTCTGTGACATGTAAGTATGTGTGTGTCTATAGAGTATGTGTGTATGTGAGAAGTGTGAGTCTGTGAAGTGTGTGTATGAAGTGTGAGTGTGTGTGTGAAGTGTGATTGTGTCTGTAGAATATGTATCTGTGAAGGGTGAGTGTGTATCTGTGAAGTGTGTGTGTCTGTGAAGTGTAAGTATGTGTGTGTCTGTGAAGTGTGTGTGTGAAGTGTGCGTGTGTGAGTGTGTGTGTTGGGGATACGTGACCTACTTCTTTGTTTAAGAGCGGGGGAGGCTGTGAGGGGAGCCTGTGGGAGACCAACAGCAGGGCTCCTTCGGATGACGAGGCTTCAGAGAGGAGGGTGAAGGACATTCCTGAGAGCGGTGGGGACCCAGAGCTTGTTTGTGTCTTCACCGGGTCCTTATCAGCGTGGCTGGCAGGGCCGGAATGACTGTTCCGTCTGACCCAGAGCCGCCCAGGGCCCGCCCAAAGAAGTTAGGTCAGTGGTTATTTACTGGGGAGGATCATGCCCCGGGGAACGCTTGGGCATGTCTAAAGACATTTTTGGTTGTCATAACTGGGGAGTGGGGTGGGGGTGCTACTGGCATCCCGAAGGGAAGAGGCCACAGCTGCTGATAAGCATCCTACAGTGCACAGGACAGACCCACGACAATTATCCTGCCTCAAATGTCAAGAGTGTCGAGGTTGAGAAACCTGGGTTAAGTGAATGGCGGAGGGCACCCACAGTGAGGTGAACTGCTCTGTGCCCAGGCTGTCCCCAGGTGTGTGTGCCGAGCTCTCTGGGGGTCTGGAAGGACCACAGAAGGTGCTGGTGCCAAGAGAACATCGGAGGGCAGACAAGGCGATCAAAGTTAAATGTCACTTCCCTCATCTCCCTGGAGGCCTCTGCCCTGGTCATCGCCCAGCTCCAGAAGCCACTGCTCACCTTCCTGACTGCAAACCTTGAGATCTAGTCCCCGGGGCTGATCTCATCACTCAGCCGGCTGGCAGGGAAGCCTCACACCCGCCCACTCCACCAGAGTTATCAACAAAGTCTCCCCAGAGAGGGCGACAGGCCCAAGCCCTGTCATGCAGGCTAGGTAGGGGCGTGGACAAGCTGAGACAGATAGACAGACAAGGCAGGCTATGGGAAGGACAGGCAGATGGCCAGAGCATGAATGGATAGGAAGCTTTCTGTCCCCATTCATGTCCTGCCCCCCCCCATCAGAATGAGAGTGGGGGCTGCAGCTGTCCCCCTCATGACAGGACAGCTGAGTATCCACAGCTGCGAGGAGATGAAGGTGTTGTCTGGATTCTCAGGGAACTTCTGAAGAGCCAGGACTGGGTTGGGGTCTTCTCCTGGGGCTAGGCCTACACTTCCAGGGCTCAGGCAGACGAGAGGGCCCGAGAAGCCAGGAGGCTGGGTCCAGGGTCTCCTCCTGGGCTAGCTAAGGAGCAGGGCTGAGCCCTTGCTGGCTGGCCGGTTGCCTTCTGACACTTACCTCCCACCCCACAGAACAACTCAGTTCTGCCGGCCCCTTCCTTTCCTCCACTGCTGTCTGCTGTGCTCCCCTAGCTACACAACCCCCCACCCCACGCCCCCAGTCCTGAGGTCTGGTCCCCGGCTGCAGCTGGATCCAGACTTTCTGCACCGAGGGGCCTGCTTTTCTAGGCTGGGGAGAGGTCCTCTCTGTTCCTTGAGCTTTATTTCTGTCGTTGGGGTTTCTCTCATGCAAGCCTTTTCCCCAGGCGGCTGTGACAGTGGGTGACCGGTTCCTCTCCTCTCTCCAACTTCAACCTCTCAGTGGGGACGCAGGGAAAGGGCTCCTATGGCCTGACCACCAGCAGCCTGTTCCTTTCCCAAACTGTCTGAGGAAGAGTCACCCTCAAGGGGATACAGCCCCTTTGCCGGGGGGACCCTAGTCTGCAGAGGTGTGGGCATGGGACAAGCCCCCATCAGCCTACCTGAAGAGTACAGCATTTTGGTGGCTGGTATGGTGCTTGACAGTTGAAGATTCTGGGGGGAGGGGAGGAGGACCCCCACCCCCACCCCCACCCAGAACTCTCCAATTGCAGTGGGGTTCCTAGGTCAGTGGCCTGTTTTAACAGCTGCCTTTCCCTTCTCTAATTCTTCCCACTGGGCCCCACAGGCTGGCCCTACCAGTAATGTAGCCCCTTTCTCTTTTTATAAAATGTTTTTATTGATTTCAGAGAGAGGAAGGGAGAGGGAGAGAGAGAGAGAAACATCAATGATGAGAGAGTCATTGATCGGCTGCCTCCTGCACACCCCCTGCTGAGGATCGAGCCCACAACCCGGGCATGTGCCCTGACCGGGAATCGAACCCGGATCTCCTGGATCCCAGGTCGATGCTCAACCGCTGAGCCACACTGGCTGGGCACCCCTTTCTTTTTAAAAATAATTTTTAAAAGATATTTTTACTGATTTTTAAAGAGAGAGAGAGAGAGAGAAAAACACTGATGTGAGAAACATTGATCGGTTGCCTCCTGCACACCCCCCAACAGGGGATTAAACATGCATCCCGGGCATGTGCACTGACCAGGAGGGAATCAAACCAGCAGCCTTTGGGTGCCCACGCCTCCGCCCAACCAACTGAGCCACACGGGCCAGGGCAGTCCCGTAGCCCCTTTCAACCTGCCTGGGCCTCACCCTCCAGCCTGAGGCCGTCTCCCTGCAGGAACTGGCGACAGCACCCCCACCCCAGAGGGCCTCTACCAGGCTGGCTGTCCTCACTGCACAGGGTGGGGCAGAGGTGGGTTCACAGTTGTTTGTATAGAAAATAATACAATAATTAATAAATAATAATACAGGAATAAACTCTGTGTTTCTCGGACTCACAACTTTTGCCCCACTCTGTATATCCAGCCAGGACAAGTCCTGGTCCCTTCTCCTTCAGCCCCAGGCTTCTGGGAAGCAGTTGTCCCTGACACCCCAACCTGACTTTTCATCCTGAAAGCCTCTTCATTCCCAAAAGCCACTTTTGCACTGACACGGTGCTCTCCCTGCCTGTCCCTGTCTTCACATGCCGTCCCCTGCATCTCTCTCCTCTTCTTACCAAGACACCAGCTGTACTGGATTAGGGACACCTTATTCCAGCATGACCTCATCTTAACTCTTTACTTCTGCAACGACCCTGTTTCTAAATAAAGGCACAGGCTGAGGTACTGGGGGTTAGGACTTCAATGTATCTTTTTTGGGAGCTACAACTCCACCCATGACACTCTCTTTGGCACGGTTAGGCTGCCGGCCTGCCATGTCTCCCCATGGCACGGAGTGACTCTACATGGGGAATTCTGCCTTGTAGGACAGCTTTATGGCACTGAATGAGGGCTGCTGAGGACGGGGGTGTCCTGGTGCCCCTCAGCCCCGCCGGGCGGTGCGTTGGGTGCAGGGCAGACCCTCAGGCACCTGAATGGAATCCCAGAGCCTTGTTCCAGGTGGACTTCGGGGAAGTCCTCCCTGCCTCCCTTTCTAGGTCTCAATTTCCTCACCTATAAGAATATAAATTACAGCTTATTAACTTCTTATTATGTGCCAAACACTGGACGAAGAACTTTCCACTTCTTTAACCCTTAAAACAGCTCGAGAACATGGTATCATTATTCCCACTTTATAGATGAAGAAAGTGAGGTCCAGAGGGGACATAGTAGAAAATATATATTTGGTCTCTGCCCTGGCTCCTGACACAGAGCTCCAGAATCTGTGAGAACTTCCAGAGTGACAGGAGCACCTTTGGTTCTGATGAGGTGACTTTTGGGGGCCTTCTCCATAGCCTCAGGATGGAGGCTTTCGAGTCTCAGAAAGACCAAGCCACGATTAAAAGTTTGGAACTTTCTGCCCCAACCTCCATCCTCCAGGAAAAGGAAGAGCATCTGGAGATTGATAATGATAGATTAATAATCTATCATGCCTAAACCTAAGATGGGAGGGAAAATAAGCATCCAATGAAAAGCAGGTCCGTACAGGAAGAAGGAAAGGGACCGGAGGCAACACAGGTGGAAGCTAAACCCAGAGCCTGAGTCACCCCTTTGCCCAACGTACCTATGATGCAGACCAGCAATTTGCAACCGGTGTGCTGCAAGAATTTGTAAAACATGCAATGCCTGACTATTTAGTCAGGGGCACTGACCTCTTTTTCCTTAGGCTGTCAAATAAAAAATGACAACAGCCCGGCCGGGTGTGGCTCAGCGGTTGAGCACTGACCTAGGATCCAGGCAATCGGGATTCAAGGTCAGGGCACATGCCCGGGTTGCGGGCTCCATCCCCAGCAGGAAGTGTGCAGGAGGCAGCCGATCAATGACTCTCATCATCGATGTTTCTATCTCCCTCCCTCTCCCTTCCTCTCTCTGAAATCAATAAAGATATATTTAAAAAAAAGACAACAGCCAACACAATGATAACCATTGGTGTGAAAGAATCAAAACTATACCTATTTTTTTTTGGTCAGGTTTTCAGGAAATATATTTTTGGTGTGCCGCAGAATTTTAGTAATTAGTTTATGTGTGCCATGAGATGAAAAGGGTTGAAAATCGCTACTGTAGACGCTGCCTGCCTGTTAGTCGCTGAGTAGCCATCTCGTTTAGCAGATCGGTTATCAGAGAGAGACTGAATTTACATAACTTTTACTATAGTATATTGCTATAATTGTTCTATTTTATTTTCAGTTATTGTTGTTAATCTCTTACTGGTCTTAATTTATAAATGAACCTTTATTGTGTGTGGATGTAGGAAAAACATAGACTATACAGGGCAGTACTCTCTGCAGTTTCAGGCATCCACTGGGGCCTTGGAACACATTCCCACAGATAAGGGGACGACTGTAGTAGAATACAGTACATTATATAAGTTACAATGCTATTGTCACCAGGAACCAATATGTTCATTGTAAGAGAAAAAGGCACATAAAATCAAAAGAGTAAAAAAAAAACAAACAAAAAACCTACCATGCCTGTGTGATGAAACCTCCACAGCACCTCCTAAAATACAAGGTTCAGAGAGTTTCTGGGTTGGGGACACATCCACATGCTGGAAGGGAGGCAACTCCCATCTCCACAGGGACAGCTCTGTGGTTCCTCCTGGACCTCGCCTGGTGTACATCTTTATCTGCCTCTTCATTTGTACCTTTATCAATAATAAACTGCTAACTATGTGTCCCCAAGTTCTGTGAGCCGTCGTAGCAAATCATGGACCTGAGGAAGGGATTGTGGGAACCTGCTTATAGCTAGCTGGTCAGTCAGAAGTACAGGTGACGACCCAGGATTTGTAGTTGGTGTCTGAAGTGGGGTAGTCTTGTGGGACTGAGCCCTTAACCCACGGGATCTGACACTAACTCCGGGTACACAGTGTCAGAACTGCACTGAATTGTAGGACTCCCGGCTGCTGCCTGGAGAGCCGGAGCATTGGTTGGTGTGGGAAAAGCTCCCCCACATTTGGTGTCAGAGGTACTTTGTGTGTAAAGGGTGAATTCTCCTTTTTGAGAGGAATGAGACAACTGGCCCAAGGTCACACAGCTGGTAAGTGGCTGAGCCAGGATTTGAGCCTAAAGCCTCAGCTCCTGTCCAGCTGTAAAGAGAGGAAGTGAGGTGGACTTTGGGGCTCCCTGTGGCCTCCAGCTTCCTCCAGTGATTCCACCACTGTGCCTCTTGGCTCCTTTGCAGCACCCGGCATGGAGTTGGGCGCTCAATTCCTGCTCAGGAAATGTTTGTCAAACGACCTGTGGTAATTCAGCCCTGCTTGACCTGGGTTCTGCCCATGAGGAGGCGCCAGGGGCAGGGTGTGGGCCGGAGCAGGCGCTCTCGTCTCTTACAGCCTCCCACCCTGGGGCAGGGCTCTCCTTGGACCTTCATTCTGTCTACTGTTTGGGCATTACCTGGAGTTTCACATCTTGAAACACCTGAACTTGGCTTTCAGCTCAGGTCCTTCCAGCAGACCCTGTAAGGTGGGGTTAGGGGAGACCCTCCCCAGAGGAAGTGAAGGCATGGGGGCAGTGAGAACCAAGGGGTCTAGGCTGACCCGAGGTCCAGGCTGAGGTCTGTCCAAGCCATGCTGTACAGATGGACAGTGATGCCAGGCAAGTGACGGTGGTGTGTCTGCCCCTGTGAAGAAACAGGCTTCAGGAGTCCCGAGGGGCCTTCTTGAGCCAAGGTTCTTGGTTCCAAAGCAGTCCTGGCTGCTTCTTAAAGCCAGCCCTCTGGCTGCCGCTTTGCTCCCTCGTCCTTGGCCTGGTGGCTCTTGCAGCCACAGGATTTTGGGATTTTGGGACTCATCCCAAATCTGCAGATCTGCCCTGAAAGCTGAGGCCTGGACCACAGCCTTCATCTCCACTGTGTTTGGCCCACCCTCTACCCACAGCCAGCCAGCAGGAAACATTGGCCATCCAAGCTGTTTGTTGTGCAGGTGGCATCTCTCACCCCAGGCACTGTTTGCTTCCTGCCCCTTGCTGGCACCTGGGCCATTGCTATCAGGCTTTCTACTGTTTGCTGTTCCCACTCTGTTGTTTCTAGTAGACAGTCTCCAGGCCTTTGCAGACCTGTTACTCCTCCTCTGAGCTCTCTTCTCCCCTGGGAGTTCCTTGACTCACTTTCTCCTTTGTTGGGTCCTGCTGGTAGCTGGTAGGGGGTAAGAGAGTGCTCCAGGGCCTTAGGGGTCACCTAGTCACACTCCCTGATTTTACTTATGAGGAAACAGGTCCAGAGAGGACAGGTGGCTTTCCCAGGATTGCACAGCGAGTTAGTAGCAGGACCAGAGCTGGGGTCTATGTCTCCTGGCTCCCGCTGCATACACAGTATATATATGTACATACTCGTGTGTGTGGTGGGGAAAGGGCTGACTGTGTGGCTCTGTGGGCCTCTGGGGGACGGGCACAGCAGGCACAGGAAATTTCTCAGAGAAGGTGAATTTGAGTTGGGTCTTAGAGGATGAATAGGATTTGATGGGGGGTGGGGAGGGGGCATTTTGGGGAGGGCCTTGAACACTCCTGAGAGGTAAGGAACAGATGGGCTGGGGCCAGCTCACTGAGATATTCAGCAGGATCTTTCAAGATCCCTCCCAGGCTGGTAACCTTGGGCAAACCCTAAAACCCTCCCTGGGCCCGTGTCCTCACCCACAAAGAGGAAATCCACACCTACTTTGTAGGTGCTATTAATGATCATAGTATTAATTATAGTTGAAGTTTATTGGGTGCTCATCGTGTGCCAGGTGCTGGGCCAAATGAACATGTGACATATATTACCTTATGTAGTCCTCACAGCAATCCCACACCTGCAAGAGTCATTTAGCATAATCCCAGGCACTTAAAAACTGCTCAATAAATTGTCCTAATAGTGACAATAATGATGACAGAATTTGGTGGACTACTGTGGCCCTCTTTTCTTGTGTCTCTTCCCCTCCAGAGCAGCCTGGTGAGCCCCTTCCTGGAAGCAGCTGTCCTGGGACCTTCCTCCTCCAGGAAGCCTTCCTGGACCAATGTGGAACTTGCGGCTTTTCATGGCCTTTCTCCCCTGAATCTCTGTTCTATTTGCGTAGTTCTTGGGGATTCAGTGTTGGCCTGTGTCCCTGTCCCTCAGTTGGAGTGGTCCCAAAAGCTCCCCAGGGCAAGGGGTGAAGGCAGAGCGGGCAGATGTGTGTGTGTGTGGGGGGGGGGCAATGTTAGCACAGCAGGCCCCTCCCTGAGATCCCCCAGAAGTCTCCTCACAGGAAGGCTGCCCAGGATCATCTGGGGACTCCACACAGGTCCTCCAGACCCACAGGAGGGTGGCTGGACCCCAGCCTGTGTCCAGGGCAGCAGCACAAACCAGCACCTGTCTCAGAGCTTTTCTTTCCGTTTTTATTTTAAAGGAAAAAAACCCCAAAAAACCAGTGCAAAAACCCATTTTCCAGTGTCAGCCATGCCCACCCCCACCCCAGGTCACCCCCTGGCTCAGGCCTGACTCTTCCTCCCACTCGGTGCCCCCTTCCCTCTCATGCAACCCTTAGGGGCTGGAGGCTCCACTTCCCTGGAGTGTCAGATCCCAGGGGGCCTTGGGGGACAGAACTGGGGGCTGCCCTGATCTGCCTGCACCCCCGCTTGTCTCCAGCCATGACACCAGGTACCCATCTTGGCTCTCATTAACCCTTTTCTGACCACACTACTAGCCTGGGGGGGGCACTGATCTGGGGGAACTGTGTCCATACCCCTCTGCCCCGGGGCCGGCTCGGGGCTCTCCTCACTGAGGTTGGGGGGCTTCCTCCCCGTCTGTGGCGGGGGAGAGCAGCAAAACCCCCAGGTTTAAATACCTTAATGAAAGCAGGGGATGGGGAGGAAGGGGCTTTAGATCTAATAAATTATTAGCGTTTTTAGTGTCCACGAGGGGTGGATGGGGTGGGGCAGGGCGTGGCCTCCAGGGCCCCTCCCTCCCCTTACTGGTGAATCTCATTCTCTATGAGGCTGTCCTCGCAAGACTGGAAGTCTGTGTCCGTGAGGCCGTCGGGGGGCATCAGCAGCTCCTCATCTTGGGAGGAGGATGACGGGGGCTCGTCCCCCGAGCTTCCAGGGCCCCCGTCCCCGTCCCCCTCGGAGTCCTGCAGCACCTGAGCGATGTATTTCTGAAGAGGGAAAGGAGCGAGGCGTGAGGTGGCCGGCCGCCCCCCCTTGCAGGAGGGGTGGTGCGCGGTCGCAGGGCCGGCAGGGGAAGGGGCAGCACCCCCTGCCCAGGGCAGGCGGGCAGCCCCCCGGGAAGCCGGGCCTCTCCTCGACCCTGTTCCACACAACCGTGGGGTCTGGAGCAGGCCTCCCTTTCTGGAGGATAAGGGGGCAGCCAGCTCTGGGGCTGTCTCAGAGGTCCCCTCTCCCCCTTGGCCATGGAGTGGAGCACTTACCGCAGATTTGGGGACAGCGGCAACAGTGGGGGGGCGGCCATTGCTTCTGGAGTCCACGGCATCTGTCTCTGTGTGCTCAATCTTGGGGGGCCCAGAATGAGTCACGGGTTGGGGGGAGTGCCCTTTCCGTCAGCCGCAATCATGACCCCACACACACCCTTTCGGCAGCGTTGCCCTCAGCTCCCAACCATGCCCCTGCACACCCCTGAGCTCTGCCCTCAGCCACGCCCCTGCCCCCCTCTCCCCACACCTTGTAGTTGTGGGCACTGAGGTATTTGAAGTGTCCGAAGCAGACGTGGCAGAGACAGATGACAATGGTGATGACCAGGACCACGAATGTGAACATGGACGTGGGGGCTAGAAATCCTGTAATGGGGGGCAAAGAATGGGGCTGCCACCTCTCTTCTGGGCCTCCGTTCCAGGGGCGAGCACCCCACTTTGCTGCTTCTGAATGTAGCCCCGCACCCCCCTGCGCTGCTGACTCTCCCAGGCCTCTCGCCTGTGACCCCTGCCCCCTATCAGGGACCTTCCTGGGGCCTGCTTCTGCCTTGACTCTGGAGGAGAGTCCCCTCTGCCCCCACCCCAGCTCCCCGAGGGGACCGGCCCTCACCCGTGCGCATGGTGGAAAAGAAGAGCAGCCAGAAGAGGCAGAGGATGGGTGCGGCCACCACCTGGTTCACAGCCCCCGAGTGGATCTTCTTGTCCAGCTTGGCCGGCAGGTAGGCGTAGTAGAGATTGTACCTGTCTACCAGGTGCTTCAGCAGCATGTACATGAGCCCTGGGGGAAGCCACACGGCCCTGACCTCGGAACCAGTGTTGCAGGACTTCTGTGCGTCCATCACAGGTTGTCCTGGTCCTTCCGAGGTCCCGAAGGGCTGGCCTCCCTTCTCCTGCCTCAGCCCCATACAGGGGAGTTCCCCGAGCCCCCAGCAGGACCAGACCTCAGCTCCCTCTGCTTCGACCCTCCGCCTGCAGTCCCTCGCTAACAATTCTACTACGAGAAATCCATTCATTTGGGTCAACAAGCATCCTGTTAAAATCCATACTGTTTTTTTCCTACCCCTGCTCCTAAACAGATGAGTATAAATTAGGAGGTAAGTTCTATTTTCCTGCAAACTGAGGGAATGGAAGCTTTTGAATGAGAACAAGGTGGTTAGTTTGGGAGTTTGGAGCCTTCAAAAACCAGGGAAGGTAGTTAAGGGGTTAGGATGTTATTGGGGCAAAATAAAGGCCACTAGTGAGGGCAACAGTTAGAGAAACTGCTAAATTCAGAAGGAAGGACTTGCCTAAGCCACACAGCTCAGTTATGTAAGCAGGGATCTCCATGAGTGGCAAGGACCCAACCCACCCTGGAATCCAAAGGTCTTTCCTGAGTTTATAGGGTTATGTACAAGTGTGCCCATGGGTCCTGTATAGACGTGTGTGTGTGTGTGTGTGTGTGTGTGAACACCTGAGTAGGTGACGCGTGTCCCAGGATGTCTAGTTGAGTGAAAGCCTTGGTGTGGGTATGGTCATGTTGGGGTGACTTTGCCCAGGGGTCCAGCACACCAGGTGGGTCCAGCCTGAGCTGACTTTTCCCCTCTTCCCCCCAGGCCGGGTCCCAGACTGAGCCAGGAACCAGGCGGGAGGCCGGAGGGGCCGGTCTCCCAGCCAGGGCCCTGTCCACTCGGGGTGGCCTGCCTTACTGGAGTGGAGAAGGTGAGGGCTGGGTCCCCCCGAGCAGGGCCCAGGTCCCGGCGCGGCGGTGCCTACCGAAGGGCACGATGATGGGGCAGGTGATACTGTAGGTCATGACCACCGTGAAGACGCACATCATCCAGGCGTAGGCTGCGCCAAACTGGAACTCGTAGGCCTGATGCTGGGGGGGAGATGGGCAGGAGGGTGGCTCAGGGAGGGGAGGGGCAGGCTGGAGGGGCACAGGGCAGGTGGGAGGGGAGAGGGAGCCAGGAAAGCAGCAAGGGGTAAAAGGAACCCATGTCCGGGGTAGGGGAGGAAAAAGCAGATGGAGAGAGGAGCTGTGGCTGAGGAGGAGGTCAGGGTGGATAGTGACAGGGCTTGGGGAGGGGCCTTCAAGGGATCAGGGGCTGGCAGGGGCGTGGGCTTTGGAATGGGAATGCTCAAGAGTCCTCCGGTGGGGTTAGAGGACCCAGGGACCCTAGGTGTAGAGACCTGGATCTCCCCCAGCTCCCACCACAGAGCACTAGACTGTCAGAACTGGCCAGGGCCTTCAAGGTTATCTATGTCGACCCATTCCTGCGCATAGGGGAAAACTGAGGCCCAGATGGCAAGGGGAGAGCCCAGGGCCGCGGAACTGGGCGGTCCCAGCACCCTTAAGCCCCAAACCCCTGCACGCTGCCGCTGTTTCCGGCTGGGCCCGCCAGGGGGCGCCGTGCGGGCCGCTGCGGCCGGCGGCCGTACCCGCTTCACGTTGCGCCTCTCGGCGGCCGAGCGCGCCAGGCAGAGCCGGATCATGTACATGAGCAGGCCCGGGATGCGCAGCAGGTCCATGGCGTTGCCGATAAAGGCTGAGGCAATGACGTAGTTCACGAAGAAGGCGCCGTTGTCGGGCAGGAACACGCACCTACGGGCACCAAGTGCTCCAGCACTGCACCCCTGGGGGACCTGGTGGCCTCCTGCCCACTGCCAGCATGACAGTGCCACACCTTCACCCCCACCGTGCCTGTGAACGCCGTCTGCCCCAGCTCAGCCCTCCAGCGTATGGGTGTCCCAGTGCCCCTGAGTGTGAGCCCCCGAGGCAGGCACCAGAGTGTCAACAGACACCTCCCACACCCTCGATGTGCATGGATACAACCTGAGCGCCTGAGCCCAGAGGCACCTGAGAACTTGTGTCCCGTGAAGACTCACGGAGAGAGTGCTTGAGACCCCTAAGGCCACCGATATTCAGGGCATGACTGCCCCAGATCTCCATAGACAACCCGTGAGACTCCCCCTTCCCGAAGATCCCTGAGGGCGTGAGCCCCAGGAACACCCAGAAGGCTCCCTTCTTCAGGCCTTAACTGAACCCAAAGTCACCCCAGAGTATGAGCCTCAGCCACCTCTAGAACACAGGCTCCAGAGACCCTCCCCTAGAGACCTTCAGAGGGAAGAGCCCAGGACGCTTCGTGACACCCCAAGTATGAGCCCAAGATCACCACAGATGGCCCAGAGCAAGACCCTGAGAGCTTGCACCCACATTATAGCCCCTAGACACCCTCCCAGGGATTCCCAGAGAAGGGGCTTCAGAAAGAACGTCACATCTCTGAAGAGAAGCCTGAAACGTGTTCCCAGAACCTGTGCCTTTTAAGTACTCCAAAGCGTGAGCTCTGGAGTCCCCCATAGATACTCAAAAGTGTGGGTGCCGGAGACCCCCAGGGATACCTCTAGGAACCCCCAAGTCACTCCTGCAGTATGACCATAATCCCGCTACATATACCTCTCCAAACCTCCTGAGTGACACTCTAGATTCCCAGAGTTCATCCCAGAATATAAACCCGGAGCCTTTACAACCTGCCACCCCCCCTCCCCAGTGGGGGCCTCAAATACACCTTGAGGGTGACCTTGGAGTGAGCCCAACACAACCCCAGGGACACCTCCCAGGTATAGGCCTGAGCCACCCTGTGAGTCCTTTGGGATGATCCCGGCAGCCTCTCTCCTGCCAGCCGCAGGGTAGGGAGCGTTACTGTACCCTCCGGAAGGAAGTGTCTCTCGGGCATACCCACCCCTCCATCCAGTCTTCTTCCCTGGGGGCCCCGGTCACTCACTCAAACCGAATAGCTGCCTCAGCCAAAAATTTCTTGTCAAAGAGCCAGCGGAAGAAGAGGTCCAGGCTGGAGAGGAGGAGAGGTGTGGTAGGGGGCTGGAACAGGGATGGGGCGTCCCAGCCAAGAGAGCCTCTGAGGATGCCCCCTAGACATGGGGTCCCTGGCTTGGCAGGGGAGGCGGGAGCCCGAACTGCTCTCTCTCCCCATCTTGCGGTTTCCCCCTACCCCAGCTCCCATCCGTTCCTCCGAACGCACCTGCTCAGTCCCAGCGAGGGCAGGAGCAGCACCATGAAGATGAGGAAGGTGTAGCACTTGTGCATGGTGGTCCTGTTCTCCCCGGAGCTGAGGCAGGGGCAGAGCAGCAGAGGTCAGGTGGGCCAGCCCCCACGCTGCTCCCCTAGCCAATACAGTGCCCCAGAAGGGTCCCCTGGGAAGAGGAGGGCTTCCCAAGGTGAGGGTGCTGGCACCATCCCTTCCCTGCCAGCTCTGGGGCCCCCGGGCCAGGGAGCCTAAATGGCAAAGGACTGTCCAGTGGCACGGGTGTACCTCTAGGGGGCCATAGCGAGGTGCCACATATGTGGAGGGGTCTCACCGTGTCCAGTGGGCTTCAAAGAAGGCAGAATAGTAGACGATGGTGGGGAGCAGGGCTGAGAAGCACCACAGCAGCAGGGTGGGGAAGAACTGAGTGATGATGGGGTTCTGCGCGATATGGGGTTGGGGGGCTGCGTCAGGCAAGGGTAGTCTAGTGGGCCCAGCTGGCTTTGCTACCTGCCCCTCCCCACCGAGCTCTGGGTCCCACAGCTCTCAGGGCCCCGTCAAGAGTCTGGAACATCTGGAGGCCAAGGGTTGAGGGTAGGGGGTCAGGGCTAAATGCACAACCCCAGGGTGCAAAAGATTAGTATTTGTTGAGTAGGCACCATGTGCTAAGCACTGATCATGTACTTTACATGTATTCCTCATAACACTATTACTCCATTTTACAGATGAGCAAACTGAGGCCAGAAAAATGATTCAACAGCTTGCCCAGCTTGTAAGCAGTGGGGTGGGGATTTGGACCCAGGCAGCCTGGGTCTTACCTACTGTGCTATTATCACTCAGTGATTTTTTAAACTATCTTCCTTTGAACTGTGTGGCAGGAAGGGTGAGGGGAGACCAGGTGAAGTGTCCCCCCCTGCACTGACACCTGTGCAGCCTTGCTTTCCCACGTTGGGTTTCATGTAAGATTCCTTTGGAAAAAGGCTCTAAGTTTGGAAGCCGCTGACCTAGTCTGAACCTTCCACTCTGCCGCTGGCTGGGGAGAGCGAGGGATGCGGGGAAGGACTTATCCTGGTCAGTTAGGTCTGGGCCTAGGCTCTCTTTCTTCCCTGGGTGTCTCTCTAGGTGTGTGGATACGAAAGGGTGGCCTCTCCTGGGGGGAGGTGGCAAGGAATCCAAGGGACGCACACAGAGGGACTCGCAGCCCATGGTCGTGTGGGAACTTCTCAGTGGGGCAGGGCTGGGCAGGAGGCATCCTGGTTCCCGCCCCTTCCCAGGAGGGACTCAAGAGCCTGATTTCTGTGTCTCGGACACGCAGTGCAGGGGCGGGGTACGTGGCCTCACGTTGAGGTACTCCACGGGCTTGGTGACGTTGAACTTGTCCATGGTGGTGATGATGATGGCCGGGGTGGTGAGGAAGAAAAGGAGTATGAAGAGGATGACATTGATGACCAAGCAGCGCAGCCACCAGATGAAGCCACGGATGGAGAGGTGCTCCCTGGGAGACAGGAGGCAGTCACTCCAGGGACCAGATGCTGATTGGTCCCCAGTGACCCCTAGGACCTCCCTCTCCCCCTCCCCCCACTGGAGCCCACCCAGGCCCCATGAAGGCTGCCCTTTTCTCACCAGTAGATGTTCTGGGGGTCAGGGGCATAGGACACGGTCCAGTTGGAGATGTGCAGGGAATCGCTGCAGGACGAGGCGCGTGGCTCCCCGCGGCAGGTGCAGCCCTGGCATTTGCACACGTTGAAATCCTTCAGGATACTGTGGGGATGGACACCAGTTACCGTAGCACTGGCCGATGAGGACCCCGCTGCCGACAGCTGGCCATGAGCGCAGGGACCTGGGAGTCCCGGCGGGTCCCTGGGGGACTATGGCTGAGGGAGGAGGCTCACATGGCGGTGATGGTCTCATTGTGGAAGGTGACAAAGGCCATGCCAAGAGGCTTCTCGTTCACCTTCTCCCTCTCCCGCTGGTAGTCCTCCTTCAGCTTCTGCTCCAGCTTCGTGTAGTACTCGATGGCTTCCACCTGCCAGGGAGGTGTGAGGCAGGCTCTGGGCAGAGCGCTGGGCTGGGGCCCATAGCACCAGCCAGCACTGACCTGTAGCTTCCTACAGGCCGGGCACTGCTTTAAGCTCTCTCGGTCTCTCACAACAATGCTTTGAGGTAGGTACAATGAGCCCCATCTTACAGATGAGGAAACTGAGGCACAGAGCTGTCAAGAAACTTGCCTAAAGCCACTGAGCCAGTAAATACAGCACAACACTGTCCTCTTGGCTGACTTCTTCTGATTCAGGTTTTGAAAATTTGGTCACTGTAGGGACAGGGGACAACCCAACAGTGGGAATGGGGCTGCAAGGATTATAGAAACAGGTAGAGATCTGCAGAGAGAGGGGCTGTGCCCTGCTCCCAGCTCTGGCTCCAGCCCAGCCTGTCCTCCTCTGGGAGTCTGTTTACCCTTGGGTGTTTATGTGCAGGCCTGTTTATGTGTGTGTTCCCAGGGTTGTGGGACATGCATCACAGGAAACATCCATCTCTGCTGTGACCTGTCCCTCCAGGACCTTCCAACTCCTCCCCATGCCACCAGCAGCTTTGGGGCCCTGAGGTCTGAGCCCAGGCTAGGCACGCCCCTTGGCCAGCCCACCTCATACCTGCTCACAACCTCGCACCACACAGCAGCAGAGGTGGCCACAGGGCTTGGGGTTGATCATGGTGGGGACATTCTCTTTGCTCTGGAGGTTTGTAAAGTACAGCTTTCCCCGCTCAGCCTTCTTCCTGCAGAACCAGGTGCCTAGTCACATACTGCCTGGCTGGGGCCGAGGCCTGGGCCAGGGCTGGCTGGGAGGACGGGTAGGGAGCCCAGCTCAGGGATCATCTAGTCCACCCCCCAAGGAACTGCTATCTTGCTCTTGGGTTTGTTGAGGATGAGTGGTTCAAACATGTCTCCATCCTAGGGTCTCCTTACCCATTCCTTAAAGGCCAGAACTTCTTCCTATAGTCTGGCCTCAATTTCTTATACTGTAGTTAAGAAAGGTCTATCCTCAGATAGGGTGGGGATGGTGAGCGCCTTTCCTTCTGTAACCAGCTCTAACCTCTAGGCCTTGCTCTCTCCAGAGCTCAATTGATAAGCACTCCAGGGACTGAATTAAAATCAAATGCCCTGGGAAACACCTGGAAGGGGTGCCAGGCTCCTTTGTGGCATTCAAGACACCCTCCACAATGGGCAGGGGGCCCTCAGGTGTCACCTCCCCACCTCCAGTCCCTGGCCCCATTACCTCTCTGCATCGAGGAACATAAGGCGAGCCACGTTGTAACATGGGCGGGCTTCCAGAACCGTGCAGTTGGGGTAGGCCTCCCTGAAATACAGTCCGCCGTCATCTTCTGCAGGAACCCTGCCCACGTGCCCCAAGTTTCATGCATGACCCCATCACATTCAAGACCCCCCCCCAATTCAAGCTCCCTTTTTCTTAGTCTACAAAAATGAGAGTTCCCCAAGAATAAAACTTTGGCATTTCTCCTCATGCTTATCTGAGTGGGGGAAGTGTGCACACAGAGGTGTGGGGGACTGTGTGAGTGTAGTGTGGGCTGATGACCCAGGACGTGAGTGTACAGTGCTTGATGCTAGGGCAGCCACAACTGTGGTCTGATTCTTGTCCAAGGCTGTGAACTTTGTTGAGAGAGGCTTTCTACTCATGGGTTGGTCTCTTTACCCTGTTCCAGAATATCTGGGTACAGTTCAATACTTAGCCTTGACCATGGATGGACCCCAACCAACCCAGAGCCCCGTCTACAGAATGATCTCTGCCCCAAGACCAACCAGGGATTGATCCTGAACCCTGACCTGAGATTGACCTCTAACCCTAGACAGAGACTGATCCTTTACCCTGACCCAAACTGATCCATAACCTAGACCCAAGAATGATCCTCTAACCCTGACCTAAGATTGACTCCAACCTTGGCTTGAGACTGACCAGAGATAGGCAGTTCCTGGCTCTCAGTACCTGGTACCTGGCAGGGCTCGAGAGATACCTGCTGACTGAGTGTAGGAGCAGTTCCTTTTTCATTCTTATCACCCACTGGTCCTTAATCTTAATCCCTAATCTAGGCTGAGACCTATTAAAAATTTTTTATGAAGGACCAACCACTAAGTGTTAAAGATGCATGAGATATGATTCTAAAGTAACACAATAGATCACACAAACCCATGAGAATTTGGAAATTCAGGAATGAATTCTTGAAAAGCACTCCCTGGCCTTTCTCCCTGACAATGTTGTTTTCAAACCATTTTAGGGTTCCTCTTGGGAAGGGCCTCACCCCTGTGGCAGGATAGGCCCTCATTCTCACCCGACTAATCTCTAATCCCTTAATCCCCACCACACAGGCTCCCTGATTTTCCACACAGAATATTCCCTAACTCTGTTGGGTCAGTCCTTTAATCCAGACACACCCCAGACCTGGACCACAAGCCCTGCTCAACACTGTCAGCTGGCCCAGGAGCTCCACTAGGACAGGCTGCCTCTTGTGTATCACCATTTACCCATGCCTGAACCAACAGCTTGCACATAGTAGGTGCTTGATAAACATGTGCTGAATGACTGAATCAGTGAAACGGCTATTCCTTAATATTCACTGCATTGATCCCCCAAACTCCAATTAGGACTACAGTCTCCTCACCCCTGCTTACAGGCTAACCACCAATTTTAATCACAGACTGTTTCCTCAACAGAACCACAACCCAGACCCCTGAAACAGACAACTTGGACCATGAGCTCCCCACAGACAGCCACCCTGTCTTCTTCTTCTTTGTCTCCCTGGTATGAAGCACTTAGTAGGTGCACAACGAATGTGTGCGGAATGAACGGATGGTTGGCTAGTGGGGTTCACTCCCTCACTGCATGCAGGTCTCTGCTCAAATGCCACCCTGTCAGAGTCCCCCTGCTCACCCCATCCAAACACCCTTCCTGACTCTCACTCTGCCCCTCTTCCTGCTTTGGTTTTCTTAACACCTACCCCTAGTAGACACAGCATTTGTTTGTTGTCCTCCTCAGCCCCCTAGAACGTAAGCAGATGAGGGCAGGGCTTTTTCTTTTCCATTTACTGTTATTTCCCCAGCTCCTGCTCTAGTGCAGCCACATGGCAGCTAATAGATATTTGTTATTAAGGGACTCATCAGTATAAGCTGATGACGGATTCCAACTGGACAGTAATATTAAGATGTCACCTAACGCTGAGCACACACTGCCCTTAATCCTGACCCAGATTAACCCCTCTTGCTGATTACGGCTTGAACTCCACAGAGAGGACCCCAAATCGTTCCCTCATACTGACTGGGTTTGATTTAATTTTGACTGCTGTTCTGTAAATTGTATGAGGGTGGGCCTGTTTCTCACTTACTTATGCCTGGGCTATAGAAGGTGACTAGTAAATGCCTGCTGAATGAATGAGTGCTTATCTACCAATGCTGATCACAAGTCAGTCATTCTCCTGTAATCCTGACCAGATGTGGATTCTCAACACTGTCTGCATCTGGAACAGCACCTGACCTCTGATCCCAGCCAACTGACAGTGAATCTAGACCTCGATAAATCCTGATCCTGACCAGGGACAGCCCTGATCCAGACCATCAATGCCCCTTATCAAGACCACTGGCCAACTCCTAATTCTGACAACAGACTGACCTCAGACCAGTCTTTGATCAGACCCTGGACTGGCTCCTAAAGCTGACCTCCATACTGTGACCCCTGAGAGTTCGATGATCTTTTACTCACTTTAACAGTCCCAAGGCCTGCCTGACTTAGGCCTTAGCACTTGAGGAATTTTGCTGAGTGGACAGAGGAATGGATGCTAGGATCCCTGATCCTGTACCCAGGTTGTTCTGGCCACTTGGGGCTCCCAGAGGTGTACATTCCCTTCCCTGCTGAGACAGACTTCCAGAGTTGAAAAGAGCCTCAGAGAACACACAGCCCAGGTACTCCTGGGCTCCTTGATGATCCGCTGCTAGTCAAGAAGCTTCTCCCTGCCAGTCTACATACAAACTCCAGACTGTCACATATAATTTTGAAGAAGCTACACACAATGGATCCTCAGGCAACAACCGATGACCCAATTCAAGTCAGAGAACGGCGGTTGTGGGGTTGGGGCAACCAATCAAGGTCTCTTGTTTTCCTAGAGGTGCCTATCACCCAGCCCAAGTGTTAGACCGCCCTAGAGTCAGAGAATTCCTTAGTCTAACCTCCACGCTCACAGCGGGCCAGACCTCTGAGCAAGAGGAGTGAGAGGCACGTGAAGAGGGTCTTGGGGGTCGAAAGGCAAAGAAGAGTCTGCAGGGCCTGGGGATGGGGGTTAGAGTGGCTACTCACTCAAAATGCTTCTTGATCTTTTCTGACTCTGCATATTTGGAGATTCCATTGATGAAGAGAGTCCGCTTTACCTGGAGAGGCAGGTGAGAGGGACCGGAAGATGCAGGGAGGGGGTGGGGCATTGGGGAGCAGACAGGGGCAGACACGGGTGGGAGAGGCCTTTCTAATTTCTAACAGAAATCAGGCAGTGAGTGCCCTGGCTGGTGTTGCTCTGTGGTTAGAGCATTGGCCTGAGCACCAAAGGGCCATGGGTTCGATTTCCAGTCAAGGTCACGTACCTGGGTTGCAGGTTTGATCCCCAGCCCTGGTCCGGGCACGTGCAGGAGGCAACAAATCGATGCCTTTCTCACATCAGTGTCTCTCTCTCTCTCTCTCCCCTTCCCTCCCTCCCTTCCTTCCACTCTCTATAAAAAAAAAAATCAATGGTAAAAATATCCTCAGGTGGGCATTAACAAATAACAAAACAAAACCAAAACCCAAACAACAAAAAAAAGAAATCAGGCAGTGAGCCTAACGAAAGAGCCATCTGGCCCCTTGTTCCGTGAGGGGTTGGGGGGGAGGGGAGTGGGGTACCGGTCTCAGATCCTCAGGATGTGAAGATCCAGAGCAATGGCTGGCATGGAGTGTGGATGCTCACTACTAGTTTAGCGAGTGTTAGAAGGGGAGGGAATTTTACTACCATATCATCAACCGTGGCTATTTCCTGAGTGCCAGGCACAGCACAGGGTGCTTTCCATGCATCGCCTCATTTCACCTTCCCACCAACGTTGGGAGATGCACTGCTGTTATTTCATTGGTCAGAAGAGGAAACCGAGGCTTGGGGAGGTAACTAACTTACAGGATGGGGGCTCCTGAGCTGCTGGGCCAGAAGTCAAACCCAGCTGACCTAACTCTGGGGCCAACATACCTTAGAGCTGAGGCAAGAGAGGCCTGGGGGGAAGGGAAGAGGCGGGGTGCGGGGCGGGCCGGGGCCCTGCTCTGCTCACCAGGTCGTCCTCCTTGTAGCGCATCTTGGACGTGTGCCTGCGCATGCTGTAGACAGTGAGCAGCAGGTACAGGAAGGCGAAGGAGGTGTGCAGCCATAGCAGGTTGTTCCTGGGCGGAGCAGAGGGTGTGGAAGCCACAGGGGCTAGAAACACACTCAGAAAGCCCCCACCTCTCAGTGCGAATTAAACTCTGGTACAGGGCCCCTCTACTGCCACCAGTCTTCCGGATCTGGCCCCAGGGCAGGCCCCACACGACACATCCTCTAGACCCCAAGACTGCTCCATTCCAACTGACATGGTCCCGGAGGTCATCTCTTCACGCCCTGTCCCCCGGCTACACTGCCCTGCTCCTGCCCCGAGTCAGCCTCACCGGCCCAGCCTGCGGTTGCCTCCTCCTCTGCTTCCAGCCTCAGTCCTCAGGGCGCCACAGCCCCAGCCTCGGCCACCTGCCCCCGCACACGCCCCCGTCCTCCCCGCCTCGTTAGGGCTCAGGCTCCGACAGGCCCTGGCCTCACTGACCCGCTTCTCAAACTCACCCTGATTTCAAGTTGGCAATCGTGGTTCTCCCGAAGCTGTAGGCATTGTTCTCTGGGGGGGGTGGGAGAGGACGGCGGTGGGTCACGGCCTGCCCCTCCTGTCCCTCCTCGCCCCGCCCCGGCCCCCGTCCTGGCCCTCACTGACCCAGCAGGTCCCCTGAGAAGTTGACGGGCAGCACGATGCCTACGGAGAGGACGCCCACGACAACCAGCAGCCCAATGATGTGCCTCTGGAAGGACAGGTAGTGCACCGCGTCGCCCCCGCACTTGTCCCGGATCTCGTCATCCCTGGGGTGCGGCGGACAGAGGGGTCAGGTGAGGACCAGGGCCACGGAGGCGCCACGATGTGCCTGCCCTTGCCCACCCCCACCCCCAGCCCCCAATCTGGCAGCAGTGTGGGGTTGAAATGGGGTCTCTAAGTCCCCTCTTTTCTGGGAAGAGAAGGGGAGGGAAGGGAAAGGGGAAGAACAGAGAGAAGGGGGAATAACAGGGGATCAAGGGGGGAGAGTTAGGAAGGAAGGGGTAAAAGAAGGGAGGCTGCAGAGAGAAAGAAGAGAAACGAGGAATGGAGAGAAAAGAGAAAGGAAGAGGGAGGTTGAGGCCAGAGGAGGAGGAACGGTGAAGGAAGCAGAAGCAGGAGGTTGGATGGGGGTTCGAGAAGCAGCGGCACCTTACGGTGCTGGTGCAACACGGTACACGGTACACGTGGGGAGGGGCCCTGGGGCTGTGGGGGTGGCGGTGCTGACCTGTCCGGCTTCCTGCCTCTCTCAGCGCTCACTGCCTGCCTGCCGCACTCGGCTCGATCTCCTGACTTCTGCCTGCTGGAGACTGGCTCCTGCCTGCGGCTGGCGGGCTGCTCCCAGCCTGCCTGCTGCCCCCACCCACGGGGGTAGGGAGAGCTGTGGGCAGAGTGGGGCCTCCCCGGCAGGGGGGGCGCTCAGGAGACCATGCGGGGTCAAGCGAGGCTAGCTCAGGGACAGCGGAAGAAGCCAAGGCCCCAGGGCCCCAGGGCCGGGCCTCCTGGAGTAGGGCGGAGGGTGCCGGGCTGGCTAGGAGCGCTAAGGCCCTCAAAGCTGCTGGCCTCTGGGTTTTGTGGGGAGATGACAGGTTCTGAAGTTTTTCTCTGTTTCTTTCTTTAGAGCCTGAAGACCATTCACTTACTTTATCCTGAAGATGGCTGTCAGCCAGGAACAGAAACCCTGGGGGGACAGAGGGCTATCAGCGGCAGCCCCATCCCACTCCCTGAACCTCCCCTCCCCCTCAGGTCCCACTCACCCTGGCACAGCTTCCACAACCCCCCCGAGAAACCAGCTCACCCCAGAGAGGGAGAGAGGGAAAGAAAAGGCCCAAGGCCAAAGTGGGTTATCTGTGCACTCTCATGCCCAGAGCTACGGATCCCCGCAAATACCCCACAGGGCAACAGAGCCAGAGCGAGTCCTGCAGTCCTGTGGGCCAGGGTAGGGATGGGTGGGATTTGGGGTTCTAGGAAAAGTATTGGGAACTTCCTGACCTGTAGCTAATAAGAAGAGTTTACAATATGCTGCCCAAAGCAGAGGGCTGGCCACAGTGCCTGAGATCCTGCCAATTATCCTCTAGCGCTCCTCAGAGGGACCAAAACCCCAGCCGCTGTGAGCTGCAACCTCCCACCCATGAGTCCCGAGACGTGCCTTCAGGCAGAGACCACCCTCAGAGGAGAGGACATGAGGGGGACGGCTGGGCAGGTGGCACCCTCCCCACCTTCCTACCAGGAAAAGGTCGAGGCTTAACACAGGATGGGGGAGAGAGGCAGGACTGTGCTACCTGTTGCCAATGTCACCTGAGTCTGGGGACCATCTGGACACCTCTGGCTGGCATGGGTGATACCTTCGCTTAGCCACTTACCAGTATGAGTCCAGTTCAGGAAGCTGACAGACTTCTTCTGCTACAGCTCTCAGGAGCTGCTGCCCCTTGGGCCCCCAGCTTAAGCTGGAGTGACCAGGGCCACCCTAGGGCCTCAAGATTAGAGTTCCAACCAGGACGTTTGCCCTGGCGGAATGATAGGTGGCCAGGCAGATAACGCCAAAGTGTTGGATCTGATGTGTAAGGGGGTCTGGGGACTGCTGTGAATCACCAAGTACAACCAACCCTTATCTTCAGGGGCCACAGCCACTCTGCTCCAATCCACAAGTAGGTCAGCTGGCCCCACCCACTCAGCCAGGGGCTGCCAGCCTGCAACCTCTGAGAACACAGTGGATCCTGCATGTTTTGCTAGGCAGAGTGGAAAGCTCATTATTACTTCTAAGACCATGTCTAAGGAAAAAGGGGTGCTTGGAATTAATCAACAGAAGTGGGCACAGAACTCCACTGTGGTATAAATTTGAAACCACAGATTAGGCTTGTGCCAGTTTGGAGCTGACATGGAGGGCAGAGCCAGGAGTTCTGGGTCTGGGTGGTTACCCTGAGGCGCTCAGAGCAGCACTGCCTTTCCTGAGAAGGCCACACTCCAAAGGTCCCTGACTCTGTTCACCGGAAGCTAGAGGCTGCTGAGCCCACCTGCCCTGGAGGACCAGGGGGTGGCTGAGAAGTCCGGGGAGGGCACTCACATTGTCTCTTTGGTCAAAGTCGACGGAGCTGGAGACAGACGTGAGACGCTCATACCGGTCATGACTGTCCCCGTGCATAGCTGAGGCCACACTGGGGGTGAGGGGATGAGAAACGAGAGAGCCTGTGAGTCTGAGCCGCTGGGGAGCAGGGGTGAAGTGGGTGGGCTCCCGGTCCAGAGCTCCAGGGGTTGGACAAGGCACAGAAAGCGCAGTAGCTGAAGCAGGAAGAAATGACTGCCCTCTCCCAGCCTCCCTTAAATCCACCTCTTCCCTTCAGGGGGTTCTGAGGGCACAGACACAGGCCGTGGGGGAAGGGAAGAGGGTGTCTTCATCATCACCCCCTGGGGGTTGAAGTAAGAATGTGAACTGGCCCTGCAGCTCAGAGCTGACAGAGAGCAGGGCAAGGCACGGGGCAATGGGGCGGTGAAGGGAAGGATGCACTAGGAGAGCCCCAGAAGGGTGTCTCACAGATGGGTCCTGATCCACCCTCTTCCCTGACCCCAGTAGCTGCCGAAATTCCAACACCAGTTCTATAGACAGAGACCGTGATGTGACACAAAGGGCCAGGCTCGGGGCTCCTTGGGCAGCCTCCCTCCCAGGCCTCCAGAAGAAGTGAGCGGGAACCCTGGAATATGAAGAACTAGCTGTTAGGGAAGCCACGGGTGACACCCAATCTTGTCTCTGTGACCAACAGTGTGAGCATACTGTGAATTTCCGGGAGGATGGACCCTCCACTCCAGCCAGCCATGGCCAGGAAGGCTGGGTGCACGAGGCGGGGCTTCTCCCAGCCAAAGAGCCAGAGAGAGAGATGGGGGATAAGGCAGAGACAAGTTGGGGTGCCCCCCGCTCTGCAAAGCACACCGCCTGTGTTAATCCGAAAATGAGCCTTCAGAGGAGAAAACTGCAAAGAGAAACCAGCAACTTGGCAGGAAGAGAAGAGCAGCATAAGAGAAGAAAAGAGAAAGCTGGTTTAGTGGGGGTGAGGGGGCTGGTGCCCCACATACTATTCCTGTTCCACTCGGTCCCTCTCCTGCCGCCGAAGCCTGGGGGCAGAGAACAGACAAAGTTAGCTGGGGGGGGGGGCGCCCTGGGGACTGGCAAGGGACCAAGGCCCGACTGGGGGCCCTCATGCCCCCTTGCCTGCTCTGGGACGGGTCCCTCTTTATCCCCCCAACAAAGGGGGATGACAGAGGGCTGGCTCTTTCCTATACCTGAGGAGTGTGGAACAAGGTGTGTGTGCGTGTACAGGGGTGGGGAAGAGTCCCAAAGCTTTACCTGTCTGCATCTGTCACCAGGGCCAGCCGCCCATAGTCCCAGGCTACCTTCCGGAGAATGGAGAACAGGAACAGCAATGCCTGAGGGAAGAGGGAGCGGCTGGCAGGCGGAGGGGGCCGCTCACCCACTGGACTAGCCAGGAGGGCAGGGGCAGAGGGGCTGGGATCTTGTCTTAGAAGGGGTGACCCTGGCTTGGGTGAATGGTCAGAGGCTAGGCTTGGGCTGTGTGGTGGGGATACCTCCTGCAGTTAAGCCTGGGAGTCAGGGTCGGGTGGGGGAGTGGCTAGAACTGCAGGTATTAGCAGGCTATGTACAGAGTGTGGGTGCCAAGGGAGTGGGTGGCATGTGGGCACTCACAAGGAAGCACATGAAGTCAAGAGCCAGCACGGTGGGGACGCCCCCAAAGGGCAGGCCCTGCAGGACGGTGCTGCGGATGCGGGCACTGTAGCAGTAGTCCTTGGGGTTGCTGTTGTTGAGGGCCGTGGTGCCCAGTGTGGCCAGCAGGAAGGGTAGCATGGCTGCTACTGCCGCATGGTCCTCCTGGGCAGAGGGCAGAGTGGTCAGCGAGGCTTGGCCCCTAACCCTCTCATAGCTCTAGCAGGGTGGCTGTGGGGAGGGGGAAGTGAGGGCAGGTCACTGGGCTGCCTGGGTGGGCGGAAGCTCTGGCTTCCAGAGATAAGAGCTGGAAGGGGACGGTTGAGTCACATAGATTTACCTTCACTGGCTCTCAGGCTGTGGCCCCACCCTGGGTCTGGGGAACTGGGCCCAGATCTGGACTGGGGAGACTGGTTTTTCTGAGCTAGAAGTCGTCTGTGAGTCTCTAACACCTATTGCCCACCGCCTCCACACACACGTGCAAACACTCTCCAAACACACGGTGTCTGTCTCTGCCTCTCCCTGTCTCAGGCAGGGGGCAGAGCTGAGCCTGACGGAAGGTGGGAGGTGTCCTCGGCCTGAGGATCCAAGGCTAAATGGAGGGGTCTCCAGGCCAAGCGAGGATGGGTCAGGAGCCAGCTACCTCACCCTGATCTTTGCGTTCTATCTTTATTAGGAAAACGGCATGTTTTCATTTGCTTCGAGTTTTCAACTCCGTTAATCACCTTCCCAATATAACTGACTTCAAAATAAGATATCCAGCTTCAGAGCTGCCCCCTCTGTTCCCAGAGCAGGGGGTCTGAGAATAGGATCAGAGTGGGAAGTCAGTTAAAAAGCAGGACTTCTGGATTTGCGTTACCTGCTGACTCAATCACTGCTCCCTACTCTCATTCCTTTCCCCCCGCCCAGGCAGCAGCTACACGTTTTTCCACTCCGACTTCCTCACCTCTCTCCAGTTCTATCTGCACGGGAGTCACCTGAGTGGTGTGAGACCTGAGTGGTGTGAGGACTACAACTCCCGGAGTGCCCTGCTCCGGAGGCAGGAGCAGGGCAGGCTGGGAATGCCTTGCCTCCAGCGAGCTTTTCCATTGGCAAAGGAAGGGCGAGTGGGCAGGGGCCTCTCAGCCTGCCTAACCCCCTGCAGCCAGGGTACTGCCCCAAGCCCGGTTCCCTGCCACTGCCCGGCTGTCCTGTCCAGGATGGTCCGAGGCTCCCGGCGGACAGGGGTGCGAGGGAGGAGGGGTGGGGCAGGCAGCCCGCCAGGTGCCTGGGTTCTGGAAGTGCCTGGGGACCGAGTGAAGCTGGGCTCTGGGGAGGCTCCCAGGGCGGAGAAGTGCGGCCTTGGCTTCACTGCCCCACCCCCGTTTTACTGGAGGGCCCCTGGGGGCCCCTTCTGCTGACAACACTAAAGCTCTGCCTTTGGGGGGGTGTCTCCAGGGAAGAAAGGAAAGCAGACAAAGAGAACAATAAACTCGGAATAGGTGACTGCAACTCTGGGAGCAAGTGTCCCCGCAGTCCCCTGGGGTGACTCAGAGAGTTTTTCCTGCCCACCAACCCCTGTCCCCCTCCCCAACTTTAACCGCAGGACAAGAGGCACAAGCTCTTAGATGCAGGGGAAGCTGGGGTTGTTTATGTGTTCCACTGGGTCCCAGGGAGTCTCTGAAAGTCTGTGTTAGGAAGACCAAAGGAGTAGCTGCCCTGTGTTATGCCTCCCTCTTCCTTTCCAGCCTAACTTGCCTTAAAAAGAAACAAACAAAAACACAAAAACCCACTAATTTAGTAATTGTAGCTGATGCCATTTATCAAGTACCCACTGTTTCAAGAATACATACATGAGCCCTTGGCAATCCTGAGTTAGATGCCATTGTCATTTTAAGATGAGGGCACAGGGGCACAAAAAGTTTAAGCAACTCCTAAAGTTGTTAGGGGCAGAAACAGAACCCCGGCTCTGCTTAACTGGCTCATGTAGTGACAGGCAGCCCGGAACCATTCGTCATCTGGTTTCAAAGTCACACTACTAATAAAATGATGGGCCTGAGATTCAAACCTAGTTCAACTTCTTTCTAGTTCAAAGCATCACAGTGCTTTTCTGATGTGCCTAGAATAGGACTCTGCAGAGCGCCGAGGTTTTGTATATGCTCATTAAATGTCCTCTGGCTAGAGAACACTGGAGCACTGTGGGCGCGTATTTAGGTTTGTAAATGCATGTTGATGTGTGTATTTGCTAGTGTGTGGGGTGGTGGTGGGGGAAGCTAGGTGACTGCAAGGCCCTCCGCAGAAATGAAGTGTGTTGGTCTCTAAGTGGGGGTGTGTATATGGGTTTGTCTGGGAGCGTTGGTGTGTAAACATAAGATGCTCAGAACTCTGGGGTGCCAGGGGAGGTCACAGGTATCTTGGGTCTGTGGTAGTTGAGGGGCATGTACATTAGTCCTCTCATAACCCCCAACTCAGTGCACTCCAGAAATCAAGATAGCCCATTTCCACTCCTTGCCTGTTTCTCTCCCCAACGCCAAGGCTCCACCAGGCCAGAGTATAATGCGTACAACCTCCTGGAGCACCCCCACCCCACCCCTGCCATATTCTCTCCACTTGGAAGGAAGGTGTGGACCATTCTGGGAGCTTCTATATTAAAGGAACCGGGTAGGGTGGGTGAGGAGAGTCTAGGTAGAAACTTAGTAACTGAAATCACCATGTCCATCTGGGGACTCCCCTTTTATAGTCACCAAGCACTCTGCCCTCCAAAATTGCACTGATCTTCCCAACTACACCATGAGGAAAGCAGGACAGGCTTGCTCAGATCACTATCCCCATTTTCAGGGACCCAGGGAGGAAAAGGCAGTCAAAGGAGGTCACAGGGCAGGTAAGGGTGGAGCAAGGGCTGGTGGCTCTGCTTGCTGACAGGGTTACTCCAAGCTCTTAATTGTGGGGGTGGGGTTGCTGGGTGGTTTCACCAAGGGCAACTGTTCCCTTACTGAAAGCAGTGGAGAGGGAAGAGAATGAAGCAGAATTTTTTTGGGGGGGGGAGGGGGTAGGTAGTTGAGGAGCAGGGGCAGTTCCTCCACTCCACTGGGTTGCCAGAGCCAGCTGTATCCCAGAATTTCTCTAGTCTGACACTGAGGCTTTTAGCTGGAAGTGTGTAGAGAAAGCGATGGAAAATTTTATTTCTAGCTAACGGAAGGCTATTCTTTTACCATCAAGAAGAGTGTTCATGGTAGGGGTGGGGGAGTTATAAGTTCTTTCTTACAGAGTTACTTGGGAAGATTTAATTTAGGGCTTGGGATCATAGGAAGGGAGTGTGGTCTAATGAGAGGAGATGAAGGAGGCTAGCTCCGTTACTATGTAACCTGGGCCACAGTCTTCTAATCTGTAACATAATTAATATCCTCTCTCTGCTCCTACTAACTTCAGAGGAAAGGGCAAAAATGTATCCACATATGAGGATAAAACGAATAGCAAGAATGCATTTTCAAATACTTCTTTAACTCTTATTCTGTGCCAGGCACTGTTCTAAGTGCTTTACAAATATTAACTCATTTACTCTGCATCACAACTCTAGGAGCACAGTGCGATACAGAGAGGATACATAACTTGCCCAATGTCGTACAGCCAGTCTGTGGTAGATTCTAGGCAACCCATTTGAAGTTTATGCTCTTAATCACTGCACTTTGCTGCCTGGGCCAACAGAGCATCCACTTCCATCAAAGAGCTGGGGGCTGTCAGCTACCACTCTGGAGAAATGCCACACCCTATTTTCTACCTGTTTGCCTTCCCTCTTGCTTGTAACTCCTAGACCCTCAGGCCTTGGGTTTGTGATTTTAGGTTCTGAGACAAGTGTAGGGAACAAGGCAGAGAGCCTGGTGATTAAGAGCACAGGCTCTAGGATGAGACAGATTTGGCTTGACCTGGGCAAATTACTTCACCATCCTGAGCCTCAGTTCCTTCATCTGTAAATTGGGATAATAACTCAGCCATATGGTTGTTTGAGGATTAAACAATATGACTTACGTAAAGCTCTTAATACAGTTCAAGGTACATAATAGGTTCTAAAACAATAGCTACAGTTATTAAAAACTGTTAAGAAATCAAAATAAAAGAAAACAGAATTTAATATGACAGAGCTCCTCAGTTGGGATGGGCTTCTTGTTTCAACCTAAGGGCTTATACCACATTTGGAACTCTGCCACTGGGAGGCAGGGAATGTTCCCAAACTCTTCAATCATACCGCTCCATCGGTAGCAGGCTGGGAAGTGGGAGTACAAAAGGGTGATGCTATGCTAGAATGGGTCAGAAGTTCAGAGAAGAGAACCCATTATCGATCAACTACCAGGCAGGGTGTCAGGCTCTACCTATGTTGTCTGGTTTGATCCTCATGATAAATCTTGAAAGGAAGTGATAGTAAACATACTTCTAAATAGAAACTGAGGTTCAGACAGGTTAGGTAACTTGTCAAGGTCACACAGCTAAAGGATGGCAGAGCTGGAATTTTAACCCAGGTCTCCAAGGCTGTTATAATTGGGGGGAACTTGTTGGATGTCCAAATGGGGGTTCTTAGCTACCCACCACCTGCCTTTTGCCTTGCCACATACCCACCCACCCACCCATGGGCCAAGACTGAGTCAGGTGAGCCAACAACAGGCCTCAGCATGTGCCACCTGGGGCGTGCCAGGGCTTGGACCCTCTGGTGCCCTGGAGGACAGTCCTGCTGCCAGCACACCCCCGCTGGAAGCCTGGCAGACACTCCCACTCCCCTACTCACAAGTGCCCCGGAGGGAGGGCAGGGGGCCCTCCTCAGGAGAGGATGGGCACAGCTTCATCCTTCCTCGGCTGCTGGAGACCCAGAGTGGTCCTGGGCAGAGAACCCGAGTACCCCCCCCTCCACCCCACACCTTTCTCCCCCGGGAAATGTAGTGCTCAGCAGCCAGACTTCCGCCGAAGGGACCCAAGCAGGTGGCAGCACAGAGCCCCAAGGGCAGTCGGCCCCTCTGACCTCTCCTCTCCACTTCCCAAGCGCCCTTCTCTTCTGGGACACAAGGTGCCACAGCCTCGAGACCGTCTTCGCTACGTGGTCAGGAAGGCCAGGAGGGACAAAGCGCGCCCCCTCCCCCAAGCTGGGCCTTTGCCCTGCTCCCGGCGGCGCGTGAATCCTCTGCCCACCGCACCCTCCGCGCAGGCCCGGCGGCTCATGAATGAACTGCACCGTGCGGGGCGCGGGGAGAGGACGCGCTCCCGGGATCGCCGCCTCCCCAGCCCGCCGACCGGTCCCCCGCCCGCCGGGGGCAGCGCCCGGCCTCGAGCCAGCACCGGGGACACATGCCCTTCCCCGACTCCAACCCCTGCCCCGCGACCGGCTCCGGGGGGACTCGGCCCCGGGAGCAGGAGAAAATATAAAAGAAACCGAGGCCGTCAGACTTGGAGACCCTGGAATCCAAAACTCGGGGGCGGGGGCGGCCGGTTCCCCACAGCGGCGGTGGGGTGACCGGGCGCAGCTGGAACCCCGGAGGGCCGCGGAGGGGAGGCGCACCTGGACCCGGCAGGAGCGAGAAGACCGGCCCTGGGGTGGCGGGGGGTCCCACCCCACGGGACCTCCGGAGGGGTGGGGACAGAAGGCGGTGCACATCTGGACCCCTGGCAGGGGTCGGAAGACTCGCATTCGGCTCAAGATGGTGTGAGGGCAGGGGCAGCGCGCGGCACCAATAGGTCCCGCGGGCCCGGGCACCTCTGGGTCCCGCAGGAGGTGGAAGGGAGGGGACGCGCAGCTGAGCCTGGGGTTTTTTCTTTGGGGGGTGGTGGGATCCTCAAAGAAGAGAGAGGGGGCTGGGGAAGGGTCGCGTACTCACCCCCAGGCGCAGACTCGGCTCCAGCTCGGAGCCCCGGGTTGGGGCGGGGCGGGGCGGGGGGAGGGGGGGGAGTCGCTGGGCGGCTCGAGCTCCGGGCTCCTGCGGCGGCCGCGGCAGAGTCAGGGGAGGGAGGGGGGCCGAGGGAGGGGGCCGCGCAGGCCCCACCCCCGACGCAGCTCACGCAGGACGCGCGCGCACGCTCAGATCGGTGCCCTCCCCGCGGAGTCGGCCGCGCAGGCGCAGAGAGAGAGGCGGCGTGGGGTGCGAGGGGAGGCGGCGCTTGGCCTGTGGGGCCCGCGGCGGGCTATTCCCGGGCTGCGAGAGCGGTATGGCGCGGGGGCGGGGGCGGGGGCGTCCTGCTCCTAACTCTTTACCTCCTCTCTCCTCTTCCTGCCTGCGGTAGGGGAGGCGCGATTCCCGGGGGGGGGGGAGCGAGGAAAGGCCGGAGCGGGCCCTTTGGGACGCGGGCGGGGGAGGGGAGGGGAAGCCTCTGACGCGGACCCTCCTCCCTCCTCGCTCCCGCCCCCGAGAGCGGCGGGGCTCCCTCGGCCTCGGCGTCCCGCGCCCCCGGCCGGCGCTCACCTGCCTTCCCAGGGACTTGGGGCCCGCCGAGGTAGGGGCGGCTGCGGTCAGGGCTTCGCGGGGTGTCCTCGGCCGGTCACTCTAGCGCGGCTCCTCGAGTTTGTCTGCTTCGCTTGCCCTCCCCCCCTTCCCGGTTTGGATCTGGAGATGACTTTGTGACTCGCTTGTCAGGCGCTTTTGTGGTGTGGAGAGTGAGTCCGCTGCTTTCACTGTCGTGCGGATGAGTGCTTCCCGCCTCCAGGGGCTTCCCTGGTTTCTCATTTCATCGGCGGCAGCGTCTGCCGGGGATTAGACTGGGAGGGAGACCGAGATCCACGGTGCGTGCGGGCGCGCCGCGCATGTGCATACCCGGGGCTGGGAGGACATCACCCACACACACAGGCACGGGGGACCAGCCTGCTCATTTAATTTTGGGTTCCTGGAAGGTTCTCTTCCCTTCAGTCTTGAAGGGGGTTGGTTTAGGGACAGAAAGAGAAGTATTGCTTTTCACACCTTTGCCACCCTAGGAGATTGAATGGACTGAATTTATAAAGAGGTTAACAGAAGGGCCCATGATAGAGTCATTTTGGGTTATTGGGAAAAGCTGGGAGGTTGGGAGATGCTTAAACCTGGGCTGCTGGACAGGGGCAGGGCACTGCCTACCTGGGTGTGTCTGGTACTTGTGGGATGTCAGTGCCTCTGTGGGCTGCTTGCTTTTTAAAGGGTTCATTAGTAACTTGTGGAATGAGGCTATCAGGTTTGACCTATTGCAGTTCAAATTGAACTCCCACTTAAACTGAGTCCCATTGGTTAGTTGGAAATCAGTTTAGTGGATCACGACCATCATTAAAAAAAAGAAAAAAAAGAAATAGAAGATATCAGAGCGCATTTTACTTGGTAAGGGTGAGTATTGTTTCTTGACACTTGTTTCAGGTGTACACACATGCCTGAGCCGTATTAAGAGATGTTAGACAATGTTTCTTTCTGTGTGTAACAGAAAAGGTTGAAACATATTGGCCTCCTGTTTGCCTTCTTGCCTTTCTTAACTTGAGTTTTCACTAATTTAAAACCATCCTCAAGGATGTAGTTAGCATACCAGGAACATACAGTATAGAACAGAGTGGGTCTCTTTCTTCAGGAGGATACTGCCCAAGAAGAAAAACAGCCACTCTTCAGTCATTGGAAATGTGTGCAATTGAAAAACAGAATTTTGTTGGAGGGGTAGGAAGTAGGCTGGCCTACATGCAGGGAACAGACCAGTGATGGGGTGAAGCTATCTTTGTAGGTTTAGATTCTTTTTTTAAAAATATATCTTTATTGATTTCAGAGAGAGGAAGGGAGAGGGAGAGAGAGAAACATCAATGATGAGAGAGTCATCATTGATCAGCTGCCTCCAGCATGGCCCCGCCGACTGGGGATCGAGCCTGCAATCTGTGCATGTGCCCTGACTGGGGATCGAACCACGATCTCCTTGATCCTAGGTTGATGCTCAACCACTGAGCCACGCCCCGCCGGGCTGTAGGTTTAGATTCTTGGAGTTGTTTTGGGAAGGAGCAAGCAGTTTAGATGAAAAGGCATCTACTCTAGTTATTTGTTTTTTTCCCCCTTGGATAGAATTGTCCATTTTACCCTTTGAGCTTCTTGGATGTATATTTCCTATGAAACTTTTTTACATATTGAGTTGATTTTATGGTTGTAAAGCTGCCATGAACCATTGCCAAATAGCACTTGAGGTGGATATCTGGAAAGTGGAAATGGAGGCATACTTATCTGGTTTTTTTTGGACCTGTGAGGATCACGGAAGGCATTTATTATGTATTATTATTTTTACTAATATTATTAATCTGAATATGTGGATTCCTGATCTATTTCTGCCAGCGACTAATTAGGGTCACCACATGTTAACAGACAGAGAGAAGAGGGGACATTTCGGAAAGCCTGAAATGAGAATAGAATTAAGTGCATTGTGGAATCCATGAAGGAACAGTCGCCAAATGTTTCATTACTGACCCTGAATATGAAAGGTAAAAATAATTTCTGGAGTCCATTTTTCAGGAGGTACTCTCATGAACAGTGAACATGATTAGTTAGGCTCTCCTTAGCAACTAGGATCTTAGATGATGCAAGAGTTCCTAAAGCCTATCTTGCCCCACTCCTGTCTTGGGGGTTATGACAGTTGGACCCACCTTAGGTGGATTTCCCTATTGTTTAGTTTTTATGGCTGTGTGGGAGCTTAGGAGGGTCTCAAAAACCAGGTTATGATTTAGCCTTTTTAAAGGCTTATGGTTTGTTCTGGGTTGTAGCTTACCCTGGTGCGATTTTACATGTGTGTTAACAGTAACAACCAGCATGTGAGAGAGAACTGTGATTTAGATCCCAGAAATGTTGCTCTGGGTCAGGTAATATGCTCTCTTATTAAGAAAGGTACTAGGTTGCATAATTATTCTTCACTAGTGAAACAACTCAGAGTGAGAAAGTGTCCCTGTCAAAAACTTTAAAAAAAAATCATCTATGTCCCTAGAAAAGAGAGGGAGCACTTTTTCATGTCTCCTGTAAGCCGAAAAACACTTTTAGGACTGAGTGATCTTAAAGAGGCCAATAGTGCTGCCCTGAGAATCAGGGAGTGAGGCTGTTCTCCCTGGAAACAAACTGCTTACCCTGCACACCTAGTCCCTACTGGTTAATTCAGAAAGGAATTCTCCACTTAAAAATGATCACTTACATGAATGAAGCTAAAGCACGTTCATGTCCATGCCTCTTTGCTCTTCCCAATTACCCTTGCTTGGCAGGGAGTCACTGAGGCCTGGAAAAGTTGATTCCAAGGTCACAGACTTAGCAGAAGAGGGGAGGGTGGGGTGGAGGAGATTCACTTTCTATCAGCAGCATTTCCTGTTTGAGTCCAAGGACTCCCCTAGGCTTTTCCTTTCCGTCACTGCCCATCTTCCCAGCTCCATGAACCTGGCTCCTTGCCACTGGCCCACTAAAGGTGGTAATGGGAAGGAAATACGAACATGATTAAGTAGAACTGAACTTTGCTTTGTGCACTTTCCCTGAGTTTGACCGTATTGATTATTACAAACTTATTTCTGGACTATAGATGTTTGCATACTTATGAAGTGGGGATCAAGGGGGAACAAAGCCAGAATAAGATAAAATCTACACATTGAAAAACCAGCCTGAATAATTGAGAATTGTCAGGTATATTTTAGAACCACAGCTTTAAGTACTTTTGTGACAAGGTGGGGAGAAGTGAATAAATAAATACAGGACAAGAGCCCTGGAAACATTTTTCTTTTGTGAAATCAAATTGAGAAATGGGGTCCTCAGTGGCAGCCCAGGCAGAAACAGCTCATCGTGCTATTGAGGGGTACTTTGCTTATTAATAATGACACTTTGAAGACTCACTTTGGCAGGTCAATCAGGTCAGTTTTAGCTTTTGTCCTAGGCTGTGCTGGGTGTAGTGCAGATGTTTATCGAAAAGACAGCTTTTTAATTCCTGTGTTTTTAGAGATTATGTGACAGCCTTGATAGAGAAGAATGAGTCCTTGCCCTGTGTGGGGTGTGTTTTCTTCCATGAACTTTATTAGTAGTTAAAGCAGCATCTTAGCTGTGCAGGTATTGTGCAGGGTGTAATGGAAACAACCTTCTAATCTTGGACAAGTCAACAAGGTGCTTAGTATTTCAGACTTCATTTCTAGTCCGCAGAATGGTACTTACACTATTGAGCCCCCAGAACCATTCAGAATCCTTAGCTGATTCAGTCCCCTGCAGATTGTTGCTCTTTGTTATTTGTCTTTGTGTTTCCATTGGGTGCTCAGGTATGAAATCATCCAAGAAAGTGATCTGTGTGAAAGTACTTTGAGAATTGTAACATGTTATACTTGTGTGAGGTTAAAAAAAGATTCATGAAAGAGGATGTTGGACAACAAAACAGGAATGAGTTTTTAAGCAACAAATGAGAGTACTTGTTGGTCCAGAATAATTGGGGTGAAACCTGCAGGAGATGGTAGGGTCCTGGGCTTTCTTTTTCTTGATTCCTTGAAGCTTCCAGGCCTCTGCTTTTCCCTGCTTTAGCTAAGGACTTTTGCATCCTCAGGCTTGTGGAGTTTGTCCTCTTTGTGGCTGCTTGTTGCATTTGATTTCTCTTAGTGTTTCTTTTCTGCACTGTTACTTAGTAACATAATCTCCTTTAAGCACTCCTTTATGATTGCGGAACTTTTATTTGTTTAGTCTCTTTTCTGTAGAGCCCATTCCTGTTGAAAGGCCTTTGAAATGTATGTAACATGCCTCACCTAAAGATGGAAATTATTCACGTGGAAACATGTATAATTACATATAGGTCTGTGATACCAAGTGCATTTCCACGATCCTCAAGTTAATGATCCTCAAGTAATGAGCATCCGAGGTATAGGCCTTTGTGTTTGTTTTTTTTTAGCTCAATCTCTGTGTATTAAAATTAGTTAAAAATGAGCTCTTGGTGGGTAGGAGGCTCCCCGAAGTTACTGGGAGCCTGGGAAAAAGGCACAAGAAAGACCACTGATACCCCACCACGGAGCCTTCTGGAGCTGGGGATAAACTGCAATTGCAGAGTAATTGTATTCACTTAACAGATACTCACTGAGCTGCATTTGTGTGCCAGGCACTGTTCTGGGTCCTGAGTGTGTAGCATTGTACAGGGCAGGCAGGCAGGCACAGCCCTGCCCTCACTGAGCGCCCTTCCAATGGAACCTATAAGTTGATGCCAAGTGAAAAACTCACCTATGTGTACCTGAAAAGTTCACTCCTCCCTGGCTTCCATAGAGAAAGGGAGATCTTAAAATTAAACCAGGGTGGAAAATGCACAGGGCTCCTGGATTGTAAGTAGTTTATCCACCCTCCCTTTTCCCCTCCCCTCCCTCTTCCCCTCCCCTCCCCTCCCCTCCCCGCCCCGCCCCTCCCCTCCCCTCCTTTTTTCTTTATTTCCTTCTTTCCTTCTCTGCCTTCTTCCTGCTCTCCCTTTGCCCTCACCTCCCCTCCTCCTCCCCTCCCCATCCCCCTTCTGGAGAGGTTGTGATTCATAGTCTAAACCTGAAGGGCAATACTCAGTGTTCACCAAAAAGTGACATGAAAAGCTATCTCTGGCATTGGAGTCTTCTGAACACCTGGCCTCCTCTGAACGAGAGTGTTGTAGAGGAGGAAATATCATTGGGGTTATTTTCCATGCAAGCATAAGACTCAGTGTTGAAACAAAGCATTATATATAGACTACATCTGAAGTGAATCAGGGCCTGTGTCTACAGGAAGGATTTGTGTTAGGAAATAACATCAAGGCCAATCAAAGTTGCTTTGAAGTGAATTGCTGCCTCCATTCTTACCTGATTCAAACCAGTTATTTAGTGGTAGGATGAGGTGTTTTTCCACAGTGGGCAGTGTAGGCAGCAGGCCTGGGAGATGATCCCAGGGGCCTGTAAACGTAGCATGGGCTAATCCTCCCACAGACAGCACCATGGTTCTCCTAAAGCAGAAGTGGGACCCTTTTTTCTGCCAAGGGCCATTTGGGTATTTATAACATCATTTGAGGGCCATACAAATTATCAACTTTAAAATTAGCGTGGCTCAGCGGTTGAGTGTTGACCTATGATCCAGGGGATCGGGGTTCGATTCCCGGTCAGGGCACATGCCCAGGTTGCGGGCTTGATCAATGACTCTCTCATCATTGATGTTTCTATCTCTTTCTCTCCCTCTCCCTTCCTCTCTCTGAAATCAATAAAGATGTAAAAAATAAAATAAAATTAGGCATGAAAAAAGCTCCAGATTTATTGAATTTCTAGTCCTGCTTGCGGTTGCGTTGGCAGGGCCAGACCAAATGATTTCTCAGGCTGTATATGGTCCTTGGGCCTGATGTTCCCCACCCCTGTCGTAAAGCATGTTTGCATGTGATGTCCTGGTTCCTTATAGACAGATAAGAGCTCTACAGTGTGTCTGGAGCTCTGAGTGGAGATGTCTTTTCATTGGCTACTTCATTTATTTTATTCAACAAGTGTTTATTGCACTGCTAATCCCTGAGGACCTGCTGAGGTCTTTTGCTGGGGCGGGAGTGGAGGGGACCACATACTTTTTTTTTTTAGGAATAAGGGATGTATATGCAATAAGTGAATATATTTGGTTCCTTTGGTCTTTCAAGTTCAAAGGAAGGTTTACTGTTGTCCATTTGGTGTCTTAAGTCCTTTGGGTTTGAAGATCATTATTAGGTTACCAAGAGCTCTGGAGAAGTCTTTGAATCGGGCCCTTTCTTATGAAATCGTAAGTGCTCCCTGGAGACGGGAGTGTGTTACTCTTGTGTTTGAGGACAATATAAGTAACCCTCATGACCTGAGTCTGTGTGATCCCTGAATTCCTGCAATGAATTCAGATGCCAGGTTATCAGATTTCTGTTGTTTCTGAGTTTGAGATAGTGAGTAGCAAGAACTAGAATGTTAAGGGATATCAACTTTATTTCAAAAACAGTATCTAAACTTATTCAGTGTTTGTGTTTGGATTGTGAAAGTTGGAGCAATGAGAGTTCCTTTGGCATGGGACGCTCAGATGTCCTTGGTGCTCAGGAGGGGTAGCATCTGATGCTGTGGTTTTACACAAGGCTTCATGGAGGAGGTGCACTTGGAGCCGGCTCAGACTTAGCTGGGTAGAGATGGGCGTAGGCCAGGGGTCTGTGAGCAAGGCACTGAGAGGCCTGGGTTTGAATTTGTTTACAGACTGCCCTGAAGAGTTTAGGGAGGCACCTTGAATGATGGGGTTTGTTATACCCAAGTCAGGAATGTTCTGGAAAGCCCCCAGCACTTCTGCAGTTCTTGGACTAACATAAGTGTTATTGAGGAAGCAGAGTGGTGTGAAGAGGCTGGGTGTCTCCTCATAAGAGGAAGTGTGGGTGGTGCTGGGCTAATCTTGAGGGTTCTGTGGGGGAGATGAGGAGCCTCCTCTCTCTCAGGGAGGCAGAGCAAGTGCCCGCCAGCATCAGATGGGAAAGCTTGGCTGAGATTGGAGTTAACTGCAGCCTGGACCAGAAGAACTGCTTTTCAGAGCTATGGTGTGTGTGTTGTGTGTTTTTTTTAAAGCCAGTTTTCAGTTATTACTCAAGTATGGAGCGCTTCTTGCCACTGACACCTCAAATTGCCTTCGAAACTTAAATTGGACTAAAGTGAGTAATTTTCACCTGGTGTTCGTCTACATTTCAGTAGATTCAGCAAGCGTTGAGTTGGGTTTGAGTAAAATGTGCCTGCAGTGTCACTATTCTTGATGAAACCAGGATGATTTAACAGTTGGAAAAATGTTAATATTTAAATTAAAGTTACCATGTTAATTAATTCTGTTGACTAAGAGCATGGGTTCAGGAAACCAACTACTTGGGTTCAAGTTACAGCTTTGTCACTCCTAGCTGTGTGACCTTGGCCACATTATCTAACCTCTCTGAGCTTCATTTCCTCATGTATAAAATAAGGTTAATGATAGTGCCCATTTCATAGAGTTTTGTGAGGTTTAAATGAGATGATAATGTAAAGTATTTAGTCTAGTGCCTGATACATTGTAATAACTCAGTTTTCATAAAGGAAACAGAAAAAGACCAGATTACCCTTAGAGCTGCTGATTATCCTGAGCTTCCTCGTGTGAAGTGAGTTTTGTATGGTAGAGTAAGGCTATAGGGTGTAATAAAAAGAATCTTGGACGGAAGCTGGGTTCACTTCTGGTTCTGCTGCTGCCGTTGGCTAGCTGTGGGCTTTACACAAGTCACTTCAGCTCTCTGTATCTCAGTTTCCTAATCTTTGAAATGAAATGTGACATGATGATGATGATGATGAAGACAGCTAACAGGTACTGAGTGCCAGACATTGTGCTCTGTGCTTTGAACGGATTGCATCATCACCACTGTGAGTATGTGATACAAGTGGGGAACCCTGTGTTACAGATGGGGAAACCAAAGCTAGTCCTTCTGCAGGGTTACCTAGCTATCAAGGTAAAGCTTGCCTCATGTAATAGTTCTCAATTCTGTGTGTCAGATGCTAGTAGTTCTGTAAGGTAGCTGACTCCTTTTGCATTTAATTTTCCGACTATAATTCTCTTTTGGCCAGTGCTTACTGGGTTGTCATAAGGAAAACATTGGAAAGTAAGCTTGTGATTTGAGGCTAAATTATAGTTTAAAAGCATTTCTGAATTGTCTGTATATTCTGTGGAGGTAAATAGTGGAGTTTCCCTCATCTTTATGAAATAAAATCTTATCTGAGGTGCTTTGAACTTGGGCAAGTCAGACCTGTATATGTAAATACTGCAGTGGTAGAGACCTTTTTCCCCAGAGCACTCGAATGAGGCTCTCTGCAGCCAAGCATTTGGAGGGAAGACCAGGCATGTTTTGCAGTTGGAAATACTGGCTGGCTGTAGGTTTTCCTTAAACACGCCCCTACCTGATGCCCAGGTGTTCCATGATTGTCATGTTGTTGGTCCTAGGGAGCCAGTGGGTTGAGGTTCTGCAAGCTGGGTCAGGGTTTGCTCTTTTACCTCCAACTTGCTCTTCCAAACCCTCCTTTTAGCTGCAGTATGGGGCAGGTAGTTTTTGTGTTATAATGTTGTTTGGGAGACTGACCCAAATAGAGACTTTGGTCAGTGACTTGGCAAGGGCATCGTTTGGCTCTGCTTCCCTAGCCTTGAGCTGTTGAGGTGTTCAGGCTTTCACATTTGGGGGAAAGGTGATGTGGTGACAGACAACCTGGGCAGTTGCTCAGATAATCTGCTTTCTTTCAGGGACTAAAAGTTCTGGTTTCAGGAGGCCATGAGTGTCAACAGGGCAATAGTGTACAGATTTTCCTCTGTGGAGGACTTGGAAAGTGGTCGCTGGCTGGGTGTGTACCAGGGACCGTGGAAGTGATGTGATGGTGAAGTCACTCTCTGTGCTATTGTCCTTCTTGTGGGAACTGCTGTGGGCCATCCCTGCTCTCTGATCCCAGTTAGAATATGAATCAACAAAATTGTAGCTGGAGTTCTAGCTAATCATCTGCGTATCTTTTAACCACTAAGATTTATATTTAGTGACTAATGATCTTGTGCTGGACGTGCCATCTCCCACACAAGTCCCCAGCAATCTTTTAGTAAAAAACAACAAAAACTGGCTCTGAGTAAGGACACTGACTTAAAAATAATCCTTTCCCTTTCTTTTTCTGCAGGATTTGCTCTCTTGGGATCCCATGGCTTTCTTTACTGGGCTAAGGGGTCCTTTTACCCATGTAAGCAGAGCATTCAGCCAGCGCTGTTTCAGGTAATTTTTCCCAGTAACTTTTCTCAAAGCTGCATCGTTGAGTAAACCTCTCATCAGGGCTGGGTGTTATGGTGACTAGAATGGGGGTGGAAACTCAGGGAGGTGGGCTTGGGGTCAGGGAGACTGAAGAAATCAGACTGAGCTGGGGCTTGGTGAAGGCAGGTGAGGGGCAGAGATAAGGAGATGACAGTGCTGTTAGAGGCAGGATCGGGAATGGCACTTGGTGGAAGATGAAGCTTTTCAGTCCTTGCCAGACTTTAGTGAATCTGATAAATCTTGACCCTATGATTCCCCCAGTGCATTACAACCTTCTCTTTTAAAAATGGAATTATTTTTTAAAAGTTACTTACTACCAAAAACTCAAGCATGATAGGAGTGTGACAACCTTCCCTCCTTCTAGATGCTAAACCAGGGGGAGAGCATGGGCTGCATTCCTGTTGGCAAACATGCCTTTTGGCCCTGTTTGCGCACTCCTTTCACAAGCATTTACTGAGCACTGTGTCTGGGGTTGGTCAGAGAGAGACGAATAAGCGTTGCTTCCTGCCCTGAAAGAGTTCTCACAGTTGGCCATGGGAGCAAACTTGGAAACAAGTAATTCTAAGAAAATGTGACAAGTATAATAATAGAGGTTTGTATGGTGCTGGGAAGGCCTGAGACCAGAGCTGCTAATGGAGGAGGAGGGGGGAAAAGGAGAGTGGAGGCGGCCTTCCCAGAAGGGGAGAGGCTGTGAGGGTGGTGAGCTTAGAGCGCTCCAGGGCTTCCCGGCCACTGGGACGCGGAGCAGGTGTGTGCGTGGTAGGAGATGATGGACCTCAGAAGGCAGGTAAATTGGGACCAGGCTGTTGACAGTGTAGAGAGTGGAGAACTATTGAACACTTCTAAGCAGGGGAGTGGCCTCGTTTTATATTCTAAAAAGAGCTCTTGTTGGGCAGAGTGAGATGCGCTGGGAACCAGCTCGGACACTAATGCAATAATCTTGATGTAAGAGAGAGAGCTGCTGAATTCAGGAAGTGCTGATGGGGTGGAGGGAGAGGGCAGAGATGCTTAGGGGGTAGTGTCAGTAGGACTTGGCAGAGGTGGATGTTGATAGAGAGGGGTGTGCGGCTTGCTATGGGAGCTTCTGGAGAAGCCATTATCTTGATATGAAATGCAGCCGCAGGAGGAGAATTGCAAGGGGAGGCAGCGAGGTCAGTGTGGGACCTCCTGAGTTTGCAGTATCTGTAGGACGTGTTGTGAGTTTAGAGTGGAAATATAGGACTAGAGTACAAGAGACAGGTGGGGCTGGAGCTAGAATTTACTAGTAGTAAGCAATGGGAATAGATAAAATTGCCCAGAGTGGGCTGGTAGAAGGAAAGGAGAGGAACTGGGATTACCCTGGAGAACATCTGCACTTAAGGTGCCAGCATCGAGAACATAGAAATCCCACTGTCATCAGATTACTTAATAATAGCTTATCTGCCTTTAATAGGTACCCATTTAAAAACAAATTTCTAAAAATAAAATCAAAAAAGTAAAACAGATTTCTTTCTAGTGGGGAAAAATGCATTGAAACGGAAGATTGTCACCTTGATGTATTTTCAGTTTCTGCTGGGCTGTGCCAAGGACTCCCGTAGCAACCTGCTCATGCATATCTTCTGGTTCCCAGCAACATATAGATGAGAAAATTTGGGAATCAGTATATTCTGGGGGAGCAGGTTTTGCAGGCAAGGCAGTAGGTGAGGCCTGGCCCATAAGATATTCCCTTAATACTCGGAGTCCTTTTGGAAATCAGAGGCTTTAAATTAAGGCTGCCATGAAGTTTCTTTAACAGAAAATCGGGTTCTCTTTAAAACCCATCCAAGTCAAGATCTTGACCTGGTAGCAGAAGGTTTTGTCTGTGTGGAGACTGTTTTGGGTACAGAGAAGTCCTCAGAAGCACCTGCCTCTCTGTCAGAGCCCTGGGTGTCCTCTGTGCAGCATGTTGTTGCTAACATGTGCTCTCTCCCAAGCCTGGCCCTTGCAGAGGCCTCTGCACCTTGTCCAGGAGAGATACAGACCTCAGACTTTTTCTTTCCCACCAGCACCACCGGGACCCTCAGTGCAATTCAGAAGATGACTCGGGTACGTGTGGTGGACAACAGTGCTCTGGGGAACACCCCATACCACCGGCCTCCTCGTTGCATCCACGTCTATAATAAGAATGGGGTGGGCAAGGTGGGTGACCGGATCCTGCTGGCCATCAAGGGACAGAAGAAAAAGGCGCTTATCGTAGGGCATCGCATGCCTGGTCCTCGGATGACCCCCAGGTTCGACTCCAATAATGTGGTCCTCATTGAGGACAATGGGAACCCTGTGGGGACCCGAATTAAGACACCCATCCCCACCAGCCTGCGCCAGAGGGAAGGCGAGTTTTCCAAGGTGCTGGCCATTGCTCAGAACTTTGTGTGAGCAGAGCCCAGGCTGCCGGCTGCAGTTGGGCTCATGAATGGAGCAGTTCCAAAAACCGAGCCCATGCTGATGAGCTGGGCGTCCCATGGCTGGGGAACAGTGTCCTGTGAGAAATAAACATTTTCACATATGTTTTCTTCCTGAGCTTTCTGGAGTGTGGTTGTGAGGTAAATGGCACTGAAGCAGTTAAAAGGTGGCCAGCCCATGTCTGCCCATACAAGACTGCAGGTTTTGCATGGAGCAGCCTAGGAGCTCCTCCAGGAGCATCAAGCTCTGGAAAATGAAGGCACGGACCAAATGCCCATTTGTAAATGCACAATGGAATCTGTCCCTTCTAACCAGGCAACCCCCCCCCCCCCCCCAAAGTATCCTCTTCCTGGGCCAGAGGGCTTGAGATATCAAATGGTTACGAAGATTACTGGGTTATCGTGAAAAAGAGCAGAGCGACTTTAATCTAGTGGGATGTTGCCTTTAGGCTCTTGACTGGACCCAGACAGTAATCCTTTCTCTACTGTGGAGTACCCTCTGCTTGGGACCAAAGCGCTCCTCCGTGCCCGCAGCATAAAGCTTCCTTCCTTGATTGTTGGGAAAACAGACTAGACCTTGTTTTTTGCAGGTCTTGTCATTTGGATTCAATGACAGTTTATCTCCCATTTATTTATCAGTCTCTCTGGGGAGGTTTGAGGTCTCTCTTGGTTCCTTTGATGCAACCTCATGAACTCATTTATGAGTTCATTTATTCATTCAAAATATCTTGGGCACTAATTCAGTAGATATTCCAGTGGCCTCTGAGAAGCAGAGTTGCATAATGATTAAGAACTCATGCTTTGTAGCCAGACTGCCTGGGTTTTTTATCCTGACTCCACCACTTAACACTTAGTGACTTTGGGCAAGTTATCTAACTCCTCTGTCCCTCAGTTTCCTTACCTGTAAAGTGGGGACATAATAATGGTACCTGCTTGACAGGGCTGATGGGAGAGTTAAATAGGCTAGTGCCTGTATGTGCCTGGCAATAATAAGCACTGGACAGGTATTAGCTATTTTCTGCTATTACTGAGCATGTGCAAGCACTGGGAAACAGGTGAGTATAAGCAGGTACGGCCCTTACTCTTGTGGAGCACGCAGAATCTTAGGGGAAATCGACACAGATCACAATACTTAAATGCAGATCCTTCAGTGTAGCAAATGCCTGTGAGAGGGATTAGACTTTTTCAGGCAGCTTCCTGAGAGAGGGTTGCATCAGCCTCATTCTGAAGCATGAACAGGTGTTGTCTTAGAAGTCCAAACAGTGGTTACCTGGGAGTGGGGAGTGTAGACTGAAAAGGAGCAGGAGGAACCCTATGGGTGCTGAATTGCTCCAGACCGGGATCTGGGTGGGAGTTACATGAATGTGTACATCTGTAATTATGAAGCTATGTACTTACTTTAATGCACTTTCTGTACTTTATTCCTTAGTAAAAATAAATGAATAGGCATAAGCTGGGTGAGAGGAGAGGGAAGAGCATGTGCATAAACCCTGTGGTAGGAGGGAATGGGGTAACTACCAGGGACCAAAGGAAAAGCCGGTGTGGCTGGAGCAGAGAGAGCAGAGTGAGCATGGTGAGGGGGAGGCTGGAAGAGGAAGGAGCAGGGCCCAACCCTGCAGGGCCTCATAAGCCCCCGGGAAAGAGGTTTCCTTGTTGGAGGCCTTGGGATACTGTTGTAGCATATTTAGCAAGCAGGGCAGGGGTGGTGGGAGGGGAGACATGGTTATGTTTGCTCTGCGGAGAGGGCCTGGATGGGCACAGGCTTGTTGGAGACTGCAAGAGGATGACATGTTAGACTAGGATGGTGGTGATAGAAGGTGGTAGAAGCCTTTAGGAGGTAGAGTGAGTTGGGCTTGGTAGTGAGTTAATATGACAGGGGGGTGCCAAGAATGAGTCCTAGGTTTCTGGCTTCCTTGTCTGTATGGTTGGTCCTGACAAGCCCTGATCTGGGCTTCCCTAGGAGAGGCCTGAGGTGGGGGGGATCTGAATGGATGTGCCTTTGAGACATCCAACAGATGTCAAGTAGGTAGCTGGATATAAATAATCTCTTGAATTGGAATAGCACTTGGCATCTGTTTTGAAAGCATTTGTGTGTAGATGCATGTTCTTGTTCCCCAGTCCTTAGGTTTGACAGGCAGTGGCCTCATTTTTTAGATGAAGACACTGATTTCTCAGGGTCTTACAACTAATAGGTGGTAAGGCTAGTCTCAAAGCCAGATCCCCTGACTTCCAATTCAGGTCTTCCCACAACGTTCTGGAGTCTTTTATTGTTGATGAGTCCTCTCCATCTTCAGTTGGTTCTCACTGGCTGTGATCTTAGGGGGGAATGATCTGATTCTCCCGTGTTCAGTGGGTCACTTGGGAGCCTCTTACCTGCTAAGCCCTGACTGCAGAGACACGAACAAAGGCTTTTAGTTTCTGTCTTCCTGGTTGAGGAGTGCACTGCTCCCCAGGGCTCCTCTGACTGAGCTCGATTCCGAGCAACTCCAAGTATTTTAGGAGCTAATATCCCTCTCCATCTGGCCTCTGGAAGGGCCAATAGAATCTGACATGCTCTGCTACAGTAGCAACTGTGGCCAAAGAGGAGGAATCACACCCAGACCAGGCCTGCTTTGCCAGTGGTGAGTGTCTCTTCAGCTGCAGCAGCTGGTACTCAGCAAGCTCTTAATTTCTGTTTTCTGGGCTGCTTCCCAAAGGCTGCAGTAGGAAGAGACCCCAGCCTGAGGTAAAGGAGAGGTGGAATTGGTATTCTTGGCCTGGCACCATCTGCTCAGTGGCTGGGCCTTCGCTCTGACTGGGGCAACTTGACCTGAGTTGCTTTCTAGCTTTGCTGGTCACTTGCTTTCTATGGTCAGGCTCACTTCTTTATCCTTAGTCAGCAGAAAGTGTACTCATCCTTTCACGAGTTTGCAGGCAACTGGCTGCTCAGCCGCATCCCTTCACCCGCCTTTCACGTGCTAAGGTTTATCCAAGTCATTCAAGTGACTGTCCTTGCTGCCCCCTCTTCTGGTCTTCCGTGGGCTCACCACTCCTCCCAAGGTGTTCTTGCTGACCGCTGGACGGCTATGGTTTCCACAAAGCCACTGGCCAGAGCCCACACTCCATTTGTGACGCAGGCCCTCGCAGCACACAGCCCAGAATAGCCTCGGCGTTACTGCTTTTCCAGCTGCCCTATCACTTTGCAAACTGGGATCTAATTTGCTGTCCACCCTCCACACCCCAGTCTCTCAGCCAGTACTGCTTTCTTTGCTCATAAAATATTTATAATCACAGATTGTGTTTCCCTATAAGTATAAACTTGCTTTTGTTTTTTTCCCTTCTGTGCTGTTAAGAAGCTGCTCCTGCCAGGTCAGAGAGCCTCATTTCTCTGGGTTCACAGACTTCATCACAGTGTCAGCTGAACTATCTGCCAAAATGTCCGGCCCCACTCATGGTTTGAATCCTTCTGCTACACCACTTCCAAAGAAGTGTGGTGGAAAGGGCTGCAGATTGGTGGTTGTGGTTGGGAGGCCTGGGTTCTAGTCGGGCCTGTGCTGCTAACTTGTGTTACTTTGGGCAAGCCACACCTTTGGGGGTTGCATGGAGGCCTGGTGCTCAGGGGACCCAGCAGTGGGCTGCCTCTGGAGTAGATCAGGTATGGCTCTGACTGCAGTCCTTGCGCAGCCACCTTGAAGGGCGTGCCCTTGGCTGCAGTTGGGGACCCAGCCAAAGAATGTGCCGAGATCATCCTGTCACCATCAACACTCCTAGAAAAACTGAGAAGCCAGCCACCTCTGGCAAGGGTGGCCAGGCCACTTCCTGGATGATAGGCAGTTCCCTCCAGAGACTCTGGAGCTCAGCTTTGTTTTAGTGAAGGTGGCTGAGGGCAGTGAGAGAGCTCACTGTTAGGCAGAATTCATCTGAGGCATGTCTCCTCCTGCGTCCCAGTGAGGAGGGAGCTCCTCTCTCAGCAGGGGAGCAGGTCCCCAGGCTTGGTTGGGGCCAGTGGGGTTCTCCGGCTTCACCTGACACAGCCTCCTTAGGTTCCCTACTCCACCCTCTCATTGCCTGTCTTGGCTTCTCATGTTCCCTCACGTTCTTTGAGAATTCTTGGTTTTGACGAAAATTGCATGATACTGGAATACTACACTGAAATTCAAATCTGCCCCAGCAGCTGCATTTGCTTCCTCCCTCTAACTTGGTAATTCAACCTTTAACAAAACGTTCAGGGGTTTTCTCTTCTTTCCCACCTGGAGGATGTATGGCTATAGATCACAGTTCACTTCCCCTCAACATTTTAGACAATTGCTGAATTGTTTTGCCAAATATTAGTAATTTTCCAAATCATTTGGGCTTCCTAGGGTCCAAGTGGTAATAAGTTTGCTTCTCAATTTTCAACATCAAGGCAGTTTCTCTATGTTTAAGCCAGTGGTTTCCAGCCAGTTTCAGGAACAGGGATAATCTGTTGTCATTTGCTTGATATTATGACGGGCTACTCATAAGACATACCAGGTGCCAAATATTTCATAAGACATACCAGGTGCCAAGTATACCAGGTGTCAAGTATTTCATTTAAAAATAAAAGTTAATTTGAACTTATTTTGTTTTGAGAATTTCATAAGAGCTGTTGAATAATTGGGATGCCCTTGGATATTATGAAACCTTGATTGGCAGTTGATTTTAGGCCAAATGTTTACATGGCAAATAGAGTCAACTCTTGGTCAATTGGGACTGATCAGAGCCACCCGTCCTGCTCCCCACTGATTTGTACCCCCATCTGAGGGCAGGGAGGGGAAAGAGAGGCCTTGAGAGAAGGCTGTCCCTCCCACGTGCTGGCCTTTTCAAGGGATGCCATGCCTGGCCTCCAGTGGACTTCCCGGGCTGGGAGTGGGCTGTGCTGCCCCATCCCCACAGGCTAACCCAGTGCCCTTGCTGGCTGGTACCCATGGGCCAGGGAGCAGGCTCTCATTTGTCCACTTACCTCACTGGCACTGTCCTTAGCCAACTGAGTTAACTCGTCATTTTGCTGCCAGCTCTGGTTAAAGGTTTTCTGGTTGAAAAAGAATGAAACCCTTGCTTGAAATGAGGTTTTAGGGTTGTCTGTGAATTTTGTTTCTCCAGGCTGGTCCCCACAATATACAAACAATTGAGAATTAGTTATGTTGGTCTCCATTTATTTTGACAGCCTTTGCTGCAGGTCTGTCCCATAGGCTTTCCTTTTTACTTAATTAAATTGCTTTCTGGTAGATAACTGCTTGCAGAGACATAGTCCGTTTATCTCTGTTTTTTCTTTCTTTTGTTACATATAAAAATTTTAGTTTTACCCATTCCCTTTATAAAATTATGTATTTATGTTTTTTTATTATTTTTGCTAATCTTCACTTGAGGATATTTTTTCTATTGATTTTCAGAGAGAGTGGAAGGGAAGGAAGGAGGGAGGGACAGACAGACAGACATCAATGTGAGAGAGACACATTGATTGGTTGCCTCCTGCATGTGCCCCGACCAGGGTGTGGATCTAACCTGCAACCCAGGTAAGTGCCCTTGACCAGGAATCGAACTCATGACTCTTTGATGCATGAGCTGATGCTCTAACCATTGAACCACACCGGCCAGGTCTTTTAAAAATAGTTTTATTGATTTTTTGAGAGAGAGAGGAAGGGAAAGGGAGAGAGAAAGAAAAATCGATGTGAGGCTGCTTCCTCCACCCCACCCCCCACTGAAAATCAAACCAGCAACTTTTTGGTGCACAGGACAATGCCCAACCAGATGAGCCACATCGGCCTGTTGCTGAAATACTTAGTGAATTGTCATGGTATCTGCAGAACATCAACTGATGAATCTAAATGAGTATGTGGTGATTGTACCATTCTTTATACTTTTTTAAAGTTTGACGTTTTCAAAATAATGTTAGGGATAAAAGAAAAAGGAGTTATTGCTTTAGAAAAATAAAAGTAATAAAAAGGAATTATTGCTTTAAAAAAGTTCTGATGATGAAATCAAACTTGTGCTTGAAATGTGTTCCCCCTGGTCAGGGCCCAGACTGGGTCTGCTGAGCTCGTAGCTCTACACCGACCAATGGGGATCAGATGGTTCAGAGAGCGGGAGCCTGCACCTGCTGTCCACACTCCACCCTCTGGCTCTGCCTTTCACCCTACCCCTCTCATCCCTGTGGCCGGGGCTTGGGTCGTATTTTTCTTCCAGTTTAGGAATGTGACTTTCATATTTCTTTTAACTCCGTGTTCTGAACATCTGGCACATAGTAGGTGTATGTGGTAAGTTTCAAGTTAATAAATTGCTTCTTTTCAAGTTTGTGGTGAGTTTTTAAGGGAAAGGAGAACTTTGTGTTTTCTAAGTAACCACTACGAGGAGTGTGTACTTTGAATTTCCCTCTGGTGACACGTGGTTGGGAATGCTTAGGGCACCTTTCTCACCAAGGGCAAGGGCATGGCAGAGCTCACCCACCTGTGGCTTGAGTTTATTTCAATACAAAACGGGTATGATTTGGACCTTTCACTATGGCCGTGTAGACTTGGGGGCTGAGGAAGCCCCTGAATTTCACAGATGAAAGTAGAAGATTCAGGATGAGAACTCGGATTTTCTGGTTTCCAGACCAGTTCTTTTCAGTGTACCTCACAGCATCAGTGAGCACTATTTTTGACCACTGAGTTTAAAAACATTGGATGGGGCTATGCCTACCTGGCCTGTAGGGTGGAGAGCAGCGTGGCTTGTGAGGAGTTGGGAGAATCTCAGCTGCCCTGATGAGCGGGAGGTCTCCCCAGGTGTGGTGACATGGTTTGGGTGCGGTGGTGAAGGGTCCGGGAGGAGCAGGATGCCTGTGCTGCTGTGGTCCGAAACCTCCCCTCTGACCCCTTCATTCCCCACTGGGCGCCGGAGCTTCGGAGCTTGGGGCAGCCTCGCTGCTTCCTCTTCCTACTGAGGAGCAGAGCGCCTCCTCACCGGGCCCTGTGGCTTCTGAATAGCGCTGCGGCCGTCTGCCCCTGCCGAGCGCTTCCATTCTACACCATGGTCTCACCTTCGAGATCTCACCTCCCCCTGCTGCTGTCTCCTCCAGCCTTGGTGACAACTGTGGGTGGCAGATGGGGCTGGCGTCCTTGTTTTATAGATGAAACGAGTAAGTGCACAGTGGAGTTGGGCCCAGGGGTCTTTCCGCTACTACTCTGAGCCCCGCTGTACCCGCGCACTCCAGCGTAGTGCTTTCACACCTTGTAACTGGCACTGGAGCAGCGGGGCTCGCTCACTGCTGCCCCCTCATGCTTAGTTGGTGTGCACAAAATATTGGGTGCTCAAAAGTTAAATTTGGATTCTGAATTTAGGAGTCTGTGTACAGATAGATGTCTAGTGTAGGAGTTGGCAAAAATTAAGACATTTATGGAGTATTTCCAAGGACTGGTGCTGGACAGGGTTGCATATCTCTGTAGATCCTTACCCAGTGGATTTCACCCACACTGGCCGGACGCCCAGTGCTTCCTGCTCGTGGGATATTCTTTCCATGCCAGGACTAGACTGATAACCCTGTTAAACTGGAGTTCGCATTCATGTCCAAAGAATCCACGTGTGCTTTCTTGGAGGGAACCCATGGTGAGGTGTGGCTCTGGCCATACCTTTGATGTCTGGCCAGGACTAGCCAGAATGAAAAGGAGCCCTTAACTGGAACTTGGTTTCTTTCTTTTCCAAGCATAAAATGCTGTACCCTATCCTAAACTTGCTTTCAATCACAAAAAATTTAATACCTTCAAATATTCAGGCAACAATGAAAAGATAGCTACAGGTGAGTTGTGAGGCAGTTTTTTCTGCAGCGGTTCAGAGGGCAGCAGTCTGGGTGGATGTGGGATGGGTGTAAGGGCTGGAAGGGTAAGGTGAACTGAGACAGCTCAGGCCCTGGCTCACATTCAGTGGTGTCCTAGGAAGCACTCAGTAGTCCTCAGGCTTAGGCAGGGACAGAAAGAAAGGGAGTAAGGGTGGAAAGCGAGTAGGAAGATGCAGGTGGTGGAAATGACAGGGCAGCACCCTGAGTTGGCCTCAGCTCTTCAGTACCCAGGCTGCTGGTTGCTCCTTGCTGACAGCGCTCTCCCACCTCGCCCATCTGATTCCCTCCACCCTCCCCACCCAGAAGGCTGTTGAATAAACATGCTTACTAATGGGCTACCGTTGGATTATTAAAATCTTCACATTTAGGAGAAAAGAAAGCTGTGGAAGGGATACTGCAGTGGTCTTCACCTGGGGACGCTGGTCTGGAGACACTGTTGGCTGTTACAACCAGGGGTGGCATCTGTGGGTAGGGGCTAGGGATGCTGCTGGACATGCTGTGATGCACAGGACCTCCCCCAACAAAGAACCATCCAGCCCCAAGTGTCGATGGGGCCACAGGCGAGAAACTCTGGGGTAAGACTAGATGGGGCCTTTTGTGTAAGGGGACAAAGGATATCTGGAGATCAGTGAACTGTTGTTTCCTAAATAATGGTGTAGAACTATATTGTGAAATCCACAAAACTCTGCACCCGACCACTGTTTATCTGCCCATGGCCCTGACTTGAGCCTTCAGGTGGAGCTGGTTAATGGGGAATGTAGAAGGGCTGCAGTTTACTGAAGAGTTGAGAAATAGACCAACAGAGTCGAGGCCACCAGAGCACTGGGGCGTTTGGCTCACAGTGCAGATGGAGGGACTCGGTCTGTATGAAGGCTGGGGTGGGGTGGGGTGGGGGTTGAGGGCAAGGCTGCAGTTAGGCTCAGCCTCTTGCGCATGGCTGGGCCACCTTGGCGGGTCACTTTCTCAGAGCTGCCCATTCCCTCGTTCCCCACGTCTGCTGCAGCAGTGGCACCAGCAACCTTCCTACCTTACAAATCTTACAACTTTGGAGTCACTTTTGCGTTTGTCCCGCTTTTCCTTGCCCACTTTTAGTTTTCAGAAAGTGCTGCCTGTTCTCCAGTGGAAGGCGCGGTCCTCCTTGCCCTCCATCTCAGCGCCCTAACCCAGCCTTGCCACGCTGCTGCCAGTTACTGTGACAGAGGCAGAGGCAGGGCCCGTGTGGAAATCACCCAGGGGCTGAGAGGGATGTGGTTGTAGGAGCAGAGAAAAGAAACCAGTGTACCGAGGGCTACTTTGTGCCAGGTTTGTACCAGGGCTTTACACGTCCTGTTCCAGATGATCCTCATGATGACACTGTGATCATTGTGCCTGATGCATGAGTGAGAAGCCCAGGCTGAGAAGAGTGAGGGGACAGACAGTGAGTGGCAGGCTGGCTCGCCTGACCTCACAACCCCTGCTCTTTTCTGCTGCACTGACCTGTGGTGGAAATATTTCTTGGTAGTTTGCCCTCCCTCAGCTATTAAAATCGCCTTCCGGAAGCATCAGTTGGATGACCACTGCAGATACTCACAGTTGCTTCCAGTTGCCACTTAGGTCAGCTTCTTCCAGCCAGCCAGCGGCAGAGCTTCCTGCTGTAAGCTTGCTCCCTGCCTATTTATCAGCAGCTTCCTGTCCCTTTGAACTCGAGCATCTACTCTGGCCAAGGAAATGGGCCTCTGCCTTCCACTCTGCACCCAGCCAACTGTGGGCTCCCTGGGCTCCCCGTGCAGCCCTCACACCAGTACTGAGTGGGCTCTCAATGTTCGCTGAACGTTTGTGTCCTTACCCCTATGCAAGGCTGCCTCTGCTTCTCCAAGCCCATCTCTCAGCTGGAAAACCCAGGCCAAGGAAGTCCTGTGTAGGCCAGCCTCATGGCTCTGCTCAGCCTGTCCCTCCAGGGTGGCGGTGGGGTTTGTCATACTCGCTCTTGGTTTCTCCAAGCCCATCCACGGGACTGCCCCCTCCATGCCCAGCATGAGTCAGGCTGAGCCCAGCAGGAGGCAAGCTGCACCTGTTAGGCTGGGAATGCCCTTTTCTCCTGGAGAGGCGGTCACTCATTCTGTGGTCACGCATCCTGTGCAGCCCTGCTCAGCCATCTCATCAGTTAAATTCTGATCTGCTGACATTTATTAAGCCCCGGGATTTACATCTTAATTTGCCCTTCAGGGTCCCTCTTGCCCCTCCCTGCTCCGTGCTGGGAGACTGACTTGAAAGGACTGCATGCTCCCATGCCCTCTGACTTCCAGCAGGGCTGGGCCAGTGGGAGGCACCAGCAGGAGGTGGAAGGACCGGAGGAAAGGGTTTGGGGTATTTATCACTGCTTTCACCCTCCCTCCCCGCACCCTCCCTGCATCCCCCACTCCCACCACTTGCCACTTTCTCCCAGCAAGGTTGGTCTGTGTCACCACTCCTCCCAGAGGCATGGCCCCAGGGCACCGCAGTACCCACTACAGTGGCCCACACCCTTGCAAATAGTCCCTTTGTTAAACCCTCCTCAAATTATCCTAACTGGAGTGGGCCACCTGGTACCTTCTTGAACCCTGCCATCTGTGTGGACCCAGATGGGCAAAATATGGTTCCTGCCCTGGAGAAGCTCCAGGGAGGTGCTGGAATTGGTTCATTCTACGGTGTCAGGATGCCTGTTTGCCACGACTCCCATTAGCCTGGGAGAGTCAGAAAGGCTTCCTGAGGAGGTGCCTGGAAGCTGGAGGATTAGTCAGAGTTAGTCAAGTGACCGTCTAAAGTGCCAGTGCCTTTCAGCCCAGCCGGAGCTGAGGGTGACACCCAGTGGGATATACCTGGACCTGCTGCATTTTGGTTCCTAGGGGGCAGCAATGAGTGAGGTAGGAGGTGGGAGTCACAGGATGGGCTAGGACTTAGACCTCCTCACTGCTCTGCCTTAAATGCTGAATGACTCCTCTTCCCAGATACGCATTTGTGAAGATTGCCCAGCTGCTGTGCAGAGGAGCCCTCTGAGGGGACAGGGTGGGGCCAGGCAGATGGCAGGGAATCAAGTTCAAGAGATGGTAAGAGCAGTAGGGAAGGGCAAGTCAAGGATGGAGGATGGCAGTCACAAAATATTTTGGGGAAAGTAGATATTTAGCAGGTTGAAATAGGCATAGAGGAGTCATGTTGGGAGACAGGGCTGGGGTTCAGGAATTCAAGTTAGCACAACCAAGCCTGGGGGACAGGTTATTAAGAGCTGAGCTTCATGTTCAGAGGAGCTGTGTGCTGGGAAGCAGTGAAGGAGGGTGGGTGGGGAGGGGAGAGCCACTCCTAGGGCAAGCTACAGCTCATGGAGGCCCGCTTGGCCAGCTCAGGGGTGACTGGCGGTGGCCTGGGCTGAGGAGGGAGGAGGCGATGCCCCCAGCATCCCTGTGGTGGTGGGAGACCTGTTCAGACTTCCCTGTGACTGGGGTCATAGGGTTTGCGCCCCCCCCCCTTCTGTGCAGCTTCTCAGCCCTGCCCTTGCTGCCCCTCCTCTGAGCCACGTCCTTGACATAAATGCATCTGTCCTTGAAATAAATGCATCCATGCATCCTGCACCTTGACTGTTAAAGCTGCTGGGCCATCTGATTGTCAAACTGCCCCAAAAGTGGAATAGGCTGGATCTGGTGAATGATTGCAGCTGGGAGGGGGCCAGGGGGCCTTCTTTCTAGGCCTACCAGTGTGGGGTGTTGGTGGGGGTCCCCATGGGATCCTGGATCCTGGTAGGGGTGGAGAGGAGGAAGGGCGTTCTTTTCTGGTTGTCGAGCTGTAGGTGTTCGGGGGGATAGTGGGCTATACTAAACACAAGGCTGGGGAGAGAACAGAGCAGTTTTCAGAGCCATCAGGACGCACATGGTTCTTGACCGTGAGGTCACCTGGGGAGAGAGGGAAAAAGGAGCAGTAAGATGGGGCAGAGTGCTGAACACTGATGCTTAAGAGGCGGATGGGTGGAGGGAGGAGCTGGGCAGGAGATCAAGAAGAAGTGGTCGGGGAGGGAGGAAGAGGGCTCGGGAGTGGAGTCCTGGAGAGAGGCACGGTGCAGGAGGAAGTGATTGCTTGGTGAGATGTGGCAGGGCCATTTGAAGTGAGGTCTGCAGAGGGCCGGGGGCCATGACCACACGGCTGTCACGGTGGAGAGCTGGGTCAGAGGCAGCCCACAGTAGAGGGTTAAGTAGAGGATTGGAAAGGGGGCGGTCACTGGGAGTGTGGGGACTTCTTCAAGAGCAGAGGTAGGGGGTGACATGAGACCTGAGCAACTTTTGTAGACAGGTGGGCTCTTCCTCTCACTGTGAGGGGACCTTTGGTAGGATGTCAGCATGTGTTAAAATAAAAATCAAACGGAAACCAGCCTTGAAATTTCCCTGAGCAGACAAGACCAGTGTAATCATACAAGCAAAGCTTAATTTAGGTCACTGTGGGAGAAGAACTTCACCTGTGTCATTTCTTGTTTGTGCTCTGGAATTCATACACAAAACGTAAACCGTTTCCCAAGATTGATATGAGGTATTCCCTGATCAGTTCCCTACCGGTTAAGGAAATTCTAATATTATAACCCAAATCTGTGAAGAATAAACTGTCACTGCCTTCTCACTGTATACGCTACTTTACAGCAAAACACCCCTGAGCCTCAATCCGTGTGTCGGTTTGAGTTGTCCTGGTTTGCAAACTGTCTTGGTGTGTGCACAATAAACTTTTACTAATTACTACTTGGTGATTCATTGGTGTAACTTCTGTTATTTCTGAACTTTTGGCGCATGGTAAAGCGATTAGCATTAGCAGCCTGAGAAGACCCATTGGCATGGTCGGTGCTTCACTCTGAAGACCCTCCCTCTAGTGACACCCAGACCCCAGGAAGCTGAGCCCTGAGAGGACAGTGGAACAAAACTGCCTGCTGGAGAGCCAGGCCCTGGGTGGAGATGGCAGCCCCCCTAGGAGGGATGGATTTGGGGGTTCATCTGACTTAAGCTGAAGGATGATTTAAAAAATTTTTTTAAAAATATGTTTTTATTGATTTCAGAGAGAGGAAGGAAGAGGGAGAGAAAGAAACATCAATGATGAGAATCATTGATTGGCTGCCTCCTGCACGCTCCCTACTGGGCATTGAGCCTGAAACCCAGGCATGTGCCCTGACTGGGAATCAAACCGTGACCTCCTGGTTCATGGGTCAACATTCAACCACTGAGCCACAGTGGCCAGGTGAAGGATGATTGGATGGGGACAGTAAACAGCCATACAGTGCCACCCCAGATTCTGCACCCTGATCACCTGACGATCTTTACTGGTGTGTGTGCCCTTTCGGATACTGTGGGTGTTGTCTAGGGGTTAAGGCAACAGCAAGCACATTCAGTGAACACTCCTGCCTGTGAGCTCCCTTCAAGCATTTCGTGTGCTGATACCACCTTGTCTTCCCAACGCCTTAGGAGAAGGTCTGTCAGTCTCACTGGGTTTTGCCCCATGCTACAGATGCAGGGACTGAAGCTCAGGTTGGTGGAGTAACTGTTTGAGGCCCCAGGGCTGGGAAGTGGCAGGTGGGGGGGGGGGCGTAGCCTCTGCAGTGCTGCTGGAGGCCAGAGGAGGCCTGGCACAGGGAGGAGCAGGGGAGCTCGACCAAGGGCACCTCGGTCCCTGGGCCTGGAGGCAGACTGGGTGCTCAGGGAGCCCAGTTTGTGTGTAGGTGGGGACAGTCTGCAGTCCTGAAGTCTGCAGTCCTGAAGGCCTTGCGGGGGGGAGGCTGTCTGCTGAGAGTGGGAGCGGGGAAGGAGGGGATCAGCTGCCCAGAAGGAGGGAGAGCCGAGCACGGAGAAAGGTCTGTCAGCGCGCTGCCCGCGGTTTCCCACCTGTGCAGCGGAGGGTCTGCCCAGCAGCGCTCAGTGGCCACGGGGGTGGGGAGGAGAGGCGGTGGCTGGGTGGTCCTGAGGCCCTGCAGGGGACGTGCCCTCTCTCCCCACCGGGTGGTGGCCCCAGGATAGAGTGAGTGCCAGCTGCCTCTTCTCTCTCTGGGTCTTGAACACACCTCGCTTCCTGGGGGCCACACACGGTGCTGTGCTTGTTGAATTAGGAGTCTGCCTCCAGAGGAGTGTCACGTCAGACTCCAGAAGGAAAAACAAAGACTTCTGTCCCCAGCACTTCATACGATGCTAGCACCTGGAAATCTCTCTTGAACCCAACTGTCTTGTTTCTGTCCCCTGTTAGTTTCTCAAGGACAGGAGCAGCTTGGCGCCTAGTAGGTGCACTCAAATTTGCTCCACCATCCTGGAAACTCCTCCAGGGCAGGGGCTGGGGCTCCTGTCTCTCAGAAACCCTGACCCTCCTTTGGTCTCTGCTTCTCCCAACACATCTGTGTACGCTCACACACAAACACACACTCACACACACACACACACAGGCACACATGAACACATACACACTCATGCACATGAGCTCACACTCACGTGAATGTACACCCACACACATGCGCACACATACACTACTTCAGTCTGAGCTGCCCCTGAGCAGGACTCTCTGGGTGCGGAGCCTGTCCTGGGGCCTCCCAGTGGCCTCACTGTGGTATGACCCAGAGAGGGTGGGCGGGAATTCTGCTCACAGCAAATCGCTCCTAAATTTGCCCATGGGAGATTTAGACTCTGAGCCTAAGGGGGTTGGAGGCTCTGGGTGAGCCTTGGGCCCTGCCCTTGAGAAGGTTCTGGTTGCCTGACGGGCCTGGCCAGAAGTGCAGCAGCACGTATGTGGGCTCTAGACAAGAGGTGGTGTGGGGCAGGGGAAAGCCTTCGTTTCACTCACTCTTCATACCTCCGCAGCTGGGGTTACCCCCCTCACTTTGTAAAGTGGACACTGAGGCTCAGGTGTTAATTAGTTGCCCACAGTGAGGGATGGAGCCAGGATTTTGGCCTAGGTCTGGCTTCAAAGGTCCTCTCAGCCTTAGATGGAATTCTCGTTGGCAAAACCTCTGGGAGGAAGAGGCTACGCGGCCTCCCTTGTTCCTCCGAGCACATAACATGGTATTGCTACGGGAAGGCACAAACATTAACGTGGGTCAGTGCTTCTTAGCTTTTAGGGGCCCTTTGCAAACCTGAAAGCTGGTAAGGGTAATGGACCCTCTCCCAGAATAGTCCATACATGCAGAGGCACGCACAGATAACTTAGGGTACGATTTCAGGAGTTCAAGGCCCCCCAAGGCCTCCAGTGGTTCCCAGGTTGAGCATTCCCATGAGAGGTGTTCCTTAACAGTGTGATGAGAGGAGGTGACTGTCCGTCCCCTGCACAGGATACATATCAGTGCACAAGGAGGTCTGTTCGCAGGCATTCGTTTCTGCCCCATTTAAAATAGCAGGACCTGGAAACAACATGAATGACCATCGGCAGTGGGCTGATGCAATAAACAAAGCCCTTCCATGCAAGAAAACATCGCACAACAGTTCCAAGCAAGGATGGTGTAGGTATAAATAGATGTAACCCTCCCAGGCATATGGTTGTGTGGGCAGAAAGCATGTTGAAGAGTGATACACACACATCATTTATGCAAAATAAAACAAAATAAGGGCACCCAACAATAGTACTTATTTCCTACACATGTAGAAGGTCACATGTGAATGCCTGTATAAAGGAATGATATCCAGGACGCCGCTAATAGTTGGAGTACTTTGGGGAGGGTAGAAGGTCCTGGTCAAAGGTGACACAGCACAGCCCTATCTAGAGTGCTTTAATTTTTTTAAAAAGAAGAATATATCCCTTTATTATTTGTAGACTTAATACTAATTTTAAAATGTGGCACACATACTGGGTGTATGGGGAAGGAGGGATGGGGGAAGGGGTTCTGAAGGAGGTGGTGTGGGGCAGGGGAAACCTTCATGTCAGACAACCTTGTATTCCAGTCTTCACCTCGACAGTTACCTGCCAGTGGCCTTGGGCAAGTCATTAGGCTTGAACTCTGAATTCTTTTTCTTTAATATATCTTTATTGATTTCAGAGAGAGGAAAGGAGAGGGAGAGAGAGATAGAAACATCAATGATAAGAGTCATTGATCGGCTGCCTCCTGCACGCCCCCAACCGGGGATCGAGCCTGCAACCCGGGCATGTGCCCTGACTGGGAATCGAACTCCGATCACCTGGATCCTAGGTCAACACTCAACCGCTGAGCCATGCCCGGCTGGGCGAACTCTGAATTCTTGAGGCTTGAGGGTGAACTCCCTGAACCTCAACCTCCTCATTTGTGTAATGGGATGATAATATCTGCCTTTCAGGGCTCCTGTGAGGATGAAGCAGGAAAAATAACTCATAGCATATAGTAGGTGCTTGATGAATTATAGCCATTATTGTTATTTCAAATTTCAGCCCCAAAAATAGGAGCTCTTACTAGTTGACAGCTGGGTTAAGGGCTTTGGGACCACATCTGATTCAATCCAAGATGACTTCCTGGAGGAGGAGGAGTTTGAGCTACTTGAATATATGGGAAATAGAGCAGCAGTGAGTCAGAGAGAAGGCTGTGCACAAAGGCTGAGAGGAAGATCACAGACAAGGACACTTGGGGTTTCTACATTAGTTGCCCATAGACACAGCGAGGAAGTGCAGAACCGATCATATGGAAGGGATGCGCTTAGGAAGGAAACTTGGGAAAATGCAGAAAATAGGTGGTTCTGCGGGAGTGAAAAGAGGGAAAGAATGGGCTTTGGTACCAGAGAGACTCCTGAAGGCAGGGATGTGGGGCATTTCATGGGCCAGCGTAGCCTTGGTGAGCACCCAGTAGAGGCGGGGAGGGCAGGCCCAGGGGAGACAGCAGGACCTAAGGTCTTACATTTGCAAGATGCTTTTGACGGAGGCCACCAGCCAGCAGCTCTCCAAGATGACTTCCTGGAGGAGGAGGAGTTTGAGGCCCTAAGGCCCTAGTGGAAAGGATTTGGGAGGGATGCCAGGCTGCACCATCCTAGGAGGCTGATGGTCTCCTAGGTGAGCTGAGAGCTGGCTGGTGGTGCTACAACACATGTTGGCAAGTACGCTGTGACCTAGCAATTCTGCTCCCTAAGTTCTCGGAAAGGGTCACAGGGGTCGTGTGCAACGATGCTCATGGCCAGGTTATTCAGGGGTGTTGGAGGGAACCTTGGTGCCCAGCACCCTCAGAGTGCGGAAAGAAATGTGGAGGGTGCCCACCAGAGACTGAATATGCCCATAGCAACATGGTTGGATTTTTAAAATACTAACTATGAAACGGAAAAACACATGCTCATGTTTTGCAAAAATACATACAAATCTTTGACTGTGGGGTAGGGGTGAGGAATGGGGATAAAAGTGAGATAAATACAAAGGGTGTGGGGTGAAAATTCAGTCTCTCTTTAGGTGAGAGGGGAGGCCCACGGGTCAAATCTACATTTCTGTGCGCATCTCGCCATCTAGTGGGCACGAGGGCTCCCTGCTCCCTGGGTCCCAGGGTTGGTGTGCGACCTTGGTGCCCCGCCACCCTGGGGCGCCCCTGGAGCAGAGGGGCTGCGGAGGCCTGGCTGGGGTTGGCTGTGGGTAGGCTTCCAGGTCTGGGCGGGACCTGTACTAGTGCAGGGTGGGGAGGGTACAGGCAGGCTTGTCTGCTTCCCCAGAGGGGCCCTCTGATATCAGGGGAGCTCTTCACCCCAGCTGTAGGCAGGCAGGTGGTCCCTGAGGGAGCAGAGCCTGAGGCCCAGATGCCAAATTTTCACAAGCAGCCTTCACTTCTGGCAGGATCATCAGGAAAGCAAAGAGTAGAGAGAACATGACTAAGTGAAGACCGAGCCCAGCACTAAGTAGCGCCTACACCCAGATCCTGGCACCAGATGGCCCGGGTTCCAATCCCTTGGGCAAGTCCCTCATGACACAGTTTCCCCTCCTTGGAATACAATATGTTTACCTTGTAGGGATGTTGTAAAGATGCAATGAGTGAAAATAAAGCACTTAGAGCAGGGGCCCTCTCACTGAGGGCTGTTAAGTGTTGGCTGCTATCGGTATCTGAGGGTCAACCAACACTGTGAAACTGACACCCCACCCTTTATGCTCCCAGATAATGGGGCTATGCCTGAGCAGACAGCCCTAGGATGGTGAGGGTTCAATGGCATCAGGGCCTGGGGCTATCGGTTAAGAATGGACCAAGGACCTAGGCCAGGCCTGAAGGGGGGTGGTGGAGCAAAGCAGGGTGGGGTCGTGGGCTGTGGCACCCCATTTGTGGAGTCTGCAAAAATCCCTCCCCTACCTACTGCCTGAGCTTCTCTGCTCCCCGAAATATCCCCAGCCAGGTCATGGAGGTTAAGTGTGATCAGGATAAATATGCTGCTGGGGGGTGGGGACTGACAATGCTGGTTATTTCTGGGGTGTGAGGGGCCCTCCCTGCCTCCCCGCCTCCCTCTGCAGTTCATGACTCACCACCTCTTTCCTTCTCTCCTTTCCTCATTTATTTTAGCCGTCTCTTCCCCCGAGCCCCAGCCTCTCCTGGCTCCTGCACCAAAGGCATCTTCCTGAAGCACAGAATAGCTTAGCCTGCTTGAGAACCTTCCTTGGCTTCTCATTGTCTGAGAGTCAATTCAGACATCCTGATAGTCATTCAGTTTCCCTTGGCCCAGCTGCCTTCTCACACCTGACTTCCATTCTCTGCAGCTCATCGCTTCACCCCCCAGAGAGGCCATGTACCCCCCATTTCTGCCTTTGCACCCGCTCTCCCTTCACATTGAATGTACTTCCTACCCACTTTTCCACCCGGTAAAGTCCTCATCCTTAAAGGCCTGGTTCAGTTGTTAGCTCCTCCCCATAGCCTTCCCTGGCGAACTGGCCGCCCCACGCCCCTGTCATTAAGTCAGTTGTTATTGATCACTCACCAGTCACATTTGGAACAGCCAGCCTAGTGCCTGTTCAGTGGTCAGAGGAAAGATGTCACGTGCGCTTTGAAGTCAGATTGCAAGGTGGAATTTCAGCTTGGCCACTCACCAGCTGTGTGACCTTGGGCCAGGTAGTTAACCTCTCTGAGTCTCAGTTTTCTAATCTGCTAAAAGTGAATAAAGCTCTTTTTTTATCATTATTTTTTATTTTTTCAATTACAGTTGACATAGAATATTATATTAGTTTCACTTGTACACCCTAGTGATTAAACATTATAAAACTTATTATCTTCCCCCAAAATCTCATACCCATCTGACGCCATATATAGTCATTAGAATATTATTGACTATACTCCCTATGCTGCACTTTACACCCCCATGACTACACTATAACTACTAATTTGAACTTCTAAATTTCTCCCTTTTTCACCCATCTTCCCATCCCCCCTCCCATCTGGCAACTGTCAAATTGTTCTCTGTATATATGAGTCTGTTTTTGTTCTGCCTATTCATTTATTTTGATTTTTATAATCAATCATTATAGATATGTATTTATTGCCACTTTATTGTTCATATTTTTATCTCTTCTCCTTTTCTCCTTCTCCTTCTCCTTCTTCTCTTTCCTCTTCTTCTTCTTCAAAAGATCCTTGAACATTCCCTGTAGTGCTGATTTGATGGTGGTGAGCTCCCTTAGCTCTTTCTTATCTGGGAAGCTCTTTATCTGAACTTCAGTTCTAAATGAGAGCTTTGCTGTGTAATCTTGGTCGTAGGTTCTTGCTTTTCATCACTTTGAATATTTCTTGCCACTCCCTTCTGGCCTGCAAAGTTTCTGTTGAGAAATCAGCTGACAGTCATATGGGCGCTCCTTTGTAGGTAACTAATTGCTTTTCTCTTGCTGCCTTTAAGATTCTCTCTTTGTCTCTAACCTTTGGCATTTTAATTATGATGTGTCTTGCTGTGGGCCTCTTTGGGTTCCTCTTGTTTGGGACTCTCTGTGCTTCCTGGACTTATATGTCTATTTCTTTCACCAGGTAAGGGAAGTTTTCTATCATTATTTTTCCAAATATGTTTTCGATTTCTTGCTCCCTCTCTTCTCCTTCTGGTACCCCTATGATGGGAATTTTGGAATGTTGGGACACTTGAAGTTGTCCCAGAGACTCCTTACACTGTCTTCATATTTTTTGATTCTTTTTCTTTTTGCTATTCTGGTTGGGTGTTTTTTGCTTCCTTATATTCCAAATTCTTTATTTGATTCTAGGCTTCCTCTACTTTACTGTTGATCCCCTGTAAATTATCCTTCATTTCTGACTGGTCCTTTTTTATGTTGTTGATGTTCTCACTAGGTTTCTTGAAATTCTCCCGAAATTCCTTGAAGTTCTCAGTAAGCTCCTTGAGCATCCTTATAATCAATGTTTTGAACTCTGTACCTGGTAGTTTTCTTGCTTCCATTTCATTTAGTTCTTTTTCTGGAGATTTCTCCTGTTCTTTCATTTGTGACATGTTTCTTTGTCTCTACATTTTTGCTGCTTCTCTGTGTTTGTTTGCATGTATTAGGTAGAGCTGCTATGTCTCCTGGACTTGGTAGAGTTGCCTTGTGTTAGTAGGTGTCCTGTAGGGCCCAGTGGTTCCCTCCCCAGTCACCTGAGCTGGGCACTCCAGGTGCACCGCTGTGTGAGCTGTGTGCACTGTTCTGTTGTAGTTGAGCCTTGATTGATGTTGGCATCGCTGAGAGGGATTGACTCTGAGCCAATTGGTTGCAAGGATTGACTGTGACTATAGCAGAAGAGGAGCTGACCCTATGGAGCAGGACTTGCTTCAGTGGGGCTTTGGGGCTCACCAAGTCTGCACCTTGAGCATGTCACTCATGGAGGTGGTAGAGTTGTAATTCAGTGTGATATAACTGACCACCAGATGCATTGGCTCTGGGGACTCCCGGGAGATGCAAAGTCAGCCTCTGCCTGTGCCCTTCCTGGGGCCACCTAGCATGAACTACAAAGCAATCTGTAGATGGTTGCTACTTGTGTTGAGGTTGGAGATACCCTGGAGATACCCAAGCTGTGAACCAGGGTGGGCTACCACTAGTGCCAGGACTGGGGCCACTTTTTGAGAGGCACAGGGCATGCTGATGCTAGTTGCTGCTTGTTTGAGAGATTTTAGGAAAGTCTGAAGCATCAGGCAAGAGAGGCCAGTTGTATGGAAAAGCCACTGGAAATAGCTTGGATGAGCCTACAAGTAGGGAGGGACAGGGTCTCACAGAATTACCAGGGCGGGGTGAAAGGTGTGAGCCAGGTTGATGGTGATTCAGGCATGGTGCAGCCTGTTGGCTCTGTGGTGGGAGGGCTCAGCAAAGGAGCAATGGCTTCTTCCAGCACTTCTATCTGGGAGAAAGCTGCCTCTCCAGCTCTTGCCCTGAATCTAGGCAAGTTAGTTCCCCCCGAATGTCCCAGATTCCTTTCAAGCTGCTGCCCTAGTGCCGGAGTTCTGAGGGAGTGAGTCCAAGTAAGTCTGTGTGCCAGCCCTTTAAAGGGAACATCTGGGACTCTAGCAGCCTCCATGTCACTCAGTCACAATCCAGTCACAGTCCCCACTGGTTTTTACAGCCTGAAGTTGTGGGGACTTCTCTTCTCTGCACTGTAACCCTGGGCTGGGGGGCTTGATGTGGGGCAGGGACCTCTAGAACCTCAGGGAAACCTCCATAGCCAAGATATCCCCTCCTGACTTTATTTTATTATTACTTTTAAAAATATATCTTTTTTGACTTCAGAGAGAGAAAGAAAGAGGGAGAGAGAGATAGAAACATCAATGATAAGAGAGAGTCATTGATTGGCTTCCTCCTGCATGCCCCCTACTGGGGATGTGCCCTGACTGGGAATCGAACCACGATCTCCTGAATCCTAGATCAAAGCTTAACTGCTGAGCCATGCTGGCCAAGCAATCCCTTCCAATTTTAAACCACCAGACATGACGTGGGACCAGCCAGTTCCTCGATTCTATCCCATATCTCTGCCCCTCCTACCAGTCTCCATGTGCTGCTTCTTTAATTCCCTAGCTGTAGGACTTCCATCAGCTAGATTTCAGATGTTCTGAATAATGGTTGTTCTGTATTTTAGTTGTAAAGTTTGATGTGGTTGTGGGAGGTGGTGAGTACCACGTTTACCTACGCCGCCACCTTGACCGGAACCAAAAGGGGATAAAACTCATTATACAATGGAAACTCCTTCCCATGGCCTGCAAGGCCTCGCCTGACCCAGCTCCTTCCTGTCTCCCATGGTTCCCACGCTGTGGCCAAGCCAGTCTCCCAGCGCTTCCTTGAACATGCTAAGACCTTTCTTGCCTCCTGGCCTTTGCACTTGCTGCTCTCCACCTAGAACACTTTTCCTCCTCATCTTCCTCCGCCTCATTTAAAAATATATATATCTTTATTGATTTCAGAGAGAGGAAGGGAGAGGGAGAGAGAGAGATGGAAACATCAATGATGAGAGAGAGTCATTGATCAGCTGTCTCCCGCACACCCCTGACTAGAGATGGAGCCTGCAACCCAGGCACGTGCCCCGACCGGGAATCGAACTGTGATCTCCTGGATCCTAGGTCGATGCTCAACCACAGAGTCACACCTGGCCGGGCCCTCCACGCATTTTTAATGTCACCTCTCAGAGAGGCCCTCTGCAGCTACCCTCTAAATCGCCACCTTTGTCTCAGCTTCTCTTTAGTTCCTTCTGGGGCTTCCCCCAGCCTGCACTTTCCCTTCATTTTGAATTGGTTGTCAGCTCTGAGGAGGGGGCTATTGTCTCTGGGATCCTAGGGGATGAACAGACTTGGTAAGTGTCAGCAGGCCTCGCCTGGTCCACCTGCCCGCCTGGGGCGTGCCTCCTGTCTGTGCATTCTCAGCACGGGGCCTGGCCCGGAGCGGGCCCTCTGTCTGAGTTTGTCGCCTGCCCTCTCATCCTGTTACCCTCCCTTCTTTTCCTTTCAAGGTCCTCGTGCTCAGCTAATGGCTCCTAATGCATGTCAGGCTGAGCCTGGCATCTCCCCGAGGGGGCTGTGCTGGACAGGCCCCAGGTCTCTGCCACTGACTTTGCTTCCAAACCAAAGACAGGATTTTAAGTGGGGAGTTTGGGGCATATTCCTGGCTGTAATATAGAGGCCTTGGCTATGCCCTCAAGACAGTGACCTAGAATCGTTTAACCTGAGAGTATTGGAGAAAGCCAGAAGGTCCCAGAGATGCCCATGGACCCCTTTCAGGTAGGGGAGCATGAGCTGTGAGTTGCCCAGGATGAGTGAAGAAACCTTGTTTGGTTCATAGAAAAGCTGGTCCCTGAACATGGCTTGTCCCTTCTTAAGCCAAACTGGAGGTCTCGTAAATGGGAGAATGCCATGGCTCCACTTCACCCTCTCTGCGGCTGGAGGACAGGCCTCTGGAACCAGGACCAGGCACCAGTCTGTTGGTATGCAGAGATTGCCTCGAGGCTGTGGCACTGAGTCAGTCCATGACTGTGGGGACCTGGGTGGGGGTGGGGTGGGGCTCTGAAAAAGCTACCCTGGCAGGGACAGATCCCAGAGCCCCACCCTCCTCCCACCCGCTGGGCAAGTGAGGCAGGATTCACCCTCTGCCTGAAGACGGAGGCTTGTGTGACTGGCAGGTAGAGCCATGCTCCTGGGATTTGAAGATTTGCCGATAAAATTTCAAAAAGTCATTTGGGGAATTCATGTAAGGGTTGCTGGCGTCTTATTTTGTTAAATAAAGACACAAGGATATGCCCTGGCTGGTGTGGCTCAGTTGGTTGGGCATAGTCCTGTGCGCTGAAAGGTCTCTGGTTCGATTTCCAGTCAGGGCACGTGCCCAGGTTGCAGGTTTGGTCCCTGGATGGGGCACGTACAGGAGGTGACCGGTCAATGTTTCTCTCTCACATTGATGTTTCTCTTCTTGCTCTCCCTCCGCTCCTTTTCTCTCTCTCTCTCTCATCAATTAAAACATATTTTAAAAAACGACATAAGGATAATGAAAAAAATAACTTCCTATTATACATCCTAAAAAGTGAATGTTTTAATACCCCCCAAAATTGAAATAAAGATTAGTTAGTCTCTCCTGAGAAAGGTAGATAGACATCCGTACACTGGCATTTGAGCTGTGGACAGGTGGGAACACGGGCAGGGAGCAGCTCTTGGGAAGTGTTGGCTCAGGGGTTTGGGCGTGTGTGCTCGTGTGTGTGTGTGCGTATGTGTGTGTGCACGTGTGCGTGTGTGTGTGCACGTGTGCGTGTGCTGAAGTGGTGTGGAAGCAGGTAGCCGCCTAAGTGGTGTGACTGGAGGAAAAAGGGGAGTGCTCCTCCACCCCAAATATTTCTTGGATGAGTCCAGGAATTCTTTACTTTTCCATATCACTTAGGCTTTCTGTGGATTAACTAATTTTCTCTTTGAAAGAGCAAACATCCCATGGGCAGGGTCCATCAGGGAACCTGGATGAAATGCTGCCACGTGGACAGCCCCTGGGAAGGTGTTTTTCCAGGTGAAATCTGGTTGAGATAAATGTCAAGGAGATGTGTGGGTAAAGGGAGGGAGGAAAGGGAGCAGCCACGGCGGAGCCTCACTCTGTCAGGTATTATGTTTGGGCTGTTCCACGGGTGCGAGCTCCCTGGATTCTCCCAAACACACGGAGAGCTGCTGCTTCTTATCTCCATTTTCCAGATGAGGAAACTGAGGCCCAGAAAGGCACAGTGTGTGTCCAAGGTCACACAGCCAGTGGTGGAGCAAACTGGCTATAAAATCCAGGCTTCTCTGAACTCAGAGCCAGAGCTTTTGTTTCTCGAGTGGGCTGAGGCACAAACATGCTTAAGAACTTGAGAGTCTCGTGTCTGTGGCAGCACAGTGTCTGGGAAACTTGTGTTGGGCTTATGCCGCCTGTCCCAGGCACTGTGGCTGACTCCGTGTCCGCTGCTCCCAGGCCCGCGGGGAATGCCGAGAGCAGGTCTGTCCAGGCTCTGCTTAAGTCACTTAAAAAAAAAAAAAACTTTTTAGAAAATTGTGGTAAAAGACACATAACACAAAATTTACCATCTCTTTTTTTGTTTTGTTAACACTCACCCGAAAATATTCTTTCCATTGATTTTTAGAGAGAGCGGTAGGGGAGGGGGAAGAGGGAGAGAGAGAAACGTTGACGTGAGAGAGACCCATGGGCTGGCTGCCTCCCAAGCGTGCCCTGACTGGGCCAGGGATCGAACCTGCAACCCAGGTACGTGCCCTTGGCCAGGAATCGAACCCCTGACTGTGTGGTGTGCAGAACACTAATCACTGAGCCACACTGGCCAGGGCAAATTTACTATCTTAACCATTTAAAAGTGGACACTTCAAGGCCCTGGCTGGTGTTGCTCAGTGGTTAGAGCGTCGCCCTGTGCATGGAAGGGTCGGGGGTTCGATCCCAGGACCTGGTCGGGGCTTGTGCCGGAGGCAACCAATTCATGTGTCTCTCTCACAGAGAAGTTTCTTTCTCTTTCTCTCTCTCCCCACCTCCTTTCCTCCCTCCCTTATACTCTCTCTAAAAAACAAACAAAAACCAAAACAACAACAACAAAGTGTACACTTCTAGTATACAGAATTCAGAAGCATTTAGTCCACGCCCAGTGTGTCTGGCTCCAGGGCCCGTTAAGCCGTCACGCCCTGTTCCTCCTGCCCCGCCCCCGGCAACCACCCATCTGCTGCCTCTATGAACTGGCCTGTTCTGAACACGTTATAGAAACGGAACCGTACAACATGGCCTTTTGTGACCGGCTTCTTTTACTCAGCACGATTTTTCAAGTCTTATCTCTGTCGCAGAATGTATCACTACGCCATTCCTTTTCGTGGCTGAATAATATTCCACTGTGCGATGTGCCCCAGTTTGCTCATCATTTACCAGCTGACGGACATTTCGATTGTTCCCACCTTTAGCTACAGTGAATAGTGCTGCTGTGAACATTCTTGTCCAAATTTGTATCTGAACACCGGTCTCAATTTTTGGGTACCCACTAGGAGTGGAACTGGCGGGCCGTAGAGTGATTCTGTTTAACGTACAGAGGCACCGCTGAACCGCTGGCCTCTGCAGCAGCCTGGTCCCACTCTCCCGCCAGCAGTGCGTGAGGGGTCCAGTTTCTCCAGCTCTTTGCCAACACTTGCTATTTTCCTTTCTATAGCCAACCTAGTGGGTGTGAATTGGTGTCTCATTGTGGTTTTTCTTTGCATTTTTTAAATGACAAATGACTTTGCCCTGAAGTCTTTGGGGCAAAGTCTCCAGCAGGCCCCTCAAGCTATCTATTGCCTCAGTTTCCTCATGTCTAAACCAGGGTACTCCCTAGAGCTGTAAGGATAAAATGAGTGAATCACATGAAGAACTTGGCATCCATGCCGGGTGGGCACAGAGTAGGGACTCTCAAGGCCATCTCAGGTCACCCAAGCCCACTCTTGCCCAGCTAGGGGAGAGGCTGGCCTCTCGGGGGACCTTCACGGCTCTGACCTGCTGGGACTCTGTGGGGTAAGTTAGAGCTGCTCGCCTCTGCCTGGCGGTCCCCGTCCCCTGCACCGCTCCACAGCCCTGAACCACACAGGAAACCATGACCCTTCCGAGGCTGGGCCAGGACTGATTTCTGTTAATCCCAGAAGACATTTATGGAGAGTAGCAGAGCCCCGAAGACCCCTCTTCTATTTCTGTGCACTCTCCCTGCCCTCCATGTGCGTTCCCTTCTGTGTGCACACTCTCTCTGCAGGCCACCACAGCCACGGGAGCACAGTGGAAGTGGAAGTGCCTGGAAGTTTATTCCCCAGGGTGACACCCGCCAGCACGGTGTGCGGGGTCCAACTTCTTGTGAAACACACTCACAACCAGCCACAGAGTGGCCCTGGAGAATCTCTGTCCTTTGTTAAATGAGAGCAGCTGGGGCCAATGACTGGGGTGCAGTTGAGAGAAGGTTCGTTCAGCTCCCTGACCTCCAATGGGACAGTCCTGAGGTATAACTTACACTCCAGAGTTCCCTGCAGGACAGGCATCCTCTGTACCTTATGCCCCTTTCTCTCCCGTCCTGCTTCCCCCAGTCCCTCTCCTGTCCCCGGGCAGCACTCCTTCAGTAACTCACGCAGCCAGGAATCCCCATCTCAGGGTCTGCTTCTGGAGAACTCAACCTAAGACACAGAATACCTACTGTGTGCTAAGCCCTGTGGAAAATGCTGAGAAAGACAAAGATAGACAAGATGCAGTTTCTTCCCCAAAGGAGCATACAGCTTGGTTGGGGCTGGTTCTGACATCAGTAGTAATGCTAATAGACAACATTGCATGCCTACTATGTGCCAGGCACCAGGCTGAATGCTTTAAATACATCACTTCTTTTAAACTTCAAAACAAGTCTGTGAGGGGATGGCATTATCCCCACTTTACAGATGAGAAAACTGAGGCCCAGAGAGGTTAACTAATATATGTTCTCTCTCGGGTTGTACAGGTTGGAAGTGGCAGCACTCACCTGAACCCCAGCTTTGTCTGCCTCCAAAGACCGCGCTCCTGCCCACTGTATCATGAGTTATTTCTCTTCAGAGGAACAAGCTTCAGGGGAAGGGGGAGGGGAGGCCCCAGCTGCTCTCATTTAACAAAGGACAGAGATTCTCCAAGGTCACGTTATAGCTGGTTGTGAGGGTGTTTCACAAGTAATTTGTTACTGATCTTGGTTAACTTTCTTTTATTTTTATAATTTAATTTTTTGAGTGGGTTAACTTTCTGTGAAAGTTAATTAAGGAAAAATATAGTGAATTCAAGCCCATTTCTCTGATAGTGTCACTCCCTGTTCAAGCAAGAGCAAGAGACGAGTGCAGGTCCTGCCCGCCTGCCAGTGCTGGCCACTGGCTGGCCCGGGGAAAGACCCCATCCCACGTGCTGTGGTATAAACAAGGCACCCCCACCATGGCAGATGGGGAGTGGGTGTCTCAGGCTCCCGTGGGGGAAGAGAGTGTGGCCATTGGCCTGTGCCCCTTTGTGATAAAGCACTGCCCCCACTGTCAACAACCATCAGACCCCTGGAAATCAGAAGTACTGTTTAGGAGAAGCCAGGCTGTCGCTCTCTGAGAGGGTATTGGGTGGTCAAGAGCACAGACTCAAGGCAGACTGCCTGGGATCCAATCCTAGCTCTGCTGTTTATGAGCTGAGTGACTTTGAGAAAGTTACTCACCCAGGGCCTCAGCTCCCCCATCTGTAAAGTAGAAACAAGAATAACATTGGCCTCTTAGGATCATTGTGAGAATTAATTGAGATAATATACACAAGGCAGATAGAACACTGCCTTGTACATACAGTAGCCCCCTCACCTTCTGGGAATACGTTCCAAGACCCCCAGTGGGTGCCTGAAACTGCGGATATCCTGAGCCCTCTACATACATACCTTGATTAAATTCAATTTATAAATTTGGCACAGTAGGAGATTAACAACAATAACTAATTATAAAAGAGAACAATTATAACAATATACTACACTAAAAGTTACGTGAATGAGACATTATTAAGTAAAATAGGGGTTACTTGAACACAAGCACCACGATACTGCTACAGGCCATCTGATAACCACTGAATAACTTAATGAGCCGGTGGTGTAAATGGTGTGAAGACACTGGACAAAGGGACAATTCACATCCCGGGTGGGATGGAGTGGGGTGGGGCACGCTACTCAGAACAGCATGCCATTTAAAACTTACGAACTGTTCATTTCTGAAATTTTCCATTTAATATTTTCAGACCGTGGTCGACTGCGGGTAACTGAAACCACAGAGAGCAAAACCACAGATAAGTGGGGGCTGCTGTAGTAAGAACTGTAAGTGCTGGCTCTTCTTATCACTACTGTCATGGAGGGAGAGCCTGGGCCCGGTGGAGACTCCTGACTTAGTCACCCAGCAGCCCCCTAGAGAGTCCCTGAGTCTGGACAGAGGCTCTGGGTCGGTCCCTCTGTGTTCCTGGGGGCAGGATAAAGGCTTTTGCCTTCCTTTCTCCAGCCCCCCTCTCCCTGGTTTGCAGCTCACCCATGCAGGGCTCCTGGGGGTTCTGGGGGTGGGACTGGGGGCTGAAGGGGATGGTCCCGGGCCTGCCACCCTGGGCTCTGACCAGGGCACTCTGTCTACCAGCCTACAGGTCCATGGTGGTGGTGGGGGGGGTTGGCCTCTGGTACCTGTGAATAAGCCAGCTCTGCCACTACCCGGCTGTGTGACCTTGGCTCCCTCCTCTGTCCTAGTGACAGAAGGAACATTTATGAAACATTGCCTCATTTATTCCTCAAACTCCCCAGGACTCTGGTTCTCATTATACTGACGTGGAAGCAGAGGAAGCAGGAGGGGAGTAACCACAGGAGCAGAGGGAGTCGGTTGGGGAGAGGCTGGGCTTCTCCTCACTCGCAGGAGCTGAATTCACCGGCGTCTCCTGTTCCAGGCTCGGGCTGTTAGGGTGAAGAGCCTGGGGCCGCCGGCAGGTGGAGCTGGAACCAGACCCAGGGCTGCTTTGGGGGACCAGGGCCTGAGCCTTGGGCCATAGTAACGAGGGCCAGGTGTGGGGGGAAGGGGGAGGCGGTGCAGGCCTTGGTGCCGGGGCCAGGCCTCTGTCCCCCATGCGGCCCCTGGCCAGCAGGGCTGCCTGAGAAGATGCAGCTGGGAGGCCCTGGCCACACAGAAGACGGGGGCCTGCGTCTCCCCTATCAGAGTGGGGGCTCCCTGAGGTCAGGGGCTAGTCTCCTCATATGGAGACTTTCTCCCTGGGAATTTTTTTTTAGGTTCTACTATAGAAACTTTCAAACATACGTGTAAATAGAGATAAAGCATAATGAAGCCCCATGCACCCACTCCCAGGCGCAGCAGCCACCATTCACGGTCGATCTGGTTTCACCAATCCCCACCCTCTCCCCTGCCCACCGTTAGGCGACTTTGAAGCACATCTCAGACTGCGTGTCATTCACGGATATTTCTGAATGTGTGTCTAGAGATAGACTCTTCAAGAAAAGGGGGGGAACCCCTTAATTAAGAGATTGCTTCTCATACTCCACCTGTGTCCTGCTCAGGTAAACCCACTGCTCTAGGCGCTAGAGAGCAGCGCAAGCTGGGTGGGGCTGAGTGTGCATCGGACTGATCTTGGCCAGGACCTTTCCCTGCCAGGTGGTGGGGGTGGGGGCCTCTGAGGCCAGCCCAGCCCCGACCCTCGTGCACGTGGCTCCCCCTGTGAGCCTGTGCTGAGGTCCTGGGGACCACCCGCCTCAGGGCCCTCAGGTGCAGAGTTAGCTTCACTCAGTCACTTGGGCATCGCCGGCCTTTCTTGTTTTCTTTGTATGTTTATTACTTTTCACCCCCTTCCACCCCTTCCTTTCTCTCTGCGTTTGCTGCCCATCTTTCTGTTTGTAGGTTTCCTGCAAATGGCTATTGCTGTTTTATAAACATGTTTTGTTTTTTTTTTAAATATATCTTTATTGATTTCAGAGAGGAAAGGAGAGGGAGAGAGAGAGATAGAAACATCAATGAGGAGAGAGTCATTGATCGAGCCCGCAACCCGGGCATGTGCCCTGACCAGGAATCGAACCCAATCGCCTGGATCCTAGGTCGATGCTTAACCACAGCCATGCCCGGCCAGGCTAAACATGTTTTTTATTTTGTTACTTTGGTAAATGTCGTGGTGCAATAGCTCCCCTTCGCTCAGCACTGTTTTAACAACCTAGCCTTGTTGCTTCCAACAGTTTCATCGCACTCCGTGATGTGCAGACCCACACATTTCTGCCCCCTCGAATTAACTGCATGACTCCCCGGGGTGGCTGGCGTGGCTGGGCTGAGATTCTGGGGTGTAGTCAGGAGTGGAGCTGCTGGGTCACAGGACATCTGGTGTTTCATTTCACTAAGCACGGACAACCCCGAGTGGCCGACCAGGCTACACCTGCCGAGCAAAGGGCTTCTGTGTCCCCACGGCCCTGCCAGCGCTGGGCGCCCTCCAGCTTTCCCCTTGCTGCTCATCTGCTAGAGGTAAAGTGATGCCTGGTTTCCAGCACCTCTTCTCCGGCTCGTCGGCTCCTGGGGTCTTGCCCCTTTCTCGGCCTGTCCAGCGCTGTCCACTCTCGGGCGGGGCTGCTGGCCTCTGACTGCTCTGCGGACGCTCCTTGCACCATCCAGCCTAGATATTAATCCTTTGTCAGTCCTGACGCGGCGAGCACTCACCCTCATTCTGTCATCCTCGAGCCCTTTGAAACCTAACTCCTCTCCCTCCTGCCTGCCTCCGGCTCCTTTCTGAGTGGATGGCACAGGTGAGGCCCTTCTCACTGTCTCTGCCCTTTCGGTAAATGCCAGGCGTCCGGAACAGGGTACAGCCTGCACCAGGAACTTGCTCTTAGCACGGGGCCCAGGCGTGGGGGAGGGAGAGACTGGCCAGGGCAGGACAGCAGCTGCCTCGGAGCCCTACCCCTACCCCGTGGGCGCCCTTGCCCCTGGCGGGTCTGGACCCAACTGCTCAAGGTCCCTTCATCCCCCCCCCCCCCCCCCCCCCGCCCATGAGCACTGTTTGGATCATGGTGTTGGACCTGGGGCCCCCTACTTGACTAAGACTGTGACTCTGGCTTCAAAACCTTCAGCTCAGTGGTGGGGAAACAGCACGCTCACTGACCAGGGTGGCAGCCAGGCCTCAGAGAGAGGGCACGGGGTGGACCACTGCTGGTGCTGGTCAGGGAGGGCTTCCCAGAGGAGATGACTTTGGTTTGGGATTTGGAGGAAGCACAAGCATTTTGCAGGCCTCAGCAAGGTCTTAGTGAAAACCCTGAGCGGGAAGAGGAGTGGAGCTTTCCACCCCCATTCCAGGAACATGGTTTCTTGGTCTTTCTTTTTCGTGGCATTTGAGGGGTCCTGGCCTTGGCTTTCTTCCTGCTGGAGTCCCAATCCACTCTCCCAACCTCCTTGTTTCTCTGCGTCTCCCTAGAGTGTGCCCAGGGGCTGGATGCCCATGAAGCCAGAGGATCCCTGAGGCTCCTTGGTAAGCCCCAGCCCTGCTGCACATACTGGCTCTGAGGAGGGGCTGGGGTGGGGGCTCTGGGCCTCACATCCTGGGAAGTCACCCCCTTCCTGAGGTTGAGAAGGGTCAGCCATGGAGGAGGTCACCCTAGAGGGACTGGAAATGTGGGCTTTGGCACTGGCCTGGCATGTGCCAGATGTGGGCAGCCTGAAGGGTACGTGCCTGTCCTGCCGGGAGCTGCTAGGCTATCAGAGGGGAGTGAGGGGGCTGGGATACCTGGGACGTGCAGGGACTCATGCCACCTGGGAGTGTGTGTGCACACATGCATGTGCTGGTTGTGCTGGCCCAGGGCACTGCAGGCCCGGTCCCAGAGGCAGTGGTGGGAGTTCTGGGTTTAACACTTAACTTGCCTTCATTTAACAAACTCAGCAATGTCTGGGACCTAGCAGGCCTCTGACCTGTCTGCACTGCTATTATTTTTAGTTAGGAGCCTAAATCACATTTTCATCCCCCCTAGGCAAAGCCTGTTTTCCACAGGAAACCCCAGCTGGTGGAGGGCTGGGAGTGGGTAGTAAAGTGAGCACTGGGCTGGGAAAGCAGCGACTCAGCTGAGCCCTGGCTCCACCTCTCTTCCAGATGCAAGGCTGTTCCCCTTCTCTGAGCCTCAGCTTCCACCCCTCCAGGAGGGCCACAATCACTTGAGAGGGTAGTGATGAGTCTGAAATGAAACCCAGCGTGCAAACTGTGTGTAAAAGCCACAGCACAAACCTTACTTCTTCTGGGAGCTGCGCAGGCCCAGGAAGGGTGATTGATGGACCCCGGCCTCCATTTGTTAAGGATTTAGCCCATGCCCTGGAAAATGGTTGGGTTGTCTTCGCCCCTGAGATATAGAAGATGGTTGGGTGAGGTTCGCTGGATAACTGAATGAGTGAATGAATGAATACATAAAGAGACTCCATCAGTGCAGATGCTGAGGCAGAAGGCTGCCCCCCACTGAGAGATCATGGGGATGCTGAATCAGATGGTATCTGAGGTGACTTCCCACTGCTGGTCCTCTTCATGTTCTGTGACTTGAACTGAGTTCTGAGCACTTTTGAAGACCTTCTTGTTCCCAAGCCTTCCTGTGGCTTGTGCTGAGCTGGGTGTACCTGGGTCAAGGGGTTCTGGGGTCAAAGTCTGGGGAAAAGCCACAGCTGGCAGAGCTGAGACCCATGCAAGACCTAGGTGATGGGTGATGGGTGAGCAGGGGAAGGAAGGATATATATAGTTAGAAGGTTGAGGCTGGGTATGTGTTGGGTGGAGGGGAGCACTGCAAACCCTTTGTGGATCAGCCTGGAAGGCTTCCTGGAAGAATTGGTATTGGATCTCAATGTGGGAAGCACTGGGCTGGCTCCTGGTCCCAGCCACCATGGGCTTGGGGTGACTAGGATACACCTACACTCTGCTTGTCCCCCATGTCCGGTCCATAACTCTAGAGGGCAGGAGGGAGGGATGTTCTGCTGTGGTAGCAGAGGAGTTCTGGCCCAGGTGAGCATGGGAACTCCTGGGCCTTCAGGTCGCAGTTTTGCTGGCTCACTTGGGCAGTCTCTTGGGAAGCTGGGGCCTCTAGGTGTGGTTCTGACACTGCCTGACCTTGACGGGTTCTAATCTCTCAGAACCCATTTCCTCCCTGCAAAAAAGTGGTTCGAAAAGGTGATCAGGCCCCCTGGTGTTAGGACTCTGGGTGGGTGTCTGCTGGGAGCTACCCGGTCAGCTCAGCTTGAGAAATTGTGCCCTGGGGTGAGCTAGGGGTGGGGGTGACTTTTCTCTTTGCAGCGCCAGTACTGGAGGGCCTTTTGGGGGCTGGAAAGAATCCCCAGCAAAGTTCACTCCCTGGCGTCTGCCCCCCTCCAGGTCCCTCTGCCCCATTTTGTCCCCTTGGTGTTACATTCCACAGAGGAAAGTGATCCTTCACTCAAGGCCTGAGGATTACAGGTCGAGGAAAGACTGGGTTGCCCTGGGAACCCTCACGTGGTCCTTTCCCACTGGTGCCCTCCTCCTCCTGCTAAAGGCCAGGGTGGGGCGATGATCCTGGCACACCCCAGGCTGAGGGAGCAGCAGAGCCTCTGGGGTTGGGGGTTTGGCTAGCCCTTCCCTTCCTCCCTGGGGATTAGTGACCCCAGGGTGGGGGTGAACTGTGCTGAGCTTCTAGTGGGACCTCTGAAGGGGTGGCTAGGGAGTAGGCCTTGGGGCCTCCATGAGCCTGGGCTTGCCTGCCTTCTCACTTCTGTCCTGAACCCCCTTCTAGGGTGACGCCTCTCTTCCATCCCTACTAAGCTGGGGATTTCCGCAAGCTGAGCCAACCGCCTGACCCTAATTATGGCGCCTTCATCCTGTTGGGGTTAAGCTCCCAGTGGCCTTCCCTGCCCCCACCCCAGAGGCCAGGCCCGGGGTCAGAGATTCAGGAGGCTCAAGCTCGGTAGGCCCCCTCTGGGAAGGGCCGATAGCCAGTAGTCTCCCTGGGAGCCCTGGGGGTGGGTGAGGAGGCAGCTTGTCCTGGGGTCATGATGGACAAGTTAAGATGCCCAGGGAATGTAGGGGACAGGGGCAGGGTATTCTCTGGAGAGTCCTCAGGGCAGGGGGAGCCCTGGGGAGCTGACCTCTGGAGGGCAGGGAAGTCTGAAGATGGGAAACTCCCAGAAGCCCCATTCTCAACCCTGGCTTCATGTAGAATCACCTAGAAAGATTCTAAAAAATGCCTATACCTCAGCTCCACTCTTACTGATTTTGATTTCATCAGCCAGGGATGAGGCAAGTATTTAAAAAATTCTCCCCAGGTGATTTTCATGTACAGTCAATTTGAGAATCACTGTCCTATCCAACACCCCATGGTGCCCTCCAGGAGACTAATGCTCAGCCATCAAAAGCCCCTTGAGGGAGGTCACTCTTACTTGGGCAAGGCTGGGTTGGAACTTGGGCCTTCTAACCCCATAGCAGGCCACTTTCTCTGTCCCCAGAGGCTTGCTGGATGTCCCACCCATTTCATTGTTTGGGCATTAGGAGCTGTGTGACCCTGAGCAAGTTGCTTAACCTTGCTGTGACTGATTTCCCTGTTGTGATAATAGGCCGAAGTGATAAAAAATGAATGAGATGGTGCATATAAGGCACTAGCAGCACTGGGGCCAGGGCAGGGTCTGAGCAGAGGCTTTCTTCATTATCCTGCCCATCAGGATATGCAACCCGCAGGGCTAGAGCTGCTCTCAGGGAGTGGGGCGTTCCCTGGAGGTTCTCTGGGCCCCAGGAGGAAGTTGGGAAGTGCAGGGAAAATACTGGAGAGAATGGCTCCCTCACCCACCAGACCTCATGCCCTTCCTGTTGTGGGGTGTCACTGGTCCGGGTCCTGCAGCTCCAGAAATGGCCACCAGGTGTCACCCTCAGCTCATACTTGAAGTGAAGGCAGCACAGACGAGAAACTGGGAGGAAAAAAGGGGTGGAAGAGTGGCTGAGCTTGGAGAGGGCCCAGCCTGCTGGGATGGCGGCTAATTTCTTCAGGAAGGTGATCTGCAAGGGTTTATTTGTCTGCTTTCAGAATTCTCCTTCCTATGCTGACAGCAAATCACAATTCAACAGGTTTTTTATGGGCACCTGCTGCACACAGGAGGTAAGAATCTTATTGAACGCCTACTATGTGCTACACCCTGTGTACACAGTAGGCATTAAATATTCACAATAACCCTGTATAGTAAGTATGACTATTAGTCTCATGTTACAGATGAGGAAACCGATGCTCATAGACTGGCCCAAGCTGGACAAGGATTGAGGCCAGTCTAGAGCCTGAAATCTTTCTCCTATACCAGGCTAACTTCCAGAGAGTCCTGTACCATGTTGGGAGAGAACTTGGCAGGTGGCAACCCTACCTGGCTCTGCTAATCAGGAGCTAGCGAGGAGCTCAGACAGGCCATGCTACTAGTGGGCAGTGTGGGAAGCTTTGGTCACTGGGGTGGGTGGAAGTGAGGTGGGGTGCACGCTGGATGTTAAACATGGGCAGCCTGCAGACACAGCAGCAACGAGGAGCTTTCTCTATCTGCCCATGTGTTCCTCTGAACAAACTTCCCAACCCAGAGTTATTATATTTTTCTTACTTGTCAATTCCAAGGGTGGATTTTATTTGCTCATCACTCTGTCCCTGCCCCCTGCCCTCTGCCAGGCTCTGAGCTGACCACTCCTCAGGACAGATACTAAGGTGGACAAGACAAGCCACCCCCTCCCACAGCCACCCCACCTTAAGCCTAGACCAGTGGTCTTTAAATTTTTTTGATCATGCCCCTAACAATAAAAAATTTGTTGAGCATATACCTGTAATATAAGCATATTTTTATATTGTTTACCTTGTAAAACACACTCACACTAAAGGAAAAAAAGATGAAATGGAAAAAAAATGATGTCCTGATATCTTCCTCCTGCACCCCTGGTAAGACCCAGCTGTTCCAGGAGACGGGACGGCAGAGGCGGTCCAATCCCATTCGGGATGGGTGTGTGGTCAATGATGCAGAACACCCCTGCCCACCCCTTGGTGCCCTAGCAATGGAAGGGAGGAACCTCAGGGACAGGAGGCAGCAGGTGGGATACAGAGGCATGACCGGGGAGAGACCCAGATGATTTTTATTTTAGACCCTGATGCTGAAAGTTTTGTGATTCCTTTTTATACTGTGCCAGGACGTGCAGAACCAGGACACTGTGTCTCAGGTGGTATCAGATTTCATGTACTTGAGGTGTTTCTATTACATTTCCAACAGTTTAAGACATCCTCCGCCCCCCCCCCCTTCTGGAAGTTGGGGATCACTCCCCATGCCACACACACTTGGGACAGAAAGGACAGAGCCTGGCTGGGGAGGCCCTTGGTGCCCCTCCTCAGGGGCATCATCCCCCGGTGCCCCTCCTGGGCTGAGGGCCCTGTGTCCCCTTTGCCTGGGCAAGTCCACGCAGGGCCCAGGCCTTGGGGGCCTCCATGAACATGGGCTGCAAGAGAGGAGGGGGCAAACGCGGCATCTGAGGTACAGAAGGAGCCCCTCTCAGAGGCCCCCTTACTCAGAGAAGTCTGGCCCGGCTCTGGAGAATGACCAAGTGGCTTGTGAAAGCGTCTGTCTGCTCCCAGGGTGGCTGCCAGGGTGGCGGCCATGACGGCCGAGTGGTGCGGGTGCCTTTGTGCTCAGTGACTGGGTGTCTGTTTCTCCAGTCACTGGGCGCTTGTTCTGTGGGGTGAGGGGTGTGGGGGTGGGGGCACAGCCTGTGGCTGGGCATGTACGTGAGTCTGGGCACGAACAGCCTCCCTCACCAGCCCTGTTCCTGCCAGGTAGAGCCAGCTGCTGGGACTGCCGGGCGCCCGCCTCCTCCCTTCCCTGCGCATGGCCAGGCCAGGGGGCAAATACGTTGGCGAGCACCTTCCCTGGCCTGGACGCACTGGGGCAGAGCAGGATCACCTGGGGCACAGCCTGGGGTCGCAGCTAGGCGTGTGCTCTGCCAACCCCCGGCCCCACTCCTCACCAGGGGGACGGGGCGGTAGGCACAGGACGGGGCGCAGGGAGAGCTGTGTCCCCGCTCCTCTGCCAGGCTGTAAATGGGTAGAGCAGGGCCCAGGGAGCTGAAGGAAGGGCGAGTTTCTCTGTTTGGGGCCGGGAAATAATTCCATGCAAATGAGATGCAAACTCCCTAATGAGTTTGCAATTAGGAAACCGAGGCTGTCATGCCCGGGCAGCGCCTGCGAATTTTATGAATGGGCCGGCGTGGGGGATGGGGCGGCGCCCGGCGTCCCCACGTTGCCGCGCCGCGCCGCGCCCGGACATGCCGCGCCGCACGTTGCCGCCTCCAGCCCCGCCGCGCCCTGGCGCGCCGCCAGCCGGTCAGCTGCTGCGGATGGGGCGCGGGCGGCCGGCGGCCAGAGTCCCCGCCACGCCGCCGGCCAGCGACGCGTCACGCCCCCTGGGGCCCGGCGGGGCTCTCTGCCGTTGGGACTGGGTTCCTGAAGCTGGAGGGAGTGAAATTAGCCTTCAGGCCCTGTTTCCCTGAGGATGGGCAGCGCCGGGAGGTCACAGGCCGCAGGAGGGGGGTGGTGGCAATGACCTTGGGCAGGCTGGAAGTACAGTCATTCCTAGGCGTCCTGGGGTACCCAGCGAGGGATTGGTCTCAGGACCCCTGGGAATACCAAAATCCGAGGATGCTCAAGTCCCTTACATAAAACGGCAAAGTGTTTGCATAGAACGTGCATACATCCACCTGTATATTTTAACTAATCTCTAGATTACTTATAACACCTAATACAATGTAAATACTATGTAAATAGTTGTTATACTGTGCTGTTTAGGTTATGACAAGAAAAAATCTGTACATGTTCAGTACAGAGCAACCATCATAGGCTTAACCATCAGTAACAAGGTAACATTTTTAAAAAAGAATATTTTCGATCTGCAGCTGGTTGATATGAAGGGCCAGGTGGCCAGCTGTATAGATGTAGGAGAGGGACCAGTTCCCAGCCCAGAACCCCCTGCACCTCCCCATTCCTTCTCATGCTAGTTCCCACCAGCCTAAACCTCAAAAGGCCCATTCCCACCACCCCAGGGCACCCGCTTTTTTCTACAGGGCTTTGGGCTTTGCTCTGAACTGGGCCCCAAGAGTGTATCTCCCAGGTGGGTGGGTTCTCTCAGCTCACTCTGGTCTGGACTCACCAGAGTTTGAGGGGTTGAGCCCTATATGACCACAGACCCTCCCTTCCCTCATTGCTTTCAGAGAAATTAATTACCTCCAATTAAAACGCCCTGCTCTCTGTTCCCTCCTGGGCCTCAATCCCTGCCCCTGGGAGTCCTCTTCACCCTGGCTGGGTCTGGAAGAGGGCTTGGCCAGTAAGGGGAAAGTAGTGCATCAGTGAGTAGAGTAGGGGGAGGGATAGGAGGGAGGAAGCCCACTTCTTGGGAGTGGTCCAGGCAGCCAAGCCCTCTGTCTTCCTTGGGGTCTGGGGACTTGGGTTCTTGTGGGGCCTCTGAAGGTCAGAAGCAAGGGCTGCCTTTGGAGGTAAGACCTGGGTGAAGGGCCTGTTTACATGCTGAGGCCCTGAGGGCAACCCTCTTAAGGAGGAACAACTTGAGAGGCAGGTTCTAGAAACTGTAGTCTCTGGTGGCACCTGCCGCCTCCCTTACCCAATACACCAGGAGAGACCCCAGATGTCTGTGTGTGGGGGGGGGTCCACCCCATCCCTCCTCTCTCTAACCCCAGTCCCTCTTGCTACAGCAGTAAGAACTCCTTCATTTTCCCCCTCCTACCTCTCAGTGGCCCTGAGGCACAGATCCTAGGTTTAGCAGGGCCCGCTCTACCCTGACACCACCCTGGCCCACGTGTGAGACGTGATTGGGAGGATGCCTGGTGGCTGGAGTCAGGGTGATGGGTTGTTGACCTGGGTCTTACCTCTTGCAGAGCTAGCCTTTCCTGAGACACAGCAGAACCACAGGAGGCTATGACTCAGGCCCCTACACCACCTTGAGCCCGGTCATGCCAAAAACCTGGGTTTGGGCCATCCTTGTGTATTTGGGGTGGGGGTGGGAGCAGTGATTTGTCAATTGCAGACTTCTCTCTAGAGCCAGGCCATGACTGGAAGGCTCAGAGCTTCCAGCCCTGGTTGTTCCTTCCAGCCCACCACCCCAAATAGAGGCTGATGTGAGGGCCCCTTGGCTGGGCAACAGCATCATCAGAATTAGGGGCAGGGCTCTGCATACAGGAAGGGCTGCCCCCGGGGTGTCTTGAACCCCCATCTGCCAGCTTTGCTTGCCCTCCTTGGTCCAATGAAAGCTGGATCAAAACTCCCACCTCCAGGAAGGCTTCAGCATGCCTCCCTGATCTGTGACCAGCGGGCCACCACTCTCAGCTGGCTCGGGGTTTTCACTGTTTCCCAGCTTCTTACCCTACCTCCAGACCCTTAGCTTGGGCAGCACTCTGTTCTTTCCTGCACTTCCTAGTGGCCAGCAGAGGGCGCTGCCCCAAAACTAGGGAGGGAAGAGGGGAATCCGCTTCTCTAGATCCAGGCACTGTGCAAAGCACAAGCTCCTGTGTCCGTTTGTGTGAAATGAATGTGGCCCAGGCTGCCTTCCTTCATGGGGATCTAGACTTAACCTGTCAGCAGTGGGCTAGAGGTTAGGCCAAAGATTGAACCCAGGTGACCCTGGCCCGGAAGGAGAGGATGGTGGCGCTGCCCCCTCCCACCAGCTGAATGGGAGAGGGGCACTGGAAGTCCCCAGCTTTCCTCCCTCGATGCTGGGAGAAGGGTTGGGAGGAGCTGCATAGAATAGCTGGGGTCTCACCCTGTGGGAAGGGCTGCTGTGGACACCTGGGCCACAGCTGGATTCCTGGCAGGACAAGGGAGCTGGTCTGCTTGGGATCCTACAAGGATATAAGATCCACGCCTTGGTGGCTTCTCACGGTTACATTCCTGGGGAGCTCTTTACAAACAGGTGTATAGGGCACGGCCCCCATAGTGCGGTGAATTCATCCCAATCTAGGAGGGTCCCTCCTGACGCGCATTCCTTTGAATATGGCCCTAAGGGCCTGGGCAGGAGCCTATCCTTCTGGGTCACCCAACCTTTCCGCTGACCTGTCTGAGCGCGCATGGTGAACTGCTGGCTTTCTCCTTGTGGAAATACTGGGACATGGGCTCTGGTGTCCATCCTGTCCATGCCTCTTCCTCCGGGTGGGTAAGACAGAGAGAGAGAAGGGGAGGTAGGTTACAGTAGCTCTTAGGGACCCCACCCCATGAAAGGCGGAATGGGGTAGGGTGTGCTGTTGGGTCATCTCACACAAAAGCCTGGGAATGGGCTTGGGACCTGCAGAAGGGAGAGGGGGCAGCCGGAGTGATTCTTTCCTGAGTTTGGTTTCTTGGTTCTGGGGAGGGGACGGCACAGAGAAAAACCCTCTTGGTCGGCTAGGTTCCAGGACGCCAGGCAGCGAACAGTGGAATGGCTGTAATGGCCTTGCAGAAGGGAGCGACAGCGAGGGGGGAGCGGAAGGGGGAGCGCTGCGCCCACCCGGGCTCTCCCGCAACCCCTCTCCCCCAGCTCTCTCTCGCCCCGCCGTCTGGGGCCCCTCCTCCAGATCTGGGCGCCGCCTCCCCCTCCCCTCCCCCGCCCACCCCGCGCCGCAGCTGCTGCCGACGGACCATTCTGCACGTAGCGAATGGAGGAGACGCACGAGGGAGGCCTCCAGGGCGCGCGCGCGTGCGCGGGAGCCGGAGCCGGCGCTGCGCGGGCGGGGCAGCGGCTGCGGGCGCGCGGGCACGAGGCGCGGGCCGGGAGCGGGCGCGCGGAGCGCTGAGCGCCGGCGCGCGCGGCTTCTCCGCCAGCCGAGGTTGGGGATGCGCGGCTGTGCGGCCCTTGCCCCTCCCGGGTTCTCCGACGGCATTCTGTCCCCCTAGCCACGAGCCCCACCTCTACCAGGCCCTTTCTTCTTCCACCCCAACAGCACGGTCCTTTGCCCGTAGTAGGTGCTTCATGCTGAAGGGGTGTTGGAATGAATTGATTCCCTCGCCCCCCTCGTGCTCTGGGTCACTGCCGCTCACCCCTCCTGTCTGCCACTCAGAGGCTGGAAGGAGGCATCTCCTGGCTGTGCGGCTGCGCACACGGCAGGTGCAGGGCCTCGCCAAGGGGTGTCTGAAGAGAATTAGTTGCCTTCTGGGCCTCCTGCCGTGGTAGTGGAAGCGAGCTGAAGGGGACTGGTCAGTGGCATAAGGTTGGGGGATGAAGGTGGCTGAGGGTTCTTTGTTGCATATGAACTTAAACTTAGTTTGATCTCTCTGAGCCTGTTTTCTGGCTACTGGTAGTATAGCAATCACCTAGTTGAGGATTAAAATGCAGTCTGCATGTAACCTGCCTCACTGTTGAAGACAGATGCTCAGCAAGAGCTCAATCTTTTATTATTATTATCATTATTATCATTACGTGTGGACTGGTTAAAAGGCTGGAGGCATTTCCCTCAGCTGTGTATCCACGGATAGAGTGAATTCAAATCCCAGAGCCGACAGCTCCTTGGAATTTGAAGGTGGTGGGGTTTTGAGAAAATGATGGAGAAACCAGCTATATGTCATAGTTCTGTCATCATCCAAGAATGAGCCATTTCACACTAGTTTTCCAGACATAAATATCTAAGACCTTAACAAGGTATTTTAGATGGAAATCACTAGTGGGTATTATATTCTGCCTTCTTAATCAGAGGTTACAGAACATGTGAGTCTTTATGACTCAGAGTTGTTGTGGTTACAAGTGAAAATTCAAGATTTTGTTGGACCCCACACTAAAGGCCCATGCCACGATGGCTACGTTTTCATAGTTCTTGTGTCTACTTTTCATAGCTCTTCATCACGTTATCGGCTGCCTCCCTATTAGCTGTCCTTCCACTACCAGCAACCTGCCTACCTCAGGGAGGCTCCAGCCACCTCATTCCTCTCAACGTGCTTCTAGTCTGCTGTGGGCTGAGAAATCAGAGGAGCACATCTGTTAGAGGATATGAAAAACAGCAAGAGTTTTTGAACTTGACAAATTATATTAAAATTCATCTGGAGAAATAAACGCCCCAAAAGAGCTTGGAAAATTCTGAAAAAGAGACATTATAAAAGACGACCAGAGCTACTAAAATGTTGTATAGAGCTTCCAGTAATAAAACAGCTGAATACTGGCAGGAGAACAGACAGACAGATCAAAGGAACAGAGGAGAGTACAGACACACACCCGTGAGCAAATGAAAATTAAATATATGATAAAATGACATTTTAGATCAGAGGAGAAAAGACGAATTATTCAATCAAATTGTACAACAGGCTAGCTGTTTAGGAAAAAAGAATAAAGCCAGTTTTCCACTTCATGCCTTATTCTGAAACAAGTCCCAGATGGATCAAATACTTAAATGTAAAAAGAAAATCATAACCTTACTAGAAAACATTGATAAACTAATTTTAAATATATAGTCTTGGATTGGGGAAACTATGACACAAAACATAGGAGTCACAAAGGGAAAGCTTTTTAAAAATTGGGTATATAAAAAGGCAAGTAATGAAGCAGAAAAAATATTTTTCAATCTATATGACAGGTGAGTTCTTACAAGTCAACGAGGAAAAGCAAGGCAACTAGAAAACCGGGCAAAACTCATGCACAGAAAAGGGAATATGAATGGCTAACCGATAGGTGACAGTGCTCACTTTCAGTCTGAGAAATGATAAGGTTCTCTTTTTCCCCGATCTGCTTGACAACAACTAAAACAGGCACCCCTTTACTCTGTGGACACAGGCAGCCTTGAAGTTGGTGGGAGGATAATCGCACCTGTGACGGGAGTTGGTGATATATACGAGAAGAATTAATTTAGAAACTGTTGGTTCAGGGGATCTATATCTAGGAATTTATCAGATGCATTTTCACAAATGTTGTAAGTGTTCAAACTATATGCACAAGTGTGTTCATTGCAATATTGTTTCCAAATCTGAAAAACTGGAAGCAACGTCAAGTTCGTCAAAGGGGGACTGATTAGCTAAGTTATGGGGCATCCGAGCACCAGAGTGTTATGCAGTGGTCAAAAAGAATGAGGTCTATCTTTATGCCTTGAGGTTTACTAAATGGAAAAGCAAATGGCAGGACTTTGCTTGGATGCTGCTAGTCAACAAAAGGCATGCCCTCCAGGCAGCACCGGTGGCAGAGGCTGTTAGAGACCCAGAGTCCTGGGTGGCCTCAGAAGGACTGGGTCAGGAACCATGGAGCTGGGGCCCAGCAGTCTGTTTTAACACCCTCTCTAGGGGATTCTGATAGGTCATGTTTTAGAAGTACTGGTGAGGAGAGTCATAATTTGTGTAAAAAAATGGATATAAATCTATTTGCCCTCTGCTTGGAAAATCTGAGATTCACTCTGAGCAGAACGAGGTGGGGCTGAGCCGAACTTTCGCTTTTTACTTTATTCACATCCGAACTCTTCAGACTTTTTGCCCTGAGGAAATATTATTTTGATTTTCTAAAATAAAAAATTTAAAAAAATTAGTTAATAAACAAGCTACCCCAAAAGACAAGCAAAAAGTGGCATGTGCAAGCAGGGGAGTATTATTAAGCCTTGTAAAGGAAGGAAATTCCAACATGCTACAACGTGCCCACATCCCGAGGACATCATGCTAGGTGAATCAGCCAGTCACGAAAGCGCCAGTACCGTCTGACTCCACTTTAAGGAGACACCCATTTCATAGAAACGGAAAGTAGAACGGTGGTGTCCAAGGCTGGGGGAGGGGTGAAAGAGGAACTATTGTTTAAAGGGGACAGAGTTTCAGTTGGAGAAAGATGAAAATACCCTGGAGGTGGGTGGTGCCGATGTCCACACAACAATGTCGCTTACTCAATGCCGCTGAAATGTGCACCGAAACATGATCAAGATGGTGAATTTTCACCGAAATGTGCACTTAAAATGGTGAATTTTATGTTTTGTGTAATTTACCACAGTTTTAAAAATGTTTCTTAAAAATAGCTACCTGCCCAAAAAGGTGTGTAAGGTAGGAACGAGGGGTGAAGCTGGCAGGTTCTGAGAGCCTCCCTCTAGATTACAGAGTCTGAACTGGAGGGTTGGGCTCTTGCTGCTGTGGAGTCCGGTCGCAGCAAGCCTTGGCGCCCGAGAAGAGAGGAGAAGGGAGACCATATCCTTGCCCACACAATGCGAAGCACGCCTAATGAACTTGCCACCTTGAGGGAGGGCCTGGGCTGGCACTGGGACGGATAGGAGAGTGGTTTGGGAGCAGAGGCATGCCAGGTTATTAGGGAAGCTGGGTGGTTTGCTGCCCCTTGCTGGCTCTCCACGTGGGTGGGAGCTCTGCAGAGTGTGGTGAGCCCAACGGCCTGGGGGAGATGGCTCCTGTGGGGAGAGGAGGGAGAGAGGGCAGGTTGAGCAGAAACTGACAGGGCAGGGCATGGGTTTCTTGGGGACAAGTCTGTGCTTAAGCATCTGGCTGGAGCAAGGACTGTACTTGAAAGAGGGATGATGCCAGGGTGGGGCTTGAGAGGGGAGGGGGCACTGACCAGGCTGGACTGAGCACAGCCAGCTGGCTGGGGCCCAGGGGCAGAGGAAGACACGTTGGCTTCCACCAGCCTTTCTGCCAGCTTTGGGAAGTGGGCTCTTGCAACAGGCTCTGAGGGCTTCTCCAGGTGGCCCATTCTGGCCTGGATGCACATACGCCTATGCATCTAGGAGCCTGCCTCGCCTGGACCCTCCCTTTTCAGGCACCAGGAGTCCTGAGCTGCCAGGGACCAAGTGGGAGGGCTTGTGGCCAAGGAGGGTCCCAGAGGTCTTGCAGGTGGCGGAGGGAAGGGGAGAAGATCAGGAGAATCTTCTGAACTTCAATGGGTTCTCTAGGATTAGAGCAGGAGACACGGATGAGAAGACCCTGAGGTTGAGATTGGAGGCTTCCTGCCTGAACCCCCACCCCCAGGAACAGCTCAGGCTGGGCACTTAGCCTGGGCCCACTTAACAACTTCCTTTCAGGAAGCAGGAGACCAGTCCCTGACCTCAGGGAGCTCACAGTCTGACTGGGAGAGGGCCACCCTGACTCAGGCAGAGTGGGTGCCGACCGCAAGCCTGGCTGTCTCACTCCAGGGCTGGATCTGCCCTGGCTCTGCAATAGTCACAAGCCTCCGTCCCCACATCTGTAGAGTGGGTTGCTATCTCAGGACACTCTCAGCCATGGTGATGCCCAATTCTCAGAGCTAGGTGGGGAGGCACACTCTCTGAGCCTGCCTGGGGGTGGGGTTGTCAGTGGAACAAGGAGGGCGCAGAGGTCTTGGCTTCCTCTGTGTTCACAGCAGCCCCAGTGCTGCATGGCCCTGCGGTTCATTCCCTTGAGAGGGCTGTAGGAGGTGAGGAGGAGGTGGGGAGGTGTGGGGGGAGACGGCCGGGAAGAGCCTTGCTGCTGGTGCGGAAAGGTGATTAAGGATTTGGGGAGGGACTGCTGGGCCTGTCCAGACCGTTTCCTGCTTCCTTCACCACCATATGTGCCCACTCCAGGGTGGGGCTGCCCCATCTTGGTGACCCATTTGGGTAGGAGGCCTCCCCTGTCCTCTAGTCCCAGGGGTGGGGGGTAATGCACAGGTTAAGTATAAGCTGACAGGGCCTGGGACCCACTTCTTGTGCCGACTTGGACTCGTGAAAGGAGCCTGCCTAACTTGGCCTCCCCAAGCCACAGAGGCCCAGGCTTGTCTGCCCCTCCCCATGCTCAACTTCGGTTCTAGGGGTTACTGAACCTGCAGACCCCTCCAGCTGAGGGCGGCCAAGTGTGAGATATTGATGCCGAGAGTGCAGCTCTCTCAGCTGGGTCCCCACCCCCCCAGGTCCTGGCAGGCCCTGCACACACACCCTGTGGGTCCGCCTTCCTGTTGGCTGATTAGACATGAGAGACTGGGACTAGACTGTGGGAGGGACCACCCGGAGGGGTGAGTGGGTATGCTCTGCTCACCGAGGCGCCCCTGTCAGTGAGTGTAATTGTCCCTCCTCAGGATGGGGGCTTGTTAGGAAGTTGATTCTTGTTGACTCCAACCAGTCTGAAAACTCCAAATGATGTAAATGGTGGATGAATCACCTGTTCTAGACGTAAAGGAGATCCAGTTCAGATCCATTTTGATGGGAAAGAGCCCCTGCTCTCAGGGAGCCCCAGGCTGAGGGGGACACAGCCCTGCCTAAGGGAGCCCCCACTTGATGTGCTCCCTATTTCCTCCCTCCTTGGAATGTTATTTTCCCTCCCCAGCTCCATCCTCTGCTCTCCTGGAGGTTTCCTTCCTTCCAAGCAAGGACTGGGTTGGGGGCATCGGAGCTCCCGGCTCATCTGCTCCCTCCTCCCTGCTGACTCCCAGCCTGCTCACCGAGTCTGCATAAAGCCTGGGGAGCCTGAGCTTGAGGGCTCCAGCAGGGGAGACTGAGTCATGGTGACTCAGGGGTGGACTGGACCACGGTGTCCCGGCAGAAGTGGCTGTGTGAGAGACAACACTAGGGCGAGGGGCAGGAAAAGAAGGGGCCCGTGGTCACTCGCAGCCCCGGCAGCGCTCTCCCGGGCGCTGGGGCCGTGCATGCGTGGGGGAGAGTACGTCCTCGCGTGGAGTGAATCATGGAGCAGGAGGTGGATGTCTGGAAGCCAGATGTGGCCCAGCTGTTCAGGGCAGCGAGCCCAGCCACCCACAGAACAGATGTGGCGGCACTTCTGTCCCCCTCCACCCTCTCGGCCTTACAAGCTTTGGGAAAGCACTTCTGGGGGAGGTTTCCCTGCCAGGCCCAACTAAGGAGTGTTCCTCCCTACAGTGAGGAGTCGTGTCCTGTGTCCCGTGGCCCCCCCCCCCCCCCCCCCCCCCGGCGAAGGGGTCCTCCCCACATTCACATGTGCCCACCCTCTGCTCTTGCCCACAGGCTCCTGGGCACATAAGCTCAGAAAATGAGCCCCTTCTTCCCCGTCAGAGGAGAGGGTCTCAAGGCAGGCAGGAAAGGTGACCGCAGGCAAGTGGCCCTCGGACAGGTGCTTCCTGACAGGGACGCCAAGAGCTGAGGGCCCTGGTGGCAGAGCTGGGTCTCCCCACTGCACTGTACTTCCCCAAGGCAGATGCCAACACAACCTCCCTGTCAGAGTGGTGTCCCCTGAGGGCAGACTGGGGCTCACTGAGGGCAGGGTTGTGTGTCCCCATCACCCCAGAGTCCCCACGGGGGCAGGGCTGTATCTGGCCCCTCAGATTGCAACCTCCAGAGTCCTTGGAGCTAAAGTCTGCCACTTCCCTTGCTTGTCCTGCTTGGCCACCTCCCCACTCCTCGAGGCGTCCCTGTGTCTCCTGTGGTCACTTCACTTTCAGGGGCTGGGGAGGCAGCAGATTCCCAGCATCTTTGACATGGCTGGTGACTCAGCCCCCTCAGCATTTCTCCCCCTGCCTGCAGCCTCAGGCCCGGACCATGGGGATTCCCTCCGCTTCCCTCCTTCTCTCTGACTCTCTCTTTCACCTCTGCCTGCCTCCTGTGTCCCCTCCCTGCCCTGCCCCCTCCTAATCCACTGGCAGAGATCATGAGGAGGAAATGCATCACACACGTGGCTTCATTTTATTTCACAGCCTAGGAAATAGGTAGGGAAAGTGATCTGTATTGGACAAGTGAGGGAATTGTGCCCAGAAAGGTTGAGGGAACTGCTCAGGGTCACACGGCTCCTGGGTAGCAGGAGGGGACTGGAAGCAGGGCCTGACCATGAGCCTGTGCCCACGGCTTGCTCAGCCTCTGCTCCCAGGGAGCCCCAGCTTGGGGTGTCCGTGTCTGAGTGAGCTCCTGCTTGAGTGACGCTCTGCCCTTGGGTGCTGCCACCTTTCCTGTCTGCCATTAGACTCTAACCTGATGAGGGACACATGGCCTCCGCCCTGGGTCTGCCCTCGTTGGCCCCACCACAGCACTGACAGCCTTCCTTGGGAGAGGACAGGGAGAAGCCATGCTTGTGGAGGGTTCAGTGACAGTGCTTGAGGCAGCTTTGCCACCAGGGCCACCCTGCTGAGCATGCTGGTGGCCTGCGGTAGAACCCGAGAGCCAGAGGATGAAGCCGCCCTGTGGGTTTGGCCCGAGGTCGTGGAGGCTGGGATGGTGGGTTCAGCTGGCCAGACAGAGGACATTCTAACCACTCCATGGAAGGACACCTTGAGCTCTGCTGGGTGAGGGGCAGGAGTGCCTTCCATGTGTGAGGCACCTGCTGCTGCTTTTCCTCACACCACCACTGTGCCCACTTTCTAGACAAGCACTGGCCCAGAGAGGGGGCTTCACTTGGCCAAGAGCGAGACGTTCCCTGCTGGGCTCGTGTCTATCAGACCCCACAGCTCCTGTTCCTGGGGAGTAGGAGGCTGAGCGTTGCCCAGGGCTGTCCCTGCTCCTGCTGTGCTCCGTTAAGGGCTGGTTTGCTTCTTGACCTAGCCTGCCTGCGTTTGCATCCTGACTCTGTCCCTACCGGCTGTGTGATGGTGGGTAAGTTACACAACCTCTCTGTACCTGTTTCTCCATGTGTTAAGTGGCTATGATGTATTAGTACTTATTATACTGAAGTGTAATTGGTATTTGTGAGCTGGTGACTCAGAGGAATCATACAAAGATGCCAGCGTCTTCCTTGTCTCCCACCTCAAGCCCCTCAGTCCAAGAGGAGAGATGAGACTTGGCAAGACAGGGCCAAGGTCTCTCTGGGCATGGAATACGCCCCAAAGGGTGCTTAGGCCCTTCTTTGGGAGAGGGGAGGAGCAGGAAGCCTCACTGCCACCCATCTCAGGCCTCTAGTCCTCTCCTCACCACAGAGTGTGAGCACGTGGGCTCCTGGCACATCACATACCAGGTGATAAGGGCCACCCAGCAGGCAGGACGTGGGCTACGTGAGGGGCCAGCGGAGGCGGCTGCTTTGCCCAGCAGCTGACTGCCAGGCTCAAGGGGCCAAGGCCAGAAGGCTAGGCTGTGGGGTCCATTGTCTGCCTGCCCCCCCATCCCCCGTCCCCCCGCCTCTTGCAAACACAGGCTCAGCAGCAGCCGGCAACGGGCTCTTGGCAGAAGCTCCGTCCTGCTCCCCCCACGCAGGCACGCCCTGGGCTGCACGTCCTCCCCTGGGCCTCCAGCCACTATGACGCTGCCCACTGTGCTGGCCACTGCTGCTGCTGGCCTCCAGGGGCACTGCCTGGGCACCTGGGAAGTCCCTGGAGGGCGAGCCAGTGCCTGGGCCTCATATTGAAGTTGTCAGGGGCTCAGTCCACCAGGTGAGGCGGACTGAGAAAAGGGCAGGGGAAAGGTGGTCCACTGGGCAGGGAGCTGGGGCAAGATGACCTAGATGTGGCCTTGAGAGTTATTGAAACGTCCATGTTGGATTTTAGGTCTGGAGGTGGGCAATGGAGCAGGGAGCTGGTGCTGACCAGTGGCGTAACCTTGAGCTTCCTCTCTTAGGCCTCAGTTTTCTCAGCTGTGCCATGCAGGGCCTGGAGAAGACCCACCGCCAGGTTCAGTATTCTGTGATTCATGGCACCCTTGCCTTTCCTGGCTGAGCTCAACCTCAGCTGAGATCAGTGGACAAGATGGGGCAAGTCCTGATCTGTGTGTCACTCTGCCCTTCTCATCAAAGTGGGGTGAGGGCTGGGGTCCCTGCAGCCCAGTGCCCTTGGGAGTCATTGAGGTGAGGCTGGCAGCTCACTTACCCCTCAGAGACCCCAGCCCCAGGACACCCAGGACCGGAGCTGTGGCCTCTGATCAACAGGTTAAAAATAACCCCATGGGCTCTTCTCCCTCCACAGGAATGGTATTTGTGTTGGCATCTGTGGCCCCTCTGGCCCTGCCAACTTCCACAGCATGTGACATTGTCAGGGGACCATAGGTGTGAGAATATCAGCCTAGGGGCTCGTGGGCTCTGACTCCAGGTGAGGGCATGATGCAGGGGGCAGGATGGCTGGCAGGGGCACCTGTGGCCACGGGGCTGCCACGGGGCTGAGAGTACGTGATGGGCAAGGTGAAGCCCACTTGTGGGCAGAAAGTGATGAGGCTGCAGGCAGGGCTGTCAGGTGCTGGGCTGGGGGTGCACGGGGCAGGCTGTGCGGCCAAGTCACCCCCAGGCCTCAGATCCCAGAGTCAGAATCTCAGTATCACAGGATCGTGGAATCAAGGAATTCTAGACTTAAAAAGCAATCAGACACATTTGCAGTCCAGCCCCTGCCCAGACAGCAGAATAATAGCAGCTCACTAGGGAATATTTATGGAGCTTGTCCTGGGTGCCAGGCTCTCAGCTGGCAGCCACTGAATTAATCTCCGCAGGGGCCCTCTGAGCCCAGCTCTGGTTTTGTTTTTTAAACAGAAGAAGCAAAGGCACAGAGCAATTAGGTAATTTTTTCCAAAGTGGCTTCAAACTCACCTCTGCGAGTCCCAGACCCACGCCTAGAATCATTACCTGTCCTGATCTGATTCTGCGGAGTTGGGAGCAGTGGCTCAGAGCTATAGCCATTGGCTGGAGGTTGTGCTTAGGGTTGCAGGGCGCTTTTATCCCCCGACTCTGTCACAGCTCCCTCCACACCACAGCTCATCTTGTGGGCAGCCAGCATCTCCCTTAGGGCACCTGGATCATGGTGACTTTAACGTAAAATCATTTTTTTCCTTGTTTGCTGCTGCAAGGAGACATGACAGCCCTCAGTTCCCCTCATAAAGTCCCTTAACAGCCATCTTGCTCATAATGTGACCATCTGCTTTTCCCGGGGAGTTTTAAGAAGGGCATCCCTAACTGTTGGAGACAGCATTGAGGTCAACCCTTTCCCTTCCCTTCCCTTCCCTTCCCTTCCCTTCCCTTCCCTTCCCTTCCCTTCCCTTCCCTTCCCTTCCCTTCCCTTCCCTTCCCTTCCCTTCCCTTCCCTTCCCTTCCCTTCCCTTCCCTTCCCTTCCCTCCCCTCCCCTCCCCTCCCCTCCCCTCCCCTCCCCTCCCCTCCCCTCCCCTCCCCTCCCCTCCCCTCCCCCAGCAGGACAGGCCCATGCCTTTCCCTGCCCTCTTAGGCCTGTGTTTGCTCTCCATGTGGCCTCTGCTGCCCTGCCTGGCCTCTTGCCAGCTTCTTGTGACCAAACATAGACCTGCCAAGGACCTGGCCTAACTGCAGTGGGACAGCAAGCTCAACCTTGGCCACCCCCCACAAGCCAGGTCTCCCTCATACTCTTATCCCCCACCTGTGCCCTTAGGATTCTGATGGGGAGGAAGGTGGGGCTCTCCCAGGGCAGTTATGACTTGATCTTTAGGGTCCCCAAGGGCTTGGGCTGCTGTCCTGGGGTGAGGAGCCCAGAGCTCTTTCCCTAAATTCGCACCACAGGCCAGTCTTTGTTTCTTATACCCAGGGTAGGATTTCAGCATCATCAGCAATGAACAGGATGGTTTCCTGAGCATCTGCTCTGGGCCACACATGGTGAGAAGCATGACATGGGTCGTCTCCTCGAATCCTTATGACAACTGGTGAGGTGGCGTCCATTGTAATCCCTCTTCACAGGTGAGGAATCCCAGACATAGAGAGTGGCTGGGGGCGGCATTGGTGTAATGCTAGGCTGCTGCTGTGGGTTTTTAAAATCACTTTATGTTTGCCTTGAGTAGTGAATCAGTAAATGCCCACTCCCAAAGCATGGATGGGAAAACTGAGAGTCAGACTTGGACAGTGAGGTCAGGCCAGCCATCCTGCACTCCCCACCTCCCCAGCCTGGCTGGCTGTTGCCTGAAGCATTTTCCCAAGGTATTTCCTTCCTTCTGGATATCTCTCCTCATCTCACCCACTTACCTGGTTCTTTCCCTCCCTCCCTCCTTTCCTCCCTTCCTCCTTTTCTTTTTTAATCCATCCATCCGTCCACAGCTTTTCATGGAGTTTAGTCTTCCCAGAAGCACTCCTCCTGGCCTCTCAGGGCATGCGGAAGGAAATCTAGTCCAGGGGATGTCTCCTCTTCCAGGCACCCTATGTGTCTCACCCCACCTAGCCACACATGAGTTTTGAAGGGCTTATATGAGAGTTAAGTTTGGTTTATACAAGATAGACATGCATTTTTTGCTCATGTACTTGAAGTCTGGAGGTAAACACCCTGGGCTGGTGTGACAGCTACATGCTATCAGGGACCAGTCTCCTTCTTTCTTATTGATCTGCTGGGTGCAGTTTTCATTTCCAAGGTCATGTCATTGCTCAAGATGCCTGCTGTAGCTCCCGCCAGCAGGACGGAGGAAGAAAAAGCTGAAGAAGGACATGCCCCTTCCCTTTAAGGAAACTTCCTGGAAATCATCCACACTGCTTACATCCCATAGGTGAACACAGTCACCCAGCCTCACTTAGCTGCAAGGGAAGCAGAGCACCAAAGTCTTCCTATGATGGGGCCTGACTGAAAACTGAGGAGAAGGGACGAATAGATGTTGGGAAATCATGTCTGCCACAAGGCCCTTGTTCCCTTTAGTTTGCAATTGGCAAAGGGTAGGTGGGGACTTCCCAACTCCCTTCCTCAAGCACCCTGGTTCTCTCCTTTCTTTGAAGCCTCAGTTCTTCCTTGATATTGATTTGTTAATGGCAACAGCACAATGCCAAGAATGGCCGCCATTGGCCGGTGTCCACCTACTGCAGCTCCAGGCCACTGCACTCATTTATTCTCATGGCGGCACGAGAGGCAGCTAGTCTTAGTCTCATTTTAAAGTTGAGGAAATTGAAGCCCAGGGAGATTAGGTTGTGAGCCCAGTTCCTGTTGAGCTTCCCTGTAGGAGTGGATCTTAGGGTCAGACAGAAGGAGCTGGATGGTCTGGGTACCAGGAGTGGCCTGTCTAGGAGGAGAGGGCAAGCAGGGGCGTGACCTCACTCCGCAGGTGTCTCTCCAGCACTTACTCAGTGCTTGGTCAGTGAGCACGTATGAACAGGGTCTACTGACGGTTTTGGGGATTTCTGCTGGCGCCAGAAGCTGGCCACTATAGCCACTTCCTCAGATGCCACTTTCCCCAGCATGAGTATCCTAGACCCAGCAGAGAGGAAGGGTAAGGATTGGCTACGCCCACCGCTTCCCCTTTCTCCCTCTGCCCACCCTGGTGGGGGAGGGCAGCAGGGACTGAGTCTCTACCCAAGCTGGGCTGCCTCGGGGAAGGGGGGTAGGGTGTACAACCAGGTCTGAGGGGAAGGGACCGAACTCTGGGCTTCTCAGGCAGACGAGGGTCATCCAGGCCATCCGCTTGCCTCTGGGATGGCTGGCCCTTGCTTGCTGCTGACCCCTAAGGGTGAGGTTGTTTTGGTATTGGGGCCTTGGGGGAGGTGCTCTGCACGTAAGTGTGGTCACGGCCGCGACATGCGGTTAGTAATTTTACTGTAATATCTGCTCCCCATCTGTAGCTGAGAGGAAAGGCTGATGAGCTGTGAGTCACAGCTGGCAGTCGACTATCAGGCTGGCCACGCGCAGACGGCTCCAACGGGGGAGGGGGGGGAGCGGGGATGGCCCTGAGACCCAGACATGCCCTCTGCCCTCTGGGAGTTCCCGTCGGAAACAGGTGATAAATAGGAAGAAAGATGTGAGACTGGAAGCCCCTGCTCCATGCCCACCTTCACCAGGAAGTCTTCCTTGATTAACTGCTTTGGAATTGCCCCGGGTTGACCTTGAGTTCCCAGCTCTGGCAAGGAGGGCTTTTTTTCTTTTACTTTACCATCCTGCCAAGCTTGAGCACTGAGCACCTATGGGTTCTGTGTTAGGAGCAAGGGTGTGGACAGGAATATGGCACTTTAATTCAAGACATTCATTCAACAAATGTGCCAGGGGCTCAGGACACACTGGTGAACTCTGAGGACTTAATCCTGCTTTCATGGAGCCCAGATGAGAGGCTGAAAGTAAATGGTCACATAAATATAAAAGAGTTGCGAACCTGGCCCAGGGAGAGCAGAGCTTGGGGGTGGGGAGTGGTCAGAAGGCTTCCTGAGGCTGGGCCACTCCTGGTGGGCACTGGCCCCCCTTGCAGCCTCTGTTCTACTGACAAGGGTTCTGCAGGGAGATGGCTGGCCTGCACGGTGGCACGGTGCCCGCCAATGGGGGCTGTGCCAAGCATGATGTGATGTGTGCTGATCGCTTTCCACTGCTCGCTGAAGACCAGCGCCTGCTCTTCCAGCAGCACAGCGAGCCTGAGGCGACTCTCCCATCACACCCAGGGAGTTTGGGGGAGATGTCAGGGTGGGGACAGGGTTCCCCTTGTGCTGCAGGCAAGGGTGAGTCTAAAAGAACCATCCTACAACACCGAGTAAATGGGTCTCCTGGGCACTGTCTAAGGCGTCAGTCCCCTCTGCATCCCACTTGCACCCCTGCAATGGATAGAGGAGGCGGTCCATGGACCCTGTGGCTCCTCTCACCCTCCAGGCCTCGAACCTCTCTCTCCAAAACATGTTGGAGACAAGTTGTCGTGCTCTCTTTGGCTCTCTGCCTGTTTAGGCCCAGTTCCAGGAGAGAGAGCAACTGAGGGATCTTGGGAGGACAGGGTCTCAGACCCAGAGATGCTTCCATCCCCCCAGAAATACCCAGTGCAGGTGACTGCGCTCCGTCTCCCCTTTCCTTCTGTGGGGTCCCGCTGTCTGAGACGGGGGCTGTGCTGGGCTGGAGGAGGTCCAAAGCTGCCATTGTACTTAAATGTAGACTTTTGGGTCCCACTCACAGAGACTCCAATTCTCAGAGTCTGAAAGAATCTGAGAACTCTGCATTTTAAAAGAACCACCAGTGTGGCTCGGTGGGTTGGAGCATAGTCCCATGCACCAAAAGGTTGTAGGTTCGATTCCTGGTCAGGGCACATATTTTATTTAAAATAAATAAAATAAAATAAAGTAGAAGTCTCTCAGTGTTTGTGACATGAATGGTGGAGGTTCCTGCTCTACTTTTGAGGGAAGAGCCTGAGCTCTTCTGGAGGTAAGAAGTCTTCAGTCCTGACCTCAGCTCCTCCTCTTGCTCCCTGAGTGGCTTTGGACACTTACTCTGGAAGCCTTGGTGTTCTCGTCTGTATAGTGGGACCGTGATACCTACCTTGAAGATTAAATGGGCAAGTGCAGGTAAAGTGCAAGCATCAGGTCCGGTGTACAGAAGATGCCCAATAAACAGTGCTCATTCTGGTTATTTACCCAGGCTGTCTTCAGACGCAGCTGGCTCCTTTACTCTCTGGGCAGGGTTGGGGCCCCTTGCCCCTCCCACCATTTAGGGGATCTTGGTGGGTGAAGGAGTGGATGCAGAGGTTGGGAATAATGGATGTGCAAGGATCAGCTTTCCAGAGGCTGCTGCTGGAAATGGGAAAGGTGAGAATTCCCCCCACCCCTGCCGCAGCTCACAGGGAGTCTCCCCTTAGAAATAATAACCTAAACCAAACGGCACTATGTACTAGGCCTGTCCTGAGTTCATTAACTAATGCAATTCCCATGAGATGTTATTTCATTTTACAGATGGGAAAACTGAGGCACAGAGGGGTTAAGGAAGCTGCCAAGGTCACACAGCCAGTGATTGGCAGGGCTGGGGCTTGAGCTCAGGCAGCCTGGGTCTGAACCATCACCTCTCTGTGGCATGGGGTCCCCTGGGGAGAAGAATGGAATTGCCTTTCCTCTATCCCCTCTCTGGGGCGTTTTGAAGCCAGGCTGTCTGCATGGGCCTCTTGTGCTCTGGTGGAAGGGGCAGGACCCACTGTACCTCTTGGGGTCTCCCAAACTCCAGCAGCCCTGCCCACCCTCCCCTGGTCATCTCTGCTCCTTTGCGGTTGCCACCGCCACCCTGCCCCCCTCCCCCTGCTCCTAGGTCAATATACACTTTCTCCAGCTGTAAGCATCTGGACCCCCCTGGAGCTGTCGCTGGGCTCTGCCTGCCCCAGGCTGCCTGGCTCAGAGCCCAGAATCAGGGAGAAGTGAGGAGCTTCCTTCTGAGCTCCAGCCGGGCCCCACAGCCCAAGACCAGTGGCCTCTATCCACTGCTTCCTCCATCCTTGGCGGCTGTGGGCTCGAGGGCACTGGCCCTCCTTGAGCTGCTGTTTATGACCTGGTAAATCACTCATTGTCCCTACCCTTGGCCTTAATGAGGGCCAGAGCCTGCTACGACACCCCAATTAACCACACCATCTGTTTCCCTTTAGTGGAAACAGTGTGGCTGGTGAGCAAGCGCCCAGAGCGGGATGTTGTGGGGTGGGCTCAGGGGCCATTTGCCTCCCTGGAAAATGACTTACCACCCACCCCGACCTCTACCTTGCTTCCTCTCCCTCAAAGGGGGAGGCTGGTGGCCCCCAAAGGGCACACTTTTCTGTCCCACAGCAGCGAGCTTCTGCCACTGGCTGGATGTGGGTACAACGGTGACTCAGATGGGTGCAGCCTTCCTGGAGATTTGAGAGGCCAGATGTCAGTCTCAACAAAGGTGCTTGAGTACAGGAATGGGCAGAGGTGAGGATGGGGAAAGGGAAGACAGTGGTTGGTGAGGTCACTCCTGAACAATGGAGGTGTTCTTTCATTGATCCAGGGGTTTATCGAGTACTCCCCAAATGCCTGGCACTGATTGGACACAGAGACGTGTGAGGGCGCGGCTTTGGGGAGTCCAGAGGTCAAGGTTCTTCCTGGAGGAGGTGTGAGCTTACTTTTAGTTCAAGAAATTAGCCCACTTCAGCTCCAGCGCCTTCCTGAGGTCGACTCCTGAGGTCAGGACCCTGGTGAGTGTGAGAACTGGCGCTGGAGAGGGATTAAGTTGGGGAAAGGAATCAGGAAGCCCTGGGAATTGTTGGTAAAATAGGTCAATGAACAAATGCTGAGTTGGGGAAATCAGAGGGAGGTGTCACTAGGGGTGGACGTAGGGCTGGGAAGTAGCCTGAGTAGTATATGGCCGAATAGACCCCAGTCTGGCTTAAGCAGAGAGCACCTTCATTCATTCCTCCCTCAAATATAAGCTTGCACTTCTGCGCCTGCTGGCATCATAGCTGATCAGAGTGCTCTCGCCTCTGAGTCCAGAAGCAGCTTCACTTCCTCTCACGCATTGGTCCAGGCCTCACTACCAACTGATCAGAGTTGACATGAAATGAAAATCTATTTACCACCCTGGATTGGGGTCCAAGCATGTTCAAGGGACTAAGGAAACTCCTAGAAGAAAACTCATCCAAAGGGAAGAGAGTTGGGAGGCAATCTTGGCCAAGTGACAGGGCCTCACTGTCAAAGGGCAAGGGCAATTGTAAGCTAGCCTGTGGTTGTCGCTGAACTTGCTCTGGCCTAGCTCTCTGGTAGACTCGTATCTGGGGTGGAGGGGAGAGAGAGAGCGAGAGAGAGCGCCGGGAGTAGAACACCGAGCACTGCGTACCAGGCTTCATTGCAGAGGACAGAGGACAGATGACAGAGGACAGAGGACAGACCCACTCTGGCTAGTTGAAACGGAAGGGATTTATTACAGAGCATGAACTATTGGGAGGGCCAAAGACATAGGCTCGAGGTTGAGCTTTCAGAAACAGTTCTCAAAGCCACACTGCAGAACTGGGCCACCAAGGGAGCTGCGGCCTCTCAGTAATCATGAGGTCACCAGCTCTGGGACCACATGCAATACCAGCATTGGGAAGCTGTTGCTGCTGCGTGCTCCACAGTGCACCTGCTGTGATCCACACTGGTAGATGGATGTGCTGTGCCTCCCCTCTTGACCCCCTCTGCCAGCACTGAAGCGAAACAACAACAACAAAACAACAACAAATGCCACCCTTCCCGCCCATCCCCAGGAAGCCCAGGAGCTGCAGAAGCACAACCTTCTGGATCTCATGCAGTGCCTCTGATTGATTATATCTGAATCTAAATCCTGAATCCTAATAGCAAAAGGGACTGGGATATGTCGTTTTAAAAAGTTTTCCCTGTCTCTTCAGTCTAGGAAGGCACCTAACAAAGGGTGAAATGAAGGGATGTTGAAAGCCAGCCTACCACCCCCTCTCTCCTAAAATTCTGTAAGATGCCAGGCACAAGCAGCCCTGTTTTGGATTCTCTTGGATGGGAATGGAAGGGGGAGATGCATTTTCCCCTCTTTATCAAACACCACTGTACAGCTTTGGCACCTCGAGGGTTTAGGCACATCGATGGTGCCCTTTGTGGGTGGTCCTGGGGGACTTCTGGCACCAGTCATTGCACCAGGCCAGGAACTTCCCAGGCCTGTCTGGGAATAGTTGGTGGGACAATGGAAGAAACTGGGACCAGCAAATATTGGTTATTAGGGTCTCAGCGATTTTATTTAACTCCTGGCCTGATCTATCTTTGGAAACACTAACATGAGCACCTACTACGTGCCAGGCATGGTATAGGGTTTTGGGACTACACAGAGAAATGGAATGCAGCCCCAGCTATCCTTTGTGTTTCCTTGTCTAGCCAAAGAATAAACGTGGAAAACAGATAAAGGATGCACATGGCGCTGAGGGTTCACAAAGGAGGACAGGTCCAGGAGAGCTGGGGAGTGTCCCAGGAGAGGGGACATTTGAGCAGAGTCCTGGAGAGCCTGAGGATGCTGAAAGGAGGCCTGGGTGAGAGACAAGGGTATAAATGAAAAAAGCGCCAGAATCTCAGAGAGCGGGCCAGAAGGGCTGTGGAGGGTGGAAGGAGACAGCGTTTGGGAAACCAAATAAGGGCTTTTCCGAGGTCTGAGAGTCGGCCTCCTCCTCAGCTGGGCCCCTACACCGGCCAGCCTGGCAGGTTGTGCCCTTCACTCCGCAGGCTGTAGGCAGGGGTTTGCTGCCTCTGCTCGCACAGGCTCCTGGGAATGACTCACGGCGAGGGGAAGCTGGTGGAGTCATGGGCTGCTGCCCAGGCTGGAGGCTCGGTGGCGGCCTCTCCCCCGAGGCTGATGGCAGCAGAAGAAAGTGGCTCTTGCGGGCCGGGCAGCCCCATCCTTCCCCTCCAGGCCTCGGGACAACAGGACCAGGTGCTCGCTCAGCGGAGGGAGCCAAAGGCGGCCGAGCCCCCAGCATCCTCCCTCCCTGCATCTCACCCCACCCTGGTGCCAGCCCTCCCTGGCTTGCGCAGCCTGGGGTCCCACGCTGGGGTCATTACAGGACACAGCCGCCTGAGGGTCAGAATGGAAGAGGCCCAGCTGTCAGCTGGAACCCATCAGAGGCCAAACCCAGCCCTGGCAGCAGGCAGGAGGGGGAGGGCGGCTCAGGAGAAAGGGGACCCTGCTCGCTGCAGCCGCAAGGCTTTCCTTAACCCTTCCCGCTCCGGGCGACGGGGCGGGTCCTGAGAATTTCCCACCGTGACAGGTGGCTCCGGGTCCCAAGTTGTTCAACCCAGGTTGGGAGGCGTGGGGTGGGGTTGGTTTAATTGAGAGACCCTTCCCTGGCTCAGGGAGCCCCTAGTCTGAAGCAAAAAAAACCCAACAACATAGTCCCTGTGTTCAGGGAGACCTTAGTCTTGTGGGGAAAATGCAGCTCAGACCTAGTCTGAAGGGAGACACAGCCCTGCCGATACTGGCTCAGGGTCAGAGATGGGGGAAGTTTTGTCTCCTTATTAAACTGAGAGATTAATGTAATGGCACCACTGTTGACTTCCTGTTTTAAGTGAAGAATCAGAAACTTGAACACATACCCTGTGCTCTGAACACCCAGGAATAAGGTGCTTGCCGATCCAGAGAGATGTCTCCGAGGGTCAGTTGGTTGCCCTCTTGAGGTCAGCTGCCCTCCTCAGCCACCTGCTTTTCTGAGACCCCCTCCTCATTCCAAAAGCCACTCAGCAAGGGGGTTCTTTTCAAGAGCTGGTTCAGTGCCTTCTTTGGTATCCAGGAAACTTATATAACTCACAGCTTTCAATTAACAATTAAACTTGGTGAGCAAGAGCACAAAAGGAAACATGTCTACGTGCAACTGGCCCTCCTTCAACGGCGTGGTTTAGATGTCTCTGATTTATTTTCCACAATTAGTGGCTGGCCTTCTTCCAACTTCTCTCCCAGTGCTCTTTGTAGGGCCTGCGGCTGGCTGGGCATAGCCGCCTGGCAAAGCTGTGTGAGGGCACCCCTTCTTCTGCTGGGATCACCCAAGAGTTCAGGCCTCTCGGTTATGGGCTGCACGAAGCTAATTATTAAAATCTCCAGGGGAGGGGGTGAAGAGAAAAGGCTCAGAAAATGCTGGTGCATTTGCAAGACTTTGCTGTATTCTTCAGCTTGGGGCAAGTCATTCCAACTCCCGGGCCTCAATTTCCTCATCTGTTAAATGGGTGTGAACAATTGGGTTAGATGGTTCCTGAGTCTCTTGCACTTGGACTTTAATACTCTTGCTTGCTTCCCTCTCTACCCCACTATGGGTTTTTCTAACACCCTGTTGTGACCACAGTGGGTGGGTTAATCATTGACCAGCAGCCAACCCAAAGAGCTGCAGCCCCATCTCTTCCAGCCTTAGTCTGGCACTCCAATGTCAGAGGGCAGTGTGGATCTGCAGGCCAGTGGAGCTGTTTGGCCACATTACCTAGGACACCTCTGAGCCAGTCTCTGGGCCTCACCCTGCAGTGAGGTAGGTGTGTACTGGAGACTTGACACGTGTGAGTGTTGCAACCACCAAATATTTACTGAGTGCCTGCTTTGAGCCAGGTCCTGGCTGGGCATGGGAATGTCAAAGATGAGTAGGCCATCATTCCTTGTGGTGCTCAGAGGCATGTGTGTGGGCTGTGATGTCTGCCCCCCAGATTCAAACCCTGGTCTGATGCTCCCTTGGGCACTGTTCTTAGCATCTCTAAGCCTTGGTTTCTCCATCTGTAAAATGGGGATGCTAGCAGTACCTCCATCACGGGGTTGTGGTGAAGATTAAGTGAGTCAGGGAACATGAAGTGTTCTGAGCCCAGGGGGTGGTCATTACAACTCTCATTTTATGAGCACCACCTCACTGGCGTGGCATTTGCTGTAAACTAAACCCCTTATACGGAAGAGAGGTCGCTTCTGACGTGGCTGAGGGGAGAGGCCTCATGGGAGAGTTGGTACCACACTGAAGTTTAAAAGATGGAGCTAAATACAATAGGTAGCAATGGGGGAGGGCGTTCCAGGACGAGGGAACGTGAGTAAAACCTGGAGTCAGGAAGGCAAAGGAAGCACTGAGGGAACTGAAAATACCAGAGACTAAGGCATAGGGGAGACAAAATTGGGAGGCAGGTTTAAACCAGGGGAACTCCTGGACCATAGGATGTGGCCTTTATGCTGCAGGCAAAGGGGGCCACAGGTGGTTGTTGAGTGGGGGATCCTGCAGGGAGATGAAGCTGCTGTACTTAAATGAGGAGGCAGGGTTGGTGTTCCAGGATGAGGGTAACGACAAGAACAGTAAGAAGCCTTTCGCGTCTGTGGGTCATGTGTCCACCAGGGGCTGGGCTGCAGGGGCAGGCACACCTTTGTCTGACCACATGGCCGCCCGGGAGTGAGCTGAGAAGAGATGTCACCTCCGCTTTCTGGAAGGGAGGATGAGACTCATCCAAGGTGGCTGGTAGGTTTGATGGCAGAGCCAGGAGGGAGATAAGTCCCCACCCTGTGGCTGCTGGGGGGAACTGGACCACCTTCTCAAGCCCCATCCGTATGTCGTCTTCTTGTCAGGAGGCTTCTGCCTCATCTTTAGGGCTTGCGAGCCAGTGTGTGTGTGTGTGTGTGTGTGTTGTGTGTGGGGGGTGGGATGAGGGTGTCTGTGTAAGGAGCCCCGTCCCAGCCCCATTCCCCTGTCAGGCCAGGGCAGGGTCTGCGGCACTTTTGGCCCACTGCCGGGGGCCAGCCCACCTAGCACACAGTAGGTGGGCATCTAACTTCTGACTGGTACTGAGAGCAGTGTGACATGCTTGGAGGGTGACTGGGCCACTGCTTGGAGGTGTGATGGGGGGCAGGGCTCCAGGGGGTGGGGTAGGTGCACACACAGCTCTGCCCTTACAGCGAGCCCTTTACTTCTCTAGAAGCCCCAGGTGAGCAACAGCCAAGGAGGTTGGGAAGAAGCTTCCAGTTGCTTTCCTTCTCCAGCCGCTCCTCCTGTCTCCTCTTGTTCCTGCTCCAGGGCTGGGAGTCTGGCTGCTGACATCCCAATCTTAGCTCTTTCCTCTGTTGGGATCCTGACTGTCTGGCTGACATTCCCTCCCTTCCGTATTGGGGGTTTCCTCCTGTGATGTTTTCCAGGTCCCCGAGTTCCCCACCAGGGCCTGGGCTGGGGGTGGGAAGGAAATGGCAGAGCCCCTGGATTCCTACCCCTGCCCCCTGCCTCCCACACCAGGACAGGCTTGTCTGCCTTCCTGGGGACCCGGCCTAGGGCTTGCCTCTTGGTGCAGTCAAGGGCGTCTGTTGATACTGTCTGCCAGGGCCCCACTCTTGTGGGGAGCCCAGGAGCTCGAGGGACTGACAGTGGACCCATCATCATATCAACCTGAGAGCCGCCCCAGTAGGGGGAGGGCGTGGAGCAGGCGTGGAGGCAGCCGGGGACTTCCTGGGCTGGGGTCTTCACTGCGCTGAGCCTGGAAGGGCCTGGGGCTTAGAGGGGGAGGGGACTATGCGGGGCATTCTTCCCGAGGTGGAGAGCTGGCCTTGCTGAGCGGTACACAGCTACCCCATGGGGGGAAGAGCAGAGGGAGGTGTGCGTGCTTGCTCACCAGCCCAGGACCAAGTGAGTACATCATGGCCCTAAAGGCTGGGTGCTCATGGGTTGTTGATTTATTCACTCACTCACTGACTCACTCACTCACTCACTTATTCACTCGCTCACTCACTTATTCACTCACTCATTCACTCATTCACTCACTCACTCATTCACTCACCCACTCACTCACTCACTCACTCACTCACTCACTCACTCACTCATTCACTCACTCACTCATTCACTCACCCACTCACTCACTCACTCACTCACTCACTCACTCACTCACTCATTCACTCACTCACTCATTCACTCACTCACTCATTCACTCACTCATTCACTCACTCATTTACTCACTCACTCACTCATTCACTCACTCATTCACTCACTCACTCATTTACTTACTCATTCACTCATTCATTCACAATTGTCCAGCACCTCCTCTGTGCTGGGTGCTGTGCCGGGGGCTGAGGGCTTACTGACATTTTCAGCTGGGAAGGCTGAAGAGCAAACGGGCTGCCTAACACCCTGAGCTCAGAGCCAGGAGAGAGGAGATGCCGGAGTCCTGAGAGCAGAGGGGAGCACTTGGGCTTCTGACCCTGGTGGGATACAGGAAGGCTTCAGAGGGGAGGGGGAGCAGAAACTTTTGGGGTAATGTGTGAGCTGGAGGAGAGGCCTGGAAGGGGATGAGAGCATCCCGGAACTGGGGGTTGGGGGTGTGTGTGTTCCAGAGAATGCCGATCACGGTACAAGGCGGGGTGGAGGTGAGGCGCAGTGGTGGCAGGGGTCAGATCCCACTTGTTGTGTTAGGTTAAAGGAATTGTCTGGAGGGCACTGGGGAAGTTTGGAAAGATTTTAAGCCAGGGCTGGATGGAGGGCACCTGAGGGAAATTCTCTTCCAGGTTCAGCTCCAGGACCCGAGGAGTGCCTCCTGGGCACAAGCCCCATGAGGCAGGGTGGGGGCCTTCTTGCTCTCACCCCACAGGCCTGGTGGGGGGTGTTGCCCAAATCCCATTAAATGAGGCACCACACGGCCCTGGCTGGTGGCCCGGCTGCTTGCCATAGGGTCCCTTCCTCTGGCTGGGTACAGTCACTATGATGACGGCCCAGCTCTCCCGGCACCATCTGGGAGAGGTGAGGGGCTGCATTCTGGGCGAAGGCTGCCAGCAGGAACAGGGAAAAGCCAACCCTCAGAGGAGCCTTCAGATTAATTCATTAATACCTGCATCCCCTCCACCCTCCCACCCCCAGGTGATTCATTTGTCCTTTAAGAATAAAACACATGATGAGCTTCCCATTGCCTGGGGATGGGGGTTGTTGGGAGAGAGACAGTTTGCCCCAGATTAAGCCTGGCCTGTGACAGATGAAGCCCCAGGGATGGAGGTAGAAATGAATGTCACAGTCGAGGTGACAGGTGTCATGGGCTGGATTTCCAAGGCTGCCTGCCTAAGGAAGGATGAGGGGTCGCGGAGCCTGGGCCTTTGGGGCTACACCCCACTCCTGAGCTGCTCTGCAACCTGTGTGGGCTGGGGTGCCAGTATTCGGGAAGCTTCCTTCTCCCCCACTTCCCACACAACTGGTCCTCCTAAGGGGAGAGGGGAATGGGAGGGCAGAGGAGGGCTGCTTGGCCAGGCCACCAGTTCAGCCGGGCCTGGGAACCCTGCCTGAGGCTCCTGAGACAATGCTGGGAATGAAGGCTGGCCTGGCCCGAGGCGGGCCTGGGGAGAGGCGTGAGCGGTGCCCACTCCATTCACAGCCCTGGCCCCCGCACAGGCCCACAGCATCCTCCCCTGCACTTTGGGCTCCCTGCCCTGTACCAGGCTTCTGCTCACCCACCCCTTGGCACTACCAGCCATGCCGTCCTCCCAGAATGCCCCTCTCCTACCCAGCTCCATCCTGACCCTCTGAGGGACGAGTGTGTGTGTGGGAGTGTGGGTGTATCTGAGTGTGCTGTGTGAACGTGTGTATATGAACTTGAGTGTGTGTGCACAGCATATGAGTGAGTGTACGTGTGTATGAGTGTTGGAGGGTGTCTCTGTGGGTGTATATATGTGTGTGAGTATGTAAATGTGTCTATGAGTATGTGAATGTATATGAGTGTGAGTCCGTCTGAGTGTGTGTGTCTGTGTACATGAGTGTGTGTGTGAATGTGTGTGTGGTGGGGAAGCAGTGAGGAACCAGAAGCTGTGCCCACTCACCTCAGTCCACCCCTCCCCCAGCTACCCTGGCTGCATAGTGGGTGCCCTGCCCTCTAACCCAGGGACGAGTGCTGGGCATTTCTCAGGACAGCCCTCACTCAAACAGTCTACCCCCACTGCCCCACTAGTGCCATTTATTTTTCTGACCCACACATACTCTCATTCTGGGTGGAAATTACAGTCGTATCTCTGGGAGCCTCCTTATCTAAGAGTTGGGGGAGACCCCCATGTTCTCTCCACCTAGCTAGCCAGAGTGGGGCTGGTGGCTGGAGAGGGGGCAGTGCAGGTTATAGGGGAGATGGACCCCATTTATGGGGCGCTAGGTTGTGGGGACAGGCTTCCCTGCTCCCAGCCCCAGGCCTAGCTTGACTTTCCCAGTAGGCGACAGTGGGAGGGAGCTCTGGCCCACAGGAGAACTGGGATTTGGTTATTAAACCAAGTGGCAAGTTCAGTTGGCTTTCCAGCCAACTCTTCTTCCCTCCTCCCTTTCTTCTCAAGATAATAGAAATACCAGGGAGGGTTCCTTTCCCTGCTGGCCAGCTGGGGGAGGTGGGGCCCTGCCATTGGCCCAGGCCCCTGTCATTGAAGGCACACCCCCTGGACCTGGGCCAGCTCCACCCCCACCCCACCCCACAAGGGGGAGCAATTTCATCAGCTGCTCTCTGCAGCTCCAGCTCTCTGGGAGAGGCCTCTGACCTGCTCTGACTAGAGAGAACCTGCTCATCCTAAAGGAGGAATGTCATTCCTGACACGACCTCATGTTTGACTGTCTCTAACCCCTGCCAGGCCTTGCAACCATGGCAGCAGCAAGGATCAGCTGGGGTATTTGCCTGAGTTTGAAACCTTGTTCAGCCACTTCCAGCTTTGTGACCCTCTCTGGGCCTCAGTTTCCCCATCTGTAACTGGGGATGACTATAGTGCTGTCCCCACAGGTTTGTTCTGGGGACTCAGTGAGTTAATATTTGTAAGGATCTAGTGATTTCTCTTGCTCCATATAAGGGTTGGTTAGCTAAACACATCACTTCCTTATGATGGCTGGTAAGGAAGAGATGGATGGGTGGGTCCCACCCGGTAAGGAAGAGATGGATGGGTGGGTCCCACCTGCTAACGCCAGCTTCATATCTGGGTCCCACCCGCTAACGCCAGCTTCATGTCTCACCCCCCTAATGCCAGCTTCATGTGTCAGCACTTGCTCCTTTCCTGGCAATTAGCTCCTACCCTGCATGGCCTATGAAATGCCTGACTTCCTCCCCACTCCTCAGCATTGAAGTCTCACCCCCACCATTTCGCCCTGTCCCAGGCACTTCATCTCCTGGGGAAGGACATGGCGCCAATGGGGTTTAGGAGAAAGTCTCTCTCACCCTGACCTGTCTCCCTGCTGCTCTTTGGCCACAGCAGCATCCCCAGACGTGGCCTGCAGGCGGAAGAGTTGTCCACATGTTTTCGTTTGAGAACAGAAGAGATTCACTCATGGAAATTCACCCGCCTTCCTGAGACAGTGACCCTGATTCTTTACCAGCCGTCCATGCTGGGCCAGGGTGTCTGCAGAGCTGCCCTTCAGCCTGCAGGGGTGATGGAGGGATTCTCTGTCCTCTCATACCCCTCCCTCCCCAGCTTCGCCCTCCCGTCCAGGCTTAGATCCCACTCCCTCGCCACCTCACTCTTGCTGCGCTCACTGTAGGCCTGGAGACAGGCAGCTTTGTCCCTGGGCCTAGGGCCTGCCTGAAGCCCGGCTTCTTGGTGCTCAGAGTCCTTCATCTCAGCCCTTTTCTCAACCATTTTGCGAGCACACACCCTGTGCTCTCCTGTACCTGGCACTGGGGGACCGGGATGGAAAAGGCTCAGGTACTTTTGATCACCAGGGAGCTCCCTGACCAGAGAACATCCTTCAAAGGAGGCCTAAGGGCATGGAATTCCTCCCAACCTCTCCTTTCCTCCTAAATGTGTTACTGAGCCCCTCCCTTGTAGCAGGCATGTGCTAGGCCCGCCATAAATGAAGGCTTACCCTGCCAGGAGGTTCAGAGGGAACCCCACTGCAGGATCCTTCAGGGGTTTTCTTTTCTTTGCATTTCATAGCTCTGCTTCCTGGGGACTCTTAGAGGCAGAAACTGAGTCTCCACCATCAGACCATGGGTTTCCTGAGGAATAGGCTGAGTCTCCACCATCAGACTTAGGGGTCCCTGAGAGAAAGGCCTGAGCTCTATCCCCCTTGATCTTCTGAACTGAGCGATTCATTGATTCATTCACAGTCACTCAGGGGGTGCCTGCTATGTGCTGGGCTCTTGCCTATTGGCCGGCCATGCAGATGCTATCTAAACCTGTTCCTAGTGGATGGAAGAAGCTGGTCTTGGGAAGGGAGTTCCAGGAAGAGAGAGTAGCGTGTGCAAAGCCAGGAATCTGAGGGGCATTGGAGGCTGGCCCTGGGCTGATGTAGGAAGGGGCTTTGCAGTTGCAGTGACTCATGGAACCTTGGAGAAGGAGGTTTTGGGAATGACTGGAGATCTCACTACTGTAGCAGGAGATAAAACCCAGGAGAATGTCAATATCTTTGCCCAGAGGAAGAGGAAAATGTGGAATATCTGACTCATCCATCTCTGGGGCAGGAGGGAGGTGGGAGAAGGCTGGGCTGCTCCGTCTTTGGTTCTGGCCTGTCAAGAGGCTGGTCAGCTCCCTGCCCACTGACTCCTCCCTCCCCTGCGTCCTCAAACTCCCTGCCCTGTGAGGAATGCACCCTGGGGCCCTAGAGTTCATCAAGTTCTTCCTATTGTCTAATCATAGTCTCCTGCTGCATTCTTGCCTGTCCTTGGTGGAGATGGACCGAAAGTGAGGCCTGCAGTCTCTCCCATCCCCCCAGGCCCTGGCAGAGACCCCCTTCATTCCTTACTGGCCCCAGGTACTGTCCTAGGTCATCGGAGCTGGGTCTAGGGCATGGGGCTAATTTCTGGGAGATAGCTTCACTCTTAGGCCCACTCCAAGCCTTCACTTTGATCTCGGATGGACTGAGGTTTTAGGTCACACTGAGAGGGTGGAGGGGCTGGGGAAGCCCAAGCTCTGTTCTCTTTTTTACTATGACTTTTCATTTTTTTCCCTGTATTTGTCTCTTTCTCTCCTCAACTCCCTCTCTACCCTCTCCCCACCCCAACCCATCTTTCCTTGGTCCTGTCTCCACCTCCCTCCTTCCCAGTTTCCTTTTGTTTCTTCCTCCCTCCAGGTCTCACTTTCTGTCCCCATGTCCCACTCTCTTTCTAATGGTCCCCGGCAGTGTCAGAAGATGAAAAGGTAAAATTGTGAGGCTGCAGGCTCATCTGTGCCCAGCAGTGTGCAGGTGGCCTGGCAAGGGGCATGGTGCAAGGTTACCCTCCTCCTCACTAGAGTCAGAGGAGATTCAGGGGACAAGGTCTCAGATCAGTGGCCTGACTTCCATCCCAGGCTGCTGGAGGAATTCATAATAAAGGGCCAGGCACTGAGCACTTTCTAGAAGGAAGGCGATATAGCTGCTTCTCTAAGCTGGAAACCTTGCCCATTCCGTCAAGGGAAGGAAGAACATAACAATAGTTGGACTTTGCCTCCCCTGCAAAGGTTCTACCTCCCAACTGCTGGTGGGATTGAAGACACTGTTTTGTTGTGGGGAGGGGCCAGGTTTAGAGGCAGGAAATAAAGGAGGAAGCTGACCAGCCTCTTCTCTGGCTGATCAGTAGCTCCCTGGATATGGAGCTGGGCTGGGTGTGCCCAGGGCTTCTTTATGAGTATCTGAAGGAGGCTGGAGATGGGAAGTGCTGAGTGTGAGAGGAAGTTAAGCTCCTGGAGAAGAGACAAGCCCAGACAACAGAAACAGATTTCTAGAGGGTCCTGGGGGTGGTGAGGTGGGCCAGCAAAGCAGGGTAAGGGAAGTTTTCTCCAAATGGAAGGCAATACATTTTAGGAAAAACATGGAGCTAAGCTGGCCAGAGGCTCATGGCCCTGGAAGTCTGATGGGCCTGGGCCTCTTGTGAGGTCTGCTGAGACTGAAGGGTGGACAAATGTTGGTGGGGTCTTGCAGTCTATACCTGAAGACCAAGCCCAAGAGCTTAGGACTCAGAGAGGGAGATGTCTTCCTACTCCCTCCAAGAGATGGGTGAGCCTCAGGCTGTTCTATCTGAGAATAATAGTGGGGCAGGCAATGTTCAGGAACTTTCCTGGTGATAGGCTAAGTATGGGTGACTGAGGGCACTGGGGTAGAGAAAATGGGACCCCCCCCCCCCCAGCCTGCATGGCTGATGGAGGACGGGCGAGGGCTGGGGTGGGCAGAATCAGGCTTCCTGGGCAGAGGCAGCTATATCCCTACCCCGGGCCTCCACTCATTCTAGGAAAATTATAAGAGCCAGCCCCATGGTGGCCAGTGCACACAAAGCATATTGTTCCACTCCCCAGGTCTTTGCCTCTGTCCCTGTCAACTTTGTTGCCAGTTCCTGGTGGCAAGCTGGCAGGCTCAATCTCTGAGCCCTGGACTGCCCACCTGCATAGGTGGGGCTTCCTTCCCTGCTTACTGGTTGTTCCCAGGCAGGAGACAGGAACAGGGGCCACTCTGGGGCAGGGGCATGCATACTGGGCCTGCTGACCCTCAAGAATGGCACCTATGCCCCACCCTGCCAGCAGCTCACTCTGCACACCCTGCCCAATTCCAGGATCTGCCCAGGCTGGACTACCTTGCACCCCCACCCCAGCTTCATGAGTCTTTGCAGAGTCCAGTTTTCTTGTAAGGGCAGCTCACCTTCCTTCATTCCATTTCTTAAGCTTCAATTCCTGCTTGTAACTCACCTCCTCTGGGAAGCTTTCTTTGATTGCCCCTTTTGCATCTCAGGTAGCCCATTCCCCCTAAGCCCTGACAAATTGCTGGGCTCACAGCAGACACACTGCTTGAATAATACCCTTTCCTGGCTGAGCGCTGTTGCAGGGAACAGCCTGATGAGAGGGGAGGTCACCAGCACTGGCCACCAGCCACCACCTGCCATGAACTTCCTGTGCATTATTATTATTATTATTTTTTTTGAAAAAGGGTACTACTAGACTTAACTTTATTTTTTTAAAAGGGTACTACTAGAGTTAACTTTATTTTTTTAAATTTTGTTTAATATATCTTTATTGATTTCAGAGAGAGGAAAGGAGAGGGGGAGAGAGATAGAAACATCAATGAGGAGAGAGTCATTGATCGAGCCTGCAACCCGGGCATGTGCCCTGACCAGGAATCGAACCCCAATTGCCTGGATCCTAGGTCGGTGCTCAGCCGCTGAGCCACGCCCGGCCGGGCACTTCCTGTGCATTATTCGCTTCATCCACACAGCAGCCCTTGCAGGTAGAATTTATTATTCCCATTTGACAGATGAGAAAACGAAGATTCTGAGAGATTAATCAACTTGCTTGCAAGCACTGTGGATGGGCCTGGAGGGCGAATCACTTCTGAATGCCACTGCCTACAACAGAGCTTTCAAGCTGCAGGTGATCTGTTAGTTGGGAGGAAAATTAATTCAGTCGGTTGGGACCAGTATTTAAAAAACACGAAATAGATTAGAATAGAAAAGAGTGCCTTACCTGTAGTAAGGGAAGCATGGTTTTGTGGAATGTTTATTTCAGGCTCATGCACACACACACATGCTGGTACTGGGTTGAAAAGTGAGAGTATGACCGGGTGGTGGCAGGGTCTGGCCCCACAGTGCCCTATGGAGTGAATCTGCTCTTTGACACCACAATCCCACCCTCGTTTCCCTCCCTCTAGAGTCTGTTTCTTCCGTCTCCTCCTCTGGCTATGTCTGTGCTAGACCTGGTTCCAGGGTAATGATCCTGCTATTTCTTTTTCCTGGACAGTCCTCCCCTCTCATCTTCCCCCAGTGCTCCCTTCTTCCTGGGCTCCCTATAATCAGGCCCTAAATACTCTGCTGGGCCCAGGGCAGCCCTCAGACAAAGAACAGGGGGGCCCTGGCCTCAAGAAGGGAGCAGCTGTGCTGGGTCATAGCTGCACGGGGGGCTCAGGGAATGGAAAGCATAATCGAAAGGAATATGTGACAGGCACTGAACCTGGGAACCTGCCAGACAAAGGCTCCTCCCCCAGGCTGGGCCAGGAGGGGACCTGCTTCCCCCTGGAGGCCCTTGATGGAAGGGACCACATGACCTCATCCAGAGTCCCTGCTTAGCTGTCACCCCCTCTTTTAGGGCCCTGTTGATACCCTGTTCCCACTTTAGGGATGTACTATAATTTATTAAATGAATGCTCTATAAATGAACCTCTAAGTGTTTCCACTTTTTAAAAGAATTGTAAACAATGATAAATAATGCGGCAATGAACATCTTTGCACCTCTCCCTTACCACATCTGAGCTGCTGACTGCCAGAGGCCCATCATTTCACTTCCTATTTCTCATATCTTCATCCACACATGGTCCACATTCCTTTGCTCCTCTAAGTTCCCAGATGGCTGAGCTTTATGTCATGGGGCTAAACATGAGCCAGAGGTCTGGAAAATGTGATCTTCCCCCTCAGGCCACACACCCTCTTTTCTCATAACGACTCATTTGGTTTCTTCAGCCAGGCTTCCCAAACACCTAGCTGTATCATAAGAACCCTTTGACTGCAAGTAACGGGAAACCCAACTCAAAATGCTTTAGAAAACACAGGAAGTGTTTATTTCATAAAAGAAGTCCTGAGCTAGGATGGCTCCAGGGCAGTTAATTGAGTGGCTCTACCACACCATCAAGCATCCAGGTTCTTTCTGTCTTTCTGCTTTGCCCTCTTCAGGTGCTGGCTTGCTCCTCAGGGGCTATGGCTCCCCTCATGACTACAGGATGGCTGCTGTGGTTCCAGGCATCGCGTCCAGACGTGATATATCTGGAGGTTGAAGGGGTGCCATTGCTCTCTGCAGGTCTATTTTTAAGATCAAGGAAACGTTTCCCTAAAGTGCAAACTTACCCTTGGCTCTCATTGGCCAAGGTTAGGGAACATGCTCACTCCTTTGTTAACTCTAAGTAGGGAAAATGAAGCTCCCCTGGTTGGCGAGTTATGGGGCCGTGTGAAGGGGTGGGTTGGATTTTAAAGGAGTAAAGGGGTATGAGGACAGAGACTGAGTGAACAACTCACAGTGTCTGCCAGGCAGGCTGGTGGAGAGAGTCTCCCCAGTCATGAGAACGTGGTTTCTGTGTTTCTTAACCAGCTGGATCTGTGGCTCCTGCCCAGGAGACTTAGCTTGACTCTGATTTAACTAGAAATCTGTTGTTGAAGGAATGAAATATGGCTCATCCTTGAGGGTGTTTGTTGCAATGCAGGAGAGGAGAGAGCAGAGCCAGGGTACAGGGCCAGGGAAAGAAGGCGTCATCTGCTGAAACTGGAGACGAGACGGGCTCTAGCCCTTCTCTCGGAGGGAAGAAGCTCCTGAGAGGTCCCTGTTCACGCTGGGATGGATGCAGGGGACTGACTGGGACAACCTTTCAACTGGGCTTCTAGTGCTGGGGCCAGCTCTGCCTTAGGGATGGGGAGACCAAGGTGCAGGAGGTACAGGGGTAAGGGGGGCTTTTATCCCAAACTAGGGTCCCCTTCGTCCTTGCCCCCGAGTCACAGAGGGCCAGGAAGGGAAGAAGGAGGGCTGAGAGTCAGGAGTCTACCTGGGGACAAAGAAAAACACAGGAAGTGACTCAAGGCTACAGGGCAGCCAGGTGGCCTGCGGTGCCCCTGGACAGACCCTGAGGGAGTTATTTGAGGGCAAGGGTCCCCTCCCCAGAGGCTGCTGGTGGACACCATCATGGCTATTTCTGCCAACCATGTTGCCCACAAACTCTTCCCCTCCTTACCACAGCAGGCCGCCTGCCCACTCGCCCACAAACCCAGCCACCAGCTGTTGCAATTCCTGGCTCTGGTCCACCCCCTGCATCCGGGAGGGCTCATCACCTCTGACCCCAGAAGATGGGTCAACCCCTTTCCGTGCCTCCTCCCAGTTCATCTCCCTCTGCCCTCGCACCCAGAAGGGAAGAGGACACTGGAGCCACTAGAAGATGAGGGTCTTCTGAGCAAAGCAGGTGCTTCTGTGCACCGTGCAACTGGGCTATCTTCAGGGTCAAGGATTGGGCCTCAGGTGGAATGGTGGGTAGAGGTGGGGAGCACATGCCTTGTGAACTGCTGAGTCCTCTGCTGTAAGAGGGGACTTTGTCCCATTCACTGGAGTTCAGGTTTGAGGCCAGGACCCCAACTAGTACTACAATATTTTGCCTCCATTTACCACCACTGTTCTTATGCGTTAAGCTTCCTTAGAGACCTCTGAAGGAGGAGGAGTGGCTGGGCATAATTAAAGCACATTGTTTTAAATATTATTGTACAAATGTAGGTTATATGACATGTAAGTTTAGCAACTTGTTTTTTCACTTATTATCTTAGACATCTTTCCATAGTTGTATAGCTAGCTGTCTTACTCTTTTTAATTGCTGCATAGTACTTCACCCTATGGATGCACTATAATTTATTTAGCCAGTCCTCTATAAATGAGCCTCCTGGTTGTTTCCCCAACTTTTAAAAAATAATATATATCTTTGTTGATTTCAGAGAGAGGAAGGGAGACGGAGAGAGAGAAACATCAATGAAGAGAGTCACTGATCAGATGCCTCCTGCACGCCCCGCACTGGGGATCGAGCCCGCAACCCCGGGCATGTGCCCTGACCAGGAATCGAATCGTGATCTCCTGGATCCTAGGTCCATGCTCAACCATTGAGCCGTGCTGTTCCCCCAACTTTTAAAAATATTATAAACAATGCTGCAAGGAACATCTTTGTTCATTTACCTTTGGGCACCTGTATAAGTGCTTTTGTAGGATAAAGTCCTAGACTTTAAACTGCTAAGGCAAAGAGTATGAACATTTACATTTTAGTAGATAAGACCTGATTGCTCTCCAGAATGTACTGATTTCCTTCCACCTAGCATTGTACAAGACAGCCTGTGTAACCACACCTTCCACAACACCAAAAGTTACAACTCTTCTTAATCTTTGCCAATCTGATAAGGAAAAAATTATATCTTGTTTTCATTTGCATTTAAAATTGTAAATGAGGTGGAACATTTTGTATATTTTTGTTAACCAGTTGTAATTGTGAGGGGACTGTTTATTTCTTTTGCACATATTTCCCCACTAGATTGTTGTCTTTTCCTTCTTGTTTCTATTTTTGTTTTTTTAAAAATATGTCATTTTTAATTAGGAAAATGAGCATTTTGTCATATGTGCTGCAGGCATTTTTTTTTCTTATTTTGTCTTTTGATTTTGCTTATGTTTTTTAAATTTCTATGTAAAGATTTCTTAATCTCAGCTATGACTTCTGTTTTGTTTCATGGTTAGAAGAGCCTTTGCTACCTACCTCAGGATCATAAAAACATTTACACACATTTCCTTCTAGAACTTTTATGGCTTTATTTTTCAAATGTTTTATTAATTTTTTTTTCTTTAAACCTTTGATGCAGTTGGAATTTATTTCAGGTAGGGAATGCAGATTTATTTACTTTGTTCCAAATATCTGGCTAGTGTCTCAATTTATTGAATGGAATACTCATGTTTATTTGGGCCAGTTTTAAATTGCTGCATTCTTTACTACTGACCTGTCTGCTTGTACCAGGTTCATATTATTTTAATTATTGTAACTGTGTAATATTTTAAAAAGTGTTTTATGGGGCTACTCCTCCCTTGTTAGTTTACTTTTTTCCCTCCAAAATTTTTGTGGCAATTCTTTTATATTTATTTTCCCATGAATTTATAATCATTTTTGTCAATTTCTCTCCAAAAATCCCACTGAATTTATAGATTCATTGTGGGGACACTGACATGTTTACAGTGCTGTTGACTTCTTACCTGAGAGCAGGCACGGTCTCTGTCTCTCCGTTTATTCAAGTCTCTGTTTAAGGCCCTCATTTGGGTTTATAGCTCTTCCTGTGTAGACTTATGCATTTCCCCCCCTGTTTTATGTTATCTTTCTGGATAGGAGCCTATTTCTTGTGCTTAGGTAAGCTTGCTTTAAAAAATAGCCACCTTGCCCGGCTGGCGTGGCTCAGCGGTTGAGTATCAACTTATGATCTGGGAGATCATGGTTCGATTCCTGGTCAGGACATATGCCCGGGTTTCAGTCTCGATCCCCAGCAGGGGGCGTGCAGGAGGTGGCTGATGAATGACTCTCATCACTGATGTTTCTCTCTCTCTCTCTCTCTCCCTTCCTCTCTCTGGAATCAATAAAGGCATATTTAAACAAAAAAAATAGCCACCTTGCTAAATTGCCCGATTATCAATAAAAGTTCTTTGGCTGACTCTCTTGCAACATCCATGTATAGAATAATATCACCCAATGATAATAATTATGCTTTCTCTTTACAATATTTACACCTCTTATTTTATCCTTTTATCTAGTTGCATCGTGAAGTGCTTCCAGAGCAATGTTAAATGCTAGTGGCGATAGTTTATGGTAGATGACATCGGTAATATGGGACTATGTCTAGTCTCCCATTAAATATGATGGAGTAAAATTAATCTCTTTATTTTACATATTAAGATAGTGGGTTGCCCGGCTGGGTGTGGCTCAGCGGTTGAGTGTCGACCTAGGATCCAGGCGATCGGGGTTCGATTCCCGGTCAGGGCACATGCCCGGGTTGCGGGCTCAATCTCCAGTGACTCTCTCATCACTGATGTTTCTATCTCTCTCTCTCCCTCGCCTTTCCTCTCTCTGAAATCAATAAAGATATATTAAAAAAAAAAAAAAAAAGATAGTGGGTTATGTTGTGTTTCCCAGAATTTGGCCTTCTTGCTCTTCTGGGAAGAACCACACCCAGTCTTTGTATTCTGCTTTTATTTACAGTCCTAATAGATACACTGTTCCTTAGCTCAGAACCTCCTCCTTAGTACACAGGCATGAAGGCAGGTGGAGGTGTGAGACCGGGAGTGTGGCCTCAGGGAAGGGCTGAAGCTCAGGTCCTGTGTTCTCAGCTTCCTATCTCCAAGGGAATGGGGGTACACGAGACACGCCTTCCCCCAGACTGAGAGGGGAAACAGCTGAGCAGGGGGTGAGGAGGGCAAGGGAAGGGAGGGGGCAGGCAGCCTTGGAAGAAACCCAGGGAATCTTCTGTTTGTCCCTGAAGACTTCCTGCCCCTCTGTCACCTTCAGGGCTACCTTGAGCCTTTGTCTTTTGGGGGGAACATGGTTCTGAACCTTGGGCTTCTCTCAGGTATGGGTGGATACTCCTGTGCCAGGGGAGGTGAGGCATGGCTAGGGGAGTCCTCTGAAGCTATTAGATCAAGGAAGAGTTCTAGCCTGGTTTGGCTACTTTTTTAAAAAAAAAGTTTTTATTGATTTAGAGAGAGAGGAAGGGAGAGGGAGAGAGGGAGAGAAAAATGTTGACAAGAGAGAAACATCAGTGGGCTGCCTCCTGCACACCCCCTACTGGGCATGGAGCCTGCAACCCAGACATGTGCCCTGACAGGGAATTGAACCTGCAGCTTCTTGGTGCATGTGATGATGCTCAACTAACTGGGCCACACTGGCCAGGGTGGGCTGCTTCTTCACTCGGTAGCTTCTGAGAGCCATGACTGCGTCTGTCCTCCACTCATCTCCTGCAGGCTCCTGCGGGCTGTTCTTTTGTCCTGAACATCTGACCTCACTCCATCTTCTTCCCATTTCCTGATGCAGTCATGGGGTCCTCTGACCATGACCCTTTATCAGGAACCTGACTTCGTTATCACTCTTTGGTAAATGTTGCTGTGCCCAGGGCTTGCTGGACAGAGGAGAGGGTTGGGGGAGAGAAGGAGACTTTCTAGTGTGGAGCATGACAGGCATCGAGGTGGCCAAGGGCCGCTTTGTAGATGATGGCCTGAAGCCAGATAGCTAGAAAGAGACAAGAGGGCTCTTCAGATGTCTTCTCTGAGCTGGCCTCCTCCCCCTCCTTACTACAACTGTCAGCTCCAGGAGCACAGAAGGAACAAGCCCTTGACTCAGAATCTCCGCATCTTCCAGGCCCATGAACTCCCTCTGGCCCTTAATTAACCCAGTCATTTATGAGGTAAGGAGGTGACTCTGTGGCTGTGTTTATATTACCCAAATGGGTATAGATACACCCTTACTCTTTTTTCAAGAGAGAAGGCCAATAGCATACAGACAGGTGTGGGGCAAACTGGGTTCCAGGCAAAGTGAGAAAGAGCCTGGGCAGCCACTGTCAGGAGGCCAGCAACAGTGAATGGTGGGCAGTCTGCCCGGAGACAGAGGACTGAATGCGATGACCTCTGGATGCTGATGACACTGTGAGGATGAAAGGATTCTGAGTTTTTTCCTGCTACTTTTGGTGCATCCCAATAGGGTCAGCTGGAGCTAACTTCATTTCCTAGCCATGGGAGGCTGGGGTAGAGTGGGGAGGTTGGTCAGCAGGAAGGGGCTCCATCAGACTGGAGCTCAGGGCAGAAATTCAGCTTCTGGCAAGACAGTAAGAGCAAAACAGATCTCAGTCTTGGGGGAATCAGGACCCTGGGTAGACACTTGAGGCCGGGGTTTGGAAAGAAAGAGGCAAGATGGGCCCTAGAGTTTGGACGTGGGCTTCCAGAACATGGAGGGGGACGTGGCAGAATGGGGAACCCTTGAGACATTTGAGTTAGCTACTGTCAGCCACAACCCAAGAGGGTTTTCCTTAGAATCATCTTGCAAAATCATGATGGATTCTCCACTGATGTGGCTTCCGGTAGAAAAGTTAGTTCCACTGGCGGGTCCTGCTAAGTGCCCTGGCATGTCTTACTCATTTCCAGTCTTCTCAATTTCTGCACCAGGCCCAGGCCCCAGGAGGAACTGCTGGTAAACGTGTCCCAGATGTGCGGTGTGAGATGGAGCCAAGATGGTGAGATGACTGCTTTTTGGAATAACAATGCAATTTCCTCAGAAAGCCTTCTCTTTTGGGCAGACACTGCCTACTGTTAGCAGTTTAATGAGACCGGAAAAGCTCTCCCTCCTCTCCTCAAGGCCAGAGACCCTCAGGGTTGGAGGGACCCTTTCCAGACTATGCTCCAGGGGGCCTTAGGGGTTCTATGGAGCCTCCTGCGGCTGAACAGGAAGGGCTTGGGCACCACCTCAGTGCTCTCCACCCCAGCTACAACCAAAGAGGGCCTCTGTTTCGATCTGTTTGTTGTACATATGGGGCTTCTGAGTAGGGGTTCTTTATACATTGAGCTCTGAATCTTAAAATACTTTGAGAAGGCCTTGGAATGGGCCAGAGGGCCTTACACTGTGGTGTCTGGGCCTCAGCCGTGGGATGCTGTGCTCCACTCCAGTTTAGAGGCTGGGGTCTGGTTCCTTGCTGGCTGTCACCTGGGAGTCCCTAGCTCCTAGAGGCTTCTCTCTGGTTATTACTTGTGGTGCCCTACTTCTCAGAACCAGTAATGGCACAGACAATTCTTTTCACACTTGAGCTTTCTCTGACTTCCCTTCTGTCATACCTCTTCTGTCTTCCTCTTTTGCCACGTCTTTCTTCTACTTCCAGCCAGAGAATGTTCTCTGCTTTTAAGGGATTATGGGATTAGATTGGATCTACCCAGATAATCCAGGAAAACCTCTCTATTTTAAGGTTTGTAACCTTAATCACATCTGCCAAACCTCTTTTGCCAGGTAACATAATATATTCCCAAGTCCCAGGCATTAGGGCGTAGACATCTTTGAAGGATCATTATTTGGCCTATCACAGTGTTTAAGCTTTCAGTCTTTTCTCCAGGCAAATTATCTTTGTAAAGAAATAGTTGTAAACATGTGCAGTGTCACTTGCTGGCAACTCAATATCATTTTCTTCCCCTTATGCATGCTTTCCTCCGTCCAGCAGGGGCTGGAAGCCAGGGGACTACAGTTCTCAGAATCCCCGCCAGACAACAAGAGACAGTCCATGAGCTCTGACCTGGCAGGTGGAAGACAAACGTCAGTCATAGCATTGTTCTCGTGGCAGCTGTGGCCAGGTATGTGGGCTCCAGCTGAGAGGAGATTTGGGAGCAGCCTTCAGGTGTTCGCTCTGCTTTGGTGCTGGACCTAGCAATGACCCTGACAGCCTCTCATAATGAAACTTGCACAGCTTTGTGTACACCTAATTTCCTGTACTAAGTCCCTTTCTGCTTGAAATGACTAGAGTGATTTCTGTGCTCCTAGCTGACTGATGCAGGGATCTTGTTGACCGTAACAATTTATAACCTGTTTGTTTCCACTTAATAATAGATCATAAAGATAAATCTGTCCACAGGTTATTCAATTTTCTTAAAGTATTCAATAAAATATGGGTCTGCATGGCTGTGTGCTAGCCCATCATACGGATATATCACAATTTATTTAACCAACCCCCTGTTGTTAGACAGTTTGGTTGTTTCCTGTTTTAAACTTTTATAACCCATGCTGTTGAGAACATTTTTGGCCATGAATCTTTGTGCAAGTCTAAGAGTATTTACTTAGAATATAATAACTGCAATTTTAGTTATAAGGCACTAACTTTTAGAAAGCTTTTATGCATATTTCCAGATAACTCACCTGTGTTTTCTTCCCTTGGCCCCCCAGGACACTGCACTCCTCTGGTTCTCTTCTCACCTTTCTGGCTGTGCTCCTATGTCTCCTTGGCTGGTTTCTTCCCATCTCTCTGACCTCTAACCAGTGGAGAGCCCTGGGACTCAGTCCATGCATGTCTTCTCTTTCACCTAAACTTATTCCCTTGGTGAATGAATTACTCTCATTGATTTAAATACTATTCACAGGCTGATGACCCCTTCATTTATATCTTAGGCCCAAGCCTTTTCCCTGAACTCCAGACTTGTATATTCAAATTGCCTACCCAACATCTATACCTGGATATTTGCTGGGAATATCAAAATCAGTATGTCCCAAACTGAACTCTGAGCTTGCTTCCCAAACCTGCTTTCCCCACAGTCTTCCCATCTCAGTTAATGACAATTTGCTCCTCCAAGTTGCTCAGACCAAACAGCCTGGTAGTCATCCTGACATCTGTGTTTTTCTCCTACCCTTTGTCCAATCCATGAGCAAATCTTGTGGACTCTAATTCAAAATACATCCATAATCCAACCACTTCTCACCAGCCCCACCATTACCTGGTCTCACCATCCATTGGCTCACCCCCAGTAGCCTCCTAACTATAAAACTCTTCCCCTTCCCCCACTCCCACCCCTACCCCCACACTTAGCCTACTCTCAACGGTGGCCAGAGTAATCCTGTTAAAACATGAACCAGATAACGTTGCTTCTCAGAACCCTCCAGGGACTCCCATCTCCCTCAATAAAAGCTAATATCCTTATAGTGGTCTGCAGAACCTTAATTAACTCCCCCCCATTGCCCCTCTGACCTCCTCTCCCCACTGTCCAGCCACCAGAGCCTTCTTGCTGTTTCTCAAACATTCCAGGCAAGCGTCTACCTTGAGTCATTTACCACATGTCCCCTCTGCTTAGACACCTTGCCCAGATGTCCACATGACAGGCTTCCTCGCCTCCTCAGGTCAAATATCTCGGAAGTGACTCCTTCTTGGTTCCCCCATCCCATATAAAATGGCAACCCCTAGCAACCCCAACACTCCCTTTTCCTACTCTACTACCCTCCATCGCTCGTAACACCGTCTATCATATATATATATATATAAATATAAAATTCATTTATTTTGTTTATTGTCTCTTTCCTCCCATTTGAGGGTGGGAAGCCTTCTCCATCTTTTTGGCTCACTTTAGTGTCCCCTAAGAGGACTGGGAGCAGCAGGCACTGGGTAGGGTTTGTTCAATGAATAAATGAAGTGGTGTTTTTCTTCTAGACTACAGTCCTGAGCCCAAGCACAAGGCTCCAACCTGGACTACTCGTGAAGTCACCGCAGCTTACGATGTAGATCTCGCTTTACCTGGAAGACTGACAGGTAGGGATGTGCAGGGTGCAGAGCATCCACTCACTGTTAACCCTTTGTTGCTGTAGTTTTCTCACCCTCATAGGGTTATTGTCAAAGCTAAGTAAGGTAATTCGTGCAAATAATTTGCATAGTGCCTGGAATCTATTAATCACTAAATAATTACAAGCTCGTTTCCATTTTTTACTAAAGGTATTTGAGGATCAGAAAATTTAGGAATTTGCTAAAGGTTACACAGTAAGGGGAAGAGTAAGGTTTGAAGCCAGGACTTTTTAAAAAAATCCTCACTTGTTTCCTTTCATTGATTTTTAAGAGAGAGATTGAGAGATGAGAGAGAAACATTGACTGCTTGCCTCCCTTACTTGCCCTGATCGAGGATCAAACCTGCAACCTAGGTATGTGCCCTGATCAGGAATTGAACCCAAAACCTTCTGGTGTCCGGGAGGACGCTCCAACCAACTGAGCCACACCAGCCAGGGCAGAGCCCGGGACTTTTGATTCATGATACTTTCTGCATTAAACCAAATTTATACCATAACCTAATTAAGGGCATGGGTGCTCTCCCAAAGTCCTGAGGCTAGAGAGAGCTGGGGAGTCTCTTCATTTCTTTCTGTTTGGATCCCCTTCATGACGTTTTGGCTAACCCATCATTTAGCCTTGGTTTGATTACCTCCCGGCCTGGGGGACCCACTGCCTCCACGCCACACATTTCAGAGAGAGGCATCCAGGCCCCCTGGCGTTTGTCCTGCCATGTGAGCAAGGTGCAGACCGTGCTCAGTGTCTGTCCTCCGCACTCCTTACTTATACATCCCGTTCTCTTCAGGGCTGCGGTGTGCCCAGCAAAAGCCAGAGTCTCACAACTAAGGTGGGCCTTGTGATATGCTTGTGGCCAGCAAGATGCAAGTGAAGATTGACTGGGGCTTTTCCTGATGAAAGCAGGGGGGCTTTTCGGCAGGCTGCATGCTCCGCCCTTCCCTCTTCTCCCTTTCCCACCCGGCAGGTGGATGTGACGCCTGGAGGGCCGACAGCCATCCTCTGAGCAAGAGGGAGAAAGCCACAAGCTCAGTGGCTTTGGAGGAAAGGAGCGCTGCAGAAGCCTGGGCCGCAGAGGGCAGCGTGAGCGGCCAGCGTCAGTCTGGGGCCGCTGCTACCCCTGGGCTTCTCATTGTGCGAGGAAAATAAACCCCTGCTGGTTAAGCCTCTGAGGTCCTGACACTTGCAGCGTAATGCAACCTGAACGGATACAACGGCCCAAGGATTCTACACTGGATGCTATTCCTTAGGCCCGAGCAACGTGGGCTGTAGTCCCATTTTTCATGAGGCACAACAAGTTCCAAGGCTGTAAAATTTTGTAGCTTCCCCAGGAAACAACAGGGGTTGACGCTCCCATGGTGGATAAACACGGGCTGCAAATAGCCCCAGCTGGACATTGCTGAAGGGTCCTGCTGCGGTGCCCCCTCTCTGCGCTCATCACAGTTATCTTGAGGAAGGATGTCCTGCCTTTTGGTGCAAGATTTGAAAAAAATGTGTCTCCCTTTAGGCCTAGCAGTTCTGCTTCTAGGACTTTGTTTTAGAATACTGATCATAGAAATGGACCGCTACTTCCACATGAGAGCGTTCATGCGTCACAGCACCGTGCAGACCGGTGGAAACGAGTCAAGCAGCCGAGGAGTGGCAAGGAAATTCCGGCACATTCACATGCACAATATGACGTAGCCTAGTGGATGACTGTTTACTAAGGTGGGAAGTTATTGCTGAAAAATAAGAATTGTGAGTATGCTCAGTGTTGTTCCAATTTTGGGAAAAACACATACATGCAACCCCCATCTTCCTGTCTCCAGCTCTCTCAGGGGCCCCCCAGCAGCAGCCACTCTACTCATCTCGACTGTCGCTGCCTCCCCCGCTGGAACGCGTGGCCTGGAGGGCAGGAACCGTGTCTTTGCTCTCTGGAGGCCCAGGGCCTCACCACGGCCCCGGCACAGAGCAGGCGCACAGTAAACATCCATGGGATAAATGAATGGGCCTCCAGCTCCTCTCTTTCCTACTCCTGATGACCTCTCCCTCTGGCTCTCTGCCAGCCTTCGCAACTGCATTCAGGTGTCTTCCAGGCCAGAGGTGGCGGTCCCCACTTCTGCTGCTTGTCAGCCTCACCTGGGTCTCACTCCACAGCCCCTGAATGAGAAGCTCTGGGGTGCGCGCTGGCTTTGAAGGCAGGGATCAGGCAGCCCCTATGAACTACCCTTGAGGTACAGCAAGGAGTGGGGCCCAGTTACCATCCTGAGAGCGGGTCTCAGCTGCTGCCAGCCACTGCCAGCTGTAGAGCTACCATCCCCACACCATTCTGCTGCAAACTGGTAGAGTTCAGGGGGCCCCTGAAGGCGGCCCCTGAGGAGGAGCCGTTCCCTCCATGTGCGTGGTGATTGTGAGAGTGAACATGTTGGGAGAAACCACACAGGTCAGACCTTGCTCTCAGGATCTTTACCTGGATCCGTCCACTTAGTCCTCACAGCCGGCTGCGAGCTGGTATTTCTACTACCCTCTCATCTCACAGAGGGGCCAACTTAGACACAGAGAGGTGAAATAGCCCCTCCAAAGTCACGTACTAGGCAAGGCACAGGGTGGGGACCCCCTCGCAGGCAGCCAGAGTATGGGGCTGAGCCCCTCTACCCCACTGGGTGGGAGTTACATTTCTAAATACCTTCTATGTGCTTGGGGCCCTCCCCCAAAGCTGCCATTCCAGAAACTGGAAAAGAAAGTATGAATAAAAGTACCACGGAACAAGAATATTGAAAACCACAGGCTCCTTTCCACGCCACCTTTCCTGGACCAACCTTGCGTGGGTGCTGTTTCTGTACTTTTCCCTCTGACTCTGGCCTTGCCCTCTCCGTCTCATCCTTCTGAAAACCTTCCCCTTGTCCCCAAAAAACCCAAGCTCTCTTTAGGGAAATTGCATTATAGCCCGGGGCCCGCCTGCTTGGGCTGCGGATGCAGGCTGGCACCTTGGGGCGAGGCAGGGGCAATGGAGACAGATGGCAACCGGAGGGAAATTCGATTACCTGTGTCTTCCCGAAGCCGGTCCTCCCGGTAACTGCGTTAGGGCCCATTATTGATAGGCTTCCCCTTGGCCGCTGCTTGAGATTTGGTTTATCTGTGACTTGTTATATCCATTGGAGCTAGGAAATGGATGAGCCGGGGCCCAGTTTGGAAGTCTAGGGAGGAGGGAAGCGGGAGGTGGCAGGAGATGAGAACTGTGGGGACAGGCTGGGGAGCAGGTCAGCCAAGGCCAAGTCAGCTCAGGGCAAGGGGAGTCTGGTGAGACAAGGGAGAGAAGATGGGGCTGGGGGGTGAGGTGTAGGGGTCTCAACTGCCAGGCCGAGAAGGCTGGTTTGGATGTAATCAGTAATAGGGAGCTATGATAGCCTCTTGAGTAAGGGAAGTGACAGGTAAATATGGTTTTGGAGAAGCGGAGCAAGGGCATATGCCAAAAATCAGGCAAGACGAGGATGGCTGGCACCCCTTGCCTGTCCCTTGGAGGAGTGCAGGGGATGGAATCAGGAGCCTGGACTCCCTGGGTTCAGACAGAGGCGAAGGGAAGCAGCACAGACACGACAGTCTTCGCATTAGACCCTTGCCCATGTTAAATCTCACTCAGTCCCTGAAGCAGACCTATAAGGCATCCTTGTATCAGAGTGAAGTGGCCATCTGATGACAAGGAGCCACAGCCCGGCTCACACAGCGGAGTGGAGGTCCAACGGGCCTATTTTGATGTCAGTGCCACGATCTCCCCACTGAACCACTCAGTCTCCCAGACTCAAGAGTCAGAGGCAAGAAACACACATTCCTCTCTACTCCTCCAGGCCATAGGACTCGGAACCACAGCGGTAATAGTCAGCCAGCCACTGCGAACTGAGCAGCACGTATTACACACACCCTCTCCGACCGCGGCCAGGCTGGATCTGCCTTTGACAAGTGAGGAAGTAAAGCTCACGGAGGTCAAGGGCCTGCCTTGACCACACAGCGAGCGCGGGGGAGGGGCTGAGCAAGGGTTCCAATGCAAGCCTGCCTGGTTCCCCTCACCACGCTGCGCCCCATTCCCAGACTCTGGCTCTTGTATTCCCAGACTCCGCTCACTCTAATCCTGGGATTAGTAAGAGGGGGAATTGGCAGAGCAGCCCAGAACAAGCTGTCCAGCATGGAAACTTTTTCTCAGCATCCCAAGGCCTATCTTCTTCCCATCTCATCTCTTTTACATCCCAGAGCTCCATCTCTCCAGGCCTGAGGGACTGTGGGCAGGGCTGGGGAGGGTCTGGAGCCCATGGGCGCATGGGCTGGGGCCAGGACCAGGCTGCAGCCCTGGGCTTCCCATCCCTGGTTGTACCAAGGAGGGAGGGAGTTGGGAGAGGGAAGGGGGCCCTGGTGAGCAGGGAGCATGTCCCTGCAGGAAGCCCAGAGTCTAAGAGGAGAACCAAGAATGACTGGGCCTCAGCCCAGCCCTAATCCCTCTGCACACACTCACTTCCCTAAGGATTTTCCCTTAGAAAAATCTGTTTAATTTTCCCAGCTCAGAGACAATGAATGGAGGATTTGGGGTAGGGTGAGAATGGGTGATGGGGAGGCCCTTGGGGCTTTCCATGGGAAAAGACAAGCAAATGGGAAGACAAGTTTTTGACATGCCCCTTTCCCCAGCAAGAAACCAGGAATACTGAGTGGCAGAGCTTCCGCTGACTATCTGGGCTAGTTTACTTTCCTGTTTGCATGTTCTCAGAATAGGAGGCCCCGAAGACAGAAACTGCATGTGTCTGGCACAGGAAATCTCATATTGGTGAGTGTAATTATTGTGGTGGGGTGGATAGTGACAGTGTTGGTCATAGTGGTGGAGGCCATAGTGGGTGTGATGACTGTGGCAGTGTGGTGGTGACAGAGGTGGTCATGGTCATGGAAATCCTGAAATCATCACGGGAGTGGGGTGGAGGTTGAGGGGTGGGCATTGTCACCTGACACACCTGGGTCCCATCCCAGCCCCAGCCTTCTCTAGTAGTCACTTGTGCGAGCCTTTCTGAGTCTCACTTCCCTCATCTGAAAAATGAGAATACTAAGAGCTCTTGGTGGAGCTCAGGGCTCCCTGGGGTGGGCAATGATTCCCTTGGTTCAGTTGCATCTTAGGGGTTCTTTGGTCGCTCCATCTGCCCTGGCTCCTCCTCTTCTGCCCACAAACTTCCTCTACTCATTCTTACCAGCTCTTCCCTTAATCACCATTCAATTCCTTCCTTCAGAGCCCCACACATTCTAAAAAAGAAGTTTGTCCACACTGCCTCTTCTTCCTGGCCTCCCACTTGCTCCCTAACACCTTCTCAGTAGCCTCTGGGTTCCTGAAACTCTATGGAAACTGCTCTCAAAGTCAGGAGAGGCCACCCCACATCTCAGCCTCAACCCCTTGGGAGAAATTGGCCCTATAATCCCCAAGGCTTCAAGAGAGCCTCTTATTTGGGCCTTCAAGGCCTGCACATCCCACCTCCCCACCATCTCATTCTGCCTCCCTCTGCCTCCAAAGATCAGTGCTCTTCTGCCTCTTCCTCTCTCTGTGCACTCTCCACCAGGGTCATTTATCCGCTCTGGTTCCGAGTCCAGTCTGCAGAAGCAGCTCCCAAATCCATTTCTCTGGTTTATCAGATCACCCAGCTAGAACCCACTCTGACCACTGACTGACCTCCCCTGCTGGACTCCCTCCAGCATGTTCAGCGCTGGTCGTCCAGTGCTGAACTCATTGTGTTCTCCCAGATTTACATGCTCTCTCCCTCCCTATCACCCTGGACTCATCCCTGTGTACAAATTTCCACCCATTCACCAGGCCTGCCGATTTTTCCGGTCACAGTTCTTTTAAAATGAACACAAATTTTAATTTTATTTTCAAAACATAGAATCAGCTCATTTAACTTTGCTCCTTTAACATTTATTATCCTGATTAACCCTCTTTGGTATTAAAGCCAATAAATTATATAAATCTTAGATCTTTTCTTTTAACCCAGAAAAAGAAACTCAGTTATGACAACTCATGACATGTTAATCTGTGTTATGTAAACTGTTGGCTTTAAAAAGAAAACACCTTTTTAACGCTGGTGCAAATGTCTTGGAAACGTCCTACACTTCATTTGCTTGCCTTCAGAAACAGCAGCTAGGTAATGCAGATTCGCCTTCCTGCTGAAGGCAACCAGAAAAGCTATATATGAAAAAAATGAAAACAAACCTAAAAACTGTTTGAAGATCTGAGTGCTAATGAGAAATAAAGTAGTGGGGGAAGTATTAGGCTAGAATATGGAGAGAACTGGGAGCAGGAGGTGAGCCTGGCTTCAGAAATGCTTTCCTTTGGGAAAGGAGGAAGCAGCTGAGAGGCTGAAAGGTTGATGGGAAAAGATGGTCTCCTGGGGATAAGAGACAAGGCCTATCAAGGGAATGTTTGGTGAACCCTCTTGCTTTGGGTTGGGACCCCAAAGAGCTGCACCTGATAAACCAAAAGTAGACAGGCTCTCACAAGGGCTGCAGCTCAGCTTTGACTCATCTCAATTCCTGAAATTGGATTAAAGTGTGATTCTATGTTGCTAGTACTGTCAGGCTCTTGTAAATCCTCTCTGGAAGAAGTTACCATCTTGGTGTTAGAGATTTCTACAAATGATTTTGCAACTACAATGTTCAGGGCTTATACACACACACACACACACACACACAATCTGGCAAAGAACAAAGCCACCTCAAAACCCCGGAAGTACAAAACAAAAAGCAGACACGTGATGAGACAACGTGAACAAATATATAACATTCTCTCTAGATGTTGGAATTATGCTTGCAGATTAAAAAATTTTTAAAATACAATGCTTAGCATGACCAAGGAGATAAAAGACATGATTAAAAAGTTTTGCAGATAATTGAAACTTTTTTTCTAAATGGAAATTCTAGAACTAAAAATTATAATATCTGATACTAAGAATTGAAAGGATAAGTTTAACAGCATAGTGCACAGACCTGGATGAAGAATTAATTAGAAATGAGATGAGAAAAAATACCTAGAATGAAGCATGGAAGGGTAGAAGGATGGAAAATATAAAAGAGAATTGAAGAGATTAGAGGAAACAGTAGAAGGTTTAAGAGAATGGGGCAGAAGCAATATATAAAGGTATAATGGCTGAGAACTTTCCATCCATATGTTCGGAGAGCCTTAAGAATCTAAATTAGGGTCAGTAAAAGGAATTTACACCTAGGTCTATCAGAGTAAAACTAAAGAGTACATCTTTCTATTAGAGTAAAACTAAAGGCTGAAAATCAAAAATAAGGAGAAGATCTTGAAAACAGAGAAAAACAAAGATCACCTTCAAAGGGGGCAACAATTAGATATACAGCTGGTTTCTTAATGAAAACAATGGAAGCCAGAAGACATGGAATCCTTCAGAGAGGTGGGGGGGAAAAAAGGTCAACTTATTCAATGCCCAGAAAAAAATTATTCAAGAGTGAAGATGAAATAAATACATTTTCAGACTAATAAAAACTGAAAAAACTAATCACCAGCAGAACCACATTAATAGAATATTTTTTCAGGTAGAAGAACATAATCCCATAGGAAAGGTCAGAGATGCAGGAAGAAATGAAGACCAATGAAATGGTAAACATGTAGATAAATATAAAATAATACTGGCTGTATAGAAAAATAATGATATTATAGTGTTTGGAGGAAGTTAAAGAACTAAGGTCCTGCCTGCATAGTGCATGGGAGAAGAAAGTAAAAGAATCAATTAGTATTAGGATTTGTTAAGAATTCATGCTGTAATCTCTGGGTGGCTACTAAATAATTGTAAAGGAGTAATTTCCAAATTAATAGAGAAGGATACTTGAATAAGGTAATTCTAACAGGAGGCAAAGAAAAGAGAAAAACAGGAACACAGAGTAAATAAAACATATAGAAAGCACTCATAGTAAGATGAGAGATATAAACCCAAATATAAAAATAATTTTATTGACTAAATTTTCTCAGTAATAGGCAAAGATTTTCAGCTTTTCGGACTTACTTGGATAAGAACCAAAATTCAATTATATGCTGTTTATATAGATGTACCTGAAATATAGAGACAAAGAAAGATAAAGGTAAAGGATGGGAAAAGATATAACATACAACACTAACAAAAAGCTAGTGCAGCTGTATTAAAAGAAAATGAGCCCAACCGGGTGTGGCTCAGTGGTTGAGCATCAATCTAGGATCCAGGAGATCAAGGTTCGATTCCTGGTCAGGGCACATGCCCGGGTTGCAGGCTTGATCCCCAGTCAGGAGTGTGCAGGAGGCAGCTGATCAATGACTCTCTCATCATTGATGTTTCTATCTCTCTCCCTCTCCCTTCCTCTCTCTAAAATCAATAAAGATATATTAAAATAAATAAATAAAATAAAACAAGAGTTTAAAGCATTACCAGGTATAAAGAGAGATACTTCATAATGACATAAAGTTTACTTCACTAGGAAGGTACAATAATTCTACATTTGTATGCACCCGATAACTTGGCATTAAAACATATAAAGCAAAATTGACAAAACCATATTATTGCACTTCAGATTCCTCCCCTGCCTCCCTGGGGTCACAGAAGCTAGGCATCTCGCTGTCAAAGCCCTCTCTCAGAAATATCTGGTTCACTTATGCAATCATTTTTAGACAGGAAGCCAACTTGGCTAATTCACTCTGCTTGTATGTAAAGAGTGTGTGTTGCAAATGCTATTGATGCCTTGCCCCACTTTACAGGTACTCACTGTTTTCCTACATGGCCATTTGGCCGTTTGCTCTAATTGCAAACTCCTGAGACTCTATACCTCAGGGCTTTTTCTGGCTGCAGAGCCTGCTTCTGGGTAGGGGGAATTCCAAAAGTGCCAGAGAGTTAATACTCCCAGGAGTCAATGCATAAATACTCCAAGTCTATTGCTTTTCAAGGATTAACTCAGACGTGTGTTTTCTCTAGTGTCTCCCAGAGATCTCCAGTAAGACTGGTCTCCAGTTGCCCACGGGGGTAACTGGCTTCATATAATACACTTTGTCAGCTGCCTTCTCTTTCCCACATGATTTCTCCACTCCCCTACTGTTATTCCGTGAGATCACCTTCCAAACAGACTATATTGAAGTCCTTTTCCTAGGGTCGCTTCCAGAGGAACTCAGACAAGATAATATCCTTTGTTTTAATGTTAATAACATCACCAGTCCCCACAGTGTGGCTTGGCTGCGAGGTGGTCTTCTTTCCCTCATCCCATCCCTTGACCATGTCATCATCCATGACGTCACTTGTGTTCTTCACCTGGACTATTCTGCCAGTGGTTTCCTGCCCCCATAATTTCCTCCCGTTGCTTCTCCACAGGCAGTCGCGGCAACCTCCCTATTAAGCACAGAGCTCACCACTGCACACCTTCTGCTCTAATATCGTCAGTGGCCTCCCATGGCCCATAGCATAAAATTTCAATTCTCAGCTTGACATGCAAAGCCCTCTGTGACCTAGCATCAATTCACCTTTCAGTCACTCCCCTTTTCCAGGGCTTTCTTCCCAAAGCCTGTGCTCATTTCTCAGCTACCTTCACTCCTGGACACAGGTCCTCATGCTCCATCATTTCCCATTATGCTCCCCCACCCCACCCCAGCCACCACTTCCAGAAGTCAAAAGTCCCTGAGCCATCCTTCAAGGCTCAGCTCAAATAGCACCTCTGTGAAGCCTTTCCTATGGCTCACATTAGTCTCTGGCTCTCTCTTAGTGTTACAAACCTGGTAACTGCTAGTGGACATTGGGCACAGACGACACTGAAAGCCTCCAGAATGAGAACTCCTGGGTCCCCTCACTGGGTTGCCTATAAGATAAATTTGCTGTGTAATTTTGGGCCAGTTCCTTATATTCACTGAGCACAATAAATACTTTTGACTAGAATCAGTGTTTCTCCAAGGAAGGAGGGGATGCAGTTCTTCATTGTGCAGACTGCCTTGTGCATTGTGGGACATTTAGTATCTCTAGCCCCGGCACACAATGCCAGAGCGCCTCTAATCATTGTTACGATGAAAGAGATTGTACCACATTTTCAAATACTCTGGGTGATTCCTTAGGGTCTTCCAGCTTAGAGACTCTTGGACTCCTCTGGTTGGTGTGTAAGGACGCTGGTGGCTCAGAACCATGCACAGTCCTGGCCACTGGATCAATGACGGGGGAAAGCTAGAACCAAACTGGAGGCAATGCCCAGTCTGTGTCCTGGCACCTGAGGACAGAGCTAGTGCCCAGCATCCCAGCTTTCAAAGGGGCACAGGATCCCAGCTGGCTCTGGCTAGCCTCCTAGTCTGGGGAGTTTCAATCTGCCTGATGGACAGGAGTCCAGATGGCAGGTGATGTTCCTGGTGAGGAGTGGGCCACACATAGCAGGTCTCAATGACTAGGGGCCACCTGGGGCTGGCAGGGCAAGGACTGGGGTTTGGCCAGTGTCATAGGCTATCAATGGAGCTAGAATAACATGTTTAAAAAATCAGTTTTCTTATTCAGGCCATTAGAGGAGGTTGAGTGGGGTCAATGGGGGACAGCTGTGACTTAGAGAGCAGGAGAGGGCTGGAGACTGACTGCCAGGCAGTAGAATGGTTGTGACAGTCCCTCCTGCTGGGGGAGGCGGCCAACACACCTGGTTGTAGACTGGGCTGTGGGGTGGGGGCAGAGAAAGGTGGCTGTTATTGAGAGAGGAAAGATGGCAAGGGCGGGTGAGACAACTGTGAGCAGCCTCTTCTCAGAGGTGGTTTGTGGCTGGGGCCCTGTGGAAACCAGTGTTGCCCAATGTTGAGAGCTCAGGATGAGTTTTCAGGAGGTTCTGGGAACTGCTTTATTCGTTGATTAACTGAGTCAGCCATTCAACAAGCATCTGTGGTGTTGGAATGAGACCACCCCAGTCTCGTACGTGTTCTGGAACCACGGTTCATCTGGTGCGAGGTGCCAGAGCTTTGGTGACTGATAAAGGAGGAACTTGGAAGGAGAAGAATTTGTCAATATTTATCCATCTGGGTCCAGGGGAGGCTGCTCTGCATTGAGATGAGACGATTGGCCTCCAGCAAGTGATGTAGGCAGGGTAGAGGTCAAGGTAGGACTGTGCCAGGTACTGTCACTTGATCTCATGCGCACAACCACCCCGAGAGCTAGAGGCTACAACTTCCCCCATTTTGCAGATGAACAGAGGCCTTCTCCCAAGTTCAGAAGGGCAGCTTGGACCGCCCTGATAATCTCCACGTGCCTTTGCTGCGACATCTGCAGTCTTCGGATCTCAGGTGGTGGCTGCCAGAGAGGGAGGCAGCCTCCGTGCCCACTGAAGTCCTTCTGACAGCAACATCTGCCCCCATGGTAACACCATGCCTCGGTTTGCCATGAACCTGGTTACATGGCCAGCCTCTTGGAATCTGCTTACCCTTGGGTGAATTGATAAAACCAAATTTTTAAACTTTGCACACCAAGGACCAAATCCTGGTGATGCCACCAAGCACCTAACAATGTTAGCTAACACGTTCTGAGTGCTGCTATGTGCCCGGCAATGCAGACCTATTAACTCATTCAGTCCTTACACCAACCTGGAAGGGAGGCACCACTATTAGCTCCATTTTACAGATGGGGAAATAGAGGTACAGGGAGGCAGAGTAACTCGCCAATAGTCTCACAGCTGATAACTGGCAAATTAGGATTCAAATCTAGGCACGCTGGCTCCAGAAGTCTGGTGAGGGGCTGCCTGAGGCAGATTGTCATCCCCCCCCCCCGTCCCCAGAGTTAAGGACAGCTGGATTTGAAACCCCAAAGTCTGCAGTCAGTTTCCAGCCACACCGCCATTAGCTATGTGACCTGAAACACGTCACTTGCTCTCTCTGAATCCCCATTTTCTTCTGGTTGAATGAAAGGGTTGAACTGCATGATCCTGAGCTTGGTTCCAGCTCTGACATTTCAAGAGACTTCATCAGGCTAAAATAAGCAACCAGAGAACGCTGTGGTTGGAAAAGGGCAGCCTGGGACGTGTGTGCATGGATGCTCGGAGGCTGTCCATGGTGAGGGGGCGTTGAGGCTAATTATGAGTGCCTGAGCTCAGCTGGGGGCCACTTTCTCCCCTCCATGCCCACAGTTGGCTGTGAGTCATGGACAGGTCATCGGCCACAGTGGGGCTGCTGGAGACAGGCGATGAGCATGGACAGAGGACAAGCCCAACCTGGTCCCAGCCTTAGGGGCCCCAGGGGCTGCATGCTCTTCTCAGTCCCTGTCTAGTCCCTAGGAAGGTGTTCCATCTTTGTTTTCCTGAGCAGAACACCTCTTTTGATCTCAGCTCTGCCACTCCTGGCCCCTGTGTGCTCACCTCACGCTCAGCAATTACCTTCTCTATGCCGGGGGTGGGAGAGAGGCAGGTTAAGACACAATCCCTGCTTTCAGGAAGCTCATGAGCATGGGGAGGCAGGGGGTCCAGAGCCAGGGCACCTGCTGCCTGCCCACCCCCAGCCTCTGCAGAGCAGGCCATTGCCGAGTGAGGCCGGGTGCCAAGTTCCTCCTTGCCACCCTCAACCCTGAAGAGAAAGCTGCCAGAGAGGCATCGACCTCAGGACAGACTTATGCTAAGGGGTTACCCCCCTGGGAAAGTGGCCCAAAGGAGGTTCCAGAGAGTGACCTCTTCGGGAAAGCTGGGAAGTGTGAGAGGGGAGTCAGGTATGAGTTGCTCTCAAGGCACCTCTCTCCTTGCCCCACTATGAATGTCATCCAGCAGGACAGCTCTGGTGTCGCTGGATGGATCAGCAGTGTGCTTTCCTGTTTTTCTCTCCCCTCCCTCCCTCCCTTTCCTTCCTCCCTCCCTCCCCTCCCTTTCCTTCCTTCCTCCCTCCCTCCCTTTCCTTCCTCCCTCCCTCCCCTCCCTTTCCTTCCTTCCTCCCTCCCTCCCTGCCTTTCCTTCCTCCCTCCCTCCCCTCCCTCCTTTATTTGTCATTCATTGGCTCCTTCATTCATTCAAATAACAGCAGTCTGAGAAGTTCTCCTCTTGGTTCTGCTCGAACTCATCCTGAGAAGCTCAGTCTTCTGGGGCAGCCCAGTCCACACTGTGACCATCTGACTTTTAAAACCTGTTGATTTAAAATATGACTCCCTAAAGGGACCTGCTGATGGTTCTGCCCCTGAAGAACCAGGTTAACCCTCCTTTATATGGCAGTCTTCCGAGAGCTCAAGGCATGCTCAACTCCCCCTCCCTCCCTCCTTCCTTCTCTTTCTTCCTTCCTTCTGTCCCCCTGCAGACATTTACTGAGCTTCTGTTATGTGCTGGGCCCTGGAGAAACAATGGGGAGCCACAGCACAGGCCGCCCCACCTCACAGTCCCCTGGGAGACCCTGCGAGCAGAATGCTGCGGGGGAAGCAGTAGCTGTCTGGTGAGTGTTAACCCGCGGCCAGGCCAGGGTGGTAGGCAGAGCACAGCAGAGTGAGCCATAATCCAAGAGGCCAGGAAAGGCTTCCCCAAGGAGGCGGTGCTTCAGCTGACATGAAGAACCTCGGGGCTTAGCTAGTTGAGGAGGAGCGGGAAACTTACAGTGGGGGCCACGGCTGGAGTGTGGGACTCCCAGCTGCCTAAACATCCCTGTGGTAGTTCCTCACATAATGGGGTTCCTGAACCCCTATCAGTCTCATTGTCCTTGTTCTCTTCAGAGGGAGATCCCCAGGTCTGGACCCAATGCTCCTGGAGGGTCTGGCCAGCTCCAAGCCTGGGGCCACCCCGTCTCTGGCTGGCTGCTGCCCAAGTCTACACACTCATTGCTCCCTGAAGGACAAGTCCCCTTCCATGCTCACCCCAGAACTCACATGTGACCTCCTATGTGTGTTCTGAACTGATGAGTGTCTAATTCTTGCATTGGCCCCGTGACTGTCATCTCCCTGGTATGGCATCTCCACTCCAGCCCTGCTCTGAGTCTGGATTCTGCTGTTGGCTGCAAAGCCTGAGGCTACTCTCCCTCTGCAAGGAGTCTGCACGCCCTGTCTGCATATCCTGGACAAGGACGGGGTGCCAGCAGGCCAGGTCTTGTGGCATCCGGTGTCCAGGGCAGGGCTAGGGGCCTGAGAGCCTGGGAGGGGGCTATAGAGGGGCACCTGCCCTGGGGCTCTAGAAAGAGGTGCCTAGGGCTGAGGCCTGAGCTATACTGGGGTCATGCAGTCTGTGATCTCCGACCCCTGCCCTGTGATTCTCCTCTTCCCCTTATCAATACAGATAGAGGCGGGGCCAGCTGCATGTGTGTTTGTGCATGTGCAGGGTGCACATGTCTGTGTGTGTGGAGTGGTCCCACCAAGCCGTGTTATGGGCTTGCGCCCATCTTTTGCCCTGAGTAACCTCTTCACTCAGGGCTGGCAAAATCACCAGAGCCCTGCAAGAGGCCCCACCAGACCTGTCGCCTAACAGCCACACCACGTGGCCCCATTTGCCCTCCTACCCTCCTACCTGCCTGGAGAGTCCTCACATACCATCCCAGCCTCCTCGGGGAGCGGATCAGGCAGCCAGGCAGGAGCCCCTCCTCAGTCCTTGACTTCTGCCCACAGGTCTCCCTGCTCCGGACACCCCTCCAATCAGGCGCCCCTCTCTCCTCATCACTTCCTGTCACCCCCTTCTCATCCTTTCAGATTCAGCTTAGACACGGACTCCTCCAGGAAGCCCTCCCTGACCCGCCTCTGTGCTCTCACAGACTGTAGGATCTAAGAGGGCAGGGCCCCCGGGGATTTATTAATATTTCCAGCGGCTAAAACTCAATACGTCTTATTAAGTGAATGAAACAGTAACCGCTGTGGGCTTCACATTTCTTGTCTGAAGCATGACAATAATACTGTCTGACAAACCGGATTCTGAAGAGGCTTTGGGAGAGGATGTCAGGGAATTTCCTATCAGTGCCATGGACATACAACAGATGCTCCAGAAACAGTTCTCATTTCCCTGCCCTTTAATGTTTATGGATTCATGCTCCTTTCTGTTTAAAAATATTGTACATTTTTGGAGTCCTTTGGCCCCAAGTATGACTGGCTTCTTGTAGCTCAGGTCTCCACTCAAATGTTACCCCCTTACAGACATCTTTTGACAACCCCATCTAAAATAGCCCACCCACCCCAATACCCTCCACTCTACAAGTTGTCTTATCACAAACTGAGCTTTATCCTTTCTTACTTGTTGACCATCTGTCTTTCCTTCTGTAGAATGTGAACACCATGAGGCCAGAGACCTAGGCTGACTTTTCCATTCCTGGGGCCCCAGTGTCCAGAGCTGTGCCTGGCACGTAGCAGCTATCCAGGAGTTTCCAGGGCCAAGGCTGTGACATCTCTAGGGAACAAACACCGGAGTGTGTGTGTGTTTGGGACAGAGGATGGTGAGGTAGTGCTCCCCCTCTCTCATTGTATATCGCAGGGAGGTGATGACTGTGGGAGACGCCTGCGCCCCTACCCATGTTCCCTGGGGGAAATTTGGAACAATGGTCCCTCTAGGGCTGTGCAGGTGCAGGCCACCTGGGGGCTTGGTGGGCAGCACCTTTTTGCCTGTGACCCTGGGAGGATGGGGCTGAACACAAGCTTCCTCAGTACCCTGAGCACAGTCCATCAGCTGGCAAGGAGGGACTGGACCACTTCTGCTGTTCCCCACTTTGGAGCGACCCGCCCCACTGCTCTGAGCTGGGACCCCAAGCCCAGGCCTGACTATTATTGGTGCCATTTTTCTTCCCTGTGTGGCACCTCCTCCTTTCCTTACTCTTGCCTTCCTACCTCACTCCCCATTGGCATGAAATTCTCATACTTCCAGCTTTAGTGGTGCTGTGAGGTTCCTTCTGTGTCCCCCTTCTGCTAGCCGCCACCTCCACCCCAGCCCTTGTCCTAGGCATAGGGAGAGGGATTCCAGAGAAAAGCTGCCAGAGGCTCCTTGCTGAAGGACAGTCTAACTTGTCCCCTCTGCCCCCAGCTAGGGGGCCCAGTGCCAGATAAGCCTGCCTGACTCTGGCCTGGGTGGGGGGAGGGCAGTGAGGGTTCATATGGACCCAGCTTTGGACTCCAGCCCCTGCACAGTCCCCCCCCCCCCGTTACCCCTCAGCAGGGTTACCTAGTACTGAAAGGACTACCTCTACCAGTTCAGTCCCCCCACCCCATTACCCCCCAGCTCTGCTCCCTGACCTGCGTTGCCCACAATCACTGCCTCATCCTCAGAGCTATCAGCATCCCCAGTTCTACAGCTCCCAGCCCTGGCAGGGCCCCAGAATATTTGCACAGGGGTGCTGAGGTTTGTGAAGTATGCTCTGCAAAGTGCCCTGGAGCTGATCTGTGTGTGTGAGTGTGGTGCACATGTGTGTGAGCATGAGTAATGAACTAAACACTGGGGCTCTGGGTTTAGAACCTCAAATTTTTTCTGTTACCAGTGAAGACTCCATATAAGTTACTTTTTAAACAAAAGAATCCATTAGTTTTTTGGGTTTTTTTAAAGGTTTGAAAAACCATGGAAACTAGACAAAACTCATTTTATATATGGGGAAACTGAGGTTCAGGGGAGCAAATGGCTTCTCAAGGTCACAGTGTGGTCAGTAGCAGAGCTGGTACCGTACCAGGCCACCTGGCTCAGAGGCTGATGTTTTTGCCAAGACCAGGCTGAAATGTCCCTCTCGGGAGGTGGCAGGTGGGGGCAGAGTGCCAGGATGGCTCCATCCAGAGAAGCAGGTTAAGGTCACAGCCTCCCTTCCCTTGGTTCCCCTGTGAAATGCCTGAGAGAATGTTGCATTGGAAAGGTCATTAAGTTTTTAATTGGAGGCTTGAGGTTTTGGGGTGGGGAGGGCAGGATGAAGGAAGAAGAGTGGGGGGGACAGGGATTCACCCTCTGGGTCACTCAAACCCCCTGCCCCAACTAAAGCACCAAATGCCCTCCAGCCGGTTTGAGACTGCTTTCCATTCTTCCATGGTTACTCTGGCAGTTTTCCACAGGAAGGGCTCCACGGGCACTCCCCACAGCAGCCCCTGCCCCGCTGGAAGCAGCCCCCCCCCACCCCAAGCACCTACTTCCAAGCAGAGAGAGCTGGTGTCCAGGTATGAACAGGGCTGGGTGACTCTGAGGTGACCTACTTCTGGAGTAGAAAGGTTGTGAAGAAGGGGGGTGGTATTTCTGCCTTAGAGGTCCTGTGGACAACCCTCCCCCGCTGGCAAAAATGACACAGAAGGGGGCTCTGTGGCACTCACTATGTCTCCCGTAGTGTCCAGTTGGACACTTGGGAAAAACCTATTGAATGAATGGATGTGTCCATCTTCTCCCAACCCCTCCACAATCGCCATCCTCCCTCCTCCCCATACCCCTGTCCTTTAGAGACTACGGGACTGAGTTATTCTTAGTAGCTTTCATTCATCAAAGCGTAACAAACAGTGTCCTGGGAGGAATGCCTGGGCACCAAGAAGGGCCAGAGAAGTGGGGTGGGGAGAATCCAATGCCTGCGGGGAGCCCCAGTCTGAGGGGAAGACACAGCCCTGCCCTCAAAGCTCCCTGTGATGGAGGATGCTGGCCCTCTCCCCACTTCCCCAGCCCTCAGTGAGATCTCGGCCTGAAGGGAAAATTCCAATATCCTGCCCTCAAGGAACTTCTGGTCTCATGGCAGAACACTAGCTGTCATCTTGCTGGAGAAGACATGGTGCATACCCAAGGGACAGACTGATACTCAAGATGAAAAAAGAGGGTACCAAAGGGGTATCCAGAAGCATGTGCAGCCACCGCTGCCACCTAAACGGGCTCCCAGGAACACTCACCTCGGCATCGTTAGCTGAGAGACATACAAAGGTTTCAAAGGGGTGGCAATGGTGCAGTCTGAGGTCCTAGAAGCTGAGGGCAAGCGCAAACGCACAGGCTGAATGGGCTGTTCTAAAACAGGGGTTTTCAACCCAAATGCCTTTGGGGACTAGTCTGGCCTCTCTGACCTTTCCAACAAGGAGGGCAGCCGGAAAGTCTGCACTGTCTGTAGGCTTTCACATTCAATATGAAAACCACATATTCATTGCAGGCCAAACCTCACTAAAGATTAAACTTGGCCAAGGCCACAAGTTTGCAACCCCCTGGACTTCAGGAAAGAATTCCTGAGAAAGGAGAGGTTTGAGCCTGATGTGAATAAAGCAGCTGACAGCCAAGTTGCCCCCCCCCCCCCTTCGTCCCAGTCCTCAGGCTTGGATTCTGTGTCTTCAGGGCTTCCTCACACCCCTCCTGGAATAGGAGGCTTGAACCACTCAGGAGCTCCCTGGGATCAACAGGCCACAGCTGGCTGGCGGCCCAGGGCTTCAGGTCTCTGATGGGGGGATATCACCTTTCTTTGCAGGAACTTAATTCTCCTGCCAGGGGAAGGAGCCTTTGGGGCGGTCATAAAGCCACCGTTAAATTAGCTGATCCGGAAGTTCTGGCTGGGTGGCCTTCCCTGCCGGCCTTAACTTTTCTGGGCCTCATATGTAAACTGTTGCCCTGATGCCCTCCCCACCCCTCGCCTGACAGTTAACTTTCCAACAGGCCTCAGTGTTCACGACAACGAAATGGATCCCTGCCCCCTTCCCACTCCCCCAGCTCCTTCTAGCAGGATTCTTGAGCACTGTAGGCTTATGGGAGACGGAGGGTGTGTTGTAGGAGGTGAAGCGACGCGGGCTCGGCTCTGGAAGGCCGGGCGGGGACGTAGGGGGCGGCAGAGGCTGCGAAGAAGGGACTCCTGGGGGGGGGGGCGCCGGCGCCTTCCATGGCGCGGAGCCACCTGTCCCGGGACTCCCCGTGATGCACCCCACTTTCGCGGACAGAGGGGGAGCGGCCAGAAGGGCGTGGCCTGTGCCTCCTCCCGCCTCCAGGGGGCGCTCCAGGGGCCAGCGAATCTTACCCCAGCTGGCACCCAACCTTGCGCCTACTCCATTGTGCGCAGGTGCACTGAAAAAAGAGGCGCAGATGCGCTGTGCGCCCCAGAGACCCCGTCCCCGAGTTCCGTCAGGGACAGGCAGCAGACCTAGGGCCGCGTTAGAAAAAGAAGTCACAGGCGTCAGAAGGGGGTGGGACGCGTGTTCTCACGAGCCCTGAGATCAGCTCTGGAGGAACAGGGAGGAGCCAGCAGGGGCTGAGGCCGGGAGGGGAGTTTATTTATTAGCCAGATTAGCCAACATTAATGGGGGAGCTGTGGTGGCCGGCGGCGGCAGGGACATAGCTGGCATAGCTGGCATAGCAGCCGGGCCTCCCGCTGCGTGAGGCTCTGGCGGCTTCAAAGGGGCTTAAAGAGGCCCGTGGTGGCACTGCCACGGCCCCGCGGGGGTTGGGCGTGGGCGCGGGCGGCGGGGGAGAAGGCGGCCATTGTGCACCGAGGGATTAGGGATCTGGCCTGGAAGGAATTTTAAACTGCAGCGAGCTGGAGCTGGCGTCCCAGGACGCCCCTACTGCCCCACCGCCGCTCCCCTGAGCACCAGCATGAGTATGCTGGGATCTTACCTGCAATTCCGTGTCTGGGAGGGTCCTCCCTCCTCCCTCAGATTGGAGACATCGATGGTGGTCAGATTTGCCACATAAAAATACAGGATGTCCAGTTAAATTTGCATTTCAAATAAACAAGGAGTAAATTTTCAGTATAAGTATATCCCATATGTTGCATGGGATATACTTATACTGAAAATATTATTCGTTGTTTATCTGAAATGCAACTTTAAGCGGGAGTCTTGTGTTGTTGTTTTTTTCCCTAGCAGCCTTAGAGTCACCGAAATGTTTAATTTGTGTCTGCAACACATTGAAGGCTTCCGAAAAAATTCCGTTGGGCTGTATCTCTACCCTCAGACTTAGTTTTATTTCCACCCTCAGACTAAGTTTCCTGAAGCTGGATGCTGTGTTTCACAGTTTAGAATGGAGTTCTGATGGTGGTACATGTCTCTTTCATCAGACCATGATATTCCTGAGGTCAGGGGCTGAATTTCAGATTAGAGCTTGGAGATCAATGTCTGGGTCTCTTATCACACTGGGGGTTCCCTGAGTCAGGATCAGGGGGTTTCTGGGAGGGCAAGTCTGTCTCCTTCCCCAGGCAGGTGAACTCCCCTCCCCCATTGTGTAGCTCCCTACCTATAGGGGGCGCAAGGGGCCCAGAGGACTGACTTACAGATGGATGGGTTCTGTTTCTCTGGACTCAGGGCTACAAGGTTCTTTGGGGTTGATATACCTGGGGACTTGGGGAATGGGATCCCCATTTTGTGTGGCTCCTGGCCTGGTCCTTGATCTGTCAGTGGAAGCCAGGCATGCCCCAGCCAGAAGTAGGAGAAGCTCCAAGTCTGGTTGCCCTCAGTTTCTGCCAGGGGACAGTGTGGCCCTTGGTGCAGAATGATCCTGCTCACCTCCTCTCTCCCCATAACTATGGGAGCCAAGCCCCAGCCCTCCATCAGCCTCACTAATCCCCTTGGCTTGGGTTGTTCTCTCTGAATGAAGCTCCCTTTCTTACCGTCCTCCAGGGCTGCTAGAAGCATCACAGCTTCTGGCTGCTCTGGCCTGCAGCAGGTACGGCTCAGTAGGTTGCTCTGCCTGTGGGTCTTCTGGTGTTAAAAGCCCTCCATCTCCTCTCTCCTTCTTCGCCACCGTGGGCCACAGGGACAGAGGCAGGGGTGGGGAAGATGGGAAAGTGGGGAGAGTGGAGGGGGAGGGGGAGCAAAGAACCCTCTGTCACCATCTCCTCCCCTCCTCCTTTTGTAGCCCCTTCCCAAACTCCCTCAGGGTCTCTGAACTCTTTTCCCTTGATGCTGAGGGAAGTCCGGGAGGAGCCCTTTCCCACGGTCGCAGCCTCAACACCCCCACTCCCTGCTTCTTTGGCCATAGCCACCTCAGCCTCTGCAGAGCACAGACCTGGCCCACCCCGTTCTGCAGGACCCCATACTTGGGCCGAGGTGCCTGCTTCGGGGAGCCAGTGGCATCATCACCCCACTCCTCAGGCCACCCAGTCATCAAGTCGGCAATTAGCAACTTTCTCTCGGCCTTATGAGGCCACTGAACGTCACAGCCCCTCCCCCACCAGCCCCTGAGGGAGTGCTGGGAGGTGCCCTCCACACTGCGTAGTCAGTGCCAAGTTTTGGCACTCCCCCCACCATAAACTACTGATTTTTGGGTTAATGAACGTCCCATCTAGGGAGCTGGGTGCTCCTGAGGGCGGGAAAAGCCTCCCTCCCCTCCATGTCACCCCATCCCATTGGGTAAGGACACTCCCACTGCCTGGGTGGGGTGATGCCAGCTCAAGGGCATCGGCAACACAAGCAGGCGGGGCTTGAGACTCAGGTGTCTCTGGCTCCAGTCACAGGCGGTTTTCATCAGGTTCTCACCTGGGGCCCAGGAATCTGTGAAATGAGGGTGGTGGCAGTTATCTGTAAGGGTGGAGAAATAGGAAGCCAGTCCAGACACCCAAACAAGCAGGGGGGAAGGCTCTTCATGAACACCCACAGGGGCTCGCACACCTGTGCCTAAGCAAGTTCACAGATACAGCCTTTGCAGGGTATGCCCTCATGTGTCCCTGGTAGAGGAACCCACCCAGAGGTCCACCCACATGCCCAGACAGACACCCCTCCTCCAAATGTGCACACAGACTCACCGACACACTCAGAGACAATAAGCTTGCTGCCACACCATAAACGAAACTAGTACACCACGGAGGAGCCCAGGAGGGTGGGATGAGGAGAGACCGCCACCCCAAACCTGTCCCCTGCCCCGTCCTGCTGGTCAGGGGGTCTTCCTGGGGAAGACTGTACCTTGAGGGTGCATTGTGGTGGGCAGGTGGGCTGCAGTGGGAGCAGCTGTGGTCTGAGTATGGAGGAGTGGGGAGACTGCAGATCATTTAACTCAGGCCCTCAGTGATAGCATCTGTCAAATGGGAATGAGAATAGCATTTAAACTTGGCTGTGAAGTTCAAATGAGATTACCGGCTCAGAGGAGGCTGAGAACTGATATTACTAGTGAGGAGACCCTCCCAGTGTCCTGCGGTGGGTTTGCCCAAAATTGCTGCTCTGGAGAGACAGGCAACTCTCCTCATCCTGGGCCTTACCTGGCCAGGTGCTCCCCCTTGTCTTTCTCCATTTCCTGGGGTCCAGCCCCAGGCCAGGTGTGGACAGTGATTGGGTGCTACTCTGGACTGGCCTGGGGTGGGGCCTGGGAGAGACTGGCTACCTGCCCCACCCCTACCTGTCTGACACCACAGGTAGCTTAGTACCCGCTTCCAGTTCCCGGAGGGGATGAGTCAGCCAACATCTCTCAGTTAAGATAAATGGGGTGCAGGGGAAGGGAGGTTGGGTGGAGGGGCCTTCTAGGAAAGTTCCTGGAAGAGGACCTGGGGATAGGTGCTGCCAACAGAGAGCCACCTCCTTGACCTACAGTCTGTGCCCAGCTCAACAGACTGCTTTATTCTTGCTTCTCACAGCTTATCTTCCAGATTCATGAGGAGGGAGTGGGTTGCCTGCCTGCTGGCCCCAAGCATCTCTTTAACCACAGAAGGAGTCAGGCCTCCCAAGACCATGCCGCCTTGTCACCCTCCTCAGCCTGTCTGAGCCATGGATACAAGGACACATACATACACTCATATACATGTGCCCATGGCCATCTAAGCACAACCAGACACCATCGCAGACACATCCTTACAATCACACACACACATGCACTCAGTCCTCCCTCACAGTTACACACACCCACATAGACACTCATGTACACACACAAATATACAAAGTCATAATCACTGTTGTTGGTTGCATTGTGTCCCTTTAAAGATATGTTGATGCCCTAGCCAGTGTGGCTCAGTTGATTGAGCTCCTCCCATGCACCAAGAAGCTTGATTCCTGGTCAGGGCACATGCCTAGGTTGCTGGCTTGACCCCCAGTAGGGGGCGTGCAAGAGGAAGCCAACTGATGTTTCTGTCTCTCCCTCTTCCTTCCTCTCCCTTTAAAAATCAATAAAAACATATTTAAAAAAAAAAGATATGTTGAAGTCTGGGAATGTGACCTTAGTTGGAAATAGTCTTTTTAGATGTAATCAAGTTAAAATGGGATCTTACTGGATTAGGGCCCCAATGACTGGTGTTCTTTAGGGAGAGAGAGATTTGAAGACACAGAGATATGGGGACACATAGAGAAAGGCATGTGAGGATGGAAGCAGAGATTGGAGTGATGTGTCTACAAGCCAAGGAACACCACGGATTGCAGGCAATCACCAGAACTGAGGAGAGAGGCAAGAAACAGACTCTCCCTCAGAGCCTCTATAGGAACCAAGCTTGCTGACACCTTGATTTCCAGCTTCTGGCCTGCAGAACTGTGGGAGAACACATTCCTGTTGTAATAAGCCACCAAATCTGTGGCAATTTGTTATGGCAGCCACAGGAAATGAACACACACACACACACACACACACACACACACACACACACACACACACACACGGGCCAGCTCCAGGCTCAGTGATGAGGTTGGGGAAATTCATCTTGGGGCCTTCTCTGTCTCTTCCTCCCCCTGTGACTTGTCCGGTGGACCCAGAAAACTCCTGACCCAAGGGAGGAGATCAGTAATCTCTACTCGCTCCTTTCTTCCCTGGAGTCCTGAAAGAGGCTTCCCTCTGGGAATCTGCTCTTGGGTTGCCCTGTTTATCCACCGAAAGATATGTCTAAGCTATGGCTGCGCTGGTCATATTAATTAAAAACTGGAAACAACCCAAATGTCCGTCAACGACAGACTAGATAATACACTGGGGCTTCGCCACTCGATGGAAGGCTACTCAGTCGCGGAGAAGGAAGAGCTGGCGCTGCAGGAACAGCGTGGATGACCCTCACGGGCCTCACGTTAAACACGCTGGGCCAGACACAGAGTGTGTGCTCTAGTTCATTTGTACATGGTCCAGTCTGTGGTGATACAAGTCAGGATGGTGGCTATCTCTGGGAGACAGGATTGACTAGGAGGGTTTAAGGGAGCCTCCTGGGGTGCTGGGTGGCAGTTACATGGGCATATACATACACACAGATTCACCAAGCTGCATGCTTAAGATCTGTTCAGTTTGGTGCAATAAAAAGTAAATTTTAAAAACTGGGTTTCCAAGAAGTCAATGACCAGAAGCCACTGGATAGCATCCTCTGGTGCAGGTGGCTACAGGGCCTGCCTTGTCCCTGTGCTGCACTGGCGTCCTTGGGCCTGGGTTGCTTGTGTGGTTGGCTTTCCAGGGTATTTGTTGACTATAAACACTGAGCCTGATGCTGCCTGTGGAAACCTTGGGGTGTCAAAGCAGCCTGACCCTCCAGAAATGCCCCATCTGTGGGTGGGAATGGGGGATCCACAGGATCACACTGCAATGCTCTTCTCCCATTAAAAACCAAATGTAAAGGTTTCTTCCACAAAAAGACTGCATTGAAGAGGAGCTGCCTTTATTCAGCTTTTCCTTTCTGCCAGGCATCCACTAAGCACCTTTGAGGGACATGCAGTGCTGCCATTTCACAGCCCAGAAAACTGAGGTCTGAGAGCTTGAGTAAATCCCAAAGGTCATACTGGAAACTCAACAGAGGGGATTTGGGACAAAAGTTCCATCAGAGGGGGCTCCCTGAGGGCAGGGCTGTGTCTCCCCCTCAGTGTGGGCTCAGGAGGGGAAGGGGAGGAGCTTGTCTTGAACCTGGCTTTCATAGCATACAAACCGCTTTCCTGGAATGACCAGAAGCCACTGCATAGCATCTTCTGGTCACAGGGCCTGCCTTGTCCCTTCTGGGAAGGGGCTGCTGAACTGGCCACCCTGCTTCCTCTCACCCTAGCTCTCACCCCTATGCCTAGCTCAGAGCTCTACCCACGGGGTGTCATAGTTTGGGACGATGGATCTGGGGGGTGAGGAAAGGAGGTGGGGGAGCAGAGGGACCTGTCCCTTTGGTGGCTGTGCTGGGGTCTGTGCTGGAGGCCCCCACCCCTTTCCTTCCTTCCTGGCCCTGCCCAGTTGGAGTCAGAACGAGCCAGTTGAGCTATGTCCCTCAGCACTTCCCAGGACCAGGTGCTTCTCACCCTGCCCACGCCTTGCCAGCAGGAGCAGGGTCATATGATGGGGGTGAGGTGGCAGGTGTAATAAGAGCTGCAACCCTCCTAGGCTGCCCTGTGACTATATTAAGTTCTGTGCCCCAGCTCCCCTCTCCCCCACCCCCAGGACTTTCCCTCCTCCCCCATGGGATCCTGTGCTGCAGATTAAGGAGTCATTCCTCTCCCCATCTCACTGTCCTAGGAAGAGGGGGCAGAAGGCTAATGAGGTCAGAGCCAGCGGGTGGAGGAGCGAGAGCAGTGAATTTAGGCCTTGGGAGCTAATAAGCTGCAGAGGGAAGCGCCTGGGAGGGAGACCGCCTTCCCCTGAGGCTGGAGCACCCCTCACACTCAGCTGACCTCCCCGCTGACACCCACACACATCACCCAGGACTCACAAGGACACGCAGAACATGCTCACTGGCAGCTGATACAAAGTTTACACTCTTTTGGGCCAACTGCGTGTACCTATGCACACGTGCATCCCCAGGAGCCCACAATCACCTTCTTCACCCTGTTCAGGCGTTTCTGCTTGCACACCCACCCATGCATGCAGGCACCCACGCATGCTTGCAGCCCCGTGCACTCACACACACACCACACACCCTGTTGGCTGTTTCTCTCAACCTCCAGGGTCTGTGGCTCGCTGAACCGAGGGAGCACTGGGGCTTCAGGAGGAGGGGGAATGTGGTCTGGGGGCTACAGGGCATTTGCGACTCCTGCCTACATCTAAGGGCTCAGCCCTTGCCGCCCCCCCCCCACAATGGGGCTGAGGGGCCAGGAGCCCCAGAAAGCCCCACCCTCTACCCAGGCTGAGGGCATGGGGCAGTACAGGGTTTATTAATAAACTCACTTCTGACTGGAAAGACTTGTGCAGAAGCCCCAACCTCAAGCCAATCAGAGCAGAACTTTCCAGGAATGCCACCCAAAGCAAGCCTTCCTCTGACTCCAGGATTATTTCTCACCCCTGACTTCATCCCCTTGGTGTGTAGGGCTCCTGCCAGGCTCCACTGGCTCTGCCCAGCAGGCCCGCTGTCACCTGGCAGCTGACATCTGCCTTGGCTGCCTCCCAGAGAAGGTCACAGGGAGTCAGTGGTGGGGCCAGGATTAGAACTGCTTCCTCTGTCATCCACTCCTGCCACTCCCAGCTCCCCCAAACTGGGGACGGCTGAGCCTGCTCTGTCAGGAGTGCAGAACGGCCTTGCCACCAGCCTACGACATCCTGACGCTGCCCTGGCACCCCGCTCCGAGAGGAGCCTGAAGGCAGAGAGCCTGGGCCAGCTAACTGGCCTTGTGACCTTGGGCAAGCAGAATGTGGCCGGTGTGGCTCATTGTCATCATTGATAAAGTGAGGATAAATATGCCCACTTGAAGGTAGCTGTGAGGATGAGGAATGCGTGAGGCTGGTGTAAACTGTAAAGGGTTATGCAGGAGTGTAAAGTAGATGGAATTTATGTTTTTGCCTCTGTCACTAACTCCGTTCCCACCTTCATCTCCACCACCACCAGGAACACCTCCACTGTCACACCATCTCCTCCCACCATCACTTCCTCTGTCACAGGCAGTACTCCATCCTCGTCGGCACCGTCACACCACTTTCCTTGTCCACACATCTGTCACAGCCGCCACACGATCACCACTCAATCACTTCAAGAACACTTGTTCAGCACCAGCTATGTTCACGGTCACGGGAGGGGTCCCACACATTGGGAGTGGCCTATATCTCTCCCTTTCCTTAAGCCCTGACACACAACCCATCTCTGCCCAGAAACCTTCCTCAGTCTACCCTGCGCTAACCCAGTTTCTCCTGTATACTGTGGCTCAGCTTCACCTGTTTCCTCTCTGGTTGCATGTGTGTGTGTGTGTGCTCTCACACTCACACCATTTAAAGTAGTCTGTAAAGTCAGTCTCCACCCAGATCTACACATAGCACGGGGGCTTGGGTTCCAATCCTGGCTCTGACTCTTTCTAGCTGTGTGACCTAGTCACCTTACCTCTTTGTGCCTCAGTCTTCCCCATAGTAAACTGGATTAATAATCATTAATAATAGTCTCATAGGATTGTAGTGAGGATCCCCTGAAATATTGTATATATAGCACTTAGAACAGAAGCAGACACATAGCAACTGCTTGATAAATATTAGCTATTGTTGTTTTTGGTAGCAGTTGTAGTCCTTCCTACCACCAATTTTTGACACAAGGCTTTGCATTGTCAATGAAAATCAGTACAGTGATGGGTCCACTCCAACTTTCCAATATAAACATCTTGGGAGGGAAGATGGGATTGAGCTTTTCTGAGAACGGCATGGACCCCTGCCTGCGCCCAGAAGGTTCCTGAACTCTCTGGGCGAGGTATGGGCAATGGTTGGGAAGGACCATGCAGGGAGGTTGGAGCCAGGCAGAGCTGACTTAGAATCTTGACTTCGCCAGGTGAGCATCCATGGGCAAATCGTCATTTAACCACCCCCCAGCCTCAGTTTCTTCATCTGTCAAGTGGATCACTGTGCAGGGCCACTGAAAGGATACCATCACTGTCGATCTGAACCCAGGAGCCACAGGTGGCTGTGGGTGGCACTCAGGGCCGGTATATCCTTTGAGACTCCACCCTCCTGGGCAGTCAATGGACAGTCACAGAGGAGTTTGCTTCCCGGAGTAGATGAAGAAGATGCTGAGTGATGGGAAGTGCTCAGGAAAGAGAAGTTCCATGGACAGCATTAATGAGGATTGACCCAAGGAGGCCTGCTTTGGCTGGACCTGAGAAAAGGCACTGAGGTCTGAGTTAGGTTCCAGAAGTAGGGCAGGGACCAGGGGCCCTGCCTGCAGACTCCCATGCGCACCACAGAGCCGTCCAGTGAGAGGGCAGGGCTGCTGGGACATGGGGGGAGGGGCGGCCTGGGAGGCTTACAGGCTTTCCAGGGGTCCCAGCACATTGACGTCCACACAGCTGCAGCCACCTGAGGATTGCCTCCACCCTCCTCCGCGGGGGCGCCCTGGCCATGAACCCCCAGGGAATAAACAGGGGGAGCAGCCGGCTGACGGGTGTGTACTCCCGGCCCCAACAATGTAAACTCCTGGGACATATTTATGTTGTCTGGGCCTGGGCCAGGTCCCCTGCCCAGCTCAGAGAGGTCACGCCACGCCAGACCTCTGTGTGCAGACGTCACATGTGCAGAGTAGCTGGATTCCTCCACGTGGTAGGGATGGTGGGTCAGGAAAAGGCTGGGTGTGGGGGGATAGTAGGGGACAAAGACCAGAGAGAGAGCTGCTAAGTGGCACCACTGAGCACTCCACGGAGCCTGCTCCTGGAACTGCAACTCAGAGTCCTGGCACATCCCTGGCTTGGCCAGACCTGGGTCACTGCACGGCCTTCCAGGGCCAGTGATGGCCCCAGACTCCGGGTCATGGAGCCTAGGACTCTGCCCAACACACAACTGGCCTGAGAATTGGCCCACTAGACCTTTCTTTGGTTTACTTTTCACTACTCTCTGCCGAGCACTGTGCCAAGTCTCTTGCACACATCATCTCATTTAAGCCCTGCCACCCGCCTGGGGCTGGAGCTGCTGCTGTCCTTATGACCCTGTGTGTGTGTGTGTGAGGGGGGAGTCAGCAGCCTGAGGTGATGGAGCCTGGAAGTGCCCAGGCTGGGGTTGGAACCTGGATCTGTGATCAGAGCACCTCTGCTCTTAAGAGGCATGCCAAGCAGGCCACTGCTCTCGGGGGCAAAGTGACACCAGAGTCACCACTAGAACCCAGGGCTTTTGAGTCCTGGGTCAACTTCCTTCCCACTGTACCAGAAATAGGGTGGTGAAGAGACCTAGCCCTGTCCTCAGGGAGCCCCAGTCTGAGAGGAGTACAGCACTGATCCCAGGGAACCGTCTGAAGAGGAGCCCCAGTCCACAGGAAATTACTGACTTGCCACAGCACTGGGGAGGCAGGTGGAGCCAGAGGGCTTCATACCGCTGGGTCAGTGTGGGAAGGCTCCTTGAGGGAGGGGCTGGCATCCCCTTTAGCAAGGAGGAGTTGGGCAAGTGGTAGGCAGCCCTTGGTGGCCCTGGAGGCCGGAGCTGCATTCCACACTGCCCTGATTAGGAAACAAGGTTCATCTCTGCTCCTTCACAGCCCCCCCGCCGCCCCCCAGTCCCTGGGTAGGACTGCCATCCTGGCCCTGCACAGCCTGCCGGGGAGGGGCAGGAGAAACACACCGTGTGACAAACATTCAGCTTGGAGCTGAGCATGTCTCAGGAATGACACCCAGGAGGGAAGGCTATTTTAATCTGGAAAGTTGCCTGCTTCAACTCCCCACCCCAAAATAACCTGGCTTCCCAAGGAACCTGTAACACTGTGGGCTGCTACCAGCCCAATGGAGCCCTCAGCCCCTGCACCCCGACCATGGCCAGCCTCTGTCCTCAGACTGGGCCTCCCCTCTCTTGGAGCCCTCGCATGCTGGGCTGTGTCTCCTCCTTCAGACTGGGGGCTTCCGCAGGGCAGAGGCTATGTTTCTTATCAGACCAGGAGCTCCTGAAGTGCACAGTTGTCTCTCTCCACTCAGCTGGGGCTCCACAGAATATTCGGGTCCCTGGAAACTGTTTCCCTATGGATTAGGAGATGGGTGGGTTCCAGGTGGTCTTTTCCTCCTTCTGGGCTGTATTACAAGGGATGCCCTTGTGATGGAGAAACTGGATCCCCCCACCCCCACCCATGGCCACAAGTGCATTTGGCCGGTGTGCTCATATGGGGCCTAGGTCATGCCTGGCACTACCAGGCTGCCCTGCTGGAGGGTTCACATGTCCCAGCACCAGCCAGCCACCTGCTGCCTCCTGCCTCCTAAAATAGGAAAGTGCTGGCCTTCTCCCGTTACCAGCTGCACGCCCCACTGCCCTTGTCCTCGGGATGGGGCTGTGACTTGTCCAGGCCCTGCTCTTCTGTGGAAGGTGTGGAGGGGTCGGACCCAGTCCTGACTGTCCTCAGAGTTGGATGAATGAATGTAACCAAAGGGGGGTTGCTCTGTTCCTGGGCTGGGTACCAAATGGAGAGGGGACCCACTAAGTTCAGTGGTCCTTGTAAAGAACAGGTGTCCACTGGTCTTGTTAAAAGGAGCCCTGCTATCCCCCAACTTTCTCTCCTCCACAGTATCCAACACAACCCCTGGCATGGAGTAGGGGTTGAGGATGTGGGGTTGACCCCAGAAATATCATTAATTACTGCTTATTCAGGGCAGAGAAATGGAGGTTCAAAGTTTGAGAAGACAGTCCCCTCCACACACATTCAGCCTCTCCTCCATTCATTTCACAACCATTGTAACTGTGCACTTACTATGTCCACGGCACTGCGCCAGTGCTCCCATTAGTTACTGTGTTTAAGTCTCACAACACCCTATTGAGAGGAGTGTAGTTGTCCTATTTAACTGTAGAGGGAATGAGGCCCAGAGAGGTTATGTGATTTGCTTAAGGTCACATAACAAGGAAGTTGTAGAGTTGGTATTCAAACCCAGGTTAGGATATTTGTTTTCTTTTTCTTTTCTTTTTTATTTGGGTGTTTTATTATAAAAATCTTCAAACATTCAGACAAATAGAGAGAATAGGGCAATGAACCTGCAAGTGCCCATTTTTAAGAGAGAACAATGAACATTTTGCCAGATTTGCTTCATTTTTTTTTTTTTTTTTTTTTATCCTCACCAAGTTTATTTTTTCCATAGCTTTTCAGAGAGAGAGAGAGAAACATTGATTGGTTGGTTGCCTCCTGCACACAACCCAACCGGGGCCAGGGATCGAGCCTGCAACTGAGGAAAGTGCCCTTGGCTGGAATCGAACCCAGGACCCTCAGTATGTGGGCCGACCCCTGCGTTCTAACCACTGAACCACACTGGCTAGGGCTCATCTTTTTTTGTGTGATGAAATAATTTAAAGTAAATTATAGACATTACGATGTGTTACCTTTAATCATTTCAGAAGATATCTTTAAAAAACCCCACCAAACCCAATTTTCTATATAAACCTGCATGCCATTCCCACACTGAACAAAATAATTTCCTGTTATCATCTAATACACAGAGCATGTTAAATTCTCCCCAAATGAACATAAATGCCCCTGAATTCTTGTCACTCGAGCACCTTGGCGCTGAAGAGTGAGTGGACCGGTTAGGGGAGGTCTTGCCAGCCTCTGTCTCTTACTTTCCCATGGGGACACAGTTCCTCCCTTCTCTTTTCCCCATTGCTGGAGGCAAGGTTACAATAAGGACCTGAGAGACCTTGGTGGGTGGTGGAAGCTGTGGGGGGAACTTAGGAGAGCCCCTTGTCTCCTGAGGGGGGATGGAGGGGTGTGGGTACCCTGAGGGGCTGGAAGGGGCCATGGCCTGGCAGGAGAGCTCTGAGCAGGAGCTCCGATGCACTGGCTCTCCTGCCAGGGTCTCTGGGCTGTCCCAACCCGGTGAGGGCCTGGAAGGCCCTCCTCCACAGGGTCCCTCTCCACTTTGGGCCCACAGACCAAACAGCGCACCGGCCTGCCTCAGCCAAAACAAGAGCTGGAGAAGGTCAGCTTATCGGCCTCCCGGACTCCCTCACCTCATGGGCCTGCCTTTCACCACTATCAGTTCCTGGGGTGAGGGAAGGGTTGATAGGACAGGGCAAGGACACGCCTGCATGGAAAACAGTGCTCTTTAACAGGATTCTGGGAGAGCCTGGGGCCCCACAACTGACAATGAAGGGCCCTGCCTGCCCTGTGGTGTCTAAGTTCCCTTTCTGCTCTATGCCTGTCCTGTCCTTAGTCTTTTGTGTGGGTGGAAAGGACCCTGACCTAAGGCAGGAAATAGTTCTGGTGATCCTTGGCCTTCGCTCCCTGGATGGGATTGAGGTGTTCAAGACCACATCAGACCTACCGGGAAGGAACTGAGGCTGTGTCTCCCCTCTGACTGGGGTCCCCTGAGGACAGGGTTGTGTGTCCCTTCAAGCTGGGGCTTTCTGAAAATTACTCAACACAGACTTTCCCTCACCACTGTTACCTCTAGGGGCTCCAGGTTGCCCAGATATGCAGAATGTGGCTCCTGTGGGGGCACAGTCCCCCCTGAGGACCCCACCTCCTCACTGCCCAGAAGCCCAGGGAAAAGCTGAGAAGAGAAGTGAGTTGCCTTCACTTTGCTGAGTGGGGAGCAGATGGGGAACAGTCTGGTCTGAGCCCACTGCCTGGTGGGATTTAGAATTGGCTTCCCCTAGGGTTTGAGTGTGACCGCCGATGTGGAGGCAGGGGTGGAAGGGGCACCTCCTCTAGGGCTCCTCCTTCCTTCTCTAGAACACCCCATGTACCCCCTCATGTGATATATTTCCAGGCTGGGAGGGGCTTCAAAGTGGGAAATGAGGGGCTCAGGATCCAGGTGGTGGATCTGGAGGGACCTGTGTGGGCCCTTGAGAAAGCTCGTTCCTCTAGTGCCCAGCCCGTCAGGACTTGCTGGGCAGGAGCAGGAGGAGAGAGGGCTTCGCTTTGGGTGGGGCTGAGTGGCCAGGGAGGGGGACAAGCTCCTGGAAAACATGGGTCAAGGTTGCCAGATAAGTGGGGGAGGGGGCATGAGTGGGATGCGGGATGTGGAAGGGGCCATCAGGGGTCCCCCAAGGGCCAAAGCTCTGAGTCCCCAGGTCCACTGCCCTCAACCTGACCCCAGGAATTGGTCCCAGCAGGGTCTCGCTCCTTCCTTTATCCCCCGGAGCCCTATGCACCCACCCCAGCGCTCAGCACCTGCAGTGCCCAGGCTTGTCCCCCAGGGGCTTGGACTTTGTGTACACGTCCCCTTGCTCTTTCCCAAAGCACCTGCCACTAATCCTTGCATACAGCAGGCACATACTAAAGCCAGCTTGATGGGTCTAAGCTGAACCCTGTGCAGCTCTAGTCTGTCCGAAGCCAGGTGGTCTGAGAAATGACTATCAACGCTTCCTTCCTCAGGAGGGCCTGACCCGCCTTGTACCTCTGTCCACCAGGTCCAATCATCCTGTTCCCTTTGGTGGCAAAGGAAAGCAGCTGGAGAGGCTGAGGCTTAGAACCCCATCCTGGGGCTTGAGAGGGGAAAGGAATCCCAGTCTGAGGGGAGACACAGCCCTGCCCTCAGGGAGCTCGCTGTCACTAAGGGAGACCTACCCTTTCAGCCTGCACTCACTATCAAAGTCACATTGAGAGTAGGGGGACAAGAGGGCTTATGTCTAGGGTCCTCGCATAGACTCTTTCCAGATTCCTGACAGATTTCTGTCCTTAGCCAGGGCGGAGTGAGGTGAATTCCATGTTCAGACTCTTGCAGGCTTTTTTTACCACATGGAGCAAATAGGAATGAATGCCTGGGGCCTCTTCAGCCCCTGGAGATTTTTGGGTGGAAGAGCCAAGCCCTGCACTGGAAGCACCTCAGGGGCTTGTCATTGGCAGCCATTTGACTAGACACAGTCTTTTCCCACCCACTATATCCGGTGATCTCACACAATCTCACATCATAATACATCCCATTTTATAAATGGGGAAACTGAGACTCAGAAACTTGAGAGGATATCTGAAGCCCCATAGCTAGGAAGTGACAGAGGTCCAGCTGTGCTTGGTTTCAAAATGTATGTTCTTTTCAGCACCCAAGCTGGGGAGGGGGTTGCCCCTCTGTTTGCATGGGGACAGAGCTGCATCTAGTCCCCATTCCCCGCAGCTTATACAGTCCCACTGGGGGATATGAAGATCAGCTGTGAGGTTCCTGGAGGTCTGGATCTTGGGACCTTTAGGAAATGCCCTGTGGATGCTTGGGGAGACCTCACGGAGGGGTGTGGGGCAGGGTAGGGTAGGGAAAGGAGGAAAGAGGAAACTTCCCCGGTTACCATTGTGCAGTGGTTGAGGGCTGCCTGGAGGAACAAAAGAAACCATCTCAGCAAACAGCAACAGGTTCTGTGACCAAGCAGGTTCTGTGAACATGGACGACTTTATGCTTTGACAGCTCCCGCGATGGCAATGTGAGTAAGGAGCATTATGGAGAGAAAAACCTTGTGGGTTCAGAGGTGCTAAGGGAAGTTTCCACTCACCTGAGAAAGGAGGGCAGTGATTGGTTCCCAGTGGTGGTTCTGCCTTCCCGAGGGAGTCCTGGATAAAGACAACCTTTCTCCCCTCTTCCCACAGCTCTTTCCAGTGCCCTCTGCTTGGTGCCCTTCCCCTTAGCTGGCTATAGAGGTGCCAGGACAGGGGTACTTTGATTGGGAAGTCCATGGGGGACTCTGAGGGGAGTAGGCATGGGGTCAGGGAGGTTCTCTCTTGTGGAAGCCTGTCTAGCTGGGGGATGGGGTAGTTCTGGTCCAAGGTCGCCATGGGGCATGCTGGAAGACCAACCTGCTTCAGTTCATGGTCCCTCTGAGCCCCCAAAATGTTGCAGCCTGTCAACCTCAGCCTTGGGAAGGAGGGAGATGGGGTAAGACAGGATAGTAAGCCAGGACAAGTGGAATAGGGAAAGTGAGAGAGATAGTCAAATTGCTAAGCAGTTTATAGCCATCTAATAAATTGCAAAATCCTATTTTCCCTAACCAAGGACGCTTAAGACTAAATGGTTTACACTTCTCCTCCCCAACGAGAGAGTAAGTAGCTTAAATCATCCTGGTCAGAGAGAGTGATAGCAGAAATCCAACTGGTGCCGTTCATGCCAACCACACCCAAAGATGGATGAAGTTAGGGGAATAAATCTCATTTTGTCGCTTCAGCGTAAAGCTGATGAATATTCTATTGTGATTCCCCCACTAAGACCTCTCCTAAACCCCCAAGCTTTAAGACCCTCAAGAGAAGGACCCAGTCTCACTCCCTCTGGGCAGCACACAGGGACCTTTCCCTCCCCCACCCTTCTTCCCTCCAGGCCCATTACCTCTGCCTTTCTCTCTAAGCTCCAAGGGCCCTTCTTTTGCTTCTGTAACTTGTTTCTTGAGCCTAAGCAGCCCAGCTGGCTCATTTCTACTACTTCTGTAACTTTCTAAATAAACTTTCTCTTATAATTTGAGTTCTTGGCTCTGAATTCTTTTTTTGCCTAACTCAAGAACCTAGGTTCAGTTTTGCCGCCAGCACCGCCAGTAACAAGAGCAGCAAACTTTTCCAAATGGAAAATGATGAAATCTTTCTGGAAAGCTGACTTTCCCAGGCACTGGTGGGTACAGCTGACAAGGCGAAACCTGAGCCCTGCGCACAGTCAGGGAGTCCAGAGGCAGGGGGTCCGAGGTGCCTCTCTGTGACAGTCCTGGGAAGCCACGCCAGAGCTGCTTAGGGCCTGCTGCTCGTGGGCCACCTTGGTAGGGGTGGGAAGTGTGTGGCTGAGTTACCTCAGCCCACGGTCACTACAGTCTATGCCCAACCCGGCAACCAGAGTGCTGCTGTGACAACGAAGTCAGTTCTTGTCTCTCCTCTGCTCCCCTCCTGTATCACTCAGAGTCAAGGCCAAAGTCCCTACTGTGAGCAGCCAGGCTCCATGTGATCCCACCCTACTACCCCCCTGCGACTCACTCACCCTGCTGTAGCTTCCTTGCTCTTTGGATGTGCTGGGCACACTTCTGTCGCAGGGCTTTTGCACTGCCCGTTCCCTCTGCCTGGATGTTTTCTCCCCGGATTTCCGCATGGCCCACCCCCTCTCCCACTTCCTCGAGGTCTCTGAATACCACCTCAGTGAGGCCTCTCCTGACGGCCCTAAGTAATAGGGCAACCTGTTCTCCCTCTCTACCACAGCCCCAGCTTCCCTCCTTCTATCTTACCATGCTTTGTTTTCTCCAAATTTCTCACAGACTTCTAATATATTTGTAGTGTGTTGAAGGCCAGTCCCCAAAAGACCCCTGGAACCTGTGAATATGACTAGTGGGTAGAACTATAGTGCTTCCTACTCCCAACTCAGGTCCATCCAGAACCTCAGAATGTGACCTTATTTGGAAACAGGGTCTTTGCAGATGCTCTTAAATTAAGGCTCTTGAGATGAGATCATCCTGGATTTAAAGTGGGTCCTAAATCTAATGACTAATGTTCTTTTTTTTTTCCTCTTTTTCTTCAAATATATCCTCATTGATTGCAGAGAGAGGAAGGGAGAGGGAGAGAGAGAGAGACAGAAACACCAATGATGAGAGAGTCATTGATCGGCTGCCCCCTGCACCCCCCCCCCCCCCCAGGGACCGAGCCCACAACCCGGGCATCTGCTCTGACCAGGAACTGAGCCGAGATCTGGATCACAGGCTGACACCCAACCACTGAGCCACTCTGGCTGGGCATAACTAACGTTCTTATAAGAAGAGGAGAAGACACAGAGAGAGAGAAAAGGGAGAAGGCCATGTGAAAGATGGCGGCAGAAATTGGAGGGATCCAGCCACAAGCTAAGGAACTCCAGGGATAGCCAGGAGGCACCAGAAGGGGGAACAGGTGAGATTTCCCCCTCTTTGAGCCTTTGGAGAGAATGTGGCCTTGTTAACACCTTGCTTTCAGACCTCCAGCCTCCAGAACTGTGAGAAAATAAACTTCTGTTGTTTTAAACCACCAAGTCTGTGGCAATTTGTTATGACAGCCACAGGAAACAAATGCAACACTCTATAATATACTAATTAATTTTTTTATTGTCTATCAGCGTGCTCTCCCCATTCCCCCACCCCCTAATCTGAGCTCCAAGAAGAGAGGGATTTTTCTTTATTTTGTTCACTGATAAATCCCATGCCTACCTACCACAGTGCCTGGCATATAGCAGGTGCTCAAGAAATACTTGTCAAATAGTTTAGTGAATAAATTAGATCAAAGCAAGGAGTGCAGGAGCAGGTATGGGGGGACTGTGTGTGGGTGCCCAGGGGACAGACCAGGCTGCTCAACATCTGGGCCATCTGAGTCCAGCTCAGTGTGGCAGGAACTCAGCACCTGTGTAAGGGAGCACCTGGAAGAAGTGGAGAGGGAGAGCTGGAATCCCCTAGGACCAACCCTGCAAGACAGGTGGCCTCAGCTCTCTGTGAGGCCTATGTTTTATGAGAGAGGCCACTTGGACCTTCTAGCTAAATGCAGCTGATTAAGTGGCTTAGTCCCAGGTGAGACCTGGAGAGCAGCCAGGACAACCCCAGCACTGTGAGAAATTAATAAACCATGTTGTTTTAGGCCACTAAGTTTGGGAGTGGTTTGTTTGCAGCCATAATAACCTTGGAAGGCTGCACCTCGAAGGTCTTTCTGATTCCAACATGGTACGACTTTTGAGAGCTTAAGCTAGAAGTTTGCTCCTTTCCTAGGGGATGTAGAGAGGCACACATTCCAGACTCTGCAGATACTAGATCTTGAGCTGGAAGGACTCTGCCAACTCTAGGATTCTGAATGTTCAGGAAGACCAAGCCTAACCCCTTCTCAGCTCCATTGGCAAGTTTCCCTCTAAGCTCACAGGCCTCCTCCTAGCTTCAGTTCTAGCCCAGCCACAGGGCCTGGGCAGAGGGTGGGGGCAGAGCCAGCAAAGGTGTCTGGAGTGGCTGGCAGTTAGCCTCCTGCTCTGGAGAGGCCATTGGTGAAAGGCCCTGTTCCAGACATGGCCCAGAGATGTCAGGAGAAAGCACGACACTGCGAGCAGCCAACCTGGCCAGAGGGAGCCTAGTGGAGGCAGGGGGTGCTTGTATCCTGCTTTGGAATGGCCCAGTGCTCAGTCAGGCAGCCGGGGACAGAGAAAGCTATGAGGCATGGACACTGGAGAAGAAAACACTAACCTGGTCTCCATTGCAGAGGACAACGGCCGCCCCTCAGCCTACTGCTTTTGTATTCCTGGGACCTGGGCTGCCTTGAAGGGGTGGGGGGGCTGGGCAGCATGGGCCTGAGCCTGACCTCTACATGCCAGGCCCACCCCAGCTGTTCTGCTGACCGGCCTGCAGGCTGCATGGGAAGGGGTGTCCTCCCCACTTCTGACCTACTTCCTCAGGATGGTTGGAGTGTTTGACTAGAACCTCAGCAGTGAGACAGGACCCTGGAGGTACCTGCGGACTTTCAGGATCTTAGTAGCAGGGTTTCCCAAAAAGCACAGTGCCTGGCCTATCCCGGAGATTCAGTGGCCATGTAGGCCCATCTCGGCGGCCTGAATTATCCTTTGGCCTCTGAAGACAAAGTCCCTGTGGCCCCTCCTGGGGGATTCTGGGACTTGGGACACTGCTATGAATGTCAAAAGAAGGCCCATCATCCCTTTTCCCACCTGGAAGCCCAACCAGGGCAGTCATGCGCTGTGAGGCAGACAGGTGTGTTCTGGCTGAGAATCTTCCTTCTCTTCTGCAAAGGGTGTTTCACAAGGTCACCCTCAGCCCCTGCCACTCCTTTCACCCCTCTGAGTGCCCCCATGCCCCCAGGGTTCAAATACCCAAGTCCTCGTTCAGTGGGGGATTGTCCACGTGACATTGAGCAAGACAATGCCCCTTGTCCCAAGAGGAAGACCAGAAACTTCCTCAGAGCTGGCTCTCCCATCTCTGCCATCCTAGGGCTCTCAGCAGAAGGGGTGCTCACAGGCACCTCCCACCCTCCCTTGTCTCCTCTCCTCTCTGAACCTGCGTCCCCATCTATCAAATGGGAACCATCATACCCACCTTGCAGGTTGTGGGGAGGATTAAATGAGGAGGAGGGAAGAGTGTCTCAGGGCCTGAGCAGAGGGAACCCACAGCTAAGAAAGAGCCAGACCTGCTAAGGCTTATTTCTGCAAGTGGTGGGCCACTTGCATGCCCTTTCTGAGCCTGTTCTGAGCCTGCGTGCACATTATGTGCCTTGCACACCTGCTCTCTACACGTGTAGCGTGGACCTATGTAAGGTGCGTCTTCCACTTGCATGTGACATGTAGTGTCTGGACGCAGCAAGCAGGTGGTGCCCGTGACCCTGGGTAAACATACCTCCTTTCTCCCCTGCAGCACGAACATGGATGGTCCTCCCTTGTGCAGTGGACAATGGCTACCTTGTGTGAGTGAGAAGGAAAAGTGGGTACTTGTAATTGCTGATTTGGGCAAGGCCCCAAAGAGGCTTGGAAAGGGCCAAGCCACAGGGGGCCCTGGGAAGCCAATGCCAATGTCTGGGGCCTGTAGGTGGGCAGGAGGGTGCTGGGGGTGCGGCCGAGGAAAAAGAGCTGAGACACTGAGCAGGGAGAAAGTGGAGGAGCCCGAATGAGCTGCTTGAGAAATGAAGTGAGGCTAGCTGGGCAGGAAATAAATGCTGCGGAAAGGCCAGGGCTGGGGGAGGGGGTGTTGGGAGCAGCCAGGCTCTGCGGGGAGGGCTCTGGCGGCAGCTTCAGGCAGAATGGACTCTGCTTCCTTCCTTCCGGACCAGGCCCCCTGGAGAGGGAAGCACTTAAGGAGCCAAGCAGACTGGCCCTAAGCTGGACAAAGCGGGCCGCGCTCCGAAACCTCGCTGCGCACTTAGAATTCGCCCACTTCCACGCAGACGCCCAAGCTCAGAGCTTTCTCTGGCCGTAGGAAAATATTTTTCACACTGAAAACTGGCTCTGCAGGAAGCTGCTGATGCTGCAGATGGCTTGATAAAGGCAGCAAGTGGAGGGTTATACCCAACATTTGGATCTAAGTTCTTCTGCGCCCGACCACTTACTCCGGCTCCTGCCGTGGGGACCAGCGCCACGGAGGCTTTCTGGGCTTCACGCAGGTGCAGTCAGCCGACGCCTTGTCTTGGCCAGAGCCTCCCGCCCTCTGCCCGAGACTTCCCTGAGGTCCTGCACGTGGACGCCTGTGGACCACTCAACCCTCCGACGTGCACACCCAGAAGGGAGACCTGTGGGGACATCTTTGCCCAATGGAGGAATAGAACCCGGTGGATAAATGTTTCCCCCTTTTGCCCTCCTGGGCAGACAGTTTTGAGCCACATTTCATAAGGCTTTTAAATAGGTCCCTGCAGGGCTACCAGTCAGCCACAGGGACGGCTTACTGATAAAATATCCTGGTATTGGCTGATGCCCCATTTCCTGTTTCACTCTGTCCCCACCTTCATCCTTTATCCCTGTTCCCTGGGGTCACTTCCCAAATAAACTATCTGCATCCCAGCCCAAAGCCCACCCATACTTCACTTTTAGGGGAAACCAGGCTAAAACAGAGGTGCATTCTCTGAAAGAGTTTCGTTCTGGGGACTGAGGACAGAGGTGAGTGGGAGCATGGCCTATGGAAGATCTTATGTTTATAAGAGTAATAGTATAAGAGTAATAGTATAAATAATAGTGATAGTATAAGCTCTAGGCGGGCCCCCGGCCCTGTACAGAAGCCCACAGTAATGATGAGCTGGTATTGGCCTCGCTGCCCCCATGGACTCTACTGGGCCTGAGCATCTTCACAAGATCCTGACACCCTGAGGAAGAACCTCACGGCTGGTGCTTCAAGTAATTAGCATCTTTTACACCAGTAGTAGGTTCAAGTACATCCCCTTTCCCATGGGCCCTCCCTTTGGGAGAAGTGGTGGTGAATGTCTGGCTTGGCCCCTGATCATTCCTACAGGCAGGGCCTGGCCGCCTTCATCGGACCCTTCCTGCGTGCAGCACAGTCTTGTGTTGGCAGGGACTCACTGCTCAGGGCTCAGGCAGGTGAAGGCCCTGCCCATGGCACCATCCCAGACCTGGACTCCGAGCTGGTCCTGCATTCTTTCTCTCATGCCTGTGAGAAGGCTGGCCTGGTGTCATGGGAACTGGGCTGGGAAACTGGAGCCAGGACCTAGGAAAGCAGGAGTGCTAGGTGGAAGCCGGATCGACCTGGGGCCTTGATTCCGAGCCTACTCCAGGGATAACCCATGTCTCCTCTGACCTTTGGAGTAAAAGAAGGGCTGAGTTCCTCCCCCGTCCCCCAGGCACTGACCGGCGCTGAGTCACCACACTCTCCGTCTCCAGAGGCCTTCGTTTCCCATGTGCGCAGCTTCTGGCCGGAGCATGAGGGGAAACCTCACTATCTCCATCCCGACTTCCTCTTCATCTTCTCTACAACTCACCCTACACGGCCTCCCAACTCCACGCACCCCACCCACTGTACTTCTTTCTCAAGGTACTTCGAGTGAATGGGAATGAAGGAAAGGGGTTGTAGAGTGAGGGGATCCCTGCTTGGTGGGATACATGTCGGGGCTGGGGGCAGCATTGAGCTAGAACCTTCTGTTGAGCAGGCTGACCCCTCCCTGCTGCTCTGAGGTTGGAATGATCCAGATCTGAAGAGGAGTCCGGCCCCAGAGCCCATGGCTGATCCCAGACAATAGTGTCTGTGGTGATCTCAAGGTCTTCTCTCCTTAAACTAAGGAAAGCTGGTAGGATGCAGGTCTGAAGTAAGCTTTCCCATTTACTGGTTGTGTGGTCTCTGGGCCTCAATTTCCTCAGCTGTGAAATGGGGATAGTGATATGGACCCAACTAAGGTTGATGTCAAGAGTAACTGAGGTAATGAGCTTAAAAGACCTGAAGGCAGGTCACACTCACCTCTCCCTTGGTGGTGGTCACCAGGCTTCTTGTCCCATCCTTCTCCACTGGGTATGCTCCAAGGCACCAATGTCTTTTTTGCAATATGACACTCACTGAATACAGAGGGGCTGTGACCTTGCTTGTCTCCTCCTACCCAGGTCCTACCCATACTCAGTCTGGTGACCAGAGGTAACCTATCTTAGAGAGGGGTCTGGGCAGAATGCCAGGGCTGCCGTTGGCCACTTCTAAGGGGGCTGACAGGGGTAAGCAGGAAGAGGGGTCACTCAGAGATGCAGCCAAACAAAGTAGTCATTCCTCTAGTGGTGACATACAGATGGCGTGTTCCTGCACTCAGGGCCATTTTCCAAAAATGGCCATGACACAATTTCCCATCCTACATGTTCTAAAACCTTGGCACACCCCTGCTAAAGGGTATGGTCTTGTGCTCCTCCCCTTGAATCTGGATGGGTTTGTGACTTGCTCATACCCAACAGAAAGTGGCAGAAGAGACACCACATGTGCTGGGCCTGAAAAGATGACAGCTGGCTGGAGCCCAGAGGCTGCCATGCTGTGAGGAAGCCTAAATTAGCTGTGTGTCGAAACCAGGCAGCGAAGCCCTGAGGCTGTGTAAAGAGACACAGGTGCCAGGGCAGCCCCCTCGGCCCCAGCTCCGGCCATGTCTGACTGAAACTGGGAGAAAACTGGACACTGCCCCCTCCGCAGCTGAGCCCTCCCCAGGCCCCTGGCCCAGGTTCAGGGAAGCTAGAAAATGACTTGTTTCAGCCACTGAGTTTGGGGGTGATCCATTACACAACAATAGATTACCAGGTCAGGGCGTGGAAGGCTCTTTGTGGTGTGGGTGTGGAGAGCGTGCTCCCTGGCCTGGCCTCCGAAAGTCTCTGCCACCAACTGACCCTTGCATGACCAGGCACATGGCTTCCCCTCTGCAGACGTCCGTTTCTTCTCTGAAGGGCCAAGGACTCAGACTGTCTGTACTCTGAGGCCCAGTTCCCCACATTCCCAAGACAATAGTATCCTACATATCAAACCCCTCCCCGAAAGGTCCAGGCCCCCGGGCACAACCTCCTTTATGAAGCTCCCTGATTTCTGTCCAGCAGGACACCCAGGGCACAGAAAACCCAGCCCCTCCTCTGCCCCGCTCCACAGAGCCTGGGCCCTGGGCCACAGACATTAGGGAACCGGCCTTTCTCTCCACATGGGCGGTTGTGCTTGGATCTCCAGGGCTGTCTTCCTCCACTGTGTTTGCCCCACAGCTTTAGACACAGTGCTTGGTGCATAGCTGACCCTCCTCTCTTACCCCTCATTAAAACTAGTTAAATGAGTGAATGAATGCATGACGTTAAGTATCACTCTGATTGTCACTATTGAGCACTTAACTATGTACCAGGCACTGTGCTAATCTCTTTACAAACATCAACTTATTTAATCTTCATAGAACCTTGTGAGGTGGGCAGTATTTTCAACCCCATTTTACAGTTGAGGAAACCAAAGCACAGAAAGGTTAAGTAACTTGCCAAAGGTCACAGAGCTTGTAAGTGGCAGAGAAAAGATTGGAGTCCAAGAAGTGTCCTCTTAGTTACCACATTATGGAGCATTTCATCATTCCCATTTTACAGATGAGGAAAGTGAGGATTGGAGACCTTAAGCAAGTCCCATAGCTGGTAAGAAGGATGGAGCTGAGATTTTGATTTGGTTCTGTCTGCAAAGGGCTGCGCCCCAACCACTGGGCTCCCTTCCCATAGCAGGGACTGTGATGTCTCACCCTATGCACATGGGTGTGGTCCTGTTCTGCTGAAGGGGCAGGCAGGGTACACAGAGACAGGATCACAGCCTGGAGAGGGGATGTCATCCCCGTCGATTTGATGGCTACAGTGCAATTAGGGGCCCTGGGGGCCCTGGGCATGAGCAGCCCTTCTGTTCAGTCCTGGACAGGGATTTTTTTGGTTTTTTTTTTTTGCAGGGAGGCCACAAGCTGCCAGACATGGCCATCCTCTCAGCCCTCTCCACCCTTTTTTACTTTCCCTCTAACCAGATGTGAGACCTCTTAATTCACTGGGTGTGCATCTCCTCTAGGCTATGTGAGGACACTTTGGCCCAAGGGGGGTCAGTGACTCAAAAAGGGTCTCCAGTCAGGCCTGGCAAGGCAGGGGCTTGCCTGGGGCTGCACTTCACTTCCCACTTTGCCAACTTGTCACCACACTCACAGTCATCGCATGCTCTGCGGTGGCCTAGGCCCAGGGGGCCTTTCTGGGACAGTGCATTCCAGGCCCTGCCCACAGCCAAGTGAGCAGCCATTGTGGTCAGTGAGCTTCCTCAGAGCCAGTTCTTGATGTTGAAACTTGGGTCTTAGGGGAGCTGCTTGTACACTCCTGATGCTCCCTAGGTGGGTGGCAGGAGGGCTCGTGGCCCTGGATCTGGGTGTCTGGGGCTAATGGCATTCTGATGGATCTGTTGGGAGCACCACTTTGGGGTGAGTATAGTGGAATAGTCAACTAAGGCTAGACCCTTAGCAAGAAGTTGTGTTAGGCTCCTGTTTTTTCTATGTCAAAGAAACAAAATCCTTCCACTTCACTTTACTTAGGCAGAATTGGACTCAAAGAAGTGAGTTACTGAACCAAGACTTACTTGTGTGAGAATGTTCAGAGGAGCACTTTTGACAGCAAAAACTGGAAACCGCCCTAATGCCTTATCAGCCACAGAGTGGATGAATGGGCTGTGGCTGTGTGGTGTCAGGGTGAAATACTATACAGCAGTCAAAATGAACGACCCACTCTTCATGCAACAATATGCATGAATCTTGGCAACACTGAGATGAAAGGTCCCAAGAGATTATGTGCCATATACTCTTTCTATAAAGTTAAAAATCATTCAAATAAAAAAATCTTTTTATGAAATCCATATGGATGTGCTTAAACTCTATAAAACATTAAGTAAGGGAATGATGAACATGGAATTCAGGTGACAGTTACCACAGGTGTAGGGATAGGAAGTGGAATGGGGGGCCATGGTGAGATGGGTTTTTTGTCAAAAACTAGCTATCATTTTGGGCTTACTGAATTATTAAAACCAACTAACCAATGTAAATAAAAGTGGGCTGAGCATGGGCCATTAACAAGTGTCTCGGACCAAGGATTCTAAAAGCTTGAGATCCAAACAGAACAAACAAAAACAAAAGTCACGAACTGGGAAGGTCTTCCTGCCCCCTCTTGTCCCCAAAGGGGGAGGCCCCACAAAATGCTTGAGTGCTAAGAACAAGAGCTTGGCAGTCTGGAGGCCCATTAGCCCCAGCTCTGGGATCTTGGGAAAGGCCCCTGTATTAGTTTTCTATTGCTGCATAACAAATAACCACAAATGTAACAGCTTGAAACCACACCCATTTGTTTTCTCAGTGTCTGTAGGTCAGAAGTCTGGGTGCAGCATAACTGGGTTCTCTGCTCAGAGTCTCACCAGGCTGAACTCAAAGTTTTCTCTGGGGCTATGGTCTCAGCTGAGGCTCTCCTCTGCTGAATTCCTTGCAGTTGTGGGACTGAGGACCTCAACTCAGATGCCACCGCCATGTGACTCTCTCCACAACAGGGCAGTTTGCTTTTTCAAGGTCAACAGAAGAGCACCTTTGCTGCTCTAAATCTCTCTGACTTTTTCCATCTGTGTCCTCTAGACTCTCATTAAAAGGCACACCTGATTAGGTCAGGTCCACCCAAGAAAATCTCTCTTATGATAAATTAAGTCAACTAATTAGGGACCTTAACTGCATCTGAAGAGTTCTTCATTTTTGCTGTAGAAGGTGATCTAATCACAGGGATGATATATTCATAGGCCCTGTACATACTCAAGGGGAAGGGATTTTATGGGGTGTGTACACCAAAGGGTGGGGATATTAGAGACCACTGTAGAAACATGCCTACTATAGTTCTTTCCAAGCCTTGGTTTTCTTCTCCACAAAGCAAGGAGTATAATCTTTACCCTATAGGGACTGTGGGGAGATTAAATGAGATGAAGTATACAGAAGTGCTGTCATTCATTCAGAATTTTAGTGAGGGCCTGCTGCATGTTGCCTAGTATGCAACACAGATGAGGTTTCTTCACTCAAGCGGCTGATAATCTAACGGAGGAGAAAAGTATTAGCTGACCAAACTACAAAATGTTGCTGTAAGAAATCAATGAGAATCTAAAATGGAAGACTCAAGATAGTAAAGATGTGAATTTTCCCAAAATGAATTGTAGATTTGACATAATACCAATTAAAATACCAGCAGGATTTTTTTGGGAGTAAATATTAACAAGCAAATTTCAAAATTTTATGAAAAGGCAAAGGAACCAAAATAGCTAAAACAATTCTTTAAAAAAAATATTTTTATTGATTTTAGAGCAAGAGATAGGGAGAGGGAGAGGGAGAGAGAAACATTGATGTGTGAGAAAGAAACATCGATTGGTTGCCTCCTGCACATACCCCAACTGGGAATCGAACCTGCAACCTAGGTACATGCCCTGACCAGGAATCAAACCCATGATCTCCTGATGCACAGGCTGATGCCTCAACCAACTGAGCCATACTGGCCAGGACACTAAAACAATTTTGAAAAAATAGTGGGGGTAAACTACTCAATTTTAAGATTTGGTATAACACTACAATGTGGTATTGGCAAAGAGATGGACACATAGATCAATGAGACAGAATAGACTGTCCAGAAATTGAGCCACACAAATGTGATCGATATGTACAAAGTACAAGGACATTTTGATGGAGAAAGGGTAGTGTTTTCAACAAATGATGTTGAAACAACTGGTCACCCATAAGCAACAAAATAAAACAAAACAAATACACAAAAAAAAACTTGACGTAAACACAAACATGAGCTCAAAATGGATCATAGATCTAGATGTAAAACATAAAACTATAAAACTTGCAGAAGATAACATATGTGAAAATCTTCATGACCTGGGGTTGGGTAAAGGGCTTTACACGTGATATTAAAAGCATGATTCATGAAAAAAAAATTTGATAAATTGGACTTCATCAACATTAAAAACTTTTGCTTTGCCAAAGACACTCATGATACTGAACAGACAAGCTAGACTATGAAAAAAAAATCTGCAAGTCATGTATCCAACATAGGAATTCTATCAAGAATATACAAAGTGGGGCAAAAGTAGGTTTCAGTTCTTTGTACGGAAAATAATATAATTAATAAATAATAATACAAGAATAAACTCTGTGTTTTGCATACTCATAAATGTAAACTTACTTTTGCCCAACGCTGTACAAAGAACTCTTAACACTCACCAGCAGAAAGCAAGCCACCCAATTAAATCACAGGCAAAGGACTGGTACAGACACTCCACCAAAGAGGATATAAGGATGACAAATGAACATAGGAAAAGATACTCAACATCATTTGCCATGAGGAAAATCCAAATTGCAACTATGTTGAGATACCCCACAAGTCTATTAGAATAGCTATCATAGAAAATATTGAGAAAACCAAGTGCTGACAAGAACACTGAGGAACCCGGGCTCTTATGCACTGCTGGTGGGGATGTAAAATGATACAGGCGCTTCAAAAAGTGATTTGTTAGTTCCTTGTAAAGTTAAGCGCACACTTTCTTATGACCAGCCACCCACTCTTATATATTTACCCTAGAGAAATGAAAACTTCTTCACGTGAAAAGCTGTACATAAGTGTTCATAGCAGCTTTATTGGTAACAGCCAAAAGCTAGAGACAATTCTGAATGTCCTTCAGTGAATGAATGGTTAAATAAAGTGTGGTACATCCACACAATGGAATACTACTTGGCAATAAAAAGGAACAAGAGCAATACATGCAGCAACTTGGATGGATCTCAGACACTTATGCTAAATGAGAGAAGCTAGTCAAAAGGTTATATACTGAATGACTCCACTTATTTGATAGTCTCAAAAAGATAAAATTATAGTGATGGAAACAGATTAGTGGTTGCCAGGGTTATGGGTGTGGCGGGGGTGTAACTAGAGCGGGCTAGCAAGAGGAAGTGTTTTGATGGAATGGTCCCGTATCTTGAATGGGGTGGAGGTTACATGGATCTATACATGTGTTAAAATTCATGGAACTGTACACCAGAAGGAAAAATAGTAAATTTTACTGTATGATAATAATAATATAAAAAGACAGCATGGACATGGGCTCTCAGAGATGCATGGGAAACAGGCTCATATTTCCGAAAGGTTATCTATGTAGTGTGGAGAAGTTGGCACAGTGCACAGAACTTAGCAAATGCTCAATACATAAATAGTAGCAATAAAGCAATGAATGGATTATGGGCTCAGTGAGTCTAGGAAGTAATATCTCCAAGCAACCAAGCACAAAATTTCTCTGGAAAATGGATTTCTGAAGTGAAGGCAAGGTGCCAGAAGATGCCGAAAGCCAGAGTAGCCCTGACACAGCTGGGAGATGGGACTGTCTCAGAGTGGGAGAGAGTAGGTGGCCTGCAGAAGCCCCTTTATTGTGGGAACTTGCTCAGAGATGCCAGAGGAGCTGGGTCTTCACAGGTGCAGGAGGAGATCCAGCTCTGAATAGAAATCATTCTCCTTGTTGCTCACCTCCCAGGTGGCCCTCAGCCATGACCTACTTTTCCTACCTGTCCGTGCAGGTGAACTCCTCAGCCCACAGCTATTTTTATCCTAACGGGATTCCCAGTTATTTTTGCCAGCCCAGCTGTTGTGGGAGAGTTGGATTGTAGAGCTGGGATTCCTGCCCCATGGGAGACCCTAATGGACATTTTCTTCCCTCCTCCCAGTGTGGACCAGGTTGCCTCCCCACAGCCACCCTTGCCCCAGGTGTCCTTCCTGCTGCAAAACCTGCAAGAGCTCCTCATTGCCTACAGGATAAAGCTCAAACTCTAACCGAACATTCAAAGCTCTCTCTACCTGGGACCCAGCTTCCCTTTGGTCTCATGTCTCTCTACACCTCATGGCCGGCCCGCCCAAGGACCTAGCCAACCCAGGCCCCTTGCCAGACTTTGACAAGGCCTCTCAATTGCCTGCCTGTGCACTTGCTGCTGGGAATGCCTTTTCCCTTCCACCTCCACTGGGTGCAGAACCAAAGCCGCCTCCTCCATGGAGCTCTCCTTGATTCCCCAGCTGGCAGGGATTGTGCCTTCTCCTAGAGAAGTATTGTCTTGGGAACTCTCATCTGGCCTTCTGTGCTCCTCTGCCTCAGGGGATGTGTCTGTCAGTAGATCAGTAGATCTGTCTCTCCCTGGTTCTTGGGGCCGCCCTTGCCTGCCTCTACCCTGGCCCAGGAGGTATGTGAAGGATGGTGGGTGTGCTGGTGTCTCTCCTACACCCTCCTGCAGGAGGCTGCAGTGGTGCCTGACCTCCTCGGGGCAGGGCTGGGGCTCTGCCTTCTGCTGGCTGTGAGGCTCTCCACCTCAGTGAATCAGCAAACCCTTCCCAGGGCCTGCAGTGGGCTCAGCACTTTTCTGAGAGCTCTGGGGAGGGTGTGGGGAAGGAAGTCAGAGGCCAAGCTCATCAGGGGAGCCTGGGCAGGCAGACATGAAGCTCCACTATACACACGGTGAGGCAAGCCTGGGGTCCCCCACAGGTCTCTCACCTCCCCTCTAGCCACTATCCCATTTCCCCCCTCTTTCTAGAGAGTGTGTCCCCCCTTTCCCCCCCCCAGCCTGCCTTAATGTCTGCCTCACCCCACAGCCTGGTCCTGGTTTCTGCTTTCTGCAGACCCTGCCAGCACCTCCTGGGCACCAAATCTGCTGGGTGCCATTGGGTTCTTATCTCCCTGGCCCACTCAGAGCCTCGGCATGCTGACCTCCTGTGTTCCCAGGATGCCATTTCCCCTGGGTCCCCTCCTCCATCTCCTGAAGGGCTTCCGCCCCTGCCGGTCCTGGACAGGTCAGAAGTCCTCAGGGTAAGGCTGTTGCCTCTCTTCTCCCTGAACCCACACAAGGCCTCAACCATCAACACTGGCCTCCAAATCCTTCCTTCTACCACAGGTCTTTCCCCTGAGCTGCAGACCCCACACATTCTCAGGGTCCCTCATGATCTAAACTCAACTCTCCAGCTTCCCCCTGAACCTGTTCCTCCTCTGCACCCCCCCCCCCATCTGGAGGCTCCTCCCTCTTCCCCCGCAGACTCTCCTCCCTCAGCACTGCAGGGCAGGCCTCCTATTTCTCAGTCATGTAGCCGCTCCTGCCTCCTGCCTTCCCATTTCCCATTCTCCTCCGCTCAGCAGCCTGCACAATCCTGGCCAGACCCTCCTGAAACTCTGTTGTTTGCAGAATGAAGTCCAAGAGTCTCAGGAAGGAAGCCAGGGGTGCACAATGTTAGGGAAGCCAGGCCACCAGGTGTGCACCTGATGGTTGTGTGACCCCAGCAAGTGACTTTCCCTTTTGGAGTCACCATTTCCTTCTGACTTTATGGGGCGTATCTACCCCTAGGCAGCTGTGAGAACTAAATGAGATAACGGGTGTGATGGGTCTAGAACTGGGCCGGCCTCAGTGGACACCGGCATTAGTGTGACTAACCAGCTATCCCTCTCACTAGGCTCCCTGCAGCTTCAACCCTTGCCTCCTTCCCCCATGGCAGTGCAGCCCAACATAAAAGTCTCTATACCTCTGACCCTGCTTTTCTTTTTCTAGGAGATATTTTCTGTCCACCTGCCCATCTAGCAGACAACTTGTCCAACTTCAGGCCCACTGTGAAGTCTCTCTCTTCTGTGCAGCCCTCCAGAGCTCCACTGATGCCTCCCTAGGACTCACAAAAAGGGGATGGACCCACCCACCCACCATGAACCCTGGGGGCCCGTGCCTGACTCCTTGTAGTTTCAGCATCCAGCGCTACATCAGGGCCCTGGTGTGTGGAATAGGAGATCTGTCAGAATCCTCATCAGAGTCTCAGGAACTTTAGGCCCCAAGAGGGGTCTTAACATCAGAGGGGCCCTCCAGCTGGAGGCCCTGGTGAAGGAGGGCTGGTGACACATGTCTATTTCCCCAGCAGACTCAGGTTACCAAGCGTCCACCAAGGAGGGTTGGGTCTCATCTGTGAGGGAAGCAGGGCTCTCTCCCTAATGTCACACGAGGCTGTGGGCACACAGGGCCAGGCCTCACAGGGAGCTCACTCAGACCCTAAGGACACCTCTGGGGACAGATAGGGAATGTGGAGGCAGATGTGGGTAGGACAAGAGCACCCTTACAGGGGAATGTTGGAGAAAGAGAGAGCTTTCCTGGAAGTCAGGGCTTGGAGTGGCCAGGAGTGCAGATGGGGGACCAGAGGGACACATATAGATGACCCTTGTCCTGCCTAGTGGCTCAGCAGAGCCTGCAGAGCTGTGCTGTCCAAATAGCCCCTGTGCCTCTTTAAATTAAAATAAGAAAAAGTAAGTAAAAGTAAAATCCAGTTCCCCAGGTGTGTGCTTCCTCTCCCAGTGCTTGAGAGCCCGTGGGACTAGGCTGCCACACGGACAGTGCAGGTTCCAAGCTCTGCTGCTGCTAAGCTTGGGCGACTTACGGGACCTCTCTGTGCTTCAGTTTCCTCTCTAAATAGGGACAACAGCACTGATTATGAAAATTAAATGAGTTAAATGCATGTAAAGGACTTGCAACAGCACCTGCTACGTGGAAAGGGCCTGTCAGCCTGCTGGTAGAGTAAGGCACAGCCCAGTCACGGCATTAAAAATGAGATATTGTGTACGTTGTTGAAGGGCATACAAAATTCAAATATGCAGAGAAAATCCCCCTGCAATGTTGTCTCCCAGTCACCATGTCACCCTGCCATTGGCAGCCTGCCCTTGCCTTGTGTGCTAGGATGGCATTGTCACCTCCCTTCTGCAGAAGACAGAAAGGATCTGCTCAAGGTCAGGGAGGAGAAGCTCATGCTCTGCACCCAGGCCCAGAGCCCACCTCCTGTGCCTTGGTGGGGTTGATGACTCCCCAGTTTCTTAAACATGCCCCACAGCACCCCTCCTTTGATGATGTTTGCTGTTGCCTGACCTATCCCACCATTCGGAAGTCCTTTCCCAAGTCTTGCGTCAGTCCCACCAGCTGCAGTGTGACCCCTGTAACTAAGGCTGCCCATGGTGATACCGCAGGGGACAAGGCGAGGGCTTTTGTATGATCTATTTCCAGAAACCACCCTCACCCAGAAGTCAGTTCATCCTGATGTCTACCCCTCTCCCACCTACCACAGGTAAAACCTGTCTCTTCTTGCCTGTCCTTGGAAGACACAGGGCATACCCTCCAGGGCTTCCACATCCTGCCGAGACAGAGATCAAGGCCTTGCTGCTCCTGGCTTGTCTCTTGGCAGGGAGCCCATAGTTTTACACAAGGTGGCCTCAGTGCTAGCCCAGGCAAGAAGGCACATCCTAACCCTGGCCATCCAGGAAGGTGAGGCCTCTGGCGCACCCTGTAAGGGATATGCTGCCTGTTGTACACACAGGGAAACTGAGTCCCAGAGCAAAAAGGGGCTTTCCCCAGGGCACACAGCCAGGACTGAGGTCGCCTGATGTTCAGGGCAATCCTCTCTCCAGTCTGTCTAGGCCTCTAGGAGGGCATGGGGGGGGGGGGAGGATTGTAGCATCCCAAGGCCCAGGTTACAGGTGGAGGAAAAGCTGAGTACCTATCCAAAGCAAGAAGCTCCATCTTGTTTCCTGAAGGTCCAACGTGGAGTTAGGAGAGAAGCCAGAAAGACCTGGTTACCAAGAGGAAGTGTGGGGCACTGTGGGACCCACGTTTCTCAGGGTTTTTAACTAACAGGCAAGGGAGCTGCCTTGTGCAGTGCTGCTGGTTGTCTACCGCACGAGGGGCGAGAGGGAGGATGAGATTTCTCTGGTTCAAACCAACAACTCAAAAGGCTGGGGGGGGGGCGGGCCTGGACTAGCCATCCTCTAAGGACGCTTAGGAGCAGTGGCATCCTGGGGCCGTCCCGTCCCACTCTTGCCCCCAGCCTCGTCTGCTCCGTGTCTCACTCTCCTGGCCACCCTGGCTGCCTCCAGTCTCCCGGGATTGAAATCTCCCTGCTGCTCTCAGAGCTGACCTTCCCGCCTTTAATTCAATCAGGAATCACAAGCCCTTTTAATTTAGGAAATAAAAGGTTGGCTGCTGAGCCTACTGCCCCTGATTGACGGGGCTGCCAGCATGGTCCAGCTGGCCTGGGGAGGGGGCACAGACCCATGACCTCAGCCAGCCCCTCTGGGGTAAGGATGCTCCCTGGAGGCCTAGGGAACAAAGGAGAATAGCCCTCCTCCTGCCCCCCGGCAGAGGAGGGGCCAAGGCCACAAGGTGGGGGGTGGCTGCCCAGAGGACCCAGAGAAGCTGTGGAATGTCAAGCTCTCACTGTAGCCTTTGGGATTTAGGATAGACACGAGGGAGGACTTCCTAACCAACTCATCTACTCCCCCCCTTAGTCATTATGTGACTGTGGGTCAATGTTCCAAAGTGCCCCAAGGACACATCTTTCTTTTCCAAGAAAGTAGAAGAGGTGCTAGAGGAATGAATGTCAGACTTTCTGGACTTCATTGTCTCATCTGTATGTGGGGATAATCATGGGACCTAGCCATACGGCTGTTCTGAGCATTAAAAGAGTTAATGAAAGCTCCCTGGCACATAATAACCTCTCATCAAATTATAGCTAATGATATTCTTAATAATATTACTCTGCTAGAGGCACACAGAGGTGCCCAACTCTACTTGGGAGTGGCAGACACTTGGGAGAGAGTGTCCAGGACCCTGGGACCTGTTGTTCTATTTCTCTACCAGGAGACAGCCAAGGGCAGGTCCCCACAGGGTCTAGTCCCAGTCCCTGGGGAAGCAGGATAGGGTAGTGGAAAGTTGCTGGCTGAGGGTTAGAATTATAGTTGAGCACATTTTGACTCTGTGCCTTGGGCAAGTTTGCCTTACAGCTCTGAGCCCCAGTTTCCTCCTTTGAAAAGTGGGCTAGTAGCACCTACTGGCAGGATGGTTTTGATGCCAAAGCCAGAGGCTGACCTAGAAAGTGCTCAGAATATGGTACCTCCCTCACCTAAACCTCAATCAAGTGCTCGGAACAGTTGATCCAAGTGGGAAGCCCTATCACCCTGCAGTCTGAAGCTGAGCTCTGAGCAGCCACTGCCTTTTTCCTGTTCAACCACCTTGCTTGATTCCCCCAGGGTCCTGTCTGTGGCCAGGGCCTGCCCCAGACACTCCCACTGTGACTGGCCTCCCTTCCTGAGCTGCTCCTGCGGAAGGAACCACCTAGGGCAGACCCAGATTGCCTGCTGCTCCCTGTCCCTGCGCAGCACAGTGCCTGGCACAGAAAAGATGCTTGGGGAGGCCTCTCCCCATCCTGGCCAAATGTATTATATAAACACATATATAATATCGTTCTTTGGTTTCTTAATAAGCAGTTCCATACAGCTCTTGTATAAAATGGGTTTGGAGCTGAAGGCATTAGTCACAATGGCCACTCACTGAGCTCCAGGCTTACTACTGCTAAACCTGGGGCTGAGCCATGGGCCCTCCCACTGCCCTGTGAAGTAAGCCCTGCATTGCACAGCTCAGGACACTGAAACTCAAAGACACTGAGAAGCTTCTCCAACCTGACCCAGCTATGAAGCAACAGTGCTGGGATTTGAACCTAAGCCCTCTCTAGACTTGGATGGACAGTTCATAGAAGTCTCTAGTGTCCATTGTTTTTTTTGTTTGTTTTTTTAATTTAATTTTTAATTTTATTATTTTTAACATTTAATTTAATTTTTTCCATTACCATTTATCCCCTCTATGCCCTCTTCCACCTCCACCCCCTTTCCCCTCCCCAGCAATCAATCACCAGACTGTTGTCCATGTCCATGAGTTCTCTCTCTCTTTTTCCCTTTTTTGCAATCCCCCCATCCGCACACACACCCCAGAACTGTCAGCCTGCTCTCTGTCTATGAGTCTGTCTCTATTTTGCTTGGTAGTTCAGTTTGTTCATTATAGTCCACATATGAGTGAAATCATATGGTACTTGTCTTTCTCTGCCTGGCTTATTTCACTTAGCATAATGTTTTCCAGGTCCAACCATGCTGTCTCAAAGGGTAAAATTTTCTTCCTTTTTACAGCAGGGTAGTGTTCCACTGTGAAAATGTAGCACAGCTTTTTTATCCACTCATCTATTGACTGACACTTGGGCTGCTTTCAAATCTTGGCTCTTGTAAATAATGCTGCAGTGAACATAGGGGTGCATATATCCTTTCGAATTAATGTTTTGGGTTTCTTTGGATATATTCCCAGAAGTGGAATGGCTGAGTCATGAGGCAGCTTCATTTTTAATTTTTTGAGGAACCTCCACACTGCTTCCCACAGTGGCTACCCCAGTCTGCATTCCCACCAGCAGTGCATGAGGGCTCCCCTTTCTCCACACCCTCCTGACACTTGTTGTTTGTTGATTTGTTGATAGTAGTCAGGTGTGAGGTGACATCTCATTGTGGTTTTAATTTGCATCTCTCTGATGATTAGTGACAGTGAGTATCTTTTCATATGTCTATTGGCATCTGTATGTCCTCTTTGGAGAAGTGTCTATTCAGATCTTTTGTCATTTTTAAAGTGGATTGTTTGTTTTTTTGGTGTTGAGTTTTATAATTTTGGATATTAACCCCTTATCAGATGTATCATTGGTACCTACTATGTTCTAGGCCCTGTGCCGGGATTAGTGCTGAATAAGACAGAGCCTGGCCCCTTCCAGAAGTTTACCATCTTTGTGAGCCGGAAACAATCTGGCACACAAACAGTACTAAGCATTGTTCCTGGGGTTGGGTGAAGGGTCTGGGAAAGTCTGCCTGGGCGCATGGGGATCCTAAGGTAGATCAGGAGTTTGCCCCTGGAAGTGGGCAGAGCAGCCTAAGCAGAGGGAACAACACATGCAATGGCCCTGAGGCAGGAATAAGCAGTGCCAATAGGCTCGGAAGTACTCAGATGAAATTTCAGGTTAGTGGAAAGGAGAGTGGAGGGGGGTGAATGGATGTGGGGACTGCAGTCAGGAGGTAACCTTAGTGGTCCAGGCACAGGGCCACAGTGGGGTTGGAGGGGAGAAAGGAGGTGCAGGCAGGCAGGCTAGCTCTACCCCCAGCCCCTTCCAGGGCTCACTGGCCACCCAGGGACTTATGGTAGTGGCTAAGGCTGATAGTACCCTGACCCCAGGCAGTGAAGTGCTGATAATTAACAACCGGCTCTCTGGGGGAAAGTCTTTATTTGTAGCCTATCAATGATATAAATACTCCCACCGTGATTGATTTCAGTCTACCAACCTGAAGTCAATGAATGAGAAGTTGGGAAGAAGTTTACAGTTGCCCAAGCCAGAGCAAGTTAGCTCCAACACAGGGCTCAGAAAGGCAGTGGTTCCAATGAAATGTTATTTATATGTGTCTCACTTCTCTGTGCAATTCTTGTGTATGTGTTGGGGAGGAGAGAGAGAGAAGGCTGAATGAGAACGGGCTGAGGGGTAGGTAAAGAATTAATAGGAATGCCACCCCACCTTCAGTCTTCCCAGTGATCCTAAGAGATTGGTGCCATTATTATTCTCACTTCCTAGATGAAGAAACTGAGGCACGGAGAGGTCAAACCACTTGTCCAAGGTGTCACAGCAATGAATAGCAGAACTGGGAACTCAAACCAGGTCAGCCCTGGGTTGATATCTGTGTCCTCCTGAGTCTCTGCCTTTGTTACTCCCCTAATACCCCCTGAGCTCACTAAAAGGGAGGGAGATCAGGAAAAGTTGGGGAGTGGGATGGACAATGAACAGAGGATGGGCTAGCTAAGAGGGGGGAGGAAGTTGGGTGGTAAGCGCATCTCAAATTCTCTGGCCTGGAACCCTAATTCTGAGACGGTGACCTCTAGAAGTTAATTTCGGGTGAAAGCAATTTTTAGAGGGTGATCATGAGCTTACTATGCGAATGCCCCTTGGAGAGGGGGCTGCAAGTTTGGCTGGGCAGAGGTCAGGCTCCTGGAAGCACCCCTATCCCACCTGGGTTCCTGCTGAAGGGTGGGGACTCCAGGCTAGAGTCCACGCAGCTGCAACTCTCTCCTGGTTTGTAAAGCAGGTGACTCTGTGGCATCAGCAAGGACCTGGAACTGTCGAGTCAGCCCTACCAGCCCGGGAACACTTCTCAGCTGACAGGGCTTGCGGAGCCCTTCTTTTAATCCCTATAGCACCCGCCCGCCCCCTGCCCAATCCCTGGTCAATAAACTCGAAGTAAGCAACTTCTTCTCAGGCCCAGTGCAGATTGGACCAGGTCGTGGGAGCAAGAATGGGGCTCTAGCTCAGGGTCTGGTAAAGGAAGAGGGGTACTTATGAGATCTCTGGGAGTTTGGGGCCTGTCCACCTGCCCCCTGTATTCTCCTCCTGCAGGGACTGCTCTCCCATCTCCATATCCACACTCTCCTCTGTGTACCACCTTCCTGGTCAGCTCCCCTCACCCACTCTCTTCCCTGCGCTGCTCAGAATTGCATTGTCCCTTTGACATTTCCTTTTCAAAGTTCCTTCCAGCCATGGGAAGCGCAAGTCCTGCTCATGTTCTGAAGAGTGAGTGCCCTCTCTCTGGGTCTCAGTTTCTCTATCTGCACAATAGAGATATGTTGTCATGAGACTCTGTGAACTGAGGAGGCTGTCTACATAGTATGTGAGTCTGGGGTAGAGGAATTTCAGATAAGCACACAGTAGTAGCTTTATGGATTGGTTTGGTGGAGGGGCCTTGCCCAGGAATTGGGAATTAGAAAGACGGGGAAGGGGCAATGGGGCAATGGGCACCCCAGGGACGGGTTGGGAATGGCCCTTCCCCATTGCCCCTGGACATCCTGCAAATTATTACTATTCTCATCAAATAGAGAAACAGCCCTACAGAGCTCACTTTGCTTCCCTAAGGTCATTCAGCTTGTAGGTGGCAGAGTTGAGATTTGAACCCAGGCAGCCTGGCTCCATGGCCTACATCTCTAACCATTAGACCACATGTCCTTCCTGTAGTTGAGTTTAGCGGTCTCCAAAGTAGAACGGGTTCAGGAAAAAATTACTAGAAATTAAGATATATTTATTTTATCTCACCGTTTAAAATTTCTTGTTTTGTAATTTCTGTGAGGTTAGTAGTGATGCTTCCTTTTTCTTTTTGATTTTGTTGGTCTTTACATTTTAGCTTCATTATTTTTTCATATTGTTTTTGTTTTCTATTTCATTTATTTTTGTTCTAATATTTATTTCCTCATTTTGGTTGCTTTAGTTTTAGTTTGATCTTCTTTTTCTAATTTCTTACAGTGGACATTTAGGTTATTAAATTAGCATATTTTTCTAATGTAAGTTTGTAAAGCTATAAATTTTCTACTAATCACTGCTTTAACTGCACTTTGTAAATTTTGATATGTTGTACATTTGTGGTCATTTAGTTTAAAATGTTTTCAATTTTGCTTTGTGATTTCTTTTTTGATCCATGAGTTATTTAGAAATGTGTTGTTTAATTTCCAAATATCTGTGAATTTCCACATTTTCTTTTGTTGCTGATTTTTAATTTAATTCTGTTGTGGTGCAAAACATAGTTTGTATAATTTTAACTTTTTTCAATTCACTGAGGATTGTTTTATGTCCTATCCTGGTGAATGTTCTTAGTGCACTTGAAAAGAATATGTATTTGTGCTGTTGTTGGGTGAAGTGTTCTATACATAGCAGATTAAGTTGGTTGATAGTGCTGTTCAAGTCTTATATATACTTGCTGATTTTCTGTCTAATTTTTCTGTACATTATTGAAAGTGGGGTACTGAAATCTCCAAATATTGTTGAATTCTCTGTTTCTCCCTTTGATTCTGTCAGGTTTTGTTTTATGTATTTTGGGGCTCTGTTGTTAGGTGCAAATGTATTTAATTATGATATGAGGTGTTCCAAAAATGTTTGCACACACTTTGAATAATTATAAAGGCAGTGTTTATTAAAATACATTTCATTTTTATTTAATAGCTGTCGGCTATTAAACTGTGTATACATTTTTGGGGGACATGCTGTATAATTCTGATGAATTGACCCTTTTAACATTAAAAAAGTCTTTCTTTGTCTCTAGTATCATTTTTTGGTCTTAAAGTCTTCTTTAGTTCATATTGGTATAGCTACTTGAACTCTCTTATGGTTATTGTTTGCATGATATATATTTTTCTATTCTTTTACTTTCAGCCTATTTGTGTCTTTGGATCTAAAATATCTCCTATAGGCAGCATATAATTGAATCTTGTTTTTTAAATCCAGTCTTATAATGTTTAAATTATTCACAATTACTGTAATTATTGATATGGTTGGATTTATCTCTGCAATTTTGCCTTTTTTCTATTTGCTTCATGTCTTTTTGCTTGTTACCCTATTCTTCCTTTCTGCCTTTTTTGTGTTAAATAACTATTTTTTCTAGTGTACCTTTTAATTCCTTCATTGTTTCTTTATTCTATTTTTGAGTTATCACCTTAGATGTTGTTCTAGGAATTGTAATATATAATTTATCAAAATCTACTTCAGATTAATACTAACTCAACTCCAGTAAATTATCGAAACTTTGCTCCAATATAGCTCCATTCGCTTCCCCATTCTTTGTGTTATTGTTGTCATGTATGTCATATATCCAAATTGTTATAATTATTGCTTATACCATCTTATGTCTTTTTAAAATTATAAGAGAAGAAAGGAGAAAAACATATTTACAGTATCTTTTCTATTAACCCACATATTTATCATTTCTGGTTCTCTTAATTTTCTTCTTTGGATTCATGTTGCTGTCTGGTGTATTTTCCTTGCTCCAATGTACCTCTATTTCCTCCCCTCTTTTTCTGCTATTATGTATTTGTTATATATATTTATTTATATATAATGGATTTATAATAATTTTTTTATGCAATTGTCTTAAATCAGTTAAGAGAAGGAAAGAGAAAAATGTATTTATTGTGTCTTTTACATTTACCTATACAATAACCTTTTTTTATTTCTTCATGTGGATTCAAGTAACTATCAGGTGTCATTTCTTTCACATTGAACAACTTTGGTATTTCTTATAAAGCATGCGTGCTAGCAACAAATTCTCACTGTTTGTTTGGAAGTGTCTATTTCACCTTCAAGTTTGAAGGATACTTTTACTGGATATAAACTTCTTGATTGACAGGGTTGTTTGTTTATTTTCCTCAGCACTTAGAGTATGCTATTCCAATTCCTTCTGGCCTCCAGTGTTTCTTATGTGAAATCAGCTGTTAATTTTATTGTGGTTCCCTTGTATGATGCATCATTTTTCTCTTGCTACTTTCAAGATTTTCTCTGGCTCTGTCTTTCAACAGTTTTACTATGCTGTCTATGAGTGTTTATGTGTTCCTCCTTGGATTTGGTTTGAATGTGTAAATCAATGTTCTTCATCAAATTTGGGAACTTTGGGGTCACTATATCTTCAAATGTTTTCTGTCTCTTTCTCTCTTTCCTCTTCTTCTGGAACTCCCATTAAGTGTATAGTAGTATGTTTGATGATAGTCCACAGAATTCTGAGGTTCTGTTTATTTTTCTTTTTTTATTTTCTTTAGATTGGATAATTTCAATTGATCTACCTTGAAGTTTGCTGATTCTTCCAGCTCAAAAATGCTGTTGAACCCCTGTAGTGAATCTTTTATTTCAGTTACTATACATTTCAACTCCAGAATTTTCATTTGGTTCTTTTAAAAAATATGTCATTTCTGTCTCTTTATTGATATTCTCTATTTGATGAATCTTTCCTTTAGTTATTTATACATGGCTTCCTTTATTCCTTTGAACATATTTATAATAGCTGCTTTGAAGTCTTTGTCTGCTAAGTACAACATCCGGACCCCCTCAGAGACAATTCCTATTCACTGCTTTTTCTGCTCTGAATGGATCACATTTTCCTGTTTCTTTTCACATATTGTAGTTTTTGTTGAAAACTGGACATTTTAGATAATACATTGTAGCAATTCTGAATTCTGATTTACCACCACCAAGATTCTTGTTTGTTTAGTGACTTGCCTGGACTAATTCTATGGAATCTGTCTTCCTCACAGTGTGAGGCTGCTGATATCTTTACTCAGTTTCTTTTTTAAATTTTTGTTATTTTTAAGCTTGGCTTCCTAGTCATTGCCCCAGGTCAGCATAGCTCAGTGTTCTGCCAATGGTTGGTCAGAAATTGTGCTTAAATACCTCTATCCAGTAAGACACTTCTACCCTGTGCCAATGCATCTATGTGTGGGTTGGGGAACACATTCAAGATTCAAGCAGTTTAAAAATCTGTCCCAACTTTAACTCTCTATGTGCTTAGCCAGGGATGAGTAGATAGCTGTGACTCTCCCCAGTTTCCTCATAGTGTACATGCAGCCTTCCATACCCCCAGGGATATGTGAGAGCTTATCAAAGCTCACTAGGGCTTTCTTGTTCCCGGATATCCCTGGTAAATGTCTTGCTGTTCTGCTAATTTGTTTCTTGCCCAAACTAGTATTATACCTCAGGCTAGCTGCAATGTTGGCCTTATTGTATGTAATTTTAAAGAATTGATACATCAACAATAAGAGTGCACAATGAAACAAGTTTGGCAGCCACTGGTCTAGTTTTGGGTGTCTTTAACTGATCTACCTTTGCTGGGGGTTATGTCTGGATACTGAGCTCTGGACCGGGCATCCCTTGAGTGGGGTCGAGGGGGGCCACTTGATAAAATCTCTTGCAGCAACAGGATTCTCCAGAAGGCACCTCAGGGACAAGTGGTGGTCATTCAAGGTGGTTGAACTTGCCTCTCAGGGACAGCCGGCTCTGCCCATTCTGGCTAGGCCTTTGCTCCCACAGGGATGCAAGCCTGGCTGCTCTGTCAGCAGGCCTGGGGTGGGGAGCCAGGTGCCCTCTACACTGGCTTCCAGTCACCGGAAGCCTGCCAGGCACTCAGGAGGAAAATTTAGCAGAGCCAAGAGAACGATCAATTCTCTCAGGGCAGGGCTGCCAACGAGGAGGGTCACCCAGGAAGTGGCTGGCTCCTGCCCCAGAAGCCCAGGCTGCAGAGGGCTGGGGCCTGTGGCCTCCTCTGTCCCCTGGGTACTCACTGAGAATACAAGGAGTCAGAGCACAGTGCCCTCCCCCCTGGGTACTGCCCTGTCCTTGGGGTGGGCACGTAGAGAGGCCTGCGCCAGTGAGCTGAAGGTCAGTGTGCTCGGCAGGCACTGGGGGTGGGAGGGGTGGAGGGCGGAGGGGAAAACTGGGCTGACAGTCACGTACACTGATGTCACTGGTCACTCTGCCTCCCTGAGGTATCACTTTCCTCATGGTCAAGCCTCAGCTGAGTTCAGGGGGGCAGTCACGTCCCATCCCTGGCATCGCTCTTAGGCTGCTCACTGCACCACCTCTGGGGCTGCTGAGGTCAGGGTGGCACTAACCAGCACTGCCTAGTGTCAGCGCAGCTCTGATGGTGGAGAGGGAGAGCCCAGGGAGTGAGGAGAGTGGCAGGGACAGGTGCCTGGGGGCTGGGAGTGGCCAAGCTGCTGAGAAGGTGTCCCAGGGTGCCTGGGGGGCTAAGCTGGGTTTATATCACAGGTGAGCAGTGGCACAACTCAGGAACCCCCATTCTCAAGGGAGAGATAGCCCCTGCCCACAGATAACCCCCAGTCTGAGGGAGAGGATAGAGCCCTTGCCTTTGGGAGTTACCAGTCTGATGGGAGAAATGGTCCCTGTTCTCAGGGAGACTTCCACCTGATAGAGGAGACACAGTCCCTGTCTGCAGACACAGGGGCTGTTTCTGAGCTGAGTGGTGGTGGCAGTGGCTGGAATCCTCTCCCCTGTTCTTTCCTCCAGATAAGGCTTCCATGTCGCTCAGAACAGATCCTTTGGAAGATCCCTTCCCCAGACACTGGGGACACCAGGCAGGTGCCCCGAGTGTGACCACCCACATGCAGCAGGGAGGGGCTGGCGGAGCCCAAGTGCAGACAGACAGCGGCGTCCCTGTGTCTGAGCCCGTCCTCAGGGCTGGGTCCAGCAGAGGGAGCTGAGAGCCAGCAGGAGCTGAGGCAAACTGTCCCTGACCCCTGAGATGGCCTTGAGGAGTTCCTACTGCCCACCCAAGGTGGAGCATTCACCCCAGGGCTGGAGCTGGAGTGTCAGCAGCACATACAGGGGCCCAGGCCTCCTCAGCCCACCCCAACAGCTGATGCTGTCCCACAGAAACCCCTCCACAGAACCACAAATTCTACCGTCTTCTAGCTAGGCCTAGAAAGTTCTTCTCACTGTCCCCGAGGGTAGGTGGTAATGCAAGGGTAGGTGGTAATGCAGCCAGAATGAATTCTCCCTTGCTTACTAGTTCTGTGACTCCAGGCAAGTTACATAATCCCTCTGGGCCTCGGTTTCTCCATCTGTAAAATGGGCTGCCACAGAGAGAAAGTGCATGAAATTTGCCTGGCACATGGTAGGTGCCCAGCTAGGGCAGCATCCCTTCTCCTTATTCCTCTTTCCTTGACTCAGGGGGAATCTCCCTGAGCTGAGGCTGAAAGGCTGGGGGTGGGGGAGTGTGCTGGGGTGAAAGCCAGCCTGGGGGTCAAGTGGCATGAATCAGGGTAGCTTCTTTAGGAGGTGGGGTTTGGGAAGATGCTTCCTCTCAGCCCCTAACACAGACACAGCCAACTGCAGCAAGGATGAGGTGTCACTGAGTGGGTAAGGGGCATGACCCCACTGGCTCTTCATTTATCATCCTGCCTTGCAGCTCTTTCATTCACGTGCTCCCTGGCTGCGGGTTAGCCCCCAGTACTGGCCTCCTGCCAGCCCTTTCAGTGTGGACATCTCTTTGGGGTATATGGGTCTCTGGGTGTTCCCTCCCTTTCCTGTTCAGCATATTTACTGAGTACCTAGAATGTGCCAGCCTTTGTTATAGGCACTAGGAAGACAGCAGTGAGCAAAACTGACAGAGGTCCTGACACACTCCCACACAGAGCTAGCATTCTAATGGAGGGTTAAAATGTTAAACAAAACAAGTATATTAGAGGGTGGTAAACATTCTAGAGGAAAATAAAGAAGGGATGAAGGATGGGATGTGGGTATAAGGGAGTGATGAAATTTTAATAGAGGGATCAAGGAAGGCTGCACTGAGAAGTAACATTTGAGTAAAGACCTGAAAGGGGGAGCCATGTGAATAGCTGGGGGGAAATTCCATGAGAGAGGACAGCACATGCAAAGGCCCTGGGGTGGTAGCAGAGCTGGCTTGTTTGAAGGACTGCAGAGGGGCCAGCATAGAATGAAAGAAAGGGTAGTAACAGATGAGGGCAGAGGGGTAGGAGGGATCAGATCCTGCAGGAGTTGGCAGGCCATTGTCAGGACTTTGGCCACAGAGCAAACATGGATGCAGAGAAGGAACCGGGGGCATTTTTTTTTTTTTTTTTTACACCCTGATGGGCAATTGGGAAGTAAAGAAACACCACCTGGTCTCTGTTACTTTTTCAGATACACTCAGAGAGAACCAAGCCTTGAGATGGTGTGGCCGACAAGGCCTCGTCTACTCCGTTTCCACTTGGGGGCTCCTGTGGTGTCTGTGCTGTCTCCTGCGTGGTATTTCTGTGACTGAGCCACATTACATGCCCCCCTCCATACACACACAGCCTAGATACCCAGCACCTTCAGGGGCTGAACTGCATGTCAGGATTCCCACTCCTGGAATTCAGTGTCTCATCTGAGGTCCTTCTCCTGCCTCCCAGAGCCACACCAGGAGGAACCATCCCTGTGGGGAGCTACCCTACACCCCCACACAGGGCTGTGGGCTTGTGGACCTCAACTGAATGACCCCAACCTCAGGCATTGGTGGGGACTGGCCTGGAGCTGAGTAATAATACTAATGACAACAACAACAATGGCAGCAACGCACATTGATCAAGTGCTGATCTCGTGCCTGACTGTCCTAAACTCACCCCTGCAGTGTCTCAGTTAGCTCCAGAGGCTTCCATGCACAGTTGAGGGGACGGGGGCTTCCAGAGGTCAAGGGGCTTGTCTGGGGGATACTTCCAAGTGCCCATCCGGGGTGGGGATGGAAAGCATGCAGGTTTCTGGTCTAGAACTAGCCCCCCTGCTGCTGCCCTGGAGCAGCCAAGCAAAGGGGTTCATCCCAAGGCACCCCCATCTCCTGAGACCTGAGCTAAATATGCCAAACCCCAGTACCACCCTTCAGAGGAGAGGCTGGGTCCCAGGGTTGGGGGATGTGAGCTGGGACAGCTGGGGCTGTGGAAACTGAGTGGTCCCCTGCTGTCCCTGGTGCCTGGCTGCTGCTGCAGGGAGAGTGGAGGTGGCTGTCAGGACTCAGTGCCCCCAGGGTGTGCTGGCACTTCTCTGGTCTGCCATGGCCACTACTGTTGCTCCCCCTTTATGTGGGCTGGCCTACTGGAAAGAGGCACTGTCAGCAGAGACATCCCCAGCCTCCTTACTCATTGCTGAGAACGGGTCTCCTGTCTGCAGAAAATAGATCTGGGGAGCCCTGTGTGCAGAGGAAGACCCCAGAGAGCCTTCTAGAGCCTGTGCCTCCCACCCTGGTAGAGGAGGCTGAGAGTGGGGTCCTGCTTGCTCTGAGCCTGCTTGCTCCGGCCTCAGATACCCTCTCTAGGCCAGCAATGCTGCCTCCCTGCCAGCCCGACTCAGGGGAGGTGAGCAGACAAGAGGCAGGAGAGTGGCAAAGTAGCAAAGTGCTCTACAGGCTGGGGTTCACACAACTCCACCACCTTTCACTCCCCTCTGAACCGGAATGCCCGGCAACCACACCTCTCACCAGCACAGCTCAGCTGCCCCTTGACTAATAGTCATTTGTGCACATGGCTGACCCCCAGCACAGGCACAAGCCCGAAGGAAGGCAGGACTTGGGTGTGAGTGTGCTCAGCACGGGACCTGAGTCTGTCCTTCCTGCGAATAGCAGCATAGAAGGGGGCGAGGGGTGGGGAGTAAGGCCTGGTGGGCCGTGTGATAAAGGAACAATAGAAAGAGCCTGGGCTGGGTTTGTGTCCTGGCTCTGCCTACCTGCTCTGCCTCCTGTTTGCCTCCCTTTGAAACGTTTGAGGGCAGAAGTGATGCCTTTGGGGACGCATGCTCAGGCTGTGCCATTAGACCAAGGCTCTACGTGTCTCAGAACCCGGGGCTGGCAGGACACAGGTTGTGAAATTGGCCGGAGAAAACGTGCAGAAGCTGCCGGCCCCACCGCCTCGGCACGCGCAGCATTTACAACCCACCCTCGTGGCAGCCGGGGCGGCTAGGTCTTCATGCGTTCCCAGGGCCTAGTGCAGGATCTGGCCCGCAGCCTGCCCAGTACACTTGATTGTAGAACAAATCTGGCCAAGGTGAAGGGTCTTTGCTCATATGAGCACCAGCTGGAAATGACTATGGCTTTGTCACTGTGATGCTCACTCAGCAGTGAGCCCGAAGAAGTGGGCCCATGGGTGATGGGCACCCTGGACTCCAGGAAAGGAATGATCCAGGGGCTTTGCACTTTGGAAGGCCCTCAGAGATGCAAGGCAGGAAATTGCAGCCCTTTCCAAACCAGCACGGCCAAGCCAGGGTGGAGGGAGGAGGGTGAACCTCAGGTGGCACCAGGGGGTAGAGAGGGAGAGGGAGCTTAAACAAACTCCATTTTGAAAGTCCTAATTCAAAATCTGGTAAAGTGAACTCTTGGCCTAATACCAGTGCATGGCTCACCCTGCAGAGAGTAATGACTCTGAGGCAGGAGCTCAGATCTCAGGGATGAAAACCTCAGATGGCATTCTTTCTTTTAGCTTTGTTGGAGTAAGAAATAGGCCCAATCCTCCCTGCAAGGGAAACAAACCAAAGCAGAGAGGAGCAAGTCAGTCCTAGCAAAGACAGGCGATATCAGGATGGAACTGGCCACATTCATGGGGCTTAAGTCTGGGGTTACCGGGAGTTTCATCTCTGGAGCACAGACTCTGCTATGGAGGGAGGCAGAACACCAGAGCAGGGCCAATCGTGTTTTTGTGTTTAAAAGTGGGAGGAGTCACCCTGGCGGGTGTGGCTCAGTTGGTTGGGTGTCATCCTGGGCACTGAAAGGTTGCCAGTTCGATTCCCAGCCAGGGCACATGCCTGGGTTGCAGGCTTGCCCTGTTTCGCTCTTGCATCGATGTTTCTCTCTCTCTCTCTCTCCCTCCTTCCTCTCTCTCTAAAAAATCAATAAAAATATTTTTAAAAAATAAAATAAAAGTGGGAAGAGCCTACTTGGGAACGACAGACTTCTGAGCTTGAAGCCAATCACTTGGGAATTGATTATTTAACATATGTATTCATAGATAAGGAAAACAGATTGATCAACAGACAGATCAACAGATAGATAGCAGTAGAGCACTACTGCAGACAAATAATTTCATTTATTTTCACAATATGGTAGGGTTTGTTACCACCAGTTGGAAGGTGGGGAAACTGAGGCTTCTGAAGGTTAAGCAATTTGTCCAAAGCCGCATAACTAGAAACAGGCAGATCAGGGTCCCAGCTCTGCTGACCACAAAGACCAGGGGTTTCCTCTCCAGACTCCAGCAGATCTGCTTAGAGCAAATGAAGCCACATTAACCTGCCTCAGGTCTCTTTCTCACCAGGAGGCAGGGCCGCTGGAGGTGGGGGTGCTGGGTTTCTCCCAGGATGGTGACAGAGAATGCTGTGATACTCTAGTGAGGCTGGCTCCCTGAAAACAGTTGGGACACCCTGTGATGACAGCTGATAGATAGACACCTGGAATTCTCTAGGGCTTGCTCAGGGACCTTGTCCTTGGCCCCATTACCCCGCACATTTTTATCAATGGCTTGAATGGAGGTTGAGCGGCTGCCTCCCTGCTTGCTGATGACGCAGAGCTGAGGGGAACGGGCTCAGCAGCACAAAGAAGATTCCCATCTGCTGCCAGTGCCTGCAACAATGGGCAAAGCCAACGAGAGAGATCAGCAGTAGGCAGAAATGACAAAGTCCAGCTCTGGGCGGAAACAAAATCCAAGTCAAAAGGCACATGGGTATTGATTCTACAGAGATGCTGGCACATGTATGGAATGGCTTGTGTGCAAAGTAATCCCAGCAGCCTGGTCTGGAATGCGGCAAAGGACAGGAGACAGCCTAAATGTCCACCAGGGAGGGGTGGGTTAAACACCCTGGGCAGATGCACGCCATGGGAGGCCACAAGCTGATACAAGAAAACAGGCACGGCCTTATATACTGATAAGGAAAGTTCTCCAAGGTAGGTGATTAAGTATAAAAACAAGGTACCTGGCAATATGCTCTGACCGTGTAGACTAAGCTTCTCTTGTGCAATCAAAAATGTGTGTCTATATTTGTATGTACAGATCATCTCCAAAGGATACACAAGAAACCAAGTAGGTGGTTGGGATCTTGCTTTACACTGTATATCTTTTTTACTTTTATTTTGTGCCATATACTCGTGTGTGTATGTGTGTGTGGTTTGTGTGTGTGTAAGGGGGAATGGATAGAGCAGACCTCATAGCAATTCTATTGGGGAAAAAACCCTAGAAGTTTGAATGACCATAAACTCACTGAGAATCGCTTTAAAAAAGAGCAGCTGTGACCTGAGGTGATGTTAACAGCAGCATAGGACCCTGGCTGAAGGAGGTGTATATGTCCTGCTACAGTCTGAGCGGCTCAGGCTGTGCCCAGAGTGCGGGGCCTCTCTGAAGGAGCCGCATTTGAAGAGAAACACTGTTAGCTAGATCAGACCTGGGGGGGCAACTTGGCTAGAGTGGAAGTGGGGTGGAGGGAGGACACTGGGTAGACATGGAGATGCTGACGACATGGAGGGTCATTGAAGGGCTGGCACGCGGAAGCGGGAGGGATCTGACTATTTCATTTCATTTTATTTGTTCCCAAGAATAGAACTTGGATCAATAGTTTGAAAGGTACAAGGAGATGAATTTTGGCTTCAGGAAGACCTTTCTAATCATTAGAACTGAATAATATAATAATATAATATAATAAATATAATAAATATTATATAATTTAACAACATAATATAATAAGAAGTACTTTCTAATAATTAGTACAGGAATGAGCTCTATGTCACTGGGTGTGTTCAAGTAGCCACTGATGACATCTACCTAGGATGCTGCAGAGGGCACTAGCAGAACGACTGGCACCTGCATTTTTGACTTCACTGCCGGCCTATTGAAGCTGATTCTCTGTAATCTAGAAATCTGCTTTACTTATTTACTTTTTACCATAGATGCAGACAATTGACCTAATTGTATTCCGGCTCACAGTATGCTATCATCACTGCTCTGTTCAAAACCCCTTTAATGTTACCTTTCCTTTTGTTTTTCTCCTTCTGTCCTGGTCTCCATTCCCGTGCCCCACTATCTCCAACCCCCTGCCCCCAGACATTCGTTCTATGGGCTCACATGGGTCTTGAAAGATGCATCTCCTTTGTGTAGTGGGCAGTGTTGTTTTTGCATGTTTTATAATTTATATAAATGGTTTTATGCTGTAGCTCTCCTGTTTCTCACTTTTTTCATTCACCACTGCTGCTAAGATATGTCACCTGGCTTGTTCTTAAGGGCCACCAGGAAGGGAGCCACCACATCTTACTTATCCATCCCCCAGGGATGGGCACTTAGGCTGCCTCCAACTCCCCACTACCCTAAATTTTGTTGTCATGGGCACCCTGGACATGTCCTCTTTCTGCCTTGTATAATCCTTTATTCAGGCTCTGTATCTATTTGTGGGATTCTGAGATGCAGAGCGTATGCATAATTAGTTTTACTAAATACAGCCAGATTACTGCTCTCAGAATGGAGATACAGGCAGACCTTGTTTATTGTACTTTGCTTTCTCACACTTCATAGATGTTGCATTTTACAAATTGAAGGCAAGACTCTCCATCAGAAAAAGATTTCGACTCCCTCTATTGCAATACTAGTTATCTTGTAGTTGTCTGGAACTGTCCCACAGCATCTCCAAAGTGTGCCTGTATTAGTTTATCTACTCACCTGCAGGATTCGAGTCTCTTCTTCCCACATCGGGTACCATCCACCTTTCTAACCTGTGCCATTCAGTTAGGAGTGGAGAGCTTTACTGCTGTATGGAGTATGTGCCTCTCTATAATTCTCTGTCGACCAGTGAATTTGTGTATCTGTTCATATACTTGACCATTGTACTTTATTTTTTGTGACAAGTCTGTCCATATTTTATTGCTCATCTTTTCTATTGGATTTCCTGTCCTTTTCTTGTAGATTAACAGGGGTTCCTTATTTAAGGGGTTCTATTTTCAGTTTTAATCCCCGGCAGGGTTTGAAGTTGTGAATATCTTCTCCTAGTCTGAGAATCTTCCATTTTAGCAGGTGTTCTAAGTATCAGCCAGGTTCGGGAAGCCCCAGGGTAGATACATACCACCTGGGATCATTTCCAATTCTGCCACTGCATGCTTTTAATATTCCTGGGCTTTCTGAGGAGTTTCCTTGCTATATTGTGGGGAAAACAGAGGCCTCAGGAGGAGTGGAGGCAAGGGGGTCATTGTGAACGTGGATGTGGAGTTGGAGCATCCCTGCACCTTAACCATCTCTAGCAGCGCATTGCTTGGTGAAGATGGTCATGTGACATGGCCCAGACAGGCTTGTGAGATCCTTCTGGGGGTGATGCACAGTTCAATTGGATAAAGTCTAGAATATCTCATTGTTCCGAAGAGATCATCAATCCACTGGAATTTTCTCAACAATAGAAGCTTAACTGTTTTATATCTCAACAATAGAAGCTTAACTGTGGAAGTTTCAAAATTTGACTGCAAAATTTTTAACATTCCTCCAGTTAAGAGGTAGTGGTGGGAGGTCTGTGTTTCTCCCCTTAAATCTGGGCCAGCTTTAGTCACTTCTTTGTGCCTAGTAGAATTTAGTAGAAGTGATGCTGTATGACTTCTGAGGCTAGGTCAGAGAAGGCCCTGCATCTTCTGCCTAGTTGCTTTGGGACACTCACCCTGGAGGAAGCCAACTGCCATGTAAGATGTCCAAGTATCCTGAGACTGCCATGCTGGAGAGGGCATACATAGGTGCTTGGTCAACAGCACTAGCTGGGCTCCCAGCCAATGACCAATAGCAACTGCCAGCCATGTGAGGGAGCTGTCTTGGATGCCCAGCACCAGCTGACAGCTGACAGCAACTGTATGAGAGACATGGAGTGAGAACTGCCCAGCCGAGCCCTTCCTGAATTCCTGACCCACAAAATCATGAGACGACAAAATTGTTATTTATACCACTAAATTCTGGGGTAATTTTTTATGCAGCAATAGTAACCACAACAATCTCCTGGAACACAGCAAGGGTAATTACTTTAAATATTTGCTGATAACTCTAATATGTGTAGTCTTTATGGATCTGTTTGTATCGTCTATTGTTTATAATGTTTTTAAGATTATATTATCTGACTCTTCGTGTATGTGGATATTTTCGATTATGTGTTGGACATTGTAATGAAGGACCTGTTTGTGGATATAATATGAGGCCTAGAATGATGATACCTTCCTTCAGAGAGGATTCACATTTGTGTCTGCCAGATGTCTGGGTCACTAATACAGAATCACCAACTTCAGTTTTAAGGACTAAGTGATTAGGAATTGAGCTGTCTACTTCTGGTTCACACTAAACTCCTAGGGTACAGCCTTTTTGGGGTGCTTCCTCAAAAAGAGAGAGTTCACTAAGTCCTATCCCTTGATAGAACACCAATCTGAAAGAATTGTTTTTCGTCTTGGACTCTTAGCTGACCCCTCCTGAATGGGCAAATGCCCTCAGGGGAAAAATGGTCCAAATGCCACTCTTTCTTCAATAGGTCTTAGTCATGAGGCAGAAATGCTTCACTATCTTGTTAGCTTCCTGAGGTCTTCAGACAGATTTTTTTTTTTTTTTTAATATATCTTTATTGGTTTCAGAGAGAGGAACGGAGAGAGAGAGAGAGAGAGAGATAGAAACATCAATGATGAGAGAGTCATTGATTGGCTGCAGCCTGCAACCCGGACATGTGCCCTGACTGGGAATCGAACCCCGATCGCCTGGATCCTAGGTCGAAGCTCAACCGTTGAGCCACGCCCGGCTGGGCCAGACAGATTTTTAAAATATTTTCTCCAGCTGTTCTAGTTGTTCTCAGTGGGAACATTGGCCTAAGTCACTTAGCCTGCCAGCATTAACTCTCATTTGCTTAATTCTTTAAATGTCAAAATCATAAAGAAGTATGAAATCATGTTCTTTAAAAATCCTTGTACAAAATGTATCACACAGTCTCAATCCTTCTTAAACAGAGATTGTCCATAATCCAATTTTCCACTGAATACTCAGGGTCGCCGTTAAGAATATCCCCTGCTGTAACTGAAACACCGTGATGCCCCTAGGGGCTGGGGTATGTCATTTCCTTTGCCTCTACCCTGAATAACTCAAGACTGATTATTTTTTAGTTCTTCGGTTTACTTTTTGTTTGTGTCTTCACCACCTGATACCTTTCTTTTGCTGTCAATGAGAATATCCTTAATGACCTTTTTCCCATTCCGATTTTATTCCTTTAATACACATGTAAATTAGATAACCAAGCATACTGGAAGAGTAAGGTAAGAGCAGATTCAGGTAGGGGGAAAACCAAGGAGTGAAGTTCTAAAGTTTGTCAGACTCTTGTCAGACAATTGTCAGGAACATCTTTACTCTTCTCAGAAGCCTCTTGATCTCAGATCTCAGTCTGGATGGTAGAGATTGTCAAATAAGATACTGTTGTACTTTCCTGATCCCCACTGGAAACAGGGAGTTTTGGGGCACGAGCAGTGCCTTAGAGCACATCACGGGCTTTGGCCAGCCCTAGGCTGCCTTCTCTTTGTTTCTGAGGCCCCACCCTGTCTCCTGGCCAAGGAGGCTCCAGAAATCCTGGCAGAGAATATTGTTCCCTGCTGCCCTGCAGAGATGACTACTTCATGGAGAGCGAGGGAGGAAGGAGGAGAAAAGTGAAAAGAAAGGTCCTCTTTCAGGCCTAGGACGATGTGGAGTAGCTGCCCCTTGGCCTGCCAAGAGCTGACTCACTGGGCTGGGACAAGGCACTACAGGTGCACTCAGGGCGGCAGACAATAGGCGCCTGTTGCAACAGCTCCACGCCCGGGACAGACCACCGTGGTCAGGTGGAGACAGTTTCTGAGGGAGTGTGGGGGCCGAAAGGGCAGGCAGGAGAAGGTTTGGCCTGGGAAGCTGTCCTTGCTTAGCCTCCCCAGGGCCTGGCTCTGAGCACTGACAACCATGGGGACCCTGTGATTTCATGGCCAAGGGACAGGAACACTGGACCAGGCATCCAGGGACCTGGTGAGAAGTGACATCTAATGTGGGCCTCACTCCTAACTTCCCAGCTCTAAAGTTCTGGTTCTAACTGCCACCAGTATGCTCTTACATCAGAGATGGTGCATACACTTTCCAAGCCTCATTTTACCCATCTCTGGGTGAATCCTTCACCTTCAGTAGCCCTTTAAGTCTTTACTGTCCTTTGAAGTTGGTATCATTATTAGTCCCACTTTACAGATGAGGAAACTGAGGCACAGATGGTCCTACAATGCACAGCTGAGAGCTAGGTTTCAAAGCTAGAGCCCTGTGAGTCTGGAGCCCATGCTAAGCCCTGCATCGGGCAGCCACCCAAGTAGCCATCCAAGTGACCCACCACCCTGAATCTTGGCAAATATTGACTGTTCTGGGGGTCTTGCAGAGGCAATGGAGGAGTAGGGGGTCAGAAACCCTGGAGGCAGGGGAGATGGAGCAGCTCCTGGCATAGGATGGGCAGCATGGGAAGTGAGAGCTAGAAGGGGTTGGGAGCTGAGACTTGGATTCTTAGCTGAGTCTTGCATTCAGCTGATTGGGGGTACGGTGGAAAGATGGGGAAGGATGCTTATTTCCACTTCTCTTCAGCCCTGGAAGAGTGACCTGGGACCCCCTCTAGGACTGGGTGCCAGGGCAAGCTGTTCACTGCTCTGTCCATTGCCAGCTGTGTGGACTTGGACCAGTTCTAGAGACTTTCTGGTCTTCAGTTTTCTCATCTGTAAGATGGGAATTATAATATGGACCGCATGAGGTTGTTAACATAATGAGATTTGATAAATAAAGTGACTCGTGTAGGGGCTTAGAGCAGTCCCAGTCCCCCTCACCCACACCTTCTCTTCTCTGGGCTAAAGCCTCAGTTTTCTGTCTTTCCTCAGAGGCCTCCTTGCTGAAGTCTCTGATGTCCCCTGTGGCCCAAACCATCCCTCCCCATCGAAGTTAACTCCCTGAGCAGCCAGCCCCTTCTTACCTTGTCCCTTCTCGCCTCCTCTTCCCGGTGGAACCCATGCTCTACAACCTGTGTTCCCTGACCGCCCTGCCAGTGGGACCCCAGCCTGGGACCCCATAGAGCTCTTTCTCTGCCTTTGCCCCACTGCCAGGAGATGAGTCTAAGATACAAGAGTTGAGTGTCTGGAGGACCCAGGTTCAAGATGGGCTCCGTCTTATTTAACGGTTGAGTTAGCCGTCAGCCCTCACTAAGGTTTTGGTCTGAAAAGCAATATTGTTTGGGGGTCATCTCCCAAGGGGTACTCAGGGTGCACGGAGACAGTCCCAGTGTCTGCACTCCTTGGGGATGGAGGGGACTGTAAGGTGGGATGGCGAGAAGGAGGGAGAGCTACCTCTCCCTCCCCCCCCCTCCTGTCCAGAGGCCCCCCAGGGTTCCTTGCCTAGGAAAGAACCCAGCTGCTCTCCCTTGTCAGAAGACTGGGCCCTGATAAAGTTAGGTGAGCAAACCCAGCTTGCATGCTAATACTTCCCTGCTCAGAGCTGGCCAGAGAGGACAGAGTGAGGGCCTGGCCCCGGGGGCAGTCATGTCTAGACTTCAGCTATCAAAGCAGCAAACGATTAGCCAATTAGCCTGGAGGAAGCCAGGCCTGGCTCCTCAGGGCTCTGGGCTGCATGTCCCAAGAGAGGAGGGGCTTCTGGGAGTGCTGGTTTAGGTGAACAGGGGCCACTGTGGGACCATGCCCAGAGCCCAAAACACACCCAGAGGAGGGGGCCGGTCTGCCTGCCATTTATAAGGGAGAGGACGGCAGCGCCTGCATTCACACCCCTGCCTGGCCCTCTGGGGATGAGTCTGGTAGTGGCAGAAAGGAATTAGCACATAGCCAGTGCTGGGTTAAGGTCAGCTGCTGTCATTATTATTATTGCTGTTATTGTTTCTACCATGCATTGAGCATCTATAGTGTGCCATTATCTCTATGAAGTCATATTATTAATGCCACTTTAAGGATGGGGAGAAACTGAGTGGACATTCCAACTCAGCTCTCTAAAACATGATTTCTCAAATATTATACTTTGCTGTGATTGTGCCACCCTGGCTCATCTGAGGCATATTTTCTAACCCACCCAGACCTGCTCAGTCAGGATTTCTTGGAGGCAGGGACAATCCCAGGAATCTATACTCTCAGTGAGCCCCCTACCATGACCTTTCACGGGACTGTGATACAGGAGATCTGTGGTCTGACTCAGAAACCCAGACCTAAGAGACCCCTCTGCCTCCTCCCCCTCTCCCAGTGCACCCTCTAAGATGCTGGGGAGGGACCCCCACTCCTCTGAGGGGATGGGGGTTCCTCTCAGCCACTTCCTCCTCTCATCCACTGAGGAACACTTGTTGCCTCTGGATCCCTCCAGAGGCATGGCAATGGTGAGAGGGCAGGCAGGCTGGTGGGTGGCATCCCTGGCAGAGGGCCTCACCAGCCTCACCTTGGGCCAGCCTGGCAGCCCTGGCCTCATGAATCACTTCTCTGCATCCATGACAGGGAAGGAGGCCCTTGGCTGGTCTGAGGCCACTCCGATCTCAGGAGACGGGAAACCTTCAGACCCACATGTTCCTGCACTTGGACCACCCACACCCATAGGCAGCTCAATCAGGTCTGTTTCTCTTCAGCCTCTCTGGGCCTAGAGGAAACCGAGGCTTCAGGCCGGCTAGCAGCCTTGTGGTTTTGGAATTAAGAGGAGGCCAAGTCTTCCAGTTCCCAGGGCCTCTGCATTCATAAGTCTGCACAGGCAAGTGTGCACATACATGTGTGTACACACACACGTGTGAATTGGCAGGCACACATGTAGCATGCAAACCCCCACATGCACATGCACTAGGGGCTCGGGTTGCAGGCCTGAGAGAGAGCCCTGGGCTCAGGGTGGCATGTTACAGACTTTGGCAGCCAGGGAGACAGAGAGGCCTGGTCTGAGAAGGCTTCACGCTGGCTGGGCATCTTCCAGCTCCTCACCTTCCTCCTTAGGCTGCTTGGACTGGGAGAGGGGAGCCATTGGCTCTGGCATCAGCTCTGAAAGGGCCTCCCTTTCCTACTTGCCTGAGAGGGGCTTCTAGGCCAATGAGGGAGCCTCCTAAGGTAAGAGGAGCCTCCATGGTGAAGCCTGCTCTGTGCCCACACAGTGAAGACAGGCTGGTGTTTAAGGAGCACTGTCTCACAGTCTACGGTCTCTCTGGGTGGGGGTTAGGCAGTCACCTGAACTGACCACTGCATGGCGCCTCCTCCCAGGTTAACTTCCGACAAGAGCTGACTCCCACACAGGGTCTAGGGACTGGGGTCCTAATGCCCTGGTCCAGGAGGTGAGGGAATTAGGAGTCTAGGGCCTCGGACACAATCCTGGTCATCTGGCTCTGCCTTTCCTGGGGGTGAGCCAAACTGACTCAGGGCAAAGTCATCCCATCTAGTCTCCCCTTGGATTTAGGGGCCCACAGGCTACCAACAGCTACAACCAGCTTCGAGATCTCTTTGAAGGCTGTGGTTTCCATCCCTACATTGTACATCCAGGGCCAGCACGGTGCCAGGCACACAGTAGGTGCTCAATACACACTGAGTATGCCAATGCACCCCTTTTGCTCCCAAGTCCTTTCTTTCTATGTATTCAGTTTCTTTCCCCTTTTCTTTCCTTTCCTATGTCTCCAATCTGGGACATCACTGGACCGACCCCCCATACACACTGCTGAGTCTGATTAAGACCCCCAGGGGAGGGGAGGAGTTTCCAGGGGCTTCCCTATAGGGGCAAATCCAGAAACAATCCCTAGGGCCTTGAGGAAACTGAGGCTTGAGGTGGGCCAGTAGGATATTTACTTCCTGACACAAACTTCTTGGGGAGAAGAGGTGCTGGGGAGGCCATTTGGGGATCGGTACATCCCTCAGGGTCACTATGGGCAGAGCCCCTGCCTTGGCCACCTTCGACATTGGTATTCTACCAACCCTCCCTCTTTCTGGTGTGAGGCCTGGCCTCCTTAGCCAGCTGCGGGAGTCCTGCGCTGGGCACATGCTGGGCCCGGAGCTGAGGAGACTTCAGGCTCTGCCCGCCAGTGGCTGACAGTCTGGCTTGAGAGATGCCCACTCTCCATAGAGAGATGGAGCACAGGCATCCGGCCAAGGCTCAGGAGACGGGGCAGGCAGGGCCAAATGCAAGTCACTTCTCTCAAAGATGGCCCTGGACAAGCAGCTGTGCACACAGTGGGACTGTCACAGGGCACACAGTGGGACTGTCACTGGCAGAAGGTAGGCCTGAGGGTGGGTAGAAACAGCCCTAGGCTGTGAGGTAAGCAGCCAAAGATTTGAGAGCTCAGCCTCTGGTCCAGACTGCCTGACCCCCATGAGCTGAGACTGCAGGCGTACAGCACCTCTGTGAGACAGGGAGGCTGACAGACCTGCCTGGTAGAGCTGTTTCCAGAATTAAATGAGGTTCTCAATGTAAAACATTTAGAATAGTGCCTGGCACATAGTAAGCCCTCAACAGACATCAGATATTATTGTTATAGACTGGAGTAAACAAACTCACCCTAAAAGGCTTTTATTGACTGTTGACATTTTCTCCACTGGACTCTGAGCTCCCCTGGCCCTTTATCTCCTATCCCTGTCACATTTCAAGGACTCAAAAATACGTGTTGAAAGGATGAACACATAAATGAGCGAATTAGAGAGAGTAGGGCATCAAGAGAGACTTCCTGGAAGAGGCAGCACCAGGAGAGGGCCCCGCAGAGGTAGGGAAGACAGCCCAAGCGAAGGCTGGGAGCCCTCTGGCTGGGCTGGCATCAGCGGAGGCTCAAAAGGAGAGGACCCAAGCCAGGCCCGAGGGGCAGGGAGGAGAGGGGGCTGGAGGGAGACCGAGGTGGCTGAAGCCTCCCACAGAGGCTGGACTGCCAAGTCCCCTGCCCTGGGTCACAGGGGTCTAGGCTGGATGAAGGCTGCCTCTCAGGTGATGATAGATGGGAAAAGGGCCACTAGAGGCATCCAGAGCCTTCACCCTAAACCTGTCTCCCTCCTCCACCCAGGCACCCGTGGGCCATTCACGGAGCTTGGAATTCTGTTGTCACTGGGAGAAAAGCCAGCCTCACTCTACAGACCTCCCCCCCAACCAGTGGAGAAACAAGTGTTGGAGATAAGAGGATTTAAAACAAATAAACTTCCCTACAGGAGACTTAAAAGAGGAAGAGGCTGTGAGTTTTCTCCCCTCCCCTCCCCTCCCCTCCCCTCCCCTCCCCTCCCCTCCCCTCCCCTCCCCTCCCCTCCCCTCCCCTCCCCTTCCCTATCCCCCCTCCTCTGTCTCTTTTCCTTCCTTCTCTCCATCCCTCTCTCCCTCCCTCTTCCTCCTTCTTTCCTTCCTCTTTTCTTCTGCCTTTATTAACAACCCCCCCCAGATCAAAAAAACAAAGCAAAACATAAGCAACTCCACCCCATCATGGTGTCATCCCGTGCTGAACATTGAGAACATATAAAAGGTTTTATTGACCTGAAGAGTCAATAAAAGGGTCATCATGTCCACCCCCCTGCCTCCTGTTGCAGCTGCGTACAGATCCCCACAGGTGATGCCCTGTTTCCCTCAGAGACGCCCGGTGGCCCCTGCTCTGGCCCCTTCTGTCCAGCCATCGGGCAGCGCTCAAGGGTTAGGATCCCTAGGCAACAGAAGGCCTAGTCTAGCCTTTGAGTGCTGAGCACTGCCCCATGGAGCAGGTGACGCTGTGTTGAGAGCAAGTTGGGTTGGGTGATGGGGAAAGTGTCACTGAAGAGGGAGACACAACCCTGTTCTTAGGGAGCCCCAGTCTGAGGGGAAACACAGCCTCTACTCTAGGAAACTCCCAGTCTTAGGGAGCTGATAGATAACTGCACCATGGACCGGGTGGTGTGGGCCACCCAGATCTGTATCCCACTGTGTGTGAGTAAGAATATGTGTGAAGCTGTCAAGTCAAGGAGCAGCGGGGAAAAGCTGTCCTCTCTTAGTTCCCTCTATTCCTTTTCTGTCCCTAGACTGATTGACCACCAGGGAGGGTCATGGAATCCAGTGTCCCCTTGGGGCAGGGAAGAGTCAGGGCTGGAGGAGCAAGAGGTTGGGAGAGGCCTGCTGAGCGGCTCTCTGGAGTCTGGAAGGCGAGTGACCGCAGGAGATAAGTCCCTGCGATAAGGGGCAATCAAGCCACCTCATTCAGCAGAGAGCCTGTTGGTGATAAGCTGAGCCTTGCATGGCCCAGGATGCGTGGTGGGGAGTGAACACTATTCAGGGACTCTCAGCCTGAGGTCAGGCCTGGTGGGCGAGAGAGGCTTTCTGAGGCAGCTCCCCAGCTCTTCCCCAGTGGGACCTCATTAAGAAGGAGATGGTGGGGATGGGATGGGGGGAGGGGTTGTCTGGATTCCCAGCAGCTCCTTGGCTCCTCCCCCAGTCACATCATCATGAATGTGTTCTGCTGGTGGCAGGCACATTCATTGGATGCTCACTGAAGCTCATATGACCTAGGGACCAAAGGGAGGCTTCCAGGGGAGGGAGAGCATGAGCCTCAGGATGTCGAACTTGGATGTGGCCCCTCCACGACAGGAGGATCCTCTCTGAAGCCGGGATGATGAACTGGGGTTGCCTGCGTGCACTTGCAAAAGTCAACATTGGAAAGACTCTTATGGTGCAGAAGGGGAAATTGAGGTTCAAGGAGGGAAAAGGCCTTACCTAGGGTCACACAGCAGCTGGGAGTTTCCAACTGTCTTTCCTGCTCCAGGCTGCACAAGAACTGCAAAGTGAAACTTCCACTCTGCTTTGTACATGTGGACACTTGTGTGTGTGCGTGGACGCTGGAGGCGTCCTCCACAGGCCCAGTGGCTGCAGCCCAGCCCTGGCCAGGCCTCTGACCCTCTGGCCAGCTGAGGCGACTCACATGGGATGGCCCCCAGACTTCCAGGCGACACTCACTCATCATTCCATTAGCTGCTCTTCGACCGACAGTCCGCAGGCCGTTATTCTGGCCTGGCGCTCCCCTAGGCCCAGCAAGAGCATCAAGGGCACAGCTCAGCTTACAGCCCTCAGGGACCTGTGGAGCTTACAGCAATTTCAGCAGGAGCACAACATGGCCAGGCAGGCAGATTAGCTCTCAGGAAAGAAAAATTGGGTTCAGCCATCACCAGGCAGTGCCACAGAGAAACACCGGGATTGTTTGCAGCTGGGCATGGTCTATGCGCTGTCTTCCCTTCCAGAAGGGGGAGCAAAAGACATGGGGACAGTCAGCTTGGGGGCGGGGAGCAGTGACATAAATCAAAATGCCTGAGGTGAATATGAATAGGAACATGCTTTATGAAAACATTCAAATAGGCATGCAAATCTACCCGAGGGTGGGGTGGACATGTGCAAATCAGGGCTCCAAAAAATCCAGACAATGAGGCTCTCTGTTCTAATGAATGAGACCCAAGGATCCCCAAATATGTCCTTGCACAGATCTTAGGCCCTCCTGCTCTACCAGAGTCCCACTCTTCCACTCCTTCCCCACCCTCTGCTAACATCATGTGGTCTGGCGCCCAGGTAACTCGGGCTGGGGCCAGAGCACAATATGGCCCCGATGCAGCACCCCTTAGGGTCCAGCTTCCCTCAAACTGTGCCAGGCTGCATTGCTAAATGCCCTCCAGCTCCTAACCACTGCCCCCCCTGAATGGTTGGCAAATGTCTGTAACTGCCCATCCCCCATGGCTACAGTTTCCACCCTAAGAATGGCCTGTCCCCCAAAGGGAAGCTAAGAGAGTGATCTGCTCATTAGAAAGATGGCCTTCTTCATGGGCCCTCCTGTTTCTTCCAGCAATGCCCAGCACACAAAAGATGTGCAATAATAAATGAATGATGGAATAAATGAACACACAAACGCAAATTCAGGTGCACGATCACTTTCCCCTGGGAGCATCATGGTTCTTGCTCAGTGTTTTTCACGGCTGCATGTGTATTAGAACTGAAGTGTTTGTGCTCTTTTCTCATGTCCTCAACTGGCCTGAGCTTGCCACAGGCAGGGGTGTGTCCTGGTCATTGCCCTGGTCCTAACACCGTCCATGGAGGACTCTCCAATGTTGGTTGACTCAATGAACACACACCTGTGGTTTATAAGTGTCTGTCTGCTTCCCCTCCCCTTTGCCAGACAATGAATGCCTGAAGGGTAAGGACAGACTCACTTGTCTGTGAAACTCAGGGCTTGGCACACAGTAGGCACTCACTACATGTCAGAAACATGAAGAGGTGAATGGGGACTTCTGGGGTCTTGACATGCTGACAGATCTATCTTTCTTAATACACTCTGAGGAGCTGGACTCCCTGGGCCAATAAAGGATGAAGTGAAGGGGTGAACAAGTGAATGAATCAGTGAGTGAGTAAATGTCTGAGTACTGTTAGGGATCTGAGGAGACTGTTGTCTGCTATACAGTGTGACTGTCCCCAGCCCAGGCAGGACACACATGTCCTGTGTTCAGATCTGGATTCCTCTTCTAATATCTCCCCTGAGGCCTGTTCCAGCTTCAGGCCTTTGCTCCCACACCAGTCCTTACTCCAGCCTCACTCCCACAGTCTTGACATCCACCCCACCCTGTGGATCTTCTTGTGACCTTGACCCCGCCTGTCCAGCTGTTTGACCCAGAGCTCCACAGCCTCTGGGTGGCTTTTTCCTTTCTTCCTTTGGGTTTGTCAGGTCAAGTGCAGGTCTGGAACAGCCAGACTTTCTGGATTTGAGTCTCGCTTCTGTCATCTGCTAGAGGGTAAGAGATAAAATCTTCTCCATGCTTAGTTTTCCCATCCATGAAATGGGGATGATGCTAGCTGTTAAGAGGATTAAACAAGGTTCCAAATTGCTTCCTGGAATGGAGCCAGCTGCTTGGTCAAGTCCTCGATGCCTGGGGCTTCCCTTCCAGCCCTGAACTTAATACTATCCCTTCAGCCCCCTATGGGGCCCAGGAGAGGCCCCCTGCTTTCTGGGAGCAGGAGTAAAGGACTCAGTCTTGCAGGAAGTGAATAAGTGAAGTCCTGGAACTGGTTCAGGTGAAGCCCTCAGTCCAGGAGCAGGGAAGGGATTGGGACCATTAAGCCAGAAAACAGGAGGTACCCTAAGAGATAATCAGAACTGGAACCCATGTGTAAAGCTTTCCAAAGGCACGCTAAAACCGAAATGAGAGAGCTTGAGGTTAAGTACCAGAAAGGACTTCCCAATCACGGACGTTGAGGGAGAACACATTGGTCAAGAAGGAAACTAAGACTCTCTTGACTGAAGTTTAGGGAGCTTTGAGAAAAAAATAACTTGAATTTATCTTCCGCTTTCAAGTTTTCAAAGTGTTTGCCTGATCCTCATCTTATTTATCCCCACAATAAGCCTCTAATCCATGGCAATAGTGTCATTTATAAAATAGGTGTGATTTCACAGGACTGGCTCAGGGTTGACCAGAAGAGGGTCAGAGAACTGGGGTGAGAGCTTTCTTATGACTCAGCCCAGGTCCCTGGCTTTCTCTCACCCTTTCCAGGGTTCAGTAAATCAGCTCTATTTTTTTGAAGCCAAGGTTTAATGCTGATTTCTTTGCTTAAGGAAAAGATGGGAAGTGGAAGGTGAGGGAGGTCTCCCCAATACCGTGCAGCACTGGTGGGGACCAGTGTGGAGGTCAGTGGGGAGAACTGTCCCTGAGCAAAAAAGGGAACATCAGGGCAGGGAGGAGGAATTGAGCCTCTGAGCTACTATCAAAGGCAGAGGCCTCTTTGACCCCATCTAGGAGGCCATCCTTTCGCAGCCTGTGCCGTCAGATCCCCACCTCATTCCCACCCCAGTCCGGCCCATCTCCGCCTGGCCCCAAACCTGCAAACAATGCTTGTTGACAATCTGTGGGGGCTAAACACTCGATAACACGGTCCCCACCATGCCAGACATCCTAACAGCGGGTAGGGTTCTGTGCTGTGACGGGAAGATGCTTTAAATACATCATCCTGTCAACTGAGTTTATTATTCTTTCGTTCAAGATAAACTGCAGCCGCCAACAAGGGGCTGTATAAATTCCAGGCTCAGAAGTCCAGCAGGCCCCACTCCTTGTTAAATACTCACTCACACACACGCACATACGCATAAATCCTGCTGAGAAAATACCACCCCCTCGGGCCCGCCAGGTCTCTAGGGGCCTCAGTAGCACCATCTCATGGGGTGGTCCCACGAGCAGCTGCAGACATTGGGGACCTAAGGCTCGGGCCTTCCCTTGGGTCACTTCCCTGGCCAGGCCTGAGCAGCCCCACACTGGGGTCCGGGGAAGATCTCCCCATAGGAGCCAGCTGTCTCCAGGTCAAGCCCAGCCTCTTGACTCCTGGACTTCTGTCTGTCCAAGGCCACATCCCTGTGTGGGTGGCCAGAGCACCCACGTGGCTGTGTCAGGGAGAGGAGAGGCGTTCAGACTCCAGAGCTGACAGCCAGAGCCTTAGGGAAAGTGGACCTGGAGGCCTTCAGAAATAGCCAGCATCCATCCTGGGGGGAAGGAGATCCCATGGGCCAGCGCCACACCCCCCCCCCCCCGAGGAAATGCAAGAATCCACGTGATCTCCACGTGCTGGCCAGCGAGGGGGTCTCTGCCCCCAGTGTGCAAACCCAGTCTTTTCCTCCCAGGGCCCCTGGGGATTTGCAACTGGAAGGGAAGGTCCTGTGGGCTTCATTTCAGTTGGCCCTGTCTCATTTGGGGGCTTAGAATAAAATCTAAAATGTAAAAGCAAAACCCCATGCTAGATGCAGAAACAGAATAAGGAGACAGCAGTGTGCCGCGGGAAGGGCAGGAGTTTTGGTGATGGACCTGGGTTCGGCTCTCCAACCTTCAGTTTCCTCCTCCATAAAACGGGAGAATCATTTCTTCGTGCCGTATTGCCACAGGGACAGCGGGCACAGCATGGCACACAGCAGGTGCCCACGTCACGTTCCTCCACTCGCCATGGCCTCCTCCTGTCCTCCACCAGGCCAGGGAGATAACAGTATTGGCCTGGCCTGTGGGTGAGGAGGGTACAGCTCCAAACAGTCCAGGGCATCTCATATAAAAACTCATTTCACTTCTAACTCCAAAGCATGATTATCACAGGCAATTATTTAGCACCTGCTGTATGCCCGGGACTGTACTGGATGTTGAGGGAGCATATAGAACTTCAACTTGAGGTCGTGCTTGTAGAGTGCAGGCTCTGGCAAGGCAGGGGTCTGTCTGCCTCTCTGTCTGTCTGAAGGGCATCTCCCTCCTTGTCTAAACTGAGGATTTGAGGTTTAAGGATTGGTCTCACCACTTTTTCAGGCACATACTTTTTCAGTGACTCCAGGCAGGTCACTTTACCTCTCCAAGCCTCATTTTTCTCATCTGTGAAATGGCCACAGGGTAGGGGGTCTTGGGAAGGATGGTTGTGGAAGGACTTGGCCAATTCCAGGGGCCTGGTCAGGCAGAGGTGTTCTTAAGATTCCAAGGCAAGGAAGGAGGGTAAAACCAAGATGCCACAGGCCCTGCTCATGTAGAAGCAAATCCCTGTCCCCATCAGCTAGATGACTGTCACCTACTACACTGGCCCCCAGCAACTTGTCTAAGGATACTTCCCAAGTGTTTGGGACATGCCACGTCCTCCTCCCCAGAAAGGACAGCAAGCAGGGGAAGGAACCTGGAAGCTGAAAGGTTCATGGTGTGCACAGCCCAGGGCCACACACCCTCACCCCATCATTAGCACCCAGTCCTCCCCAGAACTCAGAGCCAGAGTGTGGAGCAGACTCCTCGGAATGCTCCCAAAGCAGGATTTACAGGACCCACACCAGGGACATTGGGCCACTCCAGGCGACACTGCTTTGGGACCAGAGGAAGCCATACAGATATATAAAACTCAAAGCATCTGGCCAAGTGCCTTAGCTCTCCAGAGACTGGGGCTCAGGGACTTGGTCTGCTATGCTTTAGAGGCTGCCAAAGGGACAATGGCCTGAACCCCACCCCACACCCTCAAATAAGGCTCCTTTGACCTGTGTCGTCATGTCTTGGGCTCCACCTAAGATGTGATTGAATGGAGAAGTCTACTGCTAAAAAGCAAGAGGGGAATTCACTGATGAAGTTCAACCCTCTCATTTCACAGATGAAGAGACTGAGGTTCAGAGGGACTGTAGCCACTTCAGAGATCAGAGAAGAGCTGGGGTTAGGCTCCTGGCCCAGTGCTCACTCCTCCATTCGAACCTGCCCACAGCCATTGCTCAAAGCTCACCAAAGCTGGGGTCATGAAGAGTCTGTCAGAATCACCTGGGCAGCTTGTTAAATTGGAAACCTGATAATTTAGATTCTTCATAAGCTCCCTGAGTGATGCTAATTCATGACTGGGACTGGGAACCAGTGCTCTAAGCCATTAAGGAGGGTCACAAATCATCAATACAGAGCTACATGCCTGCTGTGTGACTTGGGCAGGTTACTTTCCTTCTCTGTACCTCAGTTTCCTCATCAGTCAAGGGAATAACAATAGTACCTGTTGCTCAGGACTGCTATGATATTAAATGAGTCAACATACGACTAGCACAGTATTTCATCTTCTGTGCTCTGTTCACCCTTCTCCGGATTTACTTTTCACCACTGAGACTATTTTCTATTTACTCCCTTTTTGCCTTAATCTGTCTTTCCCACTAGAATGTAAGTTCCCGAGGGCAAGGACTTGGTTTGCCTTGCTTGCTGCCATATCCCCAGTACCTAGAACAGTGTCCAGCACTCAAGAAATAGTATTATCGATTGAGTGAATGAAACTAAAGTACTTAAAACTATGCCAGGTACAGAGTGGGTATCTAATGTATGTAATTATTATTGTCGTTCACATTTCCACCTACACCAGACATGGTAAAGACCAAATATGGGGCATGGCTCAACCCCCAAGGGTGGGAAAGAAGGAAAGGATGAGCTTTACAGTTGGTCCCCATAAGTTGTGTGACCTTGGGAAGGTGTGTCCACCTCTCTGAGTCCCAGTTTCCTGTCCAATCAAGCGGGAACACCATACCTGTTTTGTGCTTTCCTGTTGCCAGGAAGGGTATCCAGGCACTATATCTCTGCTGATATTTTGGTTCTCAGCTCAGAAGCAGACGGGACCCAAGGACAGATGCCTGAATGAGGTCACGACTTAGGGATCTAATGTCATCCTGACATGGGAGCAGAGTGGTCACCTGCCTGGGTAGTGCAGACACAAGGTCAACTGCCTCACCAATAGGAGTACATACTGGGAGCTCCTGGCAGGTGGGAAGACGCCTCCAGATGTTCCCCTTCCTGTCATCACCTCCTCAGACTGGCTTCTGTTGACTGAGGGAGCTGGGAGATTGCCCATCCAGGTGCAGGCCCTTCTGCACTAAGCAGACAGGACAAATGTCCCTCTGTCACTGCCCCCGTGCCCCCATGAGGGTGGCCTGCACTGAGGAATGGCTTCAGGGATATTTTCCCCTGGGGTCAGGGGCTGCTGGGGATCCCGTGAGCTCCTTCAGAGAGGTGTTCAAAGCTGACGGGTGTGGTCCTTTTCCCCCTCTCCAGCTCACTCTGTGTATTCAGATTACACAAATGAGTAAGTGAATGAATGAGTGAGCAAATTTTCCAGACTTCACCCCACCGCTCCCCAGCCCCAGGTCTCAGGCTACATCTGCCTCTTCTCTGTTGTGGAAAATGCAGCAGCTTACCAGGGAAGACCCTTCTGAGTACTGACTATATGCGGGTGTGGGACAGCCAGTTCCTCCCCCTGGGAGCCCATGGTCTAGTGGGGACATAGCACAGAGAGCGCTTCTCAGTCTGGCTAGGCACTGTCTAAGATAGAACTTTGCTCAGGTTGGGGAGCACAGAAGAGGTGCCAGAAGGAGGGCTTCTGGAGGAGGTGGCACCAGAGTCCTAAAGGCTGAATCTAAACCGGCTAGTTGAACAAGGGGAAGGGTGAACCTGGCAGTGGGAACAGCTTGCGCAAAGGTGTGGAGGCGTGAAATAGCTTGTGGTGTGCTGGGCAGGTACCCACGACTCAGGTAACTTGGGTTAGACACAGAGGGAGTGGCTGGAGAGGAAGGTGGCCTGGACCTGGGACTTTAGGGAAGGGGGAGACTCAGTGCTTTAAGCAGGTGCAGAGCGCGACCAGAGTCCAAGCTGTAGCAAGGTCCTGTGGCTTCAGTGGCAGAGGGCTGAGACCAGAGGCCTGCATGACAGTCTGGGGTTATGCTGGAGTCTGAGTCAAAGCAATGCTTGCTTAGATTTCCGCCCAATATTATTCCTCTCCATCAACTTAGAATCAAGGAAACTGAGGCCCGGAGAGAAGACATGGAGGCCCCCACGAGGCGGAGGGCCGCATTCTGGGCGCAGCTGCCCTATCTTTCCTGCACTCAGAATGAAACTCTGCTGGGGCTGAGCCTTGTTCAGAGAAAGTTTCCCATAGGGCAGTCAGTTCCTCTACTGTGGTTTCCTTTCAAGAGGGAGTTGAGTTCATTGAACTTAATATATCCTTGTTCTTCCTCTGCAGAGATAATAAAGTTAATGGGATTACTTCCTGTGCTCCAGAATAGAATTGCTAAGAAAACATCGTGGAGTAAAGGCTGTTTGCAAAGGCCGGGCCGAAAGGACAAAGCTTTGCCACCAGGGAGAAGTAAAGGGTGTGTCTGCACAGGCCGGGGGCACCGTGCCATCAGAGCCTTGCTTTGCCTGAGCCTGCCGCGTGCCTATGCTCTGACTTCCCTCTGCCTCACTCGGCTCAGGTTGCAGAGCCACCAGGCCCATCTCCCTGGTCTCCAATGTGTAGGTTAGCCAGCTAGCTGGTTAGCTTTCAGCAAAACAGTTAATCCTGGACCCAGATAAGGTCCAAGCTGGACTTTAAAGATTGTCTTTCATTTTAAATGGGAAAATTGAGGTCTCGGGTCACACAGCCAGTTGTGGCAAGGCCTGGTAAGGACGCTGAGGCTTGGAGATGGGAAATGACTTGCCTTGGACATAGATCTAGCTGCCTGGTTGCAGTGGATCTATGAAAACGGAGGCTTGGAGAGGAGAAACGGTTTGCCCAGGCTCCCACAGCCTGCTGGTGGTAAAGTCTGGGGTTGATCCAGGTTCCCGACCCCCAGGACAGAGCTGGCTCTGTCATCAACCTCAGATCCTGTGTGAGTGCCCCCTACCCTTTCTCCACAGAGAGAAGCCTCAGAGGATCACTGTGGTCCATCTCTGTTTACCGAGCCTCAGTCATCCTTGACGGTGTCTCCAGCCCCACTGCTCAGCCCCTTTAGATCTTATCGGCCCGGCCGCAATGAGGGCTCCTCACCTGGACCATCCTCAAACAGCATCCGTGTGCACAGGTGCACCGGGCTGGCGGGGCTGGCATTCCAGCAGCAGGTAGACAATGGCTGGGTTAAGAGGGTCATCTTCTTTTGGCACTTCTTGATTCCTCAAGTTTGTAAATCATTATCCCAGGCCACACAAAGCAGGCAATGAGCAGGCTTTGTCGCTGCCCCGTGACATGGTAGGCAGGGGCTACTGGGGGCAGCTCCCAGCCCCTCACCCCCTCTCGGTCACCGGGATTGGGTTTCCCATCTAATCCCTGCTCCTCTGTCCACCCTCTTTGGGTCCATTGTAATTTATAATAGAGAGGCATGATGCAACCTGCTAATTACATTGCTCGATTTTGAACACATCCCGGCTCCTCTGACTCAGGCGGCAGAGGGAGGAGGGAGCAGCTGGCTCGGCTTCGTGGCTTATCAGAGCTGGGTTATTCCGCTCACACCCGCTCACGCCTCCCAAGCCCTCCGCCTTTGTTAGCCAGGGCTTGCATCACCTCCTGCTTTCCATTTCTCTGGAATTTGTTTTAACGGCTCTTTTTATGAGCTACTCCATCTTGTTAGCTAATGACTGATTGTGGGGCAGCGACGGGGATTGCTTTGTGTCTCTATTAAATGTTACATGATTGCAATTATGAGTTAACAAGGGACAGCTAATAAAAAAATAATCTATTTTGAGGCCTGGGGCAGACATGAGACTCACTGCCTGGTTCCCAGGTTGGATAATTCCAGGCCCTGGGTACCACCAGCTGCACAAGAAATTGACCGAGGGGAAGATGGACACTCCCAGCCCGTGGGGGTGTGGCCAGTGGGAGGGAAAGGGCTCTCTCTCTAAACCTCTTTGGAGGCCTCCCCAACCGTCTAAAGAGCTCAGGCTCCCAGAGGCAGGGGTCTGGTCCATTGTAGTTCCATCTCAGCCTTCCTGTGCCCACCATTGCCCCGCAGTCCCTTCTCCACATCCCGGCAGAGTGAGCTTCTAAAGAGGGCGCTGGCTGTGCCACTGTCCTGTTCAAACACCCTGCAGTGGCTAGCGAGGCTTCCCTTTATCGCTGGGCCCTATTTCAATCCTGCTTGCGGTTAGCCATTCTTATGGCACGCCTGTCCCTACCAAACCTTGTTCGGAGTGGGCTGAACCCTGGAATGACGAGTGGCCCCACAAGCTGGGCAGTAGGAGGGCCTGAGAATGAGAAGGGGTAATGAGCATGGAGGGCCTGCAGCCAGCTGGCCCTTTCCTGTGGAGGAGCCTCAGACTTACCTGGTAGTGCCCAGGACCATGGGGCATGGAAATGGAGTGACTTGGCCTTCTCATCATGGTTCCAAGAAGGCAAGGGGCAGGCTGTAGGCTTGGGCTGTCCTATGGGGACTGCTGTGGTGTGTCCCAAAGTTAGACACTGGGTCTTTGCAGGTGATGGGTACACAAAGGTGCTTAGTAAATACCCAGGGACCTGAAGGGGTGGGAAGAGGCATGAACTATGCCCACAAACCATCAAGGAGACCCCAACTCATGCCCTGAAGATGGACCCTGGAATACCACCTGTTCACAGGTCCCATAGCTGCTGAGTAGCATGACTGGGGTCCCTTCTGCATGGCCAGGGACACTGCAGAGCCTGTCACTGAGGTGTGTCTGGTGAGAGGAGGAAGAGGACTCCTGAATCATCATGTAGGCTAGTCATATCCTCTCCCTGGGCCTCTGTTTCCCCACCATTTGAGCTCGCACATCAATATGCTGTCTGCAATCTAGTCAAGTGATTTACACTTCTGCCCACAGCCACCCTGACACCTCCACCCCCACCCCCACCCCCACCCCACTTAGAGTGTGAGCTCCTTCTGTCTGGGGTAACTTTTGCTGGCTCAGCTTTTTATGGTCCTTAGTAAATGCTGAACTAATGAGCAGCTGAAACTAAGTGCTCTCCAGGTGCCTACCTGTGCCAGGCTGCCTACCAGGGCCTTCCTGTGTGTTACCAGGATCCTCCTAGTAACATTGCGGGAGGGCCTCTCAATGCCCATTTTACAGCCGAGGAAACTGAGACAGAAAATTTACAGCTGGTGTCCATGAGGGTGGACTGAGCTGTCTATTGTGGGCTCTGAGCCAGAAGCTGAGTATGGGCTGAGGGCCCCCCTTCCCAGCTTCTCTTGGCCTGGGTGGCAGCAGGCTACTATAGGGCAGGAGCCAGCAAGGGCCACCGCAGGCTGGGCGACAGAAGGAACACAGTCTGAGGACATGGCTGAAGTGCATCTTCAAACACTGCGGCCGCACTGTGGACGCCGAGAAACCACAGCCGCCCACATCTCAGGGGCCTGGGCCAGCCCGGGGCAGGAGGCCGAGCTGGCAGTGACAGGAGTAGCAGAAAGGCGGGGGGAGGAGGAGGGCAGGGTTGTGCAAATCTCACCCACAGAAAGCCTTAGCCAGTGGCAGGGCAGGCTACTTAATTTGTGGGGCCCCGGTTGAGAAACTATTAAGTATTTCAAGTTGGCAACAGCAGAGCATTAAACTGAGCTTGGGGCCCTTATAAGCACGGGCCCTTCAGGTTGCATGTCCGTGAAGCTGGTCCAGGCCAGCAGGTTGTTTGCCTGGCTCCCAGCTCAGGGTTCTCCTTGGCATGGCACTGGGGTAGCAGACATCGTATAAAAGGCCTGGCCCCTCGTTGCCTGGGCGGGGCCTTTGTAACCCACAGTGCAGGACATGGCAGGGCTGGCAGAGGGACCAGTCATCGGGAAGACTCGTGCTGTGGACCAGGCCAGGGCAGCACACTGCTGGGATGGCAGGCAGGCCGGCAGGCGTTAAGGGTTGGGCCCGCCTAGTGACTCACACATGCCTGGCTGCTCAGAGATGCTGCGCTGATGCTTCCACTGTGAGTAAGTTGGGGAGAGGTCCAGGCTCTGCCAAAGGGCAAGAGCCCCTGGCTGGTCCACCTGCAGATTTCAAGCCTGCAGGAAAGTCCAGATCCCTGTGGGTGCCCAGAACTGGGCAGGCAACCTGAGCTCCAGAGGCAGGTACGCCGTCCTGAGAGAGGAGCTGAGAGCCTGCTTTGAGCCTGCATGCCCCAGGCTGACTTTTGGCAGCAGGGATGACTGTATCCATTGGCTCATGGCCCTCCTCCGCCCTGCATAGGGTGCTCTTGAGAGGCTGGGCTGAGCCCCAACTTGTGTCTTCCGCCACAGTACTGAGCATAAGGCCCTGCACACAGTGGGTACTTAGGAAATAGTGGTTGAATGGATACATGAAATGATGAGAGAGCACCCATATGCTTCATTTGTCTTAGGGATGGCACTGAGCTTGGAGGCCAAGTAAAGGAAGTGTGCTCTCTTCTTTAGCAGAGTTGGGGGACACATTCCATCCACATGTGAGTTGTGGTGTGCACATCTGCACGCATGTGTGTCCATGTGGGAACACACATGTGGGGAACGTACACGCATAAGGTAGACTTGTGTATAGAGGGTAAAGCTATAGATATGTATGCATGTAGGTGCTTACATGCAGGATGTGCACACATGTGGGTGGCAATATGTGCCTGAGATGCATGTACATGTGCATGTTTCTGTGGAGGCACCCAGGCCTGCGTGCTGTGCACCTGCACACACAGGGCACATATATACGAACATGTGCCACAGACACTCAGCAATCTTCTGCTTCTTGGACTCCATCTCTCAGCTGATCACCCTGCCCCATCGAAAAGCCAGGCTTTCTCAGGCAGTGCTCTCAGCATGGGAAGTGTGTGGCTGGGAGTGCAGGCTACCTGGTTAAGTCTGGACTCTGCCCTTCACTCACTGTGCATTCTTGGGCAAGTTACACAAACTCTCTTTGCCTCAGTTTTATTGACTGTGAAAGGGGCTCACAGCAGCACTTCCTTCATGACCTATAAGGCAAGAAAGATCATGCCGAATACTAGAAAGGGCTGAACAAAGGTTATTAGTATCTTGGCTGGGGGCTGCTCCTGCAGCCAGTGCCAGGGCCACTACTGAGAGTGGGAATGGAGCCTGTATCCATCCATCTCCATGAACGTGATGGGCAAGTTCCAAACACTGGCCTCCCTGGCCAGAAAGACAAGAAGGGAGGGTATGGCCTGGGGCTGCAGGCGACAGCTTCCTTCAGACTCCTCAGAGGGCCCTGGGGAGGCTGCTGAGAAATCCCCAGATTTGGAACACACACATGGTGAGGCATGGCAAGGTAGGGGCAGCTTTTTAAAAACAGTCCTCCAGGGACATCAGAGCTGGCCCCAGAGGCCACCCACCCACTGCAGGGACTGGCAGCCGCTAGGGGAGAGGTAAATCACCCGCGATTGCCCTCTGGAATGCGGTCGCTGTGAAAGGTAACACGCATGTTACTGCTACATAAACACAGTTAAACTATTTACGATGGCCTCAGCCTGGCGGCCTCAGAAAGCCATGTGGGGGTGGGTCGACCTGCCTGGGGCCCATGGGCCATGATGGTTGGGGGAGGGAGTTATTTTGGCAAGAGCCAGATCCGTGGCACTTTCCTGCTGCCACTCAACCCAAGGGCCTGTGTGGCCTGGGGGAGGCAGCCCCTTGTGGACCAGAAAAATGTGTTTTGAAATTATGCAAAGCAGAAGAACAACAAAATTCCCTTTTTGTTTTATTTTAGCACTTGTCCTTTGGCCCAGTTTGTGGAGGATGCTTTTTTTAAGTAAGTAGGACCTTTTGCCCCTGAATCCCAAGAAGGCACTGGGACAGATCTCCACGCAGGATCCTGGGGGAAAAACTGAGGGAGAGGACTCCACCCTGCTCCCAAAGAGCCCCCAGCATGGACTGGACCACCTGGGGCTCAAGGCCTTAGGTAGATCCAGGGAACAAGCTGCCCAGTGGGGCAAATGCCCTAAGGGTGGCAGTGGCCACCAAGGGAAATATTGCTGAGGACTCACCTGGATTCATTTCACAGTAAGGCCCTCCTATACCCCCAAGACAGGCTCTAGTCTTGGTCCATTTTTTTCCTCCACGTGTGCCATCACCTACCATATATTTAAAAGGTACCAGGGTCACCAAAGAGATCACTGAGGCTGATAAACACTAGAGGGCTTTCCTAGCAGAGTGTGGAGGTCTTGCCCAGCTCTGAGCCTTCTCCCAGGCCCTCCAGTCTCCCCCCCTTCCCCTGCCCTGCCCCCCGGGTGGCCTCTCCTGTGTTTGCTCCTGCAATTCCTGTACCTGGAGTGTACCCCTGGCCCCTTCCTGCTCATCCACACACTGAGCACCTGCAGGATGGGCCTTCCTGAGCAGCTCAGGCAATAAGGCCTTCTCTCTCCTGTTGTCTACAAGACCCAATCCAGGCCATCCAGATTAATCTGCTTGTTCTCCTGATCCTCCGCTAATAGTCACCATCATTAATTGAAGGCTTTTGCCATGCCCGATGCTGGCCTTGTTAATTCACATATAATCTCTCCAATTTCCCATCACCACCCAGTAAGTGGGAAACTCGGCCCCTGTTACAGAGATGAGGAACCGAAGCTGAGAGAGGTGGGGCAGTCGCCCAGGTCAGGCAGCTAGCTGGTGAGCGGGCCGGCTTCTGACACCCGTGTTCTGCCCACTGAGCCACCTTGCCCACTCCCCTGCACACCCCAGGGAACAAAGGACAACGTGTCCTCTGTCAGGTGGGGTCAGGTGAGGGGGTTGGTATTAATAAAAAAAATAGAAGAATTTACACACATGAGTGAGGTTATCTTTCAAAAAGCTTACCTCAGAAGAGGCAGTTATTCTGATCTTGCTATTGGTTCAGTGCATTTTTGTTCTACATTTGAAAAATGTATGTCAAAAGGTACAAAATGGAGAAGATCCAAAGGTAAATCTCCATCCCTGTCCTATCCCAGCCCACCAGCCCCTTCCTTCCAGGGCTTCAGCTGTGGAGACTCCACCCTGACACATGTCCTACTTCCAGAACATTCCTGCCCAGCTTTCAGTAATTTTATTCACAAGCACTTTTTAAAAAAATCCTCACCCAAGGATATTTTTTACATTGCTTCTCAGAGAGAGTGAATGGGAGAGAGAGAGAGAGAAAGAGAGAGAGAGAAACATCCATGTGAGAGAGACACATCGGTGGGCTACCTCCCGCGTGCACCCGGACCAGACAGACCTGCCACCGAGGTGGGTGCCCTTGACTGGAATGGAACCCAAGACCCTTCAGTCTGAGGGCTGGGGACTCTAACCCTGAGCCAAACGGGCTAGGGCCACAAGCATTTTCAAAGTCAATTAAACTCACTGCATCAGAATCAATTTATTTTTTACCCAACTTAATCCATCACATTAGTCTTTTGACTTGATTTCAAATAACATTTTAAAAATAAACTCTTTACTCAGAATAGTTTTAGATTTACAGAAAAATTGCCAAGATAATATAGAGAGTTCCCATACACTCTCCACCAGTTTCCTCTATAATAACCATCTTAATTAGCATGCTATATTTGTTACAAGTAATAAACTAATATTGGTATGTTATTGTCCACTAAAGCTCATACATTATCTGGACTTTCTTATTTTTTACTAAAGTCCTTTTTCTGTTGCAGGATCCCATCCAGGATACTATATTGCATTTAGTCATGGTGTCTCCTCAGGCTCCTCATTTCTTTGTTTTTGATGACCTTGATGGCTTCGAGGGGTGCTGGTCAGGTATCTTATAGACTGTCCCTCAGTTAGGATTTGTCTGACGCTTTTCTCATGATTAGGCTCACGTTAGGCGTTTATGGAGGAAGACCACAGAGGTAACACGCCATTCTCATCGAATCGTATCGAGGGTACATTCTATCAACGTGACATCACTGTTGGTGTTGTGATGTTGACCTCAATCACCTGGCTGAGCTGGTGTTTGTCAGCTTTCTTCACCATAAAGCCACTCCCCCCCCCACCCCCCACCCCCCACCCCTCCACCCCCTGCTTCCATACTGTCCTCTTTGGAAGGAAATCTCTCTGCAGAGATTACACTGCAGGGGTGGGGAGCTGTGTTCCTGCTCCTATAGAGCAAAGTATCCACATAATTATTTGGGATTCTTCTGCACAGAAGAGTAGTCTCTTCTTCCCCATTTAATTATTCAACTATTTACATCAGTATAGACCCATGGAAATTTTTTTTTTTAAAATATATTTTTATTGATTTCAGAGAGAGGAAAGGAGAGGGAGAGAGAGAGAGATAGAAACATCAATGATGAGAGAGTCATTGATCCAGCCCGCAACCCGGGCATGTGCCCTGACCGGGAATCGAACCCTGATCGCCTGGATCCTAGGTGGACGCTCAACCGCTGAGCCACGCCCGGCTGGGCTGGAAATTTATTTTATACTTGGGGTTATAATCCAAAACTACTTTCTTTCATTTCTCAAACAACTCCCTCTTTGGCCACATGAGTTCTTCCAGTTGCTCCTGTGGGTCTTGGGCACTTCCTCACTCGCTCTAGGCTCATCTGCTTTATTTCTTGCCCCAGTCCTCGAGGCAGCCTTTTCTCCAAGGAGCCCTGATTTCTTTAAGTGGAGAATGGTATTAGAAACCACTATCTGAGCACTAGACATGCTCATCACTACTGGGGTGTGGTTGCTGATAGACCCTCCCAGCTGACAGAGAAAGGAAATAGATGTGTGTATACAGGCATACCTGGGAGATACTGAGCGTTTGGTTTGAGGCTACTGCAGTAAAACAAGTCACATGAGGGTTTTGGTTTCCCAGGGCATGGAAAAGTTATGTTTACACTATACTATAGTCTACTAAGTGTGCAATAGCATTATATCTAAAAAAGCAATGTACATAACTTAATTAAAAATACTTTATTTGGGGAGGGGGAAGGGAAGGGGTGGAAGGGGTCATTGGGGAGAAAAAGGGACATCTGTAATATTTTAAACAAAAATAAAATTAAAAAAACTACTTTATTGAAAAATACTTTATTGCTACAGAATAACCATCATCTGAGCCTGTTGGGAAAATGGCACCAATAGACTTGCTTGACTTAGGGTTGCCACAGGCCTTCAATTTGCTGGTTTTTGTGTGAACATAAGTTTAAAATCAGTTGAGTAAACACCTAGGGGAGCAATTGTTGAATCATATGGTAAGAAACACTGTGTTTAGTTTTGCATGAAACTGCCAAATTCTTTTCCAAAGTGTCTACACTATTTTGCATTCCCAGCAGTGATGAGTGAGAGTTCTTGTTGCTCCACATTTTTACCAGCAATTGATATTGTCTATTTTGGGGGGATTTCAGCCATTCTGATAGGTATATAGTGGTTTTTCATTGTTGTTTTAATTTGCATTTCCCTAATGACAAATAGCATTGAGCATCTTTTCATATGCTTGTTTGCTATCTATAGCTCTTCTTTGATGAGCTGTCTGTTCAGGTATTTGCCCATTTTTAAATTGAGTTGTCAACTAACTTTTGATTGTTTAAAAATATCAAGTTCACCTCTGAAAGGGGAGGGTCAAACATAACTGAGGACCATCAGCATTTAGGTAAGATACCTAAGAAACATTTGTGTCATATTATTACATTCAATGAAGACCTGGAATCCCAGAGCTAAAAGATACTGCAAACCCTTTTATAGAAAAAATGGAATTTTGAGAGGGGAAGTAGTGGAGTGGCAGAGACACTTACTACCCATTAAACACCCACACTGGGAACTGTGGGGGAACCACAGGACTAGTTCTGGCCAATAGGCTGTGAATAGAGATGCTGTCTGTGACTTCTGGGCCAAGGCACTTAAGAGCCAGTGTATAGCCTGCCTGCTCATTTCTGCCCCTATGGGAGAACCATGCCTGCTCATTTCTGCCCCTATGGCACAACCATGGGAGCCATGTGTTGAAATTTGCTGTATCCAACATCCAGGGTCCTTAATCAACTTATGTGGAGCAGAGACCCTGACAATCTGACTTGTCCAAATTGTATGAGCAAGAAATAAATCTTTGTGGTTGAATCCACTGAGATTTCAGGGTTCATTTGTTACTGCGGCACAGCCAGCCATTGGGTCATGCCTTTGGCATAATGTTTACATCATCAGACTCCCCCAAGTCTGCTGGTGTGCTAGCCCAGGAAAAAAATGCTTAAAGGAGAGAGGTAATTTAAATGAACCAACGTCTACTGAGACCTACCATGTGCCTCACCTTCTATGAGTACTGTACCTCATCACATGAGGTCTGTCTGGGGAGAAGGACCATCTCTGCTGAACTGTCTGCTTTTGCCACTCACTGGTCCTTATCTCCCCAGGGGGTTGACATAAAGTTGGAGCTAACTTGCCCAACAATAAACAGTCCTTATGGGATACTAAAGGCAGATCTCCCCACCTAAGCCAAGCCCTCAAAGTTCCCTATAAACCCCACATCCCCCCAAAGTTCTACAGAAGAGAAGGTCTCAGAAGCTCTGTTCTGCCTTTTGCATCTTTTATTTAAATTTGGGCCTTGCTTCTGCTGACCTCATCCTTTCTAGAGGAGGATGACTTTCTCATCCCCATTGTCCAGACGACAGGCACCCATTTAACAGGTGCCTCTCCAGCCCTTCTCTGCCTAGAGTGACTTGCCCTGGGCTGGGCCTCTGATAACAGGCCACAGACTGTGCTGAAACATCATTCTCAGTCTCCTAGACTCCTAATCACAATATCTGGGGCCCTGGTGTAGTCTTCAGGGCAAGGAGTGAGGCTTCCTCTAGGTGAAGTTATGCCCATGGGGCTCAAAATCAAGACCTTGACCTCATTAGCACAATGTTCTGGTCAGCTGGCTGGGGGAAATGTGATGATGTTAATTATGTGCTGATTTATTTAATCCCTGTTCTTGTGAAATGACTGCATTTGCCTTCCCCTATTTTCTCTAGGGGTTCTACACTCCTGGGGGCACAGTAAGGGGTGGAACCGGAGGGGGAAGGATAGGCCGGGAATGGGATCACTCAGACCTGGATTCATTTCCTGGCTACTGTGACCCTGGGTAACCTTCCTGAGCCTGGGATTGAGTAAGGATTATGGGTTTGGCACTGAGCCTGGCACGTAGCAAGCTTGGTAAATTATAGCCATTATTATCATACTGTTAATTATTATTTTATTCTATCAACTGAAGGATGATTTTCCATTGCTCCATCTTGATACCTGAGAGGCAATAGATTGTAGACTGGTGTTGTCCAATAGAACTTTCTGCAGTAATTGAAATGTTTAGTATCTGTATCATCCAATGTGGCAGCTACTAGCCACATGTGATTACTGGGCAATTGAAAGGTGGCTGGCTCGCCCAGCTGGGTGTGGCTCACTGGTTGAGCATCCACCTAGGATCCAAGAGATCATGGTTTGATTCCCTGTCAGGGCACACGCCCGGGTTGCGGGATCGATCCCCAGTCAGGAACGCACAGGAGACAGCTGATCAATGACGACTCTCTCATCATTGATGTTTCTATCTCTCTCTCTCTCCCTCTCCCTTCCTCTCTCTGAAATCAATAAAGATATATTTTAAAAAAGAAAAGTGGCTGGAGCAACTGAGGAAATGATGTTTTAATTGCATTTCATTTTAATTATTTCAGAGTTAAATACTCCCACGAGTTAGTGGCTACTGTACTGGGCAGTGCAGGTGTGGAGGGTAAGATTGCAGTCTGGGGTGGACCACCTTGTTCCCATTCTGCTTCCAAGCTGCAAGACCTTGAGCTAGTTGCTTAGCCTCTCTGGGCCTCACTTTCCTCATCTGTAAAGTGTGGATATTATAGTTCTGATTTTCTAGGATGGTTGTGAGGATTAAATGGGTCAATCTACATTAAGTGCCGCATTTTGGAAGGGGTGCAGGAATGTTAGCTATTGACAGTGTTCTCTTTTGCTCTGGTGCCTGGCCTATAATCCATGCACATGACTGTGTCTTCTATTTGAGGGCCTCTGTTCCTGCTTTGAATTTCTCACACGCCCCAGCCCAGGATGGAGAAAACCAGTGCCCCTGGATCAGAGAGTGAAGGGGACTCAAAATGCCTAGAGGAGGGGAAGGGTGGGCAACACTCGTTTGGCAGCCCAGGTTGCTGCCTCCCTACAGTGGTGTGGGCTTCTCACCCTTCCCAAGAAGGGCTGGCCTGTGGGAGGCAGGCACATCCTCTGGTGTTGGGGCATTTGGGGTAAGGCAGCCTGGAAGAGGGATGTCAGATGGGCTCAGGGGCAAGGGACTTTCTCCATTCCAACCTCTCAAGCCAGGGAGCCATAGAAGCTAAACCATGTCCCCTCGACTGTGTCCCCCTTCAAACATGGAGACGGTCTGCTCCACCTGCCAAACTCAGCCATGAAGCCAGGGAGGCCAGAAGTCAGGAGGGCTCTCCCGGAAAGCAGCGGGCTTCTAAGAATTGGAGGACCTGGGTCCAACGCCAGGACCCGGGAGCCGGGTCTTTGGAATTCCCCCTTCCTTCTCACCCGATGGGGAACCGAATTCTTCCATTTCAGGGAACGGGTGCAGTGCTGTGTCCTTTCCCCTCAGCTTCTTCCTCTGCAGGGAAGGGGGCCACGTGGGGATTTCCGGATCCCAGGACTTCTTGGTGTCCCCAGAGGCACAGCCTCAAATTCCCCCAAAGAATTAACCAGCATCAGAAGCCACGGATCCTCTGAAGGACTCATAGTCCCTGCCTTCATCCTGGCTTGTTCCTTACCTGTCCTAGTCTCAGTGGGAAAGGGAAGGGTCCACAGGCAAGGCCCAAGTCTCCTCTATGAGATGGCCCGAGAGAACACCTCCATCTCCCAGCACCAGGCCAGTGTCCCTCTGCCCCCAGTGTCTGGGGCTCTTGCTTCTGCAGCCAGGATCTGAAAGGAGCAACCCACCCTACAGAGCCACAGAGGCATGCCTGCCCATGGAACACAGTCTCCAAAGACAGGGCAGGAGGCAGGGGCAGGGGCAGGGGACCATCCTTCTCCATTTTCTCTGATTTCAGGGTAAGAGACAGCAGGAGACACCAAGGTTAGATACCAGGAAGGACTTCCCAGTGGTGAGAATGAGACAGTGGCTTGTAGGAACCAGTTATATTAAACCACCTGATCAGGTTGATGGGAGAGGGCTCTGGTAGAGTGGGATGGTGAGAAATCTGGGATTTAAAATACACAGGACACATGGCTGATATGCTCTTTCAGCTGGACTTGGAGTCACACAGACTTAGGTGTAAATTCAGCCATGCCAATGGCTGGCTGGGTGACCTTGGGTTAATTGTTTAATGATGCTCCTATTCAGCTTCCTCATCTGTAAAATGGGATAAAGAAATCCACCACCCAGGTTGTATGTAAGAGAAAGGAGGCCTGCCTGGCATATACTGGGGAGTAGAGAAGTGGTGAGTCTGGGGGTTTAGGGTACAGTGGGAGGTGAAGACCTGCAGGAAGGTAGGCTGGGAGCAGGGAGCCAGTCCCCAGTAAGAGAATGATCTCACAGCTGGAGACAGCCTCAGGCCCTGCTGCAGACCAAGGAACAGGCCCCACTCCCTGTGCCCAAGTGAGAGTCTCCTGTTTCTCAGCCCCATTCCTACACCCCACTTCAAGGCAATCATGGGGGGACAGTGAGAGAGCTGGCACCCCCTCCCTGGAGATCTCTGCTCTTCCAGCAGGCCTCCATCCCCCCTTGATCTGGGGACCAACTGGTTTCCCTCAGATAGTCCTACTCCTTCCCCTGCAAGACCCCCAAGAGCTCTGAGAAAGACCCTGGGCTGGGGGCCAGCCTGCCTGGCCTGCCTCATACAAGTGCTGCTAAGCGTTGGGGCGGGGAGGCCATTGGTAATTTGGGGGCCAGCTGGTGGGAAGGTTTGCTGGGGGCCTCCTTTCCACCACATTCAGGCATAAATTGAAAGCCCCTCTGGACCTCAAGATGGGGACAGGAAGGAAGCTGGCTTCACTCGGCTGGCCCTGACACCAGCTGGCCCTATGCTGAGCAGCCTTTGAGGGCCTCCCTCCCCTGTGCTCTCAGCAGGGGTGAGAAGGGCTCTATGGCCACTGGGCTGTAAACAGCCTCATAAAGTCAGCTCAGGCCAAGGAGGAAACCGAGGGATAGTGAGGACTTGGGAAGCCCAAAGCTATATGACCCAGGGAGTGTCTTAATTCAATTTTAGGCTGCTTGGATGCAAAAGAACAAAGTTCTTGTCATAGGTTAAGACACCCACCCCCCCAGACTGGGGGCTCCCTGGGAGAGGGCTGTGTTTCCTCTCAGATTGGCCAGAGGGGTGGGGCGGCCTCAGTCAGCTTGGACTTACTCCCAGCATCTGAGTAGACCACAGTGTATCTAGAAGGGAGAAATCTCTAACTCGCATCGGGATCTGAGAGTGATTCATTACCTGTGAGGGTAACACAGGTGGGGGGGGGGCATTCTTAACCTTCCTGAAGCTGTGGACCCCTGGAAGGTTCTCTTGGTAATCCCCCAGATCTTGCTCTTCCCCTGACCTCTGCCAACCCTCCCAGGAACAGGAAAGCAGGGTGCTGCTCCAGGGGTGGGGCCGGGGAGGGCCGGGCGCGTGGCTGAGTGCAGAGAGCCGCCTGCTCCGGGCCCTGTCCTCCCGCTCCCCGGCTCCTCACCCCCAGCCAGCCCCTCCGGCCTCCCTGCAGCCCTGCCTTGCCCAGAGCAACCCCAGCAGGGCACCCCCTCCCTCCTTCCTTTGCCCACGGAGGAGGGCGCCGGCTGCCCACTGCCAGGTACAGAGGATAAAAATACCCAGTGGAAAAACACATGGATCAGGTCAAACATTAACCTGCAGAACCTGGCATGCCTGCCACAGTGCCCCTTCCCAGGCTACCTGGCCACAGACATGCAGCTGGAGACAATGTCCTGTCCATTCCGACCATCACTGTAATTCTCAGACATTTACCTATATGCTTCCATCAGACAAGCAGCCACCTGAGGACCCTATGGGCACAGATCTGGCCAGCCCATGGCTGCAGGGGCGGTCCTCCCTCTGCTCAGTCTGGGGTCTCCCTGAAGCTCTCTGGGGTTCAAAGATTAGCCCAGCTCCCAGGTGAAAACAGCACCTCTGACCCTCTCAGGGAGGAGCCCAGCTCAGAGATCCTGGGTTCCTCATGTTTTCTGTCCATCTGCTGCAAAACCAACCTCACTTCAAATTTGAAAGGAAGGACAACAGGCAAAGGAAAGGGAGTGGGGAGAGATGTCCAGCCAGTGCCGGCACACCTCCCTCAGCAACCTGGGAGACCACCTGAAGGAGGAGTTGGGAGGGGCAGGCGGGGGAAGTTCCAGCCCTGTCCATAATGTACCCTGTGTGTCAGCTCAGGTATTGTGTGGGGCTAGGGAGAACAGAGGGATGGGTGTGCTCTCTGTGGGCCCAGGCGACTGTCCACACGCCCCGGGGCCACCCCAGTATCAGCAGGCAGGTCCTACTGGTCAGCATCCCCATAGCTACCTGAGTTCCATTCAGCAGGGCAGCAGCCTGACTGGCCCTCACTCCTCACACCTCTGGGATTCGATGCCCAGTAGTTCTAGGAAATGCCTGCGCGGCAGCCTTGAGCCTGTGCCAAATGTCCCATTTTTTGGTCATGGAAGCCTGACTGTACACAGTGAAGGGTAAAGTCCATCTGGGCACAGCATGGTGCCCCGTCGTTCTGGCTGCCTGGAGTCTGATGATGGGCCTCACTTAGAGCCGAAAGGGATTTAGGGGGCCCCGGAACCAGGGAAGCCCTCCGGCCACTTTGATGTCCACGGGAGCATTGCAGCCGCACGGTTGAGAGTGTGTAAATATTAACTTTTAGGGGGAAGCAGAGGGTTTGAGTGAAGATCAGGAAAGGCCTCACCCACCTCTCTCGGGGCAGCTGAGAGCTGGCCAACTAGGGCTGGCCTCTGTGGCCCTGCTGCCAGGTCGAGAGTCCAACACTGGACAGAGAGTTGAGAGGCCTGAGGCTTGCCTCTCAGGAACAGTATGGCTCTCCTGTGGCACAGGAATTTCTACCCAGGACTGTCCCACAGTCTCCTGGTTATGTTTCTCACCAGGGAGGCCTCACTGTGCCAGGACAGGGCTCTGGAGAGAGCACTCAGCCAAGACACACAGGGACCCCTTGGGCTTTGAAAGCCTTTGGTTTGGAGCCAACTTCTGCCATTTAAATAGCCATGTGGTCTTGTATGCATTACTAAGCCCCTGCAAGCCTCAGTTATCTCATCTATAAAATGGGAACAGTTGTGTCCAGCTCTCAAGTTGTTCCAAAGATTAACTGAATTGATCTCCCTCTAGTGCCTGGCACAGAGAAGTTATTCTCTGTAGATGGTTGCTCCGGTTAGTTTTTCTCTCCATTCTGGGCCTCAGTTTCCTCATCTGTAAAATGGGGATAATCATGCCCAGCGCACAGGACTAAATGAGAGGATCTGTATATATGATTGTTGTACATGGACATCGGTCTGTAACTATCGGCATGATTGCTATCTGTGCCCCTCTCTGCACCTCGGTTTCCTTATCCAGATTTGGTCAGTTCTGCGGCCTCGGCAGGAGGCCCAGGGTGCTCACACCTGTTCCCTGAACAGTCACACACCCTGCTCTCCCCTCCTTGCCAGGGCCAGACCTGCATCTCACCGCCGTCATTATCACGCTGACATTTGCTTTGGCTCCCAGAGCCATTACCTGTTGAACTGAACAAAGGCTGCAGAGAGGCAGATAATAGGACAGCCAGAAGCCCTGGCTTTGGCAAGAGAAGCAGGCAGAGGTGTTAGCCTGAGACCTGACCTCGGGCCCAGGAACAAAGCCAGTGATGCAGGAGGTGGGTGTGAGGTGGGGTCAGGATTAATTTTCCCCAGCTGAGGAGCCAGGGCTGGGGAAGGAGCGGTGTTTGCATCTGGATGCCATCTGGATGAGGGCAAACACCAAGGGGCCACTCGAGGAAATGCCTGAGCGGCAAATCAAATCCTGCAGAGAAATTGCTGAGCCCTTGAAATGAATGTCTGAGGGAGAGGAATGTGTCTGGGGAGTGCTGCTGGTGGTGGGGAGACCAGGCTGGGGAAGGAGGCCAACGGGAGAGGAAGGGACCAAGCCTGGGGGCCTCCAGAGTGGGGGGAAAGGGCCTCCCCTGGCTGGACATCTGGGCTGGGGATGATGAAGCAAGACCCCCAAACACACAGAAGGTCTACATTGCCTCAGAATCCTGGATCTTGTTCCATGGAGCCCCCCAACCACTTGTCGGACCCCAGGCCTTAGAGTGCTCCTATCCTTCAAACCAATGACCTGTCCACTCCACACACATTAATTTAGCACCTACTGTGCACACAGCCTCTGGTATGAGCAGCTTGGACTCTCGGAGGTGTGGATGAGCCTGGCGTGGCAGCTCTGGGTTCTGACAGACTCAGATTCAAATCCCCTTTCTCCTTGAACAGGCTTTCACAAAAGTGAACTCGCTTGGCCAAGCTTCCATTTTCTCATTTGTAAAAGAGCATAATCCCGCAGCTTCTTGGGCCTCTCGGGGTGTGGGCAGTGCTAGCCTTGGGTGGGGATCCAGGGCAAGACAGGGAGCCTGGGGGACCCTCAACAGGCTGCATACCTCCTTGGTCCCTGCTGTCGATGGAAGGCAGCTGCTGCCCCAGCCCTGTCCCAGGGGAGGGCACTGTGATTAACCCCAAGGGGGAAGTTAAGACACACACTCACCCAAACTCAGCTGATGGCTATAGGACCTGGACACCGGCCTTCTCCCAAGGCTCCCTCTATAAACCAGGTCAGGCAGGCATCCGTGTGTGTGTATTTGTGTGTGCACATAGTGCATAGTGTGGGTGTGTTTGTGCAAGTTTTTGCATCTGTGGGTGTGCACATGTGCTTGTATATATTTGCACGTGTTGTGTGTGTTGTTTATTTGTGTTTTGTGTGTCATGTACAAACTTTTGTGTGTTTAGCATGTGAAAATATCTGCATGTGTTATTCAAATGTGGGTGTATGTTTATGTGTGTATTGCCCGTATTTACATGTTTATGTGTGTATAATATGTGTGTATGCTGTATATATGTGAATATATAATGTACATGGGTTGGTGTTTGTAAATAAGGTATTATGCTTTTGTATAATGTGCTTCTGTGTTAATATATGTTTGTGGATATATGCACCTATGTGTATTATACGGATGTGTGTGTGCCTATAAGTGTGGATGTGGATATGTATACATGTGTATATAATATGTTCATGTACAAATGCGAATAATGTGAATATGTTTGCATGTTAGTGTATATAACGTGTGTGGTCTGTATGTGCCTGGGTCTGTGCCTGTAGGAGGCAGCCTAGCATGTTAAGAACAGCCTTGGACTTGTAACCAGAGGAGGGAGCTCGAACCCCTGTCCCCTGGCATTGAGGCCTTGAGATACTTAATTGGCCTTTCTGAGCCTCTGAAGGTGCAGCTATGACCATACCAGCCAGCATACTCCCTGCCCTGCCTGTGAGGCCCAGGGTGGAGGAACATGTGGGCAAACAACAAGCCCAGGGAAGGACTGTCCTGGCAGCACTGGAAGGGCTTCTGAGTTCATCCCTGCCTCCGGGATTGCAGAGGAGCCAGACACAAGGCCTGCCCTCACCCAGTGTACAGTCCAGCTATGGAGACAGAAACAGCAACAGGACCAGGAAGGGCCTGAAGAAGATTGCAGCAAGTTGTGCCCCCAGGGGCCAGGTGGCACAGGCTCTGCAGTGGTAAGAGTCTGGGGTCGCATCCTGGCTCTGCTACTTCCTTGCTCTGAGATTGTGGCAAGTGACTTACTCTCTCTATACCTCAGTTTTTTTCATCTGAAAAATGAGATCATAATAGTGTAACCTCAGAGGGCTGTTGTAAGGATTAAAGGAGTTAATACATGGAAAGTACTTAGCAGAGTGCCTGGCACATAGAAAATGCTCAGTAGGTGTTAGCTGTTATTGTCATTATAAAGTGAGAAGCCCCTGAATTAGTTCTAAGTACATAAGAATTTAAGAAAACAGTCAAAAAGGCCATCATCAATTCCAGGGAGAATAAAACGTAGTGGAAAGGAAATCAAAAACAATCATAGTTTCCTAAATGGCTCGACCCTGGATGTCAATGCTTGTACAAGGTCACGTTCCATTCCCATCTAAGCAGAATGACATGGAGATTACGGCAGGGGAGGGTTAGCGCTAGGGTCAGGGAAGGCTGTTCCATGAGGTGCGGCAGAGGCACCAGAAGAATGTCTTGGTAATTGACTGTGATCACGGCTGCTGAGTGGGACTGCTGTTCATAAGGAACCTTGTAGAGCTGCGTGACTCTTATGTGCATATAAAACTCGAATAAAGATTTCTTTTAAATCCATTAAAATACATCCAGTAGAAAGCTGTGCCTGTGGTCAAGCGTACCTGGGCACTAAGTACTGAATGCAGTGGTGTGGCTTTTGGTCTCAGTAGGGGGTGAGACAACATCCACATAGAATCTGTAGGAACCGGGGTGCTGGGGAGTAGAACCTCTTGAAACCCCTCCCAACCATGGATAACTTAAAATGAGAGCAAGGGTGTATCCCCGCATCTCAGCTCTGATTTTTAGTGAAGCTGACTGCAGACCATCATCACTTTGCCCTGCCTCCCCTCCCTCTGTATTGGCTATTTAGTCTTCAGTCTAAACGCATGAGTAAGAAGATATATAATTATTCACAAAAACTTGTATGTTGGTTGGGAGATACCATGGTTCGAAGCCTTTACATGGTTTATGTAACTCATTTAACCATCACAGCCATCCTTATAGCAATTTGTTTTGATTTCCATTTTAAAGATAAGAAAATGAGGCACAGAGAGGTTAAGTAAGATGCCCAAGGCCACACAGCTTAAACAGGATTGGAACTCAGGCAGTCTGACCCTGGAGTCTGTTTTCTTAATCACAAATTATTTAAGAAGGCCAGAGGAAGCAGGGTGCGGGAAGAGACATTCACCTGGCCCATGCCTTGGGAGCAGCTGGTAGCCAGGCCACACCAAATGATCTTGGTGGACATGGCAAGGAGAGGCCAGGTTCCCATAGGGGACAGGGATTATTAGGTAAGGCATCCCTGCCAGGGCCCCAGCAACAGTGTCCTGTTTAGGCTGCATGTGCAGGGCTAGGTGTGTGGTAGATAGAGGATAAGCCAGAGCTGAAAGGCCTTCGGATGCCAAGCTTCTGATTTCAGTCCCAAATCAGCCCAGAAACTCAGTCCTGGTCCCCTCAGCCCTGCCCCACTGTGTGCCTGCATGTCTGCACATTGCTCACTCAGTCAGTCGCTCCACAAATGCCCACAAGTGCTCATGTTGTGGCTGAAAGTGGTTTCAGGATCCAGAACGCTGGGGTTTGAATCTTGTCACCTCCTAGTTGTATGATTGTGGACAAGTCACTCTATCATTGTGTGCCTCAGTTTCCTCTCTCCGTACATGAAGATCGTAAAAGACTGAGCTCAGAGAGTTGTGGGGATTAAATGAGTTAATACCTGCAAAGTGCTTAGTGAAGTGCCTAAACCACCATATGTGCTTAATTAATCTAGCTACTGCTTGGTCCCTTGACCTTTGGGATATCAATAATGACAGTGTTGCACTTGAACTTCCCCTACTTATTCCCTAGGCATGGAAAGAAGAGCTTGCCTTGTGGCCCTCATGGGATTTTCAGTCTGTCAAGGGGAGCTTGGACAGATAAATAAAAGGTGAACTGGGGAGCATTTGCAATGTTGCTCCCCAGCATGTCTTCAGTTTTGGCTCAAAAAACTGTTATGATTTTTTTTTTTTTTAATGAACTAAGGCATAAACGAGTTAATTGTGCCCACAGGTAAGCACCTAACAGTTTCTGGTCCTGGAAACTAGCCCCAGGGTAATGGGCTCAGATGTGACATTCCTTTTCCTCCGGCTTCCATCTGGAGAGCACAGCGGACAGGCGGCTTCACCCTCCAAAAAGCAGGGCTGGACGGGGCTCCACTGGCATGGAGGGAGGCACCCAGAGGCATGGGTGGCAGCTGCTCCAAGGCCAGGGAGCAGGGCCTGGAGGAGCCCAGGCCCGTGGGCACAACCGCACATGCTTATGCTTTTGCCTGCTCTGTTCTTCAGGCTAAGTCCAGACGCTCCCAAATTCGACTGCAGTCAGAGCCTTCGCCCAGCACATGCCCAAGGCTTCTCGGCCTTTGAGGTGATGTTTTCTCCTGCATGGGAATGACGTGGCCTCTGACTGTGGCTGGCTTCCCGCTGTCCCGCTCCTTAGCAGGAGAGGTGTGCAGATGGTACTTCCAGGGAGGTACCTGGCCTGAGTGGCAGGCCTGTTTCTCCCTCCTCATGAATACCTGGGAAGAGGGGACATGCCAGGTGACATGAGGCTCTTTCAGGCCTCTAGGAGGCTGGGTCAGAGAGCTCCGGTCCCTACCGAGGATGCTCGTTAAAATGCAGCTTCCTAAGACCCGCTCCCGGAGACCCTGATTTATGGGAGGTCCAGCAATGGGGCCCTGCTTTGTTTGATTTAAAAATCATTTTCATATGTTTTTGAGAAGGTGAAAAGAACAAGGAAGGAAGGACCAGTACTGAAGAGAATACAGTGGCAAGCAGCTTCCCTTCTTGTGCCCCTTCCTAGGGATTGTCCCCGGGGCTCGGGGCCACCGGCTGCCAGCTGCTGCCGTCTCCCTGGAGCGAGTCTTGGCGCACAGGGCACCGCAGCGATGCGCAGAGGGCTGCCTCATTTTCTTTCACGGCTTTGTTGTGAAGATGTACTTTTTTAAAACTTTAAAAGAAACAGCACGGCTTTCCAGCAAATCTTGATCAACAGCTAGTTTTGGAAAAGATTCGCTTAGAGAACGTCTTTGGAGCCAGCAGCTCTAGATTCAAATCCAGGTTCTGACATTTACAAGTTGAAGTGGCCTTGAGCGGGATGCGTGATCTCTCCAAGCTCCAAGCCTTGGCTTTCTCATAAATAGAAGGGGGGTAATAATGGTGGCGTGCTCCGAAGATTAGGAACAATTTATGGCCGGTGCCTGGTGCGTGTTAGGAGAAAATAACAGAGTGATGAGACATTTACACACATAGGCAGTAGTGAGAATGGTCACGAGGACTGTGTCAGCAAATGCAGCTCGGAGATGGGCAGCCTGCAGAATGGGTCCCTTCAGATCAGCGGGTGGAAGCATCGGGAAAGAACAAGGGGGCATGGTGAGCCCCTGTTCCCACCATCCCCAAGTGGTGTTGGGAGCCAGGAGGGGCCATTCCAGCTCTTGCCTGCTGACTCTGAGAGCTAAGAGGTAACATTCTGGAAAAAACGGACAAGTCTGGATGCGCTCTGATTTGAAGGATAATCCGTTGTTGGTCTGGATGGCAGGTGTCACTAAGTCCTGCTGGCAGAGCCAGCGTTTGCTGGGAACCTCAGCCAGGGGAAGACTGGGTCCACTGTCACAGGAGCTTTGATAGGGCCCAGTGCTCTTCTGTCCCTGGGCCTGGTGGGTCTAAGGACTGGGGCTTCTTGGGCACCCTGTCCAGCCCTGGGCACACACAGGAACTAAACAAATCTTTGTGGAATTACCTTTTGGATCACAAAACTAATTGGAGAAAAACGACTCCATGGAATTCAGCAGAGAAGTTGGGAAAGGGGTTGAGTCAGGAGTGGGTTTGAATCCTGGCTGTGCCATTTCCTAGAGGTATAAATTCGAGTGCACTACATAATTTTCCCAAGCCTCAGGATTAAACAACATCATGTCTAAAAGGATTAAGCAATGTAATGTCTGTAAAGCAGCTATCATAGGGCTTGCTATAAAGCAATGGCAATAGTCTAACCTCATCATTGCTTCCCCTTTCAGAATAGTTAGAATCCAGTTGATTGGGTTTGGAAATGAATTTGATATTTACTGCTGTGGAGTAGTTGTCTCAGAAGTTGGGAAAGCTTTATCAAGGAGATGTTTTGGTAAGAAATGGGTTCTGAATTAGTGTTGAAAAGGAAAATGGACTCTAATTAATTCAATAATCTTTTCTTGAGCACCTACCATGTGCCAGGCATGGTCTTAGGCCTTGGGGATGAAACTGTACAAGCCGGACCCAAATCTCTGTCCTTGTGGAGTTGTCGCAGGACTAAAGCTCCCAGCCTGAGAAGGGGACGTCTCCAGATGAAAACAAGCCCATTTTATTGGTCTTTCTACACTAAGAGGGTCAGGGCAGCCTGCTTCCCCACCTGGGAAAAAATGGCCTGGCCAGCACCAGAGGGACACTTTGCTGACCTTGTAGGCGCCTATTCTGTATGGCCCGTAAGACTCAGGGAGCAGAGGGCTGTCACCGCCTATCAAGATGTTCCAGGTAATGGCAGAGCATGTACCCAATTCTGGTCTCTCTGTCGGGCCCAGCTGGCTCCCTCCAGAGTCCTGTCCCTGGAGCCCTTGGCCTTCTCTGGGTAAGAAATGAGGCGGATGAGAAAGGGTGAACCCGGCTCCTCACAGGCCCAGGCTGTTTGGTGGCTCTGTCCCTTGAGTCTCTGGGCTGTATCTTCCCCCTCAGACTGGGCTCCCTGAGGGCAGGGATGGGTCTCCCCTCAGACTGGGGCTCCCTGAGGACAGGGCCAAGTCTCCCCTCAGACTGGGGTCCCTGAAGACAGGGCTGAGTCCCCCCTCAGACTGGGGTCCCTGAGAGCAGGGCTGTGTCTCCCCTCAGACTAGGGATCTTTTCTCCTCTCTTTTTCTTCCAGGCACAGGCTCTGAGGGAAGAGATGCCCCTCCCAATTTCTGAGGTGATGCCCCTCAAATTAAGAGCTAAGCTGCCTTGAACCCAGTTCCTCTGGTGCCAGGCCACGATTCTGTCCCCTACATAGGACATCTTCAAATTCCCAGTGTCCCCTTTATCTTCCAAGAAGCCCCCCAGTCGGCTGTGTCCTGTCTGTTCACAAAGCGGTCAGGGGCCTGGCTGCCAGGCTAGCGGCTCTCCAGTCCCAGCCATAGGCAGTCCCGGGCGATGCTTTATAGCTCACCCTCGCGGGGAGTTGTCAGGCGAGTGAGGCATTTACTTTTCTGAAGCCCTCACTGTTTAGTTCTAGGATTAGTTCTAGTCCATTTACTCATCAAGTCCTCTGGCCACGAGAAAAGCACATCTTCCACGCATAATAAATGTTTAATAACAACGGTCGGGATTGACCAGAAAATGCCTCGGCTGGCAGGCTTAAAGCCACGCTCGCCCCAGGGAGCCATTAAAGTTCACCCCATTGCCCCCTCCTACCTACTCTGCCAGCCTCCAGGCCCTCAGAGGACAGAGAGCTCAGGCAGCCTCCCCCATGCATCCCTCTGGCACCTGCCAAGCCCGTGGAGCAGAGCTGGCAGAGTGAAACCCTCCCTCACTGCTCCAAGGCCCTCTGCTAGGTCTTTGTATGGGTCCTGCCTCCCCCTTCAGACTGGGGCTCCCTGAGGGCAGGGCCCTGTCCCCCTCGGATGGGACTCCCTGAGGACAGGGCTCTGTCCCTCCTAAGATTGAAGTTCCCTGAGGGTGGGGCCCTGTCCCTCCTCAGACTGGGCTTCCTGAGGACAGGGCTGTGTCTTTCCTCAGACTAGGGCTCCCTGAGTGCAGGACTGTGTCTCCCCTTCTCCCACCCCAACCCCATCTAGCCTGGGACCTTCCTTCCTCTAGCCTCCCTGCCCAGTCCAGCACTGAGCTGGTTCCCCCTGAGGTTTCCATGCCTCCAAACTCCAGGCTGTTTGCAAACAAAGACCTGATCTGTGTGAGTGCTGGCAGATGTTAAAGATAACCCTACTCAGCCCTTTAGGAATTAGTCTAAAATATACAATTGTATTTCAGGAGCCTTAACGGTGTTTCTGAAACCTTGGGGCCCAAGTCAGTTATAACATATGTCCATTTTAGACTCTGGAAAATAGGGTGCTATAATTGGAAAAGTTAGCGAAGCACTAAGTACAGGGAGTCGGTCTCTTTACATCTCAAATACCAGGTATTTAGGTGGCTTTCTTGGAACCTGGCATTAGGGACATGTGTGAATAGCCAGGCTCAGTTCTGAAAAGTAAGTGGGAACGGGCAGTGAAGGTGCTGGGGCAGGGCAGGCAGGGCCGTCTCTGGGTCCCGATGCTGGTGCCCTGCTGCCTGGCATCTGGACCCCAGGCTCACCTCCCTCTCTTTCCTCTTCTCTTCTAACCTGTGCTTTCCAAGGTCCCAGGAACACTTGGTAGATTAGAGGTGGGCACTTGGTTGATTAGAGGCGTGCCAGGTCCTGGCCTTTTCTCCAAGGGAGGAGTATGGGATTCTGTTGTTTGTCAGAACATGGTGGCTATGCCCTTGGGGGCTGGTGCCAGACTGTCTGAGTTCAAATCTTCCCATCCGCACTGAGGTAAGTTACTTAACCTCTCTGGGCTTCAATTTTCTCATCTATAAAATGGGATAAAAGTTATAATACTTACCACCCAGGGCTGTTGAGATGATTAATGCAATAACGCATAAAGCATTTTGCACAGTGCCTGGCACAGGATAAGAACTCTATAATGTTAGCTGCTATAATTATATTTTTAAAGGGTTATGGATATTTCCAAAGCAATTTTTTTCATTAGACCTAGACTTTCTACTGACCCTCCAATCTGGAGACCCTTCTATACTTCTCTCACCTTGAACTTCTGCTTTGATCTAAATGAGTTACTTTTTGGTCACCATTCATTCATTCATTCATTCATTCCCTCAGCATTTACCCACCTGAGCACTAGGGGGTTCTTTGTTGACACAGGCATCTGGCCTGACAAATACTACCCTTATCTAAGAGATCTGGTACTTCAGCAGCCTTAAGAGAAAGCAGGAGTGGTCCATGGAACCGTTCTCACTTCCAGAGCCACAAATTCAAGCATGAAGCCAAGTGATAACTACCTGGCAGGGGGTGCGGGAGGGCATGGTATTCCGGAGGGAAGGGTAGCCACACCTACATATTTCCAGAGGATCAGCAACTTCTTATGTAATGTTTCAGTATCAAGTTGTGCAGAAGACACATTTGGCCTTTTGGTGTAGAAGGAAGCGAAGGGGATTTACAATTTTTCAGACAGTACCAAGGGCCCTGGGCCATCCACATATGTTTCAATTATCTAGCACTGCATATCAAGCTACCCCAAAAGTTAGTTGCTTAAGACAACAATTATTTACTTGGTCCTGATGCAGCAGTTTGGACAGGGTGTGGCAGGGAAAGCTTATTTCTGCTCCATGCCTCAGACTGTAGGATCTACTTCCAGGATGGCTTCATGCACGCACTGGTGAAGTTGGTGCAGGGTCAGTGGGGGCTGGGGTTGGGGCCTCAGTTCTCCTCCAAGTGGCCTCTCCTTGTGGCTAAGGTTAGGCGTCTCAAGACTGATAGCTGGGTTTGCAGAGGGAGCACACCAAGAGCCAGTGACCTGAGAGGACAAGTCCCACTAGGCAAGTGCCCTGCTTTCATCACGCTTGCTCCTGTCCCATTGGCCAAAGGAAGTCACAGGGTCAAGTGCAGAGTAATTGTGAGTGGAGACCACACAAGGGTGTGAGTACTGGGGGGGATGATCTCTTGGTGACCATCAAAGTAATAATCTACCAGAATATGGGATCTGCAGCCTTACCAGTGACCAGACATATCCACATAGGCCAGATGTGGTCATTCTATTGAGAGACAACAATAGTGAGTATATAGGTTCAGCTGTTGGGACAAAGAAACCCCCCAAAACCAAGGCTTAAACAAGATAGAAGATAAACTCTCTCACACATAAACATCCAAGTAGGTAGTCCATGATGATGTGGTAGCTTACTGGTGTCAGGTATCCAGCTTCCTTCAATTTTGTTGCTCTATCTTCCTCCATGTGCAGCTTTCACTGTGTGGGCCAAAATGACTGCTCCAGTTCCTGCCATCACATTTGCATTCCAGCCAGTGAGAAAGGGAAAGATGAAAGGAAGTGCTCCTTCTTTGCTATCCCATTGGCCAGGACCTAGTCACGGGGCACATGTAACTGCAAGGGAAGCAGGAAAATGTAGTTCTTGATGGAGAGCTTTTTACCCAACTAAAAATTATATTACCATAGAAGAGGAGAATAGATATAAAGGAACAACTGGAGGAACAATCTCAGGCACAGGAAACAAATGGCCAGCCCCAGAACATCTTGTCTGCCAATTTTGTGAGGTAGGAGGAACCATATTAAGAAGGAATTTAAAAAACAACCTTGAACCATATCTCATGATATGAAGAGAAAGGTAAGCCCTAGTCCATTTGCTCAGTGGTTAGGGAAGCTCCTGAGAATCTCCAAGGCATAGCAGAGGGAGGACCACTGAAAGACTGCCCAAAGAGGAGGCTACAAACCATCCACTACAGCCCAAAGCACTGGGCATGTATTGGGTGCCAGAGGTTGGGATGAAATGCTGGACTGCAGCGGCCAAGGTCACGGGTAGGATTCCACAGGTATCCTGGCTTCAGAGAGCATCTCTTGTGACCGCCCCCCCACACACACACACACCACACCAAGCTATTCTATAGCTGGGAACAGTTGGCAAGGGCAGGCAGTTCAGTGCAACAAAATCTGACTGCTGATAAAAGGCTGACCACAGGGCTTCTCCTGCCTCAACATCTCCAGTGTCCTCAACACGTGTCTCTCACAGGGCCTGGAGCCCTCACTGTCTGTGGCAGCTGCATGGTTTACTTTGCAGCAGGCCACCTCCCAGGCCTTAACCCCTGATGGAAGGCTCTGGCCTCAGAGCTATAGCAGTGGGCCCTTCGTCACCCACAGGGTCTGGAGACAGAGGGCTGGTGAGGACCCTGGGCTTCTTATAAGAACCATGGCACATTTCCACAGAGAGAGGTGCAGACACTGAAACTCTTCCCCTGGGGGCTCAGAAGCAAAAGTGTGTACATAGCCAGCCCAGAATCGGAGGAAAGAAAAGCCTTAGACCAGCAAAGAGCAGGGGTGGGATGCAGCTCAAGGGTGAGTCCCGCAGTATAAGCAGCGAAGTCGGGCCCCTGCAAACCCCTAGAGAATGATTCATTCGGAAGAAGAGACCAGAGAGGGGAGGGCAGGTGCAGAGGTCCTTCTGGCTGGAGAGGGCCCTGTTAAAGATAACCTAGTCCAAGAAACAAGCCGGGCTGAGAACACCAGTCAGGAAGCCAGTCGAAGCCCCCCAGGCCTGCGGGACAAAGGAGAAGTCATTAGTGAGAAATCATCCTCACTCCACTGCCACCCCTATTAGCACCCGGTTGCTCCGTGTGGCTTTTATACCTGTCGGATATAAGGCATGACTCAGGTGGGCAGATGTGGCCAGCACACACAAAAAGAAAGAAACATGTTCCACCTTACAATTCATCAAAGAAACAAATTAGCAAAGTTCAATTCTGGGACTTTGGGATGGTCTGTCCACCTGTCCTCATGATCCCACGCCCATCACAGGTGAATGGACCTTGATGTAGAGGGTTCTAATCCATAGGCTAGCCTGAGCCAATCAGATTCTCCCTCTTTGGAATTTAAACTCAGATATAAAAGGTAAACTAATGTTTGCTTATAGAAATCAGATGTTTTTTCCCCCTCTGGGAGACAGGGGATTGGCTGCAAAGGGACACAGGTACTTTCTGTGGTGATATAAATGTTCTATATCTTAATTAGAGTATACACTACATAAGTGTATATAAGTGTATAACAGCACACTTAAACTTGTGCATTTTATTGTATGTAAATTATGGACCTAAAAATTTTTTACCTCAGAGACACAGAAATGATAGGCTGCTGGTGGTGCATTTGAGCCTCTGTGTTTCGAGGCAGACTGGCATAGTGGTCCTGAGTATCTGTTTGAAGTGAGGGAAGCCAGTGAGGTGGATCCTGGTACCACCAATTATTGACTGCATCTTTGAACAAGTAACTTAGTCTTCCCATGCCTCAGTCTCTCCATCTATAAAATGGGAATGGTCATAATCTCTACCCCAGAGGGTGGTGCAAAAATCAGGATATCAATATAGGCAACCAGCATAGTGCCTGGAACAAAGTGAAACTTCAGAACATGTGAGCCATTGGTTAGAAAATAATATGTGCTCAGAGCTGATAGCTCTGCTAGGTAAAAAAAAAAAAAAGCTAAGGAAAGAGAGATGGAGCAGGGAAAGCAGAGAAGTTGGAACAGGAAGGCCCCTGGGAGCAGGATGCAGCTGTTTGAGCTCCTGTTGGCTCCCAGCTCCGGTTTCCCTGAAGCCTGACTGCACTTGGCTGCCAGTGTGGGATGTATCCTTACATTAAACCTCCTTCATTTTCTTTGGAAGGCAGTTTGGCAAGCCACATCAAAGGGGGCACAGAAACAGCCTTGCCCGCTGACCTGGGCACTTATCTTACAGAAATAATTAATGAGAAGGAAAAAGCCACATGCACAAAGATGTCCAGGGCAGTTTTATTTATAATAATGGAAAACTTGAGGCCATCAAGTGCCCAGCGATCAGGGAATAAAAAAGTCCCTTGGATGGAATATTATGCGGCCATTAAAATGACAAATACGAAGACCATATAGCAACATAAAATATTTATGAAAGAATAAGTGAGAAAAAGCAGAACACAAAATAATTGTAGCAGACTCTGATTACAATGGGTAAAAAAAACCACACGTGTATACGTGTGGACAGGGCTGGCTAGGATTACCAAAAATCACAAAAATAAGCTTATTCTTGGGTTATCTAGAGGGAAGGACTTTCTGAAAGGAGGGATCTCCTTTCCAGTCACTCCCGAGGCACCCCAGCCTTGGGAAGGAGAGGATGAATGCTCTTTAAACTCCAGATCCCCACACCCTACTCCTTGCCAACCCCCACCCTGCCTCTCTGGGGAGAGGATGCTCAGGGCTTGGGCTGTTGATATTTTTAGCAGGCCTCTTACAGTCCAGTGTTCTAGGGTAAAAATAGCTGGGGTGGAGGGCATAGCACTAACTTTGCTGCTTTCTGTCCCCCACCCCCACCCCCGTACCAGGCGCCTCCTGGTCTTGGAGCCACAGCTTCTGCTGCTTCTCTCTGGCTCCATCCCATCTCTTGAGGCCTCAGTGGCCAGGGAGGAATGTTCTGGTCTGGTACATCTTGGAGCCTTGGAGCTCATGGAGGCCAAGTGTTCCATTTTATGGATAAGGAGACTGAGACCCAGATAGGAAAAGGGAGATGCCAGGAAGTAGTTGGCCAAAATAGTGAGTGCCCTCCTCATCACAACACTCTTTTCCTGTCTGGACTCCACTATGAAGGTGTTAGATAAGACCAGCTCCAAGCTCTTGAATCCATGAGCTGCATCCTCCATCCCAGGCTGAAGGCCAGACCTGCCAGCTTTTTTCACCTCTATTTACCATCTTCCCAGGACCTGCCAGATGCTGTGAAATCTCAGTTACCCAGGTGGACGGCACACCTCAAGGATTACCTATGGCTGTCACTGCCTCCCAGGCAAGCTTTTCCAGCTCCAGGCACACGTTTGAGCCCCTCCATCTGTTGGGGTACCTTCTTAAGGAATGCATACTAATTGTAACACCAGTTGAAGCCAAATCTAATTACGGAAATAAATCTGCTGGCAGAAAATAGACCCAAAAGTGATGTTTAAGGAAAAATACATGAGACTTGAAGACAGTCAGCTGCTAGAAGCCTGGTAGTCCTTGCCACTCCTACAGAGCATAAAATGTTATTCTAGCAAGGAAATACCCAAATAAACCCATCACCCCAAAGATTATCCCAGTGTGGTGTGCCTTCCACGTGGCCCCCAGTACTGCTCCCCTCCTAGACCTCGCCCCTGCCCCTAGTGCATGTCATTCAGTGCTTTACCTGTGATTTCAGTCCACAGGTCTCATCTTACTAAATTGTAAGTCCCTGCATATCACCCAGCTTACAGATCATATAGGAAAGGCTCGAGGGGAACAAACCCAAGGGAGAAACCACAATGCCTGGAGTCAAGAGATAAACTGGGCCTAAAGGGACTGGATTAGCAACAATTCACATATCCCCTCTGGCCCAGTTGCTGGTTCTTCTGGGTGTGTACATGCACGGGCATGCCAGTGTGCATGTGCGTGTGCCTGTGTGTGTGTAGCCCATGTGTACCACAGAAGACTCCCAGGATTGTTCTAAACGTCCCCAGCTTGGGAGCCCAAACCCTCAGGAGTCTGTGGTGCTAGTAAGGACAGCCCCCGAACTCTTGCCATTATTTCAAACACTGACCTGGAAATCCTACCAGTTTTCTCATTCAGTTGCAGCCTCTGACTCAAATGTCAGATATCAGCCCTTAGCTAGCATTTTATCAGTACAGAAACACTGCAAATTCTGACCATCTCAGAAATAGACATCCTTCATTAATAAAATGGGGAAACGGATCAGTGCATAATAAATGCGGCATATGTGGTAGACAAAACATAGAACCCAGGCGGGGACACTAATCCTGAGGTCCTAGGGCTGAGAGGGTAGAAGCCCCAGATCAAGGACTCTAGAGGGTGCTGAGTCAGAGCTCAGAGGTCTTGAGAGCCTAGGTGGCTGAAAAAAGGTCTTCACCATGGGGTGAGTCTTCAGACCACCTCTGAGATACTCCTTATGGTCTGAAAGGAGCGTGGAGTCAAGCTTGGGGGGGGGGGAGGGTGCCTGTGGGACACTCCCATGGGACCAGCCCACTATCTGTCTCTTGTTGCTCCCTGACCCTGACAGCCAAAGGCATAGCCATGCACTCGGCCTGGCATGCACAGGAGGAGAGAAGTGGACAGGGGTTTCCATCCAGCCCATCTCTCTGCCTCATGTCACCTGTGGCAAGACCAGTGGTCCATCCTCCAGACAGGGCCACAAAAGCACATCTGGGATTCCTAGAGCATTGAGCTCTAACCCAGCAAGGCAGGCCCCCATGACATAGCCCCCGTGGCATAGCCCTAGGACTTCTGAGCTCTCTCTGAAAGCCCAGTGTTCCCTAAATATGTGTCTACCTGTGGAGGTCAAGAAGGTGGTCCAGTCACAAAGGTTTGGAAGAAAAAGCCTAGAAGCTTAGGTTTGAATCTGGACCCAGTTTCTATTAAGCTCTGTTTCCACTGTTCTTTGCCTCAATGTCCCTATTGTGAAATGTGAATTGCAGACAGGCTCTGGGTTTCTAACCAGTCCCACTTGCTAACTAACCTTGAGCAAGTTACTTGACCTCTTTGAACCTCAGTTTCTCTATACAATGGGGACGCTAATCCCTGCCTTGCCTTCCTCACTGGGCAGGATGAAGATTAAATGCTAGAGCATTTGCCAAAGTGCTTTGAAAATCAGAGGTTCCTAGCCCAGCCAGAGTGGCCCAGATGGAATGACCCAGGTGGAGTGGCCCAGCCAGAGTGGCTCAGTTGGTTGAGTGTCATCTTGGTCACCGAGGGGTTGCTGGTTCAATTTCTAGTCAGGGCACATACCTGGGTTGCGTTTTTGATTCCCGGTCCAGGCACATACAGAAGGTAACCAATCTATGTTTCTCTCTCACACTGATGTTTCCCTCTCTCTCTCCCTTCCTTTCTCTAAGGATATCCTCAGGTGAAGATTAAAAAAAGAAAATCAGAGGTTCCTCATGACGACAGGGGAGCATTATTATGATGAAGGATGTACACCCCAGCCAGCGCCAGCCCTGAGGCTACAAGGGAAAGTAAAGACGCAGCCCCGCCCTTGGCCACTCTCTGATGTGTTGGAGAGATGGAAATGATCAGCACCCATTTTGACAAGGAGAGTGAACAAGGTACCTGAGAACTAAAGAGTTCAGTGGCTGGGAGGAACCCTGGAGACTGGGGCTAATCCAGAAGGCTTCCTGGAGGAGGTGAGTCACCTCAAGAAAATGAACCCTGGGAGTTACTTAGAGAGGGCATGGCTCTGCTCCTGGTCCCCCACAAAACCCTTCGAAGCCCCTTTACTAAGCTTTTTAGTTACAACACATTATCTTATTTGTTCTCCAAAACAACCCTGTTAGTCAGTCACTGCATAAGCCCATTGACAGAGCAGCCTCCTAGCCAAGAAGGCTCAGAGGTGGGACTCAAACACAGGGCTCAAGAGGCCAAGTGTAGCACCCCTCAGATGTTGGCTGCCCTCCCCTTTCTCTTCCACTCCCTCTCCCTCCCCACTACCTGTAGGAAACAAAAATGCAGATGGCTCCTTTTATGTCTCCGGGGATCAAAGGGTTGGCTTTGGAAGAAAGACATGCTGCTTGAAAGCCAAGCAGAGCCAGAGCCCAGTCCACACAAAAATCCTTTCCTGCTTCCCTTCCACAGCGCAGGCATGGAGCCCCTCCTGGCCAGCTGTGGGTGGGCGCCCACACCTGACCGGCTCCCGGGCCTCCCTCTCCCCCTCCACCGCGCAGCAGCGCCAGGTTCCTAATGTTCCCTTGAAGCCTGTGCTCTGTGCTTTGTTGGGTAATTTGTCTGTGGAACATGTGGTCCCTGCTGGGCCAGGCACTGTCATGTCTCAGAATAACGGAAAAGAGAGAAAGACAAAGAGAGACATAGAATGACAGAGGGACAGGCAGGTGTGGGGTGGAGAAGGAGCACTAAGGGACCAGAGGAGGAAGAGAAACAGGTGAACAGGGCGAGAGAAGAAAGCCGACGGCAGAACCCTCACAGGCACGCAGAGGAAACGCAGAGAAAATAGAGATAGCAAGAGGAGGGGACCGCGCGGAGAAAGGAACAGGGCAGCGATAGAAAGGTGAAGGAGAGACTGACGAGGCCCTGCCACTCTCTGGAGTGGGAGGAGCTAGACTTTCTGACGCCGGGACCTCGGGGTCCCTCCACTCCCCACCCCTCACCCCTCACCCCCACCCCTGTCACTGACTGGTTGGGTGACCTTGAACCCTTCCCTTCGCTTGGAGCCTCATTTTCCTTATCTGTGAAATGGGAAGTAATCACAGGGCCTGTCGCACAGGATGGCTGTGAGGATTAGATAGGACCAAGGTGACCCGGTGCTCAGTACAGAGCCTGGCATGGAGCCCTCGAGGGGACCCTGGTGTGGCTGTTGCCAGTAGCAGTAGCCGTGATGGTGCTGATAGTGTGGGGTAGAAATTCGGGCTCTGACTGGCTTACGGGGACTTTGTGAGGCTTATAAGAGCTAAGGGATGGGAAAGGCATCCTAGCTCGACGGCCAGGAGCCTGATGGCTCCTCCGCAAAGGCCCAACTTATCCTCTGCACGCAGCAGGCACAGTACTGGCCCATAAGACACTCAGGGACCCATGAAAATGTTTTGATTTATTTTAAAATCAGAGAAAAGAGTGATGTTTTAAATCAAAGGAAATGTTTTCACATATACTATGAATATATTTATCTTTAGCCCAATGCAGTTGTAAAACGTAATTTTTGGTATTTGTTTATGGAGCAAGAGGCCCACAAAGCAAAGGTACCCGTGGCCCACAAAAGTCATGACGCAGTCCTGCTGGCCAGTGCTGCTGCGCAGACAGGACAAGCATATAATCAGTGGCCCTAATGGATAGACCAGACCAAAGGAAGTACAGTGGGGCCGAAGCCCTCCCAAGGAGGCAGGCCTTGGGGGGTTGTGGAAGGGAGAACAGGAAAAGGGAGCAGAGAGGTGATATAGGAGAGATTCAGCCTCTGCCCTTGGGGAGGCCCCAGGCTGAGGTGCAGGAATAGCCCCAGACCTTAGAAGACCCCTATCTGAGGGAATAGGACATTCTCTGTCCTCAGGGAGTCCAGTCTGAGGGGAGACACAGCCCTGCCCCTAGGGAGCGTACAATCTCATAGAAAAGACAAAATACAAAAATTGAAGAGAGCAAGCTACTTGGGGCAGGGGGAGACCTCAAAGGTTGTCCCATAATTTGCCATATGGCCATCAGAGAGACCTAGAGGGAGCTCCCAGATGGTGGGGGAGGGTGGTCACCTCAGCAGAGATGGAGGCCCTGGGCTAAGGCAAGAAGAACCGTGGAGAAGGGAGATGCTGGCACTGCTGTCAGGAGAAGGAGCCATATGGAGAGGGGAGGAATGTGGGTTTGGGTACAGAGGGGTCTCAATGTCCAGCCAAGCCCCTTCACGCCATGCCCACACCTGGGGACTTCACAGGCCATGGTCATCCCTGAGGCATCTGTGTCTAGAGCTGCACAGGGACACAGAAGTCACTCCTGGTGTGGTCAGGTAACCGCATACCCCAGGTCCCCCCCAGCCAGGCGCCCTACAGAATTAAATTACCATATTGGAAATAGCAAAGTAAACACCAATAGGTAAAGTGCAAATTAAAGCCGTTCCTCCCAGATACCTTATTTATAGGCCTGAGCTCAGTGGCCGCGCCCTCCTGGGCTGGAGCCACAGGAGCAGAGCACGGCACCTGCCCGGTGCCAACCGGTTCCCAGGGCACTGGGGTTCTTTCTGGCAGGGGTTGGGGCAGGACCCACCTGAGGTTGGCCACCCATAGCACCTAGCTTCTGGGGGCATGGGGAAGTGGGGATCGTCCACGTGAGCTGGGCTTCAATAGCACAGAGGTTGTGGGGCCAGTGAAGTCCTGGCTTGGGACAAGGGAAGGTGTCTGTGAGAAATGGAGTGGAGGGATGTAGGCCAGAGATGAAGTGAACAGAGTCCATGGAACAGGTGTCGGGGGTTGAGAGGCTGCAATGACAAGAGCTGACACTCACAGAGCAGCTGCTGTTCTAAGTACTATCAAGCCTTGGCTCGCTTCACCCTTGTGAGAGGCCTGTGACCATCCCCATTTTACAGATGAGGACGCTGAGGCACAGTGGTTATTTAACTACACCGCTACTAAGTGTCCCATCAGGGATTTGAACCCCACCAGTCTGTTCTCTTGCTCGCCACATTGCTGCCTCTACAGGGGCCTCCCCAAATAGTTTAGAAGATCCACTCGGTGGCCTGGCACTTCCTTGGTCTCCAGGGTTTTCCCACCAACATACATGCCAGCCTTCACATAAGAAAATGCCCAGCCTTGCCCAGCCTTGCCCAGCCTTGCCCAGCAGCAGGCAGGTGGACCAGCTCAGGTCTTCTTCAAGGCTGCGGGTACAGAGGTGCCCACACTCTCACCAGCCTACACCCTCCCTAGGCCTGACCCCCCAGTCCCTGCGGCACAGACGAGGGCTCAGGTTGAGGCTGGGGGACAGAGTGCGCCTGGCTGTGATGCTGGCCTGGCCAGCCTGACCTTGGCTTGGTTGGCATGGTGCTCTAACCCACGGAGCACAGGCCATGGATGGTTAGCCACAGGTTTATTAGTGGAGGGAGACGTCGGCCAGGGCCAGGAAACCACACTTCGCCTGATTTGCTCATCCCACCAGACCTAGGAAGGCTGTCACCATCTTAACAGCGGGGAGCCAGGAACAGAAGCTGTGGGCTTGGCAAACGGGTGGACGGGAAGAAGAAATGGCCACATTTTATAAAGAAGGGAAAAGGCTCGCCAAAGCCTCACCCTCTCAGCCAATCAGCTGCACATCCGAGAGCTGTTTCCAGCTGGAAGCCCAAAAACACCACCAGACTGACCCTTCACAAATATCCCCCACCGCTGGGCAAACACCATCCCCTAAAAATAGCCCTGTCTTGAGTGGGCTGGTTAGGAGCACCCGCCAAGAGGCAAGCAGGCCCAGGACACAAGCTCAGCCTGGTTCCCACTGGCCACACCTGTCAAGGGCCCTGGGGTGAGAGAAGACTCCAGCGGTTAAAAATCAAGAGGCTGTCGGTGGGTGGGGAGGAGCCCTGAGAAGGCCTGGCTCTGCCATCCCCAGTGTGCGTTTGGAGAGGGCGCTTCCCCCACCGAGGGCTCAGCTTCTCCGTGCACAGAGGGGCAGCAATCCTGCCTAGTCTGAGACAGGAGCCGCGTGATGAGGGCCTGGGCTGCCACCCTGCCTGGGCCCGGGAGGTATGAGAACACCGACTTTGACTGAGCGCTTTCTATGTGCCCCACTCAGAACTAAGCACGTCATCTCTACCAATGTCTTTAACCCTCATAATGACCGTATGAGACAGGTACTAGCATTGGCTTCATCTTACAGTGGAGGAAACTGAGGCATAAAGGGGTTCGGTGCTACTCAAGGTTACACCTAACCAGGGCCTGAAATTGAACTTGAACAGAGGTAGTCTTTGCTCCAGAGCCAGTATTTTAACCGCACTAAACACCAAGTGAGGCAGGTGTCAGGTGGAAATGAAAAGGGGTGTGTGTGTATCATCCTGTGTCCCCAAGAACCTACCTCTCCTTAGAGACTTTGTAGAAGCCAGAGGCAGGTGACCCCTCATGTCCCCTTCATCTCTGCTTCTCCTCTGGGGGGGTTGGGGCAGACAGCTGGGAAAGCCACTGCCAAGCGGGCAGGGTAACCATCGTGTGAAACGTGCCCCGGTCACAGTGCGGGGTAGGGTGGGGGTAGCAGGCTGCCAGCCATGTGGTCCCCTGCCCACGCACTGTCTGGCTGTCCGGGGGGTGGGATGGGGGGCCCATAAATAGCAGGCCTCTCACCAGTGTTGGGAATAGAAACCCAATCCAAACAGTGTGGTGAGTTGGGGCTTTCCAGAGTGGCCACAACCCCCAGGGGCCTGGAGTCAGCTGTGAGGGCCCCCTTCTCCTCTCACGTCTCCTAAAGGCCCAGGTCATCATGGGGAGAGAGCCTAGCTGGCCCCAATCCCAGAATCCTTCATATCTCAGGAAGGAATGCCAGGAGGTGACAGGAACACAACAAGTGGCATTTATTGAGCACCTACTACGTGCCTGACACTGTTCCAGGTGAATTATCCTAGTTAACTTCACCACAATCCTAAGAAATAGCACTATTATCCTGCTCGTTTTACAGAGGAGGAAACTGAGGCACAGAGGGAAAAATTCATGTGACTCAGGTCACACAGTTGGAAAGCGGTGGAGGCAAGACTTGAACCCTGGCCACTAGCTGCTGAGGGTGCCTCCTGCCACTGGACCTGGGGGCAAAGACCAATCATACTGGGTCCTACCTTGGAGGTCATCTTGGTATGGGAGGCCCCAACGTCCAAGGAGAAGACAATAATAGCTCACGGTGCATGCACTGAAGGCCCAGCGGACAGGGCTGGGGCTTCTCAAAGTCTTGGGCTAGTCTGCCATGTGGAACTTGAACGCATGGGCCCACAGAGCAGAGCCTGAGGAGCAGGGCGCCGGGAGTGCCCAGCAGTGCTCACCTGGTGAATGCCAGCTTAGCCTGGAAGGTGAGACCCTGGTTCCTGGGCCCACTTAGTTCTGCAGAGGACACAGGGGTGTAGAGGAAGTATAAGGGGACCCCCAAGGGGAAAGGTCCCCAATAAGAAGGTTTCCAATGAGACTCCCATTCTACTGCCACCCACTCAGAGGTCCTTCTAGGATTCTGAGGCCCAGAGAGAAAGTACACGATCAACTGTTGATGACTTTTTGAGATTTTATCAGGCTCAGAAACCCCCTCCTGCCACAGAGACCACAGCAAACTCTACTTGTATGTTTGTTTGTCCCCAGTAACTGCCTCTTTCTCAGGACACTTAGGACACCGATTTGCTGGCCTGGTGAAGGCACTTGTTTCTCCTCTCCGTTCAGGATTCATTGCCAACAGCCAATGAAGACATGGAAAAACCTGGACAGAAGCCTAACACCAGTGAGTTCTTGGAATGAGGAAGCTTGTGTACACGTGGGGCATGGGCAGGTGGCAGCCTGTGGCTGGATTCCGAGAGCACAGATAAAGGTTGTCCACCTCTCCCGTGGGTGGACACAGGTGGGTTGGGGGAACCAGAGACCTGCCATGGCTCCTGGGCATTCCGGACAAAGGGCCCTGGGCAGGCACTAGGCATTTCACGAGAAGATCAGCAGATGGGGTGGGGGAAGGGAGGCAGGCGAGGAAGGGCTTTCTCAGAACTGGGTTTGAGTAAGAGGACACAGCTGGCAGGTCTCCCTCAAACCCAATATGCCTGGCCTGCTCTCCCTCCTCGAAAGGCTGGCTCTCCACCCTGCTGACCCAAGAAATTGCCTCTCTCCCCCAAGCGAGTAGAAGGGGTGGGGCTGCTTCCTGGGGCTCCTCCTGCTCCCACATTCTCTGCCAGAGGGTGAGATGAACGAAGGGGAGGGAGGTCTGGGCCCTGCCTCAGCATCCCAAACCCCTCCTACCTCAGCCATACATTGCATAGCTTCCTGGACCAGGTTGGGCCAGCAGTGGCACAAAGAGCTGGGAACTGGGTCCCGGTCCCCACTTTCTGTGTGCCTGGAACATCACGATGCTTGGTAAGTATTATTTTACATGAACAAGAGGACCCAGGGGGACTTCTGGATGAAATTCTAGACATGGAGTTCAGAATCTGCCGAGCTCCTCTGAACTTGAAAATCAGGAGAATCCAGGGCTGAGAGAGAAAGGGCAGCATTTCCCTCAGGCGTCAGAGTCAAGAGGAAGAAAGTGAGGGAGAGGCTGCCAAGGTCAGAGTCACCCAAAGAAGGGGGCTGAGCAGAGTCAGTCAGGCTGCTCGAGGCTACACTGAACCCAACTGGGCACAAGAGGCAGGAGACGGGGTGCCTGGGACCAAACTCTCTCAGGATCACTGTCCTCTGTTCCCTCTGCTCTGGGGCCCAGCAGGACTTTGGCAGCCACCCTCCCCAAACCCCAGGATGCCTGGTGGTTAGAGCTTTTGAATTAGCATCTTGGCACCGCCCTTCAATCATTCCTCAGGTATTCTTCGAGCACTGATTGCATGTTACGAAGATCAACCTAGCAGTGAACAAAAGGCAAACTCGCTGCCATCGTGAGGCTTGCATTTTCCTGAAAGGAGACAATATATAAGAACTAATAAAGAATAGTGATAATGAAGCAGAGTAAAAGGAATAGAGAGCACTGGGGCGTTCAGGAGGTGACACTGGAACAGAGACGGAAGGAGCCTGCCAGGCAGAGGGAGCAGCCAGGGGGTGCAAGGGCCCTGAGGTGGGAGCTAGTGGAAACAATTGAAGGTCAGGGCACTGGGAAGCCAGATGAGGCAAAGGAAGGGAGGCCTGTGCGAGGCCGCGAGCTTTTATCCTGAGTGACTGGGAGCCACTGCAGGGTCCAGAGGGAGGACAGCCGTGGGCTGACTGTGTCCACTAGTCTGGAACCTTGCCTCTCCAAGCTTTAATCTTCTCTGTAAAAAGAGGACCTAGGAGCAGTGACCTCAGAAGTTGTGGCGAGTTTTAAATAAAATTGTTTCTATAAAAGGATCTGCCTAGAGCATAGGATGACTCAACACCCAGTAGGTGACAACAGGTTATTCCTGTTATCCTCAGTGTGGGATCCCCTCTAGGATCACCCCCAACAGGTGGCCTTCTTGCCTCTGCTTCAACCCCTTGGCCGTGGTTGCTTTCCAGGAAGGTCTGGGGTTTTAGAAAGCCAGCTGGGCCAGGCCTGAAATCTTCAATATTCGCGCTGATGCCCAGGCCGGTGTCTCCCTGGGGAACACTACAAGGCATGACTTGGGCAGCTGCCCACGTGAGTGGGGCGGACAGCGGAGCCAGGCAGGAAAGAGGTGGCAGGTGCAGGGTTCCTAGGGGGGATGTGGGGGGTGCACATGGCTGCCCATTGTCACAGTTTCTCCCTCCCTCCTGACACCAGCATCCTGGGGAAAGTCCGGGGATACCTGTTCCGGCTGGCAGCGCTGCCCACCTACTGCCATGCTCGGGCAGCCAGAGGAAGCAGGCTCTTCTCACAGATTCCCTGATCATGAATGGAGTCACAGCCCCACATAAAGAGATGAGCCTCTGGGCTTGGTGGGACCTCGGAGATCCCAGAGTAACCCTGCTTTGCACCAGAAGCAGCCTGTGGCTGGTGAGATAGGCAGACTGGGACGGCCATTGACCAAGCGCCTGCCGTGCACGGGCCCTGCTCATTTGCTCCTCTCTATGGAGGAGACCATTGGTGCTACCCTCAGATCCCCCAGACTCCCCAGATCTCTTTAGCGGGCCCTTCCCCACTTTCTGTGGCTTTCCTTTCTGTTCACTCTTCCTTGGGTAACTGCCCCAAGTAGGAGCTGCTTTGCCTGCAGAGCTGGAAGTACCTGGAAGTTTATCCCCCCAAAGTGGCCCTTAGCCAATGATTGGGGTGCAAGAGAGTGATGTCCCAGCTCCCTTACCTCTGATGGGGACAACCGTGAGGTGTAACACACTCCAGAGTCCCCTGTGGGACAGGCATCCCCTGCGCCTTGTTGCCCCTTTCTCTCCCATCCTGCTTCCCCCAGTCCCTCTCCTGTCCCCGGGCAGCACTGCCTCAGTCACTCACGCAGCCAGGAATCCCCATCTCAGGGTCTGCTTCTGGGGAACTTGACCTAAGACACCTTCGAGGTGACAATAGTAGTAGTAGTAATAGCTAACATTTACTGAGTGCTTACTATGTGCAAAATATTGTCTTAAGTATTTTATAGTATTAACCTCACAACAACCCAGTGAAGTAGTTACTCCCATTGTCCCCACTCCACAGATGAGGAAACCAAGGTACAGGGAAGATAAGTCCATCGCCATGGAGATGCTATTGTTATCTGCATAGGTTAAGTGGCCCAGACAGGATTCTTACTGGATAGCCCTTCTGATAAGGCAGGAGTGCACACATATACCCACAGACACAGGCATAAATGTGCACACATATGCACACGTTTTGAGGGCTCATGGGCCAAGTCACAGCAGACACTGTGCCTGGCCCTGCGTAGGCATTTGGAAACTGTTCCTTGACATGGTGTGGCTGCGGACCCAGGCCACCCCACCAAGCCATGATTTGTTTATCCTTAGGGGTTCATCAAGGGCAACCCTGGGGAAATTTCTTGTCCCATTCCTCCCTCACATTCAAGGGCACTGGGCACAGTGTGGCCCATCGAGTGAGGGCAGCCCTTGGGTTTCCAGATGCGCGGCGATTGCTTGGCACATGCCATCCTCATAAAAGTCTGCTGAATAAATACCCAAATTACTCCAGGCCTAAAGGGGGAGCCACAAACCAATCAGGCTCCACAGAACCAGAGTTTTGGTGGAGAAAACCAAACACGCGTATACACATGCACATTCAATTGAATCAACAAAAAAACCAGGAACTTCTGAACAAACAAAATCATAATCAGATCCAGATCTATGGCACCAGGGCCCCCACCCTAAGCTGCTTACTTTGCCAGGAGCCCTGGGAGTCCCAGACACACAGGACAGAGACCCTGGCCTCTAGAAATGCAGTCTACTTGGTCTGGGGTCTTGAGGGGGCCTGGGGGGAGCATCGCATCCGGATCCCATGAGAAGGGAGAGTGCAGCAAAGGGCAGCCGCGCTTTACATTCTCAACAAAACAGTCCAGTGCCCCACGTGAGCCAGCTCAGCTCCACCCTCTCCCAGGCCCCCACCCCAGCTCAGCTGGTCACTTGGGCCCAGGCACACCAAGCATACCTTCTCTCACCTCATACACCCCAGGCCCAAGGCCTTTCAGGCCCAGAATCAGAAAGGAGAACCCAGCCAAGCCCGCCAGGCTGATCCAGTGGGAGAATGTCGCTCCCTGCATGAATTCCTACTGCGGCCTCCTGCCAGCTCCCATCTGGGCTTCCCCTGTGGGTGTGGACAGGGGGCCCTCCTTGTCTGGTGGAGACCATCAATGTATCCTTTGTCACTAGCCCCTTTCAGAAAAGAAGCTATTCAGACAGGGTGGCAAACTTTGGGAAGATTCATTACCAGGGTAGGCGGCAGCTCAGGCTGACTTTTCTCCGTCTCTGTCCCTCGTTGTGGAGGGGGTGGGAGCCAGCCTGGATGGGAGCCCCCACTCCTCTCAGAGCTTCTCGTGGGGTGAGATTCAAGCAGGTCCAGACTAACAAGGCCTCATGGCTTCTAGTGATGTCCCTGCCATGCAATGTCCTCTGAGAAGTGTCCCTCCCAGGCCCCAGGCTGGGAAGCCAGGAGGATGCCTGTGGTCCTGAGATCAGCAGATTCATTTCCTCAGGGCTGCAGATGATTGTGAGGGCTCTGCTCCCCATCCTGCGGATCCTCCTTCTCAGAGCAGAGCAGAGAGGCCCTGTGCCCTGCACAGTGCCAGGTACACAATGGGCTATCAACAGCTGCTACTGAATAACTGGCAGGTAGCCTCCATCCACATGTGACACCCCCCCCCACCCCCAGGAGAGTGACTTGGGCTGGAGCCTCCAGGATTGGAGAACCCATCTGTGCTCCTGGTCCTGGCTGTAGCTGCCCCCCCCCCCACTCTTGACATACCAGTGCTGAGCCATCTCTCCCCCAGGGCCCTGTCTTGTGACTGCCCCTCCTTTCTCCCCCTGTCCCTGGCACCCCACTCTATTCTCTCGTTTTTCTTCCCCTTTCCCCATTCCCCTGTCTCTTCTCCCTTCTAATCTCTCAGCATACTTTTCTGCACTCATACACTGTGCTGGGCCTTGGGGGAACAGAACAAATAAGCCATGGCCCCTGTCCCCAGGCAAACAGGCGGCTGGTGGTCACATAAGCTGAAATTTAAGTGCCAGGTAGAAGGGTGTGCCAGGGGATCCTCAGTCCCTGACCTGCCTGTAAAAGGAAGAAGGCTTCCCAGAGGAGGAGCTGTTGAAATGAGGTGTGGGGGTTTATGAAGTGGAGAAGGGGAGAGTAGGGGGAAGGGTATTGCTGTTTGAAGGAACAGAACCTGCAAAGGCCTAGAGACAAGACAGAACATGGCATGGGTGGGAAGGGGGCTCAGGGATCCAGGGTAGCTGGAGTGGAGTTACAAGGGGTCTTCTCCACCTCCTTCTGCCCAGGACCCATTCCTCCCTCCCTTTGCCTTGACCTGCTCTAAGGGCAGAGGATGGCAGTGCCTGGAGTCAGCATCTGGCTCCACCACCTGTAGGGGCACTGCCAGTCTCTCTGCCCAGCCTCTCCACCTTTTCTCCAGCAGCATCTGGTGGGAGCAGCCCAGTCCCCCACTACTTGCAGTTCTGGCTGAACAGCCAACCACTGTCCCCATGTACCTGGCCACAGGGAAGGCCTGGAATCAGAGATGTTCAGTCCCGGAATCCCATCCCCTTGGCCAGAACGATTGGTCCCAGGATGGACATGTGATCCAAGACCTTTCCTGGATATTACATGCAGCCACTGGGGAGAGAGGTGCTCTGTAAACTGCGGTGACAGGCAGTAATAGGGTTGCAGTGGAAATTAAGGGAGTTAATTAAGGGACCCCTCGGTGCCTCCCACCTCACAGACCTCTCCCCCCAGCTCTCCTCCCAGCCCTGCTCTGTGGGTCCTGGCTTCTGCGAGTTCATTCTGTGTTCCTGACCTGCCACAGCCTGGCTCAGGAACCACCACGGGCCATGCCAGGCCTCTGGGGTCACGCTGTCCAAACCACCGCATGTTTCAGAGTAACCTCCGCTGTTCCCGTGGGAGTGGGACAACCAGGAAAAGGCCTCAGGAAACCAACCTGGAAGGCTTTTCAAACAAAAGAGTGTGATTTCCTTCAGGGGAGGGAAGGGAAAGGAATCAAATACCCCCCACGTTCTCTTCGGCTCCAAATGCCTCAGTCACTGTCTTGGGTGCATTTAGTGGTTTGGCAACTGTGGGTATATTTTAAAATCTGCTGTCCAGGCAGAGAGACAAAGGAGGTTGGTATGGGGCCAGGGGAGACCTCAGAGGACAGGGGTATTCATCTTGTTAAAAATAGCCCACCCCGTTGCTATTTCTATTGAGCTTGGCAAACAGAGCTGTATGATTTTCCCTTTTTTTGCCCATGCTTTGCTTGGACCATCTGATAAAAATAGTAGATAACAAGCTCAAAAAAAGCTGGGATATTTTTATATGTAAGCCCCACTTGGAGTGGGACTGAAGTGGGGTGGACAAGAAGTGGAGAAGCCCGGGCAATTGGGGGGGGTAGGGTCCGTGCCCACAATGGACCAGGGAAGGGAGAAGGCAGGCAGGACTCAGCCAGGGAGCAGACGTGGTAGGGGTGCAATGCTTTCCCCTCTGTCCACAGCTCAGGGTCAACAAACAGAAGCTGGGCCCTGCTGATCCACCGTGGACTTGGCGGTTTCCCAGGCCCTTCTGGCCCCAGCCCTGACCTTCAGCATTGTTCCCACCACCCTCCCCAGAGGTGGGAGGCCGGGCTGGATAGGAGCAGGCGCTGGGCATACCTCTGGGCTGGGTTAGCAGTGCCGAGCCCAAGGCAGGGAGAGGAGCCTCCTGGAGAAATACCTGAGGCCAGAAGCTGAGGGAAGCAAGCACTGGGGCAGGTGAGGAAGGATCAGGCTGCACGGACTGGCCCACTGGCCCGTTCCAGTGGCGTCAGCACACAGTTTCATGAGGCTGGATACTTAACTCTGAGTGTGGCAGCAACACGGGGACTTCAGAGAGCCCTGGTGCGTTGTGTGTGCGCGCGTGCGTGAGCACATGTGCACACACGCGTGGTGGCCATGCACACGCTGTCTACGGTGCACTCCCCGACAGCGGCAGCCCCGTGGAAGTCACTGCTGATTTCCATCACAGCCACCACCCTGAGTACAGAATCTGTACTGAAGGACCAGGACCTGACAGAACTGAGGTGTGAGGACACAGCAGGGGCCCCGTAAACTGTGGGAGGCTCCAGGGTAGGGGGCAGGGGGGCAGGACTGGCCATCAGCAGGAGGGGCTGGGAGACCCCATGGGAGAAGCCTCTTCTTTCAAACTGGGGATTAGGGCAGGCACCCAGGTCACACACCAGCTTCTTGAGCACTGTGGGGCCAGTGGGGCCTGGTGGGCCACTGGATGGACTATTCATCATTTGGGCCCTTAGGTGTATAAGTCTGGGAACTCCCCATAGGCAGAAGTGGGTCTCCCCACAACCCCCATAACCCACAGCTGCAGACTTCCCACAAGTAACAGGCTTATGAGGTGACAAGCATGAAACCCAGCACAGAAACCTGAGAAAATTTGGGACTCACCTCCCGGCCCCCATCTCTGCTCTCACCACCATGTGACTTTGAACTGCTCCAATCTCCCTGGCAGGGACTTTAGAAAACCATATTCACATTCCCCACAATGTGAATGACCTTGACAGTTTGGCAGGGCAACCCATTCCCATTTAAAAGATGGTGAAACTGATCGAGGGCCATGATCCTGAGTGGGCTGAAGTCACACAGAAAGCCAGTCACACACACACCCTTCCTGCTGGTCCAGAGTCCCTTAGCCCAGCCAACTTGGAGAAGCGTCCAGCTCTTCTAGCTCCTGCAGTCCTGAGCTGGGCACAGCCCTGTCCTCTCCCAGGCAATATGGCAGACATAGATTCACTAAGGAGGGAGTGCTTGGGGACTGGCACAGGCTGGCCTCTGCCATCCAAGAGGTGGCCAGAGCAGCCCAGGGCACTTCCTGGTCAGAACACTGGACAGGGAGTTAAGAGTCCTGGGTGGGTTTTGTAGCAACTCACTATGTGGCCCTTAGGAAAGTCACTTCCTCTCTCTGGCTCTCACTTTCTCTAAGAATTGCTCCTTGTAGGGGGAACATTTTCAAGCCCAACCCCTGACACACAACAGCTTCAATATTTTGAATAAATAGATGGAAGTCAATGCCAGGGTTCAGCAGCGTTGGTTGGACCAAGCCCCTCCAGGGCCTGTCACTTCAGGCTTCTAGGCCAATGTCCCCCAAGGAAGGCAAATGGTCCCTGCTTCCCCCAGAGCCATCCCTTGTCTAGCATAGCCATGGCCTGTCCACAGCTAGGAGAGCCAGTTGTGCAGGCCCTGCAGCCACCAGCACCTGCCTGAGTTTCCCCCTAGCCCTTCCTTTCCCTGGGTTTGTTCCCCATCATTACCTCCAGCAGTCAACCCCAGGGTCACATGCTTGCCAGGGTGCACAGTGGGCTGTCATCTTTCACTGTTGACTTTGCAGGAGCAGCTGGAAGCCCCAGATGGTGTGTGTGTGTGTGGGGGGGGGGGGTTGCTGGGCCTAGCAACTGGACTGGCAGGGCCAGTTTCTCAGCTGAAACTTCAATGCAGGTAAAAGGTAAATAAATAAACAGGAGCCCTGGGCACCTCTGCCCAAGGGTGTGGGAGCAAGAGGCAGGCAGTGGGGGGACAGTGGTCACCTGAGCCCTAAGACACTAGGCATTTAAACGTGTTTAAACCTCTCTCCCCCTGAGCCAGCTGATTCCTCAGATCTCAGCTTTTCTGGGCTCAGTAATTGTGCTTTGAGTGCAACGAGTTCCTGGGGGTTAATAAAGACTAAGAGTTGTCATTAAGTGAGCAATAAATATGCGCCAGGCATTGTGCTTATGTCTCAGGAAGGCACCACAACCCCCCCACCAGGTAAGCAGGTGAGTATTATCATCAGCCTGTTTTCCGGAGGAGAAAATAGAGGCTCAGAAAGATTAAGTATTCTGCCCAGGGGCACACAGCTAGAAAATGGCAGAGCTGGGATCTGACAGTTTTCTGTCCACTACTCACATGGCCATTGCTATACTCGATCTAAGCCACCATAATCTCTCACCTGGACTGCTGAAGGGCCTCCTCACTGGTCTCCTGCTCCCACCCTCACCTTGTCCTATATAGTGAATTCTCTACACATCAGCCAGAGTGAGCCTGTTAAAGTGTAAATGAGATCACGGCCTTTCTCTGCTCGCCTCATTCACGGCTGTACTATGACTGACAAGGTACCAATGTGATCTGCTCCCCTGGTTGGCCCCTCGCTCTACTCCAGCAACACTGGCCTCTGGCATTTTCCCTTCAACACAACAAACACACACCTGCCTCAGGGCCTTTGCACTTTCCGTTCCTGCTGCCTAAAATGCTCTTCTCCTTATATCCATATGACTTACTCCTTCAGGTCTCTGCTCGCATGTCATCTTTTCAGAGAAGCGTTACCTGCCTTGCATAAAACAACTTTCTATCTCCTACCTACTATCCACCCACCTTGCCCTGATTTATGTTTCTTCAGAGCAATTATGGGTACTGACATGAGTATGTACATGTTAATCTAGTTTTTTACTATCTCTACCTACCAGAATGTGCGCTCCATGAAAGCAAGGGGTTTTTTTGGTGTGTGTTTTCAAGTATTTTTATTGATTTTTAAAAAGAAAGGGAGGGAGAGGGAAAGAGAGAAACATCAATGTGAGAACAACTGGCTGCCTCTTGCATGCCCCCCACCAGAGACTGAGCCCGAAAACCCAGCATGTGCCCTGACCGGGAATCAAACCAACAACTCTTCGGTGTACAGGACAATGCCCAACCAACTGAGCCACACTGGCCAGGGTGGCAAGGCTTTTTATCTGTTTTGTTTATTGCTATATCCCCAGACCCTAGGATGATGCCTGGCACGTAGTAGATGCTTAAAAAAATAGTTGTTGAAAAAATGAATTAAAGAATAGCTATTCTAGAGCTGGAGTTCTTATGTGCTCTGCTGTTCGCGCCTCCATGCTCTTTCAAATTCTCCTAGTGGGTGCTGGTTATGTCTGCCCCCCCTGCTGCTTAGGGGCCCCTCAGGCTGAGGACTGATCATTTCCTCCCGCCCGCACCCAGACCCCTCCCCTAGCAGCATGGAAGCCTGTGGAATCATACTCGACTCCTCTCACTGAGACGCTGCCAGCTGCTTGAATCCCACTGTGAGGCACTGCTTTGGGCACTGGCTCAGACCCTGGTGCGTGAAGGGTGCTCAACAAGGTTGTGGGGCCTTATCCACATGAATGAAGGCCCACTCACCAAGCCTGCTGGATAACCAGGCTCCTGGCTGACCTTCCGCTGGGGCGGGCTGCCCTGGCTCACCCAGCCGGCAGGCACCCACGTGGCACTAAGGGCCCTACTGTCATTCCCTGCTCTTGCCTGCCATGGTATAGATTCTGCCTCCTCCCCAGTTCCTCTCTGGGGAACCAACATTCTACCTCAGCCAGCTGCTCCTGGGCCCTGCCTTGGTTTCCTGGTCTGTAAAATAGGGAACCCAGGGCAGGCTTTTAGTTCCCTTCAAGTAAACCTAGATTTGTTTGGTTCCCTCAGGTGCTCTTTCCACTTTACAAAGGGATTCACCACGAAGCTCTTTAAATAGCCAGTGACCTTATGGCTTAGAATATAGGATGCAATTTACAAAATAATTCTGATAGGGGGCCAGTTCCCAGATCTTGGGACTGACCATGCCTGTTCCTGCTTTCCCTGGTAGGTCTCTGGGAGGCCAGGGAGAAGGCCAGTGTATTCATAAAACTTTGACAGGTTCTTTGTGCAAAGTTGGGTGACTTGGCCCTTCTCAGGTCACCTGTCTGTGACCTGAGGGCTGTGGGGCTCAGTCTGGGTTCAGCATGCTCTGGACATTGTAGGCATCCTGAGGGCCGGGGTAGCCAGTGCTGGGCCGAAGCCAGGGTGGCTTAGGGGGGAAAGGTGTGCATCTGGTAACACTGCCTACTCTCCTGGAATTCTCTGGACAGGAGAACATGAGGCCTCTGGGCTGGGAAAAGGAGGGGAAGTCTCTTGGTTTGAGTAAGTCCTACCATGTAGGAGGTGCCACTCGGTTTCTTCATCTATCAAGCATTTTTAGAGCATTGCACACGCTAAGGGTGGTGCCAAGAGCTGGTAGAAGTACACAGAGCAGCTCCCAGTCTGTGGAGGAATCAAGCATGAGGCCCTGGTACAGGGCTGACCCTTGGTAAGGCCAAAGGAGCTGCCTCAAAGGGTTTTCATAGACCTGGTTCCAACACTATGACATTGGAATTGTCATGCCTGTTTTACAGATGAGGAAATGGAGGCCTGAGGAGGTTGGTTTATAGATGGAAGAATCAAAACTCAAACCTCGCTCTCTTGGCTCCAGGCTGATGTTCCCACCACTCACTCCTTAAAGTTTGTCCTCTGGGGACTTCTTTCTCCCTTGCTTTTACACTTAAACTTGGACTTACATTTTTAGGAGAAGCTGTAGATTTTCTCTAGAACTTCTATTTTCTCTCCTGGATCCTTTATTTCAACAGAAGCAATCGTCAAGATGAGTGGGAGTTAGAAATTCAGACCTCAGTGAGAAAACAGATTCATTATGAAAGAATAATATAGGATAATGGTTTAGCACAAGGACTCTGGAGACAGACCACATAGATCTCAGCTCTGTTACTTATCCGCTGTGTGACATTGCTCTTTGTTTCTGTCTCAGTTTTCTCATCTGTAAAATGGAGTGATAATAGTACCCTAGGGTTATGAGATAACCCTTGAATTAGTTGACAAATGCAAGACACCTCAACAGTGCAAGGCACAGAGAATACTAGACAAGAATTAACATTATTAAGTGGGATTTCCCGTACTGTTTCTACCCTTGGAAACTTAGACCCACAGCTTTTACATTAAAAAAAGAGACATTATTGCAAAATCTCACTCCTCCTTCAGAACCCATTCAAATGTGACCCCCTCTTCCAAGCCCTTGATAGAGTGTTTGTTCTCCCTGCTTAGGGCTGTCATAGGAATTTGCATCCCTCAAGTATACAAAGTAGGAAAGAGAAAGAGAATTCATGGCTATGTGCACCTAACAGACACCAGGCACTGCCGTGCCCTTTTGAGAGTTCATCTTGTTCATTCTCCACAGTAACACTGAGAGATAATATAATTTCCCTTTTTTAAAGGTTAAGAAATTAGAGTTCAAAGAGGCAAGAGACTTAGTAAGCCAGAAATCAAACCCACTTAACATTTTCCACGTGTTTAGTTCTCAGTTACGTGTCTGCCTCCCCCACAAAGCTGATAGCATTTAGGAATCTTTCACCAGGGTTGGTGACACAGGCAGTTTTCTGGGAGAAGAGGTGTCTACTGTTCATCAGTCATCAAGAAGATTTGCTCCCTCCAGATGGCTTGGCTCAGTGGTTAGAGCATCAGCCCTCAGACTGAAGAGTCCCGGGTTTGATTCCCGCCAAGGACACGTACCTTGGTTGCAGGCTCAATCCCTGGCCCGGGTCAGGGTGTGAGGGAGGCAATCAATCGATGTCTCTCTCCCTCTCTCTCTCTCTCTCTCTTACTTCCACTCTCTCTGAAAAGCAATGGAAAAAATATCCTCAGGTGGGGATTAAAGAAAAAAAAAGAAGAAGATTTGCTCCCAAAGAGGTTAAGAATTCTCAGATACTCATTTGCATTTATTGAATAAGTGAGCGAGTGAGTGAGTGAATGAATGAATGAACCAACAAACAAAGGCACAGAGGAAGGAAGCAAGGGAACTGCGCAGTGAGAAGGGATGGACCGAATCAATGAGCCCGACGGAGACAGGGCCCGGTCTTGGTTCTCTTTATTACTGGGGCATAAAGCCAATAGCTGGGGAAGTAGAGCCCTCATTGCAGGGGGTGCGGTGGAGGGTGAGAGGGAGCTGTTTTCCTTTCCCTTTCGCCACTGGTGAGCGAGCTAGCGAGCAGAGGGAGCAGTCCTGCCCCTCCTCCCTAATAAAGCCTCACCCCCCGGGGCCCACTCCTCCACACCTGGCCCCACAGAGGAGGCCCCTCTCCGCATCACCAGAGAGGCCGAGTGCCCTTTTTCCTCGGGTGCCTGCCTTCCAGGCTGGGAAGGAGGCCTGAGAGGATTTCTTGGTCCCCATGACCTCCGAGGGCCAGTGGGGCCCTGCCACACAGTAGGCGCTTGGTAGTAATGGCAGGGAGCCCAGCCCAGCTTTCAGCCCCAATGGGCCCTGAGAGGCCCCAAGCACCAGGGCCACGGAGGTGCTCCCTCTCCAGGCCCCCACAGTCTGCCAGCTGCTCTGCACTCCAGCACTCAGTGGCCCTAGTCAGTGTGGACTTTTCCTGGGGTCACTGCCCCCAGTACTGGAAGCTCTGGCTTTCCCATCAAGGCCCTAAGGGAAAATGACCAGTGAGGTGAGGGGCAGAGGCCAAAGGCTTGCTTGGTCACTCTTCCTGTGGCTGGCGTCCTGTGGGGTGCGGGCTGACAAGAGGCACCTCCCTCTTCCCCACAGAGAGCTGGCAGGAGAGCCGGTTCATCCTTTACCAGCCACAGCCTGCAGAAAGCATGCTCCCCTCAGAGCCATGGGCCACTGGCCAGTCCACTGGGGACATCCCTCAGGGCAGGGAGTGGAGGGAGGGGCAGGTCGAGCACCCAGGCTGGGGCATGTGGCCGGCCACCCTGCTCTGATGACCAGCATTTTTCACGTCTGGCTCCCTGTGGCCCAGACAGCCCCAACACGTCACTGGGGGGTGGGGGGGTGGGGGATGGGGGGTGGGGGGTGGGGGTGAGGGGTAGATAAGCTCCTGCCCAAACTCGAACTCATAGCTCAAGTTCCCAGAGGCTCTGAGTCAGGGCCCTAAGAGGAGGTATGGGGAGAGAACAGAGGACTCTGGAGCCTGAGCAGGGCTCACAGGTGTGACTCACAGGCAGGGCAGAGTGGGGAGGGTACCGGACTTGGTGCTGAGCCAGAGAAGACAGGAATACTGGGATTACCGGAGGGGCAGGTCAATCTGTAGGACCCTGGAGGAGGTGGGGCAGAAATGGAAAGAGAGCCTGGGGGAGAGAGAGGGGAAGACTGCACAGGGCAAGGGGCCAAAAATCGGGTGGCCGGCAAGAGCATTTCCACCCCTCTCCCACTTATCTCCTGACCCTCCTATCCCCAACAAGCTTCCCAAAGAGGCCCAGAGCTCTCCTGCCAAAAGTGTTCTTCCCAGCCCCTCTCAAGACTCCATCCTTTAATGCCAGCTCCCAAGTGGCCCCTCTGTAGTCTTCCCTGATTCTCCCTAGCTAGAAACAATGTCCCTCTGAACTCTCAGAGCACATGGTTTATATACCCCATTTTTTCTGTCTGCTTTGCCTCTGACATATTCATTAACTCAGTCAACTAACATTATTTAAACAGTCACTGTATCAGGTGCAAGGGGACACTAAGCAGTTAAACTTGGTTCCTGCTCTCAAAGGAAATGGTGATCTTGGGGAGACAGCAACAGAAGCAAATAACCCTTCTGGAGGGGCACCAGTGCTCAATTTCAGTTTAATGACCATTAAATGAACACCTGACAGAGCTGGGCACGAGATGTGCACTTTTGAAACACAGTCCTGACCCTCAGGTCAAATGAAGAGACCAAGACAGTGAGGAGAGCTAAGCACCAGGGGGCTTTGGGAGCAGCAGGTCCAATGTTGAGCAAGGACAGGAAGTTGGGGAAGAGCTTTCCGGGCCCAGGGAACAGCATCTCAAAGGTACAGATTTGGAAAGTTGGGGCACTGCAGGTTTGGGGTTCTGTTTAGCTGGAGCCATAGAGGATGTGAGAGCCGTGTTGGGGAGGTGGGCTGGAGCCAGAGCACCAAGGCAACCATGCTGGAGCTGGGTCCGTGGTAACTTCTCCCAGGTCCATTCCCTGCCCTTCTCTGTTTTGGGAGACTGACTCCCATGGGCTACATCAATCCCCTGCCTTCCGGCTTCTGATTGAATGGAGCCAACGGGACTCACCAGCAGATGACCGGAGAATGGGAGGAGAGAGAGGCCCAGCAGAAAGCAGCCTTACTAGGCCACAGTTTGTCCCTCTATCAATAGCCACAGATCCAGGCAGGTGACCCCTCTCCTGCAGCAACAGCTGCCTCCCTGGTTCCTTCAGGCCAAGCAGCTCTACCACAGCTCTTCCCTGGGCTTCTCTTTCCCACGTTGGTTTCCGCAGCTCTGCTCACACCCCCATAGATAGCCCTGCATCCATCTCTCTTTTATCCATTAAGAGAGCTTCAGAGGCCTGTTGGGATCCTTGACCCATTGGGGCTTGATTTCAGAGACCTTAGAGGTATACCAGAGGGTGTTAGGATGGATAAAGAGCCTGAGGGAGTGAGGGAGGCTCCTAAGGGCTGCACTCTGTAGGTTGGAGAAGCGGAGGAAAGTATTCTGGCAGCGCAGAGGTAGGAAAACGTGAGGCCCTGGGGACTAAAAGCGAAAAGGCTCAAGGACTAGGGAGAGGGGGAGGCTGAGGGGAAAGGGGCTCGCTGTGCTCAGAATTTTGTTCTTTACCCCATAGCTGGTTGGGAAGTGGCAGAACTTTTTAAAGCATGACACAAGCAAATTTTAAGCAACTGGTGACCTGTTGGGGTAGACGGGATGGGGAGACTGGATGAGAAGACAAGGAACCTGCGAGAGGCCTGAGAGAGGAAGCGGCGTGGCGAGGAAGAAGAGAGCCTGGGAGGACTCGGGAGTCTGGAAGGCAGACTCACAGGGCCTTACAGCTGATGGCTGCCTGGTAACGAGGCTTTCAAGTCATGACTTGGCTGACTTCTTGGATGAGCAGGGAAGTCAGAGGAGGAGCAGCTCTGACTGAGGAGAGAGGAGGACAATCGACGGGGGGAGGGGTCCAGGAGGGAGATGAGGGCTGGAGACGGGAGCTGCAGGGCGTGCTTGAGGCAGAGGGGGTGGCCGGAGCCAGAGCCGTGGATGGGCTCTGGGGCTTCTCTGCCCATAGGAGGCAGAGGTAAAGGTCAAAGAAATCAGAAAGCACAGGAGCCCTGGGAGCCGAAGGAAGGACGTCTGGCTAGTGTAGAAAGGAGTCAGCCCAATCTGTAGATCAATCCACCATGCCCTGGGGCAAATACCTCGCAATGCGGGAGGGGGGCAGACATCACATCATATCCAGGGGCCTCTGGGGTAGGCTAGCCCCACTGTGCCTTGGGAGCAAGCTGGCCATTGGGATTCTGCACTACAGAATCTCTGAGACCCTTTGGGGGAAAGAGACAAACATTTCTCGAATTGTTATCTTGTTTAACTCTCCTATAAACTACCTCAGAAAGATAAGTAACTTGGCCACATAGCTGATAACTGGTTAGGGCAGGATTCGAACTTTGCTGCCCCACTCGGCGATGCTGAGCCTTCTCTCCAGCAAGCGGCCTCGTGGTCATACACATCTCACCTGCTCTCCTTCCATATTGGGAGCTCGCTTCCTTCCTTCAGTCCCAGGGCAGGGCTCGTATTGCTGCAAAGCCTAGGGCTGAGTAGTCTTCTCTCAGCTGCTATCCCCCAGCTGGGATGAGCCCTGCAGAACCCCAAACCATGTTCCACAGGACTGCCCCTCCCAGGTCTGAAGTCTGCTCCCACAGCTCCCCTTTCTCACCCTCACCTCTGAGCTGGGCTTTCGGGGACCCTCTCCATTCCTGTTTCCCAATCCTCAGGTTTTGAAAATCTGAAGACAAGCAAAGCCCCAAGGGAATATAAAAGCAGGCTCTGCTTCAAATAAATTCAACATGTGAAAACTGAAACCAATTGCAACCGATGCAGACTTCCCGCCTTCTCCTCTTTTCCAAAGTAGCCTGTTGCAGCCCTAGGCCTGGTGGCTTGGTGGGGCCCGGGGGCCCTCCTGGGCCCTGAGATCCTGTGGTTCTGGGAAGTCCTCTGCAAGGCCCTAATCTCCCCAAGGCCATGAGGTCTCCCCTTGAGATCGGTTCCAGGCCTTCTCTCTTCCTAGTCCTGCAGACACCACGCCCCCTCCCTGTCCCCTGCAGGGGAGGCAGTGTCGCCGGCCTCACCAGGCCAAATGCAGCCCCCCACACACCCAGGCACCCACTGCATCTCCCAGCTGCGGCCCTAATCCTAGATTTATTTAGAACTGAATGATGAGCCTGTCGTCCAGTAGTTGAAAAGCCCAGGCGGAAACGGATTTACTGGCCACATTAAATCATGTGCTTTTTGTTAAGTGAGCTGGGCTGAGGAGGTGCTCATGAGCTCCACATCCCTCCCCCTCCTCCCCAGTTCTCAGCAAAGTGCCACTCTCTCACCCACAAAACCACCTCTGGGGCTCTATCAGCTTCTTCAAGAGCCCACACCAGTCCCCTTGGCCCTACACCCCTGCAGCGGTGGGCAGTTATTTCATCCCCATTGTACAGATAGAAGCCTGAGGTCTCTGAGAGGGGAGGCAATTTGCCCTCAGCCATACTGCAAGGGGGCAGGAATGGAATGAATAGACTTCTTAACTTGGTGACCCTGCGTCCCTGGCTTTACAAGCACATGTAAGCACTCCAGGCCCTTTTCTGGGAAGAGCTCCTTAGCCTTAGGCAGGAAGGGCACAGAGCCCAGCTTTCCCTGTAAGGTCACAGGCTATTCAGGTGAGACTCTTCAGAAAGCACAAAGGCCTGGCCTGGGGGGTCGGGGAGGAACCCCAGTATCCCCTCCCAACTCTACCCCACCCCTCAAGCCTGTGAAGTGCTGGTGAATCACAGCCTGAGTTCTGTGGGGCAGGTTCACAGCCCAGGGTGAAATTCTAACCTGGGAACCACTCACTCAGCCTCTGTCCTCTCGCCCAGTCACTCCCCACCAGTGCCCCCACCCCACCCCCACATCTGCATCTACATTCTTGCTGTGGCCCACCCACTGCTCCTTCCACTGTTTGCTCTCCCACTCTGCTCTCTGTGCTCACATTCCAGGCCAGTCCCCTCTCAACCCTGTCTCCAGGCATCCCCTACTCACCCCCACCCTTACCCAGGCACCCCTGGACAAGTCAGGCTCTGAACCTGCAACACTATGAGATTCCTGCCAGGCCACCTCCCCAAAGGGACAGGCTGCCAGGAACCTGCTGAGCCCAGGGTGTTTGACCAGGGTGCCCAGGTAGCTAGCAGGCTCTCCATGTTGTTGTTGGCAGGGCTGGATGCCTCTCACTGCCCCCGAAAAAAAATTGAGGCATCTATGACTCTGTTTAGCTGGAGGAGAGGTAGGGCCAGTGAAGCATGGCCTCTTGGCATTGCCAGCCTTCTGCCCGCTGAGAACACGCTATGGTCTAGCCTGAAGTCCACAGCCCTGTCCAAGTTCGAATGAGGCACCCAGTTCCATCTGAATGGCACTGTAGGCACTTAAAAGTGTTTGTCATTAGTAGTCTTTTAGATGCCCATAACATACCAGTTTGGGTAAGCTTGGTGGAGGCCTACTTTTCGGTAAAATTCACCCATTTTGCAGAAAATGAGACTGAAGTCCAGAGAGCAGACAGTCGTTGGAGTCCAAGGTTGGAGGCAGAGGTACAGCAGGGGCAAGTACCCAGAAGTCCTTATTCCCACCTGGGGTGCTCACCTTTATCCAGGCTGGACAGAGAGGGGGGTCACCCAGGTTCTGCAGGACCCTAGCAAGACAAACCTTGAACCCCACCCTCCATCTTTTCAGGGTTCACTTTCTGTTCAGCTAGAGATTCCTGGCGCCGCTGCGCAACCCCATCCTCACCTGAGAGGGTGAGCTGGAGAGTTGAGAGGGGAGCAAACAACCCCTCACAGGACATCCTAGATGGGTGTTTCGTTTAGTTTTGGGGAAATAGCAAAAGTTGTGCTCAGAGACTGATTCTGTATTTACAAGCAATTTATTTAGCACAGGTTCACTGTAGGAATTATAATAATTTCTCAAGCCAATAAAGTATTTGGCTTAATAAGCCAAATAACACACTCCAAACAAATAACAGATCAATCACACTACTGTTCCAGGCAAGGGGAGAGGAAGGAATAATGTCCCAAGTTAATATGAAGTGCATCTTTTTGTTGTTGTTGTTGTTAATCCTCACCAGAGGAAATTTTTTCCATTGATTTTTAAAGACAGTGGGAGAGAGAGAGAGAGAGAGAGAGAGACATTGATGTGGGAGAGACACGTCAATTGGTTGCCTCCCCCATGCACCTCGACAGGAGCCAGGGATGGAATCTGCAGCCCAGGTACGTGCCCATGAGAGGGAATAGAAGTCAAGGCCCTTCAGTGTGTGGGCCGACCCTCTAATCACTGAACCACACTGGTCAGGGCAGAGGTGCATCTTTTTATACCAGGAGACGCTCAGGAGAGATGGCCACCCACCAAAAAGCTGATTTCCAGATGCCAGCACAAAAGTAAAGGTCCCCTATTGCTAGGGAATGAAGATCCTGGTGTTGGTGAGCAGACTTCCTTTGTGGGGCCGCTGCCCAACCAAAGCGTAGCCTTGGCCACGACAGGAGCTAAATGCCCCAGAGGTCTTCCAAAAGTTTTTAGGTTAGCAAAGAGTCACCTCGCCCAAACTGAAACTCTCAAATAGTCCTCACGAACTCTCAGTTTTTATAGTCTAAATGTCCCCTGGCCATCACGGCTTTCTACATGTTCTTATTGATAAGAGCTCCAGCAAGACCCCTCAGCAACTGGCTACTGACTGCTTATCAACAACGACAGATGTGGAATGATGACATTCTCACACAACTTATTTCATACTTATATCAACACAACATTTTTGTCTTTATCACAAACAAGTGGATTAAAACAACTTCACTAAGTCATAAACAAGCAGATTTGAAATTATATTAACCAATGCACAACAGCAGGGCTCTTTGATCTAATAGCGCATTTATCTCTTTGAGCCAGGCCCTCAAGGACACTGAGAAAGGCTTCAGTTTCCCCATCAGCATCAAAGCACAGGGCTGGGTGAAGGGAGTCTTCCAGGGAAAAGTGTCCTGGGCTGGGGAAGCAGAGAAGTAGGCGGGAGGAGTCTGTGGGTCACCCTGTCTCTTGTGGGTGAGAAAGGGTTGGAGAGGTTGCAGGGGAGAGCTATTGCCCCCAGCGCACCCATGCTGCTCAGAACCCCTCATAAGAGGATCCCCATTTCCCCTTAAGCTGGGGCAAGGCTGGGGATGGTCAGGGAGTTGACAAAGTTGGACCAAGAGTTCAGGTGTTTCCACAAGAGGTGATCAGTCATGAGGAGGGCCAGAAGGGAGGGAGGGAGAAGCAGTGAGGCAGGGAAGAGCCTGGAAGGAAATCAAGAGGGAAGAACACATCATGTGAGCATCATGTCTGAGGGGCATTGGGACAAGCATTTTATATGTCTAATTGTAACAATAGATTTGAATGGCATCCCCATTCTAGAGATGAGAATACGGAGGCTCAGAGAGGTTCAAGTGACTTTCTCTCAAGGTCAAACAAGACCAAATGACCCTTTAAGCTGGAACCCAGACCGTTTGATTCTGAGTCCCAAACTCTTTCTCCCCCACCAAGCAGTGAGCTCCTTGCCAACGGTGCCCATTTAGCCCTCCACCGTATCTGGTACCAAGGGTTATGCGAAAGATTGAGTCTCAGCCCTGTCCTTCTCCAGGCACCACCGTGGGCAAGCCTCTCCCCTCAGGGCTTAATAATGTAACAATAGGTGTTCAGTAAATATTGTTGCCCTAATGGCTTGTCAGGGCTCCAGTTTCTTTGTTTATAAAAACAAGTGAATAATCCCTGACAAGCCTGGAAGTGGTGTTCAGACCAGGGCCTTTGGAGCCCCTTCCAGGCCCCCAATCTTTGATCTGGGCCTTCTAGACAGTCACCCTGGTGCCATCTGGGCTTGAGAAGGCCTCAGTATTCCCATCTATGAAATGAGCTGGGGAGACAAGATGACCATTTACCTTCCTCCCAGTGTCTCGGTGCATGACTCTAATCTGTGGCCAGGAGCCACACCCTCCGCCTTCCACCCCAGGAAGGCTCCAAGCACCTCTGGAGATTTATTTTAACAAAGTTCCCAGGAAACACATGAAGTCTAATTCATTTCATGCTTTGGGAGGAAGTCCCACAAATAAAAGAAAAAGAACATGTAGTGATTCACAGAGAAGAGGCTTGAAAGATTCAAGTCTCAGCCCTGACCTTCTTTAGTCACATGACCATGGAAAAGTCTCTCTTTTCTTGGCCTCAGTTTCCATATCAGTGAAATGGGGATAATTGTATCTGTCCTGCTAGTCTCATAGCAATTCTGTGAGCCTCAGATGAACCAACGATGAAAAACACACCTTTGCCAGCAGGACACAGATGTGCAAAGGTTATTTGCATTAATTGCATTTAAATTACTGTGATTTCCCATTGTTATTGTAATACCCAAAAGGCTTGGGAGGCATTTCTCTATATGAGGGGTTCATGGGAAACTCACACTCACTCCTGCTTGGAAAAGATTTTTTATAGATTGAGGTGACTGTAGAAAGGTGAGCTGCTTAAAACAGTGTCTCATGGTCAATAAATGTTGGTTCAGAGAATGCATGGAGGGAGCAATGACCGCTGTGCATGGCTATTACTGTGTCCTGTGCTAGATATCAAGATAGTAACATATGGGTGGGACTCCTTTTATGTCCCTTGGGTCAGCAAATAATAGTTCCTGAAATGAAGATGTTGAATTTGTCTCTGATACAAAGTTCATTGTGGGGAGGAAACGGCCACAGAGCACAAATCTTTAGGAATTTTGAACCATTTCAGGAAGCAATTCAGACATCTCTAGGCAAAGAGGATGTCAGATGGAGGGGGAGAGATAGCACTGAAATTGGGGCGGGTCTCTGTCCCACCCCCACCATTTTCTCCTGCTCCCTTCTCCCCCCCCCTTTCCTTTTCTGCTCCCTGCCCCAACACCCTCTGGTGCAGCCAGACCCTGGCCTCGCATTGGGGACAGTGCGGGAGCCGTGGGAAAAGCAATCCAACCTCGGTCAGCCGGATAATTAGCTGGTCCTCTGAGACCATGGCCTCTCGGTCCCCTTCCCCTTGCCACCGCCCCTCACCCCCACCCCTCAGGACAGGGGTTTCCGAACACCCAGGCGACATCACCTCATTAATGTTAATGGGAGTCCGGACGTGAGCTGGGATGGTCATCAATTACCCTGAGTGAGAAAGGGTGAGAGAGTTTGTGTTTGTGTGTAGGGCATATGAGAGCATGTGTACACAAGTGGGTGATGTATGTGCAAGTGTGTATCACTCCTGTGTGGCATATAAGTATGTGTGTATTGTCCAAAAGAGAAATTGTACACATGCGAACCGAATGTGTATTCTGCATATATATGTGAGGTCATATGTGTGCACTCGACTATGCCTCCGCAGTGACTTGTACCTTTGTAATACATGTGTGTACATTTATACCAAAGTATGCACCGCATAATATTTAGGTGCCTCCACATACACGTCATACAAGCACGTGAGTACTTGCATGATACACACATACACAAACTGAGTGCGCTGTGTCGATATTTGTGCATCTCTATGGCATAGAAAGTGTTAAAAATAATGCCTGCCACATATCAAGCACCCAATAAATGTTGGTTATTTTTATCATTAATAGATCTGTTTACACATGTAAACCTGTGTGTGCCAGAGCCTGCAGGTGTGGAAATCTGGGTCTCAGGGTGTGTGGATGTCTATATCCACGCAGGCATTGCGACTGTATCTGTGTACACACATGTAATGTTCGCATTCGTGTGGATTTGTGCCTGCCTGTCCACGTGTATGGGTTTCCGGGCACACTGTTTATGGAGACCAGCTGGGCAGCTGCAACCTGGCCCCATAGTCCCGTCCCACGGGGCTGCTCTGGGGGCTACACCTGGCTGCAGCCTCCACACCCCATGCGGTGGCTGACACGGCTGCTAATATCCAGCACCACTCACCGCCCGAGGGATGAGCTGGGAACCTCGAGCCTCTCTTCCCTCTGCCTTCTCCAAGTTCTGTCAGCTCCCCCCCTTAGTCTCTCAATTTGTTCGCTCCCCTCTCTGTCCCCTCTCACGACAGCAATAGCCTCTTGTCCCCTCTAATCCACCCTCCACACAGCGGCGAAAGTGATCTTTTAGAAATGCAGATTGCATCACCTCCTCAACTGAGCCAGTTTAAACCCCTAATAACTGCGCTGCTCTTTGGATAAGGTCTCAGATCCTCCCCACAGCCTCCGAGGCCTGGCCTGGGCCCTCTCTCCACTGCCCTGGCTCCTGCCCCTGAGGGCCCACACCTTCGGTTCCCTCTTCCAAGAATGCTCTTTTCCACGTCCTTCCCCAGCTTCTCCTACCTCACTCAGGTCTCACCTCTGGAAGCCTCTACTTACAGATACTCCCAGCTTTATGCTTTCCTGCCACCCTGTAATTCTCTCCACTGCCCTCAACACACAAGTAATTCAGTAATTATGTTGTCGGGTCTTCCTTGTCGTCCCTGAGCACTATGAGCTCAAGAGATTTCCTGGTCGCCATGCATCCAGATGCTGGGCCATACCAGGTGCTGGGCCCCAGCTGTCTAGAAGCCAGCAGTCTCTTGGGAGAGAGAGACACAGCCCCAGAGAAGACTTTTAGTAGGTGCACTGAGAGATGGGAGGAGGGGGGAGAGGGTCACTCCAGGAGGTGCTGGCAGAGCTGGGCCATAAGAAATGAAGGGTGAGCCAGGACAGGGGGCTCCGGAGAGTGAGAACAGCCAGAGCAAATAGCAAGTGTGTGCAGCTTGTTGTTGCTATAACATAAATTATAACATGGGAAGTAGTAAGAAGTAAAACTGGGAATACCAGTGAGGACCAGATCATGGAACTTCAGCTTCCCCTCTTCTTTTTTTTTTTTTTTTAATTCATCAGGCACCTATCAGTCTGAGAGTCCAAAGTCCCATTTATGTTGAGGACATTCCCATCCATCAGGCAACATGTGGCTGATATCCGCTGGAACCAGCTCAAGGACCCCTGGGATGGCCATTGGGTCTACGGCCCCAAATTCCCATGTTATCAGCAGGAAGGAGAGGCCCAGAGAGGAGCAGTGACTTCCCCTCAAACCCAGAGCTTAGCCAAGTGTCCGAGTTCAGCCCAAATTGGGCCACCCAGCCTGCAAAGAGACTGTGCCCCAGGGGTCAGGGGTCAGAGGTCAGACAGCTTCTTCCCCAGAAAGGCTCCGGTCCCCTCTAAGTGGAGGGGACCAGCCCCTCACACAGGCCCCAGGCAGGAACTCGAGCAAAGCAGCAGATTAGCTCTGTGAGGAGGCCCAGGCGGGGACCAGGGGGTAGGGGCCTCTGTGAGAGGGCCAGGAGCTTTAATTCCCCCCTTTCAGTTGCTGCTGCTAATTCAGGTCCCAAGGGGCTTGCTGAGTTTGTCCGGGACCCAGCCACTTAATCTTATAATACCTCCCAGCAAAGCCCCTTTGTTCTCTTTCTTGCGTAAGGTGGTAGGAACTGCCAGCTGCCCCTCCACCCCTCACACCTCCCTCATCACTCAGCCGGGAGCCTCTGCTGGTGGTGATGGCTGTACCTCCTGTCTCTCCTGGGGTCCCCAAGAACTTTCCAGTGGGGATGTTTAAGGCAGATAACTGCAAATAAAGACACATTTCTGAATTGTCTCCTCCCATCTTTCAGAGGCCAGGCATTGCATCCTACTGACCCTCTGTGCAGGAGAGACCCCCAAACTGTGGCATTTACTTGTCTTTGAAGTAGGAAGGCTTTGGCTGGCTCCAAGCCCATCCAGCTGTGAGGTGCACGTCCTCTGACCTCCCAGAGACAAGCTGGCTGGGGTCTCCCTTTCCTCTCTCCCCACTCCTAGAGTACCAGCGGGGTCTGTGGACATGTGAGCTGTGCCCTTATTCAAGAGCCCGTATTGAGAAGGGCCACATCTGCTCTCTGTCACCATACTGAAATTCTAAATAAGTTTTGAACAAGTGGGGTGGTATTTTCATTTACAGTGGACCCCACAAATTATGCAGCTGATACCACCTAGAGTTTTAGAGCAAGCCCAGAAGGCAGCAACCTGGGAACCTGAGGAAACCTGGGTTCTGCTCCCAGCTCAGCCCTGGCTGGATGTATGAACGTGTATTGTCCTCCCTCTAGAACTCAGTTTCCCCAAGAGAAAAATCAGTTCAACCAACATTGACTTGGAATACTGAACTAGTTTAACTAGTTCGAATATTTATCAGACTGTCAAGAACTACCCAAAAAGCCATGCTCAACAGGGGCCTAAATAAAATGGAGATCATTGAAAGGGAGAGGACAGGACAAACGAAGGGGCCTGTCAGTGTCTGCCCATTTGGATGCGCTCCAGAGCTGGTGCAAGGAGCTGGGGGAAGCAGAGCAGAGTGCTCACCCTCAGCCTCTGCGTCCCTTCCCTGGAAACCCAGAAAGCCAGGCAGGGAGAAGGGACAGTTGAGTTGGCCATGGACACAGATGGAGGACAGGCATGGTCCAGGCAGCCATTACCCCTGTTAAAGGCACCCCTCTGTCAACAGAGCCCCCTCTGAGAAGGCCAGTGCTCTGACACCGTCCTCACCATTGCTGGGCGTAAGGGCAGGCTCCTGCTTGTGGGAGTATCCAGGCTTCAGCTGCTCATGTGGCGCCAGCCAAGGGCAGCCCTTCTTCACCTTCCCAGGTTCTGAAGGACACAGAGTCTTTCTCAGGGTGTGATCACTTCCACAGACAGTTCCCCCAGGCCCAGTGTTATGAGGCCCTGTCCAGCGTCCACTGTCTGATCCCTTCTTCCTGCACACTGTATTAGCACATATGCCTGGGAAGAGGCCCAGGAGGAAACAGTCATTTCTGTTTGGGTGCTGCAGATCTCACCCAGAACCCTCCTGCCTTTGCACCTGCTGACACCAGGCTTCTGTAGGTCCCTGAGGGGTTGGCTGGCTTCTCTACTGGCTCCAGAGATATGGGCTGGGTATCTGCACAGCAGAGGGGCTTCCTGGAGCCGGGGCTATTTGCTCCCTCCTCCACTTCCCCTTCAGTGGTTAGGACAGGGCTCTACACAGTAGGGTGGACGGGGTCCTACTGGGTCTCAAGGCTCTTGGGGTTTACTCTCCAGATACTACACGTGGGCCTGCTGTATTCCAGCTTCTCAGGAAAATGGGTCAGGCCAGCCCATGAGTTCCAATTAGGACTGGGATCCTGCCCATCTGGTTACCAGTAAATCCCAGGTCCTAGCACAGTGCCTGGCATATAATAGATGTCCTCTAATATTTATTAACCAAATGAATGAAGAATGAATGAATTCATTCATTCTTCAATTTCACTGAATGAAAGAATGCACTGAATAATGAATGAAACAGCACCTGGAAGCTTTCAAGTCAGTTCCAAGAAGGTCTTCCTTACTCTTACACAGACTGTGTTTAACCAGAGTTCTTCTCTTGCCTGTGGTTTGCTCTTTGGAGTTTGAGTTGATAGTAAATGAATAAAGAGTGGTGGGTGTGCTTCTTGTCCAGAGTCTGGGAAAAGGCTGCACAATCTCTCCTGGGCCTCTAGGTCACAACTCAGACTCCCAGAACGCCAGGAGAGAGGACACCCTGGATCGTCATCACCAAACTCCTCAGACTTAGCCAAGGTGGGTGACCAAGGTCCAGAGAGGGGAAGGAACTTGCCCTAGGTCACACAGTGAATTGGTGGGGGAATTAGGACTAGAACCTAGGTTGCCTGACTCTCAGCCCAGAGCTCTTTCCGTCCCTCCAGGAACCCAGCTATTCCAAGTCCAGACACTGTGAGCTAGGTCACCCCTGGTCAGGCAGGCCTGGCCTGTGACCTGGGCCTGGCTGTCTCGAGCCGTGCCAGCCTGGCCGCCTGCTGGCCAGAATGCTTGGAATTGCCAGGGAGACAGTAGGGTTATGTTATGATTTGTTTTGAATCAGACAGCCTTGCACAACTGTGAGGCCTGCAGAAAGCTGGGCAGACCCCTCTTCTCCACCCCTGCTCTGGGGCCAGAGGCCCGCAGGCCACAGGGCACACAGGGGCGGAGGCTCCAGATCAGTAGAAGAAACCTGACTGTTTACGGTGGGGATAGCTCCCCAGGCTCTGTTATCAGACCTCACGCAAGGAGGGATGTCAGACAGCTGCTCAGGCAGCAGTGGGAATAGTGGCGAGGGCCCCAGGCCGGGAGACTAGGCTCTGGCTCCTCCAGTTGCAATCTTGAAATGAGCTCCAGCCACCCCCTCCCCTGGGCTGCATTGCCTGGCTGTTTCCAGTGTAAGCTCTCTCACTCTCTTACCCATCAGTATTAGGTCACCGATCGTTCCCATTCTACAGGTAGGTTCAGGCCCTTGACAGAACTCAAACAGTGAGGGATCCAAATCTAGGTCTTTCTGGCTTGGAAGTCTTATCTCCCCCCCCCCCCCCCAAAAAAAAAAAAATTGCAATTGAATGACTCATGACACAACCCAGTTCCTATGGCAGCTTGCCCTCCCAGGGCTCTCTGTTAAGAAAGATGCACAGGACCCACAAAAAAAGATACTCCGGGTGTTGATGTTAATGGACAGTGTCAAGTTTGCAGACCTGACCAGGTGAAACATTCCATGGCTGCTCATTACCCACAATATAAGGGCCTAGCTCCCCACACTCAACTGTGATCTTGCCCCTGAGGCCTCTCCAGCCTCGGCTCCATACCTTCCCTCCTTTGAACCTCATGATCTAGCCCCTAGAAAGTGACTTCTGAACCAACCCTGGCCATGTTGTTTCAAGCCTCCAGACTTATGTTCAGGCTATTTTTTCTGCCTGCATACCACCAACCCACTCCTCCCTTCTTATAATCTGAGAGACAAATAAAGTGTTAACTCCCTCATGTCTCCTTGCCCCCAAGTCTGAATCAGGTACTCTTCCTGTGCCCGCTCAATCTCTTGGCATACTTATACCACACTAGAGAGAAAAGATCTGCTTCTGTGCCTATCCACCTGTCTATATTGTGAACCATACCTCTACCTCCAGATCCCAGCGCCTAATGGGCATTCCATGAATGCTTGTTGAGTGAATGAATGAAATGGAGCAATGGCTTGGGGAGGTGAGCCTTGGAAAGGAAGGGAGTGTCCAGGGGGCTGGGAAAGTCCCTGGCCAGTGGAAGGAGCTAGGGGAATCCCCAACCTCTCAGGAAACACTGGCCTGAAACCAACAAGGTGAAATTTAACTGCGATAAATGAAGAAAATGTCCCTGGAGGTATCCAGGAAGGCTGTGACCAGGTGCCCTGCAGCCCAGCCCAGGGGAATGGAAAGTCACCTTCTGCCCTCCCCACAGGAGGATCAGAAACAAGCCATGGAGGGTGTGGCCTCCAGGAGCTCCTGGGACTCCATCCAGCCCTCTCTCCCTGTCTGACCAGCACAATATCTCAAGCTCTGGACCTGCAGGCAGGACGGAAGTCCATTCAATCTCAGAGAGAAAAAATGGAAACTTAACTAGAGAAGATTTATGTAACCTTCCAGAAGCATGCCCCATGGTGGTAAGCCACAGAGGGGGAGTGATTCTGCACAGCCTCTCTGCCTGCAACAATGTCCTCAAGATGACCGAGTACTTTGGCATCAGAATTTTTTAAATAAATGTGTTGGAGTAACATTGGTTAATAACATTATATAATTTACAGGTGTCCAACCTTATAATACAACATCTGGATAGTCTTCTGACACCATGTATTTGACCCCCTTTTCCGTCTTCATCCTTCCCCCTCACCCCTCTTTCCCTCTGGTAACCACCATTCTGTTCTCTGTATCTATGTTGCTTTTTGTTCTATAGCCCACGTATGAGTGAAATCATACAATGCTTGTCTTTTTCTATCTGACTTATTTCACTTAACATGATACCCTCAAATCCATCCTTGTCGCAAATCGCAATCTTTTTTATGACTGAGTAAGCAACAGGACACTTGACCAAGGAGCAGGTGGGGGAGAAAAAAATGCCTGCATAAACATTGTCGATATTGTAATTTAATATTTGTAAAATGGGAAGACACACCCTGGTGTTTCCATATACCAACTGCAGACACGTTCTTGGCTGGGGACTGTGCAGAGGAGAGTGGGGCAAAGCACAGGCCACAGTTTAAATAAAGCTGATTTGCACCGTTTGAGCAGTATTTTTCTGGACGATTGTTTACAGACAGTTGGTAAGTTACTACTAATAATGACTGTTATACATTATTCCCCTCCTTAGCACTGTCCCAAGACAGGATTTTTATATACATTCTTTTACTTTGCCTAATTTAATGTATTAATTATGCCTTGCTTTATATTTCTCTGTTCAAAGTTAATCTTTTGTATGTCTGCCTGAATTCTCTTACCTTGCCAAACATGTGAAGATGCTTTAGGATTGTACAATTTTATCTCACTGCTGGTCAGAAATAGGGGAGAAACTCACTGTTACTTCTTCAAAGGCCTCTGGGGTCTTCTCTGAAAAATAGCACACACCCTTTTGTCCTAGAGATCCTTGGCATCCACCTTGCTCACTGAACTCACCAGGCAGCATTAGGAGTGTTTTCCATGATCTCTTTTAACATGATGAGCCTTTTGAGGACAGTCCCAAAAGTATGATTTTAACACAATTGCAGCAGAATCACCTGGGGACTTTATTGAAAGTACAGACTTCCTGGGCAGACCTCAGCCTCTCTCTGCTCCAGCGTCCCTGGGGTTGGGCCCAGGAATCAGCCTTTTCACAAGTTTCCTGGTTGATTTTCCTGTGCACTCAAGTTTGAGAACCTCTGGCCTAAGGCATGGAAGGTATTCAGGATATGTTTGCAGAATGAGCTCTCGGGGAGTGAGTTTCGAGAGGTGCAATGTAAATAGGAGTGCCATCTGTGGAGTTGCTCAGTGTTCTTCCCAGCCATGGCATTGGGCAATGCTGTCTCTGAGCCTCTCATTGAACCTCGCCTCGGCAGTGTGCTCTGTCCCCATGGGACTTAGGGTGGTATTCCTGGTGACTTCCCAAGCCAAACTTTCTCCATGAGTGATGAGCCTCCCCATCTTTCTGTAGTAACTCCTGCAGATGGGTACCCAGGGTGGGTGGCCAAGGGATCAGCAGACTCTCTGCACTCCACACTACAAACTGTATTCTCTGTCTTGTATGGCCAGGCAGGCCAGGGTCACCTTCTGTGGCCAAGTCATAAGTTCAGTTCCAGTGAAAAATACACACTCACCCATGGGTGCCATTAACCCCTAATTTGGGGTATAGACTACTCTATTCCTAGGTACAGCCTCATCCTTGATCCTGTGTACAGACTGACTCCTAATCCTAAATATAGACTAACCCCTAATTCTGGGTGCAGCCTGAGCCCTGGTCCTGAGTACAGACTAATTTCTTATCTTGAATATAGACTGACTCCTTGATTCTGGGTGTATATACTTATCCCTGGTCCTTGGTTTAGACTGACTCTAATTGTAGGTATAAACTGATCCCTAATCCTGGGTACAGCCTGACCCTTAATCTTACCTAGCCAAGGTCTAATCTCCCTAATTCAGAAAACAAGCTGACTCATAACACTGGCCAGAATTTGAGCCTAAACTCTGATCTCAGTCCCCCAATCCTAGTCACAGAGGGGCCCACTTCTGTACATATTATCCAAAACTCTGACCACAGACTGACCCTCTGGGGTTGGTCTAGGAGTGTGTGGAAGGCTTGAAAAGGGATGTCATGTCAATGGAGACCAAAGAGCCATGTCTAAAACAGAGGGATGGGTTCTGACCAGCCAAAGTTCTGACAACTTGTGTCTTCCCTACCAGAGCCCTGGCACATTGATGGAAACCGAGGGCACTGGAAACTTGTGACCTTGGCCAGGTGCCAGTACTCCACCTCCCACTACTCCTGTCAGACTGCCTCCAGGTGCCTGTCCAGCCTCCACCCCATGCCCTGGGTCATGGGGACAAAGCCAAACATTAAAGGGAAGATGAAAGGCCTGATATAGGGCTCAAGAATGTGCAGGTATCATTAGTGGACAGAAGCCTGGCGTGCTATGGCCTGCTGGCTCTCAACCCCTTCCCAGGGTGGACCCCAGGCCACAAGCAGTGGGGACAAACCCAAAGTATGGTCCTAGCAAGGTCAAGGACTGTCCAGATGGGTGACTGGGGCCTGGCTTCTCCCTACCTAACATATGTTGGGGCCTCAGATGTCCATGAACAGGGTTGAAGGTAAAGGATGTTAGTAAACTGGTGACTAGTCCACAAGGCTCAACTGGTCCCTACTGGTTCCTCACTTTGCAGGCAGGTTTGAAGCAGTTCAGTCTTGGATCTAAAGGAATGGGGTTAGAGACTACGTCTTGTGGTTCCTCTTTTCTTGCCAACCCATCTTGGCTAGGGAAGCATTTGGGTGCGTTGGTGTCACAGTCTCAGTCCTTATCCCAATGTGAAGGGGAAACATAAACCCTGACCTCTTTGAGTTCCAATTTGAAGGAAGACACAGAGGCCCTGCTCAAGCTAAAAACCAACCCCTTCCCTCCCAGGAATGAAGATAGGTGTCCATAGAGCTACTGGCCCAGTCACAGAGCAGACTGAAGGGAGAGAGTGAGACAGATAGGTCGGTCCAAGCAGCCTCCTTGGAGATAGTCCCCATGTAGTGAGAAAGATTAGCCACCCCTTACATACACACTCGCGCACAAGCCCTCACGGAGAGCACCCAGCCCCAGGAATGCTCAGGGCCCAAACCATTTCTCTCCTTGCTGCCCAGGGCCCAGCCTGCTAGAAGCCTGTGCTCACTTCCCCCTGGGAACTGAGGGGTGGGGGACAGGAACAAGCCTCCCAGGCATTCCTCCCACATTCCTGGGGACCATTTCTCCTTCCTCCCTGCCTCAGCCTGGCCATAAACTATTTCAGGCTTGCAAAATCTGCTCTGTTGCTCTCCTGCTCACAGTTCGCAGTGGCAGAGGCCTGGGTCCAGGCCAGGAAACCCGCAGCACCCACAGAGCCCAGAGGGTTCTGGTCAACTAGGACGGAGGAAACTGGGTGACCTTTTGGGCATCAACCTCCTGGGGAGCACAGAGAGTGAGGAATGGCTCATTCTATGGGGCAGAGCCCCACTGCCCAGAGACTTTGCCCAGGGTAGAGAAATGGTTAGGAGGACAGGCCAGCATGTGTTTGGAGGTCCAGCAGTGGGCTGAGGACATTCAGACAGATCGTCTCATATAAGGCTCACTTTCCCTCAACCCCCAGGGTCATGTCATCATTCCCATTTTACAGATAAGAAAACCGAGTCTCCAGTCAAAGTTCTTCTTAGGGTTTGTGTAATGTCTCCCTACCTGACCATAGGCTTTGCAGGGTCGGAGCCTGGTCTTCCATTTCACCATGCTTCCCTTACTCTCCACCCCATCTAAATATCAATAGATGCCAGTGTCCTTCCTCCACCCGCCCTCACCTCACACCTGCACTCAGTTCTCAGACTCCCCACAACACCCCATTCACCCTCTCCTCCCAGGATCCCACTCCACGCTCGCATCCCCACTCCCTTTCCCCTCCCTCTGCTCACAAGCTACCTGTGTTCACACCTCTGGCCTCCTCTGTGCCTTTGAGGCTTCCCTGCCTCTGCTCCGGAATGTGACCTGTGTCTCAGAGAGAGCTCTCACCCTCTAGCCCCAGCTCTTTGTTCCCCAAGGGGACCTTCCAGAGTCTTTGTCATGGTAAGATGACCCCTCCCATCTTCAGGCAGCTGGGGCTTAGAAGAAATGGCCTAAAGCCACCCGCTCTGTGGGCCAGGAGCCAGGTCTGACACATCTCTGTGTTTTCAGAGTCTAGAATGGAGAAGAGAGCTGGCCAATGAATGAATGAACAAACATGCATGAATGAATGAATCCCACAATGCCTTACTGAGCAACTATGTATTCTAGATGCTGACAATATGGTAATGATAAAAAGGGAGGTTATTCTTATCCCCAGGGAGTTTCATTCTAGTGGCGAGGGGACAGAAGATAAACAGCATAAATATATAATGTCAGGTGCTGCTATGAAGCAAAATAAAGCTGGAGGTGCTATATGAAGGATGTTCATCAAAAGGGTGCTTTCATGCATATTAAGTCAAAGAATGAGTATAGAAGATGCTGGGTGAGGTTCTGACCCTACACTGCCACTAACTGTGTAATCTTGAGCAAGTCTTACCTCCTCTCTGGACCTCAGGATCCTTATCTGTGAAATGAGACAGTTGAACTGGAAGGCCAACGTTGAGGTTTGACCTCAGCTTTGACCTTCAAGGACTTGAGCACAAAATGCCTCTGTGAATGTAATGGGGAAATTATAGGCATCTTGGAGGCAGTCTGAAGGAGACCTTTCTCTGCTCCAGCAATTCCCCAGGCTCCAGTGTTTTGTTGATGTCACAAAATCTGCACATTATGGAGTGGATTTGCACTTTTGGTCCCCAAGCTCCTGGGATGGCATGTCATGCAAATGTCAACAATTAGCACAAATAAGTAGACTGTATTCAGGCTTCTTCCTAGAGGAAGGAGGGGAAGGGTCACCTTGAGCTATAGGAGGGCAGAATTCTCTGGAGGCCTGGAGGCCAGCCCTGCTTCTTCTTCTCCCTCCTGGTACCCTCCAGCCCATTCCCTAACCCTTAGTCAGACACCCCTCAGTGGACTGCCCTACAAATCCCACAGGGACCTCCTCAGGACCGACTCCTAACAGTGGGACATAACTCCCCATCTGGGCTTGGGATACAACCTCGCCTAAGCCCCTAAGAGTAGCTACCCAGCCCTGACACCAGCCCTGCCCTGCCCTGCCCTGCCCTGCCCTGCCAGCTCTTAGGGCAGCAGCCTTCAGAGTTTGCAGCAGCCTGGGGGGCCTCAGAGCGCTTCCCATACCAGGTGCCTACCCCCATGCCAGGCCAATCCTAGAGGCTCCAATTTCTAATGCCTCCCAAGATCAGTAAACACTGTGGCTTCGCCTCACTGTAGCTGCCTGGCCAGGATCCCCCCTCCCCCCCAGGGTTTTGTTTTGTGCACTCACTCTCACACACACTCACACTAGAGCACACACAAGACTCCCACCTGGGGCTAAAGATTTGTGGAGAAGAAACTAGCAGTCATAGGGAGCTTTACAGGTACCCATCTCATTTAATCCTCTCCCCACCCTAAGAGCCACATTTACAGTCACTTCCACCCCCAGGTGCGCGGCAGACTCAGGAGACTGCCTGGCCCTGTGACACCAGCCCATGAGCCCACTGCCCCCACCCCCACCCCCCCACGTGTGCGCACAGCCGGAGGCGCTGCTGCAGATGGCGATCAGAGTCAGGAGTCCAGGGACTGGGGTGCTGAGCCACTGCCTCTCCAGGGGACCCTGGGCACAACTCTTCCCCTCCCAAAGCCTTGATGTTCTTATCTGGGAAATGGGAATTATAAAACCTCTCTTTTCATGGGATCACACCAGATGGCCCTTAAAGGGCCCTTCCGATTCCCATATCCAGGGTTCTCACATGCCAAGCTGGAGCCTCAGGCCACCCAGGGCTGCACAGCTACTCCATGAACCTGGCCAGGGCCTCCGGGGATGGCCTCCTGCCTCGCCTCCCCATTGGGGTGGGGTCAGAGGAGGTCATGCCAGGCAGGGCCCCTTCTTCTGTTGGCGCCGAGCACAACCTGCACTAGTGCTGACTTACAGCTTCACCGGCTGCTGACATCAGCACCCAGCTGTTGTGGTGAGGAGGGAGGCCTCCTAGGGAAACAGGTTTGCTAAAGCTCAGCCAGGCAGGACCTCCCAGCAGGGCTGTTGGAGCAGGTTTAGTAAATACCCTGGGTAGGCGCCTGTGGAAACAGGAGTGCGTGATCCGAAGCAATGCTTCCTCCGGGCAACCCTCCCCACTCTCCAGCCACCCCAAACCATGATAAAATTTCTAAGTAGCTTAGGACCTTCCAGAGTTACTGAGCCCATCATCCTAACAACCACCCTCCCTCTAATGTCCCATCTCCGGCACCGCCATCCCCCACCGCAGCTCTCGCCATCCCGCATCTGTCGTCTCCGCCATCAAAACCTCATCATTACCTCCCACTTCCTCCTCCATCTTCACCCCACCCTCCTCCCAGCAGCACTCACCCGCACCAACCCCAAACGTCACTATCTAATCCATAATCCGTCTCACTCCCCGGCTAAATTCTTTATGAGCTATCAACTTTGGCTGGAATCACATCCACACCACAGATCTGCAACCCACCAACAGTTCCAGGAGGCAACAGTGTTCGGTCTGCTACTTGATTGGTGTCCCTTCCTATGGGACATGGCCATTTACAAATACTCAGCATGTGGACACTTCACTTCCTTAATAACTGCCTGCCCCAGGGTGGGCTGAGGGGGCCCAGCTGGACCCAGTGCCATCTCTGCCATCTGTAATCCCTCTGAGCTAACACCAAGCAGTGTACCTGGCTTGTGTAAACACACATCCCAGGTGCTGAAGAACAACTAACTGTGATCACAGTGGATCAGCCACTCTGGTCAATCTTACCTGTCTTAAGCTCAGATAACCCTGGAGAGGAATCTGTTTCTCTGTCATTTCTGACAACAGATACGTTGGATTCTCCTTGCAGAGCCAGCTGGGGTCCAGGGAGTCCATAACCCAGGTAATAAAAGAGCTCACCTTACACTTCATTCAGCCCAATGTGTCTGCAATTTTGCTAGAAATTATTCAGGGGCAGCTGAATTAATATTCAGCTGTGGTGGAGTAAAAACAAAACAAAAACCTCGCTTTGGGGCCCAAAGTCTGAGTTGGAATTCAAAAAAGACTTGTGTTGGAATCCTGACTCTGCCATTTAACTGCTGTGCCTCCATTTCCTCATATGTAAAATGGGAATGAGAATATCTGCCTCATAGGCTTGATTTGAGGGTTGCATGTGTCAAGAACTCCTAAGGACCATTTTCAGGCCCGCTTGACCCCAAGATTGAGCTGAATCTGAGTAATCATTCTAGAATACTTCCAGGGGGGAAAAACTGCCCTCATGATCTTGTCTGACCCATGTAATTTTAAGAGTTCTTTTTACATGGGTCATTTCCAAAATCAAAACTAAGTTTATTACTGACACTGCAGTTAAAGCAGAGTAATGAGTTCTGATGATTCTCTTATGAAACCACATATTTTGTACTCAGACACTCTCCAGCTTTGATCTGTTTTAATTTTTATGGTATGTTGGAGACAAGACTTTGTATCTACTCTTGCCTGTAAGTCTTGTCATGCCCTTTGGCCAAAGGCAACTTGAGTGTGAACTTCCTACTGTCACTGTCATGGTCATTAGCATCCCAATGTTTCTCCAGATGCCTCTCCCCCTGCCCTCCCCACCTCCCACCACGCTGAAAGAGGGTTCACAGGAGGAGGATTCAAGCTGAGCCCTTGGAGGACAGACCAAAGCTTTAGAGCAGTGGTTCTCAGAGAGTGGTCCACGGCCCAGCAGCGCGAGGATCACCTGGGAACTTGCAGCCATGCATAATTCTCCGGTCCACCCCAAGTGCGCTGAATCAATAATTCTGATGTCTGCACTTGAACATGCGTCACTCGAGTTTGAGAACCACTGCATTCGAGAACAGAAACCTTCAAGCACAACATGCACGCACATTGGAGCCGTTAAGGCACATCCAGCTTCTAGGAAGTCATTTTGGTGTGGGAAAGAAAGGAGGGAGCACATCATTGGCAATGCCTGGGAGCCCACACCCTCAGCACTCCTGGAAGCATGTGGGAAGGATGGCCTGGGGTCTGGAAGGACACCAGGAACCTTGGGACTCACGGGCTGCGAGGGAGGTGGGAAGGGAGCAGCGTGTCTGGCTGCCACTCAGGCTTCTCGCTGGCTGGGGGTCTCAACAGCCTCCCACAGTCGCCTGGGCCTCTGTTGGCAGGAGCCTTCTCGTTCCCCAAGCTCACACTGAACTCGTTAGTGATGCTGGCATTCCCAGCTGTAGTTTGGCACCGAGGTCTGGCGACTTCCTAGAACCAGCCCAGCACCATTGCACTAATAGGGACCTCACCAGAGGGCTGAAACTGGGGTGCTCAGGCCTTGACTGCATAAAGCCCCTAACACACTGCCCTGTCCGCCTTCCTTCCTCCTCCCTTCCTATATGTCTGGAGCTGTACCAGGCCTTGGAGCTACAGTGAAGGGACAGATTCCTGCCCTCAAATTACTCATCAAGCTGTAGGGGGAAATGAATAACAAAGGCCACTATTTCCCAAGTCCTAAACCGTGTCCCACATTGCACCAAGCTGTTTGTGAACATAATAGGACTTAATGAGACAGTTGCCCATGAAGCAGATACCACCCCAGGACAGTGAGCTGTGAGCACCAGGGGAGGGTAGTTGGTCAGGTATGCGGAGTCCACAGAGGGAGACGGCTGAGAACAGGGTGGTCGGAAGTTTCCCAAAGGAGAGGGGGCCCAGCACTGATTTGGAAGCAACAAGAATATTGTCTTCTCTGTCTCGAATTCTCTTTGTCTCTCTCTACCTTTTCTTCTTTCCATACATAGATCACTCTATAAATGAGTAAGATCTTCTTATGACAGACTGTGATCCTGTCATTAAAACATGATTGGGAAATGAGCAGAATAAATAAACTGTGGCACAGCCACACAGTGGAATACTACTCAGCCAAAAAAGGAGCTACCGACGCCTGCTACCACACGGAGGCATCTCAAAAGCATTAAGCTCAATGAGAGAGGCCAGACAGGAAAGACTACATACTATCTGATTCCATTTAGAAGAACTTTCTTTTCTATGGAAAAGGTAAAACTACATAGAGAGAAGGCAGATAGGTCAGCAGTTGTTTGAGATTGGGAGCCAGAGCAGGGACTGGCTACAGGGGAACTTTGTCAGTGACAGAAGCGCACCAAAACTGGATTGGGCTGATGGTTGCACAGCTATCCAAATTTACTTAAATCATTAAATGTACACTTAAAGTGGGCGAACGCGATGGAATGTAGATTTTACCTTCATACAGAAGCAGGACAAATAGAAAAGGAAGATAGCTGACAGAAGGACGGATGGACAGATGGATGGGTGGATGGTTAGACCTGTGGAAAAAAGGTTATAAATGTTGATTACATGACAAGGTCATGCGATGGTGTGGATATGGGTGCTCACTGCACAATATTTTCAGCTTTTCTGTATGTTTGAGAGATTTCACAATAAAATGTTGGGGAAATGTTTTAAATCTGGAAGCAGTAAAGTGATCAAAGGATGTATGGTTTAGAAAGGTCATTTTGGCCACCAGAATGGTAAAATAAAAACCACTGACAGTGGTGCTGGTAAGGATGTGGAGAAACTAGAACTCTCATTTACTGCTACTGGGAGTAGAAACTGATACAACCCCTTTGGAAAACTGGCAGTGTCTACCCCATGACACATACTCCTCTCATCGGTATATAACAGAAATGTGTACACTTATGTACCACAGGCATAGATAACGATGTTTTCAGCAGTGTTATTCACCAAGCTGGAAATAGCCCAGTGATTATCAGCGGAATGAATTACACAGCAGTGAGAATGAATGAGCCACACACATCACAGGGTGAATTCACAACATGAATTTCACAATGTTGAGCAAAGGAAATCAGACACAAAGGAGTTCATGTGATGTGATTCCATTTATATAATGTTCCAAAGTCAGGCAATACTAACTGTCAAGAATAGAAGACAGAAGAGTGCCTGCCTTTCGTAAGGGTAACAATGGGGGGGAGGGGGGAGGGGGGAGGGGGGACATCAGGCAAGGGTTGTGGGAAGCTGGCGTACACTGTTTCTTGATCTGGATGATTAGCTGCATGTAAAACTCATAAATTGCATGCAAAAAATTATCAAGCAGTATACGTGTGATGTGTGCACATTTCTGCATCTGTGTTTTGATTAGATAAAAATAAAGTTTATTAAACAATTGGGGAAAAAAGAAACCTATTTGGCCTTCACTCAAGGATACCTTCACCTTAAACCTGACCCCTGAGGCTTCTGGAGGTCCAGGCAGTTTGCTTCCGCCTCTCTGAGCACCCGGGGATGGTCCCCACACGTGATCCAGCATAGGCAAAGTCCTTGGCATTTGTCGGATTGGCAAGGTCAATGGAGGGGAAAGAGGCGTCAGAGATTTTGATGCCAGACTAGCCCAGAGAGCCCACAAAAGTCCTAGAAAGTTTGGCATGCCAGCCTAAATCAGAGTGAATCACAAAGGAGTGTTCCAGCCTGGGCCTGTGTGAAATCAAGGTACGTGCACGCTGAGGGGATGAACAATGAGAATCGGTGAGAGACTTAGCAGGCCTGCTCTCCTGCCCAAAGCTGTCATCCTCATACAAGCCTCTGCCTTGTCATAACTGTCTAAAGGGCTTTAGTAAAAGCCTACCAAAATCAGCTCGGCAGGAACTCCTTTTGCAAAGGAACACTCACCCTTCAGATATAGTTTGTACTGGTGAGGTTTCCGTGTTTGGATGGCAGACCCTCAAAGCAGGGCCCACCTTTCTTTTCCTTTATAATCAACTCCCATTTCCCATGAAGAGAAGGGAGAGGGGTCGGCTGATAACATTATCCGTGTCAGGAGATCTAATTCCAAGTACAACAGTCAGGTTTCCCCACTATCACAGCTGATTGTGTGCTGGTGTTGTCTGGGTGCCTTCATAAGCGTGATAAAATGTTAAAAATGAGATCTGAAATTGTGAGTCCCTGGCTCAGGAATGAAATGGTGACAACAAGCACGTTCTGAAGTATTACCAGATTTAACCAACAGTTTTGTTGTGCTAACAGACTCAGAAAAAACAGCCATCAACAATGTATAAACCTGTCGTGAGCACCATAATGTTTAATAAAAAATGTGTAAAATGAATGAAATGTGCATGGGCCTTGGCAGTCAACTTTAGGAGACTTTTGCTGGCTATAGACCATTTAGCTATCATTGTGGGCTGGCTTCTCCCAGAAATACCCTGATAGACTCAGGTAGGGAGGAGGGAAGGAGCTCAAAGGCTAAGTGATCCCCCTGGGAGCTCCATACAGGTTCTGTGCCCAACTACATTTAAGAAACACTGTGTCCAAGTGAAACAACGGTGTTGGCAAGGCTATGGAGAAACAGGCTCAAACACAGCTGGTGGCGGTACAACTGGGACCACCTCCATGGAGGACAACCTGGCAGTGTCTTTTGAAATTAAAAATGCACATGGCCTTTGACCCAGCAACTCTACTCCCTGGCATTTTTCCTGCAGATACACTCCCCCAAGTACCAAGTGACGTGTGGACAAGGATACTCGTTTGCCACGTTGTTTATAATAATAAAAGCCTGGAAACTGCCAGACTCTCTCTCAAAGGGGGTCTGGCAAAATAATCTTGGGAGGAGTGGCTAACATTTATTGAGTGCTTATTGCACACCAGCCAGTGTCCTAAGTGTTTTACAAGTATTATCTCATTTAATGCACACAGAACTCTCTGAGGGAGATGCCGTTATTAATCCTGGTCCACAAATGAGGAAACTGAGTCACTAAGAGATTGAGTGACTGGCTCAGCACTAAACAGAGGGTTTGTAGTGGAGCAGGGATCTAAACTCTCGCATTCTGTCTACAAAGTCTATGCTCATTATTGTTTCAATATACAATATCTTCCAAGTGAAAATTTGAATCACCTATCCAATGGGACACACAGCCATAAAAAACGACGGGACAACTTTATGTGTACCCGTGACAAATGGTTCCAGATACACTGTTAAGTGAAAGAGATAAAGAGCAGAGCAGTGTGTTGTACATATTTGAGACTATCTTTAGAAGGATGCACAGGGAACCGGTAAGGGCCTCCAAGAAAGGGAACTAAGTAGCAGCTGGAGGAAAAGATGAAAGAGACATTTTTGTTTGAATTTGTTTTTAAATTTTTAAAAATATATATCTTTATTGATTTCAGAGAGAGGAAGGGAGAGGGAGAGAGATGGTAACATCAATGATGAGAGAGTCATTGATCGGCTGCCTCCTGCACGCCCTCTACTGGGGATCGAGCCCGAAACCCAAGCATGTGCCCTGACCGGGAATTGAACCTCAATCTCCTGGATCCTCAACCACTGAGCCACACCCTGCTGGGCTGTTTTTAAATTTTTATTTTATTTTGAAGTAACTTCAAACTTACAGAAAAGTTGCAAGAATAAGATAAAACTCCCTCTACCCTTCACCTGGATTCCCTAATTGTTACTGTGCTTGAAATTTTTTTTTTACCAGGTCCATATAGTACCTCTTTGAAAGACAAAGTTAAATAAGTGTTTTCTAATACATGGAAAGTATAAGATGATATGTGTTCAAATCTCTCAGAAGGGAGTCAACTGCACAGCGTTTTCAGGAAATCAATCTATAAAAGCTCATTCTCTAGAAGAGATGTCTCCTCACCCAGCAGGGTGTGCCTGAGCCTAGGATTCTGGAGAAGGGGCCTAAGGAAGCTTCCAGAACCATAGAACTAAGGTCAGAAGTAGCCGAGATTCACTCAGAGATGAGGCAGGACAGGGGCAGGGTTGACACGGGCCACAGGGCTAAAGCCTCCCAGGAGTTTTGTCCACAAGATGAGGCCCACAGCAGGCAAGGATGAAGCGGAGGTGTGCCAGGTGCCCAGGCAATGCCAGCAAGCCCTCCCAGTCCTTCCTAATCCCTGTTATTACCTGCTCAGGTAAGACCCCTGGTGCCACTGGTCTCGGTGTCTGAGATGGACTGAGTACCCTTATCCTGTGAGCCAGACACAGGGGAAGGGGGAAGGGCCTAGGTGTAAGCTCATGGTGGGGGGCAGGTTCCCTGCCACCTTTAAAGGCATCACCTCCCCTGAGTACTGCTACTTAATCCCAGAGTCTATCACTTGTCCTCTTCCCAGCCCAGCCCCTGGGGCTCTGCTGTCCTATAAACCTGCCCTGATTTTTCTAGTGCTTTGCAAGGGTCATCAGTCTGTCTCATGTGTACTTCATTCTTTCTTGCCCCCAGCTTCACCTGGGTTATTTGTGGGGGCAAAGCTGTGTTTCCTCTCAGACTGGGGCTCCCCGAGAGCAAGGCTGTGTCTCCCCTTATACTGGGACTCCTCAAGTCAGAGACCTTGAAGAGCAGTAGTTGGGGCCCTGTCTCCCTCCTCCCACCATCTCTTTTGGTTTCAAGGCCAAGGCTCTATGCAGTTCCCCATGTCACACATCCCCAAGTCTGGGTGCTACACTCCCCGAGGCCCTTTGCCTGCCCGAAAGGGCGGCTGAAGGCCTGGAGCTGACACCAGGCAGCCAGGGGGCCATTGCATAACAGCAGCGGTGGAGGTTTTGATGATTCAGCACTGTGGCCTGCACACACTTCTGTGTGGCTGGAACCAGGATAGCATTCCTCAGAATCAAGGGACAGGAGGCCCAAGGAACCCAGCTCACCTGGGGACCCTACACTGCAGCCCTGACAGACCAGGAAAGTGATACACTTCTGGACCTCTCCTGGCTGCCCCAGGCCTGGCCTCTCAGAGCACTGGGTAGGGGCCTGGGCCTGGGTAGGGGTTCCAGGCTGGTTTGGGACCAGGAAAGCCACCTTGCCACTGAGAGCCTATTGTTGGGGCTGTAGACCTCTCCAGCCGGGTTGTGGCCAGGAGGAGACGGGCCTGAGGGCTAGTGAAGAGACCCCAGAGACAGCCTGGGCCTGGGGGGCTGGCTTGGCAGTTCTTTTTCAAACCACTAGATGTCACTTCCATTTCAAAGGAACCTACTGGTTGGAATTATCCCCGTCAGGTCCCCCACCCCCAACTATTCCTTTTCCAAGTCTTAAAGACACGCAGGCCACAAGAGAAACTCCACTTTCCCTTAAGAACTGAGACACTGGAAGCCTGGCCAGGAGCTGTGTCCAAGCCTTAGCCTCCACAATACCCCACCCCACTCAAAGGGCCAGAAGGGGCAGAAGCCCCATCTTCCCAACCCCCACCCACCCTACAGATTATTAGGGGGATGGTATTTTCTGAAACCCAAAATGAAACACTAATATGGTCAAACTAATATGGGTATATTTGGGGAAACAATACTTAAAACAAGAGATAACACCCCCAAAGATCCTATCAGGACTGAGAGATTCGGGGTTCACCGGGGCCATGTTGTTCATCCCCCTGGCTTCAGACTATCATCAGGAATTTCTGGTGAAGAGAGTGCTGAAATGAGATTCCAGGGACCTTGCTTTTTTCCACCCACATCCCCAACTTCAGCCAACATCTCTTGGTTGGCTGGTCCTGATTATTACGACTCACGATGTGTTTTAATCTGCTTGAATCCCACAACAACCTCCATGAGGTAAGTATAATTTAACCCCATTTTACAAAGAAGAAACAGGTGTGGAGAAGTAAGGAAATTCTTCTCGAGTCTCTTGCTCTCATGTCATCTCCCTTAGACCTCCACAGAGATGGAGCTGGGAGCCCCTAGGTGGTTTGACCCACAGCTCAGGAAAGACTCATGCTCTTTAGTTCATTAATTAGCATGGGCTTTAGGCAGAGGTTTCCAAACTTGGTTGCACATCAGAATCACCTTAGGAGCTTTTAGAACTCCTGATGCCCAGGCCACGTGCATATGAATTAATTCAGAATGGGGCGGGGGGGGGGGGGCACTGGAGGGAGAGCTGGGCATCGGTGTCCAGATGGCTCCAATCAGCAGCTAAGTTTGGGGAACGCTGCTTTAACCACTGCAGGGTGGCCAGCCAACTGCCTGATCACTGAGGAGTTTTCTACAGGCCTGTTGGGGTGAGGAATAGAGGCTGTGGTGCTATTAATGATTATTTAGCTCATGTTTCACAATAGGATATGCAGTAACAAAGAGCTCGCACACTAGGCAGATGTGTATTGTTACAGGGGGACCTCGGAGATATTGCAGGCCTGGTTCCAGTGCCGCAATAAATCCAGTATCGCAGTTAAGCGAGTCGTCATCTTTGCTGGTGGAGTCTTCCATTCAGTTTGTAAAACTACAGCATCTGTGAAGCACAGTAAAGCAAAGTGCAATCAAATGAGGTGCCTGCACTTTCCTACGGAGGCAAGACTGAAGCTCGGAGAAGCGAGGCAGCTTGCTCAGTCACCAGGCTCCTAAGTTAGCAGAACCAGGACTAAAACCCAAGTCTTTGGAGTTCTCAAACACATGCTGTGGCCTCTGAGGATAATGCCTCTGAGACAAGGTCAGCATCTTCCAGAGCTGTTAGCTTAACCCAAAGAAAACAGTTCCCAGTCAGTATCTGACCCCTCGCCTGGCCACTGACCCACAGCCAGTCATAACCATGACTGACCTTTAACTCGACTACAAGCTCGCTTCACACTGGCCACATCTTGGCCTTTAACCCTGACCACCACTGACCCCTAAAGTGAGACCACAGGCTGTCCCTAACACTGGCTACTGTCCCACGCGTTCGGCGCTAGTCAGAATGTGGAGGGCTCCAGCAACCCGGTCACAACACCGGTCAAGATCTCTGTGTATTCAGAAAGATCTCCACCGCTCCTCTCGGGACTGTCAGGTCAGTGTGAAGGCTGCCGCAGTGCTAGAAAACCTCCAGCCAGCCCTCCCATGTCCCACCTTCTCTCCTTTGTATACCCAAGGCTCACCCTTCCCAGATATCTGATCCAACACACTGTCACACACACACCCTTGCTCCTGCTGTCCCCATGCTGGGATGCCCTTCCTCCTCCCACACTCATTCTGCAGGATCTCCCAGAGGCCTTGCCTCCCCAGTCAGTCTACAGGGCCCATGGGGTCCCACGTTGCCCAGGCTTACTGACCCCCTCCAAAAAGTGTCACCAGGTCCCCAAAGAGAGCCAACAGCCACCCAGCTGAAGCATCCTCACCAGGTGAGGGAAGTCGGGGCCAGCACATTCCGGGGAGTGAAGGTCAGATGGCAGGGACGCTCACCTACACACGCACTCAGATACGCACACATTCACCGAGTGTGTTTATAGAGTTCTGCGCAACCGTAAACTTGGCTGGCTCTGGCTGCCCCCAGGAGAGGGAAATCCATAAACACCTCCTGCTCCAGCCAGTTCCCCCAACAGTCACCTCCCAAGACTTGGACACACCACCATCAGAAGGAACTGGCTGTACTTAGCTACTTTGTACTCATGAATGACTCCTCCTGTCCCCAACACAGGGGAAAGACCCCTCCAGGATCCTGCTGTGGTTCTCCTGAGCCTTTGCCCTAGCTGTCCATGCCCCTGGAGATGCCTCACCTCTCTCTTCTTCCAGCCTCACCACCCTGAAAGGCACACTGTAAGACTCCCACTGTTTTCTGTCACACATAGTGAGAACTTTCCAGAAGGGGCTTTAGGACAAAAAAAGCATGTGTGGAATAAGGTGTAATATTTCGCTATTAGAAGTCCATTCCTTTGGCTTAAGCATTGCTCTCTCCTCAGGAAGGGTCCCTGGGTATTTATGTGGATGTGCCTATCAGAAGCAGTTGGTACATAGGTGGGCACTATGCCGGCTCTAACTCTGTCACTACCCACTTCAGAGGGCCATGGCCTCTCTGAATGCACAGTGAGGTGAATAGGCCTGAAAATTTCTAGGGTCCCTCACCTCCAGCAGACAGGGATTTCTCCCTTTACTCAAGGTTTTTTATTGGGAAATCACATACTTGACCTTGCCACTTTGAAATGTCATCATAACTTTAAAGGAGAGAGAGATCCTGCTGAGTTGGGCCTGCAGCGGGATGAAATTGGGTCATCTGTAAGGGAGACCGTCCAGGCTGTGCGTGACAAGGCTTGGGGAACTGTGAAGCAAAACCACAGAATGTCTCTTCTGGAAATCTTTAAAATGCAAGCAAGATGCTCCTCAAAGGCTGAGTCGGACTTTGCTGGATGTTAGGGCCCTTTTATTATTATTATTATTATTATTATTATTATTATTAAAAGGAGAGAGAGTGTGACCTCTCCTCTAGGAAGGGGGTGGGGGCCAGGAGTTGATGGAGTTCCCAGTGCTGACTGATAGAGAGCTGAATGCACCCAGGGCCTCGCCCCCACCTCCTCCATTGTCCCCCTGTCCCCCTTAATGAAGGCTCAAACCAGAGCAGCCAATGAGGCTTGGAAAATCCGCCTGTTGTGTGAGGGGATTTTCCATAAATCTCCCTCATTCAGACCCAGGCAGCCCCGTGCCCTGTGGAGGGACGGCTGCCCGGCTCCTGGAGACCCTCATTAAGAACAGGTGTTTTCTGGCTGGTTCCCAGCTCCTCCAGGCCTCTTGACAGCCTGGGGGGTTTGGGAATGGGGGAGAAAAGCCACACAGCCTCCCCGGAGCCATCTCCGAGAAAATGACCTTAGGCCCCTTCAGAGTGAGGACATGGGCTCTAACACACCAATGGCATGGCACTTTGGAGGGTTGTTTGGCATAAATTTGCTTGCCACCCATTCAAGTTGCCCCTCATGAAACTTTATAGACCTGAGGCTGAGGAGTCTGGTAGCCACTAGCCACAGGTGGCTATTAATTTTAAATTAAGTTTAAATTAGGGTTTACAAATACAGTAATTCGGATGCTCAGTTTAAGTGCTCGGTAGCCACATGTGGCTAGTGGCTACTGTATTCAACAGTGCAGATCTAGAACATTTCCAGCATCTGTTCTGTTGGTCACTATATAGCCAGCACTAGGCACAGCAGCCTTCCGTGGGTGAGGATAGGCCCATTCAGGGCAGAAACTCTGCATCTGACCACAGGTACAAGAGTCTAGTATTGACAGTGGAGAAGGCTCCAAGGACTCAGGGAGCCCCACCTGAGGGGGAGACACAGTCCTCAGAGAGCTCCCAGCCCAAAGAGGGTTAAATACTTCCTTGGCCAGATCTTGTTTTCCCAGCAGGTGAGGAGGAAAGGGTCCAGCTGTCATTTAGCAGGCTCATTAGTAATGTCTTCTGGGGCCTTGCCCTCCCCAGGGGTAATTATTAACAGGCTTCAAGTATGAGAGAGCATGCAACCCAGGCCTCATCCTCCCATTCAGCCAACCGGGCCAGCTGGGCATCCTGAGGGTCCCAGAGCTGAGAGTCCCACCAGGAGACAGCCCCTGGCCTGAGTGATGCCCCCTCCTATCTCTCCACTCTGAGCCAAGCCTTGCTTCACGTTTGATAAGATGAACCTCCAGTGTGGGGACAGGACATGGACCAGGAAATCTGCCCACCGCCTCCTGATGAAACAATGAAAACTGTTCAGCATTGGGGTCCATCCCTGTAGCCTCACAGGGAAAGTTTTAATCTCCCCAAACTTAGGCATGACCTGCAGCCTAGTCAGCAGGAAATTTCCACATTTGCTGAGATTTCTGTTTGCCTTCCCCATTAGCTCAACAAGCATGGATGGAAAGATGACTAAGGTAATTAGTGACTGAATGTAGCTGGGACAGAGGGGCCAGGACAGGATCGGGTGGCAGGGGCTGGAGTGCGGCTGGAGAGGCTGCAAGTCAAGTCAACCAGGACCTGTGTGAGCACACGGGGCCTTGGGCCAGGCCTGGAAACCTTTGGCGCAAGGGGAGGGGGCCCAGGAACAGAGATAGCAAGTGATGGCCTGGGCCTTGTTACCATGGAGACAACTCCAAACCAGGGCACCTTCTACCAAAGAGGGCACAAGCCCCTGAGTGAATGAATGGGCCCTAGAAGGGAGATGCCTATTCTGTAGCCACAAATGTCACTCTCTCCAGCCCAAGTCCAGCCCTCAAAGGGCCCATGTTCACAGTGGCATTGACAAGGGACTGGTGATGCCATCCGAGAGTCCAAACTGAATGCCTTGCTGATGAGTGGAAAGCCTGGCGGGAGGAGTAGGTCTTCTGAACTATCTTCCTGCGACACATCCCAAGCAGGCCCCCAGCCATCATTCATTTCAGTAGGTTCCCGATTCTTTTGATTATATACCTCTATTAATAAAAAGTCTGTGATGTGTGCCCCAAAAAATATATATGTATTTATTTATAATTTACATGTATTACCATATTAATAAATTATGTACATTATTTAAAAATACACACAAAGATAGACATTTTAATAGGATGGAAGGAAAAATAAATAGAAATAAGATTCCAGTGCCTTCCCAAGTGTTGATGGGCCGGCCTTGCCTGTCCCATTTTGGAGACCACCTGAAGACTGTGGGTGACACATTTCTAACTAAGCTCATTAAATGAGCAAATCTTCTTGTGTTTGCAAATTCAACACCAGCCAGTCCTCCCAGGTTAATGTTAAGATTAGTTGCTATCTCGAAATTAGTTTGAACTTGAGCTGACCCTTATGCTGGGGTAGAGATGATGGCAGAGCTGGTGATGTCAGCTGACAACAGACTCAGAGAGCTCCCCCACCGCACGTCATGACCTGGCCCATGCTCTTCCCTCTACTAGGTACGTGGAAGCCCTGCCGTTTTCCTCTTCCCTGACAACCACTCATCCTTCCAAATCCCAGCCTCTGCTCTGCTCCAGGATAATTTCCCTGAATCTCAGGCTGGCCAAGTGTCCCACCTCTAAGTTCCCACAGCCCAGTACAGATGCCTCCATTCTGGCACATACTCCGTTGCACTGAAATGATATGTTTCACCCTTTGCTCCCTCACTAGATTGTGATGCCCATGGGGCAGAGGGTTGCTACACTCATCTTTGTATCCCCAGATACCCATATACCTACCCATATCCTCTCAGCACTCTCCATTTGCATTTTGAGCTCTTTGGGTACAGGACAGGCCAGGAGTGCTGGGGAGTTGGCATCACCCTACCCCTTCCCCAGGATTCCTCAACCAATGACTACAAGACTGGGGGCATAATGGCCCAGCTCCCTTGCCCCATGGGTGGTAACTTTAGGAGAGCGGTCTACACAGCCTCGCGGGGCCCTCAGCATGACCCAGCCCCAGCTGCCCCCAGCAGGCACCTGCTGGATAACACGTATTTTATGACCTTCTTCCTTTTCCTGCCTCATCTCCCCACACCCTGACCAGTATTTCACGGGATCACTTCCCAAATCTACCACTAGAGTTGAAATCCTTATGTGAAGGGGAACCAGCCAAAGACAGTGACATATATTAGGTGCTGACAAATTCTAATTAGTAAGGGTCTATTGAGCAACTTCTATGTCCCAGCCACAGGGGCTTCAAAGAGGGCAAAGCTCACGGGGCTGGAGCAGTAGCCGAAGGTTTCTGAGGAGGGGGATTGAGCTGCCATTAAGGATGGGTAGGTAGGACAGGCAGACAGCAGTGGAGGTGAAATCCCAGGAGGAGGAAGGGCAGGAACAAAGGTGGGGAGGCTGGAGAGAAGGTGACCTAGCCAGACGGCAAAGAGGAAGCACTGAGTGACACATCTTATTCCCGCTCCAAGGGGCTTTCCCTTTCCAGGACCAGTTCCCAGGTTCCTCTTTCCCTGAGTCCAGAGCTTAGACTTGGGGCTTGGCATCTTGGGGGAAGGGCCTCTCTGAAATTCCCTGCACTGGCAGAGAAGCAAGCCCCCTCTCTGCCCCCATTCTTTGGAGCAATCCTCATTAAGAGCTTTCTCCAGACAGGCAAAGGGATTAGGCTGACTTCTGGGAAGGCCAATGCCTCCACCTGCCCCCTCTCCCCATGTCTGGAGAAGGGAGGGAGGCAGGAGGGAGCCAGGGATTCTCCGTTCCTCTGCTGATCATTAGGTGCAATTAAAAGCAGGCAGGAAACAAATCTGGGCATGCTGAGAGTGGGCCTTGTAAATCCCCTCATCCACCCTGGCCTCTGGGGTCCTGCTTGAGCTGGTGGCGGCGGCAGCACCAGCAACATCCATCCTGGGCACCCACACTCAGCCAGAAAGGGTATGTGGGCTTGTTCTGAAGCAGCAAGATAAGCCCTCACCCCTTGGGACTGAGTCCAGAGGGCTGGCCGAGGAGTCCAGATAACTTGTGCCCAGCCCGCCTCTGCCACCTGCTAGTTGGGGGACCTTGGGTGAATCCCTACCCTACCTGTGACTCAGTTTCCCCAGCTGTGCAATGAAGGAACCCTTCAGCTCTGGCGTTTTATATTTTAAGTCTGAGATGCTTTCCGCCTGAGATTCTCCGGCCTAGAGATTCTGGGGTGCTAACCCACAAATCTCAAACTAAGCTGCTCTGGGGTCCCGGCTGGGGCCAAGATGCTGTTATAAAGACTATGACAATTCAGAAGGAAGGAAGAAGCCCAGCATTTGAACACTCAGGCAGCTTCCAGGGAGGAGAGGAACCTGCGCTGGCCCTCCTCTGAGTTTCCCAGGCCTCAGGGATGCCGGGCCCACATGTTTAGGGTAAGGTTTCCTCTGGCCTCTCCTTGAGGAATGACTCCCAGGAAGGAGTGATCACCCGGAGCAAGAAAGGATTCATGTAGAACAAATCATAAAGTTAACCTTGTTTTCTCCTTCTATAGGGTCTCTGGTCCTCAGGGACACTGGATACTGGGATTCCAGTGAGAAGAAAAGGGGCTTAGTCCCTGATATTGTGATTTGTCCATCCATAGAGGACCAGCCTGGAAGAAAGGCATGGTCTTTGGTGGAAGTCATTAAGCCTCAGGAAAAATTCCCCACTGACCTGACCAAGTCCCGGGAGAGCACTCTAAACTCATACACCCTAGGCTCCACCCATTCAACCAGAGGCAAGAATAAGCCCATGTGGCTTTTCCAGGCACCATCGGATTTAGAGATGACTTGGGTTGGTCCTGTTGCAGTTAGAGTCTCTGCCTAGGCCAGCTGTTCTTGGGTTAAAGCAAATAAGATCACGAGCATGGGCCCTGCCCCGACAGCTTGGCCTCGGAAAATCCTTTGCTCCCCAACAGAACACTGCATCTGTTGCACCTCAGCCAGACACCTTGCAAACAAAAGCATGTCCAAGTTACAACTGTAGTAAGATAAAATGGTTCACCTATCAGATTGGCAAAAATCCAAAAAAATTTAAATAATAAATTGATAGCACACTTTGTTGGCCAGGCTGTGGGGAAATAGTCACACTCATTCATTGCTGATGGAAATTTAATTGTTACAATCTGCAGTGAACAATTTGACAATATGTATCAAGATTACAAGCGCATATACCCTTTGGCTAACAATTCCAGGTCTGAGAATTGATGCTACAGATATGTAGAACATGCAAAATGGCACACGTGCAAGATTATTCGCTGCAGGATTGTTTGTAAAAGCTAAAGATGGAATGAGGAGCAAATGAGGTAATAGGTGAAAGTGAAGAGCTCTGGACACTGTCACAGACCACGAGAAGCATGGCCAGAACCTGGCTGGAGTTAATCCTGTCCTTAAATCACCGCCCTCATGCCTCAGGGCCGTCGCTCTTAGAAGCTAATCTCAGGAAAAGAGTGGAAGCGCATTGTCCTTGACCTGGTTAGGCTCAATCTGGGCCAAGCAGGAGCGAGTAGAGGCGGGACTTAATATGTAAATGAGGCCCTGGCTGGTTTGGCTCAGTAGTTACAGCATTGGCCCCGAGGACCAAAGGGTCATGGGGTCGCAGGGTCGATCCTGGTCAAGGGCACGTACCTTGGTTGCAATTTTGACCCTGGACCACGGGGTTCATGCAAGAGGCAACCAGTTGATGTGTCTCACATCAATGTTTCTCTCTCCCCCTCCTCCTTCCTTCCATTCTTTCTAGAAAAATCAATGGAAAAAATATCCTCAGGTGAGGATTTAAAAATATATGTATATGTAAATGAGGCATTGGGTCCAGGTAAGAGCAAACCATGCCTAAGTCTCCCAAAGGAACAAAACCCTGTATTCTGGTGGTCCCTGCCCTGTTCATATTGCAGGTGTTGATTTGGTTTCAGCAGGAGCCATTGCACTAAAGTGTATGCCCTCTATTGGAAATTGATTGCTTGTCTTGTTTTCTTTGCATTTAAACTGCAAATTGAGTTTGGTTTCGGCATTTATAAGCTGCAAGTGAAAGGTGTTTTATACCTAGTTGTATGTCTGCATATATTATAGTTAATACTGGGGTCCCATGAGGATCTTTTCCCCTTGAAATGAGGTCCTAGACATCATTCATGGTTGAAAAAAATCTATTTGATTATGAGCTGATGGGGTCTTGACCCCTCCCTTGATGATTGCAGCTCTCAAGGAGGGGGCTTCCTCATGGGGAAGCAAGTAGAGTAGGACCAAGTGCCCCCACCTGGCCTGCATCCTCCATGCATCCCTTCCCTCCTGAGCCTGGACATAGGGGTCAGGGTGGCAGCAGACCAGGGCAAACCACTGCCGATGCCGGGCGTGGTCCCCAAGTCAATGGGATCGCGTTCCTGAGATAGCGGTGCAATGGCCGGAATGTGAGGGGCCAGAGGCAGTGATGGACAGAGCCAACCCAAGAGCTGAACAAATATTGACTCTGAGCAGGGCGGCCTCTTAAAAGCCCTCCACAGGATGCCTCTCGCTGTTCCCCTATCTCCAGCCACCCTCATGGCTGGGTGCCTCTGGCTCAGGGGAGAGGAGTTGCTGACTCTCCCTCTGGGCCCGAAGGTTGAAACTCAGGCCTGGATGTGTGCGACACCTGGAATAGGATGTGGGTCTCCCTAAAACCAGGCTGCCCTTAAAATGCCCCCTGGAGGCCCTTGTCCCAGCTCATTCATTAAAAAATAAATTCACTACAGACCCTCCTAATTCTTGATAGTGATAATGATAGGTAACATTGATTAAGAACTTCCTGTACTAAAAGCTTTACATGTATTAACTCACTGAATCCTCACAATAACCTTAGGAGATAGGCATTATTTTTATTCTCATTTTACAGATGCAGAAACTGAGGCACAGGGAGAGTTAGGAATGACAAATAGAGGAAAGCTTCTCAAAGATATTGTGTCATTCTGTCTGTGGATATAGAAACATGGAGATGAGAAGTCCTTAGAGAAGGCTGGGTACCCAACCCCTTTTCCAAATGGGGAGACTGAGACCTTGAGAGGGAATGACTTATGCAAGGCGGCTCTAGGCTGCAGAGCCAGTGTGCTGAGTCAAAGGTGCTGCTGACTGGTGGACATTCCTAGCGAGCTGACTCCTGACCCTTGGGGTTACCTGAGGTCTTGTCTTCCAAGAATTTCCAAACACTGTTTTCTCTTCCTGCAGGCCTCCTACTTTGGGCGAACACTGCCGGCCCCTCTCCCCATTGGACATCTTTCTCTTCTCCCACTTCACTCACCCCGACCCTGACATTTTCCCACATCACCCAGCAAATTGCTTCCCAGTTCCCAGTCACTGGGCCCTCTCTTCTGTGGCTTCTGTTACTCTACTTGCCCAGTGAGGGCATCGGACTGGATGATCCTCAAGATCCCTCCCTCTCTATCTCTGAAATGCAAGGAATCTCAGACTTCATTTCTGTACTCAGCACAGAGTGGCTGCTATCTCACCTGGACCCTGCTCCCACTCTGAAGGCAGCTGGGTCTCCTGTGGGTTTCAAAGCCAGGTTGGAGGAGGTCAAGAATGGAGACAGGAAGACAAGGAGGGTGGGGGAGCTCAGAGAGGGGTATTCAAGAAGGGGTTCACTCCATTGCCACCCCCAAGTCTCCCAACCAGATATCATCACTCCATCCCCATACACTGTTCCAGTGCCCAAGGCCTGGCCAGACTTTTAGGACCCTGCTGTCAGCAGAAGAAAAGGGACTGTGAGCTGGGATGGGGCAGGGTGAGCACCTCCCAGGGTGACGGGGAGAGGGGGGGTTCCCTGAAATCCACTGGCCTCACAGCCTGACCCCTCCTCAAGGATGCTGAGGGGAGGGATGGGCCCCTCCAGTTCTGCCAAGGGCAGCGCCCTCTGTCCTGGCCGGCCTCACCCGGCTCACCCTTGCCTTCCCAGCCACGGCCTCCCATCCTTCTGCCTGTCTCCAGATCAGACTCGCTGAATGCAATCCCCACGCAGGAAAAAGCCTCCTGGGCCCTCCTCTCGGCTCTCATTGTCCACACACTGCTTGGGCAAAGGGCAGTGGCCCAAAGTCTCACAGACCAGCACATTGGCCAACCCCAGCCCGCCCAGCCCAGGCCTCGCTGAGTGGGGGCTATGGAGTCTGCGCCTTCTGAGGGGGAGGGGTGTTCCCCGGGGGCTCCAGGCTCCTCATGCCCTCAGGACGTGCATGTCTTGCTCTGGGAGAGACTGAGGCAAGCAAGGGCATACACATACCTTCTGGGGTCCACCGGCAAGCACTGAGGGGAAACAAATCAAGTGTTGACATACTGAGCGGGCTGGGAGCTAAAGAGGTTTTCTGGGATAGGAACCGGGAGCCAGGCCCAGGGCAGAAGTGGGTGCTTCAGAACACAGAGGAGTCCCTCCATTTCTTTCACCTGGTCCAGAGGAGCTGGGCTTGTGGACTCCCTGAGGGCAAGGCCGTGTGCCCCCTCAGGCTGGGGCTCCCGGAGGGCAGGGCCAAGTCTCCCCTCAGACTGGGGCTCCCTGAGGACAGGGCCGAGTCCCCCTCAGACTGGGGCTCCCTGAGGACAGGGCTGAGTCCCCCTCAGACTGGGGCTCCCTGAGGACAGGGCCGAGTCCCCCTCAGACTGGGGCTCCCTGAGGACAGGGCCGAGTCTACCCTCAGACTGGTGATGTTTTCCTCATCAGACTGGAAGCCTTCAAAACTGGGACTAGGTAAGGAGAGAAGTCACTTCCAAGCCAGGACCAGAAAGAACTCACTTTTTCCTCTTTTTGTCATTTAAATGGATTCTCTTTGTGGAAAATAAAGCCCCCACACACTCTGGATGTAGGAACAATGTCAGCTTGGTCGTGAAGCTCATCTTCTCTGAGAAACACGTCTCATCTACCGGGGAAGGATGGACAGTGAAAGTGCCAGCGCGCTGGTTTTTAAAATTAGACGCTATATCCAGATGGTTCTAACACCAAGGTAACACTCAAGGATGCACCTTGAGGAGTGTCACCCCACTGTCCCCGTTCCCCCTGGCTTCTGCGTGTCCTGCCGCGTCGTTTATGCAAATACAAGTGCCCGCTCTTGCTTTCCTCTGCCCGGGGGCAACTTCCTGGTAGCTAGAACCAGTTCAAGCACAAGCCCGGGTTTGTGTGGCCTGCGACACTGGCCTCTCCGGGGTGGGGTGACAGCCTGCAGCCCTGCGTGCTGTGAGGAAGGAAGCAGGCTCTGTAACGGCCCGGCGGACAGCCGGCCCCCCTTAAGCCCTTATGGGTTTGGGTTCTTCTAAAGAAGAAATGATGTGACCTCCGTCTGTTCCCTGTGCCCTTAACTGGGCTGAGCTGGGCCTGTTGGCAGGTGGATTCGCACAGAAGAGCTCTTACAGTGAAGAGGGCGGGTGGGAGGAGGAGGCTGAGAAGTGAGAATGTGGAGGCAAGTGGCACTGCTGAGGCCTGCGGGCTCCGGGCTCTGCCAGCGAGGCGGCCTGGTCCTGGGAAGGGAAGTCAAGCCCACGTTTCCCAGCCTCCGAGGCCAGGCTTAAAGCCCTATCTAAGGTACACAGCATTATCTCCATTCCTCCCACCCCCAGCCCCAGGGGAGCCCAGGCCTCCCAGAGGGCCCGGCTCCCACTGCTTTGTTAATGTTTACCGCAGGTGAAAACAGTGGGCACACATGGCACGGGCCACCTTCCCACCCAGAAACGCAGCCAGGGCACGGGCACGCCGCACTCAACAGATCACCCCCGAGGGTCCCCGTGAGCCCCTGCCGCAGCCAGGCAGGCACGGGGGACGCCGCAGACTGCTGGGGTCAAGTCCCTGCACGCCCGGGGGCAGCCCTGGCTCCTTCCAGCACAGGGAGAGGAAGACAGATAACCGAGACCTCCTGTCCCACACACACGTGGCCCGTCCAAATCGAGATGCTCTGTGAGTGTAGAAGGCACGCAGATTGCGAAGACTTACATGAAAAATTGTGTAAATTATCTCACTAGGCTCTCATATATTGATTACCTGTTGAAATGATAATATTTTTTATATATTAGGCTAGATAAATATATAAGTATATAAAATAGATCATTAAAATTAATTTCACCTGTTCATTTTACATTTTCATGTGGCTCATAGAAAATTTTAAAATACAGATGCGGCTCACATGATTGTCCTACTGGACATGCTGACCAGAAGGCTGTACCCCTTCTCTCCCGCTGGACCCTTTTCCTCCCCCTGGACTCAAGATATGGTCACACCACCTGCTCCAGCCCCTAGAGCCTGTCCCACCTCCTGCCATCAGACTGGGGGTCCTCTGAGGACAGGAGCCAGGTCTCTACTCTCTCCTAATTTTGCCCAAGTGCCTAGATATTTGGGAGGTGGCCATGTGGGAACCGGTTGCCCAGGCCCTGTGGTCACATTATAAACCCCTCTGCGCTAACTGATGGTCAGACTCGAAGTTGTTCGTTTCATTCAGGTGGTCTTAAGAAGACACATAACCCTGGCCAATGTGACTCAGTTGGTTGAATGTTGCACCACGAACCAAGAGATCCTCGGCTCTATTCCCGGTCAGGGCACATGTCCACGCTTCGGGCTCCATCCCAGCAGGGGGCTTGCAGGAGGCAGCCCATCGACATCTCTCTCTCATCAATGTTTCTATCCCTCTCCCTTCCTCTCTTTCTAAAATCAATAAAAACATTTTTAAAAAAAGAAGAGGCATAGTTTTTCTGAGACTTGAGATTCAGGCATTCAGCAACTTTGGAACACACCTGGATCAGAAATGGCTTCATATGCTCACAAATTACAAAATGAGAGGGAGAATCCATAAGTAAACGCAGGAAAAGTCATAACACAAAGCCTGCCAGCTTCCACTCCCTCGGCCTCATTCCACCATTTTCAGACACACAGACCCTTCCTGGGAGAGTTTCTATGGGAATGGAAGCCCCCCAAGTCCACTCTTCCAAGCTTGCATTCTAGTTCTTTACCCATTGCTCATGCAGCCTCGTTCCCAGGTCCTTACCCCTGTGCAGACTTACTGTGTCAATCTCTACCTCCCCTCCCCCAGCTGAACCCAGTTCCCCTCATGTGCCTTGAGCTGCTTGCTGAGCCCAGCAGGTCAGTCACCTTGGTCCTGGATAAGATATGTCCATTAACCCAGCCTGTAATTACCTTGTTCTCCGAATCACTACGAGTCACTGCTGACACACCGGGAGTTGTCAACAAGCCTCCAAGTCTTTTGTACTAAGTCCCTCTGCCCCTCCCACTTAGACAGCTGGCGTTTGGAAACCCAATGTAGAGCCTGGCGAATGCCACCCAGTACCACTGTATTCCTCCAGGCCACCTGTCATGCCCTTCTGGGTCCTGATTCTCTCACTGGTGGTTCACTTTTCCTCCCAGTGGGGTCAGCGTATTATCTAGGCCCCCCTCCAAGTCCTAGCTTGCCGTGGGTGGATTTCACCCCCACCATTCCCGCTTAGTGCTCTGGTCACCCCTATGGTCAAGCCTCAGTCAGTCCTCAATCCCAGTTGGCCTCTGAGCACCATTCCGCACAGTTGGTCATCCCTCTTATTGAAAGCTTTTTCCCCCTTGATTTTCAAGCCATCACACTCTCCTGGTTTCCCCCCTACCTCCCTGGCCACTGCTCAGTCTCCTCACTGGTTCTTTCTAACTCCCGTCGGAATGTCCCTGGCTAGTCTTTGCACCCCTTTCTCTTCCTTAACCTCATGCACTCCCTTGGTGATCTCATCTGGATGATAGGCTTTAAATATTATTTATAAATTGATGACTCCCTCTCCTCCGAATCTCAGACTCAAATGTCCATTGCACGCTCTCATCTCCACCTGGCTGTGTAATGAGCTTCTGAGACAGCATTTCAAACCCCACCTCTGGTCTCCCCACTCCCAGCCAGCATGTCCACCCACAGCCTGCGCCATCTCAGGATCTACGGTCATGTCAACTCCATCCTTCCGACTGCTCAGGCAAAAAAAACTTGCACTCATTTAACTGCTCTCTCTCTCACATCCCTTGTCCGATTTGTCAGCAAACCTTGTTGGCTCTATCTTCAAAACATATCACAATCCAACCTCTTCTCTGTCACTTCCGATTTGGTTCAAGCCACTATCATTTCTCACTTGGAGTTTTGCAAGAGCCTCATGACTTTTTCCCTTGCTCTTGGGATTATTACAGTTGTCCTGCTCTGCCCCTTCCCCCCCCACCCCCACCCCACCTCCGTCTTTTCTCAACACAGCAGCCAGAATCACGCTATTAGAACCTAATTCAGATACTAACCCTCCTCTGCACGGACCCTCCAGTGGTTCCCCCTCACTCAGACAGTCAGAGTGAGCTCACAGGGGCCCCAGGGTCTATGTGATCCAGTTCCATTTCCCTCCCTGCCCCATTTCCTCCCTTCTCCCCTTTGCTCGCTCTCTCTGCTCCAACATCCTGACCTCCTTGCTGCTCCTCCAATACTCCAAGGGAGCTACAAGCCTCCAGGGCTTTGCAACTGCCGTCCCTTTCCAGTTCGCCCCATGGCTCCTCCCTCCCTCCTTCAGGTCTTTACTCAAATGCCACCTTCTCAGTAAGGCCTTCCCTGGCCGCCCCATTTAGAATCACAACCCCCATTCTTTCCCACTTAACTTTTCTCTGTAGCACTTTTTTTTCTAACATATTACATATTTTCTTATTTATTTTGTTATTGTCCATCTCTTGTCACTAGAATGCACGATCTTGGAGGAGAGTGATTTTTGTCTGTGTTGTTCACAGCTCTATCCCTAGCTCCTACAACAGCACCAGGCACATACTTGTTGAATGAGTAAGACAGGACTAATGACAGAGCCCTGGCCCATGGCATCCATTGGAAACTATCCTCTTCTAGACCATATGGATTCATTAAAACAATATTCTAGGGGTATAGCCTTCTAATATCCTACCTAATTTACTTATTTATTCTGGTTTAATTTATTATCTGCCTCCTCCTATAGAACATAGTTCCACAGAGGAATTGTGTTGTTTTATTTTGTTCATTGATGTATCCCAGTGTTTAGCAATGCCTAGCAAATAGTAGGCACTCCTGGGTGTTTGTTAAATGAATGGATGACCATTTACTCAGCAACTGAGCCATAAAAAGCATTTCAGGATCCCAGCTATATTTCTCCAACTTGACCATGAAAGACTTTATTAAGAGACCTGGTCAAGTTCCTACACTTCCCACAATTTCTGCATCTTCCAGTCTCCAGTCCTCCTCAGAGTAAAAAAGTCCATTAGTCAGTAATCTTAATTAAGAGAAATGCGTTTTAAAACTAGGGTTTTCTTCTATCTGATCATCCAGCACAGGAAGACCTGAAAGTTAGAAAACACACTGTTAGCCAAAATATAGGGAAACAGACATTCAAGATGAGATAAAAAATGGCACATCTAAGGAATTTGACACCTATCAAAATTAAACATGCATATATTCTTTGATTCAACAATGCTACTTCTGAGTGTCCTATAGAAATACATACATATCACATATATCAAACATACAAGAAAAATATAGATGCAAGGTTATTCATTATAGAAATGTTGATAAGAGAGAAGGGCTGGAGACAGTGGGGGACTGACTGAATAAATGACGGGGCAGCTGTACCATGTGCCCTGTTGTGTAAAAGTTTCCAGTATATATGGTGTCTCAAAAAATGTATGCACACAGCTCAGCTGATGTTTCTTTCCCTATATAACACCTTGGAAATAATAATTATTCAAAGTGTGTATACATTTTTGGGGACACCCTGTATATTGTTAGAGGAAAAGAAAGTTAGATTTTTTAAAATGGCAAGTGTGATATACTACAATTTGCCTTTTTTAAAATGATAGGTAGGTAGGTAGGTAGGTAGGCAGACAGACAGATTGTTCGAATAAGCAATGGCAACACTGGTTGCCTTTGAGGAGAGAAACTGAGAGGCTGGGGGTCAGGGATGGGGGAGACTTTTTACTGTATACCCTTTTGGTTCTGTGGAGTTTTATTCCATGGGTATTTCTTGTCTGTTTCATTGTCCTGACACGGTAAGGCTCCTGATGACCCCCCCACACCTTCCTTCTAAACCCTCACAAGCCATTCCTTTCACAGTCTGCTAGGATCCTGGGCAGGACTGCCCTCTTTTTGAAACTCAGAACCACATTTTCCTTTACCAGGTCCCCATGCTCCAAGCTTCCCAAGAAGGGATCAAGTGGACCCAACAGTCTTGTTCACAAGCTTCCTTTGTGCCTGAAATGTTTTATGGGGACAAGCCCTCTGCAGACACCAGGAGCAGCTGGTGGGGAGGGGCTCATCCTGCCTCCAGCTCCCCACTCCCTCACCCACCCCACACCCCTCTTCTCTTTCCCACTGTGGCCCTCTTCTGGATCTGAAGGCCAATGTCCATGTCCCCAGCAAAGGGGCAGCAGTCAACCCTAGGGGCTCCACCCTTTCTCCACCAGGGTGATACCATCAGGCCCAGCACAGCCTCTTCCTCCTTGGTCTCCCCAGACTCTGACCCTGCCTAAACAAGCTTGGATTGCTTCTAGTATCTTTCAAAAGGTTCTGGCTACTTTTGTCTTCCAGGCACCATCTTTATAGGCCATAGCCTGTCTCCCCCTTGCCCTTCCCTTCTCTGTTTAATCCTTAAAACAGCAATCTGGCAAAGAGCTCCCATGCCGCTCACTCATCTCCTTGGCCGCTTCCCTCCTTTCTTCATCACAGGGACAGGACAGACTACCCTGTGTGTGATTGCACAGTCTAATGCATATTTTGGGAGCTTCCCAGCCCTCTTGTGACATCTTTCCCTCCCAGAGATTCGTGCCATGGAATCTTGCCTCCCTTGTCACTGAAATATTAGCTGTCTGACTTTGGACAGGCCCTCAGCACCTCTCTTCTAGATGGTTGATAGAACCCCACATGCTTCAGTCTGAGCTTCTCCCAGCCTCTCTCATTCATTCTCTGCACCAGCACTAAGTGATCTTTCTAAAATGCGCAATTAACCATGCCCCTCCAACTGCTGAAAGCCATTGAAAACCCTAAGGGATACAATTCAAGGTTGTGGCATGACTGGCAAAGCCCACCATGGTCTGGTTTCTTGTCCCCTCTCCACCTGCACCACCCACCTCTCACTCTCTCCCTAACTTCATCCTTTAACAAATATTTAATCATGTTCACTTCCTGAACGCACTATCTTATTTCACATCTCAATGCTTCTGCTCCTGCTTTTCCTTCTACCTAGTATGACCTTCGACTGTCCTTTTTTTTTTTTAATATATTTTTAAGGTATGTTTTTATTGATTTCAGAGAGAGGAAGGGAGGGAGAGAGAGATAGAAACATCAATGATGAGAAAGTCATTGATCAGCTGCCTCCTGCACACCTCCTAATAGAGATTGAGCCCACAGCTCAGGCATGTGCCCTGACTGGAAATCGAACCGTGACCTCCAGGTTCATGGGTCTACACTCAACCACTGAGTCACACCGGCCTGGCCCAATTGTTCTTCACAAGGGTGCTCATAACCTCATTAAGGAGTCACCTTTTTAAGGAAACCTTCCCTGACACCTCAGGTAGGGCTAACTCTGCTCGTCTGGTTTCTCTTTGCATCCTGGGCTTAATCTAGCTCTTATCACACATGGCATTCTACCTAACAGCAATTTCTCCCCACTCCTTCCTCGTAGCCACCTGAATCTCTACCTTTTCAGGTGGTAATGTGTCCAGTCCCAGGGGATAAATCAAGGTTCACCTGCTCTCAGCCACCTTCCCGCCTCCCTTGCAGCATTCCCTCTCAGTTCTGGCCAATGAGACATGATAGGGCACTTTCTGAAGAGGCTTCTGGGAAACAGAAGATAAAATACAGCCCCATTTTCTTCTTGACCCTTTTCTTTTCTGCCTTGAGTATAACTGTAGGAAGTACCATAGCCACCAACTTGCAACCATGAAGCAACAAGCACGTGGACAAAAGGTTAACATGTTGAGGATGGCAGAGCAGAAAGATTAAAAAAATGTTTGCATTTTCAGGAATATCGTTGAGTCCTTTCACCAACCTGGAGCCACCTGACTCTAGACTTTCTGCTGTGTGAGACTGATAAAGATCATTATTACTCAAGCCACTGTCCATTGGGTAGTCTTTTACTTGAGACCAAATGCAGTCCAAACTGACAGAGCGTATTATATGAAAATACTCTTGTTGGAGTTTGTCTCCTTGACTACATGATATGCTCCTTGAGGGCAGGAATGCTGTCTTATTTCTCTTGGTGTTTGCAGAGCCAAGCACAATGACCCAATAAATGATGAACTGAACCAGCTTCCTTTCCCCAGCTATTGTGAATAAGAGGACAGGTTCACTTTTATCCCTGGTTCCCAATATCACTGCCATCCTGCCAATGCACTCTGCCAGCCAATCCTCCTTCTTCCATTCACTCCCCCCAACCCTCTGAGAGATGTCATGGTCCCCAACACCAGAAGAGAACTAGTCGGATGCCTGGCAAGTCTTCACAGATGAGGTCCCCACTTGCTGGGGCAGATGAGCACTGTGCATCAAGAAAGCACCATTCCTACCCTGGCTGGTGTGGCTCAGTTGTTGGAGAGTCATCCCATGCACCAGAAGGTCGCTGGTTCAATTCTTGGTCCGGGCACATGCCTAAGTTTCAGGCTTGATCCCCAGTGGGGCACGTGCAGGAGGTAACCAATTGTATCTCTCTCACATCAATGTTTATCTCTCTCTCTTCCTCCCTCTACTAAAGAGAGAGAGGAGAGAGAGAGAGAGCACACACCATCCCTGTGCTCCTGCTGCCTCAGGAGGGCAGGACACACGCCCTTTTAGCCCCAACCAGGCAGTTACTCCTTCTGGGCAGCATCTGGATCCAGATCCTTATGCTTCGGGAATCTCACCTTTATTCTTTTTTGGAGTAGAAGTTTCCCAAAGGCAGAAGCTTGGCCTTCAATATGGATCCCAGCCTAGCCAAGTGCAGACACCTAAACAACAAAGAAGGCACTGCGCCAGCCACTCCCAACCACACTACCTTTCCCCATCCAGCTCATTTTCAATAGACCTAATTATTTAAGGTACAAAGTATACCTTTTAAACTTCGTCAATGCTGAGTACTTAAACCACTGACAGCATTTCATATTGATTACCTGGGGCTACAAATGTGTGTACTAAATACCAAACATGGAATTCTTCTTCTGATAAAAAGTAACAGGAAATCTCACCCAGGCACAGCTCCCCACCTCGTCCACAGTCTCGTCGGGGGGCCGACCTGGCCCAGGGCCTCACTGGATAACCCTCCCCCCCCCGGGAAGCGGCAGACCAGTGCAGGCTGCTTGGAGGGCTGCAGCCAGCCCCCGAGGGCTCGCCAACGTGTCTCCCATTTCTGTTTCCACCAGCCAAACCACATGTGTCCCAAGAGCCATTGTGTTTGTCCCCAAACCTGTTTGCCAGTTTCATTTGTTGTTGTAATTATGTAATTTAATTAAATACAACACATAACAATGAAATATGACTAAAAAGAAAGGGTTTTCGTTTTTTCTTAAAAATCCAAGTCGAATGCTTTGGAAGAATTTGGTAATAGCAAACTGCTGGGGGGAAATTTGCCAGTCAGTTAGATGTGAAAGAGACAGACTGGTGCTGACAGTCCGGTTTGGGGCTGGAGGGCGGGTCTAAAAATCTGGAAGACTCCTGTGTTTGATTGGTTCCTAAAATATATGAAGTTATTGCTCCATTTTAAATAAACCAAAACTGGAACCCAAAGAAAACAGAGTGTCACGGGGAGGTTTATGCAAGAAAGACCATTCAGGGCTCAGGAGGGCCTGTGCCCAGGGAAAGGCCTCAGCTATACCTGAAAAGGCTGGCAAATGTTACCACATCCAGAGGTCTCTAGTTAAAAGAAAATATTTACACTATAAAGTCCACATTATCTTATTGAACCCCATTCTAACCAGCCAACTACAAGCCTTGATGGTATTAGATAGGAGGGTTTCGCTGCACCAAGTGTACACCCTACAGCCGAGGTCTTATCTCTCTGAGCCTCTGCTTCCTCGTGGATTATCCTCTGACCTGCCTCAGAGGACTGTGAGGAGTAATTGGGAGGGTGATGTGGTTAGCAAAGCCCCCAGTACACCGTAAGCACTCAGTTCAGCCAGCCAATTCAGCCAGCCAGAAATCGTAGAAGCACTCCCAACTCCTCTCTCTCCCTCACCTCCCAACTCTATCTATCAGCCTGTTAGTACAACCCTGCCAAGTCTACTGCTGAAAAAGCTCCTGATTCTGTCTTAGGAGTTCCATCCCCACAGCAACCACCCCAGCCAGCGCCACCACCATCATGCCCCTGGAGGATGGCACCAGGGCCCTACCTAGTCCTTCAGCTTTCATTCTGCACCCACTCGAGTCCAGCCTCCTCCAACACCAAGAAGGATGTTTTAAAAGCACAAATCTGATCATGTCATTCCTTTGCTCGAAACTCTTCAACAACTTTTCAAACTCCTTCAAATGGCCGAGAAAGCCCTACACACTGCCTGCACACACACACACACACACACACACACACACACACACACACGAGCACTTCAGCTGCACCAGCCGCCTGTCAGCTCCTCAGAATGCACTCTGCCCTTCCGTGCCTCAGGACCTTTGTACATGCTACACCTGCCACCTAAAACAGTCCTTACCCCTTCTTGACCTGGTTAATGCCTCCTCGTCCTCCAGGCCTCTACTTAAATGCCATTTTCTCAGAAACACTTTCCCTTTCACTTATACAAAAAATATTTATTTGACATCTTCTACATACTAGGCACTATTGTAGGTGCTGGGAATACAACAGTGAGCAAGACAAAATCCCCCCCCCCCTTAAAAATTATATTCTAATGGAAAATACAGAACAATTAAATAAATATTATGTTCTGATGGTGGTGATAAGAGCATCTGATCAAAATGATTCATTTTATTATTAGAAGAAAGAGATATTAGAAAAAATGACAGTTTCAACTGTTTAAGAAAATTAAGTTTCAACAATATATCAAAGGCACCCTAGCCAGTTTGGCTCAGTGGTTAGAGCATTGGCCCATGGACTGAAGGGTCCTGGGTTTGATTCCAGCCAAGGGCAAGTACCTCAGTCATGGGCTCGATCCCGGGCCCCAGGCCAGGCTTGTGCAGGATACAGCCAATTGATGTGTCTCTCACATAGATGTTTCTCTCTCTCTCTCCTCCCTGAAAACCAATGGAAAAAATATCCTTGGGTGAGAATTAATTTTATATATATGTGTGTGTATATATGTGTGTGTGTGTGTGTGTGTGTGTGTGTGTGTGTATTTCAAAGGCATTTATTTCTATATATATCAAATATATAATATAAAATACAATATATGCATACAATCATATAACAATGACCTTTAAAATATAGTTCTACAATGTTGTTTCTGTTTGTGTGATTTTGAAAGTGTGACTCTGGCATGTTCCCCCAATCAAGAAATAAAATAAAATACAATGACACTGCTCATGGGTATACACACATGAACACATATAACCTCAAAACCAGCATGCAGAGCCCATCACAGGTCACAGGCTCACCATGTATCCAAGGATATACCAGACTCAAATCATCAAACACATACACTCAGGCAGTCATAAACATACAGAAACAAGAGGCCAGAGTGTGAGCCCTACCCCACCGCCAGGGCTGGCCCTGCCTGTTGAAGGTATGGTTCCAAGGGTGGCAAGCCTCTGCTCTCCATCATCATTCAGATGGTAATCAGCAGCTGGGGGGAACAGGAGGCCCTAAATACCCCCTCCCACTTTCAACAGCTACCCAGCAACCTGACCCCTAACAGAAACTGAGGTCAAATTAAAATAGAGATAAAGGTACCTTGTAATTCTGTGGTCATTCTCTGCTCTGACCTCTACTCAGCCCTGAAGCCCAGCATCACGCCCAGCGCCCGCCCCCCCCCCGCCGTCACTCACACTTCCACTCGCTGCACATGGACACACATGAGCACACACTCGACCTTCACTTCACATAGTTCCCATCCTTACATCCCTGAATTCACACTCACAAACCACACACTCCTACACATGCATGGAGATACAGAACAGGTTCTGGGCTTCTCAAGAGATGGGAAAACCTGGGGTGTGACTCAGGCTCCCCATCCCTTCACATCCACACGTGCCCAGTTCCCATGCCTGCCCTCTCTCCTCACCACTGCCTGAAAGGTGGTTATGACTCACTCACTGCTCTTACGTCCAGAGCCAGCCATGCAGGGCAAAGTGGTACCCCCCCCCCCCGGCCCCAAGCCAGCCTCCAAGCTTCCACTATCCACTGGCACCTGCCCATCTACCACACTGCCCATGAGCATCCAAGGAAGGGCCAAAGTCCTCAGGAGCAAGGTCCCTCCCAAGTGGGGCAGGGCAAGTCACAGGATCTGAGGTGACGTCAGGGGACTCGAGACACCAGGAATCCAGGAAAGGTTGACCCCTGGGCAGAGGGCACAGCTAACTGCCCAGGTCCATGCTGGCCTGGCACCCCTGAGACACAGCTGGCTGTGGCAGCAGTGCCCAATGAATGGAGGGCAGTGGGGCAGCCCTCAGAGGAGCTTGCCCATTGCCAGTGGGTCCACCCGTGTCCAGGGGGTGGCTCCTGGGTGCCTCTGGGTGCCAAGGAGATAATCAAAAGTCACATCAGAGAGTCTCTAGAAGGAGACAAGGCCAGCACCCTTTCAGAATACCTAAGGGTTTTCTCTTTTCTCTGATTCCCTGGTTCCAAGAGAGAACCAGGCAGCCAGCAAGCTGTAAGAACAGGCACAGAATCACCCAGGCTCCTTGGTGGCAGTAGAACAGCTGTGAGATTCCATGATTCTGTGATTTGAGGCAGGGAGATACAGAGGAGAAAGCAAATGAAGAGTGGCAGCCTCCACCCAGCTCCTACCCTCCTGAACTGTCATGCCAGCCACACCAGCCCCTGTCCCAGCCCAACCCTGGGATCCCTTTATGAAAGGCCAAGAAAGAACTAGCAGTTTACCCTTCATAGAGACCCTTTGCTGGGGTCTTCGGGGTGAGACCAAGACCCAACTGTGCAGCAGGACATTGGAGAATAGGACTAAAAGTGTCAGAAAGCTGCAGCAGGAAAAATTAAGGACAGAGTAAGGAAGGACTACCTGGGGAACAAAAAACAATTTAATTCGATTAACAAATGTCAACTAAATGCCAACTCTGCCTCTAGGTGCTGGGGCCACAAAGATGGGGTAAATATGTTCTCTGTCCTCAAAGAGCTGAGACTATAATGAAGTAATAACAGCCAGCACCTGAATGATGTTTATTGTATGCTAAGCCCTGTTCTCAGGTTTTAATGAGTCATTTAATATTTATAACCAACCTTCTAAGCTAGATGCCCTTTCAAAGATGGCAAAGAAATTGAGGCATAGAAGAGATAAGTAACTTGCCCCAGGCTACACAGCCCATAAGAAAGGATTTGAGCTGGGCACTCTGGCTCCAGGGTCTTGCCATCTTATTCCCCCCACTCCCCCGTCCCATATGGCAGCGCCAGGCTGTCTCACACCCGTTCACCATGGCACTGGGAGCTCCTCATCTCTCCCACCACCCTACCGCCAGCCTGAATCACCTGTTATTCAATTCATCTTCACCCATTCACCAAACACACACTAAGCCCCTGCTCCATGCCAGGTTCTGTGCTGGTGCTGGGAATACGGACCTCAGCCAGGCCAGGGCCTGGCCTCTAGGGAGTTCTCTGTCTGGTGGGTGAGGTCAGCCAGGTAAACAGGCCATCAATGCTTGGAGGCAGGTCAAGAGGCACCGTAGGTATGTCACACTCTGGAACCCAGGTGGAAGCGACACAGAGACAGCACCAAGAACTATGGGCGTTCATGAAGACTTAAAATCCTTTGTGCATCAAAAGACACTCTCTGTTCTTTGATAGATGATTGAATAAAGTTGTGCTGCATGTATACAATGGAATACCCCTCAGTCATAAGAAAAGGTGAAACACTGTCATGTGTGACAGCGTGGATAGATCCTGAGAATATCATGCTAAGTGAAACAAGCCAGATGGACAAACTCAAGAACTATATAATTTCATTCATGTGGGATATAAAACAGAAAGCAACAAACAAAAACTTATAGACACAGATAATAGTATGGTGACTAACAGGGAAAGAGGGGAGGTAGGAGAGGGTAAAGGGGTTTAATAGATGGTGACAAAAGGAGATTAGACTTTGGGTAGTGAGCACACAATACAATATACAGATGATGCATTATAGAATTGTACACGTGAAACCCATATAATCCTATTAACCAATGTCATCCCCATAAATTTAATGAAAATTTTTTAATAATAAGGATTTTTTAAAAGACACTACCAACAGTCAAAAGGCAACCCAGCAAATAAGAGAAAATATTTATAAGCTGTATATCTGATAAGGGATTAATATCCAGAATATATAGAAAACTCCTAAAACTCAACAATAAAAAAAATTCAAAAATGGACAAAGGACTTGAATAGATGTTTCTCCAAAGAAGATATACAAATGACCAATAAGAGCATGAAAATGTCCTTAATATCACTAATCATTAGGGAAATGCAAATCAAAACTATTCCAAGATACCACCTCACACCCATTAGGAATGCTGCTATCCAAAAAAGAAAAGAAGAAAAAAAGAAAAAAAAAAAACAGAAAATCACAAGTGTTGGCAAGGATATGGAGAAACTGGAACTCTTGTGCACTGTTGATAGAAATGTGAAATGGTGCAGCCGCTCTGGAAAACAGTAAGGCCGGTTCTCAAAAAATTAAAAATAGAACTACCATATGATCCAGCAAGTCTACTACTGGGTATATTGCCCAAAGAATTGAAAGCAGAGTCTTGAAGAGATATCTGTGTACCCATGTTCATAGTAGCACTATTCACAATAGATAGCTAAAAAGTGGAAGAAACCAAGTGACCATTGACAAATGAATGGATAAGCAAACTGTGATATATTCATACCATGTAATATTGTGCAGCCTTTAACAGAAAGGAAATTCTGCCCTGACTGGGGTAGGTCAGTTGGTTAGAGCGTTGTCCTAATGCACCAGGGTTGCGGGTTTGATCCCCAGTCAGGGCATATACAAGAATCAGCCAATGAATGCATAAATGAGTGAAACAAATCTATGTGTGTCTCTCTCTCCCTCCTCCCCAAAAATTAATAAATAAATTTTAAAAAGGAAGGAAATTCTGCAATATGCTACAATGTAGACGTACCTTGATGAAGACATGATGCCTAGGGAAAAAAGCCAGTCACAAAACCACAAATACTGCATGATTCCACTTATGTGAGGTATTTTGAGTAGAGACAGAAAGTAAACTGGTGGTTGTCAAGGGCTGGTGGGGAGGAGCAATGAAGAGTTGTTCAATTGGTACTGAGTTTCAGTTGGACAAGATAAAAAAGGTTCTAGAGATAGATAGTGATGACAGTTATGTAACAATATAAATGTACTTTATCCCACTGAACTGTATACTTTAAAATGGTTAAGACAGTACATTTTATGTAATGTGTATTTTACCACAATAAGCAAAAATTAAGTAAAAGAACTTGGGGCAAAATGTAACTCCAAAGCCAGTCAGACTGAGGTGAGAACGTTTCATCGTTTCTTCGGGGCAGGGACAGGGCAAAGGCAACAGAGAAAGTAGCCCCAGGAAGAGCAGAGTATGGGTGAGAGCAGAGAAGGCCTCTGCCACCAAGCCCTGCTGAGTTCTGCACGTGTCACTTCCTCGCTAGAGGGCTCAGTTTCTTCATCTGTCTAGTGGGATTAGTAAAACCTGCTCTGCCAATCCCAAAGGAAATCACATGTGCAAAGGGCTTGGGGAAGGATAAACCATGAGCATGTCTATTTGAGACAGATGATAACAGTTAAAAGCCACAGGCAAGAATCTGGTGAAAGGATTTAAACCCTTGAGTAAAGAAAGGTGTTCATGAAGAGCTCTGTGAACCAGTAGCAGGAAAGGAGAGTGAGCTTGAGATAAAGCTTTCCCAGAAGTAGGGACAACTCTTTCCACAGCAAGCTCTCACCCGTGAATCATCTTATCCATCTCTCTGTCTCCTCCTGGCCCTTCCCCCTGTGCCCTGGGAGTCTCCTGGGCTGTAGGAAGGCCTCAGGCACTTGCAGCCACAGAGCCCAAGAAGGCGACAGACAAATCCAGCCTGGCTGCGCCCAGGATGACCAGATTCTCATGGAGTGGGGGGAGAGGAAGAGAAGAGGCTAGTTGGGTAAATCTCAAAAGTTTTCTGGGGGCCTGGCTGAGCCCACCTGCTGGGGGAATAGCAGTGTTGAAGCCCATCACCCACAGCAGCAAAAACGCACAGAACTTTGACGCAGCACAGACCGGGGGGCGAGTCCCACTCTGCCCCTTGCTCTGTGTATGATTTTGACAGCTTCCTTCTCAGGGCTTCCTTTTCCACTGGTAAAAGGGGGTGTGAAATCTGCACTCTTCTCCAGGGCTTTCGTAAGGAGCACGAGTGAATCTATATACTATGCCCAGGGAGGGCCCAACGAAAGGGGCTCTAGTTACCATTATTATTATTTATTACTCTGCTCCACAAAGCTGGGGGAGGAGAGTGGAACAGAGATGGAGAACAGAAGAAGACTGGGAGATTGCTGGGTTGGGATGAGGTGATGCTGGGGCACCTTCCAAGTCTGTGGGACATGAGTGTGTCAAGGGGTGGGAGAAGGGCCCCAGGGGCTTGCCTAACCAAGGCCTGACCTCCTGAGATCCCTAGAAGCGCTCCTCCCTCTCATTTGGCTAGGAGACCCCCTCCCCCACATACACACCCCTACTGTGGGAATCCTAACCTAAGCCTGGTATGTTTTTTCATCTCCCAAACTGCTCTCCTGTCAGAGCTGGGGGCAGCACCCTGGACTTTACCCTCCCTTTTGGGCTCACAAGTTCCCTGGGCTGTTTGCCCTTAAAGACACAGGTCCCTCCTCATGGCCTAGGACCAGCCAGGAGCAGAGGCAGCCCCTGAGAGGATAGGTTCAAAGGAACCACTATTGGCTTCAGGTTTCTTCCCAGTCCCGCCCCAGGCCACCCCTCTGTCACCACCTCCCACCCATCCTCTGAACGTACTGACATCTGGATCTATGGGCAGCCCAACAGGTAAGTAATCATTAATTCCAGGAGGAGATGCTGGCCCTTTAAGGCTGTCCTGGGAAGAGATGACAAAATCACCCCACTGGACTTTGTACCCTGAAGCTGCTGGGGAAAACAAGGCCTGGGAGCTATGTGGGAGCCTGCTCAGGCAGGTCCATGGGCCGGGAAGTCCAGCCCAGAAACAGCCTTCTCCTGGCCCTTTCCCCGTCTCTGTCCCTGATAGGCTTGCTCTGCCCATGAGTAATGGACTCTGCTGTGCACACAGGTCTCCAGGAGTCAGCCTCTCAGATGAGCATCCTTCTGCCTGAATTGTGAGGCTTCTTTCATACCCCACCTCCTCCCAACAGGTGTCTTAGCCTGGGCCACCCTTTCCATACCCATCTCTCACTATGTAAGAAGGACCTGTTAAGGACCATCCCTCTGTGCCCAGCACCCTGCCCAGAGCCCAAGGTGCTGACCCAACAAAGGCACCAGCCTAGTAAAGGCAAGGGGAGGTGGGGAGTCTGTGGGAGACAGCACAGGGCTGGGAGTCAGGACACTTGAGTTTGGACCCAGCTCTGCCCTGAGTTACTGCGGGGCCTCAGGAGTATCTATCTCCCCCCTTCACTGAGCCTGGCATGTCTGCCTGCAGGTGATGGGCCCCCTCATTGCCAGCAGGAGTCTGTGGCTCTGTAGCCCTGGGTGATAATGGACCACAGGAGGTCACAGGCAGATCTTGAGCTAATAGAGATGGGCAAAGCTCTCTTAAATCGCTTACACCAAATGAATGGCTGTGTAAGAGTCTTTCAAGGGCCTCAGGCGCTAGCTCCTCGGGGAAGCATTCTTGACTGTCCCAACATCTGGCTCCACCACTGAGGACTTCTCTGGTAACTATCCCACCTCCCTAGATAGTCTGCACCTCCCTGAGGCCAGGAACCTCTTCCTCCCACCACCTCTTCCTCTTCTCCCTTTTCTTCACCTGCCTTGGCCCAGACTGGCCAGTAGGAAAACCCTAGGGACCTCCCTGTGTGTGACCCTGCTGGGCAGTACAAAGGAAGCCCCTAAATTTCTCAGCCAGCAGCTGGGTTCCGGGCCCACTCTGCCACCCACAGGCTGTGTGACCTTGGGCAAGTCACAAAACTTCACCGACTCTGAGAGCCAGAGCAAGCACAGTGCCTGGCACATCGAAGGCCTGGGCAAACATCTTTTGACTGAGTAAATAAATGAATGTTGATTGTTTTAAAATATTCATGGTGTACAAGGAAGGAGCCCCAGGTCTGAGTGATGATGTGCACATTGGGCCAGAACAGACCCACGCTCTTTCACCGAAAAGCTGGGTAATCTTGAGAAGTATCCTGATCTTCCTCACCCCCCTTTGGCCCAGATCCCACAGGCCAGTCCGTGGGTGAGTATCAATTAGGGGCCTGCTGTGTACAGGGCGCTGTAATGGGTGCAGAGGGCCACGTGGGAGAATTAGAAGATGTGGCCTCTGACTGTGCAGAGCTAACTTGTGGTTGAACATACCCATCTGAAATAATCTGAGAGCAACAGCAAGGAGAAATTAGGAGAGGACTGACAGGCCAAAGGTAAGGATGGGAGGATGGCAAGAAAAGGTAGAAGTTACCCTAGGGGGTGTCCTAAAAGAGCTAAGTTCTGAACTATAGACCCAGCACATTAGTTTCATTCATTTATTCAACCATCCATTGAAACAGACATTGTTAAATGCCAGGCCCTGAGAATACAATGGTAATTAAACAATCCTCTCCTTGAGGAGCTTCCAGTCTCACTGGAAAGCCAGCATCTAAACTCAGGTAGCCACACAGTCTGAGATGTGACCTAATAGATATATGGACCATGTACCAGAAACTGGAGGAGTGGGGAGCCTCTTGGGAATGTCGATATTGAAATCCCCCCCAAAATCTGCCCAGTGGATCTGAGCTTCCAAGGGAGCAGGAGGCTCAGGTAACGAAAAGGGGCCAAGGAAGCTTATAAGGCCACAGATACCTGGCAGGTAAACAAGGTTAATGAGGACCTGTTGTTTCTGTACGTTCTTGGTGACCTCACCTTTGACCAACAATTTCCTGGCACTGGCTCAGGCTGTCAAGGGGGGGGGGGCAGGAGGGGAGGAAGAGGAGGGTAAACAGCAGGTGAGGCCAAAGGTGGCCCTGGAAGGCACAGGGCACATTCCAAAAAGTCTCCCCAGCCTGAGTCCTGCAGCAAAGCCCAAAGTCCAATAGGGAGCACACACCTGCATTCCAGTCATCCAAAGAGACTATAAACACCGGAGAACCCACCAGAAAGGATGTTTTTGGCTGCCTGGGAATTCTCCCCCTCCCCCACTCCACAGCCCAGCTCTCCAGCTCCCCACACGCCCCCTTCTCCAGGAGGCCTTCTGGATTTGCCGGAAGGAGCTGAGCATTTCCACCTGGGTATGGCCCCTTCTTCCATCACCACTTCCTCTTGTCCCTTCTCTTCACCTGCCTTGGCCCAGACTGGCTGGTGGGAGAAGCTTAAGGACTTCCCTGTGTGCAACCCTGCTGGGCAGAACAAGGGAAGCCCTGAAATTTCTCACCAGCAGCCGGATTTGGGGCACACTCTGCCACTCACCTTGGACAAGTCACCAAACCTCACCACCTTGGCTTTATCATCTAAAAAAAAAGGAGTACTGACAGGAGGCATTTTCACAGTGCTTTTGGAAAAAGTAAATGAGATTATGTAAATGATATAGCTTTAGGCATTATTATTCTAAATGCCGGATGTTACTAGAGATCACCCAGACTTCTGATTTTACTGATAAGGAAACTGAGGTTGAGAAAAGACATGAAAAACTGAGGGGGTTGGGTGCTCTCTCCTCTTCCTCCTTCCTCTATCACTCATCTTAGTTCAGCTTGGTCTTCTCAATATGGGTTCCTAAACTTTAGGGGGCACAGTTCCCTTGGAGAAAGCAATGAAAGCAAGTGCTTTCTCTCTGAAAAATACATTCATCTGCATACCCCCCCAAGTCTGTGTGGGCAAATTCAGGGGGTTCATTTTCCCCAGGTTGGAGACACTTGCTGTATGACAGAGCAGAAAAAGAGATAGGGGCTATCACAGTTCTCAGCTCATGGTCACAGCTCCAAGAAAGCAGAAAATGACAAGGGGCAAACCCTAAACTTTGAACAGCAAACCTAGCTCAAAGGGTCCCCTCCCCCAAAACCAATCTTCAAGGCCCTGAAAAGAAAGCCCCCTCCAAACTGCTCAGCACCCTCCCCCTTGCCTCCTCGCATTCCCCTCAGTCCACTAAACCCCTGGCCTGATTCATTCCATTCTGGTCCTTGAAAGTCAAACACAATCTTAGAGACCATCTTTCCAGATGAGGAATATCATCCACAAAGCTTGCTTAGAAGAATCATACACATCTATGCACAACCCAAGGACACAGATAATGGTGTGGAGAGGGACTGGGGAGGGGGTGCAATGGGGTGGAATGGGTCATTGGGGAGAAAAAGGGACATTTGTAATATTTTAAACAAAAACAAACAAACAAAATAAATAAAGCAAATAGATGAAGAAGAAAAAAAGGAGGAAAAAAAAAACTTCCTTGGAGTCACCAGATAATCAGTACAGGAACTAGGTTGCATTAACCACTTCAGCCCCAGGTCCTAATGTTGTTCTGTGACCTCTGACAGAGGATGAGCTCTTACTTCATTGACCAAGCAAGCCTAAAATCCTTGGAATGAGGGTGCAAACAGGTTAGCAGGCTCCCGGTTGTGTAAGAGAGGTTGCAAAATCTCTAGACATTCAGCAAAGGCAGAGTTGGAGCATTCACTCATTCATTTATTCATTCAACAAATTTGCACTGAACCCCAAGCATTAGACACGGGCATACAGTGGTAAATCACCCAGATAAGATTCCTGCTCTCCTGGAATCTTAGAGAGAGAGAAAGACAATAAACAAGTAAATAAATGAAATTAATTTAGCTAGAGATAAATACTATGAAGAAAATAAATGGGGTGATATTTGAATCGCTTGGTGATGTAACTGATATTGTGGGGAGAGGTACTCAAGGAAGGCCTCTTGGAGGAGGTGACATTTGAGCTGAGTGCCAAAAGGTAAAGAGGAGGCATCCAGGCAAAGGCGTGGAGTCAGAAGAGGTGGTCGGGGGGCAGGAGAGGAGGACAGGCTTTATGCTGCATGCGACAACGGTTTAAGCAGAGGCAGACCGATCCTGCATGTTGTGCATGTCGTCCTTCTGTCAAAGCTCATCCTGGCTGCTGAGGGGGCAAGAATTGGCCGGGCTAGAGAGGAGCAAGGAAGCCGAAGAAGCCAGGCCAGAGGGTGGGGAGAGGGGAGCAAGGAATGGAAATAATTTTGAAGTCCAGCAGGCCCCGGAGTTGCTGAAAGATTTGGAATGGGGTGGGGGGAGATATGCCAAAGTGCTGGTCCAATACAAATGGCAGGCTTCGGCCCGCGCCACCAAGGGGTGGGACCATTTACAGGTATAGGAAAGGAACAGGTTACAAGGGAAGCCAAGGGTTACACGCTGTGTATCAGGAAAAAGGCTCAATGTCCTTTGCCCACAAAACCTGTTCCACGTGAATGTGCTGTATAAAAGTGTGTCCATATCACAACAAAAGATAGAGCCTTTGAAAGAATCCAAAGGAGGTTGTGACACAGGATGGGGAGAGCAGAGGCCAGGCTCTGAAAATGGCCAAAATGGCCAGCAGTGTCTCAATCATGAGTAGAATTTCAACATTGCTTTCCTTCTGGGTTTTCCACACCGTGCGGCCGGCGGCCAGGCCTCTCCCCCTGGGTAAAGGCGACAGTGCTCGGGCAGGGCCATCGCATGCCCGGGGATTGCGGTGCTTTAACTCTTCTTGCTCACTCTCTCACTCCATTTCTATGTTGTGCGAACAGTGATCATTGCTTTGGGCACGATTCTTTTTTAAAAGTCAAGACTTTCTTTTTATTGGAAAAAAGCACCAGCTGAAATCACAGGACCACACTTGGGCCCAAAGCCCTGAGGGAAACGAGCATTAGGCTGGGAGTCTCCTGGGTTACAGGGCGGCACCATGTGTCCTGTGTGGCCCCCTGGGCCCCAAACCCAGCCTCCAGTCCTGCCTCTCTCCTGGGCCTCTGCTGACCTCGGCCACAACCTTCCGCGTTCTCCCCCATTCCAGTCCCCCCACGTGGCCGTATTTACTCCTGACAGAAATGTCAGGTGTCTTCCTGCGGTGCTGGTCTAGCACCAGACAGCCTCCTCCGGAAACCCTCCACGGGCAAGCCTGATGCCACCTCAACCTGGCAGTGCAGTTTCCATCCTTCCCCCCCTCTCTGATCTGTACGCTGATGTGTGATCATCTGGAGTGTGTGTGTGTATGTGCCTGTGTGGATGTATATGTGGATGTATGCATATATGTATATGTGTGTATATATGCATATGTGTGTGCGCGTGTGTATGTGTATGTGTGTATATATGTGTGTGTGCATGTATGTGTGTGTGTGTGTGTGTGTGTGTGTGTGTGTGTGTATGTGTAACAGGACTGGAATAACACACCTCTTGCCTAGACTGGGGGATCATAAGGAGCCTTGGAGTGACCAGTGGACATTCTTTGGTCGTCTTCCTTATGAATTCCCCCTTCATAGGCCTGATCTTTGTTGCTGTCCTGCCTTCCTGCTTTTCCTTGTCCCTGCCTCAGGTCCCTTCCATCTAGCTGACAAATATTTACAGATTGCCTACTCTGTGCCAGACAGGTGCTGGAGCATGCCAGTGAACAGATGGACAAGGCCCCAGCCCTCAAAGAACTGTTATTCTGGGTGGGAAGTCAGATTATAACCAGGGAGGTGGGTGGGTGAGTGGGGAGTAGGCGAGAGCAGAGGCAGAGAGAAAGAAAAGATCTCTCCAACAGGAATAGGTGCTATTCACTCACTCACTCAGCAAGTTGAGCACCTACCCCTATAGAACTTAAATTCTAGTGAAGGGAGACAGACAATACACACGCACATCATGAATAAATGCATTTTATAATGTGAGAACATTAGAAAGTGATCAGTGTTTAGAGAAAAGATAGAGCAGGGTACGAGAGATGAGAGTGCGCCGTTTTAAGTAGGATGCCCAAGGGAGGCCTCCTTAAGAAGGTGATGTCTGGCCCTGGCGGTGTTGCCCAGTGGTTAGGGCGTTGGCTGCGCACCGAAGGGTTCCGGGTTTGCTCCCCGCCCCCCAGTCGGGGCTTGTGCAGGAGGCAACCAGTCAATGTGTCTCTCTCACATCAATGTTTCTCTCTCTCCAACCCCCTCCCTCTCTCCCTCCCTCCTTCCCTCTCTGAAAAGCAATGGAAAAAATATCCTCAGGTGAGAATTAGCAAAAAAAGAAAAAGACGAGAAAAGAAAGAAGGTGATGCCTGAGCACTAACTGGAAGGTGAGGGAGGGAGTCCTGCAGATGCCCAGGAGACATTCCAGGCCGAGGAGAAGGCCGTGAAAAAGTCCTGGGGCAAGAGCAGGCCTGATCTGTTTCAAAAGCAGTAAGGAGGTGAGTGGGGTCAGGGCATGAGGAGCAGAGAAGCTGGGAAGGCGGTGAGAGAGGCAGCCAGGCTGGGAAGGGGTCCTGCAGAAGCCCCTGTGAGGACTTGGGCCCTTCCACTGTGAGGCAACGAGGAGATGTGGCAGGGATCTGAGCGGAGAAGTGACTTGCTCTGACCCACCCTGTCCTCATCAAAGGGCCCAGTGGATAGAAGCCATGAGGGAGGAGGTTGCCACTCTGGGCAATGAGGTCAGGGAGCTCTCCCTTAGAAGGGGCTTCTAAGCTGGGGGCAGAGGGCAGAGGAGGGACGCCCACCCTCCACCCCTCCTTTTCCCTCCTCTGCCAGTGGCAACTGGGGAAAAGCCTCTCTCCTTCCCCCAGGTCTCCCTTCTGCCTCTCAGGCTCTGTCCCTCCTTCCCTCTCTTCCCCCACCCCTACTGACCCTGCTCCCTCCTCCTCTCCCTCACCTTTTTGTCTTAGCCTGACCCCACAAAGATGAGGGCCTCTCCCCTCCCCAGTTCTTAGAAAACAGTTGTGAAAAGCAGAAGGAAACACTGCAGAGGCCCGCGGCGGAGGGAGGATGGTGGGTTAGTGTCTGGTCCTGGCTGCTCAGCCTGTAATCAGTGAGTGTTTCAGGTGGACACGGACCCTGGAGCGTGCCCAGCCAGGCGGGGCTTCCTCTCCTCAGCCAGCCCCTCCCCAGTCCCTGCCTCAGGCTCAGGAGAGAGGGGACATCTTCCAGGCCTTGCCTGCAGCCCGCCTTCAAGCCTTGACAGGAGAAAAGCTAAAAGGAACCCCCAAGCTTTCCAACACAACCCCTCAGATACAGAGGGTGGGACTGAGACCCTGAGAGAAAACAGTGCAGCTCCAGGTGACATAGTGAGATTCTAACCCAGGACACTGCCCATGGCCCAGGCCATCTCATCCCCAAGGCCATGCCTTGGAGTCAAGCAGCAGGTCAAAGCTTTGGTACTCTTGGCCTCAAGCAAAGAAGACAGGGACGTCCATGGTCAGACACTGGGCTCTAAGGGCAGGGGCAGGCCTCTGTGCTGATGGACACTGGCTCCAAAGGGCCAGGGAAAACTCTTGCCATTGAGAGTGACCCTAACCCACACCTCTGGGGGAATGGGGAGGGCTCAGCCCAGCCCAGCCTTGCCCACTGAGGACCCCTCAGCCAGCCAGCAGATCAAGGTGAGGGAGGAAAGGAAAACTGGAAGGCTAGGCTGCCTTGTCAGCCCCACCACACGGGCCCAGGCTCCAAGGCTGTGAGTAGGAGCCCTGACGTCCTCTAGGAAAGGAGACTCGCAGTGTCAGCCACCTGGGTCACCTATCTGTCCAGTAACAGACTCAGTTCTTGGTTGTCACATGCCACTTGTGGCTGTGGCCTCTAGCACCTGAGTCATCTGTGACTCATCGCCCTCTGCCCTTGGTCCCAAGAGGGCTGGGCCAGGTGGACTCAACATGGGGATGGAACAAGACCTGTCTAGTCTCCCTGGTACAAGCCTGTCCCTCCCCCTCCACCCTGCACTGAGACAAAGAAATAGCCAGATCCCTTGCAGAGGATACTCATGTGACACACATCTGCTCACAGGGGACCCAAAGTGGTTCTTCCAGGTCCCTCCCCCTACACACATGCACACTTACACACACACCCCTCATAATGCCTTTCCACTCACACATGTGCTGGGTGGCCCCACATCCCTGAGAGTTTTCATCTAGCCCAGAGCATGAGTCTGACCTCAGGAAGGATTCCTCCCCTTTCTAGGCCTCAGTTTCCTGCTCTGATCTGGGACTCACAGGTCTCCCAGACCCTTTCCAGCCCTGAATCTAAAGACAGACTTTAATGTAGTGATTGCAGACCTTTGGTCAGTCAGTGAAGGGAGAGCTGGGAAGGTAATGGTAGGCATGGCGGAGGGAAGGACTCCTTCTTGGAACCTTCCAGATGACGCCACACCGAAGGCTACCGCCAGGCACTGCAGAAAAAAGGACAGTTGCCCTGACAGATTCTTCCCCAAACCATCTAGCTCAGGACCTCCAGGGCCCCATGGCAGCTCCACCAACCCCAGGGTAAGGGCCAAAGAGGTAGATTTCCACAGGTCTCCCCTCGGACTTGGGCTCCCTGAGGGCAGAGCTATGTCTCCCTCATATTGGGGTTTCCGGTGAGCAAAGCTGTGTGTCTCCCTCAGACTGGGAGCCCCACAGATTAAGAGCTTTTGGTTCCAACTTTTTATTTCAAACCAAAACCCAAATTTTCCCCTCCCTGAGTGAGCCTGACCCAACTCCAGGGCCAGATTCCCTTTCTGCCTGTTTTCCTGTATGAGTTGGACACCGGGATGCTGGTACCCACAGAGACAGAGGGAAGCAGTGATGTAACAGTCTAAATATTACCTACAGATCTTTCCCATCTTCTATCTGTTTTATCTCCAAATCTCCCTGGGAATGCCGGTCACACCTAGATCTTATTTCCCAGAGGAAAGACAGGGCCGTGAGTCTGAGGAAGCCAGGGGTTTGTCAGGCGGCACAGCAGGGAGCTTCCCCAGCCCCTCGTGCTCTCTCTGTCCTGTCCACCCACCCAGACCCACCGCCCTGGAGAGGGCTGCCTCCCCCACAGCCCAGGAAGGAGTTAATGAGCATTCGCCCTGGCAGCGTGCAGGGCAGTTGGGAAAGCCAGGGAGGGAGCAGTGTTTCTCCACTTGGCCAGAGCTTCGGTTTCCCAATACACTGTTACTGTGGGGCAGAGATGGGCAGCCAGGCAGGCTGGGCCCTGCCAGGCTGAGGGTCCCAGCACCTCTGTTGGAGTGGCCGGGGAACCAGACTAGCGTCTGAGGCTCTCAACTAGGAAGGGCCTGGCCTCTGGGATTGGGGGATCCCAGGCCCACAGAGGCAGGGCAGGAAGTAAGGCCTAGGAGAGCAAAGAAGAGCCCCAGAAAGGGGGCTGCTGGCAGGCCCGGCGTCCATGAGGTGAAGTAGCAGATACCCACTAAGGGCCTCCAGCTGCCCCTGCCACTCTCTGTCTCAGCTTCTAAGATATTGTTCTCCTGACATTATTGTTTTACCATAACCCATGCAAACAAAAGCATCCTACATTGTGACTCCTGCACACATACACACACACATACCCCAAGAGTGTCAAGAAACAACACTTAACCCTACCACATGCAAGCCTCTCTGAATATTCCCTACCCTATTCTCTTTCGTATTTAAGAAAAAGCACAATGTCAGTTGCAAACCAGGAGACTGAGGTAATGACCCACTGATAGCTCCTAATTTGCCACTGGGAAAATTCTGTCCCTAGATTGGCAGGTTAGATACACTGCCATTGTATGGAGCCAGAGCCTGCCCAAGGTCACAGTGACAGAGCTCAGGTGGCTTCTGCAATCATTTCCACGGAAGGTGTCCAGAGCCTGGGTGTCCTCTTGAAATAACTGCCCGAAAAAACAAGGCGGGGGGAGATTACCACCAGCTGACGTCAGAAAAGAGGAGATGAACGTCTGCTGATCGGCAGGCTCTTCCAGCTCTCCCAGCTCTAAGCACCACATGGAGCCTGTGGCTTAAGTCAGGCTTGAAGTCAGCATCCAATCCCCCCAGAGAATGTTCTAAACGACAGGGAGGGAAAAGCGAGGCTCCCAGTCTGAGGGGAGAGACAGGCCCTGCCTCCGTCCTCAAAGAACCCCTAATTCACAGGTCTGCTGCAGGCAGAAATTGAGGGCATATCCAGAACTGGGGCCCGATCGCAATGTATACACTGGGACGGGCGCCAACAAAGCAAGAAGCAGGGAGGGAGGAGGGTACCATCGGAGCCCCTGAAGGAGTCACCGGAAAGCAGGGTCCAGCCACTCCCTCCAGGCAGGATTGCCAGATTAAATACAAGATGTCCAGTTCAATTTGAGTTTCAGGTAAGCAATGAAAATTCACCTGGGTAATCCTGTATTTTTATTTGCTGTATCTAGCAACTCTACCTCCAGAACCTTCCCTCCTCAGACCCAAAAAGGTCAGGCTGACCAGGCGGCTCTGAGGCTCACGTAGTACAAAAACAACAGGAGAAACTCAGCTGTCCAGGCACCAGGTACCAATCAGAGGGGCGAGGAAGGGGGCAGAAGTGAGAGTTCCTGGGGTCCCCTGAGCCTCCAGAAGGCAGTCCTCAGTCCCACAGACACCCCCAGCTTGGGCAGCCACCTCCTTGGCCCCCAGGAAGTGTGGCTGGGATGGGGCAGGCCAGGAATAAATAGCTTTTGGAGTAGACATGTGGCGGTGATGGGAAAGGAGCGGATGACTTCCTCGCCCCTTTTCGGCAGCCAAACCAGACCAGTCAAGATAAGACAACTTCAGGGAAACTTCCTGTTAGGCAAACGCCAACGGCTGGGCCTGGCAAACCACCGGCATTTGGGGGCAGTTTCTCTGAAGTCATGGGGTCTAGGGGAGGGTTTTACCACCACTGAGCTGTGCTCTTCCCCCACCCCCATGTCTCTTCTGCCTTCCTTCCTCCCTGTACCCCTTCAACATACACAGCCACAGTTTTGGCTTTTAGTGTGACCACTGGAGCCAGGAAGTGCCAGGGGTGTGGCTGGGGTGGTTGCAGCCAGAAAAAAAGTGGGTGATCCCACTGACCTCACCAGGAGGGCATTCCCTGAGCTCTTATAGCTTTTGTGGGCAAAAACATCCCCTTCCCCAGGCTCAGGAAAGGGGCTAAGTGCAGGGTCCCAGGCCTTGCCTGCACCTCATTACTAAGAGGAAAGGAAAAGTTGTTTCTTTCTTGCCCTGTGGGTTTCTGCACTGGCCCTTTCTACATTCCACACAAACCATGGGGATAAGCCATCTCGAATGCTGAGCCTCCTTCAGGTTCTATAGATCAGTCTCGAGGAAGCAAGCCCATCCTCAGGGAGCACCCAGGCTGAGAGAGAATCTGTCCCTGCCCTGACAGAGTGATGTGACTAACATTCGCCCATTCACTCAACAAGTACTATATTTATTGAGCCCCTCCAACTGGCAATCGCCTTATATTTGTTATCCAATTTAATCCACATTCACATCTGGGAGGTAAGTGTTATCACTCCCATATTACAGATCAAGACAATGAGACCAAGACAGGTCAAGCGAATTTCCCAGGGTCACAGAGACAGAAAACTACTGATGTCAAATGTAGAGCCCAGCTCTGTCTGATCCCCAACCACCTCTTCCTACCACCTGTGTCCAGTCACAACAGAGACAGTAGCTGACCTTTTGGGGGCACTTACTACATGCCAGTCACCACCCTAAGCCCAGCCACATTTATCTGAGCCTCAGGTATCCTGGTACCTGTTTAAAAGATGACATCTGAGGCTCAAAAGGTAATTTTGTCCTAAGACACAATTTAGAAGCTGTCTGGGTTGGGGCTGTGTTTTGGATTCAGGTTTTGGACATCAGGGACTCAGAATGAGCAGCTGGGATTTGAACCCGGGCAGTCAGGCTGGGCTGGGCCAGAAGTGACCCCGTATTATCAATTCTGTGGCTACCAGATAGAGGGTTATATTAATAGCCATGAGGTGTTTATTGCTGAACAGCCAGCAGTTCCCACAGGGCAGCTTGGGGTCATGGGACTACTGCCAGGTCAGCCCCCAACCCCCAGTCCCATGGGGGCTTGTCCTGAGAAGCCAGATTCCTCAGCTGGGCCTCACAGCCCCCGCCCCAGGAACCCTTACCCAACCAGGCGGCCGCCCCGTGACTGGGAGCAGTGACCCCTGTCACACTTGTGTGTGTGCGACCCTGTGTGGATGTGCTCATGCAGAAGAAGGCCTGTGACCTGGCGTCCTGCTCCGGGTGGGAGGATGCTTCGAGGGTGTCTGTCTCCCCGCCAGTTCCCAGCCCCAGGGACCCAGCAGGTCCTAAAGCCAGGCCCAGCGTCCTTTCTGTCTCAAGCTGGGTGGAATGGAGCAAGGGAGGAGCTGCTGGGAGGGAAGTACAGGGGCTGAAGCAGGCAGACCTGAGGAGGGGGTGGCGATTCCTCTGGAGTCAAAAGCATGCAGATACGCAAGCACCCTCCCTGCAGATTTCTCCAGAAGCCATCCTCCTGCTGCCTCCCCAGAAGATGGCAGCTCCCAGGAAACACCTTCCTCTCCCATGCCTCAGCCTCAGAGGCCCCTCCCCATACTTGTGCCACAAACCTCTTTCCCTGAATGACAGGAGTTTAGTCCTGGGGGGCTTCTGAGATGGGCACTCCTGAGGACCTCCATTGTGGGCCCCTCAGATATAAGCTAGAATAGTCTGGGAGCAGCTGGCCCAGGCAGCCCTGCCCCAGGCCTCAAGGTTTTTCCGCCTGAGTGTATAAGGGTGGACCTAAGGCCTCCTCTTTCACACGGAGACTCCCAGCATGTTTTGGAGGAACAGGGAGAGAAGATCAGCCTTGTGTTCTGGTCCTGTTCATTTGCTCATTAATTCCACAAATGCTCATTGAGACCCCAGAACCACGGGGTGTCATCCCTGACCAGGAGGGGCTCTCTCCACACCCCACTTCCCTTCGGTCCATCCCCTCTTCCCCACCCCTGGCTCCAGGGCTGACGCTGCCCTGGCTCATCTCACTCCTCAGTGGGAAAGTAAGGATATGGACTTGCAAAGATGGGTGCAAAACCCAGTAGCGGTATTTTAATTTAAAAATGAAAAAGTGGGGAGGGAAAAACCCAGCCAGATTATACTAAAGTGGGAGCTCAGAGATGATCAAGGCTTGACGTGGGGACGAGAAATAACAGCATAATTGTAAGGACTGTTTTTGAGCACACCAGCCACTGTACTAGGTACTTTCACAGGCCATCCCTTCGCCCCCTCAAGCTCACAACACAGGGATGATTGCACCTACTTTACAAATGAAAAAATGGAGGCCCAGAGAAGTAATCTGGCTAGTGGCAGGCCCAGGATTCCAACCTAGACCTGTCAGAAGTCCTGATGGGGTTTAGGCCAGCCCAGATTGGGCTCTGCAGAGGCACCAGGCAGGAAAACATCCTGCCTGAGAGGTCTCTACAGCCCTGGGCCTCGCAGGCCATCCCCACACCTCCTGGGGGACTTCCAGTCCCAACATGGCTGGATCAGCTGCAAAAAGGGTGGGGAGTAGGGACATAGTCTTCCTGCAGGGAGCCTGAGGAAATGACGAATGGAACTGTGAATGCAGAGGACGGGCAGGGCCCCAGCAGAGGCATGTGTTGGCATATGCCCCACTTGGGGCCAGACCCAGGGACTGTCAGGGGATGTGTGGGGAAACATCAGGGCGCAGATTGGTAAGCCATGCTCGGCTCATAGTGGAAAGAGAAGCCCTGCGGGGACTGTAAATACGTGCTGGGAGAAGAGGGAAGGGTGGGGTTGTAGGTCCCGAAAGGGCTCCTCAGGACCAATATCCAGTGATTCCAAACATCTACTATAGCCAAATGAGTGGTTTCAATTTGCATCAGCAAGGGAATGTCTGATGGCAGGGGTCTGTCTCTTCTCTCAGACTAGAAACTCTGTGAGGACAATCCCCATGCCAACTGCCTCACACTAGGAGCTCCCAGAGGCCAGCACTTATAGTCCCTTCTTTAACGGACTAGCCCCCCAAAGGCAAATGCAACCTTATAAAATTTCTTTTAAATCCCTGTGGAGCCCTCATCCTGAGGAGACCTGGGCCCAGCCTTTCTCCAGTGGGCACCGTTGCCTGGTGGGCCCTTTTCCTTTGAATCACTTGCCCCCTTCTGAGTCACTTCTGCCCACTCCTCTAGCTCAGCCAGGCACGATCTTTGCCTTGCATTTTCCCTTTCCAGGCAGATAGTAAATATTTACTGATCCCTTCCCTGCCCTTCCCCATTCCCCGCGTCATGGTAGAGAACATCCTGTGGATGCAGCTGAATTGTCTCCCTGCCAACAACTCCGAATCCAACCTGGTGGGGCCTCCAAAGGGTCATGTAGGCCATCCCCGGTCTCTAGGCTGCATAGGCTAAAGCCACCCTAGTAACTGAGAGATCATTCTACACATAGCACATGTGACTAGTATTCCATAAACACTGCAGCGTCGGACGCAGGGAGGAAGGAAAGGGGTGAAAAAGTCCGTGGCCTTTTCCTCCAAATCCTTTGTGCTTCTCTGCCAGTTCGTCTCACCTCTAGCCTCTTTCCCTCATGCTGTAGGTAAAGCTCAGTTCCTCTTGGTGAGACTTCAATAAAACTGAGTTCCTCTCCTTGATCTAGAAATTTGGGTAATATTTTTTCCTGCCTCGGTCCTTGCCCTGCCTGAGTCTTCCCACCAGGGCAGACCCCTGGTCTTTGATTCTTTTAGAAATATGTCCTGCCATCCTTGAACCTCCCTTGACCCCGAGACCATCATGCATACCACTAAAACGTTACGAATGGGAAGGGACAAAGGTCCTAATCCCACGAAAGTGACTCTTAAGTTGGATGGCTGTTATGATTGCAGTGTTACGACCAGCCCACAATGTCATAGCTTGAAACAAAGACGGCCTGTATGCTTGCTCGCCACTCTCTACACTTGGGCAGGGATGGCTTCTATGTGTTGTTGGCTAAAATGGTTCACCTGGGTTTGGAAAATCCAAAATGACCTCACTCACATGGCTGGTGCCTCAGCTTGGGATGGTTGGAACAGCTGGGGGCTATTTCTGCATGAGCCTCTCTCTCTCCAGCAGGGTAGTTGGACTTCCTTATAACATGGCAGCTGCCTTCCAATATTCCTTAAAGCCTAGGCCTGAAAGCCCCAGAATCTCTTCTGCACATCCTCTTAGTCAAAGCAAGTCACAAGGCCAGCCCGGATTCAAAGTAGACACTATCTGCTAGGAGGAGCAGCACACAGGCCCAGGGTGGGAGGAACCATATTTGCACACAGGCCACCACAATGGTCCTAACACCCAAAACAGACCCAGAATCACCAAGGGCTGTATGGATCCATCCAACCTCCTTGAAGGAGGGAGGAGAGGAGACTGACAGGTTCTTTGGAGAAGCAAGTACCCCAAAGGCCTTTGGGGCTATGACCAGGGTAGGTGACTCCTTAGGAAAACGGGAAAGGGCTGCAGGGTGGGCAGAGCAAAGTTGAGAAGGATCACTGTGGATCGCCAAGGAAAAGGGGGAAGGATGTGAGCCCCACGGTGGCGGAGATGAGCTGGGACAGCTTGGCAGGCCCGACGGCAGAGAACAGAGGCATTGGGCCTTGACTGGGCCCTCTCTGGGCCTTGGCGGGCCTTTGGGAAGGCTGCAGGGGGTGTATGAGCAGGTCTTATACAATTGGGAAAAGCAGCATGTTCATTTTACCCTCCTTTTCTCCATAATCTATTTAAAGACTATTTCTCTCTTCTGAGGCTGCGTGTTGCAATCTCTTTCGTACTTCGGTTTCGGGTTTTCCACTGACGAGCCCCAGCCCCTGGAGACATCCCTGCCTCCTCTTGCCTTGCCTCACCACACTGGAGGAAGTCTGGATTTCAGCTCTGGGCTTGGCCACCACCACATCCTCCCCCTGTTCCACCTCTCTTCTGCCTGTTTGTATTGAGTCTAGACTTTTCGTTTTTATTTGTTGATGCTCTGCCCTAGCCTGGGGCAACTGTGGTGTGGTGGGAAGAGCACTAGAATTGGAGTCAGGAAAGCTGGTTTAGATTCTAGCTTGGCCATTTACTAGCTGTACCTAAATGTTCAGGCAAGTTATTCACCCTCTCTGAGCCTCCTGCTTCTCCTCTGCCAAGCGAAATAATGAGCCCCATCTCTGGGCTTGCTAAAAGGAGACAGCCCGGCCAGCGTGGCTCAGCAGTTGAGCATCAATCTAGGATCCAGGAGATCACAGTTCGATCCTCGGTCAGGGCACATGCCCAGGTTGCAGGCTCGATCCCCAGCAGGGGGCGTGCAGGAGGCAGCCGATCAATGACCCTCTCTCATCATTGATGTTTCTCTCTCTCTCTCCCTCTCCCTGAAATCAATAAAGATTATATATATATATAATTTTTTTTTTTAAAGGAGGAGAGCGCCTAGACTCATGAAGAGGCCTTCGTCGCTAATACCTACCACCGATGCCGAGGCTCCTTCTCCCCAAGCCCTGCTCAAATCCCCACCTTTCTGAAAGCCCCAGAATCTCTTCTGTCATGTCCCCTCCACCAATCACCCTCCAGTGTCAGTCCTCATCCACCACCACAGTCTTGGGGCGAAAACCTCAGCTACCAGGTCCCAGTTTAACAAATGTCTACTGAGCATGTACAGTATCCCAGGCACTGTTCTAGGAACTGGAGGCACAGCAATGAACAAAACAGACACAAATCTCTGCCCTCGTGTTGCTTGCACCCTAGAGGGGGAGGAGGCAGTGAAGAAAGAGCAAAGGGGAGTACATTTTAGAGCTACACTATCCAAAATGGTAGCCACTGACCACATGCGAATGGTGAGAGCTGGAAATGCGGCCACTCCCGACTGAGATATGCGATAAGAACAAAATGCACAATGGATTCAAAGATTTAATTTAAAACGTGTTCAATCTCTCACTGATTTTTATATTGGTTCGGTGTTGGAATGACATTTTAGATACATTGGGGTTAAGTAAAATATATTATTCCATTCAATTCTGCCTATTTCTTTTTACCTTTTAAAATCGGGCTCCTAGGAAATCTTAAGTTACACATGTGGCTCATGTTATGGTTCTATTGACCAGCTCTGTTCTAGAATATGTTAGAAGGTTGTATGTGCTATGGGGGGAAAGGGGTGGTAAACAGGATCCGGAGCAGAGTGAGGAAGGGGTGTCGATCGATGGTAAACGCAGTGGTCAAGGTGGCCTCACAGAGAAGGTAACAAGACTTGAAGGTATGCCACATCTGGGGGAGGCTGATCCAGGAAGAAGAAATGGCCAGCGCTAAGGCCCTGAGGAAGGAGCATGCATGCTACTTAAGGCACAGAGAAGCCAGTGCGGCTGGAGCCTAATGACCAAGGGGTCAGAAGTCACTGAGTCAGGGAGAGAGGCAGCCTGGATGGCACAGGGCCTTTTGAGGCCATTGTACAGACTTTGGCTTTTTCTCTGAGTAAAACAGTCTCTGCAGGATTATAAGCCAAAGGTGACACAACTGGCTCACATTTTAACAGGTTCAACTCTGACTGCTGTGTGACAGTCAACTAAAGGGCAGGAGAAGGACAATCATTTGGGGGGGGGTGACATTGAGAGGTTTGGGCAAATATCTACTTGGGATGACAACAGCCCCCACCTCACGGGGCAGTGGTGTGGATTCGGTGTTAACCGGTATAAGAGCAGCAGGTGGAAGGCGCCTGGAGAACTTGATCAAAAGCTCCAGCGAGGGCAGGGACCTTGCCTCCAGCCTTCCTCACTTTGTAGCCAGGAGAGGCACAGAGCACCCTCCGCAGCAGTCGTGGGAGTCACCACCACCACCCTGGGTATCTCCCCCTGGAGGACTCCAACAACCTGCTGTGGGCCTCCCTGCCTGCCTCGCTGCTGGGACGCTCAGTTTAAAACCTCAGCTGCTGCTCAGGTTGCAGATTCCCCCAAAGCTAACCCTGCCTATCTCCCCAGCCCCCCCCCTCGCCTGGTTCCCTGACCGAGTGCCCCTGCCAAGCCTTTGCTCACACTAGCCCTTCTGCCTGAAATGCCCGCTTCTACCCTTCCACCCTCCTCCCCCTGTTCTGTCTTCTACCTGTTCTTTAAGAGGCAGCCTAGAGGTAACACCATGAGAAGACCCCCAGACCCTGCCACCCCCAATGCACTCCCTAGCCCCAAACCAGATCAGCTGCCCCCATCATATTTTATGTATTTTTCTATTTGTGGATTTAGTTCTGTCTCCTCACCGGATCAGTGAGGGTTGGAATTGTGTCTTAGTCCTAATAGTATCCCTTGCCCTAGCCTGATGGCTGCCCAATAAATACTGTTTGAAGGAATAAAAGAGAGGCTAGAGGAGGTGGGTTTAGAAGCACTGCTCATAAATGCCAAAGACCCAGACACCTACGTTCCCCAGGACCACAGGAGAGAAGACCCCTCAGGGGCAACCAGGGCTGTGCGTCTACCTTCTAGGGGCTCAAGGAACTCCAGGACTCACTAAGTATATATTGGGGTCCAGGCCCCCATGAGCACCCCCTTCCCAGTCCCAGCCTGTTGCAGCCAATGAGCAACAAGGTCCTATAGCCAAACCCAGCCCTCCCCTTTCTCTGGGTAGCAAGCTCAGGCACATGGCCAGCTCCTTCCTTGACCAAGGGACAGAGCTGGGACCACATGATTCCTAAAGGTAGCACTACTCACTGCGGGACCCTTGGCTCCTGTCCAAGGAGCTGTCTCTCCCAGCCCCCTTCCCAGAATGCCCCACGCCCCACCATAGCATGGCAGAGTATGGGCAGGTTTCCCAGCGCCAGCCCAGTCAGAACCGAAGGACTCTGGCCCCCAGCACAGCGAGCCTGTACCTTACGTACACACCTGGGACCCCTTTCCCAGGCCTAAGATAAATGCCATGTTCCCCAAGGGAGGAGGGAAAGGGGGCAGGAGGAAGTCTGGAACAAAGATTCAATGGAGAAGGAGAAACCAGGAGGAGCTCTGAGATCAGAATTAAATTCTTTAATACAAAATGCTTTTTTAAGATATATCTGTATTTCTTTGTTGCTGTTTAAAAATAAATATGTACTACGGAATATCTCGAAAAACTGCACTAGGGACAAAGATGTGATGTTAATATCTTTTCCCCCACAATTATTATGGATAAACAGTAGCACCAATAAATAAATGATAACAAATATTAAAATTAAAAAAGGAGAGAGATTTAGTATGTAGAATTCTCTATTTTTTCTTGTTTTGTTTTTACATATAAAAAACAGAATAGCAATGTCTATTTTATCAGAATCACATATATACATAAACATATATATATATACAAACACGAGTTGCCAAATATATATATAGTATGTAGATGTATATTGAAACCTTATTTTAAAGGAATGTGTGGTGGGGAGTCAGGGGAAAGGGTAGGGCAGAGTTGAGTGTTAGCAAAATTAAATATCTGTTCAGGACAAGCTAGTGACTGTCACCGATCAGGGAAGAGAGACTGGAAACATGACTTTTATACACAAAGACCAGTACAAATAAGAGAGAGAGAAAGCGAGAGAGCGAGATACATCTCATAAATAGTTCAAATTAAATATTAACCAAGAATACTGAAAAAACCCTACTCTTTAATTAAATTAACTGTTTTAATTTCTAATTAAAAAGAGATATTAAATAAGTACCGTATATAAAACACTTTCTCTTTTCTCTGCCTCCATGGTGGGCACATGGATCCTGCCCTGTCTCTCTGTGCCGCGGGAAGGGTCGGGTGGGGGACAGAGGAAGGTTAACCACTCACACACACAGAGCCAGGTCTCCTGGGGGACAGAACTAGTGGTTTCAATGGTCTGAGGACATCGGGCCCCCTGGGCTGTGCCCAGGAAGGGGAGCAGGGAAATGGCCAAGGCAAGAGGCCCTTCCCGCAGACAACGAGCTGTCAGGCTGCTCTTCCGCCAGTGTCTCTCTTCTCTTCGCCAGGACATCCGTCAGTGGCCTCCTGGGCATCGCAGAGGCAGGTGAGAGTAGGAAAAGGCTGCCCAGGCTCCTGAATCTTCCAGGTAGTACTTCTGAGGGCAAGATGCCCATGCAGCACGTGGAGGGGATCCTCAAAGCACAAGCAGTGTCCCGAGGCTCCCCAAACTCCTGGTCAGAGCCAGCGTCCTCGTACCTGTACCTGTCGTCTGTCTTTCTGTCCATTTGACTTGGGGTAGAGGCTTGGAACCAGGGCTGGGTTTGTCGGTGTTCCCAAAAGCAGGCCAAATTTGCCCCCATGCCCTGGTCTTGCATGTTCCTAGGCAAGGGAGGGGACCCTGGCCTCCCTAAGAGGGACAAAAAGATCATGCCGGAGTCTCTCCTCCCATCTTCTTCCTTGTCGGGGTCTGGGTGGGACCAGTCTCCTCCCAACTCAAGTCCACAGCAGTCAAATACATCCAGTGAAGACACCAATAACATTAGCAATGTTAATTTAAAAAAAAGAATATATATATTTTATATATATATAAAATATATATATTTATTTTTATATATATAATATATATATATATAAACATATGTATGTGGGTGGGTGTGTCTACAGGAATCCCAGAAATAAAACTCTCTACCGGGCTCGGTGATTTAGCAGCAAGAATAAAATGGCGATCCAATCAATTCCAAGAGGGACCGTGCTTGGTCACCGGCCCGGGAATGCTTCTGCCGGAGTCACGCCCTCCGGACCCAAAGTGCTCTGCGCAGTCTCCTCTTCCTTCATTTCAGGTTTCTGGATTAAGGATTGTTCTGTCGATGGTGGTGGTGTGGTGGCAGCGGCGTGGTTTCTGTATCAGTCATTCTGTATCCATCTTTCCTGGTGAGAGGTCTGGTTCCCGAAACCCTGAGGGAGGTTCCTTCCTCCAGCCTGGCTCACCGCCTTGGCTTGTCACATCTGCGGGGAACGGAAAACAGAGGCCGGGGTTAGGGCCAGGTGAAGAGACCCGGTGGCGGGGCAGGCAGCCTCCCCTTCCTGGCAGCTCGGTCCCTGCAGCGAGAGGACAGTGAAAGCCTGGTCCCGCCTCAGGAGCCCAGGGCGAGGGGGAGGGCCAGCCCCTGTCCGTGGGGCCCCTGTCCGAGCTGTCATCTGAGCAGTAGCTATGCCCAGAGCTCCCCATCTGCCCTCTAAAGCTCACAATCTAGTTGAGACAAAGCAAGGACATGGGGACATCTCATCACAAGCAACAAATAAGCACATACTAAAGGACAGTCCCTACTTGACATTTAAGAGCCAATGGGTGAACAGAGTTCAGCCAAGTTACTCAGGAAAGGGTCCCTGAAGGAGGAGGTGATTCAGCTCAGTCTCATGGGGCAGGTTTGGGAAGAGAGTGGAAAGAGCACCATGAGCGAGGGAAAGGGGCTGTGCAGAGGCTCAGCTGGGGACAGCCAGCTGCAGGGGAGACACTGCCCTTGGAAAATTGAGGCTCCCAAGGGAGGGGGAGCCAGCAGGGTAGGGGCACAACTCCCTTCCCCATGCTCATCCCTCCCACCCTCAGCTATAGGTCTCATCTTTCTTGAGTTCACTGGCAGCGGCAGGCCCCGGGGACCAGGCTGCCTTTTCTTTCCAATATGCTCTTTAACTTAGGGTGGGGGACAGACAATCAGTGGCTGTGCTACTCACACTGAAGCAGAGGGGACTCCAAGAACTTTCTCATTACCCCCTGCCCCTGGACTGATCGACTTCTACCCTCCCCACTGTGAGGAGGGGTCAGAGCAGCGCCTGCCCTTCTGAAAATAGGGATCCTAAGCCTCTAGTTGGGGTAATGAATTCCCCCCTACAGCCCCCAAGCCAGGGGTTGTGGGAGGTCTCTGGAAGCTGGGGTAACTTCGGTTAGCTCCCAGGTCATTTGGGACATCCCCATCCCAGACAGTCTCTCTGCAGAATCATCTCTACAGAAACCCTAAAATGGCCAGTCCCTTATCTCTCCCAAGTCCCCCAAGGGGTGTGGAGACCCCTCATCCATTCCTGGAGTTAGACAGAACCCCCACAGCCAACACTAGTGTACACTTCCTGTCAGCACATATCACCAAGACAGACAGAGCCCCAAAGCAACACCCCAAGACTTAGTCCCCAGCATCCTCTGAACACTCACAAGCCACAAGAACGTGGGGGTGGGAAGAGGTAGCCACACTCCGAGGACTGTGTTAATGAAGCATCTAGACTAGCCAGGGGATACCTGGCCCTGCCGGGGGAATCCCCACAAAAGCCCCTCCCTCCCTGGGTGATGCTTGAGCACAGGCCAGATTGGTATAAATGCCAGTCGAGGCATCAAAAGATTGCCAGACACCTGTCACAGCCCTTGCTCCTGACCTCACCCCTGAACTCACTCATGTATTCATTCACATACCTGACACTTCCTTGGTACCCACTGTGGACAAGCAGCAGAGTACAGATGCCTTTGGGGGCAGTGGGGCGCTCACATAGGTGAATAAAAACCAGGCCCAGGTGTGAGGAGTTAGTCCACAGTCTAATGTTAGGGGGTGATGCAACACCCTCTACCGTGTGCATCAGCCCTCCCTCCACTCAAGCTGGGGGCACTGGAAATATGTGGGCTGTTAGGAGTTGTTGCCGTGACTACTGGAGTATTTAAGAAATCTTTTATCCCCAGGTGTTAAATCTCCTATCCACCCTAAACCAACAGCCAGAGCCCGTGCCTTCGGAAGCCCCAGTATGAGGAGGGACTCAACCCCTGCCCACCTGTGGAGAGACAGTGAGGGGTGAAAAGCCTAGTGGTACAGACTTCAGAGGGCGAGGCCCTCAAGAAAGTGTTGGCACTCTGTAGACGCAGCATCCCCACACCAGGAAGGGCTGTCAATGTTAATAGCGATAGTAGTAATCACAATGTCAAGACCGACAGCCACCACGAGCAGGACCACGGGACACAACACTCAGCTTGCGTCCACACCACCACATGAAGCCACATCAGTCTATCCACTCAGGCAAGCAGGGCAACCTCTGAAGGGGCCCTGCCAGGCCAGACCAGGTCCCGCCACCCACTGCAGGGGCCTTGCGAGCCAAGAAGGTAGTAGTCACCGGGCAGGCAGCTAGAAGCCAAGCAAGCAGCTGGCCCCTCTCAGGTCCCCACTCGCTCTCTCGCGCTCTCTCTCTTTCTCTTTCCCTCCATCTCTGTGTGGAGCCCCTCTCTGACTCGCTTGCCCTCTGGGAACCAACCTGCAAGTACGTTCGTTTAACTCAAGCTGCCTCGCCTTGCAACGTGAGTCTGTGTTTTTGCAGGAACATTTACACGTCTGCGGATCTTGTACAAACAAATGCTTTCTCCGCTCTGAGCAAGGCCCACAGGGACTGCAAAAAGGCAAAAGGAAAGACATCTAAGCTAGAGCGTCAGCAGAGAGAGAGAAAAAAACCATGCAACACCCCCTAACATGTGTGCAGCAGGGCCCCCACCCAGCTCGTGGGCCCCCACACCCTTCCACGCCCTAGAAGGATCCAAGTGCTACAGTGGAAGACAGAGAGCGCGGCGGAAAGAGGCAGCACTGGTAGGAAGCCTGCCCGCAGAAAAAGGCAAACACAGACGGGCAGAGAGCAAGGAAAGGCTGCCAGTAGGGCAGTGCTGTCCCACTGGACGAGTGCAAGCCTCAGGCCACAGGGTCCCAACTGCTGGTGCCCCCAAAAGAGCACACCTGACTCTTCACCTGCTGGGGACAGCAATCAGGGGCCACCTTCTCCTTGTTCAAGGGCTCATGCCCAGGCCCCTCCACTAAAGGTGGACTGAATAGGGTGTGACAACCGGCTGAGCCCAGAGGCAGTATCCACAGGCCGGGTCACTGGCAGCCACCCCAGAGCAAGCCCACCACAGCCTCCAACCCAGTGGAAGCAGCCACCCTCAAGGGAGGCTTCTGTGGCTGCCATGCGTTGGGCTAGACTAGGGGGATCCCCTCCAGAAGCTCCAAGTCCATAAGAGGGGGCACCAGATGGTGCTTGACCCCACCCAACCTCCTCCTTCAGCCAACAACAAGCTGCTTCGTGTCATTCAAGCCCATTCCTCACAACACATCTGCCCTCCTCACCACCCCTGCCCTCCTCACCACCCTCAGTTTCCAGATAAGCACAGAAGCCTAGAGCAGTGGAAACCAGTTGGGTGAGCAGGCACCAGTGCCTGGCACCCATGCCAACATGGGCCGGCCACCAGTGCCCAGTGGGTGAGAGAAAGGCAGTGCCCAGCCAAGCACAGGCCAGAGCCCCCTCCCTGATTCCTCCAAGCCCACTCTGCCCACGCACCCACCCCCAGCCTTGGACCAGCAACAACACCACCAAATCTACCCATTGGTGCCAATTAGTGGAGTGAGAGTGAGAGAGTGAGACACTTGGGCAGAGGGGAGGATGAGAGTCAGGGAGGGAGGGGGAGAGGAGGGTTAAGAGGTCCTGTAAGCAGAAGTTAGATCAGGGGCCCTGCGGAGGCTCCAGGGAATGAGACAGCAGCGGCACCACGTACAAGTTCCAGGATTTATACCGGGATTTCTTGCGCTTTCTTTTTTGCCCCTTTCCCTTTCCTCGAACTGATTTTCTGGAAAATAAAAAAACAGAGCCAGAGAGGAGGAGGGGCAAGGGAGAGGAAAAGAAGCCGTCAGAAGGGCAGGGGACAGGACATGCTCAGGGTACAGGAGGCAGCCAGCCTCAAGGAAGAGCTTGCACACACGTGCAGGTTGGGCAGCAAGCAGTGGATGGCCCCTTCTGCTCACTTTAGCCATCCTGGGGTGGCAAACCCAGCCTCAGGCATGGCTTTGGGTGGAGGGCATAGGCCCCAAAGGCCTCCATACTCATGGTGGCTCCTGGTCCCAGGCAGGGGGCAAAGCACCAAGGGCAGGCTCTTTGCCCAGCAACCCTGTACAAGTCTGACCCTGATGATCAGGGGGCTATAAAAGGTAGGCCAGAGTTTGGGGAAAAGGTCAGAAACCTGATTTAATGGGGGGGGGGGGGGGGGGTGCTAGCTGTGCTTCAGGCATCTTCTGTCTTCATTTCCAAGTTCAATAGCAAAGGGGTCCCTCTAGGGGCCCTGCCTCTGAGAATGTTGGGGAGCAGCTCCACTGGGGGCTGGCACAGAACCAAGGATGGCACATAAAAGACAGCCAGCCCCAGTCATAACCTGGGCTGAGAGGTAGGGCTGGGTGTCCTCAAAGCCCCAGGCAGGCTGGCAAGGAGGGTGGGGTGGGAGTTAGGGAGGCGTGGGGAGGAGGGGCCTGGGCGTCACTTGGCAAGGAGCACCAGCCTGTCAAAGCCTGCTACACCATCTCACCAGACTCCCTTCCGAGCCCAGGGCCCAGGCAAGCCCCTCACTCTCCCAGTGGGCAAAGTAGGCATTTGGGGAATGGGCAAGGAAGGCAGGCTGAAGCCTGTCCAGTAGAGGGAAACAGCACTCTCCTCACCTGCCCAAGAAAATGCCCCTCAGAATGTCTGCCACAGGGGAGGAAAGAGGGAGAAAGGCACTGAGGAAAGGGGCCAGGCTGTTTCCTCTTGTTGGGAGAAAGTGCTAGAAGGAGAATGCACAGGCGCACTCTCCCTCTTCCTCCCTCTCCCTCCCTCTCTCTCTCAGAACACTGGGCAGATAGGATTGTGGGGGAGGGGGAGGGAAGGGCATAGGTGATCTCTCCGTCTCAGTCTCTTTTCCTGCAGACTCAACTCCCAGGCCAGCTGCTCACCCTGTCTGAAGGCTCACTGCCCCCAGACCTTGCCCCGTTCCACCTCTGCTCCATCCTGACTCGGCCCTCCACACTGAGCAACTGGAAGCCTCAGAAAATGACCAACATTCAATCAACTCTTTCTCCCTGGCCATGAGGACTGAGTGTCTCTGGCCTGCTTCACTCCTACAGGAGGGCAAACACCAAAAAACACCCCAGCCAGCCCCAAAGCCATTGCACCACCACAGCAGCCACCATAGAGGCCGTTTCCACACAGAGCTGGCCTCTCTGCCACCCACTCCCTCTCCCTGCTGTGGGCAACGGGAGGCCTGAGCAAGCCGGGGAGCCAGTGTCCACACTGCCCCGTGACACACCAAAACCACAAGTCCGGGCCAGGGATGACCTGGAGACCTGGGGCACATCGTCTCTCCCAAAGGAAGCTTGAGGCTCCAGGCTGCATTTTGTCACTAAGTCTAGAACCATTATCCTGGAGTTGGCTCCATCCCACTGCTGCCACCACATGTCCTCATGAAACCAATTCCTGACCCAGTGAAGCCATCAGACCCCCTGACAGAGGAAGCCAAGAGCCCCAAACCAAGAAAATGGGCAAGGAGAGGAAGTAATAAAGTCATGGCCACTTACTTTTCTTGCCTTGCTCTCTCTTTCTTTGGTCTGCAGTGGGAAAAGGAAAGGACAAAACAGAAGGATTCAGATGGTGGTCACAGTGATACAACAATAACAATACTACTAATAAAAACTTAACAAAGAATTTATGACATATCAATAGAGTTTTAACCTCTTTAAATATAACCCACTTAATCCTTACAACAATGCTACGAGGTACATACTCTTATTGTACCCATTTTACAGATGTGGAAACTGAGGTACACTGAAGTAAAATTGAAATGCCCAAGGTTACACAGTTGGGAAGTGGAAACGGGCTAACAAGAGGAACGTGCTTAACCCTGGCATAGAGCAGGCAGCCGTTTGCTGAATGAATGAATCGTGACTCTGTTCTCACCTGCATTCACATTTGCTGTGCTGTAGGAAGCTCATCTCTCCTATGTGCTGGACTTTGTGAATTCTGATCCGCATAATCTAGAGAAGGAAGCACATCACAGAGGTTAGTGACCCAGCCAGCCATACCCAGATGGGACACCCCTGTGGCTCCAGCCACTCAGCACCCAGGGGTTCTACAGTGATGGGTGGTGGAGGTAGGAGGACCAGGGGCTCTACCAGAAAGAGCCTCAGGCCCATCCCAACTCCCCCAACCCTGCTGACCTCAAGGAGCCCCTGCTCTTCTTGAGGCAGACATGGCTACAAGGGTTGGCCAGGCTGGGAATTCAGATCCTAGGTTCTTGCCACTCCCATCCCTCCCCTCCTTTCTTCCCTTTAGGCCTCACCCTGACCCTAGTAGCAACCCAAGAGCCCCCCACCCTGGAGTCTCAGAGTTCCCTTCCTCCCACCCTACCCAGGCTAAGATGGACCCTGTCACCAGATAGCACCAAACAACCGGCTTTAAAACTCTCCACAAACCACACTCATCCAGCTTCCCAAACAGAGCCCCAAAGAGGGAGGGAGGGCAAGACAGACTCCTGTCACAGGTGGCACCCTCCTCCTGAACCCAGGGGCAAAGGTCAGGGAGGGGGAGGAGGACGTGGTTGGAGCTTGCTGGGAACTTGGACTGGGAAATGCAGGCACCTTTTTCCCCAGAGGCCAGACCTGCCACACCTCCCCTGACTGACTCAGGGGCAGGCGCTGGACAAGGCAGGTCTGGCTCCTCCTCTCAAGTGCCCTCCTGGCCCTACTCCCCACAGGTACCCACCTGCATGGTGACGTTGTACTCCTCAGTGGGCACACACTCCAGGCCCTCGTCGTTACAGCAGCCCCCGCACCGCATCAGGGGCACACAGGATGGCTTGAAGATGTACTCAATCTCATCGGGGTACTCCTGGAAGATGTCCACCAGGGTCTCGATTGGACGGCAGTAGCTGCGCTGGTAGACATCCATGAACTTCACCACTGCACGGGGGGGGTGTGACACATGAGCCCAGCAGGTGACACAAAAGATGGCCAACCCCTATCTTTACCCAGGTCTGTAAGGCCACTCCGCAGCATTTCTGTGAGAGGTACCCACTAATGGGAAAGTCCTCCTACAAATCTAACTTAAGTCCCTCCAGCTGTGGTTGAAGTCCTTCCCCAAGCTTTCTATCAACACTGATAAACACCTGTTTTTATGCCAAAGATCACAGGATGCTGTCGAATCCCAAGGGAGATGGCCTGCCATATCTGATCCCCCTGCCTCAGAATGACAGCCAAGCCAATTCCAGAGGACACTTTCTGTAGGATTATACCCATTGGGGGTGCTGTAAGCATCCCATGAAAAAAGGAACAGCCAGCTTAGCCAACCTACTCCCCATTTCTGTAGAACCTCTCCACAGCCACTGCCATACCCTACCAACCTACCAACAATCATTTCATAAGCACTCACTATACGCTGGGCACTGCATACAGTAGTCCACAGCTGTCATCTCAAATAATTCTCTACTCTGAGGTCTAGTAGGACCTCCAAATGTGGAACCGGAGGCAGAGAGGCTGAGTAACTTGCCCCAAGGCCACACTGCTAGTAAGTGGTAGACTTAAAATCAGATTGGACACAAAGCCTTCCCTAACCGATGCCATGTGAAAACAGATGGGAAGCCTCAGGGGGCACCTTGCCACCTGCCAGACCCCTCCCCAGATATAGGTTAAGGAGGCAGTGGGCATCAGCACAGGACTGGGGCTGCCTGGAATCAGCAGGTGGCAGTGGGCGGGCACACTGTGCAGGCCCTGCCAGCCACCGATAACCCCACCCAAGAGGGCAAACTGCTTGCATCATGGAAAAAACAGTGCTGCCACTGCAGCCACCGAGCACTTCTAGAAGCTGATCCAGAGGGAGAGCATGGCAAAGACAGCTTCCCAGGCGGGAGGCGGAGCCTGATGTGCATCGGTGCATGAAGGGGTAATTCTGGGCCACAGGGGCGGGCCCTTGAGAATAAATAAACTCAGGACTCTGGAATGACTACTCCAAATTGTGGCCCAGCCTGCCACTCCCTATCACACACCCCCACCCCCACATAGCAATCCTGTCCCTGAAATGAGTTTCTCCTACACGGGAGGGAAGAGCAGCAAGGAGGCAGGGCTCTGGCCACAACTTAGTGTGACCGTGGGCCAGTCCCTCCCTCTCTGCGCCTCAGACTCTGCACATCTATGTAAGTGGGCTGGGCTGATTTCTAAAGACACTGAAACAGAGGCTAAAATGTGGAGGTTTTGCCTTCCATTTCCAGCCCCAAAACAAACTCCCTCTTCTCAGCCCAGGTAACACAAGGTTTAGAACCTCACCATGGCTGCCTCTCCCCAGACTGTAGCTGAGCCTCCCCTGCGGCCTCCCTCCAAGGTGGCAAAGGAAGAGGAGCCTGAGGGCTGTGTATATCATAGGTGGGTTGAGGAGAATTTGGAGAGTTGCGGGGAAGTGGGGGGTGGGGGAAGGCCACAGATGAGAAAACAGAAAGGACAGTAAGGGTCCCCATCGGGTAGATGCCCGATGCATCTACCTCCTCTATCCAGGCAATGGGCACAGAATTCTTCCCCACCCCCGAAAGGGTTAAAGTAAAGTGCTGTGAAAAAGAGTATAAAGACAAAACCAAGGATATGAAGAAGTCCTTTTCTAAGCCAAGTCTATACTGAAGAAGATGACTAATCAAGAATTGACACTCAGTCATGACTGGGGAGAGAGGTGGCCCAGGCTTCAGGGCCACAGGTCTCACCCAGGACTGGAGAGCAGAAAAGTCTGCTCTCCTGGGCCATGGTGGCTGACAGCTGAGGGTAAAAAGACCCTGGATAAGAATTCCTTGGAAAAGCTTCCTGGAATCCCCAAGGCCTGTGGGAGGTGAAGAGGAAAATTTCACCAGCACCCTTAGCACCCCACCATTGCCTCCAAAGAAAGCTGTTCTGCTTTTGCGCAGGGTGTGGACACACATACGCTCCAACATCAGGCTTCCTTGGTTTTCCTTATTACTCCAAGACAACCTTTTCCCCAACAAACAAAGACCATTTGTCTTGCTTCTCCTAGGCCATTGAGACCACTGGGAGGCTGAGGGGGTGGGGACACTGGGAGCGGGTGGCCTGTCAGTGGCATAGGCCTTGGAGTGGCCAGGAAGCCAGGCCCTGGGCCAAGGAAAGGGTTCCTGGGCCAGGAAGGAGGCAGAACTGGCTGGGCATCACCACCAGACTGGGCATGCAAACATAGCCCTTGGCCACTACCCTGGGCCTACTTGGTTAAGGTCAGGGAAACTCTCCTGGAGGAAGACCCCAGGGCCTTCCCTCCTCACAGGTGGGGAGCTGGGGGAGTAGCATTGAGCAGTCCTCCCCCAGGCTTGAGCGGAGGCCACACTCACTGGTAGAGAGCCTGGACATCCCTAGAGAAATGGGAGGCTCCCTACATACACCAAACCTCAGCAAACAAAAGGCAGGCCGACTGGGCTTGGGCAGGGGGTGGGGCTGGCGCCTTGGAGCTACAGCCAGCCCTCTGCTGGCCCAGGAGGGAAGTTCATAGCACCCAAACCTCCTCCACCTGGAAGGCAGAGGGAGTCCTTAGGGCTTTCTCTCTCCACTCCCAAAGGAATACAAACTGGGGGACAGGGTCCCATAAGGCTGGGCTCTCTGCACTCCAGCTCACGCACAGCCAGCTCTCTGGATGGCAAGGGTTACAGCCCCTCCACAGAGGCCCACAGGTGAGACATGCTGGGTTAGGAGTGACATCTCCCTTGGGAGGGGAGGTGGAGGGGGGGAGGGTGGACAGAAGGACATCTGAGACCCTTGAACATTGTCTTCCTGGTCCGTGCTCAAAGCTTCCTCTCAAAGAAAACTTTACTGGAAAGAGCAAACAAAAAAGGCCACAAGTCCTATCCTTAGTAAAGGCCTGACTAAGAAAGAGCCAGTCCTCCGGAATGAAGGGTTGATCTTATCCTTTCCTGATCCCTACCACAAACCATAAAAGAAGGAACTGGGCCTCCCCATCCAACCCCTGGGGAGTTAGGGGACCCCAAGGGGACTCACCTTGGTGGGCTTTCTGCTCTCCTTCTGCCATGGGCGCAGCCTGGGACCACTGAGGACAAAAAAAAGAGTGAGACATGGGCAGGGGGACACAGGCCCAGCCACCCTGCCCCTGCTTCCTCTTCCGGGCCCTCCCAGCCCACCGCCCCTGGCTTCTCCAAGGCTTCTGAGTAGAACTGGGCACCACCAGAGGCTCCCCACAGCACAGAGCTGACCCACCACCCCTGGACTGCTCTAATTAATTCTGAAGCCAAGAAGATAAAGACTGACCAGACACTGGGGGTGGGAAGCTCAAAATGCAGTAGGAAAACACCAGAATGTCCAGCTCCCTTCCCCTTCTCCACAGTTCCCTCTCCCCATTATCACTGGCCCATTGCTGAGCTAAGGGAAGTGAATCTTCTCAGCTCCGGGACTCCCTGGTCCAAAGCCACAGGTAAGTATTAAGGTCAACTAGGACAGTTTGGACTGGGACAGGAAGAAGGACTGGGGGTGAGAAAAATAACATGGTGACCTTCTCCTGCTGACATGACAAATACCAGGGTGAGCTGCTGCTGGGAAGAGAGGGGGTTCAGAGGACCGAAGGGCACCAACCACCCTCCCCCATCCAAACTCTTCAGTCTTCAGGAATATTCAGCAAACCCATGGGTTGCCTGGAGGGTAAAACCTGGGAGGAAGCTCTGGGGGAGGGGAGAGCCCCATTTCTTTCCCTGCACAAATCTCACCAGGGCCAGAATATATCTCCAACATCTCTAGCTTCACGCTCCTCCTACCTTGTTCCCTGGTTCCTCTTCTCTCCCAGATTGAGGGGGTCCCCAAGTCCCTCTCACCTGGGCACCTTCCTCAAAAGCAACCAGGGAAGTCTTTTATGCCTTAGCATTGCCCAGCCCCTAGGGGGCCCCCTGCACTACCTAGGCCTGAGGCCTCCCCCCATCGCTCCTCACCGCCACCAGATCATTCCTCCCCTCCCCAGAAGCTGTGAAGGTCAACAAGTCCAACCATGTGGACCTGACAGCACTGGGCAAAGGCTTCTCCCAGCCATTCTAGAGGGTCTCCAGTTCTTACCAACTGCCCACCCCATCTGCCCCTCTTTCCTGGCAAATCCTGAACAGCGGAGCCGCCCTGTAGCCCACAGAACTGCAGAGAGACTGAGTCGGAGTCTCAGTCTGTCTGGCTCTCTCTCTCCTTCCCACATACCCCAATGCACCCCAGTTCCCCCAGCCTTGCCCCAGGGACAAGGTCAGATAGCCATTTCTAGACTCCCAGCTGGATAGCCTCCAACTCCAGCTCCCTCAGGGGCCCCCCAAAATCTCCACTTCAGCCCCTCAAGCATCCCCAGGGCACCCCCTGACTTCCCCCTGCCAACATTCTCTCTATGCCTTCTACTCCTCCTGGGCCCCAACTAGAAAAGGGGACAGAAATTTCATACCTCCTCCAAGGCCAGGGGGCACAGGGAGGAGCGGTTCTGTGCGGGGAGGGGCCAGGTGCCCTTCTCTGGGGGCCTCTGAAGGTCACACAGTGGCTAGTCCGCCACTCCTCCCCCTTCCCGCCCCCCCCCCCTTGGAGGCCTGGAGCCAAGGCCTTTGTGCCAGGGTCTGAGGAACTCCATGGCAGCAGGGACCCCAGCCCATTTCCTTCCTTCTGCTTCTCTCCAAGGGGACTCAGGGTGGAGGAAGGTCTAAGAGAGGGGTAGAAAAATGACCTCTTAGGTAGCTTTGAGAATCAAGTTGGGTGGGCAAGTTTGAAGTTCCAAAAAAACCACCTGCTTCTGCTCCAATGTCTCATTTCACTAGGACAAAGTGTGTTTGCAAGGCTGGCAGGAGTTCCTTCCAAAGGTTTGGGGAAAGCTAGTCCCACCGCCTATGTCACAGCAAATTTCAAGCCATTTTTCCAAAAAGTGTAAAGTGGAGTAATGACACTCTTTAAACCCTCCCATGGCCCTCCCCATAAAAGCTAAAGCTCACCTCACTCGGAGGTGTGGGGGAAGGGAGGGAAACTGACTGTCACCAAGTCGGGACTTCAGGTAGTCACGACAAAGTCCCCGGGTGGGCCCTGGCACCCTGACCTCTGACAGAGATCGTCCTTTTCCTGGACTCTGGGGCTGGAGAGAGGTTAGATGGCTCTTCTCAGCAGAGGGGAGTAAAAAATAAAGGGGTGGGCAGGGGTTTCTCTCCACGCTAGGGAGGAAATGGGGAAGGGGCGTCAGGAAATTCCTCCTAACACAGGAAGGGCTTAGGAGCTGAGGACGGTCTGAAGGGACGGCGTGGTTCTCCGGGTCCTCCCGCTGGGGCTACCTCGAGAGGTCACCTTCCCGCGGAGGGCCGGCGGGGGGAGGGGCGCCGCTCGCCGCCCGGGACTCCCAGCTCGGGCCGCGGCGGCTCCGGGAACACGCGGCCGGCCAGGCCCGGGCTGATGTAATCGGCTCCGCGCCGCGCGCGCCCGGCCGGGCGGGGGAGGGCGGGCACCGAGCGGGACGCGAGCGGGGACGGGCGGGGGTGGCGCTGAGCAGGTGGCCGAACGGAGAGGGGGTCTCCGCAGCAATACACCCCAAAACTTTTCCTAAACTCGCGCAGAGGGCCGAAGAGATCCAGTGGCAGTGACAGCAAGCCCCCTTTCGCGCCAGAGCCCTGCCCCCTCCACGCTCTCAGCCCTCCTTCGGTCCAAGGTCCGAGCACCCCCCTGCCCATTGGGCTCCGGCTCCCGCCCCCGCTGCCCGGACTTTCAGTTCGTCTGGGACCAGCGGCCGGGAGCAAACTTCAGCAGCCGGCGGCAGCGCAAGCCCAGCCCCCTCGGCCTCCTCCAGCGGCTCCCGCCCTCCGCTGGTCTGCCCAGATCGTACGTGCGGTGACTCCGGTGGGTGGGCAGGGCCCGCGTGGGCGGTGAGACTCTACCCCGGTGCCCTCCCACCTAGCGCGCGCCCCCTCCCCCTGCACGTACGGGGATAGAGGGGGAAGCCGCGCGCCCGGTGCCCAGGGATCCGCGTGGGGCACGGAGCCCCCACGCGCGCGCTCGCACGCACGTCCCCAGCCGGGAGAGGCGCTCGCAGCTGCCCGCGGCGCCAGGCGGGTACGGCCACTTACCTTGGCATGGTGGAGGTAGAGCAGCAAGGCAAGGCTCCAATGCACCCAAGAGAGCAGAAAGTTCATGGTTTCGGAGGCCCGGCCGGGGCCGGCGCGGCTCGCGCTCCCTCTCCGGCTCGGGCTGCGGGGCGGCCCGCTCTCTTCGTCGCCTAGGCGGGCTCCTCTTCCTCCCCGAGCCGAGGCCCGGGCCAGGGCCTGGGGCGCGCGCGCGGCTGGAGCACTGTCTGCGCACACAGCCGCCTCACCCGTCCATGAGCCCGGCTTCCGAGCGCCGAGACGCCACCGCGGCCCCCTCTCCTCTTCCTTCTCTTCTTCCTCCTCCCCCTCCTCGGACTGAGGCTCCTCCCGGCCCGAGCTAGCACTTCTCCCGGTTCCGCTCGGCTCGTCTGCCCCGGCGCGAACCACGGCTCCTCCGGAGCGAGAACAGCCGAGAAGTTGGACGAAAAGTTTCAGTACAACGCCGCGAGCCCCGACCCCCTCCACCCCGCCTGCGAGCGCGGGCTCCGGCTCCTGCCCGCGGCTCGCCGCCGCGTCCACCGTGTGCCGCCGGCCGCGGAGGAGGTGGGCGCTGGGGCGGGGGGCGGTGTCTGTCTGTCTGTCGGTCAGCGCTGCTGGTTTGACGAGGGACCGCGCTCTGGCGGTCACCCCCAAAAGCAGGTCACTCACTTTACCCCTGTCCCTCTTGTTACTCGCTCGCTCGCGCGCGCTCTCTGACCCGGTCTCTCTCTCTTCCTCGACTTCTCTCCGGAGCTCTTGCTGCCTCTTTCTTCTCTCTGCTGGTTTCCAAAATCCGGAGTGATTTGGGGGAGTAAAGGAGCAATCTCTCCAAACGGTCGGCCCGATTTAAGCGGGGAATGGGCAGCAAAAATAAATTAAAACGGAAAAGAATACGGTTTTTTAAAATGTTTAAGAAAAAAGGAGGAGGGTAAACCCTGGATAAATGAATATCAAATTCCAGTGCGGAGACCCCTGGCTGGTGACTCCGCGGGTTCGTCTGCCTCGCCGCCGCGTCTTCCGACCGAGCGCCGCTGCCGCCGGCTCCACTAGCCCCCCGCGCTGCGGCCTCCCCGCAGCCTGGCTGCCCCAAGCCTCTGCGCTTCTCAACGCTACCAGCCGCGCAAAAAAAGGCCTGGCTCCTCCCCGCCCTCCCGCCCGACCCCGCCTCTGGGCACGCCCCCGAAGACTCTGCCTCTAGCCCGCTGAGAGGCTCGGCCTCCCTGGCGCAGCCTTCGCCTGGGGACACCTAGTGACGCCTAGGCCTCCCACCCACTCCAGTGAAGGGAAAGCTCGACCCCCACAAAGGTTCACAGCCTGAAAATTACCCATCCGCCCCACTTTGCCCCGAGACCCACACGCGGTATTTGCGGGGAGGTAACAGGAAAGTGAGATTATGTGCTAAAAGGACTAGAAAGCTATTCTCCTTTGCTGGGAATATTGGAGAGGGCATGGGGATGGGGGGATCTAAGGGGAACGAGTGGGGACAGGGAAACACAGATTACTGAAATCCTGGGGTGACCCCTGCCCTTCTTACCCCCTCCAACACTATCCCCCTCCAACACTCTCCCCCCTCCTCCCCACACGCACACACTCACACTGACAGGCTCACGCGTCCTCACTCACGCAGACGCTCTCTCCCGAGTTCACCCAGCTTCCCTGTGGTGGCCGAGCGCCCCCTAGTGACACACGCCAGCTCTGCCTCAAGAGGGAATGGGCCTCAGGATGCGAGTGAAAGACTACCCCTGATCTCCCCATTTCTGACCTCCCAAACAGTGGTATTTTTTGGATTCATGGTCCCATGTGCAGATAGCCCAGTGATGGGCACAGAGGGCTCAGCGTATGCATCTGGACAATGTGCCCATCTGGAACCATCATCAAAGTGAGCCGCGGCCAACAGGCCAGGGTCCTTTGGAAAGTATCCAGGGAGGGTTCCCTGGAGAAAAGTATTTGGCACCAAGTTTGTGGGGCTGAGAATGGAAAGCGTGTGGTTCTGGAGTTAGTCAATGGCCCAGAGGAAAGAGGACCTGTTGGAGACCACGTATGCTCAGTGGAGTCTGGCAGAGCCCAAAGGGAAAGGCAGCTGGGCAGACAGAGGCCCTTGTTTCTGCTCCCCCCCCACCCAGATGTTGCCAGGGAACTGAGGCCAGGGGGCTGGTGGGGCGGATGGAGGCCAGGGCCTGAGTGATGATTCAAACCTACTCACCAGCACTAAGGAACGTCTGTAGGCCAGCTGCCCAGAGCTCCCACCAGGCTGGGGGCCAAGGCTTCCATCAGCACCAGCCCAGGCTCACAGCTCCCCTTCTGAACAGAATTGGGGAGTTGTCCTCTGCACCCCCAGGCCCCCAGGATCCCTTGCCCACTTCTCCCAGTTGGTGGCCTCTCTTCTCTCTCCTTCCCTCTCATCCCCTCCCTTCCTTCAAAGCCCCACTCTCTCCCAACTCCCTATATCTTCTCTAAGTGCTCCCCAAGGCTCCTCACCCATGCATATAGGAACCAGCCTGGAAAAATTCCTGGTTGGGCTTTGACCCAGCAGCTCCTAGGCTCCCCCAGGGAACAAAGGGGGGGGGGGGTCTGATACCTGTGGGAAGAGAGGGACCAACCAGTCTCATTATTTATCTAGATCTGGCCTAGGGTTGATGTAGCCTCTATGAAAGCCCAGGTTGAGAATGGAAGCCAGGGAATGGGAATGCAGTAACTTCCCCCAAGTTGGCCAAAATGATCCAAAAAGGTGACTCAGCCAGCCCTCCACCTCAGCACGTGGTTTGGTTTGGTGGGAGTGCTAGGTTACCCCTTTAGTACTCCAATTCCATTGTAGTGGTGGTGTCTGAGGCCCCTATGAGCAGAGGGGCTGGCTCCACCCAACTCTATCCTACTCTTTCCATCATTCATGCTTCTAGTCCTGTCTCCACCACTTGGCAGGCTTCCCAGCAGCAGGAACAAGGTCTTTTTACAGTTTACTTTTTAGTAAACATTTATTTGCTGGCTCAGGGCCCCCTCCCAGGCAGGCCTCCTCACCTAGGCTCCATGCTCAAGCTGCTGCATGGGATATGGAAGGTACACTGCTAAACTTCCTCCTTGCCCAACCTGGTCCACCTCTTGTACCTCCAGGAGCACAAGATATGGATATGGGCAGCTTGGCAGAGTCCCTCGCCCTCATCCCTACCCTGAGGCCAGCAGAGCCCAGGACAGAGACTCCCAGTGTCATCACTTCCATATCCCTTCTCATCTCAGGCTTCTTCAGCCCCTGGAGAGGCCTGAAGAGGTCTTAATAAAGGACCCTGCAGTTGGGAGGAAGATGAAGAAGTTCCAAGGAGTTGTAGCCATTAATTGCCACTTAATAGCCCCAGGGTTCTCCCCAACCTGAGCCAACCATCCCCTTTGGTGGCATTCAGCAATGTGTGTTACAGTGCCCTATTTGAGGTTCCCTCTGTGAGCTCTACAGAGGGAACCAGAGGAAAGAGGGGAGCAGAATTGCAGAGTGGCCTGAGGGATTTTGAGCACCATTGACTGGGATGGGGTGGGGGGGTAAGGTCTCCCATCTCCACTATTTATTTCAGAAACACAGCCTGTTGGTGACTTAGAGGAGGGGGGTTGACTCTGGATCCCAACCCCCAATGTGATATCACCAGCTTTCACAATAATACATAATCATGGACCCATCCAATGCCCACAGTATCACTGAATTGAAAGGCCAGTGCACCTGGGTCTTCAAAATCAGGAATGAGAAACACAGAGCAAGGAACACAAATCATCATAAGACCTCATCACGTCTCTATAGCACCTTCTCTTCCAATGGGCTTAATCCACAAACTTAATTTCACTTATCTTCCCTCCAGAGGTGGCTTCAGGGCAGGGAATGTCAGGGCATACTGTCCCTCCAGAGAATCCCAGAGGGACCCAAGATCACCCAACAACAAGGTGTAGGATGGAGCATGGAGCAGAGAGCAGCCCAAACAGAGGTCATGCTGGGTCCCCTGGAAGGACAACCTCAGCTGCACTCAGGGCTGAGGAAGCCTCCACATAGGCTCTGTGCAGTTCAGAAGGAGCCTAGGAGGAAAGGGAAGGTGTTCCAGGTGAGGGGGAAGGAGAGTGAGGGGAAGGGGTGCAGTGGAAAAGAACCTGAAAGGTGGCCAGGAGCCAGCTGTGGCCCCAAACAAAGGAAGTAGTGATCAGCCCAAGGCACAATAATTGTACTTTGTCCTGAGGTCCTGTCACCTCTGATGTTCAGGGAAGCTCTCACCTGTGTGGGTGTGGGCAGTTAACCTCCAAGCCCAGGGATAAAGGGACAGAGCCCCCCTGACGTGAGTCTTGCTGTTGTCTAAACATTTCTTCAAGTGGCCTCCCTGTGATGCAAGGAAGGTCTTCTCCCTCACTCAGTCCCCTCACCCCCAGGCACAGAGTAGCCCACAGGTCTAACCTGCAACAAGGGCAGGAATATGAACCAGTTGAATTGGAGGGGAGAGAACTGGGCCGGTTCCCCTCAATTCTGCCTGGCTGTGGGTCAGTCTCTCTCTCTTTCTCTCTCTCACTAGGCCTTTGCAACAAAACAATGGAGAGACAAAACGAAAGCCAGGAAGAAGGGCCTCTTTTCCAGCGGCAACATCATATCCACATCTGGATCTGGAGGTTTGAGAGTTAATGATAGGTAATGATGCCAATTGGTAACAAGATGGGAGCAGAGGAAGCCAGAGAGGTTAACTCCCTTGAGAATCCAATCAGGACAAGGGAGGAAAGCGGGCTGGGGAGCAAGCGGGACACAGGGTAGTAGGGCTGGGTAGGAGACGGGTAGAGGGGCGATGTGGGGAGAACACCTACCCACACCACCCCCTGCCTCATCAGCCAAATCTCCCTCCCCTTCCTGGGCCTCAGTTTAATCCCCTAACGCCAGGCTTTCTCCCTGGATTGCTTCTCCTGTCAGCTGTCTACTTCCTGATACCCTTGTCTTTGCTAACCCTCAAAATCAGACCCCCTCCTGCCCACTGCTGCCCCGGTCCACACCCCTGCCCAGTCTTGAAGGGGGTCTCTCTGTTGGGAAGGTGATGGTGCAAGGTGGCAGCTAAGGTCCTGAAGATACATTCTCCCTCCCAACTCGGGCCCTGCCCGGGAGCCGAGTTTCATTTCAACTTGTGGATCTTTTCCAAGGTCTACCAGGCATCGGGCACTGTGCTGGTATTATAAGAGATATAGGGACACCTAAGTGGGGCAGTGGAAAGAAAGCTCAGGGGCTTTGGGTCCAAATGAATCCAAGTGGCACTCCTGGCTCTGTTGCTCTTGAACTGTGTGACCTTAGACTAGTTACTCAGCCTCTCTGATCTCTTGTCTATAAACAGACAGTTCCCCTTTTCTGTAAAAAAGAGTGAAAATGCCTGTGTGGGAGAGTTGTGGCACACAGACAGTTGTGTACACAGTTACCCCAGAAGGTAAGGTGGGAAAATAGCCCCTGAGAGAGGCACAGAGTGCTATGAAGGTTCTAAGGCAGAGCAGTCCAACTGGCTGAAATGGATGTCAGGAAGAGCTTTCTGCAGGAGGTAGCGTGGGACATTTATTCCCCAAGCAGGTATTAAACTTAGCCCATGAGCCCTGTTTTGAGCTGGGCCCTGGAACTACACCAGTGTAGAAGGGGTTTCCTATGTGGAGGTGATCTAAAGAATAAACTGAAAATAGAAACTCTCCAAAGGGGGCACATAATTGCTGAGAGCAGGGGAAGGCTTCCTGGAGGAGGTGGCACTTGAGTCTTGATGGAAGAACAGGAGTTTAGCCAGCTCAGTGGAACAAGAATAGAGAACAGGCAGGGGAAGTGAGGTCTGGAGGATTCTGATGGCCCACACAGTTCTCCCACTGCTCCTCTGGGTGATAGAGACTTTAAGACTAGGCAGGGGAGAAGATTAGGGCTTTTTCAGAAACAGTCCCAGTCAAAGCCCCCAGGGACAATGACACCCCCTCAGGGGGTGAGCCCCACATTGGTTTCCCCACCCTCTGGGACAGCATGTCTCTGCCAGAGAATTTAAACAAACAAGAAGACACTAGAGGTAGACCCAGCACCACTGTTTGCCTGGAGTCCAGAGGAGGACACAGCCAGTGACAAGCACAGGGCCACTCAGCTGGGGCAAGGCACAAAGCAGAAAGACCTCTTCTCCAGCTTTGCCCTCTCCCTGTCCCCAGCCGGTGCCCAGAGCTTTCCTGTCTGCCTGCCACAGATGTACAGAGACTGGGAAAGAGCACTGGGCAAAAAAGTAGAGTCTGCTGCATGTGGTGTGACCTTGGCCAAGTCAGTACCCACTTCTGAACCTCAGGCTCTTCCTTGGTAAAAGTGTGAGGTTACATCCCCTAAGCTTCAAGTCTCTGTAACAGCTCTATCAAACACTCCAAGTGAGATCACTAATAGAAAGTGTCACATTTTCCGGGTTGTGCATTCTCAAAGGCTCCCAGAGAGGATGACGCCTAACTCAGGGAATCCAGCACGAATGCTGAAATCCAAGGCACAGCACCAAGTGATGCAGGAGATGTGGTTCCAAGGAACCCCTCCAATTCCAGCAGGTAGGGAACTGCTTCCTCTCTTACCTGGGAGGCCAGAACCTCTGTCTTTTTTGAAAAAACACTGGCTTGGTGAACCCTCACTGTGAAAAGCCCCCACCAGCTTCCTGCCCCACCCTCCACCTACCTGCATAGCATGCAATGGAAAAAGTCGGACAGGCTGGGCTCAGTCTTGGTTCACCAAGTCCAAGCTTTGACAAGTCACTTCATCTGTCTGAGCCTCAGTCTCCTCATCTATAAAATGGGAGTCATAGAGCCTTCCTCCCAAGGTTGTAGGGAGATACAGTCCGCCCACCATCTCCGAGGAGGTTTGGCGTGGAGGATTTTGGTATCTGGCAGTATTATGGAAAACGAGTGACAGTAAATACAAGCAAACTCCTGACCTAGCTACGGTAGGTGTCACACCATGTTGCTGCCCTTCCTTTTCTCCTGTCCCTACCCCCATGTGAGAACAAACTTTCAGAGAATGCAAGCCCACTATCATTTGGCTAAAGTCAAACAGAAAGAAATAGGGAAATGGGTTTATCCCATCCCCCTATTGAAAGAAAGAAAGAAAGAAATCACACAGTGCATGCCAAAGATGACTAGGGGTGGGGGGGTGTTGGCTTGATTCCTGCTTTAGCCTTTCTTCAGAGCAACTGTGTCACCAGGTTGTCACTGAGTTGGCTTCAGTGTAGGCTCCTTCAGGGAAATTCTAGGGAAAAACAAAAGAGGCAGGGACCCAAGGTGTCCCCCACTTCTTAGCAAGAAGGGTCCTTTCCCTCCGCCTCTAGTGACCCCCTGGGCCTTGGCCGGAAGCCTGGCCCGTGACCCAAGCCCCCCAGGACAGCTCACAAAGATAAAGCCAGTTAATCATTGGCCCCCTGGGAGGAGTCACCCCCACCATCCTGCCTGCCTTCCCAGACCCAGAAGAGCAGGGCGGCCCTGGGGAGTGGGGAAGACCTCCCCTCGGCTTCCAGGAGCAGCCTGGCCTAATGTCCTCGAGATAATCAGTGAAGCAGACAGTCAAGGGGTACACATGTGAGGATAACATTGGACCATGATCTCGGGGGCCTTCGGGGGCCTCAGAAGTGGGGCAGGTGGGGGAGGGGCAGGAGCGAGCGGGCGAAGCACGCCCAGTTAGTTTTATCTGCCTCACTGATTGGAGTTGCACTGGAATTTCACTTGAAGAAAAGGCTCCACTGCTAAAGCAGAAGTTTGAAAATCCCTTCACTGGGCAGATGAGCAGAACCAGGCCAGAGTTGTCCAAAGCCATACAGCTACCCAGAGACAACACCTAAACTCAGATCTCTTGGCTCATAGCTTGGTGCCATTTCTACCTCTCCAAGGGCCACTTAACCACTCACGGTCCAGGACTGAGCCAGGCACCTTTGGGATACAGAGGGCTTCTGCCTCTAAGAGCTGACTAGCTAGTTGTAGAGCCAGGCAGTGCCAGAGTGCACTGGGTGCCATGTGCATCTGGAGCAGGTCCGCTGCTGGGCCCAGGGCTCCAGGGTTTGCTACCCCTCCCATGTGGAGGGGCTCAGCTGTGCTCTGCACAAGGTACAGCTGGTGTGAGCCATGCCCCTGGGGTCCCCTGGAGAGATGGTCCTGCCTACGTCTCCCCGAATGCCAGCCGGCTCAGCCGGACCATCTCCTTCCAGAACACAGCTGGAAGCATCAGGAAAGATAAGGTAGGGCTGCTGTGCCTGCTGCCAGCTTCCCCAAGTCCCAGGACCTGGCTCTGGGTAGCTCCAGCTCTGAGACACCTGCTTCCCCAGCTGAGGTTCCAGCTAAAATAGTATTTAACACCCATTATGGCCCAGCACAGTTCACATAGAGCTGGGGGCATATGCTGAGCTAGACATAACCCCTCAGTTTCTGGATAGTGGGGAGGTCCCAAGGACCCAGGAAGGGATGGGGTGGTCAGAGAGGCACACAGGGGACTCGGGCTGGAACAGCAGTTATTTACCAATCAGGTGACCGTGCCGGGCTGTACCGGCTGAATGTCTGCCCTGCCCCAGTCCACTCTGGATTCTAGGCTGGAATGTGCATTTCCCAGCCGAGAATGAGGCCTGTCTGGGGCCCCGATCTGCATGCCTTCATATCTTCTCCGCTCCTGGGAAGACCAGGTCAGGACTTCTCCACTCTCCATACATGAATGCAGCCCACACCCACTGCTGAGGGACCTCACAGGTGCCAGCCACCGTTGAAAAATGGCAGACATGGCCAACCCCACCCTTGGGCTGCAATTCTAGCCCCAGGTGCCCAGATCACAGATAGTGATGAGTAATCAGAGCACTTTCCTTTCACTTTCTCTTTCGTTGGTTATCTCCATCCCTCCTCTCCTGCTCTCTCCCTCCTTTCTGCCAGAGAACTCCTGGCCAGTCCTATTGACTGCATGCATGCTTCTCTGTGCCTGTCAGAAGCCTAAGCTTCTCAGGGTCCCCTGGGAGGTGACTGCTCCCCACTCTCCATTCACTGTTGGGCACCAGGCTGGGCAGTGGGGGACAAGCTAGGAGGAAAGATGGTCTTCACATCTCCCCAATTCCCACTGGCCTTCCAGAGGCTAGGGGAGAAACTGCAGAAGGGAGATTTCTGAGGAGCTGGTACATGCTCCCACCCATCAGGGTGCTAGGGGAGGTGGGGTGGCAACTCTAGAGAAGGCAAAGAGTGCAGTGAGGGGCATCGGCCCCCACTCCTGAGCTGAGGCTTTAAAGAGGACAGAGGCAGGCACAGTGAGCCTGTCTTCACCAGACTCACCATCGCCCTGGGGGAGCTGCTCCTCCCCCACAGTGTGACTCTCTCTCCACCACTCATCCACCAATCTCCTTTCTGTCACTCCTCAGGTCCGCAGGCTGAAGGCCACAGGAACTAATAAACCACACACACACACACACACACACACACACACACACATGCCACCACCCCTGCCTATCATGGGGCACCACAGAAAGGAGAGGCGTGCTCCCAGAAATCCAGCTGTCCCAAGCAAGCCAACTGGGCTGTTGAGAGGTTGGATGTGTCATGAGCACTCTCCCCCCAATACTGCCAGAGGGGTTACCTTGAAAGCCCCTCACCCAGAGTGTCTCTAAAGCCCAGGCGTGAAGCACTGCTTCTTCCTGAGCAGCAGCATGTCGCACCCTGGCTGGAAGTCAGGACACCTAAGTCAAAATCAGGAATTGTCAGTGCCTTGCTGTGTGACCTGGAGCAGGGCACTGCTTGTCCCTGGCCTCAATGTCCTCTCCATAAAGTGAAGGGGTGGACTGATTTCTAAAGCCCTATTAGGCCTCCCAGTCCATGGCTGTAGGGACTGGGGAGGAAGCTGTAAGGATGTGAGCTGTGGATGCTCTGGCTGTGGCCTGGCTGACTGAAAGAGATGGAGGGAGGGCCAGGGAGCCCCACCTGGCCCACCTCTCAGAGGTGCTATGAAGACTCCTGCGGAGGCAGAGAACAGCCTACTCTTCCGTCCGCTGTCTGATAAACAGCCTGAGTTTTCCTATCACCATCAACCAGAACTGCTGGGATTGTAGCAAGAAGGATTTAAGTTAGATAAGTGAGGCCTTCCAAATGCATCACCTCTGGGGGATTTATGGGATGATAGCAGCAGGATGTTTATCTAGAGACTTCTGGGCCTGTTTGTTACCTGGATGAAATGTCAGGAGAGAAGGGGAGAGGAAGGGGAGAGAAAGGGGAGAGGGTGAGAAAGGGTGTCAGCTTCTGCCCCCCCCTTTGGGAGCAGAGGTGGGTGGGGTGCCTGTGCCTCTGATCTGGGAGCTGAAGTCGGGGAAGGAATGTGTCAGGGGTGTGGTGGGGCCGAGAGCAGGGCAGCAGGGGAATGGAATGAGAAGGCTGTCAAGTGGCAAAGCAAGTGTTTGTGGGAAATGGAGGGAAAGGCCGTTCCCTGTTGGGAGGGGATGAGAGGGCACCTCAGCCCTGTGCTCCCTGCCCCGGCCACCCCAAGCCACACTCTAAGCATAGCAGGGCATCGTTGGGGCAGAACCTCCACCTCCACTGTGACATCAGCTGGGGCAGGAAAGCCCAGAGCCACTGTTTGAGAAAGCCCAGGTCACCCAGGCACTGGGGAGGGTAAGGTTGGAGGTGTCCACAGGGCAGGCTGTGTGGACGAGGGGCCTTCCTTCCCCCAAGACTGCCAGGGCACCCAGGCCAGTCCTGCTTTTTCTCTGGGTGTCCCCCCGTCACCTGGGGGAAGCTGGTAAGGCTCTAGGAGAGTCTGCCCTTACTCTGCCCGTGGCCTGGCACTTGGGCTGAGGGGACAGTTCTATAACTCATTCCAAAGTCCCTTCTCCTGCGCAGTCCAGACCCAGGAATCTCTGGTCTCCCAAGGGAACTGAGGCTGGAAAGCTACCCAGGAGGGATGTCCCTTTTTCCTCTATACACCTGCCTTTTGGCTGCAGTGAGGACCAAGGGAGGAGAATGAGAGTGGGGCAAGAGAGCAGGGCCCGGCCCCCCAATGCCACAGCCAAATAATGGGCAACTTGAGGCGAGGCCAGAGTACCTTGGTGGGGACCAGCTCCCATCCTCCCCTTCTCACCTAAAGCACCTCCAGTGACTCCTCGCTGTCAAAAGACAGAATTGTAGTTGTCTCCACACACCCCAGGGCTGGCAGGGGCAGCCTCCAGCCCCCTTGAAGCTGCCCAAGGGGAAGATGAGACACGGAGAGGGCTGTCTGGCTAGGCTGGCAGGGCACAGGCTAGGGAGCTCCTTCTGGGGCCCACAGGAGGGAGGACCCTCCACATCAAACAGAGGTGGGGGCCCTTGAACCCCCTTCTGCCTGAGCCAACAGCACCATCTTGCTGGGCTCTTTCCATCAGTAGGCTTCAGATGAAGCTGTTGGCTGACCATAGACACCTTCCAGACATTCTTGGAAGCCCAGGGCCCCCTCCTCAATCAGGACCCCTCCTGGGTGCCCTCACCCAGTGCCACCCCAAGCCTCTAGAGGGCGAGGGAGAGCAGTGCTGGACTTCCCAGCCCCTGGGGCATAACAAGGTGGCTCCCTGGGACCAACCAGTTGCCCCCACTCCCTGCTCCTGGAGAGGGGCACAATGCTGGAGGCTGGGCAGCCAGGCTCAGCCATCTAGGAGCAGAAGAGTATGGGCCAGACCTGGAGGGGGCTACTTGGAGGATGCAGGGACAAGAAGGGAGGCTTTGAATAGTGGAAAGATTATCTGAGCCTGAATCCAGTCCCCCCTGTTCAACTGGGGACAGAAAAGAGAGCAGTGGCCTGGCCTGGGGATTTCTGCCAGGCTTTGGAATAAGAGCCTCTGGGCCTGCATAGTAAAGCTGCAAGACCCCTCCCCCTCCCATGCAGGGTCACAGCTAGGGTGAGGCAAATGAGGTGGCCAGGGCACAAAATTCAGGGAGGTGCTTACTCTCAAGTGCAGGGTTGGCCCTGATAGTGAGTGACTCCTTAATACTGTATCCTGTCACCTTACTCCCCTCATCTCAGTCCCAGCCCTGCCCTCTGAGCTGCCCATCATGAGGACTAAAGCCACAGGAATATTTGAGGCAGAAGTGAGGCATACGAGCAGAAGGGTCACATTTTCACACTGGGCCCCTCAAAGGAAAGAAGTAGCCCCTAACTCAGCTAGAGGGGAGGGGAGCAAAGGATGAGGAGGGACACAGCTGTCTGTCTCCTGAGTCTGGGTCCCTGTGTCAGTGTGAGTGTGTAATTGTGCATCCAAATTGTGGGTCTGCCAATTTCTAGCTCTGTGTCCCTGAGCAAGTTACCTAACCTCTCTGAGTCCTAGTTTCCTTGAAAACTTGTGATAATTATACCTACATCATAGGGTTGCGGTGGGGATTAAAGGAGATAATATATGGAAAGAGTGTAGTATAAGTACCTGGTCTGCACACAGTAGAAGCTAAAAAATAGTGATTGCTATTCCCGTTGTTAATAATATTATTACCGTGTGTGGCCCCAGCTTTGAAGCCTTATTGCCCACTGCCTCCCTACACGTGCATCGCACTCCAGCCAGACAGGCCTTCTGACCGCCCCAAACACACACTGCTCAGTTCTTAATCCTGGTCTATGTCCCAACAGCCATGAAGGTGCAAACCCTTAAAGCAAGAAGACTTTCTAGACCACTTCTGCTCAGTGGTCTCCCCAAAACTCCTACAGCATTTGTCTCTGTCTCTCACGCCAGCCTCAAATTGCTATTCAATGCATTTAACTCTGGGAGTGAGTGTGTGTGTGTATGTGTGTGTGTGTGTGAGAGAGAGAGAGAGAGAGAGAGAGAGAGAGAAGGAGAGAAGATCTCCAAGCACGCAGAGAATGGATTGTATGTTTCAGTGACCGTCTCGCTGCCCACTCCGGCCTAAGGCTTACTGTGGGCCTGCTGGTGTAAATACCCACTTGCAGCCTCTTTGTGAGTAACGATGGGAATGATGGTAGATACTGCCTTGGATGCATTCCCACAGTGTGCCTTATGTTATCACATTAATCCCCACAATAACCCTGTGACGTAGATTATAATTGTAAAACTACAGCTTGGAGACTTTAAGTAACTTGCCCAAGGCTGTACAGCAAATGAAAAACAGAGCTGGATCTAAACTGGCTGGCTGGCTCCAGAGGCTGCACTCTTGTTTAAGTAAAAGAATGAACCAAAAACCAAAATTTCCTTTTTGTACTCAAAGAAGGAAATTACAGTAAAGCAAGGTGATACCAAAACTTTAGTTAAATGATTTCAGGGTTTCAAGTCAGAGTTCATCGGAGGCTGAGTCCCGTCGCTCTGTTCTGAGTACGGCCAGAGCGCCTCAGTCGTTGCAGAAAGAGGCACCCGGGTGGTCTTGCCTTACTAGGGTTTTAGAATAATTTTTTTGTAAACGAGGTTGAAAAACTACTCATCTCAGCGTGAGTCAGGAAAATTACTTACCTTGATCACTCAAGAATGTTCCGATAGGAGAAACTTATTTTCTCTCCCTTTGTGGATCAACAATTAAGCAACTTTTTGACAACTTTGGTCAGCCAGCAAATAGAACATGGAGTACCCACCGGAAAACCACTTGCTGACTGATTTTCACATTCGCTGCCAATCAATCTTCAGCTGTTATAATAAAATGTGGCTGTGGGGAATGTGTTCCCATCTGGCTGCCTTTGCCATCTTCCTTTTGTCATTCTGGGCTAAACCGGCTTTGAATGTCTACACTACATTCCTCTCCTTGTGACTCAGTTTCCTTACCTGTAAAATACGGATAACACCACTACTGACTCCACGGGGCTACGGCAAGGACCTAATGAGGCCATGTGTGTAAAGCATGGGGCTGGCATGGAATGAGTACCTAATAAATGTTTGGGGCTGTCGGTGTTGTCATTTCAAGCCAGGTAGAAGTGTCCAGATGCCTGACCCCACTCTGGCTGCAGGGAAGCTGCAATCGCCAGCAGCCCTTCCCTCCGGCCTACTAGGATGCAGGACCCCTAGAACCGCCTTCTGCACTGTCTTGCCCCTGCAGTCACACCTCACGCTCAACAAAGACTTAGAATCAATCGACCTTCATGGCCAAAAAGGTAGTGGGCCCCGGCTGACCTATGATCCAGGAGGTCATGGTTCGATTCCCAGTCATGGCACATGCCCAGGTTTGGGGTTTGATCCCCAGCAGAAGGCATGCAGGAGGCAGCCGATCAATGACTCTCATCATTGATATTTCTATCTCTCTCCTTCTCCCTTCCTCTCTCTGAAATCAATAATATATATATATATATATATATATATATATATATATTTTTTTTTTTTAAAGGTAGTGGGAGCTCATCCAGTTCAACTTTATTTTTTCTGATAGGGAAGACAAAACCTTTTGCCACCCAAATGGTTTGCCCCAAATCATATACCATTTGCTTCCAAAGTACCTGCCAAATCTTATACATCCACAAACTGGGCCATACACACCTGGACCAACAAAATCAAGTTTTCTCAAAACACATTTGCACTTTACTTCTTTTTGTGAATTGACCTCAGACTTCACTCTGCTCCAAACAAGGAAATCAGTCCCATGATTTGCTGCCACACCTTATTTGGTACCAAGAAAAAAAGGTGTTGTCATTACCTATTCAATTCACACTCACTCTTCTAGGTCACGTGTCTTGGCATTAAACAACTTTGGTTCTTTCCACAAACTATTTAGTTCCCAAGGATGAAGTCTTGACATCATTGAGGAAATTTTTTTTTCTTCAAAAAAAATGTTTTTCATTTACAGTTGCCATTCAATATTATATTAAGTTTCAGGTGTACAGCATAGTGGTTAGACATTTATATAACTTATAAAGTCTAGTACCCACCTGGCCCCATACATAGTTATTACAATATTAGTCACTATATTTCCTATGCTGTACTTTACATCCCCGTGGCTATTTTGTAACTGCCAGTCTATACTTCTCAATCCCTTCCCCTTTCTCACCCATCCCCTCAGTCCCTCCCATCTGGAAGCCATCAGTTTACTCTCTGTGTCTATGAGTTTGTTTCTGTTTTGTTTGTTTGTCTGTTTTGTTTTTTAGATTCCACATATAAGTGAAATTATATGGTGTTTGTCTTTCTCTAACTTCTTTCACTTAGCATAATACCATCTAGGTCTATCCGTGCTGTCGCAAATGGTAAGATTTCATTCCATTGTATATATGTACCACATCTTCTTTATCCAATCATTTATTGATGGAAACTTAAGTTGTTTCAATATCTTGGCCATTGTAAATAATGCTGCAATGAGCGTAGGGATGCATATATCTTCAAATAAATACCCAGGCATGGGATGGCTGGCTCATAAGATAGTTCTATTTTTAATTTTTTGAGGAACCTCAAAAGTGTTTTCCACAGTGGCTGCACCAGTTTGCAATCCCACCAGCAGTGTATGAGGGGTCCCTTTTCTCCACATCCTCAGCAACACTTGTCATTTGTGGATTTATTGATGACAGCCATTCTGGCAGGTGTGAGGTGGTATCTCATTGTGGGTTTGATTTAAAGTTCTCTGATTAGTGACATTGAGCATCTTTTCATATGTCTATTGGTCATCTGTACGCACTGAGGACATTTTTTAATGTAATAAAGCTCTAAAGGCAGCTCATTTGTTGATTCATAAATTTAGGGAATATTTATTGATTCTTTCTTATATACCAGGCCCTGTGCTGGAGAATAAAATACCACAGTAAACCAGATGGGCACAGTTCCTGCCTCATGGAGTGTACAGGTTGGCTCCTGAGGAGAGCCTGCAGGATACATGGAACTGGTAATAACAAAAGCCTCTAAAAGCGGATTAAGCGACTTCTAGGAAAAAATGGCAGCCTGAACCTGCATGCACTTTTGAGGTAGAGTTAGATTCAACTTATAAAAATTTGGTTTAGAATTTTTGCATCAACGCTCATGAGGCATATTGGTCTATAGTTTTCTTTTTTTATAATATCTTGGTCTGGTTTTGGTATCGGAGTAATGTTGGCCTCAGAATGAGTTGGGGAACATTCCGCCCCTACAAAGTTCTAGAAAAGTTTGTGTAGAATTGGTATGATTTCTTCCATAAATGTTTGACAAATTTTATCAGTAAAGTTGCCTGGGCCTGGAGTTCTCTTGGTAGAAGGGCTTTTAACTACAAATCCAAGTTTTTAAAAATAGCTCTAAGTCTGTTCAGGTTACCTATTTCTTCTTGAGTAAACTTTTGTAGTTTGTGTCTATCAAGAAATTTATATTATTTTATCTAGGTTATGGAAATTGTTGCAGTAAGATTGTTCCTAACGTTCCCTTATTATTCATTTAATATTTGTATAATCTGTTGTGAAGTCACCACTTTCATTCTTCATATTGGTCATTTGTGTCTTCTCTCTTTTTTTCCTGCTCAGTCTGGCTAGAGGTTTATCAATTTTATTGCTCTTCTTGAAAAAACAGCTTTTGATTTTATTGATCTTCTCTAATATTTTTCTGTTTTCTATTTTATTAATTTTCCCTGATATTTATTAGTTCCTTTCTTCTGCTTACTTTGTGTTTAATTTACTCTAAAGGTTTTTAAATGTGTTAAAATTTAGACTAAAAACAATAATAGTACGGGAACAATTTTTCATTTATTTTGTGCTCTAGAATAACCTTCCCATTTCAAAAGCTCTTGGTAGGGATGAAAACACATCCAATAATTCATTCATCAACTACTTACTGAGCACAGACTATGTATTAGGTACTAGTCTAAGCACTGGAAATAGACGAGTGCATGAACAAAGTTACCGCCCTCGCTTAGCTTACTTCTAATTGGAGAACACAGGCAGTAAATAGACAGATACATATATAATATGTCAGGAGGTGATAAACACTATGCAGAAAAGCAAAGCAAAGTGAGGCGGTAGAGGCCGAGCAGGCTGGGGGGGATACTATTTCTACTTTGGGTGGTCGGCCAAGGGCTGCCTCTGACAGAGACCTAGGGGAAACGGGGAGAAAGGCCATGGAAGAGTCTGGAAAGAGTGCTCCTAGCTTAGAGAGAAACAAGCGCAAAGTCCCTGAAGGTGAAACATGTCTTTTTGAGGAAACGAAAGGGTGTCTAATGGCGGGGGAGAGGGGTAACTAGGGGTCAGGACATGTAAAGTCTGATAGGTTTCTGCAGAAACCTCACATTTAACTGAGGGCAGTAGGGAGGATTGTAAGCTGGCCTCCCAGGATCCCCCTCACCCCCCCGGTGTACACGCTCTGTACGCAGCAGTCCCCCCTTATCCGTGGTTTTGCTTTCCATGGTTTCAGTTACCCGCAGTCAACCGAGGTCCAAAGATATTAAATGGAAAATTCCAGAAATAAACAATTCATAAGTTTTAAATTGCATGCTGTTCTGAGTAGCGTGATGAAATCTTACGCGGTCCAGCTCCATCCTGCCCGGGATGTGAATCATCCCTTTGTCCAGAGTATCTACGCTGTGTACACTACCCTCCTGTTAGTCACTGAGGAGCTGTCTCAGTTGGGGGGGGGGGGAGAGGGAGAAGGAGCATAATTTATGGAACTCAGTACTATCTGCATTTTCAAGCATCCTCTGGGAATCTCAGAATGTATCCCCCTGGGATAAGGTGTGGCTCTTGTAATCCAAGGACTGTGGATGTGAGAGCTTCACTGTGACTAGGTTATGTTATAGGGCACAGTTCACTCTGGAAATAAAAGATTATCCCAATGGGCTTGACCTAATCACATAAGCCCTTTAAAAGAAGAATTTTCTCAGCAACAAAGAACAAACAACCTAATTCAAAAATGGGCAAAGACTTGAAGAGACACTTCTACAAAGAAGATATGCAACTGGCCAATAAGCACATGAAAAGGTGCTCAACATCACTAATCATCAGGGAAATGCAAATCAAAACTGCAATGAGATGGCACTTCATGTCCACTAGGATGGCTGCTATGAGAGAGAGAGAGAGAGAGGCAGAGAGAGACAGAGAGACAGAGAGAGAGAGACAGGGAGACAGAGAGACAGAGAGAGACAGACAGAGAGAGAGAGAGAGAGAGAAAGGGAAAATCAAAAGTGTTGACAAGGATGTGGAGAAACTGGAACCCTGGTGCACTAGTAAAAGGGTACAGACACTGTGGGACACAGTACGTAGGTTCCCCAAAAGTTTAGAAAAAGAATTATCATGTGATCCAGCAATTTCACCTCTGGACATTTACCTGAAAGAATTGAAAGCAGGGTTTTGAAGAGCTGTTTGTACACCTGTGTTCACAGCAGTATTAGTCACGGTAGCTAGAGTGTGGGAGCAGCCCAAGTGTCCATTGACGAACGGGTAAGGAAACTGTGGCAGATTCATACAGTGGGCTATCATTCAGTTTTAAAATGAAAGGAAATTCTGCGATATGCTACAATGTGGGTGAACCTTGAGGGTATTATACTAAGTGAAAAAAGCCAGTACGAAAAGTCAAATACTGCATGGTCCCACTTACGTAAAGTACTTAGAGTAGTCACGGTCATAGACACAAAGCCGTTGCCAGGGCCGGGAGGAGGAGAGAAGGGGAGTTCCTGTTCAATGGGTACTGGGTTTCAGCTTTGCAGGATGGGGAGTTCTGGAGATGGATGGTTTCACAATATTATAAATGTATTTAATACAGTGGAATTGAGCACTTAAAAATGGTTAAGATGGTAAATTTTATATTATGTGTATTTTACCACAATAAAAAAATATATTGAAAAAGAAAAGAAAAAAAAGCAGAGTTTTCTTTGGCTAGTCAAAGAAGAGGAAGTTAGAAGCTGAAAGCATGAGAGGGAGTGATGTGCTCGCCACTGCCGACTTCAGCTTGGAGGGGGCCGTGTGGCAAGGAATCCAGGCAGCCTCAGGAGCTGTGAGCGGCCCTGGCCGGCAGCCAGCAGGAAACAGAACCTCAGCCCTACAGTGAAAAGAGCTGGATTCTGCCAACAATAAGAATGAACTTGGAAGTGGATTTTTCCTTCAGAGCCTCCAGATAAAAACTCGGTCCAGCCAACACCTTGATTTCAGCCTTTCGATACTCCGAGCAGAGAACCTGGCCATCCACACCAAGCTTCTGACCCACACGACTACGGGCTAATAAAGAAATGTTGTGAGGTGCTAAGTTTGTGGTCATTTACTACAGAACAAGAGATGACTGGTAGAATGATGGGAAGTCGGAGATTCATATAACCTTTTCATGAGTTTTACTTTAATGTCACCCTGACTAGGTAATAAGCTCCCGGGAGGCAGAAACCCACGGTTTACATGCCCTTACACAAGACTAGCGGACACCCAGGAATTAGTCCACAAATGAGTAAAATGTTTTGACTAAAGGCAAGCTATGTGGGGAAATTGTCTAGCCTCTTGCACTGACCGCTTCCAAGAACTGCTGATGTGTGTATACATTTTTTAAGAAAAAGTTGCATTCTGTATGTGCATTGCTTGCCTTTGGTCTTTCCCTCTTCTGGGAGGAATGGCTTCTCTTCAAGTGCACCACGCTGTAGCAGTCACCTTCCATCCAGGCACAGCTCCCCAGGCATTCCCTTCCGCTGCCAGTAGCACCACCTTGCCCAAGTACCCAAGCTCTGAACCTCTGACTCACACTCAATTCCTCCCTGTCCCATCCTCCCATAGCCCGAGCCCTGGAGCTTCATTTTCCAAAATGTCTCCCCCTAAGTCCCAGCCTTTGGGTTCCCACCTCTATCAGTGTAACCGAAGACTCTTTAGCTCTCGCCTGCACTACATCAAGGGCTCACGAAGAGCTTCACCATTCTCCCTTCCCTGCCTCAGGTCCTCCTTGGTCCCCACCATCTGGCTAATCCCTCTAAGATAACGCTCGGCCCACGTAAACTCTTCCTCTAGAACCTTCACAGGCTCCTCATTGGCCACTCAGGTGAACTGGGTGCCCCAAACCAGGCTGTAAGCATCTTGGGAGCAATGGCCATGTAGCATCTTTGTAGGATCACTGGTGTCGCATGTCTGTATGAGGCCGTTACTGATGATGGTCATGACCATGAGAATTTGGAGGTCCCCTTTTCCTTCAGGTCAGAGAAGACCAGCCCGGGTTGTCATCCTTCCACGTTCTAAAGATTTAATCAGATGCAGGGGAAAGCTGCGGAGCGAATCTGCTCCTCTCTGCAAACCTACTGCCCCCAAGCCCCCCGTACCAGGGGCCCTGGCTGGCATGCTCCCACCCCAGTTATTTCTTTATCAATATCAGCTGTCAGATCTTTTGATCACGATAAAGGAGTTCCCTTCCCAGGCGTATTTGCAACTTAATAAGCAGACAGCCTTAAAGAAGCAAAAGTTGATGGTGGGGTTTCAAGTATCGGTGGGTGGAGTGAGATGTTTGGACAGGAATATAAAACTTTGTTCTTGCATCTAAAAATGGGGGGTCCGTGTGGCAGGACTGATGCCCATAAAGAAATGGCATTGAACACGATACCCTCCCCCAGCAGCTGGGGACAGAGCAAGAATCCACAAAATGGGTGAGACTCAGTGGGCTGCTGGAAGGAACCCCCGTGAGGTGATGGAGAGGAAACTTGCTACGTGTGGAAGGTGGAGATCGTAACAGAATAAAAGAAAAGCTCCTCCCTGGCCTCCCCTTCTCCTGCGCCCCTAAAGTCAGGCTGGGTTGGGGGATCACGGGGAAAGCTCTGGTCATCTTTATGCCCTCATGGTCAGTACCAACTCCCAAGGGAGCGGACCCCCTTTCTAGAGGTCCTCCCCACCTCTGGGAGCGGGTGAAGAAGGCAGCTCCTAAATTCAGCCTCTCCCTGTCCTTCCCGTCCTGTCCCGCTACTGACGCCCAGACCAGGGGACCCCTTTGCAACCCTTCCCTCCCATAATCGTAGCCCACAGCTTCCTGGGCCCAGAGAGGGGAAGCCTGCGAGAGTGTGTGCGTGCGCACGCACGTGTGTGTGCATGGGGGGGAGGGGTAATGGGCAGGGAGGAAGGGAGGAAGATTGCACAGCTGGGGGGGCTGGCCTTCTGGCATCCTGGGGGAGTCTTCCTCCTTAATTGCTTGAGTTCTACAGCTGTCATCGCTAACGAGAAATTAAAAAGTACCCTGACCCCTGCCCCCATCCCCGCCCCCATGGCTCACAAGTGCTCCCTCAGCACGTTGCTCTTGGAGAAGCACCCAGCGGAGGATGCTGTGAACACACCGAGTGCCTGGGCTGACCGCTCCGGCCCTGAAAGGGGTGGGCAGGGAGCCGCAGCAGGGAGGAGGTGGGAGTAGGCCCCTGCTTCTCGGCTCCCGCTCCGGTTTTCTGGACGGCCCTAATTATTTTATATATCCTGCTGCATAATCCCCACAGCTCTTCTGGGACTTGTCAGACCTCAGGCCAAGATGTGGAGTCTGGGAAACAGGGGCCCTGGAACTGCAGATTGAAGATCTGCACTCAGCCGCCCTGCACAGTAAGCAATTATATAACATGCAGAAGGACAAAGAAGGGACGGGTCAACCCCACAGCAAGAAGGATCTCAGTTAGCACAAGGAAGAATTGCCCAGCTGTCACACAGCACCCAGAGAGGCAGTCTCCTCTCGCAGGATCAGGAGCCTCGGCTTAGCATCGCCCACAGGCGTCTGCGTGACCTGGCCCTGCCTGCCTCCTCTCCCACCCCCACCCAGAACTCAAGGCCTGACGCTAACTTAATTGCTCTCAGAACGGGCTTCCCAGCACCTACAGATTTGAGACCATCAGCCCAGCTCCTTCCCTGCTCCCCCAAGGACCACTGAATTTTCACAAGCAAAATGTTGTGTTCCAATGTCTTCCCTCCCCATTTGCCAACCACATCTCCCCTCACAGTTATACACAGTACAGTTAAATGGTGTACCCAGAGTACGGGTGATCTCTCCCAAGGGAACCTGGTTCTTTCTCTTTAAACAATACTGCCATGAACATCTTCGTTTACAAAGTCGAGTGAATATTATTCTTGAATACATCTGCTATTGTTCTTTCAAACTTGTTTAGATACTATGGAGATTCATGATACGTGATTTCATTTCAAATTACAGCCATCCCTCAGTACCTGTGAGGGATTGGTTCCAAGACCCCTCACAGATACCAAAATCCATGGATGCTCAAGTCCCTCATATAAAATGGTGTAGCATTTGCCTATGACCCATGCACAGCCTCCCACATACTTTAAATCATCTCTAGATTACTTATAATAATACAATGTAATGCCATGTAAATGGTTGTTCATAGGGTAATGACAGGGATAAAAGACCGTACATGTTCAGTGCAGCTGCAGCCATCATAGGCCTAATGTGTAGTACATGTCAGCAACCATGTAACATTTTTAAAAATATTTTCCACCTGCAGGTGGGTGAATCCGGGGTATGGAGGCCACAGATCCAGAGGGCCAACTGTATTCCTAACTTTACCGTAGCTGTTGCCTTCCCAGATTTTCTCAAATGCTGGATACCTATAACACAACAACCATCCTTGGGAGCTCTGTGACATTTTGAAGTTTTCAGTGTTAAAATAAGGTTTCCTAGCTCAAAATGGTGGAGTATCCGTACGTGAAGACAACCAGCCCTTGCCACACACAAGTGGTTCCCAAATCAGGTTAGTTTTACATTCTGGCAAATCTTACATAAATCCATTTTTACATAAATCAGAATCCTTTCAAATCTGGAGGTAAACGGAGCAGGTATCTGCTTGGCAGCAATGCAAACACAGGAGAGAGGAGGGAGACCTGCCTTGAGAGGGTGCCACCGGCTCTCCTCGCCCAGCGACCAGGGTTTCTACCATGAGGCAGCGCCGTCTCCGAAGGCTGCTGGACCGGCCCGACTCACAGAGTTTACATAAGCTGGCCTTCCGGAAGTGAGCACCTATAAAGGGCTGGAGGGTACAAAGAGCAATGTAAATAGTCAGGATGAATGGGTGTGAGTTTAATGTGGGGCAACTGATATTGCAAGACCACTTTTAAACTAATGTAAGCATACTCAAAATCAAGCTTAGGCAGGATGCCCGCTGGGAGCCCAGCCCTGTGGAGGGGTTGTCAGGTAATTAAGAGATGTTATGAGATGGTCCCTACCTCGATGAACTTATAATCAAGCTGTGGAAAGAACGCTAGGTTCCGCTAAAGCTGGCTTCCATTGGCCTCCCACTCGGCTGGGCTGGGGGTTCAGGCCACTGCTCTCCCAATACCCCTCCCTCTCCCCATATTAGTCTGTAGCCAAGCTCTCTCCTCACGCAGTCCCCCAGCATGTCCCCCCCCCCCCCCCCCCCCCGCCCCAGGAGTAATCCTCTTTATGTTTGGAACATTCCTGTGCATGCCACTGATATTCTTAGCTATGACAATGTCAAAAGCACCCCCCGCCCCGCCCCCCTCCCTCAGCTTCCTTCCTTGCCTCCTCAGTATCTTTGGGGGCTCCAGCATTTCTGACTTCCATCTATCCTCAGCCTCCTCCCAGACACAGCACAGGGGGACTCAGCGTGGAGGGGGAGGGAGGGCTGGACAGGCCTCCACCATCTGTACGTTCTCAGCAATCAGTCCTCCCCCAACGCCTCTCGAGCCGGGGTTGGGGGGTGACTGCTGAGTCAGGATATTCCTCACATTCCCTCCCTTCTCCCCTGCAGCCCAAATGCCACAAACCCTGCCTCTGAGTGACCAGCCTCAGCTGAGTGGCTGCTCTCCACGCCCTGACCCCAGCCCAAGACCAGCCCTCCTCCCTCACACCCTGAAGGGAGGCCATACATGAAGGAGGTCATACTGCTCACTCTCTTTTGGGGCCCTACTGGGAGGAGGGGTGGGGGCTCCACTGCCTCCTGCTGCCCCCATTTCCCTCCCTCACCCTTGGCTCCATCTCCCCCACCCAGCTTCCCTCACAGAATCTGCTGCCACTGGTCAGGAAAGGAGAGCAAAGGTGGTGGGGAATCAGGAGCAGGCACCGCCCCCAACACACAGCCAACTGGGTACCACACAGAGGCGTAGCCACCCCTTGGTGCCACAGCCCCAGGAGAGCCCCAAGTGTGCGGAGGCAAGCCTAGAGGGAGGCCCCAGGAAAGATTTTCAATCCCGGGGAGCCCCCTGGTCTGAAGGGCTTGCCCTCTAGTCAGGGAGCTCCTAGTCTGATGAGGGAGACCCCCAAAGACTGGTGGGCAAGGGAAGAAAGCTGTTCCCTCTCGCTGACATATGCTAACATATAAATAAACAAAGACTCCAATGCTATGTGAGTGAGCCTGAAAGGGGTAGGAAGCATGGGAATAATCAGCTGGTTAAACTGGTTTAAGCAGGAAAGGAAGGCTTCCTGGAAGAGGAGAGCTTGGGGAACAGAGAACCTTTCTGGAGGCTCAGAGGTATGCAAGAACAAGGTGGGTGGGAAGGCCCAGGCAGAAAGAAGGCCTTCCTAGGGCACTGGGGCTGGGAATGAGCACTTACAGGGAGCAGGAGTCCCAGGCTACATACACTCCAGGGTTGGCGGTGGCCAAGGTCCTGCCCCTCTCAGGTCACAGACCCTTCCTCAGTACACAGGAGTCCTGTGGCATTTGGCCGCAGGACTCCTAGGGTGCCTCCAGCAGGGTGTGTGACAGGCCCACAGGCTCCTCTTAATGCTCTGCTGTTAATTTCACTTTGCACTGGGCCCACAGGTTATAGCGGTCTTGTCCCCCAGCTTGGAAGGTCTGTTTTCTTCCCTGTGTCTTCTCTTCTGGACAAGCCTAGTGGGAAGGAAAACAGGAGGACAGCCTGAAGGGGCTTGGGTCCCCACTCCCCAGGTGCTCCCTGATCCTGGAGACTGGGAGGGAGGAGATGGGCCCTCCCTGATGCTGTGGCCTGAGCCCTGGCTCCTGGCAAGGGTAGGCCCGTCCCCAGCCTGACCCTTGGCAGCCGGCGGCAGCCCACTCAGTCCACAAATGGCCTCATCCCTTGGAGGGCCCAGCAGGATCGTTTCACAACCGTATGCACTCGATGGAGCCTGTTCTTGGAAAGCTGGGGACGGGACAGCTCAGTCCTGGGTGTGGGAAAGGCCTGGGCCCCTGAGGTCTGCACTTGAACAATAAACAACCGAGGGCTTGCTTGGGTAGGCGGGGGCATGGGGCCAGGGTGTAGCCAGTGCTCTGTGGCTAAGGGGAGGTAGGGCCTCTGTCCCTCAAGGGGAATTCCCCAATCCTATGGGGGCTCAGGCTCCATCCCCACCCAAGGGGGTGGGATTCAAGGATTTGAGGCATGAGGAATGTGGTGTGGCAGGGGAGGATGCTATAGCCCAGTGGGCTGAGAGGGGGCTCTGAGGGCGGGGCACCCCAGTGCCTGTCACAGTGTCCGGCTCCCACGAGCACACCAAACTCAGAATTAAGAGTCAGGGGCAGCAGTATCCTAGAGATGCCTGTCCCAAGTGACTTGTTCTTGCACAGCTGGTGTCTGACCTGAGCTGGCTCACAGAGACAAGAGGGAACCCAGATCACAGGAAGGTCCAATCTTTAGGGTACAGACTATACTGTGAGTACACTAAGAAATAGGGCACAGGAGCTGAGTGGGGGGCAGGCATTCTCCAAGAAGGCTTCCTGGAGAAGGGGCTTGAAACCTCTTTGTAACAAAGGGGAGGGAGCAAAGATTTGCACAGAACAGGGCGGAGGGTGTCCTGGCAGAGAGAGCAGCCTCTACAAAGGCCTAGGAGCATCTGGGAAATGAAGACCTCTTCCCCTGTTGCTGGTGAGATGAGGGTGGTGAGAAAGGGGGAGGAGCTGATATCTCTCCAGCTGATCCATGAAAAAAAGCCCTGAAGAGGGATCAGGGCCAATCCACCTTTGATGTGCCAATTCAAGTAGCTGAAGCCTGGATGCTCCTCACAGGCAGGAAGGCAGGCAGGGGCCACGTGGGGGATGCTGGAGGAGGGGGCTTAGCACAGTGACTGTAAAGGCACAGGTGCTGGATAGATGTCTTAACGACCGAGTTGATTGAATATTGACTGATTGATCGATAGGGGTTATGAGTCAGAGATAGCACTTTTGTGAGAGACCTGTAAACGCAGTCTTTGGGCTCAGCCTCCTTCTGAGGGCTCCCTGGAGACCACAGGCACACTGTAGATTTCACCCATGGGACAGTGCCCCTCAGAGCTGCCTCCTCAGCTCTCCTGGCTCCTCTGCCTCTAGCCACTGTGTTCCCAGAGACCTTGGCCTCTAGAACAATACAAAATTAGCAAAAAGCACTTTTATGTGCATATTCAATTCTTATACATACAACAGCAACAGCAATAATAGCTAACATTTAGTGATTGTTTACTATGTGCCAGTCACCATGCTGATTGTGTGACATGTCTAATCTTGTAAGCCTCGGAACACCCCTTCTAAGTAAACACTATTCGATGCAGAAAATAATGTGTTCAAGAGAAATGTTTTTGACTTTATTTTGGTTCTCTGACACACATTTTCACATTTGAACCTCTCTGCAATCAGAGTGCACCTCGTAATCACCGAGAAGGCACTGTGTCATAGTTTAATTAGCAGTGTTCTCTCTTCTTGGTGGTACGGAATTGAATTGTGTGTCTTGCTTTTGCTGAAACATAGTTGATCATGTCCATGGTCTGTCTAACTGACCACCTGCCCCTTTCAATCAACAGTGGATGCTATACAGCACCTGTTTCTCTGTTTCCAAGCCTGTTTTCAGGGGTCGGAGGCTGTGTCTCAGCCATCAGCCTGGGCTGTCCCCTGTTCCCAGAGGCTGCCAGCAGCCCCTAGCCAGCATCTTCAGCTAGGGAGCCAGGCAGACATACGGGGTAGGCAGGCACAGAGAACCTTGGGCCTCCCAACGAGCCTGTTTCAAGCAGCATAGAAAGAGCCCTGGGAAGCTGCTGTCAGCAGCCCCGGGAGGAATGGAGGTAAAAGGGAAGGACGGGGTTGCTCCACACTCCACCAGGAAGCTCTGGGCCAGTGGAAACAGCGCGGCCCGGCACTAGGCCATCCTGACCAGGAGCCAGTTGCAAACGCTGGCGCCAGTCTCCTCCAGCACTTGCTCTGCTTACCTGCCAAAGTGTGCTCCCCCTGGCCTTTCCCTCTGACCTCATGCTGGGCCCAGGAAGGGGGGCAAGAGCCAGGGAGGGAGTGATCTGCCCCAGGGGAGAGCTGAGGAAACTGAGGCCGGAGGGCCCGGGCCTGGCTCCTGGGACCTCACTGCTGTGCTCCAGCAGAGGTGCTGCACTGGTGCCTGCGCCTGCCCTCTAGGCACCCCTCAGCGGGGGATCTCCGGGGTGGCAAGGGGCAAGGGGAAGGGAGAAGTGTCTCTTGCCAGGGACTCTCCCACTTGGTTAGAACATCACCATCACCTCCTCCTCTTTCCCTCTTTTCCCAGGACTTCTCCCCTCAGAGGCCTGTCTTCTCCCTCTTCCACTTCCCAGAAGCTCCATCCTGGGGTCCTAGTGGCCCCCAGATGCCCAATGACACTCAGTCAGGTGCCCAGGCCCAGCCTGTTTCATGGGGAAAGGGGCAGAGAAACTATCACTTGTCCCCTCCCCACCAGACCTGGGGGTAGAGGCCTCTGAATCTGCAGCAGGGGCTGGAGGATTAGGGTCTTTAATGAGGACCAGAGACTAAGGGTAGGGAAGGGAGCTTTCATACCCGCTGGGTGGGGGAGGGGAGCCCAGGATCCCGTGTTGGGTTTCCCAAGCCCCCTCTCTCAGCACCACCTCCTCTTTCCCCTGTCTTTGGAGGCCCACTGATTGATCCTGCTGGGGTGCAGGTGGGAGGCCAAAATAATGGCTGCCCCTCCTGTCCGTCACTCATCAGGACTCTCAGCCACGGCCTGCCAGGGCCATACATGCTCAGAATCCCCACTCACAGCTGCGGGCCTTACAGACAAAGCCCACCTCTCCTACTGATCTTATACCACGTACCCCGCAGGCACATTTCAGAGGTGCGTTCCCTTCTCTCTTTGCCTCCTGGTGTGGGCCTTGGACACAGTTAATGGCCTCTGGCAAAAAGGGGTGGGAGGGTGAGGTGTGCTGGCAGGGGACCCAACTGCTGCCTGGGGTGACACTGAGCTTAGACCCTCGTGCAGATGGAAGTGGTGAAAGAGGAGCATGTGGGGGTTTAAGACAGGGCCTGAAGACTCAAGTCCCAAGACCAAAGCGGGAACTGGGGTGTTGGGGCTGGAATCCCTGGGACTTGAGTGGATAATGACCCTTCATTTCTCAGAGAGAAACCAGCCCCCAGAAGTAGAGAGGTCAAGGCCCACTTACGGGGGTGGATCCCAGGGACAGAGTCTTAAGCTCAAATGTTCTCAGAGACAGGAGACTTGGAGATCAGTGCACACTGCTCTTTATGTGGCAGCCTGGGAGGCTCAGGCCCAGAGAAGGGGTCCAACTAACCCATAATAATGCAAAAACTTTACAGGTATTAACTCACAGAATTCCTCTAATGAGGAAATTGAGGCCCAGAGAGGCCAAGTAACTTGCTGGAAGTCACACTCAGGAGCCTGGCTCTAGAGCTTAAAAATATCTGGTTCACAGCCTCTCTCCAGGTTGCATGTTGGGTGTTAGGACTGAATCCTGAAATTGGAGCCGAATGTCTCTGGAAATGCATGGGTGCAGGAACTGGGGGCTGACCCAGGACTTGCGGTGGTCTCTGCCTGACTTAGGCACAGAGCTGGTCCCTACCCTGCCTGGACCATCCCAATCCCCACCTGGAGAACCCACAGCAGGTGGGTGACCTGGCCCCCCCATCCACTGCTGCTGGAGTGCCAGCCCAACCCTGCCCTTCCAGCAGAGTGGGGCCACAGTGTGGATAGAGCTGCCCTCAGTGGTCAGCTGAGCTTGGGCGTTGCTGGGCCTAGTCTCCTCCACCCCATTCCAGCCCACTTCCAGTGATGCAAGGGGATACCAAGGAGCAGGAAATGGGTGACTCTGTGAACCTAGACATAGCTCCTCACCAGCACATCTGTAGCCCCCTCGCACAGTGCCTCGCTTTCAAAGGCAGTAACTGCTCCATGAATGACTGAGAAACAGAGATCAGTGAGGTGACAGGCTGATGGGAGAGTCAGTTATGTACTACTAATTATAACACAAGGTAGACCAAGTACAGTAGATACTAAATGGAGGGAGAGATTAATTTCAGCTATGGGACTAGAAAAGGCTTCATGGAGGAGGCAGCATTTGAGCTTTGTAATAACAATAATAGCATGATGCTGATGGCTTGTATTTATTGGGTGTGTTTGGCACACTTCTCAGTGATTTTTATGCATTAACACATTTATACTTTATGCTATCATCAGATATAGATATTACTAATATACCCACTTTACAGATGAGGAAACTGAGGCTCACACAAAGTAACTTGCCCTAAGTCACACAGCCATAATGAATGACAGAGCCACTATCTAAGAGATGGGTGGGATTTTTACATTCATACATTTGGCATTTATTTAATAATTATTGAATTGTTGCTCTGTACCAGGCAGTCAGATTAACTGACCACAGAACCGATCCCTAGACGTGATTCAGCAGGACTGTAAATAACCGTAACATAAGGCAGGAAGTGATTTGAGTTTAAATGATGTACAGAGGATGGAGAAAATGCAAGGCAATGGTGACAGAGGCTTCATGGGGGAGGTGGTCTGTGAACTGAACTTTGAAGAATGGGTGGAATTTGGGCCCCCAGAGATGACGAGTGCATTCCAGGCAAAGGGAACAGCTTAAGCAAAGGCATAGAGGCAGGAATCGGAGGGGCCTATATAAGAAACCATGAAAGGTACAATCTGGCTAGATGAGAAGGTTGCAGACTGGCACCCTGTGGACCATATCCGGTCCTCAGACATGTTCTGTCTGGCCCACCCGCACTGGCCTGCACAGAGTCCTTGAAAAAGGTGCAATCCACCTCCAGAGCCAGAAGGTAAACAGTGAGGCCGAGGGTGGAGGAGCATGGGCTTTGGAGTCTAAAATTCCAGAAATGCACCAAGCATTGAGAAGCTGAGTACCACACCTCCCCCCTCAGTCCAGTCCACTTCCCTTGTCCCCAGTTACCTGTCTGGCCCCCGTAGGCATTTGAGTTTGAGGACCTGGAAGAGAGCCCAGGGCACCAAAAAGAAAAGCTGGAGTGCCAGTCCATGGGAAGGTGCCCTGAGGTCTGATCACAAAGTGCCTTGAACATCAAGCTAAAGAATATGGGCTTATGTTGGCAATGGCTCTGTAATTACAGCCCCTTCATCGCCAGCAGTTGGGTGAGAAGGCCATGCCTGCATGCACGCACGTGCGCCTGCACACACATACACACACTCTGGGGCTGGGGACAGTCCACGCTGGTGTCAATTGAACGGGGTGGGAAGGCTGCTCAAGAAAAATTTTTACACACATTGTCCTGGCCTCAGCTTCAGATTTCACATTCCTGCTGCCTCTGTGCCCAGCCTCACAATTGTCCCAGCTATGCTCACACCAGCAAGCCTCTCTCTTTTTATGCAGAAGGGAGTCCCAGAGGTGTCCCCCGGCCCCAGAAGCTCCCCAGCCCCCAGTGCAGAGCTGGCTGGCCAGAGAATTCTGGACTGGATTTAGGTCTGGAATTTCCCTGGGGGGGGCGGGGCCGATCAGGTGAGCCGTGTTACAGCTGGAGGATGAGTGGAAAAATTTGGTCTGTCCCATCCCCTTCCCCCAGTGACTCAGGCCCCTGGTGGCGGTGAGTCTGGGGAGGGGACCAGACAGGAACCCACAGAAAAATATTCCCTTGTCTCTCTGGCTTTGCCACAGCCCAGTTCTCCTCCCCCATTCCACACACACCCTGCCTCGCCACTCACCACAGCCACTCTCTCAGCACCTGCACTGACAGCCGTGGAGCCAGCACACCCTAGGTGACCAGCCCACCTCCAGGCAGCGGGGGACACAGGTGTCCCCAGTGAAGGCCATGGTGGATGTGGGGTAGGGTTGCCAGGTTTAACAAATGAAAATGCAGGACACCCACTGTCCCATGCAATAGTTGAGATATACTAAAAAAGTATTTGTTATTTATTCTCTCCTTCTTTGTACAGAAAGGGGTCCCAGAACCGGGGACTCTGAAATTCAAATTTAATGAGAATCTTGAATTTTATCTGGCAACCCAAGGCCCCCCTACCACCACCACCACTCAGACCCACCCATCCAAGACCTTCCCTGTCCCTGCCCCCGCACCATGTGTCCCTGCTAGACCTTACTGTGCTCCCCTCTGCCTCAAGGCCTCTCTCAGACCTTCTGAGTCTTCAAAAGGATGATGGGGAGAAGGGAATCCATAGGCTCAGGGGACCTCCTAGATGCCCAGGCTTTCACCCTCTTCTGAGTTTCTCCTGGAATGTCCCCCTCTGCCAGGGTCTTTCTTCTGGACCCCACATCCCTCCCCAAAACACACTTGCTGGTGACCTTGAATATTTCCCTCACTGAAGTACTCACGCCCAGCCCAGAGGCTATGTCCAGGGAATGGGAAGCAGGCAGGGGTTGGATTCTACCAGCCATGGCAGACACTGCGCCAGGCCCCAGGACAGCAGCGGTGAGGTCCTCAGGGTGCTTCCAGCCTGCTGGGAGACAGAGGACATTCACCCGGCCATGAGGGAAGGGCAGAGAGGTAAGGGAAGAACAAAGGACCCAGCTGCTTCCAGGGCTGGTCAGGGGAGGCCTTCCGTGGTTTTTGAGGCAGACACACCAGCCAGCCACTGTGTCTAGGCTGTGGCAGTGAGCTCTCTTCCTTTCCCTGCTCCTCCTGGGGTTTACTTGGGCCTCTGTTTGCTCCAGCCTGTTGGGGCTGCCTGGCTCTGACAGTAAACTCCCTGAGGGCAGAGCCACAGCCTGCCTGCTGCTGTGTCACTGCGGATGGAGGGGTTAGACTCAGGATTGATTGACAATTGTATTTTTGGCAGCTGGTGCCTCAGGCCTTGCGTGAGGGGTAGGTAATGCAGAAGGACTGTGTTGTCCCAAAGACCCACCCTCTCCTTCCTGGAGATTTCCACACCCACCTGGCCGGGACCCATTTTCCAGATTTGAAGGCCAATCCCAGTGACTCAACTGAAGTCACCCAGCCCGTGGTGGAAGGGTGGAGCCACAAGAAGAGCCCTGGGGTCCCAGAGCACACTCCAGGGCTCTAGAAGCCTACCTTCCCCTACCCACCTACCTTCCAAGGCTTTGTCTGGTGATGCTGGCCCAAAGAGAAGACTTAGCCTTCTTTCTCCTTCTGGCCGAGCAATTGGAAGTCAGTGGGGGACAAGAAGCATTTCTCTGGCCTTAGGGACCCTTCCTCACTCCAGCCAAGGTCCTGACCCTCAAAGGGGGCTGGGGCAGGGCAACACATGTCTGGACCCTCAGATGCCAGTTCTGAGTTTGGCTAGGTGGCTTTCCCCCCACCTACCCCATTTGGGACCTTGACTTTTGACCCCAGGCATCCTGCCCAGGTCATTGGCTCCATATCCATATGCACCCTCCCCACACCTTGGGCTTGCCTTGCACTACCAGATGCTGGCTGGAGTCAAATATATCAGGCACCTATCACTCTCTAGGCTGGATTTTCAGTGGACAAAGCACTGAGCTGTGACCTAGCAGAACTAATCTGGCCACTACCCAAACCTGGCACCCCCACACCACAGCCTCTGCTCTCTTGGTTGACAGAGAGGGTTATGTTGTTGAAAACAGAGGGTGAGCCTGCTGGAAGGGTCCCCTTCCCTCACCCCATCCCCCTGTCCACCCCCACCGGCAGTCCTGGCACCTCAGCAGGAAGAAACGGGTGAGAAGAGGAAAGGCTTTGAGCAGGCTCACAGTGTCTGAGCTGGAAGGGATACAGGAGACCTCTGGGCAATCCCTCAATACACAGATAGGGAAACTGAGGCTGAAGGATAAAGGAAAGAAAAACAGGCTTCCAAAACTTTGGCTTCTAGTCTTGGCTCAGCTGCTTGTGACCCTGGCCAAGGGCCTTCCCCATTCTGTGCTCTGGGATGCCCCTCAACAACCTGTGGTACCAAGGTTATTGTTAAAGCATCTTGCCTGAGGAGCTCAGGCCGACAACAGTCAGCTCCTGTGGACTCCTCTCCTGGTCACTCCTCAGCCCCTACCCCAGGCAGGTCCAGGGGACTTAGGGCAGATGGGGTGAAGAAAGGGGAGGAGGTGGGTGTCACCCCAGGGAGGGGCAGCAGGGAAGGGGAACTGTGTGTGTCCCTGGCTTGCCCCAGCTTGTCCCCTGCATCCGGGGAAGGGTGAGAGAGACTGTCAGCTGGGGGTGAGGGGCAAGAGGAGTAGGCTGGGGAGAGGCAGGGAACCCCCGTCTGGTCTGGACTTGTTGGGGCAGCCCAGTGCAGCTGTTTCCGGCTGATGAAAGGGCCCTGATTGATATGGCAGCGGGGACTGGCACTAACCCCCAAATCTGAGCCGTGCCCATCCTCCCCACGATGGGCATGCCCAGGGGCCTGCTTTAAGGACAGGCAGAGGAGATGAGTGGAGCTCCTGCTGCCACTGGGGACAATGCCCCAAAGAAAGGGAGAGAATCTTCCCTGCCCCAGTCCAAGAAGGAGGGAAGGCAGGGCTGGGCCAGGACACAGGCTCATGGAGTTGGAGGACGTAGCCTAAGTCGAGGCCCAGGAAGACAGGGCCAGGCAAGAGGGGCAAGAGGCTTGCTCCCTCCTCTCCCCATCCTGGGGTGCATACACACACTTTTGAACATTCAAATACGTATATATGCACAGAGATTGATTCTGTCCTCTGGGGATGGCAGGGAGGAGAGCAGGGATTGCTGTAGAACATTCATTTTACAAACTGTCTGTCCATCTGCCCTTTGCCAGGCCCACAAAATAATAGCTAACATCTATTGAGCATATCCCGTGTTCCAGGCACCCTTCTAAGACCATTAAGCACATGACAGCATTGACTCCTCACCACAGCCCTATGAGGTAGGTGCTATCATCACCCCCATTTTACAGATGGGGATGTAGAGACCCAGAGTGGTTAAAGACCACACAGCGGTCACACAGTGGTCAGAGGCAGAATGAAGATGTGAACTCAGTCTCCAGGGCTTGAGGTCCTAAACCACTACGATAAACTGCCTGCCAGGAGCTCATGGTACGCGGAGGGGACAGGGCCAACTTGCAACCAACTTGTAAACAAATGAAGGCCTTATAAGTGAGAAAGGTTTTAAACAGAGATGTACAAGGTGTGATGAGTCCTCAGAGGAGGGGCACTGTGGGTGGGGGTAGGGGGTAAAGGGAAAACCAGGAAAGGCTTCCAGGACAGTAAACATTTAAATTGGAATTAAAGGTTTTTTCTAGTTTAATTATTTTTTAACTTTTTTTTTTTTATTATGGTAAAATATATATAACATAAAATTTAACATTTTAGCCCTGGCCGGGTAATTCAGCTGGTTAGAGCATTGTCCCAATACCGCAAGGTTATGGTTTGATCCTGGTCAGGGCACATACAAGAAGCAACCAATTAATGCATTAATCAGTGGAACAACAAATCGATGTTTCTCTCTCTCTCTCTCAATCTCCCCCTCCCTTCTTCTCTCTAAAAACAAATGAAGAAATAAAGAAAAGGAAATTTACCATTTTAATAATTTTAAATGTATAGTTTAGTGGCAGTTTTTAATTTTGATGAAATCCAATTAATCTTTTTTCTTCTGTTGTCTGTATTTATGGTGTCATACTAAAGAAATCATTGCTTAATCCAAGGTCTTGAAGATTTTCCCTTATGTTTTCTTCAAAGAATTTTTAACTTTTAGCTCTTAAATTTAAATCACTAATCCATTTTGAGGTAATTTTTATATATAGTATAAGGTAAGGTAAGATACATCATCTGCAGAGATAATTATCTGTTCCATTCCAACTGGATGTCTTTTATTTCTTTTTCTTGCTTAATTGCTATAGCTAGAACTTCCATTACAGTGTTAAATAAAAGTGAAAAAAAGTAGGCATCTTGTCTTGTTTCTGAATGTGGGGGGAAAGCTTTCTGACTTTTACCATTGAATAGGATATTAGCTATGGGGTTTTCATATATGACCTTTGTCATATTGAGAAAGTTCCCTTCTATTCCTAGTTTACTGAGTGTTTTTATCATGAAATTTTTGTATTTTATCAAATTATTTTTCCACATCAGTTGCAATAATCATGTCTTTCTTTCCTCCATTCTGTTAATGTGGTGTATTACATTGACTGATTTTCATATATTGAACCATCCTTTCATTCCAAGGATAAGTCCAGTTGGTCATGGTGTATAATCTCTTTAACATACTGCTGAATTCAGTTTGCTAGCATTTTTGTTGAAGATTTTTGCAACTGTATGCATAAGAGATATTGGCCTGTAATTTTCTTTTTTTCTTTTTTTTTAATTTTTTATTTTTTTTTTATGTCTTTATTGATTTCAGAGAGAGGAAGAGAGAGAGACAGAAACATCAATGATGAGAGAGTCATTGATCGAGCCCACAACCCAGGCATGTGCCCTGACCAGGAATCCAACCCTGATCGCCAGGATCCTAGGTCAACGCTCAACCTCTGAGCCATCCCCAGCCGGGCTGGCCTGTAATTTTCTGATAGTGGGGTGTGTGTGTGTGTGTGTGTGTGTGTGTGTGTGTGTGTGTGCGTGTTTGGTTTTGGTATCAAGGTAATGCTGGCCTCATAAAATGAGTTGAAAATGTTCTCTCCACCTCAATGTTTGGAAAAGTTTGAGAAAGATTAATGTTAATTCTTTTTTTAGATGTTTGGTAGAATTCACCAGTGAAGCCACCAGGTCCTGGTCCTAGATTTTTCTTTGTTGGAGGGAGTTTGGCTATTAATTCAACCTTTCTAATTTTCATAGATCTATTCAGATTTTCTATTTCTCTTTAAGTCAGTTTGGGGAATTTGTGCACTTCTAGGAATTTGTCCATTTCATCTAGGTTATCCAATTTGTGGTATATTATTGTTCATAACATTCTGTTACAATCCTTTTTATTTCTGTAAGGTCTCACTTTCAAATGAAAGTAATGTCCCACTTTCATGTCTGATTTTAGTAATTTGAGTCTCCTCTCTTTTTTTCCCTTAGTCAATCTAATTAAACTTTTGTCAATTTTGTTCATCTTTACAAAGAAGTGTTTGTTTTCTTTTCTGTATTGCTTTTCTATTCTCCTCATTTATCTCTACTCTAATATTTATTATTTCCTTTTTCTGTTACTTTTGAGGTTCCTTTTCTTTTCTTTTTCTAGTTCCTTAAGGTATACACTTAGGTTATTAATTTGAAATCTTTCTTTTTACTTAATGTAAGTGTCTACAGCTATAAATTTCTCTCTAAGCACTGCTTTCTCTGCATCCCATAGTTTTGGTATGTTGTAGTTTCAATTTCATTCATCACAATGTATTTTCTAATTTCCCTTGTGATTTATTCTTTCACCCAATAGTTGTTTAAGGGTATGTTGTTTGATTTCCACATATTTGTGACCATTTCAGTTTTCCCTCTGTTAATGATTTCTAGTTTCATCACATTGTGATCAGCAAAGATACTTCATATGATTTCAGTATTTTAAAATTTACTAAGACTTCCTTTGAGGCTAACCTATGGTTTATCCTAGAGAATGTTCCACGTGCACTTGAGAAGAATGTGTATTCTGTTATTATTGGATGGAATTTTCTGTCTGTGTCTGTTAGGTCAAATTGATTCATAGTGTTGTTCAAGTCCTCTGTTTCTTTTTTTCTTTTCTTTTCTTTAATCCTCACCCAAAGGTATATTTTTTTTATTGATTTTAGAGAGAGAGGAAGGGGAAGAGAGAGAGAGAAACATCAATGTGAAAGAGAAACATCGATCTGTTACCTCCCATATGCACCCCAACCGGGCATTGAACCCACAACCTAGGTATGTGCCCTGACTAGGAATTGAACTCACAACTTTTTGGTATATAGGACGATGCTCCAACTAACTGAGCCACCTGGCCAGGGCAATTGTGTCACTTTTTGTTTCATATATTTTGGAGCTCTGTTTTTAGGTGTGTATAGTTTTGTAATTCTTACATCTTCTTGCTAAACTGAAACTTTCATTAATATATAATATCCTTCTTTATCTCTCGTAATATTTTTTTATATACAGAATATTTTGTAGGACAATAATACAGCCACCCCAGCTCTCTTTTGGCTATGGGATATGCATGGGATATCTTTTTCCATCCTCTTACTTTCAATCCCTTTGTGCCCTTATATCTAAAGTGAGCCTTTTGTAGACAGCGTATTATGTTTTTTAATGCAGTCTCTGCCTTTTAATAGAAGAGTTTCATCCATTTACATTTACTGTGATTACTGATAAAGAATGATTTACTGCCTTAGCAGATTTAGCTCAGTGGTTAGAGCATAGGCTCAAGGAATAAAGGGTCTTGGGTTTGGTTCCAGTCAAGGCCACGTATCTCTGTTGCAGGCTTTATCCCTGGCTGCGATGCGGGGCATGTGCAGGAGACAACCAATTGATGTGTCTCTTTCACATCAATGTTTCTATCTCTCTCTCTCCCTTCCACTCTCTCTGAAAAGCAATAGAAAAATATCCCCCAGTAAGGATTAAAAAAAAAAAAAAGAATGATTTACTTCTGTATTTAGCTGTTTCCTGTATGTCTTATATGATTTTTGTTTCCCAATTTCTTCATTATTGCCCTTCTTAAAATTTAGTTGATTTTTATAGTATACCATTTGATACCCTTCTTTTTTCCTTTTTTGTATATTTTTTGTTATTTTCTTAGTGGTTACCTCAAAATTACAATTAAAATCTTAAACTTATAACAACCTAGTTCTGATACCAACTTAGTTTTAGTATACAAGCACTGCTGCTTTACATCTCCATCTCTTCCCCTTTATGTTATTGTCACAGATATCTTTATACATATTATAAATAAAATAATTATTTATCATTATTATTTTATACATTTGTCTTTTAAATCAACTTACAAGTAGGAAAGGTTTCAAAGAAAGAGGTACATGGTATGATGAGTCTTCAGAGGATGGACACTGTGGGTGGGGACTGGAGGAGAAGGGGAGAACCAGAGAGCCTTCCAGGACAGTAAACATTTGAGTTGGAATTGAATTTTGAAGAAGAAAAAATTACTGTGTAAAACTGCTTATTCACAGGAAAAGATGTCCAGCATATTTTATTTAGGGCAAAAAGTAGGTTATCAAATTCCATGCATGATCTCATTCTTGTAAGTATGTATATACTTATATATACATATTTAAAGATCTGTTTATATGTGCATAGGAAAACAGCCATGATTATACTTATATTTCTTTAACAGTGGTTTCTCCAATTGGTAGAACCAAAAGAAGGAGAGACATTTCCTTTTTCCCTAGTGCATTCTATATTGTTTGAATTATTTACAATGAGCGTGCATCACTTTTATAACCAGGAAAAGCAACAATGTCTTTTTTTACTTCTGAAGGGTAGAATGAATGAGTGGGCATTCACTGTGGAAAGAAAGTTGGGAGGGATGTGCTAGGCACGGGAACAAACGGGCAAAGGCAAGGCAGCGTGAAAACCATGAAAACTGTGCTCTATTACAGGAACGTCGGGGGAGGGGAAGAGCCCAGAGGCTGGGAGGCGGGTGTTGCAATAACCGAGGGAAGAGAAGACAGGGCTGGTGCTGAGTAAATAAAGGCTTAGAAGGAAGAGAATAAAAGTGGAAATATGAGATAAGTGGATGCCAAATCAGACAACAATTATCCATGAATGGGAAGTGGATTTGTCTGTCTCACCAGGGTCTCCAGGGCTGTAGCCTAGCCTGGCGTATTAATGGCAGGAAGCCAAGTCTAGAGACAATTATGATCATGGTCATAATGAAGATGAGGGCGATTCGTGAGAAGTAGGAGGAAAATCCCATTAAAAGAGCCCAGTAGCGCCCAGGCCCTCTTGGTTCAGTTGGGTGAGCGTCGTCCCATGCACCAGGAGGTCACTGGTTCAATTCCCAGTCGGGCACATGCCCAGGCTGTGGGCTCGATTCCTGGTGGGGGGGTTTCAGGCTCGATCCCTGGTGGGAGGCATGCAGGAGGTAGCCGATGGATGTTTCTCTCTAATCAATGTTTCTATCTCATTCCCTCTCCCTTCCCTCTCTCTCTAAAAATCAATAAACTAAAATAAAAAATGTTTTAAAGAGCCCAGTAGACCCTTTACAGTTTTCAGAGTCCTCAGACTTCCATCTCTTAGCACATAACAATATATGTTCCCACTCTACAGATGAATAAACTGAGGCCTAGAGAGGTGATGCAAACAGAGTAAGACCCAGAGAGCATCATTTACTAGGCACGGGAGTGGGCAGCCACTGCTATCCCCAGCAGAGCCTGAGCAATGACTGTGTGTTCGCTTTCTAGTTATGTGATCTTCAACAATTTATATAACCTCTCTGTGCCTCAGTTTCCTCATCTATAAAATGGGGGGAATAGTACACTTACCTCCTGTGGTTGCTGAAAATATTAAATTACTTAATACATGTAAAGACCTCAGAGCCTGGCACATAGTTAGTGCTCAGTAAATATACAGTCTAATTTTTTTTTGGTAATTATTATTAGTATCAACTCAGTATCCCAAACAGATCACCTGGAAAGAATGAATGGGAGAAAGTCAGGCTCCTGACATTCAACAGTCCCCTTCCTTACTTCTCAGATCCTGAGTCTTGTGAAAAAGACCCAGAAGCTGGGATCCGCACCCTTGGTTAGATTCACTAAGGCTCTGGGACCTTTTGCAGCAACCATCCTTTCTGTTCATTTCCATGTTCCTTAGTACTAACTTATTCACTCATTTATTCATTCAACAAACATGTACCAAATCCTGATCTGGGCCTGTGCTGGGGGTTAGGGCTGCAAAAATCATTATGACCTGGGCCTGCCTTCAAGGAGCTCACTGTGTAGGTGACTCAGCTCACTCTCTTACTTACTCACCCACTCACTCATTTTTATTCATCACTTACTAGGAACCTCCTCTGAGCTGCACACACACGCTCTGTTTATATCTCTTCCTGACTTCGGACGTGAAGCAATTATTCAAGGAGTCACTTCCCAGAGTTGTTCTGTTTCCAACCTTATTCTCATACTTTTTGCCCTTTGTACCCACTCTGTGCCCACACACAAAATCACACAGGAAAACCAAAACAGAGATCCAGAAAGAATAAATTCTTCCCCCATATTTCCTGTGACTGAAGATCTTCCACTAGTTCCTGGAATCTGAAGAAGAAAGCAGCAACAACTGAGTCCTCTGGACTCTCTTCCATTTGTTCATTCATCCATTTATTCATTCATTCAGCACATTGCTTGTCGAGCATGGTGCCTGGGCCAGGCCCCGTGCTAGGCAGCCTGGGGGTAACAGACATGAGCAACCACAGAGCACACCCTCGTGGAGTCTCCATTGCGTCAGTCAGTGGCTCACACTTTGCACGAATATTTACTGAGCATCTGCCGTGCACCAGACACCAGTCAAGGCTTTGGGAATGTAAATAGGAAAGACAAAGTCCTTGCCACATGGAGCTTGCCCTGTAGACAAAGAGACAGACAATGGGACGCAAACACATAAATCGATGGACAACTATCTAGGATCAAGGTGCTGAAGAAAATAAAACAGGGTGATAGATGCTGACCGAGGTTAGACAACACAAGCTGTTTGAATTTGAGCAGGGCACTTCCCTTCTCGGAGCTTCAGTTTCCTCACAGATAACAGTTATACCTCCCTCTGCTGCGAGGAGGAAATAAGTTAGTATATGTGAAGCTTAGCTCACAGTAAGCATTATATGTTATGTTTTAATAGGTACATAAACAGATCATCAAAATGCTAGGCAGTTGGTACAGGATAAAACTACACAGACGCAAGGAAGTCTGGCAGAACTGGGGAGGAACCCCAGGGCCAGGGAACAAGGTGAGGACACTGGACCCAATTACCCTTCCTTCCCTGCCCCAGCCCTGCAGCCCACTGGCTGCCCCCAAGGATGTTGGGGCTCTGAGGGACTGGAGCAGGTGAGGTGGGCGGAAGGAACACACGCGCCTCACCTCTTTCTAGGACAAGGCAGGAGGGAAGCTTCACAGGTGGCCACTGAGACCCTTCCCAGGCACCAGGATAGTGCCTGCTTTCACTGCTCATCTCCTTCCAGGGCCCCTGGCTCTCCAAAGTGCCCTTCGCTCCATCTGATGATGGAGATGCTGAGGGTGAGGGCGCCCAGACTCTCAATCCATGTGAGATTAAGTGAAAGGGCAACTCCCAGTAAGGAATCCCTTCCTAGATCCTAGGATCCCTTCCAACAGCCCTGTGGTGGAGGTATCTTTGCGCCCATCTCTCAGATGAACACACGGAGGCTGAGCGAGGACACAGATCACTCTCAGTCGCTCAGTTCAGAAATGGCAGTGGGCAACTGGAACTCGGCCTGGCTGCAAGGCGGCTGCTCCTTTATCTTCCCCCATTCTGCTTCTCCTTAAGGGGGGGGGGGGATTGTGCTGAAAGATCGTGGGGTGGGGGGAGGGCAGGGTTGGGGGACTCAGGAGGGCAGAGGGAGCAAGAGACAGATGTTGCTGTGCAGAATGACCTAGAACTGAGGTGAGGGCTCCAGGATTGTTGGGGGCAGAGGAGTTGGGGGAGGTTTTACAACCAGGAAGAGTTGGAAGAGATGGAACCGTGGGGAGGAAGCCCCGCCTGCCCCCACCCCCATCGCAATAGGCATCCTGGAAAACAGGGGGAGGGTGGAGCAAGGTCTCCCTCTCTGCTCAATGCCCCCTCCAGCATCAGCTGGCCAGGCAGCCCCATTTCAAGCCCTGTGCCCACAGGGACCAGGATGTGGGCACCAGGGGTGCATAAGCCCTGATGCAGACAACTCTGCGACCCCCGTGCCTGGCCTCCACGGTCACAAGCCAAATACTCCTTGTGGTTTGGGCCCCAGCCAAGCGCCCACACCCCAGCTCACGGGACCACAACTTCCCTGTTGCATCAGGTTACTGAGCTCGTGCACACACCCCGGGAGCTTGTTACACAACTGTGGTGCGCGCGCATGGCACCCACACACACACACACACACACCCTGGTGGCCGACAGCTGGGCGGAGAAAACCACAGCCCTGCACAGAGGGGCACAGGACCCTCTACAGCCTCCTGGCATCTAGAGCAGAGAGAGGTGGGGAAGGCGCCTGGCCAGGAGCCAGGTTCCACGGGCTCTGCCACCGCTCATTGTGAAGCCCCAATAAGTCACGTCCCTTCTCAGAGCCTGTTTCCCCACCTTTAAAGGAAGCTCTCCTTCCACCTTGGTGATCCAGATACCCACTTACCACCCTCGGACCACCAACATCCCCCTTTCCCCCAGGAACACCCACAAGGAGACAGGGATTGCCGAGGGTGGAGGAGAGGGTTGGAGGAGATGACCTCTGAGAGGGCTCTTTTCTGACGGGGCTTCCCCCCAGTAGAAGTGTATGTGCCTTGAGGGGACCCCCATGGTCACCTCCTTCACTCTAGGAAGAGGGAAGATGGCAGCCAGAGTTTTTGAGGTGAGTCTAAGGAGCAGGAGATACGGGAGGTAATTTTCTTCTCTGCACTTTTGATTTTTTTCCCCATTTCTCTACAACAAACGTGTTACATTTTACTTCGCAATGGAAGGTGGAGAGGCAGGGGGTTGGGTTTGATGCATTAACTCCTCCTGGAACATTTGCCCTCTGCCCAGGACATGCCTTAAACTCGTGTTCCCTTAAGTGTGCTACGGTGAAAGGACTCAAATAAGCATAAGAAACCTGGGCTAACCGAAATCTGACCGGTTTTCATGACTAGCAGGACTTCTCTGAGCCTCCAACACGCTAATCTGGGCCATGACCCTCTGAGAGGAGGAATGAGACTAGGAAATGCGTTTGGCCTCAGAGCTCTTTACAGGAGAGCATCTCCAGAGACACTTTCTAGGCACCAGCGGGAGCTGAGAGTCCAGCGAGGAGGCACGCCAGGCACACACCCAGCCACCCAACCGCCAGGCCTCCACCGGAGGAAGGGCTGCCCAGGCCCGGGAGGGCACGGAGGGCAGCTGCCGGAGGAGGTCCCCCAACTGCGTGAGTCAAAGCCCAGCCCGTCAGCCCAGAACTGGACTGAGCACTGTATCCCAGAAATGACAGTTACTAAGGCAGGTGGTAACGTGAGAGGGCCCTTGGGTGGCCTGGATCCTCCCTGAGGTTACTTAGATCTGCAGTGACCCCTGCTGGTTCTGCCCCAAATCACCCCTCCCCTTAGTCTTCACCTCCCTGGTCTGCCTCACCCTCCTCACCTTCCTTCTCCTCCCCAATCCCCAACCTTCCAGTATCTTCCCCACTTGCGTTGACCCAGCCCTATCAGAATGTACCCCAACGTACCCAGTTCCCAGGTGCCCCACTCATTTCCCTGTCCCTAGGGTTGGAATCTGGCTGACCTTTGATAGAGCCTGTTAGCGAATTCTGGGGCCTGAACTGGGGAGAATTTGGGAAGGGGGATCCAAAGACTGCCTGCTCCCCATCAAGGGTATGAAACACCCCCAAGTTCACTATAATAATAGCAAACATTCACTGAGCCCTTACTATCTTCTAGGAACACAGCTAAATCCTTTAATTCTCATAAGGATTCTAAGAGATTGGCACTATTCCTATATTAATCCAGTTTTCAGGTAAGAAACTGAGACTCAGAAGTAAAAAAGTTAGTAAACGGCAAAGCTTGGCTTCAAATCCAGACATCTGGCTGCAGAGCCCATCCACCTATCCCCTCTGCTGTTTTACTATCCTTGCATCTGCCTACCACTAAGACCACCTGCAGGTTCAAGTGTAGTTTTGGCCCTGGCCGGTGTGGCTCAGTTGGTCGGGCATCATCCTGTGCTCCAAAAAGGTTGCTCATTCAATTCCCAATCAGGGCACATGCCCGGGTTGCAGGCTCGATCTATGGTAGGGAGTGTGCAGGAGGCAGCCAATCTATGTTTTACTCTCACATCGATGTTTCTGTCTCCCTCTCCCTTTCTCTCTCTCTAAAAAATCAATACAAATATATTTTTAAGTGTAGTCTTGTCTGGCTAGTACCTCTGCTCTGGGGAAGTGGGCTTCAGTGAGCCTTGCCCCGTGCCCTTCAGGTATGGCCCTGCGAGCCAAACCTGGCCAGTTATCTCCTTTCCCCTGGCAAGCTGGGCTGCAGATTTGGTGCTCATGCCCAGGACCCATCCCTTCTTCTGATAACTGTGTTTGGATTTCTTTGGGCAATACCCAGGCCCCCATCTCCAGCGGAAAACATGTGATTCAGGCCTAGCCACTCAAGCATTAAAACGTGCTGGTCACAGTGATTGGTTCAGCAAGTACAGATGACCCGAACCAGGCAAGAGAGCGAACCCCAGGCTTTTCCTGGAGCCCCTGGGAAAGAGAATGGTTTCCCACTCGGAGTTGCTAACCAGGTATGCGTCTGTCAGGAGCTGCCAGAGGAGATCATGGCTGAGAAGAAAGCCAACACAGGAGAGCAGAGACCAGTCCTGATGATATTATTCATGCCGTGCCAAAGACAGGTCCAGCCCTGGCATTTTCAGTGACCACAGCCAACAAATCACTGTTTTGTTGTTCTTGTCTTAAGCAAGTAGAGTTGAGCTCCGTTTCACTGACTTTGGTGAAACCTCACTCTCCTGGTTGTCCTCTGGCCTCTCTGAAGTCCCATTTGGCTCAGTTTCCTTTGCTGGCTCCTCTTTGTTTGCAAGTAACAGAAACCAACTCTCGCATTTACAAAGCAAAAATAATTTTTAATTTTTTTAAATTATTGGAAAATATTGAGGAACCAGCTCAGGGAATCAACTGGCAGTCTGGAGCACATTGCCTGGGAATGGAACAGAAATTACTTGGTTGAACTTCAACAGACACTTCCATGCCACTGTCAAGATGCTCAAGCTGCCCAGTCCCTGAGTTTAGGTCACCTGGTGGCCCCTGTGCTGTCCATGGAAGTGAGAGGGAGGGTCTGCTGTAACAGGCCTTAGGGTTCCTTCCAAACTCTAGAGTGCGAGAGTGGGGCATCTGATTTTTCACCCCACAAGATGACAGAGAGATGATGCCCCCAAAGGGAACCAGGGACCAGGAGGCCATAAAATAAGACTGAGCATCTTCACAGGGTTCTCAGGGTCATGCCCTAGGTGTTTCCTCTTCTCACGCTACACTGCTCCCTGGGCCTTCTCATTCCCTCCCATGGTGATGGCTGCAATTGCCACCAATAGGCCTATACCTCCCAATATAGACCTGTCTCCTGGGTCCAGACCCATATATCCACGAGCTTCTCCACATGGACAGCTCACAGGCCCTTCAATTCAGTGGGTCCAACACAGAACTTGTCCTGACCACCAAATCTGCTCCTTCTTCAGGGTCCCTTAGCTTGGTAAATACAACCACCAGCTGATCACACCAGAGACCAGGAGTCAATAAGTTATTCCCAATGCCCATCTGCTTAAGGGCCTTCACACACACTAGTCCCTCTCTCTGATGCTCTAATCTCATCACCCCATCTCCCATGCAGCTAATTCCTGCAGCATAGACTCCTCTCCATCCCCTCTTCTTCCTTAGCAATAGAGCTGCTGATTGTAATGAGGCCCAAGGCTGCCCAGAATAAAGGCAAACTCCCAGCCTCTTTTGTAGCTAAGTATAAAACCAAGCTCTGGACACGGTATGTAAATGTAGAAATGGTGTGTGCTACCTGCAAAGATGTGTCCTTAAAAGGGGGGGCGTGCCCTTCTTGCCCCTCTTTTCCCCTTGCAAATGAGTGGACTGTGGGCATAATGGCTGGAGTTGGAGCAGCCATTTTGGACTATGAGGTAGAAGCTAAGTATTTGAAAATGATGGAGCAACATCATTAGATAGAAGGAGACTGGGTCCTGGACGGCTATGGAAATGCCCTACCAGCCCTGTGTTTGGAAGAGCTAGCCCTGGGCTTCATTTACGTGAGAGATAAAAATAAACTTTTATCTCATTTATGTGACCATTATTTGGGGAAGGTTTTCTGTCACTCTCAGCTAAACCTAACCCTAACTCACTGCTCTCATCCTGTAAGCCTCAGCTTAAATGTCATTTCCTCAGTGAAGTCTTCCCCAATCACACAGACTCAGGTAGGTCGAAATGTCATAAATTCTCATAGCATAGCATCCTTTACTTCTCTCTAATGCTTTTCAAATTTGTATCAAAATAATTTTTTCATGCAGTAATCAGCTTATAGTCTTTGTACTTGAACAGTTCCCATGAGGGCAGGAACTAAATCTGTCTTTTTGCCACTGAATCTTCAGCTCCTAATACAGTGCTTAGAATACAGGGTGGGGCAAAAGTAGGTTTACAGTTGTGAGTACAAGAAACACAGAGTTTATTCTTGTATTATTATTTATTAATTATTGTATCATTTTTCTATACAAACAACTGTAAACCTACTTTTGCCCCACCCTGTATAGTAGTCGCTCAATAAGCCTTGTTGATGGAGTGAATGAATGAATAACCCTAATATTTTTAATGAGATTAGCATTACCCAGTTCAAATCCTTGCACTTGCTTTCCATAGCAGGTTAACCCAACGAGACCCACCTCCTCAGACTCTCCAGCTTCTCTAATGGAGTCTGACTTCCCCAATGGAAATGTGCTCTCCCCTGCCTTCATCCCAGCCTCTACGGCTTTGAACCTCCCTTTCTCTTAAAATTCTGGGATCATCTACTCACCACCGCCAAGTTGTCATTAACAAGTGTCAGGATTCCAACTCAGCAATCAAGCTATTGTCTTGCTAGAAGTCTCCTCCAGCAAGGAGAAAGATGGCACCCACATAGGCAGCCATCAGAAGAAAGGGGTCCCGGGGCCAGGTGCACCCCTCCTGGGGCCTGCTGTCTCCAACTCCCACTCTTGCCGTTTGCTCTGGTGCTCCCAGGCCTACTCTGACCTCCAGACCCCGGAGAATCCCTCTCTCCCCCTTAGTCCACCCCCTTTGGTGATCTTCCAAAGGCATGAGGGTGTACCTAAGTGATCAAGTATGGAGGCTAAGGAATGAGGGGCTGGTTTGGGGTTAATCTCCTCCAGGCTGTGAGCTCCTTAGGGCAGGGATCAAGCCTGTCTTCCTGTACCAGGCATGGTGCCAGGCACATGGTGGGCTTTCTGCAAGTGTCTACTGGATAAATAGGCCGCCGGGATATGGTTTGGAGGGAAAGAAAGGGCTTGGTGGGGTGGGAGGATAATTTGAGTGGTCAGAGGACTGAAGTAGAGAGCGAAATGGGAAGGTAGTAAGAGCCAAGGGTCTGTTCCTGTCCCTACCATGGCCTTTGGGGTGGGGGGCCACAGTCAGAGATGGCCAGGGGGAGTCCAGGGTTGGTGAGAACCAGATCCCAGCAAACCCTGTTCCGGCCTTCACCCCCACACCTAGACTGGGGTTTATAGGTGAGCGAGTACATTGGCCGTCGTCTCTGATCTGTGACACTGCTGCTCCTCTTGATAGAGCAGAATCAAAAAGGCGGCTGCCACAGGGCCACACAAGAGCTGTCCAAACATGCAGGAGTCTTCCAGGCCATTGTCTCCCCCACCCAGCCATTCCCAGGGCCAGGTTGCTCTCAGGAAGGCCCAATAAACATGAGTAGTTCCAAGCTGGGGTAGCTCAAATCCAGATGGGACCTAGAAGGGTCTTCAGGGAGCACCAGGCTCAGTCCAGTGCCTGAACAGGGCAGAGGAGGAAACTGAGGCCAGAGAGCAAGGATTTGCCCACAACCACAAGCTTGCTCAAGACCCCAAGTCTCCTGGCTCCCATTTCTGTGCTGTTTACCACACCAGGTGGGGACCTGGGGGAGAAGAAGCATTCTGCAGGTTTGGAGTGGGACCCTGACTTTGGAAGAGGAAATCCTCCCCCCCAAACCCTGGAGTGAAGAAGGGCATGAGCTCTGGAGCCAGACGGACTGCACACAGATCCCAGGCCCCTTCTCACCGACAGGATAACCTCCAGCACAATGTAGAAAAGTAATCGTACTAATCGTACTAAGCTCAGTGGTATTGGTGAGTTAAATGAGTTGACACATATAAAGTGCTTAGAAAAGGCCTGATATGTAGTAAGTGCTCAGTAAAAACCGGCTATCACTATTGTGTCATCTATTTTGTCATCTATTGTGTCACTATTGTATCATATTATTCATCAAAAGGTCTCAGTGTCCTGCCAAAGTCTTTCCTAACCCAGCAAAAGGCTTCCCCTGAGGAGCAATTTGCAGTGACAAGTGGGAGGTGGCTCAGCCACACCCTCTTCCCAGGGTCCCTCCCCAGCACTCTCACTGACGCGACCCTCCAATCCCCTGTGTGCGACTCAGTGGCCCCTCAGCCTCTCCAGTCGCCAGCCTGTCTGCCCAGCTCTCACGCCTGATGCAGAGATAAACATATCCCACAACAGTATTGTTTCCCACTTCCCGAAGCTCTCAAGTGTGATCTTAGAGAGTGGGATTAGCCTGGCACTTGGGCAGTTAAGGGTTTGGAAGGATTGAGAGGCTTTTCCCAGAGCCGGCCAGTCCTGTCCTTTAAGGCAGTGGAGGTGACTGGGCTTGCAGGGAAACGGTGAGGGGAGCACCTGTGGCCTTAGCATCTGGAATATTCTGCCCCTCTCCCCTCTACCACGACTACTACCACATACACACACACACACAGCCCTTGGAAGGAGGGGCTGCCCAACTGAGTGGAGAAATGGGACATCCCTCTCTAATAGTCAATTCTCTCCCTTCCCCCAGATCAGAGCCTGCTGGTCTCTGTATTCCCTCAGGTGCTGGACTGACTGGCCAAGTGTCTCTGAGAAAGACAAAGTCAGCCTATGGCACAGAGAGCCAGCAGCACCCGGAGCCCTGAGGAGCCCTGGAGGCAGAGGGGAGGGGGCCTGGGGGAGTGGAGTGTCCTGATGTACTGACTTCATCGTTTTTGGTAGGGTCAGCCTGCAGAGAGAGGCCTTCCTCTTCTCCCAGCCAGGGTGGGCCCCCTCCTTCTCTCCCCACTCTCCACTACTCCCAGTACAGCCACTCTCATGACCTCATTGTCACGGTCAGGCCAAGCAGGTGGCCAGGGGCCAGGGACCCACCAAAATCCACATTCCCCAGAAACTAGCAGGAGCCAGGCAACCTCCACCCGCACAAACCCACGCCTTCAAAGACAGACTGTCCTGCTAAGGGTTGACTCCAGCGAAGCACGCTCACCTCCCTTCTCAGCGAGGGTGAGCTTAGGGTAATCCTCTACTACTGATCACATCTGTCAGCCAGACATACTCCAACTCCACTCCTCCCTGCTAAATTCTGCTCAGCTGTCCTGTCGCAGGAAATCTCTCAAGTCACCTTGCCCGCTCCTAAACTCTCCATGATTTCACATAGTGATGGTGATTGTGTTCGGGGTGCTGGAGGGGGAGAGGGGAAATGACACGGAAGTACTGGCTGTTACAGTAGTTCTAGCAGTTTCGGTCGTGGTGATGGTGATGGAGGTGGTGGTGATGATGGTAATGGTGCTGGTGATTACAGTGCTGGAGGTGATGGTGGTGGTGACGAAGGGGCTGGTTGTGATGGTAGAGGTGGTGGCATTGCTGGAGATGGTGACGGCAGTGGAGGTAGTGATGGTGGTTGTAGCAGCGGGAATGAGACAAGTAGGGGTGTCTCCCCTCCCCCAGTAAGGCTCAGGGGTGTGAATAGACCAGAAGGCATGTGTGTCCCTGGGGACGACCAGAGCAGTGGGGAGCAGATACTGTCCAGGGCATCCAGTCACAGAAGGTCCCCAGAGCAATGGGGCAATGACTCCTTGCGCAGCTCCCCAGGGAGGTATAGTGTGTCCCCCCCTGGACCTCTGGAGACATTCCCTCCAACTGGAAGAACATACCATCTGACCCAGAGACTGCTGAGCCTTCCCTCGAGTGAAGGTGGGAAGAGGCCAGGCTTAGGAGACAGAGGATCCAATACTGGAATTGCAATCAGTTGGGGAAACTTTTAGTCTGAAGCTCACTGTGGAATGGGAATCATAATTCTTACCGGCAGGGTCATTGTAAGGACTGCGATAAGTATCTTCCAAAGCGCCTGGCACAGGAGAGCAGCACAACAAATAGTGGATCTTTTTCCAAGGCTTTCTTATCAAGCCTTGGCGCACCTACCCACTCCTTTTGCCATATGCTTCCCTGTATTAGTTTTCTAGAGCTGCCGTAACAAATCACCACAAACTTGGTGGCTTAAAACAACAGAAGTGTATTTTCTTGCAGTTCTGGAGGCCAGAAGTCTGAAATCAAGGTGTCAGCAGGGTCACGCCCCCTCCCCAGGCTCTGAGGGAGAATCCTTCCATCTCTCCCAGCTTCCAGTGGCTGAGGCGTTCCCTGGCCTGGAGCTCCGAGCCCTGCTTCCGTCCTCGCTGCCTCCTCGCATGGCCTTCTCCCCTGGGTCTCTGCATGTTCTTTTCTGTTTCTTATAAGGACATTCTCATTGAATTTAGGGCCCACCCTAATCCAGCACGAACTTATCTGAATTACCTCTGCAAAGACCCTTTCTTCATGTAAGATCATACTCTGAGGTTTCAGGTGGATATAAATTGGGGAGGGGAGCAATTAACACACTACACAACCCCCAACCTCTGAGTGAGCCAAACCTAATTCTCCAATCCCCAGACCACCTGGCACAGCCATGCAGGCCCATCTCCCTGTCCCTGCTGGAGCCTGCTCCCTAACGCCCTCATCCCACCCTGCCCCTGTAGCACCCCTGGCCTCTGGCCCTGTGCCCAGATGCCCCGGTGCCATGCATGCCTGTGTGCATGTGCACAGACTCCCCTCTCACTTGGCGGTAAGAAAGGGGGATTCTAGGCTTGAATCACAGCCCACAGGGGCCTCTCTGCTCGGAAATGCTTCTTCCTCTCCCCCTGGCAGCTGTTTGGCTTGGCAGAGGCCCAGCTGGCAGGCTCAGCAGCCAAAGAGCCCTGGGGGGCAGGGGGAGGGAATGGTGAGGGGCAGGCAGCTCCCTCCTCGGCCCAGGCCCTGGGAGCTGAGCCAATGGCGGGCCTCCCTGCTGGTCAGCTCCAGCCCCCTCACTCTTGGTTTTCCTCCTCCCTGCTCCCCTGTCTTCTCCATTCCACAAAGGGGAATTTTGGAGACCCTCCACCACCCGCCCCAGCCAAGGAGAAGACGTGCAAAAGGGGAGCAGCAATTGGCAAAGCAAGAAACACGTTCAGAGAGAGCAGTCAGCAGACCCTGAGGCTTTGCTCAGGGGGGGGGCTCTGAGTATTCTTCGAGGGCACCCTAGGACAACCTGGACTCCTTTCAACCTCTGGATACACTGCCCCTGCCCCTTCCACATTCCTGAAATCCCCTGTCCTTAGTGCCCCCTCTAGGTCACTTGCTTTGTGACCTAGAGCCTCTCTAAACCCCACACTGTTGTCCATTTTTCTGTTCCTGGGCCCCTCTGAACCCCCAAAATGGGCCGTTGACCATTTTTCTGATCAGTCATCTCTTCACATAAGCAGGAGTGAAAATGATGCCCTTGGCCCCCAGGAAGTCCTAGACTTTTTACCACTGCTGGGAAAATAATCAAAAGCTACCCAGGAAGGGGCACTGCACAATGACCCTAGGTTTTAGGGTCTAATAGACCTGGGTTTATGTCGCAACCCTGCCACTGAACACTTGTGTAATCCCGGACAGATCATTTAGCCTCTCTGAGTCTTGATTTCCTCTCATAAAAATGGGGGTACTCATAGCTAACTTCCAGGTTGCAAAGATAAAATGGCCTAGCTCCTGAAACAAGGTAGGTGTTCTCTAAATGGTAGTAACGTAGGGCATGCCAGGCACTGCGTGAAGTGTTTTGCATAGATTATCTCATTTAACCCTAATAATAACTACATGAAATAGAAACTGATGGCAAAGTGGGGCTGAGCAGCTGGCCTGGGGCCCCAAAGCTGGTAAGTGGCTGAGCTGGGATTTGGTTCTAAGCACTGTGAATCCAGACTCTGCTCACTAAGCCACTGTGCTCTGAGCCTCCACCATCAGCAATGTGGCCAGGGTCAATAGTAGGAGTAATATTATTAGAGGGAAAGTGCGTTTTATGTTAATTTTGGAAGGAAAATGTGTCCAGAGCATGGTTTTTTGACTTATTTGGGCTTCATTTTTAAACTTTTTTAACCCAGTCATTTCACTTGATTTGCTAGCTTTGAGAAGAGATCCAAATTTGTGCCCAGCGCTAACAGTTCCGTGTCAGTGTGGCTGGTGCGGGCCTTTGCGCCGCAGTCTTCTTGGAGAGGAACCGTGGCACCAGAGCTTGTCCTTCCTGTCAGTCTTGACCCAAAGATGTCACCATTCCTAGCTCTTTGTCACACATAATTGATGTTGATTGAAAACTTTTCCTGAAATGGGGCAGAACTGCTTGGTGGTCTCTTCACATAGAAATATAAATAAATAATGGGATGTTTTGAAAAAAAGGCCACAGAGAGCAGCTGGCTGCAGGGGTTTTCCCGGAGCCCCTGCAGGTGCAGCATGGGGGTCTCTCTCACCCTGCACACATGGATTTGCATGCAGTTTTTGAGCACGGATCTGCCCAGCTGCCTTGGCAATTCTGAAGTCCTAGACGTGGGGGCCAGCCCATCCCAGCCTCCCAGCCACGGCAGGAGTCCACTGGAGCGGAGGCTCCCTGGGCTTAGCTCTCTCTCGTGCCCTGGCACATCTGGAAGCTGTTAGCCGCCATCCCCTCTCCCACCTCCCCCTCTCGGCTCCAGCTGTTCTCGGGTGGCTAATTCTGGGAAGTACCCCTCAGCTGTGCTTGCCTAGGATGGGGTGGGGAAGGCGGTCCTCACCACGCTGTTGATGGGGCGGGAGGGAAATGGGCAAGCTGCAGAGTTAATGTGACTCACCCAGAAGATCTGGTCTCCAACCCCTAGTGGGGTTACTAGGGGTTGAGTAATGAAGAGGGAAGAGAAAGGGAGGAGGCAGGCGCGAGTGTGGAAATAGAACAGGGAGCAGAGATCGAGAGAATGTTGCTGCTGGAAGAGATCATCAAAAGGTCATCTGATACTGTCCACCTCCCTGCCGCCTGGGGTCACACCGACCGGTGGTGTGGTGGAGAGAGGGCGCCTTTGTAGTTGAGCAGAGCTGGATCAAAGTCCTGGCTCCATCACTGTTGGACTATGTGACCTTGAGCAAGGTCTTACCCTCTCTGGGGCTGAGCAGCCTCATCTGTGTAATGGGAGGATGGTACCTCTCTGGCAAGAGATCCGTGGTTTGGCCTATGCCCCAAAACATTCACTCTCTCCTCTCTAAGAGCTGCGGGAGGCTGCACAGGGCACCTTCCCCTAGCTCCACTCCCTGCCCCACTTTCTGGGGTCTCACTCTCCAGTGCCTGCACCCAGCACACCCACCCCCCACACCTGGACCTGCTCTGAAAGCCATGCGCTACCCAGACGGAACCTGACTCTCGCTCCTCTCTGCCCAGCTCTGCCCTCTTCACTTTCTAAACTTGCTGAAGGCCCTCTGCTGAGGGAGATTGCCCAAATCTCCCTCCACCCCATAATACCTGTGGCCTTGGGCAGATCACTGAACATCTCTGAGACTCAATTATCCTGGGGGTTAAATATTGTCTGCTGTGAAGATAGTTTCTTATATATTATCAATTGTCATCTTCACATCATTCTGGACAATAAGGTTTCTTAGCCACTGGCTTATAGATGTGGAGGGAAGGGTCAACATCCATTAAAGACTTGCTGTACACCAGCCTATGTGCTGGGCCTGAAAGAAAAGCCATGAAAATACTGGATTCTCCCCTTAGAAGACGTGGGTTTTTAAAAGCCAAAGACTGGTTAATATCTCCTACCGTGCTATCGCAAAGGGACAGTGTCCCCAGGCAACCAGACAGCCTGCCCCCATCATCTGGCTGACACTCAGAGAACAGCTGCTCAGTCCCAAGCCCGGTAGCTGCAGTTGGATGGCCCCTGCACCCTTCCTCAAGTCTTCCCCCTTCCTGTTGCCCAACAAGTCCCAGTCCCCCTGGAAGGATGAAATCACCCCCCCCCAGGCTCCAGCCTCATTCTCAGCCTTTCCCCCTCCCCCTTCCCCTCCCCTTCCCCAGTCCCCATCCCCATAATGCATCTGATGACTGGTCCTCAGGAACCAATCCAAGTTGATTCCTTGTTATTTTTTCACTACCTTTCAAGTGCTTCTTTTGTGCCAGACACTGTACTGAGTGCTTTATGTCTACTATCTCATTTGATCTCCCTCTGCAACCCCTAAAATGAGTATTATTATACCAATCTTGAAAATGAGAAAGCCAAGCCTCAGAAACAGGGCCACCCCACACACTGCACAGTCCCAGCCTAAGGGATCAGCACCCTGTGTCTGGGGGCTGCCCTGCGCAGATGCGAAAGAACAGACTCAAGTCAAAGGACTACAGACCTGAAGAGTCAACGACCCGTGTGGCCGCGCCACCCGGGTGCCCACCAGATGTCTCAAATTTGATGTGTCCAAAACCAAACCTCTGATCTTTCTCTCTTAATTTACTCCATTCACAGCTTCCTCATCACAGCTAAGAGCCGCTCCATCCTTCCAACGGCTCAGGCCAGATATCTTGGAGCCACCATTGACATCTCTCCCTACATCTCACCTTCAATCATCAGAAGGTCTTGTTGGCTCTACCTTCAAAATACAGTGGTGCCTCAGTTTTCAAACATCTCCATTGACAACATTTTGGTTTACAAAGGCCATAACCCGGAAGGAAATGCTTCGGTTTTCGAACACGCCTCGGAAGTCGAACATGCCACACGGCTTCCTCTGAGGGCAAGATCCCGAGGCCCAGCTGTCGGCTGCGGATCCCTCAGATTTCAAATGTTTCATAGCTCGAATGGTCTTCTGGAATGGATTGCATTCGAAAACCGAGGTACCACTGTATATTCAGAACCGCCATGGCCACATAGCTCAGTTGGTTAGAGCATTGTCCAGATATGCCAAGGTTGTAGGTTCAATCCCCAGTCAGTGCACATACAAGAGTCATCCAATGAATGCATCAATAAGTGGAACAACAAATCTCTCTCCCTGTCTCTCTCTCTCTCTCTCATCAATAATAGATATTCAGAACCCACCACTCACATTCACTTCTACTGCTTGCACCAACCTGCCATCCCTCTCTCCTGAATTACTTCAGTGGCCTCTTACAGGTCTCCTTCCTTCCACCCTTGGACTCTACTCTCCGTACAATACCAGAGTTAGAGTTGACCCTTTTTAAGCCAACCTCCTCTGTCCTCTGCTCAACACCCTCCAGTGTTTTTCCCCACTCAGAGTAAAAGCCAGGCCCTCACAATGGCCTTCAGGACCCATACCATCTGACCTCAGTCCCCTCTCTCTCCTCCCATGTTCTCCTTGTTCCCTTTGCTCCAGCCACGCTGGCCTCAAACACTCAAGACACATTCCTGTCTCAGGGCCTTTGCTCCAGCTGTTTTCTTTGCCTTGAATGCTCTTCTTTCAAATAGCTTCATGACTCATTCCCTCACCTCCTTCAGTTTATGATCCTAAATCCCACCTCTCAAATAGGCCTGATCAAACTATACTTTTCTGTAATCACCTTTCCCTTGACACTCCCAATCTTCTCCCCTTTTCCTACTTGACTCTTAATTTCCAAATCCCATCGGTTTCTAATATACCCTATAATTTACTTAATTTTTATGTTTTCTTCTTAATTTTCTCTCTCACCCACTAGAATGTCAGCTCCATATAGGCAGGCAAATCTATCTGTTCTGTTCACTGCTACATCCCAAGTGCCTAGAACTATGCTTAGCACACAGTAGATGTTTAATAAATATTTCTGAAATAAATAAGGTGACTTAGCTAGTATATGTCCTTAAGATGCTTTGGGGACAGCATATCTTGGGGGATTCAGGTGGACCACTGGTAAATCCATTCTTTTGGTAAACATTTTTAGAGAGCTGCCATGTGTCAGGCCCTGTGCTGAGTCCAGGACAGTGATCAGGGCCAGACATCGCCACTGTTCTGGAGACTCTTTACCCAGAAGAGGACACCACCTCCACCATCCCCAGCATGGAAGTGGGGATGGGGGAAGTCATTCAACATTATGCAAATAATAATCATTAAATGTATAGAATATGTGAGTCCCCTTTATAAGACACCAGCTTTACTTTGACCTTAAAATAGGTTTCAGGATTGAAAATACCTTCATATCCATGTCTCCTGGGCCCCTCACTACCACCATTTCACCCTAAACCCTTCCTTCCTCCCTCCTTCCCATCCTCCCTCCCTTCCTTCTCTCCCTCTTTCCTTTCTTTAGAACTGCTCCACTCATAACACAGCAAGGTCGTAGGGTACCAATGTGGTTCCAGAGGCTCAGGAGATTTAAAACTGCACCCACAACTATTTCAATAACAAGATCAAGCTGTTAGGTAAGGAAGAAAACAAGTCATAGCCCTAGGGAACAGGTAGGTTCAATCAAAGATACAGGGAGTTCTCAGGCAAAAAGCAGATCTGAGCAACAACAACAAAAAATCAGTTCTTGGATATTCCAAGGTAAAAAAAAAGAAAGGAAAATGATGCCAGGTGAAAGGAACAGCTTGAACAAAGGCTTAGAGAAGAGAATGCACCTGCATGAAGGACATCAACCCAATTGGAACAGAAAGGTCTTGAAGGATGGTGAGATCCGAGGAGCACCCAGCCCAAGTGAAGAGTGAGGAGGTCCACAATCAGATCGTGCAGCTGGTTTACTGCAGGGAAGGCAGGCAGTAGAGCAAAGCATCAACTCTGAAGTCACACAGATCTGGGTTCAAATCCCAGTCAAGCCCCTTGGGGAAGTCACTTTCTCTCTGGCTTGGATTTCTTGCCTCTAAAATATAGATAATTCCCAGCTCACACAGCGTTTGTGAGGATTAAATAAGATGATGTATATGAAAAACTCTGGCATAGTACCTTGTGGATGCTTTTTTTAAAAACATTTATTGAATTTGGAAAAATGAAGGCAGTGGGTGTGAACCACTCATTCAAGAGCTGTAGTCACGGAAAGAGGGAAACATTGCACAATGGCCGGAGAGTGCAGAGCAGGGTCAGGGAGGCTTTCTTTTTCTTAAGTTGAGGAAGACCTGTGGGTGTTAAAAAGCTGAAGAGGATGGGAGCTGCCAAAAGATGAGCGGGCTGGCGATGAAAATGCTTTAAAAGTGAGCCTGGTGATGATAGTTGCACAACTCTGAGACTAGACTAAAACCATGGGATAGTTACTTTACCGGGTGAACTGTATGGTGTGTGAACTATATCTCAATAAAGCTGTTTTTTAAAAAAGGCAGGCTGGATAGAACACAGCTCCTTTGGGAGTCGGGAAGGAGGGACTTGAGTGAGGGCCAGGCTCAGAGAACAGGGGAGGACGCAGCATTGCCCCGAGACAGAAGGGTAGGCTGCTGGACTCGTCCATCAGTTCCACGGGCTTTAATGAGCACCTACTAAGTGCCAGGCACTGTGACAGCGGCTGGGAGGCTGAGGTGCCCTGGAGTTGCTCCGAGGTCCCTGGATGACTCCAGCATGAGCACAGCTACAGGAGGCTACATGGGGGGGGGGGGGCAGGAAGAACAAGCAGGGGCAGAGACGGACGGGTGCCCTGCCCCATCTCACGGTGGGGCTGATCTGTCAGTCTGAGCTAGACTCCCACGTGGGCTCAGAGCTGTAGCAGACGGAGATGCTTGGGCTGTGACTGGGATAGGGGGGACTAGAAATGTGGGGAACTCCATAGCCTAACCGGGACAGTTGTTTAAAGTGCCCAATTCTGGCCCGGCCAGGCGTGGCTCAGTGGTTGAGCGTCGACCTGGGATCCAGGCGATCAGGGTTCGATTCCCGGTCAGGGCACATGCCCGGGTTGTGGGCTCGATCAATAAATCTCTCATCATTGATGTTTCTATCTCTCTCTCTCCCTTTCCTTTCCTCTCTCTGGAATCAATAAAGATATATTTAAAAAAAAATAAAATAAAGTGCCCAATTCTGGAAGAGGTCAGAGAGAGTCCTAAAGCCATCACCCTAAACCCCAAATCACTTCTGTGAGGACGCCATGGGGGACCCCCGAAATCAATTATTGAGTGTTCACTGTGTACACAGCTCCTGCATGTGATTTCTTTGCTTGAGTAAATGCCCCCACCCCCAAAACACTCTGGGTCCTAGTAATGTGCTAAAGTGATGCTTCTGATGATAGGTGGGTATACAGAGAGCTGATGGGCTTGGGGACAGGGCAAGGAGCTAGTTTGGGCCATAGAAAAGCTACAAAGTGGGCAAACCACAGCTGGAAGAGCACTGAGTCAGATATCTCTCCTTTTTTATTTTTCATTTATTTATTTAACAATTCAGCCACCAGCCAGACTTTATTTTTATTTTTTTTTTAAATATATCTTTATTGATTTCAGAGAGAGGAAAGGAGAGGGAGAGAGAGATAGAAACATCAATGATGAGAGAGTCATTGATCGAGCCCACAACCCGGGCATGTGCCCTGACCGGGAATCGAACCCCGATCGCCTGGATCCCAGGTCGACATTCAACCGCTGAGCCACGCCCGGCCGGGCCGTATCTCTCCTTTTTTAAATTTACCTTTATTGTTGAAAGAATTACAGGTGTCCCCCTTTTCCCCCACTGATCCCCTCCACCCCACATCTGCTCCACCCCCAGGCCTTCCCCATACTATTGCCTGTGTCCATGGGTTATGCATATATGCATATAAGTTCTTTGATTAATCTCTCCCAACCCACCCCCCTACCCCCACCTTCCCTCTGAGATCCCTCGGTCTGTTCCATGCTTCTATGTCTCTGGATCTATTTTGCCCATCGGTTTATTTTGTTCATTATATTCCACATATGAGTGAGATCCTGTGGTACTTGTCTTTCTCTGACTGGCTTATTTCACTTAGCATAATACTTTACAGTTCCCTCCGTGCTGTGCCAAAGGATAAAAGATCCTTCCTCTTTACAGCTGCATAGTGTTCCATGGTGTGAATGTCCCACAGCTTTTTTACCCACTCATCTACTGATGGGCACTTGGGCTGTTTCCAGATCTTAGCTATTGTAAAATGCACTGCTATGAACATAGGGGTGCATAAGTTCCTTCTGATTGCTGTTTCAGGATTCTTAGGATATATTCCCAGAAGTGGGATCACTGGGTCAAATGGCAGTTCCATTTTTAATTTTTTGAGGAAACTCCACACTGTTTTCCATAGAGGCTGCACCAGTCTGCATTCCCACCAGCAGTGCACCAGGGTTCCCCTTTCTCCACACCCTCCCCAGCACTTGTCCTTTGTTGATTTATTGATGGCAGCCATTCTGGCAGGTGTGAGCAATCTTGAGAAAGAAGAACAAAGTTGGAGGGATCACAATTCCAGATATCAAGTTATACTACAGGTATATCTCTTGAATCAACGGTAGAGGTCTTCGGGACACACCCAGAGCAACCTTCGGTGGCAGGTGTTTAGCATGGCCTCAGGCACCGGGCTGTCTCCATGACTACCACTGTGAATTAATCACAGCCTTTTTCTTCATCCTGCCCCCCCAAAAGCCACACCCCGTCTGGCCCTCCCCCTACACCACCTGCCCTTCTCTGAGCCCATCAGGCAAACTAAGGCAGTGTGCTGAAGAGAGGGTCCCAAAAGGGAACCCAGGTTCTAAACCCACTGGCTCTGCCACCAACTTGCTGTGTGACTTCTGGGCTCCAGGTAGACTCCTGGGTTTTGAGTCCCAGCTCTCCACTGACTAGGCTTATGTACTTAGGATCGTTCTATGTCCTCTTTGTGTCGCAGTTTCTTCATCTCAAAGGTTGTGTGGGGATTAAACAGGTCAATAGCTATACAGCGCTTGGAATGCCGCCTGGCACAGAGTAAGGGCTCAATCAGGGTTACCAAGTGTCATTGTGACGATGAGGGTGGGGTGCCCAGTGGTCTCAGAGGCCCCGCCAGCTCTGGCATTCTCTGACCTTGGGATTCTGCCTGTACTACCATATTTGTCTGCATTTCTTATTATGTCGCCATTATTTAAGTAATCCAGGCATATCAAATCCAGGTGACTTCTTGACCTTGGGCCTCCTTGACTTACCCTTTCTTACAACATCCATTGGGAGCACTTGAGCCCCCACCCACATGATGTGAAAAGTACAGAGCCTTCCCAGCATCTCTGAGGGCTAGGACGGGGGTTCCTCCAAGTCTGTCCTTATGAAGCCCTCTGCCCTGTGGTGCTCTGCTCTCAAGCTTCACCAGGTCCACATCTGTGTGGCCAACTTTCCTCCAGATTCAAGCATACAGCAGGAAACTACAGCACAGAGCAGGAAGCAACTTCAACATCAAGGTGAAACAATAGGAGTCTAGGTAAATAACCCTTGGTACACACACAGTGAAACACTGTGCAGCTGCAAAAAAAAAAAAAATCATGCCAAAGCTCTTGCTGCTCATGGAATGATAACTAAGTAAATACAAAGCCGGGTGCAGGATACTGTGAATGACATGTTTGTGAAAGAAAAAGGGAGATGGGGGAAGGGAAATTATGTTTATATACATTTGCTGTATATACACAGACTATCTCTGGGAAGCCACATAAGAAACTGGTGGTGGCAACCTTTGTGGCTGGGGACAGAAGTGGAGGGAGATTTTCATTGCATACACCTTCATATGCTTAAAATTTTGAAATATGCAAATATACTACCTACTTACAAAAAATAACAATTTCTTAAGAAATCAAGATGAGACTTAATCTGGCCTAGAACTTTCTTTGCTGGTCCTCACCCAAAGAGGGCCCTGCCTATGCCCTCTCTGCCCAAATGACTCAGAGATGCCGGTTTCCTCAGCATCTTATATTATGCAAACTCTCTTTCTTGACGTCATCTTCACCCATTCAGGCCATGCCTTTCTCACCCAAAGGCTCCACTGCTGTGTTTATCGCCCAAGAGAACCACTTCCCCAAGAGGAAACATACCACGTTCCTAGAAAGCAGAAAGGGTGGCAGCATCTTCAGTATTAACAGGCCCTCTTGTATTTCTCCCACGTGTTTCCACACCAGCCTGCCATCTGCACGTGGAGTTTCTTGAGGACAGAAACCTACCTTATTCATCCTTTATCACCAGCACCATAGGTGCTCGCATGCACACCACACCAAGTCCCCGAGGCACCCTAGCATCCTAAGGACAGAGCCTCCAACTTATTCACATCTGTTCCTCCCTCAATGCCTGGCACAGGATGGCTCACGCAGAGGACGCCCCGTAAATGTCTGTCTAATTGAATTGGTTTGGTGAGGTAAGTGTGTGGCCACAGACAGAGAAGAAGGGACTGATCTGGAGCAGGAAGGCAGTTACTGTATATTAATAACAGCTCACATTTGTTGAGCATTTTACTAAGTGACATGTGCTCCTCTAAATGCTTTTTGTATATTAACTCATTTAATCTTCAAACCAACCCTACCAATCCTACCAATAAGCCTATTATTATCTCGTTGTACAGATAAGGAAACAGAAGCACAGAAATTAAGGAACTTGCCCAACATCACAGCCAACAACTGGCCAATCTAGGATTTGAACCCAGTCTGATCGCAGAATATATGTTCCCAACTATTTAAACTATCTCATATGACTAAGTATAAAGCATATGCTATCCAGTGAAAGGCTGGCCTGGCCACCACACAAATGAGATGGAAGTGCCCAGCTCAGCCAGAGCCTGGAACTGAAAAGTAGGAACAGACCTTAGGGAGCCTCCCTCTCCAGAGATTTTTTAAGGAAAGGGGAGACCACTCTCAGTCGAGACCTGCTTGGAGGCAGGGGGCTGGACAAGATCACTTTCCAAGGTCTTCATCATCTTCTGATTCTTGCCTGAGCTGAGAGTCCTGAGGGCAGAAGTCTATGTTTGGGGGACCCTCAATGGGTATAGCTTGAAGCAGCCACCAGTGCCATAGGTTAAGGTAGGGAGCAACACAGCTCCTGAAGAAAGACAGATGCTGGTCTGACCCCAAGTCCCTTCCTAGCTGTCAGAGGCCCCAACGAGGCTGCCAGGAAGCAGACAGGGGGCAGGGGAAGATTGACCTCCAACTCCCAAACCACCAACCCTGGCCCAGAGAGGCTCAACTCCCTTCCCCACTGCCCATCCTCCCAGATGTGTGTTCACAGAAGTCCCAGCCCAAGCAGTGTGCCCCATGTCCCCTTGGGGTACAACCCTTAGCTTTGATGTGTACCAGTGAGTGCACACCCCAGGAAGTCCATCTGCACATTCATCTTCATTTCACAGGTTTTCACTGAGCTTGCTAAGCTCAAGCCCCGTGTGAGGCACCAGGGACGCAGGCCCACTTAGAAGTCACCCATCTAGTGGAGAAAGTGGCACCCGAACACAGAAGCACAATAAAGGTGCATGTCAGTTAGACAGCAAGAAAGGGCATATGTGAGCCCAATGGATGCAGGAGTCAGCAAAGGCTTCTTAAAGGAGATAATGTTTAAAATGAACCTTGAAAGAAAAATGACGACGGTAGGGCCGGGGGGGGGGGGGGGTTAGCTTTCCAGGCAGCAGCTGAGCCCATCTAATTTGTGCAGCAGCCAGGCCAACCTTTCTTGGAATAGCATATGCTTCGTATTGTGGGAGACTGCGGGCCAGCTGGGAGGGTAGGTCATCCGGGGTGACTGGCTTGTGGAGCCCAAGAGTAATAGCCACAGACAAGACTAGGAGGAGACAAGAGCATAAGGCTGGGAGCCACATAGGCCCCTACAGAGTCCTGGGCTTTCATTGCAAGAGTCAGAGAACCATGGAGGGGTAGTAAGCAAGGGACATGTCCTCATTTCTGGCTTAGAAAGTCCATCCTGGCAGGGAAAAGAAGGATCCAAAGAGGGGAACCCCGGGCATTGTCAGTCACCCTCATGGTCTGTGGGCCCCTCCTGTCTTCATACCTCTGTCTACAGGTGTTTGAACCACGTTTCACCCACAGGCGTGTTAAGGGAAAGGAAAGGAAGAGGGCCCCGCAGATGGCTGGTCTGGACACTGTCCTAGGCCCTAGTGGTGTACAATTCTGGGTCTAGCTGGTCCCCACTGGTACAGCTGTAACCCCAACAGAGGCTCAGAGGAGAGCAAGAGAGAACTTTTCATGGGGGATGTGGGACTGGAAAATAAGGTTAGAGATTGAAGGTGACAGCAAATACTTATTCAGTAGTTAGCATATGCTAGGCACAGTCTCAAGGCTTTATACTTATTAATCCTATGGAGTAAGTTCTATTACTGCCCCCATTTCACAGAACAAAGCAAGTAAAGCACAGAGGAATCCCAATGTCTATCATGGGGATTCAAATCCAGTTTGGTTCCTTTTATTTTTTCAATAAATACTTATGTGCCAGGCACTGTCTAGGCACTTAGGACACAATGGTGGATAAAGAGTGGATTTCAATAGTCCATGTTGTCAGCACTATGCTGTGCTACCTCCCCGGTGGGATGAACAGAAGCAGAGTCAGTCCTATGCTTGGAGAGGATGCTCCGTGCCCCAGGGCATTATTGGCCTAGTTGCCAAAGAGAAAGAACAGCCACTTTGCTGAGAAGCTGGTGGGCTCTAGGGCTCATTACCTCCTTTCTAACAGGCTACTGGACAGAGGACCCTGGGCTCAGGCCCTGCGGCACCCTCACCACTGCCCCTCCCAGAGTCTCTGTAGGCTTTACCCTATCTCTTTGAAGCCACTGGGGAAGGGCAGGGGTGAGAAGGGCAAAGGGCAGTCTGCCAGGCAAACATTGCAGAGGAAACAGGGGAGACTCAGTTTCTCCCTCCCCCAGCCTGCTCCTGACCCTGCAGTTCAGGGGCCTCTCTCAGGCCTGGGGACCAGAGCAAGAAGGCAGGGGAAATGGCAGGACACTGGGGCAACTGGGCTGCTCTCCTGCCTGGGTGGTCAGCAGCTACCTCTGCAATAACTACTCAGCCGCAGGCTGCTAAAGCCAGAGCACTGGAGAGAGGACTCTGGTGTTGCAATCTTGCACCAGCTGCTCCAGACAGGCTGGCTGAAGGCCAGGCCAGCCTCCAGGGCGTGGACAGGGTAGGCCTGTATGTTGAAGGTATCTTTGGGGGTTTTCCTGAGTTCACAGTCAAAGGGCAAGAAAGACATTGTCTGACTTGTGTTGCTGCTGCAGGTGCTTCAGAGCCCCTGCCCCTGCCCTTTTCCCATAAAGTTCCTTTCTTCCCTCCCTTTCCTCAAGAACCTCCCTGAAATGCTGCCTCCTTCAAGAAGCCTTCCTGGACTGACAGAAATTAATTCTTCTCCTTGTCTCTGATCCATGTCCTAATGCATAGACTGACTCAGGGCTGCTCCAGCAATTTCCTCAAACTGTCATCTAACTCAGGGAGTACAATCCTCTACCCATGTGCAGGCCCAGCCCTCCTGACACATGGTCAAATTTCTTTGACATCTGATCTTTTAGCTTCAAATATATGTGAGCTTTGCATTCTACTCCAGAGTACAGCCATATCTTATCATATTTTTAACATGTCTTAAGTTGCTTACAAGGTGAACCATAATTTTTCTCCTAAAATCTTCTAGGAAACTGATGCTCCATGAAGATGTCCCATGTTTAAATTAACCTGTAACTTTTTAAACCACTTGGACTTCTGCATCAACATCCTGTATACCACAACTAGAGGACCGATAAGGCAATAAACTTCAGCTGGAAGGACACAAGAGCTTCTTGCTAGTAGAGAGACCCAAAGCCCTGTGGTCCTTAGGGGCAGCCAGGCACACCTAGGGGCAGCCAGGCAGGTGTGCAGTTGGAGCCCCCTCTGCTGTAGCCTCTGTTAACAGGGTACTATTGAAATACCATCTTTCTATGGGTCCACTGATGTGACTGTAGTTAGGAAGCAATTATCCACTACAGTGGATCTCAAACTTGGCTGTAAATTAGAATCACTTGAGGGTTTTCTAACACTCCTGATGCTCAGGCCAAATCTGTATCAATTAAACCAGCATCTCTAAGAATGAAATCCAGTCACTGGTAGTTTTCAAGGCTCCCAACGATTCCAATGTGAGCTGAGTTTGAGAACCAGTAATCTAGGCCAACCCCTTTATAATGCAGATGGAGAGGCTGAGACACAAGGAGGAAAAGCAATGGCCCAAGGTCACGTGCATGGCAGTGGCCGAACCCAAGTTTTCCAGTGCTCAAGGCAGGCCTCATTCTGCTGTACCCCTGCCCCGCCATGCTCCATGCTGCTGTGGGAACCGAGCTAGCTGACCAACTGCTACTGCCACGTGAACCTTGGAGTTCTGGACTCCAGGCTGGCTCAGAAGAAGAGCTTCAGGACAGGCCGACAGAGCTCCCTCACCCCAATATGCCCCCATTCAAGCAGCTCCTGAGACTGGACGCCTGAGGGCAGAGCCCCACCTGGAGATTCACCAGGCATGGACAACACCCTGGAATAACAGGAGCTAAGGGAGACTGGGGGCAGGTGGGGCTTACAGCAGGGACACCAAGGGGAGATGTACCATAGTCACAGGCAAAAAAGCTTCCCTGACCCCACCCTTGGGAGTCCTGGGACTCTTCACTCCCTCCACTCCCCATCCTCCAAATGACCATTGACCCCTCCCCTCCACCTCACTGCCCTCATTCCTGAGGGGGAGCTGACAGAAATGCCTGAGAGCTGTCGTAACCGTAACTGGCTTCCTTCTGGGGTCTGGCTGGTCTTGATAGGTCCATCCAGGGGGCTCCCCACAGGGCCATGTCCAGGCTGTCCTGTCTATGGGGCACACACACTAAACAGAACCTCTGGAGTCAGAAAAGGAGGCATCCCAAGGGTTCTTAGCCATTGGATGCAGGCTCCAGGGTGAGGACATTTCCAGTGAGGGCTGAGAGGAAGAGGGGGCGCCAGGGTTCAGAGCCATCCATGGCCCCTGTGGGGGTGTTGAAGGGGAAGGAAAAGGGGCTGATGGGGAGTAGACCTTTCTGTCCCCTTCCCCTCCTATCTTCTAATCCAGTGCTTCTCAATGTTTGCAGCAAAAAGAAGCACCTGGGGAAGTTCTTAAAATGCTGATGTCTGGGCTCCGCTCCCAGGGAGTTCAATTTAACTGTTTAACTGTGAGGAGAGGCGACAGGACATTGTCAGCTCTTTGCTGGTGATTCTAACATGCAGCCAGGAGCGAGAAGCCCTGCCCGACGGAAGCACGCAGAGGAGGATGGGTTCTGTGGCTGGGCAGAGGGCCAGGCAGGGGAAGTCCTCCATTCCTGGGGCGGTGGGGCAGGTAATGTACCCTGAGACTCCTCCTTCAAGTCCATCATCAACACGATGCAGTAAAAAGCCGTGGTTAGGTCACAGGCAGATGCTGGTCCTCGCGCTCCCCTTTCCTTGTCTTGGGCAAATTATCTGGCTCCTCAATTTCTTCATCCATAAAATGGACAGAATAGATGCCACCTGGGAGGTATCTCTGATGATTAAGTAATTAAGTCTATGCAGTCCTGAGCATATAGTAAGCAATCAGTAAAAGGTAGCCTTTTTATTATAAAAAATAAAAGGCAATTTGCATACCCATGTTCATAGCAGCATTATCCGCAATAGCTAAACGTGGAAGCGATCCAGTGCCCACCGACAGATGGGTGAGTAAGCAACATGGGGTACGCACGTGCAGTAGAATGTCATTCGGCCCTGAAAGGAAGGACTTCGGACATGCACCACATGGAAGCCCTGGAGGACATTACGCTAAGTGAAATAAATATTGTTTAATTCCACCTCTACGAGGTACTTGGCATGATCGATAATGCAGAGACAGGAAGTAGAATGGTGGTGCCGGGGCAGGGGGGAGAGGGGAACGGAGAGTTCCTGCTTAATGGGTTCAGAGTTTCCATTTTTCAAGATGAAAAGAGTTCTGGAGGTGGATGGTAGTGATGGTTACATAATGTCCTGAACGTATTTAATACAGATGACGTATACATTTAAAAATGGTTAAGATGGTAAATTTTATGCATATTTCACCACAATAAAAAAATGTGGAAAAAAGTAAAATCAGAGCCAGAATTGGTGATGCAGCTGACCTCTGGCCTGAGCAAGGCTGTTCCAGGGAGTGGTGGACACACAGCCCTGCCTTCAGGCCTCCCCTTCTGAGACAGATGCAGCAGCACATGTGCACAGTGAATGAACTCAGGACTTATGCCGATAATAAACAGGAAATAATAGATAGGTTTAAATATTTAAACAGTATGCAGGCTTCAGAGTGAGGCCATTACGGAGACAGTGAGGGCTGGGGGGTGGGGTGGGGGGCAGCAGGCATAAGGAGAATGCAAACCTCAGTAGAAAACGGAGGTTGAAGCTGCCCAAACATGTGTTTCGAGAGCACAGGGGAAGAGAGGGACAGCTAGGGAGGGGGAAACCCCTGTCCGGGCCCCAGGGCGTATGCCAGAAGCCGGGCCCTGCGGTCCTTCCTTCCACGGGAGATCCTTGTTTACCCTGTAGGCTGGAAGAGAATGTTATCAAATTATGACTCGTTATTCTAAATTACTGTCTCCAGTGGGGAAGGCAAGCAGGCAGGGAGCCTGGAAAGGGGAAACAAGTTATTTTCCAGGACATTGTTTGTTTGTTCATTCTCCAGCTCCCTCTGTCCCCAAGCCCTTTCCCTCCCTTTCTGCCTTCCCCTGTCCTGGCCTCTCCCTCCCTCCTTCCTGGGCTCTGCTCCCTCCCTGCACCAGCTCCCAGGGCAGATTCCAGGGCTGAGGGAGTGGAGCAGGCACTTTTTAGTCTCAGCAGGTCACCATGGGTAGGACCACAAGGAATATCCTGTCACCCAGGGCTACCTGATGCCCCCAAAAGAATTTTTCCCACTCTTCCCACCTCCCCACCAGAGAAAGCAAATACTACAATCCCTCTATTTCTAGATGTCAGGTCATTTGATTGACTAGGACTCTGTCTCTAACTTGCTACATCATTTTGGGCAAGTCCCTTGTCCTCTCTGGAGCTGAGAGTTCATTCCAGAAAGAAAAACCCCTCTGTCTGCCCTCTCCTGCCTCCCAGGATGGGTGTGAGAACAAGGGGTGATTCCACCAGTCAGAGACCCTCATATTTAGGAGCCTGGAGGCCACAGGCAGATGACATGCACAGGACTTCAGGGATGGGGCAGTTGGGCTGTGGAATGGACCTGTATCTTGCCCCTCCCCCACCAGACACCCTAAGACCAACCTGGCCTGGAAGCCACAAGCTGGCCACCCTGCTAAGGGCCATCCCATCCATTCCCCTGCCCCCACTCAAGCCTGCACAGTTTCACTTACACACACACACTCACACACAGTTGTGCACAAAGCACATACCACGTGGTCATGAATACCCATGTCAGGTAATATCTAGTTTACATTCTTTTATTATTAATACCTTTAACTTTAATAAAACCATCCTGAAACTGTCAGATACAAATTTCACAGAAATTGCCACCCGCCAGGAAGGACGGTATTGAGGGAGTGTTGTAACTGCCCTTTCCTGGCCCCTAGTCTTCTCACCACCCCTACCTGCCCTCCAACCCCCAGTCCTACACACCTCCACCTAAAGACAGTCTTTCTGAGGTGCCTACAATGGCTTCTGTGGAACCAGCAGGGCCAGAGTGAAGGGAAAGAGGAAGCTTAGCCTCGCTGGCCCCTAGCCTCTCCCTTCTGCCCATCCTAGCCCCAAGGAGGGAGGTGCAAAGGAAGTACTTTCGCTCTAGAGTGATGAAGCCATACAGTTAGAGATGACTTTAGAGACTCCCAGTCCAACCTTTCACTCAGGTGAGGTCACTGGAGTCCAGAGGAGTCCAGGCCATGCCCCAGGTCACAAGGCTAGGCAGAGGCAGACTAGGCCTCCTAACTCGACTCATCAGCAGTGACTCCCCAGGCTTTCTTCAGCTGTCTCCTTCCTCCCTCTTCCACTACCACTGCCTTAGTTATTTCAGGCTGCTAGAACAAAATACCAAAAACAGACATTTCCCACAGTTCTGGAGGCTGGACAGTCCAAGATCAAGGTGCCAAAAGATTTGGTTCTTGCCGATGGACCACTTCCTGACTTACAGATGGCCTGATTCTTTTTTTTTGTTCGTTTGTTTAAAATATTACAGATATCCCTTTTTCTCCCCAGTGACCCATTCCACCCGGTCCCACCCCCCTCCCCAGACCCTCTCCCCACCATTGTCTATGTCCTTGGGTTGTGCATATATGCATATAAATTCTTTGGTTACTCTCTCCCCCTCTATCCACCCGCCCTCCTCCATCCCTCTGACATTCGTCAGTCTGATCTATGCTTCCATGTCATTGAATCTATTCTGTTCATCAGTTTATTAAGGTCATTAGATTCCACATATGACTGAGATCATGTGATGTTTGGCTTTCTCTGCCTGGCTTATTTCACTTAGCATAATACTTCTCCAGGTCCCTCCATGCTGTCCCAAAGGGTATGAGATCCTTCTTCTTTACAGCTGCATAGTATTCCATGGTGTGAACGTTCAACAGCTTTTTATCCACTCAGCTAGTGATGGGCACTTGGGCTGTTTCCTGATCTTAGCTATTGTAAACTGTGCTGCAATGAATATAGGGGTGCATATATTCTTTCTGATTAGTGTTTCAGGATTCTTAGGATATATTCCTAGAAGTGGGATCACTAGGTCAAAAGGCAGCTCCAGCCCGGCCGGGCGTGGCTCAGCGGTTGAGCATCGACCTAGGATCCAGGCGATTGGGGTTCGATTCCCGGTCAGGGCACATGCCCAGGTTGCGGGCTCAATCAATGACTCTCTCATCATTGATGTTTCCATCTTTCTCTCTCCCTCTCCTTTCCTCTCTCTGAAATAAATAAAGTTATATTAAAAAAAAAAAAAGGCAGCTCCATTTTTAATTTTTTGAGGAACCTCCATACTGTTTTCCATAGTGGTTGCACCAGTCTGCATTCCCACCAGCAGTGTACTTGGGTTCCCTGGCCCCATTCTTACTGTGTCCTCACAGGGCAGAAAGAGAAAGTTCTGGTGTCTCTTCCTCTTCTTATAAGGGCCCTAATCTTATCATTGGGGCTCCACCCTCATGACTCATCTAAACCTAATCATCTCCCAAAGGCTCCCACCACCTAATACCATCACATTGGGAGTTAGAGCTCCAACATGTAAATTGGGGGGGGGGGCATCACAAACATTCAGTCCCTGACAACCACTCTGTGGCCTTTCTAGGACTCTAAGGAAAACCATCCCAAATAATAGAGCTCCCAGGGCCCCTGCTGACAGGTCCCTAAGGTAGCCCCCTCTCACCTAGATGCCATCCCTGATCTGGGTGCCAAGTGATCTCCTGACCTTCTGATAACACCCACAGCAACCCAGACAGGGCTTGGGATTTATGGGAGGACCTGGGGATCACCTCTGGATTCATATCAAGCCTCTCAGCAGAGTTCCTTCCATATCCGACAGCCAGATCATGGTCTACCCTCAGCCCATCACAGCTGGTGACTCCCCAGACATAATTTTTTATGAGAAACAAAGGCTCAGCAACGTGAATGCTCTGACCCAGGTTTAGCCAGCTGGTCAGTGGCAACTCTAGAGCCCCCTGTCTTCCACTCTGTGCTGGATGCCATGATACACTGTTCAGACTTCATTTCAGGATTAAGGACTTCTTTTTCCAGCTGCTGAGAGTGCTGCGGGCAGAAGGCCCTGAGCTGTCAACCCGTGGAGACTTCCTGGCTGAAGAGGAGGTGACCTGCCCACATCTAATGGCTGATTTTCATGGGAATATAAGAAAGTGGCCCTCCTTGGGGGTGGGGGGGCAGATGCAGGGTGGAAGGGTTCAAGGGGGAAAAAGGGGGACATGTGTAATACTTTCAACAATGAAGATAAATTTTTAAAAAAGGGGCACTCCTGTCCCCACTTGAGACAACCCCAAAATCCTGACAAAAGAGAAGTGGCAGACCCTGGAAGAGGGGGCCTTTGATTAGGAGAGGAGGGAGGACTCCTGAAGAGGAGCATGGTGGAGGTAAAGAAGGGAAGGAAAATAAACACGGGGTAGGTTTTGAGAATCTGTGTAGGAAAAGAGGGGAGGGGAAGCAGGAAAGGTAGGGGATACCACATCATGGAAGGCCCGTCTGTCAGGCTGTGCAGTTAGAGTTAGGGCTTTAGTCCTCTTGGCCAGCAGCAGTTATGACTTTAGTCTTCCAGGAGCTTCTTTAAAATGCAAATTCAGAGGCCAGCTGTGGGGGATGAGATGCCATTGAGCAGGAAAGTGACCAGGGATATTTAGAAAAATTAGACAGAGACAGTAGAGCAGCTTAGAGATAGAGAAACTGAAGGCAATGGGGAAACTGACATATAGGAAGATGGTGGAAATTGAAATGGTAAGGAAGAGAAGGAAATCATGAGGTTACTTTGAAATCCGTGAAATTTATGAAAACTTTGGGAATTAGATGGGGGGGCAGTCAATGGTGATACTGAGTCACAGAAAGATGGACAGTATTGATGACACTTATCAGGAAGGTGGCGGCCTTACTTAGACACGGTGCACATTTAAGCTCCTTCAGAAGAACCGAATAGGAATTTCTGTAGACAGTCAGAGGTTGGAGTGCAAAGGAGTGTTGCTATGGATTTTAGATTTCCCAGCTTCAAGGTGAGAGCGGAGGAGTAAACGTGGGTAAGATCTCTAAAGGGGAGCAGAGTGGGGAGGAAGCTAAAGACTGAACGCTATCACTCTGGATTACAAGGACGGGAGTGTTCGTAGAATCAGAATTCTAGAACCAGATGGGACTCCTTACAGATGAAGAAACAGACCCAGAAAGCGCATCTGACTTCAGGTTGCCTGATGGGTGGTTTTGAGTCTGCAGCTCTTTCCTTTTGCTTTGTATGTGTCCCCATGTGTGTACTGGGGACAGCATCTGCCTAGGGTGTTATTTTTTACCCATTAGCAAAAATGTGCCAATAGTTCCAAAGTGCTCTAAAGGATAAAATCCTCTCCTTATGCAAGAATTTAATTCGGGCACCAGAAGAAAGAAATCTGATGAGTTTCTCAGCCTGACAGGGACATAAGGACCCTTTTAGAAAAGGCATCCAGCTCTCTGCCGAAGTGCCCAGCCACAGCCAGGGCTTGCTTAGTTTGGAGGAAACTGAGCTGAGCAGCTCTCACTGGCTCCAACCACTGGGTGAAGGGGGGGCGGGGTTAATGTCAGCCAGGCACTGGGGGTCCTGACCAGGGTCCACTCACTTGGAGAGGATTCTGGCCTGGGCCTAAGGAACGCACACAAAGGGCACAGCAGGCTTTCTCTCCTTCAGCAATTTTGTTTGGGGCCTTGTTCCTCTGGCCTCAGTTTCCTGAAAAGTTTTGGGTTCTGAAGGCCCCTAAAACTGCCTCTCACCAATTTCATTTGTTGTTGTTTTTGTACACCCCCCCCCCCCCCCCGCCTTTCAATATTAGGGCAACAACATGCCCTCGTGATCCAGTATAGAAATGAAACAGTTTTGTTTTACAATTAATCTGTTATATGATACATTTAGATTTTATGTACTTCTACTGCAGGTGTTTTACTTTACTATTTAAAAAAAAATTTTTTTTAACAGGGCAGGTTGGGAGAAAGCAAATCAATCCCAGGGTCATCATCTAGTTTACAAAATGTTTCTTTGTGAGACAAGAGCTTTCACCCCTAGAGATTCCCCCCTACACACATCCCTTGCATGTAATCATTTGTTTACAAAAGGCACATAGTAGCTACTCAACTGATACTTGAGGTGAAATGAATCAATGAACAAACGAGGGGATAAGATGAATAACTTGGACAGAGAGCTCTAGTGAGGAAAAGAAGCAACCCTGAAAAATCGATGAAAAACACTGAATTAGCAAGGGCTCTAGACACACCACAATTGTTTCCTGGCCCATTGCGTCAAACATGGCACACCTGTAGAGAGGCCACCACAGAGCAGGGGTTCTCTGTCCAAGGTCTCCTCACCCACCCCCATTCATACCTGCTTGGAGGCAGCAGCCCAACAAGCAGGAACTGCCCTTTTTAAAAGGTCATGGGAAACCAAGGTGAGCAACCAGGCAAGCCCAAAACAATCAGTCCTGCTGATTCTCCGCAATATTCTCCCCCAATTGAGGTACTGTTCCTTCCTATCTGCACATAGCCAGCTGGGGAGGAGGGGCAGAGGCTGCAAATGAAACCAGACCCTTCCTGGGAGGCTCCCAGCCTCAGCTCCCAGCCCAGTCAGGGCAGGCCACATGTTGTTATGGTTGCTTCCACCAGCTGGGAATGAGCAGGGGGTTTTGTAAGGAAACCACATTAATTAGGAGAAAGCAAACCTGACAGTCACTCACTCTGCCAGTCCTTTCTCCTGGTTTCTCTAGCAGCTCCCTCCCATCATGGTTTCTACCAGATCAGCTCCCTCCACCTTCCTGCGCCTTTTCATTGCCTCCGCTCATTCACGGTGAACATCTGTGTGGCTCTTGGCTCTGACCCACTCTTCCTGGGCGAGGTGGGAGGAAGGCTGGAAGAGCACATTCATCCACAGCTGGGACCAAAGTTCCTCAGCCCCGAAGCCATAGACAGGCTGACCCGCCCATGGCCTCCTAACTCTTGCCTTTGCTCTGGCGTGAGCAGACTGTCCTGTTGGCCGGAATCAAGTCACTAAACTAGATCATTTCTGCTGGGAGTTTAAGTTTTTCTTGGCAAAATGAACATTTCTGGGTTTGTGACTGTTACCCTGAACATCTTCATTTGGACAGGTTACTTGGGACTTGAGTTACTTACTTCCCAATTTAAGATACGGTCCAGGATAAGGGGTAGATGAAAAAAGGATTTGTGTGGAAATGTGTGGAAACAGGAAGGATGGGCTCCTCAGGAGATGGGGTGGAAAGAAAATTTTGTCAGGGTGAGAAGTGGTTCGTCAGCCTCCCTTCTCTCATAGATGTACATACAGTGTCACTGCTGCTCTCCATGCTCCAGGATTGCTCCTGGAACTGGAAATAGTTCTTCCCATGCAGGACAGTGACTGCTAACAGCCCCAGAAACTCTGGCTCTTGAGAGGCACTTCGAGCTGGCCAGGGAGCTCAGTTGGTTAGTGCATCGTCCAATATACCAAGGTTGAAGATTTGATCCCCATCAGGGCACATAAAAGAAACAACTAAGAAATGCATAAATTAGTGGAACAGATCTTCCTTCCTCCCTCCCTCCCTTCCTTCCTTCCTTCCTCTATCTCTAAAATCAATAAATAAAAAAGTTTTAAACAAGGAAAGGCCCTTAAATTGGGTGGCAGCTATCATTTGCAGCCCCCAGAAAAGAGCCCTCACTCCCTTTTCCACAACACAGTTGTATTAAAAAAAAAAAAAATCCACAACATACCCAACGGGGGAAAGGGGTATATGAAACACAATGATGACATAGAAGATGCTGTTTTTGGAATAGGAAGGTAGGTCTTATAAAATACATTCAAATTAAAAGCAACCTAAATGCCTAGCAATTGGGGATTGGTTGAGTAAGTTATGGCACCTCCAGACAGTGAAATAGTATACAGCCACTACAAATGGGACTAAAGGACCAATGGAACCAAATAGAAATTTCAGAAACAGATCCACACCAGATAAAATGCAATGGGGGGAAGTATAATATTCTTAATAAATGATGTTCCTGTGTCAGATATCTCTAAGGAAAAATAATGCATCTTAATCCCAATCTCAGGCCATACAATAAAACAATTCCAGATGAGTTTAGATCAAATATGAGAGGTAAAACAATAAAGCTTTTGGAAGAAAACATAGAAGAACATCTTCATGAGCTTGAAGAGAGAAAATATTTAAATAAGAAACCAAAAATGCCAACCATAAAGGAGAAAACCTTATAAATTGTACTATATTAAAATTTAAAATACTGCTTATTAAAAAATATACTGCAGACGAATGAAAAGGCTACCCACAGAAAGGGAGATGACATTTGCAGCACATATATCCAACAAAGGACAAGTATCCAGAATATATAAAGAACTTCCACAAATCAATAAGAGAAAAACAGGCAACCCAATATGAAATGGCCCAAAGACTTGAACAAACATTTTAAAAAGAGGATATCTAAATGGCTTATAAAGTGATTCACCTTTTTTAGTCATAAGAGAAGCATAAATTAAATACACAATGAGAGCTTATACATATTCACCAGAATGGCCAAGATAAAAAGTACAAAAAAGATCATAATACAAAAATACAAAAAAAATACTGATAAAGATGTAGAGCAACTGGAACTCTCATATACAGATGGTACCAGAGTAAACTGGTACAATTACTATGGAAAACAGTTAGGCAGTATCTACTAAAGCTGAGTATATACATACCCTATAACCCAACAGTTCCACTCCTGGATATATTCCTGAGACAGGTTTGTTCTTGTGCTTACCAAAAATCATATAGAAGAATGTTCATCACAACAGTATTTATAATAGTCCCAACCAGAAAGTATCCAATCCTATCAACAAAAGAAAGAATAAATAAATTGTGGTATAATCACAGTGGAACAGTATACAGCAATCAGAATGAACGAATGATAGCTATATATAATAATATGGATGAATCTCATAAATATGGTGAGCAGATGAAAGCAGACACAAAGAGTACATGCTATGAAAGATTCTATTTATATAAAGATCAGATGCAGGGAAAAGTAATTTATAGTGCTAAAAGTCAAAATAATGATTACCTTTGGGGTAGGTGTAGTGTCTGAAAGGGGACATCAGGGAATTTTCTGGAGTGTAAGCAATCTTCTACTTGTTGGTGTGGGTAGTGTTTCCCTTTGTGAAAATTTATGAGGCTGTACACTCATAATTTGTGTACTTTCTAATATAGGTTATTCTTTAATTTAAAATAAAATTCAAGGCTAGTCTTCTGAGAAACATCTAGTCTCACAGAAAATTTTTTTCATGTAGGAACAAATAATAAATGGATTCATAAAAATAAGATATTACAAAATGAAGAATATGCACAGTATTATTTCATTTGGTAAGTGTAAATAATGCTTATCTCTGAATTATAGATGATACTTATTTTCTTTATATTTTATCTATTTCATTTTTCTATAATGATCACATTATTTGTCATTGTAACAAATACAACTTGTTTTTTAAAATAAAATTTGATTATGATAAGTTAGGATAAGATAATGAGAGGGCTGGCACTCCAATAGTTTAGTTCACTATGTGCACAACAAGCCTTGGGTGTAGCTGTTACTGCCCAGTCCCTACTGGATTGCCAGGAGTTGGAGACTTAGAAATGGGATGTGATACAAGCAGAAAGGACTCAAGGTCATTTGTATAGAAGGAAAGTGGGAGCTATAGGGAGAGCCAAGGCTTTCCTGATCCTGGCCAGGATACCCAGACCTATACCCAAGCAAAACCCTGTGCTCCACCTCCACCTAACCATGTGTCAGTCTCACACATCTAGACTGGCCTTCCTCTCAAGTCTCCCCTTCCCAGGATCTGCCCTTGCTAAACGCAATGTTTTAAGGTACTCCAGTGCCACATTTCTCCTGTGCTCTTGTCTGTGGTGATGTCATTCAAGCTCCCCAAGCAGCAGCTACTCTGCATCCTCCTGGTCCACTAGGGTGGCAGTCCCAACTGGAAGATAGGCTCCCCACCCCCATCAGAAAACATGCCGTGACATTTAACGAGGCTGATTTTCCCATCTATGAATCAGAGTAGGGTAACTAGAAAATCCCCCTTCGGGTTTACTGTGGAGGGTGGAAAAGAATATCCTAACCACCAAGTGGAAGAATTGAGCTGTGAATGGCTTTCCTTTCTTATGTAGCTCCAGGGGAACATCCTGTTATGTCCTGCAAACCCAAAAGAGGGAAAATTGAGCCTTTGTATTGTCTTTGTGATACTATATACTTCCTTATTAGGCAAGTACATCAAACTTGTGAGAAGTGTGTAACACAATGGCCATCTCAATTAACTTACATTCATTGTGCACTTGTTTTATCTCATCTAATCTCCACAACCCTATAAAATAGGTTCTACATTCACTTAAAAAGTATATATTGCTCTCATTATGTGTCAGGCACTGTGCTATGTGCTGGAGATATGACAGTCAACATAAAACAACGTCCTTGCCTCCATGGAGCACACACTCTGATGGGGAAACACATATTATACAAACATAAAACTGCAATCATGCCAAGTACTAAGATGGAGCGGTATCTGGTGCTGTGAAACAGTAACAGGGAGGTTTTTAAGGAAGACTTCAGTGGAAGGGAAGTTTGAGCTGAGCTCTGAGAAATAAGTAGGAGTTTACCAGGTAGGCAAAGAGCAGACAGAGGAAACAGCTGTGCAAAAGCCCTGGCCAAAGATGAGAATTAAAGATGGGGTGGGGGAGGGGGAGACATTAATTCTACCCTAGGTTTGCCTGATACTGGATGCTCCAGAACCAGAGTTCCTAACCATTTCAACCTCTCCTGTAGAGGCCTAGCTCCAGCCACAGGAAGCTGAAAATCCACATCTGATTTGCAGAGAAGAAAAAGCTTTCAAGATAGAGCGGTAGTTCATGCGATTTTACCACGGAAACGAAAGCGACCTTGGAGACTTCGAGCACTGACAGACAGGAGCTAGAAGACCTCCCCTAGATCCTCGGAATGAAGCACAGCCTTGACACAGAGCCCTCTCCCCTTAGCCAAAAGCTGGAAAGGTGAGGGAAAAGGAAGTGACAGGAGTAACGGAGCGAGGAGTCCACAAGCCGCCCGGTTCTCGCCCACCAATGCGGCTGCGCGTGCGCCGTTCCGGAAGCGGAAGTGCCCAGAGGTCATAGTTGGCCTTCAAGATGGCGGCTCTCTGTGTGCTGGCGTCCGGCTGTGGGCGGCTGTTCCGAGGGCTCCTGGCAAGCCCGGCCGCGACCAGCTGGGCTCGGCCTCCACATCGCGGGTTCAGAGAAGGTGAGTCCTGAGTCCCGGCGACCTCCCAAAGCTGAAGAGAAGAGCGGCGCGGGGAGCTTCCTCCAGCTGTCGTGCCTCCTCCTTCCCTTTCCTTCGCGCAGTTCTGAAACCTCAGAGATGCTGGCGCTCCTGGGGTGCTCGAAAGCCCCTTCCAGACCCTGGTGCTGTTATTTTGACTTCCCACCCCTCCTGAGTGTCCTCACGGGCGGGGGCGGATGGGGAGGTCGGAGAGAAAGACCTGCTTAGTTAGCAAGCGTACAAGAGAAAACTGTTCCAGGGTTCAGGAAAGTTTTCGTTAAGGGTCTGCGTGTTAATTCTCCCTTCCGTAGTTTCCGAACGGCTGCCTTATTCATTAAAGTACCCCTGGGTCATGAGGGAAGGACATCTGGAGACCCTCCCAAGCGTCTCCCTTTCCAGTTTCCCATCTGAAAGTGCTGTAATCTGGTGGCGGCTTTTTCTAACCCGGCCGCTGGTCTCCCTGAGAAGTGGAAGCTAAGGTGGAAAGGCCATTAAACAGCTGACACAGAGACAGATGCTGGATGGTATTTTTGCTTTTCATTAATCTTAAGTCTGAAAAGGCAGCCTGATTCTAGCGTTGAACTGAGAGTTTACTAAAAGCCAAGTGCTTTACTTCAGGCTGTCGAGGGATTCTGGAGAAAGAAAATACAGCCCTTTTCCTGAGAAGTTAGGTTCTAGTGAGATGATATGTGTACACTGCAGTAAAGTACAGGGAGATTCCATTACTGGAAACAGCAAACCCAATTGGAAATTTTCATGAGGAGGATGTCTTGAATGGGCTTATAAAAAGACTGCATCTGGCAGAGAGTGAAAAAGGTCTTTCAAGACATAGCCTTCCTTTGTGCACTGCTGGAAGCAGGAAAGGATGAGTGGTGTGCAGAAGAAGTGATGTGGACTTTTTTAAAGATTCTGGCACAGTACTGACCAGCATATCCGTTAACTAAAGCTGAGACATATCCAGAGGAAAAGAGTGATCGTTGTTTTCAGAGGGAACAGGAAAGTCCAAAAGAGCCTAATGAAGAGTCCATTGGATTTGTTTCAGAAGAGGTCTCCTTTTTTTAGCTTTCAAACAGCAACTTCAATAGAATGTGAAATCAAAGAGATAGTTCATAAAGAAATGGAAATAGCAGGTATGTGTGAAGAATTTAGCTATGAAGGGAAGATGGAACATTTGCTAGAAAGATCAACAAAATCTGGATACTGCCTGGTTAACATTAGGTAAACTAATCCATTAATGAAGAAGGACTCGGAAAAGGTCTTTCATCTGTTCCCATGCTGCAAAATAAGCATATGCGCATAGTATTTTTGAGGGTGTCCACCAAGTGTCAAACACTAATAGCTGCAATTTACATATCCTTTATGAAATTCAAAGTTGAAAACAGTGCTTTGCTATGTTCCCAGAGGATAAGCAAGAGGAATAGTTTTGCTCTTTTACAAAGGAATATTTTAGATTAGAATTTTTCCTGTTGGAGAGTTTGTGAAATGATGGACTGTATAATCAGATGGATATTTGAATTCCTCTAATTCATAAATACTTGGGTTGGTTGCTCCTTTGTTACTCACTGTCAGACCTAAAAGCTAAATAATTGAATTGATGTGATCTTAAGTGAAGGAGAACCAAAGTCTCCAAAGGCTTTATATTTTTTTAAATGTTATTGATTTGAGAGAGAGAGGAAGAGAGAGAAACGTTGATCTTTTGTTTCACTCATTTATGCCTTCATTGGTTGATTCCTATACATGCCCTGACCAGAGATCGAACCCACAACAATGGTGTATCGGGACAACACTCTAACCAACTGAGCTACCTAGCCAGGGCTCCAAAGTGTTTAAATGAAAAAACTTTCCTTGATATTCTACCCCTTATGTGTAAAGCATAAAATATTACACATATAATTTTGACTGATCCCAGCTGGTATATTTGACACCCAAATAATACTGTACACATAGAATTTAAAGTTGTGGGGAGAAAGCTGGATGTTTTGCTGAAAATATTCAAGCATCCTACTTTTCAAAGTATTAGGTAATACTAAATTTTAGTCAGTGTTCATGAGCACTCAGCACCAGGACTCCTGCTTGTAAAGACTCTCAGTCTAAAGCAGTGGTTCTCAATTGGGGGCAGTTTTGTTCCCCAAGGAACATTTGGCAATGTCTAGAGACATTTTTGGTTGTCACAGCTGGTACTCCTGGCATCTGGTGAGTACAGTCTAGGAATGCTACTGTAATCTTACAGTTCACAGAACAGCCCCCCACAACAAAGAACTGCCTGGCCTAAAATGTGATTCATGCTGTTGAGAAAGCCTGGTCTAAAGTTTGACAAGAGGGACACAAAGCCAAAAAATATTATTATGGAAGAGGCAAGACGGAAGGAAGACAAAAATGGAAATTGTGGTTTATTAAGTGCCTCCTACAAACACAGTGCTAGGTTTTCCACATACATTTATTTAGTCTTCTCAACAATCCTTAAAAGTGAATGTTACTGACGCTTTTACAAATGAGGTCCAGAGGAGTTCAGTAACCACCCAGCATCACACAGCTAGTGAGTGTGGAGTTGGAAGTAAAGCCGGCGCTCTTCCCTCTCCACCAGCAACATCACCTTGGTACTCGTGGCAGGGCTTCCCAGTGGTTCCCTCCCTTCCCTGAAAGCCCTCATCATTTAACTTGCTGAAGACCATTTAGTGCCTTTATGGTTGGCACTGCCAGACTTGGCAAAGATTGTGTTAGACCTCATTCCTGCCTTATCATTCTTAGTGCTCTTATGAAGGAAATTATTTAAAACAAGAAAAGTAAACATGATTATCTGAATTTACAGTAATGATCTATCAAACACCTAGATCAGAAAGTATAAGTTGCCCAGCCGGGCGTGGCTCAGGGGTTGAGCATCGACCTAGGATCCAGGCGATCAGGTTCGATTCCCGGTCAGGGCACATGCCCGGGTTGCGGACTGCAGCTGATCAGTGGTTCTCTCATCATTGATGTTTCTATCTCTCTCTCTCCCTCTCCCTTCCTCTCTCTGAAGTCAATAAAGATATATTTAAAAAAAAAAAAAAAAGAAAGTATAAGTACAAGCTGAAGGGAATTTGCTTCATCTTTTACAGTTAGCTATAGCATTTCAGCTAAGGCAGCTCTATAGCTGAAAGCTTTGAGAGAGGAGTGAGCAAGTTGGGGGCTTTAAAGAATTGAGAGTAACCTAGTGGAAAGAGGTTTTTGTGCAGCACTAAGACTCCTTATTCTGAAGGTAGTGCAGAGGGACATTCCCTCAGGGGTCCAAGGGAAAAGAAGGGGAGAGGTGATGAGAGAATCAGAAAAGTTCAGTGGTAGAATTAAAGATGAACAGAAAGGAGGGGTGTTTGAGAGAGGAAGGAGTTTGAGAAAAGTAGTTAATTACCAGAAGTGCATCCCAAACACATGCTTTACTCCCTGAACCCTGTAAGACTGTCAGTACCACCTCTCAGCCTTCCTGCCATTCAGTTATTCCATTCCTTCATACTCTGCTTGGGACTTGGTTTCCATGGATCTTTTCCAAGAAGGACCTTGGTCTCTGGGCACTTTCTGTAGCAGTGCCCTCCACTCATTCATCTTTCCTCACTTCCTCCTTTACTTAAACAGTTGGGTCTTTATACTGCTGCAGTTCACTGTGTCTGTGTTTATGTGGCCATCAAGGTCTTTCTGTGTTCACTGCAATCTCACCGCAATGCTGTTTGCTCTAGACTGTTATAATTCAGTTATCTTGGACTCCATCCTAGACGAGTATTTACTGAAGCACTCAAAGGACCTCTTTACAAGGCATGGACTTTATTATAGTGAAGTTCCCATACTTGGTTTAGTTCCCTTTTCTCCCTGAGGGCAAAGACTCCGTCTTCGTATTCTGTTGTAACTCTCCACAATAGGTGGAGCTGGACTGTAAGCTCCACAGCAAATGTGTTGCCTCCTGTGGAACAGATTATTTGATTTGTATGAGAAGTGCCTATCTTCAAAGATTTTGGTCCTTAATTCTAGTTTAGAAAACTGCTTCATTTCTTTCCTGGGTTTACTTGATACAGCCATTTCTCAGAACACAAGGGTGATTCCATCTTTTTCTAACCAAGTTTTCTGTTAGTGCATAAATCTCTTAGTCCAGCTTTTTTAGCCACCCCCACTTCTCTTAAGTGGAGAGGAGGCCAGGGACAAAATGGATCTCAGGTTTTGTTTGGTTTTGACATGTTTTTGTATGCACACTGAAAATCAATACTATTTTGATTCCTATCTCCTGTTTTGAGAGGCTTAAAATCTATCAGAGCCTCTTCAGGCTCCAGCCAGGCCTTCTGCCCCAGTACTGAGAAACTGCCCTGATTAATCTCAATCTCATGTGAATTCTCAGGTCATTCCTTCTGGTTTGACAAATTGTCTCTATCAGATAAGCATCTGCCTAATGTTTTACCCACTGGCTTATAGTAAGATGATTCATTGGCTCAGAGTTGCTGTGTGGGGAGCTTGTGAACAGTGGAGCTTGCCATGGTCTTTGATCTCTTTTCCAGGGGCCAGTGGGATGACTTCAGGGTTTGGTTCTTTGCCGGGAGTGATGTGTGTTTTGTTAGACTTGTTTACCTCATGATTAGGACCCAAGTGCCTCCTTGGAGAGGGGAACCACATGTTTATCCGCTTTGTGTTTCAGGGTATTGTTCTAGTGCTGACTCTTGAGTGGTACCGGAATGTTTCTCCTTTGGTTTCCTATCGTGATTCTTAAAAACTTTCCTCCCACCTGTTATTGCTCAGATTTGGTTGCCCTCCAGCCAGTTTGGCTTTTGCAAATTTGCAGAGTTTCTGGGGTGCCTAGAAGCCCTACTGGTCTGGAGCTGTGCCCTCCTGCATCCCCACATTTATAGGTTGATACATTGCAGTGACAGTCCCTCTGCAGCTGTGCTGGCCTCCAGACTGAGCACCAGGTTGAGTCTCACCCACATCCCGTTTAAGCTGGTCTATGTTCTGAGCAAGTAGATCCGTGTGTGGGGTGACAAATTTCCTTTTACAGGGAGAAACCTAGTTTGTCTTTGAATTGATTGGAAACTACAGTGTTGGGAGAAAACCTCAGGGCCTTTATGGCCATTGGTAAAACTTTGTGTCTGGAGTTGGAAATGGAAGGGCTCTCAGGTTGGTTATTTAGAAGGAATGAGTCTTTATGAATGGCCTTGCCCAGAAAACACATGGGGAACAATTCCAGGCAGTCTGTGTCCAATTAGGTGTCAGTCACAAAGCTCATTGATCACAGACGCTGCTGTGGGACTCTGGTTGGGTTAGGATTGCCTCACTTTTTTTCCTTAGACATACTCTATTATTTTTTATTGCAAAAGCAGTACACGTTTATTTAGAAACTTTAGAAAATACAGATAGGCATAAAGAAGAAACTAAATTCACCTACTGCCACCACTGAGAGAAAACCAATATTACTATTTGGGTATATATCTTCAGGGGTCTGAGAGCTTCCTAAAATCCTTGCTCTTTCTAATCTGTATTCTTGCCTTGGCTAGAGCTGAGTAAAACTAATTGTGGTAGCCAAGCTGCTGTTAAAAAGCGATTTTAGTATGTGGGGAGACAGTTTGCAGTTATGTAGGCCCAAGTTTTCTATTACAGTAATTAGCAGTCAGAAGGGGACCATGATGAATATTTTGTTCCCTAAATGCTAGTTCACATTAATTGAGCATCTGCTGTGTGCCAGTTCCTAAGCTAACAGCTATAGCTTCTCTCTTTCTAAAGAAACTGATTATATTCACCAAATGTGGGCTTTTAGCTTGGTTCTTCCTTTGAATATTGTTGAAGTTGTCGTTCTGCATCTCAGTCATGTAAGATAGGAAATATGTACAGCCTGACAGATGTGTGTGACTTACTGTCTTTCCCTCAGGTTCTCTATTGACTGTCAGACCTAAATAGGCAAAGAGCTGAGGGAGTCCCTCTCACTTTGGAATTGTAGTATTCTCCTTGAACTTCTTCCTGGACCCAATTTCTGCAGGCCCCTTATTCCCACTTTTTTTTTTTTTTTTTGGTTTTTAGAAGGAAAGAAAGAGAAACCTTGATGTGAGAGTGAAACATCGAACGCATGCCCCCTACCGGGGATCGAGCATGCAACACGGGCTTATACCTTGACTGGGAATTGAACCTTCAACCAAAGTGCACCAGCCAACTGAGCCACACTGGCCAGGGCACTCCCACCTCTTTTATCACACCTCTCCAGTATAGATAACAAAATGCAACCCTGCTGGGAGGAGTGGAAAAGAAAGAGGATTTAACTCACACTGTTTTCCTCATACAGCTTTAACACAAGGCTTTCAGGATGAATTTTAGGAGTGAACTTTCTCATTGCTTATCTACCCAGGGCCACTGGAGCCGTGTTAGTTCAGTACTGTATCTTAGATTGCAAACTCTTCAAGGTTAGTAACTATGTTTGTCTGATTCTCTTAGTAAAAGAACACATGCAGTGGGTACTTTTGAAGGTCTTTTACATGCTTCTGCCTCCCTGCCCCCCACCCCACACAGATACACACTCCTAGGTCATTATTGCTAGCCACAGTAGGGCAGGATCTTGCCAATTTCCTTAGAACCAAGATGAACCTTGGCTTAGAAAGGCAAAAACAGTGTGGAGATCCTTGATCCCAGAGAGATATTACTTGGGCATCCGGGCTTACCCCCACCCAGCCTCAAGGGCATAGAGCCTTGGCACTTGGAAGTGAACCCTGCACGCTTTCTCTTTGAGGTGGGGACTGTGGGAGAGTGCAGACTGAAGGCTCCATTTTTCTGATGTAGAATTTGAGCTATTATTTGAAACTCCCTGTTCCTTATTAAATGGCTGACCTAATTTTTCCCCTTTATCTCTGTAGTGGTGGAGATCCAAGAAGGGAAGACAACTATAGTAAGTATCGTCAAGTTGGCCATTTATAACCTCTTTAACACTTGGAGCTGCCTGGCTGCTCCTCTGAGGGAGGGAGGGAGGTCCAAACTGGACTCCTAGCTCCAGGATCATCTCCCTCTGTGACCATAAATCTCAGTCTACTATTTTTCAAGCTTTGTGCTATTGTGTGGTTAATCAGGAACAGTCATTTGTACCTGGATTGAAGCATCTTTCATTTGATTAAAGTGACCATTTGTATGACAAGATCTCAGAGGTCTTGGCTGATATGTTCTTTGGAGGGTGATAAATTAGTTTTCCAAAGGGGAAACTAAGGCAGTGGCAGGACTAGAAAGCCAGAGTAAGTTGATCCAGGGCCAGGATCCTGATCTTGGCTCCTTTCCTTTCTGCCCAGGATGCTAAGCTACTCCTTAAGTGATGCAGTTAAAAGGTGGCACTCTTTGGACCCTGGGCTCACTAGCTAGCACCCTGACTTGCCTTTTGGTAAGAAAGCTAGAATGACTTGATCCACCCACTCCCGCCTTTCCTTCATTGGGCCTATCTCACCTCCCTTCCTCCAGGAGTCATGGGGCCTAGATTATCCTATAATCCCTAAAAGACAGCGTTGTTTTCACATGGCTTTTCATGCCTCCAAGAAATCCACAGCCACTCCACAGAGTTCCCAGAAGCCTGTATAACTTCCATGTCAACCAGAGATTTAACCCTTCTGGCAGCCAGCCAAGTCCAGTCCTCCCTAGGCAGTCTTATCCCCAGAACAAGGTTTTCGGGTTCCCTCTTTGGGTCTTCCCCAGAATACTCTCTCTGCTTTTGCAATGCTTAACCTCAAAATAGTTCTTTTGAGGGGGGCCCATCCCCTTAGGGCACCTTGTTTATTCCCTTATTCAAAGCTGAAACAAGCATTCACCCTGTGAACTCTGTGCTGGTGGAGAGAAAACACATCTGGCTTTTGAGTGTGAAGACAGTTTTTCATGTGGGGCATGAATTTGCTATTTGTAGAATGAACATGGAGACCTGGTGGCATAGGAGAACCTTGGGGGAAGGAGCCCATCCATGCCTGGAGAGGCGGTACCTTGGCTGACTGGGTATTGCTTACTCTCTGGGGTCTCACTTTCTTCATCTGTAAAGTAAGATCATGATGCCTCCCCCTCACTAGGTTGTGGGGGTTAAATGAGATGATAAATGTGAACCATGATTCGCACAAAACCAGGCATATAACGGGGAGTCAGTGAATGTTAGCTCTCTCCCCACAGCCCACCTTAACCCCTCTCAAGTCTGCCACACACCTACACATTTTCCCTAACACACTTCTTTTTGGCATAGTTGTGGTGGCCTTGGCAGAAAGGTGGGTAGCAGTGCCCTGCACGGCCAAGCATTGCTTCCAGCTCCTTTCCTGTTTGCCAGTTCTACCCCAGGAGATAGTGTTCCTCCCCTCCCAAAGCCTCTCAGCACTGTCCCAACCTCGCTCTCATAATCCAAGGCTTCAAGCAACAAGGCTTTCTAAACTCCCCCTCTTGCAATTGGAGCTGACTCCCAGATCACTGGTCTATTGCGCTTAGTAATTCCAAGGCTGTGTCACAGGATACAACAGCCACAGCAGAGGTCATTTTGCACGCGGCCTCAGCACGGTTGGAAAGGTGGCATCCAAAATAATAAAAGCAAGGAGGAGGGCAGGGAAATGTACTCTCCCATCTGTGTTTTTAAAGGAGAGAGAAAGAGAAGCAGCAGGAGTGCACACGGATATCTGCTCAGCTAGGCAGAGACTAGGCTTCTCACCTTGGCACTGTTGGCATCCTGGGCTGGCTAATTCTTTGTTGTGAGGGCTGTCCTGTGCATTGTAGGATGGTTAGCTTCCCTGCTAGCTGCCAATAGCACACCATCTTCCAGTTGTGACGGTCAAAAATGTCTCAGACATTTTCCATTGTCCCCTGGGGATGCACACTCATGGCAAGCTAAGAACCACTGGCATAGACTTAGCTCTGTAAGATAAAGCTGGAAACTGCAGTTTCCGCTGAGAGGGATATGTGGGATGGGAGGGACACTTCCTTTGGACTCTACATCCCTGCGCAGTTTGAAACTTTTTACCATGTGCATTTATTACTTCTTCCCAAAGGTTGTTTTTGTTTGTGTGAGAAGGAAAGGTAGCATTCAGCTGATACAGCAAACCCCTCCCTCTTGCCTCCAGCATTAAGTTCAGTTTCCACTGCCCTTGAAGGCCACCAAATCACTTCTCTGTGAACACCCTAGGGCCCAGTATATAGCAACTGCAGAACAACCACCGTAGTTCCAGCAGAAAGACCTATTACCTGTTCCCACAAGACTCCCAGAGATGAAGTTACACCAGCATTCCCACCATTTTGGGGGTTGCTCAAGGGTTAGAGATTCCACATGGCCCTCTCCCTCACTGGCTCTCTTTCTCTGCCTCCTAGATTGAAGGCCGTATCACAGACACTCCCCAGGAAAGTCCAAATCCCCCTAACCCCTCTGGCCAGTGCCCCATCTGCCGGTGGAACCTGAAGCACAAGTATGGCTATGAGGTGAGTGTGCAAAGACACTGGGCTCTGCATGTTACAGAGGTCATATTTCCTGTTTAACTTAAGCAGCATCACTGCTCCCCACTCCCCTTCCCCCATAGCCACTGCTGCATCTCATGGGGCCACCAAAGACAAGCATTTTGTTCAGTGGCTCTCAACTCTGGCTGCACATTAGAATTATAGGGAAGCTTTAAAAAATGCTCAGGCCCCACCCCCAGACATTGATTCAGTTGGTCTGGGGTAAAGCCTGGCCATCATTATTTTTTAAAGCTCCCCAGGTGATTCTCATGTGCAGCCAGGGTTGAGAATTGTTTAGTTCATTGTCTGGTTGCATGCAAGTCAGACCACCAGGGCCCTGTACCCCAGTCTTGCAGGGTTGTGTTCCTAAGGGGATGGAATCAGGATCTGAGTTTGGTTTTCTTTTATAATGAGAGGCTATTTGGAAAAACCTCAACTGTGATCTGAGGACACATTATTGTCTCTTTCTGTATTGGAGCTATAGAGACCCCTGTTTGCTCCAGCTCTTCTAGCTCTTCATCTGTTTCCATGAAGAATGATGACAGTGAATAACAATAGGTACCTTGCATTGAGTGCATGCTCTGAATAAGGCTCTGTTGTAAGCATTTACATGTCTTCATTCACTTCGTTTTCACAATATCACTATGAAATAGGTACTTTTTTCATCCTTGTTCTACAGGTAAGGAAATTTGAGGCATGGAGAAGTTAATGAACTTGCCTCAGATCACCCAGCTAGTAAGTATCAGAGCTAAGACTCAAACTCTGTGGATACAAACCCCATGCAGAGACTACCATCCCAACTATTACTCTGCGTCCTCTCTAGAAATAGGGAGGGCCTGAGGGAAAGGACACAGCCCTGGAGAAATTCATACTTGTCCTTCAGAGTTCTATTGGTGACATTAAGCACCCTATTTTTAGGTTTCAGGTGATTCAGGCTCTGGGCCAATTTGATCTGCAGGTTGTCCCTCTGCCCCTCTGTGGAATGGGATGACTAAGGGCAGAGATCCCGGTCAGGTGGTAAGAGCAGGAGAGGAGGCCACATGCCCATGGGATCTGAACAGAATGACCCAACTAATCTCCTGGGCTGGGAGCCTTGGCTTTAGGCCACTGAGGGTGGGGAGAGGGGGTGTTCTTTCACTCTGCCCTGGGTCTTTCTGCTGATGGCTACCTGGAGTAATAGGAAGCTTGCAGGCCACAGGGCAATATTCACAGCTGCTTGTTACATGGAAGCTAGTGGGGCTGTGGCCATACTTGGAATCCCAGCTGAAGATGGGGAGGTGAACCTGCCTGACCACCATGGGGCACTCTTCCCATCAGCCGTTTCCAAGAAATAAACTTGGCTCTGTTTATCCAGCAGAAGAAATCCAATCCCCTCCAAGGTAAAGGCTAAAGTTGTTTTCCTTTTACCCCTTTCTACTCAGGATACTGTTAGCCTGAGCTGCACAAAGCTGTCAGCTTCCTTGGCAGCCTGCAGTGGGGGAGGCTGGGGCTGTGAGCCTGGTTTATTAGCCCTGGATAATCCAATCCAAGTTCTTTTCATCAGATTCTGAAGATTACAGGGGTGGGAATTGGGGGGTCTGGGTCCCTCAGGAGCTGTCCAGTGATTAAAACAAATCTGCGGTTATACAGCTAGGCGCCTGCCAGGGCAGCAAGTCAGTTTATGGACATGGCTGCTAAGACTGGCGTGCCAGGCCCCTCAGGGGGAGGGAGGAGTGGGAGATGGTGGCTTTTATTTAACCCTTCAGCCATCCTGTGAAAGTTAGGGGGGAAATGATCTCTTGTCTTGATTCTGGCTCTGTTTATCCTTGTTTCCTTGACTCTTCCAAAGCAGTTTGATGGCCCAAAGGAAGCCTGAGAATCCATTCACATCTAGTCATGGGCTTAGAAGATACAGATTTAACTTCACAGCCTTGGTCCCTTCCTCAGCTTGTATGCTGCTTAGCACTTTAGAGGGAGTGGCAGAAGGTGGAGGGACTGTCCACGTGTATTCTGGCCTGTGGCACATTGGGTTTGGGGGCAGAAATGGTATAGATTTTCCCTCGTGTGTGAAAATATATGACATACCCTCTGCCTTACCCTAGGAGTATAACAGACTTTTTGTCACCAGGAAAGATACTGCAGGTGCACGAAAGATTAACACTTCTTGAAGAGTTTCTGTTCTCTAACCCAGTCTATCAAAAGATTATCTCATCAAGGAGCTAAAAGCTCTTAGGATTAGCAATGGGGTCAGAAAATCTTATTAAGTTGGGATTTAACTTTTGTTAGGGTGAAGGTTGTAGACCAGTGTGCAAAGCTCGGTGTGGAGGGAGTGGTCTCAGGTCAGTTCCCAACAGAGACCTCAACCTCTTGGTGTGCCAGGGTCGACAGCCTTCCCCATAGGTCACGTGGCCTGGCTTCCCAGCATCAAGTATCCACCCAGCTGACCCTCATCTCATAATTTCTGTCTCCACTAGGATGTTCTGCTGCTCAGTCAGTTTATCCGGCCTCATGGAGGCATGCTGCCCCGAAGGATCACAGGCCTGTGCCAGGAAGAGCACCGCAAGATTGAGGAGTGTGTGAAGATGGCCCACCGAGCAGGTAGAATTCCCCTTGCTGCTAAGAGGGATAGAGGGTTATAGGTGCCATTCTCCCCCACCCCCCTGCCAGCTGCCCCATGTTGTAGCCCCTCCTGAAAGAAAAATGGACATCCACAGTCTTCATTATAATCCTCCCCCCAATGCCAACCTTCCACCCCTTGGGCTTTCCCTGTGGCCCCCAAGAGCTGCAGAGGGAGCTGCAGAGACCATCTCCTTATATGCTCTTCCCTCCACTCAGGTCTGTTACCAAATCATAGGCCTCCACTTCCTGAAGGATTTGTTCCCAAAAGCAAGCCTCAACTCAACCGGTAAGCACACCTGGGTGTCAATACCCTGAGCATTCTGCAGGCCCCCTGTTCTCACTGTATTCTGCTGAAGAAGCCATTTCTTGGAGCTCATCCCACAGCTCAGGAAAGCTAGAGTATTCTTTGGCTGGCTGTTCCATCCCATCCAGCTTGAGCACCCACCCCCATCAGTCCCACTGCGGCTGCAGTTGATGGTGTGCACACTTCTCTCACCCTCCCCTGCTGACCTCAGCCTCTTTCCTCTTCCCTCCCCAGTAGGGCACTTAGTACAGGGGCAGGGAGGGTAAGAAGGTCTGCTGGTTGGGCATTAGAATGTGCTAATCCCCTGTTTATGACATCATATTGGGTTGCTATGGGAATGTCAGAGCACTTCAAACTTTTAGTATTCCAGCACTGGGGTTATTAAAGGGCAAAATGAGGCTTTAAAAATGGGAGGGCTCTCTGGGGTGGGTCCACTGTATATAGCTGTGCAAGTTGTACACTGCAAAACTTCAAGGCAGTATCTATATAGACTAGACTATGAATGGTGCTCCCTAGAGTTGTGTACTTAACTTGCACGGCTGCACATGGTGACCCAGGAGGTCCTGAGGCTTTAGGAGGAAGGCCCCTAGATCCTGGAATCAAATCAGTCTGTCTTTTGGCCTAACCAGGGTGGCACCCTCCAGTGTAGAAGCAGACCTGTCTCACACTCAAACAGTCATCCTATTGTATGTTCCTTCCCTTCCCCCATCTCTAACATTGCCACACTCACATACTCCTAGATCGATAATACCCCCTTGTTGAGAGTAGAGCCAGGTCTGTAAAATTGATTTTGGTATTTATTCTTGTTCTTCCCTGTCAACAGTTCCTCCCCCTTTCAGCCTGTCTAGCTGCCACTGCAACTGCTCTCTGTACAGGACCAAAGATGGTTGCAACAAAGCAAGACTTATCCCACCCCCTAGCAAACCTAGTGTGCATCCCCAACAGAACCCAGGCATGAGGGTAGGAGTCCAGGCAGATACCAGCCACAGATTGCTGGGCTAGGGGTGCAGGGCGAGAGTTGGGTTTTCATTGATGCCTCGCCCCACCCTGGCCCATGCCCGGCTCCACCTGCCCTTCCCACATTGCTCCCTGGGCCATCTGCCAGCAGCCCTGGGGGATCAAGATCTAGTAACCTCTTCCTGTCTTTCCCAAATGTGCTTTGGACCATTTGGGGGTTGAACCTACCCCCACCCCCTGACTTGTTAAGAGACAGCAGCAGGCCTAAGGACACAATCCATCCTGCCCTCAGGCCTTTGAAGTGAGGCCAGGCTCCCTCCCATATATCCGGTGTCCTTTAACGTGACACAGGATTGATGATGTGTGGGGGCTCTTGGGTTGCAAAAGGCCACTCGGGGTGGGGGAGGGGGAGTCCTTGCTACGATGGGAGTTTGATTCCCTTGCAAGGGACTTTATGATTCTATCCAGAGGCCCTTGGGCTTTGGGCCCCAGGGGAGCCCCACTTCCTCCTTCCCCTGCCCCTTCAGGAGAGGTAGGAAGGAGCCTTGATTCTTCCTAGAGCTGGAATCTTCCCAAAAAGCTGACTGGAGGCCACCCAGGCACCCCTCCCCACCAGCTGGCTGTTTCATGTGGCACAGGCATCAGGCCCAGGGCTAGCTGAAGCCCAGCTTCCTCAGGTCTCTCCAGGGCAGAGGGGAAGAACAGTTTTAGGGCAGCAGCTCTGGAGAACCTGGTCAGCCTGGTGGATCTTCTGGGGTCCTGAAATTCCAATAAGGACTCCTTTTGGGGAACCAGCTTCCACACCCTATCTCTTTACCCACTCCCTCTGGAGACTGGAAGATGTAAGCCCAGGGGCCTTCCAGGTGTTCTTTCCCTTACCCTTTACTCCCCTGCTGTCCCAGCACCACCAGCCATAGAAAAAGCAGTCCCTGGGGCCAGTCCACTCCTCAGAAGTCTCCCTGTTGGGAACATTGACATTGACAGGAGACTCAGAGAAGTCCTCCCCTGCCTGCCCACCTCACACTTAGCATGCAGGCCAGCACCTCCCCTTTCTACTCCCCTCAGAGCTGTTTCCTTTGCACAGGGCTGAGAGCAGAAAGGTCATGGTCCAGGGAACTGAGTTGAAATGTATAAGTCAGCAGTCATTTTCACTTTTATCTAAAAATTTTCATCCAAGGGTGTGATGATGATGATGATGATGATGATTATTATTATTATTAAAAATCTCATTTGAGAGTTTTTAGAGGTGGCTGGGTTGAGTCGCCACCTAGAGTGGAGGCTGGGAAAGATCCTGGCCTTTGCCATAGCTCAGCTTTTAGGATGAAGGGTGGGCCTCTCTGGACAGAATCCAGGTTTCATTCTGAATGGAGTAAACCCCAATCCCAGCCGGCATGAGCCACTTTTCCGGGAACTATCTGCGCCTTGGCCATCCCCAAAGGAGGCCAAAGGACTGCGGGTGGCAGCCATCTTTCCCCACCCTCTCCTACTTACCCCCCATGAGCCCTCACCCTTGGCTCCCATCATGGGTTGAGTGAGGGGCAGGGGTCCTACACCAGTTATGGCTGCCCAGGAGAGCTCCCTGAAGGCTGGGGTGATAAAACGAGCCAAGTGGGGAAGAGGGAAGGATTCCTCCAGGCCCTTACATCAGCCTCTCTCCCCATGGCTGAGGCCAGAGAGGAATGATCTGCTCTCTGAGCAGCCTATTCCTCTGCCTCCTCCCCCAGCAAATACACATAAACATAGACAACTCATAAAGATCAAGGGAGCCTGTGGCCCTGGGCTGCCTGACCCTGGCCACACACGCTTACGGCAACAAGAACCCAGCCCATCTGTTTACAGCACACTGCGCAGTTGCTCCCAGGAAAAGCCGCTGCTCCTCAAAGAAGGAAAACTAGAGGAAGGGTTTGGTTGGACAACCACAGCTTTGGCCTGAGGAGGCAGTGCCCACTCTCCCAGCTCCAGCATGGGCCCCCAGCCCTCAGCCACTTTCTGGTCGTCCCTCCAACAGGTACCTGACCCGGTGGTCCCCTCACTCTGTCAAGCCTATCTACAATAAAGGCCACCGCTGGAATAAGGTGCGCATGGCCGTAGGATCACCCCTCCTGAAAGACAACGTCTGCTACTCAAGAAGGCCTTTGGTGCTGTATCATTGACTGAACAGGGCTTCCTGAGAACCTGGCCAGAGCTCCTTCTGCAGTCTCGTCCCTTACTACCAGGTGGCCCAGCTCCTCCAACATGATGGACACAGTGGCAGCAGACCACCTTCAGTGCCCTCGGCCTGCCAGCAGCAGTGCTGGGAGCTGGGGGCAGGCAGGGCAGTTGGGTTCCTTGGCAGCTATGGTGGTCTTATGACTGGGGCCATACTCTGGGCTAGGGGACAGGAGTTTTGCTCAAAGGAATGTCATAAAGCAGGCTCATGTTTCACCCACTGGATGTGTGCTCACTGTTTGGGAAGTACAGGGAGCTTGGGCCTATTTCTGGCCAGTTACTGAGCATTGAGTCACTGATCTCTTGCGATGGGTTACATGAATGCAACTGAAGGGAGTTCATGGGCCAACAGGTTCCCATCCTGTTTTGACAGCTGTTAGTCTTGGGCCTGGGGGCTGCAAGGAGGTGAGTTTGGCTGCCTCGCCCATGAACAACTCTAATACAAGTCCAGGAGGAGCTGCCTTCCTCGAAGGGCTTTTGGCCGTCACATCCTACAGCCTTTCCACCTGCCATTCTCTCTCTTGTTAGCACATTCTGATCCTCTGCCACTTGCTTTAGAGCTGGGTCTCCTGGCTCCTTGGGCCTCTCCTCAGAGCCTGGACACCAGACAGGTGGAGATGAGGGGAAGAGGCAAGACAGAACAAACAGACCAAATCCACTGAAATGTATGAAAATAATGTTGATGCTCTACATAAAAAGTCCGTGGGCTGCCCCGCTCCTACAGCATGAAGGGCAAGTCTATGTTCTTCTCACCGGTGCCCACGTAGATATAGCCACAGTTCTTGGTGTAGGGAGCATGGTAGAAGGTGAGGCCTGGCCAGAGCAGGCTGCGCAGCACCACCAGGGCGTTGCCTCTCTCCATCTGGATGCTCCAGGACCCTGAGAAGAAAGTGAGGCCTGGGTGTATGGAGCCAGAGCTCTGCCCGATGTGCAGAGGCCCCAGCTCCTTGGGCAGCCAGGCCCAGGTGCTAAGGTTCCACTCAGGGAAAGGGAAGACAGTTTAATTATCCCGGCACTTTACTCCTCCTGATTGCCTTTTAGCCATTTCACTGTTCATTAAAACCACTTCCAGAGGGAGGGCAAAGGAAATGAAAGGAGGTGAAACTCAAACGAGTGCATTTTGTTCTGTCAGCAAGTCTAGTTAAAGGTTGAGTGGGGGAGGAAGCTGAATCCATAGGCAGAGGGGAGTCAGGGCACGTTTGGGGAGACTTTCTCCAGGCTCCCTCGCACCCTCTACTAGGGTTAATCACCAGTGACCAGTCCTAGTGCGGTTTGCCCCCACTTGCTGTTTTCCTCTCTAGTCCCCAGTCCCAGAAGCCTCTGCTCTGAGACAGATTAGACCTGCTCGGGGGCTCACATAGAATTTGGCCATTTCAGGCCTCCAGCTCAGTAGCCCTTCTGGGCTGCTGGTGGCCTGGGAGCCATCCTTGGTGGGAGGGGACTTGGGCTACAGCTAATGAGCCTTTGTCTGTCCTGGGTCCTGCTCTGGTTTTTGCTCCTCAGACAGGAGTAACCCAGCCCAGGGATGAGTTGTACAGCCATGAGGACTTGGTGGGAAGGACCTGATCCATCTCCAGAACCGAGGGAGGGAGCCGCTGTGTGGGAGGAAGGAGCCTGGGAAAATAGCCTCTGGATGCAGATCTGGAGCTTCTATTCCCCTGCGCACCGAGGCCCCTCCCGGGCCCAGCCGCAGCTCTGTGTTCCAGGCCCTGCCAGAAAGGCAAATGCTTTGAAGGTTTTGGTGTTGGACCAGCCAGTGATGCACTGAGAGCTGTGCTGAGGCCTTCATCGGCTGCCAGCTCAACCCGGCTGCTTGGCTCCTGCTGCCCCAGCTTCCCACAGGCCTCCTCCAACCATGGCCCACCCTGGTCACTCCACACCCAGCAGCCTCACAGCTCAGTCCCCACCCACCAGGGGCCACCCTGCATGCAAGAGACCACCAGGAACCCCTGACCCTGGCAGCAGCTCAGCCCTGTTGAGGGTGCCGTCACCTGCCCAAATCAAAGCCAGAGCTTTCCAGTGCATGTAGGTCAGCTGGTCCTAGCCTGCTTAGGGAGAGGCTGGCTGGGAGCCCACTGTGTGGGCCTGCACCAAGTGCTACCACCCATGCATGAGATGAAATGGAAGCTATAGTGAAGGCTTGATTCTGCTCCCCTCACTGCTGGCCAGACACCATCAAGAAGAGGGTTCCTAGGTTACCAGAGCTCTGGCTGGGGCACTGCCTAAGAAGGGGGGTGGGTGCTTTCCTGGTCAGAGAACAGGAGTATTTTCCCCACTCCTACAATTTTCCTCTCTGGGCACCTGAGGTCCTACACCTCCCAGGCCTTCCCTCTGGCCTAAGGCCCTATCCTGTTACTTTCCTAGTTAGGCATTTCAGAAAACATGCCTAGGGGTAATGGGAGTGGGACAGAACAGAACAAGATATTCCCAGTGCGCTGCATTCAGCCTTTGGTCAGAAGTACAGACCCCAGGAAGGTATATCCCCTATTGTCCCTTAGTTTCCCCCCATTCAGTTCCTAGAGCATCATCTGGGGACATTCCCTCCCTGCCCTTGATGCTCACAGTCACACAGCACCCTTGAACTGAGGAAAGTCAGGCTTTGCCTCCTCTGCCCACCAGGGAGGGCAACTTGCAGCCTGGGCCAAATGTTGCCCTGGAGAAATGAAGTCCTGGAGTCCCCCAACCTAGACTACTCTCATCAGTTCACTATTGGCAGCATCTTTTTTTTCTTTCTTTTTTTCCTTTCTTTTTTTCTTCTTTTTTTAGTCACTATCTTGGCAAAAGAGAAAAAAAAAGAGCCAGGGCTGGGTCCTGACCTCTCACACCAGCCTGCCCACCTAGTTTGGCCACCTCTTTGCTTTAACAGATGAGAGGGTCCAGGCTTATTAGCAGGGGCTCCCTTCATTCTCACCTCGAGAGAGCAAGGAGGACCTGATAGGGACGCTAGAGAAGTATAGTGACCCCACAGGGGCAGGGGGACAGCAGCACCAAGCAGGCAAAAGGGTGCTGACCAAGTGTGGAAGTGCACTGTGAGGGGCCAGCCAGCCAGCAACACGGCCTCCCTCCCTTTCTTGCATTCCTGTCACACTCCTGTCCTCCTCTCCTTGTTCCTGGCTCAGCTGGTTGCCCAGGAAACACACAGACTCTCAACGTGCCAGGAGTCACGTAGTGTCTACCTGGGAAGCAAGGCACTTGCTTGTCACCTTCACCCGCTTTTCTTACTGCAACTGCTGGAAAGTCTGAGCCCAGCCAGCTGCTGCAGCCTCTGCCTCTAGGATTCCAGGAGAAGCAGCCTTCTGTGGCCCTGGTGTTTCAGTTCACAGCCCAGTCTCTCCCAAGTCTCCCCAAAACTCCCCTCCTGCCCCCTGGCACCCACTCTCTTCTGCAAGCTGTTTTTTGAGGCTGTGATGGGGAACAAGCCGGTAATTAGGAGCAGGGCCTATTGCATTCCACAGGAAGTCCTCCTGGGTGTCCAGAGCCCCAGGGTCTCACCCACCTTGCTAGCACAGAAACCTCAAGCAAAGGTATACTTCTCTTACTTACATTCTCCTGTCCTCCAGAAAGAAGGGCAGCAAAGCCCTGAGATTCCATTTGATGGAGACCGTGGCCCAGGCTGGGGGATCAGGGTTCTCCAGGGGTGGCAGCTGGCTTAAACCCTCAGACCAGCACTACACAACTTGTCACAAAACAATGGGCATGGGTTCCTTCTCAGAGTGGCCACTCCCACCACACCAGGGCCACAAGGTATGACCCCCCAGAGGTTGCGGGGGGGGGGGGGAGGTAGGAGTGTACAGAGGCAGAAGAGTGCCCTGTCTGATTGGTAAGGTCAGGACCCCGGTCCCGAAGGCAAAGCACCTGTCAGCCAGGCTTCCAAGGGACTGGGTGGGAGGCGCCACCTGTACACACCCCCAAGAGAAGGCTGATCGAGGGTACCTTGTTTCCCACCACTCTCCAATATTTCTGTTCCCCTATCTCCCCTGTCCCCCAACCATCACCACCACATTTTAGAGGCTTCTTTCCAGGCAGGCAGGCCGGCCCCTTGCTGCCCTCTGCTGCCTAAACTGGACATTGCTGCTGAGATCTCAGTCGTGCTGGAGCCTCGGTGGCCCTGGGCCTGGCAGCTCTCCACAATTTATGAGAAGTGTCAGCTCCAGCAGAGTGGAGCAAGGAGAGAAGCCCTGCCCTCCACCCCTCCTGCTCTGCTTCCCTCACTGCTCTGCCTGCCCCTCTCTGCTTCCCGGGACACAATTACTTCATTTGTGAGGCACCTTCTATTTTACATTTCCACTTATCCTGTTTCATTTGATCTTCCCAAACCTCTGTGAGGCAAGGACAGTGTCTGTCTTGTTCACAATGACATCCCCAGTGTTTGGCACATAATAGCTGCTCAGTGGCTATTTGCTAATGAAGTGAAAGGTTAAGGAGCATGGACTGGCAGAGTACTATCTAGAAATCTGGCCTCCTGACCTGGCGCTCCATCTGTCTCTCCTGGCTGCAGCCCAAGCTCAGAGAACTCTTAGCTGTTTCCCTGTATCCACCAGGGGATGGTTCTGTCCCCAAAGCTACTCACTCCCACAAAACTCTGCAGACCCCAGGACATGAAAGAACAGCTCAGGAGGGTATTATGGCCCTAGGCTGTCCCAGGGACAAGATGCTGATCTCCTGACCTTCCTCCATGGACACAGAGGAGTCCCAGGGACAGGGCCAACCTGTAGCATACCTGCTCACAGGTGACATGAAATCCCCCTGAACAATTGCCTCAGACCCAGAAAGGAAATAATAATCTTACCAGGGCAGAAAATTCCATCCCACCAAATTCCACTTGCCAAATTCCATCCTGTCAGCCAGTACTGGTATCCCAGGGAACTCTTCCTTGGGATTTTGGCCCCCCTTAGCAGCCCAGCTCATTCTGGTTGCTGACTGCCTGGCAGAGAAGCCTCCCTGCAGCTCCTTTAACTGGCAGATGATAAGGGAGGGAGTCTGGGAGCTAAATCAGTGTCTGCTCTCCCCGACCATACTTCTATCTCTATGCCATGGCCCCCACCAAGCCATCATGAGAAAAAATTGGGCCTGCCTTCCTGGAGGCTTTCTGGTGGTGGCTCTGGGAGGAAGGGATCTGGAGGCCCAGAAGCTGTGAGGTTTCCCAAGGTCAGTACAAGCGCATCCCTCCCCTCAGGTCACACAAACAGGAGATGCCCTCAACTCCCAAGGCTCTAGCACGGAGGACAAAGCAACAGGCTGGAGTGGACTGGGATGTGAAACCATCAGTTGATCCTTCAGCCCCGAGGTCCACCATTAGGGCAGAATGTCTCGGGCCTCAGGCCACTGCTACTCACCTTCCCAGGCCCAGATCTCCCAGGGGCCTGGTAAATTCATTTGCTGACTGGACATTTCGGGGTGGCCCCCAAAGCTCCATATCTTATACCCCCTGTTGCAGGGAGAGACAGCTGCCTCCTATGTCCCCTGTACCCTAAATGGCAGGGCAAAGAGGACTGATGGGATTCCCACAGGAAGACTTTGTTGGACCCCCACAGCCCATCTAGCTAGTCTTGACTGCAAAGGCCCTAGCACCCTCCGTGCCCCTCCCATCGCACAGAGGAGGAGGCTGCAAGGGTGGGAAGTGCTCTTGTGTTAGCCCCCCCCAATCACCCAGCACTGTGGGAAAAGGGCCTCATCCACTCACCTGGAGCATCCAGCTGCAGGTGAGAGGACTGAGAAGTCAGCACCGAGCAGGGCTTTCCAGACTCACCTTGAATCCGGAGGTGGGGCTGCTGCCCCCAGATGAGGGATATTAAGAGTACTTTTCTCCCCCCACCCCTTAGCCCCTGGTGCTGGGTCCCACCATCACAACATTCCTGGCTCCCTTTATCAACCCTCCAGGGATGTGGGGCTGGAAGCAGAGCTGGAGGAGATAACTGGAGTCTGGAAAGCGTGTCTCAAGGGTGAGAAATGCCCCAGCCCCTATAATTATACCTTTATCTCCCTCACAGGTTCAGGAGCCCCTTTCCAAGTTCAGGGAGGCTTGCCTCGAGCACCCTCATGTGGCCAAGGCCAGAATAGCCATTCCTTGCTGGCAGCCCTTATCCACTTGGGACCCACAGCCTGGCCCCTGGGGCACTGCAATAGCCCTGAAATGCCCCCAGTCCTCTGGCCTGCCCCTTCCCCATCCATCCAGGCACCACCACCTTATTATCACAGACTCGTTCACAAGTCACCAGAAGCTCCTGCTGCCTTGATCTAGGTCCCCTACCCTTGGCCCTCTAGGCCCTACTAGGCCTGCTCAACCCACCTCTAAGGCCTTTTTTTTTTTTTTTTTTTAATATATCTTTATTGATTTCAGAGAGAGGAAAGGAGAGGGAGAGAGAGAGGGAGAGAGAGAAACATCAATGATCAGAGTGTCATTGATCGAGCCCGCAACCCGGGCATGTGCCCTGACCGGGAATTGAACCCCGATCGCCTGGATCCTAGGTCGATGCTCAACCGCTGAGCCACGCCCGGCTGGGCTCTAAGGCCTTTTTGTCACTACAAATATATCAATAATAATTATTAATTTTAATATGAGTCATTCTGTGTTAGGCACCATTAGAAGCATTTTGTATATTTGTTAACTCTTTAATTCTTATAACAACCCTATGGGGCAGCTCAGCTGGTTGGAGCATCATCCCAGGCACCAAAAGGGCACGAGTTCAATTCCCAGTCTGGGCACATACCCAGGTTGTAGGTTTGATCTCTGGTCGGGGTGGGTACAGGAGGCAACCGATCGATGTTTCTCTCTCGTATCAATGTTTCTCTCTCCCTCTCTCTCTCCCCCCCCCTCCTCCTCCCTCTCTCTCTAATATCAATAAAACATATCCTTGGGTGAAGATTGGAAAAAAAAAAGAAATATCATCAACTTGAAACCACAGTTAATGCCAGAGCCCTGGAGTCTAATCTCTTGACACTTACTGTGCCCTTGAGTTTAACTCTGAGATTTTGTTTCTTCATCTATAAAATGGAGATAACAGCATCTAACTCTTAGGCTGGCTGTGAATATTAAAATGAGGTGAGGTAAGGTATGGAAAAGGCTGAGTACAGTGCCTAGCACACAGTAAGCAGCGCCACTGCTTTTATAAGTTGCCGTCATCAATGACAGATCCCTCCAGTTCTCAGAAAAGCTAAACATGGGTTTGGAAAGAGGCAGGGGTGCTGAGTGAGTGTCTTGGGTCCGCCCCACATTGCCCAGAGCCTGGCACCTGTCCTGGGGTACAGCATCCAAGCAAGGGTATCTTCCCAGAACATGTTCTCTACCGGTGAAGCTCAAGGAATGGAAATGGGGTCTCTGTGACCCTACCACTAAAAGGTGGGTACCTAGGCTAGGTGTGTCCTGAACCAGAGGAAAGCCTCTGAAGCTGTATGTTTTAAGATTTAAAAGTCCCACCCACATAGCAGGAAGCAAATATTCGGAACTCATATCCTCAGCAGGTGCTTTGCTAGTCAGTCAGCACCCACTTATTGAGCGCTAGCTATGTGCCAAGCACTGGCTGTCACCCAAACTAACGGAGATGGGTGGATGCCTCTATTCAAGATTGATGTGAAGATCAAGAGACACTGAGACTTCCTGTCTGTGAAAGCACATGGAAGGCGATCCTTCCTTTTGTCTGCAAACATTTACTGACTGTTTACTATGAGCTGAAACTTGTATTGGATCCTGGGGAAGCCCCACCCTCAAGGACCCATACTGAACCCCCATTTCCCACCCAGGCTTTGGTCCCACTCTCAGGGGAGAATGGCAAGTGCATGACCCACTGCCCTGGCCTGGGGGCAGATCCAGTGTCCTCAAAGTAATGGGCTATTACCTTTGGGGATGTCATGCTCCAAGGAGTCCATGAAGTCCAGGGAGGGGTCTAGATCAGCCTTCTCAAGCAAGGTCTTGTTCTTCAGGTCAACAGGCTCCCTGAAGTGGAAGTAGGAACTGAGCTTCTTGGCTTCAGACAAGGTCAGTCCTAAAAAGAGGTAGCAGGTGGGAAGGGAACCCCACAGCTCACTTTCTCTATGTATGGGGAGCACATGAAGGGGCTTGCAAATGACCCAATCAACTACTGACAGAGAACTGAAGGGAGAAGAGGGAATAGTGTTCCCTCAGCCCAAATTTGGCCCAGGTACTGCAATGAGGAGAGACCAAGGAGGATGAAGGTGTGAAAAGGCAGGGAGGCCAGACCCACGGAAGACCAGAGTCCCAGGTGGCCAAATTCTCTCCCACCCTCAGGCAGAATCAAGGCAGGATCCAGTGACTGGATAACCCATGTCAACCACCAATGACAGGTCATTGGACATATCTTCCCAACAGATGTGGTCACAGCTGTTCCTTCACTGAGGAAGTGGGCAGTTCGGCCCAGACTCCCGGACATATGTCTGACTGTGCTTGGCAAGAGATGCCCTCCTGCCCAGGAGAGGGGCCCAGAGAACTCACCTTCAAAGGTCCGATTGACATGGATGGGTCCAAAAGGGGTCTTAAAGAGGGCTCCTCGGGGGATAATAGCCACGGCCTTGTCGATCTGGTCAATGATGGACACCAAGCGGGTCTCCTCCTTGACCCGGACCTGAGGAGACAGGAGACAAGCCTTCCTGCCAGGGCGCTGTGCCCACTCACCCCTGGTGCAGAGCCCTCTGCATAACCATCTGACCCGGGCTACCACGGTGTAGATACCTGGTCCATGGAAAATCACACTGGTCGAGCCCTCCCTTTCCTCCTATCAAGATTTTCTTTATTTTAAAATTGGTAATAATACTGGTGGTGCAATATTTAAAACTATGTTTTAAAAAAAGCAGTCTCTCTCACCCCATCCCTCATTCCCTAATTGCCCTCACTGGGAGCAGGAACATATCATCTTATCATCAGATTTAAATGTTGCTTCTGCCCGGCCGGGCGTGGCTCAGTGGTTGAGCATCGACCTAGGATCCAGGAGATCGAGGTTCGATTCCCAGTCAGGGCACATGCCCGGGTTGCAGGCTCACAGCCAATCAATGACAACTCTCTCATCATTGATGTTTCAACTCTCTCTCTCCCTCTCCTTTCTTCTCTCTAAAATCAATAAAGATATATTTAAAAATAATAATAAATGTTGCTGCTTTTGCCTTTTGAAAATATTAAAGCAATCATGCTTACTGTAAACTATTTGGGTAATCAGAAATATTTTATAATATACCTAAGAGAATTAAAACCATTCATGATCCTACTTCCTAAAGATAATCACTGATAGCACATTGGTGTCCTTCCTTCTATCTTTTTTCTGTGCATATATTTAAAGCACAAGTAGAGTCATAGTTTATATAGTTTCATATCCTACTCCTTGACTTAATGTTATTTGCCCAGCATCACCCCATATTATAACATTTTGTATGCAGTTGAAATTTGGTTACAATCATTATCAAGGGCAACCCTGAGCAAAAGGATCTCATAGAGCTGTTGGAAAAAAGCAGCCCTTGACAGTGAAAACATGCCATCAGGGGCCCCCAGAGTCACTCAGCCACCTATTTCCCATGGGCTACTGACTGGAATTATTTACAAAGGGGGAGATGGAAACTAATATTTAATAAGTGTCTAGGCCAAGGGTTTTAAATATGTCACCTCATTTAATCTGCACAAGCCCAAAAAGTAAATATAATTATCCCAATTTTACAGAAAATAAAACTAAAGGCAAGTTAAATTTGTCAGGTGGGAGGGCTTGGGCATTGGACCCAGACTTTGGGCATCACCTAAGTTCAAGTGCAGAGGCTGTGTTTTGAATTCTGGGTTTGTCTAATTTCAAAACTTGAGCTCCTTACTTTTTTGACCTAGCTTTCCATTTCTAGGAGTTGATCATTCAGATAGGCTGCATACACTGGAAATGCTGCATGTACAAGGTCACTCATTGTGGCACTGCTTGTCAGGGCTAAACCTTGGAAACCTCCATTCCCATGAAAAGGTCACTGGCTAAATCAGGGTGCATTCACACAAGGGTAAAAAAAGTGGGGAGGCTCTTTAAGGCACTGAGATAGAAAGATCTCCTAAATGTATTGTTAGGTAAAAAATACAAGGTGAAGAACTGTGTGTATAACATGCTGCCATTTGTTTTGTTTTGTTTTGAAGATAGAGAGAGAATATGTAGAGGTAAGGTATTTGCTATCATTGGGAACAGAGCTCCTCATGCTTAAACATGAATTCAAACCCCCCAGGGATGTACTGAAATGCAGATCCTGATGCCCCTCCGCCCCACCATCCTGCATTTCTCACTCCCGGGCATAGTGATGCTTCTGCTCCAGGCTGCACTTTGAGTAGCAAGATTTGGACACACACATGCAAAACGGTTACATTACTGTACCCCAGAAAAAGGACCGGGGTGACTGGAAAACAGGAATGGGTGGGACACTTCACTATATTCCTTTTTGTACCTTTGAATTTTGAACCATGGGGATGTATTTCTAGGAAAACAAAAATTGGCACAAAATATAAGAGCCTAGGCCCTTGCCCTTACCCCAGAGCTCAGCACAGACCCCTTCTTCCCTGCCCCTGCCCCAGAGCCAGGCTCCTCAAGAGCTGCCCATCCACACCCACACTTGCTCAGGAGCTGTGTTGTTACATTGCTGTCACCATAATTTCTATCAGGCTAGGTTTCAGATGGCCCGGGCCCCCCTCTCTCATGGTCACTCACCACTACTTCTTCTAAGGCCTTGTCACCCTCGTTCACCTTCTGCAGCTCGGTGTATTCATAATCGTGTGAGGGGTCCCCCATGAAGCGGCCCTTCACCATGGATGTCTGCACCATCATCTCCTCTGTGGCTGGAGGCAGGAGGCTCCACTCCATGCAGTTCAGGCTGCCAACAACATCCACACCACCCTGGTTTCCAGTTCCCCTCCCACTCGGGCTCCCTGCCTCCACCGCTCCTCCCCAGGGTGAGGCCCAAGGAACACTCCTGGGAGTCACGCCTTTCCCCTTAGAAGCCCTAAGTGTCTATGGTGCACCCACCCCCATATGTGATGCAAATTCAATTTTATTTTTTTTAAGGTCACAAAAGGTTCATGTATGCCAAAATTCCAAGACCTTCTTCCTAGATATCTGGTCTGTAAGATTCCGGATGTGTTCTGGAAGTTGAATTTTCCTCTATTGCAGGTGCCTCTGCTTCGACTGGCCCCTAATTCATGCTCAGTCTGCCTGCTGAGCCCGCAGCATGGCCATCTTCCCCATTTCTCAGGAAGGCGGGGCCCAGATTCAAGGACCTCTCCGTCTTTGTCTTCAAGAGCACTAGCCAGCCCAGTCCCTTCTCACTTGCCACCAGGAGAGAACACCCTCCCACTCCTCTCTGGTACACTCAGGGCCTGTGTCCCAGCCTACTCTCTGCTCATCTTTCCTCCCTTCACTCTCTACTGCCTCCTTCTCAACATAAAAACTTCTGGACCTTCTAACACAATGGCCCTCAAATCCATGCCCCTCTAGAAAATGCCCCTTTCCTGTCCCTCCCTCCTCTGCTTCAACTCTAAGTAATAATCTCAGAACAGTTTGCCCTCTGAGAGCCCACCTTCCCCCCACTTTCACTCTCTGCACCATGCACCATGATTTCTGCCCCCACCACCTGAAGAAACTGCTTAGGAGAAGGTCATCACCATGGGATGACCTAAAAGACAACAAATGCATTCCCATTCCTACTTCTTTGGATATTTCCTTCTCCCTCCTCCAGTGCCTTAAGTATTTCCAGGGATCTATTCTCACCCCTCTTTTCTCTCTGTTGTCTCACCCTACTGATTCCTAGAGCCCCAGCTAATGACTTGTCGGTACCCAGAATCCAACCAACCACCTCTCACAATCTCCACAGCTTCCCCCCTGGGCCAAGCCACAATCTACTCTTGCCTAGATACTGCAGTAGCCTCCTAACTGGACTCCTAACTTCCATACTCACTCCTCCTTCAGTCTAGTCCCCACTCAGTCATTAAAACCTAAGCCAGATCATGCCTCTATGCAGAACCTTTCCAGTACTTCCCATTGGGCCAAGTCCTTACAAGGCCCTGCATGATTGTCTCCAGCCCCTTACCTCTGTGACCTCATGTCCTTCAATGTCCTCCTCCCTCACTCCTCTCTAGCCACACTAGCCTGTGTGAGGTTCCACAAACACACTAAGCACACGCCTGCCTCGGGGCCTTTGCCCTTGCCTGGGATTCTTTTCCCTCAAATAAACACATAACTCACTCAGTTGCTCCAGGTTTCTTCTCAAATGTCGTCTTATCATAGGCCATCCCTGACCACCCTATTTACAGTAGTGCCCAATCCTGCATTCTCTATCCCCCTTCCCACTTAGCACCAGCTGACACGCAATACCTGTGTGCACTTATTTGTTATGTCTCCCCTCCCCTGCCACACACACTATAATGTAAATTTTATGAATACAAGGACTTTGTCTCATTTACCACTGAATTCCTGCTGCCTAAATCAATGCTGGCACATAGTAGGTGCTGAAGAAATAAAACTTAAGGAATAAAAGGAAATGAGTCTCAAATCTCTATCTTCAGTTCAATTTTTTCTTCTGGATTCCAGATCTGTACTTTAATACACCTCCTTACCACCCTGCCCTCCAGGCACCTCACATCAAATTCACTGATAGTCCCTCCTTGAATTCTTCCCCAGCGAGTGGCACCAGCACATAACCAGCTGCTAAGCTGGAAGGAGTCAGCCTTGACCCCTTCTTCGCCTCTCCCATTCAGTCACAAATCCTGGCAGTTCTACCACTTAAATCTTTCTAACCCACCCCCTGTCCTCAATTCCCTCAGCTGGACACTGCAACAGATCTCTAAATGCATGCCCACTTCCGGCCATTCTGCCCACTCAGATCGGAGCAGGCTCTTCTTGCTTATAGCCCTGCCATGGCTCCCCATAGCCTATGGACAAAGCTCAAACCCCTAGGCTTCTCTATCCAGTTCTACATAACACCTGCTGCCACTGTTATGTTTACCTACCTGCTATTCTCCCAAACACTCCAAGCCAGCTTCAGCCATCAAGTTTGCGTGACTTTTCCCGATACCTTCCTGGAGAACTGTTCATCTTTCAGATGGCAAAGAAGTTCCCCTCCTTGGTCATCTTACTTAACTGCTCTCTAGGAGAATGCCCACCTTGGTCTCCCTTTGTGTACAACTCTATTCTAGTTTTGCCCTGGCCGGTGTGGCTCAGTTGGTTGAGCATGGTCCCATGCACCAAGAGGTAGGTCACTGGTTCAATTCCTGGTCAGGGCACACACCCAGATTGTGGGCTCAAACCCCAGTAGGGGGCATGCAGAAGGCAGCCTACCAATGTTTCTCTCTCACATTGATGTCTCTCCCCCCTTCCTTCCTCTCTCTCTAAAATTAATAACTTAAAAAAAAATAGCAACCCTATTCTAGTTTTAACACACTTTGCTGTAATTGAGGGGTTACACATCAGTTTCCCTCCCTAAGATGTGAATAAGTTGGGAGTTGGGGTTGGTCAGCCTCAGCCCTCTTTGTAACCCCAAGTCTAGCACAGGATGCATCCAACCAGTGTTGGATCAATGCATGGATAGATAAATGAAGTCTCCAACTTCCTGCACCTAAGGGACTGCTTTGTAAGGTGTTGAACTCCCCATCAACGCTGGGGATAGTCAAAAAGCAGCTGCATGGTCCTGAATGGGAGTGTCCAGGTAATTTTCCCCAGTTCTAAATCCCTTCTCTCCCATTCCACATTCCTTCACTACTTCCTTAGAGAGCCTCCTGTGAGCCAGCACCTCCAGAAAAGATGGTTTCTTTGGACATGCTTCCAAAGAGCACCATCCCCAGCACCACCACCCCGCCGGGGAGCTTCTGACCCTTCTCCAAACTCAGCTCTTCCCAAAGCCAGACCTGCCGGCACCAGGCTTGCACCTGGCTTCTAATCCAGGTCTCCATTATCCAGGAACATTCACCTTGCTCTGCCTCCGTCCTTGGCTCAGACTCTACTGAAAACCCACCAGCCTCTAAGTTTCTCCTGCATCCTTTTGCTCCACGCTTAAAAGTGTCCTGCTAGAGCCCCGCCCTCTCAGACCTCGCTCACCACTTCCCCGCCCCCTTAGGCTCCATTTGGCTCTCAAGTCCCCAGCCCCGCCCCTCGGGCCAACCCCATTCCCTGCTCCTCAAATCCCATCTCCACCAGTTTCCGTGACCCCGTGGCCCCCGCCCCTTTCGGTTCCTACCACCGCCCACTCTTGCGGGCCCCCCAGCGGCCCTCTTTCCGCATCGCCCTGAGGCCTTGGTCACCTGTACAGCGTCTTGCGCGGGGCGAGGTGGTCCTCACTCAGGCCCTGCGCGATGTAGTAATCGGAGACGAGGCCGAGGATGCGGCCCCAGAAGAGCACCCGGCTGTAGCGGTAGTCGCGCTTAACCAGCAAAAGGGAAGTGAGCAGCGAGGCCCGACGGTCGGGGCTGAGGCCCTGCCCGCTGCCAGACGCCAGCTCTAGGGACAGCAGGAGGCTATCCGCGTCCATCTCCGCAGCCGCTCAACTCGACGCCCTCCAGGTTGCTAGGGGAAGCCGTCTCCATGGAGACCCAAAGCTCCGCCCTCCCCTCAAGCAGGAAGTAGGATTACACCCACCTGTGGCCCTGCCCTTCCGGGGCCTCTGGCCAGCCCTAATTCCCTGCGAGCCCTTCCCAAGTGCCTGGGCACCCTCTAGTTCCCGCCCTCTTCCTTTTCTGAGTTGGTGACAGGATGTGTTCAGTTGTCACAGCATCCGCGTGGTTTCCCCTAAAACAGATAGGCTACAGTGTGAGGTCGGAGGGCCCAGCCCAGCCCAATTCCATAGATATCTTTGCCTTTCTCGAGTCCTTCCACAGTCTACATTTATTGAGTCCTCAATGTATATTCAGTGGGGGCTTGAGAAGAAAAACAATTACCCATCAGGGTGCAAACCCAGGTTTCGAGCTGATCCCCAGGAGGGGGCGTGCAGGAGGCAGCCAATCAATGACTCATCATTGATGTTTCTCTCCCTCTTCCTCTCTCTCTCTGAAATCAATAGACATATTTAAAAATTAAAAATAAAATACTCTTGGCACTAAGTCTAGGCATCTGAGACAATCCCCACCAACTACAGATCCTGCAAGACCTGGATGCATCCATTCCATTCTCTTCAATCTTCAGATGTCTCTCCCTTTACCCCTTCCATAGTACTATTCCTCCTAAGTGGCAAATGAAGACCAAGGCAATAGGGCAAGGTATAAGGCCACTTTGGGAAAAGGGGTTGTGAAGAGGGGTACAAAAAGGGTGACATTTACAGACTGCACTTTCCCAGCAACTACCAGCTACTTACCTACCTGAGGCCCCACAACAGTTGCTTTTAGGCCCAAATGGTAGCAACACGTGAAAGGGCAGAACCCCACTGCATCTGGGCCTCTTCACTCCCTGGGCTAAAGAATGACTACTTCTTCACACCTACCTCTGGAATCCCCAGCCACGATCAAGCATAAACAGGTGCCTTAGCAAGCTTGTTGTCAGGGGAGGTGGGATTTATTGTTAATATTAACTGATCCTTGTGGGGGGAGGTGGAAGAGGGCATAGTGGGGATAACTGGTGATGGAAAAAATAAAATGAAATAGACATAAGATTTTATATATATAGTGATCTTTTACTTCTGGGTTCCTTTGGAGAGGATCATAAAATCAAAATGTCCTGGGACCCAATGCCAAGCCAATAGAGAAGTGTCTGAATTACCCAGATAATTACTTTGTTTTAGTTGTCCAGATATTGTTTATGAAGCCTTTTAAAATCAGTACTTGAGGGAGCTTCACATGGATTAATGTGTCTTCCATCTCAAAATAATTTATAACTCTGTTCCAAACCCTCCCTCCCTCCAGTCAGACCCCTCACTCAGCCTGTCCCTTCCCAAATGGAAGATATAGCCTGTTCCTCTTCTGTAAGGTAATACCATCAGGCAGAGAAACAGCCAAAATTCTAGCTGGTGGAATATGCTTCAGGTGGTCACAGCACAGAAAAGAACCCAAACCTTTTGTTTTCGTTGATTCCATATTTACTCAGCACCTGTTAATGTCAGAACCCAATGTAGGGAAACACAATATGAAGCCAGAGAGGAAAGTCCTGCAGCTTTTCAATACTACCACGTTTGGCAGGGCAAACCTTGTTTAATTATTTCACAGTAAAACCACAAAGGATGCATAGCAGTGTAAAGCACTCAGCCTCTAGTGCCAGGTGGAATGGGCATGGTTTCCACTCTCAGGCAAGTTATTCAATCTACCCAACCCTCATCTATAAAATGGGAACAATGACAGAAAACAAGGTTGTTAGATTAGATAAAATGTATGCGAAGTGCTTAAAAGAGAGCATAAAATATAAACTATTTTTGTTTTCTTAACAGAACATAAAGCATTCTTCTTAAAACATAAAAAAATAATTTATATATTTATACTGTCCCCATTTATATACACACCCTTAGCTCCAACACCAGCAGGGTGAGGACTGTGTATTCAACTCACTTCCAAGAAATAAGCAGGTGCTCTCAGGGACAAGGAGCAGCATCATGCTGGAGAGTGTAACAGTAAGAACCAGGATAGCCAAGTCAGAGATGTCGCTAAGGAGGAATTGCCACAGGCAAGAAGGTAGGGTTTGCCTAAGGACAATACTGCCAACAGTAACTGCCAGCGGCCATCAGACAACTGCAGTGGAGACAGGCAGGGCTGAATTCCAGAAGGGTCAGTCCTGGGGCCTCAGCTACAGTTCAACAGGGTTTTGCAAAGACACTCTGTTTTTCCTCTCAGCCCAGTCTTTCAGCCCCATTCCCCTGTGTCCCCTCTGCTTTGGGCATACATTTTAATGGTCGCCAAACCAGTATGTGGCAAGGAAAGAACAGTGGGCTAGGAGTTAGCTGATGAGAACCCTAGTCCCAGCTCACATCAAACTGTTACAGAACCTTGGCCAAGTCACTCAACTTCCCAGACTGGCCTGGGGCTGATAAAGAGAAAGCACCATTAGTAAAATAAATAAATAAATAAATAACATTATATAAATAATTAAGAGACCAAGGAGAAAGACAAAATACTCTAGCCGCAAGCCTGGAAAGTCTCTTTAAGCCAAGAGTTTTGGGAAAATTTAATATTAATTCATTCATTTTATATTTAAGTTCATGAGTCACACCAACATTTATGTCCCTGGTAAAAATTCTTAAAGGCCACAGAAAAGGGACACCTCCATAATAGTGTCTATGGGCTCACATTTGATTTCCAACCCCAAACAGAAAGGTCTGACCCAGTCAACCTTTGATTCAAAGAGATGTTATTCAATGAGGATTATTCCAGTCCCAGTCACACCATCAGCTCACCAGGAAGTCTGTGAAGGGGAAGCAGGCAGCCAGGACAGAACCTTCCTCTCATCAGGAAGCAACTCTAACTCCAGGCAAAAGATGGGTGACTTGGTGCCACAGAAGGAAAGATAATTTAGCCACTGTGTTCACAATTAAGAAGCATCCCCACTCACTCGTGAAAGCCTTTCAATGTCACTGGTGCCTGAAACCAAACATAATCCTCCCAGGCTGTGACTGGGATGGAGGGTCTGCCACAGGACAGGGTCACAGTCAGTTTGTGGCCCCGTTTGGGCACTCTGTAGTTTAGCCTGGGTCGAAACCAATCTTCTCCACAATCACGGTGCCCCTGTGCCATGACAATGGTGCCCATGAGCGGAGGCGCCTGCAGCTCATTGAAGGCATCAGCCATAAAAATGGCTCGGAAGATGTGGCGCAAACAAGCTGCTGTGCTCACGCTCTGGTCCACACTGTTGGGCGCCAAGCGGGACAAGTCAAGCTCGTAAAATTCCTTGGGACTTAGAACATTGCCTCCAAGGAGGATCAGCACTCGTGGTACTAGCGTCCGGGCAAAGAGACCCTCTAGGTGGCTAAGGACACTCTCCAGTTCTGCCAGCGTTTGTTGGCATTTTCTGCTGTTTGCCTCGGTGGTGGCCCAAGGTTTCTTCTTCACCGTGTCCTCTGCCTATGAAGACAAAGAATGGTGAGAGAGAAGGCAAGGTAGGGGAAAGCTAATTACCACTGAAGAACCCTGGTGGTTGGGATATAGTAGACTATGGGGCTGGATTTCCAGTTCAGTGAATTGCCACAGCTAAGACACTGGGTTTTATCAGAGGGAAATATATCCAAAAGGAAAATACATTCTTTGTATAAACCATAACTGTCCCACACTTAGAACAGCAAAGACAGTGTTCTGAAGTAGGAGGGCATCCAGAAATAAGCAACTAAAGCAGTTAAGGATATTTGGTAGCATAGTAGGTGGCAAATTTTTGCTGTACTAGGAGTGATAACAGGAATGAGGATTGTTTGGTCTAATAAAGGTGATTCTGAAGTTGATCTTCCAATTAAACATGGCAAATTGAACACATGCGTATTTGTGTTCCCATATGAAATACTACTAAATGAAAGGAAAAAGAAAGGAGAGGGGAAGGAAGGAAGGGAGGGAGAGAGGGAGGGGAGGGGAGGGGAGGGGAGGGGAGGGGAGGGGAGGGGAGGGGAGGGGAGGGGAGGGGAGGGGAGGGGAGGGGAGGGGAGGGGAGGGGAGGGGAGGGGAGGGGAGGGGAGGGGAGGGGGGAGGGAGGGGAGGGGGGAGGGAGGGGAGGGGAGGGGAGGGGAGGGGAGGGGGGAGGGAGGGGAGGGGGGAGGGGAGGGGAGGGGAGGGGGGAGGGAGGGGAGGGGGGAGGGAGGGGAGGGGAGGGGGGAGGGAGGGGAGGGGGGGAGGGGAGGGGAGGGGAGGGGGGAGGGAGGGGAGGGGAGGGGGGAGGGAGGGGAGTGAAAGGGAAGGAGGATGCCCATGGGCAAAGAGACCTGGAAAATAGACAACAGTGGCCAAAGGCAACAACAAATTTTTGGAGGACAGAAAGCAGATAAAAGAATTCAAGTGTTATAGAGGGGACTCCCGTGAGAAGCAAACTGATTCACGCAGAACCCCAGAAAGGCTCAGGAATTGCTGACTTAGGCACTGCAAAAGGCAAGAGTGAATGTAAGGGGAATGAGTGAAAACATGAGGACCCTACGATCACTTGCCAATTTCCTCCATCCAGAAAGAAGACTTTCCAATAGTGATGTTTTGGGAGTCCTACAAAGAGACCACTAGGTCTCCCAATATCCTTAAAGTCTATCAGCTCACAAGGCCCAGCCATGCATACAGAGCTTTCAATGACTTATTCTTAAATATTTACCAGACACAGACTAAAAACCTCTAACATGAAAGTCAGAGACCAAAACAAAAAGAAGGAGGAATCTGGAAGAAATGGAGACACTGCAAGGAACAGAGGAAAACCTCAAAAATAATTATGTTCAGGTAAGAGAAGTTCATACAGAGGTGAAACAATGGGATGCAATTAAAAAGGAACATGCGGCCCTGGCTCAGCCACAAGGTAGCTCAACTGATTAGAGTGTCAGCCTGATACGCACAAAGGTTATGGATTCTATAACCAGTCAGGGCACATACAAGAATCAACCAATGAATGTTTAAATAAGTGGAACAACAAATCGGTTTCACTCTCACTCTCTCCCTTCCTCTCTCTCTCAAATCAATCAATCAATCAATAAAATTTTAAAAGGAACATGCAAAAATTAAGAAAGAGCCCTTAAGACTATGACTGCCAAAAGAGAACAAAAGTAACAGAAGTGTTGGAATATAAAGTCAAAGAAGTTCCCCAGAAAGTAGAACATAAAAACAAAGAGAGAGAAAATATAAATTTGGAGAGAGAAGACATTAAAATTAAAGGGTTGCTGGGCATGGCTCAGCTGTTGAGCGTCAACCTGGGATCCAGGCAATTGGGGTTAGACTCCCTATCAGGGCACACGCCCAGGTTGCAGGCTCCATCCCCAGTCGGGAGGCAGCTGATCAATGACTCTCTCATTATTGATGTTTCTATTTCTCTCTCTCCCTCTCCTTTCCTCTCTCTGAAATCAACAAAGATTTTTTTTTTTTAAAGTCAATTCATAAAGTCCAAATGCAACACAACAGGAGTTTCAGAAAAAAAAAATGAGAAAGAGTGGGGAGGGTTAGACTATCAAAGATTAGACCATGGAGAAAGTGACTGAAGCCATGGGATGAAACGCATTCCTTACAGCTGCTTAAGCTGACAAGCCCTGAAGATCCCTTAGACCCCCTTTTTAACCTTCCTACCATCTAATGGCCACAGAGTCTCCCCACCAACTTTCTCCGGAAGCCTGTGCCTACCTGGGGAGAAGGTTTTCGGTAGAAGTGCTTAAGCTGTTCATAGGGCAGAGGGAGTTGCTGGCGTTGATACATGACATGCTTTAGAAGTTCACAAGTAAATTGACAGCAGCCTTCCCGGCTTACAGGCCCGGGAAACACCACTGGCACCAAGCAGTCTCGGGGGCAAAAAGAGTCCGAACGGTTGGGAGGTTCTTGGGCAGTGGTAGTATCGAGTAGTTCTATCTGGGGGGCGTGGGTTTCCTCCGACTCCTCATACCACTCCAAATCTGGTAAGCGCACAGAGGGACAAGAGAGAAAAATTAAAATCTCAAAGACCAAAATCAGTCTTCTCATTCCCTATCAGCCACCCTAACCCCGACACATGCCCATTCCCTCAGCAAACTCCAGTGTGGGTGGAGGCCGGGGGATTCCTAATCCCAGTCGCCCAAGGTTATTTAAGTGACGGCTGGATGGTGAGAAAGCGGGGCCGGGGGAGGGTGGGCGGTAGAATTTCTGAGGCAGGGGACTGATGCTACACTCAGAAAGTGGAGGCCCTGATCTGAATTGAAAGACAATGTAGTCAAGCGGGGTCCAGAAGGCCGCCAAGATGAAGGCAGAGTGGGGGTGAACCAATGAGATCCAGGGCCGTGGGGCGATGGAGTCACTCTGGCCGAGCCAGAGCCGGAAGGGACGCCGAGAAACGCGCACAAGGAAGACCGGCCAGAGAAAGGGCCCAGGGATAAATGACGGGAGGTTGCGGCGGCAGGGAACTAGGTCTCCCAAGTAACCCGAGATCCCGACCCCACGCCTTACCTGGGACTGCGGCGGAGGACAGCACTTCCGGCTCCGGAGCTGCCATTACTACCTCCTCGTCGTGCAGTTTGAATAGGCGCCGCGCGGGGTATCATGGGAAGCCTCCACTTCCGGCCTAGGTTGGGCCTGGAGGGAACGCGGCGCCGCCGCAGGGTGGTGCAGGCAGAGCCGCGGTGAGAAGTGAGCCTTCGCTCCCTCCCTAACGCCCCCGCACCCGTACCAGGAAAGCTTCCCCAGCAGGGAACCCACGTGCCCGCAGCCACTGAGCGCTGCCTTCCTAAGGACTCCGCCCTTAAGCATCCTTTCCCTCCAGCGTTCTCTATTCATTGTGCACCTATTTCGTGCGAGGCCCTGTCCTAGGTGCTGGACTCTGGCAAACGACCGAGGCGGACGCCGTCCTCAAGGGGGTTCACTGCCTATAGATACAATACAATGTCATGAATTATACCGTGGGGTGTACACGGGCTGTGGAGGAGAACAGGGGCGCCTAACCTAGACGAGGTGGGAGCAAGGGGTAGTTCAGAGAAAGTGTGCCCAAGAAACTGACCTGTAGGATGAATGAAGGTAAGGAGGAGGACCTCATGATCCTGGAAAAGGTTAGAGACAAGTACATTCTTTATTAAAGGAATGAAAAGAATTCAGGCCCTAGCTGGTGTGCTCAGTGGTTAGAGCATTGCCCAGTGCACCGAAGGGTGGAAAGGTCAAAGGTTCAATTCAGGGTCAAGGCACATACCCAGCATGCAATTGGATGGGGGGGGCACGCCTGAGGCAACCAATGGATGTTTCTCTCTCACATCAGTGTTTCTCTCCTCCCTTCCCCTCTCTCTGGAATCAATGAAAAAAATGTCCTCAGTGAGGATTAAAAAAAAAAAAAAATTATACAGAGCTAAGGCTGTGGTGGACAAACAGGAACCAGATCGTGGCAAGGCTTTATAACCCATGCATGAACTTGATCCTGGGTGTAAGGGATGGAAAAGCTTTGAAAGGTTTAAGTAGGGGAGTAGCATGATTAAATTTACATTTTATAAATTTAATCTCTACACTGGCAGTAGTGTAGAGATTAGATTACAGGCAGGATAAGAAAGGAGACAGGGATACCAGTTAGAGCTAGCAACTGCAATTACCCAACTGCATGGTGAAAGATACCTGAACTAGAGTAGTCACAGTGGGGTAGAGAGAACTAGGTGAATCCTAAAGATATCTAGGAGGTCCAATGAGCATTTCTTGGTGGTTGATCCCAAGAAGAAGAGGAGTGCTAGAGAGAGGCTTTCAAGAAGACAATCAGGTTTTTCACTTCAGCATCTCTATGGCCAGTTGTGCCATTCAAATGAAGGAGGGAACACTAGGAGGATCAGGTTTATTGGGGTGTGGGTAAGGAGAAAAGGTGAGTTCAGTTTTGAATAGGTTGAGTTTGATGTTTCATTGGACAGATATTTAGGAGCGTCATTAGGAATAGAGATAAATATTTGAGTGTCATCAGCATGGAACTGAGTAAGATCATCCAGGGAGATTGTGTAGAATAAGGATGAGCTAGGATCCTAAAGACACTAATGCTTAGGAGATGAGCAGAGAGAGAAAAGAACCTGTGAAGAAGGCTTATGAGTTGCCAGAGAAGTACAGTATCAACAGAAATAGATAAGTATCAAGTCACAGAGGCCAAGAAAAGGTGATGTTTCAGGAAGTAGGAACCAGAGATCAAAACATACTATAAAAGTACAATGATTAAAATACAGTGGTGTTGGCTCAGGAATAAACAAATTATAAAACAGAAGAGAGTCCAGAAACAAATCCATGTATATATAAATCTTACTATATAGGATGAGGGCAATTCTTCAAAGCAAATAACTTGAGACAAATCCCTATCCAATTAGAGGGAGGAATATTAAATTAGTTCCTACCACACATCCTCCATAAAGATAAATTCCAAATAAATTAAAATCTTATGTAAAAGTACTATACACAAAGAATAAATAATGACATACCAGGAAAAATGTTTGTGTGTGTGTATATATACATATATATCCCACAGTCACTTCATAAGTAAGTCCTCCCGGAAACTAAACACATAATACCTTTCATCTCCCAGATCTCCTCCTGGACAGACATCCCTGTTCAGCCTACTTCTCTGCCAGCCTTCACTCCCGTCTGTGGAAAGCCAGGTTGTTCAAGAATGGGATATCAGAATGAGTTATCCCCTCCCATTTCTCAAAAGTTCTTCACTTTTGGGTAGTGAAACTGTGTTGGGGTGGTTGAAAGATCCACAATGAGAGGGCAAGTGTTATCAGGCAAGTGTAGCAGGCCCTGGTTATCATAAGAGCCCAGAGCCGCTAGTGGTGAGAAAGTTGGAATGATTTTAGCTCTCCCTTCCAATCTCCAGCCTTCTTGAGACCTATCACTGAGTTCTTCAGCATCAGCCTCTATCTAGCAGTTTCCCTGGCAGGGTCATGCCCCTGGCTAGGGTTGACCTCTGCAGCATAACCTTCCTTTAGCTGAACAGGGTTGAGAAGAGAGAATTCGCATGTGCTTTCAACCACTGAAGACCACATAAGTGGCTGGGTCTGCTAGGGTCTTTTGCAGATTTTGGCCCTTCTGCTCCCACTGTTTTGGGGAGTTATGCCATGTGGGAAGCAACTGGTTAGTAATCTGCCACCCTCCTTGCCATCTTGGGGGGAAGCCATGGACTCTACCAGGTCTGAACCCCTAAAAGGATCACCAGAGGTAAGTCACTGTTGCTGCTTCTAATTTTCCAAGTTAAACGGAGGTCTGGAGGGATGGGCTGTTTTATTTCTTGGCTGCGTGTGAGCATCTGACTGTTTGTGAAGGGAAGGGAAGTGGACATACAATGAGTGGTGAGTCATGAGATAGCCATGGGCTGGGAATTGAACCTTGGCGTCCTGACTCCCAACCCGGCAACACTGCTTCTGCACTCTGCCTTTCTAGTGTCTTGTACACTGGTCTATGTCCCTAAATGTTTACTCTTTGCTGACTGCCAGAGCCCTAAGGAGCAAGAGAGATGACTTGGCAAGAAAGTCAAAAGTCAGCAATCCTCTGCGGCCCTTGGCCAAGTTTCTATTCCTGGCCACTTCCCCGCCCTCGCAGTGGTTGACATAACCCAAGCCCGAGCCCCAGCTCCGCCCCAAGTAGGTGCGAGGCCCCTCCTATAGCCCTGAATGTTTTAAAACCAAACTGGGTTCTCCCCGATTGGTTCTGCTTCAAAACAAAGAGGAGGGGTAACACTCGCTGCGTGGATCCTGGTAGCCCTCAGGTAGCAAGGCTGGTTTTATGGGTTTGGGCCTCGTGTCGGGGCTACCGCGGTGTCTTGGGCTGCTAAAACCAGCCCCCGGAGGGTGCCGGCCTGGTAATAAAGCAGTGACTGCTGTGTAAAGGTGGCATAATCATCGTAACAATAACAGCCATAATTAGGCTAGCCATCATCCGCCTCCGCCCTGGCATTCGCCCTGACTCACCCCGACGGCACGTCGAACATCGGGGAAGAAACTGAGGCAGGGCTGGAGCCAGCAGGCTGGAGGGACCAGCCGCCGTGAATTTGCAACTCTCCAGGTCTAAAACCTGTTGCCTGGGATCGCATTAAGGAACCAAACCCAGGAGAGCCCTCAATGCTTGATTCCGAAGTAAGCCCTCCGGTGACCCCCACCCCCACCCTGAAGCCTTCTTAGCCTCCCGGAGCGCGGAGACTGAGAGCTAGACTACAGCTCCCTGAGACCTTTGCGCGCAAAGGCGCGCTCCTTGTCTACGCCCCGAAGCCACCCGCGGCGGGTGCGCCGCGATGCCTCCTGTGAGTTGTAGGACAGCGCCGACCTCTTAGGAAAAAGGTCCCAGGCTTGAGGACTCTATATCCCGTAGTGCATCGCGGCTGTTTCTGACGCGCCTTGAGCCAGGGAAGGGTGGGGGCGTGGCCTGAGCGGGGCCCCACCCCGCTCTCCCCGGGCTGGCCGGACGCGGCGGTGGCAGTAGGGGCGGCGGCGGAGGTAGTGGCCGGGGGGGAGGGGCCGGGCGGGGGGCTGGTGGCAGCGGCGGATGGACTCGCGGGTATCGGAGCTGTTCGGCGGCTGCTGCCGGCCCGGAGGGGGCCCGGCCATGGGCGGAACCCTCAAGGCTAGGGGGGCCGGGGGCAGCAGCGGCTGCGGGGGCCCGAAGGGGAAGAAGAAGAACGGAAGGAACAGAGGGAGCAAAGCCAACAACCCCCCGTATCTGCCCCCCGAGGTGAGCACCTGATAAGTGGGGGGTTGAGAACAAATCACTCTTTCCGGTCCCCGGACTCTAGGAAGGTGGGACGGAGAGAATTGATACCCCCTTCCGGTGTCAGGACCCCTGGGGAGAGGAGAACCCCTCCTTCCGGTCCCAGGAACCCTAGAAGGAGGGATGGAGAGACTGGCCCTCCCCTCCGGGGTCAGGACCCCAGGGAGGAAGAGTGGGGAGGAGGAGCCCCCCATTATGATCTAGATAACTCCAGGAGGAAAAGTGGGGAAAGGAGATCCCACTGCCAACCCCTTGGGAAGAGCAGAATGGAATGCCCAGGCTCATCCCAGTGCTGCACTAAGAGCGGGGAGACTACATCCTGGCATGAGGAGGCAGAGTTTTCTAAACTTGTTCCTTGGGGAGGCGGGGAGTATCCGGGGAAAAGAGCAGTATGTTCTGTACCTGTCTCTGAGAGTACACACACACACACACACACACACACACACACACACACACACACAGAACAGCAGGTAGTTCTGCTCTTTGCCTGTCCTATGAGGATGTGGGGACAGCCTCCACATACCTACTTCATCTACTCCCTAAGAGAATAACTGCTACTTTGTCCATCTTAGGAAAGGAGGACCCAGAGGAAGAGCCTAAACCAGTGCTTATCAAACTTTAGCATGTATCAGAATCACCTGGATTGCTGCCCCACCCCTAGAATTTCTGATTCATTAGGTCAGAGGTGGGCCTTATAATCTGCGCTTCTTACAAATTCCTGGGTGGTGCTAATACTGCTGGTCCTGGGACCACATTTGAATCATCCTTGTACCACTTTTCTGAAGCCATTCATTTTCATTCTTCATTTCTGTCAAAATGATAAAAAGGAAGGTCTTTGGTGATGGGTAAAGATCTCCCTTATACCCCATGAGGTAGAGATTATAGGCGAAGACCTGTTAGAGCTTGGAGTCAGAGGGCCTTGAAGGGATGGAATGATGACAGAAAGGGAAAAAGAAAAATGGCCAGGGAGGAGGAGGGCAGAAACGCAGGACAGGCAGAGCAAGCAAACCTCATATCCTTTTGCCCCTGGGAGGGGAAGGCTCAGGCAATGGGATACTTCTTTGTTGGGTCACTTAATATAGGGAAGAGGCAGACGAGATTGTAAGATGGACTCAAGATTCTACCTCAGTTGAGGCACAAGGGGATAGGAGATAAAAGCTACAGGGAGTCTATCTCCCTAATTATATTTGTTGAGTCTCTTCTCTTCACCGCAGCCCCAACTTTGGAGCCCTGCCCCTCTCACCTGTGCTCTCTCATTGAGCTTGTAGTGACCAGTGCTGAGCTCACCCTTTGGCCCTGGTCCAGAACCTCTTGCATGCTCTTACTCTTGATGACATCAGCCGAGAGGGGTGGGCAGGAAGGAAGTGATATCTCCCAGACCAGTGGCAAAGAATGGCCTCAACAGCTCAGACACAGAGGAGACATAGATTTCTGGGGACAGCAGTTTGAGGGCCTGAGGAGAAGGAAAGGGTGATTGTGCATCTGGGAGAACATGCTGCCAGTGATCAAAGAAAGGAGGGACTCAGGGTTCTGTTCCTGGCTTAGATGGGTGACTGTGTTCTTAGAGGCCTTTTCTTGAGAGAGGTCACACTGGGGCTGGGTAGAGGGCTTGTTGCCAATGACCTTTGACAGGCACCTGCCTAAATAGGTGCCATTGAAGCTTCTTACTATCTCAAGTTAGCTGCTGCCTGGGCACCATCTGGAATTGGGGAAATAGGGGTTAGGTCTGAACCGTGTTTGGTAACTGCTCCCTGTTTCTTTTCAGGCTGAAGATGGAAACATCGAATATAAAGTGAGTCTTAGGCTGGGGAGGTGCAGGTTGTCTTTGCTGGCATGGGATGACGATTTCTCTGAGATCCTCCACTTCATGATCTATAGTAATTTAGGGATGTGGTTCAGGGTAAGGACTCTGTACCTCATTCTATTGGGGGGACTCACTGTTAGAGGGGGTCAGACATGAGGGGTTTTAAGTGGGAAGGGAAAGTCCTGGTCCTTAAAGCAGGACAAGTGGTGAGCATGTGTGTTTAGGAGCAGCATCTCTGACTTCACCTTCTCATGATACCTCACCTGCCCTAAGCTGAAGCTGGTGAATCCATCCCAGTACCGCTTTGAGCACCTGGTGACACAGATGAAGTGGCGGCTCCAGGAGGGCCGCGGTGAGGCAGTCTACCAGATTGGGGTGGAGGACAATGGGCTGCTGGTGGGGCTGGCTGAGGAGGAGATGCGGGCCTCCCTCAAGACCCTGCACCGGATGGCAGAGAAGTATGCTTCCCCTTCCTTCTCGGTTCTCTTTTCCCTAACTCTGGGGAGGACCCACATACATCCAGTCACCTAGGGCCTCAGGGGCCAAGAAGATACTTTCCTTCTGCTGCCTTCTCTTGACAAAGGGCTGAAGTGGGGAGAGGGCTAGTGTTCTGGGCTCCTCCACATTTGGACCTAGGCTTTTTTGCTCCTTAAGATTTGTTTGTTTGTTTAAAGGGAGCTGTGGATGCGGGATAGTTTGGAGGGTGGTAGGAGAGGAAGTAATATGTTGGGAGCTCTTTGGGACATGTGGGAAGGCCATTGGTCCAGGATGGAAGGCTGGGGGTGGGGGAGTACAGGTGAGATGTGGCAGCTGTGGCCTTGCTGTGATAGGGTTGGGGCAGACATCACTGTTCTCCGGGAGCGAGAAGTGGATTATGACAGCGACATGCCCCGGAAGATCACTGAGGTGCTGGTACGAAAGGTCCCTGACAACCAGCAGGTGAGCACACACACTTCCCTGCCTTTCATGCCCATGCTCCCTGAGAGGGCCCTGTGGTTCCAGACTTTCTCCTGGCCTGTGATCCTGGGGATATCTAGTTCATCATTTGGTGCCCAAGGAGTGGCACTGTCCTTGATCCAGTGTTTACTGGAGAGAGGTAAGGGTTTGGAGTCCTTAACCTCTGACAATTCATCCACAGTTTCTGGACCTTCGTGTGGCTGTCCTGGGGAATGTGGACTCCGGGAAGTCAACTCTGCTTGGAGTCCTGACCCAAGGAGAGCTGGACAATGGGCGCGGCCGGGCGCGGCTCAATCTTTTCCGCCACCTGCATGAGATTCAGTCTGGCCGAACCTCCAGCATCAGCTTCGAGATCCTGGGCTTTAACAGCAAGGGAGAGGTGCATGCAATCAACGGGACCCAGTGGGGCCAGACTATGAGGATAGGATGGTGGTGGTAAGGGACAGTCTGAGGGCAGAGTGTGGAAACTTTTTGGAGTAGAGTAGATAAAGGCCCTGAGGGCATTGAACAGGTTTTGTCCTTAGAAAACAAAAAGGGAATCAGCTGAATTAAATCAGAAATGGGGCTCAGGGTTAAGAGGCAGGGCCACCCAGGGACTGGTTTAAGTCTTGGTGACTCTGAAAGGGTTTGGGAGGCTGGCAGGGGGCACTGAGAGCCCTGGGCTCTGGGCCAGGTGGTGAATTACAGTGACTCACGGACCGCAGAAGAGATCTGTGAGAGCAGCTCCAAGATGATCACCTTCATCGACCTGGCCGGCCACCACAAGTACCTACACACCACCATCTTTGGCCTCACCTCTTACTGCCCTGACTGTGCCCTGCTCCTCGTCAGTGCTAACACTGGGATCGGTACGAGGCATTGGGGCAGGGATGCAGCTGGAAGGGGGTGCTAACTCTCTCCTACCCTGGGCCTACTTAAATCTGGGAGCCAGATGAACTCTCCTTTTGTTCCCTGTCCTCCCTCCTGCATTCTTTCTTCTTTCCTGATGCCTGCCTTCCTTCTCTGAGGCAGCCGGAACAACAAGGGAACATCTGGGGTTGGCCCTGGCCCTGAAAGTGCCCTTCTTCATCGTGGTCAGCAAGGTGGACCTGTGTGCCAAGACCACAGTGGAGAGGACCGTACGCCAGCTAGAGCGGGTCCTCAAGCAGCCTGGCTGCCACAAAGTCCCCATGCTGGTCGTCTCTGAAGATGATGCTGTCACTGCTGCCCAGCAGTTTGCCCAGTCACCCAAGTAAGCCTTCCTCACTCCAGATGCCCAGTCCACAGGGAAGGCTGCCATGGGGCCCTGGAGCATAGTGTCCCACCTTAGGACCAAACCAATTCTGGCTCAGTTCTGTGGTTTTGTAGGTTGGGATTATGGGAGGCAGTCTTTGCTAAAAGGCTGACCCTCCCCCCAAGCCAGCCTGGAGCTCTGCTGATGCCTGGGAACCTGGAGACGAAGTGCTATGACAGGCATTTGCCAACTCTTTTGGGCTCTGGGATGGGTCCTTGGCGGGCTCACAGAGAGAGGGCCCAAAGCTCCTGTGAAGGTTAACAGGAGGGGCCCCTAGTACCCATGAGAAAAGCTCACCTTTCCGTGTGTGAGGCTCTAGCCTCTGCTTCCTATTAGAACTTTCCTCACCTGTCTATTCCATGCCTCCCTCTACAGCGTCACCCCTATCTTCACACTGTCCAGCGTGTCTGGAGAGAGTCTGGACCTGCTCAAAGTCTTTCTGAATATCCTGCCACCGCTCACGAACAGCAAAGAGCAGGAGGAACTCATGCAGCAGCTGACAGAGTTTCAGGTAACTGTCCACCCAAACAGGCAGTGAGCTGGGGAACTAGGAAGGACTAATTCTGGGCAAGCCCCGTGTTAAGAGAGATTGCACTTGCACAGGCCAGTGATAGAATTTTCTTTGGCTTCAGGTGGATGAAATCTACACAGTACCAGAAGTGGGGACAGTTGTTGGAGGGACACTTTCCAGGTGAATTTCCTTGCTTGCTGCCCACCACACTCAGCCCTCACATACCCATACACTGGAAGACATCATGGCCCAAAGGAGACCCTGGAGTTGAACAGAGCCCAGCTAAAAGACGTGCTTGTCTGCAGATTAGGTTTCACCACCAGAAGAGCTGGAGAAAGCTAGTCTAGTGGCTTATGAGGGAAGAAACAGTATTGCTGCTTTACTGGGAATCTCCAGGCCCCTGAGGGAGAAGTGTGGGTCTTGGGCCCCAGGAAAAAAGCTAGTGTGTGTGTTCAGCTGACTTCATCTTCAAGTAGGGAAATGGGAGGTCCCTTAAGACTCTCTCCAAAGCAGAGGACGAAACCCAAGGGGATATCTTGCTCTTTCAGGGATCAGGTGTTCAGTGTCAAACCAGCAGGCACCTCTCTGCCAGCCATCACTGCCTTTCCTGATATTGCCCTTAAGAGTCTAAAACTCTGAACTGGGGCAAAGCAGTCATCTCCCCTAAGTTCAAGTCAGAATTTTTTCCCCCAAGTCAGAATTTAGGGTCTCTCTCCCCCTCCTGAGGGACTCACCTTAGAAGGGAAAGAATGCTTTGCTTGCCTCTAGCAGAGAAGTAGTAAGGGAGCCTAGGCTGACGCTGTGCCATCTGCCCTCTGGGCTGCAGTGGGATTTGCCGTGAGGGCGACCAGCTGGTGGTGGGCCCCACGGACGATGGCTGCTTCCTGGAGCTGAGAGTATGCAGCATCCAGCGCAACCGCTCTGCCTGTCGTGTGCTGCGAGCTGGTCAGGCTGCTACACTGGCTCTCGGGGACTTTGACCGTGCGCTTCTTCGCAAGGTGAGGTGGGAAGGTGGGTTGGAGAAGGAACACAGAGAAGCACCTGCCTAAGGGGAACTCAAAGGGAACGTGGTCTCTACCCCAAGAAGCTAGTTATAGAGACTGTTTGAAAAGCCTTAGAATACTCATGAAGCACAGATCACTAAATATGAATCACTGTGGTGCAGCCATAGTGTCCAGGACCCTAGAAGTTAGAAGGGTTAGAGCACCTGGGAGGTGGGTAAGGAGGGGTTCCTCCTAAGAGGAGAGTTTTGAATATTGTTTTCTGAGGTCCTGTGCTTGAAGTCCTAGAGGAAGAGGAAACTTAGGAGCTGTAAGGGCGAGAGCCTAATGCGAGGTCTGGGGGCTGTGCCTCCCCAGGGCATGGTGATGGTGAGCCCCGAGATGAATCCCACCATCTGCTCAGTGTTCGAGGCAGAAATAGTCCTACTGTTCCATGCCACCACATTCCGGCGAGGCTTCCAGGTGACAGTACACGTGGGCAATGTCCGTCAGACAGCAGTGGTGGAAAAGATCCATGCCAAGGTGAGAGGGACCCAGCCATGCACATTTTTCCAGGGAAAAGTCAGAATTCTCCTGCCTCCAGAAAGGCCTGGCCCGAGACTTATAAACTCCTTGATCCCACAGAAGGGGCAAAGACCCACTTAGGGTGGGTAGAAGCCTGATAGGCCCCCAAGGGTGGAGAGCCCAGGCTGGTAGAGAATGGGACGGGAGGCACTATCCAGGGCCAGTGACCGCATATCTGCTGCAGGACAAGCTGCGGACAGGGGAGAAGGCAGTGGTACGTTTCCGCTTCCTGAAACACCCAGAGTACCTGAAGGTGGGTGCCAAGCTGCTGTTCCGGGAGGGTGTCACCAAGGGCATCGGCCATGTCACTGATGTGCAAGCCATTGCAGCAGGAGAAGCCCAGGCCAACGTAGGCTTCTGAACCTCCTCCAGGCAGGCACAGCTCTATTGCTGTCCCTACAATATATAAGGTGACTCTGGCCATGCTGCCCCCTGTTGGCGGCTCTGTGTGTTAATAGGCTAGGGAGAGGGGTGCTCCCTGCCACCATTCTGGAGAGGTGCCAAGCTTGGTGTGGCCAGGGAGGGGAAGCCCTGAGGGAGAAGACAGGAGAATTCAGGGCTGTGCTCAGCAGCTGTGTCCATCAACCCTGAAAACCCCATGGCCTGTCTACGGAGTGAGCTGACCGCCGCCACCTTGGCCCCATTGTCAGGACTGGGCATGATTCACCGATGTGGCCCCTGCACTTCAGGAATTGTCACAACTGGGAGTGGTCCTCGAGAGCACTCCTTTTTTTATACCTCTTCTGAAGACCATGTAAGTTGCCCATCTCTACCTGACTGTGGACAGAAGACATCTGCTCCTGGCCATCTGGTGGCCCAGGGTCTGAAGAAATGTCATAGGGACAGTGGATGGCAATGCTCTCATCCTATGCTGAGACATGTGGCCCTTATCTTCTTCACTCAAGGGCCACTTCCCTAGTTTCTCCTCTCATAGGCCCCACAGGTGCTATTTGTTGTGCTGGCCCAGGCGTGGGGCTACCAAGCTAAGGCTTGGCATACCGAAGGTCAGCTGCATGTCAATCAGTTTTGTCCCCTCCTCTGTAGTGATCTGTTGGTTTTAATTTTTTTTCAATTGATTTTAGAGAGAGGAAGGGAGAGAGAGAAACATCGATTTGTTGTTCCACTTATATATGCATTTATTGGTTGTTTCTATGTGCCCTGACTGGGGATAGAACTCAAAACCTTGACGTATTGGGACAATGCTCTAACCAACTGAGCTATCCGGCCAGTGGTGATCTGTTGGTTTCAATGCTGGATCAAACAGTATGTTTTACTTTCCCAGGCTGACCCACAGTTCCCATTCCTGCCACCCTCACCCTGCTTCCTGCTCCTACATAAGTCCTCTCATTTTAGTAATTTGCAGTGACCATCCCTTTCCCTCTGTTGTTGGGAACCTGGAGAAAAGGGAAAGTTGTTGCCATATTTCCTAGTCTTCAGGGCATGGACTCCCTCCTTTCCCTTTGTTAGTGTCCTGGGTTCCCATGGACTCAGGGATTTGTTGGTTGAGGTTTCTTTGCATTATATATATGTACATACATATATATTTAAATACATATATATATATTGTACAGAATAAAAATGTTTTATTAAACACATTGTGCTTATGCTTAAGACACAGGTTCAGCTTCCAGACCTAGATTCCTCTCCAGGATTAGAGACAAGTGAAACCCTAGCACTGCTGAGCCCTGAATGGGGAAAGAATTCATCTAGTATCTCATTCGCAGTTCTTCCTGTCCTTTCCCCCAACACGCGATCGATGTTCCAGTACTGTCATCAAGTATTCTGGCCTGTTTTGCATAGTTCTTTGAGTGAGCAGAATAGAAAGTGAAACTGCCACCTTTTCATCTGAGATAGGTAACCACCCCATACATGAGGAATTGGCCACTTGCTAATCACCACAGTAGAAAGGAGCCCACTATTGTGTCAGAGATTTGGAGATTAGTGTGCCAGCTATTTAAGAATAGAATTTAGAGACATGGTAATCTGATCCTCATGCTTTTTCTAGCAATGCAAAATAGCCTGAAGTGAGGTTTATGTAGCCTAAACTGGCTGCTTGGAGTTATGAGGGCCACCTTGCCAAGCTTTAGTCCCTTCTTCCTGTTTCTGTGTTCAGAGAACCTAATTATCACAGTTTATGGGTAGAGAAATGGGGCCCAATGTTAAAGTCAACTACAAAAAGCAGGGACTGCATTTTGAGCACTGAACTTTGCAAAAGAAATTTATTAATAAATGTGGCCCGACGTCCCCAGGGGCATTCTGCCTCCAAGGTATTAAAGCGATAGCTTCCCTACCTCTCAAGCTCAGCTGCTTTTAAAAATATCACTGATTTAACTGCTACTAAGAAGCCTATGGTTGAAGAACTTCCTCCTACGTTGGGAACTAAGAGGTTTACTTCCTTCTGTACAATTGCTGCGCTATGAGGAAAGGTTACATTCAGGGGAAAAAAAGTTTTTGTTTTGGGGAGGCAACAAAGTTATGCTCAGAGATGAGTTTCTGTCTTTGCCAGCAATTTATTTAGCACAGGTTCTCTGTGGATATTATAATTTCATAAGCCAGTAGCATACAATATCTCTTAATAAGCCAAGTAAAGAAATAACATACACCAAGCAAATGACAGATTAATCACACTATTGTTCCAATCAAGGGGAGGTGAAGGAATAAAGTCCAAACTTAATATGAAGTGTACCTTTTTATACCAGGAGGCACGGAAGGTTGGCGACCCACCAAAGAGCTGATTTCCAGCCGCCAACACAAAAGTAAAAGTCCCCTGTTGCTAGAGCATGTTGCTAGGGAACAAGGACATGTGAGGTAGCAGGAGGGCTAAGCTGCTATGAGGATTATCACTTCTTCAACCCCTGCATGGATTCATTGGTTGATTCTTGTATGTACCCTGACCGGAAGTTGAATCCACAACCTTGGTATATCAGGACAACACTCTAACCAACTGAGCTACCCATCCAGGGCAAGACCCCTGCATGGGTTTAACACCACTATGGATGGGTAGGAGCAAATGTTTTAAGGGTCTTCAGAGAGTTTTTAGGTTAGCAAAGAGTCATCTCATCCAAACCAAAAATCTCAAATAATCCTCACAAACTCTCAGTATTTATAGTCTAAATGTCCCCTTGCCACATGTTCCTATCGATAAGCCTCCAGCGGGAACCCCCAGTTGGGTTTCTGCTTATCAATGGCAACATGCAGAATAATGAGTCCTGGCACAATTCATTCTTATATCAAAGCAACTTTTAAAAAATTTGTCTACAACTGAATTAGAACAATTTCACTTAGGTCATAAGTGAATTTGAAATAGTAAACCTATACACAATCACCTGTTAAAAACTTTTCCTGGATTAAGAAAGGAAATTTTGGGAAGTCATCTCAGAGACCTCTCCAGGAACACGTGCGCCACTTTGCTATATCAGCGGAACACGTAGGAGGAGAAAAAGGCACGTAAGGCAGCCCTCTGCCCCTACCCCCAGGAATATGTATATTTTTATTGTTCCAGTTCTGGTAACCATCTAAAATTTTTCACTATATATGTTTTATCCAATGAGTATCAAGTACCTATTATGTGCAAGACACTGAAGAATTCCTGCCTCCAAGAAACTGCAGATCTAGTAGGGAAAGGACCATGTACACAGTGAATACTCTCTTATTAGACATTTAACTGCCATAAAAAAGGGAGCTGTTGTTGGAGGAAGAAATTTTCTGTTAGACCTAGTGGTTTTCAAATGTTTCCCCCCCTTCTTCAAACTAAATACAGACCTCCCATTTATAAATAAGCTTAAAAAGCAGTTGATTTGAGTATATGTATGGGAGAGGGAATATGTGCAGCGTTCTCCCTACTGCTCTACTACCCCACCACCACCTAACTCAGTTCATCTGGAATTTTATTCAAGGTTCCCCATATCGGGAAAGCTGACTCTCCACATATAAGAACAGAGATTAAGAATACAGTACTATAAACATGGACAAGTGTAAAAAAGCTATAATAATTTAAAACCCTAAGCTAAAAAATCACTTCAGTAGGGAAGAGGTGAATATACCCGTGACCCTGAAGGCCCAAGTACTTACCCATTAAATTTGTACATGAGGGTTTCAGAAGATGCCTTCTACAGATTTCTCAAACTTTAAGATACACCCTGAGAAATCCTGTTAATATACAGATTCTGATCCAGTTGGGGTCGGGGTGAGGCTGAGACAATTTTAACAAGTTCCTTGATGATGCTGATGTTGCTCCTCAAAGTCACACTCAGAGTAGCAGAGTTCTAGAGATGCTTTAGTTCTGATCACGACTTATCCCTTCGAAACAGTTCCTAAAGTGGTGCAGTAGCAATCTCGCACATTAGAGCACGATGCAAGAGGTTGTAGACGTGCCAGTGGCTAAAACCGCGGCTACCATGTGGTTTGCTTGTATGGAATTCAGTATTTATTGAGTAGTCCCTGTCATGGAGACAGGGTGAAATTTTGTTTGTTTTTTAAATATATCTTTATTGATTTCAGAGGTGGAGAGAGAGATAGAAACATCAATTATGAGTCATTGATCGGCTGCCTCCTGCACACCCCCGACTGGGCATCGAGCCCACAACCGGGGCATGTGCCCTGACCAGGAATCAAACTGATCTCCTGGATCCTAGGTCGATGCTCAACCGCTGAGCCACGCTGGCTGGGCAGGGGGGAAATTTTTTAAAAACTTTTTCCTCAGTCCCTTTCCTGCGCTAGTGCTTTAATAAATTGTTCTTAATCTTCAATACTCTGTAACGCATTCTCTCAGTTTTGCTCATTATCTCAAAGACGAGGAAAAGTGAGGAAAGAGACTTGCTCAAGGCCATATACTCCAAGAGGCAGAGCCAGGTTTGGAAGCAGATCTCTCAGGCTCCAAGGCCAGCATATTTCCCACTATGTGACTCTGCCTTCCTGAACACTTAACCATTAAAAACTCAAAGCAGTTGTATCTCTGGAAGATTAATTTTTACATCTCTATCAGCAATGAAATTAGAATCCATGCCCATGAAGAGATGGGAGCCTTAACTCAGCATTTAACTGCATTATTTTTCTTATAAATTTTTTTATAAAGTTAGGAATTTCCTTGAAAAGTGAACATATTTCCATTTCCCAGGTTATAGATAAAATATTAAAACCCTGCAGCAAGCCTGAGGGCAGCACTAGTGTGTTAATGGCTTAAAAAATGATTCCAATGTCTGCATGCCCTCAGGCCTAGGGCGCTTATTACTGGAGGCCAGAGGGCTCTTTGGATTTCTTTTGCCTTGAGGAGAAATGGGAGGCGCAAGCTGGGGGTCTGAGGACTGGGGCTGCAAAAAGGATTTCTGCAACTCCAGTGCAAAATGATAGTCCATATGTTCCGGCATCTCCCATACAGGTACCAGAGAGCCACACTTCTCACAGGGCACTTGGTCCTCAGCAGCCAGAAGACTCGGGGTAGTAGTTGCCTTCTGAGCCACCTCCAGAGCAGACTTGGAACTTAAAGAAGCAAGCCTGCTGGGGCTGTTCTTGGCCAAATCCGTCTCTGCAGACGGTGCTTTACAGGATTCTAGCTTCAAAACCTCTTCACAGACAGGGCAAGAATCTGGATACTCTATTGGAAAACTGTTTGGTAACTTTTTAGGACTAGACTGTGGATTTTTTGGAGGGGAGGAAACTGAAGGATTATTAAGCTGTTTCTGCTTTAGAAGCAGACTTTTCTGCTTAAAGAAGGGCTCGATTCCTGTAATATGGCTGGTTTGGAAAGGTAATGAGGGCTTGCGTGGTGAATTGCTCTTGAGGGCCTGGGTAGTGGAAGTTAGAGACGGAAGTGAAGCTTCTTTGACTTTCTGCTTTTCTGCAGCTTTTTGGAAAAATGATTCCAGAGAAGTGGTTGCTTTCTTAGTGGCTGTAACCGATGGGCCACTTCCCTGGGTCTTAGTTTCTGGACTGGTAATTGGCACCTTTGGCAGAGAACTTGAGTCGTTACTCAAGAAGACAGTGATGTCTGTGCAAGATGAAGGGGCAGACGCAGAGAATTTGGTAGCACAAAGGAAAAGCATTGTGAGGGGAGGGGACCTGTATGGAAAGTAAAAGAACAGGATTAGCACCAGGTCACAGATTTGAATTATAAATGACTGTGATTCTGGTTCTGCCACAAGAGGAAATTATTACTGCATCGATTCTCAAACTTTAGGGTATATCAGGTTAATACAGATTCAACAGACAGGAAGGGCAGAGAATATGCCTTTCTAGTAAGTTCCTAGGTGATGCTGATGTTGCTAATCTAAAACCACATCTTGAGAATTGATGACTTGGTGAACCAAGTCACACATGTGTAAGTTGGATCCCTGACAGCTACATATTACTGTTTTCATACAACACTGCTGCAGAACTGCTGTAATTCAGGGTTAGGGCAAGAAATGTTACTCAGGGCAACAAAAAAGCTTTAGAATATTTAGACTGCGAAGACTCGAAAAAAACCCTCTCACCCATTCTCCTGTTTTTAAGAGGGCGTCATGTTACACTAACACTGACAGGATTTCAACTCTGGAATTTGTGAAAAATGAAATTCCACAATGGCTTTTGGTTACCTATCCTTGTCCCAGAAACACTTCAAGAAATTCCTGTCATAAAGTTCCTCATTATGTCTAATTACCCAAATAAATTTTCACGAGTTGAATTTCAGAAGATGAAACACGCTTTTCATACAGTTTAGTCCCTCAAGGTAAAGAGTAAATGCTATTTTAAAATTATCACAACAGAATCTCACTGTTCTCTAGTTTGATGCTGGGGGACAATTTTATACAGTGGCACCTCGGTTTTCGAACGTCTCCACTGATGAACATTTCGGGTTACGAACGCAGTAAACCCAGGAGTAAATGCTTCGGTTTTCGAACACGCCTCAGAAGTCGAACATGCCACACGGCTTCTGCTGGGGGCAAGATCCTGAGGCCTAGCTGTCGGCTGTGGATCCCTTGGTTTTTTGACATTTCAGAACTCAAACAGTCTTCCAAAACAAATTGCATTAGAAAACCAAGGTACCACTGTAATCAGATAATTTTGATGCTTCCCTGGCAATAAGTTTCATGCTCTTGGTAATATCCATTACAGTCTGTCAATTTATAAGGTTTTATATGAACACAGTATCACAATTATCATTTGGCTCAGTAAAAATGTTCAATTTTTGAAAATAAACAAATATACCAGGTAGTAAAAGAACCTGAGCGTATCAGAACAACGCTCTAACAAACTGAGTACCCGGCCAGGGCTTTCTAAGAACAAAGACTCCAACTTTGGAAACCCCATTATATTGTACATCTGTACATATAATAATAGTGGCCCACATATTTAGATAATACCTTTGGTGGTTAGCTAAACTTATTTCTTATAATCTTCAATACAGATCTATAAATAAACAATTTTTTTCCTCACATAATTATATTTCCATTGTGAATTTGGAATACTTTTTTTTGATGTAACAGACTATGTTACATTAAACAGTTAAAGGATTCCAACACTGAGAATAATATCTGGACAGTAAATGAACACACTCCAATCATATTTGGTTATTTTTCATGACCAACTAAACTCTATTAATATGACATTTGGTATTATACCAGTGGAGTCTGTAACCAAGTTGGGATATTAGAGATTATGAATGACTATGGGTCAGTTTCATTATCAAGGAAGATGCTTTTAAGATAGAAAAATCAAGTAGCTGAAAAAGAAGTTCCCAAGTGTGCTGTGCTCTGTACTCCCAAGTGCAAATGGTCATTCCCCTGAGTCCTGCAAATGATACAGGTAAGGATAGACAGTATTGTTTCACTCTGCCTCTCAAAACCTAGGGGTAGGAACTGGATTGCACCAAATGTAGGCAAAGAAGTTGCATCAGAGCTGCCTTTTGTCTGGTGTTTTTACTGTGTTCTCTCCTTTGTGCATGACCATTCCCCTCTGTGAGAGGTCCTGCTAGCCAGAGTCACAACTACCCCAGCTGGAAAGCTTATATTCCCACTAATTTTAGAGCAAGACAGGGTATAAGTCTCTTCTGAGAAGATGAGCTAGAAAGAAACTCACCATTCGGTTTGGATTCCTGAAGTATTGCAGTTCCTGATGACAGCAAATGCGTCATGGCTCATCTTGTGAGCATCATAGTGGGTAAGGGCACAGCAGCGGCGCAGACTGCTGAGACGTTTGTCTCCTTGTACACGAATGCTCACGGTCAACTGGGTGGCCACCCTGTCATTCTGTGGGTATACAAGGATTGAGACCAGAACTAAAGTTACCGTGTGCATCTGGCTTCTGTATACTCAACTGCGTGAAAAGACATTAAAAGAAACGGTGAAGGAATGGTTTAGAAATAGTCAAGTTTAATTTAAATTTTTTTTTTTAATTGTGCTATTTTGGGGGGTATAAGAAGAAATCAAAGAAGATACAATGTGACTGATGGATTATTTGACTATATAGGAAACTTTTACAGGTAATGGGAAGAGTATAGAATAAATGAAAATGGACTCTCGTGAACACTTTTTCTATGGTGACTATGAGGGAAGATTATAACAAATAGCTATAGTACTATATCCTATTTTGTGACTGAAGGAAGAGCTCATGTAAGTAACTGTCTGAAAGGAAGATCCAAGCTAGGATGTTAAGATTGAGTAGTGGACTTATTCTTTAATCTGCCCTGATGCTCTTATGTTTAGTAAGAGCAGAAGTTTCACTAGCACCTCCTCACAGCCCATCACTAGAAGATACAGTGTAGTGAGCCTGCCTCTAGAGAGCAAGATCACCGACTCACTTTTCAGTGAAGTCTAAGCACCTGAATACTCCTGATGCAAAGCAAACTAATAAACAAAGGTCAAGAGGCAGAAATATAAGAAGGTGCCCTAGCTGGTTTGGCTCTGTGGTTAGAGCATCAGCCTAAGGGCACATACCTTGGTTGGGTATTGGAAGCAACCAACTGTTGTATCTCTCTCACATCCATGTTTCTCCCCCCCCCCCACTCTCTCTGAAAAGCAATGGAAAAAAATTCCTCGGGTGAGGATTAAAAAATATATTTATATATGAAGGTAAAAAGTCTATTATTGGGATTCCTTCAAAAATTAAAAAAAAAGATGTTAGTGACAAGGAATACCCCTAAGGCAAACAAGCCAAGAGCAGCAACTATTTTGGGTGGTAAAAATATAATTTGTATTTTTTACATTTTGAAGTACAATTCCTACAGATTTGTAAAAATTGGCAATTACAAAGGCATCTTTGTTGACTAAAACCATTCAAATATAACTGAATGCCTACTATATATCAGGCACTGTCCAGAGATACAGGACAGAACACAATAAAGCCCAGGCCCTCATGGATCTTATCTTGTAGTAGGAACTACAAATAATGAACAAGTAGACATGTAATAGACATGACTGCAAAGTGCTACCGAAAAACGCCGAGTAAGGCAGAGAGTGCTGGGGACTGCTAATGTACGAGGGTAGTCAGGGAAGGCCCCTCTAAGAAGGTGGAATTTAAGCAGAGCAAATTTGTAGAAAATAAGTTCAGAGATTCTCCAAGCTAAAGGAACAGCAAGTACAGAAGTGCCAAGGTAAGAGTTTGCTTGGTGTGTTAAATAAAAGGGAAGGAGGCCAGCAGAGTGGCAGCGAGAGCTGAGTGAGTGTGGGGGAGAGGATAGGAGGTGAGGTCAGAGAAGTAGCCAGAGACCAAATCCTACTGGTCATTACAGAATAAAAGAAATCCACACGTTACTCAAGTGTGAAGGCACTAGAATATTTTAAAGTAAAGTGATAGGATCTTCTATGTCCAGAATTCTTTTTGGCATGAAGTCCTTTCAAGTTTAAAGATACTAATTTTCAGGGATCCCTACTGCTTTGCACTGGATACAAGTTGGGAAGAAAAGTCCCCAGTCTTATAGAGATGAGAACGTGGCGACACCTAGTGGACAAAGTCAAATAGGCTCACAACACAACTGGGATCATACCCCTCTTTGTTACCTACCAAAGAACAAACATTCACCACCCATTCAGCTGAAAAGGGGCATACAGGTAGTTTTGGATGATTCCTGACAATATACAGTTGACTTGTAGGACTCCCAGATGTTTCAACAGGGAAGGACCCATCAAATGATACCATCAGGAAAATGAAAAGAATACCCACAGAATGGGAGAAAAAAATTGCAAATTATATATCTGACAAGTGATTTGTACCCAGAATATATAAAGAGCTCTTAAAACTCAATAGACAACACATTTCAAAAATGAGTAAAAGACCTCAACAGACATTTCTCCCCAAAGGATAAGAAAATGGACAATAAGTTTTTCAAGTGAAAACCACAAACTTCACACTCACTAATAGGGTTAAAACTAAAAAAGACAATAACAAGGATAGAAATTGGAGCCCTCTTATACTGCTGGGAATGTAAAGTAGTGCAGCAACAGCCTCAAAATGCTAAACAGAGTTACCAGGTGACCCAGCAATTCCACTCGCAGGTGGTATATAGGAGCAAGGGAAATGAAAACCATATGTCTACATAAAAGTCTATAAATGTATGTTCCTAGTAACACTATTCAGAATAGCCGAAAGTGGAAACAACTCAAATATCCATTCACTGATAAACAGGTAAACAAAACGTGGAACTATCTATACAATAGAATACTATTCAGTTATATAAAGGAATGAAATGCCTGGCTGGTGTGGCTCAGAGGCTGAGCATCGATCTATGACCCAGGAGATCAAAGTTTGATTTCCAGTCACTGCATTTGCCTGGGTTTCGGGCTCAATCCCCAGCAGGGGGTGTGCAGGAGGCAGCCGATCAATGACTCTCATCATTGATGTTCCTATCTCTCCCTCTCCCTTCCTCTCTCTGAAATCAATAAAAATATTAAAAAAAAAAAAAAGGGAATAAAGTACTGATAGATGCTACAGTGTGGGTGAACCTTGAAAATATTACATTAAAGATTTCAAACCACTCACAAAAGTCCACATACTGTATTATTCCATTTATATGAAATGTTCAGAATAATAAGTCTATAGAGACAGAAAGGAGACTGATTTCCTAGGGCTGGGGAGTAACTGCTAATAGGTACAGGATTTCTTTTTTGGGTGATGGAAATATTCTTGACTTGATTGTGGAATAGTTAAACAAACAGAAAATACTAAAACTACTGAACTATATACTGTAAATGGATGAATTTTTTTAAAACAAGTGAATTTTATGGTATGTAAAATACACATCAATAAAGCTGGGTGGTTGTTTTTTAGAAGAGTGGATAAACAAATCATCAGATGTCAGGTCTTTGACTTTACACTGTCTCTAAAACTGTCAGTACTTCTTTTTTTTTCTTTTTTTTTAATACCCGAACATATGTTTAGAGAAGAAAGGAGAGGGAGGGAGGGAAGGAGGGAAGGAGGGAAGGAGGGAGGGAGGGAGGGAGGGAGGGAGGGAGGGAGGGAGGGAGGGAGGGAGGGAGGGAGGGAGGGAACATCTATGTGAGAGAGAAATATCAATCTGTTGCCTCCTGTATGCACCCTGACTAGGGATGGAACCCGCAACCTAGGTATGTGCCCTGACTGGGAATTGAACCCCAACCTTTTGAGTATAGAATGATGCTCCAACTAATCCAGCCAGGGCAACTGTCAGTACTTCTTTGTCACATGGACTATGTTTAAGTCCAACAATTTAGTCTAATCCTTAAATGTCCTGCTTAATGGCTCTGTACTCTGATGAAGATCCACAGTATATTTAGGGCTGCAGGAGTAGTTAAAGAAATACACAAAAAAATAGAGGCAAATGGTACTGAGAGACAGGAATATCAGGTCTTATGTTCACAGATTCATTAGAGAGGAAGGGAGAAACAGAGACAGAGAGAGGGAAGGAGGGATTCGAAGATCGTGTTAAGTTTTATGGAAGAAGGTGAAATATTTCTTAAAATTTCTTAGCTGGAATATTTTTGTATCTTTGTTTCTACTCCATAAAGTAAGATATTTAAACTGGTATTTAAATCCCAAAGCTCACCCCAGGAATAAAGAAAGAAAATCTTACATCATTTCGGTCCTTCATTAATCTCTCCTCTAGTTCCTGGGCTAATTGCAAAAGCCACCATTGTACCTACAAAAAGTATTGAGACTTTAATCTTTCATTTAAAAACTAGTTTATTATAGAACTTGATGGTGGGTTTGTTAAGCTCTCCCCCAAATGGACGTGTGCAAGAAAGTTTTCCCTATAACCAATGGATGAACAGGTCATAGAAAGTTTCAGTACTCTAGTTCAAAATTTTCATTTTCTTTTTCTGTTGGCATGCCATCAGGTGAATTTCAGGCATGTCCTGGCACTGAGAAGGGAAAAAAAAGACACAAACTTGAGGCACAATATCCGAGGCCTTCCAAGTTTTCGCCTGCTCTTTTATTTCTTTTTAGGTGGAAAAAAGGAAAAAATAATAAATCACATTAAAACTAGTCAATTTTCAACACACACAAAAAAAACCCTCTATTTCCTTCATACTTTACAGCATAAAGGTTCCATGTAACATACTAAAGCTTCTGCAGTTACCAAAACCTACCCGCTAACCCCCTTAAAACAGGCAATGTTCTGTAAAGAATGCCAGCCTAAAAAGGGCTTCTGTCATGAGTGGCACACTTAGGGCAGCTTGATTGCTCTACATGCAGTATCAACATCAAGAGAACTTGGAAGCATTAAAAAAAAAAGCCTGCCTACCTGTTCCCGAGTAGCCAGAGCTGTTTTTCCTGGGAAGTTCTTGCTGCAGCCAATAGTTTTGGGCAGCTGCCTGGGTTTAACTGGATCATGTTCAATACCACGGCACATGGCATATAGCCAAGATCTAATAAAACCAGCAAAAAAGTTTAAGGTGAAAGCAAATGATTATTCTTAGTAAGACAAAACAAAATATCTATATTATACTATCCTTTGATTCCATTCATGAAAAAGGAAAAGTGTGTGCAAAATTAAGTATACCTCAATCTGACAGAATCCCTGCCCTTCCCAATGAACCCCAGTGCAATATACTGCCAAGAGGAGGACTGCTGGTTACGCTTTCCAAAGTCGAGTCATCCTTTGTGTTTTTGGAAAAGTGCCAAGCAAGCCACTGAATTATGTCCCCAAGGTTTTTGGTACTTACTAAGCCTAAATACAAGGATTTTAAGGGACTATCCGCATCTCAGCATACATAGATGATATAGTTGTATATATCCAAGCTTCAAGGTAACAGTTCCTATCAATCTATTGAGGTACATAAAGAAACTACTCTAGACCGACAGGCCATAGTTATATAATATTTTAAAGCAAAAGGACCAATAAAATTATCTCAGGAAACAAATGCTAACCTAAAAATAGGCCTAGATTTTACTAAATGCTTTTGTCTATATTTGAATTTGGTATTTCCATAAAGGTTATGATTAAAAAGTATTAGGAATCACTTACCCATTCTTTTCCCCAAAATGACTCTGGAGCTGAGATTCAGTGAACTGGGTCAGTTCACCCATGTATTCTACCCCCAGGATTTCAATGACAGAGGCCCCTAGCTTTCCTCCGAGTCTACGGCTAACAAAAAAGACAAAGAATTTTCAGGTCATATCCTAAATATCTAGTTAGCAGATATAAGACATTTCACTTGTGTAAGTAGCTCTCCAAAAGGTTCAGGGGAAAACGAGAGCACATATTGGTCCTGTAGACTATTAATATTCTAGTGTAAGACTAGATGATTCTGGGAATTAGATATTCTGAGAGTTAGGACCTGGGAAGAAGATTAACAATAGTGAAAACAAAAGGTTAAAGTTGTCATCAAGCCAACTGTATATAAAACTTTCAATTGTACAGAATCTACTGTCCTATTTAGGGATTAAAATTCCAACCCCCAAACAAATCCCTTCCATACCTAAAACCTTTTATATTTAAGAATAAAGTAAAAAATCTTCAGCCTGGCCTTTGAGGCTTCCTATAACCTGTCTTCAACCAATCTTTTCATTCCTGTTTCCATCATTTCCTCAGTATGGTCCAGCTAAACTAGTTTATGTCCCAGTTCACTGAAAATGCCTCATACTTCTTCCCTCTTGGTGTTCAAAACATTGTCCAAATCGCTATTGCTCTTCCATTCTCATCTAACTCTCCAAATTGTCCCAAATTGCAAAACAAATCCCATGCAGCTTTCATAAGTCCTTTTCAGATTATTCTTTTCTTCTATGAACTTCGGAAGCTACCCTACCATTCATTTAGCAATTACATACAGTCTTGCGACAACACGTTCACTATTGCTTTGAACAACTCTGTCTCGGCCCTTCAACAATATTATAAGCCCTTGCCAAAGATACACAATTGGCAGGCACAACCTAGTTATTCATTTTATTTGGCTTCTTTTTGGGGAGCAATTCAGTAGCCCTGAACACCTTGATATGATATTAGAAGAAGTAAAACTCCTATTTACTTTATTTGGTAACAGATTCAAATAAAAAGCAGAGAGGGAAGTTAAACATACATCTAAAAATCAGTTCATTTTCTAAAATTCAGTACTAAGTATCCTCTGCAGATAATCCAGAATTGAAGTTTCATTAACAAAAAAAGTCTGTGTGTTTTCAACTTTTTTTGTCATCTCCCTCCCACCTTCCTGCTACCTATTTTCCGTGGCTCCCATCCTTCATAAGGAACAGAAGAAACTGCAGCCAGAGAGTGCCTTCTCACGTCCCTGAGTGAAATTTAAGGTGCTCCCCAAATACTTACATTTTGTTAATGGGCATGTGGCTGAAGAGTTGCGGTACTGCTCCATGTGAGACCAGGGTCTGGCGGTTGGGCTTGTTCAATCCACAGGCCAGTTTTGCCAGGACCTGGAGCATGGAAAGTGTAACAACTTCATTGCTGCCAACACCCACATAGAGAGTTGGTGACTATTACCATATGCACACACGCAGGCACAGCTGGAGGGCTGTAACTAATGGTGTCCACATTAAAAACAAAAACAAAACCAGAAACTCAACATCTCTAAAGCTTGGTTGGGCACAACACCCTCAGTGGAAAACATGACCCACCATCATGATCCGCGTTGTTCTTCCCACACCTTCCATTATGGGTTTTCCTTTAGTCATCTCTCCACCCCCATATATTCCTAAGGCTCTCCTGCTTCAAGAGGGTACAAAGCAGAGAAGCTGCAGAGGAAACTTATGATGCTGAAACAAACTTTTTTTACCCATTTATTTACATTTCTTGATGAATGGTTAGTCCATTTTGAGTCCTGGATTTAATACATATTGCCACAATTTAGTATCTCTGATAGAGACTGGGCGCAGAGTCATCCTCCAGTAGCAGACATCTTATACTATAAACAAGACTTCAAAATGGAAAAAGTTTAAATTCTTGAGAACTCTTTCAAAGAATAAGATACTTCAGTGGTATGATTTCACAATTTAAATTGGAAAGTATAAAATCATTTAAAGTCACTGGAGAGATTCTCTGGAACTTCTACTAGGCAATACTTAGTCTGGTTTAAATTACTACATTGGGACTTTTGTTTTCCTTCCCTCCACCCAACCAGAAAAACAAAAACAAAAAACCCAAACTCTGCTGGGTAGTTCGGCAACTTTCCTCTTATTGGAGGGAGGGGGAGAAGGTAGTACCCAATAATCACCCACTGCCCAGTGACGGAGCCTAGTCAGAAGGGCATGAAGATCCCAGGCCCTCACTGCACTTTAATTAGAAAACCAGTTACTCTGCCCCTGGATTGAGAATCCCATAAATCAAAATACTGTTCAAATTAATAAAATTTTACTATTCTCTTATTAGGAAAGGGGGAATAAGCAAAGCATAGAATATCTAGGCCACTCCACATAAGAAATGAGATAATACTAGAACATTCAGCAAGTAAAAAGAAAATAAACGGGTTCGTACATAAAATTCAAAGACTCCTCCTTTCTAGATAGTTCAATCATTAAGGAAATACTTTGTATGCAGCTATATAAATAAGCATTTTCTGCAAATTTTTCAGCCTGCTTCTTAGGAAAGTACATGTTCAATGTTGAGTCCCATGCTGAAGAATTACTTAGGCTTTTACTTAGCCCTCAGCATGAATTTTAAATAGAAACCCATTGCAAAGTATGTGTGTAATGATTTAGCGCCCCACTTGTGTCTATCCCTGCAGTATTTAACTACAGGTGTCTGTGTTTCTCCTGGAAATCTACTATTAGCCTTCACCTTATTGTGTGAAATTCCAGCTGAACACTGAAAGCCAGTCTGCCTCTCGATGGCTGCTCTCATTTCCTCCACAATCACTGCTCCCACGGTGAGCTGCACGTCTGGAGAGGTGGCGTCACCAATCGGAAGGGAATCTAGCCATTGCAGTAAGCCTTGTTTCCGCTTCAACTCTGAAAAAGTTGAGAGGTCACATTTAGACATTTACTTATTTATTTTTTATTATTATTATTTTTTAAAACATATCTTTATTGATTTCAGAGGGAGGAAAGGAGAGGGAGAGAGAGAGAAACATCAATGATGAGAGAGTCATTGATCGGCTGCCTAGTCCACAACCTGGGCATGTGCCCTGACCGGAAATCGAACCCCGATCTCCTGGATCCTAGGTTGATGCTCAACCGCTGAGCCACGCCCGGCCAGGCTATACATTTTTTTAAATGGGAATTTTATTTGTGTTATCTAATGCAGAAATGCTTAGATTCCAGGTACTTTAGGTACGTAGGCTTCCACAGAAAGACTGCTTGGTACTTACAAGAGAGGTCAATTTCCCCTTCATACTGGTTCCAACAGCCTTGGCTTCAGCATAGGCTGAATTTTAATATACCATAAATATTTTATATTAATATTATCTTTCATGAGCAATGATTTAAAAGCATATCTGTTTTCTCTCTCCAGTTCTCCTGAACTTTCTTCCTCCAATTTCCCCTTGCACATCCCAAAGAATTCTATTATCTTAATTAGAATATATTCAGAATTAATTAACACTTTAATATAAACTTAAGTTAGTATGTTGTATATATTTTTAGAGGAAGGTTCTAACTGAGTAGCTTAAAATCCCATCATAGACACTAGAAGATTTATTCTCTCGACAAGCTATTTAAATTAGATGTAGCTTTGGACTCAGGGCCTTGAAAATAGCTTACTATTCAATTTAGAACTAGTCACAATTTTGAAAAAGCATAAAACATAATTATATAGCAAGGAAGCTAGGTACATAGGAAATATTGACATGCTGTCTACAGAGTCAGTGATGAGGTATGAACAAGGCAAAAAATATATACTCAAAGTATCTCGGAAAGGGAGAGCTTTGAAGGTTCATAGACAGAGGAGAGAAAGATGAGCACATAGAAGGAAATTTCTTCCAACAATTGATGACTGCTGCTTCTCTCCTTTGCTGGCTTGTCTTCTGTTTCTAACACCCTAATTGTGGGCACTGAGAACATTCTCTCCTTGGTATACATGCTTTTTCTCTTGGTGAACCGGTACTGGCTTATATTTCAATTTACTTACACTGAGTACGTCTTAATCTCAATCCCCAGACTTAAACACTAATTCCTTTCTCCACCTCCCTGCAAAAAAAAAGTCTTCTTGAATTTTTCATTATCGTTTCAAACTAAACATAACTAAAATCAACCTTTATTATATCTTTCTCCTCAAAGGTTCTTTCTCAAAACAACTCCCTATTTCTATTAACAGTTTAAAATCCAAATAATATTGTCTTCTTTTTTTCCTTTTATTCCTCATTATTTTAGTTAATAGAGCCCACTTCAAAATATTTCACATATCCATTTCAACCCACCCTATTTTACTCAGGTTTTCTTCATTCTTGCCTAGACCACCCGAATGCATTCTACACTGCCCACAAATTAAACACCCTCAAATGCCGGTGTTATCAATCTTATCCGTCTGTTCAAAAGAGTCGCTGGCTCTCTCACACCTACAAAATAAATTGGCATTGAAGACCATCTGCCACTAATCCCAAGTTAGTTATACATTACAATTTCCTGAACATACCGTGTTTCTACCTCAAGACATCACTTATTCTTTCTCTCTACTCTAACCCCTTAACTCTGTTCTCCCCTTTGCTTAAATAAATCTTATCTATACTTCAGGGCTTATCTCAAGTCTTATCTATCATGAGGTCCTCTCCAGCTATTTTAGCTAACTTTGGGATGTCCCACTAAAGTCCTTTAGCTCTTGACTGCAACAAGTATAGCATAATTGTTAAAAGAACACAGTTTGGCCCTGGCCAGTATGGCTCAGTTGGTGCACTGAAAGGTTGTGGGTTCGATTCCCAGTCAGCACATGTGCCCCGGTTGTGGGCTTGATCCTCAGTAGGGGGTGTGCAGGAGGCATCTGATCAATGTTCTGCTCTCACATCAGTGTTTCTCTCCCCTTCTCCCTCTCTCTCTAAAAATCAGTGAAAGTATTAAAAAAAAAAAAAAAAAAAAAAAAAGCACATTCCATATGACGGATTTAAATATTGGCTTCACAACTTACTATGTGACTTTGAGCAAGTTACATAATTCTCTAAGCTTTGGTTTTGTTGTCTATAAAATAAAGATGAGTGTACTGTATCTCATAGAATTGTATACTGTACCTCATAGAACAGTAAGTGTAACATCCTTCATTTAAAACCATTTGTTAGCGCGGCCGGGCATAGCTCAGTGGTTGAGCATTGACCTAGGATCCAGGAGATCGCTGTTCAATTCCTGGTCAGGGCACAAGCCCGGGTTTCGGGCTTGATCCCCAGCAGGGGTGTACAGGAGGCAGCTGGTCCATGACTCTCTCATCGTTCATGTCTCTCTCTCTCTCTCTTTCCCTTCCTCTCTCTGAAATCAATAAAAATATATTTAAAACAAAGAAAAAGAAAACCATTTGTTAGTATTTAGTATTGGGTTTGGGAAACAATATAATTTATTGAAATTGTGGGGTTTTCTGGATGCTTTTTCTTTTCTTTTTTTTTAAAATATATCTTTATTGATTTCAGAGAGGAAAGGAGAGGGAGAGATAGAAACATCAATGATGAGAGAGTCATTGATCGAGCCCACAACCCGGGCATGTGCCCTGACCGGGAATCGAACCCCGATTGCCTGGATCCTAGGTCTAGGCTTAACCACTGAGCCACACCCGGCCGGGCTGGATGCTTTTTCTTAATCAGTAGAGCTAAGTCTTCTCTGCTTTAGATTTCTTCATTACTGCTCTCTGGATTCGGCAATGTTGCAATCCTCTGTTACTCTATATCCATGTCAATTAAACAGCACCATGCTTAGACAAGCAGCATTCCTTTGTTTCCTTCTCTTCTCTAGGTCATAAGAAAAATCTATAAAAAGTTTGGGGGTTTTCTTCAATACACTGAGGTAGAGGGAGAAGGTTCAGGTAGTTTGTGCTGAAAAATGCCTACTAAGGTGAGAAGACTTTCCTTTTTCCAACTGAATTATCTGGATATCTTTGTGGAAACCAATTGATCAAAAAATGTGGGAACCTATTTGTGTACTTTCTATTCTGTACCATTTATCTGTATGTCTCACCTGATACTAATACTATATTGTCCTAGTTACTGTAAACTTATAGTTAAGTGTTAAAGTCAGGTAGTTATGTCTTCCAATTTAGTTCTTTTTGAAAGTTGTTTGCCTATTCTGTATCCTTTGCATTTCCATACACATTTTAGAATCAGTTTGTCAATTTCTATAGACTTCAACAGGGATTTTGGAAGGGAACACAATAAATCTGTAGGCCAATTTGGGGAGAAGAGCTCTGATCCATGAGCATAGTGTCTCTCCATTGATTTGTCTTTAATTTCTCTCAGTGATGTTTTACAGATTTCACTGAACTAGGTTTTCACATGTATTGTTAAAATTATCTGATAATTTCATGATTTTAATGCTATTGCAAATAATATTGCTTTTAAGTTTCAATTTCCCATTTAAAAATTTTAGTATATAGAAATGCAATTGACTTTACATTGATTTTGTCCCCTGTAACCTTTCTAATCTCACTTATTCTAGTTTTGGGGGGGAAGGGGGTAGAGTTTTTAGGATTTTCTACAAACATGGTAATGTCACCTGCAAAGAAAGTTCACTTTTTCCTTCACATCTGAATATCTTTTATTTCCTCTTCTGTTCTGATTGGACCATCTTGTATTTCCAGTACAATGCTGAACAGATCAGGCATAAGAGCATTGATGACTTGTGCCAAAAATTCGGGGTTAGACTGATAAACGTCTAACTAGACTCCACAACTCCAGGGACCATAATTACAAAAGAGAAGTCCCTGTACTGATAACAGGTGTGCCCTCCTCTGTGCTGCTAGCTGATTGGTGCCTTCCACGCTCCATCCCGTTGTTGGCAGGATTTATCATTTTGCAGCTTGTAGGATTGAGGTCCCTGTTTTCTTGCTGGCTGTCAGCAGAGGGCGGCAATCAGAGCCTAGCCACGGGGCCTTCTCCAAAGGCCCCCTCACATCATGGCAGCTTCTTCAAAGTGAGCACGGACTCTTAACTCCCCAAACTCTTACCTTTACAGTTGATTTATAATATTTTATACCAATACACCACTGTTTCATGTCATATGCATTTAGAAGATATTCAGTGTGTGCTTAGAAAGAAATGAATTCAGAGCAAGCAAAGGGAGGAAAGAACAAATGAGTTCCTTAGCTAACACAAACTAGTTACAAAATGGCCCTGAAGGGTAACTTTTTTACTCTGGCAACTTTATTTTTATTTTTTTGTTGTTAATGATTTTTTAAAGAGGGAGGGGGGGGGAGGGAAACACTGATGTGAGAGAGACACATCAATTGCTTGCCCCTCACTCACCCCGACTGGGGCCAGAATCGAACCTGCAGTCCAGGTATATACCCTTGACCAGGGACCAAACCCAAGACCCTCCGGTGTGCAGGCCAACATTCTAACCACTAAGATACCGGCCAGGGCGTCGGGCAATTTTTTAGTACTATTATTAAGTAATCTTATTAAACTTTCCACATACATATAACTATTTCGGAAACAGAAAATACAAAGTTGTAAATGCAGCATGCTAAGCAGGACTGCTAGTTTTCAACCCATTAAGTGTTAGGATGGTAAAGGTTACTTGCACTTAGATCAGCTAAATTCTGTTATAGTTTTTTGTTGTTGCACAAATCAGATGAAGACTCAAGAACCATTTACTAGACATTGCAATATTCTGAACACTATAAATAATAAGATAATATCACTGCATCTGGAAGCTTAATATTTAAACTGGACACATTAAAGCAACAGATACCTAAGGCTTCTTTATGAACACTGGCATTTTAGCCCGGCTGGCATGGCTCAGTGGTTGAGCTTCAACCTATGATCCGGGAGATCTCGGTTCAATTCCCAGTTAGGGCACATGCCTGGGTTCAGGCTTGATCCCCAGCAGGGGACGTGCAGGAGGCAGGCAATCAATGAATCTCTCATCATTGATATTTCTACCTCTCTCTCTCCCTCTCCCCTCCTCTCTCTGAAATCAATAGAGATATATTTTTAAATAAATAAATAAACAAACAAACACTGGCATTTTAAATAAAAATGTACATATAAGATAGGTGTAGAAAAAAGGGGAGTATGTCCATTTGAGTTAATATCTGACCACCAACAAAGTTATGTTCCATCAACTTCAGCCAGAGAGCTGTTCAACAATGAGTTTCAGCCAAAAACCAATGTAATTTGTAATAATAGTTCTTATTCTGAGGTATGTGGGTTTCAGAGGATCTGTGAATCTCCTGAAAACTGTACACTAAATTGTCTTATGTGTCAATTTGTGTTTTTCTGAGATAAACGAGGGTGCATAGCTTTCCACAGATTTTCAAAAGGTTACACAGCCCTCAAAACAACAACAAAACACAAAGAACCAATGACTTAAATATTATAAAAGAATTTCAAATGTTTATTTAAAAAATAAGCTACACAATAAAATGCGATACACAAAGCTAAGACCAAAGACAACCTTCCTTATTATGATCAGTAAATTTCTGACTCTGGTTCCAGAATAATAAATCAGGATATGCTTTATCATCAAATAGTTATGTACCACAACTTTGCCTCTTTTAAGTGGCACATTTTTATTGTCCACTGCATTTTCCCTACAGAACTAAAGGATCTGCAGACTCCAGCTTGATAAACTCTCCTATATCAAGATCAGAGAATAAAATAATCTCCCAATGGTCATTACCACAAGCTTCCCTATAAAGTTCTACTACCCTTCAACGCAACATGTTAAAGGCATATCATACAGCAAAGGAAACTTTAATACATCTTATTTTAAAACATGAAACCCATGGGAAATTCACCACTGTAACTAGAAATGAGCTAAAATCTCTTGGAGCTTTTTCTGGAAAAACCTATATTGTTTCTATAAGTAATAACAGATTGCCTTATTTTTCCCTCCAAGAAGTTAACTTGCTACAGATTTGTATCCAGACAGTTTCCTTTTGACTAATGTCCAATATTTAAAGTTTTTTATTTTAACTGAAAGAACTCTTTGAACAAGAACAATGTTACAAAATAATAGTTCTAAAAGTAAATGTTACAAACAAAAGGGGAGAACAGATACACTGTTTTGAATATAGCCATGATCAAAAGTAGTAGAAAATGTCTAGGAAAAAAGTGTAAGCACCCTATTGGAAAACTTCTTGATACAGAAAGAATTATTTGCTCTGGGAGATCCAGCAGAATTCCATTTTCATAATACTTGATTTTAAAAAATACAAGACCCAGATTCTCTTAGATCTGGTATCTAGAACCACCATAATCTAATATTACCACAAGAGCAATTTTTTATTGCCCTAGTTTTATTCTAGCTTAAGAAAAAAATATATAAATATATCTTTTAATCCTCGCCCGAGGATATTTTTTCCATTGCTTTTCAGAGAGAGTGGAAGGGAGAGGAAGGGAGGGAGGGAGGGAGGGAGACATCGATGTGAGAGAGACACCGATTGGTTGCCTGCTGCATGCGCCCAGACCGGAGCTGGGATCGAGCCTGCAACCGGGATACGTGCCCTTGACCAGAATCAAACCCAAGACCCTTCAGTCCACAGGCCAATGCTTTAACCACTGAGCCAAACTGGCTAGGGCTAAGAAAATATTTTTAACCATCAAGTACATTTTATTTTTAAAGCACTTTCATGTAGATTATATTACAAGTTTTTGCCAGGTAAATAAAGTAAATAAAGATGAACTCATTAAAAATATCACTTATTGTTCTCCTACACATCAATAACCAAGTAGAAAAATTTTTAAATAAAATAAAATCACCATAGCAATAAAAAACTAAAGCATCTAAGAACTAATATAACAAATGCACGCACAATATCTTTATAGAAAAAATTAAAGCTTTAATAAAGTTATTACAATTGGATATTCATATAATAAAAAAAAGGAATCTTGATCCCTACCTCAGACTCTACAGACATATACACAATGGATTGCAAATCTAAATGTGAAAGGCAAAATAATAAAGCTTCTAGAATAAGACAGAGAATTTCTTCATAACCTAGGTAAAGATTTTTTAAAGAGGACATAAAGTATACTATTCATTAGGGAGGGAAAAGAAATTGGACCAAATTAAAATTTAAAATCCCTGCTCATTAAAAGCCACCATTAAAAGAGTGAAAAGCAATCCACAGACCAAAGATAATTACAATACATATATCTGATAAAGGATTCATATCTAGTATAAAAAAGTCCTATAGATGGAGACAAGAGAATCCAACAAAAAAATTAGCAAAAGACTTAAACAGGAACTTCATGAAAGAATATATCTAAATGGTCAATAAACTTACAAAAAGGTGCTCAATTTCATTAACACCAGGGACATGCAAACTAAAATCACAATGTGATACCACTATACACCCATCATAATGGCTAAAAAGCAAAAGATTTTAAAAAAAGCAAATGTTGGCAAGGATGTGGAACAACTGGAACTTTCAAATGCTGCTAGTGAGATGGTAAATTGATACAACTGTTTTGGAAAACTATTTGGTAGTATCTACTTAAAGCTGACTATAGACAAACTGAAGCTGAAAATAGGCAAACTCTACAACTGAGCACTTCTAGTCACATACCCAACAGAAAGGCATACATTTGCTCACCAAAGAACAAATTCTTAGTAGCCCAAGACTGGAAACAACCCAGATACCCATCAACAGTAGAATGGGTAAATTGTGGTATATTCATATAACGGGATTATGCACAGCAATGAGAGTAAACAAACTCAACTACATACAAAAGAATGGATGACTCTCACAAAGACAATGTTGAGTAAATGAAGCCAGACTCGAGTATATACTGCATGTATTTAACTTCATAAAGTTCAAAAATAAGCTAAATCAGGAGTTATTGCAAAAAAGGTAGGGGAAGGGATGGATGGTGACTGGAAGGGCAGGCAAGGGTGTCTTCTAGGGTTCTGATGTTTTTTGATGTGGGTGCTGCTTACTTACGTGGGTTTACTTTGTGAAAATTAGTCAGTGTGTACATTTACAATTTGTGCATTTCATGTATTGTATATCAATTAAAAGTTCAGATGAGAAAAAATAAGGAAAACATACTGGATTCTAGAACTCAAAAGAAGCATATATACTACAACAGGTAAATAAAAAATTTTAATTTAAAAAATTCATTAAAGGGGATATAAATGATGACTTAAAACACTGGTGAGATATTGTTATTGATGGGATAATTTAACATTAAGACAACCATCCTCCCTAAACATGTAATTTAATGTAATTCCATTAGGATTTTTTGTATTCTAAAATATGTACTGAACAATAAATGTGTATAAATAGTTAAGACAATTTTGAAAAATAGAAGTATAGGGGAATCCTTATCAAATTATGACATGCTACACACAGTAAGAACAACAATGTGTTTCTGGAGCAGGAGTAGACAGACTAATGGGATACTACAGAAACAGACCTATTTACATATGAGAAGTTGAAAAAGAATGACCTGCTTAATAAATAATTGTTGGGAAAACTAGCTCACACAAAGAATAATAACTGAGGTGGCTAAAAAGATAAATGCCACATGGCTGAAAACCTAAAAATAAAACTATAAGGCAAACAGAAGAAAATGTAGAAAATATCTTTGTGAACTTCTAGTAAGATGCACAACAAGATTCAAAACAAGATTCAAAATGCACAAACCATAGAGTGAAAAACTGTTGAACTAAAGAATTTTGTTCAACAAAGTATGATATAAACAAAGTTAATGGATGACAGCCTTGGGAAAAGATATTTGCAATGTCAAAATAGACAAGGGGCTAATCACTAGGATACTCCTGCCCCCTCCAAAAAAAGAGGCAGGAAATCAAATGGAAAACTGGGTAAAGATTATAAATAAGCAATTCACAAAAAGTAGAAACTCAACTGGCTAACAAGTATATGAAGAGATGCTCAAACCTCAATTAGTAAATAATGCAAATTAAAGCAAACCAAAAATACAAAATACCACTTTATAGCCATCACATTGGCAAAGATTTTTAAACATTAGATAATATCAATTGCTGACGAGGATTTGGGGAAAACAGGATTCTTGTGTACTGTCAGGGATAGGGTAAACTTTCAGTGATTCCGAGGAGCAAATCGGCAGTATTTAGCGAAACTAGGTATATGTGTATACCCTATTACCATGCAGTCCACTCTAGAAAACATTTCCCAGAGAAACACTGCATAGGTCCCAAAGAGGATGAATGAGGACATTCATCATATAATCAGTTGGAAGTTAGATGCAACCAACGAGTTTACCACTAGGAGAATGGTCTGTAAACATGGTAGAGCCATACCATGGATTATGCTACCATTAAGTAAAAGCAATAAAAAACACATAAATATAGCTATAAAGATAGAGCTATGAAATCACCATTGAAAGAAAATCAAGAAAAAGAATGAGCTCTATGATACAATACTATACTGAAATTAAAAAGCAAAATTAAAAAAATTTTTTTTTAGAGAGAGAGGAAGAGAGAGGGAGAGGAAGAGGGGGAGGGGGAGGAGGAGGGGGAGAGGGAAACATTAACGTGAGAGAGACACATTGATTGGTTGCCTCCTGCATATGTCCTGACCGGGGCTGGGGATCAAACCTGCAACCCAGGTACCTGCCCTTGACTGGGAATCAAACCAGAGACACTCTGGTGCGTAGGCCAACTCTCTAACCACTAAGCCAGGGCAAAAAACAAGCAAATATTTAAAAAGCACACATACCAAGCAACATTGTATAATTATAAAGACATATATATATATAGAGAGAGAGAGGAAGATACACCAAATACATTGGTGGGTGGCCAAGGGTGTGTGAGGTTGGGAGGGAGTGGGAGGAATCGCCATGAAGGGACAAAGAAGTAAAATAAAATGAGAGAGGTCTTGCATAGCCCATTGATATTGTGCTATGAACAGATTAGAAATTTTGAGTAATTCAACTCCCGGTACTTGAGGTCTCCCTTTAAAAAAAAGCTCACCCTTCTTATGATAAAGAAACCAAGTTACAATAATATAAATTAACCTGCAAAATGATGGAAGTGCTCCTTCAAACTTCTATTGATGCCCGGCCGGGCGTGGCTCAGCGGTTGAGTGTCGACCTGGGATCCAGGCGATCGGGGTTCGATTCCCGGTCAGGGCACATGCCTGGGTTGCGGGCTCGATCAATGACTCTCTCATCATTGATGTTTCTATCTCTCTCTCCCTCTCCTTTCCTCTCTCTGAAATCAATAAAGATATATTTAAAAAAAAACAAAAATAAATAAAATTAAAAAAACTTCTATTGATAACTCTAACCTGCTCTAGTCGTATCTGAAGAGACACTTGATTTCATACAGATTTCAAGCTTCTAAACACCCATATACCTGGAAAGATAAGTTGTATATCCTTCCATGTAAGTCCTTGGGATTCATTCAGGTTGCAGTTTAAGTTTCCTTTCAATCAATCCAAGAAGTATCAGTGTGACCAAGCAAAGCGGGTTCCAAAGGCAGGAAGCAGAAGCAAATGATGCTATGGAAGTACCTTTCTGAACAGTCCCTTCTGCTGCTGTAGAGCCTCGGGGCAACCCTTCAATGTAGGTGGTCACCAACAAGTCTGCTGAGATAGGCTGACCTTGCAGCTTTTGCAGTCTCTCTTGTACAGCACTGGTCAGGTCTACATAAGCTTCATCAATGCTGGCACGTTCAATCACAGCAAAACGTGACATTACCTCCATCACTTCCACACTGGCTTCCCGGTACCTAAGAAGTATAAGGATTATACATGTAGGCAATAAATGGAGGCCCCATACCTCCCTTGTAATAGAATAATAATATCCATGATCAGTGTAAGATCTCCCTAAAGAGAGGAATGGCTTGTCAGAGACTAGATAGTAACTCAATTAAAGGGGTCAATAAGTAGGAAAATGGTCAATAACAAAAGCAAGGAAAAAGAACCATGGAGGCAAATATTTGCAGTGCAACCCTGGCGCACCAAGGTAGAAAGCATCCAGACCATGAACATGTCTATGTGACAAAGATCTCTCTAAAGAGGAAAGAAATACTTCAAACTAGTTTAACTAGAAAACATTTTCCTATTCCTTTTATTTTCATATACCCACTGTAGTATTCTGCTTCTACTTTTGTCTTCAAATAAGAGGTAACTTATAGAGAACAGTGCACTGATTAGTGAACCTAAGTATCTTGTTTTCCTCAGGTTGGTATTTCTCATTATAAATTAACAAAGTGATGTGTATTTTATACTCCAGTCAATGGTGAGTTTGATTAACATGAGCTGGTCCTCGCTACACATACACACCCTCAACCAATCAAGGTCAAGCACTTCTGAATATATTAACGTTCAAATTATTGAGTTGAAGATAAGCTTCTAGAATGTGGTAATGCGCCTGGACAGGCAGACAGCCTCCCCTAAGGGATACCAATCTCCTCATATACAGTCTATTCAAACCATAACAAGCAGCTCTTCTGGCTGTATGTAGCTAGTTTTCTATGGCAATATGTGGATGTTTTGTTTTGGACTTGCTATAGAATTTAAACAAGTTCTTTGTTCCTGTTGAACCTATTTTATTTATCATAAAAACGGAAATGTTTGCACACTTCACTAAGACATCTATCAAAACTAGTATAATTATTGTTCTAAAATATTCTCAAATGAGAGAATTAGAGAAAGAATTAGAAAAAGAAAGAATTAAAGAAAGACAGCTTTTTTTCCTTTTAGTCATTATTTGGGCTGGAGAGAGGATAGTCAGACCTCAAAGAAAAAAAAGAGCTCAAGTGTGTGCAAGAGCATGAGAGCACAAAACACTCACCCATATAGAGCAAGGAAAGGATACTTCTTTTAAAAAAATCAAAAATTTTATTGAGAGAGAGAGAGAGAGAGAGAGAAACATCGATTTGTTATTCCACTTATTTATGCGTTCATTGGTTGATTCTTATATGTGGCCTGACCAGGGATTGTACCACAGCCTTGGTGTATTGGGACGATGCCCTAACCAACTGAGCTATGTGGCCAGGGCAGAGCAAGGAAAGGATACTCTATTGCAGCAGTTGTTCTTCACAACCTCTTGAGTAAATTACTCCAAAGTATGTTTAAGAATATTTGATAAACTTAGTGTATTTACATTTCTGGAAATCATATTTTTAGTTTTTATAACCTGGTATCACAGGTTAATTATTAAAATAATAATTTTAAATGATCAAATCTTAAAAATTCTCTGGCCTATAAACTTACTCCTAAATTTTCAAAAACTGCCTTTGTTCAAAAAGTTTAAAGTTGGTGGCATGTGACTTTTCAAAATCACACTCTGAAGCCAACTATATTTCTGGGAAGTTACATTGTCTTTACCAGCATAAAATTCTATTCAATGCAATTTAGCATATGTCCATTAGCTGAATTCTAATTTAGGGTTAAGGTATCAAGCTCCAGTCAAATCTGTCTTCTTTTCTGGCGATAACTTCAATGTACGTTTGGCTATGATGCTCCACCTTTAGACTTCCAGTTCACAGGTGAATTCAGGAGTATCTCAAGTCCCAAGTCAAAGCATGATCCCTACACACCACACCACACAGTATAGTAGTGCACTGTGAGATGCTGATAAGAGAATGTGGTGAGAATGTGGATGCTGATAAGAGAAAACAATTGAATCCTCAGTCTTCTTTCTAGCTGTGTGAACTTATTTAACGTCTCTAAACTTGTTTCCTTGTCTGTGTGTGTGTGGGGGGGGGGGGAGTACTACTAAAACATACCGCATAACAAAGTAAGATTTAAGAGATATTGCCTATGGAGAACTTACCGTAGTGTCTGGCATATTACATATGCTTAATACATACTATTAGGATTATTATAATGGCTTGGGCTTGTATCTACCTCTGACTTGGCTATGCCTATACATGCCTCCCATTCCAAGGCTGACCTTCTAAGATTTGGGAAGAGAGAGCTCAGTTCAAAAACAGAGAAGGTAGCCCTAGCCATGTTTGCTCAGTGGTTAGAGCGTCCCCGCAGACTGAAAGGTCCCGGGTTCAATTCCGGCCAACGGCAACGAGCCCCAACCAGAGCCGGGGATTGAGCCTACAACCAATCGATGTGGTGTCTCTCTCACATCCATGTCTCTCTCTGTCTCTCTCCCCCTTCCATTCTCTCTGAAAAGCAATGGGAAAAATATCCTCGGGTGAGGATTTTAAAAAAAGCAAAAAAAAAACAACAACAGAGAAGGTAATCTCCTTTGAGATTGTTAAATTCTGACAAATAATTCTAGATATTGCACTAGAATGTCAGTTTGACTAAGTCGTCTCTGGAAAAACTTTTTAGTTTCAGTCAATTTCATTACTTCAAACACTTCAAACTTGGCCTGAGAACATAGAAATTGATATTAAGTTTTAAGTCTAATAACCAATTTTAGAAAAGAAACTGAAAGGGTGTCAAGGGCAGCAATTGGTATAGGTTATAATGACTGAACTGTTACTGAAATACAATATCAGCATCTGTTTTCATTTCACACAGAAAAGTTGGCTGACCAAAGGTAAATTTTTCAGATGTTATTTACACAAAACAAATTTGAAACATCAGTTCCTAGACTCATGGAATAATATTTCCAACTTCTCCATTCCCCTTAAACAATCTTTTCTTCTTACTTGGTGAGGTTAGCTTTTCCACGGGTCTCACGAACTTGTGCCAGTAGAAGATCTGGGCATAACTTCTTAGCATCATCTGCCCACATGTTTCTAGTGACCCCAAATGCACGAGCTTCATAACTCACTGCAACTATTCTAAGGTTACAGAAAAAAGGAACAGAAAAATATTACATGATCACAGGCAAAAATAATTACAATTTAACATGAATAGGCTATACACATAACAGTAGAAACTTTTTGGCCACAGATGCCACTACTTGATTTCAAATACAGCAGTACAGAAATCTCAAAAATAGTACCTAGCACAGTGCCATGCAGTCTTACAGATTAAAACAGCACTTGACAGTTACAACAATAACTATGATACATACCCACCACCCTTCCATGACTTGTACTGTACAACTGCACAAGGTTTATTTCTCAAATGAGGATTTTGCCGCTGCTCCACTTGAACAAAAAAACAGTCCATGTCCAGTAGAGCAACTACCCGGTCCTGTCCATTAGCCATTTTTCTGTAAGACAATATTTTATAGACAGTTAAAAAGGATACCTAATCTAAAGTGCCAAAGAAAACCGTATTTCCATTCTTCTGTTGAGTTACCATGAGTATGAGAGCCTGGAAACTAACAAGAATGAAACAGGCATTTTCTTCTACTGCTAGAAGGAGAATAATAAATTGCTACAATTTTAGGAAGGTAATAAGTATTAAAAACTTTAAAAATACTCATCCCCCCAAAGAAGTGAACACTCCACAAAGAAGATAGTATACAAATAGTCAACAGGCACAGGAAAATGAGCTCAACATCATTAGCCATAGGGAAATGCAAATTAAAACCACAATGTACAATCTAGTTCATAGACAAGACACAAGTGTAAATTGAGGGAAAAGAGAAGCAGAAAGTGATATATAACATCATAGCATTCATGTGAATTTCTTTAACTTTTTATTTTGAAATAATTTTACTTACAAAAATACTGCAAAAATAGTGGGGTTCTCCTATACCCAGTTTCCCCTAATATTAATGTTTCACATAGCACAATGATCAAAACTAAAAAATGAACATTAAAGTGTAATATTCAACTACATATGTTACTTAACTTCACCATTTATTCCATTAATACCCTTTTTCTGTTCCAGGATCCAATCTTAGTCATCATGTCTGCTTAGCCTTTTCCAATCTGTGACACCTCCTCAGTCTTTCCCTGTTTTTCATGACATTGACACTTTTGAAGAGAACTACTGAGTTAATTTGAGAATATCTCTCAATTTAGGTCGTCTGATGTTTTCTCTTGATTAGATTGAAGTTATGCATTTTTGGCAATAATATCACAAAAGTTATGTGCTCTCCTCGGGGTATCATATTGGGAGGTGTGATATTGGCATAAGGTCAATATGTCTTATGATTGGTGATGTTAACCATGATCATTTAGTTGAGAAAGTGTTTGCCAGGTTTCTCACTGTAAAGTTACTATTTTTTCCTTGTGACTAATCTTAGGGGAGATACTTTGAGATGGCAAATATCCTGTCTCTCCTCAAACTTGCAACCACTAAGCACCCATCAGTGAATCGTGCCTGCAGCAATTACTTTGCAGTGTTCTAACGGTGATTTTCTACTCATTCATGTAAATTTCTGAGAACAATTCCACGTACTATTTACGGATAGACATACATAGTAGATTGGAAAAACAAACCTTATAATACTCGATAGTGGATACAGACTAATATTATCATTAACAATATTAGAAATTTGGAAGAAGGAATGTAAACTAATGAAATGGCTCCCCAACTTTGCTGCAGACTGGAATTACCTAGGAACATTTACGTAAGATTGATACCAGCTTCTACCACCAGACATCCTCATTTAATTGGTATGGATCTGACCTAGGCATTGTGTTTTTACAAGCTCTCCAGGCACCTCTAACATGCAGCCGAGATTGAGAATCACTGACCTAAAGTATACAAGCTATTTATGGAAAACCAGTAATTCATGATTTAAATATGAGAAACACAGGCTATACAGTTGAGTAAGCACTCAACTGTATTCTTTTAAAAAAGTGTCAAAAATTAACATTCACCTTGAAAAAAGTGGTATGCAACTACAAACTGCAGGTTAGTGGAAAGAAAACAATGAACTTAAAAAATGAGAGCGTCAAGGCATTAATTACTTATCAATTCTACTTACCCCAAAGGGGCAGAATGTGACACTTTAAACATTTATAAGTTAAAACCATAACATGTCAGAAATCACTTTACCTTTAAGTGCCTTTTGCGTAGCACTGGAACAGATGCCAGAATAAAAATAGCAAATGCATTTTCACACACACACACACACACACACACACACACACACACCGCCAGGTACGCACCATACTAGAAATAAATACCATAAGGGGGGTTTGAATAGGAAGCAGTGATTTAAGTCCAGCAAACATATTACTGAGTATAGGAATACAAATTTAACAAATAATGAAGCTGTTGGAAGTTTTCAGTTCACACATTTTGCTGGAGAAAGCAAGAGCTTTTTAAAGATGGGACATGAAACATACTCTCTGCCAAAACGATCTTTTCAGAATAAGGGTTATATTACTGTGGAGCCATATCTAGCACTTCAAATGATTAAAACTGCACAAACTTTCTATTGCAGTTTTTCATCTTTAAATATCTCGACTTATCCCAATCTGTACAAAACAAGTTCGGTGCCCATCAGGTGATAATACATCCAAGGAAAGTAAGTACAAGTGAAGAGGCAGGTTTAAGAGCTATAAAGTATCATTTTTTTACACACACACACGCACGCTTAGAGAATACCAGGGTCTATCTCCCTGTGAGCACGTACTCCCATTTCATGTAACTTGGGCCCGATGTTGTCACCAACCACTGCTATATCATAAAACCAATAACCAAAGCAATACGAACAGTTCGAAAACAGTGATACCGAAAGTTTCCAAATTCTCTTACCAATGTGGCAAATACCTGGCAAAACAGCCAACCGCGGACGCTGCAAACGCTGGGCTCGCCGTCCGCAGAAGGATGAAAGCGTCTCGAATGTCTGTCTCCTTTCCGGGAGCAAGTCAGTCGGTATCGAGAGATTTATCCCCGTCAATATGACAAAACGGACCAAGGGTCGCAGAGGTTCCTTGCCCGGGCAGCGGCCCGCACACCCGTGTGGGTTCAGCCAACGCCGGCGCGCTCAACAGCCAGCCCTTCTGACAGATATCAGACTGCGCGCTCGCCGCGAAGGGCGTTGACGCGCCTGCGCGCTGCAGCTCTTCCGTCTCCCGCTTCTCCACCTAAGGGCAACCGTCACAAGGAGGCCGCCACTTCCGCCGGCGCGTGCGCAGTGGAGGGTCGGGCGCGTGTGCTGCGCCTGTTCTTTCCCGGCTGGCGCTTCTGCCGCCCACGGCTCCTCCTCTGACTCTCCACCCCCCAGCCCACCGCGGCCGGGTACTAGCGTGTTATCCCGGCACGGGAGCCGTCTGTACCTTGCGCTCCCGGACAGCCATAGTGCGCTCTCGCTGCGCGTGGCAGTAGCCATGGCGATGGATCAAGTGAACGCGCTGTGCGAGCAGCTGGTGAAAGCGGTGACGGTCATGATGGACCCCAGCTCCACCCAGCGCTATCGGCTGGAAGCCCTCAAGGTAGCTGGGGTCTGGTGCCCCGGGCCTGCCCTGAGACCCTCCCTGAGCGAGCCATCCCCGCGCTGTCCATAACCCAGGTCGTCTCCTGCCCACGCTGCCCTTGGACCTCCCTCCCCAACCCCGAGGGGCCTCCCCTCGCCGCCCTCCGCGCCCCTTCCCACTCCCAGCCTACTCCGCTCGCCTCGCCTGCCCTTTTCCCGGGACGCCCCGCTCTCTAGCTGCTTTTGGCGGTCTCTTCTCACCATCCACTCCCCACTGCCCTCTCCTCCCCCTGTCCGGACTTCTGTTCACTCGTGTTCGCACTATGATCCTCTCTACAGCTGGCTGCACTTATTTTCCCAAGCCGCACATCCCCGCGTCCCCTCGCCTTCCCGCGGCGCACGTGTCCGTCCGTACTCAGCAGCAGCTACGTTCTTTATGGTCTCCCCAGCACTAAATGTTTCCCTGCTAACCTGCTCTCCTGACCTACCCTAAGTGAGCTCCAGCCTCCATAGTGTCCTTTTACTTACATCGTTATACCCCTCCCTACCCTCTTATGTGTCGGGTATTTCGGCTAATTCTCACACGCCCTCTCCCCATGTTTCATATTGTGTAATATTCTTAGGCTATTTTGCGCAAAGATGAACTTCCACCACTTACTTTGCATTTTAACAAGGGCACTTTGATTTCCTGAAAGTAGTTTTCTTGAGTTCCGGGTTGTGCTGCTGGGACTAACTCTTGTATTGCAATTTGGGGATGCTAATACAAATGGGGATGCTGATGCAATATGAACGTATTCCCGCATCAAATAATGCATGTGGGCTGTGAGAAATGAAGTAACCATTAGGAAAAAAGTACTTGTGCTGTGCATAGTTTAAGTGATATACACTGAGCATCACTTGGAGGAAACTTTACAACATGTAGATGTATTCCACAGAATTTGGAATCAAACAGTTAAGTTGTATTTGTCTTTTTACTATGAAATATTAAAAATGGACACAAAAGTAGAGAGACTACTATAGTGATCTTTGTGTATACCCACTGCATGCTCAGCTGTTGTAAAAATTTTACACTTGCCTTATTCCCTTCCCCTCCACCAAAACTTTTTAAAACAAATCCTAGAAGTTGTCGTTTCACCCCTATATACTTCAGGGGTGTATCTCTGACATAACTCTTTAGTTTTTTATATCAGATTTTTTTCAACACGAGTTGGATATTGCCTGGGAAATCTGGAACTATGAAAGTAAAAGGAATGTTTGTTGCTCTTTACTCATAATATTGGTCTATATTTTGCAACTTAAAAATATAGCTCAGGTTGGAGTTAAGATGAAGTTTTTTTAGTCCCTACTCCTGGCTCCTAAGGGAAACGTTAACTTTTCTTCTTTCAGTTTTGTGAGGAGTTTAAGGAAAAGTGCCCTGTCTGTGTACCCTGTGGCTTGAGGTTGGCTGAGAAAACACAAGTGGCCATCGTCAGACATTTTGGCCTTCAGATCCTGGAACACGTTGTCAAGTAAGGAGGAGCTTTTGGACTTTGCCACTGAAGTCTATAAGAGAGAAAAATCTTTATTTCTTATATAACTTATAGAGATACTCTTTAGGTGAGCAGAAAAGAGCAATCCCCAAGAAGAAAGGATTGTTCCCCAAGAGGTTATCACAGCCTCACGAAGCTCTCATTTAAGACTTAACTTTTCTCTTCTTCAGTTTCTTCATCCATGTAAAGTGCAAAGTACATACTAAGCATTCTATAAATATTAACTGATAGTCATTCAGCCAGCATTTACTGAGTTCCTATTATATCCCAGCAGACCTCAGAGTCTGTTTAGAAAGGCTCTAAACCATCACAGAAATGGAGTTAGTGATATCAAGATTGTATTTTCTGAAAAACAACGACACAGTTGCAGTTGTCCCAGGTGTATACCTTTGCTTTTGTCTCTCAGGAAAATCAAGGGGAAAGCTGATCTGTGCACAAATCCTGTGTAGGTTCCAATTAATGGACCACTGCCCATATAAAACTCTTTCCCAAGAATTTTTCTGTTGTTAGCATTTTGGTTTAGTGTGGACTGTTTTGTCTGTTCTGTGAAGCTTTTGAAATCAAAAGTATAAGTTCGTAGTGAAATCGCCAACATAATCTAACACAAGAATGAAAGCTAGTCTCATAAAGAGAAGACTTCTAATGTGGTTCTGTTGACTTTGTGCATTTTGGTGGCCAGGTTTCGGTGGAACAGCATGTCTCGATTGGAGAAGGTCTATCTGAAGAACAGTGTCATGGAGCTGATTGAAAATGTAAGGAATGGTTGGTTGGAAGACATGTTTCCAAGGTAGTTTAGACAGAGTGGCTTCTTCAATGTAGCATTTGTGTAAAAATTCACTGGTTCCTCATACGTCAGCATGCTTTGTATGATACTGAATATTACCTTCAAGGTAAAAAGAACCACCATCACAAGAAATCATAATTCATCACAAATGCATTGTATAATAGTAATAGTGAAAAATTTGCAGAATGAAGTTGTTTCAGGAGTTAGAATATGACTTAAGATCCACAGCCTTTTTTTTTTATTTTACAAAGGATATAAAAAGTGGAATCCCCACCCCATTCATCCCCAGAATCTGATAGAAAAAAACTTAGGATCTGTTTTTTGCTAGTTCTGGGGAAACTTGATAAAAATAATTCATTAACCTTTTTGTTTTAAATCCTCACCTGAGGATTGTTTTTATTAAAAACTCGATTAAAAACCGAGAGTCTCTTTGGTTTTTATTAATTTTAAAGAAAGAGGAAGGGACAGGGAGAAAGAGAGAAACATCAATCTGTTGCCTCCTACATACACCCAGACCAGGGATTGAACCTGCAACCTGGGCATTTGCCCTGACCAGGAATTGAACGCAGGACCTTTTGGTGTGCTGCACGATGCTCCAACTAACCAAGCCACAGCAGCTAGGTCATCATTAATCTTGAGATTCAACTAAGGAGAGTCCCAGTAATAGTCTTTTTGTATCTTCTAATACTAGAACTATTAGTAAAATGTTTTGGTGCTCCTCCTAACTCCCATTTTATCAGGCCCTCAATGTATTCCTTAATTCTGTATTCTTCCACCCTGGCCCTCTTACAAATGAAACAATCAATATGAGAGTCTCTTCAGTTTCTAAAGGAGAACAGTGATGTCTTCCTTGCTCTGCGTGACAGCCATTTTATAAGCAGGCGTAACCCTCACTTAAGCTTTAAGTGGGAAGAATGATTAGCAAGAATGCAGGACAAGTGACTCAGACATGGAGAACAGGTTGGCTTATGCTGTTTAGTTTAAAAGTAGGACTGCTGATGAGCTTTTCCCTTGAACTCAGTCTTGCAGACCTCTTAATATCTCTTGTTCTTTTTCAGGGAACACTGAACATCTTGGAAGAGGAGAACCATATTAAAGATGTTCTGTCTCGAATTGTAGTAGAAATGATCAAGCGGGAGTGGCCACAGCACTGGCCTGACATGCTAATAGAATTGGACACTCTTTCCAAACAAGGGGTATGAAATACAGCGTACCAAATTAGTTTGGGGTTTTTGGGGGGAGTTCCTCAGGGGGTTCTCTTTTTTTTTTAAAAATTATTGATTTTTAGGGAGAGAGGAGAGAGATGTGGAAATGATGTTTTAGTTTAATTACCTTATTTCTGTTAATTTAGGAAACACAGACAGAATTAGTGATGTTCATCCTTTTGCGCCTGGCAGAGGATGTAGTGACCTTTCATACACTGCCCTTTCAAAGAAGAAGGGACATCCAGCAGACGTTAACCCAGAACATGGAAAGGATCTTCAGTTTTCTACTTAACACACTTCAGGAAAATGTAAACAAGTACCGGCAAGTGGTAAGGAATATCCCACCTACCCAAAGGTGTATTTTTTAACAAGTGTTTTTTTGTTTGTTTAAAGTTAAAATGAGCAAGGAACTAAGGTGTCTAGTTCAGCAAAAGAAAAGACCATTTTTTAAGCAAAAAAGAAATAGGTGACAGGAAAAACAACTGATTTTTTTTTTTTTTTTTAGAACTGATTTTCTAAGAAACTCAGGTCAGTGAGTTTCCATGTCTACTAGAAAAAAATTAATTCCTTTTACAGGAAGAACATTCTTTAAATAGTATAAAAATAAAGGTTAATTCTTAATTTTTGAAAGCTCATTTATCTAATAGGTCAGGGTAGTATCCCTGTTAAAATTTGAGGCCTCGTTTAGTCCTGGTCCCTTTTGTAGTGTAAACTGTGCCGAGTTTTATTAATCTTGACTACATGATTCTTGGTATTTTGTTCTTCCGGATGAGGTAGAGCTACTCTTAATTTTAATTGTCCCCTTTTGCAGAAAAGGGCAAGCCAGATACTCTCTTTCCAACCATTGTCATTTTTAGCAGAGAGCCTTCAGAAGAAGGCAGTGTGAAAGGTAATCTAATATAGTGTCCTCACCAGGGGGCAATTTAGCCCCCCAGATTGTCACAAGTAGGGATTGCTACTGGATCTAATGGGTAGAGGGCCCAGGATGCTGCTAAACATTCTGTAAAACACAGTCACCTCAATAATGAATTATCCAGCCCCAAATGTCAAAAGTACTGAGTTGAAAAAGCCTGGTCTAGGATTCTCATATGTACTTATTCCATAAATTAGGATGAATTAAAATAGTTATTTTTTTACACTTCTGACAGCTTCATTAAGCCTATTTTCAGAGAAGCACTAGACACTAACACAAATGGGAGAAGGTACTATGAGCTGTGTTGATGGGGAGGAACTAACTTACAGTGAGTAATATATACCACTTACAAGGTGGGGCAAAAGTAGGTTTACAGTTGTGAGTACTCAAAACATAGAGTTTATTCTTGTATTATTATTTATTAATTGTATTATTTTCCTAAACTGGAAACCTACTGTTGCCCCACCCTGTACTTGTTCGTACTTTATATGTCATTTAATCCTCAACACAATCCTAAGAGTCAGAAAGTATTGTCTTCATTTTACAGATAAGGAAAACCAAGGCTCAGAGGGTAATTATTAAAGACCCCCTAATAAATGGTTTTGATAAAATTCAAGCCCCATTCTTTTTCCTAGAGTGGACTTCTTTCCCAAAAATTTCTCCCCACGATTTTCAAAAGAAAATATCAAGGAAATAAACTTGCATTTAAAAACCTTTATGTATTGAGGGTCAAGGAGTATTCTTTTTCTTTTCCCTGGGAGATTTACTCCCTAGGAGGAGGAGAACAAATTTATGCTGTTAGTTGCCCTAAAAATCTGGCCAGTGTGCTAGAACAGGGCTGACTGGTGAAGTGTAACGCAAGTTAGAAATATCTACTGTGGTGTGGTGGTTTTTAAACCTCAGTTTCATTTTCCTTTATCTGTTAAACTGTGCTACCACTTATGCCCAGGACTAGAGCACACCAAGAGCCATCTCTTGTACTTGAACTTCTAGGTTTGCTTGTAATTGCTTCTCTGCTTCCATCCCTTCACCTTCCCACTTGGAGAGTAGGTTGAACAGTAAACAATGATGGGATGAGTAGGCTCACTTTCCTTGTCCCATCACCTGGCTCCTGCACTGGTCCCAGGGGCATGGAGGATCCAAATAGGGATCCAGTAGGGATTGCTGCTGGATCTAATGGGTAGAGGGCCCAGGATGCTGCTAAACAGTCCTCATATAAAGGACTTATAGGAGTGGAGAGTAAAGGCTGGACTTGTCTGATGTCACTTGGATCCCTTTTCCTTCTTGGGCAGCATTAGTAGATGCTGGTGAGAGGGTTCTACTCATCTCTGCCCATTAACAAACCTATGTGATCACTAATAATGAAGGCTTAATACTTGTTCTTTATGAAAAAAATATTTTTGATAATTGAGAAAAGGAGTCATAAAACAAGTTCTTTATGATCCTAATGGTAAGTTTTCAGGTACTTCAGAAGTTGTTATTCCTGCTTCTATTATTTTTCCTTTAATGGTCTTCAGTAGTTACTATTAATTTTAATTTCAGAAGTAAAGGAAAATGCTAATTTTATACACTTGTAAATTATAAGCATTATGTAATATTTTTATGGAATTTGGAGTATAAGGGTAAAAACCAGTCATAATTGCATATTTACTGAACAGACATTATTTTTATCTGTTTAGCATCTAATATTTTTGTGTATACATATTTTTCCTATATGTCCATCCATGCAGGGTCATAAAGTGTATTGATTTAATTTTTTAATTTATCTTTATTGTTGAAAGTATTAGAGATGTCCCTCTTCCCCCCTCCCCCCCCCATTCATTCCTCCCAGGCTGTACTGATTTAATTTTGTTTCTTGCTTTTTTTCCATTAACATTACATCATTTCAATATACTTTTGCCAGTTATAATTTGTCTTTTTTTTTTTAATTTGGAAAACATGCTAATACTTTGTTTTAAACACTTTGTGTTTAAATACTTTGTATTTCTTTCATCACTAGCAATGTTGAGCCTTATTGTTCATCTTTTGGTTTATTTCTTTGTGAACCATGTGCTTTGAAACTGTCTTTACGGATCCTAATGTTCTAACAAATATACGTAAGCTCTTTAAATATTACCTCTTTGCCATATTGCTAAAATTAAAATAACCCGTTGTCTTAGAGAGGAAATATCAGTTATGTGTTCTCAGTCAAGTTGTATTCTTTCCAAGATTGAAAGTTGAGTCTGTATTTGAGAATCTATTTGAGGGCCTTGATTATGGGGATGGAAAGTTATTACATAGCCTTTTGCTCATTAAAAACATTGGATCCTTATACTTCTTTTCTTTCAGAAGACAGATAATTCTCAGGAGCCAAAGGTAAGAGCTCTTTGTGGAGTTGGAAGGAGACTTCTTTGAGGCTTTCAGGTACAGGATATACCCACCTAGTGGAGGGTGACCTCAGCTTTGGTTTGTTTGATCACTGAGCTAAGGTGGAAGGAAGTTAAAATTACAGTTTTTGAGATTTCTTGTAGGAAATACAATGGTCTCACATATCAATGTGGTCTTATTGATATATTGAGACTGCCAGTGTTTGAGAAGTGAATGTGTTCATGAGCAAAAAACGTGACTTTCTTTTATTAGTGGCTGTTATATGAGTACCTTTTTTAAAAAATCATTTTCTTTTTAGAATTAGAAAATAGAAGGAGCTCGGGTGTATAACCACTGCTTCTTTGTCTGTGAATGAGGACTTAATGGTCAAAAAGTTATATTTTTTTCATTCAGGCTCAAGCAAACTGTCGAGTAGGAGTCGCAGCACTGAACACTCTAGCAGGCTACATTGACTGGGTGTCCATGAGTCATATTACTGCTGAAAACTGTAAACTCCTAGAGATGCTGTGCCTGCTTCTGAATGAACAGGAACTTCAGTTGGGAGCAGCTGAGTGTCTTCTCATTGCAGTCAGCAGAAAAGTAAGTTACCACTTCAAACTGACTTTTATCCCTGAAGTCTCTGAGGGGTGTGTGTGTTTAATTGTATGTTGTGGCAGAAAGACATTTAAAGGTTTGGGTGTTTTGGTTTGTTTTACTCGACACCAACTACCTGCCTTCAACTCCTTTCGACAACAGTTGGCCAATATTCTAGGGATTTATTGGCAGAATATACAGAGGTTTGTCGGTCTACTTGGTTCTTGAAATACTGTGAATCGTGGCTCTTCACACTTAAGAGATAAAAGTGGTATTAAAGTTTAAAACTCAGTGTTTATATCAAAGAATCTTAGGTGGTAGCTAGACTGGCATTGTATCTGTCTTGACTAACAAATGGGACAATGACTCTTTTCTCCATTGGAATGCTATCTTCAGATGTAACTTACTTTGCTTTCATATCTGCATTATTTCCCAACACATTTAAAAATATAAGTTTTATCCAGGTTAGGTTTTAAAAAGCTGGCTTTGATCTAGTGTTCAGTCAGCCCAGGGGCTATATGAGAAATTATGAAGTCGGTATATTTGATTATATAGGTAAGAAGATGATAGTATTGGAGGCTTTTAATAATATAGTTTTTCTGTTACCTGTGTTTCCCTAAAATTGGGTCTAGGGCAAGTTGGAAGACCGGAAGCCCTTAATGGTCTTATTTGGAGATGTTGCCATGCATTATATACTCTCTGCTGCACAGTGAGTATCTACTTTCCTGTGTTTTTTCTAATTTCTTTGTTATTCTTATATCATACTTGGATATATCTGAAGTTCCTATCTGAATGCTGGCAGTCAGTTGACAGTGTTTCTAATAAGACAATCAGGCAGTCTTAAAGGGACTATTGAATCTTTTTGAAGACCTTATGCCAGAAATTAGTGGCCACTGACTCAGCACTCACTCACGTTCACAATTTTCCCCACTATCCCCAGACAACTCATCTCCATGATTCTCTTCGTCTGCTTCTGATGATCCCCAAGCCTCCTAGTTGTCTTGGTGACTAGGATTGAGAGTGCTGAGATCTGGACCTGAGTCTGTCCCAGGGCCTGCCTTGACTATAGAACTTCAGACACTCCTCCCTGATCTCCTCGTCAGAGTAATTAATGCCTGAAGTGTTGAGGCTCTTGGAAACAGCAGGAACAATGTGTTTAATGATAAATGTGTGCATAAAACATATTCAGTGTCCTAAAATAATGGCTCTGCTTGTCTTCTAATTGCTCTGGAAATTATTAAAGCATTTCCTGATGTGTTTCTTACCAGGGAGTCACATAGAACCGTGTCTTACAAATAGTTGAAGCTGTTGCAACGCCCTCTTTTCAATACTCTTCACTAATTCTTGGTCCCAAGGACAAGCGAAAAGATGTGAGACACATATTATTACTTAAAATCTCTTACTGTCTATTCTAATACAGCTTTAATAATGGCTTTCTTTCCTGTGCAGACTACAGCTCTGTTTTTAAGGTGTCCTGTTAATTAAATGAGTGACATGTCTTTTGAGTAGCCACTGTAGTTAACTGTCTATAAAGCCCACTAGTTCTATAGAGACTATGACATTCACCCTGAGGTGTCCTATCTCCATTTGTGCTACTGATACTGGTTAGCAAAGCAATGATTCAGACCCAAGCAATCAGACTCCAAAGCCTGCACTGGAAACTGTAATGCCATACTGCCCTTCAATGTCACTAGAGCCTAGGTCTTGCTTACATCAAGACCCACGCTTTTTACATTATACTCTACTGCCTCCAGAACACAGCTAATATGGCTGCTGTCCACACTAGTCATGATTAATTCTTGTTATTATAAATAGTTTTACATCATTATATGTCAGGTTTAGCCACTAAATAAGTTATAAATTTTTTATTTAAAGCTATTTGGATTCCAAAATAGCAGATAAGGGATTACAGATACGAACTAAATGAGAAATGCGACACAAAGTTATGCTTTTATTATAGTTTAAGACTTTCTTTTCTTAGAGCAATTTAAGGTTCACAGCAAAATTTAGGGGAAGGTACAGAGATTTTCCACATACCCCCCCCCCCCATCCCAACACATGAATAGCCTTCGGCATTATCAACATCACTGACTAGAGTGGTACATTTGTTACAATTGATGAACCCACATTGACACATTAAATAATCCAAACTCATAGTTTGCCTTAGGGTTTACTCTTGGTGTACATTCAATGGATTATTAGCACTAAATAATATCCCATTGTCTGGATGTGCCAGGGTTTATTTATCCATTCACCTATCAAAGAGCATCTTGGTTGCTTCCAGGTTTGGGGAGTTATGAATAAAACTGTTATAAACATCCAAGTTTAATATGCTGTAAACATGCAGGCTTTTGTATGAACACAAGTTTTCAGTTCCTTTGGGTAAATACCAAGGAGTTTATATTAATTGCTGGATTATATGGTAAGAGTTTCCTTAGTTTTGTGAGAAGCTGTCAAACTCTCTTCCAAAGTGAGTGCACCATTCCCACCAGTAATGAATTAGAATTTTTGTTGCTTCACATCCTTGATAACATTTGGTGTTTTCATTGTTGGATTTTGGTCATTCTAATAGGTGTGCAGTGGTATCTTGTTTTAATTTGCATTTATCTGATGATATGTGTAGCATCTTTTCATATGTTTATTTACCATCTTTGTATCTAAGGAGATAGATGTCTGTTCAGGTCTTTAGTCCATTTTTTAATCAGGTTATTTTTTTATATATATATTTTTTTATTGATTTCAGAGAGAGAGGAAGGGAGAGGGAGGGAGAGAGAGAAACATCAATGATGAGAGTCATTGACCGGCTGCCTCCTGCACTCCCCCTGCTGGGGATTGAGCCCAAAACCCGGGCATGTGCCCTGACCAGGAATCGAACTGGGATCTTCTGGATCATAGATTGATGCTCAACGGCTGAGCCATGCTGGATGGGAAATTAAGGTTATTTTCTTACTGTTGAGTTTTAAGAGTTCTTTGTATATTTTGGATAAATAGTTCTTTATCAGATGTGTCTTTGCAAATATTTTCTCCAGTCTATGGCTTGTCTTTTTTCTCTTGATTATAGTCATTTTATTTTGTCATGGTATAAGAAATTGTTGCACATGCTCTCCTGGGGATCTAAGTTCTCCCTGGGTGTCAACCAATGTCTTTGTATAGCTTTTAATATATAGAAGTGTATACATTGTTCTGTGCAGTCATGCTCAGAGTTCACATTACTATTCCAAAATACCCAAGGACCATATAATGCCCCAAATTAGAGTATCTCTTGAGGAATAAGAGTGCATTGAACACTTTCTTTTTTTTAATCAGTCTTTAGTGTGTGGAGGTTTTTTTGGTTATGTTTTGTTTTTAAGTAACAAATTTGAATGTTGCAGCACAGACCACATAAAATTCCATTTGATAGGAATCCCTTTGGTTCTCTTGATATACACCTAATCACACTATTTTTCTCATCTTACAGGACTGCTGATGGAGGAGGCTTGGTAGAAAAACACTATGTTTTCCTGAAGAGACTCTGTCAGGTGTTGTGTGCTCTGGGCAATCAGCTTTGCGCATTGCTGGTGAGCACTTTTTGGAGTGTTTCAGAGCTATTTGAGGAGAACATGTAGAAAGATATATTTGTGTTAGGGCTGACACATGCCATTGGTTTTAGCCCCATGGAGCATTGCCCTACAAATTATTTCATGTGGTTCTATAGATTAAATTCTTTTAGCAGAGTTTAAATGATTCAAATTTATTTTAATAAGTCAATTATGAATATAAACAGCAAACATCCACATACATTATTCCATAAAGTCAACAGTGCTGTTCTTGTGAATTTTGGTACTTGTAAAACATCAGTCTGCTAAGTGCATTAACCCTTAAAGTCCTATTCGATTATGAAATATTAGAGATGAGTGAAGAACCCTTTTCCGAAATCTAAAGGATCTATTGTTAGGTCATAAAAGAAAACTTTAGTCTGATTTACCTAGAAATACCTGTCTTTAGGGAAATGTTTAATACTTAGTCTTATAAGTTGGAAGATAGAATATTGGTACAGACATTTATGTTTGATGTTATGCCTTTTTGCGGTAGCTTGAATAGTTAGAGGATAGAGCTTCAGATGTACATGTACCATTGAGTGCTTACTTAATAGGTCACAGAGATGTGAATAGATAAGAAATAAAGAAATAATATGGATTTGTTCTTTCTGTGATTTTGGAAATGAATACTCTTTATTTTGCTATTTGACTACAGAATATTTTTTTAAATTGATTTTAGAGAGAGGAAGTGGGGGGGGGGAGACATCGATCGGTTGCCTCCTGGATGCACCCCAACTAGGGATCGAACCTGCAACCTGGGTATGTGCCCTGAACAGGAATTGAACCTGCCACCTTTTGGCATACGTGACAACACTCCAAGCAACTGAACCACACCAGCCAGGGCCAGAATGGGTTTTTCTTTAAATATGTTTTTATTGATAGAGAGGAAGGGAGAGAGAGAAACATCAATGAAACCACCAATCAGCTGCCTCCTGCACACTCCCTACTAGGGATTGATCCCAAAACCTGGACATGTGCCCAGCTGGGAATCAAACCAGTGACTCTCGGTGCATGGGACGACATTCAACCAACTGAGCCACACTCGCCAGGCACCATGGGTTTTAATGATGATAATTAAGGAGGTAAAGTGGTTTTCCTGTTTTTTAGCCCTTGAAAGGGGCCCTTCTTTAGACTACAAGGAAGTATACATACAGTCGTTTCAAATCAGATTTTTGAGGGTTTAAATTATCTCTATTTGTTATTCTACTCTTCCCATTTCTCTCCTCTAATCAGCATCATTAATGTAATGGATTTTTTGTCCTACAGGGTGTGGATTCTAATGTAGAAACACCAGCAAACTTTGGAAAATACCTGGAATCTTTTCTTGCTTTCACAACGCATCCAAGTCAGGTAAACTTTATCCAGGTAACTTTTCAAAGGTTAGGTTAGCCAAAACCAAGCACTATGGCCTAAAGTAATCAGCAGCTCATATATAAAACGTGACTCTTAAGGCCCTAGAAAATAGCTATAGTATCATTTCATTAAGAGACTTGCTGAATCTTCCTGAACCAGCATTGAACCAGCAACATCAGCAGCTTTTCCCCCCAGGTAATATTTTGATAATGCTCAGTCAGAGGTGAGATATATCCCAGGCGATTTGCTATTAAAGATATTTTAAATACAAATTAATTTCATCCAATTCAAGATTTTTCTTGTAATACCACCCTGGCATTCCTATAACCTTTCTTGCATAAAAGAGAAAGTGGTAGATTTAAGCTCACACTCCAGGAATTCTACCTGACCCACAGTCTGTCTTATTAACATGTGGTTCATAATGAGTGGTCATTACTGATGTACTATAGTATGGGCAGTTCAGAGTATTATAGAGATTTATTTACGTGAGAAAATATAGTTGATAATTACTGTAAATAACAATCTTGGTTATATAAAATCCAAATCCTTAAACAGGTTTTACTTCCGCCCCACTTTAGTTCCTACGCTCTTCAACTCAAATGACTTGGGGAGCCCTCTTCCGACATGAGATCCTGTCCCGTGACCCTTTGCTATTAGCAATAATACCAAAATATCTTCGTGCTTCTATGACGAACTTGGTCAAGGTATGCAGTGGGAATCTAAATGTGGAATGTAGATGGGTACGCATAGTAAGACTTAGATTGACATCGTTGGCAACCCTGTCTTGGTCGCTGTGATCCCTTCCTCGGGCATACTTTCTTATTCCTCGAGAAGAAAGCAGTCCATAGTGGTTCTTACATCTACTCTCTCTCTCTTGGAGCACTTACATACCAATTTGGGGTTGGATGCTAGGTAACAGAAGTGATAGGGCAAGAGCAGTGGCCATGACCCTCCAGCAGGATGACTGCTTTTCAGAGACTGAAAGCAGAAAGAATAGAATGAAGCAGATTCCAGGAGGTAGCAGTACCTGATTGTCTCTGAAGGTCAAGCGAGAGGAAGGTGAATGAAAAGGGGGGGGAGGGGAAGCAGAGCGCTCACGACCTCAGTAGAGAGTTGGTTATGAGGTCTGCTAAGGGCCCTTGCAGCTGACACATGCTTAATCTTGACTTGTAAAATCAGAGAATTGGACCTATTCAAAGGTCTGCTTATTTCTGCAAGGAATTCACCTAGCACGCAGCACGTGTGTCCTAATTGTCTGCCATAGTCTTCATTACTTTTTGATTGCAACATAAAAACTTCCATGCTTATTCCCAGGGTTCAGCATTTAAGTAGACAGATAGTTCTCAGTTCTTTTTCACTTATTTCACACTGTATTAGCACTTTGTCTTGGGACATTTTTATACTCAGACCTTTAAAAAATTCCAGAATTCTCACTGAGGGACCTGGAAGAGAGTATCAAGTAAAAGTGTTCTCTTCTCTACCACTCTTAGGATTATTGAACTGGGACCAAATTGTTGATGTGGGATAGACCAGAAGCAGTTATTTTATTTTTTTCATAAGCAACAGACATTTATTTCTCACAGTTCTAGAGGCTGCAAGTCCAAGATCAAAGGGCTGACAGATTCACGTCTGATGAAAACCCACTTCCTGGTTCATAGTGGCCTTCTTCTTACTGTGTCCTCACGTGGCAGAAGGGCGAGAAGCAGTTATTTATCATAAAATATCTCATGTATACCCTAACTCTTCTTAGTGCTTGAGTTCCTAGAGTTCAAGACTCTTTTGGTAGGTGTATTTTCATCCCTTACCCCAACCATCTTTCTCTTTTCAGATGGGCTTTCCTTCTAAAACAGACAGCCCTAGCTGTGAATACTCTCGATTTGATTTTGATAGTGATGAGGACTTCAATGCTTTCTTCAACTGTAAGTGACCTGGAATTTCTCCCAACAGTCTCAGAATGGCATCTTAGTGTTATGAATCATGGTGCATGACCCCTGGGGTTCTATATTAAAGGGCCCCAAATTTGGACAGCAGCTTGTTTAATCTCCAGTTTCACATTGCAGAGGGTGCTGGGATTGCACTTTTTTCAAGCCTAGTATTCTTTCACACACACACACACACACACTCACACTGCCTTAGATATTGGTTATTAGAAGATAGTGACTGTATGTAAGTCTTGAATTTTTTTTATACTCCGGATTAAATACCATCTTACTTTGTGCGTCTTCTGAGAAAGAAAGGAAAAATCCATAAAACCTAATATTCTAATTATGTTCTGGGTTTTCTGTAGCCTGTTTTCCCTTTTTTTGTTTTGTTTTTATTGATTTGAGAGGAGAAAGGGAGAAGGAGAGAGAAACATTAATCGGCTGTCTTGATTATGCACAGCCCCTACTGGGGATCAAGCCCACAACCCAGGCATGTGCCCTGACTGGGAATGGGCATGGAACAATGCTCAACCAACTGAGCCACAGCAGCCAAGGCCCTTTTTTTTTTTTTTTTTTAATACCAGCTTTATTGCGATGTAATTCATTTACTATATAATTCATCCATTTGTAGTGTACAATTTAACGGTTTTTAGTATTTTCAGAGTTGTGCAACCATCCCCACAATCAATTTTAGGACGTTTTCGTGACCTCAAGAAACCCTGTACCCATTAGCAGTCAGCTCCCAATCCCCTCTTTTTTCCCAGCCATGGGCAACCACTTTCTATTTCTATATTCTGAACATTTCATATAAATGGAATTATACAATATGTGATCTTTTGTAACTTCTTCCACTTAGCATAATATTTTTAATATTCATCTGTGGTACAGTGTGTATCAGTACTTCGTTTCTTTTTATTGCCAATATTTTATTGTATGGATATATACATTTTATTTATCCATTCATAAGTTTATGGGTATTTGAGCTGTTTCCACCTTTTGGCTATTTAGAGTAATGCTGCTATAACATTGGTGTGCAACTTTTTAGTGTACATGTTTTTATTTTTCTTGGGTGTATGCCTAGGAAGGGAATCACTGGATCATGTGGTAATTTCATGTTTGTTTTGAGGAACAGCCAGGCTGTTTTCCACAGCACCATTTTACATCTGTACCAATCTGATCTTTTAATTCCAACAGAAATGGGAGACCACTTTTAGTTTGCCACTTACAGGATCTAGTTGATAGGACAGCTTCCAGAGATAATTTGTTTTTGAAAATGTCTGGATTTGTTAACAGAGCTTTATTGAACATTTGTTACATTCACATCACAAGTCCGCAAAACAGTCTCTTTGAACATTTTCCCCCTGGGATGGATAAATGAATGAACATCAACTAAGTACCTGTTATATACCAGCTATCGACTCATGTTTTTCTCTTGGCAGCCTCCAGGGCCCAACAAGGAGAGGTAATGAGGTTAGCATGTCGTTTGGATCCCAAGACTAGCTTCCAGATGGCTGGGGAATGGCTAAAGTATCAGCTGTCCACTTCTGTTGATACTGGATCCATGAACTGTAAGTTGTTTTTTATCCTCACTCAAGGACATGCTTATTGATTTTAGAGAGAAAGAGAGAGAAACATCGATATGAGAAACATCCATCAGTTGCCTTCCCCATATGTGCCCCGACCAAGGATTAAACCCACAACCTAGGTATGTGCCCTGATGGAAATTGAACCTGCAACCTTTTGGTGTATGGGATGAAGCTGCAACCAACTGAGCCATACTGGCCAGGGCTGAACTGTATGGTTTTTTTTTTTATGTCTGAACATCAGTGAAATATTGTATCAAAACTACACATAGGAAATAAACCTCTGAGTCACACTTCAGAATAATATGCTAATGTTATAAACAATAACTTTGCTCACTGCCCAGTTCCATTCTAGGGAGTGAGCCTTTTCATTTGCACACTGAGAAAGCCGATAACACCAAATTTTTAATCTGTTTAAATTAGGTAAAACTCTGTTGAGTTTTGCCTTTGTTTTTCCATTTTAACAGGCTCAACTAATAGTTTATTGTAGATTTTATTACTTCACTTCAGGTACTATCTTAAATTGCATGTCTAGATCTAACATTTTAAAGCTTTTCAACCAAGCTTTGCATAGCACCACTCCAAAACTCAGAAAGAATGTCCCGTTAGTCGGGAGCAGTACAGAGACTTCCCCCACTCAGCCACCTCAAAGCCTTTGGGAAATGCCACTTTACATAAAATCAAAATCATCTCCCTCCACCCAAATGCATAAGCAAGGTAATTTCTCTGTTCTCCATATCTTCTGTCTGTCATTAATGCATGCTGCAGGCGACAGGATTAATAAAGCAGGAGAGAGTTATAAAATAACTGCTTTGGAGACATCCATAGTAGTGAGTTACTAAGTACATTAATTACTTGACATCATGGGATTTAGCCCTCAGTTTTGCATATTCACAATTGACTCCAAAGGTCCTTGGTATCTAGTAACTTGAATGTTTGCAGAGGCTCAATATGTTGCATCAAGATGAAGCTAGTAAATGGGAGCACTAATGGAAGCAAGAAAAGTTTGTAAATCTTTTTGCCTGTGTGTTGCTGTGTGAGTGATGTGCCTTGATGATAGTTGTGAACTTGGAGGGTGGCACAGTTCTCTAGCCATAGCCCTTGTGGTTGTCCTGAGGCTACTGGATTTGAAGCAGTATCTTGTGTCCTTTGTCAGTTCTTTGTTGGAAGGATTATTTATGGTCTCAGATATCTTATTTACATTCCCATGGGCAGATTATAAAGAGGGCGGGAGAACTTAATATTTATTAATTGCTCTAATTGGCCACGTGCTGTTTTTGATGCTTACATGTATGTCTTTATTCAGTACTCAAAATGGTTATATGGACAAGGCTCGCAGCGCTGAATCCCGACAGCTCACTGTAAGCAGGATAGGGACCTCCTTTCCTTTTTGTTCTTTTCTTTTCCCAGACGGAGCAGTTAGGTTATTCTGTCTTCAACTGTGAAATTACCAAGTGGTCTCTAAGGCCTCATTGTCTCTCTGTGTCGGGAGGTGTGTGTGTGTATGTGTGTGTGTTTTAAAATCCTGTTTTCCTACAGCTGGAACTGGAGAAGGCAGCCTCTGCTCCATCTTCTCCCCTTCATTTGTGCAGTGGGAAGCCATGACCTTTTTTTTGGAAAGTGTGATCAACCAGATGTTTCGAACACTAGATAAAGAAGTAAGTAACTGTTTCCCATGCTGACTGTGTCATGATTTTGATCTTTTTAAAACTGGTAGAGTGATAGAAAAATCTGTGGATGTGCATCCCACAGAAGAGGAAACTGAGATTCAGGAAGGTTAAATAACACTCCAATTCAAGTGGCTAGTAAATAGCAGAGCTGACTCAGGTCTCTCTGACTCTAAGCCCTACAATGTTTAGTATTCATTTGAAGGGGATAATATAAGCCTGATAATACAGTGAACCACAGGTAGAATAACTATTCCAAACCTTGAATTAGAAAATCTTGAGATATTTGCCGTTAAGCATCTTTTTCAATTTATGGCAGATAAACCAGAATATTCGAGTTGGAGGATCAGTGTGCCTCTTCTCTGAATAACTGAATAAATAGATCTTGTTTTTCCTTTTTTGTTTTTTAAGTTTTATTTATTGATTTTAGAGAGAGGGAGACATCGATTTGTTTTTCCATTTATTTATGCATTCATTGGTTGCTTCTTATATGTGCCCTGACCAGGGATCAAACCCACAACCTTGGCATATTGGGATGATGCTCTAACCAACTGAGCTACCCAGTCAGGGCCTGATCTTGTTTTTCTATACTTCACGTCACCTATCACCCTTCTCTTACCACATTACCTTAGATGAAGCTATAATGAATTGGATAATAGCACATACCTTATTAATTATGTTAATTAGATTAAAATTATTGGATCACTCATTTGGCAGTAATTACATTTTAATGTATTCTAGGTTAGTTGAAAGAAATCTATCTTGAAGAAAGGCGGATATAGTGGGGCTTTTTAACAAGTGGCATATTAACAGATTAGATCTTAGGATCATTAGCTTTATCTGTTTTTAAATTGATTCACTTCAGTTTGAAATGATGGCATTCTGAGTTTGTTCCAAAATGTGGGTGGGAAACCCTACTTGGATCCTGTATTTTTCACTATGTTAGTCCCATCTAAACTGATGGGACCTATGTATTAGTAAGTATGGCAAGTCAAGAAAACCGTTTATTAAATCAGGGGAGATGGCCCTGCTCTTTTCTTTCCTGCCGTTTTTGAAGTTAGACACCTTGAAGTGGATTCAGAGTGAGGGTATGATCCTGCTTGAAGACAGGAGGAAGAAATGGTCGGGGATTGTCAAGTGCTTGTTTTTAAGATGTATGAAAGGACTGACAGTATTGGGGGAGGGGAAGGGAGTGCCTGGTTGGTTGTGTGTTGCATTTTACAGCAAGTCCTTGAATATGATGGTATTTGGTCAAAATACCAAATACTAGTTGGTTAAAATGTACAAAAAAAGCTTGGAATCTATATACAAGAAAGATATGGGCTAGGGACAAAACATAGATGACAGAAATTTGGTAGGATTCATAGCCAGTGGTGGGAAGGGAAACAGATGGCACTAAAATTCCTTTTTCCTCAGGAGAACCCTAGATGGTAGTATTGAAGCTTGTTAATGACTTAAAGTAAACCTGACTCTGAAACCTATTTTCTTCACCAAAATCAGATGGGTAAGAATAAGCATTCCTAATCAAGAGAGATGAGTGTTTAAAAATATTATTAAATTACTCGCCTGCTTGTTAATGGAGCTATAATACACTGTATGTCCCAGGGGTGTGCCAGTCACAGATCTCAGCTGGTAACATTCCCACTCACTGCTATCAGTTTCAGACTTGGCAGAGTATTACATAAGTCTAGTGCTTTTGCTCTGCTTCTGCCCTCAATCCCCACTCTTTCCCTGGGTCAGTCAGAGCAGATCAGCCTTTGTCATGTGAAAGAGTTTGACTGAGAACTTCTTTGGCTAAAAACGTTGAAAAGCTACTCATCTTGTCCATAGTGGCATTAGCTGAGCTTGTGTTTCCAGTAGTATGGATCCAAGGGTAGAGCCTTCCCTTAGCAGCTTTAGCGGTGGATTAATGTAAGGAAGAGCGTTGGAGGAGGGGAAAAAATCACATTTTGAAGATAAGGATTGATTTGCCTCAGATAGTAAAATATAAAGCTACAGTATTTTGTTTATTTTTTAATGCTACAGAGTTTTAAAGTAGTGTAGAATTGGCATTAGACACAGCTCATTGGAGCAAAATAGCCCAGAAACAACCTGGAGCATATACAAGAAATGAGAAAGATAGGATCATTTAATAATTAGCATTAGGGCCCTGGCTGGTTTGTCTCAGCGGTTAGAGTGTCGAGCCACAGACCGAAGGATCTTGGGTTCGATTCCTGGTCAAGGGCACACAGCTGGGTTGCAGGTTCGATCCCCAGCCCTGGTCAGGGTGCGGGAGGCAACCAATCGATGTGTCTCTCTCAGATGTTTCTCTTCCAACCCCCTTCCACTCTCTAAAACCAATAGAAAAAATATCCTTGGGTGAGGATTAACAAAATAATAATAATAATAATAATTAGCATTAGGGAAAATTAACTGTTTAGGGAAAGATCCCTAAAAGTTGAAAAACACTGAAAATAATCACACACAAAATTAATGGCTTTAACTACATATGTTTTTTAACTTACAAATTTAACTTTTAAAAGGCAAACTTGGAATAGTATCTACAATAAATATGGATGGGGTTGATGTCCTTACTCTAAAAAGCTTCTCTCTTTCAAATGTCACTTAGAGAGTACAACTGATATCACAAATTCGGAGAATAATTTGGCAATGTCTAGTTGAAGACACAGCCCTACAACCCAGCAGCTCTGCTCCTAAGTCTGGACTCTGAAGAAAACCCATATATACTGAGCCACCAATATAGAAGCCTTGTGTGTTAAGCCTAGAAAAATACTTAATATCCACCAATATATTGTGTAGAATAGATTGTAATAGAGCAGTGGAAGTGAATTAGGATTATACGATGAATAAGGTTGATTCTCATAAACATAATGTTGACCCAAAACAGCAATCAACAAAAGCGAATGTACAATACTGTGTAATTAGGAATGTGTACATTTGGGGCAAAAGTGTACGGAAATGAAGGAATTCATGAAATTATGAACACCAAATTCGGGATAGTGGCCGCCTCTATGGCTGAAAAGTAGGTTATACACACTGTATCAGTAACATCTACTTTTTTGAATAGTTGTAGGAGGGTCATTAAAGTGTTAGACCTTTTTAAAGGCCTGGAATGTTTTGCAGTAAGATTTTTATATAAATTAGTAAAAACACTAGAATCCAATGGAGAAATAGATAAAAGACATGATCAGATAATATATAGAGGAGAAACTAAAGTTATTAATAAATATGAAAAAAATCATCCTCATTAGTAATTGAAGAAATGCAAATTTAAATAAGCTAATTTTTTTTTACTTCTAAATAAAAGTTTTAGGGAATATATTCATTGCTGCTGAGAACATGGTAAGAAGGGCACATTAATGGATCAAGAATCAATTGATAAAACCTGTAAAGAAGGAAAGCAACTTGACTTACATATATTCATACCTTCTGATCCAGTGATTCCAGCCATCCCCAAAAGTCTTTTATTCAAGTGGAATAATTGATAATGTAGCCAGAAAACTTCTTGCACAGATATACATTAGCATTGTATATAATGGTGAAGAATTAGAAATTGTCTCAGTTTCTAGTATAGGAGATGCTACACCTTTGAGATAGCACATGATAGCATATATGGAAAATTTTAATAACATGGAGTAATGCTTCAAATTTTAAAGGTTGAAAAGCAGTATACAAAGCCACATGTGGCAACTGTCTTATGTATTTATAAACAAGAGTCTGAAGGAAAAGTGGTTATTAGCTGTGTCAATCACCTTTTCATGTCTGTATTACAGGAAATCCCTGTTAATGATGGAATAGAGCTATTGCAGATGGTCCTGAACTTTGACACTAAGGACCCTCTCATTCTGTCTTGTGTCCTCACTGATGTCTCAGCACTCTTTCCATTTGTCACCTACAGACCAGAGTTCCTGCCCCAGGTCTTCTCTAAGGTAAATTCCACGTGCTTTGTAAACTTTATTTTGACATTTCTAAGCTAATATATGTCATTGTTTTTGAAAGTGTGTGAGACAGGTTAATAGACAGTTATTGATTCGTTTGTCAGATATTTACTCTGTACTTACTGTGGATCAGGCACCATGCTAGTGGAAAAGCCTTACCCTTTAGGAGCGCTCTGTTTAGGAAGAAACTCACATACAGATGTGCTGATTTGGCATTGCAATTAATAGACATGTATACTGAGAAATGGAAATACCTAAAGGGAAGGTACCAGAGCGTGCTGTCAGATTGAGAGGGGATTTGTGAGAGGTCAGTATGGATAGCTTTTGGGTTCCCAGTATAGGTGACTAGGTGAGGAGTGGAGCGCTGCCTGAGGGAGAATATGGATGCGGAGGGAGAATAGCGTAAGGAGGAAAAGGGAGTGAGCTCTGTTTTGGAATACTGTGTTTGAAGCATGTATGCAATAGCTAGGTGGAGACACCTCTCAGTAAATTGGCTATTTGAAGTTAAAGGTCTAGACTCTAGAATTTATTGAAAATAATTTGAAATAATTATTGAAAAGTTATCTGAAGATACTGTTAAGGCAGTGTGATCATGGAAGTGCCAAGAGTAGAGGTGAAGCCCCAGGGAAGAGGGTAGGTAGGGTTAGGCGTGTGGCTCAAGCAGGAGCCCTGGAGACCGTCATCACCGGGGGAGGGGCGCAAAGAATGAGAAGCCCCCAGAGAAGAAAAAAGAGAAGCTGGAGAAGTGGAGAAAATGTTATGTGTCAAAGGCCAGTAGAACTTCGGAAAGGTGAACTCATTTGTTGCAACAGAAATCTCTTAAGAACAGGAGAATGTCCATTAGGTGTCTCGATTAGACCTTTGTTAGAGTGTTATTCCATCATGGTGACTAGGGCAGCAGTCAGATTGCATTGGGTTAAAGAATAAATGGAGCCCTGGCCAGTGTGTCTCGGTTGAGCATTGTCCTGTTGACCAAAAGGCTGGCAGTTTAATTCCCAGTCAGGGCACATGCCAGGGTTATGGGCTCGATCCCCAGTAGGGGACGTGCAAGAGGCAGCCGATCAATGACTCATCATTAATGTTTCTATCTCTCTCTCTCCCCCTTCCTCTCTCTGAAATCAATAAAGATATATATATTTTTGAAAAAGAGTAAGTGGGAATTTACGCCGTGGAATTAGGGAAGGTAGATCATTCAACTTCAAACAGTGGAGAAGGAAGAGGCATCACCGTAGCTGAGTGTTTGTGTGATGGCATGGATTGTTCTGGGAATTTGTGACCTTTATTTTTGTAAAATGTTTGACGGTAAAATTGTGAATCTCAAGCCTCTCCTACTTATCTGAGAAAACAAACATCTGAAACTTTGTAGTGGCAATTGAAAGCCCCTTTGTTACCATATTGTAACACTTTTGGGACTTTGTTGGAAACTTTATAACTACTGTTTAAAACAACTTTATTCAATTTGTACTAATGAGTGGCCTTTTTCTCTTTCCCCTTAGCTATTTTCATCTGTCACTTTTGAAACTGTTGAAGAAAGTAAGGTAAGACCATTAATTCAACCAACAAATTCTAACTTCTTGGGAGTGAAAGTATGAATACCTGACAGTCTGATAAGTAGAAGGGGTAAGTAAAGGCAGGGTAGTCATATGATAAGGTGTTTTGTACTACAGGTACTTTGGGGCAAGCTGTAAACGTGGATTCATGGTGACTATAAATGTCACTCCATTATACTCTCACAGTTGTAAAAAAATGTGAGTTTGCCTCTGAAGGGAGATACTTACATGATAATATGAAGCACCTGTAAATTATATTTAAAGTGGCTCTATGTTTGTTGAATATTTCTTCCCAGGCCCCCAGAACCCGGGCAGTGAGGAACGTAAGAAGGCACGCTTGTTCCTCCATCATCAAGATATGTCGAGACTACCCCCAGCTCGTGCTGGTGAGCCACTGGCCTTTGCTAAGTAGTCACTGAGACCTGTTGAGTTCTGTTATAGTTCTTTGTAAATTCAGTTCTCTTTATACTCACATAAAGGGAAAACTAGTGACTGTATCTTTCTTTAGGATAAGCATTCTTGAATTGGTGTCTTCTTACTCTCATACTTAGTAGTAGAGTTAAAGATGCAAAATATTCCCTCAAAATAAATGGTTCTTTTCCATATGGATGAGACCAAATTTTCCCTGTTAGTGTACAGCTCTTTACTGTATTATGTGATGTTCTTAACTGCTATACCAAATGATATACCTAATCTTGAGAGAAGCCAGATGTGAACCCCAGTCTTTTTTTGGAGGGTTTTTAGAAGAAATTTAGCACTATTCCAAATGATAAATTAACCAGAAATTTCTTCTCTGAACACACAGCAGGTGTGTATGTGTGTGTGTGTGTGTGTAGTGAAACAAACTGATCTTTGTGAAGATATTATAAAAGTTGATGCAGACAAAAGACAGATTGTTTTTACAGTTGTAGTATGGGAAATTGCAGTGACCCAAATACTCAAGACAACCACCTTCTGCCTAAATTGCCTTGCTTGTCCAGGCAAAAGAACATTATAGCTAAATTACTAAGGGTGGTCTTATAGGCCTGACTTTCTTGGCATGCCTTGGTCTTCTTCCCACCTTCCTGAGTGACTCACCTCTCCCTGAAAATCAGACCTTCACCACCTCTAGTGTTTTTCTTCTCTTTGTGATCTGCAGCCCAATTTTGATATGCTTTATAACCACGTAAAGCAACTCCTCTCCAATGAGCTACTCCTGACACAAATGGAAAAGTGTGCCCTCATGGAAGCCCTGGTTCTCATTAGCAACCAATTCAAGAACTATGAGCGTCAAAAGGTGTTCCTAGAGGAGCTGATGGCACCAGTGGCCAGCATCTGGCTTTCTGAAGACATGCACAGGTAAAGGAGATTCTTTGGCACTGACTGGCACTGCACTCAAGCACCCGTTCTATTTCAGGAGCTATGCCCGGTCATGGGAATGTAAAATATAGCATAGGGAATATAGTCAGTAATATTATGCCATTTGGGTACTAGACTTATCAGGGGAATAGCTTTGTAACTTATACAAATGTCTAACCACTATGCTGTACACCTGAACCTAATAAAATATTGAATGTCAACAGTAATTGACCAAAAAAAGAGAGAAATATGTCCAGGGTGGGAGTGTAAGGATATCGAGATGTATTGGCACAGCTAGTGATATATGAAGGTCTTTAAAAGCAGCCTGTAGTCTAATTACTGAAAATATCCCCTTGCTGAACAGAGGTGTAGGGGAGGAGGAGAAATGAGTAAATGAATTATATGACATCTAATGTGTCTGTGTTGGTTGCAGGACCAGTACATATAGAGAAATAATAACAGCCATTAGGGACCATACATAGTAGGAGCCACACAGACACTCACCTGTGCCCACACAACATTCTCAAGCTTGTTGGGTTTTTTTTAATATATCTTTACTGATTTCAGAGAGAGGGAGAAAGACATAGAAACATCAATGATGAGAAAGTCATTGATCGGCTGCCTCCTGCATGCCTCTAACTAAGGATCAAGCTCGCAACCTGGGCACGTGCCCTGATCAGGAATGGAACTGCGTTTGTGATCTCTGGATCCTAGGTCAATGCTCAACCGCTGAGCCACACCCAACTGGGCTTTTTTTTCCCCCCTAATAAGAAAAGGTTTATTTAGAAAGTTACACAGGTAATAGAAGTGAGCCAGCTGGGCTGTATAGGCTCAGGAAATAAGTTAAAGAAGCAAAAGAAGGGCCCTTGGAGCTTAGAAAGGCAGAGGTAATAGGCCTGGAGGGGAAAAGATAGGGGAGGGAAAGGCCCAGGCATGCCCCCGAGAGGGAGAGCGCCATCAAGCTTGAATCCTTAAAAGTGTCGTTAATAACATTTAGAAGTGAGAAGAGAATTTTAAACTTCGAAATGAAAGCTGATAATGTGATTAAACTCCTCTCGCTATAACAACTGTTCTTTGGGGCCAAGTAATCATAGCTTATTAGCTCTTGTGGAAGAAACTGTCCTCTCTTAAAATCATGGTATAGCTTGTCTTTCCCCCCATCCTTCAGAGTGCTATCAGATGTTGATGCATTTATTGCCTATGTGGGTGCAGATCGGAAAAGCTGTGACCCTGGCCTGGAGGATTCCTGTGGCTTAAACCGCGCACGAGTAAGTGAGCCTCCTCTGGGAATGGAAGTTGAATTGGCCACAGGTGGGAGTAGGGGTGTTGTCATTTATGTTTTTTCTATACAGGTCAGAAATCTTCACTTTCTTAAGCTGCTGCTTGCTTTTCTTCGTTAGTCTTGAATTCTTGATTTAGTTCCCATAGCAGAGGAGATGGTCTTTTTCTTTTCTTTTTTTAAATGTTTACATATTACTTACTGGCAATACTTTTTATTTTTAGTTTATTTTTACTAATTTTAGAGAGAGAGGAAGGGGGAGGGGAGAGAAACTGATCGGCTGCCTTCAACCAGCCAGGGCAAGGTGATGTTTTCCATGAAGTCATTATTTTGGCTTTAAGGGTTTCTAAGTAGTTCTGCAGACTGAAGGCGTAATGAGGAAGTAGGTCAGAACTTGGTCAGCAGGGTGAGTCCTCCCTGCCATTGCTCTCTGGCATGCAAATTCCTAAATGGGCTAACCTGCAAACCTGAGATTTTTTCAGTTATTTGCTATTCAAGTAAGCATTGTTCTTAGCTCCATTATGACAAAAATTGTATTACTTAACCTGGCAAGTAATAGGTTGGTTGAGAGAGAGTACTATGAGTAGGGATTAGGGCAAAAGCTGTCGAGGCTTAAGCTGGAGGGTACTGGGTCAGTTCAAAAGATGAAATATTGTCTATCTAAACACTTTGCTTTTAAGCATGTCCAAGCCACCTTCTTATTGGGGTCCTGTGAGAGGGTTGCAGCCTCTGGAAGGACATCCTCATGGAGAGGAAATTTCTGAGCCTACCACTGCACTCGAAGGTGGCAGTGAAAGGACTCGACCGTAAAGGAAGGAACAGGGACGGCAGCAGGGGTCTTTTCCTTCTCTCTCGTCTCTGTATCACATTTGCCATAACCTTGCATATATTCTAAATAGCACTTTTGTCTTTCCTTCCTCTTTTATGTTTACCTTTCATTTTTGTTTTTCTATAGATGAGCTTTTGTGTGTATAGCATTCTGGGTGTTGTAAAACGAACTTGCTGGCCCACTGACCTCGAAGAGGCCAAAGCTGGGGGATTTGTGGTGGGTTATACGCCCACTGGAAATCCAATATTCCGTAACCCCTGCACAGAACAGATTCTGAAACTTCTTGACAATTTGCTGGCCCTTGTAAGGTGAGTCCAAATAATGTTTTTCCTCTGTTTTTTTTGTTTTTGTTTTACCTTAAGAATCTCAACAGTTGAATCTGTTTTATTTCTTCAGATCATGATGGTGGTAAACGAGGCATTAGGACTTGTTTCTTTCTGGTGATGGGGAGTTCCTTTTTTTTTTTTAATTTATTTATGAGAGAGAAACACGGATTTGTTGTTCCACCTATTTATGCATTCATTCATTGATGCTTCTGTGTGCCCTGATGGAGGATTGAACTCACAACCTTGGCGTATTGGGATGATGCTCTAACCAACTGAGCTACCCAGCCAGGGTGGTCTCTTTTTAAAAATAACATTAGCTCTGCCCTTGGTGGATGGCTCAGTTGGTTAGAGCATCCTCCTCTGCACCAAAAGGTTTTGGGTTTGATTCCTGGTCAGTACACATACCTAGGTTGCAGGTTCAATCCCCAGTCCAGGTGAGTACAGGAGGCAGCCTTTGCTTGAAGGATCAGTCTTTCTCGCTCGCTCACTCGCTCTTCCTCCCTCCCTCCCTCCCTGAAGTCAACAAAACATATCCTTGGGTGAGGATAATAACAACATTGGCTGCCACCTGCATTAAGTCTTGCATCCCAAGTTAATAACACGGTGCTAATCCCAAAGTAGCTTTTCTCAATTTGAGCCTCCTCTGTGCTCTCCTACTTCTTTATATCTCACCCCTACTTTTAAACTTGCTAAGTTTTATTTGCTCTAAACTTTTGCCACTAAAGGAATTGTTCACTGGGAGCAGGACACTTGCTTCTCTGGATGATAGTCAGATGTGCTAATCTGCATTTATCAGCAGTGCCTCTTGGTATCAAATGTACCAAACACCCAATGGCCGATCTTGCCAAAGGGAGGTGTGATACATGTTCCACCGCCCTTTCCTAGGTGTTCACTTCTCGAAGCTGAGACGCATCAGCAGCATTAGCTTGTTTGAAATGCAGAATGGGCTCCTACCCCAGACATATTAAACCAGAACCTGTATTATAACAAGATTCCAAGGTGGTTCTTATACACATTAAAGGTCAGAATCACCATAATAGATCACATGAGCCGAATATATTCAAATGGAGGTAGGCCAAGTCTAGGCTTGTTAGCCATTGATATGTTTGATGATTCAGAGATGCTTACCACAGAGAAAGATAGTGTTTGGATAGAATTCAGTTATAACTGGCCAAAGCAAAATTCTGTTGCTTCATATATCTCAGTACTTCTGAGTTACAGGTTAGAGCTCTGTTACAGTGCTTTTTGGCCTCTTATACAGGGATGTAAGAGTGGAGTCTCAACTGAGCAAAACAAATCACTCATGTCTCAGGGACACTCTGCTGGCAAAAGACAGCTGAGACCATAAGCTTAAGAATCAAAGGTTTCAAGAGCTTGGTGACCGATTTGGAGGCCTGGAGTGTCTGAAAGATGTTATCTGTGGAAATAGGCAGTATTTTGTTCTGCTTTCAAAAAGAGGAAAGAGATTTCAGTAAAGAAGTATGGCTTGGCGCGCCAACGTGATTCAGTGTTTGAGTGTCAACCTATGAACCTGGAGGTCACTATTCAATTCCCTGTCAGGGTACATGCCCAGGTCGTGGGCTTGATTCCCACTGGGAGGAGTGCAGGAGGCAGCCAATCATCATTGATGTTTCTATCTCTCTCTCCCTCTCCCTTCCTCTCTCTAAAATCAGTAAAAACATGTTTTTTTTAAAAAGAAGTATGCCTTGCATGTTGAGAGGGCAGTAAATATTTAGTTGAGGAAAAGCTGTTTCCATATTTATATTTTTAAAACCAAAGGGTTCTTTAGCTTAGAGAAATGTGAAAGTGATAAAGTCAGATGGAACAGACTCAAAGACCCAACAGCCAACAGCCTTTTTAGGACTATGGCCAGAGTCTATGTGGTTAGAACCCAGACCTGAAAACAGGGTTCATTCCTGGTTGGGCAAGGAGGCTACAAGAACAGCATCTAAGAGTTTAGTACTTTTGGGAAATCCCAAAGTCAGTCAAAAGGTATTTGGAAAATGTTAACTGTAATTATGGAATAGTTAGATTCCTTGAGTAGTGTGCAGCTGGAGCTATTAGACTTTTGTTTTTGTAGTAAATCTTGAAGTATGATGTAAGGACACAAACATATATAACTAAAGGACACAAATTAAGAGTGCATGTAAGCAGATTTTCACAAGATACATCCATATAATCAGCCCCCAGATCAAGAACCACCTTACCCAACAACTTTTCAAATCATTACCTGCCCCTCGAGGGTAAGCACTGTCTGACTTTTAGTGTTCTGCCTGGTTGTTGTAGCTTAGTAAGTGGAGTCAGAGGCATGCACTTCTTGTGAGGCTCCTCTCGCTCAATATTGTGTTCGCGAGAGGCACCCGGAGCGCCGCGCACAGTTGCGGTCCGCTCGTTCTCGAGCTTGTGTGCTCCACTGTGAGCGTATGCTGTAGCTTAATTGTCTGTCTAGCATTGGGCTTTCGGGCAGTTTCTAGTGCTTTCTTACTACAAATGGTGCTGCTATTAACATTCTTGTAAATGTCTTTTGGTGTATACCTAATTTCTGTTGAGTAGAAGTAGAATCTTACACATAAGAGTACAATTCCTGTTTATAAGGTATGCTTATTTTCAGTTTTCACCACTAGAACCAAATAGTTTTCTCAAGTGGTGTACTAATTAATTTACAATTTACATTTCCACCAGTTATATCGGAGCTATGAGTTTTAACTGCTTGTCAAATAGTGTGATAAGCAAAGAAGGCATTAGAGCTGTGCGATTGACCATGGTATCCACTATTGTAATTGGCTGTTGAGCACTTGAAATGTGGCTAGTTTGAATGGAGATAAGCTGGAAGTATAAAATGCACACCAGATTTTGAAAGCTTGTTACAAAAATTAAATATCTCATTAATAATTTTTAATGTTGATAATGTATTTAAATGATTTTTTTAATGCATTTTTTAATGCATAAATAAAATATGATTAACCTGTTGCTTTTCACTTTTTAAATTTGGCTGGCTAGAAAATTTTTAGTGGCTTATGTGACTTACATTGTATTTCTGTTGGACAGTGATGTTTCTAGTGGGTTGGATAGAGGACAAATATGGGGAGCAGAACTCTCCAGTTTTCAAAAGGCACATTGTCATCATTATCTCTTTATAACAGGTTTTCTGCTAAATTGAAGTTTGTTACATTGTTTCTGTATATCTTCTATATGTTCTGCTGAAATCTTTATGTGTATGAAGTCTTATTTAGCATAGGGATTATACTCTTAGCTGGTGATACTAAGAATACAGGGGTTGGCAAAAATAGGTTTATAGTTTTGAGTATGCAGAACAGTTTATTCTTGTATTATTTATTAATTATTGTATCACTTATTTATATTACAACTGTAAACCTACTTTTGCTCACCCGTGTATTTCAGATAAGTACAGATTGTCAAAGAGTTAAAACTTTTATTACCTAATTGACTTTTTTTTACCAGGCGGTAACTAGTCCCTCTTAATGTAGAAGCACAGAGCTCTAACTTGCAAGTGTGTCAGGAAAAGTGGTATTTCAGGAGCCTGAGTATTCCTAGGTGTTGTAGATGTCCCTGCTTATGAACAGCTGACCGGCGGTCAGAGATAAGGCAGCATGTGCTCTGAGTCCTCCTCTGCTTGTGAGTTAGAAGTGCAGCCACCATGGTACCACCTCCTGAGGAAGAAAGGAAAATCTAAGGAATACAAGATTCTCTTGCAGCTCCGGAGGCCTTTGATATGTGATGCATTAACCCTTCTGTTTTCTAAATTATATCTCAGGGTCACAGTGACACTTTAATTAAAGAATAAGAAACATTTCATCTGTTCTTTGTCAAAATTAAGACTGAATTTCTTCAGAAAACTGATTTTATCAGAGATCATTTCATAGTATCAGACACCTTCCTAAAATAACTTAATTCAGAAACTAAAATGATGGCACATTGCAATATTTAAAAGTAAATGGCACTTGTTACCTCTCCTTGTGCTCCATACAGCAGGAGGTAAAGGCTAAGGCACCGTTGTGGACAGCCTCATAAAATACAAGCAGGCTGAAACCAACAACGTGTTAAAAGGATTATATGCCATGACCGAGTGGGATTTATCCTGGGGATATAAGAGTGGTTCAACATACAAAGGTAAATAAGTGTAATATACCATATTTATAGAACAAAGGGGGAAAACCATACGGTCATCTCAATTGACACAGAAAGAGCATTTGACAAAATCTAACATCCTCTCATAATAAAAACATTCTGCTAACTAGGACTAGAAGGGAACTTCCTCAACATGAAAAAATCCACAGCTTATATCATACTTAGTGGTTAAAGATGGAAAGCTCTTCCCTAACCATCAGGAACAAGACAAGAATACCTACTTTCACAACTGTTATTCAACATTGTGTACTGAAAATCCCAGACATTGCAGTTAGGCAAGAAAAAGAAAGGCATCCAAATGGGAAAAGAAGTAAAACTATCTCTATTCACAGATGATATAAAAATCCCAACTGAAAAAAAATCCATGTATAAGTGGACCTGTGCAGGTCAAACCTGTGTTGCTCAAGGGTCAACTGTTCATGAATTCTGCAAAGTAGTGGGATATAAAATAACACAAAAATCTGTTGCATTTCTATATTCTAACAGTAAACAATCTAAAAGGAAATTACAAGAACAGTTGCATTTACAATAATATCAAAAAGAATAAAATACTTAGAAATTAACATCCAGGGAGGTTAAAAGACTTATACATTGAAAACTACAAAATATTGCTGAAAGAAATTAAAGAAGACATAAATAAATGGCAACACACCACCCCATATTCATGGATTGGAAGACTTAATATTATTGAAATGTCAATAGCACCCTACACAATCTACACATTCAGCGGCCCGTATCAAAATCCCAATGATGCTTCTTGCAGAAATAGAAAAACCCACCCTGAAATTCATATGAAATCTCAAGGGACCCCAAATACCCAAAACAATCTTGAAAAACAAAACTGGAGGACTCACACTTTCTGATTTCAAAACCTACTACAAAGCAACCTTCATCAAACCAGTGTGGTATTGGCATAAAGACAGACATATAGGCCAATGGAATAGAGTAGATAGCCCAGAAATAAACCCTCACATATATGGTCAAATGATTTTTGACAAGAATGCTAAGACTAGCCCTAGCTGGTTTGCTCAGTGGTTACAGCATTGGCCCTTGGACTGAAGGGTCGGGGTTTGATTCCAGCCAAGGGCATGTACCTTGGTTGTGGGCTCAATCCCTGGCCCCATTTGGGGTGCATGCTGGAGTCAAGCAATCAATGTGTCTCTCTCACATTGATGTTTCTCTCTCTTTCATTCGCTCTGAAAAGTAATGGAAAAAATGTCCTCAGGTGAGGATAAAAAAAAAAAAAAAAAAAAGCCAAGACTATTCAGTGGGGAAAGGACAGTCTTTTCAATAAATGGTGCTAGGAAAACTGGATATCCAGATGCAAAAGAATGAAGTTGAATCCTTACCTAATACCATACACAAAAATTAACTCAGTGGATCAAGGACCTAATGTAAAACCTAAAACAATAAAACTTGTAGAAGAAATCATAGACCAAAAGCTCACAATGGATTTGGCAATAATTTCTTTGATATGATACCAAAGGCACAGGTGACAAATTGGATATCATGAAAACTTAAAATTTTTTGCATTAAAAGACATGATTTCACAGAATAAAAGGCAACCCACAGAATGGGAGAAATATTTGCAAATCACGTATCGAAAGTAGGATGTCGAAGGGATATTTATATACCCATGTTCAGAGCAGCATTATTTACAGTAGCTAAAACATGGAAGCATCCGAAGTATTTATTGGTAGAAGAATGGATAAGCAAAAGGTGGTATGTGTACACAATGGAACAGTAATCAGCCCTTAAAAGAAAAAGTCCCGCAGTATGCTACAATGTGATGAACTTTGAGGTCATTATGCTACGTGAAATAAGCCAGTCCTAAAAAGAAATACTTGATGAGAGAAATTCCAAACCTGAAGAAAGGTGTAAAGAGTTTATTTGAGCCAAGGTTTTGGGGCCAGTTGGGGAAGCAAAATCTCAAAGGATTGAGATATAATGCCCCAAGGAATACAGTTTTGCAGTTTATTTTATACATTTGAATCAAAGAAGACATAAGGAAGGTTACATGAAATCCATTGGTGGCAGATTAAGGAGGGAGAAAGTAAACCAAGGGAAATCTCTAGGATTGGATGCAAAGTAAAGTAGAGAGATACATACTTCTTTTACATTGGTGGGTGCAGGATAGTTAACATTTAACATACATAGTTTACAGAGATATGTAGGTAAAAGATCATAATGAAGAATGTCAGGGTTGTGCCACCATACTAAGGTGTTTATCTTTGGAGTTTGAAGAAGAGATCATTTTGACATTTGACATTTTAAGTTTGTTGTTCTTGAACAAAAACAATGATAGGATTTGCTCAGGGTAGAGATTAATCTATCATATAGGCCTTAGGATGTGACTTCCCATTATAATCTGGTCAGTTAGGAATTTTTACAAGTTCAAAACATCAGTACTTTCAGTTACTGATCTTGTCAGCCTTGCCAAGTAGCCCCATTTTTTTCACGTACTATACGATCCCACTTGTGTGAGGTACATACTGTAGTCAAAATCATAAAAACAGAAAGTGTAATGGTAGTTGCCAGGGGCTCAGGGAAGAGAGGAATGGAGAGTTTTTGCTTAATATGTAGAGAGCTTGTTTTACAAGATGAAAATACTTATGGGGATGGATGGTAGTGATGATTGCACAATAGTGTGAGTGTATTTAATACTACTTAAACGACACTTGAAAATGGTAAATTTTATGTTATATGTATTTTACCACAATAAAAAAAGTAAGGCCTGTTGCAAATGTCAGTGTAAGCAAGTCAGCCACAGACTGGGAGAAGACATTTGCAACCCACGAGTTGCAAAGGATCAGTTTCCAGTAATTCTACCTGTTTATATCCACCATAGAGAAACTGTCACATGTGTACACAGAAGACCTCTGCAGAAAAGCTCATTGCTGGGCTCTTTGTTTAAGCAAAAGAGTGGAGACAATCTTATTAGCTTTTAGCAGGGAGATGGGGAAATAAACTGGAATTAACTTAAGTGGCATTGTAAAAGACAGTTTGAGTGTATTAGTAAGTATACATGGTTAGATTTTAAAAACAATTTTGAGGGGGTTTTTTGTTTGGTTTGGTTGGAGTTTTTTAATAAGCGTGGTCTAAAAGGATCTGGTCAATGGGCATCTTAAATATGTAACCTTGTCGGCGTCTGTTATATTTTGTAAATTTCTGTATGTTTGAGATGTTTTAATTAACTCTTAAAAGAAAACTTGGTAGTGATGTTCTCTGGTTGTAGATTGTTCATTGGTACCAATGCTTTGGGCAAGAGGGACTACTGTAGATGGCAGGTAGATCAGGTCCACAGTCATTCCTCCATAGGCATACAAAGCCAGTAACTACTCAGGTAAGTCATTTTGGTGGGTAACAGATGCACATTCTGGGAGTTGTAGATGTTCCTCCAGGAACCTGAAACCACTGTTAAGAACATTGTAGGGTCCATGTTCTTAGAATGGAGACAGAACATCTGAAAAATGGGAGCATATTACTACTCACTCTGTGTTCCTGCCTGTGAATCCACAATGCCTCTGACATTTCATCCTGTGTCGCTGGCAGTCAGAAGATGGAGTGTCAGGGCATGGCCTCAAGTTTAAAGTATTTTGCTTTCTAGCTTCAGACTGTGATATTGTCTAGCTATCTCAGGATTTGGTTCTCATCTTGATTGCTTTTACGTTGTATACTTTACATCTGTACTTAATAGCTTCAAGTCTGTTCTCTTTTCCAGGGACACATTTAAATGTTTATACCGTCTTTTTCCCCGTCAGGAGTAGTGTTGACAGAGAGATTTGATTTGTCTATGTGGAAGTGTAGTATCACTAAATTACAAGGTGAAACCCACTTTGTCTTCTGCAACAGACTAGGAAAAGTTCACATAGCATCCTTTTTTTCTTTTAGAACTCACAATACTTTATATGCACCAGAAATGCTAGCCAAAATGGTAGAGCCTTTCACAAAGGCTCTGGATATGCTTGAAGTGGAAAAATCTGCTATTTTAGGTAAGAAATCTAGCCTTTTTTTTTTTTTTCTTGAAGTTCACCTTATCTTTAATAGGCTTCTCAAGCAGCCTCAGGGTGCCTTGTCTGCTTCCTGTCACCTGGCACTACCTTAACCACCCGTTTGTTCAGAAATGCATATATGGAGTTCCTACAGGCACTCTAGGAACAATGCATTTACTTCATTATCCTAGCATACAGAGAAGATCCTCAGTTTCTCCCCCTGCCACCTCCCCATCCCCATCCCACATTAACCCCTGCAGGTAGTAATGTGTGTTAGAGCCTTTAGGTTATAAATAAACCATGTTTTTTTACCTGAAGAATATTAGCATAATTTTATGCCTTTTATGTGTGGGGGAAAAGTATTAAAACAATTAAGCTTAAATAGCTTTTATCAGTTATATGTTATTAAAAATTTTTAAGGAATACTTTCTAAGCCATGCTTCCTGGATTAGAATGTTGCTTTAACTCATTTTTCCTGTTAGCAAATAACTATACAATCATAATTGTAAATGCGCTATGAAGGAAAAAGACTGTGAGACTGTCTTGGGGAGGAGTCAGAAGATTGTCCCCCAGTGGAGACCTGTAGGATGAGTAGGAGCTGACCGAGTTGGGGACAAAAGGAGATGCTGAGCATCCTGGGCAAACAGCCTTGTGGGTACAAGATGCTGAGGCATGCAGGAAAGAGCTTGGTATGTCCAGGGAATAGAGAGGGCTGGACTCGTGTGGCTGGAACAAAAGAGAACAAGGCTTTGATGATTAGAACTTAGAGCTACAGACATCCATGGTTGTCTAAACCTTGTGCCCATCTCTGAAGCTTCATGCTGACTCTGAAGCTTTGTCACTACCCCACAGCATCTCTTTCTTCCCAGCCATAACCTCTGCCTGGGCCTGGCTACTGTTAAGCAATCCAGTAAGCATTCCTGTTAATGAAAGGAAGGGTGTTAGTTTGCCTTTCCAGAGCTTATGTCTGTCTTGATCTACGTGGTCCTGGACCATTTCCTTTGGCACCACTACATGTAAGGTCCGTGTTGCAGAAACCAGTAAAAATAAAACTTCCAAGCAGTGCTTTGCCATTATAAAAGTAGATGTTTCACCTCACCCCCCACCCCTTGCATTTAGTTATTCACATTAAACCAGGAGCCCCTGCTATAGAAATATATGGCCAACCAAAACATACTAGAATGGACAAACAGTTCCTTCTGGCAGCTTCCAACCATGAGCAGGACTTTAAATATAAAATTCTCTCTGATTAGAAGTGTAGATCTTTTAAGACAATTATACTGAGGTAAGTGGATTTCATTTTGATCTATTATACATCTTGGGCTTTGCATAAAATTTTGCTTGAAAAAGAGGTTTCACAACTTTAAAAGGGAGGCCCCACTTCCTTATGGAGAGATCATTTTGCTCTGTCATTGTATGTTTTGGTACAAGGCCCGTCTGGAGAAACCCAAGCAAAAGTTGGAGTATCCATGTCTAGTCTGAAGTCCTGGGTACTTAAATAGCTTTCACCTTTTCCTACCAAGGTAGTATAACTCTTGGCACCTCCAGCTGGTAGAAGACTTGGCCAGCTGCTTGGCATTTATAACACCCCTCACCCCCAAACCACATCTGCCTGCGGTTGCGTGCTGGTAAATCAAGACCCTGGGCAGCGAAGCAGCACGTACCTGACCTGTGTTTCTCTGTAGGATTACCTCAGCCTCTCTTGGAACTGAATGACTCTCCTGTTTACAAAACAGTCTTGGAAAGAATGCAGCGTTTCTTCTCCACCCTCTATGAAAACTGGTAATGAGCCAATGCAGCCTTCCCACATTCTCTTCCTAGACATGCTTGTATAGGAATGGCCATGGGTTGGACTTTTGATCTAGAATTAAAGTCAAGTAAGATGAGGCAAGAATTTGACAGGGAAGTAATGATTCTAGTGTCAAATGAAAATGAACTGTTTTCCTACATTTGCTTTTTTGTAATTGTCGTATGTGCCTCAGTCCTAGCCATGACTTGATATTTTATGCCCAAGTTTTCTGTTTTCGGTGCATAAAATAATGAGACCAAAGAAGACGACAGAGTGGTGGGGATGCATTTTCTCAGACACCTTACCAGCCAAAGCCTACTTTTTATGGGACACTGGGAGGTGGCTGGCCAGAGTTTGCTTTCTGGCCCTGGTTGTGGGATGGAGAGGTAAGTGGCCCTCCTGTGCACTGCCACACCCAGGGCATTGGCCTCACTCACCCAGAGCTCGAATCAGCCAAGCTAACTAGAGATTCTCCATTGTAAATCCATATTACTTATGAAGTTACGAAGGCTACTGTTGATCTTGGGTACTAAAAGATACCAATAGCTGACTTTCAAAACATGCTGAATCTGTTATCAAGGGGTTTCCTTAAGAGTGGGAGGCGAAGGGGTGTTATTTTCACTTTTGATAAAAGATTTAAGTCCACATCTTTGAAGTATACTGAATAAGCTAAAGTTCTCTTAAGGAGTAAATACAATTGCTTTTCTAGTTGAGAAGTCTTATTGTAGACTAGAAGTCTCTGTACCAAAGATCCTTGGCACAGAGACTTCCCGGGGCAGTCAGGGCTGGCAGTAATAGATGTTGAATTTGTCATTGCCTATGATTTCCCTTACAGTTTTCATATCCTGGGGAAGGCAGGCCCTTCCATGCAGCAGGACTTTTACACTGTGGAGCACCTGGCTACCCAGCTCCTCAGCTCAGCCTTCGTCAATTTGAACAATATTCCTGACTACCGACTCAGACCCATGCTTCATATCCTTTCAAAGTCCCTAGCTAACCCAGAAGATTGAATACAGGAACAGTTCTTAGGCACCAGAGGAGGCACAGCTGAGCGGCATGGAATAGATGGGAAAATATATCTGAGTGTTTAATGACTACGTTAAAAGGACAAGATTGTCAGGCTGGTGGCTCAGCTGGTTGAGCCTTGTCCCATTCACCAAAAAGGTTGCGGGTTCAGTTCCCAGTCAGGGCACATACCTAGGTTGCAGGTTTGATCCAGGTCAAGGTGGGTATGAGAGGCAACCAATCAGTGTTTCTCTTGCACATCGATGTTTCTCTCTCTCTCTCCCCACTTCCCTCTGTCCTCTCTCTCCCGCTCTGAAATCAATAAAAATATCCTTAAGTGAGGATTTAAAGGGGGGGAAAAAGACAAGAAGATTGAAGTAAATAGCAGGAAAAACAGGAAGGCAGTCCAGGGGGCCTTGAAAGCTCTTGCTCTTAGGGGCAAATCCTTACCATCCCACTCAGCCCTCTTGTATATTCTGTAAGGTGCTCCTTCGATTGCTCTCTCATGCTTCGGTGTCACTTAGATTCTTTTTTTTTTGGTTAATCCTCACCCAAGGATATTTTTTCCATTGATTTTTAGAGAGAGTGGGAGGGAAAGGGAGGGAGAAACATTGATTGGTTGCCTCTTGCACGTGCCCCAAACAAGGGTGGGGAGCAAACCCGCAACCCACGTACGTGCCCTTGACCGAACCCATGACCCTTCAGTGCGCTGGCTGAAGCTCTACCACTGAGCAACACCAGCCAGGGCGGGTCCTTTTCTTTTTGTTTAGTTAATCTTTATTCCATGAGTTATAAGGAGATTAGTAAAGGGGAGTTTATTACAAGGTGTCCCTCCTATTTTCTGCCCTGCTTTCAGACAACTCAGTGCCCATAACATGCAGCGTGGAAGAAAGGACAGTGAAACTAAAAATATAATGGAAATGAGTATACATGCAGCTTAAGATTTTCAGAAAAGAGCTTGAAGATGAACACAGGATGTTCTTGGCATCTTGCAAGTCCTTTGTGGGTTGACTCTGCCCAAGAGTTCAACCTGTTGCCTGACAGATAAGGGGTGCTTTAGAATAAGGAGGGTGTACTCATGTGCTAGAACTTCTTAACCTGCTGTGCCATGGGTCTTTGTGAAGCCTCTGGTGCTCTTCTGTCCCCCAGAGCACTATGAAGCCCTGGTGTCTCCCATCCTTGGACCTCTTTTCACCTACCTCCACATGGTAAGAGATTGGTCAGGAAAGGGTAACAAAGTGGACTCTTAAGGTGCATGGCCTCTCATGAGTCTTGCAAGTCAAAAGCTCCTGAAAGTGTTGTTTCCTAGCCCTGTGCAACCATCTTCCCCTTGCTGCTTTGGATTGAGCGGTCCCCCAAGAACTAAACTGGTTTAACTGCCCACGAAGCACCTGCAGAGTCAGATTCTGCTCCTAACCTCTTGTTACTTGAGGAAAGGTGATCAGAGGAGTGTTTCCCCTGGTTCTGTTTCCCTGACTCGAGAATTAAGCAAGGGGACTGACTGGGTGAAAGAATGTGTCCAGAGTGACCCAGGAATTCTAAAATTGTTGATCCTTTCCAAGCAAACACATGTTCAATCTGCCCTCATTGTGGGTGTGGAAGGTTACAGAAACCATACCTGTTTTTTTAGACTTGTTGGCCTCCCAAGGCACTGCCTTTGATGCCTGCAGTCATCCTTGCCTAATTCTAATCATGAAGTAGACTTTAGATATTTATCTGTTCTAACCTTCTACCCAATACTAGCACTTCCTTTTTGTTTTCCCAGAGGCTTTCCCAAAAATGGCAAGTCATCAACCAGAGGAGCCTGCTGTGGTAAGGAACATCTCTTCTCCTTGGTGGATGAGCTGGAGCCAAGTTTGGGGTGGGAGAAGGTTGGAAGGGGGCAGGGGGTTTCCACTGTCCCAGGGCTAGAACAGCAGTGGGTCATGGTCATTCTCAGCCTAGATGAAGGCTGAGAAGGTGGCTTGTCTGTGACCATTAGGCAGACTCAGACTTTATAAGGGGCACCGTCAGCTGCCTTAGGAGAATGCTGAGACATCTTACCAACTTAGAATTCTGATCTAGGACCCTCTACCAACTGGATAGTCACAAGTCATAATGTCCCTCAATGGATCGTTGCTGTCCATTCCCAATATTTGCATGGAATGTAGACCAGGAGGAGGCAGGAGAAGGAGCTGGGCAGGAGGGTCTGGTTAGGGTCACTGCTTTTCTTGTCCTTCCCTTTTTGCACTCCCATGGAATTTGGCCCCCTGGTGTTCTGCAGTGGAGAAGATGAGACAGCAGATGAAAACCCAGAGTCTCAAGAGATGCTGGAGGAACAACTGGTGAGGATGTTAACTCGAGAAGTCATGGACCTAATCAGTAAGTGGCATGTGGGAACCAGGGGTAGTAGAGACGAATTTTTTAGGAGAAAAAATTGGTCACCCACCCAGCCGCAATAAGGCATGTTTGCAGCAATACTGACCTTTTGATGAGAAGTAATTAGGTAGAAACAAGGTAGTCCTTAAATCAACCTATGGACATTTTATGAATGGCAAACAGTTGTATTTGTTCATACTAAGGCCAAAATATGAGGAAATAGTCTAAAATAGCAGGAGGAATTTGGATTAATGGTAGGAATAACTTCCTAGCCTTGTCAAAATAGGGGGGAAATTTTAATTCTTGGACATGAAGGTGATTAATTTTCTTTCTCTTTTTGGTCATTTGTTGGAGATACAGAGTAGACCAAAGATTTATTAGATATCCTCTCCTGGTCACTTAGTCTCAGAGGATTCTGTAATTTCCCTCCAGTTAATTGAACTTGAAGAGGGATCAGAACACAGTCTGGTCAAATGCGTCTATTTCTGTTGGTGAAGCTGATGTTGTTCCTGGACAGTACCCCACTTTCCCCTCTCCTCACTTGCCCAGAGACAGTTTGGGATCTGTTGGCCTGAGGCAGCTGTTGTCTGGTGGTAGTAAAACCCAGTAACCCTGCCTTCTTGCTTTAGCGGTGTGCTGTGTTTCAAAGAAAGGTGCTGACCACAGTACTGCTCCCCCTGCGGATGGAGATGGTGAGTCTCTTGTGTGGCCCTCAGAGGTCTGTCCTTAGGCTCCTAAATATCGTCCCTTCTGTAGCCACGTCAGTCCCTGTAGAAACTGTTTCCCGAGCACTCTGATGTGGACAAGGTGTTCTGCATCTAGCTCTTGTCTCTGCTGGCCCTCCTGCTGTATTTCTCCACTGTACTCCCACCTCAGAGCCTTTGCACTGGCTGTTTCCTCTAGAATTTTTCCTCCCAACTATATAATTGGCCTGTTCCCTTGCTTCATTTGGGTCTCTGCTCAGATGTCACCTCTGATAGGTCTTCCATACCAGCTTATCAAAAATAGCAACCCAACCACGCTATATTCTGCTCTGCTCTGTTTTTCTTCAGGGCACTTATTTTTACCTGATGTTATGTGGTTTTTTGTTTGTTTATTTGATGACATTGTTTTATTTATGTATTCATTTATTACTTGTCACCCTCACTAGAATGTCGACTCTCATCAGAAAGAGACTTTGTCCTATTCCTGTGATATCCCCAGTAACTAAATTAGTGTCTACAGTGGGTCCTCATATATTTGTTCAATGACAAAAGACCCTCACTATTTGCAGCTTTTTAAGTAACTGTCCAGAAAACCTCATTTCCAAGTTTCCCAAATGTAGAGCTAGGTGCATCTCTAGATCTGCCGTGGACAGCGGCTTCTCTACCCTTTCATGAGGCCTGGGGGCCATCCAGTGCTACTCAACCACCAGTCAGCCCAGGATACTCAACTCTCCTTTACTCTGTGGGCTCCTGTCAGGACAGGATAGACTTCTGTGTTCTGAAAGGCTGGAGTTTAACATTCTGCTCTCTGCTACAGATGAAGAGATGATGGCCACAGAGGTGACCCCCTCAGCCATGGCGGAGCTCACAGACCTGGGCAAGTGCCTAATGAAGCACGAGGTGGGTGCAGGGTGTGGGTGGTGTTTGTCTCTTTTCCCGCCATGGAGCCAGCTTCCACTCTTCTCTGATGCCTTCAGAAAAGTGGGGGGTACTACTCCTTTATGCAAGTTAAGTTCCTTATTCCTAAAACCCCAGAAAACAGTGTGGAAAGCTCAAGGCCGTGGTGTCTCCCCTATTGTGGGCAAAGGCTCTCAGAAAAACTCAGGCACATTGATGCCAGTCTCTCATGTTCAGCCTCCCAGCTCCTCCGAGCTCTGTCTCCTTCCTGCACATAGGTTTCCTCTATATTGGTGTTTTTTTCTTCTTTTTGACCACCTGATTCACACAGAGTAAATAAGGTCGCTTCTCTCTCATCATTTTCCTGCATACCTACTATTAAAACCCCAGCCCCTAATGTAGAAGAATACTCGGAGAAAGTGCTTACCTTCCCATTGTAACTCTTCATGCTTTTCTGTTAGGACGTTTGTACGGCACTGTTAATTACAGCCTTCAATTCCCTGGCCTGGAAGGATACGCTGTCCTGCCAGAGGACAACTACACAGCTCTGCTGGCCTCTCCTCAAACAAGTATGGTTATTTGCCCCTTCTTGAAAGTTTGGGTCATAAGGATTGACTGAATCGTTTGGAAGAATTGGGGTGCTGGGGGCCTTCAGAGTCTCACTTTGGCCTGAGCACAGCTGTCTCCCCAGGTGCTGTCAGGGACACTGCTCTCAGATGCTGTGACGTGGCTTTTCAGCAGCGTGCTGAAGGGCCTGCAGACGCACGGGCAGCATGACGGCTGCATGGCTTCCCTGGTGCACCTGGCTTTCCAGATCTACGAGGCGCTGGTGAGTGGGAGAGGGCGGCTGCGGCTTCACCCTTCACAGCCACTCCCACTCAGCTGGGCCTTATGCCAAGTTGCTAGTGCTGCTGACAAGTGGGTGTGGCAGGGAATGGGGAAAGTGGCAGAGCCCAAACCTACTCCATTGAGTGGGTTTACCCTCACTTCTCAGCGTCCCAGGTACCTGGAGATAAGAGCTGTTATGGAGCAGATCCCTGAAATACAGAAAGACTCTCTGGACCAGTTTGACTGCAAACTTTTGAACCCCTCTCTGCAGAAAGCTGCTGACAAGCGCCGAAAGGACCAATTCAAACGCCTCATTGCTGGTTGCATTGGGGTAAGTCATGCTCCTTCCTCTGTGCTCCCAACCACTTCATGGTCTTCTTAGACTGTGTGTTCAGGCAAACCAGAACCCAGCTGTAGTCACTGGCCATTATGGTGAGATGATCTTTTAAACAACCTACTATCACCTGGCCAGTGTGGCTCAGCAGTTGAGCATCGACCTATGATTCAGGAGATCGCAGTTCAATTCCCAGTCAGGGCACATACCCAGGTTGCGGGCTCCATCCCCAGTGGGGGGCATGCAGGAGGCAGCCATCAATGACTCTCTCATCATTGATGTTTCTCTCTCTCCCTCTCCCTTCCTCTCTCTGAAATCAATAAAGACATACATACATACATACATACATACATAAAACAGAACAACTTACTCTCAGGGTCCAGCATTAGTTCTTTCTCATTTGCTTTCCACAGAAACCCTTGGGAGAGCAGTTCCGGAAAGAAGTTCACATTAAGAATCTTCCATCACTTTTCAAAAAAACAAAGCCAGTGTTGGAGACAGAGGTGCTGGACAACGAGGAGGGCGGCCTGGCTACCATCTTTGAACCCTGAATCAAGCTTTTGGGCATCCTTCCTTGGCCTTTATTGTCATCTCTTCGTCTCCTTCGTAGCTAGTCTCTAGGCCCCTCTCCACTGCCACCTCACCACCATCGTCAGCCTGGAGAGATCCAGGTCTGGAGCTGGAGAGTGGGCCCTGTGCAGGGCTAGAAGTAATTATACTAAAGTCCAAAAAGGGAGTTGGGGCTTTCACCATGCTGTCTAGACCTCCCAGGTATCTCCCATTCTACTTGGAGTTTTGGCTTTTCCAGAGAGAAAAGCTAGAGCAGAGCAGCCCTTCTCCCCAAGCCCTCCCGCCCCATGCAGCGACACACCCGTGCAGAGCAGTAACTAGGGGTGCCATACCCAACACTGCAACTAGCCGACCTTGTGGCAAGGGCTTAGCCCTGAACGACTTGTGCCGAGAGTTTCTCCTGGACCACTGCAAGTCCCACTTAGTCCCCACACTGCTGGGCTGGCAGGGAGCCTTCCCCATCCCCCAGTGGGATGTCTGGGTCAGGTGCTGAGTACTGAATTGAATTGGGCCAGTTCCCCGTTTTGAGCAAGAATCCGGTCAGCTGGTGGGATCCATGGTACAGGCTACTGCTAAGCTCTGGATGCGGTATCAGGTGTAGTACCTTCAGGGACCAGGGCTCCGTCAGCATCTGTAGTGCTAACATCCCCCTTAGAGCTCACACATGCCCTTCCATGAATGACCTCAATGTGGTTTCCCCAGCCCCAGGGTCCACTCAGGCACAAGAGCCACAGTACCCTATTTAGTGTCATGTGATGCCATTGGCATCTAAGGATAATCCAGACCAACTAGGCTACATCTGTGACAAGCAGCTAGCAAAGCCACTGGTCTCTTGTAGGACTAGCTGAGTCCAGGTGCCTTCAAAAATCTCATGGCCTTTCAGGTCCCTGATCACTTCTCTCATGGGCCATTTCCAAAAGAAAATATGCCTTCCTAATATGGGTCTCCAGTCCTGAAGATCACTGGATGGTCCTATAAGCATAGAATGCATGTATGCAGACCCTAGCCTTGAGGTCATTGCTGGCCATAGACAAGTTTAATCCATAGGGAAACTATATAGTGTGTGTCCAGGTGTTCTGCACAAAGGCAGGCCTGTCATCAATCCACCGATGAGGGTTTCAGTGAGGACTGAGTGGAGTAGTGTGGGCTGAAGCTGCAGCTTTAGCTGGTGCTGGCCCCCAGGCAGGAGAGGCTCTGGAAGAGGTGAAGCTGGGGAAACAGGACTTGGGGTCTGGTATAGTTGTTCTATGGCACAGACGTGCCCCACACCCTCTTCCTGGGGTGGTGCTCTGAGCTTGTCAGCTGTGCAGGCCTCTCAAAGCATTGTTCCCTCCAAACTGTTAGCTGTCTACTCCTCTGTAGTTGGGGCCGTGGAGGGCGTAGTTGTATTTATTGTGTTGTACTATTTTTAACATCTTGTGACTTCATGCTAGAAGTTTTCTATTGTTTATAGAACTTTTTTGTAGAAACATAACTCTAAAGCACATCTGCATGTCAGTAAAAATCTCAATTTCATACAGAAAGAGCCCCATCTCTTTTTCAAACTACTGGCATACTTCAGGGTCACTGTTCCCCTCATGAGTGGACAGAAAGAACTGACTGATGGACCTGCTCTGTCAAGCTTTCTGAAATAGTATGCCAGCTAGAAAAAGATTTCTATCGCTGACACACAGATGAGGCAGCCCATACCATTCTCAGTGCTGTCATTGGTGGCCACTGGACATGACCCTGAGGGACAGTCCAAAGGAAATTGCTGTTCTTCCTCATGGTTCTTGATAGCAGTGTAATTTGACTGCAAGGGACCACCCTTTTTTCTATCAGCCATTTCCTCCAGTATCCAAAAGATAGGTTAAGTGGCATACAGTTTCTTTGTAGGTCTGACTGCTCCCAGAAAACACCTCAACTTAGCGTTTCTCATGAGGCTTCAGAGGGCCTTGGCCCTGACCTGCCATGACATCTGAGCCCAGTGTGCTAACTGCTAATGCCAAACTTGTTCTGACACGAGGCCCCAGATTTGTGGATCAAAACTGAAGAAGTGGTCTCAGACAAAACACTTTTTGTTTGGATGTGAATTTATTTACATGAAGGCCTTATAAAGGCATAAAAGGCACATTTTGCAACACATTTAACCAAATGTATTAACTGAAGTAAAACTGGAATTGTCCCAGAAAACTCAGGACACCTAGTCACATTGGGCTGTCTACAGCAGTCCTGTGGCGGCAGGTCAGAACCCAAAATCTTCAGCTTGCCTCGGGAGCATCGAGCCCAGCCATGCCAGTAAGTCTGCAAGCCTCAGTCCATCTGAACTGCATCTAGTTCATCCAAGAACCTCCGGCACTTCCCCATCAGTACCTTGATGGCTTCACTCACCAGCACATCTGGTGGCAGTACCCCCGTTGACTCGACAGAGACTGGGAACCAAAGAGACATTTTAGCCCAGGCAGGGCTTGCAAAAGCTCCTGTAAAAGTTACTGCTAGATTTTACATCCGGGACTCTGCAAGGAAGCTATAGCACCGAAGAGCTGCCCCCATCACCTCCTGCAAACTGGATACTCACAGATATAATGGTCCCGAACCCGAGCAAGCCGTACAACCTTCTTTAGCTTCTCATTGCGGAAGACTTCCCTGCTGAAGGTATCTAGCCGGGGATTGGCAACTCTAGCCACCTTTTTACCTAATGAAAACGAACCATGTTATAAACAAGCCCAGAGCTTTCATTCTCTCTGCTACCTTCAAAGAAAATATACCTTAGGCCCTGACCTGAACAGCATCCCAAATACAATACCTTGGACTTCATGCACCTCAATAACACCAGGTGAGAAGCACCGGCTCAGCTCCTCAGCTGCCTCCCCTTCCACGGGCTCCAACAGTGTGATGTCTGGTAGAAGCCTATAGCTGGCCGTTGCCACAGGTGAAAATTTGGCATGATCTTTGCCTAGAGGGAAATCAGAGCCTGTGGGAAAACCCTTCTTGACATTCCCAAACTTTGGCCATTGGTTTTCTGCCTATCGGTGACAGCTGAGTCCCTTAGTGACACCTCACCCCACTGCATTTGAACTACCTTCCTCCCCAGCCAGGGCAGCCCACAGGGTTCTCACCAATGCCCTTGACACAGTGCATGAGTAGGTCAATCTCCTGGCCAGGCCGCAGCTGAGCAATGAGGATATCATCATGCACTGGTCGGATGGTGCCCTCCGGGAAGAGGTCCGCCTGGTTCCCCAGGGGAACCCATGTCATGTGCCTGGTGTACACTGGAGGAAGAAGCACATCAAGAGATATCAGTCCCCAAAAGTAGCACCCACCAAAAGGTCGGCCCTCTTTCTCACCTTCCCAACACTCACCTTTGTGGTTAACATAGAGTTCATTGGGATCAGAGGAATCTTTAGCAGCATGGGGGTTCCGAGTGCACCTGACTTGCAGCCGAAACTGCAGTGTGTCTATTTCGGTGCCTTCTTCATCTCCTGCACAAAGAGGTGGCAGCTCTTAAAGGACTAGTGCACATTTGAGTGCCAGGCACAATACTGAGTGCATTAAGTTTCTCATTTAATCCTCTTAACAAATTTAGTAAGGTAAGGGCAAGTGTTCTCACAGATAAGAACAATGACATACCAAAAGATTGGTAAACTGCCCAAGGTCATACAATATAGTCAATCCAGGATTTGAACATAGGCACTCAGATTCCAAAATCTACTCTACAGAAAAGAGCTGCTCCCTTTTACCCAAAATTTCATTTTCTCAAACCCTCACCTTGGTTCCGATATTCAAAAAGACGGGGATCAGCATGAATGGGAATGAGCCCCAAGCGATGAGCGAGGATCTCATCCTGGACAATGGATGTGTTGTTGTACACTAGGACCTTTTCCACAGCCATGGTTGGCACCTGCCCAACAAAAACAATCACTCATCTACCAACACCCTATAAACTCTCCATCTACTCCCTGCCTGCTGACAGAGATAGGGAGAGACCTCTTCATAGAAGAACGCTTGATGAAAAAGTTATGAGCAGAAGAAATGCTTAGCAAATTTTCAGGAAAAATAAACCTTGAGAATTCTACAAGTGAGGTTTCCCGACATAGTTAACCCCTGCCACCATGCCCACCAATACCTCAGCTAACAGAATACGTCGAAAAGCGTTGGCAATGGCTGCGTCAATTCCCACCATGTCAAACTCCAATGTATTTTCATCCATGTGTACCACATCCACGCGGAAATTCTAAAGACAGGAAAAACACTAAATGAAGTTCGATGTTGGTATAGTCGATACCTCCCCTGGATATTCCCCTTAAGGTATTAACATTCTCATCCAAAACCTCCCTTTGCCCAAGATGTCCCTCTTTAGATGTTCCTTTCTCCCCCAATCCTTTATTAGTTTGTGTGGGGGTTTTTGCAATTTTTTATTTGGCCATTAAATTTCTTTAATAGTAAACTTTTTGCATATTCTTTTGATTCTATGATACATGATCTGTATATTGCACTGTGTGCCTACCACCCACTGTCCTCATCTTCATCACCATATATTTGGTCCCCTTTACCCTTTACTTCCCCTCCACTCCCCTTCCCTCTGGTAACTACCACACTGTTGTCTGTGTCTATCAGTTTGTTTTTCTTGTTTGTTCGTTTGTTGCTTTCAGTTTTATATCCCACAAGTCAAATCATGTGGTTCTTTTTCTGACTTATTTTGCTTAGCATAGTCTCAAGGCCCATCCTTGTCACAAATGGCAGTATTTCATCTTTTCTTATAGCTGAGTAGTGCTCTATTGTATATAGGCACCACATCTTCATCCAGTCCTCTATCGAAGGACATTTCGGTTGTTTCCATGTCTCTGCATTATGGCTTCCACCCAGACCATCCACAGAAGCTACTCTACTAGAGAACATACTTCCACACTGCTTATTCCAGTTGACACTGCCCAATCCGAATCTTGTTAGACTTTTTCTGTTGTATTTGACATTGTTGATAGGATCCCTTGATTTCTGAGCACCAGTCTTTTGGTTTTCTTCCTTCTCTGATTAATCCTTCTAAATTCACTATCTTCCACCTACTCCATAAACATTACTATTCCCAAGTTTTCCCTCCAGAGTGACAACCACACTAATAGTTTTAGCAACTATTTACTGACAACTCCCAAAATCATCTCACTTCTGATCTCAATTAAAAAATATATTCTACTAGCCTCACAGTCTTCTCCACAGGCAGGAAACTGAATGCATCATCAGTCCCCAAACCCATTTCTCATCAATAAATGATGCCCCCATGCATCACAGGAGTTCCCCAAGCTAGGTCATTTTACACTCCCCCCTCACAACTCACATCAAAGCAATCACCAAACTTACCTTCTACCTCCTCTTTGCTCAATCACCTACAGTCCCTAAGACACACTTCAATCTTGCCTACCACTCATGCGGATCCAAATTATACTCTAGCAATAGTGAAATGCTTAGACATTCCCACAGTACAGCTCACACAAGCCTTTATAATTTAGCTTCTGTTCTCAGCTTCTGCTCATCGTTCTAGGCTCAATTCGGATGTCACCTCTTTCGGGAAATCTACCATACCTCTGCCCTCCTTTCCAGTCTAGATTAAGTGCCTCTGAGGGATGGGAAAACCACCACCCCACCTCCGGACCCCATCCCCCGTCGTCCTTACAGCTATCAACCGCCTTTAGCACATTATACTGAAATGTTTACGAGCTCTCTTCAACAAGACTGAACATATTGTTCGCAGAACAGGGTGGAAACCGTGTGTACACGGAGCGCCTAGCACTTTGCTCATTAAACGTTATATGAATGGAGCGAACCCCAAGGACAGCTTCTGAGGCGCGGACTGCTCAAATCACATGGTCCGATCCTCATACCCTCTCCAGACACCTCTAGTTCCACCAACCTTCTCGAAACGGTCCTGGTCCCAGGCATCATCATAGCCCGAATAGTTACCGGGGAAGTCGGTGGTATGAACCTAAAGCAAAGAGAGACGAGTCTGTTCGTGAAGCGGTAGCGAGGCAAAGCCCTTCCCCACTCCGACCCCAGCTCATCCCTGTTCCTCTCTCATTTCTCCTTCCGACCTCAAGGCCACAAAGCTTACATTGCGAACCCCGAACTCCCCTAGAACCACGCGGCTCCGCATTTCTTCCACCGCCTGGGCCGCCGCCATCTTCAACCCCTCCACGTGATTAAGGTAGCAACTGGCGCGTGCGTTCTAGTCGCCCTCCTCCGTCTCCGAGGCAACGCGTCACTGCCTGAAAGGTCAAATATCGCGAGACTCTACCCTGTTGACGTCCACGTCCCCAGCTTCCGGAAGTCAGTTTGAGCCAAACATCCGGGTTTCTCTTTTTCTGCGTTCCGGCTGATCCCACCTTTCTGTCGCCCCTGTATCTTTTCTTCTCCCAGGCCCACGGCTCTCCCACTCGCCCTCCACGCGCTGGAGTAGCGCGGGCTTCAACGACGGGAGCCCTCGAGGGACATGGCAACTTCGGCGGCGCCGACCGGCGGCTCCCGAAATGGGGCTGGCCCGGAATGGGGAGGGTTCGAAGAAAACATCCAGGTAATGGCCTCAAGGCTTCGGCTGCCAGCAGTCCCAGAAGTGACGTGGGGACTCTACCCCGGAGCCTAGAAGTCTGCTCCATCTGCAGCACTTTTCCTCTCCTTGGGGTAATCGTGCACACGAAAGTCAGTGGGACCAGTGCTGACCTGAAAGGGCTGGACTTGTACTCCAGCCAGAGGGCCTCGGGTCTCTGGCCCCACCCGCTTTCTGTCAGGACTAGTTAGGAGGTCGGTCGGGATCAGGTGTGGCGGGGGCAGGGGGGTATTGCCCTGGCTAAAACTATACTGTATGCACAGCCTTGTTTTGGGCTTGGGAAAGACAACGAAAGTGGGCACTTTTGCAGCCCTTTGGAGCTTTGATAGGGAAGGCAGGAGAAAGACATGTGAGAGACCAGGAGTGGGTTTCCCAGGCTAGAAAAGACAGACAAACCACCAACGTTCTGAAAACAAAGCAAATGAGGGAAAGAGAGTGGCATGATCTATGGTGATTCCAAGCCATATCCCAGCAGTGGAAGAGCAAAGCCCCAAGCCCTGGGATGAACAGAGACTTAATGGATGGAGCAGAAAGGTCCTGCACACTTGGAATTTATTATCTTCATAGGGTGGAGGCTCAGCTGTGATTGACATGGAGAACATGGATGATACTTCGGGCTCCAGCTTTGAGGATATGGGTGAGCTGCATCAGCGCCTTCGCGAGGAAGAAGTAGATGCTGATGCAGCCGCTGCTGAAGAAGAGGATGGGGAATTCCTGGGCATGAAGGGCTTTAAGGGACAGCTGGGCCGGCAGGTGGCTGACCAGGTAAGCAAGACTGGATCCCTGGCAGGTGGAAAAGTATACCTAGGAGGCCCCAGGTTCCGGAGTTGATGTTGGTGAAGGTCCATCCCTGATTCTCCAGTTAGAACCATGTAGAAATCCAACAGAATTAGCAAGAGGGCTCAGAACCAACAGTCTCACAATACCCACTTGTCCCATCCTTGTCTTCCTTACTTTAGATGTGGCAGGCTGGGAAGAGACAGGCCTCTAAGGCCTTCAGCTTGTATGCCAACATCGACATCCTGAGACCCTACTTTGATGTGGAGCCAGCCCAGGTGCGAAGCAGGTGAGGATCCTACTGACAGAAGCTGCCCTCCTCACATATAAACTATGGCCAGAGACCAAGCCCTTAGACTCCCCTCTTCTTGACACCACCAGCTGTCATCATTATATCTGTACTCCAGCCTCACCATTCCTCTTCCAGTCCCGGAATAGGACATGGTGATACTACACCACCTTTCTCTTCTTTTCCGTCTAGTATACTGCTCATCTTCCCTCAAAACCTAGCTCAGATGTTGCTTCCTTTGTTTTGTGTTCCTCAGCCCCACCCCCAGTGTGCCCTTCCTGGTGCTCCAGTAGAGCTCTGTGCTTTTCTCTAACAGAGAACACTCCAGCATCGCTGTACTTTCTTATGCTTGAGTCTATCTCTCCAGAGACCACCTCAAAAGCAGGCTCTGTTTTGTTTTTATTCCCAGCACCAGAACAGTCTCTGAACCAGAATATCAGTATGTAGATGCTGAGTGACTTTTCAAGAAGTGGAATTACTCTTGGTTTAGTTCTTTGTTGATCCTTTAATTTAACCAATACTTGCCAAATACCCGTACACTCAGCAAGTACTTATTAAGCTTTTGCTCTGCACAGTCTACTAGTTGTGTCTGAGTTAGTGGTGAAAGAGATGGGAGCCTTGCCCTCGAGTGCCGTTATAGTACAGCACTCAATTTGCTAAGAAGGGACACATGGGGAACACCTGACCCAGAGTAGGCTGGAGGGTGGGACAGGGTGAGTTTCCCAGAGGGAGTAAAATCTAGTCAAATTCCAAGGTATTATTAGGAGCTAGCCACTTAAGAAGAGAATAGGGACTTGTATTCCTTCTGCCTGGAATTTTCATACCACTTCAGATATATTTCAAGAAAATGCTCAGCAGTGCCTGGAGGAGTGATAAGCAGAAAGAGGCAGGATGCACACTGGTTCCCTCAAGTACCTCCTTTCCTTCTAAACCTTTCCCAGGGTTTCACCATCACAGTTCGGAATTGTGGGCATTCTCTGCTGAGGGGGCAGGTCAAATCGGTAAATTGTCAAGCCCTCTCCCAAGGCCCAGCTGGGCTCCCTGAATTCTCCATGTTGCTGCTGCATCAGTCAGCACAGCATCAGAGGGTTGTCCTTCCTGGAAGCATTTCTAGGGGCAACGAAGTGATTTCCTCATTCCCTGTCTGTCTTTACTACCCTCTTCTCCCTTTACCATCTAGCATGTTCTCTGGAGTTAGAGAGATGATAAGATTCAGGCCCTCCAGAACCTCGTAAGTGCTGCCTCTGCTCTCATGTCTCCTCTCCTCTCCCAGGCTCCTGGAGTCCATGATCCCTATCAAGATGGTCAGCTTCCCCCAGGTGAATAGAGGGGAGCATAACTGGAAGAGCCAGGGGAGGCCGTAGGGCAAAGGGTGGGTCACCAGGCAAAGTCTGGGAAGGAATAAACAAGAGCCACTGTACCCTCCGGCCTGAGTGAGTTGGTATATTGACAGAAAATCGCTGGTGAGCTCTATGGACCTCTCATGCTGGTCTTCACGCTGGTTGCCATCCTCCTCCATGGGATGAAGACATCTGACACCATTATCGTAAGCAGGACAGAGGACTTTGGGGGGTGGCTGAACTGAGTTGAAAGCTGCCCAAGGAGGAGATGGTGGAGTGAGTTAGAAGCAGCCCTGAGGACTGCCCTGGGTGAGGCTGAGACCAGAGGCCTCCCAGGACTAAGTAAAGCCTTCACCCCACAGCGGGAGGGCACCCTGATGGGCACAGCCATTGGCACCTGCTTTGGCTACTGGCTGGGCGTCTCATCCTTCATTTACTTCCTCGCCTACCTGTGCAACGCCCAGATCACCATGCTTCAGATGCTGGCACTGTTGGTAAGGAGTCCAGCATGGTGGATGGTGGTGGGCAAGGGTGACCTTACAACAGCCAGGGCTTGGTCTGCATGTGTCCTGGGGCCCCAGGGCCTGGAATGGGGTAAGCTGGCTGGTGGACCGTTTAATTTCTCAGGGTCCCTGTGAGATTTCAGCCAGCCCAGCCTGAGAGGTTTTCCTCTCCATCCTCCTTCCTAGGGCTATGGCCTCTTTGGGCACTGCATTGTCCTTCTCGTCACCTACAACATCCACCTCCATGCCCTCTTCTACTTCTTTTGGCTGCTGGTCGGGGGGCTGTCCACCCTGCGCATGGTAAGCTGGGCAGGAGCTTTTCAGGGGTGGGCTGTCCTCCTGGGGAGCTGGGGAAAGCAGCCCAGAGCTTGGGCCGAACCTCACAAAAGGCTGAGTTGGGAAGAGCCCGAAGATGTTTCTGCTCTGGGGAGGAGTGTCTTCTCCACACTGCTCACTTTGGAGCCACACCCTCTGAGCTGTATTCCTGTGGTCCTAGGTGGCAGTGTTGGTGTCACGGACTGTGGGCCCCACACAGCGGCTGCTCCTCTGTGGCACCCTAGCTGCCCTGCACATGCTCTTCCTACTCTATTTGCATTTTGCCTACCACAAAGTGGTGGAGGGTAAGTGACAGGAGGCCTGGGTGCGGGGGAAGGGAAGGACAGCTGCCTAGGACAAGGTCCAGCTGACTAACTTGCTCACCTTCCATCCCTTTCCTTCCAGGGATCCTAGACACATTGGAGGGCCCCAACATCCCACCCATGCAGAGGGTCCCCAGAGACATCCCCGCTGCACTCCCTGCTGCTAGGCTTCCAGCCACCATGCTCAACACTACAGTTAAGGCTGTCGAGGTGGCCCTGCAGTCACACTGACCCTACCTGAAATCCTTGGCCAGCCCCCTTGAACCATGCTGGAGAGTGGAGGAAGATTAAAGGACAGAACTGAATACATGTGTCTCTGATGCGGTCTGCAGCTGCCAGAAAGCTGTAGCTGCTTAAGCACCTCCTTCGACTCCTGTGGGGGCTTCTGAAGAGCACAAGGCCAGGAACCCCTGGCCAGGACTGCAGGGCTCTGCAGCCAGTGCAGAAAGTGGGTCAGCGCCTCTGAGGCCCTCCAACCACCTGTTCTTTCCTTCCTCTTTATTTCTTCCACATTGTCTTGTTAAGTATAGACTTGGTAATTAAAATATTGATTGAAGTCTGGAACTGCAGCTACCCTTCCAGTGGTCCTCCCTACTTCCTGTATACTTTCCTGTTCTGTCAGTGGTGCTAATGTCATATGTTCCCTTATTTATATCCTCAGGATGTAAGGTGGGACAGGCAGGATGAAGGTAGGACAGTCCAGACTACATTGAAGGCAGTGACTGAATATGGAACCTGTCCCTGAATGCAGAGGACACTTGACCCATGGAGCAGCAAGGAGGCCTGACACCCAAGAACCACAAGTCTGGTGGAGCAGTGCACCCAGCTTGAGTCTGGGCACAGCTGCACTCTTAGGACACCAATGGGGCAATGACAATTGGACAAAAACTTCCAGACTCGACCCCATGTCATTATAAGACCCTTATATACCTGGGCCATTGTGTAGGGATAATTTGCCATGACAGCTCACATTTGAAGCCAACCTTGGCTTTGCCCAGGTTATGCTGGGGCCAGAGGAACAAAGCTCTACCAGGAGCTGTGTCTGTCCTTCCTCCTCAAGAGTGCTGGTTACTCTTAAAAACCACCACCACCCAAGCATAGCACCATCCACTTCACCACCTATTTAATCTGATCCATTGGTTAACGGGGAATAGAATTTTTTGCCTCTCTTCACTACACTCATTTTTTTTAAAAAATTACCCTAGTAAATCTAGGTTAGCAGCTTTCCTTCCTAATAAAGGGACTACGAAAGATGTGCCCTTCATTGCCCGAGGCCGCCGGCCATCACCCTTCGACAAAATTCCAACATCACTGCCTACACCTGCAGCGTGTCCTCCCTGAAAGCTCCAGCCCACTTTCCGCGGCCCCGCCATCACTCCAGGTCGCTGATGCTGGCGCCCCGTTTATTTTGGGTACCCCAGTCTCCCAGGTACTCAGCCTCAGTATCAGCAGTACCCTAGGCACCTGGGGACGGGGCGGCACCAGCACCCTGCATCTACCTGCGGCTCACCTGCCCCGGGAACCCTTTGGGGTTCCCCTGTGCCTGGTAGCCCGGGCCGCCTCTGCCCGGCCAGGCCCCTGGGGCCGCCGCCGCGAAGCCGCCATCTTGGCGGGGGACACGCGGGGAAGTCCTCGGGGCTGGAACCTCCCGCACGCGGCGCCCCCCCCCCCGTCGCGGGGGCGGGGCGAGGCCGGGATTAGGGGGCCTTGGGGACGTCCAAACAGGACAGGGGGGCGTGCCTGGGATCCGGACGCAGGCACCGAGGGCCTGGCCCTTAGGCTCGGGAAACGGCGGGGGAGTGGGCACGCCCCCGTTCACAGCCTCAACACCGGCTGCGCGCCGCGTGCCCCCATTCCCTCCACACCCCGTGGGTCGCAGGCCTCCGCCAGGATACCGACTTTCTACCTGTCGTCGGGCCCCACCCCCAGGGAAGGCGCGTCCCCACGGCTCCTGAACCGGCCGGTGCGCGCAAACCTCCCGGGCTCGCGTGGCTTGGGGCGGGCGAGGGGCGGGGCGAGCGGCGGTGACGCGGCCGTTGCCATAGGAACTCGCCGCCTGCTCCGGCGCAGGAGCTGAGGACCGAGCTGCCTGCCCGCCTGCCTGCTGCCCGCCAGCCGGCTTCGGGCTCTCCCTCCGGCCGCGGTAGGGGAGCCGGGCTGGAGGAGGGGAGCGGACGGATGCGGGCTCCGAGCGGGGACCTGTCCCGCGCGCCCCAAGCCCAGGCTCCTTAGCCGCCGCCGCAACCGCGAGAGACGAGGACAAGCTCGAAGCAGCGCCCCGCCGGCCGCCGATCGCGCCCCGGCCCACAGTCCAGACACGGACGGCACGGTCCGCCCCGGTACCAGCGCCACGCGGTCTCAGCCGGGCGGCCGGCCTCGGCGCCTCCGCCACGCCGGCGGGCTCCGGTCGGGGCCCCGGCGCTCTTCGTCGCCTCCGTCGCCTCCGCCGCCGCCTCCGCCGCCGCCAGCGCCGCTGCCGCCGCCTCTGCGCCCGCTCCGGCCACGACCCCAGCCCGGGCCCCGACCGGAGCCCGGACCCCGCCCGCGGCCCTGCCAACCTCGCCCGCGGCCTGGGGCCGGGCCCCGGAGGCCCAGCCGTAGGCACGATGCTGCCCAGCTCCATCCAGATTTCAGGGGAGCCGCTGTCAGGCGCCGAGGTGCGGGACATCTGCCGCGGCCTGCGCGACAACGCCGTGCGCCTGCTCTCTCTGCGCGGCTGCCGCCTCTGCGACCGCGACTTCGGTCGCATCTGCCGGGCCCTGGCCGGAGCCACGTCCCTGGCGCAGCTCAACCTTAACCTGGGCGTCGTGTCCAGCCCCAGCCGCATCAAGCAGCTTGCGGAGGCGCTGCGGACCAACCGCTCCATCCAGTCCCTCTTGTGAGTGCGCTTCCTCCCAAGGGGTCCCTTCTCGAACTCCCTGCCACCTCCTCTTCCTCCACACACCCTCCTTTCCTCTTTCCTGCCCTTACACGCACCCCTCATCCCCCCGCCCATGCCTCCGCAACACCCTGCCGGCACATCCTTCCCGCTGGGCTCTGCCCCACCCCAAAGGAGACAGGTTACAGCCCTTCCTGATAGGGCGCGTGCACCTCTCGCCTAATCACCCGCCTTGGCTTCTGGTGGCAGCTCCTCAGTCCCAAAAGGAACACTGCCCAGGGGACTAGACTCCTGCCCCTCCATTCTGCCTACTGAGGAATCCTAACCCACCATCCACCCCCTTCTCTGTGCTCTGTCCTGGGTCCCAGTCTCTGCACCAGAAAGGAAAACGAATTTCCCTTCTACCTGTATTCCTTTAGAATCTAGAATTTTCTTTCTCCCTTCCCAAGGCCTCTCCTCAGTGCTGTGACTGAATACCCTCCTCACCTCTAGGGCTCACCCCTTTTCCCTACAGGTAGGGCCGAGGACTGTGGTAACCTCTGCTCTCTGGTCTCACCCCCCAGCCTGCATGGGAGCCCCCTGACAGATGCGGGGTTGGCCTTGCTGAACCCAGCCCTGGCCCTCCACCCTGCCCTTGTGGCTCTGGACCTGGGGGACTGCATGCTGGGTGATGAAGCCATCAACCTCATCTGTGGCCTCCTCCCCCCAGACGGGGCCAAGTCTGGTGAGCAGGGCCCTGCTAAGGGCATGGGCTGGTGTAACCTTGATGAAAAGCTAAATGCAGAGGGCAGGGGTCGTGGCCCAGAGCTGAGGGCTCTGACACTGTGGGTGAGAACGTGTTTTAAAACCTCTCAGGAAGGAGGATTAGGGGTTGAGCAGGATGGAGAATCTGGAATCCAGTTCTGGTGGGCGGGGAAGGCAGGGTCTCTAATGGCACTGGAGTTCTGTAGTGGGAGTGGGGCAACTCCCAGCCACTAGGGAGGACACCCCAGAAATCTAGGGCAGGGTAAGAGCTTAAAGAAGGCCTGACCTCCATCCTGGCTTCTCCTTATGATGTTGCCCAGGTTTGAAGGAGTTAACGCTGAGTGCCAACCCTGGCATCACCCCTAAGGGCTGGAGCCGCCTCGCCATTGCTGTGGCCCACAGCTCCCAGGTCCGCGTCCTCAATTTGGACTACAACCCCCTGGGTGAGGCTCAAGAAAACCCCCTTAGATTCTCACTACCCCACCCCCATCCAAGAACCTGGGACCATCAGTTGCCATGGTAACCCCCACACAGGGGAGGGGAGATGGAGGGGGTCTGAGAGGTAATAGAGGAGACTCCTGTGTGCAGGACTAGATAGATGACCAACAGGTAGATCAAAACATCCATCACCACTCCTGTCTTGCTTCATGCATTCACTCACCAATCACAATGCTCTCCTCCTGGCCATCTACCAATTGTCAGCGTTTCCTGGCCTGGGGTGGGATCTAAGGTTGTTAGGGCAGTGGGGAGGCTGTGTGGGAGGAAGGGTTAGCAGGGCTGTTCATGAATGCAGGTGAGTACATGTGTGTGCACGTGTGCTGTTTCCCCAGGTGACCATGTGGCAGGGATGCTGGCTGTAGCTGTGGCCTCCAGTCGCACCTTAGAGGTCCTAGACTTGGAGAGCACAGGGCTCACCAACCAGTCTGCTCAGGTAAGACATCTTCATGCTTGGGGAAGGCCAGGGGTCGGGGTGGAAGTGAGCCAGGGTGTCTGCGGACATTCAGAAGGGGTGGCAGGTTGGAGTCAGGGAAGCACATTGACTGAGTTTACCCTTTTCCACACTCTTTCCTCCCCCAGACCCTGCTGGACATGGTAGAAAACTACCCCACGGCTTTGCGGAGCCTGGTGTTGGCTGAGAACAGCATTAGCCCAGAGCTGCAGCAGCAGATCTGTGACCTCCTTTCTGAGGGAGAGGAGGAGGAGGAGGTGGCAGGAGGGCCTGATAACACCCAGGAACGAGAGAGGGGGCGGGAGCCTGCTGCCCACCAGAGGGGAAGCAGCTCCTGGATGTGCCCCAGTGGTAAGAGCCCTGTGGGTTGATTGGAGCCAGGTCTGAAGAGGCTTGGGACCTGGGAGGATGGGTGTGAGAAATCTACACCACTTTTTTTTTCCTATTTGTAGTGCCCATTGCAGGAACAAATCGTTGTCTGAACACCCCTCTGCCTTCCACAGATCCCAGCTCTCAGATGGTGCTAATGACGTCAGGACTAGGGGACAGTCTGTTGGCTGAGACCGAAATGTGACTCTCCACTTTGGCTTCTGCACATCATTACATTTGTCTGTGCCCAGCACCTAGCCCGATACCAGGATCAGGCCTGGGGCTTGGGAGGGAGGGGGGTTGCCTGGGGCTCTGACAGCTCGTGGCAGTGTGATGGGAGGGTCTGGAAGCTGTGAATGAGCAACAGCCTTGGGGGCACTTGAACCCAAGGTAGTGGCTCTGCACCTGCTGGCAGCTCTGGCTGCAGCCCGCTGGCTCGGAAGAGATTTTATGAACTTTACAACCTGGCGTGTGGCTGTGGTCACTGGGGTCTGGCAGTAGGGGAGAAAACGGAGGTACCACTAAGCACCACTAGGGGGCAGTGCCATCCCACAGCCAAAGCGTCCTCTGGCCCCAAATGTATCAAACCCCTCTGGCTCAGGCCTCCAGCTTCTAGGACCTACCATCCTGAGGTGACACCTTACACAGGCCCTATAAGGATATAACTAAGGTACACAGCTTACCTCCAGAGCTGGGCTGGACTCTACCTCAAGGGGAGACTCAGGGGCCCCATCAAGTTTCCTTAAGGTGCATCCTCTCCCACTGCCTGATGCTCTGAGCGCAGGGAAGGCCAGGCAGAGTGGGGCAAAGGAGAATCACTAGCAAAGAGTAGGACATCACAGGGACTGGGAATACTCAAGAACGGGGAGCAGAATGGTCATTAATAGACAAATTAGTCCATAACAGTAAAATAGTTTTATTTTAAAATAGTCATTGATGTGAAAATTTCCCAAAGCTGGGAGTAACAGTCTAGAGCCAAGATTGGGAGGGGGGCCAGGCCTCACCTAGAGCCCAGCTTGAGGCCCCTGAGTCCCACCCTCTACTCCCTTCCAGAGGGAGGAAGGAAACTGCTGAGAGCCCTGAGTCAGCCTTCTCCCTCACCCAAGGGCATGCTGTGCCAGGCCCCGTGAAGGCAACAGCTTGTGCAGAGGATTTGGGGAGAGAGGGAAACAGATGGAAAATAGAAAGGTTAGTAGAAAATAGAAATTAGAGATTAATAATCCCAATGATACCCTCCCATCAAAAAACAAAACAAAGCAAACACCTCATGGCTCTGAAAGGAAGGTGGAGGGTGAACACTGATGTGAAAAGCTGGACACTGATGTGCTCAGCTTCCCAGAACAGCCCGATTTGGGCTGGACTGATCTGAAGAAAGGTCTTGAGCCCTGGCTGCATGTTACCTTTGGAGAATAAATATTTCAAGAAGAAAAGGGGGAAACCATGAGGCAAGCTGGTGCCAGTCAGCCAATGTGGCTGAAAGGCCTGGTGTGGCCCACCGCCTGACCCTCCCTGCACAGGGAACAGAGCTGTGCAGGCCTAGAGGGACACAAGTTCAAGGGCTTGGGCTGGGTAGGCGACAGTGAGCTGCAAGGATCAGGTCTCCTTGCAATCCCAGTGTAGCAGTGACAGGAAGGCAAGCAGGGGCCCTAGTTGAGCAGGTTGCCCTGCTCCTGGGCCTGGGTCAAGCTGTCCTTGCGGTGCAGGTGGTGCACCCCCATCCTCTTGGGGCTGCGCTGAGGGCGGCTGGAGCTGGGAAGTGCCCAGGTCCTGCCCTCAGTGTGGGAAGTGCCAGGCCCCTTCTCTGTGCCACTATCAATGGGCAGCAGGCTCTGTTGTTCTTCTTCGGGGCTGATGGGCAGGTTCAGCTCTTCCTCTTCTTCCTCCCTGGGAAGGTCAGAGTCAGGTTCTCTTGGCAGCAAAAGCCCACTCTCACTGGGTGGGGAAGAAGGGGCCTGAACCTCCTCATCTCTGTCAGTGGGGCTGAGAGCAAAATGGCGCTGCAGCTCAGGGAGTGCATCGTGTCCAAAGGCTGTTCGCTGGGCCACAGCGGCCGGTGGTGGAGTGCGGTCCACAAATGCCCGCTGCCAGCTGGCCAGCAGGTCCTCCTCAGAGCTGGCAGAGCTGGCTGCGGTGCTGAGTGTTGGGGCTGGGCTGGGCTGGTGATGGGGTGAGGCCTGGGCTGAGGCAGGGCTGCTGGGCACTGGGCTAGGTCGGACCCGCTCACTCCCCTCCTCCACCAGGCTCAGGGAAATGGCCTGGCGGGTAGCGTAAGTGCAGTTGGGCAGGGGGCTATTGCGGGGGATTCGCACCTTATCCTCAGAGAACTCTATTACCTTTCGGCCAGGATACAGAGGGTGTGGTGGAGACGGGGTGGGGTAGGGGCTCAGCTTCTCAAAGGCGGGCAGAGATACCTCCTCATCTGGGGAGCCCCCAGCAGTGCTCAAAGAGTGGCACTCCCCATTGGGTTGGGGAATGGGGCTGCCAGGGACTGGGGGACTGGCTAGGTCACCTGGGGCACCCCCACTCATGTCTACATGTACAAAGACATCCTCAGCCAAGGGGCGCCCAGCACTGCCTGACTGGGCTGAATTGAGCAGTAGAGACTCTGGCTTCTCCAACACCCGGGCAATGACTGAGGTGGGTACGACAGTCCCTGGTGCCAGGCTGGGGGCAGGGTCTGGGCTGGCAGCCTCTTGACCACTGTGCAGATGTTTCCGAACCATGTCCTGTAGCTCACAGGGCAGCTGGAGTAAAAGAGCAGGAAAAGGGAAGAGAGACATGAATGATCCCAACCTCAGATAGGCTGACTCATGGCAAAAGTCATGGTTACCACATGCAAGTACCACTGTGTGGTTGGCACTTTGCTGTCTCCTGTGCTTATAGCATGCCCAGGTATGTCCTCATTTCACAGATAAATTGAGGCTCAGTAGGGACAAAATAGCTTGAAGCCTTTAACACCAGGAAGATCTGAACCCAGAAGCGGTGCTGAGTTCCACATGCTCTCAAACCTCTCTCTCTTCGATCTTAGCAGTGTCATCTGCCCAAACCAGACATAAGTTTGAGGCTCTGTACTAACCAGCAGCCTTGGGAATGTTCCCATTCCTCCTTTAGGCCCCATCAACCTTGGGCCTGTGGATCTTGGGTCTAGAGTTTGCCCCTTGGAGTAAGGGTATCAGTTGGGCCTAATACTCTTGAAATATTTTTATGGCTGAAATATTCTTATGGCTGATAGCTCTGGCCACCCCTTCCTTCCTGCAGGGGATCCTGAAATTGGGTCGTCGTCTCCCCCCCCCCCCCCCCCCGTCTCTCCCAAAAACAACAACAGGGCCAGCCCTCAGCCCTAGTGATGAGCCCTTGACAGCATACAGGACACAAACCAGTGACAGAGTTGACTGGCTTGAGAGGAAACATGGAGGCCAAGGGAAGGCAAAGCAGTAAGGGGTAGTTAAAGGCAGGAGGATGGAGAGAGGTGTAGAAACTGGAGTTAGAGGCATCCTAAAAAGGCTGGACTGGCATTGGGGTGGGTTTTGTACTCACATCAGCAAATTTGTGGTTACGGAAGTGGGATTTGTTGCACTTAAGGAGCTGCACAGCCAGGTTGCAGTCCAGCCGGTACCGCTCCTGCACATACAGACATGGTTCAGAGTCCAGCCCTGCCCAAGGGCTGGGTCAGGACAAAGCCAGCCACAGGTGAGGAAGGCCCCGGAAGTACACATACATTGAGCTCCTCCAGCTTATTGATGGTGTTCTTGGCATCCAGCAGCTTGTTGGTCAGCTCTACAATCTCCCAGTCCAGTGTCTTCCTATCCATCTCAGCCTTCTTGATCTGAAGCACAAGACTTGGTGAACCCAGCCCACGTGCCGGCCAGCTTTTCCTCCCCCTCCCCTCCTCCCAGCCCAGAGACACAGGAAGCCACAAGTGCTAGGGCAGCCAAGGCACATGGAATAGACAGACGATGGACAGACAAAAGGAGACCAGACACTTCTCCTGTTCTCCAGGCTGACTGTGGAGCGGGGGTTTTCTGAGCACGACCTGCTGTCACCTGGGCCCAGCAGTGTAAGAGGCTGCCCATCCCTTGAGGGAACTCTACACACCAGGCAAGGGGCTGGTACCCAAGAGGTGATACTGTGCAAACCCAAGCACTGAAGCCTATGTATGTAGCTGTTTCCAGGACCAGGCTAGGAGGGAGGAGGAGGGAGGAGGCTAGGTGGCAGCTGGGGGAGCCTGTGAGATTATCTAGTTGAGCTGGGAGGGAGTGCAGGCTCAAAAGCAGCCTCTGATCTTCAGCTCATAGGCTGGATCTACAGCCCACTTCCCCCAAATGGCTTGGGCTTGCTGCCACTGCAGCCGAGAAGCTGTGAGTGTTCAGTGGTGACATCAATCAGTACCTCTGCTTGGGCCAAGAGCAGGCTCCCAGCTGTCCCCCAGGAAGGAGGCACTGACTACTGAACAGGCCTCACATAAGGAAGAGGACAGGAGTGGGCAGAGGGAAATGACTAGGGCCCCAGCAAGTCCAGATCTCAGCTGAGGAGGAGGCCAGGGCAAGGGAGAAAACACACAAACTCAGACGCAACTGCAAAAATCCAGCTGTGGCTAAGAGAGGCCTGAGAGGAGAGTGCAGCAGCAACGGTGGCAGCATGAGGGGAAGACGAGGAGAGAAGAGAAACAGTGTGAGCATTAAGACAGTCCTGACTTGCACAGCACGCTGCAGTCCCCTCCCCCACTACCCTCTCCCCCCTCCCCAAGCCCCAGGGCAGAATGGCATTCCCTTGGCAAGTCCTAGCCCCCTGCTAAGCTGTGAGCACAGTGCCAGCCAAACTGCCCTCCCAGACAGATTACCAGCGTCTGCAGCTTGTCCTCCAGCTCCTGGTTGGTCCTCTGGGAAGCTGTGTAGCTGTTCTGCAGCCTGTAGAATACAAGGCAGACTGCTGGGTCAAGGTCCTGTTCTTCAGGCCCTGCTCAGCGTCTCCAAAAGGGATGCTGGAAAAGTCGTTCTCCTCCCTGAACTTCAGTTTTCTCAGCAGAATCAGATGACCTCTGAGGCCTCTTCCAGCTAACCCCCAATGAATGGGGAGACGTGTGCATGTGTGTCCCAGTCCCTCATTCCCATACCTGCGGAACTTGTCCTTAAATTTGTCTAGCTCCTCGCGGCTCTGGCCCAGCTCCAGCTCTAGGCAGTCCTGCCCAATTTCCAGCTCACGCTCCAGGGCCTCAGTGCGCCTGGTGGCCAAGGCTAGGCGCCTGCGAAGCTCCTCATTCTCCTGCTGCAACAGCCTGGCAGAGGAGGGGCCAAGGGCAGAGAGGCATCAAAGAGAGAAGGGCCAGCCCTGGAGCCCCAGGCTGGTCAGGAAGGATGGAGTAGGGATGACATGAAGACAGGCAACTAGGGGCAGGGGACTCCTTAAGACTCAGCCCTGCTGGCCCTGAGACCACAGCCTGGCTTGGGGGGGAGGGGGGTAGAGGGGATAGTAGATGGTAGTCCACCCCTCCCCCACTGGAAAAGAATGAGAAGACAGAATTGGGCGGGGGTACAATTCTCAGTCTGTCTCTGGTTACAGCCCAAGCCAGCTGGCCATCAAGCCCCCAGCTTCAGTTTCCCCACTGCACAATCGGCCTGCTCCATTATTAATCTCCTAGAAATCCAGCCCAGCACTGCCCTCCTCTCCAGAGGCCTCACGTGGCTAACAGAAAGGGCTCCTGGGAGGCAGCTGGCACAGGAGAGCCAGGAGCTGGGAAGGGTTTGCTGGCAAGAGCAGGCCCTCAGAGCCATCCCCTCCTTGATTCTAGGCTCTCTTACAGCCCATGGAACAAACCTTTTTTTCCAAAGGAATATCCACATCAAGCCTCCTCCCAGAATCGCTAAAACACCCCACCCCAACTGAACATTTACCTCTACCTAATCCAAGGAAAAGCCCAACTATACCAAGAGCCTTGCCTGGAGCTAAGAGGGACAGAGTTGAAGCAGGGCAGGCTCTTGGGCAGCAGATACTCACTTCATCCTCTCGGCGTCAGTCAGGGACTCCTGGGCACAAAAGAACAGAAGCTTGAGGCTCAGATCTAGACTACTGGCTTCCTGCTTGGCCCACCCTCCAAAAAGCCCTGGAAAGAGCCATTTCTGAAGCCCAAAGACTCTCTCAGCAGAAGTGGGCTGCAGTAAGTGCCCTATAGAGATGGAGACAATCCAGTAACTCCCAGGAAAGCCTAGATCACTCTTCCCATGCCAACTAGAAGATTCAAGAACCCCTCTCAACCCTCACCCTTACACACAACAGCTCAAAGGCCTAGAGCCAATTGCAAGTAAGTCCTGGTACCCATGCTACCTCTCCCAGGGATAAAGAGAGCCTCTCTCAGCCATTCACTGGGATCCTATGAAACCTACAGGCAAGGCAGAGACCTTCCAGGGAAGTAAAGAAATCAGGCTGATATAGTAGGGCCCCGAGCTCTGACCATCAGGCAGAATCAGGCCCTTACAGAGGTTTGGGAGGAACAAGTGTGTGGACGAAGGAGAACCGCTGGGGTAATCCTGACTGAGGAGTGAAGTGTCTGGTTTTGCTTTTAACCTCCTACCCTAGCCTCCCCAAGTCCCTACATTGGTCATGGCCCAAGAGTCAGGGCTCAGCCAGACACAAATCAGAGCAGCCACGTGCTATGGCTAGAGGGAAATGTCACTCCAAACTGAACTGACTGCTTCAAAAACCAGTCAGGGTTAGGAAAATGTGGTGGGTGACCCAGACTATGGACTCTGGAGCCACTAGCACTTGGATTTGATCCGTTTCTACCACACAGTGGTTATATTAACCTGACTGAGCCCTAGTATCCTCATCTACAAAATTAGGGCGCCTAGCACAATACCTGGACTTTTTATTTACTGCTCTCCGAGCTGAAATGGGCAAGTCATGGCATCTCTGCCCTGAATCTGACTGAAGTGGCCATGGTACCCTGATGCTCAGCATTTGCTGACGCTCCCTCAAATTCTGTAATGCGCTCCATGCACTGCCACAGGGGGAAACCCAGCAGCAAGGAGAATAAACCACCGCAGCATTCGTTTCCTGCTGTTAGTGAGCTTAACGAGGGACAATAACTAATGGATTTCACAAATGTCAGCCAAACAAAGCAAAGCTGGAGGAAGGGCCGGACTTCTGGGGATAGTGAGGAACAGCTGGTCTGGTGGAAGTAGCTGGAGCACCGCCTCCCCACAGCCCCCAGAGGGGCCGCAGGTTAAACAACTCTCTCCATTAGTGGAGGACAGAGCCCCAGCCTCCAGCAGGTTACGACCTCCCGGTCTGGTGGGTTCCCTCTTGCAGAAAGAACAACTGCATGTGTGGGGCCATTTCTACAGAGCTACCAAGACTCTGGGGCTCCCTGACATGTGTACATGTGCTCCTGGCTGGCTTCTATGAGCCTACACTGTCCCCACCAGCAATGCCATACTCTCACCCAACTCGGGCGGGTGAAGTCAATCAGACACCCAGCCTCAGAGGCCTGCCTCTGCCAGCCAGGGTGGGGGTACCGGTCTTGCTGACCTCCTGCTCAAGCTGAGATCCAGGAACTTCCAGCCGCAACTCCCGATGCTCGGGTGGTGCCTTACGGTAGGGTTTCTTAGCAGGGGCTGCACTGGTCATTCTGGGAGGTGAGGGCTCCTCGACCTGCTGAGGAGAAGCAAGGAAGGAGGAGACTCAGAAAGGAGAGAAAGTGGCCTCTGGACTGAGGGAAAAGGATGGTAAAAGGGGACATATGTAGGAGCCACCAGGCAGGCAGGCAGGCTTGGGCATTGCTGGGGTCACTAGAAGGGCTGGATTCTGGAATGTCAGTGCCCAAGGAGTCAGGAAAGTGCTGAAGGGGGGCATGGGTCCAATAGGAACACAGAGGTGGGAAAGGCAGAACCTAGGGCCTGGGCACTAGAAAGAGTATGCTCTGCCCAAGGAGTGAGTAGAGAGTCTGAAGGCAGCCTACTAGTCTCCTTTGGGGGCTCAGAAGGAGACCTGGAAGGGAAAACTGCTCTCTATACATCAGCTTCCTCGACTCTAAACTGGGGTGAGAATAGCACCAATTTCCTAGGGTTATTGTGAAGATTATATAAAGCACTAAGAATAGTACCTGACACTTAGGAAATGGTCATTAAATGTTAGCTTAAAAAATATAACTGGCCCGGTTGGGCGTGGCTCAGCGGTTGAGCGTTGACCTAGGATCCAGGCGATCAGGGTTCGATTCCCGGTCAGGGCACATGCCCGGGTTGTGGGCTAGGCAGCCGATCAATGACTCTCTCATCATTGATGTTTCTATCTCTCTCTCCCTCTCCTCTCTCTGAAATCAATAAAGATATATTTAAAAAATATATATATATATAACTGGCCCGGTTGGGCGTGGCTCAGCGGTTGAGTGTCGACCTAGGATCCAGGCAATCAGGGTTCGATTCCCGGTCAGGGCACATGCCCGGGTTGTGGGCTAGGCAGCCGATCAATGACTCTCTCATCACTGATGTTTCTATCTCTCTCTCTCTCTCCCTCTTCTTTCCTCTCTCTGAAATCAATAAAGATATTTAAATTTATATATATATAACTGTAACTGTAAAGTAAGGGTTTGAGGATAATCACCCAACCCAGGCTCCTCAGTGGGGGTCTCTGAGCTTGAGAGAGCCCTGAAGGCCAAGCCCCACTGGCCTCCACCACTCTCCTTTCACCAGCCCCCCAACAAGAGGGGCCACCTGCTGGCCCCCTCACCAGCCAGCCTCCCCAGAAGAGAGTCGCATGGGGGGTGCAGGCCTCACAGGGACATACCGTCTGTTTGTCAGCAGCTCACTCTGTTCCGCTGTCCAGGAGTTAGCCCTCGGCTCTCCGCATCCCACGGCCCCTCCACTTCCTCTAGCCAAAAGCTCCTGAAACCAGAGAAGGGAAGAAAGGGGAAACCAGGTGTCAGCCACCTGTCTGTCAGTGCCACAGGCCACCCTGCCCAGTCTAGGACCTGGAAGGCCCCCCCCTCCCCCAGGGAGAGTCAGCCACAAAACCATGGGACAGGGGGTTAGAGGGGGAAGCGGTAGAGGTGTGAGAGGACTAGAAGCACTGAGCTCCTGCCTTTTCCATGAATAATGTCACATGTGTCTGTGTATGTGTTCATGGTCTCAGCTTACCCACATGCCCAATTCTGAAACAGGTCTGGTCCTGTCTTGTCCCTATCCTACCCCACATCTGTCCTGTTCATCTCCCAGGCCTCTCAGAGTCTGGAAACTAGTAAGAGGTTTGGAGAACATGGGTTACACAAGAGAATACCAGGAAAAAGCCTAGAAAAGATGCAAGATGATGCTAGAAAGAAAGCTCCTAGCAGTTTCCAGGAGCCCAAAGACTACCTCTGTATACAATGGTGGTAAACAGACTTTGTGATGAGGAGGGGTAGGTACAGGAGAGAAAATCTAAAAAGGCAGCAGTTTAGAGCAATGATGATTCTCAAACAGGGTGACTTTGGTCCCCCCTCTCTCCCTTCTCAGATATCTATCTGGCAAATGTCTGAAGACATATCTGGTTATCACAATAGGAGTGGGTGCTATTGGCATCTAGTGGGTAGAGGCCAGGGCTGCTGCTAAACATCCTGCGATGCACAGGACGCCCCCTCAAGAAAGAATTATCAGCACAGTGTTGACAGTGCCACGGTTGAGAAACCCTGGTGTAGAAAACCCAAGCCCAGGGAGCTGAGACATGGGAGTTTCAGACTCAGTGATGCTTCTGACACCCTGTGTGGCTCTTGCTCACTAGGTAAGCCTTTCTCATCTGCCCTAGGGGGCTGGACTGCGTAACCTATGTGGTTCCCTCCAGGTTCTCAGGGTTCAGAGCTCTGCCCCCACCTGTAATAAACTAGACCGCAGCAGGGGGGCAGCAGCCACCACAGGGACCAATGGAGGCAGTAACCTTAGGTGGCCTCCTGGGCATAAACAACCTTCCTGCTGCCTTCCACCTAAACAGAGCTGGGGGCTGAAGGAAGCCTTGTGGGCTAAAGCGTGTGCTCCTGCTGTTGGGACATGCCCTGGCCATGACTCCTGTCACATTTCAACAGGGCCTGAGGCAGGAAGAACGGTGAGGGTGTAGGGAGGGTGGGGAAGCAGGAGTGGCCTCCCTCTTCTGTCTGAACAGCCTGGTCTCTGGCTTGGGGTTCTGGAGGAGCTGGGGTGTGACAGCAGGCACGAGCCGCCAACCTCCACCCCTTTGATGGTGAAGCAGAACGTGTCCCCACAGGGCATAAGCAGCATGCTGTGTCAAGCTGACTCTCTGCACAGGAATCCGGGCGGGCCTGAAAGGACAGTACATTCCTAGGGTGTGGGGAGCAAACAAGTCACCCCTACAGGTTCCCCAGGGCTACCCCTTCAGAGGGCTCCAGGGTGAGCACTTTTATGGCCTGGGGAAGAGGCCCAGAAAACCCAAACCAGCCTGGGTACCTGGGTTCTGATACACAGGGTGTATAAGTAGAGGGGTGTATTTGAGTTGGAAAAGTGGGTAGAGCCAGAGACACAGAAGTAAGCATTACATGTGGCCAAAGAGATTCTATAAAAGCCAGGGGAGGCTCCTGTGCTGGCCTTTGCCTTCTCCCCTTCTCTATAGAGAATCCAGGCCCCTGCTCTCATGTGATCCCCAGTCAGCTGGGTAGCCCCTTTGTCCCTGCAGGCCCCTTTGTGTACCCTCCTCTATTTTCAGCTGCTTCTTTTCTTCCCTACCCTATTCCTGCCAATGCCCACACTGTCCTCTAGGCTCCAGGACATGTGTATGGGCAGTGGACAGGGAGGACACTGACTGCTCAGGTATCTGGTAATTCTACCTGTAAGGAGAGTGGCCTCACTCCACGCTCCACAGCTCTCACTCTAATTGCCACAGATCCTACAGCTATCCTGCCTTGTCCTGACCTCAAGTCCCCACTCCCCAGCCCCAGAGCACATATTCCCAGGCCTTCCACAGCCAGATAGTCTGGTGTGCTGAGGGGGCAGACAGCGTGGATGTGGGTGGCAGTGAGATGGGGAGTAAATGCAGACACGGACTCTCTGGGGTAAATGGTGGGGAGATGGAATGGTTCTCTCCCCCAGCCAGAGCCTACTCTTTTCACGCATGTCACAGGGAGGGGAACCACTCTCAACTAGGGAAGCAGAAGGCCATGCCCACTAAGGGGACAGCCCACCAGGGAGCCTGCAGTGTCCCCAGCACAAGTCCACAAGGGAAAGTCTGTGCCACTACCTGCCCTCTGTCCATAAATACCAGTGCATGTCAGAGCCTTGCTCCGACTCCTGAGATCTGCTAAGTGCCCCAGATACAGCCTATAGGGGCCCACAATGCCAGCACTGAACAGGAACACAGTGGGCCTGGCAGGCCGCTGTCCTTGACTAGAAGCGCTCCAGGGAAGGACAGGCCCAGGGGGAAAACAATGCCAGGTAGAGTGGAGAACAGAACAGGAAGCAGCTGGACACCAGGCCCAGAGGCTGGGGAAAGAAAGGCAAGCTGAAAAGCAGCAGAGCAGACCCTCCAGGAAGTCCAGCTACCAGGTACAGCCTCCACTGGCCACATCTCCACCAAGAGGTTCCCAGGTGGCCTTGTAGTATTTCAGCCCAAGGAAGACTCCAACCCTGCATGGAGAAAAGGAGGCCTCCAGGGAAAGCAGCTGGCAGTTCAGAATGGGCCATGGGCCATGATGAGCAAGCAAGCAAGCCTTTAGGGCCTCCTGGTGCCCAGCTCTGGAAAATGGTCCTCTGGGAGGTCTAGAAATTGCCAGGGAAGAATCTCACTCCAAACTACCGGAGCTTCAAGGAATGGGGCAGATGACTAAGGATGTGGAGCTACCAGATCACATGCTGGGTTTTACTGCAAGTACAGCTGTGCTCTGAAAGAAAGGCTGAGGCGTACAATAAAACCTCTGGCTGACCCAGTTTGGTCTGAGGCTCCTTGGGCTGGACCTGCAGGCACTGTAGAGGGAGACACCCAGAGCAGCAGTAAACCCTCCCCATCTCAGGGAGGTTAGGTGAGAAGAAAAGGCAGCTCTCTTCACCCCTCGCTGCCCCCCACCAACCCGCCCCCTCCTTCCTCTTCTGCATAGTATTCATTCTTCGCTTACTCAAAATCAGGAGGAGAGACTCAACCCCATATCTGCTGGGGTGGAGGGGGGGTGGTGATAGCTTCCTAATTGCCATGTTGCAATCTGCCAGTCGGTGCAGGCCGCCTGTTGCCGCCTGCCCTGTATTAAATACCTTCTCCCTGATTACAGCCCATGGGGCATGATTAGCTGCCTCCAGAGAACAAAGTCTGCTTTCATTAGAAATGGGACTCTCACGCACAGTGAACCTACACTGTGACCCTGAACAGCTGAGCAGCGAGTGTAGACAGAGACAGATATAAGGAGAAATGTGTGTCAGAAGTTGGGTGAGCAGTATCCTTTAATCAAAGGACAAAAAATTTGCCAAGCGTTACTCTAACCAGGAGATGGAACTCATATCTGCTCCTTTTTTGTGGATATGAAGTATGGGAATGTGACCAGGGGCTTCCACTGTGGTCAGGGATCACTGCTGCTGGAGATGGAGCAGGATAGAGAGAAAACTTTTCAGAATCCTGATTTTCTCCAAACCACTATCCTTACTCCTACTCCCAGCAGACACCCACAGGAGGCAACAGCAAGTTCACGTTCAAGAGCCAAGGACACCCGCTCACTTCCTTCTGCCATCCTTTCTATGGGATTCCCCAAGGACCAGGGCAAAGTCAAAGACGCAGGAGAGGAAAGGAGGTCCAAGCACCCCTCTGAGGGCTCAGAGGCCACCCCTTCAACACTGGCCCAGCAGAGGGAGAATGGATTAAATCCAAAATGGGTGTGGCTATTTGGCTTTTCAAACTTCTGCCTTCCCCCATCAGATGTCTTCTCCAGCTTCCAAGTTCTGCCCTACAACTTTACTGCCAGGTTCAGCTGCCCTGCCCTAGAAAGATGGACTGCCACCCCCGCTCTCCACATCACCCATGCTCTCTTCAGGAAATTACAGCCCCAACAGTTTATCTGGGCTCAGACTACTTACGAACCAATGATACACCTTTCTGCTCACAGATGTCACTGAATCAAGCAAGTGGGACACTTTGAGAGGTCAATGAACCCAACGTTCTCAATTATGAAGAGCCCACACATCACCACCAAAATCATTAGGGCTCTTCTTCATAACCCACCCAAGAAAAGTCAAATGGAAGTCAGGAATCACTGCTGTTATTAAAATGAAAGGAAAACCAGCCCTTCAGAATATGCCAGCTGTGCTGTGTACTGCCTTAATTCCCTTGGAACCTGGCAAGATATAAATAAGAGAAATAAATACAAGCCCTTCCTAAAGCTCCTACTCAACTGCTAAAACATGCATGTCTGATGACACAGGAACTAGCGCTACCTCTGTGGGAACTGTCCTCAGCTAAAAGCTAACTGTCCTGCCCTGGCCAGTGCTGCTCAGTGGTTAGAGTGTCGGCCCATGCTCTGAAAGGCTGCAGGTTCAATCCTCAGCCCCAGTGGTAAGGGTTCGTGCGCGAGGTGACAAGTGGATGTTTCTCTCTCTCTCCCTCCCTCCTACTCTCTCTAGACAATCAATGGAAAAAATATCCTTGAGTGAGGATTTAAATAAATAAAATAAAAGCTAACTGTTCTCAGTTGTATGTAGAGTCTGAACTCTACAAGCCTAGTGGAAGCTGCACCACAAGCCCCTAAAATCCAGGCTATGACTCCAGCTGAGGCAGAGAGACACAAACCAGCCCTATAACCAGGTGACTGGGCAGGGGTCCCCACTACCATTAATATGGCCCCTCTCCACCTGGACTGTCAGTGAACAGCAAAATAGTCCTCCAGCACAGTGAGCAGATCCTACCAGAACTCTTGGGGCTCAGCCTTCCCCACACTGACCCCCGGGTGGGTGCCCCTCCTGAGTGCCACCAGCCCCCAGTTTCCGGCATGCAGCTGTTCCTGAGATACATGAGCAAAGCCCTCAGCAATCCTGGGCGCGTGGCGGGCAAGCAGCCAGCAGCTCATGGGGTGGGGCCTGGGAAGGCTCTTCTCTGGGCTGGTGACTAGGCTGGAAGATGCCAGTCTGTGACCAGACCAGCCCTGCTGCCCCTCTGACAGCCATGCCTGCCACCCCTCTGGGCAAGTACAATCTCTCCCTCTTGGGACAAGCTGCCTGCGGCCCTGCCCTGGCTTTATGCCTGCTCTAAGCAGAACAGACTGACAGGTTTTTAATAGCCAAAATGGGTGGGTAGTATTCTGCCACAGAGTAATCCTGAGGACTCAGAACTAAAGCTGGTGACCTCGAGTGCTCACCTGGCTCCCCACCTGAGCAAATAACTCAAGTCTATCACCTGACCTCATCCAAGCAAACACTAGACAGGAACAAAGGGGTTGACAACTACTGATGCTGATCCAAGCAAACCAAACCCTCCCCTCATAAAGAGAGGGCAAAAAATCCCCAAGATCATAAGCAGCACTTGGCAGTAGTCCCCATGCCCTCTCCTAAGTTGGAAGAGCAAAGTGAGGGGTGGTCCTGAACTAAGCCTCTCCTCCAGTCTCCTTTGGCTTTCCTGGCAGAGCCAAGCCACAAACCTCTCCAGCTTTCTAACTCAGGGTCTCTAAATGTCTCAGTAGCACCTACCAGTTCTCACATTTACACACTCCCACCCCATGCCAGTGGACCGCCCACTCACTGCCTTTTCCCTCCCAGCCCAAGGGTAAAGAATAATTTGAGGGCCTCATTTCCCTCTCCAGCCTACCCCATACTGCACAGCCTCCAGAGGCTGGAGACAGAGTTTGTCTGAAGGGTTACCTGTGCACAACACCAGGGAGCTCCAAGCAATCAGCCTTCCTGTTATCTCCAGAACCCCCTTCTCCTTTCCAAGCCTAGAGGGAGAAGGGAGTGTGGCAGGAGCTTCTCCATGGCAGGCCGAGCACCAGCCTCCCAATCTGAGGCCACAGCCTCTCCTAGGCCCACTGTGGAATCGAAAGCAAGTCCTGCTCCCTTGGGCTATGGCACCCTTCTCAGCTCTTCTCGGCTAAAGTCCACCTAAATAAAGTTCCAGCCCTGGAAGGCAGTGGGGGGCCAAACTCCACCCACTCCACCTCCCAGAGTGACAGTCACCAATGGGAGTTACATCTCAGATGGGTACCTGGTTCTGGGCTCCAGCTTTCAGTTAAAGTAGATTCACTCTTCTGCCCAGGGAATTTCCCACAACTAATCCAAGGTTTTCCTCAACCTCCCCAACCCCAAGGAGAACTTTGCAGCTAACCCTAAATTATTATCCTGGGGTAAGAATAACGGAGACACCATTCAATCTTCCCTCTTGAAAAAGGGAGGATACTACTCTGTCTAAAAGAAAATCTCCATCTGTCTTTGAGGCAGGAAAAGAAACAGCATGCTAACTGAGGGACATTCTCAAACTCCATGGTGCTAAAGGCATATTAAACAGAAACTGACCCAATTCTGTTTTTAAGAAAGATCTGGGAGGCATGGTACAGACTAAGGGGAGGCCAAGTCCCACAGCAGGCTGGCAGATGGGCAGGTGTCCATGCCTAGGAAACCCTCCTCTCCTGGCCGTGAAGGGGGCACATCCCCACCCAAAGCAAGGAGACTGGGAAGATGGAGGGAAGCCAGTAATAAGGACCAGAGAGCAGAGGAGATGGCATGAAGTAAGCTAGGGGCAGAAGGTAGCCAGACTGCGGGAGGGAGAGAGGACACAGGCACTGCTGGTGGCATTCCCAGGGTAGGTTAGCTGGCCCAGGTCAGACTCACAGGGTTAGTGTCTTCTCCCCAGCCAGCCAGCTCTCCTGGTTAGCACAGTTAGCGAAAGACTCATGGCAGACACCCTCCAGGCACTCCATATAAACAGACAGCTTGGTTTGTGAGCAGCCCAACTCCCAACTCCGGAGCTGCAAAGAGAGAACAGAAGGAATGCCAAGCTGCAGATGCCTAGGGTAGACACTGCAGCTCCTGACAGGGAAGGCGCCTCTGGACTCAGTACCAACACTCAGGGAATTTCTCCCACCCAGAAATCATGCCAGGCAAGGTATAGCACTCCCCTGCCACCCAGTGAGTCCAGCTCACTGACCCCATGTAACAAGGCTCTCTGGTTGGTTGATCAACAGAGAGTTCAGCTGTTGTGGAAAGGTAGCTGCTACCAGTGGGGGGCAGCTCCTTTCTCGCCTATTCCCCGAACACTAATGCCAGGCTACACCAGAGCCCTGAAAGCTGGGTTGTAAAAACAAAGCCACCCACAGATGCAGCTGCCACCCATCCCACGCCTGTACTAGCAGAGTCCACCCACCATCTCCCACAGGCTCTGAGGAAAGGGGCTGGGAGAGAACTGGCCCTGGGATCAGACACTGCAACAAGAGCTGCATCGAAGGCACAGTACAATGGGGCAGTGTGTGACCCAGCCCAGCACTGGGCCAATCAAGGGAAGGGGCAGCACACTGGTACCTCTGAGTTTCTGAAAGGGCCAGGGGAGTGGCTCTTCCCAGGGAGCTGGCCCCAGAGAAACCCACAGAGCAAGGATAAAGGCTACACTATAGCCAGGCTCCCCAGACTCCAACAGGGACTAGTCCAGCCCTCAGAATGAGCAATGACCAGAAAGGCCGGCATTCCCATCACAGCAAGCCCAGGAAACAGCAGAAAACACTTTCCCAAAGCCTCCAGGACCACCCTAAGGAAAGTGACATGCCCTGGATTACAGATCTCAAGGCAAATGCAGCCACAACAGTGGAACCCCAGAGACCCCACAAGAAGCTTTCCTATCCTGGGGCAGTAGGATAGGAAAGCTTCAGCAATTAGCAAATACTGCTCATGCTTAAAAGAGAAAGGCAACACGCTGTCAGGGGAAAAAACAGGGAGGGATTCTCCCTTCTGCCTGGATAGCCTTGCAGATGATAAGATGACTTGGGGTAGAAAGGGGAGAACAGTGACCACCCTGGCCCCACATATGGGCCTGGCCCTTCTCCCAAGCCAAGGTTAATGATTAACACAGGTAGGAAAAAGCCTCCAATAGGCTTCCAGTTGCCTACTCAGTGGGTTCCCCATATTGCTGTGATAACAGCCCAGAGCTCAAAAGGCCAAGGCCTGACTGTGGAGGGTGAGATAACCATCTAGAAGAGAAGGAATTCTTCCTGTGGCCTCTGACCTCTTCCCTGGACTGATAAGGAAGCACAGCCAAGCTCTGGCCAGTGCTGCTCAATGGTGAGAGCTTGGCCGGTGAACTGCAGGGTAGCAGGCTCGATTCCTGGTCAGAGCACATGCCGGGGTTGCAGGCTCAATCCTGATCCCCAGTCGGGGGTGTGCAGGAGCCAGCCAATCAATGACGACTCTCTCATCATTGTTGTTTCTTTCTCTCTCTCTTTCTCTCTCTCTCTCCCCCTTCCTCTCTCTGAAATCAATAAAGATACATTTTTTTAAAAAATCAAAAGGACAATATCCTCAGATGAGGATTAACAACAACAAAAAAGCAAGCATGGCCATGAACAGGCCACCTTCAGAATCCTCACCCACAATAATAAGAATAAGAATAATAAAAAACACCAGCTGGGTCTGGTTTGTTTTCAAAAGGTAGAGCAGCAAGTGACCTGGCTAATACAAGGTTGAAACCAGGTACTTTCTCTTTACTAAAACAGAGGTTGAAAAATCAGGTCATTTTACTTCCCTCCCAGCCAAAGATTATCGATAGAGGACTGAAGGGGAAAAACGGGCGTAAGATGGAGTGTTGATGCCCACATCAGGCTTATATCCATCCTGACTCCCACTCCAGGGCACTCCTGCCGTACAATTTCAGCTCAGAATAAAAATCAATCCCTTCGAGATAGCCAGGGGGCCACTCTGGCTGGAACCTGTAGTAAAGCCTCTCCGCCCTCCCGAGGAGGGAGCCCCAGGGGAACCCCCAAGCTGGGAAGGAGGCTACAACCAGGCTCATCAAAGGTTCCAACAGGGACTACTCGACCCTGGGTAACTTGTTAGGTGAATAGAGCAAACTGAAGAATAGTATGTATTGTTAATGAGTTCTGTTTATTATTATTATTATTTGTTGTTAATCCTCACCTGAGGATATTTTTCCATTGCTTTTCAGAGACAGTGGAAGAGAGAGAGGGAGGGGGAGAGAAACACTGATGTCGAGAGACACATCGACTGGTTGCCTCCTGCACGCGCCCCCAGTCCGGGCGGGGAGCAAACCCACAATCCAGGTACCTACCCTTGACCAGGAATCAAACCCACGACCCTTCGGTTTGTGGGCCAACACTCTAACACTGAGCAACACCAGCCAGGGTGAGTTTTATTTTATAAGTAATACCTTATTAGAAATGTCTAGAAGGACACAAAATGATTAGAAAGATACATGATAAATAGTTAACAGTTGTTAAAACCGTTAGATAGTTCCCTATTTGGGGGGGGAAAGGGTTTAGAAAGGGGCATGGGGGGGTGGTGTCTTTTTACTTTTTATTTTGTGTATTTTTCTGTATGGTTGGTATTTTATACAAGGACTTATGTTTATGATAAAAACATACAATTCCTAGACAAAGAGTCAAAAGCCCTCCATCTGCACTTGCCTTTACTGTTCTGGAAGAGCTTTCCCTTCCATGATATGTCCTTGAATCCTTGTAGCCTAATGAGGCCCACAGAACAGGTGGAGTTCTCCCATTTTGAAGTGACAGAGAGGACAAGTAACTTGCTCAAGACCATAGACTGGGAAAGAACCTTCTGTTTCCAATTCCAGTCAAAGCATGGAAAGCTGTCTTCTCTAGGGAGCCACAGAAAAGCCATGATAATTCTGTCATGTCCTTTATGGATTCCACATGCCACTGAGAGTACAGCTGCCACTTCTGAGATAGTAACTAACAAAGAAGAGGTCCCACTCTTCTACTCATGGCCAGTCCTGCTGGTTCACCCAGTCTCCTCTCAAATCTGCTTAACATACAATGTAGCTTATCACTCCTGCCAAGATGCCATCAGTGAAGGCATGTCACGCTGCAATGTGCACCCCCAAACCAAGAGACAAGGAGTAACGCCCAGGGAAAAATCCTTCACTCCCCTTAGCTATTGGTTTCATCCTTGTGATTATCTAGGCATTAACAAGGTTGCAGCAAGTCCTGGATGTGAGCTTGGAGCACACCTAGATAGGACTAGTGATACAACAAGAAAAGCAAGGAGGTTACAGGGGCACTAAAAGAAGCTTAATGAATAACAAAGAGGATGCCAGCAGCCAAAGACCTTTTATAAGATGCTAATTCAGCAAAAAAATATGTGGTGTTTCACCTCCTCTTTTAACCCTGTCCTGCTGGCTTGGGGAAATAAAAAGGCTGAAAGGGGAGAGGCGGAAGCCAAACACCTGAAAGATCATTTAACCACATTAACTCAACCCTAAAAAATAATTAGTAATGCTATTAATACTATCACTTTTGTTTATGCAGGACTTTCCTTCCTACACATTCAGAAGGTTTTGCCAGATAGATCCTATTTGCTCCAGTCTCCCTGAGGAAGGACTGGGTGGGGTCACAGTAGCCAGGAGAGCTCAACACCGACTATGTAGGGCCTAAGTGCCTTCAGTAAAAGACCGTTGCCCTCAGCAGCTTAAGAGATAGAAGACTGGGTCCCTAGTTGGGGGGAGACAGATTAATAGTCACTTGTATTAGAGTACAGTGTGTGCTTTGAGGGCACCAGGAGAGGTACCTGACTGGGGCAGGGGTTTAAGGACCAGACAAGAAGGCTGCCCTCCTGAGGATTCAGACATATCTTCCTCATCTGATTATAAACTCCCACTGGGGTACCACCTGGCATTATACAATTAAGAGGTCTAGACTTCTGGAAATAACTTCCTTTGGTGTCTGCTAGGAACTGGTGTCCTAAGAACTACCCCGCATCAACTACACTAAAAATAAAAAGGCAGCCCGGCCGGGAGTGGCTCAGCGGTTGAGCATCAACCTAGGATCCAGGCAATCGGGGTTCGATTCCCAGTCAGGGCACATGCCCGGGTTGCGGGCTCAATCTCCAATGACTCTCTCATCATTGATGTTTCTATCTCTCTCTCTCCCTCTCCTTTCCTCTCTCTGAAATCAATAAAGATATATTTTAAAAAATAAATAAATAAATAAATAAAAAAAAAATAAATAAAAATAAAAAGGCAAAGAAAGGACAGCAACTCTCTCAGCTACCAGCCCCATTCCTGAGGAGTATCTGAGTTAAACCGGTTCTGTGGCACAAGATCATCAAAGCCCTACGAAAACTAGGCCCAAAAAGTCTGGCTTCCTCAACACCTAGATGTGTTCACCACACTTCACCCAACACTTCAATTCATAAAACACCAGGAGAAAAAAAATAACATCAGGGGACGTGGATCCTCAAACACACCATCCAGTCATCCACAGCCTTAACTATATTACAAATCCACCATCTACCTGCCCCCGCCTGTATCCACCAAAGTCACCACCAATCTCGAATGCATGTCATGACTTGTCAAAGGAGTCATTACAACACAAGCATGTGGAGAAGCATTAACAATCTTTTTTTGCACAGTCTACTCACTGACAATGTCCCCAACCTCACCTTCTTTATTGCTTCATCACAAGAAAGAAGACTCAATTTTACTCCCACCTCAAAAACGTTCCTGGCTACCTGGCAGAAAGCAAAAGACTTATTCTAGCTTGAATAAAACAAAGCCTTCCTTATACATTGAGTTTTTCAAAATGGAATTTGTTCATTCAACAAAATTTACTGAGTATCTTTCATATGCCAGGCACTGTGCTATATGATGTAAACTCATTACCTCTAATGCTCAATATTCCTGCATGAAAGATAATGCCATTCTCACATTATAAGGTACAAGACCAAGGATTCTACTGGCTAAGCAACTTGCCCAAAGTCCCACAGCTGATAAGTGGCAGAGTCTGGATTTAAACCAGGTCTGCCTAGCTCCAAAATCAGACTCTATCACACTGCTCACCCACTCCCAATTCTCCACATACCCCCACCCTCCCAGTCTCCCCCATCCGACCACCCCTACCCTGTGATCAGGGAGAGTCACTCCTCTACAGGGGGTCAGCTCAGTGAAAGAGATGAACGAGTAAACAGAGAACTCACCATACAAGGTAAGTGCCAGAAAAGAAGTTCAAACACAGGGCTGTGGGGGCCAAGAGGGGGAAAGGAAAGCAGGAAAGTCTTCTCATTGGTGGTGACAGAGGAGCTGGTCTTAGGGGATGAGCAGAGTTTCAGCCACATGGTGAGTATTATGGAGAGAGTACAGTGCACAAGCAAAGAATAAAGTAAATGGATGGCCAGCCACAACAGGTTCAGGCGAGGCAAGAAATTTAGGAGCAATGAAGAACAGGACAGATGAAGTGGAGCGGCAGCAACTCAGGCTAGAGGTTTGGGTTTGGGCCAGAGTGTAGAGAACCTTTTCGCATGTCTAGCCAAAGAGTATGGACTTTATCCTAAAATGGGGGAACCCATGGCATTTCTAAGGAAAGAGAGATCATGTGTGTTTTCATAGGAAAATAATTTCAGCAGAGAAGATAGACTAGAGTTGGGAGAGACTACCCATCACGTTTCATTCATTCTGCATGCACCACAGCATTATAAAGCACCTACTCTGCACCCTGCACTATCCTAAACAAGAGAATACAATAATAAGATACAGCCCCTCTTCTCAGGGCACTTACAGTCTTATAAGAATCAGACAAGTAAACAGGCAACTGCAATACAGGATATGTATTAGAAGCACAGAAGAAGGGCACTAAGAGGGAGTGAGGTCCCAAAGGAAGTGACATTTAAACTAAGATGTGAAGGACAAAAAGGAAAGGGAGGAGGAGGAATGTATCCCCGGCAGCAGGACCAACACTTGCAGATGCCCAGGAGCTAGAATGAGGTAAGGTCAGAGCGCTGTTAAGAGACTGAATCCAGGTAAGAAATGAAGGCCTGGTTTACCTAGAGGTCCTTGGCACTCAAAATGAGGTGTTAAGGATGTAAAAGTATTATATTCAAAGATAATACATGAATAAGGGGTGTTATGAGAAGAAACTGACTTAGACATCTAAAAGAAAACAGTAAAGGGGAGAATCAACTCAAAAATCCATCCGACTTCACCCTGCAGTTTAATCATTTGCTAAAATGTGACTCGAATCCAAGTCTGAGGATTTCTATCTACCAAAACACTAAGATGTACTCGATGGCGATAACACGTTTCAGCATGCTGCCTGCAACACAAGATAAAGTACACTATCCTGATACATGGCTCCTAAGTTAATGGAGGAAGGGAGCAGAGACTGACAAATCACGTGTGCCACGACAAATAGAAATTTCATCACAGGGCTGGGTAGGAATTCCCAGGGAAAGCCCTAATTCCTAAACCCCCAATTCCCTGAAATCTGGTTAGACACCAGGCGCGTGCCTACTCTGATGGCAGGGTGGAAAGTCATTTACTGAAGAAAAAGATGGGCCCTGAGGGTGACTTAATTAGACAGGACATGACTCAGAAGGAGAAGAAGAGTGAGTTTTAAACACAGGGCAAAGGAAAGCCAGTCTATCAAACCTTGGGCACACCTGTGCCTCAAGGCTGCACAGAGGCCTTCTACCTGGCTAAAGGTAAAAAGACTGAGCACTGAGCCAGGGTCCTCCTCAGTAAAACAAGCCTTAGCAGAAGCACATTTGTTTTCCATTTTCCTCTTAAGCTAGGGGGTGGGAGGGAACTGTTTAAAATGCCATGTGTTTTTTTTTCTGTGTTGTTTGCTACTTGCTATTTTTAAAAGAAAGATGCATCCAGACTGTCCATGAATTTAACACTATGGCTACTTCAACTGCTCATGTCAGTAATCAAAGTCAGAAATGAGCCTTATATTTACATGTACATTAATATACAAACACACATACACACATTCCTTTAAGCCATGCTTATAGTGGATCCTAATGTCAGTCTGCTCATCCAACCCAGGCCCAAGGTTTTCCAAAGGCCAAGTTGAATCATGAAGAGAGAGTCCAGATTTGGCTAACATGGCACAGAGGGCTCTGTCACCAAGGTCCCAGCACCAGTTATTACTTCTGAGAGGAAGGAGAGAGCTGTGATGAAGAGCTCAGCTCCTAAAACATTTTTTAAATAATCAAAAAATTTTACTGCAATGTGAGTATACATCTAACCATTATGGTAAACAAAGAGATACAAATTACCACTAGTTATATTTAAAAGTTAACTTTATACTAAATCCAAAAAAAAAGTCTCAGTTGCCAAAGCCAGATTTCCTGGGATCAAATCCCAGATCTGCCACGTATGAGCTCAGTAACCTTGAGCAAATTACTTAACCACTCTGCACCTCTATTTACTCATCTGTAAAATGGGGATAATAGCAGTATCTATTTCATACAGTTATTATAAAAATTACTTAATACATTTAAAGCACTCACAACAGTGCCAGGCACATAAAATGTGCTTGATAAACACTATTAGTATTATCATCACTCAACCGCAAAGAAGATAATTCTACAGAATCAAAGCTTCAGCAGGAAATCATTGGCATTTTAACAACAATTTTATTTATTTAAATGTTTTTATTGATTTGAGAGAAACATTGATCAGCTGCCTCCTGCATGCCCACTACTGGAGATTGAGCCTGAAACCTGGGCATGTGTCCTGACCAGTAATCTGGCTTTGGTAACTGAGCCTTTTTTTAAATGTCATCCCTGACCAGGAATTGAAACAGCAACCTCTTGGTGCATGGGACAATGCTCAACAAACTGAGCCACACCAGCCAGGGCTTAACATCACTTTAAATTGTTCAAAAAGCTGTACTTCATCTCTCTAACATCAGAATAGCAGCCCGAACCAGTACAGGTCCTCCACAGACTCCAGGTTCCATCATGAAGCAGAAATTAGTGCTGAGATCTGACTAGCATTGTAACAACAAATACATATTGAGGGTCAGGTGCTGTTCTAAATGCATTTGTGTATTAACTTATTTAATCCTCACAACAGCCCTATGAGATATACTTACCAAACCATTTGATTGAAGAAAAAGCTGAGGCACAGAGAGCTATGTAATTTTTAAAGGTTACACAGCTACAAATGGCAAAGCCAGGATATGAACTAAACAGTCTGGCTCCAGAGTCAGTACTCTTAACCTGTATGTGCACTCACCACACAGCCCTTGCTGCTTGCTGATGACAATTTCCAAGGGTGCATCCACAAATTGTCCTCAGAAAGAAAAGGTTCCTAACCTTCTAATGGAGTCACAGCTAAATAGCATCAGTGCTTCAGGTACCTGAAGATACTGAAGCTGGCCTAGGAACAGTGATTTGGGTTGGTCTGGAGTCAAACTCCTTTTGGGGGATGGGAGCAGAAAGCTCAGGAGATGGTTAATGAGGTGTCCTAGATCAAACCAGACCTCCTAGTCCGGTCATGAAGCAGATGTCAGCCCTGAAACAGGCTTCAGTAGGAAGCTTACTCCCAACTCTGGCTTGGGATTAACCATAGGGCATCAAAGCAAGTGAGGGCCATATTCACTGCTTTCTGTGGCTCCAGACCCCTTTCTTTTTCTTCAATCCCAAGTCCACTATCTCTAAAGCCATGCTTAGTTTGGCTAATAAACTGATTTTTTAAAATGTGGTTTGATGGAGAGAACACAAAGAGAAGCAAGTTACCAGAAGAGAAAGGGCAAGTTCCATAATCCTTTCCCTCCATCACAACACTGGTCCAGGCTGTAAAGCAGTTCTCAAATATCAGGGGTCTCAGAGAGTTATGTAATAAACATTCCCAGAGCTTTACACCAGTCAGCTTGACCTCTTACCATAAACTGATCTGGATTCTTCTCCCTAATTCCAACCTGCCTTTCCTCTTCCTCTGACCTGATCTACCACCAAATCCACACCCCCAAGATACTAATGAGCCCTTACCAAAAGAAAAGATCAAAAGAAGTAGAAATGCTGCAAGAGTGAACTCAGGAGTTGGTGACAGCAGGTACCTAAATGGTAGTGAACACCATAAATTTGTTTTCTCATGACTCCCCACCATCTGTCACCCACAAATCTCCACTTCAGGCAGGATGCCAAACTGAAGATGTGATGGGAAGACTGAAGAAGATACAGTGAACATGTAAGAAAATGCTTGTGACAGGGATGTGTTAAAATATTTTCAGCCTGATCTCTAGGCCCTTGCCCATCCACGTTTGCGTGCACGGATGAAGGCACACAAGGTTCAATTCTACATCTGACTCTAAAACCAGCATGCAATCCAAGCAGAACACTAATCTAGGGACCACAGGCAAAGGGCAACTTCTATAGAACAGCGCCCTCCTCAGATTAAATGATTCTCAGCATCATTCGGAGTCCATGCATCCTGCTTCGGGGGAGCATGCCAGCCTGTCACCGGAGGCCACCTTACCCGCTCTGGGGTTGGGGTTGGGCAAGTCGCTACCTCTTCTTCTTCCAAGGAGGCACTGTGATTCTTCCAGTCCCTGGGGCCCCTGAGTCTTCAGCTGAAATTGGGGCAGATGCCTCTATAGAAACTGTGGAAAGGCTGATCTAAGTCTGGAAGGGTCATTTGACTTCAGTTCCTTCCTTACCCAAGCTGCCCAGCATCCTCCAGGTTTCTGGTTCCCTTTCCCCACTATGCTCCTCTCCCACCGGCCTGGTACAGTCGGACCTCGGCCACAAGCTCCAGGTTTCTTTACTCTCCGGTTAAAAATTCCCCTCCAATTGGTGACTGCACACCTACTTCTGGCTCCTCCGCCCTGGACCCCTCCCCCAGGGCTGCCATTGGATCCTCTCTTCCTACCCAATCTCCCTCTTTTTTTTTCTCTCTGCCTCCAACCTTCCACCATTCCATTTCCTCTTCTTAGCTCCCGCGCTAGTCCCTCCTCCGCCCTACTCCATGCTAGTGTTCCCACGACCCTCCCCTGAACTCCAGACTCTCGGCCCAACTACTCCAATCCCACAACAAACTTTCTTCCGCGACCCGCTGCCTTCAAGCCGCCATCTTCTCGCGGGGCAGGCCGGGAGTGGCCACGGCTTTGGGAATCCCCACGCACTGGGCGCAGTGCGTCACCGGGGGCGTGGCGATGGGCGTGGCCTCGGGCCGGGCACCGGTTTAAGCGCAAAGATAGGGATCTCCAAAGAGCCGCCCTTGGAGGCCCCGCCGCTGGAGAAGGAAGGAGTGGGAGTAGGGCAATAGCGGAAAGGATGGGGAAAGATTCTGGTATTTAAAAAAAAAAAAAATGGACAAAACAGCACAAAAATTTGGTGGGAGAGTCTTAGCAGTGGTTCCGCATCATCCAAAGGATAAAAGCAGCTTCTGATTGTCCTGCAGAGATCCGCATAACCAGCCTCTTCCACATTCACCAGCCTAATTTTCCACCTCTCCTCCGGACTTCAGATTCCTAATTGCCCTGTGTATTCAGGTCTTAAATGCCCAAGCCCTCCTCTCCCCTTGCATTATCAATTCCTACTCCTCCAGCCCTCAGCTCAAATTGTCACCTCCTCCAGAAATCCATTTCCAATCCCCCAGACTGGATTTGGTGCTCCTTTTGCACTTGCATACAACTTCATTGTTGCTAGCCTGTGCTATACTTACTCGTTTACATGCTGTATCCCTCACTAAGCTGACGCTCCTTCAAGGCGAAAACTATGTCTGATTTCATCTTCATATTCCCCATTCCCCTGCAGGTACCTGGCATACAGTAAATGCTTAATGAATAAATAGCATGGCATCCTCTAAGGCACTAAGTCTACTTCTGCCTCAGGGCTTTTAGGTTTGTTGTTCCCTGACCCTGGAATGTTCTTCCTCCAGATATTCACTCCCATGCATGTCTCTGCTTATATGTCACCATCTGAGAAGCCTTCCCTGACCACTCGATCTAAACAGCATCCTCAGCCACTCTTCTTTACCCTGCCTTAATTTTCTCTTTCATAGAACTTATTGATATCTGACATATTAAATATTTCTTTGTTTATTGACTATCTCCCACTATAATGCCAACTCTGCAGGTGTGGGACTTTTTCTCACTTGTCACTTGGCCCCAGTGTCTAAAACAATTCCTAGCATAGTAGGTGTTCAATAAATGTTTATTGAACTAATAAATGGCATGGAGATGAGTGATAGAGGAAGTTTGGAATATAGAGGTGGGGAAGAGAGGTTAAAAATACTACAAAATAGAAAATGTTTTATTGGGCCTGTAAAACACTTTCTATTCTGGAGTATTTTTAACCTCTCCTCAGAAAAGAAAGGAGTGGGATGAGAGCCAGGTGGAACTCGGGAGGTGGGTCTTCAGGGAGCAGAGTTCTCCTGGGAAAGCTATAGTTCAGGTAGAGGAAATGGGGTGGGCTGGAGGCCGAGGAGTTTACTCAGATCTAAAGACAACATCCTCCCTGAGCCCAGGCCTCTCTTGGCCAGATGGTTCCGGAGGAGCCTCAGCATCTGTTCCTCTGTAAATTATCCAGTGCTCCCTCCTGCCTGTCCTCTCTGGTGATAGCCGGAACAATTGTCCAGGAATTCCATCTGCTCCCCTGTCCTTCTCCCCTCCATAGCTCATCAACATTTCAGAGCAGAGAGGTGTCCCATTTCTCTGGGCCTAGGGAATGGGAGCTGGGTCTGTCCTTCGGTGGAACTGGCCTCAAGCACTCACTCCACCAACACACACAAATAAAACCTTTGCAGAGACTCCCAGGTCTCCAGAGGGACAGGTCAGTCACCTTTATTTCCCATCCTGTCCATGCTTTCAATCTCATACAAATTTTATTACTGTTAATTTAATAAAATTTCACTAAATGAATCAATTATATTGGTTTTTGCAAAACTTAAAATAAGGGCTCCCAATCATTATACAATCTAAGGTTTCCCTTAAATTGCCAGTTCAAAATGTGACTTTCATTGTCATATAAGACCACAGATTCAGATTTTTTTGAAATACGACTTTTACTGTTTACCAAAAGGAGTCTGCCTGAAAGAAGAATGAGGAAGCTGGTTTTCTTTTCTAAATAGGACCAACTCCCCAGACCTCGTCTCTGCCTTTCCTGAAATTGTTTTGTGATCCACAGAGGGAGCTAAGCCCATGAACTGTCAGATAAACAAATTTATGGTATGTAAATTTGAAAAGTGATCCAAGTTCATATTTTGTAAACAGGAAAAGTATCAGTAAACATAAAAAATGCCTTTGAAAAGAAAGGAAATCGCAGTCCAAAAGTTTTTAACTTTTAGGATATGTGAGATAAAGATATTTTTCTTGGAAGAGACTGGTTTACTTCATCACTCCCTCTGTGGGTGCATGTATACCTATATATCCCTTAGACCACAATTACATAATTGCTCACCATCACCGTAAGAGAACCGTGAGGAAGGTGGTGAAGATTAAAGACCTCTTCTAGGCTTTCAGGGGCTTATGAAACAGCTGCAATTTTCAAAAGAGTTAGGCTCACTGCATTTTCATGGTAGTTTTCATGTGGTGTCCACAGGGCTGCAGGGCCCACCTGCACAAACATGGTCAAGTACTTCCCAGGACACAATCTACCCAGACTGAAGACAGTTCTTTCTCCTGATTTTATTTATGTAGACCTAGTCTCCCAGCTGGACTGGAAGTGTTGGTGTAGAGTCCAGGCTTGGCCTGACAGACTATGAAGGTGGAAAAGGTCCTGGACAGAGACAGCAATTTGAGCTCCAGATATTGGAGGAAACTGCTGAAGAGTTGCAGCCATTCTAGGCTCAGCCTCATAGTCCCTCAAATTCTTTATCATGACAGCTAGAAGGGTCTTAAAGCCATCTGCAACCTTTTTGGTTGCACTGACATAGTCTACCAATAGTTTGAAGCCAGGAGGCTTCCTATATTCTTATTTGTGACCCTGATTGGACACACTGAACCCTAGTTACGTGGTTGTTTTGACAATGATTTCAAAACTTCAAGAGGCATAACTTAGTCGCTTCCGTAGATTTAAGTTATACAGTCTCCTGATTCTTCTGTCTATTAATAGAAGTCCACAGCTGCCACCCTGGGGATAAACTTATTATGTGTAAATGTCTTTTCCCTAACTTGGGATGCTGAATTTGATGAGAGCCCAAGAAATGTAATTTTAAAGATCTTAAAAGTAGGTGGGATCTTGCATTCTTTAATAGTCTTAAAACCATTTAACCCTTAAAAGATAATGAAGGCAGGAACTCAAACAAAGATTTGTACACTCATATATGCAATAATGCTATTCATAGCAGCATTATTACAATAACCCCAAAGAGGAAACAGCCCAAGTGTCCATTGACACATGAATGAGCAAACATAATGTGGTGTATACATACAACGGAATATTTCTTAGCCATAAAAAGGAGGGAAATTCTGACACATGCTCCAGCATGGATGAACCCTGAGGACATTATACTAAGTGCACAGTCACACACAAAAATACTGTATGATTCCATTTATATGAGGTATCTAGAGTAGTCAAATTCATAGAGCCAGGAAATAGAGTGGTGGTTGCCAGATGCTGGGGGAAGGAAAGATGGGGAGTTGTGTTTAATGGGCGAAGAGTTTCAGTTTAGGAAGATGAACGAGTTCTGGAGCTGGGTAGCGGGGATGGTCGTCCAGCAATGTGAATGCTGGTCATCAATGTTAATGCCACTGAACTGTACACCTCAAAATGGTTAGAATGGTAAATGTTACCCACAAGAAAAAAGACTTCCTGTAAAAAATACTTAAAGTGTACATCCGATACATCTTTTTTGTTTGTTTGTTTGTTTGTTTGTTTTTGTTAATCCTCACCGGAGGATATTTTTTCCATTGACTTTTTAGAGAGAGTGGAAGGGAGGGGAAGAGACAGAGAGAGAGAAACAGCAATGGGAGAGACACATTGATTGGTTGCCTCACATGCCCTTGATTGGAATCGAACCCATGACCCAAAGCTCTAACCACTGAGGCAAACAGGCTAGGGCCCATACATCTTTATATGACACCAAGTCTTGTTTTCTGGCTTCTGGTAGGGTCCTGCCTCTCCCATCTCTAAGGCAGGGACCCCTGAGGGCAGGGCTTGTCTCCCACTCACACTCTGGGCACCCTGAGGTGAAAACCTGTACCTCCCTCTCAGACTTCAATTTTGAGTCCTGGGGAATCTCAGAAAGGACAGAAGAAACAGCTCACCTCCCTCTCCTGGGGCTCATCCTGCTTCACTCTAACCCGATAGAGGCTGGGTAGTTCTGCGGTCCCAAGTCTCTTTGCTGAATCTGGAGGGCTTCTCTCCATCCTGGATGACTACCTGAAATTTGGCCCTGAATGTAATAGACTGAGCAATTGTTTACACATAAAAGGTTAACAGAGGAGGTTCAGCTCCCAGAGCTTCAAGCAAACCTCCAGGGATGGCTCCTTTAGCAGCTGCTAGAGTGGCTGGAGCAGGACTGCCGGGGCTGTTGATGCCTCCCCCCACATCCCCCCCCCCCCATGGGCGTCGGTGGTTCCAAGCATGTGAAATCCTTGTACTGCTGTGCTTTACACTCATAATTCTGGATGGGGTGAAACTCTTGCTCTTCCAGGCCTGTGCACATGTGCCTGCACACTCTTATGGTCCCAAATGGACATGTTCCCTCTCTTGACATTAGCTACATGACTGCACACTGGGCCAATCAGCTGGCAAAGTGTCCCCCTATGCCACTTCTCAACTAACCCCCAAACCCACAGTCTGTACCTATCCTCACCCAGCCTCCTGCCTTCCCTTGAGCAGGTATGTCTATGTACCCCAAGCATGGCATTTAAAGCCAGAGACTTGGCACTCCAACTCCTGAGGCACACAATAAGTCCTGCCAAAACACACACACACACACACACACACACACACACACACACAGCCAAAAGGTGGGGCACAATGGCTGGTTTGGGTTTCAGCCTGCAGCAGCTGGCTCCTGCTCCTGCCGTGCAATAGGGGTGGGGGTAGAGGACAGGAAACAAGCAGGGGAAGAACATTTGTTTCAGGACCCAAAGGCCCCTGTGCTGGCAGAAAGCCCAGTGAAGGGTAGACGACTTGGACCTGCCTAACTCCCTACCTGCTCCAACTCAGCTCCCACCTGAGGCCCCCACTCGTTGGGCTGGCAGGAACCAGCCTGGAGAGATGGTGGCAGGACAAAACAAGCAGGTAGATGATTGTCCCTTACCTGATGAGGACAAGGGCCTGGCCTGCATGCCCCTTGGTCTCCATGAGGTCCAGAGCCTGCAGGTACACCTGGTCCCCTGTTTACTTGTGTGTGAGCAGTGAGTGAGTGTGACTGCCCTATTAGACTATATGCTGCTTGAGGTCAAGGCCCAGTACTTTTTTTTCATTCATATTAATTCATTCACTCATTCAACTAATGCTTATCGAGTGTCTGGGATCCCTTCCCTGCTCCTGATTGTGCTGGGCCCTGACAGGGAGTGGATGGGTGAATGAATGCGTGAATCAGTGAGCCTCCTCTCCCTCCCCATTCTCTTGTCTCGGCACCCTCACTTGGTGTTGGTAATGGTCACAACTTTTTGTTTGAAAAAGAGGCTAGGGAGAGAGGAGGGGAACTTGAGAACCCCATCCTCCCTGATAAGGGGTGGGGAGGCAACAAAGGAGGAACCCCTGTGTCTGGGGGTCCTGGAAGAAGGATCTATTAGCAGGTACTCAGAAAAGAGATGGTTAGGAAAGTGGGGAATCCTGAGGATTGGGAGACCGCTGAGAGCCAGAGTTACTGTTCAGGATCAGAACTAGAAATGAGCCTCATGTCTAGTAGTCTCTCCAAAAAGGAGGCCACTATCAAGGCAGGCTTAGAAGGACTCTAAAGTCATCACGCTTCCAGCCCAGTCTATTTCCAAAGTCCTCCAAATGAAAGCAGAGTTGATTAGCATCAGCCAGGGGGCTCTCATCACACAGCCCATACTGGTCTCTTTTCCCAAAATAGGACAGCAATTAAGAGCAGGGTCTCTAAAGCAGCCTGCCTAGGTTCATATCCTGGCTCTGTCACTTAACTAGCTGCAGGAACATGGGAAAATTACAAATTTCTCTGTGTCTCAGTTTCTCCGTCTATAAAATGGGTTAAGCATAGGACCTGCCCCACAACGTTGTGAGGCTCAAATGAGTTCATGCATGTAAAGTGCTAGAACAGTGCCTCGTACATAGGATATCCATCTATTTACCAGCAAGGACCTTGCGGCTCAGAGAAGTTAGATGTGTCCTGAGGGCCACCCAGCTATGAATGATGAAATCAGAGTTTGAAGCAGCTTCTGATATTCTTGCCTTGACACACAGCCTGAAGAGTAATAAGGATGGTCCCAGGCTGATGAGACAGGAAATGAGATGACAGCGATGGGGGGCAGAATATTTAACCTCAAGGCCTCCTATAGATGGGTGAGTGGGAGAAAGGGGTGGGCCTGGAGCCGAGTGATCACGTAGAGAATTCTTGTCATTCTCTCAACCTCCAAAGGTAAGTTTCCCAAGAGAATCAAGTAGAATCTGGATCATCTTTTGTGACCTAATCTCAGAAGTCACATAGCCTCAGGTCCACCACAGCTGACTGCCTCAAGCCATGGAAAGGGAAGATAGACCTTACTTCTCAATGGGAGGAATGTCAAAGTCACATGGTAAGAAGAGCATGTGGGATGGAGGCTTTCATGGCAGCCATTTTCAGAAAATGCAGTTTGCCAGACAGTTGCTCAATTGCCCAGATCAATTGCATGACACAGAGGAAAGACAGGCCTGGTCTGAACACTGGCTCCATCACTCACCAGCTCCGTGACAGAACTCCTTGTATCCACTCCTTCCTTATTCATAAAACCGCACTAATAGCAATACCCGTCTTGCAGAGTTGTGAGGATTAAGTGGGAGGGCCTGGCTCATAGGAAAAAAGTTTTTTCTTCTTCCAAGTGATGAGAAAGCAGTGAACAGAATCAACCTAAATCCCTCACCTGCCCATGAAGCAGACCCAAGACTCAAAAAAGACAGAGAAACTAAGACAAATAAGAATACACGTGCACTGCTAAACAGTACAAGGTGTGATCTGGTAAATCAACAGCTGGGCTACAGCAATAAACGAAACAAAGCCCTTGCCTTCACTGCTCTTATAATCTAGTGGAGAGAGCCAGTCAATGTATAAATATGCTAATGGATATCATGCCAGGTGGAGAAAAGTGTGGGGGGGGAAATAAAACAAGATAAGGGAAATATGCCCAGGGTACGGTGGGGTTATTATATAGGATGATCAGGGAGAGCCTCTTTACTAAAATGAAATTTGATCAGAGAACTGAATGAAATGAGGGTGTGAGCTATGAAAATATCTGGGTAAGAGCATTCCAGGCAAAGGGAATAGCCAATGCAAAGGTCCTGAGGCAGGGAACATATTTGATGTGTTCAAGGATCAACATAGAGGCTAGTTTAGCTAGAGCAGAATAAGGCAGGGAGAGCACAGGGGATAAGGTCAAATGGGATCTGCTGAAAGGTTTTGAGCAGAGATGTGACATAATCTGACTTCTATCTTTGAGATAAACTTTTTATTTTTGAATAATTTTAGACTTGCAGGAAAGCTGATAAGGTAGTAAGAAGAGTTCACCCACTTTCCCCTAATGTAATACTTTACATTACCATGGTAGGTTTGTCAAAACTAAACAGCCAACATTGGCACCCTAGTGTAAACTAAACTGCAGACTCTATTCAGACTTCACCAGTTTTTTCACTAAGGACCTTTTTCTGTTTCAGGATTCAGTACAGAATACCACATACAGCTAGCTGGCTTCCATTTAATCAGGATCACTCTGGCTGCTCCATAATAGAAGACCCATTAAGAAGCTGTTGCAGTAGTCCAGGCAAGAGACAAGGGGCTTGGACCTGGCTGTTGGAAGTCAGATTGTAAAAAGTGGTCAAATTGTGGGTGAACTTGAAGGCAGAGCCAACAGGATTTGCAGGACATGGGATGTGAGAGAGGGGAGAGTTAAGTATGATGCCAAGGGTTTTGGCCTAAAACAGGCGTTTACTGAGAGGGGTAAGACTGACATAGGAAGACTATTTGGGGATGGAAATCAAGAGTTTGCATTTGGACATACTAAGTTTGAGTTGCCTATTGGACCACGTGGAGATGTCAAGTAGGCAGTGGGATACATGAGCCTGGATTTCAAGGATAAATCATGGCTGGAAATATAAACTCGGGAGTCTTTAGCTTATAACTACTATTTAAAGCCATTAGGCTGGATGAGATCATGAAGGGAGTGAGTAAAGGGAGAAAAGAGAAGAGGTCTGAGTAGCAAGCCCTGGGCTATGGAAGACATTGGGGAGACCAGGAGGCAGCAAAGGGGCCTGAGGAGGAGGAGCCATTAGGGTAGATGGACTGGTCCTAGTGACTGATCCTAGAAGCCCAGTGAACAACTGTGTCAAATGCAGCTGACAGAGCCAGTGAGAGGAGGGTTGGGGAGGAATTGTGAGATTTGACAATGGCCAGGGCACTGGTGACCTTGACAGGTGACCTTGACGACAGACTGGGGTGAGAGTGGTTTCAAGATTAAATGAGAAGGGAGAAAGTGAAGACACTAAGTCTAGACGGGTATCTGTGGAGGGTTCTCAGTAAAGGGGGCAGAGGCGTGGAGCTGGAAGGGAATATGGGACTGAGGGAGCTTATCTGTTTCCAGGTGGGAGACAGGGTGAGGGAAACGAGCCCAGAGAGACTGGTGGCCCAGGGGCTGGTGGGGGGGACGCCTGCGGGACAGGCCAGCCTGCAGTTAGCAGGCGAGGGGGAGGCAGCCAGCGCCCCGTGGGGGGCTTCAGGGGGAGAAGGAGGGGCGTGGGGGTGGGGAAATTATCTAATGATTTCTTCTATTTCCTCCGTGAAGTTGGAAGCAAGGTAGCTAGCAGCGTGAGAAGAAAGGAAGGAGAAGAAGGTGACAACAGCTGTCGCGAGGAGGGTAGAGTCCACAGAACTGAGGAAACGCAGGCATGTTGATGGTCCACGCAAAGGGTGTTTGAAGCTACGAATTGAGGTGAGACGAGTCGGCCTGCAGATGTGTTTTTTCCAGCCATGTTCAGTTGCTGGGGTGCAGGCCAGAGAGGGCACAGCTGTGGGGTTTTACCAGGTGAACAGAATAGGAGAGAGATGCCAGGGAGCTGGTATAAGCAATGGACTGGTTATGATAGATCCTGGGATCAAAGCTGGGTAAGGAGGAGAGGGTGGATGTGACGGGGGTAGGGGACACTGAGAAGGAGGTAAGACCAATGGGTGAGAGACAGGGCCAACTGATCCGCAGCAGGCACCCTGCAACATTTCCACAATTCTTTTAGGGACCCACAAAATGTTTTAATGTAATGTATTTTAAAATCAGAAGGAAAAAATGAAAATAATAAAAATGAATGTACAACAGGTCCTCAAATAACATAATTTCATTTAACATCATTTTGCTATCATGTTGATGAGTCAAAAAAATAAAATAAAAGTGACACCTGGCTGGTGTGGCTCAGTTAGTTGGAGCATCATCCCGTACACCAAAAGGTTAAGGGTTCGATTCCCAGTCAGGGCACATACCAAATTGCAGGTTCCATCCCTGGTCAGGGCACATGTGGGAGGCAACTGATTGATGTTTCTCAAATTGATGTTTTTCTCTCTATCTCTCCCTTCCTCCGGAATTAATGAACATGTCCTTAGGTATAAAAGAATAAAAAAAAAGAAAAGAAAGAAAGGAATCAATTCCTGGCCAGGCCTCTGTCTGTGTGGAGTTTTCACATTCTCCCCATGTGTGCGTGGGTTTTCTCCTGGGGACTCTGGTTTTCTTCCACATTCTCAAGACATGCACATGAGGTGAACTGAGTATCTACATTGCCCCAGCCTGAGTGGGTGTGTGTGTGGGTGTGTCCTGAGATGGAAGGGCATCCTGTCCAGGGTGGGTCCCCACATTTCTCCCTGAGCTGCTGGGGCTGGCTCTGGCCACTGTGACCCTGAATTGGAATAAGCAGGTTGGAAAAAAATTATCTTACTTGTTTTTATTAACTTTTCTTAAATGTATGTATAGCTCATATTTATTTCAATATTTAACATTAGAAGTGTTTTGGATCTTTATTTAGAAGTTTAATGATGTAGCCCTGGCCAGTGTAGCCAGCACATTGAGGGGGTCACAGGTCAGGGGTCATGTGGGAGGCAACAATGGATGTGTCTCTCTCACATTAGTTTCTCTCTCTCTCTCTCTCTCTCTCTCTCTCTCTCTCTCTCCCCCCCCCCTTTCTACTCTCTCTAAAAAGCAATGCAAAAAATATCTTTGGGTAAGAATTAACAACAAAAAATGTTTAATGATGTTTTGTTTGGGTGACCAGAAATATGCCATAGGAACTTTTTAAATTTTATTTTAATAATTTTTAAAAATTTTCAGTTACCGTTGACATACATTATTATATCAGTTTCAGGTGTATATCCCAGTGATTAGACATTAAATAACTTACTAATGGGGGTAATCATCCTGATAAGTTTTGCACCCATCTGACACCATACATAGTTATAAGAATATTATTGACTATATATTCCCTATGCTGTATTTTACACCTCCATGACTATTCTGTAATAACTGATTTGTACTTCTTAATCCCTTCACCTTTTTCATCCACCCCCCCAAACCCCTATGCCATAGGAACTTAACTCTTGTTTATATCAATTTAGCCTATGGTAAAATTGGTTTCGATATACATATGTTGTTTCACTTAAAATCATAGTTGCCAAGAACCTATACAGTAAGTGAGGACTTATTGTATAATAATGAATCTCACTTGGATTATATTTGTCTTTATACCAATATGGTCATAAAGTATAGTTTTAATGTTCTTTTGTGGAGGAAGGGGGACCTGAAGCTGAAGTGCTTAGGGCCCACAAAAGTTGTAATGTAGCCCAGTGATCCCAGTGGGTCCAAATTCAGTATTTGTTAAATGCATTTATAATGGCAAAAAGTAAACACAACCTAAGTATACAGAATTGTTTGAGTCTAGGTACTGAAGAGAACAGGCTGAAAAGATACAAGTTGGTAATAGGAAAGTATGATATCTAAAACTGAGATTATGAAGCGTGTGAAGTATTGGTAGTAACAAGGTTTGGCTGGGACAATCCTTCTCATTGGTGAAGAAATCATGGGATAACCAAGAACCTAAAGTGGAGACCACATAGGGACTGGTAGGAGATGTGGAGGTGCTGGAGGACTAGCTGGGATCCCACAGGCAGTAGCTGAAGGTCTGGAGGGGTATCTCAGCTGTGGGGGGTTCCCACTGAGAACTCTGGGGTCTAAACCCCAAGCTACGCTCCCCATCCCAGAGCACCAGAACTGAGAAAGGTGCCCACATAACATCTCACTGTGAAAAGCAGCAGAGTTTCTGTCTGCCAGGGAGAGATGGCTGGAAATGCAGGCACCCCTTAAAGGGCAAACATTCAAAATTTCATGTGCAGCCACTCACCTATGGCTCCAGCGGAGGGAGGGCAGAGTGGACTAAGCTGTGTGAGGAGAATCCAGGGATGATGGCTCTGGGGATAGAGCTCAGAGGGCAGCCATCTGGATTCTTGTGCTGAGTCATTCCCCCATACTGCAGAGGACATCTTTCTCAGGCAGACTTTTGCCAGCCAGGCAACTTTTGCCTGGGGTGGAAGGAATTGCCCCACCCATTGGATAGCCTTTTGCCCCACCCTTTGGAGTTTATGCCTTGCTGTGGTCTACAGCCTGAGGCTCATTAAAAGACTCAGATTAATCTGCCTGCAGGCAGAGGTGGACCTCTGGGTGCTTTGAGTCTGCCTGATCTGATTCTGAACCCTGGCTTTGGAAAAGCAGACCTTGGTGTGCATCTTGGTCCTGTCCAAATTCACCCAGCCTCAGAAGAGGGAACCAGAGCTGTGGATTGTTGGTAGCTCCAAACAGGGTACTCAAGGCCAGTCACAAAAACCATCTGACATTGGCCTGCACCAGAGAATCTCCAAAAGACTGGGAGTCCTAGCAGATCTACCTAATACATAGAAACAAACCCAAACAGGCAACCAAAATAGGGAGACAAAAAACAAGCCCCAGCCCGGCCAGGTGTGGCTCAGCGGTTAAGAGTCGACCTAGGATCCAGGTGATCGGCGTTCGATTCCCGGTCAGGGCACATGCCCGGGTTGCGGGCTGCAGCCGATCAATGACTCTCTCATCATTGATGTTTCTATCTCTCTCTCTCCCTCTCCTTTCCTCTCTCTGAAATCAATAAATATATATTTTTAAAAAAAACAAAAACAAGCCCCAAATGAAAGAACAAGAGAATTCTCCAGAAGAAGAGCTAACTGAAATGGATATAAGTAATCTATCAGATATAGAGTTCAAAGTACTGATTGTAAGGATACTGAACACAGTATATTCTTTCACTTGTTTGTATCTTCATGGATTGGAAGAATTAACATCATTAAAATGTCCATACTACCCAAAGCAATCTATAAATTCAAAGCAATCCCTATTAAAATACCAATGGCATATTTCACAGAACTAGAACAATACTCCAAAAATTTATATGGAACCAAAAAAGACCCAGAATAGCCACAGCAATCTTTTTTTTAAATTTATCTTTATTGTTGAAAGTATTACAGGTGTCCTGTCCCCCCCCCCAATTGACCCCCTCCACCTCATTCCCACCCCCTCCCCAGGCCTTCACCCTGTCATTGTCTGTGTCCATGGGTTATGCATATATGCATATAACTTCTTTGGTTAATCTCTTCCCACCCTCCACCCCGCTTCCCTCTGAAATATGATCATCTGTAACATGTGTCAATGTCTCTGGATCTATTTAGTTCATCAGATTCTTTTGTTCATTAGCTTCTTGTTAAAGAAGACCCTTCAACATTTCCTGTAGTGCTGGTTTGGTGGTGATGAACTCCTTTAGCTTTTCCTTGTAAGCTCTTTATCTGACCTTCAGTTCTAAATGATAGCTTTGCTGGGTAGAGTAATCTTGGTTGTAGTTCCATGTTTTTCATCACTTTGAATATTTCTTGCCACTCCCTTCTGGCCTGCAAAGTTTCTGTTGAGAAATCAGCTGACAATCATATGGGTGCTCCCTTGTATATAATTAACTGCTTTTCTCTTGCTGCTTTTAAGATTCTCTCTTTGTCTTTAACCTTTGGCATTTTAATTATGATGTGTCTTGCTGTGGGCCTCTTTGGGTTCCTCTTGTTTGGGACCATCTGTGCTTCCTGGACTGGTAAGGGGAAGTTTTCTGTAATTATTTTTTCAAATAGGTTTTCAATTTCTTGCCCTCTTTCCTCTCCTCCTGGCACCCCAATAACACAAATGTTGGGCCTCTTGAAGTTGTCCCAGAGGCTCCTTATACTATCTTCATATTTCTGGGTTCTTTTTTCTTTTTGATCTTCTGGTTGGGTGTTTTTTGTTTCCTCATGTTCCAAATTGCTGATTTGATTCTCAGCATCCTCTACTGTTGATTCCCTGTAAATTATTCTTCATTTCAGTTTGTATAGCCTTCATTTCAAATTGGTCCTTTATTATGTCATCGATTTTCTCAATTATTTTTGTCATACTCTTACTAATATCCTTGAGCATCCTTATAAACAAAATTCTGAACTCTGTATCTGTTAGCTTGCTTGGACCTATTTCATTTAGTTCCTTTTCTAGAGATTTCTTCTGTTCTTTCCTTTGTGACATGTTTCTTTGCCTCCACATTTTGGCTGCTTCCTGGTGTTTGTTTCTATGTATTAGGTAGAGCTGCTATGTCTCCTGGAATTTGTAGAGTGGCTTTGTGTAGCAGGTGTCCTGTAGGGTCTAGTGGCTCAGCCTCCCTAGTCACCTGAGCTGGGCCTTCTAGGTGCTCCCCTGTGTGGGCTGTGTGCACTGTCCTGTTGCAGTTGAGTCTTGGTTGCTGTTGGTGTCACTGGAAGGAACTGACCCCCATACCAATCAGTTGTGAGGACCAGCTGTAACTACAGCCAGAGAGCTGCTGTGCTGGAGACACCTCTATGGAGCAGGATTTACTTCAGTGGAGTTTTGGTGTTCACCAAGTGTGCCCCAAGTGTGCAGTTGGTGAACACCAAGTGTCACTTGTGGATGTGGTAGGGTTGTAATCCAGCATGATCGAGTCTGACCACCAGGTGCACTGCCTCTGAGGCCTCCCGGGAGGTGCAAAGTCAGCCTGTGCCAGTGCCTTGCCCAGGGCCACCCAGCCTGAGCTACACAGCAATCCGTAGTTGGCTGCTACTTGTGCTGGGCTTGGTGTTGTCCAGGAAAAGCTAAGCTATGAGCCAAGTGGGGCACTCTGCTAGTGCCAGGCCTGGGGCCACTTATCAAGCTGTATGGGGCACGCTGCTGCTTGTTTGAGAGATTTTAGAAAAGTCCTAAGCATGAAGCCCAAGTGGCCACTTTCACAGAAAAGCCACTGGAAATGACTTGGATGAGCCTGCAGGTGGGGAGGGGCGGGGCCTCCGGGAATCACGGGGCGGGGCCAAAGGTGTGAGTCAGGTGCTGGCGACTCAAATATGGCGCCTGCCTGCCGGCTGTGTGTGGGGAGGACTCGCCACAGGAGCCATGGCCTCCGCCAGCCCTTCTGCCTGGGAGGAAGCCGCCCCTCGGCCTCTCGCCTGGGTCTCAGGCAGGTTAGTCCCCCCCCCCCCCAAGTGTCCTGGGTCCTTTCAAGCTGCTGCCGGGCGCTGGGCTCAGGGGGAGCGTCCCAGTGAGTCCGTGCCGGGCCCTTCAAGAGGAGCTGCTGGGGCTCCGCAGCCTCCGGGACCCTCAGACACGGTCCCCGCTGGTTTCACAGCCCGGAGTTGTGGGGGCGTCTCTTCCTGGCCCTGGAGCCCTGGGCTGGGGGCCTGCTGTGGGGCTGAGACCTCTCCCTCCTCTGGGAAACCCCCACCGCCGAGATTCCCTCCCGGGTTTCAACCGAGGCACCGGGTGTGAGCCCGTGGCCGCACCTCTGCGATTCAGCCCCGATCCGCCCACGTCTCCCCCCTCCTCCCGGTCTCGATGCTCCTTCAGTTCCCTGGTTGTGGGGCTTCTGTGAAGCCAGATTTCAGGAGGCCCTGAGTGACGGTGGTTCTGTATTTTAGTTGTAATTTTGATGTGGCTGCGGGAGGCGGCGGGCGCAGCTGCTACCTAGGCCGCCATCTTGTTTCCTCCGCCGCGGCAATCTTGAGAAAGAACAACAAAGTTGGAGGGATCACAATACCAGAGATCAGGTTATACTGCAAAGCCGCTGTAATCAGAACAGCCTGGTACTGTACAAGGACAAAAATATAGATCAGTGGAACAGCACAGAGAACCCAGAATTGACCCAAGCTCAATTAATATTTGACAAAGGAGGCAAGAACATACGATGGAGTAAAGACAGTCTCTTCAGTAAGTGATGCTGGGAAAGTTGGACAGGGACACGCAAAAAAATGAAACTAGACCACCAACTTACACCATACACCAGAATAAACTCAAAGTGGATAAAAGACTTAAATGTAAGATGTGAAACCATAAAAATCCTAGAAGAAAACGTAGGCAGCAAAATCTCAGGCATCTCTTGTAGCAATATGTTTGCTGATACAGCTCCTAGGGCAAGGGAAACAAAGGAGAAAATAAACAAATGGGACTGCATCAAAATAAAAAGCTTCTGCACAGCAAAAGAAACCATCAACAAAATGAAAAGGGAGCCCACTGTATGGGAGACCATATTTGCCAATGACACATCTGATAAGGGGTTAGTTTCCAAAATATATAAAGAACTCATACAACTTAACAAAAGGAAGACAAACAACCTAATTGAAAAATGGGCAAAGGACCTAAATAGACACTTCTCCAAAGAGGACATACAGATGGCCAAGGGACATATGCAAAAATGTTCAAAGTCACTAATCACCAGAGAGATGCAAATTAAAATGACAGTGAGGTGTCACCTCACACCTGCCAGAATGGTTACTATCAAGAAATCAACAAATGACAAGTGCTGGTGAGGGTGTGGAGAAAAGGAACCCTAGTAAAGCTGGCGGGAATGCAGACTGGTGCAGCCACTATGGAAAATAGTACGGAGTTTCCTCAAAAATTAAATATGGAACTGTCACTTGACCCAGTGATCCCGCTTCTAGGAATATATCCTAAGAAACCTGAAACACCAATCACAAACAACTTATGCACCCCTATGTTCATAGCAGCACAATTTACAATAGCTAAGATCTGGAAACAGCCCAAGTGCCCATCAGTATCTGAGTGGATAAAAAAGCTGTGGCACATTTACACTATGGAATACTATGCAGCTGTAGAAAAGAAGGATCTCTTACCCTTTGGGAGAGCATGGAGGGACCTGGAGAGTATTATGCTAAATGAAATAAGCTAGGCAGAGAAAGACACATATCACATGACTGGGGCTGGGCAATATGACCTCACATGTCTGGTGGTTGGCTGCCAGGGTGCCTCAGTTGTCCTCCATCAGGCTTCTCAATCTTCCAGCAGGCTAAACTGGATTTCTTTACATGATGTTGGAAGTATTCTGAAAGGGCAAAGGGACAAGCTGCAAGGTCTCTGGAGGCCAACTCTGAGGACTCACACAATATCACTTCTGCCAGATGCTTTTAGTCAAAGCAAGTCATAAGGCCAGCCCAGATTCAACGGGTTGAGAAACAGACTCCACTCCTTGCTGAGAGGAGCAGCAAAATCGTTGCAAAGGGTCACGCGGGACAGGAGGAAGTGTAGTAGCCATCTCTGCAAACAAACCATCACATTTATTGGAATAATTGTCGATGTGGTACTGAATCATCAAAAATCTCCAAGAACTTGACAGAAGTGGGAGTGAAGAGAGTGACAACAAGCCAGGTGCTAAAATCTTTAGAGCATGAGGGAGTAGTAGAAAGTGATACAGTCTGACGCCATCAACTTCCAAAGCTTCAGATATCTGTACTGTTTCATCAGCGAATGCCAATGAATTTCATTAATGAGAAGGAACGGTTCATTTTTCACAACCTCTTTGACTCAGTCACTCACCAATTCAGACTCTGCCTTTAGGAAGGAACCTAAACCACGGAAAAAACTATATGTATGAGAACTTGTGACCCTACTACTTAACCCAGTGCCTAGGATGATGTCCAGCACAAAGTAGTAGCACATAAGTGCTCAGAAATATTTGTTGAATGAATTTATAATGGCAAAAAAGTAAACACAATTTTGTAAGGATCCAATTGTAAGTGTCCCATAATGAGGGCTATGTTAAATAGATTGTGATGTATCTTTTTAATGGGCTAGTATGCAGCCATAAAAATTATGCTTTTGAGGACATCAATGCATTATGTGGAGTAAAAAAAGGCGGGATACAACATTACAGGTACTGTGTAAAAACATCTGGGTAGGAAAAGGGGTTTAAAAAAATAGTGGTTTTGTCATGCTAATAGGATCAAGGCTAATTTTTTTTTTCTTTTAGAATAAAACAAATATTCTAAAAGTTCTTTAAAGTTATTGAATTTCTTTCATAATAAAAAAAAGTTGTACACGTTCATTGTGGAAAAGGGGGAAATGCAGAAAAACATCAGTAAGAAAAAATAACCTATAATTCCGTCATCCAGAACAAAAGTCTCTGCCAATTGACATAGGTCCTGTGTTGTTTCTCCTTGCTAGAAGCTAACATATCCTTAGCTTTTTCGTGTGTGTGTGACATCTTCAGGCTTCAAAAAGGTGACTTTTGATAGTCACGTAATCTATTCGACCTACATTAATAGGACGTTATAGGTTGTCTGCAATTTTTCACTGAAAAACAAATTAAAACAAAATAAATGGTTAGAGCTATGGCATTACTCAAATTCAGAAAGCTCTTTAGGGAAGAGGCGATGGAGTTCCTCGGGAGTTGGCCAGAGAGATGGGTTGGGGGTGGCTATTACATTCAATGGAGACCGCAAGAAAAATTAGTCCAGGGACTGAGTCCTTGGGGGGGGGGGGGTGGTCTGAAGGAAGCTTCTGCACAAGCTAGAGATTCCTGCTTCCATTGTTTGGAACCTAAAGAAGTGAAATCTTGATCTGGAGGCTTAGGTGGTGTTCCTAACCTCTGCCCCCTTGCCCTCCAAAAACAAGAAACTGTCTCCTGTCCTTGCCTTGCACAGGTGCCTCTGAGCCATTAGCCTGAAAGGTAGTCCTCCCCGGCTCCCCCCACAGAACCCTTGCAGTCTGAGCTCTGGGTTTGAGCATTGGACTATTAGCCTGAGTTCAAGAATGGATGTGGCCTTGCCCGGCGTGGCTCAGCCGTGGAGGATGGACCTGTGACCCAGGAGATTGCGGTTGGATTCTGAGTCAGGGCACATGCCCGGGTTGCGGGCTCGATCCCCAGTGGGGGGCGTGGAGGAGGCAGCCGATCAATGACTCTCTCATCATTGACGTTTCTCTTTCTCTCTCTCCCTCTTCCTTCCTCTTACTGAAATCAATAAATATTAAAAAACAAAACAAAAAGAATGGATGTGACCTTGGGTACGGAAGTGGGAACTGGGGTGGGGGGTACAGAGTCAGGGAGACTTCCCAGTAGCGGTCACAGGAAGGAACAGGGTGGTGGGGAACAGGGACTTGATAGAGGTGGGAATGGGCTAGGTCCCGGCCGGTTGAATGGCAGGTTGTGAATGGCAGTGAGGAGAGAAGGAAGCGGAGGGCGCGGCGGCGAGGCGCAGACATTGGAAGCAGGTGATGGAGGGTTTATAGAGGAGGCGTGGGCTTGATGACAGGGGGAGGGCGGGGAGCGGCGCTGTGCCCTGCGTGTGCGGGGTACATGCGAGAAGCGTGGTGAGAAGCGGACCGGGGAGCGCAGAGGTGGGGCCGGGGTGAGGGGCGCGGGTCAGCAAAGCTGGGACTCGAGACGCGAGGATAATAGCGCTGCGCACATCTGGCCCGCACTTGGCAGTCGGCTCCCGTTTAGGCTCCCATCATCTCCTCCTTTCGATGAAGAAAGCACGGTTCGGAGAGGCTAGGTGGCCGCGGAGGGTGGAGGCCCAGGGGCGAGCGAGATAGCGGAGGCAGGGGCGAGCGCCCAGCCCCGCGGCGAGGTGCGCTCTGCGCGCCGCAGGGAGGCAGGCGGCGGACGCAGGCGGGTGGGAGGCGGGCCGGCGACAGGCGGGGGAGGGGAGTGGGGTGGTGAGTGGGGAGGCGGGATCAGCAGGCACACGCCGCCCCTGGCAGGCGGCCTGAGCGCGCACGAGGATCCGCCGCTGCGGGATCCGCCGCTGCTGCCGCCACCGCCGCCTCCGCCGCCGCCGCCCGGGGTTTCCTTGAGCCCCAGATTCCAGAGCGCTCGGCTCTCATGGAAGCCGCCTTGGCGCCCGGCCCCGCGGCCCGCTAGGGGCGGCCCCGCGCCCCAGCTTGGCCCCACGGCGGAGCCCGTCGGATCCGGCCTCGCTCTGCGCCCGGGGCGCGCCGCCTCGCAGCTCGAGGTGAGGACCGCGCGGGCAGGGAGCGCAGGACGGGGGGCGCTCGGGGCCTCCAGGCCCGGCGCCGCGGCCCAGCCGAGCGCGGCCGAACGGGAAGGGGACGTGGGAGCAAGTCCTCGTTGAAGTCGGGGGTGGGATCGGAGACTGCTCGCCGCTGAGAGCCAGCCCCCGCGTCCCCTCCATGCTCAAGGCCTCTCCTCCGCGCTGTCTCCATTCCCGCGGACAATTCGGTTCTGCTGCGTTCCCAGCCCCGGCCCTTCCCGCGCTCTGACCTCGCCCCACGCTGCACATCCTTTACCTTCTGACCGGAGCCCGATCCCGGTGGTGTCCCCAGTCCCTTTGCTGGTTCAACCCTTCCCCGCCCCGGCCCTCCTGCTGCCTCCTCCCCCTTCCGTCTGAACATCCCTCTCCCCTCGGCTCCTTTCGCTCTGAACCGCAATCCGTGCAGCCATCTCCGCATCCGACCGCCTCCCAGCCTGTGCCGTCCCGCAGGTGTCCGCACGTACGGCCGTCCATCCGTCCGTCCTTCGTGGGGCCGGCGCTGACCATGCCCAGCGGCTGCCGCTGCCTGCATCTCATGTGCCTGTTGTGCATCCTGGGGGCCCCCGCGCAGCCTGCCGTAGGTGAGAGCACCCCGGGCTCGGGTCGCGGCTCGCTCCGGCCGGCTCTCGCTTGCACGTTGACCTCTGCCGGCCAGAGACGGCATTGCAGCCGCTCGGACCCGAGGGGTTGGTGAGACCCAGGTGGGCCCTCTGGAATGGGAAGAATCTCAGGGCTGAGCCCACCCCATTACTGGGACCCCGCATCCTCACCTGAGCCCGGCATCTCAGGGAGCCCAACCCGGACCCCAGGCTTACCCCTCCCACATCAATCTCTTGCAGCCGATGACTGCAGCTCCCACTGTGACCTGGCCCACGGCTACTGTGCACCCGACAGCTCCTGCAGGTACCTCTTCTGAGCACGTGCTCCTAAACCCTTTGTTCCCATTTCCCAGCCCTTCACTCCTACAACCAGGTCAAGCCCCAGGGCAGAGTGTCTAGGGGCTTAAGACCCATGTCCACTCCCTATCCCCAAATGGCACACAGGGCAGTGTGGCCAGCTTCCCCCCCACCCCTCTTTGCTTTGACTTTTTCTTCTTCCAGCTTACCTCTCCCCACTTTTTTAGTCTCCAAAGTATGACGCAGGAATTCTGAAACATTCCTCCTCAAGACCCCAGGAGAAAGACCTGAAGCTTGAGAGAGTTTGGAGACTAGGAGCCTGGAGGAAAGGGAGAAATAAAGGAAAGATATAAAGAGAATTGGTTCAGCCTGGAAAAGAAAGGCTGCTGGGAGGGTTGCTGGGGAGAAGAGCTTATGAGAGGATATTTCTGGATGAATTTGAGTAATTGACTTACTGGGATGGGGGTTGGGCAAATTCAGTAGGAGGAGGGAAATGTGTCTGGATGGACATAAGGAAATGAGTTGACAGGGCAAGCTGCTGGAGGGGTTGGAGGTGTTTCAGACTCTCCATCCTTGGAGGATTTTTTAAAAAAAAAAAGGTCAGGCTTTTGCCCTGGAATCAGGGTAGGAAGATAGTCCTGATGACCTTTCAAGGTCACTCTTGAAACATTGCTGACCTGTCACAAGTATACATGTGCTTCTGTGTCTCAATGTTGCTGACCAGTCACGAGATAACTCATGTGTGCACTTACATTAATTTGAGTAATTTTACACACCTTGCTGACTGGTCATGACGGAAAAATAGCCAGCTACATGGGCGAGTTCTGGCTCGAAATAGCCAGTCAGCAAGGTGTTAAGAATAAGATTTCTGAGCCTCAGATATGCCAGGACTGATACTGGAAGCATTTATAGACATCATCTTACTTTATTCCTCAACACATCTCTGCAAAGTGTTTCCCCAATTTACATATGAGGAAACAAAGGCTCATAAGGATTAGACAAAGTGCAGAACCAGGACTTGAATGCTGGTGCCAGATGGTCTGATCCCACATATGTGATACTGCACAGCTCACACCTATCTGGGATGGGCCTGTTTATCCTTAGGGGCTGTCATGTCTTCCTGTTTTTTAAATGCTCTGGTCTTGCTTCCATTTCCTCACATCCCCTACCCAGAGCCCTGACCCTGTGCTTCTCCCCATCAGGTGTGACCCAGGCTGGGAGGGGCTGCACTGTGAACGCTGTGTGAGGATGCCTGGCTGCCAGCACGGTTCCTGCCACCAGCCTTGGCAGTGCATCTGTCACGGTGGCTGGGCGGGCAAGTTCTGTGACAAAGGTAGGGGAGTAGAGGACAGCTGTTGGTCTGGAGACCCCATGTGTCTTGGGAGAACATCCATTCATATTTATTGTGTCCAGCTGAAACATTCAAATACATGGTATTTTATCATTTTAGACTGTATACCTATCTGCTGTATGAATTGGCCCTTAACCTAACGCCATGAGGTAGGCAAGGCAGCTGCTGAAAATGACACTCATTTTACAGATGAGGGAACTGACACACAGATGAGCTACAACTTGCTCCAAGTTACTCTGAGACAGATTGACATTGCCAGGGCTCGGAGCCTCCTGATTCCGAATTCAGTTGTTTCCCCCCCCCACAGCATACCAGTCTGGGTGGGTTTGCAGTATGAACCACACCCAGAGAGCCTTAAGTGGGGCTTGGGCAGGTCTGGGTGCCAGATGTAAGGGGCTATCCCAGAGCCTTCTCTGTCTCTCCTACAGATGAGCACATCTGTACTACGCAATCCCCCTGCCGGAATGGAGGCCAGTGCGTATATGATGGGGGTGGCAAGTACCACTGTGTGTGCCCACCAGGCTTCCACGGACAGGACTGTGAACGCAAAACTGGACCCTGTGAGCAGGCAGGGTGAGTGCTGGCCCCACAGGGTGAGTTCGAGGTCAGATGAGAATCTGGTGACGCAAGGAGGCAGGAGTGTTGAGAGGGTAGTGGTGAAGTAACAGGGCTGAGGGTCAGAAGTCCCACCTGGGGGCACCGGAGGGTAAAACCCCAGCCTGCCAAAGGGTCCCCAGTTCAGGGTTTCTCAGCCTTTTTATACCATCCGAACCATTTCTTCAACAACAAAGATCTATAGGAACCTGAGATGTAACAAATCAATGTGTGACTGCTCTGGCTGTTGGGGGGGCTAGGAATGGGAAGTTGAGGACCTAGGACTCCCCTCCCCCATCCTCCCAGGAAAGTTGCCATGCAGCCCCTAAGGATGTTCCACATGGTAGCCTTATGCCTCATCGTGTGCATGAGGAAATAGGCCTGAAGGGTTGACCTGTCCTCACTTCGGTGTCAGACCTAAAAGCCTGCCAGGGTAATAATGCACTTGTCTTGAGACTTGCCTTTGGGCCAGTCCCCATGCTAACTGCTTGACATTGGGTTATCTCATTTAACCCTCACAATTTGGAAGTTGGGTACTACTTTTATTCCCATTTTTAAAAGGAGGCATTGGAAGCTCAGAGTGTGGCTCAAGGTGACATTGCTGGAAGGGGGGGGCAGCAGTGGTCAGGATGCTGACCTGGGCTACCCTGCAGGTGTGAGTCTGTATAAAAGCCCTCTCCCACCTCTACCCCAGCTCCCCATGCCGGAATGGTGGCCAGTGCCAGGATGACCAGGGCTTTGCCCTCAACTTCACGTGCCGCTGCTTGGCAGGCTTTGTGGGTGCCCACTGTGAGGTGAATGTAGACGACTGTCTGATGCGGCCTTGTGCTAACGGCGCCACCTGCCTGGATGGCATAAACCGCTTCTCCTGCCTCTGCCCTGAGGGCTTTGCTGGACGCTTCTGCACCATCAACCTGGATGACTGTGCCAGCCGCCCATGCCAGAGAGGGGCCCGCTGTCGGGACCGTGTCCATGACTTCGACTGTCTCTGTCCCAGCGGCTATGGAGGCAAGACTTGTGAGCTAGTCTTACCTGTTCCAGACCCCGCCACCATAGCAGACATCCCCCTGGGGCCCACCTCGGCTGTGGTGGTACCTGCCACGGGGCCTGTCCCCCACAGTGCAGGGGCTGGTCTGCTGCGCATCTCAGTGAAGGAGGTGGTGCGGAGGCAAGAGGCCAGGCTAGGTGAGTCTAGCCTGGCGGCCGTGGTGGTGTTTGGGGCCCTCACTGCCACCCTGGTCCTGTCCACGGTGTTGCTGACCCTGAGGGCCTGGCGCCGGGGTGTCTGTCCCCCTGGACCCTGTTGCTACCCTGCACCACACTACGCCCCAGCACGCCAGGACCAGGAGTGTCAGGTCAGCATGCTGCCTGCAGGGCTCCCTCTGCTACCTGACCTGCCCCCTGAGCCTGGAAAGACCACAGCACTGTGATGGAGGTGGGGGCTTTCGTGTCCCCTCCTCACCTCCTCTGCCCCTCAGACTGGAGTGGTCCTTTCTTGCCACCCCTCAGCAGCCTCACACGAGAAATATTATTTTTTTAATACACAGAATGTAAGATGGGAATTTTATCCAATAAAACTATGAAGTTATAAGTGGACTCCTTTTCCAGAAAAACCTGCTTGGAGTCACAGATGTAAGAGGGCTGAGCAGAGGCCTGGTTCTGGGGAAACCTTGGGCTCTGCCTTAAAAGTGGTTCTCAAAGTGAAACCCATGACACCTTCCCACCCTGGGGAAGTGCCGGTGAGGTAGAGCCATGGAGGAAAATGTAAACAAAAAGCTCTGTAGCCGCTCAGCAGAGGGTAAGATGGGGAGACCCTGTCGGGGGATCCTGCTGAGTCCTCAAGGGGAGGAGCGGGCTCCCTGCTGGCTGCTCTGCAGCAGCTGCTGGAACAGAGAGTGAGGCTGGTTGCGCAGGGTGGCAGGGGAGTCTAGCTCCATGACCCTCCCAGCTTGCAGCACCAGCACCCGGTCAGAGTTCAGGATGGTATTGAGCCTGTGTGGAAAGAGGTGGTCAGTGGGGGGATGGAGGGCAACACCCCAAAGCAGAAAGCTGACCCGAGCCCCCTCCTCTCCTCCTCTGGACAGCACAGTTCTGCCCACAGGCTTTACTCCTGGCTCTGTGCGGGCGGCGGGGGGCGGGGGGGTCTGCAGATTCCTTCAGACAATGTGCTATGAGAATGAGGAGCTGAGGTTCATGGAAGTTTGGAATCTCTAGGCCCCTAACTCTTGGGGTCCCTGACACCATAGCCTGATTGGAGTCTCATGCCGGACACTTGCACACCTGTGGGCAATGGTCAGCACTGTCTTGTTGGCGAAGCGTTTGCGGATGGTCTGTTGGAGCAGTTGGTCTGTTTTCTGGTCCACACTTGCTGTGGCCTCGTCAATGCACAAGATCTAGAACATGTGGAGGGGGTGGGCAGAAGGACAGAGAAGAGGGTTAGTCTTGGCTCCTGTCCAAGCATCAGCTCCTACCTTCAGGCAGGGCCCAGCCAGCCCAGCCTACAGCTCCCCACCTCCAGCTCTAAAAGAGAAACTAACTTGGTCCCCTGAGACCTCTCCCTAACTCACTTTCTCACCCCTCACACGCCTCTGCCTTCTTCCCTGCTCTCTCAAATGTCTTCTCCTCTCACCTTACCTTGGCATCTGTGAGGAGAGCCCTGGCCAGACACAGCAGCTGCCTCTGCCCCAGCGATAAGCTCCGGCCTCCCTCACCCAGCTCGCCATCTAGACCACCTGCAAGGCACAGCATCTTCACCCCCAGGTCCCAGGCCTCTCCCTGCCCCCTCCCTGTTCCCTCCTCTTCCACCCTGCAGGGTAGGGCCTGGTACTCACCCATGGATCCGATCACCTCACTCAGGTGGCACTGCTCCAAAGCCTGCCACAGGGCCCTGTCCTCATACAGGCCCTGGGGATCCAGGTTTTCCCGAATAGTCCCACTGAACAAAAAGGGCTCCTGGGGGATGATAGCCAGCTGGGATCTGGGGGACAAGGAGGGACATGGGGTCTAGGCTGGAGATGTGGTCACTTCTGCTCCCAGTGCAGGTTTTAGCTATAGGTCTAGTACCTCCAGGGAAGCTTGGGGAGACCTGAACATATCCCTCACTCTGCTTCCTAGTTGTTCAGCCATGTTCCTAGAACTGTGCAGGTGCCATAAGGGACACCAGAGAAACCAAAGGCCCACACTTTGACCTTAAGGAGCTTACATCTCACTGAGCTACAAAACACAGAGAACAAGGGTGGGCTAGCGGTGTGGCACGGACTCCAGCAGTCACTGGAATAGCAGTGGTGGCAAGGAATGAGGAGTTTGAATGGTAGGGAGGGGACATGTCAAGGTTAGAGGTCCTGGAATTGGGTCCTGAGGAGCCATATGGTGGAGCTATAATGTAAGGTGACCACAACTTAGAAGAGCAGGCAGGAAGGGCAGGGCCAGAGCCTGGGATCAGTAATAGGACTTAGAACAGAGCTTCCCTACTTTTCCACATCAGAGAAAATGGCACTAGGCTAACCTGGAGCTGGCGGGGGGAGATGTTTAGCCTCAGATGTGGCCTCTTGTGGCCAGGGGAAACTGGCCCAGGTCCCGAGCACCCCCTGCCAAGCCCAAGGGCTGAGGGGATGAGTATCTCGGGCGCAGCATCAGGGAGGCTCTGATTCAGATGCAGTGGCCAGTGGTCTAGAGAGCAGGGTGTATACTGGGAAGTAGAAGAAAGATGAAGCTGGAAAGATGAGCCTGGGTCTGATTAAAGACCTAAGACCACAGCTATAACCCTGGACCTGAGCACTGGGAGCTCACTATCCTCGCCTGCTTGTCCTAGCTGCCTTCTGGTCCCCAATCAACCCTGGCTGCCCTAAGTTTATGGAAAGCCTTCCAGGCTGGGTCTCCCTCTGAGTGCCAGTAGTCCAGTTCTCCTCGCTTCTCCAGACCTGAGCTCAGCCAGCTCCAGCTGGCTGGTGTCCACTCCATCCAGGAGCACTCGCCCCGAGCTGGGCTCCAATAGCCGGAAGAGCACCAACAACAGGGAAGACTTGCCAGAGCCCGTGCGGCCCACGATGCCCAACTTCTCTCCAGGCTGCACGCAGAAGGTCACCCCATCCAGGGCATTTGGCAGCCCTGGCCGGTACACCAACACCACATCCTGGAACTCCACTCTCCCCTGCGTCAGCCAGCCAGGGCCTAGCTGGTGGGGTTTGTGGGTGGGAGATGGAGGGAGATGGGTGAGATGGGGAGACATGGGGAGGAGAAGGGGGGTTGGAGAGTGGAAGGAGGGGGAATAATAAGAAATGGATGGCATGAGAGGGAAGGTGGGGGAAATGAGGGCAAGTGAGAGATGGGGAGAGCGGACACAAAGGTGAGGGACACAGCAAAGAAGGGAGAGATCACATAGAGACGTTAGAGCTGAGAAAAATGGCGAGGAATGAAAGGAAAGGAACTTGGGGAGCAATGGGGACCACTGGGAGGGTCCTTCAAGGTTCTAGTGCCCAGGCCTGGGGCGCAGGGGCTGGCCTACCTGCATCCGCTGGCCCTGGGGCTCCTGGGGCAGGTCACAGGAGTACTCCTCTAGCCGCTCCACACTCACCAGCATGGTTTCTGTCTGCGTGAAGCTGCTCACCAGGCCCGAGAGCAGGCCCGTCAGGGAGAGGGCATAGGACAGTGACAAGCCCACCAGTCCTAGCAGGAGAGGAACACCAGCTACTAGGGGAGGTTTGGTGGGGAGGAGTGAGGCAGAACAGGAGAATCTCAAGCTGTGGACTACGGGCATTGAAAGGAGGCCAGCAGAGAAGTGGGAAGATGCCAGCACCAGACCAGGGCCACAGGAGTGGGTCTGGAGAGGCTATGAGGGATAACAGGTGGAAGACAGGTGGGCCTGGCAGAGTGCTGGGGATGGGGCTGGAGCAGGGAAGGGGCAGAGATCAGATGACTTGTTCTACTACCAGATCCACCATCACCTGGGAAAGTCACTTCTTGAGACTCAGTTTCCTCAACTCTAAAATAAGGGGCAGGAGAATTACAACACATACTCACAGGGAACCCTGGGTGGCATGTAAAAATGCTGGGGGACAGTGTAGGGGGACGTCTGGGGCTAGGGATGGGAATTACATACTTCTGAGGCGAGAGTGAAGGTTCCTGGGCTGTTACCTGGGTCAGCGAGGCCCTGCTGATGCTGCACCAGGGCGATGCCTGCGATGGCACTGACCACTGCGGCCCCCATGAGCTGCAGGCGAATGTCCAGCCACTGCATTGTAGCACTGGAAGCAAACTGGCACCTTTGGTTGAGCTCCAGGAGTCTCTGGTTCTCTTCCTCAAACCTGGGGGAGGCCAGGAGGGAAGTGAGGCCACTCCACTGTTGCAATGATTCGCCCAGACTCCCCCACAGAACGCCTCCTTCTTGGAGCTGATCTACACACCCACAGGCCTTACCTGAGGGTACAGAGAGGTCAGTGTGCTCTTTTGTACATTGACCTCTCTGTACAAAAGAACACACTGTGTGCTCTGCCTCAATATCCCTTTCTTCTGTTTCTTTCCTCTTTCCCTTAGCGCCTTCACCCACCCTTCCCTTCTCAGGAGATCTGAAGCCCCCTCCCCCCAGCACCTCATGCCCTTTGCTCTGGCTGGGAGAGGCATACCCCACACACCTGTCAGTGGCACCGGAGGCCCGGAGCACAGGGAGGCCGGCCAGGGTGTCGGCCAGGTGGGTGTAGAGTGGAGACAGGGTGAGGCTGCCCAGGCGCCGCAGCTCCCGCGAGGAGGCCCTGTAATGGCGCTGCACACGGTAGTAGATGACGCTCAAAGGTGGCAGCAGCAGCAGCAGCCAGGGCAGGCCAGAGCCCAGCACCGCCAGGAGGCCCAGCAGGCCTGCGGTGTTGGCCAGGAGGATGTTGAGGATGAAGGGCAGGCTGTCATCCACACAGGCCACATCAGAGGAGAAGCGGTTTAGGACCCGGCCCATAGGCGTGGAGTCGAAGAAAGTCACTGGTGCCTGGGAGAAAGGGTGTGGTTGGGCAAGGGCAGGTCTGGCAGAAAAGGGGTTGGGGGCCACCCTGCGGGAGGTGGGGTGCAGAGGCCTAAGGTAGAGAATAGGAAGGGAAGAAAGTGTCTCTAGAGTTTGGGAGCAGAGAGGAGGAATAGGCGAGGCCCAGAGGAAGAATATCCCAGGGTAGAAAAGAGAGAGACCTCTGGCCAGTGGTGACCCTGAGAGGCCATGCTGGCCATCCTTCTACCTCTGTGCTACACATGCCTACACCTCTCTCCAGAATATGGGGACTTCAGGCCAGTGAGTGAGATTTAATTAGATGTCAGGAGGAGTATCCTGATCGCCCAAGGCTGGGAAGAGTGGTGAATGCAGTGGTCCAAATCAGTATTGTCTCACTGTGAAGCGCTCAGGGTCTGGAGCCAGACCGCTACTGGAATTCCAGCTCTGCCACTTTGTAGATGTGAAACCCCAGGCAAGAGGCTCAATCAGTTACAGGCCCCTGTTCCTCATTTCAAGAATGGGGATAATAGCCCTGGTCCGGTCGCTTAGTTGGTTAGAGAGTCATCCCAATATGCCAAGGTTGCGGGTTTGGTCTCCAGTTCAGGGCACATACAAGAATCAACCAGTGAACGCATAAATAAATGGAACAACAAATCGATGTTTCTCTCTCAATCAAACAAACAAACCAACAGGGAAAATAATGGAACCTCACCTTACAGGGCTATTAGTAGGCTTAAAGGCCATATATACAGCAGTCAGGTGCTTAGCACAGTCTGCCTGGCATGTAGTAAGTGCTCAGTGACTGCCAGATATCCAGACTATTGGGAGGTACAGTCTCAAAGACAGCCTCCTTTCCCTTTCCCCACCCTTCCTGTCCCCCAACTCTCTGCCTTTACTGGGCAATAGTCCCATCTTAAGGCAGAAGACTAGGTCGAAGGACTTTTTGAAGTACCTCCTAAAGCCAGAGTATGAGAAATGAATTCCTTCAAAGCCTGAAGATGTCCCCTCCTTGGCTCCTGGAGGAGAAGCAGAACAGTGGGCAGCTGCTCCCTGATAGGCAATGGACAGACCCATATAGTACTGGGTTCACTACCTGGCTCTCCAGGGAAATAGCCTTGCCTAGGTCCCTTACACTCTCAGAGCCTCGGTTTCCTCATCTGTAAAATGGGGATAACAATACCTACCTCACAGGGTTATTATGAGGCCCAAATAAGATAATGGACAAGACAGGGCTTTGTAACAATAACATTAATAATAACTGCCAATTGAGCACTTAGTATGTGCCAGGCACTATCCTAAACACTTTCCATACACTAATTAATCCTCATACTAAGTCCATGGGTAAGCAACATTAGAATAGATATACACAGAGCAACTAGGATGGGTCTTAGAAACAGCCTAAATACATAAGAAACAAAATTTCATTTATAAAAATCCATAAGCTCAAAGCACAGGCATTTCACAAAAAGACACATATTAAACACTCTTAGAATGGTTGCTTTTCAAGGAAAAGAGGGGAAATGGAGATAGGGTATGCAGAGAAAGGGATGGACAAATAAGTAAAACACAAAAGGGACTTCACATGAACTAAGGGGTGGTTAGCTCAGCCCTCTGCACTTAAAGTCCAAAACGGAAGTGACTCTGAGGACGATTCTCTTCTCCCCATGTGACAAAGGAGAAAGCTGTAGGGTTAAGTAACTGGGTCTGAACCCAGGCAGCCCTCTGCTCTTGGCTTTTCCAGGTCCCAAGCTGTCAAGTGCTGCACTCATCTGTGAGGGGCTATACTCTCCTGAGGACTAGGAGGTGGGACGGCCGCCCCCACCCGTGAAGCCCAAGTATGGGGATGGCTCCCCCATGCCACCCCCACCCTCTCATCCCCTCACCAGAAGGACTCGCTGCAGCAGGCGGCGATGCAGGGTGGCAGCTGCTCGGAGGGTGCCCGCTGCAAAGAGCACTGCCCGGAGAAGGGTACAGAGGGAGTTGACACCAGCAATGGTTGCATACACGGTGAGGTAGAAACGGATGTCTGAGGAGCCATTGGGGGCAGCTTTGGGCAGGAGGAACACTGAGGTGCTGGGAGGTGGGGAGGAAGTTGTGGGTCACCAAAAGTAGAGCCACTCAGGGGTGCCTTCCCCTCCCCCACACCACCTCTCCCTATTCTCCAGAGACACAGCCTCTGGATCACCAGTCCCCCCCCCCCCACCCCAACTCTCATTCACTACCTGGCAACCACTATGAGAGCACTAGGCCTGCTCCCAGCCCAGCCACTCACTAGAAGCTTCTGGGGGAGAAGAGGAGCAGCTGGGCAGAGAGGAGCCCGTTGGAGTCCGGAATGGTGGGGGCTGGCACCTCCCAGGAGCTATTCTTGGCTGCCTTCAACTGAGACACCCAGTGGGAGAGCCACCAGTCAGCAGCATTCCTTGTGGCTGGGTGGGGATGGGAAAGAGAAAGCTGAGAGACCCACCCTCCGTTATTCTAATCCTCTGCCCCTGACTCTAGTTTCTATCCTTCACGCTGTTGGCCCTCCCCACCTTGCCACTAGTCCATGTCCTCCCTGCTATGAGCTCCTTTTCTGGGTCTATCACTCCACAGGTCTGGGGAGAGCTTGATCTCAAATATGCAGAATGGGGCAGATCAGAAGATGGCTATAGAGCGCATCTGTCTGGCCTCTGGGGCTCTCTCGGAATTGGGGGCAGGCCCACTGTCCCAGCTGTTGTTCACGCCTGGTGAGTCTCTGGACTTTGTAAGGATTAGCACAAGGGAAAGGGTGTGATGGGGACCTAGAAGACAGGGCTATGGGTGGGGTAAGGGGCTCCGGGGTTTACTCCTACCTTGCATGAGGAGCAGTGAGGAAAGGATGGCCAGGGCCAGGCCCAGGCCTATGGCCCTCCAGTACGCTCGGTACACATGGAAGGCCACAGCGCCCTCCTTCTTGCTTTCTTCCTGCAGCAGGCGGCCAGATGTGCTCTCCTCCACCTCGGGCCCCTCCTCTGTTTTCTCTGGGTTCCACACTGACTGGGCTGGAGCTGAGGATCAAGGAGGTCGGGGGGGATTAAACTTGCAGGGTGACTGTTGAAAACCTCAGTGTTTCAGAGAGGCAGGCAAGCTCTACAGAAATCATCTATTGTCATGGTGCAGAGCGAGCCACTCCCTCTCATGCTTGGGCCGTACCTGAGTCAGACTCTCCTCCATCCTCAGGCCAGACTTTGGGCACAGCTTGTACCAATGGCAGGATCTCAGAGGGAGGCCCTGGAAGGCAGCAGGGGAGATGAGGAGAGGGCTGTTCCGGGAATATACTAGGCTTTTTTCCTAAATATGTGTGCCAATCCACCATCTTCCTCCCCCCTTCTCTCTGGCCCCGCCCTGGCAGGGCTCTGTCCTGGACCCCCAGACGCTGGGCAGGTCCACCAAGTCCATCCTTCTGTGTCTGGAGTCCAATCAACACAGACACAGCACCTGTGAGCACTCCATCCAGCATCGGCTCTCAGTACTGCTGAGCTTTCTTCCTTACACCTCGCAAGATTCCTAACACTCTGGGGGAGCCTAATTTTCTCCTGTTTCTCTCCCAGTGAGCTTGCAGATGATCATGTCCCTCTAGATAATAATCCTTCAGGATCTCCTTTTAAACAAAAAGACTGTTGTAAAACTGCTTTCTCTTCTCCATGGACATCAAACTGTTCTCAGAGATGCAGGGACTCTAAATTCCCAATGCATCCGGTCACAAAGCCCAAGTCCCAAATCCACTGGCATTTCACCAGCATGTTCCTTTCCTTCCTGCTCTGTTTACTTACATTGGTTCTGTGATGGCAGGATGGGGGCTCTCATCCCTTACACAGAAAGATGACTGGGCCCAGGCCATACATGGAGAAGTGGTACAGTCTGCCCTTGACAATCCATCTGTCCCTCTTCCCCAGTTACACCCAGGTAGATGGCTCCCTCACTTGCTGGGCTCCTGCCCTGGCAGCCCACATTACCAGCCTGGACCAGGCGCCCAGCCTCCAGCAGCAGCACCAAGTCAGCCTTCTCCAGGTACTCAGTGCGGTGGGTGCAGAGCAGCCGCGTGGTGTGGCTCAGCGTTCCCAGGATGCACCTATGCAGCAGGTGGTTGGCCACGTCTGCATCCACAGCAGCCAGAGGGTCATCGAGGAGATAGAGCTCCTTTTCCTAGAGAGTGGTGGGAGTACCATAGACACCAAGCTCCAGGTCCTCTGGTCAGAACCCAGGCCTCTCCTAGGATGTGATCTTGAGGGAGTCAGAGAAGACAGTTCAGAGGAACTCTGGGTGCTACCCCTACAGCAGTAGAGAAGGAGGTGAGACGTGAGGTGGACTTCCCTCCAGTCAAATAAGGCCAGTGCACCAGGGCCAGTGCTCAGCCTTGCTAGGTCTCAGTGCCTCAAGCCACAAAACAGTTTTTAAAGGGCCTTTAGTTCTGCCTTGAATCTGCAAAAGGAGAATGGGACAGCCAAGGGACCACCAACTCAGGAGCACGGAGGGGAGAGGGGAAAAAATCAGACGCTGATGACAATATCCCACACCCTCCAACTAAGGTCCCAAGGCTCTGGACTCCCCCACCTTTAACTTACCTGGTAGACAGCACGAGCAAGGGCAATCCGGGCCCGCTGTCCCCCGCTGAGGGTCACACCCTTCTCCCCCACCTCTGTCTGGTCTCCAGCAGGAAGGATCTGATGGGATAGGCCCCTCAGTGTTGGTCAGCGAGCTCCCCAATACTTTCTACCCCATTTCCTATCCCTTTGCAGGGAAGTGAATCAGAGAGCTTGAAAAGACTGGTCTTGAATCTGGGGGAGCAAGCCAGAGGGGATAAGCCATAATTCCAATAACCGACATTTACTGAACATTTACTATGTGCTTAGCACTTTACAGGCATCATCTCATCCAAGCCCCATGACAACTTTATGAAGATGGTATTATTTCCTTCTCAAAGATGAGAAGGCTCAGACAGACCTTGCCCAAGGTTGTTCCACAGCTAGTAAGGGGCAAGACATGAATACAGATTCTTAACCACTCCATCACACTACCCTACCTTTCATGGGTTTTTCAAGGAGTGTACCTTGAGCCTTCCTGTGGCCTCACGAGTGACATCTTTACCTAAGGGGTCCCTATACCAGAGGAAATGCCTGTGGTCCACCAGATGGTAAATCCCCTGGGGAAAAAAGCTTTGCTATTCATCTCTTTTCTTAGTGCCTAGAACAGTTCCTGGTAGGCATTTGAGAGATGCTTGATATAGAAACAAATGATAAATGGACACAGGATGCCCCATGGTCAAAGTCGAAGGTCCTCCTTTCCAGTGAAGGGCCACATTTACCTGGACAGGGTAGTGGTGATGACAGTCCTTCAGGAACATGAGGGTTGGGTGGGGAAGTCATTGGAGAAATGTGGAATCTCATCCCCCATAAATTTAGTACTCTGGATGTGGGGGTTCTAAAGGGTTCTCCAGGCTTCCTTAGAGTAACCTTGACTCTCCCAAGTCTTCCCACTGGGAGGTAAGGAAGGGCTTCTTGAATAAGAACCACTAGCCAGACCTATGTAGAGCTAAGCCTCATAGGGAGCCCTTCCCTAGCCCCAGAAGACTCAGGGTTCCCCCACCTGCTACGTGAACACTGTCACCACCTCCCCCCCCCCCGGGTCCTATGTAGGACAGGAAACTGAGCAGTTGGACACTCTGGGAGGAGCAAAGCCTGACGGCCAGTCCTAGGTAAGTGATGTCTGAGTGGAAGCAACCCCTTCCCAGAGTAGCAAGTCACTGACTTGAGGTGTCAAAGACATGAGGAAGCGGGTGGCGAAGAGGTTTCAGGGCCAGTCACTCACACTGAGGTCATCATTGAGGGCGCAGGCCTCCAGCACTTCCTTGTACAGCTGGGCATCAAATGTCTTCCCAAAGAGAATGTTGTCTCGGATGGTGGCAAACTGGATCCAGGGTTCCTGGGTGGCCAGGCCAAAGCCTTTGGACAGCTCCCACACTGCCACCCGTCCACGCAGCCTGCAGGGAGCCGGACAGCACCATGGGAGCTGGCTCCAGACTGAATCTCTCCATGCCCAGCCCCTGCCTCCAAGAGGCCTTTCCAGACTGCTGTCTTCTGTACAGGGTCCCCTTTCATGTCACATGGCTCTCTGGATTGGCAGCCATGGAGGTGGAGAGGGCCTAAATGAGGCTGTAGGATCATTCTGGACAGGGAAGGGGAGGAATTGCTCTTTGACAGAAGTCAAGCAGCTATTGTATCTAGATGTTCTCAGAAGCTCAGAAGAGAGTGTGACCACTACCCTGGACCTATGCATTCTCACCGTAAAAGAAGGCAGCTTTCCTTCACTCCTTGGTTCTTCTCTGGATCCCTTCCCTGCGCAACCACATTTTCTCAAAAAAGTAGCCAATTCTGGATGTTTCTATTTATTTCTTCACTCACTATTACAGCACTTACAACACTCTGGTATGATAATTATGAAAACTCACTTTCTTGACTGTCTCCCCCTTTCCAGACTGAAAACTCTCCCAAGAAAGGAACCATGTCTTCTTCATCTTGGCATCTCTGGCCCCTAAAAAAGGTGTCCACCACATAGCAGGGGCTAGGTGTTTGCTGGAGGGCAGAGCTGAGGATGGGGACACTAGAGGTTGCTTACCTGTGAAGCTCCCCAGCGATAGCGGCCAGCAGCGAGCTCTTGCCACAGCCTACCTTCCCCACGATGCCCACCAGGACACCCTGCAAAAAATCCACACAAGGGAATGTCAGGTCTTCCTCCTGAAGCCCTGGGCTGCAATCATCCCACGGAGGCTTCTCTCAAGGCCCCAGGTCGTCTATAGGGAAAGAATTTGCCACGAGGAAAACTTCCCAGGAAAGCTGTGAGGCAGGCATCCCAGAATGAGGAGTGGAGGAAAGGACTTCAGGCTTTGGGGCCTGGATGCTGGGCTGGCTAAGTCCACTGGTGGTTAAACTTCTGATATCTCAGAGCAAAAAGCAGTGTTTTCAGAACTGCCCATTTCTGTCACTTGCAGTTTAAAATTTTTTGTGTTCTCTTCATTTCTTAGTTGTAACATACATTCATAGAGCTATCTCCCTGTACAAAAAGAAAAAAAAAAAGTCCTCTAGAAACAGGCAGAGTTCCCAGAAGCTCTGTCTGTGATGCCCCCTTCCAGCCAGCCAGGGCTGACCCATCCACACGTGGGCACCAGACCAATCTGAGACCCCTCCCTGGGAATGCTCCCGCTTTCTGATTACAGCTGGCAAGTAGGAGGGTTCTCTGAAGTCACACCTTCTGCTCAATGCAGTGGGTCTCCAGAGCTAGAAAAATGAGGCAAATGCAGAGAAAAGCAAACGAAGGAAAGAGCTCTCTGCAAGTTGAGGCCTGGTTCTCAGCGGCTACTGAGACTGGGCTGCAGGCTTGCTTTGGGATTCAACAACTCATCTATATCTTTATCACACATTCTCGTTTGCTTACACCAGCTCCAGTGGGTTTCTATGACTTATATCCAAAAAAAGCCCCAACTGACGCATTAGTAAAATTCCTTTGAAAAATTCCAGCCTTATCTTGCCTGAACTAAGAGGAAAAACAAAACATACAGTACAAGCCAGAAGTGTGAGCCAACTGTGGTGGAGACAGTTCAGGCACCACTGGAGGACGCTGGGTTGAGATGTCGGGCAAAGGGTTGGACGGGGGTCAGGGGAGAGTGAAAACTTGGGACTGGGGTGAACAGGAGTCACTGTTCTGCTAGGAATGTTCTTTCAAGTGCTTCTTTGAGACTGTGCCGTGGTGTGAATCACAGGGTGTGATTCCTTTCAATAGGCTGAAGAGAGGATTATCTATCCCATTTGTAAAATCCTTTTCAGAAGGGGCTGCTGGGCCTCCTCCCCAGTCCTCAGCCTGCAGGGGATGCTGGATAAGGGCTGGGGTCTCTGTTACGAACTGGACAGTCTCCTAGGGGACATGGAGGATCCAGGAAACAAACACACCCCTGGTCTTGACTGGGTGGGTGTGAGCTGTGTGAAGATCATGGAGAGATGTGACTACTCTGTAAAAGCTGTATGTGAAGGAATGGCATTCAAAGAGGTGGCATCTCTTCCTAGATTAGAGCCTGTTCACCCAAATCTCTCTAGTCCTTCCCTCAGTAATTAGAGCTACAGGGCCATCTAGCTATGATTGGCCCCATCCTCATGTGTCACTGAGTTCCCATCCTCCTTATTGTTCTGGGGACTCTCCTTGGTTGTCTCGCTAACGAACCTTCTTCACTTCAAGGTGACTGATGAAGGTCTCCTGGCTGGTTCCAACTGGGTCCCAAGAGAACAGGGCTTCATGCAGCTCCAATACCGCAGATGGCTCTGTGGGGGGATCTGAACAGGGAAGAAGTCACTGAGCTTGGCCTTCCAACCCACCACCTACCTGCTTGGGAAGGGTAAATAGGGGCATGCCATTAGTTTGCCTGTTCCATATCTACCTGCACAAGGCTAATTCAGCCTCAGTCTTAGTCTGAGGATTCTCCCCCAGGACCCTGCTCTACCTGGATTCTGTTGCCTCTGGCTTCTCTTGGTAGCGTTTATGTACAGGCCCCAGGGGCTACAGTTCCCTCCTCATCTTGTGCCAGGTTCTACCCTCTAGCTTCCATTACCTTGACTGTAGTAGGCCTTGGGGTTGTAGTTGGGAAAGTCGAGGAAACGCTGGATCCGGTCCAAAGACACTTTGGCCTCCAGGAGGCCATTGATCACCCAAGGGAAGTTGTTGAGAGGAAGAATGAGCATGCGTACCAGTGCCAGGGCCGTGAATACCTAAGGTTGGGGGGGGGGGGGAGTGAAGCATCTGAAGGCCTGCTGTATGAGTGGCCCTGTGGGCAGGTCTGTAGATGGAAGAACAGGGCAGCAGCAGAACTGAGGGGTTGGTTGGACAACCTTTGGATCAGAGGTGGAAAAGGTGGCCCCTCCAAGAGTCTTAGGAATTCTAGATATTCCTCCAGGGGATCCAGGTTGTACCTTAAGCACACAGGCCTAGCCCATTCTCAGGCCTTCTCAGAATTTCTAAGTAGTAACCCTCTGGCCCTGGGCAGAAGCAGCACTGGATTGTGGATTTTTTTCCTCCAAGGCCATCAGAATGAGAATAAGGGGACCTAACACAGAGCTTGGGCCTGACCGGAAGTTGGGAAGGAAGAGGAGAGGAAAAAAAGGAATTCCTCACAGAGGGAAAGGTTACATATCTGAGGCCCCAGAAAAAGGTCCCTTCAGAGAATTTCCCCTTGGTTGGGAAGGAAAAGGCGGCCAGGGATCCTCCTCCCTCCTTCCCAGCCAGGATCACCTGCCTGAGCCACCTCCCCACTCCACTGCAGTCTTCATGCTGCTGCTTCCCTCCCATGCTTCCCCCTTAAGCCCTGCTCCACCCAGTCCCCATCCTTACCTTGGTGGCAGTGAGCTGATGCCCCATGAGGACATAGGTGATGAATATGACGATGGAGATGACAACAGGCAGGGCAGCCCACAGGTACACACAGGCTGCGTCCAGGTATTTGATGACCCGGAGTCGCCCCAGCTCTTGAGCCCGGAAGGCCTCTACTCGGACCCCCAGCACCTGCTCCCACCCGAAGAACTTGATGACCCGAATGCCACTCAGCAGCTCTGTCATGAGCTAAGGACAGGGAAAAGAAAGCAGTGTGAAGTGGAAACACTGCTCATGTGTCTTCTCTGCCTAGTCTTCCTCAGCTCCTGGTAGAGGATGCTGCGAACTCTGAGCTCTAATGCTCTACCTCCTCAGCTCAGCTCTTTAAGTCCTGCCCTCAAACCCTCTTCAGCCCTGGGTTGCTTCCCCTCCCCAGGCTTTTACTTCTCCATACGCCCCAGCTGGGGACTGGTCAGAGCTGGATGCTCCCTACATTCCTAAGAGATGAAGTGGTGGAAAGAGCAGAGGGTTACCATGCTGGTAAAATCACTCTTCCATTAGATGAGGGAGTAAGGACTATTCCCAAAGCCAGAAGGTAAGGACTTGGGGGCTGGTCACTAGTTCAGCCCATGGCTTGGGTGGTATGGGAATTATTCCCATAGGAGAGTACAGCTGTAGGAGGCCACACCAGAGCCCAGGGTCAGACATGCAGAGGGGCCCAGGCAACATGGGCAAGGGCCAAAGGAACTCTTTGGAGCGAAACATTTGTGCATCACCAGCCTGCAAGCCAGAGAGGCACTGGGAGCCTCCCCAAATGACCCTGGAGACCTAGTCTTCAGGGATATGGAAAAAGGTCTCATACTATAACTAGCTATCAGGGACAGCCCCTTCCATTAGCACTCTGAGTTAATCCAGTAAGATGTTGACAACTATGCTGTATGGACCCCCAGGCCTGCCATCCCCTCTGTAAAGGTACCCACAATCACTGCAGAACCCAGACTGACTCGGCCAGATGCTCAACACCTAGAGCTGGAGCAGGTAGGAAAGTGACCTACTCCCTTCCACACAGCCAACCTCTAAGAGGCAGTTGGGGTTCCTCTAGGCTTCTCCACATGCAGCTATGGGATGGTCTGTGCCCCAGATGAGGAGGTAGGAGACTTGGGTCCTGGCTCTATCACTAAAAACTCATTTGGTCCCAGACAGGTTACTTCCTACCTCCTAGGGTTGTTGCATAGGGCTACATGAACTAATAATATTACTAATAAGCCACATTTATTTAGGGCTTATTTTGTGACTGGCATCATACCAAGCATTAACTCATAGGATCCTCACAACGACCCTATGAGGGAAACTATTATCCTCATTTTGCAGATGAGGAAATGGAGGCCCAAAGAGGTTAAGTGACTTGTCTGAGGTGATTAAACTAGTATGTGGTAAAGTTGGGATGTGAACCCATGCCTTTCTCCAGTCTGAGCTCTCAAGTTCTGGATCACGCTCCCTCCCCCAGGAACTGCGCATGGGAAGATCTGAGGACCAGGGTGCTGGATGGGGGTCTCCAATTGCTGAGGGACCTCAAGCAGACCCTCACCTTAACCCGTGTGTCCTTGTGCTGTAGCATCTCCTGGTTGCTGGCCATGATGCGAGTGGCAATCACTTTGTTGACAGGTACCAGCAGCACTGCCAAGATCAGACCACCCACAAAGGCCACACCCACCTGCTGGTGCAGCAAGTAGAGGGTGATGGCCAGCTGCAGGGGCAGGCCCCAGGCCTCATGGAAGCTCCCAGCAAAGTTAAGCAACCGCTCAGAGTCAGTGCCTAGTAGGTTCAGGGCCTCCCCAGCAGGAGGGCGTTTGGGACCCAGCTGTGAAGTTTTTCGGTACAGGATGTTCAGCACCGCCCCCCGTGCCTGAAGTGTCAACTTCCGTAACTCATACCCATACTGATTCTGCAGCACAGCGCCCAGCACAGCCCCACCGGCTAGTCCCAAGGCATACAGCAGGCCATTGCTTAGTGGCTCCTGCCCCTCCTCCAGGAAGCCCACCAGTAGGGACAGCAGCAGGGGCCCTGAGAATCCCAGCATGGTCCCCACCAGCTTCAACAGTCCAAGTGCCAAGTAGCACCGCCCAAAGGCCCCATACAGGGCCCTCCACAGCTGGGCCCCCTCCTGCCAGTGTGCCTGGAAGAGACGGGCCAAATAGGCTGGGTGCAGCCTGTGGGGAAGGCGGCAAGTGTCCTGGGGCTGCTGGAGCTCTCCACGGGCCCCACGGGCCAGCAAGGGTGTCAGCCAGGCATAGGAAAAACGTGACAGCCAACTCTCCCCATCTTCAGCTATCTCAGGTTCCTGTTCCTCAGGCAGGAGGGGCTCCTGGGCCCAGGGTCCCCGTGGCCCCCCGGGGGCTGCCCAGCCTAGTCCATAGGCCAAGAGTGCAGCCAGCTGTAGGATGAGAAGGCATAGGCGGGTGATAAGCCCTGGGAGAAGTGGGGGCAGAAGTGTACCTCGCTGGCAGTGCCATAGCAGGGTCAGCACTAGGGCTGGGGCTGGCAGGAAGGCAGCCAGAGCCAAAGCCAAGGGTCCTCGGGAGTGGCCATGAGGGGAATGAGCCAACACCCACAAAGCCAGGCTGTGGCTGATCCAGGCCACAGCTGCCACACCCCCTGCCAGCACCTCTAGCCCTATAGGCCCTGGCCCTGCCCCTGGTGGCAAAGCAACTGGAAGGAGGTCTAACAGTGGAAAGATGGAGAGCAGGAAGGAGGCTGTGAGTCGGAGGCACCAGCCGGGACTGCAGGGTAGGTTGTAATCTGGACTCCTGGAGACAAGGGGGAAAACAGAAAAGGAGGCACATCATGGCTGACTCAGGGCCCAGATGTACCTCCAATAACTCACTTCCCTAGAGGGACTCAACTCCCTTTCCTGCCCTATATACCTTATTCCTACTCGGCTTTATCCTGGAACCTAATGCCTCTTCTCCCAGGAAGCCTTCCTGGAATAACCTAACCCATTTTCTAATCTACCCACACCATTTCTGATCATTCTTTCACAACAGAAATTAACAGGTCTTTTTTTTAATCCTCACCTGAGGATATTTTTTTCCATTTTTTAATTTTTTTTTGAGAGAGAGGAGGGAGGGAGAGAGAAACACTGATGTGAGAGAGACACATCAATGGTTGCCTCCTGCATGCACCCAACTGGGATCAAGCCTGCAACCAAGGTATGTGCCCTTGACTGGGAATTAAACCCATGACCCTCTGGTCCAGGGTCTAACCACTAAGCAAAACCGGCCAGGGCAGAAATTAAGTTTTGAATTAAGGTTGTACAAAATATGAAGGCTCTAATTAGAAAAAAATTCTACGTTTTCATACTGATAACCACTATAGGATGAGTACTTACTTTCACAGAAATATCTACCTAAAATAACCCTTAAATTCACTTGAAGCACTGTTAGATGAATAAAAGTTTGACAGACATATACCTTTTATACTCTTATAGCCCAAATTTTATGGAGCCTCAGAATATTCTACTCTCAGTCTTTCCAATGGTTGTAGAAGGTGGTATGGATCATTCCTGTGACTCCTTTGGCTGAAAAACAAACCTCTTTACAGTTTTGTCTATATCTTCTTGGCATGTGAAACATGTTTTTAATAAACAAAAGGGTGATCTGTCTGCATTAGAAATCAAGTATAGGAAAACACACCTGCAACAGTGAATGTTAGAATGTCTTGAAAGCTCATATGAAAAGAGGGCTGAGCCCTGGCCGGGTGGTTGGAGTGTTGTCCATACACCAAAAGGTGGCGGGTTTGATTCCCAGTCAGGGCACATACCTAGGTTGCAGGTTCAATCTCCAGTCAGGGCATGTATGGGAGGCATCTCTCTCACATTGATGCTTCTCTCTCCCTCCCTCCTCTCTCTCTCTTAAAAATCAATGAAGACATATCCTCAGGTGAGGATTAAGAAAGAAAAAGAGGGAGAGGGCTGAAACTGTTATTTCCTTTGTTGGCAGCGGTGGGTTACTGAAAAGTTCAACTGTAGATTAAAATGCTTCAGGTTTCCTTTAAAAAGTCCAGCTCATCAATTATATGGAGGGGTTTATATTGGAATATAAGTCAACCTTTAATAATTCTGTTTCTTAAGACATGGAGTTAGAGGAAAGAACACTAGGCCTTTGGAGGCTGGTACACTGGCTCCAAGTTGGCCATGAATCAATCTCACGACCTTGGGAAAGTCTCTTTCCCTATATGCATCTCATTTTGCTCAACAGTACAGTGAGCAGTGAAGACTCTGGACCCAAAGCCCTCTAAGGTCTTTTTCTGTCTGAGATTTTGGCTCTCTCTAACCCTTTCCAACAATGTACAGAAGAATGAAGAGTGAAGCGAGATAACCACAATTTCTATTGATTACTTGATATTCTTTCTTGCCTTTTTGTTAGCCTGTGAGTTCCCAAAGGACTGTATCACCTTTTAATAGATACTCCTCTGAGCAGGCTGTGGGTGTCTGCGCTGACTAACCGTCTCTTTTCTTTTATCTCATTTTGTATGAGACAAAACAGGATTCCTCCCAGCCCAAAGCTTCTCCTAGCCAAGGAAGGATTCATCAGACCCCTAATTTATCTTGGATAGGGACACATTCCATCCATCAGGCTCAGGACTCCCAAAAGCAGGGACTACATTTCCCTCCTGCCTTGCCAGTCCCCAGAATGAGACTAATTTTGCCATGTCCAGCCATACAGGAACTAAGTACAAAACCAAAGTGAGTTTAGCGCCTGTATCTTATAGCCCCACGTCCAGGTAGGGTTAAGGTTTTGATTGTGCTCTTTTCTTCTGCCTACTGCTTCCTCTCCAGCTGCGCACACGTGCTTTTCTTAGCCCAGGTTTCAGAGATGGAAGTGGTGAGAAACTGGTCCTACAACTTCAACACAAGTTATCCTTTTTGGCTAAAAACATTGTCCACTCAACTGTACCTCTAATTCATGACAGTTGTGTTTGAACATCTGAAAATCTACCGAAGTGATGATTTCTACCACACATCAGGCCTTTAAAAATGTGGTGTGGCTCAATCGGTTGAGCAACTTCCCATGCACCAAGAGGTCACTGGTTGCATTTCAGTCAGGGAACATGCGGGAGTTATGCACTCCATCCCCAGTAGGGGGCGCGCAGGAGGCAGCCGATTGATGTTTCTCATTGATGTTTCTCTCTCTCTACCTCTCCCTTCCTCTGAAAATCAGTAAACACATTTAAAAATAAATAAATAAGTGCCACGCACTGGCGCTACATGCTCAAACGCATTATTTGATTTAAACCTCCCAACAATGCTATGAAGCTCGGCGAAGATAGGTAACTTGCTCCAAAACAGCCACACTGCTGCCAAGCGGTAATGCCCAAATGTTATTCCACTTTTGCCCTACTCCAGGGACCCCACTATTCTGGTTATGCCGCCGAGCAGATGTGGGTTTGGGGAGAGGTCTGCAGGCACACACGGGAAGATGTATGTGCACCCCGTCTCTACGCACCTAGGGGTTCCCCAATAGCAGGCACTGAGCACCGCGAGGAGCGCGTGGGGCAGGGCGCCGAGTACCAGCTGGGTGAAGCAGTGGCCCGCGGCGTCCCCCTCCCACACCGGAAGTGGCTGCAGCACGCTGGTGCCACACAGCTGAGCCAGGAGCCGCTCCATGGAGGCTCGGCCTGCGGGGAAAGCCAAGGGTGGAGAGAGGGAAGGTTCCTCCCAGAGGCGGGAATCCGCGCCCGAAGGGCGAGGGCCGGGCAGGGCGCCGGCGCCCGGGAGCGGAGGAAGCGGGGGCGCTGGGACGCTGAGCAGGAAGCGTGGGTGGGGTCAACGGGCGCCGACAGCTGGTCCCAGCGGTCTTCTGTCCTCCAACCCCGCCCTCGACCCCGAACCTCCCCTGCGTCCTCCCTGAAGCCAGACCCCGTCCGTTCTCGCGTTACCTCGAGGGTACAAGGGGAGGTGGTTTGCCTGCGTAGAGCTGGCGGACGTCCGGACTTGTCACTCGCGGTCCTCTGAGCGCCGGAACCTGGAACCTGAAGAATTGCTTTTCACCGGATCCGGAGATCCCCAGCGCCGGTGGAGCAAAAGAGCGTGCTGCCGCCTCGGGGTGCTGGCCACGCTCGCTTGGCGCCCCCTAGAGGCGGGATGACTTCTCAGGTGCGGTTTGCCCTCGGTTCAGGCTAAGAGCTCCTGCTGTACATAAGCTGAGTAACTAGAGGATTTCTGCTTGAGGCTTGAGTTTTTGCTGCAGCAGCCCCTTGCCAGAGGGTGCTTTTCCCGGAGAGGCGGGAAATATGCACAAAATAATGACTCGTTTATCAAAGATATTTGAGTCTCGAGAACCTGATGCAGATCAGCCAGGGTCAACGGATTGACCGAGAACAAAGGGATTTAGAAATTTCGAGCTTTTCCTTGGATCCCTTTTCCCCACCCACCTCTTGCCTCACCCATCCTCCCTTCTCTTGACATATAAGACTCCTGAATTTTGAGCTCTCGTAAGATAGATTTGAGGATTAGTTCTCCCATCTTCTCAGCTGGTGTCTTCTCCATCAATAAACCTATCCTTACTCTAAACTCTGAGGCATTAAATATTGGCCTCTCTTTTGAAGCATCAGGCACACAAACCTTGCGCCCCTAACATTTCCACTGACCATCTGAAGAAGATGGTGCACGATATGGTCCCCTCATTTTCATAACACTGGAGTGTCCTAACTTGCCCTAAGGAGTTTGGCAAAGGGGTCACACACCACTAGTAGGATCCTTTCTGACTGTTACAACCAACGAATCTGCATTTTCTCAGAACATAGACGAGGAAAGACCATTTGAAACAAATAATTGACTTGTTCAATATCATTTGGCCCCTAGTTTTACCTAGTTTCCTAGCGAAACTTTACACATGGTTTCTAAAAGACGAGGTCAAAGGTACAAGTTTATCTCCTTCCTTCCACTTTGGGGAATTATTAGTAAGTGGAGTAACAGCTAGGTGGGAAGAAGAGGAAATCATTGGTCACTAGATAATTTGAAATCCATAGAGTGGAAGGCTGGCCAAATTCTCCAAAACCTGGATGGCCGGCCAAAGGAAGATTCTACCACTTTGAAAACTGACTTCAGACTCCTCACGCTCAGATCGGATGTGAACTGAGCCACAGAGATAGTGGGAGTGAGGATGAGCAGATTCAGCTGAGGACCTAGGAGGGAGTGGGAGGGAAGGGAAGGCAGTAGAGGTACCTCTGAGGATTGAAGAAGAGCTTCCAGATGGTGACTTTCCAAGCCAGTAGGTTCTGTCTTCCAGGTCTCCTCTTGGATTACTTTCTCCTTTCTCCCTACACTTTGCTCCATAGTTATCAGCAAGGTGATTTGCTGGAGGGCAATGGGCAAGTGTGGCTATAGCTGAATCTGGGCAAGGCTGCTGTCACATGTTCATTCAGGTCACACCATCTTCCTGTTAGTTTGTCATTTGAGAGGTCTCTTGGAGTGGAACTAATTTTAAGACTGGGAAGGGAACAGGGACTAGGTCTGCCAAGGCCACCTGTCATCTGCTTTTTCCCCAAAGATGACCTTTCATATAAATGGAGCCATACAGTATGTGGCCTTTTGTGTCTGCCTTCTTTCATTTAGCATAATGTTTTTGAGGTTCACCCATGTTGTAGCATGTGTCAGTAGTTCTTCCTCTTAAAAAACAATAACAGCTTTACTGAAGAAAGAAAGAAAAAAAGAAAAAGAGCTTTACTGAGAGAAAATTCACATTAAACAATTCACTCACTGAAAGTATACAATTCACTGGTTTTTAGTATATGCACAGATATGTTCAATCATTACCACAGTCAACTTTGTAGCATTTTCATCACCTCAAAAAGAAATCCTAAACTTTTTAGCTATCAGTCTTTTGTTGTTGTTAATCCTCACTGAGGATATTTTTTCCATTGCTTTTCAGAGAGAATGGAAGGGAGGGGGGGGGAGAGAGAGAGAAACATCGATGTGAGAGAGACACATTGATTGGTTGCCTCCCACACATGCCCTTACGAGAGTCAGGGAGTGAACCTGCAACCCAGGTATGTGCACTTGACCAAGAATTGAACCCACGACCCTTCCATACCCAGGCCGACGCTCTAACCACTGAGCTGAGCCACACCAGCCAGGGCTATCTATCAGTCTTTTATTCCCAAGTGCCCCTGACCCCCAGTCCTAATCTACTATCTGTCTCTATAGATTTCCCTATTTTAACCTTTCATGTGAATGGAATCATATAACATGTGGACTTTTGTGACTGGCTCTTTCAATCAGCATAATGTTTTCAAGGTTCATCTAAGTTGTAGCCTGTATCAGTACTTCATTCCTTCTTTTGTTTTTAATTTTTATTTTTTGGTATTTAGAGAGAGCCAGAGCGGATCAGTTGGTTGAGCATCGTGCTGTGCACCAAAAGGTTGCTGGTTCAATTCCTGGTCAGGACACATACCTGGGTTGTGGGTTTGATCCCCAGTGGGGGCTTGTACAGAATGCAACTGATTGATACTTCTCTCTCATCAATATTTCGCTCTCTCTTTTTATTCTTCTCTCTAAGCATGTCCTTGGGTGAGAATTAAAAACAAAAAAATTTAAGCATACAATTCAGTGGTTTTAAATACATTCATATTATTGTCCAGCCATTACCACTATCCATCTACTGTACTTTTTCAGTCTTCCCAAACCTTAACTTGATACCCATTAAATAGTAACTCTTTATTCTCCCTCTCTACAGGCCCTGGCATCCACCATTCTGCTTTCATATAGTAAATGGAAGCATACAATATTTGCTTTTTCATAACTGGCTTATTTCACTTAATGTAATGTTTTTAAATTTTCATTTCTGGATTGTTTGTTTCAAGGATATAATAAATACAATAGATTTTTAAATATTAATCTTGTATCCTGCAATCTTGCTGAACTTATTAGTTGTAATCATTTCTAGTGGATTCCTTGGATTTCTTGTATACAAGATCGTGTTATCTATAGAGATAGTTTTACTTATTCCTTTCCAATTTGGATGCCTTTTATTTCTTTTTCTTGCCTAATTGCCCTGGCTAGAGCCTCTGGCACAATGCTAAATAGAAGTGGTGAGAGTAGACATATTGTCTTCTACCTGATCTTAGGGGGAAAGCATTCAGTCTTTCACCATTAAGTATGATGTTAGCTGTGTGTGTTTTCATAGATAACCTTTTATCAGGTTGAAGAAGTTCCCTTCTATTCCTAACTTGTTGAGTGTTTTGTGTTTTTTTTTATCATGAAAAGGTATTGGGTTTTGTCAAATTCTTCTTTGTCTATTGAGATAATCATGTAATTTTTGTTTTTTACCCTGTTAATAGAATGTATTACATTAATCGATTTTCAGACATTGAACTAACCTTGCATTCCAGTTCTTTCCCTTTTATTCTTGAATAGTATTCCATTGTATGAATACACCACATTTTCTATATTCATTTATCCACTGAAGGAAGTTTGGATTGTTTCCAGTTTGGGCTATTATGAATAACACTACTATAAACATTCATGTAAAAGTTCTTTGTGTGAAAAGAGGTTTTTGTTTTGTTTTGAAATATATCTTTGTTGATTTCAGAGAGAGGATGGGGGAGAGAGAGATAGAAACATCAATGATGAGAGAGTCATTGATCAGCTGCCTCCTGCACAACCCCTACTAGGGATCGCGCCTGCAACCTGGGCATGTGCCCTGACCGGGAATCAAACCACAATCTCCTGGATCATAGGTCGATGCTCAACCACTGAGCCACACCAGCTGGGCTGAACATAGGTTTTTATTTTTCTTAGGAAAATGCCTAGTTATGGAATTGCTAGGTCTTATGGTAAATTTATGTTTACCTTTGTAAGAAGCTCACAAAATGTTTTCCAAAGACTCTGTACCATTTTAAACTCCCAATATCTGAGATTTCCTATTTCTTCATATCTTGGCCAACATTTGTTATTGTCTATCTTTTTTATTTTAGTCATTCTAGTGGGGTGTGAAATGGTATCTCACTGTGGTTAAATTTGCATTTCCCTGATAGATAATGGTGTTTTTTTCAATTGCTTATTTTCATGAGATTTTTAGCCATTCATGTATTTTCTTTGGTGAAATGTGTATTGAAATCTTTTGCCCATTTTTAAATTGGGTCATTTGAACAAAATGAATGTTTTAAAAAATATATTTTTATTATTTTTTTCTTTTAGAGAGAGAGGAATGGAGAGGGAAAGAGAGAGAGAAACATCAGTGTGAGAGTGAAACATCGACTGGCCACCTCCTGCATGCCCCTTACCAGGGATCAAGCTTGCAGCCAGGCATGTGCCCCAACTGGGAGTCAAACCAGCAACCTTTTGGTGCACCGGATGACACCCAACCAACTGAGCCACAATGGCCAGGGCCAAAATGCATGTTTTAAGACTGTACATCTTGGATATGATATGATAAAGTCAGTGCAGCCACAGAAGGAGACAAAAATGAGACTTGAAAGGAAGAAATTGATTATATTCACATATCCTGGAGAGAGATCATCACACAGCATGCAGGGCCACAGAGGAAGCACGAGCATTTGTCAGGAGGCAGGACAGAGCGTAGGCCGTGGCCCAGATTGGGGTTTTCATGGGACAGGAAAGACTGGGCAGGACAAACATTTTAGGATTGATTAGTTTGAATAATCTTGGTGGGCTGTGAGCTAGAGGGGTGATTCCTAGTGACCTGTTCCTGGACCTGGCATGATTTAGGGCAAGGGAAATCTTGGCTTGGTGTGTGAGAATTAGGTAAGGAAGTGGTATAAACTCTGGACTGGTTGGTTTACATATGAAAGGCATGCTTGTAGGCTAGTTGTGATTATATTTTAGGAATTAGCTGCCTTGGGAAGGGCAGTCTTTTCCCAGACAGAAAGTTTCTTTTAAGATGTTATGATATACAGAACATTTAAAAATATATACAATACAATGTGTTTTTCTTATGATATATTTTAAATATTTTTTGGTCAAAATCTTGGCACTGTATATTTTAAACTCATTTAAAGCATGGAAAGTGTCTGTTACATAAATGTTTCAGCAAAGTCAGTCCTCTTTGTCAAATACTTCACCTATCAATTCAAATAAACAGGTTAATAATTGTGCTGTGATGATAACACTAAAATTTAATGCTAAATGTATTTGAGAAGATATGGCATCTTGCCACGAATCTATCCTTGAAAGAAATAAGGTTGACTATCTGCTGTGTTTCTACCTATATTCTCTTTGATTTGTTCTCACAAGATCCTCCCTCTGGAGGGTCTTTGATAGTAGTTAGGGAATAGAAGAAGGGAGGTTACTAGGTAAAAATTACCACCACTCCAGCCATGCTCTATAACATATCTGAATTCAGAACACCCCATCAAGGGCCAAATATCCCATTCCCAATCATGCTTGCCTGTAACAAAAACAAAGATAAGACAGAAAGGGACAAGAAGTCCATCCACAGTGCCCTGAGTAAAGAGGAGCATTTGTATGTTTTTTCAGAAATTTTTACACACTAGGGAATTACACCATAGTTTTCTTTTTTTCTTCATTTCTTTTTTATTTTCAGCTTTTTATTTGGAAATAATTATAGAGTCACAGGAAGTTGCAAAGATAGCACAGAGAGGTTCTGTGTATCTTTCACCCAATTTCCCTCGGTGGTGATATTTTACATTAAATATAGTACAATATCAAAACCAGGAAACTGAGATTAATTCAATGTGTGTGTAAAAGTTCTATGTAATTTCATCATATGTAGATTTGTGTAACCAGCTCTGCAATAAGATACAAAACTAATCAAATCAATCACCACAAAGATCTCCCTCTTGCTACCCTTTATAGTCACAACTACACCCCCTAACCACTATCCCTAATCCCTGGCAACCTCTAATCTATTTTCTATCTCATAACTTTGTCATTTTGAGAATGTTAAATGGAATCATGTGACATTTTGAGATTGGTTTGTGTGTTTTTTCCTCTCAGCTTAATGCCCTTCAGATCTATCCAAGTTGTTGGATGTATCAGTAGTTTTTCCTTTATTATTGCTGAATAGTACTCCAGGATATGGATGTACTACAATTTACCATTTACCTATTGAGAAACATTTTAATTGTTTCCAGTTTGGGATACTGTAAATAAAGCTACTATGAACATGCATGTATCAGTTTTTGTGTGGGTGCAAGTTTTTATTTGGGGGATAAATGTACAGGAGGGTGGGTGTTGTGTTCTATGGTAAATATATACTTTTTAAAAAATGTATCCTTATTGTTGGAAGTATCACAGGTGTCCCATTCCCTCCCCCAATTGACCCCCTCCACCTCGCTCCCACCCCCTTCCCAGGCCTTCACCCCATTGTTGACTATGTCCATAGGTTAGGCATATATGCATATAACTTCTTTGGTTAATCTCTTCCAAGCCTCCACCCCCTTTCCCTCTTTCCTCTGAAATATGATTGTCTGTAGCATGCATCAATGTCTCTGGAACTATTTAGTTCGACCGATTCTTTTGTTCATTAGCTTCTTCTTAAAGAAGACCCTTCAACATTTCCTGTAGTGCTGGTCTGGTGGTGATGAACTCCTTTAGCTTTTTCTTATCTATGAAGTTCTTTATCTGACCTTCAGTTCTAAATGATAGCTTTGCTGGGTAGACTAATCTTGGTTGTAGTCCATGTTTTTCATCACTTTGAATATTTCTTGCCACTCCCTTCTGGCCTGCAAAGTTTCTGTTGAGAAATCAGCTGACAGTCGTATGGGTGCTCCCTTGTATATAATTAACTGCTTTTCTCTTGCTGCTTTTAAGATTCTCTCTTTGTCTTTAACCTTTGGCATTTTAATTATGATGTGTCTTGCTGTGGGCCTCTTTGGGTTCCTCTTGTTTGGGACCCTCTGTGCTTCCTGGGTTTGTAAGTCTTTTTCTTTCCCCAGGTAGGGGAAGTTTTCTGTAATTATTTTTTCAAATAGGTTTTCAATTTCTTGCTCTCTTTCCTCTCCTCCTGGCACCCCAATAACACCAATGTTGGGCCTCTTGATGTTGTCCCAGAGGCTCCTTATACTATCTTCATATTTCTGGATTCTTTTTTCTTTTTGCTCTTCTGATTGGGTGTTTTTTGTTTCCTCATGTTCCAAATTGCTGATTTGATTCTCAGCATCCTCTACTGTTGATTCCCTGTAAATTGTTCTTCATTTCAGTTCGTGTAGCCTTCATTTCAAATTGGTCCTTTATTATGTCATCAATTTTCTCAGCTATTTTTGTAATACTCTTACTAATATGCTTGAGCATCCTTATAAACAAAATTCTGAACTCTGTACCTGTTAGCTTGCTTGGATCTATTTCATTTAGTTCCTTTTCTAGAGATTTCTTCTGTTCTTTCCTTTGTGACATGTTTCTTTGCCTCTACATTTTGGCTGCTTCCTGGTGCTTGTTTCTATGTATTAGGCAGAGCTGCTGTGTCTCCTGGAATTTATACAGTGACTTTGTGTAGTAGGTGTCCTGTAGGGCCCAGTGGCTCAGCCTCCCCAATCACCTGAGCTGGGCCTTCTAGGTGCTCCCCTGTGTGGGCTGTGTGCACTGTCCTGTTGTAGTTGAGCCTTGGTTGTTGTTGGCGTCACTGGGAGGAACTGACCCCCAGGCCAATCAGCTGTGAGGACCAGCTGCAAATACAGCCAAAGAGCTGCTGTGCTGGAGGCACCCTATGGAGCAGGATTTACTTCAGTGGAGGTTTGGTGTTCACCAAGTGCGCCCCTTGAATGTGTCACTTGTGGATGTGGCAGGGTTGTAATCCAGCGTGATCGAGTCTGACCACCAGGTGCACTGTCTCTGGGGCTTCCTGGGAGGTGCAAAGTCAGCCTGTGCCAGTGCCTTGCTTAGGGCCACCCAGCCTGAGCTACACAGAAGTCCGTAGATGGCTGCTACTTGTGGTGGGCTAGGAGGTGTCCAGGAGAGGCCAAGCTATGAGCCAATGCAGGCTGCCGCTAGTGCCAGCCCTGGGGCCACTTTTCAGGCCATGTGGGGCATGCTGCTCCTTGTTTGAGAATTTTAGGAAAGTCCTAAGCATGAGGCTTGAGAGAAGCCTTGCACAGCAAAGCCCCTGGAAAGGGCCTGGATGAGCCTGCAGGTGGGGAGGGGCGGGGCCTCCAGGAATCACGGGGCGGGGCCAAAGGTGTGAGTCAGGTGCTGGCGACTCAAATATGGCGCCTGCCTGCCACCTGTGTGCCGGGAGGATTCGCCAAAGGAGCAATGGCCTCTGCCAGCTCTTCTGTCTGGAGAGAGCTGCCCCTCCACCTCTCGCCCCAATTTCAGGCAGGTTAGTCCCTCCCCGAGTGTCCCATGTTCCTTTCAGGCTGCTGCCGGGCGCTGGGCTCAGAGGGAGCGTCCCAGTGAGTCCGTGCCGGGGCCTTTAAGAGGAGCTGCTGGGGCTCCCGCAGCCTCCGCGACCCTCAGAGACAGTACCTGCTGGTTTTCACAGCCTGAAGTTGTGGGGATTTCTCTTCCCACCCCTGGAGCCCTGGGCTGGAGGCCTGCTGTGGGGCTGGGACCCCTCACTTCTCCGGGAAACCCCCACCGCCGAGATTCCCTCCTTGGTTTAACCCGAGGCACCGGGTGTGGGCCAGCAGCGGCAGCTCTGCGATTCAGCCCCGATCCGCCCGCGTCTCCGCCTTTCCTACCGCTCTCGATGCTCCTTCAGTTCCCTGGTTGTAGGGCTTCTGTGCAGCCAGATTTCAGGAGGCTCTGAGTGATGGTTGTTCTGTATTTTAATTGTAATTTTGATGTGGTTGCAAGAGGCGGCGGGTGCAGCTGTTACCTACGCCACCATCTTATTTCTTCTCTCTATACTTTTTTTTTAATAACTACAAAATTATTTTCTAGAGTGGCGATACCATTTTACTTTCCCATCAGCATCGTATGAGAGATCCCATTTCTCTGCATCTTCACCAGCATTTGGTATTAGCCCTTCTAATAGGTGTGAAGTGCTAGCTCATGGTAGTCTTAATTTGCATTTCTTAATGGCTGGTGATAGTGAACATTTTTTCATGTACTTATTTGCCATCTGTACATCCTCTTCAGTGAAATGTCTCTTCATGTTTTTTTGCCCATTTTCTAGGGTTGTTTTTTATGTTTGAGTTTTGAGAGTTAGTTATGTATTCTAGATAGTAGTCATTTGTTATATACGTGGTTTGCAAATATTGTCTCTCAGTCTGTAACTTGTTTTTTTCATTCTCTCAACAGAGTTTTTCACAGAGCAAAAGTTTTAAAACTGATAAATCCAATTTATGGATTTCTTTCTTTTATGGGTCATGTTTTTGGTACCAAGTTTAAGAACTCTACCAGGTCCTAGGTCCCAAAGATTTTCTTTTATTTTTTTTTCTAAAAGTTTGTTTCACATTTTGCATTTAAATCTATGATTCATTTTTTATGGTTCAGTTTGAATTAACTTTTATTTATTGATTGATTTTAGAGAAAGAGAGGAAGGAAGAAAGAGAGAGAAAGAGTGAGAGATTTACTGTTCCACCCATCTATGCATTCATTGGTTGATTCCTCTATGTGCCCTGACCGACAATCAAACCTATAACCCTGAAACATCACGACAGCACTCTAACAAACTGAACTACTTTGCCAGGGCTGAATTAATTTTTGTATAAGGTGTGCGGTTTAGTTTGAGATTTAAAAAAATATTTTTTTGCCTGTGGATATCTAATTGCTCCAACACTGTTTTTTGAAAAGACTGTTCTTCCATTGAAACTTCAGTCTTGATTACCATAACTATATAATAACTCTTGAAATCAGGTAGGGTAATTCCTCCCACTATATTATACTTTTTCAAAATTGTTTTAGTTATTCTAGTTTCTTTGCCTTTTATATAAATTTTAGAATACTCTTGTATACATCTTCAAAAAATCTTGCTGTGATTTTGATAGCTATATCAAACTTGTTTATCAACTTAGGTAGAATTGACATCTTTACTATATTAAGTCTTCCAACCCATGAACACAATATATCTCTCCATTTATTTGGATCTTTGATTTCTTTCATCAGTGTTTTATAGTTTTTAGCATACAAGTCCTGTCATATTATATTAGATTTACATCTTACTATTCATTCTTTAAGTGATTATAAATGGTATTGTGTGTTTTATTTTTTAAAAATATGTTTTTATTGATTTTAGAGAGAGAGGAAGAGAGAGGGAGAGAGAAACATTGATGAGAGAGAGAAACATCAATTGGCTGCCTCCTGCAAGCCCCCTACTAGGGATTGAGCCAAGTTGGGCATGTGCTCTGACCAGGAGTCAGACTGGTGACCTCTCTGTGTGTGGGATGATTCTCAACTGAATTTTCATTGCTGGGTTATAGAAGTACAACAAATTTTTGTATATTTACCTTGTATCTTTAAACTCTGCCAAATTCACTTACTAACTCTAAGAGTTTTTTGTAGCTTCCTTGAGATTTTCTATGCAGACTATCATAGAAATATTCTTATTTGTTAAAACTGTTCTTATTTGTTATGTACAAATAAGAACAGTTTTATTTTGTCTTCCTATATGTATACATTTTATTTCCTTTTCTTGCCTTTTTGCAGTGGCTAGAACTTCCAGTACTGTGTTGAATAGACCATACATTTTTTATTTAACAGATATACAGTTTTCCCTTTTCTGTTCTAAGCACTTTACAAATATTAACTCTAACCCTCATAACAATCCTGAGTTGGGTGCTATTGTGTTATCATTCCTATTTTACACATGAGGAAACTGAAACTCAAAGAGTTTGAGTAATCTACTCTACAGTCATCGATAGCTGTGTAAAAATTACCCTCAAATTTAGTGCTTTAAAACAATAAACATTTATTATCTCTCACAGCTTCTGTGAGTCAGGAATTCAGAAATGACTTGGCTGGGAGATTCTGAATTGAGGTTTTTCATGAAATTTTGGTCAGATATTATCTGGGGTTGCAGTCATCTAAACACTTGTTTGGAGCTGGAGGGTCTGTTTCCAAGGTGGTTCATTCACATGGTGAGCAAGTAGGCAATGATGGGAATAAGAGAAACTGAAGATAAAGGGGTGAATGGCTGGCAGGCCCAATGTCTGTGGCTGAGAGGAGAAGAGCTCTTAGTTCCTCTAGCAGGATGTCTCAGTCCCTCTCCACATGGCTTTCTCTAAAGGGCTGCTTGAGTGTCTTTATAATGTGGTGGTTAGCTTTCCCAAGAGCAAGCAACCCAAAAGAGCAAGGTGGAAGCCACCATGCCCTTTATGACCTAGCTTTGGTAATCACGCATTAATTACATAAACCAGACTTGATGCAATGAGGTAGAGAACAATTCAAGGGTGTGAATATCAGGAGTCGAGGATCATTGGAAGCCTTCTTGGAGACTGGCTACCAGAGCTGGGAAATAGCAAAGCTGAAATTCAGCTCAAGGTAATCTTGCCCCAGAGTTGAAAATCATAATCACCATGTTATAATGGTAAGATTTGGGCTGAGTGGGAGGTATGACTTCCTTAAAGTGAGAGAAGCAAAATTGAGAAAGCGCAGGAGTCATTCTATTTTAGGAGAAAAGATCAATTTTAGGAAAAAAGAATTTGAAAATTGAGTATCTGGAAACTGATTCTTTCAAAATTATCCATACTGTAAACTTTTTGGAAAGTTGCCTTATGCCCCAGACGACTGTCCTGGATGACTGTTCTGTACCTGCTCCAACCTCCTACACTTTCTCCCTTTTTCATTCCCTACTGATGACATTGCTTCCTCAGCCACAGAGAAAATTAAAGCACCCACCACCACATCTACCCACTGACAGCATCTGTACCCACATGCTTCGCCTGCCCTCCTCCTGCTATAGGTGGTCTGTCTCTGCTCCCAAGGCCAACTCTTTGACTTGGATACTAGATCTCTTCTCCTCTCACCCACGGACAGCGAACCTGCCAGCCATTCATCTCTCTATGTTCAACTTCTCTTATTCCTGTCACTTCCATCAGGTATATAAGGCTATGTTATCTTTTGCTTTTCATTGTTCTCATGGTTCAGTTATTGTTGGAGAGACATAATTTACAGGCACCACAGGGCCTGTTATTAAATATATCAAAATGAAAAATTAAAGTATAAAGTAACAAATGAGAGTGTGTTAATCTGCATAGATCCTTTAACAATGCAATGGAAGTTTAGAAAATATAGAGATAAGTGTGGATTTAGGTGGTAGAGAGAAAAAGAGAACTGAGGACAGCTTCCTGAAATGCTATATTTGTCAGAGTTCTCAGTTGCAAGCAACGGAAATAGATTCTGATTTTAAGTGAAGCTATAAATGGCTCACAGAATCACTGGGAAAGCTGGAGAACTAGGCTCGGAGCCTAAACAGCTATAATCACAGCCAAAACTGCTTCATGAACAGTGTCTGGTGAGGACACCTCTTTCCACTAGATGGCAGGTCTCACAGCACTGACACCATCAGGCCAGGGACCTGAGCTCCACATAGCTGCCACAGCGGTCATGGAAACAGGAAGTTGCTGCTGCCAGAAACACTCTTCTATTAACTGCTTCTTTCATCAATAACTCCAGAGTAAAGGCCTAAGATAGCTGCATCTGATTGGCCCAGCCTAGGTCAGTGTCAGCACCCAGGTGCAAAAGGGGCAGGAAAAGCAAATATCTGGCATTTTCAGCTTTTATAGTGAGGTCTGCTTCATAAAAGATTCATAAACTGGAAAATTCTCAGATACTGAGCAGCCCTTCCCCCCCCTCCCGCCCCCCAAATATATCTCACCTACATTTGGCCAAAGCTACTAGAGGGCAGGAAAAGGAAGGAGAATTGTTAGTTAAGAGATCAAGAAGTGGTTCAGGGCAGTGGGAATGAGCCTTTGAAGAAGCCTGGGAGGAGCATTCAAGGAAGGAAAGGTTAGAAGCCAAATGCCTTGGAAAGTTCTAGAAAGAGTAAGAGTGGTCTTCATATTTGAATAGAGAGGAATGTCCTGTGACCTCACCAAGAGCAATTTCAGTAGAGTGTGGAGGCAGAAGCCAATTATAGGGAATTATGGAGAAAATGAGTATAAAGACAGGGAGGAATCTGGTATTGAGAATATTGAAAATGTTTGCCTCTGTTAATCATCACAAAAACGCAATCCCATGTGTTTTGATTACTAATGAAGATGATAGCCCTGACCCAGTAGTTTAGTTAGTTAGAGTGTTGTTCCAATATGCCACGGTTGTGGGTTCCATCCCCCATTACGGCACATATAAGAATCAACCAATGAATGCATAAATAAGTGGAAGAATGAATCGTTTCTCTCTCTGTCTCTCTCCCTAACCCCCTCAAAACCAATCAATAAATAAAAATTTTAAAAACATGATAATCTTTTAGTATTTTGTGTCTTAATCTCCTCTTCTTATAAAAACACCAGTCATATTGGATTAGAGCCGCCCTAACCACATCATTTTAATTTAATTACCTTTTTAAAGGCCCTATCTCCAAATGCAGTCACTTTATATGGTACTGGGGTTTAAGGCTTCAGCATATTGTTAGCAGTGATGTGGGTTCTTCGTTCTTGAGTTCAGCAAAGAAAGAATTCAGAGCCCAGAGCTCTAGCACAAGAGGAAATTTATTTAGCATGCAAAATGAAAGTACGCTCAAAGGGAAGATTTGAGAGGGCTGCTTAGAGAACTGCCTTGGGCTTTTAGAGAGAAAGTCACAGAGACAGAAGAAATGAGCCAGTTCTTGGACTCAGGTAACAAGTTACAGAGGCAAAAGAAGGGCCCTCAGAGGCAGGTTCAGGGGATTAGCCTGGGAGAAGCTGCTGAGGACCGCTGTTCCCCTGGTTGCAAGTCTCCTGGGAACCTATAGAGCTTAGGAGAGAGAAAGCAAAGATACATGTCTAAGGAAAGAAGGGGTGGGGGAAAGGTACAGGTGTGCTCTATCGAGAGCATGAGCTAGGTCCTTTGTCTTAAGGGGTTTTATCTGTTTTCCAAAGGCAGACATTTTAGAGAAGGTCTCAGGGGGGAGGATCTCAATAGAATATTCATCAGCTTTCCAGGTGTGTCCTTTAATATGCTGATGTATCAAACTGAGCCTATAGGGTCAGGGTCGTGGTCTCTACTAATTGGTTGGTACTAGGGTAGGTGATCATTGGTCCGTACTCCATCTGGAATTGACTTTTGTATGTAGTATTAGCCTGAGGATCAAGGTTCTTTATTTTTATTCCTATATGGACATCCAGTTGTTGGTGACTCAGAACCAATTATTGAAAAGTTTACCCTTTTCCTACTGTATTACAGCAGCAATTTTGCTGTAAATAAGGTGACTATATGTATGTTGTTCTCTGTTCTGTTCCATTGGTCTATTTGTCTGTCTTCATATTTTACCACTCTGCTTTAAGTACTCTAGCTTTCTAAGCTGTCTTATATCTGAAAGTATAAGTTTCCCAACTTCATTATTCTTCCAGATTGTCTAAGATATTCTTGGGTCTTTGCATTTCCATATAAATCTTAGAATCAGTTTGACAATGTCCACAAAAGAAATTTGTAGTAATAATGATTGGAATTGCATTGAATTTATAGATCAACTTAGGGAGACTTAACATCTTTATAATACTGAGTCTTAGAAATCTTAAGCTTTATTTTAGGTCTTTTTCATTTTGTTTCAGCAATACCTTCAAACGCTTGGGGCATTCCCAGTCTGGGACCATTTTAAATTATCAATTTAAAGTTTTTCAGGCCACTAAACAGTTTGAATTTGGGCTGCAAACCTATGTGAAAGCTGTTGTAAGGGTATGAATTCTCAGGGAAGGAATGTTCTCCCCTGTTCAGCAGTAAGTGTCAACACAGGCAATTTCACCCTGGCTGGTGTGTTCAGTGGTTAAAGCATCTCTCTCATATCAATGTTTCTCTCTCTTGTTCTCTCTCCCCCTCCCTCCCTCCCTCTCTCTCTGAAAATCAATGGGAAAATATCTTCATGTGAGGTTTAACAACAACAACAAAAAAGACAGGCAATTTTCCTTACGATCCCCTGGAGGGTAGACAGATTTACTTTATTTTTTTTAATTACAATTTTATTGAACTATAATTCACAGAACATAAAACTCACCTTTTCTAAAGTTTACAGTTCAGTGGTTGTTAGGCAGAAAACCAGACAGAAAGGGTTGTGCCTAACCCTAACGTCACCACTAATTCCAGATAATTTTTATTCCCCTAAAAAGAAATCCCAGACCGATTAGTAATCACTCTCTGTTTCTTCTTCTCCCCAGCCTCTGATAGTCATGACTCTGCTTTCTGTTTCTGTTGATTAGACTACTCTGGAAATTTAATATAAATGGAATCATACAATATTTTTGTGTGTGTCTGGGTTATTTCACTTAACATGTTTTCAACGTTCGTCCATGTTGTAGCATGTGTCAGAACTTCATTCCTTTTTATTGCCAAATAATGTTCCATTGTATGGGTATACCACATTTAGTTTATCCACTCTTGAGTTGAAGGAAATTTGGATTCTCCCCATTTTTTGGCTATTAAAAATAACACTGCCATGAACATTATGTACAGGTCTTTGTATGGGCATGTTTTCTATTCTCCATGGTATACAGCTAGGAGTGTAATTGCTGGGTCATGTGGTAACTATTTTAACATTTCATTGCAACTGTCAAATGGTTTTGCAAAGTGGCTGCACCATTTATAAGTCCACCAGCAATGTATGAGACTTCCAATTTTGGTGCATCCTCGCCAACACTTGTTAATGCATTTTTTTATTATAGCCATCTTGGGGGGTAAAGGAGTATTTCATGGCTTGATTTGTACTTCCTTAGTGACTGATGATGTTAAGCATCTTCTTATGTACTTTACTTATTGGCCATTTGTAGATATTCTTGGAGAAATGTCTCTTCAAGTCCTTAGGGTAGGTTTATTTCTAATTAACTCTTAAACTGTGGGCATAGCCCTTTGGGGTCCCAGCTTTATTGGGGATGTCTTCTTTTAGGAAAACTTTGGGAAGACCCTGACTTTGAACGATGAATCTCAAAATCTAGTGCTCAAGTTCATGCAGTTTGATAATACCCTAGTAGAGAAGGCTCTTTCAATGGTCTTTCTGTCTGGTTTTCTGCCTTTACTCAGTTTCTGAGCTGAACATTTCTCCGTCTTCTTAACTCATGGGTGCATTCAAGGGAATTTTTTCTTCTGTTCTCTCTAACATTTTAGTTGTTTTCAGTGGGAAGTTTCAAACTTTACTCCTACTTCACCATGTTGTCAGAAACAAAAGTTGAATTTCTTATAATTCTTTTTGTTGTTGTTGTTAATCCTCACTCAAGGATATTTTTCCATTGATTGGAGGGAGGGAGGGAGGGAGGGAGGGAGGGAGGGAGGGAGGGAGGGAGGGAGGGAGGGACACTGATTACCAGACTGGGGTTGGGGATCAAACCTGCAACCCAGGTATGTGCCTTGACTGGGAATTAAACCCAAGACCCTTCAGTGTGCAGGGTGATGCTCTAACCATGGAGCCAGGGCAAATTTCTTATGATTCTTGTAATCTCTTCTATTTCTCTTCAGTTAATTTTGTAGTAATTAAATTTATTGAGGTATAACTTACATGTAAAATTTCACCAATTAAATGTATAAGTTCAATGAGTTTTGACAAATGTATACACTCATGTAATTACCACCACAATAAAAATTATAGAATATTTCCATCACCCCCAAAAGTTCTCTCAAGCCCCTTTGTAGTCGGTTCCTCACTCTACCCCCAGTTCCAGGTAACTATTGACCTGCTATCATTCTATATGACTTCTGACTTTTCTGGGATTTCATATAGATGGAATCATGGTATGGTCTCTTGGGCCTGATTTCCTCCATTTGGCAGAGTTTTGGAGATTCATCTATATTGTTGCATGTATCAGTGGCTCATTCCTTTTAGTTGCTGAGTAATAATCCATTAGTTAAATATATCCCATTCAGGTAAATTTTAAAAAAATATGTCTTTATTGATTTATTGATTTCAGGGACAGGAAGGGAGAGGGAGGTAGGGAGATAGAAACATCAATGATGAGAGATTCATTTTTGGCTGACTCCTGCATGCCCTCTATCAAGGATCAAGCCCACAACCCAGGCATGTGCTCTAACAGGGAGTTGAACCGAGATCTCCTGAATCTTAGGTTGATGCTCAACCACTGAGCCACGCCGGCTGGGCCTATTCAGGTAGCTTTTGTGATAATTTATGCATATTTCAGGGCAGAGAAAAATGAATCAATAAACAGGGGAGGAGGTGTGTTACTAATGTGGAAGGTTAACATGGGAGATTCCTGCTGTATGTTCCTTAACAAATAAAATCCTTCCATCTCTTTTTTAAAAATATATATATCTTTATTGATTTCAGAGAGAGGAAGGGAGAGGGAGAGATAGAGTTGAAACATCAATGGTGAGAGAGAGTCATTGATCCTCTGCCTCCTGGACGCCCCCGACTAGGGATCGAGCCAGCAACCCGGACATGTCCCCTGGTTGGAATTGAACCCCGATCTCCTGGATCCTAGGTTGATGCTCAACCACTGAGCCATGCCCGGCTGGGCTCCTTCCATCTCTTTATTCAACCAGTTAAATCATGATATAAAGGCTTTGCCTGGCCAGTGTTTCTCAGTGGTTTAGCGTCGACCCATGAACCAGGAGGTCAGGGTTCGATTCTCGGTCAGGGCACATGCCCGGGTTGTGGGCTCAATCCCCAGTAGGAGGTGTGCAGGATGCAGCTGATCAATGACTCATTGATGTTTCTATCTTTCTCCCCCTCTCTCTTCCTCTCTCTGAAATCAATAAAAACATATTTTAAATAAATAAATAAAGTCCTTAATTTAGCTTTTAATGCAAACTAATGAAATTCCAGAGCCTGACCTTTAAAAGCAAGACTCAAAAGTCAACAAAAAGACATCTATGAAAGAAATGAAGAGATCTCTTCTTCCTCGCAGCAACAGAGGAGGAATATGGTTCTGCATTATAAAACTACTTCATGGAATATTATTTGATAAGGTGTTAAAATGAGAACATTTACAAAAATGTCAATCTTGCTTTCCATGTCCATTTGTGCAAATGGAGACTTGGTGACTGTTCATAACTATTATCAAGTTGCTCTGTTCTCTCTTAATATAAATATGTCCTTGGAAAAATAACTTGAATAAAGGGGTCATGTAAGACTTTTTCCTGAGAAAATTACTTGAAAAATAAACCTATAGTTCTTATTTGTTTTCTTTTTTTTCTTACTAGTTTTCCTACTTGATCAGGTATTGGATTTATTTCCCTAATAATGTTATGCTAATTGGTATTTTTATGTTCCTATACATATACAAATATTCTAAGTATAAATACTGTCTTCTCAAATCAGAAGATTGGCATAATGTGAAACATAAAAACCCCTAACTCTGCTAGGTTTTTTATTTTCACAGAGATTGAGCCTGGCCTCATTTAAATTAATACAAGGGATGGGAATAATTGTGAAAGAAGCTCCTGCAGAGGCGGGAAAGCATAACAATCATTTACACTTATAACAGTAGTGTGGTTACAAAATCACATCACATGTGCCAAGAAAATATAGTTCATTTTCTATAGCTGAGCAAATCTTCACAACCCCAATACCACTAGTTGGTTGGTAACTTGCCAACTAATAGAATATCCATCTCTTTCGGTTTAAACAGACTCCTCTTGGAAAAACAACTCTTTCAAGTAAATTCTCAGGCCTTTAGAGAGTCTCCTCCTCCTCCCCCTGCTTCTTTCCAATATGTCTTCAGGGAGTGTGAAAGGGCTATGTGACCTCTTGGTGACATAGGGGAGGGAGAGTCTTAAATCTGATCTCACAGGGTCTCTGGCTCCTCTGGTTTCTGAAACAGTTTTCTGTCTTTCTGATCACAGGGAACCTTGTCGGCAACTGCCCTTAAGGTCTGCATGCAATGAAGTGTCGGTGTAATTTCTTGGTTCAATCAAGACGTAGTGGTACCTCCATTGATAACTCAGTCTCATTTTGGGTCTCATATTATCTGTTCCCCTGAGGATCTCTCTGAGTCTCATCTGTGTCCTGCGTGAATTGCTGGTTCAAGCTGAAACACTGTGGGGTCTCAGAAAATTTAGGAGGCTGTCTTGTGCCCTCTGATGGCAGGCACACTACCACGTCTACGTTTCTTGCATGGCCAAGAAGGGAGTGGAATTGAGGTGCAAGCTATCTACTCTTGAATCCCTCAACGTCCAAGTTCTTTGCTTTACCTCTGACTTTCCCTTTCTTCCCTGAGTCAAGGAAGTTTTCATTTCTCTGGGACTATAGAGAAAAAGATCTGTCTCAGAAATTTTTCTTTCAGCATTATTGTTTATAAACTTTATGAACTGGGGTTTTCAGGCTCCTGGGTTTTTACGCTGAAAATTTTTCTCTCAAACTATTTTCTCTACATGAGTTTAAAATAGCAATTTAAAAATGAAGGAGTTGATAAGCCATTAAAAGATGCCATTATGAAAATAAAAAGGCAAGCCACTATATGGAAGAAAACATTTGCAATGCGTATAACTAACAAATGACTTATAGCAGGACATATAAAGAACTCTTAAAAATCAATAAGAGCCCTGCCGGGAGTGGCTTAGCGGTTGAGCATCGACCTAGGATCCAGGTGATAGGGGTTCGATTCCTGGTCAGGGCACATGCCTGGGTTGCGGGCTCGATCAATGACTCTCTCATCATTGATGTTTCTATCTCTCTCTCTCCCTCTCCTTTCCTCTCTCTGAAATCAATAAAGATATATTAAAAAATAAATAAATAAATAATACAAGCTCTTAAAAAAGAAAAAAAAAAGAAAAATAGAGGATATTCAAATTCATTAAAAAAAAAAAAAAAGATATATTTAAAAAAAAAAAAAAACTTTCCTAAAAGGAAGAAATAAAAACTGCTAGATCTCTGGGTATGAATCATCCTGTTTCTGCTTGGCCGCCTCCCTGCACGCCTAAGTTTCTGCTTCGCTAAGTCAGTTACCCATCACCAGCCACTTTCTAGCTCCCTAAGTTTTGTCAACATGTCCTGTCTGCTTTCATTATTACTCTCATTCTCTTTGGTTTGTGTATTTGTGCCTTTTTTATTCCCTTGTCTTTTTTTCCCCTCTTTAAATTGAGGTAACATTCACATAACAACAACAATAACAACAAAACACATTTTAAGGTGAACAATCCCGTGGCATTTAGGGCATCCCTATCTCCAAGTAAGGCCACACTCTGAGATACTGGGAGTTAGGACTCCAACGTATCTTTTCCCGGGGGACACAATTCAACCCATAAAGGTGGTTTGGATATTAGGGAGGGACTAATATTGTCTGCCACACTTACTTAGAGAAAGACTCACTGGGCTTGTCGTCTGTCGCAGGGTGAGGAGCTTGCCCAGGAGACGGTAGCCTGGAAATAAGAGTCACGCCCATGGGGGTAAGGACGGCTTCTATTCTGGGGGGCTGAACTGCTGTGGGGTGTCGAAGTATCAGGAAGTTCAGGAGGGTGTTCTCAGGTGGGGGGCTGGCAGCAGCAGCCTGGCACAGGGCATCAGAGTCCAAGTGGAGTGAAAAGAGTATCTGCACAAGGGAGGGGCTGGTGATGGCAGTGGGAGACTGGTAACATACTGGGAGACTGGTCAATCAGTAAAGTTCACCGGCCATTTGGGTTTCCTCTTTTGAGCACTTACTCAAGTATTTTGTCCATGTTTTGGTTGGCGTGTCTTTCTCTTATTTTTGTTAACTTTTATTTTTGTCGTTAATCCTTACCCGAGGATATTTTCCCACTGATTTTTAGAGAGTATAGAAGGGGGGAGGGCAGAGGAGGAGAGAGAGAGAGAGAGAGAGACTGAGAAACACTGATGTGAGAGAGACACATCGATTGGTTGCCTCCTGCACACACCCCAACCGGGGCCGGGGATCAATCCAGCAACCCAGGTATGTGCCCTTGCTTGACCGGGAACCTAACCCTTTAGTGCATGGGCCATGCTCTAACCACTTAGCCACAACGGCCAGGGGCCCACACTGTTCTCTTAATGGTTTCTTTTGATAAACAGAAGTTCTTAATTTTCATGAAGTCAAATTTGCCTTGTTAGTTGTATTCGCCTCGGTTCCCCAGAAACCAGAGCCTCATTTTGTTATTAGGGAGTCCAGGGAGCAGGTGTGAGCGGCAAGGAGCGTGAAGCAGGAAAGAAAGGAGAAACAACAGGATGTTTCCTCATCCCGGTGCCACTAGATTAAACTGATCGCTGGATCCGGGGACTGTCTCCTCAACAAACAAACTTCATCTCAAGACCATCCCAGGAGGAGTGAGACAAGGGCAGAAACAGGGGGAAATTATTCATTGGCTTCTGTCTTCCATTGATCAAAATTTCACCCCACAGGGCATTATTTCCCTCACACTTCCAGGTTGCACATATATGAGTTTATACCTTAAAAAAAGATAAATAGCCCTAGCCTGTTTGGCTCAGTGGTTAGAACTCAGTCGGCCTATGAACTGAAGGGTCCCAGGTTCAGTTCCAGCCAAGGGCACATACTTCGGTTGCAGGCTCCATCTCCAGCCCTGGTTGGAGTGTGTGTGGGAGGCAATCAATCAATGTGTCTCTCTCACATCAATGTTTCTCTCTCCCCCTCCCCCTTCCACTCTCTCTGAAAAGCAATGGAAAAAATATCCTTGATGAGGTTTAAAAAAAAAGATAAATAAAACCCTTTACTGTCATTTTAATGGGGTTTAGGGACTTAATAGTGATAAATGCATGGACTGAATCTACCATCTTTAACATAAAGCATATTTTCGAATTGGTTATTACTGGTGTATAGAAACATTGATGATATCAGGGAATTGCCATTTCAGCCACTGAGCAGGGAGTGCCTGTGCTCAGTTCTCATCCGAAGACTGTCGACATTTTTGTCTACCCACCCACTTGGCACAATGCTTCCCATAAAGGTATAGCCCCAAGCAGAAGGTTGGCAATAGTTTTGTTCAGCTTCCATGTAGTGGGTGGGATGTCTTTGGCTTCAAGTTGAAAACCTGGCCCAGGTCCTCCAACTCCTGGAAGGCACTTACATCTCTATCCACAGGAGCCAAGATTCTGACTGTTATCTTTGCTTCTAGACTTATTAAAGCCCAGTATGTCTGTGGCTTCCATGTGTTTTAAAGCTTTGGTCTCTACTTTTCTCTTTTCAAGTTTTTAAAAATATTTTTTTTTATTGATTTTTAGACAGGCAGAGAGAGAGAGAAAGAGAGAGAAACATCAATGTGAAAGAGAAACATCAATTGGCTGCCTCCTGCATGCACCCCAACCAGGGACTGAACCTGAAACTAGGGCTCTCTTTTCAAGTTTTATGTATCATTGCTCTATGTCTGCTACAGGGGGTGTGTGTGTGTGTGTGTGTGTGTGTGTGTGTGTGTGTGTGTGTGAAAGCCTTAACCCATTTTCACTATTTTCATTAGAAGTTTAGTACGAGTTTCTCGAACTGATAACAGACAACAATTGTGACAGGACAGTAATTAGATTCTCCCTGTGGTCTTTGGAGTTTTAGCAAAAGCTTCAACAGCAGAAAGCAAGACAACAGGTGCCAGGTAGCCCCTTCCCTCTTCCACCTCAAAAAGAGTTGGGAAGAGATTAGGAATCAGTCTGCCAGCATTACTAATCATCCCCATGAGTCTATAAGAGAATGAGGATTGTGTTGGAGAGTTACCTGTGGTCTGGGAAGAAAGAGGGACCCATTCCTTCTGCCTAAAGCCTAGTGAGATAGAGGCTTCCACTAGCATCTCTCAGAATGTTTGACTTATATATCCTGAGGTTTGGAAGTCTATAGGGACTGATGTCCTAAGTTCCACCTGGTGAAGCCCAAGAGCAAGATGCTCGCTGACTAACTGTGCAGGGATGGTGAGTAAGGTGGGCGGCACAGAGAACGAGCTGCACTGCCCTTGCCAGCAGGGCAAAGATGCATGATTATCCTGTGGGTCAAGTATACCTAGAAGGAAAGTGATCTGGGCTAATTTAAAAAGGATCCTTCCCATGAGGGATGCTCAGAGAGGAAAGGGCCCTAGGAGACTGAACTTTACATGTGATGAACCTCTAGAAGGCCAAGGACTGGTGGTAGAGAGGAGGTGTCATAGACAGTCAACCGGAGGAGGAGCATTGCCTCGGTCCCAGACGCAGAGTCATAACAAAGCCCACAAAGGTGACGTAAGGGACAAAGAGCCATTTGTGAGTCCTCCATGTCCATAGGAAACTAACTTTAGAAGACAACAGCATCCTGCAAAGACCAGGAAAAACTATGCTCTTTTCCCCTAATCCATGCTCCTGTACCAAACCCTTGGTGTGTGTAGGGAGGGTGTGTGTGTGGGGGGGGGGGGGGGGTTCAGAAATAGCAGCTAGCCAGGGGGAGAGGAGGGATAAACTCTGAGGAGTAAAGGCAGGGATGTGGAGAAGTCTGGCACACCTCCCTTCATCACAGCAAACTTCATGTCTGAAGCAGGCAAGAGCTGGGGGAGGACAGAACCTTTAGCTTGAATAAACTTTAAAGGTATAATTGTTACCCTGGACAAGATATTTTCACTACTGCAATAAGACTACTTGTGGGAATTATGCAAAGGGCAGGTTGAAGGGGAAGCAGAAGAGTTTTCCAATTATATACCATGGAGGCCAGCTGCCTTGATAAAAAAACAAACAAACAAAACCCAACTTATTCAATAGTAGAAAAGGGTTGAGGAAGAAAAGTTGATACAGAGTATAACTAACACTGATTTAAAATGTGGTTCAGCCCAGCCGGGCGTGACTCAGCGGTTGAGCGTCGACCTAGGATGCAGGCTATCGGGGTTTGATTCTCAGTCAGGGCACATGCCCGGGGTTGTTGTTCAATCCCCAGCGGGGGGTGTGCAGGAGACAGCCGATCAATGACTCTCTCGTCATTAATGTTTCTATCTCTCTCTCCCTCTCCCTTCCTTTCTCTGAAATCAATAAAAATATATTTAAAAAATAATAATAAAATAAAATGTGGCTCAGTTTGGAATGTTGTTCCACATACCAAAAGGATGCAGGTTCAATTCCCGGTCAGGGTACATAACTAGGTTTGTGGATTCGAATCCCAGTCCAGGCACATGTGGAAGGCAACCAACTGATGTTCTTTCTCCCATCAATCTCCTTTCCCCTCTCTCTAAAATCTGTAAGCATATCCTTGGGTGAGGATTAAAATAATAATAAAATAAAATGTACTAACTCCATGTATCTATAAATACCTATCCACATTTTCTTCACATTTACTTAGATTCCACCAAGACATGGGTAACTAAAATTCAGATATAGGCTAATAAAGACAGGGCACACCTCTGAAATATTTTAAATTACTTTCTCATTAAAATTTCTTTTATGGTTTTAAAATTTTATATAAATTATATAAATAACCCCAAAGTCAGAAAACGCAGATGAAAAAAAACACCCCCCCCCCCCAATAGTTATATGAGGCGAGGCTATACTGTGGTAGCAAATTATCCCTCAAATCTCAGTGTTTAACACAACAAAGTTTTATTTCATTCTCATAGTACATGTTCAACTCAGGGTGGGGGTGATGCTCTGATCCACACAATCGCTTAGGCTGACAGGCTGTACCATCTGCAACACATGGCTTCCTCATTCGTCCACATCAAGGGAAAAGAGAGCATGGAAAGTTATTGTAACTACTCTTTCCCCAATGGACCTGGAAGTTATACAAAGTAATTCCATTCACATCCCATAGTGACTGGAAGTAGTCAGATGGCCCCCTTTCTGAAAGAAGGAAGGAAGTATCCTCTTCTTCCTGCCCAAAATGAGAAGACAACCAGATATCAGGGAGCCCTGGTAATGTGTGCTAGATCTCCTAATTGCACCAACCCAGAGATGACTAAAATAAAGTTCTCTGGACTATTTTGCATGGCAGTTTCACTTACATAGACTGTCAACCCTCTCTGACAGGCCTTTTATGCTACAAAGCTCACATATTCAAATCTCTGAACTCTGGTGTTTGTTTCACAGGATATATTATGAAATATATTCTAGACTGCTCAGAAACCTTGCATGTAACTCATATTGTCTGGTTTAGAGCCATCACTTTCTTAGACTGCTTTACTTTCTTTTACTTCCATCATCAACCCTGGTATTTCATTTTCTTTTCACAAAGAAATCACATTAAAAAAACTCTCTTTACCATAAGTAATGCAACCAAAAGAAAACAACAAAATTGGATTGAGATGTGGATTTGGCAAGGTTCATTCATTAGCTGAGTAACTCATTTCCTCACTATGGCTTCCCAGTATACAGGTAATCTCAATTCATGTTTCAAACAAAATTGGCTATCCATCTGTGAAGAGTAATTTTAGATTTTAATTTAACAGATAGGATTCATACATAAAATCTCTAGTAAACTAAATACAGAAATAAAAATCATTAAAGTGTTAAAATTTATATAGAATACTATATTAATAACCTTGATATGATTGTGGTCTCTTTAAGCCACAAAACCTAGAAGTCAGGAATTGGAAATTTGAATCCCCATGGGGAGCAAGCAGGTAATGTTAAGGTGTGAAGTAAGCTGCATATGAGAAAATCAACTAGTAAAAATTTTACTTCACTTTTATTGAGTTTTGATTCAGGCATCTGCCATTATACAAATATGTGAAATTGGATACATTTAAAATTCAATATATAAACATGTAAATTAGAAAATGGAAAATCTTTTATAATTAATTTTTTCTTCTGCCTTTGCTTTGGAATCAGAAACATGATTTTCTACCAATTTCAGATATGTGTTTCTAGTTGGTAGATGAAAACTGTTAAGCCATGTTTTATTTTGAAGAGTTTCACTGGTTAGGGTCAACCTTTTTTTGCATGTTTTTAACCATTCTTTTTCTTTGTGTGTTGTCTTCTTCTTGACTTTTGTATTTAGTAAGCAGGGCAGGTGTCCAGGAAAATCATGGCCATAGATTGGGCAGGTGGTGAATTACTCACACCCTCCACTCACTCACAGGTCTCTGTCATGCTGTGGACTTGTTACTGGTGTTGTTAGCTCTTGGTTCTTGAGTTCAGCAATGAAAGAATTCAGGGCCAAGAACTCTAGTGCAGGAGATTAAAGATGGCGGCGGACTGAGTGGAAGCTACACTGACACTCTCCCACGACCAAACTGGAATTACAACTAAAATATAGAAAACCATCCTGAATAATAAACTGCAACTGAAGATGAGCTGGAGAGCACCCTCATTACCAAGGAGGAAAAGCGGAGACCCCATAGAGACTGGTAGGAAGTGTGGAGGCATGAGATGGCTGGCTGGGCTCACACAGGCAACAGTCGAAGGTCCGAGGGGATATTTCAGCTGTGGGGGTTCCCACTGAGGACTCTGGGGCCTAAACCCCAGGCTGGGCTTCCCAGCCAAGAACACCAGAACTGAGAAAGTTGCCCACATAACATCTGGCTCTGAAAAGCAGCAGGGTTTCTATCTGTTAGGTAGAGACAGCTGGAAATGCAGGCACCCTCTTAAAAAGCCAATGCACAAAGTTTCCTGTGCAGCCACTCACCTTGGGCTCCAGCAGAGGGAGGGCAGAGGGGACTGGAGCTGTGTGAGGAGAATCTAGGGTTGTGGGCTCTGGAGATAGAGCTAAAAGGGCACCCCTCTGGATTCCTGTGCCGAGCCATTCCCCCAGACTGCAGAAGGCATCTTTCTCAGGCAAACATTTTGCTGCTTTTGCCTAGGGGGGAAGCAATTGTCCCACCCTGCTGGAAAACCTCTCCCCTGACCCTAAGGAGTTTCTTTCTTTTCTTTTCTTTTTAATATATCTTTATTGATTTCAGAGAGAGGAAGGGAGAGGGAGAAGGAGAGAGAGAAACATCAATGATGAGAGAGTCAATGACCGGCTGCAGCCCGCAACCCGGGCATGTGCCCTGACTGGAATCGAATCCCGATCTCCTGGATCCTAGGTCAACACTCAACCGCTGAGCCACGCCCGGCTGGGCAGGAGTTTCTACAGTCTGAGGCTCATTAAGAGAATCAGATTAGTCAGCCTGCAGGCAGGGCAAACCTCAGAGTGCTTTAAATCTTGCCTGAGCTGCTTCTGGACCTGGGCCTTGGAAAAGCAGACTTTGGTGTGCATCTTGGTCCTGTCCAACTGCACCCAGACCCAGCAAAGGAGACCTCAAGCTGAGGGTTGATCATAGCTCCTAACAGGGTACTCAGGGCCAGTCACAAACTGCGTCTGACATCGGCCTGCACCACAGAACCTCCAAAAAGAATGAGAGTCCTAGCATATATACCTAATACATAGAAACAAACCCAAACAGGCAGCCAAAATGGGGAGACAAAAAAAACAAGCCCCAAATGAAGGAACAAGAGAAGTCTCCAGAAAAAGAGCTAAACGAAATGAAGATAAGCAATCTATCAGATATAGAGTTCAGAATACTGATTGTAAGGATGCTCAACAGCATGAAAAAAGATATGGAAACTGAAGGAAATTAAGAATGACAGAGCAGAAATAAAGAAGATATTGGAAAGAATAAACAGCAGATTAGAGGAAGCTGAGGATCGGATCAGTGAATTAGAAAACAGGGTAGAAAAAATCACTATCAGAGATCCAAAAAGCAAAAACAATTAAAAAAATAGGAGGACAGTTTAAGGGGGCTGTGGGACAACATGAAATGTAACAGTATTTGCATTATAGGGCTGCCAGAGGAGGTCGAAAGTAAGCAAGGGTTAGAGAAACTGTTTGAAGAAATAATGGCAGAAAATTTCCCTAACCTGGTGAAGAAAAAAGTCACACAAGTTCAGGAGGCACAGAGAGTCCCAAGCAAGAAGAATCCAAAGAGGCCCACGCCCAGACACATCATAATTAAAATGCCAAGAATTCAAGACAAAGAGAGAATCTTAAAGGGAGCTAGAGAAAAGCAATCTGTTACCTACAAGGGAGCTCCTATAAGGCTGTCAGCTGATGTCTCATCAGAAACTCTACAGGCCAGAAGGGCATGGCATGAAGTACACAAGGTAATGCAAAACAAGGATCTGAAACCAAGACTACTCTATCCAGCAAAACTATCATTCAAGATAGAGGATGAAATAAAGAGCTTCCTAGACAACAACAAAAAAAGGCTAAAGGAGTTTATCACCACCAAACCAGCATTGCAGGAAATGTTAAAGGAACTGCTATAATTAGAAGTAGAAATAGAGAGAGAGAGAGAAACATATGCCTAAATAATTAAAATGGCAATAGGTATCTATCAATAATAATCTTAAATGTAAAATAAGTCTCTACAAGTTCAAGAAGATTGAAATATCAAGCATCTCAGATCACAATGGCATGAAATTAGAAATCAACTACAGTAAAAACACTCAAAAACATTCAAACACATGGAGGCTAAATAGCATGTTATTAAACAATGAATGGGTTACCAATAAGATCAAGAAAGAAATAAAAAATTTCCTGGAAACAAATGAAAATGAACACACAGCAACCCAAAATCTATAGGACACAGCAAAAGCAGTCCTAAGAGGAAAGTTCACAGCACTACAGGCCTACCTCAAAAAGCAAGATATCTAACCCTACAACTTAAAGAATTAGAGAGCTCCCCTGTGAAGCCGTCCAGACCAGGGCTTTTGTTTGCTGGAAGCTTTTTTATTACTGCTTCAATTTCATCAGTTGTTATTGGCCTATTCAGGTTTTCTGATTCTTCCTGATTCAGTTTTACATGACCTCACTCATACGTGGAATCTAATAAACGAAATAGACTGAGGAACAAAATCGATTCAGAGACAGAGGCATGGAACAGACTGGTGAATCTCAGTGAGAAGGTGGGGGTAGGGGAGTCGGTGGGGAGAAATTAATCAAAGAACTTATATGCATATATGCATAACCCATGGGCACAGGCAATAGTGTGGTAAAGGCCGGGGGGGGGGGTGCTGGGGATCAATGGGATATGGGGGGATATCTGTAATACTTTGAACAATAAAGATAAATTTAAAAAAAAAGAACTCTAGTGCAAGAGAAAGTTTATTTAGCATGCAAAATGAAAATACACTCAAAGAGACGATTCAAGTGGGCTGCTCAGAGAGCTGCCTTGGCCTTTTAGGAAAAAAGTCACAGAGGCAGAAGAAGTGAGCCAGGTGTACTGCTTGGACTCAGGAAACAAGTTACAAAGGCAAAAGAAGGGCCCTTGAAGACAGATTCAGGGGGTTAGCGTGGGACAAGTTACAACTGCCTGCTGCTCCCTTGGTTGCAAGTCTCCTGGGAACTTATACAGCTTAGGAGAAAGCAAGCAAAGTTATGCCCCTGAGGAAAGAAGTGGGGAGGGGAAGGCACAGGTGTGCTCCAGAAAGAGCATGCGCTGGCTCCTTTGTCTTAAGTGTTTTTATCTGTTTTCCAAAGGCCGGAATTTTAGGGCAGGTCTCAAGGGAGGATCTCAATAGAATATTCACCAGCTTTCCAGGTGTGTCCTTTAATATGCTCATGCATCAAAATGAGCCTATAGCCGCTAGCCAGTTTGGCTCAGTACTTAGAGCATTGGCCCACGGGCTGAAGGGTCCAAGGTTCAATTCCAGCCAAGGGCATGTACCGCAGTTGCAGGCTCGCCCTGGTTGGGGGCTCCTGCAGGAGGCAACCAATCAATGTATCTCTCTCACATCAATGTTTCTCTCTCTCCTCCTCTCTCTCTCTCTTCCACTCTCTCTGAAAAGCAATGAAGAAAAAATATCCTCAGATGAGGATTTAAAAAATTTTTAAAAATTCTCTGGTCAGTTTCACCTTCAAAGCATTTCACAGAAAAATGGACCTGGGCTGAGGCAGATCTGCCCCAGCACAGTCTGGAATGTGTAAGCTAAGACCTTGTGATTTATTTATTATCTGGCTATAAATTGTTCAGCCAACTTGTTCAGCTCTCTGTCTCAGTTTCCCGGTTCCACTTGCCAAAGAATTTTCCTAGCTTCTCACTATCCTGCCTCAGGCTCATCGTGGTGACTGACCTTCCTCATAACCCTAAGCGTTCTGGTTGAGAGATTGCAAGTGTATTCTGATGTGTGCTTTGGGTTGCATTCTCACCCCTTCCCACACTTTTCCATCCTCAATCTCATACTCTAGAAATCAGGCAAACTGGAAAAAAAAAGTAAACATGGTTATCGCTGGGCATCTATGGAGGCCAGGACTTCAGCGGTCGCTCTTGCTGAGGTGCTAACCTCTGACACACCTAATGTTTGGGAAGTTTTTTTATATTCCCATCATTTACAACCTTTTATTGTCCCCACCTAAATTAATAGGGTTGGGGCACAGGAGAAGAGCACAATTGCTCCCGAAAACCTCAAAGCCCACAGTGTCCTGAGGCCACGAACATCGCGGGAAGAACAGCCTTGCTCTGGCTCCTCCTTTCTCTCCCTCCAGGTCCATCCTCCCGCCCCCCCCAGGCCCTTGGGGTCACGTGGCCACCGGGGGAGGGGAAGTGGGCGGCTCAGCGGCCGCCATCTTGCGGCTCTGGAGGCGGAGCGTGTGGAGTGTAGGTCGCGCGCTTCAGTTCCCCTCCCCTAGCCCTTCCTCTAGCCGGCTTCCGCGCTCCTCCCCACTTCTGGCTCCTGTGGCCGCTCCCAGAGTGGAGAAGCGGGGAGCCCCAGAGGGCGGGGGTGTGTCCGGCGTGTGCTCACGCCCTCCAACCGCCTGCCGCGACCGCGGCGGCGCGCTCGGCGGGCCCCCCCCGGGCGGCGCAGGGCAGAGGGGAGGGGGCTGCTCCGGCTGAGGGGGCGGCGCGCGGCAGCCGTGGCGGCCGAGGCTGCAGCTGCGGCGGTGCGGTGGGGCCGCGCGTCCGGGGTGCCTGCGGGTCAGACCTGCCGCCGCGGCCGCTGCTGCCGGAGCCATGTACCGCAGCGGCTCCCGCTCCTCCGTCTCTTCACACCGGCCTAAAGAGAGCGGCGGGGGCTGCCCGCGCACCGGTCGCAGCTCCGGCTCCTCAGGCTCGGGTCGCCGCACCTCGCCGCCGCCGCCGCCGCCGCCCTCCGGCTCCTCCGCGTCGCGGACCCCGGCTCGCCGGCCCCGCTCGCCTTCAGGGCATCGCAGCCGCCGGGCCTCACCATCCCCGCCCCGGGGTCGCCGCGGTTCCCCATCCCCACCCCGCGGCCGCCGGGCCTCGCCGTCCCCGCCGCGGGGTCGTCGCGTCTCCCCTTCCCCGCCGAGGACCCGTCGCGGTTCCCCGTCGCCGCCGCGGGGCCGACGACTGTTCCCGCCGGGCTCGGCGGGTTTCCGAGGCAGCAGCCGGGGGGAGTCCCGCTCCGACTTCGCCCGGGACGGCCGCGGAGACCATCCAGGCGACAGCGGCAGCCGGGTAATCCCACCCCTTGACCAGGACTCTCTCCGTACCCCAGGGTTCTCGCTTCCAGAAACGCCCTCAGCCCCGGCGCCGCCGGGCCTCCAGGCCAGGGTCCCCAAATCAGAGGTTCTTCATTCCCTTGGCGACCTGGAGGTTCCCTGTCAGCCCCGGGAGCTTCATTTGCACAATAAGGACTCGGACCCGTTAGGGCACCTGGTCGGGAGTCAGTGCTCTATTTTGGGGGACTAGGCTGTTTGTCGAACTCTGGGTGAGGTGTGGAAAAGTTTGCCAGGGCGAGGGGAATTTCTCCAAACCGTGTGCTTGGTACTTTTTCAATAGTTGATTCTTCTTCAAAGTTCCGTGGTTTTGTATCCCCTTAGACCTGATCTACACCCCCCCACCCCCCCATCGCAGAAAAGATGCTGAAATGTCTTCGTGGCGAGTTAGGGTTGCTTAAACTGCCCAGGTAGACACCTAGAGTGTAAATCGTTGGCTATTTAAATTGGAGCTGCTTCTCCGAAGTGAAGTGTGCATACTCACCCACAGTCTTTGTGATAACTACTATCACTTAACTGAGTTATGTGGCAGGAATTGGGCTTAGCCTTTCACTTTACACATTCTCTTTGAACATGAACAACCTTTTGAGGTGAGGCATTTAAAAGTATTCTCTATTAAAGATCAGCTGAGGAACCCAGAGATGTTTAAGTAACTTAATCAAGGTCACACAGTTAAGAAGTGGTGATGCTGTGATTCAATGCATGTCTGCCTGGCTCCGAGGCACCCATGATTTTTACCGTTGTATTTCCCTGCTAGAGGAACAAAGCATAATAGTTTAGACATAATAATTGATCTCTCACCATAAGCATCACTCTTAGTAGAGCCTCTGGGTAGGGTCTGGTGTTTTGGGTTTGGATTTTATTTTGAAAACCCCGTGACAAAGTTTCTGTTTTCTTGAAGGGCTCTAACTGTATGCTCTGGATACTCTGATCATGGGTGAATTGACTTGTCACTAAATTAAGATTTTCATAGATCAGCAGCTATATAGTCTGAGTGTTAGTTATTACAGAACACGTTTCCAAACTGCCCTTTTCTTCTCCAATGCACAACCTTTTTGCTCCAGTCTTTTATGTCTCAGTGACATTACCCATTGCTCAGCCAAAACAGTGATTATCTCCCTTCTCCCAAGCTTAATCTGTCATATTAACTTCGTCTGTCTAACCTGTCCCCTCTACCTCCAAAATATATTCCCCCAAACTGTCCTTTTGCCATCATGCTCTTCTAAACCCTGCTGTGTCTTGCCTGGCTTATTACATTAGGTCCTTTACACTCCACTCTTGTTACCTTCCAGTTTATTCTGTGCCCAACAATCAACATGGTTTTTAAAACTTTATTTTATACATTTGAGAAGTATTTATTGAACATCTACCATATTTTAGGTGCCGTTCTGGGTACTGGGGGCATAACAGTGAGCAAACCAGTTAAAAACTGCCTTGGTAGAGCTTATATTCTATCAGAGGGAGCTGGATAATAAAATAGAGAAGTAAAATGTTTGGCATGTGAAATGCCTAAGAAAACAGAGAAGGGAGTTACAGGGTTTTTTTTAATCCTCATCCCAGGAGTGAGGATATTTTTTCCATTGATTTTTTTGAGAGAATGTAAGGGAGTGGGGAGGGGGAGAGAGAGAGAACCATGGATGTGAGAGAGACACATTGATTGGTTGCCTCCCACACATGCCTGACTTGGGGCAGGGATTGGACCTACAACAACCCAGGTATGTGCCCTTGACTAGGAATCAAACTCATGACCCTCCAGTGCACAGGCCAATGCTCTAACCACTGAGAAATACCAGTCAGGGCAGGAGTTATAATATTTGATAGGGTAGCCAGGGAAGGGCTCTGGTAAGGTGACTTTTTAGTAAAGACCTGAAGGAAATGAGGGTATGAGCAGTGTGAGCATCTGGAGGAAGAAGGTAGTCAGATCATTTCCCTTTCCTGCTTGAAACTCTTCTGTGGCTTATTTTAAAGAATAAAATCCAGCCCTGGCTGATATGACTCAGTGGTTAGAGCATTTGCCTGCAAACCGAAGGGTCTCGGGTTCGATTACCGGTCAAGGGAATGTACCTGGGTTGCAGGTTTGATCCCTGACCCCATCAGGGTGAGTTCGGGAGTCAACCAATCGATGTGTCTGGCTCACATTGATGTTTCTCCCTCCCTCCCCCTCCCTTTCACCCTCTATAAAAAAAAATCAATGGAAAAAAAAAATCCTTCGGTAAGGATTAACAACAAGAATAAAATCCAAATTTCATAACTTGTTTCTGCCTATCATCTCTTCTGTCACTCTTATGTAGTCACAGTCGTCCCCTTTCTGTTGTTACCCAAAACATAGTAAGCTCATTACAGAGCTCATTCTTTTTGCCTGAAACATCCTTCCATCTGTTCTTTGTAAGACTGACATCATTCAGGCCTCAGGTTGAATGGTATCACCTCAGAAAATCCTCTAACCATCCTGTGAGTAGGTCCTTTTCTTCCAATGTCTTTTGTGTTATGTTTTAATGACTTTATAGCACTTACTATCAGAATTCCTTTTCAACTGTTTTTGCCTTGCCTCCTTCACTAGAAATGTATAGGTTCTGAGAGCAGAATTTATTCACTTCTCTAGCCTCATGCCCAGTACCAGTAAGTGAAAGAATTAGAGGTCACGGATTGGGAGGGTTGGAAGTGTGGGCTTTCATCTAAGAAAATGATAATTTTTTTAAAAGTGCTCTATTTTTGGAGTAGTATCTTACTGTAGCCATTTCTCACCTTGTTGGACCACAGCTTTATGACTAGGAAGAACATTTTTGGGTTCTTTCCAAAAGGGATGTCTTGACCTATTAACTATTATCTTTTGCTTTTGTAGAGACGCTCTCCTGGTCTGCGTTCTGACCCTTCTTTGGAACAGAGCTTAAGGATCACTGTTGGCAATGACCGCTTCTGTGTCGGCATACCAGAACGACGGCGGCTTAGTGATAGATTGGGTTCACCAGTGGATAATCTGGAAGACATGGACAGGTGGGCTTCATCTGAGGCAGGGCTATAATAGTGGTTGAAGATAGAAATGTTGTCTTCTGAACGGTATATTTGAAAGAGTGATGCTTGATATCCAGTACAAAGTATAACATTGGAAAAGACTTTGTGAGTTGGGAAGAGTATATTTATGTAGACACTGTTGCTGAAAGAATTATATAGAAGAAAATACTTTAAAGGTCATCCTGGTCCAACTGGAAAGGGGATGGCTGAGGGAACATAAACAGAGTCCTCCAAATTAAAAATAGTTGAGCCCGGCTGGGCGTGGCTCAGCGACTGAGCATCAACCTAGGATCCAGGAGATCTTGGTTCAATTCCCGGTCAGGGCAGATGCCCCGGTTGTGGGCTTGATCCCCAGTGAGGGGCTTGTAGGAGGCAGCCGATCAATGACTCTCTCATCATTGATGTTTCTGTCTCTCTCTCCCTCCCTCCCTCTCCATTCCTCTCTCTGAAATCAATAAAGATATATTTTTTTAAAAAAAATAGTTGAGATGATATGAATTCTAAGATACTGATACTAGGGGTCCCTTCCTCAAAAGGAAAGTTCTGGACAAAATAGGAAATCTTCTAATAGTGTTATTGTTCTGCTTATCCAGGCTGAACTATAGATTCAGAAAGTGTTTAGATAAATTCATGTGTAACATATCTATATTAAATACATAAGCATTAATAGAAAGTTAAGGATCTTTAAAAATGTTACTATTTTACAGCTATTAAGTGTTGTGGAAGGGCAAACACACCCTACAGAGTACTAAATATAGATCTCAGGTGCTAGGAACTTAACTATGTATGGGAAGTAAATAATCACATTAGATGTTTTTCACCTCACAATAGTAAAAAAGTAAGGACAGTACAGGGAAACCACTCAGTTTACCTGAGATCTGAGAACCATGTCTGTGATGGTCTCTGCTCAGCACATTGGGAATTTTCACAAATGATTAGCAGTAGCAATAAATCAATGTACTGTTCTTTCAAACTAGTACTTCCATGTAGTGGTACACAGAGCATAGGCAGGCAGGTGAGGGACAGCTGGCAGGAAGTCTGAGGACCAGTGTTGCCCTTTGGTAATATTTATTTCAAAACTCCAGTGGCTATTTGATGCATTGAAGCAAGGCAGTCCAGTCCAGTGTCATATAACACTGAAGCTTCTGAAGATAGGGCTTCAGGGTATGTGACTATATCACTTAATTGAGAAAACAGCCCTTGCCCCTCTGCTGTTTCTATTTTAGGAGATGACTGAGTAGGCATTGTGAGTGGGTGGTACATCGTGTGATAGTCTTCCTTCCTTGCTGAGGTTTTGAGGTAACTTTAGCATTTCCTCTTGTTAGGCCTAAGGTGTCACCTCCCTTTCCATGAACTTCATTATGCATGTGTTCTTCAGATAGCCAATTTTCTGCTTTTTAATTATAAAAATTAAAATTTTCCTCTTAGGGATTTGGGGCAGTAATCTTTTCAGAATTATATATTTTAGAGAAACAAGTCTATTTTAGAGAAAGTGGTATTAAAGTTCTAAAAGGAGGCCATTCTTTTGACTTTTTACCTCCTGCACTCTTGCTCAATAGGGTTTGTGGATAATTACTGTCCACTAGAACCAGGACATGGGACTGTTGGCATTCTCAGAATGTCTCCTGAAAGTGAGTCCAATTTTTAGCTAATGAAGCAGTTCATATTCATCCTTTGTATGTAGGTTTTTGTTTATTTTTTTCCTGAGATCCCAGAATTATTTCTTTTCCCTTATTGAATCTGTTAAATTTTATATCAGGTTTGGGTTACAGCCAGATTGCCAGGGTTATCAGTATCCTCACCTTGGCAGCTCTGTATGTAGGACTGTAGCTTATTCTGAAAAGGGAACATGATCAAGTTGTGTGAAGACAGTTTCTAAAGACATGCGGATGTAGTTATCACTACACATTGTAAGTTCTGCACATTGTAAGTTCCATTCTTGGAATTATTATACCCTCACTCTTCCTTGCCCTGACATACATTGAAGGAGTAGGATTCCCCCCTCCCTCTGATTTGCCATAGGGAAAAGACAGAAGCAAACATCTTTCTTCAGGCATTTTAGGGAATCAGCAAAATAAAAGAATGGAAAGTTTGGGCTCTGAAGGACTTTTTTTAACAGCTTTATTGAGCCATAATTCATGTACCATACAGTTCACCCATTTAAAGCATCCAATTCAGTGACTTTTTGTATATTCACAGAGTTGTGCATTCACACCACTATGATTAATTTTAGAACATTTTTATTATCTGCATCCTTAGCTATTAGTTCTCCATACCCTCTGCCCTAGCCTATCACTAATCTACTCTCCAACTCTATGGATTTGCCCATTCTGGATATTTCATATAAGTAGAATCATATAACATATGGTCCTTTGTGACTGGCTTCTTTCACTTAGCATAGCAGTTTTTCTCATTATTATTTTTTTTTAATTCTCACCTGAGGATATGTTTCCTCATTGATTTTTTAGAAAGAGAGGAAGGGTGAGAGAGAAACGTTGATGTGAAAGAGGAACATCGATTGGTTGCCTTCTGTACGTGTCCGGACCGGGATTGAACCCACAACCTAGCTTTGTGCCCTGATCCGGAATCAAACACAAAACCTTTTGGTGCAGGGATGATGCTCCAACCAACTGAGTCCCCCAACTGGGGCAGCATAACAGTTTTTCAAGGTTCAGTCATTCCTTTTTATTGCCGATAATATTTCATTGTAGGTATTTTGTTTATCTAGTCATTAGCGATGAATGGACGGATAACATTCGAGTTGTTTTTCCTTTTTGGCTATTATGAATATGGTGCTGTGAATATTGGTGTACAAATTTATTTGTGGACATAATGTTATTGTATATGATTTTTAACTTGTTTAATGGAATTTGTAAATACAAAAAAAGCAGAGAGAATGGTACAGTGAGCCCCATGTATTCATCACCCACATCCAACAATCCAATTTTTAAATAGATCATATTTTAGGAAAGAGTTGGCCTTAACCAAAGCTCTAATAAAGAATCTGTCACTGGACTATTCTGAGTTATAGGGGATCAGGTGGCCCTTTTTAGGGCTCACTTTTATTGCAGCCAGTTTTTTCACTTATCCTTTGGGAGAGCTAGGGAAGGAGGATAGAAACTTCTAATAAGCAACCCAATTTCTGCCTGTATTTACATGATAATTTATTCTTTTAACTGTTTCTATGCCTTCTTTCATTGTTTTTTGTCTCCTTTTGCTGGAGATTGCAAGTCTGGACTGAGACTTTCTGAGAGTCATCTCATTTCTAGCTTCTTGGTATTTAGTGTTGGATTAGATCTTGGGTTAGTATGCCGTTTGGTGGTGACATGTAATAGTTCTAGTGGAGCTGAATGTGGGAGCATGGATGACCTTGCTACTACTCATGGAGACTGTTTTTTTTCCCCTTCACTAATAGTATCAGCGACTTTTTGTATGGTAGGTTGTATTTTAGCAATGGAGTGACTCACCTCATGGACAATACTCTCTGGAAATAGGTGTGTTCACAGCTGACAAACCTATAAAGTAAAATATTTTTACATTTGATTTCAGAGATTATTCCCATCCCTTCCTATTTCATTCTATACTGAGAACCTAAAATTCCTCAGATTCTTGGGAAGGAGGTAACAGGAACCTGGATTCCCACAGATGGCATTCTTTTATAGGAGGGGATAAAGTTTATCCTTGATAGTCTTTCATAAAGTTATTTATAGCTGTTAACCCGATCTGAAACTTTGAACAAAGGCTGGGCTGGTGAATAAGAAAAGGCAACTGGAGTTTTCTATATTCTGCTAACTTAGTCCCAGAGACAGGAAAGCAACTATTTTTTTAAGAAAAAGTCATTTCTTAGAAACTCACAAAAAACAAAAGTAGGTATCAGAAACTTAGAGGACACTAATAATTACCACGCTTTGGATGGTAATTCACTCTGGAATGTGAGTGACATGTAAATTTTTCATTCATATTACTTAAAAGTCATATGCTGAAAATGCTAAAGGATCTTTATTTCCATCTATGATTTAAGTCAGAAACTTTCTTTTTGGGCAATAGAAGCTTTGTGACCATATGCCCAAAAAGGTTAGGACTGTTGTATGTGGTGTAGAGCTCTGAGCTAAAAGGACAGATGTCCCATCCTGTATTTTTTACCTTCATGTCACAAAGGTCCAAGACCTTTTTATTTCTATGAAATAAAAATATATAGTGAGCCACACCATCACAAACTCTTTCCTGGGCCTGAGATTATCAGAGTGCTCATGGCTATCAAGGCAAGGCAGGAAAGAGGGTAACAAAACAGGCTGTGAGGGAGTTTTACAGTTTTTAATATGTGAGCCAGCAAAACAAAGCATTGGAGAACCTTCTAAAACTTACAAGAAAATTATGCCAATTAGGTAGATCAGTAGTTACAAGTTTTGTGTGTGTTTTTCTTACAGTGAAATCTTTCTTTTCCAAGTGAAATATTATACAGAACTTTACTATATAAACAGATAACTTTGGGGCTAGTATGATTCAATGAGTAGAAGGCTCAGAGCCATGCACACTCTGTTTTCTTAGTATGTCCTTTTTTTGGCAACTCTTGAGCACTGTTTAGAATCTCTGTGGAGGACAACTTGAAAATCAGTGATCTTAACTTGTGTTTATCAAATTTTAAAGTGCATACAAATCACATGGAGATCTTGTTAAAATGCAGATTCTGATTTAGTAGGCCTCAGTGGAGCCTGAGAATTTGTATTTCTAAAAAGTTCTCAGGTGCCTGGCCGGGCGTGGCTCAGCAGTTGAGCGTCGACCTAGGATCCAGGCGATCGGGGTTCGATTCCCAGTCAGGGCACATGCCCAAGTTGTGGGTTCGATCCCCATTCGGGGGCGTGCAGGAGGCAGCAGATCAATAACTGTCTCATCATTGATGTTTCCATCTCTCTCTCTCCCTCTCTCTCTCTGAAATCAATAAAGATATATTTTAAAAAAATAAAAATTAAAAAATAATTAAAAAATAAAAAGTTCTGAGGTAATACTGATGCTGCTTATTCAGACCACACTTTTAGTAGCAAAGAGCTAGAACTTAGCTACTGTAGAGGTCCGTAACCCAGGGCTCTTCGTAGTCTGGTAGTGGTGGTTTCACATCTGCCAAACCCCAGCATGATACTTTACCACCAAAGTCTAGTCAAAGAAATCAGCCTAAGAGGTCTGTCTATATAGATTAGTAATATTTCCCCTTGTTTTGAGGCTGAAGCTGCTTGTGTGTGCCCCAGGGGAAAGGGAAGGAAAATGTTCCATGTGATTTGTTCTTGGACTTCATGATTATTGTCTTTTGTCCTAAGTATTCTATAGCATCCATATCGAATGTCAGTCTCTTAGCCTTGTCTGGTCTTGCTCTTTCCAAGTCTATTGTATTCAGTAAGTCTTTTCTCTTTCCTCAGGGATAACTTGACTGATGATTCTGTCTTCACTCGAAGTTCCCAAAGCACTCGAGGTCTTGAACGATATATTTCCCGGGAGGAGAGGCCTCTCAGTCCCTTCTTGGGACAGCTAGATGAGGACTACCGAACAAGAGAAACTTTCCTGCATCGTTCTGATTATAGTCCCCATATCAGTTGTCATGATGATATGTTGCATGGAACAGAACGGAGTAGAGACAAACTCAAAGGCTCCTACTCTGTACGACCTGAGGAAAGGAGCCGGGAGGCCAAACGGCCCCGTTATGATGACACAGAGAAGACGCATAGCATGGGAAGTGATCACCCAAGTTTTACATCAGGGACCCGCAACTATCGACAGCGTAGACAGAGCCCAGGCCCTAGGTTTCTAGACCCTGAGTTTCGAGAGCTGGACCTTGCCAGGCGAAAACGAGAGGAAGAGGAGGAACGAAGTAGGAACTTGAGTCAGGAGCTGGTGGGAGTTGATGGTGGTGGCACAAGCTGTTCCATCCCTGGATTGTCAGGTGTGCTAACAGCATCAGAACCAGCATATTCTTTACATCGGCCTGAGGAGGTATCTGTGATGCCCAAGAAGTCGATTCTGAAGAAGCGGATTGAGGTGGACATGGAACCTTCCATGCAGGTCTCTGCTGTGTTTCTTCCTATGGTCTCTTGCTAGTTCCTTTAATACCTTAAAGCCTGGTTACTTATCTGGGGCTCTATCCCTAATGGTATCTTTGTAATATGTACTGGGCCAACATTGTTATGCCTATGAGTTGCACCTTCCAGGACTCCCAAAGGAAACTAACTGTATGTCTCATAATGCATCAGTAGAGAGCTTCTACTGTCATATATTAGGCTTTCTAAACAGACATTTTGGAGACTATCCATTGTATCTATTTCTCTAAACTGGGTAGCCCTGTAGGAATTTTGAGTATGAGTTTCTTGGAAATGAAGCTTGAGGCAAAGGGAGATGATCTGAATTTTCCTCATCTCTCTTTAGAGAGAAAACAAAATAAATGAGTGGTAAGACACTAGACCAGAAATCAGGTGATTCTGATTCTGGACCCATCTCTGCCACCAGTTTGCTGTGTGATTTTTAGACAAGTTCACCTCACCATTCTGGGCCTTGATGTTTTTTCCTCACCTATGAAAAGATGGTCAGGCATGAGCACTAGTTTTTAGCTGTCCTTTTAACAGCTAAAGGTTTCTGAAGAGGTACTTAGGATACTTAGGGAAGCAAGGGGAGGCTGGACAGTTAGTGTTTCAGAGTTTCCTAACTCCACTTCAACCAAAGCAGCTCTACCTTTATATGTGTGTTTTTTTCTTTCTTTTGGAATCCGTAGAAAACAAGTAAGCTAGGACATCTCTAAAGTTCTTTTCTATTCAGATTCTTTGATAAGGACAACAAATGAGCAGAAGGGAGGATTCATTCAAATTGGCCTTCTTTCCTATTTCTCTTTGCCATAGCAGAAACATCTGGAGAGATGGGGACCTAAATCTTGAACCTGGCTAAGGATACTGTACCTCCCCTTCATCCATACTTATCTTCCTCCTATTAATTCAAGAATAACAAAGTAACTAAGTAGTTCGCTCAATTGCTAGTTTTCTGAGTTTCTGCTTAGAGGCCAAATTGGTTGTATTTGTCTTTGCAGCTTGAGAGTTTTTCCAGCAGTACCAGCTGCAGCCAGGATCATTCTCTCTACTCTGGACACCCATCTGTTCCACTGAGTGGTGCTATTGATGCTTTTGCTTCAGAGCTTGAAAACAACAAGGGGACTATGGTAGAGACTACCCTGAAGGAACCTCAGGGCAACCTCTACCAATGGGGTCCCCTCCCTGGGATGACCAAGGATAACAGTCCTCTCCGAGAGAAGTTTGGAAGTTTTCTGTGCCACAAAGGGAAATTGGATATGAAGCCTGAGGGACCTGAGCGGCACACAGACTTCTTGCTGCCCCATGAGAGAGCTAGCCAGGATGGCAGTGGTTTTTCCCGCATTCTGAGCATGTTGGCAGATTCTACCAGTACACAGGAGAAAAGGCGACGTAGCTTCCCTGACATTGAGGATGAGGAGAAGTTTCTCTATGGAGATGAAGAAGAGGATTTAAAGGCAGAATCTCCACCGAAGCCCCTTGGGGGCTCCGAGAGTGAAGTTTTGAGGCAGAAAGCAAGCTCTTCCCTGCCATCTTCAGTTCCAGCTGTAAAGCTAGAATCAATAGAAGAGACCAATCCAGAATATGCCAAGATTCATGACTTGCTCAAGACCATAGGCCTGGATATTGGGGTAACAGAGATTAGTCAATTGGCTGCACGCACCCAGGAACGACTTCATGGCAAGAAGCCATCACGTTCCTCCACTGACCGCTGTTCCTCAGTTGACCGCCGTTTCTCAGCTGATCGACATTCCTCAGATCCTCACAAATTGGAGAGCAGGGAGGCACACCATAGCAATACCCACTCCCCGGAGGTGTCCTGTCCACATCCAGTCTCCCCTGTGGATCCTTACCTGCTCACAAAAAACAGCCCCCCATTCCTAAAGTCTGACCATCCAGGGGGTCATATTGCAGGACCAGAGGTGGTTGGCAGTGGGTTTCAGTCGTCTGTTGCAGTCAGGTGCCTGTTGCCATCGGCCCCATCCGCCCCAGTTAGACTTCCACACACTGCTTCTTTATCTCAGTTTCATGTGCCAAGAGCCTCTCAGTTTGCTGCAGCTCGGATACCTTCAAACTACCAGGGTCCTGCCATTCCCCCTGCTTCCTTTGATGCCTATAGGCATTACATGGCATATGCAGCCTCAAGGTGGCCCATGTACTCCACCTCACAACCATCAAAGCACCCTCTACCTGACCCACACAGGGTAATGCCAGTTACCAAACAAGCTACTCGTAGCCGTCCCAATCTTCGTGTGATCCCCACTGTGACTCCTGCTGAGCCCAAACAGGATGAGTTAGTGCTAGGCTCAATTCCTACTGCACAATTGCCTGTCCAGGTGACCATCCCATCGCTCATAAGATATAATCCGGAAAAGATCTCTGATGAGAAGAATCGTGCTTCCCAGAAGCTGAAGGTGAATATTAGCTTTGGGGATCCTGTGCCTGAGTCTTTTATTTTAACATAAATTTGCATTTGTCTTTTAGAGGGAGCTGAAAAAATTTAAGACCCTCTTAAGTTCTTTGGAGACTGCTGTCATCACCCTAAATAATGTATATATCTCCTGTTTTTCTCACATGTTTTTTTATTAAGACTAAGCTAAGTCTGGCCCTAGGTCCCACTGTAACTGCTAGACTACTTTTTTTCTATTTTAAGTTTATTTTCTTTATTCAAAATATTTGCCTTAGAACACTATGAGCCTTGAAGTCTTCAATATGACCTCATCAGGGAGTGAGGAACCAAAATTGGGTTGTCTGATGGAGTATCTTTTTATGACACTTTTTTAAAAAAAGTAGTTTTTATACTATCAAGGCTCATTGGGTTCCCAGGCTGTTGGAAGGGAGCAGTGGCTGTGGTAAAGGTACAATAATTCTTAATGTTTTAGAGCAGTAGGTAAAAATTATGTAGGGACATGCAATACTAATTAGAAGAATTTTAAATGGAAAAATTAATACATACTGTTAATTTTAAAGGTTCTTAATAACTATTAACTGACTTTGTTTAGGAACGTAAAAATGTTATATGCATAGATTTGATTTGCTAATAAAATAACACCTGAGGAGAAAACAAGAAAAGGAAAAATTGGAGAACCAATCTCATTTTTTTCCAGTTTACAAGAAATTTAGCTAATCCTTGAGAAGACCAAAAAAAATTAGCTTAATTTTCCACTGTACTTGGATTCCCTGAACTTCAGTGTTCCATTTTGTTGAAATCTTTTGGGAAAGAAGGGTAGGTTCAAAAAAGACAAGACTGAAGAGATACTGTTTGGAGACTGAGCACTTTCCCATTAAGGACCTAGCACTTATATCAGGGCTGATAATAACACAGGTTTTTCACACTTGCCCATTATGGACAAGCCATATTTGTTTTTTCCATTAGGTGGTAGTAATACAATTGAAAGATTATGAGCTTTAGATCATTTATACATGAATTTTAAATCCTCTTACTATATCATCTTGGGTATGTTACTTAATCTTTCACAGCCTCAATCTTCTTACTGTAACAGAGATAATGTCATGAGAATGAAATAAAATGACATATGTAATGCAGCTAACACAGTGCCTCACCCATAACACATTTTAGTTTCTTTCTTGATGGTTCCCTTTGGGCTTAGAACTACTATCTTAACAATTGCTCTCAGTAGCATTAGTTAAAATTAATAGTGTAGTGCTTCCTGTATAAAAATAATACTTTTTGGGCAGTGTAGCTCTGGAAAGGATAATTCAGTTCTGGAACTTGAATCAGAATGAAATCACCTTCACTATAAAGTCAGAGCTTCTGTGTACAGATATTTAGATTCTTGCATTCAGATACTACCTAGCATGAGGGCTTATGGATGAGTGCAATAGGAAATGGAAGATATTGGACGCTGAAGCACTTTCTTACTGTTTTGTACTTTGCAGGTTATTGAAGAGAGGGAAAAGCTAAAGAGTGACAGGGAAGCTCGCCAGAAGAAAATGTACTATCTCAGGACTGAGTTGGAACGACTTCATAAACAACAAGGTATCAGACACCCCTTTGTATGACTGTAGTAACTTGAGTAGGAGACCCAAATCAAGAACTCTGGGGACTCTCAGACAAGAGTGGCCTGAAGTTTCACTGTAAAAATTTTTTGAGATAATTAGGCTTATAGAAAAGTTACAACTGTAGTGTAAATAATTCTCACGTATTCATAATTACTAGCATTTTGCTATATTTGCTCTATTCCTATTTTTCCCCTCTCTCAATCTGTGGGTGTGTATAATTTTTCCTGAGTCAGCATGTGTCTCCTAACAACAAAGAATTGATTTGCATGACCATAGTACATTTACCAAAATTAGGAAATGAACAGTAATGTAGTACTAGTCTACTGATACTCATATTTCACCAGTTGTCTAAATAATGTCCTACAGCAAAAGAAAATGCAAGATTATGCATTGCATTCTGTTGTCATGCTCTTTTAGTCTCCTTTAATATGTAATAATTTCTGAATCTTTTTATTTCATGACATTGACATTTTATTTTTATTTTTTAATCCTCACCCTAGGATATTCTTTTCCACTGCTTTTCAGAGAGAGTGGAAGGGAGAGATAGAGACAGACAGAGACAGAGAAACATCAGTGTGAGAGAGAGACATTGGTTGGCTACCTCCCCCAGTTGCCCCAACCAGGGCCAGGGATTGAGCCTGCAGCTGAGGCGAGGTACATGCCCTTGACCGGAATCAAACCCGAGACCCTTCAGTCCGTGGGCTGATGCTCTAACCACTGAGCAAAACCCACTAGGGCAACACTGACATTTTAGAAGAGAAGTCACATATTTTGTAGACTGTCCATTAATTTTGGTTTGTCTTTATTTAATTCAAATTATGAATTTTTGGCAGGAACATCACAGAAGGGTGATGCTGAATTCATATCAAGTGTTGATTTGTCCCATTACTGGTGATACCAACTTTGATCATTTGGTTAAGGTGGTGTCTGCCAGGTTTCTCCACTGTAAAGTTACTATTTTACCCTTTTTAATTAGTAAGTATCTTATAGGGGAGATACTTTGAGACTATATAAATATTCAGTTGCTCCTCAAACTTTTGCCTACTAGTTTTAGCATTCATTGATGTTCTTGCCTGAATGAGTTGTTGTTATGGTTGTTAAATAGTGATTTTCTAATTTCATTATTCTGTCTTCATTAGTTTACTTTATGTTGTAAGGAGGAGCTTCCCACCTACCTCTCCTCCTCCATTTATTTATCTATCCATTTATATCATTGTGAACTCATGGATTCTTCATTCAATAGATTGTAATAAAATGCTGTCATTTATTTTCATGTTCAAATTGTCCCAGATTTGGCCAGTGGGACTCCTTTAGGTTGACTCCTGTGTTGTTCTGATATGTCCCCATCATTTTTTGAGTACTTTACTTTTTGTCCTAAAAAGATGTTCTATAATGCCTCTTTGTGTGTGTGTGTGTGTGTGTGTGTGTGTGTGTGTTAATCCTCACCTGAGGATATTTTTTCCATTGATTTTTAGAGGGAGTGGAAGGTAGTGAATGAAGGAGAGAGGGAGGGAGAGGTGGAGAGAGAGAGAGAAACATTGACGTGAGAGAGAGACATCAATTGGTTGCCTCCTGCACACACCCCGACCTGGGCCAGGGATTGAACCTGCCACCCAAGTACATGAACACCCGACCTTTGGTGCATGGGCTAGCGTTCTCACCACTGAACCACACCGGCCAGGGTCCAGGATACCTCTTTTGATTCCTTCTCTTCACCTATACTTTTAAGAATTAACATACACCTCAAGGAAAGAACATAACAAGGTTTCTAAATACTACAGCTTGGTGATAGCGTGGGAAAACAGAGTGGGAGAAGATATCATTTGTCCTGTTTGGGTTTGAACTATTTAGGGATAAGAATCTTAGTTACTAATCCTGTGAGGATTAATTCATGAGGACCTACCATTTGGTTAGGAGATAACATTAAGTGAGCCTAAGGCAAAACTTAAAACTCAGTGGTAGGCATTGGTAAAGGGTCCTTAAATCAGACTAAGTTGAACATGTTACCAATTTTTATCCTCTGAATAATTCTTTGCATTTCTGGATCTGGAGAGGACAGCCACTGGATTCATAGTTAAAACATTTATTAATCTTTTTGGAGAACACATGCACACAACATGTATGTATACTATTTTGGGGATTCATGGGGCCCCTGAGGCCTGTCTGTAGATCCTTAGCTAATAACCCCTGTATGAAAGATAATGTAATCACTCCTCTTTTACCTCCATAGAAGCTTCAACTAAACCAGCCCAGGTGGAAAGAGAGTTCCACTTGGTTTTTAAAAGTTTTATGGAGGTTTAGCCAGTTTGGCTCAGTGTTTGGCAGAGTGTTCACCTGCTGACTGAAGGGTCTCAAGTTCCATTCTGGTCAAGGGCATGTACTTCGGTTGCAGACACCAATCCCTGGCCACATTCTGGGCGCCTGTGGGAAGTGACCAATCAATGTGTCTCTCTCACATTGATATCTCTCTCTCTCTTTCTCTCTCTCTCTCTCTTCCCCCCCCCCCTCCTTTCCACTCTCTCTAAAAAGCAATGGAAAAAAATATCCTTTGGTGAAGATTAAAAAAAAAAGTTTTGTGGGAAAGATTTTTGACCATAAAATCTTGAGAGATTGCTACTTATGACTGAAAAATAATTTGTCTTAACTTACTTTCCTTGTGTTTCTTTCCATTGACATTTGATTGCTCAGGGGAAATGCTGCGCAAGAAACGAAGGGAGAAGGATGGCCACAAAGACCCACTCCTGGTGGAAGTGAGTCGGCTTCAGGATAACATTATGAAGGACATCGCAGAACTTCGACAAGAGGCAGAAGAGGCCGAAAAGAAGCAATCTGAACTGGACAAAGTGGCTCAAATCTTGGGAATTAACATTTTGGATAAATCCCAGAAGTCTTCAAGTGACAGTAAGGAGCCTACAGAGAAGCCTGGGAAAGCAGAAAAATCTAAGAGCCCAGAAAAAGTGTCATCGTACTTAAACTCCTCTTCGAACAACAAGGTGAAAACTCAACTTTTCCATTTTTATTATATTTTTATTTTCATGGACTCCTAAAGAAGCTTTCTATAACTAACCATTTTCTTAGTTTTCCTTTCCAACCTGTTCTTACTCTTGTTAGATTTTTGTAAAGCATAGATCAGATCATGATACTCTCCAGAATTTTAGCAGTTCCCCATTGCGGACAAAGAATCCCAAATCCTCAGTATTCAGGGCACTCCATGTTCTTGTTCTAGCATTTACTCCTTAACCTACTCCAGTTTTGGCTTCTGTTATCATAACTTATATATACCATATTGTGGGTTCATGTTTAGCAACAAAGTCATGTTGTACATTTCAGTTGTCAAATCAGTACAATAAAATCTCAATGTAATAGATTAATTCAGGTGAGAGGGTTTCCATTAAAGCCGGAAGTCCGTTATATAATAAAGTAGGTTTTCCAAATGCGTATGTTAAAAAATTGACAAATTAGTTTATCCGTTTTTACTTATGTAGACAGGTTTGTGTAATTAAAATTAAGTATGTTTGGAAAGTTTAATTTCACAGAAAAGTTTTCTATATATATTACTATAATTTTAAATTTATACTGAATAGGTCTAGTAAATGCATGCATTCACCAGTCACCAAGAGTAAACAAATGCACATTGCTGAGGCATGGCTTAGCTCCTGTTGGAACATCATCAGCCTGCACACGTTAAAACTGCTGCAGAAAATCATGCCACGCAACAACAGAACCAATTACCTAGTGGGCGAGATGCCTTGTGATGAAGTACTAATCATTCACTGAACATTGTTTATAAGCAGTGACTCTTGGATTTAAATATGTAGACTATAGTTGTAGATATGGAATATTTATTTATGCCAGTGCAGTTACTACAGTGTTTTTTCCAACATATGGCCTATTCGCAAAAATTTGTTAAAAATAACAGTGAATTAATAACAAAAAAATTTAACGTGTTAATTTAATTATAAGCAAATCTTGGTTAAAAGCATTTTAAAATTAACAAGGTGTTAATTTTCACTTATGACATATGGACCAGAAATTTTGTCTGTTAAGTCAGAAGTCCATTACATTGAGGTCTGCAAAATCGAAGGTTTACTGTATTTGATACAGGGAGTCACTAACTCTTAAAAATGCTTTCTTCCCTTGGCTGCTATCACACTTCTTTCTCTCCTAGCATGCTGGCTGCTGCTGCTTAGTCTCCTTCCCTGCCTGTTCTCTTATACCTGATCTTTAACTATTTTAGTTAGGTCTCAGTCCTAGCTTAGTTCTCCAGAATTCTGCTTTTCCTTAGGTAATTTTATTCAGTTTTATGCTGAAATACCATGCTGACACCTTCTAGTTTTATACTGATTCTTTTGAGGTCCAAACCTAAGTATCCAACAGACTACTCACCATTTCTACTTCAATGTCTCATAGATACCTCAAAATCAATATATCCTAAACTAAACTAATGATTGTGCTCAACTTCTTTCTAACTTTTTCTTCCTCTGTTATTACCCATTTCAGTGAATGGCACTACTGTCCTAGTTTTCATGACAACAATCTGAAAAGCATTCTTGGTGCTTTCTTCTCCCTTACTGCTCCATACCAAATTCTACCTGCTCTCCCTCCAAAATAGATCTCAATTTCATCCATCTCACCATCTCCATTGCCATCCAAGTTCAGGCCACCTTCAAGTCTTGCTTATACTGCTACACTCCTATTTCTTTCTTCACATACAGCCACTGATCATGATATTCCCTTGCGTACCTCTTCAGCCTCATTTTATGCATCTTTTCCCCATGACTCACTATAATTTCATTACTGGCCTTTTTTTTCCACAAATCTATCATTCTCTCTAATGTCTTTGCATCTTCTCTTCCCTCTGATTATCATGCAAACCCCACTCTTTCCTTATCCCTTGTAACTAACTCATATTCATTCTTCAGGTTGCAGCTTAAATTATTTCCCTGACTCCCTTCCTTGATTTCCCAGACTGTTAAAATTGCCTGATACACATTCACAGTACTTGTAATTTTTTGTCTTAGCATTTATGACAGTTATATAATTGCATGTGTTCCCCCAATTAGATTTTAAGGTTCAAGGGACAGGCACTGTCTTATTCTTCAATATAGTCCCGAATATGTAGCTTGGGGCCTGGCACATAGTGAGTAGTGCTCAATAAATATTACACTACATCTTAGACTCCTACCACCTCAGAACGCTTGCACTTTTCAAGATGTGCAATATGCTATTTTGCCTCTCTAATTTTGCATTAATAATTCTCTTAGCCTGGAGTAATCTTTTTCCCAACCCCACTCATCTTCTAAGGCCCAACTTGAATACTACTTCTCCATGAAGAATTCCTGAGTTCTACCCAGATTTAGTGAGCCCTTCTTTAATACTCTTACAATATATTACTTTGTTTCTTTATAAGATGTATTTCATTCTATCATATTTAAAACATGATTTACAGCATGTCTGTTCTCATGCTTGTCTTCCAGTAAATGAGAGCTTTGTGAGAATAAAAGAGTATAACTTTATCTTCGAGTTTCCCACAGCATCCAGTATGTCTAGTATATAGTAGATGCTCAGTTCATGTTTGGGGGATAGAGAAAAGAATATTCTGTATTCTCTATCAACCAAACTCTCATTATTCCGTATCTTCCTGGAGAGTTCTCTTTCTCAACCAGATAACACTATACTCTTTTATACCAGGGTCATTGAGTTCAATGACCTTTAATGGGAGAAGAGCTTGAAAGTTCTGGCTCTTTGTAGTTGAATTATACATTGTTTGGGGCTCTGTTTATACACCAACCCATGATAGTCTATCATCTTTATTTGAGTGAGTCTTCATGTTCTCTGAAGCTAACAGAAATATGTTGCAATTCAGTTTTCATTTCAGCAGTAAGGAACGTTGTGTCTGTAATCTCTCTTTTCTACCTGTTCTTGGTATTTCTTCTTTCTTTGCCTCTCTTTAAAATGCATATTTGGTTTTCTGTTTTCTATTCATTTCATAAAAATAAACACACATTTCCATCATTTCATTCACCTAGAGACAACTGTTATTAATACCTTATATATTATTCCAATACTCTTTTTCTGTTCATTAATTTAAGAAATATTTATTGATCTCTGAGAAAGTGCCAGGCACTATCCTGGATATGGGAAGTATAGCAGGGAACTGTATAGACAAGGTTCTTGTTCCTTCTTCTCATGAAATAGGAGAAGATAGACAATAAATAAGTTCAGGTTAGGTAATGACAAGTGCCTAAACAAAGAAAATAGGATAAGGGATATAGAGTAGTTAGGGAAAGTTTTTTGGATAAGGTAACATTTGATATTCTATGCCTATTCACATATCTTTATTGATTATTCAAATGTATTTTGTTACATACTTTTCTCAGAATATAATGAACTTCTTTTCATGTCAATAAATAGACTTCTTTAATAACACTTTTTATTGATTTTTTTTTTTTTTTTTAGAGAGAGAGGAAGGGAAAGGGAGAGATAGAAACATCGATGAGAGAGAAACACCAATTGGCTGCCTCCTGCATGCCCCCTACTGGGGATCGAGCCTGCAACCCAGGCATGTGCCCTGATCAAGAATCGCACCTGTGACCTCTTGGTACCTGGGTCGATTCTCAACCACTGAGCCACTCCGGCTGGGCTTTAGTGACTCTTGAATAAGGAAAGATTATCTTTGATGTGCTAATTATTAGCCTTTATCCTGTCCATTTCCCACCAGTCAGTATTATAGATGCCTAGCTCCCTGATCTTATCTACTATAGAACCTTATGTATACTTACCCACTCTGTGTTCCAGAATTATCTCTTTTCTGTTCCTCACTCCTGAACATTAACCAAAATTCTTATTTCCTAAGTGTGTTGTTCTCAGCTAACTGACATATGAATTCATATTAAAGTATTTATTATCGATAACTTAATGTTTGGGAGTTGGTATGTTTTAAAAGAGGATTCATGTTAACTCAGAGGTGTTAAATTGGTGGTATAAAATATCAATAGAAATAGACTACTGTCTGCTTTGTGCACATCATAATCCCTGCTCTCCAGTGTTCCTTACCGGTATGTTTCTGTGATAAGTGAATTCACTGTCATCCATTCTCTGCATTTGCATAACCTGTAAATTTACCTTTTTTCTTTGGTTTTTCTTCCCTCCATAGTTTTCATTATGATTTTTAAATTTCACTGTTGTATTTAATTGCATAGGTAACACTTTCAACATCTACCAAAGGGTATACAATAAAAAGACCCTTATCTATTCCTGTTCTCTACTTCACTTCCCCAGAGGCAGCCAGCATTTCGATAATCTTGAGTATTCTTCTAGATATTGTAGGATATATAAGTAAATATGTTGCCATTGTGATTTAGTCCCATGAGGAGATAGTACTCTGGAGTCTAATTAGTTCTGTTTGAGCCTTACAGAGACTTCTTTGGAGTTTTCTCCAGTTTATGCAGCTTTGGGTACTGGAAAAATGATCATAGAGGCCTATTTCTATAATTGTGATAGGTTACTTGCTTTTTCTTCTTTTTTTTTTAAGCCGCATCCGAGGATATTTTTTCCATTGCTTTTCAGAGAGAGAGAGAGAGAAAGAGAAACATCAATTGATTGCCTCCTGCATGCTCCCCCACTAGGGCCAGGGATCAAGCTGCAATGAGTATGTTCCCTTGGCCAGAATCTAACCTGGGACCCTTCAGTCCACGGGCCAACACTCTAACCACTGAGACATACTGGCTAGGGCATTACTTGCTTTTTCTGAGAGAAGACAGATCTAGGCTGCCTTGAATTTCTTCTAAGTGCAGGTTTTTTTCCCTTGTAGGAATCAAAGGTAAACATTGAGAATTCTCGTACTAAGAGCCCTAAGCCTGTGGAGAGCCTCCAGTCAGCTACTAAGCAGTCTGATCAGCCCATTGCTGCCTATGAGTATTATGATGCTGGCAGTCACTGGTGCAAGGACTGCAACACCATCTGTGGGACCATGTTTGACTTCTTCACCCATATGCACAATAAGAAGCACACACAGGTAGGTACCCTGCCCTCTGTTACTGCTTCTCTCACCCTCCTTCCCCTCAAACTTCTATACCCCCATCTGCATTACAAAGCTGGCAAATGAAACATTCTCATATGGGCAGGAGCCCCAATATGAAGAGCCAAGAGATACCAGCAAAGGAGACACCATCCCCAGGTCTCAGTCCAGGGGACCTGCCTGTAACTAAACACCATGACAAGTGTAAGTGAGGCTTCAGCCTCTTTTGATTCCTTGAGCACCTGATTATTTGTTTCATTTTAGCCATTGCTGGTACTTGCTCTAACATGTGTTTACCTTTTCCACAGGTGATTTCCGTTTAAACGTTTGGCAGAGCGGGTGGGGGTGGGTAGCTGGGGGCTTCTGGTCCCCCCTGGTGTGTGGGGAGAAAGAAAAGAAAAGTGGGTCATTGAGTTTTTAGTGCTGTTGTGTGAGCGCCTCTGCCTCTTGCAAATAGACACTGGATCCCTACAACAGACCTTGGGCTTTAAAGACCCAGAGTGAGGCCAAGCAAGATACCACAAAGCGCACTGACAAGATAACTGTTCCTGCAAAAGGTATGTTTCCTCCCTACCATTTTTGTGGTTTCCTTATATTCAGCCAAGGAGGAGGTATCCCTAAACTAAGGTGCTAGGAAGCAGCATAGTGTGAAACATAAATACTTTTTGACAAAACTGTAAGAATACTAGGTCCTGAAGAAATACAGAACTGTATAAGACAAGAATGATCTCTATCCATATGGCCAAAAATCTAACAGATATTAAACATGTATACCACTTAAAAATAGAATTTTCTTTGACACTGGCTTATGCACTAAAGTCTTATTTATTTGAAATACAGTTTTAAAACCCAAAAACGGTGCAGTAATTTAACTGCCTTTTCAACTAAGAAATATTTTTGAATAGTTGTTATTAAGGGGGTAAACTGAGAAGTAGAAAGTTTCTTTGTCTTTAAACTTCTCAGTTTCTTACCTTCATAAGTAGTCAGTGCTGCTACATCCTATAGATCTGAAGAAGATAGATGGTTCCTGAGTAATTAATACGAACATGAGAGATCCTCATACAAATAGTACTGGGCTATTTGGGAGTATAGTTTTAAAATCTCCTAAAATACTTAGTGCTAGTTGGAGTTTGAGGAGAATTGGCAACAGAAATGAGTCTGGCACAGGAAACTCCTGAATGTACCAGTCAGTGTTCCCAAGAGGTAGAAGGCATAGATCCTGAGTTCAGGCTTTAGGTTGGGAAGACTATGCCATTGAAATTTATCTAAATGCTACTTCTGACTCAAAAGTGGGTAAGGTCCTCTATACCATTAGCCATTTTACTACAAAGGGAAAGTGGGATTTCCTTTGGTTGCTGTCATCCTGGGTGGAAATAACTTATTTTCTTGATTTTCTTCCACTTCCAGGCTCTGAGTTTCTGATTCCCATCACTGGATATTACTGCCAGCTCTGTGAGGAATTTTTGGGGGATTCAATTTCTGGAGAGCAACATGTGAAGGGTCACCAACACAATGAGAAATATAAGGTTGGTTCTTGTAGTAGCCTGTGGGGTTTCCCACTTTCTGCAGTAATCCTTTTGACTTTGTCAAACAAGTTGACAACCAGAAAAAGTCATTAACACTACAAATTCCATATGATTGCTAGGAAGTTCTCAATCCTAGTGAGAGATGCTGTCCTGATAGAACCATCTATATCCTTGAGAGAGATGACTTCTGGGGATTGGTGGGGCCAATATTTTCTCTCTTGTAGTATTTTGACCAGTTGTTGAGCCTTTATCTTTTCTCTTCCCAGAAATATGTGGTCGAAAACCCATTGTATGAGGAGCGGCGGAATCTGGACCGCCAAGCTGGCTTGGCTGTGGTCCTAGAGACAGAAAGGCGACGTCAGAGTGAGCTAAAACGCAAACTTACTGAGAAACCAAAGGAAGAGAAGAAAGAAAAAAAGGCAAAGATTATGAAAGACATAAAGGAAGATGACAAGGTCTCTGAGGAATTAGAGGACCAGCTCTATGAGGATGGGAACTCCCCTGAAAAGGATGAAAACAAGAGGAAGAGTAGCATCAAACTCCAATTAAAAGAAGAAGTAAAGAAAGAATTACCAGCATCTTCATCTTTTGGGAAATTCAGCTGGAAGAAACCAGAAAAAGAGGAGGAAAAAAGTTCAGTGGCCCAAAGTATGCCCAAGGAAGAGATTGTGGAAAGCAGTAAGGACAAAGAGGATAGCAAAGCTGAAGCTGGGAAGGCAAAGCCCATCAAAATCAAGCTCTCTGGGAAAACTGTTGTTGCACATACTAGCCCTTGGATGCCTGTTGTGACAACTTCAACCCAGACTAAGATCCGACCCAACCTGCCTATCCCATCAACAGTGCTCCGCAAGTCAGGGTCAGCCACAGTCAGCAAGCCAGCTCCTCTTAACACTTTTCTATCCATCAAGTCCTCTGGAACCACTGCTAAGCCTCTGCCAGTGGTTAAAGAGTCTTCATCTGATCTCCTCTTGCCTCCTGACATCATCTCCAAAGCATTTGGAGGGGAGGAGGTGATTCTAAAAGGGTCTCCAGAGGAAAAAATGGTGCTGGCTGAAAAGAATGAGCCATCCCATATACCTGAACAAATGCTCCCGCCTCCTCCACCACCTCCTCCACCCCCACCTCCACCCCCCCCAGTTATACCTCATCCAGCTGCAGCTGCCCCTTCTGCTCAAGCAAAGGCTCTTTTGGCTCCAGTAAAATCAAACCCAGCTGTATCTCACACAATCAGCCCTGGCTTCCTGGGTCCTAACATTTTGAATCCAGTGTTGCCGGTAGCCATCATGGCCTCAGCACAGCCAACTGCCATTCCTTCTGATGAGACGGCTCCTGGGGTGAGTGAGAGTGATCGGGACCAGACCCTATTCTCTGTGTTAGTGCGTCCACCGCCTCCCCTCTCAAGTGTGTTCAGTGAACAAGCCAAAAAATTGGAAAAGCGAAATTCATGTTTAGCCACAGCCAATGCTAAGGACCTGTATGACATATTCTACAGTAGTGGTGGAAAAGGGGCCTCTGAGACTAAGCTGAGTAGTGGTCCATTGGCCAATGGGGAAAATAGCAACTTCTCTAGACCTGAAAGTTCAGATACCTTTTCCACGTCTGCTTTGCACAGCAGTGCATCCCAAGAGGAGTTACCTCCAAATAGAAGTTTGGTTTCTGTTCCTTCAGTTGGAAACCCTAAAAAACCCATTGCAAAAACCCTGGTGTCCCTAGGGAAATGGTCGGTTGTAGAACATGTAGACTCAAAAAGCAGAGGCAGCAGCTATGGCTTCCTACAGCCTCTGACAAGGTTGTGTCAAAGCAAGCCTTATGAAACTATTACCCCAAAGACAGACACTTTGGCTTTGTGGACTTCTAGCTCCTTCCAGAGTGACACTAATAGGGATGTATCTCCAGAGGGAAAAATTGAGCTTGACGCGGAAGAGCCAGGGCCACCAGGTGTAGAGCCAGCCCCTCAGCTGTCAGATAAACACTGTAATACCATGGAATCTCAGAAGTTGGTAGAAAACCACCTTATGAAATCTGGTAACAAGGATGAAGAAAGCCAAGAGCTCCACCAATATAAGGATTGTGGAGAAAGTAAGATAGAGGCAAACACTGAACTGAAAGAAAGGGAAGCAAAGCTCTCTGAGAGGATAGGAAAGGAAACAGGTATCAGTGTTGGGCCCAATAACATAAAGGATTCTAATTTGAACCATAGGAACAGATACATGTGGGAGGGAAAAACAGAACAGCTAAAGTTGCAAATCACTGACAAAAAGACTGAACAATCCAAGAAATTGATGACAGGAAGTGAAACTCAAAGTAAAGTAGTGATTGAATTGAGTGCACAGACTTTATCTTCCACAAAAGCAAAAATAGATTCATTTCCACCAAAAGCTAAGTCTTTACTTCAGAACCCACAAGACAGAGCTGTGAAAATTTCTGCTCCAGAATTGCTTCTTCAGTCCCCAGCCAGATCAGATACGTGTGTAACAGGTTATGCACAGGAGCAAGGAGTTACAACAGGTAGTGAGGAGTGTCTAGAAAATTCACCTCCAGAATCAGCTTCCAGAGCTTCAAGGTACAGAAGCCTCAAACTCAAGAGAGAAAGATCGAAAGACTTTCAGGGTAAATTGGTCTATGAACTGGCTGTTTGGGATGAAAACAAGAAGACAGAGAGTTGGGAGAGCCCAAAGAAACCAGAAGTGGAAGCCCTGGAGCTACAAGATGTCCGTCCAGAATTAACAGTGGCAATAGAGAGTAAGGCCTTAGAAGACTTTGAAGTTACAGGCTTGAAAGTAGAAAAACTTGCTGCCCTGGGGAACCTGGGGACTGTGGGTGTTGATTTCTGCAGTACTCAAGTAGACCCAGCACACAGATCCCCAACTGCCCTGTCCCAGAAATTGTGTGAAGAAAATTATTTGTCACCTATAGGATGTACTCCCCCAACTCTCACTGGCTTTGAATCAGTCCCATCCTTTTCTGAGTTTCCATTAGATTCTCCCAAACCCCTGGTGCTTAATGTTGGTGCAGAGTGTGAACAAAACTCATCTAATCCCAGAAGTGGGAGGGTCACTCCTAACATTTTGAAAACTGGACATCCTATGGAAAATGTTGACCTTGGCTTGGGGAGCCTAGAGGGAACACACCAGGCCCTTGACCTTTTAGCAGGAGGAACAATGCCTGAGGAAGTAAAAGAAACTTCTCAATTAGAAAAACAAGATTCACTCTGTTTGAAATCGGAAACAATGAACACTACAGGCCTTGGGCCATCTCCTTGCCTTCCAGACCTTGTTGACTTTGTCACACGGGCATCTGGAGTTCAGAAAGAGAAGTTATGTTCTCATCTCTCTATGCCAGGTGACCCTCCGGAGTGTAGTTCCTTAGAGATGGGACCACTACAGCTAGAAATAGTGAATGCATCCATCACAGAGGTAGCAATTCCTCAAGTAGATGAGGACAATGACAACCCTTTGAACTTGGTAAAATCTTTGGCTCCTGGTTCCCCTATAAGGGAGCAGGTAGTTGGAGACAATATTGCTCAGGAAATACCTGCACAAGACGCTGCAGTTGATGCCATCCAGGACCACACAGAATCCTATGTTCACGACTAGTTTATGCAGAGCTACTTGTGGATGAATCAAATTGGCTTCTAGAAATCCGGTGCCCAAATGATCCAGGACTATTTGGCTAACTCATCTGGAACCTATACCATGAAATGCAGTCAGCATCTAAAGTAAATGTTCATGGAAGCTAAAAAATTTACCTCCGTTCCTTTTTTCCTTTCTCTTTAAGGTATCAGACAAATCAATCATAATTTCTGTACATATCTGTAAAAAAGTACTTTCTGTTAATTTTTTTTTGCCAATTTATTTTCTCCTACTTTGTCATTAAAATCAAATGTCTATTTGGCTTACCACATAGTGTGCTTTGATTGTATTTTGCCTTTGACTCTGCCATTTCTGGAATGTGGGGGGGAGGACAAGAGCGGACTTCTCCAATTGCTGTGTTGTATCCCCACCCAATTTTCTGGGCAGCTTGATAGGTCTCTGGGAGAAATACCAGAAAGCTTACAGAAATGGAAAACTGATGAAGGAAGGGTTGTTCCTCTGTTAGGCTTCCATTTGGATGGGCCTGCCTTAAGATTGTTTGAAATGGAGCGTGAGTAGATCTTTTGTTTACTGTTTACTTCCTTGTGTCATGTCAGTCCCCATACTTTCCTCATTCTGTTGCTTTGGCTTGAAATGGTCCTGCTAACCCACAAACCTGTTTGGAAATGGCTTCAGCAAACATGGAAGAAAACCTAGCAGGCTCATTATGGAAGACAACAAATCGGTAAGGCTTATTCATGGCTCAGTGCCAGGAGCAAATATACTTTTTGGGTCACTTTTATTTTCGAAATGGCCCTTGTTCATTGTATTGTGATGCAGTAACACTTTGTGTTAAGTTGCATAGCACCATTTCTGTTCTGAAGAGGTAGAGATCTGAAACTTGTTCTGGGATTGGATTTATTCTCTGTTCCACAACCCATATGTATTCCTTCCTCTACCTCTCCCTTCCCCACATTATTTCCACCATAGTGTGATGTGTTCGGTTGTACATTTTGTTAAAAGATTAAAGAATTTATGAGTTGGCTTGGACAAGTTTAACTTTATTTTTAATGTGTTAATTACTTGGAATAAATACATTAATCTCATGTTTCTTTCTGGATTTTTGTTTTGGAACCACACACATTTGACCTCCACAGAAAAACTAAAGCAGTGAACCCCCAGTGCCCTATTCTCTATACCCCCTCCAACCATTTTGGGGGGGTTACTTTGATTATGTCAAATTATTAGATTATAGTCTGTGCCCCAGTGCTGCCTAGATGGGCAGTAAATAGAGGACAATGGTCTAGTTTTGACATCTTCCTGTTGTGAAGCTTTTTATGTGTCCTTGTATTGATTCTCCTGTGCTCCTCTGGGAACTGAGCTTCCCCAAGAACACTCATGTTCTTGCTAAGAGTGCTCTTGGGAATCGGGGAGCTTGGTCCTCAGGTGTTCTAACCTCTGTTCCAGTTTCCTCCTGACATCTATTGTCAGCAATCTATAAACTGTCTCAACAGAGACTTCAGAGTCTAGCTCTGCCCCAGGAGGGGCCCCCAACTCTCAAAAATAATGCAAAGTTTCCAGTCTTTTTTCTTAAGAATTCTATTTGTCCCTGTTTCCTTGTGTGCAGAGCTGCAGAATCCCCACTTGGAGTTTGGGGAGGCTATATACTTTTTCTAGAGCCTTGACTAATGTTTTATTTAGAAGTTGTCCTGGCCTCTCTTCATCATGTGGAAAGAGCACAGATTTGGGAGAGTTAGGTCCTTGAATGTTCCTAAGCCATTTGCCTTGCTGTGATTTGGGACGTTTCTTCACCTCACAATGCCACAGGAGTCTCCCCCCCTTCTTAAAATGAAGATTATTATCTCCACGTGTACAGGGTCAGGCCTTCGTGAGTAGTTGTTTAGGGCTGCTTCTTTAGGCTGAAGCCTGAGTTCAGTGCGCTTTTCTGGCCTGGAAACCAGACTGATTCAGAAGGTGCCCTTTACAAAAACATAAACCTAGGAGATATATTTGTTTTTCCAGAAATCTCCCCATTTTAGAGAATTCAGAGAAAATAAGAGTTTAAAATGCCAGTTGTAACTGATTTTCAGGACTGTTCACTTAGTAAGTTTAACCACTCTTTGGGGAGAGGTGGGCAAGTTTAGGAAAAGAGTGGGGTGGGGTTAATTCTATCCAGATCATACTCCTAACTTCACTTCATCTCCGAGGGAGTCAGAATCTTTTTCCAGGTTAGGAGGGAACTACTTGAGAAGGGAAGGGAAGAGGCAAAATTTAGGAAGGGCAGAACTAATTCAAGTAGCTGGGGCTGGAGTACTTTGACCAACTTTTCTTGTACTCTCTTGATAATTTAGAGCTTTATACCAAAGGCATCTACCATTCTCAAGGGTTTTCTAGAATAATGTTCCTTGTAACAGCTAAACCAACAGCATTCTCCATATCTGCCTTGAAACCAGCAGAGGGAGAACTTTTAGGATCCTGTGATCTGGGCAGGAAGTATTGCTTGCTTCCTCTAATTAGTGGGATCTAGCTTTGGAGCCCATCCAGAGAAGCCATGTGAAAGAAAGGGCAGAACTCTAACCCAGTTGCTATATCCTAGAAGTTCAGTACTATCATGGTACTGAATAAACGTTTACCTTAGGGGACAAAGGCACAAGCTAATCTTTATGTGTGGCTTATGGTATATAACTGTGTTTCAAATTTCTGTAAACATCAGAAGCAGTTTTTATTGAATCCTCTCAACTGTGAGCACAATTGATGAGCAGTTAGGTTTAAATTTGGACAAACATCTAATTTTACCTAAGTTGTATTAAAAAAAAAACAACCCTAAAAATTTCCCTTGGCTTTCTGAATGGAGACCTCTTGCTTTATAAGCCATCTTTCTTCTATTCACAGCTAGCTTCAGGACGCAAAATATTCTTAATAACCTCTCTATTGAGTATTCTCACTTTACCCCATGCCATTACATCTCGTTAAAAAATCAAAAAAGTAATGTTTTGGTAGCAAAGCACAACAGAACATATGCCCGTTTACTAGACTGCCAGGTTTAGGGACTGAGGAAGAATGGGGAGAGGTATATGTATATTTGGGGTTGGACATATAGTATACAGACATCCAATGGGGACGTTAAGGGTATTATTTTTTAAAGGGTAGAGGTGAGTTCAGAGAGGAAATGGCATATAAAGGAAGTGAGGTGGGGTTTTTAAAATATCCCTAAAACTTGGTTCTCTCCTCAACAAAGCTTACCTACCAAGACAATGATGAAAATCTAATAAGATTTTCATTTATTAACAATTTTTTGAGAAAACGGACAAATGAAAATCGGGGTTGTGAGCACATTTATTCTGTATTTTATTTTAATTTTGCAATAATGTTTATATAACTTTAAAAGTTATGTATACAATAACAATATTCATTGATAAGCCAAGCAATTGAGCTTAAATGAAAAGCATCTGTCCTTAAAAAAAATCACCGCCCTGGCCAGGTAGTTCACTTAGGGCATCATCCTGACTCGACAAGGTTGCAGGTTCAGTCCCCAGTAAGGGCACGTGCAAGAATCAACCAGTGGGTGCATAGATAGTTGGAGCAACAAATTGGTATTTTTCTCTTTCCCCCAACCTTCTCTCTCTCTAAAATCAATAAAGTAAATAAATAACCATCCTGATTTGTCCTCAACACTTACACATTTTCAAAGGGCCATGTATGTTTTCATTATAGCACTTAATGTGGTTGTAATTTTACATTTATGTGTTTCCTTGATTAATATATGCCTCCCTTCCCCCCAACTAGATTATAAACTCTCCAAAGCACGATAGTCTGTCATTGCTTACTGTTTTTTCATCTTTGTGTTTACAGTACATAGTTTCCTGGCACAAAAGAGTGCTCAATGAAAATTCATTAAAAGAGTCAGTGTGAGGCCCTGGCCTGGCTGGTGTTGCTCAGTGGTTAGAGAGTCATCCCGTGCACCAAAGGGTCTCGGGCCTGATCCCCTGTTGGGGCATGTGCGATGTTTCTCTCCCATATCTATGTTTCTTTCTCCCTCCCTCCCTCCCTCCCTCCCTCCCTCCCTCCCTCTAGAATCAACAAGAAAAAAAAAATCCTTAGGTGAGGATTTAAAAAAATCAATGTGGTAATAGTAACTATCCTTTATTAACTGATTGTTAATACTTAGCAATTTATAAATGGGTAAAAGCTATAAATTGCTGATTGTATTTGTTGGGTGCTTAGCACTCCAGAAGCCAACTGTCTGTTCTCTTGCTTCTGTTTTAGATCTTTGAATACAAAGCACTGTCTATTACAGTGAGTGCATATCAAGGCTGCCATTGGCCCCTTCATTTCAATAGCATTCAGGAATAGTGGTGCCAGGCCAGAAGGGGGACACATTGGCCCTGGAACTCCTTAGAAGAAAAACTGAGGATGGGAAATGGGGGTAAAGCAGCCTTAGAGTTAGCAATAAAAGGCTTTGGGGACTCTGATTTTCAGATGGCTCCCTTTCTACTTCCAACCAGATTTCATAGGCATGGTGAAATCAGTTGGTCAAACCCCAGATCCCTCTGATTTGACTGAACCAGTAATTCAATCCTTCATGGCCCAACACCATCTTGTCACCTCAATAAAACTACATCAAGCTGCCAATTTTGTTTCTAGAAGGAAACAAAGACATTAACCAAAAAGGGTTTCCTTTGGAAAAAGGAAGAGGCTTTCACTTTTTATTTTGTATCTCTTTTGTTTCAAACATTTTGACCATGAAAATGGATTTTATATAAAATACAACTATTTTATACACAAAATATGTACACACATAAAAATGTATAATATTTATGTCAGTAAGTGTTATCTGGTGCTGTGGAATTATAGATCAGGTTTTTCTTTTTCCTTCTATGTATTTTTATGTATTAAAAATGTGGGTTTTTTAAAAAGTTGTCTCTGCCACTCAGTGCATTCTTGTCTTCACTCATCTCGTCAGTTTTCCATCATTACCAACAGGTCTTGCTGCTTTTCCCTCAAGGCTTCCTAAATTCCTCTACTCCCATCAAGGCTGGGCAACATACATTCTTTAAGAATCTCCATTCTTGAAGGAAACCATTCTTTTCTACTTCCTCTCTTCTGTTCCCTTGCTCTTGCCCCTGCCTCTGTTGAACTGGTTATGCATTTCCCTTCATACTGTATAAGCTCTTGGACATTAAATTACATATATCAAGATTTGTGTCTTCACAAAGCTTACTTTAATGAAGGTATACAAAATAAATCACAAAGTCTGTGTTGAAAGCATAAAGACACGATAACTCATATCTAGATGTATTGATTGAAAGCATTACTGGCTTTTCCTTCTACTTGTTGAGGATCAGGAAAGAAACAAGTTTTGTAGAAAATAAGGAAGGGAAATGAGCATGCTTAACGGAAGTGAATGAGCAGGGTAAAAATGGAGTCAGAGTTAAATAATGGGAGAGGATGTAGAGAAAGAAAGCAAAGAAATAAAATCAACCATGTTAAGGTATTATTTTTCTTTTATCTCTGATACTTTGCCCATGCTAAAGTTCTGTCCTGCTCTCCTATAGCCTACCTACATAAGAATAAATCATGATGATATTTACTGACTCTCACCTACCTATCCTCCTTTCTTTTCAGGAGCAACTGTAGAAGTCTTCAGATTTCCAGAAGAAAGAACTACAGAATACATCTCTGCCCCAAGGAGGCAGGGATGGAAGCCACAGATACCACGGAAATGATGAGTGCCCTTGAGGCCAGTAGACAGTCAACTCTAGGGTCTGACTTCCAGAAGGTGGGTATGGTTCCTGGGGCAGGAATGAGTTGTAGAGAGGCCCTGTCACTTTAGCTGCCAGTAAGTGGTGAGTTGGGTAAGCAAATATGTACATATGTCTGTATCTTTGTACCAGTAGAGGAGGAACAAGATGAAGATAGGCGTAGAAGGGATATATTTTAAACTTGCTGCTCCTCATCTCAAATTATCTCCTAACTTCCATCACTCATTGTGTGCCATAGTACGTTAAAGGTGTGGAGTTCATATCTTCTCATGCCTCCTGGGTCCTGGGTCCAAATGTTCCCAGCAAGGAGAACATCTCATATTTTGATTTCAGCCTTCCTTACTGGTTCATACAAGAATCAAGGTAAAAAAAAAATAGGTATGTCCTTAGAGGGGAGGCTATAAGTAGACAAAGAGGGCTCAAAAAAAGGGAGATGATTACAAAGGGGGTATTTGAACAATTCTGGATTTCAGACTTCAGGACAGCTGTTAACCACTTTCTATTCAGTCTTACTATCTCTCCTGCATATATTGGAACATCAGGTACACACAGGCAAGCATCGTTTCAAAATACCAAGGAAACACATTACTCTCCATCTAAATTGCCAATGGGTGCTTCTTTTGTACTTTGGGACTGTAGGCTCAGGAACACAGTGAGAATGAGAACCAAATAAAATTTAGCTGAGCTTTAAGTCCTTTAAGCTCTTGATTCATTTAAATCTGAGCTTCCCCCACTGCAGATTTACCCTTAAAAATATTAGCCTAGTTTTGTTCCTGATATGTAAATCAAGGTACTTTCAGTGTCTTGGAAGTCTAGTTTTTGCCCAAATAAATCTATGGTTTGGGTAATTTTGGGGAATACTCAAAACATTATAAATGTTTTAAAATGTACAACCAAAGCCATCAATAGAATAAGAAGTAAGGGGTAAGAAGTATCTCAGGGGCTCTTGCTGCTGAACTTAACAACAGTTAAGGACTACTCATTCCTAAAGCATGACCCTGTAGGTGAAGCAATGGAAAGGAGCCTGGTGCCAGGGCTGCCAACACTTTGTCACCACCACTTTCTCTCCCTTTCTACAGCCCAAGATCTGTTTCTCATCAGCTACCACATTCCTCTGCTCATGGGCAATCAAGGGTATTGGACACAGTTTTCATTCCTAACTGTAACTCACCTACTAACCGGACCCTAGTTTGCTGCTTGGACCTCCATTCTCCAGTGGTATCTAAAGTCTACCTCTAAAGTGTGCTAATCTGGGGAATGGGCAGGGGGAAAGGAAACATTTGTTAGAATGCTTTTCCCTTTTGGCTTCTTTTATTTGATATGCTAGAGTTCATTATATATATATTTCATTTATCTTTATTGTTGAAAGTATTACAGGTGTACCATTTTTCCCCCCCAATTGACCCCCTCCACCTCGCTCCCACTCCCTCCCCAGGCCTTCACCCCATCATTGTCTGTGTCCATGGGTTATACATATATGCATATAACTTCTTTGGTTAATCTCTTCCCACCCTCCACCCCCCCTTCCCTCTTCCCTCTGAAATATGATTGTCTGTTACATGCGTCAATGTCTCTAGATCTATTTAGTTTATCAGATTCTTTTGTTCATTAGCTTCTTCTTAAAGAAGACCCTTCAACTTTTCCTGTAGTGCTGGTCTGGTGGTGATGAACTCCTTTAGCTTTTTCTTATCTGTGAAGCTCTTTATTTGACCTTCAATTCTAAATGATAGCTTTGCTGGGTAGAGTAATCTTGGTTGTAGTTCCATGTTTTTCATCACTTTGAATATTTCTTGCCACTCCCTTCTGGCCTGCAAAGTTTCTGACAGTCATATGGGTGCTCCCTTGTATATAATTAACTGCTTTTCTCTCGCTGCTTTTAAGATTCTCTCTTTGTCTTTAACCTTTGGCATTTTAATTATGATGTGTCTTGCTGTGAGCCTCTTTGGGTTCCTCTTGTTTGGGACCATCTGTGCTTCCTGGACCTGTAAGTCTATTTCTTTCCCCAGGTAGGGGAAGTTTTCTGTAATTATTTTTTCAAATAGGTTTTCAATTTCTTGCTCTCTTTTCTCTCCTTCTGGTACCCCAATAACACAAATGTTGGGCCTCTTGAAGTTGTCCCAGAGGCTCCTTATACTATCTTCATATTTCTGGATTCTTTTTTCTTTTTGCTGTTCTGGTTGGGTGTTTTTTGTTTCCTTGTGTTCCAAATTGCTGATTTGATTCTCAGGTCCTCTACTCTACTGTTGATTCCCTGTAAATTATTCTTCATTTCAGTTTGTGTAGCCTTCATTTCAAATTGGTCCTTTATTATGTCATCGATTTTCTCAATTATTTTTGTCATACTCTTACTAATATCCTTGAGCATCCTTATAACCATTATTCTGAACTCTGTATCTGTTAGCTTGCTTGGATCTATTTCATTTAGTTCCTTTTCCAGAGATTTCTTCTATTCTTTCCTTTGTGACATGTTTCTTTGCCTCCACATTTTGGCTGCTTCCTGGTGTTTGTTTCTATGTATTAGGCAGAGCTGCTATGTCTCCTGGAATTTGTACAGTGGCTTTGTGTAGTAGGTGTCTGTAGGGTCAGTGGCTCAGCCTCCCCAGTCACCTGAGCTGGGCCTTCTAGGTGCTCCCCTGAGTGGGCTGTGTGCACTGTCCTGTTGTAGTTGAGCCTTGGTTGTTGTTGGCGTCACTGGGAGGAACTGATTCCCAGACCAATCAGCTGTGAGGACCAGCTGCAACTACAGCCAGAGAGCTGCTGTGCTGGAGACACCCCTATGGAGCAGGATTTACTTCAGTGGAGTTTTGATGTTCACCAAGTGCGCCCCTTGAATGTGTCACTTGTGGATGTGGCAGGGTTGTAATCCAGCGTGGTCAAGTCTGACAACCAGGTGCACTGTCTCTGAGGCTTCCTGGGAGGTGCAAAGTCAGCCTGTGCCAGTGCCTTGCCCAGGGCCACCCAGCCTGAGCTACACAGCAATCCGTAGATGGCTGCTACTTGTGCTGGGCTTGGAGGTGTCCAGGAGAGGCCAAGCTATGAACCAATGCAGGCTGCCACTAGTGCCAGGCCTGGGGCCACTTATCAAGCCGTATGGGGCACGCTGCTGCTTGTTTGAGAGATTTTAGGAAAGTCCTAAGCATGAGGCTTGAGAGGCCACTTGCACAGAAAAGCCACTGGAAATGGCCTGGATGAGCCTGCAGGTAGGGAGGGGCGGGGCCAAGGTGTGAGTCAGGTGCTGGTGACTCAAATATGGCGCCTGCCTGCCACCTGTGTGCCGGGAGGATTCTCTAAAGGAGCAGTGGCCTCTGCCAGCTCTTCTGTCTGGGAGAGAGCTGCCCCTCCACCTCTCGCCCGGATTTCAGGCAGGTTAGTTCCTCCCCAAGTGTCCCAGGTTTCTTTCAGGCTGCTGCCCAGCGCTGGGGCTCAGACAGTGCAGTCTGAGTGAGTCCGTGCTGGGCCCTTTAAGAGGAGCTGCTGGGGCTCCCGCAGCCTCCTCAACCCTCAGAGACAGTCCCCACTGGTTTCACAGCCCAGAGTTGTAGGGATTTCTCTTCCCACCCCTGGAGCCCTGGGCTGGGGCCTGCTGTGGAGCTAGAACCTCTCACTCCTCCAGGAAACCCCCAACGCCGAGATGTCCCTCCCGGGTTTCAACCGAGGCACTGGGTGTGGGCCTGCGGCCACGTTTCTGCTATTTAGCCCCAATCCACCCGCGTCTCCGCCTTTCCTACCGCTCTCGATGCTCCTTCAGTTCCCTGGTTGTAGGGCTTCTGTGCAGCCAGATTTCAGGAGGCTCTGAGTGATAGTGGTTCTGTATTTTAGTTGTAATTTTGATGTGGTTGTGGGAGGCGGCGGGTGCAGCTGTTACCTACGCTGCCATCTTGTTTCTCGCCTCCAGAGTTCACATATATTTTGAATGATGAAATAATTCAAACATTCCTTAAATGTTTAGAGTGAAAAACAAAACAATGGGGGGGAAAACAAAAAACCTCTCCTCATTTTTGCAGATTGGCTCTGAGTTGGAACACTACTTCAATGCTAAGCCAGTTTGACTAAAATGCTGCCTTAGCCTTTACCTCCTGGTTGCATAGATCTCAAAACTCAGCCAAATGTGCAGGCGTAGAACATGCATTAGTCCTTGGGCATGCATTTTGCTTGCCAGATTTCCCCATACACTGGTAGCCCTTTTAAGTCCTTATTTCTTCATGTATCTTCCTCCTCAGTCTTCTCCTTTCCAGGCTTTTAGATCCATCTGCCTTTTCCCCCATTCACTGTCCCTTGCTCTAGGCAGCCACAGATAGAATGGTCTTTAAATGCTTTCAACAGATGCTACTTGGAAAGTTGCTCCAGCTTGAGGGGGGCAAAACAAAGATCAGCTTCCGCACACATCCCTCAGGGAACTACCAGACAGGGCAATATTCTCAGCCACAACTTTTTGAGAACAGAGCTATCTACAGTGTCAGAACTTCACACAACATGATGTAATTCTAAAATATAAGAAGGAACACTTCTACCTTGTAGAAAGGTACATGTTTTTTGGTTGTAACAGAACTCTAACTTAAACAAGCTTAAGGAAAAAAATGGATAGAGGTTAATTTATGCCTTGGTAACTGAGAAACTGAGGTAGAGTTAGATCTAGGAGGTTAGAGATGTCATCAGGATTCTTTCTTCTTTCCCTCAGCTCTGCTTGGCCTCATTTTCTCTCCACTCAGGGGCAAGACAGTCCTGCAATCTCAAGCTACCATGGATGGTCCTTATAGGCTTCTCTCTAGAAATTAGAGTGTATCTTTCCATATAACACCAAAAAGTCTCAGGGAGGATATTGATTAGTGTGACTTGGGCCACATTTCTCACCCTGAACAATTACTGTGGCTAGGTTGATGAAGTACTCAGACCAGGCCCTAGTCATAAACTCACCATGGGAAGGCAGAGTTTACCCTACTGAACAATCTAGACTAAATTGAATTAATGTGGAATGGGAGGAGATGAGGTTCTCTGAAGGAAATGCTTCTAAGTAGAAAATAAAATGTCCCCTATAGAGCTGCAAAGATTCAGTGCCTTCTTTGTACCCATTCTCTTTGTGGCTTCTTATCAAGAGATAGGTGCTCAAGTTCTTGTCCCCACTAAGATACTGGTAATTACTATCCTTTTTTTGGTACTGGTTGGGTGGGGGACTTGTAAGAGATTAGAAATAAAGATCTTATAGCTCTGCCTGTTCCAAAAGCTCAGAAGAAGAGAAAAAGTCCAGTCATTTTGAAGTTGGCAAGAGGTTGGAAATTGACTCCTGATTATGTGAACTTTACCTTCATGAAGGAACTAAAAAACTATATAAAGGTAAGCATTTGCACTTTTCTTAATTCATCAGATTAAACTATTTTAGTTCCATTAACATAGTCTCATGACCTGGAAGGACTATTCTTTTTTGGGAGTGTGGGTATTGGTGGTGGTGATGGTGGTAAGAACTATTCTTGCATATTATAATAAAAAAATTTACCCCCTATACCTTAGAAGATGAAGAAATTGCTGGTAGTTCACACCAAGGAGCATCATCACCCTTTATAAGCAAGCTGACTACCAAATCTCACTTCTCTTTTTTTCTTCTCAGTTTCCAGCATATAGATACATTTTTCATGCTTCAAATTATTTATGGATAGTTATTTTTATATACTTTTAGATGAAATATGCATTTCCAAGTGTAATTGAGAAACCAAATACACGTTTGCATGAAAAACACATTCTGTTTTTTCTTTAAATATGTCTGGTTTTCAGAAAGAGGAAGTGAGAGGGGGAGGGGAGAGAGAGAGAGAAACATCAATGATGAGAGGGCCATTGATTGGCTGCCTCCTGTATGCCCCCCACAGGGGATCAAGCCCACAGCCCGGGCATACGCCCTGACTGGGAACCGAACCTCGATCTTCCACATCATGGGTCGATGCTCAACCGCTGAGCCATGCCCGGCAAACTAGAAAACACTTTTTTAAAGCTGGTGTTGATTTCTTCATGGGCAGCCATGGTGGAGGGTCAGGAGATCCTTCCCTGCAGTCTTAATTCTGAATTAGTTCAGCTGATGCCACTGAATCACAAAATGTAGCCCACTCAGTAGCTCCAAGCAGCTAACCACAAGTAGCTATATACAGAGTACTTTCAACAGGTTCATGTGATGGCAAGTAGATGCTGGGAAAAAAGGCAAAAATCAGACTCTTACAAAAACCATAAATAATGTGATTGCACAGCAGTAATTCTCTGTAAGTGGGAGGATTAGTATATATTTAAGAAAGCAATTCAGTCTGTTTTTGTTTTGTATTATGGTGTGTGTTTTTTAATATATCTTTATTGATTTCAGAGAGAGGAAAGGAGAGGGAGAGAGAGAGAAAAACATCAATGATGAAAGAGTCACTGATAGGCTGCCTCCTGCACACCCCCAACTGGGGATGGAGCTTGCAACCTGGGCATGTGACCGGGAATCGAACCCCGATCGCCTGGATCCTAGGTTGAGGCTCAACCGATGAGCCACGCCCAGTGGGGCTATGTTTCTATTTTCATTTTTTAAAGTAATTTAAACTACAGGAAGTAAAGCTTTCTAGTTGGAGGGTATATTCAGAAGATGGAATAAGAAAGAAAAAGGGTTATGGGTAATAAAGGTTAAGAAGCACAATAAAGAGGTAAGGCTGATTTTTTATTAACATACCAGAGCTGAGTGAAACCTTTAAAAAAGTCATGTAGGAACAAAGATTTTGATAATGCCTTAAAAGTCACAAGCATATAGCCATGTACTTGAACAAGTCTACAAAGATATAAAATGAGCAGAATTTATAGTTGTCATCAAAACTCACTGCAACGCTAACCTGACATAATTAGCAGCCATATTTGTAAGGTGCTTTACAGTTTACATGACACTTTCCCACATTCTCTCATTTGCCAGATATTTAATGATAGACATAATTGTGCTACCTGTTAATTAAGCTTAATTAGTAAGTTCTTGTGAATTACTGTAGTTAGTGGGGCTGGTTTCCTGCCAAAGAAAATTTTCAGTTGTCTTTTTACTTTATTAGTTACCTACTATTTATAATCAGTTTAAATCATATTCCATTTTGTGTCATATACGCAGGTCCTTATATATATTAAGAAACAAACTCCTGAGTCCTTACTCCTAAGCAGCTGAGTTTCCCTTGTTCCGGGGCTTTTGTTGTAACAAAACTCTCAACCCCTACCCTTCCCCTCCTAATCCCACATCTATCCCATTAGCGCTCATCTACTGACACTTGAGTGAGACTTGTGTGTAACATTTAACATTCATTCACCAACAAATATTTATTGAATACTATGTTCCAGAGATTGAACAAGGTACTGGAAGCATACACAGTGGTTGGCAAAGCAGTCCTAGTCCCTGCCCTCCTGGAGCACATAGACTAATGGGGTAGACAAAGCCTAGATTGGGGGGGAGAGCAGGAAGTTGGCAGACCTATTTTCCTCTCCCACTAAGCTACAAACCTAGCCTTTTATCATGGGTCTCTGTTTGCCTTTTTTTCCACATTTGGTTCAGCTCTCAGGGAAAACACACCTGTCAGGTTGTACTCCCTCTATGCTTCAGCACAAGATGCTAAATGAGAGTGCCTGGGGCCAATAGCCTGTTATTGGGTAGGTGAGAAGAACCTGAGGTTATAGAGGAATTGGTGAGGTGAAGATATTGGGGAGGCAAGTTCTGGGAAAGAGATGGTATTTGCAAAGGCCCTGAGGTAGGAGAGAGCTTTGGCAGCTCACTTAGTATGGTTGGAGGGGTTGATGCCCCAGGAGAAATTACTAGAAGACTGAAAAGGTGGAGAGTCCTGGAGTCAAGTTAAAAATTTTATCTTGAGGACACTAAGAAGCCATGGGAAAGATTTAATGACATTTACCAGAATAGGCCCTCTTCAGGTATAGACATGCTTCCAGACTGAAACACACGGACAGCTTAGCAGAAACCATGCTTGGGAGCATAGAACAGAAAGAGTATGAGTTCTAGAATCAGAATGCTTGAGTCTATATGATATTGAATGAATTTCTTAATTTCTCCAAGCTACTTCCTTTACCGTACAATTGGTAATGTAACATTTAATTGCCTCATCAGGTGGTTGTAGGGGCAGAAATAAGTACAGTACATATGACTGGCACTCCATAGGTGGTAGCTGTCACTATTTTAGCAATGCTTTCATGCTAATACAAATTTCAAACTCCTCTTTGGGAATGGAATTACAAAACCGTACGTCCTCAAATTGTGACAAAACCTTAAAGGTCCGTCTGTCTTGCATCCCTTCTGCAACACTGACAATCAGTTCGTTTGTTATCCAACATTACTTAAAACATCAAGAGACAGGAAGCTCACTGCCATCTGAAGCAGCCACTCCATGTTTGGGCTCTATTAGAAAGTTCTTTTTTTAGACTGAATCCAAATGTGCTTTCCTGTATTTTTCTACTGAGGCCCCTCTAGCCAGGGGTCTTGGTAGTGTCCCTAATGCCTCTTCCATATGATATCCCTCCAGGTGTTTGAAGTAATTATATCCACTACTCACCGAGAGTTGAAAAGCTTTTTTCTTGCCTAACAACAATAAAGGGATCAGTTCATCAAGAAAACACAACAATCCTAAAAACATACATCTACCTAAAAACATGAAGTAAAAAGTTAGTGGTAGATTTTAATAATAATAACAAAAGGATCATTTACTAAGCACCCACACTATACTTAGGCTATATATACACAGATTAGTCAGTCAGTCCTGTCAATTGAAGAAAGTCAGACAAGTAAATAAATATAATACAGCATTTACAGATACTGTGACAGAGGTCTGTGGAGGAAAAGCGGGGTGGAGGACACCAAAGAAACAGTCATCTATATGAAAGAGGAGCCTGCCTCCTTATAAAGGATTACACAAACTGCACCCTGACAGTTCAGTAGGTAATATACAGTAGCCCCCCCTTATCTGCAGTTTCACATTCTGCAGTTTCAGTTACCTGCAGTCAACTGTGGCAGTCTGAAATACTAAATGGAAAATTACAGAAATAATTCTTAAGTTTTAAATTGTGAACTCTTCTGAGTAGCGTAATGAAATCTCACGTAGTCCTGCTTCATCCCACCTAGCATGTGAGTCATCCCTTTATCCAGTATATCCATGCTGCATATGAAACCTGTCTATTAGTCATTTTGTAGCCATCTTGGTTATCAGATTGACTGCTGCTGTATCACAATGCTTGCATTCAAGTAATTGTTACTTTGCTTCTATTATAATTGTTCTATTATTAGTTATTGTTAATACCTTACTGTGTCTAATTTATAAATTATACTTTATCATAGGTAGTACAGGAAAAAACACAGTATGTACAGGGTTCTATACTATCCATGGTTTCAGGTATGCACTGGGGGTCTTGGAATGTATGCCCTGCAGATAAGGGGAACCACTGTACCTACACTCAACTGGACTAATCCATTCGTGGGTTTTGTTATAATATCATTTTAGAGGTTTTAGTCACAAAGTATTCAAAACAGCCACTGTCAGTAACTGCAAATACATTCCTACTAGAAATGTTTATTTTCCCTACTAGCATCCTTTTTTTTTTTTTTTGAAAGTGTGTTTATTAAAGCTGGGGACATTGAAACAAGGAAGGGCTTCGGATAGAAGAAGCAATAGGAGAGAGCCTAGGTGGGGCTGCTCACTGGAAGGTCAGAGAAAAGGGGCCTGGGAGACAGGTTCAGGAGGTTAGCCTAGGATAAGCTGTCACTGCCCATTGCTCCCCTGGTTGCAAGTCTCATGGGGACCCTTATTGTTTAGGAGATGCATGCCTAAGAGGGAAGAAAGGCATGGGCGCAGGGAGGGAGAGCGCCCCATAAGCATTCTTTACAAAGCCTCTTTTATTATTTTTTTCCTCCCCCACTGCCTCTCCTCAGTGCCCACCTGGCAATGCCCCCTTCCCTGGCCAGTCCACAAAGCCTCTTTTAGAGTCAGAGTAATGGACATCAGAGAAGGAAGAAGAGTGGAATACTGTGATTTGCTATATCTGCAAATAGATGGCAAATATTTGGAAAAGAAGAACCTCAACTAGTCTTCCCTAAGCAGTGAAATAGAAGAGATGGAGGCATACTATGTTTGTCAAGATGGGGAGCAGTAAAGCACTTGCCCCACTGACATTGTTAAGTTGTGTAAAAGCAGCATGGTACTCACACTTTGAAGCCTGTTTCTTCTAGCAGGGCCCTGTGCTGTATGCTAGGGTAAAGACAACCTGTCTAGAAGGCTGAGGCACACATACAATGTGATCCAAAGCAGAAAGAGCTAGAGTCTTAGAAAAGGATTATATGATGTGCCCTGGAAATGCTGAGGATGAATCCTTGGGCAGATGAAGCTAGTCCTTCCTAAAGGAGGCAGCATATTTAAGAATAAATACACGTCCTCCCAACCTCCTGAAGTGGGACCTTCTCCATTAGTGCCATAGAGAGCAAAGGCAGTGAACCTTGAGCTGCCTTCTTCAAAAAGAAACAAATGAGAGAGGCAGAAACAAGAGAGTAAAATACCAGTGAAGACCAAAACTGGAATATTTTTCAAGTTTGTTAAGCCCTCAAAGAAACAGTTATAAATCTAAGGACCTTGAAATATTCCCCAAAACAAGAAACAAATAATGAGAAAGTATAGAAAAGTTTCTCTCACAGGTGCAAGCCTTCCATGTTTATAAATCATTGAGGAGGGTAAAACAAGTGTAGTTATGAGCAAAACGGACTGATGAAAACAAGTGAGGGAAACAGGAATGTTAAGTGGCAGTTCGTAGACACCAGTCCCATCCCTGTGGCCCAGTTGAGAAGACTGAAGTTCAGAGAGGGTGTTGGATTTCAGACACAAATAAGACTCCTTTCATCCATCAGGGCACAGTAGCCCAATGATGAGTTTATCACACACACACCCTTCAGCCCTTCTGAACTAACTTCACAAAACAGAGTAACTTAGCCTTGGCCAGTGTGGCTCAGTTGGTTGAGCATTGTCCTGTGCACCCAAAAGTCCCCGGTTTGATCCCCGATCAAAGCACATACCCAGGTTGCGGGTTTGATTCCTAGGTTGGGGTGCTCATGAGGCAATCACATTGATGTTTATCTCTCTCTCCCTCTCCCTTCTTCTCTCTCTAAAATCAATAAAAACATATTTCAAATAAACAAACAAAAACCCAGGAACTTACTCCAGAAAAATCTTCATTTCACCATGATATTTCCTCCAGGGGTTTTCTGCTCTGCTGGGGCACAAAGTAATCCGCTCCCTCTCCTCTCCCTACAAAATTTTTTTTTTTAAGTAGCTCACTGCAGGCATTATTATTGTTATCATCATCACCATTATTGAGATATTATATTATACTAAGACATTGAGACATTCACATACCATAAAGTTCACCCTTTTGAGGTGTACAGTTCATTGATTTTTAGTATATTCATGAGGTTGTGCAACTATCACCACTATCTAATTCCAGGTCATTTTCATCTCCCCACAAAGAGACTTCATACCCATTAAATACTCCCAGTTGCCCCTCCTCCAAACCCTGAGCAACCACTAATCTCTGTCTCTATGGATTTTCCTATTCTAGACATTTCATATCAATGGAATCATAAAATATGTGGTATGTATATGGCTTCTTTGGCTAAACAATGTTTTTATGGTTCATGTTATAGCATGCCATCAATGCTTCATTCCTTTTTATAGCTGAATAATATTCTATTATGGTTATACTACATTTTGTTTATTAGTTGGGCTGTTTCCACCTTTTAGCTATTGTGAATAGAAGTACTGTGAACATTCATGTATAAGTTCTTATGTGGACAAATACTTTCTTTTGAGTATATACCTAGGAGTGCAATTGCTGGGTCATGTAGTAACTGTGCATTTAACCTTTTGAAGAATTGTTACTCTTTTCAAAAGGTTGTACAAAATGTAAAATAACATTCCCATCAACAATGTACGAGGAATCCAGTTTTGCCACATCCTCACTAACACTTGTTATTATTCACTTTTTTATTATAGCCATTCTAATAGGTGTAAAATGGTATCTCATTGTGGTTCTGATTTTCACTTCCCTAATGACTAATGATGTTGAGCATCTTTTCATCTGTTTGTTGGCCATTTGTATATCTTCTTTGGAAAAAACTGTCTATTCATATTCTTTGCTCATTTTTTAATTGGGTTGTGTTTTTATTATTGAGTTGTAACAGTCCTTTATCTATTCAGGTTACTAGACCCATATCAGATACATGTTTGCAAATATTTTTCTCCCATTCTGTGAATTTCAATTTTTGAAGTGTCCTTTGAAGCATTGCTGAGCTACTTTTAATAAATGTTAAAACATTTTAAAACAAACTAAATTAGGAATATGTAATTGGTGTCTAAATTATACATTTAAATTTAATAAGCATTATAATTTTACAGGCAAACCATTGTTTGCAGACCACGCTTTGAAGCTTCCACACTAAGAGTCTTGAGTTCATTATATGCCAGGACTTTTGGGGCACTTTGCATGTGTTAACTTATCTAATTATCACAACAATCGTATGAGGTAGAGACATCATCATAGCTTTATACAGAACTGAAGCAGAGGAAGGTTAAGTAATTTGCCTGAAGCCAAAAAGTAAATAGCAGAGATGCGCTCCAGCGTCCGTTGCTCCTAAGCACCTGCAAGACTGTCAAAGTGTAATTAAACCATTTCAAATAATGCCTAACCCCTTGCTTTGGGTTTGAAATAATAGTGTTTTCATGGTGTCTACACTCTGGGCATTTTCTCTCTCGGTACCAACCCAGAAACTAGTGCCACCCTTCCAGGTGTCTTCACTGCTCCCTCCTCTCCCAGTCTGGATTCAGGATCTTCTCACCTCTCCCAACAGAGGCTTTAGTGTTTGGAACTAATTGCGAAGTTGCCTACGTCCCCCAGGTGGAGTAGTGCTAAATTTCTGGTGTCTAATGGACTTCAGTAAACAGTGTATTCAGCCCAATGAGGCTCCAAGCTGAGCCATGGGTGGAGCCAGCTGAGGGGGCGGGAACACAGTCTCTGCGGGGTTCCTACTGTGTGCGGCACCAGCTTCTTCCCAGAGAGGAGCCATGAGTTGGACCTGCCCACGTTGCCAGCAACCTGTTTTCTTCGGTGAGGCATGGGCTGAGGAGCGGGAGAAGACTGGGCAAGTGTGAGCCGCTGGGTTCCCTGAGGACACGAGGAGCTGGCACGGGTGTAATCCCAGACCCCCTTTCTACCTGTGGGGCTTGGCGCTCTGGTGGGATGGAGCTAGCCTGCTGGAGATACTCCCCACCGTCTCCAGGAAGCGGGACGGGGTTGAGGAGGGAAAGGAGGGCGCCCGGCAGCCCTGTTCCACCTTGTTTCCTACAGCGGAAAAGGTGAGCTCCCTGGGCAAGAACTGGCACCCCTTCTGCCTGAAATGTGAGCACTGCCACAGTGTCCTGTCCCCAGGAGGGCATGCAGAGGTGAGACCTGGCTGGGGCACACAGCCCCACGTCTGTCACTGTCCCCCAGACACCAGCCCCATTGCTGCCCTGGAGGCTCGCCAGAGGCAATCTCAGTGCCAACTCCCAAGTCCAGTTAAAGGGTGGGTCCCATACCAGCCACGATTTGGGGACCGAGTTGTGCTGGTGAGCCCCATGCCATTTGAGGGGGAGGAGAAGGCAGCGACACTGCTTCCTGGCCTGCTTTTGCCCTTTTTCTCTGACCGCAGTAGCAATTCTGGCATGCCAGCCCACCCCTGATCTCTCCCAGCTGGCAGACACACCTGACAGCCTGTTTGGGGGGAAGGTCTGTGGGGCACAGGAAATGCCCCCTTGTCCCTGAGCAACCCCTTTTCCTCTGCTTGTGCCTAGCACAATGGGAGGCCGTATTGCCACAAGCCATGCTATGGGACTCTCTTCGGACCCAGGGGTAAGTACCAGCCTTGAAGGGGTCAGGGCAGCAGAAACTCTCCCTATGGCAGAGAGCTGGATACTCAAGGCAGACTTCCCCTCTTCTCTCTGCAGGGGTGAACATTGGTGGTGTGGGCTCCTACCTCTACAACTCCCCCATTCCCACCCGTGCCAACACCACTCCCCTCAACCCCAGCAGCTTCAGTCCCCCAAGGCCCAGGACTGGCCTCCCCCAGCGCAAGAAAAGTAAGTGAGTCTGAGCCCCAGCTACCCCTCCTCCCAACCTTTCCCAGTCTGGAACCAGGGGTGGGACCAGGTGGCAGTCTCTCACAAATCCTCTGCCTCGCAAAATCTTCCATTATTCAAGATCCCCTTTTTTGATGTTTCCTCATGTCAGCTGCTGAGTTCAGAGGTTAAGTGGGTAGATGGCATTACCAGCCCCATTTTACAGGTGAGGAAACTGAAGTCAGAGAGGGCAAGTGACCTTGTGTAGTCACAGCTAGTCAGAGGCAAAGCTAGCCTATAACTCAGGCCTCTCCCAGGCCAAGGCCAAGGAAGGAATGACTTATGAAATGAGGAGTCACTGAGATGGAGCCAATCCCTCACATTCTTCCCCTTCTCCCCTCTCCCTGTTTCTTTCTCCTGTCCCCTGCAGTGGGCAGTGACACCGTGCTCCCCAAACACCTGACACCCCTGCCCTGGGCAGCTCCTATATCAGCTCAGGTTTCCTAAGGATTGAGTTGCTGACAGGACAGGGTTGGGCTGGTGGGCACCTGAACCCCTGGGAGGATGAGAAGGAAGCAGGTGGTCCCTCCTGCAGACAGGGATGGGACAGGAGGTAGGGTCAGAGGGGACGCAGCTCTGTCTGAGGAAGGCATACTTATGGCCACCTGGGTGGGGGGCTCTGGGATGAACATGGCTTTTGGAAGAGGGCAATACCATATGCAGGCTGGTGCTGGAGGGCCCTACTTAGGCCTGGCCCCCACCTCAGCCCTAGCCAGGGCCTCTTCCCCTTAAAGGCCCTTCCCACACGAAGACATTCACTGGGGAGACCTCACTGTGCCCCGGCTGTGAGGAACCTGTCTATTTTGGTAAGTGACAAGAGAAAGAGTAAGGAGGGGAGTGCAAGGTGGGCATCAAAGGACAGGGAGGTGGTGCAAGGCAGGTGGGTCTCCCTGCCCTGCCCCTAGGGCTACTACTTCTTTCCACCACCAGCTGAGAAGGTGATGTCTTTGGGCAGAAATTGGCACCGACCCTGTCTGAGGTGCCAGCGCTGCCGGAAGACCCTGACTCCTGGGAGTCATGCTGAGGTGAGCAGGGAAGGGATGGGTGGTTATGCTGGGAGGAGAGAGGCTGGAGATAGGAAAAGAGTCAAGCTGAGAGTGCTCTCTTTCTCTGTGTCCCAGCATGACGGTGACCCCTACTGCCACATCCCCTGCTACGGCTACCTGTTTGGCCCCAAAGGTGGGCAGCCCCACCCTAGACACTGGGCCTAAAGTATGGCATGTGGGTCTGTGGGGATGTGTGGACAACTTCCCCTGTAGTCAGATATACCCCAGGTTCTTCCCAGTTCCTTCCAGCCCTCAGCCCAGTACCCCCTGGTCCCAAGGCCCTGGGTGATTGGGCTCTCTCCCTCAGGTGTGAACATTGGTGATGTGGGCTGCTACATCTATGACCCCGTGGAGATAAAATCCAAGTGAGATGCTTACAGAAGAAGTCACCCTCACTCAGGCCCCCCACCATCCCCTCCGTCATCCAATGAGAGCTACAGAATTCTTCAGTCCCATGGAGGTAGGGGAAGGTGGGATTCTGGCAGCCTGGGCCTCAGCTCCATAGTAGACCAGAAAGTCTAGACTTTCTCTGCCAACTCCTCCCTTTCCCATTCCTATCTGCTCAGAGGAACTGATCAACCTCATTTTGAATGGCGGCCTCTTGGCCTTCCCAGTTCCTTTCCCCAGCAAATTCTATAACTTCATGGTACTCATAAAACTTGTGTTTATTCTTGCTTCTCCAATAAAATGTTAGCTCCCATGCCTTCAACTCTTCTTTGGGCATGAAGCCTAGATAGTGGGTTAGAGGGTGGGGAGTGTGGGCGTGGAGGGTGCATTACCCTGCAAAGTGCCAGGGAGTTAGCAAGGCCAGCCATGAAACAAAGAGCTCTGTTCTCCTGGTCCCCTGACCCTGGCATTGGGCAGCCCCCAGCACCACACAGTGAACAGCGTGCCCACAGAAGTCATCATAGGACAGTCCCTTCTTTAGCACCATCTCTAGAAGAAGCACCTTATTCAGCACCTCACTGAACATGACAACAGATAGATCCTGTGGTGAGGTATGTAAAAAGGCTTCATTATTCATTTGAGAGACGAACAGACTGAGGCCCAAAAAGGGAAAGTCACATTGCCAAGGTCACACAGCAAATCGGTGGCAAAGCTGAGATCAGAAGCCAGCAGCAGACTCAGTGGCTTCCCGTTCGGGGCTCATCCCACAGCTCTGTACTGCTGCCCCAACCCAAGGGGAGCCTTTGTTTACAGAATCTCCCCAGCCAAGAGAGCAGTACCAGGATTCTCCAGCAGTCCACTGCATTCTAGGAAGACACACTTCTGCTAGAAGTTGGATGAGCACAGAGAAGGTCATTGGTGGCAAATCCAGCCCTGAGCACAGGGCTCAATGCCCCCAGTCCCGGTCACAGGGCCTGCCCTCTGCTCTCCCAGACCCTGATGCAGGACTTCTGTGGGGGGCCTGCTCTTGAAACCACTCAGTCGTGGGCTTGCTTCATGGGCATCTCTTCCTCCTGAAGGCTGGATGGGGCACTGGGGAGGAAGGAGTCAGGAGCAGTGGTAGGGTTTAGCCCCTGAGGCCAACCACCACAGCCTGCCCCATCAGTGCTGGCCTAGGGCTTCCCTAACTCCTGATATATAAACGTGTACTCCCACAAGGGACTCCTACACATGCTTGTACACATCCCTGATGTGCAGGCATACCTGAGTGTGCACATACCCAACTCTTCTTGGACAGTCTTGGGTATTTATGTACACACATATGGATATGGATATGGATTCATGTATGCTTTTATACACGCAGTTTACATACTTCAGGCCATGCACCCATGCATACTAGCATACATGCACCAGATACAGACGTGTTCCTCTGAGTCCTACCTGAGGTGTCAGATACCTGAGCACCCATACCCACATGCAAGTGCACACACCTCTTCCTTTCCACGTCCTGGATGGTCTCTGGCAGCTGTGCTTGCCTTGTCTCTGGCAGCAGGAGGGCAGTGCAGGCAGCCAGGAGGGCAATCCCCCCATAAGTGAGCTTGGGCAGTGACAGCCATACTCCATCCAGCAAGGCCGCCAATGGGGCCAAAGAGCCCCCCAGCCGACCCACCAGCGCAGTCAGCCCCATCCCTGTCTGTCTGTTCAGAGAAAGGATGGGGAAGAGAGTTGGTGCTCTCAGCTACTTGGGGTCATGCCTCATGGGGCACCCCCCCAGGTTGGCAGGGGGTACTCCTTCCCTTTCCTCCCTAGATAGCTAAGAAAGCTGAGGCTTCTTTCAGGTGGTCTTCCCACCCACCCCCTGGCCAGGGCCCTCCAAGCCAACACCCACCAGAGGATGGGGCCCCCATTCTGACAGAGTGCCAGTCAGATGTCACTGAAGGAAAAAAAAATCACTGGAAATGGAATGGGGAAAGAGTAGTATGGAAGAAAGAGGGTCAGCAGCTCATATAGACTCTGCCATGTTGTTAGAGGAGGTACAAGGCTTTCTCACCATACCCAGCTGCCTACAAGTCTCTTCTTCACCTGCCAATAGCTAGATGAAAGGGCCCAGGCCTTATGTCCAGAGACAATTTTCAAGGGCAGCTCGGCCTGGGCTGTGGGGAGATGGGATGGGATGGGCAGATAGGGTTTTTTGCCACTGTTTTCTTTTAAGGGAGGCCCAGAGAACTTGTCTGACCTCTCTCGGGGTCACTTAGTGAAGAAGATAAAATGCCCCACCTTCTGCCCGATTGAGGCCAACAGAGTGTGGTGCAAAGAATGGGTGAAAGGGACTGGGGTGCAGTGTGTTATGTGTAAGTGGGGGTGTTGGTAAGAGATGAGACTAACAACCCCCTCTTCAGATTGGCTGGGGCTCAGGCTCCCCTCACCTGAGCACAGTAGGGTACAACTCTGAGGTGAACAGGTAGACAGTAGTAAAGGCAGCTTCAGAAAAACCTTTGCCCATCACCGCCAGGGCAGTGCTCCAGGACGCCATCTCTGGAGGAAAAGGGGTTCAGGATAGGAGGTGGAGTTTCCAGAGAGGGCAGGACTTAATTGGCCTAGAGCCCAGGAAAGGGTGGGGGTTCTTGGCCAGGAGGCAGGGCCCCAGAGCAAGGCTCACCGGCAGACACCAGCAGCCTGAAGCCCAAGGTGAGGGCAGTGCCCAGCAGCGTTCCTGCCTGTGTGAGGCGGCGTCCAGCATGGCGCACCGACAGGAAGACCAGCAGCTTGGAGGGCAGCTCCACGGCCCCAAACAGCAGCTGCGTCTGGTACATGTTCAGCCCCAGCCCTGACACATCCAGGCTCAGGCCATAATAAGAGAAGTTCACTCCAAACCTGGGAAGGGTCACAATGCCACTCAGGGGCCTCCTTCCCAGCCCACCTTATCCTCTCAGGGAACCTTGGTCTTTTAGAGACCACTTCTCCCTTGTGGCCAAAGCACCTTTGCCTAATCTTCACAGCCACTCTGTGAGGTAGGAACTAACAGCATCCCATTTTACAGAAGGAACACCTGTCCAAGGTCTCACAATAAAGAAGTGGCAGAACCTGAATTTGAACCCACGTGACTGATGCCTATGCCATCTTCTGACCTTCCATAGCCCTATCCCCCCATCCCTTCACCCACCACCCCCACTGGCCCTCCACAGTTACACTTGTCCAGTTTCCTGTCACACTCAGCAGCATCCCTCCACCTACCCCTACCCCCCCAGGCCTGCCCTCTCCTCACCACACCACCATGCAGCACAGTGAGATATGTCGGAGCCGTGGTGTCCGCAGCAGGTCTAGATATGAAGGTCTTCGGACCACCCTCTCTGCAGCTGCCACTTTGCTCAGGGCCTGGTGGGGGAGGAAAGTTTGTGACATGGAGTTGACTGTGTGGCCTTAGCAAGGCACATTGCTCTCTCTGGGTCTCTATTCCTCCCTTCTGCATTGGAGGGAAGGGATGCACATGGGAGCTGAGGAGAGTAAGTGGAGTCAAGGGTATGGCCCACCAGAGGACATTCTGGGAGAGCTCTACGTTAGAGAAAGGAGCTTTTCCTGAACACACAGTGGGCCCCAGGACGGGAGTGCTTGACACAGGCTACGCACATACATGTGCTTGCATGCACTCACACACATTCACCCTCACCTCCAGGCTCAGGCTGTCCTCACCCACAGGCCGCCCATTGAGCCTGGCACAGCAGAGCAGGTACCTGTGGGCCTCCTCCACACGGCCCTGAGTCAGAAGCCAGCGTGCAGACTCAGGCACCCACCTGGGGGACAGCAGGAGGCCCTTCAGTCAGTCAGCACCCTAAGCCATGTCTCCCTCCTGGACACACCACAGGCTGGCCCCTCAGCCTGGAACATCTTCCCAACCATCCTTACCTGGTGAACTTTCAGTCATTCTTTAAGGCCCAATTTAAAAGCCACCTTTTCCCACACTTCTTTGCCCAGGCCTAGGTTCTCCATAGCCCAGGAGTCACTTCTCTGCTCAACTGAATTGGTCTCTCCCCCAAGACCTCAGCCCCCAGGACCAGCCACCCACTTCTCCTACAGGTGACAGGAGGGCATATGATGAAAGCGAGACAGACATACAGACATACATACCCAGAGGTGTCATCCAAAGCCAGTTCATTTGGGGCAGGCAATGAAATGCCCACCCTACTTGACCTTCCCTCCTACCTGGACTTCCTACCTCCATCCTGTCCCTGTCCTTATCCCCACCCCTCCAGGGCACCAACCTAAGTTAGTACTTGGTTCTGTCACTCTCATGTCATGGATTGTCTCTCATTTTCTTTTTCTCAGTCTCTGTCTTCAATTCTCAGCCTCTAAATAATTCTGTTTCTGGCTTCTTGTATCTCTCACTCCCCAGCTGCCCATAGGCCTCACCAGAGGCTGAGGATGCCTGGGACACAAGGCAGGGTGACAGCCAGCAGAAGCCATCGCCAGTCCCGTATCAGGTACCCAACCAGTGCCAGCAGCATCACGCCCCCTGACCAGAACATGCTGCTCAGGACACCTGCCACGATGCGGTGTCTCACGTCCAGCCACTCCAACTCTAGGTCCACAGCCAGAGACAGGAAGACAGTTAGCAAGGGACATCAGTCTCACTCTTGACCACTGCATCCCTCCAGCCCTCTAGGCCCTACGCATTCTTTGCCTGCCTCACCCAGTGGCATCACAATGATGGTGAAGCCAGCCAGGGCTGCGCCAGTGAGGGTGCGGGTGATGACAAACATGACGTAGCTGACTGAGGCTGCAGATGTCAGGCCCATCACCAGGGCACTCACATAGGCCACCAGCAGCAGACGGCGCCGCCCAAACCTGCACAGGGATCATGTAGGGTTAGCTCCCTGTGGAGGGGAGGTCCCAAGATAGAGGTAGACTAGGCCCAGACCCCAGCTAGTGGGAGAAGGTTCTCCACCCCACTCCCTTATTGGCCCCCCACCTCACCCTACCTGTCAGACAGGTATCCGAAGGCCACAGCCCCCACCAGGACACCAACGAAGAAGAAGGTAGAAGTGGCTCTGTTCAGGCCTTTCTGCTCACACACCAGGTCCCACTGCAGGGACAGGCAAGGAGGGGCCTCCCATGGGCACAGGCCCCTCTCCAGACCCAGGGGCCTTCTGAGGTCAACTGTGCCATCCTGGTACCTCCATGTCAGATAATAAACCCCCAACTGTTCAACTTGAGAGTGGGAGACTTTGCCCCTCCCCAGTCCTGCAGCTTCAGCTTCTTCCCATGGAGGGCCTTGACCATGACAACAGGAGCCCTGTACCTCTCCAGAGAGATTCTGCCCCCACCTGCACACACCTCCAGATGGATTATGTAAGTCCTAGACCTGGGGCCCAAATGAGGAAGAAAGAGGAGGCCTCTATTGTTTCTCCACCTCTTAGTGCAGAAACACCCTTCTCAATCCTCAGCCCCAACTCCGTGGAGCCACCTTAGCCCTTCCCTGCCTTAATCACCTCCTGATTAATAATAGCAGCTCCCATGTATGGGCTCCTTACTACAAGCTCTGCACTTTAAATTCATAGATCTCATCTACAAATGGGTAAACTGAGACTCTGAGAAAGAAAGAATGTGTCCAGTGCCCACATAGCAACCACCCAAGGCAATGGCAGACCCATCCCACTCACGTGTCCCCCAGCCTCCTGGCTCAGGTACCTCAGTTGCAATGGTGGAGGAGAACTCTGAGTGGTCGTACTCCCAGCCCTGAGGGCATGGCATAGTGGAGGGCTCACCCTGCAGCTCCCCAGGACTCTGCCCTTCTCCCCTGAACGTAGAGTTGGGGAGGGCCTGGGGGTAGGTGAAGCGGAGGCAGGAGCTGAGCGTGCCATCTGGCTCCCGGGGAAGGTGGGACTCCAGCCATGTCTCCTGGTGGCTGAAGTTGGCAGGGGCACCAGGCAGGGCACAGCGGTGGGCAGGCACAGCAGCCAGGAAGATGGGCAGGAGGAAGTTCATGGGCAGCAGAATTCGGGGCAGGGACAGCAGGGCCACATTCCGCAGTTGGAAGGGCCCAAAACCACCCACCTGGTCTAGCAGCTCCTCGAATCCCATGCCACCCACCAATAACTGTCCCCAGTGTGGGCTCCCTCTGTAGTACTCAGCGCAGTGGACCCTTGGACTCTAGAGGCGGGAGCAGATAGATTGATGGGCGGAGAGCCTGCAGCCACAATCCAGCCCTCAGGGGCTGACCCAAGACTGGACCTTTCCTGGCCACCCTGGCTACACTGCCTGTGAAGGAGGGGCTGCCAGCCATTCAGAGGTCATGGACTCCATGGCTCTGGGACTTACACATTGGTGCTCAGGGACAAAATGGGGTATCCTCAGGCCCCTATGATGGGTAGGAGGGTGTGTAGGAGATGAGCCCATAATCCCTTGATCAGCAGAGCTCCAAGGATCCCTAGGAGGAGGAGTCTCCAGGGCATGATGCCAGCTCTCCTTGGATGCCCTTTGTCTTATGAAACCCTAGGTGAGCCTTGCCTATTTGCAGCCACAGCCTGGCCAGCAGCCCAGGATTCAAAACCAGGTGAAGGGTTCTTACTGCTGAGCCATGAGGGCTCTCTGTACCCTGTCAGATTTATGTCCCCACCTGGACCTTATGCCCTGGCCTGAGAAACACCTGGAACCACCCTGAGCAGCCTGGCCAATCTGGGGATCTCAGACCTATCACCTTCCCATGTCTTCACTCAGGGGCTCTTCCCATACACACAGTCCCTCCTGCCTGCTCCCACCCACCCCTATTTTCAGGAGCTTCCTAGATACCCCTGAGGGGGTGGGTAGGGAAGGAGAGGGTTTGCCAAGGTCCTGCCAGAGGTATCTGCAATGCCTAAGATTTAGGATGTGTCTGTCTTCCCCATTCAATTCTCTCACAGCCCTGCCACAAAAGCACAGCAGAAACCAGCGATGTCAAGTGTTTTTGATCTGATTCTCCAAACACCACATCAGCAGAGCTGGGAGGTTGTCAAACTGTGTTCCCAGGGCTCCAGATTTCTAAGCAAATAGGTGTCTAAGGGCCCAAGCTTTTTAAAAAGTTTGAAAATGACTAATTTAATCTAGTCCCCACTTTGAACAGATAAAGAAATGGGGTGTGGTTTGCTGGGGTCACATAGTGACTCAACAGCAGAAATAAAAAGGGAACCAGGACCCCTGACTCTGGCCCAGGTCTTTGGCCCCAGCTACTGAGCTCGAGATGTTCCAGTCTGCACTAGGCTGGGCTCCCTCAAAGAGCTCTGGGAAAAGAGTTAAATCAGTGACATGGTGTGTGTTCATGGAGGTGTAATAGGCATGGGACTGAGGGCAGGGATTTGGAGGTGGTGAGAGAAGGCAATAATAGTAAGAGATATTTGTTGAATTTCTAGTGCAACCTAAGCTTTCTGTGGATACAGAGATGCCTCAGACACAACCCCTGCCCTCACTGAGCATGCAGTCTACCAGGAGGGTTCAAACAAGTTACATAAACCTTCCTGCCTCCAGTCTCACCCCTTTCAACCCACTCTCCACACACCTGCCACAATGAACATTTTAGAACAAATGTGACAGGGGAGTGTCTCTGTTTAAAACCAGCTCTCACTGCTGGAGGGTGGAAGTCCAACTCCTTAACTTGGCCCATATGATCCCCAAGACTGGCTCCTCCCAACTAGGCCCCCTTCCCTCCAGTTCCCCAGACACACCAGCCTGTTGGCACCTCACTGGCCTCCCTCCTATTCACCTGGTGGATGCCCAAGGCATCTTGGAGACCAGCTCAAGGGTGAGGCAACAACCGTCCCGTTTGTTATCCCTCACATGTGATCCCCACGCTGTTGGTTCCTCCCTCATTTAATACTATATATTCATATTATTTATATTAAAATATAAAACACCATAACCCTTTGCAGCTCCTAAGAGGTAAGTTTTGCAGCCATCTCATCTCCATGGCTCATCCAGTGGCTCCACAGGGGAAGACTCTGAGGTTTTTCCATAGCCTGAGATGACAGCCAATGAGGCCAACCCTGGGCATTGGCTGTGATGCCTTTGTTTTCACAACAGGGATTTCCCTCCTGCCTTAACCTGAAAAAGAGCTGGTAGTCATATAGTGGCCACATCTCCTTCTTTGCATTGTCGCCTAGGAAACTCAGATCTAAATCTGCAGCCACTTTCTACAGAGAGTAATTTGACATTAACTGTACCCCTGGCTTCATCAATAAAATGTTTTTATTGATTTTTTTAGAGAGAGAGAAAGGGAGAAATAGAAACATCGATGAGAGAGAGACATCAATCAGCTGCCTCCTGCACACCCCCTACTGGGGATCGAGCCCGCAACCTGGGCACATGCCCTGACCCAGAATCGAACCAGTGACCTCTTGGTGTGTGGGTTGGTGCATGGTGGTGGTGGTTGTAGTCACTGAGCAACACCGGCCAGGCGTGGCTTCATCTTATTCCCTGCCTTTGGCCCTTACGGCAGCTCTCCTCTCTGATGTCATCAAGGAATGGTGGTGACAATGACTGTGATGTGTAGAGGCAGATGATGGAGCTGGACAGGCAAGATATGAAATGCCAAGAGCCGAATCAGAAGGCAGATCAACTCTGAATCACCAGTCAGGAACTGGTTTTGATTAACTTTTTAACTATCCCCATCCTCCAACCTGGAAATCCAAACCTGAGCTCGGAGGCCACAGTAGAGGAGACCTTCATTTATACCAGACTAGACGGGAAGGAGCCTTGTGCACTGGAAAAAGAACAACTCCTTAGTTGAAATTACTACTAGCACTGTTGGAGGATTTGGGGAAGAATAAATTCCTAAGATAAACAGTTTCCTATTTGGGATTACTTGCAATAGGGACTTCTTACACTTTAGGACTGCAAACTTTTTTACCCCTCTCTGCATTGAGTTACCTCAGCTAACCTCCCCACTTAGTTGGGGTTTCACTGAGCAATACCGCACATAATCATTTCCTACATTGATGAGGGCGGTAATGACGGAATCCTTGTAGTTGTGCGTGTGACGATGGGATGGTGTAGTGGTGATGGAGGTGGGAGTCCTGATGGTAGAAATGATGGGGTGGCTGAAGTAAGGATGAGGGCTGGGGCTGGGATAGTGGCAGTAGTGATGCAGTTACGAGGGCAGTGATGACGAGGATTATGTAGATGATGCTGATGGTGGTGGCGGTTGTAGTCGTGAAGGTGGTGGTGAAGGTGGTGGGGATGGTGAAGATGTGAAAGCTCCCTGACGGCAAGGACCTTGTTAATCATTATGTCATCAGAGCCTAGTGGTGATGGTGACGGTGATGGTGATGGTGATGGTGATGGTGATGGTGATGGTGATGGTGGTGACGGAGCCTAGTTTGGAAGAAGAGTATCTGCGATTTGGGTGATGATGGTGCTGGAGGCGAGTAAGGGAGATAGTGATGATTGTGATAAAAATTGATGGTGGTAACAATGGGTGATGTTACACCACTTTGGGTTTCATACTACATGGGATAAGAAGGAATGAAGAAGATGCCACCTGGAGCTGATGAAAATGAGCTTGTATTGTATTTCCTTGACCTAGAGCCAAGTTCCCATGACCATGCTGACTCTCCAGCCCCATCACCTCACCACGATAGGCAACGTTCAGGCTCCTGCATCTGCTGAGGGCTAGAAAGTCATTCTGACCATCCTTCAATATTGTTAATCTCAGCTCTTGTCCTGGTCTTGATGCCTGAGTAGCCAATGGAAAAATCTCCACAGGCCCCAGTGTCTGATGATCAGAGACATGACACCCTCCACACTCTCACCTTGGTCTCTTTTCTCCAAGGCCCCCAAGGGGCCTTTCCTCCCTACTAGCAAAGGCCCCTCCAATGTCCCTGGTCTTGTAGCCCCTGACTGAGCAACCTTACTCAAGCCACTTATTTCTCTGTGCCCCTGTCCTCCGAGCTCTCTTAGCCACAGAAGAGAAATATCTTTCTGGGGGAGTGGGGAAGAGGTTGGCCAGGGGCTAGGCAGGTCCTAATGTGTGGAGCATCAGGTAGGCCCTGACTGGCCTTTGGGAAGTCAGTGTGCCCAACAGGTGTCAGGCTCCTGGGAGAGGGGATGGGCAAGGTTCTCTGCAACCTTAGTTCTAAAGCCATCCTCCTGGGCATAGCCCACCCCTGCCCCAGGCCTTGTCCTGCCCCCTTCACTCCTCTCTCTGTTCCCTGATTCACACCTGTGACCACCACACTGAACCACAAGCAGTTCTCACACCTTCTCACCTTCCATGCCCATGCTGCTCCCTCTGCGAGAATGTCCTCTCCTCTTTATCTGGCTAACTCTTGTTTGTCTTTCAAAATTCAGTCTAAGAGTCACATCGATCTGAAGGCCTTCTTTGAAGCTCCCAGTCTGGGCTGGAAGTCTGCCTGAGCCTCGTGTATCAGTGTACATAGCACATGAAAGTTAATTTTCAACCACCTCCTTCACAGCTCACTGGACACTGTCTCAATGCCTGACAGTCCCCCATGTCTGGCAGCCTCTGGTACATGTGGGGCTCAGCAGTGGCCTGCAGAATTAGTGGAATGAATGAATGATTAAAGGAATGCAAAATAATGAATGATCCATAGAATTCTTTCACTCATTTATTCTCAATAATAATAAAAGAAATTAAAAATAGAAAAAGATACCAGTTTCATCTATTTTATTATTCTGGGGATTTCCCCTAGGATTAGACATAGAGAAGTAAGCAAAGATCAAAGGAATGTTATTAATTTTGGCACTATTTGAAATAGTGCAAAGTTGGGAAAAAATCTAATGGAAGGTCAACATGGAGCTGGGTAAACAGATTATGGAACATTCATGCCATGGACTATTAAGCAGCCATTTAAAAGAACATAAGGATCCTCATACATTACTGGTGAGAATGTAAAATGGCGTAGCCACTGTGGAAAAGGTTGGTAATTCCTCAAAGTATTAAAGAGTTACCGTATGACCCAGCAATTCTATTTTGGATATTTTCACAGGCTATATATCCAAGAGAAATGAAAATGTATGTCCACACAAACACCTGTAAGCAAATGTTCATAGCAGCATTATTCATAATAGCCAACGAGTAGGAAAAAAACAGTCCACGATGAATGGACAAGCAAAATGCGGCCGATCCATACAGCAGAATATTATTCAGCCATAAAAAGGAATGCGGTGCTGATACGGGCTACAGCGCGGGTGAACTCGAAACACTAAATGAAAGGAGGCGGTCACAAAGAGCCACATACTGCGTGATTCTAATGATATGAAATGTCCAAAATAAAAAAATCTATATAGAGACAGAAAGTAGTAGATTCATGGTTGCTGAGGACTGGAGGGGTTAAGGGGAAATGGGAGTGGCTGCAAACTAATAGGCATGGAGTTTCTCGTTGGGGTGTTGGAAATGTGTCCCCCCCCCATTCTTACTGTGGCGATGGTTACGCAGCTCTGAGTACACTACCTCTACATAGTCATATTCATAGATGGGGGCTCTCATATTTTAGTTTATATGCTTTTAGCTTTTGCCTTTTTACTGAAAACATGACCTGCTTGTGACACTTTCAAACAAGGAGGGCGATGGAAGCACACTAACGCCCCACTGAAGGCTGCAAGTCAGGCCCTGAAGCCCCCTGGCACCCATGCTGGAGAACAGGGGTTCCAGGAGGCCACCGTGGGGACCGAAGATGGTTACACAGGTTCTGGGATGGCAGAGGTGCTCAGAGGGAGAGCAGGACTTTGGAGCCTGGGCTCTCTTACCTCTGATCCCCAGGTAGGGCCCTGGGACAGAAGTTGTTTATGGTACTACCTGGGTGAAAGATTCACACTTAGTGAACCTAGGGTCCAAAGTGCAAAAGGTACAGCGGATATACTGCACGAAAGCCTCCTTCCCCCCAGCTTTCCTCCCAGAAGCAACTTGAGACCTCTAACTTGTCCAAATAGGTACACATTATACACACAGTTCTTTGACTTAGTCTTAGAGACCAGTCCACAGGTGCCTACAAAGAGCCACCTGCTTCACTGTAGAGCATCACAGTACCCCATAATAGGGTCCCCATTGTATGGGTGGCCACATTCTATTAATCAGTCCCAACAAACAGACTTTTAGTTACATCTGAACTTCTGCTTTTACAGGTCCACAGTCTCTCATACCAACCGTTGGGATCAGATTTCTTTTAGAATTCAAATTTCACACACACACACACACACGTATGTAATACAATTCTGTGCATATTCCATAATCAAACACATTAACATTTCTACTGCAAACATGTATGACAAGTGGAATTAATAAAGACTGCAAATTGCCCTGCCAGGCGTGGCTCAGCAGTTGAGCATTGATCTAGGATCCAGGAGATCGCGGTTTGATTCCCGGCCAGGGCACATGCCTGGGTTGCGGGCTCCATCCCCAGTTGGGGGCGCGCAGGAGGCAGCCGATCAATGACTACTTTCTCATTATTGACATTTCTATCTCTCTCTCCTTCTCCCTTCCTCTCTCTGAAATCAATAAAGATATATTTCAATAAATAAATAAAGACCACAAATAGTCTTGTCAGGGTTTGGTACCAAACAAGCTTGTACCAATCTAATGGAAAAACTCCCAGCTTTCAGAACTTTTTCGGCTTCAGAATCACAGATGAGGCTTTGTGGAGCTGTACAAAGAGTGCCGCAATGAATGATTTTAGACATGCAATCTTGGGAATTTATAAGTGTATACAGAAGATACCTTTCTAGAAGTGCTGGGCCACAGGCTGTGTTCATTTGTGATTTTTATAGATTTTACTAGAATAGTGACCAAGTTCTTCCTTGTCTGTGAGCTGTTGTACTTCAGTTTTCCAAACACTTTTGTCTGTTAACTTCTGGGCAATGACAATTCTTCCTCCCTCCCTCTCTGCAGAAAGCTAAACTTAGAGTCTCTGGCCCTTGGGAGAGAAAGCCAAGGGAGCTGAAAGGGCACAGCTTTGCCATCAGAGACAGCAGGAAGCCCCCTCCCACCAGTGTGACCCTGAGCAAGTTACCTGCATCCTCCAGGGCTTCCATTTCCTCGCCTGTGGGACAGTCTGCCTCACAACGGTCCCTGGGCACTTGCGCACCAACCTGTGCTCGCCTCTCCTGCCCACTCCCAGCCCAGGGCCCGGGCTCTGCCCTCTCCCCCAAAAGAAGAAGAGTCCAGGCCAGCAGAAAGGTCCACAGGCTTTTTAATGGTGTGATGGCTACTTCCCTTCTGAGACCCGATCTAATCATGACAGCGGCTTCCAGGGTGCTGGGGTAGGGGTGGACAGTGCGGGGTGGGCAGAGGCCATGCAGTGACAGGGACGGGGTGGGGGAGGGTGTTACATTCTGTTTGGCATGTAAACATTCTTTAGTGGCTTCCTTGGGGAGGGGGAGGGCAACTCCCTGCCCCCCACCCCCGCCCACCAGGGCCGGTCCCCAGGGCTGAGAAGACTGAGCAAGCCAGGCCCCTGCGAGGAGCTGGGAAGGGGGGAGCCCACGTACCTGGGGCACAGTCCCTCTACACAGTCCCTCTTGGTGCACAGTGAGGCTGGGGTGGGAAGGCATGTTCTGGGGTGAGCAGCCCGGCATCTGGGCCAGTGGCACAGGCTGTCATGATGAAGTGCTGGAGGAGCGCAGTGGTGGTGGTGGTGTGACACTCTTACAGAGAAGGGGCTCAGGACCCGCAGGGCTTGGTGGAGGGGATGGGTGCTCAAGGAGGAAGAGGCTGCAGCTGGGGGTGGGGCACTGGGAGATATGGTTTCCTCTGCCCTAGATCCTTCCTGGGGAGAGAAGCAGAGTCCTCTAGCCTCCTCCCACACTCGCGCCTGCTCCTCTTCCCCCAACCTTGGTGACATTCAATGACGCAGAGGCCTGAGGTCAGTTGGGAGCCCTAGGGAGGTCTGGTTTCCCAAGGACAGACAGGGTTTTGCAGCTCTGCCCAGCTTCAGTGCTGGGTGAAACTGGGGAGTGGGATGGGCCTGGGGCTCTCTCAGGTCACCCCCCTTTCCTCTCAACACCAAACCAGGGTGTTGTTGGTCCTGGGGCAGGGGTGAGTCTGGGGGCCCTACATTCACAGTTCGGTTGGTGGCAAGGAGCAGGCCCAGGACCTGGGCACCAGGGGTCATGCCCTGGTCCCCACCTGGCAGGAGCTGATTGTCATTCAGAGAAGCTCTAGGTGGGAGGGCTCGGCCCCTCCTCCACCCCCTCTGCTGGACCCAGAGGGCAGTAGAGGCCTTGGGAGGGTCTCGGGTTGACAAAGAGGGCTCTGTCCAGAGAGGTTTCCTGAGTGTTCTGGGAGCTTCTGCGTCAGCATGGGGTGGACCTCGGGGTGTCCACCCTGGAGTCCTCCTCTAGGCTGGTCTGCAGAGAAGCCACCACCTTGGCATGGAAGCAGCTGCCCAAGCCTGCTGACTCTCCATGAGGGGCTTCAGCTGGCACCACCAGGCTGCTCCCTGGTCCAACTTCCTCATGAGCATCCTTCTAAGCAATGGTGGCCGGGTGCTGCCAGACCACTGGGGCATGCTGGGGCCTTTCTTCCTCTTCCGCTGGTTCTCTTGCCTTGTTCTCCATGACCCAGTGAAGAATAGAAGGGGCAGGCCAGGGGACAGGGGCTGTGGGTTCTAAGCATGGAGGAGCCTGCTGGGGACCTGTTCCAGATAGGCAGGGTTGGATGTCCCTTCTGCAGCCAGTGCACTGCTTGGCCCAGACATGGGCAGTTGAGGCTCGTGATGAGCTGGGATGAGAGCTATGCAGGAACCAGACCCAGGAGGAAGCCCATATGTATTCATGGAGCAGCACAGTCCTCACATCTCTGCAGGGACAGCTCAGCTGCATGGTTTGGGGTTAGGACAAGAGGGGACAAGCTGAAGGGTGAGCTGGGGGAGGAGAGGATTTGGGCTGGACCCATCGCACAAGCATACAATCTGGAAGTTAAAAGGGCCTTTCTGCCTTGAGTCCAGGGGCTAGCTGTCTGTTTCTGCTCTCTCTGATGACTAGGGGAGATGATGGTCACAGCCAAGAGAACAGGGAGGGTGACCTGGCCAGAGCTGTGTCCCTGAATCTCCAAAGGGCCAGTGAGAGATGATAACCAGCCATTCTCCACCTCCACTGAACCCAGGAGGGAAGGGAGTTGGCCGAAACTGCAGTAGGCAAGATTGAGGTTAGATGGCAATAAGGAATTCCTGATGGTGAGGGGTCCTGAGCACTAGATTGAGGGCCAAGGGACAGGTGAAAACTTCTTTAAAGCCCCTCCTCCAACTTCCCACTAGGAAATACTTGCCCAGGCAGGCAGCCCACACTCTATGGTTCTCACTAAGACCCCACCCAAATTTAGGGGGAGAAGAGAATCTGCACTTTAGAGGTGCAGGGGAGCAACCTCCATCACCTGCTCACTGCCTCCCACAGGGGTGTCCAGGATGGAGCTGACCTTGGGGCAGGTCATACCTGCTCCCTCACACCTGAGTAGACCAATGGCCCCTAGGTCCCACCTCCCCACCCCCAGTCTAGTCTCTGAAAAGAGGTCCTTCCCAGGAGACTGTGGGGTTGACCCCTAGGGGAGGCTGGAGCCACCACTTCCGGACATTGAGGCCGCCTTTCTGAAAAGGGGGGCTTTGGCTGGAAGAGGGCTGGGAGGGGGAAAGGCTCTGTAGGCGGTGTCAAAGCAGAGGTGTGCCGGGGGTGGAGCACGGGGAGCAGCGGAGGCCTGGCGGGGGAGCAGGCTGTCCGGATTAGTGGGGTCCTCGGTGAAGAGTGGCTGGGCCTTCCCGAGGCGGAGGGTGAGCCAGCCCCACCCGGGGGGCCGCGGGAGGTGGGAGGGGCTGGGAAAGGGAGGGGAGGCGAGCGCTACCCGTGCGGCGGCGCGGCGCCCCCTGTCGGTGGAGCGTGGACGGCGGCGGCGCGGCGGGGCGGGCGGGAAGCTGGGCCGCGGGTGGCGCGCGTCGGGCGCGTAAGGCTGTGCTGGGAGCTGTTCCAGTGTGGCCGGCTGCGGGGGAGCTGGAGGAGGGCGGGGGCCGCGCGGAGCCCGCGCGTCATTATCTGGCCCCGGCCCGGCCCTCCGCCGCACCTGCCCGGCCTTTGGTTGCTGAGCGCTGAGTCTGGAGTTTCCCTCTGGGTCCTTTTTTGGGGACCCCTGGGGAAGAGGTGCCATCAGGCTCGGCCTGGGCCTGTGAGGCGCCCCGGGGTGGGGGACCCCCGGGCCGGGCCTGGTGCGAGGGGGAGGGGCTCTCTTTGCGGGACAGGGACTGGCTCCGGGGAGACGCGCTGGAGTTGCGAGTGGTGGAGGCGGGGAGGCCCGGACTGCGCGGGGCTGGGGACCTGGTGCTGGCTTGGGCTCGCCCTGGGCCCTGGCCTCGGCCCGGGGGTTGTTTGGGACGGAGGTCAGCAGCAATGGCCGACCCTGGGGGCTTCTGCAGCTGGAGCCTGCGGGAGGAGCGGAGGAGAGAAACAAGAGAAAAGAGGGGCGGAGAAGAGATATTTTCAGAATCGCACCGAGCGCTGGAGTCCTGCATCCTCAAACCTGTTTGAGACCATGGCACAGATGGATAAACTGAGGCCTAATGCTCCATCCTCCAGGGCAGGACCTCTAAGGGCCACGCCCTCCCAGGGCCCTCCGGCAGAGCTTGCTGCAGGCTTTCCTTGAGGCCTGTGTTTCATCTTTCGAATTCTCATGGAGTTTGCATTCTGCTCTATAATATACCCATGTTTATATTAAAATAAAGTTTCCTCCCATTTAGCTTCAAATGCCCCATGGCACACCAGAGGCTCCCATCAACCTTTCCCAAACCTGGCCTCCCTGGCACCCCTCCAGGCATGCTCACTGTGTCCACCCCATGAACCCAGGGGCAGGGCTGGGACCTGAGTCAGAAGAGAGACCTAGCTGGGGAGGTATAGTTGGGGGTCCTTCCTGAGTCTTGGCTCTGGGGCAGTCCCTGGGGCTGGCAGTGGTTTCTCACCTGCTGGTGATGGCTGTGTCAGATGCTGGGGCCGCACCACGGGGTCTGCCAGGGGACTGCTGGGCTGGGGCAGGCGTGGGCATGCGGATGCTGACGGGGCGGGGAATCCGGCTGCGGGTGGCAGCTGCCCGCCCGGCCTTGCTGGGCACGGAGGGCTCAGAGGCAGGCGTGTCCTCCTCCGAGGCGGTGCCCGACAGTGTCTCAGAGGCCCGCTGGCCCTCGCTGGAGGAGGAGGAGGCCCCGGAGGCCAGCCGCAGCAGCAGCCGGCCCTGCCTCTTCTCCATCACCAGCCGTGCCAGGTCCTGCTGTGGCCTCACCCTCTTGCCCCGCCGCTCTTTGGCCGACAGCGAACCCGAGGGCTCCGAGCCTGTGTCCTCCTCAGACAGCAGGACAGGTATACGGCTCCTGCAGCGAGGGCCTGGCATGGCACGGTGACTGGGGGAGATGGTGGCCAGTTTTTCGGGGTCTGGTTCCAGCAGGGATGCTGGGGCTGGCCCATCGGCAAGCGATGATCCATTGGGCAGTGAGTCCTTGGCCACCTCCAAGGGGGTGTCCCCAGGAGGGCCAGACAGGGCATAGCTCTCCAGCCCTGACTGGGCAATGCCATTCTCCAGGGGCACAGAGGTTCTTTCCTCTGCAGCCCTCCCATCAGAGGGCACCTCCAGGCCCAGCTCGCCCCCAGAGCTGAGCTCCTCGGGCCGTGAGGCTTGTCCACCGGAAGACATGACGTTGAGGTGGGTTTTCTCTGCAATGTGCACAAAGGTCCTCTCAACTTTGGTGAAGGGTGAGGAGGTGACTGCCACTCCCCCTGCCCCTGTGGTCACTGCCCCGGTCCCCAACCCTGTCCCAGGCCCAGGGGGCTTGGGCTCAGACTTGAGGATGGAGGACAGGGTGCCTGGCTCAGACACATCCAGCTGGCTGCCCGTGGGCTGGGGCCGCTCGTTTTGAGGAGTGAGGGCAGCCAGGGTGCCCAGGTCAGGGTCAGGGGCCAGGTCGGCAGTGACAGGCGACTTCTTCATGTCACCGGGGGAGACGAGCACCAGGGTTTTGGAGCCCTCCTCAGGCTCCAGGTCCCCGTCGGCCACGGAGGCCCGGCCCCTGGACTCCTTCTGGTCGTCGGCCAGCAGTGTGGATGGGGCGCCCTCCTGGCTCCGGTCGGTGCTCCTCTCGCTCCCTTCGCTGCTGGACCCACTTCCAGGCCCCAGCGCCTCCCCCAGAGCCACTGCCTCCTCCTCCCCCTCCCCTTCCTCCTCCTCCTCCTCTTCTTCCTCTTCCTCCTCCTCCTCTTCTTCCTCTTCCTCCTCCTCTTCCTCCTCCTCCTCCTCCTTCCCATTAGCTTGAGGCTGTAGGGGAGTCAGCGGGGCCTGGGGGGCAGCGAGGAGCATGTGGGAGAAGCCCACCCTCCGGACCCTGTGGAGCAAGCGAGCCCGCTCCCGGTAATCGGAGAGGTCTTTCTTGAAGTCCTGGTAGGGCAGGCTCAGGGGCACAGCTCGTGGGAGACCGTTCACCTCGAACGGGGGCGCCACGGAGAACACCTGCAGGGGACACACACAGGGACCCACCAAGGTCACCCACCCTCCTGGGCCCAAGAAGACCCGGGGTGCACCCACAGCTAGGGGGCCCGCAGGTGTGCCCACGGAGTGTGAGCAACACAAGGGCAGGCACTGGGTCTGTTCTGTTCATTGCTCTATCCCCAGGGCCTGGAATGGTTCTCAGTAAATCTCCCATGAATGACTGTGTCCATGCTCCCGGTCCCCTGAGGTCCCAGGCCCGGATCCTGGTGGCTCTTCTGTTTCTCAGTCTCCCATTTCCCCCACTCCTCTCCTCACCACATGCATCCCCAAACCCAGAGCCACTCTAGTTCAATCAATAGAGTAAAATGACCACTGCAAGGCAGATCAACCCTCCCTTTTACAGTAGAGGAAACCAGGTCCCGAGAGGGGCCCTCACTGCCTCCTCACAGAGCATAGTTCCTCTGCAGCCAGGAGCTGGCTGCCCAAGGCCACCAGGACCTATGTGGGACAAGGCGAAGTTCAGGCTGCCCCAACGCCCCAAAACTCAGCCTGGGCCACTGGAGCTCCAGGACCCTTCTCCTGCCCCTTCCTGGCCTGTCAGCCAGGAATTTCTCAGACCTCTGCAGGTGTTTGGAGTCTGTACTTCCTCTAGGAATTCACAGCCGAGCTGTGAAGGACAGTTTCTTTTCACTGATCTTGGTTTCCTAAGGCTCCTGCCGCATGCCCCCTTAGCCTCCTTCCTTCCAGACTAGAAAGGCCCGACCACCTTATCAGGACCTCTTATCAGAAGCTGCTGCTGCATCTTCTCCAGCTCTGCCCTGTGAATCCACACACATCCTGGGCCCCCACAATGTACTGGGCCCCATCCAGACTGACTTGGCTTTGTTCCAGGCGTGATGGTGCTAACAGTGTCCGGCACCGTGTTAGCCTTTTGAACACACGGCCTCCGTCTTCCTAAACACAGCCCATTCAGACCAGAAGCCCCAGAGAGATCCTGACAGCCCCAACACCTTTGGGTGCCATCCAGACTCTCAGGGAGTCCTGCCAAGTACCTTCTTAGACATCTGTGTCTGCTACCGCAGCCCCATGGACACGGCCCTGTCTTGCCTGGTGGTTGCCCCCCACTGACCTGTTTTTTGCATCCCACATTGCCCATCCATCCACCCCATAGCTGCCCGAGGGATCTTCCTGAAAGTTAAATCAAACCCCATCTCTCTGCTTCAAACCTACAGAAACCTCCACTGGCCCCCACAGTCCTCAGGAGACAATGCCTATCCTTGGCTTGGCATATGAGAAACCCCCCTTCCCCCATGATCTGGCCCCTACCTTCTGCTCCAGCCTCACTTCTAGCAGCACCCTCTGATCCCCCGCCCTCCACCCCAATCACTCAGATGCCGCCGGTAGTTCCCTAAATGTGTCATGCATCTCACACTTCTGGGCCTTTTCCCGAGGCAGTTTCCTTCTCATCCCCTCTATTCACAAGAAAAATTCCCGTTCTTCTTCCAGGACCCAGCTCAAACAGCTCCTTTTCCAAAAAGCCTTCCTGTCCACCCACCAAGCAGGCTGCATCACCCTCCTTGGTACGTGTTTTCCCACATCCTTCCCTTAGAGAACCTTCCACCCTCTATTCCACATGCAGGTATTTGCATGGTTCTCTCTCCTCATAAGCACTAAGCCCCTTGAGGGTTTTCCATTCATTCATTCATCCATCCATCCATCCATCCATCCACCCACCCACCCACCCATCCATTCGAGAAGTCCTGAACTTGAATCCAGTGTTAAACAACAGAGACACGGTCCTTATTTTCATGGAGTGTGCAATCTCTATATCAGGAAGGGAAATGGGGCTAATGCATACTCCGCCAAGGCCGTGATCATAAATAAAGTCATACAGGCAATGGGTCTGGCATGTTGCAGTTTCTTGATAAATGTTAGCTCCCTCCCACCCTCCTCCTGCCTGGTTTAAAGATCATTGCTTCTCTCCCTGACCCCAGAAATGCCTGGATACCACATATATAGGGGATAGGGTGATAGGAAAAGGAGGGGGTCTGCTAGCTGAGGTCTTTGTGCAAATAGTCAGCCCAAAGGCTGGTGGAGGGGGAAGGCAGAAATCCCCAAGGCCGAGGGTCTGCCCCAACTGCCATAATCTCCCTCACTATCAGGCCATTAGGTGAGAACTTGATGGATGGAGGTTGGGAGGGGGGACTGGTACAAGACAGGACATCATCAGACCCCAGACAGGACCCCAATACACCCTGTTTGAGCCAGACAGAGAACTTCCTTAGAGCACTGTCCCCTTCATATCCAGGCTGGAAGTCCCAAGCAATTTTTTGTTTTTCTGTAGCATTCTCATTCTTCATTTATTCATTAATTCATTTAGCAAACATTAACACTGCTTTTGTGCCAGGCCTTGTGTTGGGACCCTTTGCCATGTATAGTTACCAACATCAAGGCTAGAGCAGATGACTGGGCAGAGGTGGAGGGGGTTGCTGTGAGCTCCTGGGTTTGTGAGGACCACGGGGTAGGTGCTGGCACTGACAGCCAGGGACAGGCAGAGAGATACAGAGCTCTGATCTTGTCTTCCTTCCTGTCCAGCTCAGAACTCACCCACCCAACACGAGACACATTCTCCCCGGCAGGGATATCCTTCAACCTCACCAGGCATCCTTTCTCAGCAGAGCCTCTGCCTATTTTCCCTGCCCCATCTCTGACGCTTTGGGCGTACCTGGCAGAACCACCTTTTCCTCTGGCCAGGACCTGGATCTCTCTGAAAAAGCGCCACCCATAGGATGGGCCTGCCTCTCACAGCGCCCATGCCCACGTTAGATGGTCACAGCTGGAACCCTCTCTCCTTCCATCTCAAAGTCGTTACATGAGAACTGAAAATCAGGCATCAGTGATAATATCAGGCTGGAAAGAGGCATTGACATGCCCAAGTCACAGAACCCATCAACCAGAATGGACCAGAACTCTGTCCATTGCCTCACTGGCCTCCCATCCTCCCAAGCAGGGAAACCTGGGACCCTCTGCCCTTTAGCAGGAAGGGCTGTGAACCTCACAGCTTTATCCTACGGATCATTCATTGCCAAGTCCACCTCCACCTGGGTTTGCTGGGTTTTCTGTTTCAAAATCCCTCTGCCCCCCACCCCCATCCCCACATCTGGCTCCATGTAAAAAGTCTTCCCTCATTCTCTCCTGTCCTATCCTGGACTCCTAAGCCCAATGCACTCATTCATTCATCCACGCCATCCAGTGCTCATTCACTCAGTCAGCGATCACTAGATAGCCTCTGTGTGCTTGGCCCTGGCAGCTGAGGACACCATGGGAAGGGGACAGCAGTGACACCCCTCATTCCAGCTCAGAGGGAAGCAAGAGTGCTAGGTGTCAGCAGGGGACCCAGAGGTCTAGGGAAGCTCAGACCTTCCTGCTCCCTTCCCAGGGCAGCGACCTTTTATGATTTCAATCTGCTTATTATGGGTCTCCAGCCTGGTTTGCACAGCATTATCTGTGGGTGCTTCTTAAAAATACAGAGTCCTGCTCTAGCTGGTTTGGCTCAGTGATTAGAGCATGGGCCCATGGACTGAAGGGTCCCAGGTTTGATTCCAGCCAAGGGTGCATACCTCGTACCTTGGTTACAGGCTTGATGCCCCGCCCTGGTTGGGGCACTTGCAGGAGGCAACCAATCCATTTGTCTCTCCCACCTCCTCTCCTCCCTCCCTCTCTCTCTCTCTCTCTCTCTCTCTCTCTCTCTCTCTCTCTCTCTCTCCCTTCCACTCTCTCTGAAAAGCAATAGAAAAATATCCTCAGGTTAGGATTAAAAATATATATATACAGAGCCCTTCCCCCAGATTCTGTAGGTCAGTGATGAGGCCCAGAAATCTATCTGTTTAAAGTTTCCTGGAGAGTCTACTGGAGTTTGGCAAAAGGCAGATGTCATAAGGGTGAATCGCAGTAGGAGGGGAAAGCAGGCCACTGGAGCTGGGACACATAGAGAGAACGTAAGGCCCAGCCCTCTCCCTGCCCCCACTGAGCCCGGACCAGAGGGCTGTGGCTTCACTAGCTTCAGAGCCCAGCCCAAGTTCATGTTTTCTGCAGTCAGTAGGAAAAGTGAAGGGAGGTAGACAGGCCAGGCTCTGATCTTCCCCTACCACCAACAAAACTGGCTCTCCTCAGCTCTCACCCTCTGACACTGACACTGGGGGCAGGTTACTCCACATTCCTCCATCCCCACACAGGGTGCATAGAGCAACTCTCCTGCCTGGCCCCCGGCCAAGCCCAGACACTGCACACTGCACATCCGCACCCGGGTCCCAAGGTCGAAGAAGGGGGGCTGCTGAGTGACAGAAACAGGAGGGTGAGCCCTGATGCCCACCCCTCCCCCGCTGGGTGGGGGTGGGGAAGGCTTTGTGCCGCTCACAGCAGTGCCCCCCTCCTCTTTCCTCAGCAGCCACCAGGTGCACACCTCCTATCCCCCCCTTCCCCAGGGAAAACTCTTCCTTGCCATAATTGCCCAGCCTGAAAATTGGAGATGAGAAGTCAACAGTGTCGCCTCTTTTGCCCACCACGCCTTTCCCAGATTCTTTACCTATCTGTCTGTGTCTCCACTCTCAAACCACATCTGCCGAGCCAGGAGTCCTCCTCCTGTCCCACCACCCTACACCCAGGAGTCCCACCCACCCCAGACTCACTGGCCAGTGACAGTCCTCTGGGTGGAAGGTGACTGCCTACCCTAGATCTATGCAGATCTTCACACACTCCATCTCCAGGTCTCTTTGTCCCCAACCCATCCCTTGTCCCGGGGGCAAGGAGCTGACCCCCCCAGGGCATTGTAAATGCTCTGGAGGTCCAGAAATGCACCTGTAGCCTGCCCTTCTTCTGCCCCCACACTTGCTTCAGGCCCCAAGGAGGAAGATGTCTTCCTCTTTTGGCACTGTGGCAGCAGGCCTGCAGGGGTGATGGGGATCAGAGAGGACAGGGAAAGCACCCCACCCTCTGCAGTCTCAGAAGTCTGTGCAATCCTCTCCTTGGCCATGTCCCCACCCTCTCATTGACCTAGTCCCACAACTCACATTCTATCCTAGCACCCCCACTCCCTCAACAGACCCTCTCCCCAGCCAGAGCTACCTCAGAGCCCCCACTGGAGCAGAGGGGCAGGGGAAGGCTCTTGCGGCAGCCTCACAGAGCTCTCTGGAATCCTAGCTTCCCATCCCACCGCACCCATGGACTCAACAGTCTGATCGGTATAGAAACTATGAGTGGGTCCACCCCTTACCTCTCCTGGCTTTGGCAAGGTGGCAATCTGGCAGTTTGGAGTAGGGCCCCAGAGACCAGAATCCAGCCCCAAGCTCCTCCCCCGAATGAAAGGAGACAGCCAGCTAGGAGAGAGTGAGCTGCTCAAGTCCAACCTGGCTGCGACCTCCGGGGGACCCCTCCCCCTCCCCATCCGCCCTTCTTAGCTGAGGGTTGAGGTAGGGGTGGGGATGGAGCCCTGGATCCAGATTTTGGTCCCACCACATCCCTGAGTCAGCAAAAGCCTAGCCCCTGCCCTCTGCCCGACAGGGCGACTCCAGAGTTGGGGTCCGGGCGAGGGGTGGGTCAGGAGGGAGGTGGGTTAAAGAAAGCAGGCGAGGCGGGGCTCCTGGAAGGCGTCTTTAATCAGGATTTGGTAGTACACAAGCTCTCCGGATTGTCTGCATTAACATACAGGGACTTAAAAAGGCACAAGATCCCTCGCACAGGGACACGTGACGACGGGGCGCCCCCACCCCCGCCAGTGCGCGGCCCCGTGCGCGTGGGTGCGTGTCCGTGTCCCACCCCGTGGCGGCGCCGCGCGTGTGCGTGTCGGTTTCAAGTGTTGGATTTGTACAGTACTCGCAGCCTGGGGGCGGGGCTCGGCGCCTGCTTTCCCACCGGGCCCGCGGCCCCGACGGCGCTGCGTACACTGAGGACGCACCCCGGAGAGAGAGAGAAAAGAGCGTCCCATCTTCGTGTGTGTGGTTTTGAGTTTTTCGTGCATGCTTTCGCGGGCCGAGGCCGGGGAACAGTGCAAGCTTATAATACAGGATTACTGCAGCACAAGGGGGTTATGATGGGAGGGGGGCTCAGGAATCAACCAGCTGGGACCCGGGAGGGTCCTCTCGCCCACCCCCTTCCCATTCCTCGCTTCCCTCTCCACCGCGGTTGGGGAGCGCCTCCTGACGCTGGGAGGGGGTCCTCGGGTGCTTGGAGGGAAGGGGCTCAGCTGGGCTCCCGGGGCTGAGCTCCCCCCATCCTTCCAGTCCCACCTCTCAGGGGGCCGGGGGCCGGGGCCAGCCCTCTCCTGCTCAGTACTGTCAGCCCTAAGCGCCCCGAACCCCGCCCCCTCCCCCACGGAAGCCCCTCCTAAGTGAGGGGAGGGGTCGGCGGAGCAAGTGCAAAGGAAGCAGATGTTGGTCCCTGAGTTTTATTTTCGGGGTTGGGGAGGGAGAAGAGCCGGAAGTGGGGGCAAGTTTGAGGTCACCCCAGGGCCCCCAGTGATGGAGTGGGGTGGGGCAGGAGATACGCACTCTGGGGCGTGGGCGAAAGGGGGTGTTGGGTGGCTCTGAGAGATCGAGGCTCAAAGCTTGGCTCCCCCTCAACTCTGGGCTCTTTGGCATCCAAATACAAGGCCAATTATTTGGGGGGTGGGGACAGCCAGGTGGGCGGTGAGGTAACTGGAATCCGGGGTGGGGCGACGGGGCTATTCGAGCCTGGAAAACGGGCCAGCTCCCCCTCCCAGCCCCTCATCTGCACCCCTGACCTGGGAGCACTGGGGGGGGGCGAGCCTCCCTCCAGCCCCCGTCCCTCCCCGGGGCCAGGGACCCAGCGGCCGCGAGCCAGCAGAGGGGAAAGCAAACCAGGACTGAGCGCGACGTCGGGGCGCAGGGGGTGGAACCCAAGTGGAGTCTTTAGCAGCAGGCAGCTCGGCGGCTGGGGTGCAGGGCAGGGGCTGAAGTCCCTGGGGTCGCGCCTGGCGCCCGGGAGGGAAGCTCTGGGGACTTTAGGGACGGGGGTGGGGTGCGGGGGGGCTCAGTGGCCGGGCGGTCCTCTGGTCACGGGCGTAGCAGCTAATTAGTTAAAAAGACGGAACGTACATTCGTGGTGCGACGGCGGCGCGGACAGGGGTGTGACACGGGCGGGTCCCGGGCACCCCGACAGAGTGGGAAGTGATGGTTGGGGTCCCGTTACACTTAGAAACCTGTGAGAGGTGCCGGGAAACGCGGGCCTTGTGCTCTCGCTGGCTGGGGCTGCTAGTTTGCTGTCCGGAGAGTGGATGGAGGGCGCGCACAGCTCGGAGCGTGTCTGTGCGCGTGTGTGCCGGTTAGTGTGGCGAAGTGACCCCCACCCCGCGCCCCAACCCAGCCTGCGCAGGTGGAAAAGAGGGTATGTGGGGGAACTGACCAAGTGAGGGGGGAGGCCTGGGAAGGTTCCCGTACTCCTTTGGGTTTCATTGCCCCTCCTCCCCCACTGCTGCTGCGTCTCAGCTCTTTACTCGGAGGAGGGGCCGCTCAGGCTCGGGGGGCTCCCTGGGCTGGGAACCCACCGGGTGGTGTGTGGAACCATTAGGGACATTTGAGGGGTGTGGTCCTCAGTCTGGGAGCCTCTCCCTTAGGGAGAGGGATGCTTTAAAATTTTCAGAGGCTGATCCACCAGTCCCAGGGGCACCTCTGCTCCTAGTGGGAATGTGAACTTTGGGGACATGCCCCCCAACTTAAGGAGAGCGATTTGTCACCCTCCTTATTACCAAGGTTTGCCCATGAAGGTGGACTGATTCCTGCCCTTCAGGTTGGGATCTCAGTGGAGTCTGGGGTAGGGTGGGGAGGAGTTCAGGCCCTCCTTAAGTGTCTATGCTTCCATCCTCAAATCAACCCAAGGGCAGCAGGGGATACAGCATTCTCTGTGCTCCGACAGCCAAGGGCACCCACACCCCCCCTAAGCATGATCCCCTCCCCTGGCCACCCAATACAGACACATTGACTCAGCTCCTTCTGCTAAGCCCAGTAGCCCAGGCTCCCCTCCCCCACTGCCTCGAATACAGCACCACCCCTCCCCAGAAAAAGGGACCTAGGCGGGGCAGAGGAGAGAAACAGTCAAGGAGGGTCCTGGGATTGGAGAGGCCTGCCCCCTTTGGCTGGGGAAGCAAGGGTTAATGTGCCAGCATGGCTCAGAGATGCCATCCATCATTCCCCACCTGGGCAGTTTTAGGCCCATTTTCCCCAAAACTGGAAATGCAAAGGGAGATCGCAGGGTTAGGGATGCTAGTGGTTGGAAGAGTGTAGAGTGGTTATTGCTGTGACCCAAGCTGCCTTGAGAGTGTGGGGGTGTCTGTTCATTATGGAGAATTTAATAGAGCATTTTTCACTGACTCGGGTCCTATGAGGAGGGCCCCTCTCACGAGGAACCAGTCCACTGGCCCACACATACATTCAGACACACACAATACATCCGCACAGCACACACCCCCACCGGCTGTGAGCTGTCTCTGCTAAGAAGCCCACCTGACTGGGGGAAGAGCACTGTCCCTTTGAGAGTTGCAGCCTTGGACAGAAGGGAGGTAGACAGTGCTCAGGCTCACAGAGGTTGCAAACTGAGTTGGGGTCTCTGCCTATAAACAGGTTTTGTTAGGTTCACACAGTGATTTTTCTTTAAAAAGTTGTGTTTTTTTTAAATTAGATGCCAATAATTAAAAATTGAGAGACTTCATGTAAAAATTGGAGATTTCAGCAACAATTGGCTGAGCAGAGGATGATATAGTGGTTCCCCTGTTTACCACTCCCTGACACTGCTTGGCTCCTCTTGACCAGTGAGTTAGTGACACTGAGCTGAAATCCCATGGTCAACGTTCACCAACTTCAGTACCTGCCCTGTCTGTGAGCCTGACCCCAAGGATCTCACCAAGACCACCAAGGTCAAAGTTTTGAGCATCTGCTTTCTCACTATAACCCTTACTCGGCCACCTAATTCCCAGAGCTGCCATAGGATGCTTGGGATGGTGTGGGATTGAGAGGTTGGGGTCTCTGGAGAGAAAGGCTCTGCCATTTCAAACAACCCCAGTACTCTGGAGTGACCCCACCTGAACACCATCGGAGTCTGACCCACAGACAACTCCCTTCTTACTAGATGGGGGGAGGAGGGACCAACCAGGAAGGACAGTAAGTAGACCAGTACACAGACCGAAATACTTTAAATTCCTATCAAACAAGACCTCAGTTATTCGGCATTGACAGAGGTGTTTTTAAAATAAGTTTTTGTAAGTTAAACATTCTAATTAATCCATTAAATGAAGATAATACTGGGATCTCCCTCATAGACTATTATGAGGATTAAATGAGTTAATTTTGTAAAGTGCTTAGACCACTGCCTGGCACATAATAAGCCCTGGGTGCCAGTGACTGTTAAATAAAATAAAAAATAAATAACTGGAAGTCAATCCAGTATGCTGGGTGTGACTATAAAGTATGAAAACAGCATTTCCAAAGTACAACCAAGAGCACTGCCTCCTTTCAAAGCTGACTTTGGGGAGGCTATGCACTTTCCCAAAGCAGAGTATCACTTCTCCTCTTTGGGAAAACCTTCAGAAAGAAGAGCCTGACAACACCACAGGCTCACAGCTTCCCCGCCCAGCCTGCGACCTGGAGACAGTGACTCAACTCCAAACCAGGCAGGGCTCTGCCAAGCTTCATGTGAACTTGAACAAGTGGCTTCAAATGGACTTAGCTGTTTCCAAAAGTCAAAGCCACCCTCAAAAGATAATATTATCAAGATCACCTCCAGTTAGCTCAGAGCTTTATGGCTTATAAGACACTCTTTCCCTCACACAGAGGGCATGCAAAAAAGAGTGTTCCCCAAAGGACAAAATGTTTTGAATCATGATCTTACTTTAAAGGACACGCCCTCTCCCACAGGTATCAGTTCTGGGTGTGTGCGTGTGTGTGCGTGTGTGTGTGTGTGTGCGTGTGTGTGTGTGTGTGTGCGTGTGTGTGTGTGTGTGTGTGTGTGTGTGGAAGTTCAGCCACCTTTGGAATGGATTCCCCACCTCCAAAGGCTTTGGAAACAGTAATATGCACTTAATGCTAAAACAAGGCTGAAGGTAGTGCCACCGTCTTTGATAAGTCACAAGGCACTTTGGGATCTTAGAGTACCTCAGGGTTCTGGTCACTGAGTGGGAGCTGTGCTCAGGGTTGGGTAGTGGAACCCTCTAGAAGGGAATGCCGGATAAGAGAGTGCTTGGTTTCAGCCTGCCCCCACTGCCGCCAACTTTTGGAGCGGCTGGTGGACTGACTCCCCTTCACTTCACCCTGCCGCTAGCTGGGGAGGACCGGATAGGGCCAGAGGGGGGCGGGCAGTGCAGGAAGGCGGGAGTGGGGCTACTGTTCGCCCACCTCTCACCTTTGTGCTTTGTGTTTTCTGTCCTTTCTTAAGAAGGTTCTACCCTGACCCCCCCTCTAGCTTCTGTGACTCAAAATAGCCCAGAGAGAAGGCCTAAGAATGAACAACCAGGACTGGGGTGGGGTGGGGGATAAGTTTCCTTCCTAGATGGGGAAGGTGCTCCTGGCCCAGACGTGGCTGGGGGGGAGGTCCCTGAGGCCTCTACTCCAGTCAGAGATAGCTGGGGAGTGGACGGGAGGAGAGCTGGGAGGGCAGCAGAGGTCGGGGAGATGGGGGTAGAGGGAAGAGCCAGGATGAGAGTAGGTGCATAGGAAACTATCGAGGACTGCACAGATATCTTCCTGACTCCCTAACACACCCACGCACACCCACACACAGACTTGTGCAGTGCACAGCCTAAGCAACCACCCACGGCAGCCCTGCCACACGCACTGATGCTCAGATATAAGCAGACTCACACCCACAAGTGTACAGGCATGCACACAGGCACGGGCACAGTCTCACTGCAGCAAACGCTCTGCACACCTTCAGGCCTCCCCCCTCCTCCCGTCCCTGTACAGGCATTGTCCTTCATCACTACCTCATTACCTCGGGGAACAGAGGTGCTGGCTGGCATGGGCAGGAATAAAGAAAGGGAACCTTGGGGATCCTTGCACTGACAGGTTAGGGGCTGAAAAATGGGCAGAAAGGGCATAAGCAATCTGGCATCCTGATCCCCCACCTATCTCCAGGTCCCCGTCTGATCTGCCTCCCCCGTGCTGACTTCACCGTGGTCCCTTGGGACCAGCCAGCTTGGCTGAGCACCTACAGGAAGAAGTCGCCCTCAGAGAGGGCAGTGGTGGGCAGTGGTGGGGCTTGTCCTGAGCTCACAGGTCCTGCCTCATCCTTAACAATCACCCTCTGTCACTACTTCTACACTGTGTACCCTCTCCCCTAGGCGCCAGCTCCCTCCGGAGGGCAGATCTCAGGCCTGCATGCATCCATCCTCAGCTCCCAAGGAGCTAGACCAGGCAACCACTCCCGCCAGTGAGTGAAGCACACACGCCTTGGGGAAGGGGCAGCCTGCAGTGGACCCAGCGCCAGGCCTCCTGGGCTGAGATGTGGGAGGCGGGGACTGTGTCCTCTGTGACAGGGGCATGGGAAAGGCGCGCTGGGTCACAGGCTGCCTCCCCGCAGCGCTGAGTATAGAGGCACTCCCCAGCACCCCAGGCCTGGCTGGCCAGGCCTCCATCTCACACACGGGGCCGCTGCCTTGCCCCAAGCAGACAGGCGGGCACTCGCGCTCCGCCCCGTGAGGCCCAGTTCTGCCACCCCCACCTGAGCGGACAGGGCCCAGCCATGCCAAGAGATCAAAGATTAAACAGAACCGACCCCACGCTAGACTGACTCTGACCCATCTCCCTGACACCTTGGTTTCCACTGGACTCTGGACTCACCGACGACTCCAGCCAAGTACCACCGTCCTGTCCCTGAAACTGCAGACAGCACCACCCTTCCTGCACCATGTGGCTGGCACGGGGCAAAGGGAGACGGGGGAGGGGTATTACAGTACCTTGGGCCAAGTTAGGGGGGCTGTATTGCACGGTGGGGCGGATGGGGCGTGTGAGTGTGATTATTGCGTCCCGGGAAGGAACCACGGTCTCTGTCTGCTCCCCACCCCCCCCACCTGCCCCCTCCAGGAGGGGGGGGGCCCAGCCTAGGTCTTGTGGGTGAAGCGGGCCCACACCTGCTGCAGCTGGGACCGCGAGATGCGGAGCACCGAGGGGACGAGTCTGTGGTTGCCGGCGGCGAGGGGCGCGTGGCGCCGGTGGGGCGCCCGCACGGGGCTGCTCTCCGCCGAGCGGCTGCGCTGAATGAGGGAACCGGAGGAGCCCGAGGAGCCGCCGCCGCCGGGGTGAGGGTAATGCTCGGTCTCCAGCGTGGAGGAGGAGAACACGGAGGACGCCAGTCGTCGCAGGGGGCTGTACCGCGGGAGGGAGTGCCCCGAGAGTCTGTCCTCCTCCGACTGAAAGAGACCAAGAGAGTGGAGGGAAAAGAGGTGTCAGGCACAGACTCGACAGCTCCGTCTCGGGGACCACCCACCGCGCACAGCCCCTGCGGCGACGGCGTCCCGGCGGGTGGGCAGCGTCGGGCGGGGGAGGGGGCGCGGACCGCCCCGTCCTGCCTCGGAACCTAGGCTCTGGCTTCCAGCGCCCATCCCTCTCCTCCTCTCTGCGGTCCCTTTGCAGAGGCCTTGGTCACTCACCTCCTTCAGGAAGCTTTCCTGGCTTAGCCCCACCTAGCTCAGAGTTCCCTCTGGGCTGGGGAATCCTCTCTGCAGCCGTCCCTGCCATGCAGGTGTCAGCAGCTGTTCCCCATCCGTCTGTGTCCCCAGCTGGACTCCATGTTCTCACCGCTCACCCTCTGCCTTGGCACCTCCACCCCATCACAGGGGGTGTTAGGGTTTCAGCGACAACTATCATAAGGGTAGGATTCTGGAGTCCGACTGCTCATGGCTGAATCCCAGCTCCACCACTTACTACCTGGGGGAACCTCAAGCGAGTTACTTCCTTCGCTTCTCCATGCCTCAGCTTCCTCATCTGTGAAATGGGGTAACAATAGCTCCTACCTCACAGGGTTGTTACGGTGATTAGATGTTATAATACGCAGAGCAACTAGAACGGCACCTGCCACGGAGTAAACGCTATGTCCTGTAAGCGGCTTTATTATACTTTAAATCACTCTTGAGAGTGAGGAAAGGGACAGAAGCTGGCGGGAGGTGGGGCAAACAGAAATCATTTCTCCGAAGTGGCTCTTCCCCTGTCCTCTCCAAGGCTGAGCCACGAGGCAGCAGGGGCAGGGACCTGGGCACCTCACTACCCTTGTGCCTTCAGAAGGAAAATGGGGCTGAGTGTCCCAGCCATGTGAGGATGGAAATGGTGGCTTGGGTGTCACCAGATTTTCCCTGTCCTGACCCCTACCTCTTCCTGGGACTGAGGCCAGTTTAGCTTTTGGTGGAGAAAGTGAGGACTGGCTGGGCCAGCTGTTAGAGGGCTCAAGGGGGAGGGGGTCCAGGACACTTAGCTTCAGTGTCCCCTTGCAGATGTCAAATGGGGGTAGAGGGACCCAACAGGGAGCCTCCAGCAGGGAGGGGTGGAGAGAGAATACTCTGATAGGATTGGCTCTGCCCTCACCCTGCTTTTCCTTCCAGCTTTTTTTTTTTCTTTTTCTTTTTTTTGGCCAAGACCAGATCTCTCTGAGCTGGTCCTGTTAGCGCTGAAGGTGGGAGTCTAAGGCACACCCTGACTCACCAAGGGACAGAGGCACCCACAGTTGCCCACAGTCCCTCTCACGCACATGTGGGTGGCTCGAGTGTAACAGCCCAGCCAGAGTTTGGTCAGCTGCTAGGAGGATTCACTCCCAGCAAGCTTCTGCCCCTTCAGGCCAGGTACCTCCTGTGATTGTCCTCAATGCCCAGCTGAAGTACCACCTCTGGGAGACCACTCCAGCTTCCCAGGCAGTCTCCCTGCTCCTGGCAAAGAAGAGTTCTCTGTTCTCTCCCCAGGCCCTTGATCATGAACCTCCATGTCTACACTCTGCATCCCACTTCTCTTGACTTCGAGCTCCGAAAGAGCAGGACTGGAAGCCACATTGTTATCTTTGTCCCCTAGCCCCTAGTGCACTGCCTGGCACTTGGCAGGGAAATGTCCTAGCGGCTGCCAGCAAATGTCCATGTGCTCTGGGAATGCTGACCTTGTTATCAGCCGGAGATGACCTCGCAAACATCCACCCCCAACCACACACTGATCTACACTCTCCCCTCCACCCTAGCCTTCCCAGCCACTTCCAATCTGCACCTTATATTCCCAGAGAAGAACATGAGGTGTGTGTAAAGAAAAACATTTAAAGCATCATGGCAGGGGCACCAAAAACTACTGGTGTGCCTAGTTCCAAACTCGTTCCTGGTCCCACATTATCCTTGTCCCTGCTCCTCATGGGGACAGGTGACAGAGTCATAGGTGCTTCTATCTTTAAGGACTGCTGTTATGAGGAAGTTCATACATCCGACTCTGAGCAGGCTGAGCTAGGTCTAGGAGGGATTCCTTGAAAGGAGGTGGCAGGGTGGGAGTTCCTGCCTGTCCCGAGCCATTTAATCTAGTTATAGGACTGGAGGGAGGGGAGTTCCACTAACTGTGATTCCAATGTGCAGCCAGGTTTGGGAGCCCCCTCAGAGACAAGTCCAGGACTCTCTCCAGACAAAAAAAAAAAAAAAGGAAAGATATGCCAGTCCATTTTTCCCTCTTTCCATCCCCTTGACCAAGGAAGGTCTCTGCTCCACCCTGCTGAACTGAAATACTCAGTTAAACAAGTCACACCCCATGTGCTCACGCACAGACACAGAGGCCACCATGCACACTGACATGCCCACCAGCACACCTGCTAACATGGTCCAGCCAGGGATTGCATGCAACACACACACACACACGCACGCACACACACACGCACGCACACATACACACACATACCAGTCTGACTCTCTCTGACCCCACACAAGCCCGCTGCTCTCTCAGGCCTGTGTCTGCACCTCTCCTAAACTCACAGGCCTCAGACTGAGTGGCCCAGAGCATGACCCTGCAGTCAGCTGCCTGGATTCAAATCCCGGCCCTCCCACTTACCAGCTGGTGACCCTGGGCTAAAACTTAGCTCCTCTGAGCCTCCATTTCCTTACCTTTTAAATGGGGGCTGCCCATTCACAGTGTTGTTGTGGGCAATACACATGCAAAATATGAAAGTGCTCAGAGCAGTGACAGCCACTGTGATTGCCATTAGAATTATAGCTGTGATTGTTAGTCTCCTTCCAGCTTTGACGTTCCAGGCTTCTGTGGTTCTCTACACACTCGCAGACCCACTACTGACTTCACACAGGCGCACTGCCGTGTGCCCCATACGCATGTGCACACATGTGGACGCACTCACACACCATCACACTCTTGAGCTAAGTTGACAGAGAAATGCACACACACGTTGTAGAATGCTAATCATCCTCTCCTCTGTGGGTAAACCAAGGTCTGCAGTCACCAAACACCCCTTCCAGACACACAAGCCATCGTTCACTGGGACGAGCTGTGCCTACCCGTGTCACAACCAGAAACTGAGTCCAAGACTGACTGACAGTACAATAGGCCCGTGCCTGCTCCCCCAAATCTCTCGTCGCCCCCTTGGCCAGAGTTCCCCAATGTGAGGATGATTCCCAGGAGATGGATGGGAATCTGAAAGTGAGAAAAACCTCCCAGACAGTTCAGCTCCCTCATTCTGAGGCTCAATTGTCATACAGTCACCAAGAAGGGACTGGTAGAACCCAGGGCCAGACCCAGGCCGCCTGACTCTAATTCTGGGCTTTCTTTCCGCCCCACACCACTACTGTCTGGCTCCTTCCTAGACTGCTCTTCCTGTGGGGACAACCTATTGTGCATATGATCTCTGATGCCTCAGGCACCCTGCATAGAGTAGGTGCTCAGTAGGTATGGAATGAACAAGTGAATGAGTGAATAAGTGAATGAATGAGAGGGCAGTGCAGAAGCCCCAAACAGATTTTGTTCTTACTGCTTCCCCAGGGCAGTAGGAACAGGTCCTGGGGGACACTGTTCAGGTCAGCAACACAGGCGTGCTGGCCCACACCCTGCCCCAGCGCTGGCTAGGTCCTCTCTGGGTGAGGGCTCAATTTTCCAGAGTCCAGGGCAAGGCCAGAATGCACACTCCTCAGGATCTAAACTCAGAGGTCCTCTCTTCTAGACACATGGATGGAGCCTGAATAGAGCCCTGCCTGGAGCTGCCCTTCTCCAGGGCACCTGCATGCTCCCAGGTGCGACCTCCCAACTGAGCATGCAACAGACTGGCCCCGGCCCTGCACCTTCACATATCCTAGAGCATGTCTCCAGTGTGGCCCGATATAGTGAACGCGGCACAGCCCCTGAGCCCTCCGGCATCCTCTCCTGGGCTCACCCAACCTCTCTCAGAGAACATGGGCCCCATTCAGTACCCAGGGTAAGAGCTGGCGCCACCTGCTGGATCAGACAGAGATTGGCCTCTTCCCTACACAGAGAAGCCAGGCCAGGCCAGTGGCCTTCTGCCTATTCTCACGCCCCATCCTTGCAGGAAGAAAGTAACCACAATACCGTGAGAAATGCTGCAGAGCCTCAGCCTGCCTGGCATTCATGATTCAGCCACCGCCTGGCACCCCCACCCCTGTCCTTCCAGCCTTGTCCCTCAGTCCTCCCATGCAAGAAAGTGCCACTGCAGCCTAACCGGGTCCTCCTAGGGCCCCAACATGCCCGCCCCTGTGCCCAGTCTAGGGTCCCTCCCGCCCTGGCTCTGTTGCTTCCCATCACTGTCTGTTCATCCTGGCTCTCAGGGTTCACCACCCACATGGAGCCTGCCCCTCCTGCTGCCCTCACCCCCTTCAGCCACCCCTTCCCTGGTGTCCAGGACTCCTCTGCCCAGGTGCTCCTTCCACACTTTAGTCCCTCTTTCTCAGTCTTTCTCGAAAGTTCCTTTCCTCTCAGCGCCCTTCCACCCCCAGAGGTGAGTGTTCCCTGGCTCTGCCCTCACCCTTGGCTCTCCCCACCCCACACAGCTGTCTTGGGTGACATCACCCACTTCTGTGGCTTCCATGACTCCCAAATCCATGTCTCCAGCTGAAATCTCTCCTGAGCTCTGAGGCCTCCATGTGGACATCCCATAGTACCAGGAGGTCACTGTGTTCAAACCTGAGTCCATGTTCCCCTCGAACCACTCAGTGACGGCACCACCGTCCAGCCAGAATGCTGGGCACCAGCCAAGACCCCCTCCAGTCTGTCATAGCCCCAATGCCTCTGGCTCCGTCCACCTTGCCCCACATCCAGAGCCCCCACCCTGATCCAAGCCACAGGGGACTCTCCTGCTGGTGCCTGCCATGTGGCCTTTCTGCTTAGAGTTCTGTGCCCCTCCAATCCACTTTCCACAGGGGTCATTCAAAAAGTGCCAATGTAATCATGTTGTACCCTTGTTTAAAAGACTTTGGTGGCTTATCAAGCTCTCAGATCAGGCCCCAGCCCCTTAGCTTAGCCCCAAGGCCTCCAGCACATGGCCCTAGGACCTGCCTGGAGGCCTCATCTGCAGCAACATGCACTCAGCACAGTGTTTTCTGATCGCCACCTCTGGGCCTTTGCATGTGCTGTCCTCTTGACCTGGGAGGCCTTTCTCCTGCTTTGTCACCTGGGTGACACTGCTCATAATGCCAGACTCAGCTCAGAACTTGGGGAGTACTTCCACTAGGAAGCCCACTTGCCCTCCAAGCATAATTTCAGGCCCTGAAACCTGTCTGCCTTCATCACAACATGCAACTGTTGGTTGCTGGTCAGTAGCCCCGTGGAGCACATGAGGAGCACTCCAAGCTACCATACCAAGACTGGGTGTCCAGGGATGGGGTGTGGGGTTCAAACCCAACCTTACCTGTCTCTGAGGGCCGGTGGGATCTGACTCTCTCCGTCGGGGGCGGGGTCCCGAGTGCAGGGGCGAGTGTGAAGGGCTGCCTGGAGTGGGGGGCTGCGAAGTCTCTGACCGGCCATCGGCCTGACTCAGCTGGGGTGGTGGGAGCTGGGATGGCATCTGTCGCAGGTCCTCCTCAGCCAGTGTCTGCATGCTGCGTCCCCGGGGCCGGAGGGTGGGCTCAAGCCCTGGCCGCCGCCGCTCCTCACCCTCCTCAGGCAGCAGCCGCAGCTCCTCGGGCTCCTCGTCGGTGGTGCCAGACGTGCTGGGCTCGGCCCCCGGGGGGAAGTCCTTGAGCTCCGTCTCCTTGTCGATGATGACCCACTCCTTGCTGTCGAAGTCCTCCTCCTCGGCCAGCGGCACCGAGCGGAAGGCGTTGCTCAGGGCCTCCTGCTCCACAGAGGCCGACACGTCCATGCGGCCGCTGGCCTGCCGGTCGGCCTGGCCTGTGTCCACTGACAGCATCTGGGCCGGCTGCGAGGAGCAGGCCTGGCGCGAGGGTGAGCCGGGCAGATCCATCCGTGACCTGCAAAGCCACCCCAGGTGCGGCTCAGTGCCCGGCCTCTCTGGAGCCCCAAGGACCCCACGTAGGTGACAGGGTGGACCGTGACACCTGGACCCTCCTGACCATGGCACTCTCCCACCCTGGGAGAGGCCCCGTCGCCTCCTGGATTGTCACCCTCCACCCTCACTCCCTGTGAAGATCTCATTTATTCATTCATACATCCACTCAACACGTTTTTGAATGCTTACTGTATTCCAGGAATATAAACATACAGGAAATAAAGCCTGGTTCCTGTGCTCAAGAGTGCTCTCTCCTCCAGACCACCGCAGTGAAACTTCATCTTCCTAAAGCCAGCTTTCTGTTTGCCTGTCCAGTGCTCACACCCCATCAGGCCCTTGCTCCTGCTGCATCCAGGGCAAGTGCCCACCTGGCCCTTGAGTTTACAGATGGTTTTTCTAGCCTCTTCTACTCCCACCATGCAGCCCTGCCTGGCTGGTTTCACCTCCAACAAACTCCAGTGGCTCCCAGCCCCGAGGACAAAGTCAAAATTCCTTAGTTTGGCACTCAGGGTCCTTGGCTGCCAGACTAAAGCCCGGTTCCCCATTCCCTTAGCCAGCCAGACCCATCTCAAATTCACACGCTTTCCCCAAATTGCCCACGAGCTCACAACTCTGTGCCTTTGCACGTGCCATTCCCTCCACAAGACCTGTCCTTCCACTCTTTGCTCTCCATCCCAGCTCAGATGTCACTTTCCGTAGGGAGTCTTTCCATCCTTCACAGGGGTTAGTCTGCCCTCCTGGCGCTTCCTGTGTCCCCTCTCATCACAGAAAGGAGCACATGTGAGGTTACGTACCTGCCTCCCAAGGGGTTGTGAGCTCTGCCAGGCAGGACCCATCTGACTGTTCACCTCTGGATCCTGCCTTGAGACATCTCCTTTGTTGTTAAATTAAACTGTGCTGTGACTCTCACATTACTTCCAGAGATTGTCAACCAGGGGTGTACTGGCCCCAGCGTGAGGATATTTCTGGATGTATGACAGTGTGTGGAGGATGGGCCACTACAAAAGAACTATCCTTTCCCAAATGCCTGGGGAGCGCCCACTGAGAGCCGTGGAGGCTTGGATCTGGGGTGGGGTCTTCCTCACACTCAGCCTGGGGGCAGAGGGCTGTCTTTCATGCCCCCCCCCAGCCTGTGATGGGGAGGGGTGCAGATGGAAGCCACCTGTGGGGCTTTCTCAACATAAGGCCACCACTGCCCACGTAGGATCTGCCAACTAGGACTCTACACAATATTTTTATTGATTTGTTAATAAGGCTTAAAATAAAAACACCCCTGAGGGAGGCCACTCATGATCTGACATTTATACTCCCATGTAAATGGCTGATGCCGCTTCCTTTCCTGAGCGTTGTTTTGGTGGACGTACAGGAGAGAGGGCAGCGAAGGGGAGAGGGGCTGACGATCAGGGGCAAGGAGGGGCGTAGAAGCTGAGGGGGGGGGGAACAATTCCCATCTGCTTCATACCCCCCTACTCCCCAGTACCCCAGAGCCCACCCAAACCCTTCTGCCCTGCCTATGAGATCCTGAAAACTCCCTTCCAGAAAAATCCCTCCTCGCCTCTCTCCTTTACCCACCATCACTGAAACAAGGGTTCACTCTGAGCCAAAGCAATTGGCTCTTCAGGACTGTCCTTGTTCAGAGCATTGCCCATCTCTCCCCTCCACTCACATCCTTTCCACACTGCCCCCCTCACGCTCCCTGTTCCCAGAACCCGCCAGGCTGCCCAGGGTGAAAATGCAGGCAACCCGCAGGAGTGTGAACGTGAGTGGGAGAGCTGTCAGCTCCCTGAAGATAGGATCCCCATCTCCCTCTGTCACCACAGAGACAGGGATAGTGCTCCTCTGTCTCGGGCATCGCCATGCCCCAAAGGAGCACTGTGCCCCATCCTGGAGGTGGGGTGTTGTTTCTGGGAGAAACCAGAGGAGGGGCCATGGCTGAGGTGAAGCATGAAGAACCGCACTGCTTGCGTGTGGAAAGGGCCTCTCCAGAGCTGGGCCTGGGGAAGCGATCCCCTTCCTGCTGCAAAGTGGCCTCAGCCCTGCTATGAGGTGAAGCCCTACCCAAAGCCAAGTGAGGGTAGTGAGGGTAAGGACATCTCCTTTCCCTCTGAGGTTGTCCCACCCACCAGATCTGGCCCTGGTCCCTCCTGGTCATCAGCCACCCAAGGCTCATCTTAGCTCTAAACTCACCAACACTCCAGGCCCTGTCACTGACTCTTTCTGAGTCTGGCTAAAGACCCAAGTACAAGCCTTTCAGCACTCCCAGAGTCCCCCACCTCTGCCTGGAATTGACCTTTCCTCCAGACCAACCAGATGAGGGGGGAGGGAACCAGGGCCCCCCCACCACTACCACCCCCTGGTCCCAGACCCACCTCCTCTCATGGAGTTCCACCCGCCCATCCGCAGTGGAGAGCCTCTCTGACTCAGGGCTGTTGACCCTCCGGTAGCGTAGGGAACGGACTGGGGTTGTCGGTGAGTCTGGGGGTGCACGCACTGGAGAGCTGGGGACCCCTACACCTCGGTTCTGCTCCTCTTCAGCCACACAGGGGGTCTGCAGGAGAGGGGAGTTCCATGAGCTGGGGCTCACAAGGCGGCTGTGGGTTGGGTGGTTTTCTCAGGGTGAAGGAGACGAGGAAGTGGAGCACAAGGATGCGGGTGACCTGAGACGGGGCAAGGCCACAGAGGCGGGGCAAGCAGGCTTGCAGCTGGGGAGAGGGTGTCAGGAGGACCGGTGGGGGGGGGGCGCAGGTTGGGAAGGCCACCCCTGTCCTTCTCCCTGGCTGCAGTTACTTTGCCGATGTTGATCCGGAGTTTGTTGCGGTTGACATCTGTCTCCTCCCAGACTTCAGCCTCAGGACCACCAGGATGGGGGATGAGGTGGGGTCCGGGTCCTAGCCCCTCAGGGGGCCGCCCGGGCAGGATTGGGGGTGCGTTCTCCTGGTCACTCAGGTGCTCTCCCTGCAGCACGTCCTCTGTGTTCTCTCGGAGCAGGTCTCCAGGCACTGGTGTCACGTTGACCACCCTGGAGAGGCCAGGAGGGGGCGATGGGCAAGGCTGGCATGGGTGCCCTCTCCTACCAGCACAGGCCCTGGAGATCACTGCCACAGATGGGCGTGGGCACAGGTGAGGCCCCAGCAGGAGTGGGGGTGTCCTTTGGCCCATAACCAACCCGGCTCACAAAACCTCTGAGACTAGGCCATCCTCGGGTTGGCAGAGAGTTGTAAGAAGATGTGGCTGCTGGGTTGGGCACACCACCACCTAGCCCTATTTAAGGGATTGCCACTGCATTTCACTGCCTGGCTTCCTTTAGACCAGGAGTGGGGCTAAAGACAAGGATCGCTCTGAAGTTCCCAGAGCGATGTCTTTACAGACTGAGCACCATAATGTGCTGACAAGTCCTGTTGAGTCTCCTTCCCAAAGGTCCCTGGAGGACCTGCCCACGTCTCTCCCTGGCTCGCTCCTGGAGTTGGGTGGAGAGCCTCTTCTCACGCTGGCCACCTTTGTCTTTGTGCTTGTCACATTGCTCTGAAATTGCTGACCCATCAATTACAAATACCATAGACACAATTGAGAGCACTCAGAGGCAGGGGCTGCACGTTCTTCCTGTGCTCCCACCGGGTCAAGCGGTGTGGGCTCAAGACATGTTCCCTAAATGAGCGCATGTGAGAAATAACAAACGGTGGGGCTCAGGCAGTTTCACTCAGGGCTTCCTGATCCCCACCGAGGTCAATAGCTTCAAATGAGGATCCCACTCCTGCCCAGATTGAGGGTGCAGGTGTCGCAGAACTTCCTGGGGTTCTAGAACCCTACTGTTCAGCACCAAGAATAGGAGAGACAAACCAGGTGTGTCCAGGTAGGAGAGGAGAGAACTGGCTTCTGGGATGACAGCTCCAGGCAGCGGTCATGTGGTCCCCCACCCAGCCATCGCCCCTCCTGAGACTCACCCAAACATGGCTGCGGTCTGCCGGGTGTTCTGCTGGGGCGGGGTAGAGGTGCTCGTGGACAGGAGGGCATCGGTGCCGGCCTTCTCCCAGTCAAAGGCCTCATTCTCGGCAATGCCCCGCTCCTTCATGCTGTTCTCAAACACCGACATGATCAACTGCAGGGGGTGGGGTGGGGGTTTGGGGGAGGACAGAGAGGTGACCCTGGGGCTAGCCAGGAGGAGGTGACAGTTTCTGGGATTGCAGGGGAAAGAAAGGGGCCTTCCAGGGTGGGCCAAGAAGAGGCATCGGAAGGAGAAGGGCACATTGATTTTAAATGAAAACATGCACACAATATGCAAATCGGCATGCAAATTATCATCTTGGTTTAAGCCCCACTGGCTGGATAGAAGCCCCCTGAAATCTGTTCCCTGATCACTGGCTGCAGACTCCTTTGCTATTTCCATTATCTCAGCAGAAGCAACAGCAGCCCAGAACCACTGGTAGTTTCCCAAACCCACCACCTGGGGTCAGGGGTGTGCAGTCAGCTCCCTCTGCCTGCAATGCCTTTCCCACCCACCTCTCTTCCCTGAAGCCTTCCCTGATTCCCCCGCCTCTCAGCTCCCTTGGTTGGGCACAGTGCATGGGCTAGAACTGTTTGCACGCCTACTTGCCGACTCTACATCTCTAGCAGCCAGCACAGGGCCCAGCACAGGGTGTGCTCTCAGCTGTTTGGTCTGGGGGACCCCACGAGGCTGAGCAAGGGGGGTTAGGGTGTGTATGGCTTCCTATTCCCCAAGTGAGGCATCTCTGTCAGCAACCAGGGCTCTGTGCTCAGTTGTATACCCTCTTAGGCCCCCAGACCATTCCGCTCTGACTTCGCTCTCTCCAGAATGCAGGGCAAGTTCTCTCTGCTGGCAAGACCCACTTCATTGAGTGCCCACTGTGTGCCCGACACTGTGCTCCCCATGGTGGCACACAGTGGAACCTGGGCAAACATTGCTGACATTTTCCCCACTCTCTGATCAGGGTCATGGATCCCATAGGAGTTTGGGGATGGCGCCTTGGAAAGAACACTGGACTTGGAGTCAGAAGATGTGCCTGAGCCCAGGCCTGCTCCTAACCAGGCTATCAGGCCTCAGTTTTCTCATCTATGACATGGAGACAATCATCCCACTTGGACTCCTGCAGTTTTGGTGTAAAGTAATTGAAAGCACTTGGCTTAATTAATTGTTGAATGCCAAAATAATAACATAAGGAACACACGATTATCACCAAAGGCTTGTTTTGAAGCTTAAATGAATGAAGGCATGGAAGGCACTGAAAACAAGGTAAGCTCTTGATAAATCTTAGCTATGCCTACTGTTCGTAAGAGCGCAAAAGAGTTTCGTGCAGTTGGAGGACCAGGGGGAGATGGTCGGGGCCAAGTCGGCAGGGGCGTGGGGCCTCGGCAGGAGGGTGCTGCTGGCAGCGGTCGCCCACAGAGAGGTGTCCGGGGTGCAGGCGGCGGCAGGCTCCCACCTGGTAATCAGGCTTGGTGAAGTAGTCAAGGCTGGCGATGTGGTCCAGGAAAAGGTGGAACTCAGAGGGCATGTGCTTCAGCAGCATCCGGTGCTCATACTTCTCCTTAATCATCCCTACCTGCTCCTGGAGGCGAGAGACACAGGCAGATGGGGCCCCCTGCCCGTCCACACCCACCGCAGGTCCAGCCGCACTGGGCTCACCTTGTCTTTGATCTTCCTCCAGGGCAGCTGCCCCACTGCAAACTCCACCAACATGTAGAAGAGGGACCACAGGTCATCGTGGCGCCCCATCTCCTAGGGGTGGGGAACGGGGGGGGTGACCCACAGCTCTCAGGTCCTCCCCTGGGAGCAGGGCACTGACCCTTCGCTGAGTCAAGGAGGCTCGACACCCAGGCTTCTATGGGCAGAACTGGGGTCTCCCCGAAGTCATGGCTCCCTCCCTGACCAGCACACATAGAGTCCCAGTCAAAACTTCTGTTTGTGCATTCTCACCCCACAGAGATTTGTGCTGGGAACAGAGAGGAGAGGAGCCCCACAAACACGGAAGAAGGGGAAGTCAAGGGCAGAGCCTTCTCCCAGTAGGGGTCTCTGGAGTGGCAGCTTCCAGCCCCTGCCCCAGACTTCTCTCCCACCTCCAGAGCGGCCCTCCCCACCCTCTCCCTCAGCGGCACACGCCACCCCTGTCCTGTTACTGCCCTTAGGCCCCTCAGTCCTGGCTCTGCCACTCACCCGGTTCTTGTGGGCATTGACCGAGGCATATCGAACAGTCCCTCGAAACCCGGCCACATTCCGAGGCTGCAGAGGAGAGAACACCACCAGGAACCTCACCTGCTGCCCCTGACCTCGGCCCTGCTCAACCCTGCTTACCAAGCCTACCTCTGCCTGCTTAACCCTGACCGCCTCCCCAAGGCACCCCCCACCCCCGCCACCTTGGCCCGGTCAGGAACAAACCTGACACCCATCCTCAGTCCTAAGCCTGCCGCCTGCCCCTGCGTCTGTCCTTGGCCAGAGTGGGCAGACAGACCACAGAGCGTGGGTGTGGCTGCCATCAAGAGCCCAGGCTAGAGAGAGGGGATGGCGAGTGTGGGCACAGAGTTGGGTGCTGCTGATACTGAACACAAGCCAGGCCTATTCAGGCAGCTGCAGGGAAACCTGGCGAAGGGATCCCGGGAGGCCAGGATTCCTGCGCGCAGTGGTACTCACGGGCCGGACGTCCCCCGTGGTGTTGGTGTACTGCCGGGCCAGCCCGAAGTCCAGCATGTAGCACTTCCTGTAAGTGGATGGCAGCCTGCCCATGGCAAAGTTCGACTGCAGGGAGACAGCAGCTGTGAGCTCACCTCAAGGGGAGCCAAGAAACCGGGGAGGGGCCCTCAGCCCATCTACACTCACGAAAGAGTAAAACCCCTGACCTGTTACTGTACCCATTGGAGGGGCAGGTGGGATTATCTTCATTTTAGAGATGAGGAAAGCTGAAGGTCAAAGAGCCTAGGGGGCTTATCCAAGGTCACACAGCAACTGATGACCCAGCTGACAGTTGAAACAAGGTCTGTCTGGCTCTGAATCCTTGGGACTCCTCAGCAGGACCTACATTGTTCTTGCTATGTGACCTTGGGCCATTCAACCAACCCTTCTGGGCCCCAGTTTTCACCTCTTAAGATTGGTAGTTTTTTTCAGAACCAAGATCCAAGATGTCACAAAATTAGCTATTTGGGATTCCTTACAAAGCCCCAGCCCCTGGTCCCCTTCTCTCAATCTCCCCCATCCATCCTTCCTCAACCCCTTCACCTCTCTATGTTCAAGGACTATTCAGGTCAGGGATGAGGGAAAGGAAGAGAAGAGAAGCGCAGGAGAGGGCATGGGCATGGGCATGGGCATGGCCAAGGGGCGGGCAGGGGTGTGTACTCCTGCGAGGCAGGTGAGGGGCAGTGATGGGGCCTGGGATGGAGAAGAAACTATTCTGGAGAAGAATCCAGGGCCCGAAGAGGGAGAGGAGGGGGCGTGCTTTAGAGGGGGTGGGGGGTGGCCCTCACCGGCTTGATGTCACGGTGCAGGAAGCCCACGGAGTGGATGGCCTCGATGGACTCCAGGATCTGCTTGCCCAGCCGCAGCGTGGTGCTCAGCGTGAAGGTGCCTCGCGGCTGGCTGCGGCGCAGGTCAGCCAGGTTCCGTCCCTGGGGGTGGGGGTGTAACCCTGCTCATCGACCGTCCTACCCACCACCACTGAGGCTTGTGCCCACTCCCCACTCCTCTGGGGGGCCACCAGGGTTGCAGCCCAAGTCCTTGGGTGAGACGGACGGAAGATGGACCACGGGGACTCACCTGGAGCTGCATCACCACGTAGTTGAACTTCTCATTCCGGCCACAGCCAATGAACCGGCACACGTGGTCTTTCCCTGAGGGGCACAGACAGGCGTCTCCCAACTCCTACCCCTTCTCCTCACTTCCAACCCTTAGGTGGGCTCCTGGCGCGCTCTGGATTCCCGGGCCCCTAGCCCGGGCCCCACGACCACTTTGCCTACCACCACCCCCTGCCCTTAGCCCTGTCATTGCTCTTAGACTCTGGTCCATCTCACCTTGTCCATCAGCTCCCCCTTAGCCCCTTCCCTCCGCCCCTCTACACCTCCTCCCAGCTTCTTATCCCATCCCCTCTCCTAGCCCCTGGCTCCATCGCCTCTTCCCTCCCATCCTCCTGCCCTAGGCCCGCACCTTGCAGCTTTTTGAGCACAGCCACCTCCATCTTGAGGACCTGCTTGGGCTGCTGGGCGGACTCCACCTTGAGGGCCACATTCTCCCTGGTCAGCAGGTCCATGGCCTCGTAGATCTCACCAAAGCCCCCGCCTCCAATCTTTTTCAGCTAGAGACAGGTTGGGGTGGGGGGGATAGGTGACAGAGGGATCAGCCTGAGCAGCTCTTCATCCCATCCACTGCTGGGTCATATCCTTTGTTGATGGGGGCAGGGGCCACCCTTGGAGGGGAGGACCTCACGTCTCCCTTCCTTGCCCCATCCACCAGGGCCCCCACCTCCTTTCCTAGTGCTGGAGACAGACAGCTCAGCCCACAGGTAGACAAACAGACACACACACACACACACACAGGGCCAGACGTCAGAGTGGGCAGTGGGGAAGAGTATGACATGTGTGCCTTCATATAGACATGGGGACAAGGGTATGTGGGATTCTGAAGAGATAATGGGCTGTCGTGAATCTTTTCTTCTCTGGAAGGACAATAAATATCATGCTCCCCTCAATCCCCTGCATAGACTGAGCAATCTCCAGAAGGAAAACCAGTTTCCAGAACCTCCCAGCTTCAGGGCGGATCCTCCCGGAAGGGGTTGGCTGAATCCTAAAAAGTGCCACCAGAGTATTGGTAGGAGGAGTATTTGGGGGAGGAGACTCAGGAAAGAGTGCTCACTGCCCATACCTGCTACTGAGGCTCACATCACTTCCTAGGCCTCTGTTCAGGTGCCCAAAACCAAGGTGAGCCCCCTCTTTGGGGCAGGGGACACTGTGGGAGCACGTGGGGATGGTTTGGCAAGAATCTGTTTATTCCTGGGGCAGTGCAGTGGAGATCTAACCCTCTAGATGCTCTTCCTCCAGCATCCCAGGGCAGAGAGTGAGAAAAGACAGATGTCATCTCAGCTCATCCCCAAAGGTTCCCAGCAACACAAGTGAGGAAGGTCGCAGGAGTCACCATTTGCACAGAGTTAAGTACCTGGCCCCAGGTCACAGGGCTAGTAAGTAGCAAAGCCAGGAGTTGTTTAAATGCAGGCAATCTGAGGTAGAACCCACACTTTGAAGCACAGTGCTATAGGGACAGTTGATCACACTGGGATTAAAACTGTCAGGGCTGAGATTCAAGCTCAGATCTACTAGGCTCCAAAATCCTTGCTGGGGATGGTAAGGAGGGTCCGGAGCATCCAAGGTATTTCTCACACCTACTCCCCAACTTCCCAGGGTGCCCAAGGGTATTTCTGCACCACCTTCATTTCCAAACAGAGCTTATTTTTCCTTCCTTAGTCCCATTCTTACTCCACCCCCACCCTTTACAGGACCTCCCTGGGATGGGGAGCCAGGCATCTGCACCCACCACTCACCCAACTCCCCTCTTCCCTGGGCACTTATCCATGGGCCACAGCAAGCACAGTGACTAGGCTCATAATACTTTTAGGAGGCAATGAAAATGTGTTAGTTTCTTTTAAAATCAGAAGGAGAAAAAACTTTTAGGTCAAAAAGAAAATTTTAATATGTAATATTAATTTATTCCTTTTTATACCAATGCAGTCATAAAATACAATTTTTAGTAATTTATTATTGAGGAAGGGGCCCAAGGAGGAGAAGTGCCCAGGACCCATGAAAGCCATAATGCAGCCCTGCCCTCAGCCCAGTAACAGGAATATTCTCTCAAACCCCCTTCACTGGGCCCTATTCATGATCCCCTTCCCTGCTGAAGAACCTCCCTAAACTGGAGGAGAAATATGACATAATAGAACCCGCATTCACTTAGGAAAAAGGAAGCCTGGTTTCTTGGCCCAGCTCTGGTTGATCTGAGGTGAGTTTCTTAAATTTTCTTAGATTCCACTTTTCCTCCTCTGTAAAATGAGAGAGTTGGACTGGAATTGGTCACAGACTCCATCAGTTCTATGGTCCTGATTCTTGGATGGGCTAATTCTTGGAAAGCATGACTGTTGACCCAGCATGGCTGGGTTCAGACAGACCTGTTTCTACCTACCAGCCAAGGTAACTTGGCAAGTTAACTAATCTCTGTGCCTCTATTCTCAGACCTGTGAAACGGGGCTAACAGTGTCCACATTTTTTCACAGCGTCTGGCAATAGTAAGTGCTCAAAACAAATACTAAGTTTTTGTTACTATTATTGTTTGCTATTCTAATTCTGAGAAGCCTGCCTCAAGAAGAAGAAAATGTTACAATTTTTAAATACTCCACCTAGTGTCACTGATCCTCATTTTCTCCTGGCTACAGACCATCCCTGGGCAACTTGTTCTTGTTTCCTGAGCTCTGCCTCATGCCTCTGTCCCATCCTTCACAGTAGGTCCTGTTCACAGGGAGATGCGCTGATGGGAAGCATCTGGTACCCCGCCATCTCTAGCTGTCCAGGGGGCAGGGAGTAAGTGAGAGTAGACAGGTAAGCTGGCAGATTGTATGCATGCCTCCCTTCCCCAACTCCCACTTACCATGTCTCTTGCCACTCATCTCCCAGTTCCTCCCTCAAGAAGCACAAAAAAGCTCTAGCCCAAACTCACCAACACCATCTTTTTCTCACCTCTTCAGTGCAAATGTCCTGCCTCCAATCTGCCAGCACAAGAAGCTCTTGTAACACTCCTCACCTTACCAGACCTTCATTCCTTTGATTACTGGCTGGCTCCTCCTCCCCCAACCTCTGTCTTGTTACTCTCCCTCTCAGGAGGTCCCCCTGCAGAAACAGGCAGCCCCTACCCTCAGCTCTCCAGCTCCTCCAGTGCCCCCCTTCCAAGACATCTCTGACAAGGCTGCCACCTTTGCCCCTATCCCTGGGCCTCTAAGGGACCTGCCCAGTGGGGTGGTTGTTGCCATGGAGACCCACCTGCACGCAGGCCCCACTCTCCTCTCAATCCCTAAGGGAGCTGAGCCTCTCCCCCAACACACACACACACACACACACACACACACACACACAAGCTCACTATAGACCTGACCTGTGCCGTTCTCCCTCTCTTCCTCTTGGCTCCCTATCCAGGTGCAGACCCACAGCTCACACACTATCACCCCGCAATCCACTCCACATGAGCCTGCCCCCACAATCAAAAGAGGCAGGCAGGCAGGAAGCTCTTATGGGACGGGGAAAAAAGGGGGGTGGGGGTGGGACAGGGATTGATTTACAGTAGGTCCTGTTCCCCAGGCACAGACTTTTCCCTAACCTTCAAGTGTCCCCCTCCTCTCCAGACCCAAACCCCCAGGAGGCTTGGACTACAACTCCCAGCAGGCCGAGCAGCCTGAAGTCCTGGGCTGGAGGAGCAAGGCACGCTGGGAGATGGAGTCTCGGCGTGTTGCACCTGCCGCAGGAACCAGTGAGGGGAGGAGGGTGGATGGAGAAGATGGAGCGCAGATGCCGTGGGAGCAGCCTGCGGACCTCTTCCCGGAACCCAAGCCTTTCCGTCCTCTGCGGAAGCGGAGGGGCACCTGCTCACTCGCCGCCCTTCCCCAAGGTCCGGCGGAGAAAGAGCCCCCTCCCCCACCCTCCCTCCTCCCCCACGGAGCTCTGCAGCTCCAGCTCCGGCATCCAACCAGGAGTCGTTCCCGGCTGGGACCGACAGCGTGACCTAGCGGGGCAAGGGTGAGAGAGGGCGGGGCTGAGGAGAGGGCCCTGGGAGAAAGAGACTGTCCACAAGTGTAGGCAAAAATAATGACCTGCCAGCAGTGTGCAAATGAGCTCAGGAGCACCTCCCTCTTAGGACAGGTGCGCTAAAGGCACCTGTTTTTACAGGTCTCCAGACCCCCTCCTCCCCTCCTCGCCTCGTCCCCCGGCCCCTCCCTCTGCCCCGGCGGGTCACTCACCACCTTCCAGCGATCCTTGACCACGTAGTTGGCCGGCAGGATGTCGGCCTGCTCCCCTCCCCCACTCATGTTGGTTTCGTCCTTAGGAGCAGCCGCTAGGCACTGCATCCGCCAGCCGGAGGGAGGGGTGTCCGCAGGTCCTGGCCTGGGGGGGCCATCTACCTGGGGGAGTGGGGAGGGGCTGTGAGTGGAGTGGGCCAAAGACACAGGACCACCTTGCTGATATGATGAAGGGGAGCTCCATCCTTCCCGGGACCACTGCACAGATGCTCCAGGGGTTACTGGGGGAAGCGCTGTGGAAGCACCGGCGGAGGTCAGGGGAGAAGACAAGTCCTCTCCACAGGAAGGGAGGTAGACAAACTACAAACTGGAGATGTGAATACCAGTGACACACCTCGATGGAAAAAGGAGAGGAAAATGATGTGTGAACAGGCTGTAGGGAAAGTGTTTCCCAAAGAGGCATATGCTACTTAATGTGGGGGAGACTTGCTAACCAAGGAGCACAGCAGACTGGGTCCCATGCTTACAGCGGGGAGACCCAGTGTGAGTGACTCCATCTGTAGCCCCTGGCACCCACACCTTCCCTGTGCCACAAAATGCAGCTGAGGCTTATTGAAAGGGGAGAACTGCTGATGGAGACGCACACCAGAGTGACAGAGACCAACCATGGGAGATGTGATAATCAGAGAATGCGGAGACACCCAACAGCCCCCGGCTGCTGAGGGGCACATATTCTCTGTGGTGAGCCCAAAGCACTGCCACAGCCCTGGGCTTGAGAAGCAAGGATGGGGAGTGAAGATAAGGCAATGGACTCAAGACATGGGTTTTAGAGGGACAGCAGCTATATGGCCTCACAGAGGGAGAGAGGCAGGTTGAATTGGGAGGAACTGGGGACCGCAGGGAAGTGGGAGCGGCCTAACAGGAGTGACGGGAGCGGTAAGTCTGGGTGGGCATGGGGTGAGAGCCTCTGACCACACCTTTCTGTGTCTGCTCAGGAACCAAGAAAGAACACAGCTCCTGTTGCATTAGGATAGGTAGAAGCTGGGTATCAGGGAGACTGTCCCAAGTGCGTGGGTTGGGATCCAGTCAGTGTTACCCAGGGAAATGCAAGTGTGTGCTCGTGTGTCTGCACGTGTATCTGCGCGTGTATCCCTCTGTGTGAGTATGCATGTATGTATTGTGTCTTTTTTATTAAACTTATTGGGGTGATATTGGTTAGTAAGATCACATAGGTTTCAAGTGTACGTTTCTATGATGCATGATCTGTATATTACATTGTGTGCCCACCACCCAAAGTCAAATCTTCTGTCACCATATATTTGGCCCCCTTTACCCTTCACTACCCCTTCATTTAAGTGTCCTTCTGTGTGTGCTTATCTATGTGTCTGTGTGTGTGTTTGTACATCTGTGTATGTCTGTACGTCTGTGTCTGTGGGTGCTTATGTGTGTTTTTGTGTCTCAGTGTGTGATATGCATGTGTCGGCAGGGAGTCACAAGAGATAACTTTTGAGATCTCTGCCAACCCAGTACAGGAATGGAACTGGGATCTTTTCTTCTTTTCTTTCCCCCTACACTTTTTATAAGCACACTGCTCTGTCCTCACAATGACCCTAGAGTCACAGATGGAAGGAAGTCACTCAGGCTGGGATTGGGGTGGGGGTGGAGAAGAGAAAAGTGCCTTAGTATGGATGGGATGGGAATTCTATAAGCCTGTCTTTCCTTGGGATGGGATCATTCCTCAGGGCTCCTGTGTGTAGCCGTCCTGATGCAGGGGGCAGCATGGAATGGTGAAGGCAGGTCATGGTGTGCCATGAGAGACATGTGGAGAAGGGATCTTCATGGGGAGGGACACTGTCACTCTTTTTCTGTCTTTCTTCAAACGACTCAGCTTACTGTTTCCTCCAGTCCACACAACTTCAGAGGATCAGAACTGATATGAAATAGGCCTCTGCCCTCCTTCTGCCAAGTGGCATAGGGGGCAGGAATTTGCAGGGCAGAGAGGGCAGTGGCAGGATGAAGGGAGTGGTAGGAATGGGGGTTTCTGGAATACACGTGGAGGAGACAGGCTGAGGACAAGATAAAGGAAGCGACTGAACCAGTAGGGAGGGGTCCTTGAGGAGTTGAACAGGGTGACCTCCGGTGGGCCTTCCAGTCCTGGATGGTGGATTCTATAGGTTGATGAGAAAAATTTAGGTCCTGCTCCCATTTTTTAGATGGGCAAGCCTAGAAGGAGCAGGTGAGGTGGGAAAAGAGTGGGTGCAGGAGGATAAGTGAGGGTTCCCTGATTCCTCCTATTCACCACCCTTCCCACTCTCTGCCTCAGAGGACTACGCTCAACTCAGACTGGGAATGGATGACATGAACGCAAGCAACCTGGCTGCCCCATTACTGGCCCCTCAGGACCCTTTGGTGTGTGGAGGCTTCGGTGTGTAGTGAGAGAGGGCTCGTGGAGGAGGTTTTTATGAACATTATGCCAGAGAGTGCATGTCTGAGAGTGTGGGGCTGATGGAGACAGAGCTGAGCAGTTGGGAGCGCCCCGTGGTCTGTGAATATAGGTGTTAATGTGTAACTGCGAGGGATGAGCCAAGGATGTGTGGGAACCTGGGAGCCCAGGTAAGGAGAGGCAAAGGAGACCGGCGAGGGATAAGGGAAACAGATGAAACGGTGTGTGGGAGGGGACAGAGGGGAATGAAAGGGACCAGGGGTGACAGGGTCAGAGGAGGGGGTTGGGTAAGACAGAGACAGGTGAGAGATCATGATGGCACAGGAGGAAGCCCCAGGACCAGAGAGGGGTTTCTGGGCACAGCTGAAGGGGTGAGGGAGTTGGTCAGGAGGCCAGTGGAAGGAATGGAGGGACTGAGGACGAGGGAGAGAGGTTATGGAGACAGCTGGAAGCGACTCGTCGGGGGTGACAGGAGACTGAAGCCATAGGGACAGGGACAGGGGTGAGAAGTGAGAAGTGAGGAGCAAAAGGCCCGGGCGGCCGGCGGGAAAGGGCGGTGTGCGCGCGGGGGCAGGGAGCTGGTCCAGGCCTCGGTGCGGCCCAGGCTGTGTAGGCCGGCGTCCCAGCCCGGGCGGCGCGGGGAGGGGCGCCCGAGAAGGCTGCGCCCGGAGGGCAGCCCAGCCCGGGGCCCGCGAGCCCACAGGAGGAGCCCGGCCCGACCCCCGCCCGGCCCCGCCCGCCTCACCTGCTCTGTGCCCGCTGCGGCGGAGGCTGCAGCGGCGGCGGAGGCGGCGGCTCGGGGCGGCGCATCCCCCGGGGCCGGGGCGGGGCGGGGGCGGGGGCGGCTCAGCGCGGCGACGGGCGGCCCGCTCCCTCCGGCGGCGGCGGCGGCGGCGGCCTCCCGACCGGGACCATCCCGGCCCGGCCCGGCCCGGCCCCGATCCTTCTCTCGGGCGACGGCGGCGGCCGCGGCAGAGCGGGGAGCTGCCCACAATGCACCGCGCCGCCAGCATCAGCACCAGCCCTGACATCACCGCCCCGCCGCCCTGGCTCTTACATCACCGCCCTTTCTCTGACATCACGTTCCCCTCGGCTCCTCTCTCCGCTCCTGCAGCTCTAGGACTCGCGCGCGCGTGGCCCTGCTCGGGCGCTTAGGGTGTCCTCCCTGGTCTCAACCACCCACTCGAACCCCACCCCCAGCACGGCCCCATCACTCCTTCCCTGTCCCCGTAAAGCCTCACCTGTCTCCATCACCCTGTATCTTCCCCACTCCCGGCGCGTTTCTATCACTCCTCGCCTGTTCCCATCAGCCCCAGCTGAGTCCCCCACTCCACCCTCCATATGTCCATATTACTTTCCTCTAAACTCACTTCCCCTCACCTGCCATATGTCCCCACCCCCATTTCCTCTAACACCATCCTTACCTGTAACTCTCACCTCACCACATGTACACCTTACCTCCTGGCTCAACCTGTCTATATATCTCTCTTTTTTTCCCTTTCTCTCACCTGTTGATAAACTTTGCCGTTGCCTCTTACTGCTTACCAGATAAGATGCACACTCTTTACTGTGACATTAAACATCCTTCCCCACATGGGCCCATATAGGCTATTACTACCCTTCTGAAGATTGGATTGCTCAACACTCACTGAACATGCCTGCAATTTGTCGCTCTCAGGTCCTTCCATCCTCATGCCTTCAATAAATACATAGTGAGCACCTTCAATAACAACAGCAACAGCGATAATAGCAACTGTTTTCTCCTGCCAGTCACTAACTTGACACATATTAACTCATTTAATTCTCATAACAACCCTCTGATGGGTTGTACCCATTTTATAGATGAAGAAACTAAGATACGGAGATCTGAGTAATTTGCCTTAGGTTACACAGCTAGCAAGCGGCAGAGCTGGGATTCAAACCCTGGCTCCAGAGTGCATGTTCCTCTGCTGGCAGGAAGTGTCACTGAGTGTGCATGAATAGTCAGAGGAGGCATCTCAGAGGAGGCGTACTCAACTGTAATTTGAAGGATTAGAAAGAGTTTTCCAAGAGACAAGTGGGGCCAGGGGAGAGGGTGGGAGACATTTCCAGGCTGAGAGAACAGCCTGAGGTGAGCTGGGGGTAGGCATGTGCAAGCTCATGGAGGGCCTTTTGTGCTGTGCTAAGATTGGATTTTCTCCACTTCGGTTTTGAAAGTGTAGTGGATGGTGTGGTGAGTCATCTAGAAGCCCCTTCAGAATCTAGGTAGTCATCCCCCAGGCTGATTCCCTCTGAGAATTTCCCTTGGCCTAAGGAGATGCCTCACCCAAGACCATGCACCCTTCCTGGGGCATCCCATATCTGATCAACGATCAACCTGTGGGTACCAAGGTTTTCGCCCCCTTCCGCCAACTAGGGACAGCTCTGAAGGGACATCCATTTTCAAAACTCCTGGTAGGGTCAGCTGAGGCTTCTACTGAGACTGCATCAAAGCTCAGCTTCCCCCTGCCCAATGCCGCTTTCTTCACTCCTCCATAGACGTTGGTCCTCAGAGCACCTCCCAATGAGCCTGCTTACTGCATGATCATCTCTGTCTCAGGGTCAGTGCCCGAGGCAACCAGGCCTTAAGACAGGGAATCACTGGCGAACTCTTGAGCAGAAATAACACACAGTCTGATCTGAGTACTGGGTTAGAATTCTAGGTTCACAATTTTTTCAGTACTTAAAAAATGTTGCTCTACTGTCTTCTAGCTTGCACTGTTTCCGATGAGCAACCTGCGATTATCCTTATCTTTGTTTCTCTACGTAATGTATCTTTTTCTCCTTACTGCTCTTCAGATTTTCTCTTTATCACTGGTTTTAAGCTATTTTATTATGATGTGCCTTGCTGTAATTTTACTCATTTTTCATGTGCTTGGGGTTTGTTGAGCTTCTTTTATCTGTGGATCTATAGTTTTCATCATTTGAAAAATTTTCAGCCATTTTCTCAAATATTTATTCTGCCCACTGCTTTCCTCCAGGGACTCCAGATAACCATGGATATCAGGCTGCTTGAAGTCGTCCCATTTATGCTTTGTTCAACGCCCCCCCCCCCAATCTTTTTACTCACTGTGTTTCATTTTGGGTAGTTTCTACTGCTAGGTAGTCAAGTTTATTAATCTCTTCTTTTGCAGTATCTGATCTGGTAATAGTCCCATCCACTGTGTTTTCATTGTAGCTTACATCTGGGTCTTTTAAAATCTTCCATGTTCAATTTTCTTTTAACTTCTTCAACATTTTGAATACTTAAAACAACTCTTTTAATGCCCTTGTCTGTCTACTAATTTTATTATCTGAGTAATTTATGGATTATTTTTCATTTCTCTTCTCACCATGAGCCATATTTTTCTGTTCCTTCCCATACTGTAAATTTTATTGGATGCCAAATATTGTGAATCTTATCTTGTTGGATCCTGGATATTTTTCTATTTCAGTAAATATTCTTGAGCTCTGTTCTGGGGTGCAATTTATTTACAGTTTGATCTTTCCAAGGCTTACTTTTTTTTTAGTCCTTACCTGAGGATATTTTTTCCATTGCTTTTCAGAGAGAGTGGAAGGGAGAGAGGGAGAAAGAGAGAAAGAGAGAGAGAGAGAGATCAATTGGTTGCCTCCCACATGCACCCCAACCCGGTTGGGGCCGGGGATGGAGCCTGCAGCCGAGGTACCTGCCCTTGGCCGGAATCCAACCCGGGACCCTTCAGTCTGTAGGCCAACACTCCAACCACTGACCCAAATCGGCCAGAATTCCAAGGCTTACTTTTTAAGTCTTTGTTGGGTGGGACCAGAGAAGCCTCTAATCTAAGGCTAATTTTCCCCCATCACTGAAGCAAACTCCTTTACTATAATTTACCCAATGTCATGAATTATGAGGTTTCAAGTCAGCTGGAGGGAACAGTCACTATTTCCATCTTTGAGTGAGCTCCAAGGGTTGTTTGCTCTGCTCCTTTTGGATGGTTCTTTTCCCACCTTTAAGAGTTTCCTCACAACTGTGTGCTGCTCAGTCCTCCACTGACTGTCACGGGAAACCCTCTGAAGATTCTGGAGCTCTCTCTAACCTACAAACTAGCTGCCTTGGCCTCCCTGGACCCCGCATTCTGCCTCCTCAGCTCAAGGAGACAGCCAGACTCAGCCCGGGCTCCTCCTGCCTGCAGCCTGGACACCCTGCAGGCAACACGCAGGGGCCGAGCAGGGCTCACCTGCCTTGTTTTCAGTCATCCAGGGTTACTGTCCTGTGCTGCCTGATGGCCAATGTTCACACATCACTGTTTCACATAGCCCAGGTTTTGGGTTGTTAAACATGGGAAGGCACCCAGCAAAGGAAACCATCAACAAAATGAAGAGGGAACCGATGGAATGGGAGAAAGTATTTCCAATCACATATCTGGTAAGGAGTTAATATCTAATATTTATAAAGAGCTCATAGAACTCAATAGGAAAAAAATCTGATTTTAAAATGAACAAAGGAGGCCTGGCTGGGTGGCTCAGTTGGTTGGAGCATCGTCCCACACACCAAAAGGTTGCAGGTTCCATTCCCAGTCAGGGCACATACCTAGGTTGTGGGTTCAATCTCTGGGTGAGGTGCATAAGGGAGGCAACCAATCAAGGTTTCTCTCTCACACTGTTTCTCTCTCTCTCTCTCTCTCTCCACCCCCCTCCTTGCTCTCTAAAATCAATAAACATATTCTCAGGTGAGGATAAAAAAAATTTTAAAATAAAATGAACGGAGGATCTGAAATAGACATTTTTCCAAAGAAGACATACAAAGGACCAACAGGTACGTGAAAAGGTGCTCGGCATCACTAAGCATCAGGGAAACGCAAATCACAACCACAGTGAGATAGGTCACACCTGTTAGAATGGCTGCTATCAAAAACAGAAGAAATAGCCCAACCAGCATGGCTCAGCGGTTGAGCGTCGACCTATGAACCAGGAGGTCACAGTTTGATTCTGGCCCAGGGTGTGGGTCGATCCCCAGTGGGGAGTGTCCAGGAGGCAGCTAATCAATGACTCTCATCATTGATGTTTCTATCTCTCTCTCACTCTCCCTTCCTCTCTCTGAAATAAAAAAAAACATACTAAAAACAAACAAACAAACAAAAAAACACAGAAGAAATAACAAGTGTCAGTGAGGATTTATAGAAAAGGGAACCCTTGTGCACTGTTGGTAGGAGTGTAATTGGTGCAGCCGCTATGGAAAGCAGTACGGATATTCCTCAAAAAATTAAAACAGAACTACCATATGACCCAGCAATACCACATCTGGGCATTTATTCAAAAGAAATGGAACCCACCATCTTGAAAAGATATGTGCACCCCATGTTCACCGCAGCATTATTTACAATAGCCGAGACATGGAAACAACCTAAGCGGCCATCGATGGGTGAGTGCATAAAGAAGCTGTGGTGTATAATTCAGCCAGTTTAAGAAGAAAATCCTGCCAGTTGAGACAACGTGGAGGGACCTTGAGGGCATTATGCTAAAAGAAATAAATCAGACACAAAAAGATAAATACTGTATCATATCATTTATATGTGGAATCTAGAAAACCCAAACTCTCCCTAGCGGATTTGGCTCAGTGGTTAAAGCTTTGGCCGGCAGACTGAAGGGTCCTGGGTTCGATTCCGGCCAAGGGCACCGAACCTCAGTTGCAGGCCCCAACCGAGTTGGGGTGCATGGGAGAGGCAACCAATCGATGTGTCTCTCTCACATCAGTGTTGCTCTCTCTCCCTTCCACCTCTCTGAAAAGCAATGGAAAAAATATCCTCAGGTGATTAAAATTAATTAATTAATTAATCAATTAATTAATTAAATAATTAAAAAACCAACCTCACAGACACAGAGAACAGATTGGCGGTTGCCAGAGGCAGGGGGTGGGAGTAGGTGAAATGGGTGAAGATGGTCAAAAGGCACAGACTTCCAGTTATAAATAAGTCCTGGGGATGTAATGTACAGTGTGGGGACTATAGTTAATAATACTGTGTTTGTTGTATATCTGAAAGTTGCTAAGAGAGTAGATCTTAAAAATTCTCATCATGAGGAAAAAAATGTGTAACTATGTGTGGTGATGGGTGTTAACTAGACTTACTGTGGTGATCATTCTGCAATATACACAAATACCCAATCGTTATCTTGTACAGCTAAAACCGATGCAATGTTATGTGTCAACTACATCTCAAGTTTTAAATATCCACATAAGAGAAATCATGATAAACAAAAAAAAGGAGCAAGGAAAAACCATGGTAAAGGTACAGCACAAAAGAGGTTAATAGGGAAAAAATTAAAAGGTGTAATTAATCACAAATATAAACAGATAAAATTCATTGATTAATAGAGTATTGGCATCTTAAAAATGTAGGTATCATACGCTGCTTACTAGAGACACACTTGGACTACAGAAAGGCTGAAACTAAAGATATAAAAATATTTAAGTCCAAAAGAATTTACTAGGAAAATAATGGATGTCATCTTAAGGATAAAAGTTTACCACCGAGAACACATAACAATTTTGTTGACCACAATGATGACTTACATGTGTACAGCACTTTGTGTTTTGTAAAGTGCTTTCATAAACCAGATGAAGGCAGGATAACATTTCTCACCAATTTTGCAGATGAGGAAACTGAGACTCAGAGGGCTTAAGGGACCTGACCCAGGTCGCACAGCTAATTAGTAACTGAGTTGGGATTCGATTCTGGCCTCCTGTCATCTGGAGATACGTTCCCCCACCGTGCTGCCCCGCTGGACTGCCCACTGCCCTCGGCTGCCCAGCCCATCCCTTGGTGCCCCAGCCCCCACCGCAGACCTCTCTGAATCGAGCTGGGAGGTCTGGGCTGCAGGCCACGGCCAGCTCTGCACCCTCACCAACTAGGAGTGGGTACAGAACCAATCGCAGGATTGGGTCCCATCTGGAGAAACAGGCAGAACATCCCTTCTACTCTCTCCTTCAGTCTGAGGGGGAAGCGGATGCCGCCTAAGGTGGGGGTGTGGCTCCAAGGAGACAGGGTGGGGGGCTGGTTTGTTTTCTTTAGGACGCAGAGGCAGAAACAAGATGGTCTGTGAGGACACGTGCGCGTGTGTTCCTCACTGTGGGGAGAACTGGAGGTGGGTGTGAGCACACCCATCGAGTCACGTGGCCACGAGGCTCCCTTCCTGTAGGCGCGTGTGTGAGGGTGCCGGGGGGCACCTTTGCCCCATTGTTGGTGTATCTGTGGCTGCGCCCATCAGTGGACAGAAACATCCTGAAATCTCTTTGCCTTCTCTTTGCGTCTTTGCATTTTAAAACATTATTATTTATGATGCCTGCTCTGGAACCCCGTGCTTTGGTATTTTAATTGTTATCATTCAGAAGATTCTCCAATGGTGCTGTCCCCTGGGGAAAAGCATACCCTCTTCCCATTGCATGCCCTCTTGTTCCATTTAAGTTTTTTGTCCTATATTTGTGTTACTTTTATAATAAAATGAGGGGGAACCATTATTATTGCCGGGGACCAATGGTGTGTTTGCCTGTCTCCCTGAAGATCCTGCTTCTATCTGCTTACTAGGGCTAAGGAGATTACAAAGTGCTGTCAGATGCAACTTATTTAATCCGCTCTATTTCAGCCAACAAATATTTGATTAATGTTTCCTGTGCGCGAGGCACAGATCTAGAAGCTGGGGATGTAGCAGGGAACCAAACGGATAAAAAATCCTGCCTTCCTGGGGACCTATATTCTACCAGGTGTAGAAAGATATACAACAAAATTAATAAATTATATGGTACATGAGAAGAGAAAAGGCAAGGCAGGGACAGAAGACTGGGGACGGGACACTGTCCTATGGAAGAGGGTGGTCAGGGAAGGTGACGTAAACAAAGACTTGGAGGAGGTAGGGGAGTGATCCAGGGACAAAAGGGACATCTGGGACGAAAGGGTTCCAGGGAACAGCAAATGCAAAGGCTCTAAGGCCAGCGTGCTCGAGGAACAGCCAGGAAGCCAGCCTGGCTGCAGAGAGTCAGTGAGTATTGGCGCCGGGGTCACAGAGGTCAGAGAGTCACCAGCTCGCGGGGGCCACTGTGGCGAGAGGGCGCCGCGGGAGGGTCCGAGCGGAGGGTCGTGCCCTCGCCAGTGTGCGCGCGGGGTCCCTCTGGCTGCTGAGTGGAGACCAGACCGTGGGGCAGGGAAGTGGGGGCCTGAGGAGACGCCCCGGGAGGTTCGGACGAGCGTGGCCGCGCTGGAGGCGGCGGGTGCATCGGAATCTGGAAATCTTCAGGCGGGACAACCGGCGGGGGCTGCGGACGGATCGGATGCAGGGCTTGAAGAAGAGTCGCGAACAACTGCGGTTTGGGGCCTGAGCTGCTAAGAGGATGGAGTTGCCTGTGGCTGAGACCGCGAAGTCTGGGGGCCAGCGGGGAGCCACGCGGGTGAGGCGGGAGGGCCGAGAGTTCCTCCGGGACCAGTTAGAGCTCAGAGGTCCAGGAGGCGGCGGGTTCCCCACACACGGTGTCGTCACCCGCCCTCCCAGCTCGTCCCCATTTCACAGGTGTGGACACTTGCGCACCAGGGCCCGGCGTAGGCTGGCTCGGGTCACGTGGCCGGGGGGGGGCCTAGCGCCCCCTGGCGCGGGACGCTGAGCGGCGGCGGGGATGGCGGCGGCCGGCGCGCAGGAGCGCGGGGAGCCAGGCCCGCCGGCAGAGCCGGGCCGTCGCGCCCTGTACTTCTGCGGGAGCATCCGCGGCGGCCGCGAGGACCGGGCGCTGTACGAGCGGATCGTGTCGCGGCTGCGGCGCTTCGGGGCCGTGCTGACCGAGCACGTGGCAGCCGCCGAGCTGGGCGAGCAGGGTGAGGCTGCAGGGGTGCGGGGCGCGGGCTGCGGGGACCGGGCGAGGCCCGGCCCCGCCCCTTCACCGAAACTGCCCTCCGGCGGGCGGTGGCCGCCCACTGCTCCGGGGCGCAGGCGGTCCGCCCGGAGCCAGCGCCCCCGCCCCCGCCTGGAGGAAAGCGGAGCCGGGACTCAGCGCGCGCGTCTGCGCGCAGCTGCGGTGAGAGCCCGGTCTCCGCGCTCAGTTACTATCTTGGCCTTTAGCTCCGTCTTGGAGAACTTTCTCCAGCTCTTTCCAGGGAAATTCGTAGGGAGGGGCAGAATGGGCGCCCCGGGAGCTGCTGGGTCTCCACGTCCGCGCTGGCCTCTTCTCCCGGAGCCGAGGTTCCGCTCATCCCCCTGCGCCTTCCCCGTGGGCGACTGGACCCCGCCGTCCGGCTCTCCACCTCCGCGCTCTGGCGCCCCCGGTCAGGCTGTTACTTATGTGCTCTGCTCTTGGCCGCTGGGTCTTTTTTTTTCTTCCCAGTTTCATTGAGCCGTAATTAACACACAGTCACTGTATAAGTTCAAGGTATACAGCTTAATGACTTGGCTATCCTATACTGTGAAAGGAGTACCACAGTGTTAACATGCATCATCACCTGATGAAAAATTTTTTTCCTTGCGATACAAACTTAGTATCTACTCTCTTACCTTTCAGATAACCATACTGAAAGGTTAAGGTTGGTGGTGCTGCGGGCAGGCTGCATAGCCATCTCGGACGGTGGATAAAGAAAATTTTAGTTTATTTGAGGAAAGGGGGTGGGGGTGGGGATATCCAAAGGGAAGGGCTACAGGGCACTGAGTCAAAGGGTATTGGGTCCATGATGGCAGCAAAAATATACTTGGGCCAGTGAAACAAGGAAGGGCATAGAAGTAACAGGAGAGCCTCTCTGAGAAGTCAGAGAAGGGGGCCCTGGAGACAGGTTCAGGGGCTAAGCCGGGGAGGAGCTGCTGCTGCCCATTGCTCCCCTGATTGCAAGTCTGGTTGGGTCCCCTGGAGGGAAGAAGGGGGAAGGACATGGCAGGCCCGGTCCTTTGTCCTGAGCATATTTATCTCTTTCTTGCTGGTGGAAATTTTAGGGGCGTTCTCAGAGGTGTCTCTCTCTGGGGGTGCTCTTCCAGGGTCATGGTCTCCGCTGATTGTTTGGTGCCAGGGCAGGGGCTCTTAGTCAATGCAACTGGGCCTGAGGCAGCCACAGCCTCACTTGTCTGGTTGGTGCCAGGGCAGGGGCTCTTAGTCAATGCAACTGGGCCTGAGGCAGCCACAGCCTCACTTGTCTGGTTTCCCCGCTTTTCTGGGCCTGGAGCTGAAACACTACCGAAGCTTAGATGTTATCTTCAGGGAGGAAATGCTCAGGGGTCTAAACTCCATGACCAGCAATTGCTGGGGGAGGAGAGGTTACCCTGGGGGGTTAAGGTTTCTTGTTTTCCTAGTTTTGCCCCTTGCTAGGCATCCCAGGCTTCCTGCCCTGGTGAGTTTCTGTACCCAAGTTTCCATACCTGGGTTCCTATACCTGGCTCATCTAACACATACAATGGTCATCATGTACATTATATCCCTAGTACTTATTTTGTAACTGGAAGTTGGTACATTTTGACCCCCTTCATCCAATTTCCCCACCTCCTGTCACCCACCTGTCATAACCACAGATCTGATCTCTTTTGCCAGTTCAGGTTTTTCTGGTTTGTTTTCTTAGATTCCACATATAAGTGAGATCATACACTATTTGTCTTTCTCTGTCTTATTTCACTTAGCATTAATGCTCTCAAAGTCCTTCCATGTTTTTCCAAATGGTGCTTTCCTTCTTTCTCATGGCTGAATAATATTCCATTGTATATATACGCCATGACTTCATCTATTCACCACCCATAGACACTTAGGTTATTTCAGTATCTTGGCTAGTGTAGGTAATGAAGCTTTGAACATGGAGTGCAGACATCTCTTTGACAGTATTTTCATTTCCTTCAGTTATATTCCCAAAAGTGGGATTGCTGGATCATATGGTGGTTCTATTTTTAATATTTTGAGGAACCTCCATACTGTTCTCCATAGTGGAAACTTACATTCCTATCAACAGATCACAACTGTTCCCTTTTCTCCACATCCTTGCCAGCACTTATTTGTCTTTTTTACGATAGCCATTCTAACAGATGTGAAGTGATATATCATTGTGGATTTTTAAATATTTTGTCTATTTTTTTATTTTACTTATTGATTTGAGAGAAAGGATGGGAAAGAGAGAAACATCGATTTGTTGTTCCACTTATTTATGCATTCATTGGTTGATTCTTGTATGTGCCCTGACAGGATCAAACCTGCCCACAACCTTGGCGTTATCAGAACAACACTCTAACCAATGGAGCTATATGGCCAGAGCTCATAGTTTTGATTTGCATTTCCCTAATGATTAGTGATGTTGAGCACCTTTTCACGTACATGTTGGCCATTCATATACCTTGTTTGGTAAAATGTCTGCTCAGGTCCTTTGCCCATTTTTAATTGGATTATTTTTCTTGCTGTTGTTTTTTTAACATACAAAGTGGGGAAAAGGTAGGCTTACAGTTGTTCATATGGGACATAATACAATAATTAATAAATAATACAAAAATAAGCTCTGGGTTTCATGTACTCACAACTGTAAACCTACTTTTTTCCCCACCCTGTATTTTGGATATTAACCCCTTATAGATACATGGTTTGCAAATATTTCTTCCCCATTCTGTAGGTTGTCTTTTTGTTTTGTTGATCATTTCTTTTGCTGTGCAGAAAGCAGCTTTTTAGTTTGATGTAGTTTATTTTTTATTTTGTTGCTTATGCCTTAGGTGTCATATCCAAAAAAACATTGCCAAGATCCAAGTCAAGGAGCTTTTTCCTGTGTTTTCATCTAGGAATTTTATCATTTCCAGTCTTACCCAAAATAAGAGTCTAATTTCATTTTTACATGTGAATATCCAGTTTTCCCAGCACCATTTATTGAATAGTCTTTTCTCTATTGAGTATTCTTGGCTCCCTTGTCAAATGTTCGTTGACTGTATATGGATGGCTTTATTTTAGGCTCTTGATTCTGTTCCATTGGTCGATGTGTCTGTTTTATGCCAGCACCTTACTGTTTTGATTGTTTTAGCTTTACAATATAGCTTGAAATCAGGAAGTGTGATGCCTCCCTATTTGTTCTTCTTTCTCAGGCTTACTTTGGCTATTTGGGGTCTTTTGTGGTTTCACATAAATTTTACGATTGTTTTTTCTACTTATTTAAGAAATACTGTAGGAATCCAGTAGGGATGACATTGACTGTGTAGATGGCTTTGGGTACCTCTGACATTTTAACAATACTAATTCTCCCAGTCCATCAGTGCGGGATAGCTTTCCATTTATTTGTGCCTTCTTCAGTTTCTTTTACCGATGTCTTATAGTTTTCAGTGTACAGAGCTTTCACCTCTCTGGTTAAATTTATTCTGAAGTATTTTATTTTTTTTATGCTATTGCAAATAGGATTGCTCTCTTTGTTTTTCAGGTAACTCATGTTAGTGCTGGGCCTTTCTTTTTTAAAAAATGTTTTTATTGATTTTTAGAGAGCGAGGAAGGGAGGGAGAGAAACATCGATGTGAGAGGGAAACATCAGTCGGCTGCCTCTGGCACACCCTCTATCGGGGATGAAGCTGGCAACCCGGGCACGTGCCCTGACCAGCAGCCCCCCGGTGCGTGGGATGATGCCTAACCGAGCCACACTGGCCAGGGTGCACTGGGTCTTTCTAAAACATGTTTTTGATCAAACTCTTCTAGTTTGAAAATTGTGCCTAAAACTGTTGTATTTCTGCTCAGAAAACTAAGTGGTTCTGCATGCCCAACTCAGGAGCAGATCCAGGATTTGTGGGACCCAATGCAGTCCTGGGAGACCTCTTTAAAAAGACAAAATCACAAAATTGCTAGGGTATTGGAAAGGCCCTGTGCAAGTGAGGGACCCTAAAGCTTAAGGTTCATTGGTTTCACAGTATGTCCACCTCTGCCTGGTGGCTCTTAAACTTTGGTGTGCTCAAATATAACCCAAGCGAGCTTGTTTAAAATGCAGATTCTCATAGAGTAGTCTGGTATGAAGCCCTAGAATCTCTTTTTAACAAGTTCTCCAGTAATTCTGCTCCTGTGCAGGTAACTGTGAGCCTTACAGTCCTAACTAACTTTTAATCAAGCTGGAATGCTGAGATCCTTACCCTCTTACCCCAGGATGCCTCTCCCACCTTGGTTCCCACTGCCTCCTGCGGTCACTCTGCATTCAGGCAGCGATTCTCAAACTTTGGTGGACATGAGAATTACTTGGAGAGCTCATGAAGAGGCTGGGCCCACTGACACCTGGGTCGTTGTCATTTTATCAAGTTCTCAGGTGATTCTGGTACCTACCAAAGCTTGAGAGCCACTCCACTAGGCTCTGGTCTAGTCTTCCTCCATCCTTCCCTTGCATGGGCCAGTCCTTGCTCCTGCCTGCCTCTTCCCCCACCCGGGATGTTCTTCTTCCTCTCCACCTCTAATCACGCTGACCCGCAGCAAGTTAGTCCTTCCCTTAACCTCATTTTTATCACTCATCTGGCCCTAATCTCACATCCCACCTTCCCCAGACTGAATTTTTCTTGTGGCTGTTTCATCTCCTCACTCCTTTTCGTGGACTTTTAATGTTGGGCAGACCCTTGGATGTCATCTGGTACATGTCCCTCCCTCCCTGTGCAGGGTGGATGTGGGGTGGCTCAGGGGTGGGGAGGACCAGGGTGGGGGTGTGGCCTTGACCAGCTTTCCCTCAATCACAGGGGAAGAGGCTGCTGGGGGTGACAGGCTCATTCATGAGCGGGACCTGGCCTGGCTGCAGCAGGCAGACTGTAAGTGGCCCTCTCCTACCTGTGAACTCCTCTGGGGTGTTAGATTCCCCGAACATGCCTGGCCTCCCCACCTAGGACTCCCTAGAGCTCCCTCCTTACCACACTCACTGCCATCTTTCTCTTATAAGCCCAGATATTGAGGCTGTCTCATGTTTCTTCCCAGTGGTTGTGGCAGAAGTGACCCAGCCATCCTTGGGTGTAGGCTATGAGCTGGGCCGGGCCGTGGCTCTCAATAAGCGAATCTTGTGCCTGTTCCGCCCACAGTCTGGTCGAGGTGAGCACTTCAAGCCCTGGATAGCCACTCCCTCCCTCCCTCCCAGCTTTCTGAGGACCCAGCCCTCAGCCCCCTTGGAGGGGGGGGCTCTGAGTACAGTGTCAACCCCCAACAAGGGCTGGGGAAGAGAGCACAGAGAAGGGAGTGTGGGAGGCACTGTCACCTTCCTCTGCCTTCCCAGTGCTTTCAGCCATGATCCGGGGAGCAGCAGATGGCTCGCGGTTCCAGGTGTGGGACTACGAAGAGGGAGAGGTGGAGGCCATGCTGGATCGATACTTTGCAGCTGATCCTCATGAGCAGGTGGCTTCCTCCCCGGACCCAACCATTTGACTTAACCCCACTTGATTATATTCTTCTGATCCCAGACTCTGCTCCAATACCGTTCCTGCCTAAAAGCCCCGATACCAAATTAAAAGGTATGATTACGATTCTAACTTGAGGCCTGTATGTGTGGTGGGCCGGGCAGGTCCTCAGTAATATCCTCTTCCTGCCCCACTTCCCTTTAAGAGTCTGTAGGCCCCCAAGACAAGGATGCTTTCTAATGCCCGCAGGCCCCTGCCAGGAACAGTCAGGAGTTTAGAGGAAGGCCCATCACGGGGGATGGCCCGTCAGGGGGCTGGCCGGCCGGCTCCCCTGATGCTGGGCTGAGGCTGGGGCAAGTGGGCCAGGTGCGGGCTGAACCATCCAGACCTTCACTGCCCTTCACAGCTTCGGTCAGATGATCAGCTTTGGGCCTCCTGAAGCCGGGAGAGTCTGGAGGTCTAACCAAAGGGGGGTGAAACGGGCCTGTGGGGAAGCTGCTAGCCTGCTTCAGAGAAGTATGTGAAAAAAGTTTATTCAGTAAACAGAAGGCGCTGCAGGTGCTGGGAACCACCCCCGCTGAGCGCCTGGGACAGTGGTCGGGTGACCTCCGGCCCCTGGCCCCGGGGCAGCTCCAGGCGCTCCCTGCGCCCCGCCCCTCAGTCATAGCCCCCCTCCTCCTCCTCCTCGTCACCGAAGAAGAAAGCATCCCGGTCCAGGTTATCGGACTCCTCGTCGTCGGTGAAGTTGTCGCTGTCCAGCTCCTCCTCAAACTCGTCCTGCTGCCACTCGGGCTCATCCTCCTCCTCGGCCTCCTCCTCCTCCGCCTCCCGCCCCGCGGAGCCCTGGGGCCTGGAGAGGGCACCATTCAGCCCCAGGATGCCTGGTGCCCCACCCCCTGTGGCTGTGCCCATACTCACTGACTGCTGGGCACGTTGGACCCTTTCGCCTCCCGGGCCTCTGACGATGGACTCTGGAGACCAACCCGGAAGTCCTGGCAGAGACGGGAGGACGTGGGAGGAGGCGAGGAGAGGCGGGGGCCTCTGCGCCCCGCGTTCCTTCCAGCAGCGTTCTCTGGGGCCTCCTAGGTGCCATGCCCCCGCAGGAATGCTCCCACCTGCTCTCCCTCACCACAGCACCTCACACACCACTGCCTGTGTGATTTAACTCAGGTGGTCCCCAGGGACAGGACATGACGTTGGGCACCCCAGCCTGTGCTTCAGGAGCTCAGTGTATGTTCATGTCTTCTCTGCCCAAGTGACTGACAGTCTGTCAGCTCCCTGAGAGCAGGACTCAGTTCAGACACAATGTCAGCATATTTCAGCTGAACAGAATCTCAGATCCTTTACTCCAGTGGACCCTAACTCCCTGGCCCCACTCCTGGGATTCTGAATCCACATCTGGGAAATATGTCTGAGAAGTTCCCCAAGTGATTCTGCTGAGCAAGGATCTGGCCAAATACCCTTGATCTGGGTTAAGTCCTTTATTTTGTAGGAAATACCAGGCAGTTAAGTGGCCAACAGAATTCAGCAGGCTGGCCTAGGAGCTGGGACACACACCCAGGTCTCAGAATATCCCTTCACCCTCGCTGCCTTTCCTTCTGGGTGCCCCCAGGGCAAGGGCTGTGCTGGATATAGGAGGTCCAGGGTGGGGCAGCCTACCTGGGTGGAATGCTGCAGGATAGCAAGCAGCCTTTCCTGGATCCGCCGGAGCAGCTCCAGGCCCATGTGGAGGCAGTCAGCCCGCAGGAGGCGCAGGGCTGAGGCCAGGTCTCTGCACTGCAGCAGGAGCTCCTCTACAGAGGGGACAGGGGACAGGGGCTCCCTCCCTTCTTCCATCCCCTTCATTCCCTCATTCAGCAAACCCCTACTGAACATCTAGCAAGTTCTACCAACATCTAGCAGGCCCAGCTCTAGACACCCATCCTCGAGAGACTTACACTCTAGTGGTGGGGACAGATCATAATCAAATAAAAGGTAAGGTGAAGACCTGTGCCCTTAGGCACTTTCAGCCTGTACTGGACACCTGCCCAGCAGAATTGGAAACGGCCTACAGTGCTGAGGCTATGACGAATGAGGAAGAGGACAGTGAAGGTGGGAAGCTGGGGTGGGGCGCTACTGAATCTGTTTGTTGGGATGGGATGCTCAGAGGGGGGAGGGGGACAGGAGAAAGGACCTAGCAGGCAGAGGGCGGGTCTCACCGAGGAGGATCTGCAGGGCATTGGTGTGCAGCTCCAGGTTCTCCGTCTGCTGCTCCACCACGTCCATTTGCTCCGTGTCTTGGTTGTAGAAGCTGTACACGCAGGCATAGGCCAGCACCTAGGAGAGCCCAAGTCAGGCTTCTCCTGGCCCAGGTGAGGCACTTGCCTCCCACATGCTTCCTCCTTGTTCCCTCCATCCAAACAGGTTAGAGGACAGCTGCGCAGCCCACCAGACCCCCTTGGCACATTCCTCCCCACCCCCACCCGCCTCAACCTTTCGAGCCTGCTCAAGTCCCCGGCAGGCATCGCTGAGGAAGGTGAAGGATTTGGGTGGGGGTACTTCGTGGATGGCAGATACTCGGTTCCACAAGTTCACAGCAAACTCCTGTGTGGAGGAAGGCAGGTCAGCCAGCACATGCGCACACATCCCCATCAGAACAGCACCCATCTGGTTCTGATCTCTGGCCCCTCCCGGCATCTACCCCCTCTCCTCCCTCCTCACCCGGGCCTGGTGATGGAAAGTACACCTCTCATTATAGTCCTGAAACCGCTTCTCTTGACGAGCTGCCTTGCTCACCTGTAAGGACACATTAAGGGGCTACTGTGCTTTGCTGGGATAATCAGCACTCATCAGACTAGCTACCATTCACAGAGGCCTTTCAACACTTTACCCAGATTTTGTCATGTAATCCTCAGAACTCTGTGAGATAGGTCGTATGGTTACCCCCTTTTACAGGTGAGAATGCTGAAGGGTGGACAAAATAAACTGACCCAAAGCCACACACTAAGTGGTGGGACCAGGCTCTGATTCAGAGTTCTTGCTCTTTGGTGCTCTGCCCTACTGCCCCAAGAATGTCCAGCCTGCCCCAGGCCTCTGTAGCCACCCGGGTGTGAGAAGTCCCACTCTGGGGCCTCTGGTCCCTGTGCATAGACCTCCCAGGACAGACCTCTGAGCACCTGTAGGCCTAAGTGGCTTCTGTCTTCTCCCCACTGAGCCACTGTCCCAACAACTTTTCGGCTGCTCTGCACACAGTGCCCAGCAGACGGGCCTGTCCTGACTGCCCTTGGGCCTCTGCCCAACTCTTGGTGCCCAGCCCCTTACCATGGCAGAGCAGTTGTAATAGTCTTTGTGATTTGGCTTCCAGGACTTGAGGCAGCGCCAGCAGAATCCATGGTTGCATTTGGCACAGGTCATGCTATGGAGGAAGCTAGCTGGTCAGAGGGCTCTTGCCTCTGGCCAGGGCCACACCAGGAAAGCCAGGGGCCTAAATATACCTCTGATGATGTCCCTGGCCCCTCCAGGGCCTTAATCTCCTAACCTTACCAGCTCCTACTGACTGCACCCTTGCTTCTAAATCCCCCATATAGTGTAGACTTAAAAGTGAGGGAAGGAACATGAGGTCCAGGAATCACCCTGGAGGGTGCCAAGAAAGGGTAAGGTTGAGTAACTGCCCTTGTTGCTCAGCTTCCGGGTAAGCACCATTGCCCCTTCTTACTACCAGGCCTCCTACCCTCTCTTGTGCCTGCTGACTCCCCCAGGGCCCAGAGTATCCCCTTCTTACTGCAGACACCCCTCGTTCTTCTCGATGGGAGTCTGACAGCTGGGACAGCGCTTAGAGATGAGCTTGGCCAGGTGCTTGCTCTGGGCCTCCACACTCATGCCATCGTAGTAGCCGCCATCATCCACCCACTGAGACATATGGCCACAGCTGGCAGGGTAGTGTGCCTAGACCAGGAGAGGAAGGTGAGGACAGTCCTGCCCTTACTGAGGGCAGCCCTCCTGCTGGTGTGGGAGGGAGAGCAGGAGGGAGGGAGGTCCCATTTGGAGGACGACCAGAGCTCAATTCCGTGGCAGATGAGAACAAGGCAGAATCTGCGTGTGTGGGGCAGGGGGCAGTGCTGAGCAGGGAGGGGTGTGGGTCCTGGCTCAGCATCAGGGCAGGGGTGGGCACCCACCTCAGGGAAGCTACAGTTGAAGCAGGAGGCCCAGCCACACTTAGAGCAGGTGGTACCGCAGCCCAGGCCCTGGCGGCACAGGATGCGGTCACAGCCCTGGGGGTTGGTGCACCAGGTCAGGTTGGAGCAGCTCTCCACATAGCCACGCAGGAGGGCCTTCTCATACTGTGGGGACACAGGTGCCACCTGGTGAGGGCATGGCTCTCCAGGATGCCATAGCTCCAGGACCCCCAGCACCCCGCAAGTCAGCCCATTCCCTGGGGTCTGCCCCTCTGGCTGTGCACCGGAGCCGCTCTCAGAGGAGGGTGTACCTTGGAGATGACCTCTGGTGAGGAGACAATGGCACGAATGAAGGCTCCCGTGGGCTGGGCAGGGCAGTCAGCAATGGGGCAGGTGCAATTCATCACAAGGTTCTGCTCGATTCGAGTTGTCAGATACTCATTCCAGCAAGACTGGGAGGGAAAGGAGGGGTTGCTCAGGAACAGGGTGGGAGCAGCACAAGGAGCCAGTGTCCTGGTCACTCATCTAGCACCTCTCCTCCATGATGCAGAAGGCCAGAGATAAGCCTGCCTCAAAACTGACCCTAATCTTTCTGGCTTCCATTGATTTTCCTGGGATTGGCCCAAATTACAGTTGTCTCTGAGGACATGTGGGCCAGGAGAACAGCCTAATTATAATTACTGTTGGGATGAGCATGGAGGGGGTGGGTAAAGAGAATTTAAAAAAGATTCAAGTTCTAAGAAAGAACTGGAGAGAGCAAAAAGGTCAGAGAGGAAGGAGGCCAGAGAGGTGGGTCCCCTTCCCCACTGGGTGGCCTCAGACACTGAAAACATAGCTGTCGCCTCTCCTGGCTCCATTTGTTCACCTCAATGCCCGTCTGGAGGCTCTGTCCTCCCAGACTCAGCTCTTCTCCACAAAACAGACTTGCCCACTGCATCTCCCAAATCCTGATAAACGGCACTCGGCTCCCTTCCAGTCCCAGGGTCAGAACCCTCAGATCTCTTGAATCCTTGTGTTGCACCCATGTCACTGCCTCACCCTAAACCAGGCCAATGTCCTCTCCTAAACTGCTGCAGGAGCTGGTCCCCATAAACCTTCCCACCCTGTCTCTCCCCATCAAATCCACTTGGTTTATGCATGATCAGCAGCCTGAGCCTCCTAAAATACTCCACTAACAACCCCTTCCCTCACACTGCCAACAGCTTAGCTTTCCAAAACGATGCATCTGACCCCTAGGAGAGGACCTGTATCTGTGGTACCAAAGCTCCAGGATAAATGGGAAGCAGTGTACTGACTATTTTACTGAGAGGAAAGTACTAAACAAAAACAAAACAAACTCCTTTTTATATAGTGAAAGAAACCCAGATAAATTAGGGAGCTGAATGCAAAATTTCTGTATTTCCAAGATAAAACAGAGGCAATGTCTCCAAATTCAGACGGCTCACTTTCAGACACAGAGGCAGCAGGATCCCTTGCAGCCACAGAGGACAGCCTGGCTGACGTCTCACTGCCCTTGGGAGCCCCTCTGTTCTGGGCTGGCTTTTAGCTCATGCTGTCCCTGTTGCCCAGCCCAACTGGAACTGGGTCTTGGGCGCTCTGACAATCCCACCTGCCATTCCAGGCTTACCCTGGGAAGCCACCTCCAACTGCTCCAGACCCCAGGGTTTCCCTGCCCTGAGTCCTCCTGCACTTCATTTGTGACATTCTGCTGTGACTTATTCATAGGCTCCTCCTCAGCTGGGACTTCATCACCCTGTTCTCAGTGGCATTTTCAGGCTCCTCGTCTCCACATAGGTATGGGGTGAGGGTGCCCCAAGTTCAATGCCCTGGGCCTGCTTCTCTCCCCCTGGGTGATACCAACCAGGCCTCTCTACTGAATTCTAAATTTGAAAACCTACTGTCCACCTGCCAGTCCCACACAGGTCTCCAACAAGCAGCTCAAACTTCATGGACACAAAAGTCTTCATTTCCCCCTCAAAAACCTGTTCTCTTTCCCCAGTCCCAGGCCCGACATTTCTCCCAACTCAGTGCAAAATGACACATCCTATCCACCTAGATGCTCAGGTCAAAAACCCAGGAATCCTTCTCCTCCTAAATTCCCTTGTTCTAAGCCCCCACTTCCACTCCCCATGCCCTTCCTGTTCTACCTCCAAACACAGCCCAACCCATCCACTCCTCTCTTCCCCTCTGTCCCTAGGCCAAACAACCACCTTCTCTTGCCTGTTTGTACAAGTTTCCCAATGGGTCTCTGCTTCCACTCTTGCTTTGTCCAAGCTTTTTCTCCACAAAGTGATCCTTTCAAAAATATCAATCAGATCAAACCATTCCCCCGCTTAAACCCACCATGGCTTCCCCTATAGTAAAACCCACTGTGTGCCAATCCCACCCTATCAGGCCCTGTGCACCTGCCAAACCTCCTTTCCTACCACTGTCGCATCGCTTCACCACACTTCCGTCAGCCACACTCTTCCCCAGAGATCCATCTCCTCAGACTGGCCTTCCCCAACCTCCCCAGTCCAGTTTCTGACAAGGGCCTCAGCCCACTTCTAACCCTAGTCACTTCCAACAGCATGACCCCACTGTAGTCTCTTCCCTGTGCTTATCCTAAGAGCGAGGAGGGAGGGACCTGGATGAGACTGCCCAAAGCCAATCCTGACCCTGGGCAAACTCCTTCTCCTCCCTGTGCCTCCATCTGCGGTCTGTGAAAGGGGATCACAAATCCCTGCTTCACAAACTAGGATGGGAACCAAGCAAGAGAATGCATGTGAGCACAAAGGCCCTAAGTGAGTCCCGTGACTATTAGCTGTTATTACCAGCCCTTGGGTCACTTCTTGCTTGGATTTTCCCACTTCCTCATTCAGCACCCAGGGCTATGCACACAGTAAATCCATGACAAATATTAGTTGAATTAAAAAAATGGAAGTGCCAAGGAAGTCAGTAAGAACCTGGAAAAAAAGGAGCATAGGCACCTATGTGAGAAGAGTAACCTGAAGCCGAGAAAAGGGAAGGAGAAAAGGTACTGACACGAGCAATGCACCTGTCCCAGATCACATACCACTGGAGACGCTGTTTAGAGAGGCAGCGACAATTCCTGGCAACAAGGGCACTCATCATGTTAAGCTAATGTATGTGGGCTTGGTCCCCCGTGCTAAGAGCTGGGAGGTAGGGAGTATCAGACCCTCAGCATGGAAGTTCCCGGCGCCTCAGCCCCTCCTCCCTGCCTCTGAAGACTAAGTACCCACTCCCCAACCTCTGGCCTTCTCTGCGTCAGCCTGACAGCAGCAAACTGCCTTCCCCCAATTCCCTTCTACTTCTATGCTATCTTCTGGTTTATACCACTTATTTTTATTTTTGTATTAAATGAGAGTACATACCAGGGTGGGGCAAAAGCAGGTTTATAGTTGTGAGTACATGAAACAGTTTATTCCTGTATTATTATTTATTATTTTCCATATGAACTGTAAACCTACTTTTGCCCCACCCATATAAAAGAAGTGATGATATTCTAAGATAGAGAGACTTGAATGGTGAAAAGGAAACCATAAACCATCACCAGTTTAATAACGCTTCTCATTGACAAAGTGCCTTAATGTGTATTGTGTGTGTGACCTGCATGTGTGAGAGGTGTGTGTGTAGTTGTTCTCAAATTCAGAATCACCCGAGGAGCATTTAAAGCTCCATATACCTGGGTTTCCCCTGCAGAGATTCTGATTTAATTGCCCTGGGGTATAGCATGAGCATCCGGAACTTTAGAAGCTCCCAGCGATTATAATATGCAGCCAAGTTTAAGAGCCACTGATGCATATCAATGGATCCTAACAAGCATCCTTCAGAATGTCAAGGCAGATGATAAAACTAGTTTAAGAGGGACTAAGAGACTTGTCCCACACTCCCGGCGTAGGCAATGGCAGTGCTGAGGCTAGAACCAATAGTTGCCAAGGAACTGCAATCGAGTAGAAAGCCAGGGCAGGAGAGAGCTGGTGGGGCTCACCTTGCAGCAGTAGTGCATACAGCAGAGAGAGGGCAAGTCGTCATCGGGCTTCAGGGGGCTGACACACACAGGGCAGTGGTCAGGGCGTGTAGGGACAGCCTCGGCCTGGGGGACCCACAGCCCAGCTGCCAGCAGCAGTGGCTGGGGGTTATCACTGTAGCTCTGCAGCAGCTGTTCAGCACCCCAATGGGAATAAGCCAACAGGTGCTGAGCCACATCTGGCTCCAGGTTCAGCATCTCCTGCACCTGCCGCACGGTCTGCTCCATCAACCCTTCTACCTCCTGAGGGCTCATGGTGCGGCCTGCAGGAAGCTGAAGAGATGCCAGGGCGGCCACAGCTTCTGGGCTTGGGGGCAGAGAAGAGTCAGTGGTCAGTCTCCTGGCCCTGCTTACGCAAGCTACTAACTCAACCCCACCTGTTCCCCGGCTCCCCGCTTGCATACCCCTGCTCATGCTTGTTTAACTAGCCTGAGAATAACCCCACAAACCAAAGTCACAGCAGGGTCCTCCACAGAAGCATCTGTAGGTACAGGGGTTGGGCTGGCTGTTGCAATAACTGTGGGCACTACAGGAATCTAGTGGGCAGGCGTCAGGATGCTAACTGACCTACAGTCTCACTGTAGGTCCTGCCCAAAATGCTACCAGCATGTCTGGTGAGAAAGAGTGTGGTCTGTGGACCAGCAGCACAGGTGTGAGAGGCAGCTCTGCTGAATCCGGATCTGCATTTTAACAGGATTGCAAAGTGATGTGTACGCGTGTGAAAGTTGGAGAAAGGTTACTCCAGAAAATTCACTTTACACTTAATGCATGTAACAGGCATCGAAGCGATGCCATAAAAACTTCTGGTGCACTGGATCAGATGTAAAAAGTTTTAGCTAATTAGGGGACAGCTATGGCAAATTCCTCTGTAGAACAGGCTTCCCATAAACTAGTTTGTACATTTCACTGAGCAGAGTACACAGTTAGCACTCCATACATACTGCGTATTTGCTTAGAATGAGAGACATACATAAAGGAGCTTACATGTCTGGGTCCCTTGCTAAGGGCTAACTCTAGGAGGATGGGGACAGCAAGGCCCTTGATTAGAAGGAAAGGAAGGGGGTGGCGCCACTGGGAGGAGGAATGAGTATGATCGAATTGGGGAAATTCGAGGAAAGGGAAAATGGGGTTAGGCAAAGAAAGAAATGAAGGGCTTTTCCATAAGGAAGTCGAGCCCCTCCCAAGTTACTGAGGTGCCATCTGTCACGGGTAGCCCATCGCTCTCTACTGGTTTGGAGCCCCTGCAGCAGGGGGCTGTGGCTGTGGGTGGTTACCTAGGTTTGGAGGTCTCGGTGGTTTGGTTGCTGCAGAAGGGGATCTCCGCCTGACCCCAGCAGGGCCCCATGGGCTCTGGGGTGGCATACATCAGGATGTGGGGCCAGTCATCACGCTGTTTCACATAGCCCTGTCCCAGGAGGTGCAGGATACAAGAGAAAACATCTGTACTGGTACAGGCTACTCCTCCCGCAACAGTGCGTCCCAGGCTCCCGGGAGGATTTGGACCCTTCTGCCAGGCTTCCAGCACCTGGACGGGAGGAGAGGAAATAGGCAGGCCACTGTTACCTAGAGGAGCCAGCTGCCTAGGTTCGATGCCCAGCTGTGCCACTTACTAGCTGTGTGACTACAGATAAGTTACTAACTCTCTCATGCCTCATTTTTTTAATCTGTCAAATGGGAATGATAGTAATAATAATACCACCTATTGCACAGAATTGTTGTGTGGATTAAATGACTTAATAATGCAAACTCTTAGATTTAGGACCTGGACAGGGTAAACACTCACGTCTTGTCTCTAGCTTCAGTCTACCTGCCCTGTCAGGAACAGAAAACCCAGACAGAAATGTCACCCTACAAGGTCTCATACTGAGAGTCCCTTCCCTGTGGTGACCCCTGGCTCTCACCTCCAATCCCAGGCATAGCTCCCTCCCTCCCCTCACTTTACATACCCCCCTCTGCCTACCAGGCAAACCAGCTGATCAATGTGGAGGCCCTTCTCCCCATGGGCTTTGAGAATACGGACAAGAAGACAGCTCAAGAGGTTTCTCTTCTGTTCCAGGGTTCGGCCCTCATCCTTCTCTACATCCAGGTACTTCTGGGGAGGTATCAGCCACAGGGCCTCCCCACAGGGCTGGGCCCGAGGCTCACGAACCCGCAGCACACCTGGAACTCACTTCCAGTTAGTACCCGAGGAAGGGGAGGGACAGAAAGGGGACCCCATTCTCATTCCCTACTACACTACCCAGCCCTGGGAGCCCCACCTGCTATGAAGAGTCTTGGGCCAGCCCCACTGACCTACCCCCATGTGGAAAGTCTTGTCCCTCATGCAGGGTCAAAGGGCCATTCTCAGAGGTGAGGGGCAGGAGTGCCTGGAGCAGTAGCTGTGGGGTGAGGTCAGAATTCTTCAGCAAGGTTTCTACTGACACCTCCTGGTGAGGAGAAACAGGGCGGGTCAGAAGTGGGCGGAAAGAATGGGAGGAACAGAGTTTAGGAGAGCAGTGGTAGACGAGAGGAAGCGAAGACAGAGAGGCTGAGAAGCTGAGACACCTCCATCTGATTGAAATTCAACAGCAGCCACATCTGCACGGTGGACACATGAAGGGTCTGGTCCCCACACTGCAGTTCAGCCCGGCCCAGCCACGTCCACTGCAGTCGCCGATGTGGTCCCCGGACTGGATGGTTCTGACCTGGACAAGTGTCGAGGAGAAGGGTGGCGACAAAGAATGGGGGAAACAGGAGTTAGGCGTTGAGGTGAAGGTGGTGTGCTATTAGTTAAGGATTGCTCCTGCTAGTCTCTCGCTCTGGCATTTACAGCTTCTAAAGCGTAGCGTCTTCTGTGATGCCTCCCTGACAAGCCACAGGTATCTGGAACCCACCCTGTGCCCAGCCCTGCGTCAGACAGGCTCCACAGAAGAAGCACCAGAGACCTGGGTTTTGCCCATAAGGAGCTGACAAGTTATACAGACTCATGAGGCTGGGTCTCTTCCTCGTCGTGTGTCCCAGCTCAGTCAAGGTGAGCCTGGGATGTTTGCTCATACTAGAAAGCAAGGCCGCTGTGAAAGGGGGAGAGTACCAAAAGGAGCCAACCTGAGAGGTGCTCTCTGGCCAAAGATGGGACAATTTGAACATTAAAAAAAATAATACCTGTGATAGACTGAAACACATGAATTCCTTTTTTAAATCCATGAATTCACAATGATGATATATTTTTAGAAGACCTCATTGGTCATCTTTGGAGGATGCTAGAGAACCAACACATTATTTTGAAAACTGGTTCAAAATAAAGGGGAGGAGGAAAAAAGCGAGCTTTTCCTGTACTTTAAGGCAACTAAAAAGCTGATGAGAAAAGTTTCTCTTTATAAAAAGCATTCCAGCTAATACATGAAGAAGAAATGATAAGAGTAGAATATCACTAGTTCGTAACCCCTAATGAGATGATAGACCTATGCCATAATGAATGACTGTCCAGTGAAAAGCTGGTGGGAGACCGTATGTAACGTGTACATCAGACTAACAACACTGACACCCACTGATCCACCCTAACAACACAGAAAGACAGCCGGAGTTAACACGCTGCCAGGGAGAAGCATGCAATACCACCTATGGAGTGTTCCTGCCCAAGAAATCAAATCCAAATCTGAATGAGCTACTATAGCTGATTATCAGTTTTCAGGAAATAAAGGAGGCGAAGGAGCATGCTAGCGGTCACCACGTGGATACAATCAGCAAAATCCAGCCTGTCAACAACTCTATTTGGCAAACAACCCAGTTTCCTCCACAAACAATCGCAAAAGGGGTAAGGGAAAAAAAGGGAGACAGGAATCCGTAGATTGAGGGAGATGGAAAATAGAACCAAATCAAATGCAATGTATGGGCTTTGTTTGGATCCTCAATAAACAAAAAAACACACCTAATTTTATTATTATTTTTAATCCTCACCCGAATATATTTTTTCCATTGCTTTTTCAGAGTGGAAGGGGGCAGGGGAGAGACAGAGAAACACTGATGTGAGAGAGACACATCAATTGGTTGCCTCCTGCACACACCCCGACCAGGGCTGGAGAGGGAGCCTGCAACCAAAGCAGGTGCCCTTGGCTGGAACTGAACCCAGGACCCTTCAGTCCGCGGGCCAATGCTCTAACCACTGAACCAAACCGGCTAGGGCAACGCCTAATTTTAAAAATTCCAGACAATTAGGGAAACATGAACCCTAAATGTATATTTGATGATATTAGGAATTGTTAACTTAAAGATTTGACAACTGTAGTGTCCTTGCCTTTAAAAGGAGAGTCCTTATCTTTTCAATTTCGAGGCTGGGTAAGTGGGTGGGGATAGACATGAAACAAGATTGGCCATGAACTGATTTATGTTGCTACACTGGAGTTTATTCTGTCTACTTTTGTGTATGTCTTAAATTTATCATAATGAAAAGATCTTTTAAATGAGGCTGAAAATAAACCATTCTCCAACAAAAAAATTATAGTTTTCTACCAATACTCCCTCAACGAGGAAACTTCTAAAGGACAGACTTTAGGGGAAAAAATGAACTCGAAAAGAAGGATCAGGATGCAAAAGGAATGGTGACTAAAGCAGCTGGTATGCTGGCAAATCTAAACATCAACTGAATAAAACAATAATAATAATGCCTAAAAATAGATAATTCTAAAATACTGAACAACAGTAACAGCAAGATCTGGAATTAAGATTTTTTCTATGGTCCTTTTATTATTCAAGAATGTGGGAAGTGATATTAACAAATCAAACATATAGGTTAAAAATATAAGAGTAATCAACTATAGAAATAGAATGCACAACTTCCAGAACAGATATAAACAAAAAAAGGAGTTTTTAAAAAATCAATCGAAAAGGAAAAAAAAAATCACAAAAAACTCAGCATAGAATCAGATCTATAAAGGTGTTCAATCTATTCTTTTAACTATATGTGTTTTATATACAGGGGTTGGGCAAAGTAGACTTACAATTGTAATACAAATAAGTATTACAATAATTAATACAAGAATAAACTGTTCCATGTACTTACAATGGTGAACCTACTTTTGCCAACCCCCATATTCTGTTGTGTATATGAAATTACTAAAATTTTAAAATATAAAAAGGATAAACTAAAACACAAAAGAAGTTAGAAATAAAACCCAATATATGGTTACTCATAGTAATTATAAATAGGCTAAAATCAACAACTCAAAAAGAGAGATTATGAGTCGAATAAAAAACAAATTCTAGGTATTTACAAAACACATGTCTAAAATATAAGAGCATAGAAAAGTTGAAAGTAAAATGATACTGCAGGAAATTCTGATGAGAGTAGAATATTGGCATGGTTTTAAAGTATCTCCCCCAACAGACTGCTTATTAATAGTAGCAAGGGGGGAATATATTAACTATACAGTGAAGAAATCAACTAATCTCTTGCCCAGGCTATCAAAATTAACATCCCAAAAGGAGGACAGGTGGAAATTGTGTGCTTACAAATGTGATACCCTGAGAAGCATATAATGTCACTTACTTAGTATTCTGGCCAGGGATGCATAACCTAAATCTAATCATGAGGAACTATCATACAAATTTAAAATGAGAAACTATTTAGAAAACTTAAAAGGACTGTATTATCCAAAAATATCATTGCCATAAAGGACAAAGAAAGGTTTAGGAATTGTTCCAGATTAAAGGAGTCTAAAAAAAAAAAGAGAGAAAAAGACACATGGAATCCATTGACAAAATTGGAATATGGAAAGAAGATTAAAGTATTATCCCAATGTCAAATTTTTGAAATTGATAAGTGAATTATGGTTATGTAAGAGAATACCTTTATTCTTAGGAAATATATACTCTTAGGACATATATATTAAAGTATTTATGGGCAAAAGACCAGCATATGTGCAATTTACTCTCATATATATATATATGTATATACATATATATCACACACACCCATATATGGGCATATACATACATATATGTGTGTGTATGCCCATATATGTGTGTGTATGTGTGTGTATATGTGCATGCATGCACATACAGGTATACGCATGCATAAATACAAGGTTATATGTGCACACATATACACACATTTCTATATGCGCATATATACACAAAGAGCAAATGATAAAAGCAAAATGGGCAAAATGTTAACAAAGGGTAAATTTGAATACAGTATGTGGGTGTTCTCTGTAATAATCTTATAATTTTTCTGTAAACTAGAAATTATTTCCAAATAAAAAATTTTTAAGTAGAAAGGTAACTAAGATGTACACTTAAAATGGTTAAAAAGACAAATTTTATGTGATGCATATTTTGTCACAATAAAAGAGACCTAAAAGAATGATCAATCCAAACAAAAAGTAAAAGGATAGAAAAAGATGTACCAGAAAGATAGTAACCAACAAAAGCTGGCATTATTAGTACTGGATAAAAACAGACTTTAAGAACTTTACTAGAAAGAAGTTCACTCCATAATAATAAGGTTCCATTAACCATGAAGATTCTAAGCCTGCACAGTCCATTGTGACAGCCAGTAGCCACATGTGGCTACTTAAATTTAAACTGGTTAAAAAGTAAATAAAATTAAATAATCAGTGCCCCAGCCAAACCACAGTCACATTTCAAGTACTCAACAGCGACAAATGTCTATCATATTGAATAGTGCAGAACTTTTCCATCACTGCAGAAAGTTCTATTAGCGGCACTGTTAAATAATTCTAAAGTTGTATGTCAAAATCCATAAAGCAAAATTTACATATTTAGTTTAAAAATTCACTACCATAATAGATTAGAGCACACCTCTCTCAGTAATAGATCAAGTAGACAAAAATAAGTAAGGTTACAGAATATCTGAACAATACAATTAACAAGGTCAGTTGAGTGGAGTATGTGTAATCTTGTAGCCAGCAGCTGAAAAACACATTCTTCTTAATCACACATGGAACACTTATAAAATCTGACCATCTACCTGGCCATAAAGGAAGTTTCAATAACTGGCAAAGATTCAGCATCAGTGAAACCGTGGTCTTCGGCCACAATGGAACGAAGGTTGAAATCGCAAACAGAAAGAGTACTGCACAAACAAAACAAACGAAACAAACAAAACTCTGCCTGGAACTTTTAAAATCTACTCCTGGAAAACTAGTAAATCAAAGAAAAAATAATACTGAAAGTTAGAAAATTCTATGACCTAAACAATAAAAATACGTTATAAAAACTTGTTCCACATCCCAAACGTCCATCAGCAGCAGAAGGGGTAAATGCCTTCCTACAAAGGAGTAGGACTCAGCGGTACAAAAGAACAAAGTAATGATACAACTGACAACCTGGATCACTCCCACACACATTAAGCTGAGTGAAGGAAATTAGATTCAGCAGAATATATACTCTCTGATTCCAATTATATGATGTTCAAATACAGGCAAAAATCTACGGTAACAAAGGGAAGAACAACGGTTCTTCTTGGAAGAAGATTCTGACTAGAAGACATGAAGGAGGAAGCTTTCTAGGTGCTGGAAGTTTTCTGCATCTTGATCTGGGGGGTGGTTAAGGGAATGCATATGGATATAAAATTCACTAAGTCATAATTAAGATGTGTGCACTCTACTGAATACTAATTATATCTTAATAAAAAATTTTAAAAACCCCAAAATCTTAGAATGCAGCTAAGTCAATATTGAGAAGGAGATAAATAGCCTTAAGTACCTTTACTTAAAAAGAAGTCTGAAAAGACTAAGCATGCAACTTGAAGTTAGAAAAATAGAACCAATTCATACAAAGTTGAAGGAAATGATGAGAAATTAATGAAAATCTAACCCACCCTTCTTCGCCCTTCCCTAGGAGACTGCTGTCCCTCGAGACTGTTTCTTCATATCTATGCATTCCTGTCCAAAGGTCCTCTCCTCTTCCTTTCCTGCCACCCCGGATCTCACCCCCGTCTCCAACTGCCTGTCCCCGTCTCTCACTCTGGCTGTAGAAACTGGAGAAGCGGTCAAGGGCATCACAGAGTTCTGTGGGCAGGCACTTTCTAGGATGGTGCAGGTAGCAGAGTGGGGAGACCGGCCAGCAGCGTGGTGACAGGACCAGTATAGAAACTGTCGGACTTGGGTCTTCAAAAAATAGTTCTTTCCCAGCCTCCTCTTCCTCCTCTTCCTCCTGAGACAGAAGGATTTCAGGGCGCTTGCCTCCCTTCTCCCACCTCCCATTCCCCCTGCTCTTTTCCCCTGCTCTTACCTCCTCCCCTTCCAGGCCCTGCTCTTCCTCATCCTCCTGCTCCAAGAGCAGCCTGTCGAGCCGCTGGAGCTGGAAGAGATGAAACTGGCGCTGCAGCCGCTCGGAGGTGCTCAGGCTCTGCAGCATCTGCTGGGGGAGGCGGTTGGGGAAGCAGGAACCGATCTGCTCCAGCACGGCCCCCTCCAGCCAACTGGAGCCCAGGCTCAGGAGACGGTCCGCCATGTAGTGCCTGCAGCACACACAGCCAGGCCTGGCCTCAGTGTGGCACTCGGCAGGGCGCCGGCCTCCCACTCCAGAACGTAGGTCCCTCTGTTGCAGCCAACCTGGGTCACAGCCCTATCTCCCCTCTTCCTTCCCATTCCCTTCCCACCAATGCCACGGCATCTCTGGATCTTAATCTCTCCTCCCCACTGCATCCTCCTGTGTCCTCTTCCTAAGACTCAAATCTTCACCCTCTCTAGACTCTAGGCCTCCCATCACCTGCTTTGCAGACCTTCACTCACTGGTAGAAGTGTTCAAAAGTAGTGGCCAGCTCCAGGCCAGAAAGGACCATGATGGGCTCCAGGTGGCGCTGAAGTTGTCCCAGCATGTCTGCTCCAGGGGCTGTGCCAATCAGGCAGCCCTGAATCTGCTGGTCGATGTGCCTGGCAAACTGCTCACTCATCTGGGGCAATGGAAAGGGGACCGGTGAACCACGAAAAGGGAGTGGAGGAGAGTGGGGAGTGAAAGGAGATGAAAGGGCAGAGAGAGAGAGATGAGCCTTGGCATGAGCTTACAGCCCTGCTGACTGGGAGTCTGGTGGTACTCACGTGAGCAGCAGTGAGGAAGGACTGTTGCAGCAAAGCGCCGGAGAAACCACTGTGCAGGGCCAGCGTGAAGGCTGCCCGAGGCCCAAAGAGCTCTGAGCCTGCTCTCTGCAAGTGCTCATAGAGTGCACAGTAACGGGGCACAAAGTCTGGGTCCCTCCAGGCTGCAGCCAGGAACCTGCTGACCTGAGGAGAAAAAGCAAGAAATATAAAAGGAAAGTCCCAGCCCTGGCTGGTGTAGCTCTGTGGTTAGAGTATCGGCCTGTGCACCAAAGGGTGCGGTTTGATTCCTGGTAAAGGGCACATACCTAGGTTGAGGGTTCAATTCCCCAGCCCCCCTCGGGGCATGTGCTGGAGGCAACCAATAGATATGTCTCTCTCACATGGATGTTTCTGTCCCCCTGCCTTGCCTCCCCTTCCACTCTCTCTAAAAATCAATGGAAAAAATATCTTCGGGTAAGGATTAACAAAAAAAAAGGAAAGTCCCAGTATTCGGCCAGCCTAACAGACCACCCCTTCCTCCGAGTTCAGCTTCCTTCTGCGCACCTGTTCCTGCACCACACTTAGCCAGCACTGAGTTATGTTCCTCAGGCTACTGCTTGGAAGAACTGGTGAAGGTCCGGGGCTCCGATCCTGACGCTTACTGTTCTTGCTGACTGTGGAGACAGGACAAAGCAAGGAGTTTCATCTCAGCCCCCGGGTATGTCCCGGGGTCTTGGATACTGACCCTGGGAAATGCCCATAACAAAGCAGCAAGGAAGAGCAAAACCCAGGAGGGGAGGAGCCAAATAATACCACTGCCCAGATTCTCAGCTCCACTGCCACGGCTGGGACTTACAGGGCTTAGCAGACGGCTCAGGAGAAAGCCCAGGAGGAGGCTCCACATGCACCAGCAAGTGGCAAAGGCGACGAACTCGAGAGGCAAAGGATGCTGCTCGACTCAGGGGGTTCCGAGAGCTCTCCCTCTGCTCTAAGTACTGACCCAGGAGCCATCCCAGGGAGCTCACGCCTTCCGCGTCTAAAAGATAGGTCAGAACAGGTCTCCATGGGAAATGGGGGAACGGACAGCCCAGGAGGAGAGAGGAGCAATTGTACAAAAAGGTTTGGAGGGACACCACAACCATAGCCCCCCTCCCACCGAGGCCTGCTTCAGCTCGGTCTGGGGACATGGTAACAGGCTGGGGGTGAGGTGGAGGGAAGACTCAAATACCAGAGTCTCAGGGAGGAATTTCTGGAGGAAGGAAAGGAACACTGGGGTGACAGGCCTTCAGGGGTAAAGACAGGAACCAAGAGAACCAAGAGCATTAACCCAGACAGTCCCTGGGAATAGTGACAAGGAGCTGGTTAGTGGGGCCAGGGGTCGGGATGGTTACCGGGGGAGGTGATATTCTGCACCAGGGGGCTGACCAGGGCCTCCCAGCAGGTCTTGCCCAGCGCCTGGGCAGCCTCATCATCAGGGAGGAAGCGATCCGCAAAATTCTGCTCGTGGCGCAAAACCTTGTTCAGTCTGGGGATAAATAGTGTGTGGTCCAGGGCCAAAGGCACAGATTCCCTGGAGTGCAGTCAACTCCTACTCACCCCAGGCTCGGCCCCTCCCCTAGCTCTTCCCTAGCAGCACATCCTTCTCACCTGTATGTTCACTCTCCCCTCATGCCCTGGCCCAATGCTTTACCTTTCAGACTCCCTCAGGAGCATATCCCCTTTACAGTGTCCTGCTCCCTTAACCACCTCCCCTCCTGCCTTCAACCCTGCCCACTTCCTGCATCACCCACCTGGGACAGAGCTGGAGGAGGCGCTTGCGGTCCTCCGCTATGTCCCGGCTCCAGGCTTGTGCCTGAATTGTGTAGAAGAGACATGTGCGGCGACATAGCTGCTCTTGGAATAGTGGCCAGAAAGTGGGCTTGGGGCCCAGGACCTCCACACCCCGAACTCGGGTGTCGATGCCGCCCTGTAACATGCACAGACTTATCTGTCACCTAAGCCACCACTCCCAAAGCCTGGCCTCACATCTCAAGTTCCCTAGAGCTACTCGAGACAGTCCTATATCTCTGGGACTCAACAGGTTCCTGGGCCATCCCCAACCAGACCAAGAAGGAATCTTGGCCTGAGCCTGGCCCTCAAATACTGGGAAAGCCAGAATCTATGAAGACCCTGTGCTTCCTCCTGATGCCCAGGCCCCCACCTCTGCCCTCGCCCTACCTGCTGGCAGCGCTTTATGCGGATCTGGATGACGGGCCAGAAGCGGTTCAGGTTCTCCAGGAGGATCACCCGACTGGCAGACGGCACCACATTCACCTGGCAGGGGCAAGGGAGAAGACGAAGAGCTGTCACCTCCAAAGGTGGGGCTGAAGACTGCTGACAGCAACCAAGTTTGTGATGGTGTGTGCCTGCACTGCTCCAGCACTGAGCTCATGGATCCACACGGCTCCACAGCTCTATTTCCACTCACTGCTTACAAGGAGGCAGGGATATGGGAATTCCCCAGGGGTTGGGTCCTTCTGATAAGGCCCTGGGACAAACAGCAGGATATGGAATAAGGTGAGGGGGATCACAAGGGTCTTCACCGTGTTGAGCTCAGTGTTGAGGCAGCTGGTGCTGTCACCCCCATATACCACCACCCTGGCTGGCATGTAACTGGAATCCTCACTGGCCACCAGCAGAGTCAGCTGCCTGGGAGAGGAGAAAGGAATCAGTCAGAATCAGGACCCTGAGCTTAGTTCAAAACGACCTCAACCCACCACTTCTTTAGATCCTCTGCTCTTGCATTTATATTCCAAGGGATTTCACTTAAACTCATACTTTCAAATGAAAATTAATACCCTAATGACTCCAAATCCATATCTCTACCCTATACTCCTCTCCTGAGCTTTCACACTGAATGTCCCACAGACATTTCCATGTCATGCCCTACAGGCACCTCAAAGTCAATGTGCCCAAATGGGATGATCATCTGTCCGCAGAAACCTGCTCTTCCTACTTCTCTTCCCTGGGAAAGAAAACTGCCATCCATCCAGTACCACAGCTGGAACACTGCCCTGTGATGTCTCCCTCTCCTGGCTTCCCTCATCAGGTCAGTGACAAGTCCTGTAGACTCCACCTAAGATCTCCCAGTCTATCACCTCCTGGCTCTTCCTATTCCCTCGGCCTAACAGAAGACAGTCATCATTTCTCAACTAGAATACTGCATAAACTTTTCACTTTTTCTGCTGGCCTCCAACCCAACTCCCATAATGCCAGAGTGAGTTTTCTAAATTAAAAAATCTAGTTTTGCCCAGCTGGTGTTGCTTAGTGGTTGAGCAGCGGCCTAGGATCAGGAGGTCACAGTTCGATTCCCCATCAGAGCACATGCCCGGGTTGTGGGCTCCATCCCCAGGAGGGGGCGTGCAGAAGGCAGCCAATCAATGACTCTCTCATCATTGATGTTTCTATCTCTCCCTCCTCTCCCTTTCTCTCTCTGAAATCAATAAAAACATATTTTGAAAAAATTATAATAAAAAATCTAGTTTTGTCTCTTTCCTTCTTAAAACCCTTCAGTGGCTCTCCCACATTTCAAAATAAAGTTCACACCTCTTAGCTCACAGAACTCTTCGTGATTTGGCTCAGCCTACATTGCTGGTTCATCTCCTGCTTCACGACACATACCCATCATTCCAACCAAATACATTTATTTAAAGTTCCCCCAAATACACCACTGTTTCTTACTTTCATTTTGCTCACATGCTGTCCCTCTGCCTAGAATATCCATTGTCCTCTTTTTTTTTTTTTCTTTTTTTTTTAATATATCTTTATTGATTTCAGAGAGAGGAAAGGAGAGGGAGAGAGACAGAAACATCAATGATGAGAGAGTCATCGATCGAGCCCGCAACCTGGGCATGTGCCGACTGGGAACCGAACCCCGATCGCCTGGATCCCAGGTCGACGCTCAGCCGCTGAGCCACGCCCAGCTGGGCTGTCCTCTTTATCTTGCTATTTTCTACTTTAAAACTCAGCCCAGCCTACCTCTCCTTCTAACCTCTCAGTTGGCCTCATGATCCAGTGCACATGTCGACCATGCTTTTCCTTACTCTACACTCTTACTGATTTTCCAGCCTGGTTCCCCAACTAGACCACAAGTGCCCTGATGACAGGTCCCATACGTATTGTCCTTATAGCTCCATATCATTGCACAGTGCCTGGCACCGAGTATACATTAGACGAATGCCCACAGAGTGGCTAAGTAAGCTGTTGATCTCCTTCAACACCAAGCACAGGGAGTGACATCTGAACCTGTTGGGGAGCGAGTCACCAGGCTCAGGGTGAGGGGATGTCTATACTAGCACAGGTTTATGTGTCTGTCTATTCACTGCACAAAATGTGTTTGAGTGTGTCCCTCGGGGATTACAGATGGGGTGTGCATGGGGTACGCACCTAACAAGAATACCACGGTGCATGTGCAAGGTGATGTAGTGGGAGCCAGTGCTGCCGTTGGACTCCCAGTAGGTCTTGGGGTTGCGGTCCGTCAGCTTCCCAGCCCGGTGTGGGTTGGAGGACACCTCCACCTTCTCCCAACACTTGTCCTCCTTCACTTCCACACTGGAGCCTGGGGGCAGTGGGAAGGGGTGGCGATCACAGCCCGGTTAGTTGAGAAAAAAGGAAAGGGACCAGAAAGCTGGAAGGGAAGAGAAGAGATACTGGGGTGGGAGCCAGGAGAAAGCAGGTGGGCACAAACCCCGGCAGAGATGCCTGAGGAACACGTCAAAGAATGGGATGTTGATGGGCTGGTGGGTTCGCCTGTGGTCTTCGATTTGGCCCAGCACCATCTGCAGCCGGAACAAGAGAGGGAAAGGAAAGGGGAAGAGGGGAAAACACAGAAAAACAAACAAAATAAAAGACATGTATGGAGAAAGAGTCAAGGGGCAACAGAATACTCAACCTACTTTTCCTCAAGTTTTGGAAGAACAGGAGCATGTGGGGTAAAGGTTGAGAAACAAATACCCCAGATTTGCTACCACTCATGTCAAACAGGGATACCAAACGGGGACACACGCTGAATCCCCTTCCCCTGCTCTGGCTTATGTCTCCCTTAGCTCTGTTACCCACAAGCCGCCTTACCTGAATGCAGCCAGCCAGGATGCTAGAGGTGAGGCTACTATAGAGCTGAGCATGCTTTTCACAGTCTGTCACCAGGTCCCGAAGCTCGCAGGCCAGCAGCAGCTGAGCCGAGTGCTTGTCCAGGACTTTGGAGAGGGCCTCCTTGGCTCCCAGGCAGCAGAGCACCACTGCATAGTCCTTGTGCACCGAGGCCAGGCGATGCAGGAAGCAGAGCAGCTCCTGAACAACCTGAACCCAGGGCCACAGAGAGAAACACGTGGGAAACAAGGGCAGGCCATGTAAGAGTTGAGGGGTGGGTTTAGTAAAGGGAAGATCGTGGCTGAGATTTTGGAGAAACTCAGAAGCCCAGGGGAAGGAGAATACCAAAGACAGGTAGGAATAGAATACTGGGGTGCGGGGACTCCAGAGTAAGTTGTCAGGAGCCAAGTACAGCTTCCTAGGCTTTTTTCTGCCAGGGCCAAGCTATCTCAAGAGCCAACCTTGGTGCCTGAGCCTCTCAAACCCTGAAGGGTGGAGAGCAGGAATGTTTGGATTGCTAAATGTGGGCTTCTCCTTACCCAGAATCTAAAATCCAGGTGCAGCCAAAAGGCTTACATGGGCACTCCTCATTTTATTGAGTTTAGCTTTATGGCGCTTCACAGATGTTACAGTTTTTACAAATTAAAGGCAAGACCCTCCACCAGCAAAAAGATTACATCTCGCTTTATTGTGATACTTGCTTCATTGCAGTAGTCTAGCACCAAACCCACAATATCTAAGATGGACACCTGTACTTCAAACGTCCAGTTCTGGAGACTTTTAGATGCCATTAGCCTTCTCCTTCTTACCCACCTCTCCCAGTGTCCAGACCTATCCAGAAAGGCTGCGCTACGCCCTCCGGGGCCCCAGAGGCTGCCTTTCCCTCTCCCACCCTCTGGGCTCTGGTACCTCAGAGTCACTACTGGGGCCACTCAGGCAGTTGAGGCAGGGTTCCAAGACCTCATGCCAGGGGAGGGCCATTGTCTCAGAGTAATCCAGCAGCCGGGTCATGACCCTGGTGAGGGGATGGAAACATGTGAAGTCCCTGTAGTCTGCCAGCTCCCCTCACGCCCATGCATGGTGCCCAGACAGGTCCCTCACCTCAGTGCGGTCAGCAGCAGAGTTTTGTTGGGCCCAGGGGCATCCAGAGTTCGCAGCAACAGGAGGAAGGGCTGGGTCTCCTGCTGGAGGCGCTTGAGGAGGGGCCTCACGGCACCCCCAGGGCCACCCTCACGGCACAGCACACGCTCCAAGTCCAGGAGGAGTTCTGCAGATGGGCCCCCAACCAGGGACCGGATCAGCAGCTCAGGGGATCCATCCTGGCCCTGGGCACTGGGGGCCTCCAGTGTTGCTGCCCAGACACACAGGAGGAAGAAAATACATATGAAGAGGATTCATACAAATTGATCAAACCAAGAAATGGGCACTTCCTGAAAATCACCCCCAGATTTTTCTCCCATTTGGAGGATGCCTGCAGTTTTTACAAAACTATAGGGGATTTTCTTTTCTGGCCCCAAATACATACCTAGCTACATCTGAAAGAAATGTGTAGTATGGCAAACACTGTCACATTTACACATTTTTAATCTCCTGTGGTCATACAATTATATTTTATTATTAAATGGGAGCTATGCTGTTCCATACGCAAGTAAATGTCAGCTGCTATAATAACATTCCTGACTACCAGCCTAGGGGCTTTAGATACACAGACTAAAGCCACATACTGCTTATTTCAATTTCCCCCCATACTTCTGGGTTTTCACTTGTTTGTTAAACACACAGAGTTTCCTCCCCGTGACATCAATATTTCATGTTTCTAGTTATCAACTTTCTGTACTGTAAATTACAATTCCTCTACAGAAAGCCTCTCTATAAGTTACTTCAACCAACCTTTGGTGTCCAGTATGACTGGACTGAACCCAGACCACACAGATGGCAATCCTCACATGTCTAAAGCCATTCAGAGAAGGCAATTTCCTTCTAACTATCCTAAAGTCTCCCTCTCCTCTTAGTTCTACTTAGAACTGAAATGAATGAGCACCAAAGCCCTCATTCATTTCCTGAAGGTTCACTGTGTCCTTCTAATAAGGTATGAGAATGTGAACAGCAGCCTTCCTGGCCACAAGCTGGCACAGACTGACTCCTCAGCAGAACCACCCCCTGCACAATGGTACCTGCGTGCTCAGGACTGCCTGTTGGCTCTGAGTAGCGGCTGAGAAGCATCATGAGGATGGTGCGGGTGGTGGGCATGGGCTCTGTCCCCACTGCTATCCCTGAGTGCCTAAACAAGGTGTCTCTCAGCTCTCTGGTTATAATCTGGTCTCCCAGAGTGTGGTGGTTGCACAAAAGCAGGCTGAGCAGGATCAGGCCATTTCTCACTGCAGAGGAGCACCTGGGAGGAGGGAGGTGACCCGGGAAGAAATTGACAGAGAATGAATGCAATGGAAACAGGAAGTATACAGGGGAGAAGACCTACAGCTGGGGAGGAACGAGCTCCAGGGGTCCTCAACCTCAGGTCATTCCTCCCAATCCCAAAAAGGAAAGTCAGGGTGTCTCTGCTCTCTGGGAGTCACCCTACCCCCAACCACTTGGCCTCTCTTCCAACGACAGTCAGAGAGGACTACTAAAGTTTCACCCAGAGGTTACAACATGAGGGGAATTTTGTGGAGTGCATGAGACTTGGGCAGAGGAGCAGTGGTGACTGGGGCTTAGCAGGAGCTGAAGTTTGGAGGATGATGCCCTGACCCCTCAGTGTTCAGCATCAAGATCACAGCTGCAGGGATAGCCAGGAGCAGGCTCTCAGAGCCCGGGCGGGTGGCCGAGTCGATGCTGGCGAAGATCTCTCTGGTCATCTGCACATCAAACAATGGGTGGATAGAATCTCGGCCAGTAATAAAAGTGGGGATCTCTGAGGAACTGGCAATGGCCAGCATCTTCAGTGCCTGCAAAGGGGATGTGGAGGCAGAGTTAGGAGTGGGCAGAGCCACCATGCAGAGGAAGGGAAGAGCGCGGCCATCATTCTAGACCTCAAACTTATACAACCAACCAGCACTTATGTCTGGATAAGTCAGGAAGCCAATTCTATTAAGATCCTCTACATGAGGGCCTCCCTTTCCCATTCTCTGGTCCCAGGGTGGCAAGACAATGGAAATATTGGCTTTGTTATACACACGTCTGGGAGGGAGGATTTTTTACGTAAGGGTACCACTCAGATCAAAGGGTAAAAAACTACTTTGTCACATCTAGAATATTAAGTCTTTAGCCAGACCCCTAACTGTAACTAAAAAGGCATGGAAAATTCAACATACCTAAAAACTCAACTCCTGACCTTCTCCCCATACCTCCTCCTCCAACATTCTCCCACCTAGTAAATGGCCACCTCATCCACCCCGCTGCTCAATTTGAAACCTGGAATCACTCTTTTTTTTTTTTTAAAGTCTTTATTGACTTCAGAGAGAGGAAGGGAGAGGGAGAGAGAGAGAGAGAAATATCAGTGATGAGAGAGTCATTGATCGGCTGCCTCCTGCACGCCCCCTCCTGGGGATCAAGCCCGCATCCCGGGCATGTGCCCTGACTGGGAATCGAACTGCAATCTCCTGGATCCTAGGTTGATGCTCAACCACTAAGCCATGCCAGCCGGGCTGGAATCACTCTTAAAGACATCTTTCTCCCTTTCTCCAAACATGCACTCAATCTCTAAGATGTCCAGCTGAAACTCTTAAATCCATCCTTTGGTCCCAAGGTCTCCTCCCTGGTCTAAATGACCACAGTACCTCCCCAAGGTCAGCAGTCCCCCAACCTGTCCATCTTGACCATTGCTCAGTCCCACCAGGCCAAGTCCACTCACCGCCAGCCCTGCCTGCTGCACCAAAACAGAAGTCTTGTATTCTTGCATGCAAACCAGCACAGCGTAGATGCCACCCTCCCTGGCAAAGAGTGGGCGCCACTCATGCTTGGTCATGAGCAGGTAGAGGAGGCGCAGGGCCAGCACCACCACCATCTTCTCTCCCACCTGGTTGGTCAGCAGCTCCACCAGCGTCTTCACTAGTTTCTCTCTGAGTGGAGAGAAACTGGAGTTTTCTACCCCAAGAGTCATGCCTGACTCCCCACCTAACGCTACATACCAAGTTCCAGTCTATCACTCCCCACCCCTTTCCAACTTGCTCTTCTTGCCTCAGTCTCATTCCTGATCCCCTCTCCTCTGCAGTCTGTCTCTGGCTCCTCCCTTCATGAAGGACTCAGCAGAACAAAATGGTTACAAACTCTGGCTCATCTCTTCAAATAGGTCTACAAATTCAATGTAATTCTAATATAAATGCCTATAAGATTTTCATTTTTTTGTTAATCTTCACCTGAGGATATTTTACCATTGATTTTTTTTTAGAGAGCATGGAAGGGAGAGAGGGAAGAGGAGGAGGAAAGAGAGAAAGGGAGAAAGATCAATGTGAGAGACACACATCGATTGGTTGCCTTCCACATGTGCCCCGACCAGGGCCAGGGAACAAAGCCACAACCAAGGTACATGCCCTTGATCAGAACTGAACCCATGACCCTTCAGTCCACAGGCTGACGCTCTAAACACTTGGACACATGGCCAGGGCTAAAAGGCTTTTATAAAAAAGATGACAGGCATATTCAGGCCCAGGAAGGGAAAAAATGCAAGAACAGTAAAAAACGTTTGAAAAAAGATAATGGCAGACTTGCCTACTAGTTATCAAAATATAAACTTTTAATACTTAAAACTGGAAATAATACAGGGTGGCCAAACAGATCAATCGATGAGAAGAGAGGCAACGGCAGCATCTTAGCCAGAAGAGACAGAAAGGACCATGCAAAACATAACATGGAGACACCTGGCTATCTATCTGAAAAAAACAAAGCTGGAACTCCACTTCACTTCATTTATAAAAATAAATTGCAAAAATTTTTAAATAAATGTCAAATGCAAAATCAGAGATACTTTTAGAAAATATTGGGAAATATTTTTGTAATCCTGGAATAGGATAGACCCTCTTAAGTAGGACATAAAGTCTAGAAGCCATAAAAAAGTTGAAAAATACAACATGAAAATCTAAAACTTGAGCACAATGAAAGGCACTATCCACAAAGTTAAGAGATAAGCAACATGAGTCAGAGAGAGGGTCCAGTGGAAATGCTGATCGGAAGGGAAGGAAGAAGTACCTCCAGAATCCCTAGATCACAGTGAGCATCACAAGAGGGGAATAAACCAGGGCTGACATCTTTCTCCACAGGGACAGAGATGCACATTGAGGAGGTGGCCTATAAAGTATGGTGCAAAGGAACACAAAAGGAGAAATTCTGGAAAAGAAGGCAAATGAAAATACTGGGAAAGTTCTGTTTTTCTCTGTCTTTTCTCATGTGCTTTATGAAAACTTCAGTGTGAGTCAAATACGCATTAACCTTTATCCGATGAAAGGGAACTTTAGTTCCCGGCAAGGAGTGGGTCCCGCTGGCCGAATTTAAATGCTGACGGAATTTAAATGCCGTCTTTTAAAGGTTAAATACTCAGACACCTAAGCATATACGTTCTTTTTTACAGGCAAAAGGAAAGAAGCCATTATTTGTACAGTTGATCCTGGAAAATATATGGAGTTTGTATGATGCTGTCTTTTAAATGCCATCTTTTAAAGGTTAAGTATATATCTCCTTCTGTAGTCATGGTTTCTTACAAACAAATTAATATACATAGGTACTACCTAAGAATAGGAATAGAAATATAAGTAAGGATGTTTACCGAAATGTTAACAGTGACTACCTGTGTATAAAGGGTTTTCAGATGATTTTTACTTTCATAATTTTCTACTGTTCTTTACAATGAGCATGAATCATTTTATATTTAGAAAATAGTTAATATGATTTTGTTAAAAAAGGAAAGATATTTGAAACATAAATAACATATTAATATCCAGAATGCCTATAAATCAATAAAAAAAAGACAAGGCCCAGTAAGAAAGTGAGCAAAGGGTAAAAACAGAATATTTACAGAAGAAACACAATGAATGCATGCAAATATGCCTAACTTCATTAGAACTAAGAAATTAAAACAAGGAGATACCAATCATTTAAAATTTTGCCAATCTGACAGATTCTCAAAATATGCTAATATCCAGTGTTGGCAGACGTGAGGAAAACAGATCCATTAGAACACTGTACTTGAACTTGGACATAATCATATTGCAGAGTGAAAATAATCAGGCAGCTCTATGTGCACTGACATGGAGAGCCCCTTCAGCATACTGAGTGTGGAGGAAAAGTTGCAGAAACACATAGAGTGTGATTACATATATTAAAACACAAACTCAGGAAATGTTCTATATCTAAACACACCAATAAATGTAAATCTAAAGAGGGTCTGAAGGATACATGCTGGAATGACAGTGGTGAAAAGAAACTTTAGCTTTTCACCCTATGTTCTTTTAAAATGAGAATGTATTTGTGTATTATTTATATAATTAAGGAGTAGTAAAAAAAAAAACAAACACCTTTTAAAACAGAAAGTAGGGAGGGAGGGAAAAAGAAGGGAAAAGAAAAAAAAACACCTAAAGTTCTAGAGCCAAAAGGACCTAGGTTTGAATCACATCTTTGCTTTCTGTCAAACTCTGGGCAAGTTAAATTCTCTAAGCCTCAGTCTTCTTGCCCATACAATGGCATAAGAATAGGAGTGAATCTTTCTCAGGTGATAGGACTTAATGAGAGAATGCAAGTAAAACTTTAAGCACAGAGCCTAGCAGAGAATAAATCCTCCAACCATGATTATATTCCAGCCTCCTGCTCTGCTGCTCCTCAGATCTCATAGTTCCTTCCCACCCTACTGCTTCCCACCCCCTACCCCCACAGCTTAAACCAAAACCACTTCCCTCTCCACCATTCCAACCTCACGGATCTGTCAGGACGGACCAGAGGGTGGTCCCTCTCAGTGACCTCCTCCACAGCCTGAGAGAGGGCATAGAGCCCTGAAAGCTGCAAGTTTGGGTCCAAGCTGGATATCTGCACAGTAGCCACAACAGCCGCCACCTGCTGATCCAGGGAGCTGCGAGGACCTGGACTTCGCAAGGCTCTAGCCATTTCTGAAATTGATGAGGGAAAGGTAGTGGCTTAAAAAAATATGGCACCCCAAATTAGAAGTCCTTAAAGGTCAAGTCCACTTATCCTACTGACATTTTAATATATTATTCATTACTGTAGCTTGCATTCAGGACTTATCCAATTCTGTGAAAAGCATTTAATAGTCAAACAACAAAGACGAAGATACTCTGGAAAATGGTCCCGCCTTTTCCCGGGATACTGAAGGGAGCCGTGATTGATTAGATATAATCAAGGCCAAAGGAAGGAAGATGGATATATGCTTCCAAAGCATTTTCCTGTGCAAACATGACCTTACTCCACAGCTTTCCCTCTACCCTGACTACCCACTTCTCTGGGGACCACCCAGGACTTTTTCCAACTTCTTTGCCCTCCCCTCCCAGCACCTAACTCACCACTGGCTGCCTCCTTTATCTCAGGGGGCAGAGCCATCCCCTCAGACACCAGAAGCTGGTTAAACAGCTGCGAATCACTCTGTGCCATGGGGGGCTCAGTTTTTCCCTTGGCAGGCTCTGCCTCTGCTTTATGGGGCTCAGCCTTTGCTCTAGTGGACTCAGTCTCTTCCTCTGAGAACCTGGCATCTGACTTGGACTCCTCTTCTGGATCTGGGGTACAGGAGCGACTTCGTGAAGACGATGAGCCACTTAGTTCATCAGGTCGCAAACCGTACTTGGTGTAGATCTGGGAGTTGAGCAGGTCACTGAGGGTGCTCCCCTCAAACCGATTCCTGAGAATTTGCAGCAGACCCTCAGCCACCTCTATGGGCATGGAGATTTCACCTAGGGCCTTTTCATCCAGGGTCTATCAACAGAAGGGAGTATGCATTTCAGGAACAATCAGACACAAAGGTCCCAGGGACAGTAAATGAAAGGGTGGCTACCTCTTGCCATGCTCTGCACACCTTCTACATACCAGGCCTTCACAGCATTTGTCTCCTCCCCCAGCAGGATCCCTCATAATCTCTAACCTATAGCCCCAGCCTCCTCCTAAGCACTCCTGTACTTAGAATTCCCTTGGACAATCCCACCTCTAACCGCACTGAAACCCCCTAGGTGTCTCAGACCACTTCCCTCCCCACCACGCGATACCTCATCCAGGTTCTCCCGAAGGTTCTGAAAAACTGGCTGCTGCTCACATGTGTCCAACTTCTTGATGAAGAAGAGCAGCTCCCACCACTCAGCCTGGGTCAGGTGTCCCAATTTCTCATTCTTCCGAGGCTCAGGCTGGAGATATGGCAAAGAGTAGAGCCCATCCACAGGCTTCCAGTCCCAGGAGGGAAGTGCTGAGAACACAGGCACAGGGCTCTCAGCATCCACCAGGAATAGAGTGGATTTCTGAATCTCTGGGGCAGCTCCTGGTCAGGAGTGGCTTCATCCCTGCCACTACTCCTTTGTTCAGAAACATGCTGTCAATGTCCCCTCCAAGGCTCACCTGTGCCCAACATAGCGGCCCCTGCCCCATTCTCCACAGCTGCTGAAGCTTTATCCTCAGCAGCTTCCTCAGGGCCCAGGATCTCTAGCATGTGCCAATGCACCCAGTAGGTGCGACCCGTCGACTGCCAGAAGACCTAGTGTGGAGGAAGACAGAGGGAAGAATAGAGAGGGTGCACCATCTGAGCTCAGGTTGTGCAGGCTTGAGAGACCAGGCTGGGCCAAGACCTAGGGCACACAGCCCTCAGATGCACACCTGGCCAGGCCTGGGAAAACTTCCATATAGCAAAGGCTCCCCTCCCAAGTCAGGGAAGGCCCTGCCTCTCATCTCTTCCTAACCCTGATGGCTTCTGCTTCTACACTCCCTCCCAGCCAACTCCACCAACAGGGGGCAGGAGTATCTCTATATATCGGGTTCTGCTTTCTGAGTGTGAGTTTCTCCTTGACTTCGCAGCCCACCTACTCCCGCCAGATTTTCTCAGCCTCCCAAATACGCCCCCTTCAACTGCTGATTCCCCTTTAACCAGTCTAGTTCCCTTGGGAGTTTTCTCCTTGGGTGGCCGGCCAGAGTCCCCTGCATGGAAGCCCCAGCTATGCGCCACCCAAAAAGATCCCCAACAGTGTCCCACCAACCACCATGCGCTCGCTCACCTGCACAGGGGGCACACCATTGTTGCTCTGCCGGAACTCGCCCTCATCCCCAGCGCTGACCTCCTGGTAATCATCCAGCATCCGCACTCGCATCCCTGGCACCAGTGTCTGCTGCACGTATTCACCATAGCCACTACGGCTAGAGAATTCGTAACGCTGGCGGAAGGCCCGCTCTTGCTTTCTGGGGGTGGCAACAATGGTGGGGAGTAAACGGCTGGGGCCTGAAACGCAGGGCTGAAAGATGGACCGGGATGGCCGGGAAGGCGACATGCCCCTTTCGCCGAGGTTCTGGGCCCAGCCCATGCTCCGCACCAGCTCTGAGATGAGGCTGCCCACAGCCATACTGAATTCCAGCTCCCGCTGCCCCCGGCTTTTCTCCCAGGCGAACTCCTTCCTTGGGGATAGGGAGCCTCGGTCTCCAGCCCCTGGCTCTGGATTGTTATTCAGCTGATCCAGCAAGGAAGTGACACATAGGTAGCGTTTCACCAGGGAGAAGAGCAGCTTTCCTGGGATCTGTAGGACACAGTCTGTGGTGTAGGTTCATCTCCCAGCTTTAGCCCCTCTCCTTTCCCCTCAAAATTATCCTCTACAGAAAAATATAAAGGTCTCATCCACATACCTGTAGTTCTCAAACTGTGATTTATATAAGAAACACACAAGGAATGTCTTAAAACGCAGATTCCTGGGTTCTAATCTCAGAAGTTCTGAGTGGGGAGGGGGGCATGAACCTTCATTTTAACAACCTCCCCAGGTGGCTGTGGTGCTGAGGCAGTCCTGAACTACATTTTCAGAAATGATGCCCAAGGCCTAGAACAGCATTTGCCCCACAGCCACCAGAGTACCTGAGGCAGATGGATGCCCTCAAAGGCCATGCAGTGCTCCTCAGAGGACGTGGTCTCTGCAAACAGCTCCAGCAAAGTATAGCGGCTGTCAAAATCCATGTGCTGCTCGATGCCATCTTGCTGGCTCAGTGACAGAAGGACGTGAGCCCGACTCCCTGTAATCCACACCCAATCCGTATCTTCTCCTCAATCCCCAATACTTTCCCTCTGCCTGTCCTAGACTCTCCATCCCCTACCCAAGGCTTTTACTTCGTGACTAAGACTCACAGTAAGATATACATTTTACATGGCAGCCTGATGTAGATGTATACATATATAATTGAAACATGTATTTCATGCTATAAAACTTAAGTACTAATACTAATATTTTATATTTTTTAAAAATGTTGGTTATAACTCACCAAACTGGTTTTACAACCAACTGATGAATCTCAACCCACAGTTTAAAAATATAAACCTACCCTATTCTCTCTTACTGCACTGAGAATGGACAGACAAAACAGATCCTATTATTTTATCCTGTATAGATTAATAAGTAATAGCCTATTAATCTATATTTTTCCTTTGCACTGAATTGGTATTACAGAGTTGGAAAATCCTTCCTCTTTCTGTTCTTACTCCTTATGGCCCCATTCTCTCCAGTGCTTGCCTTCCTCCCCGGCTGTCTCTTACCAGCATCGTGGGCTGCCAGAGCCTGCAGCAACTTGCCCGCACTCCGACGGATCTGAGGCTCAGGGTTGCACAACATGTGCATGAGCAGGTCCAGGGCTCCCGTCTCCCTGAAGACCCCAGTGAGGGGCCCAATGCTGGCGTAGGCACTGAGCACGTGGATGGTGGGCAGCACAGCAGCTGTGAGGCTCGAGGTCCCACCTTCTGCCAACTGCCTGGCAGCCCTCCGCACTAGCGCCCGTACATCAGCCTCCATTTCTCCCATTGCCACTTCATCCAGGCTTCCTGGATCTCGGGAAAAGCTTCCTGAACCCCCAGCTGGCTCGTGCTGAGGTCCCTTAGATAGCGCCCATTCACCTAACAGCATGGGGCAGTTGGCGTAGACCTCAGGGGCTGACAGCCACATGAGGATGTGCTCTGCCTTGCCCTCTTCTACACCCACTTTACCCACTTCCCCACACTTCAGGACACGCCATCGAATCAGGTATTCAGGACGCCCATCGTGCCCAGGACGCTGTCGAATAAGTTCTTCAGGAAACGCCTGCAGCAGGGGCCCCAAGGGCACCATGAGGTCCCCAGTGCGCCGTTCCCCCACCATCCTGACCTGGGACACACAAACAGAAAGATAAAGGCAATATAGATAGGGAAAAGACTACATGGAGGGGGTGGGATCTTGAGACACACATAGGGTGGGTGGTGACTGGTAGGGTGCATGATGGAATTTAGGGGCCAAGTAGAAGGGCCAAGAATAGGATGAAATAAATAACTTGAACATACTTTAGGATTTATAAGAGATGGAGAATAGAGTGAAAACAGCTGAGGATGAAACGAAGTGGTCTAAGAAATGGAAGAGGTTATGAGATGAGAGCAGGCATGTCAACAAAAAGAGTTGACTGGTAAGCAGGACAGCCTGGGCAGAACAGCAGGGTGTCTGAGGGATACAGATCAGGACTCAGAAGAATGACACAAATGAGCAGGAAGGACAGCAGCATGGGAGTCAGTGGAGCCAGAACAAGTAAGGAAAGTCAGGGTGGGGGAGGGACAAGCCAGGGGGTATAAATGACAGAGTAAAGCTGGAATGTGGATATAAAGGAGTGGGCTATGGGCCATGGGAGATACAGAGAAGAGAGATGAAAGGAGGCTGGGCTGCGGACCCCCGAATCCAGATGGCTGGATGGGAAAAGTATGAGAGTATTGTGAAAGGAGGAGGGGTTTAGGGAACCAGATAAAATAATGGGAGGAAAAGACCAGACCCCATCTCCCATCTATCATACATGGATGGTGAGGGTCTAAATCAGGTATAGCTGGAGGTGGTAATCATGGAGTTGAAGGGTAGGGCATGAGGTCAGGAGGTGGTGGAGGTATTACAGAGGCAATATAATGCAGATTTCCAGAATTCAGTGACTCTGAATTCTGGCTCATTAACTTACTATGTGTGTAGTTCTGGACAAGGTACTTAACCTCTGAGCCTCAGTTTCCTCCTCTGCAAGATGGTAATAATATTCATACCCAACTCACGAAGGAAAAACTGAAAATCACTTAGAACAGCCTCTAGCACAGGAGGTTGCTCAGTAAACATGATCTAATATTATTATTCTTAGATGGAAAAGTAGGGGCAGTCCTCAGATAAATGGAACAGATTATAACGGGGAGCAGGGTGATGGCTATGCTAGCAATCAGGAAAAGATAGGTGTGATATAAAGTAGTGTGGGGGCAGCGGGGAATGGCAAGAATAGGAATGGAAGGTAAACCCAGATGAAGAAATGGTAATCAGGACAGTGGTCACGTTAGGGTACAGGGATAGAAAATGAGAGTAGAAACAAAGTGTGAAGAGGAGAGGAAATACAGGATGTGGCCCTCCCTGGAAGCAGGGGTCTAGTTACCAGGGGGCGGGGCAAGACTGGGAGGTAACCAGTGACGTGGTGATGAACAACTGAGGAGCAAGGTGGAGAAGTGAAACAATTGGATAAGCCTAAATTTGGGAGGATGGGGTAATAAACTGAGGAGCAATAAACTGAGGTGTGAAGGTGAGGTCTAGACGCGGGGATGAGACAGCCGGTAGCGAGGTGAGGCCCAAGCTTGCAGACCCGCAGGGGCGGTGCAGGAGGCCAGAACCCCGGTGGGAACAGGTTTGGGGGGTGGGGTGAGCGAGGGGTTGGGGGAGGGATGCGGTCCGAGGAGGTTGACAGGACCAAGTGAATCTCAGGGAGCAAGACCTGGCTCCCGTCGTCAGCCCCACAAAAAGTGGGTAAGGGACGGGGGAGGACAGGGCAAGGATCAGGTCCACGCAGAACTCTCCTCTCACCTCCCACTGCCCGGCTCGGCCCTCGCTGGAACCCCGCGGCCGTCCGCCGTCTGGCCCCGCCCCCTCAGCAGCTCGCTTCCGGGTCACACGGCGAGTGCACGCCCTGCTGGGCGTCTACGGGTCCCTTCGCGGCCCACAGTCCTGCGCCGCAGAACCCCGCGCAAGTGGAGCATGCGTGGTACCTAGGCGCCGCTGCAGCGGGGAGCGCGGTAGGTTGAGCCCGCGATGGCGGTCACGTTGTTCCATGTCTTTGCAGCAGTAGACAGCCCTTTCCATCCACAATCAACTTTGAGGACCCTCCCCTTCCCCTTCACTGGATCTGCCTTTCTCGTCCCCCTGAAACCCACCCTCCAGGGTAGGGCTGTCCTTTGAGGTTCACTAGGTCACGAGGCCCAGTTTCCCAAACCTCTCAGCAATGCTTGGGATTGGTTGAGTCAGTTTCTATTAATTAAAATTGCTTCTCTCTCTGTTGCCCTAAGCACCTAGCAAAGCGATGCACGTAAAGTCCTCAGCCCCGTGAAATGTTCCTTAAGTTAAATAGTACAGAGTTTAAAAGCACAAAGCACCCCTTAGTATTGCCGTTGTTTTCATCAAGCAGCCAAGCTTCCTTCTCAGAGCAGCAACTTTTGGGGTTTAATTTGTGTTCATATCCCCGTCCCTCCCTAGATGGAAAAACAGAGGCAAAGACCCCACAGTCTGTGCACAAAAATGATACATTTATTGAAAGAGTATTTTTTTTTTAATACAAAAGAAAGCTCTGTACATAGGACTGTGACCATGTCCACTATTCCTGGGTCAGCATCCCAGGGGAAGTAGAAACCACTGACATACACACCCCACATTCACACACACACACATTCACTCAAGGGCACACACACACACGTACACACCCCAGAGCCACCAAGGAAGGGAAACACCAAGGGTTGCTGCACATATAAATGCCACCTTATCCCTGATGCACACATGTTCTCCCAAGGCCATGCTCACACAACACACATTATAAGCACTTTGCCTGATTCACTCACTGGGTCTGTCTTTTATGGGAAGGAGAGGAGGAATTCATCAAGGTCTCCTCCCCTGGGTGGGGGAGTTGGGGAGTGAGTGAGTGAGGGTGGAGTGAAACAAGAGCAGAGAAAAGGGCTGGGCAGTTACAGACCTGAGTCCCAAGCCCCCCCACTCTCTGGCCCCTGATTTGCCATGCCCCAGCCTTGTAAGCCACCCATAAGCCCCAGCTCTCTCCAGGAGAAAGCCCAGAAAGGTGACTTCCATCTTGGCACCCAAAATTGGGGCAAGACAGCAATGGGGGTTAGAGGTTAGGGGGTACTCAAAAAATGTCGGCAAATCATCCCCTTGATAACTAGGCTGTGCGTAAAATCTCCCCCCACCCCTTCACCTAATCACAGAAGCAAGCTTGTTCCTACTGAAGGCAGTCATAGGGTTAATAAAACTCCACCCTAACTACTGCCCTGTTCTGAAAAAGCTTCCTTTCTGGATATTGGTGGTGAAGGTGGGCTCTGACACAGGGTAAAAGACCCTCCCTGTGCTGGCCCACCCTGAAGGTCTACCCCAAAGGGGGTACAGGGGGGTGGGGCACGGCCCCTGTACAAATTACATAAATACTGAGGTTACACTTAGAAAAATAAAGTCATTTTCTTCAAGGCTTTTTGTCTTAATTTTAAAAAGTTACAGTAGCTGCTCACTCCCTGGGAGAGCTGCCCACTTCTGGCTCCCCTATCACTGCACTCAGCCCAAGAGCTGCTCCCATTTTTTCTGACCCCCTTTCCTGCCTCTTACCCCCTCCCAGATCCCACCCTGCTCACTGCAACTTGGGCCCCAGGCAACTGCAGGCCTGGGGAGCACAAGGCTGCAATGCCCATGTGTGTGGCACAAATGAAGTCAGTTTCCTCTACCTGACCCCCCACATTTGGTCTCCCTCTTCCCTCTCCCTAGCAACAGCCCTAAGGGCAAAAAGAGGCCCAGAGCTGTGGGTCACCCTCCCCATCCCATTGTGGCATGGCCTGAGGGCCCCTCCCCCGGTTTTCTCCTGGAAACAACCCAGGACCCGGCAATCCCAGAATCTCCCCCACACACTGGTGGGCCCCAAGCTCAGGGGGTGGCTCTGTCCCCAGAGGCCCAGCCAGTTCTGGGGAGCCCCAGGGCTCCCCAGGGAAGGGGAGCTTGGGCAGGGAGGGGGATGAGAAAAACGCCATAAAAAAAAGTTAAATATTTTAAAAATATATATTTATAGATTTGTTTTCACTTCGTCTCCTCAAATAAAAAGTTCAAAATCAACTTTAAGTAAAGCAGCTGGGAGAAGGGGGGTGGGGGGAGATGGGGAGAGGGAACAATGATGGTTCCCTCCAACCCAGGAGCCCCTGGAGTTCCCAAAGGAGCGGCAAGGCAGGGCAGGCGGTCCCAGGAACCTGCTCCCTGCACAGGCCCAGCTACTCCGAGCTGTAGGGGCTGTAGGCGGGCAGCATGAGGGAAGAAGCCCCATCACCCCAGCTGGCTCCCTGAGGGGCAGAGGGAGGGCTCTATTGACCCAGCCTGTGGCAGACACAGTGCTGACGTGGGGTCAGCATGGAGGCTGGGCAGAGGACCCCAACTGCTTCCTCTGGGTGGGGTTGGGGGTGGGGGGACATGGTGCCTCGTCCCACAGAGATCTGTTGTGGGAAGGTGGGGCACGGTCCCATTGGGAAAGCTAATACTCATGGCAAACATGGAGCCAAGCTGGCAAGGGAAGTCTGAGGGAGGGCAGCCCCACCATCAACAGAAATAAGAGGTGGAACCAGAAGGAGGGGAGAGTGAGGGAGGATAGGGTGGAGGGTAGGCTGGCCCATTTCTTTGGCTGGAGTGAGAGGGCTCAGTCCTGTGGCTGCCCACTGCTCCTCCCCGCCTCCCTCCTGCGGCCCGTCAACATGTGTGTAAAGAAAACGTGAAAAGGCAACAATAAATAAGTGGTGCCGTCCCTTGGGCCATCTGTCCAGGGCGGCAGGGCGGATCAGTCACTCTTGGTGCTGTGGGCGGCGTCCAGGTTCACCACCTGTAACTCGGTGAGGTTGCTGCTGCTCCCGGCCTGCTGCCCTATCACAGCCATCTGGAGGGAAGTGGGTGTGTAAGGAAATGGGGGCAGGAACTGATCAGCCAGCGCAGGCCTCTCCTGTTTGCCTGCCTGCCTGCCCACCACAGGTCTGACCAGGAAAACAGATAGGCCTCCTGGCTAGGGATCTTAGTTGTGACCATCTGGTAATGGAATCCCCAAGGTCAAGATAAAGTAGCTGGCTGTCTGGGGTGGGGTGAAAGGGGTTCCCACCTACCTGGTGAAGCTGAACTGCAGAAACAGGGATCTGCACTGTCCCAGATGGCGCTGTCAGGAACACCTGGGGGACACCACCTGCATTGAAAAACAGGAGATACTCAAATTGCTCAAGAGAAACTTCCAGTTATTGGAGCAGTGCTGATAAATGCACAAATGACTGGGTGAGTGCCCTAGGGTGAGTGTCCAACTGTGTCCAAGTGTGGGTGTGAGTGTTCAAGTGTGCATGACTGTCCAAGTGGACAGGCCTGGGTGCCAGGGTGTGTGTACAAATATCAGTGTGTATATATGTGTAGAAACGTGGGCATTCTAGTTTGTGTATGTGTGGGCATATATATTGGGTGGGAGGGAGCCTGCATTTAGTGTGTGAATGTGTGTGTGTGTGTGTATGTGTGTAAGGGAGGTAATGGTCCTAGTTTTCTCAGCCCTGTCCCCCAACTCACCTTGCTCCTGGACCTGGCTATGGGACACCTGCATGGTGGATGGCGCCTGGGAGAAGGCATTGAGCACGGTGAGGCCGCCATCAGCCAGGCCCGAGGTGGGTGCATACATCACCGCATGGGGGCTAGGGTACATCATGTGGCCACCCACAGTTGTGGGCACAGATGACGTCATGATGGTGGCGGGCAATGTCACTGGCAAATACAGACACATGTCAGTGAGGCTGATATTGGTCCCTACTGATATCTCCCATCCCACCCCCAGGAATTCCAAGCTGCCAGAACCCTCTTGCCATTCCCAGGTCAGAAGCTAGACAAGATCCATTCCTCTGCTCCCTGTCATCAACTAAGAAAAGCCTTATTTTTTCTTGAACACAACAGCACCAGCCTTTAATTGTATCCTATCACATTATACTATTCAATTGTCTATCTGCTGAGCTCTCTATTCCAACACCCTAAGGCCCTGGGAAAAACAAAGATTACAGTGACTGACCAAACCTAAGGAAATTCAGATACTCCTCCCCTTTTAGGAAGCTCCATTATCCCATTTTTATTCTCACTCCTCCTCCCTCTTCCAGGATGATGCTGGTCCTCCACAGATCACACTTTGTATAACAAGGACTTAAAAGTAACTTTATTTTGAAAGTGTCTCATTTCTGAAATGACTAGAGACACTGAGGAGAATTATGGCTACTCTAAACCTAGGATACCCTCCCACAAGGAGATAACTGCTCTATAAATCCTTCCTGGTAATTAAGCAAATGTGAGTCTTTGGGCAAATAACTTCTTTCTGGGCCTCAGGCTTCTCATGTGAATGAAGAGGAGGGTGGCTTTTATGGTCCCTAATTTCTTCCTTATATACACAGCCCTATTGCAGGGCAAAATAAAAAACCCAGCCACTCCCACCTGATCTTTTCTTAAGGATTAAGATAAGGGTTAAGCCAAAAGCCTCAGTATCCACATTAAGAGGTAACAGAGCTTCAAGCTATACCTGTCCCGCTGGAGGAGGTCTGCGTGAGGTCTGTGCTGCTGTCGCGAGAGGGAGACGCTTGCTGTGGGGCCTGGTGCACCTGAATGGCCTGCACTGGAACTTGCTGGGCCACTGCCCCACCTATGAGACACAGAGACTTACTCGTGCTCTGTCTTACCCAGCCACCACCTGCACCAAGCACCCTCAAACACCCATATGCCCAGGGTCTGGCACACTGCTCCCCAATTCCCATCGCTATTTTTCCTGGGAGCTAAAAAGGCCCTTCCTGTCCTGAATCTTGGTCTCCAGGGGCTTCTATACTCTGCTATTGCCCTTCCCTCCTCCTCCCATCCCAGGCCTTGCCTCCGTCCTCTTCAGGGAGCTGGCACTGGCCCATCAAAGACATGATCTGCCCTCCAGTCAAGGTAGGGAAATGACAGAATGTCTATTATCCCTGTGGCAATTGGGGGGGGGAGGTGCACAGAGCTGGACTGGCTAGACAAGGCCAGAGCATATGGTTGAAACTTACTGACAAGGACAATAGGGGTTCCAGCAGTGGGGAGGAGTATGCTTGCCAATGGGACATAATAGGCTTCTCTCAGACCCTGGTCCCCTGTTCACCCTCATTCTGAGCAGGGAACGAGGTTCTCCTTGTGCCAGCCCTAAACCCACTCTTCCCACACTCAATTTGCCCCTTGTGACTCACCAGGCATGAGGGTGAAGCTGGTAGGCAGCTGCATGAGGCCCCCAGAGGAGACAGGGCCACTGCCTGTACTCTTCAGCACAGTCCCATTGGCACTGCTGACAGCACTGGGGCTGACACTAGCAGACACTGGTGCCAGGTAGTTGGTGATGGGGAAGGAGGGGCCGCTGCTGACTTGCATGGTGGTAGAGGTGCTGGGTGCTGTTTGGATGGTGGAGGTGGTACCCGGCAGGTTGGTGACTGTGAACACCGGTTTCAATGAGTCCTACACCCAGAGTAGAGATGGAGCAGTGAGCCTCTATCAGACCCTGCCCCTGCAGAAGTTTAATGTAGACTGACAGCCCAGACTAGAACCAGTGTGCTTGGGTTCAAATCCCAGCTCTCTATTTACCTGCTGCCTTGCCCTTGGCAAGTTACTGAGCTGCTAAGCTCCAGTTTTCTGTCTGTAAAAGGAGGATAATACCTACCCCATAGGTGTTGTGAAGAATAAATAGGTTAACATACATGAAGAACTTAGAACAGTGCCTGGTGATAATGTGACTATCATAATTCCCTGAGTTCTCTGCACCAGTGGACCGTGACCATCACATTGGCTGGAGAATCGGACACACAGCGTCTGTCCCCAGGTTTGCCAATGACCATTTGTATGACCCTTGGAAAATTACTTATTCTTTCTGAACCTCAGTTTTCCTCTTCTGTAATATGCGGGGGCTGGGCTACCGTGCCCTCTTTAAAAGGGTCCTGCCAGCTCAGACTTGCCAGGCTTCTGAGATGGGACCGAGAGTTTTTCAGGTAACTTGGGGTTTGAGAGAGATCTTAGGGGGTTGGCACTTTATGACAAATACTTAAGATTTAAATTACCAAAAGAATTTATTCATCCAGCAAAATTTTCTGGGATAAGCAAGCTAAGAGTTTGAAAATTATTAAAGATGCTACTAAGTGGGGGGGGGGGGTGTCTAGAACATTGACATTGCCCTCAGGGAGCCTTTGTTTTTAGAAGGGGAAAGAGGAAGCCAGGAGCTGAGAGCCAAGACCAGAGAACTGAGGGGGCTCAAATACCGGGGGTTGGTCAGCGCGGGATGTTTGCTAATCAGACGAGCTCAAAGCCCCTGATTGGTGGAGGCGTTGCTAAGGCAAACAGTGCCGCTTCTTCCAATTGGTCAGTTAGTGAAGGGCCACCCGGAAGGTGGAGTTCCCCAGAGGAACTAGGAAGGAAGCCCCGCCCCTTCTCCTTACCGGGAAAAGGAAGGGGGAGGTGTAACTAGGGCCGGCATCCCTAGCAGCCGGGAATACACTCCCTAACGTTCCCAGGTCCGGACATCCTGAAGAGGTAGGTGGCTGGCTAGTAAGGTAGTCTGCAGCCTAGTCAGCCAGCCCACCTGCAGACCGTGCTGGGTTCCCAGGACCCTGGAACCCAAGAGAGCTCACTTCCTACTCCCCAGTGACCGGGCCTGCCGGGAGGGCAGGGCTAAGCTACGCCCCCACCCCTAGCGGGAGACAGCTGGCGGGAGGAATGCAAGGGCCCTGCCAGGCAGGCGGGCTTCAGGCGGGAGGCCGGCGTGGAGCCGGAGCGGGCCTTATATGGGCACGGAGGCCGCCCGCTTATCTAGTGGGCCGGCCTCCTGTCAGGGTAGCGAGGATGGACACCTGTCCCCTAGGATGAGGGTCACTAACCCGGCCCCACTCCACATCAGTGGGTACCTACCACCAGTCCTTGGTGAGGCAGTGAGAGGGACCCCCTCCCCTCTCTGCCGGTCAAGTCCCTCCCCTTCCTTTCCCTCAGATAGGGGACCCAAACACACCTTGGTCTCCCCACTGCTGTCGGACTCAGACACCTGGTAGGTGAGGTCTGTCTCTTCAAAGCCAGTGGCACTCATTCTCTGGTCTGTGGTGGGGTCTGAGCGGGGTGGAGAGTCTGGTGAGTTGAGGCAGGTCTGAATCAGTGCCTTGCCAGTCTCACTGGTGATCATGGGCTGCAGTTTTCGAGTGGCAAAGGTATACACATGGCCTGTCTCACTGGCCACCAGCAACAGCACCTGTGTCCCTGTCAGCGTGGACAGCTCATAGGCCTGGGGATAAGGGGGAGGAGATGGGTAAGTCAGCAAAACTTTTTATCTCTACCTGCCTTGGGAAGTAGGAAAAAGGTAGTATACAGTGATCTCAAGCCCCCACTCCCATAATGACCTTCCTCTCCAGTGACTCTAAGGGGAGGTCCTATCAGAATATCTGAAGGTGAGCCAGAGAGTAGAAAAACCCCATGCCCCTTCTCTGAGGAGCAGCCCTACTGACCTGCAGATACCCCAAGCAAACAGTTACAAACCCCTCATGACAGAACATATAACCTCAGTGGACAAAGAGGGGCCCAGGTAGCTGTTCCTCACTGCAGCTTGGTGCCTCCTCACTGTCACAAGGATGAGGATGAGCTCGTAACTGTACTAGAAGTCACATAAGACATTAGGGATAATGTTCAGAGTTGCCATTTGTCCTCTGCCCTGTAATACTGTGCTACCTTTTTTTTTCTTTCTTCCCTTGTCTTGATACAACAGTGTCTGGAGTGATGGGAGATGGGGGCTAGATTAACAGCTACTACCCTGCCATGAGCCCAGGAAGGGGCCCTTCAAGGATGGCCCCATAGGTGGTATCTTAATTTCCAGCAAAGTTCCACAAACCCACCTTAGAAGCAGCTCCGACTTTTATATGGGACAGATATAAACCCCAGCCAATGTTTCCAGGATTCTAGCTTCTTGTTTCCCAGTTCCTCTGCTTCCATCCTGTCCCATATCTTCTACACTCCAAGACAACTCCTTTCCTCACCCCTTTTCACTGGATAATCCGATAGAAGAAAAGGATTTTCTAGGTACATCTGCAAACCTCCCTGCCTTCCCACCAAACTCCACACACAGATTCTCCCGAGGGCTGGAAATCCCACTTTTCTGAAAGACACATGATTCTGAAACCTGTCCTACAGGGAGTGTGCAGGCTTCCAGTGGATGCATGGAAGACACATGGCCATCGAAGGACTTGGTTTGGTCCCTGCAGTTCAGGGCAGCATCAGTTCTCCTGCCTTGCTCCCTTACCTGGAGCTCCTGAGCCCCATTCCATCATCAGTGCTGCCTGTCCTTCCAGCTAGTACTACTTCTGAGGTGCCCACCTTCCTCCTACACATGCCTCCCTCATTGTTGTTATACCGCCCCAGCTTCCTCACCTACATACCTTCTCTTCTGCTCCCTAATTTTTGGTCGCCCTTCCCCAAACACCAGCGCACTGGACCTACTGATCCCTGGGTTTCCTTAAACACCTCCCAGCAGCCTCCCATTACCACTCCTCACCCCTTCACTCCTCGAGGGCCCTGTTCCTCTCTCGCGTCCGTCACTCCCACCTTGGCGCCTTTCCCCTCTCCTCCGGACGGTCGCCGCTACTCCCCTCGACCCACATTTCCCTGGCGGCCCCTCCCCTTATACCCTGCCGGGGTAATAGCCATCCCCTCCTACACACCTCCTTCGGACTCGGACTCGCCGCCTCTCACCTCCGTCTTGGTTCTGCCTTCCTCCCGGGCTGTCCCAGCGCGTCCCCACCCTCCCTGTTCCCCGTGGCCGGCCAGCCTCCCGATCCGGTACCTTCTTCATGATGCCCGTCTTCCTCTTGCTGAAGGTCGTATAGCGCCGCAGCTTGTTGTCGATGAACTCCATCTTGATCTTCACGCGGCCCCGAGTCTTCTTACCCGGCTTGGCCCCGCTCACCGCGCCGCTCACCGGCCCGTAGCCCCCGGTGGCCGCCGCCGTCGCCTCGGGCCCACCGACCACCATGCCGATCTCCATCTCACTTAGGCTTCGCTTCAGGCCGCGCCGCTCCGCGCCCAGCTCCTCCTCCTCGCCCGATTCCGAGTCTCCCTCGCTGCCGCTGTAGAGGGCCCCCGCGGTGGGCGCCGGGGTGGTTGTCGCTGCTGCTGCAGCCTCCCTCTCGAGGCGACCCGGCCCGAGCCCCGCGCCGTTCCCGGGGACCCGGCCCCCGTTAGCCCCGCGAGTCCCGCCGCCGCCGACACCTCCACCTCCACCGCCCGGCCGCCCCGTCGGGGTCCGGTTCAGGCTGCCCCCCAGGGCCGAGCCCCGGCCCAGCGCCGCCGCGGCCCCAGCTTGGGTCGGTAACATGGCGCTCAATGCAGAGGGACGGACAGGCAGTCAGCGAGGAATTGGAGCCGCCGCCGCCGCCGCCATCGGCTTCCCGGCTCAATCCGGCGCTCCCGCTGTTGCTAGTGCCGCTATCGCTGCCGCCGCCGCCGCTGCGAACCCGGGGCCCCTGCACGCCCGGGCCGACCTGGGCCCTCACTTTCTTGCCCCTGTGGCCCGGGTTGCCCCAGGCCGCGCGGAGCGCCCCCTATCCGTACGCTACGGCGGCGCGCCCGGCGGCCGTCAGCGTCCTCCCGGGGGCAGAAGCTGCTGGCCGCCGCGGGGACCGCGAGTGGAGGGGGCCGGGGCCACGCGCAGGCGGCGAGGGATCCCCCGACCCTTCCCCCCCATATAAAGAGATACAATGTTTCCTTTTATGGCGAGGCCGCTCCTTATATGGTGAGCCCCTGCGCCCCCGCCCCATTGGTCCACCGTTCCGGCACCTCCGCTCCCCATTGGCCCACAGGGGGCGCCTATTTGCATAAACATCTCGAACTCGCTGCAGTCATCCGGCGTCAGACCGCGACTCCGAAAGGGGAGGGGCCGACGTCTCTTAAAGAAACTGAAGTGAAGGTACGACTCCACCCCCCTGATCGGAGAGTGGTGGAAAGAATTGGGAGGGACCGGCGGAGATGAAACCTTGGAGGGGACTGGAGCGCAGTCTTGCAGCGGAGAGGGAGAGCCCTGGGAGCGCTCCGCGCTGGAAGGGCTGGTAGCAAGCACTGGGGTAGTGCCTGAGTGTACTGTGCGGGTTGCAGTAAATGATATAATATAGCCCAAATTCCAACGGCAGTGCACGGATTGGAGCATTTACCCACGGCTTCCTGAGGGAGGCAAACTTACTGGCCGAGTAGTGGATCCCTGATGTCCAGACTGGTCGCCCCCCTCTCACTCCGCTCCAACCTTTCCCCTCCCCCGACTTCCTTTCTCTTTCTCTTTACAAGGAGAGACACTTTCCCACCAGGCCTGCTCTCCGGTCCTCATTCTTCATCTTCTGTACTGGGGGAAGTCTTTGGCAGACGTACATCTGGAAAAGACTCGAGAGACCGTCTGCCTCCCCGTCCCAGATGGGGGCAGGGACGAGAGATGGAGATCCGTGAAGACTTCCAGCTGCGGGCTGGGATGGGGGAGGGGGTGGTCTCAGGGATAAAGGCCACCCCTCAGCCAGTGCAGAGGCCTGGGAAAAAGTGTAGCCGGGTAGAAAGTTTAGGCAAGCAAGCGCACACACACGCCCTTCTCTGGAAAGTCCACAGGAGACGAAAAGATTAGAACTAGGGTGCTGCAAAGGCCAGGTTCAGGGTCTGGTTCTGCACCTTAGCTCCAAGGCAGTGAAAATAGAAATTATTCAAATCTGGAATCTCTCTCTTCCTAGCCGTGTGCCAAAACAAGTGTCTGGCTTCTCCAAACTTCATATTCCTCATTGCTGGTACCCATCCCGTGCGGTTCTTAATGCAGATTAAATGAGATAAAGATTAAAGCACAGAGTAAGTAAGTGGTAATTAATAGGAACTACCTGGGGCAATCACTGCATCCCTGGGATAAACATCCTCTTGTGTTTAATAGGATGGGAGAGAGTGATGATTCCTACCTTAAAAAGTTGTATTAAGCGGTAGTGAAATCAATTTAGTGTACTGCAACCAGCATTTAAAATAAATATCGCAAGAAGCAAGGGTAAAATATTGTTGCATAAAACTTGTGTTTGAATTATTTTGGGGTTGAACCATATAAAATTGCCTTTTATAGGTCAAGAAGGTGGGATAGTGTCATTCATATGGTTCAAAGTGTGTGTACTAGGTGATAATGTCAACTGTGTATCTTAGTCCCAAAACTGAGAAATACTGAAATAAAGTATGTTTGTGTTTTTGTGATATGTGTGTATGTATGCATACACATACATATAAATATTAAAAACATGGACTCATTCACCAGACCCCTAAATAAAGGAATTAAGAGCCCTCCTGTTCCCCATTTCCCAATAGTTTTAAAGTCTCTTTTCCTAATTTAGTCTATACAACAGGTAGTTAAACATATGGAATGTGTCAGTTCAAGAGGAAGAACAGGTCAAATAGATAAATAGATTCCAGAAGGGCTTTGGGGGCCACAGATGGTGCTTGGGACTGCAAACTGTCTGAGCCGCAGTTTTACAACCAGAGCCCTGCGGTCCATTCCTGCCTGGCTTCTAAAGACTTTTCTGTGCAAGACCCCTAGTTTAGACACCCTCCACAGTGGCAACCCAGAAGACAACTGCTGCCTGCCACATCCACTGGGTAGCAACAGTTCTCAGCTTTCTTTCAAATAGGCTGCCCTCTCCCTGATTTCACCCAACCCCTGGGCCATTGCACACCAATGTTAGTACCACAGGCCCTTCACCTGCTTGGGATGGCTTCATCTTCATAGCCCTTTGTCACCACTGGGCAGTGGGGACCTATACCTACACTAAAACTGTTGGTTGATGTGGAGAAAGTCAAAATCAAAAACGTTCATAGATGTGTTTTATTTTTCAATTACAGTTTACATTCAATATTATTTTTCGTTTCAGGTGTACAGCATAGTGGTTAGACAATCATATACTTTACATCATGGTCCTCCCAAATAGATGTGTTTTGTTTGGATTATATAATATTTTAATATCAGATTTTACATAAAAATCTGAATATCCAGCCTGTCTCAAATAATTTGAAGTTTTAGCAACTCCAGGTCGACGTGCCCACAGGAGCATTACAGCCTAGAGCTGAGCTGAATGGTAGCCATGAAAGAGGCATCTGCTCTCAGGCTCACTATAGACCACACAGCCCACTGAGCTCAGATAAGTCCCCTGTCTGGCCTCTCCGGAATGTGAGTTTGGTGCTTCTCTGATAAGGCCAAAATCACAGTAGTCCCCTGGAGGATAGGAGCTCACATCCACCCCAGACCATGAAGCACCTCCAGAAGGGCACCAGAATTCCAGCCAGATCCCTTCATACCACACTGGAACACCCCGCTCTGATTTTTATCACTCAGAACAAAAATTAAGAGTGCTTTAAAAAATGTCATGAAAAATTACTGCCACTCTAGAGCTTTTCACTTAGAGTTAACCTTAACACTTGTATTCTTCACACAGAAGAAAAGAGGTGTCAATTGTGATGGCAGCATTAGAGGGAATGGAAAGGAAAAGAGGTCGTCAGTCAGTGTGCCTAGGAAAAGTCTGGAAAGCCATGCCCCAGACACTAATGTTTACCACTGGAGAGGACAAGAGGGACTAGCAGAGTGTGTCCCTTGCATTAGACAAGTCTGTACCACCTGACTTCTTCCATGATCAGAATTACTTTTATACAATTTTTTTCTCTTAAAACTAAGCAAAGATAGAAACGGGAAAGGTAGAATAAGTGGATTTTGGTGACAGGCTGCATAGGGAGGAGGTACAAAGAGAGGAGGACTCATGAGGGATCGAGATTTTAAATAAGGGTGACTATTCTCCAAACAGTGGTACCATTAATGGAAAGAGAGAACTTGGCTGGAGGAACAAGTTTGGGAGAGAAATTCCGTTTGGGTCCAGGGAAACAAGCAGAGGACAATGTCTTGTAAGAAACGGGGAGTGTGTGAGGTAGACACTGGAACTGCAGCTAATGCTTTGAGAACTGTCCACACTAAGGGCCAATTAAAGTTACATGATGTGAGATGAGGGGAGAATGTAGAGAGAGGAAGGCCAGGGTCAGAAATCGGAAAATAGCCTTCACTGGGGCAGGCAGAAGGAGGAAGCCTCAGCCAGGGTTGGAGAAGGCCTAGTCAGAGAAGGTAGACATGGCATACCACCACCAAAGTCAAGAGAGGAAAGTCTGGAAAGGCAGATGTGGCCAGCAATGTTAGCCACTGCTGAATGGTCAAGAAAGACCAGGAGTGAGAAAAGGATTAGTGATCAATGGCCTTCTCAATACTTCTGAGTGCATTTTTACATGGCAATCAGTGGGGATTTAGGTTTTTGCTCCCAATTCTTCACACCCTGTGTTGGAATTAGACATCCACATCCTTTGCCATGTCACTTTGCAGAACCTACTACTGCTTCTGGGTTTCGGCATGTGATGTGCTTTGGCCAATAAAATGTTAATGGACTTGTGGCTTTAAATGTGCTTACATGACCTGGCTTGATCTCTTGTGCTCCTGCTACTACATGAGAACATGCTCTGGGACCAGCAGGGTAGACCCAAACCAGTCCTACAGCCTAGAGCCAAGCCCAGCTGAACTCCGCTAGGTCCAACCAAGATCAACTGAACCTTAACAACCTTCAGATCCATGAGGGAGAAAAATGAATTGTTGTTGTAAGTGACTGAGATTTGGGGGGTTATTAAGCAGGATCACCATCCAATAGAGGACTAACAACATAACCCAGTATACACAAACGTATCAAATATTACCAAAAAAATTTGTAAAAGATAGTTTCTATCATGTTTCATATTTTTAAAATGCTAGTTGTAACACACAGCTTGAAAAACACTGCTCTAGGGCCCACTTGGTTGAGTGTCGTCCCATGCACCAAGAGGTCACCAGTTAAGTCCCGGTCAGAGCACATGCCTGGGGATGTATGGGCTCAATCCCCAGTAGGGGGCGTGCAGGAGGCAGCTGATGGATGTTTTTCTCTCTCTCCCTCTTCCTTCCTCTCTCTTTAAAATCAACAGAAACTATTTTTTTAAAAGGAACATGGGCCTTACCAAAAAAACACCCCCCAAAAAACACTGCTCTAGAGAAATTGTTCTTGGGTTTTTTTTTTTCACTCCAACACACCTGTGGGATGTAACACACTGTACATCAACAAACAAGTGGCTCAATTACTAGCTGTGAGACCTTGGGGAAACTGTCTGGCCTCCCTGAGCCTGTTTCCTGATCTGTGAAATGTGAACAATAACATCTGGCTATCAGCAGTTGCAAATTAAATGAGATGATGCATGTTAAGTACGTAGCGAAGTGACTGGCATTTTCATTACTGAGGAGTGTGGTGAGGAACAGAATGAACTAGAACAATTTCAGAGTTAAGGACTTGTTTCTTTAGGATGGGGAACTGGGCTGAAGTTACTGACTGGAAGTAAGGAACAATATAACTGATGACACAGGTCTATGTAAAGACGAGGCAGGAATCAAATCAGCTGAGGGCCCTGGAGTAATGAGAAATCGAGCATCCCCTTTGCTCACTGCTATCCACTCCATCTCCCTCCTAGAGTCGTAAAGGGATTCAAAGACCTGAATCTGTCATTACTTACTCCTCCAACCCTACTCTAACTTGTCCGCCCTCACACTTCCACCCTCCCCACCTGAGCATGAGGACTAGGACAACCAGCAGAGTAAGTAGTTGGCAGTCAGAGAGCAACACAGGGTCCCATGGACAAGAGGTGGCCTTGCCTTCTGAGCCCACGTTCTCAACTGCTCCACAAACCAGAGAGAAGAACCAGTGTCTGCCAGTTATTCCTGTCCAAGCCTCACCAGACTCCATGAAGGCACATGGGCCCCTTCTGATAAGTGAGGGAAGATGGGACATGATTCATGGGCAACGGCAGAAAATGAGCATCAGAAGCAGGTTGTAAAAAAGGCTTCTTTATTGAGAGCAGCGAGTGTAAAAAAAAACAAAACAAACAAACAACAATAAAGGTGTGAGGCAGGGGTGGCCCCCCTGTCCCCATCTCCTCCAGGGCACACCCCTCCCTTCCATGCCCACCCACCCCACGCTGCAAGTACATACAAAAGCCGCCCATGGTGCATACAAAAAGGGCGGGTTATATAGTGTCAAAAGCTCCTGAAACTCCTTCATCTGCCAGGCACTTAGGATGAGGAAAGGAGAGAAGGGTGGGGAGGAGGCCTGGGTCTGGGTCAGCGTGCACAAGTCCATGCGGAGAGGATGCACTGGCTGTGTCTGGCACGGACCCCGAGGTGAGCCCCGTAGGCCAGAACTACCCAGGAATTTGAGTATATTAGGGAACGCCCCTCAAACCCAGCTCATCTGCAGCCTAGCCCTCCCCGCGCAAAGTTAGCAGGTGAGTGGCAGAACTAGACCTGGTCAAGGGGCAGAGACCCAGGCCAGAAATTGGGGTTACCTGAGGCACCCACACTGTCCCTGATGGGAGGAGGGGTGGCAGAAAAAGCTGCCCAGCCCAAGGCCCTAGTCACCAGTCTGGGTCCGAATCAGCCTCCCCAAGGGCTGAGGGTGAGAAAGAGGAGGAGATCCCAGGCCCTGCCCAAACCTCAGCAGTGCCTATGGTGCCAGGGCGGGGCCCGTAGGCCAAGGAGGACAGGGATCTTGCCCATCATGCTGCAGGCACCCGTCAAGAGGTCCTCCCCTGCCCATGCCATCCTGAGGCACAGCCTGCCTGGGCTCCCTCCTCATGGCTTGCTGTCTGCAGGGCTGTCTCCCAGGGTGTTGGCAATCTCACTGAAGGAGGGCCTGTCCTTGGGGCTGAGGGCCCAGCAGCGTTGCATCAGCCGGTAGAGCTTGGAAGGGCAGCCCTCAGGCTGTGGGAGTCTGGCCTTCCCAGCCTGCAAGTCTGCAGAAAATGGTGGGAGGAGTATTAGTCAAACTTTTAACCACCTGTTCAACAATGTGTGGAGCCTGCAGTTCCCATAAGCAGCCATTGGAGGGCAACCTGGGGTGGGGGTCACTGGCCAGGGGTGGGTGGGCACCGACTCAGGGAGTACACTGGAAGTATCTTGCAACCAAAGGGGTAACTCCCCTGGCCCCAGCTCCGTCAGGCTAGTGGGGGCAAGGTCCACACAGCACAGGAGGCAACCAATGCATGGGGGCTGAAGTGGGGTCAACAGGCAGCTATCAGTGGCTAGAGTGGACACTACGGGCAAGGGCTCTTTACCAACCAGTATGAAAGTGTTTCAGCCCAGCCGGGCATGGCTCAGCGCTTGAGCGTTGACCTAGGATCCCGGCGATCAGGGTTCGATTCCCGGTCAGGGCACATGCCCGGGTTGTGGGCTCGATCAATGACTCTCTCATCATTGATGTTTCTATCTCTCTCTCTCCCTCGTCTTTCCTCTCTTTGAAATCAATAAAGATATATTAAAAAAAAAAAAAAAGTGTTTCAGTATTTCAACTGGGGTGGCCATATCTGTGTACCTGCTATAACCAGCCCTGAGGGAGGCAGGCTGAGCTGGCCCTGGGACCTTGAGCAAACTCTCCACCTGGAAAACACGTGGAATGATCCCTTGGAAACAAAGCTACCTACCTGCCAGCACCTCATCATCGGCCTGCCCACCATGGGGCATCTCTCCATGGGTAAACACTTCCCACATCAGCACTCCGAAGGCCCAGACATCAGACTTGGTGGAGAAGTCACCCTCCAGGATGGCCTCAGGGGACATCCAGCGCAGAGGCACCCAAGCCTGGCGGAAGTGGTAGTACTCACTGCAGAAGAAAACCACACGTGGGGGTGAAGGTGGGGCCTCTGCGGCTCATGGGGTAGGGTAGGGTGGATCTGGGTGAGGGACACATCCTTCATCCCAGGCCTGTGCCTCATACCTGAGCTAGAACCCAACTTTTCTACCTCAAGGCACTCAGAGAAATTGGTAACACACGTATACTGGATGAAATTTGGAGGCACCAACATGAGGTCTCGTGGTTAAAAATTCTGTTAAGAATCAAACTTTGCCTAAATTTTAATATGAAAACAAAAAGCTAATAATCACACATACTTTCAGTATTGGTTTAAAAAGTGTGAAAAAGGAGAACACGTTAAATGGCAAGAAAATCTAAAAATCTTTAGTGATAATTCAATCATGACTAAAGCAATAATCAGATGAACTGGGGTGACTCAAGGGGAAGTTCCCAGGTGCTATATAGGGATGGGCATTCCAGATCATCTCTGGCTGCGGTGCTGAGCTTCAAGTCTTAGGCTTCAAAATAACAATTAGTGAATCTAGGAAGTTACAGAGGGAACCATACAAATAGTTGTTATATATAAACTGTTATAAAATGTAACTAGTTATTTTTAAAAGGTTTACAATTTTTTATCACTGGAGAAAACTTATGAGCAGCAAGGACCTATGCCCCAATGGCTGGGACACCTGCTGCACCTCTGGAGAGAGGAAAGAAATCTCTGCTCCTTTCCGGGCTCTTCAGCTTTAAACTAAGCAGATACTAAGCCTCCCACATCTGCCCTCCACTCCTCACCACCACGCCCCATATCGTTCTACCTGTTGTACACGTCCTTGCTGAGTCCCAGGGCCGACACCTTCACCTGTCTCTGGGCGCTGACCAGGCAGTTGCGAGCAGCCAGGTCCTTGTGCACAAAACGGTTGTTGGATAGGTGCTCCATGCCCAGGGCCACCTGCGTGCACAGGGCCACCTGAAGCAAGAAAGGGGCTGGTCAGAGCACCCAGGTCTAGGGGAGCAAAGTGACCACCCCCAACACAACCCTTGGCAGGGTCTCAAGGCCATCAGTGTGATGCTTAGGAAGCCCAAAAGCAAAGCCACAATAGCTTCAGTTTCCTTCTCTGTAAAATGGGAATGACAGTGCATGCCTCACTGGGCTGTTGGAAGAATGGAATTAAAATAAATAAAGCTCTTGGAACCACTTGGACACACAGCAGGTGCTAGATGGGTGAGTGGCACATGGGTGGGGAGAACACATAGTAACCACTTGTGAGAAATAACTGGGCAGTAATCATAGCTTATATCTTTATGGGTTGTTCCTTTTCCTTTTTACTTCAAAATTACATATTTTCTATTAATTGTATATAAAAAACAAAACAAACAAAATATGTAAAATGTGTGTGTTTTGTGTGTATGAATGCATACGAACACACGCACACAAAACACACGCATTACTGGCCGCCTCCAAAGAAAGGAGCTGGGAGCTAGAGAGAAAGTAGGACAACTTTTGCTTTATACCTTTTAAGTGGTAAACTACATGTAGGAAAGCTCATCAAATATATGTGCACTTTCACAAATAATCATGAAGCTCACACCCAGGTAACAATAACTAAGTTAAAAAAAATAAAACCAAGCACCCCAGAAACCCCTCAGGACCCCTTCATCATACATTCTCCCTCCCATCCAGAAGTAACCACTATCCTGACTTTATGGTAATAATTCCTTGGCTTTTCTTTCTGGTTTTACCATTACACTTATGTTCCTCAACAATGTAATTCAGTTTTGCCCATTTTGGAACCAGATAAAGCTGGAAGCATAAAAAATGTGTACTCTTTTGTACCGATTCTTTCATTCAGCATTGAGATTAATCTTTTTTTGGGGGGGGGGGTGTACCATTGTACTGAGTTTTCATCCTGAATACACTATAATTTATTCATTTTCATGCCAATGGATATTTGGATTTTTTTTTTCCAGCTTTGGAACAGTGCTGCTATGATCATTCTTATGGGTGTACACATGTATGAATTTCTTTAAGATTCCTAGGTGTGGGGTCATGGTCTATGAGTATCTCTAGCTCTATAAAATAATAACAAACACTTTTCCAAAGTGTAGGAGTTAAAAATTTACTTCACTGATTCCCATTTTAAATTTTTGAGCCATGTGAATACGTTATAGAAAATACCTTATAGAACATATTGAATGTAATTATAATTAAGTTATATTGACATTTTTAAAGTATATATCAATACAATGAACAAATATTAATTGAGCATCTACTATACATCATACACAGCTGGGTGCTGGTGAAATATAGCAGACTGGTAAGACAGGGCTCCCAGTGAGAGGACAGTCTAAAAGGAAGACAAGAATTATACCTGCAGAAGGCTGCCACCACCAGGGAGAAGGTGCTCCATGCTAAGCAGAGGTAAAATTGGAGCATCAGGAGAGCATGTGTAAAGACCCAAGGCCCCTAGGCCTCTGTCACCTTATCCAAACCTTGGGAGCAACAACCACTGAGGGACACAGGAGACCTGTAGTGTTTCTTTGCACATAAAAACAAAGCAATGCAAAGAGATCCCCGTGGCCTGTGGAAGATTACTTAACAAGTTATAGGACATACAGACTCATCTCAGGATCCATAAGGGGGAAGTCATCCATCACATAAATGCAGTCATAGAGAGATGAAGGTAAGAAAAGGGCCAAAAACCAGTGTCACTGATCACCAAGGAAACATAAGCCAAGACTCAATGAGATACCATTTTACACGTCTGATGGCAAAAGGTCAAAAGTCTGCCTCCACCTTATCTCTAGTGGTCAAGAAAATACATAAAATATAATACACATACGTATTAAGAGAATGAGAAAGCCAGCATGAAAACTGAATCTGGGTAAAGGGTTTGTAGGAACTCCCTGAGCTTTCCTTACACTCTTTTAAGTTTGAAGTATCAAAATAAAAACTTACCAAACACACACACAAACACACATGACCCATACGTACATTAAAAAATAACTAAGTGCGCAGCCGGGCGTGGCTCAGCGGTTGAGCATCGACCTAGGATCCAAGAGATCGGGGTTCGATTCCTGGTCAGGGCACATGCCCGGGTTGCGGGCTGCAGCCGTCACTGATGTTTCTGTCTCTCTCTCTCTCCCTCTCCCTTCCTCTCTCTGAAATCAGTAAAGATATATTTAAAAATAAACAAATAAATAAGTAAATGAATAAATAATAAAAAATAACTAAGTAAGTAAAAGCAGCCCATATGTGAACCAATAATGAGTAGGCTGTGGATTATCCAAAGGTTATGGTTAATATGACTCTATGTTCCTAAAGTTCAAAGAGGAATAAAGTGAAAGGGTGTGGTGGAGGGGCTGCTGCCAAGTTACCTAGTGCAAGGAAATCATCCCATCTGAGACTGGAACAGGAACACTTGTTGAGTACCTACTGTGTGCTGACCCCTGAGCGAGGCAGCTGTCTCTCCTATTTGCACTGTGAGGTGGGGCTCATTTTCAGCCCTGACCATGATCCCATCCAAGGCTTTATACCGAGCCTGATAACCAAAGCCTGGCTCTTTCCTTAATACCACAGCTGCCTCTCCTGGGCCACATCACTGATGTAGGGGGCACAGGAAGGGCTATCTGCTCGGCAGTGAACCCGGAGGTGGGGTATTGGCCTCAGCATGGTCGTTAAGCATCGCTGGCTGGCTCTGAGCAGCTTCACCAGCCTGACTCCTGGGGTCACAGGAAGACCAGCAGAGGAGCCAAGCCAGACACTGGGAGAGGGGTCACTCCAAAGACAGATCTTCTCAGCCTATGTGTACTGGCCAGTGACATCCCTGCTGGCGCCACTGCCTCCAATGGTTGTTAGCTAACTGTGGTCACAACCTATTAGTATGTCATGAAACAAATTTAGTGAATCTAAACCAGCATTAAAAAAATGGAACATTGCCCTGGTTGGTGTGGCTCAGTCAGTTGAGTGTCGTCACATGCACCAAAATGACCGGTCACACCGGTTCAATTCCTGGTCAGGGCACATGCCCAAGGTTGCTGGTTCAGTCCCTGGTCAGGACACAAAAGGCAACTAATCCGTGTTCCTATCCCTCTTTCTCCCTCTCCCTTCCCCTTCTCTCTAAAAACCAATAAAAACGTATTTAAAAAAAATAGAACAGAGCCCGGCCGGGCGTGGCTCAGCGGTTGAGCATCAACCTAGGATCCAGGAGATCGGGGTTTGATTCCCAGTCAGGGCACATGCCTTGGTTGTGGGCTAGGCAGCCGATCAATGACTCATCATTGATGTTTCTATCTCTCTCTCTCCCCCTCCTTTCCTCTCTCTGAAATCAATAAAGATATGTTTAAAAAAAAAAAAATAGAACAGAGAATATCAGACTGCATTACTTAGTAAGGATATCATTCATAACATTTTTTGTTTTTAAAATATATAACCATGCCAATGTTGTTGGGTTGTGATGCAAAATGTTCTTTTTTGCTACTGTGGGTCTCAGTCAAAAAAAGTTTAAAGAACAATGGTCTAAACCTGTGCTGTCCAAAACAGTAGTTCCTAGCCCCATGTGGCTATTTAAGTTAACTAAAACTTAATAAAATTAAAATTCCATTTCTCAGTGGTCCTAGCCACATTCTAAGTGCTCAGAGCCACATGGGGCTAGTGACTACCCCATTGGACAGCAGTAGATATGGAACATTTCCATCATTGCAGTAAGTTCTATTAGAAGCACTGACACAACCACCACCACCAAACTAGACCCACCTACACAGCCAACATATTGACAGACACTGCCTTTGCAGAGGCACTCGCTAAACAAAGGACACAATCAAGTGTTGGGGAAAATCTCATCTTCTTGGTGCATTTTCTTTATCAAAAGTGAAGATACAGCCCTGGCTGGTATTGCACAGTGGTTAGAGCGTCAGCCCACGCACCAAAGGGTCGCGGGTTCAATTTCCGGTCAAGGGCACATTACCTGAGTTTTGGGTTCACTTCCCACCCCCAGTCCAGACACATGCGTGAGGCAACCAGTCAATGTGTCTCTCTCACATCAATGTTTCTCTCTCTCTCTCTCTTCTCCCCCCTCTCTCCTTTCCATTCTCTCTGAAAAGCAATTGAAAAAATATCCTCAGGCCCAGCTGGCGTGCCTCAATGGCTGAGTGTAAACCTACGAACCTGCAGGTCACAGTTGGATTCCTGGTCAGAGCACATGCCCGGGTTTTGGGCTCAATCCCCAGTAGGGGGCGTGCAGGAGGCAGCCGATCAATGACTCATCATTTATATTTCTCTCTCTCTCTCCCTCTCCCTTCCTCTCTCTCTGAAATCAATAAAAACATTAAAAAGAAATAAAAAATATCCTAAGGTTAGGATTAAAAAATAGTAAGACAAAATCTCCAGATAGCTTCCAACCAAATGTGTGTAACCAGAGAGGAGATTTAAAGAAGTCAGGTGAACAGGTCTACCAGGATTACTGAGCTCTCCCTGGGTACAGAGCCCTGCACTACTGTCTCCAAGGAAAAGCAGAGGCCACACTCCCAAAACAGTCCCCAGATTGCCATCCACAGAATGCCCCAAGTGCCACTGGTAGTAAAAGGGCCAGATGACCACTGAAGGAGGCATCATAAGTGAAAAGACTCTACTTCAGGCTTCAAAACCCCAGAGCATTGTTCAGCCCTGCCTGGTTATCTGTAAATTGCAGACAAAGGCTTCTGTAATGTGCCCTCATCACACTTGTCCTTCCCCTCAGCCTCCTCTCAATCTGCTACTAGTCAAAGAAACAGAAGAGAGTGGACTTGGCATGGTGACTAACTTGCTATCGTTCCAGAGAGGCAGTGCTTCCGGAAATACTGGCTATGTGAGGACAGCAAAAGGGAATTCTGTCAGACCCAAGCCAATTAAGTGTTTCCTTACTGCTGGGCAAGCCGCCATCAGATGGCCACAGGATTAATTTTCAAATACTGTTATAAAGACCAGGCCCACCCCTTCCTTTCCAACTTGAACACTCTACAGGCTTGCTCAGGCTCTAGCTAACCCACTGTGACACTACTGTGTTCGTCTCACAATAGGCTTCCTGTGTCCTTCCACACGTCCCGGCATCTGACTGCATAAAGCACTGTCCACCAGGTGTGCTACGCTGACCCTGCTTCTCGCCCTGTCATTAGCTTGTAGGTGATCCACTGAGAAATCACAGGTTACAGTTCTCTGGCTTTAAAATCTCCATCATCTTATCAGCTACTCTAACAAGCATTACCTACAATTATGCCACCATCCAGGGATGGTGTCTGATTTCTATCACTATCCCATTGCTATCCTGAAGTCCTCCTGGGGCTCCCCCCCAACCCACCCACACCACATATGGCACCCTGGTTCCAGCTCTAGCTGGCCAGGGAGCACCCTGCCTACCACTCCACCTCCCATTAAAAACTTAACTCTTCCTCCTTCCATTCCCCCAGGACCTTTAGGTATATAAAATAACACAGCAGCTCACTAAATATTAGCACAAGAAAGTATCTACAAGTCTTAGTATATATTTCCTAGGAATTGTCGCTTTCATGGAATCCCCCAAAAGCACCATTTTTTAAACTACTGACTGATGCCCGGCCGGGCGTGGCTCAGCGGTTGAGCATTGACCTAGGATCCAGGCGATCGGGGTTCGATTCCCGGTCAGGGCACATGTCTGGGTTGCAGGCTCGATCAATGACTCTCTCATCATGGATGTTTCTCTCTCTCTCTCTCTCTCCCTCTCCTTTCCTCTCTCTGAAATCAATAAAGATATTTTAAAAAAATAAAAAATAAACTACTGACTGAGACCCACATAGGTCTCAAAACCAGTTTTGTGGGTTAACATTTCAAAACCACTGACAAGGACTCCCTGAACTTTAATGAGCTTACGAATCAGCTGAAAAGGTTGTTTGAAAAATGCAGGTCCTCAGACCCCACTTTCAGATTTTCTGATTCCCTCAGTCTGAGTAGTGAGGTATGGTCCAGAAATCTTTTTTTTTTTTTTTTTAGCAATCCCACCCCCACCAGATACAGACTACTGTCCTTAGAGAGTATGGAATCCAACTTATTGAAGTTCCGCCATCAAATTTAATATGCTCTGTCAAAAACATGTGGGAGAAGGTGGTGATGACTTTCAGTCAAATACAGTCCCTCAGGTCATGTGCCAGAGGCAACCAACTTCCTACCAGCCTATGTCCCTGTCCCAGCCACAGAAACCTACCTTGAGTCCCCTCTCCCCCGAATCCATCCCCTTCCTGCCATTCAGCTACTTCCCAACCTTGAGAACTGAACTCAAATGGCTTTCTCTACCAGGAAACCTTCTTTGTTGACCACGAGTGTCTGTCCACCTGAAGGAAGTGGACGTCTTCAACATCTTAGTTTATGCCTCTCACTAACTTTCTGTGTCATACCTGAGGTCTGTACGGCATATGCATCCTCATTTACCAAAGCACCCCCACTAAAGCCTAAGTGTCCCAACGATGCCTGGCAGTTTCCATTTTACACCCCCAAGGGCCCTCGGGGCAATGGGTGGCTCAGTAAAGACTCACTGGCTCCATGCATGTCCTGATTTGTGAGCTCTGGGGTCCTGATGTCCCACCGAGCTGGAGCAGCATGTCCTGTCTTATGGCTTCTCAGAATGAAGGCAGGGGTGAGGTGTCAAGAAGCTAGCTCTGGCTGACCTGGGGCCAGATCACCTGCTCTGTCTGGGCCTTACTAAATTCACTTGTGATGGAAGGTCAGCCTGAAGAGCACTGAGCCACTTCCCTAGAGAGATCAAGGGCAGCCAGGGTCCCACTCACCTCACTAATCAACCAGCCACACCTTTCTGAACTGCCTTGAGTCTGTTACCTGAGTCAGCCTATAAGGCAGGGAACAGTCACCTGGAAGGGCGGTAGCAGTCAATGTCTATCTACCTGCCCTGAGCTTTGATTGGGATTAATAAGGTGACTTCACTGTCAGCTTGGTGGCTCCATTTCAGAGGAAAGGGAGAAGGCTGTGGACAGGAAGAGCTGGGCTGCAGAAGGGCTCATCTGCTGTGGGCAGGGGAGCAGGCAAGCTTTCCCTTCACTGTCTCAGTCAAGGTCTGCTCCCCCATGGGGCTCCAGCCAGGGCTTGGTGCCCAGAACAACCCTCTGCCCTGAAGGTAGTAGAACAGGAAGGAAAGGCTATACAGCAACAGCCAAATTGAGAGTGAAAGCGTGAAAACCACAGTGGGTGAAACACTGGCAACCCACTCACAGAAGTTTCCATACTCGGAGCCTGAGAAACATACTCAGGGACATGCCCAGCAAAGCAGGAGCCCAAAACTCAGGCTGCTCGCTGCTGCTCCTCCACCTCCCTGCTCCCTGCTGCTCCAGCTCCCTGCTCCCCTCTGCTCCTCCACCTCCCTGCTGCTTTTCCACCTCAGGGCTCCCTGCTGCTCCTCCACCACAGCACTACCTGCTTGCACCTCTACCTCACTGCTCCCAGCTGCTCCTCCAGTTAAACACTCCCTGCTGCTCCTCTACCTCCAGGTAAACGCTCTCTACACAGGACTAATGTCCTGCTCCAGCGGCAAAAACAAAAGGCAGCTCTTCTATATGAAGACAACACAGCAATTCAAAGCCACTTTTAGGCTATGTGATTGGACAAGTCACTTAACCTCTTAAACCTCAGTTTTCTCATCCACAAAATGTAGACGGTGACACGTTAAAATGACTATTGTAATCACTGAGATAACACATGCAAAGTACGTACCATAGGGCCTGGCCCTCAAGGAGCACTCAACTAGCAGTACCTCCTACAAGAACTGCCCTTGCTCCTGGCCCACCCTGGGAACCTCTCTCCTCACCTTCTGCTTAGTGCTGAGGGGCTGTGACTTCAATTTTTCATCCTTGGTCTTAGAAATCCTCAGGAACTGTTTGAGGTCTCCCTGAGGGAAAAGCAAAAGTTTGTGTCATGTCAGAGCAAGCAGGTGCTCACAGGGTGCCTGACTGGCAGATGCTGAGAAGCCCTGACCTGAATTCCCACTCCAGCCTGCACCCGCAGCCTCTGGAAGCTGTCAGTCAGAAAGGAAGGACTGTCATATCCACCCTCAGAGGAGCCCCCAGACAGAAGATGTCAAAGCCCCTGCCCTCAAGGAGCCAAGAAGAAAAACAGCAGTCCCTACTGACCCCTGTTCTCCAGGGATTTATTACCTAATAGACATAAACAAACAGGGGGGACACCAGCATCAGAAACATACACAAAGCACTCATAAACACCTCCAATGGGAACATGAAGGATTATTCCTCCCCTTCCTGTCCAGAGCTGGGGGTTAGACAGCAGCGTTTTGAGGACTGGAGGATGTTAGGCATAGGTCAGCTGAGGAATGAAAGCAAGGGGCAGATCTGGGCATGACAACTGGGGTGGAAAGAAAAGGCTGGTGACTGGGCCAACACTGGTGCCTCACACAGGGAGGATGGGAAGGAAGGAAAGCAGGGTGACAAGCCCCAGGGAAAAAGAAAAATAACCACAGAAAACCAGAGTCGAGGAACAAGCTCTGGAAAGTATCCAGGCCGTGTGCAGAGTGAGAGGCCGGGAAGAACTTAGGACACAGGGCTGGCAGAGGGGATGCTTGTCAAAGGAGGGCAGGTGTCAAGGGGGTACAGGGGGCGAAAGGGGCGGGTGGCGCAGAGGTGGAGCATCTCAAGGTGGCAACAGCAGGCAAGGAGCAAGCCGAGGTCTCAACTAAGACCACATGAGGTTCCCATGGTTCCCTCCATTAGGACACTGCCCTGCCCAAGATACCCTGGTCCCCTGCCAGCAGCATACCAGGTCCACATACTCCAGCACCATGTAGTGGGGCTCGGCCTCTCGACACAGCCCCAGTAGCCGCACCACATTGGCATGGTTCAGCTTCCCGAACATCTCGAACTCCCTTCGGAAGTCCAGCTGCTGCTGCTCATCCCGGCTCTGCAGGCTCTTCACAAGTACCAGGGTCTCTGCCACACCCTCCTCCAAGCCCTGGGCCTTCGCCAAGAACACCTCTCCAAACTCGCTTTTCCCTGTGGGTATAGATCTGAGTCAGCCAGCTGCCTGCACCCAAGCAGGAGAAGCCACTGACTTGGGAAGGTGCCTGGCCTCTCTCTGTCACACGGTGAGGAATCTTTGCCACTCTCCACCTACCTGGACTGGGCAGTGGCCTTGTTCAGCTGTGTGACCCTGATCAAACCCTTCCCCCTCCCACCCTGGGCTTCAAGTCCCCAACAGTAAAATAAAAGGGTGGGATTAATATTCAGGGCTCTCCAAAAGATGATTTGTATGAGAATTTTAGATGGCTCATGATAAACATCTTGGCTCATGGTAAACGTCTTAATAGTTATATGTTTAATGTATGCTAAGGAAAAACTTAATTGGCACAAATCCCTAATTTCTCACTTTTTTCCCTAGAACAAAGCTAATTTTAGGTGTTTTTTTTAAAAGGAATCAATCTAAAGAAAACATCAAGTCAGTAACATACAGGAATGACAAAAGTTGTGGAGGTGGGGTGTGAACAACAGGCAATGGGGATACACTGGACTAGATCTCCCCTATGCTCCCCTCAATCTCTAAGGTTCTGGGTTTCAGAGCCACTGCTATGACACCCTCAGGACAGAATCAGTGACCTACAGTTAAGCAGGGGAATTGTGGCCAAGGCCACATACCCAGTGTGGTGATGGGCTGCAGACTGGCCCTCGGGAAGTGCATCTTATCACTCGTACTGTGGCGTTTGTTGGTGGCTGCAGGGCCGGAGCCCAAGCTGGTCAAGGCCACTTCCTCTTGAATCTCCGCTGAGGGCTGTCCATTCTGTAAAGGCCCACCTGGGAAGAAGGGGCACAGGAGAGTGTCAATCTGAGACCAGTCACCCAGGTCACCATGGGGACCTCAGTTTTCTCTACCAACCACCTAACTTCTACCAAATGGATCCAATCCCAGTGTTCCACACAAAAGGGCCAATACAGCTGATGAACTGATGGGGCTGAGGCAAGGGTGACAGGCATTCCATAGGGCGTGACCACTTATTGATGCAGCTGATTACCACCTCTGAAATGGAACCAATTGTACAAGTCTCATCTAAATCACTGGTCCCTGGATACCACATAGACATAAGGGTTTTGCTTCCACAGGGCCCTCTACATGTAAAGCACTAAACAAGCACAAAGGGGAAATCACAAGGGAGAACCAGTCCCTGTGCCTGATCACCTCAGCTTATAGGGGAGACCCAAAAATACCACTAGGGAGCTCCCAGATGGAGGAGGGAGGGTAGGAGGAGGGAAACTGACTGCCCTTGGGGGAACTCAAAGACTAATGGGGGCAGACAAGATGTGTACCAGAAACATGAATATATACACTAATCATATCTGTGGCTTAGTGCCACAGGGAGAAGGTGGGAAACATGGGAAGGTGGCACAAGAGGCTCCAATGAGGAAGTCTTAAGCCAGGTTACTCAAAAGCCAAGGCACTGGGAATCAGCCAATACCAGGCTTCCATCTGGGGTGGGAAGCTCTGCTCTGGCTGCAGGCGCAAGCGCAGGCCCCAGCCCCACGGCTGCCTGCTTCCTCCAGTGCAGTAGCTCTGACCACCGCGAGAGGGCGCTCAGCACCTGCACATGGCACCACCTCGCTCCTCCAGGGGGCCCCTCACCGTTGAGGCACTCCATCTCTGGCTCCTCGCCCTCTGGCTGCTTCTGAAGTCGCTTCGCCTTACAGCGCTTCTTGCAGTAGAACATGAGGCCCAGGACAGCAATAATGTAGGCCACTGCGGCACCCACGGACAGCCCAATGGTCTGGATCATTTTGTAGGGGGGCGGGCTGCCCGGGCCCTCTGACTCCTCCAGTACAGGCTTGTCTGAGACACACAGAGAGGTATGGGCAGGGGCTGCTAAAGCAAACCCAGCCCTACTTCTCTACCAGCCCCTCCATACCCCATACATATGACAACGTCCCAGATAGGCGATGGCCTGGTCACCAGAGAGACCTGGGGAGGGTTACCACCGTCACTGGATTTAACAAGGGCCAGGTCCTCGGGCCCCGCCCAGGTCGCAGGGCACTCTGAAGAAGTTGAAGCAGATTCCCTGGCTGGCTGTGCATCCAAACACCAGGCCAGGGGCACCACAAACCCACACTGTGTTAACAAGCTCCTTCAGTGACTTGACACGGAGTCAGGCCCTGAAGAGCAGCATCTGAGAACTTCTGGTTTAGAATCCCAGATAATGCCCAGCACAGAGCCGGTTCTTCAAGAAATTTATGTGTAGAGGGGCTCTTCTGGCCCAAGGGTGTTCAATGGCCTAGGGTCACATGTCGAAAGTTAGGGAAACTGAGAGAGAGAGAGACCCAACGGGACATGATGCAGAATCCCCCAACTCCCACATCCAACCAAGGAGCCTGTAACTTCACTGTTATCCAGTTCAAATCCCATTTTATACTTTGTCTAGAAAAACAATTCAGCTGCTAAACCAAAAAAGCTTGAGAACTTCTCATTTAAGCCATTCCCATTTTACAGATGCAGAAACAAGCCCTGAAGAGGAAATAACACCTACCTCTAAGGACATACAACTGATTAGCAGCAGGAGAGGCCAGACCCAAAACCCAAGTCCCTGACCTTAGTCAGGGCCTTTTACCTGACACATCCTCCTCTCTGGGCCTCCAGGACAAAGGAACCTTCTCTTGATGCATCCTGACCTGATCCCCTCCCCGCCCACCCAGGGAGACGTGTGGCTGCTACAGGAGACCTGAGAAAAAGCATTACAGGACAAGCGTGCCCCCACAACATGCACCCTACCCCCCAGCTCTGGAATGTTAAGTAAAGGACACCAGCTCTAAGCAAGGAAACAGACTGTGCCATGGCACAGGAGAGGGGACACAGCTGACTCCCACCCCACCACAAAAATGGTTTAAGTGCCTTCTGTGTACAAGGGGCCGATGAGTGTAAAGATGAGAATGAAGTCTGGCGGCACCACTTCCTGTCCCCAGCCCATACCCACGACGAAGAGGGGGGCCTCCGTGTGCTTGATGTTGCAGCTGTTGCCCGCAATGCAGGTGTAGCGCCCTGAGTCCTCGGGGGCCACATCATGGATCACCAGGGAGCCATTCTGGAAGATCTGCATCCTGCCAGGGGAGAAGCCACAGCATTGGCCACCTCACCAGCTCCTGGGAGACCAGGCTGCAGAAGTGGGATAAGTGTGGGAGGGAAATGGCCCTACCTAGGTCCCAGCTTGGTGGGGTCCAGGATGCGGTCTTTGCCTTTCCACTGAATGAGTGGCTTGGGGTCCCCCTGGGCCTCGCACCGCAGCAGAGCTGTGTGGCCCTGGTACACTGTTGTGCGCTCTGGCTCTACCTTGAAGGTGATGAAAACTGGATGGGAAGAGCCCAGCGAGGGGCAGGGAACAGTGAGCAATGGGGCTGACAGGATGCAGGCTGCTGCCACACAGGGCCTGCCAGCCCCAGCCCCAGGGCCCTACCACAGTCACACCTGCCACAGTAAGCTGGACGTGGGCACGGATCTGGCCCTGTAGCCCATTGGAGGCGATGCAAGTGTAGTTGCCGGCATCATCGCGGGTCACCCTGGAGAAGTGCAACGTCCCGGCGTTATCTGTCACCCACTCTGGGAGGCTGCTCCCATCTGCAGGGGCAACAAAGGGAAATTATGGGATTGACCAGAGTTACATGGGTAGCTGGCTGGCAATGCCCTCAGTCACTCGTACCTACTCAAAAACATGTCATCACTCCTGCGTACCCACAAAGCCCAAACTCTTGAGCCAGGTATTAAGAATCCCCGTTATTTACTCCTTTCCCAGTTTTTCAGTCTCACCTCCTTCTACTGCCCTGTACAACACTCCACTTCCATCAAACTGCACTTCTGACTGGGCCTCAAATTTGCCTTGTTCTCACCTCACTACCTAGAACCCATTCCTGCTCTCTGCCACCACCCCAGACTTCAAATCCATTATGAGCCACACATCCCACAGAAAACTCCCCCAGACCACCTGAGCAGAGACCCCACTTCTTCCTCAAAACCCACAATCTCCTCTCTAACTCTCACTGTTCACGGGAATGTAAAATCTGGTCCAGCCCTTTAAAAAACAATTTGGCAACCCGCATCAAGGGTTGTAAAAATGTGCATACCCTTTTATACATAATTATTCCATTTCTGGGAATCTTTCCCAAAGGAAATAAACCCAAATCCAGAAAAAACTTTGGCTTAAAGATGTTTATTGCAGCAATAAAAAGAGAAAGAGAAAGAGAGGGAGAGAGGGGGTGGGGTGGAGCAATGATGATTAGCAACCAAAATCTCCAACATTTAGAGAATATTTAAGTAAATTATAGTGAATTTAATTATTGGAATATTATCTCAATCATCAAAGCCAATGTTTATGTATAAAAACATGGGGTAATGCTTAGTAATGTTAGGCAAAAAGGAATATAAAATCACATAGTTATGTGCATCTTCTATTTTTATAGTAAGCGGGACTTACTCGTGTAAGTTATTATAATAAGTGAAAATGTACAATAAAATCACTTTTTTAAAGCAAAAAGATAAGCATAGGAAAAGGGCACACCTAGAGATAATGGATGGGGGTTTATGCATTTTTTCCTCCTGAAATTTTCTAAAGGAGCCCAGGTTACTTTTTTGTCAAAAAGGATGCCTATTTTGAAAAGGGACAAGAGAGGACCCAATCCAATCACTTATTGTCTCAAGTCCTCTCATATGTTGTCTAACACTATAATCTGACCTCTTTTGTGTCTGGCTTTTTTCTTCCTAAGTGGACTACAAAAATTTGCCCTACATTTCGTTTGTCCCCACAGCTCCTGATAGGGTGCTGGGCACTCAGTTGGTCCTCAGACATGCACACATCTAACCAGTGGATGGTCCTGCCTGCTCCCCTCCCTAGGCTTACATGGTACCAACCTGCTCGTACCCACTTAATAGTGGGCTTCTCTCGGCCTGTGGCTGAGCAGGGCACCGTGGCCTCCTTGTCAAACTCCATGCACTGCTGCGGCCGGGGTGGTGGTGTGAACTTGAGCTTTTCTGTTTCAGTAGAGGGAGGGCAGGTGGGTGGAAAGGAGGAATTGAGGCAGCTAGACAGGCCGGGGCAGGCCTGAAGATCCTGGACCCTGCTGCTCCTTCCCCTTTCCTCTCCTGCCCACCGGGCAAGGTGCTCTCCCCATGCATGCCAGCTCACCCAGCACTTGCACTCGGGCCTGGGCCTCAATGCTGCCAGCTGGGGTGCTGCTCACACAGCGGTACCATGTCCCATCGTACACCTCCACACTGTTGATGCGCAAGGTCCCATTCTTGGAGACCTCAAACCGTGAGTCCTGCGGCACACAAAAGGTCTTGGCCTGAACCCCCACCAATATCACCCTGAGGACAGCCTTGGGAAAGAGCACTATGGAGGGGAGCACAGATGGGAGCAGCGAGAGGGGATACCACCCCACCCACCCACAGCAATCCTCACTCTCACCTCCGAGATGAGCATCTGGTTTCTGTACCAGATGACTGTGGGCTTCGGTGTGGCCTGAGTCAGGCAATGCAAATAGCCCGGCTTGCCCTCCTCCAGCTGGCTGTCTTCAGGCTTCTTCAGCCACGTGGGCACAGCTAGAGGGACAGGGAGGAAACAGTGAAGGCTGATTATCACGTCTGCAAAATCAAAGGATCCAACCCCAAGAAATTCTAATACCCCATTAGGTCCTGAGGTCAGGGCCCTGTCTGAAGTTCGGTAATAACTAAAGCAGTTATCCCTTAGTGATAGCCAGCACCTTTCGAACATTGTCTTAGTTCATGGTCACAATAAAGGCCCAAGGTATGCATTTCTGTACCCATTTACAGCTAAGACAGAGGTTTGGCCCTAGCTGGTTTGCTCAGTGGTTAGAGTTGGCCTGTGGACTGAAGCGTCCCGGCTTTGATTCTGGCCAAGGGCACATACCTTGGTTGCAGGTTCGATCCCCACGAGGCTCTTGTGGGAGCCAACCAGTCGATGTCTCTTTCACATCAATGTTTCTCTCTCTCTCTCTCTCTCTCCACCCCCTTCCACTCTCTCTGAAAAAGCAATGGAAGAAGTATCCTCAGGTGAGGATTTAAAAAAAAATTTTTTTAAAGAAAACAGAGGTTCAGGGCAGTAATGGTGATATGCTGAAACATGATAGAGACAGGACTGAAAACTCTTGTCTGTACGGTTCCAAAGCCCTTGCTCTTTTTATTACACCATAACACTCCAAGGCTCAGGCCTCAGATCTCTGTTCCGTTTCAGCCATACTCACTCCCTAAATGATCTCATCCAGTCCACGGCCTTCAACACCATATGAGATGATTCTTAAACGTGTATCCTGACCTCCCCCATGAGCCTCAGACTTGCAAAGCCAACTGCCTACTGACATCTCCAACCGGCTACCTAGCAGGCATCTCAAACTTGAGATATGCAAAGAATACCTGATCCCCCACCCCACCCCGCAAACCTGCTCACCCATTTTCCCATCTCAGTAAATATAGCCCCTTTTCCAGCAATTGCAGAAGTAAAAAACCTAGCCTTGACTTTATACTCCCACCCCCTCACACTTATTTTACACAAACCCATTCTACCTTAGCTCCAAAACAGATCCTAAATTTACCACCTCTCACCTCCACCACCTCTGTTCTAGCCCCTTCAATGCATCCCCTAGATGATTACAGTCATCTAACTGGTCTCCCTGTTTTGACTCTTGTCCCTAACATTCTAGTCTTCTCAAAATAGCCAGAGTGATCTTTTGAAAATGTCTCTCCAACTCAACACCCTGCAAGGATTTCCCATCCTCTAACTTGGTGTGACTGTTTACAAAGATGGTTGTAAACAGCCCTCCCATCCCTTGGTCTCTGTAACGTGATGTTGCCACTTTTCCATCAAGAGGTGCAGTCTGTTTCCCTACTGCCTGGAATCTGGGTGGCTTGCCTTGTCCAACAGAAGTGACACTGTGCAACTTCTAAGCCAATGCCTTGAGAAGCCATGCAGCTTCTGAACCGAGGCTCCCTGTAAGGAAGCCTGAGCTAGCCTGCTGGAGCAGCCAAGGGAAACAGAGATACCCTGCACAATACCAACTGCCAGACATGTGAGCAAGGCCATCAGGGAAGAGCCAGCCATCAGCTGACCTATCAGCTGACTGCATATGCACAGGAGCCCAGCCAACAGCATGTGGGGCTAATGAGCTGTCCCACTTGAACCCTACCCAGAGAATCTAAGAGAAACAATGACTATTGTTTCAAGCCACTTGTTATAGAGTCATCTGTTGTACAGCAACAGACAACTGACAGACTTGGAACACAAGCCTATATTTTTGCAGGACCCCACATGACCTAGTCTCTATCTCCCAACCTCAAGCACACTCACCACCACTTATTCAACTTCAGCCACTCAGGCTACTGCTGTCCCTCCAACATACAAGCCCATTTCTGTCTCAAGGTCTATCCACATGGCTCCCTCCTTAACTGAAGTATCAGTTCAAATGCCACCCTCTGGAGAAATTTTCCATAAACTACCCCTGGTCCTCATGTCTCTGTCACTTACCCTTTTTTATTTTTCTTCATGGCCCTATTGCCACCTAAAATTACGTATTTATTCATTCAACTTGTTTTGTCTGCTCTGTTGCTCCTACTAAACTATGAGCTCCATAAGGAGAGGGAATTGTGTCTGCTTTGTTCATTGCTGCATTCCCAGGACTGGGAACAGTGCCTAGCACAATGAACTCACTCAATAAATCTGTTGACGGAATGCAGTCACGGAGCTCTCCCTCCTCCCAACTCTATCACCCCCCCCACCTCATCCAGCCCGGCGTGCATCATGCACTAATTTCACAGGCCTCCTTCTCAGAGCGCAGTGCAGGGTGCAAGACATGGCTCAGGCAGTGCCCGCCAAGTGACTGAGCCAGCCTCTCCACTTTCAGCATGCAGAAGCATCACCTGGAGCACTAGTTCAACACTCTTCACCGGGCCCCATCCCCAGAGAGTCTGGGACAGCAGATCTGGAGTGGGGTCCCAGATTCCACATTTTTATTTCTTTTAAATATGTTTTTATTGATTTTAGAGACAAAGAAGGGGAGAGGGAGAGAGAGAAACATCAATGTGAGAAACATCAGTCAGCTACCTCCTTCATGCCCCCTACTGGGGATCAAGTCTGCAACCCCGAATTCGAACCAGTGCCTTTTGATACATGAGACAACACTCAACCAACTGAGCCACACTGGCCAGGGCTGCATTTTTCAAAGTGCTCCCAAAGAAAATGGTGACCCACAGACCCAGACTGGAGAAAGGCTGATTGTAGTTGCTTGCATGTGTCTACATGTGGCTGGGAAAGTGTCCCGAGCAGCCTATGTGTTGCACACATTACCTGTGTGCTGTGGCCTCCCCCTCGAACCAGGTACCTGAGCATGGGAGAGCAGGTCTCTGAAGTTTCAGTATCTAAACTGGAGTAGTGTTGTCATAACTTCAAATGAACAAAGCCCTTTCCATACTGAAAATCTTCTCAAATTTTTGAAATTTATTCACGTAAGAAGATGTAGAGATAAGTGGAAGAAGCAGGTTGCAAAATTTTGTGTATAAGAGTTTGCCTTGTGTACTCTTCTGTACTGTCATAAAGATTTGAAACAGGCATGGTAAAAAGAAAAATGTAAATAAATCTCTATGCCTGTAGCAAGGGTATACAGGTCTTTATCATATGCACTTTCAGTATGTTCATTATATATTTTTTTAATTTTTAATGCTTCTTATTGATTTCAGAGAGAGGAAGGGAGAGGGAGAGATACATCAATGATGGGAGTCACTGACTGGCTGCCTCCTGCACACTCCTTGCATGCCCCCTCCTGGGGATGGAGCCTGCAACCTGGGCACGTGCTCTGACTGGGAATCGAACTGTGATCTCGGTTCATGGGTCTATGCTCAACTACTGAGCCACACTGGCCGGGCTGTTCACTGTAATATTTAATGCTTCCTCCCCTTAGTGCACAAGTAGTATGTTCATTGTAGAAATTTAGAAAGTATAACAAATAGGTAAAATAATTATCACATAAGTTTGTTCACAATCACCTTCCCCAAAAAATTCTTTTTTTATCTATTTCACTCCTCTCTCTGACCATCTTGTAGGGTAGGTGAGTTATCAGTCCCATTTTATGGATGAGGAGACAGACCTAGCAAGGTGGGTGACTGGGACAGAGTGGGACCTGGATCTCTAGACTCCATTCTATCGCTCTTTCCTCTGAAGTCAGAGGAAAATTTTCCTGTGAGGGCTGTCAACCCAACCTCCCTCCATGCCTAGCTGCAACATCAACACCCAGCAGCTGAATGATTTCCAAGCCTACAGGGCCCAGAGCTGAGAGGGTCTCAGGTAGGCTCCAAGGAAGCCTCTGTCCATCACAGCCAGAGCCCAAGACCTCCTGTGGCCTGGGCTCCCCTCCAGCTCCCCTCAACCTTCAAGACATGGGTGCTCACTGGCCACAGTGACGTTGACATCCTGTCGCCGTTGACCGGCCAGGTTAGCTGCGTAGCAAGTGTAGACACCGGCATCACTCTCAGCAATACTGGCGAACACCAGCTCATGGCCCTTCTGGTAGACTCTGCCGTGGGTGGGCAGCCGGACTCCTGCTTGCTCCCACCACATGCTGGGCTCTGGCAGACCCTGGGGGGGCAGGCAGGCCACACGCTCCTCGCTGCCAGCTGTGAACACCTGGGGCTCCAGTGGCGGCATGTCTTCAATCTCTGCAGGGACATGAGCATGAGGGAAACAGCCTGATTACTATGGGTCTCGGGACTTGATGTTCTCTCACCGCAAGCTTTGGCCCGTCCCGCACAAACTCTCCCTATAACCCTCAGCATCTCTTCCTGCCTCAGCAACCTTGTCCTCCCTCTGTCCTCCAAGCTGTTCTCTAAGTGGAAACAGGAACCCAAATCTCTATATGCCAACAATGTTGAAGGCAGCCCCAACCTTGGCACCCCAGACCGAGACCCACCTGCCAAGTGAAGTGTGGCCTCCAGGACGACGGGAGGGCCCCTCTGGCCCTGGCCTATGCAGCGGTAGACGCCAGCATTGCGCGGCCGGACCTGGGTCAGCAGCAGGGACCCATTGGCAAACACAGTGGCTCTGCGGAGGTGTGGGGGACTGCAGAGGGGAGAGAGTGCTAATTGGAAGAAGTGGCCCACAGGCCTCCTTCTGGAGGGGAATGTGATGGTCGGAGATGTAGGAAGGTATCAGCCAGGAACAGGGCAGAGAGAAGGAAGCCGACACGCCGTTAGTGTGTGTGTATGCATGTGTATGTGTACATGTGCATGTGTGCACTCATTCAAGTGCATATGCAGGCATGTGTTCCAACTACAAGAGACTTAGCTTTTGGAGTGACAATGCGAGCAGCAGTGTTTGAGAGACAGCAAGTAATCAGCCGCATGCAACTGTGGGAACAGCGGGGTCAAGATAAGAGTGCTGGTAAGGTACCCAACTCCAGCAGTCAGAAGCCCCTCAGCCACACCAGATAAACTACTGATGATGCCCTCAGGGCTGAAGCCAGGTGGGATCCATGCCCCTAACCTAGGGAGCCACACCCCAAGGACCACGGCCACATCTGACACCACAAAGATGCTTTCTGCTTTCACAGGGCCTGGGTGAGGACAGAAGTCCCTATAGAGGAGCTGGCATCTCCCAGCACCTTCTATAAGTGCTTACTTCCACCAGAACACATGCATGTATGTGCCTGTATGTGTGTATGTAAAAGTGTCTTTGCCATCCTATCCACACTGTAATCACCCAGGTCCCCTGTGTCCCTCCACCCCTGGGTCTCTACCCCCCGATGTCAGAAGGCCCACATGGGCAGGAAGGAATGGGGAAAGAAGTACAGCCACTGCTAGCTCAGCTCATACACTGCCTTTGTGGGAACTAGAGAAAAATGTCCTTCCTGGAGACGTCCCTTCGTTGGACTCATTTAGTAACTACAAAACATTGTACTGCCATCTACCGGAAATCTAAAGCAATACATGCACAGGTCTATGACGTCTGTGATGATTCCCATTCCCTTTTAGAGAATGCACTGTGTAGCACACAACCTGTACCATAGTTCTTGAAGGCCCCCTGCCAGATGCCTTACCGGCTGCGGTTAGTGATGGGAGTGCCATCCTCAAAGACCCACTGCAGGCTCGGGGGTGGCTGAGCTGAGAACTGACAGTGGAACATTGCCTCTTCGTTCCTTGCCACTACCACATCCTGGGGTGCCAGCACCACCCTGGCAAAGCTCTCATCTTGGGAGGGAGAGGCAAAGGCACATGAACAAGAAAAGTGAGTAGGCCCCTCCCATCCCTGCCCTATACCTTCTCCATCGCCATCCCAGGCTCACCAGCAATGCTCAGGGTAAAGTTCTGGCTGCTACAGGTCTGGCCAAAGGCATTGTGGGCACAGCAGGAGTAGACGCCACTATGCTCAGGGCTGGCTGGTCGGAGGATAAGGTTCCGCTCCTTGCTGCTGACCGTGTGGTTGCTCTGACCCTCGGAGAGGGGGCTCCCATCTCGGAACCACTGGTAGGTGGGCCTGCAGGGCAAGGGTGTCAGCCACAGGAAGGCAGGGGTACTCAGGTGGCCAGTGAAATGGGATATAGAATCAGAGTGTCAGGACTAGACCTCTCAGTTTACAAATGGGGGGGGAGGGGAACTGACTTGCACAAGGGCACACGGCAATTCAAGGGCAGAATCAGGTTGAGATTCTAGATCTCTCAGTTCCCAGAATCCAGGATCACTCCGCACACCATGTTGCCCTTCAGGTCACCAGGGGCCGATGTGGAGCAGCATAGGGGCAGGGATTGTTCCAGAATGAAGTGAAACACATCTGAATAAGAGTCCAGGATTTGGGGGAACATCTTTGCCTGTCTAGAATAACCTTCTCCACCTCCATCCTCAAAGTAGACTCCTTACCGAGGGTGCCCATCAATGTGACAACGCAGAGTGACCTGGGTCTGTGGCTGGATCTCAGCTTCCAAGGCTGGATGCTTCAGGAGCACAGGACCAGTCTCAATCCCTGCAGCAGAGGCCATGGTTACACAGTGAGGGGCAGAACAAAGCAAGTCTGGGAGGGCAGAGGGGAAGGAGGACAAGCAGGAAACAATGGAACCTGGAGGCTCTGAGCCAAACAAGACAGCGCAGGGAAACCCTGTGACGCTAAGGCTGGGGCTGCAGACCGGCCACCAGAGACCGAGTGCCTGCCTAGTCCCTGGCGGATCAAGCCTGACATTTGGCTACAATGCCTCACTGCTCTTGCCATTTGCAAAAGCATCCACCACATTAATGGTCCAAGACTTGGGGAGGGCTTAGAAACATTAAAACTTACAACTTCCTCTGATCCACACAGGTGAAAGAGCTGACCACACTGCACCCTGCCTGCCCCATTCAACTGGAAATGGGAGAAGCTAAGGGAAAGGAAGGGTCCTGCAGGGCTCAGGAGGTAAGGATCTGGCGGGCAACAAGGAAAGCCCCAGCTCTCACATTTGATGTTGAAGGAGGCATTGGTACTGCGGACCTCCTCTCCAGTAGCCTTATCCCGAGCCACGCACTGGAAGGCTCCTGAGTCCTGCAGCCGGTCCACAGCTGCAAAGCTGAGGCTGCTACCCTGGGCGAAACGCCGCTCGGTGTCCTGGACAGGGGCGCCATCCAGCAGCCAGTACACGTGTACTGAGCCTGAGGCCTCGACCTCACAGCGGAGCAGAGCCCGGCGCCCCTGCAGAGCATCCTGGGAGGACGGCTCCTTTATGAAGACAATGGCTGCCTGGGTACCTGCAGATGGGGACAAGGGACAGACAGGGTCAAGAGGAGATGCAGCCACTGTCCTAACACAGGTCACCCTATAGACAGGAGGAGAAAAGGGGCTATGTACACAGGAGGTGTCCAACATCCAATAGGTACAGGTGGCAAGATTCATGAGACCACAATTGCCAAGTGTCCGATGAGGAACTTTTAAAGTGTGCTGGGTGGTTCACAGGATGCCAGTCTAGAGGGAGACAGAGGACAAATATACAGGCCATGGGGAAATTCACGACAAATGATTGGTGTGGACAGTCAGTGCCTCTAGAGCACAGATGAGGGAGGAAGCCCCAAGGGTTGGGGCGAGCGATGCTGATGGCAAACAGGGGGCTACCCAGAGGAAGAGGGCTTCGGAACTGTGGGACTAGATGAAAGGAGGTCTTGATGCTAGGCTGGGAAGCAGGGGACATTAGCAGGTAACCCTCCCCACCTTCTTCAGAAGCCAGGATGCTAAGCAAAATTTAAATTAAATCATGATCCAACAAGCATCTTTCAAGGATTATTGGCACTCACACACCCACTGAGGGTCCACAGGTCAGGAAGGGAACTCTGAATCTCACTCACAGAAACTGCAGCCCAGTGTTCCCCAGGGGCTTCTCTGGGAGAACCCACCCCTTTACAGGAGAAACCAATATTCTCTAGAACTAGGCCTATTCCCAAAGGCATGCCAAGGCCACCCACATTCCCATTCTCTATCCCTAAGAATTCATGTGTGGCCAAGGCTGGCTTTTCTGGGCTAAGTTGAGAGGAGAGCCAAGTGGTTCCAGGTTTTCACCTGAATCCATTCCCCCTCCTGCAGGGCTACAGTTCAGCTCTGGCCAAGGGGCCCCCTCAGAGAAGGGGGGCCCTGCTACCAAAGGTGGAACCACAGCCAGTAAGAACAAAGGGAAGAGTGAGAAGCCTGTGCTGAGCAGCAGATGGGTCGGGGAGGCGGAGGGCAGGGCCAGGCAGGTGGCATGGTTACAGCAGCAGGAATAACACACTGGGCTTTGTTTCTGGCCCACGTGAGTACTCTGCAAAGACCCAAAGCTGCTGAGCCTGGAAGACAAGCCTCCTGGAAGACCAGCCAGGGGTGGGTGACAGCACAGAGGGGGGCCACCCCTCCAGGAGGAAGAAACGGACCACCTGGGGCTGCTACATGAGACAACAGGCTCTGCCTCCGACCAAAGTGGGCCCAGCTAGGGCAGGAATGAAGAGGCTAACAGGTCCTGCCTATTTCCTCCCAAACCACTGGAAACTGATCTCAGGATCCCACAGGGCTGGGCCCAGGTGAGGGGCTGCCCCTAATGCTGGTCTTTCTCCCAACATTCTCAGAGGGGCCAGCCCACACAATACATGAAGCTAGAAATGGCTCAGAGCATCCCCATAACATCTCAGTGGGGTACTGTTGGCTCTCTAGATGGGAGAATCCTCCACCATGCTAGGCTGGCTAACTCACCTACTGTGGAAGTTAACAAATCAGCCCCCTTGGCACTGCTAAGCACCCCCAATCACCTTGACAATCCAAATACCTCCACTCACTTCCAAACATCGCATAGGAGTGTGGCCCTCCCCTGCTTGGTATAATCCATTTGTAGTACTGATGGGTAAACTGAGGTCAAGAGAGATGAAGGCATTTACCCAAGATCAAATATAATTTGTGGCAGAGCCAGGACCACGACCATGGCCCCACGCTTTTCCCAGCCCTGCCCAGGAACTCAAAACCAACCCTGGAAGTATCTGATCCCACAACGGGTCTCACTCCCCGCAGCCAGGGAGAGGTAGACACACCTCTGGCAGACAAATGCCAGGCACACAAAGGCGCTCAGCTGACTACTGGCTGAACTGAGGTAACCTCAAAGGAAGAGTGGCAAACATGGAGGCGCCTGGAACCTCTCCTGAACACCTCTCATTACACAATGGGCAGCCCTGAGCTGAGGCCCAGTGGGCCTCTTTAAGTGTGACTCACCAAAATCTGGGATCACAGACCCAGAACTCCAAGATGCTCATCAAAGGCTAAAGAGAGATGACCTGCCTCAAAATATAGGCGAACCCCCACAGCCCCACTCTGCTACTCCAGACACAGTGGGGAGCCGAGTCTCACCACACAGAGGAGTAGAGGAGCATTAGTTAAAGTTTGGAATCAGACAGGTGTTGCTCAAATCCCGACCCTCACACTTGATGTGTCTGACCTTGAGCAGAAGTGCCTCGGACAGAGCGAACCTGGTAAATGGCAGCTATCATTAATACCATCATCACCCTTCCTGCCCAAGGATCCACATTTTAAGAACATTAGAAAACTCCCTTACAAGCCCAGAACCACTCCCAGACCCTGGATGGGCTGGAGTCACCACAGCATAGAAGTCTGATGGGTGGGATGGAGGGAAAGGGGCTATGGGGTTGCAGGAACCACAGACCAGTGGCCACAAAAACCTGAGCTGGGAGAAGAAATGGTATGACTCAGAGGGGACCCAGCTTGGCCTCCAACATCCCCTCCTGGGTCTGGGGCTGCCCCGTGGCTGTGGTGAGAGATGCTGCATTCCCAGACTGCCACTCAGAGCCCCCTGCGCCCCCACGATAGGGCCTGGGAAACATCAAAGCAGGCCCTGCGGGGCCCTCTGTCCTGACGTCAGCTCACAGAAGGTCCTGGTTAGTGCTTGGCTGGGGCAGACTTTAGATGTTACAAAAGGCAGGGAGAGCAGCCGCCAGGCCTTCTCCAAGCCCCCAGGGCTTGCTCCAAGCCCACAGCTGGGCCATGAGGCTCCTCATGCAGGAGGCCAGCCCAGTGCTGTGGCATTCACATTTGCTGAGAAGACAGTGTGAGGTTTGCCGGTCTGGCCACCTGCATGTTTTGCTAGGGAAAACAGGCAGGAGACTTAGAGACAAACCAAGGAGCCTCCAGCAGAAACAGACTCCATAAAAAGCAGGACTGGGAAGTGAGGAACTCTTCAGATGCTTCGGCTGATACAACCACCAAAAAGTGAAGGGCAGCAATGACACTGGAGGAGGAAGGCTTTGGGGGGCTGAAGTGGTACCTGCCTCAAGGTGGTACAGTAACCAGCACATTCCTATCCCTGTAATTCCTCTTCCTTGAGGATGTCCCCAGGGCTGTGGCCTAGGGAAGAACTTCTTTGGTGGAATGCTGTCCTGGGCTTCCCAAAGCTGCCCCTTTAACAGTCTGGCCACACTATCTATACACCTTGCCTTCTATACATGGGACCTCACAGAACACACAGCCGATGTGCTCCTTGAGGCAGCTTGCTCAGGGTAGCAGCTTCGATGCTGCCCAACAGCCCTGCCACTCCCTAACAATGCCAACTTAGTCTGGCCTCTGCCCTTGCCATGAAATGGGGACCCTACCACTCAGGCTGTGTGAGGTTAAGTGGATTTACAGAGCCAAAGCCCACAGCACGGAGCACACAGAGGACGGGGCTGCCCCGCTGGGCACAGTGGGCTCAAGAAACCCCTCCACAATGACAGGCAGAGCTATCTGCCCACACATGGCACTGACCTCAACAAAGCTGGAGCAGCAAATACCCAATAAGGACATTTTCCAAGCCGTTTTCTCTGCTCCCCAACAGCCATCTATATGCAGACACTCACTCTGCCTGGGCCCTGGCCCCAGCCCCTGAGAAAGGGCTGTGTGGGCAGCAGCCCAACTCGTGCTCCCGCTCCCCAGCACGCATCTGGTCTGGTGCCTGCCCTCCTTGCTGCTCTCTGGGCTCCAGGCCCAGTCCACCCATGTGTGTATACGTATGCATGTGCGCACACACATATGTATAAACATGATTTTATAGAGAGCAGAGAGCAGGAGGAAGTTTTTCTGCTCTGAAGTAATTTTAGCTGCTTCAGTCCAAGTATCCATCTGGGCCACTCAATGACCTGTATCTCAGGGGCCAGTCCTCCTAGTCTGAAAAAACCACTCCCGGGACACTGTATAGGCCCAGGACCTGCCAACTTGACCAGATGATTTTATCTACCCTCTTTCCCTCTTAAGAAATTTTGTGCTTTGAACAGATGCCTTAGGACCAGACTGAGATACCAAAATGACCCTGGTTGACCCCAGAATGGGCATTTTGCAGATTCTGTGTGATCAAGTGAGTGACTGTGACCTCTCCCACAAACGAGACCAACCAGCCACAGGAAAGTGGCTGCCTCCTCCATGCCTACGACTCAGTCCTGGCTGCAGGGCCCAAGGCCGTGAGGAACCATCCTGACGCCCAGCTGACCCTGACAGCCCAGGCCTAGGTGGCTCCTGTTGGGGCACACAGACCCCCTGAGGGACAGGTTGGCCAACTTCCTGTGCCCTATCTGGGGCAAAGCATCAGGACACAGGCCAGGAGAGGCTGCCCTGAACCAGAGAGGCACAAATGCTCCAGTAAAGAGTGCGGCCCCCAGGACCCTCACCCACACAAGGACAGTCCTCCTCACAAGTCCCCTCCATCTGGAAACTCTAGGGGCACCAGGGTACCTGCCCTACTCCTCTTCCCCCAGGGACCGATGCAAGGTAGCACAGTCCCTGGCCTTCAGGGATTTAACCGGCATGTTCCCAGCTGCTCTGGAGCCATTCAAGGTCCATGGCCCATAGACATTTGAAGTTTTTGGAAGAATAAATCTCAATTGCTCCAGGAACAAGTCGCTTGGATGGACAACAAGCCCAGTCACCCCTCAAGTTGACCCAGGTAGGCAGAAACACAAAATGCTGAATGGGATTGGTGGGTTTGGGGACCTAGGACACCTTCTCCCTGACCACTAGAATACCGCCAATATGCAGCCTGTGGCTTAGGCACCCGCAACTGAACTGAGAAGCCCAGAACACCCAGTTCAGAGGGTCGCTGAAAACTGACCACAGCTGGCACGAGATCCAAATGCAAAGCACGAAGTTCCCCCTCTTCTGTCTCCCCAGTGTCTACAAAAGGTCCCAGGTCTGCTGATAGGAGCCCTGCAGCCTTCCACACGCCATACAGCCCTGGCTCTGTGTGATGCAGGAGGGACCAGAGCCAGGGGCCCAGCTGAGTTTTCCTGTCCTGAGATTTAACTGTAAATATCTGGAGAGGTTCCCACATCCGGGTTAGAGGAAGAAAACAAAACCACCAGGGATTAGGGCAGAAACAAGCTAGCAGGCCAGCTCTTCTACCTTAGATGAAAACCACAACTCAGAGCTGCCCTGCTCACTCCTGGGAGGCCTTGGAGGCGGAGATCAACCTCTAAGGCAGGAGCACGACCTTGTGTCCAGCATCACGTGGCACCCGAACCCACAGGGACACATATGCCAGCTGGAGATGTGGCTTCAGCAGCCACACTATCCCACCCCAGCTAGAGGCAGCCTATCTTCCACTGGGACAAGGGGGCCATACTTGGGACACACCTCTCACCCTCAGGAACCCTCCCATGGATGCTGTGTCTCCAAGGAAGCAGTAATGAATTATAAAAACCCTGCCAGCCAGGGTGAGGCTGTGCGATCATGCAGTAGGAACATGGGGCAAGGAGACTGGATTCCAGTCTCGATACAACCAGTAACAAACGGAGTGACCCTGGCAATCACCAGCACCCCCAATGCCCCCGCCAGCCAGGCAGTTTTATTATCTGTAAAATTAGAGAAATTAGAGGACAGTCACCAAGACCTAACACTGGGTTCACTGCAATGACCCTCAGAGGCAGTTACAGAAACAAAGGGTTTACTCCCTCCCTAGTCGTCGTCCCCCCACCCCCCGTCCCCAAACTGCAGAGCCCGTCCCAAGAGCCCACGCAGCCAGCCACCACAAGGACAGCACTGGAAGGGATTAAGTGTGATGCTATAAATGGCAGGTGTTCGGGTTGGAGGCAGCTGGGGGTTGCAGACAGGGACCCAGCACCACTTCTGACAAGCTGCTCCCATTCCTGTGGCTCAGCCTGCATCCTGCCTCCCTAGGAGATCCTGCCTCTGCCTTGGCCGCACACTTACACTGACAGCTCACTGCCTGTGATACCCAGAATATTCCTACCTGTGCTGTGACTGAGCGCTGTATCCCCCAAGCTAGACTGTGACTGTCAGCTTGTGGGGAGAACAGGCATTCGTGCCCAACAAGAGATGGCTGTGCTCTTCAGAGTGCTTGGGCCACACAGTAAATACCCCACCAGCCTTTATGGGGGAATAAAGTCACTTAAGAGTCTACGTGACCTGAAATGTTGTTCTATGTCCTTTATCCGATCTTAGCCAACTTAATTTTCCTCTCTGGGTCTCAGTTTCCTCACCTGGCAAATGGCAGCCTTGAAACTGGTTTTAGTTATTCTTTCTCAGGCCCCTAGGAAAAAATAAAATGCACATTTGGTACAGACCAATAAAAGTCTGTGTATTTTTCAGGGAAGTAAAAATCCCCATAAATTCTAAGGAACAGTGGACCCCAGATTAAAATGTCCTTTGATAGGGTGGTCCCTGAGGTTTCCAAAGGCCTGGTAAAGGGGGTGTGGGGCAGTAGCTCTGGAAGAGAACAGTCAGGGAGAACCAGTTCTCAGCCCCAAGAAGGAGAGAGGGAGGGACAGACAGCAGTCAGCTGTCTCCTGCGCAGAGAAAGCGATAGGGCTGCTGGGCTAAGAGACTGGGAAATGAGCCAGCAGCCCAACCCCAGGAAGACCTCAGGGACACTCAGTGGGTGAGCTCAGGGATTCCAGAGGGCACAAAGACGCTAGCCCTTCCTCATCCGGAGAAGATGGAAAGGGATTCCCTGTAGGCTCCACTGCCTTTCAGTATGAGGGTCCAGAGCCGAGGCCCAACCAGGTCTGACTCCCGCGTGCCGTGGTGAGGGCTCTGGGAGACCACAGCAAGAACAGCAGCAGGCTTGGGCTGGGAGTGAGCTTCCCATGGTCTTCCTGTGGAGGCAGGGGGCAAACTAAATGACAGCCTGAGGACCACTACCTTGGTCCACTACTGGCTGGACCAAGTCTTAGTTTATGAATTTTCAAGACAGGCTCAGAAAACTCTGTGAGACTCCGTTTTCCGAGCTCTTTTTACCCATCTTTGCATCACCCCTGGTAGACTGATAAGGTAGTGAGCACAGACCCTAGATCTAACCAGAATGGTCAGAGTAGTTCACCCCAAATTCCCTGTGGAAGGGAGAATATAACTTCCTGCCCTTTAGGTGGAGTGGCCTCAACTACATTTAATGAGGAAAGTCCTCCCTTAGACCTGATCTGTCCAATATGGTAGCCACTAGCTACAGGGGGCTATTTAAATGTAACTTAACTAAAATGAAACAAAATTGAAAATTCATCTCCTTCATCACACTAGTCACATGTCAAGTACTCAGGAGCTGCATGTAGCTACTGGCCACTGTACTGAACAGCACAGATACGGAACAATTTCCACCTCTGCAAAAAGTCCTACTGGACAGGCTGCCTTCACTCATCTGACCACTTCTTGAGGCTTTGTGCACAGGCACGTGATTTCTCATCCAAAGAACCCTCAATGCGATCAGCCTTACTTTCAAAGGACACTGGAGTCAAGGCAATCCCAGTAAACAACAGGGCCAGGAACTGTCCCTGGGTCTGTGATGCCACACTGGCTGCTTTTCATTGCTTTCACTTATTCTAGTCTTTTTAATGTAAAGCCTTTTCTTTGTATGTGCTCTGGCAAAATGTGATTGTTGTTTCATCTGCAGGTATTTTGACTTGTGTAAATGATCTTGTATTATCTCTCCCTCTGCTTCTTACTTTTACCCATTTAGCACTATATTGTGAAGATCCTTCCCTGTGGCCGTCACCTACATCCCGCTGCTCTCCTCAAAAGATGATCGTACTGTTGGGTTTGAACAGGTGGGGGAAGGAGCAAATAAATCTTTTTAAAACAAGGATGCAGCTGAACATACGCAGTTTGAAAATCAGTCTTTGAGCCTCCACCCTCCTCTCTGTGAGCCCCCAGCACCCTGCCCTGGCCTCTATCACAGCACCTAGCCCCACACTGTTTCCCGCACTCATCTGGGGATCGTCAGAGCTTGGCAAAACACACATGCAAACACACACATACACCAGCTTCTCCTGTTCCCCTTACTCCTCTCCGCAAACCCAAAAAGTCACTGAAAAGGCTGGACCTCAGCTGGTTTCAAAGGGACAAGAGAAAAAGTCAGTCTTATGCTTTTATATTTAGAAGTGCTCTGCAAACCACTTCCTGGAGCAGACAAGAGTGGGGAATGTGAGGAAATCACTTTGCTATGTGTGATGTGGGAAGCATGAGCCACTCAGGGCCTATGGCAGCCACGTACCCAGTGACACGCAGCGATGCTTAACACATGTCCAGGAGACCAATGCGCCCCTTGGCAGCCTGGAGGAGGCCCCCCTCAGACAACATGCTCAACAGCCTGGCTGTCCTCCTGTCAGGGCCAGAAACAAGGCAGGGCCCAGGAGTCTGAACTAGACACCATCTTCCAAGTGCCCCGCCCCCAGCCTTCCTTTCTTTCCTTTTCCACCTGTCTGACCAACAGCTGCTTCTGGAAACCAACCCTGCTCTCCAGGGAGGAGTCTTAGAAAGGGATGCTCCAGGCTTTTAGGCCTCAACCTGAGACACAAAGATAAGAATCCACACTGAGGGAGGAGGCTTGGAAGAGCAACTGGCTTAAAGAGACAAGGGTGCCCTCCTGGACTCTAGTCTGCTGGGGTGTGGGATGTAAGAGAGGAAAGATACCATGTGGTGGACACCCACTACTTCAACCATGATCACTGCTCAGACATTACGCAGATGTAATGGAGTCTGGCCCAGTGTCACTGGGTGAGGGGGGCACCAGTGGACAGAGGGGGAGGTGGAAGGCAGGCCAGAGTCAAATCAGCAGACATTTCCTAGATCCTTATAAATCTCATTTTACTGCTTAAAATATAAACTTCCTAGTAAGGCAAAACTAATTTTGTTCTTTTGTTTAACCTCTTAATTGCATTACTAATGATTTGTTCCTTTATTTTTGTAAGGAAAATAACTGAAAAAGTCTTTTTTTTTTAAATCAGCTGTTTAGAAAAAACACTCTGACTAAAGATGGCAAAATAAGTATTTCAACCTCCAAATCGATAACAACAGATGAAAAAAATACAAACTGATGAATGACAGAAACAATTTCTTGTAAGTTTTTTAAAGCACCAAAAACTTGCAACTCATCGCCAGATGCTTAAAGCCTAGGGATACCTGACTCTGGGGGTTAAACGTCATGAAACATAAAGCACACACAAATAGCTGCAGGGGAAAAGGCCCCTAAGAGTGGCTGATGCAATATTGAATTAAATAGAAAAGAAAAAAAAAAAGACCTGAAGTTTATTTCATGCCTACTCTGCAATCTTTAAGTCAGGATCTGGAAGGCACCAAGCTCTGACTTCACTTGAGTGTGGAACTGGCTGTCCCTCCATTCCAAGAGGTGCTTCTTACAGGCCTTTTAAAGTCTTGGGGGGGGGGGGGGGGAACGACACAGACAAGCAGACACTGATGGAGAGAGACAGAGGGAGACAGGAAGATGAGATAAAGGGAGCCCGAGGGAGACAGAGAGACAGACTGACTGACTGTTTGCATGACCAACAGAGACAGAGAGGCCATACTAGACACAGGAAGGATAACAACCAACAGAGACAGAGGGAGATCAAGAGACTAAGAAAAAGAGATACTGGTGACAGAGAGAGAAGGTAAGAGATCAACAGGTAGACACAGAGACCAACTGAGAGACAGAGATAGAAACGTAGAGTCATAGAAAGACTCAGAGAAAGGGTTGAGAGACAATGACAAAGAGCACAAGAGTATGTGCACAAGTAAGTACACACAGGGCTCCTCATGCCTGTAGAACAGGCGGCCCCAGGCTCACACTGGTTCCAGTTTCCCCGGCAGGTCTGTCTCTGTATCTCCAGTAAGGAGCTCCTTCCATCACCCTCTCCAGCAGCTACATGGGCTCAAAATTCAGACAGCCCCTGGCCACAGGCCAGGGGGCTCTATAGATACCAGATTCAGACAATCCGTAATGGAGAACCCTCAAATTAGAGGCTCCTGGTAAATAATTCACCAACAGTACAGTACCTTCCCTGGGCTCATCCATTATTCACCAAGATAAATGTACCATACTGTTATACTTCCTGACATCTAAAAATGGTCTGAGCCATTAGGCCAGGAGCAAGAAGACAGCAGGGCAATTTCTACCCAACTTCCAGAAACCCTGACCCAGCAGTCCTCCTACTTTTGGAATTCAATCTGCTGCTCCTCACTCAAGGGCAAAGCACTCACCTTCCAGAAAGGGCCAGATCTGGGCTCAGACCTTGAGATCCTCAAGCAGGCCCCCACAAAGCCATCAAGAGCCCAGTGCCAGGTCAGAGCTGCACCCAGAAAAATCCTGAGCAAAACGCCCATGGGCACCAAATCCCAGAGATTCTGGCCCCCTCAATGAGAAAAGGCAACCACTCTGTCTAAAGGCAATTCTGTTCCTAGAAGGTTCAAAGAGTTTGACTTTGATGCCAAATGAGTGGCAGTTATGAAAAGTAGGAAGAACTGCATCCTAAACCTGGCTCTGCACAAGTCACTGTTCTTCAGGCCTTCCTTTCCCCACAAGTAGAATCGGCAGGCTGCTCTTCATCCTGTGGGGCTTTGACAAACATCAGATGCCCTCTGGGAAGTCTGAAGAGCTACACAACCTTAAGACCCTGGCCTACAGCATCCAGGCAGGATGGAGATGGAACAAGGGCTCAGAGTCCAGTCAGGCGTCCTGCACACGGAGTCTACTCTCCTCCACTTACCAAGTGTGTGAACTTGGGCAAGTTGTTTATCCTTGCCGTGCCTCCTCCATTTCTGTATCTATAAAACAGTGCTAATAACAGTGTCCGCCACGTAGGCTTGTGAAAAGTAAATACACAAGTTAACAAATGAAGCATGTTTGGAACAGGGCCTGGCACGTATTAAGGACTATGTGAGTTTGGGCTCTTAGCCGTTATTTATTGTCATTGCTATGGTGGGGATTTTTTTTTAAATCTTTTATGAACTACATCCCATCACAACCACCTCTTATCCAGTGAAGGCTTTTGCTGGCGTTCTTCTCATGCAGGCCATTCAGAGCTGCAAAGAGCCCTGTTTGATCTGCCACTCACCCAATCTCTGCCATCTGAGTGTAGTGATTCTCTCTGAACAGACCCCGAGGTCTGAAACTTCGTCCCCACTGCCGCCCGACTGAGCCTTGGAGCCCCCAGTCACTGGATGTACCTAATGTAGGGGGCTCTGTGGTTCAAGGGTTGCTGCCCTGTGTTGGTGAAGCTCTACAGGGTAGCTGCAGATGGCTGGGAGCTTTGCATGCTGTTGCCTGCTGCCCCAGGGGCCCCCAGGCAGTGACCAGATTATTAGTTGCTCACAGTTCCATACACTCCCTTCCAAAAGCTTCTCAAATCAGAGGCACCTTCAGTGAACAAGAGTCAGAGCGAGACTGACTGGGTAACAATGGATCCAGACCATCCTGGTATGAGGAATGCCTCTGACCTCATGGAACACAACTGTAGGGAGGTGAGGAGAGTACAGTGGATGTTTATGTACCAACTCACATCTGGAGAGAACCATTAGACTTCAGCTTTCTGATCTCATAAGGCCTCAACAAGAAAGGACTGAAAAGTTCTATGCTTTGTAAAGGGAAATACCTGACTGCATAAAATAGAAGTTGTAAACAACTCTCAACGGCAAACGACAAATTAGGAAAATTATTTCCAGCAACTGACAGAATTGGGTTTGCTGGCCTTGATATCTAGTTACAAATCAATCATAATAACTACAAAATTCTAATAGTAACACAATCAAAACAACATGACGAGTTCTCGAAACAAATGTAAATGATTAATAAATATAAGAAAATGTTCTAATGCATTAGTAACACAAGAAATGCAAATTAGAACAAGTTATTCTGCCTGTCAGATGAACGCCAGGAATTTAAAAATAACTCAACACTGGCAAGTCTATGGAGGAATGGTCCTCAGGCTTTGCTGATGGGAGTGTAAATTCTAATAATTCCCTTCTGGAAAGTGGTTTGGTAAAACTGTACCAATATCTTTAAACATGCATGCCCTGCCTCCTTGGAGAAGTGCCTGATTCCAGATCTGCGGCAGGAAATGTGTGAAATGAGCCTGGGACATTGTATTCTACAAGGAAACAAGCAAAGACGAGCAGGGTCATGTCAAAGGTTCAGGGCCAGCATGAAGAGGCCCCATGGTCCAAAGACAGGGCCACATAAGCATCCATGAGGATAATATCTACACCGACTTAAACACATCAAGTAAGTTGAAAATCCATGAGTTCATAATGATGTGTTTTGTGTGGTTTTTAATCCTCACCAGAGGATATATAAGGAAGAGGGATAGAGAAAGAGAAACATCGACTGGCTGACTCCCATGTGCGCCCCAAATGCAGATCGAACCCACAACCTTTTGGTGTATGGGATGACACTCCAACCAACCGAGCCACCCAGCCAGGGCAATGATGTTTAAAAAAACACACAAAAAAACAGGCCCAAAGCCTTTCATTGGTCACCTTGGAAGGATGCTAGAAAACCAAACTCATTATTTTAAAAACAGATAAAGAATCAAGCACTTATTTTCCTTTTCTTGCACAGCTGTACCTCATGGTAACCAAACAGTTCATGAGGGGAGGCTTGTCTTTACAGAAGTCTCCTGTGGAGAAACAGAACATCACCATTTTACAACCACTAATGAAATAATGGATCTAGTAATGCTTGTTGATAGCTAATTCCACAGAGAACCAGATGTTGTGTCTACTGAGGGGCGTACACATGGGGGATGGGGTGGGGTGAGAATCAACTCTGAACCTCATGAAGTCTCTAGAGCTAAGTTTCATTATTAAAAAGTTTTAAAAGCTTCCCAGGACCAATTTGGAAAACACGGAAGAAGTTAGATAACGGGCCACCAACTAAAACAACTGAATTCACGTTCTGTGAACTCTATTGCTCCCACAGTTATTAAAACCTGTTATTTAACATTTCAGGTAACTTACAACCGGTCTTCTCGACTAGATTCTAAGCTCCCTGAGGACAGGGCTGGTCTCACACTCATCCACCCCCTGCAGGTACTCAGGAAACACCAGCGGGCCTGCAGTGGTTTTACTGAGCCAGATCTTTGGCCCCATTACCGTGCAAGATATGGAACCAGCAGAGGGTCAAAGCCCAATATGGGATCCCAGTAGGCAATTACATTAATTATCATTATTAATTCAACAAGCATTTATTTAGAGCCTACTGCCGCCAAGTACTCTGCAGGACACTGGGGATGGAGAGAGAGAAACACACAATTACTAACTTTAAGTATCTTAGTTTAGTGGGGGAGTTAGATAAATAAACATATAATTACAATAATAATTAACACTTACTGACCACTTACTTTACGCCAGGCACTATTCCAAGAGCTTTAACCATATTAGCTTGTCGATGCATATAATCACTCATTAAGGTAGGTACTATGATTCCCAGTATGCAGATGAGGAAATTGAGACACAGAGAGATAAAGCTACTTGCTCAAGGTCACACAGCTAGTACGTCACAAAAGCAAGATTCAGACCTCAGGTCACCTGCCTCCAGGAGAAAGCTGTCGCTATCACTAAGCTTTCCGGAGCATGGTGGTGGGTGCCCAAGACAAGCTTAGAGTGAGAGGGGGAGGGGCAAGGAAGAAAGCACTTCAAAAGGAGGGTTTAGGAAGGAATGGGGCTTGTCCAGCCAGAGTTGCTCAGTTAGTTGAGCGTTGTCTTGTGAACTGTAAGATTGTGGGTTCAATTTCCAGTCAGGGCACATGCGTGGGTTGAGGGCTCAATCCCCAGTCGGGGAACATACAGGGAGAAGCCAATCGATGGTTCTCTCGCACATCGATGTTTCTCTCTCTCTTTCTAAACATGTCCTCGGGTAAGGATTAAGAAAAACAAAAAAAGAAGAAATAGGACTTCCAAACAGAACAAGACAGGTACTCAAAGACAAAGCAAGGTCAGAAAATGCCGGGTAATTCAGGATGCTCAGAGCTTAAGGGGTGATCAGGGGAACACAGGAAGAGGGCCACTAGAATGCAGGTTTGTAGGGGAGACAAAGGAAGTGAGATACAAATTTACCCTGCTCAGGCTGTCCCAACAAAAAAATGACCACCACAGTGAGTCCGTTTCCCAGGGGGTGGTTGTTAGGGTAGAAAATGGACTGAAGAAGCTCTTTGTCATGCAGAGAGCAGCAGGCGCAGTCACTCGGGCATTATTATGGGATATTGACATACCTGTTCTATTAGTTTCCTAGAGCTACTCTAACAAATTAAAACACCAGAAATTGATTCTCTCACCAATCTGGAGGCTGGAAGCCAGAAATCAAGGTGTCAGCAAGCTTGGTTCCTATGGAGGCTCTCAGGGAGTCTGTTCCATGCTCTCTCCAGCAATCCTTGGTGGTTGCTGGCAATCCTTGGTGTTCCTTGGCTTGTAGATGTTATCACTGGTATCAGGACTTGGGGATTAAACATATCATTTGGGGGGACACCATTCGCCATTCAACCCATAACACCTGCCATTCTGTAACTTGCTTTTTTCACAATACAGTTAACTGAATCTATCTTCTCATGACTGTTCACATGGTTCTAGCACATTCATTTCAACAGCTGTATATTATTTCACTGTATCAGTGACCTATAACTATTTGTCAAACACCCTAATGGATATTCAGATGGTTTTAAATATTTTCCATTACAAGCAATGCTCCAACGGAACCTCTCTGTACAGGAACTTATGCACACTGGTAACAAGAGTCTTTCTGTAAGACGACTTCCTAGAAACAGAAATCCCCCTGGATGAAAGAGAATACAATTTCAAGGTTTTGATAAATGATAAACGCTCTTTATAAAGGTTGTGCCAATTTATGCTTCCTTACCAACACTGATATTTACTAACCTTTGTCAATCTGAAAGACATAATACTTTTGTTTTAATGTGCAATTTGTTTGAGACATTTTATCTGTCCTTTAACAAGAAATAGCAATCTTTCATATTTTTACTGGTTAGCTGAATTCCTCATTGCCTGTTTTCTATTCAACTTCCTTGCCTATTATTTTCTTGTTTATTTTTTGTTTATCTTATTAATTTGTAATCAACAAGACCAGAAATATAAAGCCTTTTCTGCATTACACTTTCCCCAGAGAATGGTCATTAAGTTACTGATTGCCTACTGTGTGCCAGGCATTGTTCTAACTGCAGCAGTGAAAGAGGCAGTGAAGGCTCCTGTTCTCACCTGTTATTTAACTTCTCTCAAGAAAATGTTTGCACATGATTTGGGCTGGGCAATAGATAGGAAGCAAATTTCCTCCTTAAGTGCAGAAGTGCCTTGAAATTAATTTAAATACTGTCCTGTTTTGATCCACTTGAGAGTCTTCTGGGGGAAAATCTACTCTATTTTCCAGCTGTCCTGGAAGCATCTACAAAGGAGCAGTGTGGTTAGTGAAAATGGAAGCAGGAATAGCTGACAGGCAGCTGCTTCCTTTCCCTGAAGGGAAGAGCCACAGCCCCAGGTGTCCAGGGCCTTCAATGGTTAAGCCCCTTGAGTTCAGAGAGCAAAGGAAGTTTTAAGCAGGATTAACTCCTTCCCATTGCAGTAGAGGGGGTACCATTGGAGCCTCACTCCACCTCCTCCCACAAGCCCCAGGGAGGGGTGATGTCTGATTGGACATTTTTGGCTGACCCTTCTTCCCCCAACTACTTAGGATGCAGACAGAACACATTTTATACAGGTAGTCTACACATACACACACACACAGGGATGGATCAGACCAACTTATCCTCTTAAGATTAAAACTCTGTTCCTCCACTTAGCCTTTATTAATAATAAAGGTGAGACATTGAGCTCCATCTGTCCAATTCTAGTGTCTTTCTTTCCTCTCTCCCTCCATTTGTTTCAAATTGAGTGGAGAAGGGTGACATTTACTGGTTTCTTGAACATATAGTTTCCATTTTATTGCGTTATGCCTGAGTATTTTATGGGGTTTTGTTGATTTTGTGAGAGGATAAATGTTTTCACTGTATTTTCTAAAAGGTATTAATTGCTGATAGAATTTGATCCTTCTGGGTTTTGTGCAGTTTTGCACTTGGCCAAATGACTCCACTGTCTTATTGACTCTAGTGTTTTCAGTTGATACTTAGGCTTCACATGTAAAAAATAATACCATCAGCAAAAAACAGTAACTTTACTTTGACTTTTGTTTCTTATAGTATTATTTCAGCTACAATTTCCAGAATGCTGAATAGTAGTGACTTATTTTTTTTAAATGTTTTTACTGATTTTTAGAGAGAGAAGGGAGAGAGAGAGAAACATCGATGTGAGAGAGAAACATCGATTGGTTGCCTCCCATATGCACCTCTACAGGGACTGAACCTGCAATCTGGCCAGGAATTGAACTGGTGACTTTTCGGTACACAGTATGACACTCAGCCAACTGAGCCACACTGGCCAGGGCATGACTTATTATTTTTTTAAATATGTTTTTATTTATTTTTATACAGAAGGGAGAGGAATAAAGAGATATAAACACTGATGAGAGAAAAACATTATTATTGGCTGCCTCCTGCATGCCCCCAATGGGGATCAAGCCAGCAACCCAGGGAAGTGCCCTGACTGGAAATCGAACCTGTGACCTCTTGGTTTCTGTGTCACTCAACCACTGAGGCACATTGGCTGGACATGACTTGATTATTCTAATGAGAACAGTATATTTTCATATTTAAATATAATGTTAGCTGGGGTTTGAGATTTTTTTTAAAAAATCAAGATGTTAATTTGTTCCTGTCATTTTTTTGCATCTATTGAAATAACTGTAAGACTCTGAATTATTTTGATAAATTATGAGATTAAACCATCCATGCATTTTTTAAATAAATCCTTTAATTGGCTATAGTACATTATCTCTAACATAGTATTAGATTTAATTTACCAATATTTTATATTAGATTTTTACACCAATATTTCTATGAAGTGTATTTTTCTTTTCTGCACTGTCAGCCAGCATTTAGGAGCAAAGTTATATCAACTCTGTGACATGCACAAGGTGGCTGTCCTATTCTTTAGCTCTGTGACAGTCTATAAGTTATTACAAGGCCTCAACATTTTTCAAAATTCCCCCTCAAAGCCCTCTGATACAACTGTTTGTTTGTTTGTTTGTTTGTTTGTTTTAAAAACTACCTTGTAATTATTTTTAATAGTTACTGGTCTATTTAGTCAATCGAATGGCTCTTGAATAAATTTCAGTAATATGTTTTCCCAGCACAGATTTGGTAGCATAGCATTGAACATACCCTTGATAATTTTAAAAGTCTTTTCCATCACAATTATCACAATTGTAATTACTAGTATACATTTTCCTAAGCCCTACCCATTAAAGAGTAGGCTCCATCTCATTCCCTGCTATATGTCCCCAGTATCCTCCAGGTGCCTAGCATGTACTCAAGAAATTGTTGTGGTGCCAGAAATGAGGTTAAAGCCTCTTTCTCCTTTCTTATTTTGTTATTAACCTTTTCTCTCTTTTTCTTGATTGGATTTGCCAAAGTTTTTTGTGTGTTTTTTTTTAAGCAATGGAATTTATCAATTCTATATTTTTCATTTCAAGTTTATTCACTTCAAAGCTGTTTACAGAAGAAAATCATCTTAAATTACTTCCTAAGTAATAAGTGAAATAAATTAGGCCACTGGCCTAAAATTAGATGAACAACAGACTTTGTAACTACTTTAGGTCTGTCTCATGTAAAGAGCATGAAACTTTTTTACTCAATCTTAATTTTATCTTAACTCAGAGGGAGGCTTATTCCACTGAAATTTAAAATCACAACTGTTTCCTTTCTTTGCTTTTGTCTATTTTATGTTTTAATATGACAATGCTTCTTCCTTTGTTTTATGTATTGTGTTTTCATTTGCTTTTTTTGTTGTTGTTGCTGATTTTTAGAGAGAGAAAAACACCAACCTGTTGTGTAACTCATTCATGCATTCACTATTTGTGTTCTGTATGCGCGCTGACCGGGGATCAAACCCGCAGCCTTGGTGTATGGGGACCGTGCTCCAACCAACAGAGCTACCTGGCCAAGGCGTGTCTCACTTGCTTTCATTGCCTTTTAGTATCTGCACGGTAGACGTCTTGCTTTTTAATTCTACTAATACACCCTTTATTACTTTTAAAAATCCTGAATCTATTTTTCTAATTATCACATTTTTTCCCATCATCTTCTTCTCACTGTATACTTTCTTCTGGATTCCGAGACCTCTGTAACTGCTACATGACACTGATTAGATTAATTGAGGTGCCGATTCGGCCCTTTAAAGATTATGCTGGAAACTTAATTCTGCATTTTTGGTCTCCTGATATCCGTTCCTTTTCTCAGCCTGTCTTCTCCTTCTCAGTCAGCTTCCTTTTCATCTTAGTCTGTTGTTTCTCATCTGATTTTCCTAAAATCTCAGATTTCATAAAGTACATGTCTTGTTGACATTTTTGGTGGCGGGGGTGGGGATAATGCCTTCAAAAACTCACTTTGTTTTCCCGGCAGTATTCCAAGAGAGAAATGTGAAGACCTGAACGATGCCACAATAACGGAGATATAAGGGGAAGGAACAGATACAAGAGCAATTGAGAGACAGTAACAAACGGACAGCTGGCAGTGCCTTAAGGGCTCCCAAGGATATATCAATGAAGAGTGACAATATATAACCATGTGACTGTCCGTGAAGCTCACCTCCCTGGAACATGGCAACATCAACACCACCTCTGGCCCAAGCTTTACTTGATTAGACCATCACCACAGCCATATGAGGTGGATATTATCATTTTTATCTTTATCACTATCGTTTTCATGAAGAAATGGAATTCAGAAAAGTTAAACTATTTCCAGGACTTGAATTATGGTCTTAGGAATCCGAGAACTTTCTGAGCAACCACTGAGCATCTGGGACCAGGTTAGGCTTTGTGAGAAAAGGGGATCGGAACTCAACCCACCCTCCCAAGCTCATCATCAAGGGGCGGGGGTAGGGGTGGCAACAAAAAGAACACATCTGACAGAATGGAAAATAAAAAGGAGCAGGTAACTCAGCTCCATGTTGTGGAAGGGAAAACATACATGATCCCAAAGATCATGGAATTAGATCCTTGGTGGGCCCTGGGCACCATACCCCAAGTTACCTGGAACAGCCCTGGCCTGCGCTGGTCGTGCTGGCATAATTATTAACAGTATCCCCATCCAAATGGCACATATTCTGGTCCCCCATGCAATGTCCCACACTTGAGCCACGCTTAACAGTTTTCACACATCATCCCGGAGTGTGATTTTCACAGGCCCACTATACAGCACTGATTCAGAAATTTGATGAAAGCTACAAATTCCCTCCCCAGAAAAATTATGATGTAAATATAAATTTTTGAACAGGGTTTTGCTCATAACCTTTGACAGAGCAGCTCCACTTCTGGGAATTTATCCTATAGATATAGGAGTACAAGGGCAAAGCTAGGTGCAAGGATATTTGTGGCGGTTCTGTTTAAAATAGCAAAACCTCAAAAACACCCTAAAGCCTATCAGCAAGGATCGTGTGAAAGAACCCGGGAAGAGAGGTGGGGGTGAGGTGGGGTGAATGCAGACAGCACTTGTTTTAGGCCAAAGTTCCTTTTAAAATATGAAGGGGCCTTCCTGCTCCCCACTCCCCCCAACTCAGCATGTCCCAGGGGAGGAAGAGACAGGAGCAAGCACACAGGAGGCGGCTAAATAATGAATTGTAAGTGTGTGTTTTCTTTGGCCAGGGCATCCTGACCAAGCTCTGGGGGCTGCTGGGCAAACATTTTTCATATTTTAGTAGCTGGCCTATGCCCAAGGCAGTCAGAAGTTAAGTAAGCTCTGAATGAGCTGCGCCCATACTCTCCCCAGCCCCAAGAATTCTTAATGAGGTTCTAAGGCAGCGGCCTCCAGCAAACCCGTCTTGTTGCCTTAAATATCACTCACCCTTCACTACTTTTAATGAATGCAAATGATTCAGCAACAAAACACTTAGCCCGGAGTGAAATCCGTCTTTGTGTGGCTGGTTTCACCAGCTTGTACAGCCTAACTCAGTCAGGGCCCTACTGGGCGGGTGGCCCAGCAGAGCCCGAGGTGCCCAGGCTAGCCCAGGCAGACCCCTGGGCAGCAGGAGCAGACTACAGGAAGTGCTGAGCACCAGAGAAGACCCCCTCCCCCCCTCCCACCCTGCACCCCACCCAACACCCCATCCCCCAGATGCAGACCCTCACAACTCCACCTCTTTACGACTCTGGCTTCAGGGCAGAGGAAAGTGTGAGAGGGAAACAAAAGGTTATTTTCTTTGATCTAATGAAAGGGGCTGGTCCCAGGCACCTCAAAAGGCCTGTCAGGTCACCATACTTCCCGCATTCAAGAGCACCTCACCCCAACAAGCCCACCCCACCTCCTCTTCACATGGTGCCAGGTACCTGAGGAGCTGAGCAACCAGAACCTGAAAAGCTTCCTTGGACTGGCGCCCTCCTTCACTAACTTCATGGAAGCAGCAAAAACAGAGACCGTATAAATAACCCAATTTACACCCTGTTTTCAGAGTTCTCTTTGGCAGCAAAAACTGAAAGCAATTTGTCAGGAGTCTAAGAGCAACTTTTAACAAATTCACTTCCAACCTAGGGCTCAGGGGGGATTTGTTGCCCGTCAGCCTGATCAACACCTCTCCCCAGGGCTGAGGCCGCAGCCTGGCCCAGAACAGGCAGCTGTTAACTCAGCTGCCACAGTCACCCCAGGGCCAGCAGCTGGCAGGAGACCCACGGAGGTCCTTGCAAGTCCTCGCTAGGCTTTTCTGGTCATGGATGTAAACAAGGCATTGAGGAGCTTAGACCCAAACTGGGCAACTGGCTAACCTGAGGACAACTAAGGGCCCATAGGTATCACTTTGGGGGGGCACCTGAGACATAAAAAAGGCTTTAAAAAAGTATTTGCTGCCCAGCTGGGCATGGCTCAGCAGTTGAGCATCGACCTGGGATCCAGGAGATCGGGCTTCGATTCCCGGTCAGGGCACATGCCCAGGTTGCGGGCTGCAGCTGATCAATGACTCTCATCATTGAGGTTTCTTTCTCTCTCTCTCTGCCTCTCCTTTCCTCTCTCTAAAATGAAAAAAGATATATTTAAAAAAAAAAAAAAAAGTATTTGCTGATCTGGTTTGAAAAGAACCACTGCCTTTTTTTTTTTTTAAAATATTCACCAGAGGATATGTTTTTATTGATTTTTAGAGAGAGAGAGAAACATCAGTGTGAGAGAGAAACAGCAATCGGTTGCCTCCCGTACACGTCCCAACCGGGGATGGAACCCACAATCTCGGTATGTGCCCTGACCAGGAATCAAACTCGCAATCTTTTTTGGTGTATGGGATGATGCTCCAACCAACTGAGCCACCTGGCCAGGTGGCTCTTTCAACCCTCACAGGACAGAGAAGATGGTAAGGTCGGGAACCCCAGAAGAAAATTTCACATTGAATTTCAGAAGGCCTCCAAAAATAAGTTTTATATCACCAAAAATGCTCTTACCAGTACATCAAAGGCTTTCGGGAAAAGAGCTCTGGAATGATCTTAACACTTCAATCCCGTTCTTCCTGCGAGTTCAAGGCCCATCACCTCCAGCACCTTATTCTTCTTCAGAACACTGCTAAGGAAGCCAAGAGGGGCGCATGCTCCACAGAAGGGATGGTCTCCTAGACCTTGGACCTGAGTCCCTGCCTTCCAAGTAATCCATTAACCAGCCCCTTCCCTAGCTGGGTACTGAGGGTTACAATTCTGGGCAAGAATACAGAAAGAACCCTGCATTCTGAAGCCCCTATAAAGGCCAAGTAGTGCCTAAACTAAGCCTACAAAAGCAAACACCTGGAAGGTTTGAAACAAATCTATTACAATAGAAAGAAAAAACCTTGCTCTCTTGACATTCACTAACACATACAGCTAACATCTAAACCCCAGCCCCACACCAATCCATCCCATCCTCACATGAACCAGAACTCAACCAAAGGAAGAACTCCCTGGCCTTTGGGCCACCTGCCTCCTAAAGAGGAAAAGGTGCCATTCAGCAGCAAATGCTTGGACAACAGCACAAAGCAGAATGGACAGCACCAGTCGTCTCCACAGAGCGTGGATCAACCCCGCCCAACTGTGCGGCCTGGGAGGGGAGGAAAATGCTACCATCTCTGTCTGTCTCCTGCCTGCCTACTCAGGTCTCCATCGTCTGGCATGCACAGTGCCCGCCTCCTTGGTGCTTCTCTGCATCCTTGTTAATTACTCTCTTCTGGTTCTGTCTTAATTTGCCTACCAGACAATCCACTCTTGGAGTGAGTCTCCAGTGTCCCCGAGGAATAGCCCAGCCTTTTTAAGTGGAGACTACCATAACAGAGGAATTTCCTTTTCATAACAGACTCTTTACCCTCTTAGGGACATCTACCTCCTTTTCTGGACATCTCTTGCCTTGTAAGGACTTAATAGTCCCCCGCCCCCTCGTTTGCCCCTGCCCTGAGACAGACAGACAGAGAGAGAGAGAGAGAGAGAGAGAGAGAGACACACACACACACACACACACACACACACACACACCCACCATGCTTTATGCCTTAAGCATCATTAGTCATTTATGTGCCAGACTAAAAGGAAAACTGTTTGTTTTTTTAATCCTCATTCAAGGATATTTTTTCCATTGCTTTTCAGAGAGTAGAAGGGGGGGAGGGGGAGGGGGAGGGAGAGAGAGAGAGACAGAAACATCGATATGAGAGAGACACATCGATTGGATGCCTCCCGCACGAGCCGAGGATGGAGCCTGCAATCGAGGTACGTGCCCTTGACCACACTCGAACCCGGGACCCTTCAGTCCATGGGCCAATGTTCTAAACACTGAGCCAAACCAGCTAGGGCAGGAAAACAATTTCTATTCAAAGTTACTGGTGAATGGGAAACAAAAACATGCCTGTAAATAAATCGCCCTCATCACATTGTAACTATCTTTTATGGACCCTTCACGAAATCACTAAGTCCTTCACATACACTAAATTTCAAAGATGTCGCTGATTTTAAGATACGCCATTATTTATGTTCCACTAAAAGGAATGGTACCAGTAAACTAAAAACAACACTACAGGTAGGTTTTTTTTACTAGAGTAAAAAAAGAACATCTTATAGAGCAGCCATTAATGTGCATCTCATGGCACATTAACTAATTACTAAAAATCTGTGGGAGGGAAGTCTCTACCCCTTTCCTGGGAAGACCCTGAATATTCCTTCCCTGCATTGAGTACCCTACCCCCTGATAAAATAAACCTAAATAAAGGAAGCAAATTCTGCTAAATAAATAAATAAATAAATAAATAAATAAAATTCTGTGGCACACCAAAAAATGTCTTTTTTTTGCCAATCTGACAAAAAAGAAAAGGTATAATTTTGATTCATTCACACCAGACAGCTGTTGTGCTGGCTGCTATCATTTGTTGTATTTGACAGTCTAAGGGAAAAGAGGTCAGTGCCCTTGACTAAATAGTCAGGTATCGCATGTTTTAAAAATTCTTGGGAACACAGGTTGAAAATCGCTGTTACAGAGTAAATGAAATATAGTACTATCTCACTTAATTCTCACACACTCTCTAATGGGATTGGTATTATCATCTCCATCTTACAAAAGGGAAAAGGGAAGCTCAGAGAGGTGAAGTGAACGAAGGTCTCTCGGGGAACAAACTGTGAGGCCAGAGTTCAGTTCGCAAACAGATCTCTGAATTTCCCTGGGGTGTAGGGGGGGGGGGCCAGGCCTCAGACAGACCCTCCTTGGTGAAGCCGCCCCATCAAAGGCACAAAACACTTGCTTGGCTGATTCCTAAAATCATGGTCTTTTTGCAATTGCACCTTCACAGATCCTACTTCCAGAAACAACAAAAGGAAAACAGGTTTCCCTAGCTCCCTCCTCACAAAACTGGCTGGAAGTGAGGGGGGAACCTCTCAGCCAACTTGTTACATATAAAGCACATTTAACGAGCCTTTCAAGCTCTGGGAGTGGGAGAAGGAAGGGTTCATTGGAAATCTGATACTTTGGCAGCCAAGCGAGAGGGACAAGGCCCTTTGCATCAGCCCTGAGGGATAAACACCATCCCAAACCCCTTTGTCTGACAGAAGGAGATACTTCCTGGGGGGCAGGAGGCAGCAATACTTTTTTACGACAAAGCCCACCTAACAACAACTCTCCACCAGAGACCTGGCTGGGATCTTTGTACAATCTACCTAACCATAAACCCTCTGTCCTTCCCCAAACCTGCTGGGGTCTCTCTTCCCACAAATACCTGTGACTGCCATAAATGCCCTTAAACAGCCCCCATTTACTGCCCAGCCTGCCTGCTGCTAAATGAGGGCATTTGTTTCAAATTTGCAAATACCCAAAGCAGTGGAAACTTAAGTCCACTCCTAAAATGAAATGTTCTGCATTCCTCCAGGCCTGAAGCACCGCACTTCAAAAGCTGCACGAGGCCCTGGCTGTTTACTCACTGGTAGGGCTATTGGGAGAGGTATTTCCCTGCTCCCTGAGGAGGCTCCTTTGATCCGGACTGGTGGGAAGGGGACAGAGAGAGGTGCCACCCAAGCCCAGGCTAGGCTGGGCCCAGGCTCTTGGCCTCCTTCCTGGGTCTCCGGTGGCAGCTTCAGGGGGCCTGGGAAAGTGAGCCTCATGGGGAGGTTCAAGTAGAGACTCGCCTAAAATTGCTGCCAGAGACAGCAGGCCAGCTCGACAGGACCTTTCAGACCATCTTCAAAAAGCCCCTGAAACAAAGGTAGAGACAGCATCTCAGCCTCTTACACAGCAATAAAGGGACAATAAGCCCTGGTCAGGTAGTTCAGTTGGTTACAGCATTGTCCTGATACACCAAGGTTCTGGGTTCAATCCCCAGTCAGGGCACATACAAGAAGCAACCAATGAATGCAGAAATAGGTGGAACAACAAATAGGTGTGCCCCCCCCAAAAAAATTAATAAATAAAAAATTTTTTAAAAAAGACATAAAGGAACAAATATCACCCCCCCCCACACACACACACACACACACCCTATACCCAGCAACTCAGAATACTTTATCAAGGCAGGGGGCACATGTTTACTAAATAAAAGCCTTCTGTGTTAAAGAGTTTTCAGAAACTGGGGAGGGGGCATAGAAGAAAGAGATCCTCCTGCAGGCTCCCCAGGGCTGTTCCAGGACCCAGCATCTCCCCTCTCCCCTCAAAGCTCCTCCTGAAAAAGGCCGAGATCCCTGGAGTGGAGGAGACCAGATCATAGGCAGCAAACCTGCTGGCAAGTTGGGCATATTTTAAATCAGTCAGTTTAACAATTACTTTAACCTGCTAAAATAACCAACCAGACAGAATGATTTGCTCTTTGTAGCTGAAGCTCCAAGACCAGCAGCATTTCCTTATATTTTTCCCCCGCAAGGCTGCAAGACAACCGTTTTCTTTGTGATTTTTCAGGTGGCTGGAAATGAACTTGGGATCTCAAATGCCATCCTAGCACATCACCTTTCTAAGGACCTGCTGGCCTCAAGGGTCCCTCTCACTCTTCTCCCAGCCAGGAAACAGCTCAGCTTTGTTTTTTTAATAGATGAGCTACACAGAATCAGAACATTGAAGTGTCACTTTGCACCCTTCCATGACAGAACATAAGTTCTCATCTTGGAATCTGAGAACTTCAGGGGCAGAAGAACAAACTCAGCAGGATTGCCAAGAGCAGTCAACAGCTCAGCTAATGGAGACAGACCTGGCACAAAAAAGCTTACATCTCCCAGAATTTCAGAGGTCATTGTCCAACCTCTTCTGAAACCTCTTGAAAATTAAGACTCCACCTCCAAAGTCAGAAATGAAAGGGAAACCTACATTCACCTTATGTGCCAGGGTCTGTACCACCAACACTGGCACCCCTATCCATACAAAAGCGGTTAGAGATGGCAAACTATTAACCACAGCAGGGATGACTCCATCAACCACCTACGTGGTCTGCACCAAGCTTCACCCAGTGTACAGCTCCCGGCAGGCACGCTGGTCTGGAATGTGGCAGCACACCTGCAAGCTGGGGCCTGTAACTGCCCGTGACCTTCTAGAAGCACCAGGCAAAGAGCCTAAGAACCCATGGGTTCATGAGAAAATCTCAAAACTTGAGGATTCAAGCACAGTGTTCTGGACTTCTGTATTACACATAGCCTGACCATAACTCTAAAAATGTTAAGATGTATACAAGCCTCAGAATGGGCCGTTGAAAACCTTAACCTATTTTATAACAAAAACAGGGGGACAAAAATTGGCTGTGGCCCTAAAGATCTCTCCAAATATAAGTTATTGATACACTCCTTATGTAGAAAGAACAAAGGTTCCTCCACCCTGACTCCAGCAGGACTGCTCCTAAACCTACCCAGAGAGTTCTCTCATCTGCAAAATCCACTTCCCCAAGGTAATTCGGTTCCAAGGCATGTAGGCATGTGTGTGCGACATTTCACAGCTTCTAGTGAGGACATGCATACAAAGACATATGAGAACACTAAATCAGCTCTATTATCAGCTCTGCAGTCAGTAAGCAGATCATACTCTGTGCCTCAGTTTCTGTGCCTGTCAAATGCCTCCCACCTCTTCCCTGCCCCAAAAAACCCCAGCATCCTCATCTTGCTGCCTTCTGAGCCTTGTTGATAGGATCAAATGTCAGTGTGAGTGAAAACATTTTGTAAAATGCAAAGCTGGGTACAGCTGTTGGTTATTACAGAGGAGGCTCTCCCAAAGCACATCCAATCCTTTCTTCCCAATGTTAAGCCTCCCTTCAGTTGTCTCCTGTCTGTGCAAAAGAAACAAACGAGTTCTCCACCCAGGCACCAGTCTCTCAAATACCTAAGGACTAACCAGTTAACTATGTCTGCCTTCTCTTACTCAGATAAAAACTCTCTTTTTCTCTCTCTCTCATAAGAACTCCCTCCCAAACCTCCCCCAAATTTACTTAAACCTTTCCATTCCCCTTTGTACCCAGAGAATTGCACCCGTGCCCACGCACTAGACATTCCAGAATAAAATGCAGCCTTCAGATTAAGTGCTCTCCCCAAAACCAATGGCAAGGAAGGGAGCCTGTCAGTGTGGCAGAAACACAGCTGGAGAGTGTACATGGCAAACCAGGGTCAAGTCAGTCTCAAAGGTCACCAGAGTAAAGGGTCCTCCAAGGTCTTCTGCCCTCAAGTTGAGCCCAAGTGGCGGGTGGGACTTGCCCAATGTCATACAAGCAATCTGGGGCAAATGTGGGAGCAGGGTCCATGTCTCCCAACTCCCAGCCTGGTCATGGTTCCTTCAGTGTCCCCTCAGGCGAAGAGGGACTCCAGGGTACCAAGAAGAAGAGCCCATTAAGACCAAGGCCCCGTCTTTGTGACTGAAGTGATAACACTTCCACTACAGGACTTCCTCTAAATCAGGAATGCCCACATGCTTTACATGGGGTCATGGGACGTCCCAGTGTGCCCAGGCAGAGAGGCAACTGAAACTCCTTTTTAAGTGTGAAGTAAATGCTGAGAGGCCGGGCCCCTCTTCCCTGAAGACACAGCCATTCTCCTCTATCAATTATCACAGAGGCTAAAAGCCTGCATCTGCAGGGCAGCAAAATCCTCTGGTGGGGAGAGAAGCCCAGGAACAGGCTGAGACCTCAGCAGCCATAGACACAGACTGCAGAGTGGGCGCAGCCAGGGCCCCAGCCGCCCAAGCTTCTCCTATTGTTATGAGCCAGAGTGCCCCACCCCACCACCACAGGAGGCAGAACATTAGTAAAAAGGGTGCACCTGAAACATATTATTAGGAGTCACCAAAATCACCTCGGCCATCAACTGGAAGCAAAGAGCCACCCGCTGCAAGGCTCTCATTGCAAAGGGACAGCCACATATGACTGACTGACTGTACAGGTTGTGCACCACTCAAGATGCCTGGCCAATCGCAATACCGCCTGTGCTCCACCAGCCAAAGCCCTGTCCTGGTGCAGGGCTACGTTCACTTGGAGGAAGGGTGCCTACTTCTCATTTGCACAAAGGCACTGTATGAGCAAGCCGACGGGACACCTAAGCAGTCCCAAAAGCAGACAAGCATTCTCCTCACTGCCCCACCACCCCAAGAAGTGAACAAAAGAGAGCCAGTGTATGCTAGTGCCCACTCTGACCACCTTAACCACCCATAGGGAGACCACACAGCACCTCAGGAACCTCCCATGGCGCTGACAGAAGTTCCCACAAGTCACACAGAGTGGCTGACTGGGGAACCCCCACAGTCATCCGTGATGACGGAAGCCCCTCCCTCAGGTAATATAAAAGTCTGCTAGGCTGCAAGAAGCACAGTTTACTACCCACTCCCTGGAAGAACGTCAGCATGCCGCAGGAGATGGTGGCCCTGAGCCAGCACTGACCACCCTGGGGATAAGCTGCTGTTGGGATAGATGGCGGAAGAATTCCCACCAGGAAATGCACAGTGGCTGTGCCCACATTTCTGAGCTGCTGTTAGAATACTGAGACCCATTGAGAAAATCTGTGCTTTAGAATGAGGAAACCATTTCTAAAGTTGCCAGTCAAGAACGACTTTGTTGAGCCCCTGCAAACCACTCTAGAAACTGAGGACTGGGGGAAAAAGCTGACACCGTAAAGGGATACAAAGGGTCAGGACAGTCTCTGGGAAGACATATCAGCACTGGCCAGAGGGGCTGCTTCCCTGGGGCAATCATCTCCACAGCCGGGAGGTACCAGGCGGCAGGGGCAGGGATCAGCATCACCTGCATTTTGCAGATGAGAATACTGAGGCTGGGAAAGGTTAATGAAGCAGTTCAGGGTTGTGCGGCTAGGCAGCAACGGAGCCAGGACCAGAACAGAGAAAAGCAGCTGTCAAAGGATTATAGATGTCACTACTCTTCTTTTTTCATGCACTGATGTTTGTAATTTAGAAAAGAACCACCCAAGTTTTCAGACTCCTGGTCTAATGCCTTTACACAGCCCATAGCTACTAGCTGGCAATGTCAATCCTCTCTCCTCTCTGAAGCCCTTCCCCTTCCCATTTACTCCTGTGTCATGGATTTACCATCTTACACGTTCTGGAATGTTCTTCTATTTTATTTAGCGCTTTTCCAAGTGGTGTCTTTCATTATACTTAAATCTGATTCACACCTCTCCATCTTGTCTCCTTCCTGCCTCCTACCCCGCCCAAGACGGCATCACCCACAGAAGTCCTCCAACACTTTCAACTGACTCGCTCCTTTCTCGTCACCACACCTCCACTTTAGACTGACAAATTCTCCTTAGGCCCACCCAGTGGTTCTCAAACTTCAGTCAAGGTAAGAATCTCCTGGGAAGTTCTTTTAAAATGCAGTTTCCTTTTGAGATCTGAAATATGTAACTAGATTGGCTATTTAAAACAACAACAATATAATCTAAACTAAAGAAACCAAAATACATTTTCTGGCTCCTGCCCTAAATGGTCCTGATAGGGAGGTCTGTGGTTAAGGCCCAGGCAACCCAAATGTTAACCAGTACCTATGGTTGGTTACCTGCCCTCCGCTATATTCCCAGGAGGTCTTTGGGAATTTTTGAGAAACAACGAATCTACACCTTCCTTACATGTGACTCATAATCCCTACCCCAGGACTCAGGACTCAGTTTTCAGAAGTTACACACACACCAAAACCAGCAAGTGCATATCCTGTTCATCGCGATGGGTCAAGCTTCTGGCAGGAACTTGGGATCTGCAAGACCTCAGGAAGACTACACTCCACTCACCTGTGCATTCATTCACGTGCCCAGGGACACAAGAGCCTGGAGAATCCAAACAAGCAGAAAGAGGGGAAAGGCGCCTGCGTATGCCTGCCCTTCAACAAAGCTTCCTCCCTGCCCCACTGCTGCTGGGAGGAAAACAGCCAAATCCAGAGAAGAAAAGAGGGTGGAAAAAGTGACATACTACAGAGGGCTTCCTCAAACCACTGATTAGCTGTAGCAGCTCCTGCGCCAGCTCCACCAAAGCGCCAGGGGGCTCGGCAGGGCCAAGTGTGCGCTTGGTGGTGAACTGAAAGAACCCCAAGACAGGACTCTAATCCAGCCACCATGGCAGAACCCTCAATAAAAGGACCAGGTGGTGGGGGGCCAGAGCAGGAAGTGAGTAAAGAGGCATGCTGGCAGCTGGAGGGCAAGGCTAGAGCCTGTGCCAGCAGCCATGGCCCCGAGCCTGTAACCCCACCATGTGGCTCTGCCCGGGGCACAGCAGCAGAGAGGCATAATACTGAGGTTAGAGAGAGCAGAGGGAGCCCAAGGGACTCGGGCCAAGGATACCCAACTCTGTTTAATGACCCTTTCTTCCATTAGGAAAACACCAAAGGCTGCATCCCTGGCCCCAAACTCCTGTTGGCTCAAAAATTAAGAGTCTGAACCGGCCAATCCCCATCCCAGACGAATCTCACAGAAGCTGCACTGGCTTAAGCACAAACTCACACAAATCCCTTCACTCCAAAATATGAAATACTCTAACAACACAACTGTCAAAGCCCAGTGAAGACGTCACCTCCCTTTAGGAACCAAATGTATTCCTGAAAAGTCATACAATGACCAAATTTCTGCCTAACAAATCCAATTTTTCCACTAGCTTTCATTATAAAATGAGACACACGCTCCTCTGAGAAAAGCTGAGACTCCAAGAGGAACAGAACATCACACTGACATTGCGAATCTTCTAGAATCACTTTTTTTTTAAATCCTCACCTGAGGATATGTTCATTGGTTTTTAAAGAAAAAGAGAGGGAGAAACACTGATGTGAGAGAGAAACATCGATCAGCCACCGCCTGCACACCCTGACCAGGGATTGAACCCACAACCTAGGTATGCACCCTGACCTGAAATCGAACCCAACACCCTTTGGTGTATGGATGACATTCCAGCCAACCAAGCTACCCAGCCAGGGCTAGAGTCACACATTTAATGGACAAGCTTCCTGACGATCTAATTCAAATTCAACCCAAAGTGAGGTCATTTTTAAATGTACATATCACATGGAACAGTGAACTGAAAGTTATTTAAGGTCAGTCTCCAAATACTGTGCAAGATCTAGGGCACCTAATTTGTCCTGTTGCAACAAGAGTTTCTGTGTAAGGAGAGATGCCTAGAGCATGACTTCTGGAACTTTGCAGAGCAGTCAGCTGGGGAGAATGTTAAAATGCAGTTTAAGATTCTGATTCATGCTCCCAGGGAATGCTGATGCCACTTGTCTTTGGACCTTATTTTGAGTGGCAAAGTGGTAGATAATTGAGGCCCCTACCCAGTTCATGGTTTATAATCTGTGGCCTTTCCAGGCAGGTCAGCTTCATATGTAGAGATGGTTGCCCACACCCAGGAACTCTTAGAGAAAGCCAGTAGCCACATCAAAACTCAGAGAGCACCATAAAGAACAGTCAGCCCAGAAACAGAGAAGGAAGAGCCGGCCCCTTGACTGGGTCACGGTAGAGCAGGCACAGGAAGGAACAACAGGCTACCCCATCCCAGAGAAGCGGAAAAGGGCACAGAAGACCCCAATGCCTAGGAGGCAAAGGGGCTGTTTACCTTTGCCCTTGGTTACCCTGCCCTCTACCCAAAAGGTTCATCAACCTTTTTAATAAACCTACACAAGGACCCATTATAAATAAGACACTGTACTGAATTCTGAAAGGAGAGCTCTTCAGTAAATTAAAACCCAACTGGGGCAAATATATGGAAGGTGTCCTAAGAGTCCAGAAGTTCTATAGGCATCCACTTTCTGGCAGGAGAGATAGGACAGTTTGGGGGAGGAAGCGGAGGTGGAGCTGGGCAAGAAAAATGGGGAGGCAGTCCATGACTGGGGACTGGCCAGAGAGGAAGGAAAGGTCTGAGAAGCCACGTGTGTTTTAGGTGATGGGAATGAGACTAGTTGGGCTGGAATGGAGGGTTCCAGTAGGTGGAAAATGTTTATTGTTGGGGATGACTGCAAAGCTGGAAAGGTATGTTGGAAGCACACCACAGGAGAGGAAGAAGACAGGGGCTCTTTATATACTTCATTACATTTAATCCTCAGCACAGCTCCAAGAAGTAAGTCCCTTTACAGAGCAGGCCAACTGTGAGGTCAAGAAATTTGCCCAGGGACACAGGGCTTGTCAGGGTTGGAGTTGCTGTTTTACCAAACACTTCATCGCCACAGCCTGAGCTCTCTCCACCACTCAGTCCTGATCTTAAGGCCAGGAGTCTGACTAGATCCTTTGGCAAGCGATGTGCAGATTACCCGTACCCTCCCACTGTACTTTCCAACATCTAAGAAAGCCCATCACTGATAAAAACCAACTCCTAAGCCTGAATTACAGGCTGCAGAGCCTCGAGGAGTCTGCAGAACAGCCTCTCTCAGAACGTGACAATTTTATTTCCCCAAAGAAACAAGAGCCTGGAGGAAAGAATCCGAGGGTGGAGGGTGGGAATGACCACAACTGACCAAGCAGTTGGGGCTCAGAATCCCAGGTTTCAAACGTCAAGCCCTCTCCTCCTCCTCCACCATATTAATCACAACAGGGATCTCAAAGTTTGGAAAGTTACTCAGCCATTTACAGCGTTTAATTACCCAAACTTCAAAATGCTCTAATCCACAAACCTAGCCACCCTAGATCCCTTATTCCAAACTTAACCTTATTAACCACGGGGTCTCACTACAACTCGTTAACTACACAAACAATTGAGATGGAAAAATCTACTGTAATCTATTTAAAAATCATTGGCCCCTGAAGTCATGCCGGCCAGGGGGTGGATTGGGGTCCCCCAATTTCACTATAAGACAGCAGGAGCCTCAGCCTTGACTGAAATTGTTTACAGCACATGGACAGGTTCCACACCAAGGCACATTTGGTGGAACTGATTTCAGGCTCTCATTAAAATGTTCCTTTGTTGAGCACAGGACATCTCCCCAGCCCCCAGAGGAGATTCCAGACCTCCAGTCCCAAGCCCTCTGCCTGCCCTAACTTCCCCCACAGAAGCCCCCTCCACTAAACACCAGTCACCAAATTAACATCAATTAACATCAGAGTCGTCTTCTCAAGGAAGGAATTTAGCATTTGTTGAACAAGAGGCCTGTCTCCACCAGAATCTCTCCTTGACTCCAGAACTCTAACATCAGCAGTGAAAGCAGCCATATCGGGAGACCCGCACACCAAAACCCAAACAGCTGGCTGACCTAGGAAGCCTGTGAGCTCGCCCATATGGCTGGGCCCCCGATCCTGGCTGTGCAAAAAAACTTCCATACTTCCTCTGGGAGCAGATGTGGGTTCTGCCATGAGCAATAACCACTCCACACATCACAAGGAACACAGGGCAGCTCCAGAAACACCTCCTACAAATCCCTGGAGCCTGTTCTTACCTCTGGGTCCTGGGTTACAATTACCTCTCCTTTTACAACTAGGGGTGGGGAAGATGTTGATTCCATCAGCACCAAAATCCCTCAACAGCTGGCAGGCCAGGAAGATGTCAGAAAAGGCAATTCTCTACCCCCACTCTCCCTATAGTCATTCTTCAAAGGAGGAAAGTGATAAGCTAGGACCAGGTTCCCTGAGCAGAGTTCCCAGGAGAGGGTTGCTGCCACAATCATCACCAAAGATTTTTGTGATTTTTGGAAGGGAGATAGATGGGGGGATATTTCCAGTCCAGGCTGTGCAGGAAGTTTGGTGCTTTCCTGTAAGGCACTTCAATACCTCAATGGTGACTCTCAGGTGTGACCAAGACAGGAAATAAAGCGGGAAGGGGGATCCGGGTCCTGTGTATCCTGGAGATAGGGGCCACACCCTCATCAAAATGCTGAAGCGCTTGAAGAAAAGACACATTAAACTCTTTTTAAGCCTTACTGGCCCGTAGAAAGTGAAATCTGCTTCCCTCGGTGAGGAGGCACGGGATGGAAATCCAGGAAGGAGCAGAACCAACCCCGTCCGCACCTTTGCAGGCCGGCCATGCCCGATTTTGGCAGAGGCCTTCACACATTAGTCACAGCGACAGCCTGGGACTCCGCTCCCCAGATTCAACCCTGACTGGGAGTGGGCTCGGGCCCAGGAGCTAGAGGAGATGGGGCGGCCCCTGATTCTTCCCTTCCTCCGCCCTCGCCAGCAGGGCCATCGGGGGTCCCAGCTTGGCCCTGGGACTTCGAGAAGGGAAGCGGGGAGCTTCGGGCCGGCGTAGGTAACAAAGCTACAGCGCGCCGCAGGTCGGTCCCGCATCTGGCCCCAGGCCGGCCTCCCTCACCTGGGCTGAGCCCGCCAGGGCCACCCTGCCTCCCCCACCGCCAGCCACCTCACCGCAACCCACCCCAAGTAGAAGATAGTCGTTTTTCCCCCGAAAATAAACTCCCCACTAAGGCCCGGACGCCAGCAACTCCACAGCTCCCGAGTAAAACTCTCGGCTCAGGCCGGGAAAACTGTGGAGGCTGGAAACGCGACCTCGCGGGCGTGGGTGGCAAAGGGTCCCCAACCGACCAAGTCCGCTGAGGGCTTAGCCACCTCCCAGCCGCCGGGACCTCGCACCCCCAGCCCGCTTCTCCACTCCAGGGTGTCTTCTCCGCTCCAGTCGCCCAAACCCACTTCCCGGGTGTGCCAGCAGGGCTCCCGCGCTCCCCGAGCCCCGCTCCCCCAGCTCGCCGGGACTCACCGCCCAGCAGCGGCAGCAGCAGGACGCTGAGCAAAGGCAGCCGGCGGGGGCTGCTCCAGGCTCCCCGCGCAACTCCCATCACTGCGGGCTCGGGAAAGGCAGGCGGGCGCACGGCGGACGCGCGGACTGCGCTCCGCGGCGGGCCCAGGAGGCCGAGCGCACCGAAGCGCGGGCGCCGCTGCAGCAGCCGGAGCCTGAGGCGTCCCCAGCCGGAGCCGCGCGCGCCCGGTACCTCCGAGTCCCCGCGCGCCGCCGCCGCCGCCGCCAAGCCCCGCCCCACGACGCCCCCTCCCCGCCGGCCGCCGCGCGGCGCCCCGCCCCTCGACGCCCCTTCCCCGCCGTGGCTGGGAGGAGCTCGCAGTTGGGGGAGGGGTCTGGAGATGGATCCAGGACAGAAGGAGGCCCCCGGAGTTGCCGGGGACCTGAGCGAGGCAAGGGGAAGTAGGCTGTGCCTACCGCCTAATCTGCAGGGGACTCAGGGAAACCAGTGACTTTTGTGATTCCCTGACCCCCGGGAGGATATTCAGTTCTGGGCCTTCTTGGGGACTCTGACCAATAATTCCCCCCAAAAGTGGGAGGAGACTTTGCAACCTGAAGTCCTTAGGAAGACCTAGAACAGAAGGCTGTCTTTGGTGTCGCCCAAGCAAGGTAACCTGGAGATACTGTGTAGCCACATGAGAAATGTAGCTTGGAGAAGTGAGGGACCAGTGCATGGCTGGGGTCCGATTTGGCTCTGGACCAACACGAACCCAAAGGTAGAAACTGACTGGGCTCAGAGGCCAGGCTGAAGGCTGTTAAACTGACAAATTCATCCCAAGTCCATCTCCAGGCAGTCTGGGCTGTGTCAGGGCATGGCCAAGTCTCCAGCTGTGGGGAGGCCCAGCACAGCCCTTGTTCCAGGCACCCCCCACCCCAGCGCCACCACCCCCACATTCTTTCTTTGTTGTGAAAGCAGCAAGGGGTGTAGGAGGCGGGTCAGGAGGAGTCAAGCTTTAGAAGATGGGCCCCAGCTGCTGCTCAGGCCTCCAGGATATGCTGAGAGGGGATGGATAGTGAGTGCCTCCTTCCCCTCTAGCTCCGGAGGGCCCCCCAGGCCTGCTTAGACCTCCCTTCCCCCAAGCAGCTGGGAGGAGGAGGGGCAGCCACAGAGGGCCTCACAGCCTGGGAGCAGTGGCGCCAGGACTCCAGGGTCCTGCCACATGGCCACCACATGTCCCTGACAACCCAGTCCACAGCACCTTCTCCTTGGGTTGTGGGCCTCCTCCCCCATCCCCCAGATGCCTTCCTGCAGGCCCTGCTGGAGAGGATACAAACAGGGGAAGGAAGAGAGGAGAGATCCAAGAATCAACACTCCTCCTGTTGCCCCATCCATCACTGCCCCTCACCCTTCCGTGAAAGGCCCGAACACAACCCTTACTTCCTACCCTCTTCAATCAAGACTCAAGTGGCAGAATGCTTACCTGATTCTTTTATTTAAGAAAAGTGAAATACATGGACCTGAAGTGAGGCAGCAGAGGGAACAAGAGAGGCCAGGGCAAGGCATCTTGCTTGGCCAGCCCAAACCCTCTGACAGAAAAGCCAGCAGCCAGCTGCATCACTGAGGTGCATACCTGCTCCTTACCCACCCTGGGAGCCTCAGAGCTAGCTACTCTAGAGGACCACAGGTGGGGAGAGGATGTCCTGAGGGTCCTTCTTGAAAGGATTCCTGAGGAGGGAGCCAAGACCCTAAGGGCAGCAGCAATCTTCTGGTTAACTGCTCCCCCTTCACTGTCCCACCATGGGGTTGGAAGAGCCAGGAGCAATAGGGAATGCTGTGAGAGCTGTGGGGGGATCCCGCAGGCCTGAGGGGTGGGTTGAATGTCAGCTTCTTGAAGAGAGGTCCATACTGCTGGCACTGAGGCCTCGGGAGACCTGAAACAGACAACATATGCCATCAGCCCAGGGACCTCAGCCTCCTGAAGACTGTCCCCTGGAGTCTGTCTATCTTGTGGCTGTAGTCTTATCTCTCGACCCAGGATGGAGCCTGTAACCTCAATCCCAAGCTCTGAGGCTTTGCTAGGATTTTCCAGAAGGCCACAGTTCGGTGGGAAAAATACCTGGAAGAGCTACATGAATATTGGCATATACTTTGAATGTGTTGATACAAGTGGTAATTTCCCCTTAAAATGCCATTACTGTTTTTTCAAATGACTGAGTACTTTTTTCTTTTTCCCTTCTTCTTGACTACTGACTACTGAGTCCCCAAGGTAAGCTGTACAGTGGCTACAGGACGAAGAACAATTAGAATCCCCAAGTCTTTCTTGAAGTATTACTAATTCCAAAGTTCCCATCCTGATTAATTTATTTGCTACTATCTCTGGCCTGAAACTGCCCTTTCCTAGTTGCCACCACCAACAATAAGCTGTCTGCCTGATTCTGTCTGCCAGCTCCAGTTCCCTAGCCAGTCCTCATCCCAGATGACTCTTCCCTAACTCTTAACTGGGCTTGCTCTATGGCTGTCCTTTCTTTGTCACCCACCAATAAGCTCACCAGCACTGCTCTCACCTGCAGGGGTGCTGCACTGGGTTGGTTCAGATAGTTTAAGGAGGCTGCCCGCTTCATGTTGCTGCTACAACGGAAAAGAAAGAATTGAGGTCTCGCCTCTTCCTTGTTTGTTTGTTTTTTGGTTAATCCTTACTCAAGGATATATTTTCCATTGATTTTTTATTTTAGAGAGCACGGAAGGGAGGGAGGGGGAGAGAGAAAGGAAGAGAGAGAGAAACATCGATGTGAGAAAGACACATCGATTGGTTGCCTCCCACATGCACCAGACCCGAACCACCCAGGTATGTGCCCCTGACTGGGAATCGAACCTGCGACCCTTTGGTGCACAGGTCAACGCTCTAACCACTTGGCCACACCAGCTATGGTGCTTCACCTTTGAGTGCTACTAAAGCTGTGGGCCTGCTACACAAAATCAAGTCACTGCCTCCACACCATCCCCCCCCCATACACACACACACACACACACACACACACACACACACACACTCTCTCTCTCTCTCTTATCTTCGTCTATAAATAGCATCTCCTCAGGTGTCTTTTCCCCCACTAGGGCACCCATTTTTCCTGAACTCTCCATGGACAACCCATTGACCTCCTCCATGATTCTCTCCAAGACACTTCTCCTTCAGAGGTGAGGGGCCAAAAGGATTTGAAGGCCAGGGCTTACTTGACTGCTTTGCCATATCTCAGTCTCACTGTTACCTGGAGGACCGAGGTTCAGTTCCCTGGAGCTTCCTCACCAGGAGTTCGCTGCTTCTACGAAGCACATCCCGGATCTTGCCCAGAGAGCCACTCCTCTGCAGGGCCCCACTGCCATCCTGGTGGAGAGGGATGGGGACCAGAAGCTAAGGGAACCCCATGCAGACTTCTGAGTCTACCCCTGCCATTTATTCTGCACACATTTCCCCTCCCTCAAAAGCCCAGTGACCGAAGATCAGAACCCTGTCACTAGCTGGCTAATAGAGATACCTCTGAGAGGAAGGGACTGACTGAACTGGAGTGGGGACATGTTCTCATATCCTTCATGGACAGGTTCAGAGCCTCTCAATACCACCAGCAGGAGGGGTCTGAGAGATCAAGGGGCAATAATCAGACTTACCCCTGACCACTCCACAGCCACAGAGGCATCTTCACCTCCCTCATATTTCACACTGCTCCCAGAACCCTCCTGGGAGGTCCTTCCACTGTCACCCTCTCCAAGCAGCTCAGCCACCTTGGTCTGGCTGATAGGGTCAGTGCCCTGGAAGAAAAAGGAAGAAGCTGGGACTTCCCATTCCTTACTCCTCAAAATGGGCATTCAAACCTTTTCCACCATCAGCCACAGGAAGGAAGACACTTTTCCTTCTGATGTCCCAGTATACACATACTGGAACACCCCCCACCTTTTCTATTTGCAATGCATTCCTACATATAGATGCATATATATTTTTAGCCAGGGCCCACACTGAATTGATTTCATGACCCACTAATGAGCTAACACCCACACCTTGAGAAACTCTGACATTGGGCTCCCCTCAACCTCAGCTCTTTAATCCACACCAGCCATGCCCCTCTTTAATAGATTCTTCAAATTGTGAAAGGGCAGGGCTTCCCTTTTACTAATCAATGCCATTTAGAGAAGTGAACCTTGAACTTGGAGTCCTAACCACAAAGGGCAAATTGGGGTAAGAACACACTTAAAAACAACCACAACCACAAGGGTGTCTCACCTTCCTCTCTAGGTCTTCCTCCTCAGTCCCTCCTCTTATTCTTTGGAGACTCAGAAGAAGCCTCAGTGGTCCTGTTTCTAGGGCCCTACCTTTTGGACACCCTTCCCCTCTCGGTCTCTGACCTGTTTCCGGGAACGCAGGGCACATTCCTCCAGGGTCTCAGCCGCCTCCAACTTTCCCTGGCGCCTGTACAGAGCTCCCAGGTTTCTCAGAGTGGTGTTCACTGTGGGGCTGTGGGGGTGAGACCAGGGAAGGAAGTGAGGATGGGTTCTTAAAAGAAAGAGGAGAGGGAGGGAGCAGAGCTAAGAACAAGGAAGAGTAAAGAGAAGAAGGGGAAAGGTCCAGGAGGCCAGGATCAGGGCTTGAATGGAAGACACCAGAGGTCAAGCCACCTCCTCACTGCAGCTTACCTGCTCACTTTGCAGGCCTTGTACCAGCCTCCGTACTCAGCGTAGGGTGTGCTGCCCTCACGGTGCCGGGTCTGCAGGAGGACAGAGGGGAAGAGGAAGCCAGAGATGTGGGTACAGAAATGCTGGGTTGCAGCTGGAGCTGGGCTAGGGTGCAGGCTGGGCTGGGGAAGGCACAGTGCATCTGGGGCTGGGGCTTGGTTGGGAAGTGAAGAACTGGGTTAGTGCAAGGAGTAAGAGAAAGGCCCTGGTAGCCTCAGGCTCTCCAGGCTGGACTCCCCCCACTCACTTTGCTCATTTCCTCCCGCTCCTCTGCATGCATCCAGATGGGCTTGTGGTTATCTGGGGGTGATACATGGGATGGCATGGCAAGGTTAGAGAACTGAGCTGAACAGTATGTGGGGAGCCAGGACCCAGAGGCCCACATGGCTGGACTAAAGGGGTCTGGCTCCCCCTGGGAACCACTGTGGCCAAACCCCCAACCTTTGGTCTACATTTGTTTTCCTCCTTGCAGTTCCCTCCCCAGGCCCTCACCACTCACCATCCACAGACCCAAACTCCTGCACATGGGCACAGGTCAGGATCTCTTTGTAGAGTGTTTCAGCCTCAGCATACTTGCCCTGTTTCAGGTAACAGGAAGCCTGGGGGTAGGAAGGCAAAAACATAGGAGCAAGAGATGAAGACAAGATCTCAACCAGGCTCGGGGACTTCCACTTCTTGGTCTCCTTATGACTTTCCCCAGAGTTCCTCCTCACATCTCCTTTTCTAGCTACAGGGTCAAGAGTGTTCCCACTCCACTCCCAAGAGGCTATGGAACTTCTGCCTTCCCACTGAAATGAAGCAGATCCCTCAGCCCCAAAGGCAGCCCTAGAGATGGCACAAAGGCGATGGTGTTAGTGTACCAGACTATAATGCTGTCCCCTCCCCTCCGCTCCTTCCACCTACTTTCCCCCTCCCCCCTTACCAAGTTGTTCTTGGTCCGGGCTACATTAGGGTTGTCTGGCCCCAGCTGCTCCTCATAGATGGCCAGTGCCCGCTGGTAATAGCGTTCCACAGCCGCATACTTGCCCTGGTTTTGGCACAACAGGGCCAGGTTGTTCAGCTGCTTTGCCACATCTGGGTGGTTGGTGCCCAGGACCTAAAGGGGAGCAAAAGACTGATAGGTGGCTATAGTTATGTGTGTTCATGTGTGCACATGTGCCTGCAGGGAACAAGGGAAAGGGAATGACAGAAGAGAAAACAAGGCAGAGATAGGGAGGTGAGAAACAAAGAAGTGAGTTGAGAGGGTAGACCAGAAGGGAGATGGTGGCAAAGGGCTCACAGCAGGAGGGGAGAATGGGGAGAGGATGTGGGCACCTTTTCTCGAATCTCCAGTGCCCGTTGGCACAGTGGCTCCGCCTCCTTGTATTTGCCCCTTTTGCCATAGAGCACAGCCAGATTGTTGAGTGTGGCAGCCACCTAGGAAGACAGGCCTGTCCCCTCAGACGCTGGTGCTTTCAAGGACCTTGAGAATTGGAGATCTTCCCCCACGCTGCACAACCCAAGAGAAACAGACTCTGCCACCCTAACCAGAGTCAGGGGAGGAGGAATTGCTGAACAGGGTGGCTCTGCATTCTCCATGGGGACAGTATCGCCCCCTAGGGGCATTTTTTGACATTTCCAAAGGTGGGGTTTGGTGGGGCGGTTGGTCACCACAAAAATTGGGGGCACTATTACCTTTGGAGAGGCAAGGAAGCTACAGATGTTCTGCATGTGTGGGATAGCTCAGCCAAATATTGAATGTCCTGCCTGATATTCAAACACTCAATGTAAGCTTTGATACTTGGTGGGATATCAAGACAGGAGCTATGTTTTCTGAGATACATCATCTCTGCCTATCACATGCCATAATATAGGGAATTATTTTCACAGAGTTAGTTCATTTTCAGAAATATCTTATTTCTTATTTTCTCCACTTTGACAACCTATCATTTATCTTAGCATGTTACCCCTACTTATTTCTCTCTCCGTTATCATATACAAATAAATCTGGTCTGTTTATTTTAACACTGGATTTTAATCTCATATCCACAAATCCTTCAGCTCTGTCACTTTTTTAAAAAAATATATCTTTATTGATTTCAGAGAGAGGAAGGGAGAGAGAGAGAGAGAATCATCAATGATGAGAGAATCATCGATTGGCTGCCTCCTGCATGCCCCCAACTGGGGATAGAGCCCATAACCTGGGCATGTGCCCTGACCGGGAATCAAACCTCGATCTCTTGGATCCTAGGCCGATGCTCAACCCCTGAGCCACACCTGGCTGGGCTCTGTCATTTATAATATTTCTTATATAAAATGGTTTCCTATTCTTACCCCTTCTAAATCTAAAGTTACTCATTATATATCAGACTACTATATCTTTTAGCATAGTTGTATTCGATACTACAACTGTTATATTGTATTTTTATTTCATTGTAATGTATTATGTATATCATTTTATTATAAATTATTTGTTTCACTTTTATATTAATAGGGTATCATTCAATGTTTTGGAAATTATACATGTAGGTAGATTACATAATCTTTGAATTAAGTTTCTGGAAAATAGTCATTATGAGGAGGAGTCATTTGGTCCTGGCTGGTGTGGATCAGTTGGTTGAGCGTCATCCAGTACACCAAAAGGTCACCAGTTCTATTCCAGGTCAGGACACATGCCCAGGTTGTGGGCTCAATCCCCAGTAGGGTGTGTGCAGGAGGCAGCAGATGGATGTTTCTCTCTCACATCAATGTTTCTCTCTCTCGCTCTCCCTCTTCCTCTGTCTCTCTCTCTCAAAACTTTTTTTTTTAAAGGAGAGTCACCCTAGCTGGTTTTGCTCAGTGGTTAGAACGTTGGCCCATGGATAGAATGGTCCTGGGTTCAATTCCAGCGAAGGGCACATACCTCGGTTGCAGGCTCGGCCACGGTTGGGAGCATGCAGGAGGCACCCATCAATGTTTTGCTCTCATATCAATGTTTCCCCCCTACCGCCTACTCTCTTGAAAAAGCAATGGAAAAAATATCTTCCCATGAGGATTAAAAAAATTTAAAAATAAAAAATAAATTTAACAAAGGGGAGTCATTTGGGTTGAGAACCTCTGGGATCAGCAGACAGTGCCCAGAAGAAAGGAGTCCTCACATTTCCTTCCTGAGCATCCCCAGTGACTGGGCTGAGGGCAGCAGATAGACAAGCTGAGAGGCCAAAAGAGCCTGGGGAAGAAGGGAAGGAATACTGACCGCAGGGTGGTCCCGGCCTAGGGTGCTCTCCCTTATGCTGAGGGCATCATTCAGCAGATGAGCGGCTTCCTTATACTTATTCTGATCCCTGGAAGAGGATTAAAGTCTCAAGGGGTTACCCTGACCTTTGCCCCCAAGCCATCTCCTTCCCTCCCCTCTTCTGGGGTGACTGAGATACACTCAGGGACTGGGCCCACCATCAGAAGACATGAAGTCCAGTGTGAGCAGTGAGAGGGGTTCACCAACACACCCCTACTGCATGCTAATGTCTGCCATGTCAAGAAGAGGCCAAAGTTACTGGACACAAGAGACAGAGAGAAACAGAGACAGAGACCCTCCCCAGAAGACTGGGAAAATAAACAGCCTGAGGGAAAGTGTTCTCTGGGATCAAGGGCTCAGGTATGGAAAGAATGAGAGCTCTGGTACAGGAGAACTCCAAGTGGCATAATACCTGGGAGGCCCAGCAGGGAGAAGAGGTACCCAGTGGAGAGAAGGAATGAGAGCCAAAGGTGGATCAAGGTGGGAATCTGGAGGCAGATTTGTGGCCAAAAGGAAGGCAGTACTCACCGATACACCAAAGCAAGGATGTTGAGCATGGTTGCAACATCTGGGTGGCCACGGCCAGATGTGCGCTCCAGGTCCTCCAGTGCCTGCTTACAAAGTGGCACGGCCACCTCATAGCGACCCTGGGCTGCATACTGGATCACCAAGTTGTGCAGAGTCCGTAATCTCGCTGGGATCTCATATCCACTATGTTGGGTGCCCTGGCCACGTGACACTAAACCATCCCAGAAAATGAACAGGAAACTTCCTCAGGGAACTCTTCCTCTCTCCTTTGCTGCCTGCCCTCTCCAACCCCACGCCATGTCTTATTCCATGCCTGCACCTGCCCCCCACCAGGCTCTCTCTCTGGAGACCTGTCTCAGCTGCTATTCTTTTGCCCACTCCCTTGAACCTGTGCCTATGACAGTCCCATTTGTTCACCCAGTAATTCATTCACTCAGCAAACATATACCTCATAAATATGAGCCAGGGGCTGTACCAGAGATACAAGGCTAAGAAAGACCTACTTCACCCAGCCAGGCGCAGCTCAGCGCTTGAGCATCGGCCTAGGATCCAGGAGATCACGGTTTGATTCCCGGTCAGGGCACATGCCCACATGCAGGAGGCAGCCAATCAATGACGACTCTCTCATCATTGATGTTTCTAATTCTCTCTGAAACTCTCTCCCTTCCTTTCTCTGAAATAAATAAAGATATTTAAAAAAATAAATAAGACCTGCTTCTTTCCCTTAAGGAGTTCACATTCTTCCACTCAGGCTCATTCTCCCACCCAACTGTGACCTTCTTACTGGCCAGACCCCTGTCATTCTCATCTTGGTATTCCTAGTGCCTAGCACAATACCTGGCACATATTAAGTGTTTAATAAATATTGATGAATAAGAAATGATGGGAAGGCTGAGGAAATCAAAGTACTAGCCAAGTCTCTGCCCCATCTCCAGAGGAAGTAGAGAACCTATTTCTGGATGGCGAGCATCCTGTATATGGGGGCTGGGGAGGGGGCACAGCTAGACCAGGCTCCTGCTGCCCTTTCTCCACCCTCCCACTCCAAAGACAGACTCACAGCCATTGCTTGAGTCTTCTTCCTCCTCATTGGGGAAGAGGTCATCCAGGGAATCCTTGGTGGCATCACCCTCCTTCTCCTCCTAGAAAGAAAGCAGCAGCATATCTGGGTGAAGATATCCCCAGTAATGTCTTCAGGGCCCCTCTGAACCATGAAATACATGACAGGTGGCGCCCAGGAGAAGAATCTTGTTTATGTCCCTGCCCTTGGGGAAGGCCAGCATTTGTCTCACCAAGCTCAGACCTCTCCTTCATGAATCTCACGACTTTCCCTTCCTTCACATTCAGAGCTTCCTTCCTAGGCGCCCTCATTCTCCAGCCCCCACCTCTTGCCCGCTCAACTCTTGTAATTATAGCCCTATGTGTTTGCATTGATTATATGTCTGTCCTGTCTGTCCTGAGGGCAGGGAGTGTGTCTGATCTTATTGACACATACTCGGTGTCTACCTCAGCTTGGTGCCCAACATCTGCCACTGTTCATGCTGGACTTAGTGCCCAACCCTCATTGTATAACCTACTTCCACAATGGGGAAATTCGCTGTGCCCACACGGCACTGCAGCCCCATACAAACACCTCTAACCCTCCTGCCCAGCTTCGCCAATGTGTCCCATGAACGTCACCCCTCTTTCCCTGGAACAGACCAGCCTTCCAGCCCTGGAGCCTTATCTATGACACCCCCACGCCCCAGTTTAGAAAGCTGCTCCTTCTTCCTCATCATCACTCAAACTCCATCCGAACTCCTAACCATTTAAATGTAAAAATCCAACCTAAATCTTACCATCCCTGTACCTTGCCTCCTCTGTGACTCTTTCTCAGACTGTTCCAGCCCCAGGAACCTATCTCATTCAGCACTGAGCACTTGCTGCTTTGTGTGGTTGCACATGTGTTCTCAGGTGGAAGTTTTGTCCCTACAGCTACACTATAAGCCTGAAAAAACAGAAACTCTCTTTTCTAGTTCTCTATACGTCTCCTATATACATCTTCTTGAACTGCATAAGGCATAGAGATATACAAATGCCTGCTGAGTGAAGGTTAAATTTCATACATTTTGAGAGAAAACTTTAGGAGGTTCTTGCTAACCTGGGCTATGCTTTCCCTAATTGTAGCACTTAGGATTCTGGATTGGAATTGTCCAGGTGATTATCTGTTTCACCTGCACAAATATATAATTTTGAGAGCAGGAACTCTGTCTGCCTTGTTCACTGTTTCATCCCCAGTGGAGTGCACAGTGCCTGGCATGTGTGATAGTCATTTAGTTTAATGTTGACTGAATGAGTGAGTATTCTTTCCCCTTTACTGTCATCTGTAGATGGGGTCAGGATGTGAATCAGGCAGATGGGGCAGCACTGCTGTCCCCTGCAGATGATGGAGCAATTGCCCCATGTTTGTGGTGACTCCCAGCTATCCACATCCCCACCCCTTCCACCCCCCCAGCCTTGCCTGCACACACTTACCGTGGTGTGTCCATCCTCGTCATATTGCCGTAGCTGCCCCAGGAACTCCAGGTGCTTCTTTTCCTCCTCCAGCTGAGCCACAGCCTGCTCGCTGCGCTGTAGCCGCTGCTGGGTACCCGCCAGCTCGTCCCGAAGCCACTGGTTCTCCTGGCACAGCCGCCGTACCTGAGCCCGCAGCTTCTGTTTCTCAGACTCCACTGTGCTCAGGTGGCTGGCCAAAGCCAGCATCACCTAGGTGGGCACATCCTGTGAGCACCAGATGCTGGCTAGAAGTGTTCAGGGATAGGCAGGAAAGGAGCCTACTGGGAGGCGGCAAGACTAGCAGGAGCCAGGAAGCGGGGTTGGGGAGCAACAGCTCTACCTGAAATACACCCTGAATCCAATTTCTCACCACCTCCATAGTCACCACCCTGGGCCAAGCCACCATCAGTTCCTACCTGGATTAAATAGCCTCCTCACTGGCCTCCCTGTTTCTGCCCTTGTTCCCTTAGAGTCTCCTCTCAACCCAGCAGTCAAATGATCTTTTTCAAATGTTAAGTTAGAACACATCACTCATCTCCTTGTCATTATGATAACCTACATGTTCCACATGATCTGACTCCCTCTCTTCAACCCCATTACCTCTTGAACTTCATTTTCTATTTTACTTCCCCTCATTCACTCTACTGCAGCCACGCTGGCCCCTTACTGAAGTCACTGGGAAGGCTCTGGTTCAGGGCCCTTGCACTTGCTGTCCACTCTACGTAGGATGCTTTCCCCCCATTTACTGCATGACTCATTCCCTCATCTTCAAACCTTTGCTCAAATGTCACCATTTCAGTGAAGCCTTTTTTTGAAAACCCTGTCTAAAATCATATACTCTCTCCATACTTCCTAATCCCCTTCCCTGCTTTATTTTTATTCTTTTATCCTTAGCAATTATCACTCTGGCATACTGAATCATTTACTTATTTATTTGTGTATTGTCTGCCTCCCCCAGCTAGAATGTAAGTTCTAGGATGGCAAGGATTTTTGAGTGTTGTGTTCAGCGATGTGTCTCCAGTGCACAGAAGATGAGTGCCTGCCACATAGTAGAAGCTTAACACATTTTTACTGAATGAATGAATGCAAGGATCTAGGACAAAGGGATTCCAAGCGACCCCAAACCTCCAATCAGACAACTGCTCCTCCATGGGCCACTTGGCACCATGTCCTCCCTCTCACCTGGGCCTCACTCAACCCCAGCTCAATGTTTTCCATGGAACGGCGTAGCTGCCGAGCCTTCTCATGCACCAGTCCTTCTTCATGGCCTCCCTGTTGCAGACACTCGATGGTATGGGACAGGCCTTGCAGTACAGCCTGGTGTTCACTGTGCAGGGCCTCCAGCCCTTGGGTCACCAGCCGAGTGCTTCCCAGGATCTCCTCCTGGCTGAGCCGGTGCCCTGCAGATTCATCCCGCTGCCCCAACACCAGGCCCGACATCCTGGCCTGGAGGACTTTGCCTGGGCTAGGAAAACAACAGAACTCAAGTGAGGTAAAAATAAGAAAGAGAGGCTCAGCGCCTTGGTTACATGGTGGTGGGGATCTAAGTTAAGAGATGAGAGAGTATGGGTGATCCTGTGTTTTTGTTTGTTTTTTAATCCTCACCTGAGGATATCTTTTCTGTTGCTTTTCAGAGAGAGTGGAAGGGAGTAGGAGAGAGAGAAGCATCAATGTGAGAGAGACACATCAATTGGTGCCTCCTGCATACGCCCCAACCAGGGCTGGGGATTGAGCCTGCAACCAAGGTGCGTGCCCTTGGCTGGAATCAAACCCAAGACCCTTCAGTCTGCAGGCCGACTCTCTAGCCATTGAGCCAAACCAGCTAGGGCAATGCTGTGTTTTAATTGGAGAGAGAGAGTGACCAGTGGGGAGGGAGCCTACAACACTGAAAGCACACAGCTTAAAGTTGTGGGAAAGAGAGAGGCAGAGGAAGTGACTTAAATGAAAAAAGAACAGAGAAGGAACAAAGGTCCTGAGAACTAGCAGAGGGATTTAGAATTTAGGACCAAAACAGAAAAGGAACTGGAGAGAGAGCTTGGGTTAGGAAAAGGAATGAGGAGATAAGAGACGGCACTACAAGAAACACAGAGGGTGTTTGGGGAGAACTGCAAAGGGTATAGGGGTAAAGAAGACAGAAGAATATGCAGAAAATAGTGCAGAGGTATGGGGAAAAGGGAAGGGTAAGTTTCAAAGTTAAATCACGGAAAAGAGAGAAAAGAAGAAAACAGGAGCCTTCTCGCCGGACCCAGATGAGAAGGCCCCAAAGGACTCAAGGGCTTCAGGCTGTGTCACCCACGGAGCTGCGGGGAGACCAGCATCTCCCTCCCTGGTCAGCCCTCTTTCCCCACTAGCTTTCAGCCCATATTTCTCACCCTCCAGGTCTCAGGCTGTCGTCCTACTTCCTCAAAAGGGCCTTGTTTCTCATCTTTAAAGTCCTCTTACCTGTTTACCCAGCAAGGCCCGTGGCTGTGGCATTCAGGCCAGAGCCCGGAAGAAACTGTTCAGCAGCCAGAGACTCAGAAGGATCCCTGCCCAAAGTCCAGAAGTCCAGAGTTTTCACCCCTTTCCTCGCCACTTCACAGCCACCCAGAGGACCTGGCGCAGAGCCCCACCCAGGACAAACATCCTCCCTCCCCCTGCCTACAGGTCTTCAAAGAGGACTAGTGTCCCTCCTCCTTCCCCAGGCCAATCTCTCACCCCAAGCCTGGGGAGCTATTTTCTCCCAAGAAGGGAGTGAGACTAATCTGGGACTTGCGGGAAGGGGCGTGTCTGGCTGAGAGTAAGGAGGGAGACCAGGTCACCCCCGGCTCAGTCACTTCCATGGCTTTGTCTCCGTTATGATCACCTGCTAACAGGCTCTGAGTCACCTTAAGGTGCCTCCCAGATGCCTGAGGGTGCAGGTGGAATGGCAGGTCTGCTGAGTGCTGGGAGGTGGTCTCCTCGGCTTTGGAATGCGGTTGCGGAGGGCCGCAGGCTGCCGGCCTGCCCTGGGGCCCGGGGTGGGGATACAGTGCGATGGGCAAGGGCGCCCGGGGGAGGTGCAGATGGACGACCGAGGTCCACGTCGCGGGTGGGGACTCAGCAGCCCCACAATCCCGAGGTCACTTAGTCAGTTGGTAGCGCAGGGGGCGGGGCAGGCCGACTTTCTGTCTGTCTGTCTGAGGGGCGGGAAGAATCGCAGGGGGCGGAGTTTTTTTAGTGTGTCTGGAGTTGTGTGAGGTCAGTCAGCGGGGGGTTATCTGTCCGAGAGAGCGGAAATAAGAGGTAGCGGGACCTTAACCCACAGCCCCAGAGTTACTCTCAAAGACTCACCTGCAGTGTGTCAGTCTGGCTGCCTCCCTGTTCGGTACTGCCCCTTTAAATCCATCATGGCTGCCGCTCGAGGCAATTGTTTTGACGGCTCCGGGAGGCGGGGCCTGCTCCCTAGTCACGCGACCTAAGAGCCGCCCGAGGATTGGCTCTAACCACAGGCGGGCACGAAAGGAGGTGTGTATACAGCTTGCTCTTTGGTTTTCCTTCCGCCTCTTTTACGTCATGAGTGAGGGACGGCACACAGAGCCTTTAGCGTCATCCCGGAGCGCCAGGCTCCCTGGCTAAAGGTAATGGTGGTGCGCTGAACTCAGCGGAGCTTGGCTACCCTCATGGCTCTACGAGTCCTGACCCGTGCTCTAGGCTCTCTGAGTCTGACGCCCCTGGGTGCTGCGGCTCCCAGCCCGAGTATGCTCCCGGCCGCCCAGGTAATCCACTTTACCCGGGAACGTGGCTGTTTCTGTTCGGGCTGCCCGAGAAGGGACACCGGGGATAGGCGGGGATGCGAGTCTGCTCATTAGTCACGCAGGCCCGTGACCTTGGATAAGTCTCTCTAATCCTCAGCTTTCTCCTGTATAATTGTTGCTGTCTCACAGGGCCGCTGGATTCCTCAGACGAGATATTGGAGGTACAAGTGCTTTACAGATAACCGGTTGTACGGGTTTCAGTAATAATTGACATTTACTGGGTGTCTGTCATAAGCCAGGCACAAGTAAAAGAGGTTTTAAATAAGCGAATTCTTTTCAACCATTCTGTAAGTTAGTTATACCTTATATTATTATTCCCATTTTTCATATGCGAAAACTGATAAGCAGCTTAATTAAGGTCATACACCAAATATTTGAGCTAGGCAGTCTGGCTTCAAAGCCTGAGATTATATCATAATGGTTATGACATCGTAACCGTTATAACAACCATTAAGGATGAGATTAGAGAATGCAGGGCGAGATACCAAGAATAGGAGCCTAAGGTGAAGGTATCACATGGTCCCTAGTGGGTGATTAATGAATCACAGTAAAGAGAAATTAAAAGTCTTGCTGTGAACCTCTCCGGCTGATGGTAGAGTTTTGCAGATGCATACTTAAAATTCAAAACCTACTCTGTGAAATCCTGGGAATACAACAGGGAACAAGACAGAATAATCCTGACCCTCCATATCTGAAAAACTCCCAGAAACATAATGCAAATGAGCAAAAGGCATTAATGCTGATGGTGATGCATGGATATGTGGAAGTTACCAGCTCTGGAGAAGAGAATTGTTTAGGGAAGGAAAAGTTTCTTGGAGATGGAGAACTGAGCCAGATTTAGTAGACACACCAAAGGAGAACATTCCATTACAGAAATACTTAAGAGGTAAAAGGATCAAATGAGGACAGGTAATCAATACACACAAACACTTGAATAAACATTCCACACTGGTATTTGTGCAAGCTGTGAAGGATAGAGTTTTTGGACAGCTGGTCTGGGATGCTTCCAGGAGGAAGTGAGCTACAAGCTAAACTTGGTCTCTGCCCTTGCTCTGTTCTATGATGTTTCTCCTTCAGTTAGCTTTCAAGTGAAAGAGATTTATGTTTATCTCTAGGTGACAAACAATGCCCTCTGCCAGCTGCCCTCTACCTCGATGTTGCTCCCCTGCCGCCCAATCCTTACCTCTGTGGCCCTTAGTGCCAAGTTTGTGTCCTGGAAAAGTCGTACCACATACACCACTACACCATTGAAGAAGAGGAAGTCTGGAGGCCGAGACCACACAGGTGGGAGCAAGGGCAAGAGGATTTAAATGGTAAAGGGAAAAAACATGGTAGGACCCTAGTTCTGTATACTGATACAGGCAGAGGAATATAATTAAAGCACACTTATTGGACTCCTACATATAGTATGTATATAAGAACAAGAGTAGAATACAAAGCAAATAGACAGGTGGTCTGTGCTCCTAAAGACAAGCTAGATCATTGAGCACTGGGCATACACAGCAAGTTTCATGAAAGCTTTCTTCACATCCTTAAAAAAATTGATAACAGTTGAAATTGAGCACTATTTACATGGCCCTCAGTAAACTTACTGAATTCAGTAATTTGTAGAGAATTTATCTTGAAGTTTTATAAATTCTTGAAGAATTTATCTTATAGTTTTAATAATCATATAATTATGCTTTTACCAATGTCTGTGTGTTTCCCCATCCCCATTTACCCCATTGTGCTATGAAAATTTTTATCATTTTCTGCTTGAGTCATAATGTTTAGAAACACTGCTGTCTGCCCAGGACAGGCCTGTTCATCTGACCTGGGTTATGTCCCCTCACTGTCCTGACCACAGGCCGAATCCGAGTGCATGGTATTGGTGGGGGCCACAAGCAACGTTATCGCATGATTGACTTTCTTCGGTTCCGGCCAGAGCAGGAAACCAAGCCAGGACCATTTGAGGAGAAGGTCATCCTTGTCCGTTATGATCCCTGTAGGCAAGTTCAGGATGTGGGGTGATGATGGTGTGACTGAATGACTGCTCTGTGGCTTTTCAGAAGATATGGGGCTGCCTAGATGGTCTGCTCACCTGTCGCTCACCCTGAACAGGTCAGCAGACATAGCTCTGGTTGCTGGGGGCAGCCGGAAACGCTGGATCATTGCCACAGAAAATATGCAGGCTGGAGATATAATCCTAAATTCCGACCACATAGGCCGAATGGCAGGTGAGAGATAGCCACCGGATGTGTGTGGGCTGGGAGGCTGCAAGGGCTTTGGTACTGATGAAATTCTGTCTTTTAGTTGCTCCTCGGGAAGGGGATGCACATCCTCTTGGGGCCTTGCCTGTGGGGACCCTCATCAACAATGTGGAGAGTGAGCCAGGCCGGGGGGGCCAGTATATCCGAGCTGCAGGTATGAAGTAAGGAGCTGCTTGGGCGGGGGGCTTACAATTTGGAAGGCCAGGTGGTACCCAAGGTCACAATTCTCTGAACCCATGGGCCATATGTGGTCTGGTCCATTGGCAGAGGAAGATAAGGATGAAGTACTAATGTTTTGACCTGAAACACTGCATGCATCTGCTCCAGTGTATGTGCCCCTGAAGGACAAAGCAAGGGCAGTATGTGGGGTGCGGCCCCCATCTGCCCCCCACCTCCTCTGTGGAGGGTGGCAAAGCTGCTTCTCCCTTCCCCAGGGACGTGTGGTGTGCTGCTGCGGAAGGTGAATGGGACAGCCATCATCCAGCTGCCCTCTAAGAGGCAGATGCAGGTGTGTGTGTGGGTACAGGTGGGAGGGATCAGCAAGGGAGGAATTTTTGGAATGTGCCTTTCCCAGCCCACATATCTCCCAGGTGTTTTATGTTAGGAACTGCCCCGAGCTGGGTTTGTCCTTTTGCGCTGTGTGACTAGGAATGCTTACTCAGACTGGCACCATAATGGAATGGAGAACAGTGTCTTTTGTTTTCAATTCCTGTAGGACCTGCACTCAGGTTCAGTTATGTTGCACTTTTCCCTTGTCCTCTCCCCTTCTCTCATTGAGTGTAAGAACCTTCCCAAGAGTCCTGCTCTCAACATTGTCAGGCTCTTTCCTCCCAGGGTGCATTCTCTTCCATCTTTCTCTCTCAGGTGCTGGAAACGTGCATAGCAACAGTAGGCCGAGTATCCAACGTTGATCATAACAAAAGGGTCATTGGCAAGGCTGGGCGGAACCGCTGGCTGGGCAAGAGGCCTTCCAGCGGGCTATGGCACCGAAAGGGGGGCTGGGCTGGCCGAAAGATTCGGCCCCTGCCCCCAATGAAGAGTTATGTGAAGCTGCCTTCAGCTGCTGCCCAAAGCTGATATCCCTGGACTCTTAATAAAATGACCCCCATTTTTATCTGTTACTGGTGTTTTGGGAGGGGAGATGGTACATACTGGACCGGGAGAAAGAAAGGAGCAAACAAGCGTGTGGAGAGAAAGGGACGGACAATATGGGGCAAAGACTGCGGCTGCAAAACCCTCATTTCCAGCCTTCCCCCTTCTCTCAGTTCTTCCTTCATGGGTAATGGAGGGGGGTAATAAACGACCTCCAAGATCTTAGTTCTGACTGGGGAAATGCAGAAGGTACTTCCGGTGGCAGGAGGGAGGACAAAAAGGAAGAGGAAAGGGCGCCGGGAGGAGGAGGTGCCGCGTCGCCGAGGTGGCAACCCGCGGCTCCGCCCCAGCGCTCTCCCAGGGCCCCTAGTTTTCCGCTGGGTACAGCGGAAATGAGCCCAGGCTGTGGGCGGGTGGCAGAGCCCCCAGAGCTGGGCGGGTGGCACCACCGGCTGGGACCTGCCCCTCCCCAGCCGCTGCAGACCTGCCTGCGCTCGGCGACAGGGCCTGGCCCCGGGTCCCTGCTCGCCACGCCCCCTGCCTGAACGCCCCGCGGAGGCACGCCCCCTTCCACCCCGGGCTCCGGCGGGGCCCAAATCTCCATCAGCCAGCGTCGCCCCCAACGTCGCCGCGCTCCTATCTCAGCGAAGGACAGGCCTCGCGCCAGGACCCCCATCTACTTCTGAGGTGGCCAGAGCCCCGCCGCGGCCCCCTGCCCCTACCCTGGGTTTTCCTCCCTCTAGCCCACCGAGCCTCGCTCCGTACCCGACCTCGCATTCCCCATTCCACTATGCCTCGGGATTCTGGTTTATCTTGCCCAGCCACCTACCCCCACCTTGTTGCACGCGCCCCCCTTTCCCCCCTCCCCAGCTCCTCAGGCCTCAGACCCCGGTCCACCAAGCCTCGCCCGTCACGCACCGGGGCTCCGCACTTTGTCCCGCGCCTCGCGTTGCCCCCACCGGTCTTGCTGCTCCAGTGGCTCCAGTGCCTCCAGTCTTGGGCTCCCGCAGCCCACCAGCCCCCCCTCCCAGCCCATCGCGCCTTGCGCCCTACTCCACCAGTTCTCTTTCCTCTGCGACTCACTCTGTGCTTCAAGCGTTGGAGCTAGCACCGCTTCCCATACAGCTTCCCAAACACACACCGGTGTCGCTCTCCAGCCACCACTCCCAGCACACCCGCTCTGGCTGCGCATACCCCTTTCCGGGGGCTGCCTCCACCTAGCTAGGGCCTTGGGATGCCCTTGTAACTCTAAGGCTTCCCACCCCCACCCCCCCTTTCCTACTACTACAAACCAACCCACTCCAGGCTGCAGGGCCTTAGAGCCCCCTTTTAGCCCCCAAATTTTGTGTTTGCTCAGAACAAACCCCCAGTGTTTCTCTGCTTAGTCCTGGCCCCACCCAGCCCAACAGCTGGTGCCACATTTGCTTTCCCTCTCCTGGATGTGCTTGATTTTCTGACCTACCCTCTCACTCTCGCTTGCCTGTTCTCTTTTCCTTGTTTGTCCCAGGTGCCAGGATGGTGGAGGAACTCCAATACAGGGAATTCAGAGTGCCCCTGGGGCCTGGCTTGCATGCCTATCCTGATGAGCTGATTCGCCAGCGAGTGGGCCACGATGGGCATCCTGAGTACCAGATCCGCTGGCTCATCCTCAGGCGTGGGGAGGATGGGGAAGGGAGCTCTAGCCAAGTGGACTGCAAGGCCGAGCACATCCTGCTATGGATGTCCAATGATGAGATCTATGCCAACTGCCACAAGATGCTGGGCGAGAATGGCCAAGTTATCTGGCCTTCCCAGGAGACTGCAGGGGAAGCTGGGACTCTGGACAAGTCTGTGCTGGGGGAGATGGAAACCGATGTGAAGTCTCTGATTCAGAGGGCCCTTCGGCAGCTGGAGGAGTGTGTGGGCACCATCCCTCCTGCTCCTCTGCTTCACACTGTCCACGTGCTTAGTGCCTATGCCAGCATTGAGCCCCTCACTGGGGTCTTCAAAGACCCAAGGGTCCTGGACTTGCTCATGCACATGTTGAGTAGTCCCGATTATCAGATTCGCTGGAGCGCGGGCCGGATGATACAAGCCCTGGCCTCCCATGATGCTGGTGAGGAGCAGTGTGGGAGGAAGGGAGAGCAGGAGAGGGGCTGGGTCAGCTTAGGGCCTCACAGGATGTTGTAGCAGGAGCCTCTGACCTCATCAGTACATAAATGATCTGTTGCCCTTCTCTCAGAGTTGGAAGAAAAGGTGAGGAGATAGGTGTATGAACCTCTGCAGAAAGGAAAAACTGAGTCCCCAGGAACCTCATGTTACTTTACTTTTTATGCAAAGGAAGAATTTAGACTTTAGACTCTTGTAGGATATATGTATATATGTGCTTATTCATATATATGAAAAAGCAAGTTTTGGCCTTTGAAGTAAATCATGTCATTGCTAGTGTGTGGTGGAAAAACGATTGGACTGAGGGAGTAGGGGGGTCTGGGAGAGAGGCCTGGGAAGGTTGAGGTTAGGGAGCAGTTACTGATTGGGTTGTGGGTTACAGGGACCAGGACCCAGATCCTTCTGTCACTGAGCCAGCAAGAGGCCATTGAGAAACACCTGGATTTTGACAGCCGCTGTGCTCTGCTGGCTCTGTTTGCACAGGCCACGCTCTCTGAACACCCCATCTCTTTCGAGGGCATTCAGCTGCCACAGGTATTCTGTCAGGGGCGTTGGGGGTGAAGTTATGAAGGTCTATGGACCAGGCCATTACACCTATCTATTATAGAGGACGGTGTGGAGAGAGGGGCTAAAGCTGGACAAAGTGGACATAGGCCAAAAGTTGTGTCCTACAGGTCCCAGGAAGGCTGCTCTTCTCCCTGGTGAAGCGCTATTTGCATGTCACCTCCCTCCTGGACCAGCTGAATGACAGTGCTGCAGAACCTGGAGCCCAAAGCAGCTCTGCTCCCGAGGAGTTGAGTGGGGAGAGGGGTCGGCTGGAGCTGGAATTCAGCATGGCCATGGGCACCCTGATCTCAGAGCTGGTGCAGGCCATGCGCTGGGACTGGGCCTCGAGCAGAGAGGGGCCCTCGGCCCCATCTTCCTGTTCCATCTTCCAGCCCCAGCTGGCAGATGCAGGCCAAGGGCTGCCACCCACTCAGGCCCAGCCCTCCCTCCGGAGGTCAAGGCGGTTTCGCCCTCGCTCTGAGTTTGCAAGTGGCAATACCTATGCCTTGTATGTGCGGGATACGCTGCAACCAGGGATGCGAGTGCGGATGCTGGATGATTTTGAGGAGATCAGTGCTGGGGATGAGGGCGAGTTCCGGCAGAGCAACAATGGTGTACCCCCTGTGCAGGTGAGCGAGTGCATGGTGGTTGGTGGGACACTGTTAGGGATCTTTTTGGGTGGCGCATAACTGGGGCTTTCATGCAGAGGGCCCTGGCCGGCCACCCAGGAAGAAAACCCCCAAGAGAATTGAAATCGTCAAAGGGGGGTCTATTGAGAAGGGAGGCTATTTGAAGGGCTGAGAAAACCTGAGTTTAGAAGGCTATGAGGTCAAGAAGACTCCCAGGAGGAACTGATACAGCAAGACTTTCCCAGAGATGGGGTCAGGGAGACAGATGTTTGAGGTCAGGAGGAAGTACAAGGGCATAAGTCATCAAGGGCAGGTGAGAGGAGAGGCAGAGCCAGTGCCAGTAGAGGAAGGCATCCTGTGTGTGTGTCCATGTTCTCCATATCCCAGTGTTTTGCTATCTAGGGGTTTTTCCAAACCTGGCCAAGGGTCACCTGAAGTCTCTGTGTCCTCTCGGCCACAGCCAGTTGTTAAGTGAGCTCTATTCCCCTTTCCTCTTTCTTTCCCATGTCTTCCAGGTGCTGTGGGAATCGACTGGCCGCACCTACTGGGTACACTGGCACATGCTGGAGATTCTGGGTTTTGAGGAAGACACTGAGGACATGGTTGAGGCTGAGGAGTACCAGGGGGCAGTGGTCAGTGGAGGCCAGGGTGTAGGTGAGCCCAGAGAGGAAGCTGGAGTAAGCTTTGAGCACAGGAGCAGTGGTCTGGCTGGGTAGGCAGTGCCACCATTGTGCCTTATGATCCATTTCCACAGCCCTGCCCTCCTGGCGATGGAAGCCCATGTCAGAGCTCTATGCCATGCCCTACGTGCTGCCTGAAGACGAGGACACTGAGGAGAGCGAACACCTGACCCAAGCCGAGTGGTGGGAGCTCCTCTTCTTCATCAAGAAGCTGGAGGGACCTGACCATCAGGAGGTTCTCCAGATCCTCCAGGAGAACCTGGACGGGGAGGTAGAGCTGGCCTGGAGACACACAGAAGTTGGAGGGCTCCACTGCGAGGGCTGGACTGTGATAGAGCATTTGGAAGGCTCAGAATGGGACGTGGAGGTTAATAGCGTAGGGGCTGCAGGGAAGGGGTCTAAAATATTTGGTGGTATTGGCAAGCTGTTTGGGAGGAGCTAGCTGTCAGCCATGGGAGGTTCAGGATGGAGAAAGTATATGCAAGTCCCCAACCCACCAAGTGCCCTGGAGTCCCCAGGGCTGCCTGCAGTGAGAGCTTCTCCCAATAGCAGATTCTGGACGATGAGATCCTAGCCGAGCTGGCGGTGCCCATGGAGTTGGCCCAAGAGCTGCTGCTCGCTTTGCCACAGCGACTCGATGACAGCGCTCTCAGGGACCTGCTCAACTGCCGTGTCTACAGGAAATATGCGCCCGAGGCCCTGGCAGGGCAGCCAGCTTACCCATCCCTGCTGGAAGCCCAGGCCAAGCCTCAGGAATCAGCAGATGCAGCCAGAGTGGAAGGTGGGGCACCAAACAGAGTGGCCTCTAGGAGGGCATGAGTCGAGGAGAGATGTCTGTGCTGATCTGTGTGCAATCCTGTCTGCCAGAGATGGCACCTTAGGGAGAAACTGAAACTTAGAGATGAGCAATGAATGAGAGAAGCAGACATTGGGCTCCCTCCAAATAATGAAGGCGGATGTAAAGTTAGAAAACTGAGAGAGTTTAAAGCCTTCAAAAGCCCACCCTCCACATTTAATTTTTCCTAGTGTAGAGAAAAACAAATTCTTGCATGCTTTTAGATATAGGAAAATGCTCTGCATTTTGTAGACAGGAAGCTCCTTTGCAAATTTAAGGATATAGAATATAAAATTTGTCATGAACCTGTCTTATAAGTATATTATGAGATGTTATGAGATCCCAAAACCTAACTTTTAGGTAAACAAAGCAAGTCAAAAACATTTTTAGGAGAAATTAGGAGACCAGATTGAAAGTTATGAATGTCCTTTTCTGATCCTTGATATCACTAACAGTGGCCAATCCTGTGACTTCCCTTGTCCTGTAGCAAAAGAACCGCTGACACCGTGTCCCAGCAGCCCCCTGCGTCATCTGGTAGAGGGTTACGGGCCAGCTGGGAAAATCATCCTGGACCTGGAGCAAGCCCTCAGGTCAGAGGGAACCCAGGAGAGCGAGGTCAGGTCACTGCTGCTGCTGCTGCAGCGGCAGCCCCAGCCCTTCCTGGTGCTGATGCAGAGCCTCGACACTCCAGCCGCCAACAAGGCCCTGCACCTGGCTATTCTGAGGTGATGGGGCAGTGAGGTGGGGTGGGCAAAGGGGTCCCCGAGGCTTGCTGCACACCTCTCCTCCCACCCCTGCTCCCCAGAATCCTGATACGGCTGGTGGACTTCCCTGAGGCGCTGCTGCTCCCCTGGCACGAGGCCATGGATGCCTGCATGGCCTGCCTGCGGTCCCCAGACACTGACCGAGAGGTACCCCTGCCTGCTCTGGGGGGATGCTGAAGGCAGAGGATGCAAGGCAGCCTCTGATAAGGCAGACCTCCTGGGTGGGCTCTGAAGGGCACAGTGGAGCTTTGTGCCCTTGGTATGGGTTTTGTTTTTAAAATTGAATTTTATTTCTTTAAATAGGTAATACATTCACACAGTTCACAAGTCAAAACGATGTAGCAAAGTATACACTGAGAATTCTCACTCCCACCTAAATCTGTTTTCCCAGTGCCCCCCACACACCCCTCAGTGGTAACCGCTTTATTAATTTATATATCCTTCCTACGTTACCTTACACAGATGTAAACAAACCCAAATGTATGATCTTATTTGCCATCTCTTTTTTTACACCAAAGGTTATGTCCATATCACATTAAGAGCCTCAGTGGCTCCCATTTGGTTGGGCCTGTTGGGGATAATGGAGGCAGCGGGGACTGTCACATCCAGGGCCCCCTGCCACAAAGACACCCTGGGCACAGAAGGCTTGGGAAGGAGGAGTCAGCGTGGTGTCAGTGGCTGTCTGCAGTATTCACCTGTGGCTGTTACCCAGGTTTTAGTTTCCGAGGTGGACTCACTGAATGTGCACACACACATCTAGTCCCTCTCAGCCCTCTCCCTGCTAACAGGTGTTTGTTTAGTGCCCAAGGATCTCAAAATGCAGCCCCACAGCTGGCTCTTGGGACAGCTGGACCTGAAAAAAACAAGCTGGGGTGCTCTCTGCACCTATTGAAAACAATCAGAAGTCTAGAACCCCAGGGGGGCAGGGCATCTCCTGGCTTTTCCATTTCAGTTTGTCTTTGGTTCTCTCACTCCACCCAGCCCTCGTGACTCCCCCATCCCTGTCCTTTTACTTCCTCACTCTCTTCTTCACTCTAGTGGCCCCAGTACCCAGTACCCAGTGGGTATATAGTAAACACTACTGCAGATGACCTTGTGGCCTGTGCCTTGTCCCCTTGATTCACCTCCCCTGCCCCCACCCCAGGTGCTCCAGGAACTGATCTTCTTCCTGCACCACCTGGCCTCAGTGAGCAGGGACTATGCCGTGGTGCTGAATCAGCTGGGAGCCCGAGATGCCATCTCCAAGGCCCTGGAAAAGCACCTGGGAAAGCTGGATATGGCCCAGGAACTGCGGGATATGGTGTTCAAGTGTGAGAAGCATGCCCATCTCTACCGGAAACTCACCACCAACATCCTGGGAGGCTGTATTCAGGTCAGGAGGAAGGACGGGAAGCTGTGGGTTCACAGCCGGGTAAGGATAGGAAACCTGAGCAGTGGAGGGGAGAGGGCTGTGTTTCTGAAGTTGGAAAAGGCAGGTGAGTCTAGTAAAGCTGGGGTCGTTTGTTCTCTGCACCTCTGCCCCATGTGCCCTCTGTCAGTGTTATGGAGGAATCCCATTGCTGCTGGGTCTTTCTCCAGCGTGGTTCTGTGTTTCTTCGTGTTCCTCCTTCCTCTTTGTGCCCCTTCTCTCTGATGTTCTGACTGCAGATGGTGCTGGGTCAGATCGAAGACCACAGGAGAACCCACCGACCCATCAACATCCCCTTCTTTGACGTGTTTCTCAGATATCTGTGCCAGGGTTCGTGTCTGTCCCCACATTACTCCGTGTCCCCATACCTATGTCTGTTTTCCCTCCACACCTGCCAGGCTCTGACCACCACCCTTTCCCACTGCCCCCAGGCTCCAGTGTGGAAGTGAAGGAGGACAAGTGCTGGGAGAAGGTGGAGGTGTCCTCCAACCCGCACCGGGCCGGCAAGCTCACGGACCGCAACCCTAAGACCTACTGGGAGTCCAACGGCAGCACTGGCTCCCACTACATCACCTTGCACATGCACCAGGGCATCCTCATCAGGTAACAGACTCCATGCACATGCGTGGCCACACCTCCACTTGCTCACAATTCCTGTGTTTGTCTTGGGGGAAGCACCACCTTCGTGAACATGACCAGAATCCCCTTCGCTCTGTCTACAAGGATATGACTGGTTCCAGTTCCAATTGGTTCCTCTTCTCTGTTCCCAGGCAGCTGACTCTGCTGGTGGCTGGTGAAGACTCGAGTTACATGCCAGCCAGGGTGGTGGTGTTTGGGGGCGACAGCACCAGCTCTCTTAACACAGAACTCAACTCGGTAGGGACCCCTGTACTATTAGACCACCTCTCACAGAATCAACCTTCCTGCCTAGACTCCTACATTCCTCCCTGTCTTGCACCCCATAGAAAGTAGAGTCCTTTATCCTTGTGCTTATGTTAGGGCATCAGGCCCTGAACAGTGAGGGTGGCATTAGCACCCTTTCTTCAGGATCCCACACATCCCTGCTCTGGGGAAGGGAAGGATATAGCAAGGGGACAGGAACAGACTTTGTGCTCTCAGCACTCATCCACACATATGGAAGTGACAGCCTTTTCTGCCCCCCGCAAGGTCAATGTGATGCCCTCCGCCAGCCGGGTGATCCTCCTGGAGAACCTGAACCGCTTCTGGCCCGTCATCCAGATCCGCATAAAGCGCTGCCAGCAGGTAGGGCCCTGTAACTTGTAGATCTTGGGCCAGAGCTCCAGCCTGGGTTGTGGGCAGCTCCAGGGGTGAGGCATGAGGGTGTGGCTGACTCCAGTCCATCCTGAAGAGACTGTGGACCAGGCGAAAACAGGCTTGTGTGCCTTGCAGGGCGGCATTGACACGCGCATTCGAGGGTTGGAGGTCCTGGGCCCCAAGCCCACCTTCTGGCCAGTGTTCCGGGAGCAGCTCTGTCGTCACACACGCCTCTTTTACATGGTTCGGGCGCAGGCCTGGAGCCAGGACATCGCAGAGGACCGCAGGAGTCTCCTGCACCTGAGTTCTAGGTGTGTGCGAGCATGTGTGCATGCCTGAGTATGTGCGAAAGGTGGGACTATTACAGAGGCTGCTGGGCAGGTTCTACGGGGGGCATAAGAGAAAGTTAACATGCTTGGGGAGGGGCTGGAGTGTTCTGCAGTCTGGGGAGGGAAGGAAAAAATAAAGATGAGATTTCTCTGGTGGGCTGGTAATGGAATGTGCCAGTTAACATTTGGTGAGCTCTCAAGTACCGAGTGGAGATTTGGTCTGGTTGCTAGGGATGAGCCGGCAGTCTGAGTCTGGGTGGACACTGGGGTCACTTACACCTCGAGCCCCTGACACTGTCCTGCTTCATTCTCACCCCCAGACTCAATGGGGCTCTGCGCCAGGAGCAGAATTTTGCTGATCACTTCCTCCCTGACAACGAAGCTGCCCAGGCGCTGGGCAAGACCTGCTGGGAGGCCCTGGTCAGCCCCCTGGTGCAGAACATCACCTCCCCCGGTAACTGTCCGACCCCTGGCCCCTTTACCATCCCGTTGTTGGCCTCAGTAACCGGCCTCTTCTTGCTCTATCCTGGAGCCACCTGGGTTATTCTCTTGACCCTTTTGGGACCTGCGCATTTGTTTGGTACCCCAGTGCCCCTCTTCTCACAACCCAGGGGCCACCTCCTTTCCCATGTCTCTCAGGTGCCAGCCGATACTATAGAGATCAGGAGGGGCCTTGCTATCTCCCTTCCCCATGTCGTCCTGTCTAGTTGCTTTCTCCATGCTCCAGTCCAGCCAGCCTCTCCCTCTGCCCTGGAGACATGCCCTGCCTTGGCTTGTTTTTCTTGACCTCTAGATGAAGACGGTATTAGTCCCCTGGGCTGGCTGCTGGACCAGTACCTCGAGTGTCGGGACAACCCTCAGAGCCGTGCGGCAGCTTTCTCCTCGAGGGTGCGCCGCCTCACCCACCTGCTGGTGCACGTAGAGCCCTGTGAGGTGCCCACTGCGGCGGTGGCCACTCCTCGGCCCAGTGAGTACCTGGGGATTCAGACAAGAGCTTGGCAGGGGCATTGCCTGTGTGCCCCCACTCACATACTAGTTTCTGCCCCTCCTCACCCTACCCCTCCCTATGTGCTCAGCCTATTCATCTTCCAAGTGTATGTCACACCCACCCAGGAGCATCATTTGGGAGGGCAACATATCAGGAATGGGCTCAGCCTTGAATGGGAACCCAGGAGCCGAAGGGCTGCCCCGCCCTTGCCTCTGCCCCTCTCTGTCTCCACAGAGGGCAGAAACAGAAGCCACGACTGGAGCTCCCTGGCTACCCAGGGGCTTCCCAGCAGCATCATGAAAAACCTGACCCGCTGTTGGCAGGCGGCGGTGGAGGAGCAGGTGGGCAGGCGCAGGGGCGGGGGGGAGGGCGAAACTGCAGTGGTAGCCTGTTGGGTCGCCTCCTCACGCCGCTGCCCCCTCCCCCAGGTGAACAGCTTTCTGACCTCACACTGGCAGGATGATGACTTTGTGCCAAGCTACTGTGAGCACTTTAATAATCTGCAGACATCGAGCTCGGAGCTGTTTGGGCCACGGGCCGCCTTCTTGCTGGCGCTGCAGAATGGCTGTGCTGGGGCCTTTCTGAAGCTCCCTTTTCTCAAAGCTGCCCACGTAAGCCTCCCACCCTCACCTCAGCCCTGGGCCTCTTCCCACAGACCCTCCTTTCCCCACCTTCACAAAATGGCCCACCGTTCCATTCCCATTTAGCAAGCAACAGGTATTGGTATATAACCATGTTATCAAAAATTCAAAGAAAAAAACAGTGACCTGCAGCATGCCATCCTAATATATCTTGATATACTTTCTCCTATTTGAATGTATGATTTAACAATTTACTCACAAGTAGCTAAGATGCTTTACCCTGTTTTCCTTGATCATTACATTAAAAGCCTTTTCCAGTGTTGCTATTTGCCCTCATTTTTTCTTTGTGCATAAATTCCATCTAATGGATGAACTATGATTTACTCCTTCATTCCTGTCATCCCATAAATATTTAACAAGCGCTTAAAATGTGTCAGGCACTGTGATAAGAGCTGACGATAGACGAAGCCCCTCCCCTCAACAATTTACAGCCTTCTAGGGAAGACACAGAGTTTAGCAAATGATAAATAAACTAAAATGTAACTAGCTCACTGGTAAGCAGAGAACAGTTCAGTGGGAAGGTGAGGCAGCAGCTACCTGAGTTGCTTCCGGTAATTCTGTTTCATCAGTGTTGCTGCAGAGTTACCATCTTTATGCACATAACTTATTTCCTCATGTTAAAGTCTTATTGTTAGCCCTGGCCGGTGTGGCTCAGTTAGGCGTCTTCCTGTACACAGAAAGGTTTCCAGTTTGATTCCTGTTAAGGGCACATACTTGGGTTTCCAGCTCATTCCCAAGTGGGGGGGCATGCAGGAGGCAGCCCATCCATGTTTCACTCTCACATCAATGTTTTTCTCTCTCCCTCTCTCTCTCTAAAAATCACAAAAAAATATTTTAAAAATAAAAAGTAAATTATTATTAGTTTGACTTTTAGACATGCTCAACATGAAAAAACACTTCGTAATTGTAAATATTGTGGATTTGCACAATTGTTAATGACTTTGTGAAAGAGTTTTATGAAGGTGTTGACCAGTTTTTGAAGCTTTGAGCATTCATATCTGCTGTGTCAGACCTTCCTCACTGCTCCCACTCACCTCCACTCACCCATTCAGTGTTTTCCTGTGCTGTTCCCACTGCCCAGGTGAGTGAACAGTTTGCCCGGCACATTGACCAGGGGATCCAGGGCAGCCGGATTGGTGGGGCCCGGGAAATGGAAATGCTGGCGCAATTGCAGCGATGCCTGGAAACTGTCCTGATTTTCTCTGGCCTGGAAATAGCCACCACCTTTGAGCATTACTACCAGTGAGTATGAACTTAGGGAGTGGGAGGTGGGGGCAGGCAGGATGACAGGGGCAGGGCCAGCTTGCCGGTCCTGGGAGTCTGGGGTCCAGGCAAGCTCGAGGCCTAGAGCAGGAGGCGGCTGGGCCATGCCGAGTGCCCACACCAAGGTTAGGCCTGGGCTGTGTGTGCTGCAGGCACTACATGTCAGACCGTCTCCTGAGCCTGGGTTCGAGCTGGCTGGAGGGGGCCGTGCTGGAGCAGATCGGTCCCTGTTTCCCCAACCGCCTGCCCCAGCAGATGCTGCGGAGCCTGAGCACCTCTGAGGAGCTGCAGCGCCAGTTCCACGTCTACCAGCTCCAGCGGCTTGATCAGGAGCTCCTAAAGCTGGAGGACATAGAGAAGAAAATACAGGTGGGTGCCAGGGAAGAGATTAGCAAATGGGAGGCTGGGGAAGAAGAGTGGCACGGAGCAGACCAGAGGAGGCCTGCTGGCTTTTGGGACCCCTGTGCTCCTTCTTCAGGTGGGCCATGAGGCCAGTGGCAAGGAGCATGAGAGAGCGTGCAAAGAGGAGGCCGAGGATGCTGGGGCGGCAGCAGCCGCAGATGTGACGGAGGAAGAGGAGGAGGAGGAGGAGGAGGGCCTCTACTATGAAGGGGCAATGCCAAAAGTGTCTGTGCTAGTCTTGTCACCACGCTGCTGGCCCATTGCCTCCATTCGCCACACACTGAACCCCAGAACCTGCCTGCCCTCCTACCTGAGGGGCACTTTGAACCGATACTCCAACTTCTACAACAAGAGTGAGGAGCGGGGCAAAGAGAATGGGGGGCTGGGAAGAGGTTGGGAACCTGGGGAAGAACCTGGGGTTGGAAGCCTCAATGGGGTAGATTTGAGAAGAAAGGGCAGGAGCTTAGGTTTGGGGTGTGGGTGGGGGTATCAGGCACCAGATCCCCAGCCTATTGCCTTTTCTGTCCTTAAAATAAGACCCTGGACTCTTTGTGGGTGGTGAGGACGATAGAGGCAGGAGGCACCTGAGGCCACCAGAAAGGGTTCTGTCTCCCTCTCAGTGGCAGGTGCCTGGCTCCTGGTTGGTCACTGTAACCTGAGCTCCCCGATGGTGACTGATCCTGGGCTGGGCAAGCGATAAAGGAGGGGGAAGGGAAATCAGACCTACCCTCAGGGAGTCCCAGACTAACAGGAGAGACATTGTCCTCTCTCTCAGGGATATTCCAGTCCATGAGAGCCCCTGCCTTCCTTACTTCACAGTTTTGTCTCCCTAAAAAAAATGGGGAATTCCTTGAAGGCACTGATCAGAGCCTGCCTGGTACAGGGCTAGGCACCAGTGGGCTCCCAGATGCCTGAAGCTCATCTGGGAGGCAGCAGAGAAGGCTGAGCTCTGAAACGCTGGGGCCAGGAACCAGTGTCCACAAATGCTGGGCCGCAGGCTCCTTGACGAGCGGGGCCAAAGCCCAACCAGTGGTGCGCCCTCACCAGCTCCGATTTCCTCCTTTTCCTGCTCTTTGTCTCCCTCCCTCCTCTTTCCTAATCCTTCTCAGGTCAGAGCTACCCTGCCCTAGAGCAGGGCCCGCAGAGGCGGCTGCAGTGGACATGGCTGGGCCGGGCTGTGGTGCAGTTTGGGGACCTGACCCTGCATGTGTCTACCGTGCAGATGTGGCTGCTGCTGTATCTCAACGACCGGAAGGTGGCGCAGCTGTCTTCCTCCCTGCTCTCTCCCACCTCCTCTCACCTTTCTTCCTAAACTTTGTTGGACTCCTGTCCTCCTTCCCCCCACCCTCTCCACCCCACCCCTTGGGCACTACATGTCAGACCGTCTTGGGAAAGCCCTGAATGTTCCCTCCTCATCTCTAAGGCGGTCTCTGTGGAGAGTCTGCTGGCACTCTCGGGGCTCTCTGCAGACATGCTGAATCAGGCGATTGGACTTCTCACCTCTTCAAGAGGCCCCCTGGACCTTCATGAGCAAAAGGATGTCCCAGGAGGTATGTACTTAGGGCAAAGGGGCCTGAGCCAGGCCAGCCTGATTGTGGGCCGCCCGACCGAGTGACGTGCTTATTGCAGGTGTGCTCAAGATTCGAGATGACAGCCAGGAGCCCAGGCCAAGGTGGGGCACCGAGTGGCTCATCCCACCTCAGACGTACCTGAAAGCTGAGGATGAAGAGGGCCGGAACCTGGAGAAGAGACGGAACCTTCTGAACTGCCTCATTGTCCGAATCCTCAAGGCCCATGGGGACAAGGGGCTGCACATTGACCAGCTTGTCTGTCTGGTAGGCCAGGGTGGGCAGTGGGTGAGGGAGCTTTGGGGTCGGGGGTGCAGTCCACAGAGGGAGGTGGGTCCACATTTGAAGCCTCTGGTTCACTATGGTGCCTGTGAGGGTTGAGGTTGGCGTGCACCTGGTGTCCTTAGAGTTCATTGCCCTGGCAGCATGTGCTTGGAGTGGAAGCTAGATGTGGGGTGAGCTGGGTGTCTCTGACCTGTTGTTCCCCCTTCCTTCTCCATATAAGGTGCTGGAGGCTTGGCAGAAGGGCCCATGTCCCCCCAGGGGTTTGGTCAGTGGCCTTGGTAGGGGATCTGCCTGCAGCAGTACCGATGTCCTGTCCTGCATCCTGCACCTCCTGGGCAAGGGCACGGTGAGACGCCATGATGATCGGCCCCAGATGCTGTCCTATGCAGTCCCTGTGACTGTGATGGAGCCTCACACTGAGTCCCTGAATCCGGGCTCCTCAGGCCCCAACCCACCCCTTACCTTCCACACCCTGCAGATTCGATCTCGGGGTGTACCCTATGCCTCATGCACCGTCACCCAGAGCTTTTCTACTTTTCGGTAGTCCTGGAGATGGGATCAGGCTAGGCAGGGCTGGGGCTTTCTACAGAAATAAAATGCAGGAGTTGGAGTATGTGGCCTGTGTGGTGACTGCTAGGGATCTGACAGGCGGGGTGGGAGAGGGGGCTTGCTGTCTAGAAGGGAAGAAAAGTCCTCTGGCTCAGAGGCTGTCTCATGCCATCTGCTCCTAGGGTGAGGATGACACCACGGGAGAAAGGTGGACGGAGTTGGGAAGGACTTAATATCCCCCTCTCAGCAGGGGATTAAGTGGACAGGGATGGATCCCCACCCCTTCTCAGAGGGTATATAGGCCGAAGTGCTTTCACCTGGCAGGCTAGAGGCTCAAGCCCATCTTGCTACATGCTGGACAGAATGTAACTTGGGCAGATTATCAAGCAGGGCTCCATTTTCCTTCTTTGTGGAATTGGACCAGTCACTGTGGGATTCTGAGAGCAGTGGGTGTGGGAGCACTTGACATGGGGAAGATTTTGCCAGTGGCCACCACACCCAGCAGTGAGTGCACCTTCCTTAGGTAAGGCTGACAAAGGGAAGCTGAGATAAAAGACTCTTGCAGGCATCCAGAAATCTGAATGTGTGCCCTGTCCAGAATCTTTAGGATCTGGGTTGGAAGCAGACCTAGATGGAACTGCAACTCCCATGAGCTCCTCCTCATTGCCCCTCTTCTGGCTGTGCAGAGCTGCCCACTGTCACCGAAGCCAGAGCCCAGCTAGCCCCATAGGCAGGCCTGTGCTGCTATGATTCACTCTCCTGGCACCACCCATACTGAGGCAGGGTGGGTCAGGCGAGGTGACCTGGTGCCAGGAGTGGAGCTCTGCTTCTTGCCTCTTGGCAGGGGCCATTAGGGGAGAAGGGAAGGAGTGACCCAGGCATCTTGAGTCCATGGTTCTTGGAGCTGAGAAGTGACTAGGAGAAAGCTACAGAAGAAAAGAGGCAAGTCAAGGGGTGGAGTGGAGGGGTGAGTCGGGTGGTGAGAGAGGGCACAGAGGTCAGACAGGGAGAATTGGGTGCCACCCAGGACTGAGATTTGGAATAGGATCTGTAAGGGAAAAAGAGGTCAGGGCTTGAGAGAATCAAGGTGACCAAACCAGAGGGCCAACAGGGTGTACACAGCGGGCCTGGACTTGCTTTGTTCTGCATTAAGATGGCCCTATGGTGCTGTTGGTGGTTCTCACAGCAGAACCATCCTGTTGGTCTGAACTGTTCCATGAGGGAGAAGACAGGCAGGCAGCAGCAGGCTTGGGCTACAGTAGGCCACCCTCGTGCCAGAGATCACGGCCTACTCACTTTTGTTGGTCCAGGCCATGCCTATTCTTGAGGTAGCCTTTAGGGATCAAAGCTTTTTGCCCTTCTCATGCCCTTTATGAGCCTATCCTTGCCCATTAGAAACCCAGAGCCCCTGGGCTCTAGTAGCCAGGCCGGCATGCGCCACGTGTAGGGGACAAGATGGGTCTTTCTCCCTATCCACCCTGTCCTCTGCTGCCCTCTGGGCTCCTGCGTGGGCTGAGCTCCACACCTCTAGTCTTCTTCTCTTCACTCCCTCAACCCCTCATTCATCCTGTCACCCTGCCCCACAGTCTCCCAGAGGGGACCTACCTGCTCATCTGTAGTGGTTGAGTCTCAACAATTCTTAAGGTAAGAACACACCAGCTGTGGCCCCAAAACTTGGCATGTTCCTGTCTGCAGTCCAGCTCCTGTGTTGCCCACTGTCCTTAACACACAATCTAACCCCACCCCAACTCTGGCCTGGTCAGTTTGCCCAAATTCAGCCATCCAGTGAGCAGTCCTGACTTTACCCTTCTCTCACTAGCACCAGTGAAGACCTGAGCCTATTTGTCTGCCCTCAGGACTTTCCATCCCTAGAGGGCAAACCTTGGATGACTCTGGACAGAAGTTTGCTACCCTGACCCCCTGTGAGGTCATCCCACAGTGTCAGTTCCTTATATTCCTACAGGTGGTTTGCACTAAGGACCACATATTGATTCCATTTACAGTAAACCTCGGTTCTCAAACTTAATTTGTCCCAGAAGGCTGTTCGAAGAGCGATTTGTTCAAAAACCACATCACTTTTTCCCATTAGAAATAATGTAAATTTAATTAATGCATTCCAGACCCACAAATGACTCCATTTTAACCTTTCTTATATACAGTACATGTCTGAATTACTGTTTATAAATAAACAATTCTTTTCTTAAATTTAACGAACCACCCCCTACTAGCCTTAAAGAATCACTTTCAGCACTCTTCCAGGGGTGCAGCATCTTCGATTTTCACTCATCACTGCTTTGGAAATGCTGTGTCACTGGCTAACTGCTTTTCATTTATCCAAATCAAGTTTTTCTACCTCTTCAATTGCCTGTGGTCCTTGTTTCTTTCACATCCTTAGCAACATTAGCACTCTTGATGGCCTCTTTGTTTTAAAATTGTGCTAATTATCAATTTTGCCAGCAACAAAAGCATTCTTTCCTTTGTTGCCTGAGAGACACTTTTTGTCATGCTGAGGTATGAAAGGGTTGTCCGGTTAAGTTTGGTTCAACAACCTGGACATTTTTTCTGTGAACAACTTGGTCCAGAATGGAACTGTTCGAGATAGGAGACGTTCAAGAACCAAGGTTTGACGTGTATGAAATGTCCCAAAATAGAGACAAAGTGGTTTAGTGGTTGTGTAGAGCTAGGGAGACTGGGAAGAAATGGGAAGTGACTGCTGGAGGGTATGGGGTTTCTTTTTGGGGGTGTCAAAAATGTTACAAAATTGCCCAGCCGGGCGTGGCTCAGCGGTTGAGCATCGACCTAGGATCCAGATCGGGGTTGATTCCTGGTCAGGGTACATGCCCGGTGCTGAACTCAGGCCCGCTAGATTGGCCAGCCCTGGGCTTCCCTCGCCCCCGGCCAATCTCCCGCAAGAACTTCCTGGGGGGGAGGTTCCTTTTTCCCTCCTTCACTTTTCTATAAAAAAAACAGTATTGACATGCCCTATAGCACTAGATCCCTCTTACCCTCTGGGCAGGGTAAACTATCCTGGTAGCTACAGCCCTCTGCTTACAACCACTGGGAGAAGGGCATTGTATGCTTTATCTCACATTTCTGTCATGAGAACACCTTTTACCCCATCCCAGGTGCATCAAGCAATAGACATCCTCATGGTAGTTTCCAATTCTGCCTCTTCTTTTTCTTTATAGCTGTTTTTTAGATGTTAGTCTTCCTAATGTCCTGTTAATTTCTCATGATTTACCTAATATTTTTTTCAGTCCTGCTTGGAATTTCCTGAGCTACCTGATTCTCAGTTTATAAATTTCAGTTCTAGAAAACTCTCAGCCTCTTTAAAATAAATATTCACTCCTTCTGGAACTCTGATTATGTCACACCTTCTCACTCTACCTCCAGTGTTTTTTCAACATCTTTTCCTGAGTTTCCATTTCTTTGTATCCCTGGGCTCCATGTGTGTAACTTCTGCAGATCTACTTCTGGTTCATTCTTTTGGGTATATCCAGCTTGTTGCTTAACCATCAAGTTTCTAAATTCATAGAGCACGTTCTTCATTTGTAAGTTTTAGTTTAATCAAACCAATCTGGTCCTTTTTTACATTTTCATTAGTCATACTTTTTCTTTAAACATAACGCATTTCATATTCTGTATTTTTTACTTGCAGCATCTGTCCTTGCTGGTCTGGTTCTGTTACCTACTATTGCTAATGACTCTTGCTCATGGTGGTTTCTTTCCTTGTGTGCTTGGTGTTTCATTGTAAACTCATAGTCCTTGAAATTTTATCTGCAGGAATTCCTTGAGGTCTGGGTTTAAAGTACAGTCCTCAAGGGAGAACTGCATTTTGCTTCTGCTGGGTGCCTGGAGGCACTGTCAACCACTTTTAACTGAACTATCGCTTGAGGATTTTCCAGTCCACGTGGGTAATATGAATTCTAGACCCAAACAGTATTGAGAGCCAGTTGTGCTGACATTATTGGGGAAGCTTTCTGTCCCTATCTCCTACCTCCCCTTGCATCCAAAACGAAAGCTAAGTAGGTGAGTTTTGGGATTGGTTCACTCTTGAAATGATCATGCCATTTTGGGGGTTTAAATAGGAGGTCTCTGATCTAACTTCTCACTTTGTAGGAGCCTTAGGGTTTGGCCCACTAAGACAGTAGTTCAAGGCCAACCCACAAACCTCACACAAAAAGCAGAATAAGCGCAGCCGGGCGTGGCTCAGCAGTTGAGCATGAACCTAGGATCCAGGAGATTGAGGTTCGATTCCTGTCAGGGCACATGCCTGGGTTGCAGGCTCAACCTCCAGTAGGGGGCGTGTAGGAGGCAGCCGATCAATGACTCTCATCATTGATGTTTCTCTCTCTCTCTGAAATCAATAAAAAAATATATATATATAAAAGCAGAATAAGATGAGTGACAAGAATGTTTATTAACTGGCTCCTACATAAAGTTCCAGTCCTGGAAGCCATCAACAGACTCCATGGCCTTCACCAGCCTTAAGGTCACTGACCCTTTTCCTTCTATATCAGAATTATTGGTTTAAGGCAAGGATGGGAGGACATGAGGACATGATGAACCAGATCTGAGCAGAAAGTATGGCGTGGCAGAAGGCTGAGCTGTTCTTTTTGTCCAGCCCTGGGCCCGTCCAAGAACCCTCTAGTCATCTCTGAGCCAATCTAGTTCAAGGGCAGCTGTGATCCTTGTCCTTGAATAGGAAAGATCCAGAACTGGCCAAGCCCAAATCTGTCCCCACAGATCCATTTCTCACTGGGGCAGTGGGAGAGCTGAGGTCAGTTCCTTATTAGTCTTTGTTCAAAGGGAGATGTCGCCTGTCCTTGCCTGCGTTTCGGCGCCTTTTTCGACTCAAGAAGCTGTCTAGCTTCTTGCTGCGTTTCAACTCCTTGTACTTCTCTGCTAGGACCAACTGGCGCTGTTCAGCTAGAGGATGGAGAAAGCACGCTGTAAGCCAAGGCAGGAGCACCACTCTTTCCCTTCTCCCCATCCAATAATTCTCAACCACTATGCTGGGATACATGACGTTTAGAGTTCACTGGTGTGTGTAAGCAAGCTGACTTTTTCTGATTCCATTCTTTCTCAGTTCAACCAACTGTGAGCTCCTATGTGCCCAGCCCAGCATATGTGGGGGGTAGGACAGAAAAGAAAGTGACACCTTGTCCTGGCTGGGTAGCTCAGTTGGTTAAGATGTTCTTCCAGATATGCTAAGGTTGTGGGTTCAATCCCTGGTCAGGGTACATACAAGAAACAAGCAATGAATGCATAAATAAGTGGAACAAATCAATGTTTCTCTTTCTCCCCTCCCATTCCTCTCTCTCTTAAAAAAAGAAAAAAAAGTGCCACCCCTGCTCATAATCTAACTAGGGAAATAAGAATGGTTACATGTAACTCCTCCCTATGGTACTTCTACTTTCCTCCAATTTACCATGGGATCCAGCCTTCATGCCTTCTTTAGGGAGCTCATGGACCCCCTGCTATGGCCTCCGACTCCGTCCTTGTAACTAGCTTGTAACAGTTGTGCCCCACTCACATTTCTTCAGGAAATATGGACGATGGCCCTGCTGGGCCTGAGCCCGCCGCTCCTGCTTCAGAGCCAGGCGCAGCTCCTGCTGCCGCTTTCGTTCCTGCTGTGCCATTTCTTGCTGCTCCTGAGGAGCAAAGATGAAATGGGTGTATAGAAGGGACTGTGAATCACCTCCTGCCTTGAACTACTTTTACCACCCACCCACAATTCTGACTCACTTACCATTCGCTGAAGCAGCTGCTGCAGTTTCTCATGCTCCTCCCCTGAACGGTGCTTCTTCAGCTGCTTTTTCACAAGCTGCGCAGTGGGAAATGAGCGTGGTTAGTGTTCTGTAAATGTTAGCCGAACTCTGTGCCAGGCCCTACTCTAAGAGGCTCGCGTGTGTTAACTCAGTAACACTATGAGACAGAAATTATCATTATATCTTTTTATGATTAGAAAACTGAAGCAAAGCCAGGTTAAGTAACTTGCCAATGGTGAGTTAGTAAACTGATGAGCCAGGATTTGAATATAACCAACAAATTAGGGAGAATTAACCTGCCTACCACCACATTCCCGGTTCCCTCTGCCTGACTCTCTAACCTGTGCCCTAGTGTCCCACCCCCCGGAAACCGGTGAACCAGCCTCATACAGCACACCTCTTTCTCTTTGGCTCGGATGCCATCCAGGAATTGATACGTTTTGTCGAACACTTCAGGATTATATTCCCCTGACAAATCGTCAAAGCGGGGATCCCGGGCCACCTTTGGAGAGAGCAGAGAGAATATTAAAAAAACAGTTCAGTCTCCTTTCACAAGAAAGCACTTCCTGTCTCTTTCTCACCTTCTTACAGATGGGGACAACTTGACGCAAAAATGGCACCCGGACCTTGGCTGACATTTCCAGAGGTCTATGGAGAAATTAAAGGGCAGGTCAAGGGGACTCCAGTATTAGTCAAAGGCCTCCCACCTGCCACCTAAGTAGACACCTACTCAAGGTCAGGTATCCTCCAACTCCTGGGGCAGGCCTTGCTCCTCACCTGTGCTTATCTGCAACACATGCATTTTGGACAAGTGGTCTAGAACCTTGCTTCTTAGTGCTGTTTCCAGCTACCAGTTGTTTGTATGTCTTAGTCCCCAATTGGCTCTGCAATTCCAACAGCTCCTCGAATGACATGTTAGATGTGTCTGTGGAAGGGGGTGAAGTTAGGGGGACACACAACTCAGATTAGTATCTCCTGCTGCTGGAAAGACATGAGCCCACCCTCATTCCTTAGGTAACTGATCCTTTCCAATATTCCCATCCAATCAATCACTACAGGTCCTGGGCACCACAGGTTGTCATGGCGCTACACTGATACCTAACTTCCCAACTATTCCAGCTACCTTGGGGCCTCACCTTGCTAAAGAAGGTGTATATGTAAGGCCAGTGGTGGACCAAGCCACAGTCCCTTGTTTTTCACCCTCTCTTTTAAATTATTCCTTCACAGGTTTCCCCAGAAAGGCCTCTGTCTCCCCTGCCCCGTTACTGTTGCCAATGTTTTGGTTCATACCTCACTTCAATCAGTGCTCTAGCCTATCTGGTCTCCCAACCTCCAGCCTCACTCCTCTCAAAGCTATGCTCCCTGCAGTTTGAGAAACATCTAAAATGCAAATCTGATCTTATCACTCTCACCTCATCACCCATTCCCACACAAATATACTTCAGATCATGTCACTCCAGAACTCAAAACTCGCCAATGCCTTCCATCTTGCTCAATGTAAAAGTTATAGGCCTTACAATGGCCTGGAAGCTCCAGAAGACCTAGCTGCATTTTGTATCTCATCTCGTCTCCTACTAATCTCTTCCTTCCCACTCCTCTCATCAACTGGCCTCCTAGCAGTTCCTGAGCTGGAAGGTATGCTCCCACCTCAGTTCCTTTGCACATGATGTTGCCTCTGCTTGTAGCACTTCCTTCAGGTACATTTATTACTTGTTCCCTCACTCCCTTCAACCATTGCTCAAATGTCACCTACGCTTCCTCTGATTACTTATAATTGCAACTCCTCCCCTGCTTTCTCTCCATAACCCTTATTCCCTTTTTGGAAAATTGATATAATTCACATGCCATAAAATTCACCCTCTTACAATATACAGTTCTGTGCTTCACTGCCTTTTGTTTTTTTAAATATCTTTATTGATTTCAGAGAGAGGAAAAAAGGGGGAGAGAGAGAGAAACATCAATGATGAGTCATTGATCAGCTGCTTAGCCCGTAACCCGAGCATGTGCCCTGACCGGAATCGAACCCCTATTGTCTGGATCCTAGGTCTATGCTCAACCGCCGATCCACCCCGGGCAGGGCTTCACTGCCTTTTAATAGATTAATTTACGTGTCCTTTTTAAAATTTTCATTTTGTTAATCCTCACCTGAGAATATTTTTTCCATTGCTTTTCAGAGGCAGTGGGAGGGAGGGAAGGAGGGAGGGAGGGAGAAACAACAGGTGAGACACAGAGACTGATTGCCTCCCCCACACGCCCGACTGGGGGCGGGGAGCAAACCGGCCATCCAGGTTCGTGCCCTTGACCGGAAATCAAACCCGAGACCCTCCGGTGGGCAGTGCGAGGGTCTAACCACTAAGTACACCTGGGAGGGCTTGTGTCTTTTTTTGAAACTGCCCCTTCTAAAAAATAAGTTCCGTGAGGACAGTTCCCGACTGCTTTATTCCCTACTGCGTCTCCAGCACCTAGAGCTGTGCCCGCCCGCGGATGCTCAGTTACGTGTCTGCTGAACTTCTTCATCCTGACCGACGAACCGTTCCCGGCCACCCCGCCACCCCGCCACCCGGCCACCCGGCCACCCGGCCACCCGCGCCGGGCGTCTCCCCCGCGGAAGCCGCCCTCCTCCCTTTCGCAAACTGCTCAGGGTGTTCTAACTCGGGAGCGCCTCCGCCCACTGCCCACTGCGCCGGGGTCACTCCTCGCGTGGGCCTTTCAGAGAATCGGGCTGGCTCCCGGCAACTGCGCTGCAGGCTCGGAGACCGCACCAGAAGGGGAGCCCCGGATCCGGCCCCCCCGCCCCGCCCCGCCCCGCCCCGCCCCGCGGCCTCACCCTTCCGCAGGTCCCCGGGCCCCAGGCCCCCGCCGTCCTCCCCGCCGCCCCGGGCCCCGCGGGGAGCGCCGGCGGCCGCCCCGGCCCGGGAGCTAGGTCTCGGCATGGTCCCGCGCGGCGCGGCGCGGCTAAATGGCGTTACTTCCGCTCCCGCGGCTCCCGCTCGCCTCTTCCCGCAGCTCGGGAGGCGGAGTCCGCGCCGCTGGTGACGCGAGAGCCCAACAAGCGGAGTGTGGGGCTGCTGTGGGGAAAGGAGGGCCGGGAGCCCTAGGCCGAAAGGAACCGCAACTCGAGATAACGTGGCCACCCGTTTGTCGCGTGGTCCTGGGCTCCGCGCCGAGGAGAAACTAGGGCCAGGCCGCCGTGGTCCTTGATTTGCGAATGCGCCTGGCTGAGAAGCCAAAACCCCAGCACCCCGCCCCCGTGGCAAACTCCTGTCATCCCCATTTATTCCACAAAGACATATTATAGGTTTGGAAGTTTTTAATTCATTTTTATAAAATCTGAGCTGGCTGTGAGCGTCAGGGTTACAGCAACAGCTCAAGGAAAGGGGGTAGGATTATCTGCTGGTCCTCACCTTCCCCAGGTCAGGGAGAAGGAGGTTTCATGGCAACAGCTGCAACCTCTCTGCTTCCAAAAATCAATGCTCATGGCTCAAGCAGGGGCAGGGGGTGAAAATAGAGCTGGAGGGAAGCTTCTGAGGACCAGACACTGCTTGCTTCTCCCTTCTCCCCATTCCCTTCACTTTTCAGCAGAGCCTGGCTGGCCTGGGGCAGAGCAGAGGCCCAGGAGCAGTTGGAAGAAGGTGGATGGGACAGAGCACCAAGGGAAGGGGCCCTCGGCCCAAGGAGGGAGGGAACCTAGCCCTCCCCCCACAGCTCCCCACTTAGTTCACAGCACAGAAAACACCTCTAGTCCAACAACTCCATGTGGAGGTATACCAGGGTCCAAAGGGGCAGGCGGGTGAGAGACAGGCAGGGACACTGAAGACAACAGCAGGCTCAGGAGGGGTGGTGGCAAATACTTTCTTCTACCCATGGGAGGAGACGATGGGGCGACTGATATTGCTGTTGGTGGTCATGGCATTCAGCTCCCACCTGGAAGACCAACAGTGACAGGTATAAAGGACAGAAGGGGGAGCCTCCACCCCCCAAGCCCAGAATTGCTAACAAAACTATGAATACAGTGCCTTCAACTTCCTTAAAGCTTAACTACCCACAGCCACCTCTTCCTTACAGCCCTACTAAGTTTAACAATTAGGCCCCACCCACCACCAAATCCAATACACCCACAAATCCACCTGTAAGCTCATGTGACTTCCTGTTTATATTTTTGTGCCCAACACCTGGAGAAAAGCATGGGTGTACACATCTTAGTAAATTTCCCAAACTACTTTTCTTCTGCTCAGATCTAACCAGGCAGCTGTGCCTCCTCACATCAGGAATGCCCATTTTTGCTCTCAACTACTATCCCTTTTCAGGGAGCCTTATTTGGCTCTCCTGTCCCCACTACGGCCTTCCCATCCCATCATATTAAAATTAAATTCCTCCTTTTTTTTTTTTTTTTAAAATTCTGTCATTCTACAAAGATTTACCAAGAACCTCCTTATGCCAAGACCCTTACTATACAGTCTGCTTAGTATTACGTACTTGCATATATGTCAGTCCTGGGCAGCCTATAAGCCACCAGATCAGCCTTGTACATACCATGTCACCAAATACTGAACACACAGACTCTCAGCAAGTAAAAGTTAAACTGAACTGAGAGAAGGAAAGGGGTGTGTCGCAGAATAACCCAGAAGGGCACAATTATACACAAAGTACTTTTGGTGTTTGAGTTGGACCTAAGAGTGAAATTAAAAGGTAAGTAGCTAGGAAGAACCTCCCTTAATTCTGGAATAACTAAGGTGATCCAGAGGCTCTAAACTTGTCTTTATCTTGCAGCTAGGTTCTAAGATTTAATCAAACTTTCTCACCATGTTGACAAAAACAACTGCATAGGCTCAGGTCTCAGGTTTGAAAAACAATTTTTTTCATGTAATTTACCCAGTGGACAGCCTGTATCTCCTTCTATCTCACTCTCCACAAGAACTCTATCTCCTCCATAATGAGGTCATGCTTGTGCTGCCACTTACCCTCAACCAATCCCTCCTTTTCAACCACTCACTGTACCTGATGTCATGGGGCAAACAGGACTGGTCCAGGTTATACTGAATTACAGCCAGTTTGCACAGAGTCTTCAGACTAGGGCCTTTAGAGGAAGAATGGGACAGGAAGATGGTCAAAACCTGGGAAAGGATTCGGTCCTGGATGTCACCATCTACAGACAGAGAGACCCTGATAGCAGGAGCACTTTGGAAATAAGTATACTTACTAAAGTCCAAAATGTGTAAGTCAGAATGATCTATGAGGTCAAACTCATCCCCCAGGCCTTCCTCAGGAGATGGACTGTAGGGATCAAAAGAGAGATGAAGGAAGGAGGAAAGGATACTCATGAGACCCTTCTTGCTCAAACGCCTCCCAGGTTAGTCATAGACTTAGGCCCTTCCCTGAGTCCTCCCCTCTCTCCTACTAACCTGGTACCCCCAAAGAGGACAATTTTGTCACCAACAATACAGCAACACTGGCGCCGGCGTGGACATGGCCCCTTTCCCTTCGGTTCAATCTTTTTCCAGGTAAAGGACACTAAAGAGAAGTTTATATAGAGATTTAATACCTGCCAGTCCAGATATCCTCTCCAACCACAACCTCTCATCTACTCAGGATTATTTTTTTCTTTTCCTCCCCCTTCAATTGCTCCTTGTTTTTCCCTTAAAGGTAGTGTTCTTTACCAGGGTTAAACTTCCACAGGTCATGAAAATGCCGGTTCAGCCTTGCATTATAGCCACCAAAGATGTACAACTCCCCATTGTAGCCAACTGGAAGGAGAGAGGTATGTCAAAAGTGCGAGGACAATGGTTGGGAAGGGGAACTCTGCAGGGACATAACAGATACTCACAGGCTGAGTGGCTCCGGCGCCCCTCGGGCAGCACCGGAGTGGCTGGACAGTCCAGCCAGGCCTCAGTCCTGGTGTCAAAGACTCGGATGCGGTTGCAGTAAATCTCATTGTTGGAATGGAATGGCCCAAATCGGTCAGCACGGCCCCCAAAGACATACATGTGGCTTCCCAGCATTGTGGCTGAGTGGAAGTCCCTCCAGCGCGCAGGATTGCCCTGGGCAGGAGCAGAGAGAGGAGGGTGAGCACAAAGGCTGGGAGAGGATCTGCTCTCACTATTTGAGCTTCCTATAGTTTATTCAATTGAGTGTGGGAATCTGGGAGAAAGAAGAAAGGGCAGACCTTTGTACAGATAAGGGTCCATGTCATGGTGCTGGTATCCAGCTTGTGAATGTCATTGGAGAAGCAGTCCGCCTGAGTGGGAAGAGAAAGGAAGTGAAGGAATATAAGATGGGGTCAGTAGCTGGCCCATCCGTGGCTCAGCAGTTGAGTATTGACCTATGATCCAGATCGCGGTTTGATTCCCGGTCAGGGCACATACCCGGGTTGCGGGCTTGATCCCCAGTCGGGGGGCGGGGTGCAGGAGGCAGCCAATCAATGAGGACTCTCTAATCATTGTTGTTTCTATCCCTCTCTCTCCCTCTCCCTTCCTCTCTCTGAAATCAATAAAGATATATTTAAAAAAAAAAAATGAGTCAGTTGTCACTCTCTGACCTCTATCCCTGCCCTCAAAAACCTGTAAAACAAGCCCAAGCCTCCCATTCCACCAACCTCAATTCCCCTTCCTCTTTTTCATTCCCACCCTAAACCTCTTCTTTCTTGCCAGACCTACCAGCTGCTCGTAGCCCCCGAAAATGTACATGGTCTTGCCCAAGACACAAGCCGAATGTCCGTCCCGGGCCCCAGGAATTGTTCCTAACACTCGGGGTGTGGACCACTTGTGAGTATCTGAAGGAGATGAGAGGATGGATCAGGTAAGCACCTCTGACATTGCTCCTAGACTCTGGGGTGCCCTATTCCCAATCCAGCCGACACCTTCCCAGTCCCGTAAGGCACCATTTGGAAGAACATAGCCCATACTCACTGACATCAAAGGCGTAGAGCACATTGCAAGCCCCTTCTGTGTCATTCCGCCCTCCCCAAAGGAAGACTGTGTCATCGATGAGGACGGTTGAATGTCCATACCGCATGTATGGTACCACAGGAGGCTGCCCACGGATGGCGGGTCTCACCGGGGGCAGCTTTGTCCAGCGCAAGGACACTGTGGGCACAGCTAGGCTCAGCCCTGGGAACCTCCTTCCAGGCTGTCCACTTTTCCCAAACCACATGTTCACTCCTTTATCCCCTTTAACCACGGGGCCCACCACCAAAACTCATTCAACCACCCGTTCCCCTCCCTAATGCGGGCACCCAGGGATGTTCCCAGCATTAGCTTACCTGCATTGAAAATGTGTACATCAATCTGACGCAGTGTTTCATAGTCTTCACCAGAGCAGTAACCCCCGAAGGAGAATACCCGGTGCCCAACAGCCACTGCAGCATGGTTCACCCTGCGGGGCCCGCCCTCCAGGTGCACTGTCCACCGTAACATCCCCTGGGCCACTGGTTACTGCAACATGCCCCCCCGGCACGGCCTGCTACCTCTGCTACCTGCACACAAATTAAAGCCACAAAGTCCTTTGCCTGGCTCACCAGTACTCTGCCCAGGAGCAGCCCTTGTCTCTAAGTGTTACCCTAGTGCTCCTCCTCCACCACTCCTCTACAGCTCAGGTGGCTGGCCCAGCACCAGAGGAGCTGCTGAGGTCAAGAAGCCAGCCCTGGCCCTGTGTTCTCCAGAGCAAAGGGTGGGGCCACTTGGATGTGATTGCCAGCTCAGAATCTGCTGATCAAGGGCTCAGCATGATCATCCCGTACCCATGGAGGCTCCACTCTATTCGTGGCCTGGCACAAGCTCTAAGCCCCCTTCCCAGGCTGATGGGTTCTCTTGTATCTCTGGCTCTGCTCTGCTTACTGCCACCTCTCTAAGAATCTCTGTGCTCTTTAAGATGGGGAGAGGGATCTCAAAATACTCAGAGCTATTAATAGCCCAGCCAGTCCCAGATAGTCCATTGAAAGCTGGCATGGGTACTTCCAAGCAGAAAAGCTTTTAGGCCTTTAGAGTGGCTTAATCCCCGTATTCAAGACAGGGTGGGATCCTGGACAGGGACCTCCATGTTATCATGGATGGTTAGCCCCTCATAGGAAGCTCTTGTCAAGCTTAGCTTTGTCATTGGGGTCACCAAGGGCCCCTTACAGGCATGAGGAGTTCCTTTGACAGCTGGGCCTGGTACGCTGCCAAAACTAGGAATTAAGCCAGAAAGGTATGTGTCTGCTGTAGATTGAGGGAGAGGGGGTGGGGAGGAGGGGTTTTCTCCTCCTGCTACTTCCCCAACCCTGCTATTGTGGTAGAGACAAGCGGTTTCCAGCGACTGTTCTCCCACAAATGTCCCTGAAAGGGGGGTGATGGTGGGAGTGTGCATTGGCAAGGAAAAGGGAAGCAAAAATACCCTTGGGCAGGAAAAGAAAAAGACCAGGTACAAGAGGTCATAATCTCTTTAAGGCAACCTGCTAACCTAGTGATATGGGTACATTTAAAGGCTCTGCCAGGTAAAGCCTCCAGCAACTGGCACTGCCTTCGCTGGTAGACAGCTGCTGAGTTTGGGCTGATCATCTTCTCCCTGTTCAAGGCAGAACTTTAGGCACAGAGAAAACTCAAGAGAGGCCCCTCAACAAAAGGAGACATGGCTTTTGGCTGGCTTGCAAGCCTCTTACCCCCAACCAACCTCCCTCAATCCCCACCCCAGGCTTTAAATAGCCAGCATGCCAAGCCTGAAAGAGCCCCAGCAGGAAACTAGTCTCACTTTATCACTCCTGTCCTCAATCCAAAATATCTTGGATCTGGGCTTGGGAGATAGGGAGGTTGAAGGACTTAAGAATGGGAGTCCTTTGTTTTCCCTCATAGCTTCTACTCCCCTTCGACTACATCAAGGTAAAGAATTCATAGGGGTAGAGAGAAGCAATTCTGTGCAAAGGCAGAGAGAGAATCTTAGCTTCCCTTCCATAGGGACAACTCAAGCTGAAAGAAAAGAAGCCCTCAAAGTCTCAGGGGCTGTGTTACCTTGGAGTTTCCCCCATACTCCATCATTGCCGCGTTCTCCACTTCTTCAATTCCCTTCATGCGCCTACCCCCTCACCCTGGTACCTTGCAATTTTCACTCCCCATTTCTGGCCCTTTTTGATCTGAGAGCTTTGAGGTTTTCTCCTTTTTCCTTTTCCCACCACTCCCAGCGCCACCTGACAGCTCTCCATTTTCCCTCTTCCACAAAGGGTGAAAAAGCTAACAGTCACTGACCCCTTTCGGCTAGAGATAGTCCTCCCTGTATATGAGGGTATCTCTGGATTCTTCCAGTCAGCCCAACCTCCCCTCCCCCACAGCGTCAGACACCTCCCCCCGCCCCCCCCCCCCCCGTATCCCCGTTCTCTTCATAACCCAGTCTTCTTTCCAGTTCCCTCAATGCCTCCTCCAGCCACCAGGTCTCTCTCACCCGTCACCTCACCATCCCCCCACCCCACGCCCGCGGCCCTTCCCCAGTAACACTCTCCCTTCCCAGCATCCCCTTAGTTCCCTCCCCACCCCCACCTCATCACTCTCAGGCCCCTCCCTCACGACTCCAGCTCCAGGCAAGGACGTCCCCAGCCCCTCCACTTTTCCTTGTAACATCACCCCATCCTGGGCTACCTTGCCAGGCCGGGCCGGGGCGGGGCCGCGGGCAGCCTGGAACCCGTTGAGCGCCAACCGACGACTCAGTCCCCAACGTGATAAACACAGCCAGACTCGATTCTTCCGGCGGGCAGCTGTGTGCGCATGTGCAATCAGAGTTAAGTTCCGGCGGCCTACCGGGACTTGTAGTCCACCGGTTTCGGCAGGGACGCGAGGTGCTGAGCAGTGGACTGGCGCGCAAAGAGATTCTACGCATGTGCAGAGATGTTAAAAAACACACACACAACGCCGTGGGGGTCACTGGGTAATGTAGTTCTTTGTTGTCTAGGCCGGAGGCGGGGTAAGGGGCGGAGTCGTTGTCCTCTCTCCTGTCATTCAAGAGCACTGGGCGGGGCTGGAGGACTGGGCTCCCAAGCACGTCCTGCCCCGCCGGAAGTGAAGGTGCGGGTTCGGCAGCGGGCTCTGAGCGGGTGAGGCGCGCGGGAACACCGGCGCGGACAATCGGTGGGGTTGGGTGGGGAACGCCGCAGCTGGGGCCATTTGAGGGCATCCCCTTGGGCCTGAAGGGCGTTTGTCAGGTGGTACAGGGGGAACCCCATTGAGAGGGAAGAAGGGAAAGGGTACGCCCTGTCTGGGGGAGCTTGTTTGGCGAGCCTGAGTTCACAAGTCAGGAGTGGGGACGGGAAGGCGGGGTTCTGGAAGGGGTGTGTTTTGGGAGATAGCTTAGCCTCCAGTTGGGCTGTTATTTAAGAAATGGCAGAGGAAGGCGGGTGGGCCGCGGTTCGAAATAAGAGCTGACTTAAAAGGTAAAGGGCCCAGGAGATGCTGGAATGAGGCGGGATGCAGAAGGTTGGGGCGTTTAAATGTTTTGTGGACAATGAAGGAGATCACAAGGAACTGGATGAGAGGCTGAATGTACATTTGATTTCATAAGATCCCTTTCCTACCTCCCTGTTCTTGCAGCCCCTGCCCGGATGGCAGCAGTAGTTCTAGGGGGAGACACCATGGGCCCTGAGCGTATCTTCCCCAATCAGACTGAAGAACTAGGGCCTCACCAGGGCCCTACAGAAGGCACTGGGGATTGGAGCAGTGAGGAGCCTGAGGAAGAGCAGGAGGAAACCGGAGCAGGCCCAGCTGGCTACTCCTACCAGCCCCTGAACCAAGATCCTGAACCAGAGGAGGTGGAGCTGGCACCAGTGGGAGATGGAGAAGATGTAGTTGCTGATATCCAGGATCGGATCCAGGTACGGTGGAGAAGGCATTGTTCCTGAGCAGGTGAAGTTGGGATCCTTGAACGGCTGGCCCTGAACTGTCTTCTCTCTGGCTGTTCAGGCCCTGGGGCTTCATTTGCCAGACCCACCACTAGAGAGTGAGGATGAAGACGAGGAGGGAGCTACAGCATTGAGCAACCACAGCTCTATTCCCATGGACCCAGGTAAGAGAGAATTTTTTTCATTGTGGAATAATTATGGAGGAAAGGGTTTGGCCAGAGCCAATAGAAGTCATAGAGCAACACCCTGTTCCTAAAATGACAGTTTGTGATCTAATTTTTTGCAGACTTCAGAATCCAGGTGAAATGCTATTCTGCTAGACTTGGGAATGGACGGCTTGCCTAGAAATAACTGATAGATTTAGTGATTTTACTGGCCCAGTGGCTCTGGGTTAATTCAAGGAATGGGAAGGGGAACTGGTCCCATTGTTCCTATCCTCTAATTGGTCTCTAATTTCAGAACACGTAGAGCTGGTGAAAAGGACGATGGCTGGAGTAAGCCTGCCTGCACCAGGGGTTCCTGCCTGGGCTCGGGAGATATCAGATGCCCAGTGGGAAGACGTGGTACAGAAGGCTCTCCAAGCCCGGCAGGCATCCCCTGCCTGGAAGTGACCACTTTGAGAGCTGCCTTATCTCCCTGCATCCCACTGGAACCAGCACAGGACTGAACACATTCCTGGTTGTAATGCCCATCTCCCTTTCCACATCAAGGCAAATCAGACTTCTTCTCAGAGACCCACTTTATTCAGTTCTGTACATATGGGGACATTGGCCCAAGCCCAACCCATTGTAGCATGTATCACTCTGGAGAATAAAGCACCCTATGTACACAGCCAGAAGCTGCACTGCCTGTGCCCCTGGAACCCGGGTCTGGCTCTCCTAAGCCCCTTGCTCCTCCGTGGTGCCTGAAAGGGACAAGTAAGGGCCTGCCCAGCATTAGCACAAACAAGGAAATAAATAGGTGTTGGGGGGAGCCATGCTTAGGACACTGCTCCCTGCTTCCTTCCTTCTTAGCTTTGGAAACCAATAGCACAGGAAAGCAGTCAGCCCCAGGTGGTCCCTTCTGTGTCTGTGATCCCGGGGCTGCTGCTCACCAAAGGGGGCACAAGGTGGGGTGTTTGTTCATCCCTTATCTCCTGATCCATCTGGGCCCTTTATGCATTACCTGTTGTCCATAGCCTATGCAGTTCTCCTTTTGACCTCCCACATGATCCTGGTCAGGCAGGGGGTGAGAGGAAAGAATACAGGCCCCCCAGCCTGCACTCTGCTGGGGCTGGGGGCCTCTTTGTGCTGTTGGGGGTTGGTGCCCCTCCAGCTACTGACTTCAGGGGCCAATGGGGCTTGACATAACTTTGGTGAGAATATTCTCCTGCTGCTCCCTGTGTGCCTCTGCAGGGGAGGGAGAGGAGAGACCCCTGGAGTTCAAATGAGGATAAAGGGAAGAGGAAAGGAGCATATGTATTCCTCTGTGAATTTCAGAGCAGCCTCAGGTAGCTGTGGGGTTAGGAGCAAGAGGGGGACAGGCATCCCCAGTTGTCTGAGCACTAAGCATCTCAGTGCTCAGCCTGTCTGTACTAGCCCCTGGGAGGCATGAACACATTTTGGGGAGAAGAGGGACCACTCTGTGGGCATCCCTGCTTCGAGTGCTGCATCACCCTCCCTAGAGTAGCTAGAGAGGCACTGCCTTGCCCCAAGTCAGCCAGTAGGGAGCAGAGGGTGGAGGGCTAGGGCAGCGTCCCAGGGCTGAGTGGGCTGTGGCCCTGTGGAGGAAAGGTGAGGGCGTCAGAGAGCCTCCTGGCTGGCAGTTAAGAACTCTTCTGCCCGCTTGTGAGCCTCTAGCGCCTTAATGGTGTACACATCCTGGGGCAGCTCTGACTTCCTCCGAAGCAGCACTTTCTCCTTCTTCATGTCCTTTAGCATCTGTGTGTGGATACAGAGAAGGTGAGGAATGGTGACCAATTCCCAGTATATTCTATTGTTTCCCCTCATGCCTTGGCTCTGCTGCTCCTGTCTCCACCCCCTTCCAGAGCTGTCTTTATTTCTGCTTCCCCCTCCCTCTGTGCCCTGCCACCTGCACAGCTTCTGTCTCCACTGTCCTCTTCAGAAGCTGTATGTCCTCTGCTGTGGGGGTCTCTGTCTCCATCGAGTACACAGGGGGCAGTGGTGGTGGAGCTCGGAACATGGGATACTGAGAGGAAAGGAGGCATGGACAAGTGAGGAGGGCCACTTCGGAAGTCTGCGAACCTGTCTGCCTCTATTCCTCCCCAAACAAACCCTCCCCCCCCCGCCGAAGATGGGCCCCTCAGTTCAGGGCAGTGGCAGAAAAACCTCACCTGGGGATTGAGTCGGGCCAGCTCTTCAATCTTTTGCCACATCTCTTCTCTTTCCTTCATTCGGAACCGGCCCCTGAGGGAGCAAAGAGGATTGGGGTTGAGTTTGAAAGGGAAGGAAAGATGCCCAGCCGGCGGCGTGGCTCAGCATTGAGCATCAACCTATGAACCCGGAGGTTGCCGTTTCATTCCGGGTCAGGGCATATGCCCAGGTTTCGGACTTGATCCCCAGCAGGGGGCGTGCAGGAGGCAGCTGGTCAATGACTCTCATCACGGATGTTTCTCTTTCTCCCTCTCCCTACTTCTCTCTGAAATCAATAAAAACTTATTTTTTTAAAAAAAAAGAGAAGCAAAGAGAAGCAGAGGGGCAGATGGTGGACGATCAAAGCTCCCCCAAGTAGAGACACTCACTTCTGCTTCTCTGCCTTGTATTGTTGTGTGCAGTCATCAAACAGCTTCTGATTCATCTCCATAAACAGCTTCAGGGCGTTGTAGATCAGTCCATGGATTGTCCTGCAACCAGAGAAAAGATGAGGTATAAGAAGCTGGAGTCTGCCCTCTAGTGCCAGGCCCCAATCTGCTCTCTCCTACGAGGTGTCTCTGCTAAGAGCTTTCTCATTTACTACTCCCATTTCACAAGCCTCTATACAGTGTAAGCTCATCTCTCTGGTCAAATCATGTGACTTGAGATTGGCATTTCAGGGTCTTTACAAATATTGGTCTGCCTGTCCATCCTTCCCCTCACCCCATGCTCCAAGACCTACCTCCTTGCCACTACTTCCTGTGCTCTAGCCCACACGAACAGCCTCCCAGCAGCATGCTGTGCATCTGTACCACAGCATGCCTGCTTTTAGCAGGAAAGCCTTTTCCAACACTGAGATTCAACACATGCTAAGAAGATCATGTTAGCTTCTTAGAGCATGGAATTAAGTCTCCAAAGCTGCAGAATGTCTAGCTGCAAGAAAAGGTGTAATACAGGCCACTGCTCTGCTGTTTGGTATCACAGAAATCTCTCACACAGGTATCTTTTTCCCCCAGTCGCTCCCTCGAGGTCCTATCAACATACAATGGGCACCACACCCACTTGCAAAGCCACCAGATGAGACCATTGGCTCTTTAGGTCTTCCACACCCTCACAGGTTCCAAAACCAGAGCCCCACTGTCCAGCCCCACTGCAGCCCCTACTTGTTCCAGTGGCTCTTGGAGTTCCTGTAGAGTGCGGGGAACATGATGGGGAGGACTCGGGCAGCATTGTCACTTATCAGGCTCATGATGTACTCATTGTTCCAGTAATAGAGGGCACGCTCTGCCACCTGGTGGGGACAGGCAGGACTCAGTGAGGATACGACTTGCTTTGCTCAAGACCTCCCTCAGTTTCTGGGAGATGGGCTGGGATATGCTGGTCTGGATCTCACCTGGAAATGGGGGCTGGAGACACACTTGGCAAGCTGGCGGAAGAGGGGGTCCATCACTTTGCTGAACTCTGAAGGTTCAATGACATCCAGAATCTCCTCCAGCTCATTCAGGAACATCACTTCCTTGGGGCTGTGAGTCTTCGGCCAGAACTTGAGAAGTCCCACAATCACCTGTGAGATGAGGAGGACATGGGGATAAAATTCTCTCTCAACACCTGCCTGGTTCTCCAGGAAGTCTTCCTCCCCCAACCCATGGTGGGTATAGCTTGGGTGGCCTCGGCTAACTGCTCGTGTTTCTCTGGCTTGGATCTGTTTCCTAGGTGTACACAGGTTTTCCTTCTCCTTCACAGAGGAAGCCATGTCACCTGTTGGGCTACATCCCTCTTGAGCACCTGCTTACAGCACTGCTCGGCAGATAGAGATTGGCAAATGCTGCTCACAGAAGTAGGTAGACGCTGGGGCTTAGAAAGGGAATTACCGGCTCAGTGAGAGTGCTCTCCTTCTCCAGGAATTGTACCACACAGTATGCCAGCTGCAAAAGGTTGAGGTAGAAAGGAGGTGAGGTGCAGGGCCCAGGTCTCACGGAGGTCAGTGACAGAGGCAAGACCCCAAAATGGAAGAGGCGGCATAGACAGGAATTATTCCACCCACTCCTTCTGCCTCCCCATCCAGCTAGAATACCTTCCCTCCCTGTCTTCTCTGCTGTCAGGATCAGGGATCAAGAGGAAGGCAGCTTACCTGAGGGTGGTAGACACTTAGGGACTTGACCTTGTGAAGGGGAAGCAGGACACGGATAAGGAACATCTTGTGCTCTTCCTTAAGGGGCAAGGCAAAGCCGTTGATGATGCTAGGAGTTAAGGGAGGTTTGTTAGGGCCAAAGGGCCTGGTCCAAGCTCAATGCACCAACCCTCCCAACCTTTTTTAGACATGTGTACCCCCACCTGACCTCTTACCTGCCCAAGATCTCCAGGAGCTCGGCAATCCCATTGTGATGCTCTGTCTCATAGATGAACCTGAGGGAAGAAAAAGGGTCTCTTGACAACCTGACGCCCTTCTGAAGTCCCCTCTACCTCCCTTCTGGGCCTGGGCTCCTGGCCTCACCTGTAGAAGATGTGGTTGATCTGCCTACGGATATAAGCTCGGAGCCCCAAAAACTTGCCATAGATTCGATGCAAGATGGTCTTGAGGAAGTCCCGCTCTCGAGGATCCTCACTGTCAAACAGGTCTAGGAGCTGGGAGCAGGCAGGAGGAAAGGCTGCGAGTGAGGCAGGAGCCGAGGAAGGAGGGGCTGAGGTGACATTGGGTCCTGGCTGGGAGAAGCCCAAGGGTTCTCTGGAGAGGGAGCTTGGGGACAAATCTCTGGAAGGAGTGATTCTGTTACACTGCTTCCTAAGATGACACCTGAACATGCATTTCTGCACACGGAGCAGGTAACTGTGTTGCTTTTTTGTTTCTTTCCATTATGCTGAAAGCTCCTAAGGGCAGAAGAGGTTTGTTTAACCCCCATAGTCTCCTATAGAGACACAGCTGAAACCCAGCATATTCGCAGGAGAAAGAGCAGCTGGGACTGGAGTGAGGGATATGGGGCCAGAGTCCATGCACTGGAAGGAGGAAGATGGGAACTTCACGGACTCACAGCAAGGACAAACTTCTGGTCAATGTACTTCTTGGCTATGTTTGGCTGGAAATCAGGAGACTCAAGGAAACGTAAGAAAAACTCGTACACGAGCTGTGGAGGGAAAGGAACATCCACTAAAGGTTATTCCCCAAGGAGTGGGAGACACCCCTGGCTAGAGGCCTCAGAGTGCCCCAGTCCCTGCAGCTAGGGCCAACCTGCCCTTGCCCTGGTACCTGGAGATGTGGCCAGGCAGCTTCCAGGGTGGGCTCATCTTCCTCTGGGTCAAACTCGGCCCCAGTGGGATTTGATGAAGGTGGCAGTGTCCGGAAGAGGTTCACTGAAAACTGAGGGGTAGGGCCCAGGTGAGAGCTCTGTCTGGGCTGCTCCAGGACTGCCACCCTGCCCGCTTTCCCCTTTCCCTGTGCCCACCATGGTGACAGCCTCAGGGTAAATGGCCTCGGTGACAACATCCCGGCTATGGGTGATGTACTCCACCATTTCGTTGAGTCCGGCCCGCTTCACCTCCTTGAATTTGAGGTCACTTAGTGGGTCTGACACAAAGTCAAAGAGGACGCAGCACTGGCGTAGCTTCTGGATAAACAGCTCCTCCCGTTCTTGGGTTGGCGAATCTAGAGGGGGACCCAACTGTCAGGTTCCCTTCCCCAGTCCTTAACTGCCACATCCTACTTGCCTTAAAGGGCTTTCCCCTGCCCCGCCCTGCTCCCCTGGCACCCTCAGCCCCACATTTAGAACTGAGGAACTCCCTTCACATTTGCTCGAACTCCCATCCCCCTCCCCCAAAATACCCCAAACTGCCCAGTACCCCCTAGGCCTGGTGCACCAGCCCCCTTGACCTTTTCCAAGTACCTTTCAGGGCAGGAAGCTTCTGCAACTCCCGGTTCTTGCTGAGATTGAAGCGGGAGGAGCTTTGCCGTCTCTCCTTCTTGACAATCTGGGGGCCCCCTGAGTACTTGATTTTGCTGAGCTGTGTGGGGGGTGGCGTGCTGTTGCTGGGACGCTTGTTGGATGACGATGGCTGAGACTGGGGCTGCGGCTGGGGCTGGGACTGGGGCTGGGGCTGGGGCTGAGCCTGGTCAAACAAATGAATTGTTGAGGTCCACTCCCAAAGCTACCTTTGCCACCCCAGGCCTGGGCCACCCCAACTCCAGTCCATTTATGTCCCCTGCCCTAAAGGAGCGAAGGCCAGGGTCAGGGACAACTATAGGTTAGACCTGGAAGGGAGTGGTCACAAAGTCAAGTCTCCCAAAATGATGCCCACTGCCTGTGCATCAAGAGCCTTCAAAATGCTCACTCCACTTCAGGAGCAGGAAAAACGAATTCATGGATTGATGGTAACAGAAGTCAGAAAAGTGGCTTCCTGTCCAGGGCCTGGCTGGGGTGGCGAGGGGTGGGGTGTAAGTACTGACTGAGAAAGGGCATGAGGAACCTTCTGAGTAATGGAAACATTTTATATCTTGACTGTATCTGGAAGGCAGTTCATAGCATACACGTTGAGTGGACACCTAAGATGACTGTACTGTACGACTTTACTGAATGCGTGACATTGTTCCATTAAAAGTTAAAAGACATTCATTCCCATGTCTCAATAGTTTAACTACTGGAAATATAGCTTAAGAAAAATCCTAAATATAAAAAAAGGCTTTGGCCCTGGCTGGTGTGGCTCAGTTGGCTGGACATCATCCTGTGTCCTAAAAGGCTGCCAGCTCAACTCCCTGCCTGGGTCGTGGGCTTGGGCTTGATCCCGTGGGGGGAAGAGGGGGGTGCAGGAGGCAGCCAATTGATGTTCAGCTCTCACATTGATGTTTCTCTCTCCCTCTCCCTTCCTCTCTCTCCCTCAAAAAAATAAAATAAAATAAAGGCCTTGGCCTTTTTATACTTTTTACAGCCTTATTTATAATAGCAAATAAATGGGAATGTCATGGAGTTAAAATCATGTTTATGAAAACTATGTACTAAACAATCATACATGGTTCAGCTGTAAAAAATATTTACTCAGTCACAGTCGTTTACCCAAAATTGGTGATGAGTATTTTGAGAGGAGGGGAAATGTCTGTGCAGGGGTATAAGACACTGAGGCTTTAATTTTCCACAGTACAGTCAATAGATATTATCAAAATCTCAAAAATTAAAAAAAAAAAAAGTGGTGAAAGAATTTTATTTGGAAGTACAGAAGTCACTCTCCAAGGAAAGAGTTAGGAGTTGAAAGTGGCTGCCACAGAGCAATAGGAGAGGAGCCTGGGCAGGGTTGCCCTTTGCATTGCAGCCCAAGTACTATCTGATTTCTGAACAATGTACATGTTTGTGCTTATCACGGTGATAAAAATTTAAGATAAAACAAAAAGCCTAAAACTATGTAATGACAGAAAACTGCTTGCTATGCTAAGTAAAATAAGGGTAATACAGAACTGTACATACATGAGCTCCCCCACACTGCAACATACGGAACCTAACCCAGGGAAGAAGGAAAGGACAGGAGCAAGTCCACCACTGCGGTCATGCCTATCTCCTGTGGGAGCAGAATAACAGGTGATTTTTTTCTACTTTTCTATATTTTGTAAATACAGCTAATTTTTAAAAATGATCTCTTTACTTCCTCCCAGACATAGGTGTCAGAGCCCCAGCAAGCACATTTTCTTTTCTTAAATATGGAACTCTTTGCGTGTCATCCTCGTGCAGGGGCCATGCTAATCTTCTCTGTATCATTCCGATTTTAGTATATGTGCTGCTGAAGTGAACACGAAGCCCATTTTCAGAAGCCTACACACAGACATTTACAGGGCTGTCCACCCACAGGTACTGTCCAGGTACCCCCTGTTGGGAGAGGAGAGAGGCTGACCAACCAGAGATTGCAGTAGGACCAGAGGGGTGAGGCCATGTCCAGCTGGGTACCCAGACCACAGCAAGGATGTCCTCCTGTCCTCAGACCTGCCATCCCCACCCCCTCTACAAACTCTTACTTCATACAGTAAAGACAGGGAAATCTGAAATCTTCTGGGGTAGGGGAAGGGAGGAAAACCGAAATGTTATGCTTTGTAAGCTCTGAATTTAAAAAGATTTTTTATTTATTTATTTTGAGAGAAAGGGAGAGAGAGAAAGAAACACCAATTTGTTGTTCCACTTATTTATGCATTCATTGGTTGCTTCTTATATGTGCCCTGACCGGGGAATTGAACCCACAACCTTGGTGTGTTGGGACGGTGCTCTAACCAACTGAGCTACCCGGCCAGGGCATAGGCTCTGAATTTTTTATAGAAACAATTATGTCAAGCTTGTGACATCTCTGGTGATCAGAGAACAGGAGGGGACAGGGGTCCAGCCCAGGGCGGTCCTTGGTCCAGTGTAGCTTTGCCCTTATGGCCCTCTCCTTTGCCTGAAATGACAGCCCCAGACACCAACTGGAAAAGGGGAACGTAAGGAAGTAGGGCAAAAGCAGCCATCACACACCTCTCCTGCCATGACCAGTAGACTTGAGCCTGACTGCCTGGGTTTGACTCCTGACTCTGCATTAATTAGCTGAAAGTCATACAGTCAGTCTCTCGTTGCCTCAGTTTCCTCATCTGTAAAATGGGGATGACAACAGTACCTATTATTATTTTTTAAAATTTTTATTTATTGATTTTAGAGAGAGAGGAAGGGAGAGGGAGGGGGAGAGAGAAGAGAGAGGAGAGAGAAAAGAGAGAGGAGAGAGAGGAGGGAGAGGGAGAGGGAGAGGGAGAAGGAGAGGGACAGGGACAGGGACAGGGAGAGAAATATCAACCTTCTCAGATGACCCCAGGCCTTGGGTATTCACCCCCGTCCCCAACCTCCTGACACTACTTGTCTGTTCCACTGGCTCTATGATCATCCCCAGTGACACCTCTTGCTTGGTCTGTTCAAGTGTCATTTCCCTACTGGATGGCAAGTCCCTCAAAAGCCTGGACCCCACTTTGCACCACTCTGGGTCCCCTCAGCACTGGCAACTAATAGGCATTAAGGAAATGTCTGGTTGGTTGGTTGGTTGACTGGGGGCCAAGCCCCGACCCCTCCCCATGGGCCCTTCCTGTCCCGACAGGGGAACACCCAGAACAGGGCCCTGGACAGCAGCAGAAACAGAATGGGTGGGAGAAACATTAGTGATAGTAGGGTGAGGGACTTCGTGGCAGCAAAGGAACAAAACTCAGGAAAAACACTTCTCTCTCCATCCTCTCAGATAAGATGCAGACACCCTGCACCTCCATGACCCTTGTACCATGGGGACATCCGGAGAAAGAGGCAGTCCTCCCAGAAAGGGAAAGCAAGGTCTCAATGTTGTCTGCTAATGAGGAGGGGGCTGGGCTAGATCAGTGGTTTCCCAACCATTCTCCACGTAGGTTTCTAGAGAAGAGAGGGCTGCATGGCTAAAAACCCAAGTTTAAAAACCACCCCGTTTTTATAAGTACCACTGGCTCCCAGGCCTCAGACACAAAAAGCATCTGAGAGACAGCTGGTCCAGCCAGCAAAGCCCCTGGCTGCCAAGCCTCAATGAGGCGTCTCCTGGTCTGTTCTGTTCGCCCTTCGCTAGGAAACGTACTTGCCAGAAGGGAGGCAAGGGCATATGCCAGCGACCCACTTCATGTTGCACACTTTCTCCCAAAAGCTCCAGCTTCTGACTTCTCCACTGACCTGGGCTGGAAGCGGGAGGTGGGTGAGTCCCCTGGAGAACCTTCTGCACCTATCAGAGCATGACTGGATGCTGACCAAAGGCAGCATGGCCAACCTGCTCTTCACCCCCTCCCATGTCCTGCCTGGTCCCACTTCTGAGACTCTGTAGTGGCCATCTCCCCTGCCTGAAGTACCTTCTAAACTCTCAACAGGATCCAAACTCCAAGAAGCCTTCCTAGATTCAGGTCTCCGGCAGTCAAGTGGCAGTTTGATTTACACACCACTCTCACACTCAGGATATGGCAACTATACTTGCCCATTCTGAACCAATGCTGGTCCAACCGGATCCTAACACACCACTATTGATAATTCAACCCACATATTTAAACATACATAAAGTAGGAGATAGAAACATTATTTAACACTACAGAAAGTACTGCTAACAGAAAGAGGAAAGATAAACAGTGAAAAATGCACACTAATGTTACAGTTTTATATAATGAATTAACTAGCCACATAAAGATCATTTTAGTTTAAAATCCTCAAAATAAGAGGCATTCTCTCCTATCCTGACATCTAGAGTTCTACCTAGCTGTGCTTAATTCTTTCCTTCATTTATTCAATAAACATCAAGCTGAGCATTAGAGATTAAAAGGTAAGACGTGGCCATTGCCTTCAGAGAGCTCACAGTCCAGTGGGGAGACAGACAGAGCAGCTATTCGTACAAGGGAAATGCAAAGGCAGAGGCGGCAACAAAGGCTGTGGGAACCCAGAGGGCTGAGCTACACTCTGCCTGAAGGGCTAGGGAAGAGGTCCCTGAGAGAGGCGACTTTTAGTTCGGCTCTTAAGGGTGAACATGAGCTTAGGCAAAGGGAAAAAGGAAAGAAGGAAAGCGGTCCAGGTCAAGGGAATCACATCAGTCAGGCCCTGCGTCGTGAGAGGGCTCACGGTGATGCGAAGCCAGGATGGGAGCTAAAAGAATGGGTGGGGCCGCTCAGCAGGGCTCAGGGCGTGACCGATGAGGTGCCAACGATGAGGTGCCAACGGACGGTTTCCTTTAGGTTTTTTTTTGTGTGTGGGTTTTTTTTTTAACCCTCACTGAGGATATGTTTATTGGTTTTTAGAAAGAGGAAGGGGGAGCCCGGCCGGCTGTGGCTCAGCGGTTAAGCATCGACCTAGGATCCAGGCGATCGGGGTTCGATTCCCGGTCAGGGCACATGCCTGGGTTGCGGGCTCGATCCCCAGTTGGGGGCATGCAGGAGGCAGCCGATCAATGACTCTCTCATCATTGATGTTTCAACTCTCTCTCTCCCTCTCCCTTCCTCTCTCTGAAATCAATAAAGACATATTTAAAAAAAAAAAGAAAGAAAGAGGAAGGGGGAGAGAGAGAGAAATATTGATAGGCTGCCTCCTTCACGCACCAGACACTGGACGGAGAACCAACCTGCAACCTGGGTATGTGCCCTGACTGGGGACTGAACCCGCCACCTTTTTGGTGTATGGGATGATGCTCCAACCAACCGAGCCACCAAGTCGGGGCTCCAACAGAGGTTTTCAAGTAGAGGACTGATAAGACCAAAAATGTTTTTAGGGTAACAACTCTGGCTACAGGGAGGTCAGGCTGAAGTGGGGGAGAACAGGATAATTTCCTCCTCCCTCTGTCCCTACTCCCAGAGGACAGGGCACAGCACATAGAAAAGTCCACAGCACTGAACCGCTTTCTCCACAGACAGACCAAGAAAGACCCCTGCCTGCCGGGCAGGGCAGAGTAAGTCTGACCTAATCTCTTAGGGCTCCTTTCCACTCTAAGACTGTCTTCTAGAATCTTAGAGCCAGTGTATCATGTCATCAAGAACACAGGGGAACTGGCCCTGGCTGGCGTGCTCAGTGCTTAGGGCATCGGCCTGAAGGGTCAAGGGCTTGATTTCCGGTCAAGGGCATGTACCTGGGTTACACGTTCATTCCCCGGGATGTCTCTCTCTCACATCAATGCTTCTCTCTCTCTCTTTCTCTCTCCCTCCCTCCCATCCTCTCTTTCTCTCCCTCAACCTCCCTCTCCCTCTCCCTTCCACTCTCTCTAAAAATCAATGGAAACAATGTCCTTGGGTGAGGATTAATAAAAACAAACAAAAAAATAACACAGGAGAACTGGCTCCCAAGTCACACAGACCTAGGTTGAATTCCAGCTCTGCTGTTTTACTGCCAAGTAAAAGCTACTTAATATTGTTAAGCCTCAGTTTCATCCGTAAAACGGGGACAATGATAACGGAATGACCTCATGGCAGTGTTGTGAAGATGAAATGAGGAGGTTATAACATTAAATGCATACTCAGCACAGTGCTTGGTACAGAGTGTAGTAAGTAGGACAGTGTCCCCCAAATTCACATCAACCCAACATCTGTGAATGTGACCTTATTTGGAAATAGGCTCTTTGTAGGTGTAATCAAGTTAAAATGAGGTCATATTGGATTAGGGTGGGCCCTAAATCCCATAGGACTGGTGTCCTTATAAGAAGAGGGAAATTTGGACACACAGACACAGACACACAACACAGGGGAAAAGGCCATGTGTAGATGGGGGTAGAGACTGGAGTGAGGCATCTACAAGCCACGGAATACCAGGATTGTTGAAAGCCACCAGAAGCTAGGAGAGACGCAGCACAGACTCCTCCCTAGAACTTCAGGGGGAAATGCCTGCTGAAACCTTGATTTCAGACTTCTGACCTCCAGAACTGTGAAAAACTATACCCCTGTTATTATAATCCAGGCAGTGTATGGTAATTTGTTATAGCTGCCCTAATATACAAGTCACTGTTCAATAAAATCAATGTTGGCTGCTATAATTATTAGGATCAACTGGAAAGAATGGCAAATGCTTAACACAGGGTAAATTTGGCTGTAAGAACCCCAAATTCTGGACTAGAAGAAGGGCAAGGAAAAGACTATGCCAAAGAGCTTTTGATGACCTGGGCCTCACAGCCTGGCTATCGACTTTTCCACTGTCCCTCTGCCTGGGGCCACATGGGATCATTTCTAGGAAAGCAGGGAGCAGAATTCCTGTAGCTGCCTTACAGGTAAGCCCTGAGGAGCGTTTCACAAAACATAGCAAAAGGTGAACTCAACACTCCTTTCCCAGAGGGTTTGATATTGACCTACTGCCTTTATCAGATATGTCCAGAAAGGCAGTGGAGAAATCAGCTGGTCTTGGCATATTTCTTAACCTATTGGAGACTTCATTTTCCCACCTATGAAAAGAGAGGGTTAGACTCTAAGGTTCCTTCCAACTTTAATCTGAAATTGGTTTGTTTGCTCACTCAGTCTTCACTCACTAATGCATTCAAATGTTGGAGCCTCCGGTGTGCTAGGCTCCTCAAGAGTGAACGAGCGCCTCACGGAGCTGACACACAAACAAAGGAGCCAACTCATAAACAATGAATTCACATGGAATGTTTCATTACAGCTATGGTTAAGTGCTGCCATGGATGGTCCTGGGTAGCAGAAGAGCAAACGGCAGGAGCCCTGACCTTGTCCTGGGCATGGGGGGGCAGGGGGGGAATCAAAGAAGGCCACTTTCAGGAAATGACATCAAACTAATAACTGAACAAGTAGGAAATAGTTAGGCAAAAGGTGGGAGTAGCCCCCTAACTATTCTTTTCTATCCTGCTTCTAAGTCTCTCTTGCTGCTTTGAATATCAGTTGCCAGTTCCCAATTTTACCTTCCCTGTGGGTTCCACAGATGTCATCATTCCTAAAGGGGAGACTGAGCCTAGAGGGAGTGCTCCGCAGAAGTATTTACTGATCTACTGTGAACCACGCACACGAGCACGCAGGTATGGGGAAGAAGACAGCTCCTTCCCTCAGAGCTCAGTCTGGTGGGGAAAACATATGTGATAACAAACAGTTACAACACTCAATGATAAGGACTATTCTAGAGAGCTGACCAGATTACTGGGTCAGTGTAGAAGGAAGGGGAATTTATCTTCGTGGTCAACTCTCATGTCTGTAAAATGGGGGAAACTCACCCTACTTCTTCAGATTACTCAAGTGAGGCCTAAAACAATGGTCACAGGTGTGAAAAGTGCTTGGATCTCTTTAAAGAGACAGGGACCAGAATACCCAGAAAAATCTAAGTCCAGAGTTAACCCCAAACACTTCTTAATTGATCTCTTCTCCCCAAAACACACAAGACCTGCCCCTGTTTCCTGTTCTCTTCCATCCCTCTGTACAGTTTGGAACAGGAGGCAGGAAGCAGAGAAATGAAAGATCACCAGCTCCTGGGTAATACAGGCACTTGCTCAATGATTTCATAGGATCATTCACCCTCCAGAGCATCCCACTGAGCACACTCACAAACCTTCATGACATACTCTGGACTTCCTTAAGGCCCTCCACCCTCCAGTGCTTCTCCGCTTGCCATTTATTGCTTTACAGCCCTAGATTGCTGGGCTGCACTGACCTCTGCTCATAGCTACCCTTCAGTAGACAGGCACCAAGAGCAGGGGGCCCAGCCCGGCCCAAATCACGAACACTGGCCATTCCCCACCCCCTACCCTACCCAGAGCCATGCTGAAGTCACTCACCACCCCATTGAGCACCCATGTACTTCTTCCCTTCTCCCTAGGACCTGGTGCCCCTAGCTTTTTGCCCTAAGGAAAAAGGAACTCTCAATACTCAAAGTTGGTAGGCGGAGAAACAACTTTCACAGGAATCTCTGGGGAGTCTGAAGAATAGGAGAGTTTATTTGATCTATACCAGCCAGAGGGAAACCTGCCTGAGGACAGTCTGAGATGGGCTGGCCAGGTCCCTCCCAGGCTGTGGAGCCTCCTTCCCTCCTGCCCAGATAACTTCTGGCCCCCTGGGATCCCTCATACCACTAGCCAGCCAGCAGTTGGAGCTAGTGCCTACAGCATAACCAGCGCTGTGCCATGTTCATTACCTCCTCAGCACTCTCGCCTCCACCATCCTTGCCCGAGCTGCTGGGCTTGGCTGTGCCTTTGGCAAGCTTGGGGGGCTCCTGAAGGAAGAAGATGGAGAGAGAGTTAGTACATGCCAGGGGAAGGAAGAGGCCTTGTCTGGACCCCTTAGGTCTTTGCTGTAATTATCCTCTGTCCAGCTGAATCAGTCAACCAATCAGTCAGAACCACTGAGCACCTACCTTGCACCTAGCCCAGGGGAGGAGGTGGAGCTAGGGTATACTAAGGGAAATTCGGTTCCTCCAAGGAGTTTAGAATCTGGTTGGGAAGACATCTCCAACACACAATAATGAAGCACGGTAATGCTCTTTCCTCCCAAGTCTGGTGCATGAGTAGGGCCTGGGAGTGCCTCTGTCAACAACCAGGGTGAAAAGTCTGAAGGGAGAAGCATGACGAACAAGCTGCTCATACTTGCTCTGGCTAAAGTGGGCAGAGGGTGCCTGAGGCTCTCCTGCTGGAGGGAAAGGCGTCACCACTATCCTCCCAAAGCCACCTGGAAAGAGTTGGAGGCTTTTTTTTTTTTTCCCTGTCACAAATAGCACCCAGACCAGAGGGTGATACTGGCATAATCAGTGGGGCCCAGAAATGCTAACAGGTATAGGAATTGTCCCAAGAATGTCTCAGTGGACAAGGCAGAGGTAAGGCCTCACTAACTGGTAGAGTTGGTAGAGACCTCACCAACTTCCCCTGAATTCCATGCCCTGAATTGCTACAAAGAGTGAGCACTAGTCCCAGGTCTCCCTTGGGAACCTGGCCACTGGCTCAGAGCCCTGGCCTGTCCGGCATCTCTTCCTATGCTTTAGGCCAAAAAAAGCAACTGCACAGGGACAAGATGGGGAAAATGTGAAAAACACTTGGGGATTTAGGTCTGACTGCAAGCTCAAAACAAATCATCTGTGTGCCATGGGTGCCCCGGCAGCTCACTTGACCTTCCATCCAGTTAACAGACCTGTGTGCAGTGCTTGGCTCTGGGGGACACAGCAGCACCTGTCCTTGGCACTGATGAGGCTGTTCTGGAGGATCTGATTCAGCTGTGAGCAACAGACTTTGGGAGGACAAAGACAAATTCTAGGTTTTCTTTGGGGGAAATACAACCCATACTGGGAGTGGATTCAAAAGCATGTCCTGAGAGCAACAGCTGCAGGAACTGGGAGAGGTAACAATGGAAGGGAGGAGTCAAGGCAGGAGGGGGGGAGCATGAGGGATCTTGACAAATAACTGAAGTGCTGCCCTGTGGACAAAAGATGCAATTTGTCCTATTTGGATCCAGAGGCTCAAGAGCCATGGGCTGAAGTGGCAGGAAGACAGGATGAGCCTCCAAACAAGGAAGAATTTTCTCCTGGAGCAGCTGCACAGAAACCAGCTGCCTAGAGAGGCTGCACGCTCCCCAACCCCAAGAGCATTCAAGCAGGGGAGCATTCATGCCTCCTCCAAGGCATGTTGCAGAAGGGGTTTTGAGCCTTAAATGAAGACTGGATTGGAGGACCTTGGAAATCACTTCCAGCTCTGAGATTCTGCGACTCAATTGCATCCAAGGCCCTTCAGTGAGAAGTGTTAAATCAAGTGATTGTGACTATGGGGGCAAAAGGATTTCAGGGAGATGAAAGCTCTGTGTGGGCTGGAATAGGGGGAAGGCATCATGGGGGCGGGGAGAAAGGAAGCCATTCCCAGGTGTGGAGCAGCTCTAAGCAGTCACACCAGCAGGCAGGAGCTCCTTCTTTGGGTTGAGTACTCTCCCACTGCCTACTGACCACGCTGGACACACTGACCCCTCATCAAGGGGCCAGGGAGTAGCTCAGATCATGGGGTGAAGAGGAAAAAGATGAGGGGGTGCAGGCGGGACACAACACTGAGGTGAATGTCTGTACAGACCCCAGATGTGGGTTCCTTGGACAAAGGTGACTCTTCTTTGTACATGTCTCATCTCTCTACTTGATCATAAGCTCCTGGTTCTTTTTTGTACCCCACCACCTACCCTACAGCACTCAGTCATATCTCTCCGGGAATGAGCCTAAGAGAGATCCCAGCTGCCCGGGTGTGTGTGGGCATGGGAAAACCAGGCCCCCCACTCTTGCTCCCTGGCTTCTTCCTGCAGAGCAGGTGAAGGGCACACACTTCAGCCTAGCCCAGCAGTCCAGTGCTGCATGGCATTGGGGAGCCAGCCCTGTGTTCCAGGCCCAACTCTTACTAACTACATAATCATATGCAAGTTAACTAGCCTCTCTGAGCCTCAGTTTCCTTATCTACTAAGTGATGACAAGCATGGTTCCTAATGCCATTAGCACAGTATACATGAAAACCTTAATGGTAGTCAATGTTATTACTATCATTATGAACAAGAAGAAAGCGGGAGAGAGCAGGGGCACCCCACTCAGGAACCTAAAAGATGTAAGCCCCAAATCAGAACATGAGGGTAGAGGAGAGACATAAATCCCCCCAAGGGATTGACTCAGCACCCATCCACTGAGCACCTACTGTGTGCAAGGGAGATGTCAAACCAAAATGGAACTTAGTTATTATCTCAAGGGGAACAAAAGACTTGTACATAATTAATTCCAGTCCAAGAGAACACAGAGATGAAGGAGAAAGGGAAGAAGTGATGGATGAGCAACAAAGATCCTCTACCCACCCCTCCTTTCTGTCCCTACTCCATCCAGGCAAACCTCAGTCACATGTCACCTCATTTCTCCTCAGGACTTGCCAACCATTGAAGAAGGCCAAAGGCAATTGGGAATCAAAAGCAGAATATTAAACCCTGAAGGGGATCAGAGATGCCTGGCCCCATGTACCCTGATCCTTCTAATACTCTTTTCCAGCCAAATACTTATACCTGTCTCAATCATCTAGTAGAGGAAGGCTTTCTGTGGATGGGATAGTATCTGTTTCATTGGACTTAAAACTACCGGTAGGTAGAGACCTCACCAACTTCCCCTGAATTCCATGCCCTCCACACTCTTTGAAGGAGCCCTTTAGCCCCTGGTATGGCTGACTGTGTATGTATCATCTAAAGCTAAGCTGCCCAAACCACCACAGCATGCCCACTCCCCAAAGACAGGGCCTGGGTGGGGCACACAACCCTGACCAGCTCAGCACGAGGTTCAGTGCCTAATACACCATCACCAACCCTACACTCAGAACATCAGTACCTGAGAGGTTATGAGGACAACCCTGGCAGATCTCCAACAGCCCCAGGATAAAGAGTTTAATTGATAAGGTCAGAGATGGCAGCCCAGCAATCCAGCTGATAAGAGGGCAAATGAAAGCATGACACCTTTGGGATCGTAAAGTGGGTTGCTCTATGTTGGTGCAGAACACCAGGCCAGAGCTGTCCCTCACAAGGAACCAGCCCAGGAGAGGAGAAGCTGGGGGAGGCTGGAACTGGTATTCTAGCATCCTCTGTGTGAATCTGTACCTCAAAGGAACCATACCTCTGAGTCAGATCTCAGCAACAGCAGGAAATAGAGGGCAGAGAAAGGCAGGGATGAAGAACAGGGGAAGGCGGTATGGAGGTAGACAAGGAAGGTGAAAGAAGGCATTATCAAAAAACAGCCTGGCCCTGGCCAGGTAGCTCAGTTGGTTAGAGCATCATCCTGATACACCAAGGTTTCGGGTTAGATCCCCGGTTAGGACACATACAAAAGTCAACCAGGGAATGCATAAATAAGTGGAACAACAAATTGAATTCTCTTTCTCTCTTTCTCTCTCTCTCTCTCTCTCTCTCAATCAATAAAGAAACAATTTTTTTAAGAAAAAGAAACAGCCTGTATCAAGTCACCATGACAAAGGCAAGGGTGTTCAGGGGTGGCTAGTCTGTGGGGTAAGAAGGAAAACTAATCTGATAGTGAAGGCAGATTCCAGATTTGCAGACAGTATGGCCCAGGAAAGACAGAAGTCCAGCACTGGTGCAAAAAGGGAAAAAATGCAAAGATTATCCTAGGATTAAGGGAAGGAACCTGCTCATATTAAGAAAGATGACTGGTTTAGAATGAACCTGGGAGTCGGTTGATACCTGTTAAAGGGGACTTTGGTACAGAAGAGGCCTTTAAGTCAGGAGCCCCGATATTGCAGCTGGGCCTCCAGCAGGTTATGTGACCTTGGCCAAGTCCCTTCCCCTGTCTGGGCCTCAGTCCCCTCATCTGTACCACTCCGGATTGCACCGAATGCACTCAGAGGTCCTGTCCAGCACTGACATTCTGAGGTTCCACGGACAGAAGGAAAGGCTCAGTCCTGGCTCACAAGTTTGTGTGTGAAGAAAGAACTAGAGGGAGGGGCCTAGGCCAGATTTGGTGGAGCAGAGAAAGCAGAGCTGTTCTAGGTCAGGGAGCTTGGCAGGGCGGGAGAAGGGGCTGTAGGGAACGGTGGGGAAGGCCGGTGCAGGCCCAGGCAGGTCGGAAAAGGAGGGAAGGGGCTGGGAGGGTGGGTAGTTCTGGAGGGACCACCTCAGATGAAGGGCTGTCCCAAACGAGAAAACGGGTGGGGGATGGGGGAGTGAGTGGTCGGGGGAAAGAAAGCAGGGGAGTGACCTAGGAGTGGGGCAGATCTGGAGGGAGGGAGTTACCCTCGGCCCGGGGTAGGTCGGGAGGTGCAAGTCGAGGGACTCTATCTCGCGCAAGGTGAGGGCGCTTTCCCAGCTGCGGCACAGGCTGGGGGTGCGACCAGCAGCGGGGACTGAGAGCTGGCCCAGGGAGTCCTGCGGGGGCCGGACGGGAGGGTCAGTCTGGGGCTGTCCCGGGCCTGGCTCGAGCCCCTCCCAGAGCTCCGCGCAGGCCCCAAGGCGGAGGCGCAAGGAAAAGGGCCACGCTCACCTTCTCCTTCTTCAGTTTATAGGGCATTTCGGCCCGTCCGGCCCCGGCCCGGCTCCTGCGGCCCCGCTCCGGCTCCGGCTTTGCTCGGCCGCACTCGGCCCGCTCGGCGTCTCCTCGCCACCGCCTGCGCGCTGCGCCCGGGTTGATCGGCGTCTCTGCCTCCAATTGGCCCGAACTCTCACAAACCTGCCTGACAACCAGGCGCCGCCTCTTCGGATTGGTCATTGGCGCCGAGCTGCTTCCTTTTTTTCTCATTGGAAAGGAAGAGTACAAACCGCCAGGGTTCGGCTCCAAGAATTGGCTGAACTGGGAGGTCCCGCCCTAAAGTGGGTCGAGCTTAGCGAAGGGGGCGGGGGTAAGGGGAAGCCCAAGCTTAGGACCCAGTGCCGCACTCCGGCGTCTGTGGCACGTCGGCCTCGGCCTTTCTTAGCAACCCGTTCCCTTCTCAAGTGGCTCTCACTCTTTCTCCACGCTCCTACTCCGCCCAGTCCGAATTGAAGGAAAGGAGCCCTAAAATGAAGGGTAGTTTTCTTTCTCAGGGTACCGTAGCACTAATTGCATACGCAAAATTGGTGGAGAGAGCTCCCAAGAGTACTCGAGGGCATCCGTTTCCTAGACAGGGTTTGCAGAGAATCAAAGGGGAAGCCTGGCAAGCTGGGGTATGGGTGAGATGAGATGAGAATCCCGGGTTTGTTGCTACTTTGGGAAGAGGGTCCCTGTTCCTACTGCAAGTTTCATGGCATTGGAGAACCAGCTAGATTTGCTCACTTGTTGCAGTGTTTAGTGTCTCGGGAACTACATCTTTTACTCCCCACCCTGCCCAAGCCAAGGTCCTAATGGATAAGATCAGTTCCTGCCCTCAAGGAGTTCCAGTGATCTGAAGTTCACAGACATGTATAAACAGATGATTAAGATACAGTGTAAAAAATTACACAAACCTAGAAGCGGCCGGAGGAATATGTTTCAGAAAGTTGACTCCAGTAGCAGATTGACTACATGAAGAAACTGGAGAAGGCTCAAGAATGAGCCTGTAGTCCTTGCCCAGGAGAGCAATGTTATAAGACAATGGCCATGGGCATGGAGAAGAAAGGACAGAATTGGGAAATGTGTAAGTCAACAGGATTTGGTGATTCACTGGATTTTGGGGAGGATGGTAAAGCAAAGGGAGGAGTTGAGGCTGACTTCAGGAAGCTATCAGACATGTAGGAGGAAAACTAGTGTCATAATGGCAAAGGAAGTAAAAGAAATGGTCAATAGTGTCAGATTCCAGAGAAAGACCTAGTAAGATAAAGATCAAACAGCAGCACTTTGATTCTGCAGTTGAGAGGTTACAGGTGATCTTTGCAGGAAGGTTTCAGAGGAGTAGAAGGAAGCTTATAGTGGAAGTTTTACAGAAGTAGTATTTGGCTCCTAGTGACTAATGATGATTTCAAGGTAATGCAGAGTGGACTGCATGCCAGCTATTATTTGCTGGGGGGAAAGCCTGGGAGGAAATGACATTTATTTGTGGATTGATATTTGTATCTGTATGGATGCTGACTGAGACAGGATATGGGATGTATTTACCCATTCCTAAGGCCTCGAGGAGCACCTTAGTCCTAAGGCCTAGAGCTTGCCTGCTACTGTGTAAAGCAGGCTTATCTTCTTTGGACCCACCCCACCATCCTTCCAGTCCTTGGCACCTCTGGGAGGCAGGGGATAGAGGCAAAATAGTTTAGAACTACCAAATAGGAGTTTTCATCCAGCTACCTCCTCCATTCTTGCATGCTGTTGTAAAGATGTGGAACTGGGCAATTTCAGGTTTAGGACTAGAGGTACCTCCAGGAACTATAATCAGACATTTAAAAAATATCTTCCTGCCCGGCCGGGCGTGGCTCAGTGGTTGAGCGTCGACCTAGGATACAAGCGATCGGGGTTCGATTCCTGGTCAGGGCACATGCCTGGGTTTCGGGCTTGATCCCCAGTTGGGGACGTGCAGGAGGCGGCTGATCAGTGACTCTCATCATTGATGTTTCTATTTCTCTCTCTCTCTCTCTCCTTTCCTCTCTCTGTAATCAATAGAGATATATTTTTAAAAAAATAAAAGTATCTTCTTATTGCTTTAGGCATGGAAATGCCTTATAACATGTAAATCTAAAATTCAACTTTAGCATTTTTAGGAATGCATAATGTACAAAGTAGAAGACTGACTCAAGATGCTCGCTGTGAAGGAAAGGAGAAAGTTGGGCAATAGCTGGAAATAGGGCAACAGGTCCAGAAAGAGTAGATTGCCACCAAACCAATACGTTGATTCTAAGTACAAATATATTGTTAATAACTGGAAGTGTGGCCTACCAGTGTCTAGTGTCTTGTACAAAGCAGGGAGAAGGAAACAAGTATGGAATCTAAGTAATAATACAGGTGGGAACCAAGCTGTTGGTTTGGTGCTCATTGAAGCCTTGAACCCCTCTCTTCTGCCTGCTCTGCTGCTCCCCACCTCCACCCACCCCTAGGGTAGAAACGGGAAATGGATCTCCAGTTTGTAAGGATTGGCTGAGGAAAAACAACTGGTTTTGGAAGGATGAAAAACCGAAGCTGCTTTGTCTTTGCTTCAGGTTTGGTGGGAGTAGAAGAAACAGGACAAGAAACACTGGAACGTGGGTTTTGTGTAGGATGTGTTAGAACAGGTGTGGCAGCACTCAGCACTCCAGAGCTACGTGAATCACATGCAATAATTCAGCCGGCAGGCGCTACATATCCCTAAGCATGTCTGAGAGTTTTATAATCCTACCACTCCCTCCTTCAACCTTCCCACAACCCCCAAACCCCCAATCCTAGAGTAGGAACGGTAGGATTTCCGCAGAGGAATGGACTCCTTCCTAAACACTCCACCCACGGCTCCCAGCCCCGGGCTGAGTAGACCCGCTGCAAGCTGCTCATTGCTCATTCAATACACTGTTAAGTACGTGCTATGGGACAAGGTAGTTGAGAGGATGTTACTCCCTAGCAGGCGAGGAAGGTAAATCCCTGGAAACAGTTTCAAAGGACGCCTGTGTAAAGACTATGCAATCGCGGTAATTGTGTTACTGCCTTCTAGGCACCATCCGGACAGCGCCGAGGCGCAGCTCGCAGTCTCAGAGCCAGCGCGCCGCACCCGACGCCCCACCCACTCGCCTCGCCCCTCCCCTGACGGAAGCGGAAACGGCGTGCGCGCCGCGGCGAGCCCTGCGGCTCTCCGCTCGGGAAGGCGCCCTCCTTCACTTTCCTCCTCAGTGTCTCGTCACCATGGCGCTGGCAGTCTTGAGGGTCCTGGAGCCCTTCCCGAACGAGACACCCCCGTTGGCGGTGTTGCTGCCGCCCGGGGGCCCGTGGCCTGTGGCGGGGCATGGCCTGGTGCTGGCCCTGCGGCCTGCAGGGGAGAGCCCCGCAGGGCCGGCGCTGCTTGTGGCGGCCCTGGAGGGAACGGGCGCAGGCACCGAAGAGCAGGGTCCCGGGCCTCCGCAGCTGCTGGTTAGCCGCACGCTGTTGCGGCTTCTGGCCCTGGGCTCCGGGGCGTGGGTGCGGGCGCGGCCTGTGCGGCGGCCCCCGGCGCTGGGCTGGGCGTTGCTCGGCACATCGCCCGGGACCGGGCTCGGACCGCGAATCGGGCCGCTGCTGGTGAGGCGCGGAGAGGCTCTGCCGGTGCCCGGACCGCGGGTTCTGGAGACGCGGCCGGCGTTGCAAGGGCTGCTGGGCCCAGGGACGCGGCTAGCTGTGACTGAGCTCCGTGGGCGGGCCAAACTGGGCCCGGAGACTGGGGAAAGCAGCCGGCCCCCACCCCCGCCCTTGGTGTCCTCCTTCGCGGTTTCCGGTACAGTCCGGCGACTCCGGGGAGTTCTAGGAGGGGCTGGAGATTCCCTGAGGGTGAGCCGGAGTTGTCTCCGTAGCCTCGGCCTCTTCCAGGGCGAATGGGTGTGGGTGACCGTGGCTGGAGAGTCATCGAACACTTCCCAGCCACACTTGGCCACGGTGCAGGTCGTAGAGCCTCGCTGGGACCTCTCTGAAAGGCTGGGACCCGGTTCTGGGCAAGTGGGAGAGCCCCTCGCTGATGGACTGGCCCTCATGCCTGCCACTCTGGCTTTTAATCTCGGCTGTGATCTCCTAGAAGTGGGAGAGCTCAGAATTCAGGTAGGATATAGGACTGAGGTCAGGAATGCTTATGCTCCTTGTCTCTTCTTTGTTTTAACCGAATTGTAAAATTAAGGTCCCTTGCTCCTTAGATCTTGGACTTTTCGCTCAGTGTCTCCGCCTTATTTATTCATTCTCTACGATCAAAGTATCATGATCCTCCATAGTGTGCTGGTGCATGATAAGGGCTTTCTTCTATTCAGGTGAAATGTGAGATGCACAGTCAAGTTACCAGGGGTATACATTAATCTGCTCAATCTACTCAGGTGTTTGTTGAAGTGCTACAGTGTATTCAGTATTGTTCTGGGCAGTATGGAGGATGATACTTCAATTCTTTTGCTCATGCTTATCCTTGGCTTCAGATTCTTTCCTATTCTTGCCTTTATCTGTTAAAATCCTACCATCCTTTCCTTCAAGGCCCATCTAAAGATGCCACCATCCTCACAAAGCCTTTCATAATCTCACCATAAAAAATTTAACATGACATCCTTCTATAGCATTTTGTGCCTTTTTCACAGCATTTATTTTAGTCTGCCTTGTTATGTTCATGTAATGTGTCTAATTCCCAATTATATATTGTAAATTTCTTGAAGGGAGGGTTCTTTATTATCTTTGGTGCCTGGTGTTTAATTTAAATATTTTATTAAATATATCCAAGTGAAGCTCTGGCTGGTGTTACTCAGTGGTTAGAACATCTGCCAGCACACCAAAGGGTCTCAGGTTCAATTCCCCGTTGAGGGCACATACCTGGGTTGCAAGTTGATCCCTTGCTCCTGTCAGGAGGCGTGCAAGAGGCAACCAATCCATGTGTCTCTCACACATCAATGTTTCTCTCTCCCTCCTTCCCTCTCTCTTGAAAAATCAATGGAAAAAATACCCTCAGCTAAAGATTAATTGTACATATATGTACATATACATATATATGTATATATATATGTGTGTGTATATATATATACACACACACATACATGTATATGCAAGTGAAGTTTTTGGTTTCTGCTTTTAAGGAGTTTACTTCAAGAAAATAATTGTATTTGGGGGGACAAATATAGTTAATGTTTAAGCACCTAGATGTATGGTTATATACATCTAGATACACCTAGATATATGCACTATGCAATATGGAAGCCACTAACCACTTTGTGACTCTATAATTAAAACTAAATAAAGTTAAAAATCCAGTTCTTCTGTTGTTTTAGTCACATATCAAGTGCTCAATAGATACATGTAGATATAGAACATTTCTATCACTGTAGAAAGTTCTATTAGGTGATGCTGGCATAGCCAATTAGGGCTATGGCATGTCAAGAAGAGAGATAAGATATGCATGAATGGGAGCCAGGAGTGGGTCTCCTTCTGAATGGAGGAAAAACTACTGGTGTACTCAGACGGGAGCTCATTCAGCTAAACCAACCCTTTATGCTTAAGTGAGATCATATTCTCTTCCCACAGCCTAAATTCAGAGTATCCCCACTAATGGCCACTTAATAGCAATCCCAGTGGCTGCCTGGTGCCATTCAAAGGACTGTGGGAATTAATTGCCATTTTAGTGGCTCTGGCTCAACTTAAAGGTATCACTGAAGGGTTATCTTTACTGGGGAACTTTTTGGAGCTAACATTAGAAAAGTCAAGAGTCAGAAATGTTTTCTTTGTGCTCATTAGAAGGAAAGGTTTCTGTTTTCTAGGGAAGATATAGATATTCAGCTCTGTTACCTTAGGCCTCCCCTCCCACAAGCCTTGCGGTTATGGGGATGAAAGTAGAAGTGTTGGCTGCTAAGAGAGAGGGCACAGCCTGACTCTTTGGGAGAAGATTATAAGGTAGTGGTTATTTCTCTCATAGAGATACTTGGAAGGCTCCAGCGCCCCTGAAGACAAAGGAAGCTGTTCAGTGCTGCCCGGGCCTCCGTTTGCCAAAGAGTTACACATCGAAATTGTGTCTTCTCCCCACTACAGCACTAACGGGAATTATGACCACATTCTTTACCAGCACTTTCAGACACCCAGGTTAGCTCGCTACCCCTTTTAGGAGGATAGCACCTTACCCTCATTGCTCTCCTATCCCATCCTACCTAGATCTAGGTACCATAGAGCCTCTGATTTTTAAAAAGCCACTTTTTAAGCAATATTGTGGCTAGAAGCCTCTTGGTGTGTCAGGCAGACAACAGAAGAGAAGTCTGGACCTTGAGGTGAATCTGGACATTCTAAACTGAGAAACTGCTTTGACTTGAGAGGACTCCAAGAGAACCAGGATCCTGCTACACACACACACACCACCCACACACCCTGGCTTCTAATTCCCCTTTCTAGCCTCCCTGCCATTTCCTCCAGCTCATTCTAGGTCAGATTTGCTCTCTGGACAACTGTTTGGGGTCTCTGGGTGGGCAGTAGGCCCCTAAGGAAGTAGTCTTCACGTTGATGGTGGGAATGGGGGGGAACATGACAGGCACATGCTCTTGACTCCCAATGTGAGCTGACCAGTACCACTGCTGTGTTACAGGGCAGTCCAGGAAGGGGATGTTCTGTGTGTGCCAACAGTTGGGCAAATAGAGATCCTGGAAGGAAGCCCAGAGAAACTGCCCAGGTATGCAGCTGCCTCCTATCTCACAGCTGGGATTCTTAATCTGGGTGCAGGAGTTCTACAGCCCCTTCCTCCCAAGCGGTATGGAATGACTTTGTGCGTAAGAACATTTTGTTCTACATTTTTCTGGAGAGAAGGTACCCAATCTTCAGGTTCTCAATAGGCACTTGACTGAAAAAAGATAAAGAATCACTGCCTGCTAGCTTTGGGAGGGGTTTATCCTCAAACTAAATGGTGGTCCCAGGTTAAGTAAAGCATTGGATATAACTTAATGGCCTAGACTCAGGTGGAATTCCTTGTTTTCTGTTCTCAACCACAATGTTGTTTGGGCCAGGCATCCCACATACTCCGCATAAGGAGCCAGGCTCTGACTTCTGCCCTAGCTGACGGAGTGTGCACATGCTGCTTTTTGCTCTTATGTACCAAAATGGGGAGAGAGGGATCGCTGCTATCCTTGAGAGGCCTCCTCTCTTTCCTTATCCTCAACAGAAAATGAGAAAGAGCATGACTGAGCTAAGAACCTTAAAACAGGGCATCCAGCCTTTCTCCTCCTGTTGTCTCCTTTTAAAATGGCAAGGCAAGGAATTCAGAGCCTGCTTTGGCCTCATGTGAAGGGGGGAGAGTGTGTAGCACCTATACCCCAGCCGGTCCCTCTATTCAGGACTGATTTCCTGTAGCGATTTACTAGGAAAACACAACTGACAGGCACACAAGCCCAACCCTCAGGTAAATCTCAGTGAGACGGTGGGACCAGCTTGCAGGGAACTTGGGTACAAGTGCCATCAGAACCAAGCCAGCCTGAGTCCTCTCCCCAGAGAGAGATGCCTTGCCTGGAGTACCTGATTTATTCTTGACCAACATTCAGAGCTTGGTTCTGGCCATTGCTCAGTCTCAGGGCTGTGGTTGTGTCCTGTGTAACCCATGGCACCTCTTTGAGCTTTCCCAGATCAAATCTGCACCTGGGGCTGGGTAGAAAATGCCAGACGGGCACGTATCAGTCACTTCCCACCTCTGTCTGTCTTCTATCCTCAATATAGGATGGAAGCTCTCTGTAAGAAAACTACAAAACTACCCTTTGTACTTTCAAAGGGAAAACAGGCACTAGGCCCTCCTGAGACATACCAGTAAGCCAATCCTAGCCTTGGATGTCTGCCATTCTAACCCTATAGAGATCTCTCTCCCTCTTCTGAGTGCTGAGCACATACTTCTTTCCCCTGAGCAGGTTCTGGAAAGCAGGGTTGGGGGGGAGGGCAGTTGGGTCCCAGGACAGATAGGATGAGTGCTTTAGCCCTCTCCCCTGGACTTGGTAAGGGGAGCCCTGCAGGGAGCCTCCTGCACTAGTGTAACCTCTTCAGATTCTGCCCTGCATTCCACTTCCCTAATCAGGCTGCTGGGAGCCAGCTCCACTGTTTCCTGTCTGGCTCTTGGGGACACAACCCATTGTTCCCCAGCAGAGTCCAGATATGTTCCAAAGTCCTAGCCATTGTATTCAGTGAAGTGGTCCAACCGTGCCCCAAGGAAGAGAGGAGTCTCTCCCTAACCATCTACTGGAGCTGTTCTTCCTTGGATCCCAGTGCTGGCCATATGCACTCTGACGCAGGATGTTGGGCTTGATTCAGATCCTAGGTTATAGACCCACCCATTGTTTATTTATAATGAATGATTAACAGTAAGACACAGTTTTCCTTATGTTCTAGCTTTTAGCATAACCACTGCCTACCTTAATAGTTACAAGAGTTTCATAATACTAATGTGATACGCTTCCTCCTGCCACCTGGAGACATTCCCACCACCCCCCTTTTGCCACCAGAGAGAGCAGCTTTGTGACTGTGGGACACTGTGAGCAAAGGAATTTACACCTTGATTGGACCTAAATGAGGCCAAGGTTATAGACTGACTCTGTCACTGCCTTGCTGCCTGAGGACTAAAGAGAGGACTAGTTCATTTCCTTATCTGGGAAACTGGGCTAGTAACTGCTACCCGCAGTAGTAGTAGCAGCAGGTTGAGTAACCCTAATTCTCTGACACTAGCCAGTGCCTGCATTGCCTTGTTTATGACTGAGGCACTTTTGAAAAATACAGATTCCTGAGCCCCACCCCAGACCTATCGGAACAGAACTGCAATCTTTTTTTTTTCCAAAAGAAGAGAAAATGTTAATTTTTAAATTGAGATATAATTCATATACCATAAAATTCATGCTTTTAGAATATACAACTCAGTGGTTTTTGGTATACTCACAAGGTTATGTAGCCTAATTCCAGGGCATTTTTGTGACCCCTAATAGAGACCCCTACCCATTAGCAGTCACTCCTTACTCCTTTTTTCAGCCCCTGGCAACCACTGATCTGCTGAATGGAATCATACAGTATGTGAGAGAGGTTGATTTTAAAAGTTTTGCAGATAATGCTAATGTGCAGTCCAAATAGAGAATCATTAATCATTAGATGTCGTTGAGGAATCTGCCTGCAAGAAGGTTTTGTGGGTTATGGAATAAGAATGAAGGGACTCTCTCCTCTGAGGTTTGGGGAACCTTGGTGGGTATGTGTTCGAGGGAGCGACCGTTGTGAAGCCACTGACAATGGCCAGGTGATCACTGGTTAGTGCAGCAGTGGCTTCCCCCATTGGAGTAGGTGGATAGGCTATTTGCCTGGAGACACCCTCCCCCCCAAGGCTCTCTAATGGTTGTCATGAGGGATGCGGAGGACTGCATAGCTCCTGGCCTCAAGATGTGTATGATCCAGTCAGGGGGATAAGAAAGACCACTTGCTTTCCCAACCTCCCCAACCCCAGTTCCTTCCATGTCTGGGGCACTTACTTGTGCTGCGCTTGAGTCTGTTCCTACAGTGGATCTCTGAGTGAGATAGCCACCTTGTCCTTGGGGAGGGGATACGTGGGTCTGGATCTGGGGTTCATTGGGCCTCCTTCCTGCAGGTGGCAGGAGATGTTCTTTAAAGTGAAGAAAACAGTTGGGGAAGCTCCAGATGGGCCAACCAGCGCCTACTTGGCTGACACCACCCATACCTCCTTATACTTGGTGAGGCCTTGGGGGTAGGAGTAGACCTGAGGAAAGAAGCAGAAACAACTTAGAAACTAAAGCTTCCTCCCACCTTTCGCAGGTGGGTTCTACCCTGAGCCCTGTTCCAAGGGTCCCTTCAGGAGAATCTAGTCTCTGGAACAGCTTATCTCCTCCGGGCCTGGAGGCCTTGGTGACTGAGCTGTGTGCTTCCCTGAAACCTCGCCTCCAGCCAGGGTGAGTGAAGCTGCAGCCTCAGGGAATGAGGAAAGCCTGCTCACAACATCCCTGGGGGGGCAGCAGGCCAGATAAGTAGTTCCTCATGCTACTGGCTGGACGTCCCCCAGACCAGTATGCCAAGGCCACTAGCCCGCCTGCTTTCTGCATGCAGGTTCCCACACTCCTTTCCTGGGATAACATCCATCCTCCAAGGTTGGCTGTAGAGAAAGAACCTCCACCAGGGACAGCTGTCTCTGAGACTACCCTTCCCCTTGGGGAGCCCACTAGCCATCCCGGTCCTCACCACCCTGACCCTAAATGACACAGCTCCCCGTACCACTGACCCAAGTGTAGACACAGACCCTGTCCTAATTCCAATCCAGTCCAGACCAGACACACACAGTCAAGGCTTTGGAAGATCCAGTGGTGACAAAGGGAGCTAGTCTTGGCTGCTGGATATGCTCCATGCCCTGTCAGAGCACCACAGGTGGTGTGGGAAATACAGCCTCACTGTCCAGGGGGAGGGACGCCTCAAGGAAAGAAAAACCGGGTGTCTGCGCTCTACATCCAAGGGTTCCCTGTTACTGGGGACTCTAAAGTTTGGGCAGAGTGGAGGAGACGTGTCTGTCCTCTGGTTGCAGGGGTGCCCTGCTGACAGGAACTGGCAGTGTCCTTCTACGGGGGCCCCCGGGCAGTGGGAAGACCACAGCAGTGGCTGCTGCCTGCAGCCGCCTTGGGCTCCACTTGCTGAAGGTGAGGGTACCTGGAGGGTAGAACCCTAACTGTTTCCCCTCCCCAGCCAGATCCTCCCTCTCCCCTCTTCCTTCTGGCTACTAGCCTGGCCCTAACACCTCAGCCCAGTGGGTCAGCCATGTTCCCGTGATGCTCAGCTCCTGAGAGATGCTTCCAAGGAGAGGTTTCAAGATTTTGATGGATAGTGCAGGGACTGAGGTTAGGGTAAAGTAGAGGTAGGACTTAGCCAGCATTACCTTCTTCCCCCATCCCTGCCCTTCAAAGAGAGGTGGCATGCACCTTCGTCTGACTCTTCCTCCCATTCTCCTGCCCCAGTCACACCTGCGCCTTGCTCACAGGCCCATCGGGACCCTCTCCCCAGGTGCCCTGCTCCAGCCTCTGTGCAGACAGCAGTGGGGCCGTGGAGACAAAACTGCAGGCCACCTTCTCCCGCGCCCGGCGCTGCCGGCCTGTGGTTCTGTTGCTGACAGCCTTGGACCTTCTGGGCCGGGACCGTGATGGGCTAGGTGAGGACGCCCGTGTGGTGGCCACACTGCGTCGCCTCCTCCTGGATGAGGACCCCCTCACCAGGTAATGTGCAGAGCTGGGCCCAGCCCTGCTCCCTCTGTTCAGCCTTTCATCCTGTAGTCCTCACCTCCTCAGCGGCTTTTCCAATGTCTGTCACCAGTTTGGCTGCCCCCCGACAGCCCGAGGAGATTTGTGTTACCCACAGGGAGAAGGCTGTGGTCCCTAGTTTTTCTTGGGGAGCACTAGGCTGAAGAAAAAGCACAACCTCTGCCCTCAGCTCTCTGTGTAAAGGGGACACATGTCCCCTTCAGGGTATTCCCTTGGAGCCCCATCCAGGAAGCCTTGGGGCGCTCATCTCCTTTTCCGATCTTAAAACCCCCCCGCCCTCCTGCACCTGCCTCAGGATAAGGCAGTACTCAGGCTGCCAGCCACATTCTTATCCTCCATCCCCACGCCCTGTCCACAGCTGCCCTCCACTGATGGTTGTGGCCACCACAAGCCGGGCCCAGGACCTGCCTGCTGACGTGCAGACAGCGTTTCCGCATGAGCTGGAGGTGCCTGTGCTGTCGGAGGGGCAGCGGCTCAGCATCCTGCGGGCCCTCACTGCCCGCCTGCCCCTGGGCCAAGAGGTGAACCTGGCACAGCTGGCTCGGCGGTGTGCAGTGAGTACCAAGGCAGGGTTGGTCCTCCCATGTTCTTTGTCATGGGAACTCAGACCTGCTGCCCTGCAAGTGAGGGTAGAGAACCCTGAGGCAGCAACATTGGGCCTCAGCTCTGGCTGGAAGACCAGCTCTGCCTACTGCGCCCTGCTCATGTGTCCTTTCCTGTGGTTCCCAGGGCTTTGTGGTAGGAGATCTCTATGCCCTTTTGACCCACAGCAGCCGGGCAGCCTGCACCAGGATCAGGAACTCTGGGTAAGAAAACAGCACAAATGGGCAAAGGTGACAAGAGGAAGTATGGGCTGGTGGGGGCTGGTGAGGGAGGGAGGAGGGAACAGGACCCTGAGGGGAGGAGGCCCTGTCAGGTCCTTCAGACACCTCCCTGGGTTCTGCAGCCCGGCAGGCGGCTTGAGCGAGGAGGAAGAGGGGGAGCTGTGTACTGCTGGCTTTCCTCTCCTGGCAGAGGACTTCGCGCAGGCCCTGGAGCAGCTGCAGTCAGCTCACTCCCAGGCCGTTGGAGCCCCCAAGGTAGAGACTCCAGGCCCTTGGAGGTGGGACCAGAGCTCCCTCCTCCCACATATCCCCAGCCTTGTACTTTCCATCTCCTAGATCCCCTCCGTGTCCTGGCATGATGTGGGCGGGCTGCAGGAGGTCAAGAAGGAGATTCTAGAGACCATCCAGCTCCCTCTAGAGCACCCTGAGCTGCTGAGCCTGGGCCTGAGGCGCTCGGGCCTCCTGCTCCATGGGCCCCCTGGTACTGGCAAGACCCTCCTGGCCAAGGCAGTAGCCACTGAATGCAGCCTTACCTTCCTCAGGTGGTGAGGGGGCCTGGAGGGATGGGGGTGGATTGAGCTAATTATTTATGCATCTAAGGAGTGTTACCCTCCCACATCCTCTCCCTCAGCGTGAAGGGGCCAGAGCTCATCAACATGTACGTGGGCCAAAGTGAGGAGAATGTACGGGAAGGTGAGTGGACAGGGCTTCCAGTCCTTCCCAAAACGATGGCCCCTGTGCCTCCCCCGACCCTCAGGGTACTCATGGTTATTCCTACTCTTCTTCCCCACAAGTCATGTTCCTGCCAGTGGGGCCTATTACCTGGAATGCTAGTAATGAATTGTCCAGCCTGGGTTTTCTTCCCTCATATCCTGACTTCAAACCCCTCTGAGCCTCCTCCCGTGGGCCCCTCTCTGCAGTGTTTGCCAGGGCCAGGGCCGCGGCTCCATGCATAATCTTCTTTGATGAACTGGACTCCTTGGCCCCAAGCCGGGGGCGAAGTGGAGACTCTGGAGGTGTGATGGACAGGTGGGGGTCTGAGCCAGAATGGAGTCTGGGGTCCAGGACAGAGGGATGGGAGGTAGGTTGCAGCAGTCTTCAGAACCCAGAGTTCTTGCCTTTCCAGTTCTGAGACAGTATAATGGAAGCCAAAAGGTGCTGTGGCTTTGGGTGTGAGACACTGAGGAGAATGGGCACCTGCATGGAGGGGTACACAGGGCACAAATAAGGAGGGGCCCTGTGGAGCAGGCTTGCAAGGAGAGGCACCAGAGGTAGGGCAGAGCTGAGGATGGGCCAAGGACTCTCTCACCTTCACTCCTCCTTTGCAGGGTGGTTTCTCAGCTCCTGGCTGAGCTGGATGGGCTTCATAGCACTCAGGATGTGTTTGTGATTGGAGCCACCAATAGACCAGACCTCCTGGACCCTGCCCTTCTGCGGCCTGGCAGGTACGCACCCTGTACCTCTTCCGCACCAGGCCCATTTAGGCTTGTCCCTTCACTCCATCCTGTGTGTTCTTCATTCACCTTTATGCTGGGTTCCCTGACATGTATGCCCGCCTGTCTCCCTAAAGATTTGACAAGCTGGTGTTTGTGGGGGTGAGCGAGGACCGTGCCTCCCAGCTCCGAGTTCTGAGCGCCATCACACGCAAGTATGCCCTGTTGGAGACTCCCAGAGGGCTTGGGCCTTGGTCTGGTTAGGGAACAAGTGCAATATGCAGAGTGCGCTGGTCAGGGATGCCTTTTTGAGGGAGTAGGGCATGCTGAGTAAAACTTTCTTTCCTGTATCCCCACAACAGATTCAAGTTGGAGCCCTCTGTAAGCCTGGTGGACGTGCTGGATCACTGTCCTCCCCAGCTGACGGGTGCAGACCTCTACTCCCTCTGCTCTGATGCCATGACAGCTGCCCTCAAACGCAAGGTTCAGGACCTGGAGGAAGGTGAGCCACTCGCCAGCCCTAGAGGTCAACCAAAAAGCTAGTGGGAAAACCAGGCCCTGTTCTGGATTTCAGAGGAGGCGATTCTGGGCAAGAAGGTGCTCCCGCAGGGCTCTCCCCTGCTTGGGCATAGCCAGAGTTCCTCAGCTGGAATGGGAACCTTCCTCCTAGGGCTGGAGCCCCGGAGCTCAGCACTGCTGCTCACCATGGAGGACCTGCTGCAGGCCGCTGCCCGGCTGGAGCCCTCAGTCAGTGAGCAGGAACTGCTCCGGTACAAGCGCATCCAGCGCAAGTTTGCCGCCTGCTAGGAGCCTCCTGAAGTCTGGGACCCAACTCTGACCACAGTGGCTAAAGCTACCTAGATATCCCCACAGACCTGAGAGAGCAAAGGGCTCTTTCTCAGGCTGTCATGGACCCACGTGAAGGCTGCTTACCCCCAGGAGATCCCCTGGATGCCAAGTAGGGGAGGCCTGAGAGAGTTCAAGAGGTATCCCTGTCCATTTTTCCAGGCCATCCCCAAGACTAAGGCCCATCTGCTCAGGAAAAGGGGTGGAGTTCTGGAAACTTGTCCCTGAGGGAGCCTGTGGCTGAAAATAAAGTGTATGCTGCCCTCTGCTGGTGGTGTGGTCTGAAAGATTGGTGTGGTGGTGTGGGGAAGAGCAAGACTGAGAGGAGTAAGCCCCAGTGCAGGGCAGAGTGGGCTCCACTGGAGCGTGGTCCTCTGACATAAAAACAAGACATGGAGGAACTGAAAAAGGCACGGACTGTATTGTTCACTTTTCCATTAGCCTGAACCCAGATCCCTGCACCCCAGCTGCAGTTGGGCTTCTCCCCACACTGTCAGGATCTGCACATGGAGCTGCTGGTGTGGGGCTCCCCAGACAGAGCCTGGCAGCACCTGGGCAGAGGGTTGTAGGAGCTGAGGCCACACTCAGTCCGTCCTCTTGAGCACATGGATGAAATAGCAGGGAATGTAGGCCTGGCCTGGCTTGTAAGGCTTGAAGTCACCCAGGATGCTGTGCTGGCACTTGCCCCCAAAGGCTGCTTGGAGTAACTCCGTGAAGGACGCTAGACAGTGAGGGTAGTAGGAGAGCCGGAACTTACTGCAACAGAGACCCTGACCAACCATGAGGACTGGTGGCCTCAGCAACACCCCCCCCAACTCATCCCCCACTTAGCCAAGTGGATACCTCAAGCCAGGAGAACCGTCCTGACCAGCCCCCGGCACCTGCACCGTGTAGTCCAGGGTCACCATGTGGGCCTTGTTGTTCACTGTCAGCACTGATGTTGTGATGTCCTTGGTCAAATCACTCTGTAAATGGTGGTGCAGGCTGCATTAGTCTCTGCCACCACTGTGGGGCCTGGACCCCAGGATCACACCTCCCACTCTGGGCCTCCCTCAGGGGCCCACCTTATAATAGATGTTCTTTCCTGGGGGTGCACAGCCTGTGCTGAGGATGTGGTCGTAGTTACGATGATCGATGACCAGCAAGCCCCCTGGCCGCACCATGTTCGCAATGTTCTTCAGTGCCAGACGGTGCTCACTTTGGTCCCCTGAGCTCCCGGGAGGGACAGAGAGACTGTCTGCTCAGGGCTCCCAGCACCAGTCTCCCTCCCATCTTAATACTCCCCAGGGATGCCAGTGCCAAGGCAGAGGGGCAAAAAGCATAGTCTGCTCTGACAGGAGAGCAGGTGCCCAGGGGTCTGTGGAAAGAGGGTATAGCTCAAAGCAAGGGCTATGCCCAAGGCCACACCCTCTCTCACCTTTACAGTCTGGCAAGTGGGCAAAACTGTTTCCAAGGCAGATGACAGCATCAAAGCCACCCTCTGGTTGCTGGGGCACATCTTTGTCCAGAGTCATCCAGTTGGCTTCCTCAATGACTGGAGGCCAGGAAGGGGAGATCAGGCTAGCACCATGGGCCACCAGTACCCATCTCCACCAAGTGCAGTTCTGCCTCAGTTTCCCCTCAAGAGACACACAGGGACTCCACATCCAGTTAGAGGGAGGGGAACATTGTGGATATGGAGGGTGAAGGGGAAGACGGGTCAAGAGAGAAGGAAGCCATGGTTTGGAAGGAAGACTGTGCTTATGGGTTTTTATTTGGGGGGAGGGATAAGACATAAACGTAATTAAAACTAGCTCCTCATACCTGATATCTCATTCTGGTACCTAAGCCTCCCTCTTCAGGGAAATCACAGTAATTTTCCTGTGCCCTTGAGGAAAACAAAACACCCCACCCAAGGAGCCCAGAGCAGAGAGAACCATGTCCTTGGTGGTTGGGCTGGGAGGGCCTGCCTGGCTGGACCTGCGTACCCCACTTGTCGAAGGTGGGCTCATGCCGCCGGTTCCAGCGCTCTTTAAGCGCATACTTCAGCATCTTGTCACTGGCATCCACACTTGTCACGATGAAGCCCTCTTCCACCAGCATGATGGAGTCCACCCTGGGTAGGACCAAGGATGAGAGGCAAAGAGGGGCAATCAGGGGGCCTGGGAAGGGGAGGAGACCTATCGCACTCCATTCCTCTGCTTCCTCTCCCCAGGTCCTCTCCACTGACCTCAAATGACCTGGCAAATCTGTTTCTTATCACCGGGCAGCAACACTGCATTTTGATTTTTAGCACCTATTCAGAGTCAGACATCCTACAAATGTTCATTAATCCTCATAGCAATCCTGTGAGGTGCCCCATTTGAGAGCCGGGGCAAACTGAGGCTCCTGGAACTTAAGTAACTTGCGCACAGACGACCGTATATATATACGCGGTGGTTTAGAGCACAGGCTAGACCCTAACCGACCGGGTCTGTTTCTCCTCCCCACCGGAGGGGGGATCTTTACTTGTCTGCGGCCGAATTTCCACAGCTGTAAATGGGATACCACTTCGTACTTACCTCCTTGGGTTTTGTGAGGATTTTAAAAACATGTTTCAAAAGCTCCTGGCACAGCGCTTGGCACAGCCAAATACTGAGCAAATGTTCATTGTTAACTGCCATCACCCGAGGAATAATGCTGGAGCAGGCTCAGATCTCTTGTCCCTCTGGCCCAAAGCCCAGCTCTGGCGCTGCCCGGGCGCAAAGCCTTCCCCACCCGCTGTGCTCACTCTCCGGGCCGGTCTCGGAGCCCCCCCCTCCCCCCCCCGCCCGGCCGGTGCGCTCGCCCTGCCCGCTGCACCCGCCGACAGACACGGTTCCCGGCCCGGCCGCGGAGGCTGCCCCGACGTGGCAGGCCAGGGTCCTGCAGTCCCGAGGCCCCTCTCCCCCGGGCCCCCATCCCCCGGCCAGGCTCACCCGGTGCCGCAGGCCACGTCGAGCACCCGCTGGCAGCCGTGCTGGCGCAGCAGCCCGAGCAGCCAGGCCTTGTACTCGGCCGTGCGGCTGCGGGTGTCCCCGATGTAGAGCTGCCACACGCGCGCCGCCTCTCCATCTGCGTACTGGTCCGGGAGCCCTTCTGCCGCCACCCCCAGGGAGCGGGTTCGGTACACGCTGTCCACCATCCTGCAACAGCATCTGGCTCTGCGGCCACCGGCCCCGCATTTATAGTCTGGCCCCTGCGGGAGGCCCGGCGGTCCCACCTGCCCAATGGCAGGTGAGCGTGGGGACACGCCCCTGCTGGGTCCGGGCCCGGCACCCGCGGGGAGGGCGCTGCCTCAGAATCCTGGACGAACCCTCCTCGGCCGCCTGAGGATCCAGCCCTCTGGAAACCTCATGGCAGGAAAGGACACGCCCAGCCCCCTGCCCACTTAATCCAGCTGGCCGGAGGACCCGGGAAGGGCGGGGGGGGGGGGGGAGCAGTGATATTGCCCGCTCCACCCCCAAACTGGAAAGAAAGAAAATAATTTTCTTCAGCGCCAGCCGGTGCCCACTCTGGTGCCCTGAGCTTCAGGCAGGGGCAAGGGGGCCGTGCCTATTCGGTCTTCAGTCCGCACAGAGCCGAGCACCAGGACTGGACCATCCCTAGTGAATGAAGGTATTAGCACATCTGAAAAAGGAGCGTCCAGGGGAAGGAGGGCCTGGTCAGCCAGGGGAGGAAGGAATGAGGAGTCTCTGGGGATGGTGCTGATCTTGCCACCCAAGTCCAGGAGCGGTTCTGGATGAAGGAAGGGATCCTGCGGCCGGCCTGGAGGCAGGTGCTCCTCTGCCCTGCAGGTGATACATCAAGCTTTTCCCTGAGCCACTTAAGGAGTCTGGTCCTTCCTTAGACGTCCTCGCCACCCAAGCATGCTTCTAAAGACCATCTGCTTTCCACCGAGGTGCCCGCAGGGTGGGAAGCCCAGGGCCAGGGGTGAGAGCGCTTGGTGCTCTTGGTATTATACTGCCCATTGTCACTTCATAAATGTCTTGGTTTGGGTAGTGTGCACATCCACCCTTCTCCCCCAAAGCAGGTCTTAACCTAGGACGAGACTCTGCACTGAGGTGGATTCAGTAAGATGATTCCATCCAGGGAAGCCCAAAACAGCGACAGCCTTCCCCGCCTATCTTTGCTTTCCTGGCTGCAGAAAGAGTGAGGTATAGAGGTACAGACTAGAACAAAGGAGCCTCTCCTCCCCCATCCTTTATTGTCTATAGAATCTGGGAAGTGGAGGAACTCCAAAGATCATGTAATAATTTTTTAAAATTTGATTTTAGAGAGGGGGCAAGGGAGAGAGAGAAACATTGATTTGTTGTTCCACTTATTTATGCATTCGCTGGTTGATTCTTGTAAGTGCTCTGACCTGGGATCAAACCTGAAACCTTGGCATATGGGGACAACACTCTGACCAACTGAGCCATGGGGCCAGGCCCGTGTGATCGTTCTTAAACTTTAGTACACAGACTGCCTCAGATGGGCCTGTCCGTGCCCCAGTAATGGAGCCTTGTGTTTATGCTGACCCTGCACACAGGCCTTTGGCAGCGGGCTTACAAAGGCACTGTACTGGGGCGTTGCAAGTGAACCCAGAGTTTTCTTTTGTCAGAATATTCTGGGGGAAATCTACTCCACCGCTCCTAAACTTTGAGAAAAATCGCAGGTTAAAAGAATTATCCTCTCAGTTGTGGGCAGCAATCTGTGTATATAACCACCTCTCTCTATGGGGTGGCTTTTTTTTTTTTTTTTTTTTTTTAAATATAAGACCTTCCCAAGAAAAGTAGTTCTTTCCTTGGGTAGGAAAATGAAGTCTGGGTTTTTGTTTGTTTGTTTGTTTTTAACTGTTATATATATTGTAAAGGAAAATGCAGTCTTTACTTAAAGTAAACTTGATATTTATTTTACCCCCAAATCAGGAGGAAAGCAATTAATTGTTTGGCTATAAATTGATGAACTGAGAGTGATATCTGTTAATTTACAATTTGGCCATCAGAAATAAAATTGTAAGGGAAAATGGACCTACTTAATTATTTACTTTGGCATAGTGGAGTGCTAAAATGCACTTAAGAAGTTTGAGGGAAAATGAAGAATGATGTTAAATTGGAATAACAACCAAAATGGTAGCAAAATAATTTATTGGCCATTATTTATAAGTGGATTGATTGGCTATAAGATATTGGAAAAGTTAAGTGGCCTAGGGGCAATTTATTCTTTTTCCCCTTACATTGCTTCCTTTTCCACTTACTTTTACCTCTTAACCCTCTCTGAGTGGACCTGAGGTGAACCTGGGATTTCCTCAGGGCTCCAAATGCTGCTGGGAAATGTCACCTTTAAAAGACCAGGATAATCAAGTCAATGGGTTCCAGACTCTTTGGTCCCCAATGTTTAAGGATAAGTACTCCTGTGATTTTGAACACTTTCTTCTCCTGATATTTATATATATAATAGTGAAGCCTGGGAGGAGAGCATTGATTTGTAAATTTAGACATCTCTGCCCGTCCTTTCTTTTACAAATTGCCATGCAAAGATTAGACTCTGGAGCTCTTTCATAAAATTATCTTGGAACAAAAGGAAACAACTTACAAAAAACAACTATTTAAGTATCTTGCTTTTGATTTGGTGTCACATGATTACCCACACCCGCCCCAGAAAAAAAATTTTCTTGTTCAGAAACTATTTCTTTTTTTCCCTTTTCTGTTTTAAAACAAAGTTGTTTGAATTTTTGCTGTAATGCACACCTCTGAATGTTTGGATAGCATTTTTGTGATTGGTTTGCAGCCTTTAAAGGCTAAAAGACCATACTCTCCATACTGATAAGGAATTTTATTTAAATATTTTATTTTTATTTAAATATTAATGCTTATGATTTTTGAGAAATATAAAATTTTACCCACATAACCATAACGTGTGTGTGTGTGTTTTAAATCCTCCCCCCACCCCGAGGATATTTTTTCCATTGCTTTTCAGAGAGAGTGGAAGGAAGAGAGAGAGAGAGAGAGAAACATCGATGTGAAAGAGACACATCGATTGGTTGCCTCCTGCACTCGCCCTGACCAGGCCTGGGGATTGAGCCTGCAACCGAGGTACGTGTGCCCTTGGCCAGAATCGAACCCGGGACCCTTCAGTCCAAGGGCTGACACTCTAACCACTGAGAAACCGGGCTGGGGATGTTTTTTTAAAAATAATAAGAATGCTGGTGGTAAATTTGGATTAAAAAGTATAGATTTTGGGTAGCCTTAAAATATACTTTTCTTTTCAAAGACCAAGATTTTTGTTCTCAAATTAAAAATTACTTGATTTCTTTCACAATTTTTAAAATGTCAAGATATAGTGCACATGAAATTTCATGGACTTCTTTTTTTCTTTCTTTGTTTACTTTTAACTATCAGAAGTATATTTTCTTCTCTTGGTCATACTTGTCCTTAAGCATCTTTTAAATGGCTACACTGATAGGATATGCTGAGACTTGTTGATCATTTCCCAAGCTCTGAATATTGAAAATGCTCCCACAATTTTTCAAGAGAGTGAAAAATTTCCAAATGGAATTTTTCTATTAATTGATACTGTCACCCAAAACAAATGTTTGTTTCAACTCTTCTCTATATGAAGATGCTTTTTTTTGATATTTCATTAGATAGAAAATTGAATCTAATTGTGTTTTGTTAATCCTCACATGAGGATATTTTTTCCATTTTTTTTTTTTTATTATTATTTTAAAAATATATCTTTGTTGATTTCAGAGAGAGGAAGGGAGAAGGAGAGAGAGAGATAGAAACATCAATGATGAGAGAGTCATTGATCGAGCCCACAACCCACACATGTGCCCTGACTGGGAATCGAACCCCGATTACCTGGATCCTAGGTCAATGCTCAAATGCTGAGCCACACTTGGCTGGGCCTAATTGTTTTTAATCTTCTTTAATTACTACCAAATATACCAAATAATTGCAGTCTTTTATCTCTAAAAGACTGCAGTTGGTCAGAGGACATGCCCATGTCCATGACAGCTCTGAAGCTGTCTTTTGTTTTACTTGGTTAGTCTCTGTGAATTTTAGGTAACCCAAATCTGAGGCCCCGGGCCATGAAACAAAATGTCAGAATAGAAATCGATTTACAGTTTGACTTCACAGAAAATAAGAAAAGGTAACATTTTAAGCTCTGGCTGGGTAGCTCAGTTGGTTAGAGCATTGGCCCAATATGCCAAGGTTTTGGGTTCAATCCCCATTGGGGCACATGCAAGAAGCAACCAATGGATGCATAAATAAGTGGAGCAACACATTGATGTTTCTCTCTCTCTCCCCTTCCTCTCTCTCTTTCTCTCTCTCTCTCTCAAATCAATTAAAAAGAAAAATAATAGGTAATATTTTACACATACAATGCTTATTATTTGGAATTGGCTGAAAAGACTAAATTCTTCATCCCCAAATGTTTACAAAAATGGCTTGAACTACTCTACTATATGTTCCAGACATTCCACTTCTGGGTATTTATTCAAAGAAAACAAAAACATTTATTCAAAAAGATATATGAACTCCTGTGTTCACTGCAGCACTACTTACAATATCCAAGATATGGAAACAACCTAAGTGTCCATTGTTAGATGAATGGATAGAAAAGATGTGATATATACACAATGGAATACTACTCAGCCATTAAAAAAAGAATGAAACCTTGCCATTTGGGACTACATGGATGGGCCTTGAGGCTATTAAGTAAAATAAGTCAGATAGAGAAAAATAACATGATTTTACTCATATATGAAATATAAAAAAAAGAACAAACAAAACAAAAACCACTTATAAATATGGAGAACAGATTGATGGTTACTAGAGGAAAAGGGGGTTAGTGAGGGGTGGGCCAAATGGGTAAAGGGGGTCAATCCTATGGTGATGGGTGCAAACTAGACTTTTGGTGGTGATCACCTTGTAGTATATAACCATGTTGAACTATAAAGTTGTACATCTGAAACCTACACAATGTTAAAAGCTAATGTCACCTCAATAGGAGGAGGGGGAGGGGGAGGAGGGGAGAAGGAGGGGGGAGGGGGAAGGGGGAGCTGGGAGGGGGGAGGGAGGCCTGGGAAGGAATAGGGTGGGACGTTCTCTTTAAACAGAAAACGCAGAAGGACAGTGGGGGGATATTTGGCCGCTAGTGTGCTTGTATGGGAGAGGCAGGTTTGGAACCTGGTCTTTGAGTCTGCGGGTGACTTTAGACAAACTTGGGGCGGCAGGATAAACTTGGGGCGGGGTGTCCTGGGTGCTCTTCGTCGCTACATGTGTAGCCCGTGGGAACTGCCCCCAGTCCCCACCTGAGCGCAGGGACATGGAACGGGTGGGTTCCCAGAGGCCTGCACACGGGATAAGCGCTCAACGCTGAGCGCTCTATTTGTTGAATAAAATAATAAACAACAGGGAGTGTCGCGACCAGCAGCTACGTCGTATCACGACAAAATTTTAACTGGCGCAGTCTCCTCGTAACTTCCCCCAAACCAGACTGTCCCCGGAACCTTTGTTGCGCTACCGAGGTTGCCACTCGGGAGGAAAGACAGAAGGATTCGAACTTTGACAGGCGGGTATTGGAGCTAATGAAAAAGGCAAGATGTGAATGCTGCAGCCAATAAGGGAGGCAGAAAGAAGTGACGTCAACGGAAGTACGAGGGACGGTCGCGGAAGTTCAGTAAACACCGATCCCAAACAGTTCTCCTGTGCTAGCGAGAATAAGAGGCGAAAATGTCGGAGCGAAAAGTTTTAAACAAATACTATCCCCCCGACTTTGACCCGTCAAAGATCCCCAAGCTCAAGCTCCCCAAAGACCGGCAGTACGTGGTGCGGTTGATGGCCCCCTTCAACATGCGGTGTAAGACGTGCGGAGAGTACATCTACAAGGGTAAGAAGTTCAACGCGCGCAAAGAGACGGTGCAGAACGAGGTGTACCTGGGCCTGCCCATCTTCCGTTTCTATATCAAGTGCACGCGCTGCCTGGCAGAGATCACCTTCAAGACAGACCCCGAAAACACAGACTACACTATGGAGCACGGAGCCACGCGGAACTTCCAGGCCGAGAAGCTCCTGGAGGAGGAGGAGAAGAGAGTGCAGAAGGAGCGGGAGGATGAAGAACTGAACAACCCCATGAAGGTGCTGGAGAACCGAACCAAGGACTCCAAGCTGGAGATGGAGGTACTGGAGAACCTGCAGGAGCTCAAGGACCTGAACCAGCGGCAGGCCCACGTGGACTTCGAGGCCATGCTGCGGCAGCACCGCCTGTCCGAGGAGGAGCGACTGAAGCGGGAGCTGGAGGAGGATGAGAGGGAGACGGCAGCCTTGGTGGAAGAATCCAGGAAACGAAGACTGCTGGAGGACTCCGATTCCGAAGAGGATGCTGCTGCTCCCGCCCCACCCCAGCCGGCCCTCCCGCCCAACCCCACCGCCATCCTGGACGAGGCCCCTAAGGCGAAGAGGAAGGTGGAGAGCTGGGAGAGGAGTGTAGGCACCCTTGGCAGCAGGTCCCAACTGTCAGGCCTCGTTGTGGTCAAGAAAACAGACCTGGGTCGCAGCACCCCACAGGGCCAGCCGGCACCCACCCTGGGTGCTTTGAAGAACGGGGAGGTGGCAGACCCTGCACCGAGGATGCCGGGCACCTCCTCCCTGAGCCAGCTGGGTGCCTATTCAGATAGTGAGGACAGCAGCAGCAGCAACTGAGGCCCTTATCCAGGTCAAGGGTCATGTGTCCAACTCCAGGTGCCAGAGCACAACGGGACAAAAGTTAATGTCCTCGAGGCTGGTGGGACCAGCCAGGGTTCCAGCTGAGGGACTGTGTTTCTCTCCTCTCCCCGCAACCACCAGCCCTTGACCTCTAGGTCCAAAGCTCATGCTGTCCCCAACCTGGCACCAAGTTTTGGACTGTGACATCCCTGGAGGGATGAATTCTCTCTTGGACAGTCTTTGAGATGTGAGCCATGTTTGGACATGTGAGTGAACCCACCCACTTCTGGTTGGCTCCATCCCTTCCCACCACAAAATGGTCTGGAACTAATAAAAGGAACACACACACAGACTTTATTTTGGGAGTATTGCTGCCACTGGACATAATTCAAGTCTATTCCTATTTGAGGACACATTAAAATCCTAGAATTGTGAATTGTGTATATACAGTAACTACAAATGGAGGACATCCTGGCTGTTTTTAATTCACAACAGGTAGAAATTCATTTTTCAGATGATAGACTCTGAATTCCAGTCCAACCTGCTGAAAAAAACTTTTCTGCTGACTGCCTACCCATCTTAAACACTGGGATGCTGTGGGAGGGGTGGGAAGCCATTCACCCCCATGGACTCTGCTAGCAGATTTATCACAATGGATCCTTTTTTGGACTTTTTTGTATACTAAATAAGGCTCAATCTGCTTTAATAAAGTCTCATTAAGTGAGTGTAAAGTTGGTCTCTATATCCTTGGGTTGTAACATTAATTAATGGTGTCTATTCTATAAAGCTTTGTGCATCTGAGAATTCCACCAATGTATACGAAGAGAGGCTTGCTGTGACCATGTCACACTTTGTTAAAAGCAGTTTTAAGGTGTGCTAACCTCCAGTAATTTCTCTTTGGTATATGCCAATGTGCTCTCTGAGCTATTTTTCCACATAAAAATGACCCACTGTTTGAGCCTTGGTCACAGGCTAAGCGTTACTCTTGAAACAGGTAACTTAGCATATGCCATCACATCTAGATAAGTTGGAGAGTAAAATACCAAGACCAGTTGGTAATTCCTAACAAAATAACATCTGTGTTGTTGTTTTGTTTTTTGGTTTTTTAAAAAATATATCTTTATTGATTTCAGAGAGAGGAAAGGACAGGGAGAGAGAGAGACAGAAACATCAATGATGAGAGAGTCATTGATCTAGCCCGCAACCCGGGCATGTGCCCTGACTGGGAATTGAACCCCGATCGCCTGGATCCTAGGTCGACGCTCAACCGCTGAGCCACGCCTGGCTAGGCTGTGTTGTTTTTAAATTGATTTTTAGAGGGAGAGGAAGGGAGAAAGAAGTATCAATTAGTTCCTCTTGTTTATGCATCATTGGTTGATTCTTGTATGTTCCCTGACCGGGGATTGAACCCATAACCTTGGCATATTGGGATGCTCTAACCAACTGAGCTACCCAGCCAGAACCTTTTGTATTTGGTGGTGGGTGGTGGGGTGGCAGTGATAGATGTTGCCCCTACTAAACTGGTGATGGGGTCAGCCTGCTTCTCCCAATGTACAGCAACACCTCTCTATACGCAATCACAATCATTTTAAGTTCTATTGGCCTGTACAACCTTAATAGGTAGAGGGTGCAATTTTAGAGAACGAATGAATAAAGTTGGATTCCTCTTAAATTGGAAAGAGAGGAAAGTCACCCCTTAAGGGCAGCTTAAGGATCAAGCTGGCTTTAAGCTATACACAAATGGAAACTTTTTTTTCAGTGTTTCATACAATTTTATTTTCTGCCTTCAACCATAATAATATACCAAAATTTTCTCTTAACTGAAGGATCTGTAAACACAGGTTTGTCCAGCCCACTTACAGGCAAAACAAATGCTGCTGCTTGAAATGGTCCCATCACAGACCCTCCTGTCATCCAACCCAAGTCACCCCCTTGCCTGGCTTTATCTTCACTATATTGTGTGGCCACTTCATTGAATCTCATTCTAGACTTTAACTTTTCCAAGGCTTCCATGACTTTTTACTGTTTTTCACACAAAATGTGGCGGACCTTTACTGCATTGCCACCACCTTTGCGACTCCGAGACTTCTGGTCAGAACTGTCGCTCCCAGATGCTGCTCCCCGTTTTCCAGGACCGCTTTTTCCTTTGGGAGGCATCTAGGAAACTTAACGTTGAACCCCCAACTGACCAAAAGTGTGAACTTCGATAAGGAGAAAGACTGTAGAAGAAAGCTATGTACTGGGAGGATGGTGTCCGAACAAGCTGAAGCTGCAGGGCACTATGGCGTAATGGCCATGCCCCGGGACACTGAAGCCATTTCACCTGGGCTCAACCTGGTTGGGTCACTTACTAAATGTTTGACCTTGGGCAAGTTAACCTTTCTACGCTTTATTCATTCAACCAATATTTATTAAGCAGCTACTCTGTGCCAGGCGCTGTACTAAGTGCTGGGATACAACAGGGAACAAAATAGACAAAAATCCTTTTTGTGGAGTGTGTGGGGGGTGATGTTTCTGGGGTCATGGTAATAATGTTTTGGGATCTGGGTGCTGGTGACTCGAGTGGTGTTTGAAACATTCATTGAGCCACATACACCTAGGTGTACTTTTCTGTATGTGCATTCTCAGTATTTTAAAAAATTTATGGCCTTGTGATAACAGCTTTATGAAATTAGTTAAGTAAAGCAAGCAGAGCTGTGTGCTTGCCACATAGCACTCAAAGAAAGTAGCTACTCCTATTAATCCAGTGAAACTCCTTAATAAAGCAAACTAGGCCAACAGGGGATGTTCCAAAAGAGATTCAGCTGGCTGTGCCACTGGGATTAGTTCACAGAGCTCTTCCATAAACGGGTCAGGCATGGCTCACGCATCTGTCATGAGAAATGTGCTTTCTCTTTTTAAGATAAAAAGATAAGAGGAATTTTGTTAGCACTTGCAAACTAAGTGATGTAGAGCTGCTGTCAACATTTGACTAGGTTGTGCACTGTGCAAGGGCTCCATATTTAAGGACTTCCATTCATATCACAAACCTCATGGGTTCGTATAATTTTCTGGCAGAAATCCTGGTGATCAAGTATCTAACAAAATTTGTATTAAAACAACTTTCTGACAAGTCAAAGGTGTGAAGGGCACCATTTTCTAATTTGCAAAAGGATGCTACATAGAAATACCACCCAGGAACTTGGAAGTAGAGGAGTCTGCCTTCTAGGAGCTGCCCTTTAAAATGAACATACACGGCCCAACGCGAGACTCCACTATCTGCGCCTATGGTTCTTTAATCTTTGAATTGGAACAAACTGGCCTTATGCTTTGTCGGTCAGCCTGTGATTCTGGATGATGGAAGCCTTCGAGACAGAGCCTCTCTGGGGTTCTGCCAAGTGTTTCTGAGAATAAGACCCTGACAGTGTGACTTCATTGAACCCCTGCTCCCTCTTAGCATGACACCCCGAGTTTCTCCGGTTTCTCCTGGTGAAGTGTGTTCTAGCTGGCCTCATCTTAAGAAAGGTAAGATGTTTGTTAAGCATGCAGGCTCCTAGGTCTCCAACCCAGCGAATCTGAGGTAGGTCCGGGCATCTATATGTTTAACAAGCATTCCAGGTGACTGTCATGCCCAGGTGAGTGTAGGAAACCCTATTTGAGTAAGTTTCTAATAGGGGGTAGAAATCAGGTTAATGAGCTCAGGCAGTCCCTTCACCTTATGGAGGGAAAGTGTGTGAGAAAGTGGGAGGCAATATTCAAGTTCAAAAAGGCTTGTATGTGTGGTGGGGGGAGGAAAAGAAAAACCTGGGAAGCTGGAACTTACTTTCTGCCTTTTAAAAAAAATTTATTTTAGAGAAAAACATCAATTTGTTGTGTTTTTTGTTGTTGTTGCATTTATTGGTTGCTTCTTGTATGGGCCCTGACCAGAGATCAAACCTGCAACCTTGGCATATCTGAGCTACCCAGCCAGGGCAACCTTTTGCCTATTCCAGGCTGGGCCTGTGGAGAAGCTGCCTGCTGGAGAGCTGGTGAGTGTGCAACGTGCCTGCCCTGTGGGGGCAGGGAGGAGGAGAGGGCTCTCACCGTGGGGCAGCCACAGGCCAAAGAGCAAAGCAGTCACAGCCTCTGGTCTGGACCTGGCCTGGGATTGGGCCACTGGGCCAACACCCCGGTAAGGAGATAGATCTTTACCTCATCCTGCCCTAAGGATCAATAAAGCTTTGGGGACAGACATAAGCCAGGCACTGAAGTGTTGTGGGTTCGGGTTAGTGACAGAATGGGGGAATCAGAGACTGGTCACGAAACCCTAGAAAGCCAGGGGTTTGCAAATGGTTTTCCAGCTCTGGGTTCCAGCCCCTACCCAACCCGTCATTTCCTATGCTCAGAACAAAGTTGAGGATGGAACTTGAGTCTAGGCTGGAATCCCACAGCCCTTTTAACAGGGGTCAGTCCTAGAAATGGGGCAGTGGGGGACAGACTAAAAAAGTATCACCCTTCAAGGACCTGTTCTAAGCCTCACTGGCAGAGGGAATAAAATCCCAGTTTGTTCTACTCTCCCAGTTTGTTCTTGGCTGCCCCAACCTGGGAAAAGGGAAGAGGGGCTGAGCCCAGGCTACGAAGGGGCCCCTCACGGCCAGGAGTGCAGACCCCAGAGCCTCTTCACCAGCTGAAGAATCTGGGGCATTGCATCCCCTCCTGCCCACTGAGCCCAGCCCAGGAAGAGTGAGGGAGTCTCAGTGTGGGTGCTTCCAGGAGGACCGGTGGGGGTGCAGTGCTGGAGGGACCTCCCATCGTTCGCTCCTAAGAAGCAACAGCTGCTTCCTATTTTCCTTTTAAAAGGTGTGTTGGTGGAGGTGGGTTAAGGCCAAGAAACCAAAGCAAACCAGTTCAGTAAGAATCACACTGCCAGTGCCAGGCGTGGGGGGATGGTGCCCTGGCAGCTGTGGCGTAGTGGAAATACAATGGCTGGGCCCGCAGTCGGAAAACCAGCGTCTCAGTGCCCACTGTGCCCTTGACAGTAGGGCCTTGGGAATGCCCCTTGACTTGAGCCTCAGATTCCTTTTCTACAAAACGGGGTTAACAGTACCCAGTCCACAAGTGCAGGGTAGGGGTAACGCAAAGCCCCCTGCATAGCGCAGTTGTCATCACTACTGCTACTGGCCGCCCCAATCCCTGACCTCAGGACAGGCTGGGCAGATGCCTGAACCCCACCCCTCCAAGAGGCCAGCCTTCCCGTTCCTCCCCTGCTCCCAGAGAACACGGTGTAACCAGCTGTCGTTGGGGGACTGGGGCTCCAGGGACAACAGCGGGAGCAGAGTGATCAATCAGGGAACAAGGGTCGAGGCCAACAGGCAGGCCAGATGGAGGTGGGAATGCGAGGCAGGGGCCAGCAGAGTCACCGGGAACTCCACAGCAAATGGGAAGGCCTTGCGGGAGAGGGGAGGCGGGAGAACGGGGATGAGGGCAGCCAGGTGCTCAGGGCACAGGGAGGCCCCTCCTGGCCTGGGGAGCCCAGGGAGACCAAGGGCAGCAGAGGGGAAGGGCCAGAGCACTGCCCTGCGCCTCACCCCATGCCCTCACCCACCCTTGCCCCCCAAACAGCCTGGGCCCTCCCCATCCTCAGCCCCCAAGGCTGGAAGGTGAGGGGCAGGGAAGAGCAACAAGGGGCTCCAGGCCCCTTTGAGGGGCTGAAGGTGACTCAGAAATCAGAACAAAAAAGGCCAAAAGGTTTTTACTCTGTGAACCCTGGGGAGGGCCAGGCAGAGCACAAGGTGTCCACAGGAGGGGGAGAGAGGAGCTGGGGCCTGTAGTCTTGCTTTCCTGTGGGGGCAGGAGTGAGGGGAGATGAAGGCCAGATGTGCCCTCCCCACAGGGTCCAGAGGGCTCCAGTCCCGGGGCCCAGCGACACCTGCTGCTCCCGAGTTCACACTGAAGTTCTCGGCAGTCCTGAAATCGCATGGCCTGCCTGAAGCCTTGCCAGGAGAGAAATGCTTGGCGGAGGGAAAAGGCCAGTGCGGGCTGACCGCAGCTCTCTGAGTTCTTCCCAGAGCTGTGTCTGTCCCCGACAGGAAGAGGGCACAGCCGAGGCAGGAGGACCGAGGCCGGGACGGCTATCTTTGCCTGCCACAGTCGTGCTCCAGATTCTTCAACTTCCACGTCAGGGGTCTGGGTTCAGGGGATGCTGGGTTAGGCTCAAAGCTCATCAGGGGGGCTGTGTGTGAGGGGAGATGCCTTCTGGATGCCCTCATCCTCCTCGGGGCTGGGGTCTCCCTCGAGGCCACCCAGCTCCTTCCTCTGTTTGCTGCTGCCGCCACCAGATGCCTTGGCCCGGCTGCTCTTCTTCTTGGACTTCTTCCCTCCCAGGGCGGCTGTGTCCCCTTTCTTGCCGGACCACTTCTCTGCTAGGCAACCTGGAGTGAGGAGGAGAGACACCTCAACACACTGGTTTGCTGGGTGAGGAGCGCTGCTTGGGGAGCCACTGGGAATAGCAGCTGGAATTGGTGCCTGACGTCCGAGTCCCTATCTCCCATCTCACTGTGGCCCCCAGGCCCCTCGGGGGGCGTCTGAGTTCTCTGCGTGTTGTTCTGCACCTGGTTTTGGTGCTCTCACCCCACCCTGTCACATCAAGCTCCCTGAGGGCAGATATTCTATTTTTTTAAAAAAATAAGTTTTTATTGATTTTTAGAGAGAGAGGAAGGGAGAGGGAGAGATAGAAACATCGATGAGAGAGAAACACCATTGATCAGCTGCCTTCTGCATGCCCCCTAATAGGGATCGAGCCCACAACCCAGGCATGTGCCCAGACTGGGATTTGAACCGGTGACCTCCTGGTTCCTGGGTTGGCATTCAACCACTGAGTAACACTGGCTGGGCTCTATTTCTTTATTTTAATTAAATATATATATCTTTATTGATTTCAGAGAGAGGAAGGGCAAGGGAGAGAGAGGTAGAAACATCAATGATGAGTCATTGATCGGCTGCCTGCTGCACGCCCCCTACTGGGGATCGAGCCTGCAACTGGGCATGTGCCCTGACCAGGAACCAAACCTCGATCTCCTGGATCCTAGGTCGGTGCTCAATGGCTAAGCCACACCGGCCGGGCTATTTTAATTTTTTAAACTGATTTTAGAGAGAGGAAGGGGGAGATAGACAGATAGACCGACAGACAGACATCGACTGGCTGCCTCCTGTACACATCCTGGGGTCTACAACCTGCAACCTGGGTATGTGCCGTGGCCAGGAATTGAACCCATCACCTTTCGGTGTACAGGGCAATGCCCAACCAGCTGAGCCACCCAGCCAGGGCAACACCCTCTATTTCGTATTTCTTTTCCATTCTCTTCCTACCTACCTCCCCTGAGGGGGAGCAAACAATAAAATCAAGGGCCAACCCCCCTGCCTCCTCCCTCCCTCAAACTCACTGGCGTCCTTGCCCTTCAACACGTGGTTGGCGCAGAGGAACTGAGTCAGGTCCTCCTCTTGGTGGTTTCTGTACCAGTCCTCGATCACCTCCTCAAACTCTTCCACCAGCACGTCGCACTGTTAATCACAACGCCTCGTGTTGGCAAAGCCCCAGCGCTGGCTCGCTTCAGAGGAGCTCAGCAGAGCCCCACAGCCCACCGCAAGACAAGCAGGTGACTGGGGTTCTCCTGAGCAAACTGAAGCCAGGCAGGTGAGAGGACCAAAGTCCCTCAACCCTCTCTCTTTTTTTAAAAATGTTTTTATTAATTTCAGAGAGAGGAAGGGAGAGATAGAAACATCACTGATGAGAGTGAGTCACTGATCGGCTGCCTCCTGCACCCCCCCCACTGGGGATTGAGCCCAAAACCCAGGCATCTGCCTTGACTGAGAATCGAACCCTGACCTCCTGGTTCATGGGTCAATGTTCAACCACTGAGCCACACCGGCCGGACTCCCTCAACTCTTGGTGGCCTTCCTCAGCAGCAGAACCAGCCCCACCACCCCTGTGGGGCACAGGAGCCTCAGAGGGCGGAAGGGCCCTACCTGCTTCTTGAGGTCAGCCACCTCTGCAGAGGTCTCGTTCCATAGCTCGTAGGGGATGTCCATCACCACCTTGACCCCTTTGTGTACCAGGTTGTGTAGCGTCTCAAAAGTCTCTGACATGCCCTGGAAGAGGCGATAAGACATAAGAGGGAGAGTCCCTTCTCTACCTCCTGCCCTCCTCTCCAGGGGGTACAGGAGGCCCAAGGACCTAACTCTGAGAAGCCAAGATCCTCTAAGGCTTCTCACACTTGGCCCCACACTCCTCTTCACTCTTTTAGGCCAACCTCCCTTAACCCCCACATCCCCCCCCAAAACCTGTCCTGCCTCCCCACACCTCAGCCTTTCCAGAGGGTCTGCTGTTGCCCTCAGGCCCTCTGAACGTGTATTCCTCTCCCAAGAAATAAGTCTGTCTGAACGTATACTCCTCTCCCGGGAAATAAGTCTGTCTGAATGTATACTCCTTTCCCGGGAAATAAGTCTGTCCTGGCTCTTCCCCTGCACTGTGGCTGGGCACACTCACTCCTCCACATCCAGGCCCACTCCCTGCTACGGGTTCTTTCTAGGGCTTCTATCTTTCCTGGGAGGGAAGAGGGTATAGGTAAGGCAGGAAAGACTTTGTTCCATAAAATACCTTTCTGCCAGCTACCTAGGTTTCTCCCCGGGGACAACATTCTATCTATCTTTCGAAAGGTAATGTAAACAAATACAAGCCAACAGACGTAAGAACATACCCTCCTTGCCTCCACACCCCCCTTTTTTACACAAGCAGTAATATATCACACACACTATTCTGCACCTGACCTTTTTTATTTAGTAACGCACCTTGGAGATCATTTAGTTCAGTCCTTGAAGAGCTACCTCATTGTTTTTCAGTTATGTAAGAGTCCGCTGAACGGCCAATGAATTTATTTGGCCCTGCTCCTACTAGTGAATGGTTAGGTTGTTTCTAATCTTCTTGTTATGGAAAATAACTTTTAACATATTTACGTTAAGCAAACATGAATTCATTACCAACTAGAGTACAAAATCCATACAAATTTTATTTTATTTTTAAAGAATAGTTGATTGATTTTGAGAGAGAGGAAGGCAGAGAAACATCGATGTGAGAGCACAACATCGACAGGCTGCCTTCTGCATGGCCCCCCACTGGGGATCGAACCCGAAACCTCAGCAAGTGCCCTGACGGGGAATCAAACCGGGCGACCCTTTGGTGCACGGGACGCCGCCCAACCAACTGAGCCACACTGGTCAGGGCAAAATTAACACAAATTTAAAAGCTAAAACCCAAGACTTCTGCTGCCTGACACTAGCCCTCAAGGTTCCCCAGGGGTTCTGACTGATCTCCTTTGCGAGGAGGGGGCTTCAGTGGAGCAACGTGCCAGGCACTGAAGATGTAGAGACAAAGAAATACAGGCCTTTTTGTAAAAAGCTCATTCTCCAGTGAGAGAAGCATTCCTGCAGAGTAAGTGCCTTAAATGTCACAGGGGCACTCTGATGGAGGTTGAGGTAGGTGCCCTGTGGGCACAGAGGAGGGACAGGGTAACCACCATCCCCTAAGGGTCTCTGACATCTCCTCTAAACCCCACATCCTGACTTCTCCTGCACAAGTGCTTGAGGCCCCCTGGGGGCCGTGCCCTGGAGCACGTTTGCCTGTGGGAGACTGAGGCAGGACCCTGAAGAGCAGGCCCAGCCATTACGAATGTGCCTATTGCCATGGAAAAGTCAGGACACCCAGGAGAGGAGTGCAAATGGCAATCCATGAAGAATGGAAAGAAGCCAAGGAGGGAAGCTCCCAGGGCAGGATCTTTAAATCGCACCCACACCAGCAGACACACTTAGCCACAAGCAGCAGGCCCCAGCAGGGAGGAAGGACAAGCCCAATCCCACCTTGGCAAACCGGTTGCTACCAGTCCTCTCCTTGTGCAGGCTATAGTCCAGGAGCCTCTTGCAAATGGTCTCAGTGACTTCGATTAACCGTAAGTCCCTGCCAAGACAGCCGCACAAGAGGTGCTGAGTTCCCCACCCGGCCCCAGCGGGTGAGTGGTCGGTCCCTCCGGCCCTGCTACCCCAACACCTGCGCGTCTCACCAACGGGAAGTCAGAGCTGGAAGGAAGATAGGTCATCTGGTCTGGGTGCTCTGAAATGCTGGAACACAGACCAGAGAGACAAAATTTTAACAGCTCTACAAGAAGGAATTTTTTAATAAAGCTCAATGTTTCAGTAGATTTTTTTAATAAAGCAAAATGTATCAAATTTTGATGTTGAAATATTTCCTTTTGAAACGATCGTCACTGAAGGAAGTGTTTTGTTCATTGTTTGTTTGGTTTGTTTTTAATATTTATACCTGGCAAAATTAAAAGCTGGTAATCCTGTGTTACCGATATTTTAAAAATTGCATTGGTCCATGAAATCCAAGAGTCTGGGAATCACTGAGAAGGTCCAACAGTCTAGCTTCTACAGATGAGGAATCTGAAGCCAGAGCAGTTAAGGGACTTAGGAAGACCACCCAATTAGTTGGGATTAGAACCAGTGGGCAAATTTCGGTCTGGGTGGGTTTGCCCGGCTAGGAGGGAGAAGGGAACTCCAGGCTGCTGCAGGCCAGGCCGGTGGGTCCCCATTCACTTACGACTTGGTGTACTTGACTCCAGAGGCCTTCCGGTCCAGGATGCCATAGCCCGTGTCGATGACCTCCTTGGTCTTGCCAGTTTCCTCAAAGGCTGACTTCAGCTCCACGGCGACGTATTTACACACTGGGGGAGGGAGACAGCACAGCCTACTGAGTGCACACGTCTGTCGGGAGCCAGCTCCCAGCAAAACAGACTCAAGTCAGTGCCTCTCCCACACTGGGTGAGTCAGTGCTCAGGGCAGAGGAGGCGCCGGAGCACCCAATGGAGTCCTCTGGGTGAACCTGGCTCCGAGATCCACCGCCCCAGGTCCACTCTTGGCCTTTATCCCACTGACTTCATTTCTCTCAGCAACTTCCTGTCCTTTCCCTCTGCCCCCAACAATCATTTTGCTTTTAAAATTTGCAAACCTATAGAAAAGCTGAAAGAGTACAATGAATATATACCTTCCATTCATATTCAACAGTGGTTAATGATTTATCAACAGCTCTCTCCGCCATATAACATAAAACAATGTGACAATTTACGGAGTGGGCCAAAGTAGGTTTACAGCTTTTACAAATAAATAACACAATAATTAATAAATAATACAAGAATAAACCGTTTTGCATACTCACAACTGTAAACCTACTTTTGGCCCTCCCGTATACACTGTTTTTTGTGTTTTTTTGGTATACATTGTTTTTGCTAAGCCGTTTTGAAAGTTAAGTTGCAGACATCATGATCATTCATCTCTAAATATGTCATCACATATCTCCTGAGAACAAGGACCTTCTCCTGCCTAACCGCAAAACAACTCTGATACTCGGAAAATTAACAATAATTCCAAGGTCATCTAATACTTAGTCCATATTCAAATTTCCCCAACTGTCCTCTAATGTCTTATATGACTGTTTTATCACTGGATTTCTTATGTTGTGCCAGCACCAGCTCTCAATTCCTGCAAAGTTAATTTGATCGATCCCCTCCAGAGGCCGTTTCTACTGCTTCTGTACATTTATTTCCTCATTTCCTCTTACTCTTTTCCTCAAATAGTTATTAAGCAACTCATACGTGTCAGGTACTGCCTGGTGATACAGAAATAAAAACAAGGTTCCTCCCTTCCAGAGACTCAGTCTAATGGAGCAGAAGGAAGTATAAACAAGTAATTCTCACTGCATAAGGAGTGCTAACACCGAGGTGTGAAGTACCTCAGGCCTTAGGAAAGTGCTTATTGCCCTCGAGGGGCTTTGGGGATTTTCTCCCAATCTCTACATAAAAGCCTCCTCCCCCAGGAAGCCTTTCCGGACTAATCCTGCCTACTCTTTTTTTTTTAAATCCTCACCCGGAGAGGAAAGGGGGAAGAGAGAGAGAGAGAGAGAGAGAGAGAGAGAGAGAGAGGGAGGGAGGGAGAAACATTGATGTGGGAGAGAAACATCGATTAGTTGCCTCCTGTACACACCCTGACTGGCGATTGAACCCGCAACCTAGGCATGTGCACTGACAAATAAATCGAATTCGCCACCTTTTGGTGTATGAGATGACATTCCAAACAACTGAGCCCCGGGGATAGTGCTAATCCTACCTGGTTCCATCTTGGGGCTGTGCAGAATCCATGTTCTCACTAAGGGCCTTGGGTCATTTCATGTGTCTCTGTGCAAGGTAATCATTTTTCTGGCTCCTCTGCCCCCTTCTCCCAAGCCCTAAATATGTGTCTCTTTGGCTACAAGAGTACCCAAAGCGAGTTCATGTCCTGGATTTTTTTCTGTACTCCTCTAGTCCGGGACTGTGCTGGATACACGATAAATACTGCTGAGGGAGACTGTGGTTGAGCAGCTTCTGATGCCTCTGAATAGAATATAGTCTGCAGGCTAGTGCCATCAGCGTTATTGTAACACTGACGGCAGAGTTTGGTAGAAATCTGATTAGCACCAAAACAAATACATCCCCTGGAGGCTTGCTTGGTAAAATTTTAGAACCTATACATTACTAGATGGCTTGGAGAACTTGGAACACACAAAGGGCCCAGAGAGGAAAGGGGGAAGAGAGAGAGAGATAGAGAGAGAGAGAGAGAAACATTGATGTGGGAGAGAAACATCGATTAGTTCCTCCTGTACACACCCTGAACCTGCAAACTAGGTATGTGCACTGACAAATAAATCGAACTCGCCACCTTTTGGTGTACGAGATGACATTCCAAACAACTCCCTGGCTCTGCAGCGAGGCCCACCTGGGCTCCCTCCCCTCTTCTGTCCTGTACTCTGTGCAAGGTAATCATTTTTCTGGCTCCTCTGCCCCCTTCTCCCACACCCTCAACATGTATTCCAGTCCCAGGAGGTTGGAACCCATCATCAGCCAAAACCTCGATTCTCACCTCTTCCAAACCTTACCTCTTCAAGACCCGCTCTGGGGATCCCACCCAGAGCCAGGGTTGGAGGAGACTCATGGCACAGACCCCAGACCCTCATGGATATGCACCTACTCTTTTTCTGGGCAAGTTCTGCTTCCTCTGTGCCAAGGCCTGTTCCACTCAGGCTACTGAGCCAGGAGGCAGGCTTTGTGGGCCAGACACAGTCAGCATTTAATGACAAAGGTGTAACAGTAACAAATAAAAGTAAATATACTATTAAAGGAAGCTAAGGGTTGGAGTTTTCCAAGCCTGTGACTGAAAATCCCCCTTAAAGTAATCTTTCTTGGTTACCTACAAAATAAGGTTGGCCTAGAACGATCTCAGGTCCTTGCCAGCCCTACACTTCTGTGAGCCTGTGGATGCCTCTAAGGAAAAGAAATGTGAGCTCCTGAGGCTGTGAGAACAATAAGAGAAACAGAAGGGGCTCTTTGGGATCAGAATAAAATAGAAAACAGAGAAGAGGAAGTGAAACCCCCAAAGGACGTGGGTTAGGACTAGAAGAAGAGGGAAAGGAAAGCATCATAACCCTCTGACTCTACTCAAGGGGGCGAGGGAGAGGGGGACAGGCTGGGCCGCCTACTGGGAGACCCACCAGTGAAGCCGCCCATCTCTGAAACAGCTCACCCTTAATCTCTCAGGTGGAAGGATTATGCATCCTAAACCGCCCCCCCTTCCCAGGGTTTAGGGAACATCTGGCCTGCTGCAGGCTTTGGATTGGGATGAAACTGATTTATAGCCAACTTTTTGGATGGCCTGGGGTTAGAGAGGAGGGAAGGAAGGAGTGGCTGTGAAGGCCTGAGGAGAAATGGAGGGAAGAAAACCGGCCGGTCACAGTCCTGGATGGATGCTTGGTGTGCCAGCACTCCTCTCCCCTCCCCCCCTTCCCTCTCCCTCTAAATTCCACGCCTACACCCTTATGTCTTTGGGATGCTCCCCTTCTCCATTTTCCTAAAATCTCCCTTCCTTGAGAAGTTCCCCCAGGTTCTACTCTTTTCCCAAAGTGACCCCTTAAGCCCCAGACCCTCCCCCTCCCTCCACACACCCACCCCAGCCCCCGTTTATTTATATTTATTCCAAAAATATCAGAGAGAAGGTCTCTGCCCCCAAGGAGCTCCCAGCCAGCCAGGGAGACAGCCAGTTACGCAAATCAGGCTGCGGCCGGGGCAGAGCGAGGAGCCTCAGGTTCCTCCCCCGGACCAGTCACAGGGATCTTTTCAGTTCCCCAAACTTGGCCTCTGCATCTGTGGTTTCCTGAGCGGGACCCTCTCTCTTTTCACTTCTCTCCACCCGGCCAAGTCCTACTTACTCTCTCGTGCTTGCTACACGAAGCCGCAGGCCGACTTCTCTCTGCACCCAGCCTGTGCCCCCATCCCTGCGAGGCGGGCCTAGCTGCTCCCCACCCGGCCCCAAGCCCCGCACCTCCCCAGGCCCCGCACCTCCCCAAGCGCCGCGCCTCGCCCATCACGGCATCTCCTACCCCGACGGAAACTGCTCGTTTCTACGGATCCGTGAGCTCCAGGTGCACCGAGACCCGATCTCTCGCCCGCCCCTGCATCCCCAGCGTCGGGCTCGGGAGCCAGGACCTTCCGCGCCCCCCGCCCCCCAGCGTTCCCCGCAAGCCCGGCCCCTCCGGCAGGACCGTCCCGCGGGCCCGCCCCCTCACCTTCGCATTTGCTGGGCAGGCGGACCCAGTCGGTCTCCTCGGCGTGGGCCTGGCCCGGGCCCAGCTCCGGGCCGGGCGGGAGCAGCAGCAGCAGCAGCAGCAGCGGGAGCAGCAGCAGCCAGCGGGCCCCAGGCGGAGGCTCCATGGCCCAGCCCGACCGGCCCGCGCGCCGCGCTTCCCGCGGGGGCGCGCGCTGCACCCGCGCCTCGGTCCCCGGCAGCGGCGAGCGCCGGGCCCGCTCCCTCTCCCGCCGCCTCGACCTGCCCCAGAGCCTGGGATCGCCCAATGGGCTTTTCGGGGTTCGCTGTCTAGCAAATGGAAGGATGATCTTTTTCCGGTTGGGGCCAATGAGAGAGAGGATGGTGTCCCCAGTGACCAATGGCAACACCGTTCCCGCCTCCTGGAGGCTATGGGCGGGGCTGGAGGACCCGGGCTCGGGAGGGGCGGGCGGCGGGGCCGAGCCGGGGGGCGCGGCGCGCAGGTCCTAGAAGATGGGGGGGGGGGGGGGGATGGCTGTCTTCCCTGCCTTCTCCGCCCCCTTCACGTCACTTCCCCCCTGGGGTCCTAATGCTGCGAGCTCCTATGGAGCACCAGTTTTTAAGTTTTATGATTATTGTTGTTGTTGTTGTTGTTACTGCCAGTCGCTCTAGTAGGAGCTGTGGGTGAGACCGGGACGACTCCGAACAGTCCCCGGCTCTCCCCAGCTTGCTTCGTGCCCAGCGACCCTAGATTTGTCCCAGTGAGAACTAGAACACGTCGCTTCCTATCTGAGCCTCGGTTTCTAGCTATCCGACGACTTCGTGATCCTTCCAGCAGCTCTTCGAGGCTGGCCTGTTGCTGGGAAGTTCAAATAGCATATTGGAGTGAAAGCTCATCGAGCAGACTGTGAAAAGCTCACGCATTAATTTTTCTGTAACACCAGCCCTTTCATGCCCTGGTATTTATTTCTTTGCATTCTGAGCTCCCAGAAGGCAGGGACTTGTTTTATCTGGGCCCAGGAGCCCTCCTGAAAAGTAACGTTAAACCAGTTTCAGTGCAGATTTAGAGTCTGGGGCAGGGCAGGATTGGGGGAATTGGGGCACAATGGGGAGGGCTGTTGAAGCTAAGGGGAGCCCTTCTCAATTCCAGAATGAGAAGGCATTTAGAGAGGCAAGGATTAGTGTGGCAGGAGCCCCGAGCTCAGCATCGGGCTGAGAGCTGGGAAGGGATGACTGCATAAAGTCTGAGGCTATGGCTGGACATGCCCCGACCCTGACCCAGCCTACCCCCTCTCAGTCTGTGTGTTGGGGAAGGAGCAGGCCCTGTGGGGATGGTGGACAGATTCATCCCTAGAGGTTGTGGGACACCCTTACCCCCAATAATCCGAAAAGAGGTGGGAGAATCTTCTTACAGGCTGGTGAGAGGTGGCCAGTGGAGGAGACAGTGAGGGTTTTCATGGACTAGCAGCTAAGAGGGCACAGAGGCTTGAGGAAGCTGGGGGGCGGGGGTGTTAGAGCATCGTTCCCCACCTATACCTGGGGGAAGACCAAGGTAGCACCACTGATCCAATAGACTGTCCTGTGCTGCCCAGGGGACATCTAGATTCACATGGAAGCACCCAGAGATTCTTGGGCTGATTTACTGAGAGGAATGCCTGGGCAGGGCAGTGCTGGAGGAACAGGGGACACACAGGCTACACTCCATCCTGGGAGCCTCATATTCTCAGCTCAAGGACTCTTTACAAAACAAAACAAAACAAAAAACCTCTTTAGTGCCTGACTCAGAGCTGATGCTCAATGAATGTTTGTGAAATGAATAATGACCCTTAATTGATTAATAAGTGTAAGTTCGGAATTACCACCAGTGCTCTTGGCATTGGACTACTCCCGTTATTCTGGGATACTAGCCCTGCTCACTTCTGTCCAGTCTGTACAAGACTGCACATCAGGCCAGCACCCCGCCTTCCTGGGTTCCTAGGCCTCTGGCCCTGACCTCTCACAGTGCCTGGGCCAGGGTGAGGAGACAGAGGAGGAGCCTTACCCCATGCCTAGCTGTGGGTCAGGGAGACAAAGGTGGGACAGTGTCCTCCCCAACCCCCAGCCCCACTCTGCAATTCCCAGGGTCTGGCCCTCAGGAAGCCCTCTTCCTCAGGCAGCCCTCCCAGATTTCTGCCTCCTCTAAATCTGCCCAATTCCCTCCTCCAAGGAGACATGAATTGAAACAGTTTTCATCTGCTTGTGTCATTTAAGTTCTTTAATTGTCCTCAGTTTTCTGCACCCCAAATGTCCCAGTGCCTGGGGTCAGAGGACCTTACCCACTGGTAGACAGAGGACCCGTCTGGCCAGTGCACCAGTCACCACCCTCAAGGGGCTCCGAGTCTGACGGGCGAGACGCAGCATTTCTTTCCCCTCAGAAAGGCCTCAGTCTGAGCGGGGGCAGAGCCGGGCCCCCAGGAGGAGGCGGGTCGCCCACAAACCCTCCAGGGCTGGAGCCGGGATGCGGAGGGCGGGTCCTGAGCCACCGGCCCAGGCAGGGTGCGCAGCGAGCGTCCCCTCCTCTGCGGAGCGGCTCCCGCGGGGATCGGGACCCGCAGGGCGGGCGTGAGCCCCGCGGCCGGCCGGGGGCTGCGGAGCCTGCGGGGCGGACGGTCTGAGCGCTCGGCCTCCCGCTGCGGCGACCGCTGCAGGGCTCTCCCGGCGGCCGGGGCTGCGGGCGCGTGGCGGGCGCGGGGAGCCGGGGCTCGGGCTGGCGCGTCCGGGCGGGCGTGGCGCGGAGGCGGCTGCAGGTCAGGAGCAGGTCAAACAGCAGCAGCTTGAAGAGCAGCAGCCGCAGCGCCCCCAGGCGCAGCGCGGGGCCCCGCGTGCCTGCGGCGGGAGAGGGAGCGGGTGGGGCCCGGGGGCGCCTCCTCCCGCCCCGCCCCGAGCGTGCCCGAGGAGAGGGGCCAGTCCTCCGCCCTCGCCGGTCCTCCTCCACGCTGTCCCCCTAATGCAGGGAAAGGCCTTCCTGGCGTCTAACCTCAACTCTTACTGGTAATAATAACAGATACCTGCCTGGCCTTCATTTTATTCTATTCCCCCCAAACCAGGGGCATGGAGGCCCCGCAGGAGCGAGCATCCGAGGCAGAGAGGAGCCAGCTCAAAAGTCTCCATCTGGCCAGGAGGAGAACCCGACTGGTGACTGTGCCCAGCGGGTGGTGGGACTTTCCACCCCCCAGACAGTCTTGGGAGACTCCCAAAGCTCTGATGCTGAGCCCGTGCCCCTGGGCTGCCCACGGAGCGCTTCATGGACCCTTCTGTTCGCTCTCACCTGTGCTTCTCAACCGGTGTCCAGGAACTGGACTGGGGCCAGACGACCTTGCCCACTGGTAGACAGAGGCCCAGGCTGGCCAGTGCACCAACCCAGCAAGTCAGCCTCCTCCTCAAACACCTCCCAACCCCCAGTAGGACCCATCGGGCCAGAGCCCAAGGGAGTCTAAGCTGCTGGTCCCCAGTACTCACCCCTGAGCGGTTCCCAGAGACAGGTCCTAGCTGAAGAAGTCTCTCCTGACAGCCAAGGAGAAGGGAGTGAGATTTGGGATGCTGTGCCCTCCACCCCAGTGCTACGCCCAGGCCCTGACACAGGCATGTTGGATAAATGGACAAATGAACCAGCAGTGGGAACGCTGAGCCCATTTGCCTCAAGTCCTCTGAGGGGCCCAGATCTCCCTCACTCCCTGCTGTCCCCTGTTCTGTGTCCCCTGGAGGCCTTCTTTGGAAGGCAGAGCATTTGTTCAACACACATTCCCATTTGGAAGGTGACAAAACTAACATAATCCAAAAAGAGGAAGGAAGTCATCTGGTTATTAATGAAGTAGTAATAATAGCTCGCTTTGGACACATTACTTAACTTCTCTGTGCCTGTAAAAGAGGAAAATTATATGACCTACTTCATAAATGTAAAGTGTTTACAATAGTTCCTGGCATAGAGTAAACACTGAATAAGTAAGTGATAGCAATTTATTGTTTAATTATTGTTTTGGTTCTAATAGGTAGGGTGTCCTACGTAGGGTGATATCTAGATATTAATCCTAGGTATATAGAGAGAGATGCTAGCCCTAGGTAATAGGGTTCAAATATATACCTTGGTATATATCTCAATCCTAGGAAGGAGGAGGCATTATTGGAATGACGCAGCAGAGCCTGAATTGAATAAAGTGTCACGGTTGTAAATCCCAGGCCTCAGGGCCCTGAGGTGACCCTGCTGTGAGCCCAGGCATCACCTCACCTAGATGGTCTGCACTGGACACCCTTCATTCCCCCACGGTCTGGGCCTGCCTTCCCTCCCACCATATCCTGGTTCCAGGGTGTGCGAAAGGGGTAGGGGGGCATACACAAGGCCCCAGGCTCCATCCCCACCTGAGAGCTGTAGGGGCTGTGTGCTCTGGCTGTGGTCCCCAGCCCCAGGCCCGGTGTGGCAGACCAAGGTTTCCCAGGATGCCAGCTCCTCAGAGGGCAGGGATAGCTGGGCCAAGCTAGTCCAGGTGCCGTCTGCAGCTGGGGAAGGGCCATAGATGAAGGCGTCCAGTGCACTGCCATTGCCAGCTGAGAACCAGATGGGGCTCTCAAGGCCAGGGGGTGCAACATCGAGGACCAGGCAGACCACCAGCATCTGCTGCTTCCCGTCCACCAGCAGCGTGATTGGTGGGGCCAGCGAGGGGAAGGGCGTGTCACCCACACCTGTAAGAGAGCATGCACCTGTGGGGGACTAGATCTGTGCCCTCCTGGGCCGCATCTCATTGTAGGTTTCTATGTTTATACCTGTCCATTCACCATCCACCTGTCCTTCCACCCTCTCACGCCTCCTCTCTCTTTGCGTTTACCCATCTAGATGCCCTTCCTTCCCTCTCCATCCCTTATTCACCCATCTACTCACCTACCCCTTCTTCCATCACCCGTGTTTCCTACATCCACTCTCTCTACTTTCCATCTTGACCTCCCTCCCTCCCTCCCTCCCTCCCTCCCTCCCTCCCTCCCTCCCTCCCTCCCTCCCTCCCTCCCTCCTTCTCCCCTCCCTCCCTCTCCTATTTATCATATCTGAACCTTTCCATGCAAGGCACTGAGGATACAACATTAATTAAGATATTGTCCCTTCTTTCAAAGAACTCAGTCTCATGGGCAAGACAGCAGATATGTAAACAAACACTTATATATAATACCTTGTTGTGCCAGCCTCAGGAGAGTGGTTGCCTCTGGGGAGGAAAGGAAGGAAATGTGATCTGGAATGAGACCAAAGGGGCTTCAAATGTATCTGTAACTTTGTTTCTTTAAGAAAAATCGAATTCAAATATGGCAAGGTTACATAACCATTTGTTAATGTGAGTGGAATATGCACCGTGTTTGTTGTATTATTTTAGATTGTTTTCTGTAAGTCTGTAGTGGTTTTTTTGTGTATTTTTTTTTTCAATCCTCACCCAAGGATTCAAGAATGGTTAGAGAGAGGAATGGAGACCGAGAGGGAGAGAAACATCAATGTGAGAGAGAAACATCGATTGGTTGCCTCCAGCATGTGCGCTGACTGGGGATTGAACCCAAAACCTTTTAGTGCCTGGGACAACGCTCAACTACCTGAGCCACAACTGCTGGGCTGTAGTGTTGTTGTTTTTTTAAAACAGCTTTGTTTATATATAATTCATGTGCCATACAAATAATCTATTTAAAGTGTATGTCTGTTTTACTTCATAATTAAAAAACAAAAACAAGTCATATGGGCACTGCAAACATCTGTCCTGTATTTTCCAGAATAATCCTAATTTTCCACAAACTTATTCTTTTCAGTAGAGATGACTCATTTAATATATAACAAAATGTTTTGGGTTTTTTGTTTTTTTTTTTGAATAGTTGGATATTTGTCATATAAATGAGATCTCAAAGGTTAAAACCTCCAAACAAATTAAAACTGTGAGTTAAGTGCAGCCAGGCCAAAGCAATGCCCAGGGTGCAAGGAAGGATGCCAGGGTATCTTTTGGGGATGTAGGGATTAGGGGTGTTCATGTAAGATTTCTTGAAGGTCAAATAACTGACCTAGTAGAACTCAGGATTTGAACTCAGATCTCTGTGGTTCCAAATCCCACAGTTCACACCACTTGGAAGGATGACTGAGCTTTTGCTACGTGACCAAACCTGGGATGTGACCTCGGATAGAGTTTGTTTGTCTCATTCACTTAATATGCCGAGTCTCAGTTATCCCATCAATATAATGGGGTTAATAACATCAGTCCCACAAAATTGTTGTGAAGAATAAAGTTGATGGATGTAAAACATTATTGCAGATGAGTATTAGTATTATTATCAATACTAATATTAATTAGGTATTGCACACAAAGGGAGTAGAGAATGCTGGGAGTGAGCTGCAGGGGCCACAATCCCCTGAGCCTCCTGTACAGATGGAGACACTCCCCAAGTGAAGTTAAGCATCTTCCGCCCCCACCGCACCTGCTTCTAGATGAAGCTGGAATTCTCAAATTCCAGTCCTTTGGCTCCAGCCTTGACCTTTGGGGGACTGGGTGTAAATACACCTGGGAAGTAACTGAGGCCTTGGGACTTCTCCCGAGAGCCCACTGGTAAGGGGGAGCTGGGAGTGAGCACGAGACTCTGAGCCCTGTTGGAATAGGGCTCCCTGAGGGCAGGAGACCTGGACAGGAGAGTACCTCACAATGTTGCCCATGTCCCATCGCCTCATATCACATAATACAGCCCTGGCTACCCAACCCCGACCCCCGTGGACACCCATCCAGCTTGCCCTTGTTTCTCGATACCTCCAAGAGACGACTGCTCTCCCTACCAACACTGCGGACTCCAGGGGAGCAGGACTTGGGGCCCCAGAGCAAGGTAGCTGGGAGGTAGAGTACCATGGGGAAGGGGAAGATGGGCTTCTGGTGAGACCCTCCCCAGGAGGCCCCAGATGCCTGTTCTGCCTCCTGCACCTCACCCACACCGGAGGCCCAGAGGCAAAGAGTGGTTTGGGCCAGGCGCACAGGGCACAGAGAGGGAAGCAGGGAGGGGACTCACCTGTGGGCAGGGCTGGACACCCGAGGGCCAGCAGAAGCAGCAGCCACGTCCAGGCCATGGCCCACCTGAGAGGAGACAGGACACAGCTGCAGACCTGAGGTGTGGGCTGGGGGAGCAGGCACCCACAAGACTGCCTCCCAGGCCACAGGCCCAGCTGCGCCTCAGCTGCTCCACCACCGAGCCGTTTCCCTGGTGAGGGGCCCCTCCCACTGCACCCGGCCCCCAAACCCGATCCTCTCCCAAGCAGCCAGGGAACAGGGTGCCACTCCCACGGCAGGAGCTGGGTGCCCGCACTCCCTCGCATCTGAAGAGCCCCTTACAGTCCCTGGCCCTGCCATCTACAGACAAGGGCTTAATACACAGCACTGCATTCCCCCCGCCCAGCCACTGTGAGCTCCGCGTCACAGGTGGGGCCACCCAGGCTCAGAGGGATTGAGTGACCTGCCCCAGGCCGTACAGCTGGCGGGTAGCAGAGCCAGGGCTGGAACTGTTTCCTGACGGCTGGCCTTACTACAGCCAAAAAGCCCAATAAACTTATGCCCATGTTGTTACACCTGCCCCTTTTAAATAGAATGTCTTTTTCAGAGCAGTTTCAAGTTCACAGCAAAATTAAGCAGAACGTTCAAAGATTTCCCATATATTCCCTGCCCTGTCACATACCCCACCCTTTTAAAATAAATAAATAAACTTTTAATAAACATCATTTTCAATGACCCCACTAAATTTTAGCTAGATGTCATTTTGACCCTAAAACTTCCCATCTAGGTATATACCCTAATGAAATGAGAGTCGGTCATTATAAGAGAAAGACTTATGCACAAAATGTTCTTTGAAGTATTACACCTAAAACACAAGAGCAATCGCAAAGAACCTCACTGTTCAGTGCTAGGGAGGGTTAAATGAATTCACGTTTGGTGTATTTATGTTAGTGAATATTATACAGCAGCTTTTCAAATCATGTTTTCAAGGAACGTTTAGTGACGCTCTTTGACTAGGGTTCGGTTCGGAGTGTGGGCTGCGGAGGCCGAACACCTGGCTCCCAGCCCTGCCCGGGCCATTCTGGAATGGTCTGACCTTCACCGAATTACTTGCTTTCTTAATTCTCAATTTCTTCACGTACCATGAGGATAATACCCCCTCGAAGGGGTCCTGTGATATTTAAACAAGACAAGCCACGAAGCGGCTCAGCATCCTCTTTACACAGCAAGTCCTCGAGTAAGGGTTTCGCTGGTGTTTCCCTGGGACATTGACGAGGGAATGAAACCGATCCCCGGCGGGGCCTCTCTGTGTGGGTTCCCACGTTGTCCCCACGTCTGCCTGGGTTTTCTCCGGGGACCTGGGTTTCCTCCCACATCCCAAAGGGGAGGCGAACTGAGCATCTGCACTGTCCCAGTCCGAGTGAGTGTGGCTGCGGGTGGTTCCCCCAGCGACGGAAGGGCGTCCAATCCAGGGCGGGTGTCCTGTCCCCCTGGCGCCCTGGGCTGCTGGGATGGCATCGGCCACCTGTGACCCTGAACTGGATTAACTGGGTTGGAAAATAATTATCTTATTTGTTTTTATCGACCTTTGAAAAATGTATGTATGGTTCACATTTATTTCAACCTTTAATATTAGAAGTGCTTTGGGTCTCAGAAGTTTCATGATGTTCTTGTGACCAGAGATATGCTGTAGAAACATAACTCTCGTTTATATCAATTAGCTTATGGTAAAGATTAGTTTCCTTCTGCATCATTTTGCTTCAAGTCACAGTTTCCAAGAACCTATTGACGTTGAAGACAGTTCATAGTAAGAAGTCATAAATGTTCTCTCTATCTTTATATGTGTGTATACGTAGTTACATACACAGAAAGTTTAAACAGGTTACAAATCTAAGTAGAAACCATATACTGTACCCAGTTTTGTATGAGAAATGTGTAACTATTCCTAAAAGGAAGCCCATCAAATGTTAACAATGTTATCTCTGCACGTTAGGATTTTGGGTAGTTTTTTATTTTCATTTTTATAATTGTTTATTTCTCAAATTTTCTACAATGAATCTGTATTATTTTAAAAATCAGGAAATAAACAGTATTAAAAATAAAACTACAGATGTACTACAGTTTATTTAGCCTTTCCTTTAAATCGTTAGACATTTGAGTTTTCCAGTTTGGGGTATCAGATATCTTCTTTTAATTTTTTATCCTGACCTGAGGATATTTTTTCCATTGCTTTTCAGAGTGGACGGGGGTGGAGGGGAGAGAGAGAGAGGGAAACATCAATGTGAGAGAGACACATCAATTGGTTGCCTCCCGCATGTTGCCCTGGGGATCGAGCCTGTGACTGAGGTACGTGCCCTTGACCGGAATCAAACCCCAGACCCTTCAGTGCGAAGGCCAGCGCTCTAACCACTGAGCCAAACCGGCCAGGGCAGGAGCAATGGATATCTTTGTTCATAAAGAGTTTTCCAGATTCATACTGATTTCCTTAAAATTATTGGCTTAAAGGTCTTTAATTTTTTGATTAACTTAAACATTTTAAGCTGTAGTAAAGTACACATAACATAAAATTCACCATGTTAACCATTTCGGGTTTTTAAAAATTTTTTGTTTTTTTAAGTATATCTTTATTGATTTCAGAGAGAGGAAGAGAGAGAGAGAGAAACATCAGTGATGAGAGAGTCGTCATTGATTTGGTTGCCTCCTGCATGCCCCCGACTGGGGACGGAGCCCCAAACCAGGGCATCTGCCCTGACCAGGAATCGAACCCCGATCTCCTGGATCCTAGGTCGATGCTCAACCGCTGAGCCACGTCTGGCCGGGCTTTGTTAACCATTTTAAAGTGCACAGTTCACTGGCATTAAGTACATTCACTTTAATGTACAACCATCACCACCACCCTTCTCCAGAAGCCTTTTCATCTTGCAAAACTGAAACTACTCATTAAACACTCTAACTCTCCATTCCTTCTCCCCCACAGTCCCTGGCAACCAACATTCTTTCTGTCTCTGTAAATTTAACTACCTCATGAAGGAGGAATTATACAGAATTTGTCTCTTTGTGCCTGGCTTATTTCACTTAGCACAATGTCCTCAAGGCTCATTATCCATGTTGTAGCATGTCAGAATTTCCTTCCTGTTTAAAAAAATATGTTTTAGAGAGACGGAGAGAGAAACATCAAGTGGCTGCCTCCTTCATGCCCCATACTGGGGATCAAACCAGCAACCCCGGCAGGTGCCCTGACTGGGAATCGAACCCGTGACCTCTCGGTGCAGGGGACTGCTCTCAACCAACTGAGCCACCCCAGCTAGGGCTCCTTCCTTGTTCAGTGCTGAATAATACTCCACTGTATGTGTATACTACATTTTGCTTCTTACCCATTCATCTCTCAAAGGACATTCCTCAACGGTTGCTTCCACTTTTTAGCTGCTGTGAATAATACCACTGTGGACTCGGCTGCACAAATATCTCTTCAGGACCCTGCTTCCCATTCTTTTGTGTATCTACCCAGAAGTGGAATTGCGGGATCATCTGATAATTTTAATTTTAATTTGATAGTGGCCATCCTAATGGGTGTGAAGCGGTATCTCACTAAGGTTTCAATTTGCATTTCCCGATTGATTAACGGAGCACCTAAAGCCCCCGTGTTTTAAAGCTCCCCGATACACGCCTGCTATACTAATTTACATTCCACCACCACGTACAAAAGGCCCACTTCATCCCCAGCAGCAGTTGGCATTTCTTGGAAAACACACACACAATCCTTAATTTAATCATTTAAAAATAGTATAGCACTTCTCTGATCACATGACTTCCCCACTTAGTTGCCTCCTTCACTGTTCATTGTCCTCCGGTATCCCTGTCTTTGTAAGAGCTTTCACGTATTGAAGAGACCAACACTTGGCTGGAGCCATTTTCCAATTCACTAACTACTGTTAATCTCACTTTAAAAAAAAAAAAAAGACCCAGACCTGCAGTTTTTTGTTTTGTATGATTCAGCTCATGCCTTTTAAGCCTAGGAAGCCCTCCTCCCTCTAGAGAACCATATAGTCTCACTTTAAAAAAAATTGATTTGAGAGCGAGAGGAAGGGAGAGAATCATCGGCCGTTGTTTCACCCATCGGCGCACCCGCTGGTCGATTCTTGTATGTGCTCTGCCCAGGGATCCTGGGGCGTCAGGACGACACTAATCAACCGAGCCCCCAGCCAGGGCATAGTCTCGCTTCTGCTGTCTTTCTGTGCCATCTAGTTTAATTCCAGCCCCTCACCTTCAATTTAACTCCATCAGGAATTCCTTTCGGTGTATGAGAGAAGATGTGCATCTATTTCCCCCCCCAAAGAGCTAATCAATTATCCCAGGATTATTAATTGAATAATCCTTCCTGTCCCCATTATTTGGGAAACGTTTTTTATTATATATTAATAATGTCTTTTACATTGGCAGGTTTATGTCCTTCTGGCTCCTATTTCTTTATTCTGGTGCCAGCTTCCCCACATTTCCCTTTGACTATTTTATTAATCCCCCATGATTCTTTATAATAATCGTGTCGCTTACCCCCTCGGAGGTCCTGAGGGAACCCCCCCCAGCCCGGCATGGCTCGGGCCCCGTTACCGCAGGGCGGCCTGGAAGCCTCAGGCGCCTCCACTTCCCAGGCACGGCCGGCCAGGTGCACACTGTCGCCGCCACCGCCGGTTCCCGCCCAGAGGGGGAGGGAGGGAGGCAGGTGTCCCTAACGACTCTCCCGCGCTCCAGCCTGGGAGGTGCTGGCCCAGGCTCAGCTACCACATTACAGATGGGGAAGAGCCCTCTGACCTCTTTTGGGTTTCAACACCTTCCCTGGGAGAGGAAGGTGGAGACCCCACCGCTCTCTGGGGGCACCTGGTGCTGCAGCTACTCTTCCCGGGGCCGCTCCAGCTCCCTGGCCCAGGTCGGCTGGAAGCTTTCCTCGTCTGCTCTCACACGGGTTCCCTCCTGCCAGGACCCCAGCTGGTCCAACATGCCCTTGCCCAGGCCCTGAGGATGTCATTATACGCTGGCCTGAGATCCCCGAGCTGAATCCCTTTGCTGAGCTCCTCACTTGGGACTCAACCTGCCACTTGCCATCGGCTACTAAGAGCCAGAGGCCTGTTCACAGACTTCTCATGAATGCTCACAGCCAGCCCATCATCAGGGCATTCTCATTCCTGTTTTACAGTCAAAGAGAGAGGAACTGAGACTCCGAAAAACTAGGTTACATCGCTGAAGATGCGCTAGCAGGCCAGAGGTGGAGCTGGGATGTGCTTACAGGTCTGTCTCTCTCCAAGCTCCTTTCATGTGGGTTTTGGGAGAATTAAATTAAATACGAATACTCATCTGAGTGCCCGGCAAATTATCACTCCTCCCCTTTAATCTACACGGGTAGAAAACTGAGAGCCCTTGTTAAACTGAGATGAGCCATATAGGATGTGAAAAAGGACATTAAGGAAAAGTGCTCACTAGAGAAGATTGTGGATATTACCAGATAGTTCCTGAGTGTGCATCCGACACATCCAATTAGAACATTGTAACCAGAGGGGCAAACGGGGGTCGGCATGTGTGTGCTAAATTATGAAGAAGTCTCTTCCAGTAACACAGACAGGGGCACCTATTCATTGGTCAAATAAAAACCCAACAATAATATTTAAAATAAAAATCACCTAACTGTTCAGTAAAGAAATAGCCAAATAAACTAGGTGCATCTTCATGATGAAATATGCAAGCCTAGCCTGGCCAGGTAGCTCAGTTGGTTAGAGCATCGTCCTGATATGCCAAGGTTGTGGGTTCGGTCCCCTGTCAGGGCACATACAAGAATCAACCAATAACCCAGCTGGCGTGGCTCAGTGGTGGAGCGCTGACCTATGCACCCAGAGGTCACTGGTTCGATCCCCGGTCAGGGCACATGCATGGGTTGGGTTGTGGGCTTGATCCCCAGTGAAGGGTGTGCAGGAGGCAGCCAATTGACGTTGAAGTTTCTCTCTCATCAATGTTTCTATTTAGCTCCCTCTTCCTTCCTCTCTCTCTCAAATCAATAAATACATATTTTTAAAAAATCAACCAGCCTGGCCAGGTGTGGCTCAGCAGTTGAGCATCGACCTGGGATCTAGGAGATCAGGGTTCAATTCCCGGTCAGGGCACATGCCCGGGTGTGGGCTCGATCCCCAGTCTGGGGCGTGCAGGAGGCAGCCGATCAATGACGACTCTCTCAGCATTGGTGTTTCCATCTCTCTCTCTCCCTCTCCCTTCCTCTCCCTGAAATCAATAAAGATATATTTTTTAAAAATCAACCAATGAATGCATAAATAAGTGGAACAACAAATCGATGTTCCTCTCTCCCTTCCTCTCTCTCTCTAAAAAAAATCAAGTTAAAAAAATGTGGGCCTTAAAATGTGCTTTCATGCAAACCCATTCATTGGTCTCTGTTTTGTGCCTGGAATTGGGGCTGGGATAAGACAAAAGAGGTGGCTCCCCACAGTCAAGGAAGGAGATAGGCTCCTAAACAGGTAAGGGACTTTGACTGGAAGCGATGCCAGGGCTGAGGGGTGTGTGTGTCGGGGAACAGAGTGGGGTCCGGGGAGGAGATTACTCTTGTAGAGCTGGAGTAAGCAGCAGGAAAAATGCCTTATTCTTTTTCTTTTTTCCTTCAAGGAGAGTGGAAGGGAGGGAGGGAAGGAGGGAGAGGGAGGAAGGGAGGTAGAGAGGGTGAGAGAGGGTAGGAGGGAGGGAGAGGGAGGGAGGGGGCCGGGGGAGGGAGAAAGGTCAGTGTGAGAGAGACACATCGATTGGCTGACTCCCACAGGTGCCCCGACCGAGGCAGGAACAAACCTGCAATCCAGGTACGTGCCCTTGACTGGGAATCGAACCCGAGACCCTTGAGGGCAGGGGCCGATGCTCTACCACTGAGCCGCACTGGCCAGGGCCAAGTTTTGATTCTTTCTGAAGCGTTTGTAATGACGAGGGGAAAGGTTTATGACGTTAATTTCAAAAGGATGAAAAAGTACACGTGGTATGTTCATGGAGCCAGCACACCAGCTCTGGGTTTCTTAACACCAAATTTAACTTACATAAGAAAGACAAGCTTTGCCTTGGCCAGCGTGGCTCAGTGGTTAGAGCGTCAGGCTGCGGACTGAAGGGTCTCGGGTTCGATTCCGGTGCAGGTAGGGCACGTATCTCAGGTGCGGGCTGGATCGCATGCGGGAGGTGACCATTCGATGTGTCTCTCTCACATCACTGTTTCTCTCCCTCTCCCCCCCTTCCACTCTCTCTGAAAAGCGATGGAAAAAGTACCCTCGGGTGAGGGTTAAAAAAAGAAAAGAAAGACAAGCTTTTATCTTGTGTGTCCCGGTGTCCTGTTGACTTTCCCGTTCTTCCCACATGAATCCGCCCATGGCTAGTAATAGTGGGGGGCAGCGCCTGTGGCCCGAAGGGGGTGGGGGGGCAGTTTCAGGAGCCCAGAGCCAGAGAGCTGTGGGAGATGGTGCCTCACAGTAGCTGTGACCTTCAGTCAGGGCCACAGTCAGTGCTGACCCTGCAGGGAGGGCAGAGGGAGAGTAAATTTCCTGATGTCATCTTCCTCCCGACTGCTGATGCCTGGCGAGTCCCCACGGGCTGAATCCGAGTGGAGGGTGTGAGTCCTCTGAAGCGCTCAGCTCACCGGGGCTGGTGGGGTCAGGGCGGAGGAGGGTGAATCTGGGGGTGGGGGGGTCACAGGGAAGCTCCTCTTATCCTTGACCCAGATAAAAAAATCCCTGTCCCCAGCACAGAGGACACACAGTGTCTCCTCAGCAACTATATCATTGGGAGGGGATGTCAACTGGGCAATACTCCTACGGAGGCCCAGCTACCGCCAGAGTTCTTCACGGAAGTTAGGGGGGGGCCTGGGGGTTGTGAGGCCCGGATTTATCACCACAGCCACCCAGATTTATCTTTCACCCCCAAGGACATAGTCACCTCACTCTTCGCCAGCACCTTGGCTGGGCAGCGTTCTTTACTCGGAGGGTGACTCAAGCCTTTATTCCTGTAGGGCCTGAGTCCTTGGCGGCCTGGGCTTCGTCGGGCTGCTGAAGTTCTCTGTTAACCGGACTGCTGGGCAGAGGATTGTTAAGAGGCCCTCCAGGGAATCCCCTGGGTTCCGGAGCTAGTGCCGGCCTCTGTTGTGCAGTAGAACCTAATTTCACTGGCACTTGGGGTCATCCACCCAGACATTATGGTGACACCTTTCTCTGCCTGTCGGCTCAGTAGTATGAGAAATGAAGTGGCCGGGGGCCATCTCAGCTTCCAAGTCAGCAGTACTACGACTGTTCCTTCTGTGGTGCAAATATTTTCCCCAAACTTCCTGAGGTCAAGGATATGGAAATGGGTAGGAAAAATTATAGACTTTCGGTTTAACAGTGAGCAGGCTGCTGCTGCCCCTATGACTTTGGTTCTGATTTCGGCTGAAAGAATCCTGTAGGATCACACCTTCCCCTTCAGGGGGTAGTTTCTTAGCTCTGCTCTCCCTGAACCTTCACCTGGCCAGTTCACTGTCCTATGAAGCCAGCTGCTTCTGGGTCATGGGGCACATGGTAAGACCAGTAAATTCTTTTTCTTTTTCTTTTTTAATATATCTTTATTGATTTCAGAGAGAGGAAAGGAGAGGGAGAGAGAGAGATAGAAACATCAATGATGAGAGTCATTGATTGAGCCCGCAACCCGGGCATGTGCCCTCACCGGGAATCAAACCCCGGTCGCCTGGATCCTAGGTTGACGCTCAACCGCTGAGCCATGCCAGGCTGGGCAAGGCCAGTAAATTCTTTGGGCATGAGCTTGTTTGGCTATAAAACGTATTCCCTGGTTGGAGGAGATGTTGTGTGGCCTGCCGTGGTGATGGATGAGGTATTCTGTAGGTCCATGAATGGTGGTGCTCACAGAAGCAAGAGGCAGAGATGAATGCATACCTGGAATGTGTCTGTTCTTGCAAAGATAAAGCACAACCCTACAGTGATAGCAGGGCCCAATCAAGTCAATCTACAACCAGGCGAGAATGGTGCCCAGTCAGGGACTCAGCACTGGGCTGTAAGTAGGAAGGGCGCTCAGCACTGGCCACAGCCAGAGAGGGGAGGACCATGCTACTGAGACAAAGCATAGCTTCCATCCCTGCCACCATGGTAGACAGAACAAGTCCTGGAGTGCCTGACAAAGCGGCTGGTCATGGTCAACACAACTGTCATCTTGTCCACCTGAGGACTATTCCTTTCCACACTTTATTGTGGGTCATTGTAGTTACCTTGCCTTTGACGATTAAACATCACCACCTGGCCTTTACATTGCCACCTGGCCTTTATATCACCTCCTAGCCTTCACATTGCCACCTGGCCTTTACATCACCTCCTGGCCTTTACATCCCCAGGATACCATTATTCTCACTGAGATCGGGGAATCCAGTTCCAGTGATCCTCCTGGCATCCCCCACTAGCATTTCCAGACTACAGAGGACAGCCATCAGAGCAAGTAGGGATGCTGGTGTCCCTCACCAAAGCATTTCTTTCTAAAAAATATATTTTTATTGATTTCAGAAAGGAAGAGATAGAAACATCAATGATGAGAGTCACTGATCGGCTGCCTCCTGCACGCCCCCTGCTGGGGATCGAGCCTGCAACTCGGGCACGTGCCCTGACTGGGAATCAAAACGTGATCTCCTGGATCATAGGTCAATGCTCAACTACCGAGCCACGCCAGCTGGGCTCATCAATGCATTTCTTAATGCTTTGGCAAAGGGAGTGTTTTCCTGATCCCCTTAAACCATGTGGCTAGAGGTGGCTAATCAGATTGCAGTAACAAATTCAATCCAGTGTTCCCATCTCTTTGAGATTTCAGACTCCTTCCTCTATAGTATGCCAAGGAAATTCTGGCACTTCAAGTTTATTAACTATAGGCTACCATTAAGTTCAGGCTTTAATTAACCAACCCAGCAGACTATTAATGCCTCTCCCAGGTGCTCGAGCCAATACGTTAAATCCTAGATCCTGGACGAGCATCCATGGCCATGAGTTTGGCCAAGCTGAGCCTTACATTCCACCCTCCTGGGTCTATTTCCCACACTCGTTCCCGTGGCTCCTGCCAAGGCAGTTTGGCAAGGCCTGTAACTCTTTCTGTCTGGGCATTCTCCTCTTAGCGTGGGCCCTGTGCAGGCTGTGCTGGGATCTAACTCACGAAGGGCCTGGGGCCAAGGAGGAATGGTGGCAGGAAGGGTTCTGAGGCTAATGTCCTGGGAGACAGGAGCCCTAGAGAGGATGTTGTCCCCACAGACAAGACCATTTCAAGAGATTTTGGGGACTCAAAGTTCTCAGCATCATCCATGTCTGCACAAAGGTCCCCATCCCATCTCAGTGTCCCATCCATTCCCCATCAGTGCCCTTATCTTAGCATTAGAGACCTAGAGGGCTGAGCATTTCATTAGCTCTGCAACTTGGCAACCCTTACAGTGACATCCTGGGGCTAGCCCTCAGCCATGTGAGCCCTCTCTGCCTGCATGGACTAGGGACTCCTTCAAGGTGCCATCAAGATGTCCTGATTGCTCACCCACATGTCCCATCAGACCTGGATAACATTCTCTTTTCCTTGTGGCATCAAAAGCCAGATGATTCCTTGCTGGAGTGAAGTGTCCCAGTACCCACCTCCCATCCCCCTGCTCCAGAAATGCGGTACCTACACCCACCCCACGCCACCCTCAATGATAGCTTGAGTAATGGTGATGTCTCCGTGTGCGGCGGATTACTGGAAACATTTCTCCCTCTGCAAAGAGGCTTCCCCTGCACTCCTCGAATTTACGATCAGTCCAATCTCAGTGTCCTGTATGAGGCTGCTCCTGGAACCAATTTCTGTATTGGTGAGCACAGGCAGGCAATAGGGGGCACACTTATATTGGGTAATTGGAGAATTTCAGAGAAGGGCTATTTCCAGAAATGTGGCAGCATGAAGGGAAATCCCAAGGGACATGCCGTAGCTGGGACCTGTAGCAGGCCAGGCCTGGGGAGTGAGGGGAGGGGCCCTGGCAGGGAGCTGTGAGGAGGACCCTGCAGCTAGCGGTGATTCTGTAGGGAGGGAGCTGCTGGGCCTCCCGCTGTCCAAACCCCAAAGTCAGAGGGTAAGGGAGCCTATTGAAGGTGTCTGTAGATGTCACTGTCCAGGAGGCTGGTGGACAAGGGTAGAGAGAGGACCTGGAGGGGCCCACGCATCTGTAAGAGTAGTAAGAACTGCCTTATGGGCAGCGCTTCTTTTCCCATTTAATCTGTTGGACAATCCTGAGAGGTGGGCACTCACCACCCTCGTTTTACAGGCAAGAAGTTGAGTGTAGATAAGGGAAGTAACTCACTCCAGAGTCCCCCGGCTCATAAGCACCACAGGTGGGATTAGGACCTGGGCTCCAGAGTCAGGCTTGGGCCAGCCCTCCAGGCTGCAGGTTGACCACGGGAGCAGTTCACACATGTGTGCACTAAGATCAAATACATTTCAGAACCAGTACAGAACCCGGCCGGGTGTGGCTCAGCGGTTGAGCATCGACCTAGGATTCAGGCGATCGGGGTTCGATTCCCGGTCAGGGTAAGCGCCCAGGTTGCGGGCTCGATCCCCGGTCTTGCAGGAGGCAGCCGATCAATGACTCTCTCATCATTGGTGTTTCTATCTCTCCCTCTCCTTTCCTCTCTCTGAAATCAATAAGGATATATTTTTTTAAAAATACAAAAAAAACCCCAGTATAGAACATGGTAATGGGTCTCTGGTGGGCCCTTCTCTGTGAGCCTCTCATAGTGTACCCACGCGAGTAAACTGCAGCCTCGAACCATTGCCCAGCCTCCTTCCCTGTGGGCTGTGAGCACTGATGGGGGCTGTACAGTGTAAAAAATAATAAAAATGAAATAAAATAAAATAAAAATCAGTATAATGTATAAGCTGCTTATTTCAGTTGGCACATAACCACACCAAGTGCCACACTATATTATTTATATAATAAATTTTATGACTTATCTATGATTATCTATGTCATAATTATCATCATAACTTACTTCTGTGACGGTTTCCCTGGACTGGCTGTGAGCTCTTTGAGGACAGGGATCTGTGCCCAAGCATTTGGCACTGCGCACAGTCTAGGGGGGCTCCAAATCGGTGCTGGCATGGAGTTGAATTCAGTCTTTCCCGCTTAAGCTGATAACAATACAGTCATTCAGTCACTTAGCTAACATTTGCTGAGGGCCACTAGGCCCTACAGGCTCTAGCCTAGCGCACAGGGATACCGGCTGAGCAAGGCTCGCTGTCTGATGGGTCCCATCCAGACACAAGGTGCGGACGGTGAGGTGGGCGGGGGTCGAGGGAGTGCAGAGAAAGGATCAGTGGATTCTGATGGCAGCACGGAGGGGCAGAGCCACTGAGGGGAAGACTTTGAAGGATGAATTGGATGTCAACAAGCGAGGGAGAGGGAAGGGCATTTCCTGCTTAGATAAGACTTAAAAACCGTGGATGAGCCCTAGCTGGTTTGGCTCAGCGATCAGAGCTTCAGCCCGTGGACTGAAGGGCCCCGGGTTCAGTCCTGGCCCAGGGCACGTACCTCGGTTGCAGGTTCGTTTTCCGGCCCTGCAACCAATCGATGTGTCTCTCTCATTGATGTCTCTCTCTCTCTCTCTCTCTCTCTCTCTTTCTTTCTTCCACTCTGTCTGAAAAGCAATGGAAAAAATATCCTCAAGTGAGGATTTAAAAAAAAAATCATGAATGAAAGATGTCTAGTGAGTTATAAATGAGCTCGGTGCGTTTAGAGCCTATCTCTAAAATTAGAGGCGACACCTGGCCTGGCCACCCCCTGCGGAAAGGTCCTCTGGCCTCCAGGGTCCTAGCTCATGCGGAGAGAGGCTGTGGATGTGCCTGGACCGGAGATACCTTTGCGCCCGTCTGTGGGCTTATTCAGTTTTCTTTTGCCTCCTTGCCTTCTGCGTGTACACCCGCGGCAGTGCTCAGGCTCAGGATGGCTGCCCCCGGCCGGGGGCCTCTGCGCCCCACCAAGGGGAGGCAGCCCGGGTAGGGAGCGAGCACTGGATGGGTCAGGACGCCCAGGTTCCAGCGCCAGCTGTTACTCCCTTTCGTGGGCTTGGTTTGCTGCTCTGTGTATAAGAAGGTTGAGCTCAGTGGTGTTCGAGGTCCCTTCTGACAATCCCTAATCCCTAGGCTCTTCCTGCCCATGTGAAGTTGTGCTGAGGATAAGATGGAAGAATGTGAGAGAAGCTTGGCTGGTGTGGCTCAGTGGTTGAATGTTGACCCATGAACCTGGAGGTCACAGTTCAATTCCTGGTCAGGGTACATGCCCGGGGTGCAGGCTCGATCCCCCCAGGGGGCATCCAGGAGGCAGCCGATCAATGATTCTGTCTTATCATTGATGTTTCTCTCTCTCCCTTCCTCTCTCTGAAATAAATAAAAACATATTTTTTAAAAAAGAATGTGAGAAAATAAAAAATGATGCCAGGAAACTCCCTACGTCCCAAACACACAGTCATCACTCTCCCTAATTCTGAGACAACTGGGTCCTTATTGTGCCTGGGAGGACACCCAAGGTTGTTTTTTTGTTTCGTTTTTAAATTTTATTTTTCAATTACAGTTTACATTCAATATTATTTTGTATTAGTTTCAGGTGTACAAAATGTTGATTAGACAATCATATACTTTACAAAGTGTTCCCCCAATATTTCTAGTACCCACCTGGCACCATACATAGTTATTACAATATTATTGACTATATTCCTTATGCTGTACATTACGCCCCCATGACTACTTTCTAAGTATCACTTTGTACTTTATTTATTTATGTATTTATTTATTTTAGAGAGAGAAGGGAGAGTAAGAGAGAGAGGCATCTATCTGTTGTCCCACTTACTTACGCATTCATTGGTTGATTCTTGTAAGTGCCCTGACCAGGGGTAGAACCTGCAACCTTGGCATATAAGGATGACACTCTAACCAACTGAGCGAGCCAGCCAGGGCCACTAATTTGTAATTAATCCCTTCACTTTTTTCACCCAGTCCCCCAACCCCCTCCCCTCTGGCAACCATCAGTCTCCAAGGTTGGTTCTGAACTCAGAAATGTTTTCAGCTTGTACTTGGCTGGTAGGAAAGAAGACAGTGGTGGCACAGAACACCAGATCCCCGCCCCTCCAGCTAGGATGCTGGGAGAAGAACGGGTCAGGAACATCTGAGAAAGAAAGTGAACCTGGTGAGCTGGAGGGAAGACTTAGGGCAAGAACTACAGGAGATTGTCCGGGAAACTGGCACAGGCCACAGAGAGAAGGATGAGTTCTTCATTCAGAGTTCTGTTAAAAACCCCAACTGGCCTGGCCGGGCGTGGCTCAGGGGTTGAGCGTTGCCCTAGGATCCAGGAGATCACGGTTCGATTCCCGATCAGGGCACATGCCCGGGTTGTGGGCTTGATCCCAGTCGGGGGTGTGCAGGAGGCAGCCGATCAATGACTCTCTCATCATTGATGTTTCTGTCTCTCTCTCTCTCCCTCTCCCTTTCTCTCTCTGAAATCAATAAAGATATATTTTAAAAAACACACCAAAAAAACCCCCCAAACCCAACTGGTGTACTGCAACTGAATTCTATTGCCAACCACCTAGAGTTAGAACAGACCCCACATATTAAAGGGCATGGTCCCCAACAAGACTGCTCTTACTTCAGATGCCAACTTCAAGTTCAGAAGGGTCCCAAGGCCACAAGCACTTCTGACTGACTAAGTAAAAATTTTGGGGATTCCCACAATGCCCTTCAGTTTCAATAATTCACTAGAACAACTCAGAGAACTCAGGAAAGTGCCATTCTTATGATTAATTTTACTAGAGAGGACATAAATCAGCAGGACCAGCCAAAGGAAGAGGCACGTAGGGCAAGGTCTGGGAGGGTCCTGAACTCACAGCTTCTGTGCCTCCCCTCATGGAATCAGGATATGTCACCTTCCTGACACCTTAGTGTGTTCACCAATTAGAAAGCTCTACTGAGTTTTGTGTCCAGAGTTTTTATTGGGGTTTCATGACATAGGTGCCGTTGATTAAATTATTGGCTGGCGATTGAACTCAACCTCCAGGCTCCCTCTTCTCCCTAAACCTCACAGGGCTCAAAGCCCCAACCCTCTGATCACATGGTTGGTTTTCCTGGCACGGTCAGCCTCAGTCCTGAAACTCAGTCCTGACCCACCATAAATATCATTCCTAATACTTGGGAAATTCCAAGGATTTAGCCTCCCTCCCAGAAACGAGGGACAAAAGCCAGCCAAATTTTTTATTATTCAACAGTTAGTGTGGTCAGTTTCCTCCAGACTGGCTTCTCAAGTTCTCAAGTCCCTCCCCATCCAGCTTTTTATTTTGACAAGTTTCAAACCATTTAGATTCACCAATTCTTAGCAATTTTACTTCCCTCCCTCCCTCCCTCCCTCCCTCCCTCCCTCCCTCCCTCCCTCCCTCTCTCTCATCATGACAGTTCACCCCTAAATACTTCAGCATGTATCTCATATGAACAAGGTCATTCTCCCACATAACCAAAGCACAATTATTGCACTCAAGAAATTTAGCATCAATATACAGTAGTCCCCCTTTCTTTGTTTTCTGTGGTTTCAGTTACTGGATGCCAACCAGGGTTTGAAAATATTAAATGAAAAATTTCAGAAATAAACAATTCACAAGTTTTAAATCATCAGCCGTAGCTGTGATAAAACCTCGAGTTGTCTTGCGCCATCCCACCCAGGATGTGAACCATCCCTTTTCCAGTGTATCCACACTGTGTCTGCTACCTGCCTGTTAGTCACTCAGTAGCCATCTCAGGTGACAGACGGGCTATCAGATGGAGGGAGGTCACATTAACATAACTCTTATTACAGTATGTTGTGATAATTGTTCTATTTTATTATTATTTTATTATTGTTCATCTCTTACTGTGACTAATTTACAAATTAAACTTTATCATAGGTATGTATGGATCTCTGGGATAAAACAGCATGTATAGGGTTCAGTACTATCCGTGGTTTCAGGCATCCACCAAAGGTCTTGGAATGTATGCCCTGAAGATAAGGGGGCCACTGTAACACTATCATCTAATATAGAGATAATATTCAAACTTTCCCACGGGTAAAATGTCCTTTATGACTGACTTTTCCCCCATCTTGGATCCAATCCAGGATCACACTTGGCATTTTTCATATCTCCTCAGCCTTTTTTAAAATTACTTTTTAAAATCATCACCTGAGGATATTTTTTCCATTGCTTTTCAGAGAGAGTGGAAGGGGGAGGGGGGAGAGAGAGAGAGAGAGAGAGAGAGAGAGAGAAACATTGATGTGAAAGAGACACACAGATTGGTTGCCTCCCACATGTTCCTGGACAGGGGCCAGGATAGAGCCTGCAACCCAGGTAGGTGCCCTTGGCCAAAATTGAACCTGGGACCCCTTAGTCCTCCGGCTGATGCTCTTACCATTGAGCAAAACTGGGTAGGGCCTCAGTCTTTTCTTTTTCTTTCTTTTGTATGACATTCAAAAAAAATTTAGCCCGGCCGGGCGGGGCTCAGCGGTTGAGTGTCGACCTAGGATCCAGGCGATGAGGGTTCGATTCCCGGTCAGGGCACATGCCTGGGGTTGTGGGCTTGATCAATCACTCTCTCATCATTGATGTTTCTATCTCTCTCTCCCTCTCCTTTCCTTTCTCTGAAATCAATAAAGATATATTTTAAAAAAAATTTAAAACAACACAAATTTGTAATCTCACAATATGGAGGTCAGAAGTCTGAAACGGTTTCACTGGGCTAGAATCAAGTTGTGGCAGGGCTGCATCCTTCTGTTTCCTTGCCTTTCCCAGCTGCCAGAGGCCTCTTATATTCCTGGGTTCGTGGCTCCTGCCTCCATTTTCAAAGCTGGCAGCATCACCCTGGCTGGTTTGCTCAGTGGTTAGAGCGTCGGCCCCCCCCCCCCCCAAGGGTCTCAGGTTCCACTCCAGACAAGGGCACATACCTCAGTTGTGTGCAGGAGGCAACCAATGAATGTTTCTCTCTCTCTGTGTCTCTCCCCCTCCCTTCCACTCCAAAAAATCAAATCGATGGGGAAAAAATATCCTCTGTAAGGATTAACAACAACAAAAAGCTGGCAGCATGTATCTTCAATCCGGCTTACTCACTGCATCTCCTTCTGTCTCAGACCCTCCTTCCTCCTTCTAGGGACCCTTGCCATGGTATTTGGCCCACCCAGACGATCCAGAGTTATCTCCCAGGACATTAGCATTTATGAAGTGTCCAGGCCAGTCATTTTGCAGGATGACGCTCACTTTGGTTTGTCTGTTTATTTCCTCAAGATCAGATTCAGAGTGAACATCTTTGGCAGGAATACAACAGAATAGAGGTAGTATGCCCATGTTTGTAGTGTCGTCAGCACATCACATCAGGACAGACATGGTTTAGTCTGTCTTGTTAATAGTAATGAAACTTTGATTACATTATTAAGGTGGTGTTTCCCAGATCAGGCTAGCTTTGGATAAACTTAGAAACCTGAGAATTATAGGCACTGGCTTTCCAAGCAGCCGGAGAGACCGCAGCACACCCGGCCCAGCTTCATCCTCTTAGGGGACACCAGGGAGTCCTGCCGGCAGGAAATGGGAAGAGTGGCCAGGCTCCGCAGTGGCACCACGTCCCCAGGTCTGAGGCCCCTGGAGATGGCTCCACTGCCACTCTCTGTCCGGTGCTGTGGAGCCCAGGACGGAGATGTCCCCCCTGCCATGTGTCAATGCATGTGTCCCCCGTGTACGTGTGCATTCCGGGGGTGCCTGAAAGGAGGTACGCGCACCAGCGTGTCCACACGCGCGTTCAGTTCCTCCCAGTCTCCTCCACGGCCTTGCACACTGGAGGCTCGGGGCTGCGTTGTTGCGTGTGTGTCAGGCGTCTCTGCAGAGCCGGTCGCGGTCCTCAAGTGCTCCCCCTACCAGCGGCTTGGTACGGCCTGTGGCCCCTCCGACGGTGGTTGCGCCCGCACTTCCCGGAAACGTTTGCCTCCCTCTGGCCGTGGGGCCGCCACGCCCTCCGCTCCCCGCCATGGACCCGCCGGGCGGAGCCCCCGCGCCCCCCCGCGCCCGCGGAGCCAGCCCCGGCCTCGGTGACCTTGGCGCAGCTCCTGCAGCTGGTCCAGCAGGGCCGGGAGCTCCCGGGCCTGGAAAGGCGCCAGATCGCCGCGACCCACGGGGAACCCACGGCGTCCAGGCTGCCGCGGAGGCCCAAGCCCTGGGAGGCCGCGAGCCCGGCCCAGGCCCCCGCCCCGCCGCCCTAGCCCCTGGCCGGACACACGGACTCCGGTGAGGAAAGAGGAAGCTCCTGGAGGAGCCCGGCCGGCTCGGCAGACGCAGTGGCTGAGTCTTCCTGGGGCTCGAGATCCTTAGCAGCTGCGACCCGAAGGACGTGACTGTTCCGGACAAACTCGGGCTGAAAACTGAGTACTGACCAGCCCCTCATCTCTGTGCTTTCGCCCTCACCTGCCTCAGCTGGACTTAAGCCTCCTGGGAGCACCACCGGGGTTTTGCGCCCGTATCTCCGTACCATGATACTCATTAAAATTTTTAAAAAGCACTTAAATGTAATTGAAACAAATCTCATACTATCTGCGATGCATAGATGTGTTTTCACTTTAAAAATGCAACTTAGGCCCCCTGGGGACAACTTAGAAATGCCGAGGACCTCAGTTTAACTCCTTCTTCAGCTTAATTCTGATGGCTGTGGAAGTGTATTTGGGATCTAAGTGGCATTGACTTTAGACAGCCATTCTCCAGACAGGTAGTTAATAAAAGGTTTGATGATCAAACCTGGCCTCAGAATGACTGAAAAAATACACTAAACAAGTGAACTCCCAAAGCATTGAAGAATAGCTAATCTAACCACCCCCAGAACCCTTGGCTCTGAGAACAGCTGCATCTGGCAAGGGGCTAAACAGGCCAGGCGGCTCTCGCACCTACCCTGAAATAAGGGCAGTCCCACTTGTTCAGGGAATTACTGGTAAACCATAGCTGGCGATACAGAAATGCGTAATTTTCATAACCTCTTATTTATATAGAATTCTAAGTCAAAAACTTATTTTGCTTAATCCTGTTAACCACCATGTGAGGCAGACAGGCTAGACCACACTAGCCTCATTTTATAGGCAAGAGTGGGAACATTACTCCCCTATTTAGTTGACAGATCCGGGATAAATCCTGGGCTTCCACACAATGGCTCTTAACCCATGATATTTTAAAAAAATTTTATTTTAAAAATATTACAGATGTCCCTTTTTCTCCCCAATGACCCATTCCACCCTGTCCCATCCCCCTCCCCACCACTGTCTGTGTCCTTGGGTTGTGCATATACCCATGACTTTTTGGCAAATCACTTTAATCATTGTGATTGCACAATGCTGTACAGGGTAAGAGGAACATCTATTCTTGGCAGGTTAACTACTGAGACAACCAACCTAATTAATTACCTCATAACCTGGCACATTTTAAGGCATCGCTATACTGCTAACTCAACTCACAGCTATGTTTGAGGGCCCCATGAGCCAAAACTGCAGCAAAGCTGAGCTTAAGGGACCAGGCAACACAACGGCTAAGCATATTTTCAAGTATCAACCTGGGCCTGGCACCCCCGCCCCCAACTGCCTAGATGGCAGGTTGAGGCAACCGAGTGACAAAATAGAGAGATGACTTACTTAGGGCTAGACACTGTCAACACAAGCAGGATCAGACCCCTTTCAAGTGTCATGTCCCAGGAGCCCCAGTGTTGGTCTATTACAGCATTACCAGCAGGACTGAGAGCAGGATTTCGGGAGCAGCCAGCAGTCTACAATAGGCAAGGGAAGGTCTAAGCTTGCTCAGGGCCTAAAAGACCAAATAGTGCCAATTTCATCCATGCCAAGCCAAGAAAATGGTTCTTTCCTGACTTGGGTTCTTAAAGCAGAGGACTGATCATCAGGGAAACAAAAAGATTCCATCCTAAAGCACAGCAGAAATAAGCAGTGGGTAACTCCTAGTGAAAGACGGGCTCACACTCAACCACTGTGCTCTTATCTTCACCCAGGGATGTTTTTTCCATTTTTCAGAGTGGAAGGGGGAGAAACATCGATGTGAGAGACATATCACCTGGTTGCCTCCCGCTCACACCCCGACCGGGGCCAAGCCTGCAGCCGAGGTACGTGCTCCTGGATATTTTTTCCATTGCTCTTCAGAGTGGGAGAGAAACACTGATGAGAGAGACATCAATTGGTTGCCTCCCACATGTGCCCCAACCGGGCCAGGATGGAGCCTGCAACCGAAGTACAATCCCTCTACCAGAATCAAACCTGAGAACCTTCAGTCATGGGCCAATGCTCTAACCACTGAGCCAAGCCAGCTAGGGCTCTACCACTATGTTAATATGAAACACCCATTAGCTTTGAAGGGGAGAAGCTGTCTTGGTAAGCTCTGGTCTTCCACGGGACACGGAACCAGATTAGCAAGGCCAGGGCCTGGGTAACCAATCCTGATAGGCAGGACTCTCTCACATAAGGTGTATGGGTCTCTAAGAACATGAACGCCCTAAACTCCCAAGCAAAAACTGGAGTGCATGCATGCTTTCCTGGAGAAATGGTCCTTCCCTTCTCACAGGTTCAAGAATAGGTTTGAATCCTGAGCTAGGGTAAGGAAGCCACCAGATACATTTGGAGCCAGCCAAGCCTGAGAGCTTGGCAAAGCTGTCACTGAAAAGTTGGAACATGGGCTCACAACACAGACAACTGAGCACTGTTGTGCTCTTGAAAATGTATTTCAAGTTCTTTCTAAAACAAGGCCTTAGGAACCCCCAGGTTCAAGTATGACTCTGGACTTGGCCCACTGACGTCTTGCATTCATGCTTGGCACCCATTCATCAATACTGAACCCCTGGATAGAAGATGTGATGAAGCAGGATCCCTCCTCCATGGCATGAGTCCTCTGCTGATTTCAGCGGTGGCAGCAGTGGCCAATGTGGAAAACACACTGGACTTTTCCTTTGGAAGTGGGCTGTGGTGAGAAGTATCTGCTAGGAACATCATCATCTTGTCCCCGACCCTTCCCCTCCAGTTTCTGAAGATATAGCAGAAAAAAAAAATCTTTGAAGATACTGGATAATTCCAAAAAACAAAAACACACGCTTCCAATGGATTGTCCTTTCAGATATTCTGGGAGGAAGGAAAACACAATTTTGTTAATACAAATTAATTGTGACTTGGCACCTAAGAGCACTGTAGTAACCACAATAAAGAGCAATTTCAGAGTTAAGATTCCTTCAACAAAATAATTTAATCTTCGAATCCTTTCTGGTTAATACTATTCTCTCCCCACATCCAGCTCAATAACCACACCAATACAGAGATTTTTTAATTGCTCAACCTTTTCCAGCCTGTAACTCTTAGAATACACAGTCCCATGTCCTAACCAGGCATTCACCCTTCCAAGCATGTCTCCACCCACTAGACTTGTAAATACCAGCCCCCCACCCCCTGGCCAAAGTTCCTTTCAAATAGTGGTAAATGCAAAAATAATTTTTTAAGTGGCAAGGTGTAGCCCATGTAAAGTCAGCCCACGGGCAGTTTGCAGCCCTCTCACCTGGGTTTAGTTCAGCTGCCGGATGAGCTGATTGATGCGGTCACCTCGATAGCCAGGTGAACCCACCTCCTTGAGGAAGCCTACTCTATTCTTGGGAGCGTGGCGGGCCACCGAGAGATGGAAAGGGCACAAGAATTCTGAGATCCCCTGGAAATTCTTCCCCGGAAAGGCGATTTCATGAATGAGGTCTTCCAAGCAAATGACACCAAACTTCCCTAAGAAACACAAGGGCAGTTCCCTTTATTCAACATTTCGCCAGCACATACTGAGAGGCTCTCATATGCCAGAGCTGGGGACTCTGGAAGATTCCTGGGATCTCAAGAAGAATATAACCTAGACCCCACACCAGGAACACCAAAGGTCCTTGCTTTTTGCCCAAACTGATTCCTAAGATGCAATACTCACCCAGGTGCTCTTCGATCACTGTGTTGTCTGTCAAAGGGATGATTTTATTCTTGACCTTGGCTTGTCCACGTTTCAAGATGAGTTCCCGGACAGATTTAAGATTTGGAAATCTATGTGAGCAGAATGAAGTACAGCCTTAGCTCCCCGCTGGCACACTGCCACTCAGTTCTGCGGCCTGGCTAAGGACAGGTTCTCCCAACTACTCTTCCCCTCACCACTGCGTCCTGCAATCACCGCAGCTAGGATGCTAGGGAATGCACAGTGAAGGAGGGGTAAAAAACCAGAGTGGGCTGACCACACAATAAGAAATTGAAATTTATGGATATGAATGTTACCAGGCAAAAAACTTATTTCCCAGGCAAAACTAAAATAAGTCCTGGCTTACAGTCTAGGACTTTGGCCTTAGGTGACCCTCTACTCAGGATGGTGCAAGAGTTTGAAATCAAATCCAAGGCTCTGCTGGGTTTTAACATTTGAAGGAATACTACTCTTACACAAGCACTGCTCCTAGTTGTCCTTCAAGAATCCAAGACTTAGTTTCTCTCTACCCATCTTGCTCAGCCGTGGCCTACAGAGGAATAAGTCCTGCCAAGGTACTGTTCACGGAACATTCCCAGCAGCACTGATGTCTCCTGCTCTCCAGTCCAAGGTTCTTATGGCTGGCCACTGCTTGTCACAACAAAATGCTCTTTTAACACAAAACAGGAGCCTTGGAGAACAGTACCCTCTGCACCCTAACATTCTCAACGTGGTCAAATACAATCTAATGTGGATCCACACAAACACAAAAGCCATACTTACCCCCAGGTCACGTAAGGTTCCACTACACGTAGCATTTTTATGGTCTGGGGGGTCACTTTGACAAAGACACCACTGAAAATCTTCTTCAGGCGAAGCCTTGCAATGGTCCTTTGTACCATTAAACTCACCCCATTAATCCTGAAATGAACAGCAGAGGAAGTCAGCCTCCATTCTGTTTGTGAGCCCAGCAAGCACCTCTGAGATGTGTGCCGCTACTGGACACCCAGAGGAACACACAGACAGTGCCTTACAGAGTTCAGTGGAGGAGGCAGCTACAAAAGCAGATCATTTCCACACAATGTGGAGCAATGCTTGAGGTGCTATGGGAAAAGGGGTGGCCCCTGAATTTGTGGTGTGTCTGTGTGAGGGTGTAAGGCAATGTACATCTAGCTAAGGAAACTGGACTTGCTTCTGTGGGCAGTAAAAAGTATGGAAAACGTTAAGTAAAGAAGACAAAGACAGGTTTCTTTTTTGGTACAGAGGTCAGATCTGAGAGTGTGACACCAGAGGCAAAGAAACTAAGTTAGAAAGCTAATCTGATAGTCCAGGAAAGAGACTATTGGCAGTGGTAGGAGGGCTACTAAGCAGGGCTCATAAATACTTAAAACCCATAGGTTTCTGATTTGGGTGATTGGGTAGGGGAAATAGGGAGAGGCAGTTATATAGGCAGGTAGGAACGGGTAAGGAATATACCACTAGATGTGTAAAAAGCTTTTCAATTCACTCTCCCTAGCACTGACTATGCTCCATCCACTTGACCTTGGTTCAGTTCCTAGAAAGATTTCCCCACTTCAGGACTTTCTGCATCTATGTTGGACAGCCTTTCCCTAACATTGGTGAAGAACTCCTTACATGTCTGCAAGCCTCAGCTTCAAGCTCCTGCTTTAGAAGAGTATCCTCAACCAGTACACACACTGCACCCCCACCAATCCAGCACCCGACTCTCATAACACTGTATTTTCATGTCTGTTTGCCTAGGATCAGTTTCCTTAACCTTGAAGACAAAACCTGTGCTATGCTCAACCCTAAATTCCTAGCACTACTTGCCTTAGTGGCTTGCCCCAACCTCATGTAACCTGGCAAGTTACCTACCTTTGGATGCGTACAACAAAGGCCAGGGAATGTTCATCTGGCACTTCCAAACCATGAGGTTTCACTTCTAGTCGTCTGAGGCGCACTGTGTCACGTTGTTGCCGCCAGGCATCGTGTAGGAACCATTCCAGTCGCTTAAACTTGAAATCTTTTCCTTTCCTCCGCTACAAAGAGGGAGACCACCATCACCATTTTGTGTCCCGTCACCTTTACTTCCACAACAGTAATGGGTCAGTCACTACTAACAGAGCTTATTTCCCCCTATGTTCTGCACAGGGGAGCAAACAAATGCCTTTATTTTTATATAAAGGAAAAAGTGAGATACACAAGGAAAGGTGTAGTTGAGAAAACGTGGGAAATACTGGGAAAAGTCCCTGATAAATAAATTCGTTCACATGCTGTTAGCCATTGTTTCCGGACAAGCGTTTATGGAACCTAACATTTAAGCATCACAAAGTACAAAACAAGGATAAGTTTGTTTTGTTCCCTGCCTCCAAAATATGTATTTACCCCAAAACATTTAGCAAGCAGCAAAATTGGTACATTAAAAAAAACACGTTTTCCTTAACAAACTACTCCAGTATTTTGCCCGCTCAAAGTGTTTGATAAATATTTGCTAAATGAAGACATGAACCATATACCTGGTACAGCTGAACCGATTGGGGGGGGGGGGTTAATACCAAATCTAGTTTAATCCGTGCGGGATAAAAACCACCAAATACAAATTCTAATCCCATCCTCCCGGTTCCTTGCCATTACCTCCTTCTTTTCCAAAAGTGCCCGCTTTGCCTCGGTGGCTTTGAGGGCCTGATAAGCCTTCCTCTTTTTCAGGAGATTTTCTGGAACCAAAGGGATCTTTTTTCTTTGCCTGATACAGAAAATTGAGATCAGAGACAATACTTAAGAAATACTTGAATGGATTTCCAAACCATTTCCTAGGCTTCGGGAAACATTAGTCTTCAAATTCCTAAAAACCGAGACGCTCCTGAAACCTGTGATTTCTGACTCCAGTCCTCAAAGTGGACCCTTAACATTCCCTCGGCCCGAAGCGTTAAAAAACCATGAATCCTTTGGCTACCGTTCTTCGTAATGTCAATGTAGCTTTTACTGACACAGCCTTTTATAAACACTAGAAGCGACGACATCCTAGTAAAACCCTGTAGGGTCGGGGCGGGTGCAGACCCATCTGTAGCGGGAATACCTAAGTCAGGCTGCGTGAACACAATTCCGGCACTCTCCAGCTCGCGGCCTGGAAGTCAATCCTCGCCCCTCCAGGTAACCCGAACTTGAACGGCCGCCTCCACCCGCCCGCACCCTACGGCTCCTCACTCTTCACCCCCACCCTCTGTAATCTGGAGACTTTTCTAGTATCTCCCTCCAGTCCGCAAGTATCCTTAATTCCCGCGACCGGGAAATAAACACCGTGGCTGGCACCGGATGCTCAAGGATCCTCTCCACAGATTCAAGCCCCAAATACTCACTCGTCTTCTGCCATCTTCCCAAGGCAGCGGCTACTGCTCATGCGCAGTCCTACCACGTGGGGAAGAGAGAAACCGCTCTATGCTTACTTGACCATAGAGTCGGCTTTTCTATAGCTCACGACCCGGAGAGTAAGGGTCCTCTTAGCATCGGGGAACCGCCGAGATCGTGCTAACCCCGATTCCTGCTAAAAGCCGCACAAAACTTTATTTACACTGCTTCTCAATGGTTTAGAGCTCTGTAATATTCAAGATCCATCCCTTTTCACTTAAGCTATATTTTCGTAATGCTAGTGGCTGGGCTTATAAATGAAACGCTTCCTAGAATGCACCTACGACTTCCGGCCAGGGGCGGGAGCAGCTGCTCCGGCTTCCGCTGGGCTGCGCGACTCCGGAAGTGACGACGGGCAATTGCGGGACAGCGTTTCAAGCTCCCCACCGAGCGAGCGGGGCGGCGCGGCGGCTTCGGCTCTCACGTGTGGGCGGAGGTGTCGTGGTCGACGTCGGATGGTAAAAACGCAGCACTGATTCCGTCTGCCCAGCTCCGTCGGCGGGCCCTTGATCTGTACCTTAGTTTCCTTTACCATAAAATGAGTATAATGACCTTACCCAATAGCCTCTCGAGGCTTCTCTGAGCCACTCGATATAAAGCGCGTGGCACGAGGACGGACAGGAAGCGGTCAACACTGTGTTATTAGTGCCGGACCGAAAGCTAGACATTCCTCCTCGTCATCTCAGGACATTCCCTCTTACCACCTGGAATATGCTTCCTTCTCTCCTGGCCTTCATAAAACAATGGGGAATAACCCGACTCCTGCATTTTCTGAAAACCTTCAGAGCGTCGCGTCTCAAGCATTAACGTCTCAGGCATAGGAGCCACCCGAGGATCTTAAGATGTAGATTTTTACTCAGGAGGGGGTGGGGGATTCTGGTCGATAATGGCATTTTTAATGTGCTTCAAAGGGATGCGGTTGCTTCAGGTCTCTGGACTAACATTTGGCCAGCAGGGCTCAGCAGTCGTCTTCCTTTCTCTCAATTCCGCCAGCGCAGCACTGTATTTTTTATGTTTCTTCCCCATGATACTAGGAGGGCAAGGCGTTGCTCATCCCTGATCCTAAGGGTCTAGCACAGGTGTCTTAATCTTGCCACCATTGGCACTGGGGGCCAGGTAAGTGTTTGCTGTGGGGGGCTGTCCTGTGTATTGTAATGTTTAGCAGCGTCCCAAACTTCACCCACTGTCAGTAGCTGCGCCACGCGAGATGTGACAAAAATGTGTCCAGGCAATTGCCAAGTACCTACCACAGTGTATTTGTTTATCCTAAGGGTCTAGGGCAGTGTTGTTATTTGACAGTCAGCACTTACAGGGATCACCACAGACTTTATCCTGCACTGTTTGGCTTATTGTTTCCCTAATTAGATTGGGTGCTCTGAAGGCCGGGAACTTCTCTGAACCTTCTACAGCACCTGTCACAACCCTGGACACCTGCAGGGGCTTGTTAACTAAGTTCAGGGCATCATACTGTTGTATGTTATGGAACTAGTCCAACCACAAAGATAGTGCAGTGCACAGAGCTCACTCCCTGATGAATAAATATTAAAGGACAACTTGAGGCAAAATAACTGATAATATATATTAATTATGTATTTAAGTCTCTATAGGAACTTATACAGAATTTCTTAACGTGTATGTGATAGCAATGGATGTTTAAATCTTTACTTAATTATAGTATTTAAATCTGTAAAATGTTTTCTTTCATTATTCTTAAGTTACTGTTATGTGTAAACTATATCAGCTCCATGAATTTAAAAATTTTTGGACTCTTGAAGTATAATGTGATTCAGGCACTATTCTGATACCATCTAAGTTAAAAATTAAAAACATATGTATTATAGAGAGTAAAAAAAGTTTTCTTGAGTTCATTTTTTTTTATAATCAATTTATTTTTTGGAAACATCTTTAAACTATCATCCATTTAGAAAACATGATTAACTGGTGGCTAAAATGATGGTGATACCTTCATGAAACAGCCAGTATTAAAGTAATAGTCATACCTATTCAACTATACCTATTTTTAACCAACAAATTAGTATGTGTATACTAACAGTATGCAGTTATTTTCCTAAAAGGTCATATAGATAAGGTTTATATCTATATATAATCTGTGTATGTATATGTGTGTGTGTGTAGATATATATAAGTTAAGATCCATCAGAAATACATGGTGGTAAGTTACCTCTAAAAAAAAATTAAAATATCAAAGGACAGTATACTCTTCAGGGTCACAGACTATGGTGTGAGGCTCATTCTCACTCATCACCTCACCATGTATCTTACTTTGTTAAGAGCCGAAAACAGAAGGATCACCAAAGCGTAAGACATCCATTAGATATCTAACAAGGAACAAAAATAAGTCCATATTTTGTAACTTCCCCTGTCTACAGATACGAGGTAGGTTCTCTGGTACAGACACACTGAGGAGGAATTTCAGGGGTATTAATACTCCTGGCTGAAGACTTTGGAGGCCAGGACTAAGGAAAAGGTTTCCAATGCCAGCAGATGGTGCTAGGAGAGTACTTATGCTCAGTGCCAAAGCCGTCGTTCCATCAGACTGGTCGGAGAACAAGGGATGGAGTCCCAAGATGTTCACTAGCTGAACATATTTACTGAGCTTCGACCACGTGCTCTAACACGAGGTGAGATACAGGGTTTTTCCGAAGTGAAGTTACTGAATGAGAACGTGGCATTGCCGTTTACAGCATTAAGAATCCTGTTCTTTTTAGCTTGTCTTCAGAGGCCTCTGCTCTCTTCTCTTTTTTTTTAATCCTTGCCCGAGGATATTTTTTCCATTGCTTTACAGAGAGAGTGGAAGGGAGAGAGAGAAACATCAACTGGCTGCCTCTTGCACGCACCCCGACCAGGGCCAGGGATCAGCCTGCAACAGAGGAATGTGCCCTTCACTGGAATCGAACCCAGGACCCTTCAATCCACGGGCCAACGATCTAACCACTGAGCCAAATCAGCTAGGGCACTTTTTTCTTGATCACTTCAATGGTCCATCATTAGGGAATGATTATATAAATTATGGAAGGCCCTGGCCAGGTAGCTCAGTTGGTTAGAGCATCATCCTGATACACCAAGGTTGCGGGTTCAATCCCCAGTCAGGGCACATATAACACATCCAAGAACCAACCAGTGAGTGCATAAATAAGTGGAACAGCAAATCAATGTTTCTATCTCTCCCCCTCCTTCCTTTCTCTCTCTAAAATCAATAAAAGAAAAAAAATACATAAATTATGGAAGACAATACAATTATATGCAGTGAGGTAGACCTTCAAGTCCCAAAATCTCAGTGGTATGTGTTTTTCATTTTTTGGCCTGCTGCCATGCATTCCCATTTCCTAACAGTATCCTGTTTCTCCTGTGGACTGGTCTCTCCCTCATCGTGTCCGTTCTGTGGGAACGAAGTCCTAAATCCACGTGTTTGCCCTCCACACACAAGTTAAAAGGGTCTCTGGGAGATCTTCCCAGTCCTCTCACCTGCCCAGTCGGAGGGGCATGAGAACCTAAACTTCTCTTCTTTGGTTCTGAGTCCTGAGCAGCGATGATGGAAGAAATGTAGGTTTGGGGTAAAACTTTTAAGGATTTCAGCCTACTGAGTGAAACCTGGAATTTCCTTGTTCCTGTGCTTCTCAAGTCTGGTGTTTTTTCAAACTTCCCTTCAACCCTTATCCTTCCTATAAAACTCCTTCACACTAACCAGATTGGTTTCTGTTGCTTGTGACCAAAGAATCCTGACTATAATATCCCCAGACATTTGGAAAATGTCCATACTGTATTGTAGTTGAAAAAGCAAGATACAGAATAGGATGTTAAGAGAGTGGTCCTAGTTGTTTTTGTTTTTTTGGCTATAGATGCACTTGTATGTAACAATTTTGGAAGGATATACAAGAAAGTGTAGATGGGTGTTATTTTTGGAAAATGTGAGTGGGGCCTGGAATGGGAGCAAGACTTACGTTTTGTGGTATGCCCTTTATCACGTCTTTATTAGTTTAATAAAAAGCTCTCTAGGTCATTAAGGTCTTGTGATTTGCCTGTTTTAGAAACTAGTTAACTGTATGTTTTTTAAGACTCCTTTCAGGACCAACATCTTGTGGTTCTCTGAACTGACCCCAGGACCCCTTTGCTAACACATCCCACAGTAAGTTATGTCAGTTTACTCTGCACTTTGGGATTATTTGGAACGCTACTCTCTCTCACTGAATCGCGCAGTAAGGCAAAAGCACCACACCCAGCACACCCGAAAGGGGCTCCATCTGTCCTTTCCCTTCTGCCCCACACCTCTTTCTTGGATTATGATCCTTCTTGCAGCCTACTTTGTTTTGTTTTGAGCTTTCCTTGCTGACACAGGTTACCAAGAAACGTGGGAGAGGGATTACAGCAGGTCCTGGAATAATACCGTTTTGTTATCATGTTGATGAGATGCCATAGGAACTTAACTCTTGTTTATATCAATTAGCTTATGGTAAAATTGGTTTCGTATAGTTTCACCACAGTTCCAAGAACCTATCAATGACCTTCAGTAAGAACTTACTGTAGTGTGAGGGCAGCCAGGTGAGTCTAGAGTTGGAGAAAGCAACACGGACAACAGCTTTTGACCTTGAAAAACAAGCATAAGGGAGCAAAAGTGGGAAGGAAAAAGGAGAGAACAGGTGAAGGGCAGGCAGCAGCCTTTTGAGGGTCGAGGAGAGACCCAGGAAGCTGGGTAGGAAGGAGACAGCGTGCAGTAGGTAAGACCAAAAACAAAACCGGAAAACCCAACCCTCTCCTGAATTATTTCACGGGTAATGGAGTATTAGCTTTTCCTACCTTCCATACTTCTTCAACACCACCTCATTTTACACCAAGAAATGGAGGGTCAGGACGAGTCCTCCTCATTTATCGGGAGGAAGCTGAGGCTGAGAGTAACTCGCAGGAAGGTATCTGATTGCGTGTTAGATAGAAGTACTGGCACTTGTTTCCAGATTCTGCTGCCAAAGGCACTTTGTACCCACCCCCTGCACCGCTTCCCTTGACCTTCACAGAAATGATATTTTCCCAGAAGGCTCTTCTTGCCTTTGCAAGTGTTGCCAAAGGCCGGGCTACAGCTCATGCATGCGAGGAATACAGATTAAGGTCTCTTATAAGGCCTCTGACCTAGAAACAATGCAGACCCAGGCTGTTCATATAACAGAGTCTACTTTATACTACAAATGTGCCTCTACCATTTGTGTGTATGCTGAACCAGATTTCTCCACATACTTAACACTATAATTACAAAATTCCTTTTCCTTCATCCCTGCAGAAAGTATATTTTTTTCTCAAACATAACTCAGGAATCTGTACTAAGAACCAGGGCATGGAAATAGTTTGTAGCTCTCTACCAAGTGGCACTCCTGAAGAATTTTAGCCCTCCTTTCTTTTCTCCAGAACTCCAGTCAGTTTCCAAATATAATGTAGTTATCTGCTTTTCTCTCTAGGTTGTGAGTTCCTTGGAAAGAGAAATCATCCTGAATTACACACGTCCCTAGTGTCTAGCACAGTGCCTGGAAACTGCTCAAAGCTTTGCTGGTTAATGCTCTCCACCTTCAGCTGGATCCCCAGGAGTCCTGTCTTGGAGACACACAGGCCTGGAGCAGAGCCAGAGGCTGGACTCAGAGCTTAGTCCCTAGAGGACAGCATAGCTAGTCCTGTGATCCCCAGATGGTGGGGTTTCTTTGTTTCTTTTCCCTTCCCTTTCTCCCCCCAAGAATCCACTGGCTTTCTCCACATCAGGGAGTACTAGGGCCCCTCCTGAAGCAAGGCCTCCCACTCCCGGCTGGGGGCTTCCACCATCCTCAGAAAAGATGCCTGGTCTTTGCTCTGGGCCTGCCTCTGGGAACAAACTCTGATCCTAACTAAGCAGCCAGATGATCCCTCCTTCTAACTCTTCATTCAGGGTGCACCCCCACTGCAAAGGGCCAGAGAGGGACAGAATGTCACGATGGTCACACATTAATCCTTAGCAAGGACAGCAGCTCAACATCAGGGCAACACTGCAAAAGACATTAGGGGACGATTCAAACAGTAATTATTCTAATTTCTATTAGTTTTATGAGGACAACTTCCTATTTATATATTGATTGTTGCTGAATCTTGTATTCACAACTGCTACTGCCTTAAGGGCAGGGGGTAAGCAATGAAACCATAAAGTAAGGGTGTAAATATAAGTTCTAGCCTCCCCCCCAATTTAAGTCCTATACTCGCACCCCAGAAATACATTTCATCCCCTGGTAGTTTCCCTAACAATCTGGGTAGAGTCACACTCATGAGGACAAGAACCCAGAAGGGCCTCGTGGGGCTGATTTTACAGATGAGGTTATAGAGGTATTTCTCAATACAGTTTGGTCAAAGCTATGACTCCAGCGAGAAACATGTTAATTCTGGAACAAGTTTTCTTTTTTAAATTTATTTTTTTTAATTTTTAAAATTGATTTGAGAGAGAGAGAGAGAGAGAAACATTGGTTGCCTCTCACAAGCTCCCAGGATTGAAACTGCAACTTTCTGGTGTGTATGGGACGACGCTCCAGCCAAGCCACACTGGCAGGGCTAAATTCTTATTGATTTTAGAGAGAAAGAAGGAGAGAGAGAGAGGGGCGGGAGGAGCCATCAATTTGTTGTTCCACTCATTTATGCATCATTGGTTAATTCTTGTATGTGCCCTGACCAGGGATGGAAAACGCAACCTTGTTGTGTTGGGACGACACCCTAACCACTGAGCAACCTGGCCAGGGCTGGAACAAGTCTTATATAAAATAGTTTTCTTTACTTACCCCTTAGCTGCCGCTGCCTTTTCGTTTTTCTTTTAGCCTTCTTGTCCTCGCAGAAACAAAATAAATATAAGACTATACAGAGCCCAGCCGGTTTGGCTCAGTGGTTGAGCATTGACCTATGAACCAGGAGGTCACGGTTCAGTTCCCAGCCAGGGCACATGCCCGGGTTGTGGGTTCGATCCCCAGTAGGGGGTGTGCAGGAGGCAGCTGATCAATGACTCTCATCATTGATGTTTCTGTCTCTCCCTCTCCCTTCCTCTCTCTGAAATAAAACACAAAAACACACACACAAAAAAACCATATTAAAGAATATATGGAAGCCCTGGCCAGTGTGGCTCAGTTGGTTGGGCATCTTCCTGTGCACCAAAAGGTTGCTGGTTCGATTCCCACTCAGGGCACATGTCCAGGTTGCCGGCTTGATCCCTGGTAGGGGGCGTGCAGGAGGCGGCCGATCAAGGTTACACTCTCACATCAATGTTTCTCTCCCTCTCTCTAAAAATAAATTATTCTAAATATATATATATCTATATATATGTATATATATAGATATATATATATGTATATGGAAGAAAACGTCCTACAGATTGAGGCTCACTTATCTAACTTTTCAAATCACCACATTTTTCCTTCCTTAATTAAGGACCCAGGTGACAGGTGTAGAGATGGAGGCCAGAGTTGTATGTGACTAAACTTTCTCACTGACCAACTCTGTTTAATTTGTAACTGTTTGGAAAGGCCGATCAATTAAAATCCTGCCCCCTCACTGGTTAGGCTACTTTTTGGCAATAGTAAGTATGTTTAAATAGAACTCCCACTGAACACTTACCGTTTCTTCTGGGAAAAGCAGCCATTCCTACTTGCAAAATCAAGACAATCACAGTTGCACATTTTCCCAAATCTTTGGCTGTATTGCAACGGTTGTTTCATTTTGTAATCTCCAACTAAACATTTCCTAACCATGGATTAACAATATAGGTACTGACTGGTTTCTTTTAACAGTGTTTATCCAACATAACAAAATAAACTGCAATTTGTTATACTTTTTTTACAAAACATTTTATAAATATTTTTACAAAATGTATACAAAGCAATTTCAAGTGAGACATACTATACAAATGAAGGTATTTAAGCAAATAAAGCCCACACCACACTGACAGTGAGTGACGCGTCCTCTTTAAGTCAAGTCAGTCTGTAAGGCCTCCCTAATCTAACAAAGTCTACCAAATTCTTCAGAGCTAAAATAGTTCTTTTTTCGTAATTGCCAGTTTAAAATTTGCTTTATCTTTAGGCAGTACTTAAGGACACAGAAAATCAAATGCTTAATAACAAATTCATACTTTTCAACAACAACAGAAGAAAAAAAAAAGAAAAGAAAATGATTTTTGTTACTGAGTACAAGTAGTTCTAAAACTTAACTTTGACTATGAACCTGAACAACTGAAGGCTGGCCATCCGAGGCTGAGCTCTCTTACCCTTCACCAGAGGGCTCGACGTGCGGGTCATGACCTATGTGCGCACAACCTAATCACAGGAGTAAAATACATTTCGTAATCTTCATTTGCCATTATCTAGAATCTTTCCCCCATAAAAAGTAAACTTACATACAAGGACACAGAAATTTACAAGTTTCATTTTGGTAAATTAGGCTCTCCATTTGCTAGACGAGTGTCAGGGCTTAAGAACCCTGTAAGATGGTACATAGAAAAGCTAGGACCGGGGTGGCAGGGCAGGGAAGAGGTGCGACAAATGCACACAAAGCTCAACTTGTCTCTTAAAAATTCCACTGATTCGCAGTAATTCATGTAACTCATTAGCAGCCTTTGCGAAGGCTTCCCGGTGTAAGTTCCACAACGAGGAGACTCTGATCAGGAGGGACCATCTTTAGGTCTTGCTAGGAATTAGGGGCGCATGGGCCCTAAGGGAAGAAGAGCCTGCGAAATCATGGGGTTCAGGGCAGGGTGCTACCCCAGGGCTGCCCAGACAGAAAGTTCCGACTGGCAGCACCAACTTACCTAACATGTTACAGTAAAGGAACAAGGGGAAATCTGCAACTTGGGACGTTGGCACAAATAAGGCAGAAATGGTAACCCTAAGGTGGCCCAGATGTTCCCATTTCTGTTGGCTGAGGGTGGGAGCAGGGAGAAGGTATTTTGCTTCTAGGAAGACTGGCTGTCTCACAGGATTTGTCTGTGTGGGGGGACAAAGGGGCAGAGACACAGGTCTTCTGTTGCTGTGTTTTCTAGTAATCAGAAGCCTTCCTTTCCATCACAGGCCAATGTGGAAAAGAACGTCCAACATGATGACAATGGGAGTCATGCCCATTCTTGGGACAGCCAGAGGCAGAGCCTGGCAACGTGCCAGAGTGGAGACCAGTGGGCGCACCTCTGAAGCCAGAGAGACAGAGTAAATGAGAGCGTGTGCACGCTGTAACCACAATGACCTCGGGGTCTGAACAGCTCAGGCACATCCACACACACGTGTGACAGTACATAGCAAATACCGTTAAGTAGCTTTCCCCGGGACAGGACATAACTGACGTTACAATGACACCGAGAATGAAAGTAACAACAGAGACGGGACGACCTGGGGCAGGTACAGAAGAAAGGAAAACGGGGAAAGCTCCCTGAAAAGAAATATAAATAAATAAAGCAGTAAGTCATGTTCACTGATATGAACATAGGCCAAACACAAGCCATGACAGGGCGTGTCCTTTGGCTCTCGAGTGGGAACCCCACGTCTCAGGCCTCTTCGCTCCATGGTGGGCTGGCTGGTTACCTTTGGTTTGTCTGTGTTTTGGTAATGATTGCTGCCAGGGGCGACTACTGTTCTCAGATAACAAGAAGCAGAAACAAGGCCAAAGTCCCCTTACGGTTTAAACTGAAACATTACAACATGGTTTTCCAAGGAAAGTGCTTTTGACGCTTGGCTGTTTGTTGTGGGAGAGGGTGCAAAGAGAGGCTCCATGAAACGAACCCAGCAACAAACAAAAACGTACACCATATGTTGACTATATCCAATCATAAAACGCAAAACGCTTGTTTTTTTCCTCAACAGTTAACATATATATGCTTTTACATATATACACGTTATACTCCTCATGGCTCCTCCCCGCCTCCCCTGTGCACGTCCCCACTTCCCTTCACTCCGCCGGGTGGAAAGACCTCGCCCGCCGCCGCCGCCAGCGCAGCACCGCCTGCGTGGACCCACCACGCATGTGCAGGCAGAGCTTCCGCTCGCTCGCGGCGTCGGCACAGCCCCTGCGCCGGGGCGGGGAAGCCCCGCGGGCCGCTCGGCGCCAGCAGCGCCGCTCGGGGCCGAGGCCCAGAACCGGGCCGTCTCCCCTCTGACAACCAAAAAACCCAAAAAGCCAAAACTGGGAGATACAGTGGGATATTCTTTAAAAAGTAGCTTCTATCAGTCCTGTTTGATTTTCTTTAATAAGTCTGTTCTTTTCAAATGACTTATGATTGTCAGAATTTTACCCAGGGCCAAGTGTACTATGATCTCATCGAGTTATAGTTTTTTTGTGTTTTTTTTTTTTTTTTGTAAAAAAACAAAAAAAACAAGTAAACGGAAAAAAAAAAAAAAAAAAAGGACTACAAGCGCTGTCAGAACACTTGAAATGTGTAGGGCCTATCAGACTGCTTTCTAACAAGGGTTCGTTTTACTACGGGACCCCCGCAGCCACGACGAGTATTGCTCTTAAACAAAGGACGGGGCGCGGGGGAGAACCTGTGACGGGGGGTCCAGCAGGAGGAGACGGGAGGCGCCGCTGGTCCGGGCGGGCGGCCGCGGCGATTAACACTCCAGGATACTATTTACAGCGGCTTCTAAAATGGAGTCCGTCTCGACGACGCCTTCGCTGTGGTCCGGCATGAACTTTTCCAGGCAGCTTTCCTGCGAGGCCATGGGAGAGAAGTTGGGGAAATCCAGCTCGACGGGGCCGCCGCGGGCGGGGTCGGCCGGGGCCGGCCGCCCTGCCTTCTTGAGCTCCAGGAGGTTCTGGAAGGTCGTCTCCAGGCTCCTGGCGAGCTGCAGGTCCGGCTGGGGCTCGCCCGAGCCTTTCATGATGTCCGTGTGTAAAACTTCGTTCTCTGGAGAACTCCTCAGAGTTTTGTCCTGGAAGTTGTTACACGTCAGCTCCGAGGGCGGGTCGGCGAGGGCGCCGGGGGCCTTGCTCTCGGCCCCGGGCCCGGGCCCCGGCCTGGACGAGGCCCTCCGGGGCCCCTCGGGGCCGGGCGCGCACTCGCCGCCCGGGGTCGGGTCTCTCCGGCCGGCCTTCTCCTCGGGCGCGCCCCGGGCCTGCGCCGAGCCGGCTCTGTCGCACTTGGGCGCCCTGCCCGGGCACTCGGCCTTTTTAGAAACGTTTCCTTCCGCGGAGACCACGATGTGGTTAGGCACTAGATGAAGCGGGTCGGGGTTCGCGGGGTCCGCCGCGCCCGGCTTGGCTCGGTCTCTGCCCGGGGCCCGGGCCGTCGCATGGAGGGAGCTGGTGCTTTTGCTGCCATGCTGGTCACTCCTGCCCAGCTGCGGGTCGGGCGCAGCTTTGTCAAGTTTGAAGGAGCAACAGAAATCGGCCTGAAAGCCCTCTGGAAATGGGAACAGAAAGAACGGTAATGAGGGCGGGCGACACCACGGACCCTCGGGGGCCGCGTGCAAAGCCCCGGCCGGCCCGGGCCCCAGGCCGCCGAGACGGCCACGGCCGAGGCGGCGCAGGAGCGCAGCGCTAGGGGGCGCCCGCAACAGTAACCGAGGCCGCGGGCCCCCTCCCGCGAGGAGCTTACACCTCTGCAAAGGTAGCTAGCTGCTTGATGACAGCGGGACACCAGGCGGACTCTGTCTCGCGCTCTCACTGTTCTTTTTAAATAGTTTGTTGTTAATGACTGCTTTGAAACAGTCTGAAAACAAACAGGAATTAGGTTCTAGTATCAGCCTGGTTTCTTCCTTGGTGCAGAGATCTCGAGAATGAGGCTCTGGCGGGGAGTGGGGTGTGATGGACACGACTGTCTGTCTTTGGGATGATAGCACTTCGTTCCCTCTAGACACCCGTGAGGGGCCCTGGAATAACCAGCTGCACTTCGCCAGGAGCGCGCAAAACAAAGGTCACCGCCGATCCAAAATGATGCCTGCTTGGAAGGACAGCGGGGCATGGAGGACCGTGTGGGTCAGCGGGCACTGGGCTGGGCCAGCCGGAAGAGCCAGGGACAATGGCAAGAGAAATGGTAGTAAGGACGTAGGGGGCTGAGGGTGCAGGGGAAGGAGGACAGGCTGTTATTATGCAAGGGCAGAGAAAGTGTTAACTCTGGGAGTAATGGAAGTGAAACAGGGCTGTGGCGACATCTGTAAAACCACAAACGTGAATTGTTCACCAAATCGCAAATATGGGATCTAGGGGACATAGCCTTGGAATCTAAAAGCTGATGCCATCCAACAAACAACTGAATACGTAAGAGAAGGAAGCAGGTCCCTGCCGTCACACTCATGCCCGGGGGCTGTGACTAAGTTGGAGGGCTTCTCCACAACCCACTCTGGAAAAGCAGGAGATTTCAGGGTCAAGGGAAAAGGTCAGAAAACTACCCTGCATTATTCTGGTCCTTTTCAGAGAGATTTGAGGATTCTCCTGTGGGGCTCTCCCTTTACACTGAGTGCAAGGATTATATATTCTCTTCGGAAATTTCTTGAGCCACATTAAACACAAGGCAGAACCTTAATCTTTAAGTATCAGAAAAGACATTAATGTTATGGAAGTAAAGCCACAGGAAAATACAGCAGTCCTCAAATAATGTTTTGTTCAACGTCATTTCTTTATATGGAAATATAATGAGGAAAAAAATTGATGAGGGAAAACCCCCTCTGATTCCCTGCCAGGGTAACTGCCCGTGTGGGTTCGCACGTTCTCCCCACGTCTGCGTGGGTTTCTCCCAGAACTCTGATTTCCTCTCACATCCCCAGGACGTGCACGCGAGGTGAACTGAGTATCTACACTGCCCCAGGCTGAGTGAGTGGAGGTGTGTGCGATGTGTCCTGCCATGGAAGGGCATCCTGTACAGGGTTGAAAAAAAATATCTTACTTGTTTTTATTAATTTTTCTTAAATGTATGTATAGCTCACATTTATTTCAATGTTTAATATTAGAAGTGTTTTGGGTTTTTATTTAGAAGTTTGTTGATGTTTCTGTGACCAGAAATATGCCGTAGGAACATAACTCTTGCTTGTATCAATCAGCCTGTGGAAAATTTGGTTTTCTTAGAGTTGCTTTGCATAAAATTGCAGTTTCCAAGAAACTATAGATGACATTAAGTGAGAACTTACTGTAATAGTCCAATATAGGGATATGGATTAGCTAAATTAGCAAATTAATGCATTAAAATTATTAAATATTATTTTGAAAACTTTAGCAACATGATAAAAACTTCAGATGGTTAAGTGGAGAAGAATTAGAATCATAAAATTATATCTAGCATATGACACACGATTATAACTGTATGTCACTGACGCGTGCAAATGGGAACCAAAACTGGTAGAAAACTTCGAGAATAAAATTTCTTTTATAGGAAGGTGAAAGTATGGGTAAAACCTGTATCCCATGAATTGTTATAATGCTATTGGATTTAAACAATTTTAGAGGCTAGAAAAAAGTTAGAACTCATTTTTGAAGGGCAGAATGTGGGTCAACTCTAATGTGTGTACACTTAACAGGAAACTGGTGGGTGAGAGACAAGTACTTAGGAGTTTTACAATTTCCTAGCTTGTGGACAGGGACTGTGTTTTACTGACTTTTCTCCCTAACAATGCCGTGTACACAGTGAGATAACCCAGTAATTTGCTGAGGTTTAATTGCTTCTGGAAGGCTTCTGACTTAATTTAGTTCTCAACAGTTAGAGAACAACTGAGAAGTTTGAGTTCATTATGGGGAAAACTAATCACTTTCCAAAGTATAAAATTCCAGATTGGATATTGTAGACTGTAGACCTTCCCAGAGTATTCTTATCCTGCTCTCAACTCTGGGCTTGTTCTCCCCAGAATTCATGCTCTACCTTCAGGTTCCACATCAAAGGTAGGTTCAGGCAGGCTCTCCACAGGCCAGCGGCCCCGAGCTATGGTGGGGGCGCTCCTCCACCTCCACCTTCACCTCCACCTCTACCTCCACCTCCACCCTAGCTGTCTTACCAGGGTCCACAAGTGCCAGCCGCTTGTCCCGGGACAGAGATGCTCTCTCCTCCTGGTTGAACATTCTGTCGATCATCACCATCTCAGCAGAAGGATTAATACGCTGAAAAGGAGAGAGTCCAGTCATTTCAGGTACCTTTTAACAAGTGCAAGTCTCTCCCTGCATCTTTGGAACAACTGAAGCAGTCTGAAATGAGAGCTTAATGTCTAGATTCCAGTCGTGTCCCATTTAGTCATATTTCTCCTTGCCACATGGGATGCATTATTTAAAAATTGTATTATTGGGGAAAGGTAATCTACACATTGGTATTAATGGGGATGGAAAAAGTAAACCTTTGTTCTTCACCTCCCTGTGCCCTCCTCCCACCCCTAGTGTCTCTCCCTGGAGGCACCTCCAGGCCTACTAGTTTAATACACTCTTCCAGAAATATATAATGCACATATACACATTCATGTCCTTATTTTTTTTTTTGGTATATTTTGCACACAAATGGTAGCAACAACACACACTGTTCTGTACCTTTCTCAATATCCCTTCTCCTAATAACATGTTGGACATCTTTTCATTAGAATGACCTTTTACTTTATACTCTGCTTTGCTTTGTGTTTTTTATTAGGGCTTTCCTTAAAGTTAGTTTATGTTGTACAGAATCAAATCTTAAATTACATTTCTGGGTCATATTTAACATGAAAACTCATGGCAGATACAATTTGACCAAACAAGTATTCCTTTCCTCAAAAATGATAGTCTTGCCCGGCCAGGCGTGGCTCAGGGGTTGAGCGTCGACCTAGGATCTAGGCGATCAGGGTTCGATTCCTGGTCAGGGCACGTGCCCAGGTTGCGGGCTTGATCCCCAGTTGGGGGTGTGCAGGAGGCAGCTGATCAATGACTCACTCATCATTGATGTTTCCATCTCTCCCTCCCTCTCCTTTCCTCTCTCTGAAATCAATAAAGATATATTAAAAAATAATAATAATAATAAAAAAATGATAGCCTTTTTGATGTCTCAGAGTTTTGTTTTAGAAATGGTTGTCAATATAAGAACAACCATTTCAGACTTTGGAGGCATAATTTTAAATAAAAAGATATTAGTATTATATATTTAAATATATATATATATTTAAGTAAGCACAAACACACATACTTACATATTTCCGCTATATTGTATATGTGTATAATGTAATTCAACTAATCCCCAAGGTACATTTCCAAAGTTGATCTCAAATTGAAAACCACTGTAAGAGGTCTATTTATAGGTTAAAGCCCATATGATTTTAGAACTGCTTCTAAAATCTCAGACTAGGTTTGGTCTTTCCATCATTTTCTGAGGCTTCTTAGTCCTTCCTCTAATTGGTGCTTTAAAACCAATTTTAGTTCCCATTTGAGGTGATGAAATGTTCTGGAATTAGTGGTGATGGTTGTGCGATCTTGTGAATATACTAAGAACCATCAAGTTGTACATTTTAAAATTAAGTGTGAATTTTATGTCATGTTAACAATCAGTTAAAAACAAGGCAGCACTAATTGTAACATCTGTCATCACCTAGTCTTTTCCGATGTCGCTGTGAACAACCTTCACTGGCAGTGCCCCTGGGCCCCCCACCTCTCTGGGCTGGTGGGAGGCAGCACACAGCATCAGAGTGGGGACCAGGGTGTCCGGTGGTCCTGGGCTGTATCCTGGCTCTGCTAATTATCCTACAAACTTACAAGCTATACGATCCTGGGTGAATTACTTAACCAGAGCCCTAGGTTCCTCATTTGGAACAACCACAGTAGCGCTGCTGGTGATCGACCAAGTAACACGCAATAGATATTAGCAGCTGTGAGTAGTAAGTCAAGTGTAAGGTTTTCTACAAACTTAATATCTGTGCCTTTTAAACTATGCTGGGAAAATTCCTTGAGGTTTTTCTCTCAGAATCAGTAGCTGTGACCTGTAGAGTTTAAAAAGCAAATGTGCTTGGTAGCAGTTTACCATGGCGTCTTCTAGGAGCAGGCATCTGTACTTGTTAAGCATAGCTTGGGTCCTTTTCAGGAGCTGAGTGGCAACTGTTTCAAATTCATTGTCGACTGTAAAAAGAGAGAGAAAATAGTGAGTAGTGAGCGAGTGCAAACCACCACAAGGTCTGTCATTTCTTAGGACTGAAATGCATTAGTCTTCCATTGTTCAAGCAGGTCTTGTCTGTAGCAATTTTCTCTCTCAGATTAGCTTTTCTGTGATTAAACATCATGCTTCTGCACTGCCTTCCGCACTCCCCACTGGTATGTGATCATGGAAACTCAGTTCAATACTAGCTTTTATTAACCTTATATAAGAAGCCATACACACAGTATTTTTAACATCACCCGTAAAAGAAAACCACATTACACAGACCAGCAACAAATGTCAAGCTTCTGCTTCCTTCCAGTGGTATGAAAACTAAAACAGTTGAAACAACGAAGTCCTACATCAAAGTAGCTCATAATCTCTTGCAGGCCATGGTGCTGTGGCTCTGTCCTTGTCTGTTGGTCTCCAAAGGTCTCATGTTTTATGCTTCACTCTCCTCAGTGTCTTCATGTCCCTGTTCAATGCTGGATCTGGGCCTATTCCCTGGACCTCCCAGGGAAGCTCAGTGTGGACTGACCAAGACCATGACACTCAGATCAGAGGCCCCAGCTGGGGAGCAAGACTGGCAGCTGAGGGAAGGGTGAAAGTGGTGGGGAGCTACCAGAGTGAAGGCGTGGGAATGGTGGTGGGCAGGAGGGTAGAACTAAGCTGCACAGCTGGGAGAGGAAGCAGGCCCAGGCATGAGAACGGGGAGTCCTAGGCTGGAGGAAGGAGTCCTTATCCTTAACCCCTTTTTGCCAGTTTCTTGATACACTGCAATGCCCTGGACTCACTCTGGAGCCTCTAAGAATGCTTTGGGGGCTGGAGGATTGGTCTAACTCATAGATCTGGTAGCAGGAGCTAACTCTACCTAAACACAAGGACAGTGCCTGAATCACTGAGCAGAGCACCCAGTTCAGAGCCGTGCCACCTGCAGCCAGCAGCTCAAACAATGCTGGGTGTTCACTGCCCCCAAAACGCGTCCATAAAGACTCTGGCACTTGGGCATCCTTTCCCAGAATACCAAGAACAGTAAGTCACAACCCTGAACACAGACTGGGAAATGGAGAAAACCGGGAACAAGTCAGGCCTGTGATTAAAAACAATAACCTGGCTAAGGGCTGTCGCTCTTCTGTGGGGCATCCACAGAGGGCGCCTGGCGTCAAGGTGGCCTGCGGGGTCACGGCCTCTTTACCTTTCCTCAGGTCCTCGTCCGTGGGCATGGAGCCCTGGCACACGTGGTAGGAGAGCAGCCTCTGCACCGCGTCACTGAGTGATCGGAACTGACTTTTATCGGGCGTCACGGCGTGGGCTTGGTCCCTCTGCACCTGCTGGAGAATGCTTCAAAGGGGAAACCGCCTGTCAGCGCAGAGTCACGTGAAGACACTGAGCCCCCCAAAACGAAGGAACTGAATCCTTTGCATGCAGAGAGAGTGCGACACACAGGAATGCTGTTATTCATAGTGTAGCAGTTCTGTCTTTCCTTCGGTTTCACACTCTGTGTACCGGGGGGTTTAGATTTTGGTCTCACTGTCTCCACAGGGGACGCAAACCCTGGCCCTGGCCTCAGAAGCACAGTGTTCTCACCAACCGTTCACGCGTGGGGCGCGCACAGACCTGGGCAGTGCTGAGCACTGGCCGGCCACGCTTATGCTAACATTTCTGTTCTGAACACAGGAGCTTGGCAGGCCACGCTTCTCAGAGGCACCTGGCCAACCAGAGGGGACATGGTAAGATGGCAAAGGTCCCTTCTCCTTAAGAACCGAAGAGCAGACAGGCTCAAACTACACTTGAGATATTTATAGGTCCTAATGGAAACAAACTATAGGAAGAGATTTTCGGAGTATATATATATTAAAAAAAACTTTTTAAATATATCTTTATTGATTTCAGAGAGAGGAAGGGAGAGGGAGAGGAAGAGATAGAAACATCAAGGATGAGAGAGTCATTGATCGGCTGCCTCCTGCACGCCCCCTGCTGGGGATCGAGCCCACAACCCAGGCATGTGCCCTGATGGGGAATCGAACCACGATCTCCTGGGTGCTAGGTCGACGCTCAACCGCTGAGCCACGCCCGGCCAGGTCGAAGTATATTTTAAAAAATACTCTCCATGTTATTACAGCCTGACTTCTATTGTGTATGTATTAAAGGTCAGAAACCAAGAAAAATGTGCAAAAGAGCCACCTCCGAGGCCACTCACAGAGCTCCTTTAGTCAGCTGTTTTGCAGCGGGCCTCTTGTGTCCTCCGGAATGACCATCCACCTACGGACAAAACACACCTCTTTAATTCCCTTTTGTTGAAACATAAGCTCAATACAGTCACACGTCAAGGTCACTATGTTTTGAACACTTTCAACTCCCTGTCGAGCATATTCTAGGAATGTAGAACTTGACCTGCTAAAAACCAAAATGAGCAAGTCCACAGACCCACGCAGCAAAGCCGCACAGTGTCGAGATTACCAAAAGCTGAACCAGCAGTTCCTCAGAGGGACTCAGCTTGGACTGAAAGCCTGAACTCCGAACTCCCTGTACAGATGCATCATTATATTTTTGAAGAAGTGTATTTGTGAGTACCAACTCCACGAACATCTGAAAATTCAGGAGACATTACTTAATCCATCTTCTCAGTGGTCAGTAAGGAGCAAACACTTTTGAGCTCCTGTTTTACAGTTAAATGTGGAATCTACTAGGCGTTTCTATATCACATTAAGGAAACAAATACGCCTACATCAGAACCTGAGAACTGAACCAGATCCTTTGCCGAGTGGTCCAGGCAGGCGTGCACTGTAACAAGTTTCATTAAACTACTAATTGCTAAGTTTGATGGGGGAGAAACTAAGGCCTTAGTAAGCTGAAAAAAAAACCTTTTTTCCCTTTCTTTTTAGATCAGTGGTTGAGTTCAAAAACCACAGGGACTACTTCATACATTCCTGGTTGTTACTGCAGAAAAAAACAACACCTCTCAGTAAAACTAAGAGGAACAGATCCACTTTTGATCTGATAGTAAGTGGTATCATTCAATAGTAAACTACATTTTTTGAGTACCCACTCTGTGTTGGATGCTGATATATTATTAATTCACGAAAAAATGATAGCATTGTAAATGTGTGTGAAACAATAGATCCACTCATCCTATAAACATCAACATAGCAAGGCCTGGACCGCGGGGAAGGTCTTCAGTGAGCACTTCCGTGGACACACAGGCAACTGGGCCGACCGTGGAGACAATGCTTGGCGGCAACAACCGAGAGAAGGTGACAACTACATTTTCTTTCAAATATGCTAACCATTAGAAGAAGCTACGAAAACTGTGTTCTACCTGCACAGCTGGTTGGCCAGGAGACGCTCCAACTACTTTCTCCTGCTGTGGTTGTGCGATTCCTAAGGACGCTGGTATAACTTTGCTTCCAGAATCCTGTCCTATTAGAATTAACACATAAGAAAGATGTGGTTCAACAGAAATAGTAAATCAGGCCCATCATATAACCCTAGAGTCCAATGTATACAGATTATGGAACATTCTGGAAGGGATTTATCTATCATGGATGCTTAGTATGAGAAAAGAGAGCAGGAAATACATTTATCTACAAAAGCTCTGGAGGCAGAGGCAGGGATTATTAAAGCCCATTTAGGTAATTCGTAGAAATAAATACATAAATAAATAAGTAAATAAAAGCTGCCAGTGCTGCAGTTTCAAATTATCCAAGGTCTGAGGAACAGGCTCAAGCCAGGAATCTGTCGGTATTACCAAAATCCAAACTACAACTTAAGGACAGGAAGGCCCCAATGGGGCTGACTAGAGTGTACATGCTCTTGTCTTTCTGGTTCTTACTGAGCAATGCAGGTGTTCAAAGCTTTAGAAAAAATGGGAACACAGGCCACAATATTTTTAGTCTTGGGGGATTCTAAATATATACAGATAAAGCAACATGAGAATAATTACAAAGTCAACTGGGCCATATAATACTAAATTTTGTTGTTTCTAAGCAGCACATTTTTTTCACATAATTTAATTACAAGCACTTTTTTCTTGCTTAGTAGTATATAAAATGATGCTACAGGTGCAATGTGGAGAGGATTCAGAAGAAAGGATCAGAGTAGAGGTGAGACTGAGTCAGAAAGATTGTATGCAGAACGAGGGATGCGAGAAGGGTGTGCTTGGGTGTCGGGAGGGTGGGGATGAACCGAGGAGAGCTTGTGACGAAGGCTCCTGACCTGGCAGTGCGGTGCTCAAGAGGCCAGGCATCTGTGCTTGCCTCAGGCCATCGGGGGTCTTGGAAGCAGAAATGGGGGAAGTCTGATTCAAACATTTTTTCTGAGCCTGTCAAAAAATATTACCAAGATGGAAAAATTAATTGCATGATTAAAAGCTTTAATAGATTACTTAAAATGCCAACCAAGCCCGTTAATGCCTACTTGGCATCACCCTCAGGTTAGATCACAAAACACGGCACAAGTTGTGCGACACTCTCCTGTCACACTGGAGAACTGAAGAGTAGCCTTTAAAGCTGCAGGCACACTGGGCTGTTCAGACTGCTCGGCAGGGAGCCGGGGTGACACCAGACAGCTCTCCTGCTCACCGACCGTGCTCACGGTGCCCTGACAAGGCTGAGCCAGGAAATCACTCCGTCTCCGTCCCCGGGAATTTTACATCACACCTGCGAGGACTGACCCTGACGATCCGCCTCAGCACAGTGTCTGCCCTGGCTCCGGGCACCTGTTCAGGGCCCAGGCACCAGCCCCAGATCTACGGCCAGCACCCACTGTTTCTCCTGTGCAGATGATCTAAAGTACACTTCACCCCTGCCGCCGGTCTGCTTCTATTCTGGGTCATGTCAACATCGGGTGGCATGTGACTGGGAAATGTAAACTCAAGTGACTACGTGCTTCTTTTCTACAAATGAGGAAAATGAGTTGGATGACGCTTAAGGATTCTCAAGTTCCTTTTCACTAAAAAAAAAAAAAAATCTGTTATTGCTATAATTCTTTTAAGGTAAGACAATAAAGGGTTTTTAAATTACTTTCAACTTTTAATGCCTTAGGTTTTTAGAGGTTTTACTTCAGTCTCATATTTTGTACAGTGGATTTAGAGTTTAGTTTAACCACCTCCTCGGGGGCCTTGAACTATTATGTTGGCCTAAGTGGAATGTTCTCACCAACCATTCATGTGTGGGCGCTCACACAGATCCTGGCAATGCTCATGCTAATTCTGTTCTAAACAATTAGTTATCTATTTGTTTCTTTTTTCTAATATAAAAATGGAGAGGGGTTGGACCTCACCCAAGAAAGACTGGAGGAGGTCCTTAAAAGTCGGAAATGGTCCCCTTGTTCATCCTGCCATTAGCAGGGAAGGTGAGACCTACACCACTCTAGGTAGACAGGTAATCAGTTCTTAGTAAGAAAAGCCTGAGGGGAAAATTCTACAGTTTTCATGCATTGCCCCCAGAATGTAAGTCCACACTCTCCCACCACAGGGAATCACGTCGCCCGGACACCATGCGGTGGAGAGGCCTGGGACAGGCGGTGAGTACAGGCCTCCCTCACAAATATTTCCAGGGATGAACACTGAGGGCCACGTCGAGGAAGAAAGGAAACAGATAAAAGTTGGAAAAATGCAGTTCAACAGGGCACGGCTACGCATTAGGTGGGACTCTGAGATAACGAGGTCAACAGATGAACAGAGAAACCAGAATTCCTATGTTCCAACGGCCACAGTCCTTACAGCAGTGTGGCCACACAGCGCTGGGAGTTTCTGTCAATGCGCCCGGCGCACGTCGCCCAGAACAACGCCACCCTCCCCGCTTTAGGGCACACACCTTTTGTTTTGAGAAAATGCCCTCCCACCTTATTTATCAGAATGACCTGGCATGACTCTTAGCTATTAAACAGACAAAACAAAATCCAGGCATCCGTTAGGTAGTAAAACAATAAAAAAAAGCAAGAAAGAGATCTCTGTGAAAGTCAGGAGATGGGGTTGAGATTGGGGAGGCACATGGAGGGGCTGGTTTCTGGGGCTTCTGGTAATATTTTCCTTCTTGAGTGGTTACATGGATGGGTATTTGTTGACTGTACATTTATGCTTTATGCGTTTTTCGAAATGTGTTCTGTTGCACAATACAGACGAGTAATAAAAAGGAGAAACCAAGAACAATCTAATCCAATGTCAAAGCTGGAGAAGGTGCCATCATTTGAGGGGACAGAGCACGGTCACGTCTGAGAACATGGTTGGATCTGCAGAGGCCGTGTCTCTTCTCAGTGCGTTTGGGCTAGTGTTTCGCAGCCCCCTGGCTGGCCCGTGTGGGGGTGGGCGTTGGCCCCTGTGTGCCTTCATTCCCTCCTGCCTGTGCCCCTCACTGCGTCCCTTCCCTTGGGACTAGAGCAGTCAGTCCCGCTGTTACGCTGTGGGGGGAATGGAGAGGTTGGGGTGGGGTGGGGAGGGCCAGGGTGGAACCTGGTCTGACTTGGTCTGGCCCCTGCACTGGGATCGCCGTCACCAGGTCTGCACGTTCCGAAAGCTCCACCCTGTCTCCAGGTTGCTCCCAGTCCACTTATCCTCAGGGCAAGACTTTTGTTCACTGCTGTACCCCCAGCGCCAGAACAGGGCCTGGCACCACAGTGAGCATCCAGTAAACAGCTGTTAAGTAAAAATGAGCGAGGGGCATTTGAGATCTTGCTGCCCGGAATATGTCATCAGTTTGGCTCAAATAAACTCTTCTAAAAACTATCATTAAAAAAAAAAAGTGAGTGAATGAATTCCACTGCAGCAGAAGTCACAGGGGCCTGGGCTCCCAGTGCAGCCGTCTTCTCCCCGGGAGTCATCGCCTTTCTCTGCCTATGCTCACAGATGAAAATCTTCCAGAAATAACATTTAGCATTCTGCTGTTTTTACTGAACTATTGGAGAAGACCTCTTGAAATATATTTTCTTCACAAATAGAGAAGCTACTTAAGGATATTTTGTTGAGCACTTGGCTTCAAGAACCCTGCTAATATCAATGTACAAGTTTAACTCTTTAGACCCCCATGGATTACCTCTGTGATACAATTTAAAAGAAGCCAATTACAAATTAAATGATACAACCAAAAGTTGGGTCATCAATTCATCCTTTGGGTTGATTTAGGACCAAAATGGGGAACTGTGAACAAAATGTGGCACTGGAAGGTAACCTTGCAGGGCGATCTGATTATAAATTCCTAAGTGGGCAGGTCATGGTGAGTAGCCATACTCCAGGCTTATAACTTTTTAGTAAAAGGTTTATCTTTGCCTTAAGTAAGCCGTCCATTGTTTCTGTGCATCTAGGTTAACATACTTTTGAAACAATCCATAGCCACCCAAATGAGCACATAATCTTGTTAACTATCTTGTAATTCAATCCTCGCCTTGCTTTCTCCCATCTCCAGGTAACCTTTCTTACATTCCACCTTAATCTCAAATGCATAAAAAAGCTGCAAAGCAGTTATTTCTGGGAGCATCTGAGCTCTTGCTCCCAGCATATGTCCTCAGTTTGACTCAAACTCTTGTAAAAATTAAGAACAAACAAACAAAAAATTAGCAAGATGACATTTATCCAACAACAGGCATTTGCTGAATGAGGGAGACCATTTAGGATCTGCCCAATCACACTCTCCTCTGGGAAATGTCCCATTGCCACAAAAATGTGTCAGCCAGCAAGTTTAGAGAACACACAAAGATGTGTTACTTGCCAGAGGGTGTGAAGGGCCAAAAGCCAGGGAAGGAGCACCTTTTTTTTTCCCATCTAAAAGTGCCAAGCCTGCCCTGGCTGATTTGGCTCAATGGTTAGGGTGTCAGCCCTCCGACTGAAGGGTCCCGGGTTCAGTTCCAGCCAAGAGCATGTACCTCGGTTGCAGAGTGCGGGAGGCAATCAATCGATGTTTCTCTCTCTCCCTTCCACTCTCTCTGAAAAGCAATGGAAAAAATATCCTTGGGTGAGGGTTAAAAATAAATAAATAAAATTAAAAAAATAAAAATAAATAAAAGTGCCAAGCCTGCCAGTGGAGTAAACAGTGGAGCAGAGAGGTGTCTTTTTAAATTTTGGCTCAGGAGCACTTTCTCCTATTTGAACAAAGGCCCGGTATAGAGCAGCAGAGGCCCTGCATAACTTACTCACGTCACCCACAGCCCTGCTCCTCTGACCACAGGGGGCCAATCAGATCCTCTCCTGGAAATTTATAATGGGGGCGGGTGGGGAAGGAGAGGTAAATACCAAGAGCAGTGGTATACACACACACACACACACACACATTTTATTGATTTCAGAGAGAGGAAAGGAGAGGGGGGAGAGAGATAGAAACTTCAATGATGAGAGTCATTGGTCGGCTGCCTTCTGCACGTCCCCATGCTGGGGATCGAGCCCGCAACCCGGGCATGTGCCCTGACCAGGAATCAAACCTCAGTCTCCTGGATCATAAGTGGATGCTCAATGGCTGAGCCACGCCAACTCACATGTGAGCAGTGGTTCTTTAATGCAGGCTTATAGACTGATTGTATCAAGACCAACTGGGGAGCTTCTGAAAGACAAAGTTTCTGGGTTCCAATCACAAAGATCAATTCAGAAATCCAATGTGGGGCTTAGGAATTCCTAAGTTTAGAAAGCTCTCCAGGTGATTCTGATGCATTGCTAAGTCCTGGAAACCAGTGCATTTGTAGTCTCCGTTACGAGCTTGGGTAACAATGGAAAGCTGGCCCGGGTGGCCATTTAGGTCCAGAAGAGTGGGAGAGAGCATGAAGGACAGCTGAGAGACCACGCCATTTCAAGGAGGCGAGAGAACAGCAGAGAGCCTGCTTTCCCACCCTTATATTTTCCCACTATATTTTCTGGACATTCCCCCTTTTTCTTGCTAAACGTGTTAAGAGTGAGTTTCTGATAGTTGCAACCCAAAGTACCTTGACTGAGACCTCTGGGTGTTAGCTGTGTATACAGCGCTGTGGTAATCACAGAGAAGGCAGCTGAAGAATCCAAGCACGGTCTTGCCCTCTGAAAGTTTACCATCCAGAAATATCCAGGCCCACAGGACGCATCCGATCAGCGCCCTGTAATTATGGTGGCCAACCTCAGCTGGACCCTCTTGCCTGTCCAGCAATCCTTTCCTTGCCCTGGCTGGCTCCTTTGCTCATTTCCCACTGAATGCTATTTCATTATTTTCAAACCTGTAAGCCAGGTGAGAACTCATTTAACTTTCAAAGCTACCACCTTGCCTGCACCCCCTCCCATCCTTTCCCTTCACTAGTTACAATGGAACAGGCATCCCTCCTTTCTCCTACAAAGAATCCCACCAGTGCTCTAGAATTCATGTCCCTCCCCTCCATCAGCTTTGAAAAAAACCTCAAGCCTTGCCCATACCTTAATAAAATAATTCCCGTGACCCCACACGTCCTTGTAGCTACGGCCGTCTGTTACCTCCGTTTTTCTGAAAGTTGTCTGCTCTCATGCCCACACCTCCCACTCTCCCCTTGGCCTACTGAGCTTCTGCACCTACCACTCCCTGGAAACAAGTCCTACCAAGGCCAACTACTGCCTCCTTATTGCTGAATCTGTCGGCCACGCTCCGGTCCTTACCTCCAGTGACTTCTCAGACACTTCACTCTGTGGCCCTCTTTCCTCCTTCCTGCAACATTCTCTTTCCTTCGCTCCCAAAATGCTGGGCCCTATTTGTTTCACTCCTCCTTTCTGGAACCTTCTGAGTCTCCCTGTGGACTCCTCTTTCTGTGTCCATCCTCTAAGTGTTGAGGTGCTTTGGGGGTTCTTTTCCAGTGCTTTTTCTCCTCTACTTACACACTCTCCCTGATCCATTTCATTCACTTCCACTGCTTTGGTGACAACTTACACGCTGGTCAATCCCATTTCAGGCCCATCTCTGTTGAAGGCTTTAGTATATAAAGCTGTTTATCCCACAGCTTGGCTGTCTTACAGGTACCTCAGACTTGACACACACATCCTAAACTCCTAGCTTCCCTTCAAACCACATGCTCTATCTCAGCGACCTGCTGTCCCCGCCAGGAACCTGTGGGTCACCCTTACTCCTCCACTATAGCCAACCGACTGAAAGTTCTATCTCGCCTACCTCGACCCATTCACTTCTCACCATCTCTGCTGCCACCAGGCTGTCTAGGTCTTCACTCTTTCATGCTCAGATTATGACACTGGCTCCTTCACATGACAGACAAGGTCCTGGATGACTGGGTCCTTGCTCGCTTCTCCCACCTAACACTTCCGAACCTCACCTGAACGTGTTTTCCTCCTGCCCCCCCCCCCCCCGACCTCCCCCTGCAGTACCACGGGCTCTTCTCTCTCCAGGCTTTGCACTCGCTGTTTCCATCGCCTGGCCATTCTTCTTCACTCAGACCCTCTCTTGCTGGGTACGTCTTCCTTCTCCTTCAGAAGGTCTTGGTCAAAAAACAGTCTCAAGGAAAAACCTTCCCCAACCACCTCCCTTGGGTTAGGCTCCTTTTCGGAGCCTGGCGCGTGGGACTACTTCTACCTGAGCACTTCTACACCGGTGTGGCTGCTGGCTTATCTGTCTGCCTTGTGCCCTGAAACAGATTATTGTGTCCCTGGGACGTGCCCCAGGGCTGGCCGTGGTAGGTACTGAAATACTACAGAGTGACTGAATCAATAAAGGAAACATTTAGCACAGTAAGTGATTAGGCATCTAGTGGGCAGGACAAAAAGTGCAGAGAAGAAATCAAGGGACAGACTGAAAAAGGCTTTATTCTTCTGGGGGCTTTGGGTGGGGCCCTGAAGGAGGGAAAGCACTGAGACCTGATAGGAAAGGCCAGAGTTCACATGAGCCTGGGATTTCAGGCATAATGGGGTTGGCCTGGCTAACTGGAGAGTTTCCAAGTGGAGGCAGAGATATGTGCTTTCTCCTGGGGCAACAGGAAGCTCCCAGATGATTTGGTTCAGGTCACCATACACATGTTTTAGGAAGATGAATGAGGTGGAAATTGGGCTTTCCAAAGAGAGCAACAGCAGATTAATCATCCAGGCAATTGTTACAGTTGTCTGATTAGGTTATGAATGGGCCTTGAAAAGCATCTAGCCCAGTGGCTCTCTCTCCTGGCTGCACTTTAGAATCCCTTGGGGAGCTTTTGAAAAATGCTGATGCCTAGAGCCCTGTCTCCAGACTGTTTGAATCAGAATTTACGGAAGTGAGGCCCAGGCAACCATATATTTTTAAAAAGCTCCCTGGATGATTCTATTGCACCGCTAGGGTTCCTCATTTTTGAAGAGAGAAATCTAGGGCTCAGAGAATTAAGAACTTAGACCATAAAACTAGTCAGTGGCAAAGCAGGACATACAAATGAGCGCTGAATCCTAATCTAACTGTTGTTTCTCCCAGTATATTGCAATCCTTTATTGAAAAAAAAATTTTTTTAATTGATTTTTTTTTTAAGAGAGAGAGGAAGGGAAAGGGGGAGAGACAGAAACATCAATTCGAGAGTGGAACATTGATTGGCTGCCTCCTGCATGCCCCCTACCAGGGATCAAGACCCCAACTGGGGCATGTACCCTGATTGGGAATCAAACCAGCAACCTTTTGGTGCACAGGACAACGCCCAACCAACTGAGCCACACTGGCCAGGGCTATTGCAGTCCCTCTTAAAGTCTAGTTCAGGGTATAAATGTAGAAAAGGAGAGGAATGGAAAGCAATATGGTATAGATCAGTGATTTCAACCACTGTGCCACACTAAATACCTGGCTATTCAGGCAGGGGCACTGACCTCTTTTCCCTTAGACTGTCAAATAGACAAAGTGACAGCAGCCAACACAATAGCTGTCCTGTGTGAATGAATCAAAATTATACCTTTTTTTTTTGTCAGACTGGCATAAAATAGATTTTCTGGTGTGCTGCGCAATTTTAGTAGTTTATGTGTGCCACGAGACGTACAGGGTTGAAAATCACTGGTTCAGAGAGCTAGCAGGGAAAGTCTGTCTTTGTGAGCAACTTGCCCATGCTCTGAACCCCTATGTCCTCTACTGTGAAAGGGGAACAACAGTGCTACTTGTAGCCCCAAGGTAAGGATTAGAAATAATACGTGTAGCTCCTGACACTGTACCTGTTGTTAATAATATGATCATGATTTTCATTCTTTTTAGAAAGGATGCATATGAGACATTCAAAGAACTTGTAGAACAGGAGTTGAAAACTTATTAAAGGTTTAGAAGGGGAGGGAAAAGCAGAACATCTAGATTTCGAAGTCTGGGTGTCAGAAGACAGTGGTGCTCCACAGTAAGGTAGGCAGGCTGAGCTAGAGAGGAAAGGGAATTCGGGAGGGGCAGGCGGGCCGAAGACTTCGGTTTCCATCACTCCCAGCAATTTGTGCCCAAAGGATGGCAGGTACTGCTCTCAAGGAATTTAAAATCTACTAAATCTTTCTGTGACCTAAGGAGACTTGGACTTAAAATAACTTGTTTACTTTTGTTTGATAGGCTAAACTCTTATAAATCTCCTCCTTTAATCACTGACTTTAGAATATTAATCCATTTACAAGAAAGTTTCAATCCCGTAGATTACTCTCTGCATTAAGAGATTTAAGTTCACAGGGCTCCCAGGAAAAGTGGCTGATTGTAGGTCCGAGGCAAGGTAATCATGAGACAAGCCTACAATATCTCGTGCCACAAAGCGCTCAAAGGAGATGGGAAGGTGTCCGGAGTACAGCAGCCAGCTTAAGCAGGCCTCCACTGATCAAATTTAGGACAGTCTTCAGTCTAAACCACAGTGCTATGCTGGATAAAAAAATCTTCATCAAGGAGAAAAAAGGCAATGAATCGCAAATTGGGAGCCTAGGATGAACATTATATTCTATTAGACGCAAAGCCCGCTTTTCCATTTTTGTAGCCACCCAAGCACTCGTTTGATAAGGAACATACCTGACAGAAGAACTGTTGCTGGGTTCCTGCTCCAGGGGCGTTACTGAAGGTGCTGGTAGGTTTGGAAGAAGCAGCTGGAAGACGATGGGACGCACTGACCGGCACTGGAGTCCTGTTCGGCTGGGTCAGCTGATCTCCTGTGAAGCTGGATCCTGACGCACCCGACTGGCCCGCAGACCCAAGGCTAGGATGGGCAGTGCTGGAGGAGCTGACAGGGAACCGACTGGGCCCTGACATGCTCGTCGCGGGGGGCATGGCGGCGAAGCCTGGTCTTCCTTGGGAGACGCTGCTTTGCCCAGGTGACAGGTGTAACACTGTTGGTGACGCCTGCTGCAAGGGCATCTGTCCACCAACAATCTGAGGAGAGGCGTGATTGACTATCACTGGGCTTCCAGAGGCGGCAAACGTCTGCCCGGACACTAACTGGACGGTGTTCTGGTTGTTGAGCATCTGTCCGGAGTAGGGTTGGTTGGTCCTGAGCATGTTGGAAGGGTTTCTGTTCAACATGACATGCTCTGAGGCCACCTGGCCCGAAAGGAGCTGAGAAGGTTGAGTCTGAAGAAGTTGCCCGTTTATGGTCTGGACGTGGTGTACCGAGTTGGAACTGACGGAAAGGCTTGTAGGTACGAGGAACTGACTCTGGGGGGTGTGAGGCTGGCCCATGGGAGAGTGAATGACGATGCTCCCCGCAGCGCTGCTCACTGGCTGTGAGGTGACTGGTTTTCTTGTGTTCTGTTGGTTTACGATGTTCACAGACATGTGCGGACCAACTACTGAGCCCTGGGGTGAGCTTGCAGAGGCGAAAGAGATGCCTTGCTGCACATGATGCTGCTGTATTCCCAGACTGTTCACATTGTACGTATTTTGCTGACCCATCTGGATGGGCTTTGGCTGGATATTAATTGGAACTTTATTTGAATTTGGTGCAAGACCCCTTTGTATGATGATGTTATGCACAGGTAAAGATGTTTGAAAATTTGTGCTGTTAAACGGAACGGTCACAGGCTGTGCTACGGGACTGGAACTCGAGTTCCCAAACAAGGAGTTGCCATTAGGAGTCTGTCTATGAACCAGAAGCCCTCCACTCACATTGGATGGGGCTTGCTGCCCGCTGCCCTTTAATATGATTTGCGATCCATCTAGGTTATTAATAGTCATCATGGAAGGTTGATTACCAAATGACCCTATTAATTGTATCTGACCAGAACCACTAAGCTGACTGCTATTAGACAAATGCTGGCTGGGAACGCTGATCCCCACGTGCTGCATAAAGCCATGTTGCACACCCACTGTATTGCTTGCAAACGATGCTCCGACGGGCACGTGAGTCACCCCTACCGGCTGCAGCGTCTGACCTGAGTAATTAGAAACATTAGAAGCCTGAGTAAAGGATGCTGATGAAGAGGGATGAAGCTGAGCCTGTGCAAACTGCTGGCCGGAGCCTATGCTGGCGTCCAAATACGCCTCTTCGGCCAGCGTCTGCTCGGTGATATTGGCCTCCTGCAAGGATTTCTGAAGAATGTCGAAGGGTTGGTCCTCACTGAGATCAGCAAGAGGAGAAGACTCAAGCTCATCTTCCAGAAACTGAAGGCTGCTGGAAAGCGGCAGTCCATCACTGGGCCCTTCTCCAAGCTGGCTGCTCACAGCTTTGAGGGATGACTTAGGATCAGCATTCTAAAAAAAAAAAAAGTAATATGTTACATGGCATGCCCAGCCTTTGAAGGAGATTCTTATAAAAAATTAACCTCACTTTCGAATACGAATAAAGTGCTTCAGGCACAACTCTCCAAACTGCTCACCTGATTCCGATACTGTGTTTCCTTGGTAATGATGCTGAACATTACTTTTATAATTATATACATTCATTGCTCTGGTAAATTATTTTATAGAAAATAGATAAACAAGAGGAACATAGTGACAATTACCTGGAGTTTAGCTTCATTAAAAGAAAAAAAATTATTCAGAGAGAAAGGAAGGGAGAGAGGGAAACAACGATTTGTTGTTCTGCCCATCCACGCATTCATTGGTTCGTTCTTATATGTGCCCTGACCAGGGGTGGAACCCATGACCTTGGTGTGTTAGGATGACGCTCTAATCAGCTGAGCTACCTGGCCAGGGCTAGCTTCATTTTTTGAGATACTGGCACACAGACATTAATTTTCAGGATTGTTTCCAGTTCAAGGTTTAAGTGGAACTCAGCCTGGGGTGGGTGTGTATCGAGACGGCCATGTGTAGTCCTTTGTACAAGAAGAGTCTAAGTGAGTTCTGGAAGCTCGGGGTGTTCTACTAGAGGTCCAGGAGGTATCCCAGATTCAGCCCTGTCTTTCAAGGCTTCTCAGAACTTCCCTGGTTTGAACCCCTCCCACCCACGTAAGATCAGTCCAGGAAAAACGAGCTTTCTACATAAAATGAGTAAATGGCCATGTGATTTCTTAGAAGTAATCAGCTTTCATAATGCTGGAAAAACTGCTCCAGCACCTTATTCAAAAGTCTATGAACATTTACTTATCGAGCACCCTCTTCTGTGTTTGTTTCCGTCCTTAAGGTGTCCTTATGGCATATGAAGAGAACATGGTCACTCATAAGTAAGATATATTCCACCAGCCAGCAGTTTTTCCTGGGATATGTTAAAATTATAAAAGAAAAGATACGGACCCTATCCCTCATCTTGGAGCCTGTGGAGGCTGCTGGGAACAGGACAGGGCTTCTCGAAGGACAAGTGTGTGCGAAGGCTGTGGCCCGAGGCCATTTTTGCTGGCTACACGTGGGGTCTCTGGAACCAGAGGGAGCACACAGCTTTTTTTTTTTTTTAATCCTCACCTGAGGATATGTTTGTTTTGTTTTTTAAGTTTTTAAAATGTTTTATTGATTTTTAGAGAGAGAGGAAGGGAGAATGATAGAGAGATAGAAACATCAATGAGAGAGAAACATCAATCGGGCTCCCTCCTACGTGCCCCTTACTGGGGATCAAGCCTGAAACCCAGGCAAGTGCCGACAGGGAACTGAACCAGTGACCTGCTGGTTCATGGGTTGATGCTCAACCACTGAGCCATATCAGCCTGGCGAGGATTTTTTTTTTTTTTAATTGATTTTTAGAGAGAGAGAAACATTAATGTGAGAAAGAAACATTAATTGGTTGCCTCTGGTAATGCCCCAACCAGAGATTGAACACAAAACCTAGGTATGTGCCTGTAAATTTGTTCTCTTGTTAAAAAAGAAAGATATGGAATCAACAGCTATTTAAAATAAGGTGAAGCCCTGGCCGGTTTGGCTCAGTGATTAGAGCACCAGCCTGCAGACCAAGGGTCTCGGGTTCAATTCCCAGTCAAGGGCACATACCTGGGTTGTAGGTTCGATCCTTGGCCCCAGGCGGGGCACGTGTGGAAGGGAAACCAATTGATGTGTCTCTCACATAGATGCTTCTCCCCCACCCCACTCTCTCTAAAAAATCAATGGAAAAAAAATCCTCATGTGAGGATTAGCAAAAAATAAATAAATAAAATAAAATAAGGTGGAGACAATGTGAATGTACTTAACGCTACTGAAATGCACACTTAAAATGATTAAGATGGGCCCTAGCTGGTTTGGCTCAGTGGTTAGACAGTCAGTCTGTGGACTGAAGGGTCCCAGGTTCGAATTCGACCAAGGACATGTACCTCAGTTGCAGGCTTGATCCCTGGCCTTGGTTGGGGCATGTGAGGGAGGCAACCAATCAATGTGCCTCTCACATCAATGTTTCTCTCTCTCTCTCTCTCTCTCTCTCTCTCTCTCCCCCTTCCACTCTCTCTGGAAAGCAATGGAAAAAATGTCCTTGTGTGAGGATTAAAAAAAAAAGATTAAGATGGCAAATTTTGATATATGGATTTAACACAATTAAAATTTTTTTTAAAAAGAAAAAAATTAAAAGTAGATCCATCAAGGAGGAGTGGTCCACCGTGCAAAGCTGTAGAGATCCTCAGCCCTAGGCTGACAGGGTGTCGGGGGCTAGAAGGTGGTGATGATGTGAATGTACTTAACGCTACTGAAACGGGAACTACGTAGAAAAGCCAAGACGGCTTCATCTGAAATGAGACCAATGTGGTCTCAGTTAGCCGGGTGCCACCGTAGGATTTGAAGAGCCGCAGGTTAACCACAGTAATTTGGATATCGCCTCCAGGCAGGAGCCCCTATGCTCCAGCTCCGGTGTCTTGTCTACATGCTCCTGGAACTTGAGAATATGGGCTCCAGACCTGGTGGCCGGGTTGGAACCCCAGCTCTGCAGCTCCTCGCCGTGTAATTCTGGGGAGAACTAAGCTCTCTGTGCAACGTGGCCTCGTCTATAAAATAAGGATAATAAAAGGACCTACTTCATGGAGTTATCGGGAGAATTAATAGAGTTAATTATGTTAAACCGTCAGTGCCACGAACATACTAAATGCTCAGTAAGTTTCTGTTATTATTTTTCTTGTTTAAGATGAAAATATTTAGCAAGTAACTACAATAAAGAATAATTTATTTAAAGCTACGTAACAGGTTCAAAACATGATGTTACTACTTTCTTAGATTACAACAGTTCTGAGTCAGTTTACAAAGAAAGATGAAAGCTTAGGAAAATGGTAGAATAAATCTCATGTCGCTTGTCTTGACTAAGTTAAAAGTAGAGAATGTAAACATAATTCAATAGACTTTCCTTCCATGTCAATTACAAAAGACAAGGTAATACAGTTCTCATCAAGATACAAAGGCAAGTTAGGCCTCAATTCACAGGCATCAATGAGACAGAAACACCGACCACTGCATTGTCTCTAATACTCACACTAGAGTTGGCGAAAATTGAATTTGAATTGGCTGCAGAATATCCTGCATTAGTCAAGTCATCATTGCTCTGTAAAGGCACAAATTCAACAGTGATTACTTCAACTGTAGAGAAGAAACAAAAGTTACATCTGCGATGTGCTAAGTACTACTTACAGATTTACTACTAGGTCCATGTAGAAAATAGTTCAATGCTTGTGGGTCTCTAGAAAACAGTGAAAAGGGGGAAAGCAACAATAAATACGTTACCTATATTTAAGGATCTTTTTTCTAGGGTAAAAAGAAAATGACATAATAGCCTGAGTAAAATTATCTCCCTATTTTAAAACAATTTTATCAGTAGTTTTTGTTTTACTTTATTTTTTGATGTTGTTCTATTTCCTGTTATCACTCATTTCTACTTCCTGGGACTTGTTAGAGATAAATTTAATAAAGGGTAAATAAAACATAGCTAAGTTTTACCCCTATCATATCCGAGTCTCTACTTGTTAATCCACGCTATGATGATTAATTTTTATTTTAAAAACCCATCTGGTTTTAATATGCTTATTAGGTTGTTTTAGTGGAGCAAACCTCACGCATTTGATTCACTCTGATTTTGGAACGAGCATCTTACCCAATAAGATCAAGGAGACACGAGTCATCATCATCATCCATGACAACTACAAGAAAGGAATAAAAAAGCAGTGTTTCAGCAAGTGGATTAGAGACGTAGCACCCATCCAACATAAAAATACACCATATACTTTCCTAGATAAATAACTACCTCATGTGAGTTTTTCCTCTAATTGCTTATTACTAATGGGATTTTGTTTGTGTGTGTGTGTGATCACTCAAGAGATTAAGTATTCAATTTAAATAGTTTTTATTGAACACAAATCCTCAATTTACAAGTCAACAAGAAATCTGGACAAACCGGAGAGATCTGGCAGCAACCCCTCAGGCGCAGATTCCCCCGAGGGACTGTAAACCATCAACAGCGACTTCCTCAAAAATGTATCGTGAACGAGGGGAGAAAGAGTATTTTTGTTTCAGAAAAAAATCTCACGGATACAGAGGTCTTTGAATTTTGTGACTGGATGTTTCCAAACATGGTGAGCAATCGGGATTTCTTGCCATATTTTGGCTCTCTTTAGGAAAACAGAAAAGCCCTGTCCCTCCTTTTTGAGACAGAAGAGACGCCACAGTCCAGGACAGGCTCTGCCCCAAAGGTCCCAGGTTCCTCCCTCGGCAGCAACGCTGCCAACTGTTCGATTCCAAACAATCTATATTCCAGCACTAGAAAATCTCAACCCCAATTCACCCGGCGCGGGACCCAGAACCCCCCCGCCCCAGCCAGGGCAGCCGGGCACAGTGACGGTGGCGGTGTCCTGGCTCACACGGTGACAACCACCACCGGCGAATTCCAAGAGCAGTTCTCCCCCTCTCCCCTCCCTCCCCCGCCGTCCCCACATGCGGTAAACTTACACTAGTGATCCGACACCTGGCAACACTGCTTCACACCCATTTCGAGCCATGCGTGGAATAACTTACATCACGGAATGCGGGGGCCAAGGGTTCTGGAGCGGTTGGAAAGGGCAGAGGGAGCGGCAGTTGGACGGAGGAATGAAATCCTGAAGAGGTGCCCGGAGGAGGGACACGCCCGAGCGAGGCAGAGGGAGCATTTCTACTAACTGTGTTTTCTCCCTTAAAGCTGCCATCTCGTCTCCGCTTCCCCAGAGCGCCCATCCAGCGGGCCACGGGGCCGAACAAATGTAAACGCGACTCCTGCGGTGGAAGGGAGCTGGCTTTCCGCAGAGAGGCTCTGCAGGGTAAGTACCCCGCGTGGGCCTTCCCGCGGGGGCGCTGAGCTCGCTGCCCGGTGCCGGGTGTTTGCGACCCATCCGGGTGAAGCTTCAGGGAGAGGAGGGATGGTGTGAGGAAGGAGGGAGGGTTTATCCAAAGGCAACCTGCACGGCGACAACTGTGAGAGGGGCGGCTGGCAAGTGAAATTCGCTCTTAGGGCTAAGATGCGGAGCGACTCCAGGGCATGCTAGCCCGACTGTGCTAACCTAACTCGGCTTTTCAGGAGTGCAAATGGCCCAGGAAGGAAAACTGTTATTAAACAGATATGTAGAAATTTGTGAAGGGCTTCCCTTAAATCGGATCTTTTCTATGGTAGCATTGCACTGGCCATAGCTAATTATTGTACGGTGTGCTTGTCTCCCAGGCATCAAAATTGTGGGTTAAATTACACAGTCACGATGTATAATTAAACCTATAAAGTGGATTTTATTTCTTTACTTCAACATGACCATTTATTTAGAGATGCACTGCACTCTTTGTGAATTTATTTTTAAGTGTTTAACAGGCTCTGGAACAAACTAATTAATAAAAATGTAAGTGAAAGATAACCTAAAAAAACCCCAAAACCCCATCACAGTTTCACAACTACCCCAGCTTTTCTCACTGTTTACACCTGTTCCTAGTTCCTCTTGAGGACCAGATGCCCAAAGATAACAGACACACTGAGAAAGAAAGTCAGCGCCAGTCACTCCACCCAGGCGTCACTGCCACTGGGACTTTCAAACATAGAGAACACCTGCTACCCCAAAGTTCAAAGTGACAAGCTACTCCTCAAGTAGCCCAAATAAAAACAATTTTACAATAGCGGATGCAATTAAAAGCCACTGTGCATCTTCCCCAACCAAGCCACATGGGCCGCTCAAACACCTGACTTGGCAGAACACTTTCAGGGGAATCTGCCCTGGGCAGTGGCATGGGTCCTGGCAGACAGGCCTGCCCCTCCCGCCCCCCTTGGGCAGAACTCTATGGGCCTTTATACTCAGGGACACCCTGAGAATTCTACTTTTTAAAGGGCCACACTAATTTCTGACTTAAAACAATTCCAAATTAAAAGAGGTGACCCTTACCCCTCTATCGCCAGCTTATAGAGTGACTACGATTCTGAAGTTGGAAGACAATCTGAGCATCAGAAACTGACTCAAAAGTGAAGAGCTCAGTTTTCTTTGGAAAGGTTCTCCCTTTACTTCTGAACTCTTGTTAAAGCTCTTTTCTCATTAAAGTAACAGCCCTGGAATCACTAGATGGGCCTCTGGCAACAGGTGGATTTTATGAGACTGTATGAAATATAAGTTCCCCTCTAAAGGGAAATCTCTAGATCAGTGGTTAAAAACCACTTGGCCCACAACACATGAGCGAGACACATCGCCCTCAGTGACAGCCGTGTACAACAGCAGAACCTGTCATGCACGGAAGGGGCCGTAGCTCCCTGATAGGCAGGCGCCCCAAGAGTTCAGAAATCACTGCCCCAGAGAGCTGACTACCACTCTTAAAAAATTAAAGCGAATATTTAAAATTGCTTCTGAGTCAACAAACACTTTGAATAATACCTTTAATCAAGAGAACACAGTGTATCCACTTGGCCTTTCCCACCAAAAACAAAACAAAATACAAAACAGTGTGAAAGTGACATTTCAAATTAGGAAAAAAATGTTAGCCATATAGAGGAAAGAAGGTGGGTCCATACCTCACATCTTACACAGAAATAAATTCCAGAGGAATCTAAGAGTTAAATGGGGTGGGAGTGGCGGAAGAGAACCTGTAAGTACTAGACTAACACATGGGAGAAATTGGTTTTTATAATCTTGGAGTGGGGGAAGTCTAAGTATGTCACAAGACAAAGAAATCATAAAAGAAAAGACTGACAAATTTGATGACATAAAATTTAAAAATTCTGCATGGTAAAAGAAAAAATCATAAATAAAGCCAGACTGAAACACCCAGAAAACTTAAGTGGGAAGTATACCTCCAACTCATATCACAAAAGGCTCTTCTCCTGATACATAAAGAGTGGCTATCAATAAGAAAAGAAAAAAAAAAAAATCAGCTACCCTGCAGAAAATCAAGGGGTATGAATAATTAATTCATAAAAAAGGAAAGACAGATAGCCCTTAAATGTATAAAAACAATCAACTTCACTTTGAATAAGAGAAGTTATATAGCAGTCCCCCTTATCCATGGTTTCTCTTTCCATGGTTTCAGTTATCCAAGGTCAACCTCAGTTCAAAAATATTAAATGGAAAATTCCAGAAATAAACAATTGGTAAGTTTGAACTTGCACGCTGCTCTTAGGAGCATGATGAAATCTCTCGCTGTCCTGCTCTGCCCCACGAGGGATGTGACTCACCCTTTGTCCAGCGTCTGTGTTCCCAGCCCTTAAACACTTAGGGTCTCGGTGATCAGCTGGGCTGTCTCCGGAGTGCAGTGCTTGTGTTCGAGCCCCCCTTCTCTTACTTAATAAGGCCTCACAGCACAAGAGTAGTGATGCTGGACATGCCAAAGAGAAGCCATGAAGCGTATATATGTACAGGAAAAACAATATATACAGGGTTTGGTAACTATCCATGGTTTCAGGCATTGGGGGGCACGATTTGGAACATATCCCCTAACACATCCCCTTGTGGATAAGGGGGGCTACTGTAAACTAAAACTACATGAGACACCATTTCCTGTCAGATGGCAAAGATGAAGTTAGGTGAAGAATTATGCTGGCCAGGGAGCGGGAAACAGGGATTTGTGTATCTCGGTAGTGAGAGTGTAAACTCTTAACTCCAGGGAAGCATGTTAGCAATGCTTTTGAAAATTGTAAGTGCGCACATCATTTCACCCAGCAAATCCAATTCTGGGTGCTAGTCCTGCAGATATGCTCGCACACGTGTGAAATGACATGGGTATGAGAATATCCACATCCAGAGCAGCATTACTGGTTTTAGCAAGACTGGAAAAACCTAGGTGTCATGGATACAGGGTTTCTTTTTGGGGTGACGAAGATGTTCTGGAGTTAAACCACCAAATTGCACACTTTAAAAGGGTAAACTTTATGGTAGAGAAGTTATATCTGAATTTAAAAAACGTTTGGGAAACCCTAAGCATCCATAATGAGACTTGTTAAGTGAACCAAACTTTACAGTCATCCCTCTGTATCCATGGGGATTGGTTCCAGGACCCCCAAGGATACCAAAATCCAAGGATGCCCAAGTCCCTTACATAAAATGCCACGGAACAGTGCATACAGTCAGCCTTCCGCATCCATGGATTCCCAACTGTGGAATGAAAATATTGCTTTGCTTCCTGGTTAGTTGAATTTGTGGATATGAGACCCAGGGATATGGAGGGCCCATTGTATATTTATTTTAAAAATCTGTGTCTAAGTGGACCTGTGCTTTTCAACACATGTTGTTCAAGGGTCAACTGAACTCTGAAAATTTAAAGCAGTCTAGTGGCCTCAAGAATAATCTACATCAGCTATCTTGAACGAAATATCTTAAAGACAGTTTGATTTTCATTAAGATCACAGATTTCAAAGACCTCCAAGGCAGAGAGATAAAGGAAGATGACAGGCTATTACAACTTTTTTTTTTCACACAGCGGTAAATAATCTGAGGTCTCATATTAAGAAACGTATTGGTTTCAAGAACAGTATTTCAGGAAAGCTGGCTAAACAAATGAACTCTGCCTATAGTATAAGCTGGTAGCAGAAGGAGAACACTTATAAAGTCATGACAGGATTTCAGACACTTCACAAACTGAACTTTGGTCTATGACTGCCTAACGAATGATTCTGTTCTTTCTTCTGTGCTTCTCTGTTCTGTTTCTTCTTCCAAAAACACAACCTAGTGAAAATGATTAATAAGCTAAAACTTTAAAAGACCATCAAGAGCCCTGGCAGGTTGCTCAGTGGCTAGAACGTCGGGCTGCGCACTGAAGGGTGGCGGGTTCGAGTCCCAGTCGAGGGCATGTGCCTGGGTTGTAGGGTTGATCCCTGCTCTGGTCAGGGGCGCGCGGGAGGCAACCAATCAATGTTTCTCTCTTCATCAATGTTTCTCTCCCTCTCCCTCTCCCTCTCTCAAAATCAATGGAGAAAATATCCTCAGGTGATTAACAACAACTACAAAAAAGACCACCAAGAATCAAGAGGCTATCTTACCAACATAGAAAAAAATTACTGACATTTGCTTTATTTCAATTAATTTAGCATAGCATCAGTACATGCCAAAATTTCCCAAACATTTACAAATTTTCCTCTAAAAGATATTAAGGCTATGCCAGATGGGTACTACACTTATTGGGGCGGTCACCTTGTAAGTTTTATTTTATTTATTTTTATTTATTTATTTTTAATCTTCACTCAAGGATATTTTTTCCATTGCTTTTTCAGAGAAAGTGGAAGGGGCAGAGAGAGAGAGAAACATCGATGTGAGAGAGACACATCACCTGGCTGCCTCCTGCTCACTCCCTGACCGGGGCCGAGCCTGCAACCACTGAGGTACGTGCCCTTGGCCGGAATCGAACCCAGGACCCTTCAGTCCGCAGGCCGACCCTCTAACCACTGAGCCAAACTGTATGACCACAGTTTCTTGCTTGCATTATTTCTAAAGAGAAATAATGTTGTCATTCTTATTTTTGTCCTTTTGTACATAATAGATCTCTCCCCTCCCCAGAGTTTTCTCTTTATCACTGGTTTTAAGTAATTTTATTAAGCTATGCCTTGGCATAGTTTTCATGCTTTTTGTGTTTGGGGTTTATTAAACTTCCAGTATATGTAAGCTTTATAGTTTTGCTCCAATTTAGAACAAATTCAGCCATTACTTCATATATTTTGTGTCCCTACCCCTCCTTGGGGGACTCCAATTACATGTATATAATTAGGCTGCCTGAATTTGTTCCACAGCTCACTGATGCTTTTTTTTCTCTGAAGTCCCTTTATCTCTTAGGCTTTCATTTAGAAGTTTCCATCACTGTCTCAGGGGCACTATTCTTTTCTTCTTCAGTGCCTAATTTGCTGTTAATCCCATCCAACGTATTTTTATTTTCAAACATTGTAGTTTCATCTCTAGAATTTGGGTGTTTTTAAAAAAATCCTCACCTGAGGATATCCTTTCCATTAATTTCCAGAGAGCGTGGAAGGGAGGGGGAAGAGAGAGAGAAATACTGATGTGAGAGAGACACATTGATTGGTTGCCTCCAGCAAGACTGGGGCCAGTGATTGAACCTGCAACCCAGGCACAGGCCCTTGACTGGGAATGGAACCCATGACCCTTGCACAGGCTGATGCTCTAACCACTGAGCAACACAGGCCAGGGCAGAAGTTTGGTCTTTTTAATATCTTCCATATCTTTACTTAATATATTCAATCTTTCCTCTACCTTCTTAAACTTATGCAAAATAGTGATAACATTTTAATGTTCTCCACTAATCCTATCATTTGTATCATTTCTGGGTCTGTTTCTATTGACTGATTTCTCCCTCTTCATTAGAGGTGGTATTTTCCTGCTTCTCCGCATGCCTGGTTAATTTTTAATTGGATGATAGACATCGATAATTTTACATTATTGAGTACTAGATATTTTTGTATCCCTAGAGATATTTTTGAACTTTGTCGAGGACACAATTAAGTTTCTTGTAAACAGTTTGGTTTTCTTGAGGTCTGCTCTTAAACTCTGTCAATCTGCCAATCTTTAGGCTAATTTTGCCCTATACTGAGGCAATAATACCCTTCTGAGTACTTCCCATGAAGTCTCATGAATTACAAGGATTTTCACACAGTTGCAGGTGATAACAAAAACTATTCTGTGCCCTGTGTGAGTTCCAAGTTTTCTTTTTTCATTTAATTAATTTATTAATTTATTTATAATTTTTTAATCCTCACCGAGGATATTTTTTCCATTGCTTTTCAGTGTGGAAGGGAGAAAGAGAAAGCGAGAGAGAAACATGGAAGTGAGAGACATGGATTGGTTGCCTCCTGCATGCACCCCACACTGGGGCAGGGGATCGAGCCTGCAGCTAAGGTACGTGCCCTTGGCCAAAATCAAACCTGGGGCCCTTCAGTCCGCAGGCTGACGCTCTAACCACTGAGCCAAACCGGCTAAGGCGCAAGTTTTGGGTTTTCCAATCCTCTGGTTCTTTCCCATGACTGGGGTGGTTTCCCCGCACACATGTACTCATCAGTTATCAGCTGAAGACTTGAAGGGGACACTGCAGATCTCCAGGGTTTTCTCTCTATACCGCTCTCTCCTCTCTTCAGAGGGTGAAAAGAATATTTGTTACTCATTTAACGCACATTTAGCACCTATAATGTGCCACTATCAAATGAGTATGACATAAAAGGTAATAATAAATGTAAAACCCTTAATGCTTTTGTCGAATTGTAAAAGCAAGACTGAAAAGTGAATAAAATAGCCACTTACACAGGGCAAGTAACTATTATGTCAGTCAGGACATAAAATTCACTCCTTTTACTGTATTGCAATTGTTACAGGCTGGTAAATTTTGTAATTGTAAGACCGTGTGAAGCCTTCTGGCACAGTTCCTGATCTTACGGAACCCACTCCCTTTGGAAGAGAGACATGCAACAATTCATTACAACGCAACGTGAGACGTGCTAGTTTCTGGCAGGGGTTCCCAAGCTTCACAGGTGAAGTCACTGGGCATTTTTGTGAAATAATGACATTTTACTAGAAGAAAACATGACTATATTTTCACATTGTACCCATTTGCAATAAAAAGCAGCTGTCAAACTCAACATGACAGGCTCTTGGTTTTTCAGTTATTATTCAACCAAGAACGTCATCTTTTTTGTCACCGCTAGAGCCTTCTAGCAGCAAGAAAGAGAAGGTGGAAAACACTAAGGGACACTATTAGGAGAAAAATTTAGGAATTAAATTCCTTGCCCGGCTGTAATGGCTTAGAGGCTGAGAATCGACCAATGATCCAGGAGATTGCAGTTTGATTCTTGGTCAGGCAGCCAATCAATGGCTCTCATCACTGATGAGAGGCAGCCGATCAATGGCTCTTATCATTGATGTTTCTATCTCTCTCTTTCCTCCCCTTCCTCTGTCTGAAATCAATAAAGACATATTTTAAAAAAATTCCTCAAGGTCAGAAAAGGTTAGCATGAATGTGGGCAGTATTAGACATTGGTTCAACTCATAAAATGCAGAACTTGAAGGCCTTTACGCTGCCTTAACTCCTACTTAGAATGAGGTGGGGTAGAAATAAACCTAATACATTAAATAATCCAGCTGGATAAACAGTGGATAAGTGACCAACCTCAGGAGTGGGGAGGAGTCTGGCAGGGCTCTCCAAGGGCTAGGGACACATGGGGCAAAGCACTCAATTTGCAAGTCCGGGGTCGTTTTGGACACTAACATTGACTAGCCTTGTGATGACCGACAAGCCCCAATCTTTGAGGGTCCTTCTCTTCCTAAATGAACTTAGTAGCTACATCAGTGGTTTCTTTAAGCTTTGCTGCTTGGGGACCTAAGCTCCTCTAAGGTGTACAAGAGATGTCTTGAAGGCCTACATGTTGTTGTGGAGGAACTCTGACACTCCCACTCCCCACTCCTCCCCTTCAACAGAGTGACTCGCCTCTTATTCAACTGGGAGGAAAAAGTTTGAAAACCACTTAATTTATCCAACTTTCAGAACTCCATGGTTTGTCGGGTGTTGTGAAGGAATGACTCTCAATGGTGGTCAACCTGACCGTGGAAGTACAGGGTCCACAGAAATCAAGACATTCACGATTATTTTAGCAAGCCAGTGAATACAGGAGTCTCCCTTATCCACACTTTTGTTTCCCAAGGTTTCAGTTACCCATGGTCAACCTCAGCCTGAAAATATTAAATGAAAAATTCCAGAAATAAACAATTCATAAGTTTTAAACTGTGTGCAGTGCTGAGTATCATGATGAAGCCTTGTGCTGTCCTGCTCCGTCTGGCCCATGACGTGAATCATCCCTTTGTCCAGCATATCCACGTTGTGCTCACTACCCACCCACCAGTCACTTAGTAGCCTCTCGGTTATCAGATCGACTCGTGGTATCACAGGGCTTGTATCCAAGTAACCCTTACTTCACTTAGTAACGGCTCAGAAGCACAAGAGCAGTGATGCTGCAAATTCAGATATGAAAAGAGAAGCCGTAAAGTGTATGTGTGTATAGGAAAAAAACAGTATATTTAGGGTTTTGTACTATCCATGGTTTCAGGCATTCACTTGGAGTCTTGGAACATATCCCCCTTGGATAGGAGAAGACTACTGTAGTGATAAATATTATTTGATTAATATATCAAACTTCTTTAAGATAAATTCCAGCACAGTGTTAATGATACTAAGTTTGTTGACTATAGGACCATTAACCAACAGTTTCAATGTTTCTCCAACTGGGGTCTGAAGAAATAAACTTGGGTGGTTTGAGTTCTCAAGCTTGAAAAACATTAACAGATTCTAAAATCATCCAGAAATATACACACTGCAAAACTTCAGGGCTCATTAAAAAGTCCGCTTAGCCTGTTTGCTGAAGGCCTCTCCAGATCTCCAGATCCCCGGGAAGGTACTGACAGACCTGCGTGTGCGCGGCCCGCGTGCTGCGAAGGCGGCCCTCGGGAAGCATTCCCGGGCCGCTCTTCTCCACCCTTCAGTCTCCTCTGCCAACTCCGTGCCAGGCTAGGGGGGAGGGGGTCCCAGGTCTACGCCAAGGAGGGCATCAAAAGAGCTTGTGGTGAGCTCCGAAAGTGTCTGCTGAATCTAGATTCAGACCTGTGGTGGTTCAAGAGATACCAACTCTGCCCGGCCGGGTGTGGCTCAGTGGTTGAGCATCGACCTCGGATCCAGGCGATCAGGGTTCGATTCCCGGTCAGGGCACATGCCCAGGTTGCGGGCTGCAGCCGATCAATGACTCTCTCATCATTGATGTTTCTGTCTCTCTCTCTCCCTCTCCTTTCCTCTCTCTGAAATCAATAAAGATATATTTAAAAAAAAAAAAAAGAGATACCAACTCTGAAATTAAAGGCGGCCCGCGGGCATCGGCAGGTTGGCTGAGCCGGGCCGCTCACTCGCACTGCCCAGCGGGTGGTGGGGAAGGCCTGTGGGTATTAATTACGGCTCTGTTACGGGCACTAAAAGACTGACTCAACTATACATGTTACTAATAAACCATCACCGAGACAGTCACAGTATCGACGACATCACAGCGCTGCCCTCAGAATCGGGACTCGTACTCCGTTCGTCTTCATGTGCCCCGCAAACAGCACCCGAGCAGGTCAGCGAGAGCTGGCCAAACACCCGGGTTCACCCCGAGGGCGGCGTAGCGCACGCGGAGACCGCGCTCCCAAAGCCCTGCAGACTTAACAGCTCCACGATGCTAGGCTGGTCCTGGCAAAGAAAGTTAGAATTTCCTAGACTCCATCACCATTGAAATTTGTGATTCCTGATGACTTCTAAATATACTACATTCTGTTAAAAACGTTTAGATGTACTAATGAGACTGGGATTGTACTGTTCACACGGACCGTATCTTTTAGAGATCCATACTGAGATGGGTATCAGTGAACTAACGTGACATCTGGGATTTGCTTCAAAATAATACAGACTGGAGCTGCTTATTAAAAACATGGAATCCAGTCTCCCCGACACCCTCCGGAGATTCTGATTCACCAAAAATCTGGGGCTCCTATGGGGTTTTCTCTCTGAACCCCTGAGGTTGGTCACCCTCCCCACCCCATGCTACAGTACACCCCTGGGCAAATTTTAGGCAAACTGGGGAGTCTGTCCCCAACTGCAGTCAGGTGGGACCTGCAAACAGAGCCTCTGGTCAGCTCAGAAATATAAACTAAGGCTTCTAAACTCAGGGGAAGGGGTCAGTTTCTTGGTAATCTGACTGAAGAAAAATGCTGTAGGTGAAATCTTAGTTGGGGATGCATCACCCTAAGCCACCTTCAGTATCAGTCTCTTTCTGCTCCTACCCATCGAATAATTCCTTTATTTCTTCTATATGATAGTGACTCATATTGACTTCAGAATGTCAGCTCCACCGGGGCGGAGGTTCGTGTCTGCTCACTGCAGAACATCAGCACCCAGAGCAGCACCTAGCACACAGGAGCTCAGTGAACATTTTTTTCTCACCACCCCCAGCTTTACTGAGATATAACAAATAAGATAGTGTCCATGTGATGAGTTGATACATGTATATATTGTGAAATGATTATCACAGTAAGGTTAGTTAACACCTCCATCACCTCACCTAGTTCTCTGTGTGTCTGTGTGGTGAGAACACTTAAAATCTACTCTCTTAACAAACTTCAAGTATTTAATACTATGCGGCTAACTACAGTCACCATGTTATACATCAGACCCCCAGGACTTATTCATCTTTTTTTAAAAAAAAGTTTTTCTTGATTTTAGAGAGAGGAATTGAGAGGGACAGATAGAAACATCGATGGGAGAGAAACATCGGTGGGCTGCCTCCTGCACGAGCCCGCAACCGCATGTGCCGTGACCAGGAATCGAACCAGCGACCTCTTGGTCCATGGGTCAGTGCTCAGTCACTGGGCCACCCTGGCTGGGCTTATTCATCTTACAACTGAAAATTTGTATCCTTTGGCCAACTTCTCCCACCTACCCCAAAGCCCCTGGAAACCACCAATCTACTCTTTCTGTAAGTTCAACGTTTTTTAGATTCCACACGTAAGTGAGAACATAGTGTTTGTCTCTCTTTACCCGACTTCCTTCACTTAGCTTCCGTGCCCGCCCTCAGGGCCCATCCACGCTGTCACACTGGGCAGGATTTCCTTCCCTGGGGCTGAATAATATTCCCGAGCGTGTCACAACTTCTTTATCCATAATTCATCGACAGATACTTAGGTGTTTCCATGCCGCGGCCATTGTGAGGGGGCCTGCGGTGAACGTGGGGGCGCAGACGTCTGTCTGAGGGAGTGATTTCGTTTCCTTCGGATACACGTCTAGAAGTGGGGCTGCTGGGTCATATTCTTCACTGGGCTCTAGTCTCCATTTCTTGAGGACCCTCCAGACTGTTTTCCATCGCAGCTGCACCAGTTCAGACCCCTCCAACCGTGCACGAGGGACCCATTTTGTCCCTTGTCATCTCTTGTCATGTCGACAACAGTCATTCTAACAGGTATGAGGTGATATCTCATTGTGGTCAATGAGGATACTGAACAGTGAAACTACTGCATCGCCCTTTCCACCACGTTGGCCACAAGGTGGCAAGACCTGCAACAGGATCAGGCCTACCAGGGCTTATTCCCTTCTCCTCGAAACCCTGTTCAGTTTTCCAAGGAAGCATGCTTATTTTGGAGACTAGGTTATTCCTATGGCAGAGCAATTTAAAGTGGAAAATAAAGAATTATATTTAAAACTAGAACGTGCAATGGGCTGAAGTTATTTCCCACACTGCCACTCTCCTGGTCCCCAAACACAATGCACTTTCCCAGCACTGAACCTTGTCCAAAATACTCTTCTTCCTCTTCTGAAGCTACCAAAATTCCATCTGTTATTCAAAACTTAGCTTGAATCTACCTCTGTGAATCCTTCACTGACAACCTTGCCTGGTCTTTAGGATTCTCTTACCCAGAATCTAAAAGCAACAACCCCTTCTGAGAGGGGTCAGACACTGCCCTGTATGATTGTCTCATTGCCCCATATCTTCTATTCCCAACCAAAGCAGAGCTAAAATTTAAATAAGAGCAGCACTGAGTGCTATGAGTTCTGATGAGAGAGCCATTCATTCTTCCATCCCAGCAACTTTTTAGACTGTATGGTTTTTGGCATCAGTGGACTGAAAATACTAGGCCATTATAATAGGCTACAGCCTCATTTTATACCTCTACCCACCCCACCCTCCCGCATAAGGAACCCTTGGCTCTTTGCCATCTTGACCGTTAGATGTCCCCCAAACCTATCATACCACGTATTCAGTTCTTTGGCTTTGCACTTGCCCGTCTACTTAAAAGACAGAAGACCTTCCTTCCACCCACCTCCAAGTGCTCACCGGACAGTGCCTAACTTATCTTTTAAGGCTTTCAGTAAAGTGATATTGCCTTTCTTATTTTTTCAATCCCCAAGCAAAATTAATTGTTCACTTATTTATATCCGTAGAACGTCTGACATGTTACTAGCATGACATACATATGACAGAATTTTGTTTTCCTGACTCCCTGGTTAGCTTGCAAATTCCATGAAAGCTGAATCAGTTTCTTTCCATCTTTGTGTTACCAGCATTTAGTGTAATCCTGATACAAACATGCCCAATAAATGTGTTTTACTCGACTGAATTATTTTTGTAAGATTTTGGTCTATAAGAGTAACTTTCTCCAGAGGGGATGTTAGTTCCTTATCGTTTAGTTTCCAAGAATATGAAACTTGAGCACTTTTTCTCAACCCTAAAGTACAGGACTTGGGATGCAGGGCTGGTGTCCATCGCCCAGGATCCACTGGCTTATGCTGGGCCCCTATGTATCTTTCCCTGCTGTGCAGAAACAGCTATGAGAAGTCAACTGATTCCCTGTCTCTGCTCCAGGTCAGACAGTTCAATTCTCTGAGGCCTAAGCAAATGTCATTCTTTAAGATCCATAGGACAAAGATTGTGTATCCTTCCATGAAATACATTTAATATTTAATACACTTCCTTAAAACAGGGATTTTATGTACTGAAATAAATGTAATTCCTAGGAGTCCCCAAATCTTTAGCAGAGTCATTTATTATATTAATAATAGTTGTGGTTCATTAAAAAACCCAGAAGCAAAACTCTATGTTGAAGAGTCTCTGGCATAGCCATGTATGATGTTTTGAGGGAATCAACACTAGACCTTACAGAAAAGAAAAAAACAGCTCTACAAGATAGAAAAAGAGAGATGTCCTGCTAAAATGTTTTTATAATTTCTTTATTGTGCTTTATAAGAGACTGAACATTTTAGTGACTGTGGAAGACAATACATAGGATATGACTGAGAAACGATATAAGGTGCTGCTAGCCTGACTGCTGTTAAATATTAAATAAAATAAAATTGAAACTATCTTTGTGATAATTCATACTACTTCAGTACATAGGATAATATGTATTAAAAAAGTCAGTTCTCTGCAGTTATACTACTAAATTTCTTTTCTTATTTATTTATTTGGCTTGAGAGAGAGAAACACCAATTTGCTGTTCCACTTATTTCTGCATGATTGGTCGTTTCTTGTACGTGCCCTGACCGGGGATCAAACCCGAAACCTTGGCACATCGGGACGACACTAAGCAACTGAGCGACCCGGCCAGGGCTAGCCTACTAAATTTCAATTAAATAATTCTTGTATTATATTTCAAAATAAAAGGTGAATTCCTGTCTTCATCATGATTGACACATTTATTACTTTTTGTCCACTAAAAAGGAGGCCATGCCAACACTGAAACTAACCACCCAAAGATCAACCTGGTCCCGTATCAACCAAACACGGAGCCGAACTTCAGGGATGACAAACACCAGGAGAGCCCGAAGCCGGTCTCCCGTGCACCCGCTCCATGAAAGCAAACTCTGAGTATTAAACAGAACCTGCTCTAGCACTACTTTGATTTCTAGTTTCATTCAGAAAATATATCTTTTATGAACTGAAATGGAGATTTCTAGGAGTCACTTGTTTTTTCCTAATAGAAAGGGGATCACTTTTAGAAAACATTTTAAATGAAGAGCAAAAATCCTACCAATGTGATTTTTTTCTACTTTTAAAAATAATGGATAAATAAAATTAAAAATAATGGATATTGTTGCACAGTGTCAGTCATCAGTAGTAAAAAGAACTGCTGTTTGCATCTCCATTCCCCAAATTCATTAAAATACAGTATGGTAATAATTAAGCTATTAAGATAAAAACTGCCTGAAAATTTTCCATATTTCCTCAAATATAATACGACACCATTGCTCTGCGTGAGTGTAGTTTGTATGCTATTATCCTCACTATGGAACTGCTTTAAAAAATACTTTAAGCCCAGCCAGCATGGCTCAGTGGCTGAGTGTCGGCCTATGAACCAGGTCACAGTTCCATTGTGGGCCAGGGCACATGCCCGGGTTTCGGGCTCGATCCCCAGTAGGGGGCGTGCAGGAGGCGGCCGATCAATGACTCTCATCATTGATGTTTCTATCTCTCTCTCCCTCTCCCTGAAATCAATAAAAACATATTTTTTAAAAAAATACTTTGAGCCTGGCCCGTGTGGCTCAATTGGTTGGAGCACCGTCCCGTGCACCAGTCAGTGCACGTACCTAGGTTTTGGGTTCGGTTCAGGTGCCTACGGGAGGCAACCGATCTATGTATCTGTATCTCTCACATTGTTTCTCTCCACATTCTTCCCTCTCTAAAACCAATTTAAAAAATACTCTGAAATGGGAGTAATTCTAAACCATTTTTCTTTTGTTAAGAATTAGTGTTAGCAATCTGGTTAAAGTTGTTATGCAAACTCTTGACTCTCATTGCTTCCTGTCAATGAGTAACATTCAAAATATGTTGGTTTTACAGTATGTTCCAAGAAAAACAAGCCCTATAAAAACAACTAACAATATTAAGAAGCAAAATTCCATTTTACAAAGTTAATGCTTCCAAGGAAAGAAGCTGAGTTTCTCTTTTATAAAAGCAGATGCAAAAGGAAGATATGTGGGCAAAAATCAATTTAAAAAAATGTCTTTATTGATTTTAGAGAGAGGAAGGGAGAGGGAGGGAGATAGAAACATCAATGATGAGAATCGTTGATCGGCTGCCTCCTGCACGGCCCCTACTGGGGATCGAGCCTGAAGCCCGAGAATGTGCCCTGACTGGGAATAGAACCAGGAATTGAACCGAGATCTCCCGGATCATAGGTCGATGCTCAACCACTGAGCCACACTGGCTGGACGCAAATTTTGTTTTTTAACCCCCATCTGAGGAAATGCTTAGAGAGGGAGAGGAAGGGAGGGAGGGAGAGAGAAGGAAGGAGAGAGCGGGGGCAACATCGATGTGAGAGAGAAATATTGATCAGCTGCGTTCCGCATGCGCCCAGACCAGGGATCCAATGTGGAAAACAGTCACACAAATCATTTTCTTTTCCACTTTTTAGGTTAATGCTGGGAATTTAATAGACATCTAAATGAACGCCTTTTTCTATACTCACTCCTGGGCTATACTGCTATAGATTATTTTTTTAAATATGTTTTTATTGAATTTTAGAGAGAGAGGAAGAGAGGATAGAGAGACAGAAACATCGATGAGAGAAACATTGACCGGCTGCCTCCTGCACGCCCCCTACTGGGGATCAAGCCGGAAACCAGGGCAGTGCCCTGGCCCCGATTTGAGCTGTGACCTCCTGGTTCATGGGTTGACACTCAACCACTGAGCCACACTGGCCGGACATGCTATAGATTATTGAACCCTCATAAGAGTCAAGTAACTTAAAACAGCCTCCAGTGGTCTAAGAATAAATTACTAGATTTCCTTCTTAAGGCCAACTCAGTATGATTTGTAAAAATTGTGTTATTTTTTAACTTAAAGCCACATCATTCTGCATGTGACAGTCCCAGTTCAGTGCCAGAACTGAATGGTGTTAGGGTGACTGTATAGCTGATTTAGAACACTGCCCATCTTCTAAGAGGTTTGTGCCTAAACACAGCCCTTTTCCTTGGGAAAGAGAGAGAGACTTTTCTGCTAGTTGATGGGCTGAGCCTATCTTATATCAATCCTGGGTCATTTATAACAGGGCAGATCCGCAGTTCTATCATCACCGTCATTCAGTGTCATCCTTTTGGACAAATCAGAATGTTTCCTTTTCTTTTTGTTCTTTATCTTTTTGGTGTTTTTTTGGTTGGTTTTTAGAATAATATTTCCTTGCTTCATTATGTCTTCATAATCTTTCCTTAAGAACACCTTATTTCTCTCTCTAAAGACTTATATTCTTAGATTTTGCCTCAGTAAAATTATCTTTCTATGGAGGTTTGTCATTATTTAACTTTTTCTTAAACTTCTGATGTTTGCTTGTAACTTTTGTTAATGCAGCTCTTAACAATATCACAATTTTCCTTTAAGAAAGCACATTGAAATAGCATGGTATATTACCCAGTATTGTTATAATTTATCATAATGATAGCAAAGACTTGATTCAATGATTATTTATTAAAATAAGGCTGTGCTGGAGGGGTGGTGTAAAGGATTAAAGAAACACAAAAGACCCACACAAGTATATAAAGTATCCCAGCTCTTAAATAGCTGATTATCTTATTGGAAAGACAAGACACCTACATCTGAAATAATTTTCCAAACTGTAAGAAAGCATTATTAATGTGCATGAAAATAAACATATGCTAGTAGGGATATTTACAGTCATATTAACCCCCTTTTACAACTACCTGACATATCAAGGCACATGAGGTGATATAAACTAACAGCAGCTAACATTTCCTAAGAGCCCTACCCTCTGCCAGGCCCTTCACACAGTCGAACCCTCTAACACCTTCCTGCCAGGTATGTATTATTATCGCTATTTTTATACTGAATGGAAGACACTTGCCCAATGCTGCAGAATTTGTAAGTGGCAAGACAGAGGTTGGATCTCAAATCTCTAACTCCCAAGCCCTGCGGCTTCTCATCTCCGTAGGTGAAAACATGAGTTTTGGAAGGTTTGACTTCTGTAAAGGTTTCCCATGTCGAAAGATGGCAATTGAGAATCTTACAACACTTCCTCCCACAGCAAAACACCTCACTCCTCCATCGATTAAAATTCCAAAATTTAAGATCAACTTATAAGGTGTTTTTGCTGAGAAAAGTGAAGCATATTGTTTTAAATCTATCACTATACCACGGTGTGCCTAAGTAGGGAGAACTCTATCGGCACTGGCTTGCAGAGAGCAGCTTTGGTAACACCACAGCCGACAGCAGTGGTTTAGTCTTTTCCACACAGGACTTCAGGGAAAGGAGTCCTTTCAACAAAAGGTGGCGGAGGTTCCATATCAGGCCTCTGGCTTTTGAAAACTCATTGTTGCCCTGGCCGGTGTGGCTCAGTTGCCTGAGCGTCGTCCCATTCACAAAGAGGTCACCAGTTCGATTCCCGGTCTGGGCATATGCCCGGGGTTTTGGGCTCGATCCCCAGTGGGGGGCATGTAGGAGGCAGCTGATCCATGTTTCTCTTTCTCCCTCTTCCTACCTCTCTCTAAAATCAATAAAAACATTTTTAAACACTAATTGTTTCCCACACTGACTTTGCCACAGAACCCTCCTTTCTTACCCCCCTCACCCTACTCTCAACACCTATTAACTCCCAGGGGGTCTCGAGTAGCACAGCTGTCTCACAAGTGAGAGCCACCTGTGTGATTTAAAACTTTCCAGCAGTCAATTTTTATTTACTTATTTTTAATCCTCACCCGAGGATAATTTTTCCATTGCTTTTCAGAGAGAGAGGAAGGATGAGAGAGAGAGAGAGAAAAACATTGATGTGAGAGACACACTGACTGGCTGCCTCCTGCACGTGCTGTGACCGGGGCCGGGGATCAATCCTGCAGCCAAGGTACGTGCCCTTGGCTGGAATCAAGCCCAGGACCCTTCAGTCTGCAGGTCGACGCTCTAACCACCGAGCCAGACCAGCTAGGGCTTTTTAGTATGTATTTATTTGTCAAGGTGTATTTTTATATTTAAATGAAACCAAAACCCATTCGCTATTCTTCACTTTCCCAGCAATTTCAAAACCTGTGTTCTGCTGAACAGTTTATCAGGACATTAATTTTTAGAAACTGGGTTTTAAAGTGACATCAGGTTTCTACCACTAAATTTCTCAGAGCCTTTCCTATACTAAACTGGGAATATCAAGAAGGGAATCTGTTAGATTTAATCTCTAAATACGTTGTTGGGGAAAACTCTGTGTTACATTCCCTGCGGTTCTGATAAAAGTACTACTACACAACTAATAGGAATTTCAGGGGGCAATGCCCAGTCCTGGGAGGAAATACTGGGTGACAGGAATAGTTCACTTTAGACAACAAGTCTATTTTATTTTCTAAGGGGGCCACTCATTCATTCGGTATGAGCAGACTAGTCTAATTAAACACTGCTGTAATACTACTTTTTTATAACAATAATTTTAAAAAGCAGTCATAGTTAAGACCCAAATGGGTCAAGTACTGTGTTTATGTTTTATATGCATGATCTCACTTAACCCGTATGAACCCCCCCTGAAAGGCAAATTTCAATCCAGACAAAGAAACTGAGAGGCACAGCCCCTCAGAGAGGTCTTGTTAGTTACTCAAGACAGCACACCAAGGAAAAGAACAAGAGAGGGAATTCAGATTCGTCTGGTTCCAAAGCTATTATTAACTACAATGCATCCTTCTTTTTAAGTCAAATCACTCCCTTGCTTGAAAACCTTTGATTTGTTAATAAGTGAGGGAGAGATTCAGATACTCAGGCCTTGCATTTAGAGCATTTCACAACCCGATCCCAATGTCCCTTCCCAGCCCTCCTTTAATTTTCCCCTCTCCTTTTACAAGCTGCTCACTCCATCCAAAGAAGTTTCCTCAGCCTTCCCCTCATACACTCCTCACCTAATTTAGCTCTTTCCCATCTAAATCCCCCTGCTTATGCTATCTCTTGGCCAACAAACTCCTTTAGGCTTCAGTTCAAATTCCATTTCCTAGATGTGACCCTTGACTGCTCTTCTCTTACGCCCCACACCGCACCCATCAAGAAATGCCACTGAGCCGCAGCGGGGTGGCTCGGCTGGTTGGAGTGCTGTCCTGCCCACCAAAAAGGCTGCAGGTTTGGTTCCCAGTCAGGACACATACCTAGGTTGTGGGTTCGATCCGGTCAGGAGGCAACCGATTGATATTTCTCACATCAATGTTTCTCTCCCTCTCCCATAGATGTTTCTCTCTCACTCTCTCCCCCCGTCCCCCTTCCTCTCTCTCTAAAATCAATAAAACATATCCTTGGGTGAGGTTTAAATAAAAAAATAAATGCCATTGACTAGTCTTTCAAAATAGATCCAAATTTCAACCACATACAATCTCCATCGCCATCTCCCTAGTCCAAGCTATCATCTCCCATCTGGTCTCTCTTACTTCCTACCATCTATTCTCAACCCAGCCTCCAGAGTAAGCCCTTTAAAACGTAAATCAAGCCCAGCTGGGCGTGGCTCAGCGGCTGAGCGTCGACCTAGGATCCAGGCGATCGGGGTTCGATTCCCGGTCAGGGCACATGCCCGGGTTGCGGGCTCGATCAATGACTCTCATCATTGATGTTTCTATCTCTCTCTCCCTCTCTCTTCCTCTCTCTGAAATCAATAAAGATATATTTAAAAACAAACAAACAAAAAAACATAAATCAAAACCCTCCAGTGTATCCCCATTTCCATCATGGTAAAAACCAAAATCCTTTTCTGTGCTCAAAATCCTTCTCTAGCCCTGGCTGGCGTGGCTCAGTTGGGCTGGGCATGGCCCAGCATACTGAAAGGCTGCCGGTTCGACTACAGTCAGGGCTCGTGCCTGGGTTGAGGGTTCGATCCCTGGTAGGTGGTGTGCAGGACGCAGCCGACTCACGTTTCCCACTTGCATCAATGTTTCTCTCTCCCTAAGATTTTTTAAAAATCCTTTCTATGTGAAGGCCTACACAAGTGTCCCCCTACCCCGCACCTCTCTGACCTGATTCTGGCCCTTGCTGACTTGCCAGGCCCTGACCTCACCAGCATGCTCCTGTCTCAGGCCCTCTGCGCTGGCTGCTCTCTGGCTGGAAGGCTGCTCCTCGGGTATCCTCAGGCTCACCCCTTACTTTCTTCAAGTCTCTGCTCAGATGATCATGACCTGCTAGGACCCCCTTCCCACCCCCCAGCATTCCACACCTTCCTCATCTTGCTTTATTTCCCCTGTAACTTACTACCAAGTTCACCTAGGTTTACTGTCTGTCCTCCTGCAAGAACAGGGCCTTGGTCTTTTCTTCACTGAGGCATCCTAGAGCCTGGAGTGGCACCTGCCACACATTCAGTGCCCAACAGTATTTGCTGTATGAATGGTGGATGGCTGGTCTCAAGCATTTGGCACTTACCATGTACTGTCGTGTATTTTTGCTATGCACCTAGTGAGATTACGGGTTCCTGTACTCTCCAAGGGCCCTGTACAAAATGAGCACTTAATAAATATATGATGAAATATCAGGGCAGTGGCTTTTTCTTTCATAGATCATTACAGTAATGATTTTCCAAATTCCGTTTAGAAAAGAGACATTCTGGAAAGCAGCAGAAGAAAAAATGCAAATATTTAATTTTAAATTAATCATAAAAGGATGGAAATATTTTAAAGGTGTGTGTATATAATGCATATACATTATACAAATCCATGTCATGCTCTGAAGATATTTGTTTCATGACTTTTACAGCATCTTATATCCTGAAGACATTCTTGAGAGTCAAGCTCAAGGTAACATTTTGATAGTAAGGTAATTTGAAACACGGAATATTTTTACTTTATTTTATTTTTAAATATGTTTTTATTGATTCCAGAGAGAGGGAGAGGGGGAGAGAGGTAGAAATATCAATGATGAGTCATTGATTGGCTGCCTCCTGCACACCCCCTACTGGGGACCGAGCCCACAGCCCTGGCATGTACCCTGACCAGGAATTGAACCTTGACGTCCTGGTTCATAGGTCGACGCTCAACCACCGAACACACCAGCCAGCAGAACATATTTTAAATAATAATTATGAGTTGGGAATTTATGTAATATGTGACAAAAATAAAAAAATGTCAAATAGGTTTTGTGTCACATTTTTTAATCTAATGATAGCAGAAAGTTCTGAGGAGCATCTAACTATAATGAAGAAAATGTGTTCTATAAAACAATTTATCTAAATTTATACTATACATGTATTCACAGAACTAAAGTATTTTTGAAAAACCATTTAGACAATGTTCTAACATTAGATGAAGGTCTTTTCAGGCATCTGGCTGTAGTGCATGTACAGTTCTCTGTGAGGACTGAATCTGCAAACAGGCCCCTGCACAACTTCTGCTAATTTCTTTTTTTTAAAATATATTTTTTATTGATTTCAGAGAGAGGAAGGGAGGGGGGAGAGAGAGAGAAACATCAATGATAAGAGAGAGTCACTGATCGGCTGCCTCCTGCACATCCCCTCGCTGGGGCTCGAGCCTGCAATCAGGGCATGTGCCCTGACCGGGAATCAAACCGTTATCTCCAGGATCATAGGTCGATGCTCAACCGCTGAGGCACGCAGGCCAGGCTCTGCTAATTTCTTAATTGATTATATGTCTAATCTAACCTTGAAACTTTGATATTATAGCACACATGCAAAGAGAATGTATAGTGATATATCATAAAATATCATACAAATAAGGTAAACACACCTTCTCTGGTGTGCAGTAGGTGTTTTGTGCAGCACAATGTCCATTTCACATTTCCAAGTATTTCCTTCCAGGGCTGGACACTGTCCCTTGAAATTTCTGTTAGTTGTCTAACTTTGTATGGAATATCTTTGTTTGCCAAACACAAAGATTATAAATGTAATCTCTCAAAATGGCATCCAGGTGTCTCTAGTTCTACTATTAAGAAATGATTTCTGAAAAGAATTATAAACTTCTCTAAGTTACTTTATATTTGTAAAACTTTCATGTACATTGCACTAAAACTAAGTTTAGTCGGCAACTATAGTTTTTCAATTCAGGAGAAATGCTTAAGGCTTTAAAAACTACTCCTAAGGGATGGGAGGGGTTGAGAAAAAAAAGAGAAAAAACTCATGGACAGAGACAGCACTGTGAGGACTGTGGGGGGAGAGGGGGTGGGGAGAGGTGGAGGAGGGGATGGGGGGATAAATGGTGACAGGAGACTTGACTTGGGGTGGCGAACACACAAAACAGTGTACAGATGTGTTGTGGAATTGTGCACCTGAAACCCGTATAATTTTGTTAACCAGTGTCATCCCAATGAATTCAACAAAAAGGGAAAAAATTGTTGCTAAAAATCCACTCATGGGGGTGGCCCAAACACTATAAAATACTTCCTAAGGAGCACTGAATATCAATTCTAAAATAAAAGCTTAACCAGTAAATCAGATAAACTGATTTGTCTTTTTAAAAAAATTATCATAGGAATCCTATCTAAAATATACTGCAAGCAACTTGAAAGATGGTTGATTTCCATACATACAATAGCAGTCCCAGTACTCCTGACTCATGTTCAAAATATTTAGTCTTCATACCAAATTTTGAAATTCTCTCCCACAATACACTTACCACAAGATTTTGAAATTCTTCATCAGGCTTACCTAAATTAGGTAAATTAGACTGACCACTAATAAGGAGTGAAAGGGCCGTGCTCCCTGGGCGAGGGGGCAAATTCTAGTTCTTGCGGCCGTGCATGAAGGGCCGCCTCAGGCTTCAGCGAGCACCAGAAAGCTCAGGAGCTCTGAGCCGGCGCGGGGAACTCAGGGGTCCTCAGTGAGAATGCTGCCAGATCTGTTACTACCACTGCCTGTCAGGGTTAAGCTTTCTTGTAAAGAAAATGATTCGTTTTGATATGTTATCTCACTGGCCACAACCGAGTAAATCTGCCTTACACTCAACTTATATGGCCTCTCTAAAATAACATTTCCTTAAAGCAATTCACATGTAGTATATTTTAAATACTTTCCTCCCAAATCTGTGCTATGATTACTGTGCTTACATTGACAATATTTCAAACAGAAGAACGTGAGCTACACAATATCAATTTTAAAGGTCTTATTTTTAAAAGATTCTCTTTTCCAATTAGGATTTTTAAAGTGAAAGATATGGTACATAATCCCTAAATACTACCAAATATAGAGCTATGATGGTCTCCACGTCTGACTCATCATACTACGCAAATAAAAACTGAATTATCGGGAGAAGGGGCAGAATAAGTGCTTAGACCTAAAACTTGACAACCCACCTAAGTAGACTACTTTTTTGGTCACAATTTTTATTTAGTCATTAAATCACTACTTTTCCCTATTCTTTCTATTGAAACAAAGGTGATCCCATTTTAAGACCTCAAAATGTTTACCCTGGTTGGCAGTCATTTGTAAATTAAATTTATACATGGGCTTAATACCAGTGGCAAAATGTATGATGCATGGGTGGGTGGTATATATTCAAATCCCAGCTCTGCGTAGTAATATAACCTTGGGCAAGTTATTTATCCTTTCTAAACCTCAGTTTTATTATCTAGAAAATGAAGATAAAACCAATCTATAGGGTTGTTGTGAGAATTTCATAATATTAAACCCATCAAGGCTTGAAATAATATTAAGGTTTAACAAATATTATTTCTCTTTCCTTGTGAAAATGTTTCAATCACAGGTTAGGACACAAAGTTTAACTGCTGATGATACAATGAAGCATCCTGGATTTTGGTTGAACTGAAATAAGCCTTTTCTAGAAAGGCAGTATCTTTCAGACCTCATTCCCACACACTCAGAGTTTTTATTTCAGGTAATATAAGTGTTTGTGTTTTCAAGATAGCCAAAGAACCCACAAAAACAGGAAATGTTCAATTTTACAACTTTATTTAAAATAAATTTATAATTTAAACATCACAACCATATAAATTAAAATTGATTAGGATTAAGAGACCTGGTTAAGGGAGGTCTCAGGATCTTTTCCTCAATGGAAGCGCATATGAGGTAAGAAAAAAAAAAAGAGACCAAACCCCCAGCTGCTTCTCCCCAGGACCTTCCCCTCGCCTTCCCTGACCACACGGGACGTGAGCCCTCGGGGACCGCACTGCAGAAGGGGAGCACCCGGCCGAGCGGCTCCACGGGGACCCCACCGACAAGGCTTCCCACTGAGGGCTCGCAGTCCACGCCCCACCCCTTCCCGCCGGCACCCCCACTGCGCGCCGCCCCTGCACCCCAAGTTACCCCGCCCCGGCGAGCCCGCGGCGCAGAGGCGCGGCCCGGCTGGCCCCCCCCACCTGACACGGTCTGCACCCCGGCTCCTCCCTCCTCACACTCGGACCCCTCCGCCTCTGCCCCGCCAAGTCCCTGCTACCTTCTCAGGGAAGACTGCAGACACCCCATCGCCTGCCCTACTCCCCCGTTCTCGGATTTCACGTCACCCCACTTGTTCTGCAGACAACTGGGACGAGGGGCCTCACGAAAGGAGAACGACGGCGGGTCCGAGGGGAGGATGGGGAGGGAGGGAGGGTGCTACACACTTCCACTCGGTACTGTCTGTCAAAACCATTCCCCAATACTCATTTCCATTGTACCCGAAACCTACGTAATTTTATTAACCGTTACCCCAATAAATTCCATTTAAAAAAGGAAAAAAATACCTCTCTCCCTCTCCACCCCCAAGTACTCCGATTTGTCTCACCACCGGCAGAGGTGGAGGGTCACACCCAGGATCCCCCAGCGAGGGCTCTGCTGACTCCCCTGCTCTAGAACCCGCCCCCTCGGGCTCCCATCAGCACTCACTCAGCAAGTGCTATGCTAAAGGCTTAAAATAAGTCAGTGAACAGAGAAAGAAATAAAGATTCCTGGGTCCCACCCCAGAATCTGTCTACAGGTGACTGTCCCACATACTCAAGTTCAAGACCATGATGTGACGAAATACTCTCCCTAGTCCCAGTAATCTGAGATTTGATTTCTAAAGCTACTTTCTTCCACAGAAAACACAGTACTTTGGAAATAGTCCAAGGCATTATGCAAATAATATATGTACCTGTCACAATGTTTAAATGTTAATTCTTCTTCTATTGTGGCAAAAAATATATATATAAGATTTACCATTTTCAAGTGTACAGTTCAGTGGCATTAAGGTACATTCACATTGTTGGGGCGACTTGTCATTAGCCGGCTCCAGAACTTTTTATTTTTTTAATCCTCACCCAAGGATATTTTTTCCATTGCTTTTCGGGGAGAGTGGAAGGGGGGAGAAACACCGATGTGAGAGACACACATCGATTGGTTGCCTCCTGCACGCACCCCGACCAGGGCCGGGGGCAAGCCTGCAACTGAGGTACGTGCTCTTGGCCGGAATCGAACCTGGGACCCTTCAGGCTGTGGGCTGACGCTCTCACCACTGAGCCAAACCAGCCAGGGCTGGCTCCAGAACTTTTTAGTCATCCCAAATTGAAATTCTGTACCCATTAACTCATTTTTAACCCAGAATGATTTTCATGGTTAAAGTCATTGGCCCCACTCCCACTGGCTCCCCTCGCCTTGCTGCCCAGCCAACACTCCAGGGTTCACCGCTGCAACCGGCCTCATCTCCGAGCTCCTCTCCGTCACCCCTGGGAGGCAAACTCCAATCCTGGTTGAACTGATCACCTGCCTGTCTTTGTTTCCTTTGTGAGAGGTGGATGTTGCTGGCAGAAAACCTTGCAACTGACACGACTGAGTGGTCACCTTAAATTCAGGCCCAAGCCACAGCCAGACACTCAACGCCCAGGATTCCTACCTCGGTTTCCAGTGAGTTCGCTGTCCTGCTGTCCGAGGTGAGGTGTCCTTCTCACCTCCAACCACCCACAGCCCTTCTTCCTTTACTCTAAGTTACTAGCCCTGCCTCAGACTTCACCAAGGAAACCAACCATATATTCTCCCTCCAATTCATAAGCCTTGTCCTTGTGCTCATTCGCTCTGCCTTCTCTCCTGCGACTGCAAGTCTCTGGCTCCCACCACAGGCAGGCCCTCTTCTGCTCAGAATTCCCTCTCGCCTCAGAATCCTGCCCTTTTGGTCGTCTGCCTTCTCTCTTCTGCCTTAGTCTCTCCCTCTCTTAGCTACTCTCATTAGCCTATCTGAACATGCTCATCTATTCCCCTTGGTGTTTTTTTTTTTAAAAAAAGATCTTCCTTGACCCCACTTCTCTCCCCAATCACTGCTGTGCTGCTTCTGTCCTCACTTTACAACAAAACTTCCCCAGCAAGCGGTCTCCGTTCACTTCCCTCCCCATCCTCTCAACGTGCTCCAGTCTGGCCTCCATCCCCTGTCGCTGGCACTACTTGTCAAACACCACCTCCAGTTGCCAAGTCCAAATGGACCTTTCTCCTCATGGTTTAACTTCTCAGCAGCACTTGGCAGGGGGACCAGCCCCTTTCTTGAAAAGGGTAACTCACTCTCCCACTTTAATGGCCGAAACTCTCAGTCTCCTTTAGTCACTGGGAGTGTTTTGAGCTCGATCTTAAGGCCTCTCTGGTCACAAATAATCTCAACCAGTTCCATGCCATAGCATGTGTATGCTAGTGAGTCCCAAACTGCATGTCCACTCCTCAGAGCAACTTGAATATTCACTGCCTACCTCACTTCACTTGGATGTCTCACAGATATTTAAAAAACATAACCCGTTCCACACAGAACTCGTTACCCACCCCGCCCACCTGTTCCTCTCCCAGTCTTCTCCAGCTAGCAAATAACACCAGCAGCCCCCAAGGCTTAGGCCAGAATCCTGAAGGCATCCTTGATTCCTCTCTCCACAGCCAACCCAGTAAGCAAGTACTTCTGATTCCACCTCCAAAATATACCTGAAACCCACCGTCTACTCTGCTGCATGCCCACTGCCACTGCGCCTGCCAGTCTCAAGCTGACACTGCAACAGCCTCCCTGCTTCCCACAGCAGCTGTGATCTTTAAAAAACAAAAAACGAATCACTGCTCCAATTAAAGCCCTTCAAAAGCTTCTCATTCTCATTAAAATAAAATCCCCCAACAGCCATACTGCCTAATACAAAAGGCCCTGTAGGATCCTCCAACTCCATCTCAGTCCTACTCCTCCTGCTTCTGTTCTAACACCCATGACCTTCTGGGCATTTCTGGTCTTTGCACTTGTTCCCAGGCCAGGACCGTCTCCCCAGCTTTTCACCTGGCTAGCACAAGCTCATGTTTCAAGTCCCAACTCAACGTCACCCCTTCAAAGGGACGCTCCTTGGCTCTTACCGGCAAGTCATTCCCCACAACAAACTCTGTTACATTCACCAGCTTATTAACTTCTAATACTTTTTCTTAACCTGCAATTATATTATTTACTTATTTCCTGTTTTCCCCACTATACTATAAATTCCACAAGGGCAGAGATTTTGTCTTGAATTCCACTAAAGGCTACTTTAAAATAAAGAAGCTGCTGTTTCCCAGTAAGCAGGTTTATTTTAGATTCCCCTTCCTTTCAAGCTTTATTGGATTTTAGTCAAAGAATATAATTACTTTGGCATTTACCATGAAAAACAAGGGGAGAAAAGCCACACAGGCCAGGCAAAGACTAGAAATCCACCCACCCACTGGCCTAGACTAGATGCAGACTGCACAGGTATTCAATACTACTGCTTACAAAAATTTAAAAGTGTGGACATATAATTTTTACATCAAAAGATCAAAGTTTTCAACCATTTCCCCTAGCAATTACTAAACACAACAGTGATTTGAGAATAAAGAAAAGCAAGCACAAATGTGGTCTTTGCTCCAGAGAAGTCAATGATTCATCACTGACTCGGTTCTCATTTTGGTGAGGTTGGCTAGTTGTCACCACTGGCTCTGACGTTTCTTCCTGACCTCCGTGTCTTTATGCATACTCTTCTTATCAGGCCTCATGTTTAGAATAATTTCCCCATCCTACTTCCCCCAAACCCAAAAGATAAAATTCAAATATCAGCAAAAAACCCCCCAAACACCCTTTTCTTCCAAGGATTTCTCTCTAGGCTTTTATTTTAGGTCCCTTTCTACCCTATTCCTAATTTCTTTATCAATCCCAGATTCAACTCTATTTCTATTGCATAACTGTCTGGAATAAACTAGAGGGCTCATCTAGGCCTAGAAGCCCGTGTTACTTCTCAGTAGAATGAGATGACAGGCTTTTTAAAATGTGCTCAGATTTTAAAGCCTTAGGATACCTAAGCCTTCTTTCTGTAAGAAAATAGTTCAGACACTGAATAAATGGCAGCTACAGGAGAAAAATAAAAATGAGAATGGACCAGGTCTCGTGGTCCAATTCATAAAGAGCAGCAGTGCAGTGCTATTCTGAATGCGTCTCTGTGGCGCACTGGAATCACCTGGAGAGCTTTTCCCTAACACTGACTGCAACATACTCGGATACAGGAGGCCCTGGGTGGGCCAGAATTTCAAAACTGGAGGGAGTTAGGGGCATCAAGAAGCAAAAGTCAGCTTAGAACTCAGGACTGTCTAAAGCATTGAACCTTTGAGAAAAACCCAAATGGCCCTAACAAATAATGACGAGGTGAAGTTGCAACTCTCTTTAAAAACCTCTCTCTAGTGGATTCTATTGCGCAGATTTGGAAACCAAAGGTGCAGAGCCAAGAACATTGGCTTCTGGGATCCAATGTCAATTCTACCACTTAAATCTGCAAGATCTTGACCATTTCGTCTATCTTGGTTAACATTAGCTCCTTTCCCTGGTAAAGGTAGAATAAAATCAGTATTGCAGGGCTGATATGATAAACAGGAATTAAATAAAGCACCAAGCACAGTTCTCAAATACTATATAATGGATGTGGTTTTTTTTAAAACACGAGGACAGACTGGTGCCACTATGTTACTTTCATCCACTAGAAATTAACTATTTACTTTCCATCTCTGTGGACTCCTAAAGAGACAGAAGCTTAACAGACTTTTCCCCTCCTCCCAACCATCTTTTCAGTAACAATTAAACGTTAAAACCTGCACCTCTCTCAGTATGGAGCTACTGCAGGACAGACACTTAAATGGATGCTTTTAAGAAAACACTTGAGTGAGTTAAGGAAGTGAGAAGCCTTATACCGATGAGAAAGAGACTGCCCAGAACACAGGGCAGTTGTGCTTGTTTGTTTTTGTTTTTAACATGTCTACTGGTTTTTAGAGAGAGAGAGGACGGGAGAGGGGGAGAGAGTTCTAAGGCTTTTTAATTTACTGCCGCTGGGAATAGCCAGCACGAAGGCCAGCAAGGAGTTTCAAATCACTGGAGCCCATCACCTTCCCACGACCTGACAACTAGACGAATGTCTCTCCAGGGTTGTTTTAAAATACAAGCAGCTAAAAAAAACATAAAACGAACGCAAGGGAGCTACAGAGAACCGCGCTACTGGAAGGCAGACTGGCTCCGTCCCGGACTCTCTCTGCAACTGTAACCTGCTCAGACTCCACCGTCAGAATCGGCTGGAAGGCGACGGAGGAGAAGAAGCCTCAGCGCGCTGCCGCCGCCGGGCCGGGGCACAAAGCCGCCCAGTTTCCGGCCGCAGAGATGACGGGACCCTCACCCCCGTGCCGGCCCCGGGGACGCGGGCCCAGGGAGGGGACCCCTCGGCCGCCAGGCCGGCCGCAGCCCACTCCCCTCTTCCGACACAGTGGAGAGGAGCGGGGCGCAGCGCCCCGGCCCCTTCCCCTCCGCGCCGGCGGCTCGTCCTTTGGGCCTGGGGGCCCGGAGGAGGACAAGGCTCCGCACGCCCGGCCCCACCGGCAGGTCTCAGCGCCGGGAGCCTGGCTCCCCCTCGCCCCGAACCCCACGGCGCCCGGGCCGCCGAAGCGCCCACAAAGGGCGCCGCCCGCGCCGCCAGGGAAGATGGCGCCCGCGGAGCAACTGCGCCACCAGCCCTGGCGACCGGCCAGGCCCCGCGCCATCTTAGCACCTTCCAACCGCCGCCGCCGCCCCCCGCAAGATCCCGCATTCGGGGCGACTCGGGGGGCGCGAACCGCCTCGGGCCCGCGCACTCTCGGCCACAATAGTGCCGCCAGAGCCCCTCTCCTCTTCGGCCCGTCGCGGGGGCCCCGGTCCTCCGCGCGCCGCCGGGGCTCGTCCGGCCGGGCCGCGGGTCCTCGGCGTGTCCGGGGTCGGGCGGCGGGGAGGGACGGTCCGGCCGGCGGGCGGGCGGGCGCGCGCCGGGGAGCGGGCCGGGCGGGCGGCCCCGCGCTCTCCCCGCCACGGCGGCCCGCTCCGCGCCGCGGCCGCCCGCGAGAGCGCCGAGGAGGAAGCCGGGGTGGAAAATAAACCCGGTCCCCGCCGCCTCCTCCCCACCCTCTCCCCTCCCCCTGCCGAGGCGCGGGGTCCATTTTGCCGAGAAGAAAGAAAATGCGATTCACACCCAAGAGCTTCCGAGAAAGAAAAGAAACGAGGGGGGGAAAGCCGAGGGGAGGAGATTGGAAAGCAGATTTTTCTTCCTCGCCCGCCGTCACTCGGCCCTCCCTGCCCCCTGCTCGCGGCCCCGCCGCGCCGTCCTCCCCTCGCCGAGCCCGCTCCCTCCTTCCCGGCTCCCGGCGGCTCCGGGGGGCGGAAAACACACACTCGCGCACACAACTAATTTTAAACCGGCTCAATCAATGAGTCATTAAAAGGCTTCCCTCCCCTCTCCTCCCCACCACCAACCGCCACGCCACCCCCCTTCCCAGGCTCTCCCTCTCCCCGCTCCAGAAATTTGCATCCGCGGGGAAGAAAAAAAAAAAAAAAAAAAGGCGCCGGGGGCCCCCACCCCGCCGCGGCGCCCCCGGCCCGGCCCCGCCACCCCCCGTCCGCCCGCGCCCCCGCCCGAGACACTGAACTTGGTCTTCCCGGGCCCGGGCGGCGCTGGGAAAGGCATAAACACTCGATTCCCCTTTTCTCCGTGTCCATTAAACATCCACCCACCACCACCATCACCCACCCACAAACCCACCCCCCCCCAAAAAAAACACAGCCTTAGCCAATAGCTCTCTGGGCTGAAACCTAATATCCTGGTTTTGGCAACTCGGTGTTTAATTTGCTTCTCTTTCTTTTCTGTCTGTCTGGAGATAGATCTCCAGTCCCCCCTCCCTCGCTTGTCCCCTCCCCGAAGGAAAGAGGCAGAGGAAGGAGGTTGTGTGTTTTTTTTTTTTTTTCTCCTTGAAATTTTTATCACAAAATTATAATACACTCAAAGGGAAACTCACCGTCATGAAAAAGCAGTGCCTTGTCAACGGGGTTTCTGCGCCATCGCACCAGGGGCGGCGGCGGCGGCGGCGGCGGCGGGCGCGGGGCGCGGGGCGCGGGCGCGGGAGCTCCCGGCCGAGCGGCGCCGGCCACACGCGCTCCGCTCTCTCTCTCTCGCTCACCCCCGCGCCGGGCGGCGGGCGCCCGCTCCCCGCGCCCGCCCGGCCTTCATGCTCTGCGCCCGGGCAAACCGCTCGGCTGCTCGTCTACCTCCAAACTTCGGTTCTCGCCTAGCAAAAAATGTGAAGATTAGGATTTTTTTAATTAAAAAAATTAAAAAAAAAAAAAAAAGCAAGCTCCCAAGATGTTAATTCCTGTTTCCTTTGGGATTTTTTGTTAACTTCAGAAATATACTAGTTTACTCAAGAAACAGGTTTTATTTGGCTTATTTTTTTAAAAAAATTAAAATCGACAAGATACGTGCTCTTCTCCGCAGGCGCCCTGCACACACACACACACACACACACACGCACACACTCACACTCTCCAGTTTTAGCTCGAAGTGGGGGGGGGTTGTTAAAAACAATATTTGTTTAGAACTCTAATTAGAACAAGCCCCAGTAAATACTTTTTTTTTTGCATATTTTTTTTTTAAAAAAACGAAAACGTCACTTTTAACTTAGTTATTTGGCAAATAATCCACTCATTCTAACTTTTAAATGTACTAAGCTTTCCTTTGCAACACAATGCTGTAAAACCTTATCTGTGAAACCTGAATATCAACATTAAACAGAAAAAACAAAGCAACTTTAGCGGCCAAGAAGTAGGTGAGGAACTAAGTCTCTCTCAAAACCTCCAATTCCCACTACCTCCTCTTTATATGTAGATATCCTTTATCACCACGTTTGTGGAACTTTCCTTACATAATCCCCCATCTTAAAAAAGGAGCTACCCAACCTTTTAAGTGTAATTACCGCCCATTTTAAATCTCGAATCTCATTGTTGAGAGTCTCCAAGAACCACCTAGCACACAGAGAGCGTTTAAGTAAATGTTAACTATGATAGTGTGGATTGGGAGAGGCTGCCTCTGTGGTCTAGGTTAACTGCATTTATTTTTCCTGTAAATGCCCACAAAAATACAGTGGGGCTTTTGTTGCTGTCTTTTAGTTTAAATAAGCATCAAGGATAGATAAAGGATGAGTTGTATAAGCATGTGATTTGGATTTTAAAAAATTTATATGTAAGCCACAGAAATGTTCCAAAATTATTTTAAATTAGTTTGTAATGCACACAGCAATGGGGTCTTGTGATAAAGAGAATGCCCAAAACCATGTTCCCCAGATATTTAGTGAGTTCTAAATAAAATTATCCCTGGATTTAAATTACTTACACAAAATTGTTGTTTAGTTATATCCCCTTAGCCTCAAGCACCTTGCTTGCTTATATACGAGTACTGTAACTATACTGTATTGCACAAAATGAATGTCAGAGTTAGCATCAATGTTGTCATATTCAAGATAGGAGATCTGACATGAAAAACAAACCATATCTTCTTGTACTAATTGCCACTTTCTCCTTCACAATGTATGAGTTGTATTTAAGCTTTCCTTATAAATACATACATTCAGTGACTTTGTATCACATAGTATCATTGAGGTGTTTTCTCATGTGTTTCACAGCCAGCCAAGGCCTTCCTGGAACAGTAGTCTTTGCATAAATTAGCATATTTCTCTACATTTGACGGTTGGACCGACCAGTTTTCTAATTGGCTTGGGAAATTTTTAAACATGTTTTAAAGTGCCTTTGGATTGGTTGGAATTTAATTATAATACCCATTTTTGAAGGATTACATTTCAAAAGAGTCCATAATTCAATGCAATTAGGACCCACCAAGCAAGTTTTACAGCTGTTGCTCCACAGCTCCATGAAATATGAATGGACTTCAGAAAGCGATTCTCTCAAGTTGGCCCAAACCCCAAAGAAACACACATTGGACTTTGAAAGATCACCAAACAAAGCTGAATTCATATACCGGTAAAGAGTATGGACATTGCAGGCTTTTTAAAGAATGCCCAAATGTAAGAACACTGACATTTACAGGGAGCCTACTAAGTGCCTCCTATGTACTTACATACATTATTGACTGAACCTCCATGAAAACCTGTAGAATGAGGCTTAGTTACCCTGATTTTGCAGATAAGCCTCCTAATGGCTTTAGTAATTTGCCTGGAGTCATCGGTCTAGTAAGGGCTGGTGGGGGAAACCCAGTTCAGGTTGATTCTAAAACACTCTTCGAGCCCTGAAAAGGACTTGGAAACAAGCAGTCCTTGCTGTTTGAATATAAACAGGGTTCAGTGCTGTGGTGTAGGCAGGGGGAACAACTCTGTACTTTATGAAGACCTACTTTGAGAATGCCAGTTGTCAAATCTACTTTTAAATGTTTTTGAGATAGCAGTGGGGAGAGTTTCAGATTCATCAGGCACCACCAAAGTTGAAATCACGTAATAAAACAAAACAAAAAACCATTTTTTAATTTTTCCCATGTGATTAAAAAAACCATTTTAAACAAGGAATATGCCTGTGTATGTAAAATTTAAATTATGGTATATGTAGACAGGATTTTGGTATCTAAATGTAAGATTAGGAAACTTTTTAAGAGGAACCTTCTTAAAATGGCTTAACTATTGCACATAACTTTAATTGTATTGCCTACAATTTAATTATGTACAATTAAATGGTCACTCCTATGGTTCCTATCTGTGTAGGTGACCTAGAAAGAAGGGCAACTGGACAGAAGAAAAAAAAGAGGTATAATTATAGTTGAACTGTTTGAGCATGAGTCTGGGCCTCCACATAAACAGGCCCAATGTCCACATAACAATTAAAAGTGAAAATGCTTCTGAGTTTGTTCTTTTGGTGTGTGTGTGGGTTCTCCCTCCAAATGTTTCTCTTGTTGGTTGTCCATTCTCAGAGGGGGTAAATGCAAATGCTTGAGCTGAGGTGTTGATATGCATGACTGGATGTGCCCAGATCCCAGAAATACCCAAATATACCAGGTGAGCAAGTAAGTGCTCCATGCAGTGTTTATGAAATAAAAATGTAAGAATTCCCTATCTGCATAAATAAGGTGCACACCTTTATCTGTACCTCTAGAGGAACTTACATGCTTGGGCTTTAGTGCACTGGCTCTATACTCAGACTGACCTGGGTTCAAATTCTACCTCTGGCACACACACCAGGTATGTGGCTATGGGCAGGTCACTTCACCCCTCAGTGCTTCAACTTCCTCATCAATAAAATGGGGGTAATTATAGTACCCACGTCTGAGAGTTATTTTAAGGATTCAGGAACTAGCTCTTGTAAACTGTTTATCATGGCGCCTTATTTTAGTTGTGTGTCAGGTCTCACCATGTGAAATCTTCCCATGTAAATTCCCGGTGGCAACCTCATGTGATTCAACGTCACATGTCTCTCCTATGATAGGAAGCTCCTCAGAGGCTTTCCATTCTCTAAGGGCCTAGCGGAGTTGTTTGTATGTAGTTAGCTCACAACCAGAACTTATATGATAAAAGAGAAACTGCCCCATCCACAAGAGGTGTAAGAACACAAGAAATGAATGTGTCTCTACCTAGACCTATATACAGGGGTGGGCAAAAATAGGTTTATAGTTGTGAGGATGAGAAACACAGTTTATTCTTGTATTATTATTAATTATTGTATTGTTTCCCATACAAACAACTGTAAACCTACTTTTGCTCACCCCATATTAAGGCAGTCCAGTAAGTCTCCCTGAACCACATAAAACCATGACCCAACTGATCACAGGCAGTGCAGCCTTGTGGTTTCCCCACCACCACTAGTTAGAGCTTTATCATTGCCACTTTCTAGCCATGTGATCCCATGAGGCCTACTTTTTTTCACTTCACTTACCTCAGTTTTCTCATCTGTAAAGTGAAAGTAACAATACCTATATCTCAGGTTGGTAGGGGGACAGTTAAATGATATTAGGTAAAAACCCTGGCTTTAGTGCCTGGCATATAGTAAATACTCAATAACAGTTGTCACTATTGTTGTGGTTAATACGATTATTAGAAGTAACGTGAAAATGTTTTCAAAGCAGTAGTAAACAAGCAATTTATTTGGAGTGATCACAAATGTTTTCAATACTCTGCCTACGTTGTTATTTCATTTGATACACGAAATAAACACTTTAAATCACCTTTGTAGAGACTAAGGCTATTCTAGTCATGACATATTTCAAGTTGGTTATTTTCCTTGACAGGTTTTAAAATAAAAATCTGAACTCCTACAAGCCTCTAGTACAAGGATAAGGAATATAAGCAGAACTGTTGTTAAAAAAAGAGGCATTCAGCACTCCCACTGGTCTTGCTGTCTTACACATCCAGCCAGTTTCCCACAGAGTATGCGAGGGGGAGGACAGCCCGCAGTCAGGAGGGCGCAGCTGCTGGAAGGCAGGGCCGCGAGGCGCCCGCCCCAGCTCCAGGCCCCTGCGGTGCCCTGCCAGGCTCCGCACTGTCCAAAACAGAGCGTTCCTTCCACTCCACCAGGACCCCGGGGAGGGTGGACTGTAGAGTCAGTAGAAGGGGTCTCATAGCTGCAGGGTGCTTCTATAAAGCACCCTCAGAATTCGGTGAGAAAGCCAGCCTCCAAGATAGGGTATCCACGTAAAGGGGCTTGCTCAACAAATGTCAGTGTCCTTTCTGAAAATGAAACTCCCAAGAGGTAAGACATCTGAAAAATGAACCACCCGAAAAGATGACTTGTAAATACAAGAGGAAGCAAAGAAATTAAGTACTAAACAGGCACCAAGATAGATCCTCAACACTGCAGGAAAAAACAAAACAAAAAGCCAATGAAGTATAACTTCCATAAGTATTCTGATCACTAAAGAGCCATATTCTTATCTGAGCACAGGAAAGTTAAGCAGGCATTATAAGAGTCCACATGAAATACTCCTCCGACCATACAATCTCTCTTCTCTAAATCGTTTAATTACTAGTTCCATTTCCCAGGTACTCTGATGCTGTGAAGGTGACACCCTGAGCAAAGGTACAAGTACTCTTGTACCAAAAAGGTTTATACATCTCCCTCACCAAAAATCATACTGATCAGCTAGCGGCTGGGCGTATTTATCAGTCCCTTGTGAGTTAGATTAGCATGAGACAATGGGGGGTTGTTTAGAGATGGGCAATCAGAGTACACTCTTGAGGTATAGTTCACGTGGGGCATGGTGAAAACTTAATGAATTATTCCTGCCCACCATGGGCACAAACCAAAAGCCAAGTAATCATCTCCCCTTCGGAATCTGATCTTGTCTCTAGTCTCTGTGTTCACAGACCAGCCCCTTGATACTGTAGGACTGTCTACGCTTCCTTCTCATCTGCCTCAAACCATGCAACCCACCTCCAAACCCTCCCTCAGGCCCAGTCCCTCTTTTCCACCAACCACCTTCACCTAAAGTCAGGCCCTTATCTCCTGCTGGTTTTCCCAATTTTATTTCCATTCAACCAAGTTTCTATCTAAATCACCTTTTTAAAACCCAGAGCTGCTCCTGTCACACCTCTGTCCGCACCTCACTGCCCAAGGAAGCTTATTAGAAATACAGATTCCTGCCCTGGCCAGTGTCATCCCATACACTGAAATGTAGTGGGTTCAATTCCTGATCAGGGCACATACCCAGGTTGCAGGTTCAGTCCCCAGTTGGGGCACATGTGGGAGGCAACCAATCAATGTTTCACTCTCACATCGATGTTTCTCTCCCACATCAATGTTTCTCTCCCTCTCCCTCTCCCATCCTCTCTAAAAATCAACAGTAATAAAAAGCATGTCCTAGGGTGAGAATGAAAAAAAATAATAATTTTTAAAAAAGAAACAGATTTCCAAGGCTAAACCCATCACCAGGGAAATGGAATTTCTGGGGAGAGCTGAGGCACTGACATACATACTTTTTAAGGTTCATTAATTAGCTCCACCTGTCTCCCCAGGGGCATCTCCAGCAGCTCCTACCCTAGTACCCTGCAGTCAAATCACAGAGAATATCCTGCCTCTGAACAAACTGCTCCCGATATGGGCATACCCTGTTCTGCCCCCTTTTTCCTCTGGGGCAAGTCCACCATTCTCCAAGGCCCAGCTCAAATGCCACCTCCTCTGGGAAGCCCTCTTTCATCCCCTACAGCCGTGGCTTTCAAACATCTTTGCCTGAGACTCGCTCCCAAGAGACAGATTTCACACTGCAATGCAATAAATATATAACTGAAACAACGGCTTAGGAAAACACTATCTAAACTTACTATGGAGGATGCAACTTGATATATTTCATTCTATTCTCTCTCACTTAAAAAAATGCTGTTAGCCACCTTGTAAATGGATTTCATGATCCACCAATGGGGGAGACCTTCATTTAAAAAATCCTGCTCGAAGTGAACAAATGATTCCCTCTCTGTGCATGTGTACATGCCTCTATTATACTATTTATCACACTCTACAGTAATTATCTGTTTACAGTCTGTCTTCCCCTCCCTCCCGCCTCTGTACCCCAGATATGCGCACACCACAACCAAGTCAGCAAATCCTGGGGCGGTTACACAGCCACTGACAAATGCAGAGATGAGAATACTGGTGAAGGAATAATTTCAGTGCTTTTGCTCGTGTCTAATTTTTTTCTTTTCCGGGTATGGTTCGCAGCATAATCTACCCGCGACTCCCAAGAGGCTGGGCCTGGGAATCACACTGGCTTCAACCCTTAAGTTAACAGCAATTTCTAAAAACAGCCATTGTATTGCAGCACCACGTAACCGAGGTGTCGATTCTCTCCCCCCTCAAAAAGAAAAACCGCGTACAGGCAACACCAACCAGAAAATATTTTGTCGGATTGCTAGCTTGGCAAGAGAGTGCAAATGTGGGCCAACAAATCTCTTACTTAGATACTTAGAAGCAAATATTCAAAAACCTCAAAACCCTCCTTCCTACCACTTCAGAAAGGAAACCCCCTCCCGCGGGGCGGGCGCACACAGAGGCCTTTCGATCTGCACAGCCTGGAGCCCGTCGCTCGCCAGGTTGTCCCCATCCGCACAAACAAATGAAAAAGTAGAAAAACCAGAGAGAAACCAGAGCAGCCAAGATGAACCGCGGCCCCGAGCCCGGCTGCAGGCTCCGGTGCGAATTGTACCTGTGATGGATGCGCGGGCGAGCCAGCAGCCCGCAGGGGGAGGGAGCCTTTTTCTGCAGCACGTGGCTCCCTCGACAGGAAACCTGCCTGCGACACCCCACAACTCTGCACACCGCTCATTTGCAGCAGCGTCATTTGTGTGATGCTCATTTGCTCAGTGTCCTCGGAAACGTACTTGGAGTGATTCATTGAAAATATACTGTGGGCTTGGGGGAGCAGGCACCAAGTGTCACTGCAGCGCCCTGGGGCCAGGAGGGAGCAGGCATTTCTGGCCAAGGAGAGAGGGGAGAGGGAACATTTTACAGCTGGGTTTAAAGGCTCAGAGTTCTCCAAATACTGTGGGGAAAGAAGGGAGAGAGCTCCAGGTAGAGGAACTTTGGGGGTGGGGGTGGTGATGGGGGGGGAGGTCATTAAATATAAATGATGGGGGAGCTGCAGGCAGGCTGATGTGAGGGGCTTGTAGCTCATGGCAGGGAATTTAGATGATTCTTTAGACTGCTTTCCACACGGCAGGTCCCAAGGCAATAGGCTGTGAAATTCATGAGACTGTGACCAGCTTTCATAAAAACGGAAATAGCCTAGAATAGAAAATAACAGCTGCATGGCAGGTAGTGAGAGTGTAAACTCTTCCATGAAATTTGTTTCTGTTACAAATGTGTCCGTGTATGTATGTACTGGTTTGTGATGTTAAATGTATTTCTCACTGTGGGGGGTGATTAAAAAATTGTAAAAACCGCATCTAGGCAAAGGGGACCCAACTGAGGACAGTTCAATAATATTGCTGTGAACAGATCTGAATTTCTAGAGGGTAAGTGTGGTGGCGGTGTGAACGATGAGTGGACAGAGGTGAGGGCTCAGGGGACGTGATGGCTTTGTGTTCCTGCAAGGCTTTCCCACACCAGGTAGTATGGGGGGCTCAATAGCAGAAACCCGAGTCACATAGCTCTCACTTCCCGGCACACAGTAGGCACTAAATAAATGCTTGTTGACTGAGGATGGTAACTAAGCTTCAAGACGTCTCCCAGTGAGCCTCACCTCTTGGTATTCTCGCTGTGGTATACCCCTCCCACACTGAACCAGGCTGGTCTGTGTGACCCAGAAATAGGGCAGGAGTGACCATCACTCTGAGGTTAGCTTATAGAAGACCAGCTTCCACCTCAGGTGCTTCCTCTGGAACACTCACTCTGGGGAAGCCAGCTGTCCCGTCCTAACGACACTGTCAATGGAGAGACAGTCGAAAAACAGGTCTTCAGTCAACAGTCAGTGAGGAACCGAGGCTTTCTGCTTGTCCTGGAATCAGACCATCCCCCAGACCACCATTCAGATGACTGCAGCCCCAGGGGACAGCTTGACTTCAACCTCAAGAGAGACTCTGAGGCAGAAACGCCAGCTAAGGCTGTTCCTGGGCCCTGACCCACAGAACTGTGATATAATAAATGCTTGCTGTTTTCAGCTGCTGAGTTTTGGGGAACTTTGTTATACGGCAGTAGACGACTAATACGCTAAGTTATTCATGAAGTCTAGAAGAGTCAATAATACCAATATATTAGAGTTATCCACTGTTTTTTCAAAGAATCTGTCATATCACATCTTCAGCCTGAAAGGCCCCTGACCCAACCTGGACCAATCATGTTCTCTCTTCCGATATTAGTACTTGGGAAACTGGGTCAGCTGTGGGGAGCAGACTAAGCGGCTGGAAAGACTAGGGGTCAAGGCCATCATTCTGGAGCACTAATAATGGGACCCTGCAAGTGGATGGGAACAGAAAGGCCAGTGTGTCAGGGAGAAGAGAGTCTCACGGGGTCCGTGGAGGGAGGGAAAAGGGGAGCACAAAGTTCCTAATGATACTCTTCCTTTTTTTTTTTTTTTAGATGGCTGCCATGCCATACATGGGGGTTATGGAGTGAGGCTGGATGATGGAATTACATTTATCAGAGGATGGAGGAAGGGGGGCAGGATGCAGAGGAGAGATGTAGGGGATGGACCCTGGGTCTGGGGACTTTTAGACTTCTGCAGTGCAGCCCTGGTGAGTGACCTGAATCCTGCTCAGGGAACAACAGGGACAATGTCCTGAGCAGTTTGTGCTGTTGTAAGAATGTACATGCTTAGGCCCTCATAGGAGGCAAATTAAATGGTAAAATGCACCTGTGTGTTAGATCAAGACTATTTTTTTTCCTGAAAAAGTAACTTTGCTTTTCAAATTCTCTGGCCCCCACAAACTCATCTGCTTCACCACGGACTGACACCCCCCCCCCCCCGTAGTCCTCCCACACAAAGTGAGGAAAAACCAACTTAGAAATTATTTTCAGATTAATGACGCTTTTACAAAGACTGAATCTAACATTTCATAAAGTTGACATTACGTATCGAAGCATTTAATTAAACATTCATTCATTTTTATTCTGCAGCTTTCCTTCTGTGAAGTTTACAGGTCCTACACATTTTCACAAATCCTGGACTATGGGGGACTGCTGACAGGGTGTTTTAAGAGTTTGGGGGCTTCTGATTATGAATTCTGGACGTCCGAGGATCCTGTCTCCAAGGGCCCAAGCACATGGAGCCATGGGAGAGAAGGGTGGAGTTGCCTTCCACTCCATACATTCAGACAAGTGAGGCTGGAGAGTCCTTAATTTCACCTGTCATTTTAGAGAGAGGTAAACTGAGGCTCAGAGAGGCAAAGGGCACCCAGGAAGTCACCTTTGGAGGTACCCTATGAGCTATGGGCAGACACTCGCCAGAAAACAGGTCCCTTGCCTCCCTGGGGTGGGACCTCTCTTGCAGTCTCTATGAGGCTGTGACCATTTAACCAGCAGGGGTTGGGGGTGGTGGCAGGAGGTCCAGGTCCAGGGCTAGCCCCAGACCTTCGGCCCCCTCTCCCCAAGCCTCAGGGTCAGGAGACAACTTGGAGCCTGGTACTTTTCCATAGTGACTCCGGTCTTCCTTCTCCCTCCATTGGGCCCTGGGGGTTCGCCCCTAGCTGGTGCCTACAGTTGGGCCCTTGACTGAGCATGCTCAGTTAGGACTGCATCTTTTTGGGAACCCCCCCACCCCACCCTGGGAAAGACCCTCAGCCCTGGGTGTGCCTGCCTGACCACGTGACCCTCCCTGCCCAAGCAGTTTGGGCAGGGGCACTAGGTTTGGGCTGGGGCACTTATCCATCCCTCTGGTGGGCCCTGATGATGTTCTAAGCCCCACATAAGGCCTGGCTGCCTTTCTAGTGTTTGAGTTGGAAGATTCCCCTTCCTTATAATTTATTCCCCATTTCACTTGCTCATCCCTGAGTGAGTTCCCTTTCTTGCAACCAAAAGATCCTCGAGTACACCAATATGCGGCCAGCTAGCTCCTTCCAGCGCTGGCTGGGGCACAGTTCCTCCTACATGGCAGGCTAAGCATCTCTCCAGAGAACAACAAGAACTTGCCAGAGACTAAGCTCTATTATTACTGCTATGGACTGAGCTGCAGGTCTTCAGACCATCCAAATCCTTTTGCCTTAACTCCGATTTCACCGGGTAATCCTTTGATTATTAATGTACTTCAATGTAAAAAGTTGTGTTCTGGCCAGCTGACCGAGTCACCCTGGTGGTGGGTAGGTTCATGGCCATCATAAATTCACAAATTGGCTTTCGGGCGCAAATCATTCTTGAGCAACCTCCGTTTCATTTCCACTGCCCTCGGTCAAGCCCTGTCGTTTATCCAGGGAACCACTGCAACGGCCTCGCGACAGCACTTCCCAGCTCCAATCCCTTCTCCCGAACTGCTCTTCCTAAAACACCCACCCCAGGCCCTCCCTCCTCAGAACCCTCTGATGGGTCCCCAGGGCTCTCCAGACTGTCGGTTGCAGCCCCCCTTCCACCCACCCCTCTTCTCCTTCTGACTAAGCTCCACTCTTGCCAGGAGGCGTCACTCCAAGCTCTTCAGGTGCAACCGGTGCCTTCCCAGCTCCGCTCACGCTGGTCGCACTGCCTGGCCCTCCTTTCCTCTGGGGCCTCACCCGCTGCTCGCTTTTCCCTCACTCCTCTTCCCACTGTCCTTGCGCCTCCACAGAACTTCCCCCTTCCTTTAAAACTCACACACACTGCAGTCGGCCTGACTACAGTGAGTTGCCTCCACGTCTACCCCCGGATCATGAGCCTCAAAGAAACAGGACTGTGCTTTGTTCATTTCTACACCTCCCCTCACCCCTGGGCCCGCTAGAGCATCTGGCATGGACACAGTAAACGAATATTTCTTGAGGTTTACTGTACCAAGGCGCCTGGCTGGTGTTGGGGTGGAAGGCACTCAACAAATGGCCACTGAAGCTACTACAGTCGGTTGGGGCAGCACAGACAAGCTTCCTGGGGACGGAGTGGTTGAGGCGAGGTGCCCGCCTGGCCTCCGCATGTGCAGAGCTGAGAGAGCAGAGTTATACTCCTGCTGACACTCATGGTACAGCGATGCATGAGTGAGTCTCAGCCTAACTTTCTTTTTATTTTTGTATTTTTACTTTTTTTAAAAGATTTGTCACTTCACTATTTTTATTATTATTATTACTTTTTAAAAAATATATCTATTGATTTCAGAGAGAGGGAGAGAGAGAAACATCAATGATGAGAGAGTCATTGATCAGCTGTCTCCTGCTCGTCCCCGACTGGGGATCGAGCCTGCAACCCGGCCATGTGCCCTGACAGGGAATCCAACCGCGATCTCCTGGATCCTAGGCCTATGCTCACCTGCTGAGCCACAGCCGGCTGGGCCTAACTTTCTTTTTAAATAAAAAGTAAGTCCCTGCCAGGTGCTCGGTTGGAGCATTGTCTTGCACAACAAAAGGTTTTGGGTCTGATTCCTGGTCAGGGCACATACCCAGACTGCGGTTCAATCCCCATTTGGGGTGCATATGGGAGGTAACCAATTGATGTTTTTCTATCACATCAATGTTTCTCTCTCTCTCAAATCAATAAACAAATCCTTGTTCGGCCAGGCGTGGCTCAGCGGTTGAGCGTCGACCTAGGATCCAGGAGATAGGGGTTCAATTCCCGGTCAGGGCACATGCCCAGGTTTCGGGCTGCAGCCGATCAATGACTCTCTCATCATTGATGTTTCTGTCTCTCTCTCCCCCTCTCCCTTCCTCTCTCTGAAATCAATAAAGATATATTTAAAAATAAATAAATTAATTAAATTAAAAAAAAAAAAAAGGCAGCGAAGCACACTACACAGACCCCTGGGCCCTATCGGGCCACCTCCAGAGGGCTCCAGGAATCTGACCTGCAGCAGCTCTGGCCTCCCGGGGAATCACACCTTTGTCCAGGGCTCATCCTTCTCAGCATAGCCTTCGGCCCAGGTTTCACTCAAGCTTTGCCCTTCACTTCATGGTCATTCTTCTGACGGAAAGAAGCTTTTTATTACTGCAAGGGAGTTATGCTCTTAAGACAAAGAATAGAAAAGGTGCATGCAATACTGAAATGCAGATGGAGGGCAAGGGGTGCGGCTCACTCATGAGCTGAATGACTATCTGTCCCCAACCAGAGGCCTCGCCTCCCACGACGTACTCGGATTTGAGCCTCAGCAAATTTCAGATTACTCCATGTCATGGACCACAGCTCTGAGAGCCACCGGCGCCTTATATTGAGCCCCTGCACCCCGCCCACGTTCCTGACCCAAATGGGCAGCTGTTCCCTCGTCCAAGTCGGCATCTTCTACTTTTTATAAGCAGACTTTGATTATTCTTACAAACGGAGGACAAATATCTGCAACACAAATAGGCTCCCACTTGACATTTTGCAGGAATTAGCTCAGCATCCATATTTCCTTATTGCGGTCGTGTCACATGACACAAGGGACATCCCTTCAACCACATCAAAGAACACGTCTGAGAACCATAACGTGCAAGGCCTCCCTCACAAAACCATTTCCCCAAACTACTTTGGCCATCACCTATAAAAAGAAATACATTTTATCTCACAAGTCATGTATTTAAAAAATATATATGTAATATAAACCTATTTATGCCGCAGAGTATACTTTGACACCTCATGTTCTGTTTTATTTTTTCCATTTATTTTTTTTAATCTTCACCCGAGGATATTTTTTCCATTGGAAGGGGGAGAGAGAGAGAGAAACATCGATGTGAGAGAGACACATCACCTGGTTGTCTCCCGCACAAGCCCCAACTGGAGCCGGGATTGAGCCTGCAACTGAGGTACGTGCACTTGGCTGGAATTGAACCCAAGACCCTTCAGTCTGCAGGCTGATGGTCTAACCACTGAGCAAAACCTGCCAGGGCCTGTTTTCTTTCTTTTATCATTTTTAAAAATGCAGACCGTCATCTACTAAATGGATTTCATGACGTTGTTGGGTTGGAACCTATGGTGTGAAAACCTGTGGTTTACAGTATTTCACAGGAAAGTGGCATCTTATAGCAAATAATGAAATCCCACCAAAGGAAGAAGTCTTAAAACTATCAGAAGAGTTGAGGAAGAAATTATTTCGTCTTATTTAACTTTTAACTGCCAGGATACTTTAAAAGTACTGATCTCAATGAATGAGCATTTATACAAAAGCCTTTAAATTATCTCAAAACCTATGCATCATTATTCCCCTTACACTGAAGAAGAAAGAAACTGAGGCAGAAAAGACACCCCCCCATCTGTATTAAAAACTCACATCTGTTTGGGAATTTAAACTTGGCTGTGTCTTTTTATTGACTTTTATGGAGAGAGGAAGGGAGGGGGAGGGGGAGAGAGAGAGAGAGAAACATCAATGTGAGATGGAAACATTATTTGGCTGCCTCCTACAAGCCCCCTACTGGGGATTGAGCCACAAACTGATGGGGAATCCAACGGGTGACATTTCAGTGCACAGGATGACGCCAAACAAACTGAGCGATATGGCCAGGGCTGACTGTGTCTTTTAAAGAATCTTAAAATTGCTGCCCTAGCCAGTTATGCTCAGTGGTTAGAGCATCAGCCCGCAGACTGAAGGGTCCTGGGTTTGATTCCGGCCAAGGCATATACCTTGGTTGCAGGCTCCGTCCCGGTTGGGCCACATGCGAGAGGCAGCCAATCGATGTGCCTCTCTCACATTGATGTTCTCTCTCTCTCTGTCTCTCTGTCTCTCTCCCCCTTTCACTCTCTCTGAAAAGCAATGGAAAAAATATCCTTGGGTGAGGATTTTAAAAAAAAGAGATTAAATATGGCTGCAGACTGAGTGGAAGCTACACTCTACACTGTCCCAGGACCAAACTGGAATCACAACTAAAATATAAAAAACCATTCTGAATAATCAACTGCAATTGAAGACGAGCTGACGAGCACCCTCATAACCAAGGAGGAAAAGCAGAGACCACACAGAGACTGGTAGGAAGTGCAGAGGAGGGAGAGGACTGGCTGAGCTCCCACAGGCAGCAGCTGAAGGTCTGGAGGGATGTCTCAGCTGTGGGGGTTCCCACTGAGGACTTTGGGGCCTAAACCCCAGGCTGGGCTTCCCAGCCAAGAGCACCAGAACTGAGAAAGGTGCCCACATGACATCTGGCTGTGAAAAGCAGCTGAGTTTCTGTCTGCCAGGGAGAGATGTCTGGAAATGCAGGCACCCTCTTAAAGGGCCAACGCACAAAGTTTCGTGTGCAGCCACTCACCTTGGACTCCAGCAGAGGGAGGGCAGAGGGGACTGGAGCTGTGTGAGGAGAATCTAGGGTTGTGGGCTCTGGAAATGGAGCTCAGAGGGCACTCCTCTGGATTCCTGTGCCCAGTCACTCCCCCATTCTGCAGAGGCACAGGTTCCAAGCAGTTCTTGCCTGAGGGGGAAGCAATTGTCTCTCTCTGCTAGAAAACCTCTCACCCTAGGCGGTGGAGTTTCTACAGCCTGAGACTCATTAAGAGACTGATAACAATCAGCCACCCCACCCTGAGGCTCAGTAAGAGAATCAGATTAATCAGCCTGCAAGCAGAGGAAGACCTCAGAGTGCTTTGAGTTTTTGCCTGATCTGCTTCTGGACCCAAACCTTGGAAAAGCAGACTTTGGTGTGCATCTTGGTCCTGTCCAAATGCACCCAGCCCCAACAGAGGGGACCTCAAGCCATGGGCTTTCGATAGCTCCAAACAGGGTACTCAGGGCCAGTCATAAACAGCGTCTGACACTGGCCTGCACCAGAGACCTTCCAAAAAGACTGAGAGTCCTAGCAGGCCTACCTAATACATAGAAACAAACAAAATAGGCAGCTAATATGGGGAGATAAAAAAACAAGCCCCAAATGAAGGAACAAGAGAAGTCTCCAGAAAAAGAGCTAAATGAAATGGAGATAAGCAATCAGATATAGAATTCAGAATACTGATTATAAGGATGCTCAACAGCATGAAAAAAGATATGGAAACTGAAGGAAATGAAGAATGACATAGCAGAAATAAAGAATACATTGGAAGGAATAAACAGCAGATTAGAGGAAGCTGAGGATCAGATCAATGAATTAGAAGACAGGGTAGAAAAAAATCACCCAATCAGAGACCCAAAAAGAAAAAACAATTAATAAACAGGAGGACAATCTAAGGGAGCTGTGGGACAACATGAAACATAACAATATTCGCATCATTGGAGTGCCAGAGGAGGTTGAAAGTAAGCAAAGGTTAGAGAATCTGTTTGAAGAAATAATGGCAGAAAAATTCCCTAATCTGGTCAAGGGAAAAGTCATACAAGTTCAGGAGGCACAGAGTCCCAAGCAAGAAGAACCCAAAGAGGCCCACGCCCAGACACATCATAATTAAAATGCCAAAAATTCAAAACAAAGAGAGAATCTTAAAAAGCAGCAAGAAAAAAGCAATCTGTTACCTACAAAGGAGCTCCCATAAGGCTGGGAGCTGACTTCTCATCAGAAACTCTACAGGCCAGAAGGGAATGGCATGAAGTATTCAAGGTAATGAAAAGCAAGGATGTGAAATCAAGACTACTATCCAGCAAGGCTATCATTCAAAATAGATGGTGAAATAAATAGCTTCCCAGACAAAAAAAGGCTAAAGGAGTTTATCACCACCAAACCAGCATTGCAGGAAATATTAAAGGGACTGCTGTAATAATAAGAAGAAATAGAGAAACATAGGCATAAAGAATTAAAATGGCAATAACTAAGGGCCTATCAATAAGAACCTTAAGGACTTTAAGGGAGAGATCAATAGCAATATAGTCGCGGACTTTAACATCCCATTGACTTCACTGGATAGATCTTTCAGACCAAAAACACTATCTAATCCTACAACTTAAAGAATTAGGAAGCTCCCCTGTGAAGCTGTCCGGACCAGGGCTTTTGTTTGCTGGGAGTTTTTTTTATTACTGCTTTGATTTCATCAGTTGTTGTTATTGGCCTTTTCAGGTTCTCTGATTCTTCCTGGTTCAGTTTTACATGATCTCACTCATATGTGGAATCTAATAAACAAAACAGACTGAGGAACAAAATGGATCCAGAGACAGAGAAAGATGGGACAGACTGAGGGATCTCAGTGGGCAGGCAGGGCTGGGGGAATGGGTGGGGAGAGATTAACCAAAGAACTTATATGCATATATGCATAACCCATGGACACAGACAATAGTGTGGAGAAGGCCTTGGGGGGACGCATTCGGGGTGGAGGGGATCAATGGGGGGAAAAGGGGGGATATCTGTAATATTTTCAACAATACAGACAAATTAAAAAACAAAATGAATCTTAAAATTGCTGTTGCTTCAAATGATCGCCCTCCTAGCAAAGTTACCTCAAAGATTAAATGATATAATATAAGGGAGGTGCCTGGTGGCTCCTGTTATCATCAGGTTCTTAGATTATCTTTTCCTGGACCTGCCTGATTTCTGTGTGATCTGCGGACTTAATCACTCACTGAGCACCTGCCCTACTAGGCAACAGAGGACAGAGAGTCCCCTCAAGGAGTTTACTGGCTAAATATCATTACAAACTAGGACTCTAGAGTGCCTGGGCTGAGTATTTCATTTATCCCCCAACAGATAATTATCGTGAGCCTTCTATGCTGGACATGATGCCATACCCGGGGATGATGGGGTATCAAAAATAGCACACCAGAGCCCTCATGGAGCCTACAGTCAAATAAGAGCTTAGTGTTTGGGGAAATACTGCACATTCCATTAACAACACATAACATGTGGCTGTTCTACACTGTGTAGTGAGGCAAGATCAGATCAGTGGTTGCCAAAATGAAAGATTCCACAGATAGAAAGGCTTTCATAAAAGAAACACTTTAAAAAGAGAAAAAGAAAAGAGAGAAGAAAGGGATATGATTTCACAATACAGTCCTTTAAACTGAATGAATGAAGTGTCATTAAAATAAGCACTACAGCCCAGCCAGGCGTGGCTCAGCAGTTGAGCGTCGACCTAGGATCCAGGAGATCAGGGTTCGATTCCCGGTCAGGGCACATGCCCGGGTTGTGGGCTGCAGCCAATCAATGGTTCTCTCATCATTGATGTTTCTATCTCTCCCTCTCCCTCTCCCTTCCTCTCTCTGAAATCAATAAAAAGATATACTAAAAAATAATAATAATAAAATAAGCACTACATTTCTTCCTTTTAGTATAGGCCAGTTTTTGTTCTGGAATTGAAGGACCCCTCCCTCCAGGGCTTGCCCAGCTCAGTCTTCTAGGATTCTGAGTGGGTTTTTTGTTTTTTCAGCACTATTTATATATCAGTTCTGCCCCATTATCCCCCAGAACTGCAGAAAGGCCAGACCTGTTTATAGAAGAACCATTCCCAGGCCCTTTCTGAGAAGGTCAGGATGCACACCGCACATCCTGGCTCCGCCACTCGCTCTGAGGGCGGGAAAAGCACAGGGATGAGGGCCCAGCGACAGGAAGACAGAAGAAACCTGCGGATTGTTGAGGGTCGACTACAGGTCTGGCCCGGTATTGGTCCTTTTCCACACACTGCTTGATTTAACATTACAACAGTCCCAGGAGAAATATATTACTTCTTTATCCCCACTTTACTGTTGGTGGAAACTGAGCTCAGAGAGGTTAAGTATCATGCCCAGTGCCACACAGCTAGTAGTCAGAATTCAAACTCAGATCTGTCCACTTATTGCTACCACACCTCACTGACAGAAGAGACTCAGAGGAGAATAGGTGCAGAGCAGTTTTAAGAGATTTATGTGAAACTATATTCAAAGACAATTTAGATAGCTGACTATATATATCTATCACTTTATCGTAGAGTCAACAGCTGAGGCACCTCTTTAACTTGGCCTCTTCCCTGATCACTCAGCAGATCCCCCCTAGATTCCTTGTGTCTCTTACACTAGAAATGGGAGGAAGCCCCCTGAGTCACTTCTAACCACAGTTCTAGGAAACATCTTGCTTCGGCCCAAGACAAGATAAAGCACAGGATCGCAGGCAGGAGAGAGGGGAGCAAGCAGTGGGTCCCCAATGGTCCCACCAGCCTCTCTCCAACCCTGCTCCTCCTGGCTCACTGTCTCAGGCACCAAGATCAGCTCCTCAAGCCATTCTCCTCCATAACTTTTTGCCCTCCTGCATCCTTTACTTCCGATTAATCACCGAGTCCCGTCTGGCCGCCTTCTAAATCTCTGACAGTTCCCCTCCGTCTCTGTCCTCACTCCCATCACTGTCGCCCAACAGCACCGCTTCTCCCTGGCTCCTGCAACAGCCTCCAAGCTGACATCAGTTTACTTTTGCTCCATTTGAATCTATTCCACACAGAGCATCCCGTCTGAGCCTTTGTTAAACGGAAAAAAATGGGGGGGAAGGGTAATGTGATTCTGTCATTATCCTGCTTAAATCCTTCAGTAGCTCCCAGTCCTTCACGATTAAGCCAAAACCTCCTAAAGGGATTTATGAAACCCTTGGTGGTCTGGCCTCCGCCCACCTCCCTAACCGCATCTCTGATCTCCGCTTCCAGGCTCAATGTGCTTCAGTTCCTCTGCCACGGTGGCTTAGCACCCTGGTTGCCCATTAGAACCACCCGGGGAGCTCTAACAAATACCAGTGCCAAGGTCCCACTCCCAGAGATCCTGGCTGAATTACCCAGGGAAGGCCTGGCCATCAGGATGCTGCACACTTCCCCCCCCCCCCCTGACACTAATGTGCAGCCAGGTTGCGGACACTGCGTGAGTCTAGCACGTCTTCTCCTCACGTCCAGGCTTGCGGCCCATGCTCTGTCCATTGCTTCCTGGCCACGAAGCCTGCGACTTTTTGTCTGTCTTGTTCACTGCTGTGTTTCCAGCACCTAGAACAGTGCCTGGAACATAGTTGGTGCTCCATGAATATTTGTAGAAAGAAAGGAATGAATGAGAGACTCTCCTTTCTCCCTTCACCGGGTTAGATCTCGGTCATTCTTTAGGATCCGGCTTAGATTTCCTAAAAGACACTCCGACCCCCAGCCCTGATGCCCCTGGTCTGGGTTAGGAAGCCCTTGGTGATCTCAGCACCTAAGATCCCTCCCAGTGTCGCCTGTGTCATACCACCCCGTAACTGTACCCCTCACTTAGCCTGTAAGCTCCGAGGGAGCCCAGGCTGTGTGTTCACCAATGTGCCTCCATCACCGGGCAGAGCGCCTAGCAGATGGTCGGCGCTCACTCAGTCAGCGCGGCATGAACGAAGGGCAGCGAATGCGCGCGGTGTGCCCGCCTGACGGAGGCCACGGCGTGGCTGGAGTAAAAGCGGCGGTGGGAGAGGGGGCTGGAGAGGCGCGGCTACACCGGTCGTCAAGGGCCTGGCACCCACGCTAAGGATTCTGAACAGTGTAGACAACAGGGAGCCAGCAGAGGTGTGTTAAGTAAAGTGACAGGACCAGCTTGAATTTTAGGGCAATAAGGTGCTGAGGCATGCGGGCGGGACTGGGGGAATTCAGAGAAACACAAGGGCCGGGGACCAGGTGGGTATGCAGGGGAGAAGATGCGGAGGGGGCCAAGGCATGAAGAGAGGGACCAGACCTGAGAGACAGAAAGGGAGGACAGCACTGGCGGAGCATGTGGACCAGCGAGGGACACGGAGGCCCTGCGGGCCACCGGCTTCCTGCCTGGAAGACAGTGGATGTGGCACTGGGAGCGTGGCCGGGTGTGGCACCGCGCCCAGCGGCCACACGGCCTCGATTCACGTCTTAGCTCCCCCACTTACTGGCTCTCAGTCCTGAGGGAGCCACCTCTTCAGTTCACCTGCTAAGTGGGGATAGTAGTACCTGCAGCGCAGGGATGTTGTGAAGGCTGAACAAGGTAATACTTGTAGATGCTCAGCCATCGCCTGTCACATAGCAGGTGCCATAAGAGAGTCAGCAAAGCCATGCACACACAGCAGGGTGGGTTATCTGCACAGATGGCTGCCAGCAATTCCCTCCATCCCTTTAAGTGCCCGCTGCCCACCTGTCAGGAGGGAGAGTCTGTTTCTCCCCCTCTTGAATCTGGGTTGGCATTTTTGTTTTTTGTGAGAATTTTTTAAATTCTCACCGGGGATATTTTTTTCCATTGCTTTTCAGAGCAAGAGTGGAAGGGAGGGAGGGAGGGGGAGAGAGAGAGAAACATCGATGTAAGAGAGACGCACTGACTGGTTCCACTGGTTGCTCCTGAATGCGCCCCGACAGGGGGCTGGGAGCCAGCCGCAAGCCAGGTACGTGTCGTTGACCAGGAATCGAACCTGTGACCCTTCCGCCTGCAGGCCGATGGTCTAACCACTGAGCCACACCGGCCAGGGCTGGGCTGGCTTTGATCTGCTTTGACGCAGTGCACTACACTGTGACACTGCCCCGTGGGAGCCAGCCACCGTGTGGAGAAGCTTGAGCCGACTCCCGAATGCTAGGGGACCAAGTGCGACAGAGGCCACACAGAGGAAGCGAGGTGAGCCGGCTGGCGGCCGGCACCAAGGCCCCAGGCTGAGCGAGGCTGTCTTGGCGGCTACAGCCTCAGCTGAGCCCACGGAATTACGAGAAATAAGAAATTATTGCTGTTTTAAGCCCGTAAGCTTGGGCTGGTTTGTTACACAGCAATAAATAACTGGAACTTACGTACAGAAGGACAAAGACGTAACTGGAGCAGTGAGGGCTTCATCTGAGGCCATCCTAACTGTTCGGTATTTTGGACAGTAGATCATTTACAGGAGGGTACACAGTTATGTGGAAATAGCGAGATAATTACATGGCAATATCTAGAAAGGCGCTGGAAGTTCATGTTTGGGCTCAGGAGAGATGGAGGGAAGAGAGCAGTTTAAGAGTCAGCATATGGACGGCACTTGGTGCCCTGGGAGAAAGCAAGCTGGTCAAAGGAGGTGAGAGGCGCAAGAAAAGAGGCACCAGGACAGAACTCCGGCCTCACGGACATTTAAGGGGTGGACGGAGAGAAGTCTGTGACGGAGACAAGAAGCAGTGATCAAGGACGGACAGAGAGCTGGGACAGGACCAGGGAGCTGTGCTTTGGGAAGGGAGAACTGAGAACTTACAGCTACAAAGGGCAATGGATTTGAAAGTTAGGAGGGAATGGCGATGATGGAGCAATTTGTTTCAAATAAAGCGGCAGCCCTGGCTGGTGCGGCTCAGGAGTTAGAGCATCGGCCTGCAGCCTGAAGCATCGCAGGTTCAATTCCAGGTCAAGGGCATGTACCTTGGTAGCAGGTTCGACCCCAGCCCCCAGCCCTGGTCTTGAGGCAACCAATCGATGTTTCTCTCTCTCTCTCCTTCTCCTCCTCCCTTCCACTCTCTATAAATGAATGGAAAAAATATCCTTGGGTGAGGATTACAAAAAATAAAATAAAAAGTGGCAGAGGCCAGCCGGTGTGGCTCAGTGGTTGAGCATTGACCCATGAGCCTCAGTGCAATTCCTGGCCAGGGCGCATGCAAGGTGACAGGCTCGATCCCCAGTGTGGGGTGTGCAGGGGGCAGCCGATCGATGTTTCTCTTTCTCCCTCTCTCTCCTTCTCTCTTAAAAGAAAATAAAAATCAAGCGACAGAGGTGGAAGTTGGATGATGAAGGGCTAAGGAGGGAGTGATGATTGAGAAACTGGACACGGCAGATGCTGATGACTGTTTTTAAAAGTCTGCTGTAAAAATGGAAGTCATAGAAACAGAGATAGGTTAGTGGTTGCTGGGGCTGGGGGGGGTGGGAAATGGTGAAGGTGGCCAAAGGGTACACACTTCCATCCTAAGGTGAGTAAGTTTGGGGGTGTAATGTACAACGTGACTACAGTTAATAATAGCATTGCACATTCGAATGTTGCTAAGAGTGTGTATCTCAAAGGTCTCACCACATAAACAAAAAAAGGTAACTGTGAGGTGATCAATGTTAATTAACCTTATCATGGCAATATATACATATACAGAAGCATCACGTTGTACATCTTAAACTCACACAATATCGCATATCAATTATATCTCCATAAAGCCGGGGAGGGGAATAGAATAAAATTAAAAATCCGTTGTTAAAAGAAGGAAGAAACTTAGAGTATTTGCTGGGGTGGATGACAGGACAAAAGGAAAATTATTTTAAGTTCAGGGAACTTGCTCGCTACTAGAAGATGCCAAAGAAAATGCCAAAGACGACACAGATTAAAGGTCCCAAAGAGAGAGGATGACTGGTGGCTGGAGGTCCTAGGACATGGGAGGGAAGGGATGAGGTACTCAGGTGGAAAGTTTTGCTTTGGGTGAGAAGACAGACAGAGAGGTGGAACTTCACAGGTAAGTTGTCAGTGAGATGGAGGCAAGGTGAGGTTCACATCTAGTGGCCTTTTTTCTCCGTGAGGAGTGGGGAAGGTCATCTGGCGACAGGCAGTGCGGGTCTTGGGAAGACTGACATAGTTTCCTAAGTTTTGTAGGGAATGCGTGAGGGGCCGCAGGAGTCAAGACTCGAGACTCCTATGAGGCTTTCCTGCTCCTGAGGGTCTGGCTCTCAATACCAGCTTCTCTCCTCTGGCTGCCCCCAATTCCATCTCCCTCCCCGGAACTGGTCCCCAGCCTAGACTGCCCCCTGGAAGGTTCTCGTTCATTCCCTCATTCATTCCCCAAGTATTTGCTGGACACCCATACCGCCGAGCACCACTTGTCTGGGCGACATACTCTCCCTCTCCCCACAGGCCTTTCAAACCTTCCCCACACTTTTCAGACACCCCCAGTCCCTCCCTCCCACAACCATAAGGGACCTCACTGCCTCCTTTATAAAGAACACAGAAATCCTCAGATTCATCTACCAACCACACAAATTTACCTACCGCTGCACCCTCTCCTGCTGATACAACATTTTTAAGCTGCAGTTTCATTTAGGGGGTCTCGATCAGCATTTTTTAATGCAATAAATAGAGCAAAAAATATTAACTATTGCACAGAGTAATTTATGTTTCTTAAAACTTCTGTTTCAATTATGAAGCAACTGTTACAATGGGTTGAGGTTAAAAAGTATGTGTATACTGGAAAACTTTCATAATAAAAAGTTAAAGCAACAACACTGCAACAGAGAAGCTGTCCCTCCTCCTACCCACTGCTAAGCCTTGTTTTAGGTCCCCTCCCACCACCACCTTTTCAGGACCCTTATATTCTGGACTTGAAGTCTTCTCTTTCTGTAAAAATCAAGAACACCTCACTGGCCTCCCACCCCCCAGTTACTCTCCCTTCCGCTTCCCAGTCAAACTTCTCCAAAGAGTCTGTCACCAGCTCCGTCACCCCACTCCCACCCCTGCAGTCGCCCCTGGCCCACCGCGCTCCCCTGGCACAGCTCTCCATAAAGTCCCCGTGACCCCCGGAGCCCACACATCCAGAAGACACTTTTCAGTGTTCACTCGCTTTTTGTTAATTTCTTCTTACCCCTCCGGCCCCTTGGGAAGCTTTCACTGACCTTCCTAACAAGGTCAAACCACCCACTAGTGGCGCTCTCTGTTCCTCTTTCCTTTGTAAGGCTGTCAGTTGTCACTGTTCAAGTTTTACATGTTTGTGCGATTATTTGCCTAGATTAGCCTCCCCAAGGTGAGAGGCCAAGTCTGTTTTTATTTACCTTGGTAGCCTGAGGGCCTCCCTGGCTCGGTGCTGGACACAGTAGGTGCTTAATAAACTAAGGTGAGATAAATACACAGTGCGGGCCTCCGTGCTAGCCTTTAGGAGTACGATGAAAGAAGTTCTGGAAAGGGAAGGGTGCTGGGAAGGAGGAGAGCCAGGGGCAAAAGGAGAAGGGAGGGGCTGCTCCTGTCCAGCTTCCCAGACCATCTGGAGCCTTTTCAAGATCTGCATTTACCCCCAGGGCTGTCATCTTTCACTGTCTTTGTGTGAGAATGTGGCCAAGGTAGGAATATTTGCTCATCATTGGATACCTGACAGATAGAGCTCTTTAATGAATGCTTTCTGTCCACTATAAGTGACACCTCTTTCTGGCACCAAGCTACCAGAATACAGGGCATGTATCTGTTTTATTGAGTTTTCGCGTGGCCGGCATCTTCCACAGCACCGGTCCCTGACAAACTCCACAGAACAACAAAAGACCTTATTCTGCGCTGTAGAGCCATAGCCAAAGACCGTTTAATTGTGCTTAACGCTTTCACTACGTGGTTATTGATTTCCTGTGGCATATCCATACACAGACATTCATTTTATGACATTAAAAGATCAAACACGTATGACAAATATCTAAAATCTAACAAGCATGGTATGGAGGTGCAACCGGCAAAATGCGGCCTGTCAGAAACGCTACTGAACAAATGAGCAATTTGTTCAAAACAATTGAGGGGGTGGGGGGGATTTAAAAGTGATTTAAGGGGCGTATTAACGAGACAATTGTATGGAACTTGTTTGGATCTTTATTCAAATAAAATAATGGAAAAAGGAAATTATAGGATAATCAGAGAAATGTGAATATAGACTAGAACTCTGATTATATTAAGGCCACATCACCCCTTTTTTGGAGTCTGGTGATAGCTGATAGTATTGTGGTTATGTTTTAAAGGAGAAGTCCTAATCTTTTTGAGATATGTGTTGAAATATTTATAGATCGTAAAATATGAAGTAATATAATGTCTGCGATTTGCTATAAAATAATCAGAGTGAAGTTGAGTGGGGAAGAGGCCAGGGATTTAGAAGAAAGAAGATGGTCAGTTGTTAATGGTGGAAGCTGGGTGATGGGTACACCTGACATGCTTAGAGAACTGAAATTTTCAAAAAGTTAAGACATGAATCTAACTAAGAGAACCCCAAAGTACCTAAGTTTTCGTTAAATAATTTTTAAAGTCTGTACTAACTTAGAATTCTTTCATTTTTTAAAGACGTCTAAAAGAGAGAGGTACTTTGATTTACGAGCCTTTCAAGGCACCTCTGAAGGCAGGATTCAGGCCTCCTGGCTGCTGGCTTTGGTCACGTCCCTGCTGTAGCACATCCCCTCTTTACTCCCAGCACATCCGCACCTGCCTCTCAGGAGCTGGGACCCACTCAAGGATGTGCACCGACTGGCTGCCCTCAAACGTCAGAAAGATACAAATACAGTCCCACAGTGCCCAAGGTTTCACAGCCTTCCTACTCAGACAGGTAGCTTTATCATTTATTTTTTTTTAATCCTCACCTGAGGATATTTTTTCCATTGCTTTTCAGAGAGAGTGGGAGAGAGAGAGAGAGAAAAACATCGATGTGAGAGAGACACATCAGTTGGTTGCCTCCCGCACACACGGCCGGTTGGGCCAGGGACCAAGCCTGCAACCAAAGTATGTGCCCTTGGCCGGAGTGAACCCGAGACCCTCCGGTGGCCGGGGCGACGCTCTAACCACTGAGCAAACTGGCTAGGGCCAGGCATGTAGCTTTACATCAATATCTTCATCCAGCCCTTGTGCTGGGGGCTGTCAAACGCTGTCAAGCCAATGCTTCATGAGGACCACACCCCTGCCCCCTGCCCATTCCCACCCGGGCTTCACATCAGCCTTTGAAACTGCCCCTAACACACTGGGTCGGCCGGGTGACCTGCTCACTTTTGCCCTTTACTGCTTCTTTCTCATAAAAGTTTGAACTAGCCAACTTATAAATATTCAGAAACTTCTAAAGTCTGCCAGACTCTGTGCCAAAATCTGATGCTGGGCAGAAATAAAATTCCTGAAAGAGTTTAATGACAGTCAGTTGCCTTCTGATAGAGACACTAACCACCACTCACAGATTCGCTACGGCTCCTGCAGAAATGTTGCCTGAGCCCAGCTGCAACTCCCAAGTCCAAGAAACCTTGTTTCGCTACAAAGTTTCTTAATTTTTGTGAGACAGATTTGATCGCTGAAAAACTTGAGGCAGGTCAGGGTGTCTTTTCCCCCTGGCAAAATAAATCTCCTCTAAACCTCCCTCGGCTAAATCAACTCCTCATAAAATGAAGCAGCTGGCGCACTCCTCCGGGTGACTTCAAGACAAACAGCTCCAGTTCATTCACCGGCCTCGGAGCCCCCGCACAAACCCCAAAGCCTCGGCTGCCTTGTCCATTAACAAAGCAAATGAAGACAAAGAACAGCACATTCGAGCGCAAGCGAGCGCAGGGCCTTTCCAGCACCCCCATGCCCATCGGGCGCCCGTGCAGACACACAGACACGCCGCGCCCCGCGCGGAACTCGCCAGCGGGTGACCCGTGCCGACTTTCGGCGGAGAAATACGGGAATATATGCGTTTGGCCTTTTTTTTTTTTTTTTGCATTAAATGGGAAGCAAAGGAGGAAAGCGGGGCGTGCAGAATTGGAGCCGAGTCTTATTCTTTCCTTTCCTCCCATCTTTCTCTGCACCACAAGCGCAGGCATGTCGGGGAACGTCAAGTGCCATTTTCTTGGGCAGTTAAATACCCCAATTAAAAACGATGAACCCGGGAAGCGTCCGTGTGTGCGCGTGTTGGAGAGAGAGGGTGAAACCCAAGACTGGCGGGGTGGGCCGGGTCACAGCGGCCGCCGCTCGGCTCTCCGCCGCCGCCCCGAGCACGCGAGGCCGCCCCGCGCCGGCCGCCCGCGGCCGGGGTTCCGCCAGCGGCTGCGGCGCCGCGGCCGCCCACTCACACCTCGGGCGGGTCCCGGCCGTCCGCTGGGCTCATTCACTTCCGGTGGCAAATCCCTCCCACCAGCTCTAGAAATGAGGGTACATTCCCCCGTCGCTCTCCCAAAGCCCGACAGCCCCGGGGACAGGCGCGGGGCCGGGGCCGGGGTCTCGCCCCGCGCGCCCAGCGGCGCCCAGCTGCGGAAGGCGTGAGTGACAGCGACGGCGCGAGGGCGGGCGCGGGAGGAAGAGGAAGGGGGTGTGGAACCTCCCCCCCGCCCCCACCCCGCCGGCTGTCGCAATTGGCCAAAAAAAATGGTAATTCGTTTTTAGGCTCCCCCAGGGCCCCCTGAACCCGGTTGCAGTGCGGAACCCAGTCTCTCCCATCCGAGTGCCCCTCGCCTTCTCCCGCCGCATTAACCGCCTCCGGGGATCCTAGAGCCCCAGGCCACGCCGAACTGCAGAGGTTGGGGGGGGGTTGGGTAGGATAAGGGTTTTGGGGCGGCAGGAATGGGTTGGGGGAAGGGGTGGTGGACAAGAAAAGAAAAAACCAGAGGCATGCAAGCGGCTCCCCAGCCAGCTGTTCCAGCTGCCGCTTCCTCCGACGCGGGCCGGGCGGTGCAATATTCCACCCCCCCTCCATCTTTCGCACCACTACCTGTCCCCCCTACCCACCACACGCACACATTCCCCCCACCGGTAGCAGCTCTCTGGCCCGTAAGGGGGTGGTAGGGAGGAGCTCGGGGGGAGGGGGAGGCCTGCGAGTTTCTAACCTTGTTCTTATAAACAAACCCACATGTGCAGCTGCCGCTGCTGCAACTCACCCCACAATTCCGGATATAAGTCCTGCCCCTTTAAGAAGAAAAAAAGCTTCCCCCGCCTGCCTCCCACCCCACCCATCCACAAGGACCTTTGTTTCTCCACCCTCTTTGTCAGCCGGCCCCGCCCCTCCGATGTGGAGGAACCAATGGGGTAAGAAAATAAGGCCGGTCTTCTGACGTCATCTTGGCTAGCCAATCAAAGGACGCGTTGGTGGGAGGCCTCACGGAGGGCGCGCCCGGAGGAAGGAAGGCAGGAGAAAGGAAGCTTGCAGTTAAGATGGAGACAGCTAATTGCACTGCTGCTGTCCTGGGGAACGGGGACTCGGTGTCCCAGCGGGAACGGAGCCTGCTGCCTGAGCGGCTTCAGAGACGAGATCAAGAGAGGCAACAGGAGGTGGAAAGGCGGAAGCAAAAGCGGCAGGACCAGGAGGTGGTGGAGGAGAAGAGCGACTTTTTCACTGCGGCCTTCGCTCGGGAGCGAGCAGCCGTGGAAGAGCTTCTGGAGGGCGGGGAGTCCTTCGAACGGCTGGAGGAGGCGGCCTCTCGGCTCCAGGGGCTGCAGAAACTTCTCAACGACTCCGTTTTCTTCCTGGCCGCCTACGAAGTGCGGCAGGGACAAGAGGCGCTAGCGCAGCTGCAGGCGGCCCTGGCCGACCGGCGCCAGCAGCTGCAGCCCAAGAAGCGTTTCGCTTTCAAGACCCGGAGGAAGGATGCTGCTGCGGCCACCGAAGTAGATGCGGCTGCTGCCCCCCCGGCGGCCGAAGGCATCTCGGCCTCCCCGCCGTCCTTGAATGAGGAGGGAGGCTTGGACTCCAGCTGGCTCTGCGGCTTCTCCAACCTGAAGTCCCAAGTCTTGGAGAAGAGAGCGGAGGAGTTGCACCAGCGAGACGTCCTTTTGACCGAGCTGAGCAACTGTACGATCAAACTGTACGGCAATCCCAACACCCTGCGGCTGAGCAAGGCCCGCAACTGCACGTTGCTCTGCGGCCCGGTGTCCACGTCTGTGTTTCTGGACGACTGCAGTGAGTGCGTGCTGGCTGTGGCCTGCCAACAGCTCCGGGTGCACACTACGAGAGACACCCGCATCTTCCTGCAGGTGACCAGCAGGGCCATCGTGGAGGACTGCAGCGGGATCCAGTTCGCCCCTTACACCTGGAGCTACCCGGGGATCGACAGAGACTTCGAGGGCTCTGGTTTAGATAGGAGCAAAAATAACTGGAACGACGTTGACGATTTCAACTGGCTGGCCCGGGATATGGCCTCGCCCAACTGGAGTATTCTTCCTGAAGAAGAGCGAACGATCCAGTGGGACTGAGCGGTTGTTACTCTTTTCCTCACTTACACCAGATGCCTCCCAGGTGGAACGGACTCCAACTAATAGGACCCCAAAGCTTACTTATCGTTGTCACATAGCGTATGTTTTCAGTATTTAAGACTTAAAATTGTGATAGGCTATTTGTAGTTTTCATTAAATTCACGACAGGTATAACACTTTAAATTATTTTTTGCTATTTTGATCACTTTTGCTAATATTTGACTATGACAGTTTGAAGCCATAAAGAGAAGAGTGTGATTTTGTGTTGGTTTTCATCTGTGGTATTTAAAACTTATTGAATGATAAAGCAGCCCTTCAATAAACATTTGTTTAATAAATGAATTCAGTAGGGCGCTAGTAAGAGCCAATTAGTGTGGAATTATGGTGTCAAACCTGTGCAAAGTACCATTAATGAGAACCTTTTTGAATTGAATGTTTGACTTCCTTAGGTGTTTCTCAGCAGGGTGCTCCTTGGAAAGGCTCCTGTTTGGTCTTCAGGTACACGTTAGCTTGGGCTTCTGGAATGCAGCTAGTGATTGACTTGTTTGGGTCCAAAATTTTTGCTTGGACCCCCAGAGGCTCATGAGTCTTCCCAACTGTACAACCAAAATAATTATAGCTACTAATTTTTTGTGCATTTAAAATGCCATAGACATTGTTCTAAGTACCTTACATACACTTACTAAGTCCTCAAAATCTTATGAGGTAGCTTCTGTTAGCAGTATTTTTCAAGTGAGGAAACAGATAAGTTTGTTGTTCAAGGTCACACATGCTGGTGGACTGGAATTTAAAACAGTTGTCTGGCTCCAGAGCCCACCTTCTTAAGCCACTACAAGATAGTGATTTTGAATTGTGTCAAGTTGAAGAGAAAGCATCCAAAATAATTTAAAAGGGCAAGTTGCTTTTTTTCTAAAGCTTCTCAGGCATAATTAGGGTACGTCTCTTCATACAAAAAAATTGAGACAGCCCTGGCCAGGTAACTTATTTGGTTAGAGTGTCATCCCGTATGCCAAGGTTTCGGGTTTGATCCTGGGTCAGGGCACACATAAGAATCAACCAATGAATGCATAAGTAAGTGGCACATAAATCGATGTTTCTCTCTCAAAAAATAAAAAAATTGAGGCAAACATCTAGCTCAGTCTCTTTTTTTTTATGGTGTTATCTATAACCTTATGGTGGTATAATATGTAACATGACATTTGATAGACATTAAATGACAGTCTGAAGAGGGCACAGGGACAAGATCTAGCTCAGTTTTAATTTTTCCACTCATTTTGCTGATTCTCTGTGGTTACAAATTTAGCTTTCTGTTCTATACACTACCATTCATTATTAAATGGTGAGTTCTAAGATTTTCAGAAAGCTTTTTTGGGTCTAGTGGCCTGTAACTAATTGCTTTTTATTTAATAATTGCCACAAGTAGTATTGTGCTTAGAGTACCTTAAGTATTTATATGTTTAATACTTATATGTTCTATTTTGTTCCAAAAAAGGATTTAAAGTGGTTTCTAGGATATGTGAAATGTAATGACAAAAACAAATGAGAAGTAGGAATAGGAAAAAGTCACAAATTGGAGGCAGAAGTGAGGACAATAAAAAGTAGCCTGCTGCCCTGGCCAGGCATTTCAGTTGGTTGTGGGTTCAGTTCCTGGTCAGGGCACACACACCTAGGCTGCGGGTTTGATCCCTGGTACAGGAGGCAACTGATTGATGTTTCTCTCTCACATTGATGTTTCTCTCTCCCTTTCTTATCGAAAATCAATAAAAACATATCCTTGGGTGAGGATTTAAAAAAAGGGGGGAGGGTAGTGTAGTCTGCTGAACTCTATTCCTTAGTCAGACATTAATCCAGAATTTTTTCCCCTCCACTATTAGCTAACTTGAAAAAGGATCCTAATCAGTTTCACAATTTGCAACATGCACAAAGAAGAGGGAGGAAATCAATTGCTTAGGAGAAATAATCCTGATGATTAAAAAAATATTTTGTAGTGAAATTCTCAATCATATCTTCACATTCGAAACTATGACCGGTATCCCAAGACTGTGCCCCTGAACACTGATCGTTCAACACCAGGTGCACTCCAGGAGAAATCATGCTTGTGGCACTAAAGAGCTTGCAATTCATATGTGTGGAATGGTCATTTTTATAGGAAAGATAACTAATTACATCGAAAAAATGAGCCCCGTCAACCTTTTGCAAACCTGCAGTTCATAATACATAATAAAATCACAAAATCATGGCAGTTTGAACCCTGGTTAATGCTTGCTAATCTCAGCGGAGCTCTCCTTGCTGCTTGGCAAGCCTGTCCTGCCTCCCTGAATGGCCCGCACCACATTACTCATGCCAGCTGCCACAGGCCTTTTTCTACTGTCCTAAAGCTCAAAACTGAATGCCTGTAACTGCCGACCTCACCTAACACAGGCCATTCAACTAGCACGCCCTTAACATTCCTCGATATTTGAAAAAATTTCCAGAGCTACCTCTTCCACTCGTGCCCATCCCCTCCTACCTCCTAGAGATCCTGCTCCCTTTCCTTCAGCCTTTTTCTTTTTCAAAATAGCAGAGCCTGGCCGGGCGTGGCTCAGCGGTGGAGCATCGACCTAGGATCCAGGAGATCTCCGTTCGATTCTCAGGTTGCTGGCTCAATCCCCAGCAGGCGACATGCAGGAGGCAGCCGATCAATGACTCAGCATTGATGTTTCTCTCTCTCCCTCTCCCTTCCTCTCTCTGAAATCAATAAAGATATATTTTAAAAAAATCAAAATAGCAGATCCTGAGATCCTCACCCTACACATCACTGAGTGATGTTCCAGCTCCTTCCCTCTGCTGTCCGCCGTCTTAAGAGCAGCTGTGTCCACCTAAATCTGCATCTGCTCCCTCTTCATGTCTGTAATTTTACCTGTTTTCCTGCTGAGCTGGCTCCGATGATAGCAGCAGCCTAAGCACCAAGTCTGATGGCCCCCTCCTCTCCTCCACCCTTATCCTTTCACTCGAGGTGCAGTTTACTACCTTACCCTCCGAGTTCTCTCTTTCCTTGGCCTCCATAGCCTTGCTGGGCTGTTTCTCTTATGACAACTTCTTTCCCTTCATTGGGGTTCTGGTGACTCACAGCCCTTAAACATGAGTGATGCCCCAAGTTTTGTCTTTGGCTTGTATTTGGGCTCTTCAGAACCTTAACCCTCAACCTTATGTGCACAGGCCTGCGTCTGTATCCCCAGCCTCCACCCTCAGTGGGCTCATCTGCCTTTCAAATTCCATATATCCTTAAAAATCTCCATTTTCCCCTCTTTCCTTCCCAAGTTCCATGTTTCATTTAATGGTGTAACTATTTTCTAGGCACTTAATGCTTACCAGGGCCAAGCAGGTAAAGTCAATGAGGGAGGCTGCTGGAAACAAGTCAAAAGGGAGTAGGGGACCAGTGACTTGGCAGACAACTTCAAGCATTTTTAAAACACTGTACAAGCCAAGCAAAACTTTTCTGCAGTCTGCACCTGGTCCCTGAGCTGTCCAATCTGTAACATCAGATTTCCAGATCATACCAGTTCTACCCTCAGCAAGTCTCGCCCATTCATCCTGTCCTTTCAAGTCTCTCTGCCATTTCAGAAAGTTAGACCTTATTATGTTTTCCCTAAACTTAAACTGCAGTGGATTTTTTCACCAATCCCCCCCCCCCCCAAATCCCAAACAAACACAACAGATCAAAACAAAACCTATGTTAAACTAACATCCCTGTCTTTATGCACTGATTAATCTAGTAAGTTTTTATTATGCATGTCTAATGAAAATGGTCACTGCAGTGAAGGCTATTGCACCAAAAGTGTAATGATCATACAGTTTCATTAAAATTAACTCTGGCCTGGCTGGGTGTGGCTCACCAGTTGAGCACTGACCTAGGATCCAGGAGATCGAGGTTCGATTCCTGGCCTGGGTTGCAGGCTTGGTCCCCAGTTGGGGCTGTGCAGGAGGCAGCCAATCAATGACTCTCTGTTATGATTGATGTTTCTATCTCTCTCTCTCCCTCTTCCTTCCTCTCTCTGAAATCAATAGACATGTATTTAAAAAACAAAATTAACTCTGGAAAAGCAATAAAATAGCACATTAGTCAAGAGATTATTAAATTTCACTTATGAACATATATTACATATAGTATAGTATATGGTATTATATGAGTATTGTATAATTATAAAGTATCATGCCAGAGTCTCAACCCTATAAGAATAAGAGATAGAGCCAATTTCCTTATAAGTTCCAATGCTAAAGTTCTGATTACAACGCAAGAGTCGTTATTGAAAAAAAAAATAGTTTTAATTTTATTAATCAGGCAGAAAACAGCAAAATGTAAAGATTCAACACACTATGACTAATGTTACATGATAATACAATGTTTTATAAACATCATGCCAATTACTCTAGTACCATAGAAATTGGACAACTAAATTGCATTTAATTCAAAAGTCTTATCACCAACTTAAACACTTAGTTACACTATTTGAATATTTTCTTATAAAGAAAATAAACTGGCCATTACAATTAAGATGAAGGTCAATTATTTATGCAGCTTTAAGTTTCAAGAAGGGCAGGGACGGGATGACAGAAGCCACATTCAATTCAGCTGACCAAACATTTTAGCATTTACTCTGCCCCTAGTGCTGAATGCTAAGCAAAGCAAGCGTGTGCTTCTCCTTTATGGAGGTTCCAGCCCAGCCGAAGATCAAATGAGTGAAAGGACAATCATGGTAGAGAAATTCCCAGAGCCCGGACAGGGTAGTGCCCTATTCTAACCTCTCCAGGCTAGAGGGGACCGTGAGTAAAGCATCTCTATGGGCCACCAATCCAGGGCTTGAATTCCCCGGGGGGCGTCCCTGCCCATGACCTACCTACTGAGCAGCGTCACAGGAGGAAGGAGTTATTCAAGGGCCTGCCTTCCAGCTTTTCAGGCACTGTGCGCACCCTGAACTTGAAGAGCTGACCAAGCCAAGCAAGACAATCCGAGGCCTTTTACTCAGCTGGTAACCAAGCTCAACATTCTGTTCAACCTATTCAAGAACTTTATTATAAAGAATTTTTTTTTTTTTTTAGTTTAATACCTTTCAGTTGTGTTTGTTTCACCAAGAAAGCTATCCATAATCTAACTTTTACAACTGAGGTAGAGGTTTGATTCTAAAGTGATAGTGCAATGGATTTTTTAAAACATCGGTCATTCACGCGCAGGTACAGAAAGATTAGGATAAAGGTAAACCTCCCTCCTTCCTTTGATCCCAGCCAGTCGGCTCTCATCTAAGAACAACTACCCTTCGCCTGTTTCCTTTGTATTGTTCTGGCCTGTGCCTCTGCAAACTTAGGTACAAAATATCCTTTTATCCTTACGATTAGGCACCTTGCCTTTGTCACTAACATTTCAGTAAGTCCTCACCTAATGTTGTCAATAGGTTTTGTGACTTTAAGCAAAATGACGGATAATGAAACCAATATTACCACAGGCTAATTGATACAAACAGGAGTTAAGTTCCCAGGGCATCCCATCAACGCTGTAATGAAATGACACTGGACGAAAGGACAGAGTCCTCTCATTCTATTAACTGCTGTTACATGGAATGACTGGGCCACGCCTATTTAACCAGTCCATGGTGAACAGTTAGGTTGTTCCCATCTTTAACCGTTAGAAAAATACTGCAACAAATATCCCTATGCATAAATTATTTAGCATGTGAGCAATAGTTTCTCTAGGCTAAGTACCTAGAAGTGGAACTGCTCGGCCCGTCGGTTATGAACATTGATGATATCGACAGATCTTCTCTAACTGCCTTCCAGAGAATTCACACTGAGAGCGCTATTTCCCCACGGCCCCTCCACGCAGGAGGCTAGCAGAGTTTTGGATCTCTGCCAATCTGATAGTTAGAAAATGTTATCTTCTGGGAAGAGTAATTGCAATCATCTTCTAATCTCTCTCCCGCCTCCAATTTCTAAACCGTTCTGCACGTAGCTACCAGGTTCGTTTTTGTCAATCCTGCCCCCCCTGGCCCAACGCCTGCGGCTCCCACTGCCGGCTGGCCGCCCCGGCCTGGCAGACAAGCTCCCCCCCCACCTGCTCCTCAGCCGCCTGTCCCTGCCCCATGTTTTACTGCTTCATCACACACGCTTCATGCTCCAGCCAGTCTCAGCCAGGGACCTGGCAGGAAACAGACTCAAAATGGATAATTTGAGGAGAGCTTGCTACAGGAGCTATTTACAAAGCTGTGGGCAGGGTTTAGGAAAAGCAGTAAGAGGTGGAGCAATACCTGTTGCATTAGTAGACCAAATCCAGAAGTACATAGAAAGACCACAGGCCAGAGTTTATTCTAGGAAGGCCAGGATAGCCTGCCTTCAGAAAAATGACATTTAATTTACCACATTAAGAGAGAAAGGGGAAAATCCATATGATTATCTTAATAGAAATAGAATAAACCTTGTACAAAATTCAGCTTCTATGCATGAGAACACACTTTTGGGAAAGTAGGAATAGAAAGGAACTTCTTTAACTTGTTAAAGGCATCTTCTTCTTTTAAATCTTCACCCAGGGATATTTTTTTCCATTGCTTTTCAGAGAGAGTGGAAGGGAGAGAGAGAGAGAGGCATCGATTGTTTGCCTCCCACACTCGCTCTGACCTGGGCTGGGGATCAAACCTGCAACCCAGGTACCTACCCTTGACTGGAATCGAACCCACAACCCTTCAGTCCGCAGGCCGGCACTCTAACCACTGAGCATACCAGCTAGGGCAAGGGTATCTTCTAAAACCTACAGCAACCATGGTACTTAATGATGAATCACTGAGAAGTTAAGATCAACACCAAAACAAAGCCCTGGCCAGGTAGCTCAGTTGGTTAGAGCGTCGCCCTGATAGGCCAAGGTTGCAGGTTCGACCCCTGGTCAGGGCACATACAAGAAGCAACCGATGATGCATAATAGATGGAACAAACGAGGACATCTGTAATACTTTCAACAATAAAGATAAATTTAAAATAATAGCTGGAACAACAAAACCGATGTTTCTCTCTCTCAAATCAATAAATAAAATTTAAAAATAAATGAAAATAAATAAATAAAAAATTTTAAAGACCAATACAAGGATCTCTGTTATCGCCTGTATTCAAATTGTTCTGAAGATCTTAGTTTCTTCAGTAAATCTTAAAAATAATTTTTAGCCCGGCCGGGGAAATGCAAATTAAGGCCACGATTAAAACCAAGGAAACAAACATTAAGAAGTCTGACTCAATAGTAAGGGCTGGAGAGGCCGTGGATCATATATTCACTGCTAGTGGGAGTATAAATTGGGCTGATCACTTTAAAAAGCGTTTTGGCATTACCCAGAAAGGTGAAGATTCACATACCCTGCTTCTCAGAAGTTCTCTTCTTAGGCTTATACCCCAGAGGAACTACTGCTCCGCAGGAGACACGTACAAAGTGCTGAGAGTAGCTCTGTTCACAACATCAGCACGAGAGCCCTGGGGGTGTTGCTCAGTCAGCTGGAGCGTCGCCTGTTCACTGAAAGGCTGCAGGTTCAATTCCTGGGCAGGGCTCACACCCAGGTTGCTGGTTTGATCCCCAGTGGGGGGCGCATAGGGGAGGCAACCAATCAATGTTTCTCTCTCTCTTTCCTTTCCTCTCTCTCTCAAATCAATTCAAACATATTCTCAGGTGAGCATTAAAAAAAAAAGCAACACTAGAAATCATTTTAAAAAACCCACTGGAAATCACCCATATGCAGACTGGCAGTAGAATGGATCACATGTGGTATGATCTGCAGATGAAAATGAACTGTAGCTACAGGAAACAACAAGTATGAATCTTAAAACATAGTGTTGAGGCCCTGTTTGGGTAGCTCGGTTGGTTGGAGCATTGCCCCGATGTGCCAAGGTTTCGGGTTCTATCCCTGGTCAGGGCACATACAAGAATCAACTGATGAATGCATAAGTAAGTGGAACAACAAATCGATGTTTCTCTCTCTTTCCTTTCCTCTCTCTCTCTAAATTCAATAAAAAAATAAATTTACCAGAAAAGAAAAAAAATGTTATAAAAAAATCACATAATGTGGAATGAAAAAAAGTTCCTGAAGACTATGTATGATATGACACAATTTTGTGACTCTCAAAAACAAGCAAAAATACATGTGTAGGGAAATAAATACTACATGATCTTTATGTGACAAGAAAAGCAAAGGTGTTCAGAATAACGGCTACGTTGGGCTGCCATAACAAAATACCACAGGCTGGGTGGCTTAACTATAGACATTTATTTTCTCGCAGTTTAGAGGCTGGAAGTCCAAGAGCAAGGTGCCCGCTGGTTTGGTTTCTGTGAGAGCTTTCTTCCTGCTTTCCCGCCCTGGCCTCACCCGGCCTGTCCTTAGCGCCTGCTTGCGGAGACCTCTGTGTCTCCCTAAAAGGACACGCAGGCCTATCAGATTACAGGCCCGCCCTAGGACTTCAACCCTAAGCACCTCCTCACAGTTCACAAAGACAGTTCCTTTTGGGTTAGGGCTTCACACAGGAATCTGGGGGACACACTCAGTCCACAGCAGAGAGGAATTTGATGGGAAGAATCATATATATAGGTGCAAGTTACTTGTGATATTTGAGTTGGGTGGTGAGTCATTTGTTACGATGATTTATAACATATATGTTATGTATATTCTTTGTATCCAAAATTATATTTAAAATAAAAAATTAATGAACTTTAGCCGTATGTATTAATGTTGATGATTAAGCTGTACGTTTACGACTTGTGGGCTTTTCTGTATGTATAACTGTTTTAATAGTAATGTTTGGGGCTTGGGCCGATGTGGCTCAGTTGGTTGGACGCCATCTGGTGCACTGAGAGGTTGTCTGTTCGATCCCCAGTGAGGGGTGTGCAGGAGGCAGCTGATCAATGACTCTCATCATTGATGTTTCTCTCTCTCTCCCTCTCCCTTCCTCTCTCTGAAATTGATAAAAATATTTTTTAAAAAAATAAAAAATAAACACCCCCCCCAATGTAAATTTTATTATTTTCATCCCATTATTATATTAACATTAAAGGAATTTCTAAAGAAAAACAAATCACCCCTAATTCCAGTAACTTATTCTATTATACTGATAATTCATTTGCAGCATCCAGACACCTCCCGGGTCCGGCGGGGGAGGGAGCCGTCTGTCCCTCCTCCAGAGACGCCCTGGCCCTTCCTCTCCGGCCCGCCTTTCTCTGCTTCCCCCTCACCACACCCTGCCTTGCTCCGCAGGCGAAGCGTTTGGCAGGGGACAAATCTAACGTGTCTGTTCGCTTTCACGGGTTTCTAGATAAAGTGCATCCTCAAGGAGTCTAGCCTGAGCCGCGAGGTTCCCCTTTACCCCCACGGAGACCATTCCACTGCTGGCCACCAGGGGGAACCCACGGACTTGCCAGGGGCTCAACCCTGCCCCTGGGGTCACTTGAGAATGAGGCCTTGACTGGTGCGGTTATACTTGCAGAGCTTTTTAAATTTGTTTCCGGTCTCTACATCAAATCTTCCTTTCCTTCCCTCTGGCTTTCTGTTGTCCGAGTGCACCTCCTAACAGGCTCTCCGGGTAGCTCCTCAGTCCTTAGATTTGTGTCTGTGAGGTATGAGTCTGGCCATGCTTCTAAACGTCTTCTCGTGGGGGGAGAAAACTCCAGAAACCATAGCACATTTTTTTTTTTCAACGTCTTTGATGGTGAAGAGTTGAAATCCTTTGAAGGTCCAAAGCTTTTGGAAGCCAAATCTATCGTTTTGGACCTAAAAATGTCATGTAACAATAAAGTAACAAGATTGACTTCTCCATATGGCTCGGAAGCTGGCCTTGGAGATCACTCCCGAATTGGAGTCCAAACTTAAAATTTAGGTTGAGCAATGGAATAGTGTTTCTTTCTTCTTTTTTTAAATCCTCACCCGAGGATACCTTTCCAGGGAGAGCGGAAGGGAGAGAGAGAAACACATCGATTGGTTGCCTCCTGTACGTGTCCCGACCCCGGCCAGGGATCCAGCCTGCAACCGAGGTCCATGCCCTTGACCAGAATCAAACCCAGAACCCTTCAGTTCGAGGACTATGCTCTAACCACTGAGCCAAACCCCCTTGGGCAACTCGTGCTCACTTTTGATTGGGCTTTGATGCACGCAGGCAAATGGACCCTTAATTTTGGTAGCAGGCTGGAGGAAAGAAATCTCATGTCTCATTGCTTTGTTCTCGCACCTCCATCCGTGGGGAAAGAGTTTGATTCTGCTTAGTGATCTGAGATCCTAAAGAGCAGTGCGCAGGTGCTGGATCCAGTGGAACCGATGCACACAAGGGGAGAAAGGCAGCTCCAGGCTGGAGATTTGACCCACTTACCGCCTTGAGCTCATGGGCCTTTATTCTAATTACGAAGCATTCTTTGGTATTAGATGGACATGAATTTGAGGACAACATCAGTTTGTTATTAAAACTCCTTGTGCTGCCCTGGCTGGTGTGGCTCGGTTGGTTGAGGGTTATCCCGTGCACCGAAAGGTCACCAGTTCAAATCCCGGTCAGGGCACATCCTTGGGTTGTGGGCTTGGTTCCCAGTCGGGGTGCATGCAGGAGGCAGCCAATGGATGTTTCCGTCTCACATCGATGTTTCTTTCTTAAAAAAAAAAAAAAAAATCAATAAAATCATATATTTTTAAAAAACCTTGTGCTTATGCACAAACTGTTCTGAAAGTGGAACTGCTGAGTCATTGGGAAGGTGCATTTATTTATTTATATTTATTTATGTATTTATTTTTCTGAACGTGGGGCTTCAAAATTAGGCCTTTTATTTTTGGATTGTCACCAAAAGTTACTTTGGATTTCAGTCACACTGTGACATGTCAGAGGAAAAGCGGGTCAGTAGGAGACAGGAGAAGGGCCACATGCAGCGATTTGCTGACGTTAGGCAGCGCCAGAATTTCAGCGAGTGTCTTTCCTGTTAGGTCCTATTAAAGGTAGATTTTTTTCTTTTTAAAAAAATCCTCACCAAGGATATTTTTCCATTGCTTTTCAGAGAGAATGGAGAGAAAGAGAGAAACATCGATATCAGAGAGATTGAACCTGCAACCCAGGTACAGTACATGCCCTTGACCGGGAATCAAACCGAGACCCTTTGGTGTGGGGGCCGATGCTGTAACCACTGGGCCACACCGGCTGGGCGCCACCTGTTACTGAAAGAAAGTGCCTGGACTACCTGGGTCGCCGTGTTTCCCTCTGCCCCCATGAGGGCCAGGGCCAGGGCCAGGGCCGAGGAGATGCTCATGGGCAAGGAAAACACTCTTTTTGAATTGCCTTCACCCAGCTTTTTCTGAAGGTTTAAGGCAAAAGTGCCGTTTGCTTCTGACCGAGTCTCCCTAATGGTGAGTCCCAGAGTGTCAGCGATGTGGCCGGAGCGAGCCGAGCAGCGGCAGCGGGAATGTGCATTTTAAATTTTAATAGAGATAAATTACAGTTTAGAGAAAATAAATAACCTAATTAAAAAGTAGGTGAAAGTGCTGGACAGCTTCCTCACCAAGGGAGATACACAGATGGCAAACAAGCGTGTGAAAGATGCTCCGCATCATATATCATTAGAGAAATGCAAATTAAAACAACGAAGAGAGGCCACCACGCACCTGTTCCAACGGTTAAGACGCTGAGCACTGACACCCCCAAGTGCCGGCGAGGGTGCAGAGCAGCAGGAGCCCCCACTTGGTGCCTGTGGGACTGCAGAACAGGACAGTCACTTTGGAAAACAGTTCGGCAGCTCTTACTACGCGAAACATGTGATCCAGTCTTTCCATATAATCCAGCAATCACGTTCCTAGGTAATTCGCACAAAACCCTGCACGCGAACGTGCACAGCAGCCTTGTTTATAACTGCCAGGAACTGGAAGCAAACCAAGACGCCCCTGAACAGGCGGCTGGGTGGCCCGACAGGGCACTTCCACACGACGGGCCGGTGCTCAGCGATGGACAGAGATGGGCTAACGAAGCCACGGAAAGACGCGGAGAACCCGCACGTGCGTATCGCTACGGGAAAGAGCTGCGTCCGAAAAGGCCACGTACCTTATGATTTTCTAACTACAGGACATTCTGGAAAAGGCAAAGTGAGAGAGCTGGTGGATGCCCGGGCCGGGCGGGAGGGGGGGAGGCATGTGTATGTAAGTGGGACGCGGGGATTATGATGAGACCAGCAGAACTATTCTGTGTGATACTGTAGGATGCGGTAGGGACATGAAATTATGCATTTGGCAAAGCCGCAGAGCCGCACAACCAAAGCGCCAACCCCAGTGTAAACGACGGGCTTCAGGAACGATGCTATATCCGTACCGGTCCATCCACTGAAACCCATGCACCGCGTCACCCCGAGAGAAGGGACACGGCTGGAGAAAATGGGAACTCTGTGCTTTCTGTTCAGCTCTCTTTATACGTCTAAAGCTGCTTTAGGAAATTAAGTTTATTAATAAAAATAATAAAAACGTACAGACTCACCAAGAGTCTGTATCTCCCTTTATACTATCTTTGTTTTCACAGTTTGGTGACAGAATTTCGACAGATGTTCAATCTGATGAATCCAGTTTGGTATTTTATTATTGTTTTAATTTGCACTTCCCTGTGTTCTACTCAGATTGGACATCTTTTCCACATTGTTGGACTTTTCAAGTTCCCTTCTTAGAATTTTTATTTATTGAATGACTTTTAGAGAGAGGAAGGGAGATGGAGAGGGGGAGAGAGAGAGAGAAATATGGGGGTGACACTATCTAACTGAGCTACTCAGTCAGGCCTCAAGTTTCCTTATTGTAGATCGTTTGCTCCAGTCTTCGGACCGTTTATCTGGTTGTTTATCATTTGATTGTGGAATTGTGGGAGTTTAAACACTTTGCTTCATTTTTTTTTTTTTTTTACCTTTTGCAAATATTGTCTCATAATCTGTTGTTTTTCAATTTGAATAATGATGTCTTTTGTCCATAGAAAGCTTTGTGGGGTTTTTTTGTTAATTCTCACCTGAGGATATTTTTCCCATTGATTTTTAGAGAGAGGAAGGAGGTGGGGGAGAGAAACATTGATGTGAGAGAGACACATTGATGGGTTGCCCCCCCCCGCATGCACCCCGACTGGGGCTGGGGATCGAACCTGTAACCCAGGTAGCCCACGCAGCGAAGGGTCACGGGTTCGATTTGCTGCATGGGGTAACACTCGAACCACTGGGCCACACTGGCCAGGGCTGTCCATAGAAAGTTTTCCATTTTGAAGGAGTCTGGCCTGGAAATGTGCTTCTGGGAGACACGGGATCTGAGCCAGACCTCCGCTCAAGCCCATGGCTCTGGCCAGTCTTGTCCTTCGCCCCTGATTCTCCAAGCTGGACCCGGAGTTCTCTGCCCCAGTACCCACAGAGGCTCCTTGGGGCATGTTTTGAAGCTGGCCGGCTTTATCTAATGGGATGTACATGGCTAAAGAGATTAGCGAGACGTCTCGTGGATCCCACTTTTAACCTGCAGCCTCGGGCTATCCCTTCGTGGCTGGGAAGGGAGCTGCAGAAACCACGCCGCCGCCGACTGGCCCCTCCACGAGCGGTGACTGCTGAGCCAGCGGGGGTCCCGGGCTAGGGGGCGTCAACATGGGCAGCCCCCGGAGCAGCTCCCTGCCGCTCGGCCTGTCTGCACCCTTCCCACGGCCCTGACTCTTCGGGCGGGCCCTGGGCTCGGCGAGGTCCCGAGTGGGAGCTGTGCCGCCGGAGGCTGCCCAGACCTCGCCCTGCAGGCATGGCGCTGCTGAAAATCCCATTTGACCAGAAGAAGCGGGTCAAGTTGGCCCAGGGGCTCTGGCTCATGAACTGGCTCTCGGTGCTGGCTGGCGTCGTGGTCTTCGGCCTCGGGCTGTTCCTGAAGGTGGAGCTCCGGAAGAGGAGCGACGTGATGAGTAACGCGGAGAGCCACTTCGTGCCCAACTCCCTGATAGGGGTGGGGGCGCTGGCCTGCGTCATCAACTCTCTGGCTGGCAAGGTCTGCTACGACGCCCTGGACCCTGCCAAGTATGCCGGGTGGAAGCCCTGGCTGAAGCCCTACCTGGCCGCGTGCGCCCTCTTCAATGCTGTCCTCCTGCTGGTGGCCCTCTGCTGCTTCCTCCTGCGGGGCTCCCTGGAGGGCGCCCTGGCCCAGGGGCTCAAGGACGGCCTGAAGTTCTACCGGGACACGGACACCCCCGGCCGGTGCTTCATGAAGAGAACCATCGACATGCTGCAGATCGAGTTCAAGTGCTGCGGCAACAATGGCTTTCGGGACTGGTTCGAGATCCAGTGGATCAGCAACCGCTACTTGGACTTTTCCTCCAAAGAAGTCAAAGAGTGAGTGGCGTCCGGTCCCGGGGCTGGGGCTATGTGGGGACGCAGAAGCCCAGGGTCTTTTCCTCCCCTTCGGGTGGTCTCTGGGCACAGCTCATTGCTGTGAATGGCGAGGCTGAATTCAGCTGGGCCTTACGGAATTGCCGATATTCTCACATTTTTGGCAACTTCATATGGCTCAACCTGATGTTTGGCTGTGGTGGGAGGGAGGTGCGGGGTTACATCCAAGCCGCTGGGATGGGGGTCCCGGGGTGGGAGAGCCGGTCAGGAACCGGTGTCCGCTTCGTACAGTGGAAACTCGGCGTATGTGGGGCACACGTTCTGAGAGGTTATTTGGCTGACTTGGCTCATTCACTCAGAGTACAAGGATTCAGTCCCAGAGGCTTAAACATCCTGGTTAGTTCCTTCGTTTTCCAGCCTTTGGACCCTGAGCATCTGCCTCAGTGTTTGTCCTTGGACGTGGTGGGAAGAGCAGAGGACAGGGCAGTCGGGAAGCTAGGCTGTGGTTTCGGCTCTGTTGTGAATTAGCTGGTGACCGTGGGGTAAGTCACTTGCCCTCTGGGCCGTCGCTTGCCCAACGTTTAAATAAAGACACTGAAATAATCTTGGAGGTCACCTGCCAGCTCGGTCTAGAGCCTGACGTACAGCAAGTGCTCATTAAAAGCTGACTTCTTAAATCCTGGCAGTGCAACACGGTTAAGAGTTTCTGAAGTGCTGGCATGTGTAAATGGAAAAGCCTGAGGTGGGAGGCCGGGAGGTGCAGGTGAGAAAGGGAATCCGGCCCTCTGAGCTGGGGAGGCGCATGTGAGCCGAGGCCGCACGCCGCCCTCCCAGCGCACCCACGGCCGGGTTGTTCTCCAGGGCCAGGGCAGCCTGCCCTGAGCCTCCTCTGTCAGCTCGGCCTGTCCCTGGCCAAGCGAGGGGTTCAGCTGATCACCGCGTGAGCTCTCCTGTAAGGCTGGTGAGTCCGAGGGGACGTGCACACAGGGTGTTGGGCACATTGGCAGCAGGGCATGGTTGAAGCCCAGGCACTACCACCACCAACCCCGGGAGGCTGCACTTCAGAAGGAAGGGAAGTCAGACTGAAGGCCACTGCTGGGATTTCATTTTCTCTGTGGGTGGGGATTACGGCTACAAATCCCCAGTCAAGGAGAGATTTGTAAATTGCTCACCCAGGAAGGGTGACAGGTCTGCAGGACAGCGCAAGGAGGCATGATCTGTGTTAGTTGCCCAGGAGGGTGTGCAGCCAGAGGGAAAGCAGAATTCCTGGGATGGGGCGGGGGAGGAGAGATGTTGATGGCAGGACCAGCCTTTGTGAGCTGAGGGGCCTTTCCTGTCAGTTGCCTTGATTGCCTTCTGCACAGGGTCAGTCCTCGGGGAGACTCTAAAATCTCTCTGTAATCCCCAAATCTCCTTCTGTTCCAGAGCAGAGAAATTCTCCAGGTTGTTCCAGTCCCGGTGGTCAGCATATCCAAATTTTCAGGCAAACATTAAGCTCAGTGCTCCACACCAACCTGTTTAGATTTAGAAAAAAAGTCTGTTACACAAAAAATACGGTGACAACAGCAAGAGAAACAAAGAGAGGACAAGAAATTCAAGTCAGATTCTCGTCCACGACTAAACATCACTAGCTTTAATTTTTTTCACACTTCATTCTAATCTTGTGAACATCTACATGATGACAGAGTGCAGCCAAGGTATAATTACAACTGAGTGTCCGTTTTGTAATTTGATAGTATAACCTTTGCAAAATGTTCAAAATGATCATTTCCCAGCATCACTGAGATGTAATTGACAAATAACATTGTGTAAGTTTAGTGTGTACCTTGTGCTGGTTTGATACATTTATATATTGCAAACCAGTCACCCCCACAGCCTTAGCCGACACCTTCATTATGTCACATAATTACCATTTCCTTTTTGTAGTGAGGACGGTTAAGACCTACTCTTAGCAACTTTTTTTCCCCCAGCTTTCAACTATATAAGAGTATTGTTAACTGTGGTCAGTGTGCTGCACATTCGATCCCCAGAACTTGTTCATCTTGTGATTGGAAGTTTGTGCACTTTGACCGACAGCTTCCCTTTGCCCCCAGCCCCTGGCAATTACCATGCTAATGTCTGTTTCTACCCATTCGGGTTTTTAGGTTCCACATGTAAGTGATATCAGACAGTCTCTGTCTAAAACGATTTGTTTGCTGGCTGCATAATATTCCACTGAACAAATGGACGCACCTAGGCAGGTTTAGGCTGTCATTTACTTCTGTTATAACTAACACTGGGATGGGCATCTTTGAGGCTCTTCTGTCTCTGTCTCTGTTTCTCCTCCCACTTCCCTTAGGCTAAATTTCTGGAACTGGAACTGTAGACCTGAAATCCTTTCTCCTTTCCAAAACCTCCAGTGACATCTCACCCGATAGGATCGCCTTGACAGACAGGAGCAGATCATTTCCCACAAACTTTAAGTTAATGAGGAGTGGGCGATACCCGGGAGCGAGGTGAGGCTCCTGGGGCCGTGCCCAGAAAGCTTTGTGGGGCTGGACTTGCCCGAGGGCCAGCACGAGCCCCGCCCTTACCTGCTGGGGGAAACAATGAGCAGAGGACTTTTCCCTTCCCCTCCAGGGACACTAACATTTCCTTCTGCTCACATTTTTTTTTTTTAAATCTTCACCCGAGAATATTTTTTCCATTGCTTTTCAGAGAGAGTGGAAGGGAGAGAGAGAGAGAGAGAGATTCATTGGTTGCCTCCTGCACCCTCCCCAACCAGGGCCAGGAATCGAGCCTGCAACTGAGGTAGGTGCCCTTGGCTGGAATCGAATCGGGACCCTTCGGTCTGTGGGCTGACGCTCTAACCACTGAGCCAAACCAGCTAGGGCCTTCTGCTCACATCTCGACTGCTTCACTTAGGAGGATTAAGTGTACCTGACAAAGCTGGCTCCCCAAAACAGAAAGTGCATTTACTTTCTTGAGATGCCAACGCCCTGAGAGGTGGGGAAGCATTTACCGTTTTCTGGCTTTTCTCAGCAGCATCCTCTGGGCTAGAACTGAGGCAACAGAGGCCAAGGGAAGCCGGGGTGAGGCCCAGCAGGAAGGCAGGGCCAGGGAGCAGCGTTATCTTTCATTAAGATGTTTTAAATTTTGTTTATTTATTTGTTTTAAAGGAAGGAGGGGGGGTGGGAAGGAGAGAGAGAAACGTCACCGATCAGTTGCCTCCTGCAGGGTTGAATGTGCCCTGACTGGGAATTGAACGTGTACCATGGATGACCCCCCAACGAACTGAGCCACGCCACAGGGGCCACCGAGATCTTTTTTTTAAAAGGAATTCTTCTTTTCCGTTTCCTTTTTCCCCCTCCCTGCCAAATTTGCTTGAACCAGCAAAGGCCTTGACCCTGAAGACTGGGGTGTGTGTGTGGGGGGGGGGGGGGGGTCGATCCCAGGAGCAATGATCTGCTCAAAGGGTCAGAAGTCTGGGAAAAAATGCACCAGGACCTGCCAGTGGCGCTGGTGCTAGGCGTGGGCAGAGTCTGGTGCCCATGACTTCTAGTCATTTCTTCGGGCTCTGCCCCTGGGGCACCTCTTTCCATTCGGTGCAATGCATACCTCGTTGGACTAGGCCTCACCCCCCAGTGTTTCCAGTCCAGCTCCCAGAGAAGCTGGGTTCCTGCTTGCATCCTGCGGGGTTCCCCGTACTTACCCCCCCCCCCCCCCATGGAGCTCCTGGCCTCAGCAATGCAGGGCTGGCTGGTTTTTGGAGATTTCTCAGGGGAATCTTTAAGACCAAGGACTGTTTCTGTTTCCTAAAGGCTCCTGATCTAAACAATGAGATCAGGTAGGAACCACTAGGGATTTTTAAAAGAAGAATTTACAGGCTCTCTGGCCCCCGTCCCAGTAGCCCTGGCGGCACCTAACCTCCAGCCCGCCCATCTCTAGGTCGCCAGGCAGTTTGCGAGGGGAAATGTCCTCGTTAGTCTGTAGAAAACTCTCCTGGTGGAGGTGGGGAAGCTGTAATTTTCTTAGGTGCTGTTATCTCTGTTTTATAGATGAGAGATCTGAGCCTCAGAGAAATTAAGGAACGGGCCTATGACTTCACAGCTGGAGGGGATTAGAATTTTTTAAAAAATAGCTTTATTGCCTTGGTCGGGTAGCTCGGGTGCCTGGAGTGTCGTCCAGATGCACCGAGGTTGTGGGTTCGATCTCTGGTCAGGGCCCGTACACGAAGCAACCGACGAATGCACAGGTCAGTGGAACGAATCAACGTCACTCTCCCCCTTCCTGTCTCTAAAGTCAATAAATTTAAAAAAACCCAGCTTTATTGAGCTATAACTGACATAACATACAACTCGCCCATTTAAAGCGGGCAACCCAACGGTTTCTGGTACATTCACAGAGCTGTGCAACCAACACCACCGTCAATTTCAGAACATCTCCACCACTGTGACGAGAAGCCCTGCAGCCTTTAGCTTCCGCTCGCCTGCCTCCCGGGGGCCCCCCCCCCCCCCCCCCCCGGTCTGGGCATCTCGTTTGAGTAGCATCCGTAATACTGTCCTTCGGGTCTGGCTTCTTTCGCTTAGCGTCACGCTCGGGGCTCACCCATGTTGCAGCATGTGCCAAGCTGCACTCGTTTTAGGGGTGAATGATAAACACCCCACTGTGTGGACAGCCAGGCTTTAACCCTGCTCCTCTGCTCTCCTGCGCCCGCTCTCTGGGGATGTTCAAGTGCGCCTGGCACAGACTCGGTGGTAAAAAAGATCTTTGTTTTCTGACTGAAACCTGGACTCTCCAGGCCACGTGGGGGGTGGGGGCAGGGCCTCAACCCCCTTCCTCTCGGGCTCCTCCCTTCCCTGCCCATGTCTTCCTCCAGGGGGACAGTGGGCGGTGTTGGCAGAGGTGATGCAGGCCCCAGAGGACACCTGTGGATTAGGTCTCAGATAATCAGGAGGCAGCCCAGGGAACCCGGAACGGGCTCTTGTGGCAAATGGGGGTGAGGGGGCTGGGCCCTCACCTCTCGCCTCTGTGTTTTCCGTCTCCCTCCCTCCCCAGCCTGGGGGAGGAGCTGAGTCCGGGAGCCTGGCCTCCCTCAGCAACCCCGAGTCTTACAGCAAGGTCTCCGGAGAGGATTTGTAGATCTCAACCAGTGTTCTCATTTTTTGCATTTTCAACTTTTATTACAGGAATTTCCCAGCATTCACTAACGCAGAGAGTATAGTGAATCCTGGGCGCCCACCGCCCAGCTTCAACCAACCTTCTGCCTTTCTGGTCTCATCAGCGCAAATCCTGGGCCTCCTTTCCCTTTGCCTGTAAATACTTTAGGAGCCATTTCGCAAGGAAGGTGGTTTTTCTTTTGTTTAACATAAGCACAATATTAATAATCTCAACAAAAGTAACATTAATATCATCTCATACCCAGACTCTGTTCAATATTCTCTGATTGTCTCAAAATGTCTTTTCCAGTTGGTTTGTTCAAATCAGGATCTAAACTGGGCCCACTCTGCACTCGGTTGCTTCTAAGTCTCTTCTCCTCTATAAAGTTACCTTTTTCTTTAAAATTTATTTAAAAAAAAATATTTTTATTGATTTGAGAGAGAGAGGAAGGGAGAGAAACATCGATTGGCTGCAGCCCAACTAGGGATGAACCCACGACCAGGGCGTGTGCCCTGACCGGGAATGGCACCAGGGACCTTCGGGTGCAGGGACAACGCTCAGCCGAGCCACACCGGCCACGGCAACAGTTAGCTTTTTTGTGCCTGGTGTGTCTTGGAGAAACTAGGCCATGTGTCCTGCAGAATCCCCCCTCCTGGAGTTGGGCAGCTGCAGGCGCGGGGTGAACTCTCGCTCGCTCTGTGTCCCTGTAAGCCAGCAGCAGGGCTGAGGTGTGACTGGACCGAGGTTCAGTTTGGGCAAAAACACTTCTGAGGGTGCTGCTCTGGGCATTGACTGCATCCCACCAGCAGGGACAGGAGGCCCTCGGCCTGCCTGTGACAATTCCTTTGATAGTTTCCTGTTTTCGGGATGAGCAGAGCGTCAGTGTTTTGGGGTGAGAGGCAGACATGAAGGAGCTCAGAGGCCTGGGCACCAGGAACTGCCAGCCACAGAGGCCTGGCCTGGGGCTCTCAGGCTGAGGGGAGGAGCTGGCACCAAGCTCTCTCACTTTACTGTCCTTCAAGGGGACCCGCTGGCTATAGGACCCGTTGGCTATAAAAATTGTTCTCTTCCTGAACAATTTATAAACACCTCAAGTCTAGACCTCGGCTAGAAGCTCCCTGAGGACAGGGCTGAGTCTCCGCTCAGACTGGGGCTCCCCGAGGGCAGGGCTGAGTCTCCGCTCAGACTGGGGCTCCCCGAGGGCAGGGCTGAGTCTCCGCTCAGACTGGGGCTCCCCGAGGGCAGGGCTGAGTCTCCGCTCAGACTGGGGCTCCCCGAGGGCAGGGCTGAGTCTCCGCTCAGACTGGGGCTCCCCGAGGGCAGGGCTGAGTCCCCCTCAGACTGGGGCTCCCTGAGGGCAGGGCTGAGTCTCCCCTCAGACTGGGGCTCCCTGAGGGCAGGGCTGCCTCCCCACTCAGACTGCTCCAAGGACAGGGCCGTGTCTCCCCTTTCTTATGTCCCCCTCACCACCTGCAGGACTTTATATTCTGTTACTACCCAAAAAAGACTGCTCAGAAACACTAATACCACGCCTGCTGTACACCGGGTGCTCTATGTGCATTATCCCATTTAATCTCCACCGCGGCCTGGTCAGGTACTTACACTGCCATTTCTCAGATGAGAAAACCGAGGCTCTGAGGCCGAGCCGCCAAGGTTCCAGAGTGCCGTGCAGCCAGCATCCCCTCGGGGGCTGACTCATCAGCAGTTACACTCCCGCCTCCCTCCTCTCCTCTGCGGTGCTCATTTCCACATGGCTTTCCTTATTGATTTATTGATTCACTGACTAAATTATGTTGGTTTCTCCAGGAAAACTCTGACATGATGATCTCCCCGGGCCATGTGGCTTGGCCATGGGAGAGTGGGCCAGAACACAGGCCTTATCTTAATCGAGACGAGACTCTCTCGAGCCCTGAGCAGGGCGAGATTTGCAGCCCGGGAAACACTCTGATATAAATAGCCAGCTCTCTCCCTAAGGAGCAATCTTTGCCTGGCTTTGTCTTAAGAGGGTGAGTGGGGCCTTAATCTGTGGTTGGAACCAGGGCAAGCACTGAGTAAGTAAGACGATGCTTCTGGGGAGAGGGAAGGCTAGTTCCAGAGGTGTGACCCCAAGAGGACCCAGGCTGCGGGCCCTGGGAAGCCCCAACCTCCAAGCCAGGCCTGCCTCCCCCCATGCTGACCTGGCCCTGTCCTCAGGAAGCCGTCTGCGGGGAGCCACAGCCCTGCCCTCAGGGAGCCCCGGTGTGATGGAGACAGTTTCCCCGTGTAGGGTGGCTTCACGGGGGGTTGGTGAGGTGAGGGGGAGATGGCGGCTGTCCGGAAGGCCAGCTGCAGGTAGCAGCTCAGAGCCTCTACTGGCCTCAGCCCACAAACCTGCAGGCCTGACCCTCACCTCAGATACCAGGCAGGTCTGCAGGCTTCCACTTCCTGTGCGGCTGTGGGTGAGGCCCTGCCCTGCTTTGGGCCCACTTCCTCCTCTGCAGAACCTGGTGGTTTGCAAAGCCCCGGGGAGACGCCCGTAAGTGGGGAGGGATGGACATTCTCTGAGGGCCTAGGTCAAGTGCATTCCTTGCACGGTCTTATTTACACCTCCCACAGCCCCCACCTCCCACAGTTCTGGAGAGATGAGCCAAATGCTGCTCACAAGTATGAGGTCTGCCCTCAGTCTGCACTGAAGACTGGCCTTTCCACGGGGTCACTGGGAATGGCCCAGGTGGGATACTGTGCTGGTGGGAGTGGGCTCAAGGGGCAGCTCGCAGGTCAGGGGGAGGGATGAGCAGCACTGAGTCGGGATACCCTGGTCTCGAGGAGATCGTGTTGGGGTGGTCTTGGGAGAGAGGCCACTGTCTGCTCAGCTGTGCTGGGGCTGCTGCCCCTCAAGAACCGGGCAGTCTGTGCTCACGTGCACTCAGCAGGGTTGCCGCGAGAACTTCTGTGGGCCAACAAATGCCTAACAGCCCCACTGTGGCTGGCGAGCCGTGTTCTCACAGAAGGCACTCACAGCTTCTTCTTCATAGTTGGCAGAGCCCATGCCACCCACTCAACAGTGTCTGTCCCCAGCAATGTGATGCCACATTGTCACAGCTGCTCCCTGAGAGCGAATGAAGGCTCTGCTCTAACCCCGCCCACCCCAGGCCCATGAGCCCGTGCTCACTGCTCACTCCGTACCAGGCACTCTTTTAAGCCTTTTTACACGTATCCCGATATGAGCCTTATGTCAACTCCATTTTACAGCTGAGGAAGCTGAGGTCAGAGGTCAGGGAACTTGTCCAGAGGGATGAACCGGGAGTAAACCCAGGCAATCCTGCTCTTATCAGCTGGACTGCCTGTCACCCAGGGCCACCCATTCCTTGGACAGTGGGTCTTGTCCATGAAGTAGAGATCATTATAGAAATATGACCAAGGACTATTCTGAAACCAAGGAGGCCACATTGTACAGAGCTTTCTTAAAGTCTTCATCATAATGGACAGCAAAAGACAGTTCACTGAAAAGGAATCACAAATGGATCTTTTCTTTACAGTCTCAAGTTTTTTTTTCAGTTTTGAGAATATTTTTTCCATTGCTTTTCAGACAGAGTGGAAGGGGGCTGAAGGCGGGGGGTGGGGGGGAAGGAGAGAAGGAGAGAGAGAAGGAGAGGGAGGGAGGAACACCGATATGAGAGAGACACATCAATTGGTTGCCTCCCGCACGTGCCCTGACCAGGGCCTGGGATCGAGCCTGCAACCGAGGCACGTGCCCTTGGCCGGAACTGAACCTGGGACCCTTCAGTTTGTGGGCTGACGCTCTCACCACTGAGCCAAACTGGGCAGGGCAGTCTCAAGTTTTATCAAGTAAAAATATGAATGAGTCATAGATTTGGGTGTCATCCTTGCACAGGGGCCATGCTAATCTCTGTATGGTTCCAATTTTAGTCTATGTGCTGACAAAGTGAGTACCACACTTGGCTCTTCAACATATTGAGAAAAATGGAAATTAAAACAACCCAAGATACTATTTTTTTTAAATCCTTACCTGAGGATATGTTTTCCTTTTTATTTTGAGAGGGAGCAATAGAGAGAGAAAGGCATCAATGAGAGAGAGAAATATCGATGGTTGCCTCCCATACCTGCCCTAACCAAGGACTGAACCCAAAACCTGGGCATGTGCCCTGACCAGGAATTGAACCCACAACCTTTTGGTGCACAGGACGACACTCCAATGAACTGAGCCACCCAATAGGATCTGAAATACTGTTTTTCATGGATCTGCTTTCATTTATCTACCATCTATCAAACCTGTGAGGGTTTGGCTATGGGGGGCAGGCTCTCTCAAGAGTGGCTGGTGGGGCGAGTGCCGGGCCCCGAGGAGAAATACAGAAGAGGTCTGGTGTGATCACAGACGGACCCGCCCTCTGGTGCAGGAATGCACCTTCTAGGAATCTACCTTCCAGATAGATTCATATGCAGGACGACCCACGTGCATGTTCGTATTAACTGGAGACTGGGAACCCCAAAGGTGCACCAGGAGGAACCACACAGTACCCCATGAACCATCTGCACAGTGGGGACACCATGCAGCTCACTGGAAACCTGAGAACACTCCCCACTGACATATGAAACATCTGTAAGGCATTGTTAAAGGGAAAAAGAACCGTTTGAGACAGTATGTATATAATGCTGCCACCTGGGTAAATAAAAAAAGCAAGCGAGGCAGGAAGGAAAGAACATTTACAGAACCTGTGTTCGCTGGTCCCTGCGTGACACCTCTCTGGAGGGACAGATACGGTGGCCACAGTGGGGGGACTGGAAGCCCAGGGACAAGAATGAGGGGAGACTTCTATTGCATGGAGATTATGCTTAGAAGGTAAACATGAAAATCTATTATATTTTCTTTATTTGTAATTTTCCTTTATTAATTTATTTACTTTAGAGAGAGAGAGGAAGGGGGAGAGAGAGAAACACCAACCTGCTGTCCCACTTACGTACGCGTCACTGGCTGATCTTGTGTGTGCCCAGACTGGGGATCAAACGCAGCCTCGGTGCATCAGGGCGGTGCTCTAACCAACAGAGCTACCCGGCCAGGGCGAACATCGTTTTTTCGAGTATAATTATGTTGATGAACACTGTTGAGAACAATTTCTATTTTAAACAATTACAGGCTTTCTGTTCTGGAGTAGTAACAGTTTGCTATTATGGGATGCGCTGTTCATGTGCAACTTAAAAAAACACCTTTTTACTCATGATAACAGGCACACAGTCAGGTGAGCAAATCTTAAGTGTGCAGCTCGATGGTCCTGACACAGAAAGACCTGGGTAACTTCACTCAGGTCAGGCAGAACATACCCAGCCCGCCTGATGGAGGGGAGACCTTTCACTATAAACATGTCTCCTCCTCTTGAATTCTAAACCCACATGAACATATAGTGTGCACTAACCAAATATATGCATAAGTGTAGAAATGCAAAAGTTATGCGGGCTGCATCCTTCAGGTGAGTAAGGAGCTACCACCTGGTTGGATGAAGTTCGTGTGAACGGTGAGCGAACAGTGAGCAAAGTGAGGGCAAGGACCGTGCCTGTCTCGGGCCTCATCCCTTGCACAGGCCATGAAACATCTATTGAGAAGAATGATCTGGCCAGAGGGAGTCTTGGTGCCCAGTGACCTGAACGGGGGAGATGAAGTTGGAAAGGGGGCTGGAGGCTAAAGTCTATGGCCATGAATACAAGGCAGAGCCCTGTGCCACGGTCACAGCCTGTCCTGTTGCTCCTAGCTGCCTCCATGGTTTTAAGAAATTGCTGCACGCCAGGGAGGCTGGATGACCTCGACACATTTACTTGCTTCTTAATTTATCATCTGTCTCAACCCTCTAGAACATAAGCTCCAGGAAGGCAGGGGCATTGTCTCTCTGGGGTCACTGCTCCTTATTGAGAGTGCTAATAAATTAATATTATTGGTGGGGGATGGGAGAAACTGGCAGCTGGTGAAAAGTTCGAGAGGCCCCTCTCAAGCGGTTTGTTTCTCCTCCAGTCGAATCAAGAGCAACGTGGATGGGAGGTACCTGGTGGACGGTGTCCCCTTCAGCTGCTGCAACCCCAACTCGCCCCGGCCCTGCATCCAGCACCAGCTCACCAACAACTCGGCGCACTACAGCTATGACCACCAGACGGAGGAGCTCAACCTGTGGGTGCGAGGCTGTAGGGCCGCCCTGCTGAGCTACTACAGCAGCCTCATGAACTCAATGGGTGCCGTCACGCTCCTTGTCTGGCTCTTTGAGGTAGGCTCCTGGCCTGGGGTGGGGAGCAGGGGAAAAGGGAGCCACCTGCCCCATTTGGATTTAAAGGGGTGCAGCTGGGCCCGGAGCACATGCCTCCGTCCTCGGAACCAGCCCTCTGCCTGGCTGTGGGTCCGGAAGGCCAAGGTTTGAACCCCAACACCTCCACTTCCCTTTTGTTTGTTCCTGTCCTATTGCTTAGAAAATAACTTACTGCCCTAGCCCGTTTGGCTCAGTGGTTAGAGCGTCGACCTGCGGACTGAAGGGCCCTGGGTTCATGTCCAGCCAAAGGCATGTGCCTCGGTTGCAGGTTCGATCCCTGGCCCTGGTTGGGGTGAGTGCGGGAGGCAACCAATCGATGTGTCTCTCACATCGATGTTTCCCTCTCTTTCTCCCCCCCTTCCACTTTCTCTGAAAAGCAATGGAAAAAATAACCTCGGGTGAAGATTACAAAAAAAAAAAAAAAAAATAGAATAACTTACTAAGGTGAAAATCATAGGACATAAAATTAACCATTTTGAAATGAACAACCCAGTGGCACTTAGGAAATTCACAATGTTGTGCCACCACCACCACCTCTATCTAGTTTCCAAACACTTCCATCACCCCCAAAGAAAACTTCATACCAATTAAGCAGTCATTCCCCAATCCCCCCAACCCTGAGCCCCAGGCCGCCTCCAATCTGTGGTCTGTACTTGTGGAGTTACCTATTCTGGGCATTTCATATAAATGGAGTCATATACTAGATGACCTTTTGTGTCTGGCTGCTTTCATTCTGCATGTTTTAGAGGTTCATGTTTTAGAGGTTCACCCTGTGCCCCCACTTTTTGGTCTGTGATCTTGGAAAGTTACTTAACCTCTTTGTTATATGGAGCTGACAGAACTTAGCTCTGGGATCACTGGGAAGCAACAGGAGAAAATAGGTTTGGGTGGACATTCAGTAAATGGGAGCTGCTTGAATTCGAGCTTCTCTCGAGATGTCGGTTGCCACCAACCTGTTATTCTAATTATTTGTGGCTTCATCTTATCTCAACTGTAAGGCTTAATTCCTCTCTGTAGCTACAGGGCTTGGAGTGTAGCAAGCCCTCAGTGAAGGCTGAATTCATTTATTGAACAGATTTCGCAAACCCACCTTGCTCTGGGCGCTGTCCCGGGTGCTGAACGAGAGCGCGCACTAGTGAGGGGTAGACTAAGGTGGCACAGAGGGTGACTGGGGCTCCTGCTTTGAGCTGACAGCAGAAAATCCAGACTCCAAATTCCAAATGTACAAAATTAGAAACATTACGTGGGGAAGCTTTCCATCAGAGAGGAGTCACTGAAAGGTTCCTTTAAGTAAGTCTCTCAGTGCTATGGAAATTCTCATGTAGCTGTGTCCTTGGCTGATACCCCACCAACTCACCACGTGACACTAGAGCGACTGTACTCCTCGGGGGTGGGGCGGGGACGAGGGCTTCTTTAATGCTGAGGCAGAGTCTTGGGAATGAGTGCACAGAGTTAGGGGAGAAGCATACTGCTAGAAGGTTGGAACTCCACTGGCCGCCTCTCAGTGAACCACCTTCCCTGGAATCCACCTACTGTGTAAGAGGAGAGCCAGCTCATTGTGGACGGGGGCTGAATACGCCTGGCTTTTACTGGAGGCCTTTAGTGGGCAGAGCTTTGTAACGGGCACGAGGGTGGCTGGGTTAAGATAGGGTTCTGCCCCGAGCCTTGCCCTCCCAGGCTTCACAATCCAGTTAGGAGATGACATCTAACTCATGAACCTAAGGGAGAGCCATTACCAAGTGCAAAACTCCTAGTGCAGCAGTGGGCCTCCTTCAGAGAGCAGGAGGGGGTCACAGTGGGAACATGCACACAGGGAGGACTTTCAGGAAGAGGTACGTTTTTCTACTGTATTAAACTTTCAATTGACAGTAACAATAACAAAAACTTACAACTCTCTGGCTGTTGTCATCTACTACCATAATTATAAAATGCCCCCAGAGCAGCCATTTTCAACCTTTTTCATCTCACGGCACGAAAACTAATCATTAAAATTCTGCAGCACACCGAAAAAATTTTTTGCCAATCTGACGAAAAAATAGGTATAATTTTGATTTATTTACAATGGATAGCTATTGTTGTGTTGGCTGTTGTTGTATTTTTATTTGACTATCTAAGGGAAAAGAGGTCAGTGCCCCTGACTAAATAGCCAGGTATTGCATGTTTTATAAATTCTTGCGGCGCGCGGGTTGAAAATCGCTGCCCCAGAGCATTCATTTAGCAGATGTTTACTGAGGCTCTCCCACCAGCCAGTGCTGTTCCAGGGGCTGGGACACTGAGTGAACAAGATGGGTCAGGGTCACCCCTGCCCTCAGGGGGCAGACATTCTCCATTAGCTGGCCTTGTCCTCTCAGAGTTGGCTATACCCTAAAAGGGGAAGCATAAGAGCAAACCAGGACTTTATGTAGAAACATGTGGCTAACCCAATACACTAGACAACTGAAAACAATACTCACCATGCTGACTAATAACCGATTACAGCTGACACTTCTCTTCGCCCTCACTGTGCACCAGGTGCCACGTTCTACACACTGAAGTGTCACAGCACACACACAGGGCAGGCGACACTTCATCTGAAAATCCGCAAACCAGATGAGTGAACAGAAGTTTCTTCGTCCCATGGCTGGCCAAGTGCCAGAGCTGGGATCGGACCCTGGGCATTCTGGCACCAGGGTCTGCCCCAGTGACTGCCAGTGACCAGATCCAAACAAATCACCCACTCACTCCCACACCACTGAAGAGAACGGAAGTAGAGGAAACCACATAGCATACTGTATGCAGAAGAGGAGGTCACTTTTTAATTCCTCCCAGGAAATAGTTACTGAATACTCAGTATGTGCCAAACAATGTGCTAGGAACTGGGGCGGCGGGGAGGGGGGAGGGAGGAGGGGAGGCAGGAGAAGGAGCCCAGGCCTAATGCCCTCAGGACAGGAGTGATCGGAGAGGGAGGGGAGGGAGACCGAGGAGCAGGGATGCACACCAAGGGCTGAAGCTGTATTAACAGGTGGATGTGGAGAGGAACAACGTTCTAGGCATAGAAAATAGCAAATGGTACAGGCTGGGGAAGAGAAAGGTTGAGGTGTCGCAGGATCCCAAGAAGCGCCAGGTGGCTGGAAAGGGAGAGGGGCAGGAACGAGACTTGATAGGGGCAGTTATCTTGAGAGCCCGGGCCAGGCTGGGGTGGGCAGGCCCTCACCAGTGGGACTCATCAGAGCCCGTGTCATTTGATAGGCCCGGTAATGAACAGGCCAGTGGCTCCCATGGTTTCCTGACAGCCCCAACCGCCAGCTCCTTCCCCCAGATCTCCTCTAAGTCTCCTCTCCACCCACCAGGTGACCATCATGACTGGGCTGCGCTACCTACACACGGCACTGGAAAGCGTGTCCAACCCCGAAGACCCTGAGTGTGACAGTGAGGGCTGGCTGCTGGAAAAGAGCTTGCCGGAGACGTGGAAGGCCTTTCTGGAGAGCTTGAAAAAGCTGGGAAAGAACAACCAGGTGGAGGCCGAAGGCGCAGACGCGGGCCAGGCCCCAGAGGCTGGCTGATGGCCCCAGGCCAGGGTCCCCTCCGTCCTGAACACTGAGAAGTAGTGGACTCCCAAGAAATGCGGATACCCCCTCTCGTCCAATCTGAATCTTCCAAGGAGGGTGGCAATCTCACACAGACTGTCCCTGATTGAAAGTTTAGGGCCCCTAAAAGCATCTGGCAAACATTTGTTGAATGACTCAAAATATGAATGAGCCCCCCTCAGGCCTACTGCTCCAGGATATGGCCTCATGGTGGCCTCAGGGGATCTCTTGGGATCACTATGCCTACACCCTCTCTCTCTCTCAGTGGCCGAATTCATTTCCACCCTGAGGCTACTGGCCACGCCTGAGGGCTGCTTCCCTTTGAGTTTGCAATTATGAGGTCCAATATGCTTCATTCTTTATTCAAAGCATCACTAGGTGCATAAGCACAGGAGTCTGGAAAATGTACTGGCCATGTAGTCATTTTTAAGACAATGCCAAGATTGACAGGTCAGTCATTTTACTTAGTGGCAGAAGGTGGGGGGACAGCTATACTCTTCTAAGAGTAATGGATTCTCCAAAGCAGTAAGGGCTCAAAAGAGGAATCCTTCATCATGGGGCAAGAGAACTTAAAGACAGAGGATTGTCCCCCCTCCCCAAATGCAGTTAAAGGCCTGCTTCCGTCTCGCTCATGTGCCCTCACTTAGCCAGGAGTGAGCCATGGGCTCAGGAAATTGTCATGTTCCAGCAACGTGCCACCCCGAGGGGTCTGGGCGAGCTCCTCTGGCTCGCCTGTGGAGCACTGGGAGAGATGGCTGGGCTTCTGTGGGAGAGCAGCAACCACCAGGAAGGAACCGGCCTCACCCCCACGTTAGCCCCCATGGGCAACACTGTCTACAGTGGAGGGCAGAGTCCTTGGGGAGCTTCTTCCTGTTTCTATCCCCAGCCAGCCATCCTTCAAATACTTCAAAGCAGTATTTCTGGAATGCCTCTGCATTAAAGAAGATTCTTCGAGACAGCCCATCTTCCTGAGCTAGCGACTGCAACAGAAGTTTTCAGCTCCTTCAGGAGAAAGAGAGAAAGGAAGCTTTTTTAGTTGAAGGAGAGAATGATTTCATTGTCGTCCTGAGTTTTCAGAGTGGAGAAAACAAGACTTTTGGTGCTGCCTGGGGTTTGTTCTAGGGTTCTAATTCTCCCAGTCTTAAGACTGGTCAAAGATGTTTGGACACTGTCAGACTTTGGCCCCAGGTTTAATTTGACTTCTGAGTCTCCTTGAGACCAAGGTCCACATTGCAAATGCTGAGGGAGTTAGCACCTCTGACGAGGGTCCCGGAGCCCTCTTCCCTCTCAGGAGTGCTGAGAATCATCGTGAAAATGCTGCTCTAGGCCAGATGTGTAACTATGCTGTTAACAGCTGTACAATAGACATTAAAAATTATATTGTATGAAAACTACTTTTGTGTATAGTATGTAAATGCCTGTCTCAGCTCATTCCACAGCATGTGTCGTAGGATCCCCAACTCAACCTATTTTAAAATTTTATTTATTTTTAATATATTTTTATTGATTTCAGAGGGAGATACAGAATCATCAATGATGAGAGAGTCATCATTGATTGGCTGCCTGCTGCAGGATGGAGCCCGCAACCCGGGCGTGTGCCCTGACCGGGAATCGAACTGTGATCTCCTGGATCCTAGGTTGATGTTGAACCACTGAGCCATGCTGACCAGGCTCTACCTAGTATTTTTTTTAAATAAAACCAAACTTGACACTAAAAGGAAGCATTGTTAATGATCAGGGTAGCTGTGTTTCAACAGCATGGAGTCACCTCCTTCCCTTTTGCTCTCTTACCTGCAAGAACAGTGACTATCAGTTTATCCAAATAATCTTAACATTTTGCTAGTCTGGACCAGAGCTGCATTTATCTAATATTTTACTATGCAGTATCTTAATTTAGTCATTTAAGTAAAAATTCCAAAGCACTCCCTCCCCTGCCCCACTCTGGTCAAAACGTATTTCCCCAAACAGGGAAATATGAGTCTCGACAGGGCCAGGTTATAGAGCAGATATAAGCAACCTCAGGATTTGAGGACCAAGGACTAACTGACCCTCCAATAATTATCACCAGTTGGTTCACACCAGCCTTAAGGTGAGTTGCATTTTAACAGGGAGCCGAAGCTGCCAGATAAAACTGGCCCATCTCTTTTGGTCATTGACCAGTACTCATCAGGTCTCTGGTACCAGGTTCTTCCTAGTGTCTAACTTCAGTCTTTCCTTGGGCCAGTGCAAATTCATTTCACCCAAGGGACTCCAAGTTTTCAAAGTCCTGCCGGCCTAGCCCTGGGATACGGTGAGGTAGACAGTGCCTTAGGACTTCTACTTTTAAAATTCTTACTCCACCGTGAAGAAGTAGGTAATAACTACTTATTAACATTTCAGAAGGCAGGTGTCCTAGAATTTGTGGACTCCGCTCAATAACCCATAGTCTCTTGCAACACTTTCAAACCTGGGACTGAGCTGCCAGCAAATAAACCCTGAGTAACCTCAATACGGGTTAATAAGCTTAGCTGCTTGCACGGCACGCTGCCGGCTCTGTACGCTGCCCTGCCCCTCCTCGTCTGGGTACCTGTAATGCTAGGCCAGAACGTTTGCAGCTTAGGGTGGGGCAGGGAGGGACCAAAGCACTTAGTGCCTCTGACCTGCTACTAGATAAAAAGATGGCTCCTGAGGAGTGTGGCCAGCCAGTTGCACTGTGTTAGGAGTAAGAAGGTGGGAGTCCAGGGAGAGGAGAGGCCTTCCCAGTCCTCAGTGGACCTGAGATTGGCTTGAAGGGAGGTGACATCAGGCCTTAACTCCTGATGGCACTCTGTGTTATCCCCAGAGGATGAGTATAAATAGCAAAGTTAAAGAGAATGTTGTACAAGGATGGTGCAGAGTGGGTTAAGGCATCAAGGAAAACTGTTTACCCAAGGGGAATGAAAACTTAGGTCCAAACAAAAACTTGTACATGAATGTTTATAGTGGTTTATTTATAATCACCAAGTCGCCCAAATGTCCTTCACCTGGTAACTGCACCAGCATCACCTGGTGATGCAAACGCCCGAAGGTACAGGGTGTGTGTGCTATTTCATGCAAATTCATCTGCTGTGTATGCACAATGGCTGAAACTCTGCAATCAAAGGAAACATGCATGACTCTGAAATGCATGCTTCTCTGTGAAAGCAGCAGACCCAAAAGGTTACATCAGATATTTATACAACATTCTGGAAGAGGCAAGGCAAAGGGATGGAAACAACTTAGTGGTTGCCAGGGGCCAGGATGGGATGGTGACCACAAAGGGGCACGAGAGAGCTTGGGTGATGGTACTCTATTTCTCGATTGTGGTGGTTGTTAAACTTCAAAAAACCTGACTTGAAAAACAAGAGTAGGGACCGAGCAAGGAGTGTACCAGAGGGCTTAACGAGCCCTGGCACTGATGACATTAGGACTAGGGAAGGGAGGAAGCTGAAAGCAGCATTAATGACCAGGGACAGCACAACGGAAACCTGCCTTTTCAGTGTGATGCTTTCTTGTAAAGAGGATTTTAAAAAGCACAGCAGAGCTCTTGCAGGCAACGCCTTTCAGCAAATATAGGACGCAGCGCCCCTCCTACATGTCTCTCATCAGCAGAAAGTGTCTGAGGAGGGTGGAAGAACCAGGGCTGGGATCAGGTAAGGATGAGCGTTTACACCTGGATATGGGTCTTGGAGCCGGGAGAGACTCTGAGTGCCCCATTTCCCCAGTGACTTGAGGTTCATAATGGTTCAGAAAGGTCACAAGCTGTCACAGCCAATTCACAGGAAACCTAATCAGCTGAAATGATGATCATGCTTTCTATGGGAAGGTCAAGATCATTTGGCTCATGGCCATAACTGACACTAATAATATAAGCATCTTAAATGTCAAGCTGATACAGCTGTCCCACTTTATTGTAGCAAGGTGACATAGGGAACACTTCCAGAGTATTTAAATGTGTGACACAAAATGAAAGAAAACATTCAGACCCAAAGTACTGTCAACACCTAAAGCATTTATTTGGATATCTTTAAACTTTTTACATATGATACATTCCAAATTTTACAAGTTTTCCACAGATATTAAAGTTATAGCCAATTTATTAAACAGATATGATTTTCCCTGATATAGAAAGCGTGTTACATAAACATTTCCACAATAAACATAATACATGCGGCACAAATCATAAAACTAAGATGATTCATTAGTAGGGAAGACAATTAGCTCAATGATGCAAACATTATTTCATCTTCTAAATTTATCTTCTCTTAGACTCTGACATTCTCAGAGAATAAAATCCAGGGACAACACTCTCAGTCCTGAAAGCTGGAAAACGCTCATGATTTGGTGCAAATGTCCATAATCCACTTATGAGGGAGAGACCAGATCTGGTCTTTATCATTTAAAATTTAATCTTGGTGAACATTATTGAGAAAAGCCAAAAGAAGCTGGGCTTAAAAGCTAAAGGAACAGGTATGTGACAAAGGCTAAAATAAACATTAAAATCATTATGCTGCCCACGGTCCAAACACCAGATCTTACCAATGGCAAAAAGGCCAGAAAAAAGGAGAGCACTGGGTTCTAATTTGGGTTTTCTTCCTGTTGGGTGAGAAACACCTCCCCTCAGCTGGGTGAGCCAGTCCCAGGCAAGAAGGGTCAGGGTCATCCTTTCAGAAAGCTACCTGCAGAGGAAGCGTGACTGCAGCTTCTGAACCCCCACTTATTTTAGCCTGAAGTCTGGATTCTGAATTTCCTCCTGGGTGCACTGTGGTGTGTGCAAAGCTGAGTGCGATGTAACTTTTAGGAGCAGTTCAAAGAAAACTGAGTGAAAGGGTAACTTGCAATGGCTGAAAAACATCCAAGAGCCTCTCATTATTCATTTGTCTCTTAGTCCACCTTAGAGAGGCTCCGAATTTATTCCACCACGAAATCTGCCGTCACTTCCTGGGTGTTTCCAAGCTCTCCGAATGGCTGTGTGGTGTGTAATAGTTATAATCAATTTGACTAAGCGGCTATCATTCTAGGAAGACACCTCTTAGTAAAAACAATGTTTAAAAAGAATAAAAAGCCTGGGCACACAGGCTGTCCCAGGAATGTACTAAGTGAGCCAGCACGTAAACAGCAATCCACCTTTCCAGGAAATGTGAGTAGGTATGGGGGTGCGGGAACTTCAAACCAGTTTTTTTTTTTTTTTTTTGCTAGTGCTTGATTCTAGATGCATACACTTCTCCATTTAGTCTTAGAAATATGAGAATATAGCGTCTGAAAAATTAGGATACTCTATTGTAACTTTTCAAAAAGCCCTTTAAAATGAGTTTTCTCTCAAAGCCAGAAGTCTTGACAAAAAAAATATCCAACCTTCCACAGCTCTGAAAACCACCCAGCACTTGAAGAAACAACTGCCTCCCCTTCCTCACTGGGGTTCCTCATGCACAAGTGCCCCAGTCCTCTGACAGCTGACGCAGACAAGGAACGCTGCTGTCCAAATCCACTGCTTTGCTCTTAGAGGTAGGGTCCATCAGCAGAGGGGACACTAACCTAGTCCGTGCCAAGTCACTGATGGACTAGGAAGTGTGACCCCAACAGACCAGAGACTTTGTTTCCTCCTGCTGGTGAATCAGCTTCAGGCCTGAGTGCCCTGACCAGTAATGTAATGCGGCTCAGAGGACTGGGAACATCAGACGCAGTCAGATGCCCACACAGGGGCTGTGTCCTGCCCAGGGAGAGACGCTCCTCGCAAGAAGTTATGTTTGAGGGATACAGCAAATGGTGCAAGAAAATGTGCTGACGTAAGATAATTTTCATCAGTCCCTGGAGCCAGAAACTATAAAAATAAAACTGGGAAGAAAAGCTTAACTAAAGAATTTATTCCAAATCCAGTAGAACTGATTTCCTGTTCTCTTTCTTGAAAAGCTGCTGGGTTACAAAAATCCGAGTTTGTTTTTGGTAGCGCAGTGACTATAAATGTTGCCAGTCAATGCCAACCAGTGTCTGATTTGCTTCCTGTGCATGTCCAATTTCCTCCGTGATACTATGCTGGTGCCAGAGCTTCTGAATCTTCTTAAATCGCTCTTTGCACAAATGTAAAGGATTTCCCCGTCTAGAAAGAAGACAGATGTCACTCTGGATGCATTCTGTTTATTCATCTATTATATCTCAGCCTTTCCTGGTTTAGGAAAAGTTACAAATTATTGGTTTTAGATCCTCTGCACAATTTCTGTGTGGCAGGCGACTGTGGCTATTAAGACGTTAGCTTTGAAGGTTTGCTAGGAGGAGCTGAAGGGAAATAAGTGCTGAAAAAAAAGAGGAAAATGCACACGAGCTATACTTCCTCAGACTGGGCTGAGGGAACAGGGGTGGGTTGAACAGGAAGGTGTGGGTTAAGAGGCTAAAACTACCCATTCATTGTCCATTTTGTTGGTTGAATGTAAAAAAGAAGGGAGGGGGGCAGGGAGTGGAAGGAAAATTACAAGGGTAAGTTCCTCAGAGTGCTGTCTTTCACCCACAAAGTCTAAGCACAGTAGCCAAATGTGAATAACATCTGGGTCTACTTTAACCAAAGCACAGGTTTTGGTGAGTTCATGCCTGGGGCCTCTGCTCCCAATTCTCAGCGCACAATCCTCTCCCTCTCTAACCAGGGCTCCTCCTAAGAGCCCACATGCCTTAGAGAACAGGAAAAACCATCACCAGGTGGCATGCGCCTATAACCTTGCAGCCAAGCACCTGGGGCAGCCCATCTACTTATTCTGCCTCAGTTTGCAGGCCTTGAACTTTTGCTCCTCAAGGGTGGATGGTTATATCTAGGTAAAACTTTTACCTTTTTGGGCAAAAACAGATTACTTAACAAGTTCTGTAATAGTACTTGAGGGAACGGCTGTTAGTATTTTGCTTATAACAGAAGTCACCCTAGAAGTGCTCAAGCCTCAAATCCTGCTGCATTGCTCTCTATGTCCTAATCTCTGTCCCCCAGATTCTCACATAATAAGCTCATTTTTTATCAATGAAGACTTGTTCTTAGGTTACCTGAAGAACACTGGGTCTCCCCATACAAAGCCACACAAGTTCCAATGGGCTATCCCTACAGAGCTCTGATGCTGAGGATACCACATGGCAATTCAAACAGTTCTGGTTCTCTGGAGTGAGGAATGGAAAAAGGTTGTATTCTGTCCTATTCTTTCCCCTTATCTACCCCAATGGCCCTCATGACATTCTAAGGGCTGGGGAAGGGAATGCCAGGGTGGCCTGCTTGGAAGAGGCCACAGGTCCCAGCCACCCCTGCCGGAACGGAAGCTCCGCAGCCCCTGAGCTGAGAGCAGACCGGCCTCAGGACCACATGGCTCACCATGCTCACCACGTGCTGAAGGCTCTGGAGGCCCAGTGTCATTCAGCCCAGGCCCTGGGACGGGGCCCTTACCTGAGTCCCTGGTCAGTCTCCCCGTAGTCATCAAGGTATGGGGGAGAGTAAAAACAGCCTTTGGTTTTGCCGGCTAAGAACAGCACCTGGCACTCCCGTACTCTGTGGAGAGACCGTTCACACATCATACATTACAACCAGGGTTTGGAATCAGTTTCAAATGGACTGAAGCCTCACAGAAATAAACAAACAACGGCATTTAAGCAGAGACAGAAGAGTATCAACATATCACGAAATGTCACTAAAACTACCACTGTAAATCAATATAGTGAGAAAGAGGGACATTGTGGATTAGGAATCAATAGCTCCCATACTAGCAACATTTGGAAAATTGTTGAAAAGTGTGAGAAAGTTACCTTCTAAACATACATAGTTACTGGTATTTTAACCACTACTATGAGTAAATTATTCATTATAAAATAATATACAAACATTGTGAATTAGGCTGACTTAAAGCATAAAGCAATACCGTACATGACAAAAAGAACTTTGAAATGTGCCAGACAGGGAGAAACGCTGCTTTCACATTTTTCCTAAGGGCTTTTAAAAAAAGTATCTTCTGATCCCTGACAGGTTTGCTTGACTTTTAAAAAACTGAGCTCAATTCAACATTTACTGAGAACCTATCACATACAAGAAACTGTCAGGCACTGGGGGACACCAAGATGACTAAGATATGGAGGTAATCCATGCCCCAGACAAGCTCAGACTCATGTCACTTCTCTCCTTTAAACCCTGAAATGGTTTCCATCTCACTCAGAGACGACTCCAGGACATGCCAGGCACCACGGTTCTCCCCCATGATTCTACTTGTGACACCAGCTTCCTTGCTGTTTCTTAAATTCAGCAGGCACATTCCCCAGCAATTTTGTACTTGGTGCTCCCTTTCTAGAATGCACTACCCACTTCTTTAGGTCTTTCTTCAAAAGTCACTTTTTCAGGGCCCTTCCTTGGTTCCCTATCTAATTCAACCCCCCAGCTGCCACTTCCTACTCCCCTCCTCTGCACATAGCACTTTCTAAATTCTTACCAGGATGTTGATTTCCTATCTCCCTCACTAGAAAATGAGCTCCAGGAAGGCAGAGACTTTGGTCTGTTTTGCTGACTACTGTGCTCTCAATGCCCAGGACACCGTTGTCATGATAAGCATTTGTCATATGTTGTTGAACATATACAACTATATACATCGACCTGTAATATGTATGAATCTAAAACCAAGAAGATACAACAAAAGGAGTAACTGTGGCTAGATCTGGGTAGAAAATCTTGTCAGACAATTGGAAGTTTCACATTCAAATGAGGCACGAGGACAGCAGAACAGAGCTGTCGCAGGGATGGGAATAATGATAGTGGAAGAACCAACAAAGAATTAGCACAAGCCAAATGTGAGATGTGAGAAGACAAGGCCCCCTCATGTCTTTCGAATGGCTACAACCATGTGAACAGCAGCCTCAGAGCTGAGGGCCGATGGGCCCCCGTGGCGCCTACCTCAGGAAGATGCCCACTCCCGAGCCACAGGAGTGGGTGTGGGCCGTGCAAGCCCCCACGTCCTCTCCTTCCAGCTCAGCCTGGCAGCAGTAGCTCTGGGAGCACAGCAGGGTGCCGCACACAAGGCACAGGGTTGGGGCTCTGCTCTTGTCGCCGCCTGACTTGGGGCACCTCCAAGGAACAAAAAAAGCACAAGTCATCGCTCTACAGAGGCGGGGCTGATGGTGATAAAGCCATTGTGGAACAAAACTGTGCAATGCCAGGGAGAGCTGAAGACGGCTGTCCCCATGGCCCAGGGAAATTACTCCTCGAATAGGGACACCACACATACACTCCCCCCCCCCCCCCCCCACGTACTGGGAACAATCAACTATCAGAGAAAAAAGAAAAATATACTCAAACATGTAAATTCTGCTACTGTTATATAATGAAATACTATATACAGTGAAAAGTGATGAATTAAACGTTATAATATGTCACATGTATAAATAAATCTTACAAACAATGCTGAGTAAAAAAGATGTAGGATATGTACAGTGCAATGCCATTTTAAAGCTTAAAATGCAAAATAGTAATAACAAATAATAATGCTGCTTAGGATATAAACATTTGCAGAGAACGTGTAAGTGCCCAGGAATGCTCACACTCCATTCGGAACAGTGGATCTCTCAGGGCAAGAGGAGGGTGCACCGGAGAAGAGATACACAGAGTTTCAACTGTCTAGGTCATGTTTACATTTTCACACTACTGATTATTCTTTATGCTACTGGCACATGAAACATTTATAATGTATTAAAAATTACTTTATATAGGGTGGGGCAAAAATCAGCCCCTTTCCCATTTCTTATTCTGAAACATGGTGGAATGATGCTTTTACAAGTTAGGTAGTGTAAAGATGACTTGATGTTACAATGCCCCTACCCAAACAAAACAGAAAAATGAACAAAATCCCTTAATTCTATGTAGAGATGTGTTTCCAGTGGTAGGAAATGCTCAATATTCTAATATCAAAACTTACGAGAAATTAGATGCTTGATTAATGAGGCTGCTGTAATCTTCTGGAAGGTCTATTAATTTGTTAGATTCTCTTGGATAGCTTAAAAAAAACCACATACATAAAATGAGTTCATATGAGATCATATCACAACGACAAGATAACTCAACTTAGTCAAAACAAATAAAGGTAGACTGAACCTGAGTGCTGAGTGCTAACACAGCAGTAAAAGAAGCTACATTAAAATTTTTTAGAATTCATACTTAAATAACACATGCCCTTAGGGTTCACATTTTTACTTGAAAAGCTCAGAATAAATCATCAAGACAGTAGACAGTACTTAGAATCTGCCCCTTTTAAGTGAAAATGTGGTAGCTCTGGGAAGCAGGGGAGGGAAAGAAAAGGATATTCCTCCCCAGGCTTCTCCCCAAACAACCCGGGAATGGAGCCCAACCACAGAACCTAGGAGGGAGGGCAGAGAAGGGCGCTTATTAAAGGCGATCTTAAGGCACATGTGAGTTGGAGGAGAGAAGTAAAGAACAGATAAATTAGAGGTGCCAGGCCATGTTGATTCTGTGACAAGTTAATTCATATGAAATTCAGATCCAAATTCAAATGGTATTTGAGGCCCCACTCTGAGGACTCACACCCGCCCCGCATGGGCCATGTGGTCTGGCCTTCCCTACTTTACCTATGGCAGAGATAGGAGTGGGCTGAAACCAAGAGGAAGCTGCTTGGACCAGAATCACTTGGGGACGATTTGGGGGGGGGGGGGTGTAACATACAGGCTAGGAGCCCAACTATAGATAAATAGATTTGGCAGGTAGGGCCCCCAGTATTTTTTTTTAAGTTTCCAATGTTCTGATGTATACCCCAAGTTGAGAACTACTGTTCCACATAATGAGTTTTCTGACTGCAGAGTTGAACCATATGAAATTGTACAGGCAAGTTCTGGTTCAAAACAGCTGGTCAGCAAGGTGTTAATAGATGAAATACACCTGTTATCACCTGGTAGAGCATAATGTAGAATCAGAATGAGCTAATGTCAAAGGAACGGAAAAAAAAAAAATCACTGGTCGTCATTTGATAATTACTGAAGCTGAATGATAGGTACGTGGAGCCTTATGCTATTTAAACTTTGGTATAGTTTGAAATTTTCCATAATAAAAGAAAAAAATAGAGCCAAGAAAAAACTAAAAAGGACCCACATTTTTTTTAAAGCAAACATTTCAAAATAGTCTGATTCTTTTACAAACTCTCACCACCATTAGACTAAGAAGAAAAGAATATGAAGGCACGATGGCCGACCTCTTGGAATCACTGAAGGCCTAGGAGGTAAGTGTTGAAGGAACACAGCACTCACACCCTACTGCCTCCCTGCCTCCCACCCCCACCATGGATCTGACAAAATTTAACTTACCTGATAGCATCTCTTTCACCTTCTAGATATCTTTTAACTTCAATGTTCTGGCACCAACTTTCATGTAATTGGGGGAAAAAAAGAAACCACTTTTTACTTTTGAAGGGTTAGAACTTCAATTTTTTCCTCTCTAAATCCAGTAAGAGGAAAAAAAATCTTTGTTTAATATGTTTACCAATTCAAAAGAAACTTGGAGGAATATCGTATTTTGTCTGCAACTTTTAAAACCACAAAAATATGACCCTATGGTTTTCTAAAAGAATGCTAAATATATTAAAACTTGTGGCTACATACACTATTACCTCACTAATTTGGACACTCTGGAAAAACCTGTGAATTAATGACAAGCTATTATCTGGAGCTAGAACACTTATATTAAAAACTTTTTCTTATTGTAGTAAAATATACTTAACATAAAACTTATCATTGTAGCCATTTTTAAGTGTATAGTTCTTTGGCATTAAGTACATTGACACTGCTGGACAACTACCACCACCATCCATTTCTAGAACTTTTTACAAACTATACTTGTTAAACACTAACCCATTCCTCCCTCCACCAGGCTCCGGCAATCACCACTCTGTTTTCTGTCTCCATGAATTCGACTACCCTAGGTTCCTCATGTAAGTAAAAACATAGTGTTCTTTTGTGACTGGCTTGTTTCACTTAGCATGTCCTAAGGTTCATCCATGTTATGGCTTATGTCAGAATTTCCTTCCCTCTTAAGGCGGAATAATACATTCCACTGTACGTGTGCAGCACATTTTATTTCTCTGGTATCTGTTGATAGATACTGGCTATTGTGAATAGTGCTGCTATGAACATGTGTGTACAAGTAGCTGAGTACCTACTTTCAATTCTTTTACAATATACCCCTAGAAGTGGAACTGCTGGCTCATATCATAATTCTATGTCTAACTTTTTGAGAAACTACCATACTGTTTTCCAGAGTGGCTACACCATCTTCTTTTCCTACCAGCAATGCACAGGAATCCCAATCTTTCAACATCTTCATTAGCACATATGGTCTGCCTTTTTTTTAAATCCCCACCCAAGGATATTTTTTTCCATTGCTTTTCAGAGAGAGTGGGAGAGAGAGAAAGAGAAAGAGAAACATCGATGTGAGAGGGACACACTGATTGGCTGCTTGGAAGCCAAGTGTCCCAATAGGGGCCGGGGATAAAGCATGCAACCGACATACACACCAGTGGCCAGAACAGAACCTGGGATCCTTCAGTCCTCAGGCTGACACTCTAACAACTGAGTCAAACCGGGTAGGGCTACCTTTTTTATTAGCCATCCTAATGGGTGTAAAGTAGTATCTCACTGCAGTTTTTTTTTTTTTTTTAAAGTTTTTATTGATTTCAGAGAGAGGAAGGGAGAGGGGGAGATAGAAACATCAATGATTAGAGAGTGATTGATCGGCTGCCTCCTGCATGCCCCCTACTGGGGATCGAGCCCGCATCTTGGCCATGTGCCCTGACTAGGAATTGAACCCTGACCTCCTGGTTCATAGGTCGACGCTCAACAACACTGGCCAGGCTCATTGCAATTTTGATTTACATTCCCCAATGACTCGTGACTTTGAGCATGTTTTCATGTGCTCATCGGCCATTTGTACACATTCTTTGGAAGAGTCCTTTGCTCTTTTTAAAAAATTTTCTTAAAAATAATTTTTCTTTGGTCATTTTTTTAACGGGTTGTTTGCTTTTTTGTTGTTGAGATGTAGGAATTCTGTATATATATATGTTCTAGATATTAATCCCTTATCAGGTATATGATTTGCAAATACCTTCTCTCATTCGGTGCATAAAACAGCCAATTTTATTTTACTTTATTATTTTTTAAACTGATTTTTTTTAGAGAGAGGGGGAGAGGGAGAGAGAGAGAGGAAAAAAAAAATCAATGTAAGAGAGAAACACAGATTGGCTGCCTCACATACATGCCCTGACTGGGGATCGAACACGAAACCTGGGTATGTGCCCTGACCCGAGACCATTCGCTGACTGCACGGCGATGATGCTCCACCAAACTGAGCCACCAGGCCAGGGCAAAACAGCCAAACGTTAAACTAAGGTTAATGGACTAAGTAATACTAGTTTCTTTCAGTTCCCCAAATCTACGGAACTGAGACCTTAGCAACTAAGTTGATCAGAGGAAATAAAACATTTCCACCACTACTCTCCTTCCAAGCAAATCTGCTTATGCTATTCACTAGCTTGGTAAAAATCTTACCAAAAAGGTAAATCCTTAACTAAGAAGGCCTAGTCATTATAGTTTAAAGTACATGGATTGAATACTTCCAGGCTCACTACTTGAGAATTTTGCAATATCTGTGATAAACTGAAGTTTGTTTCTGTATAACTTCATTTAATGTAATAAAAGAAAGTGTAGAAATCATTACCTTTCAATCAGTAATTTCGTTATCTCACTATTTTCTTGAAAAAGGCAAATGAGGTTGCTTGGCAGAGAAAGATAGTTACATAAATGTTCAAAATGGTTTGTTCCAGGAACTGTAAATGGAGAAGAAAAGAGTAATGCATATAACAACTACTAGATTCCGTATCAGAATAAGAATAGCAGAGCTTAAGAATAGCATGAGGAAAGAGTTCAAATTTGCCAGGTTCATAACTTGCAGGAAGTTAACAAGATGGCACATGGGTGGGTTCCCACAGCAAATGACACAATTCAGAGTAGAGTCAGGTGAACTCCTACATCAAACCGGTTACAATTTCTTGGTATCTGTTTTACCATTTGTTAAAGGTTTACTTGCATGATCTACTTTATGGGGTTAGTTATAAATATTAAATGACAAAAACAACATGAGTGTTCTGGAAAAGTATAAAGCAGTACAGAAATATGTGATTTCATCATGGGAGATGGATTTAAACACTTATTCTAATCACCCTTGCAAATGATTAGGAAGTCTGAATTGGCCTATATGGTGCCTGGGCAACTAGCTGAATGGAGAGACTAGTCAACAAGCCTTTAGAGAGCAGCGTGACACACAGGCACTTTGTGCCCTTCGCAAGGCTCTGTGAGACACAGATACAGTAAACTTTAACTCTACCTTTACACTACTTTTATGAAATGAATCAAAACAGAATGTAAAAAACCACCACGAAGTAGCAAATGAATTACGACACTAAAATCAGATTTGTGTGCAATTATGGATATTCTGAACTTCAAAGTTAAAAAACATTTTGAAAAAAATTAGAAGTTACCTTGAATTTCTGGCGGGGAAGGAACTCCATTTAAGTAATGAAAAAACAAAGCGGAACACTTTAGGAAGGGCATGATTCCAGCTCTGACACTCCTCCACAGGTGCCAGCCGGATGATATTTCTTTCAAGACACTAAAAGACAAAAATTTAATAAGAAAAGGTCATTCTATTTACAGCACAATGCGTAAAGATATAGGCTTAAAAGGAGTGGGTAGGCTGACTATAATAGAATGTCAGTTATAAAATAGTGATATAGCTTCCAATGCTGTTACTGAAATTTGTAGCAGTAACATAAAAAGAAAATTTGGAAAATAAAAAAAACTATCCACTATTCTAGACTCTTTATCAGCAGGTACTATGTTGGCAAACTATTTTCATACTAATTTGTCTTAGTCATAATTTAACAGCTGAAATTTAGAATTAATATATTTTTTTTGCCCAGCTGGTATGGCTCAGTGGTTGAGTATTGACCCATGAACCAAGAGGTCACCAGTTTGATTCTAGGTCAGGGAACATGCAGGGTTGCAGGCTCGATCCCCAGTAGGGGTGTGCAGGAGGCAGCCGATCTATGTTTCTACCTCTCTATTCCTCTCCAAAATCAATGAAAACATATTTAAAAAATAAAATTAACTTGTTTTTCAGAACATCACAATTTTTATTGAAAATACAACATTCTGGAACAAATCAATCATAAATGATACCAAATTAATCCCCAGCAAGCAAGCGCTGAGACTGCTGTAAATTCTTTGCCATATAACTAGTATCAGAGTGTATATGTTTATGTTTATACATTTTTCTGTATGTTGGATTATTTCGTTAGTGTGGATTCTCAGAAATGGGATAGCAGTAAAAAAACAATACAGTTCTTAACATACACCGTCAGAAAGCTAAATGAAACTGTTGTACCAAATCAAAATTATTCCAACAATATGTGAAGTTTGAATAATATCACTGCATTCCTGCCAGTCCTGGATACTGCCTTAAAAACAAATTATGCCAATTTAATTTCTAGTGAGATAATATGTTTTAGAATAGCACTTTCCAAAATAAATTCTGTGTTTCCATGTGCCATCTCCTGAGCAAAAGAAGGGTTCCTTGGCCAAGTAAATGTGGGAAGCTCTGAGAATTCCAACCACATTAGTATAATAAAAGTTCAGGAGTCCTGCAGATATACCATCTTCTTTTTAAAATATGTTAACAGCCCTGGCCCATGTGGCTCAGTTGGTTGGTATCATCCCATGCACTGAAAGGTTGTAGCTTCAATTCCTGGTCAGGGCACATTCTCGGGGTTTCGGGCTTGATCCCCAGTAGGGAGTGTGCAGGAGGCAGCCAACTGATGTTCCACCTTCACATCAATGTTTCTCTCTCCCCCTCCCTCCTGTCTCTCTAAAAATCAATATAAAAACAAACAAACCCAACAACAAAAAACATGTCAACAGACAGCACTTTCCCTTATTTAACAAATAAATGCCTTTTTCTTGCTACCACCTACTACTATTTGGGGAGCTGCCTATCATGTAAAGACTATGACCCCACCTTCCCGTACACTGGCGAAGTGTTTTATACAAAGCAAGAACTGCTAACTCTTCTTCACCGGCAGGCGTTTCTTGGTCCATGCCATTCTCTTCTGAAAGAAAAGGAAGTATTAGTACTCTGTATCTGCCTACGAAGTGGATTGGTGACCACATCATTTAAGCACTCAAATAAAGTATGAAAAATACTCCCACAGAACACACAGAACTTTAATTCCTCAGGTGTGAGCACAGTGTCGATCTCCGTCACAATAAGGAGCCTGCAGGCTTTGGGGGAAGCAGCTGTGCTGATTCAGGGTGTCAGGCAGCATGCAGTGAGCTAAATCAGCTAAATATACAGTCTATGGCACTCAAATATTACTAAACTTATAAAAGTAATGACTCACATTGCTAAGGGATTTTAATAGGAGAAATTTATTTAAAAACTTGTCACACGAGGATGAACAGCAAAACAAGCAGCCTAATTATAATTTATGTACTGTTCTCAGCCAAGCACATTTTCCTTCAATACTTTTTTAGAACAGAAAACTCAAGTACCTCCTTCAAAAGGCCGACAAAAAGGAGTTACCTGTACACGAGGTAAGTAGGATCTGTATGATGTGCGCCATAGTAACCAGATGGAAAATGTGCAGGTCTCCAGTGCCAAGGCTGATCCCTGAAAAATCCTGACACTGCAGTGCAGGGAAAGCGAGCACCAAGCCCACCTAGATACCACATACAGAGCATCAGACAGCTTGTCATTCCTTTCACACCTAAACATGTTTCCATTTTCTTGATATGACCCCCTTCAGAGCTCTGCCCCTCCCTTTAAGAAATCTTTGTTCTTAAACAGTACACATGTTAGAAATCCCACCAGGATTGGCTAAATGAAATTACTTAAGAGCTAAGAGTTTTGATGGGTACTATCATCTCATTTATCCAGTGATTTCCCTATATAGCTTATTGTTAATAATAATAAAATAACAGCCCTGGCCAGTGTGGCCTAGTTGGTTGTTTGGGCGTTGTCCCGTGAACCAGGAGACTGCCGGTTCGATTCTCAGCCAAGGGCATAAGCCCAGATTTCATGCTTGAACCCCAGTGCGGCAAGTGCAGGAGGCAGCCAGTTGATGTCTTGCTCTGACATTGGTCTCTCTCTCTCGCTCTCCTCCCACTTTTCTCTAAAAATCAATAAACTATTCTTAAAAAACAAAAAAAAGCTGAAATCTTTCTAGAAGTGAGCAATGGAAAAAGCACGGATTTTGGACCCACAAAGATCTAGATATGAACCCCAGCTCCTCTTATGAACTTTTTAGACAAGTTAACACCTCTGAGCCTCAGTTTCCCTATTTGTAAACTAGAGAGAATATATGTGTTTTTAATACTTCAGTAGCAAGGATGTAAAGGACTAAACAGGAATGGATGTGAAAGCAGTAAGGTCTTTAATAAATGTTAGTTCTCCTGTTCGCTCCTGCTGCCTGCACGACGGTGGTTTACACAAGAGAAACGGGGACAGTCACAATGGCTAACACTTACCAGGGAAACAGTGCTCTAAGCTCTTTACACTGATCATCCCACTGAGTTCTGACACATCATATGAGGTAAGTACTAACCAACTTAAAGGTACAGGATCTGATGCCAAAGAGATTAAGGAAACAGCACTCGGGGCTGCTGTGTGTGGCACTGTACTCAGTGTTTTGAGGAAGGGGACCCATTTGAGGTGGGGCCAAAGTTCAGCCAGTGGTGTGTTCTGGCACCAGACTGCCCAGAAGACATACTTTTCTCTAAATCAAAGTGGATGTCTATTGCTAAGCAGTTTGACCAAAGACAGAGCTGTATCTACACAAAAGCACTTACATTACTAGTACCAGTTTTACTTTTTTGTAGGTAAAAAGCATAGAGAGGTTAAAAGTATTAACCTTGGCCCCAAAGCAAACAAGAGAGAGGATTAGACACCCATGTCAGGCCTCTCAGCTAGGTTCTGTAACATTTTCTTTTTGAGGCTCCTCAGAAAGAACTATACTCAGAGGTGGTAGGAGTAATAGATGATAACTCCTCCTGTCTGCCTCTATACTGCTCACCAAGTCTAAGAGAAAGGTCTATAGTACGATAAAGAAAATGTCAAACACAAATTACAAGATACTCACCAATAAATGAAACATGTCAATATCTAATATGCATGGAAGGTCCCCATAACTGTCATTAGGCACCAATGCTAAATATTTAAAGAAAAAAATACATTAGCACATTCCCTATGCTAACCTAAGTATTATTTAAAAAATGTATCTAACCTAGTTTACAATTATCTTTTTGCAAGATACATATGAATTTGTAAGCTACAATTTGTACATAAAAGAAACAATACTACCAAAATACTTCTCATAATGGAGAGAAGTTGCATGACTAAAAACAAAATTACAGATGAAAAATTAAGATAACATCTATAGCACATGTATTAATACTCACATGCAAAAAGTTTACAAAAGTGTCCTTGCACCACTGAAAGTAATGCCACTGTCCAATGCGCTGCAGCGAATCTTGTTAGTGACCTAAGACAGTCATCCTGAAATGAAGCAATTGACACAATTAACAAAGCAGCCAGCATAAGTAGTTCTCTTCTTTGAGAACTGCTAGTGCAAAGCACAGCCAACCGAAGCAAAGCTACACGCACAATGAAATCTCTCTAGATGGTATGCAACTGAATCTATGACATCGTTAAAAAAAAAAGTTTTTATTGATTTTAGAGAGAGAGGAGGGTCATGGGCCAAACTCCGGGGGTTTAAAACATTTAGAGGATGGGGGGCAGACTGAGAAGGAGCCACCAGAGAGTAAGGAGAAAACCAGAAATGTCACAGAAATCAAGAGAGAAAATGAGTTTCAGGAGGAAGTAGTTAACAAAATTAAGTAAACAGAAATGTCAAATAAGGGCTAAAAAAATGCTCACCCTCAAGGATAATGAGATCATTTGGTGAACTTGGTAACAGCTGTTTCCCAAGAGTGAAAAGTCTTGGGTGGAAGAACAAATTGCAGTGAGTTGAAAAGTTGAAGGGTTAGGTTTAGCAAGAAATTGGAGTCAGAGTAAACACTATTGTTTCAGGAAGTTTTGCTGTGTATAAAATTTCTTTCTCTTTCTTGATATGAAATTAAAAATTGTAGGTGCCCTTTCTTTTTAAAAAAATTTTTATATATTGATTTTAGAAAGTAGAAGGGAGGGAGGGGGTAGGAAGACAAAAAGAGAGAAATATCGATTTCTTATTCCACTTATTTATGCATTTATTGGTTGATTCTTGTATGTGCCCGGACTGGAGATCAAACCTGCAACCTTGGCATACCGGGATGACACTCTAACCAACAGAACTATCTGGCCAGGGCTATTTCTTATCTGTATTTAAACATTTTTCATTGCATGGTGAAATAAAATGAAATATGCTTTAAAATGGCTTGGTCATAAAAAGGAATGACTAGGGTCACAGACAGAAGGAAGAGAGATAACACTGAGGGCAAGAGTCAGAGGAGGATTACAGAGCACACTTGTCCACAGGGAAGTGCCAGGAGAGGGGAAGGGAAAAGAAGGGGTAACTAACTGATGGAAAGGCGAAGCATTTCAGATAAAAGGTGGAAGGATAAGCCACCTTACCCCAAGGTCCCTTATCCTCTGATACAGGAGCGGAAGGTGAGTGGAGAAATACATCAGGTTTGAAGAGTAGGAATCAGGAAAACAGAAGTTCACCCCTAAGCTGTATGAGTTCCTGATGTAGTATTTTGGATATTAATCCCTAATCAGATGTTATCACTTGTGAGTATCTTCTCCAATTCAGTAGGCTTTTTTTTTTTTTTTTTAATTTTTTAAAAATATGTTTTTATTCATTTCAGAGAGAGGAAAGGAGAAGGAGGGAGAGAGAGAAACGACTGGCTGCCTCCTGCATACCCCCTTCTGGAGATCGAGCTCACAACCCAGGCATGTGCCCTGACCGAGAACTGAACTGGTGGCCCAGGACACAGCTCAACCAACTGAGCCACACCAGCCAGGGCTTTTGTGAATGTTCTGACTGCTGACTAGACATTCCCTCATCTTTCTCCTTCTCCTTGGGCCTCCAAATCCCCTGCCCCAATATTGAGATCAGGCCAATTAATATCCCTACAATGCCTCTAAGTGTTTGAGTAAAAGGAATAGTCAACGGATGCAGCAAACGTCATTGTCTTATTTTAAGAGATTGCCGCAGCACCCCAACCTTCAGCAACCACCACTCGTCCGGTCAGCAGGACCGACAACACTGAGTCAAGATTCTCTACCAGCAAAAAGACTACTTGCTGAAGGCTTAGATGATGCTTACCATTTTTTAGTAATAAGTATTTTAAAATTAAAGTATGTAAACTGTTTTAAGACATAATGCTACTGCACACTTAACATTATAATATAGTGTAAACATAACTTTTATGTACCTGGGAAATAAAAAAATTTATGTGACTTGCTTTACTGTGATACTCGATTTATGGTGATGGTCTGGGATAGAACCTACAGTATCTCCGAGGTAGATCTATACTGGTTTTTGTTCTTTGGTTAGTAAGGTTCTTATATCAGTGGTTCTCAATCCTGGCTTCTGGGAGCTTTCAAAAAACATTAATGCCTTGGGTCCATCTCCAGAGACTCTGATTTAACTGACCCGTGGTAGATACTAGGCATTTTTTTTTGTTGAGAATTCTTACGAGTTTATTTGAGCCAAACTGATGATATACACTGGAGAGCAAGATATCAAAAGTTGCCCAGGCGATTCCACAAGAATCAAATTACATGATTTTACTCTTAAAGATAATTTTATGATCTACCTGACACTAGTTACACTACAAAAATTAGCAATCTCTGACTGTACATTCCCCTTCTTCGTTTTAGGCATTAAATGGACTGTTTTCACATTAATATCTACTTAATGTAAATGTTGGTTATGAAAGATAGTCAAATGTGCTAGAGGGTGTGTTCTGTTTTATATTTCCAATTATAGCATTATATATTCAAGAACAAGCACTCTGTTTTTAGTTTCTTCCCCATCTTTTCATGTGTTTAACCAAGAGCTCTAGATGAAAAGAGCCAAAGTCTATTTAAAAGAAAAATGAGAAATTAAACCACAAACATTACCTTCTTCAATATCATTACAGAAAATAGGTTTTACTATGAAGTTAGTAAAGCTTTGCTTAAATAACCAATTCAGGTTTCTAAGCTTTAAAGACAGCAGAACCACAGAATTTTCACTCTACCATTCTGTGAACAGAGTAAACAACTTACCAGTCTGCAAGGCAAGGGGCCAAATAATGGTTTATCTTCATCACTTAAAATTCTTTCTGCAGATTAAAAATGATTAAGATAGTAAATTTTATGTTATGTATATTTCACAATTTCAAAAAATAGTAAAAAAAATTCTTTGGTAGAAAGCACAATATTGTCAGGTTTTGAAAATTTCAAGTTATACAAGAATTAACTCTGGATGAAAAGTAAAAATGAAAACACATTCCCTCAAATGACAAGAAGCTAAAACCCCCACCAAAATGAGTTCTCTGTTGTTGTGGCTAATGTACAAACTGCCAACCTAGTACTCTGTCAGTATGCTACATTTTCTACTTCAAAGTCTTTATGCTGTTTCTTCACATTGTTGCCTACTTTATTATTATTATTATTATTTTCATCCTCACCCGAGGATATTTTTTCCATTGCTTTTCAGAGAGGGTGGAAGAGGTAGAGAAACAGAGAAACATCGATTGCTTGCCTCCCACCTGCGCCCCAACCAGGCCGAGGATTGAGGCTGTCACAGAGGTACGTGCCCTTGGCCGGAATCAGTCCACAGGCCAATGTGCTGTCCACTGAGCCAAACTGGCTACGGCTGTTGCCTACTTTAAATGTGTCATGTAAATACAGGTTTCTACACATAATGCATGTCCATGTATGCTTGTGACTTAACAACAGACACAACTTTAAATTTCTTACCTATGCTTTGGATGGTGTATGCACAACTACCCCAACACATTATGGGCACACGGGGGTCTTCTTCATTGGGATGGACCTTTAGTCCCACCTTGTAAGTAGCAGTTCCAAATGTTGTTAGCATTTCTTTTATGCTATCAGAATAAGGGTTCCTGAAGTGAACACATACAGGGTTAGCTCAAAACAATGTGCTCACATAAAATGTTTCAGATTTTTAACAGCTATTTGCTATGTTGGAAGTGAATGACTTAACCTATATAAAGACAGTTGTATGCAAATTGGGAAAGAGGAGAATAGGAGATCCAGCCAAATAAGAGGAAGTCTCAGGGTGACAGCTGTGTCCTGTCTTGACTGGTGCGGGAGTACAGAGGCTGTGGGAGTAGGGGTCTGAGCACTCAGAAAAGCTATTGCTAGGCATCTGAAAGATCTATTGCAGCATTTAGGGGGGAAAAAGTAACACCTATAGAAAACCAAGTACATGGAAAAAACAAGGTCAATATTAACCACAGGAAAGACAATTGTAAAAGAAAAAAAATTATATTATAATGTTTAACTTATATCAGTAGAAACAATTATAATGTAAAAACTGCCAACTGATTTAACCAAAAATTGTGACAGAACTCTAACCGGAAGACTGGTAAGGAGCAGTGGATAGGGCAGAGGTAAGAGCTAAATACTAAATTGCTAGCCAGTCAAGAGAAACTACTGTTTAGAAATGATAAATCAAGAGAGAAGCTAACTAAGCATTTTAACTAGAAATAGGGAAGTAAACAGTAGGGCTGGGAACAGGGAGGGGGAATGTGGGAGGCACAGGACTGATGATTTTTCTATTTAAGACTTTCAGCGCTATTTTTATTGAGTTCCTTAGTATATGCCAGGAATAACTTCCAGGTGGCTTTACATGTATTATGTCACTCTATCCTCATAATACTTTACAGATGAGGAACCTGGGGTGCAGAGAGGTCAAGCAATTTGCACAGCAGCACAGCTAATAAGCAGTGATACTAGGAACCTAACTGAGCAGTCTAGCTCTATAATCTATGCTATACTTTATAACTAATGGGCTATGGGCTTAAAGATGGTAAAAATACTCCGGTTTTGATCCTGAGTTATTGAGAAGTTGGTGGGGCCATAAACAGAAATATGGAGATGAGAAGGAAAGCATAGGATTTGGTGAGGGAGCTGAGCAGTTTGGATTTGATGAATTGATGAGGTGTAGTCAAGGAAAGCCAGATAAAGGGGTATAACAGGGAGTCAGCAATGTGGACTAGGAGAGGTTGGTGGGAATTAAACATGCTACACGGGTCTTAAGTTCTGATCAATATACCCACAATAAATATCATCATGTAATGATTAAACCTCAGAATTCAAGATCAATGTCCTATAATATTTTGTTCCCTGGCTAACTTAAGTTTTTCAGTTCAAGTGGGCCAAACTTGAAAGGAATAAAATAAAATACTCACTTAGGATGAAAATCAGGCCTAAACCCTTCAGGGAGCTGCAATTCATCCATATTTTCTGAATTCTTTGAAGAGGCAATATCTATAGAAACAAGTATTTCATATTATTATTCATCAGTCCACAATATTTCTGTGAATTTCCAACATAAATTTCATTCTAAATATAGGTCAAAAAACTTAGAAACAATAGGAAAAATTTCCAATAATAAAAACTTATATAACATGCATTCAAAGCATGAGAAACACCATTGCTCTGACTGTCTGTGCTTTTCCTAATACTAGAACACAGCTAGGGAAGGTGGGAAAAGGGGGAGTATGCTGTTTTGTTTTTATAAAAATCAATGATACAAATTCTGCTCAGATGCTTTCCCTGAGGTCATAATTGCAGTGGAACTTGGAAAGCCTTTGGTAATGCCAACACTAAAATGAGTAAGCCCACTGACAATGAAAGGCTAGCTGTGCAATAGTCAGTTACATTCCCCCACCCCAAGAAGCTCTTCAGTAATATGGGGGAATACGGGAGAAGTATTTATTATAAACTTCACATAAGCCTGTGGGTTTTCAAGGAATAAGAAGTAACATAGTCAAGTCAAATTTAGTTCATTAAGACAAAATTAAAGTAAATAAAATTTGAAAATGAGAGGTTTCATTTAAAAAATTTTCTTAAATAATTCTTTCTGGACTTTGGGGAAAAATGAATGCAGATTATCAGAACTTACTTGGAATACTTTCCTCTTTCCTAAGAATCTGTAATGCTTTTATCTGCTGAGATACGGTTCTAATCCACTGAGTTAGATTTGGTTGGTCTGAAAAATTTAATCTGCTAGAAAAGATTATAAAGAGTATTTAGTAGTTTGTTGTTATTGTTTAGTTTAAGATACAGAAAGACTCCTTAAATGATCATGGGCATATTTTAAACATTTTTGCCAATGGAAATAAAAATATATTGTTTGTTACTATGATGCTAATGACATTATTTGTCAAAAACTTCACTTTTTTCAGTACTGGAATTTGCAAGCATTTCTTACATATCATAGTCACCATACCACCACCAATATTTATTGAGTGCTTATTATGTGACAAGCACTTAATAGCATTAGATTTAATTCTCAAAATATTCATATGAAACAAGTTATATTACTGTTCCCATTTTACAGATGAGGAAACAGGTTTAGAGCTATGTAACTTGACTAGGCCATATAAGGAACAGATCTGGTATTCAAACCCAGTTATATCAGACTCTAAAGCCTGTGTTCTTCATGACTATGTCATAATTGGCTCTCATGGAAAAAATACAAAACCTAAACCAACAAAGGTGATTCTTTTCTCCTTCTATGTAGTGAATCCTTAATCTAACAATGTTTAATTTATCAGTTCAAATGCAGGTAAGTCAGTACCATGACTTTCTTTTGTGATTAAAAAGCATGAACTTATACTCAAATCTAACAGTATTTAAAGAACATTTGTGGTAGCATAAATTAAGACATAGTTTTAACTCCTGTATTGAAGAGAAAAAAATTGACTTTGCTTTGAATTGAATCCAAATAGCACAGAAATTGATGATTCATATTCATAAAATTAAATTAGTATTTCATGTTCACGTAGATACCATAAGTCTAAACAGAGAAATGAAAATCAGATTAAAATAGTAGACAGTATTAAATTCATATTTTAAAATAAGTTATACCTATTAACTAGAAGCACCCTAAAAATTATGAAATGACAAAAATTTTCCATTTTAAATACACCAACAGATTTCCATTGTTTGGCTCAATTCCCGAAACTATTATCAGACAGTAATTTGCAAAAAATTATATTTAATTGTTAGAATATTCAATAAAGTCAGTTTGAGCCTCCACTATTTCTCTATCAATTTACTGAGCACCTCTTGAAAAGTATGAGGGAGGGAGATACTTAAAGCAGGATCCTAAAAATACAGACAGTTTTCATGAATACACAAGGGATTTTATATCTTCTAACAGTGTCTATGGGTAAACAAGAAACTGTTAAATTTTGGCCTATTCCTTTCTAAAAACCCAAATCATATTTTACAGGCCTGCTAAAAGAAATGACTAAATAAATAGTTTGAAAAGTGTCTGGAAAACATTATACAATTATCTGGAGTGATTCCCCTGCTCTGGTCTATTATTTCATTGTCTTCAAAGGCAACTACTGCTTTGATATAAAGGTTTTCTGAGCCAAAACTTACTTGTTAAAAATATTTCTTGGAGGAAGCAGCAGAGGAATAACAGTGTTACTCAAGCACTCACAAAGGGGACAAAGGAATTCTCCATTTTCTACATCGTAGCTTGTATGTAAGCGTAATCTCTGTTGCCTTCGCTGTTCTTTAGCTTGAACGGAATCAAAATACCTTTACAATTAGAAAACATGAGGTATCAAAACAACGGTAATTTTTTTCAATAAGAACCATAAGCCTCAACATTTTAAATAACTTGTTTTCACAAATAATGCAAAAATAAAAATCTTAAAAAGAACTGAATTATTTTTAATACTAGTACTTTAATTTTTAAGTTGCTTTAATTATCAAAATGGGCTCGAAGGGTTCTAAAACAGGAAAGTGTGAGGCTATACCAACTTAGCTCAGGGAGCCATGACCATCTCAGGAAGCAACAAGGCTAACGCCTTCAGCATCAAGAGTTGTTCACCTTCGAAAGACATTAGCCTTCTAGGGTATATCCCACTGTAAAAATCTTTTTCTTCATCCAGTTTGTTAGCTGCCACAGATCCCCACATTAAAACATATATCTGATACACTATGAAATTTCTGTCACTCCTTTACATGTATGACAAAGCAAATCAATTTCGATTATTACTTATTAGGAAGTGATGTCAAGTTTTTCTTTAACATCTTTAGTTCTTTTTCCCGTTTTCTAGAATGGAATTTCTTTTATATAAAAATTCAACTTTGAGCTTTCAAACAAGCTTCTCTTGACTAATATTAAGAATATGTTACCTTTGCCAACAATGGGCATGCATAATATGTCCACAGCTACCAGTGTGTGTTCCGCAGGACAGATCAGGGTGCATGAATAATGGATCATATTTTTCTGCATTACAAAACAAACAAAAACAAAAGAGCCAAGCATTTAATTTTCCCATAACAAATGTAAAACTTTGCTTTGTGAAATCCTTGATAAGGACTTGTAAACTTGAAATAAAATGCTAGTTTATTCCTTTCCTTTGAGATACCAATAATTTATGCAAGCCTCTGGATTATTTATTTATTTTTTAAAAATATATCTTTATTGATTTCAGAGAGAGGAAGGGAGAGGAGAGAGAGAGAGCTAGAAACATCAATGATAAGAGAGACATTGATCTGCTGCAGCCCGCAACCCGGGCATGTGCCCTGACCGGGAATCGAACCCTGATCTCCTGGATCCTAGGTCAATGCTCAACCGCTGAGCCACGCCCGGCTGGGCCCTCTGGATTATTTAGAAAGCAGGATCCTCTAACTTTCATCGCCCTGAGCAAATAAAACATCCCTGAACTGTTAACTAAAATTGGAATTCTGTATTTAAGTATATCTAATCTTTTGAACATTTCAGACTCTTGGGGCACCGAGAGACTCCCATTCCCTCCAAAAGCCCTGAGCTCAGTAAAAGGGATATTCTTTATGGGGCGGTGTTTAACAATTTCAGGGCAGCTGGGTCACAGTGATCTCTAGCAAAAAAGATGTTTTGGCAGTAATGGGGCGCTCCCTAGAGGAGATTCTGCCTAATGACACCCATGCAGAGATGAATCACAATCACTGGACCAGAGCAAAACATCCTGCACAACACTCCAGACCTGAGGTAGGGAAAAGGGCAAATCAGTTTCTGCTCTGGTGCCAATTTTTTATAGTCAAAGGAGATGAAAAATGAAGACAACAATAAGATGGGTGCCTGGTTTCTTTAGGAATTTTTTGAGTTCTCTGTGTAAATTAGTATAATCTTAGAAATTCCATAACATTCTTCTCCCCCCCGTAACATTCTAAAAAGAATTACTCATGTTTCAATTTGCTTTATACAATACTAAAAATGTCATAGCACAAGGAAAATCAGCTTATAGCCAGCCAAAGTTTGTAAAATAAACTTGGCAACTTTATCTCTGACCTGGAATGAAATTATAAATTGCCTAGTTGAAATGACCATTTTAAAAGATGAAAACAGACCAATATTTCCTAACTAGGTGCTTGAGGGTCACCCTGTGCAGACTTTCCTTATAGAGAAAAGGCAAGCTTACCAGTGGGTTTTCAAGCCTCCTTTCAATCCTACAATGTGAAAGGTACTTGCTACCTAAGTGCTCTAGAAATTCCAAAGACAGTTCCTACTCTCAAGAAGTTTACTGGCACTGTTGAGGCATATGCACAAATAAACAACTCTAAGAGTAGAGACATAATGTGTCTGTGGCGGACACAATAATGTGCACCTAGGTGCCCTGCAGCAATGAATGACTTACTCCCTCAGCAGCTGGAAGGTACTCAACTGTCACTCCTCTTTAAGGGATGACTGCTTTGAAGTTCATACCTCTTTCCAGAGGGACCGATCAGTTTCCAGGTGCAAAGCCCCAGCCCCCTTGCCCCAACTTAGGACACTTCTGAAGGGCCATTCGGCTGCAGAGCTCCCATGGGACCATCTGAGGGCTTTTCGTGACAGCTTAACTTCTCCCTTGCCCAAATCTGCTTCCTTCTCCTCCGTTCCACACATGTTGATGCCAAGGCTCTCCCTAATAAATGTTCTGTACAGTAACCTCTATCTCAAGAATCTGCTTTCTGAGGAACCCTATCTGAGATATTATTACTAATCTAAGTCAGAATTTGGCTCAATGATTGCTTCTCACATAGGTAACTCACACAACTATTCTCAGAAGAGTACAGTTTGGATCTATCCATGAGACAAAATAATTGTGATTTCAGTGTGTCAACCAATTTATAAGTGTGTTGAAGAATGGGGATGATTGTTAAGTACCAAAGCATGTTAATGTTATATCACAAAGAAAAACTTTCCTTTAATCCCTGCTATTTACCAGCTGTGTGATTCAGGCATGACATTTAGCCTTCTGCAATGTTTCCATATCTGTCAAATGGGGAATTTCTGCCTAAGTTACCTAAGATACCACCAGGCCTACGGAGTTATTAGCTTAATAAAATTTCTGAATATCACCACACACGCTAAAGGGCAGTCATTATTAAAAGGAGGAGAGGATCAGGCTATGACTTACCTGGATCCTGAATGACTTTACTTCTGTTTTTTGATAATACAGTTGATCTTTGAACAAATGCTGCTAGGACCATTGCCTTGCTTTCCACCTTCACCTCTTGCTCCTCTTGACACAATATACAGGTAACAAATTGTCTTTGTTTAGGGACCTGAGTTTGTGCTGGGCCCAATGCTGTAAGTGTCATATCTGACACCACAGGGCTGCAATGAAAGGTCATGAATATAATTAATGAGCTTAAGAAGTTTCTAGCTCTGGACAGTTTTGCTTAGTGGTTTGAGCGTCGACCCATGGACTGAAGTGTCTTGGGTTCAATTCCAGCCAAGGCCATGTACCTTGGCTGCAGATTCGATCCCTGCCCTGGTGAAGGTACATGCGGGAGGCAATTAATCAGTGTGTCTCTCTCACATCGATGTATCTCTCTCTTTCCCTCTTACACTCTCTCTGAAAAGCAATGGAAAAATATCCTCAGGTGAGGATTGAAAAAACAAAAACAAACGAACAAAAAAAGAAGTTTCTATATAATCATAAAACAGTATATGCCAGATATGCACATATTAAACACACGGTTTTGATGCCTTAAATTGCCAGAAGTCTTTTATACGTATCAAACCATCTCCTTTAATTCACAGAGCATACAATATGCAAAACAGAAGCCATATACTTAGTTAACTAAGCCCAGTGGACTCATTCTTTCGTTTGTTGTTTTTAATCCTCACCTGAGGATATTTTTTTCCATTGGTTTTTTTGAGACAGTGGAAGAGAGAGAGGGAGGTGGGGAGAGGGAGAGAGAGAAACATCGATGTGAGACTCATTGATTGGCCGACAGGGGTCAGGGATCAAACCAGCAACTCAGGAACATGCCCTTGACCAGGAATTGAACCTGGAATCCTTCGGTGTGTGGGACAAAGCTCTAACCACTGAGCAACCAAGAGCCACTCTCTTTTACGAATGTCAAGAGTCTTCTGTATAACATCTTTAGCATACACATTAATTATCTATAGTCAGAGATACACTCAAAAACACATACTAAAAACTTAGATTTCTAAGATTAATTCTTCTAACTATAAGCCACAAAATTTACCCATCAATCTTCTAAATTACTTCAGGATTAAAAATGTACTTATAAGGAACAAAAAATTCTTCCCCAGTTGAGAACCAATGGTAAGGAGGTTAAAAATGTTGATTTAAAAATTTTTTACCTGTTATCAAGAACAGCAGAGTGAGAGGCATCCTCTGCTAATGTCTGCTGGAAGAGGTCTTTGTTCTCGTCAATAAAGTTCCTCTGCATTTCAGACATCTGGGCCATGACCTTTTCTCTGCGCAGTCTGGCAATCTCAGCTTTTCTCTTCCTCTCAGCTTTGTCTTTGTCTCTTGAACTCTGAAATTATGCTTCATTTAATTAGACCATTAAATGCTAAAAGCACATTCCGCTCCCCCCAACAGAAATATCTTTATTGTAAATACTAAAAACTACTCTACAATCTCACTTTTCTAAACAAAAGATTTCTTAATCAACCTAACATGTTAAAAAAAAAAAAAGGGCAGAAGAAAAAAATTGCTAAAACTAATAAAGATAAATAGTGGCACATTTCTTGGAATTTACATTTTTGTGAATAATATCAACTATTAACTTACTGCAAATAAATTTAAATAGTGAATTTGCTACAATTTTTTGTTGTTACCACACTTTATTTCTTATACCTCTTCCATTATTGTTCCTTCAGCCTCTGCCACAGAACTGGAGGATGAGCTCTTCCTCATTTTCTTAATAGCATTAAAAGTCTATGAAAAAAAGTAACAGTTATTCTGAAGTTATAAAACACTACCAAAATTTAAAATAAATATTTAATGTTTCTCACAAAAAACAAGAGTGATGCAGAAAATTTTACCTTTAATATCCACTTAATCATGTCTTTGTGGACTTCCAGGTAGGGAGCGTTCTGCAGTGTTTCCAGCATTGCTAGTATGCTGGGGGAGTTGTTTGGTGCTTCACCAGGTTCTAGGGTGGAAAAAAATAACACAATAACACAATAACAACAGCTAACACTTTGTAGTGCTTATTACTATTCACCAGAAGATGAATGAAGTTGCTTATAACTTCATTTGCCTATCATCTGATTTCAGCTCTACTCATTAGAGATTTTCAGTACTTCTTGAGAATGTGACATATCTGTACTTCATAAACAAGTTAACAACTAGAATGCTTTAATCTTTCAAAGTTGACATCTTATACCAAATGATTATTCTAACATAGTCTCTAGCAAAATTAAATAAAAGCTTAGCTAAAAAGTCTACCTGAGATTCTATAAAATGAATTAGGATTATAGGGGTGGCACTTGTGTTTAAATATATCTATTTGCCTTGACCTTTTCTTTAATAAAACCTAAATTAAAAAAGTTCTTCCTTTATGAATTCTTTCTTTTTAAAGATTCTTTATTTTTATTTTTAAAATATATATCTTTATTGATTTAGAGAGAGGAAAGCAAAGGAAGAGAGAGAGAGAAACATCAATGATGAGTCACTGATTGGCTGCCTCCTGCACGCGCCCTGCTGGGGACTGAGCCTGAAACCTGGGCATGCGCCGACTGGAAAACTGAACCACGATCTCCTGGATGAGAGGCTAATGCTCAACTGCTGAGACACGCCAGCCAGGCTATGAATTATTTCTTTATTTGAGAAAAGGACATAAAAATCAAGTCCATAACGTTTTTATTGATTTTAGGGAGAGGGGAAGGGAGGGAGGGAGAAAGCGATCGGCTGTCTCCTGCAGGACCCATGGCTGGGGACTGAGTCCACAAGCTGGGCATGTGACCTGACTGGATTGAACCAGTCACCTTTTGGTGCACAGGAAAATGCTCAACCAAATGAGCCACAATGGCCAGGGCTTAAGACCATATTCTGTTTTTGGTTGTTGTTAATCCTCACCGTAGGATATTTTTTCCATGGATTTTTGGAGTGTGTTGGGGGAGGGGGCAGAGAGAGAGGGACATTGATTGGATGCCTCCCATATGCACCCCGACTAGGCCAGGGACTGAACCTGCAACCCAGGTACGTGCCCTTGACCCGGAATCGAACCTGTGACCCTTCGGTGGGCAGGCCAACACTCTAACCACTGAGCCACACCTGCCAGGACTCAAGTCCATATAATTAAGAGAGTACATTTAATCCAATGTTAGCTAATTTAGTTTTATATTAAGAAATGTCCAATTACTTATTTTCTTATTATTTTTTTAAAAAAATTTATCTTTATTGTCGAAAGTATTACAGATGTCCCCTTCTCTCCCCACTGTAATACTGATTTTCTTGATTTAAGTGTTAACATTCTAGCAAAATGTTCCTCTTTCCTAAGAGGAGAGATTGAACTATGTGATCTTTAATATTGTTCCAGATCTAAAGTTCTGTGGTTGTGCATTAGGGGTATGATTTTAAATAGCGTGCTTTAATTATTTTAAATGTTTAAAGAGAAACAAGAATGTTCAGAGAAAATGACTGTTAAGAGGAAGAAAAGGGAGGAAGGGAGGGAGCGAGAACCTAAGGTCGTGGAATGATGAATGAATGAAATTTGGGAGTTTTCCATGTGGTTATTCTAAAGTAAAAGCACTGGCGGTAAAGAAGGCAAAAAACACTATGTTAATCCATAGGAAGATATACTGGCAGGGAAGAGTAGGGAAAGGCTGGCACCTAAGACTATAGTGTTCAGCGAAAAAAGGCAGTTTCCCCTCTCCCTCCCACTTCACTGGATGAGGGCAAAGGGGGAACACAGATCTACCAGCACCAAGAACTGTTCCTGCCCACCTCCCAGCAGAGCCGGGTATTCTCACAGTCGTTATCTTTTAGGAAGAAATGGCAGAGAACACGACACTGAACAAAGTTATAGAAACAATCCTTTGCAATCAGGGAATTCATAAATTCCTATTTACCACCTCAGCATTTAAACACCTCAGCAAATGGTTGATGCCGGTCTGGGGCAGAGAAAGTTCACGATGAGCCTGGGACAGTCATCTTTTATGCCCAAAAGCAACGTGGTGCTCAAATGCTAACAGATTGTGTCAAAAGAACAAAAAAGCCAACTGAACAGACTCCCACTGCCCAAAATTGGCAGTTTGAGCATCAATAGGAATACTGATTATAACTGACTATAAAACCCTGAATAAAAAACTTGTAATATGAAAACAAAGACAACCCTAACCAAAAAGATTCACAGTTGTCACCCCTGCAAGTAACTATCAGACCAACTGCTTATTCTGAAAATTATAAAGCAAAAGCTTCTCTTTAGAGGCAAAATAGTATGATGTCTGAAACAAATGGTTCAAAAAAGTGTGCAACTTTAAAAGCAAATATAGTAAAATACTAACTACTGAATCTAGGTGGTAGGTATATGAATATTTACGACTCCTTCAACTTATGTTTGATATTTTTAATAAAAAGGTAAAAAACCTCCCTGGCCTTTTAAAAAAGTCACAGTACTTTATATAAAATGATAATCTAATCCTTTATAGCTAATTTTTAAATTTTCAATGTTTATATAAAATAACATCAACAATTTAGAGGGAAGTCCTGGTAGTATACTTTGTGTTTTAAAAAGTATTATCTTAGAGTTAAAATGTATGTGCTATATTGATTTAAATTTTCTGTTTATGAATTAAAATTCATATATTTTAGGTATATATAGGGCCTAAGTATTTTTATAAAAATATACCAGGATCTAATACAGTACCTTTAATACACAGATGAATATATATAAGCCTCAGAAATTTGGATTCAATATGACCTATTTGGAACATATATTGAGCAAATAAAAGAGGCTATCTTACATATTTAAAATCAAAGTGTATACATACTTGATATCTTCTGAGTGAAGGTAAATGTTACTACATGCTCTTCCATGACATTCTCCAAATGCTGTTTTTCTTCTTGTAGTGCCATTCCGATTAAATGTAACACCTCAAAGAAACAGGGTTTGTAACTTTTAGTAAAACAAAAATCAAGTACATATTTTTATCAGAAATAAAAAAGAATTCACTACTGAAAAAAGATAAATCAAACTATTAAAGACTAAGCACAATGAAAAACAATTTGAAGTATTAATTTTTATTAAATTCAAACTTGTGTTCATTTTGTAATAAAGCAAGGAAACAATTTCTATTTCAGCTGGAAGAAAATTCAATGTCAAACTCTTAGGGTAAGTTAAAATTATTTCCAGATGTGACCAGCAATTCAAATAATATATAATTTTCAGTTTACTTTCCCTATAGTCTTAAAAAATCTTCTAAGAATCAATGGCCAAATAATTAGAGCTGTGAACACCTATCATGTAATTATCTAGTCTACAATGCTACCTAGTTTAATTTCTGTATCTATAAACTAAAAATCTTAATCATCTCAGAAAGAGACATATTTTATCTCTAATGCCACATAATTTATAAAGATATGCACAGTTCTTCAGTATATCTCAAAAAATTCCTTACCAGACTTCTAAGAAAATATAACTACACTGACTCTACCTGCATTTTCATTGCTCTTATCATGCTCTCCAATTTTTGAAGCAGATATGTGTGTGGTGTCTCTGCATCTTCCTTCCCATGTAGGGCTATTGTGGTTGTCAGATGTGGAAAAACTAGGTTAGCCTGAATGACATGCAATGAATGTCATATTAGGGCCAATCAATGAGAGACAGATTGGCCAACAGGACCAAGTTAATAACGACCATGTGGTATAAAAAAATCTGTCAGGCTTGTATTTTATTGTCAGACACAAAAGCAGTAATAATATATTTCCAATTAAGGTAACACTACATTTGCCTTAAGTTTTCTGTGTACAGATACTGACAAAAGTATTTTGGCTTTTACTACAAAACATATAAATAATAAATGTCTTCAAACCTACCCTTTGCAGCATGGACTCAGACCAGGCATATCCATTATGTTCTACAGCCCAGTGCAGTATTGTTCTCATGATGTACAACATGACATCTGACTGCAAGATGTTAACCAGGCTTGCAAACAGAGGGCAGAATGGAGGCAAAATTGGAGGTGGGAGTGCTGAAAATAAAGTTATTATGGTGTGTTTATTTTGTGGAAGATGCTTAAAAACTATCTCTTTATTATATACTTTTGATAGTCTTCACCCAAAGAATTATTCATTAACATACATCTTAAAGCTGTATTTTACCTGAAGGACAGTCAAATGCATAAAACGAGCTTCATAAATAGCAGTAGTACAAAGGAAAGCCTTTCTTTTCCCTAGAAATTTCTTAAAATTTGAGATAAAACCATTACGCAAGAGATGACTCAGTATCAACTATTTCTATATCATCGTATTTATTAGTCCTTTGAATGTTCACTATGAAAGCTTATATTTAAACCTCCCACTTCACCAGTGTCAACAGAAAACCATGTTTGACAAGTAAGAGACTGACATGGGAATTTTGAAAAAATACCTGTATCTTCCCTATTTTGTCTTTTCAATTTCCGTTGAGCTTCCTCTGCCTAACAAAAAGGAAAGTAATTTGGACAGAGAATTAGTAATACAAAACAACCTAATACCCAAAACTACTGACATAATCTTTGTCACATTATCTTCTGATTTTAGAAGATTTTTATCCTTAGTTTTGTAATCCGCCCCCAATTGCTATGTCAAGATTAACACCCCCCCCCCCCCCCATGGGTTCTGTCTGGCTATAAAATGCAGGGCAAACATGTACAAACCAAAAACTATTTAGGTTTGAGCTCTATGACATGCATCAAAAACCAAAAAGCTTCATGTTTAAGTTTTGTTTAATGCCATTTATTGAAAAAAGTATTTTAAGAGTAGATTGCTAAAAGGCAAAATTTAACTAGCTAAGGATAATTAGGAAAATTCCTAAATCATTATGGAAAAGCACAATGTTAAGTTGTAGCAATTATGAAATGAATATAAAATAAGCTAACTGCTTATAATACAGGTTGAAAATTTGTCTTCAAAAGCAAATAAAATACAGTTATACATGTGTGGGGATGTATATAATCATATAGATCTTATGTATCTATGCACAAGACACAGGGGGGGATGACCCAAACTTTAGGTGGTGTTATTATAACCTGTATTTTCTTCTTGTAGCTTTCTATATTTTCCAATTTCCCTACAATAAAAATGTATCCTTTTTCAATCTGTGAAAAGCAGTAACTTTTGTTTAGACTAAAACAACGAAAACACCCAAGTCAACTCTTCCCAAGGACACTTTTAATTTTCCCAATTACCTTGGACTGCTCTGCCCTTGAGAAGTGATAGAAATATAAGTTGAACTCCTTGGCACACTCTGGTTTCAGTTCATACATGCCTCTTCCTGTTAATCCAGGTTTCCTATGAAGGAAAAAAAAGAAGAAAAAAAAAGGTCCTTAAAGTATTACTGCTAAAATCATACACTTCATGAGAAAGTCTTAAATAGAATAAAAACAGAATTCTCAATATATTGCTGGTGAGTGTACGCTAGTACCATTCTCTATGGGTGAAATTGGCAATCTACATGCAAAGCGTTATATGCATCCATTTTATCTAGCACGTCCACACTGAGTTTATCCTAACTGGACAAGTGAATGTGATAGCGCAGTGGCAACAATTCAAAGACTAACAGGGAATAGGTTACACACATTATAACATCTCCAAACAATAGGACGCCATTAGAAGTGATGTTAATGTCTATATTTTGACATGTAAAGAAAGAGATCTGTAATACATTCTACCAAGTAGAAAAAGTAGGTGCAATTTTAGAGTTAAAGACTACTTTCTATATATTTTAAAAATATTTTCTCTAAAAGTATGTATTGTCTTTATAATCAGCAAAAATAAAGACATTGCCATTGGGATGGAGAGCAAGGAAAAAGCAGAATTAAGACACTGCCTCAACAACCTTAAGGGGAGATAAACTAGTTTATTGATAGGGCAACACACTGGACACTAGAGAAGGCAGCATTCAGAGGCCATCCCACAGCTTAGGTGGCACATTCAAATGGAAACAATGAAAGTAATTTTAAGGACGCTTAAGGCATTTACTTAGATCACATGCTCAGGTTATTTTTAATTATCTGAAGCTATCAGCTATGAACACCTATTCTGAATACAATGAAAATCTTCACAAAGCTACTTTAAGTTGCAGAGCACAGGGCTAGGTAATAAAAGTGAGTCAGTGAGAAATATAATTCAGAAATATATATTGGAAAATGTTACTCTCTGAAAGCAGCAATTTCATTTTTAGTTCCATCGAAGGAAGCACTCTAAAAAAAAAAAAAGTATAAAAAAAATTGAACAAAAAGAAATATAAAGTAAACTCACTTGAAATGGGCAACTGCTTCAATGACACTCTCCATGCCAGTCTCCTTGTTCTCCTAACAGTATAGGAAACAATTAAGTGTGTTCCATGTTAACAATATCAGCACTCTGAGCATTGGGCTTTTTATCTCATTAAGCCTCACACGGCAGTCCTATGAAGCAGATATGCTATTATACCAATATTTACAGATGAGGATTCTATAGTAAACATAATGATTAATATGCCATTAGGGAAATTTATTTCAGTTTGATATAATTAAAAAGAAGTCATTACTATAAAGACTCAAGGCGACAGCTTTCAAAAGGAATTAAATTAAAACAAAGCACATGTAACATTTGAACAAAATTTATGTTAAGATATGATAATATTTTGTGAAATAGTTACACTAATTTCTTATCTGTTTTCATAAAACAGTATTCCCTAAATCATATTTCATTCATGGTAAGATGTTAGTAAGAATTCTGTGAACAGAGTGTTTTCTGGCCCTAGCTGGTTTGGCTCAGTGGTTAGAGTTGGTCCCAGGACTGAAGGGTCCCAGGTTCGATTCCGGCCAAGGGCATGTACCTTGGTTGCAGGCTTGATCCCTCCCTCGCCCCGGTCAGGGCATATGCAACAGGCAACCAATCAATGTGACTCTCTCACATCAATGTTTCTCTCTCTCTCCCTTCCACCCTCTTTGGAAAGCAATGGAAAAAATATCCTCGGGTGAGGATTAGAAAAAAAAGAATTATCTGGTCAAAAATGTTTGGTAAATACAGTTGCTAGCAATTTATACAAGGCATATTCACCTTTAAAATGCTGTTTTAAATTTTATTATTCCTTATTCTAAAGTCTAAGTGATACTAATTGCTTCTTCATCTAACAACTGAGGATTCATTCCCTGCATTAAAAAGTACAACTAATTTTTTTTTAAGATTAAAAAATTTTTAGATTTTTAGAGAGGGGGATGGAGAGAGAGAGAAACATAACATGTATTACTGCACGCCTCTACTGGGGATTGAGTCAGAAACCTGGGTACATATGTGCCCTGACCGGGAATCGAACCAGCAACCTTTTAGTGCAAGAGACAATGTTCAACCGAGTACCACTGGCCAGGGCAAAAGTACAACTAATTTTTATCTTGACTTGATATTTAAGAAATAATTTTTTTTCCTTTCAGGTGTGATAATGTGATATAGATGGGTTTTCCTAAAATCCCTTATCTTTTAGATCAGTTTCTCAACCTTGGTACTCTGACCTTTGGGGCACCTGATTCTTTCTTATGGGGCGTGTGTGTGTGTGTGTGTGTGTGTATACCCACATGTGTGCATGTCCTGTGTACTGTGCAATGTGCAATGTTGAGCAGTATCCCTGACCTCTGCTCACTGGATGCCTGTAGCACCCCACACCCTGCTGAGTGCCAAATGTCTCCTCGGGGTCAAAATCGTCCCTGGTTAAAAATCTCTGTTTTAGCCCTGGCCGGACATGGCTCAGTGATTGAGCATCGACCTGGGATCCAGGTGATCAGGGTTCGATTCCCGGTCAGGGCACATGCCGGGGTTGAGGGCTCAATCAATGACTCATCATTGATGTTTCTATCTCTCTCTCTCTCCCTCTCCTCTCTAAAATCAATAAAGATATATTAAAAACAACAACACTAAACCTCTGTTTTAGGTATGTACAATTCTATTAATAGATGAAATGGTATATCTCTACAAAAGAATTTAGTGGGGATAAAGGGATTAGTGGTTGGGGTATAGATAAAACAAGATCTGTTGAAGCTGGTGATGGGTTCATTTTCTATAAAGATGTTTAAATATTTTCATAATTTAGAGTTTAAAAGAAGTATTACTGTGCAACAGACAGGTTTGAATCGTAGAAGAGTGAAACTAAGGTTCAAAGTTTTGATCTATGTTTCAAATTTGGGAAAACATTTTGAAAAGACTCAATGAAAATAAAGTCCTTTCCCAACCATAAGTTCTGGGTTTCTAAAAGGCGCGTGGCTGAAAAATAGGAGGCTGAGTACTTGTGATCCTGAGAGGAAAAATCATTACAATTAACCTATGAAAGCCCATATGAATATCATTTTACATTCACTACAATGAGAAATGGCTCACTAAGGAATCTTTGGGTGTTTCAGAAGGAAAAGGTTCTGGAAAACTTTAATTTACTCAACACAGCTGAGTAGGTATTTCTCACCCTCTTCTTTAAAATACTCTATCCACGTTCGCTTTGTACTGAAGACCCCATAACAACCCCCCTATTGGATAATAAATTCAGTTCTAAGGACTAGGTTTACTTTTATTCAGCTACTTACCTTTTTCAAAGCTTCACTGTGAAAGGTTCTATTCCTATGCTGCTTTCCACTCACAGTCCCTAGAATTCTCTTTTTCTAATTATTTCTAGTAAGAGTGATAGAGTTATACATATCCTTGAATTGTGGAAAAAGTATATAAAGTAAATCTATATATACTAAGACTAATAGGTAGGAAAAGATTGCTATAATTTTCTTTTTAAAAATGTAGGTACTTACATCTTCAGGTAAAGACTTTACCAATTCACTATGAGCCATAGGTTTGATGCTCAACTGATGGATAATCTCTCGCTTAATTTCATCTGTAGCATTCACCTGTCCAACTCCAGGACAAAATCTCTCTCCTGTCAACAATGAAAAAGTATATTTACACATACATTTAATATAAACAAAATACTTATGTGATACATACTTATAATTCACACAACACAATATATTTTTCTTTCTGCACAATGGAAAAGCAATGACTGGGTCTGGCAACAAGCTAGGGGAGAGTAACTCCCAACCATACTTCTGAGTCTCAGGAACAACTGGTGAGCGCAGGCTTTAGACAGTGGAGAGAGCACTTTGGTTGCAATTTTGAAAGAACAAGATCAGAAGGTAGAAGGGTTAGATGTAGTGAAGACTTGGTAAGGCAGGAGTTGTACTAGTGCCTAGGGACCTGCTTTCACACCATCTGCCACATGGTAGCAGCGAAGGAGAGCCTTCCGCTGTCCTATCTAGTGGCAAATGAGATATCACCTTCTAAGACCTCCTTCACTGGTATCACCTCTTGACAGTTGCCAGGAGTCTCTGCGACATGGACTGTACAGAGTCTGAAATAGCAGGGGAGGTGGGAGAAGGTAAAGGATGAAAGAACAGAAACGACGGAGGCAACAGGACTGAAAACACAGGCAATAAGATGTCTGCATCTATCAGCTACAGGTCTCCATTAATTTGAAGTCAATACAACACTTCTGCACCACAAACCATGGAGGGAAATATAGCTAAGATATAAAGTCACAGTAAATAGCTCCTAAATATCCTATTCTTGCTAAATTCTCCTGTCCTTGGCCCCACCCTGAAAAACACCCGAGAGTCTTCCACTGTATTCTGCTCCAGCAGCTGCACGCTCTCCTTTTCCCAAAGCAACAATGCTGTTTTCTCAATATTACAGTAACCAGAGAGGAGAAAAATCGTCCCCTGGAACTGAGTAACCATTCAACAAAAGAAACATGGGTCAGATATTCTGAATTATTTGCTACCACAAAAGCCAATATAATTTATAAATGTCTCAAACAATTCAAACTTACCAACCAGCATTATAATGAGGTACAGCATTTCTTCTATTAGAGTATTGTTTTGCTGAACTATATCCTGTAAACGTGGTGGGGGGATAAAGATCAGAGATAAGAATAAAGATACTGTACTATTAACATAACAACAACAAAAGAAAGCGGCTTCTTTAATGATGTGTTGTAGTCTCATGAAACATGCTCTTACCTTATGGGCAATCTCAGAGCTAAGTCTTTTTCCAAAGTCTGGAGTACTGAAAATCTGATAAAGTTCAAAGCGGCTGAGCATTATCATCAGGAAATGATTTGGATCCATCATGGAGACACCTGTCTTTTTTTGTTTTTAGATGAAGGAAAAGAGGAAGGTCAAAAGAACTACTAAACAATTAGTGAGAGATATTTTGGTTTGCACATGAGAAAGCAGTTACTTGTTCATCAATCCCAATAAAAGATGGAAACCCTTTTAACCCCAATCCCTACTTGTGGTAGCTCTAAGTACAGACAGGAATCTAAGCTAGTAAAACAAAACAAAGCATAAACAAAACAAAACAAATCCCTAAATCCACACATCAGAATAATGTGGATTATGTCCTCTCTTCTTTTTAATGCTCTGAATTATTTGTATCCGTCTGAATTCAATTCTAAAGTTTTATTTTGGGGTTTTCTCAAGGCAAATTCAGGGAATTTTAACATAGTTAAGTACCATGGGTCTTGGAAGTCAGTTTAAGGGGTCCAGGTCTTTAGTCAGAAGAAAATGAAGAAAGGATGGCTTTCAGGTTTCTTACTTTAACAACTACATAGATCGTTGAACATTTCCCCAATATAGGAAACCCAAGATAGGAAGAAGGTATGGAGGAAGTAAGAGGAGTTCTACTTTGAACATGTTATTGCTAAATCTGAAATGTGTCCAGAAAATCTAGATGGAAATGTTCTATAGCCTGTTAGCCATATAAGCTTGGAGTTTAGTAGATGAGACTGGGCTAGAGTTATATATCTGGGAGTGATTATAACTGACTGGGTTCTATGGAATTAACGGGAAGAAAAATACTCCCCATACCTTTCAGTTTAATGCTCTTAATTCATTACCTGAAGCATTATTATATCCTTGTCAAACATTTCACGTCTGCATTTCACATTATGGTAGTAATAAATCTAAAAATAAAAATTGATAATATTGGGTAAATAGGTTTTCATTTGTGCAGCTCCCTCCTCTTCCCATCTCCCAAAAGAGCACACGGGTTTTGGACAAGTGTGCATGAACACACACATAATGTGGTTTCCCCAATAATTAATACTATCTTAATAAAGATTAATTAAAAATGTCCAGATTACAGTGGTCACTCCATGGTTCATGTTTTACATCCAACTTTCTGGGATTTTCAACAAAGTTGTTTCCACAGCTAACAAAAATGGGGGAAAAACATACACCAAGCCTTGGTGAGATTTAAAAGTTAAAAACATCAATTTCAGAGCTATACTAATAGAACTTTTATCTTTTAACCCAATTTAATTTAAGTAGATAAAAATCTGAATTATTTTTTTAATTTTTATTTTTCTAAAAATATATCTTTATTGATTTCAGAGAGAGTAAGGGAGAGGGAGAGAGAGAGAGAGAAACATCAATGATGAGAGTCATTGATCCACTGCCTCCTGCACGCCCCCGACTGGGGATCGAGCCCACAACCCTGGCATGTGCCCTGACTGGGAATCGAACCTCGATCTCCTGGATTCTAGGTCGATGCTCAACCGCTGAGCCACACCTGACCGGGCTGAATTTTAATTTTTTTTAAATATCCAATTTTGTTCTAAAAATGATTGCAAGTTAAGACTCAAGAAAAGTGCATTTCTACCTTTGATATTGTTTCTTGACAAAGTATGGTTAAAAATTCTAAAAAACTTTTTTGCTTTAACATATTTATCTTCTCAAAAAATTTTAATATAGGTACTCAACTTTCAATGACTAAGTATATTAAAAATTACATCCTTCACAGAAGCCAAAGAATGAATCAAAAACTCTCCTTAGAATGAAAAGACACTTACCTGGTTTACTAAAGAGAACCCATTTCTTCTCCACATTCCTGCATGTACTTGGGCACATAAAACAAGACACCTAAGAGGGTGTTCTATCAACATGGGTGGGCTAAGTTCACTCTGTACAAAAACAAAAACACAAAAGTCTCAACTCTATAAAGAATGTTGTCTGATAGAGATGGAAGCATTAAATAAAACACAAGTTAAAATTATTTCAAAGTATTTTGTGTGATGGTTAATTTTATGTTAACTTGGCTAGGCCATGGGACCCAGTTTTTGATTAAGGCCTGTCTAGATGTTGCTGTGAAGCTCCTTTGTATACGTGATTATTATTTAAATCAGTAGTCTTTGAATAAAGTAGATTACTCCCTATACAGGGGTGGGCCTCATCCAATTAGCTGAAGGCCTTAAGAGAAAAGACTGAGGTCCCCTCAAACATAAATAAACTCTGCTTCCAGATTGCCTTTGGACTTCAGACTGCAGCATCAGCTCTTCCTTGGGAATCTGTCCTGTCCTGTCAGACTGTCCTGCAGGCATATTTCAGACTTGCCGGGTCCCATAACTGCACGAGCCAATTCCTTACAATAAATCAATCTCTATCTCTTCCTCTCTCCATACATAAACACAGGAATGCAGACACAAACACACACACACACTTACACACTTCTTTTGCTCTCTTTATTAGTTCTGTCTCTCTGGAGAACCCTGAATAATAAACTTTGTTTCAAAGTGATTTCATATACATGAAGCATAATAAACAGGTATTCACTTTTAAAGTTAGTACTACTTACTAGAGGTAGAAGCTCTGGAAATTTATATGCCACTTCACTTTTGCTTAGCAACACATGCAAACCTGCAGGAAGAACAAACCAAAAATGTATTTTTATAAGTGAAAATCTTTAGGAGAAAAAACCCCCCTAAATATTCACTCACCTTTATATCTAACTTCTTTTCTCTTTGAGAACCTACCATGCTACAAATTATGATACAGAATAAACTGCATCCATAAATAAAGCTTTATTTTCATGAATCTCTGTATCCAAGGCACACTTAGAACTAGTCTTAATTACATGTACCAACATACACTGATGACATTTTATGAAGTAAATATTAGGCATAGAAACATAGCAAGAGCACCCATATAATGATCAAAGCAATTTATATATGTCCTGCCAGCTTTAACAGTCATAATTCACTGGGCAATGGAGTTTCTTCCCATTCAAAGTATTGTAGTGAGATCCTTCTGGCATCTGAACAGAGAAACTGGACCTGGGATTCACTGCACTGATCCTGACCTCAGAATTAAGTTCTCCAGAACTTCCAGTTTAGGATAAAAGCCTCTTTAGTTCCTAAATGCAAAGGGCTCTTTCATGGCTCAACCTTAGATAATAATTCTGTTAACTAAGAATTAATTATCCTGTTTATATTGTATAAACAGAGAATGCTTTTTACAATCTTATCACTAACTGTTGCCCACTCGGTCAAGCCTGGTTTGAGGCTTTCCTCATTCAAGAAGAGCTGCATTACAAATCCCATTCTAATAACTTATACTCAGCACTTGCCACTCAAGCTCCATTAGCACACACTCCAAGTTGTTCTTGAACTGTTTTGTGTATGTTTACTTTGCTCTCCAATTAGATTATGAGCACTGAGGCCATTTGTCAAACACAGTGAGACAGAAGGCTCAAAAATGTTCACTGAGAACAGCTGAGGGAGGATAATGAGGTAGGCAGAGATTGGTACATTTCAGAGTACTGACTATTTTCTCTGTGGATAACTATCAGCATCAGCTATCACCCATACAACCGTATTTTTAAAGGCAGAAAAAATCAGCAGCTGAGCTGGAGAAAGGACTCACTTCCCTGCATTCCAGCTGAATACCTTTTTACACTACGCTGCCACTTGCCTATGTTGAGGATCAAGCTCAGTTATGCTCAAAGCACTTAGAAAAAACAAAACTGGGCCTGAACAAGTTTTAGGAATTAAGGGATTTCTTTTTACATTCTCAACTTCAGTCCAGGTACTTATTTGCTGTGCTACTGAAATTCAGATGTCTAAGTTTTCTTACATCACCATGGTTGCAGTAACAATCCAAAGGCTGATGAAATGCTATCAGCGGGATAATGGGGACAATGTGATAACGCTCAGAACGATAAAAAAAAAGAAAACAACAAAAAATACGCTTTCAGAAATGACAGAGGGATCATTACTATTGATCCCCTGGACATTGGAAGGATAAGAAAGGAGCACTGTGAACAACTCTATGCCCACAAGTTTAATAATTCAGATGAAATGGACCAATTTCTTGAATAGAGAAACTACCAAACTCACACAGGCAGAAACAGATAACCAGACCAGCCTGTTATCTATTAAAGAAGCTGAATCAGTAATTCAAAACCTTCCAAAGAGGAAAATATCACATCCATATGGTTTCACTGGTGAATTTTACCATATATTTAAGGAAGAAATAATACCAATTCTCCACAATCTCTTACATACACACACACATACACACAACCACTTTCACATCATATTGTTACTGAGCTACGCACTTAACATAAATCACAAATTCTGCAATGAGTAAAAATATCTAGCTTTCCATCTTCTCCTTTCTATTCAGGAACTAAAGGGAACAATAATTATGTGAGTAGGGCAAGAATTCCTACAATCAAGAAATATGGACAGAAGTGTCTTAAAATGAGTCTGCAGAGATGGACAAGTGTGTATTCAAAGTTTTTGGCTGCTGTGAGGTGGCAGCTTCAAATATTCTACAAAGTATAAACGGCTTGTAAATCAACTATTTATGATGAAAAATCTATCACCCCAACTTGGGACTCACTCCTGACTGGCTGCTTAAAAAGGTTATCAATAAATGATTAAGAAAGAGCTCATATGAGATAAAATCTAGGGTGGTTTCAATTTTGTCAGCAATAACTTAAGTGACAGGCTGATCTGAATTGTAACAGACTTTGAAGCTAGGTTGAGTTAAACAATAAAACACGGTGTCTACATTTAAGAAGTCTGAAGAAGCACTATGGTACAATTGTTACCAACATGGCTTCTGATGCCAAACTACCTCAAAATTCCTACTCTGACTCTTTCTTGCTGTGTGACAACCAAGCAAATCACCTCTGTGTCTCAGTCTTCCCATATGTAAACTTAATTATAATACCTACCTCACAGACTGATGTGATGATTTAATAAGTTGATGCACATCTCAGACTAATGCGTAGTATGTATTCAATAAATACTAATCACAAACAACAATTTAAAAGATATTTTCAGTGTTTTCTTGGGGGAGAAATGCTTTACCTGCAAGTAAGCGAGAAACTGGGAGGTGAATGCTAACTTTTTCTTGAGAAACACAGTATCTGATAGTTTCCACTGAATGTCCACAAATGCTTAATGTGACTGGCTGTTCACCATCAGTAAAACCACCATGACATTGCATCAATACAGCAAGGCATTTCTTGTAAGCTTCAATTAACACTTTTTCCTAAAAAAGAGGGTTTTCTGTAAGTTACTCAAAAGGCTGGGTTTCTACAACATTGAATAAGCACACTGAATTCAACAATGAGTAAGTACCTCAAATACTAACACAGGCAAAATCAAACCCAATTTTCCCTTCCCAACTTGGTCCCTCTTCTAGTGCCCTGTCCCAGTGAATGACATCTCTGTACAGCTGTGGAAATCTAGAAGTTATTCCAACACCTTGCTTTCCCTCATTCCCTGATCTATCACCAAGCAGTCAAATTTAAATTTATATGAGATAAAATCTTTTAAATTTCTCTCAAACCTGGCCACCGATGACCTCCAATAACTCAAAGGAAAGCCAGTCACCACTCTATTAAATTCCCTGCTTCTACTCTTGCTCCCCTCCATCCACTCTCCACACAGAGTAATTTTTAAAAACGTGTAAATTGGATCATGTCACTTTTCTCCTTGGTAGTCTCTAATGATGTCCCACTTCAGTTAGAATAAAATCCAAACTTCCTTCCATGGCCTCCAAGGCACTACAAAATTTACTTAAAAATCTGTCCATTTCTCTGCCTTCAAGCCCTATGCTCCAACCAGAGCCTTCTCACAGCTCCCCTAACAACCACACTCCTCATCACAGAGCATGACGCAACTGTCCCTTAGTCAGGAATAGTCCTTACTCTTTGATCAGTTAACTCTGATCTGACACATAGCTCAGATCTGAGAGAAGCCTTCTCTAACCTCCCAACTGAAACAGGTTCTCATCTAGAAGTTTTGGCCAAAACAAGAACAAATAATTTTAAGACACAGGAAAATGTTCCAATAGTACAACTTTACTTTTAGATAAATTTAGAAACTATGCTCAAAATCTAGATGGGATAATGGAAGAAATAAAGACAGCAACGTAAGAGAAAGAGAGTATGAATTATTTCTTCCTCTATATATTTTCCAAGTTTTTTTTCAAAAAGAGACTTTAGAATATCAAATTTATACGTGTAAGAGGAAAATCTGCTGTTTTATGAGCTAAGTATCACCACTATCCTCCCCAAAGCTCCTCAAAATTTACTTAAAAATCTGTCTATTCCCCCTGCCTCCATTTATCTCCTATCTCCTACCCCTAGAAGACACTCACGTCTAAAGCACACCAGTCCTGCATCATTGAAATAACATGTGTTAATTTCATTTGCAATGTGAAGGCTGCTTCCCACTCTGGTTCCATTTCAATATGCTGTCCTACTTGACGTGTGATTGGATCCATTCCCTTAAAGAAAGTGAAAAGATTTTAAATGAATTAAAATTATATTTGTTCTCTTTACTTAAAAAGTAATGTAGAAGACATACATACTGATTACAAAAACATATAAAGTAAAAGGCTTAATAGGAAGTTTCAAGTAGTATGACAAAGTCCAACTTCTTAAATTACATGTTTAACTAACATCCTCTAAAATATAAATTAAAAATCCCAGTGAAGTATATATAGCAAATTATTTTAGAAGCAATCTTCTATATGTTTTAAACAATAAAATGAATACTTCATTGCAACAATCCTTCAAATTCCTTTTTAGGTCTGTTACCTATAGGAAAATTATTAGAAGAAACCTGACAGGCTTTTAAAATGTTATTAAATTTATAAAAATATTTTATTCAAAATGAACAAAGTAGACATTGTTTCTATAGATACCCAAAACAGCACAAGACACAGAAGTATTATTATAAATTAAACTCCCACAGAAAAATCTCAAATAAACAATCTAACCCTACACCTAAAAGAACTAGAAAAAGAACAAGAGAAGCCCAGAGGAAGTAGAAGAGAAGAAATAATAAAGATCAGAGTGGAAATAAATGACAGAGAGACTAAAAAAACAATACAAGACATCAGTGAAACCAAGAGCTGGCTCTCTGAAAAAAATAAACAAGATCAATGAACTTTTAGCCAGACTCACCAAGAAACAAAGTCAGAGGATCCAAATAAAATCAGAAATGGAGATATAACAACTGACATCACAGAAGTACACAGGATTGTAAGAACATTCTATGAACAACTATATGCCAAAAATTTAGATAACCTGGGAGAAATGGACAAATTCCTAGAAACATACAATCTTCCAAAACTGAATCAGGAAGAATCAGAAAACCTGAACAGACCAATAACAACTAATGAAATTGAAGCAGTAATAAAAAAACTACCAGTAAAAAGCTCTGGATGGGATGGCTTCACAGGCAAATTTTACCAAACATTCAAAGAAGACCTAACACCTATTCTCAAATTATTCCAAAAATTCAAGAGGAAAGAAGACTTTCAAGCTCTATTTTATGAGGCCATCATTATCCTAATTAAAAAAACAAATAAAGGCACTACAAGGAAAGAAAATATCCCTGATGAACAGATAACTAAAATCCTCAACAAAGTATTAGCAAATCAGATCCAGCAATACATTAAAAAGATCATACACCATGACCAAGTGGGATTTATTCTGGGGATGCAAGGTTGGTACAATAGTCACAAATCAATAAATGTGATATATAAACAAAATGAAAGATAAAAAATCACATAATCATATCAACAGATGTACAAAAAGCGTTCGATAAACTCCAGCACCCATTTATGATAAAAATTCTCAGCAAAGTGGGGATAGAGCGATCATATCTCAACATAATAAAGGCTATATATGAAAAACCTACATTCAACATCACACTCAATGGGCAAAAACTAAAAGTGTTTCCTTTAAGATATAAGACAGGGATGTCTGCTTTCATCACTCTTATTCAACACAGTACTGGAAGTTTTAGCCACAGTGATCAGATAAGAAGACAAAATAAAAGGCATTCAAAATGGAAAAGAGGAAGTAAAACTAAATGCAGATGACATGATATTGTACCAAGAAAACCCTAAAGATTCCACCAAAATCTACTACATCTAATATAATAATTCAGCAAAGTAGTGGGATACAAAATTAATACTAAGAAATCAGTGGCACTTTTTTTTCTTAATCCTTACTGAAGATATTTTTTCCATTGCTTTAGAGAGAGAGTGGAAGGGGGAGCAGGGGGAGAGGGGGGAGGGGAGAGAGAGACACACACACACACACATCAACTGGTTGCCTCCTGCTCTCCCACTGACTGGGACGGGGGACTGAGCTTGCAACCGAGGTACATGCCCTTGGCTGAAATCCAACCAAGACCCTTCAGTCCTTGGGCTGATGCTCTAACCAGTGAGCCAAACTGGCTAGGGCGAGAAATCAGTGGCATTTTTATACACCAATAATGAACTACCAGAAAAAGTAACTAAGAAAACAATCCCATTTACTATTGCAACAACAAAAAAAGGTACCTAGGAATAAATTTAACCAAGGAGATAAAAGACCAGTACTCGGAAAACTATAGAACATTGAAAAAGAAATAGAAGACACAAACAAGTGGAAGCATATACTGTGTTCATGGATTGGAAGAATTAACATTATTAAAATATCCATACTACCCAAAGCAATCTACAGATTCAATGCAATTCCCATTAAATTACCAATGGTATATTTCACAGATTTAGAACAAATATTCCAAAAATTTATATGGAATCAGAAAAGACCCTGAATAGCCTCAGCAATATTGAGAAAGAAGAACAAAGTTGGTGGGGTCACAATACTAGATATCAAACTCTAGTACAAAGCCCCTGTAATCAAAATAGCCTGGCACTGGCACAAGAATAGGCATATGGATCAATGAACTGAACAGAGCGCTCAGAAATCAACCCACACCTTGACGGTAAACTAATATTTGACAAAGGAGGCAAGAGCATACAATGGAGTAAAAATAGCCTTTTCAATAAATGATGTTGGAAAAATTGGACAGGTACTTGCAAAAAAATCAAACGAGACCACCAACTTAAACCATACACAAGAATAAACTCAAAATGGATAAGAGATTTAAATGTAAGTTGTGAAACCATAAAAATCCTAGAAGAAAACAGGCAGTAAAATCTCAGACATCCCTCATAGCAATATTTTTGCCGATACATCTCCTAGAACTAAGGAAACAAAGGAAAAAATAAATAAATGGGACTACATCAAACTAAAAAGCTTCTGTACAGCAAAAGAAAACATCAACAAAATGAAAAGGAAGCACACTCTAGAGAACATATGAGCCAATGATAAATATGATAAGGGGTTAATTTCCAAAATATATAAAGAAATTATACAACTCAACATCAGGAAGATAAACACCCCGATTAAAAAATGGGCAAAGGACCTGAATAGACACTTCTTCAAAAAGGACATAGAGGTGGCCAAGAAATATATAAAAAAATGCTCAATGTCACTAATCATCAGAGAGATGCAAATTAAAACTACAATGAGTTATACTATATTATATAAATATCACATCAAGGAAAAAGAAATAAGGAAACATTAAAAACCCTCAAACATTTTAGTTTCTTAAGTAACTGACAACACTTCCACGTAAGAATATTAAAAAAAAAAATAACCCTGCAAACTCCAAAGATTGTTAATGGTGATCAAAAGAAAAACCTAATACAAAAGAACAGTAGAGCCCTGGCCAGGTGGCTCAGTTGGTTGGAGCGTCATCCCGTGCACCAGGAGGTTGCGGGCTCGATCCCCAGTCAGGACAAGTAGGGGAGGCAACTGATTGATGTTTCTCTCTCACATGGATGTATTGATGTTTCTCTCTCTAAAAATAAAAACAAACAAACAAAATAAACATGTCCTCGGGTGAGGATTAAAAAAAAGAACAGATGACTGAACCTTTGCTAGGATCTCATTCATTCTACACCTTTCCAAGAGTTTCCAATTAAAGAGGCGCTTCTTGGGCCAAATTGTAGCCATACAAAATCACCCTCTTGGAGATACACCCAAAATGAAATAAATGCATGGACAGAAAGATGGTCAGTTCAATGAACAAGAAGCAACAACAAAAAACAAAAAAAAAAAAAGGAAGAAAGAGAAGAAAAAGGAAATCGAGTATTTCCTTTTTAAAATGTGTCAGTTTATACATACCTGCATACATTTGAGTAATTCCAAAAAGGCATCAAATCCTTCTAGGAACTTCTGCCTCAAATCATCTGACCATTCCGTTGGTTTGCTAATCAACACATACCTGAAGAAGATAAAAGTATCAATGAATACATGGATAAACACTGACATTTTACAAGTTGCAACTGGTTTGATAATTAAACAAAAGCTTACTTGAGGTCTAAAATAAGGCTCTGAACTCTCCTAAATTTGAAGGCTTGTAAAGCAGTGTATCGTTCAAACTGAAATCTACCCTGGGCATCTCGATGTCTCAAATGATCCATAAAAGTCTTAATGATGATGGTCAGCAGGTTTTCTTGTGTGATGAGCATCCGAGCCTAGAACAAAGTGTATCAGAGTACATGGTAATCAAAACCTATTTACTGGGAAGTTAGGAAAACCACCAACATTGGCTAGAGCTTTCAGTTTAAAGCTTTTCAACACGATTATAGTATAATATCATAAATAATGCATTACTGTGTATTTCTAAATAACAATTACTTACTCCAATTGCCACTTGTATGAAGCAAAAATTATATCACGGAGAAAGATGCCAGAATGTTAGGAGACAGATCCAAGGTTCATTATTCAAAGATAATTCAGAGTGGGGGGTCTGAACCAGGCTGCAAATTTTCCTTAACTGAGACATTTAGACACCTATAATGGTATGGTATAATTACTCTAGGATCCACAGGTTTATATCACAGATTCTGTAGAACTCAGTATAAAACTATTATTTCCTCTCAATCTCCTTAGCTGAGATTTATTTTTTGTTTCTAAGTATAGATATACATACCTATGTATTTTTGAGTAAGCAAATACACTTAAATGATGCAAAAAACAACAGGTAAAAAATGAGTCTCCTAGTTCTTGAGGTTCCCCTTGCTAAGGCAATCAGTTAGGTTTCCTGCATATTCTCCCAGAGATGGTATATGTGTATAATAATAAACATACATATACATACATACATTTGTAATACATGGATTGCTAAGTAGATGAAAGTATGGATACGTATAATTATATCCACCACCCCAAGAATAGCGTATTATAAACACTGTTCTGCACTTTGTTTTTCCACTTAATATATTTTAGAGACTGTCCCATATCAATTCATATAAATTCCCTCATTCTTTGTAACTATCACTAGGTATACTTTTCTATCATACTTTATTTAGTCATGCCCTTACTGGTGAGATATTTGTGTTTTTTCCCAGTCTCAAGTTATTTATTACAAAAGATGCTACAATAAATATCTTCCAACTCTATGCAGTTGGAAGAATATTTATAGTTTCCTAGAAGTGGAATTATTGGGTTAAGGTATATATACATTATAACTTTTAGCTGATATCACCAAATTGTTCCCTCAAAGAAGCTTACCATTTTATTTATTTAGTTTTATCTTTATTGTTGAAAGTATTACAAATGGCCCCTTTTATCCCTCATTGATCCCCTCTACCCTGCACCCCGCCAGGCCTTCAGCACACTGTTGTCTGTGTCCATGGGTTATGCATATTTGTTCTTAGGTTGCTCCCCGTCCGTCCCCACCTTCCCTCTGAGATTTGTCTGTCTGTTCCATGCTTCTATGTCTCTGAATCTATTTTGTTCATTGGTTTATTTTGTACATTAGATTCCACATGAGTGAAATCATGTGACACTTGTCTTTCTCTGCCTGGCTTATTTTGCTTAGCATAATACTCTCCATGTCCCTTCATGCTATCCCAAAGGGTAAGAGATCTTTCTTTTTTCCAGCTGCATAGTATTCCATGGTGTAAATGTCCAAGAAGATGCTTGATATGATTTCAGTCTTCTTGAACTTGTAGAGACTTGTTTTGTGTCCTAACATGTGGTCTATCTTTGAGAATGTCCCATGTGCACTTGATGAGAATGCATATTCTGCAGCTTTGGGGTGAAATGTTCTGTAAATGCCAATTAAATCCATCTGATCTAGTGCGTCATTTAGAGCCACTGTTTCCCTGATTTTATTGTCTGGAAGATCTATCCAGTAAACTCAGGGGGGTGTTAAAAACCCCTACTATGACTGTATTGCTGTCTATCTCTCCTTTAAAGTCTTCCAGAAGTTTTTTGTTTTTTTTTTCAGCCTATGCCTTTTGTTTTGAGGTGGAATTCTTGTAGACAGCATATATTTGGACCATGTTTTATTACCTACTCAGCTATCCTATGTCTTTTGATTGGAGCATTTAATCTATTTATACTTATCTATTGCCATTTTTCTTCTTTATGCCTATGTTTCTCTGAAGCTTACCAATTAATATGTCCATCTATAGTGTGTGCCTTCCCCTCATGCCCTCAATGATGTAATGCAATTTCAAACATTTTGATCTCAACCATTCTGATAGTTTTAATATACATCTTACTATGAGTGAGGTTGAACTTTGTAAAAACAATCTGCATTTCCTTTTTTGCTACACAGTAAAGTTAGAAAAGTCTAATATTACTTTGAATGCCACATATTACTCTAATCATGGATTTCTCCCCTCTTGTATAGCCTAACTAGGTTCCAAGCTGTTATTGGTGCTAGGTGACTATTTAACTAGGTCTTATATTAGTCAATATCATGTTTATTAGCAATACAGAAAGTTGCATCAAAAAGTAGGACCAGCCCTGGCTGGCGTGGCTCAGTTGGTTGAGTGTCGTCCCAAGCACCAAAAGGTCAAAGGTTCAATTTCTGGTCAGGCCACATGCCAGGGTTGTGGGCTCGATCCCCAGTAGGGGTTGTGTAGGATGTTTCAATCGATGTTTCTCTCTCAAATCAATAAAAACATATTTTAAAAAAATTAGAAAGAGAGAATGGGGCAGAAACCACATTTGAAGAGAGGGTGGGTCCAAAATTTCCAAAACTGGGAAAGGTACAAGCCTAGAGACTTAATATCTACAAATTCCAATACTGTGAATATAAAGAAAACCACATCTAAGTAAATCATAGTAAAACTGCTAAGATCTAAGACAAATGCCAGTAAAGTTATTAGGCATTCCAAATGACTAAAAATGAAAAGGGGTAAATATTTAAAAAAAAAACCAATAAAATCAAACAATAGGAATAGAACTATGTATGACCATATAATGGCATTATCAGACAATTACTTTAAAATAGCTATGATTTACATATTCTGGAAATTGAGGAAAAGATCAGAGAATTTCACCAGGAAACTAGAATGTATTAAAAAAATAAAAACAACTTTTACTTCAGGGTTCAGGGAAGATGGAGTAGATGTACTTTTTTCTAGTCTCCCCATTAAGTGCAACTAAAAACTCTGGACATGATATGCAAGTAGAGCACCGGGAGACTCTGAAAGGCGGAGAGAAGGTACGCTGGTTAGGGACCTCGGGATCCAAGGAATGACACAGAAGAGTTCTTTGTTTTCACCTCCCATACCCCAGACTTGGAGCTGAAGAAGCTGGTAATCCGCAAATGCCAATGGGCATAGACTTTAAAAAAAAATGCCCCCTAAAAGCCTGCTCCTTCTAGCCACAGGGAAGGAGTAACCTAACAAAACAGAAAGCTTTCAGACAATAACCCCTCCAACTCCAGCCAACCTCCACAGAAACAACTGTGACTCTATCCGCACTGCACCCCCAGAGGCAGAGTGGGGAGTCTGGACTTCCACTCTCAGGCTGAAGCGTGGTGCCTGACTGCAGTGAGGACGCATCCGTAACCTCCAGGGCAGCGCTACTCAAAGTATGGGCCACACGCCAGAGCCCTGACAACTGCTTGTTGCCAGCTGTGACGAGTCTGCACAAGAAGGCAAAATCAACTACTTAAAACAGTTCAGCAGACATTATTTTTCATAGCAAGATTTTTGCTGAAATCAGTAGTGTATTGTTTCATGTTCTGGTACAAACTGTTTATCTTTTCATAACTGACACTTTGGGTAAAACTGCTCTAGAGTGACCCTTCAATGTATCAAGTGAATGTACAACTAACAAGTTAATAAAGAGGAAAAATAAAATAATAAATATTTAATCCAAAAGAAGGTAAAAAAGGAGAGAAAAAGAAACAAGATAGGTGGGTTAAACAGAAAAAAGTCATAAGGTGGTAAATATAAAGCCAAATATAGGGGTAATTATATTAAAGGTTCAGAAATCTAATTAAAACATTAAGAGTGTCAGACTGGATAAACAAAAAAACCCAAATACATGCTTTTTATAAGTGATACTTAAATATAAGGGCATAATAGAAAAGTTAAAACTATAACAATGGAAAAGATATACTATGCAAATACTAACCAAAAGAAACCAGTTGTTGCTACAATATCAGATAAATTAGACTTCAAGGTCAGAACTGTTACTTGAGATGAAAAGAGATAATTCATAGTGCTAAAGGGCTCAATTTGGGAAGTACAATTCTAAATTTGTATGCACTCAACCCCATTGCTTTAAGATATATGAAGCAAAAACTTAGAGAAGTACAAGGAGGAAAAAATCACCAGTCATTGCTGGAGATGGCCAACACACTTCCACAGCTCACAGAACAGGTAGACAAAAAATCAGTAAGTAGGTAAAAGACTTACACAATGAAAATCAACAAACTCCACCTAAGTGACATACATACATACTGCACCCAATACTGAGAGAACAGACATTGCTTTCAAGTCCACACTGAATATTTACCAAAACTGACAACATTCTGGGCCATAAAGCCAAGTCTCAACGAATTCCAAAAGACAAAAATCAGAGTATATTCTTTGACCACAGTGAAATTAAGCTAGAAATTCATAACAAAATAATTATAAAATACCCAAGTGTTTTGAAATTTAACAATACACTTCTAAGAATAATCACAAAGAAGAAAAAATGGGTTAAAGAAGAAATCACAGAGGAACTTGGTTTTATGAACTGAATAAAAGTATTACATAAAAGAGTGGGATGAAGCTAAAAAATTGTTCAGATGGAAACTTAAGCCTTAAAGGAACTTACCAGAAAAGGCTGAAAGTCAAGAAAAAACAAAAAGAACAGTAATCGCCAAAATTTTTTCTCATTCCTGATCTCAGGGGAAAAGTTTTTAATATTTCACCGTTGCATATGCTGCTTGCTTTGGGTTTTTACTTTTTGTTTTGGCTTTAGGTGCTCTATCAGATTAAATAAGTTCTATTTCATTCCTAGGTTTGCTATGAGGTATTTTTTGTTTGTCTTAAATCATAAATAAGCGTTTAATTTTCATGAATTCAGGAAAAGCATTTGATATGATTTCCCCCTCCTTTTTATTTGTTAAATACGGTGAATTATACCAGCTGATTTTTGTCAAATGTTGTACTCCTCCTGGTTGTGCTGTATAACCCTTTTGAAAATACTGCTTGATTCGATTTGTGTGACCTCATTTGTGGTAATTAGATGTTAATTTTCTTTTCTTGTAACTGCCTTGTTGGGTTTTGGTATAAAGATTACAGAGGACTCAGTTAAACTGGCAAGTACATTATCTTTTCCTGTCTTTTGGAAAAACTTATGTAAGACAGATGCTATTTCCTTCTTCAATATTTAGAAGAAGTCCCCAGTGCAGCCATTTGGGTCTAGAGATTTCTGTATGAGATTTTTATACTAATTAAATTTTTCTATTTCTTGTTTTCTCTTTTAATAACTATTGTTTTTTCTTAGAAATGTCTTCTCATATCATCCAAATTTCTAATTTTATTAATTAACTTGGCCCTAGTATTGTCTTATTTTCTACAATATCTGTAAGATCTATAGTTTTGTTTAAATTTAAAAATTTGTTTTTCTTATTAGTCTTACTAGAGATCTATCCCTTTTTCCTGGCTTTTTCAAAGTACCAACTTTTGGTTGTGTTGGTTTTTCTCTTTTGAACATTTGTTTTATTAATTTCTGCTCTTTATTATTTCCCTTTTTTAACTTTCTTTAGACAAAAGACATAAGTTTTTACAATGGCCTTCAAAGTCTGGCACAACAACTCCTACCTTCACCCCACTGCTCAAACTCACTGGCCATTCTGTTCTTCCTACTCACTTTAGCAACATAAGCTTGTTTTGGTTCTTTCTTCCAAAATGCCAAGTGCACATTCATCTCAGAACTTTTGTAGTTGCTGTTCCCTCCACCTAGAAAGGTTTTTCCACTAGTCAGTCACACCACTCACTCTCTCATTTCCTTCAGGTCTCTGTTCAAACATCACCTCTGAGAGGCCTTCCCTGATGACTCTATAAAATATGACCCCACCACTGTCACTTTATCTCCCTCCTTAACCTGCCTTTCTACTTCATAGCACTTATCAACATTTGATTTATAATAAAGAGTATGTAATTGTTTATGTATCTTTCCCCAATTAGACTATAAATTCCATGCTGTATTTATCCCGAGCCCAAAACAGTGCCTAATTAATAAAGGTGATAAATATGTTTTGAATAAATGAATACATACAAGAAAGAAAAATAAAACACTGAATTAGAAAAAACAACAAAAATTATTTGCAGATTACTAAAAATTCCAAGGAATCAACACAAAATATTAGAAGAAATGTTAATAAGAGAACCAGACAGATATAAGTTGGATTATATAAAAATCAGTTTTCCTATACAACTAGCCATAGCCAGATTTAAAATATGAACAATTTACTACCACATCAAAAATATAAAACATATAGCCTGGCTGGTGTGGCTCAATGATTGAGTGTCAATCCAGGTACCAAGAGGTCAACATTAGATTCCTGGTCAGGGCACATGCCAAGGTTGCAGGCTCCATCCCCAGTAGGGGGCGTGCAGGAGGCAGCCGATTGATGAGGTTCCTATCTCTCTAGCCCTCTCCCTTCCTCTCTCTGAAATCAGTAAGAACATATTTTTAAAAATATTTTAAAATATATATAAATAAAACATATAAACTTTTAAACTGTGTAAGACCTATAACAAGAGAACTATGAAGCTTTTACTAAGAGCATAAAAATAACATTTGAACAAATGAGGGCAAATTATATTTCTAGAGGGGGATATTCAATATTGCAAATACACCAGTTCTTCCCAAATTATCTATAAACACAGTATGTTTTCAGTGAAAATCCTAGTGTTCTTGTTTTATTAAAATTGACAAACTGATTTTTGTTCTTTAAAAAAAAAAGGCCTAAGAATAATTAAATTTTTGGAAAAGAATAACGAAAGAAGATTCAATGATTTTCAACCTTCTTCATCTCATGGCACATAAACTAATTTCTAAAATTCTGCAGCACACCAAAAAATATATTTTTTGCTGACCTGACAAAAAATAGGTATAATTTTGATTCATTTACATCGGATGGCTATTTGTGTTGGCTGCTGCTATTTTTTATCTGACAGTCACAGGGAAAAGAGGCCAGTGCCCCTGACTGAATAGTCAGGTACTGCATGTTTTAAAAATCCTTGCGGCACACAGGTTGCAAATAGTTGCTCTAAGTTATCAAAATGAAATATTAAACTAAAATTATTAAAACTGAGTACTGGCATAACAATAGACAAAAAGATAAATGGAGGAGAAATGCACACAGATTTGAATAGACATGGGATTGTCTCAGAGGCTTCTCAAACTTATTCCTGACTAAACTGAAAGCATCCCTTTCCCTCCTCACAAATCCTACTCATTCTCCAAAACTCCCCATGCAAATGGAACATCTGCTTGGATGCAAGTCAGAACCTGGGAAACATCTTTATACTCTCCCCTCAAACCCAACCACCAATCATTCACCAAACCCATTATCCCTCATACCCAACATCTGGCTGTTTCTATAGATTTTACTACCTAAATATCTCTCACAACTCATAACCACTGCCACAATCCCAGTTCAAGCTACTATCAATTCCTGTCTGGATCATTGTATTGGCTTCTAACTAAGTTCTCCACACTCACTTTTGCTCCCACCAGTTTGTGCTGCAAACTATAAGCAGCATGATCTTTTTAAAAAAATCACAAATGTGACAGTGTGCCACTCAAAATTCTTCAATGTCTTCCCATGTTCTTAAGATAAAAACCAAAATCCTAAATTGGCTATAATAATATGATAATATGTCATTAATGGGTAAATAGTTTTCAGACAGCTTCAAATGCACTAGAATATACCCTTGAACACAGAAGTAATGGGGGTGGGGTGGGGGGCGGGAGTCATTAAAAAAACTGGAAAATACACCTGGTTAGTAAAATAACTAGAATACTCTTAAATCTATACAGTTTGGCCCCTGCCTACGTTTCTGGTCTCATTTCACTCCATGTTCAAGGGTCTTTAAATGTACTGGCTTTGTGTTCCCTGTTGAGGAACTTTTCTACTTCAGGACATTCCTAAGTGCTAGTCCCTCTGCACAGACTTCCCTTCATGAACCTGCATAAAGATCCATAGAGCCCGGCCAGGTGTAGCTCAGCGGTTGAGCGTCAACCTAGGATCCAGGCGATTGGGGTTCGATTCCCGGTTAGGGTATATGCCCGGGTTGAGGGCTCCATCCCCAGTTGGGGGTGTGCAAGAGGCAGCCAATCAATGGCTCTTTCATCACTGATGTTTCTATCTCTCTCTCTCCCTTCCTCTCTGAAATCAATAAAGATATATTAAAAAAAAAAAAAAATCCTTAGAGAATCCCTCTCTGAACTGTGGAAAAAGGTCAATCTCTCTATTATTCTCTCTCAAAACAGCCAAATTCTTCAGTTTCCATATAATTTTAATCAATAATGTATGTGAGTCTTTTCCACTGTTGTAAGTGCCATGAAGGCAAGGAACACATCTGTTTTTGCTTACCACTACATTTCCAAAGCCTAGAACTGTGCCCAATAAATAATAAGTCCTCAATAAATTTTGTTAAACAAGTTAAACAGTGATGCCTTCTGGAGCAACTAGTAAAACTTAGTATAAGACCAACTAATCATCATGATTCCACTGTCTTAGCTCCCCCTTTCCCTTACTGGGGGAAGACACTTCTCAAAATGTAAGATTATATTTAAAAGCTGTATGTTTCTAATGAATAACTTTGTTAAACCAATCAGCTTAATTTTAACTCATCAATTCAAAACAAGATAGTAAAGATTAAGGTAAATTGACTTTTCCCTCCAGAACATATTTGAGGATATGTTCTAGTATGGCTGAAGGTGTATGAAGTCTGATAACCCATTAATGAAATATTACTCTATTTAGGAATATACAGATCTTAGTTCTCTATTACTTCAAGGCTTTACTTTTGATAATGAAAAACAAAAAAGTTCTTCTTAGTCTTTCAGTACTTACAAGTGAAGGAACTGTGAATATCTGAACCGAGAGGTCTGCGACTGAAAACTCTCTGTCGTGGTCATCTGTCACATAATCACTCTGCAAACGCTCATAGTTCTATTAAGAAGGCAAAAAAAGGCAAGGAGTGCCAACTATCAGTTACAAAGAAAAGGCAAGCACTACTCACCAGAGTAGGTGCGGTGAAGAACTGGACAGACAGAGCAGTCACGGACACTGCTCGCTCGTGATCATCCTCCATAAAATCTCTCTGCAACTGCTGGTAATTCTAAACAACAAGGGGGAGATTCACCTCTAATCCACAATGACCAAATGTTTAAGGATTATAATGAAAAGTCAGTGCTGGAGGAGTCAGTGAGATAACACTATAATGATAACTGGAATGATTTCTACCAAATAAAGTGTGTATAAATATTGATTCACTAGACAATCTGTTCAAACACAAATGGCAGTTTATGAGCTGAAATAGGACTACTGGCTACTAAAATCCCGGAATATAAGAGACTTTGCACTGTCACTGATAAATCTAGACTTCTATTACTTCTGGATGCACTTTACATCAGATTCACATTACATTTGAATCACCTGATGGCTCTTTCAAAGTACATGTGTTTGGGCTCCATTCTCGGTCAATCTGCTTCAGCAGCTTTGAGAATAAAACACAAACACATGTATTCTGAAAGAACACCCCAACCGATTCTTACATGCTTCCTTGGCTAAGGACTTCTAATTTATGTAAAAACAAACAAACAAACAAACAAACAAGCAAAACCAGTTAGCTTAATCACATGCTGTTAAAAGGGGGAAGAATGTAAGTCAACAATATCAACAATCTAGAGTTCGTGATTCTTAATATACATATCGTTTCAACTAAGATAATGTCTTTCTTGTATAAATTTTAATAGAAATAATACCATAATTCACAATGGGACAGGTTTAAATTCTTCATTTATCATTTCATATCATACACACTGTATAGACAAACATTCATATTATCATGGCAGATGATAAACAAGAAAAGCCTCAATGAATTTTTTTCTATTGATAAAAGATAAAAATATTATTTATGAATCAATGAATTTTATTCTATTGATAAAAGATAAAAATATTATTTATGAAGTTTCTTAGAATTTGAAATCAACACACTGACATATTACTATTAGCTGCTAATTTTACAAAGCCTGGATAACAGTTACTCTGAATATAACCTGACTTTTTTGTTAATCTTCAAATCTGAGAAACAATTTACCTTTGCAAATCGAATGGCAAACAGTTTCTTGTATTTCAAATCCATAAGTAGACTGCTCATGAACAACTGATGATACACACTCCTAGCACCTTTTACAAAGAGAGCAGATGTAAGATAAGGATATATAAAACAAGCCAAAAATTACATTCCCAAAGTTTTTATATGGTCAACTGTATTTTAATTTTTTTTTTTTTTGTTAAATATCTTTATTGATTTCAGAGAGAGGGAGAGAGAGAGATAGAAACATCAATGATGAGTTGCACGCCTCCGACTGGGGATCAAGCCTGCAACCCAGGCATGTGCCCTGATAGGGAATCGAATCCCGATCTCTTGGATCCTAGGTCGATGCTCAACCGCTGAGCCATGCCTGGCCGGGCAGTCAACTGTATTTTAAATTTCAAGAGTAAAACTACATGTGTTCCTTAGTATAAAATATTTTTTATAACCCGCTTCTTAAAAAAATATCAGTTTTTCTAAATGTAGTTTCTAAAAAAAATAAAGGTTATTTAATTTGGGTCATGGACCCAAAAATCTGTCTGTTTTTCCCCAAAGAATAAGACTGCATATGCTAATTCTAAAAACCATATTTATTAACTACCTTCCCAAATGAAAAAAAAGAAAAAGAAAACTTTAACATCCCAGTTACCTATATAGGTTCCCTTGTACCTTTTAGTATTTAAGAGACTTACCTTTCCACAATTTGGAATCATTAAGCATCAATCTATCCACGAGAGAAGAGTTTTCACCATCTGGCCCTTCTTGTAAACCAACTTGACATAAAATTCGGCGAAGACCATCTTAAAACAGGAAGAAAAGTAGTCATGAAACAGTAACTTCCGATATTAAAATAAAATGAAATTTTAGTACAAATGTTGAAATGAATCTATGGAGTTTTACTAAAAGTCAAATTTATTTAGAAAACTAAACATTAACTATTTTATTAACATTTTCATAAAAAGGAGAAAATTGCAAATCTTGCATTATACACAAACTCTCATGCCAGAACATCAAAATATATATCTATCAGAAAGGCAATGACCTCTTGTGCTGTAAAGAATTTAAAGAGTAAAGCACAGCCTGGTAAGGCGTGGCTCAGCAGTTGAGCATCAACTAGGATCCAGGAGACAGCGGCTCGATTCCCGGTCAGGGCATGTGCTCTGGTTGGGGGCTCGATCCCGTCAGGGGCGTGCAAGAGGCAGCCAATCAATGACGACTCTCTCATCACTGATGTTTCTATCTCTCTCTCTCCTTCTCCCTTCCTCTCTCTGAAATCAATAAAGACATTAAATAAATGAATAAATTTTTTCTTTAAAAAAAGGGCAAAGAATACAAAAAAAGCTCACTTAAATAAACATAGTTCTTCTAACACCAATGCTAATTAAATCACATTATAGCTAAACTGTATAATATAAAATTATGCTACCATTTAAAAGAAGGCATGACCTCAACGCTGTAATATATATCAGTTCTTTTTATCAATGCCATGCAAAATGTTCTTTATCATTAAACAAAAATTCACTGTGTATCTATTCATATGGACCTACTATGTGAGAGGCCCTGGAAAACAAATTCCTATATCCTCTAAATACAAAACTAAAAAAAAACACAAAAAACTTGCTCAAATATTGATATAAGCATTAACATAACCAAAACTTTAATACCTTTTTGTTTCATGCTTTATAATTAAAATCACTGTTTTCAGAATTCTACAAGCATGCACAATAATTAAAAAAATAATTTTTATTATCGCACGTATTGGCATACAAGCATCCAATGAAAAGCATAAAAACTCAAAAAATGAGGATAAAAACCCTGGCAGGGTGGCTCAGTTGCATGGAGTGCCATCTGTGGTGCACCAAAAGGTTGCAGGTTCAATTTCCGGTCAGAGCACGTATAGGAGGCAACTGATTGATGCTTCTCTCTCACATGGATGTTTCTTTCTCTCTCTCTCCCCTAAAATTTATGAATATATCGTCAAATGAGGATTAAAAAAAAAAGAAGGTAAGAAAAATAATTGGAAAGATATTTATAAGGCAAGCAAACATGTTCTCTTAAATATCCATACCTTCTTTTAATCTGTCAGGCCACAGTGTGGCAATGGTCTTTCAAACAGCATTACAATACACATTTCAGAAATTTTCTTTATAGTAAACATTAGACTGTCACTCATCCAAACCACATCTCTTGCCTGAAGACCAGTATGACAGATAGCTTCCATCTATTCCTGTTTTACTCTTTAATGCTATACACCAAACTTGTATTTTTGGTTCTAATTCTGTAACCATTATTTTAAAAAGATTATCTAAGTTGTATACTGTGGAAAAACATCTAAGTAAGTTCAAATTTGCAAATTTTCAGAGTTGCAAATTCTGGAAACCAAAAGTTGCAGGAGTCAAAACAAAGATATTATTAGCGTTCATCCTTTAAATTGCTAACCATTTAGGTTTTATTTACAGTAGCATTTTCCAGCTTGCTAAGTGAAAGAGTACCAAAAGGTTCTTTATAAAGTTGTGAGATTTAGATTTCATTAGCATATCAAAGTCATTTACCAACTGTTAAAACACAATGTATCATGCATTTATTTGAACACAAAACCCTTTGTATGCATATAAAAAAATCCTGTGGCCCAGAGTGTGGCTCAGTGGTTGAGCATCAACCCATGAACTAGGAAGGTCATGGTTCCATTCCTGGTCAGGGCACATGCCTGGATTTTCGCTTCGATCCCCAGTAGGGGGCATGCAGGAGGCAGCTAATCAATGATTCTCTCATCATTGACGTTTCTATGCCTCTCTCCCTCTCCCTTCCTCTCTCTGAAATCAATAAAAACTTTTTTTTTTTTTTAAGTGGACAAAATGTTAAAAAAAATAAAATCCTGTGGATAGAAATTTGGGAAACAAAGGTTTTTCTGTGCAAACAGATATTCTGAGACAGCATTTTAAAATGTGAAATTAAAGCAAAGAATTATTCCACTTGATATTTTTTCCAAAACAGTTTTATGAGGGCATATGAGCTGATTTTTAAGCTAAGTAGCACCAGCTTTTATGAACCTACCTGAATATCCAATAATGCTTCCCAGCCAAGACAAAAGTTTCAAACCAAAATTCTGATGCGCGACAATAGATGAATGCATAACTTGAACTTTAAGTGGCTTTGTCTGTCTACTGGTATTTCTCTTAAAAAGAAATGGCAGGATGAAAAAAACTTAAAATGGCTATTTTATAGAAAAAAGCTAATATTTTTCTTTCATATTAACTACAATCTGTTATTATTTTGTTTATAATAACTATCCTAATGGGTATGAAGTGGTATTTCATTGTGGTTTTTATTTGCATTTCCCTAACGATTAGTAATGCTGAGCATGTTTTCATGTGCTTATTGACAATTTGTCTATCTTCTTTGTAGAAATGACTATTTAGTCCATTAAAACTTTTCATTTAACATACTCCTCCCCTTCCTTTTTGTTTAACAACAAATAATTTCTCCCCTCCCATTTAACCCCATCTCCATAGCCCACACATTAACACAGTACACCTTTGCAAAGTTTCTCCATTTATACATATTATACATGTATACATTAAAAAAGATTTTTGATTTACAAAAATGGGATACTACATATACTCTTGTGAATCTTTGTGTTAACCGATATTTTTGGTTAATGACTCAATATTCTGTGGTATGGATTTATTGAAACATCCTCTAGAGAAGGGCATTCATATTCTGTGTGTTTTCAGTCTCCCATGACTACAAAAAAAGCATACTAAACATCTTTGTACACACACTTACTGGTGCTTATATTTCTATGGGATAAATTACTAGAAGTAAAATTTTAAAGGCTACTACACCACATTGTTTTCCAAAAATGCTATAGCTATTTATTTATTTTTGACTCCTCATCCAAGGATATTTTTTTCCATTTATTTTTTTAGAGAGAGTGGAAGGGAGGGAGGAAGAAAAAGAGGGAGGGAGGGGGAGAGAGAGATACAGATGTGAAAGAGAAACATCGATTGGTTGTCTCCTGCATGAGCCCCGACCGGGTGGGTTTGGAACCTGCAACGGAGGTACGTGCCCTTGATGGGGAATCGAACCTGTGACCCTTCACTCCTGGGGCCAACACTCTAACAACTGAGCAGCTGGCCAGGGCTGGAGCAATTTATTTTTATACAAGTATTCCTGTTCTCTGCATCTCTGCCAGCAAGATATTTTATCACTCTAATTTCTCCATTTGATGGGTATGAAATCTGTCATTGCACTGATTACTAGTGAGTTTGAGTCTTGTTTCATATTTATCAACCACCTGCATTTCCTCTGTTGTGATTACTTTTTCGTGTCTTATGACCATTTTTCTATTTATTATTTGTTCCCTACTTGATAGTCTATCCGTGCTGTGTTAATCATAAACATTAAATGTCTACTCTATGAGTTAGAAATAATTTTTCTAAATCTGCTATTTGTCTACTGACTTTGTTAATGGACTATTTTGCTATACAATTTTTTTATGTAGTCAAAAGTGTTTCTTTTCTAACTCCTTGGGTTCTAGTCTTGGTTAAGAAGCTCTCCTCCTCTCTTAAAATGCACTTGTGGTTTTCTAGATTTTCCTCATACTGGTATCTATTTCTGGACTTTCTATTCTGTATTATGAATATATCTATACAACCACCACCAGAGATTACAAGCACTAATTTTTTACAAAAGAAAAAATTTAGCCCTTGCCAGTATGGCTCAGTGGGTTGGAGCATCATCCCATACACTGAAAGGTGGCAGGTTGGCTTGCTAGTTAGGGCACATACCTAGGTTGTGGGTTCGGTACCTGGTCGGGGTGTTCAGGAGGCAGCCGATAGTTTCTCTCTCTCTCTCTCTCTCTCTCTCTCTCTCTCTCTCTCTCCCCCCCTCCCTCCCTCCCTCCCTCCCCCTCTCTCTAAAATCAATAAACATATCCTTGGGTGAGGATTTAAATAAAACAAAAGGAAAAATTTCAACATTACTGAACATATAAGTTATAAAGCAACAATGAAAAGGAAAAAAAAATACCCTTTCCTTTACCCAGATTCATCTATTGTAAATGTTTTATCCAATTACTGTATCATTTGAACATTATCCTTTTCCACACACAGAAAGATACACACATGTGCTTTTTTAAAAATGAACCGAACCACTGAGGTTAAGTTATATGCATCATGTCTCCTTATCCCTAAATACTTCAGGAAACAGATCCTAAGAATGGGACTATTCTTTTACATAATCACAGCACAGTTTATGATGCATCATTAAATTGCATATGTCCAAATATCAAGGAAGAATTTCTTAGATAAGACACAGAATGTACAAATCAGAGAGAGATATATTTTTGCTACATTAAAATGTAAAGCTTTTGCTCAATGAGAGGCACCAGAAACAAATCTAAAATAAGTCATATATTGGGAAAAGATATTTACAACAAAAGATGAAAATTCAGACTACCCTACAAATAAGTTTAAATCAAAGACAAATAACCCAACAGAAAAACATGGGTAAAGGGTGCCAATAGGAAATTCACAGAAAACTTAAATTATCAATACAATAGATATGAAATAAGGAACTTTGTAATGAAGGCAATGCTAATTTAACTTACAAGATGACATTCGCACGCATCAGATCGGCAAAAATTAAAAACTTAACAATTTATAGTTTTGAAAAACTGTGCAAAAATAAGAACTCATATACTGATGGTGAGAATGTATACTGGTATTACCATTTTGGAGGCTTAGAAAAATGAAATAAACATTAAAATACTCATATCCTAACAACTTAGAAATTCCATTTTTGGTATAAACCCTAGAGAAACTTGCATCTTTGCAACAAGGGGACAAAATAATGTCCACAGTAGGACTGTTAGTCATAGTAAAAAATTGGGAATATCCTAACTTTCCATCAACAGGAGAATGGAAAAATCATGGTATAGTCATCAATGGAATACTTTACAGATACATGTATCAACACAGATAAATCTAGAAACAACACTGAAATGAAAAGGCAAGCTGCAGTATAGTACATTCAGTATGAGTCATTATATGTTTAAAGGCCTCCAAATCAATACATATAATGTTTATATTTAATAGATGAAGTATAAAGGTATGCGTAAGAATGAGAAAATGAATACATGAAAGTAGTTATCGCCAGGGAAAAGGGAAGGGGAGTGGAATTAAGGGATAATATAGGGGACTATATACTATTTTATATATTTAAAATAAGTATAAAAAAATAATGTATATAATGTGGACACACAGGTGTTCATTGTGTTATCTCTATTTTTATCTGTATTACTAAAAACATTTCACAATATATATATAATTATTTTTTAAAAAGGACCTTTACATAAAATGCAGTTACATGGAAAATAATAAATGCTAACTTTTAAAAATACATTTAAATGTGGGGAGGTTTTCTTTAAGAGAAATAATACGTGTAATAAATGCTATTAAGATATGCAGCATACCTTGCTATAAGGTACCAAGAAACAACTTCCCTTGAATTCTAATCTTGGTGCTAAAGGCGTTTAATTCTTAAAAAGTAACGTGAAACCCTATCAAAAACAAAACAAGACAAAAGCAAAAGACTTTCTAGAGATGTCTCTGATGAAGAAATAAGAAGGCAGAAAATATATATGTCATCTAAACATTCATTTTCTATATTAATCTTACACAGCTTTAAAAAACTAGATAAAGCAATAATGCAATGCTCATAAAAACATATCTTCAAACACGATTTTGGGTTAATGTTGGCTTTACATTCATAGAAGCAGAAAAATGTTTTCATAAATGCCAAAATATGAAACTAGTTTTAAACTAATAAATAATTGTGTAGACATGTTTTAAAATTACTTACCACAATTACAGATTTTGCTTGCTCACAATATGGGAAGTCTCCATATCGAACAGACCTACGTCCCTGTAAACAAAGATATTTAAAATTAACTTGTAAAAATATTTTATCAGGTATTAATAACTTTTGAACCAGTAAACAAATAAACATATTTGAGCATACAACAACTCTAAGTCAATTTAAAACACCACCACCACAACTGAACTGTACTTTTTCCCCTCCTAGATTTTTAATTTATTTTTAGAGAGAAAAGAAGGGGAAGCCCCGGGGGGGGGGGGGGGGGGGGGGGGGGGGGGGGGAAGAAACATCATTCGGCTACCTCCTGCATGTCCCCTACAGGGGATTGAGCCTGCAATGGGCATGTACCTTACTGGGAATTAAACTGACAGTCTTTCAGTGCACAGGATGATGCCCAACCAACTGAGCCACACTGGCCAGGGCAACTCTAATCAATTTTTAATATTTATTCTATTCATTGATGAAAAGTAAATGAAACTATTTTCCTTCAAAGTTATCCCAACATTTTCAATCCATTAATAAGTATATTTTATTGAATAAGACAACACTTATTCTTTTAGGCTGCTAGAATTTTTTTTTCTTCCTTAACCAGCTTTAAAAAGAAGGTTTATTTAGGAACATGGAGGCAAATATTGTGACTGTTTCTCTCTAGAGATACAGAATAGTACTTGGGCTTCTACAATTTCTACTTTCAAAACTGAGTATTTCTAACCACTGGGTAGAATGAGGGCAATCATATCTATATTTTCTCTTAAACTTTCTCTGACAACAGTTTATAGTTATACCCATATGTATTTGGGCCAATATTCAAGTGAAATTGAAAAAATAGTCTAGGCATATATACCTCTAATTCTATATTCTAGGGTAACTTATCTGTAGTAAAAGTTCAATTGTTTAATGTGACATCAATATAATAAAATTACTTACATCTCGATCTACTGTAGTTGCAAAGCCAATGGCTTCTTTTTGTGTACAGTTAACAGCTTTCTGAAGAGTATAAATAACTTGTTCATAGGTATGAACCTCATCATTAAACAGCATGCAATAGTAGGTGTCACTCTTCTCTCTGTGGGATAAAATATTAATGATATGTTATCTATTTAAATATTTTTTGCTCTAAACTGGTTTATTAAGAGCATACTTTGTTCTAGGGAATGTGCTCGGTACTAACTATAGCAAGTCACCTGTGGTCCCCATGCTCTATGACACTATATCTGGTGAGGAAGATAGATACTGGACATATAATTGTATGTGAACTGGCTTTTATCAAAGGTAGGATGCTAGAGCAGGGTAAAACAGGTCTGGGAGTTCACAGAGGAACTGCCAGAGGTAATCTGAGACCCGAGGTCAGAATTGGCTATCTATCAGTAGTTCTTAAAAGGGAGCAATTCTCCTCTACCCCACATAGTGATTAGGGTAGTAGTTCTGGAGATGAACAGAGCAGCAAAATCTGAAAGAAGGAGAACCTCTGGACTTGAAATCTAAATGGATACGGGTGATTCAGACTTCTGGGTAGGTAGAATGCCATTTACTAAGATGGTAAAACAGTATAAGAGAAACAAGTTAGATTCTTTTCTATGCTGGTGCCCTGAACCTACAAATGAACAAAAAAATCAACAAAAAAACCACCTCTTCTACTCTCTAGGGTCTAAATTTGGATCTTAGATCAATGGTTCCCAACTTGAAGTACATGAAGATAAAGTCATGAGGTACTGGTTCATTTTCAACATCTTATTAAAAACATTTAATTCACAACTAATAATCTGAAATACTGTTGAGAAAGCAAAAAAGAACCACCACTGATGTCCTTTAAACTCTCACTCCAACTTGTATTCACTCAATCTTAACTATGAAAACAATTCCAACAAGCTTGGTTAGAATTAAAAAGTAAAAGAGAAGACTGCTTAAGGCAAGCACACTCACAAGGGAAAGTTAGTCCTTAATCTTAATGGGGCTATGGCAGAATACAGTTTCCAATCGCAAGTGTGTGACCTCCTCAATAATCTAAGTACAAATGGTAAATACATTACATGTACACTAAAAGAAGTTCAAAGTGTGGAATATATTTTCTACGATTTTAGAATCAAAATGGTTAAAACTGAGTTTGAGCATTTAGTCAAACCAGAAAACTCACATCAAAGAGCTCATTTCCTAATCATACCTGACAGACAAAACAAAAAGAATTGTGGAATTAACTTACCAGTTTTATCATACAAAGAAGAGAAAATTGCCTTTGACTGAAATAAGTGGTAGAGCCTTCACGTTGCTAAAATATGGCTATAAACCAACTCAACCAACCAATCAACCGAGAGAAACCTCTACCAATTAAGTGGATCACACATATTTTAAAAGTATAAAATCAAGGTCATTGTTCTGCTGAAAATTAATTATTGCAAAAGAAAAGATTATGTTCTAGTTTAGCTATATTAAAGTCAATATGAGGAATTAGAATCAAAATGGTTAAAATTGAGGGTGAGCAAATACAAATGCAAAAAATAAATGGATTGTGCTTACACTATCTCTAAATCTGCTGGTAATTCACTTTCTTTTTCCCAGGTTAATATCTCTACTGCATAATGAAACATAATAGCAAAAATGTTGTAAGTTCGTGCTATCACATCTTCTGGTAAATGAACAAGAGGATCCTGAAAAAAAGAACAGAAGAAAAACGCAACCTTACTAAATGCACATTAATTCTCCTCTTTCCCATTCTGCCTCCAACCCTCAAAATACTACTGTAAAAAGCTGACTGATAATTTTAAACTTTGGCTTCTCTTCAGTTTGATCCTATATATTATATCCTACCAAATCAAGCTTCCTAGAAAGTTCTGTTCAATATTATCCCAATTACTGAAATCAACTGAACCAAAGTATTTGATGGCACTCCAATGTCTAATAAATAAATCTAAAAACTTTAGAATGACATCCCAGGATCTTTAAAACCTAACATCAAATCACCTTTATAGCTTCATATCCTACTAACCCCCAATTTCCAGAATAAACAAAGGAATGTTATCTAAGGACAGACAACCAATATTTAGTTTTACAGGTATAAAGAAGAGCCTGATTTTTAGGATTATAAAGGTAAGAAGTCAACAAGGTAAGAAAACTGCTCTTTGATGTTATAAGAATCACTCACAGGTTGTATATACATATAACAGGGAACTTCCTGCTTTATTTAAAATATTTATTTATTTATTTATTGGGGGGGGGGGGAGAGAAACATCTCAAGCCCACAACCCCTGCATGTGCCGTGACTGGGAAGCAAACCGCCGACCTCCTGGTGCCGACCTCCATGCTCAACCAACTGAGCCACACCGGGGGGCGGGAACTTCCTACTTTAGGTTTAACAGTAAGTTACTAAATTTCTAGGTTAACGTAAAAAAGTATTACTATAAACATATATTAAGTTCAGTCAAGGTTGGCAAAATGTTTTTAATCTTAATGTTTTATCTTAAATCTAAACACATTATTTAGCTTAATGGCTAAACATTGTTATACTCGTTTCTCAAATAAAAAGATCAGTATGTTCCAGCATCATGCACTGAGAATCAGCACACTCTTGTAACTATTCATAAGGCCACACAAAGATAAGCCGACTGGAGCTGATACAAAACAAACGGAGAAAGGGGATAAAAAGGAGGGAGGAAAGAGGACAAGGACAAAGATTCCTGAAGGAGATGGACCTAGGGCTTGAAGCACGTAAGACAGAGGAAAAAAGGCAAGACATGCCCTGGCTTTTGCGGCTGATGTGCATCAGCCTGTTGGAGTGTCATCCATACCCCAAAAGGTCATGGGTTTTTGATTCCGGGTCAGGGCACGTGCCTAGGTTTTGGGTTTGATCTCCGGTTGGGGTAGGATCCCGGGTCGATATTTCTCTCTCTCCCTCCCTCCCTCTCTCTAAAATCAATTTTAAAAAAAAGTATGATAAAAGATATTTTGAAGTCTTATTTTTTACCTGCATTATTTCTCAACAGGTTGCTTTTTATGTCTCACCAAAAAAATTTTTTTTTTTTTAATCCTACTAGTAAGGTTTACTACTATTTCTTATAGACTTTAGAAGCTGTTAAGATAGTGCAACCACCTGTACAAAGAAGGAACTAGAATTGGTACCTCCTGGAGATTCATAAAAGAGTGGATATTAGTAACAATATGAACCTTGCACTACACCAAAAAAGTAGAACTTTGAAAATATTATCTTACTATATAGTCACTTTATTTCTTACAATATGTTCCATAATATAAGGCATTTAGAAGATTGAAGAATTACAATAAACAGGATTTACAAGAATGTAGTGGTCCTGGCACAGAAACAACTGCCAATTATTGAGAATGCTAGCCAGTAGTGTCCAAACTCTGTTCTGCAAAATCCCAGTGCCTGGTAGAGCTGTTTCCTATTTGAAGTATGCATCAATTTAAAAATACATAATACTGGTAATTTTGCTGCTACATTAACCCAGTTTGAGGCAGGCCAAGAAATATAGATTCCTGTGCTATCTTTGTATGCATATGTTAACTTCTTGAAAAATGGCCACTGAGTACGAATTATTTTTGCAGTGAAAAGATGCTAGGCTGTGCAAATCTATTCATATGTACAATGGCAAACTAAAGGCTAGGAAAGACTTCTGCTCAAAGTGCTCTTATCACAGGATGAGTCAGCTGGAATGGGTAAATAAATGACTTATCCTATGTTATATATCAATTATCACTAATAATTATAGTTCTTTGATTACATTTCTGTTAGAGAATGCAAGCCTTTTTCAGTGAGTCAACTTTGATGTACTCTTTTTTCAAATTAGAAGAATGTAAGGCACACCTTACCGTTAATAAGGTTATCTGTGGTTATCTCAGAAGGCAGTGGAAATTATGGAGAATTTTCATCTTTTATGTGACACATTTCTATAATGTTTGAATTTTAAAATGTAAATATGTATTACAATAAAGATTTTAACTGTTTTAATATGCAAATAAGGCATGAATAAAGATGTTCTTCATACCACTGAAATAAAACTAGAAATAAACTAGAAACTGAAGAGTCATCAAAACAACCAGAAGTCCTAAAGTTTTTCTTTTTTTAAATAATTTATTGAGATGAAATTCACAGAACAGCCCAGCTGGTGTTACTCAGTGGTTGAGCTTCAACCTATGCTCTAGAAGATCCGGGTTCAATTCCCGGTCAGGGCACATGCCCAGGTTGCAGTCTTGGTCCCCAGTAGGGGGCGTGCAGGAGGCATCCGATCAATGACTCTCATCATTGATGTTTCTATCTCTTTCTCCCTCTCCCTTCCTCACTCTGAAATCAATAAAAATATATTTTAAAAAAGGTCACAGAACATAAAATTAACCATTTTAAAGCAAACAATTTGGTGGTATTTAGTATATACATAATTTGTGTCACTACCACCTCTATCTAGTCCTAAAACATTTCTGTTGTTGCTTCAAAGTAAAACCCTTTACCCATTAAGCAGTTTTCCCCCATTCATTCTCCCCTTCCCTGCCCCTGGCAACCACCAGTCTTGTGTTCTGTCTTTATAATATTATCTATTCTGGATATTTCAAATAAATAGAACCGCACAATATGTGAACTTTGTGGCTGGCTTATTTTACTTAGCATCATGTTATGGAGGTTCATTCATATTTTAGGATATTGGTATTTAATTCATATTTATGGCTAAGTAATAGTACATGGTATGTATAAACCACAATTTGTTTATCCATTCATCGACAGATATTTAGACTATTTCCACCTTTTGGCAATGGTCAATAATGCTGCTACAAACATGCATGTTCACGTACTTACTTGAATACTTGTTTTCAATTCTTTTGGGTATGTACCTAGGAGTGAAATTACAGACTTATATGGCAATTCTATGCCTAACATTTTGAGAAATAGCCAAACTGTTTTTCATAGCGTTGAAATAATTTTGCATTCCCACTAGCAGTGTACAACGGGTTCCAATTTTTCTACATCCTCACCAACTTCTCCTTTTTTTTATTACAACCATCCTAGGGTAACTTATTGTGGTTTTGATTTACGTTTCCTTAAAGACTGACTAATGATGTTGAGAATGTTTTCATGTGCCTGTTGATCATTTGTACTATAGCTTTTTCAGAGGAATGCCTTTCAAGTCCTTTGCCCATTTTTAATTGGGTTGTCTTTTTTATTGTTGTAAGATACATATTTTGGCTACTACACCCTTATAAGATACATGATTTGCAAATATTTCTTCCCATAGTCCTAATATTTTATACTGGTTTTCAGTTTTTTTAAAAGCAAAACTATTTTTTCAAATATATCTTCATTTGTCTTGTTTGTATTTTTACACACAAAAGAACTCCAATCTGATATATGAGAGATAAAAATGAAGTTGCTCTAATAGGAGTGAAGAAATCCAAACACCTTACCACTTGGTGTCTCTATGTAGCAAATCCTAGAAAACTTGGACAAAACAAATAAAACACAAGATATATGTTTTCTATAGCACTGAATAATTCTGCACAAATTTTATCTGTCCAAAACATAGTGGAACACAGTCTAAAAGAAACTGTCCTACACCATAAAGTCTTGGTTATTCTGTTAAAATATTTGAGGTATGAACACCAGGAAGGATTATTAATGCCCACTTGCCCCAAATGCGTATCATACCCACTAATAGGGCAAAAGTACCTGGAATGTATTCATTTAAAAATATAATCTGAAATAAGGATCCTGAATCAAACATCAAATTATCACAAGCAACAGCAGAGGTTCAAGTACTTATTTAGTTATAAATACATCATTATAAATATCAGTTAGAGAAAAATAATGCAGGATCAACAATTTGTTAAAGCACATATTTACAGCTGGAGTAAGTATAATTTGTACTGAGCTACCGTGTCTACACTTGGTTGCATAACACATCCAATGTCACTGATTTATCAGATGATTAGAACTGGCTGCCAGGTATGGCTACAGAAAAGAAACGTATCTGGCTTATGAAGTTTTAGTCACAACACAAATAGACAAAAACCAATTAAGTTAACTAATAGCAAAAAGAATCCCTTCAGTAACAAATGAGAACTTAAAAAAACACACCTTATAAATGCTTAAAATAAAATAAAACCTCACACAAATAAAAAGTAGAATTGAACTAAATTTTCAGAATTTAAGTCTGTACTACTAGCAATGGTAGGGCATCCATAAAATGCAAAAACTTTTAAAGTATACCTGGTTACTATTAATAGCGACAGGACAATTTTGTTTATCTGTTTCTCATAACCTTATTCCTATGTCCCAAAATATTTTACACTCATGGTTAAAACAGTATTTCCTTAAAAAACCACACACATACCAAAAAAAACACAACACCTTAGAAATGTTTTTACCTCTTCTTCCTCAATTTCAGAGGTATTAAGTTCATGTTTTTCACAGTAAGGACCCTCTTTCCAAGCTTCAGCATCACCACAGTCACAGAAACCTCCACCTCCTGATGTTGTCATCTTGAAAAAAAAAGTGCAAAGCACCTTGTCAATAAGTGTTTACTGAGGACTATCAGATTATAAATAAGAATAGCAAGTACTAAGGAAATAACACTGCTAGTGTTTAAATTTCTTTGGAGGATGAAATGAAATAAAATGACAAACCTCTCAATGTTTTAAAGCTTATTTTAAATAAGCCTGTAAGCTAATTTAAGCGATTTCAAAATAAAATAAGCTACTTTGTAGTGAACTAGAAAACTACAGATATTTTAAAGAGGTAAAATATTTCCACCTACCTAAGTTCCTTAACTAAGAGAATCATGAAGGTTCTGGGGCTGGACTCTGGCTGAACTGGTGTAATGTGGCCGTTACACAGTGCTATGCGTAACATACCAGACTCAAGAGTTACCAAGAATCCTAACAGCTGCTGTCCCCTAGAAGAGTCCAATAAGAGTGCTGCATCTGCATTAGAGAAAGTAAGCAGCAAAAACTAAAAATAGCTTATTTTTCTTTTCTCACACTCCCTAAATAGCATTCTTTGAAAAGGAAGCTCAGGAAATACAAAAGTAAACTGCCTGGTCATAAAAAACCTTTTCACCACCTGCAGGGTTCAAGAATTACTTACACTTTTAAGATATGGAAATGATTCAAGGGATCTGGCAAGACAAAACCTAATCATTGGCAGACTGGAAATTCTGCTTTTTAAAAAATTCTGAGCGTTTAAAAATGGTTATTAAGTGCAAATTTTAGATCAGCCCTAATATATTCTGCCCAAAGAAAGTATCTGTGTGTTATGTATCACAAATAATATAAACCCACAAAAGATAGTTACTCTCAGGGGTACAAAAATATATGTCAAGAAACATGGGCAGGCAAGCATTTGGAAAATGATAACCCCACCCTGTAGTTTTCATGCTTGTCCTCATTACCAAAGATAGGTAGAACAGCTTAAAGGAAATTGGGGTTCTCCTGCGGATTTATGAAAACAAAGAGAACACAAAAATACAATTTCAATTTTGTAGCAGTTTTTAGTTCATTATTATCAATACCTGGGTACTGTGAATAAAAACAAACAGGAGGAGCTCGGCCAGTGTGGCTCAGCAGTTGAGCATCGACCTAGGATCCAGGAGATGGAGGTTCAATTTCCGATCAGGGCACATGCCCGGGTTGAGGGCTCGTTCCCCAGTCGGGGGCGTGCAGGAGGCAGCCCGTCAATGACTCTCTCATCATTGATGTTTCTATCTCTCTCTCCCCCTCTCCCTTCCTCTCTCTGAAATCAATAAAGATATAGTAAAAAACAAAAACAAAAACAAAAAACGGGGAAAAGTCGTGAACCAACAGAGCTTCTGAAATAATAAGACTGAAATATTCCCTTTCTACCATTTTATTTGAGATGAGGGTGAAAAACAGTTCCCTAATTTTTGAATGTTCATGGCTCCGTTTTCAATTTCTAGTGGAGGAACCAAGACAGGCTTAGTAATAATCTGCCTTTGTCTGTATCCCTGACTTAAAAGCAAACATATCTGATTTTTGGGAAACTATTGACTGTATTATAAGAGAAAACATTAAAAAATTGGTGCATCTTATGTTCTGGAGTTGAGCCCTCTTCTACACTTTAGGGGATGCTTTTTTAATATTAAGAAAGGACCAATCTTCTGTGGAAGATGACCAATAAATAGAGCATTTCTTAAATGCATAATCCTGTCACTTTTCCTTACTCCTTGTCTCACAGATTCCCCCTTTAAGAACCTTCCTCTCACACTTCTGACTCTCAACTTTATCCTCTGATTTTTGATAACCCCCTTCACAAGCCTAAAGTTCTGAAGATAATAAACATAAAAAAGTAGCAAAACAAACTAATTGAAAACCAATATGGAGGAGCTGATATCCACGTTGTCTTTCTTAAACCATGTGTTTCAGGAAGTCTGAATTCATAATTCATTTCTACATTGCCATCGTATGTTTAATGGTGTTTAAATAACACATTTCTTAAACCACTCCCCCGTTTTGGTGTTAAATCTTGGAATTTAAAGAAAGCAGGAAAGGTATCTAGTATAAAATTCAATACTGGGTATGGTTATTATCTGGACATTACTAACCCTGTATCGATGGTCTCTGTGAATACTTCCCAAAAAGCACTCCATGCATAAAACACAAGTTGGATCAACTGCACAGTCTCTGTAAAATTAGAGAGAGAAAAAATCAGTGTCATAAAATAACTGCATATTTCACAACATAGTATTTCAGACTGGATTCCATCCTAGAAGAGCAGTGAAAGTGAAGAGCCTTGGTGTTAAAAGGGAAATATTATTCCCAAAGATCTCCTCAGATCTTTGATCAATGAAGTCAGCTGAAAAACCTGCTTCTCACACTGGATATATACTAACAGTTTTTAAAGGCACATATTAGTAGATTCCCCAAAGATTCGGGGAAATCATATTTTATATTAAAACATACAGATGTTATGGAGTAGATTTTAAATTTTACGAATTCTTAAGATATATCTTGTGATTTCAAGTACCTTCCTCCAAACAGGTATTTCAAACTAATGGTCTTCAAAGTTCCTATATACCCTAGGGCCTATTTCTAGGCTCTATAATATGTTTGAGTGATCTATTTGTTCTTATACCATGCCACTCTGTATTTCTAAGGCTTTGCAGTATGCCTTAACATTTAGGACAGAAAACTCCCTTTTAAGGTTTATTTAACATTCACAAACTCTTATTTATCCTTCTACACATCATTCAGGTTAAGTTTATAGAGTTCCTCAAAAACTGTATCACTAAAATTATGACAGATTACTTGGAATTTATTGATAAACTTCAGGAGTAATAACATTCTCATAAGAGTAAATTATCATGTCCATGATTATTTCTTATGTCTTTCATTAAAGTTCTAAAGTTTGTTTCTTTTTAATTCTCACCCAAGGATATGTTTTTAAAAAATTTTTATTTACTTTTATTACTTTTTAACTTTTAGAGAGAGGGGAAGGGAAGGAGAGGGAAAAGAGAGAAACACCGACTGATTACCTCCCATACACATCCCGACTGGCAATTGAACCCACAACCCAGGTATGTGCCCTGACAAGGAATCGAAACCACAACCTTCTGGTGTATAGGATGATGCCCCAACCAACAGAGCCACCTGGCCAGGGCTAAAGTTTTTTTCATGAGTCCTTTGTATTCAAGGTAAATGAGTATACAGTATGTACAAAATGACATTTCTTTTTTTTTTTTAAAGATTTTTTTCATTGACTTTTAAAGAGAGTGGGAGAGAGAGAGACATCGATGTGAACGTGAAACATCGATTGGCTGCCTATGTACGCCCCCTACTGGGGATCCAGCCCGCAACCTGGGCATGCACCTTCACCAGGAATTGAACCGACAACTGCTTGGTGCATGGGACGATGCCCAACCAACCGAGTCACAGAGGCCAGGGCTCTATCTCTTTCTTTACAACATTTACACCTTTGATTTTTCCTCCCTATACTGTTGACAAAGACCTCCAGTAATAGGCTAAAAAGTAGCAATAATAGTAGGCATCCTTGTCTTGTTTTAGATATTAAACATACCTATAAGGTTCTCCATTAAGTACTATGTTCACTATAGGTTTACTAAGAAATTGCTCTTCTAGAAAAAAACCAGCGTTTATTTTGCCTTTCGTATATAAATTGTAGCTCAGGGTAATCAAAGGATTGGTGAGGGACTATGTTTCTTTTAATAATAATAAACTAACAAGCTAATAAAGAAAAGATAAAATAAATTAGAATATCACCATTTTGCCACCTCCTAATAAAAGAATGATCTAGACCAGCGATATATTCAACCTTTTTCATCTTGTTGCACACATAAGCTAACTACTAAAATTCTGTGGCACACCAAAAATTATATTTTTTGCTGATCTGACAAAAAATAGGTATAATTTTGATTCATTCACAGTGGATGGATATTGTTGTGCTGGCTGTTGTCATTTTTTAAAATTTGAAAATATAAGGGAAAAGGAGTCAGTGACCCTGACTAAACAGTCAGGTATTGCATATTTTAAAAATTCTTGCAGCACATGTGTTGAAAATGGCTGACCTAGGCAACAAGCAACAGTGACTACTAAAACATCAATTAATGGTTGCATCTGCCAAATATATAAACCCACTGATCAATCTTAAAACAATATCACATTGATATTTCTCTCTCAATCCCTCGTTTCTCTCTCTCTCAAAAATCAATTTTTTAAAAAGTATGTCCTCAGGTGAGGAAAAAAAAATTAAAACCATGAGATACCACTACATAGAATGGCAAAAATGGAAAAGAATGACGACATCAGCTGTTGGTGAGGATATGGAGCAAGTGGAACTTTCATACATCACTGGTGTATGAAACATGGTGGAAACAAAAAACATTTTGGAAAAAGTTTTGGCAGTTTCTTATTAAGTTCATCATATGCCTTCCCTTTGGGCAATTCAACTCATAGGGATTAATCCATGAAAAATTAAACATGTTCACAAAAAGACTTGTTTACAAATGCTCATAGCCAGCTACTAATGTATCAGCTAATAGTGTCCACTGTATGAGAATCTAGAAAGACCTATCCTTTAACAGTGTCTTCATATTCCTAAAATGTGTCATAAAAAGCTGAAGATATTTAATAGTGTAAGATTTATGTTATTTGGTGTATCAAATACATAGAAGTATGATTAAGTACAGAATAATAATGCCTAAAACTTTAATATGTTGCATTTAAAACGTTGGCACAAGCTAATATAATTTGTGTAATAAATTACAGTTTTTTGTTTCCTTTAAATTTAAAAAATTTCCACTAAAAAAAGAAAATGAGTTGTTCAAACAAAAGGTCATAGAAGCTTTATTCATGATAGCCTCAAATTGGAAACAATCCATATATTTATCAACAGGACAATGAATTATGGGCAATTACAGTACATTCATACAATGGACTATTACTCATTAATTTAAAATGGAACAGATTTCTAATAATCATAACATCATGGATAAATCTGATAGACATTATGCTGAGTAAAAGAAGCCAGGCACAAAAGAATATGATTTCATTTTTATGAAATTCTAGAACAGACAAAACTAATCTAAGGGGAAATATCTAAGAGCAGTGGTTATGTAGGGACTGAACCTGTTAACAAGGAAATTTCTAGTCAGTTGGAAATGTTCTATATCTTGATAGAAGGTGAGTTACAAGAGTTAACTACTGTTAAAAATGTAAAATTAAAATTTGTACCTTTCGAAATACATAAATTTTCCCTAAAACAACAACAAAAACAACACAGATAGGGTACCAATAGGGAAATTTTGGTACTATAAATCTGAGTTTCCTTACTTGAAAGGATTACCCCATAATAATCTACTTGTAGTTCTACTATTTCCTAACATCTAGACAAAGGCATACATGTAAAGTTGACATTGTACCCCATGTATTTCTATGTTCGATTCTGAACTAACCTGGTGCAGAATAAATAAAAATGATCACAAATCTCCAAAGAATATAAAACTCATTTTAGACAACCACAGTAATTCAAACTAGATTATCTAGGAGACATCACCTACCAACTTACTTTCATTTTCCCAGGTCAGAGACAGCAGGGTTAATAAGGGAAATTTCTAATATACTGAAGGCCACAGTGACAACACATAGCACTGAAATTCTATTTCTAGGTATTTACCTTGAAAAATACTGAAAGGTGTACAAATACAGGAGTTGGCAAAAGTAGGTTTACAGTTGTGAGTACGTGAAAGTTTATTCTTGTATTATTATTTATTTATTATTGTATTACTTGTAATACAACTGTAAACCTACTTTTGCCCACCCCTGTATGTACAGAGTGCTCTTTGCAGCACAACTTGCTATGGGGGGAGAAAAAAAAACCACCTAGAAATTCTTCATTTCTGACTTGATTAATAGGACAATCAAATAAATTATGGCTTGTCCATACTATGGAAACACAGCAGTAAAATGAACGATCTTAAAAGAAGAAACAGTCTTAAAATAGAACTCTGCTAAAAAAGAGATCAAGTCTTCAAGTTTTGAAAAAAGAAACTGAGTAAACAACTCTTCTTACTGGAATCAAGTGGTTCTTACATAGGAGAGCTTTTTATTTCCAGAAAGAATAGGAACAAAACCATCTCTGCCCCTCTGATATTACTCTTAGTATCTTATCTGACGGCAAAGTATTTGGTTTAAAAAATCTTACATATGTAGAATGGAAAATTTTCCTGTATATAAACATGAGTAAATCCTAGAAAGTAGCTGATTTACAATAAATATGATATTGCCACTAACCACAATGAAAATGTGGAACAGGAATGTGAAAGCAATTTAACTGAAGTAGGAAGAGCAAAATAACATCTTTAAAACTCTGTATTTTGAACAATATAACAGATATTTGCTCAACAAATATTTGCTGAGCACCTAATGCTTATGAGGCACTATTACACATGCCAAATATACACACAACATATGCAATTAGGAAACAATAGCTTAGAGAGTAGACTAGTGAGAGATGAGGGAGAAAGGGGTTCAGGCCAAGTCTACAATTATGTCACCAAAAGCTCTTTCTCCAGCCTAATTATGATTTTTATTTAATATTCTTTACATGTACTTCATGGTATAGAAAATAGTACTGCAATGCAAATTAATTTTCTGGTTAGGAGTCAAGAGTGCCACTGTGTAGTAGTTCCCATATTTCGGAGTTTTAGGGACCAGGAGAATGACCAAAGAAGGGATTGCCAATTTTTTTTGTAAGAACATTAAAAAACAAAATAAAACTACCTAATTCATTGCCTTTATTTTGTCTACTAATATTTTAATAATAAATAATCTCTCTCAGAACTTAGGAACTAAACAAAGTTAACTACAAGAAAAACTTAGTACATTTCCCCCAGTTTTTCCCCTCATTTTACTGAGAATAAGTGAAAAATTCATGAGACCAGTATTTGAGAATCAAAAAAAAGGTAAAATGAAAATAAAAAACCCCACCACACTGACTTTAGAGTCAGAGAACCCTGGTTTCAATTTTTATGACTGCAGGTAAGTCCCTTAAACTATTCTGTGCCCATTTCCTAAAAAGTTTATAGAAGGATTAGATGTGATTATATATAAAGTGCTTAGCATTAAATTTGGCACCTAGAGGGTGCTCAACAAACTAAAACAACTTTCACTGTTAAAATAAATTGTGGGACTTCCACATCTGGTTATGACAGAATGACTGGTACTGAACTAACCCTCCCACTGTACACAACCATAACATTAGACGAACACACAAGGCAGCTATTTCCAGCATTGAACAGGAAGCATTAGAATGCAATAACTAAGAGCAGGGAAATTCATGAGCTGAGCCCATGGTGGCCCTGCCTTTCACCGAGGGGGTAGATTCTCACCTGTGGCACAATGAGCTAAGCAGAACAGAAGGTTCTGCTGAGCTGAGACTAGATCAGAGTTTGGGGCAAAAGAAATAGCTGAGGGTCAGGACACCAGAAAGGTGGGATGTGTATAGGATCGGGGGGGGGGGGGCACGAGGGGGGCAGAAATCCATGTGGGGGTCACCAGTAAATGGGTTCTTAGCTGAGGTCTGGGCTGCACGTGCATGGGAAGACACTAAGTTTATTGGAGAGTGGCTGCTATGGAATTGAGAGAACCACAGAGACACTTGAAGTCTAGCAAAAGGACTTTGGAATTTGGGTCAAGATAGACATCTAGCTGAGATAACAGAAAGGCCAGGATTTGAATTAAGGACCATGCATTTTAAAGTAAGGCTTATTTTACATCTGCCCTAACAAGGAGTGGGGGGAAGGCCACCATGGCCCAGCAGAGTGTGAAGCCCAAATGGGGTAAAGGAGGGCAACTATGCAGAGCTGGGTGGCAGTGGCAGTAGCAGCAAGAGAATGGCTACATACTGTGATCAAATAAGTAAGTACTTTTAGGATGGGAACCAGGCTCATCAGAAGGGAGTTTCAAATATGCAAAGGAAGAAAATGAGAAAGAATCCTGTGGTGCTGGCCTGGAGCTGGAGAGATCACTGTAAATGCATGGTTTTCAGTAACTCTTTCAATATGTATCTATAGATATAGATCTACTGAGAGGGCCTGGGATTAGCGGCATACCCACATCAACAAGCACACCTTATTTCTAAACACCAGTCTCTACTAAAAACGAACCAGGTTCCTTGGAGAAATGGCTGATTTCAGGGCTGGGGAAGAGAAAATTCCAAGATGTGCCCAAACATCTTGTGTCAGAAAGAAAAAGGAGGAACTCAAAGAATGATGGGGACATGGAGGACAAAGACGACAGTGCTGAGGGCCTCTCAGGTCAAACCTAGATCAGAGCACAAGCACAATGGGACTCTATGAATACATACTAATATGAATACATGAATAAATGGAATGTTTGGTAAGAAACAGAGTATTTAATAGTTTCAAAATACTTCCCCCCACAAAACACTTACTGCTTACAGAGGAAAAAAGAGTAACTTTACAGTGAAGTTTTACAGTATCCCCTTAATCAAGTGATCAAAGTTGACATCACCAGTTACCAAACAAATCAAAATCACATGCTACTTGATAGGGTACAATGAGAATAGGTGACTTCTGTGGTATTTCTTTGAAAGATACAACCTGACTTTAATCATGAAGTGTATCAGACACAGCCAAATTGACAGGCATTTACAAAATAACTGGCCTGTGATCTTCAAAAGTGTCCAGATTATGAAAGTCAAAGAAAAACTGAGTAAATGCTCCAGATTGAAAATTAAAAGACATGCTTTGAAACTGGTTCCTTTTGCTACAAAAGACATTACTGGAACAAATGAATCTCAGCTTCCTCATCTGTGAATCATGAGGGAAAACTAGCTCTATTGCTCTAAATATCAATTAAGGATTCTAAGAGGTTTTTGTAAAGACAGACAAAAAACTAGATCTAACAGTCTTTCAATATATAAAAATATCTCTATTGGTATTCTAACCATGCTGATAAAGATGACCATAGACAACCAGAGGCCTTCCCCAAAATTACAAGAAGTCTTACAGGAAAAAATGTTATACAATGCTTCTATTAATAGTACACCCACACAATGGCTTATCTGGTTACATCAGCTGATACGAATAGATGTCAAGATTTTGTTAAACAGAGAAAGGAAAATTTAGCCGAGTATATTTAACATACTTCCTTTTGTGTTTGTTTGCATATATGTATGTTTAAGATAATTATATATAGGCCTACATATAGATATAACATTTCTGGAGGGATACATAAGAAAATGTTAACAATGATTAATTCTGAGAAATAGGAATAGAAAGTCATAAAGAAGACGAGCACTTTCCTCTTTATTTTCTACCCTTGTATGCTCAATTTTCAACGAGATTAAAAAAGAAAAGAAAAAAGTCACCCTGTAGCAGTAAGTACCTATAACACCCATATCATGGTTCCTAACTGCCATTCCCAACTAAAAGGAAACTCATCCTCGACTAACCTGTAACACCCGTTAGATCAATAAAATTTATAAGGTTTGTGTAATGCTATCTTGAAAGTTTGCTGAAAGTTTCACAGAAAGACCAAGACTTAGTCAGATGTTTACCCACATCTATACAATCCCAGATGTTGATAACTGCTACAACTGCTTTTCAGGATCAAGCCCAGGATGTTTTGCAGGACAAGGGGGGGAACCAACTAAAATTGCCTGAGAGAACCCTCCAGTGACCTCCTCATGAACTTTCCTCATTATACCCTCATTATAATACTAAAATCTCCACCCAGGGGTGGAGATTGCCATAATTTTTTAGTATGTGATATATGTTTAAGCATGTTTCCGGATTACGCAAGCACTGGCATGTCCCCACCTATACATGCAATGACAAAGTCTACCTTGATGTTTGTGCATGATTTCCCCTAATAAAGATGGATTAGGTGCTTTTCCTTGCTTGCTGGCTCACAATAAAGTTCCTTCTCATAAAATCATCTTTTAGCTGGCAACAACTGAGGCATTTGGGCCCAGTTTGTTTGGTAACGTGATTCTACATATGGGTCAGAGTAATAAAGAGTAAGCTGTGGACACCTTGAATCAGAAAGCAAAGAAGCATTCAAACACTAATGAAGGCAGTTAGGATAAAGCAGCTAGTGTGATGGGGCCACCACGAGCCAAATTTGGGAAAACATGATCAGAAAGAGTCACTGTAACTAAAAAACAATCAAGAAAAGCAAGGAAGTGATTATTACAAAAGTTGAGGTAGCATTTAATTATGGGGTAGAAAGAAAGCATACAGTGGGTTTCTGGGATGCTGGTGATGTTCTATTTCTTGACCTGGAAAATAATTACATGAATGTTTGTTTCATAATTACTTATTATACTGCATATACTTGCCGTGTACACTTTTACATATGTGTGTGTGTATATATATATATATTATACTACATAATTTAAAAACAAAGATGTAAGTTTTCAGGGGCGAAAAAGTCAAGTAAAAATAAGAGCCTTTAAGGAAGAGAATTATAATATTTTACCTGCAAGAGTATGTAGGCTCTCCTACTTTAAAAACACGACCACAAAGATGAGAGGGTTTGTTTGCTTGTTCAAGTTTTGGAAATCCAAATGCAGGATCTTCACCACAAAGGTACCATTCCATCGGTCCCAACAAGACATGCTGAGCCAGCATGTCTTCTTTCTGTGGAAAAGGGTTGGGACCCCTGCAGTAGATTTTGGGTACATAGTGGGCTAAATGCTGGTACACTTCTCTAGTGAGGTCCGTAGATTGCAGCCATTTCTTTAAAAAGAGAAAAAAGAAAAAGTTTTAAACAATGTCAATAAACTACTAATTTGGATAAATCTATTTTCTTTTAGGTACAAAAATAATGGTAAGTGTTATAAATTATTTTGTTGACAAGACTCATCACTGTATGTCTTCTTTCCAAAAAGGGGAAAATTTAAAACCAAATCCAAACTATTTTAGAATCCTACTTAAAGTAAAAGTAAAATTAAAGTGAAATGAACCCCTCTCCTCAACTCTAGAAGCAACTTCCTGTAGGCAGTACAGGAAAATGCCCACAACAAATCATCATACAAATCATTAGCCATTGAGCCCATCTGACTTCCTTTCTAATGCTTTGTTCAATTTTCCCCCCAATTTTTAAAATTAAATTATTTTCAATCACAGTTGACAGACAACATTATATTAGTGTCAGGTATACAACCTAGTGATTAGGCATTTATATACCTTAGGAAGTGATCACCCTGATATAGATTGTGATTCGGATTCTCTTTGTCAGTTTGCCGAAAGGAACAGCATGCAGTGAACACGAACAGCCAATACATTAGTTGTTTCTGGCTGATTAATAAGAGATGATATAGCACTCTTATGGATGTCAGTCAACAAGAGACTTTGTTCCACCAATATGGCTTCTTTCCCTGACCGACTTCACTATAAGCCCTTTCCTCTTTGCTCTCCCTGCTAAAAACAAAACAAAAACAGCCACTTTTTTCTGTCCCCAAACTTCTATGTCCAACTACCTGTGATAATTTAACTTAGATAGCTAACAGATACAGTAATATTGTTATTTACAATAAGAAATATCTACTTGGTCTTCTTCCCATTCCTGGCAGAGCTCTAAAACTCTTGATTTCCTAAGTGATAAGTGAGATAAAAGTGAAAGGAGTGTCTTTTATTATTTATAACAAGCCCCTTTGAGGAGTTGGCTGCCAGGGGAGCCAACCCAGTGATTAGAAGGTTGGAACTTACAGTCTCCACTTCCAACTCTGGGAGGCGAGAGGGGCCAATGATTTAATCAATCATGCCCACGTAACAAAGCTTCCATAAAAATCCCTAAATGCTGGTGTTCAGAGTTTCTGGGCTGCTAAACACACAGAGGTGTAGGCACAGGGCATGGAAGTTCTATACCTCTTCCCACATACCTTGCTCTATGCATCTCTTCCATTTGGCTGTTCCTGAGTTGTATTATTTTAAAATAAACCAGTAATCTAGAAAATAAACTAGATGTTCTGGCAAATAACTGAACCCATAGAAAGGGATCACACAAACTCCCAATTTGTAGCCAAGTCAGACAGAAGTTGTGGGTAACCTGAAGACAGTGAGGAAGGGGGAAGAGTTGTGGGATTGAGCCTTTAATCTGTGGGATCTGATGCTAACTCTAGGTGTACAGTGTCAGAACTGAATTGAATTGTAGGCCACCCAGTTGTCTCAGAGAATTACAGAATTGCCTGCTGTGGGAAACCCCCCCCCCCCCCCCCCCACACTTGGTGGGAAACAGAAGAAATAGTTTTTCCTTTCAGATACCAATTCAACATGTCTGAAACTGAACTAATTGATCCCCACCCCCCCCCCCCCCAGCCTGCTATTTTCCCTATTTTAGATACCAGCATATACCCAGGTATCCAAACCAACCTCCCCCTGAAAATATTCCTTCTCACCCCAACGTCCAATAAAGTCTTGCCTATTGGGCTTCTTAAATATTCATTGAAATCCATCCATTTCTTTCTCTCCATCTTCATAGGCACCACCTCCACCACCTTAGAGCAACACCCCCATTCCTATCTTTCACCAGAATCAGTGCAACAATGTTCTAACCAGTGATCCCCACAAGTCTTACCCCTCCTACAGTCCTTTTCCCAACCTGAATGATTTTTAAAAAAGCCAATCTGATCATGTCATTCAGCTGCCCCTGTACTGAGAATCAAATCAACTCCCCTAACATGATTTACAACATCCTTTGCCTTATATCAATACTCTCTGGGTCTCCTCCTCCAGACCAGCATTGGCTGCTTTCTCTCTGCTTTACAAGACTATTTTCCACTCATTTTTCAGATCTCAATTTATGTTTCACTTTCTCTAAGATGCCTTCTTATTCTATTCCACTCTCCCATCTCCTGTTTCTATATACCCACAGGTCTAAAACAGAACCTGGTCCCAGCAGGCATTTAGTAAAATCTGTTCATTGGATTACTATAAATATGTTTACACTCCTTATTGTCACATTACACTCCTTATTGTCACTCCTTACTGTGGAAAGATTCTCTATGTGGTTTTCGTGAAAGCAGAGATAAAGCAGATCCAGGCCTGTAGTCTCTAAAAACTAAACCAAATAAGCCCTACGTAGAGCATCCTTCAAACCACCTCCTTTCTGTTCCCTATTTCCTGAAGTCTTTTCCCTGTATTCTGTCACTTACCCCTGCCAAGTCAGACTGTATGTTTATTTGTCCTCCATACTACTTTATGTTTAAGTGATACCTAACACCGTAACACAACAGTGTAAGATCTTCATTTTAACTATTACTTGTACAATCTTCAACTCGCTTCCTTCCTTCTAAAAATAACATAGCAAGAAATTTCAAGTATTCATGAGGTGGTATTTATTAACTTTCTAGTCAATTTCACATTTCAGAGAACTTTTACTAAAATGTAAAAATCCTGTTCACAAATTAAGGGGTTGGATGGAAGCTTTATGCAGGTAGGAAGGAGACTAAATTATTCTTAAAATGACAGCACTTCTTGGGAGACAATCCCACAGGTTTAAGAATTCTTTCTCCATTATTTATTTATTTATTTATTTATTTATTTATTTATTTATTTATTTATTTATTTATTTATTTATTTATTTATTTATTTATTTATTTATTTATTTATTTATTTATATTTTTAAATCCTCATCTGAAAACATGCTTAGGGGAAAAGGGAAAGAGGGAGAGAAAAAGGGAAAGAGAAACATGGATGTGAGAGAGAAACATCAATTAGTTGCCTTCCATTTGCTCTCCAACTGGGGATCAAACCTGCAACCCAGGTATGAGCCCCTGACCTCAACCTTTCGGTGCAAAGGACTACGCTCAACCAACTAAGCCACATGGCCAGGCTCTTTCTCCCTTAAGAGCAGTAGCTCTAAATCAAAGTTACACACACACTTCAGTAATTATAAAAGGACAAGAAAAAAAAAATAGTCAAAGGCCCTGGCTTGGTAGGTCAGTTGGTTACAGCATCATCCCGATACACCAAGGGACGTTCGCTCTCCAGTCAGGGCATCAAGAAGCAACCAATGAACACATGAATAAGTGGAACAACAAATCAATGTTTTTTCTCTCTGATCAATAAATAAAATAAAATTAAAAAAAAAAAGGTAGTCAATGGTAAAAGGCAAACAGTTCTCAACCAACAAGCAAATTAGAATCTAATTCTCTGAACTAAAAAAACACTTTTTGGGTTACATCCAAGGGTAAATGTTCAGTTTTTCACCCGTTGTTAGCAAACCCTACTTAAAATATGAATAAAGACAGAGTCAAATTATCTTAAGCAATTTACTGTTTATGAATGAAAAATTAAGCATTAAGATTCAAAGAATTCCCAGGTGGGGACTAGAATTATCAGGGGGTAGGATCAGGGGGATCACTCTGTAAAGCATATCATTGTCTAACCATTACATTTTATACCTGAAACTAGTACAATATTGAATGTCAACTGTAATTGGGGGGGAAAAAAAGATTCAAAGAATTCACCTCCATGATCCTGGAAAATTATGCTTTAGGCAATATTAATTTACATTTAAAGATTCTGTTTTAAAAGCAGCTTGTTTTTATTTTTACGTTCCCATTTCTCTTAAAACTTCACTTGGAGCCTGGCTAGAGTGGCTTAGTGGCTGAGCATCAACCTATGAACCAGGAGGTCACAGTTGGATTCCTGGTCAGGGCACATTCCCGGACTGGGGGCTCCATCACCAGTGGGGGGGGGGGGCGTGCTGGAGGCAGCCGATCAATGACTCTCTCATCATTGATGTTTCCATCTCTCCCTCTCCCTTACTCTCTCTCTGAAATCAATAAAAACCATTAAAAAAAAAAAATCTTCCTAGAGGACTGCAGGTTGGTTTAAAAAAAAAAAAACACCAAAAAACTTCACTTGCCGCCCTGGCCAGTGTGTCTCAGTTGGTCCCCAGCTTGATTCCCAGTCAGGGCACATACCCAAGTTGCGGGCTCGATTTCCACTAGGCGCGTGCAGGAGGCAGCCGGATTAATGTTTCTTTCTCTTTCTCTCTTTGCCCTCCCTCCCTTTCTCTCTCTCTCCCTTTTTCTCTTTCTCTTCTCCTCCTTCTTCCCTCTAAAATCAATAAAAACATATTAAAAAACACACAACTTCACTTGCAGAATTTTAATAGAAGGAAAATAAAAGGTAATGCTTTCTAAAAGAAATTATGTTGTTTTGTGGCTCCAACAACATTCACAGGTCAAATCTGTTCAAGGATTTTTTTTAAAAAAATATATCTTTATTGATTTCAGAGAGAGGAAAGGGGAGCGGGGGGGAGAGAGAGAGAGAGAGAGAGAGAGAAACATCAATGATGAGTCATTGATCAGCTGCCTCCTGCATGCCCCCAGCTGGGCATCGTGCTGTGACCAGTAATCGAACCCCGATCACCTGGATCCTAGGTCGACGCTCAACCACTGAGCCACGCCTGGCTGGGCATGTTCAAGGATTTCTTAAACAAAAATATTCAGAAACTAGTATCAGCTTTCAGTTAAGAAAAAAATCAGCCACTGTATATAAAATACATTATTAATAAAACAAGCATTTCATTCTAAATATTATTTATCACATATTATTATAAATTATTTAAAAGATATAAAAATCTGGTTCAAGAAAGGCAGGTATAGCCCTGGCCCACGTGGCTCAGTTGGTTGAATATCGTGCCACGCACCAAAGGGTCACCAGTTCGATTCCCAGTCAGGGTGCATGCCGGGGGGTTGCGGGTTCGATCCCCAGTGGGTATGTGTGCAGGAGGCAGCCAACCAATGTTTCTTTTTCACATCGATGCTTTTCTCTCTCCCCTTCCTCCTGCCTTCTTCTCTCTCTAAAATCAATAAACGTATTTTTAAAAAAATAAGGCAGGCATATATTCCAAATTCAAAACCATGTAACAGATTTGCAATCCTTTACACACATTTTAATATCTTTAATTTAAACAATATATAAATCAAAATACCTTTACATGAGACTTCTATACCAGAGGTATTGAATCAGTGACTTGCAACAGCATAAATTAAAAGGGAAAAAAAATAAGTTGCAAAGAGAAAGTAAGCAGAACAACTTTCTGGCTGCCTTTCAGAATAACGGCTCATGTATTTCTCTAAAGAATAAAATCTACAGCTTTTCACATTAGTTCTCACTAACATAAGCTAACTATGTAAGTGTTTAATCAGAAAAACTATTGAGATTTCTAATTTGGTTGCATGTTAATTTGTCCTTATTTCAGACACCTGTGGCTGTGCACAACAGAGTAATAAACACTGTCTTATTAGAAGTCTTGGATAGGGAAGTAAAGAAACTGTCAACTCATTCCACTAAAGTAAACATGTTATGACAATGTTTCCAGGAGCTTTCCTTTTTTGAATGCTAAATTTAAGCCTGGGGATAGAGAGCAACTACAAACACAACAATGAAAGATTCCCTAGAAGTTAGGTTTTTATTACATTATCTAATTATTCTTCTATACCCAATTAAAATTGTATCCTTTAAACCCATTTGATTTTGCTTTCAAACAAGGATAAGCAACATGTAAATTAATTGTAAAACAACAATTGCTAGTCCTGAAATGGAGTTTTCTGAACTATATATTATTAAGAAATATTTAAACAAATTATGTGTTCTAAAAATGAAATAAAAGCATTTACAAATCAAAATACACAATCAAAAAAAAAAACAAAAAACTAATTTAAAAATAGGCAAAGGATAGGAATCGAAACTTCCAAAGAAGATATACAAATAGCCAAAAAACTGAGGAAAAGATGTTCAACATCGTGAGTCATAGGGAAATACAAACCAAAACTACAACGGATACTACCACTTCACACCCTACAGGATGGCTATAATCAAAAAGACAGTAACAAGTGTTGACAGGATGTGGAGAAATCCACATCCCTCATATTCTGTTGGTGGGAATGTAAAATGATGTAGCCACTGTGGGGCAATTTAGGGGCTTTTCAAAACATTAAGCATAGCATTACTATATGACCAAGCAATTCCTCTCCTGGGTAAAAGTCCAAGAGATATAAATATAAAAACATATTTTATTGTACACAAATTGTACACACATATTCATAGCAGCATGATTTACAATATCCAAAAAGTAGAAACAACCCAAATGTCCATCAACTGATGAATGGGTAAATAAAATGTGGCATGTGCATACAATGAAATATTACTTTGCAATAAAAAGGAATGAAGTATTGATATATATGCTACAGCACGAATCTTGAAAACATTATGTTAAGTGAAAAAGCCAGACACAAAAGACAACATACTGTACCATTCTATTTATATAAAATTTCCAGAATAGAAAACCTATGGAGACCAAAAATAGATTGCAGTTTGGGAATTTAGGTGAAAAAGGGGACTGACTGCTAATATTGATTGTAGTGACGGTTGCACAACTGTTAACATAGTAAAAACCATTGAACTGAATTGTGCATTTGAATTATATGTGAAACTCTTAAAATTTTTAAAGCAAAAAATAACCAAGACATAAAACTTCTAAAAGGAATATGTATTTCTTTTATACTTGGGGAAAATATATGTACTTCTTAAATCACAATCATCCACTGGAACATATTATAATCAAATCTGCGGAGCATGCAACATAGATAAGACTCAAAAAGTGTTGGAAGCCCTAGCCGGTTTGGGTCAGTGGTTAGAGCATCGGCCCATGGACTGAGGAGTCCGGGGTTCGATTCCTGCAGATACCTTGGCTGCAGGTTCAGTCCCCCACTGCGATAGGGGTGAGTACCGGAGGCAACCAGTCGACACATAGGATGTTTCTTCTCTCTCACCCTTCCAGTCTCTCTGGAAAGCAATGGAAAAAAAACCCTCAGGTGGAGATTAAGAAGAAAAAGAAAAAGAGAAGTCAGAAGGGAGGGCCTCTTTAATATCCTAAACTTTAAGTTACTGAAGAGAGTGCTTACATGCTTTTATTTATGAGGCATACAAGTTAAGATAGATGGGATCACAAATAGTCCTTCTTCAGAAGAGAAGTTATGTGTAAATAAAGTGTGGGAAAGATGACACTAGTGCTTATTAAGGAATTTTAAATGGATGTGATCCCAACAAACTACAGTATCAGAGTCTAAAGGCTATCAATAGCTGCTTTCTTTACTTGTTTACCCTCTCTAAAATTTACTTCTAACCTGAGAAAACTCTATTAATTCATTTTAATTTGTGATAAAGAGCTGTGGTGGAGCCTAAGCTGAAAGAATAGTTTTAAGTGTTATGATGTTTTAACTAAGTAAGGACAATAAACCCCTCACAGTTACAGAGCTGGAAGAGTCTTGTACTTTAATATTAGTTTGCATCTTCTTTAGGAATTTTCTTTTTGGTCTTCAGACCAAACTTTTTTTTCATCTTGTTTAGAAAAATATTTAAAAGTAAACAGAGCAAAAGTAAAATGTAGTTCAGACTGTGATCTTCACAAACTGAAATTAAGAACAACTTAATAAATTTTTACTGCATTTCCCTTCGTTTCTGCTGCTGCATCTTCTTGGGAATTCCACTAAACAAGAACTAGATCATTGGTCTCTGGCACCAGTTTTATAACTGGTTTCCTCAGGCACCTCAACAAGTTGAAGCTCTAACCTACTTGGTAGTCTGCACCTTTACGACTGGGAAAACAGCCAGTATCACTGGGCCAACAGACACAAAATTTGATGGGAATAAAAGAAAATATTACTTTGACTAAATAACAGATTAGTTATCAGTATGGGTAATAATAAGATGAAATGAAGATGGAAAATCACGATTACCATTTTACTATTTACTTGTAATACTGCTTTTTCTTTTTCAAATCTCTCTGATCCACGAAAGGCCAATGGGCGCTGAAAATCCTTAGGTGGTTGTAATTTTAAGCAGAAAGTAAATGAAAACTGACCTAGACTAAAAAAGTCGGTTAAAAAAAAAGCAAAAAAAAAGCAAAGACTTATCATTCAACAATGTATTTCTTTAAACTCTTTACCTCTACTCCTGTCATTTATTCCATCCACTCTGACTTGAGTGCCCTCCTCAATTCACCCAAAATAACTCAATGACCAACAGCCCCACAGCGCTGGGCTAAAACTTTGTTCCTAACATTCACTGTTGACTTGCCATCAAAGGTCACTCCCTTCCTAGTAGCTTTCCAAATGGAGGGCCTTAGAGGTGGGGCCTGAGTTGTTTTGGTCCATTCATAATCATTCTGGACAATCTGTTCTAAAGGGTGTTCCCAGTCCTTGAAGAAAGATGCCAAGGAGCTTATTAAAGTAATCACCTTCCAACTCTGCTACCTACACGAGCATATTCATATTACAGTTTCAGTACAGTACTTGGGTCTGAATGGTTTCAACCCGGGACATAACTGTTCCCACTACGCTGTGGCCAAACCCCACATTATTAATTTCTGTTTGTTGAAAGCTGCTCCCTCAAAGTTATATAACGTTTGTTCTCCACCCAACTACCCCCAACTCCTAGACAAAAAATTTTTTTAATCTCACAGCCTCCGCCACCTCTTTCTCACACTCAGTATAACGAAACCCTCCTTTCCGCACGTTCATCAACGCTGTTGACAGACCGAACCGGCGTCCAACGCGCTGGAGGGGCAGAGACGGAGCAGCGCCGCGGGCGTCCTCTGGCGCCCAGGGCAGTCCCAGGAACAAAGTAGGGACTCGGGTAAGGACGCATTTTGCGGTGGAGGAGCCCAGGCTCCGCTTTTCTCAGGGAAAGGAATCGGGAAGAAAAAGGAGGGCGATTTTACCCAAAACACCAGGAAGAGTCTTTCCCTCCCCTCTTGCAAGACCTGGCCTAAAGGGCAAAGGCCCTTATGTTGGGGACCTGATGGGAGCGCGGGGGAAAGGAGGGCCAGGAAGAGTTGCAGGTTCTCCCGGGCTGAAGAGCAGCTCTGGGGGCTGTTTGAGAAGAAAGAGGGAAGGAAAGAGGCCGGATCGGCGGCCTCCCCCAGCCGCTCCCTCCTAGGGGAGGCCCGAGGGCCCGACGCGGTGGTTACCCCGTCAGAGCCGGGCCGCTCCGGGATGCCCTGGAGTCAGGTCCTCCCCCGGGGCTCGGCCTGCGAGGGCCAGACGTCCCCGCCGGGTGCCGGCACTCACCCCCGCGGTCTCCTCAGCCGAACATTCCAGCAAACTCTGGTCCATGGCCGGCACCTCCGGCTCCGGCTCCGACGCCATCTTCCCTCGTCTTCCTCCCCAGCGCTGACGCCGCTACCGCCGCCCCAAGGGCCGCGGCCTCGCCACAGCCCAGGCGGCCGAGCCCGCCACCTCTGCCCCGGGCAGTGGGTCCGGAGCCGTCCGGGCGGCGGCCGGGGGTACAACACGGAGAGGAGCGCGAGGTGAGCAGGTCAGGAGGGACGGCGACCTCCTGCGCTCCCCGCCGGGCTCGACGCCCAAGAGTCAAGTCACCGCCTCGACCCTGCTCCCGGGAAGGGCACGGACTACCCCGGGCCTGGCACCCTCGCTCGCTTCTACCGTGTCCCGCACGGGGAAAGGGGCAATAACACCCAAGAGAGGAAGCAAGGCTTTCTGGGAACTGTAGTAGGCCTCGGCCGGGCCGGGAAGGATTGTTACCTTATAGGGCGCGCTCACGGTCCTTGTGGGAGTTGTAGTCCGCCCGCTAACGAGAGGCTGGGCAAATGGCAGGTAAGTGGGCGGGGCTTTCCTGCGCCAGTAGAATCGCGGAAAGAAGCGCCCACCTGGACAGAGGCGGAAGAGCGAGATATTGTGGGAACTGTAGTTTTTTAACCCCAATCCCATTTGTTCATTTAAAAAAAAATTTTTTTTTTGGTATCTGCAAATTCTAGAACAGTGCCTGGCTCGTGGTAGACACTCAAGTACTTTTCAAAGCCTCGCACGTGGTGGGCGCTCAAAGACTTGTCGAATGAATGAATTGCATTCTATTCCTACAGTTCTGTAGCCCTGTCACTTATCGTTCCTTCCTGTAGACGAGTAGCTGAAGTGAACATTACCCGTGTTTAAACGCTATTAAAGAAAACATTTCCAAACGACTTAGTTCGGATCACTTATCAAAATGTATCACAAGCCTTGGTGCAAAGGAAAAGGAGTCGAGTAAATGCAAAGATTTACTCTTGATGGGGACGTTTTACAGGAAGAGATAATCGTTAGGTTAGATATAAAATAAAATTGTGTCTGGTTACAGATAATTAGGCACTTGACTGACAGTTGGAGTGAATGGGTTTTGTAGAACAAGTCTTCGATTCCCTTAGACTTATCAGCTAATTGCTTACACATTTTACCAGGCATGTTAATTTATTCTCAGGAGGAGATTGTGAATTACATTAGGAAAAAAAAAAAAAAAAAAGTTGGGACATGTTTTTGTTATCGTCGTTAACAATACTATATATTAACCAAGTTTTTTTTAAGGAAATAAAAATTACCCAGAACCTCATAGTCCAAATAAACATTGTTATCGCTTTTAAAAATTAGTAATATATGTATAAGATTAGAAATTCAAATTCAATAGGAATAATTTTGAAGGAAAAATAGAAACTAATCCTTTTATCCCAAGTTCCTCTCCCCAAAGAAAATCATTTTTAATACTTTCTTATGATTCTATCCAGAAAAATGTATGCATACATCTGCATAGATATCTAGAATGAGATATCTTCAAATGTTCTTCTGTGTATTACTTTCTTCTTTGCCTGACTTCCTTGTGCTGATGTGCTCCCTAGTCGTAGTGAACTTGGAGGAATACTGGGATTGTTACAACCCAGAAGCAAAGATAGTACCTCTCTAAGGGTCCTAACAGAATTAAAGACAGTAAAATACATAGATTGTAAAGAAATGTTATGCTCTTAACATTATTATTTTCTTCCTCCTATTACTTTTGGATTGCTTTTAATGTTATTTTTCTAAATTCTCAAGTTGGATGCTTGCTATTAATCTTTCTCTTTCTTTCAACATGTACATCTAAGGCAGTGGTCCTCAAACTTGAATTGCTGGAAGATCTTGATGAGATACAGATTTCTGGACCCCACCTCAGAATTTCTTTTTCATGTTTTGGGTGGAGACTGAAAATTTGCATTTTTATCAAGTTCCTGGGCCATTTTCTTGGCCTGGGACCAACTTTGAGAATCACAGATTCATTAAAGCAGTGCATTTCCATTGTATACTGCTTTAACCACATTCTACAAATTTTGGTATATAGTGTTTTTATTATCATTCATTTCTAAATATTTTCTAATTTTATTATGATTTCTTCTTTGGCCCATGTGGTATGTTTTAAAATTTTCAAATGTTTATGGCATTGTTATCTTTTGTTACTGATTTCTCACTGTATCGTATGTTGGGCAGGGAACACGGTCTTTGTAATGTAGATTCTTTGGTTTTTGATGACATTTGCTTTGTAATATGGTCAAGTAACTCTTCAAAGCCATTATTTCTTCAAATACTGCCTTTCTCACATTCTCTCTATTTTCTTCTTCTGTAACTTCTGTTTGACTTCCTTTTTATTCTCTGTGACTTTTAATCCTTTTCATTTTTCCATAGTTTTAACTGTCTGTGATACATTCTGGGTATATCTTCTAGCATGCAGTTTTCTTTTCAGCTGTGTCTAGTCTGATATTGAACTTACCTACTGACTTTTTATTTTCAATGACTTCATTTCTCATTTCTAGAAATTATATCCAGTTCATTTTCAAACATTCCTGTTCCTTTTTCATAATGTCTTATTATTTACTTATGGTGCTAAATCTTTGTTTTATATCTTTAATGGTTTTAAATATGCTTATTCAGTAGTGTTCATTAGATTGTTGTACTTTTAGAGATCATCTTGGGAATTTTTCTTTTAATCCTCACCTGGGTATATTTTTTCCATTGCTTTTCAGAGAGAGTGGAAGGAAGAGGGAGAGAGAGAAACATTGATGTGAGAGAGACACATCAATTAGTTGCCTCCTACACGTTCCCCTATGGGGGCCAAGCCTGCAACCGAGCTACTTGCCCTTGACCAGAATCGAACCCAGGACTCTTCAGTCCATGGCCCCACACTCTAACCACTGAGCCAAACTGGCTAGGGCTCATCTTGGGAATGTAATCGTACTTTGTGTGTGCAAATCCTCATTTAAATGATTGTTTCCTTTTTGCTTGTAATTATGAATTTTGAGATCATCTTGACTTAGAATTAGCTGTGGGAATATTGAGAGGCCTGTGTTAGGAGCATGTACCTTCAAAGTAGTCTTCCACATGCTTCTGCAAGGCCAGGCATTCTAGGAACATCATATACTCAGGACCAGGCCCTCTAGGAGTATCGTATACGCAGGACCAATTTTTATGTCAGCTTCTTGGCTTGAGGCTTTCCTACTCACATTAATTCAATTGTGTGGCATTATCTCTGCTCATAAATTCTTAAGGGAGAGTTCTTTTTCCTACTCAGAGTGAAGGTTAAAAGCTTCCTTGTCATTTCCCTCTGCTCCAGTGAGTCTATTTTTTCACTGATGTTACATTGCTTTGAAAGCCCTGGATTTAGGTGGGGATCTCACTGTCAATTTGTGTTTCTTGGACCTAAGGTCTTGACCTGTGTTCCCATGTGGGCATTAAAAGCAGAGCTCCAACTTCCAGTTAAACACGACGTATTGAATACCTCGTGACAGTAAAGGCGGAAAAAGAAAGACTAGGAGTGGGAATGACAGCACCAAAATTTTGGAAAAGATGGAAAGCAAGTGGGTGAATACTGAGTCCACGCCGGCGCAGGGAGCCCAACATCCAGCTGATCCGTGTGCCCAGCTCCGAAAGACTTAGAAACTTGAAGCGCTGAGTTACTCTGAAAGTGGGTGAAATGACGATTAAAAACAAGACTACTTGAAAGTCTGTATGGCAAGAAGCTAGATTACCCCATCTCCGTCCTGGAAGAGCCTGGAGGTTTGTCCTCGGGGCAGGCTGTCCCTGGAGGCAGCAGGTACGGCTAAGGCAGGGACATTGTGCCGACTGCTAGGGCGTTAATTCAGGGCGTTAATTCAGGGCGTGCACACTGACGGGGCTCACCCCGGTGCGGCTCCCCTCGGCTCTCAGAAGGCCAGTGGCTGCTTATAACCCCCCAGGCAGGAGCTTGAAAGAGTGTTGTCCAGGGACACTGGCCAACCCGAAAGGAAGAAAACCGGCCGCGGGGTGGAGCCTTATGTTAGACTGCTCGGGCTGCTATAGCAGTGGCACAGACTGAGTGGCTTAAAGGACAGAAACTTATTTTCTCATAGTTCTGGAATTTGGAAGCTCAAGATGAAGGTGCCAGCAGGGTTGGTTTGTGGTGAAGCCTCTCTTCCTGGCTTGCAGCTGGCCACCTTCTCTCTGTGACCTCACAGGGCCTTTTGTGTGTGTGTGTGTGTGTGTGTGTGTGTGTGTGTGTGTGTGTGGAGAGAGAGAGAGAGTGTGTGTGTTCTCTGATGTCTCTTCCTCTTCTTATAGGGACACCAGTCCTATTGGACTAGGGCCCCACTCTTATGACCTCGTTTAACCTTAATTACCTCCTTAAGGACCCTGTCTCCAAATATAGTCACGCTGGGGGTTAAGGCTTTGACCTGTGAATTTGGGGGAGAGGGACACAATTTAGTCCATAACAGACCCCAACGAAATGCTACAGTCAGATCATCTCACCCATGTACAAAGAACTCCCAGTCATCTTTTTAGTGACCCATTTTTAACTATGAGCAGGGAAGCAGTTGTGCACAGATATTTGAGCAAAGTCTATAAAAGAGAGGTTAAAAAATATGAGAAAGAAGGAAACAGAAACAAGTCAGAGTTGAAAAGAACTTTTAAAAATGTCACTGGAGCACTGGCCGGTTGTTGCCCAATGGTTAGAGCGTCAGCCCGCACAAGGAAGGGCCTCAGGTCCGATTTCTGGTTAAGGGCAGGTCTGATCCCCGGCCCCTGTTGGGACGAGCGTGGGAGGCAACTAATCGATGTGCCTCTCTCACATTGATGTCAGTCTCTTTCTCTCTCTCTCTCCCTCCTCCCTCCCTTCCACTCTCTCTAAAATCAATGGAAAAAATATCCTTAGGTGAAGGTTAACAACAACAACAAAAATGCCACTGGAATTCTTGGGACTAAGAGAAGAGTTTTACATCCATGAAAGAGGAACAGGAGGCTGGGAAAAAGAAACATCCAGGAACAACAAAAAATGCTCTTTGATATTAAAAATGCAAAAACTCTGAATAATAGAAGTTCTAAAAGAGAGAACATTAACAACAACAAAATGGATGAGCACAAATTATGAAGAAAAAATTTCAAGAAAATTTCCAAGAACTGAAAGACATGAGCCTAGACTGAGGTAGCCCATCTAGTACCTAGAACAGTTGTCTTAAATAGTGACATCATGGCAATCATAGAGAAACTTCGGAACATCAGGAACAAAGAGAGAATCCTACAAACTTCCAGAAAGAAAAAAAGGGCTTCAGAATCAGAATGGCACTGGTTGTGCCAACCTTTAAAATACGCAGTTTAGATCATATTTATCATATTTTCTTCTAAAATTTTTAGGTATTGGTGTTGGGAGTGGTGGTGAGTTAGGTAATAAAGTTTGTCATATTTCCAAACTAGTTAAATTGTGAATTCAGTAAAGGGAGGGACCCTGTTTTTATTAACGTATTCACGTTCTTAGAACAGTCTCTGAAGCATATTAGGTGCTCAATAAATATTTATTAAGTGGATGAATAAAACAGAAGTTCATATTACTTTTAACCTAACAATGCTTTATTATTTTTCATGGCTGCATAGAATTCCATGCTATAATGTATTTAACCTTATCGATGAACTCATTGGCTGTTTCCAGTGTTTTGCATGATTAAAATAATGCTGACTGAAAGTCCCAATTCATATAGATGGGCGAACTCTTTTTAAGTATAGCCTGAGGATAAATTCCCACAAGGGCGTTTACTAGGTCTGAAGGGATCATGTGACTGGTGAAGGGGCCAAAGGAGCAACGTGAGGCTTGGGGTGGACGGGAGTGTAAGAAACCCATGGGGTGGCCGCCTCGCATTCCCAAGCACCCAGGGCATTCTCCCTGTGCAGGGCTTTTCACTGTGGCTTCTCGCCAGACCCAGAGAAGATCATAAATCTTCACCTGATTTCATATTTCTCCCCCTACAAAAGTAACCAATCTATGATGTTAGGCAAAATGGTTTCTAGTGCTTGTCTTGACCATGACACCACCTTAGGAAGCAAGTGCTCTCAGTGATGACCAGTTCACCCCAGGAGGAGTGGGCCCAGATCAGCTGAAAGGAATGTTTTAACACAGAAGTAGGTCCATTAAGTTGTTTACTGCTTTGGAACATACAGCTCTTATAAAAGCCCTTGCCATTTGGCTATAAGCCACCTGTGTTCCTGGAGGCTATATAGCCTATATCGAGCCACCATTCCCATTTGGGTGCAGAAATCCATAGTCTTGCTTCTGTCCATAAGTTCCCTTAATAAGCTCTTTTTAAAATCCTGAAGTTATCAGCCCCTTTCTTGGGTCTCATGGCCCTGTCTACCTTTGGAGGTCGGTTCCGGTACACCTAGGAAAATTTTCCCAACATATGTGCCATTCCCTCCAAAGCTAACCCAGTGCCATATTTATCCATTCAATGACCAGTTAAGTAATTAATTCAACAAATATTTCATTGAGTTCCAAGTGCCAGCTGAGTTTTTACTAACAGAGATATAAATCAGTGAATACAACAGGCAAATGAATATATTATTATTTTTAGACATTGACGCATGTTAACAGGAAATATAGAAGATTTATGGAGGGTGAAGTGGGAGTAGGAGCTTTAGGTTGGTCGGGGAGGCATATCTGAGGACGGGAGAATTGTACGGAGCCCTGAGTGAAAAGAAACAGCTAATCACATGAAGGTCTGGGACAAGAGCATTCTAGACAAAGGAAACAGCAAGTGCAAAGGCCCTGGGGATGAAACAGACTTGCACTGAATCAAAAGCAAGAAGAAAGCTATAACTTTATGGCAAAAAGTTTTCAAATAAGTTAATATACGCTATGCTCACTAGTAATAGTAACAGGTATATTATTTCTATTCTTTATTAAAACCCTTTCAGATCTCTGTTATTTTCAGTTAAAACAGGAGGAAACTGAGACTCATAACGGTAAGCTCACTTGCCCCAAGTCACTGTGGCAGATTGATTGCAGTTTTACGGCCCTAATTAATGGCCGCCCAGCACCCACTCCCTGCAGTGTGACTCTGCCCGTCTTTGAGTGGAGTCTGTTTTCTCTCTGTCCTTTGAACCTGAGCTGGCCTTGGGACTTGCTTTAGAGAGCAGAGTGCAGGTGGAAGCGACAGGGCACCGCCTCTATCCCGAGATGTGCTCTCGCACTCTCCCACCCTCCCCCTTGAACCTTTGCTTTTCCCATGAGAACAAGTTAGGGCCAGGCTGCTGGACGATGACAAACCACGCGGACAACAGAGGTCCCCAGGTTAACAGGCAGCTTCCAACTCTGGAGGCAGAGCCTCTGGGCTGCCCTGCGGGGAGCTGCGGGCACCTGAGGGAATGCAGGGACACCAGAAGAACTGGCCTAAACTGCTGACCTGCAGAATTGTGGCCTAAATGTCGTTTGAAGCCACTGAGTCTAGAAGTGGTTTTATATGCATAAATAGCTAATCAGTTCAGTCACATAGATTAGAGGCAGAGCTGGCATTTGAACTAAGGTTTCTCTAAGTCCAAGGCTCGTATTTCTTCCATGTTGCTCCCCCTATATATCCATTTCTAGGGAAATTAACTTATTATTTTTTTCATAATTAAAATAACCAAGCTCATGTATAGTAGGTCAAAACCCAGGCTCCCTTTACCTTGAGAAATCCCCCCAAAATTAATTGGCTTTGGGTGCCTGGGTGTGATAGGTAGCCACCCAAGTGGACCTTTTCCATAGTCTTGTCCACTCTGAGCCTCACTTTGCTTCTTTGGCCCTTCACCATTCCTATTATTCCTTCTGATTTAATAAACTCCCTTGTAAGAATTTATCCTTTAGCTACCCTTTTGAAAAGTTTGTTAATCTATATGAATGAGGAATTTCATTCAGTATTATTTTAGTCACACAAAACACTGGAAAGAGACAATGAGTTCATCAATAAGTTTAAATACATTATGATTCATTTATATCATGGACTACTATGCAGCCATGGAAAATAATGAAGCATTATTAGGTTAAAAATCAATGTGGATTTCTGGCACCTGATATGCTCTGGACACTTACAGGAACATGAATAAATGCATGAACAGGGTCTCTACCTTTATTGAACTCATATTTTAGTTCTTCTGGAAACAAGACAAACTGTATTAACTAAGCCACCACCACTCCCAACACAAATACTTAGAAATATTGGATAAAAATATAACAAATATGATCTTAAATGCATATTTTAAAGATTGACACATCCAGTGCCATTCTGATCTGTCTTTGTGTTTTCTCCTTCTGGAAGTTTGTAGGATTCTCTCTTTGTTCCTGATGTTCTAAAATTTTCTGATGACTTGCCATCAATTCAATTTCTGATGTTTGCCATAATTTTGACAAAAATTAGAAATTAAAAAACACTCATATTCTATAATCTAGGGGTTTCAGCTCTAAAATTTTATCAATCCCACAGGTATACTCACATAAGCACAGTTTTCAAGGGTTACATTGTTCTACAAATTTGTTTTTAAAAAAAGAGAGAAAAGAAAAAGAAGCCCTGGCTGGTGTGGCTCAGTTGGTTGAGTGTCGTCCCATGTGCCCAAAGGTGGCAGGTTCGATTCTTGTCAGGGCTCATTCAGGAGGCAACTGATTGATGTTTCTCTCTCTAAAATAAATTTTTAAAAACTTAAAAAAAAAATAAAAGAAAAAGGAAAAAAACCAAAGCAGTCCCCAGTCCCCTCCCCCTTCTCAGAGGCAATCGCTTTGAATTACTTTAGCAGCTTCCATAGCCTCCAAATAGCTTTCTGTATTGCTCCTTGATTTTTCTCTCATTTTGGGCATAACTTATGCACTTTCTGTTACAAAAGTTAAGGACTTCACTCTCTTCCAGCCTCTGCCCCACCATATACCACCCACCCCATTCCTCCTTCCTCCTAATATGGTTCTATTGCCATGCAGTTAGGTAAGTTTCCAGAGTTTACTTTATTACGCTGATAAAAGTTATTTATAGCTGAGTCATACAGTAAATTATGATGACTTATCTCTTCCTGAACAACTTTTGTTTTCCATGGAGTTAATAATTATCTTACTTTTCATTTTTATAGTTTCCTCTGAACACACCAGCATATTCAAGCCCCGACTGATTACCCACCAATTGCTAAATCTCTCATTGTGCTGAGACGCATCCAGTTGCCTATAAATCTTATCTTGTAGAAACCTCTCCTGGAGTTTTCTGACCTGCTCCAAATGGGCTGGTTTCCCTGTTACCAGCAGTGGGTTTCCCGTGAAGCCAATGCAACTTACCCCTCAGGAGCCCTCATTTGCTTTAGCAATGTAGCCACATGATCAGGACTTTTGTAAAATTGGCAAAGCAAGATATTTTAATTGCGATTGGTTCGATTTGCTGTCTCTTTCCTATCCAGCTTTCCATCTGTCACATTTCTTTCACATTGAAGTTTTGGGATCCAAGCAAGGGAAGTAAGTTGGAGATCCACTCAGTTTAAGTTCAGTTGGACTTCTTTATGTAGTTTGCATCACGTCTGCATTAAGTTAGATCAGTGCCAGCGGAGCCCGTAGGAATTGCTTCAGGAATATCCTTCCCTCCTGTGCTAGCTCATCCCGGGTTGTAGCCCAAAGGTGCAGGGTCAAAGGTTATAACGATGACCTGTGTCCCTGGCAGCAGGAGGAGATGAGCAGAGGCAGAGAAACAAGGTCTGAAGTACAGAGCCAGAAGCTAGCCTGTGAAATTTTCTTGTCCCTTCATCAGATGTCAGAAATTGTAAGTAATGGATTCAGTCCTCAGCAATTCAGTTCTTTCCCAGCAGAAATATAATGCAACACGTATAATTATAAATGCGCTGTACGGTTTTTCTTTTTAAAATTCTATTAACATAAACAGAGCTATCAGAATTCTGCTTAAACCTGTAGCAATATTACAGACAGTCCTATGTATGTGTGAAGTTGTTTATTTTATACATCCCTACTCTCAAAAATAAAAACAAATTTTGGTTAAACATTTTCAAAATGGACCGAATAATCTCCCTGTTCTCTCTGCAGAAAAATATTACAAAATTATTGCCATGCGAAGAAACGAGAAAAAAAGCATACAGCCTTTCACTTAATATTTTTACATTTCATCTTGTAATTTTTTCTCAAACTTTAAAAGTCAAAATTGTAGAAAATATTGATCTCCTATTAATGCTATGCGAGTTGAAGTAGTTGGCAGGAAATGTACTGACATCTGCAACTTGCTCCATCTCTACTGCATAAAAAAAAGATGAACTGATGGATGGTTAGAGGGAGGGATAGATGGATACGTATGTGGCAAAGTAAGGAGAGTAAAATGTTAAGCGTAGAATTTAGATGGTAGATATACGGTGTTTCTTAAAAAGTTCTTGCAACTCTTCTATAGGTTTAAACATTTTCATAGTAAACTGTTGGGAGGTAAGTTATGCAGCTGAGAACTATAGAAGACAAAAGTATCAGAGGACGGGTCAGGCAGTTAACTCCGACGTAGTCCAGTGTTCCGGACCTTGTGAGGTTCCTGATAGTCATCAGCTTTCCAACATTGTAATTTCTTATCATTTCTTTTCATAGTCTACGTAAATATTCTTTTGCACACCTAATTTTGTATTTGTAATTTTGTGTCTTCTTTTTTTTTTTTTTTTTAAATATATCTTTATTGATTTCAGAGAGAGGAAAGGAGAGGGAGAGAGAGATAGAAACATCAATGATGAGAGAGTCATTGATCGAGCCCACAACCCGGGCATGTGCCCTGACCGGGAATTGAACCCTGATCGCCTGGATCCTAGGTCGACGCTCAACAGCTGAGCCACGCCCGGCTGGGCTGTGTCTTATTTTCTTAAAGAGGACCCCCAAATTGTATAAGCCTAAGACTCCACAGAGCCTGGATTCACCCCCGCCTGGGACACAGCAGACATCCTGAGGCCTCTTTCCACTTTCTCTTTGGAGTCTCCATTGTCTTGAAGAGCCCCTTCATCCCTCTGCGGCAAAGTTCATGTTTACTGGAGTCTATACCTTCTTTTTTTTAACCCTCATATGAGGATATATATATATATTTAACCCTCACCCAAGGATATTTTTCCCATTGCTCTTCAGAGAGTGGAAGCGGAGAGAGAGAGAGAAACACCAACCGGTTGCCTTCTGCACGCACCCCGACCAGGGCCAGAGATCGAGCCTGCAACCCAGGTATGTGCCCTTGTCCAGACTTGAACTCGGGACCGCTCAGTCCATGGGCCCGTGCTCTAACCACTGAGAAAAACTGGCTGGGGCCCAAGGAATTTTTTTTTTTTTTAAATTGATTTTAGAGAGAGAGGAAAAGAAAGAGAAATATCAATGTGAGAGACATTCATTGGTTGCCTCCTGTATGCACCCCGACCAGGGCTTGAACCCACAACCTTTTGGTGTACAGCACGATGCTCCAGCCAACTGAGCCACTTGGCCGGGGCCCTATGTCTTCTTATCTTCTGTATTCTTGTATTCACCCTTATTATTGTGAAGTATACGTTCCAGTAGCTTCCTAAGAAAGGTTGCATGAAAGATTCATTTTTGAAATCTTGCAATTATGAAATTATTTTTATTTTATTCTTCCACTTGATTGATAGGTTGCCTTAATATACAATTCTAGGTTGGAAGTAATTTTCCTCTAGAACTGTTTTTTAAAGACTTTTGGTTGATTTTTAAAGAGAGAGAGGAAGGGAGAGAGAGAAACATCAATGTGAGCATTGGCTGCCTCCTGCACGCCCCCTACCAGTCAAGCCCGAAGCCTGAGCATGTGCCCTGACCGGGAATCCAACTGGCAACCTTTTGGCACACAGGTGACGCCCAGCCAGCTGAGCCACACCAGCCAGGGCTTCCTCCTCCACAATTTTGAAGGCAGTTCCAAGTTGTCTTCTATCTTCCAATATTTTTACTGAGAAATCTAATACCATTCTGATTTCTGATTCTTTATTTCTGATCTGTTTTTCTATCTCTGGAAACCTAAAGGATATTCCTTTTATCCCTACAGTTCTGAAATTTCATAACAATGTTTTTTAATGTGGATCAGTCTTGGTGTTGAGCACTGAGTGGGTTCTTTCAATGTGAATACTCATGTCTTTAAGGTATGGAAAATTTTAAAGAATTAGTTTTAAAAAATAATGTGTCACCCTCCCCCCTTCTCTTTTATTTTTTCCTGGAACTCCTGGGCTAGTCTATTTCTCTCATCGTTTCTCTCCTACTTCTGTTGATTTATCTCTTTGCTTTTCTTTCTGGGAGATTTCCTGAACGTTATCTTCAATCCTTTTAATGAATTTTTAATTTCTTCTTTCCATTTTTAATTTCCAGGAACTTAATTTTATTCATTGACCATCCTTTTTTAAACATCTTGTTCTGATTTTATGGTTTCAATAGCTTGTCTCCGAGGATCTCAGTTATAGGTGTGTTTTTTGTTTTGTTTTGTTGTTGGAGTTTCCTTCCCACTTGTATAGCTTCTGTTTTATCCGATTTCTTTTTTAAGTTAGTTTTAATCTTTATTTTTTATGTTAGAGGCTTTAAACGTGGTTGTCGGCTCATTTTTAAGAGCGGGAGACTAAAAACTGATGAGATGCTCTGAAAGCATGGGTGGGGCATAGCAGTGGAGAAATTTGCTGGAGGATGACCTGTCTGGGGTGTTTTGTTGGGAAACCTCTGATGTCAATATCTATAGGTCTTTCCTCTTAGTCTGGTTATATTTCTCATAGAAGATCCTCAGTCTTTAGCCTGGATAGTAAAATCGTCCTCTCTTTTCTCACTTTTAAAGGAGTAACCCAATACAGCACCTACTATCAGAACCTACAGCAACAGAATTCGCAGATTCCCTAGTTGAGGCACTTAAACTCATTGCAGACTAGAAGGGATAAATGTAAGTTTAAAACTCCTTATTTATATTCTTTAAGTCCCTTCGTAAGTGGCACCATCAGGTATATCTAGGGGTTTGGACTATTTATTGGCACAACTCATATATAACCTATTATTTTTACTCATCCCTTGTTACTACCACCATGGAGGTATGTGATAGAGAGCAATTGTCATCAGAGTAAATGGCTTGTGACAAGACTGTAGGCCTCCTCTTGCATGTTCTTGAGCTAATGAATGTCTTCAGCTATACAATGAGGGGTCCATTCCTTCATCTTTCCTTACCCGCTGCTTGGGAGAGGTGGGCATGTTGGAAGGGCTGTTTTATATTTACATTATAAATCCATTCTCGAATCACATTCGCTGTAAAAATCTGTTCCCAGATTAGATGCTAAGGAATCAGGAATGCCGTATTTCTGCACAGCTGTCTAAGAAAGCTACGAGTTGATTCCGTAATGGCTGTTTTTACCTAATTAAGCATTAATTACTGTGAACATACTTTTGGTGTGGATGGGCTGGGCAGCAGTGAAATATAATCTACCTCCCAGCAATGGGTGTGGTGTTACCTCCAGGAGCAGCGGTAGGTAGGAAAAGGCCAACCTCAGGGTGCTGCTGAAAGTATCATGTTGGCTGTTTAATGCCTTGGGCCCTGGCCCTGCCTGGGTGTCGTGTGTCCACCTGCCTGCCTCCAGCATCTTGTCAGAACATCTACGGCTTTGTTCCAGCGGGATTCCTCACCAGGGATTTGGTGGCATCCACACAAGCAACCAGGAGCTTAATTTTGTCAGAATAGCCCGCCGTGTGAATCAAGGAGCCAGGAATTTTAATCCATGAGAGAACGTCTTGCTTTATCTCTAGAGCCCAGTTCATGTTGTGGGCACTGCCTTTAATGTGCCCACCTGGAGGAGACCCTCCATTCTCCTCTCGAAGCAATCCCCCCCCAGGCTAGGTGAAAGGTGACTGCCACCCATGACCGGTCTGGAAGCGAGGGTGGCAGAGCCCGGGCACACCCGGCCGCGCTCCGAGTCAGGCGGCGCCTCCCGGGCAATGCTGCCGGGGGCCTGCAGGGGGCGCGCGTGCCCAGGGCTGGGCGCCGCAGCCCGGGAGGAGCCCGCGTTCCTGCCGTGGGGCTCCTGCTCTGCAACAATGGGGCTCGCGTTCGCTCGAACACAGACCGAGTCCCGTTGGGACGCCGAGGCCCTTGATGTCCCTTTGCTCTTTTGGATGCAGTAAGCTGTAAGAGACCTTCAAAGGGAGGTACGGTGTTTGGCATCCTCAGGACCCGAGCCTGAGGCCAGCTCCTTCCCCTCCCTCGGGAATCGCAGAGGCTCTGGCGTCCGTCGGTCAGGCGGACGCCTCCTGCTCTGCTCTGCGCTATGGACCCAGGAGGGCGGCACGTGCCGTTGTCCCCGAGGCTCCGAGGCGTGTGATGCAGACCCCGTGCAAATTCTGATGCAAGACCCAGATGTGCGGTTCCTGTCCCCAGGGCCCCACATGCCCCTTGATACCTGACGAACAAAAGCCCCTCTGCCTGGCCCAGGGGGATCCTCTCGGTGCCAGAGAGAGAGACAAGCTATATTTTGGAGGACCCCTGAATTTCCTCGTGTTGATAATGCATATTCCCTTTGAGTCAGAAAATCCAGGAGAAGGCAGAGCTGCAGGCACAGTTGCTTCTGAATCACCCCTAATTAACACGCGGTAATTGAATGGAGGAGCTGCAGCGTCTGAAGCGGGCCACCTGTTAAACAGCCTTATCAGATGATGGCACATTGCCGGAGAATGGACATTGCATTGTGCAGGACCCAGGGAGTTGCTGGCCTTCTCATGAAGGCTCATTATAAGTAGGTTGTCAGGTTTAGCAAATAAAAATACGAGACACCCAGTTAAATTTGAATTTCAGAGAAACAATTTTTTGGGGTATAATAGATCCCCAAAATTGCATGGGATGTACTTACACTAACAATTAATTTGCTCTTTCTCTGAAATTCATATGTAAGTGGGTATCTTGTATTATCTGGAAACCCTAACTATAAAAAAGGAAAGTTCAAATAGTCTGAAGGACCTTAGGCTCTCGATCTCCTTGTGCAGAGATCCCACCATTAAGGGTTTGGGTTATATTTGGACATACGCAAATATTTATCTATGTGTTCAAATCCTGGCCTTTCCAGTTGCTGCTGGGTGACCTTGGAAGGGTTCCCTAATTTCTCTGGGTCTTAGTTTCCTATTTGAAATGGGGATAATAATAGTATCTGCCTCACAGTGTGTTAATGGGGGTTAAATGAGTCTGGCACATAGAAGGCACTGAATTGTTATCGTTAATATTATATATTATGTCTTTAAAATTCACATGGAGACATACTATATGAATTGTTTTTGCACCCCTCCCCCTGCCTTTTATATCTTGCTTATCTATTTACAGATGCATAGAAATTCTTTTTAAAAATTTAACTAGTTTCTATTGATGGTCATTTAGGTGATTTCAACCCTCTTCTATCTGACTACTGCTTCAGTGAACATCCTTGTGACACAATGATTGTCCAAAAGTGCTTCTTCTAAATAGTTTAGTCTACTTCTCCCAGTGGCCAGGGCTGCAACTGAACTCTTTTGAGTGGAACTGGGGGGTTTTCTTGTCCAGGTGCTGGCAGCTGGCTTTCCCAGACAACACAGTAAACATGGTAACAGGGCTGAGATTAGAGTGCCTGGATGCAAGACTTAAGAGGACACTCAAATTTCAGTAATCAAGAAAGAGATATTTAGTGCAACATTTAAAAAACAACAACATTAATGCAAAAAGAAATCTATGATCAACAAAATACCAAACAAAAATTTAAATAAAGGATCGGTAACAGCACTATGCTGAGTCATATTGAATTATACATTAATTTTTATTTTGAAATATTATATTAAAATATAATTTATCTTGATTACTGAGTTTTAGGTTCTCTCTTAAATTTTCCACCGAGATGAGTGCCTCATTTGCCTCACACTGTGTCTGAACTCTGGCTGCCGTCTTATCCAGATGGCACAATGCCCAAGCTTGTGCTTCATTGAGAAGGTGGTTCTCATGCCTGCCTTAAAAGGGAGGGGCCCCACAAGGCCTGGGGTCCCCACCATGGAACACAAACCCACAGCACATATATAGTAGCCTGCTGGTCCTAGCACACCTCTCCAGGGACAAATGGGTTGATGGAGATCACGGGCCTTTTCTCGTTGACCTTGACCTTTCCTCATTAAAGTATATTCCTTAACCCACACCATGTGGCTTGTGGAATTTATGTTGAATCCTGTGACACAACAAGAGTTCTGTTCACTGTTCTTTCTGGAACTTCTGTTATTTGGGTACTGGACGTCCTGGGACCAGGCTTCTACTTTTCTTCTTTTTTCTCTCCTACTTTCCATCTCCTTGTGCTCTACACTCTGGGAGATTTCTCAATGTCATCTTCCAAATCTTCTGTAGGTGAAAAACAAATCTCTGCTGTCATTCCTTTAAATTCCAACAGCTCTCTCTCACTCTTCTCTCTGAGTATTTTTTCTTTGTAGGATTCTAGTCTGACTTTATAGATGCAATACCACAATAGCTTTTAATTTTTCTAAGGATATCAGTGATAGTTCTTGTTTGTTTTTGTTTTTGTCTCTGCAGAACTGCTTAATCTACTTCCTCCAAGTTCCATTTTCTATGCTTCATGTTAGAAGTTTCCTTCAGATGCCTGGTGACCTTTGGTCATCTGCTCCTGTTTAAGCTGACTGGAAGCTTTGACTGCATAGGAAAGGATTTTAGGGTGTTCTGCTGGGTGGTATCACTGGGGGAACCCTTGGTGCCTATATCTTTATGCCTTTCTTTGTGAGCTGGTCAGATTCCCCAGATAAGTCTTTTCAAAATTCCTTTAGGGAGGATGGAAGCCAGGCTGCCATCTTCTAGGAGCAGAAGCAGAAGAGGGCAGACGTTTCAGCATCTAATACGGGTGTTTTCCCCCGGTTCCTCTGCCCTCAAGTGAGCCTCGTGCGCGCCACACCACAGACCCCCTGGCTCTCCCCTCGCAGAGAATAAAGCTGCAGGGTTTCACTGTGTGGGGCAGGGAGTAGGGAAGGTAGTTAGGGCTCAACTGCCTTTAAACAGTATTTCGATCAGTTCTTTGTGTTTATCCCTCCTTCACTTTCAAGGTCACTGGCTCCCCCACTTCCTAGCATTGGCTCCTATAGCGTAAGTGGGGTTGAGTCTTACCTTCCCCCCGCCGCCTTAGAATTCTGTTTCCTCAGGTCCGGGTCATTGCCTTACAGGACAGCTGTTCGTTTTGTGTATTTATTTTGCAATTGTCTTACTCTCACATTTTCAAAGTATGCAATCGAAACAGCTGCAATTAATGAAGACTTTCTTTTCTTTACTAATTTTTATTCTGCCCATTTCTTTCCCTCTGCAATTGCAGTGGCTTGTACGTTCAGTACAACAGGAAACAGCAGTGGCGATGTGGGCCTCTTTGACTTCTCCTTAGATCTGCTGGGTGTCTTTTTAGTGTTTCACCATTACCCATAACGCTGCTTTTGGTTTGACTGCGTACATTTATTATGCTAAGGAAATATTTCTCTCTCTCTTTTTTAATATATCTTTATTGATTTCAGAGAGAGGAAGGGAGAGGGAGAGAGAGAGACAGAAACATCGATGATGAGAGTCATTGATGGGCTGCCTCCTGCACGCCCCCTGCTGGGGATCGAGCCCGCAACCCGGGCATGTGCCCTGACCGGGAATCGAACCCCGATCTCCTGGATCCTAGGTCGATGCTCAACCGCTGAGCCACGCCCGGCTGGGCAATCTCTCTCTTTTTAATTAAGAGATTTGATCAGAAATTAATGTTGAATCTTTCTGATTTTAAAAATCTATATTCATGAGTGAAATTGGTCTGTTGTTTTCTGTTAGCTGCTCTATTTTTCAGGTTTTGGTGTCAATACAATACTGGCTTTGTAAAAAGGAGCCTGAAGGCTTGCTTTCTCTCTTCTGCTTTTGCATAGTTTAATAACATTGGAATTATTGGGGAATAAATTTTAAAAATTATAGTGTCCAGGACTTGGACAGATTGACCTCCCCCATCCTTCAGATCAAACCACAGTCTGCAGGCCACTGCCTGCCCCTAAGCAGACGTCCACTGGAGTCTCAGCAGGCACAGAGGTAGGTGGTAGTGAATGAAAGATGAAAAATTTACTTTCTGGAAGCTTCAGGGAGCCGGAACAGGAGGAGCAGGAAAAGGAAAAGGCGGAGGAGGAAGTTCATTGTATTGTTTGGACAAGAATTTGGTTCAACGGACCATGTTTCTCTTGAGAAGGCCCGATAAAGTAAGACAAAGTAAAAGGAATTTCTCCACAGTCCTCAGACGTGGCCCCGGGACCCCGTGGTTGCCCTTGTCGCCTTGGAAAAGCCTCCCCAGAGGAAATAGGAGGCCCTCTGTGTACCACGGGAGCAGGTCTGGGACTGTCGCTTGCTGACCAATAGCAAAGCCCTGGGTTGGTTTAGTGACTTGCTGATCCCTCAGCAAGTCACCTGATGGTGTTCGATCCATCGGACCCATTTTGATTTAGCTAATTCAAGACCTAATGGCTTTTCAAAGTCTCTCTGCTACCCGGAGAAGCACTGAGGTGGAAGGTTGTAGAAAGAGTCCAATATATTGTAAGTGAGAAACTTCTGGCTCTGTTTGCAAATGGAAGTGGCTGCTTCTAGATGCTTGACTTTACATCAGTGGCTGCATAGGGAGACTGGGTGAATGAATTTTTTAAGTCTACTGGTCTATGAAACAGGTTTTGAAGATGTCTTCATATTTTATTTTATTATTATTATAACTTTATTGATTTCAGAGAGAGGGAGGAAGAGGGAGGGAGAGAGAGAAACATCAGTGATGAGAGAGTCATTGGTCAGCTGCCTCCTGCACGCCCCCGACTGGGGATCGAGCTTGAAACCCAGGCATGTGCCCTGACCGGGAATTGAACCTTGATCTTCTGAATCATAGTTTGATGCTCAACCTCTGAATCACACCGGCCGGGCGATGTCTTCATATTTTAAATGGGGCTTTGGCCCGGCCGGGCATGGCTCAGCGGCTGAGCATTGACCTAGGATCCAGGCGATCAGGGTTCGATTCCTGGTCAGGGCACATGCCCAGGTTGCGGGCTCGATCCCCAGTCGGGGGCGTGCAGGAGGCAGCCGATCAATGACTCTCTTATCATTGATGTTTCTATCTTTCTCTCTCTCTCTCTCCCTTCCTCTCTCTGAAATCAATAAAGATATATTTAAAATAAATAAATAAATAAATAAATAAATAAATAAATAAATAAATAAATGGGGCTTTGAACTCAGATCATCTCTACGTTTCCTTTGAACTGTCCTAATTGATGAGAGAGCCAGTATAGCTCAAGTGACCAAGAACATAGACTCTGGATTCAGACAGACATAATACGAATCCCATTTCTGTTCCAGTTAGCTACATGACATTGGTCAAATTCATGGGCCTCTCTGAGCATCAGCTGATCTATAAAGTGGGGACAGTCCTAGTACCTACATCATAGACTGTTGTGAAAATGAAATGAGATATTGGGTACAAGGCTTCTGGCATGGCGTCTGGACCACATTAAGGACTTATTACATATTAGTTATTGTTACTGTCCTTGCTATTATTCTATAATATAAGAATAAAACTTATTATTCTGTAATAAGAAGTATAGTACTTCTCAGACTGATACTTATGTCACTAAATCAGAGCTTTTGGAAAGATACTGATAAAATCCAGTCCTCTTTGGGAGTTAGATGGTAGCTGAGGACTTGTATAAACCAGGCCCTCTGGTCCACAGGAGGATGCTGACCCCTGACTCTAGTTCTTGCTTTCGTGTCTTTTTTCTTGGAGAAAACGGTGGGAACGTTTTGGATGCCTAAGTTCTGTCCTCTGAGAGTGGTCCAGAATCTTTACTCTGGTTCCGGATGGAGAGACTGGACTCCAGGTCGGCAAATCTGGTCGCTACTTCTGATTGGCCATCAACAGAGCAAAGCCCACCTTGGGGGAGTCGTGTGCGCCCTGCACCATCTGAGCCTTCCCTGGTCATCACCCCACCCCCTCTGCACCTCTGGTCAACACCCTGCAGCTCAGCTTCCTCACCTCTGACTGCAGCCACCAGCTGGGTCCTCTTTCTGGCTGGTCAGTTTAGGTTCCCAGGCGTCGTCTAGACTGGCTACCAATGAAGAAGTGTGTTCCCTTCTCCCCACACTCGACACTCTCTGCAATGCCTTCCTTCTCTCTCGCTTCCCTAGGGACCCACCTCCTCCATTTACTCTTTCTATTCTCCTTCCCATTAAAATCAGATTTTTATATTTTTTATTCACAAAATTTAATAAATGAGTAAATAATTACTTGGAGTGTGTGTTTGTGCGTCGGGCTCTCTTGCTTTAATAAACAGTCTTCCTCGGATCAGCACCGAGAGAGGCTTCCCAATCAGGCTTCCCTGGAACTAGAACACAGCTCATAAACCAGGAGGGGGCCGGGACCCAGAGCTTTCAGGACAGTGACCTGTCCCCACTCTGGCAGGAGATTGCCCAGGCCTCAGCATGACAGTGACGCAGCTCCCCTCTGCCTCCGCTCCTCACACTTGTATTGCTGCCAGCCCACCTCTCACTTTCCTCCTCTGCCTCACGGCCTCCACTCTCTCCAAGCTTCTGCTTATCAAGAGTTCAGGGCCCCTCTGGCTTCTACTGCCTCCTGTCTGCTAGGCAGGTGTTTTTGTGGCAGAGCCGCTCTTTGGCTGCTGCTTGGGCCACTCACTGGCCGACCTCGCATTGGTTTCCCACCCTTGGTCCATTCCCTTGGCCACAGAAGACACGTAGCTCTATCTGGGGCTTGCGCCTCAGCACAAGGATATGGCAGGGCCGTGGGTGTGCCCAGAACTCGGCTTGGCTTTACCCAGGAAACACTGCCCAGGAAACACTGCTATCCTTCCCCAAGCATAAAAGGGTTACATTGGCATTTCAGTGATTCCCAAACCAGGTGAATAGTAGACTCTCATGGACAAACTTTTACAAATGCAGATTTCTATGAGCTATTTAGCTATAAAATGGGGCAATAACAGCACTTACCTCATGAGGTTGATGTAATCTTTTTGTTCAGATTTTTTTTTTTTTTTTTGCTAAGTTTGTTATGAAAAACAGTTGGAAATCTCATGTCCCCCGCCCCCGAACTTGTTAAATCGGTGGCTTTCAAGGTCTGGAAGGAGGAGGGACGGACCATATATCTGAATCGCTTGGGGAGCCTCAAACTGATCTATGTCACTAGAATGGAGGCCGAGGTTGAATTTCCCAGGTGATATGATATACCAGCTGCAACGCCTACCCGCAAAGCGCTGCACTAAGTGACCTACAGTTGTATGTCCTGAAAATGGAATCTCATGTGGCCAGTCAAAATGATCTTGCAGAAGTGTATTTTTAAAAAATATATATATCTTTATTGATTTCAGAGAGAGGAAGGGAGAGGGGGAGGGAGAGAGAAACATCAATGATGAGAGAATCATCATTGATCGGCTGCCTCCTGCACGCCCCTGCTGGGGATCGAGCCCACAACCCTGCATGTGCTCTGACCGGGAATCGAACCCCGATCACCTGGATCCTAGACTGATGCTCAACAGCTGAGCCACGCCCAGCTGGGCAAAAGTGTATTTTTTTTAACAGGCAAAGGAGGTCATGATAGATCATTGAATAAAAAAAGATTACACATCAGGACTATGGTAGGAATTTTTTAAAAAAATTCTCACCCAAGGATATGTTTTTATTGATTTTAGAGAGAAAGAAGGGAGGGGAGAGAGAAACATGAATGTGAAAGAGAAACATCGATTGGTTGCTTCCCATACGTGCCCGACTGGAGATAGAACCTGAAACCTAGGTATGTGCCCTGGTGTACAGGGCGACACTTGAGCCAACTGAGCCCACTGGGTTGGGGCTGTGGTAGGGATTCTTAGAGAAAAAGTACACATAGGTATCTGTAAGTAGCCAAGGACCTGGGATATTAAAAGCATGGTTGCAGACTCGCTGCATCAGCACCATGGGGCTAGAAATGTAGAATCTGGGGCTCACTCCAGACTTAGAATCTGCCTTTTGGCAAGATCGCCACGTGGCTGGTGTGCATGTTAACCTCTGAGACCCACTGCTCTGGAAAACTTGTTCTTGTCTTGGGTGTTCATAAGAATTCACCTGGGGAGCATAAAAAAAAAATCTCGATGCCCAGGTGACCCCCAGACCTACTAAATCAGTCTCTGGGGGTGCAGCTGGCGTCATGTATCTTCAGACTCCTGGGCAATCCTGATGAGCAGCCAGGGTTGGAGGGTTTAGCCTGTGCATTGTGGGAATCTGGTGGTTCCCAAGTTTTTCTTTCTGCTTCACTGTATTTTCTGATTTTTTAAAAAGGAAGCATGTGTTATTTTTGTAATGATAAAGAGGTTATTTTTCATTTAAAAACCCTGAATGAATGCCAGGCTCGTCTGAAGTTTAGACAGCAGCCTTGAAATGAGGAAGATGTTTTCAAGTGGGATTCACAATAGAAAGGGGAGTGGGGGGCACGTGCTCCCAGGTTGGGGGAGGGGGAGTGATAACAACACAATCGTTGTGCTATTTCTTTTATTTTCAGTCATGATATTAAATTTTTATTGTATTTTGAAGTTAAAAGCATCACAGAGAGAAAGCATGAGATTAACAATATATATATATCTTTATTGATTTCAGAGAGAGGAAGGGAGAGGGAGAGAGAAACATCAATGATGAGAGTCATTGATCGGCTGCCTCCTGCACGCCCCTGACTGGGGACTGAGGCCGCAACCCGGGCATGTGCCCTGACCTGAAATCAAACCGTGATCTCCTGGATCCTAAGTCGATGCTCAACCGCTGAGCCACGCCGGTCGGGCATGCATGAGCTTTTCATGTTCAGCAAAAGGGAACATGGGTTAACCATGTTGAAAAAAACCTGCTTTAGAGCAAAAAGAGGAGTCATTCCGCCTATCATAGGACCTGGTGCATCTCTTCCCCTTAAGACTAAAGAAACCAAACATTGTTGAGAGCTACTGACCACTCAGCGCTGTAACAGGCATTTCACGATCCTTGCAGTAATGCCAAGGAGCAGCACTCCCGTGTCCCCCTTTTAAGGGAGACCGAGCCCTAATTAGGTAATTTGAATCACCCCTACCCCTGGGCTGTCCAATACGGTAGCCACTAGCCACACATGACTGTTGAGTGCTTAAAATGTGGCTGGCCCGAAATGGTATGTGCTGTGGGTGTAAAATAGACACCAGGTTTCAAAGACTTCATGTGAAAAAAAGACTGTAGAGTAGCTCATTAATACTGTTTCATATTAATTACACATTGAAATGATATTGTTTTGGATGATTTGGGTTAAATCAAATATATCATTAAAATTATTTCCCTTGTCTCTTTTCCCCCTTTTGAATGTGGCTACTAGAAATGGCTTATGCGGCTTGATTTGGGGCTCAGGCTTTATTTCCAGCTGGGCAGAGGCAACAAGAAGTTAGACTCAGGGGGATTATTCAGATTTGTCCTTTATTCTCTTTGGGACCCTCTTAAGAGCAGAGGAAGTGGTGAGAGAGGAAGCAGCTTCCCCCAGCCTGTCTGAGTGACGCTTGGGTTGGAAAGAGGTTAAGCTGAGTGTGAAGGCCTCCCTGCCCACCTTCTTTAGCCCAGTGGTTCTCAGCCTCAGCTGAACCTTAGAATTTCCTGGAGAGCTTTTAAAAACCCTGATGCGCAGCCACACTGCTGTCTGATTAAATCAGAATCTGGAGAATCTCTATTCTTCCACTGGCAACCTTTAGAAAGCAGAGACCGAAAATGATCTTAAGGGGTGTAACTTGGGTCATCGTAATTTTTTTTGAAAATTGAGGTTGCTTTGTTTCCCTTTTGTGAATTAACCTTGAAAGAACAGGGTTATTTATCTTGAAAATTCAGTCTCTTTGGCCACTAGGGGGACTGGATTAAAAGCACTTGCAGAAGGGTAGGCTTGCGTGGCTGGGAAAACAGCTCAAAGTGGAGGTAAATTGGCCCTGTCATCGTGGTGGGCCAAGGACCAGCGCACATGGCTACTTCTTAACTTTTATTTGAGTTAAGTTCGAATTCCCTCAAAGGACTTGCCCTTTGTATGAATGACAATTGATACAATCTTTCTGGAGACCACTTTAGCAATATAATTATAGAAAATATTTGTTGAGAGCGCCTTCTGTGTCTGCCACTGTGCTAAGTGCTTCACATTCATCATCTCATTTAAATCCTCACAATAATCCTGTGAAACAGGTACAATTATTATCTTAATTTTAGTTGAAAAACAAGGCCCTGGCTGGTGTGGCTCGGTTGGTTGGAATGTCACCCTATACACCAAAAGATGGCAGATTCGATTCCCAGTCAAGGCACATAGCCAGATTGCCACTCAACCCCTGGTTGGGGCACAACTGGCTGATGTTTCTCTCTCACAAGGATGTTTCTCTCTCTCTCTCTCTCTCTCAAGTCAACAAACTTATCCTCAGGATTAAGAAAACAACAACAAAACAAACAAATGAACAAAATACAAGGACTGGAGGGATTAAAGAACAAATCCAAAGCCGTAGAGGTAGAAAATACAGAATTTGTGTTTTCTGTTCCCAGAACCTACCTCTTAACCTCTAAATGATCATATAAAATAGACTGCTCAGTGATTTTAATGTTAGGACTTTACACAAGGAAGCAATCAGACAAGTGACTAATTCAGAACAAAACTATACCTTGAAAAATCTCAATGCCTATTCTTTAGGAGACTAGTGAAATACCTGAGTATATCACCATAAAATGAAATAATATGTAACACCTAAGAGTGCTGATATGAAACTAATTTATTGAAAAGGAGAAAATCTTGAAGTATTATTAAGTTAAAAAACCAAGTGAGAAAACATCTTCAGAACAATATCCAGAAAGAAAAAGTCTTTAGGTGTATGTGTGTGGGAGGGAACACTAAAACATTCACAGTGGCTATATTTAGAGGGAATAGCAGGAATTTTAACTTTCATCTTTACATTGCTCCTTATAATTTCCCCATAATGTATCTTTCAGATGGTAATATTTTTAAAGCAATGCAAACTAAGATGTTTCAGGATATGAAGAACAATGCCCGATTAAAGGAAGTGGAAGAAATAAATGGGAACTGGTTCTTGAAGTTGTCCTGGGCACTAAATTTAGCACGAAAACTCTGGCAGCCAAAGGAAAAAGAGAAACATATTGGTTGCATAAATTTTATATTATTTACTTAGTGTTTTAGGAGAGAGCCTCTTAGGAGGTGCTTTTCTGCATTTCTAATTGTTTACTCTTGGGAACTTCAAAGTGTGTGACCCAAATAGATGCTCTACGCATATCCCAATTCTGTGTTACCAAGTGCATTGAACTTAACTGAACCTGTGTTCATTGAACCTCTCTGGTGCCAGGCTGGGGGCCGAGGGCTAACTCTTCTCTTCTTTGCGACAGCACTGTGACTCTTACCTCCTGCTCAGCCCCGATCTGGAATCCCAGCCTATTCAAATAGTTCTTAAGTCTAGTGCAAGCCCCTCTACAGGAGTCTCTGACCCAAACCTATCTTCCCCTTTTGAGAGTTCATACAGAGTCCCCATCATTTCATAAGCATTCACTACGTCTCCGCTGTTAGACTGGACACACCCTTTGAACATGGGTCGACAAGTATGTATAGAACCCCAGAATCACAGGAGTTTTTAATTTGAAGGAGGTGCCTGACAGCTAGGAGAACCAGTGCATCCTGGTTTGTCTGGGACTTTCTTGGTTTTAGCCCTGAAGGCCCCACATCTGGAAAAACCACAGAGTCCTGGCAAGATAGCTGGGAACTTTATGGGTTCTCACTAATTATTTCTCAATTGGCTGGACTGCTTTATATGGCAAAAATCCCTATTGGGCACATTCCCTTTTTTAGCTCTATATTACCCCTATAAAAATAACCCCTTGTATTGACATGGCTCTCTCCAAAGCAGTGCTTGTATGAGTGTTAGGCAAACTCTGTAAAAAGGAAAAGGCAGGGTTATTAGTCCAGTTGAGAAAACTGAGGCCGGGATGGGTTTTATAAATTTTTCTAGGTCCTAAGTGACTAACCAAAACTATGAGTTAGGTCTTTTGAATCCTAATTGGGTCTCTCTGGAATTTGAAAATATCCACCATGAACTTCAAGGCATGTCTTCCATTATTTAAAATAATTGCACAAGATTTTTGTGGAGAAAAATGTAAATTGTACTTTGAGATCCAAAGGGCCTGCACACATGGAACATGGGATGTCATATTTCTAAGTGGCACAACTCAATATTGCAAAGACAATTTCCCCAAATTAGTTAATAAATGGGATGTAGTGTTTGTTTTTTTAAAATTTTCTCTCTTTTTTTTTTTTTTAAAAAAAGTCTTTATTGATTTCAGAGAGAGGAAAAGAGAGGGAGAGAGAGAGAGACAGAAACATCAATGATGAGAGAGGCATTGATCGGCTGCCCCTTGCATGCCCCCAACTGGGGATCGAGCCCCAAACCCAAGCATAACCCCTGACTGGGAATCGAACCCCGATTGCCTGGATCCCAGGTCAACGCTCAACTGCTGAGCCACTCCCGGCTGGGCTGGGATGCAGTTTTAACAACAATCTCTGTAAGATTTTTCTTGGATTGTGACAAAATGATTCTAAAATTGACCTTCTAGAATATCTACTGAAGAAAAGTTAAAAAAAATTTTGAAAAAGAACAATTATGAAGGTGGGGGGATAGTACTACTAGATATTAAGTTATTAAAACACAGTACTTTAAACAGCGAGGTGTTGGCACTGAGTTGGTCAAACAGTGCAACAAAATAAAAAGTTCAGAAAGAGAACCCCAAGTATGTAAGAAATTTGATGTAGAATAAAGGTGGTTTGGGTCAGCTGGGGAATAATGGTTTATGTAGTAAATGATGTTGGGCAAGTAAATTGATTATTTAAATGGGGGAAAAAAAAAGTTCCTAGCTCTCCCAAAATACCAAAATAAATTTCAGATGGCTTACAACTTAAAAAAAAAAAATTTTTTTTTTAAAATTTTTTTAATTGATTTTTCAGAGAGGAAGGGAGAGGGAGAGAGAGAGAAACATCATTGATGAGAGACTCATTGATCGGCTGCCTCCTGCACGCCCCCTGATGGGGGTCGAGCCCGCAACCCGGGCATGTGCCCTGACCAGGAATCGAACCCCGATCGCCTGGATCACAGGTCAATGCTCAACCCCTGAGCCATGCCGGTCGGGCAGTTTACAACTTTTAAGGTGAAAAAATAAGGATTCCAAAGAATCAGAAGAAGGACCAGTGAATATTTATGTGATCTTTGGGTGAAGAAAAGCTTTCTAAATATAACATGAAAGGTAGTCACCAAGAGGGTAAAAGCATATTAAATTTGACTACAGGAGAAATTCATTTAAAAAAGTATAATAGAGCCCGATATGAAAAATATTCATGACTGTATATTGCTAAGTGAAGAAAGCACGTTACCAGGCTGTGTTCAGAGTACGACTCTATGTTTACACACACACACACATACACACACAGAACATAACTTGTGCATTACAGATAATTTTTTATTTTTATTTTTTACTTTTCTACATTTCTATAGTACATGTTAATTGATTTTCTAATAAAAAATTAATAATTACTATTAATTGTTATTAAAGAGCACTTACGTTCTGAGCCAATGGTGTTTTGAGGATATAGAATTACAGGGATGTTCATGTTTTATAGTATATTATTTCTGTAATGCTTGAATTTTATTTATTGAATCTGATCATTTTTATAGTCAAAAGAAAACAATTTAAAAAATATATATCTTTATTGATTTCAGAGAGAAAGGAAGGGAGAGGAAAAGAGAGACATAGAAACATCAATGATGAGAGTCATTGATCGGCACGCCCCACGCTGGGGATCGAGCCCACAACCTGGGCATGTGCCCTGATCCGGAATCGAACTCTGATCTCCTGGATCCTAGGTCGATGCTCAACTGCTGAGCCACACCCAGCCGGGCAGAAAACAATTTTTAAAATAAAAGAAACGCTTAGGGAACAGAGAAGTTCATGCTTTTTAATCCAACAATTTTACTTACAGAAATGTTCTTAACCCTGAATATGAGCAAATATTTATACAGAGATTACTCATCACAGCATTACTTATAATAAAAAACAAAAATGTCTAACTATAGGGAGCTAGATAAGTTAGACGGACCTGTAGCAGCATCGTGAAGTCAGCATGAGTCCAGCCTGCCTGGATTCAAATCTCAGCTCTGCCACTTACTTACTGTGTTACAAGTTATTAAACCTCTCTAAATTTCAATTTCCTCATTAGTAAAATGGGGGTGACGATAGTACCTACATCATGGAATGGTTATGAGCATTTTAAAGTCAGAGTCCATGCAGGGAACAGGGGACACACTCAAATTGAGTATTTTGGGGAAAGTTTAATAAAGGGACATTTTTTTTTTTTTTTTTGTAAAGGCAAATTTTATTTATTTATTTTTTCAACTACAGTTTGCATCCAGTATTATTGTACATGAGTTCCAGGTGTACAACACAGTGGTTAGACAATCGCACATTTCCAGTACCCAGCAGGCCCCATACACAGTCATTACAATATTGATGACTTTATTCCCTACTCCGTACTTTACATCCCCATGACTGTCTTGTAGCTACCGATGTGTGCTTCTTAGTCCCTTCACTTTCTCACCCAATCCCAACCCCTCTCTCCAAAGGGGCTTTTTCAGAGGTGTGAGCAGGGCGTAGGGAGACCACCAAGGACAGTGGGCTGGTCACAGCAGGAAGTCAGAGGGAGAAGCTGGCAGCTGTTGGAACCTGGAGAGAGAGACAGAGACCCTAGGAGGGGCTGTGCTCTCTGGTGACAGCCCGGTGACCCCTCATAAACACCTTGCCTCACTCTCCACGCTCCTGCTGAAACATCTGTGATTAGCTTCCCACTGTCGCGATGATGGAGCACACAAACCAGCCCAAAGCTCAGTAGCCACCACCTGCAAACACAGCCTTCTCCCTCCCAGTTTGACCCGGCGGCTCTGCTTCAGGTTTGGACTGGTTGGTCCCGGTCAGCTCCGCGGGCCTCTGATTTGGTTTCCACCGGCCAGGGCGCCAAGTCAAACAGGCACGTCCATCCCAGGCCTCTGCTCGTGCCAAGCCTGAATGCATTCCGTTGGCCAAAGCGCGTCACATGGCTGAGCCTAAACTAAATAAAATAGAGATATTTATATCACATGTACTCTAGGAGAAGGCAAGCTCACATGGCAAATCCTAACCCAGGGAGAGAGGGGAGAGTCCAGCAGGCAAGGACAGTCCAATCTACCAGACATGGACCAAACTCAAGGGAAGCGAGGGCACATAAAAAATACTATATAAGAGTTTATTAAACGAAATAATAAAATATAGTGCCATTGAGAATGATGTATTCAAGGATATTTAATGAAATATTTAAAAGATTCATAATTAATTGTTAAGTAAAAGACGTTTAAAGCAGGTGTGCATTATAATATCACTTAAAAATGCAATATACCTAGTCTGGCCAGGGATGGCTCAGCGGCTGAGCATCGACCTAGGATCCAGGAGATCACAGTTCGATTCCCGGTCAGGGCGCATGCCCGGGTTGCGGGCTCGATCCCCAGTCGGGGGCATGCAGGAGGCAGCTGATCAATGACAACTGTCATCATTGATGTTTCTATCTCTCTCTCCTTCTCCCTTCTTCTCTCTGAAATCAATAAAGGTATATTTTAAAAATAAAAGAACAGTAAAAGAACAACATACCTAGAAGAAAGACTGGAAGGAAATTAAGGCAAGTGTTAGTGTTGTTGCTGGCAGGTAGAATCATGGGGGTCTCTTCATCTCTTCTCCGTGTTCAGAATTAGGCTGCCACATACAGTCTCAGAGGTCGTGCACGGTTCGGTTCCAGGAGACCTCTTGGGTCTCCCTTCACACCTTCAGCTTGTGCAAACTTCTTTATTGCTCAGAGCTTCTAAGATACTTCTGTGTAATCCAACAAATAAATGCAGTTCTAAAAACTGCAACCTTGCTGTTTCCTCCTAAAACTTTTCAAATACAATTGAAGTTGATCTAGTTTGGCATTTTTATTAGAACGAGAGAGAAATTATCTCTGTGCTCTAAAAGAATTGTTTTAAAGCCTCAATCACCAACCCTCAAGACAACCGGGGTGTAGTCAACACTGCAGAACTGAAAGGTATTGCTTCATGCATGTAGCGTAAATAAAGAAAATATTTCTAGCTTGAGTCAGTTATTAAAATTTTAAAAAGTGTAATATATTTTAGTCACTGGAGAAATCCAGAACTGACAGATCAGAAATGATGAATATAAAAATAGGATATTCATATCAAATCCACAATGGAGACGATTTAAAGTCAAATGAAGGTTTCGCTCCCCATGCCCAGGATGAAAGGAGCCTAGTTTTGCATTTTAATCTTCACCCAAGGGTATCTTTTTATTGATTTTTTTTAGAGAGCGAGGGAGAGAGAGAGAGAGAGAGAGAGAAACATCAATTGCAAGTTGCCTCCTGTAATGCCCCAACTGGGATGGAACCGGCAACCTGGGTATGTGCCCCAACCGGGAATCGAACCCGCAGCCTTTTGGTGTACGCGGATCGATGCTCCAACCAATTGAGCTACCCGGCCAGGGCAGGAGCCTGTTTCCTAATGGCATCCAGACCAAACCTGTAGTTCCTGCCTTTATACTTCTTGTTATATGAGATGATAAATATCTTTACTTCTGAGGCCACTGCAGTTGCATATTCTATTACTTGCAGCCAAAAATCATACATATTCCCTTTGAAGCCTTCCCTTCCCACTTCCTCCTCTATGTGCCCACAACCTCTGTAAGCACCTCTGTTCTAGCACCGTGGGTAACAGCCGTTGACAGGACTCGTTTATGAGATCGTCCACACAGTTCACCGACTCTCTTTCATGCCTGTAACCTCAGTATCCTTCTGGGTGTCTAACACAGACGCATTTGTTTTGTGGCTGTCAAGACTTCATATATTCCCTGTTCGGCGAGGTGTGGAGGGCCCCCTTCCCTGAGAAAGGTGGTGGCCCAGCCCATGTATGTACACACATGAGTGGTCTCAGGGCCCGGGTGAGGCTGTCGGTAAGGCCTGAGTCAGAAACGAACTCTCCCCTCCGCCCTGAGCCCCTGGCTGTGCTCTCCTGAAAACTGGTAAATGGAACCGAAAGTCGCTCTAGATGCAGGGGTGGGGCACCCATGGAAGAGGGTGTCTCTTCTCCCGTTCGGATTCTTTTGAGCTATTACTTAAATTTTATTTTTAAAAATTATTTTTGGAGATTAAAATCTTGGCTCTATTACAAAGCTAGATCAGAGGATGTGGTTTGGTTGTGAAGTCAAATGGGCTTGCTAATATTCTCCAAGATGCTATCCTTCACCCCCGCTGGGCCGGCGGCTGTGCTGTTTGACTTACCACGTGGCCGGAGGAACAGACCAGAACACGCCTGCAACCCCCAGACCAGGGTGCCAGCCACTGGCCCGAGCAAAAGTGGGTTCCGAAAGCCAGGCCTGCTGCGGGGGAGGGCGGGCAGTGAGCATGAGCTTCTGTACTGGAGAATCTGCCACCCTGAATTCTTTACAGTCTTCCTCACTTTCCTCTCCTGGTTTGGATCCTTAAGAGGTCACAGTATTTACACATGCCCCCCCAGTCTTGGTTTGACTTTTGCTTTCATACAACATGAAAAATGTAGCTTGTGAACCAGCCCAGGAATGTGGGCTGCAAAGTTTGGGCTGTTTTTTGTTTGTCTTCATCATATTTTGATATTTTATACACAAAGTCTAGATGTGATGGCTGGAATTGTCATTGGCAGGATTAGGCAGGAATCCCAATTTGACAATTTCGGCCCCCAGGCTGCAGTAAAAGTAACCAGTCCAGCCCTGGCCGGGTGGTTCAGTTGGTTGGAGCGTCGTCTCAAATATCAAAAGGTTGCAGGTTTGATCCCCAGTCGGGCCTTGTACGGGAGACAACCCATCAGTGTTTCTCTCTCACATTGATGTTTCTCAATCTCTCTCTCCCTTCTTCTCTCTCTAAAAATCAATAAAAACATATCCTCAGGTGAGGATTTAAAAAAAAAAATAACCAGTCCAGGGTGCTCCTTTCAGGGTTCACATGTCCCAATGGTCAAATCTGATAAACTAATTTGATAAGGTGTTAATAGCAGAGGAGAGGTTTATATATTAGACCACCCAAACCTCATTTGCTTTGTCACAGCCCTTTTAATGCCCTGACTCAAAGGAGGGTGTCCTGCAGGAGTGTTAAACCATATGGCAGGCCTCCTCAGGGAGGGGCGCTTTATTTGGCACCCCCAAATCATGGCAAGTAGGAAGCTCCTGCTGTATTCTCCCACACACAAGGCTGGTGATTGTAAGAATGTGGTGGGAAAGGGGGGGGGGGAGTTTTCCAGATTTAATTCAGAAGGAGCAAAGCACAGACTGAGACAGAGCAGGGACCCTTCTGGCCCCACCCCATCTCGATGAACTTCACCAGCTTGGGCAGAAACAGGAAGCAGGCGAGGGCGACCCAGAGCCCTGGGAACGTGACTGGGAGCCTTTTCTAGGTTCTGGAGAGTAAGTTGACCTGATCAGTCTCCATCCAACCCCTCCGAGACTGAGGCCCTCCTTCTAGCCTCCTTAACCTAACACTGCCATGGGCCCCAAAAGTGCAGCTGTCCCAGCCCCACTCCCAGCCACAGTCCTTGCATTGCTAACCCTGGTAACTCTCAAGTCAATGACTCTCTTGGGTTCTCAGGGGACTGGGCAAGAGCGTGGATGACTCAGCGTGGCCCATCCCCACTATGAGAGAAACAGCTCAAAGCAAACAGTCTGTGACAGTGTGTTGGTAACGTCAGCTTTACTGGAGAATACTTTATGGAAGGTGCAGCAGTGAATAGCATTTGCAAACCTTTTAAGACTAATTTTTGGGCCATGAAAGGGGAAGTTAAATGGACTGAGACTCAGATGATTTATTTCTCAGTTTAGACTTGCATGTTTCATTCACTTCTGGGACGTTTCTTCTTGTCTATCAGCCTTTGGAGATCAGCATTGAAAGAGAAGTGAGTCATCGTTTGGCCACGTCTTATTTTCTGTGTTTTATCCCTTAATGTAAAAGAGAATTAGGCAAGAGGATTAAGACAGATTAAACAAGATTCATTACTGAATTATTAAAAATTAAGCTCTGGCTTGAGACAACCTAAGAGGAGACGTGTACAACAAGGCGAGGGACACAAACACTCCTTATTTAAGCACAAGAGAGGCTATCCATTTGTTTCTTGGTAAAAATCAATTATTAACAGTCATATGTTCAATACATATCATGATGTTTCTTCAGCCATGAAGAGACCCCCTGACTCACTCTGAGAGGGTCTAGACTTAGGAGAGCAGCTCTAGTCCTGAGATGAGTTAACCTGAAACTTCCCCTCCCCTCCACAGGACCAGTCTTCTTACCCAGTGGGCACCGTTTCAGCTGCTACACCATCGAATAAATGCTCGCCGGCTTTGTGAGCCCCTGGGTAACACCCCAGGGCAGGGCTTCACTGAGACACCCCAGACTAGCAAAGTTCCCTCTCTCCTTTTCAATGACAGGCTTAGCTTCCAAGGTCAGCGTCTTCATCTGTTCCTGCCTTCTAGCCTCCATGTGGGAGAACAGAGAGTGAAGAGGAGGGAGGATTCTGGAAAAAAGAAAACTAGGCTTTCTTCGGAGAACTTTTCCAAAAAATAAAAATTTTCGAATATAGAACGTGACTAAAACGTTTGGGATGAGATGGTCTTGTGTTGCTTGTTTCCTTCTTCCCAAGATATTTCTTAAAACCGCAAAATGAAGAATTTCTGTAAATCCAGCTCCCTCTCAGAAGATTACACTTCCAGACGTCAGAGATAGACAAAGGGGTGTCTGCCTTCAGAGCTGCTAGGGAGAGGAGTCACTGTCTTTTCTTTGCGGGCTCCTTGCTGTTGCATTTAGTCCAGAGCAGGGCTTGTAACTCCCTAGGAGGACCGTGGATGGGCAGCTGGGGGCCTGTGGGTCCCATGAACGTTAGCAACATTTTCATGATACTTCCACGGGTTGGGGAACGTGGAGGATCCCAAGCTCCCATTAGATACTCAGAGAAGTCCACGAGCCCTGAATGAACGACCCAGGTTTCGAGAATGGAGCATCTGCACGCTTTCTGGTTCAGCTGCATAACCCACACCTTAAATATAGGTATAATATAGGTATAAATATATCCCCATTGTGCAGATGAGGAAACAGGCTGACAGAGTTTAATAACCTGTCCAAGGTCATACAGCTGGTAAGTGGTGAAGCCAGGTTATAAACCCAGATCTGTGGGACTTCAGAACCTGACCATTTCATTAGTGGGCAATGCTTTGTCTACATTTAACAGGTTTAAAATAATAAGATCTAGAATTTGTTAGGGCTTTTCCAACTTACCCAGATCCTTCTAGCAGCATCCCTTGACAGGTGACCCAGTTCTGTCTGAACCCCTCTGGAGGTGGGAGCTTCCTGCCTCCCCAGAGGTTGGCTCCATTGTTGAGCTTAATAAGTGCCTTAAAAATGTTAAGCCCCGTTTTACCTTAGGATTGAATGCTGGCAAGGTGCTTTCAAATGTAGTAAAATGCAGAATGTCTTCAGGTGTGCTGTCCAGGACTGAAATTCTGCATCATGGACACCTCTGCTGTTTTCCCTCTTCAAAGTGGAGCAATGGGGAAAGTGGCCTGTACTGGCGAAGACAAGCATGCACATCAAGAAATAATCTAACACGTGGAATGGTGGATAAGGCCATCTTCCAAAAGTATTAGATGGAGGCGTGCTTTGAAAATGAGAATGACCTGACAATTTCCATATATGGCAAAATCTTTATTAGCTGACATTCGGTCTTTTTTTTCTTTAGCTTTTTTTGTAAGAATGATCCTTTTTGTAGCTCCTTTATACCTTAGAGAACAAGAAATATGGAAGGTAGGGAGGATGTTTGCTTAAAGTATTGATGGTTTCTTGTGAACTCAAGTTTTTCCCTGTTTCTCAAAAGCTCCTGAATGATAGAAGCCTTAAAAATGGAAAGTATTTAACAGTAATGTTAGTAAATTAGAAAATTTATTATTATTGCCTGAGTAAACTATTTTTTTTTTTTTTAAATCCTCACCCGAGGATATGTTTTTATTGATTTTGAGAGAGGGGAAGGAAGAGAGAGAAACATCGATATGAGAAAGAAACGTTGATTGGTTGCCTCCCTAATGCACCCCGACTGGGGATCGAACTCCAACCTTGGTATGTGTCCTGACCCCAAATCGAACCCACAACATTTTGGTGTATGGGAAGATTCTCCAACCAACTGAGTCATCCGGCCAAGGCTAAATTGTTCTTTTTGTGTAGTTAGTCTCCAAAGATGGTTCCCAAGGGTTCATGCCTCCCAGGACTCATGCCCTTGTATATGATTCCTTCACGCAGAATTTAGACTGGCCCAGAAAGACTTTAACCAAAAGAATGTGGTGGAAGTGATACCATCCATGCCAGTTTCAGGCCTAAGCCTTAGAAAAGTCTCAAAGCTTCCGCTTTTACACTTTTGGGGGCTCTGTGCTGCCACGTATGAAGTTCAACTACTCTGCTGGAAAGGCATGTAGAGAAAGAGGCCCCAAGACCATGTGGAGAGAGAGAGAGAGCCCCAGCTGCCCAACTACCCCAGCCTTCCAGCCATCTCTGAGAAGGTGCCAGATATGTAGGTGAATAATCTTGGATGTTCTAGTGCATTTGAGCTCTCAGGTGACTGAAGCCCCAGCTGATATCACATAGAGCAGAAGAACCACCTTGCTGAGCTTAGTCAAGCTACAGAATGATAAGAGATAATAAAATGGTTGTCATTTAATGTATTTATTTTTATTTTTTAAAAATATGTCTTTATTGATTTCAGAGAGAGGAAAGGAGAGGGAGAGAGAGATAGAAACATCAATGATGAGAGAGAGTCATTGATCAGCTGCCTCCTGCACACCCCCTGCTGGGAATTGAGCCCACAACCTGGGCATGTGCCCTGATGGGGAATTGAACCTCGATCTCCTGGATCCTAGGTGAATGCTTAATCACTGAGCCACGATGGCAGGGCCAAATGGTTGTTATTTTAAGCCCCTAAATTGTCGGGTGCTTTGTTACATAATGAATAGAGAACTTTCATTTTCATATATCAAATCTTATTAATTTTGTGAGTAAACAAAGTTAATAAAAATGCATATGATAACAAAGAGTTTAAAAACATTTATTTATCTTGCAGAATACCCAATCAGAAATAAGCCTCAGTAAAGCAATATTTGAACCACAATGAGATAACACTGTACACCCACTAGAATGATTATAATAAAAATGACAGACAATAACAAGTGTTGGTAGGTAGGTGGAGAAGTAGGGTGCTGGTCCAGTGTAAAATCGTGCAGCTGTTTTGGAAAGCGGTCCGGCAGTTCCTCATACAATTAGCATTCAACACAGCAATTCTGCTACTAGGTATATACCCAAGAGGAATACAAATGTATATCTCCACAAAAACTTGTACAGGATTGTCCATAACAAGATTATTCATAATAGCTGAAAAGCAGAAGCAACATCAAATGCCTATCAATTGATGAATGGATAAATAACATTATTTGGCAATAAAGAGGAATGAAGTACTGATACATGCTACGGCATGAATGAACGCTGAAAATGCTACAAGTGAAAAAAGCCAGACACATAGAGACACGTATTGCATGATTCCATTTATATGAAATGTTCAGAATAAGCAAATCTATAGAGACAGAGAGGTGATTAGTGGTTGCTTAGGGCTGGAGAGCAATGGGGAGTGACTGCTAATGGGTACAGAATTTCTTTTGGGGGTAATGAAAAGATTCTAAAATTGTGTTGATCATTTCAAAATGTGAATATACTAAAAACATTGAATTGTACATTTTAAATGGGTGAATTGCATGGTATGTAAATTGTATCTAAATAAAGCTATTTTTTAAAAGGCAGCATTCTTTGGGTTTTGTTTTGACCACTTTGGGTGCCAGACTCCTGCCTAGCATCAGATAAGGCCAACTCAACCCAGATAGCTAACTGTAACAACACTTGAATGGGCTTTTCCACGGGGCAGTTTATAGAAACAACAGATGAAATGAGAATTGTCAGTTTATTGTACAGTAAATATAATGTAATATTACAGTTAGTATTCTTATCTTTCTCTTATCAAAAAGGTGCAGATCTGTACAGAGATTAGGTCTGAATTCTTACCTTCTTTGACTGTGAGATTTGTTAAATCACCTCTTGGGACCTGCTATGTTCTGATTATGCAGCGATATTAGCTTGTCAGCAGGAAGAAAGGAAGAGGGAACTATTGCCCCTTCCTCCTCTTCCCAGAAAACAAAACAACGTTTATAACAATACTTGCAAGAACCATCAAAAGTCTCTTACAATCCTGGCTGGCGTCGCTCAGTGGTTAGAGCGTTGGCCTGAGCGCCAAAGGGTTGAAGGTTCAGTTACAGGTCAAGGGCATGTACCTGGGTTGCAGGTCTGATACCCGCCCATGGGGGAGGCAACCAATCGATGTGTCTCTGTCACATCGATGTTTCTCTCTCTGTCTCCTCTCTCTCTCTTTTCCCCTCCCTCCTCCCTTCCACTCTAAAAATCAATGGAAAAAATGTCCTTACTCTCCAGGCCAGCATGGCTCAGCAATCGAGCATCGACCTATGACACAGGAGATCGAGGTTCGATTCCCGGTCAGGGCACATGCCGGGGTTGCGGGCTCGATCCCCAGCAGGGGGCGTGCAGGAGGCAGCCGATCATGACAATTCTCTCATCCTTGATGTTTCTATTCCTCTCTCCCTCTCCCTTCCTCTCTCTGAAATCAATAAAGACATATATATATATATATATATATATATATATATATATATTTAAAAAATCCTCACTCTTTGGGTGAGAATTAAAAAAAAAGTATCTTACATCTCTGGTTGGTGTTGCTCAGTGGTTAGAGCATCGGCCCAAACACTGAAGGGTCACAGGTTCGATTCCCGGTCAAGGGCATGTACTTGGGTTGCAGGTTCCGTCTCAGGCCCCAGCCCAGTGCATGTGAGAGGCAACCAATTGATGTGTCTCTTTCACATCAATATTTCTCTCTCTCTCTCCCCCTTCCCTTCCACTCTCTCTAAAAATCAATGGAAAAAATATCCTCAGTGAGGATTAACAAAACTAACTAACTAAATAAAAGTATCTTACATAGCAAGAAAACATAGGTTACAGTTTGACTGTCCTACAGCAGTGTGATAGCACATTTCTCATTGTCTAATGGTAACTACATGGTTGACTTTTATAGGTATTTTACATGTTTTTAAATTCAATATGTTTGCTCTACTTGTAGTTAGGTGCAGTTCTATACATAGCCATTAATTCAAGCTTGTTAATTGTACATTTATGTCCTCTGTAGCCTTTCTAATGTTTAGTGACTTCATTTAAAATAAAAATAATAAATACTTACTTCTTGATAAACTAAAATATGTCAGGGTTCTGAGGATTCAATCCTGAACAGGACACAACTCCTGCCCTCAAGGAGCTCACAGTAGATGACAAATATCTCAATAATGCCTCAATACATGAGGATATAAGACCTGCAATGCCAGTTTATACTTACTTTAAATTTATATATTTAATATATTTTTTAATTTAAAACTTTGTTTTTGATCTATCTTCTTTTAAAAGCAAAGTTAAAACCTCTCACTATGGTCATGAAGCCATCAAATTCTCCTTTAGACCTGCCAAGTTTTGCTTACTATACTTTGAGGCGCCACTGTTAGGTGCACAGTGGTTCAGGAGTTCTAGGACATTCTGGTGAATTTTCTTTCATCTCCTGAGGTGTCTAATCTGCTGCTCACGCCATCCAGTGAAATGTCATCCCAGACATTGTCGTTTTCATCTCTAGAAATGCAATTTAAGTCTTTTTTATATCATCTATGTTTCTACTTAACACACTCAATCTTTCCTCTCTACCTTCTTAAACTTAAGGAATATACGTATAATAACTTTAAAAAAATGTTTTAATTGATTTTAGAGAGAGAGGAAGGGAAGGGGAGAGAGAGAAAGAAACATCTATTTGAGAGAGAAACACCGATAGGCTGCTTCCTTGTGCGCCCCCTGCTGGGGATTGAGCCGCAAGCCGGGCATGTGCCCTGACCGGGAATCGAACCGAGATCTCCTGGATCCTAGGTTGACGTTCAACCGCTGAGCCACGCCAGCTGGGCCAGGCTAGTAACTCTTAACCGTCAGTGATCGGCAGGGTTTAGATTATGGACCCACCTGCTGCTTACCATTGCTTCTCGCATCCCGCTCCCTCAACAGTTTCGCTGGAGAACATCCTTCAGAAATTCTTCCAGAGGGTCAGTGAGACCTGAACTCTCTCAGTCTTTTGTTTGTCTGAATCAAATCTTTATTTTATTCTGTGCTCAGTCTAGAAACATTATGTAGCTGAATATAAAATTCCAATTGACAATGACTTTCCCTCAGTGCATCGAGGATGTTGTTTCAAATTTTTTTTTTTTTTTTGGCATTTGTTACCTCTGATGAGAAGTCTATTGTTGGTAATTATGGTGGATTTTTTCTTGTAGACAATCTGCCTTTCCGATTTGGTTAGTTTTATCTTTTCTTTGTCTGTATTGTTCTGCACGTGTGATGATGTTTCTAGAAATCAATTTAAAAAAATCAATTTTAAAAAAATCAATTTTAAAAAAATCTTTAAAAATAAGGCTCATTATGTTTGATGATGTCCTGTCCTACCCGGCTCCCTCATCAGGACTGAAGGACCTATTCCCCTAGGTGCTGGGAGCTGGGAGTGCTCCCAGCAGACTGCTCAGATGTGAGCCCTCCACAAGAATTGCCCTCAGGAGCTGACTAGTGCTGCTTTGTCCACAAGGTCACACCCCTTCCTGAGAACAGCCTGCACCCAATGATTGGTCGATGCAAGATTTCAAAGAGCAGCCTTCTTGCTCCAACCTGGCACAATCCTAAAGGCCCATCTTAGCTTCAGGGCTCTCCATGGTTGGATGATCAGCTCCTTCAGTCTGCCAGAGTCTTGCATCTCCAAAACCCCTCAATCTCAGGTTCTCGGAAACCCCTCAGTCTTGGGCAAAACGGGGCAACTGCTCATCCTTCCCAAGTCTTGCTGAGAGACTGCCCGGCAGCCCGCCTTCCCCCCCTGCCCAGGCCTGCTTCCATTCTTTCCACCGGCCTTGAGACCAGGAGGCCCCACCACAAGCCTCCTGCCCACTAATTACTTCCCAGGGAACCCAACCTGCAACACTTGACTTCCTAAATGTAATCATAGAAAATTCTTAGATACTTTCTCTTTAAAGATCGCCTTTCACACTCTCTGTTCTTGCCTTCAGGGACGGCTGCCCGCGGCCTGCGACCCTCTCCACTCTGCCTTCCAGTTCTCGTCACCGTTCCTTCCCCCCATCCTTCTCTCTGTCTTTGCATTTGCCGATCTCACCTTCACGTGGCTTTAATTTACTGTTTCACCCATCTATTGACTTTTGCGTTTTAACAGCTTCCTTCACTGGGCTTTGAAGACCCATGCTCATCTGGTTTTCTTCCGTATTCCTGGTCGCTGTTTCGGTCTTGTTTGCTGGTTCCTCTTGCTCGTCCCTACTTCTAAGTGATGAAGTCCCCGGGACTCAGCTCTTGGACTTCTCTTTTTCACAATCTAAACCACTTTCCAGATGAAGTCATCAATCTTGGGACTTCAAATGCCATAGATATGCTGATATCTTCCAAATTTTTATCTCTAGTTCAGATGTCTCCGTTAAACTCCTGACCCACCCATCCAGCTGGCTCTGAGACATCTCCACTGGGGAGTTTTAAAACCAAGCTGCTGACCCTCATTCCCAAACTCTGCATTTTTTCTCGTCTCAGTTGATGGTAAGAATTATTAAAGATGTTCAGGCTAAAATCCTAGGAGTCGTCTTTTTCTTCTCTCTTTGTCTCACGCTGCAAATACAGCAAATCCTATGGAATTTACCTAAAAATGGATCCAGAATTTGACCATTTCTTACAACCCACGCTGCTCCCCCCCCCCCCCCCCCCCGGTCCAAGTCACCATCAATTCTTACCTAGTTTATTGCAATAGCCCACTGACTGGTCTGCCTGTAGTCTATTCTCAACACAACAGCCAAAGAGACCCTGATAAAGTGTTAGTTGAGATCCTTACTACCCTCTGCTCAGAACCCACCAGTGATTCCTTTGTCACTTGGAGTAAAACCAGTCATTACTGTGACGTGTAAGTCCCCGCATGATCCAGCTCCCTGTTACCTACTGGGCTCATTTTCCACCTCTCTCTCTCTCTCTCTCTCTCTCTCTCTCTCTCTCTGCTCCCCACCCCCCACTGGGATCCCTGTGTTACTAAAAAACACCAGGCATGTCCCCACTCAGGGCCTTTGCTCTGGCTGTTTCCCCTGCCTGGAAAGCTCCAGCCCACACATCCATATGGTTCATTCTCCCACTCCTTCAGGTCCTGAACAAAAATCACTTGCTCAGTTTGGTTTTGCCAGATACCTTATCTAAAATTGCAACTACCCCCTCTTGACGTGTCATACCCCTCTTCCCCTTTTACGTTTTCGCCTTAGCACTTACCCCATCTCATATGCTATAGATCATATTTATTATCCATCTTCATCATTAAAATGTGAACTCTAAAAGGACAAGATTTTTTGTCTATTTTGTTCACTGCAGCATCTGCAGAGCCTTGAACTTTGTCTGACACATACTATGGTCTCAATAAATATTTGGTGAAAGAATGAATGGGTGAGTCTCCTTTTCGTTCCTAGAAGTTTGATTTCATTCTTTCCTCAGATCTGCCTGTCTTATTTAATAGCATCCTGTTGCTGTTAAGTAGCAGCGATGGATAGCACGTGCTCAGAACTTGACTGCTCGCCTTCAAGTCCCAGCTCTGCTACTCTGAGAGCTGTGTGACCACGGACACATTTCCTGACATCTCGTCCGGAATTGGAGAAAGTAACAGTACCTACTTCACAAGGATTTAGTGAAGACTGAGTGAGTTAATATTCTGTAAAAGCCCTTAAACAGTGTGTTGTGTTAGCTATCTTCATTATTTTTATCATATTTAAAGTCTACTTATTATTTATAATCTTTCAGATTTTATATTATTTTGACTTTTGAGACGGTGCCAATTTTTCTGTTTCTTGCATATGTAAACTCTATGGATACAGCCTGGTCGCCACAGGCCGCTAAGAGCAAGTGTCTAGACTGACCACTCCCAGTTACTGACTCCAGGTAGCTTGGGAGGGGACTCCAGGGGACCTGGGGAGTGTGACTCTGCGAAGGGAGGGGGAGAGCACCTTTGGTCAGGTGCAGGTCCTGCTGAAGGGTTCTGAAAGGGGAGTGGACAGCAATTCTGGGTTCCTGAGGGGGTTGGGAGGAGTGGGGATTAACTAGAGGTTGGGTCATGAGCTAAAGGTGGCTTAGCAATTGGGTACCCTGGAAATAGAAAGGTACAGCAAAGTGGCCTGATAGTTTGGTAGGAAAGCAGTAGTCAAAAGAGGGCTCATTACTGCATTTTACATCTGCTGCCTGACCTCGGGAGAAACAATGCTCCTTATTAACTTTAACTGTGCAGCTGGTTTTATTGATATCTGTCCTCCCAGCCTAATTTGGCAGGGCTGCCTTTTTTTTTTTTTTTTCAGTCCAAGCTGATTTTTACTCTTTAAATCCCAGATAGGATTTTGCTCTTTCACCAGTACAAAAGGATATTTGTAATTTTTTGTTGTGAACGTATCTTACTTTCTTCCTATGGGAGTCCCTGAAGCTCTGCACGGTGCCATATCTTCATTGAGCAGATGCACATTTGCTCCGGCCAGAATGTTAAGTGTCTCAGTGGCCCTAAGCCATTTCTTTTTAATGTCAAATTTTCATCTTGGAATTTGCACCACACAGGCAGCTTTATTTAGACCCCCCACTCCTGCACATGGCATAGGCCTAGGGTTTAAATTTCTCATGGGTGACATTTTCCCTCCACATCTAAGAGCCTAGACAATGGTGAACTTCCTGGCCAATTCCTAGGGCCTGTGTGCAGTTTTTCTGCCCCTATTTCAGGGGGAAAGAATTCTTCAAGGCCTTGGATTTTATGCAGAGAATGCAATCGCGGCTGAGTGCCCACCTCCTGTCCCATCGGGAGCATTAGCCCCTGACCCTAACTCCAGATCCAGAACCCTGAGGGCTGCTGTGACATCAGCTCACCTGGCTGGTCTGCCTTTGATGGTTCTCTCCATTCATAGCATTTGGAAATTTCCCTTTACTTTTTCCAAGCTGAATTGTTCACTTAAACGTATATTTGGATTGTATTTTATCCAGCATCTTTCCTGTATTTGTGCTAGAACTGGGCCCACCTCCACCCTAGCTCAGCTCACTGAGTCCTGACGCTAGGACTTCACTGGTTATCACAGGCTCAGGCTCCGAGGTCAGGCTTGGCCTTTAAATCCCAGCGTCTATGCTTAGTAGTATTATTTTTGTATGACTTTGATAAACTGTGGAAGCCATCATCTCCTATCTATAAAATGGGAATAGTAAGACTTTATTAAGTGAAGTAATAGACACAAAATACATATATAAGAGCTCAATAGACACCACTGTTAGCATTACTATCAACATAGAAAGTTAGAGAAGTAAAAAAGAGCAAGAAAGAAAATGCTGGGTGCCTTTTCCTACCTCCTAAAACCAAGAAGTCCTCCTCTATTCGCTTCAGACATAGTCTGCCTGTGAACATAGAACCCTTACCCATCTTATTGCCAAAAAGTCTTTGATTTCCTCAAGAGGGTTCTGAAAAGCCTTCCTCTAGTTAGGCTACGCAGGCCGTGGTTTAAGTCTTTGGCTGCAGGTGGTAGCAGATTTGCCTTTAATATGAGACCTCTGACCAGCTAGCTCTGTGTTCTGTGCTTTATGACTTGTGCCCATGGGTTAGTGATTTTCTGTTCCCTCTTCAGTGAAAGAAAAATATTCTCCTTGATGTCTCCTGAAACAGAACCCTTCCATTCCCAACACACCCAGACATTCATACACACCCAGGCAGACACACAGACACACAGACACACACACACACACACACACACACACACACACACTGCCCAACTAGGAAGAAACACCAAGGTCATAACAATTCTTTTGCAACACCATGAAATTAAGCAACAGTTACTTGCAGCAGTCCAACGCCATGTAGGGTTAGATATATATTTAAATTTCCTCCCACATTCTGATTTTGGAAATCCAACATCTTTTCTAAGTAGTTGCACCTACCCTGGCCGGTGTGACTCAGTGGTTGAGCGTTGAACCCATGAACCAGGAGGTCACTGGTTTGGTTCCCTGTCAGGGCACGTGCCCAGGTTGCGGGCTTGATCCCCAGGAGGGGGCGCGCAGGAGGCAGCTGACCGAGGTCCTCTCTCATTGGTGTTTCTATCTCTATCCCTCTCCCTAAAATCAATAAAAACATATTTTAAAATAAATATATAAATAGTTGCACTTGTTTTTCCACTCTCAGTTTTTCCAGTAGAGATAAATGAACCACCACACATATCAAATTTCTTCCCCATCTTGCGCCCTCGGGAAGATATATATATATGTATGTATGTAATACACACACACACACACACACACACACATGTAACGGAGATTAAATGAGGAAGCACATGTGAAAGTATCCCTTGGTATTCAGTAGGCTCATTACAAACAGATATTGTGAACTGAATATAGCTCTAGCCTCTACATAATGATGGCACCTAAGGTAGATTTTTATTTTTATTTTTGAGCCTCACCCGAGGATGTATTTTATTGATTTGAGAGAGAGATTGAGAGAGAACCATAGGTCGGTTGCCTCCCTTCTGCGCCCTGACCAGGGATTGAACCCGAGACCTGGGTATGTTGCCCTGACCGGAATCCAGCCGGTGACCTTTTGGTGCGTGGGACGACACTCAGCCAGTTGAGCCCCATTGGCCGGGCCAGACTTTGAAAAATGCAGATAATAATTCCCTAATGCATTTGTGTTCAGAGTTTGTCATATACAGAGCACAGCCCTGCGTGTCTGTGAGTCTGTGTTTCTGGTCTCAGGGGAGACAGTGTAAGCTCTGGGAAGCCAGGGGGACTTACACCCTGAGTCCTCCCGGCCGGATGGCCTTATGTCCTGCATGGTCCCTTATACATGTGACGTTCACGGCTGCCTGGGTGTATGAGAGTGAACCTCCAAGTGCCTTGGGGGAAATGAAGTTGTCCCCCTTCCTTCCTCCCTGTCAAATGTTGCAGACAGGCTCACTCAGCTCCATTCCAACACCCTTGTGACACGCCTTGTTAATGCCTCAGCTGGAAGCATTCAGAAAGACTACACGTTTCCTAGACTCCTTGACAGCTGGGGTTCCAAGTCCATCAAGGACACACACCTCGGGCTTTGGAAAGCAGGGATGAGGGGAGGCCATACTTCTGTTTTCTGTCATTTCCGCTGGCAGGCACGTAAGTAGAGGTGGGCTGGGTTCTTCTGTGACAGCGGTCCTAGCGTCTGGCTCTTGGCTTTGTGGGTGTCAGAGCAATGTGGTCCTAGAGCTTCCTGATTCCTCAGTTTACCAGTGTTGACATAGAGGACTGGCTCCCTTTGTGGGTCCCTTCTACCATCTTCTTCTGGGGAGTCATTCTTGGAAGCTCATCCTAGGGCTCTTCCCATAGCCCTTCAATCAATTTCGTACGCACCTAATTCTCTTATCAAAGGGTTGATTAAACCAGCCAAAGTAGTTTCTGATATCTGCAGGCAGACCCCGAGAGAGAGAACGTACAGTTCCACATTCCCTCCAAGGCTGGTGACTATAATTCTGGTTTTAAAATGTGCTCCATTTGCTGAGATTTTGAATCTTATAAAAGCTTACCAACTCTTGGAATATGTAACCCATTGTAGGATATTCTCAACCAATTATAGCTCAGAATAATAGGTTTAGATTTGTCTGGGAAAAGACTTTGAATGTGTGGAGAAAAAGGAAGGAAAGAAGGAAGGAGGGAGGGAAGGAAGGAAGAAGACTACATGTAACAAGACACCCTTGGAGAGGAGTTGCCTCTGATAGGAAAGAACCAGATGCCCAGAAGATAAATTCTGCCACCCTCAAACTTTTACCCCACATTTGATGAGTTTGGTTTTTGGGCAGAGTGTGACTGATCAGCAGGAAAACCAAGTAACTGAGAGATTGGCTGGAGAAGTCACCCATCTCAACCACCCTCCTTGCCTGGGTCTGCATTCATGATGCAAATTTTCCAAAATGCTGTCTAGCAAATAAAGAGTTGGCTGTGGGGTTTGAAGAAAAATCCCGGACACTCTGTACCAACCCCAAGTACTCTTTCGGGAGAAAAAAAGAAATGAAATTTAAAAGTAAAATGTAGTTCTTTTTAAAGACAGTTCCCCATCTTGAACGCATTTACATTTTTGTGTTCCCTCATTTACAGCCCATTTCCTGAAAAATGTTGAGAAGATTTAAGTGTCTAATATTTTCCAAGGCCATCTCATGATTCATCACTTTATTGTTTGTTAATATCAGCCTCAAGAAACTGGCTTAAATGGGAATGTCCATCTGGATCTTCTCTCCTGATTTACTTCATGGTTGACATGAGAATGAATTAAAAGATTAAAAAGTTAACCTTGTGCTGAGTCCCTTGACTAACAAAGAGGCCCTATAAGGACCAAGTGAAGCTACAACAGGCACCCCTCTCCTATGACATAGAATCACATATTAATAGAATTTGAAACAGGAAGGGGACTTAGACCTGTCACCTCAATTCACAGAGGAAGGAGCTGGGCCCTACACAAGGGAAATGACTAACTCAGGATCACACCCTTAGCTAGTAGCAGAGGTGGGCGTAGAAGTCAGGTCTCTTGAGAGCCACCCTCCAGTGCTCGCTCTCCTGCCTTGCTGTTTTCAAGCGTACCTGTTTTTATTACTCTTCCCTTTCCTGCTCTCCAGCTGCTTCTACTTGGGTAGGAGGCAGGCATCTTTCTGAGTATCCCCACTTATGAGAAATCAGAGACTATTCAATAATTTCCTTCTCACTTAGAGCTCCGTAAAATTCAGGACTCCCATCCCCCTTAGGCAGCTGAGGAAGATCAAGTTCAAAGACAGAGTATGACTTGCTCAAGGCCACACAGCCAAGGAGGCTCAAACTCAGGCCTCCTGACATCAAAGCCAATGTCCTTCCCAGCACATTACAGTAGGTGGCCTGTGCTTTTGTTTTAAGAAGTATATAGTAAGCAGAATTTGGTCTCATTAAAGCCCACCCAAGGAGATTTAATGAAGTACAAAAAGGACCTCATTAAAAGGAGCTGTCCTCTACAAGGCATGGCAGTCACCTTTCCAAAGTGAACATTAGAAAGCAGTTCCTCTATAATTTTCCAATCATTTAACTCCAAGATATTTATCTGTAGAGTACACGTGGGCCCGCATGTCCTTTAATGATGGCCTGAATCAAGGTTGACTTGAGCAGAGAGCTGCTAAGGTTATGATCATGAACTATTACCTTTCTTCATGTATAACTGTTTAAATTATGAAAGTAATCCCGCCGGCATGGCTCAGTGGTTGGGCATCAACCTATGATCCAGGAGGTAGAGGTTCGATTCCGGTCAGGCCGCATGGCCGGGTTTTGGGCTCGATCCCCATCAGGGGCTTGCAGGAGGCAGCCGATCAGTGACTCTCTCTCTCATCATTGATGTTTCTATCTCTCTTCTTTCCTCTCTAAAAGCAATAAAAATATTTTTAAAAAAATTAAGAAAGTAATATAAGCACATCACAGGCCTTTGGAAAATTTAGGAAAGAAAAATATATACCCATAAGTCTACCATCCATCTTGTTATTATTTTGTATATTTCCTTTCTGTCTTTTTTCTAGAATTGTTTTTACATAGTTTTAATTGGTCCTGCTCCCATTTCCGTAGCATACTAACCACCTTGTATCCTGCTTTCCCCTGTGGTATTATATCATAAATATTTTTCACATAATATCTTTTCATGAGCATCAAGTTCAATGGCTGCGAACATTCCACCTCACGAGGGTCCCAGCAAGCGTTTGTGACCCTCTGCAAGATCCGTGAACATTATTCCAGAAAATTGCAAGGAATGTGGAACACTATTCCACATTTAAAGACAGCAGTGGCACTTGTTTGAATTTCGAGAAGTAGACGGCAGCTCAGTTAGTTGTTTAAAGCATTTCCCCTTTCAAGCTGAGCAGGGAGAGAGCCTCTGGGCGTGGGGGAGAAACAAGCAAAACAGGCTGAGTGCAGATCAGGGACCAGCCCCTCGGGCTTTGCCTCTCCCTCTTTTTTAAAAACCCTCACCCAAGGGTATATTTTTATTAATATTAGAGAGAGAGGAAGGGGGGGGGAGAGAGAAGCATCGGTCAGTTGCCTCTGGCACGTGTCCCCACCAGCCTAGGCATGTGCCCGCCCAGGGATTGAAGGTGACACCCTTTGGGGCACAGTGTGCTGCTCCGGCCACGGGGATGCTCCAGCAACCCCGGGACAGTGCTGCAGTGACATTACTCGGTCTACGTGCGACAGGAAGAATAACTAACGCTGTGGCGATGAGAAGAATTAAACTCATAATTCTGTACAGACACACGCCACCATGGAGGGCCCTGGGGACATTAACTGAAGGGAAGAGGCCGGGCACAGAAGGCACAGAGTGTGTGATTCCGTTCATGAGAACTGTCCGGGCCTGGGGGGCGGGCCGGGAGCTGGGAGTGACCCTGGTGGGTGTGAGGTTTCCCTTCGGGGGGTGAAGATGTCCTGGAGCTAGAAAGCGGGGATAGTTGCGCAACACTGTGAAGGCCCGAAATGTCATTAATGATCATTTTTACATTATGTGTATTTTACCACAATAAAAAAGTGTAATTCTGAAAATTTTTCCTTCAGGTAGTCCTTACCAGATATGTAAGTGGCATTTATTTTAGAATTCTAAAAAAATGAATTCAAATACCAAGACACATTTGGAACTTTAAAATCTGTTTTGAAAGGAGAGGTTAATTTTATATCCACACCCAAATTTCGGTCCCAAATGTACTTGTAGAGAAGTATTTGCGAAACACAGTCTGAAATCTCTCTCGTCTCTTCATTTGTAAACAAAACATGAAAATTAGAAAAATAAAACAGCTGATATTTTAAATTAAAGGGCAAGAATCCTAAACATTAGGCATTGAAAATAATTTTTGCCCATTTTAATGCCGAAAAATGTAGTTTCTTTCAATCTATATTAAATATAGATTTTTGCCCCTGAGCACAATAAATGATTCCATTTCAAACTGTATATCACAAATTATGCTTTTTCTTATGTAATTATTTAAAGTTTGTGTCACATGTTAATAGGAAGTTAAATTTTGTCTTAATAACATGGATATTAACGAAGGTTGTATTAAAATAATCTATCAATTTTAATACTATTTTGTCAAAAATTAAATAATTCATAAAAAATTTATATCAATGATCTAATGTTTATAAATACAAATTTTTAAATATTTTGCAGTGCTTAGAACAATGGCAGGCACACATTCAACATTATATATATGTTTGTTAAAAGTGATGTAAAAATTATAAAATGATTTTTAAAAATACTATACATTTTATGAGGTTATATATGAGTTGACAAAGAAGACTCGCATAGTAAAAAATATCTTTATCTCTACCTGCACATATAGGGAAAGATATGTGTAATGGTTCCCCCATGGTTTGGCTATTTGGGTTACTGCCAATGTCTTGCTTTTGTAAGGATCACTATGATGAACATTTTTCAAACATAAAGGTGGTTCTGTAGTTTGTTATTTTCTTGGGGTACATTCACAGAAGTAGGGCTATTGGTCCAAATGTTAGGATGAAGCGTTACTTTTGATATGTGTCAGCTTTCCAGTCTTTAACTGGTAGATTATTGGTTCCATGACCTAAGCCCCCTCCATCTCCCTTGTAGATGACAATAGGTTGGCCGCACCCCACCCCAATCCCTTCAGCCAAGAGAAAGAAGTTTGGTCTTTTCTGCTAATCGTATGTGCTTTTCTAAGTACAGGGAAAGAGATAACATCCCAACCAATGTAGCCCCTGTAGCAGCCTGGTCCTTTTTGATCTTTATAATAACTCTGTAGGGCAGGAGGTATTATATTCCTATGTTCTAGATGGGTAAACTGAGACTTGAAGAGTTGATTCATTGTACCTGATATCTGGGAGGGCATATTGAGTTTCAACTGCAGGGACATCAAGCAGGAAAGACTGCACTTCTTTCTCTTGGCTGAAGGGATGGGGGTGGGGTGCGGCCAACCTATTGTCATCTACAAGGGAGGTGGAGGGGGCTTAGGTCATGGAACCAATAATCTACCAGTTAAAGATTAGAAAGATGGAAAGTAGGTTGGAGAGGGAATCAAGAGTGATTGGTAGGGTTACGTTGTGTATTAGTTTCCTAGGGCTGCTGTAACAAATGACCACAAACTAGGTGGCTTAAAGCAACAGAAATTTATTTTCTCGTAGTTCTGGAGGCTAAAAGCCCAAAAGCCTTCAGCAGGGCCATGCTCCCTCTGAAGGATCTAGGGGAGGGATTCTTCCTTGCCTCTTCTAATTTCTGGTGGTTGCTGGCTATCTTTGGCATTCCTTGGCTTACAGACGCAGCACTCTAATCTTGGCCTCTGTCTTCACATGGTCTTCTCCATGTGTCCAGGTCTTTGTGTCCAAATTTTCCTCTTCTTACAGGAACATCAGTCATATTGGATTTAAGGCTCACCTTAATCCAGTATGGCCTCATCTTATCTCCACTGCATCTGCCAAGACCTTATTTCCAAATATGGTCATATTCACAGGCTCTGAGCAAACGTGAATTTTGTGTGGCCATTACTCAGCCCAGTACACTTGAGTAGGAGGAGGCTGATAGCTCTGTCCCTCACCACTTCCCACTCTGTGCCATGCAGTGGGGAGAGGTATCTGCCCCAACAGTGAGGGGAGACCCTTGGACACAACAGGCAAGACAACATTTTGGGGGTGCTGATGATATCCAGGGGCAGAGAGCCTCCCCACACTGAGAAGGCCAGGTATGGGCCCATCCCCAGCTTCCTCTCCAGCAGCTGCTGAAAGCAGTTTTAATAAACAGCTCCATAGTCAGGATATCAGAGAATCTCATAGGGAAAGGTGTGCGCAGAGCCAAGAGTTACTAGTACATCATAAAAGAGAAGCAGGAAAGGCAATACATGACTAAATCTTACGAACAGTTAATAGAACTCACAGAAGGTAATTTTAAGGGAAATATAATTAAAATCTTCACAGGGATAAAAGAGATAATTGAATCCATGAAACAAAAAGGAAGTTATGGGGAAAAAAATCCCACAAGTAGAGGTCTTGGAAATGAAAAGTACTCAGAAGAAGGAGAAATAGCAGAAGGAATACAGATGAGCAGCTACTTAGTGAGCTGGAAACAATAGCTGAGAGATTCTCCCCGAATGCAGTGCAAGAGGACAGAAAGTATGAAAGAAATGTTTAGAAACACGGAGAATAGAACTAGAGGCTCCCAGACCTATTTATACACGTTCCAGAGGAAAATAAAAAATAGAGAAGATGAAAGGGAGGAAAAATTTTAAATATAAATTTGAGATCTTTCTTCCTGGCATATGTCATCAGGTTGGCTCAAATAAACTTTTATAACAATTCAAAAAAATTTTTTTTAATTAGAAAAAAGAGTAAAAGAAAAATTTCCATTGTTGAAGAAAGACAAAAGCTTTTACGTTGGAAACTACTAGAGAGACATCTACATCTAGATACACAGAGTGAAATTTTAGAACAATAGGCACTAGGAGAATTCCTAAAAGCATTCAAGGATTTTTAAAAACATTTCTGAAAAGACTGATATCAGAATTCTTAATGGAGACACATTGGATACAAGAAGACAATAGAAATAGTCTTTCAATTTTTGAGAGAAAAATGGCTACAAATCTAGAATTCTATACTCAGCTATTATTCAAGTGTGAATGCAAAATAAATACATTTATAGATATTCAAGGACTCAGAAAAGTTACCACCCATTAAGAATTAATAGAGGATGTACTTACCTAGAAAAATGAAAAAGAAAGTAATCCCAGAAAGATCCATGAGGGATTATCTTGCTAAAGAAATCAGCGAAATTATTGTAAATCCATATAAGTTAGGGTAACCTCTGGAAGAAATAGCAGATACAAGTTCCAAGTTTTAAGAGGGATAAAATAGGACCAACCCCCCTCCCCCCCACCAATTAACCTTATAAAAGACAAAAGAAAACAACAAAATCCAGAATAAGTAGAAAAGGTAAAACAAGATGGGAGTTCAGATGTATCAATATCACCTTGAATGTGATTGTGTTAAGTTCATGGATGACAATGGAATCTTATATTGGATTTTTAAAAATCTAGCTATTACAAGAGACATATGTAAAATGAAATCACCTAAGAAGGTTGGAAGTACAGTGATGAAGAAAAATATTCAAAGAAAAACTGAACAAAAGTAAATTATATGCGATTAAAGCAAATACAATAGAATTCAAGGAAGGCCTAGAACATGGACATACCCTGTAGTAGTGACACGGCTGGTACCTACACAGTGGTTTCTAAACATTTTCCCACTAAAGAATTTCCCACTAGGAGGAATCAGTGTTCACTTGGGAAGAGGCTGGTTCCAAGTCTGGGGCAGGAAAGGTCCACGATGAGCTTTCCCAAGTTGTCATATCAGAGGCAAGAAAGCTGAAGAATATAGAGAATGTCTAAACCACTTAGGAACCAACCCGAAGAGGCTCCTACTGGCTGAAGAGGACAATTTTGCATTAATAAAAAAATAATTGTACTAGGTTTAAAACACTTTAAATATATTTAAGATTAGAAGGATGGGATAATTTTTTTAAAAAATCCTTTTTGGCCGCTTTGTGCAAGAAAACAGGGGACAGAAAAACACATTAAACAATATTATAGCGATATACTGAGCAAAACCCAGACTGTAGGAAATTCTACAGAACAAGTGGCCCAGTTCCTTCAACAAATGAATTCCAAGGAGGAGAGAAAGGCGTGGGGGTGGGGTGGGAGAGGGGTGATCTCTAGATTAAAGGAGACTTAAAAGTCAGACCACTCAATTGCAGGTATGGACTTTAATTGGCCCTCAATACAAACAAATACACTCTTAAAATATTTATGAGATGTGCAGGAAAATTTGAGCACTGACTGGGTATTTAATGACTGTGTGGTAATGTTTGAAAAAGAGTTCTTATAGCCGTGGCAGTGTGGCTCAGTTGGTTGGGCGACGTCCTGTGCACCAAAAGGTTGCTGGTTCCTGGCCAGGGCACATGCCTGGGTTGTGGGCTGTGGGCTTGAACCCAGGGAGGGGGCTTGCAAGAGGCAGCCAATCAGTATTCCCTTTTCGTATTGAGGTTTCTCTCTCCCTTCCTTTCTCTCTAAAAATCAGTAAAAAATTAAAAAAAAAAAAGAGTTCTCATATTTTAGAGACACATGCTGAAATATAAATGAAATGTCAGGGATTTGCTTCGGAATGATAGTTGCTATGAGTGGGTCATTTTTCGCTGTGAGTTGGTATGTGGGAGTTTATCACATTATTTCCTGCATTTTCATAATTTTTTTAAAGTTAAAAAAATGACACTAAGCCTAAGAAGTTTTATGGGTGAGTACTGCTAAACTTTCCAAAATGAGAATTTCTATGTTACATACATTATTCCAGTGTTGGAAAGGTATCAGCTCCTTCTGTGAGACAGTAAAGCAGTGATGTCTAGAAACTGAATGTCAACCTCACTTGGAACATAGATGTAGGACTGCTATTTAAATTTCAGCAAATCAAATACAACAGTATATCAAGGGCTATATCAAGGGAGGTTAATTACAGAAGGCCAAGCATCTAACATTAACTTAGAAAGTTTATATAATTTACAACTACAGATTAAAGCACCTGATATCAATACATGCTGAAAAATAATTGATAAAATTGAACATCTATTAGTGATTTAAAAAAATCCCTCTAAGCAGCTACCTATAGAAGGGAAATTCCTTAACTAAAGAATCTTCAGCTATCCTAATACTTAGAGGTGATTTTAGAAGTAATCCTATTAAATCGGGAATAAGACATACCTGCTTTCACACTACTATACAACATTAAACTGGGAGATCTAGTCAAAACAATGAAACAAGAAAAGTGGAAAAGGAACCTATAAATGAGGATGTTTTCACCCTTAATCAGAAAATATAATTTGAAATAGTATATACAATAAATAAATATTATCTCACATAATAAGAAACCTTGAGGTAGAACATCCCCAGAGTTGATTAATTCAGGGGTTACTGACAGCGTTAAGGACCCAAGGCTTTTCTATTTTTAGCTCCAAGGTTCTCAGGAGGTCAGGTCTGCACGTCTCTCAAGCTTGCCCCTCTCAGGGCAACGAGATGGCTCTCACACTCCAAGCATCCCGTGTAAACCTGTGACGCAGAAGAGATGTTTTCCTCTTCAAAACTGGGGAAATATTTCTCAGGAGCCATCCAGGATATTTTATCACATCTTATTGGCCAGAACTAGGTCATTTGCCCATCCAGATTTATGGAACAGAGCTCCCAGTCTGCTCACGATGGACATTTCGTGGGAAAAAGAAAGGAAATCTTGGCGGTCGGACGGCTGAGATTTTGTTGTGTTTGTTACTGCAACACAACCAAGCCCGTCCTGACTCAATTAACAAAACCTAAAGTAACATCTTTACATTCCTCCTGAACAGTAAGTCCAGCCCTCCCTCTCCTACTGATGTGTAGCACGCTCTTTCCTTCTCTCTGTGGATAAACTTTTTATTCGTTTCTTTTGAATACCTACAATATTTCTTTATGCAGATACAAGCAAATAAGGATATATATTATTTTATCATTTTCTTGCATAAAAAGCAAAACATTATTACTATTTTGCACCTTTCTTTTGTTTCTTAAAATAGACCTTGAAGATCTTTTCATCAGTACATAAAAAGTTTCCTTTTTTAAAAAAATATATATATCTTTATTGATTTCAGAGAGAGGAAGGGAGAGGGAGAGACAGAAACATCAATGATGAGAGAGTCAATGATCGGCTGCCTCCTGCACGCCCCCCACTGGGGATTGAGCCCCCAACCCGGGCATGTGCCCTGACCGGGAGTCGAACTCTGATCTCCTGGATCCTAGGTCGATGCTCAACCACTGAGCCATGCCAGCTGGGCCCTATTTTTTTTTACAGTGTATTGTGTTCCACTGTGGGAATAGAGAATTGTTTATTTAACCAGTTCCTCATTGATGGGCACGTGATTGTTTCTAATCTCTTTCTAGTGTAGATAGTGATGCAAAGATGAATTACCCTATACTGTACATACTTCATTTTGTCAACGTGCAGGGAAACATATAAAATTTCCGCAAGTGCAATGTCAGGGCAAAGGCTAAATGCATTGTAAATTTGGGAACTATTGCCAATGGCCTTCTGTTAAGGGTTGCGTCTTTGTCACGCTCGCTGGCCATGTATGAGGTGGCCTGGTTCCCTGTGGCCTTGCTAACAGGGCTGCTGTTCAACTTCAGGGTTTTTCCTAAGTTAATAGTTATCTCAGTTCAGTTTCATTTTGCATTTTAAAAATTATGAGTTAAAGGACGTTTACTTTCTTTTTATACGCACAAGGGCCATTTGTATATCTATTTTCTGTGAATTTTCTGTTCTTGTACTTTGCCCATTTTTCTTTAAAAGTATTGATCTTCATTGGATTTCTTTGTATTGATTCATTGTAATCCTTTATATGTTTGGAGAATTAGTGCTCTGTCTATGGTATAAGCTGCAACTGTATTTCCCCAGTTTGTCATTTGTCTTTCAACATCGCTGTGGTGTATTATTTTGTGCATTTAAATAATTTTTTTGTTTAGTGAAAATTACCAATCTTTTTGTGTGTCTTTTATATTTTGAGTCATAGTCAGCTCATGAAGAAATTCAGTTATGTTTTCTTCGGAGAGCTTTATGGTTTCATTTTGTGAGTAAGATTTTAAAGATATCTGCCCTCTTCCTAGTACATGAGAGGAACCGATGCACCTTTGCTTTTTCAAGGTGGTTACCAGTTATTTAGAATTCTCTCTTGCCGGTCTCACTTGAGCTTGCCACGTTTTCATGCACGAAATTTCTGGATGTTTTTGGTTTTATTTCTGCACTTTACGTCTCTCTCTTTAGTCTTCCTAGTGGTGCACCACTGTTATACTGTTTCAATTACTGGGGCCCGTGAGTATTTCAGTATCCGTCTGGGACAGCCCCACCACATGGTTCTTCCTTTGCAGAGTTTTTATGGTTACTCTTGCTTATTTATTTTTTGAATGAATTTAGAAACAACTCATTTATTTCCTGAAAAAATTTTATTGGTAATTTAAAGATCCGATTAAATTTTAAATTCATTCAGAAAGAATGCATTTTTTGTCATGCTGAATTTTTCTTCCAGGGAACATGGGATACATTTCCGCTGTCCACTTTTACTTTTGTGTCCCACAGTAGTGTTTTGAAATTTTCCTCATAAAGAGGCATATTTCTGGTTAAATTTATTCTTAAGTAGTTTACCTATTTGTGGTTGATTTAACTATTGCTGATGTGGTCTTTTTCTATCGTTTTATTTATTTATTTATTTATTTATTTATTTTAATCCTCACCTGAGGATTTTTTTCCCATTGCTTTTTAGAGAGAGTGGGAAAGAGAGAGAGAGAAACATCGATGTGAAACACATCAATTGGTTGCCTCCCATATGTACCCCAACCGGGGCCGGAGATTGAGCCTGCAACCGAGGTATGTGTCCCTGGCCGGAATGGAACCCTGGACCCTTCATTCCTGGGGCCGACTCCCTATCCACTGAGACAAACCAGCTAGGTCTTTCCATTGTATTTTTTTAACTGGTATTGTTTTATATGGGAAAGTTATTCATTGCTGCATATTAATTCTATATCCTGCAGTAATTTTTAGTTGATTCTTTTAAATATAAAATGATATCATTTGAAAATAGTGACAATTTTACCATATCTTTTACAATCCTCATACTTTCTCTTGTCTAATTGTATTTGTTAATATCTTCAGGACAATATTAAGTAAGTCCCCTGAATCACACACACACACAATCATGCAGGAAAATATAGGCAAAAATTCATAACCCATGGTATAGGAAAAATTCTCTAAAGCAGGACATACTCCCAAAAAGCTTTACAGAAAAGATTGATAAATTTGATTCTCAAAATAAAACCTTATTCTTATAAAATGTACCAAAACTGAAGTGAAAGAAAAAGAGGTTAGAAGAAATGATTTGCATATACAATAACAAAAAATTAATATCACAAATATGTTAGTAGGCAAGAAAAAAGCAATTCAATAAAAAATTATCAATGGATATAAAGAGACAAAACAAAAAGCCAATAAAGATGTTAAAAGATATCTTTTATAGTTAATCAAGGACATGAGAATCTTAACAATAGTAAGTTACTATTTTTTAACTGTGATGGTGACAAGAATTTTATGTTGATTATATCAAGTATGGTCAAATATATGGAAGTTGATATCCTATATTCATTTGTCGGGAATTTAAATTGATATAATCTTTTTGGAAGATAATTTAGTGATATCAGAATTCTAAACTGCATACCCTTTTATGTAAGAATGCTACTTACAGCATACACTGGAAGTATATATGCTTGTATAACAGGAAGATTTATCATAAAAAATTTTAAAACAAACCAACTATCAATGGTAAAAAGGTTAAATAATCTGTAGATTGTACATGTGCATAAGGACACATATACAATGATATTCACCGCATCACTGTTTATAACAGCAAGTAGTCAAAACAACCTAAATGACAACCAAGCAAATGAACAGATAGATGTGGTCTAATCATATGATAGATTATTACACAACAGTAAAAACAAATGAACACACATATTTATCAATGTGGATGGAACTCAAACATAGTTTACATTATAAAAGGAAGTTAAACACAGCATGGTACCATTTTTGTAAAACTTTTATTATTTATTTATTTATTTTTTATGATAAATAATTGAGACTTACTATACCATTTACAATAATAGATTTCCCAGCACTATTTAAGTGTTCATTTTTGTAAAACTTTTAAATTCACAAAATAATGCTGCATGTTTTGTAAGAAAAATATGGCAAAGTGGGTTGAAAGATACACATTAAATATCTGAACAAAGGTGCCTATGGTGAAGGGAGAAGAGAGGGGCAAAGGCAAAAACTCAAAATTGGCCAGAATTGAGGACTATGCATAATCAAATCATGCCTACCCATTTGTACAACTGGGGTTGAACACAATTAGAAAAACAAAAAAGAGCCAGGCCAGGCGTGGCTCAGCGGATCGCTGTTCGATTCCCCGTCAGGGCACATGCCCGGGTTGCGGGCTCCATCCCCAGTGGGGGGCGTGCAGGAGGCAGCCGATCAGTGACTCTGTCTCCAACACCAGTCAGACAGATATGTCAAAATTAAGTGTAACTGGTAGAAGCCCAGAGGTGTTGACAATATGGTGCACAGAAGGTTCCAGGGCCAGATTGTGATGCCCAGCATTGGTTAGGGAGCAACAGGAAAACAAAGCACATGCTGCCTTGTGGCTTTCAGAAGTTCCTGGTCCACAGTGTCAAGGAACTTGAAGTGCTGCTGATGTGCAACAGATCTCACCGTGCTGAGATTGCTCACAATGTCTCCTCAAAGAACCACAAAGCCAGTGTGGAAAGAGCAGCCCAGCTGGCCATCAGAGCCACCAATCCCAATGCCAGGCTGCACAGCGAAGAAAATGAACCGACAGCTTGCGTGCACATTGTATTTGTGTTAATAAAACCGTGAAATTCTTCCAAAAACAAACCAAACAAACAAAACCCCAAAAAACAGAAGAGAAACAAATGAACAAAACTGTGATACAACCATACCAGTACTTAGGTGAGAATTAAAAGTAAATAGGTAGAACTATAATTTTCTGACACAGAAAATATATTGTTAAGTGAAAAGAGAGTCAAAGGACCATATGTACAATGTTACAACACATAAAGCAAAACCATAAAACTCTCTTTACACACACACACATTCACAGACACATATGCAAATAAATAAAGTTTTAAAATATGTAACTATGGAAAAAATATAGTGATGTGGGAAATTTTCCTACATTATTTATAAAAATTTATAAGTAGTACAGAACAAAAATAAAGGCAGATAGAAACTCCAGAAAAGACAAAAAGCAGTAAGAAAGGAAATGTAGCCTTAATTAATCACTGCTTCTGCAATGAACAATATTTTACAGTCACAATAATGTAAAGCATTTGTTTTTTTGCTTTCTCTCTCTCTACACAGATGTGCATGAATGTGTGTGGGTACATATATCTATCATCTATCTATCTATCTATCATCTATCTATCTATCTATCTATCTATCTATCATCTATCTATGTCTGTATCTATGTCTGTGTCTATGTCTATATCTATCTATGTCTATATTATATATCTATCTATATCTATATCTAATCTATATCTAATCTGTATCTATATCTATATCTATATCATCTATATCTATATCTATATCTATCGGTATCATCATCATCTCAGTTATACAGCAAGTCAAGTTTTCAAGGATTTCCATAAAGTTAAAACAAGAGGAGAGGGATGCTACTATTGAACATGTCCAGCTCCGCAATCAAGATGCATTCATTGCCAACAGTGAAGAGTTTTAATTGATTTTTAGTTGTTCACAACTGATCTGTAGATAAAGCTTAGAAGATTTATTTATAATGCAAATATTATTAACCTGGGTGACAGAAGGTACAAAGTGAAGCATAGAATTGCTGAATGGACTGGTTGGGGAGCTAATATCTTAATTTTATGAAGAGCATTAAAAGATACTTGATGGAACAAAAAAGAAAGGTTAAGATGTTATTTATTGTTATAAAGGTAATCAATAATTGAACTAAAAGAGGAAATAGAAGAGGTGTTAAAAAATGAGCTGACTTTTTCATCTCTTATATTACAAATTAAATAGATAATGTCTAATATTGATAAACCAAGAAAAGTCATTCGAAGCATATTTAGGAATATGAAGTATATCAGTTAGGGTGCTTTTTTTCCCCAATAGCAAAAAAAAAAAAAGAACACTATTTAAATTCGACTTGGATTGTAAGGAAATATATTGGCTCTCATCACTAAACTTCCAGATGTAGGGCAAGTTCAAGACTGGTCAAATCCAGTATCCCTAGCTCTGTTTCCCTGCACTTCTCTTGGCCCTGAACTTATTTGTAGGCTGGCTTCATCCTCAGGTTGGTATCAAGGTGGCTGTCATTGCAGGTCTTTCTACATTTTCAAGTCCTGGAAAACTAATCTCCAGTCCCCAGAAGGAAAATAACATTCCCTTTTTCCTGTCTTACATTTATATATTGTGACTGAAAATAAACCTATTTACAAAATAACTGATGGTGGGAACATCCATTCTTCATAGAAGGGAAAGACTTGACCGTTTCTATGGTAGAGGGTGAGCTGCTTGGAGGCAGGCCAGGAGAATGGCCAGGGTCTCAGCTGGGCTTAGGGCGTCATTGTAAGTTGTTCTTGAGTGGTACACCCTGCTGATTCCTCTCAACTTCCAGTAGGTGTAATTAATGTTAATAATATTATAGCTCAGTCCCAATGCTGTTGGGGAAATTAGGAAAGAGTTGGTGCCTAGGCTTGGAGCAAAGGGTTAGAAGGAAAAGAAGAATCCCTTATCCCTGGGCAGAGAGTGTCCAGGAGAATGTTGAGTTACAAGGTGTGGATTGGGGAGGAGCTTCTCAAACACGTTGCAGATGTGTGTAGTAACTTACAAGTAGTTTGCTAGGGGCTTGAGTCATAATTATTTTGGTATAATTATTTTAGTATAAAGAAGGTGAATGACCTGATTTTATATATGGGTCTCAACCCAATTTCTCATCAACCCTTATCTCTTTGGGGAAATATTTTCCTGGGAAAAATGTTCCCTTATTCTACAGAAAAGTCACTGCCCTCCATAAATGAGTTTCCAGGGCAGAATTCATGAGCTGGCCAATGGAGGGAAGGCTCCCTATTTAAGGCATGAATAACTTCTTGTCCACCTCGCTATTGATTTGACTTTTTAAATTACCATTTGCGTGTCCTGTGTGTAGTTGTGGCTGTTTATGTTCAATCAAAAATTACAACAAGTCAGAGACTGGACCTGCAGAATTCTCCTTTCAAAGTGCCTGCCATTTCACTATGTGTAATTGGGCTTCTAATAAAAGAGTCCAAGTATTGGTGATGTTCTTATAGAACTATCTTTCTAGAGCAGTTGTGAGGCTGGAGATGTAGATACTCTGGTCAAATATAAAATAATTTTAAAATACCAAACAAGACTATCTGGGAAAGCAATGGATTTCCTGATCCCTAGAGACCTTTATGAATGAGATGGGCTGAAACTTGTCCTTAGAAGTTGAGCTGTTTATCTGTCTGAAGGAAGAGTGCAAAATCAGGTATTCCTTCAAGATCCTTTTCTAGTGCTGGGTTTTATATATTTAAAATTTAATAGCACAAATAAAATTTAAGCTTCCTATTTTGTTTTGCCCCCAAGGCATATAAGTTTGACATAGAGCATGAAAATGATGAGTGGAAAGAAAAACACAACCTTGAATTTAAACTTGTTTTCTCTAAAAATGACAAAGCTTATGATTTTCCACAGCTTCTATATATCTTTGGAGCAAAAGTCTTGGTCCATTTATTCCTAAGAATTATTATATTCAGGAGAAAGGCCTAGAGAAGGATATTTCTTTCTAAATAAGATTTTATTCAAGGTTGGCAGCCATAGATGTTCTAGGAAATAGTGATAGGGCAACAATCATTTGTTCTGCCCTCAAAGTGCTTTTCCATGGAAGGACCTTGAAGAACATTTGGAAATGGTGATCTCATTAATTCCACCATATTTGTGTGAGAGAACGGCCAGAGGTGTGTGACAATGTCATAGACAGACAAAGGACTGCAAAGGAAAGCTAAATGATTTGTTGAAGGTCTACTTACAGATCCTGAGGAACAGTTTGACCATCATTTTCTTATATTTTAATCACTGACAGTGGCTTAATATGTTCCTCTCCAAGAGTATGGAAACATCTTAAGTTTTGGAATAAGTGTTTTCTTTAAAACAGAATTTATTTTACCTTCTCAGATTATGGAAGTAGTACATAATCATGGAAAATTTAGAAAATATAAGACAGTAGGAAGATGGAAAAAGTCACTGTAACCCTACATTCTCAAAAACAATATCCTGTTGCCTGGCCGGGCGTGGCTCAGCTGTTGAGCATTGATCTAGGATCCAGGAGATCAGGGATCGATTTCTGATCAGAGCACATGCCCGGGTTTCGGGTTTGATCCCCAGCAGGGGGCATGCAGGAGGCAGCCGATCAATGACTCTCATCATTGATATTTCTCTCTCTCTCTCTTCCTCTCCCTTTCTCTCTATGAAATCAATAAAGATATATTTTAAAAATATATATATATCCTTGCTTTCTTGAAATATCTGGAATGGCTTTGATTTCTTGATCAAGCTCTGACTGGTACATTGAATCATGTGGTTCAAAATCTACTGTGGGGCTTCCTTGTGCTAGGCGACTGGGCTCCATATTATAGGTCACAGGTACTGATTCAGGAGGTCAGTATTAGAAAGTCAAGTCAATGAAAGAAGACACGGCTACAGAGAATTGTACAGGCGTGTAATGTCCTGTTTCTCCTTTGTCTAACATGGGGCAAAATTACCCAGATGAAATTAAGCCCACCCAAGACACCTTTCAGCATGTGGCCTTCTCTGGGTCATAGCGTAAGCTTTCCTCATTCAACCTGTTACCTAATAGTGGCTTCTCCTTTGCCCGGGACCTTTCCTTTTTCTTTCTTTTCTTGTCATCTCGCAGGTACATTGATTCATGTCCCGGAGACAATGGCACATCTACAAACATACAGCGAGGGTCCCTGTTCCCACCCCGCACTGCCTTGCTGCATGCACAGCCCGACTGCCGTCCCTCTGATATGCTCGCCCAGTGCAGCTGGGCGGGGGCGGGCCTCGAACCCTTCAAGGCTTTCCTGCTTTCCTCAGCACTCCTGGCTTCCTAAACGACCAAGCCCATCGAGCCCATTCCTACCCAGGTCTCCTGGTAAACCTGGCTGTAGGAGGGGCCCAAACATTTAAATAAGGCTTTGAGGCATCTAGGCTCAGGGCCTATGGCTCAGGCTGCCTGCAGCTGGCACGACTCACTCAGGAAGATAGTTCTTTTTCTTTTCTTTTTAAAAATGTTTTTACTTATTTTAGAGAGAGGGAGAAAGAGGGAGAGAGAGAATCAGCAATGATGAGAAAATCATTGATCAGCTGCCCCCTACACGCCCCCTACTGGGGATCGAGCCCACAACCCCGGGCATGTGCCCTGACCAAGAATAGAACCCTGACCTCCTGGTTCATAGGTCAGCGCTCAACCACTGAGCCACACTGGCAGGGCAGGAGGGTATTTCTTAAAATAATGACTTCATCTGTAAAGATAAAAACTCTGCAGTGGAAACAATATTAACTTTTGAAGTTGTAGCAAAAGATCAATGGGCATGGTTTTAAAGATAGCGACTCCAATATTAATGAAAGTGAGAACTGTTACGGGTCAGAAGGAGAATATTTTCAAGCTTTAACGAACAGCTCTTCGGGATTTATCATGCGCTCTGTCAGGCGCCACTGGCGGTACCAGGGTTAAAAAGCTGATCTGCCCTTAAGAAGCTGGACTAGACTAGAAGTGGATTTGACTGTATGAACCAACAATGGCTTAAACATAAAAGGGTTTATTCTTTTCCAGGAAAGAAGTCTAGAGGAGGTAATCCAGGGAAGGAGCAGCGGTTTCACAAAGTCACTGGACACTGGGCTCCTTCTATCTTTCTCTCCATTACCCTTAGCTGGGGGCTTCCATCCTGAAGGTCACCTCATGACTCAAGGGGGCTTTCTCAGCTCTAGCCATCCCCTCTTCACCTCAGGCAGCAGGAAGGTAGAAGGAGGAGAGGACAAGAGATCCAACCTTCCACCTGATCTCTTCTCCTTCAACAGCCTTCCTTATATATATGCCTTATAAAACATGTTTCCCTATATCTCATTGCTCGAATTGAGGCAAGGGAGGCTGGAGAGGGTAATTTCCATGTGGGTTTATTGCCACCTGAATAATTGGGGCTCTGTTACTGAAAGGTGGGAGAGAATGGATATTGGTGGCAACTTCCAATTTCTGCCTAAGGAAGTTAAAATCTACCTGGGGAAATAGGAAACTGTGGGCTTGAGAAGACAATTAATAGTATATTGGGAAGAGCCAACCAATGGGTTGCTACAATTTGGTGGAGCAAGGCAAGGTGCCAGGTACTCTGGGGAAGCTTTTTGGAAGAACTAGGATTTGAATTACCCTTTGAGGATGAGAAGGATTCAATAGGCACCAGAGACTGAGGAGGGATCCCAGCGGGAGGCACCGATCCGAGTGGAAGCCCAGAAGCTGGACAATGCAGATCGGCCTTGGGCGGGAGCAGCAGTGACCGGACGTTAAGATGGGATGTGATGGAGTGTTTGGCTGGAAGGCAAGGAATACCGGCTGGCTCTTAAAAATTACCCAGGGCCAAAGGGTTCCAGGATCACTCTGCCAGGATAAAATGTGAATGCTGAATTTGCTTCCCTCTTCCTGGAATTGCCACCCTGTATTCCATACATGACTCATGCCAGCAGAAACGGTGGCACTATTTACTCCAACGGGTTCCCCTAATTTTGGACTGTCCAAAGTAGCACGAAGAGTGTAATAAGGGAATATATGACAACAGTAATAAAAATAAATACATGGAATGCCTAAGGCCACAGCCCAGGGCTGTTATTCATTAAACTAGGGAGAAAAAGCCTACAAATAGAGGGTTCTGGGCCCCTTTCCTAAATATTAATTGTTTATTTCATGATTCTTCTCTGCTCTAAACAGACCTTAAACTGCCCCTTGCTAATATGCTCCCATAAAGGATTATAAACCAGAGAGGAGGCTGGTTTAAACAAAGTAATCAGAAAGTAAGCAATCTTCTGTTTCTCTCTGGCTCGAAGCTTGTTTTGTCTGTTAGGGAACTTTTCTCTTCGGAGCACAGACCTCAAGGTCAAACAGAGGTCACTCTTCTGCCTTTTGAGGTATGGGTGCTTTCACGTTATTTGCTCATTTTTATTGCTGAGAGTAACCATCCATTTGCCCACGTAACTGGGGCCTCCCCAACACAAAGCCTGAGAGTGGGCACCGGCAGGGGGTTCGTCCCATTCCGCACAGAACGAGCAAGTTCAAGTCTCTTTCAAAGTCGGGCTGTGCGGCAAGAACACAAGCATTTCCAATTTAGCAAAAGAAGACAGAAATGTGACATGGAAGTATTCTCGTCACTTAGCGGAATGAATCGTACCAACATGATACTAAAACTGTCAAGTTGGTGGAAAAAGAAGATAAAACTCCATTAATAATACAGCAGCAATGCTTCGTTTCTCATAGGAGGAAAATTCCATTACAACAAACAGCCCGGGGCGCTCCCAACTGCTTTTGCTCTACATCAATGGGATATTGTTATAAAGAATACATTTCTAGTCATGATGGTTTGGATTTGAAGACAAAGCTAGTCGATCTCTCGGAGTGAACCTGCGGAGAGGGCGGTGGGTGCACCCAGGCCCGTGTGCGAGGAGCCTCCTTTGCTGCACCTTTTCAAAGAGAGACCCCTCACGTGGGCACGCAGCTTGGTGAGCAGAATGCAGGCTGGATTCAGCTCTCGTGGCCCCTCGGCCAGGGCACAACCGTGCAGCCTTTTGCAGAGGCCCTGGTTGCACAGATTGCTCTTGGAAGGCTGATTTATACACTGACTCTCTGAAGGACAGGCCTCACCGTATGCAGCCTTCTTAGCGAAAAGATCCTATAACAGAATTTCCCATTTAAGGATTTGGACAAATGTTTCTCCCCCAGTTTTGGAAGCCCTTTGGGTTCATCCTACAAGGGTCTTGCGAGCCCCTTTCTCCCTCCAAAAAAACAACGCCATGCTCATGGTGCATCTGGCAAAATATGGGCCAAGGTCAGCTAGAGGCCTTGCCTGTAAAACCAGAATTCTCAATTGACACGTGATCTCCAAGGGTACCGTCTTGGCTTGGGTTCCCCTAAAAGCAGATATTTAGACAAGGATTTGGCTATAAATAGTTTGTTTTGGAAGTGGTCCCAGGAAGCACAGGGAGGGCTTGGGGAATTGAAACGAGAGGGGAAATGTTAATAAAGATGCGCCAATGGGCAGGCTACTGCTGTGGGCAGCTGGGGCCCAACCTCACTGGGGACCCTCTGAGAAACTATAAAACACACCTTAGAACTATCCCACCGAATGCGAGGACACTGAGGTGTTTGTTCACTCACTCCCACCCTGACTGAGCGTTGTTTCTGGGAGTGTGGACTGATGTGGTGCTGGGGCCAGAGAAGTCTCAGGGGCAGAAGAAGCAGATGCTTGGGATTCGAAGAGGTTTGTGCGCACGGACCTTACGCCAAAGCTGCAGGTGGCCTCCTGGGTGGGCCGAGGGGCTGTGGGGCATCACGGAGCTCTGACAGCACCTCCCTCAGAGGCCCTTACTCACACAGCAGATCCCGACATGGCCACTGGCCGCTGGGCCTCCTTAGGTATGTTGGGGCAGAAAGAGCTTCAGAGTCATTTGCACACTGAGAGGCCCTTAGACCTCACTCATGCTCTTAGAATATGGTTCTTTCTCCACCTTAATTCTCGAAACCAGTGCCTCCTGATCTTTGGCATGTAATTGAACACATAGAAAGGATCCTATTTGTATAGCATATTGATTTCCTTGAGGTTTGCTTTTAGGGGAACAGAAAGTAGGAGTCTGCTCCTAGATGGAGATGCCAACAAGAGTAAAGAGGTTCGGGCACCTTGAGGGCAAAGGGACTTTCTACCCACGTACCTTGCCTGGTCCCTGCACACCGATGTTGGATTGGGAAATGTGCCTGCATAACTCCTGCTCATCAAGTCCGTGGACATTCCCTTATCCAGTAGTTTTAATTCTTTTGTGCTCAGGGGCCTTTGAGAATCAGAGAATCGTGGACTTGCTCCCTAGAAAAAATACACAAATACACACACTGAGGTACATAACTTGCATAGAGTTTCAGGGGATTCACATAACCCCTGAAGCTCATCCTGGGACATTCTAATAGTTAAGCAATGGTATTGGTTGGGTGTGTCCATTTCCCTCGGTTTCTACAGGCCAAATGCCTCCGTTGGGTTTGTCTGGCTTCGTGACACTGTCTTCGACATGGTATAGTGAAGCACAGAGCCAGATTGCCAGCTATCATCTTACCTGTGCTACGCATTGGCTGTGTGCCTTTGGGCAGATCTCTCAACTTCTCTGTGCATTGGTTTCCTCATCTGTACGATGAGGATCATAATGGTGCCTATTTTAGAGGGTTGTGAAGGCCAGAGAGTTTGTGAATGTAAAACACTAGGGACAGTGTCCAGCACATTGTGTGTGCTATGTTAGTGTAAGCTATTGTGATTATTGTTGTTACTCGATGGAGGCCATTGCTTTGGAAGGTAGTGACTGAGATGGAAATGGAAAGAGTCCAGATTTGATATCAGTCAGCAATGAATGCACACCTTTCCTCTCTCAATCACCAACTGTGTCATCTTGGGGTAAGTGAAGGGTTTTTGTTTTTTTCAGCAAGAAACTATTAGTTCACTGGTTCTCAATAAATATTTTGTAATGTCCTTTTTCTGTACTTGAATGAAAAATCATAGCAAATATGATCATCCTTACACAGAAAATTAAAAAATAATTATAATATCAAATATAAAGGATAAATAAAAGAAGAGCAGCTTATAATAAAACTATATAAAATGCATGGGCCTTCTGTAATAGAAAACATAATGAAGTTGTCAGGTGCTCCAACTATGTGTAGAATCACTGCGAAGCTGCGAACTTCAGCTGCAGACCAGTGTGTGGCTTGTATTGGTGACTTAATACCATGATCAGTGTTGCGGAGTGTAAGATTTTTTTTTAACCTTGGTAAAGCTCTGTACAAAAAGAAGTTAGAATCTTCTCTCTGTTTAAATAGTAGTTTACACTCCTGGGACAATTAGTGATTATGTGGACAAAGCCTTTGTTATTATAGAGTCGGGTGTTAGGCCTAGTCATTCTGAACAGGCTTTCGCCCCTGTAAATGTCCAGCAGGGCTTTCGACAGTTGTGTGGAGCAGCCATGGGAACTCTTTGTTGAGCAGGACTGTCTCATGTATCATTGTGATAATCAAAAATTCCCTGAAATTTCCAAAGCCCGCCCTAGCAGGGATGTACATCTCTCATTGACAACCCCTGGGTTATCTGGTTTTAAATAAAAAAGCCTAAAAACCTCAAGACCAGGAAAGGCTTTGCTCAGTGAAGATTTTACTAGAACCTGCATTTTACCCCAGCTTCTCCCAGAGCTCAGGACTCCGGCCCTGGGGGAAGGGAACAGAGCTCCTTGACAACTGTCCAGGGCCAGCCCCGGAAAGGACCTTGAAGAAGGTAATCAGTGCCTCTAACTTCTCACTGCATCTCCTCCCTTCTCTGCAGGACTCTCCTCACTCCCTCCTCTGTCTCGGGCTTCCTCCCCTGAAAACTCTCTTTTAGAAGTGGAGATGATCTCAGGCCTTTATATCTTGGTGTGAATATGTCTTCATTTTATTCTCTCAAATCCAAATGGCTCATGAGTCTGTAAAAAGATGCTCAACCTCCCTAGAAATTAAGGTAGTGAAAAATTTATATCAACGATGAGATTCTATTTTGTACTCATAAACTGGCAAAAATCTAAAAGTTCACTAATATTAAATGTTGGGAAAAAGATGGAGAAATTGGTATAACCACTTTGAGGAGTAATTTGATTTTATCTACGCAGATTGGAAATGCTCATATTCCTATATTCCAGGAAATCTGCTCTTAGCTCTGTGCCTTAGAGAAACTCTATTTGGTTGTCCCAGAAGATACATAAGTTTGTGGCAGCATTACTTTTTTTATTTAAAAATTTTTTTTTTTCACACATCAAACACTTTATTGACATTCCGTGATAGACTATAGCAAAACAGAGCCTCATACACTGCTTATGAGGGTGTAAACGGATACAACTTTTAGGGTAACAATTATCAATAACTCTAGAGCTTTAAAAAGGGATATCCTTTGGCCCAGTAAATCCACTTGTAAAAAGTTATCTTGCAGATACAGTTCTGTTGCTCTAAATAAAAGACATACATTCATAGTTGGCAGCATTACTTCTAATAGTCAAAAGTGAAATCAAGTAGAACCATTTAAATGCTGTTAATAGAAGTTCAGATTCATACATCATCATGTATTCACAGAGGAAATATTGTGCAGGAGTTACAGTGACGAATCGCAGCTCTGTGTCCGCACCATGATAAATCAATACAGAAGAGCTCATTGCTGGGTAGGTAGAGTGTGACACTATTTAAATAGTTTAAAAACCTGCAAAACCATACCATATATTGTTTGTAAATACATGAGTGTGTAGTAAAAGCATAAAATATGAACAAGAATGATTAATGCCAATTTATGATCGTGGTTATTTGTGGAGAAAAAGAAAGAACGTAAGACTGGGAAAGGATCCACAGAAAGCCCTCAGTTGTACCGGCAACGCTTTAGTTCTCTAAAAACATTCTGAAGGAAATGTGCCAAACTGTTAAGATTTAATTTGCTCCAGATAGTGCTGGGTATACTAGGTATTCCTTCTCTGCATAGGTGCTGGGACAGGGAACTCAACAATGAACAAGGTACAATCCCAGTTTTTAGACAGTGGCTCTCAAATCTTACTGTGCAACAGAATGGCCTGGAGCGCTTCTTAAAACACAGCCCGATTCAGCAGGGCCTGGGAGGGGGCCTGGCAGTGCACTTCCCAGGCGAGGCTGACGTCGCTGGTTCTGGGACCACACTCCCCCTTAGGTCTTTTAATGCTACTGTGGAAGGACAGTCCTAACTCCTGCTCTAAGGATTCTAGGAACTGATGGGAGGACCGTTTTCTGGACGGCACACTTGGCCAGGCCCCTGAAAGCACGCTTATGCTGCCCACCCTGGGCCACGAGGAACACATCACCCTCCTGACTTCTCAGGAAACTGAACTTTCTACTTTGGGTTGTGTAGATTTCAACGCATCCCATTAAACCCTCAGCTCCCTGGGGCAAGCTGGCATCCTGTTTGGTATATGCCCCATACAAAATGGTAACAGTAGTTTTTCTTGGAGAGTGAAATTATGAGTAATTTAAAAATCTGTTTGCTTGTCTGCATTATGTAATATTTCCACGACAAACATTTCCATTATGAACCAGTATTAATCATACGGTAAGGATGTTATAGCAAAATAAATATATATCAAGTTGTGTTGCGCTCTGTGGTAAGGACAGAGATGCTCAGAAGTTGTACAAATACGTCCTTGCCTTTAAGAGGTTAATGACTTTATTCATAAGAGAGAACGCACGTTGGGGAAATATTTGGTAATAAGACAAAGTATTCAGGAAACAGTACTCATGGAGACATAAATGTACGGTTGCCAAGTACTTTGGAAGGAAAAAATGACAGGGCTGAGTGGTCCTGGAAGGGGCGCATGGGCCCAGCCTTGGATGCTAAGCCAGCGTGGCCCCTGCCAGTGGCAGGAGGGGGTGGGGGTAGGGAGGGGGGGAGGGTGGGGTGGGGAAGGGGTGAGGGGGTGGGGAGGGGAGGGAGGTGGGGAAGGGGGGTAAGCATCCCTGCACATCCCACGGTGCCTCGGGGACGCAGTGCAGGTGATCAGCGAAGGCGCTGAAGAAGCGCTGGACGGGTACTGCGTTCGCAGAGAAACTTCACTTGGGCCCAAGTGCCATTCAGCGTAACAGTGGCTCATCGCCTTCTCAGACTGCAGGCACAGACACGAAAACAGAAAGCAAAATCAATTTCATTGTGGGCTTATGGCCAGTCAAGTGTGGGGGATAAGCTTGCTGTCGCCTTCCTTTCTGTGCCTTCTGCTGACCTTGATCTCAGAGCGCACGCATGAGTGTAGAAAGAGCGAGCCCTCGGGGCTGCGCACACCTCTTAGGTGTGCTCTCCACTCTTGCCCTTGCGTGGGGTGTTCTCTGTGGATGAAAGGTCTGGTAGTGTCATCCTTCCCAAGAGAGCATCTGTTCACTTCTTTATGTTTGGATTGTTAATATTTCTCTATTTTAAAAGTACTGGGGGAAAAAGAAAAATACAACCTGGAAGCACAGGTATTATTTAAAGAAATACTCCCAGGCCAAAAATTGGACAGTTTCTCTTTCTTGTAGCAGATTAAGAAAGCACAGTTAAGCAGAGGTGACTATACAGTGACAGATGCTCCCATGCTACTTAATTGAATCACTTCCCTTCCTCTTAGCAGAGTTATTACTGTCCAGCACAGGCCTGTGAGGCTAATGAAGTCAAAGCTTCTCGACCCTTACATCTAGAGTTCTTTCCAAAGTCCTGTCCCTAATCTTCTATTTGTAATTGTGTTTTCGTTTTTAAAAAGAAGCTCCAGGTGTGTAAGATTTGGGCTCTACAAAACTTGGATACAACTCTACTGTTAAAAGGAGCCAAAGGAGTGTATGTGAGCAAATTGTTCCCATTGCTATTGCACACAGGACTCGAGCCCACTCGGGCCCCCAGAGAACTTTAGGACTGTGGTTGCTGCGCTTAGACTTCGAGCACCATTCTCTCCTTGCCTCCGTGGACTTGGCAAAAGCAGCCAAGGAGCTGTGAATAATATTTAAGACTTCCTCACTTTCTTTGTCACCAACGGCTCTGTTTCGAGGAATATGACCCAATAATTACAATTCATTTTCAGCAGCTCATGAGTGTTCATTTCCTGCCTCCTTCAAGAGCAATCCAGAATTGAGCAAACACTATGGCACGGGACAGTTGTGCCTCAGGTGCTCTCTGGGTCCGAACCTGGGGAAATTTCAGTTTCAACACCTCCAGAGAAGGTGTCTTGAAATGATCACAGAAATAGGGTATTTCACTACATTTAGGCCACATTTCACACTCTTCTGGGTAAAATATTCCTTGCTCTTCCTCTCTGCCTTCCAGATCCCATCAGTCCCTCAGTACAAGCTCCACCCCTTCCTCCTGTAAATGCCTTCCCAGATCTATCCAGTCCAGAGTGAAATATTCTTTCCCCAAACCTAGCACTTCAGATATGTACCATTCTTAAAGATATTAGTTTAGATTCCAGCTCCTATAACCAAGTGATCTTGAGTAGGTGATAACTTTTCTGAGCCTAGGGTTCCCCAATAATGATTCATTTTCCACACTAATATGTGTTAATTTTATAATTAAAATATTTTCTGATGGCAATAATAATTCCTACTGATGCACAGAGTTGGCATGAAGCTTAACTAAGACAATATATGTAAACATCTTTTGTAAACTATAAAATGCTGTACAAATATAAGGTACAGGCAGAGATGACATTCCAAATATTTAATGACCGGTAGGCACTTGCCTTGACCAATCAGAATGGCATCCAACCACAGATCTGGAATAGGGTCCAGTACATTCCCTGCTGGGCTAGATATTGACTCTTTAGTTGCTGGATTAAAGGAAAGTTTGGAGTTTCCTGAAGAAGAAGCTAAGGTAATGCGGCCTAGTGGAAAGAGACTGAGGGTCTAGAGACTCAGCTATTAAATATATTTTAGTATTTTAACTTGTACAATTGTTTTAAAAGCAGTACTCATGCCTTGGCCAGTGTGGCTCAGTTGGTTGGCTGTCGTCCAGTGCACCAAGAGGTGCTGGGTTCAATTCCTGGTTAGGGCACATGTCTGAGTTGTTGGCTCGATCCCCGGTAGGGGGAGTGCACGAGGCAGCCTATTGATGTTTCACTATCACAGCGATGTTTCTCTCTCTCTCCCTCCTTCTCTCTCTAAAAATCAATTTAAAAAATCTTAAAAAAAGCAATACTCATTCATTGGCTAAAAAGCAATAGGGTTCAACATGAACCTTTATGTACATATTCAGTGTATGTTTTTCCAAAAAGTATGCTCAGTCCTCTTTCATACTGCACTGGTTTGTAATGATATTGCAGAACTCAGTTAAATTTGAAAAGCCTACTCACAAATCCTAATTTTTGAGGCATCCTGTTTCTGCTCTTAGAAAGATCCAAGATACAATCTAACATTAATCAGCAGACAAAGAATCTGGAAAATCACAACTAATAAGGGAAAAGACAATCAACAGACACCAACCCCAAGAAGACACAAATGTAATTATGAGACAAAGACTTTTCTTTTACTGTTCTGACATTGCATGAATGTGAAGATAATGTTTGTTTGTTTGTTTGTTTATCTTTATTGTTGAAGGTATTACAGATGTGCCCCTCCCCCATCCCCTTCATCCTAAATCTGCACCTCCCCTCAGACCTTCCCCACACTATTGTCTGTGTCCATGGGCTATGTATACATGCATATAAGTTCTTTGATTAATCTCTCCCCACTCATTCCCCACCCCCACCTTCTCTCTGAGATTCGTCAGTCTGTTGAGACAAAGACCTTTAAACAGCTATTATAACCATGCTTAAAGAAGTACAGATGAACACTCTTGAAACAAATGAAAATATAGGAAGTCTCAGTGAAGAAAGAGAAGATATAAAGAATTGAATGGAAAAATTTAAAAAGAAAAATATAACAATTAAAAAAAAATTCACTGGATGAGCTCAGTAGCAGAACAAAGATGAGAGAGAAAAGAGTCTATGAACTTAAAGACAGAGCAATAGAAATAATTCAGTCTTAACAATAGGGAGAAAAACGATTGAAAAAAAATGAACACAGTCTCACGGACCCATGAAGCCACACCTGAAGTTCTAACACACATATTGTCAAATATTTAGATAACCCAAAGGAAATAAGGAAGGGGAAAGAGAGGGGGAAAAAAAACCAGAGAACAAATAGTGAAAAGGTAAATATAAGTCCAAATATACCAAAAATTACATGGAATGCAAATAGTTAAACTCATCAGTTAAAAGACAAGGATTGTCAGAATTGTTTTCTATTAAAAAAAAAAAAAAAATCCAGCCCTTGCCCTGGCCAGTGTGGCTCAGTTGGTTGGGCATCGTCCTGTGCACCAAAAAGTTGCAGGCTTGATTCCAGGTCAGGGAACATGCCTGGGTTGTGGGCTCCATAGGGGACGTGCTGGAGGCAGCTGATCAATGTTTTTCATATCAATGTTTCTCTCTCTCCCCCTCTTCCCCTCTCTTTAAAAGTCAATAAAATTGTTTTAAAAAAATTAAAAAATCCAGCCTTGGCCAGGTGGCTTGGTTGGAACATCCTCCCGGGCAGTGCACCAGAAGGTTGTGGGTTCCATACCTGGTCAGGGCACATACCTAGGTTGCAGTTCTATCCCAGGTAGGGGCACCTGTGGGTGGTGGCTGGTTGATGTTTCTCTCTCTCTCTCCCTTCCTCTCTCTCTAAAGTCAACAAACATATCCTTGGGTGTGGATTAAAAAAAGAAATCCAAAGATATGCTGTCTATAAGAAACCAAGTTTAGATATAATATCATAAGTAACATACGTTTAAAAATGTAAAAAAGATATAAGGTAAGCAAAATAAAACTGAAATGGTTATTTTACTATCAGACAAAGTAGACTTCAAAGCAAGAAAAATTAAGCACAAAGAAGGATGCTACATAAAAAGATAAGTGGGTTAATTCATCAAGAAGACATGATGATCCTAATGTATATGCACCAAACCACTGAGCTTCAAGATACGTGAAACAAAAATGTAGACAAATTCGCAACTGTACTTGGAAATTTTAATACTCCTCTCTCATTAATAAATGGGACAGCCATGCAGAAAATTAGCAAAGACATAGGAGAGCTGAAAAACACTATCAAACTGGGTTAACAGACATTTGTAAAGTATTCCACACGATAACAGCAGAATACACATTCCTTTCAACTACACACGGAACCTTCATCAGGACAGACCACACCCTGGGCAACAGAACAACTTCAACAAATTGAAAAGAATTGAAATCATATAAACTATGTTCTCTGACCAAAATGGAATTGAACTAGAAATCAACGACAAAATGATAACTGGTAAATCTCCACACCCTTGGAAATTAAACACACATCGAAATAACCTAGGGGCCAACGAGAAAGTCTTAAAGGATATTAAAAAATATTTTTGACTGAACAAAAACGAAAACACAACACATATGTCAACTACACTTCAATATCATACAACACATAAAAATTTGTGGGATGAGGTGAAAGCAGCACTTAAAGGGAGACTTATAACAATTAAAATGTTTATATTTAAAAAGAAAAAAGGTCTCAAATCAACAAACAAAGCTTCCATCATAAGAAACTGAGACGAGCCTAATAAACCCAGTGTAAGTAGAAGGAAGGAAATAATAAAAAGCAGAATTCAATGACATGGAAGACAGAAAAACAATGGAGAAAATCAGTGAGATCAATAGCTGGTCCTATGAATAGATGAATGAAATTAATAAACTCTATCCATACTGACAAGTAACAAAGAGAAAAGACACAAATGACAATTGCAGTCATAGAGGAGGAAATATCACTACAAGCCCCACAGATACTAAACAGAAACACTATTTAACAAGTCTACACGCATAAGTTCAATAACTCAGATGAAACGAAGCAATTCCTTAAAAGTCACAAGCTTCTAAATCTCACCCAAGAAGAAACAGGTAACATATATATTAAAGAAATTAAATCCACAGGTAAAGACCTTAAAAAAAAACACACTAAATAACTCCACGCTCAGATGTTTTCACTAGAGAATTCTATTGAACTTTTAAAAGACAAACAGCACCAATTCGACACAATATCTTCCAGAAAGTAGAAGAAAATGGACCACTTCCCAATTATTTTATGAGTCTATTGATACCAAAACTAGGCCAAGACAATACAGGAAAGAAAACTATCGACCAATATTCCTTTAACTAGTATACAAAAATCCTCATCAAAATATTAGGAAATCAAATCCAGCAATATATAAAAAGAATAATACGCCATGGCCAAGTAGGGTTTATCCTAGGAATACAAAGCTGTTTCCAAATTCAAAAATCAATCTATATAATTCACCATATTAAAAAAAACTAAACAGGATAAATGACTAGAACATATTAAACAATGCAGAAAAAGCATTTGAAAACATTCAGCATCCATTCATGATAAAACACACACACACAACCTTCAGCAATCTAAAAACAGATGGAATTTCCTTAATTTGATAAAGGGCATCTACAAAATACTAATATCATACTTAATTGTGAAACACTAAATGCTTTCCCCTAAGATGAGGAGCAAAGCAGGGAGGTCCTCTCTCATCATTCTTAATTCAATATAGCACAGGAAGTCCTAGTCAGAGAAAAGAGGCAGAAAAAGAAAGTAAAAGGCATACAGATTAGAAAGAAAGAATATTATGTTTATTTGCAGGTGACATGGTTTTCTAGATAGAAAATCCCAAAGAATCTACAAAAAACATGTCCTAAATTAATGAGTTTAGCACAACCATAGAATATACGGTCAATGCACAAAAAAATGCTTCATATTTCTTCTTCTTTAAAAAAAAATATATCTTTATTGATTTCAGAGAGAGGAAAGGAGAGGGCGAGAGAGAGAGAAACATCAATGATGAGAGAGTCATTGATCGGCTGCCTCCTGCACGCTCCCTGCTGGATATCGAGCCCGCAATCTGGGCATGTGCCCTGACCAGGAATCGAACCCTGATCTCCTAGATCCTAGGTCGACGCTCAACCCCTGAGCCACGCCCGGCTGGGCCATATTTCTATATACTTATAATAAACAATTTTGAAACCAAAATTTTAAAAAGTATAAATAGCTCTAGCCAGTGTGGCTCAGTTGGCTGGGAGTCGCCCCCTGCACTGAAAGGTCACTGGTTCCATTCCTGGTCAGGGCACATGCCGGGGTTGTGGGCTTGATCTGCAGTAGGGGGTGTGCAGGAGGCAGCTGATTGATGTTCCGCTCTCACATTTATATTTCTCTCTTTCTCTCTCTCTCCCTCTCCTTCAAAAATCAATAAAAATATTTTAAAAATAAAAATAAAATAAAAATTTAAAAACGGAAATACTTAGGTATAAATCTAACAAAGTTTGTATAGGATCTGTACGCTGAAACTATAAATACTGAGGGAAGAAATCAAAATACATAAATAAGTGGAGAGACATATTGTGCTCATGGGTTGTAAGACTCACTTTAGTTAGACATGTCCATTTACTCCAAATAAATCTATAGATTTAATGCAATTCCAATAAAAATTCCAATGGGATTTTTGTGAATATAGGTAAGCCGATTTTAAAATTTATTTGGAAAGGCAAAGAGAACAGAATAGACAAAACAACTTTGAAAAAGAAAGATAAAGTGGGAGGATCGGTATAACCAACTCCAAGACTCGCTAAGAGCAGCAATAATCAAGACAGTACAGCGTTGGTGGGGGACAGAGGTAGAGATCAGCGGAGCAGAACAGAATGTCCAGCAACTGAGTTACAAAATGTGGATCGCTTACAAAGGCACAAAGGCAATTCCGTGGACAAAGGATAGTCTTTTCCGAATGTGGTGTTGAAACAACTGACCATCCATATGCAAGAGTATCCCACAGAACAACTAAATATAAAATATCTTGACTTCCATCTTACACTTTATACAAAAATTAAATAAAACATGGGTCATAGATTGAAAAATAAAATGTAAAACTATAAAACATTTAGAAGAAAATGTAGTAGAAATGTTCATGACCTGGGGTTAGGGAAAGTTTTCTTAGACTTGGATACCAAAAGCACAACCCATAAAAGAAAAAAACTGATAAATTGGATTTAGTTAAAATGAAAACCTTTTGCTTTTTCAAAGACACTAGGAGAATGAAACGCTATGGACTAGGGGAACGTATTTTCAAATCACCAACAAAGACCTTGTTATCTAAAAAAACTCTCAAGCCTCAATAGTAGGAAAACAGACAACCCAATAAAAAATGAGGAAAACATTTTGTTAAAACAAAGATACTTATCATGATAGGAAACAATGACCAATGACTTTTGTTTGTTTATTTCCAATGCTTTTAAAAATATAGTGCTTCCTGGATAATTTTCATTACTGTAAATGAGAACAAAGTAATTGAGCTTTAAATTTTAATTCTGTTTAATATTATGGGAAAAATATAAGGTAAGCATTTTATTCCCTTCAGTTTAATTCAAGTGGTCAGCCCTCCAGAAAGCTCTCTGCGCCCTGGAAGTTCACAGCACCTTCCTTCCCTTAGAGTATTTTTTTTTAAAAAACATATCTTTATTGGTTTCAGAGAGAGGAAAGGAGAGGGGGAGAGAGAGATAGAAACATCAATGATGAGAGAGTCATTGATCAAGGCCGCAACCCGGGCACGTGCCCTGACCGGGAATCGAACCCCGATCGCCTAGGATCCTAGGTCGACGCTCAACCGCTGAGCCACGCCCGGCCGGGCCCCTTAGAGTATTAACCTGTCTGTGTCTTACGGGTAACTTTCGTTTTATTCCTAAACCCTAGCCTAGTTACTGTCACATAATAACCACTCAGTGTGCTTGTTGAACAATTAAAGACTTGTAAAGAATAAATTAAAATTATTGATAAAATAATTACATGACACCCTGGAGGTGTGGCTCAGTGGTTGGAGCCTTGGTCTGTGCACTGGCAGGTCGAGGGTTCGATTCCCGGTCAAGGGCACATACCTGGGTTGCAGGTTCAGTCCCGGCCTGGATGGGGCTTGTGGGGGAGGCAACCAATTGATGATGTTTCTCTCTTTCTCACTCTCTCTCTCCCTCTCTCCCTCCATTCTGCTCTCTCTAAAAATCCATGGAAAAAATATCCTTGGGTGAGAATTGACAAAGACAACAATAATAATTACACAAAAAAATAAATGTGATGCTTTTAGAATGGTGCCTGACACATAGTAAGTACTCAATAAATGTTAGTTCATTCATTCAACAAAGATATCTACTATGTGAAGCACTGTTATAGGCGACAGGATATTGTAAGTTACACGTGTTTTAGGTTATAACTGTTAGAGCAATGAGCGGTACAGACCCAAATCTCTGTCCTCGTGGAAGTTACGTTTTTATAGGGGAGACAGGCAACAAGTAAAAGTAGGAGATGAAATACGTAGGTGGTGGTTTTTTGTTTTTTTTTTTAAAACAAGGTGAGGGGCAAAACACTTACACATCCAGACACTTCTCCAAAGTGGATATGTAGGTGGAAAATAATATAAGCACATAAAAAGACACTCAGCATCATTAGCCAATAGGAAAATGCAAATTAAAACTGTAACGAGATATTACTACACATCCATTAAAATGGACAACAAAGGCATGGCAGTGCCTGCTAGTGGCACAGCTGGAACTCTCATTCATCGCTGGTGGGAATATAAAATAGTACTAAGGGAAACAACTTGCCTGTTTCTTATAAAGTTAAACATGACCCCCCTCCTAAGTATTTATTTTAGAGAAATGAATCTTACATTTTCCCCAAAACCTGCACATAAATGTTTCTATCAGCTTTATTTGTAATCATCGCCAAATACTAGAGACAATGTCCTCGATGGGTGAATAAAGTGGGTACAGTCCTACTAAGTTAGTATTAAAATACTATTAGCAATAAACACTCTTGCTAGTATAATATGAATACTACTTCGCAATAAAAAGGAATAAACTATTATTACATGCAGCAACACGAATGCATCTCAAAGGCATTGTGTGGAGTGAATGAAGCATCTCAAAAGATTATATATTGTATGATTCCATTTAGATGACATTCAGGAAAAAGGTAAACTAAAGAGTGGTGGAGAACAGACCAGGAGTTGCAAGGAGTTAGGGATGGGGGGAGGGGCAGGATATGATTTAAAGGGACAGCACAGGGATTTGGGGGTGGGTGAAAGAACTGTCTGTATCCTGATTGTGATGATGTTTACACATAGAACTGTACACACACACACACATCAATTTTATTATATGTTAATTTTAAAAAGAAAGAAAAGAAAGCCTACACCTAGGCAGGGCCTCTGAATCCATCTGAAAGATACAGTTTGCCAAAATTTTGTGTTCCCCATTCAATTCCAAAGGAGAAAAGAAATATTCTTAAGTCAAATAAATAGATACATTTTTAAAAACCATCAAGAAAAAACAAACCCCAAACACACCTTCTAAATCTTGGCCCAATAACACAGTGTCAGAGTTGACTTATTATATAGTTGAATATTATTCTACACAACTATATAATCATGTTTCAAATTCTCAGAGCAATAGGCTGAATTGAAAAACTAGGTTGGGGTGCTTTCTGATGTGAAATTATTACCACTCAGAGGCCTATTGTGTTGTTTTTCTTCATTGACTTAATTTCATTTTCTATTTTAGGCTGTATCTATTGATAAGCACTCTGGGGTTATTTTTGTAAAAAAAAAGGTACATGTATAAGGTTTCACAGAGGGTTATTAGTGATCTGTATTTTCTTTTTGCCTGTATTACTTTTCTAAACTAATAACTTAAATAAATTATAAGAACTTGTCAATTGTTAACTAGAGTATCTTCCACATAAAAATTTTCTTGGACTATGTTTTTTATTTTGTAGACACGAATGGGCTAAGTTACTCTAGGTATGAAACAAGTGATTGTAAATGAGTGCTTCTAAAAGGATTCCAAACAGTGAGTTCCCTTAAAAAGATTAAGTGTAAACAATTTGGCAGTTCCTCAAAAAGTTAAACATAGAATTATCATATGACCCAACTATTTCACTCCTACGCATATACCCAAAAGAACTGAAAACACGTGTTCAGATAAGTACACGTACACTCACGTTCAAGGCAGCACTATTCGCAGGAGCCAAAGGGTGGGAACAACCCAAATGTCCATCACCTGATGAACTCATAAAGAAAATGTGGGACATGCACAAGGAGGAATATTATCCAGCCGTAAAAAGGAAGCTATAGCACGGATGGGCCTCAAAAACATTACGCTAAGTGAAAAAAGCCAGACAGAGAAGGTCGCTTATTGTATGACTCCATTTATATGGAGTGTCCGGAATGGGTAAACCTAGAGTGGGAAGGCAGATAAGTGGTTGCCAAGCGCTCCGGGGAGGGGAGATGGGAGGTGATTGCTTAAAAGGTATAGGTTTTCCTTTTGGGGTGATAAAATGTTTTGGAACTAAATGGAGGTGATGGCTACACAACATTGTGAATATATTAAATGTCACCGAGTTGTACACTTTAAAATGATCAATTTTGTGTTCTGTGACTTTTACAGATGAAGTGTGTCCCTGCACTCTTACATTTGTAGCAAGATTTTTGGTTTTCAAGGAAATGATAACGGATTAACTTAGTTTAGCCCATATGTGAGTGGAAAGGAAATTAATCAGTGATATGTACTTTTTTGAGTCATCTGAAAACAGTAGTCTGCCCTTATCCAGGAGGGATATTCTAGGACCCTCAGTGGATGTCTGAAACTGCAGATAGAACCGAGCCCTACATATACTATGTTTTTTCCTATACATACTTATGATAAAGTTTAATTTATAAATTAAGTACAGTGAAAGATTAACAATAACTAATAAAATAGAACAATTATATCAGTATATTGTAATGAAAATTATGTGAGTGTGATATTATTAAGTAAAATAAGAGTTACTTGAACACAAGCACTCAGATACTGCGACAGTCAGTCTGATAACCCAGATTGTTACTAAGTGACTAGCGGGTGGGTGGCATCTATGGCGTGGATACTTTGGACAAAGGGATGATTCATCTCCTCAGTGGAATGGAGCAGGATGGCACGAGATTTCATCACGATACTCAGAACAGTGCACAACTTACAAATTTATGAATCGTTTATTTCTGGAACTTTCCATTTAATATTTTTGGACCTTAATCGATTACGTGAAAGTTGAAACCCCTGAATGAAAAACCAAGGGTAAAGGGGGACTACTATAATCTAAAATGTTCAGAGGAACTGAGAAGCTGGAATGGTTACAAATCATCATAACGAACTCCCTTTGTCAGAGCTTCCCGATGTTCCTACAATATTTAATTACATCAAAATCCTCTGTTGGAATATATTCTGTTCATCTGCTATTGCCCTAGTGGCTCTTGCAATTCTTGGGATGTTGTGCCTGTCACAAGCACTTTTTGTTGTGATGTTGGCCGAAGAGTGAGAGGAAAAGTAAAGGTGAAGGGGAACGGGGGGGGGTTGTCTGCAAAATTTGGTTTTGGGAACTGTAATGCATCTAAAATTTTGAAATCTGAGGCTTCTCTCTTTGCTAATGACGGCTCTTTCAAACACCCAACCCTCTTTTCATGGAAATTCTTATATCATCTTGTTTTTCCTTTGAAAGTGTATAAACACCTGTGCACGATGCATACCAAATGAGCATCCTTTAATCATCGCAAAATCCTTTCCTGAAATTCATCATTTGTGATATTTCCATTTTATTTACTCTTAGCCTGATCCTGAACATTTCAAATAAAAGCCCTGAGCTGGGTGTTCTCTGCCCTTTCCAGACTCACTCTTGCCTTTTCCCACTGTACCCGATGCCCTGGCAGCCTGTCCTCCACTGGTCTCCCCAGTGGGCTCCCAGGCCCCCTGGCTTCCTAGTTGGTTCAGTCAGTGGCAGGCACACGCAGGGCAGAGGGCAGGGCAGAGAGACACCTGCCTCCCTCTACAGGCTGTGGGTTGACTAGGGCTGTGTTTTTTTAAAGAAGGCCTCCACTTCTGTTGTGTGACCTTCTCCTACAGCTCTAGCCATCGCCACAACTTCAGCAACAGCTCTCTCTCCATTCCAGAGATTTCTCTTCCTTGCCCTTTCTGGCTTAGTGGTTATAAAGGCTCCAGGCCGACCTTGGTCCTTTGGTGCTATACCATCCCTTATCTGATATATAACACCAAACACAGGACTGACGGCATCATTTGTGGGGCCCAGTAAAAAACGAAAATGCTGGAACCTTTGTTCAAAAGTTACTAAGAATTTCAAGATGGTAACCACAGGCATTAAACTAAGTGCGGGGCCTTTCTAAGCGCGGGGTCCTGTGTGACAGCACAGGTTGCGTGTCCGTGAAGCCCGCCCTGCCCGCACGCTCCTGTAAACAGCATTCACCTTAAATGCTCCTCAGGCACCTGTCGAGTGTGCCACCTGTTTCCTGCCAGGATTCTTTCTAATACACACTCTCATGGGTCCTCTCTCCCACTTCAAAAAAAATTGTGGCTCCATTAGGGGTTCTAGAAAAGTAGCCACTGTTTACACTCTGTGCAATTGGAAACTTAATAGATCCCCAGTAGGAAATTCACTTAATCTCTCTTCCTCACCCCCCCTCCCCCCCCCAGCTAACAAAGCCACTCATTGGGCCACCTCAGCCCTTGAGCACCACCTACCATGTACTAATCCCATAGCTGAAATGTGTCACTCCCAGGCATACCTTCTGGGCAGGTGCAGGAATTTTTAGCAGTGATTTCAACTAGTTAGTTGCTTTTGGCTTCTTGTACTGGATACAGGGTCTACTACATATTCGAGCTCTTTTGTCTCTTGGAAATATGACCTAAACTGAGAAACTTGTCATAGCCTGAAACCTATTTTCTCTCTCTCTGGCTAGAAACTTGCCCGAGATAGTGATCGCTGAGTATTACTAAACAAACACCAGTTAGGCCTCCTGTCTTGAGTAAGGCCTGCTCTCTCAATACCTTCCTTAACAGACATGGGGGTTGAGGTGACACCAAAAATTATGCCGTCCTACTGGTTTTAAATGGGAGTCAAGAAGCCCTTCTGTGCCATTATGTTTTGCTTTCTTTGCTTTAGTTGTTACTGAATCAAGGATGGCAAAGAAACTAGAGTGTGAGAAACACCCCACAACCATATCATTTCATTGCTTGAACTTGCCATAGACTCACTTGCTCTTGACCACTGAGCCTTCAACGGCTGCATTAGGTACATCACCACTCGTTCCTAAGGCACACATTGATTTGTCCCATCCTCATGGTCCCTGTCGCCTCTCAGAGCCTTCATTCTTCAGCCTTGGAGAGGGCACAGGTGGTATTTTCTTCCCCCTCCAGGTCTCCAGTTTTTCCAGCTTTAAAGTAGCTCTCTTGAAGAGCCACCTTTAACATAAAGGGAAGTGTTACACAGAAGTGTTCACTTCTTTGAAGGGTTTCCGAATACATTGTCTTATCTTTTCTCTAAAACACAAATTTTCTCTGAGGACAAACTTTCATTTCAAGTCAGGGTCATACATAAAAATAATTCCAGCTGTGTAAATCCAGAGTTGAGAACAATTACTCCTAGAATACACTAATGCTCACCAGGCCTAAATATTTAATTTGGTTATAAATTGGCTACATTTAAAAAATGATTTTTTTTTAATTGATTTTTTTTTTTTTTTTTTAAGAGAGAAAGAGGAAGGGGCAGAGAGAAAAACATCAATTTGTTGTTCCACTTATTCATGCAGTCATTGGTTGATTCTTGAGTGTGCCCTGATGGGGATCAAACCCATACCCTTGGTGTATCGGGGTGATGCGCTAACCAACTGAGCAATCTGGCCAGGGCATGACTTGGCTACATTTTCATTTCCATTGGGCTCTGATATGTCCTTGAGATAGGCAAATAACAGGGTGGCCTCAGGAATAATCCTTCTCTTGTTCAAACCAACAGCATTTCTTAGGCTTCCAGTCTGGACAGTTGGAAGGGGCCGGAGAAGTCTTGCACCCAAATGACAAATGAGGGAACTCAGAGCTGCAGTTCTGGACTGGGTGACAGAACCAGTTAGCAGAGTTCAGAATTTCGCCCAGTGCATTGGATCCCTAATCCATGCAATTTTGAAGTGATTCTGCAGAGATGTACATTTTTGGGAAAAACCTGCCCCTCAACTTTAACTTGCCTGCATTGTCCTCTGTGTGGTTGGGTGGGACCTTAACAATTATCTGTTCACCTTGCTCTCTAGAGTGTTCAATGCCCCCCGCCCTCCAATCTGCTGTTTTACCTGCCAGATGCAGGTGCTGCCCTGAGTGTCTCACAGTAACAAAATTGCCATTTTTGCATGCCTACTTATAAGCCAGTACTGTATTTTAATAATGTACATTAAAAATTAATAACAATTTACAATAACTGAATAAATCTGATAATTAAAATTTTAATGATTTAGAATATAATTATTTTATTTTTAATTATTTCAAATTTACTTGAAACATTTCAAACATTCAATAGAAGTATAATGAACAGCTTCAACAATTATCTATACTTTGCTAATCTTGTTTTATTTATCTCATGGTTTCTTGGGTAGGGGACCGGAGTATTTGAGAATAAATCCTAGACATGCTTCCACCCAAAATTCTCTATGCATCTCTGACAGAAGAACCGATGAGAAAAGCATAAACACAATGCCATTACCACATCTAATAAAATTAATAATTTATTAACATGTATATCAAATCCACATTTTATTTCTCCGATTGTCACAAAATTGCCTTTTTAGCATTGGTTTACTCAAATCAGAGCCACACAAGATCTAAACATTGTATTTGGTTTACTAGGCATTTTAAAAAACGTCATTTACATGCATTTGACCTTCACATTAAGCCAATGAAAAACGTAGGGTCCCACTTCACAGGTGGGTGAACTGGGGCTTAGAGAGGTTAAACCTCCCCAAGATCTCATTGCTGATCAGGGCTAGGGCCAGTCCCAGAATTTGAATTAAGATCTGCCCAAGTTTAAAAACTCCATCCTACTTCTTTCCCTTCAGGTTCCCAGAATTTTTCCTGTGTTGCTGAGAGACAAGAGGGCTAGTGGTTAAGACAGAGGGTTTGGGTTCAGGTTGGCCTGGATTCAAATTGGAGCAAGTTATGTAACCTCTCTGATACTCCACTTCTGTCTGTATCTATAAAATAAGAATAATGTAATGATGATGGTTTGGGGCTGATTAAATAGAATAACGAATGCCTAATACTTAGCACAGTGCTTGGTACATAGAAAGCACTTGATAAACCTTAGTGATTATTAGCATAGAGGAGAAAGAACCACAGGAAACTGCGGTTAATCCTTGTTAGTACCTGTTTAGGATTGAGGCTGAAGGGTTGGGAAGGGTAGGGGTGGGGTGATGGTTTCACATGCGTTGAGGCAGGGAACCCTAGATATAAAGTATTAAATAGGCACCCTAGGAGTTCTCCAGAGGCCTCGGCTGGAAAACAGTCAAACATGTCTTCTGAAGGCTAACCCTGGTTGTCTCCACAGAGAGAAAACCGGTGGGTGGCAGATAGGGTGGGAGACTTCTCAAAGTTTGTTTGAACTTGGAATCATGTGAATGCATTAAACCTATTCCAAAAAATATACTGCATTAAAAAACCCTCTTTTACCATGGGGATAAGTGCTGCAAATGGGAAGGCTAGGATCTAATGATAATAATAATAATCCCCTTACTTTTGTAGCCCTAGGAGGCGGTCATACAAGGCAGGACTTACACCAGGACTAGGCCTATTTCAGCTTGATTCGAATTTCAAAGATCCAAGGTAAATTTTTAATTTCCTCTGACACTTATTCTAAGACTTCACAACCAACAATCACAGATGTGGGATTAATCACGCTGTGAATTATCTTCAAGCATATGCACTGTTGAGGGTTCAATCTATTGGCTAAATAAGGTCTTTGTATGTATTATCTGTGCATTTCCCAGGTTTTTAGGACATTTTTGATGCTTACCTCACAGTTAAGATTCTGGCAACCCGATTTGCTAGAGTCCTTGGGAGGGGGGCACATAACCCCACTCACAAATAATCAAGAACTTGCCTAGATACTGTCCTGTCTTTAAATATATATTAACTTGATTAAACCTCATAACAACACTGCATTGTAGGTAGCATTAAACACATTTTACAGTCAAAGAAACGAACCAAGTAAGATTATTAACTTGCTCAAGGTCAGAGCCTGCACAACTAACCACTAGGAAACACTACCTCTGTTGGCAGTGGGCCAAACGGGTCGTGTTCCTTTGAAGGTGATACAAGCATCCTTGGCTGTGTAGCAGCACTACCCTGAGTCCCAAATCCCCAAACCTTCCTTCTCAGCAGCTTCTGGTTTAGGAGCAGGAAAGACCAGGGTGTGAATTTCCACCTTGACCTCACTGCTCGGGCAGTTTACTTACTCCCTGTCAGCCTCAGGTTCTTAATCTGTGCCTGGGAGGAGCTTTAGATGAAAAGGCCTCTCCTAGCTTTAGGGGTGTGTGCTGGGGTAGGAGATGGAAGGGCTGGGTTTTCTGGGCGGTGCACTGCCTTTTCCAGGTCTCTTGAGGAAACAGTGTTTTGAGGTTCTGTCCTGGCCAACTCCCTCCCAGGAGGTCAGGCCCCAGGCAGCGATGGCGCTGGGGCTTGGCAATTCCTCCTTCCAGAGGGAAAGGGCCGCCCTGGGGCCAGCTCCGACCACAGCCCGGAGGTCTAGGGTGGGTTTTTTTCTCTGAGGGAGTTAGAGATGACTGTATCCCTGGACGGCTTCTTGGAGGTAGTGACAGTGGAGTCGAGTCCAGAAGGTCCAGCAGGAGTTAGTAAAAAGAGGTGGAGGGAGAAGGGTTAGCGTCCCCCACCCCACCCCCAGCCGCAGAACAAAGAAGCAGGGCCGCCTTCCAGTCCAGGAGGAGGAGCTGCAGGAGTGGAGAGGTCTGGAGAGAAGAAATCTCACCGGGGCTCAGGGCTTGGCTTTATTCTAAGAGCGCTAGGGAGGGGGTGCGGAGGAAAGTAACCTGGAGTTTTAGAAAGACTCCCCTAGTCTCTTGGGAAGAATGGATCGGAGGGGGCCGGGAGGCTATCACAGAAAGCCGTCCGGTTGGAAGATGACCGACGACCGAGGAAGGGGCGGGGGGCAGAGCGTCTGAGCCTGTCTCCTCGACACTGCGCTGTCCCTCGACTTTGCTCACGTGGAAGGGCCCCACCGGGGGCTGGGCGTCGGCCAAACTCAACCAGCAGAATGGCCCCGAGCCCTCGCCTCTTTCGAGGACTCTCTGGTCCAGGTGCCCCAGAGTTAAAGGGTTGTGCGGGAGAACTTATCACTGAAGATGGACAACCGTTACCCCTCAAAATGCACAAGAAGCTCCGCCGCGTTTGGCAGCAGCCTCCTCCGCCTATGACCTCATGCTCTAAGCTCCTATAGAGCCTTCCCCCGCCCAGTCCACACCCAGCGCCGAGTGGGGGTAGGGTGAGGGACCGTGCCGAAGGTCTGCGTAGCCGGAGCGCCTTATGTATCCTGCGTGACATTTGGGGGAAGGGGCGCAACGATCTCCCCCTTACTGCAAAACGCATGGTTTAACTTTCCCCGGAGCAAAAACGACTCGCTGTCGTGTGCCCTCGATGAGACAGATGCCTCGAGCCGGCTCGAGGGGGTCTTGTGGAGCCGAACCACTTTGGTTCACGTTTCCTCCGACCAGAAAACACGCCTGGGAATGCTGGGTCCCGGGCTGGACAGACAGGCGGTCGCGCTTTCGGGGGACCGGGGGCAGTCCGGTTGTCGCCCTCCTGGCGCCGCCGAGGTTTGAACCTCAGGCTCGCCTTTCAGCCCGCGCCCTGCCCCCCTGCTCGCAGCTGCTCTCGGTTCGGGTGCAGCGGTTTCCCCCGCAGAGGAGGAGGAGCTGGCAGCGCGACGAGCGGCTCCCGGCTCGGGTTTCTGCACCAATGCCGAGCGGCCCCGGGCGGCCCCCGGCGGCCGTCCCTCCTCCCCGGCACCACGTTCCACAGTCATGGCGCGCGAGGAGGGGCGAACGCGCTCGGCGGCGGCGCCCGCGCCCCCTCCCCTCCGCCGCCCAGCCCGGCCCCTCTCCTAGGCAACCTCCCTCCCCGGCCCGCCGCGCGGGGGAGATGGAGACCCCTCCCCAGAGAGCCGCGTCGCCAGCGCCGCGTGCAGCGCCCGCTCCCCGCCCCCATCGGGGCGGAGGGATGGAGCCGCGCGCTACGCGAACCTCCTGCCCCTTCCCCGGCGCCCCGGCCTCTCTCCCAGCCCCGCCGAGGCCGCGGTGCAGTGGGGGAAGGGGGTAGGGGCAGCTGGTCTCCCCACAGCCCACCTAGACCTTGGCATCTCTGCGACCCCGTTCACAAACCCGAAACCCAAACCCCGGTCGTTAGATTGCAAAGCGCGTTACAATAACCGGGACGGCTACGCAGGAAGCAATCCTGCACTGGTCCGGGTCTAAGGCGGCAGCTTCCCGGCCACGCCACCTTCTCCTGGGCCTCTATTTTCCGGCCACGCCGGAGAGTCTGCCACACCTCGATTTGCTGACAGGTCCCGCGCCGGGCCGCCACTCGGTCCGCGCCCCCCGCCCCATCCTCGTCCAGTCTCGCCGGCCAACAAAAGGTGCAACCTCACGCACATGCAGAGCAAACAAATAAGGTCGGCAGCGCCGGGAACGCTTCGAACAATGCGACGGGCGGCCGGCGCCCGCCGAAGCGAGGCGCCCCGGGGGACATGGGGCGCGGGCGGGGGCCGCCGCGTAGGACCCGCGGGCCGCGGCGCTGGACACCTTACTTCCTGCTTCCCCGCCCGCGGCCAGACCCAGCTCTGCGGAGGGATATCTCTCCCCTCGACAGGCCCCCTCTCTCCCTCCTCCCGCCCTCCCCTCTTTTTGCTTCTGCTCCCCCCACCCCACTCCGCCTTTCTCCTTTTGCTAGAAAATAATTTGACAGTCGATTTGCTGACAGGGGAGGAATTTGCATCCTGGATTTAAAAAAAAAAAAAAAAAAGACCGAGAGGAGCTTGGGAACGGTTGCTAGGGGTGGGTAAAGGGTGAAAAAAAGGGGGGTGCCGGGGAGCGGATAAGGAGGGTTAAGGGAGGGGCGAGGATGGGGAGCAATGCTAAAGGTAAGGCCAGGTTACCGCGGCTCGGCCCCGAGTGGGCTGCGGCCGGGGGAGGGGCGAGAGATACATATGTATTTCTGTCTCCTTAGCACACCCCCTTCCCTCTAAGCGATGGCTGAGAGGCGGTGCATGCAGATGGGGAGTAAGTTTCCTGGAGGGGAGGGTGGATGCACGCGCGCGGCCCCGCGCTGCAAATTTCCACCGGGGAGGGAGAGGGGCTGGATGCGGAGAGTTTGGAGTCGCTTGCGGCGGAGGGCAGGAAGGGGAGCAGGGCCGGGAAGGGGGCTAGCGGGCGCTATATCTGGGAGTAAGTTTCCAGGATCGGGAGAGCCTGCACGCTTGCTTGCTAGTAAGTTTCTGGCCGGGGAGGGCGCTTGGGGAGGAGGAGAGGGAGGGGTGCATGTATATAGAAGGGGGGGAGGGGGGAGCAGATTTCCTGCGGGGAGGCTGAATGCATATGGAGAGTAGATTTCCTGAAGGGAGGGTGGAGGCGTAGACGGACCGAGTAAGTTTCTTGCTAGGGTGGTGGCGGAGGTGGTGGGTTGGTGCTTTGGAAACCCCGAGCTTCCTACCGGGGTTGGGGAGCACACTGTTGGGTGGGGGTGGGGGCGAAGGGCCAGGTTCCCTGCTGGGGAGAGGGGCTTGCATCTGGGGAGTATGTTTCCTGGCGGAGCGATATTTGTTTACAGGCTGAGGGCAGTACTGTAAGTGAGTAGCGCTTCGTGAAGGCGGCTCTGACATAAATTAATATTGAAATTACTCCATCAGCTCTGCTTGCCCCCCATCTCACCCCCCAAGCGGAGACTGGTCTTCTTGTCGGATTGCCCATGCACTTGTTGCAGAAACAGCCAAGGTAGGCAAGAAGCTTATTAAGTTTCATTAAAAAAAAATTAGTTGGGGGGATGCTCCGTGAGAAGATGGGGGGAGGGGAAGGGACAAAGTGGGGGGGGACAGGGAAGGAAAAGTCTCCCCCCACTTCTTTACTTTCACTATGTTAGCTGGGCCTTCTTTCTGCTTCCCTTCTTCCCTCTTCCCTCTCTGTGCTGCACAGCATCCCAGAAAGGGGGAGGGGTGCGATGGGCGCTAAAATTGGCAGACCCGGCTCACAGGGTGGTGGTGGAGCTTGCACTTGAATGTTGTGATGTTATAAAGCCTTCATTCTTCCTGCCAAGAAACCGCAGGACCCTAGGGATGTGCCTTTTAGGGGTTTTGACATGATGCATATATGTATGTATACACGCCTGTGGGCTCTTTGGGGGCTGGGTACACCCCAGAAGTTGAAGTGGCCACCCAAATGGGAGAAATGTGTAAGGGGGTAAACCTGCCCCTCCAGTCCGAACTTCAGTTTGGAAGACTGGGAAGTTGTTGCTGGTGATCTAAAGAAATACATAATAGAAAACACAAAACCACCCATTCGCTGGCGGAGGCCGAGAGCACCTGGCCGGCAGCCTCTGGTCAGCACTGGGCTGGGGCATGTGCGCCTGCCATCCTTCGGCTAAAAGAAAATGACTTCTGGTTCCTCCGTGTGCCTTGGACTGGCCTCTTAGAGCCAGCTTTGTGGAAACTCTTCCCAGACCAGACGCGGCTTTGGCAAGCGAGCGTCCGTGTTGAAGCCGGTTGCTAACAGCATGGCCTGGGCTGTCTTGTGGAGTGCATGGAAGTGATGCTTAGGAATGACGGAGCCAGGGATGGCTGAAGAGCTCTTTAAAAAAATGCCTACCTACCGAAAGCCGGCCCGGTGCACTTTTTAGCAGGCCTTGGAGCAGAGCTTTAAGAAAGGAGTTTCCAGTTGTCCCAGTTGGTACCAACCTTCTGCATCATTAACGGTTTCAAGAAAGAGGTCTGGTCAGGATGATCTGGTTTTGTGCCCACTGGAAGGATAACAAGCGAAGTACTCAGCAGTTAACTAGTTAACCAGCAGTCTTTGCGTCTCCCTGCCTCGATTTTCCTGGTACTCAGCCTGCTGGTTTCTGCAGATGGGTTGTAGGTCTTGGCTGTCAGGTACCCGGATTATGCTGGGAGTTTTAACTTTGCCAGGATAATTTTAGCACCGAAGGTTCAAACCCAGACATGCTTAGTAGGGTCAGGGAGTAAACACTAGGCAGTGTGGTTAACTGAAGTTGGTTATGCTTTCTGCAGTTCTATAGCCAGGCTCAATTCTAGTAGGGAAAAAAATGGGTTTAAAAATATTTCTCTGCATGTTACTGATGGACAGTGCTTTCTTTCTTTCCTTCCTGTTATCAGATTTCCAGATTGAGAATTTGTTATTTGGCAGCATGAGAGTTGAGTTAGTTGGGAATTAAGTATTATTGCCACTTCTCGAATGCTCCTAACTAGGCATTAGTTAAAACAAATTAACTATTATTTTTAACCCCTGCTCAAAACCTGTGTCTGGTTGGTGTATATGCTGGGACGATAAACAAAATCTTTATGTGTGTTTATCCCAGGATAGTGGAATTGACATGCCTACTCTCGAAGCCAAGAGCAGTCATTCATGTCTTTTTCCCCCCTTATATTTATGAGATTTATTTTATTGTCTTGCTTTGGCCATTAATCAAGTCACGGTAGCTTTTCCCCCCCTCCTCGCTTCTGCTGGGAATGTTCTTGTGGTAATAAAGGTTTGAAGGCCCATGAATCATAATTCATTCTTTTAAAAATATTGTGGTGATTGTCAGGATTTGATTTATAGGAATTGATACAGGGAGTGACACAGCTCTTTGGGCCCCACCCTTTTAGGCATGTCCATTTTTGCCAAAGATTTGTTGAGAAGCCAGCTTGACATCTCAAAAAAGAGCATTTCCTGTCTGCTTTATGGGCATTGAGGAGATTAATTTTACAGGTTCCATAGTAAACACGAGTCTTTTCACAGCTTGGTAAGCAGGCTTCCACAGAGCAGGCATGTGTTAATATCACATAGCATTTATGTGAGCTTGCTGTGAAAACAGTTCTATGAACTGTGTGGAAAGTACTCAGTTTTGCTTCCTTTAACCCGCTTGGGCCTGTGGTTTTTGTTGAGGTAGGAGCATTAATTATAAAAGAGGGGGCTGCTGCTTATATAATAAAGTGTGTGGTCACAAAAACAAAGCTTATTTATAATATTATTTTTCTCATCCTTTGATGGTTGGGTTGGTCGTAATAATCAAAAGCATTGTTTTGGGGGGAAAGTATAAGGATTCACCATAAAGTTGATTAATCAGAAAGTGTTAACATTGTCTTGCATTCAGTGGTTGGCTCAAGTTTACAGTATTTGTAAAGTGACAAAAAACTTTTAAGGTTGTTTGATGCTCAAAGCAGGGGGGGAAATGTCACAAAAGTGGGGAGGCTACCAGTTTCTAGCATTTCTTGGTTTCAGATTTTTTTAATTAAAAATGCACAGTTTGATCCATGAGTTCCATCCGCATCTGAAATTCTATCACTCGGTCTTGTGGAGAGGTCTCCAGAGGTCTCGACAGTGTCTTCCTGGGCCAACGGCCAAATTGCTTCATGAACTTGTGCGAGTTGATTAACTTCTGTTTTTGTCTTCTCGTGGAGAGGGTGGATATGTACCTTGGCATTCCAAAAAAGACTCTTGAGTGGCCTGGTAATCTTGACAGTCAACGCAAGGAAATACTTATGAAAGCCTGCCACTGCCTTGGGAAAAAAAAAAGTGCATGGTTGATACCCAATTATAGGTGCTAATAGAGAGTGGCACATAATCCCAGGCACCAAAAATAATTTCAGTTCATCTTGGAAGTTTCCCCTGCAGCCAGCTGGTTCACCTGTCTAATTATGCTTGGTCAAGTCTAAGGTTAATTGAGCAGACCAGAAAGCCTAGTGTGGTTTTACCCACTTTCTGTGGAAAATTCACATGTGGGTAATTGGTTGTATATTTGCTATAGGGTTCATGGTAATGATATTGTATTACTGTCACTTCTGGGATATCTCATATTTCACTGTGGGCATTTTTGGGGGAAAGGCTCTTGATGTTTTTATTGACTTTGAACATTGACATGTAAAGTAAGAATCCAGACCAGTGGTTCAGACCCCAGGCAGTAGACATTTGTGCTGGTTGTCCTGCTGTAAAAGCAGTTGAATTCAGCTCATTTTATTTCTGACTTCATAAAACTGTGATTTAGGGAGGAGAGAGGATTAGATTCAGCTGGGATCTTGTGGATTAGTAATATTTCTGAATGTGCATGTTGAAGGGGAACCAATAAAATAAAGGGGAAATTAAACAGTTGCTTTCTTTTGTGGGGAGAGGGAGACAAGAGCAGCTGGATCTGTTCTTGGCACGCTTTTCAACAAGGCTACTGTGGTATTTTAAGGAATAAATAAGCTTGATAACATGAGTTTGATTCCGTGGTTCTCTTAAACCCCCCCCCCCAAGTTAAATAAAATACACAACAAAAAGCCCCTGTGATATTTTATAGGAATTTTCGAGTTTTCTGGGCAGCTGCTTGTAGGGCCTACTGGTTAATTTGGGTTTACTGAGGAAATGGATGCTTTTTGCTTTTTCCTCCTGGGAGACAAGCTGAGAATGGGTGGGACACGCTGAGCTATTGGGCTGTTTTTTATAGAGGAAGGGGTAAAAAGAACTCGTGTGCTTAAATGACAGCGATGAGTCTGGGCTCATAGACGGCAACAGTTATTTTCATGCCATCACTGACTGGCTTGTTCATTCATAACATTCGGCAGTTACTTATTGAGCACCCATTGTTTGCTAGGCACTAAGTTTAGGCTCCAGGTATATGTTGATAATTCAAACAGATAAAATCATCTCCCTCTACCCATCCCCCACCCCTCCGTCTAGTTTACAGTCAGAGGGGAGGTTGACATGTAAAGAAATATATATTGCAAAACGTGATAAATGCTCTGATGAAACCCCAGGGAGCAGTGGCCAGGACTTTCTTAGCTAAGGCAGCCTAGAAAAGCCTGTCTGGGGGTTGGGGTGGGGGGAAACCGAGGGCACCAGGCAGAGGAGAGCCTTGGTGGAAGGACTTTGGATTTTGGGGCAACTGAAAAGAGGCACAGGCGGACTACAGGGAGGGGAGAGGGCACCCGAGGTGATTGATCATGCAGGGCTCTGGGGGCCTTGAAAGGTTTGGGTTTCATTCGAAGAGTAGTGGGAAGCCATTGAAACTGCAGTGAGAGCCCTGGCGGTTTGGCTCAGTGGTTAGAGCTTGGCCCCGGGACTGAAGAGTCTCGGGTTGGATTCCCATCAAGGGCAAGTACCTGGGTTGCAGGCTAGATCCTTGGCCCTGGTCGGGGGCATGTGCGGCAGGCAACCAATCGATGTGTCTCTCTGACATCGATATTTCTCTCTCTCTCCCCCTTCCACTCTCTGAAAAGCAATGGAAAAAATATCCTTGGGTGAGGGTTAAAAAAGAAAGAAAGAAACTTTGCAGTGAGAAGTGATACTCCCTAACCAATACATTGGTAGAGAGGGGTCAGGTGTGGAATTGGGGAGCACAGTAATGTGGCAGTTGGAGCAGGTCAAGTGAGGAGGTGACAGAAGGTGAATGGAGGGGAGCAGGCGGGTGTGAGACACACATTGAAGGTACAGTGGGCTGGGGCTTGCTGATGGTTTTGGTGGGGGTGGGGAGGAGGAATCTAGGATAACAGGTTTCTGACTAGCAGTTGGGTGGATGGGTGGTGCTGTTTGCTGAGATGGGGGAGAGAGAGGGAGGGGAGCAGAGCCACGCTGTCGCAGTTTGGGCTCCTCTGAATTTGAGATGCCTGTTCAAGTCAATGTGGCGATGTTAAGCAAGCAGTCTGATACGGCATCCAGTGCCAGAGGACTGGCCGGGCAAGAGATGAAAATGTGGGAATCGGGGTGGTGTTTTAATCCAGGAGACTGGCGGACATGTCCTAAGGAGCCTGGAGGGAGAAGGTCATGTGGATGTGGGTGTGTGTGATGAGGCCAGAAAAATCACCGATGGCTTTGACAAAATGGAAGCAAGCCATTGGTGACTTCGCGAACAGTTTCAGTGGAGCAATGGATTGGGCAAGAGCAGATTAGAGGGGGTTGGCAGGGAAATGGGAGGTGAGGAACTGGTAGTGCAGATAACCTTTGGGCAAAGCTTAACCCAGAAAGGGGGCCAGAGGAATGGAACAGAAGCTGGAAGGACGTGGTAAAGGGAAGGGCTTTTGGGGGGTGCTGGTGGTATATTTGTGTGCTGATTCGAAAGATCAGTGGAGAGGGGTTGATTGACTGAGAGCAATGGGTTGGGCCACCTGAGCAAAAGCCCTTGAAGTCTGTGGGGGAAGACCTGGCCTTTCCTGGAGGAGGGACACTTCCTTCACGAGGCCAGAGTACAGGTGCAGGTGAGGGGAAGGTGAGGGAGCTGTGCAAGGGCCCTGAGGTGCTCTGCCTCTCCAGGCTGAGGCCGCATCCTCCTTGGGAAGGGCCTTGGGCTCAGGACTTGACTCCAGCCGGAGACTGCAAGGGTTAAGACTGCATCAGAAAATTGTACTGCATTTTTTTGAACATTTGACTGCATTACTGAGCAGTACAGAGGAGAGCAGATTCTTTCGCTTGGGAAAAAGAGTCTTCAGTTAAAGTAATTTGGGCCTCATGTTAGATTTATTTGAAAACTATGATTGGAAAAAGACATCCGTGATTTTCAGCCCTGTTCAAAAGTTGGTGGGCACTGTGTCATATATTTTGAACAAGAAGCTCCAAAAAAAAAAAAAAGGGCAAATGTCTGCCTCTCCTTCAGGCTGCCTTTCACAGAAATATGCCATAGACTGCCAGCCTCCTCTGCCAGCCATGGGTCTGCATGGGAGATAGATGGGTGAGGAGAGAGTGAGAAAACCTGGGTTGGGGTCCACCTCCATCTTTGCTCTGGACAAGTCAGACTCAGCCTGTTTCCACATCTGCAAAAAGGGGGTGATACCATCTGTTGTCTCTCTTAGATTTGTGAGGATGGAATCAGATAATGTACGGAAAGTGCTATGTAAACTGTAACAAGCAGCAGCGAGGTGAATTGATCTTCAGCCAGATCCCCTTTTCAGATACAAAAACCTGACAGCCAATGAAACACTTCCCTTAATTTCCCAAAGCTTCTACTAAAAACTGTTCACCGTGTCCACTCCCACTGATGTTCCCTCCTCGAAACCACTTTCTATTTGGGGTTTGCACGTCCTCTGTGATCTCTTTAACGAAACTGATCTTACTGTTGGAAGGCAGGCATCAGAATGCTGCCTGTGAAATGTTAGTCAATAGAGGTTCAAACTCTGATTCCATATTTAGAATTTGAGACCTGTCCACCCAAAGGGCCAGACTAACTTAATTTGTGAACTGGGTGCAGGGGAACCTTGAACCTACCGGAGAAACCAGACCGTGGTCCCCTGGCCTTAGCAGTCTTCATTTGCAAAACAAACACTGAACGCAGATCTTACTGTATATCCTGGGAAGTCATTTCCAGTTTTAAAAAATAGCCCCTGCTTTTCACTAATTGGATCCTGGCATCTGCTCAGTAGGGTGAGGCTCTCTTTCTTTCTTTGTACATTAATTTTTATCTTGAAAAATCTTTAAACCGACACGAAAGCAGGCAGCGTAGTATAATGAACTCCCTCGTGCCCCTCACCTAGATTTGGAGGTTAGTCAGATTTTGCACACCTGTGGAAAACGGGACTTTCTGTATTTATTTGTGTAATAAATACAAATTGTCACTTTTGAGAGATCTGTGGACCCGATATCAGTCTGGTTTCGTAGAGAGGGGAAAATAACGAAAAATCAGAGAGGGAGGAAATGGATGCCGTCATTGAAATAACTAGTGTTTACTTAGCATTTTGTAGGTCCAAAGCCTCTGTTGCTTGTCCTATTTTCTCAGTGACTAGGAGGTAGATATTATTTTCATTTTACAGCTGAGGACAGTGAGGCTCAAGATGTAGAACTGAAAAAATATAAGTGATTAACCTGGAGGGAGTCACAGGACCAGCTAGCATTCAAAGCCCAGGATTAATGCTAGAATTTGAATGGTCTCCAAATTTTGTTGCGCTCTCAGATAGATAATGTTATACACTATTAAATAAGAATGTGATAGGATAAATGCAAAAGCTCATGGAAACCAAGATGTTCATCTGGGAATTTTAGGCTTTAACTCCAGTGACCTTAGTTGGAAATACTCAGATGATTTAAGCATGTTTTGGGCATTACATTTTAAAAAACTTGAATCGTCTGGCTCATTCTGGAGCACACAGCTTTAAGCCTGCCTCATAATTAAAGCCAAAACTTGACTTTAACAAATCGCATGGCTATTCTCCATCAGCCTTCTCCTCTCAGCCCAGTCCCTTCTGTGGGGCCCCTCAGTGGAGGAACCAGGACAATCCATGGTCATTTCTAGATAGTGTAGCCTTTAGTCTCCAGGCTCTGGCTTTGGACATAACTGGGTCTTGGGCAGTGTGCTACCTTGGAAAATTTCCTGAGGGCCTCAGGGGTCTTTGTCATAACAAAGGCTGCTCTGAGGGCCTCTAGTCGCCTTTGGGAAATTGCCTCCAACCTAACTTCTTTGCAAGACTTTTTAAAAGGAAAAGAAAAAAAGATGGATTTGATGCCCAGGGAGTTTTAATAGGAGCGTTCTTTGAGTTCCCTCTGTTGTCATCACAATGGGAAATACCAAGCTCCCTTAAATTTCAACCTAAGGATACCAGTAATTGAGGCTGATTGTTAAGTATTGGGACTTGTTCAATTTTCTTTTTTTAATTGGGTGAACCCATGGTAGCCAAGGGGTTTTCATGGGGAGCCACAGTAGGTAGGACATTTAGGGGCCTCTTTCCTTTTGAAGACTCTGAGCTTCTTTATAAACCAGTGTGGAATTCAAACAATTTCACCACGAAGACACTCATTCCTGAAGTCCTTCTTGAGGGCCCTGTGTACCTGGTTGTGGACTAGGGCTATGGGTGGGCTGGAGGGGGTACACTTGGGCTCTGCAGCCCTTGGTGCTGTTGGCATACTTATCACTGGGCGTGTCTTCCACCCCTTCTAGACTGCCCTGGGGAGGGCAGAAATGGGTCATTCATTTTTGTACCCCCAGCACCCAGCACAGAGCCTGGCACTAGTTAGTGCAATATAAATACTTATCTCTTTAAGAACCAGCTTTTGTTGTTGTTTTGTTTTGCCTTTGGTTTTCTTCCCGTTGGTTCTTGCTGGAGGAGAAATCCAGGCCTCTCTGCCACCGGGGTCAGTTCTTACAGCCGCTGAAGATCAGACTAGAGAAATGTTTCCTTCCCTCTTGCTTTGGTGGCCTCACAGCCTTTAGCTGGGGTGGTTTAACTGAGCTCTCAAATGCAAATGCCGCCCCATCCCCCATCCCTTTTAATAAGTGACATTTTGTTAAATCAGTTATTCAAGGGCTTATCTATATTTCTGTCTGTGCTGGCTTAGTCAAAATAGGAAAGAGAGTGAATATTAGATTTCTGCACCGCCCCCTCCTCCCTCCCCTTCGAGCAACTCTACATAAGATTTCTGATAGGGGAGGGGTGCTGTGTCCTTGAAGAAGTAAGTGCTGCATGCAGGAAAAAATGTGGAGGGCTTTGACTTGTAGCGAATGCTGTTTTTCAGCAGCTGTGATTTTTCCATTTTTCTTTTTCTTTCTGTTTTGATTAGTGGAACTCATTGTGCTCCAGGGTTGGGATTGCGTTGGGGGAGGGCACGGAGAGAACAGCTTTTACTGGGAGAGCTCGAGTTGGGGAGGAGGAAGGGGAGAAGGGATTTATTGAAAATATATGTCTACTTCTGCTATGATAAAGCGGCAGGCGTGTAAAAATGCAAGGGGGAAATCATTATTGTGGTAATGCAGGCAGAGCGCCGCTTTCTCATTAACAGAGCTTAGCCCACGTGGAGGAGGAGGCAGCCTGGCTGCTTTGAGAGTTGGGGTGTTCAATAATAGCAGAAACTCAGGGGATTGTCTCCATCCCCCTGCGCACCCCCTCCAGCTGCCTTCTCCTTTCTTTCTCCCATCAGTTTGTAACCTTTTCAGAGCCGCTTGTTGGATTTCATGGTCTCCTTCCTCACCCCTGCCACCCCCAAAATCCTGTAAGGACTGTTTAATTTTTAAAGTTACAGGGAAATAAAATAAATTTTCTCTGGGGAACTCGAGAAGAATTTTGAGAACACATTGTGAACCAGAGATTGGATTATATCCCCTGCATCCCAGAGAGCACCACGGAAGGGGCGGCTATTTTGGGGCTCAGGAATTTGCATATGCTGTGGGGGTATTTAAATGAGGGTTCGAAATCGCTTGCTGCTGTTTAGAGGGAGCTTACGGTGTGCCTGGCCCCGTGCGGATGTGTTAGTCATTCAGCCTCCCAACATTTGTAAGAGGGAGCTGTGATGCCACTTTCCACTTGAGGCGATGGGCTCAGGGCCTTTCAGCACTCAGCTTCAGAACACGTAGGTGCTGAGTTGCGGAGCTGGCCCCCAGATCCAGGACTAACCCCAAAGACTGGCTTCTGATCATTAGCTTATGCTGCCTATAAAAACTGGCTAGTTACTTCCCCTGTTTAGATCTCTAGTTTCTAGGAACCTGGGCAAAAGAGAGCCACCAAGGCCTGCTGTGGACAGTTACAGGCAGAGTGTGCAGGATGTTCATTCGGACTCATCCCCTCATCCCCAGCTGTCAAGGAAGGTCAAGGCTAGGGACTCACACCTTTGTTAGAAGAGGTGAGTGCCCCGCCCCCATCCCTGCCAGGCTACTGTGACTTTGCTGGCAACTTGTTCATCAAGCATTTATGGAGTCCTCCCGTGTGCCAAGATTGTACCGGTGGCTGGAAATACCAGGACAAATAAGAGAAGAGCTCAGAGCCTAGTGGAGAGTGGTTATGAAAACATATAAATATGATTCACAGTGGTGCCTGCCTGGAAAAGGAGCATTTCAGAAGTAGTAAGTGTGAGAGACTGTGTAGAGCAGCCAGGAAAGTCTTCAGAGAGAGGTGGAACATGGGTGGCGTTGTGTGGGTTCAGTGGGGGCTTGCCAGGTAGACAAGGGGCAGGGAGCAGCAGATAGCCTGGTGAGTATAGGGAGCCATGTGCAGCCTGGCCCCACTGAATCATTACTCCGAAGCTTACCTGTGTAACTTCATTTTCTATCACCTTCAGTTTAATGCTCTAGAACTGTGCTGTCCAATATGGTAGCCATGCATAGCTATTTACATATAAATTAATTAAAAATTAACTAAAATTAACAGTTCAGCTCCCCAGTTGCAGTAGCCACATGTCAAGTGCTCAGTGGCTATTGACTACCGTACTGGATAGCATATAGAACATTTCCATTGGTGCAGAAAGTTCTGTTAGCTAGCGCTGCTCACAAATTTTGCTCCTAGGTTTCTTCTGCATGGAGTGTCTCCTCCTTGGCCCCTCACCTGGCTCACTCCCGCTTCCTCCAGGGTCTTGCCCTAAACACCCCAGCCTGGGCTTCCATCCCACTGTCCACCTGCATTGCAACAACCCCTCTCTGTGCCTGTCCCCTCAACAGGACTTCTGGCTACTTAAGGGTAGAAGCTGGGTCTTGTTCACCCTTGTGCCATGTCCAGTTACAATTGTGTCCCCAATACCCAGCTGAGGCCTGGCACATGGGAAGCTCTCAGTGACGTTGCAGGTGATGGGGCTGGAGAAATGGGCAGGGATTGGGCAGGGAGGACCCGGTGGTACTTTATGGACCTTGGTCTTGATCCTGTAGGCAGTGGGAGTCACCGAAGGGTTTTAGTGTGGAGCGGTGTGTGAGGGAATGGGGTCAGGTCCGCTTTATGTATTAGAAAGATTACTCTGAGAGGTGTGGAGGATGGGCCGGAGAAGCTGAGCTTGTAGGTCAAGAGATCAGTTAGGAAAGTGCTAGAAACACAGGGGCAAGAGGGCTAGAGGTCTGGACTCTTGGGCTCTGGCATGTTGAAAGAGTAGCATCACCATCTTGCCAAGTCAGGACCTCCTGCCATTTCTCTGTCCATTGTGGATGCTCTGAAACTGTGGAAAGAATTCTCTTTCACTTCCTCCTGGTCCCTCAACCCCTTTGCCCTCTGAGGCCCCCGGCCAGTGCTCGGTGGCCCTCCCTTTCCACTCTTTGTTGGTGTGCTGCCCTCCTGCCCCCTCCCTCCCTCTCTGTTTCCCTTCAGCGTGCGTCTTACTCTGTTATCCCATTTCTAAACCCTTAAGATGGACCCTGAGCAGAAGCTTGGGGTACAGAAGCTGGGCTTCAGCCTTCTGTCTTTACCAGCCTCTGCCAGGTTCTTCCCTGAGGACACTTTTGGGGGCTGAAATTTAAGAAGCTTGTAGAGAGTTTTGAAAAGGAATCTGGGAAGTAATGAGGTCAATCTGGACTCTTTGAGATAGTTAAGAAGGAACCAGGATGGCAACATTTAGAGAAGAACAGGGGGTTGTTTTCTTTAGGAAGGTGAGGCAGTGCGCTCTGGCCATGGTGACCCCTCATTGCGCATGCTTGAAGATAAAATACATTTCAGAATATAACAGCCACCTGCTAAGTACAGATGTGTGCCATCATTTCACATACAGGGGTGGGCAAAAGTAGGTAAATAGTAGTAAATAATGCAGAAATAAATAAATAAATAAAATTACAAGAGTAAACTTTCATATACTCAGAACTGTAAACCTACGTTTGCCCACCCCTGTATTTTACCTCATTTAAGCCTCGAAGCAGCTCGAGAAGAAAAAGGCATTATTACCCCCATTGCACAGGTGAGGATGCAGAGGCTTACTCAAAGTCTCCTGGCTAGTAATTGCAGAGCAGGGATCTAAACCCAGGACCTGGACCTGGGTGACTGCAGGCGCAGGTGCTTTTCCCCTCTGCCTGGCCTGCCTCCCACGTAGCCCTGCTGGTGAGCGCGGCCTGAGTTTTGTTCAAAAATGTAGCTGTTATGATATGGTGCCAGGGGACCACACCGACCCTCTGCGGGTATTAGTGGTGGCAGTTGAATTCTCAGGGCCTCATTTCCTTATCCTCAGTACCTTGGCTTTCTTTACTGGCTGGAAAGTTTATTTTGAGTCAAAGGAGATGAAAGATGCACAAGTGCTTTGAGAACTCTAGAGCCATAATTTTGTTTTCTGAAGGGGGGAAGTTCTGGAAGGGCTGGGTCTCAGCGCTGTATTTGGGTTTGGGGCAGGGTGTGTGTGGGTCATAGTCTCCATAGTTCACCTCCAGAAGGTGCTTGGGCCTGAATTTGCTCTCAGCCCTACCCCCATTTTCCTCCTGATTTGGGGGAATGGTTGATGGCTGGCCTGCATGGTGGGTAGACCTTTGACCAGAGCTGGAGTACCCTGCATGACCTTGGGAAGGTCACTTCACCTTCCTAAACCTCTGTTTCCTGAAATGGTCACATCTGCTTGGATAGATCATTGGGAAATTAATGGCAGAATAACGTAAAAATCAGCACTGTGTAGGCCAGATGGTGACATGTTTGTGGAATGGAAGTCATGGACTCCAGTCTGTTGAGCAGACTCTTGGCCCATCCCTTTTCCCTGGTTGAATGTCATGGCTCAGATTTACACAGCGTTCTCTCCTGCTTTTAAGGCCTGGAGGAAATGTGATTCAAAGCTTCATTAGAGATAAGACTTTTTTTCACTGAAATTGTATAAATGGTAAGTGAGAGTAGTTCATAAAAACTTCCTTTTGGGGAGGGAGACTACAAATAGTACACTGTAATTACAGAGAATTTGGAAAATATTGACAGGTACAAGGAAGCAAATTAAAATAGTCTTTAATTCCTTCCTGTTAGCATTTTAATCATTTCCTTCCAGAGTTTTTTCTAGGCAGTATAGTCTGGAGTCAGACTGTCTGAGTTTGTATCCAGGAGCCTTCACTCACTGGAAATGGCAACACCGACCTATACGGCTGGGTGAGATGAAATGTGATGGTGCATGTAAAACATTTGGGGTGTGCCTGACAGAGAGCAAGTTCTCAATAAACATTTGCTATGATATTATGCTTTAAAATAGTACTAGGGATATTTTGAATGTGCTTTAATATATTGCTCATTATATTTTCCTTAGAAACTATTTTTCTTAAATAGTTGTTTAGCATCCTCTTAAATAGATTCTATGTTCAATAATTATTTATGGAGCACCTACTGTATACCAGGTACTGGGTCCCATAATTTATTTTAACTAGTCTCTATTATTAGAAATATAGCTTGTTTATAATTTTTTACTATTATAAATAATGCTTTGGTGAACATCCAGGTACATAAATCTTTGACCACATCTCAGATTATTTTCTTAAGATAAATTTCCTGGAAAGGAGAATTACTATGTTGAAGAGGGTAGGCATTTTTAAGGTTCTTGGTAATATTTCCTAAATGTTCCTCACAAAGTTTAAAAATTAATTTGTCTTCACACTACTAGCATATGAAAGGCTTCACCTCACTTCATCAGCCCTAATATCATTGTTGCTCAAAAATGGTAATTCTTGTGTCGCATGGATTACCTTCCAAACAAGAAACACCACTTCTCTGGGGCTCCGTTTTTTCATGCTGCAAGGTGGAGTGCAGGTGTCTCTTGCATGGTGACTATTATTTGTTAATTTAGCAAGATCTTTGGATTTCTATCATGGAAAGACTGCAGATGACCTGAATCACTAGCAGAAGCGATTCTTTCTGCTGAGTTAGAGTTTCCTCCTGTTGATGGGGAGACGACTTGAGGAGCGCTTCTCTCACACCAAGCACGGTGAGTGAGCAGCCAGCCCTGTGTGGTGCACAGGGTGAGTCCTATGCCTGCACTGTCTGCGTTGGCGGATGAGAGCATTCCTCACTCACTCAAACAAATGTTGCCAATAACTGGCTGCAGAATTACAGGGTCTCTGTCCAGTTTTCTAGGAATTTGTTCTTTTTGGACCTTTATAAGACAATGAAGGCTATTTTCATTTCCCTCAAGAAAATACTGTAGTAGTTTTATATGAAACCAAACATGGAGGAAAAAAGTTGTTCTGAAAATGCTGAGGAGTATAAAGAAAATGAAAACCGGTCATCATTTCACTATCTTGATAGAACATCCCCTTAAAAAAGTACTGTGTTTCTTTCTAGTATATATATATATGTATATCTGCATAGTTGGATGCTTTGTGTGTGTGGTTTTATATTTCGGTTTTTAGAACCTACCCTAAGTTAATACTTTAACCATTTCCTGGACAATGCAAGCTTCTTACAACACTTAGACTCCTTTTATGTCCCTTAATACCTTTTGAGGTCTTGTGATCATAATTCTCTCTCTGTGTGCAGGGTGAGGCAAAAGTAGGTTTACAGTTGTAAGCACATGAAATAGGGTTTATTCTTGTATTATTATTGATTGATTATTATATTACTTTCCATATGAACAACTGTAAACCTACTTTAGCTCCACCCTGTATATTAAATCCAAAAAGACATTGTTTTAAAAAGTCAATAATAACTTAGATTGATTCACATATATACTCTTTTTTGGTGTTCTTTATTTCTTCCTGTATAATCATGCTCGGCTCCTCTCTCAGAGTAATTACCTTCTGTAAAGAACTCCATTTAGTTTTGTGTTTGTGTATGTGTGTCTGTGTATCAGTGTGTGTAGTGGAAGGTGTCTGCTGGTGTCACAATTCTCTCAGTTTTTGTTTGAACACTTTTATATTTGGAGGATATTTTCACTGGATATAGAATTCTAGCTTGTCTCTTTTTTTTATTCAGTCCTTTAAAGATATTCCATTGTATTCTGGCTTCCTTCATTTCTATTAAAAAGTCATCTGTCAGTTTTATTGTGATTCCTTTGAAAGTAGCATTTTTGTTCTTTTTTGCTTTGTTTCTAGCAGTTTTATGATGATGTGCATAAATGTGGTTCTCTTTGTATGTATTCTCCACGGAGTTTGGAGAGCTTCCAAAATTCATGGCTTAGTTTTTCCTTTTTTTGGTCAGTTTTAGAAAATTCTTGGGCAGTTCTTTTCAAATGCTGCTTTTGCCCTCTTATGTCTCTCCTCTTCTTAGATTCCTACATATATGTCAGACCCTTTTCTGGTATCCTACATGTCCCTGAAGCTCATTTTTGTATTTTCTGTGCTTCAATATGAAAATTTTTTCTACTGACCTATCTTCCAGTTCACCAGTCATCTTTTCTACTGTTTCTTATTTGTTGTCAAACCCATGTATTCAATTCTTAATTTGTTTTTATTTTTGTAAATATTTCATTTATATATAAGTAATATATAAAATATTTATATATTTATACTTATAATAAAATTTTGAGTGAATGGTTTTTCTTTTGAGTTTATTTTATTTTTAAAATTTATTTTAAATTATAGTTGGCATACAATATTATATTAGTTTTAGGTGTACAACATAGTGATTAGACATTTATATACCTTATGAAGTGATCACCATGATAAGTTTAGTACTGATCTGGCACCATACAATATTATTTACTATATTCCTTATGTTGAACCTTACATCCCCATGACTAATTTTATAACTGTCAGTTTGTACTTAATCCCCTTTACTGTTTTTGTCTATCCTCCCACCCCCTCCCACCCGGCAATCATTAGTTTGTTCTCTATACTTATGAGTTTGTTTTGTTTTTTCATTTATTCTTTTTTATATTCCTAAGTGAAATAATATGATGTTTGTCTTTCTCTGTCTGACATGTTTCACTTAGCATAATATCCTCTAGTCCATCCATGTGTCACAAATAGCAAGATTTCATTCTTTTTTATGGCTGAGTAATATTCCATTGTATATATGTACCACATCTTTTCCATTCCTCTATTGAGAGGATTGTTTTTCATGATTTGTTTTTCTCTTGGTTTGGTCCTATTTGCTGAAATAGTTGGTCATTTTTGTTTGAATGCTGGGCATTTTACATGGAAAATGTAGAGGCTCAGGATGGTGCATCACCTTGATTTAGTTAAGGCTGATCTATTTTTGATTTGCCCTTACTTGTTGGGTGGGTGTTTGTTAGGGTCCCTCCTATTTGGTAGGCCTGCCACTGTGAACCCCAAAAATCTCTGCTTAACTTTTCAGTCTTTTAACAGCCTCTTTCTGCTTGGACGCCAGGGTCTAGCCCTCTACACACATGGCTTAGGTGTCAGCAGATGCCTTGAGGGGAAATCTGCAGAACACTGGGTTCACTTCTGTGTGGTTTACTTTTCTCTGGTATCTTGGCCTGTCAAATCTTGGATGTCTTCGTTGCCCTGAACTCCAGTTTTTAATCTTCTCAGCCTAGGAAGAAAGCTGCTGCAAGCTTTAATTTGCTGCTGTCTGTTTTACCTCAATGTTCCTTCTACCAGATCGGAATATGTCCTGAGGGGAAACATTAGCTACTGATATAACCTCACTGAGCTTCCCTTTCCTCTCGGAGCTTGGTCCCTCAAGTCCCAGCTGTTTTCTTGTACTCACATACCTTCACACAGTTATTATTGTTATTATTACTGTTTTGTATTTTATCTGCCTTTTATTGTTGTTCTGTATAGGAGTCCAGTTAGTTTAATAGCTGTTAGGTCATAATAGCTGAAAGGGAAGTCTAATTCTGTGTCTTTTATTATTTGACTCATAAGTATTTTTCATGTCTTTAAAATTTCTTTATTAGGTGATTTTTAATATCTGCACAAAAACCCCTTCTTAGGACTTTCCTAATCTACTTAAGCATTCTTCTGTCAGATATTAGGTCATTTCCCATAAATTACTTTTATAAATAATGCAGTAAATGTCTTTGTGCAAAGCATTTTATTAATATTTTAAAAGTATGGAATAGGACTTTCAGAGTTGAAAATAGTAATCAGTAGTGATTGTTTTCATGCATGCATTATGCACATAAATAAAGCTGTAGGCCTTTTCTCAGATGTTTCAGAAAGAAGCTTTCCTTTTTAAAAAGTGTTTTTCTCTCTTTGAAAACACTCATACTATACTTACCATGTGCCAAACATTCTTTTATGTGCTTTATTCTAGAAACTTTGATTCTCTTAAGAGCCCTGGGCATAGGTACTGATAATGATCCTGGTTTTTTAAAAATTATTTAATTTTGTTTATTTATTAAATATATCTTTATTGATTTTAGAGAGAGGAAGGGAGAGGGGGAAAGAGAGAGAAACATCAATGATGAGAGAGTCATTGATCGGCTGTTTCCTGCAGGCCCCGACTGGGGATTGAGCCCACAACCCGGGCATGTGCCCTGACTGGGAATTGAACCTCTATCTCTTGGATGCTAGGTCGATGCTCAACCGCTGAGCCACGCCTGGCTGGGCAATGATCCTAGTTTTAAAGGTGGGGAATCTGTGGCATGAGAGGGTAGATAACTTGCCCAAGGTCAGACAGGTCACTTGTCGACAGTCCTAATGCAGAGCTGTGCCATGCATTCTAGAGCCCATGTTCTTAGCTATTACAGTTTATCACCTGAGCTAATTGTTTTAATTTATTACTTATTTTCTACTAATTTTAGCTTATTCCTGGGCTTCCCTGGCCTTTCCTTAATTGGGCTTTATTTTCTCCTCTGCAGTGAGTGGTTGCTGGGGGATGAGTGTGAGTGTGCAGACAGTTTGGGGAAGGAGGTTCCATGGATGGAAGGTGCTGTTGGGACTGGGGCTGTGTGGTCGCAGCTCACTTTATAGACTGACCAGGTAAGGTGGTCTGGTGGCTTGTAGTGCATCTGTTGGTGATCCCTGATGTGGATTTAATAACAAGAGACCTTCTGCCTCCATCTCTGATTTGCCTGGTTAGCGTTAGCTGGCTTTGCAATTCAGAGAGGAGGGGTAATCTTTTGCTTCCCAGTTCTACTTAACATCAGGATACAGAGTAGAGAGGTGCAAAGAGCGAGTGCCTGCTCTGGTTGGTGTCAGGCCAGCCACAGGTAGCAGGGATTGAAGAGACTGAGTGCTGGTGCTTTGGACCTAACAAGGTGCAGGGACTGGATTGAGAGTAGGGAGCCCATGGAGCTTGGTCTGTCTCCCTTTGGCGCTCGCTGTACTGTCCATGTGTCTCCATGCCCCTGTCTGTCATATTATCCCTGGTATCCCCTCTTCTCTTTCATCTTCTTACCCACCTTCCCTTTTGGGTCCCGTATTTGTTTGGGTGGGAGGGAGGTGTGGGAATTGGCTGTTTTTCTTTGGGTTGTTTGAGTTTAGAACTTGCAGTGATTAGTCAGAGAGGGCTTTGCAGGAGAGGGAGCTTTGAGCTGTATTTTTTAAATGGTGTCAAAGGAGGTCGCCAGGAAGAATGACTAGAAGGCAGAGAATTGAAGGGGAACCTGTCCCTTCCCTGCTTACAGCCCTTCAGTGGCCCCCTCCTTCGTCATTGAAAGCCAGAGTCCTTACAATCGCCTGGAGACCCCTTGCCCCCTCTCCACATGCTTCTGTGACACTCTTCTTTCTGCTGTTCTCCATCCTGCTGACCGCTCCAGCCACACTGGCCTCCTGCTGTTCCTCCAACACACCAGGCATGTTCTTGCCTCAGGGCCTTTGCACAGGCCATCCTCTCTGCTTGGATTGCTCTTCCAGAGCCTAGATACCCCTTTGCATTGCTCACCCTCTCTCCTCCTTCAGGCCTGTGCACAGATGCCTCTCTCTTCCTCACTGAATTTCTCTCGCTGCTGTGTTTAGTACTGCGCCCTGCCTGCCTGATTTCCACACCCCCTGTATCAGCTCTTTTTCTTTGTTTCCAAAACACTTTCACCTCTAGCATCCCATGTAGTTTACTTGCTCATTACCTTCCCTGTCTCCTCCCCCCTAGAGTAGGAGCCCCAAGAAGCCAGGGATGTTTGTGTGTTTGCTCCCTGCAGCGCCCGGAGCACCCACATCATGCCGGGCACCTAGCAGGCGCTCAGTGAATGCATGGTGAGTGCTGGGTCCTTGGGGGCTCAGGGCTCGAGAGACTTTGATCACATCTTAGAATCGGAAAAATCTCTATGCCTGTCGGAATTTTTTTAATTAAGATTTTTATCATTGTCATCCCCTTCCCCCTTCCCGTTCATTTAAGACTGTTATGAAACAAAACTCATTATGCTTCAGAATCTGACAGAGCTGAGGCCCTGGGGAAAGCGAGAGGAGGCAGCGGCGGGGTGCGCTTCCTGCCATTCCCCCTCCTTGCTTTTCTCACGTGGTGGTTCAGGTAGGACGGCCTGGACCCCCAGGCTGGAGCTGAGCAGGGCTCCCAGGCCTCCCGGGCATGTCCGAGGGAGGGTCTGTTGACAGCCAGAGGGGAGATGGTGACCTTCCTGCAGTGAGGGGTTTCTCCAGCCACCAGCACTCAGGCTGGAGAGAGACGACAGGGCAGAGGGAGCTGCGTTTCCTCTGCAGTTGGAGGAGCGATGTCGCAGGGAGAGACAGGAGTGTGGTGTTCCTTGAGTGTCACTTTCAGTTTTCACTTAAAATGAGTGGATTTCATTCATTTGTTCAGCAGCAGTCATGGGATGCCCGTGTGGTGCGTAGGCTTGAAGGGTCTGCGGGCCTGAGGCTGGAGCCTGATCCTAGCTGCTTCTCCTTCGCCTGCAGGAGGGATACTACCAGGGGACCTTGGGTGTAACCCAGTGGCCCAGAGCCAGCGTGTTGAACTTCTCCTGGATCTGTGGGTTCCTGGGAAGTGGGAAGGCCTGCTGGGAATAATTAATGCGTGTGGAAGGGAGGGAGGAGGCAGCGAGGATGAGGAAGTGGCTTAGACTCCTCCCTGCATTCTTTCGGAAACATTTCCCTAAATGAATCCGTGCTCCGGCTTCCAGAGTCAGGGCAGACGCGTCCTCGGACTTCCAACAGCCCCCCCCCCAAGGGTTTGTTCCAGGCCTCAGACCTCCAACTCTGAATCTCCTTTTGACTTTTGTTTTTTTCTTATGAATAAAGGAAGAGTGCTTAGAGAGCACTGTTCTTGGATCATTACAGGAATCGGCCAGGATAACAAAATTACTGATAAACTACCAACGTGCGGTGGTGTAGATGTGGAGATCGGAGAGAGGAGAGCCGAGGGGAGCCCGGCTCTCCAGCCCTGAGGTTTCACCTTTTACCACCCCTTCCACCCCAGTCTTGCTATCTCATCTGCTCATGAAGTAGCAATACCAACTGATTTGAGTTTTACCTCCTTTCGTTTCCTCTCTCCTGTCTTCTGGTTCTGGGGCCATAGAGCTTCAAAAAGCCACCAGCCAAATGATCAGCTTCTGAGTGTGCAGAACTAAAAATACGCAGTTGCGTTATAATGAAGATGTACTGATAAATTAAGGGGGAAATAATTGAGCTTGCAGTTGTTTACCGGTGCATCGTCCTGACCAGAAGTTGCATAGGAAATGAATGAGTCGATTTCACCCTGGTTGGTTCTGGGCCTTTAGCTTAGTTGTTTAGAATGTGGGGCTAGGGAGGCCAGATCCTGCTTTGAGCCCCACTTGGGCATTACTACAGCATCTTGACCAGTTACCCAGACTTGACTCCTAGTACCTGCCCAGACGGCCTGCCAGGCCCACACCTGCTGTCTCTCACTGCAGCTCTGGAGTGTACATGACTTGGTGTGATCCATCTCTTGCATGGGAGAAGAAAGTGCTGTAGGCATATGTCATACTGAGATATCAGGAGTCCCAACTTATTTCCTATTTGCTACGCATTTGTTTTTATACGAGGAAATAAGGTCTTTGTTCTTTTGTATTAGTTCGATTTGGGCTTATATGAGTTAATTCAATAAATATTATTGAGTCCTCATTATTTGCAGAATACCAGGCTAAGCATTAGATCAAAGATTGGCAAACTTTTAAATATTTTTTTAATTGATTTTAGAGAGAGAGGAAAGGAAAGAGCTAGAGAGATAGAAACATCGATGAGAGAGAGATGTCCATAGGCTGCCTCCTGCATGGCCCCCACTGGGGATCGAGCCTGCAACCTGGGCATGTGCCCTGACCTGGAGTCGAACCCGGGACCTCTTGGTTCATGGGTTGATGCGCAACCACTGAGCCACACTGGCTGGACCAAGATTGGCAAACTTTTAATAAAAGTAAATATTTTCAGCTTTGTGGGCTGGTCTCTGTCCTTAGTACTCAACTCTGCCATTGTATCATAAAAGCAGCTATTGACAATACATAAATGGGTGAGTTCCAATCAAACTATATTTATAAAACCAGGCAGTGGGCTGGATTTAGCAGGCAGGCCACAGCTGCTGAGCCCTTCAACCCTTTCTTTAAAAATACACCTATTCCTCGGCTGGTGTGCACACCAAAAGGTTGCTGTTTCAATCCCTGGTTGGGGCACATACAGGGCAACCGATTGATGTTTCTTTCTCACAACGATGTCTCTCTCTCTTTGTTTCTCTTTCTCTCTCTCCCTCTCCCTTTTCCCTTCTCCCTTCCTCTCTCTAAGCATGTCCTTGGGTGGAGATTTAAAAAAAAAAGATACAACTATGAACAAAACAGACAGGATCGAGGCCCTCAGGAAGCTTTCAGTTCTTGCTGGGAATTGTTCTTTGCTACTGTTAGTAGCATTGCTTTGAAACCAGACTTGTTATAAGTACTTGGTAAGTGGCTGTGTGTGGGGGGGAACATTAGAAACCTAAGTAACTTTATTGAAGAAATGTTCTAGTGAACACTCAGTTCTATGTCTGGGGGAACTGTGTGTACTTAATTTGGCAGGTGGATACTACTTCTGAGTTGCTTTCCCCCCCACTTAATATAATTTCACGTGCATATGTCCAAGCATTGGCCTGGATTGTACAATTTTAGTGGCTACATAGTATTTCTTGCTGAGTTAAGGCATGTCTGTGCTGGAGGTTTAGTAGGTATTTTTAGATGTTTGTTTCCAATCGCAGTAAAAACCCTTTCAAAGTTGAAACGGAGCTGGTTTCTGCAGAACCCCACTGGTAGGAACTGTTGACCTGGGAGAACTCTGGGAGAGCCAGGCTTGGGGGATGTCCTTGTGCCAACCTCTTGGGTGACACGCAGCATCTTGCAGCCGGGGATCTGACAAGTAAGTGGGTTGTCAGTGTAAATGTTTAAGTGACAAGTTGACCTTTTACTTAAGCACCACTCCCCAAGTGCGGAGAAAACATTTGTGGGCTGCAGAGCAAAACTTGGAGTCCGAGGAGCTTTGTGTAGGCGAATGGGGAGGAAAGACAGCCTCATGCAAAGAAGACAGAAAATCCCAGGGGTCGGAGTTGGTACAGGTATGTGGAAAGGGCGTAGGTTCTGGGGCAAGACTGACCTTGATTTCACTCTGACGCTGGGTTTGCCCCTATGTGCTGGTGGGACTGGGCACTTCCTTAGACTTTCTGAGCCTCAGTTTTCTTTGCTGTAAAATGGGGCTGTCATATTCATTTATAGAGATGTGAATATCAGGTAAGTAATCTAGTAAACGTGTAACAGTGCTTGTCATACAATAAGCACGCAATGTAAGCAGTAGCTATTACTGTTTGGTGTGAAGTGTGTGGTCCATGTTAGGCTCACAGTTCACATTAATAGCTGTTTTACTATTATTGTTATTGAGGAGATCCTGCAAATTACCCTGGACCAGCACTGGTCTTGGCTCTGTCTCCTGTGGACCTTTCCCTCCCTTCAACCCAGTTCTGGAGGTACCAACTCATCACCTGTACATCCCCTACCCCATTTACAACTCAGTTGGGGAGATCAGACCCTGACCTGTGAGCCCAGGATTTTAATGAAATCAGGTTAGAGCCCGATAGTCTCATTCATTCAGCATTCACGCATTCATTCATTCAACATGTGCACGGAGGCCCTCCTTTGTGCCCGTTGTGCAGCGTGCAGTGGCGAAGGAAACAGGCACGGCGATCGGCTCGAATCAATAATCCCACAAATGTTTAATATAGACCCTGATAAGGGCTGGGAAAGACGAGTTCAGGGCATTAGGTTGGGAGAGGATCTCTCTTTTTACGAGACACTTAATTCCATTAGTAATCAGGGACTACAAATTACAGTGAGCTTCCGTTGTGTTCCCCTTTGACTGTCGGACATTAAGGGGTGTGTAATAGCAGGCACTGGGAAGGACAGAGATCACCATGGCCTCTTACGTGCTGCTGTTTGGAGGGCAAACTGGTGCACCCACTTTGGAAAACAGTTTGGTGTTATTATCTTGTAAAGTTGCATGTGCACATGCTGCCCGGCCTGGCATTTCCACGCCTAGGTACATGGTAACCCTGAGAAAGTCATTCATGCGGGCACCGGGGGGTGTGCACTGAGAACATTCCTAGTAGCCCTGTTGATAATAGCAAACACCTGGCAGCCCAGATGCTCCCCAGCTGGAGAATGGGTGACTGCTTTGTGGCATCTCACGGGCTGTTCACAGCTGCGACATGAATGAACATCTCCATGCAACCTCGGGAGGGAATCTCACTAATCTAAGGCTGAATCTTAAAAAGCAAGGCCCTGACTATTCCATATAGCATGATACCTTTCGAGTAAATTTTAGAGTCAACCAAAAATTTAAGACCCATTGTTTAGGGGTGCAGATGTATATATAATAAAACCATAAAGGTACGTGCGGTTTCCTTCTGTGGGACTCTCTGGGATGTGTTCGTGAGGAGATCCTAAGGGCCGTGCTAGAGATTGGAGAGAGGAGCAGCCAGCTCGCGTTTTGAAGGCATAGTAGACTCTTTTGTTTTTGCTTTGGAAACCTTTTCCTTTTAACCCAAATTACAGAATGCTATACATCAGAGGAGTGACACCAGGTGCATGTGTGTGCATTTTATTTATTTTTTTATTAACATGAACACATTTTTTGGCCGCAGATGCAGATAGGATATGGGAAACTGGCTGTATCTGGTATCTGTTGTTTCCTGCACAGGCAGGGTGGTGCTGGGAGGTCTCAGCTCTGAAGGGCTGTGTTTGCAGCCAGGTGTGAGATTCCCTGTCGCAGGGCCGCTTTCTCGGTGAAGGGACAGATGTGGCTGGGTGATGAGGCCTCTCGGTTTGGTTCCAGGCAGAGCTAGTTCAGAGATGAGTAAGGAGGGAGCACTTTCTGGTGGTAGATTTGGGCTCAGACATACATATCGAGTCTCTTCCTCACTTTCGCTCTCCTCGTCTGTGGACCTGAGGCACCCTGATCTCATCTGTGGAAGGACAGAGTGGAGCTAGAGGGAGCACCTCAGTATGAAAGAACCAGAGAGGAGGCAGGAGGGGCTGGGAGAAACCAAGATGAGTTCCTCTGGGGATGGAGAGCATACCTGGTGGGAAGGTTCAAAGCGATTCTCTATGCTCGATGCTCTCAGAGGAGAGAGCACCTGCTAAGTGAGCATGGCCCCCGGCAGCAGTGAGTGGAGGGGGAAAGCCTGCAGAGGAGGGAAGGAGCCCGAGGAGGCAGTGTGGACCAACTGTGGTGGAATGGGATTGGGGAGCCAGATCACACACAGTGACTGCTTGAGAGAACAGAAATTGCTTCAGACACTCGGGGGTTTAACATGTGGGAGATGGAGTAGAGTTCTGTGTGGTTCCAGAAGGTAAAGCTAGAACTGAAAGGTGGAAGCTACAGGAGGAGTTTCGTGGGCTTAGTATAAGTCAGTGTTTTTCAAACTGCAATTTGCATTCGTTAGTGGGTCATGCAGTCAATTTAGTGATCTCAGCCAGCGATTTAAAAAAACTAACTAGAGCCCTGGTCGATATAGCTCAATGGTTGGAGCATCATCCTGTGCACCAAAGGGGTTGTGGGTTCAATTCCCGGTCAGGGTACATACCCAGGTTGCGGGTTTGATCCCCAGTTGGGGTGTGTTTGTGAGGCAGTCAATCGATGTTTCTCTCTCACATCGATGTTTCTTTCTCTCTCCTTTCCTCTCTCTAGAGTCAAAGAAAAACATGTGCTGTGGTGAGGACTGGGGAAAAAAAGAATATAAAGGAAACAATGGAAATAGGAAAAAATATCTTGAGTGGGTTACCATAGCTTCTTGAAAATATTTGTTCAGTTTTATGTATTTGTACGAGTTTGTATTTTACGTCCTGAGTCATGAAAGAAAGTTTAATTTCTTTGTAGGGGTAAGGTGGAAAAAGTTGGAAAGCCATTGTTATGAGCTACCATTAAATAATACTACTTGCTCTTTATTGGGCACGGACACTGGGCTAGGCACTTTGCTGAGGGCTTTATGTACATTTGCTCATTTAAATCTCACAATGACCCCTTCATGAAGGTATTATCATTCTCACCTTAGAGATGAGGAAATTCAAGTTCAAAGAGGCAAAGTGACTTTTGTAGGGTCATGGAGCATATAAGAGGCTGTGTGGAACTGACCCCGAGTCCAGGTCTCTCACAGCCTTTGCATATAGTGACTAACCCTCTACTGCAGGAAGCACCATTGATGGAGCTTCCGCCCAAATGCCCAGGCTGCCTGGAAAAGGGCTATAAAGTAGGAAGGGTTCAAGCAGAGGTGGGGTGGCCTCCTGTTAGAGACAGTGGAGTTAGGGGTATTGGACTGGATCATTACTGTGGATCCCAGACTACCCTCCCTGACATTACATGGCAAGGCCCAGGACGCAACCTGTGTCTCTAAGTCAGTTCCAACCCTTGAGTTTCTTTGATTCTCAATTGGAATGTGATTTAATTAACAGACAGAATTAGATTTGTTTACAGTTGGGATTTTCTTTTAACAAGTTCTGATTTTCTTTAGTGAATGTACATTTATATTATGATTTCAAAAAGTTATTAAAAATAAAAGTCATTAAAAATAAAATGTATCTTGGTTTTCTGTAATGAACACAAATCAATTTTATAATTTAAAAAGTCATTAGAAAGAATATAATATTGCAGTGCAACAATGAATTTTAATTAAGAAATCTTCCTGGCAAGTTTGTGAAGTTGGCAGCTGGCTGCTCCTCCTCTTCTGTGGGCTGGGGAAGCTCTGTGTGGACCTCGGGATGGGATGGGTGGACAGGTTCTTTGTGCAGCTTCTTATCAGTTGCCTGGACCAGCCCATCCTCCCTGCACAGAGCAGGATGATGCAGAGGCTGTGGCTTGGGGGAGCCCCTATTTTCTCCTAACTGCAAATTGAAGCTTCCATTGATTCTGTTTTAAAGCTGGAAAGGATCTTAGAAGTCATCTTCACTAACCTTTTCATGTTACTAAGTCCTGAAGAGGGGAATATGACTTTGCTTTGTCCTCAACTATCTCATGGACAGCAGAACTGGACCAGCTCTCAGATGGGTTAAATTATGTTGCTTCCCCAAAAGAAAGGGGGCCCTTAAGGCTGATTAAGGTAGTGGGGGTAAAGAGCAAAGTGGCAACTTTCTAATTTCATAGAGGAGTTCCAAAGTGGAGGTAAGGGGAACGTGATTTAGTTGAAAGAACCTTGATCTGGGAGTTGAGGGACCGAAGTTCTGCTCCCAGCTTTGAAACTCACTGTGTAATCTTGGGTGAGTCATTTGCCCATGGCCATTGGAGGACAGGTTAATTCTTGTTCCTCAGGTATTGCTTAGTCAATTCACCCCCAGGAGACTAGGCCGTGTTCTGTAGAACTTTAGGTGACAAGGATAGGAAATTCTTCAGATTTGGGGTTTCTTTGATTCTCAGTTGGAATGTGATATAATTAACAGATAGAATTAGATTTGTTTATAATTGGGATTTTCTTTTAACAAGTTTGGATTTTTTTGCAATGAATGTACATTTATTTTATGATTTAAAAAAGTTATTGGCAGGTGGGTGCCAACCATCAGGGAACTTAAAGTATGGTTACTGCATGATCATGGGGCACTATATCTCCCTTTCAACCAACTTTCAAATTCAGGTATTGTGTTTTCTACATCCCCACAGTGTATAGTAGGATGCTGAGGTTCTGCACGTTAGACACCAGATTCATTGAGTTGATGGCTGTGTGTGTGCGTGTGTGTAGTTTGTGGGTCACATGGAGGTGGGTCCCAGGTCTACCTTTGAACAGTCTCTTTTGATCCACCACTTGTCTCATTGGAAAGCGCACGGGCATGCAGCTTGAAACACAGGCCATCTGATTTCAGATTGGAGCCATGTCGAGGAGCTGTGGTTTGTGATGGGGTTGATTTGAAGGGGGGTCACTCTTTACCTGAGTAGGTGACCTGAGGGTAGGGGACTCAGCAGAAGCCAGATAATTGAAACAGAAGTTTCTTCCAGGTGTCCAAGTTACCCAAGGAGATGGGGAAGTAAAAAAGTTGCTGGGATTGTGGCAGATCGTGATTGGTTTCCAGAATCTTCTCAGAGGATCATAAAAGAGCCGATAAATTTCTTTTACATGCCCCATCGCAGATAGGAGGTTCTCACTGGTTAAATGCATTTTCCCTTGACCTGGGATCGGCTATAATGCAAATATTAGCCTGACTTCTGGCTTCAGCTGGGAGGAAAGGCAAGTGGGATTGTTGTTGGGTTTGTTTTACACTCTGTTATCAAGGCTAATAATATGATGCTTTAAGGCTTTATGGCTTAATTAGTGGCATCAGCACTTGAAAGAGCTGGCTTAGGGCTGCTGTGAAAGGTTACAGGGAGAGTAATTAGACCGCAGTTGTGAAATGCGGGGTGGTTTACGTTTACTAATGGCTTCAAGGGAGCCCAGCCTGTTCCTGAACCCCCCCCAAGGTGAATTTTTTTAATAGAAAATGAGTTGGTTAGTTTGGGTGCTGTGCTGTAGACAGTCCGCAGCTTTCTCTCTGCCCGTAATTAATGTCCATAATCTGCTGCCTGGGAGCTCACTAGAGGCCCAGTATCATCTAGTCCTTTGCTACTCAAAGCATGGTCCCTGGGTCAGTGGCTTCCTGCATCACCTGGGAGCTTCTTAGGCGTGAATGCTGAACCCACAGTTGCAGAATCAGGATCTCTGTTTTAAACAGGACACTCAAGTGATTCGGGTGCATGTTAAGAAGCCTTGGGCCAGCACAGATGCCCCCTGAGGTTAGAGATTTGTGCCAATGTGATTTTTATTGTCCAGTATGATAAACTGTTTAAATCCTAGTGCTGTCGTATGATTCTAGCCTGGTGTCTTTAATTAGAACCTGGATGTGTGTGTGTGTGTGTGTGTGTGTGTGTGTGTGTCCATTGTCACTTGTGGCATCAGTTTAGGGTTGTGGTTTACAGCCCTCCCCCACAGCTCACCGAGTTCTTGGTACAGCTAGTCATTTCTTTGAAGGCAAGTCTGGCAACCTAGAATGTGGGGGGTGTGACCCAAACACCATTTTCTTCCTGTTACTGCCCTGCACAGGAACTCATGGGGGTTCCCATTGCCCACTGTGTCATTTCCAAATCTCTTATTGGGGCTCCCAGAGCCCTCGGGGCCCAGGATTATCTGCCTTCTTCACTGGCCAGGCAGCATCCCACATCATAAGCCATCAGCTTACTGGGCTGATCCTCCTTTGGCCTGGCTTGGGTCACTTGCTTGAAGTGTCTTCCCATTACCTTCCTGGTCACCCAGAGATTTCTCTGTCCTCTGTACTCTTGTTTTGCTCTGCTGTGCTATTTTGTACCTAGTCGTTCTGGGCCTTGTTGGTACTTGTGGGCGGGCCTTCACCCATCACATGCTTTGATTATTTATTTATTTATTTAATTTTAATCCTCACCTGAGGATGTTTTTTCCCATTGCTTTTCAGAGAGAGTGAAAGGGGGAGAGAGAGAGAAAGAAACATCCATGTGAGAGAGACACATCGATTGGTTGCCTCCCGAATGCAGCCTGACTTGGGCTGGGGAATCGAATCTACAACTGAGGTTTGTGCCCTTGGCAGGAATTGAACCTGGGACCCTTCAGTCTGAAGGCCGACACTCTAACCACTGAGCCAAACTGGCCAGGGCCCATCACATGCTTTTAGAGGGTAGGTACCACAGGCACCTGGCTGGTACCTGGTAATGAACACCTGTGGATTCCTTGATGTGTCTCCATCAAAGAGGATGAGGATTTGGTGTGAGTGAGGTGAGGTGGGCTGCTGACCTCAAAGAAGGGGTAGGGTTGGTGAGTGCTCTGAAAAGAGTTGGTGGAGAGAGTTTGGCGTTTGTCTACAGTCCTTGCCTGATGGGGCTGGAGGTGGAGGAGCAGTACCAGCGTGTCTCTGGTTTATTGCAAACCTGTCCATCCTCTTTACACATGAATCTGGTGGTGAGAAAAGATGTGGCCTTCAGGAGGAGTGAGGAGGACGGGTACGGAAATTAGGAACCGGGCCATTTGGGGTAGAGGCTATATTTACTTCTTAGAGGGATGCTGGTAGGATCTTTTTCTAAGTTTAGAAATAGTTTATGTAATATGAGAGTATGTGTTCTTTAAAATTAAAAAAAAACCAAAAACTGACACCAGAATAGAATAAAATTTAAATAGACCAATTACTGTAGAAGAAATCGAGAAACTTAAGAGCTGTTCCTTAAAATAATTGTAAGACCAGATGGTTTCACAAAATTTTTTCAAATATTGAAGGTACAGGTGATTTTAATGCCATTTAAATTGTTCTAGAGCAAAGAAAGAAGGAACCCTTAAATTCTTTTTGTTAAGCTAGTGTAACAAAATGTGACAAAAGAGTGGTATGTACACACACAAAACTACCAAGTTATCTTGGTTTTGAATATCGATGACAAACTCTAATAACATAATTAGACTGAATGGAATCTAGCAGCCCATTGAAAGAACTCCACGGGCAGGTAGGTTTCAGAACAGCAGTGCAAGGATAGGTTACCCTTAGGATTTCTATTAATAAGATTCACCATGTTAAAAGATCCAAGCAGAAAATAAGATGGTGAAAAGGTTTGTGACAAATTAAATGCATCTGTTTCTAATAAAAACTCATAATGTAGGAATAATTAGATACTTCCTCATCGTGAGAAAATACAACTTTGTCAAGCTTGTAGCCAAATTTTGCTTAGCATTGAAATGGTGAGTACTAGGTGAATTCCCATTATAGTCATGATTAAGCACCATAATTGTATAACCTTGTTTTGGAGGGATTAGCTGGTATAATTAGGTAAGAGAAAGACATAAGAGCTATAAAAACTAGGAGAAGGCAAAACTAAAAGCCAGAGAATTCAGTAAGGTAGTTGGGTACATAAATAATACACAAAAATCAGTAGCTCTCCCACATAAACAATATCCAACTAGAAAGCATGATGGAAGAAAAAAACCTCATTTATATAAGCAACAAAAGAGATAAAATATCCAGTTATGAACTTAGTAAATATAAAATATTAATAAATAAAAATAAAAATATTTATATCTAACTTCAGTGCTCTGAAGAGGCATAAAAGACTTAAACAGAAAGAAAATATAACCCTGGCTAGAAAGAGTTAGTGTTATAAAAATATCACTTCTCGTATACATGTAAAATAAGGTCATAATAAAATTACCAGTAGGATTATTTTGGTAGTAGAAAAGCTGATTCTAGACAAATGGCCTGTCTTGGTGCATGCTGTGGACTTTCCTAAAATCTCTCAAAATTTCACAAACCCCAAACAAGCAGCATCTGGGCTTGGCGTGCTCTGTACCTCTTCCTAAGCAGCCCCAAACCTGCCATTAGTGGCAGCCAACCTTGGTTTGCAGATTAGCCTCTCCCAGGTACCTCCAAGTCCAGCAGAGTGGCAACCATCTACAGATCACTTTGTAGCTCATATCAGCTGGGAAGAGCAAAGGCCACTGACTTTGACATGCACCAGACCTCCTCCCAAGAGGTCCCCGAATCAATATACCTTGTGGCGAGCTTAAAACTACACCAGAGCACCACCCAGTCACCTCTGCAAATGACACCCAAAGGGTGGACTCAGCAGACAACAGAGCCCCACTACAGCAAATTTTACTTTGTGGGGTCAGCCCCTGCACTATAGCTCCTCCACTATAGTCACAGCCAGTCCTCACAGCCAATCAGCCTGAGAGCCAATCCCTCCCATTAGCATGCCAGCAGCAGTCAAGGTTCAACTACAATGGGAGGGCACACAACCTACACAAGAAACACACCTGGCACACTGGCTCAGGTGATCAGGGAGACTGTGCCACTTGTCCCCATTGGACACCTACTACATAAAGCCACTCCACCAAGACTGGGAGGTGTAGCATCTATACCTAATGCACAGAAACAAACACAGGGAGGCAGCCAAAATGAGGAGACAAAGAAACATGTCCCAAATGAAAGAATAGGACAAAGCTCCAGAAAAAGAGCTGAACAAAATGGAGACAAGCAATCTACCGGAGTTCAAAACACTGGCTATCAGGATGCTCAGTGAACTCAGAACTTTAACAGGGAGGTAAGAAACATAAAAACGGAGATACAAAACATAAAAAAGAACCAGTCAGAAATTAAGAGTACAGTAACTGATGTGAAGAATACATTGGAAGGAATCAGTAGTAGATTAGGTGAAGCAGAGGATTGAATCAGTGATTAGGAAGACAAGGTAGTAGAAAATAACCCAATCAGAATAGTAAAAAGAAAAAAATCCAAAAAAATGAGGATAGTTTAAGGGGCCTGTGGGACAACATCAATTGTACCAACGTTAGCATTATAGGGGTACCAGAAGGAGGAGAGAGAGAGCAGGAATTGAAAGCATATTTGAAGAAATAATGACAGAAAACTCCCCTAACCTGGTGAAGGAAATAAGCATACAAATCCAGGAAGCTTAGAGAGTCCCAAACAAGATAAATCTATAGAGGCCCACACTAAGACATATCACAATTAAAATGCCAAAGGTTAAAGACAAAGAATCTTAAAAGCACCAAGAGAAAAGCAGTTCTAGTTACTTATAAGGGAACTCCCACAAGACCGTCAGCTGATTTCTTAACAGAAACTTTGCAGGCCAGAAGGGATTGGCAAGAAATATTCAAAGTGATGAAAGCAAGGACCTGAAACCAAGATTACTCTATCCTGCAAAGTTATCATTTAGAATTGAAGGACAGATAAAGAGCTTCCTAGACAACGAAAAGCTAGGAGTGCATCATCACCAAACCAGTATTATAAGAAATATTAAAGGGAATTCTTTAAGAAGAAGGAAAAAAGAAAAGAAAAATATGAATGACAAATATAAACAAAAATATGAATGATAAATGGCAATAACTACATACCTATCAGTTACTTTAAATGTAAGTGGATTAAATGCTCCAATTAAAAGACAGTGGCTGACTAGGTAAGAAAACAAAACTATACATATGCTGCCTACAAGAGACTCGCTTCATATAGAAAGACAGAGTGAAAGTAAAGGAATGAAAAAAGATATTTCATGGGCGGGGGGAGGGGGGAGCTGGAATAGCAATGCTTATACCAGACGGAATAGAGTTTAAAACAAACAGTGTAACAAGACAAAGAAGGACCCAGCAATTCCACTTCTGGATATTTATTTGAAGAAGCCCAAAACACTAATTCAAAAAGACATATGCATTCATATGTTCATTGCAGCATTATTTACAATAGCCAAGGTATGGAGGCAACCTCAGTGTCCATTGAGACAAATGGATAAAGAAGAGGTGCGTATACACAGTGGAATATTAGTAAAAAAAGAGTGAAATCTTAACCATCTGCAACAACATGGATGGACCTAGAGGGCATTATGCTAAGTGAAGTAAGTCAGAGAGAGACAAATACTACATGATTTCACTTATATGTGGAATCTAAAAAACAATAAATGAACAAACAAAACAAACTCATAGATACAGAGAACATTTTGATGGTTGCCAGATGGGAGGGGGGTTAGTCGGATGGGTGAAGGGATTAAGATGTGCAAATTGTCAGTTATAAAAACTGACAATTACATCCCAGGGGTGGATGTAAAGTATAGCAAAGGGAATATAGCCAATAATATTGTAATAACTGTGTATGGTGTCAGAAAGGGACTAGGCTTATCGGGGCAATCACTTTGTAACTTATATGAATGTCTAATCACTATGTTGTGTACTTGAAATGAATATAATGTTGTACGTCAATATTTGAAAAACAAATTGGCCCTGGCCGCTGTGGTTCAGTGGTAGGGCATTGGCCCACACTCGGAAGGGCCTCAGGTTCAATTCCCGGTCAAGGGCATGTACCTGGGCTGCAGGTTTGTTCCCGGCCCTGGTCAGGGTGTGTGCGGGAGGCAACCGGTAAATGTGTCTCTCTCACACCAATGTTTCTCTCTTTTTCTCCTCCCCCCACTCTCTCTAAAAATCAATGGAAAAAATATCCTCAGGTGAGGATTCACAAAAAAGAAAAGAAAAGAAAAAACAAATTTGAAAGAGCTCATTCTAAGTTCATATGGAATAATTAACATGCATAAAAATATGAAAAAGAAATAGAAACGCCTAGTTTTAACATACTAAGTATTCTAAAAGCTACAATAATGAAGATAATTTGGTACTGAATAGACTGAACAAGTGATGGGACAGAATAGAGAGCCCCAAAATAAATAGGGGTGTGTGTATAATTTGTGAAAAAGGTAGTATTTTGAATTTATGGGGAAAGATAGTATCTTCACAACTAGATAGCTGTCTGTGGGGGTGTGTGCAGAAAGCAGGAGCCCTACTTTGTGCCTTAGACCAAAATAAGTGCCAAAGATAGATCAAAGATTTAAGTAAAGAATGAAAGTATAAAAATGAATTTTTCTACGGTCTTGGAGTAGAGAGCCCTTCCTAAGTTTGACACAAATTCCAAAAGACATAAAATTTAAGATTGATAAACTTGACGATATAAAAAGGAGAACTTCTGCCTAAGAAAGACACCGTAAACAAAGTGAAAAGATAGGTGATAATCTGAGAGAAAAAAATTGCTGTATATATGATAAAAGGAGCTAATTTTTTTAATATGCAAAGAGCTTCTGAGAAATAAAGGATCATTGATTTAACTGAAAAATGGGCAAAAGACAGCAACAGAAATTCACAGGAAAAGAAGAGTAAATGACTTAGAAAAGGAAAAGCTGGAGAACCTCTCTTAAAATAAAACATGCAAATTGGAAGTACAGTAAAATGGCATTTGTAGCCTGTCAGCTGGTGAGGGTGTAAAGAAAAGGTACGTTAGTACATTGCTGGTGAGAGTAAATGCGTACAGCTGCTTTGGAAGGCAATTCGTGATATTTATCTAAATTATAAATCCCCATATCTTAGGCCCCTCTGGCTCCACTCCTGGGTATCTGCCCTAGAGAGACATTCACATATATGCACAATGTTCATCGAACATTATTGTAATAGTGCAAATTGAAGACGATAATGTACAGGTCCATCAGCAGGGTGGATAAATATTTGTTTATTTAGTAAGGGCTAAATAACACTCGAACCGTTCAGACCATTAGTGGGTCCATAAATCAACTTAGTGGTCTGTGACACAGCATGAAACAAAGAATAGAAAATAACAAAGTGCATTGTACGTAGGGATGGTAAATATTTGGTGAGAGTTTTGTTTCAGTTTTGCATATTTGCAAGTGTGAACTAGGTCACAATATAAAATATATTTCTTACTGTAAGACTGTCAAAAAAGTTGGAAAAACTGCAAGAGTAGTTAAAAGGAATATGTTAGATTGATGCCTTGTGATAAGAAAAGATCTCAGAAATGTAATGCTGAGTGATAAAAACAAACTGCAGAGTGATGTGTACAGTGCGATGCCATTTTTGAAAGAGAAAATGGTGCTGTATTTTTGACAGTACCCGATTTTTAGTGGAATCCTGTGTTCATACAAAACAGGCCTGAATGGTGTGCACCAGACTCACCGTGGTGCTGTGTAGAGAGTCCTTGGCTTTCAGTTGTGTACTTTAATTTGTCAAAAGAAAAGTGAATGTTTCACATATATGTTTAAGTGATGAAAAAATGTTTGCACATTTCAGAAAGACTTTTCCAAGGAACCCTTTAAACGCAGGTGCTTTTCCCTTGGTGGTTTCTGCCTCTTTCTAATTCATCTTCTGTTATGATCAGTTCAGGTGTTTTTCCTTTTGCTTTAACTGGGTATCTTATACATTTTTAAGTATCATCTTGAGTTTGTTTTTTCAGTTTTTAGTTTAAGGTTGCACCCAAAATCCCTTAAACAGTCTACCGGTGGCTAATTTATTGGATCTTTTTGTTCCTTTCTAACTCTTCTAGTTTATTCTTTTGAGATTAATTGGGCTCATGATTTAGTAATTTCATTATTTTTTCTAAAAGCGAACTTTTGGCTTCGGTTCTCCTTTGCACATTTGCTCACCTTCTTATCTATTCATTCTGTTTTCACTCGTAACTTTTCCTCTGTCCTTCAGTTTTTAATATCGTGAATTTCCGTCCTTTCAAGCCCAGCAGCGCTTCTTCAACTTGAGAGTGCACACGTGTCACCTGGGGCCTGGAGCCCTTAGGGGCGCGCTGCCATCCCGCAGGCGGGCGAGGCCCCGGGCTGTGCGCGTCTAACGGGCTCTGCTGGCCCGGCCCCTAAGGAGCCAGAAAGTGGAGGAAATGGCACCTGTTCCTCCTGTGACCGAAGGGCAGTGTCTCCCAGTGCCCAGCATCCAGCGAACCCATCGACTGTGTGAAGATGATGCCCCTAACTATTGCAACAGAAACCATCGTGTTCTCCTTCTGAGTCATGGAGATGGGGTGCCCTGACCCACCCAGCCACTTTCCTTGGCTTCATCAGTGGCCACACACTTTCTAGATACATGGTCTGAGGGCAGGAGAGTTTTGGCTACAGAATGTCTTCGGGGGTATTTGGTTGGTTGAGCTGACTTGGGCTCAGCACCGCTGTTTGGCTTCCACTGGTTTGGGGTACGTTTGGATGAGTTGTTCTGAACCTTTTTAATCTGTGGAGCCCCTTGGGAATATGCTGGACGCTATGGGCTTCCTTTCCCAGAAATACGCCCAACCCCACTCATGCGCGTGGAAAATTCTAATTTTTCTTTCGATTGTAAGAGTTTCAAGTATCCGGAAGCCTATGTGTGGGTTGTAGGAGGCCCCCCAGATGAGGAACAGAATTCGTGGGACCTGCAGAGGCCACCTGGTCCAGCTCTGTCCCCTTCGCAGAGAAGGAAGCCAAGGGCCAAGATTTTCAGGCCGTTATTCAAAGTCAGATTCTCCACGTTCCACTAGCTCCCCTTCTAAATGCAGGTGGCGTTGCCCGTGGCAGGGCAAGGCCTGCTTGGCTGGACACTGGTTCTGTGGAGCCGAGAGGGGGTTCCCACCTGGACCCAGCCTGCATCATCCGGGTGAGCCGGCCCTGCCCTCAGCTTTTAGAATCACGTCTGGTCTGAGGAAGCGGAGACTCAGATCCCTTCTGGCCAGGATTCTGGGCGCAGACGCTGTTCTGGCTTTGACATTGCAGGGCCTCCTGCCTTGTTCCTGTGTCCCATTTCCTTCTCTAAGTCTCAGTTCTTCTAAGAGGCTTCTGTGCTGGTTCCTGTTCTGCTAACGTGACTGATACCTGGGTCCTGTGCAGGGACCGAGACCCTGTCCTGGCCATTTGCTAGAGATAGCAAGTTGTGGTAGGAAGATATCTGTCAGAATCCCAGCTCATCCACCTACTGGCCGTATGACTCTGGGTAAATTCCATAATCTGTAATGGGAACTGTAGACTATACCTTACAGGGTGGTTGGAAAGGTAATTGTGTAAGGTGTCTGGTGCATAGTATATGCCAATAACCAGTAATTAGCAAGTCCTACTTCCAGAGATTGGATTCTTGCCTTATCTAGCCAGCTGGGGCCTTGGTAACCTTCCATAGGTGTCCCTCTGCCTGTGTTAACAGAGGGTCACATGTCCTGGTTCCCCCATCACAGGCCTTTGCTCACTTGTTGGAACCGTTCATAACTTCATCTTATGCTTTCCCCTTTTCTGAAGTCATTGTGAGCCCAACCTCTAGCTGGAGAGCTTCAGCATCTCCTCAGACAGGGAGCCTGCCCAGAGGACCACAGAGGAATTGTGTGCACACGGAATCGCTGGCTATTCCATGCCCTGCTGATCCTAAGAAGGATTGGACAGATCAATTTCGCTTAAAAATGCAGCTGTACAAATCATCAGTGAAATAATTAATAGATGAATGGCCTAACTACTTCGGTAAATATTTAATGAGCAACTCCCATCCACTAGTCATGGTGCCTAGCACTGGTGATCCACCATGCTTCTCTCCACAGGGCAGTGATGGAGTCGGCCTGGGGGGCAGAAACATGGGCATTGCTTGCGTTTCAGTCCCTGAGATAAATGTGATGAAGGGAGGGAGGACTGTGGGACCCAGAGTAAGTGAGGGTTGGGAAGGCTCCTTGGAGTAGGTGATGTCTGAACTGGTTCTTGGAGGTTGATATCTCAATATTCTTGTCTATTTAAATTTTTCCAGATGAATTTTATAGGCACTTAAGCTTGTGAAAAATGAGTCTTGAAAAGTTACCAAGCAAGGCTCATTTCAGGAATATATGTCTGGTTCAATACAAAGAGACTAGTCTGAATAGAAATAAACCATAAAAATCAGAACAGTCAGTATTCAGCACAGAGCCTAGAATACAAATTAATGCTCAACAAATACTTGATGAATGAAGTTGGTCTCAGTAGATGTAGAAAAATACTGGAAATAATTATATATGTATTCTAAAGCATCATACAACTAAAAGTAGGTGTGTTGGGGGAGGGGATTGACCCCTAAATATGATAAAGAACCTGCTTATGTATAGTCATGTGCCTAGCCTTCCCTGGGGGCTGCACATACTGACTGCAGAATACTAGAAGTGTGCCCCAAAAAACAGGAACTAAACTGAAATGTCCCTTATCACGACTCTTATTTAACATAGCTTAACAGACGCTTGTCATAACAATATAGGAACAAAAAGAAACTAGAGGGATTGGTATAGGGAAGGAAGAGATAAAAATATCGCTGTTTGCAGATGACACAATTTCTATTCAAAGAAAATTACAAAATTCTACATGTGTGCTTCTGATCAGAAGTTAGAACATTGAGAGTCAGTGTCCCAGGTTTCTGCCTACATTTCATACCCTGGCAGTTAAAATTCCAATGAAATACTTTATAAAGCATGAAAAATGATAATAACCATCAGGAAACATTGATGGGCAAGCATACTGAAATACGTTTTGAAAATCATTTAGCAGCAGGCTCCTCTGAGCAAACTAGGCAGGTAAGCAGCAGTTATTAAAACTGTACAGTATTAACATAAAATGGAAAAATGGGAGACTGGTACAATAAAATAGATCTCAGTACATGGAAGACATTCATATATAGCAAATTTGGAAAGCAGACAATAGTGAAAGAAATAATTTTAAAGTAAATGGCTCTTGGGAAAAACTAGATAACAATATGGAGAAAATGAACTTAGATTTATGTCTCATTAAATGTTATAAATTCTAGATGTATTAAAAACTCAGTTTTAAAACTCAGAGAAAGCAGGTGGAATATTTATCTTCACTGCAGAGAGCAAATGGGTTTGTGAAAATTCTGTAAAAATGATTACTGATGAAATAGTATGTGTTCAACTATAAAGGACTAAAATCTGTAAAATAAAAGTAATACCCATGTACCCAGCCATTTCATCGTCGACTGTGTGGCCTGGGGACTGGGGTGGGGCTCTCACAGTGATATGTTTACAGCTGGGTGTGACTCAGTTAAGTGGGTTTAAGAAAATAATAATAAAAATTGTGCTAAAGGGGGAGGTATTAGAAGAGAGAAACAGTTGTGATAAACTGATGAGTAAGAACATGCCAGACTGATAAAGACCTTTAAGCCAAATATTCAGACCGTATTGGTGAAATAACAAGACACAGGAGCAGATCCTTTCATATGAAGCCCAGTTAAACTGAGATGTGCAAAGGTGTTGAGGTTCCTTAGCAGAAAAAGACATGTAAAACACGTCTTTGGAGGTAGTATTTCAGTTGGCCTATAATGTTAGTGACAAATAGCTAAATTTATAAAGCCCACTGTTGAGGCTGTGAGAAGAACAGGGCACCACTCGTGTTGCTGGAAAATGGAGCTGCATTTCTGGAGACCATGGGGACTTTGAACTACAACAGCAATGGCAGTGTTCATACCTCCTGAGCAGTATTTTTACTTCTTGGAATCCCACAAAAAGAACCCCAAAGGGGCAGAAAACCAGTTTGTCCAAAGATGGGGAAAAATTGGAAATCATCCAAATGTAGGTGGTTAGGGAATGGTTCAGTAAACCTTACGACAGCAATGCAGTGGAATAGTTACCCTCGTGTAGATGCACGGAGTCCCGTGAAGTGGAGCAAGAACGGGTGGCCTACCTGTGCTGATGGCGAGCAGGTAAGAATCTGTGCACACAGCGATAAGCGTTTGGAACAGTGCAGAGCTTACTTGATGGGTTTTTCATGGTTTGTTCCCCCCCCCCCCCCCCAGTCAAATTGTTAATATGTAATGCAGGTTTTTAAAAGAAGAAAGGAAGGGGGAAATTCTGGTAGTAAAAGAGGAAATGTGGGCAGCGTGTTGTGGTGGGGAGATGGCACTGGGCAAGGAGTCCACAGGGGCTGGATTTGAGTCACTACGTTGCCCTGTGGTTTAAGTCACAGATCTTCCCCAGCTGCCTTGTCTCCACCCCAGAAGGAGGGAATGGTGACACCCACAAATTAGATCCCTGGAGTTCCGGGCTCCTGAGCAAACACTCTTTTCACTAACTGCTTTGCAGGTGCTGGGGGCAGCAGAGAAGGGGAGGCAGATAAACACCCTCCCAAATAAGCAGCCTACAGAGCCGTCGCAGAAAACCCTGAGAAGGCACTGCAGCCCGCAGGATGCATGAAACAAATATTTGCCCCTTGCCTTCGGAACCGGAGATGAGGCCAAGAGGGGAAGGCTGAGACTAAGGATACCATGTGGTGATCGGAGTCAGATACGCCACGCAGCTGAACTGGTTTAGAAAACTTGCTGTGGACACAGCAGGCAGAAAAGGAGGCCAGCCACTCTCTGGTGTGCGTGGGACACTTTGGGGCCCAACTAATAAGTCGAGCTTCTCTACTAGGGAGCTGGGTGACCTTGACCTTCTTAACCCGAGCCTCCGTGTCCTCACCTCGAGGAAACACCATCCCCCTAGTCTGTTGTGAGAGTGACTTAGGATATTGTGCTTAAATGCTCTCTGCTTTCAGCTACTGCTTGTCGAGGTTTTCCCTGAATGCATGGCAAAAAAGGCACACTGTTGTGTCCCACAGGGAATACAGGGCCATCTGAATTACCGTCCCTGCCTCTGGGGAGCTGGTAGAGCCCAGAAGGGGCGATTACCCAAATCCCTGCAAAGGTAAGTCGTGAGAGGGCAGCAACGTCAGGGATGTTTTCAGGATGAGGGAAATTGGGGCCATTCGGGGCAAGACACTAGCGACTAGTCAAGAGGTAGAGTGTGAGGATGCGTGAGAAAGAGGTGGTATTTGAGGGGGAAGGTTCCAGAAGGCCTCAGATGGATATGTGCAGCCCTATAGGACGTGCTGAACACATCCATGTCTGCTACTTTGTGTGAGCCTCCCAGCGGACTCTGGGTGAGGGCACCTCGCTCTGCAGGGACTGGGCCCTGAGCTCCGCCCGGTCTGACTCCGGTGCCCTCTCCGTGCTCCGTTTTCTGTAGCACGTGCCCTCTTGGGATGAGTCATGGGCACGGGCCAGAGCCCAGCGTCCCCCTCTGAGTGAGGGGACGGGTGCAGGAGGGGGTCAAGGAGGGGCAGGGAGTTTTTGAGGTGGAAAAGGAAGGTAGGTGAGGTCATGAAGGGGGCCTGGCCGATTCTGGGGAGGCGGTGACCAGGGGGAGGGACCTGGAGTCGTCGCCTGTGGGTCAGTCCCAGCTGTACAACCGCCAGGCTCCGTGACTGAGACCAAGTTAATGGGCTTTCCTGAGCGTCGGGTCCTCTCTGCAGGATGAGGCCAAGCAGCTGGGAGGACCCCCTCCCTCAGGGTTGCGTGTGGAGGGTGTGCGGCTCCTGGCGGCCTCCCGCACGCGACAGTGGCCCTTGCTGCTCTTTTGTGATCGTGGAGCGTGTCCCTGTGGGGACGGTGGTGTGTCCGTGCTCTCTCTGCCCTCCCTGTTTTCAGTGTAAAGCAACAGGCCTTTAGTAAGCACCTTCTCCAGGCCAGGCGTTTTGTTCTGTAATTTTATATACATTAGTTCATTTCAATCCTCCCAGCAACTCTTTTGAGGGGAGGTTCGTTGCTTTTGCTTTTCAGATGAGGAAATTGAGGCTTAGGGAGCCCCACGGGAGATTCAAACCCCGTCTCGACCCCTGAGCAGACGTGCGGTGAGCACCGAGTGTGAGGATGGCCTGGTGTCCTGGGCCCAGGAGGAAATTCCCGGCCCCTTCCTCGGCGGGGAACCGGGACAGCAGGGTGGTCCTTTGTCGCTGCCTTTTCCCTGCCCAGCTCTAAGACCCTGAGTTAAGGCCATGCCCCCCAGTGCCTCACTGCTGTCTGTGGGTGGCAGAGATAACTGCACTAACTAGCCGGGAGGCTTATTGTGCTGCTCGGGACACAGCCCTAAGGGGTGGCCACAGCCTCAGGCACTGTCCAGCCCCCTCCCCACCCCCCAGAGGGGCCGGGTGTACTAGCCTTGACTGACCCTGAAGCCTTAGAGACCCTCCCCACCTCCCTGTCGTGCCCTCGGGCTAGAGGAGTTCTCAGGCCCTGGAGTGTGGACTAGGCTCCCCTTTTGATGTGTTCAAAGGAAGCGCAGTGTGCGAGTTCCCCCTCGGAGAGCAGCAGGCCTGCGGTACTGGCCTGACTTCCAGGGCCTTTGATTCTGCAGTCGCTTAGCTGGGGCAGAAAGGGGGAGTTAGCCGAGAGAACAGTTGGAGGGTAGGATCCAGAGTGGAAGGAGGACCTTGCCGGCTGGGAGGATAGGGAAATGAGGTTGGGTGGGGCTCCTGGCTGAGCAAAGGCCTGTGAATCAGACGGAGGCCTTCGGGCCCCGTGCAGTGGGGCCAGGTTTTCTGAGCTGCGCTCGGCTGTGGTACTCAGGACGGCCGAATTGGGGTGGGGGTAGAGCGGAAAGGGGGAGTCCTCCCAGAGGAATGAAAATCCATCATTCTGCCACAGAGAAATCCAGTGGAAAAGGAGGTAGGGATGAAAAAGTGGGAGTGGAATGGACACAGGCGGTCACTCCCTGGATGTGGAGGTGTACACAAGAGACTAGGGTGAGCCCCGGTTTTAGGGCGATGACTGGGTGTTCATAGTACCACCAACAGAGGTAGGGAGGAACCCAGCAGAAACAAGGTGGAGGGGAAAGGTGTGGAGCTGAGCTCACCTGGGCACATGTGGAGTTTGAGAAACCTGTGAGAGTGGCAGGTGGAGGTGTCTGGTCAGAAGAATGTCTTGGCTGAAGTTGGGTGCCATCTGCAAACAAATTCTGGTACTTGAAGCCACAGGTGTGGATGAGACCTGCAAGCACAGTGTGGGTAGGCAGAAGCAGGCGGATGGTGGAGTCCTGGGAGGCACCAACAAGTAGAAGACTGGAGTCCACAGATTAGAAGGGCATGTGCTCCAGAGTGATTTCTGTAAAACACCCCACCCTGAACGTACCCCACTCTGTGGCTTAAAATCTGCCCCACAGGGTGCAGGGTGGAGTCCAAACGCCTTAACCCAGTATATAAAGGCCCTACCAGAGCAGGCCATGTATTAACCTCCTAGGTTGCATAACAAAGTCCTTCAAGCTGGGTGGCTTAAAACAACAGAAATGTATTTTCTCACAGTTCTGGAAGCTAGAAGTTTGAACTCAAGGTTCCCACCAAACGCTGGGGGGGAGGATCTGTTCCTTGCCTCTCTCCTAGCTTCTGGCGGCTACTGGCAATCCTTGGCATTCCTTGGCTTGTGGACTCAGCACTCCGGTCAGCCTCTGTTGTCACATGGCCTTTTCCTGTGTGTGTGTGTGTCTCTGTTTTCTCTCCTTGTAAGTCATTGATTTAGGGTGGGCCTAAGATGAGTATGGCCTTATCTTAATTACATCTGCAAAGATCCTATTTCATTTCTTTTTTTCATTTAACCAAAAGTGTGTGTGTGTGTGTGTGTGTGTGTGTGTGTCACTTAATATTATTTTGTATTAGTTTCAGGTGTACAGCATCGTGGTTACGCAATCATGTATTTTACAAAATGTTCCCTTGGTATTTCCAGTACCCACCTGGCACCGCACATAGTTATCACAATATTACTGACTCTGTTCCCTGTGCTGTACTTTACATCCCTGTGACTGTTCTGTAACTACCAATCTGTACTTCTTAATCCCTTCCCATTTTTCACCCAGTCCCCCAACCCCTTTCCCCTCTGGCAGCCAGGAACAGACTCATAGGTACAAAGAACATGCATCTATGAGTCTGTTTCTGTTTTGTTTGTTCGTTTATTTTGTTCTTTAGATTCCACATATAAGTGAACTCACGTGCTGTTTGTCTTTCTCTGACTTGTTTCACTTAGCACAATACCCTCCAGGTCCATCCATGTTGTCACAAATGGTAAGATTACTTTTTTTTTATGGCCGAGTAAAATGCCATTGTATAGATGCACCGCAGCTTTTTTACCCACTCTCAAACACCCTGTTTCTTAATAAGATCAGATCCTGAGGTTCCTGTGGTCATGAATTTTGGGGGGACACTATTCAATCCAGTATGGACAGGCCTCACCTCTATCTACTTTTTTTGGCCTTACCCCACCTCCCCCACCATGGCATCCTCCCAGGAAGATATCCAGGATGTACCCCAGCTGAGGCTCATGGTCTTTGTGTCCTGAGCTTTGCCCTCATGAGCAACACTCTCTGGTTGTGTGTGTCCTCCACTAGGTTTGAGCTCCTGGTGTGGGACCAGACCTTGCCCATCTCTCCTCCCTGCAGGTAACTTGAAGCTTGAGAGCCCAGCCCCAGAGTGCCGTGGAAGATGATTTGTGTTCTGGCTCTTCATTTAATTAACCATGTGACCCTGCTCTAACCTCTCAGCCTCAGTTCCCCCATCTGTTAGATGGAGCTCTTAAGTGAGAATTTAATAAATTAAATGAGAAAAATTGTGTAAAGCAGCTAGTGCAGGACTCGGGATGCTCACGAGGATAGTTGCCGTGTTTGTTGGTTCGCCTCTGTGCACCTGGCACTCAGTAGGTGCTCAGTAAATATTTGTTGAATAAGTGATTGCATGAGGAGACTTAACTTCATAAGAAATGACATGTCTGTGTTTATGGATAGGACCCTTCCTTAGAAACCCCCCTTCTTCCTGCCCTCAGTCCCCAAGAGCTGGGTAATTACAGTTTGAGTTTCAGCTAAGTGCTGACGAGTGGCGGTGAACAGGGGTCGCAGTTTGAGTCAGGCTCACAGCCCTGCACCCAGCGTTTCTCTTTCATGTGGATGGAACAAACTTCAGCATATTACATTAGCGGTACCTATGGTGGCTGCAGTAGATGAGTCACCGTTTACTGTAAGGCTTTCAGATGCCCGGCATACACATACCAGTCAGGAGAGAAAGGCCCTCTGCAATCTGGCAACCCAGCCACAAGTGGCGAAAAAGAGACATAAAATACTTCTTGCGGTTCCAGTAGTAGGAATGTCTTGGGTGAGGGTCCACAGCCTTCAGCTGCCTCCTTCTCAGATTTCCTCCTGGAGTTTTATTTTGATCTATAAAACAGTGGCAGGCATATTGTGAAGTCAGTTAAACAAGTCTGTGCAAATTTGTGTTTACTTGTTTCTAAACTAGAGGTTTATGCTTGTGTATGGTTTTGTTTTTTTGTGGAATATTTAAAAAAATGTTAAGAGACCTACTCCTGTTTCTTGATATCGGCCACTGAGAACAGTGCTTCAAAGCCTGAGACCTTTCTCCTTTGAAGTAGAAACATCTTTGACTCCTCTCTGCCGCACGCGATGGTTTTCTCTTCCTTTCAAGAGACGAACCTGTGAGCCCTGGCTGGGTGGCTCAGTTGGTTGGAGCGTCGTCCGTGTACCAGAAGGGTTGTGGGTTCGATTCCCGTTCGGGGCTCGTACAGGAGGCACCTGATTGATGTTTCTCTCTCACATCCATGTTTCTCCCTCTCTCTCCTTTCCTCTCTCTCTCTCAAGATCAATGAAAACATATCGTCCAAGAGGATTAGGAAAAGAGAGAGATGATCCTGTATAACTCCATTTGGTTTCCAATGGTAGACAGGGCTTGGGGCATTTTAGTCTTTGAGGATGAACTCGGTATGCAGGCCCAGCATGTTCCCTCTTGCAGGTGGGGCTGGGTGGGGCAGGGTGTGGGGAGCGTGAGTGGCTGGAGAGGCACCCACAGTGTACCCTGTACGTACGTGCCTGGCACTATTCTAAGAATCAGGATCCCTGCAAGCAGGCTTGGTGGCAGGGCCTGGGGCTCTCCTGGAATTTAAAATCCGATTGAATGGATAAAACGTTTTTGTGCATGTCTGTGTGCATGTCAGTGCCATGGGGCTTTGGGTAAATTGTGTAAGCTTTCAGCCTCAGTTTCTTCATCTGTAAAATGGGCCCACTGACACCTTAATTGGGTGGCTTTAAGGATTTGATGAGATTTTTAAGGCACCTAGTACAGGCCTGGTACATAGTAGGGCTCAAAAAGTGGTAGTTGTAATGAGAAGTGCTTTGAATCTGTTGTTTTGAGAGCAGGGATGGTGGAAGGAGCCCTTTGGTGAGAAAGGGGGGTGTTAAGTTGTTCCTTTTAGGTAATTAGTGGTCAACTCCCTGGCTGTCTGTGGAAATTAAGTTAATATCTTAAGTTGGCCTCTGTGTTCACTTGACTAGTTTCTGCCTCTCCCCCTGGATTTGCTGTTGGTCCACGTGCAACAACCCCTTTCCCATACTCCTGGGCCAGTCCCCTCCTCTTGGGCTTCTCTCCTGATTGGCAGACCATGCTTTTCTGGTGTATTTAGAGGATGGCCTTGAGCCCCTGCCATTTAGTTCACCCTCCCCCCCCATGCTCTGGCCCATCAGGCAGAGGAGGTGATCCCAAGGTCCCAGTCAGGCCCTAGGTCTCCCTGAGATTTTTATGCCTCCCTTGGAAACAAGAGGCTGTCAAGGACATCTGTTTGAGGTTTTGAAATTTGGGGTTCTTTGAGACATAGCCAAGGTATATGGGGGCAGTGGTGACAGACTGGACTTTGGGGACATTCAGAGTAATGGTTGCCGTGGTTGGACTTAATCTGCAGTGAAGGCCAATGGGGTTAAGGGGTAGTCCTGTCCTCTCCCATCCCCAAGGCACCCCCCACCCAGTAAGCCAGCTTGGAGGTGGATGACCTTGACCTGGAGCAGCACCCTTGCTGCTTGAATTTGCCAGTCTCACACCGCCCTCCAGAGTCCTTGGTGGGGGGCTTTGTGTCTTGTTTGCAGCAGTACCCTCAGGGCACCCCCTCAGTAAGCCAGAGAGGGAGTAAATGAATGAAGGGCCAAATGAAAGCCCCTCACACTGAGAAAAAATTCAGTTCGGACGGTCTTGCTGCCCCCACGCCTGCAGGAAGGGGGGTTGTAATTCGTTATTATTTCTTCTTTGTATATATTTATGTGCTGGGCTGTGTAGCTGTCGTTTCAGTTGTACCACGTTGAGCCCTAGAGATCTAGTGTAGTAATGGCATGGCCTTAGGGTGCGGCTGGCTGGGGTGAGTGGGGCAGGCTGGGACCAGGAGTATTTTTCTTGCACAGAAGATGTGGTTCCTATGCCCTTTGTGTCATGATAACTGGGTCCAACAGGAGGTAGGAAGCCTACTCGTGGCGGATGGACGAGGTCGAGTGGCCCCTCGTGTGTAATCGTCAGGTTCTGACTCCAGAGATAGTGTTCCTTCTGCAGCAGCACGTGGACCCCTGGGATACTAGGATGCCTTCCTGTCGCATCCAGTCCACCCTGGTCCTGTGCAACCTGCGTGGAGGACAGAAAGAGTGAACAGTGGTTGTCTACTCACTGCCACACAACGGGGCCTGACTGTGAGGGATGGGACTCAGAAACCAGGACAGAAGCCGGCTTCTGTTCCCAAGCCCTGAGTGACAACTGCATGTGTCCGCAACACTGCGGTTCTGGTCTCAGGGAGCCCCAGAGCTCCTCGCTCCTCTCTGCTTCCCAGACCTCTGACCCCTTGTCAATTTCTGGTTCCTTGAAATCAGCATTAGGTCTGGCACTGTCTGCAGCGGAAATTTTCAACCTTTTTCATCTCATGGCATGTAAACTAATTACTAAAATTCTGCACACACCAAAAAATATGTTTTTTTGCTGATCTGACAAAAAATAGGTATAGTTTTGATTCATTCACACCAGACGGCTATTGTTGTGTTGGCTGCTGTCACTTTTTAAATTCGACAATCTAATGGAAAAGATGTCGGTGCCCCTGACTAAATAGTCAGGTGTCGCATGCTTTATAAATTCTTGTGGCACACCTGTTGAAAATCGCTGGTCTACAGCAATGCACATTCCCTTTCTAGAGCCTTCGACCTGGAGTAAATGTCTTGTCCCAGTGTTTTTAATAGAAAGCCACATCAGGGTTGCATTTGCCAGGCACCCCAGCACTGTGGCCCTCAGAAGCCATGGGTCCTTTTCTGGTTAAGTGTTGGCACTTGAGTATCAGCTTTCTTTCAGCAGCGCCTCTTCTTTTCATGCAGGTGGGTACCTGAGGAAACCCAGGGCCCCCAGGTGGTAATTGGGAAAGATAAGACCTCACTGTCTGGGGACCTCTGGGGATGGAACCTAGTTGCAGTGGGGCCTGTACTTTCTCTGTGATCATCAGCTTTAATATGCTCTCATCTGTAATGGAAACCATAACACAGACTGATTACTGAAATTTGACTATTGGGTTAATGAGAAACCTGTGAGAGGGACCCACTTCCTCTTGATTTTTGTTTTATTTTAAACAATTCTGTACAATCTGTTTCATTTCTCTTCCTCTGGACTTTTCTTTTAGAAGAGTCACAAACAACATACTATAAAAACCAAAACCATTTAGAAAATAACAGCGGACCCTGGGGAATACACAGCACTTTCCCTCCAGGGCACCTTCTTTCCTACCATCTGGTTGTGGCTCACTGTGTGTCTAATGGGGTAGCAGGTAGACGTTGCCATGGAGAAACGGCGGCCCATAGAGGGGATGGAGATTGACTGAAGTCCACACCAGAGTAATACTGCTTAGGTTCCAGGCCGGTGCTTCTGCTTCTCCCCAGGGTGCTGCTGCTAGATGTGGGATAGTCTCCCTGTTGATGTGTACCCTTAGCCTTTCCTCCTTGTGGTTTCATTGGTTTACTTAACCGGAGCTTTCACTCAAGCATTGTTATAATAATGCATTTTATGTGGTGTCAGGACAATCTTGAATGGATTTCTTCCCCATTCATCCATTGATCCAAAATATTTCTTGACCTGCTCTGCACAAGGCACTGTGCCAATCCCTGAAGGTCTGAGGGTTGAGAGATAAAAATCTCACTTTTGAAGACTCTTTTCTTTGGAGTTGGGAGACAGAACTATAATACAACTGTAATATGAAGCAGAACAATGTCAGTACTATATATAATAAGCTTACAGGCAAAATGGAATAGTGGAAGGGGGTTACTTTATTAAAAATATGTTTTTATTGATTTTAGAGAGAGAGGAAGGGAGAGGGGAGGAGAAGAGAGGAAAACATCAATTGGTTGCCATCCATAGGCACCCCAACCGGGGATCGAACTCGCAACCTGGGCATGTACCCTGCCCAGCAGTTGAACCGCGATCTTTTGGTGCACGGGACAACACTCTAACCAGCTGAGCCACACCAGCGAGGCAGGGGGTTAATTTTTGTTGAGAGGTGCAGTGGAGCTGTGTTTTGAAGGATGAATAGAATTTTGGTGCCGGCCAGTCTGTGGAAAGGCATTTGGGGAAGTAAGGAGTAGGAGCATGTCGTGGCCACGCTCTTGATTCCTTAATCCCTCACCACACAAACCCAGACACAGAGGGGATCCCGTGCTAGGTTTGATTGGTACTTGCCCAATAATGGTTTTGCAAAATGCTTAGACCTCTTATGGTTGGAGGTGGAAGTTGGCATTAGGAGAGGGCTAGTATTTATTGAGTGTTTTACTTACATCTATCAAATTGACATACATCATCTACTCAAGACACACTGCTAGCAAGTGCTGGAGCTGGGATTGAACTCAGAACTCTGACTCCAGGGCCCCTGCTCTTCCCATACTAATGCCTTACCCCCTTCTCTTGGGAAGTTGCTGATGCTAAACAATAGGGTTCAGGTTGCAAAGTAGAGTTGGCTTCTCACTGGTAGGAATGTTAGTGAAAATATTTTGCTGTCTGAACTCACATCATTCCAACTTTCTGTGGCTAGTGGGAGGAATATTCCCATTGTGGTCATGCTTCGTAGAGGACTGTCCACTGTGCCACTCTTGTAATGTGGTGTTTGACCTGTTTATTGCACGATTGCCGTATGTATTATTTACTGAGGAGCAGGTATTTTCTGACCTATGACCTTCCCAAACTGGCAAGTCACATTCTGTGCTTGAATGGCTTGTTAATGTGTCCCTTATGGAGACAAGCTTTGGACCTGGCAGAGTTGGCCCCGATATCCTTCTGTTTGGTGTGATGTGATGAAATTTTTATTGGACAAACTGATGTTGTGCCATGAAATTTAAAAGGAGAAACAATGAGAGTGAGTGGGGTGAGGAACAGTGGCTGGGTGGGAGGTGGCACTTCCTGGGCCAGAGGCGGTAGATGGGGCATTGGGAATTTTAGACCCATTTTCCCAAGGAATGTCTTGAGACATGAGGGGTGTGTCAAGTAGGTGATCGTCTTCCTGGGAATAGGGTGGATGTTTGAGTCTTAGTAAACATTTGGCAATAATGAAATAATACTCTAATTCTAGAGTGTATCTCAGTGGTGCCTCGGTCTGGTCATTTTGACTCTCTGCCAGGGCTCTGTAGGGTTTATGTAGCAATTACTGTCTGAGGAAGGTGCCTGAGGCTGTCTTTTGTCACGAGGGAGGTGCCATCCCCTTGACAGGTCCCAGTCCCGATCACACAGCTAATTTCTTGTCCCCACTCTCCTCTGTTGACTCCCTCTGCCTCCCTCCTCTCCTTCCTTCCCTTCTTGCTCCATTACAGTACAATTTTAGTTTGCAAGATTTTCCCAGGGCTGCAGATCAGTTAATCTTGGAATCCTCGTCTCCAAGAACATCTTGCCTTTCATCTTTGTTCTCTATATTGGGGTCTGGGATTCTGCTGCTAAAGAAGTTGGAAAACCAGATGCCTAGAGCATTTCTGCAGTACCCACTGTCTGCAGGGGTGGCCCCAGGAGGTTTGTGAGTGAGGCTGCACCTCCTGCTGCAGGGTGCATGTATGGGTGGGGCGGGTGGGGACAGGACCTGACCCCTGTACCTGCCCTGTTGCTCTTACTCTGCTTCTGGAATTTGGGTCCTTCTAGTTCTTGGGGGACTCATCACTCTCCCTATTTCATTCCAGCCTGCTGAGGAAAACAACTTATGGGTTAGTAAGTTCCAAGTTATATGTACTCTTTCCTATAATACTCATTTCATGGACCAGGGAGCTCAGAGGAGTTGAGTACCTTGCTTGATGTCACACAGTTTGTAAGTGAAAGGGCCTAGATTTGAATCCAGATCTGATTCTCAAATTCATGATTTTTACTGCTATATGCATCAGCCGTGCTTTTGCCTATCGTCAAAAATATTATTCCGTCATTTCTTCCTCTTGGGGAGGTGGGCTGGGTAAATTTAGCACTTGTGTGAAGTAGTGTAATCTGTAGATCTCACTTTTATTCACCTTGAAAGTACTGCTTTCCAGTGGTCAGGCATTCTGGGCTTTGATGACTGGTTCAGGTGGGAGGTTGGGGCTTAGGCTTGGGTTCCTTGGTGCAGTGAAGATCAGGGTGAGGAGAAGTTCTGGGAGGCTTACCTCCCAGATCCTGAAGCTGGGTGGTCAAGTCACACACATCAGAGAGCTTCAGAGGCCTGAGGCCATTGGTTTGCTCTCTTCTTTGTCTAAATCTTTCTCTCTCTTTCTGGTCTTCTACTGGATTTCTGATGGAGTACACAGAGCATGGCTCAGCAGATATGGAAGTGGGAAGAACCTGCTTGGAAGGTTCCAGATGTGAAGGGGGCAGGCCTGGGGAGGACTGGAATTGGGTGTGTGTGGAATTGAGAGCTGGATTGCCTGTCTGTTCTCTGCAGTGTGTGGTTGAACAGCGCACTCAATCCGTGGGTCTCGGAGCACAGAGCCGTTACTGTCGCCTCCAGCATGGAGCTGTGAGGTTCGCTCTGCTAAGGTAGTACTTCCCATGTTGTGAATATTAATTTGATTCTCCTTTCCCAGGGTGACCATACCTCTGTTTGAGGTAGTGGGGACACACCTGCTCTAAGAGCTTAGACACCAGGAGTAACCTTAAAAAGAAATTCATGCACTAGGTTGCTGGAAGAAAAATCCAGCTAATCGATGGGCCCCCAAAGCCTGGGAGTCATCCAGAAAACCAGAGAGTGTTTCATTAGCTAGGAACTACTTTTTCTCTGGCCGGATCTCATTGAAAATGAGAAGGGTGTGAGGAGAAGGGATCGGGGACTCCTGAGTTTGTTGAGTCCCAGCAGACAGAATCCCTGCTGGTGCTGCCTGGGTGGGACCAGAGGGTGACTGGCCACGGAGATCTCCTTTACTGAAGCCTTCCTCGCAGCTCAACCCTCCCTCTCCAGATGTTTACTGAGAACTGAGTACTCCAGAGCTGCAGCTGAAGAACTCCAACTCATTTAGCCTCAGTCACTCACGTCTTGGGCTGCTGGTCATTCATTCTCTGGGTGTTGGGAGGTGGGAGGGGGTGTGCAGGCCTCGCCCAGCAGGCTGCCTCTGCGCCGAAGGTCCTGGGAACCATAGAGCTATATACACTGAGATGGGCCTTCCAGTTCCCTTTCGTCAGCCCACCCCTGACTTTGTAAAGGGGTGGCTGGGACGCAGAGAGGGGAAGCCACAAAGTCACACAACTCTAGGCAGAGAGTCAGCTCACAGAACCTGCTCTTTGCAAAGGGGTCTTCCGAGCACAGCCCCAGACTGCACAGGATGCCGGTCCTGTCTGCCCTGCCCCGTTTTCCTGGGAAGCAATGAGGACTTCACGACTTCCTTTCAGATAATGCATTTGGGTACAGTTTGCCTGGTGGTTGCCTAAATTTAAATGAAGTGGGCTGGGGTGGGTGGTAGTGAAGATTGGCTGGGTGCTTTCATTAAAGCACAGTGTGTTGGGGGAAGGTTCGATTTTTATTTTTACTTCACTGAATGCGGGATGAGCACAGAGCTGCGGTTCCCCCCCCCCCTTTTTCTTCTTTTAAAATTATTAAGTATCTACAGAGGCGCAAGTCAGGACTGGTGGTGCATTCCACTTTCAGCCTGAGTATAAACTAAAGTAGGTTGAACTGGGATATTTTGCATTTTGTGATGGTTAAGTACAGTTGTGGGCACGCCACTAAACATCTGTAGAGCTGTTCTGGTTAGACCTGGGCATCATTCCCAAGTCTGGGTCCTCGTGGCTGTGTGACCCTGGTTATCGTTTCTGAACTTCACTTTTCTCTGTAGAATGTTCAGAGGGAGACCTGCGCTTTAGAATTGCTGTATATCCAAATTCACATGTGTGAGTTCCTGGCATGCTGCATGGGACACGGAGGCCACTCCCGCATTATTGTTGGTTGTCCATCCTCTGTCCTGCCTTCCATGCCTTGCCCCCAACCAAGCTGGAAATGGATCAGGGGGTGAGATTGAGAGGAGGGGTTAGGGGCTGGTATAGAGGCTTGTGCTGGAGTGTGTGTGTGTGTGTGTGTGTGTGTGTGTGTATGTATAGGGGAGATGGAGTTTGTGGGGAACCTGGCTTGACTCTTTGAGGGGCATGAGGAACGTATCAGGGCCCTGAGCACCCCAGAAGAACATCTTCCTGGGGGTGACCTCATCACTGTTAGCCTTGAAAATCCCTATTTAAAAATATGATCCATTTATTGTTTCTCTGGTTATAAAAGCAACATGTTAGAGAAAAGTTGGAACGTACAGAAAATCATGGAGAAGAATATAAAAGTCATCCATAATCCCACCCTTCTGGAAGAAATGTGTGTGAGGATTTTGACGTCTATGTCTCCATACACATAGGGTGTGTTTGCCTGCTTGTTAATTTTTACAAAATTGGAATCATAATGCACATGTTATTATGCAGTGTGCTTTCAAACCAATATTCTGCCGGAATTTCCTAGTTGTAAGCTGATCTTTACCTGACTTGGGTGGTGGCACTGCATCCTGTTACTCGGATACTCTGTTATTTAACCAGCCCCTGTGGTGCATCATTTGCATCGCTTGTCATTTCTTTTGCTCCTTCGTGCCATGCTGCAGTGAGTTTGGGAATGCAGATTTGAGTAACTGGATCACTGTTTTAGGAAAGCAGTTCCCTGCTGAAGCTTGGCGAACCGAATGGCTTCATTAGTTTCCAGTTCGTTCGTGCCTTGCATGCTCCCTAGATCTTTGGGCTGTTTTCCGTCGGGTGAGCACTGTACCTCTCCTGCGTTTCCATCCCATTCTCCACCCTTCAACCACTTGTCCTCCGGGAAGTCCTAGTTATCAGGGGCATTGGTATAGTGAGACCTCTCGGCTGCTCCAGAAGATCCTGGTTCGAGCTCTGACAACGTCATTTACTAGCAGAATGACCCTGAAAAATTTGTGCTTTTTGACACTTTGGTTTTCTTATATGGAAAATGGGGGCAATGCCTTTCTAATCAGGTGGCGAGGGTGAAATACAAGCATGACCTCTGGTGTGCGTTGTAACCTCAGGTACCATAAAGATGTTAGTTGTTAGTATTGACCACTTGGCCATGGCCCTTAACCTGGAGGAGCAGGACCCAGTGGTGTGCTGCAGCTGGCTCACGCCAGCTCAGGAGAGCGGATTGTGCACATCTCTTCCCAGCTCCTGTCCCCTGGCCCTCACATTGGCAGCTTGAGATTGGCCCTAGTATTTACACCATGGAAAGTGACATATGCTAAAATCAGTACTTTTTTGTGTGAGAGCTGGTTGTTAAGCATTTACCAGCACTTGACAGTCCTAGTCTCCAGTGCACTTGTTTGACATTTGACATTCGTTGTTTTGAATTTGAGTTATATCTCCTTTCATATACAGGCAGGCCTCAGAGATATTGTGGGTTCAGTTCGAGACCACCCAGATAAAGTGAGTATTGCAATAAAGTGAGCCATAGTCTTTTTGCTGGTGGAGGTCTTGCCTTCAGTATGTAAAAAATAGAACATCTGTGAGGTGCGATAAAGCAAAGCGCGATGAAATGAAGTATGCCTGTATTAAGGTCTCATTTTCCCCAGATGGACTTACAAGCTCTTGAGGGCAGGAATTAGGTCTTAAGACTTTAAATTGCTTGAATGATGGCTATGATGGGGACCCATGAAGCAGCATTTACACAAATGAGCTCATGACTTTAAATTACATGGAAACATTTTCCACTAAGACTTAAGCTCTGAGGGATGCATGGCGTCTATGCATGCCCAAGGCCCAGTCCTCTCTTAGTGATCATTTATAGATGGGTCTTACATACACAGAACCTTAGTTATTTAGCCTAAAAACTGCCCAGGGTATAATAAAGAGGCTTTATTTCCCTGCGTTTCCATCGGTGATGGTAATAATAACGGTTAACAAGTAAGAGCTAACATTTATTGATTGTTCGCTGTGTGCCAGGTGCATTCTAAATGCTTTTACAATCGTTTTCTTGTTTAATCTTCACCCCAGTCACATAAAGACTACATTAATATTACCCTTGTTTTAGAAGTGAGGAAAACGTGAAACTTAGAGACGTTAAGTAACTTGGTGATGATTGAGGAAGATCCAGGATTGACTGCTCATGCGTGCGTGCATTCATTCATTCATTCATTCATTCATTTATTTGACATCTAATTCTGGCCATGTGCTGAGTGCTGCTCTGGCTGCCAGGATGAATAAAACCAGTCCCTGTCCTCATGGAACATTTATTTTTTCTGGTGAGCAAGACAGATAAGTAAACATATGAACATACACTCCCATTCCGGGTTTTGCCAAGGTCTACGAAGAAAATCAATCAGGGGAAGGAGATGAAGACTGATGGGGCAGAGCCAGAGTTTGTCTGTGTAGATTCTAACCCTGGATGTCTACCTCACTACCCTTGAAACTCAGCCCACTCTGTAGCCAGCTGAGCACCCTGCACACAGTAGCCCCTCATCACATTTTTATTGGCGGGGTGCTCAGTGATTGGGGGTGATACAGGAAGGCTCAGTGAGAGCCCCTGGTGAGCTCAAATCAGGGGTAGATGCTCACAGGACCCTTCCGTGTACTGAGGTGCATGCTGAGGGTTCCCAGATGTGCCGGGCAGGACGGCTGAGCAGTGCAGGCGGGAGGAAGGGAACGAGCTCTGTGTTAGTCAGGGGGTTGGAGGGGTTTTGCAGACTTAGAATCGGAGACCCCCGGAGCTAGCAGCTTTTAGAGGTCAGTGCTCTCATGATACACATGGACATAGGAAGGCGTGGGGAGGGCGGGATGATTCCCCTGAGGCCACCCTTGTGTTCACTTAGGGCGGAGCCCAGTTTTTCATTCCCAGCCCTGTATCTTGTGTAACACCACCATCTCCCAGATTTTATTTTTTAATCCCCAGCTGGGGAATAATGGCAGATGGGTGCGGTAAGCCAGTTTAGGGATCTGCTTAAGGGCAGCCCCTAACTCAAGGAATTCAGGGGCCAGAGTGGGTTAGGAAGACAGGCTACTCTGCTCCCCAAAACTTACTTCTAGAAGATAAGACCTTCTTGTGTGTAAAAGACAAAAAGTATTTTAAAGCCACTTCCCTCTCCCCCATGCATTGTGGACCAGTCAGTGTCCAGTGTGGTGGAGCCAACATCGTGGAGCATCTGCTCTGGGTTCATTTGATAAACCGTGAAAAGCCCTGCCCTGGGAGGTAGGGGAGCTGGGATGCGCTCTGCTGTTAATTAATGAGCTCTGTGATACTGGGCTCCTTCTGGGCTTCCTCCCCTGTAACAGGCGGGGGCTGGTCGAGTGGCTTTTGCTGCCCCTCTTTGCTCTGACCTTTATTCTAAGCTGGAGAGCAGACAGGGTCCCACCCACAAAGCGCGTGAGTCTTTCAGTTTCTTTTCCAAGTGGCCATTGCTGCCTGGGGTGCAGGGTTCAGGGAAGGCCTTCAGGTCTGGGATGGCCTCCTGCAGGGAATTTCTTGGTCTGTGGGTGCCGAGTATTTTCCGGCTCGGTTCCCAGTTCTAAGCCACCTGGTCCTCGCTAGTGGTTAGGTGGCCGTTGCCCACACAGGACGCTCCCCACAAGGTGAAGCTCGCCCACACGCGTTTTCCTAACACACCCACGCTGTCGACCCGAGGGGGTGAAATTTTGGGCGGACTTTCCTGATGGTCGGCGGCGGTGATTTCGTGTCTCGGAACAGCGTCGCCCTCCTGCCGTGCCCCCGTGGCCCCCGGCTGCAACTGTGCAGCGCAGCCAGAGCCAGGGCTTCAGAGCTAAAGTGACGAGGTGCCGAAGCAACAGGAAGTGGGGAAGAGCAGAACAAAGCTTGCCGTGTGTACTCAGAACGCTGTTGACCTTTTTTTCTCTTCTTTTTAAAATCATATCGTTCTCTTACATTGTTGAGGCACAAGTTCTTGTTTGTTTGAAAAGGTTCAGGCCCTGGAGAGGCGCGCCGGGCGTGCGGGGCGCTGCGGGTCCTCGGGTGGGGGGCAGCCGCGCTCCCCCCTTCACTCAGGGCTGGGGAAAATGATTTAAATCGCTCCTCTTTTAGACCCTGCTTTGTAGGACGGATTTAGCTCTTCTTGTACTGAATTGAAGACGGTGGGGAAAGTGGAATTCTGCCCCCACACTCTTTCTTTTCCTGCCTCTGCCTTCGTTTCTCATTTCCTACCGATGACTTAAAAAAGGAGAGAGGGCGCATTCAGTAGTTTCTGGTGTTGGGAGGGCCCCCCTCGTGTGTTGACCTTAACGAGACCAACCCGCCTCCCCCAAGCCTTCTGCGAGCTGACACTCTCTAAGATGCCTCCCACCAGGGACGGCACACTTCACACATTCGGGGACACGCTTCACGTGGTGGGGGCTCACTGGCTGGCCAGGTGGAGAGAGGGGTTGTGCGCTTAGACAAATAGCTCTTCATCTGAAGAGCAGATACGGTGCCGAGGGTTGAAGCGACTGGTTGGCGGTCCCCCTTCGGGTACTGGAGCGCAGTTAGCTCAGGTTGGGTTAGCGACGCTGGGCTTTGGGGGCTGAGCCAACACTAACGGTGCTGGTGGGAAGAGCTGGGTGTCTGTGGAAGCTTCACCTGCATTTCCACAATTTAGCCTCCTACCAAGCTTATGAAGTTGGGAGGGAAGATATTATAGGAACTCAATCACTGATGGCTGGGTAATAATGAAATAATGATTTCATTAGTAATGAAATAATGAAAACAGGAATGGTGAGCCAACACTTACGGGATACATTCTTTGGGTCCCAAAGCCTGGTGCTAGGTGACAGGTTTGATCTTATTTATTGCTGAGGGAACTCCATCGTACAGGGGAGGACAGTGGAGGCCTGGAACAGTAATCTCAGTGACCCAAAATAATGGCGTGGGTGGGTCCTGGGCCTTAGTGCACTTGTGCCACAATGTGGGTCTCCTGTGTCACCTTCTGTGTTCACTGGCGTCATTTCTGAAATGGCTGGGTTTGGGGTATGGTCTGTGGCCTGGCAGTAGAATGTCTCTTTGGGGGAAGCTCGCTGGTCTAGGGGACGTCCCGACCCTGATTCCATTAGCTTTGCTGTTGGATAGGCAGCCTTGTCACTGAGACGCAGGCGCACCTCCCTACCCGCCACAGCCCCGCAGGTTTGTGTCAACTGTATTCCATTGACACTGCACTGGGGCACAGGCTATTTCAAAGAAAAGTTGTTGTTTTCTTTCTTTCTTTTTAAGCCACTTCTCTCCCCAATTCTATTTCATGTCGATGACATTTTGGCTTTGCCTTGATCATATAAGTATGTAAGGCCTACTCTGAGTTCAAGTCTTGGTGGAAGGGGTGTGGGACAGAGATACTCTGCACTTGTGAGACTTGGGCACCTTCCTACCCTCTTGTGGCTTCACTTTTGTTTTGCTTGTTTTTTTAATCCTGCTGGACTAGAGGGATGGAGGGCATAGTAAGTGGGACTGTCAGCTAATTTAGCAAACGTACACAGTGAATGGACCGGATAGGGCATGGGGCTTAAGCCCCAGCAGGGCGGCCTCCAGTGGAAACTTGGCATTTGGGGGCTAATTCTGGGAGTTCTAAACAACTTGCTAGTGGAGTCCCACCTGAAAAGCCCAAGCTTTAGGTGTCTCTTACTCTGGCGGTGCCATCAAGCTGTCTAGAGTTGATGGTGGTGATCGCTGGCATTTTTCAAGTGGATGAAACTTTGGGAAGAATGATAAAGCTTTAAGGCAAACCTCATGGCAGTGTGGTTTTCAGTTTTTTATAAATCAGACATACAGAGAGGTGGTTTTGCTTGATTGGGACCTATACCACTTGACTGTGGTCAGTGGCCGCAGTGCAGCGTGATGTGAGGCCACCCAGCCCCGAGTCCAAGGCCACGTGGGTGGGCTCAGCTCATATTGCTCCCGTTCTAATGCCCTTGGGGGTTGGGCACCATCTAACTGATAGATGAGTTACGCACAGATAAAAAAATCCTTCTAAACCTTTGGTCCCGTTTCTTTTTAATGTTTCCCATTCTGTTCCAATACTTCCGTAATAAAGTTAACATTTTTTAAAACTCCACAATGAAATAAAAATTCCACTATGAATCTTTTAACAGCATTTATCTGAGTGTAGCCCAGGTTCTGTTGTCTCCCAGTTGGTTTTAGTGCTCTGCAAGCTAGACAGCTCCCTGGGTAGAAGGTTGCAAGGTTCAGTGTAGCATCTTGGTCTGTTGATTGTAAAAATTCTTATGGGAAATGTGACCTGGAGAGTGAACAAGAACTTGGCTTTTTTTTTTTTTTAACTAAAAAGTGATTCTTCTATCTTTGATTATTTAAGTTCTGTGAGGAGTTCAGTGTTCAGCACTGGGGAGGGATTGCCTCCCCTGCTCAGCCTTGAACAATTTAAAATTAATAGTGTTTGTGGCTTAGAAACCCACCTTGTCATTAACCACCAGTGAACGCCAGCTTGAAACACGTTCTTGTGCCAGAGTAAACCACAGGTTGTGGACAAACATGAAGGAAATCGAGGGCAAGTTAGAAGTAAAAGGTGCAGGCTGGGAGGGGGGGGTAAGTAGAAGGGGGCTGCAGAACAGGCAGAGGAGCAAGGAAGGCAGGTAAGCAGGTTTAAACTTTACTAGTGAGAGAAAGTTAACAGTGTGTGAACTAAGAATTGATGCTCTAATTTCTGCATTTCCTTAGATTTGTATTTTGAAACTTCAGAGAAAAAAACACCATAGTGGAACATTCTGTTTGTTGGAGTAGATTGAGCTCCATCAGCCCGCTTTGTCAAGTTAGACCAAATTTATCCAGGACAGCGGTTCTCAGCTGGGGGTGATTTTGCCCCCCAGGGGACATTTGGCAATGTCTGGAGACAGTTTGGTTGTCACAACTGTTTGGGGCTGTGTTACTGTCAACTAATGGGTAGAGGCTTAGATGTTAACTAAATATTTCACAATGCACAAGACAGCCCCTCGCCCCGACCCCCCAACAAGGAATTGCCAGCCCTAGTGCCCAGGCTGAGAAACCTTGATCTCAGGACTTGGTTGCTGTCCATTCAGCCTCAGACAGAGCATGTCTTGGCACTGGGCTGTGGGAAGTACACTCTTCTACTGAAGTGGAACCTGCAGGTCCTGAAAGCTTGCTGCTCCGAAGGTCTGCAAGGTCCCTGGAATTGGCATCTTGGCCTCCCTATAATAACTCTACAGCTTAGAATCATATTTCACCCTTTTTTTTCTAACGTTTTTCCATCTTGTTGCTCCATGGACCCGTCCCCAACATGAATTCTCTAACTTAGTGTATTTTGCCCCCACCCCATACAAAAATTCTATAATTTGAATTTTTCCTGCTTTTCTATCTGAACCAACCACCTTAAGGCTGTATTGGATGAGTCATTGGTCCTCTTTGGGACATCGCTTTTCTCTGCCCTCAAGCAGGTAATGAGTAGGATGGCTCCTGCAACAGGGTGTGCCCTGTGTGCCATCCCTCTGCCCCACACATAGAGAGTTAAAAATATGAACTATTTAATAAACTGTAGACCTACCACCAGTCAACTATAGAGCACACGCCTCTTTCAGGCCACTTTTTGACAAGTTTCAGGTAAGAGTGATAGCATATTAAATTATTAGGCAGTTTTATGACTCTGCAGGGAAGAGTTATCCTTTGATGGATAAATATTGCTGTAGCTCAATTTAGAACTTGACAAATGCTGATTTACAGCTTAAAATATATATAAGGGTTATTTTATGATGAAGTGGCAGTGGGAGGGGGGCAGGTTTGAAAGTAATGGCTGTGGCACCTTTGAGTTACATGCCATTAAAACACTGCCACGGGCAGAGCTGCAGGGAGGGTTCTTGGTGCTGCTGGGGTCTCAGCCTCTCCCAGCAGGTATGGCACAGTCCCTGCTAATAGTGCTTTGAGGCTCTGTTAGAAGCCTGGGTGCCCCGGGTCCCTAGCAGTTGATCCTGCTGTGCACCTCTGAGGGATCCCACTTGCCCGTGTTTGGAACTTCAGGGTGGCAATGGTCCCAGGGTCATTGACAGTACATTTTTCAGATAAGGAAGGTAGTTTTGAGGATGATGCCTTCACAACCTAATGGAGGAGGGAAGCTTGGTGAGTTCCTTGTGTTTTCTGGATGTGGTGGTCTTCCTACTTTTGAACTGAAAAAACCCCAGGGGCATTTGAACTGACAAGTATGGATGCTATAGGAATAGAGAATTTATCATTGAAAGTGACCTGTAATACCCGTTTCAGGCACACATACATAGTGATGGTAGAGCTAGATCATTACTTACAATCTTTTCCTATTGATGGATTGATTGGATAGTTAATGCGTGCACATGGTATAAAAGTTGGAAGTTAGCAAAGAGTTTAAAGTGATGTGTAGTAATTCTTCCTCCCCTTCCTGCCCCGGGTCTCCCAGTTCCCCTCTCTAAGGTTATTAGCTTTTTATTAGCCTTTTCAAAGGTAATCTGTGCATATATCGACACACAGTATTTTCAACACACTGCCTTGCTATCATGTTGTTCTGTGTCTTCCTGTACTACCTCACGGTGTGCATGGAAAATGATTCCATGGCATGACACAGAGAATGGCCTCAGTGTTTTTCACAGCTGCGTAGCAGTTCATTTCACGAACCGTGATTTATTAAAGCAGTGCCCTAACAGTGGATGCTGGGGCTGTTTCCAGTTTTTGTCATCAGAAATCACACTGCAGTGAGTGTCATTGTACACATACCATGTTGCACCTGTGGGAGTATGTGTGCAGAATAAATTCTTAGAAGTGAAATTGCTGGTAAAAGCAAATAGACAGCTGTGATTTTGGTAATCATTGCAAGTATCCTTTAAGGAGGTGGTAGCAATTTACATCAACACCCTCAATGAATGAGACAGCTTCACCAACACAGTGAGTTTATCAGACGGGTTGATCTTTGCCAGCCTGATAGGGGAAAATTGGTATCTCAGTTCGTTTTCATTTGCATTTCTTTTATGAGTGTGGCTGAGCATTTTTTCCACAAGTTTTAAGATCCATTGTAATTCCTTTTCTTTCAGTTCATATTCTTTGTCTGTGTTTCTGTCAGGTGGTCGGTCTTTCACAGTCTGTTCAGTTGGTATCTTTTTGACCCATTTCTCTTTGGCAGAGCTCACTCCTGGGGGCTGAGGCAGACTATGTATAAATGAGGCTTTGGAGAGTGGGATGAATGGACAGCCCTGGCCATGAAAATGGGCCCATTTTCTTGAGTGGCCATTACTGCCTCCGAGGCTGTGGAGTCCCCTAGCTTGGCATTTTCTAGCCTCACCCTGCAGTGCTCCTTCAGAGATGGCAACACTGACCCAGGCAGGGAGCAAGTGCCCACTGGTGTGCTGAATGCGAGGATGGATTGGTTTGGGGGAAGCCAGGGTTGGGAGGAGGAGCCTGGGCACAGCGGGTGCTGAGCGTTTGCATGGAGGCAGATTCTTGGGAAAGGGGCATGGCAGCTACACAGAAAAATTTCAAGCACATGGTGTCCGAGAAGTCAGGGAAGATAGGAAGCACTTATTTTTTAGTACTATGTCAGCTACATTGTAAGCGTTATTCTCGATGTGTGGGGGTTTTTTCAACCTTCAGACACTTTTTTTTTTCTTTAATCTTCACCCGAGGATATTTTTCCATTACTTTTCCAGAGAGAGTGGAAGGGGGAGAGAGAGAGAGAAACATCAACGTGAGAGAGAGACATCAACTGGTTGCCTCTGGTACTCGTCCCAGCCAGGGCTGGGATGGAGCCTGCAATTGAGGTGTGTGCCCTTGGCCGGAATCGAACCCGGGACCCTTCAGTCCGCGGGCCGACACTCTAACTACTGACCCAAACCGGCCAGGGCCTTCAGACACCTTTTCATTGAAGTTTATCTAAACATAAAGCAGTGGTTCTGAACTGAGTGTGCTCCTCCTCCCCACCCCACCCCCCGGGCATTTGGCAGTGCCTGGAGACCTATTTGGTTGTCACATTTCGGGTGCAGAGGAAGGAGAATGCCACTGGCATCTAGTAGGCAGAGGCCAGATGCCGCTGAATGGTGCGCAGGACAGTTCCCACGACAAAGAATTTCAGCTCGAAATGCCGATGGTGTCAATACATGAAAAGCCCTCATGTAAAGGACTGGGATCCTGTTGTTAACCTGAAAATAAAATACGATAGAGCCACTGTTTCTTTCAGTTTTCACAGTTGGGGACCCTGTATAATGTCACATTTGGACTCACCGAATTATAACATTGAGACGAACTTCACCTGAAAAGGTGTGGAGGTTGAAGAACAACACTTTGAAAATAAAACTAGCACACGGTTTAAAAATAAGCCTATTGGATGTTTTCTGAGTTTTCAGACGCCCTGTGGGCTTCCGGTGGGACCTGAGACCTGTCACCAGCACTCGTCTTCCTCCTGCTTCCACTCTTTTCCCCATGGGTGTGCCACGGACAGAAGGGGTAGAAATTTTTAACCTGAGACTCCTGAAAGCAGAGTCATTGGCTCCAGCAGGGTGGCAGTTTCAGGGTAGCAGGCTCGCAGCACAGTGGGAGCACAGCACTGGGACCCTGCTGGGCTCTCTCTGAGTCTCCAGCACCCCAGTTTCCCAAGCCCTCAGGATGCCTGTTCCCGGGTGGCCTTCAACCTCAGAGGTTCAGAGGAACCAGCAGAAATACCCTAGTATTTTCCTCTTTGTTTTCAGAGAGGGAGGCGGCTAAGAGCGCATGTTGGGGACCCAAGCTGCCCACTTGAAATCTTTATTTCTCACATATGCGTGACTTTGGGCAGGCCTCAGTTGCCTCATCTATAAACGGGGAGTAATATTAGCATCATTATGAAGATTAACTGAGTTAGTGCATGGAAAGGATTTAGCACAGTGCTTGGAAGGGGTAGCTATTATTAATAGTAGTAGTAGTAGTAGTAGTAGTAGTATCGTTGTTATTAGTATTGGTTTCAGCCTTTGGGAGCTCTTGCCCCTCCTGTGCAATTCTGTGAAAACCTTTGCTGAGATGAGCCAGCATACCAGATGCCAGGGGAGCCCCTGGTGGCTTCCCTGAGTCCACGTGCACACGAGTGCCCTCCCCTTGGCTGGGTGGGCCCTGCTTCTCCCGGGGGGCTCCAGGAGCTTGTTCTCAGTCCCCCACCTGACCGCCTCCATGCAGTGCGGGCAGGCGTGGGCCTGCCTCTCTGAGACGGCCCCTCCTCATTCCCTCTTCTGATTTCAGTTCCCACAGCCATTTTCCCTTTTCCCACCGCATCATTTGGAAAAGCCCAAGTTGGAAGCTGGGGGGTGATGTGTCTGGGCTGCGGGCTGCCTTGTCATGTAGAACTCCGCTTTGGTCAGGCCAGGTCTTGGGCTCCCTGCTGTTTGTCCTCAAGGTGCATTTCAGCTGGGTCTCAGCCACAGTCACCAACAGTCTGCCAAGAAGTTGTTCGGTGAAGCCAACTGTTAATTTCGTTTTCATTCAGCTTTGAGGTTCGTGTTCAGATAGTTTTCATGGATGTTGTAATGGCCGGGGATCGCAGGATCTCATGCCTGGGTAGGTGGTTCAGTCAGAGTGCTTCAGTCAGCGCCCTGTTTTAAGAAGTCACTCAATAGCCCTGTCAGTATGGCTCAGTTTGTTGGAGTATTGTCCATGCACTGAAGGCCCATGGGTTCAGTTCCCAGTTGGGGCAAGTGAGGGAGGCAACTGGCTGATGTTTCTTTCTCGGGTGAGGGGTTAAAAAAAAAAAGTCACTTAATATACAGAATTTTGTAGGATGCAGTGAGGCGATAGAGGGAAAGGGGCAGATAAACACTCTCCTCCAGGGAACTTCCAGGCCAAGGGGGCCCGGGGGATGGCATAGCTCCTGACATCAGGTGCTCCCTATCTGTTTGGGGAGATACAGCCCCAGCCCTCATGGGGCCCTCTGTCTGACGGAGGAGGCATAGGATGAATTCACAGTCTGATGGGGAAGACAAACCCTGCTTATCCAGCCTGATGGAGGAGACCTGCGTCATGCTCTCTGACCCAGTTTGTTGTGTGTGAACAGAAAAATCCCTCAAGGAAATGATGGAATGGAGCACTTCTGAATCCCATAACTTTCTTTCAGGCTCCATACTAAAAGTAGGGGAGATAGGCCCTGGCCATTGGGGCCTAGTTGGTTTGGAGCATTGTTCTGTGCACCAAAAGGTTGCAGGCTCCATCCCTGGTCATGCAGAAGGCAGCCCGTTGGTTTTTCTCTCTCACATCGATGTTTCTCTCTCTCCCTTCCCCTCCTCTCTCTCTAAAAAAATCAATTAAAAACATATTAGAAAAGAAATAATGTTAAAAAAAAAAAAAAAAGGAGGGGAGATAGGAGAGACTGGGGGAACCCCGGCAGAAGCCGAATCAGCAGTGCCCTCTGCTTGGGCTGTAGCCGCCGCTTTGAGTGGCCTCCAGGGGCCGAGCCCCGCCCTGAGACAGTGTGGAGGCTGTGCTATCTTTAGTGGTCACCCTTCGTAATCTTTGGAGGACGTTGCTGACGTGGCTGCTTCCTGGGCTGGACCTTTCTCCCTAGAGAGCTGTGCCTTTTTGGGGTAAGAGTTTGGTGTGGGGCAGAGGAGGCAGTGGCAAGTGTTGCGGGCTTCAAACACTTGGCTGCTATTCCTTGCCTTCTCCCCAGTCAGGAGGTGAGGCTTTTACACCCTTTGAGCAGTCATCTTAGGGTCAGAAACTAAGAATATCATAGAAAGGACCTTAGACATCATCTGGTCATATCCTCCCATTTCACAGAGGAGACTATGGAGGCCCAGGGAAGGGAAGTGTTTCTCACACTGCTGCTTAGAGGCTGTGCTGGGTCTGGCTTCTGAACTGGTTCCCTGGCACAGGTGGCCTGGTAACAGCATTGATCAGGGTGGTTCTGTAAAGCCTGTCAGGTGAGTTATTCCCCAGCTCAGAGCCCTGCATGCTCCCATCCCACTTGGAGCACAACCAGAGGCCTTACCGTGGCATCAGGGCCGGCCCGATTTGGCTCCCACCTGCCACTCTCCTCATTCCTTGACTCACCAGAACATTCTCACCTCAGGGCCTTTGCCCTTGCTGATCTTTTGCTTGGAATGTCTTCCCTGGATATCTGTATGGCTCACTCCTTCACCTCCTTCAGAGAGTCCTGGCCTGGCCATTCTAGATAACATGCCCTTCCCTGCCACTTAAAAAAAAAAATACTGTTACTGATTTTTACAGAGAGGAAGGGAGAAGGAGAGAGAAAGAGAAACATCGATGTGAGAGCTGAACATCAATCAGTTGCCTCCTGCATGCCCCCCACCAGGGACTGAGCACAGGATGACACCCAACCCACTGGGCCACACCGGCCAGGGCCTTCCTTTCCATTTTTTATTCATCTTATCCTGCTGAGTTTTTCTCGGATAATTTTTTTTTTTACCATCTTACATGGTATATATTCATTTATTTATTAACTCTTCCCTTATTTCCTCCCTCTGTTTTGTTCACTGCTATATCCCCAGCACCCAGAACATTTCTGGCACATAGAAAGTTCTCAGTATCCACTCGCTTAAGGAAGGAAAGGAGGGAAGGAGGAAGAGAGGGCAAAACACAGATTGAAACCAAAGGAACCCAGGTGCTTGGTGTTGGGGATGGTTTGGTTCGTCTGTGCTGTAGGGAAAGGACAGAACTTGACGGTGTGGCTGAGTCCCATCCCTTTGCAGTGGCCGTCTGGACCTGTCTCTTTGGTGTGGTGGCCCGGCAGCACTTCCTGTCTGCCCCTGGGCTCCATCCACACTGCATGATCCTTGTTCCTATAACTGAAAAAAGCTCCGTTACACTCCACTCTTCCCAGAAGAACTGTTTAATAACTGCCCCGGATTTGGAAAGGCTCTGAACCCTTCACTAGAGCCCTCTGGCCCTTCGCCAGATGATGGACTGGAGGTTGTACTGATGGAAGGAAACTGCATCTTCTTCCTTGGGTTCACATATCTTCAGTTTATCTACACCACCCGACTCTCCTCCCAGGGACAGGTCCTAGACGATTTGAGTTGAGGATCCAGGAGAAAATGGGGGGTGGAGGGCATACACCTAGCATATGAATTTTGGTTGCCAGCATGAAATTGGGAGGTTGGAAGGGGAAGCTGCAAGCTCTCGGGCTCTGGCCCTGCCCCTTTTTGTGGGTGGCCGTGGCCGGCTACTTCCCTGTCACAGCACAGCTTCCTCATCTGCGAAATGAGAGTTGGACTAAACCTGGGGGGGGGGACGGTTGGGGGGGTCAGGCTTCTGGAGACCCATATGGATGGGTTGTTCCTAAGGTCCCTTCTAGCACTGACATCAGCATAGACAGCTGTGTTTTAAATTCACCCCTCTCTTTGGATCAAACACCAGATTTTTGGTGAAACCATGACTTCCTTGATACGCTGGAAATAAAAGGGACAGTTTTAAAAAAAGTAAATATTTAAAACGTTTTCTCAGAACCAGTTACTTCAGTAAGTATGGGGTGTTTTTTTCTTTCTTCATTTTCTTTCTTTCTTCTTCTCGGTCTTATCCTGTAAGCGATTACAAGATCAAACAAGTTTCAGTTTGAGTCCCCTGCTTTACAGTCTGAGCCTGCCGACTTGTCACGTTGACTTTCAGCGAGACCGGCGGTTCCGGGAGGCCTGAGCAGCCCACTGTGGGCCGCGGGCAGGGCCCGGCTCTCGGCAGCTCGGAGCTGGGTCTCCAGCCTCATCCCAAACCCTCGCCTCTTGCCCAAGACCAGCTACACACTTTACCGGGCTCAGTGCAAAATGAAAACGGGGGGCCCCTTGTTTAAAAGTTATTAAGACTTTTAAGACGGCCACAGCAGCGCATTAAACCAGTGCGTGGCCCTGTGAGCCCGCACAGGCTGCACCTTGACGCCGGCTCTGCTTTTTCATCTGCCATTGCCGGGACCACGGAGGACCATAAAACACATTTAAGAGTCATTATAAATTCCCTCAGCAGGAGTTTGAGGGGTTTCTGTCACGGCCTGGTGATTCAGGGCGGCCGTGCTGAGCCACTGTGTGTTGGAGACTCCTGCCAGCGCCGTGGGGAGGGTTGGACGGTGTCTACCGAGCTGGTGGCAGGAGCGGAGAAGGAAAGTTTATAAGTGGTTGCGAGCGATACTGGACGCTCCTTTCTGCAGGAGCATCGTGTGTTTTGCCCTTTAAAATGTGGTCCAGCCCGGCCGGGCGGGGCTCAGCGGTTGAGCGTCGACCTAGGATCCAGGCGATGGGGGTTCGATTCCCGGTCAGGGCACATGCCCGGGTTGTGGGCTGCAGCCGATCAATGACTCTCTCATCATTGATGTTTCTGTCCCTCTCTCCCTCTCCTTTCCTCTCTCTGAAATCAATAAAAATATTTTTTTAAAAAAAAATAATAAAATAAAATAAAATGTGGTCCATCCATACAGTAGACTGTTATCCAGCCATAAGAAGGGATGAAGTACTGATCATGCTGCAACACGGGTGACCCTTGAAAACATTATGCCACGTGAAAGGAGCCAGACCCAAAGGCCACATGTTGTATGGTTCCATTGATATGAAATGTCCAGAATGGGCAAGTCCATGGAGAGAGAAAATGGTTGCCAGGGGAAGAGGGGAGTGGGGAGTGGCTGCTAAGGGGTGTGGAGTTTCTTTGGGGGGGTTATGAAATTATTCTGAAATTAGATAGCAGTGATGGTTGTACAAGCTCCTGAATATACTAAAAACCACTGGATTGTGCAGTTTAAAGGGTAAATTTTGTGGGTCCTGCGTTACATCTCAATTTAAAAACAACTAGTGAAAACACGTCTTTTGAACTCTGTGCCCCTCCGCCCTTGGCGGGTGTTGTTGGTTCAGTGCTGGAGCCCCCTTCTCTCCTTGCTGCCTCCCTCTCAGTCACAGATAATCTCTTGAGTATCCTTTATGCAAAGCTTGTTTTCCAGGAAAGATCTTCTGGAAGCAGTCATGCTAAGCGGATCTGTGGCTGCTACGACTTAGCCTCTCCCAAGGTATTTGCATATTAGCTTATAAAGGCAGAAAGCTTTTAGGTGAGAGGAATGAACATTTAATTTTTAATTTTAGAATTCCAAGTAAGAGGATTCGTGCGTGGAACATTTCTCTTTTTCGTGGGGTGGGTGGTGCTCTCCCTGGCTGTGGATCTAGGGGTGGCTGAGCCCAAGGCAGGGCCAGGTTGGCCGTGAGTGACAGGGGGAAGCATCCCTTCAGGACAAGCATCTTTGCCTGAGGTCCAGCCCGGCTTCCTCTAACATTTTCCTGAGTGGGGACATTTTGACTTTGGAGGCTGATGGGAGGAAATATCCTTCTGGTTAGGGGTCACGTCTGTGTCAATGTCCTAATTTCAGACAATCCCCTTGCCCAGCTCTTTTCTGGTCTGGTCCCTATGCATTCAGTCCTTCTTGTCCTTGGCCAGTGTTCCTCCACCTCCCACCTGCTGCCTTCCCCTCGCTCCCCACTGTCACAGCCCCCCCTTCAGCCCCCAGTGTAGTTCAAGCTTTATCTCCTTGAGAATCCCCTTAGTCAGTAGTAAGCCTTTGTCCTTCACGTTTCCTGTGGCTCTTAGATCCCGAGACCTTTGTCTTAATTGTCTTTGGATCTCCCGTGCCTGGCACCAACCTCGTACAATAAACACTTACTAATTGCTTTTGAATCGCACTGAGCCTAGGGTGAGAGTAATAAACACAGCAAGAGGGATCCGAGGAAACTATAAGCCTCAGGAATTCCTCAATAAGCAACAAGGAAATAGCACTTGGGGGATGAAGGGCTGGAGTCTGAACTCCTGCTGGTTATGGATGGGGCATCTCAGCACTGTGTGGCATATGAGAGAATGAGCACAGGGCATCTCAGAGCCACCCAGTGGAGTTGCTGCTTCCGTGGAGGACCTTCTCCTGACAGATCTCTTGGATTTCAGCTCCTTAGCCAGAAGGACCTGCATCAACAAATACTTACTGAGCGCTTACTCTGTACCAAGCACTGAGCTGGGTTCTACCACTTTGTAGGAGCTCTACTGTGTGATGGCCTTGGAGGAGCACAGGGCCTTTGAATATGCCCTGCCTGGGCTGGGAGACCTGCTTTTCCCTGAGCCTCTTGAGTTACATCTAAATTCCTAGGGATGTGAAATTCCCGTATGATTGATCGCCCTTGGTAAACCGCGTTGGTGCTTGTCTTACACTCTGCCATCTGCGCGCCTCTGCGGGGAGGAAGGCAGTGAGAGGAGGACAGGTCTGCACCTCAGCCCCGTGCGTCTGGTGGGCACATGCTGAGGCTTTAACTGGAGAGATGTTAATGAAGGGGAGTATTTATAGAGGTGTGGGCAGGTTAGGGTAACCAAAGGGTAGACAGGCACCCCAGGGCTGGCAACAGTGGGAAGCTGTTATCTCCCCTAGGCCAGGAGGTGGGAGCTCCAGAGTTGGGAGAAGGGACCCACATCAACCATCATGAAACTGAGGGGGCACAACCACTGCCAGGCTGTGGAGAGGTGGGAGGAAAAGGGAAATAAATTTGTGGTTATTACAAGGAAGTCGGTGGTCCCAGAAGGAGGAGTGTGTGTGTATGTGTAGTTGAGAGTACCCCACCCGACTGCCTGGGCATTCCAACGTTCAGCTGGCTCTTACACTTCTTAGGTTATTCAGAATGTGACTGGTCTGCCAGTGTCCCCTTCTTCCTAGCATCATGGCTGTTAGAAAGAAGAAAGGGCCTTGTTGGCATCAGCAAGATGGGCATTGGGTAGTTTTGACTGTAGCAAGAATAACACATAACATTCACTGATGGCAGGCCCTGAGCATCCTAAGCATTTTACGTGCATCCTCTCATCAAACCTTTCCAATAACCCCAGCAGATAGCCACCATTATTGTCCTCACCTTCATCATGTTGCTGATGAAGAACATGGGACTGAGGTAAGTCTCCCAGTCGCAGAGCTAAGTGGCAGAGCTGGGCTCCGAGCAAGTCTGTCTGACTCCGCAGTGCACACTCATAACCTCTCGCTGCCTCATGGTCTCGTCCCCCTGCAGTGGGGCCCTCCCCACCCTGTGGTCAGTCCCATGTGTGTGCTGTTCCCACTGCCTGTGATGGTCTTCCCACTTCCTCTCCACTTGACCCAATTGAACCCTTTTTTTAACACCCAGCTCAGATCTCACTTCCTCTATGAGACTTCCAACCATTCCAGTGCCACCCCTCCACCTTTCCTTTAGCCAGCAGAGGCGGGTGACTGTCCACCTACCCTCAGGATGTTACCCAGCTATTCTGAGTGTGCACATCTCAGTTTCCAAGAAGCCTCCAACTTGATAAGAGCCAGTGGATTTGAGGATTGGTTTTCTACTTGGTTAGTAAATGCCCACTGAAAGCCAACAGGGAGGACTTTTTAAAAGGAAGGAGAGGAAACAAGAGCTGAGCCCAGTAGGAGCTTACAGTGTGTTTTGAGTATGTGGGGGAGAGAAGATGGGCACACACTGCTTACAGTGTGTTTTGAGTATGTGGGGGAGAGAAGATGGGCACACACTGCTTACAGTGTGTTTTGAGTATGTGGGGGAGAGAAGATGGGCACATATTGCTACCTAAAACAGCACTGCCCTGTTCCAGGGCCGCTCTGGCTGGACAGATGAGCATGGCATCAACCAAGCAGTCAAGCCCAATGCAGGTGACAATGGAAGAGCCAGAATTGTCGAAGCTTTTGTTCTTATGGGATAGGAGGTGATGCTGGTCCAGTGCCCTCCACTGGGGTTACCCAGAAGGCCCCACAGGAGACAAAAGCATCTGGGTAGAGCATGGCCAGTCTGTGTTTGGCAGTTTAGAAGTTTCAAAGTTCTTTAGAAATGTCTCTTGAGGGTCCCTGGAAGTTTGGATAGTTGACAAATGTCCTTCACATTTGGGGCTGTCAGTGTTAAGCACCATGTCCCCTGCCCCCCTTGAGTCACCCAAGGTCTCTTCGGTTGCACTGGGAGGGCCTCAGCCTGCCTCAGTGTGGTGTTGCTTAACCTCGTTTCTTTTTTCTCTGTTCCTATTTTTCCACCCACTCCTGTTACCCTCGACCCACTGGAGCCTGGAAGGGAAGAGTGAATTGTGGGGAAGCAGTTGGAAGGATGAGTAGCAGATGAAAGGTTGAGGACCCTTTGCTCGGGCCTCTCTTTGCTGGTCTTTGTAAACTTTGCTGTTGCATTTCAATGGAATTTTCTCTCTGCTGGGCCTTGGACAGGCTGGGACACGCTCCAGACATCCCAGACTCCTTTTTCGTCTCTGAATATATCACATATCCTCTGACCTCTAGGCCTTTGGACCCGTGGTTCTTGTTGTCAGGAAGACTCTCTCACCCTTCTTCATTGCCTTGTGAGACATTAGAGAGTAGTGAGGACTGTGGAGAATTCCCTAGTTTACACTCTATCTAAAGAGTTTCTTGGCTTCTGATCTACAGGTTGTGCATTTGAATGTTGCTTGGAGTAGGTGTGACTGCTTGCCTTGGTGAAGACTCAGAAAGGAAACAAGTAGGGGTGGGTGACACAGCCTGGGTAGGAACTAAGAGGCAGGGACCAGAGGAGACGCTTAGGAGAGGACAGCTGATCCATGTGGCAGAAACTCGGGGAGCAGGGGGAGGTGAAGCTGAACTGGCTTGACAGCTGTCCTAGGGCATCTTTCTACATCTATTGGCGGGGCCTGGCAGGGTCTGGCAGGGCCTGGCATCAGTTGTAAAGGTAGCCTGGGCCCTAGGCAGGGTGCAGCAGCCGCAGCTGGACTGGGGAGAAATCTTTCATTTTACTAAAAGGAGATGTTCCTACACCCCAGATTGGGACCTGCTCTGGCACCTTTGCTTCTCAATACTTTGTAGGTTTCAGATATCAGATAATGTGTTGGTTCAGGTATTAAATGATCATTATTTCTTTATTACATAAATAAAATACAATAAAGATAAACAGAGGAAAGGGAACTGAAATTAATGTCACCCATAATCCCACCACCCAAGTATCATTTACATTTAGAACTTGGGTATGGCGACCTCCCAGACGATTTTCTGTATTTACAAAGTGGAAGCAAACCATAGATGTATTTTGTGACCTGCTGTTTGTGTGTGTGTGTGTATGGTTTTTTCCCCCCCTTGAAAAAAATGCATGCTTGCCCCAAATTCAAACTGAAGGGTGTAAAGAGAACTCCCTTTGCCTCTGCCCCTCCCTCCTAATTCCATTCCTCAGAGGTTGCCCTCCTTAAAATTTTCCTGTATATCTTGATTATTGAGAAATTGAGAAGGGATAATACGTGTGGAATAACGTACTGAAATACTGGTGGTGTAACTTGTACAATATTAGCTGTCACATGGCAGTCAGGAGGAAGGTGTAGGGTGGGTTTGGTGGGACTGGGAAGTAGTTAGTGGTTAGTGAAGGGACTTTCAGAAATAGATATTGTGGAGTTAGAGAAAGGAGGAGATGGAGACTTTTGAAGCCTGGTTTTTGTTTGGATTTCTCACGTGGGGTGGTGAGGGACAGGCTGAGTAGCGGTGAGTGAGCCTGCGGGGGGGGGGGGGGGGTATGCAAATGAGCAAGAAACCTATCAGGAAGCAGTGATAGTAATCGGTAGATATTTATAAAAATACTTGCTTGACAAAACAAAAAGTCAGCAACTCTGTGTTTGTAAATGTTGGAGTTGCTTCTGGTCTTGTCTGTGACTGAGCAGTCGTGGACTGAACCTTAATTTCTTCAGATCTCAATTTTCTTATCTGCGTTAGATCAGCGGTTCTCAACCCTGGATGCACATTAAAATTACTGGGAAACTTAAAACACCAAAAACAGTGGCAGAGCCCCACTCCAGTCCACATGTATCCAAATCTCTGGGGGTGGAGCCTGGGAATTTTTTAATGCAGCCAACATTGAGACCTCTGGATTATCTTAATTGCTCATTTGAGACCTGAAATGTTAGGAGCCTATGCATTGTATTATACAGTTTTATTCCTTTCAAATACTGTGCACAGAGATATTGTAAATTTCTTACATAGCAAGAAGTCTTACTATTTTTTAAAAACTCCCCCTAATTCTCATTAGGCCAATGAGATAATGCCATCGTTCTTTCTCCAATAAGTCAGAATCATAAATGTAATCATAGAACATTAAATAATTCATTTTTGACCCAGGAGTTTAGCATGGACTTTAATTTCTTATTCCCTCATTTTGAAAAAGCTACTGACTAGAGGCCTGAGGCCACCTCTGTTTGTAAAGAAGACCCTGAAAAGTTCAGAGGGAAGACGTTACTGGAAATGCTTTTGCTAGAAGAATTGCTTATACCATAAGTTCCAAGTGAGGAGGTCCAGGTCCAGTTTGGGGAAGTTTATCAGATCTAAATTCTGCATGGAGTAGGAGGTGTTTAAAGAGACTCGGTGCTGTTTTATCTTTACCATTGAAGTTTTTGGTTTTGTGTCTTCTTAAATGAGTCATTTTTTTTAAAAGGAACCTAACTTAGGGAGGTGGGGAAACCACTGCCCGAGGTGCCGAGGGGGGGGGCGGGCAGTGAGGCTGACAGTGAGGACTGAGCTTACAATTGGGCTGTTCTCCAGGAGGGGTGGAACCAGGGACCTGTCTGCTGAAGGATCTAGATGAGTGGGACGCAGCCTGGTGGAGGTAGAACCGTAGAAGGGTATTGATGTCGTTTATCCATTCACCAAGTATTTTCTGGAACATGCCCACCAAACCTGGCCTAGTATCCAGGCTCAACCACAGGTGCTGAGAGATTCTGAACAAAGGGGAAGGAACCGCCTAGTTTTCACTCTCGTCGGGGAGATGGGACGCAAATCATGGAGGTTAGATGTGTCCACCTTTGCCTGCACGTACGAATCAGTGAACTGAAGTTATAGGCCCCATACCGGTGTGAACAGTGCACATGCAAAAGGTGTGCTGGGCAGGATTTCAGAGGAGAAAACCCTGGCCTCCTGAAGACCCCATTGTGAAGCAGCAGGTGGAGGTCGAGAGCTCTGGGGACCCCCGCAAGCCACTTCCTTTCTGTGCTGAGTTCTTCCAGCCAAAAACTGATCACACACACCTAAGTCACCCAGGGCCCTGATCACTGTTCACAGTGCTCACTGTCCCTGATGCCTGAGGAGGTAGGGGAGGGCAGGAGTGGGAGCAGCTGCCAGAGCCAGGCCTGGGAACCCAGAGCAGCTCTCTGATTCCGCCCAGTGCTTGGGGTCGGGAGCTCCCTGGCACCCAGGAAGCGCCCTGTGCACGTGGAGCATCGGCCAGGCACGCTCCTTTTATTCCACACTGACCCTCCACCCCCAAGTGCTGGTTTCTGTCTTTTCCGAGCGGTGCACAGCCTCCTGCAGTTGTGCATGCATGTTTGCTAAGTTTGTCACAAACTTCCTGTTTGGGTTTGGTCTGAGGCTCGAAGCTTTATGTATTTTGAAACTCGGGCGTTCACAGAAGTCCAGTTCTTCTCTCTTAGCGGCCGTGGGGGGGGGGGGGCTTTTGTTTTGTTTCCTTTTGCCCGCTTTTGCCATCTTTTGCAGACCTCCTGGCTGGGAAATGCTCTGTAGCTTCGGTGCTTGTTCCTGTGAGTAAGGGTTTAGAGCTGAGCGCTGAAAGCTGGAAGGAGGGAGGGAGCAACACTTGCTGGGCCCCTTGTATGATGCCAGGCACTGTGCTAGATGTTTTTATATATTTCTTGTTTTATTTAGTCCTCACATTAGCACATGCAGCCAGGCTCAGAGAGGTTAAGTGACCAGCCGAGGTTGGATAACCACTGGGTGGTGACAAGGTCAGGATTTGATCCCAGGCCCGACTCCAGAGCTCCTGCTATTTCAGCTGTGTCATGAGGCCCACACTGTGCCTTTGGTTCCACTGGTGGATGAGATCTTGATTTCTTTCTTTCTTTTTTTTAGAAATTAAAAAAAAAAAAAAAAGTCTTTATTGATTTTAGAGAGATGAAGGGAAAGGGGGAGAGAGAGATAGAAACATCAGTGATGAGAGAGTCATTGATCCGCTGCCTCCTGCATGCCCCCTACTGGGGATAGGGCCCGCAACCCGGGCATGTGCCCTGATTGGGCATTAAATCACGATCTCCTGGATCATAGGTTGATGCTCAACTGCTGAGCCATGCTGACTGGGCGAGATCTTGATTTCTTTTTCTATTTTATTTTATTTTTGTTTAAAATATTACAGATGTCCCTTTTTCTTCCCTCTGACCCATTCCACCCCGTCCCATCCCCCTTCCCAGTCCCTCTCCCCACCATTGTCCGTGTCCTTGGGTTGTGCATATATGCATATAAATTCTTTGATTAACAAGATCTTGATTGCTTATTGGATATCTTTGCAGACAGCATCACCTTGACTCCCAGACTCTACTGTTCAGGTGCTGCCCATTCTATCTGTGTGGGGTGTAATTTGATGGCCCTTGAGGGCTTTGCTGTCTTTCCCTTTTCCCAGCCACCCTCCCCCTGCGGCCCCGGGAATCCCAGAATTGTTGTGTGGTCCGTGCTGACAATCAGAGTGGGTTAAGGCCAATTCCCAATTCCCCAGAAATGGAGTATTGTTTTTTTCTACTCCTGGGCGCCCAGCACTGACCATTCTGCTGGTCACCACGCCTCCCCTCAGCCAGATTGCTGACGTTTCAAGCTCTTTCCTGGAAGAGGGAAGAAGACAGGATCTCCATCTATGTCCATGAAAGTGTGTGAAGGGGTAGCTAAAGAATACCAAGACCTGGGTGTTAGGGGAGGAAGAGGAGGGAAGAGCTAAATCCAGCCACCGTCCTCCTTACTGGGAGAGCTGTGACAGGGCGCCAGGCTCAGTGCTCCTGCGAAGAGGACAGGTATGCTTCCAAAAGCTTCAAGGCCACGCGTCCCTTCCTCTCTCATCCCAGGTCTCTTCTATTTTCTGAAAAACTTCTAGAAGTACATCAACTGAACTTCATCAGAATTGTTCTGTGGATCAAGTAACATTTACCCTGTGATGAGCAGTGGGCAATTCCAAGAGTTTCCAACACAGGTTATTAATTGCCCTCAAGGGGTGTGTAGTCTATACGGGCAAATGGAACACTTGCCAAGAGAAGCTAAATGCTAAATGCAGTGGGCACAGAAGAGCAGGGAAGAGCTCAGCTGGCTGGCTGATGCTGCTCAGTGGTCGGCAGGAGAGCAGGGTGTCGGGTGGAGTGCGCCCGGGGCGGGGGGGGGGGGGGCGATGTGGAGGGGAGGGATGTACCGGGTGGGGTGGAGGGAGGGTGCTTATGGAAGACAAGATTGAAGAAGGGGAGGTACATTGTTTATGAAGGATCCCAAGGGATGGCTGAAGAGTCTGAAATTTTAACATGTTGGGGAGCCACCAAAGCCCGTCAAATAGGGCGGGGATAGGTGAGAACAGCGCTGGAAGAAAGTTCGTCTGGGTGTGTGCCCTGTGAATGGGGGTGCAGGGAAGGGAGTTTCATGTTGAATTTTAGGAATGAAATGTTGAGGACTTGGACTCTGGTGGTGACATGAATGTAGAAAAGAAGATGGAGAGATGGGAGGTTTCATATCCCAGCTCTGTCACTAGCTATCCGTGTATCCTTGAGCGGGTTACTTAATCTCTTGGACCTCAGTTTCATCATCTGTAAATGGAAGCTAAAAACACTTTGCAGGACTATTGCGTGAGGATTTTAACTTGTGTTGCACCCTGCACGTAGTAGGTGCTCAGCCAAAAAAGAGCCCTCTCATAGAGTAAGAGGCACGGTTTGTGACTGACCGGGAGGAATGAGAGGAGTGGAGAAGGGGGCCTCCAAGGGCCTCAGTGAGTTGGATCTGGGAGCTTGGGAAGAGGGTGCAGCCTTGACAGAAATGGATGGAGCTATTTGGGGTCCCCGAATTCAGTCCTAGGAGGTCTCTCCTCCTAAACCCAGGCTGCCAAGGGCCTGTCCCTGGAACGACAGAGCCGTGGGAATGGTGCCTCTAGGAAAAAATGGCCTCTAGCTTCAGCTGGGCCCTCGGTGGTACTGACTGGCAGCCAGCTCTCTTTCCCATCAGGGCATCAGGGTTGGCACTGGGTGAGGTGAGTGAGGCACTCAGGGCACAAAATTTAAGGAGACACTCAGTTTCAGGGCCAACCCTGCCCTTGCACGATTCGCCCACAGCAGGGAGCCCGCTCGGGTTCCTGCCTCCCCTCCTGGAGGTTATTGGTGTCTGGGCTCATCCCAGCCTGTGTTCCTTCCACTCAGAGAAGGACACGTTCCCTCTCCCTGGCCAGAGAACCTCCTTCCAGTACATGGCCCCTCTGTCTCCTGTAGCTCCTGGGACCTCACCCCTTTCAGTCATTCAGCACTAAACTCTTTCCTCAAACTTCCAGCCCCCTCTATTTCCATCCCCTCTTCCTCCACTCACAGACAGGAAAAGTCTGGGAAGCACCTGCCCTCAGGCTTTGCTCCTTCGCTGCCAGGGCCCACTCAGAGGGCTCTGCCCGTGGGAGGGGTGCCTGGAATGGGGGAGGGACCTGGTGGATTTGCTGCAGAAGGCTCCCGCCTTCCCCAGGAACTGCCCTCTCTGAGGTCACCTGTGGCTTCCATGTTACCACACCCAACGGACACTTCAGTCCTTATCTTTCTGGACTCTTTGCTACTTTTGACACTGTGGACAACTTCCTCCTTTTGGTAACTCTCTTTTCTCTTGTCTTCTTTCATTCCACAAATAAAACTTTCAACAACTATTACTTGAGCAACTACTATGTGCTGGGCTCTGGAGCATACCATAAGATGATGTCCTTACTCTCGGAGGTTATAGTCTAGTGTGAGAGGAGGGATAAAAATAGGAACAAACGTCAGGTAGTGATAAAGCTACAGAGGAAAATGTAACAGAGCAGGGGGTAGAAAGAGTGCAATGGTGGCTGCAGAGGGCCTCACTGAGAAAGTGACATTTGAGCAGAAACCTGGAGGAAGGAAAGGTAACTTAGTAGAAGAGTGTTCAGGTAGCGGGGGGGGGGGGGGGGAAGCACGTGCAAAGGCCCTGAGGCAGGGGCCTGCTTGGGATGTTTGAGGAAGCCATTGTGGCTGGAGGAAATTGAGAAGGAACAGAGGTGGAGGAGAAGAGTTCAGGGAAGAGGCTGGGTCAGGACATGTGCGCCTTGTAGGTAATGTCAAGGACTTTGTCTTTTGCTTTGAGAAAGATGAAACACTACAGGAGTGTTTTTAGTAGAAGAGTGATTTTTAAATAACCACTTAGCTGCTGGGGGGGAGCATGGTGTAACAGTTTGCTAGGGCGACAATAACTATATCACAAACGGACAGCTTAAAACAGAAATTTATTGTCTTACAGGTCTGGAGGTTAGAAGTCTGAGGTCAGGGTGTTGCCAGGGTCACACTCCCTCTGAGGGTGCCAGGGAAGGACCTGGTCCAGGCCTCTCTTGTAGCTTCTGGTAGCTCGTTGGCTTGTGGCAGCACAGTGCCAGTCTTCACATGATGCTGTCATGTGTGGGTGTCTGTGTCCAGATTTCTCCTTTTTATAAATTATTTTGGAGCAGGGACTCACCCCATTCCAGTATGACCTCATCTTCACAGCTTATTGCATCGGCAACGACCCTGTTTCCAAATAAGGTCATATTCTGGGGTACCGGCTATTAGGACTTCAACAAAGGGATTTGGGGAAGACACAATTCAACCTATTGCACAATTTAGCACACATCGTAAATGGATTGTAGAAAGGTGAGGGTGCGCGTAGGGAGCCCCATTAGGAGATCACTGCAATAACCTGGTGAGAGAAGCCACTGGCTTGGATCAGAGTGGTAGCCATGGAGGTGGTGAGATGTGGTGAGAGTCTGGATCTGTTTTGAAGATAAAGGTGACATCATTTGCTGATGGCTTGGACATGGGGTGTGAGGGAAAGAGGGGAAGTCACAATGAATTTTGGGTTTGGGGCATGAGCAACTACAAGAGTGGAGTTGGGTGTCTTTCTCTTTGAACTATTGGGTTTTCAGAGCTCTGTCCTTGGCTGCTTCTGGTCTCCCTGATTGATAGGACCCGTTCCCATGTTGAAGCTGTGTATCCTGAATGTGCTGTTTGGGTCACTCCCACAGGCCCTGGCTCCGGAGGATGCTGAAGGAGGAAGACATGAAAGCAGGACAGCCCTGAAAGACTGAGCCTCTCATCCCGAAACAGGTAGCTTCTCTGAAATTCTTGGTGTCTGAATGGTTTGTAAAGGGTTCATAAGATCATTTCTTTGACCCCTGTGTTGTGTGGAAAATGCCCCAAGAAGGAGAGGAGGGCTCCTCTGTGCCTGGACATCCATAGATTTCTGGAAAACTTTGCCTGGGAAATGATCAGAGATTGTGGAGTCACATGTTGGAATTTAGCATCACTTGGAATGGGGCCAAGGGCATCCTGTCCTGTCTCTCTTGCCTTTGCAGAGTTGTCTTGAGTAGTAAAGGATGTTCACAAATGCTAACTCTAGAAGTGTTAAAAGGGAATTAGATGTCTCTGGACAATGGTAGTACAGAAGCCGCTCTGAGAAACTCCACGGAGCCCGTCAGAGGCGGATTCCTGGACCACGAGCCTTTGTGCTGGCTCTGGGGCATTTCTAGCGTTTTTATCAGTTCTGGCCTTGTGTTCTCTTCCAGGCTCAGTTTGTCCATCTAGAAAATGGATACATAGCTGTGATTCCTCTGCCCAGTTCCACACAGAAGCTGTCTGAAGGCTCAATACTTTTGTGTATAAACAGATTTTTTTTTTTAGGTTAAAACCCTGGTCTAGCAAGAGATGGCTGTTTTCCACAAGTTTTCATTGACAGTGGGCAAGGAGCTTAGTGGTGTCTAATTGGATTCTCTTGATGTGGGGGGGCGGGGGGCTTCTCAGCAAGTGCCACACTTCTCTCTTATGTGAGACTCCGAGTTGATTGCTTCTGTTTCTTTTGTGTTGTGGCTGATTTTGATTTAACTTTTAATCCATGTGTCTGGGGTTCCAGTAGGAGACAGATGGTTCACTCAGGGGGAGAACTAAGAGACTCTGCTGATGGGACTGTGTACAGTGGCTGGGGCAGGAGAAACCAGCACCGATACCGAAGCATCTCAGGGATTGATGTCAGGAGCTGTTCCCATGCCCAGGCCTGAGAAGAAGAGGGCGGGACTGGTTATGGGAACTGGGAAGAGAAGCCATATGGAAAGGCTCTCTCTGGTAGCAGGATGCAGTCAGCCTACACCAAAGTGGCTGGGAAAGAGCCAAGAGAATAAATATCCTTATTGAACTCCCCTTAGTTCTCCTGATGGTGCCTCTCATAAGCATACCGGCCAGAAGCCTGAAGGCAGGGTCCATGCGATACTGTCCACAGAGATCAGAACCTCGGGGGGCACAGAGCTGAGGGGGAAGGGTGGAGGAATGGAAATGGAGGTGCAATTGGAAGATATCTGACCCAGCAAGAGGTGCAGATTGCTTGGATTATATTATAAAGGAGGTTTCTACTTTAGAACTGAAACCATTGTCTGTGAGAGCCAGAAGGAACAACAGAAATCCTCTAGTCAAACTTAGACCTTTTTATAGTTGGAAAGACCCAGGGAAGTCAAGCGATTTGCCCAAGACCATTCATTACTTCATGAAAGTGTTTCTTGAAAGCCCATTACATTTTCTTGAGAAGAAATCAGTTTGGAAACAGTGTAAAGCAAAATCCGAGCAAGTGCTAGGAAGAAGCTATGCATTAGTGCTTATTTCTTATTTGTCAGTTCGGATTCTTTGGGGTTGTGACTATCAGAACACCACACCCAGAGGGGTTCCCACAGCACAGGGAACTAATTAATCAGCTCCTGGAGTGGACTGCAGGGTGGGTGTGCAACAGCTCAGCATGCCATCAACCGGCCAGTTTCTGTGTCTCTGCTCGCTCTTCCACCGTGTCAATTCATCCTCAGGTTGGCTTCTGTCACAGAGGCAGAATGGCTGCGCAAGTTCTTGGGCTCCTTGACGCACATCCCTGTGACCAGAAGAAACATTACTCTGAGTAACTCTTTTTTTTTTTTTTAAATATATCTTTATTGATTTGAGAGAGAGGAAAGGAGAGGGAGAGAGAGAGACAGAAACATCAATGATGAGAGAGTCATTGATCGAGCCCAGGACCTGGGCATGTGCCCTGACGGGGAATCGAACCCCGATCGCCTGGATCCTAGGTCGACTCTTAGTAACTCTTTAAAAAGACTGAGAACTTATCTAGTCCAGAAATCCCTCCCCTGTCAACCAATCCTGGCACTTCATTGGCCTGAATTGAGTCTTGTGCTTATTCCTTAGCCAATCCCAATGGCCAGGCAAATGCCCTGTGTTGATTGGCGGGGCTGGGAGATTTGTCTTCTGATTGGCCAATCCCTCCACTGAGGGGAGTGTGTCAGCTTCCCAAGGAGCAGGGGGCCCACAGGTAAGCAGAGCTCTGGGCTCTGCCCAGGGAGGAGCATGGGTTCTGGGAGAGGGGCAGCTGGCGTTGTCTATATTGTATCATCTGTAGAAATTTTACTAATTTGGATTAATTGTTGGGGGTAGTAGTGAAAAGAAACCCGCTCTTAGCTAGCAAAAGTCTGAATTTTAAAGTGTTTGAACACAGTGTGGTTTCAGATGAACTCCCAACTCTTGCTGTTGGAATGCTTGCGATTAGCTTCTGCTTTTCAGTATGTCTTAAAACCTAGGACTTTCTGGGAGGTTCAACATGCCTCCTGCATTTGTTTAATTTCTAATTTGCTTATTCAACCTTTTTATAGCCAGGGTAAACACTGAACTCAAATTTGAGGTCAGTGGAGATTAAGTTATAGTCACGGCTCCTCATTTATAACCTCATCTGTAAAGTGGGAATAAGACTAGCACCTACTTTATAGGCTCATTGTAAGGATTAACTGAGGTAATTTAAGTAACGAGCCCAGTGGCCCAGTGGCTGGCCCAATAAATGTTACCTTTATTAGCGTCATATATCTCCAAATATTGTCACATGTATGTGTTTAGTGCATATTTAATCTGGGAAGTTAACTCACTTCACAAGAAATATATTATCTGTTACTGATTAGCTCTGTTAGAGACAAAGTAAATAAAGGTATTAAAAAATTTAGTGTTTATGGATTTTTTTTTTTAACTGAAGTCGGATTTTTTTGAGAATTTATTTTGGGGCAAACCTCAAAAAAGAAAATTTTAGATAGCATACAGTTAAGTTAAAGGTAGGTATAGAATCCCTGGAAAAATAGGGATTTTTCATTTTACTCTAAAATATTAACATATTCTTAATTGAAAAATCTTTTAAACAGTTGATGGCCTGTCGTGACCTATCCCCGCTGATTTTCTTGCCTTTGTTCTCAGTTTGGAGATCTGGAGGGGCTTTGGTTTCCTAAAGCAGCCGCACAGTTGGGCTTTTCTGAGTGGATGGATTTTAGGACCACCTGGATTGGGGGAGATGCTGCCACGGCCAGAAGCTAGTCTTGCGCATTTATTTCAGTAGAATTTCAGCTGACAAAATACTGTGACTCCTTCTCTAGAGCCTTTGGCACCATAAGGCTGACCTCTCAGAATCCCAGAAGGGTGTAGTGTCTTGATTTGGGGCTCCCTGATTAGCGATGGGGAGAGCACAGGTTGTTACCGAACCCCCAACTTTATTACCTGTGTTCCAAAACCAGGCGGAGCTGGCTTTGTGGGTCGGGGTAGATAAGGTGCAGCGAGGGGCCTGGGGATAGAGGAAAAAGTTCTAGAGCAACTAGGAGCTTATAGACCACAGGTTTATAGACCATAAAAATTTTCAACCCCCCTCTCCCCCCAGTACTGATTAAAATTAGACTTTAAATTTTCTGTAGGTTGGTTGTTGCCCTGAGGCTGGTCACCATTGTGATAACTAGATGAGAACAAGTGATAACTAATCGACCCACCCTGAATTTCATGGTTCAGAGGGTGCTCTAGGCAAATGGTTCTCACACTTAGATCACCTGGGCCAAGAAACTACCGAAATAAAAAGATTTGCAAGGTTGGCTTAGGGCTACCAATTTTTTATTTTTCTAAGCAATGATGTTTTAAAAAATCTAACATCTGTCACTATAATTTCATAATAGAAAGGACTATCTTGATGCTAAAATAGAAGGAAGGAGAACTTTAAAAATATAACATGAATCTTTACATTGACAACAGTCAGCTTTAGGAAGAATTTCCTATATTGTTCTTATTTTTCTGGCAACACCTGTGAAACTACATCAAGGATGGGTGCTGCCTGCCATCTCCCCATAGCAAGTATCGGGGAGATAAGTTATCTACTTAATGTGCAACTGTGGGGGAGGGGGAGAATAAAGCCCCTCTTGGAGCACAAGAATCCTCTAAAGTCACATCTTTATTTGATTTAGAGGGATGGGAGGAACTCACTTGAACACAAGTCTTGATAAATCCAATTCATTTTGTAAGTAAGGAACTGTTTACTCTCATTAGAATTGTTAGTTTAATTTTCCACCAGTAGGAAGAAAATCTTGCAATACCTAAATTATTCAAATTTAAAAGTATATCAACACCCGGGTGGACACGGCACAGTGGTTGAGCATTGATCTAGGATCCAGGAGATGGCGATTCGACTCCTTGTCAGGGCACATGCCCGGTTGGGGGCTCGATCCCCAGTTGGGGACATGCAGGAGGCACCTGATCAATGACTCTCTCATCATTGATGTGTCTATCTCTCTCTCTCCCTGTCCCTTCCTCTCTCTGAAATCAAGAAAGATATATTTAAAATAAATAAATTAAAATAAAAGGTTTATCAACAGTTTTTCTTTTTCCACATTTTAAACCTAAAAAAAGAAATATCTGTTCAGTTTGATTTGGCTTTCACTTGTGTGGTTTGCCTCTGTGAGTGGGAAAGTGCAGGCAGTCGTGTGCGTGTGTGTATGTGTGTGTGTGTGTGTGCGCGCACACACACACACACACACACACTTAGTTTGGTCTGAAAAGTCCCAGAGAGAAAAGGGTGTTTTTGAGAAAAGCATTGTGACATCAGTCAGTTGCTAGTAAGTGTTAGTACTTGTAGCAACAATTGCATCTTGGAACTGCCAAAAAAATATGACTTTTTAAGATGCCTTTTGGAGTCATTAAAAAACCCCAAACATCCAAAACAGTAATAAAAATGTTCCTTACTCTGCTTCACTTCACATGCCTGCTTGGCTTTGCCACAAACAGGTCTTGCCTTCCAGCCGGGGATTAAGCTTCTGTGCGAGGCCTTGACTGGTGCGAAAGCTACGTCCCTGCCCTGGGAGAGGGGAGGAAAAGCCTGCTTCGTGCCTGTGGGAAATGCTGGGTGCAGGCGTGGAGTCCCGGAGCCTAAGAGGGCTCTGAGGTCCCTGCCTTCCTGCCAGGTTACCCTAATGCTCATCACCTTCACCGTCCTAATCCTGAGTTTTCATTGAGCTCCTACATTTTATGGATTCTCCGTGAATAAGACATGAACTAGGACACGTCTTTCCCAAGAAAACGCAGGCTGTTCTGTGGCCCACTGACACCTACAGTTATCGCCCTGTTCACAGCTTCGTTCTTGGGCATGGTGTCCTGTTTATAGTCTCACATATGCTCATGTGGCACTTGCATGTTCTAGTGGACACTCCATCTTAATTTATTGAGACTCCTTACGCCTTGTATCTCACTCTAGAGCAGGCTTGGAGATCTGCAGAGGGATAGCTTAGCACTCTTTTCGACAGACATTGCCACCACCCCTTAGTCAGCTCGGGCCGCTGTAACAAACACCATAGTCTGGGTGGCTTAGACAAGATACATTATTTCTCACAGTTTGGGGGCCAGGAAGCCTGAGATCACGGTGCAGGCAAGGGAGGTTTCATTCTGAGACCCCCTCTCTTGGCTTACAGGCGGCGGCCTTCTTGCCCTGTGCTCACTTCGCCTCTCCGTGCTGGGCTCTGGAGAGAGAGAGAAAGCCCCAGTGTTTTTCTCTTCTTCTAAGGGTCCTAATCCCATTATGGGTGCTCCACCCTCAGGACTCATCTTAACCTAACTAACTCCCAGAGCGGGGCTAGGACCTCAACCTGAGAATTTGGGGGAGTGGGTGGGACACCAACACTCAGTCCATAGCATTCTGAGTATTTATTTGTGGCCCCTCTAAGTGCTCACAGTGCCGTTAGTCCGGAGCCCTGCAGTAAGTAGAGAAGCCTTGGGAGCCACAAGCTTGTGTCGCTGTGGAAGAGGGACAGTGTCCTGCACCTGGAGATGGCTCGGTGCTGGACCGAAAGTCGGAAGACCTTAACCACAGAACTAGAGGTAACCTGTGGTAGACTGATGATCTGCTTATCTTCGAAGATCTTAGTTTCCTAGTTCCTTATGTCAGTGATAAGTTGTGGTTGCTAAGCGTGGTCAGCCTCAACACAGTTTGGATGGTTCAGTATTCATGATTTCCTGACCACCTCCTATAGGCTCCTTTATGGGCAGCTGGAAAGGAGGTTCTCAGAACCAAAGCCTGAGGAAAATGGTGCATTTTTTAGCATTTTATTATCTTAGACATTCACTCCCTTTTCATGGGGGAAAGAAAGGCATTAAATTATAATAAAACTGCCCCCTGTTCCATTAGAGATCAATATCTTACAGTGTCATTTTAAATGTATATAAACATGGTAATGTCTGCATGGACACAGGCACGCGTGCACAGACGCAAGCACACACACACACACACACACACACACCTATGCCAGGTGGAATATTTTAAAATATAAAAAGGCCTTTGAAAGTTCTTTTAAACTTTCAAGGAACAGATCATTCCTGTGTTGTGGAAACCATTCCAGGATTTATAAAAATGATAGAAAACTTCCAGATCCTCTGTTAAGCAAACATGACCCTGATAACAAATTTGGCAAGCCCCCGAAGGGAGGCTGTGTGCCAGTCTTGCTTAGAAATGTAAACGTTTTAGATAAAATTCTAGTGAGTAGATTTCAGCAACAGAGTATGGGAATGTTTCATCTTACCCAAGTAGGTTATGTTCCTGGAATGCAGGATTGGCTTCATATGCATATATTTTCATAGGATTCACATAAATAGTTTAAGTAGAATTATATAATAATTTATTAATTCCAAAAGTATATTCATTCAATTCAACTTCTAGTTTTTACAAACTACTTAAAAAGGGATATATAAAGTCACCATTCCTTAATGTGTGATAGGGAAGACTGAGTTCATACATTCACTGGCATTATACTTATTGGGGCCTCAAAGAAGGCGTCATTGGATATGATTGAGATAAAAACAAAAAGCCAATGCAGAAAGTTACAAAATAGTACCTTGAAGAATAAATGCTATAAAGGAAGGGTAAAATTATCATTAACTACAGAGTACTTAGTTGTAGGCCAACGAGATGGAAAGAATTTAACTAAAAACCCTGTTTTTAGATGGTGAGATTAAAATGAAAGATTTGGATGTTTCTGAAATTAGGTCATGAGTCTAACGCCCTTTCTCCCAAAGTCCCATCAGGATTTTTAAAATTTCACAAGATAGTTCGAAGACTATTTGGAAAAATGAGTAGATGAGAATCTTAAGGGGGATTCTGAAAATAGTTTTAGGGGAAGGGAGTTAGATTTATTGGATATTAAAATATATAGCATGACCAGATATTAAAATGCATTGTGAAGCCTTTGTAATTAAAATATTGTGGCGCTGGCATTAGAGGAGGGAGTGGGTAAGTGAACTAGGGTAGTTCAGAAATAGACCCTCGCATAAATAATTTAATAAATTACAAAGGCATCATCACAAATCAGCAAGGAAGGAAAATTATTCAATAAATAATTTTGATGCCTAGTTAGCCATTTGGAAAAAATCATTCTGACTTCCCCAAAATGAATTATAGATGGATTAAACAATTAAGTGCAAAATGTGGAGGCATAGGAAATCTATAGAATTGAATATTGCTTAGAAACAAACACATTCAAAAATGAAAAGAATAGTTGAACTACAGGAAAATCAAAGATTTCTTCATATGGAAAACAAACGGAAACAATAAATAGGAAGATTTGCAGTAACTCGACAGAATTAACATTTTTATTATGTGAAATTATCAAACAAATTAAAAAGAAAGGTACTAAAATCTTGGTAGAACACCTGAATAGATGACTAAATACAACACTAAACAAATACATGGAAAATGTTCAATTTCTTAGGAGATACATAGAATAAAACAGCAGTAGAATACTATTTTAATATATTAGCCAAAATGTATATTTTAGTGATTATCCTCAGTCCTGGTGATATTACAATACTGTGAAACAATTTTACAGTGTATTAAAGAGCCATATTATTCATTTATACATTTGGATCCAGTAATACCACTTCTGTGGACCATCTTCCCACATTCTCCCATGAAGGAAATAATACAAAATATTTAATAAGCTATTTAGACAAAGATGCTCCCCGATGCATTATTTACAGAGCAAACACACATACAAATACAATTAATATCCAACAGTTGGGTAACTATAAAATGAAATAGTCTCTCAGCATAATACTCTACTATAATTGTTAATTATTTTGAAGATATGTAGCAATGTGATAAGATATTTACAATATACTTTTATGTGAAGAAATTGCAATATAAATTGTGGCATAGTTTCACAGTGGAATAGAGCTGTATAGCTGTACTGTTCAAATGAATGAACCATGGCTGCATTTGACAACCCAGAAGAACCTCAGGAATTACAGCGTTAAATAAAAAAAAGCAAGTTGCAGAATAGCTACAGTGTGATTCCAGTTACATAAAGTTCAGATGCATGCAGAACTAACGGTGCAGTGTTTGACATGCATGTGCATGTGGCAAGACTTACGAGACCAAGTGAGCACAGATAGCACTTCAGGACAGTGGTGAGAACAGAAGGTAGGATGAGGGAGGGGCCCATGGGGGCGACCCAGGGCATTGGTCGGTCAAGTTCTTTCCCTTAAGCTGAGACATAGACATCCGTATATAATATTGCTTTTTTTTTTTTTTTAATATATCTTTATTGATTTCAGGGAGAGGAAAGGAGAGGGAGAGAGAGAGCTAGAAACATCAATGATGAGAGAGGCATTGATTGGCTGCAGCCCGCAACCCGGGCATGTGCCCCGACCGGGAATCGAACCCTGATCGCCTGGATCATAGGTCGACACTCAACCGTTGAGCCACGCCCGGCCTGGCTAATATTGCTATTTTTTATACCCTTAACATAAACTATAAATTGTTTTAAATGTTTTTATGTTAACTAAAGGGATATTAAAACCCATTATTTCACTGATTACAATTAGACACAAAATGTGTATCCCTAATAAAGATGGTAAGGAAGTGTGTATACAGGTAACATTGACTGTTCTAGAGGGGTGACATTATGGTGATTTGTTCTTTCGTTTTCTCTCATTTCCAGTTTTTCAATTATGTGCTCACACTATATCTTTTAAAAAGAAGGAAAAGAAAGGAATATTAAAGACAACTGCAATCATAGGACGACATGAGAGGCCAGTGGGGGGGGCTTTGCTTCAGAGGGTGGTGGCCTTCACCATGAGGCGGAAGGGGAGGTGCACTTAAAGTGTCAAGGAATGTGTTTGGAAAAACAAATCAGCCCCTGAATTGTCACTTGAGCGTTTCTCTTGTGTGAGAAAGCGCTGACCTAACCTGTAGTCTCAAGAACTTTTGGACACCGAGTTGAGTTTTAATGAATTGCTGAAATGGATGAGTTAGCAAGGTCAGCATTTCTTTGGGTTCCTTTAAAAACATTTTTTTTAGCTTTATTTTGTCTGCTTATAAAAATAATAAAATTGATTTGAAAAATTCTTACAGAAAAATAATAGGCCCTGAAGTTAGATAGTAGAAGTAAATCTTAGCTGAAAGGAAGTACAGGGAATAGAGGGGCATTTGAAACGGGACCAAGGGGATACAGTCAGGAAATGCTTGGGACGTGTGACCCACGTGTTCAGCAAGTTAAATGGCATGGGAAAGGGGGAGGACACCATGTAATACATTCAGAAAGACTTAAGAGACATAACCAATGCAAATGTAAATCTTGTTTGGGTCTTGATTTAAACAAGCCAACTATAAAAAGGCATTATGGGATAATTGGGGAAATTGGGACACTAGACATTTGATATTGAGAAATTGTTCGTTTTTAGGTGCGATATTGTTTTCAATGATTATATTTTATTTTATTTTTTAAATTTAATGATTATATTTTAAAGATACATGCTAAAGTCTTTATGGGCAAACGAAACATCAGATATTTACCTTAAAATAATCTAGTAGAGAGTTCGAGTATTTAAACATAAAAGAATCCTTAATGGATTGGATGAATGATATATCCAGAATTTATGTTAAAATAACCCAGAGGTATGGGACGTAGAGGGGTACAGAGGAAACAAGGTCAGCCATGTATGGTAATTACAGCTCTTCAGTGGGCACATACAGGGTGTCCAAAAAATGTATCCACACTTTAACAACTGATAGCTGTAGATTCTATTCCATTTTGAAAATGAACTGTATTGCCCGGATGGCATGGGTCAGTGGTTGAGCGTCGGCCTTTGAACTAGGAGGTCACGGTTTGATTCCTGGTCAGGGCACGTGACTGACTGGGTTTCAGGCTTGATCTCTCTCATCATTGCTGTTTCTCTCTCTCTCCCTCTCTCTTTCTCTCTCTGAAATCAATAAAAAAGTAAAATGAAGTGTATTTTAATAAATACTGCCTTCAAAGCGTGTATATATTTTTGGAGGGCACCCTGTATATTTTTGGTACTTTTGTGTTATGTTTGGAATTTTTCATAACAAAACAAAAAATAAAATAAAAGTAATATATGTTTATAGTTGAAAATGTATAAAATATAGAAAAGTATCAAGAAGGAAATGAAAGTCATTCATAATACCAACCCACTAGAGATAACTACTATCAACATTTTGATAAAACTCTCTCTTTACTTTTTCCTTCTGTATTTACAACATATAGTCTTATTCATATACATTGTTAAACAATTAAGAAATACTGTCTGTATTGTTTTGTACCCTGCCTTTTTATATTGTGGGCACTATTGTGCTTAAGTACATTTAGATTGTCATCATAATTTAAAATTATGACTGTATATTATTCTAGTATGTGGATATACACACAGATGCTATACTTTATCTTTCTTACCAGTCTCTTATAGATGGCTATCTAAGTTGTTTCATTTTTTTTTCTATTCAAACAATTTTCTGCACGCTTGTTTCATTTCTTTTGAAAAATATGTAGAATATCAAATGGTTTTTAAGGCTTCTTTTCCCTATCATGCCGAACTTCTTGTTGGAAATGTGATACCATTTTGATCTCCTTCCTGCAGCGTATATAATTACCCAATTTGTCATAATCTCAACAACATTGGATACTATAGTCACAGTGTTTTAAATCTTGGCCAATCTGAAAGAGAGGTAAAGAATATCTTACTTTAATTTGCATTTTTTATTAGTGAGTTTAAAAATCTTTTCATAAGTGTATAAGTTATTATTTTATGACTAGGTGTTCATATATTTTCCCCCAATTTTCGTATTTGTCTCTCACTTATTGATTCATATCCTTTAATTTACATATTAAAGGATACTAATATTTCATATATTGTATAAACTGCAAAAGTTTCCCCTGCTTTGTTGTTTAACCTTAGGTCATTTGTGAAAGAGTTATTTGTCTGGAACTGTGTTAGTTTTTTAAAGATAATGAATCTAGATTTCCCCCTCCTTTAAGTCTGTGTAATTCTCAACATTTTTATTTTTGTAACCTTGTTCATTATTTTACTAAGAAATTTCATTATATAGCATTGCCCTCTAAAGTTTACTTTTTTATTTTATTATTTTTAATTTTTTACAAGTTTAAAATTTTTTTATTATAGAAGACTGCACTGGTATATGATAGAAGTCATTTAGCAAGTACTTATAAAAACATGTTGGTAATAAGTACTATTTAAAAGCTCAAGAGAAGAAAGTACAATATATCTAAAAATGGGAAGGGGATATGCTCCTGAGTTCCCTTTTGATTATAATGTTCTCTTTAAAAATTCATTTATTTAATTTTTAATTTTTAAAAAATTTATCTTTATCGTTGAAAATATTACAGATATCCCTTTGCCCCATTGACTCCCTCCACCCGCCCCCACTCCCTGCCCCAGGCCTTCACCACACTATTGTCGGTGTCCATAGGTTATGCATATGTGGCACATAAATTCTTTGGTTAATCTCTCCCCACCCATCCACCCACCCCCACCTTCCCTCTGACATTCGTCAGTCTGTTCCCTGCTTCTGTATCGCTGATTCTGTTTTGCCTCATCAGTTTATTATATTCTTTAGATGCCACATATGAGGTCATGTGATATCTGCCTGGTTATCAAATAAGACATGTTTGTAGTAGGAAAGAATACATTTAAAAATTTTACCTGTAACTTGACTATCTTGCAGTGCATTGGATAAAATTTGGTAGTTTTCCCAGTAATTTTTCTATATGTGTCTATGAGTTAGAGTAACACTTGCCGAAGAAATAACTAAAACCTCAAATCATAACTTAACACAGTACTAAGTCCACCATTGGTACTCCTGATCAACAGTCCTCCAGGGAATGACTCAGTGGCCCAGGCTCCTTCCATCTCATGGCTCTTCTATTCCCTAAGACTTCAGAGTCCTCTGCGTCTAGTTGGCAGATGGAGAAAGAGAGCTTCTGGAAGACATTCCACTGCCTACCTACCTCAGCCTGAAAGTGCCTCACATCACTATATTCCATTGGTGGGAATAGTCACATGGCACCACCTAGATGCAAGGAATGCTGGGAAATGTAGTCTTTGGCTGGGCAGGGACTACATATATGATTATATAAAAATAACCACTTATCATAGTTATAATATGTATGATATGTATTTTCTTTACAAAATTGAATCACCCTATTAAGAGTTTTGAATTTTAGCATCACTTTGTGAGCATTCCCTGTGTCTTTAAAATCTTTTTCCAAAACATGAGACTTAATGTCTACATATTATTCCTTGTATTGATAGATCATAATTCACTTTTTATTATGTTACAGTTAGGTTTTCCTGGATTTTTATTATTATGAATAGTGCTGCTATAAATGTCCTTGTGCATAAATCTTTGAGTATTCCTCTGATTATTTCCTCAGGGAAAATTCTTGGGAGTGAACTTGCACAGAATTAAGGCTGGTGATATATATTATTAAATGGCCCTTCAGAAATGTGGACTAATTTACAGTCTCATCAGTAGTGTCTGAGGATTCTCATTTCAGGGTACCCTTGACTGTCCTAGGCATTACACTTGTTTGGGGTTTTGCCAATTTGTTGAAAATGGTATTGCACTGTTTTAATTTACAAGCTTTGCTTAGTAATAAGTTTGAACATTTTTTCATGAGGCCATCAGTAATCTTTGTGTATGTATGTGAATTGCCTCATTGTGTCCTTTCTCGTTTTTATTTCTTAGTGTTCTACCTTTTTCAATCATTTATAAGAAATTTTTATGTAGTATATTATATTAACTTGTCATACATTATAACTATTTTTACCCAGCTTTTCCTTTCCTTGATTTTGCTCCATAACCTAATTTTTTGGATTAAACTCAACAGTTGGAACCTTAATGTGTGATATCACACCCACTGAATCTACCTGATTAGCAATACTCCTGAGATTAATACCATTTTAAAAAGCAAAGTAGATTTTTTTCTTCTAACCTATTATATGGTTTGAATATTTTTTTTAATCCTCACCTGAGAGAATATGTTTTTATTGATTTTTTTTTTTTGAGAGAAAGAGAAACATTGATTGGTTGCCCCCATACATGCCCAGACCAGGGATCGAAACCCGCAACCTTTTGGTGTATGGGACCACACTCCAAGCAACTGAGCCACCCAACCATGGCAGTTTGAATGTTCTTAATGTGAACTTTAGTTATCTAGGAGTGAGAGAGTTTAAAAGTAGTCATCAAGAAAATGGACTTGACATGAAGAATTTGGGGCAGGAGTCTAAGTTGCCCATGGAGATAGTGACATCAACCTTATCTTCCCAGGATACTTAAGATGGCAGGAAGACAGGACGATAGATGGTATCTGAGGACTTCATGGCTTTAGCTAAGTGCGTGCTTCAGGGTCTCAGAGACCCTCTGGCTGTTCTTCATGTTAGATCTTATTAAAAACACATGTGGTGGAGTGGCAGGGACCTAAACTAGGGGTCAGGGAGCTGAGTATAGTCTCAGTTATATCACTGACTGACTGTCACCCTGAGCAAGTCACTTGGCCACTTGATTCCTCAGTTTACTCATCAGCAGAACTGGAGGGGGTTGTTGTAGGCGTTGTTTTGAGTGTGTGAATTCCAGGGCTGTGCAGTGGGGCTCTCCATGAGGCCTCTTTTACATTCACTGCCTGCACTGATGTGTGTCAGGTGGGTGGGCGGGGAGGGGGGAAGTGATGGTGGGGGGGAGGTTAGTTCCTTTGGTCTCTAGCGTGATTTATGAAAGAAATCAATCCAGTATATATCTGTTCTAGATATAATGTGATCTAAATGTGATATTCACCTAATAAGATTAGATGAATCTAATATGGTTTTCCTCTAAAACACAAATACTGCGCCACTTTGAATTGTAGTAGCCAAATTAAATTACTCATCCCAAATTAGATTTCCAGCAAACTTAATTTGAACATGAGCTCAGTGCTGCAGGCCCTGAGTAATTTTTTAAAATATAAAAATAAATCAGTAGGATACCGGTATTGTTCCTCTGGGCTCAGTGGTTACCGTGAACCAGAATAGGTAGCCGTCTGGAGGAGACGTGTGGAAGCGGAGCTGAGGCAGAAACTGGTTCTTCAGCTTATCATTTAGGGCTATTTCCCCCCTTTCCGTCACTTAAGTTTCATTGCTTATGATTGCCTTTCCTCTTTTTGTCCCTTGATTGATCTCCTTAATGCCTTCACCCCCTCAGGAGGACACTAGGTATGAAATGGCTCCCTGGGTAGTTAATGGAGCCACCGGGATTTGGCGAGGGACTAGAGAGGTCTATAGCATTGCATTAGCTACATTTTTTCTCATTTTAGATCAGCTAACAGGTTACCTGAAAACCAACCCAAACTGGTTTAAGCAAAACCAGAAAACGTATTGGCTTATGTGACCAAGCGACCGGGAACTAGGTCCTGGCATCAGGTGGGACCATCCAGGACCCAAGTGAAGTGCCCGAGACCCAGTTTTTCCCCTCCAGTTGCTGCTCCTGTGCTCAGGGCCCCAAGACGGCAGCCTCAGCTCCTGGGCTGGCCTGCTGCTTTGTTCTCAATGGAGAACAGAAGATGGCAGCCTTGGTGGGTCCGCCAAAGGTTTGAAATGGAATCTAGTTGCCCCTGGTTGGCTTGACTTGGATCCCCTGCTTTCCCGAACCAGCACTGTGTGGAGTGGGTGGACAAATTGACTTTTGGGAGATTTAGGAGACTGTTGGAAAAGTAGACAGAGTTGTGAATGAAGCTGGGCCACGATGCATTCATTATACAGAGCCTTCTGTTTCTCCGGTCACCCAGGCTAACATTCTCTCATTTGAACTGTAAATGATGCTAAGAGGTGGGTAGGACATGTTCATGGATGAGGGAGTGAAGTTCCTTGTGGGATCAGCTTACCCAAGGCCTTGTCAGTGGTGGAGCTTGGGCCAGACTCAGTGCCTTATGAGTCTTCCATTTCCTTTCACTGTTACCCTGCCTTCTTTCTACCAGGATCCCTGTCCCCGTCCCTCCTTCCCACTCCCCCAGCACCAGCACAGGGTTCTTCATTAAGTAGACAGCTGGTCAATAGTTGTTAACTTGTTATTGACCGACCAGTGTGCCATCAGACCAAACGTGGCCTTTCTGCTCACACTTTGTGAATATCATTATAGCAAAACCCAGTGTGGTCGATTCCCAGTTATTAATTTGTAAATTGTCCCTGGTAATTCAATTTCTCTTTCCCCGAATTATGGTTTTTTCCCTAACAGAAAGATGGAGTTTGGATCACCTGAGGATACACACACAAAAAGGAGCCCAGGGGTGTGTGTGTGTGTGTGTGTGTGTGTGTGTGTGTGTGTGTGTGTGTACCTGCATTACAAAACTATGTTTCAATTCCCTGCTTCCTTAGCATGGTCTCCTGACATTAGACTTGATGCCCATCTTTCCACTGAAATGTAACTTACATTTGTGAAAGTCACTATTAGCAAGGTCCCCATTTGCTCAAACCGAAGACCTGTGAATAGGTGTGCTGTTTAGAAACATTCTGGATGATAGCTGTACATTTGCGTTTTGCTTTCTGAGAAAATCCTAGGTACCTGCTGTCTTGTCCCTGCCTGGAAACCCTTCCTCGTCACGTAGTTTTACTTCCACTTCCTCTGGGAAGCTTTGTGGCCTTTCTCCAGCTCCGCTTCTCTTTGTGTCAAAGGTCCACATCCCACAGCTAGCACTCCCCCTACATCCTGTGATACACTAATTGTTTCATTCGTGTGGGTTTTAGCTCCTTAGTCATTGTTAACTCTTCAAGGCCAGTTTGTGGCCGTTCCACCTTTCCTTAGGTCCCCACAGCGCTCCCCTCCACACTAAAGTGAAGTGGGTGGTGAGCTGGTATTTGGTTCCATGACTGGGGTGGGTGCTCCTTCTCAGGGCTCCCATTTCACCACCCTACTTGTAATGGCTTTAGTTGTCCAGTTACCTGCCCCCAGTTCTCCAGGACAGTCCTTGGCACATGTTAAGGGCAAAGGAAATATGTGTTGACCGATGTGTTCACCTTCTGTACGCCACCTCCAACTCTCTGGCCTGCCCCTCACCCCCAGCCAAAGAACATACATTGTTTGAAAGCAGAGATTGTGTTCTTGTTCTTTGTGTTCTCCATAGTACCTGACACGGTCTGTCACATAGTACGTGCTCAATAAATCCTTGTTGGGTGAATGGATTTCATGCGTGAGGAGAAGCCAGCAGTACCCTCTTGGGACGTGCTTTGGAAAGAAGCGATGGGAACTGAAGCTCTGGGGGAAGAGGCTGATTGAGACTGGGTGGGATGAGTTCAAGAGCTCGGTGTGCCAGCCCTCCTGTTTCTTTTGATTTTCAAGTACAGGAAGGGCACTTCTCTAAGGGCCGAGTGCTGTGTCCCCTCCCAGCTGGGCTACTGGTGAGCTCAGTGCTTGAGAAATAGTTGAGTAAGTTGAGTGGCTATGATTTTAGGGTTTATTTTAGCAACAACAATAAAGAATTTTCTCTTCTACCTGAACCCTGTTAGAAACCTGCATGGCTGAGATGAGAGGACACAGACCAGGAGGGGCACATGGTCACCTCCCTGCATGGATCTCCTTTCCATTGCCCTGAGGGGTGCTCCTGAGTCACAAAGGAAGGGGAAAGGAGAGTGGGCAACCCCTTGCATCCATGAGCGGTGTGATACCACTGGGTTGACCAGTTCATCCTGATTTGCCTGGGACTGCCCCAGATTTAGTCCTGAAAGTCTTCAGTCCCCTGACAACCAGGATGGGTGGTCACTTTAGATGCCACTTGCTCCCTCCCCTGCCCTGGCCAGCTCTCTTTCTCATTTCCCTCTCGCTTCACAAGGTCCTCGCTTTGGCTTCTTCCCTCCTCTCTGCGTCCACCCTAGCTCTTTCGAGTCACCCGTGGCCTTGCCCGCATTTCTCTCTTAGTGGCCTTTGCAGACCAGTGTTCTGAATCACCGTGGCTTGGCCAGAGTTCTTAAAACTAGACAGAGTTACAGGGGCTGCCTTCTCACGTGGCTCCGCTTGGCTCCTGAAATCAGCGGGGCTGTGCAAGCCTGTCACAGGGCTAGAGCTCACCTGCCTCCAGGGAGCGTCGGCCCAGGGAGGCTCTTCGTAGGTCAGTGGGCACAGCGGAGGCCAGGCTCTGCCGGCAGGGCCCTGCGGTGGGCGCTGCGCCCAGCCTCCTGTCCTGGCCGCGGCCCCCTGCGCCCCTGCACACGGCCCGGCTCTGCGGGGCCTGCCTCTTCCCCGAAGCCTCCTGGCCCCCACTTCCCCCCTGTTCTCAGAACTCTCATTTCAGATGCGAGGCCGCCGGGAGCCAGGGCGATGGTTTTCTTCCGCGGCTGTCAGGTGCTGGTCCTTTGAAGGCAGGTTCTTGCGTTTCCTTTCCTTCCACCTCCCGGCACCTGGCCCTCACTCGACACATATGGTGAATTGACAGCCCCCTGGTGATCTGCAGGGGACAGGAGGTTGGCTCCGTGTGAGCACCTGTGTGCACAACACGTCGGGAGCACGAGGAGGACGGGGCAGGGCTTGAGGCTGGGCCCGAGCAGGCCGGCGCCTGGGTGGATTCGCTTCTCACACGGACACTGTACAATGAGGCTTTTAAACTCCAAAGTGAATTTTCAGTTGCAGAATGCCTCATTTTATGGATTAGGTTAGCTTTACATTTTCTGGAACATTCAAATGTGATTTTTAAAATTATCACAGCTCTGAGACTGCGAGAGAGGCAGGAAAGTGGCTCTGATTTTTATAGTTTTCCTTTTCTGAGCCATTCCCTTTTTGGAGGAGCTCTGAGGGCGGTGCTGCTGAGCCCCAGACCCTGCAGACTGATCTTCCTCTCAGCGTCGCCCTGGCCCACCGCAGGGAGGTGGGGACTTGGAGCTGTCACCGTCCTAATCTCTTGCTTGGTCTTCTGTAACCAATGGCACATACGTGTGTGCACGTGTGTGTGTGTGCACAAGTGTGTTTATTGTCAAGTGTAAAAACTTACAGAAATAATACATGGTCTTTGTAAAACATTTAGAAGGAAGTTAATTAAAACTCTTTACCCCTGTTCCTTAGGATAACCACAGTGAACAGTTTCATGCATATCTTTCTAGGTTTTTCTGTGTGCTCACACACATGCTGAGACACACACACATACACGCAATAGTGTATTTACACAGATGGGGTCATTTTCTGTACAGTTTAGGGGCCTGATTTCTTTTGCTTCGCAATATATTATGGATGTTTTCGCTGTGCCAAAAAAAGATTAATTTATCATTCATTCAGCAAATCCTTACTAAATGCCTACCATATGTCCAGCACTGTTTTGAGTGCTGAGAACATAGCATTGGAAGAAAAAGAGATAAAACTTCTTGCCCTCATGGAAACTATAGCCTAGTTAGAGTGACCGGCAGTATCAAATAAGTACAGTATGTGGTAGGCTAGAAGGTAATAAGTCTACGGGGGAAATGAGATAAGGAAGGTGAGTGGGAGTGGGGGGGAAAGTGCATTTTGCAGTTTTAAACAGCGTGGTCCGGTGGGGGGAGGCCTTGAACAAGCATTGGGGCTGTAGCGTTTAGCAAACAACATGCGCTGCTCAGGTGACTACGGGGTGAAGTCTGTAGTTGTGGCTGGAGGAGACGTACGAGCTGAGCCTCAGGAGCGCCGACGGGAACCGCTCAGGTCCCTTGTGGTAGCAAATGCAGAATTAAGCATCCATGCATTGTCCTGTGTTGGTCCTTAATAGTACTAATGAGCACCACTTACGTAACATGTTTGTTTCCAGAGCAGCTTTTTTATCTGTCATCCTAGCCCTGCTGCTTATTAGCTGCATCACTTTGGGTAAATAACCCACCCTTTCTGGACCTCAGTTTCCTCATTTATGAAATATTACGATTCTCGTACAGTATAAATGAGTTAACCCAAGTGCGTAGAGCAGTGCTGGTAAGAGCTCTTACCAAGAAGCACAGCCGTTATGTTACCGCATTTCGTTGATCACTTGGAACAGCCCTGCGGGGAGGCTGCTGTTCTCAGCTCAGAGGTGAGGAAGCTGAGGCTCGAGGTGAGCAGCCCTGGTTCACACTTCAGGGCGCGAGTGGGTGCTGGAGTGGGCCTCAAACCCTAGGCTTCAGACCCCGGGCCCAGCTCGGTCCATGCAAGCGCCTGCTCCTGCTCCAGGCAATGCCCAGGAGATGTGGCCACAGATCCATGCAGTCCCTTTCCGACTGCTCTGCAGACTCCTGGGGAGAGATGCTGCCGTCTGGGGGGTGGAGGGCAGGGCTGGTCCCGGAGAGAAGAAGAAAGGATATGGAGCTTCCTACAACCTGCGTGGCCTCCCCACTGCTGTCAGTTTGCTGCTAGTGCATCTTTTCCCCCCTCCGCTCCAATCACCACAAACACCAACTTGTAAAGATCCATCTAGAGGACCCAGAGAGGAACCCGGTAATCCGTGACTTTTCCAGGTGTAAGTTTCTGGTTTTGAGAAATACCTCTGTGCTTGCGTCTGCAGTAGATTGTTGAAAAATACCTCCAACAACACAACCAAACCCCATAACCAGTACCACTTGGCTCCTTCCAGCAAGTCTCCTGGCAGCAGCCTCACAGATCCCCAGGTCCTGACGTACCCTCGTGTGCATAAGTCGTACCCTTAGGACAAGGCACTTTAAAGGACCCATGGGTCTGAACAGAGTGGGGGGGGACTAGTGTCCAGGGTCATTTCTCCTTTGAGATCAACACGTCCTGCCCCCTCGCCCATGCACATTGACAACCTAGAGTGATGCAGCACTGCATATACTTTGCGTCTATTTCTCTGAAATTGAATGCGTGTTACTGTGGAAACTGGAATATAAATGGTGGCTACGTGTAGTTAAAATAGCACTCTTAGTTTGATGCTGCAGGTACAATGTGAATTCAGAAGGCTTCTGTGGGCTGGCCGGGGAGTCTAACCATTATTTTAAATATGGTTTCTGTGGCTACATGCTGGCAGGATTCTAAATAAATTACTTTTAAGCAAACTCTTGCAGCAAGTTGTTTGTAACAGGGAAATTGGCAGTCGGTAGTTTATAGTATATTTTCTTAACCGTGGGATTTCTCATATCCTGGAATTCCAGATGGAATGGAAGCTCCTGGGAAGTCCTGTGGCAGACGGATGCCATTGTGGCTCAACAGTAGCATGTTCAGAAACAGCTTCAGGGTGTTGGTATGAGTCAGTGTGTGGTGGGGCTGCCAGATGCTGAGACAGAGCAGAAAATCCACCAGGAGCAAGGTAACTGGCATGGTGGGCATACCTAGGTCCCCAAGAGGGGCTTAGATGGGATGTTACAAGACTGGGACAGGACTCCAACTTTAAACCAAGCCATGTGAGTAACAGAGGAAGAAATTGGGCCTGTAAACAGAAGACTTGGGAGCACTTTATTAACAGTGTTTCATTATTTGAAACATCATGTGGTCCTCAAAAAGAGACTGATAAGAGAGACGTTGGATGTGAGGGCGATCTGGCTGCGACATCTGTCACCCCATTGATCGCCAGGGTTGATTTGGCTGATCTGGCTGGCTAGCCCGGTGTCCCCTTTCTCCCTTACCGATCCATGTGCGTCCCTCCTGGAGCTGTGCGCTTGGTCAAAGAGGGGGGACGACCTTCCCCCCAGAGAAGAGGACGAGTAGCTGAACCTCCAAACAAGTTCTCTTGGTCTATTTGTAGGAGAACGTAGGGTAGTCAAGCTTCCAAGACTCCAGACACATCCAGATGAGGGGCTGCACGTGGCAGTCTGGTGTTCTTAACAACAACAAAAAATAGAGATGTTTTAGTAACTATAGGAAGGAGTTTAACAGCCCAAATTATTGAAGACAGGAGGCTTGCTTTAAGAGACAGTGAGTTCCCCATTATTAGAAGTATGTAAGGAGAGGCTGGCTGGCCACTTGTAGAGGATACTGTAGAGGGAATTTAAGCTCTGGAGGAGTGATTAGACCAGACTTCAGAGATCTTTGCTAGCCTAGAGCTTCTGTGATTGTAGGGCATAAATGGGAAAGAAATTTAATTTTCTGGGCCCCCTGTTCAGGGTGATTAATAGTGGCTGCCTGGAGCAAGGGTGAGAAAGGTTTGGGGTTGGCTCAGTCTGGGCTAAGGAGCTCCATGATCGATTAGCAATGCCTGCCATGAAGGGCCAGGTTGCAGGATGCCCAGTATTAGCCATCTCCTGTCCAGTGGTGATTGTCTGTTGGTGAACCTTGACTCAGGTCAAGCAGAAGTAGGGTGACCAACCATTCCTGTTTGCTTGGGATCAGGGGGTTCTTGGGACCAGGACTTTTACTTTTAAAGCTGACAACCCCAGGAAAACCAGGATGAATTGGTCACCCTAAGCAGACGGGATGGTTGTCAGTAACTGCGTGTTGGGCTTCTGTTTCTACTCGGTGCACCATGACCATCTTTATCTCCTCAGAGCACAGGCGTGGGGCTCTGCCCTCACTAGGACCCCAATAAGCACACACAGAGTGAGTGAGTTGAATGCAGTTCCTAGGAAATGGTTGCAGTATCCTTGCAATTAATTAATTTGTATAATTAATTAAAATGACTTCACTAATTATATGTACAGGAGATTGCACATTTCATTAGGCTGAGCAGATGGCTCCACTAATAATTACCAAAGCCTGGGGTTGCTGGTGGGGGGGAGGGGGGGTGTCGGCATATGAATTGATATTGAACATTTAAATGCCATCCTTCCTACAAATAGAGTGGAAACTCCTATCCCTGTTGTTTCCAAGATGGATTGAGGAACAGATTTTTCGTTTTCTTCTGGTCGTGCCAGTAGGTGTGGCGATTCGCTTTTTGTAACTGGTGATCATTTTCTTCATGTCAAAGCTGGCCCTGGGAGGGTGTGGGCTCCGTGGCTTTGGAGGAGGGAGCCACGTCAAGGTCAGACCTGGGGCCCCAGCATCATTCAGACAGTTAGCTAACCACTGAATTGTGATAGGAAGCCAGATCTCCCAGAAAAACAACATGCGCCTCAGATCCTTTCTCCTCTGCTTTCTCGAAACGTCGCCCTGCTCTCACCCTCTCCCGTCCCGGGGCCTTAGGAATCTAAGGTGGACCCGCAGACACGCCACAGAATGAGAGCTCTGGACGCGCGCACACAGACTGGGCAGGGCCTGCACTTAAGTGACTCAGCATCACATAGGTGAGTGAGCATATTTCTGGGGTGTTCTCACTACAGTGATAAGGATGCTGATTATTGGTAATTGACCAGTGCTGAGTATCCCCTCCGGGCCAGAAGCATCCCACACTATTTGTGATCCTAGAAATAACCCTGCAGGGCAGGTGTTACTTTTACAGATGGGAAAACCCAGACTTGGAGCAGTTAAGTAATATGCCTGGGGCCTCACAAAGCTGGCTTCATACTCAGAGCTGTGTGTCTATAAAGCCCCTTGTTCTTTCCACCCCCCGCTCTGCTGGTAAATTATTTGGGGTCATGAAAGTCCCGCACCCAAATCTGGAAGGACGTGGGGGGGAAACCACCAGGTTGGGCTCACCATTGCTCTTGAGAACTGCCTGGGAGCCTGTCACCCCCAGATGGGCTCTCAGCACCTTAACTGGCAGGGGGCCTTGGGGTAACCGGTTCTGAACAATTTCCCAGCACCCACAGCCAAGTGCGCGGGGTGCATCAAGATTACCCCTAAGAACCAGTCAGCTGTGTGTGTTATGGAGGAGTGAGATACCGATCATAGAGAGTTCCGGAAAGAAATCATTTCAGGAAAACTTCAGCATGTTAATTTAATGTGATACGATTAGAGACTTTTCCTCTGTGCTCACTTTCCTGGTTGCGGAAAGGTGATCCTTCTGACGCTTCACGTGTGTTGTGTGAAGGAGAAGCGAAGCTAAGAAAGGGGGAAAATACCACTTGTAAAAGAACAAGTAGATCAGCCCGTGTGCTGGGGAGGCGATGTTGAATATGGCAGCACCATTCCTCTTTGAGCATTGCTGTCGGAGAGAGGGCTCAGCCTTCTCTCACGGACCTGCTGTGCTCCCATCTCTCGTGCTGGCCCACCTGCCCCCTAGGACCGTCTTGGGCTACTTGTCCATCCCTTGAGGCTTCCACTCCACACTCCTTATGAGCTAGAGCAGGAATAGGGTGGTATGTCTGAGTCACAGAAAATTGTGAATCGGTCTTGAAATGAGGGAGCCCTGAAAATGTGACTAATTTCTGTAGCCCCTACAGGTAAGAAATGGCTGTTTGGTTGTGACTGGCAACGGCTGTGCAATTTCTAATTTTGACTGGTTGCTGTTGTTTTGGGGATAGGATGGGGCTTGGCCGTGAGGTGAGTGCAGTGTGGATGGACACCGTGCCATTTGGACACACTTCCTGCCTCTGAGCACTTCACAGCCTGAAGGAGGCCCCGGCGTGTTGATAGTTGCAGAAAACACGTCGGTCTGAACATATTTGAAGTGGTAAACTGACAAGTGGAAATCGTAAGCCTAACAAAGATGAAAATACGTTTTCCCAATCGTATATCCAATTAAATGCTGGAGGGAGGCCCCGGTGCCCAGCCAGGTAGTGCCCAGATGACTCCAGTCTACGTTGGGAAGAGCACGGGGCTAATTCATCAGTTGTGTTTCTGTTTGCACATCTGTCCTCAGGAGTAGTCACCTATTCAAGGCCTTCTGTCTCTGTTGATATGTCAGCCTGGATGAGTTGGCTAAGTCTCGACACCTGCTATGAAACTCAAGGGGTGTTAAATATAAATGCACTTGAGAAATATTCTTATGTACTTTTAGTAGCTCCTAATGGTAACCCAAGAAGTAAAGAAATGTAGTAATGGGATTTGCTCATTCTTACAGCTTTGGGTAAGATTCGTGTCTATGCTAAAGCTTCCAGAGTCGGAAGTGGTTTCTGCATGAGGACCAAAGATTGGACATTTCAACTTGACATTTCAAAAATGGGGTTTGGGCATCTGGTTGTGCTGTTAGTCAAGGAGGTGAAGGAATGGAGGGAAAGGAGGGAGGGTAGGAAAAGACCACAAGCTTTTGGCTTTAAGTAACAGAGAAACAAATAATGGCCCGGGTAATACATTTTCTCATCCTACAAGGAGTTTGGATAGAAGCAGCGGTCATCTATCTGGTGGTGGCCTGGCAGGTCAGCAGTGGCACCAAGGGCAGGAGTTTTTTCAGTCTTTCTGCTTTGCCCTCCTTAATGTTTTGGCTTTTTGTCTTCATGCTTTTTGTCTGAGCCCTAGGAGTATGATGTGCTCACCTGTAGCTGCAAGGGATGCTGGTGACGGGATTATTTCGCTTTTCCAGTCTCTGTAGTGGAGGTGGACAAGTTGGATTAGGAGTGGGTGGTGGTTTATCCAGCCGGTTGTTGGGCACAGACCAATTGTGGGAAGGGAAGGGCAGCAAAACACAAGCATTCATTGAATCATCACCATAGGAAAATCAGCTGGTCCTGGGAGTTCCCTATGTGTGGGCTGTGAGTGAAGCTCCAGGTAGGAACCCTGGTGTTGGGGTGTTAGCCTCATTGTAGCAACGTGGCTGATCACTGCCAAGTCTGTGTGTGAAAATGCAGACTGGATTCAGGGAAAGCCATGTTAACTCTAGCCTGGCGGGAATGGTGATCAGAAGGCAGCGCCTCTGGGGGTAAAAAGTAGCACATTTGTGGATCTTCCCCTGCTCAAGGTTCCAGCCCATAGTTCTCAGAAGCAAGACTGCTGCTTTCAGAAGTTAATACTAGAACACTTGTTAATTTCTTCTTAACTTCCATTTTAATCAACAGATGCATTTAATTTAGGATACTTGGCTTCTGGTAGTAGCTCAAAGCCTGATACATCCTTAGTGCCATTTTGAGTTTCCCTGTGTGCATGCGTGTTTGTGCATGTGTATATGTGTGTGTGTACACATGTGCACCCTCTATTCACATCCCTGTGACCCAGATCACGTTTTCTTCTCATTGCCTCACAGAATCCCAGCCTTGTCAGACACTGGTTCCTGCCCCCCACCCCAGTGTCTTTCTTCCCACTGTCCTCTATCTGTGCCATATAGTGACCCTCCTTCCCCATGGTGCTCATAGAGGCCAGCTCTCTGATATGTAGACCTTGCTGCCTTTGGTCACTTAGTTATTGTTTTTTGGGGTCCTGCTACTTCCCCACAGCAGTGAGCCAGATGTCTTTGATCAAAAAAATGTAAGCAGGCTGATGTAAGTGCAGCTCTTCTCTCTTCCTCTAATACTCTGGAGCAGTGCTTCTCAAACTTTAATGTGCACACCGATCACCCAGGAAGAGAGCTTATGAAAATTTAGCTTCTGATTTAGGAGGTCTTGGTGGAGCCCCAGACTCTGCATTTCTAATAAGCTTCCAAGTGATATGCATTCTGCTGGCCCAGGCAGCAAGGATCTCGACCCTCACCCCTCACCCCTGGAGAGCTTTTAATAAACACTGATGCTGGGATTCAGGAGTAAGTGAAGTTGTTCCTGGGCCCAGAGGACCCACATGGGCCTCAGACCTTCCACAGCTAATCTCTGCTGAGTCTCCTAGAGGAGCAGGAGCAGAATAAGACCTTGAAACCTGAACAGACTGAGGGATCTCAGAGGGGAGGGGGATGGGGGAGTGGGTGGGGAGAGATTAATCAAAGCACTTACATGTTTATAAGCATAACCCATGGACACAGACACTGGTCTGGGGAAGACCTGGGGGTGGTATGGATGTGGGGTGGAGGGGATCAGTGAGGATAAAAAGGGGACATCTGTAATATTTTCAACAATAAAGATAAGGAAACTTAAAAAAAAAAAAAAAGAACTTGAAACCCAGTTTTTCAAGGAGGAAAAGGCTGAGTGGAAGAAGTGCTTTGAATGTTGGAGAAGGTCAGCATTGGTACAGTTCTTGCTCTGTTGCCCTTCGGCTGCACATGGCTGGTCCGGCTTAGCTCTGAGACAGGTCCCTCTGCCACCAGCCCATTGCCCTTCTCTGACAGCTGCCTCCCCCTGGGCCTGGGGAGCACCTCTGAGGAAAGCCTTTCCCGGGCTTCTCATGCTCACACTTGCACTGAGCTCGGGGTGCCTAAAAGGTGCACCGGGATCTGGCGTTTCTCTGGCATCCTCCTGCCTCCCTTACTTCTCTCCCGTTTCCAAATACCTACTCTCCCACCCCCCCCCCGAGGACCCTATTGCCCCCAGTTGCCCTTAAAGAAAGAACCATCATGTACTTTTCTTCTTTTCACACTTACTAGGGCCGACAGGAACACACCACCTCGCCCCCCACCGTACCCAGTACCTCACACAGCCTGCATGCAGTTGGTGCTTAATAAACACGAGCTGAACGAACATTGAGTGCCAGCTGCTGAGACAGGCCTGTGAGGCTTCACCACCAGGCTTTGTGACGTGTTAGTGGGAGAACTGGAGTTTGAGCCCAGCTGCTGACCACCCATTCTGGGGTGCTGTGGATTTGCCCTGAGCCACACAAGCCACTCTTTCTCAGGTCGTGCTTCTTGGGCCAGGGGTTGGGGGAGAGGGTCTGATAGGACGATTTTCACTTACCCCCCTCAGTTCTGTGCAGGTGTGATGGGAACCCTCAAAGGGCACTGGAGATGAAGAACTTAGAGTGGAGAAGGAGGGGAGATGATCCTTCCCTGGGATGATCTTTCTTGCAGAGGATGGCTTGTTGACGCCAGTGCATCTTCAAGAGGTGGAAAAAAGACAGCTTGCAGAAGGCACACTCTGGGAAAAGTGAGGAGGGATCTAAATGGGCATTTATGGCTCCCGACTCCAGTGACCGTTGGAGGATGTGGAAGGTGGAGCAGGAAGCTGCTCCCGGCAGCCTCTCAAGATCAAGGACAGGGCGTGTGAAGGTCAGGGATGGTGGCCCGTGGCAGGTTACAGGGCAGCACAGAGAGACTGGGAACAAAGAAGGTGGCGCCTCCTTCGTCTGCTCCTTTCTTCCTCTCCAGCTGCCCTGCTGTGTTTCTGCACCCATTCATCCATTCATTCCTCACTCTTCCATTGAAATGTTTGTTGCATCCTGACAGCGTCAGTCTCTGGGGATGTTGCGGTGGGAACAGACCCTGAAGGGGATTAGGCCTGCACTGTCCGATATATAGTAGCCACCAAGTAACGTGTGGATATTGAAAATTAAAAATTAGTGAAATTTAAAATTCAGCCCCCTCTAGCCAAATTAGTCGCAGTAGCCAGATTTCAGGTGCTCAACAGCCACGTGTGACTGACTGATGGCTACCACATTGGACAGCGTAAGTATAAAATATTTCCACTGCTGCAGAAAGTTCTGTTGGACGCAGCACATAGCTGATGTGTGATGAATGGCAGGCCCTGTGCATGCTCTTGTTGACTGGTCCAGGACTGCGTGGAAGCACAGGCCCTGGCTCTCCCTGGATCCACAGTGCCTGGGTTCAAATCTCTTTAATTAAACTCTTTGTGTCTCAATTTCCTCAACTGTAAAATGGGCAAAATAATATATACATGATAGAGTTGGGAGGATAGAGTGAGTGAATGCCTATAAGACAGGTAAAGCACCTGTGAGCGATTTGAAGTGTTGGCAGTTGTTATTACTAGTGGCCCTGACTTGTCAGCAGAGGGATGTCCTCCCTCGATCTGCTTGTAGAATCGAGGAGTGCCTGGTGCTAGTCTCCCCCCCCCCGCCCCCCCCCCCGTCCAAGCAGGCTTTCCTGGCTCTTGGCTCCCTGCTGCCTCCTCCCCACCCTTCCCAGTTCCCTCCTCTCTGCTTTTAATCCTCACAGCTGACCCCATAAATGCTTGGTCTGGCTGTGCAGACATCACAGCGATTGCAGTGATTTCTGTGGCCCCTTGTACCACACAGCCCACTAACCAGCCAGCCAGGTCGGTGGTGACACCCATGTGTCAGATTCACATCACTGTGAATGTTAGGACTCCAGAGATGGACATTCTCGCTGATGACAAAGCTGAGTGAGCCTGGATCGTCCCTCAGACACAAAGCTCAGTGTCCATTCCTGTCCCCCACCATGTGTCACTCAGGGGCATGTGGGGCGTCTTGATGTCTGCAGCAACCACAACTGGATGGCTCACTCCCAGCTCTGAAACAGGGAGCATCCCGCCAGCATCCCCCATTTCACCTTGCCTGTTCCAGTGCCTCTGGGCCTGTGGTGTGGGGACCTTGCCCAGGTGGGGTCTCGGAGTTCAGTTCCCTTTTCCTCCCGGGGAGTCGAGGCCACAGCAGAGCCGTGATGTGCTCCCCTGGCCCCCTCTCAGGCATGCCCTCCAGCCCGCTCAGAGCCAGCTATGTTCAGCAGAGAGAGCGACCGCTGTAAACGGTCAGGCCTGGATAGAGCATTTGCTGTACAGGATTAGTTCCCAGAGAGGCTTTTTCTAACCAAATCAAAACATTTCCATGCCTTGGTTCATCCAAGCAATTCTTATGAGACTTGATACTTGAGATTGACCTGTATGATATTGTTAGGTAATATAATGGTTGAGAATATTAGAGCTGAGACTTGAGTTGCTTTAACATTTGAAAGAGGGTAATGATGGCAGAAGTTTCTGAGGAGCCAGAGGTGGCGGTTGTTCTGGAAGAAGCACATGTGGCAGTGACGGTGGGCACAGGCAAACCCGAGGCTCTGTCTGAAGCTTGATGACCCCCACGACTCAGCCACCTTCAGAGCAGTGGTTCACTTGCCTTTCCAAAGTTCATTTTGTTTTATTTTTAGATTTCCACATTTATCCCTCCGGGGCTTCTTGGCTTGTATATAAAATACATGCACACATGCATATGTATATATGTGCTCGTGTTTTGTATTAACCTCTATGCATGTGTGTGTGTATATATATATTATAGTTTGTATTCTATATAATACAATATATATTATATCACCACCATATATGTCTGTTTTAGTAACTCCAACCTAAAAGAAAAAATACCTTTGTTGCATCCTTGAAATTTCCTACGTCTTTATGGCGGGAGGTAGTCAGATGTGGCCGTTGGGATTCGTCACTGCCCTTGGCCTCGGCATCTCTGCATCCGTTGGTGGGTGTCTGTGGGGCAATTTCCTCTTCACGTTAAGTAAGCACTAGAGGGGCCCATGTGACCCTAGGAGGCGCCACTATTTTCCTCCCATGGGGGCTAAAGTCAGTAATGGGGCCCCTTTGGATCTTGTGGTTATTTTCCACCTCTTGTGCCAGTTGGAATGGGGTGGGGAGGGTGTTTTACCTCATGGTGGCAGGAACTCCACATCCTTGTTCAAGGACCAAGGTCAGCACCAGCAGGAAAGAAGCTTAAGTGACGGATGAGCTGGGTACCTGATAGAAACACATTGTAGGACCTTCAGGAAAAATCCCCTTGGATGCCCAATCAGTCCACTTCTCACCAGGCGGATGGCAACTTACCACGTACGTAAGGCCTTAAGCATTGAGTACAGTTGTGAGGTCCCCCAAATATCTCCTGAACCCAGCTCCCCAGTTTATGTGCAACCCAAGAAAGATAAAAGCAAGAAGTGAAATAAACTGAAAATTAAGGCACGTTTTCATTTGCTGCTGATTTTAATCAGGAACCATCTGAGTTAACCAGCCAACACAGGATCGGTCGCTGCTTAGGAAGAAGCCATTCACTGATGAGTGTGCACTTCTGTGCCGGGCAGGGGAGGCCGGTTCTTTCTGTTGGCTCACACATTGACTTGTGTGCTAACCTGCAGCCCCCGTCGCTGACTAGGACCTCCTTGCAGGCAGGACTGGTCCTTTAGCCTTCCAGCAGTCCCTGGACTGTCATGGGTGCTCTCTCTCTATACGTATATTTGTTGGAAACATGACAGCTGGCCAATTTCCTGCCTTTTGCTCTCTGCTCAGCAGAAAGGCCTGGCATTACTGAGGCAGTGTGGCTCCTTAGAGGACCCTCCTTTTACCCAACAGGAAACGTTTTCCCTCCTTGACCTAGATCTGAATGGCCAGAACAGAGCCTTCTGGAATTCTTTCAAAGAGCGAACACTGTGACAGAAAGTAAGTAACTGACCGTCTTTAAGAAGCTGGTGGAAGCAGTCTTCCTCAGACAGGCCCGAGTAGTTAAAAGAGCTCTCTGAGCACATTTACAGAGATCGGGTTCATGGTCATGGGGAGGGAGTCTAGAAAAGGAACAGGACTTGTCTCCTTGCCTGAGAAGGGACTTTCCCATCCATCAGGGAGCTGAGGCTGTCACCTGCCTAAATGGCTGAGGAGAGGAGCTCCCCCCTCACCCCACCCACCTGAGGTCTCTCTCCCTTTCAGTTTTGCCTGCAGCCCAAGGAAGAAAAGTGGCTTTGCCGTGACCTTCACTGGGAGGGCCTTGCTGGTCCAAAGGAATCCTGTAATGGAGTCAGTTTTGAAGCTGTTCTCTCTCTGTAGAGATGTGAGAAAAAGCCAGAGTGGGCAAAGCTTCCTTGGGCTCAGCCCCGCACACTACCCCTCTCCCCCCGCCCCACAGACTGGGCCTCTTCTTTGCAAGGTTTAGAATATTTCCTGACTTTTCAGGAAAAGAATGGCTAGTGACACATTTACTTCCCTGGGAAGTCCCCCATTTCTAGCTCTTGGGCAGAGCTCAAGGGAAGGAAGGAGACCGGGGGCAGAAGGGACTGTCCACGTGGGTGGTGGCCTGGGGTTGTATGTACCCTTGGCAGTGTTGTTCTTCTGTCTTTACCTGGCATTCAGAGTGGCCTAGAGTGTCAGGGCTGGGAGGGATGACAGCCAGCACTAGCTCAGGGCCCCACAGAGGTACCTTCCTCCTACCTTAGGTCAGACCCTACTGGGCTCTGTCCCTCCCTCTCCCCTGCTCAGGATCTATAGCACCCAGTGGCCCTACACTCTCCTGTGTCTCTGCCTTTGTCCCTCTGACTTAGTGGTTTGCAGCTGAGGAACTTATTTGGGTGACCCACGGGGAACTGTCCACTACTCGGGATGACCTGTTTGTCGTTGTCCAGAAAAGGAACCTCCAGTCTTCCACCTGCAAAGTGCATGCGGGTGAGGGGGGAGTGAAGGGAGCAGTGCCTGTGGTCTTCTGTTTAATGACCTTCGGGTAGTCCCATTTTCAGTCTTGTTTCGCTCTCCACCCTTCAGCACCCCTGGCTCCCTCGCCGCTTTCACCGTCTGGAGTGTGCAGAGCAGAGCAGGCCCTTCTCGCCCACAGCCATCCCGGAGCGGCCCGTCCTGCCGCCTCCTTGCGTCGCCTGTCCCTTTGCTAGCGCCCTACGATGTGTTGCTAATTGCCTCGTCTCTGTTCTTTTCAACAGTGTAAGTTTATACAATTAAGAAATTCCTTTACTATCATTTTTGTGGAGTCTTGGAAGGAAAAAGAGATAAACACGTTTGCCATCTACCATTTCTTTAACCAGAAAGCCCACAGTGTAACTGAGATGGCTTCATAGTATTCCATTCTCTGAACCTTCTGCTTACCCAGTCTTGCATTTTACACGTGTATTGCCACCCCCCCCATTAAAACAGCGCATGAGCCCTGGCTGGTGTGGATCAGTGGTTGAGCACACCCCATGCACCAAAAGCTCACTGGTTTCATTCCCAGTCAGGCACATGCCCAAGTTGCCGGTTCAATCCCTAGTCAGGTTGCGCGCAGGAGGCAGCTGCTGACCGATGCTTCTCTCTTTCTCCCTCTCCCTTCCTTTCTCTCTAAAATCAATAAAAACATATTTTAAAAAATGCAACTCCTGTCTCTATACTTAAAAAAATAAAATAAAACAGTGTATGAGCATTTCTGTAGCTAAATCTTTAGGCATATTCATGATGATTTCCTAAGGTTGAATTTCCATAAGTAGAATTTCCAGGTCAAAGGATATGTAAAACTTTAAGATGTCTCTGGTGCATAGTGCTAAATTTCTCTTCATAAATGCGATACTAATTCGCATTCCCACCAGGAGTCCATGAATGTGCCTGCCTCTCCCCACTCGTGTCAGTGCTGGGTTTCTTCAAACATGTATTTTTGTATACATAATATACACATCCTGCAGACTAGGTTTCTGGGTCAGGGTGCATGGACACAGGTTCTGCTAGATATTGGTTAACTTTCCATCAGCCGATGAGCATGCTCGTTTCCTCCACATTCTTGCCAATGCTGCAGTAGGATACAAAAACCTTTTCCAATTTGATAGGTTATTTTCATCTACATTTTATTGATTTCTCCTGAGGCTGACAATTTTTCATGTGTTTGTGCCATTTCTAATTCCCCTTTCATGGATTGCCTGTAACTCTTTTTTTTGTGTGTGTGTGTTCATCATTTTCCTATGGATTTTTAAGCTTTCTTTATATATTAAGGATATTAATAATGCAGATGGCAAATAATTTTTTGACATTTAATTTTGTTTACCCTTTTTTGTTTGTTTCCACATACAGTGGATATGTTTTAAACAGTGAAATGTATCAGCCTCTTGCCTTGGTGGTGTGCTTCCAGAATTACCTGAACCTCGGGCATCCTGGGTTTCCTTTACTTCGTTTGCTGGGGCCTGAGTGTTGGGCTGGTGCAAATGTGTCTGCAACTGAGCTCTAGGTCATAGTCCTCAGTTCCTTCAGAGGAAGGGCAAGCTCACTATTTACAGTTCTTCCTCCAGGGCTGCTTAACCGTGGTGGGGGTGGCAGTCGGGAGGGCAGGAGGTTGGTCCTGGGGAAGAGGCAGCCCTGGCCTGAGACTCCACGTCGTAGCCCTGGGGTGCCACTGGCCAGAGTGTTCCAGGACCCACCTCACATTGGGGTGATCCAGAGGCAGAGGGTGAATGCCATTGAGGTATGGACGTGATGTAAGCCCTCGTGCCACTAGCAGCTGGCCTCAGGGGGCAGAGTTGACCACTAGGACAGGGTGGTCAGGGGAGGGGCTGTGCCTGACCAAATGCATTCTCACTGACTGAGCCTAAAAGGAAGTTGGGACAAGACAAGTGGGACCAGCTCTTTAAAGGGCCCATGACTTGGTTCAGCTTGGGCTTCCTGTGATGATAGCATAGAACAACCTCAGGTGACACAGGACGTGTGTCAGCGCAGGCTTCTCCTCCGGTGTGTCTCCCCGGTGGGTGCTGCTGTACCGACTTGCCTCCTTCCTCTGCGTTTACCAGACTTGCTCCTGGTGAGTCCTGCTCAGGATGAGGCGACCGGGGGTGGATGCCGGGAAATTGCTGCTGCTGAGTGTAAGCGGGGACTTCCAGGATGGAGGCGACTTGGAGCCTTGTTCTCTCCAGTATGTGTCGTCCATGGGCTAGAAAGGAAGATTGGTTTTAGAAATGTGTCAACAGTGCTGAAGGGATTTTTTAAAAACTTTCAGCAAAGTGGGTCCTTCAGACCTATTTGAGATACTTTGACCAAACCTTCAGACTGCCTAGTGTGGGTGGCTCTTCAGATGGATAGTTCTACATTTCCTCCTAAAAATTAGGGATAGGAATTGGGACATAAAGTCATAATGAGGCAGATTGTGATAAACAAGACTGCCTCTTCCTCAGACTCTCTGATTCATTCCCATTCATTCCCATCTCCAGGCCTTTGCCCATGCCATGCCTGCCATCTGACCTGCCCTTCTCCAGATCCAACTGGGTTGATCCTTTTGTTCACTTAGGTCTTGCTCCAATGTTGCATCCTTAGGAAGGCCTTCCCTGCAACCCCAGTTAAGGTAGCACTCCCCCACATTCATGCCACTCGCCTCATATAACCTTACTCTCCTTTCTTTGTAGCAGTTATAGCATCGACAAATGGTGGTAGCTAATATTAGAGCACCAACCATGTGCCAGGCAGTGTGGTAAAAGCTTTACTTATATGAATGCCTTTGATCCTCATGTTAGTCCCATTTTAGAGATAAAGAAATCCATCCTGAGAGAGGTTAATATAGTAATTTGGCACCGGGAGTCCTCTATTTATTGAGCACTTCTTATGGACCAGGACCAGGCTCTATGCTAGGATCTGAGGATACAAAAGTAAGTCATCATCTTTGCATTCAAGTCAACAGGAGACCAGTGTTCCAAACCAGGCTGGATCAGTGATTCCTCTCTGAGACCCTGGGGCAAGTTGCTTACACAGATATATGAGCTTTAATTTTCCCATCTGTGAAATGGAAATAAAGGAACCTGCCCCAGCAACTCCTTGGGGTTCTTGGGAGATGTGTTGGTAAAATCACTTTGGGACATATACAAGACAGTGCAGAAGCAGGGAGTCACTGGTCATCTACATCCTGAAGCTGGGAGACAGTGAACATATTCCCTGGATGAAAGAAAGGCCACGATTAGCCACCACTCATCTCTGTCTTGGTGGTAATAAGTTCTTATCAGATTCCACCCTCCCCTTATTTGTAGGCATTTAATAGTATCAGGGGGTCCTTAAATGTCTCACAGATTTTAGTGAGGATTTCAGAATCATTTTTTGGTCCACTGATGGAAGCAGTGCTGTACTTATATAACTGGTCAATGGGATTATGATATTTAGGGTAGCAGTCCGTCATGATTGGAAGTGGTGGGTTTTATTGTCTGGGGAACCAAAGTTCCTCCTTGCCTACTAATGGCACTTTTTATTTATTTATTTGTTTGTTTGTTTATTTGTTTATTTTAAATATATCTTTATTGACTTCAGAGAGAGGAAAGGAGGGGGAGAGAGAGAGATAGCAACATCAATGATGAGAGTCATTGATCAGCTGCTTCCTGCACGCCCCCTACTGGGGATCAAGCCTGCAACCTGGGCATGTGCCCTGACTGGGAATCGAACCTCGACCTCCTGGTTCATAAGTCGACACTCAACCACTGAGCCATGCTGGCCTGGCCTAATGGCACTTTTTGAAGGAAGTTGTTCCATCACTGGGCTACCAGCCTGACTGTTTAATTCCAGCAGCTGCTGTTATTCTGGAACCTCATGCAGGAGCACTGTTTTGCTTTCTATGATTTTTGCCAAGACCATTAGTTGAAAACAAGCCTGTGGTAATAGATGAGATGTTGGTGTGTGGTGGGAAAACAGCCCTGTGGGAAGGGACTCTTGCTCCTTTGTCATCTCCTGGAAATGGACTAGAAAGAATGGAATGATCAGCCCTTTAGAGAAGGCGAGCCAGCGTGTCTGACCCCATCCTTAATAGCACCTGAGAGGGCACTTTGGTCTCTGGTTCTTGCCCTGGGCCCCACCTGCTTTTCTCTCATTCATGGTTTGTTTCCTGTGTCTTAATTTGTTGCACAATCTGTTAATAACCAAACATGCCCTCACAAGCTGGGCATGTCTGTTGAGTGATAAAGCAATTGTGAATATTTGTTGAGTGATAAAGCAATTATGTTATAATCTCCCACTTTCCAAAATAGACAGGCATCAGGCCTGTGCGCTCTGGGAAACATGCAGGTGTCAGATCCTGCTGATCTTGCTCTTTCACTCATTCACGCTGTCACCACCCTAATGCAGGCCCCTGTCACCTCATTGTCTGCCATCCATCCCTTCATTCATCCAGTGGAGCACTTCCTATGGGTCAGACCCAAAGCTAAGACCTGGGGACATAAAAGTGAGTAGGTCACCGTTGTTGCATCCATGGGATTCATATGTTAATAGCAGGAAACATGAGTTCAGTGAAGCGTTCCAACCTCAGATAGTTGGGGTCTGGTATTACCACTATCAAGGAAAGGCAGGGTTTGGTCAAGAAAATTTAATAGAGGAGGTGACCCTGTAGCTGAGTCTTAAAAGACAAGCTAGATGCTCACCTATAGCCGTCCTCCCTCCCTCCTGCCCTCCCTTCCTTCCTCCCTCCCTCCCTCTCATCCTTCCACAGACATGAAACACCCACTAGGAGCAGGTCTCCCTCCGTATATCCCTGCCTTCTCTCTCATTGACATTGGTTCAGGTCCCGCCCATGTAATTTCCCTACTGTCTCAGGCATGTCACTTCATTCAAAAACCTTGGCAACATCCTGTTCCAAAAATAAAGTTGCAGCCTTGAGACTCACATTTGGATCCCTCCCTTATGCCGCCCAGCCTGTTCCTTGTTCCTCCCGCGGTCAGACAGACCTACTCGCTGTCCCCCTAACACGTCCCACGTGCTGCCTGTCTTGTCTAGTTCCACTCACCTTTCAAGGGTGGAGCGAGGCTCCCCTGTTCCGAAAAGCCTGGGGGACGTGTTGCCTCCCGGGGGCTTGGAACCACGTGGGGTTGTACTTTTCATTGGATGCTCATCACACCACGTTGTGTCAACATCTTTCTGTGGGGGCCTGTCTCACTCTCCTTTTCTCAGCAGATGGGATTCTGGCTTCATATACCTTGTTTCTCCTGTGACTAAATGCAGGGCCTGCATATGAAGGTCATTCACCTATAGTCACTAATGGAAATTGGGAGAAATTACACGTCTTCTGTCACTTCTTTTTGGCATTCCCTTTGTCCTGCTGCTGAACTGGAGAAGTCAGAATTACCGCTTTGGGCCAATGTGTGCTCTACCTAGTCCGCTTTTTCACTCTTCGATGGGAGGCGGAGAGTGCGAGGATGTGTGCTGGTTGGCCTCCACCTGCCCCCCTCCCAGTCCCATTCTCTGTCTTCCCTGGCGCTGGGAGTCTGGCCCTGTGGGTTACTTCAGCTGGCTCCTTTACTTGACCTGCTGGGTTTGGGGCTTGGCCAGCAGAAGACACCAGCAGGAGATCTGAGAACCGGAGGAAAGAGGGTGGAGTACAAATACCTCCGCTCCGCTGGGCCCCAGGAACTTGGGAACAGTAAGGGCTTCTTGCTGGGGTTAGTGTCTGGGTACTGCACCATCTATGTTGGTCAACTTAGCTGTCCCCACACCTCTGTAACTGATCCATTTATCAAATTATTTTCATTTAAACCCTATTGAGTGCCATCTATAGTATCTTACTGAGAGACAGCCTTGAAGGCTTAGTTATGTGGCCCAGTAATCAACCCCATGAATTGATCTGTTTCATTTTCTTGCAAAAGGTGTTGTTGTTGTTGTTTCTGGAGTGGGGTAAGGAGGGACACATTCAGAAGACTTTATAATAAAAACAACAGTCTCCTGGCCCCTTCTCTTCCTAACCCAGGCCCACTCCTTTGGAGTAACCACTTTTAACTCTTTCAGCTCTTTTTCTGGCTCCATATTTTAAAATGATGTGCTTTTATTTCACCCCTACCTTAGAAATTACTAGCTTACTTCCTGTTGTGATCGATGGTGATTTAGCTCACTTAGACCACCCTCTACCCCCTCTCCACATCCTCATGACATAGTTGTATCATTATAGTTCCTCTGTGTGGTTAGCCTGAGAAGTGAGGTTCTTACTGTCATATTTCTTGTTCATTAATAACAGTATCCCTTAACTCCCTGCTCAGGGCCACGAAGGTGCTAGTGTCCTTACCCCAACTGCCTTCCACTTTCCCGTTTCTGTCCTTTGTAGCTTTACTTGTATATTGTTAAGGGTGATAACATTTTTATTTTGTAACTGCTGTTAAATCTTCTGTGCTTTGTGTGTAGGTTGATCCTAAAGACTGGAAAACCAGCAGATGGAGTTTATATTATTGTGAATGTATAAATGACAAGTTGTGCATCGACAGTCCACCCTCGGACATGCTTGTTTGGTTTGCTTAGTGATTTCTAAAAATTTTCCAGCCAACATTCTAAAACAGAGAGAGTTTTCACACAGGATTGAGAGTTTGGGGTATTGTTCTGAAAGTTGGGAGATCTGGCACATATGGAAACACTGCTGGAGGCTGCCAGCTTTACCGTGGGCAGGGCCACCCCAGCTTGCACAGCCTCTGCCACTCATACAGTGCGTGCGTGTGCCCACACTCCCAGGCTGCTTGGTTCTCCTTCTCACTGGTCTGTCCCTGAAGGCTTTTAAATGTGTGACGCTGATGCCTGATCTCTTATCCCCTTTGGAGCCAAGTAGTATGTTATGAATCCCTTTTTTTTTTTTTTTTGAAACAGCTTTTTATTTTTCCAAGAGTATCTTATTGCCTTGCTTTTTCCTCATCTGCCCTGTAAACTGTGTAGCCAGTTGGGTGTTTTTGTTTTGTTTTTTTTTGTTTTTTTTAAAATATATCTTCATTGATTTCAGAGAGAGGAAAGGAGAGGGAGAGAGAGAGCTAGAAACATCAATGATGAGAGAGTCATTGATCAGCTGCGGCCTGCAACCCGGGCATGTGCCCTGACCGGGAATCGAACCCTGATCGCCTGGATCCTAGGTCAACACTTAACCCCTGAGCCACGCCGGGCCGGGTTCAGTTGGGTGTTTTATGCACCCTCCCCTCCCTCAGGTTTGACCGGGTTGTTCTCTAGGCCTACTACCCAGCTGTCGTCTGGGGGTTTCTTATACTCTTTTACTGGGTTAGTTCTACTGCTTCGTGGATCTCATATCTTTTCTTTGGGTCCATTCAGTTTCTTCAGGAAGGAAATTCCTTTCTTTTGCTTGGGAGGGTGGAGGGTACATACCTGGCTGCCCCATGAGTCTCCTGTGGAGGACTCAACTGTGTGGCTTCAGATTTTTACATAGTCCCCCTGTCCAGCCTCACATCTGATTCCCGCCCTCCATGGCCCTGCCATCTCTAAGTCATGCGCCTCTTGGCCGTTCCTCCAGGCTGCCGGACTCCCTTGATGTCCAGGCTCCATGTGCAGCAGCAGCGGTTCTAGTCTTCCATAGTCTCTCTCTTTTCCATAAAGTTGTTTCAGTCTCTTCCCCAGTAGCCCTTACCTGTTTCCTTCGCTGTTTGAAATCATGTCTTTGAAAAAAATTATTCCATTCTCACCTTAGTGATGTTATATCCAGACGGAAAGGATGTACATGAGTGCAGTGAATTGTCTGTCCATCTCAACTCTTCTTGAATCCGTTTTAAATCTTTGCCTACATCACTTTAAGAGCTAAAAGGTTAAACTCTCCCCCATCTAAAGTAGGGGCCTTTAATTTTAGATTTACCTTCTTTAGGATTTAGGAGAGGATTCCTTGTTATTTACAATATTGCATGTCTCTCCAATCCTATCCAATTCGTACTTTTAAAATATGATCAAATTTAGATCTTATATTAACTCATTAAGGCAGTGTTAGCCGCCATGATCATCATCGGGTTAGGGGGTTAAACATGATAGAAGTCATGTCTTGCTCATGACAAATGCAGGTGCCAGTCAGATGTGCCCAGCATTCCTCTACAAGCTCCTTTAGGGACCTGGGTCCTTCCATCTGTGACTCTGCCATGCCCTGGAGAATATACTCTCGCTGCACATGGCATGGGGGGGAGGCTAGATTATCACACATAAATCATGGATATACATGTAGTCCATAAACAGACAGACCTGCATCTTTGTTATTACAGTTTCATGGAGGAAGGAGACTAGGAAAAAAATGTCTAAAAAGGCTCCTTTCAGGGGGAATAATGAAAAAAGTTTGCGAAAGAGGCCCGCAAGGCCCAGGAGCTCCTTGAGTCAGGTGGAAGGGGAAAGGAGGTGGTGGAGCTTCACCCACTTCCCAACCAGTTGGCCCCAAAATGACACAGGTCTCTTGGCCCTTAGTTCATTGGTGAGAACTAGTCACGGACCCCGCCTAGCAGCAGCAGCAGCAGCAGGAGCTGGAGCTGGAGTTCCTCGATTCTCAGTGACAACTCTCAGCTAAATGAGAGGGAGCACGAATTTTGGGGGATGGTTGGCCTCCAAACAGAAGGGTTAGCAAACTTTGTCTTAAAGAGCCAAGTAGTAACTATTTTAGGCTTTGGGGACATATGGTCTCTATCACAACTGCTCTGCTCACTGTGGCTGAAAGCAGCCATAGACGGCATGTAAGTGAATGGGCGTGGTTGTGTTGCAGTGAAGCTCTGTGACGTGAACTGTCGCCTGATCGGCCTGCAGGCTGTGACTGACCAGCCTCTCCGTACCCCTGTACCTGACGGCCTTCGGAGCTTCCCCATTGCCCACATTTCCTCCGCTTCTCAGGACCTAACCACATGTCTGACTACGTCCTGGAGCTTCCCCTCAACTGAACGAGCAGGGTGAGAGCCAGCTCTCCTGTGAGAAGAATGGGGTGGGTTTGACCCTCAACCAAGTGCAGTACAGAGGTCCCCAGTCTGGAGAAAGGGGCGTCTGCATGTGACAGTATATTAGGTGATCCCAACATCGAACCCCACAGCCCCCTGACGTAGTAGGAGGCAGAGTACCTGGCACATTGTAGTAAGTACTGAGGAATGGCGACAATTCCAGTATTCAGTGCTTGGGAGTCACTTAAAAGTCCCTGCGTTGGGTGAACTATGTCCTCGGAGGATATTCTCATGACATTAGGGAATACACCATAATCTTCAATGGGTTGTTATGCAGTGATTAAAGCTAGTATTTGCAAAGAGCTTTTCATAACATGACTCAATGCTTATGTTGGAAACAGGATATACAAAATTATGTATACAATGTGATCTCAACCATAGCATCTTAAAAGTTTAGCCCAAAAAAAAAAAAAGGAAAGAAATATTCTGTTAAAGTGATGAGATTATGAGTAGCTCTTCTTTTTATTTTGATAGGTTATGTGCTAACTAAAATTTTTACAGTGAACATGTTTTATCGGTGGAGGAGAATGACTGTGATTTTAAAACTAGAGGAAGGGCGCCAGCCCTGAGAGAGTGTCGGCGGGGGTGGCCCCTCCTTGTGCCCACACAAACTCGGGCTGGCAGTGCCACCAGAAATCCTGTTGGAACAGTCGCCGTGAGGCAGCCCCTCCTTCTCACCTGCGCAGCGGGCACGCCTGCTTCTGCGCCGAGGAATTGTCTCCTTTCTAGTGATGGAAGCGTCATCTGATTCTCTCCCCACTGGCGTGGCCCCAGCTTCTCCAGTGACCCATCGAGGTGGTCAGTAGGGCGAGGAGGGGTGCTTGCTGGGCTTAACTGCACAAACAGGTGGCTGATCGGCCTGTATGGGGCCGCTTCCCCGGTCAGTGGACTTACATGACTTTGGGGAGAAATGAAATCACTGTGACCTACGGTGCTGTCTGTGTTGACCAGTAGCGAGGAGGCCTGACTCCAGGTTCCTTCACTCCCAGTGGAGCAGAGAACAGTCCATTCTGTACTGGTGACCAAATTCGAGATCATACTGAAGTGCCCCTCATTTTCCCGGCCTCTCTTGGTTCCTTGTATGCCTCTTCCAGGTATTGTGTCACTGGGTTTGGGGGTCCTCCCGCATGTCATGCCCTCCTGAGTCCTTTTGCCTCAACCCATGGTTGTTTCTCCTGGTAATTTCATTCTTGAGTCCTGGGTTGGCTACACCCTGGCCTCACACTGTGCTGTCCACGCCCGGAGCATTCTCCAGCCCTCTGCCTTTCTCTGTGACCGAGTGGCTCCTCTCCCCCATCACCCGGGGCCCTGCCTTGACTCTGCAGGTACATCGACTGCTTGATGTCATCTGTCTGCTTGCACATGGCCTCTGTGGCCTCCCCACATTCAGCCTCCTTTGTCTCTGCTCCAGAAACTCCCTCTTAGCTCCAAATTGGACTGGAGTAACCTTATCAGAGCTTTTTGTCCCCACCCTGCCTCCTGTGTTCCGAGAGCTGATCCTCGAACCCCTCTCTCCCCTCCGCACACATACCCTGGACCGGATGGGGTTGGATGTAAGGATGTGACGCACAGGCATTAGATAGTCCTCGCTCTGTGCTTCTGTGTGCACACAGCTTCTTATGACTTATAAGGCCCTACACCAGCGTTTCTCATCCTCGGCACTATTGTTTTGAGCCAGATAATTGTGTTGAGAGGGGCTGTCTGGTGCATTCTAAAAGGTTTAATAGCATCCCTACCCTCTACCCACCAGATGCAACAGCATGTCTCCAGTTGTGACAAGCAAATATGCCTCCCGTCAAAATCCCTCCAGGTTGAGAACCACTGCCCTGCGTATTGGGAAACCCCTTCCCACCACTCCCCTGCCTCTGTCCCCGCCACAGAGAATGTTCTCTTCTCAGGTCTTCTCTTCTAGTTCTCAGCTCAACTGACACCTCCTTACCAAGGCCTTTCCTAAGTGCCCTTTGTTAGCAGCCTGTTTGCTCCATCATATTTATATTTATTTTACTCACTTTTAAATCCTCCTTAGAATCTCTCTGACCTCATTCCTACTATTTGCTCCTCAGTCACATCGGGCATGTGCTCACCGCAGGGCCTTTGCCCTTGCTGTTCCCTCTGCCTGGGATGCCCTTCCCCATGTCTACTCATGGTCCCCTCACCTTCAGGTCGTTTTTCACATGCCACCTTCTCAGAGACGCCTTCTCTGACTACTACCCACTTCATTTATTTTTGTCTGCAGTATCCATAAGCGTCTAACATACTATGAATTTTAATTATCTGCTTTATTTTGTTTCCCCCCATTAAAATGAAAGCTCTGTGAGGGCAGGGAGTTTTGTCTCCTTGTTGACCATTGCATGCTGATCACATAGAACAATGCCTAGGCTCATTAGTGTCTGTGCCCTATGTAACTGTGGACATTTGAAAACTGGGGCGAGGTTGGCTTCTTGTGAATAGGGGTGTTTATAAAGCAGAAAGCGATGAATTTGCTAGTAGTTTGTTTACTGGCATTAGGCAGAAGTCTGACTTTAGCTGTGACTTATATTTACCACGCCTTGGTTGAGGTTTTTACTTCCTAATGTGTACGTGCGCCTGTCTAAAAGTAGTTTTTAGTTCTTTTTTTTTTTTTTTTTAAATATATCTTTATTGATTTCAGAGAGAGGAAGGAGAGGGAGAGAGAGAGACAGAAGCATCAATGATGAGAGAGTCATTGATTGAGCCCGCAACCCGGGCATGTGCCCTGACCGGGAATCGAACCCCGATCGCCTGGATCCCAGGTCGATGCTCAACCGCTGAGCCACGCCCGGCCGGGCTTTAGTTTGTTCTTAATTGTGAGGCACAAGAGGTCGGGACCACCACTATCACGGCTTCCTATAAAGGGCCACGTTTAATAAGTGCTAAATAAAAGCTTCATGGCCACACCTCTTCTGCCTGTCCCCTGCGACCCAGCGTCTTTTCTTTCTCACCTCCCTCTGCTCCCATCTTGTTCCTCATGCTGGGCTCTCTTCCTTGTCTCAGTCCCCATTCTCACCTCCATGACACCTAGAGACTCACACCTTCCAGAAGGCTGAGTGGAAGTGTCAGCAGCACCTCCCCTCTGGGAGCCCAGGGACCCTTGAATATGGGCAGGCGAGCTTCCAGGGCCACACATGCTTTCTGTCCTAACATTTTGGAATCCATGGTCTTCTAAGGAAGCGCCCCCACGTGTGCCATCGGGGACCTGGCCAACCCTGCCAACCTCCCCCCAGAGGTTCTCCCTCACACGCCCATGGCGCCAGAAATCCCACCCCTGGGGCTTGGTGGAGGCTCTTGGTCCTTCACAGGAACTCCCTATTTCAGGGAAGACATCCGAGAGGGCACAAGCAAAATGTCTGAATCCTGAGAGGGGCTGCTCAGAGGCTCAGATTGGTAGGTGACAGGTGAGGGTGGGCAGGAGAGTTGGAAGATTGCAAAGAAGACCCTCTCTCCAGTTTATGTAACCTCGCCGATGAGCGAGGGAGCGGGGGGCTCAGCAGGCGTTTCTGGCTGCCTGTCATGTGAAGAAAACTGATGTGAACGACACTTTCCTCCTCTGCTTCCTGCCCTGCTTTTAAATTCTTTGTATCTTGAATGATGTGAGTACAGGAGCCTCATACTTGGAGTTATTTTTACAAGGTCTCCTCTCTGCTTTGGATGACTCAGAGCTGGAGCCTTCCCGTGAAGATGTTCCTCGGGAAGCCCAGGATGCTGTGTCCCAGGCGAGCTGGGGGTCAGGAGTGGCTGTCTTGATCCCTGACCCATCCCGGTCTCCTTTTTCTCTTGGAGCCATGTCCACTGGAGGGAGGAAGTGGGGCTGGAAGGAGGCCTTGCTGAAGGCAAAAGCTTCTCCAGTTTCCCTCTGCCAGCCAGCCCTGCCTTCTTACCATCCTTTGCCACTCCAGCAGAAAGGACCAGGCCTGCTTGCCAGGCTGGAGAGGAGCAGAGATCCCTGTCCCCAGGGTGGATGCTGCAGGCTACCAATAGTCAAAGGGGGGAGGGGGGAGGTTGTGGGCCCCAGAGGCTAGTGAGCTAGTGGCTCTAGTCTAAAGGCATAAAATCTATCTGAGCAGTGTCCCCACTGCCCGTATGTTCTTGGGGAGTAGGGACTGCTCTTATTCTCTGTGTCTTCCAAACACCACAGCTGGTGCTGAGACCCAGTAAATGTGTGTAGAATGGGTGAATTAGTGATGGGTAAAGCTGAGCTACCGGAACCGGAGGACAGCCACCCATGTGCCTGTGGACAAGGGTGCACCCTGCGTCTGCTCCAGAAGATGCGCGTGCCCAGCTTCGGCACGTGGACCAGAAGCTGTCATCACTGTCAGCACAGGCACCGTCTGATCTGAGCCCTCATAAGCATTCTGAGATAGGGGTCTGTGTCCACTTTACAGAGGATCAGGGAGATCGGTGGCATGCCCAGCGCTGTGCAGTTAGGAGGAGGCACAGCTCGTTCATTGTGCCCTGAATCTGCCAACTCTGTGGCTGTTGCCCTGACGTGGCTCTGTTGCCCTGAAACCTCAGAGACCACAGAAATAGTCTTTCCTGCTTTCGGAAAAGACTCCATGCCTCTTTCCAGTTACAGCCGCAGCGCCCTTCTGAGAGAACCAGTCCCTTCCCGTCTGCCCTGCCTGTAACGGAAGAGCTGGGTCTCATCTGCCCACTGCCCAACAGCCCTTGGAGGATTTATGATGGGAAGGCCCCTCAGACTCTTCTCTGGTGGCTTTGGGGAAAAGGAATGATTGGGCAAGTCTTCCTTTTTCCTCCTGCAAATCTGCCCTAGGCCCCTCCTCCCTTTCCCTCTGTCTTCTCCTAGATCACACAGTCCCCAACTTAAAACTCATCTTGATCATTGGAACCCAGAAAGCATTTTTCCATAGAAATAGCTTGAACTGGATGCTTGGTCTACCCATGATATATCTGAGATTGAATATTAATAGCATTAGCCAAGTAGAGAACTAGTATTAATATTAGTGGCTTGGTGAATTAGTTCATTTGTAATAAGTCATCACCATCTCTTGCCTAGAAGACTGTAGCAGCCTTATAACTGGTTTGGCCCTTTCTACTCTTGTCCTCTTATAGTTTGTTTTCCTTGTAAAAAGTTAATCAAGCCCATCTCTCCTCTGCTCAGAGCCGCCAGTGGTTTCCTGTCTCCACCGCCTGGGCCCTGCTGCCTCATTGAGGTCACTGCCAGCGCTCCCCCCTCCACCAGGCTCCTTTCTCCAAAGGACCCAGCTCCTGCTGTTCCCTCTGCCTTGAAATTACCTGGTTCAGTCTCAGTTCATTCAAGTCTCTTCCTAGAGTCACCTCTTCAGGTGACCTTCCCTGGTCACTCTTCAGATAGGCAACCCCCATCACTCATCTGTCCCCTTACTCTGATTTATTTTCCATCATAACATTTACCACACCCACCGTCACACTGTTGGTGTGTTTACTTGTGTACTGTCGTTTGCCTCCACAAGGGCAGGGACCTAGTTTCTTTTATTTACTGCCACGTTTCCAGCACAAACGAGTACCTGACACGTAGTAGGTGCTCAGTAAATACTTTTAAATAAATAGATGTATGAACAAATGAATGAATGGTATCTGTACCTAACCAACAGGCAGACTGGTCTCCTGTGGAATTTATCACAGATTCCAGATAGCAGTGCCGGCGATAAATGTTTGCCTGTCCCAGCCCTTGGGATTTGAAGTGTAGGGACTTCATTTTAGTTCTGAGTTTGTAGATTATTTTAGAAACCAGAAGTTTTTATTCTGTGTTCTTGGCAAAAATAGACACCTGTTTGCTCAGGGATTCTCAATCAGTGAAAGAAGGGGGCCCTGAGCTCCCTGCCTCTATTTTACTGAGAGTGACTGTTTCCTTGACCACTCTAGAGCAGGGTTTCTCACCTTCGCTCTGCCATTTTGGACCGGATGATTCTTTGTCGTGGGGCTGTCCCGTGCATGACAGGGTGTGTAGCAGCGGCCCTGGCCACTACCCATTAGATGCCAATAGAGTCCCCCAGCTATGACAACCAAAAAATTACTTGACATTGCCGGGTGTGCCTTGAGAGGCAGTCACCCCAGATTGAGAGCTGCTCCTGTTCTAGCATGTGCTGGAAGCCCCATACTGCAGAGCATGTAGCGCCAAGATAGCCCGCTCTGGAATAGCGCTGCCCAGTGGAACTCTGCGGTTTCGAAAATGTTCTGCTCTGCACTGTCCAGCGTGGGAGTCACTAGCCACACGTGGCTAGTTCAACTGAAGAACCGAATTTAAAGTTTATTTCATTTTAATTAATTTTAATAGTTACTTGTGGCCAGTGGCTACCCTGTTGGACAACACAGCTCTAGAGACAGTGCTGCTCATACTGTAGTGAACACACAGACATCTGGGGACAGCACCGTCAGATTCAGCAAACCTTGGTAAAGACCAACAGTCTGCATTTCTAGTAAATTCCCAGGGGATACTGAGGACCACGCTTTGAGTAGCATGATATAAGTCTCTAACAAAGAACATTTTGCATATGTAAACACAATGACATTTCTGCCACCTGGAAAACCTTGTTAAAGGACACAGTGGCGTAAGTGTAGGGTGATGGGGGAAATATGGTCTGTGGAATTAGATATTGGTTCAAATCCATTTTAATCTGCTGTGTGCCCTGGGCAACTTACTTACCCTCTCTGAGCCTCTGTCTCTTCATCTCTGAAACAAAACCATGATCATGGCTATCCTGCAGTGTGATTTTGAGATACTATATTTGCAAGCACCAAGCCCAGTGACTGACACATACTTGACACTCAGAAAATAGCAGCAATTCACCTGAAATAAAGGCATTATTTACACAAATCAGCCCTGCCCTGTAGGCCATGCCAGGGACCCCCCATGTCAGAATCACCCAGATGTTCTTTTAAAAGCAAGTCCTTGGGCCCAGCCCAGGCCTACTGAGTCAGTCTCTCATGGTGGGGCTCAAAAAGCTTTTTTTAAAAAAATTGAGATAAAATTTATATAACATAAAATAAACCGTTGACCATTTAAAGTGCTTAAGTCTGTGGCATATAGTGCATTCACAATGTGGGACCATCACCTCCGCCTACTGCCAAGGCATTTTCATTACCGCAAAGGACATCTCGTATCCATTCAGCAACCACTCCCCATCCTCCCTCCCCCCAGCCCCTGGAAACACTGATCTGTCTCTGTGGACTTCCCTAGTCAAGGTGTTTCAGGTAAAAAGAATCATAGCATAGGTGACCTTTAGTGTCTTGACTTTTTTTACTTAACATGATGTTTTTGAGGGTCATCCATGCTGTAGCATGTGTCAGTACTTCATTCCTTTTCATGGCTGAAGAATATTGCAGTGTATGGATATACCAAATTTGTTTATTTGTTAGTCAGTTGATGGACATTTGGGTCATTTCCACTTTTGTGGCCATTATGAGTGAAGCTGCTTTAAATGGTCATGAACAAGTTTTTGGTTTTGAGTACCTTTTTCAATTAGTTTGGCTATGTACTTGGGAGTAGAATTATTGGGTCATATGGTCATTCTATGTTTAAGAATATAGAGAGCCTGCCATACTATTTTCCAAAGCGGCTATACTATTTTCTTTCTTTTTTTCTTTTTAAATCTTCACCCGAGGATATGTTTTTATTGATTTTGGAGAGAGAGAGGGAGGGAGAGAAACATCGATTGGCTACCTCCCGTGTGCTCCCTGACCGGGAATGGAACCCGCAACCTTTTGGTGGAGGGACTGACGCTCCAGCCGGCTGAGCCGCCCAGCCGGGGCGCTGCACTGTTTTCCATCCCCACCGGCATTGCATGGGGGCTCCAACTTCTCCAACACTTGTTTGTTTTTGTTTTTTCGTTATTATGGCCAAGATAATGGGTACAAAGGGAAGCTTACGTTTCCTGGGTGGTCCTCATGGACATGAAGGCCACTGCTTGAAGGAGAGCTCTCCCTACAGTTAGTTAAATGACAGTCCCCACACAGGGTCGTGGGACCCTGCTGAGCAGTGCTTTGGCTGGGCTTGTGAAACCATCAGGAATTGGAGTCGTAGTTCGTGTGCTATTTAAGAGGTTGGATTTTTCCCCCACATCTTACTCAGTCCATTTGGGCTGCTCTAATGAAGTATCACAGACTCGGTGGCTTATATAGCAAAAGAAATTTGAAATGTATTTCTCACCGTTCTGGAGGCTGGGAAGCCCAGATGAAGGTGCCAGCGTGGCTGTTCTGGTGGGGCTCTCCTCCTGGCTCGGAGCCAGCACACCTGGCTGTCCTCATGTGGTGAGAGGGGCTAGGGAGCTCCCTGGGGTCTCTTATAAGAGAATTAATTTCATTCCTGAGGGCTCCACCCTCTTGATCTAAGCACCTCCCAATGGGCCCACCTCCTAACACCATCACTTTTGGGGGTTAGTATTTCAACTTGTGAATTGTAGGGCTGGGACACAGACCTCCAGTCCTTAGCACTTACTCCGTCCCCTTTAGTAAGGGTAACAGTGGGTAGGGACAGTTTGCTCTCTTCTTGCCCTGGAAAGGCCAGATCAGCTCAGATGGCCTACCCCCATGAGTGACGCCCTTGTCCCCATGAGTGACCACCCCCACCCAGTGCCCCACGGGCCAGTTTCTGCAAAGCACCTACCTATGGCTGGGGGCTGGCCTGGAGGGCCTTTTCCCAGCACGAACTGGCTTTGAGCGCTTCTATCTTAATGAAATGTAATGTGAAGTTTTGCATTCTGCTGCATAGTACAGCTGACCCTAATTTAATGTTTTTAAAATAAAGGATTTCACCCCAAATATTTAAGTGTATTTCAGGAACACATCAGGTTAATCCTGTGGCCTGAGGATAGATAAAGGTGATAAACCAGGGTCAATGGACAGAGGCGTGTCGGGGGAGGGGCTGCGGGAGGAGCACTTAATGAAAGGAATAGTATTTCTGGCTAACAATGAGGGGTTTGTTTCCCTCTTCGGGAATTTCCTCAAATTTAATCTCTGGGGTGGAAGAGAACATTTAAATTATACACTGTATCCACACAAGCCAAGGGAGCAAGGTCCTGCTGTAACTCCGTGGGCCCATTGCTCTAGGAGGGGAGCGCAGCACCCACGGCCTCCTTGAGTCAGCAGTTCTCAGCCTTGGCCACATGGTACAACCACCTGGCAAGCTTTCAACACTTATTGAATAGGTTTGTGGTGGAACCCCGGCGTCTGTGTTTGTTAACTCTCCCTAAGTTATGTTGAGGTGCAGTCAGGATTGTCGCACCCGCCAGGCTGTGTGAAAAAATCAGACACTGCCCATGCCCAAGGAGGGCTTACGGCCTGGGGTCACCAACTTGGTTAGCACATAAGTAATTAATTGTAACTGTGATAGTGCTGCTGCACACACTTAAATTTCTGGAGGGCCAAAGAAGTCTCATTGATGCAATAACCTGAAAGCTGGCTTGACATTAATGAGGGCGCTAGGAGAAGAGGGATGAGCATGTGCAAAGGCTCTGGGGTAGGAAAGAGCTTAGTGTGTGGGAAGACCTGAAAGAGCAGCTGGTTGGAGCTGTGAGCGAGGGGATGAGAGGCCGGAGGAGGCTGCAGAGTGGATGGCGGCCTGCCGTCCATTGTCGGCCCACGATGAGTCCATCTGATATGCTCTCAGTGTGTGAGCTGCTCTGATACTGATGGGAATGGCCCAGCTCCTGTGTTCTGGAACAGCCAGCTGCAAAAAGGCCTGATTGAGTGTTCTGCCTCTGCCTCATAATGTTCTGGGCAGGAACCCCCTCCTCCAGCACATGAAAATTATTCTTTACCCAGCCTCCATGGGGTGGGAATGGGGCAGAAAAAGAAGAGGAGAGAGTTTTCCTCACATATAAAAAGCTTTTGGGCCCCTTGGCTGTTGGTGGGTGTGTCTCACTTGAAAATTAGGCGTTTTTCCAGGTCACCGTCGTCTCTACATAGGAGAACTCATTGGGCAGAATGGTTGGCCCCCAGGTGACTGGAGTCTCAGTGCAGCGATTCCTGCCCCACTGTTTCTCGGTGTTCTTCGATGAAATCTACAGATTTCACTCCTCTTTCCCCTCCTTTTTCCTGCTTTTAAACATCTGTGCCAACTTCTAATGTTCTGTGGGTGGCATGGGGAATTCTTCACACTTCATTTGGTCCTGCTTCCCATTTCAGAAGCTCCACAGTTTACGTCCTGTGTCCCCTCCCTCCCCTGGCTAACCCCTTCCCTTGGCCCGGTGACCTGTGAGCTGTTCCTTTCATTAAAACTGCCCTGTGGCTGAGGAGAACCCTTCCTTTTTGGTTTGGGCCTTTCGATAAACATTTAACATGTTCCTTTCTGTATATTAATCTTTTCCTTCCCCGAGACTCTTAAATCTTCATTTCCCTTTAAACACTTAACAACGGTGTGGTGTGTAAGACAGCACTGGTCACCGCAAGTGTGCAGAAGGGAAACTGAGGCCCAGACAGCAGTGTGGGGCAGTGGGAAGACTTGCCTTCTGGATTTCTCCGGGGAGGTTGAGCCTGGGGATGATGAAGTGTGACTTAGTGAGGAACAGCCCTTATGCAGAGCTGGGGACCCTTGAGGGCACACACCAAGAAATGGTGAGTCTTCAGGCCCCCTGGTCAGTGATGGCTGGCTCCTTCTTCTTTGCAAAGCTGCCCTGCAGCCCCTGTGCTGGGTGGGAAATCATTTTATGGATTCCTTTTGATACTCAAGTCAAGGGAGGGGCATGGCTGTCCCCACCCACTGGTGCTAGGTGATAGTAATGCGGCCATTTGTTCAAAAACTGTTGGGAGCCGGGCAGTGTGCTCAGTGTGGGACCTAAGTGCTTGCGGAGGTCCCTGGGGCCACCACAGGGAAGACACTGCTAACCCCGTTTTATGGAAAAATGGCCAATGAGGGGAGGAGCCAGATTTGAACCTAGGTCTGCTTGGCCCCAAAGCTCATGCTCTGTGCATTAAATTGCATGACCTTCTGTCAGTAACAGCCATCGTGAGGCTGCTCAGGCAATAACTTTAATAATAGAACGCTCGCCCACATCCCAAACCCACACTCATGTCAGCGTACGTCAGCATTGACCAGCCAGTTTTTACCTCTGGCCAAACTGGATTTAGCCAAGTTACACTGTTGAAGAGAACACAGATGAGTCCCAGAACTTGTTATAAAGTGGCTGCCTCGTGCGAGCCAGGATGAGGGAGAATTGAGCTGATATGCGTCTTGTTTTCCTGGTACCGTCTTAGGCACTTTTTGAAAAACCTGCGCTTCTTTAAGGCTCACCCTGAATACAACTGATGGAAACGCGGTATAAGCTCAAGAGCCTACCTGATCCTATTAGAGCCTCCTTTCATACCTAGAATGGACCATGCTTCTCACCTCAGGGCCTTTGCACAGGCTGTTCATTGTGCCGGCAACACCTTCTCTATCTTTTCCCTGCTGCCCTCCCTATTATGTTTCACTCATTTATTTATGGGGCTCCGATTAGAAACTGATTCCTTAGGAAAGACCACTGACCTTTTCCGTGCTACATCTGTCATATGCTATTACAGCAGCAGTCTTACTTCCTTAGAGCATACCACTATTATAGTTATAGTTCTTTTTAAACTGTTAATGTTGGTTTCCCCCATTGGACTATAAGCTCCATGAAGGCAGGAGCTACATTGTTGTATGCCTAGCACCTGGTATATACACTCGGTCAACATGGGATGGACGAGTGGTTGGTTGGATAGGTAGAGTGAGCTAGTCACCTTCCGTCCTTTCCCTTAGCTCCAGCCAAGAGACTCTTCTTAGCAGGGGTGGGGAATTGTAATTACCTGTTTATATGACTCTCTTGGGCCTCTGAGAAGAACCCATCTTGAGACCCCTAAGGTCTGGCCCAGCACCTGACATACAGTAGATGGCCAATAAAAGGTGGCCAGTGGTTGTCTAAGCTTAATGCTTGCCCTTGAGACCAGTTCCAAGGGCTCATGCTGCTGTGGGGAACCTTGGAGAGTTAATTTCCCACGTTGAGAGTAAGGGCAGAGCATCTACTCATGGAAGCTTAGGGCACTGCATTCCTGCTTCCCACCCCATGCCATGGTCTGCTCTTCAGGTTGCCAGTTACTATATTGACTTATTTGTACATAAATAGTTATTTCTATAACCTTCTCTCCGCCAACATTCAGAGATAATGATATACAATCTTTGCAACATCACAGACATGGCTTCAAAAGCATTCTGTTGCTATAGAAATGTTTATGATGTGCTTATCACTAGAATTTTATGAGCAACAAACTCCCAAATTGCAGATGATTTAGCATTTGAAGCCAGGAGTGAGAGTGTGTGTGTATTTGCATTTAAAAAAAGGCTTTGAAAAGAGTTTTCCTTCTGCAGAGTTATCTTCTTGTAAAGTTTAAAATAAGAACTACTTAAAAGCTGAGAGTTTAGAGGAATGAGCACTTTCTCTTAAACATTTAAATGGGTGAGAATGACTTGTAATTTCTCCCTCAAGTATTAAGGCAATCAGCACTCAAAGGCTTTTTTTGGAGCTGGCTGTCACAGACAAAGGATTTCTCAATTTTTTAAAAAATACAATTTTTATAGCATTAAATGGGAGGAATGAACACCAGCAGCTCTCTTGACATTTTGGAAATGATTTATTTTCAGGGCTGGGCTTGTCACAGTTAGGATGGGAAGTCCAGGATGGAGCAGGACAGGGCTCCAGGCACAGCTCCAACCAGGTTCCGAGACCCTCCTGCTCTTGTTACCTGAACCCACTGCCTCTGTCTGTCACCCCAAAGGCACACTTTCCCAAAGTCCCTGCTGTGGCTCTCCCTCCTGGACAGAGACTCGCTGAACTCTCTGATTGGTAGTCCAGAGAGTAAGTTGTTATTTTTATTCCCAGTCACCCTTTCTGAACCAAGAGGTCAGCCGCACACCTTAGGAAAGTTGTATTCTATGAACGTTTACTATCGTGATGCTGCTCGGCTGTGGTTCGTGGGATGGCGCTGGACTGCAGACTTCACTCGTCCACAGTACAAGCACAGAAATTGAGAGTACGCACTTTGAAACTTTCATACTGATGTGACAGTCATTAGCTGAATCGAACAATTAAAAAGTAGGCTTGTGCCCTGGCCAGTGTGGCTCAGTTGGTTGAGCGTTGTCCCCTGCACTGAGAGGTCACCTGTTTGATTCCTGGTCAGGGAACATGCCCGGGTTGCAGGCTTGATCCGCAGTAGAGTGTGTGCAGGAGGCAACCGATCAATGTTTCTTTCTCTTATTGATGTTTCTCTCTCTCTCCCCCTCTTCCTTCTTCTCTCTCTAAAATCAATAAAAAAGCATTTTTAACAAACAAAAATAGGCTTGTACTTTGTATGAATTTCTTTTCTTTTCTTTTTCTAATGGTTCATTTTCATTATATTTTATAAAAGTATTCATTCGTGATGGATTGGAAATTAAAGACAGCTGGTCCTTCATCACAAATACAGTAGTTCGAGAAACCCGGTGCTGTCCCACTTGTGTGCTCCCCCCCCCCCCGTGGGGCAGGGAGGCTGTTGGATGAATTGGGGGGAATCGCAGAGCTGACCACATTATATTGCAATGAAGCCCCTCTCTCTCTCTCGCTAGACTGGTTCTTGAGAGTAGGGACGGCGTCTGGTTCATCTTCGAAGGCTCATTCCTTAGAGCCCTGCCTGGCACATGGGAGGGCGTGGGAAACGCTATCCGGCGTAGGCCCGTCTGCTCCCCATGACGTGAGAGCGGCGAGGCGGCCTCGGGAACTCCTAGGGCTTCTGGATAGTGTCCTTCGCAGGCCGGCGATGGAAAGCTAGGAGCAGAGGATGAACAAGTGACCTTACCTTCTCTTTTTCCCACAGAACCAGGTCTCCTTTTCCCACCTGCCCAGCAGCATGAGAGCAGCATGACCGGCCGGCCGCAGGAGAAGCCCCCAGAGCCAGGCCCCCAACTCAACCATCTGCTGCGGAGGTCAAGGTGAGCTTGCTTCCCTTCTCCTGGGAGGTTTCGGAATGTTTATTTTAACTGATTCTATGTGCTTTTGGAATCCCTCACCGTGTGCTGGGGAAATGGAGTTCCCTAGGACTTGGGTAGACTTAGAAAGTGGGTGTCAGGCTAATGGGGCAGAAGGCGCTCGTTTTGGTTTATGGGGAGGCCGATGGTGGAGCAGGCAGGGCCCTGAATTGAGTTTCCAGGACTGAAGCGCTCAACACTCCTCCTGAACGGTGGTCTTGGGCAGGTGTTTTAGGGACTGTGACCCGTGGAATTTGGGGGAAGGAATCTCTGGAATAGGATGGCACTGGAAAAACGGTCAGTCTGTGCTTCCTAGAACATTCTGGACAGAAATTCCTGTCCCACGTAGGGTTGTAAGGGGCCTTAGAGGATCAGCCAGGCCAATTCCCAGCCACTGTTGAACAGTGAATTGTTAGAAAAGTCTTTCTAATATTGAGACAGTTTGTTTGCTTTTTTTTTTCTCTTCAAATTTTAAGCTACTTTCTCTCTCTAATTCTTCCTTCCCTGCTCTGCCAGTGGGGCCACAAAGACTGGCTTTCAGAGACTCTTCCACATGACTCTCTCTTCAGGTTTGAAGATGGCTGTCAGGCTCTGCTTCCTTTTTTTGTATAAATTCTCCCTAGAGACTGGCACCACTCACCTTGTCCTCTTGGTCCCCTCCGTGTGGGAAAGGACCTCATTCCCTGTGGTTGCTCACTTAAGCTGGGCTATTCTTGACAGAGAAGCCTTCACTCACTGTTCATGGGACAGCTGGTCCTCAAATAACATCATTCTGGTCAACGCCATTTCGATATAACCTTGATGAGATGCTGTAGCATCTTAACTCCTGTTTATACCGATTAGCCTGTGGTCAAATCAGTTTCATTTTATGACATTTCTCTTAAAATCTCAGAACCTTTCCATGACGTTAAGTGAGGTCTTACTGTATATATTAAGAGCCTCCTTTGTGACTGTCATTGTGCTTGACTTTAGATATATCAGTGAACAAGAAATACAAAGTCTCTCTTTTTTTTTTTCTTTATTGATTTCAGGGAGAGGAAGGGAGAGGGAGAGAGAGAGAAACATCAAATTGATCGGCTGCCTCCTGCACGCCCCTTACTGGGGATCGAGCCCACAGCCTGGACATGTACCCTGACTGGGAATCAAACTTTGATCTCCTGGATCATAGGTTGATGCTCAACCCATGAGCCATGCTGGCCAGGCAATTGTCTTTTTTAAGACAAAATGGGTTTGGATCCTTAGAGAGAATTTGAAATAAGCATTAAACCACTTCTGTGTGTTCCTTTTTTATATTTTATCTTTTTCCAGTTTTTTTCTTAAATGTTCCATGAGTGAAAAGAGTGTATATTCTCTAATTATTGAATAAATTTTTCTGTATATGAACATCAAAATAAGTTAGTTCAATGTACTGTTCAACATCTACAATGTGTTCTTTTCTGTTTTTGTCTGATTAATCTATCAGTTATTAAGAGAAATGTGTTAAAAATCTCCCACTGGATTTGTCAGTTTCTCCTCACAGTGCTGAAAATTTTGCTTTATGTATTTTAAGGCAGTGCTATTTGGTGCACAAGTGTCTACACTAGGTGTATCTTATTGATGAATTGGGATTCATTTCTACCATCTTTATATACTTTCCATTTTCTCTGCTTTTTTTTGGCTGAGGTGTTTTCACCTCTTATTCTATATTTTTTTCCAGAATCAGGCATTCATTTATTTTTCATTTTAAAAAAAGCAAAACAACAAACACAGGCATTCATCTATCTGGACATCATACTTAAATGTGTTTTGCATTTTCCAAAGTAAAAGTGAAATTTTTTTTTAGAGAGTCTTTTTTTAAATTTTTAATATTGACATTATTGCAGATGTCCTCCTTCCCCCCACCTTTTCCCACCTTCACCCACCCGCACCTCCATCTTCCTATTTGGAAGTTATATAATCTGTATCTACCTTTCAATGGTTACCCAGCTATTTCAACAGGCATACTTAACAAATTCTGAAATTAACTAGTGTCTTTGCCTTCCTCCCAAACTATACAAGTTTAATTCTGCCTCTCCCAGTTTGTGTCAAGTTATTATCCTGTGTTTTCATTCTGTCCTCCTTTTCCCTACAAGTTAGATGTCATTGTTTTGTACAGTGTTTGTCTAGATTTACCCATATACTTGTCAGTATCTTTTCTCACCATTCTTTCATGAATCTGAGATTATGTTCCTTCCTTCTAATATAAATCTTTTAGCATTATCCATTAGGGCAGGGGTGGGGAACCTTTTTTCTGCCAAGGACCATTTGGATATTTATAACATCATTCTCGGGCCATAGAAAATTATCAACTTAAAAATTAACTATGAAAAAAGCTCCTAAATTTATTGAATTTCAAGTCCCACCTACGTTTGCCTTGGCAGGGCCAGACCAAATGATTTGGCCTGTGGGCCAGACGTTTCCCACCACTGCTTTAGTGAAAGGCTACTGGTAGTAAAGTCCCAAGTTTTTCCTCTTTTGATTTGTTTTTGTTTGTTTGTTTTTGTTTTTGTTGGCTTGAAAATATCTTATTTTGCTCTCAGTTTTGAAAGGTAGCTTTACTGGACATATTCTCTTAGGTCATGGAAGCCATCAATCCACCGCCTCTGGCTCTGAATGTTGCTGTTGAAAAATTGGCTGTCAGTCTTATTGCTATTCCTTTATAACTGACCTGGCATTTCCCTCTGGTTAGGTTAAAGAGATTGTTGTTTTCTTTGGTGTTCTGCAGCTACATCATGGTGTCATGTAAGTAGGTGTAAATTTCTCTGTCTTTATTCTGCTTGGGGTTCGTCGGGATTCCTAGAGCTGAAGATGGGTGTCTTTCAACAATTCTGGTAAAATTCTCACCCTTTATTTCTGTGACTATCACCTCTTTCCCCTTCTTTCTAATATCTCCTTCTAGAACTCCAGTTAGACTTATGGTGGACCTTCTCATTCTAGTCTCTGTACCGCGTAACCTCTATTTTATATTTTTAATCACTGTCTCTCTGTGAATTCTGAATAATTCCTTCAAATGTGTCTTCCATTTAACTAATTTATTCAGTGTCTCAAATGCTATCTAATCCATCCATTGAATTTTTTTCCTTTCGGTTTCTTTATTTGTCGTTTGTAGAAGTTCTAGTCCATTATTTTTCACATCTACTTGGTGATTTTCTGGTCTCTTATTTCTTGTTCATTTTGCACATTTCTTTTTCTGTTTCTTTAATATATTGAGTAAGCTGTTTGAAAATTGTAGGATTCCTTGTCTGGTAATTCCAGAATCTGAAATCTTTACAGGCCTGATTGTGCTGTCTGTTGTTTCTACTGCCTTGCTGTCTTCTTTTGTCTATGTGAGCTGCTCATTTTCTTAGAAACTTTATCTTTGAGAATTATTTGAGGTACAGGTTGACATTGACTTTTCCAGAGAGGATTTGCATTAACTTCTGCTAGTTGTCTGGGGGCACCACCAACCAAAAATCACTTTAATTTTCTACCTGAGGCTTTTCTGGCCACAAAAGTAGCCTGAATTCAGACCGCAAACCTGTGTAAAGTCCATCTTTTGGTTATGAATTTTCAGGACAGATTTCTCCCCATTCTTCCCAGCCCAAAGCCAGGTTTCCTTGCAGTGCCCTTTGTGTTGTGCTTTGTTTCTCATTCAGAAAGTGGAGCCTTTTGGAGTCCCAGCTTTATGGAGGCACTAGGCTTTTTCTCCTGTTTCCTGAACCCTGCGCAGCTCCCATGGGAAACAGAATATCTAAGGTTCAGCAGGAACCATCAGGGCAAAAGCCAACTTTGCTGTGAGATGACCTCCCATGGTTCCTGCTTTTGGTTTGTTTATGGTCTTTGAAGAATCCTTCCATTTGTACCAGCTCAGCAATGTGTGTACAGTTTTTAAATTTTAAATTTTACCCAGCATGCTAATTGCTTCAATTGCGAAGGTCAAGCAGAGTATCTGGCCAAAAAGTGTATCATCTTTTTCTCCAGCATGGCCCTGTGGGGCAGGAATGACTAGCCCTTGTTCACAGAAGAGTGAACCAAGGCTCAGCGAGGACGTGTAACTGGCTAGCAGTTGACAAACGGGAAGGGGTGTGTCCCTTTCCTTACCTTTCCTTTCCCCAAAATAACTGTTGACCACTTTTTTGGGGATTAGCTTTATGCTCACAAAGGATATGCGTTCCTACCAGCTTTAAATAGTTGGACAGCTTTGTAAAATTTGTTTATGAATCTATTGTTTATCTTCCTTGAGAGGGGAAATGGCTTCTGCATATTTTGTGGCTTGTTTCTCTAGCAGTCACCAGCACTTTCCTGCTTCGTTCCCACTCTGCCCGGCCTCCTGGACCACAGCCGGAGCCCTGTGCACCTCCTCCAGACCCCAGCTTCTTCTTGTCCCATGCTACACTCTCCTTCTTCTTACCTGTGTCCCCAGCCCTTCCTGCTATTGGTTTTCCATCTCATGGTGGTGTGTATGCCTTTGTCCCGACGGGAGGCCCCAGAGACCCGTGATGAGACTTCGGGGCTCCGGGGGCAGGGAGAAAGAGCTGAGTTTGACCCCAGCTCTGCCACTCACTAGTTCAGTCCCTGAGCTTCAGCTTCTCCATCTGTAACGTGGGGACAGGGAGTAAATGAGATGATGTAACATGAGCTCGGAGCACGCAAGGCGCCCGGTCATAGCGGTTACTGCTGCCGTCACTGTGAATAGACCCCCTCAGGCCAGGCTCTTGCTCAGAGTCGCTTTCCCGCTGACATAGCTGGTTAATGAAATGTGATGAAAATGGAGCCAAGTCTAGGGTCAGTGTGGGATTCCCAGCTTCACTGTTCTGTCCTTCAAATTGGGGTGTTTTTAAAAATAATATGAGGGAGCCCTGGCCAATGTGTCTCAGTGGTTAGAGTGTTGGCCTGCACACCAAAGGGTTGTAGGTTCAGTTCCCAGTCAAGGGCCCATACCTGGGGTGCAGGTTCAATCCCCAGCCCCAGTCAGGGTGCATGTAGGAGGCAACCAATCAGGGTATCTCTCACATTGATGTTTCTCTCTCCCTCTCTTTCTCTGCCCCCCCCTCCCTCCACTCTCTCTAAAAGTCAGTGGAAAAAAATATTCTCAGGTGATGATTAACAAAAATAATAATAACAATAATAATAATAATATGAGGGGAAACAGAGTACACACTGGTCTGGCCAGAGTTTGCACAGGTTCTAGAAATGGGGCACCCAGCACCTTGGCCCTCCCTTCGGGCCCCTCTGTCATGGAGCCATGAAGGGGCTGGCACCTCACAACACCACTCACTGGGGAGTTTCCCTGTGGAGCCCCCAGGTCAGTGGGTGGCACAGCCACTCTGCTGGACACCTGTCTTCACTGTCCACGTTATTTTCATTCTAGCAGCTGATGTGGCCCTTTATTCCACACACTCCCTTCTAGTAAGTGGCTTAATCTCTCTCAGATCTGCGTCATTTCCTGACCTGCTATCTGTCAGGCAGCAACCTTTTCAAAAAGCGCCTGCTATTTGTAGCGCTCTGGTTTTGTACAGTGGGCAAGTGGTATAAAAAGCGCATAGGGTTGCCGTGACCCTAAAACTGCTCTAAAAAATAAACTCCTATTAATTTAAAAAAGACTTGATGACTAAAAAGTGCACAAAGAATAAACCATCTTCATAAGGTTATATATCAGGTATTCAGAGTGGGTTCCCAAGGGGGACAGCACCATACCCTTGAGTGGTCAGGGGAGGCGGGGGAGGTAGATTAGAGCTGGCCCTATGGGGCAGGTAGGATGAGGCAGCTGGAAAGGAACATGGTCCCTTCTAGGTATAGAAGTGGTGTGAACTGAGGTGTAGAAACGGGCCCTCTCAGGAGCCAGTGAGACTTACTGGAATCTTACAGCCCCACAGATGACCTCTGCGCACCCTTGGACAGTCACCTCCAATTAGCATGTCAGAAGCCCTGAGAAGTCCTGCAGCTAATGTTTGACTGTGTTCCACCAAGTTTCCCAAGTGTTTTGACCATGTGGCCTGTGAACATGGTGATCCTGAATGGATTTGCATTTGGCTTCTAGCAAATGCTTCATTTCATTCCAGGCCGCAACTCACTTTTATAAATAGGGATTGGCAACTTTCTTTAAGAAAAATCCAGTCTCTGAGTGCCAAAAAATTATTTGGAGTCAACCACCTGTCTTCTTTTTCCAAGGGTGGCTCAAATATCTAGAAGGGGGAGCGTTTCTAGGAGCCTGAGCACTGATGTTGCTGGAACTAGGGAGAAGCTTCTTTCTTCTCCACAGCTCCCAAGATAATGTCCTTGATAGTCTGGACCCGGCTGGGGGGCCCGGCGCACCCCACCTGCAAACCTCACTCTGTTAACAGCCTCTCTCCCGATCATGCTCCCTGTTTCCTGTCCCTCCTCCACTTTAGTTCCTCAGAGTTATGAGCCAAGATTGATTACCGACTCCATCCAACTGGCCTTGCCCGTGAGGAGCTCACGGGGAGATTAAATAGCCTTCATCAGTGACACCCCAGGTTGCGTTCTCTATCGGCCGAGCCCTGCACAGCGAAACGGGGGTTGTCCTAGACTCGGATATGGAGGACTTTTCCAGAACCAAGAAGTTGGGACACTTTATGTTGCGGACTCTCTGAGTTTGGGGAGCCGGGGTTATTGTGGGTATAGAGAGAGGAGGCCCCCAGCAAAGGACTCAGATGCTTGCACAGCTACATGCAAGCCAGTGGAATCGATTATAAACTGAGTGTTTATGTGCTGCGTGGAGACTGACCGTCAGCTCCTTCTCACTGCTGGGCGGCCTCCCTTCTAAAAAATATTTTTTAAATCTTTATTATACTAATCATATACGTTATTCTATTTTTTTTAAAAATTAAAACACTCTAGCTAGAGCTTAAGGGAAGCTCTTCTACTCACTCCCTTCCCTTTTCCAAAAGGTGGCAGAACTCGGGCTGAAAACCAGGTGCCCTGACTCCCAGTGCTCTCCCCCACTAGGCTGGGATCCGTAGGGGTCGGGTCAGTGGAAACCCTCCCGCCTCAGCCTTCTGGCTCAGGATTGTGGGTGTCCCTGAGTCAGGCAGGGTCTGGGAAGGTGGCTCCAGCTGAGCCTTCACAGGTCAGAGCCAGAGGAACCTCCTAGCGGCCCATCGGGTCTGAGCCCGTCATTCTGCGGAAGCCTCGTCCGAGGTGTGGGGAGGGGAAGTCATTTGCCCCAAAAGGTCACAGGGCCGGTCCCCTTTTCTGTTTGGTCCGAGTTATCTCTATCTTGGGTTTGCATTTCCTGGATACACAGCAGCTGGGTGGGGCAGAGGGCAGGGGAAGTGGGCCTGAGAGAGCCCCATCTGAGAAGGTTTTAGTTTCCTGTGAGTGTCCCCCGAAGAGGGAGATAACCTGTGTGCGCACAGTGAGGGGGGCGGGAGGCTTGGTTTGGGTCCAGGAGGCCAAGGAAGGAGGGAACAGGGACTTACCGAGAGCTATTCAGGGAAGGCTGTGACATTTTTATCGATGGAACAGAAATAAACAGGAGTTTGTTTCTTTGCACTTCCATGATGCCTTCTTGTTTGTGTTTTTGGGGAGCACTCACCCACGTGAAGGCTCTGGTCTCATTTGAGCGGCAGTGGTTTTGTGGTTTCTGGGGGCTCTTTGGCCTCTGGCTCTCGTCTCCCTCAGTCTGCTTCCTACCAGCTCATGTGATCCTTTGGAAATTTCTTTCTCCCTTGGAGCTCCCATAGCTTAGCTCATGGGAATATAACCAATGCGTGTGAGAGTGTCCCCAAACTGCCAAGGGTTAGGCTGGCCTCTTTCCTTCTTCTCTGACGGCTGTGAGGCTGGCATGAGCCCTGAGGGAGTTAGGAGCTTCCACCAAGAAAACTCTCATTTGCCCATCAGATCAAGTAGCAGATGTGGGCCACCAAGCCCCCCTCCACCAAGCCTGCTTTCCTGAGACAGCCCCTCCTGACAGGGTGTCCCAAGTTCCTTAACAGGGGCCGTTTTCTGAGCAGACAGGCAGATGTGGACAGTTACTGCCAATTTCCTGGAATCCAAGAGCTGGGGCCCCCTCAAAACAGGAAAGGAAGTAGACTGTCTCCTTATCTGGTGTCACGGAGGGAATGAAACAACTCTTGCCGGGTAACAGGGGCGTCCCCTTCAGACTTTCTACTTTAATGATAACCACAGACATTCTTAAGCTTTAGATGGCCACTGAATAATGACTTCTTTTCTCCTCTCCTGGGGTCTTGAGCTGCTTGAGAGCTGGGTCTAGAGAGCAGAGCATCTTCATGACCAGTGACCATGTTGGACAACTTGGCCCGATTCGGGCCACACTCAGAAGTCCTTGTAGCACCCCCTGAATTGCACTGGCCCCCGGAGAACCATGGGCCTCTCTTGCAGAGGCTGACCTGCCCGAGAAACCTCCTCCCACGATGAGTAGGTCACATGAGCATCCACACTCCTGTGTTTGTCTCTCTGCCCAGTGAACAGGGCACTGAATGCACTGTGGCTTGTCTGTGATGCTCTGGATCTTCGTCACGGAGACAGTGAATGTTCCCTGAGGCAGGGGTCCTTGCAGGGGGCATCAGGGCAAATGGTGGTGGTCCCTGCCCCAGAGGGCCCAGACTGCTCAGGGTTCTTTCTCTTCCTTCCTGTGTCCACTTCTGCCTTTGAAACAAAGGGAGGGCTAAAGGTTGCCCAGGAAACAAATAACCAAACTGATTCAAACACAACTGAGTCATTGAGCCCAATCTACACTGTACCCAAGTCAAACAAAACAACAGGAGCCCCACCCTGAGTGGTGAGCCTCTGCGTCCTCCCTGGATGCCACACAGGCCCCGTGCATTCTCGTTTGTCTCAAAAACCCTGGGCCAGTAGGTGTAGTGTTGTGCTTCTTTTACGGATGTCAAAACTGAGGCTTAAGAAGGAAGAGATTAGATCGGCCTGCAGGGTCTCACTTTGCCAGTGGAAGATTAAGATTTGAACCCCTGTCTTCTGACTGCAGAACCAGTGATTTCGGTGGTTCCGAGAGGAAGATGCCTGCCGCATAACCCTTTGTTTATCTCCAGTGAAAGTTCCTGGTGAGGGAAAAAACATGTTCCAGATAGCTGGAGCTTAGCCCTTGAAGCCTAGAAAAATGTTTTGGTATAAGAGTCATCAGTTGGGCTTTTTCCTTCGTACTCCCAAGTTCGTGGCTATATGCTAGAGGGTTGAAGGTTGCTGGGAGCTGATGGCCAGAGTCCCAGGACATGTCCATACTGTGGTATAAACTAGGTCTCTCCCACCCTTCAGAAGTCAGGGGTACAGCTGGGAGAGTCCGCCAAGGGGGAAGTAGCTTCATGCTACTCAGATCTGCAGTGGGTGTACCAGGGACACTGTAGACTATCAGAGGAAACCACATCCTGGCATCAGAGGGTCGGAGGCCTAGCCCTTTGTCACTGATTGTGTGACCCTGGGCAGGTTAGCCCCTGCATGTGAATTCCCTCACCTTCCATATAGAGAAAATAATTCTGACCTCACAGGTTTTTGTAGTGGGGACAAAATAGAATAGTGGATTTTTGTGCTTTGTACAGTACTTTCCAGAATGTTCCTATTGGCTGCCGTGGACATGCACATCCTTCCACGAACTCTTCAGGGTCTCTGTCAGAGACTCCACATCAGGCCAGAGGGTTCCTGGCTGTGCCCAGGGGGGCTGGTCTGCCCCAGAGCAGGTCACACTACATCTCAGGACTGATGTTTTCCTCCCACGGCTGTTAAAGAGAAGGAACCATGAGCTTTTTACTCTTCTGTTCAAAAAAGGAACGAGAGAGAAAGAAAAGAGGGGAAAAATTTATTTTCTTTAACCTGCTTTTTTTTTTTTTCTTTCTCCCTTCCTTGCTGGGAGTGGGATTGCCACTTAACTTTTTTTTTTAATTAAAAAAATGATGTTCTGGGTGATGGAACATAATATTTAGACATGTTGACTGACAGCTGATGGGTGTGTTGTCAACACAGCATCGCCACAAATCACGTTCCCAGGGTTGGTGGGGAGATCTGTATGTAAATGCGTGTGCACATGTGCTCACTTGCATGAATTAAAGTGGCTGGGAAGGACCAGTGACCCTTATCAAAAGCAGCTCCTGTGGAAGGTCAGCTACAGGAGATGGTCGGCCCTTCAGAACAGAAGCGGAAAGTCAGCTTCCATTGGGAACTGAGGAGATCTCCTTCCTCTCTCGTGTCCTTAGCAGCCGTGCATGCCCGGTTTATGCTGACCCCTGAGGACAGAGTTGCTGCACTTTTCAGAAGAGGTCCCAGTCTGAGGGAGGGGGCAGATGAGACAGTTGGGAACAGGGTGACATACAGACCGGAGTCCTGGCCCCTTCTCACTTGCTCTCTAGACGTTTTTTCTCATGTCTTTACCTTCATGTATCGCCTGCTGTCAAGGGACTCCCTGCACCTTGGAGCCCTGGGTCCAGCTGCCTCAGGGACAGCTCCTGTCGTAGATCTCAAAGCAAAACGAAACTTTCGCAGTGCTCTTCATCTTCACTGGTGCCAACCTGACATCCAGGCATTATCTGACTCCTCGCTCCTGCACCCCCATGCCCACAAGAGTCACCTCGAAATGCCCCTCGTCCTGCCGCCTGGCCTACACCACTGCAAAGCTAAACCTCCCCATATCCGTGCTTACCCCCCAGTCCGTTGTCTGTGCCAGGCTTCCCAAACCACGGTCCATGGCCATATCCAGCCACTGCCTGATTTTTGTATGACCCATGAGCCAAAAATGGCTTGTATGTGTGAACATTTGATAATATGGGAACACAGACTAGACACCAGTCAGGCAAAATGTTATCCCCCCAAAAAACCAATTCCATTATTCTCATTAGTAGATCTGTATTATAAAAAAATTACTCAATTACTATTATATTTTGAGTTTCCTTAAAAATATTTGTAGAAGTTTGTGTTTTCTTTTATCCTGTGTGTCTACAGCATAGCCATACTTTGCCCCTTGGCCATGAAGTCTAGAATATATACTATCTGGCCCTTTACAGAAAAAGTTGCTGACCCTGGTCTACACTGTGGCCTTTTCCAAATGGAAAGCTGATTAGTCACACATACATGTGCAAACAGACACACATAGGTGTGCAAACACAAAGACACACACTCTTCTCAGAACACTCTGATGGTTCCTCATTACTCTTAGGATTAACATAAAACTCCTTACCCTCAAGTACCTTGGGTGGTCTGGCCCCGGCCCCCTCACCATGTCCCCAGTCCTCTATTCCCACCGTTCTGGCCTTGCGCCCACCATCTCCCCGCCTGCCACAGGGCCTTGACTCTGTCTGGAATGCGGCTTCCCACAGTTTTCCTCAGTTTTTCTCACCCTTCAGATCCCATCATCTTCACTTCCTCAGATGGTCCTCCCCGACCTTTCTGCCGAAGTCATGGTCTTTGTTACAGCCACTCACTATAGTCACAGAATTACATTTGTCCACGTCTGACACTCCCCGCAGCCCAGACTGCAAGCTGACACCGTGTCATGTACCCACCCCCGTTATATCCACTGTGTCTGGCACAGCTTGGGCACGCAAGAAACACTTTGTTACGGTGAATGGCTGAGGAAAGCTTCGGGGAAGATATGACGTTTGAACAGGACTTGTAGACTGAGAAGATGGGGCATGGGAGAGAGATTTCAGGCACAGAGACCAGCATTCTGGAAACTAGCTCTGTAGGTCAGCTCGGTGCGTGTGGGTGAAGGGCTGGGCGACTGGCTGGAAAGGTAGGTGAGGCCAACTCCCGAGGGGCCTTGTGTCCCAGGCTGAGCTGCTTGGATGCTTCTCCTGTTGGCAGAGGGAGTGGGTGGTTTTGAGCGATGGAGGGGGAGGGCTAGAGGGGTGGGAGCGCTGTGAAAGCCTTACCATAAATTAGGCAGTGGGCTGAGGAGACGGTCGGGAAATGCTGTGGAGGACAGGTCAGCAGGAATCGAGAACCTGGGGCAGCGGTGGGCTCCTGGGGAACCAGGTTTCTGATTCAGGCTCCTCCGGTGTCTAAGATGAGTGATGGGAAAGAGGGCAGAGGTGCGGGGTGCAAGTTAGTTCGGGGGCAGGGGATAAATGCCTGTAGCCACCGTTTTCTCGGTGAAGTGACGTCAGGGTCATTTGTTGAGACAGAGGCCTTTCGGGTTCAGGTTGTGCATGGACCTTGGCCTCTTCCCTCTTTTGCAAGCAGAGGATGCCACATGGTCCCTTAACTCTTGGGGAATGTGCATCAGCCAAGAGCAGCTGGGGACTCAGACTGGCATTGGTACCCCAGCCAGCTCCTCTGGGGGTTAATAGGGCACACAAGGACATCTAACAGCCCTGCCTTTCCGCATCCTTCCCCTAAAGTGTGGGGCCTCAATGTCAGCTTCGTCAGAAACCCTATTTTGAAGGTCTGTGGGGAAAAAAGGTTCTCTCATTTCAGAAAATGTGCGCTGAGGGCCTATCCTACCCCACCCCAGGTCTGCTCTGAGCACCACGGGTAACCCAGCTTTCTGCCTCCAGGGCGTCTGCGCCCAATCCATAGACACACGGCTGAGACACTGTGAGCTTTGTTGCAGGCACACCTCAGAGACAGTGTAGGCTTGGGTCCCGACCTCCGCAACAAAGCGACTATCACAATAAAGTGAGTCACACTGATGTTTTGGTTTCCCAGTGCATATAAAAGCTATGTTTAGCCCTAGCCAGTTTGGCTCAGTGGTTAGAGCATTGGCCCATGGACTGAAGGGTCCTGGGTTCGATTCCAACCAAGGGCATGCACCTCAGTTGCAGGCTCAGTCCCCGGCCCCATCGGGACATGTATAGGAGGCAACTAATTGATGTCTCTCTGTTACATCGATGTTTCTCTCTCTCTCTCTCTCTCTCTCTCTCTCTTCCTTCCTCTATCTGAAAAGCAATGGAAAAAATATCCTCAGGTGAGGATATATTTAAAAAAAGCTATGTTTAGCCAGCCTGTGTGGCTCAGTGGTTGAGCATCAACCCATGAACCAGGAGGTCAGGATTTGATTCCTGGTCAGGGCACATGCCTGGGTTTCGGGCTTGATCCCCAGGAGAGGGCATCTTATCGATGATTCCCATCATTGATGTTTCTCTCTCTCCCTCCCTCTCCCTTTCTCTTTCTGAAATCAATAAAAACATTTTTTAAAAGGGGGAAATTTTTTGGAAAAAGTTATGTTTATACTGTAGTCTACTACGTGTGCAATAGTATTATGTATAAAAAACAATGTACATACCTTAATTAATAATACTTTATTGAAAAAAAAAAGTTAACTCTCATCTGAGCCTTCAGCAACTCATAATCTTTTTGCTGGTGGAGGGTATTGCCTCGATGTGGATGAATAATGAGGTATGTTCATATTAGAGTTCACTAGGCACATTACACACCAGTGAAGCTGCCTAATCAACTACCTGATGGCAGCTGACCTCCCCACAGCTCCGACTCCCGCACACCCAGCACCTGCTATGCCCATTGTGCTCGCTATTGTAACTGCGTAAGTTCAGTAAACGTTATGTAAGCTGATGAACTGTGGATGCAAAAAAGAAAGGGAAATGCTATTTCTATGAAAAGTAAACTGAATGCTCTGGAGAGAACTTATAAAAGCAAGGCAACAAAATGAAATTGCTGCCAAGTGAGGTGTGAGCAGGACAGTGGTTGAGAACTGGCTGTAAGGGGGAGAGAACCTGGGCATGTCAGAGGAGCCTGTGCCCACACTCCTGTACCCGAGTCCTGACTTCCAGCTCCTTTTTACAGAAACAGAACTGGAAAATGATAGATGATGTGTTATGAGGTGCTTTATGCATAAAAGACAAATGCAGAACTCTGTTCCACAGATCTGTGAGCAAAGAAAAGGCCTGGATCTGCTTCAAAAGATTAGTAAGATATTTGTGCTTTAAGTTAAAATTAAACTTTAAGGCATGAATGTACTGCTTGTAAGTGTACATGCAAATTTTTTCACTGGTTTATTATATCTGTGGGGGTTTTAAAGAAGTAATCGATTCCCATGGTTTAATAATTTTAAAAAATATAAAAAGCTATAAAGTAAAAAGTTTCCTTCCTACTTTTCTTCCCATTCAGCTCAGAGATAACCCCTGCCCCATGGAGAACTATAACTAGTTTCTTAAATCTTTCCATATTTTCTTTATGCATAACAAGCAATTGTAAATATATAGTTGATCCTCATTATTTACTGATTTTTGTATCTGCAAATTCTCCCACTCTCTAAAATTCATTTGTAACCTCAAAAGCAATACTGTGGCGCTTTCATCCTCATTGGTGAACGTGCACAGAGTAGTGAAAAATCTGAGTCGCCTGACACCCAGCTGAGGCTGATCAAGGTGACACTCTGCTGTCTTGTTTCAAAGCTTTCGTGCTGTAAGCAAGGGTCCTCACAGTGTTTAGTGCCATGGTTTTGGGGGGTTCCACATTTTTGTGCTTTTTGTTGGTGATTTCACTATTTCCGATGGCCCCCAAGCATAGTGCTGAAGTGCTATCTAAGGCTCCTAAGGGCAAGAGGGCTGTAATGTGCCCCAGGGAGAAAATACATGTGTGAGATAAGCTTCATTCAGACTTGAGTTATGTCACTATTGGCCACGAGTTCAGTGTTAATGAGTCAACAATGTACATTAAATAAGGTGTCTCTAAACAGAAACACACCTAAACAAGATTATGTGTGGATCTGTTGATGAAAATGTTATGACCAGAGGCTTGTAGGAACCTAACCCTGCATTTCCCCTAGAAGTGATGGTCCGATGCTCACTAATTCAGTGTTCATGGCAACTTTATAGAACATAACTACCATGAATAATGAGAATGAACTATTTACATACATACATCCTATTCTAACCTTGGAATTCTTTCTATACCAGTTTATAGTTTCTGTGTTCTTTTTAGCAGCTGTATAGTATTCCATTGTATGGTTACTTGATGATTCTCTTTAACCAATCCCTATTGATAGGCATTTGGGGTGTTTTAAACCTTTGGCTATTCAAACAATACTGCAATGTATACATTTGTCTATAAATCATTTGTATATGTCATATGTGTGAGTCTCTGCTGTAAGCAACTTATCAGAAAGGGAATTCTGAACTACTGGGTATGTATCCTAGAGAAATTCTCACAGGGGCCCATAAAGGGATACATCTGAGAATTCTCAGACACATCTATAAGTTAAAGCATATGGTTTTCCCTAACCTTGGCATGTGTGATCGGAAGCAAGGCCTTCCTGACTACACTGGTCTCACAGCTGCCACTGGCTCATCTCTTGCAGGACCTGAGAATGTTCATCCCAAGTTGGCAAGGTAGTGAAGTGTTCCCACCTGGTGTGGTTATTGTGAGGGGCGCGTGAAGGGCTTGGCACCATGCCTGTCCTGAGGTTGGCGCCCACGTTACCATCGTTATAGTTCTTCCTTCCCAGTTGCTCAGCAGCATCATAGTCCAGCTCCTCAGCACGGTGCTGGTGTCTTTCCTGCTGCTCTTCTGACTGCAGCCACCGCCCTATTCCGTCTCTATACAGGGCTGGAGGGTGCCTGAGCGGTGTCGGAGACATTCTTGGGCTGGCGTCCTAGCCTCATACCAGCTCCCTGCGCAGGGGACTGGCTCCTCACTTCCTGCGCTTCAGCCACTTACACAGGGTTGGTGTCTGACAAACCTGTTTGATGCATTTCATAAGCATTGAGTGCATCGGCTTCGGCTTAAACACTGCTTGTGGCACAGTGGGAAAGGGAAGGAGAGACAGTAAAACAGTGGTATTGAGATAGTCTACTCCTCTAGAACTTAATATCTAGTGTTGGTTGAAAAATACAACTCCCAGAGTGACCGGCCTGGTGAAGTAATGTTTCCCACAAATCGAAGTGTTCGTGCGTGGGCCTGTGGAACCTTCACCCAGGGTTTGGTCCTCACAGCGTCTCCACAGTCTCGCTGCGGGGCTCCTCGTGGATGCATCGCTTCAGCCCTCTGGTTTTGTAGCAGCAAAAGGAAGTTAGTTGTTTTGGCAAGAAATTGGGACATTGAGATAACCGGGGCCAGTGACCAACAGGATATGTGTCTGGAGCAAGTCCAGCCAGGTTTGGGGGCCTCCCAGGGGCATGTAAAGGGTTAGCAGAGGAGGGAGCAAACCCAGGAAAGGGCAGGATACCCTCTTGATTCCCCGAGGCCTCTTAGTGCATTTGGTGGATGGAAGCCACAACCATGGTCCTCCCACCACCCGCACGCAAAACTACCAGCAGGAATGTCAGGTGAGGGGCTTGTAGGGAATGTTCACTTCCAGCTTTATTCTAAACTGGTTCAATTCTCAGACACATCTGTAAATTAATGCATATGATTTTCCCTAACCTTGGCACGTGTGATTAGGATCAAGGCCCTCCTGATAGCACTGGTCTCACAGCTCCATGGGCTCGTCTCTTGCAGGATCTCCCCCATTCCCCCCCTTGGTCTGTTCACTCCTGGTTTCCCTCCCTCTGCAGCCTGCTCAGGGTGCTCCTGGGTGGGCGAGACTCCTCTGGACCCTTGAATGAGGACCCCTCTCTGATTGAGACGGCTGCCCTCGGAGAGGTCACACCTGCTGGGAAGGTAGGGGTGTGAGTGATGGTTGGTGACATATCTAAGTAGAGAACAGAGCTCAAGTCCACAGGGGCCTGGAGAAGGGAGAAACTCAGGAAGTGCTGCTGTTTCTTGACTCCCAGAATTTCCCCCAACGTCTTCAGAGCTCTGAGCCAGAGGGGCTGTGGTATTGCCTGAGGATGGGGCCTGTGTTGCTGCTGCTCTTTACAGAATGTCTGAGTGTGAACTGACATCATAACCTGGGGTACCTCCCATCTGAAACACGGGCAGGAGAGCTGGGTGACAACCAACAGGCGCCCAAGCACACGGCAGCACCGCAAACTGTTACCCAGTGAACCGTGAGCGGTTTTCCAGAAAGAGGGGGGGAGTGGTTTCCCCGAGACACCCACCCATCTCTGGGGCCTCGGGTGTCCAGGGATTTTTGATTTTTATATAGTCTGATGTCTCTGAAGGCTGCAGACCAAGTCAAGCTTTTCTCTCCATTTGGGAACTGAACCCCTAAAGTCTGGAGGTGGCCCCAGGTGACAGTGCTGCCCACTCCCCTCCCCATCACCCCTGCAGTGGAAGCCAGTCTGCTGTAGGCTCTGGGCAGCTCAGCAACCAGGTGTGGGCTTGAGGGATAGAAGCAGAGCCTGCAGGTGCTCGACCTGTACTTTCTTAGGTTTATCATTCACTCTGGTGCTGGAGGTGGAGCCAAGGGGACCAGATCTACCTGCCAACCAGCACCCCTTCCCCTCTGTCTTCATGCCCCACACTCCCTGGAGCTTCATCAAAGCGACCGGAGGGAAATCTCCCTGCCCTGCCCTGCCCTGCCCTGCCCTGCCCTGCCCTGCCCTACCCTGCCCTGCCCTGCCCTGCCCAGGTTAGCTGCAGGGATGGGCGTTCTTTCTTTGGCCAAAGTCCCAAGTGCTGATTCATAAGGCCTGAGCCCCAAGTTTTCAGGGACAGGAGTGAATCCCCCACAGGCCCAGGCCCAGATCCCTTTAGCTGGCACCCACCCCACTGAGACCCTCCCTGGGTCCCCAACAGCAAGGGTCTGCCCATTGTGCATCACAGTCCCTGGCTGGAGTGACTTGGCCCCCCTCTGAGGCCTTCCTCTACCTTTTCCTTGTGAAATGTCTTGGGATCTTTAGGAGGTCCTTCCTCCACCCCCAGACTGTGAGCTTAGAGACACAGGATTGCAGGTTTATTTCCCCAGTCAGAGTCCTGGCCCGGTAGGTCACCAGTGTGAGTCTGTATGAAAGATGAGACAGGGCACAGATGCCAGCTTCTGGACCGTAAGTACACTGGCTATGACCTAGTCAAACCTGGCACAAATTAGGACTTCAGTATGGTCGCTGATGGATCCTGAAATTCTCCTAGCAGCTCCTCCTTAGGAGAAACTTGTGATTATGAGGTAGCCAGGGTTTAGGTCACTCAGGAACTCATGTGTGAATTGTTCAGGTGTCTCCTTGCCTTGCTGTCTCTCTGCAGACCTCTTGTCCACTTCCAGCTCTCCAGTGCCCCTCTCACCGCACAGTACTCAGAGTCGGTGCCCTCATTCCTGATCTCCCCACCCCATCGCAGCCATTTCTGGAAGGGGGCGATTTGAAAACTGTATCCAGGAACATATCAGCAAGGCCCACTCATACCATAGCTGCCTCCTCCAGGAGGCCACCTGAGACTACTACTGTCCCCTCTTCTCTCCTATGTCCTCAGCTTCCACACGCTTCATGACAGCTAGGGAGGGAGAAGTGGCATGTGGCAGTCACCAGGGCAAACGATGTTAATTCCCAGGAGAGAATTGCTGCTAGCCACAGGAGAGCACAGTGACGGTGAGGACCAGAAAGCGAAGTAGCTCCAATCTTCATTTCTCAGTGAAGAGCAGTCCACAGGAAAAATGTCCAAACTCCCCATTTTGCAGGTTCTCAGGCGGTGAGTCAGGCTCCTTCCTGATCCCTAGGGCTTGGAGGGAGCGGTTGATGCCACAGGGTGAGACTGAAGGTTGGAGAAACAAATGCCCCTTGCTGCCCAAAGGAAGCCTTGAAAATGCCCACGCAGCCAAGAGTCGCGTGAACCCGGTGCAGGGAGCAGCGGGGCCACGAGGAGCAGAGTCAGCGTCTCTGTGCCCAGGGAGACTCGGGCGCCAGCCGCCGCCGTTGGCAGAACTCCAGCGTGGGAATTGGGTTAGTGGATTATAAACTACCCACCCGCTCCATTTAGAAGACTAATCAGAAAGCATTTAGAACAACAGCCTTGCTCTAAAGGAGACCACGACCAGGAACCCTTGTCCTGGAGAAGTGCCTTGGCTCCCGCCTCCTTTGGGGAGTCGGGGGGAGAGCAGGAGTGGACAGACTCCCCACGGAGTTCAAGTTCAGCTCCTCGGACAGACCTCTGAGGAAGGCTGTTCTAAAACCTAAGCCAAGTCACTTGAGGAATTGTGTATACAGTTTCTGAACGACGGCCCAGAGTCGGAAAAAGGAAAATCATTTTGGTTTTTCTTCCTCAAACAAGCGGTGGTGGTCTGGCCGGAGCAGGGTGTTACCCCTTCCGAACTGTAAGCAAACAAGTCCTGCCGAGACCTTGGCCAAAGTCAACTTCCTCCCTTTCTCTCTCCCTTTCTGGTTCAAAGGATGGCCCTTTTGGACTGTCTCCTAGCAGCCTGTGCTCCATCTCCTGGTCCCCTGGGGGCACGGAGGGAGGGCAGAGGGACCTGGATGCACTGGAATGGGGGCAGCCAGCTGGCCCTGGCCAAATCCCACCCACGCCTATTCTTGTACAGCTTGTGAGCTCAGAAGTGTCTTTACATTTTTAAATGGATGGAGAAAAATCAAAACGAGAACATTAATATTTCTTGACATGTGAAAATTATATAAAATTTAAATTTCAGCGTCCATAAAGTTGTATGGGAACCCTGCCACGCCCGTTCACTTACAGATCGCCTGCAGAGTGGTGACAGAGATGAGATGGCCCTCGAAACCGAAACTTACTAGCTGGCCCTATACAGAAAACCCCCGCACTGAGGTCTGCGAGCTTTAGGGCACCGCCCGCAACAGAAAGGAGTAAGTCCAGGCCTCAGTCTTTGTCAGAAACATGGAAACCTGGGGATGAAGTGCCTGCTCCCGGTCTCTTTTGCCCGGCCCACCATTTTCATTCAGTGGGTGTTTATTGAGCATCTGCTGTGTCCTAGTGACTGGGGACACAAGATGTGTAGGATGCTATCCCTGCCTTGGAATGACGACAGCTAGAGGGGAAATGGGCATGGAAGCAGGTCGTTTGACTATGAGGCTTGTGAGCAGGCATTTATTTATTGAACCTACTTCAGAATCCCGGAGTCTTGCTCTAAGGGAGGAATTGACCAAAGAAATGTGAAAGTAGTAGTTCTGTGACTTGCTTCATCAATGAAAAAGCTCCTGGTGCCAGTTATCCAATAGGAGATGTACGTAATGAGCAAAAGTTACCTTATTTGAGAAATAATAAAGAGGTGAATCCTAAGTGGTAATTACAATAGTTCTGTGAGCTTGACTGATCGGCCAAGAAGTCTCCAGGTTTTAAGTGCCATGTTTCAAAGAGCCTTTGGACAAGATGCTGAGCTGTGTAAAAGGGTGGGAATGGAGATTCGTACAAGCATTTTTGCATGAGCATAAACTGTTTCTGGAATATACAAGAACCTGAGTGATTGTCCCAGAGGGGTGCTGGGTGTTTGGGGATAGGTGGGAGGAAGGCTTTTTGCATATACCCGTATTTTAAAAAATTGTTCTAACTTTTTACTATATTTTCAAGCATTTATTTGGGCTAATTATAACTCTTTTGTATACTCCTTTATGCCTTTTGAATTTTGAGTGAATATAGTATCAAAAATATATATAAATTTAATGTAAAATAAATAGCACATAGGTTTGCCATTTTCTCCTTATGTGTTTCTAGTGAGGTTATTTTTGCTCTTTTTCATATAACATATGGTTCTTGATTCCCACTACTGTGAGCCAGGCACTGCTCTAGGCCTGGCAGTTGCATCTCTGGGCCTCAGTTTCTTCATCTATAATGTGGGGAGACTAGAGGACCTCTAAGGCATTCTTCACCTTGGGAGGGCATCAGGCTTGACAGGAGGGCTCATTAAAACATGGCCTGCTGGGCCCCAGCCCCAAGTTTCTGTTTCAGTGGGTCTGAGTGGGGCCCAAGAATTAGCATTTATAGCAAGTTCCCAGGTGCTGCTGATTCTGCTGGCCCAGGAGCCACGCTTTGGGAACCCACCTCTGACTTTCTAGGGTTCTGTGCATGTAAATAAACTACCTTTCCAGTTCCGCAAATATCAATGAATGAAGAATAGTTCCTGTAGCTCACAACACGGAGTAATCCCTCTCACCCAGCAGTTTGGGAACACTTAACAAGGCAGACACACCAACGGGAATAAAGTTCTCTAGCTTCCATTCCACCCACAGGCACGGAGGAGGGACACGAAATCAGAGCGGGGTCAGAGTCTGGTGCGTTTCAACAAATTTTCCTTCCGGGAGAAGGTGACTTGGTGCAAGGCTTTCGAGAAAGGTTAAGTGGCAAGGTTAAGCCTGGCAGGGCACTGTGAAATCACCAGGCCTAATACTTTCAGGGTAACCCTGCTGGACGGCATTATAAGGCCCCCACAATTCATCCCTACCTTCCGAACTCAGCCTGGTCGCTGGTGAGTTCCTGACAAGGACGTGGTGCCCCAGCATGGACCCCGCACCTGACTCCATGCCTTTGTGCACGCTGTTCCCTCTTCTGGCATCTACCCTTCCTGGTCCTCTCACCTCTGTAAACCCTATTTGTCCATCAGGACCAAAATGAAATCTACTCTCCATGGAACTTACATCCGCTTGGCCTACAAGGAGTGTCTTTTTCTTCTACCTGTGTCCATTCATTGGGACACTTGGTCATCATGTTATTTTTTTCATTCACTGACTCATTCATCAACAAATATGACTTTTCCTTGTTGGAGGGGCTACAGCGTGCTGGGATTGGGAATAGGATCATAGACAATAATAGATAAGATCCCTGCCCCAATATGGAAAGATCCATTAATCAACTAATTACACTGGTGGGAGCACAATTACAGACTGAGAAGGAAAGGACAATGGTTTTATGAAAACATATAAGAAAGGCCCCTGATGCAGACTTGGGGGTTGGGGGTCAGGGTAGACTTTTTAAAAAAATACATCCTTATTATTGAAAGTATTACAGATTTCCCCCATTGACCCCCTCCACCCCTCTCACACCCCCTCCCCAGGCCTTCCCCACACTATTGTCTGTCTATGGGCTATGCGTATACACATATAAATTCATTGGTTAATCTTTTCCCACCCCCCACTTCCCTCTGAAATACATCAGTCTGTTGCATGCTTCAATGTCTCTGGATCTTTTTTGTTCGTCAGTTTATGTTGTTCATTAGATTCAACATATAAATAAGATCATGTGATACTTGTCTTTCTCTGACTGGATTATTTTGATTAGCATAATACTCTCCAGGTCCATCCATGCTGTCACAAAGGGTCAGAGATCCTTCATTTTTACAGCTGCGTAGTATTCCATGGTGTAAATGTGCCACAGCTTTTTATCCACTCATCTGCTGGTGGGCTGTTTCCAGGTCTTAGCTGTTGTAAATAACACTGCTATGAACATAGGGCTGCATATATTCTTTCTGATTGGTCTTTAGGGTTTCTAAGGATATATTCCTAGAAGTGGGGTCACTGGGTCAAATGGCGGTTCCATTTTTAATTTTTTGAGGAAACTCCACACTGTTTTCCGTGGTTGTTGCACCAGTCTGCATTCCCACCAGCAGTGTCCAGGGTTCCCCTTTCTCCACACCCTCGCCAGCACTTTTCGTTGGCTGATTTGTTGATGGAGCCATTCTGGCAGGTGTGAGGTGATACCTCATTGTGGTTTTAATTTGCATTTCTGATGATTAGTGATGTTGTGCATTTTTTCATATGTCCCTTGGCCATCTGTATGTCCTCTTTGGAGAAATGTCTATTCAGGTCCTCTGCCCATTTTTTAATTAGGTTGTTTGTCTTCCTTTTGTTAAGTTGTATGAGTTCCTTATATATTCTGGAAATTAGCCCCTTAGCGGATACATCTGGCAAATATGTTCTCCCATACGGTGGGTTCCCTTTTCTTTTCTTTTTTAAATATATCTTTATTGATTTCAGAGAGAGGAAAGGAGAGGGAGAGAGGGAGATAGAAACATCAATGATGAGAGAGTCATTGATCAAGCCCGCAACCCGGGCATGTGCCCTGACTGGGAATCGAACCCCGATTGCCTGGATCCTAGGTCGAGGCTCAACTGCTAAGCCACACCCAGCCGGGCTCCCTTTTCATTTTTATGCTGATTTCTTTTGCTGTGCAGAAGCTTTTTATTTTGTGTAGTCCCATTTGTTTCTTTTTTCCTTTGTTTCTCTTGCCCTAGGCATTGTATCAGTGAAAATTCTGCTGTGTGAGATGTCTGATATTTTACTGCCTACCTTTTCCTCTAGGGTTTTTATGGTTTCATAACTTACATTTAAGTCTTTTACCCATTTTAAATTTACTTTTGTGTATTGTGTCTAGTTTCTTTTTTTTTTGCATGTACCTGTCCAATTATCCCAACACTTACTGAAGAGACTGTCTTTACTCCATTGTATGTTCTTGCCTCCTTTGTCAAATATTAATTGACCATAATGGCGTGGGTCAATTCTGGGGTCTCTGTTCTGTTCCACTGATCTATATGCCTGTTCTTGTGCCAGTACCAGGCTGTTTTGATGACAGTGGCTTTGTAGATAACTTGATATCTGGTATTGTGATCCCTCCAACTTTGTCCTTCTTTCTCAAGATTGCTGTGGCTATTCGGGGTCTTTTTTTGGTTCCATATAAATTTTTGGAGTATTTGTTCTAGCTCTGTGAAATATGCCATTGGTAATTTGATAGGAATTGCATTGAATCTATAGATTGCTTTTGATTTTTGACCTGGGAGCGCTAGGATGCCATGAATGGGTGGCCCTGAATAGGGTGCCATGAAGCAGTGGGATCAGAGTCATGTTTTGAAAAGTTCATTCTGCTTCTGCTGTCTGGGGACTGGACAGACTGAAAGCAGGGAGACCGACTGGAGGGCTGTTGAAATAGTCCAGGAGACAAGTACAGCGTCTTGGACTAGGGTGATAGTAGTGGAACTGCAGAAAGGTGGATGGAGTTAGAAAATACAGGGAGGTGAATTGTTAGGTTGAGGTGGTCGGTTAAGGGCGAGGGAGGAGTCACGGGGAAGACTCTGGACAAGCGTCCATTCTGGAGGAGGTGATGTTGAGTTTGCCTTTGAACATGGAAATGGTGAAGTGGAGCAGGGAGCCCCTCTGAGCTGGGAGTAGTCACTGGGCGTCAGCAAGGTACGTGCGGTAGTTGAGGATGTCGAGAGAGCATGTGTGAGGAAAGAAGGGGTATCTCCTCAGGCTGGGCCGTCAGCCCCGAAGGGCAGGGCGCTTGGAGGAGGGACAGTCACTTCCCACTGGCAGCATGGGGAATGTTTTCTCATTTCTCCATCTCTTCCTGCTCACCATTCCCCAAGTCCAGGCCTTAATGATGTCTGACCCGGATGCAGCAAGAACCTGCTGACCCATTGCTTCTCAAATTTCAACATGCACACAAGCAACTTGGGGGTCTCAATAAAATGCAGCTTCTGTTGAATAGATCTGGGCTGAAGCTCCCCGGGGATACAGACCACGGTGCGAGCAGCGAGGGGCGCTGGTCTCCCTCCCCTGAAGCTCAGCGCCCTCACACCCGAGTCCTTAGGCCTCTGCTCAGAAGTCTTCAGGGGTCATTCGTGGCTCATGCATAACTTCCCAGTGCTTTCCGTCATCCAGCCATCCTTCCATCCAGCCGAACCCTCGCTCCCGATTTGTCATCTCCTCCTATGTTGTTTGGAAAGGGTCGGAGACCACCTGGGGCTAGCCTTCAGTTGGAGGGGGGCTACTGCCACTTCGTCAAAGTTTTCTACTTAAAACCCCCATAAAAGGATTTTGTAAAACTATATACCCCCTCACACATTTTTAAGCTTATGTCTACATTTTTAATCATACATTTGTAGAAGATGCAATTCCCAGTATATTATAAACATCAATATTTTTAAGTAAAACTATTACATCATTGTTTTCAATTTATCCAGTAGAATCTAAACACCATAGCAATCTGATACCTACCATTACCCATTTTAAAAATGCATGAACCCGCCTGTTAATAGTGTTCTTTTTCTTGAAATTTTATTTCTGTTTCACGTCCCCCATGGAATTTTATCCTGATGTAATATGTGTAATATATTTTTATGCTTAAAACTTTTTCATTTGTTTCCCTATCATATTTCTCTGTAACAATTTTATATGAAGTTAAAACTTTTTTAATTTCCTGAAATCATAAAGCTCTAAGTATTAACATTTTCTCCTAGTTTGAGTTATTGGTACAATTATTAATAGTGTACAGTTGATCGAAACAGCACAAATGTATCACTAATTTGGATAAATAATTAATAAGCATAAAAACTAAAATTATATTGAAAATGCATCTCTTAGTGAGATGGTGATGCTGGATGACTTTAAAATAATTTTTGTATTCCACAAATATTTTTAATTTAATTGTATTAAATGCTCACAGAAGTACATGGAACAGCTAATACAGTAGATTCTGGGGGCAGGAACACCTTTTAGAAGGGATAGTTAGGGTCAGACTTAAGGAATGTGCAGCACTTGGCCGAGTGAGGAAAGAATGAAAGAACATCCCAGACAGAGGGAGCAGCATGGTTGAGGAAGGGCCTGAGCTGGACAAGATGGTAAGAGGGGTTAGACCAGGGTGACCTCAAATAAACTGTTTTATAGGCACACCTGTATGCGGCTAGGTCAGAGTGTGCAGGCTGAGCACACCCAGCACTTATCACCCAGGTGATAATTGCTGGCACTGGGTTATTTCTTCAGTTTGTTTATTTATCCAGGGAAGAAGAATATTATTGTTGCATGAGACATGAGACAAGGATCAGCATCGACTGTCTTTCCATTTTTCATTTATATGCCCTGAAATCCCTCACTCACACGAGCTAGTAGATAGAAATGCAATTTTGATACAGCAGGGTCACTCAGTTCTTGATCTGCTTCTGAGTTATATGCCAAAAATCACATAGTGATCATGGACAATTTCATTTTAATTACTTCTGTTTGGCCTTCCTAATAAAAAAGGAATTGGAAACCACCCAGCGTGCAAAAAAAAGATTTACTACGCATTTATTAGAGTTGCTTGCTTTCTCAATTTTCTAAGTGTCCTCTTGTGTGGTGGCCAGGAACTTAATCCCTGGGGCAGTAAACTGAGCCATTTGGATGGGGTGGGTAAGAGGTTTGCCTTTCTTTTGTAAAGGAGGAGGGCTGCTGTGAAAGAGCCGCTATACAAGGGCAACTCAAACCCCTATCAGCCATCAGCTCTAGAAGAGGGCTTCTAGGGACATTGAGGATCTGGAGATTGATTCTCTTAAAGGTTTGAGTGCGTGTGTAGCATTTGGACAGTCTTCGTTTACTCCCAGGGGTTTACATACCCCAGTTTGAAGTCCACGAAAGACCCCGTATAGACTCAAAGCAGACTAGTCCAGTCCCTCCAGAGTTCTAGCTTGTGCTTCTGAGAGAGGAGTCTCATTGGCCCAGCTTATTTTTTTGTGTCAGGCACTTCTTAGGCCTCTGGCCAGGTGGGCAGCCCCTTGCACAGATGTTTCCCTGAGCAGGGACCCCGAGGAAGCAGGTAGCTGTGTTGATCTAACAGGCAGACTAACAAGCACAGTACTCCTCATGGAAACTGTCTCCAGTTCTGTTCTGCTGGGAATATGCTCCCCAGTCTGAGGTCCCATATTGTGATTTTTACCTTTTTATAAGATGTATCTCTTTCCTCCTTGTATTGTACTTATTTGTGGACTCGTCACCTTTTCTAACCGTAAACTCCTCAAGAGCTGGCCCATGTCTTCATCATTTCCTAGGGTGCCTTCCACTGAGTAGGTGTCTAATAAGTATTTGTTGAGCAGATAAATTGATTAATGAATGTCTTAAACTTCTTTTCTAATCTCCCACACGTCCTAGAAAAGTGCTAGGCCTTCAATAGCGGGGTCCCAGAAGAATGGATGAATTAATCAGTGAGCAAAACAATGCATTACAAATCAATAAACTAATGAGCCACTGGGTAATGAAGGCTTGAAAGTGGGGGTCAGATGTGTAGAATCAGTATACAGGGCGTGGTGTGTAGGACACCATTTCTAATTGAGTCTCCTGTCGGTATTTATTTCTATAACTGGCCATGGTAGGTATAATTGCTCATTGCGAAACATCCACGTAAACCCTCTCCTGTTCTCTGCATCTGTCTTGCAGGTGTGAGCAGCATCTCTTCACCACAGTGGTGTTTGGTCCGTACCTCAGCCCGGGTGGGGATGTAAAACCCCCCTCTCTGCTCATGAGTGGGACAGGCCAACAGGAACACCTGGCTCCAGCCACCGCCACAGACATGTCAGCCGTGGAGTAGTGTGGACGCTTTCTCTCACCTTCTCAGGGTTTCCGTCCTTTTGGGTTTGTTTCACTGACCTTTTTTTATGGTTTTGTGGCTGGACAGTCACGACCAAGGCAGGCGCCATGGGCGATCAGCAACTGTACAAGACCAACCATGTGACCCACAGCGGTGAGAACCTTTTCTACCAACAGCCACCCCTCGGCGTCCACAGTGGGCTCAACCACAACTATGGGAATACAGTCACGGGGGCTGGCATGGATGCCCCCCAGGCATCACCCATTTCCCCCCACTTCCCTCAAGACACTCGGGATGGTCTAGGCTTGCCTGTTGGCTCCAAAAACCTTGGCCAAGTGGATACCTCGAGGCAGGGAGGGTGGGGTGGCCACGCAGGGCCTGGGAACCACGTCCAGCTCCGTGGCAACCTGACCAACTCGAACATGATGTGGGGCGCGCCAGCCCAGGCGGAGCCCACCGAAGGCTACCAATACACCTACTCCCAGGCCAGCGAGATCCGGACCCAGAAGCTCACCAGCGGTGTCCTGCACAAGCTAGACTCTTTCACCCAGGTGTTTGCCAACCAAAACCTACGGATTCAGGTCAACAATATGGCCCAGGTGCTGCACACCCAGTCAGCAGTGATGGATGGAACCCCCGACAGTGCCCTCCGCCAGCTGCTGTCCCAGAAGCCCATGGAGCCCCCAGCACCATCTGTCCCTTCCCGCTACCAGCAGGTGCCCCAGCAGCCTCACCCTGGTTTCACCAGTGGGCTATCCAAACCAGCTCTTCAGGTCGGGCAGCACCCTAGCCAAGGGCACCTGTATTACGATTACCAGCAGCCGCTGGCTCAGATGCCAGTGCAGGGAGGACAGCCACTGCAAGGCCCACAGATGCTTTCCCAGCACATGCAACAGATGCAGCAGCACCAGTATTACCCGCAGCAGCAACAGCAGCAAGCCGGGCAGCAGCGTATGTCCATGCAAGAAATGCCGCCGCAGCAGCAGATTCGCCCATCACAGCTTCAGCAGCAGCAACAGCAGCTGCAGCAGCGGCAGGGTTCCATGCAGATACCTCAGTATTATCAGTCCCCACCCATGATGCAGCACTTGCAAGAGCAGCAGCAGCAACAGATGCATCTGCAGCCCCCTTCTTATCACAGGGACCCCCACCAGTACACCCCGGAGCAGGCGCACGCCATGCAGCTGATTCAGCTGGGCTCCATGCCCCAGTACTACTACCAGGAGCCCCAGCAGCCCTACAGCCACCCGCTCTACCAGCAGAGCCACCTGTCCCAGCACCAGCAGCGTGAGGACAGTCAGCCCAAGACTTATCCAAGCGACAGGCAGGCCCAGGCCATGCTGAGCACCCATGGGGACCTGGGGCCTTCTGATACGGGAATGGGAGACCCAGCAAACTTGGACCTCAACCGGGTCAGTGGTGCCCTCCCCCATCGGCCACTCTTGTCCCCCAGTGGAATCCACCTCAACAACGTGGGGCCTCAGCACCAGCAGCTGTCTCCCAGTGCCATGTGGCCTCAGGTATTCTTACAGTGGCGGTTTCTCCTGGTATCGGCTCCAGGGCCAGGCAGGGCCGAGTCGATGCAGTGCCCAGTGCTCTCTCCAACCCATTTGTACTTTATTCCTTCCACAAACCTTAAGCTCCATGTGCCAGGCACTGTCTGTGTCCAGGCACTTGCAGTGCAGAATCAGCACTGACTCAGTCCTTTGCCCATAGAGCTTCTCATCTCACTAAGAAAATGGCCAAGACACAGCATCAGGTCCTGAATGCTGCATGTAATGACTAAGGCCTTGAGTCAAGTGCCCGGGGACCACACGGTGGGAGTGTCTGGCTCCCCTTGGATCTGTATCCTCAGAGTACAGCCTGTGAAATGGCTCCCCGTTTGGGAGGGAGACCACATTATGACAGCATTTGTCAAAGTATATTACTCAGAATAGGAGTTCCATAGAATGTTTAATGGGTATTGCTGGGGGAGGTCTGTGGATAATAAATTAGGGGTTATTAAAGTGAAACAGGTTGCAGTGCTACAAGGCTTCTCAGTGCCTTTAAAATGCTCATGTGCACTGTGACTCTCCCAAAAGAGACACCGCATGTAGTTGCAGAGATGAAAACCTTAGCTGGCCACAGGATCTAGGCAGGTAACGTGAATAAGTGAAATGGCCTGGGATGAGACAATAAGGAGAGGTGGTGACTGTGGTAACTTGGAGAGTACGTGCCCCATCTAATAGTATTTTTATTCAGGATTTTTAAAAACAGTCTAGACAAAATATGTCAGTGGGCCAGATTTAGCGTGTACGCCAGTTATTAAACCTTGCTAGTTTCCCAAATGTATTTGACCACAAAACAGCCTGCTGTGTGCTGGATACTGTTCATGCGTTGACATAGTAAGTGCTACACTCATGTGACAGCGTGGTCAGGGGAGGAGAGGACCAGGTGAGATGGAGAGAGGGCTATGAGGGAGGTTGAAGGCCAGAGATGAACGCCCCTTGATTCTGTTTTGTTTGGGGCTCAGGCCCAGTCGTAACTGAGAGCCATTCTGATATAAAATGACTGATATGGTCAAGGCGGGGAGAGAATCTCAGCAGGAGGTCCCCCAGCATGATGCTGTTTCCTATAGCTCTCCGTTCTGTCTCCCACGGAATGGGGCCTGTCTGTGCACAGAGCAGGGGGCTGAGTCCTGCAGGGCTGTGGCTGGTGGCAGCTCCTCGAGTGGGCTGTGGTCCCAGGTTAGAAGTTTCAGGTGTGGAAGAGCATGAGTGTGAGCAACTGTGAGCACGGTTAGTGCCAGGTGGAGATTGGGTACAGTCCAGGAAGTGTGGCCCCAGGGTTCTCCAGCTCAAGGACTCCTCCCTTCAAAAATGCATTTTTCTCTCTGTTCTTTCTTTCGATGTCCTGCATGGCTCAAAATTAGATGCACCTACCTGATGGCAGAGCCCAGCCAGGGTCCCCTGAGTCAAGGTAGGATGGATGGGAGGACTCTTGTTGGCATTTTGGGAGACTGGGAGGTGTTCCTGCATTGTCTCTTATGATTCATTCCAAATTCAAAGTGAATTTCTCAAAGTTTATAAGAATAATAACAATAGCAGCTGTTGTGTTTGAGCGCTTACTGTGTGCTAGGCATTCTGCATTATGTGTAATAAAGTAACCCAGTGAGGTTACTTTAGGCATGATTTCCATGTTCCTAGATATGGTGAGCACTCAATTATTGTTAGCTGTTATTACTATTATTTTACAATGTGAAAACTGAGGCTCAGAGAGCTTAAACTTGCACATCAAGTAAGCAGCAGAGCCTGTGTTCTGTCCACCACCTGTTCATTCAGTCAGTGAGCATTTATTGAGTAGCTACTGTGTGCCAGGCATAGAGCTAAGCTTAGAAGCACAGTGAACAGTTCAGACTTGTTTCTTCCCCTCAAGGGCGTGGTAAATAATTAAAAACTTAGCCCAAACCCGATAAAGTGCTAAAACATGTAGTCTGGAGGCAACCAGAGGACTTAGGCACACATCTCTAAGGGAAGGTTCTGGAAGAAGCTGACTCTAGAGAGGTAATAAGCTGTAGGTGGGAAAACCTAGCACCTGAAGGCCTGGAATGAAGGACTTTCTGTTTAACTCTTGCATGACTTTGAACAAGCCCTTTCCCACTCTTGAGCCTCAGTTTTCCATCTGTAAATTGGGCTTAGCTCTCCGAAGGGTATTGGGGAGATAGAGCTGGGGCACGGACATGGGAGTACTGGGTGTGAGGTCTTGAGAAGAATCACTGTCCCCTTCCTCACTTATGTGTCCTCTCCGTTTGGCCCTCCCCTGGAGCAGCGGCCAACCGAAAGCAGTGTTTGGGGAGCAGATGGATGCCAAGAGCAAGCTGACGTGCTCCATCTGCCTGAAGGAGTTCAAGAGCCTGCCTGCCCTGAATGGCCACATGCGGTCCCACGGGGGAATGAGGGCCTCCCCCAGCCTCAAACAGGTTAGCCGGAGCCAGCCCCCCGTCCTTCTCAGGCCATGTGCTGCTTGCTTCGCTTTGCTGCCATCAGATAGAGTGAGGCGAGCCCCGTGCAGGCACCTGGGGAGGCGCAGTCCTTTCCTGCGCCTAAGGGGATGCTAAGCGCAGACGCCGGGAGCCAGTGAGGTCAGCAGCCCCCACGGCCACTGGCCTCGTGAAGGAGGGTCAGAAACAGAAGTGCTAGAAATCCTTTTAGGGAATCCCAGCCTCCCCTCCTCCTGGAAAAGACAGCCAGGAAAACATGTCGATGTAATATTATTTTTAACTTCTGCTGCTTGAAGCGGCCAAGGCCAGGGTCACTTGGGCCTTCCATGTGACCACCAGGCTGTCAGCCAGCATCTTCTGTTCACCAGTGCCTAGTGTTAGACTCTAGCACCCAAAGATCTTTAAACGCCCTCAGGATTATCCAGGTAGGAGGATACCCATGTTGTGAACTATCCACGCAGTTTTCGAGTTGGATTAAAATTCAAAGAATTTTCTCAATTCTTTGAATATTGCTGAGATTAATTTTAAGTCTATGGAATTAACTCTCTGTTCATTAAAATGCTGGATTATCCAGGTCATTCCATCTCCTGACCATGCCAGATAAAAGCTTTGTCTTCCATTTAACAGATGAGTAACTGAGGCCCATAGAATTCGAAGGTCCTACACAAGAGCTTGTGTGTGTGTGTGTTTGTGCCTGATTACAAGGCCGTATCCTTTTCTTTAAAAGCAATGACAACCACACAAAAAACATTTTTAATATATAAGTGATACATGGTCAAGATTTTTTCAGTGTAAACAAAGTGCATGGCCTAATCCACTGCCCACTGGCATCACTCAAGCTGAGGAGCTCAGGGTGGCAGGAAGGAAGCAGCCCTGCAGTGGTCCTCTGCCGCCCTGCATGATGCCCTGGACCCTGTCAGGAAAAGCAGAGCGCGTTCCTCCTGTGAGAGCTGCTCTCAGCCCAGGATCAAAGCCTTTATTGTCTGTGTAGGAGGAAGGAGAGAAGGCCCCGCCACCGCAGCCCCAGCCACTGCCGCCTCCACTGCCACCGCAGCTCCCTCCTGAGGCAGAAAGCCTCACGCCTATGGTCATGCCCGTGTCTGTCCCTGTCAAGCTTCTCGTGCCCAAGCCCAGCTCTCAGGGCTTCGCCAACAGCGTCGTTGCCGCCCCCTCCGCCAGAGACAAGCCAGCCAGCTCGATGTCGGACGACGAGATGCCCGTGCTCGTGAGGATGACCCTCTCTCCCCCACACTCACCCCAAGGGGCTGTCCCCTGCACGCCTGCTGTGAGTTGCTGCTCTGCCCCCGTGCCTGGGGCGGGAACATCCCTTTGCTTTCTTGGAGATGGGGACAGATCTTCCAGGGTCACTGGCCTGAGCTCAGACATGGGTTGGTCTCTCAGGACTGAGCCCCCAAGGATGGGAATCCCATCCGTGCCCACACTGCCCACTCCCCAGGAACGCCTGTTATTCTACCAGGCTGATGGTCTGGGTTAGATCCTGAGAGATCTGAAGGTGTTCCCAGATTGAAACAGATGGTAACCACAGTTATTAAAATATGCAAGTACTGTCCCAGATAATAAATAGCTGTTTCCCAGGCCCCAGGAGCTCCAGATGTCCCCAAATCCAGCAACCAAAGCTCAACCCCTGGCCAGCAGGGCCTTCAGGCAGTAGCCCTGGCATCCATGCTGATGATCAGCCTTACCAGATGCTTAATGTTTCCATTATCACACCTGTGTTAATACCTTTGGGAGACCTAATTGGTTATGGCTCCCGGAATAACTCCAGGCTCTGGGACGCTGAGGCCCTCTGCCTCAGAGCCTCCGTTTCTCCCCTGACCTTCAGGGTCTGGACTCACTGGAGACACCCATCCCCAACCTCAGGAAAGCAAAGAGATTTGTGTTTCTCACTCCCTGTTAAGTTCTCTTTCTCAAATTACAAGTGCTTCATCCAGGCAGCTCAGCTTGGCTTTGGAACAGAGATCTATCCGTCTCTGTCTCTCTCTCAGTTTGTCTCTCTCCCTCCCTCTCCCCAGGGAGTCTGTAACTCCTGAGGTTGACTGCATCAGATTTGTCCCCTTCCCACAAGTGGTTGCTGGGTCATATTTATCCTTGGAGAAGAGATAGCTACTGGGATTCCAGGGGGCATGAGGGTGGGGTTGGCCAGAATAGGAGTAGAGAAGATAACTAGAACTAGAAAAGCTGAGAAAGAGCCTTTTTGGTTCTCTGTGTAATATCAAAGCCTCAGAAGAGGAGACTGATGGAGAACTCAAGGGGGTGGGGATTCTCATAGCTGACAGACCTTAAAGGCCAACAATAGGCAGAAAGATGAAATGACATAGCCAAGCTCCCTCTTTGTCCAGGGAAGTTTCCTGATTTGGTGGGAGAGGCACTGTTTGTACTCTTGGAGAACTCTCAGCCTGAAGCTGGAGACAGTAAGATTCCTAGTCACACAGGGGTCGGAGCCCCAGGCAGCACCCCTGCCCCAATTCAAGACAGTGAGATAGAACCAGGGCAGATGAGAAACAGGGAAGCCGTGGGTGGAGGGGAATACACCTGGGTAGCTAGAGTGATTAGGGCCTGGGGAAAGGCAAGGGAGTTTGGTATGAGTTTGCTCAGATCGTCATGAGGGGAGTTCTGAGCAGGGTTTTGAAGGCAGAGGTAAACTTGCCTTTGTGGAAAGGGTGAGAGAGGCATCGTAAGTGGGGAGATAAGCTGAAGTGGAAGCATGTAGGTGGTACCGAGTAAATGTGAGCAAGGCCCTGACATTTGATATAAAGAAATGAAAATGTCCAGGGAGGAACCCTGAGTTCTAGCCCCAACTCTGCTCCTAACCAGCTTGGATGCAGGCAGCTGAGACCCTCTGCCTGTCAGAGCCTCCATTTCTCCCCTGACCTTCAGGGGAGGTTGGACTTACTGGAGAGCTGTTGAAACCTCTCAGTGAGTGGCCCCACTTCCAGAGTCTGAATGGCTTGGAGGGGGTGGAACACTGTAAATGCTTCCTCTCAAGCGACACCCAGGTCTGACATTATGGGTGGCTTCCCTGGCCCAGGGTCTCAGAGCCTTGCCTGGAGGAGAACAGGACCAAAGGCTCAAGGAGAGGAGCCCAAAAGAGACCTTTGGCTTTGTGATCAGAGGTCTGGATTCTGGTGTAGGATTAAAGTCACGTGAGGTCTGCACGTGCTCAGATGACCTCGTTACCCAGGAGCAGGGTGTAGAATTCCAGGATTGCTCCCCAACAGGCATCCCCTCCTCACACTACTCAGCCCCCTCTCTCTGCCTTAGCCTCAGGCCATGGTGAGCCCTCTGGTGTGGAGAGGAGGCAGGTTGGGGCCTCAGGAGAGACCCCTGGGGACTGTCTGGGAGCCTAGGGGCCCTCTGCCCCTCCTCCTCTCCTCACCTCCCTGCTCCCCTAGACTGTCCCCCACAAGGACTGGGAGGGCGCCAGAGGACAGGGAAGCTGAGGGAGAGACCCCAGGGTGCAGCCTGAATTGCTGCAGGCAATGGAGGAGCCGGAGGAGCCCAGAACTGGGGGACTGGGGCAGGTCGCATGACCTGGAGGCAGTTGGTCACATGACCATGGCCAGCCCTTCCCATCAGCCCCTGCTGCCTTCTACTCAGGCACCACCCTGGGCTCAGGAATTGCCAGGGGCTGCAGCTGGGGCAGGCGCTGGCCTGCAGGACCTGGGAGGGCACCGCAGACTGCCCAGAACCTTTCTGCAGGTATCGCCACCTTCCCTCCCAACCTCACGTCTGCCTGTCCAGCCACACCCAGCTCTTGGTTTTCCTGGGCTGATGCTGGCACACAGCCCCAGTCTGTTTGTTCGGCTTTGGCATGCCCTGCTTATCTATTTACGTGCATATGTTTACTTAGTACTATATATGTATCCATGTGGCAGACCTTCCAGACCAGCCTTGGTTCCACCGTGATGTAAACTACGCCTGCTGACAGGAAGCCATTGTAGGAGGGGGCTTGCTACAGATGAGCACCAGGGCTGGGAGCAGCACTGAGGGGTGCTGGCCGGGAGGTCCCCCAGGTCCACGTTTAGGAGAGCACACGGAAGGGGCCTTAAAGGTCACAGATGGCTCTCCCTCAGCCCCAGGGTCACCTCGAGGAGAGCCCAGGGCGGGCCCCTGGCCCTGGGAGCCCTCTCTCGGCCTGGCGCCTCCTCCTGCCCCACAGCTCTGCCCAGCTGCCCTAACTGGAGTTTTCCGTCCCCTTCTCGGAGCACGTGTTATCTGTCCCCGCTGTCCGTCCTCAGGGAGCGGTGGGGAATTAAAGGGCCCACTCAGCTGGATTCCACTCGCCGGATGGGAATGCGGCGATGAGCAATAAAGAATGAGAATTTATTCTTTCTTGCCCACCCACCGGCCCCACCGCCCCCCTGTCCCCCCAGACATTCGGGATTTCCTCCCGAACCCAAGCGCCCTCCTCGTCCAGCCACCGTTGTCGCCTTGTCTGAAAACGGGCGCGGCTGCGTGTTTAAGACGGCGGGTCCCGGGGGTCGGCGAGGGGAAGGGGCGTCGGCCCGCGCAGCCCGCCTGTGGGGAGAGCGTCTGAACGGGCCCCTTCTCCCCGTTTCAGGAAGTTCCCAGGAAGCACCAGCCTGGCGGGGCCAAGGCTGAGGAGCCCGTCAAGGCCGCGCCCGAGAAGAAGAAGTTCCGGCACCGGCCCGAGCCGCTCTTCATCCCGCCGCCGCCCTCCTACCACCCCGGCCCCGCCTCCCACTCGGGCGCCACCCTGTACCAGAGCCAGCTGCGCTCCCCGCGCGTCCTGGGCGACCACCTGCTGCTGGACCCCGCCCACGAGCTGCCCCCCTACACGCCCCCGCCCATGCTGAGCCCGGTGCGCCAGGGCTCGGGGCTCTTCAGCAATGTCCTCATCGCGGGCCACGGCCCCGGCGCCCACGCCCAGCTGCCCCTCACGCCCCTGACGCCCACGCCGCGCGTGCTGCTGTGTCGCTCCAGTGAGTCACACCCCCCCCCCCCCCCCCCCCGCGCCTCCTCAGGGGCCCCGGGCGTTTCGCCCCCGCGGTGCCGGGCATTGCCCTGGGAGGTCTCGGTTTCTGCAGTTGCTCTGAGGCCACAGGCTTTTGTGGCGCGTCTCCCCCGTGTGCCAGGCACCGTGCTGCGCACAGCGGCGCGGGGCTGCTCGTCCTCAGGGGATCCCGGTCTGGCCCGGGCGGCAAACCCGCCAGAGGACGATCATTGCAACCCCTTTGGGATAAGGAGACCCTTGAAGTGTCCGTGCACCAAATATGTCTGTGCTCTGGGTGATCCTGTCCAACACCCCGAAGAAATGTACCAAGGAGATGTCGAACTAGGGCCAGGTGTGGTGTGCAAGCCCAGGCCTCCACATTGGAGCAGGCTGCGTAAAGATCGAGGGGGGAGAGGCCTGGGGCCGGGATCTCTTTCTGGAGCAAGAGTAGTCTCAGAAGCGGCACAGCTTAGCAGGCCAACGTGGGGCGGCTGCCTCCTTTACCCTGTGTGAGGATGGCTCACCCTGAGCCAGTTAGCCGCACACTCCGCCCAGCTCCCTGGAGACCACTGGGAGCAAGCCTGGCCTGGGGAAGGTAGCAGAGGGCCCTGCTGTGACTGTAGGTAACTGCTTGCTTTCATTTCTTCAGTACCCTTTCCCTGTTCACCGGTGACTCTGGTTTTTGTGCTTCAGACAGCATCGATGGCAGCAGTGTGACAGTCACCCCTGGGCCTGGAGAGCAGACCGTTGACATTGAACCGTAAGGAAAAGCCAATTACTCTTTAGAGCGGAAGCCTCAGCTGAGGAAAGGGTTGAGGAGCTTTGAGGAGTGGAGTTAATACTTCTGGGGTCAGAGTGGCCCCTGAGGGAGAAGTAGTAGGATTGTGATATTTCTTGAGTACTATTGTTTCTCTGAAATCGCCAGTGTTTCAAGGCCTTTGCCAGAGATTAAATGCATAGTGATGCATGAAGCCCTGGATTCAGAGAACCCAGCATCCCCATCTCCTGCTCCACGGGCCATTTGGGTTGTGGTCACGTGCTCCCCCATCCCCAGTGACATTTAGGCATCTCAGGGTGCCCAGCTCTCTACAGGGCTTCTTCCAAATGTCCTTGCTTCCCTGTTCCCTTCCTAAGATTCTTGGCCAGCCCTCCAAATGAGCTTGTGGGTGAGTGGTGAGGGTATAATGGAAGGGAAAGTGCTTATTTGCATGAAAAGGGGCCCTGTGGTAGAGCGCTGAGTAGATTGAGTTGGGAATCAGAAAACCTGAGTTCCAGCACCGATGTGCTACTTCATCTTACAGTATTAACCTTTGTAGGCTTTAGTTAACTCGTCTGTTAAGTGGGAATGCTTTCCACTGCCTTGATCACCTCACAGATCTTTGATGGTTTCAGATGAGATGATTTATGTGAAAGTGGTCTGAAAAAGATGAAAAATGAAATAAGCACTTTGTAGCTGTCCCATTTCTCCTGTTAAGTGGTATTATCAGCTATGCTCTTGGCAGCTGTTCCCTTGGAATTAGCACCCTCCCTCTCTCAGTCAGAGAGCAAAGAAGCCCCAGCTGACTTCTCCCTTGCTCCCTGCAGCATCTCTCCTAATCTTAAAGCTGCTTCTTATCCCAGTGAGAGGGCCATGCCTGGAATCTTAGGATCACACTGTGAGGAAATGCCCCTGCGTTCTTCTGGCAGAAGGAGCTGGTTTCCTTCTTTTTCAAGTTCCTGACAGTTGCCCTTGGCCTCAAATGGAAGACCACACTGTTGTTTTTTCTTGTCATTAAAGGCGCATCAACATTGGCTTGAGATTCCAAGCAGAGATCCCAGAACTCCAGGATGTCTCTGCCGTGGCCCAGGACACACACAAGGCCACACTGGTCTGGAAGCCCTGGCCAGAGCTGGAAAACCACGACCTCCAGCAAAGAGGTATTGGCACGTGGGAAGAAGTGGGCAGGGAAGGCTTGAATCTCACTAGGGCTCTGGCTCCAGGATCTGTGTGTTTTTGCATGATACTGAGCTCTCTGATGCAGTGGCCTCTCGTTCCCCACAGTGGAGAATCTCCTGAATTTGTGCTGTTCAAGTGCGTTGCCAGGTGGAGGGACCAATTCTGAATTTGCTTTGCACTGTCTCTTCGAGGCCAAAGGTGATGTGATGGTAAGGAAAAGTAGTCTTCACAGTTCCTCTTCATCATGTCAGAATTCTGAGAAGTATTTCCCAAGTCCCTGGGTCGGCCCGTGTACCATGCAACTAATTGATACGGTGTTGTCCAGGCAGCGTACTGCCTGTTCCTTATTGAAAAGCTTGCAGGAGGCCTCCAGTGGGGCTTCTGTTTGTGCATCTGAGTAATAATTATGAGCACCTGTGTCTTGGGAAATTAGGATTGCTTTCAGCACTCTCGTATTTTACATCATGAAACCTCTCCAGTGATGGAGGCAGGTCGTCCTGAGACAAATCTTGGTCTAAAAGAGCCTGTCACACTATGCTGGTCATCCTTCCCTACTGTGGAAATCAGCCGGAGTTGATGTTCGTAGAACCGTTTCCTCCCTTAACCAAAGTGGAGCATTTGCTTCATTCTCCGACCTTTGACATAGTTCTTTGGTAAAACCCGAACTGTGGTGCCATCTCCTCAGAATCAGAGCTGACCATTTGCCTGCTCAACCTGGACTCCTGGTGGGATCACTCAAACGCTAATCTCCCCTTTAGTAAATACGTGATTCTTGTACCAGATCTAGCTACCTGCTTTGATTTCATGTAAATCAGCAAATGCTACCTTCTCATGAGGTTGTTATACCCTTCAAGGGTTTTCTAGAATGTTGGAGAACTCTCCTTAACCCTTTCAGCATAGTGTCGAAGAGCAGCACTTGTCGAACTTTTACCTTGCACACAAGTCACTCGGGGAATCTGGTTAAGATGTAGGTTCTTAATCAGCAGCTCTGGAGTTGGGGCCCGAAGTTCTGCCTTTTCCCACTCGCAGGGGTGCCCGTGCTGCTGACCACACTTAGAGTAGCAAGATTCTAGACCTTGCCCTCCCTGTCCAGGCACTTCCCCTTGACCGGGAATCAAACCCTTAACCCTTCAGTGTGCTGGCCGATGCTCTAACCATTGAGCCACACCTGCCACAGCCACCTGCAGCATTTTTTTTTAAAAAAGTCAACAAGGCTGTAGGAGGCAAATTTGAAAGGGTAAATTTTGCTAGGCTCTCTGTGGGGACAGTGTCTAGTACAGTTATCACTAATACATCTGTTGATGTTCAGTTGTAATGAAACATGATTTTTTTGTAGAAACAGTTCCAAATCACCCACTCACTTCCTCAGGATCTTTTTCCAGAGACTCAGCCTCCACTTAGAGGAGGCCTCACCATCTTTCTAAGGCTGAGGCCCTTCACCAAAAAGGGCATGGGGTGTCAGGCCTGACCAGCTGGTTGCAGGCATGGGCTGGGAGAGGGTTAGAGTGGCAGGCCCTGTTGAGTGCTGACCAGAAAGGAACCCCCAATTAGGGGAGGTCTCCCTCTGGTTTTCCTTCTAGTGCCCCCAACCACATGGCCTGCATTGCCAACCCCTTTACCCCATTAGGTAGGTAGGTCTCAGGACACAGACCCATTACTGACTCTTGCCTTTTCTCTCCATGGGTCTGCAGGCTGCTCTGGAAATGCTGCTGCTGCGGAAACCAGTCAGGTTAAAATGTCATCCTTTAGCCAATTACCACTATGCCGGTAGGTCGCCAACAGCCCCACGCCCCATTGCTTCCTGTGAGCGGGCTGGTTGCATGTTTGGTTGTGTTGATTTTTAATACCAGCACTGATTCAGTCCTAATCATCACTTTTGATATCGAGACTTCCTGAGCGCAGCTGATGGGGCAGCTGTTGTTGTCTGGGCACTGCTGGGCATTTGTCTGTGTTGGCTTCTGCCCCTGTGGGATGTGCCAAGAGCTGGGCAGTAGTGGACAGCGCCTGCATGGGTGGGCAGTAAGACCTGTGCATCTGGGAAGAGCCACACAGAGTACAGCACAGGGGCAGCAACACTCAGCATCCCCTCAGCTCTAGGGCCAATAGATGTGGATTCAGATTTTGCTTGCACCTTTGGCTTTCTGCAGCCTTCATTTTCTCCCCTGTAAAATGGGGCTTATACCCCATCTCTTACAATGTTTTGTGAAGATTCAAGATAGTATATATAGCCCAATGCCTGGCATGTTCTAGAGGCCATTATTCATTTATCTAACAGTTATATATTGAGCACTTACTGTGGACTATGCTAAGCACTAAGATGAAACAGTGACCATGACAGACATAGACAGTCCTACCTCGTGTAATGTGGAGTCTGAGGAGGAGGCAGTTATTAACAAATCACACTGAGAGCAGAAGAAATGGTACATATATGTATACATACACATATACAAACATGTACATATACATTAGCATGTCTTGTGAGGGTTAGATCAACAGTGACATCACCAATAAGAGGGAGGGAGAAAACACCTTCAAGAGTTGAATGGAGTGAGAATCACGAGAGAAGGAAACAGGTTTGGGAGCCTAAGAGATGACAAATGAAATTGAAGTCAGTATTTTTATTTCCATTAACTTGTAAACCCGTCCATTGAGCGTCTCGCCATCCATTCTGAGAACCTGCCTGGGTTCTTTCTTTCAGAGGGGCCTGAATCCTCCAATGCCTCTTGATTGTTAATCACTTGTATGTTTCCTTGGGGCCTTGGGCAGACCCTGCCCAGGTAGGTGATAGGTACGTTAGTGGGTTTGGGGCACTAGGAATGCCTTTTCCAGTCCTTGGTTGAGAGGGCCAGGTAGGTCTACAGTGAGTGCTGCTACACTCACTGTAGACCTACCTGGCCCTCTGAACCAAGACCTACCTGTCAATGGAGCGCTCCCGGTGGGCATCCCGTCCCCACCACCATTTGCCTCACTTCACATGCTCTTATGAGTTGGCCTTCCTGCCTGTCATCGCAGGGTGGAAAGGCCTCAGACACCACTCATCTGAGCACAGCAAGCACTGCACACAGGCCACCACTGGAACTGGGCAGGGACAAAATACACACAAAGGATAAGAAATCCATCATTTAACTAGTGACCTAATGGAGCAGTTTCTTAATATTGTCCCCATCACTTCCTGCTGAGTGTCTGCCCTGAGTGCGGGCAGGAAGATGTGGGAGTTCTCCCTAATCTGCCTTGGAAACAATTTAATCCTCCCCTAATTCCGAGTGTCATCTGCTGCCCATTAGACCCTGACAGGCTGTCCAGCCCCCTGGAGCCTGTCTCAAGCTTTTTTGCATAGTGGGTAAGACGGTTGGTGAGCAGGAGCTTCGGAGCCATCTGCTGTGAGATGCAGCTGCTCTGGGCCCTCAGGGTGACTGGGGTGGCCCTGCCTCTAGGCTGGTCAACTCCAGCTGTGAGCATCCTCACCTGGGACCCCTCCAGTTCTTCCCAGTGTGCCAAGCAAAGATTGTTATTTTTTATAAGTGATATGACATCAAAAAGGTTAGAAAGCTGGGGACTAGAAACTACTACTCCCAACCCCAAGCAAAACAAAGCAAAAACACTAAAATAGTACCAAGAACTTTGAAATTAGAGGGCCCTAAACTCTGCTAAAATTAATTGGTCAATTGGGGTTGGGGGTTCCTAGCTAACCCTTTGCCCACCCTTGGCTCCCTGCCCCCACAGGCAGACCAGGAAGGGCTCTGTTGCTTCCAGGAATCATTTCTCCCCTTGGGGGCAAGAGAGGTGGAGCTGAGGGGTGAAGGGTTGGTATCTTGCTAGCTGTGTGTCCGCAAGAAGAATGCTCACCTACATCGGCCAGTCATTTGCCTTCTCTGAAGTGATCACAGACTGGGCCCCAGAGAATCTTCTGGAATTATGAGCAAAAAGGGCAGAGATCACTGGTCTCTAAAGTCTGACCTGACTCCATTCCCTTAGCATTTCCCTTCCAAGCCACAGGGGAGCCACAGAATTTATCCCCATCACATGCCCCAGCTAGTAACCACTCCCTCCTTGCCCCCTTCCCGTGCTCCTTATTTGGGTGCAGGGTGCTGATTAATCCCATCCCTGTGGCCCCATCCTGCCTTGGCCTCTGTGCCAAGCCACATTGGGCTGCTCTCCACTGGAACTGTTTGTCAGCTCACTTCGTCACCAGGACACTATCTTCTGGGTGACCTTTGGCTTTTGTCTCTGTGGCCGTGGCCAGCGTCAACCCACCCTGATTCCTGTCCCTGGAAATGTACTCCCACTTGTATTGAGAGGTAGGTCAGATCTCCTAGGCTGTCTGTGCTTTGGAGAGGAGGTAGAAAGAAGGCTCAGGGAGGGAGGCTGCAAATTTGGGAGAGACAGACCAAGACACAAGCCTGTGAAAATCACTTCTCTTCTTTACTCATGACCTTCCCTTTCCCACCCCATCCCAAGAAGTTCAGTAAGAAAAGGAAAAAGTGACTGATGCAGGGGCCCAATAGAGACACCAGTGTGGGTGGGCAGCTTGCCCAGGTCTAGGGGCTGCGTGCTGAAGCCAGAGGAGCCCTGTTGAGATCCTCAGGAAAGTTCTATTGCAGTAGCTCCCTGTGCTCTTTAATTCACACAAGGTGCCCAGTCCAACCCTCTCTCAACACCCTCCACCCAGGTGTGGGTAGCAGTCATTTGCAATGGCTCCCCACTGGCAGATGGATTCGGGGGACAGCGTAAATCTGGGGAGTCAAGGTGAGAAGACTCTTGGTTGTGATGAGGCCACCCACAGCATCCCTGGTTTTCCATTGAACTGGCCATTCCTGCAGATGGGCGCGGAGTGCAGGGGGTGTCAGAACTTGCCCTGGGCTGCTTGACCAGGGTTCAACAGAAGCTGCTCTTGGCTCCCACCACAGCCCAAGTGGTCCCTGGGTCCTGAAGCCTGGCCTCACTGGAGATGACGGAGACCCGGAGAAAATAAACACCCACTCGGTTGGGGGAAGCCTGCTCTGTCTTGGAAGCTGCGCCAGTTTAATGAGGAGACAGAATGACATACTCCGGAGAATACTTTTCAAGAAACACAGCTGTGATGTCATTTTCCAGGCGTTCTTAACCCATGTCTGTAGCTGGAGAGAGGCAATTATTCAGCCTCCACTCACTATGGAAAACCTTTCATGGAAATGAAGATCTGGTATAAAAGTCCTTTTTCTACAATGAACATGGTTCTTGCATAACTGCAGTAACAACAGCATCAGTAAAAGTTTGTCATCTTGAAAGGAAGACAAGAAGACCCTCTTGAAAAGATGCTGTGCCCAGACTTTCTCTCCCCTCCATGTCTGTTCAGTCGCCAGGATTAGCTATAGATTGCCCCAAATTTAGCCACAGTCCAGAGCCTGTTTCCCAGCAACGAACGCTCAGAACTTTTTTCCTCTGGATACTGTTCCAGCACTAGTTTCCTCCAGTTAATTAGGCTCTTTGTAATTAGCCTTAATCGTCTTTTTAGGGGCCCCTGCTGATAATAGCCGATAGCCAGGAATCCCCAGGTAGAACAAATGAGAGCGGGGGCCTGCCAACCCACTAGCGCTGTGTGCCTGCTGAGTGGACAGCGGGGATGAGAGAGGAAGGCCAGCGGAGCGTCGGAGGCAGCCCCCGCCTCAGCTTTGCATTTTATCCTGGACTTTGTCCAAGATGCACAGTCTAAGAAGGGCTTGCATGGAAAACCTTGTCTGAGAATGAGGAGAGTGCCCCCGCCAGCATCGAGACTGCAGGGATGAGAGATGCCTGGGCCTCTCCTTGGAGGGCAGGAACTAGAAGGCTGGAAATTGGGGGGGCCAGGAGTAAATCTATGGGTTCATTCACACACACAGCAGGAAACCTGGCCAAGCCCCACCTTCTGCATGCCACTGATGCTTGGGTCAAAGGGGACAGCATGTGTCTCATAGCTGCAGGCCAGTTGAGATTTAAAACATTCACTGTGTATCTACTTAGGGCCAAATGCTGTCAGTCACAGCGTGACTGTCCCAATCCCCATGTCACAGGAGAGGAAACTGAGACAGAGAAGTTAAGTAAACTTGCCTGGGGCCACAGAAGGAGTAAGTGGCAGAAGCAGGTTCACAGCCTGTGGTCTCCTGATTAAAGTCACTCCTTTGTATCACAGTGACATTTGGGGAGTGTACACTCAGGTGTTATTTTTGTATACCAGGTTTTAAGCTGGAAATTCAGTCTAGCAGCCCAGGGGTAGATTCTCAGCCCAGTGGGGATCCCGGATCAGGGTGCCTCTGCTTATGGATTCACAGATGCCCTTGCGGGACAGACACATGCACACAGCACTATCATTTGCATTAAAGCTGGGACCCTCAGATGACAAAGGGGAGCCATCTCTACTCTGAATGCATGCTCCCTGCCCCCGCAGCCCTGGGAATGGGAGGGTGACGGGACGGCAAGAGAATGCAGCCCACTTCCAATCCAGGACTGGTGGTACGGAATGAACACTGAGATGAGGAAGACTGAAGACCCCACCACAGAGCAGCAGCCCTAAAAGCCACCAAGGAGTCGGCAGGGGGAGGTCTTCTTCCCCCAGGAAGCTCAAGGATCCTCTGTAACAGATGGTCCAGGAAGTCACTTCACCTGGGTAGGGTTGCAGCTAGCGAGCCATTTGGGGACATGAAGGGACATGCTTCTCACAAGTAGACTTGGGAATTTAACACGGCTGTGTAGGCAGTAACCAGGTGATGAGCCTGGTGTAGGGTGGAAGAAAGCACCCCCCGTAGAGGTGGCGCTGGCCTGAGGACCCACCGTGGCCCTGTTCGTGTCTCACCGGGTCTTAGCTGTACCCAAACTCAGGAAAGATGGTCTGGCTGAGGGTGGGAAGGATCCACGTTCACCTAGTTGGGGGTTTTCATCAGCAAAATGTCCCAATTCCCCATCTGAAATGCAACCCAGAGCTTCACAGACTCTGGACCCATAGCCAGGCAGCACATCAACCTCTTTATAAACTTGTGCCGGGATTCCACCACTGTGATGTGACCCTGTCGTGATCCTCTCCCACCGTCACCTCTCTGATCTCTCTCTGCTGTTTTGATGGATACCTGAAAGGAATCATGACTCCTCTTTGGTTGGTCCACTAAATGGTTGGCTCGTCCTTTCTGCCTCTCTGTCTCTGCCCCTGGGTAGGGGGAGCATATGGGAGCTGGGACCCCAAGGCCTGGAATGTTGGACAGAATTTGAGGAATGGTGATGGACCTGCTCCAGAGCCCCAAATCCCACCACCCTCCTCTGCTCACGTCCACTCCTGCAAAGCTTCTCTAAACACCCACCCTCTCCTCTTAGTTGCGGTGGTTCTCACAGCCAGGGGTGTCCCGGCCTCCAGAACCTGCCGAAGATGCTTCCCTCTGCTGAGAATGAATCAGAAAACCGCTTTCCTTCTAGAAGTAAAGAGACAAACGAAATCAGGTGATGGCCCTGATTTTTCAGAGGTTTGAACCAGCCCAGCTGTGGAGAGCATATTCTGAGTCAGGAGTCAGAGCTCTTGGCCTGAGGACCCACCAGGGAGTCACACAGAGAAGGTGTTTATTCCAGAAATCTGAATGTACAGCTCTGAGTCACGTATTCCAGATTCTCCACTGCTGCCTTCCCAGAGTGGTTTCACCTGATTCACTAATTTTGGCTGAATCTTCCAAGAGAAGAAGCGATTCAGGTTTCCTGTGCTTTAGCCCCATCAGTAAACCCTGTACTCAACCACACTGGATCCCTGCTCATTCCCCGAACACCTCAGCTGTAAAATGGAAATCTTGGGCCTGTCCCGGTTGGGAAGGAAAAATACTCTGGTTTGGGGGATGACAGCTCTGAGAAGTGGAGGAATGTCGAAAGCCCAGCCATGTGCCATCCAAACAGTCAGAGATGGGAGAATCCAAGCAGCCAGAGGAGTGAGGCTGACTTTCTGCAAACTGGCCACTGTGACAGCACTGGAGCCCCCAGAAATAAGACTCCACTTAGAAATAGGCCTGTGTCTTGCCTCAAACGGCCCAGCACCATTCTCTACAATTATCTGCATATCCTGCTTTCTTGTTTATGGAGGAAATAGGCATGAGTGTCAGGTTCAGCCAGCAAGGTAGATGCACCAGCCCAGCATTGTGGGGCCTCTTCCTCATTGGTCTGCCGACCTGTCCCACTCACCTCTCAGCCTCATCTGCTCTCCCTCCGCTGCAACCCTGTACTGAACCACACTGGATCCCTGCTCGTTCCCCGAACACCTCAGCTGTAAAATGGGTAATGGTAATACCAGTCTTACAGGGTTGTTGGTAAAACCAGATGATTAATATCTGTGAAGTACTTAGAACCTGGCACACAGTAAGCACTTACGAAAGTTAGCTTTATTCCCCCAGCACAGCTTCTTACACATAGTAAACACCTAATAAATATCTGTTGAATGGATGGATAGATGAAGGAAGGAATGAAGGCGTAAATGAAGGGACAGATGAAATGCATCCTCTCACTGCTTGCCTCTGACTTCACGCACACACTTCCTCTCCCTAGAATTCCCTTCCACCTCCTTGCTGGCTGCCTCCTGTGTCCTTGAAAACTCAACTCGGGTGTTTTCTCTACCTGCAAGCCTCCTGGCTGCCCTGGCCCTAACCTGAGTGCGCCGTTCCTCCTTCATGCCCCATTGGCACCTGACCTCTACCTTCATCATGGCGGTCATCACCTTGAATGCAGTGGCTCACTGGTTTGTCCCCCCCACTAGACTGTGAGCCTCTGGAGGGTGGAGGCTGCTGAATCCACCACATCTTGAGGAGTGCTTGCCACATGAATGCTTGCACTCATGACCATCCTGATTACATAAAAACTGGAGCTGAAGTTTGTTGAATGCTCATTGTTTTCCAGTTACTAAGCTAGACAGTGTATGCATCGTCTTTAACCTTCTTAAATATCCTAAAAGGTGGGGACAATTAGAATTATTCCCATCTATTGGCAACAGAAGCAAGTCTTCAGTTCAGTAATGTGCCACGGCCAAGGCCATAGCTAAGATGAACCCAGGTCAGGGCTGCTGAGCATTGCCCTGCACAGGCTTTTGTTCAGAAAGGAGGATCGATGGTTATTCAGTTATTTGTTGAGCAGTTTTATCTTGTAACTTAGTAACTAGGTGGGGAGAACTGGGAAGCTGGAACTAGCATAGGGGAGAACTGAGAGCCATTCTTATCGAGTGTATGTTTTGTTGTAGGTTCGGACAAGTGGACCTCCATAGAAAGAAAACTGTTTAACAAAGCACTAGCCACTTACAGCAAAGACTTTATTTTTGTACAGAAGATGGTAAGCATGCTCTTTCCCATTGCTTGCTTGAAACTGAGTTTGGGAAATTGTACACCTAACGATTATATAGAAGTATTTGGTTACCGGCTTCATACTCTCATTACAAGGATGTCTTCCACCCTTGCTGGGGAAGGATGGCATTTGTTACGGGGTGGCATGGCCCTGGTGTCAGAGGTGTGGGGGGAGGAGGGTATAGACTATTTGGATATGACAGTGATGGGGTTATTTTTATCTTAATAAAAATGTGTAATGTATACTTTCTATTAGGATAAATAGAATGGGGGCTTCTGGTTCACAATTTACATAATTTATTTTATGTATGTTTGACCGTTCTATCATGTTCCTGATAGAATTTTTTTCTGGGAAATTGGAAAAGGGGAGGGTATGTGCCCTCCTCCCACAGCCAGTGGTTTCTGGTGTTGGACCCCCTAATCATAATAACAGTAATAGTAAAAATAATACTTTACATATAAAGCACTTCACAGCAAAATAGAACTCTTGCACATAGATGAAGTAGCACTTTATACAGCAGACAATAAACCTAACAGGCCTTACCTGGCTGAGAGTTGTTTTAGGCTAGAAGTTCAAATGATTCGAAGTGTGTTTCAGCAGACCGATGGAGCCATGTTATATTATTAGGTGATTAAGGTGTTCAGGTCCCCAGAGAACAGAGTCACGAGTGACACAGCTCCCCTGGCTCCGAGCTGGCCAGTGGTACCAGTGGTGTCCCAGTACATGTCCTTAATCAGGGACCTTGAACGAGAATCCAGATAGGTGGACTTTCTCAACAGCTTGCATCTGTCTCCAGATCTGTGTCACTCTTACCTCTCCCTGCCTTGGAGGCCACCACATTCTCTGCCCAGCAGCTCCCATGCTCTGGTCTTTCTTGAGTCACCTTCCCCAAGGTGACTGAGCTGCTCTAGGCCTGATTCCTTGAAGGCCTCACACCTGTTGACTGAGGACAGATTCATGTGTCACGCTTGTCAGGCGGCACAGGTTTTTGAGCAAGGTATCGGGTGGATGGGAAGGGGCAGCTTTGAGGAGATGAGACCTCTGGTGGTGTCCTCCTCATCTCACCGTGCAGGGAGCTGTGTCCCCACCCCCAAGGGCACTGCCATCCTTGTACCTGCCCACAGAAAACCCACATTATCCACCCACACTTTGAGCTTAGAGATGTATGACCTGAAAGGAATTTCCCTATAAAACATATTGGCCTTTTACCCTTTGGGGGAGAGCAGAGCAAGGCTCGTTTCCTGCAAAAACTAAGCTCTTGTCAGTATAACTTTGCCTTATGTTCCTGTTCGATGACTAAGGAACATTCCTCATAAATAGATTTTGAAGGTCAGCAAGTCAGACAACCAAACACATTCAAGGGCGTTTCATGCAAACGCATGCTGCTTTTCCGGTTATAAAAAGGAATGCCCTCTCTATGGACTGACAGGAAAAAAATCTCCAGGTTATATTGTGGAGAGAAAAAAATTAAGTTGCAAAATATATATGCTGTACCTTTTGTGAGGAAGATGGCAGGGAAGGATTATATTTTTGTGCTTGTTGGTATATGCATAAAGAAATTCTGGAATGATACCCAAAAATTACTAAGGGGCTGGCTGTGTTGAAGGGGTGAGGAGTGAGCTAAATGGATGGAGAACAGTCGTGGGAAGGCGAGTTTTCTCTATATACGTTTTTTATCGAGCCACATAAGTCTGTCATTACCTATCACAACATTAACTGTTGACAACGCGCGGCTTTGCGCCCCGCCACTGGCGCTGACCTGCGGTGCCGCCCGCAGGTGAAGTCGAAGTCGGTGGCTCAGTGCGTGGAATACTACTACACGTGGAAGAAGGTCATGCGGCTGGGCCGGAAGCACCGGACACGCCTCGCGGAGCTCGTGGACGACTGTGTGGTGAGTGAAGCCGCCCAGTCGCTGCTTATGCTGGCCCCGCTCCCGCCCCACGCCCAGGTTAGTAAGCGGCTGCTCTTTGGTTGGGCTCTGCTGCCAAGGTGGCCGCAGTGAGGGGGTGACAAGCCCGCTCCCGGGCAGGATGCAGGCTCTGACTTCCTGACACAGAGGCAGAGGGAAGGCGGCTCAGGGTCCAGCCTGTGGCTCAGCCTGCAGTGGAGGTGGGGGAGGCTGGCCTGCGTCAGAGGCAGGTAGGAGCCAGGGAGTTAAGCCAGGGTGGCCCCAGTCTTGGGTGGGTGGTGTTTTATAAACAGGTGCCCTCACCCCCTGGCACAGTCCTTTCTGATCCTCCCATATCACAGATGCCACTGACCAGAGAACATAACATGCCTCGCAAAGATGAAGGAGCCTCATCTTTATAAGGAGGGAGCAGGAGCTTGACCTCTTGATAGTGCCCGGGCCACTCAGTTATTGGGGAACTGCTTAGCAGGGTGTGATCTCATCACCATTTATCCCTGATACTGACTTCCCTCATGAGCAGTCGGTTGTTCGCATATAAGATTAAGTACATACTAAAGACATGAGATTGAAATCATCTTGGAACCCATGTGAGTGGCTTTGGTCATTACTGCCACGTTCATCCTGTGGTGAACTCTCTTCTCTGTGTCCATGGCCAGGGGAAATCTCCTTCTCACCTATTGTGGAAAACACTACCTACTATGTATGTATGTGACAGTTACATGTCATGCAGCAAATTACTAAACCCCAGCCTCTGTCATCATCAGGGAACGTGTTTAGAATTCATGAATGGTGTGAATATTTGTCAGACTGTCATTCCCAATAGTGCCCCGGTGTGAGTGTTAGCACATGGGTTATTTTATTGAAAAGACGCTCTCTTTGTGCCAGGCATCGTGCTGCACTTTATGAATATTGACTCATTTAATCCTCATGCCACGTCTGTGAGGTAGGAAACTGAGGCACAGAGTAAGTTAGCTATGGTCAGTGGCTGGTGAGTGTGTTGTACTAGGTCTTGAGCCTAGCTATGAAATATACACACATATATAAATTTCCATTTGGGCCCAAATATTAGACAAAATAGACATCTGTGGAATAGAATGGAATTTCCCTTCTTTGGATTAAGGTGGACAGTGTTCTGTATTGAGGGTTTCCTGTGACCAAGGCTGTTGTCTGACTGGTTTAAGTAGTGATGTCTTGTATCAGAATAGCGTTTTGCTCATCTGTGGCCTAATGTTTAAAAAAGCAGTGTGGTGCTTGGGTTTGAGTTTTTGGCCAGCCTGACCCCCAGGGCCTCTCATAGTGCCCCATGCCAGAGTAAACTGTGGCCTTGAACCATTTCCTGGCCTCTGCCCCTAGGCTGCAGGCACTGAAGTGAGTTGCAGAGTGGAAAAAATAAAAAATAAATTAAAAAGCAATGTGGCCTCATCTGCTTCAATCAACTGAAACCATTGAGTTCCCACAGTGTAAACAGCAATATGTGTGGAGCAGTGGGTGACTTAGCGATGTTAACTGCCTCTGCCCCTACTTTCTCCTAGGTGAGCATATGTTCTACCTGGGAAGATGTGACAGACACAAGTGGAAAGTGTTTAAAAGCCATATGAAATGAGAGCAGGGTTCTTAGATGTGGCCTTAGGGGCTCTCATTTTCATCCAGCTTCACCATTCCATACCCAAAAGTTTCAGACCCAGAGAGGGGGAGAGGCTTGCCTCAGGTCACCCCAAGCATTGCTTTCCAAATGCGTCAAACAGACAGTAAACAAGGAGCACAAAGGATCCTGGCCTTGGAGACCCAGGACCTTGCTCCTGGGCTGTAAAATGGAGCAAATGACTTAGATGATTTGGAAAATTCCTTCCGATTCTGGAATGTTTAGGCCTCTGTCAGAGCCATGTTTTGGATGAGGGCAGAATCAGAGGATAGGTTTCCTAAGGAAAATTGGTGCCTCTTTGGCTTGGTTGTTATCAAGTGCCTAGGATAGTGTCTGGCATAATAGAGGCACTCAACAAATACTTTGAATGAATGAATGAATGAATGAATGAATGAATGAATGAATGAATGAACATTTTCCTGAGGTGCATGGTAACAGTCCCCCTATAAACTCCCTGGAGGGAGATGGGATGAACAGTTGATTCTGAGCAGAGGAGTGCTACTAAGGAAGGTGTTACCATGCAAGGCAGGGGCACCAACAGGGCGTTGAAGGAGGGTAGAAGAGCCTGGCTAGCGTGTAGCTTCAGGAGGAGGAGAGGCTGAGATGGTGCCCGAGGGGCCACACCTTCTTGGGCTTAATCACCAGGAGTCAGTATTCGGCTGGATTTTATTCGGCTGGATCAGGAGCATCCACACCCTTGAGACTTCTGAGCTTAGGGAGAACAAAAGGTTATGCGCAGAGATGACTCAGGCCCACAGAAACAAGAAAGCCTTGATCTAAGGCCAGCGTGGCAGCTCCTAGCTCCCTTTGGGGCAGGCACTATGAAGGCAAAGCCTTCTGCTGATAGTTTACAGATGAAAAATTGGACTGTGCAGGGACTGGGGAGGGTGCAGAAGACGTTGTTCTAGGACAGGGGTCCTTCTCCTTGTCCTGCAGGCCTGCCTGGGACGCCTGGGGTAGCTCTCCTGATCGCGTGTCCTCAGTGTTTTATTAAGGAAACAGGTGACCGTTTCCCCCAGATGGAACATGCTCAGGTAGCTTAGGGACTTGTGCAGGGACAGGGGGAGAGCTGGAGAGTTTGTGAACAACAGCAGCTCTTTAGGGAACCGGCAGGATAGTCTGCCTTCTGTCCTGAGGAAGAAGAAGGGGCCCAGATGGGCTCTGTTAAGGAGGTGGGAGGAGAGTGTGCTGACCACCCCTTCCTGTGCCCTGTCCATTCTCATGATCCCACTCCAGACAAATCTGTGGGTCTGGCTGTGACCAAAACTTAACACAATTCAGGAAACTAACTCACGCAGTTAACTGACTATGGAAGACAGAGGTCAGGGCTCTAAGGGCAAAGCCTCACCCATGGTCTATGCACCTTAGTTACCTACATCATGGTCCGCTGACCAGGGAAACATCCTCTCCCTTTGACGTTTAAAGGCAGCTGGTCCCAATGGTTCTGAGAGGCTTAGGGTCTCTGTGTTTGAGCTGAAAACCTAAGCCATGTCCAAGGGGATGAACACACACCTGTGGACATTTGCAGCACGGCCAAGGGGTGAAGAAGGTGGAGGTTTGGGAGTCAACCCAGGTCTTAGATCTCAGTTCAGCTTCTTTACCAGCCATGTGACCTTGGGAAAGTTAGTTCCCTGGCGAATTTCCTCATTTGTTTAAAAAAGAAAAATTTGTCCAGGGTTGTCGTGAGAGCTGGAAATGTGTGTGTGGATGCCTGACTCATAGCAGTCATTCAGTGTGTTGCCATCACCATCGTCATTAGTGACTGTAACACTCAAATTCATGTCTTGGAGTAAATATGGGTTGTTGGACATTTATGTTTTAACTTACAAATTTCTCACAATATGAATCCATTTGCAAGCCTGAGAAATAAAAATGTCCTCCACCTCAAGTAACTCTTGAAATTTATATAATGTTATTAACCAATGTTACCCCAATAAATTTAATTTAAAGAAAAGAAACTCTTACTGTGGACACTCAAGGTTTTGAGCACCACGTTAAATATATAACCACCTGTATTTGCCCACCTTCTACCAATTTTGGAATATTACTAAGTGTTTCATTTCACAGTACATCATAAAATGGCCAACTTGTTGACAGGAAGTTCTACATGTCAGGACTTTGGTCCCCCTATCTTTGTATCTCTTAGCCACCTTGGCGAGCCACTTGGCTTAATGATAAATCGTTTCTTGAGCATGTGTAGATCACCAGTTGAAATAAAACCTATCTAAATTTCTGAGACATATAATCACAGGACAGTATAATTGAATCTGTAATTTTGTGGCTATCTGGAAGGTTTCTTCTCAGAGTTCCTAAGCCAAAAAAATGGCATTGTGAGAAAATTATAATTATAACAAGTACCATGAAATAATACCATTTTCATTTAAAGTTATTATGTAATTTATTTTAAAAGCCAAGCTACAGGCCCTGGGCTGCTTTAATAAACTGGTGTTTGAGACCACAGTTCCAGTTATGTAAAGGGATGGAGTGAACCCTTGCAGTTGGACATAATGTAGTTTTACCTGAAACTCTGAGACTGGAAGATGGTGGTGGATTTCATATGGGAATGAGGCCTTTAAGTGAAATCAACCTGCATGTTTATATGTTAGCAAGGAACCTACAGCTTCTATCATAAATCACTATGTAAATGTATTAGTCCTACATCTGTATTCATTGAAGTGTTTCAGCAAATATAATTATTACTAATTAATCCTAATTAACTCAGTGGAAACTGGAACCGTTTCTTAAATACACCCAGTTACTACATCGTCTTAAATATGCATATGTAATAAATACAGACACTACTGACACAATGAGGGGAGAACTAAATGCCCCGTGTTTGCTGGCATTGCCTTTCTCCCCAACCCCAATCCAAACTGGAGGGAGGAAGCGCGTGGTTTCTGGGTCCCAGGGTACCACTACTCTCAGAAATCTTTATTCTTCTTGGAAATTCTTGCTTCTGGGTTCTAAGAATCATAGGCTCGCCCAGAGTTACTCCGCTGTCTAGGGAAACCACAGTGGAGCCCATGTGCTTTGAGCAGTGGTGTGTAGAGAGTGCGGCAATGTCAAATATATGGTGATGGAAGAAGCTTTGACTTTGGGTGGTGGATACACAGTGCAACATACAGATGATGTATCGTAGAATTGTATGCTTGAAACCTATATAATTTTATTAACCAATGTTAATAAAACCCAATACATTTAATTCAAAACAATAAAAATAAAACTTAATATAAAGAGAGAGCATGGCAGAGACAAAGGCCCGCCAGGTCAGAGGCAGTTGGGCATACCTTTCGTTTCCTCATTTGTAAATTGCAGGACTGTTTCAGACTATTCAGCGAGACAGCAAATGTGAAAGCACTTTGTAAACTGTAAAGTGCTGTAAAATAGAAGCTGAAATGAGGCTGATGTAACACAGAACTCCCATTCCCTGGTCCCCAGTCCTTTCTGGGCCTGGAGGAGCCAGCATCCCTCACCCCCTGATGAGCACAGAGCAGAATGAGGTCCTTAAACAAGAAGCAGAATGAGGGCCTCCTAGACCCCTGCCCCCCACCCCGGGCACCTACTCTGAGCTGCTCCATGGACTCACTGTCTTGTTAACCTTGAGGAAGGCTCACACCTTCTGCTTAATTCTGCACCTGGTTGCTGTTCTGAAGTATTATCCGTGGAAAATATTTTTCATGTCCTTTTTCATAGAATGCCTCTGAAAGGCATTTCTACAAGCCCATGATCAGAGACCAGGATAAGAAATGCACATGATAAGTAACAGGGACTATCCCCTTGAGTGTTCTCTCCTTTTCAAAGTCATTGTGGTTCACTCTCTGATTCTCTTTCCTGACAAGATGAGAGCAGGAGCAGATTGGGACACCCTGTGTCACGTGCTGTCCACAGGTCAAGTCAACATCTCGGGCATCTCTCATGGAAGTGGGCTATGAGGTCTATAAAACAGATCCGGATAGGTCTTTAGTCGCTCCCCACAGGGTCCCACAGTAGTGTGTTGCTTGAAAACCCTCCACATGACTCTGGGGACACAGACCCAAGTGGGGCAGCCTGCTGGGTTTTCGTCCGTTTCAAGGTCTGCTGATCCCAAACAGGGGAGAAACTACATACAGGAATCTCTCCTCCCTGCCTTAAAATATTTTTATATAAGTAATGAGACACGGAGTGGGGCAGGGGGACTTCCTTGACCTCAGAATTCCAAGTGCCTCATGAGACCAGAGTCCCCAGCCCAGCCCAGGGCCCTGAAGCCAGTGCAGCCTGAGTCCAGCCCCTCCTCCTCCTAGCCTGTGGGTTCTGTTCACTAAAAATGCCGTTCGGGGACTTTCCCCCTTTTGCTTTTATTGCCTTAACACTAGACGAGTGAAGAAGAAGAAGAGCTGGAAGAGGAAGAGGAGGACCAGGAAGAAGATAGGAAATCCACGAAGGAAGAGGAGAATGAATTGCCCAAGTCCCCCGAGCCGCAGCCAGGCCCCGTCCTGGCTCCCGCCGAGGGGCCGCCCCTGCAGGCCCTGGGCCAGCCCTCAGGCTCCTTCATCTGTGAAATGCCCAACTGTGGGGCTGTAAGTGTCCGCGCATCCTCGGGGACCTGGGACTGGTGAGGGCCAGGCCTGTGGCTGTGCCTGGCTTTAAGAGACGGTGCATTTGGGAAGGGTGCAGTTTCTGCAGTGGAGATGGGGCAGAGGGAGTCCCGTGCTGCCATGGTTTTCTGTCTTTTATCCCATTTACGCACTCAGCCAGTAGATATTTCTGGAGGGTGTGCTCTGTGTGAGGCACTGAGCTATATGCTCAGAGGACACGGAGTAGGTCCCAGCCCTCAGGAAGCGTGAGGGACGGTGCCCAGGGCTGTGCTGTGAGCTTTGGCCTCCAGAATGTATATTCTCCGCTTCTCTGTGCCTTGTGCCTCTCTGGGCCGTATGTCACTCTGGGCCATGCCCTGTTGCATTTAGTTGCACTGGGAGAGCCTACGGAGGATGGTCCTTACGCAACGGAATTACACAGACTTAGCTAAAGTTTATCTTTGTGTTCTTTGGGGGAAACAAAACAGATCTACTAAGCAAATTAATCCTGTAAATAGACTGAAAGGGAGTCTGTGTAATTACTTAACCTAGTACTTTTCAAGCACGTTAAAAGCATCATTTAGCTAAAATAAAACCAGTTCACCATTTGATCGCCCTGAGCACTAGAGGAAGGCCCTACAGAATGTGTCCCAGGCCTGGCTAAAGGCGTCCTATGGATTTCTGAGGATATTTCTTAAAAGTTGTTTACCTTGGACTCTCAGTCCCCCACTGGTCCCCTGCTAGTCTGAATTATTGAGCTTTCCCCAAATCAGGTTTCTTGAAGCCGGGCACACCCTTGCAGGCAGGTTCTGGAGGTATCACTCGAAAATGAGAATGTTGTTTTTACAAGGAGCCCTGTTTTTCTCAGCGCCTATCTTTGCTTGTCCATTATATGGACCAATGCTGGTTTCCACAGTGTACTGAATGCTGCTTATTGAGTGTGTCACTTAGGTGAAGAAAGCAACAGTCTTCAAAATATTTAGATCCTAAAGCAGAAATGCACTTGATTTACATTTAAGAAAAAAATGAAAAAAGTGTATATAGATTATGTATATGTATATACATACATTTTACATTAGTTTCAAAGAGAACATAAGACATTGCTAGCTTGTTTTGTCTTTGGTGTTTAATGAATGACCTGGGCGCTTCGGTCCATCATTGCCATTTTGTATAGAGCAGTTCCATTAAGGGACGATTAAGATGTGGCTTCAAGTGACAGTATTTCTGTGTAAATTTGTTTAGAAATTGGATGCTTCCTCAATTCATATCTTTGATGTACAGTAAATTTTTTTACCGAGTGGCACGTCATCTTCTATGTTTCCCAATCAGAAGGGCTCAGCAAGATGGATAGCTTTCAATAACTTTTCAAAATCTCAGGGGGGAAAAAATGTTAGTTTTAATCCTTGCCTAACCATGACTGTTTGGGTTGCTAAATCAGCAATAGATCTTTTGTCCCTGTAAGACCACAAACAGAGCTCGTGAATTTAACACAGAACCACCACCCACGGCTGGTCCCGCTGGCTGACGTCGGGCTCTTGGAATTCAGGGGTGTGGATTCCATCCCTTTGCAGCAGTGGTTCTCAACTGACAATGACTTTGTTCCCCCTGAACATTGGGCAATGTTCAAAGACATTCGTGTCACAACCGAGGCGGTGCCACTAGCATCCGGTGGGCAGAGGCCAGGGATGCTGCTAGCATCCTACAAAGAGCCCCCAGAGCAGTTATCCAGCCCCAAATGCCAGTAGTGCTAAGCTTGGGAAACCCTGCTTTGTGGGGTCCTTCCCCTTTTAATCATCTGTAGTAAAACAGGGGGTCTGAAACACTGCTTCAGTAATGGGCTGCTGATTGGGGTTTGGGTGTAACATATGGACTGTTAGAGGAGCCAGTCAGCGCCTTTCAAATTGCGTTCCTTAGGGTTCTAGGGCTTCCAGGGGGAGCTGAGCAAATCGGCTCAGTTCTGGGGTACTGGCTCAATTTCTGCCAGAGCTCCTCTGCTTTTAGCTTTGAGCTTTTGAGGAAGACTTGATTTGTTTTTGTCTTTTTTAAGTGAAGAAAGGAAAGGGGGGGGGGAGGACGAGAGGGGGAGGCAGTTCCTGTCTTAAAAAACATTCGAAAGCTGGTCCAACCCCCTCCTTTTACAGATGGGGGGAAAATAAGATGGACAGAGGGGAAATGGCCCCATGGCCTTGCTGTGGGACAGGGCTGGGTCTAGCCCCCAGTGTCCCAACTTCCAGACAGTGGCTTTGTCCTTCACACGGCCACCTCACCTCTCGTCTCCTGGTTATAACAGCGGTGGGTGGGGGCTTTGGTAGCGTAGCATCTGAGGTTGTGGTATGTGCCCGAGTTTGCTGTGTAAAAGCCCTGTGCCTGTCGTTAGACATTGTTTCAGGTATCTCGTGTTTTTACCATTGAGTCACTAACAACCCTAATTTCCTTTTCAGGACTGTAGATGTCATGTCACTCCCTTTCTTCCCCAGGTGTTCAGCTCCCGACAGGCACTGAATGGCCACGCCCGCATCCACGGTGGCACCAACCAGGTGACCAAAGCTCGGGGTGCTGTCCCCTCTGGGAAGCAGAAGCCTGGCAGTGCCCAGAGCGGGTACTGCTCAGTGAAGAGCTCGCCCTCTCATAGCACCACCAGCGGCGAGACAGACCCCACCACCATCTTCCCCTGCAAGGAGTGTGGCAAGTAGGTAGAACTAGACCAGGGACTGAATCTGAGTTTGTGATGGATAATCATTCAGGGGGCTGGGCCAAGATGGCCTGAGGTTTCTTCAGTTAGAGAAAGAACCTGGACTGTCGGAGTTCTCCCTGATACCGTCCATGGGGTCTGCATGAGGCCTCGGGGTGGGTGGACTTTGTCTCTGACTCAGAATATGGTCATTCTGACGTCTTAAACCTAATGAGGATGGACATCGTCAGAGAGCAAACCTCTAGTGACAAAACTTTACTCTTTTCCATAAATGGTGGATGGGACTCCGATGCCAAAGTCTGACCATCACACCCAAACCACAGTCACTAGTGTTGCTCTTTCTACATCCCTGTTAAGTTTGAGAATGGCTCTGAGACACCTAACCAGGAGCTCTCTGTAGCAGAGATGGCCTTCCTGCCACTGCTGCTCATGCCTGTGCCCATGCAGACATCACCAATCAACTGCTGCACTTTTGCTACCACATTAACACAACACTTGAAATCCTTTCCATCATAATGCTTCAGGCTGGCCCAACCAACTGATCAGAGTTGACTCATGAGAGAAGAGCTATTTGGCATCTCTGCTCTTTTAAGGATAATTTAAAACAGCAGCGAAGAGGGAGAAACTGACTGTGGGTGGTAATGATAACAGCTAACATTTACTGTGCACTTACTTTGTTATATACTTTATGTGCATGAGCTCATTTAATCCTCAGAAACTCCATGTGGTACAGATCCTGTTTTTAATCATTCTTTTACAAAGTAGCATTGGAAGTTAGGTAAAATGACTTGCCCCAGGTCACACCACCGGTAAGAGCAGAGCTGAGATTTGAACCCAGCTGTGTTCAGGTGCAGAACCCGGGCTCCTGACCACTGCTCCCTCCTTTTGGTTTACATTGATTATTTATTTACTTTAGATAGAACATATCATTGATGGTGAGGTGCACGTGGTTCCCGCCCACAGCATCCAGTGTAGAATTCCAGTTTATTGCTCAGTGAGTCTGCCTGGCTGGGAGGGGTCAGGCAATATGTTATGAGTGGCATCCTGTAGGACCCTCGCCGGGTTTCTCTTCCTATATTCTCCAGTGACTCCAACGGGAAGAGTAATATTACCTGGAGAGATGCCAACCAGGTAGCTGCTGAAACTACCAGGAAAACATCCCTAGTCGAATGAATGAGGCCAACTTCATAATATACATTCTCATGGAATATTTCAGGCACTTCATAGGAGCTGCCCCTTATTTGCCTGGCACGCCTTTCAGGGATTTTGCCTGTATTGAATAACTTCATCTTTACAATAGCCCTTTAAAGTAGGTACTTTCAGTACCTTCTTTTTTATAAGCAGAGGCGTTGAGGCACAAGAAGGTTAAGCTGCTTGTCATGGTGCATGGCTGAGTGGGGACTGACACCATGCAGGCCGGTCCCGGCCGGGTTCTAAGCCTCTGAGGACACCTGACTCGGTCCAGGGGCCCTGCCAGAGTTGGAGGCAGCGTCTCTCTTGCCTCTGTGAAGCGTGGAGGTGGGAAAGGTGGATTTAGGCGTCAGTGCCCTCCTCTCTGCTCTGATGTCCTTCAGAGCCAGGACGTGATACCATCTTCATGTCACCGTGGAGGAAATGCCCGGCATTGATCATGGGGTTTATTAACTTGAAATAATGAAAACTGCTCAGGTGGACTCTCATCACCTCCTGCCTGCCTGCTTTGGGGGCGTGCGGGCCAGGGGTCTAGCCGGTTTCCTGTGCGAGGAGCCAGCGCCTTCCACTCATCTCAAAGGCTGCCGCTCCCTATTCTGTAAGGTGGAGGAAAGGGCCTTTTAACAAAAAGTAGTATTTTGAGCTTTCTGACTCTTTCAGTGACATCCATTAAATGTTTTCTCGTTTTTCTGTTACTTGGGACCTTTTCCTTTGTTTTGTTTTGTTTTGTTTTGTTGTTAATTCTCACCTGAGGATATTTTTTTTCATTGCTTTTCAGAGAGTGGAAGGGAGGGAGGAGAGAGGGAAGGGGGACAGAGGGGAACATCAGTGTGAGAGAGACACATTGACTGGTTGCCTCTCACATGGGCTCCGACTGGGGGCAGGGAGCAAACCCGCAACCAAGGTACGTGCCCTTGACCAGGAATCGAACCCGCAACCCCTTCGGTGCATGGGCTGACGCCCTAACCACTGGGAAACACTGCCCGTGGCACTTGGGACCTTTTTCTCCCATAATTCCAGTTAAGATTTTATGGGAAATAGAACTATTTCCTGTGGTTTTCCCAACTAGGAGTAACAGTAGGTAAATGTTCACAGAATGCGTCTTTTAGCTGCTGAAATTCATTTTCCATGTGTCCAGCTGTGATTCATCAACTCTGACTCTGGTCTTAGGAATCAGATTTTGATTTTTTTCTTTTTTTTTTCTTTTATGAGTTCAGGAATGAGTATAGAGCGTTTACACCACCCCCTCTCCATAAGCAGGCAGTCTCACATCTGGGCAAACTTTTTCTGAAAAAGGTCCAGATAGAATATTTTGACATGAAGGCCAGACATGGCTGTATTGCAGTAAAACTTCATTTACATAAACAGGCAGTGGGCTTGCTGGATTTGGCCCACTGACCCTAGTTTGTAAACCTTATTTCAGGGCTTTTGGCCTCAGCACTGACATTCAGGTCTGATAATTCCTTGTTTGGGGAAGAGGGGCTGCCCACTGCTTCACAGGATGTTTGGCAGCATCCCTGGCCTCTACCCATTTGCCAGAAGTAAGCCCTGACCCATGGTTGTAACAATTAGAAATGTCACCAGATATTACCAGATGTTCCCTGGGGAGCAAAGTCACCCCCAGCTGACAACCACTGTTTCATTCTAAAGCAAACAGTAGAAAATGATAATAGGATGGCCAACAAGAAGGAGTCTCAGGTGAAAAGGAACAGTGGATGCAGCTCAGAAGTCAGGGACAGTGAAGACAGAAGGGCGGCCATTGGATTTGGCCACAGAATTACTGGTGACCTTGAGAAGAGCACTTGGGCTGACGTGGGGGGGCAGCAGTCCAGTTGGAGGGAGCTATACCACTGTGTGCAGAGCCTAAAGAATTCCGACTGGAAGAACAGGGCCAGAGGCTGGGGGGTGATGGGCTGTTTCTCGATGGGAACTGTTAGAACTCGGCAGCATGACTCGGGGATTCTCAGGTTGATCGAAAGACTTGGTTAGTGATGGAGAGAGAAAGGGCCTGTGTTCCAGACCGCAGATGGACAGGAAGGCCTTTTAGAATTTTTCCTCCGTCGCCAAGGAAGGAAGCCTGTCATGTGTAAATGTGTTTCTGTCCCTGTCCCCTTGTAATGCTTGGAGAAGACAGAAGAGAGGTGGCAGGTCCCCGAGGGAGGAGGCCCTAGGAGCTGAGGAGCCAAGCACCCTGTCAAGCCAGCCCAAACAGATGTTGGACCGTGCGTCCCTGTTCCCAGATCTCCTTCTAAAGTTCACACGCTTCTTTTTCTTCATGTTTAGAGTCTTCTTCAAGATCAAAAGCCGGAATGCACACATGAAAACTCACAGGCAGCAGGAGGAGCAGCAGAGGCAAAAGGCTCAGAAGGCGGCTTTTGCGGCAGAAATGGCAGCCACCATCGAGAGGACTACGGGGCCGGTGGGCGCGCCGCGGCTGCTGCCCCTGGACCAGCTGAGTCTGCTCAAACCCATCAAGGACGTGGACATCCTCGACGACGACGTTGTCCAGCAGCTGGGAGGCGTCATGGAAGAGGCCGAGGTCGTGGACACCGACCTCCTCTTGGATGAGCAAGATCCAGTTTTGCTTCAGGGCGACACGGAGCTGTAAAGGCACGTTTGTCACCTAGAGACGACAAAATTTCTGGCCATCTCCATTCATCAGGAAGCCTGGACTGCCTGCTTGTTTTGTAACCATTTTAAACTACCTGTTTAAAAAGTGGTCATTTTATTCAGGTTTAGAAGAAAAAAATCCAGTTTCTTTTCCTTTTATTTAAGAAAAAAAAATTGTTTTTTGTGGGAGGTTGGGGGGAATAAATAATTGGCACAACTCTATTTAAGAGGTGTTTCATCTGGGCTGCATTCCCGTGAACTCATTCCCAGCAGGGAGTGGACCTGACGTTCGTGTTCTTTTGCTTTCAGATGCCAACCATCCCAGTTGCCTTTATCCCCAAACTTTCGGTGAGTGTGCGAATGCGTGTGTCTGTACGAAGCAGGCTGCCCTCTTCTTGCTGGCGCCTTGGCCCTCCTTTCCCACCAAGAGGTATCTTTGTTCTGATCCAACCTCATTCTGTGGGGTGCCGTGAACTTGGCGCCTTTGCCAGGAGACTGTGCTAGGAGGTAGCTTTCCCCAGAGCTAAGGAAGCCTCATGTGCCATGCTCGCCTCTGCACACGTCATTTGAAGAGTTGGCCAAATGGGAGAATTAAGTTTTCTCGCTGCCTTGCCTATCACTTGGCCTGTTTCTAGGAGCCGAGTGCCGTACAGTTTCAGGCAGGGATTTACTGAAGACCTGGTCCGTGGAGCGGTGCCGAGGCCTCTTCCGCGCTCCCCGGGGCTGCTTGGCTCCCCGGGTTGCAGAGCTATTTCAGGGAGAGCCCACTGGAGGCCCATCTGGAAGAAAATAACCCAACTATCAAGTTGCCAGGGCAGTGTTTAGGGAGGGTGGTTGAGAGGCACACGTTGAAGTCCCTGGAATGCCAAGAAGTGTTCTTCTGCCCGAAAGCTGGCGCAGAAGAGCCCATTCTGTCTTGCAACACTGCTAGTGGTCAGTGGCGTTGGGAAACGACTCGGGCCGTTTGGAAGCACTGTGAAACCGCACTCACGGGATTTCGCCGTGATCATCCACGCTGGACCGAAGTTTACCGTGACGCTAACGATGAAGAAAGGGTTTTCTAAGGAATTGGATAGCACATTCACGGGAAATAGCATTAAAGGCCAACGAAAATGATTTCAGATACCACTTTAGCTACAATGTTTGCATTCAAACAGTGAATGTACTCATTAAAGTTGTTTACCAAAGCACTTCTAGAATCTTCCAAGCTACATAACTCTGCCTCCTCCTGTCCCTGTCATCAGGGTTGCTGTTCGTACTTGAAGGTAATAAACCTGTAATCCTTCAAAAATGTCTTTTAGCTCAGGCTTTTGAGCTGAGTCAGACTGACCTGTCCCACTTTTGAGGCAAATGAGTGTCCGCCTTCAGTCTGGGACAAGGCCCCAGCACGGAGAGGACCCCCCTTTAATACGTGACTTCCGGAGAGGGGGCTTTCAGGCCTTGCCCACCCCAGGTAGGCTGGCTCCCTGGCTCCTGTGGCTGTGGCAGTCATGCCCGGCCCCTTTGCTGGCACATGGCATTAGAGACAATGTCAGTGGAAGCCCGAGGATAAGTTTGACTCTGCAGAAGCATTTAGCACACGCTCCTGGCCCGCGGCGGCCCCACACAGGCAGTGTTCTCTGAATCTCAGGAAAGCCAAGGGCAGAAGATAAATACTAAGGTTTTTTTCATTTCAGTCATTCTGTTTTCAGAAAAGAGGTCTTGGAGGTTTCCTACATCTTTTCTTTAGGGGGAAAAGGGTGTTTTATTTTGCTGCCGTTCAGACAGGTCGTTTTCTCGTATGTTCTGATCTCAGACCTGCCTGGGCGCTGTGTGTCAGCTTCGTGGCAGAACCGTTCCAGAGCTATGCCAGCTGTGACGCTGGCTGATGGCGCCTGTCCCAGTGACTACTTCCCCTGCTTGCGGATGTCAGAGTGCTTCTGGAATGGTTCTGCTAGTGGGTGTATGAAAGCTTATTTATCAAAGGAGCCAACACCCAGGAAAATGTTTATAAAGCAAACGTATTCGTTCTGTTTGGAGACTTGCCCAGCCGTTCCAGTTTTAAACATTAAAAATAAACTTGAGTTGCCAAGGCAGAAATATAATGCACAATTTAATTTTGATTTTCCATGCAGTATAGTATAAGCATTTTTGACTTGAAATAACCAAAGAACTCCTCCTTAATGAGACAGTTCAAATTCCTGAATTAGTATTTTTTGACAATATCAACTTCAAGAATTGACTTCATAGTAAAACATTGTACTTTTTTTTTTTTTCCTGAAATGATTCTGTCTGCATGTATGTGTTGTGTTTTAGATTCTCCCACCCCTTCCCGCCCCAAAGAACTTCTCTTCCTGAAGGTCAATGTCTTCACGGTTACTGTTTACTATCAGATGGTTTTTCATTAGTGAATTTAGATCTCTTTGAGAAAGCTTGTATATAAAAAGTTAACAGATATATTTTATGGAAAAACCCATCTTATTTTCAAATATATTTAACTGCTGTTATATTTTATTAGAGGAAGGTTGTAAATATTTTCTAGGAGTTCTATTGTAAAGAAAAGTATTTTTGAAAAAAATTAATGTAATAAAAACGAAAACATTTTTAAATAGTGGTTGTGATTGCTTCCTGTTCTGGCTTCGTTATGTTCTATTCTCAGCAAATGACTTGCATGCCTTCCCATTTCAGGATGTAATTTATTCAGGTTTGCACTATAAGTTGACATCATAATATCTAGTGTGCTTAACTGTATTGTCTCCGGAATGCAGGTCCCTTGGTCCATATCAAAAGCACTATGTATAGCATATTCATAATTTTTCTTTTGTAATGTGTGTATTTTTAATAAGGATTTTATGTAACATTTTGGCAAAAAGAGGGCAGTATTTTCTAGTGAATTTTATAATACATTTTGCTAAAAATGTTTCTTCCTAGGTCAGTTTTTGTTAAGGTGAACCAAAAGTCTTATTTTACCAGGGGTTTAAAAAAAGTTTGAAGCTTGAAAGCAAAGTTATATTTAAACATCACATGTACAAATAAATAAAGATGTTTTATAGACTTGTGCTAAAAAGGTGCATTCCTTAAAAACAAAAACATCTGGGGCATTCTAGGTTGGTCTCCCTCCCCTCCCCAGTGATAAGTATTTTATAAAATTATCACAATTTTTTTTTTCCAGATAGAAAGCCAGGAGACCTTTACTTAAAAGATTCCAGTCATTAGCCACAAAAATTTATGACAGTTCCTATAGAGAGGCAGTTTTCAAATAGAGATGTAACCAGATAGCCACTGTCTTATTTATTTGTGAAAACCTGACTCAATATTGCATCAGCTGCTCTGAAAATAAAATGTTATCTTTCTGAGTTTCACTTGGCTTAAACATTCCTTATTTCTAGCTACTGAAATGACTTCTCAATGCTGGATAAATGCTAATTTGCCTGTTAGTTGATTTCTCTAGACCGGTTTAGAGGTGTGCGGGTTGGATTTAATGCTCATGAAAGTGCGCCCGCCCCACCCTGGAGGCCAGGACAGAAATTTCTGCTACTCGAGCCAAGCCGTGGATGAGCCACTTGGAGAGTTGGTGGTCTCTAGCCATTAGGCGGCTCGTATTCACAAAGGTGTCTCACAGTCTGCATGCTTTGCTAATCTGGATTTCCAGATTCTAAAGAGTGTGTTTACTTTTCAATGGTCAACAATAAACTTCAAGAGAAATCCGAAATTCTGGATTCTATACAGAATTTGCTTTAAGTGGGGCACACCTGTTAAGACCTTGATCTTCTAGGTTCTTTTGTTTTACTTTCATTATCAGTGTTAAGCAGCTATTAGAAGCACTGTGTGTTGGCCAGTGTTGTAAATTTAAATTCTGCTTCCAGGGGCTCAGGTGTCCAATCTGAAGGCTTCTCCTACTGTTATAGTCATCCATTCAGTACTCGGGAGCCCTGTGTACCAGGCACTATTCCACACTGTATTATACCCAGGAGAGTTGAGCGTATAAAAATGACTGTGACATCATTCCTTCCTGCCAAAGAATTCAATACTTAGAAAGAGCATACAGGACCCTGGGAACTGATCCAAGTCCACCGCTGGGAAAAGCAAAGGTCATGCTTTATTAACACTGAACTGCCTCACCATTACCCACACATACACAGCAATTTAAACTAGGAGCTCAACTATTAGTTAAATTAATTATCGCTAATCTTTCAGGCATGCTTATCCGTGTGTGTGTGTGTGTGTGTGTAAATAAAACCTGAAGTTACCTAAAGTCAGTTCTGAATTCCAGACTCCTCAGCCATAAGCCAGCTGGCTGAAGTTTGCTCCAGGAATGAGGATGAGCTTTAATGTTGACACAGCAAAACAATTAGGAAGGCATGTTAAGAAACTGAATAATATATTCCTAAGTGAACCACAGTGATCTTTGGATCACAGACATCCCTGTATAAAAGAGCCCAAGGGCTGATTATTTCCTTTATATGAGATAGAATCTTTTGAAAAGGGCTGTTCTCCCCCACCCCACCCCAAGGGAAGTGTTTGTTTCTGTTTGAGCTGTGAAGGCCCGACAGCCCCACGGGCTTGTTTTGCATTCTGGCACACAGGCTGTTACAGGCAGTATCCATCTCTCCTTTGGCTGTTTTGGGTCATTGCTTCCTCTGCTTGTGCAGTTTTATTTTTGGCATTAATGCCATTTTTAACTACTTTATTGAGGTATGATTGACTAAAAAGCTATGCATATTTATTGTATACAACTTGATGAGTTTGGAGTTAACCATGAAACCATCACAACCAAGAGAAAAGGACTATCCTTTAAAATAGAACCACTGTTGCAATCAAATATGATACAACAGAAATATTTGGTGCACATACTTTTATTTTTCCTGGATATAAAGCAAGCTGGACTCGCATCAACTCTCCTGAGTTATTTGACCTCCTATCCATCTATGGTAGGTGAGAGGTTTGAAAGTTCAGGTGGTGGGGAAGAGACCTACAATGGGTCAAGCTTCTGAACATGGTCCTTGCCCACACACCATACTTAGAGCCCTGTCCACAGCCTCACCATTGGCAAGACCTGGGTTTGCCCCTCACAATGACTCCCACCTTGTCCCCCACTAATTGGACCAGGGTTGGCACGTGACTCCAAGCTATTAGACCCGTAGGCCATTAGGTGACACATGGCATGGCTTAGCCCAGGAAAATGAGGGGACCAAGTCAAATTCCCACATTTGAGAGCATGAATGGAAACTCTTGATGAGCCAAAGGCAGCAAGCAGTGGCCACATGCAAGGCAGAGTTCTGAGGAGCAGAAACTATTTGTAAGCAGAGAGAGCCCATCAATAAAGAAACCATGTTTGGCCACAGGAATGGAAAGGGTATCCAGTCCTTAAGGGTGCTTTGAGCCCACGTATCCAGTTGTAAGAGCAGTCCCGGCCACACATATGTTTTAAAATTAAATACCTTTTGTTGCAAGAGGGTGGGGAAATGGGAATCTCTAATCTTTGTACCCAAAGAGACTTAAATAGAACTGGAGCTGATCATAGGGTTGGCACCAGCCGGCTGCAGGGGTGGAAAGGCATTGAACTAGGATCTTGAAGATGGTAACTATTTCAACTGCAGCTAACTCAACGGTATGACTTTCTGTGAGTCACTGCCATCTCTGAGCCTCAGTTTCCTCACTTAGAAAATTAGGATAAAGTGTCCGTCTTCTTGTGAGGATCAGATTAAGTAGCATAGGTGAAAGTCATTGGCAAGCTGTAATGTCAAAGGGGGACTCAAAGGGGACAGAGGTAGGCTGAGGAGCCATCAGAGAGGTTGCAAATAGGCTGGTCCAAACTTCAGAAGCAGCAACAGAGTTGAAGAGCTGCTGGGAACCCCACTGGCTGAGAGAGACCAGCCAGCTTTGCATGTCACCGTTCACAGAGGGAACCTGAAAAGGGCACTGGGCAGCCTGTCAGGTGTGGCAGAGCTGAGCACAGCAGAGGTACACATTGTAAAGTGTGGTTTCCATGCTCTGGGGTAGGACCGCACTGGGCACCTCTGCCACACCTTCACGTGGACTGAGTCCTGGTAAACAGAGGCCAGTCTAAGGGGCAGGAAGAGTGGGTTTTCGTCCTAGATCTTTCATCAGTTTGTGTGACAGTGGGCAAATCATTCTCTCTTCCTTGGTTCACTAGCCTCCAAATTAGGGGGGGGGGGGGCTTTACATTTGCACAATGCTTTAGTTAAATGCTACAAAATGTTCCCATAAACTTGACTTTTAAATTTTTAATCTTCCCAACAATCTTGTGAGGCGGGTGAGGTAGAAGCAACTTTATGGTACAAATACTGGATGACATCTATTTGCATTATTATGTGCCTGGCATTGTAGCAAACATCATACGTCAGTATCTCGCTTCATCCTCATAGCAGCTATTTGTGAAGTAGGAACTATTATTAGCATCTCTAGTTGATACATGAGAAAACTGAGTCGGTTTTCTCATATATCAACTAGAGATATATCTATAGTAACTTGTTCAATGTCACTCAGCTAAATGGGAAACCTGGGTTTACAACCCAGATCTCCCGATTATAAGGCCAGGGTTTTCAGTGATACTAAACTGCCTCTGTGAAAGCACTCGGGGAAATAAAGCTTAGAGAGCTGGGCAAATGGAAGAAATTTTTATTACAGAAAAACTCAGTTACTAAGCCTTTCAGTTGGAGCTAAATTGTGGTGGACGTTAATAACCTGACACTTTTTGTCTGTAACACCTTTTGCCTCGTGGTACTGGGTGCAGGCCTCTGCGAATTCTGAAATACTAGAGCAGCACAAGGAAATGAAGACTTAGGAAGATCGGCAGGACAGTGGTGTCGGTCGCCTGGAGCGCGGAACGCCAGCCGCTGTGGGGACGGGAGGGGGGATTAGGGAAACGACAAGGCCACTGCCGTGAGGAAGCGGGATGGGGCCTGGACTCAATGGAGTGGCAAACTTTTCTTTATTTTAACGAAATACAGACTTTGTAACATTTTGAAAAATGCATAAATAGTTAAAGACATCAGCCATTAATCCACTACCCAGAGATAACCGCTGTCAAGCGGGGGTTTTTTCCAAGCACGCGTTATGTTTGCCTCCAACACAACAGGAGCCACAGAGGACAGACAGGATTTGTAGAGGAAAATATTGCCGGACCTTGGTCACTACCTGCACATGGGCGGAGGAACCGCGGGAAGCCGACGGGATTCTAATTGCATCCTAACGAAGGCCGGAATTGCGTCTCTATGGTCGTTCCCGTGCCGGAACACAGGGTACAGTCTGTCCTTCCGCGGACTCTATGGTCGGAGGACGCACTGTGACCCCGGAAGGGATCGTGCGAGGCTGACGGAAAGATGGCGGCGCGGGCGGCGCTCGGGGCCGTGTGCCGGCGTCTCTGGCAGGCAGGTACCGGGCAGACTGGGGCACTAGGCGCGCCGACAGGGACATTGCCACTAAGTCTGGCTGACAACCGTCGTTCTGGCCGTCAGGAGTTTTCCCCGATTTTATTCTGCACCTCGGCTCGTTTGCAATAATGTGGCAAGAAAGGGCCTGGTTTTCTCTCGAATTCTTTCATGGGGTAAAACGTAAGTCAGAGCAAAGGCTGGAACAAATGACAGAGCTGGAAAGGATATTGAACATCATACGTTCCACCCTTACACACACACACACACACACACACACACACACACACCCTCTTCACGTTTGCAAAATACACACACAGACACACACACACACACACCTCTTTTCACGTTTGCAAAATAACCCGGGGCTCCGAAAACAGGAAACTTGCCTTGAGAAAATTAGGGGCTGAGCTCGTGGGACGAGATCTGGTTCTTCCCACGGAACTAAATTGAGGTGCTTTCCTCCTATCCAGGGGTTTTGAGATTTAGATGCGAGGCGCTGAAGTCAGAGGAATGAGTGAAATATCCTCTGCGCGGTTCTTTGGAGTAGAAACAAAAACTTAAGCAGTCCTTTACACTAAAAACGGTTGACTCCAAACTGAACTTTTGTTGTTGTGGGGTTTAGTTATCGATATTAGACAATAAAACTGAGACTCTTTAAAGTGCTTATTCCTTTAAAAGTAACACTATTATGTTAATACATGTTAACATAATTAACATTTTTATGGAAAAAGAAATGTTTTTCAAAACAAATTCGGTGAGAAGACTGGCAGTGTTTTATGTTTTTGCAAATCTCTTTCATGTCTGGCTTAAAAGAAGACAGCTGGATTCTCATCTCTGCTTCTTTATTCATATTGAGACAGGCTAGAAAACCAGGATAAGTGGAATAGGGAAACTGAGGCAGATAACGACCAAGCAGTTTACAGTCATCTAGAAAATTGTTAAATCCTATCTTCTGTAACCAAGGACACTTAGGAGTAAACAGTTTACATAACCAGAGGGTAAATAGCTTAAATCATCCCACTCAGGAAGATAGATAGAAGAAATCCAATTAGTGCCATTTGCAAACCACACTCAAGAACAGGGGAAGTTAAGGGAATAAATCTCATTTTAGAACATCAGCATAAAACTGATGAATATTCTGTTGAGATCATCACCAAAGATGTCCCCTAAACTCCCCAGGCCTTCAAAAACCCTCAAAATGAAGATCCCAGCATGGGCTTTCCTTCTAAGGAGCAGGCCTGTGCCTGTCCCCCCCCCCCCCCATCTTCCCCACTAGTACACATCTAAACTCGAAGGGACCCAAAAGACTTGCAGCCAGGTAACAGTGGGCAGCAGCAGCTCCTCCCGGGCTAACCCCATGAACCTGTCCACAAGGCCCCCTTCTCTCTCTGACTTCTTAGTGAGCCAAAGCAGCTCTACCTCGCCCCGTTTTCCCCCGCATAATCTCTCCTGTTGCTGCTTCTATCCTAACCCCTTTGGTTCACTGTCCTCAGTTTTAATAAATGTCCTCTAAACATCACCTGGACTCACGTTGTGAAATCTTTCCTGCAGTCAAGAACCTACACACTACCTGCCAGCCCTTGGCAGACCCACTCAGGGCCAGGTCCCCTTGTCACTAACAATACCACACATCACACAGCCTCTGGAAAACTTCACTGTCTACTTATAAGAGAATGAGAGTGGAAAAGTTGCAGATAAAACCTTAGTATTATTATGAAAGTAATTTCAATCTTCCAGGCCCCCTGAAAGTGTTTCAGGGGCTCCCCAGACGTCCTCAGAGCACACTTTGAGACTCACTCTTCTTAAGAAAAGTCAGATGGTGTTTAGAGGTTGAAGTTTTAAACTAAGGCACGTCTGCAGATAACCTTCAACCCCCTCAAAAAGAAAACTAAGAAATTCAACAGCACTTAGCCTACAACTTTTAAAAGCAGAGGTTTATAATTGGTGAATATAATTGCCAATTGTCATATTCCTTAGATCTGTTGTCTTTCCACACAACTGAATTGTTAGGATCACTGGCAGAAATGTGGGAAGTTTTCTCTGTGATCATGGGTAAAGAGTGGCACTTAACCTCTTCCTCCCTGGTATTGGACCTGATTTCCTCCTCTTTTTGTTTTTCCCCCAATCCAAAGGAAAATATGAAAGTTTTAATTTGCCTCCATCTTGGGAAAAGAGGGGAAGAAGGACAGTAAACTAAGAATAGGCTTTTTAACATACTTAGGTGACCCTCTGTTGTTTTAATTAAGCTTCACTTGTGCTAAAGTTATTATCATCTTCAAAGTATTTTTAAGGATCCTATCATGCTTCCACTTTCTCAGGCTACACATTTAAATCTCAGGAAAGCTTAAAGGAAAAACAGATGGCAAATTAGATATACATAGTACTATGCTTCCTATGACTAGAAGTTTTGATCCACTAGGGGGAGCTGACATTAAAGGATTTGGAAAGGCTGGATTGTTGCATTATGAGGCACAGTAGTGATATAAAAGCAGAGAATGGGTGTAAGTTTCAGTGTGTATGTCAGTTTACTTATAAGCTAGTTATCCTGGCTAAGCCAAGAAATACATACACTGGAAAAGATGTATGAAAGCTTCAAAAGAAGGTACTTCAGAATTCTTATTTCAACTCTTAATTAAATTATAAAGACTTTTTATTCCTTGAAAATATTGAGGTAAATAAGTATTATATTGAATTATATTTAATCTGTAAAAATTATGGGAAAATTAAGCCACATATTTTTCTTTGATGTCCATAAATTTAATTTATAACTTATTTTAATGTGAAAATTACTTATTTTAAAAAGTTCTTCTAAAGTTTAAAATACATAGATTCCCTAGTGTTTTGAATGTCCTTTTTTATTATCAATTCTACCATTGTATTTTTTTAATAAAATCTAATTTGGCATTTTAGTTACCCCAATATCATCTAAAATAATGAGATAGTCCTTTACTTGAAATATCATACATCTTTTTGTTTTTTAATGGAAACTATGAATGGTTTGGGGATTGACTTTAATTCTAATGTGTTCCTTTTTTCTTTAAGGGTTCGAGGGATTTTTCTGTAAACAGTTCTAAGAGCAGTACATCCAAAAATGATGGCTTTCTTCTGTAAGTATGTAATTAGACATGCTAAACTGAACAAGAAAATGGGCTCTTGTGCTATTTTACTTAGGTTCCTCTTTTTTCTGTCCACACAGCAGTACCAACATGAAGTGGGTACAGATTTCAAACCTACATGTTGATGTTCCCAAGGATTTGACCAAGCCTACAGTATGTACTCCTTATTTCTTGGCCTAAGGAACTACATTAGTAATAAATTTTCCTTATTTTATTTAGCGTGGTTTCCCAAACACTTTATGACTAAAAAAATTTTCATCTGGAATAGTGTGCCTGAGTACAGTATTCTCTGATGTCCTTGTTGCTCATGTTCTCTTTCAGGGTTTCTGGGTAAGTTGTAAAGGACTAAATTATTCACCCCACATAACTGGGAGTGAGCAGTCTTTTGCTTGTAACTCGGAATAATGTGAAGAGTTGTCATAATTAATGATGCAGAATACTTGATGTGTTCTAGGAAAATTTGTTTCTTGTGGCCGTCAAATCTTTGTTCTCATTTTAAGGCATTGAGCCTGGGCCTGGACAGTGAGAAAGAGCAGTAGCACAAGTAAAATCCAGAAGTAGCCATATAACTTTGTTTCATTTAAGTAAGAGACATGATTCCTTCAACCCAGTTTTTGTGTTATTTGTAATATTTTGAAATCCTTACAGACTTCCATTTTTTCTAGTTCCACTCCTCAAAAATAACCCTCTTTAACAGTTTAGTATGAATCTTTTTAGACATCTATCTGCACGTAATCATTATATCTATGCACATGCACACCAAAATGGAATGGTGTATACATAATGTACTGCTGTTTCATTTTTTCACTTAGTAGATACTAGGTGTATTTCCATGACTATATATATACATACATACCCCAGGTCTCCAACTCAGATGCCTGCATGGGACGGGCCTGTAAGGAGAGGTGACAGGGTGGTCACAATGATCGGCTATGCCCTTTATAAGTGAGGCAGCTGCTACTTACTCTAGCCACTTATTGCCATGTGGGAAATCAAACCTAGTGATGCCAGATTTACTAAATTTTCCAAGCTACACTGAAATCTAAATTTTAATGTGAAATCTCCTGGTTTTTTGTATTTTTAATAGATACAAAATATCTTTAAAACCCTGTAGGAGGCCCTTGCCAGGTAGCTTAGTTGGTTAGAGCGTCATCTCAGTACACCAAGGTTGCAGTTAGATCCCCTGTCAGGGCGCATACAAGAATTACCCAGTGAATGCATAAATAAGTGGGACAACAAAATGATGTTTTTCCTCTCTCTTTCTCTTTCTTCCTCCCCCCCATCTCTAAAATAAGTTAATTAATTAATTTAAAAAAATTTTAAAACCCTGTAGGGTTTTTTAAACCCAATCAGAATAGGGTTTAAGTAGGGGCTGTATTCCCCCTTCCCTTGTCCTCCAAAGTTTGCCATAGGATATCAGTATATGCTGTTCTTCCAGCAACCCTATTTGGGGTAACTGAGAGTGAATAGTGAATGTGTAGCTTCCTGGTTAGGTAATAGATCTCCTTTCAGGGGTAAAGTAATTAACCCTGAATCCTTGGATTAGTATATAAATTACTGGTTTAATGGATGAATGAAGTGAAGTTAATTCATCTCTTGGAAGAAAATCAGAAATGTCAAACCCATGATTTCTAAGATTTTAAGTATTAGGGTGGAAGTTAAATGTACAGTCAGTGTCATAACATTTTAATTAGAAATGAGTAATTTTTCTGTTATGGCAGGCAAAACACGCATGAATAAAGCCTAATAAAGAATATGGCCCTGGCTGGTGAGGCTCAGTTGGTCAAGCATCGCCCCATGCACAGAGAGGTCACTGGCTTGATTCCTGGTCAGGGCACATGCCCAGGTAGCAGGCTTGATCCCCAGTAGGGGGTTTGCAGGAAGAAACTGATCGATGTTTCTCTCTGTCTCTATGTGTGTGTGTGTGAGTCTGTGTGTGTGTGTCGCTCTGTCTTGCCCTTCCTCTCCCTCTAAAATCAATAAACATATCCTCGGGTGAGGTTGAAAAAAAGAATATGAATAGTAATTGCTCACCTTTATTATAACAATGTTTTATCATTTATAAACACTTCAATCTGTGTTTTTTATTTTCTAAAGAAATGCTGTGAGCTGTAGCATCAGTATTGTATTTTATGTATGAGAAAACTAAAGTGCGGTGAGATTATATGACTTGCTCACTGTCATTCAGCTCGAAGTAGCAGAGTTTAATTCTCAACCTAGGTCTTCTGACCGGGCTACTTTTGTTAACAGACCCCCAAATCCTTTCCCATTGTGAATTTGGGGCTCAATACTATTAAGTTAGACTGTTGCATTAGTGATTTTGTACGTTGTCTTGAAAGTCCGTCTGATTCTAACTGCATTTTAACAGATTATAAGGATCGTTGTGCATATTTGAATGTGATAGTATCTAGATATTTAAGCTAACAGTGTTAAAATGTTACTTAGCATTTTTCTCCCCATTTATTGCTAAACTCTGAAGTTGCTCAATTGTGGGTAATATGTTAAAATTTTAGTTGTGACTATTACAGGAACCACAAGTGAAACTTTTCTTTTTTATTTTAAAATTGTAGATAACCATTTCTGACGAACCAGACACATTATATAAGCGCCTGTCAGTTTTGGTAAAAGGCCATGATAAGGCTGTGTTAGACAGTTACGAATATTTTGCTGTGCTTGCTGCTAAAGAACTTGGTATCTCTATTAAAGTGTAAGTATGGTCTTTCCTAATCTGACCTGTCAGCTGCTGATCAACCATGAAAATGGTGCTGATTCCAGCTAAGTCTGAGCTCTTAAATGGAGAGAACTCATGATAGGTAGGATGTAGCTTTGCCCTATTATCCCAAGCAGGATCATCCCTTCCTGTGTTCCAGAACGTTTAAATACTAGAATGAGTGAACCAGGAAAATGAAGGAAATCCTTTCTCTACCAATTTTATAGACTTAAGGAGACCCAAGAAGCACTCAAGTCTGGGATCTCCATGGGGCAGGGAGGCAGTTAGGTGGACAAGCACTCCTTTTAGATCCTTTGATTTGATAGTCTTCAGTTGATACATTCATCATTTCAAAACTGCCCTGAGAAACACCACTCACCCAGTAACTTCATGCCTGAGCAAGGTGAGCTTTATATGGCCCTGAAGTCACTGCAGGGTCAAGTATAACTACCTCCTTTGTCGTGTCACCTGCTCCTGATGTAGAACAAGGCCCATTTGAGGCTTTGTTAGTCCACCTTTTTATAAAACACAAGGAACCCACGTTTTCCATAACTGACTATAATTTTGTGATTATCGATGTATCTGTAGGTTTTCCTAAAATAACACATATACAGAGACATTACAACTGTGTTTAACACACTGGTGTTACCCTTTCCAGTCCATGTGTTTGGTCAGTAAGGGACTTCAAGGCTGTAGAAGCTGGAGGCTTGTGTGTGCGTGCACTTGCGTGCATGCTGAGGCTCAATTTTGAGTCTGTGGAAAAATGTTTGTGTTGCTGTCTGAGGTGTTTATTTTGGCCTGAGCTTTATGGCAGCAGTTGTTAAGCATAGATGACAGTCCTGACAAGTGGAAGTCTGTAAATGGTAGTTAATGCCTGTAATTGAGTATGAGCCTGACCTACACAATTGGGGAATCATGCTTTGGTATCAGTGACTCAGGTTTTAACCTCACTTAGCTTAAGTATGTTGTTTTGCCCATTAATTTTCAGGCATGAACCTCCAAGGAAAATAGAGCGATTTACTCTTCTCAAATCAGTGCATATTTTCAAGAAGCACAGAGTTCAGTATGAAATGAGAACACTGTACAGATGTTTAGAGGTGAGTTTATTCTACACATTCAGGGATTTTTGAAATGCCCAAATTTCATACTAGCAAACCTGTCCTTTAGGGTTGACTGGGCTGACTTCCTTTCCGTCAGCTCATGCCTAATAGTTGCAGAGGAGGTGTAAATGTCCTTTTGTGTTTATGGGAGCAACAGATAGGAAAATCAAACTCAAAGCCATCCTTTAGAATAGTTCATACTTAAACTCAATAATGCAAATTATGCTGACTATTTTTATACACTAAGATAGCATTAGAATTTTTTGCTTTTCAAAAATTCTAGTTAAATTTTCACACAGTTCTAATAATTCTTTTCACGTGCTTACTGGATTTCCATGTCTATCAAGGGCAGCATTAAGATTTTCATTTGGTCTGGCCAGGCGGGGCTCAGCAGTTGAGCATTGACCCAGGCAGGATCCAGGAGACAGCAGTTCGATTCCCAATCAGGGCACATGCCCGGGTTGCGGGCTCGATCCCCAGTAGCGGGTGTGCAGGAGGCAGCCGATCAATGACTCTCTCTCATCATTGATGTTTCCATCTCTCTCTCCCTCTCTCTCTCTGAAATCAATAAAGACATATTTTAAAAAATAAATAAAATTTTCATCTTCTTCATTAGTGCATTCACTAGGGTCAGTCACTAGTGCAGTCACTATGGTCTTGTGGTTAAGGATTGCATGGGTTCTGGAGTCAGACAGCCATATGTCCTGTACCTCAATTCCTTTATCTGTAGAATGGGAATAATAATGGTACCCATCTCCTAGGTTAGTGTGAGGATTAAATGCGATATTTATCTAAAGCACTGAGTATACTTCCATCACATAATTAATGGTTGATAAATGCTATTAAAACAAGTGCTTGTGCATCTTTTACATTGGAAGCACTGTACTAGGCATTGAGGGTACAAATATAATTAAAACGTAGTCCCACCCTTAAATAGAAAATAAAAACCCAAAATTTTATGCACAGAAACACCTCGGCATGGAGCATGCAGAAAATCTCATACTAACTCTGTCTTGTAATCTAGTCTGTTTCCGTTTGTCTTGTTTTGTCAAACTCTTGTAAGTTTACTGGTTTGATACCATGCTTGCCAGCTGGGGTCCATGGAGCCCTGGCTTTACAACGTCTGGGAGGAATTGCCAACGTCCAGGGCCATGCTCCTCCCATTCAGTTCAAACAGAGAATCTACAGTTATTGTTTTTCAGTTGGGATTCTGTGTAAGATTTCATAGAAGAAGAAAAGACTGTTCCACTTTTACCAATAAAACTTAAAAGTTTCTGCTCTAACAGCATAACATGAACCAATTTCATGTTTGAAATTTCAGTTAAAACATCTAACTGGAAGTACAGCAGACGTCTACTTGGAATACATTCAGCGAAACTTACCTGAAGGAGTTGCCATGGAAGTTACAAAGGTATGATGTTAATTTCTACCTCTGTTGGAGGGTAGATCTGTGTTGGGTCACAACCTTCTTGGGAGCTTCCCAGGTGTAATGTGAAACCACCCCTGGATGTGATGGGCAAGGAAAGGGAGAGGCAGACCACTCCAAATGGTAGGTGGCAGGTTTAATAAGCAAGGGAACTTACTTACCTGCTTTGTCTTGGGCAGCTGCAAGACAATTAGCTTTCCGTACCCACCTGCCAAATCTTAAAAGTTTATATAGGGCCCCAACTGGGGTCATTCATGTACCCAGAAGACCTTAACTGGGGTCACTCATGTACCCAGTCCAGATAGTCTCAATACCATATTTCTCTCTTAAGCCTGTATCCTTGGAACAGGTTCTGGGAGCAGGGAAGGCAAGCAGAACACATTCCAAATCACGGGAGGAGACAAGGAACCTTCTATTGCTCAGGTTCAGCTCACAGGTCAAACTGGCAGTCATGTCTTTTTGATGACCTTCCCCAACCATCTGTATTGTTGTTATAATACATTGCAGCCTGGTCCTGGCCCACTGAGTGGAGGGGAGCGCCTATGATGGCCCTGGAGGCAGGGTTGCCACAGTGGTTGGGATCTCCACTTCCCTGTGCAGTGGTGGCAGCTCACCGAGTCCTGCACTGCAGCCACGTCCTCCCTGAGCTGCCTCTGAAGTCTCCCTGCCTCTCAGGAGTTATTTAAACACGGGAACCACATTAGGTGGCAGTCCCTAGAGATCACTGAGGATCAAATAGATTATATATGCCAGAGTTTTATACACCATCAAGCTTTCTTTCTGTTTCCAAGCCTACAAAAAGATAAGAGGGGTAAAAGAAAAGAGTCAAGAGGATTTAAGGGAGCAAAATTAATCTATTTTGTGGCCAAAGAATTAGGTCCCCATTTTATTATAGTTTCATTTTTCTCTTTTTAGACAAAATTAGAACGGTTACCAGAACACGTCAAGGAGCCAATCTGGGAAAAGATACCAGAGGAAAAAGAAGAAAGCAAGTCATAAAGTCTCAGAGAGACTAGCTGCGCGGGCTTTTGAAAGGAGGGCGGGCCAGCCACGTGGGCTGAAGTGGAGACTGCTTCCAGCTGAGACGGCTCTGAGTCCATGTAACTGCTCTGTTGAGTCCACATGTCGTGGTCAGTGGGCAGCAGGGGGTGGAACATTAGGGATACAATGAACTATAGGGGAAGAACCACCTTATCTATTCTTTTATACAGGTTACCCTTCCAGTTCTGATTTTAACAAATGTGAGTAAACCATTTTGACAACTGTGCACCAAGAGTCGATTTATGTTTATGTTTATCATATCATTCATCTGAAACTGAATGTTTGAAATACTGCTCACATACATTTTTTTCTTTTGAGGTTCCTAGGAGGAACCTTTGGTTAATTTGATTAATTTAACACTGAGCAGTTAAAGTTTTTGACCTTCACTTTAGTGCAAGCTATGGTCGTTTGTTTGGTGGTGATGACCTCCAAATTTCACCTCGTTTAAGCACTCCATTCTTGAATACACTTTGCAGTAGACCAGGCGTACTTGTGGCATGCACTGAACCTTTGTAGCCAAGACCCTGCAGGGCTGCCTAAAAGGATCACTGTAATGGAATTTAAGCTCTTAAGAAATTACCGCCTGTATCGTTTCACCCATCCTGTGATTCACTCATTCAACAGGCTTTTATTTTGTTAACTTACCAAAAATTGAATAGAAATAACGGCTTTTGAAAATTGTGCAAGGCACAGAAAATATTTTCCTTATTAAGTTCCTCACTGATAAGAAGGCCTCTTTCTTTCGGTAAATGGTACTCTTTTTGTTTGGAGATGTCTACTTTTCCATGAAATTAAATAGTAGTTAAAGCCCTGAAAGAAGCAGGACTACAATGGGCTGAAACTGTTGATGTATCAACCCCAAGGGAGTGATTCGTTTCCTTTTTACAGCAGAATCAGGGCCTCGCCTTTGTAGTTTTCTTCACATCTTTGGCATAGTTATGACTTCTCAGTTTTTCCCCCCCTTAAACTGGAATTCCTATTCTCTCTTCCTGACCTACTATCAGGTATCGTGTTTTGAATGCATACTGCTTATGTATCAGACTTACATTACTGTCATTAACATGGAAAGAATTACAGCCTTGGGGCCCATGGCCTCATTCTCTTAGCTGCTCACTTGTTGACCATGTCATTCACTGGTTCACAAATGCCTAAAGCATGCTTATCTCAGGTAGAGCCTCAGGATTAAAAACTAGTCAATAAAGCAAGAGCAATATAATGGTAATTATATCTAGCAAAGCAGCAATTTGTGACTCATTTTTACTTTAAAAGAAATAGTTCTTTAAATATAGGTTTTTGGGGTTTTTAAAAGATATTATCAATCACTATAGTAATAGAATGATTTATGCATACTCAGCTCCAGTGACTCCCTGTGAGCCAAACATGGGCATCTGCTTCCAGCTGTATTCACATTAAATTAACCCATAAACCAGATTACTCAGTTTAGCACTTCAAATTATATATTAAAATCTTGTTTTAAGATAAATATGCAGATAAACTACACACATGACAAAAACTAGTGATACTTCTGTGACAAAAGTATTTGGCATATTTGAAGCCTACTTTATATAAACAAATTTCTTTATCCTGATAGGCTGAGAAAGCTTTTTTTTTTTTTAAATTAGGTCTCCCAAGTAAAATGCATATTCTGAAACTTAGAATTAATGCCAAGTCTCACTTTCTGTCCATGGTGGGGATGGGAGGCAGTGAGAGAAAATGGGACCTGATGGTAGAGTGAACCAGAAGGCAGGTAGGAAGTGAGATTATTTATTTATTGAGAGGAAGCCCTGAGTTCATTGTTGCTTTCTCTGATCTGAAGTATATTTTCTTTTCACATTAAACTAATATAATGATCTGTTTAAAACTATTGATAGGACTCTGGTTTAAACTTGTTCAGTACCTAGTTTCAATTCTTTCAAAGAATTATATGTTCCTTTGGCCACCTTGTACATGCCACACAAAATACATAAAGCAATTGCTTTAAACAAGTAGTCTAATTTCTTAACATTCCTATTTGTCAGCTACTGTTCCTCTTTCCTACATTATTAAGTTAGTTTTACTGCAACAGTAATGAGTAGCAGAGTAGAGAAAACATGGGACTTTGGAGTCAGATAGGTCTGAGTCAGATAAGAGTTCAGACCCACTAAATGCAATAAACTTGGGCAAGATACTTAACCCTGTCAGAGCCTCAATTTACTAGTTAGTAAAATGTAGGAAAGAATGGCTATTAATTAAGGTAGGAGTATTAGGTAACTTATAAAACACCTCACAGTACCAAGTAAATAATAGACATTCAATTAGTAATGGTTATTACTAGATGGAGTGCAAATCCAGATGCTGTGCGCTGCACTGTTTAAAAACCAGCTGGAGCCCGGCCGGGCATGGCTCAGCGGCTGAGGGTCGACCTAGGATCCAGGCGATCAGGGTTCGATTCCCGGTCGGGGCACATGCCCGGGCTGTGGGCTGCAGCCAATCAATGGTTCTCTCACCATTGACGTTTCTATCTCTCTCTCTCCCTCTCCCTTCCTCTCTCTGAAATCAATAAAGATATATTTAAAATAAAAAAAATAAAAACCAGCTGGAAAGGACCCCCAAGTAGCTCCAAGGTGAGGATGGCACTCGCCTTAGAGGAAAATGTGAGGCACATTATAACCACCTTACGTTGTGCCAACATTCACTTACAGATACTCTCATTTAGTCTTTATAACAGCCCAGTGATGGAGTTACTGTTACTACCCCATTTTCCAGGACAGAAAACCAACTTATGACTTCCCCATTGATTACCCTTTCAGTTTCCAGATGAAGCTGAGGTGAAAAGGGTGAAACTGGTTTGTGTGAGTTCCCATTAGTGATAGGGACAGCCCCAGAACCTAATTTTTAAAGAGTAGGAGGTACTCAGAATATTCAAACCTAAAATCCAGGTTTATTTCCCCTTTCATATTGGCAGAATGTACTTACTTCCCCTAAAGCTAAGAAGTAAAACGATCAACTAGGGGTAGGGAGGAATCTAAGGAACAAAGGATTAAATGTGATCTGACTGAAGACGAGGTATAACGCACAGTGTGATCCCTGTGATCTCAAGGTTCCGAGGGTAAAGGGGCAGCACAAGAGTTTAGGCCACATCTAGGAGGGTCCTGCTGGGTCAGAGGAACATGAACATGGAGGTTATTTACAGTAGGGCTTTGGGCCAGCTAGGGCTCAGCAGACGGAGGTCTGTTGCTCAAGCATCTCTTATACCTGGAGCCAGGGTTATGGCTGGCTGCCTGCGATCCCCAGGGTTCTCTGCCAATCCCCGCTCAACTCCTAGCCCTGCCCTCCTTAAATCCTTGCTATTGTTACTCACTTCAGGCTATCATTTCTCTCCGTGAAATCCTAATCCTCTTTAGAACGATATATTCACATTTCATCAGCTCAGCAGTATTTATGGGGCAGGTCATGGGGAACTGACCCACACGAAAAGCCAACTGAATTTTAGATTCTTTAGCCAGAGGCTAAGTCAAGTTATATTTCATTCATACAATTTCTTAATGTGAGTACAGTTGCTGCCATTCAATCACTCCTCAGTGCTGCTTAAATATCGATAAATGTGAAGAGATGGTCGGGGATGCCACCATCTTCACACTGAGCCAGTTGAGTTACTGTTGGTTCAGAGCCACGGCACCTGAAGGGCATGTGTTGCCTTCAGGTGTGATGAGATGGGAAAAGGTTGAAAATCACTGAGCTAGAAGATCTCTAAGGCCTCTCCTCATTCTAAAGGCCCCTTATCTTTCACATCAATAAATATCTGCTAACCCAGGCACTCTCAAATGAGTCGCAGAGCTGTCTTGCAAAATTAAGGAGTAATAGCTCCCATTAATTCAGCACTGACTGTGTGTCATGCACTTTGCTCAGTTTTGCAGCAAGTGTTTGAGTTCCTTGTAGGTGCCAAGCACCGTCCTGAGCCCTGGGAATTCACAGTGTACATGGTGAAGTACCTCTCCGCAGGGTCTTAGACTCTGTGGGAAGACATAATAAATAAGGGGAAAAATAAGATAGTTTCAGCTACAGTTAAACACTATGAAGAAAATAAAGGGGATAATGTCAGAATTACTTGAGGGGAGCGCGTCAGTCCTTGAGGCAGCCACGTGAAGACTGGGGAGGGCAGTCCACGCAGCAGGACCAGTCAGCACTAGGACCCAGTGAGCTGGGGGTCTGCGCACAAGGACAGAGCAACATGAAGCCAGAGCAGGCGGGAGCCAGGCCATGTAATGCATCCGGGCTGTGGGGAGGAGTGTGGGTAAATGGGAAGCTGCAGGAGGGTTTGGAGCAAGCAAGTGATGGGGGTAATGTCAGAATTACTTGAGGGGAGCGCATCAGTCCTTGAGGCAGCCACGTGAAGACTGGGGAAGGGCAGTCTTCACTATTTAGAACACACTACTCTGGCTGCTGGGTATGGACTGTAAGGAGGAGGTTGGCAAGGAGGGCAGGAAGATCGGTTAGGACCTGCTGCAGTGAGCAGATTAGTGACAGACACTAGAGCTGCTGACCTAGAGCCCTTCACAGCACAGGTTCTGCTGCTTCTCACTGGACTACCAGGAGGAGCTGAGCCCCAGGTCCCCAGCAGATTTTATTTTATGGGCTAGGAGTTGGCCTTGCTTCCCCTATGGACTTCAGTCTCCTGTATCTCCAAGATGGTCCTCTCTGGAGCAGCATGGTGTCCGACTAAAGGGACAGGGAGTGTGTAGCACATGGAAGGGTCTCAACCTGTCTTTCCAACTTTTCTTTACCGTCCCCTCAGTTTCCCCCCTTCTCCCTCTTCAGGATCTTCTGGGTGGCTTAGTTGAGTGGTTGACCTGATGAAGGGGAGAGGTGAAGCTGGAGGAGCTTAGCAGGATGGAGATCAGACCTTCCAGGGGAATCTTCTAATCTCAGGGGGCTTAGCTGGCCTGGTCCCGCCTATCTTGTTGCCTGCCCCCTGCCCCCTCCACTGCCCATCATGTTCAGTTGCCCAGGAGATGGTGAAGAGGCTGGTTGAGCAAAGGAAAGGGAGCAAGAGGACCCTAACCCAAGGAGTCAGTCAGCAGAAGCCCAGAGGAGACAGAGCCTTGCTCCCTGCAGGGCCTGGGGGCCAGGATGGGGCAGCAGTTCAGCGGGGAGGAGGGGGAGGCAGCCCGAGGTGGATGTGGTGGAGCTCCAGGAGTGGAACAAGGAGTGCCCCAGCGGCACGCCCTTCATGCACGAGTTTAGCGCTTCTTCAAGGTCACAGGCAATGAGGCCACCCAGTACGCAGAGGGCACGTTTCGAGCCTTCGACAAGAACAGGGTAGGGCACCGTGAAGGGGAGGCCTGGTGGCCAGTCCACTTGGCCCATGTCTCATCATTGAGCTGAAGGCGCATCCTCGGGGCTCCCAGGTCCCAGTCCTGCTCTCCTTTTCTCCCCGCCACCCTCTCACCTGTTCTGTGTCTCTTTCTCCCAAACTCTCCTCTCTCTCCCATCATCTCATGCCTTCCCATCTTCTCTTCCCTCCTCCCTCTCTCCAGTTCCTGAGCGCTGAAGGTAGGCTGGGCAGCAGGGCACACAGCCCAGTCCTCTCTGTGTTTATGGCCAGGGCTTTGCAGCCTGAGGACCTGGGTTTCCACCCTCCACCAGAGCCCCTGCCGCTTAGGTAAGGAGCAAAAGAGCCGCCCAAATGGGACACGCTGCATTGGCCTAGACCCAGAGGTCCCCTCAGTTTCTGAGTCAGCAGCAGCCTGTGAGGGAGTGGGCAGTTTGCACTTCAAATTAAATGATAGAGAACTGGGGCAAAAGGAAGTGAATTCATTTGCCCAAGATCATACCTGCCGCGGATGCAGTTTATTTTTTTAAAGAGAGAAAATGATTTATTTAAAAGCAGGTCATATAGCACAAAACTTACTATCATAAATATACCCATCTTCCCCATACTCATCTAAAAATTCAATACAACTGTTCAAGAGCCAAAAGAGATTATTTAGCCCTGGGCATGACATAGCTGGACCCCTCATACCTCATCTTACCAATGAGCATATACATTTATCACTTGTTTTTCCCTTTGTAACTTTTATTTTGATAGGATTTCAAATGTACACAAGTTGCAAGAATAGTACAAGAAATTCCCACCTACAGTTTACCCAATTGTTTACCTTTTGCCTCCTTTATCATTCTCTCTACATAAGTACATATTTTTAAGAGAAAACTGGAGCCATCATGCCCTTTTACCCCTAAGTATTTCAGCGTGTTCCTCCTAAGAACAAGGCCATTCTTTTAAATAACCTAATACAATTATAAAAATCAGGAAATTTAACATCGATACAATTCTATGATCTAATTGACAATCCCTGTTGAAATTTGGTCAGTTTGTGCTGACAATGTCCTTCAGTGCTTTCCTTGGGGGTTGGGGGTGTCCGATCACTCATTGCGTTTACTCATCCTGTCCCTTTAATCTGGAACCTTTAATCTCAGTTTTCCTTTGTCTTATTTGACCCTGACATTTCTGAAGGTTGCAGGCCAGTTATTTGGGTTTGTGCAGCATTGCCTCGTGATCAGATTCAGGTTCTACATTTCTGGCAGAAGTGCCGCCGAAGTGACATTTGTCCTCAATGCCCCATGTCAGGGGGCAGGTGGCACTGGTCTGTGCCATTACTGGGGTCGTTGCTGCCTTCATTTGTTATGTGGTGTCTGCTGGGTTTCTCCTCTGTAAGTTACTATTTTTCCTTTGTAATCAGTAAGTGTCCTATGGGGGTGCTTTGAGATGAAGCAGATACCCCACTGCTCCTCACATTTTCACCTCCTAGCTTGGCATCCCTGTTGGTTTGCTAGCTCCACCATCCCTTCTCGATTGAGTTGGCATTCCACGGCAAGGAAGAGCTTTCCTGGAAGGTGTGTCAGGTTCCTCTGTCAGGGACCGAGCCTTCTTTCTTTTCTCTTCCCACTTAGTCTCCAAGCCCACACCCAACTCCACTTCCCAGCTGGCACATTCCTCATATCAGCGAGTCTCATTTCTGGGTAATTGATCTGAGACTTCTGGGGAAAATAAAATCAAAAGAGCTCATAGATGTAGTGCACATGTCAAAATCTGGGGTGACAGAAACACGTTTTGTGGAGACAGGCAGGGAGGGAGGGGCACCTCTCTCTGCTGCTCCACCCCCTTGTGACACTCAGTTTCTCTCTGCCAGTTGCCCTGTGACGCTCTGGAATGGCGGAAAAGAAATGAAGCTCAAATGTCATTTGGGACCCTTATGTAACGTGTTGGGGTTAGGGCTGGTGCACAAATGCAGCAAATTTAGGGGAAAATGGGGCAGATTATCCCAGAGCAGATGACACACCTGTCACTTCTCCTACCCCTTGAGTAGACAGGTTTTTCCTGCGCTTCTATGGGTAATTAAGGCTGGCGAGGGCTGGTGCACACAGATGAGATTAGTCCCAGCTGGAAGCTTCCCAGAAATGGTCCTGGGGTTCGCAGTGACCTCACAGGTGAGGTCACTGGTCTGGAGGGGCTCCTCTAGATTCTAGAGTCTAGAACATTCCTCTTGTGGGACAGGGGCTTGGGGGAGGAAGAAACTTTCCTCTACCTTTGAGGTTCTTCAGGCCGGTCTAATGATCAAATAGGCATGAGACAGATTAGCAAGAGAAAGTAAGCAAATTGAATACATACATGTGTATGAGAACCCCGCATATATGAATCAGAGACGCCACATGCAGGAGAGGTTCAGACACAGAAAGGGAATGTGGGGACATGAGGCATCCTGAGCTAGGGATGAGCTAAGGTGGCTGGGGGGCTTCAAAGGGTCACTGCAGAATGGTAAGAGGAGTAGATGTTTAGTAAATAGAAATTTGTCCTCTCTATAGACAGCTCAAAATAGGTTATCTCAGGGTATTATCTCAAGGCCCCTCATTCAAGTTCTTCTAGGTAGTTAAGGGAGGGGCGGAAGTTTCTCTTGAGCCCACGTGCAGTGGATACTACTTGATAACAAAAAATTGCCTTTAGCTCAAAAAAACCCACATACCACAGAAGCACATCCTGGGGTGACTCGTTCTGAACCCCACAGGGTCACTGTGGAAAGCGTATCATGTTGAGAGAGGATGTTGTGAGAAGGTTCTAGAGAAAGAACACTGGAGAATCCAGAGACCTAGAGAGTAGGGATTTCCCAGTGGGGTTTTTGTTTGGTTGGTTTTTCCCCCTTGGTGCTAGAGCCAGGCTCATGTTTTAGACAGCGATAGCCCTGGGGTGGAGTAAGAAAGTTCTTCCCACTGGATGCACTAAGACTTGTATCTTGAAGGCTCTGCCTTAGGCAACTTAGTCGACTTCTGAGTCTCAGCTCCTCACCCGCCAAATGCGGAGAGCAGAACAGAGGAAGACGAGGTATGTAAATGAGATGGCCCCTGCCAGACATTTGCATACATTTCCTACTCAACTCATTAAAAAAGAAACGTAAGGTCGACTTTTAGTAAGCTTAAAAAAATCACAATTACTAATGAAAATAGCCTTTTAAAGAACAACCAATCATTTCATTGTACACCTTAAACTTACACTGTGTTCTTTAAAAGGCTATTTTGCAGTTATATCTCAATAAAGCTGGGGTAAAAACTGAAAACAAGCCAAAAAACCTTCAACAAGTAGAAAACAGATAGTGACCACACACACGGCGGAATACTACTCAGAAATTAAAAAGGAAGGAGCTGTTGCTATACACAGCAACTTGGATGAATCTCCAGGGCATTGTGCTGCATTTAAAAAAAAAAAAAGCCAATCTTGAATGGTTACATACTGAATGATTCTAATTCTACACCATTCCCAAAGTGAAACTATTGTAGTGACAGGGAACAGTGGCTGCCAGGTGACAAGGTTAGGAAAAGAATGTGACTATTAACAGGTAACAAGAGAGCTTGTGTTGAGAGTTAGTCATATCTTACACATGTGATGAATTCTCATAAAACTATACACCTACAAAAACAGTGCACTAAAGACTAGTGGAGCCGGGCCCAATAGCCAGTGCAAAGAATCTACCCCAAAGAAACTACCAGAGAGGTAAGAAAAATATCTATGTACAAAGATGTTATTTGTGTAATGTAAAATATTAAAAGCATATTCAGAAAGAGGAACTGCCCAGTATACCTCAAAAAAATGAAAGGTATGATTTTAAGTAATTTCGAAGACATGGGACATTTAAAAATAAAAATCCAGGAACTGAAACTATAGCTACGGACTGATCTCAGTTACGTAAATACGCGGGCCGGGGAGGGGGAGCAGAAGAAATTATATAAAATAAAACCCTTCCGGTGTTGGGTAGGCTCTTTTTATTTTCTTCTTGGATTTTCCTGAGGCTCTTCTGCTCTTTCCCTCATTTTCTGCCCTGTTCTCCTGTTGCTCACATCTTGCTCCCCCAGGCACCCTCATCAGGGGCTGGGGCTCCCAGTGGCCTGACTGGGACAGTGGTGCTCTGGGCGGCGATGTCATTTCTGATTACAAAGTCACAGGAATGACAGACACTCCTGGGGAGCTGATGACTCAGGTGTTTGATTTGCAGAGCTGAGGTCCCCGCCCTGGAGTACGTGAGGTCACAAGGTGTCAGCTTCACCCTGTGCAGCTCAGCCTGAGACCCTGGCCCACCCTGCCCGCTGCAGCCACTGCCACCAGCCCCTGCCCTCAAACTCGTCTGGAGTCAAAGCCTGATCCCTGGCCCTCTTGCTGACGGCTTTTGGAATCATCGTTGCCGTCACATTTCTGCTGGAGGAAAGTTCGGTTTCCTGCTCAGGGTCACCTCAGAAGTGGCCTGTGCCCTCCTCCTTCCTCTGGCCAGTTATCACCTGAGCTCCGTCCCCCCCCTCGTTCCTGGGTGGGCGAGGGGTGCTGACCTGTCCTTCCTTGCAGCACCCCCAGGGCCTCGAGGTGAGCGTGAGCCAGAGCCAGGCCGCACTGCCTCTCGACCACCTCCCCTCGGCTCTGAGTGAATGAGAGTGCAAAAGGGATTTTCAGTGTGAGCGCAGCTTCCAATCTCCTTTCAAAACCACCTCGGTCTCAAATTCAGATTAAGTTGGTCGCTTATGCAGTGATTCATAAATATTTATGAGACCCGGCTGTGCAGAAGTGGCACTGCGCTGGGCATGGAAGGAAATGAAAGCAACAGCTTGAGCAGAGGTGCGGGGTGGGGAACAGCGTGAGCAGAGGTGCGGGGTGGGGAACAGCGTGAGCAGAGGTGCGGGGTGGGGAACAGCGTGAGCAGAGGTGCGGGGTGGGGAACAGCGTGAGCAGAGGTGCGGGGTGGGGAACAGCGTGAGCAGAGGTGCGGGGTGGGGAACAGCGTGAGCAGAGGTGCGGAGGCCACACTCATTGCAAGGACGAGGCAAAGCCCTGAGTCTGCGGGGATGGATGGCCCAGAGCAGGGTGCCCGCCTGCGCTCTGGAGGCAGGGCAGTGGACCGGGAGGGGGCCTCACAGCTCCCACTCCCAATGCAGGACGACACCATCGACTTCCTCTAGTATGGGGCAGCCCTGAACATGGTGTTGGGCACCCTGGAGCACCCTGAAGTGGACCTTCGAGATCTACAAGGACCGCAACGGCTGCATCGACCGCCTGGAGCTGCTCGACATCGTAGAAGTCAGTTGTCTGCCCGTGGGGCCAGGCACCCAGGCACGGGAGCATCGCTGGGCTCCCAGGGCTGGCCACTGAAGCAGGGGGGCCTGGGGCTGGGGTTCGGGGAGAGGCATTGAAATCATTCAAGTGTGCTTTCTGACCACAGTGGAATCAAGCTAGAAATCAATTATAAAAAGAGAACTAAAAAATCCCCATGTGTTTGGAAATTAGGCAATATACCTCTAAATGCTCCATGAATCAAAGACACAAAATCACACACACGCACACACACACACACACACCTGAATAATGATGCAGAAAAACACACAAAACAAAACTTGTGGAATGCAGCTAACGCTGGGTTTGCAGACACATGTATAGCCTTAAAATGTATATATTAGAAAACGAGAGGCTGAAAATCAATGCTCCAAGAAGTCTTCTCAAGAAATTAGAAAAAAGAAGAGTAAATTAAGCCCGGCCAGCATGACTCAGTGGCTGAGCTTGGGCCTATGAACCAGGAGGTCAAGGTTTGATTCCCATGCCTGAGTGTGGGGCTCAGTCCCCAGTAGGGGGCGTGCAGGAGGCAGTGGATCAATGACTCATCACTGATGTTTCGCTCGCTCTCCCTCTCCCTTCCTCTCTCTGAAATCAATTTTTAAAAAAGTAAATTAAACCCAAAGAAAGCAGGAGAAGGGAAATAATACTGTAAAGAACAAAAACTAATGAAATAGAAAAAAAATGCACAAAAGAAAGTTGGTTCTTGAAAAGACTAACAAAGCTGATAAACTACTAGCGAGAATGAGGAAGGGGGAAAAGTAGCACTGGGGAGCAGGCGCTGGCATGTGGACAGCGTCAGCCTGTTGCCAGAGCTGTGGTGGACACTTAGCCCATTTTACAGATAAGGAAATCACCTCACAGAGGTTCTGTGTTGGCCCAAGTTCAGCCACCGGGAGGTGCTGGCTGTAACCCCTGAGGCTCCCAGGCACCATCAGGGAGGCTGCTCGTGCCAGGCGCTGTGCTGGGCAGTGAGGCCCTGGGAATTGGCCAGACACACCTCTGTACCCAGAGGGCACCGAGTCTAAGAACTAAGGGTGATGCGCTTGTTTGTCTCTTCTCCATTTCACTTCACAAATGTTGCCTCGCTGGGAGAAACACAGGAGAACCCTGTTCTTTCCCCTCCAGTCTGGACACCTGTGTCTCCCATCACCCTGTTTCACACACATGGACACACATCCATAAATACATTAAATTCTCTTTTCCTCTCTGAATCTGCATTTCCCTCCGTAAAGTAGTGTTGAGACCATCACAGTACCATACATGTCCCTCATTAGAGGATTCAGGTTTGGGGCTCACAATGGAAACGCTAGTGACATCGGGGTGGGGCAGCATGTGAGGTCAGGGACTTCCCAGTTGCAACTAGGCCAGCGGGACCCTGAGACACAACAGTTTTGATTTGGACCTGGGTCCTGTGGTCCTCAGATGCACAGCCTGGGGGGCAGCGCTGGGGAAATGGTGCTGAATGGTGGGTTGGGGGAGGGCGGAGTTTGCAGGGTCCCCTCAAGGCCTCTGGGATTTCTCCGAAGATGATTTACAAGCTGAAGAAAACCTGCAGGGTGGAGGTGGAGGCGGAGAAGAGCCGAGCCACTAACAGGGGCAGAGGTGGGGCAGAGGTGGTGGCCTGCACCTTAGCACCCCCGCTTCCTGGCCCTGTGACCTTGGGCAAAGCCCTCTTCCTCTCAACACCTGGTGTCCTCATCTGTAAGCTGGGTTCAGAGAGGACACCACGAAATAACAAAGGATGTCACTAGCACATGACAATGGTTTGTAAGAGCCATTAAAACTCCTGCTAGGGTTGCCACCGAGGCCAAGCAAGCGGGTGAGACAGTAGGAGCTTTGGAGACAGGCAGAGGGATGACACATCACCCTCTCAGCCAGGTCTCAGTTGCCTCACCTGGAAATGGGGGTAGTAAAGTCTGAGGACTACATGGGGTAATTAAGGCCCCAAGGCTGTGCAGGGAGGCAGCTGGTTGGGAACCCAACCAGAAGAACCCTGAAGAACACTCTGGGCAAAAGTAAAACTTTCAATTCATTTGCAAAGAAAGTCCCTTAAAGAAACCCTTGAAGGTTCCAGGAGATTCCTGGAGCATCGACAGGCCCCAAGCATAGGCCCTGAGTCTGCAGGATCCCTTCTTTTAAGAGCTGCAGGCGCACCCTGGGAGAGAAGGCCTCCTCTTGGCGGCCCCCTCCAAGAGTCCAGGCTCAGCCGGTTTCCAGAACAGCCCTCATCCTGGCAGCCCTGTGGAGGGGGAGGGGGAGAAGAAGGGGCTGGGGTGGAGGGAGGAGGGGGGCTCCTGGTCTGACGCTGCCAACAGGGCACAGTCCACTGGGTGGATTTACTGGGGTGGTGAAGGGAATGGCCTACTCACCCCCTTCAGCAGCCCCTGGGCTGGCTAATTGTGAGGCTCCCACAAATTCCTACATGGGTCTTAGCTGGAAGCAGGGCAAACTGAGGGGCAGGGTCCCATAGACCAGATCAACAATGAGAACGCCCGTTCTGTGGGAAGCAGGCTGGTAGAAGGCAGGGAACAGGGAAAAGTGCAGCAAGTCCGCTGTTCTCAAAGGGGCTGCTTCAGCTCTACCCTGGGGCTGCTCCCCAGCCCTCGCTGCCACCCCCAAACCCCATCTCTCCTTACCCCTCATCCCCACACTTGCCCCTCCAGCAACCCCCCCAGAATGGCCCTTCACGATTCCCAGCCACAAGTCGAATGTGTCTCCTTAACGAATGGAGACACCTTCCCTCTGTCTCTGGGGAGGATTGGGGCCTGATGACCTGGGTTCTAGGTCAGGCACCACTTCTCTTCTTGACCTCAGGTACCTCATCTGCATGGTGAGCAGGACTGGGCTAGACCAGTTTTCAGATGATTATTTTTGTAGATTTTGAATTATTTTTGTTATAAAAATTCTACGTGCAACCCCAACATAGAAACTAGATTAAAAGGAGGTCGCTCTGGTTGAAGAGGGGCTGAGCAACTCACACCCCTCCCACTGCTGGAGCCAGAGGCAGCTCTGAGAGCACAGGCCCTGATCAGTGTTACCCTGTGAGACCATTTACCGTGGGACCTGGCAAAACACTTGCTCTGCCTTGAATAAATATGTTTTTATGTTGATGTACAAAAAATAAAACCAATCTGTCGAACCTGTGATTTCATAGGTATGACATTCATATAAAAGTTCCTATAGAAATAAATTTTAGGTAAAAAAAAAAAAAAAGGTTGATTAAAAATGTAATAATCCATAAATATTTTTTAAAAAGGTAATAATCCAGGTGGGACACAGATATACCCCAAGTCATGAACGTGTGTGAAATGACATTAGGGAAATGTCTTTATTCTATCCAGACACCCTCCCAACTCTGACCTTCAGGATTTCCCAAGAGGCAGCCACCAGAGGAGAAATGTCAACTCCCTGTTTCCGGGCTGCCCCTGGATTGACCTTCACCATCCCTCCCTGTCTGTGCTCAGACCCTGACTGGCTTCCCAGTCTGGGTGATCCAAATGGTGGACAGAATGGGTGTGAGCAAAAAGCACCCTCTCACCCCCCTCAGGGGGGCTCTCTGCAACCAGGGGCCTGACACCCCTTTCCCCCTTTTTCTCCCTCCTGGATTTTTGTTAATTCCCTGCACTCCCCACACCCAGCTGAACTGAAGACTCAGCCCAGAAGAGCATCTTGAAAAAACGGGCACAACTGCTTCAGCCTGTCTCTCCCAGGTTCTTGGACAGGTATTCCTAAAGTTGGGGTGTGCAAAGAATGGGGAAGAGGCCCACCTGGAAGAGATTGCCCCACTTCCCAACTGCTGTCAGGTGTCACTGCAGCAAGAGAGAGTTAGGTGAGACCAGGGGTGGTCAGGCCACTTGCAGTGAGTCGCAGACCTGTAGGGAACCCAGTGGCAGGCACCACATGCCACCAAGTAGCCAGCAGGGGAAGTAGGAGGTGTTGTGCAGTCACTTTTGAATAAATATGGCTTTCCTCTGGATAAATGAGGACTTGCTATACAACCACCTCACCTTCTTTCACTTTTTGGCCAACATCCGACTTCCCTCAGTGTGTGAACGCACCCACGGTGCACAAACCACGGCCGGGCATTAGTCATGGCTCGGGTCTGCGCTGTCATCCAAACACCCCACCCTCATCTCCTTGTAGCAGTGGAACTTCTTGAAGGAGTTTTATTTCCCTATTACTGGGGCTCTTGGAGGTGCTCCCTAAAAATGGGCATGATGACCCCTTATTGTTTCAAATTTGGTAAAATGTAAATCCTAAGAGACACCCCAAACTTACACCAAGAAAACTCCTCCCCACATCACACAACCCCACGTGACACACGTCACACAGATTGCACCTGCAACCTCCCACACACATCGCCTTCTCCACATGCAATCCCCGACTCCTCTTTCATGTTCAAAGTCAAAGGTGACCTCTGCGAGGCTGTCTCTGAGTCAGGCTCACAGTTCTCTGTGCCCCTACAGGAATCCATCCATAGCTTCCCTTAGCATATTTTATTATAATGATGCTTAGCCTGTGAGTTCCTTGGAGATGAGAAGGGTCCTCTTCTTTGCACATCTAACATCTAGCACTAGTACATAGTAGGTGTTTAATAAATGCTTGTTGAATGGAGGGGACGAATCAATGCGAACCACACAAGTAGGCTCGGGTGGTCCTGGGGCTCCTTGCAGCACCCGGATGGAGGCTGCGGCCACAGGGCCTGGAGGGTTCCATGAGAGTCCTGGGAAAGCGCAGCTCTGCCTCAGAGCTCCCGGGTCTAGGAGAGAGTGGGCCTGGTGAAGCTCAGCGGGGAAAGCTGGGGAACGCTGGGGGAGGTGCCAGGTCGGGCACAGGGGTGTGAGGAGTGCCCCCAGCAGGAAGCAGTCAGCACCAGCTGAGTCCCACCCCTCAGGGTCCCCACCCCTGCCCCTGTGCTACCACCCTGCAGCCCAAAGAGGCGAGCTGAGCGTTGAGCTCAGTAGACTCCATCTAGAATAAAAACAACAATGGCAACACCAGCCTGGCCACACACCCTCTCCCGGCACAGGGGCATCTGGCGGGGGTCAGCCGGCTGCCTCAGGCCCCCCGGCCCCCTCCTGGTCTTGCTCTCCATTCTGGAGCCTGCGCACAATGCTGGTGAGGTCCAGGCTTCGGGTCAGCGTGTCCAGGAGCATCTGGTCCTTCTGGACGCCCTCCATGAACTCCTCCAGGGACAGCTCCCCTGGCGCAGAGAAAGGGAGTCATGGGGCGGAGGTGTTCGCGTCTCCCTGGCACCAGGGCCCAGAGCTGGAGTCTTGGGACAGGGACAAGGCCAGGGCTGGGGGAAGTGGCTGTGAGGGGGCCAGGCAAAGGAGCCAGAGGCCAAAGTGTCCTCCAGGAATCCCTAAAATCCAGCGGTGTCTGGGACCCTACACCCTGGTGACCCCCCTCCCTTGGTGATCCCCTCGCGGGCCTCTCACCGTCCCCGTTGACATCGATCTTGGCGAACACTGTGTCCGTGAACTCCTCCGCGGTCATGGTCGAATCGCTGCCGGGGTTAATGGCTCGGATGGCCTGGGGGGGAGTGAAGGGACCCATCCTCACTCAGTGGGGGGGGGCAGTGAGAGCTCCGCGGGCTCCCAACAGCAGGGGGGCGTGGAGGCCAAGGTGCCCGGCCGCAGAGTGGGCAGCAGCGGCAGAGCTGGGCTTCAGAGCTTACACGGTCTCTTGGTACACACGGGGAAACTGAGGCCCAGAGAGGGGGCGGAACGTGGCTCGGGTCACGCAGCTGGTGAGGGCCAGGGCTCCCACCAGGACCCTCAGTTCCATCCTGTCCCTTTCCGAGATGACAGCTCTGCCCGCTGCAGGCCCCCCCTCCCCCCTCTCAGCTCGGGTGCTGCCCCCGCCCCAGGCCCTGCCCTCTGCACCTGGAGTTACCCGGATGATGGTGTGCAGCTCATCGCGGTCGATGCATCCGTTGCCATCCACGTCGTAGAGCTTGAAATACCAGCGCAGCTTCTGTTCCACCTTCCCCTTGAGGACCAGGCTGAGCGCGGCCACGTACTCCATGAAGTCGATGTAGCCGTCCTGGGAGGGGCGGGGCGGGGCCGCCTTGAGCCCCGCCCCACCCGCGCCCCGCCCCCTTGGTGCCCCCCCCCCCATCTGTCCCGGAGGCCGCAGAGCCGCGCTGCCCCCCAGAGCTGCGATCACATCCACAAGCTAATCCCCCCTGCGCTGAGTGGCTGGCGCGGTCTCGGCGCAGGCATTTGGGCTGCAGCTGCTTCCCTGTGCTTCTAAAATTGAGCCCTTTTCATTGCTGGTTGGTGGGAGAAGAGACATGAATTCCGGGGGGAAGGATGGGAGGGGGTTAGATGAGCTTTTCCCAGCTGGGGTGAGGGCAGGAGGTAGATGTGGGGACAAGGAGCGCCTCTCTCGGTCTTTCCCTTATTCTTCATACCGGCAGCCACTTGGTGCCGTGGCAGACTGAGGCCTGGGAGCTCAGTAAGTCAGGAGCCTGGTCCTAAAGGGAGTGCACTGGTGAGGGTGCAGGTTTGAATCCTGGCTTTGCCCTTTCAAAGCCGCGAGATCTGGGACAAAGGGCGCAAGATGTCTGCAGCCCTCAATTTTTTCATCTGTAATCATCAAAATGGTGCCTGCCTCTATGAGTTCATGTATGCACAGCACGCAACACTGCCTGCATATAGTAAGTGCTCAATAAATGTTAGCTGTGATTATTACCATTAGTATAAGGAGATCACTATGCTCTCATGATGTGTATCCAGCAACGACACATCCCGACAGGACATTACGGGGTCCCAGGATGGGAGCATCCAACTCTGCTGGGATGAGGGCAGGCAGGGGGCTTAGGGTGGCTTCCTGGGAGAGGTGGTGTCTTCACTGAGCCTTGGAGGGGTTGGCCATGGTAGGGGTGGCACAGACATTCCTGCAGGACATTTCTCCAGAGTTCCCTGAGTGTCCACCAGCTGACCATCTGCCCAACCCTGCTGGTCCTACCAAGGGAGTCTCTGCCTACCTCCCCCCAAACTGCGTGAAGCTGGGAGAGGGAAGCCTGTGTCCTGCAGACAGGCTGAGCCCTGTAAGGGAAGGAGCGCTGGGTAAGAGCACATGAACTTGGAATCCAGCCCATATTCCCACACTTACTTTCAACTATGACTCTGGAACCAGGAAGCTGCTGGGAAGCAGATTTAGGGTCAGCACGAAGAACTCTTTAACAGGCCAAGTTGCCCATGGTGGAAGGGCCAGCCTCATTCAGTAATGAGCTCTCCGTCATTGGAAGTGTGCAAGCAGAAGCTAGAGCACTGTTATTGGGGATGTGGCAGAAGTTGGGCTGGGTGGCCTCTGAGATCTGGTTCTTTGCTGGCCTTTGGCCTTAGGTGAGGCCTTAAGCACTGTGAGGCTGGCCCTTCCACCATGGACAACTTGGCTTGTTAAAGAGTTCTTCGTGCTGACCCTAAATCTGCTTCCAGCAGCTTCCTGGTTCCAGAGTCTTAGTTGAGAGCAAGTACTGTGATCATAGTGAACATTTGTGAGCTTTCCCATATTCAAGGGCTTTCACACATGCCTTAGCTCATTCGGTCCTTGCTTAACCCCCCTCTCAGGAACGTGGGAATGGAGCGAGGGCTCCGTGCAGCAAGGCTCAGAGAAGTTCGGAAACAGCTAAGAGGTTTCCTCTGGGGGACTCGGGCTGTGGATGCTTTTGCTTTTCATTTTTATCTTTCTATATTGTTGGAAATTTTACAATGCGCTGTTTTACTTTTGTAATTTGTGGGGTTTTTTAATGGCTTATAAGGGACAATGGAGATATATAAGCTTTTGTTCCAAAAAGACCTAACCCACGTCTTAGGAGAGGGATGACCTTGGACAAGTCACCTGGCCTCTTTGAGGCAGTGCCCTCAGCTCTAAGGCAGGAATGACAGTATGTACTCTTCAAGACTGTGGCATGGATGAGATTCAGTGATAACACTACAACTATGCTAAGTTCTTTGTAGTGCCTCCGTGCTGAGGGTTTCATTCATTTTACTCATTTAATCTCACAGCCACTCCCAGAAGGTGGGTGATTTTGTCCCCATTTTCAGCTGAGAAAGCTGAAAGTGAGAGAGGGTAGGCCAGACAACTAATGAATGACAAATCCTTGCCTAGAAACTGGGTCTCCTCAGTCCTACAAGGTGCTCAGATGCAGGGATGGAAAATTCACACTGGTTTGGGCGCACCTGTGTGACTGCCAGGCACAGCCAAGCCCACGCAAAACTCTGAAACTTTGAAACATAGGCTTGTCCCCCAGGCCACACTCTCACTCACACTACTGTACCCCCAACCCTGCCCACCCAGCACAGCACTCTAGGATACAACCCTTTTTTAATTCAGGGGTGGCAGACACTTTCTGTAAAGGACCAGATGGCAAATATTTCAGTCTTGACAAAATGTAACTGCATGGGTGTGGCGTGTTCATTTATAGCAATAGGCCCACAAGCCATTGTTTGCACACCCAGTCCTAATTCCCCTCTGTATCAAATTTCCTAGCCAGTCTGCTAAACTGCTCTGTACTCAGGACAATGGGTAGAGGCAATGGGGCCCCAAGGGTGATTTAGACCCTTGGGGGTGTCCATGAGGCACTTTAGATGTTACAAAGATGCTTTTCACTTAAATAAATGTTTTTAAATTAATGTTATTATAGAACTGGCCCACAAACTCATGATTTCTCATATATTCATTCACTCATATAACAAATCTCTATTAAGCACCTACTGTGTTCCAGGCACTGTTTTTGGTGCTGAAGATACAGCAATGGTCAAGATAACAACCCCTGCCCTCATGGAGTTCATATTCCAGCAGGAGAGACAGACATAAAATAGTGGCTAAAATGTTATTCAATATCATGTATCAGAAGATAAGACATGCTCTGGGGGTGGGACTAGGAGATGCAGGGTTAGGGGCTACTCCCAGTAAAATAGGGTTTAAAGCAGGAGATCAGGGCAGATGTCATGGGAAGGAGATATTTGAGCAGAGACTTGTAGCAGGGGAAAGTGTGAGCCAAGCAGAATTCTGGAGGAAGAGGGTCCCAGGCAGCACCTAAGCCTTCAGGCAGGGGTGCGCATAGCATAACTAAGGAAGTCAGGTTTGGAACAGACTAAGTGACGCTTGCATGTGACAAAAATTGAAGAGATGGCATATGAATGACTCGGGTTAAGCAAATACAAGATTGGTGGTTGCCCCTCCCTGGTGTCATATGTGGGATTTTAGAGGGTCCTTTTGGAGACAACTCTTGACCTGAAAGCGTTTCCTTAGTAGGTGAGAAGCTGAGCTATTTTGGTGCATTTGGGGTAAGGTATTGAGGCTTTTCCCCTCCTGCTCAGGAATAATTGCTGCTTCTAGAAAATTTGAGAGGCCTAGGGCCCTGACGCCATCCCTCTTGGGCTCCAGTACTCTGCTCCCTCGCGCTCCCTTCAGGAAATCCCTTGGGCACCACGATGCTGCCCTTGAGGCTGGGATTTAAAGTCCATAATCTGCTTTGGCCCCTTGACCCTAAATAGTAGCGAGTTTTAAATAGCCTCTGAGCCCCAGCTTTCCTTAGAAGCCCCACCTACAATGGTGTTTGGCCCTCTGGGCGGTGTGGGGAGCTGGGAAAGCTCTGGGCAGCCTCTCCCTGTCTTGCAGACACATGGCAGGGCATCCTCACATCTCACCTTTCCAGTGAGGGCCAGCAGGGTGGGGACCAGCCAGGGTGGGGAAAAGAGCTGTGGGTTCTTCCACCACTACCTCTTTTTTTTTTAAATCCTTACCCGAGGATATTTTTTCCATTGCTTTTCAGAGAGAGAGAGAGAAACATCGATGTGAGAGAGACACATCGTTTGGTTCCTCCTTACTGGGGCCAGGATTGAGCCTGCAACCGAGGTACTTGTCCTTGGCTGGAATCAAACCCTGGACCCTTCAGTCTGCAGGCCGACGCTCTAACCACTAAGCAAACTGGCTAGGGCTCACCACTACCGCGTGACTGAATTGCTCCAAATAAATGGAAGATTTGCTATTGAAAACCAACAAACATCTTAACTAATGCTCCAACATCCATGGCAGACGCAGGTGCATAAGCCCACGCTGAGGGGCAGAGAATGGGTTCAAGGTCACCTAGCTGACGAAAACTAGGGCCCCAGACGCACGGTGCCTAATTCCTTTGTCAATGTTCCCTCTGGCTTATCCGGGCATCTTCACCCAATGCATCCAGGTGATTCCTTGGGGAAACATACAATTCGACCCCTGTGCAGACCTTGGACCCATTTGAGAAAAGGTAAACTGAAGTCACTGGATATTTTTCAGTTGAAGCAGCCTGGATTCCCCAGTGACCAGGCAACCCTATCTGTCCCCAGGTCTAGTGTTCATGGGTGACCCAAGTAACGTGTGCCTGCCCATACCAGATGAGCCGGGGCTGGGGCCTTCTCACCCTGCTCTCTACTCCCCACCCCTCCCTCTGCATCCTCATGAGCCTCTAGGGCCTGCCCAAAAGTACCACATACAACGTAAAGCACTTAGTAGGTGCTCAATGCCTGTCTTGTAAGTGTTCGCACTTGTTCCGAAGTAAATCAGGATATGCGTGTGGGAGAGGCAGAGGGAGCCATTCGGTTCAGCCTGCGAGCACTCTAAGTGCTGAGCTCTCTGCCTTCCCCTGGAGAGCCAGGGCAGGGATGGTCTCAGTCAATCCGAACCCCCAGCGCCTGACTCTCAGTAGGTGCTCAATGAAGGCGAGATCAATCGCATCCCTAACATGGACATTCAACCTCCCTGATAAATGAAGCCCCTCCTTAGCGGAGCCTGCTGTTCGCACATCTGCTCCCCCCCACTGGTTGGCCTCCCCAGGCACCCCTCCGACGCCCTGCACCCAGGCCCCTGCTCACCTTGTTGAAGTCAAAGGTCTCAAACATCCGCTCCACATACTGGCTGGTCGACGGGCTCAGGTTCTTGAGGCCAAAGAACTGGCGGAACTCATACAGGGTGAGCTGGCCCGAGGGGCACTCGGTCATGAACTTCTTGTACCACTGGTGGCACTCGGTGCTGCTCAGCTCTTCCACCGACTTCCCCTCCATCATGTTGCCCATGGTCCGGGCCTGTGGGAGGCTGGCGCCCAAGGTGGACAAGTCCTGTGCCCACTGCTCCCTGCAAGGGCCGCTTGGCTGTCTGGAACTGGGCCCTCCCGGCTCCCAGGCCTGAGTGCTCCGGGTCCGAGCAAGGAAGGAGCTGATGCGGGTGCAGGGGACTGTCAGGAGGAGGCGAGCAGAAGGCAGAGGGTAATGAGGGCTGAGCAAGCCCGCACCCGAATCCAGGGGGCTCCAGAGAACCCGTTCCAAGTCCCCACTAAATCCTTGCAGCCAATGAGGCCGCTCCTGGCAAGAGGAGTGAAAATAGAACAAACCTCAGAGGAGCGGAGGCCCAGGATTACAGCCTTGAGCACGGGTGAGAGGATTTTCTTGCCCAGTTGGCAGTCTCTTTATCCCCTTACCAGGACAGGGTGGGTGGCCAGCCAGCGCTGTCCCGGTCCTCTGGCCCCTCTCCCTCTGGTCCAGTTGAGGGGGCGCCTCCCTCAGACACGGGAGGGAGGCTCACGGGAATGGGGCTTGTTCCTCTTCCCTGGCTGTGCACCGCACAGGCCATCGCCATGGGGCTCCAACCCCCCGCCGAGAGCTAGCATAGGAGAGCACGTGGGGGATGCAGAGAGTGTGGGCTTCCAGGACAAGTCCAAAGCAGCCAGTGGGAACCCCCTCCCACAGTGTCCTGCACACGCATATGTGAGCCACGCACACACACTCCCAGGTCCTGTTCCTACCACTCTCTCAGATTCCTGGAGGCTGCAGCTTCCCCAGCCTGGGAGGCTTGAATTCAGCTCTGCATCTTACTCTGAACCTGACACCATGGCCTCCCAGGGCATGGGACTAGGCGACATTGAATGTGTGCCCAGTGGCCTGTGTGTGTGCATGTGTGAGTCTGGCACACACATGCATTGGTGAGCTGCTACCCGCCGGTCCTGGGAAGCTCCCAGGCCAAGCCTAGGGCCCCTTTATGCAGCAGCAGCTTTTCCTGACCCCTAGTGGAATGTTCTCTGGCCAGAGACTTTAACATTGGTTCATTTAAGGAGCCAGCACCCAGGTGGGTTTAAACTGGATGCTGCTGGGAAAGTCCAGAGCCAGCACTCACTCCACTCTGCCCCTTCCCAGTTTCCCTCCCTCCTTTACAGGTGGGCCATGCCTGTCCCCTGCCTCAACCAGAGGGAACCAGCATCCACACTTCTGCTTTCCCAGGAGGCGCTTGGATCTCGCCCAGGTTGTGCACTGATACACTAGAACAAAGGTGTCTTTTGTACTTGAGGAAGGGGTGCTTTTGGGGGGTAGTTTGTTACTGCAGCTAATCTACCCTCTCCTGACTGATACAAAGACTGCAATTTTAAATACTGCACAAAACGTCACGAGTCTTTCTAGCAGCACGAGGCTTGCTGAGCTCCTCTAGGGAACCTCAGCTGCGTACCTGAACCCTCCCACACTGCAAGGAGAGGATTCTTTACTGCAGGCCACAAAGCACTGGTTCTTCGGAGTGAACACTAAGGAAGATTTTTATATACATGTGTATGTATGTAAATGTACCTATATGTACATAAATTGTATGATATAACTATATAATGACATAAATGTATTTACATACGTTAGTTTATATAAATGTTATATAATCTATATTATATATAACATATTAGGTATCAGAGTACATACATATATATCTCAGACTTGGCCAGGTTATGCTGTAGTATCTAACCACTCTAAAACCTCAATGGCTTAAAGCACCCCAACTTTATTTCTTGCTCGTCTTTACTTGCTGGGTGAGCTTGAGCAAGTATCTTAACCTCCCTGGGCCTCAGTTTCATTCTTAAAATGGTGATAATCGTGCCTACCTCATAAGGCTATTAAGAGGATTAAATGAATTAAAATTAATATATAAAAAACATTTAGAGCAGGTCTGGCAAAGACTGAGTGCCCCATGTTAGCTATCACCGTATTATTTCTTATCTATTACTGTGGTGGCATGCTGTGGACTTTAGACTCTAGGTGCAGTTCTAGTGCATCTCAGGCACAGCAGTGTCCCTGGATAACAGCCAACCATGTCTCTTGTCCCTTTAGTCCCATTAACCATGGCCCTGGACTGTGTGTGGTGACAGACATCCACCTATGGTCAGGCTCTGGAGAAGGTAGAGGCCTCCATTAAAACCTTACTAGATCTAACTCCATTCCTGCCTCCCCACCTCCTTGCCTGCCTCTCCTAAAAGAAGCTGGAAAAGAGAATGGTTTTCTTAGCCTCTCTTGCAGTTAATAGTGGCCACATGATATGGTTCTGGACAAAGAAATGTAAGTGAAGGTCTGCCGTGGTTTTCTGGGGAAACTTTGCTTTCTTGATAAAAAGTGATAAACGATGCAGCTGGTCCTGCACTTCCCGTACTTTGGCCTTGAATGTGAATGTGACACCTGGAAGGTAGCAGCCTTCTTGGGACCGTGAGGTTATAAGCAGAGGGAAAGGCCAAGAAAACCAGAGACGTCAATCATCATTGTTGAGCTGCTGAACTCATGAGAATAACGAATCTCTCTCTCCACAATTCTGGCTATATTTGAAAAAGAATCTCCTTTTTATTTAAACAAAAACAAGCTCAGAGTCAGTCTGAGAATGGAGGCATCAGGATGATGGTGGTTCTCATGCAATTTTGTGTGAAGAAAGCCAGGCTGTTGCTCCTAGAAGGATTGCATTGGAACTGGACAGAAGGAAGGACCATGGCCTGGGGGTCAGCTCAGAGACATGGCCCAGCTCTGTCAGGGAAGGACAGTCACCGCCTTCCAACCATCAGGACAACCCAATGTCTGCATCCACAAGTTGTGCCCACTGCCTGGGCAAAGAAAGGAGCCCAGAGTGGTGGGGATCTGTGCCCCGAGACACTGCTCACCCAGCAGCCCTTCCTCAGGTGAACACCCCCTTTCAGCAGCTCAGGATACATATGAACCACCAGAAGCAAGACCCTGGACACCTAGGGAAGTATCTCCCTTCTTGATGAAGGTGTTTCCAAAGAGCTCCCTGCGAACCACAGGAGACTGGGTGGGCTGTTCCTCTGTCCCTGCCTCATGTGACATCTGCCAGATATTACCAGCCGCTCCCTCCTCAGTGGCCCCTCTCAGTCCCACTCTCCAGTCTCCCCCCAAAGACCTGGGCACCAAGTCAGGGAGGACTGGGATTCATACCACAGCCTTCAGGAGAGGTGAGTACACAGAGTGGACACAAAGAGAGCCTCGTGGCTTCCCCGGGCTGTTTTGTCTGCAGGAATCCCTCCTGGGACAGATGCCATGCCAGAGTGAGAGGGTCCACTTGGCAGAATGATGCCAAGGAGAGGAATGTGTGTGTGTGTGTGTGTGTGTGTGTGTGTGTGTGTAGGGGGTGGGCAGTGCAGGGCAGGTGCCAGAAGTGGAAGCCAGGCCAGGAAGAGACTGGAGGGGCCGCAAACCCAGGCCTGACGATTCTGTATCAAGGCTGCCTGCCGGCCCACTCGCCTCCTCCACAGAAACACGACAGAACCCTGAGCACCAGCTATTCTGCCTCTTGGGACCATCCCACCCACACCCACGTGAGACCTAGGCCAGCTTCTTTAAAAGGTTCCTGGAGCCCTGGCTGGTTTGGCTCAGTGGTTAGAGTGTCGGCCCCTGGACCAAAGGATCAGGGTTTGATGGCTTGTCAGGTTCAATTCCCTGAGTGCAGGAGGCAACCAATTGCTGTGTCTCTCTCACATCGATGTTTCTCCCACCTCCCTTCCATTCTATCTAAAAAAGCAATTGAAAAATATCCTCGGTGAGGATTTAAATTTAAAAAAATGGTTCCTGTAACCTTCCATGGAGGCTGCTCTACCAGAGTGAACCTCAAGGGGGAGACCATTCTTCAGGGGACAGGAGGAGTGTCAGCTAGGGCCGCAAAGATGCTGGCCTTGGCAGCGGCCTCCAAGGCTACCAGGTCTGGGCGGACAGCGAGGCTCCCGTTCATCTCTGCAGCCCGCGGGCCGGCCAGCGCCAGGTGCTCAGCAGGTGCCTGGGGACAGCTGAGTGGATGGGGGATAGGGCTTTCGGAGGGACAGAGACGGAAAACTTGTACTTATCTCTGCTGCTCTTCAAAATCCCACTGCAATGGCCATAAATGCACTTTTATTTATTTATTTATTTTAAATATATCTTTATTGATTTCAGAGAGAGGACAGGAGAGGGAGAGAGAGAGATAGAAACACCAATGATGAGAGAGTCATTGATCGAGCCCGCAACCCGGGCATGTGCCCTGACCGGGAATCGAACCTTGATCGCCTGGATCCTAGGTCGACGCTCAACCACTGAGCCACGCCCGGCTGGGCCATAAATGCACTCTAAAAGCTACATATCCACAGAGGCAAAGAGAGGGAAGACGGCAGATTAGAGCTTCTAATAAAATTATAGGAAACAGGAGGCAGATGGACAAGTGGAAGCCGTCAGATCAGAGTGCAGAAAGCTGAGACTTAAATGCTTTCAAGGAGCAGGAAGACATGGAAGTTGGCGCACTCACCAAGCCCATTCCTGCCTCAGGAGGCTCAGGAGGTGGGTGCGGAAGATGCCCTGAAGGCTGGGGTGCAGGTAGAAATATTAGAGGACGGGCAGAAAGTTTGTGGAAGGAGCAATTGCTTCCCCAGATGCCCTCCACAAGGCAGCAGAACAGGCGTCTGGAGGCATCTACCCCCTGCTGACCCCGGCCAAAGGTTATTCTGGAGATTTGAACCCAAAAGGCCTTAGCCTCTGGGCACCGCTCAGGAAGAGAGGAGGGCTGCTATGAACACTGGGGGTTAAGGGAAGAGTGAGACACCCCCTCCAGCTCCTTCCCATGCTGGCTCCTCAAACACCCACAACCAGGCAGGAGAGGCCTGGTACAGATGCCAAATGGACTGCTTTCCGCCCCGATCACCAGACGGTTGAGGAAACCTCTAACCTGAAAGAGAGCCTGCAACAGACAAAAACCTGGCTTCTAAGCTGTCAGGGTGGCCTTCAGGGGGGTTTTGAGTCTTCCTGCCTCCTTACCATCTCCTTCTCAGAGAAAGGCACCAGGGAAGCCTGGCCACAGCCCCGGCTGCTCGTCGGAGTCCCTGGACATCCTGTCCTGATATCCCACGCCAGCCCCAACCTCCTGTGCTCCAGAAGTGTATGCCCCTGAATACGCCATGCTACCTAGAATGGGACGTGAGGACCCCTAGAATGAACCCAGTTGGATTCACACAGTGGTTTGATGGTAAATATTTAACCACTGACTCTCTGGGAAAAAGAAACCCCAATTGGTAGGTGTTTGCTAATTTCAGTGGTGTAAATACTCCCACAGCCAATTTCAAGCTCCCAACATGAAATCGCTGATTGTGGAGTTGGGAGGAGAGGCCCACAGTAGGCTCTCACAGGCCAGTCAGAGCCAGCTGCCACCCCACACGGATTCACTCAGGGTGGCAGTGACCAGGGACTCATTCAGGCCACTGCTATGGGTCAAGTAGCCTCTGCCTTCATCCCTTCTCCATGATCCGAAGCTCATGAGCCTAACCAACCTCAGGGGTAGCTCTTCTGGACCAGAAGAGAGAGTGAGACAGGAAATCCATCCCCACCAACAAACAGCAAGGCAAATGTGGTGGTTTTATATAAAGCTAGGGCTGGAGAGGAGGACCCTCGAGACTGGGTTCACTCCCTACATCACTTCCCCCTACTCCAGTGGCTGCTCTAACGTGCATGCGGTGTGAGGCCCTCATAGGAGAGCTGGGGTGTGGTCAGCTGATGTATCCTTCTTGTATTTGAGGGGTTGCCCAGCCTGACCATGGGGAGGGTATGACCAGCATGGGCTTCGCTTGGAACTAAGGCTCTGAAGGGATGTGAGGTTTCTTCGTAGGGTAAGGGAACTAAGAATCTAGTCCTTCCAAGTCTTCAGACCCCTCTGGACATAACCTTGCTGTAAAAACCCTATGACCTCAGTTTACGCACTCAGACACCCATTCAGATACCAGGGAAAGGAAGAACAAACTTTAATTGCTGCCGAGAAGAGAGACCTCCCTTTACCAGAGCGGACAGTGGGCATGGCACAGCTGTCCTGGCCAAGGCATGGTCCACTGCCCCTGGGGTGAGCAGCCCCTCCCCTCCAGGACCCGGGATCGTGGGTAAGGGGCAGGCGGGGGGCTCTGGCTGGCACCAGACTAGGAACGCCACAAAACCCTGTTAGCAGGAGGCACGTCAAAGCGCTTGCGGGTATGGTCAGTGTCCCGGCGGTACAGGTAGCCACAGGTAGGCTTCTGCAAGGTGCAGAAGGGGCTCAGTAAGTTGGAGTACTGGGAAGTGTAGAAATTGAACCTGAGCTTGTCCATGTTCTGGCCCCTGGGGTCCACCACCACCGGCACGTAAGCTGCGGCCAGAGTGTGCTCGCGGTCCTGCTTCCATGACCGGGACAGGGGCGACAGGGACGGTGGAGCCTTCCCCTTTTTGCCTGATGGTGTCTTCGGCCCACAGCTGGGTACTGAGGGTTTCTGCGAGTCCTGGGGAAAAGGAAAGAAGGGGACAGCTGGGGCACTGGGACTGGGACTCCCGGGGCCAGGGGCAGGAGGGGGGTAAAGGGCCACTGGACAGAACCCACAGAGCCACTGGGAGAGAGCACAGCTCTGCTGGCTGGGGAGCCAGGCACCTCCAGGCTGAATCTTCAAGGTTGGCTGACCTCCCCCCTGCAATGCCGACCTCCCCCTGCATCTCGAGGCCTGTGTGAGCTCAGAGGCTGGGAGCTGGGGTCATCCTCAAACACCAGTACCATTCCTCCCACATCCAACCTGTCAGTGTCCCCATGTCACTCTCCTCTCCCTGCCCTCTGCCACCGCTCTAGTCTCGCCTCTCTCCTACAGGGTCACTCAGCCTTCTACCAAGTCTTCCTGCCCCCTCACCGGCTGCACTTTCAGCCTGCGCTTCCCACTCACACCCAATTAATCTTTCTGTATTAAGGGCCAGGCCGTGTGGCTCTCCTCCTCAAAACCTCTCTGGTCTCTACTGCCTAGAAAAGAAAGCCCAAGGCCCCCAACCTTTAAGGATGCGGCTCCAGCACCCCATGTCCCAGCCTACCCCCTGGCCTCCGGGCCTTTGCTCAGGTGGCCTCCCCAGCCTGGCACCCTCCTCCCTTGCATCAGGGAAATTCTCTTTCCCTTTCAGCCTCAAGTGCCCTCTTACCCTTATCGTTGACATAACAGGCTCCCATTCATTCTTTCACTCAAAATAATTTACGAGCGCACAATCAACACTGGTCAGGTGAATTGAATTCTGGTAAGCTCCAGCCGGCCCATTCTATTTTAGAACATCTCTCATTGTTAAGTGTCTCCTACAACAATGCCTGCTCTCCGGGACAGGCACTGCGGGGTGGCCAGGTGTGGAGGGAGGTTCACCCTCCAGGAGTTCCCCATTGCCACATTTATCAGGTTGTACTGACATTTCTTTTCTCCTCTGTCATGGCCCTCCTTGACTGCCCTCTGACTTTTGAACCCCCAAACTATTTCCCAGGGATGACAGGATAACCCAAGGGACGAGATGCCTGTCTGTCAAGCTGGCTCTGTCCTGTTTCCCTGGCTACAGCTATTGGGAGGGACCCATTTGCTCTCTGAGAACACAGCCCTGGGGATCCGGGAGGGAACCCCTTACTGCAGAGTTACTGGAAGCTGAGCCCCCACCATTTTATAAAAGAAATCCCCGGCATTCAAGTCTTAGTGTACACTCTTTTGCGTTTAATTTACAAACCATTTGCACAATTCAAACACTCCCAGGGCTTTCCCAAAGGCAGTCTTTGCTCCTAGAGGTTCCTACCCACGAGTATATTATATGTGCCTGAGCTTTGCATTTCAAAATTCTTCCTATCCTTCCAAGCCAGCCGCTCTCACGACACCTCCCCCAGAAAGCCTCTGACGCTGCAGCTTCAGGCACTCCTCCTGGGGTGTGATCCTTTGCTGGGCTGGGACTAGGGGGAGGCAAGTGCATGGGTTGGAAGGCGGTTGGAAGGAGGTGCTCACTCAGTCCCGCGTGGGCACGGCGAGTGCTTCCTCGCGGCTGGCACGGCTGGCTCTGCCTGCCTCATCCTGGTCCCAGATCGCGGTCCGTGGGGCTCCTGCTAATGCTCCAACAAGCCTGTGAGCCGCTCCCAGGGGTCAGGACCACATCCTAGTCACCTCTGTGTCCCTGGGGCGTAACCTCCTGCTGGCGCACAGCCAAGCCAGAGAGGGGCGTGAACAAGTACTCAGCAGCCTTCCAGACTCTTCCATGCTCAGCCCCAGCAGTGAGCACCGGAAACGAGCTATGATGGTCATCAACGATCATTTTCACCGCTGGTAATGGGCATGGCACCAAACTAAGTGGATTATCTCTGCTAACCCTCACATGAATACTTTAGGGAAGGTATTATTATTAACCCCATTTAAAGCTGAGAAAATGAAAACAGGAGGTCACATGGCTGGTAAAAAGCCAGGCTGGGATTTGAACCCAGGCTTGGCTCACCCCAAGGTCCACACCCTATACTCCATGACGCATCCTGTGTCCACTGCACTATGGGGACAGGGCCTACAAGTCATTTCTGCCCTCATTCCATCAACTTGCTGAGCTCCTGCCAGGCGTGCTGGACGACAGGGGAGCCGCCCGGCTGCCCCCCACAGCCCCGCTCACTCGAGAGCAGGCAGCCAGGCGGCCCAGTGCGGCTGCAACGCTGGGGGTTTGGATGCTAGAATCTGGCTTTGGGTTCTTGGCATGGACAGGACGGTGCACTGAGAAGCATGAGGTTTATTCTATGAATTACCATCTCTCAGCAGAGCTGAGGATATCACTGCTTCATGCACTCATTCATTCATTTGAAATTCTCTGTCTTATATGCCAAGCTCTGGGTGTGCAAATAACAAAAACATCACAAATATGAACCCAAATATGAAAATCGGGACAGCAGGGCTTCTCCGCTCTGCACTTGGACATTTGGGCTGGATGATTCTTTATGGCGGGGCTGTCCTGGGCATTGCAGGACTGTTGGCAGCATCCCTGGCCTCTACTTACTCTACCCACTTCCCAGTTGTGACAGACAAACATGTCCCTCATCCCTGCTAATGCCACCTGAGGGTAGTGAGAATCACTGCCATAGAGTCCATGACAATCTCTTTATCCTTGGTGTTGAGGCTGATAGCCTGGCCCAATAGAATCTTCCCTTTCCTGGGCCACAGAAGCAGCTCAGGTTTCTACCTGTCAAGCGTGATTCTGAGGATGTGAGGTTCTGGTCCTCCAGACACGGCAGAAGGGCTCAGCCTGTGGCCATGGAGACCGGGGAGCTGCAGAGGCCCCCACTGCCCACCTCCACCTGCTCCCCGGCCCACCCTTCAGTCTTGGCCACTTGGACCCTGCACCTCGGGCTCAGGAGGCCTGTGTCAGGAGTCACGGAGGCAGGTGCTTTCAGAATGGTTGGGAGTCTTACCAGAGACCCCACAGAAGGAAGGGTGGCACTCTTTGCTAACAGAATTGATCATCTATCAAGTGCCAGTTCTGCAAAAGCTCCTGAGAGCAATTTGAGATCCACTCCCAGTTTTCAAATGCAGATACTCCTGCTCTGGGGTGTGTAAGCTCTCCTCTGAGCTCACGCAGGCAGGAAGCTGGGTGCAAGAACCTTGTAGAAGTCCCTCGGTTAGTGAGTAGTTAGTGCAAGAGCCGGGAGTTGAACAATCTCTTCCCTCTGCCCGACTCAGGCCCAGGCTCGGGCTCACTCGCCCTGGTCTACAGTCAGCTATGTCCCAGCTGCTGCTGCAACACTCAGGACCCTGGTCGGGGGCCTCAGGGCCCCAAGCACATCCAGGGCGAGGCCTTCGCAGAACTGGGACAGAGGGACAGTCTCCAGAAGGGGGAAGAGGAGGAGAGGGAAGAGGAAGAGAAGACATTTGTCAAGGAGGAGGAAGGGGGAAGCCCGGGCGGCCCCAGCCCTGCCCTGCCTGTTCCAGGGGCCCAGAAGGCTCCAGGTGACTAAGCTCGGGGCTGAGCCCGCCCCTCCCCTCCGCAGGGCCCAGCGCTGGCAGCTCAGGAGGGAGGGTGGGGCCTCACTGCATTCTTTCTAGGTTAACATCTGGTTTCATTTAACCATCTCCTCCCCACTCGAATCCTCCCTATCAAGTGTGTGTGTGTGTGTGTGTGTGTGTGAGAGAGAGAGAGAGAGAGAGAGAGAGAGAGAGAGAGAGAGAGAGACTGACTGACTTTAGGAAAGTGGTTCACAGCCGGGGGTGATTTTCCCCCAGGGGCCACTTCACAATCTTAGGAACATTTTTGGTTGTCACACTGCAGGGTGCTACTGGCATCTAGTGGGTTGAGGCCAGGGATGCTGCTAAACATACCATGCAGGCAGCTCCACAGCTAAGATGGGCAGCCAATGTCAACAGTGCCAGGGCTGAGGAGCCCTGGTTCAGAGGTTTGAGGGTGACCCCTCTCCCCTACCTGCTTCCTGCAGCCCCCATTCCACAGGGAACAATGAAACTTAAAGGGCAAGCAGAGGGTCCTACCAGCCCCTCGCCTCCCTATTTTCGCTTGGAGTTCCAGGTAGAGCCCAAAGAAGGAAACCGAGCAGAACTCTGCCTCCATGCCCGCATCCCAGCGGGCAGAGCTCAGCAACGCTTGCGTGGGTTTGTCCCTTACACCAGGGCTTAGAATGGGGAAGAGGGTGACTCAAGAGTAGAGCTTTCTAGGTAGGGCCAGAAGGCCTCATACGTGACATTACTACAGGTCTCCTGGGGAGACACTCTGTCCCCTCAAATACTCCAGGCCCCCTGGCCCATCCCCCAGCCAGGCCCATGCCGGACATTCCCCCACCAGCACCTCACTCGGGAAGGCCGCCTCCCTGCTGAAACGCGGGTTGCACTGGGAGAGGCCTCCGGTTAAGCGGGCACTTGGTTCTGTGGAATGCGCCTGGGCCTTGAGGTTGAAGACCTGGGCTCACGGCCTGGCTCTGCCCTTACAGGCCCTGCAGGCTTGGCCAAGTGGCCAAACCTCTTTGAGCTTCAGTTGCTTCATCTGCAAAATGCGGGTAATAAGGCTGCTGTCTCTTTCATCAGCTTGCTGTGGGGTGCGATGCGTGCGGGAACTGTGCAAGCACGAAGCAAATGCTGATTCCTGCCAGCCTGGTTTTGAGTACACTCTTCTGAACCTTTATGAGAGCAGTTTGCCTGCGCTGGGGGCAGAGGGTTGGAAGGGCATAGATGGGGAGGGGCAAACCGGGCCTCAGCTTCTTTGTGAGGCTGTGTGACTTGGGGGCCTGGAGTTCAAATTCCAGCTCCACCATCCACCAGGTACATGACATTTTAGTATTTATAATACTCTGCCCCTCAGTTTGCCCACCTAGGAAGTGGGAATAACTAGAGAATCTATCTCATAAGGTTACCATGAGCATTTCTTGAGATACTTCATATGAAGTGTCTAGACCTCTCAAGCACTCTATAATGTTAGCTATGAGATGGGGTAATGCAAACTAAGAGTCCAGGAAGTGTCTTGGGGATGCGAAGGGGCAGAAGAGCCAGAGGCGTTGGATAGTGGCCCATGTCCTGCCCCTCACCAGGCCCTAGAGCAGGGGAATGTGGTGGTCTGCAATACTGGCCCCTAAGCCTTTTGCAAGAGGCCCCCAGCTCCTAGCAGGGGGCCAGGCTGGGGCTTTCCTACTCCTTCCTGCTAATCAAACTTCTTGTGACCGTGGGTTGCCCTGATCGAGCCCCGTGATGTCATCCCACCTGGGCCATCCTTGACCAGGGCTTTCCTTGGTGGTGAGATGGAACTTCTGGTAGTCAGGGGCTCCAGGGGCTCGAGGGGCTCCTAGGCGTTCCCAGGGGCTCTTGGGAGGCTACTGGGAGTGCCAGGGTGGGGAGAGTCTGTGTGGGCAGTGACATTGTGATGCCTCTTTGACAACACAATTCCTTCTGTCTTCCTAAAGAGATGGGGACAGGGCTGGGAACTGAAGTTTCAAGGCCTGGAAAGGCCTTTTTTTTTTTAATCCTGACACTGACCCACTCTGCAATGCCCTCTTCCCACAGTCTCCCAGAACCCCTGAGCTGTGGGTAGTGCGGTAAGAGGGGAGAGGGAAAAATCATCCTAGCTGTCCAGGTTCCTCCCAAAGCCATGCTTTCCCCCAGGCTGCTCAACATGTCACAAGGAAGCACTGGTAGGGAGAAAATGTACCAGCCAACTCATCACTCTTTCTCTTTCTTCCTCTTTCCCTTTCTTTCTTTCTTTCTTTCTTTCTTTCTTTCTTTCTTTCTTTCTTTCTTTCTTTCTTTCTTTCTTTCTTTCTTTCATACATGGGGTTTTTTTGTATCTTTAAAATATGGCAAATAACTCTGAGGAATCATCCAGCACCTTGCTGTTTCTACCGCTGGACAACTTAGATCTTACCCATCAGCTGCTAAACTGATCCTTTTTCAGAAACATAGATACCCCCAAACTTTTTCTGATAGCCTTGTTGTGGTTGCTGGATTGTGAGTCAAGGCAGCTGGATTTGATACAAGTTCAATGTCGTTTCTTCAAGAGTCAACTCATCTTTCTGGGCTTGAGATACCTGACCTAATCCAAACACTGCAGATGTATTTTTTCGCCCAAGAAATTTCAGATTTCAGCAAGAGAACCATTCTGAATGGGGACGTGAGCGCGCACAGACCTCACCTTGCCACGGACGCCCCGTGTAACACCCTCGATCGCGTTCTGTACGCGACTGCAGACAGCGTGGACCGTGGCCAGTTCCTTTCTATTTCCCCACCGTTTGTCAACCTGGAGCCTCTTCTTTTTCTTTCCAAGGAGCCTGAGTTCCCCACTGATGTGACTGAAGTCCCTCCGCCGTCACTGCGCGTCCCTTGAGAGTGACGTCCACCCTTTCTGCAGTGCCAAGAGCTGACGCTGAGAATGTCTTCATCCTCGCAGTACCTGCGCCCAAGAGCCCGTTCTCTCCTTCTGTGTGCCCTCCAAATTAGAGATGATGGACGGGCGGATGGGTGGATGGAGGAGTGGGAGAGCAGATGGGCAGAGTGTGCGTAGATGGTAGATGGTAGACGAGTGGTCCCTGCTGGCTTGAGCCCTGCTCACCTTTTTAGCCTTGTCTCTGGCTATCTTTCCTCTATGCAGTAGTTAGTTTCTTAAACACACCCTGCTCCCTTCCCTCTAAGACTTTGCATACTCTCTTCCCTCTCCTGGACCGCTTCAAATAGGGGGTTTAGGAGATGCAGGGATGGATGGATAGATAGACAGACAGGTGGCTAGGTGGGTTGGCTATGGGTGAGGAGATGGAGAGGTAGTCAGTAAATGGATAGATGATGGGTGGGCGGTTATGTTATAGAGGATGAGATTGCAGACCCAGGCGTCAGGCTCTTTGAGCTTGAATCCTGGATCCACTACTTTGCTAGTGTGTAAACTTGGGCAAGAAATTGACCTCTCTGTACTTCTGTTCATTCATGTGTAAAATGAGTGGACTAAAGGTCCCTATCTAATAGAGCTGGACAAAGCACTTAAGACAGTGCCTGGCAGAGTAATCGCACAATAAATAGTAGCTATTATCCTGTGTGGGTGGGTAATTGGATTGACGGGGATTGCTGAATGGGCTGTCTTGTCCCCATCTTAAAAAACCAGGCCCCTCCTTCCTCCCTAGGGTACCATCTCCTCAACACCAGACTTGGAGGGCACCTACCAGGAATGTGCCAGAAATACCACATGTAGAGAGACCTGGGCTTCTTCCTGGGGTTGGGGGGTGGGGAGTGCAGTGGGGGAGGACCAGGGGAGGGAGATAGAACAGGCTGGTGACTTCCTGCTCTCTGACACTGTGGCTTGGGCTGGGCCCAGGACTTCTTTCCTCCCTGGGAGGCATTACATCAGCCCTGGCTATTGGTTACATATGGGGTGGACTTTGGGGCCTGAGGCAGATTGGGAGTTGGGGTGTTGATGACTTGTGCACTGTGCTAAGATCTCACACCTTGATGGTGATGACCCCTAATTTCTGAGGCGGCTGGGAGGGACCAGGAGGGGAGGCTGGCAGGGAGGAGGGAAGAGCAGTAGCAAGCAGGGCTTGCCCTGCTGGAGCCTCTGATGAGGGATCTCCAAGGGGCTGGGGGGGTGATGTCTTGCTTGGGAGAGGGAGGGGAGGTGGGAGCATGGCATTCTGGGTAGAGTGGTCAGCATCTCTGGCTCTGGGGAAAGTGGCTTGTGTCCCAGCCCAGGGCCTGAAGGAGCTGTCAGAAATGAGCCCAGGAGGCTGGAGGGGGTGTAAGGTGTTTGGGGGAGCAGGGCACCATGACTCCACACACATCACACTCTGTCTCAGCCCAAGAGGAGTTGAGTGCTGGGCTGATTGCTAGGAGTCCCCGGAGACCTGAGATAATTTCCATCCCCTCTCTGGGCCTCAGTTTCCTTATGTGTACAATGAGGATATTGGGTCCCTCTATCTTGGACATTTGAAGGAGGGGGAATTGAATCACTTCCTGAGGACTTCAGGCACAAACACCCCCCACACACCCATTTGACCATAGAAATGGGTCCTGCCAGGACCCATCCCAGGCTATGTCACCCTCCCTATGGGAACCTCAACAAGGGGCAGTGGCTTGGGAGACCTCTTTTAGGGAGGCCTGGCTAGTCAAGCCATATCTGTCTTATTTCATTTGTAAATCACAGAAGCGCTCAGATCATGGTCTCCAGACCCACTCTGTCTAGGTTTAAACCCCAGCTCTTCTCTTCTGTGTGACTTTCACAAATCATTAACCTCTCTGTGCCTAAATTCTTAATCTGCAAAGTGGGGCTGATAAGAGAATGTACCCCGAATGCTTGTTGTGAGGACTACGCGAATTTAGAAGAGTGCCTGCTGCAAGGTAAGTGCTGGGAGTTATATTGTTATTATTTCTAAACTTCGAAAGACACCGAATCGGTCCTGCCTCTGGGAAGTCCCCTTTCTCTGACTTCTCTGCCACACTTCTGGCATGACCTCATTTTACTGATCATCAAGGTTCCTGGAAGGGAACTGTGATCTGTACCCACAGCACCTGGTGGTGTCTGGGAAGGATGAGGAGAGACGCAGGGCTCACGGGAGGATCCACTGACACCCCCACACCTTGCCACCCATGCAGCCGCCACCCCTCCTGCCCTTTCTGCTGCTGGGGCGCAGGCAGGTGGTTTTAAGTGTCCCGCTATTTACTGCCTTGCTCTAAATAGGTCTGGTTACTGGGACATTCTCTCCACCCCTCCTTACCTGCTGTGTGATTTGGACAAATTACTTAACCTCTCTGATCCTTACTTATTTTTCCTTTGTTGGATGAGTACAGGAGGCTGAGTTATTCACACATCTCGCTTCATGGTGCATTATCATTCCTGGTCTGTGAGGGCCTCCTCTCTCATTGTATTTTTCTCTCCCCTTTATCTTCAGTTTCCAACCACTCTCCACCCACCCCAGCCAGAGGCAACCATTCTCATCTGCTTAATGAGTATCTTCTTGTTTATATGTGTTCTTGCAAAATATACATATTATTGTTTTGTATGCAGGTTGTTTTTATGTACGTAAATGCCATGTGTGTGTTAGATCGCCTTCTGTTTACTTTGATGGCTCCCTAATGTTTTTAAGATTCGTCCGTGTTGCTGCATGAGCATCGAGTTCCTTGCTTCCGATTACTACTCCCCCAGGGATGGAGCCCCAGGTGCCTCCAACGACTCATCCCCACAAACAGCACAAAAATGACATCACATCCATGTTCCACTATGGGCCTGGGTGAAGACATAGTCCCAAGAGCAGAATTGGTTGGCTGTAGAGTATGAGTAAACATCATCTGGAGTCTTCTTTTCTCCATCTGCAAAATGGGAATATTGCCCCCTCCCTTGCAGGGCTGGCTCGAAGGTAGCGGGTTAACGCGTGCAATTCACTCGGCCCTGTGTCTGACACAGAAAGACGCTCAGTGAATCGTAGATGTGGCTGTTTTTCTTCCTAGGTCTCAGGGAGAGAGGGAGAAATAAGCCAGACCCAGGACAAGTTGCATAGAAATGTTCCCAGGGCTCGAAGTCCCAGTCCTGGAGTTGGTCTCCAAAATATGGGAGAAGCCTGTGGGGCGGTGCCCGGAGGGTAGGACTGATCTCGAAGGTTAACAGCTCCCAGAGCCCGGGCGCAGGCCTGGTGCAGAGCAGATGGCTGTGCCCGGAAAATGCTTATTGCATCCCATTTCTCACCTCTTTCCTCAGAGCAGGAGCAGCTGCCTCTCACAGGAAGTGCCCCACATTTGCTGTCCTGTGTCTGCTCTGCCAGCCAGCCAGCTTTTTAACCAGATGTGAAACCGCAGCTGAAGGCTGGATCCCACCACCCCCCTTTTCAGGTGGAGAGGCTGAGGCTCAGGACCGCTCCGTGGTCTCACAGGTGTGTGGCGACGTGGCAAAAGTCCACATTTCCAGGTCCCCCCTCCAGTGCTCTTTAAAAAAAGAGAGCGCACCCCATGTCAAACTATGTTCTTTACTATTTGTAGAGCTTAAGTTTAAACAAATGGTCTTCCAACAGAGCAGATTACTAAAAAGTAAAACCCGGTAAGGAGTCCTGGCATTCCAAGAGAACCTTTCCCACGGTCTGTTTCCTTCCAATCCCTGGCCATTCACAGGTACACTTTAAATATTTATAGTTGCAACCTACATAGAATTTTGGGGTTTGTACTTAACATTCCTTTTTTTCTTAAATGCATATATTATTTCAGACTGTAAAATGTGTTTTGTAATGGGATATTTTTGCCTGGCCTTCAAGGTGACCTTGTAGACACCTGCTCCACCCTGTCTCCTGGGCCCCCCGTTGACTTTTCCTTCTGAAGATCTTTGCTGGATGGGCACTGCTCTCTTGCAGCCTCTCATAGCCTCTGTTCTGTCTTTGTGTTCTCCGTTTACCATCTCTGTGTCCAAAGGGTAGAGAAGGGGGGACAGGCCGAGTACCTACCATGAGTCAGACTCTCTGCTGGGTACTTGAACCCACTATCTCACTGAATCGCATAACAATGTGACAGTAATAGCCCCTATTTTACAGATGAGCAAACTGAGGCTGGAGAGTTGGTAACTCAGCCAAAGTCACACCCTTCCTGAGCAGCTTAGTCAGAACTGAAACCTATTCCCCAGCAAGGACCTTTTCCCTCCTTGTGATGGGCCATCAACAGAGTCCATGGTTACAAAGGGAAATGAGTCTCCCCCCCAGCGCCTCTGAACACACTCCCCACCCAGGGCTGGACCTTGGATCCCACGCTCTCAGGCACCAGGTAATGACTTCTCAGGGCCCCCTCTCAGGATGTAGGAGTCCACACCGGCCAGATTTCCTCTCAGCCTGCCCAGCTCAGAGGAGTGTGAGTCAGGGATTGGAGCCCACCCCTCCCTGCAGGCTGAAGAGCCGTCTCAGGAACAAGTCCAGCATCAGGTGTGTCTGGCCTGGAAAACAAGGGGCTAGACGAGACGTTCTGAAGCTCAGTGTCATCTGGGAGTTGGGATGACCAGAGGTCTGACTTTTGCCCATGGAGAGCTAGCTGCAGAGACCTGGGGTGATGATGAAGGTGACTCTCAGAACTCTCAGCCTGCCCTTCTCTGACTCAGTGCACTCTCAGCGCTTGGATTTGCTGGAGGAAAGACCACAAACGCTACAGGGGCCTGAGTCTCGGGGGAGACTGCAGCTTCCAGGCCCCAATCCCACCCCACATTCCAGAGCTGGCCAGTAACTGGCTCTTGGAAGTTACTACATAATTGCCTTGCAGAGACTTAATTACAGGACTGGGCTTTTGGCAGTTTTGAGAGGAGCCTGTTATTTGGCTGTTTCTTTATTAGGAGAGCAGGTGTGAGGTGTTGTTATTAGATGGAGTGGGGGCCGAGCAGCAACAGTAAAGGGTGCTGAGCTGGACAGACAATTGGGACCCATCCCTGCCCCAGGGAACTTGGCCACAAAAGCTGCCAGGCTGCCAGGGTGAAACTTCAACTAGGGTGTCCGGGGCACTACTTACTCACCACTGAACCCTGGCCATCCAGAGACTTCCCCTGAGCCCCCATAACGTGGGAATGAAACTGGGGTGAAATGGGTGTGTAAGGGCGAGGAGAGCAGCCTCAAGCCCTCCTGGTGTTCACACATCACTCTGGTTTCACCTTTCCCTCCAGCCCCAAAAGGCAAGGGCACCACAAGTGCGGAGAAATGAACAAACCCTTAAGGAGTACCGTGTGCCAGGCCCTGCCCTGAGCACTTCACATCCATTATCTTATTTAATCATTGGAGCGACCCTGGGAGAGGGTTAGGTTACCACTCCCATGCCACAGCTGGGGAAACTGGCCCAGAGTTGGGTGGGTTTTTTTACTTCTAAATGCCAGCTGTTTACCTTCCTTTCTTCCTAAGAAATGTCCCCCAAACTAACAACTTGCTCTTTCTGCTTCTGTCACCAGCACAAAAGTGAGGCCCCATCCCCCCCTGCTTGTATCAATTAACCACCTGACAACCAGTTAACCAACGAATTAAGCCCCTTCCCTTAGCCCCTCAGCCTATGCTTTCTCCTTCCCATCCATTCTCCATCCAGATGTTAGATGAACATCCTTATAACACAGCTGTTACCAGTCACCCCTGCCTGCGTGGTCAGCAATGCCTGCTCCTGGCAGCCAGAGCTTCTCAAACCTTAAGTTGCTCCTGAATCATGCGGAGATCTTGGTAAAACAAAGATGCTCTCTTGGGTACTTTAATCCATCAGCTCACTGAAACTCATAATGACCTTAAATTAACAGCCTGTTTTACAGATGAACAGACTGAGGCCCAAACAGGTTGCTCAATGTCTGGATGGGGCCGGAAAGTCTACCTTTCTAGTAAGATCCCAGGCGATGTAAATGCTGCTGGTTCATGGACCACATCTCTACACTCTTCTGCCTAGCTATTCCTCTTTCATTTTCAAATAGGAAATATTTATATGGTTGGAAATTTAAAAAGGCATTCAGTAAAAAGTCTCCCCCCACACCTATCTCCCCATTTGCCCACTTCCCCCCAACTCCACCCCCTAGTGAATACTCTTATTCATTTCTTATGGATCTTTCCAAAGTTTCTCTGCGCCAGTACAAACATGCTCACACTTATCCTGGCCCAAATGGCAGCCTACTATACACACCGTTTGTCAACAGCTTATCAGTTCATCTTGCAGATAACTGGACGCAGTCGGCTGGCGCATTCATTGTTAGAGTCGCACTATTATTCCACGGTGCGGATGCACCATCATTTATTTAATCAGTCATCTCCGGGTGGATGATCTGAGTTGTTTCTGACCTTTCCAGCTGGCCTTTTTAAGCCTTCCACACCCTGGCCAACCTTGCTGTGACCTCCTTCCCATCCCCCAATTCCCAGCTCCACCATCCTGAGCCCCTGCAGAGGCCTTCACACCTCTGGCATGTCCTCCCCAGATCCTCCAGCCCACCCTGATGGCTCCTCTGAATCTCTGACCCCCTGTGGGTCTCCTCCTCATCATTTACCTTCCCTCTCTTCATCTCTCCAAGTAGACTAAAGCAACGTGAAGTCAGGAACCATGCCTTTGATTTCTCTGGGTCCTTCCCAGCCCAGAGCTGGGCACATGGCAGTTCTCAAGAATATTAGTTATATAGTAGAAGTGGCATATGAATGGAACCACTCACTGAGGGCTCTGCGGCTGGTTCTGGGTGTAAGAGTCAGGAGTTACCAAGGTGAGAGGCACTCATACCTCAGAGGCTTCCGAGAAAGAAGCCCTTATCTTGTGCTTGAGTGTCTGGAGTGCTTGGGTGAGTTGTATGGTTGTCTAGTGTGTGATGGGGCATCTGGGGTTCCCTTGTGCCCTTCCCGAGTAGACAGTGGGAGGAACCATGGTGTGGAGGTAGGAGGGTGGAGGGATGCATGGCATAGGTATGTGTGCATGCCCTAGAATGAGCTCCTTCCCTTCTCTATTAACATCCTTAACATCCTTCATGGGCCAGCTCAAGTATTAATTCTTCCAAGAAGCCTTCCTGGATTTCTCCAGCCCACGCTGACCTCCCCTCCTCTGAATTCCTGCTGTGTATTCCTGACGACAATCACTGTTCTGAACATAGTCATCATGGCCTGCCACCGTGAATCATGTAAAACCTTCTCTCCCAGGTGAGACCCCAAGGCCCTCTGCAGTAGAAATAAGACTTTTCTAATTCTCTCATATCCCCACGTACCCCAAACCCACAGCACAGCGCCAGGCAGTGGGGAAGGCCTCCACGGATACTCCCTGAAGGAACAGGAATTGGCCCCAGGAATGCCATGGTGGTGGGTGGGGTGAGACAGGGTTGACCACAGGCGTGTCCCCAACCAGAAGCCTTTGGGGAACACCTCCCACCCACAGTCTCTGAAGGTCCGACTCATCCTGCCCACTGCCCCTGGAATAAGTAAAGAGGACTTTTCAAAAATGTCATTGTCATGAGAAATAAAGGCATGGGAGTAAAGGCTAAATTAAAAGAGTAAAGGGACATGACAAGCAAATGCAATGTGTGAATCTTGATTGACTGTGGATTGAAAAATATGAAAATGACATTTTGGGAGAGGGTGATAGTGATCAGTGTTAAATTTGAGCGCGATGACTATATTGTGGGCACTTAGGAGAATGTCCTTACTCTTAGGCAGTGGGAACTGAAGTACGGATAGGGGTGGGGAGATGTGCCACGATATCCACAACTTTCAACCTTCAGCAAAATGAAAATAAAAAAATAAGCATGGGTGGAGAGAGGGGGCGGCGGGGCCAATGTGGCAACACGTTAAGGATTGGTAAATCCAGGAGGAAGCAATACAGGTGGTCATTTTAGTGGTCTTTCAACTTTTTCAAAATGGAAAGTTGAGGAGCAAATGCCTTTGGTACAAAGAAAGATACAACTTCCTGGGAGAAGGCGACGGGGACACGCAGCGGTGGGGCTGTTTCTGGAGCAGCAGGGAAACACTCCCAGCGCCCGTGACTGATCACCGCCTCCCTGCCTTCCACTCCCGCTGCCCAGAAAGCATCAAACTCTAACCCTGTGGCCTGACTCCCCCCAACCTCAGCATCTCTCCCATCGCCCCCTGGGGCCCTCATCTGAGGACCTTCCCCAGGGGACAGCCACCCCAGCCTAGCTAGGAGGATCCCCCGCACCTTAAAGGCCCAGGGCTCATTGCCCTGGAGAGTGAACCCAAGCCTAAGTGGGCTGGCTCACCTTGAGTTTTTAAAAATTATATATCACTTAACTTCACAGGAAAAAAAAAAAAAATTGATGTACAAGAAAATGCCAAGATTTTACCTAGTCACCCCACATTCTCTTTGGAGCTCTGTCAATAAAGAGATTTCCACCTTTGCCATCAGATTGGGATGCTAGTCTGTTGCTTCTCGGGTCACCTTTTACTTTCCTAGGGGCATTTGTTGTACCCACTGGAGGCTGGTGCCGTCTCCCAGCGCTGGGCACAGAGTTTTTCTGAAGTTCCCACGCTGACCTGGTCCTGACCCTCCTTAGAAGCCAGGGCCTTGCCCGCTTCCTCCCCCCGCACCCCCTCCCCCTGCCCCCGGAGGAGACCCGGGGCGGGGCGGCTCCTTCCAGCGGGCGGGGGCCCGCGGCGGTCCCGGCCCGCCGACAATGGCCTGGGCAGGAGGAGGCGGGCAGGAATGCGGCCGGGGGAGTCGGCGCCGCGGGGCGGGGCGCGCTCCGCCGCAGCCTCTTACCTGGCCAGGTAGCTCGCATTTCCAGGCGCGCGGCGACGCCCGCACCACCTGTCGCCCTTCGCGCGGGCGGGGAGGACCGCGGGGGACATGGCCCGGTAGAGCGCCCCGGGGAGACGGTGCGGGGATCGGTCCCGGGCAGCGCACGACAACCGAGGGACGGCCCTCCCCCGGTGCCCGCGTGGCCCGCTTCAGCATGAAAAAGAACCAGACGGTGCAGGGCACCTTCAGCAAGATCTTCGGCAAGAAGCACGCCAACCCCAACGCCACCTCCCTCTACGTCACCAACCCCCCCTGGATTTTCACCCAAGAGGCCCCGGAGGAGGGGAGCAGGGTCTTGGGTGAGTGCGCCCGGGGGAGCGGAGCGGCTGCGCCCACCCCTGGGCGGCGCCGGCGGCGCTGCCCCCTCCCGGGCTCCGGGCTCCGGGCTCCGGGCTCCGGGCTCCGGGCTCCGGGCTCCGGGCTCCGGGCTCCGGCGGGGCGCAGGGCGGAGGGGAAGGGACACGTTGGAACCTGTGCACCGGCCAGGAGGGAGCTGCCGGGAAGGGGAGGTGGCGCCGCAGCGGGCGTCTCTGGGAAAGGGCTGTGGGGGGAGAGGCGCGCGGAACGAGGGGACCCTCCCCGTGGGAGGGCGGAGACCTTTGCGGTCCGCGTCGGAGCCTCGGCTCGCTTCCGAGGTGTTTATTTTCACTCCTCGCTGGAAGTGAGGGTTGCGTTGCCTGAAGGCTTCCTGGGGTTTGCAGTGGCTCGCCTCCCCTAACAGTACTGTTGAGTCAGAAGTGCCCCCCACAACTGAGGTCTAGGGGTGGTCCCTTCAACCCTCACCCTTTCTGCTTCCTCTGTTCCCTCCAGTACCCACCCCCACCCCCGCCCGGCCCCATTTCCCCCAACCAGGGTCATAGGCCAAGAGAGGGTCTGCTCCCTGGGCGCCCACACGCGGCTCTGCACAGGGGAGGCCCAGGAAAAGCCAACAGGACCCACTGCTAGCTGGGTACCAGCCTGTGCAAGACAGCAACGCACTTGGTGGGGCTTGGGGTGTCTGTGCGCACAGATCCAGAAGCCAGGGTGGGACAGTGGAGGCCAGGGACGCCCCTCATGAGGGTGAGCCTGGCCCTGGTGGATGGTGTGTCTCTGCAGGCATCTGAAAACATCCCGCTGGCCCAGCCCTGGGACTCTGGCTGTAGGTCGCCCTATCGCTGCATCTTTCTGCACTTTGTACCCTCTGTAACTGAGGGGAAAACAGAGGGTAGGGGCAGGAATTCACTTCTTGCATATGATCCATCAGTGCTTTAGTTAACCTCCTTCACTGTTACGCCATTACCTTCACTGACCTTTATGGCTACTGTGCGGAGACTCACAGAGGACGTCGTAGCCTCAGCCCCCTGCTGCTGGATTCAGTTCAGCACCCTGGCAGGGATACTAGCCACTAGCCAAGGGGACAGGAGCAGGGCAAACTAGAGGTTGCCTCTACCTGGCCCAAGGATCTCAAAGCAGTGGGTGAACAGTTAACCATATGCCACTTAGCCCTTTCCAAGCCTTTGCTATAAAAGATCAAGTACAGAAGGAACAGGGAGGAAAGATGACCTCTGATTGCAACTAGTATTTGAGCTGAGAGGAAAGGGCATCGAGCATTTTGCAGAGCAAACAGCCAGAGCAAAGGCTAGCAGGGCTGGGCAGTTTGGAGGCTCAGTTTAGGAATTTACAAATATGTGTGTGCGGCCAAGTGTAACTCTGTGAGGCCCAAACACCTCCCCTCACCTGTGTAGCAAACGTTTATTGATCCCCTGAGTTGCAAGGTACCATTCTAAAGTCCTCATGTTGTTGACTCTGTGGATTCTCATCTAGCCTATGATGCAGGTAGGATTATTCCTGCTGACAGATGAGGGGACTGAGCCAAAGGGAAGTTAAGTATCATGTCCAAGATCACACAGCTATAAATGGCCAAGTCAGGATTTTCTTAAGTGTACAATGTAATGATTTTTAGTAGACTTATAGAGTTGTGCAACCGTGATCACCGCTGGGTTTTAGAACATTTCCATTACCCCAACGTTTCTCTCAGAGTCAGAGCCAACATTCAAACCCAGGCGGTCCGGCTCGAGACCACACTCTTAGCCAGCTTGCTGAATTGACTTTGTAATTCAAGGTTGAATCTGACTTGAGGAAACATCTGCCTGAGAACAACCCCCTCACCCACACACTTCTCTACATTTTGGCCTGCACTGAGCCGGCTGCTGATGGAGATCATTCCCTCTGGAGAGAGGAATGGGGGCATGGTGCCCTGTCATCTCCAGCCAGCTGCTGCCTTCACCAGCCTGGGCAGGGCTAGGACCCAGGGGCAGCTCCTCCCGTTCCCCAGGACTGGGCTGGGCCCCCAGCTGACTCAACCTGGTTGCACCCTGCACATGGAAGGTGGGAGACAACATACACCTGGCAGGATGGCTCTCTAGTGTTTCTGGGGTGTCCCCTAGGTGCCGGTGGGTGTGGCAGAGGTTCCCCTTCCTGCTGAATTCGACAAGTACTTGGAGTTGGGGATGGGAGGGAACAGTGTTGGGGATTCTGTGATATGATGAAGATTTCAGGCCTGCCTTGAGGTCCTGCCTCTGCCAATAATGTGGGGACTAGCCACTCTCTGGGACACAAGTTTTTCTTCCATTAAATGGGGATGGGTCTCAGTGTTTTCTTCCGTTAAATGGGGATGGTGACCAGTCTGCCTACAGAAGACTGCTTGAGGTTTGTATATCTCAGTGCTTTGAAGAGCATTAAAAAAAAAAATGCCCTAAAGCAAGGATTGGCAAATTATAGATCTGGCTCAAATCTAGCCCATGGCCTGTTTTTGTAAATAAAGTTTTATTAGAACACAGCCAGCCACACCCACTTACATATTCTTTATGGCTGACTTCCTGCTACAGTGGCAGAGCTAAGTAGATGCAGCGGAGACTACATGGCCCACAAAGCTGAAAGTATTTACCAGCTGGCCCTTTATTATTGTCAGGTCCTTCCTAACCCTGAGCTCTCCCTGCCCTTGCCTGCTTCAGTTCTTCTTCCTAGCATTGCTGTGACCAGAGGAGACTGAGGCACAAAGAGCTATCCTAAGGTCTCATCAGGTCCCTGAGACTGACATTCTCTGCAATGCTGGTGGTATCCAGCCCTTGGAAAACAGGTGGTGGGACGGAGGAGGGAGATTGATGTATGTTTGTATGAGGAGTAACCACTTGCTCTGTGGCTACCGCCATGCAAAAATCTGCTTGCACAAGGGTAGGCTGGGTGCAGCGGGTAAAATGCAGTCATGTGAAGGTGGTGATGGATTTTATTCCAGAAACTTACTTCACTTGAAGGGCTTCACTTAATGCAACTGCAATCCTAGTTAAGCTTCCTGCCTTCCCCCAGGCCACGGAAGGGTCTTAGGCTGCACAGTTATTGTTGTTTTTTGTTAATCCTCACTTGAGGATATTTTTTCCATCGATTTTTAGAGAGAGTGGAAGGGAGGGAGAGAAACAGAGAAACATCAATGTGAGAGAGACACGTAGATTGGTTGCCTCAAGAATGTGCTCTGACAGGGGCTGAGGATCGAACCTGCAACCCAGGTATGTGCCCTTGACCGGGAATCAGTGTGCAGGCCAATGCTCTAACCATTGAGCCACACCAGCCAGGGCTGCACAGTTGTTTTTTAAATGCATAAGAAAAAGGAAAGGTAGATCTTTGCAAATCCTGAGATGAGAGTCCAGGATACTTAATTAAAAATGCAGATTTCTAGGGTCCCAGGGTCTGGATTTTTACCAACTCCTAGGTGATTCTTTTGTACAGAAAGATTTGAGAATCCTGGGGTTTTCTTCCCCAGGTGGGAGATGAGCCATTCTCTCAACCCCCAAGACTTCCTGCAGGTTCTAAATAAATGTGTAGGAACTATGACCAACTCCTAATTCTGAGAGCCCCAATGCTCCCTAGGATGGCTGCTGACTCTGTTATCCCTGCACCTAGGGTCCTCTGACCTGTGTCAGGCCAGGCTGAAGGGTAGAAAGCCACGACCCCAGTAGCTGAGCGTTTCTCTCCCACCAGGCTCACACCAGCCTGCGGGAAGCTGACCTGTGCAGTGCAGGGCTGTGAAGGAGACTGTTGTTTACTCTTGTCCTCTGGAGGTGTGCTGTGGTTTGCTAGCAGTTAGAACACACACACACACACACACACACACACACACACACACACACCCCTCTCTGCTGCTCTATTATATAAGCTCCTCTGGTCTCCATAGTTCAGTTCAGAAAGACAAGCCCTCCCTCGACCATTGCAGACCAGCTACAGGGTGCCCCCTCTCTCCCAGCCAGTAAATGAACAATAATAGTATCATCATTAACAGTATTTCTTGAACCAGGCACTATGCTAAAAACTACATGTTTTCTCAACTGAGGAAACAGACTCAGAAGGCTCAGACAAGTTAAAGGACTCGGTCATTTCATTTCAGGGCATCCTGAGACCTCGTTAAGCTCAGATTCTGACACTGTCAACTAGGGAGGGAGGGAGACCACACTTTCAGCTGTTCCCAGGTGAAGACCTCCTGCAGGTCCGCAGGCCCTGCTTTGAGTAGCAGGTCCCAGCTAGGAAAGAGAGGGCCTGTTTGCTGTGCTTGTCCCCTTCCAGTCTCTGCCCCCAAGGCTCCTTCCTCTCTGTTCCCACTCCTCTGCTCTGTGGCTCCCTGCCCCACCTCAGCCCAACCTTCAGCGTCCCCTCTGCCCTTGGACAAAGGCCTCTCTCTGGTGCTAGGGTCAGGCCTGCTGGGGCTTGCTGGGACAGACTGGCCTTTTCAGGTTCCTGCCATGTGGACTTGTTAATTAGCAATGAAGGGCCTTATTAGCGCCATTGTGGGTTACATTCACATGGTGCCCCCCCCCACTGCTTCCCTGAACAGCTGGGGCTCCCCTAGCGGCCAAGGATTTGATATTCCACCTCAGTGGGCTAGAGGTGGGGGTCTGTTTTGGGTTTCTGGGTTACTCTGGGTCAAAGCAACAAACTCCCCCAGCTAAAGCCCCACCCCTCCTAAGCCCCTGGAATCCGATTAGACCAGTGACCAGTGCTCCTGGGGTCATCTGGGGGCCCCTAGCAATTTGGAATCGTACATCATCACCCCAGCCTTCATCTTTTCCTGCTAGCTTCTCCCTCCTCATCCTGATTTTTAGAGGCTTTCTGCAAAGTAGGAGTAATTATCCCCATTTGAATCATGGAAACAGCCTGAGGACGCGCCCAAAGCAGACAAGTATTACATGGGGAGCTGGGGTTCTGATTCCCAGGTTCATTTTTGTCCTCTGGCCTCACCAGCTTCTGAGACTCACTCTGGGAAAACGAGACCAAGGGAAGAGCTGCTGGGTCCCTGCACGTTTTCCTGCTGCACTGGCTAAACCCAGCGGGAACTGGACTCTAGAGTTAGCTGCCTGGGCTTGAGTCCTGGCCTTTTTCACTCCCCAGCTGTGGGACCTTGGGCAGGGGACTTAACCTCTCTGAGTCTCAGTTTCTTCATCTGAGAAATGGAAATAAAAGTACCTCCCCCACAGGTTTGTGAAGGGCACTTGGAATAGTGCTTAGCTCATAATACAAGCTTAATAAATGTTAGACATTTACACTTTTATTATTAATATTTTTCTAGTTTGGACCTGTCTAGGATTTGGGGAAAGAACTAAATAACTGTCCTGGACCTCAGTCTCCAAGGAGCCCCAGGGGCAGCTTTGGGGCTGGGTGGAGGAGCATTTTACCAGGCTGCCAACCCTGAACGGTGAGAAAAGAAACGCCCAGGACCTGGTGGGAGGCTCCTTCTTTGGGGAGAAGGGAAGAGAAAGGGGCTGGGTGTGAGGCAGCAGCCTGTGCCCAGCCCTCAGCTTCCCCAAAGCTAGCCATTCCCCCTCCACTGAACACGCATGTACACACACGTGCACACACACAGCCCCAGACTGAGAACCAGGCTGGCCTGTTTGGGGAGGGCAGAGAGCCATGTGCCGTGTGTAAGGCACTGCAGTATTCGTGCCCGGAGCCCAACACTATAAATCGGAGCCCTTTATGGGCCCTGGCACCCCTGCTTCTCTGTGACCTTGGGCCAGCCCCACCCACTCTGGGCCTCAGTGTCCTCATCTACCCAGAACACAGCCTCAAGTGTCCAGACTTAGAGTTTCCCCTGACAAAAGAGCAATGGGCCACCTGCCTCCCAGTGGCTTTCACCCATGGGTACAAGTGTTCACCCTTTTGCCAGTGACATGCCTGATTTGGCTCAGCCCAAACCCTTGATGATAATAAACAGCCCCCCCAAGTACTGAGCACAGACTATCTACTAGGCGTTGTGCTAACCTGTTGCACACTTTATCTCATTCAGCCTCACACCAACCCGCCCAGCGGGGCCCATTGCTCACATTTACAAAGATGAGACAGCCTCAGAGATCTAGTAACACTCCTAAGGCCCCACAATTGATAAGAGGTGGAGCAGGGACTGGAACCCAAGTTCGGGTGAGCTCTGTACCCACAGCCTCGACCCCACACCGTCCTGCCCCCCCTCCCAGCTGAGGAGTGTGGCCTGCCTGGGGCCTGGGCTGTGGCCATCTCCGAGCCCAGCCACCCTCAGCCACCATGGAAATAACCCCATGGCAGTGGCAGGGTCGGGTTCCCCTGAGGAGGCCTTGGAGGAAGGGGCTGCACTTCCCAGGCTGGGATCTGGGGTGAAGCTTCCAGCTGAAACAGGTGTGGCGCCAAGGACTGTTCTTCAACCAGGTGTCTGGATATTCGGTGGTAGTTATGTGAACCCAAGTCCCTGAGAGAGTGTAAATAAAAGCAAAGCCGCCCTCATTTCCTGTCAATCTTTGGGGGAGGAACGTAACCACAGGTAGGAATCCTGTGCACGATCCTGTTCAGAAAGAGGACTCACTTGTTTTAATGATCAGGTCCGGATAAATGGAGGCAGGCCTAGATTTTTCTCCTGTTTTATCGCTGCGTCGTTTTTAGATGAATTTGCCAGAGAGGGTTGAGTTTGTATCTCGACAGGGCTGTGGTCCACTCGGGGCTCAGGCTCTGCTCAGATCCTGCTTCCTGGGTCTCCCAAGGCTTCTTGGCTTCTGGAGTTGCTCCGGGGATCTCCTGAAGGGGCCTGCCCCCTTTCTCTGGAAGCTTCTGAGTCCACGGTGGCTCTCTTTCCCGCCTTCTGAATCCCACCCAGATGTTCCTCAGCCGCCTCTGTGGCGAGCTCAGAACCTCTGAGGCCACCAAGGACCCTTCCCGTGGAAAAGGGTGGTGTAAAAGGCACACGCGGGGACATTTCCAAGCTTTAGTGCGGGCAAGATGCTAGGATAGGGCCCCTTGTTTCTTTTTTTTTGTTTCAGGGCTTAGGTTACAGATAAATGAGTATTTACACGGCAACATGCTGTCTTATAACAAATTATAAAGGAACTCAAACATTCATAGCATTTCTGAGTGTATGTCAATATACTGAAAGCTAACAAATTGATTACTATAGTCCACAAGTTATCACAAAGTACTTCTCCAGAGTAAAATTCTTTCTTTGTTTTAATTGAATTTATTGGGGTTATATTGGTTAATAAAATTACATAGGTTTCAGATGCACAATTCTATAACACATCGTCTGTATATTGTACTGTGTGTGCCCACCCCAAGTCAAGTCTCCTTCCATCACCATTTACCCCCCTTGTGCCCCCTTCTACCTGCCTCCACCCCCCTTCCCTCTGGTAATCGCCCTACTGTTGTCTGGGTCAATGAGTTGTCTTTGGACCTCTCCTTTCTGATTGAGCAGAAAGAGTCTCATTGAGACCTCGGAGGGCAAGTTGTCCTGCCTCCGCTCTGTCACCTTCTCATTGTCTCTTCCTTCCTCAAGAGTGGCCTGGCCCCCCTTCACCCCCTCAGTTGAGGGGGGGCCGCACTTCAGTCCCTGACACTATGATCCCAGTGGAGCTCATGTACTTCCATAGGAAAATCCCCAGGGTTGGACTCTGTTGTCTTTCTGTTTAATTGTGGACCTTGACTTTGAAGCTCAAAAAACCCCGACCCTGACCTTGAACCCTGGAGGACCTAGCTTATGGCGGTGGCCACACTTGCCTCACTTGCTGGCGTGCCTTGCACAATCATAAGCCAGCCCAGGTATGAGGGGCCCAGGGAGGGTCTGCCAGGTTCTAGCCACAGCTCTTTTTAGGGGGCAGGGGGGCAACATACATTTATTATCTTACAGTTCTGTGGACTAAAAAGAAAGTGCCAGCAAAACTTCTTTCCTTCCTGGAGGTTGTGGGGGAGAATCTGGTTTCTTGCCTTTTGCAGCCTTTCCCCGAGGCCGCCTGTGGTCCTTGGCTCGTGGTCTCCTGCGCCCTTTGAAGGCAGCAGTGGCCAGTCAAGTCCTGCTCCTTCCCTGACTCCCAGCCACACCTCTCAGAACCCAGAAATCAAACTGGACTTTCAAGAGGTGCCCCGCCTGGGCCTTCCACCCCTGCCCCCCCCAGCCCCTCCCCTTCAGCGGCTTTTCCAGAGAACAGTTGTGTTTTTAGAAAGGATTCCCCTGCTGCAAACAGCCACAAACCAACCGAGTCAACAGTGCCTGGTAGTCAAGGCCGAGCCATGGAACCTGTGAGATGTTTAGAGGGCCCACGTGTGTGTGGGTCCGATCTGGCTGTGCCCTGGCCCTTCCCACTCCTCCCCTGTCCTGCTCTGTGGCCAAGCTGAGCCTCCCTTCCACTGCCCCTGGGACCCCCGCCCTCCCACCCATGTCCTGTAAGTGGCGGGATTAGGAGCCCTTCCCTTTGGGAACAGTGTGTGTAGTGGTTCTGAGATCAGCGCAGACCAGAGACCCCAGCTTCACCACTGACTGTGAGGCTTTGGGCAGGGTATTAGACCTCTCTGTGCCTCAGTTTCCTCACCTGTAAAATAGGTCATGCAATGACCTAATGATCATGCAAATTGCTTGGGACTGTTTTGAGAATGAAAGGAATTAATAATGTATAAGATGCCTGGCCTGTTAAAATTGCTCCATAAGTTTTACCTATTATTTCTACTATTATAGTGATCATCTTGCCAGGTAGCTTGCTTCTAAAGTTCCCAGACACACAGACACACAATAACAGTAACCATTAATAGCATGACAACTCAGCTGTAGAAAGGACCCCAACTCAATGCAGAGATTAGAGAGAGGGCCTGTCTTGGAGAGTGTGCTTCTCACCGGGTCCCTGTGTGAGTCCCCACCCCCACCCCCCACTATTACTAAGGGCCTGCAGCCATATCAGATCTAAGACCTTGACCCCCACACAGCACTATCTAGAGAATGTCCCAGGAGATCCTGGCGCCAACACTCAGACTCTTGGGAGCCAGAGAGAATCCGGTGGGCTTTAAGAGTAGCTGCTGGGTATCTCCAGTTATCTCTACTTTTGTTGGTTCTAGTGGGGCCAAATCTGAATTCTCTCCTGTCTTTCCCACCCCCCTGCCCCACCCCCTACTCTTGGTCTCCAGCCTCAGGCACGGAGCCTGGCAGCCAGGACTGAGGAATCCTGTCTGCCTGTGCATGCAGCGGCCGGGCAGCCCTGGGAGCTGGAGCGTCCTGGGATGTGGGGAGCACATGGGAAACTGGCCCTTTTGGCCCTTTTGAGAGATGGGGAGTCTTTTAAATGCACTGGTTGACTCTCTGCCTGGTAGGGCAGCAGACAGGGGACTCTGCCCCCTTTCCCAGGACGTTCCCAGGAGTTTCCATGTCACATTCAAAGCCCAGATTGTCACGTAGAGGGCGATGGCTGTACAGGTAGGAAATGGGGATGAATGTATTCTGATCCCAGGACCTCCCTGACAAGCTGGGTCTCTTTTGAATAAATTATTTAATTTTCTTGAACTTTTTTTCTAAAGTCATGTGCAAGGGGGAAAGTAATCACCATTCCTTTAATGCTTCAGATAGTAAGATTCCGATCAATTGGGATTTTAACCTTTCTTCTCTTTCCCCTTTGGCCGAAAGAGAAACTCTCTCGTGGCCTAGTTAAGTGTACGTGAGGCCTCCTTGCTTGCGAGTGACATAGTAGGAGGCCCACAGTGATCCCTGCCTCTAGGAGGTGACAGTGTGAACCTGAGATGGGATGTGAAATTCTTATCACTGTGTGTAAAGGGTCATGAGAAAGATTGGTTGAGAAAGTGTGGATGGCTCCTCACACCCTCCCCGTGGCTGTAGAAACAGCTTGGCGCACACACCCAGTAACTGGAGGAAGATCCTGTGTCATCTCTGTCAGTCTCTTACTGACTTGAGCACTTACTATGTGCTGGCCACACTTACTCCTCACAACAATCCTATAAGGTTGGCACTGTTATCACTCCCATTGTACACATGGGAAAACTGAGGCCAGAGAGGTTAAGGGACACAGCCAGTCAGTGGCAGAGCTAGGATGTGGACCCTACTGTTAGCTCTTTCTGATCTGCCCTCAAACACAGCCATGCACACAACCATTGGTGGATTGGGGACTGGAGGAGTCCAGAAGGTGGGCGCTGGCCCACTGGGGGCAGCAGGTGGCCCCATCGACTCTGCTTGTTCCAGATTAGAAATTCAAACACTTGAGAGAAAAGCCGGCTTGTTTCCCTCCTTCTCTCTGAGATAAGCTTTAGCTGGGGCCTTGGCCTAGCTCCCAGAGCCCCAAAAGGAGGAACGACTTGTGGGGGTGAGGGCTTAAGACCTGGAGAGGCTGGATCAGGAGAGAGATGGCTGCTGGGAGCTGAGAGCCCCACGAATGCTGTAGAAGACCCCAAGAAACCACCCCCTGAAGTCCCTCCCAATCCTGCCCCATTAGCACCCCCCATCTGTAGGATATGAGTTAAGCGGCCAACCGCAGGGCCTGGCTTTCCCTACTAGAAACTGCAGGGCAAATTAAACCCAGTGGCCAACATGCCTTTGATCTCCAGCTCACCATCCCCCCTCACTTATCTCCTCTAGATGGGATCTATTATGGAGACAATCGGTTTGACACGGTGAGCGAGTCAGGAACAGCCACCCTGAAAGCTCGGCCAAGAGTTCGGCCCCTACTGACCTTCCTTCCACTGGTGAGTACGATTCTGCTATGGGGTCTGAGGGTCTGCTCTGGACGGGTCAGATCAGCTACCACGGAGGAGGAAGAACCACCTGCCCTGGGCTAATGGACATCAGCCTCACCCTCTGTCCATTCACTTCCCTCCTGATGCCAACCCAGGGTGGCTACTGGGAGGAGGCATGGCTGAGACTCACAGGCAAGGCTGGGATTAGGGGTGTCAGCTCCTCCAGTTGAAACCCAGGGAGAGGTAATGGGGAACTTGTGTGCAGAGGCAGTGCAGTGGTGGGTACTTCCAGCTAAGCAGGGTTCATACTCCACAATCATTGGTGGCTGTCTGCTCCGTGCCAGGCCCTGCATTAGATGCCGGGATGCGGAGATGACTGAGCCAGCATCGCTGCTCTCAAGGCAGGTCAGCACGAGTGAATAAACAGACTATGAGAACATGGGCCAGAGCAGGACCAGCTGGTTCAGCAATAGGGGTGGTCAAGGAGGGCTTCCTGGAAGAGGTGACATCTGAGCTGTCTCAAAGGACAAAGAGCAGTCACCCTTGAGAAAAGAACATTTGGGACAGATTTTTGTGTGGGTCTGAAAGTGCAAAAAAACAAAAACTTCCTTCTGGAGCCTGCGGCGGGCTCTTGTTCTTTGGCAATGGAGACAGCTCTGTGACTGGTTCTGTTTACTGTGATAGGAGTCCCCGGGTGTTCCAGGACACCCTAGACCAGCACTGTCCTATAGAACCATCATGGGAGCCTCACATGTAATTTTTAACTGTCTAGTAGCTACCTTAAAAGAAATAGGTAAAATTAATTTTTATAACATATTTTACTTAACCCGATGTGTTTAAAAGATTATAATTTCAACATTTAGTCAATGTGAAAAATACCAGAGACATTTTACGTTCTTTTTCCACACTAAGTCTTTAAAATCTGGTGTATTGCCCTCAGGCCACACACGTCCCACTTCTGATTAGAGCCGTTTTAAGTGCTCAGCAGCCACGTGTGGCCACAGCTACTGTGCTGGACAGCCCAGGTCTAGAGCCTCAAGAGCCAGCCCCATAAATTCTAGGTTCACTCCTGTCTGTCGGATGGGTCCTGGTTGGGACAGTACCTGGCGTCCATGAGGGTTTGCACCACCTAGACTGACAACACACCAAATCTGGGTCTGAATTCCCAGGGCCTGTTAGACCTCAGGCGCCCACACCTTGGCCCTTGGCACCGGCAGCTTCTGCCCAGCACTGCCTGACCCAACTACCTTTCTCGCTCCATCACCAAGTATTTTTCTGGTTTATCCAACCTCACCAACCAGACCCTGAGGTTCTAGATGGGCTAGACTGAACCTTACGTTCTCCTTGCTGTATCCCCAAGGCCTCTCTGTGGAGGCCTGAGCACACAGACCTGGAAATACGTTAAGTAATTTATTTTCTGCTTATAAAAACAATGCTTAGATATTATAGACAAACACAGAAAGTATACCACCACCAACAAAAAGGTATAAAGCAAGTGAGTCAGCCCCTACCTTTGTTTCCAGAGGTGCATAAACTGTTACGGGGTCATTGCATCCAGAAATGCGGACTAAATCATTTTCTATTGCTGGAGGTAATTAGATTCTCTCCTCTCACGCACCCCCAGCACACATACTCAGGTCACAGAGGTGTGGGCCCAGGGCTGACACACCCGTACCTGTTCTGGTTGTTAAAATATTGGAATAAATGGCTGTTGCCCCTTGAGTGGCTCCTGCTGTCCTGGTTTCTCCCCCAGATCTGAACCAGCAACTAAAGCAAAGGTTAATGTGGCACAGCTGAGTTTATTCCAATTGGCTGGCATCCTGTATGCCCTCCACACTTTGTGACCAGGGCAAGTCCCGGCCTTTCTGCTCTCCTCAATTCTGGTTTGGACACTCTGGTTAGGTCTAGTTTGGGCCAACCAGGGCCTGACTCAGGGGCTTTGCAGACCCCAGTCAGGTGGCCCCTGGAGGGGGCTTGGCCGGCTGGTCATGCCTGGCATTCTGAGGCCGCCTTCTGGGAGGGGTCCTTCCAGGCAAGCCTCAGAGCCAGCGCCAGGGCATGGGGCCATCCCCCCAGCACACTCACACCCCCTCACTGGTGAGTGCCGGAGGATGAACGCATGGAGAACTGCCAGCTCAAAGGGGTCCACACTAGCTTCATTTTACAGAAGCAGGAACTGAACCCCAAAGGGGAAGTTCGCCCCATGCCTCGGTGCCGGGTGAACGGGGAAAGGCAGGTGGAGAGGCTGCCACCATCCCAGGAGTGTGTCAGTCAACAGAGCCGCCCTCTCAGGAACGTGCTGTCATTAATCCCCACTTTACAGATGGAGAAAGTGAAGCACAGAGTGTGGCAGTAACGTGTTTAAGGTCACACAGCGCTTAAGTGGCAGAGCTGGGGTTTGAACCCCTACGGCCAGGCTCCAGGGTCCAAGTTCTATTGGGGCCATCCTACTCTCCCTCCCCCACTATCTAGGAGCCTTTTCTTCCTCCCAGCACCATCCTGCAGAACTACCTGCATCTCCTGTCTGCCTCTGTCCCCTGTCCAGCACCTGGACCTGCCGGCATCACGGTCTCTTGCCCCTTTTGGGTCAGACCCTTTGAGTCCATGGTGAGGCTCTGGGCCACGTACGTGCGACGTTGCTTACAGTTTCAGCAGGGGTCTCTCAGGCCCCCAGAAGCGCTTCTATGAGGCACCTTTAGATGAGGAACGCTGACCTGATGGCCCATATCCCCGGGACATCCTGACTTAGGTAACAAGACACAGAGCAGCCCCAAAATCTTTCATCACCTGTTCCTGGGTTGAGGAGAATCTGACTCCTCTCCCTTAGGCTCTGGGCCAGGTCCTTTGCCTTCTTCCAGCTGGGGCAGGAGGCCGGGAGAATGAGAGGCAAGAAGACAGAGTGCGGGTGTGGTTCCCACACATACACGCTCCCACACCCGTCCCCCGGCCCCTCCAAGTCAGGGTGGGTGGGGAGGGGCACTGTCCTAACCAGCCCGGCCTCGCCCCTCCCTGGCCTTCTTCCCACCCGGGGAAGCCCAGCAAGGCCCGTGCTCTTCCTGAGCTGCCTGGACCTGGGTCCTCTCCTGCAGGCTGCTGCTGGCAGCCTCCCCCCCGAGCCTGCAGAGGGACGGGCGGAGGAGGGGGCAGGATCGGGGTCAGGACAGCAGCAGGTGCTCTGCCCCTCCCTGCGGCTCCCTCACCCTGGTGGAGGTGGGAGTCAGAAGGCTAAGAAATGCTCTCTCGGGGTCCAGCAGCATAGGCCAGAAGGACCTCGGGATCCCTCGTGACTGGCTTGGGACCCCCGCTGACCCTCGGGTAGCTGGCACCAGTCCCTGCTCTTCACCCACGCGAGGGTCTCCCCTGCTGTGACTTTCTGTGTTAAAGTAGCTCCCAAGCGAGGGCAGGAGGCGCGGGCGGCTCTCTGGAGGCCCCCAGAGAAGCCGGGCCCCTCGACACAAGGGCCATTCCCAGAGCTCTGCTTCCACTTCTGGGAAGGGCAGTGTTCCAGTCACCAGGGTCACCCCACTTCCTGCTCGGAGAGCTCTGAGGAACTGGGTTACAGTCGCCAAGCTTCACAGCTGGGGAGGCCCTCGGTGCCCATCTGGATGAGAAAACTGGGGCCCCGGGAGCAGAGGGTCCTGCCCCTTACACGGCTCAATGAGGCAGCCATGGGACCCAAGCTCAGGTCTCCTCTCAGGCTGGTCCTGTCTACACCACGTGGGCCTGGGCTGAGGCAGGGGGAGGCTCCTTTCTCCCCACTCACTTCTCCTTCCAAGGGGAAGTCCGGCCCAGGGCTCAAGCCAGAGCCTGTCCACAGCTTTCAGAGCTGAGTCGGTAGAACAGCCGGTCGTGGGAGGGTTATGTTTCTCTCCGGGGTTCCCTCTTGCCCTCCCCAGGTCTGAATGAAACCATCCCCAGGGTGATACATCTGAGGAATTAAAAATTAAGTGCCAATGTGGCAAGTATGGGGAAACTGGCCAGACAGGTCCCCAGGGGTGCCCCGGGCAGTGAGAGCTCCCTGGTCACCCCACCCTCTGAGTCAGGCAGGCCTGGCGGTGCCCGGGGAGGTGTCAGGCTGGGCTCGGGGCAGGCCCCCACCTGCTCTGGACCCCTGCCTGGAAGCTCAGAGAGAGTCCATGTCAGCTGGATTTCTCCTTTCCGCTCCACCCCTGCTGCCAGAGCTCGTCTCTGAACTTGGCCCAGGCTCCCTCTGGGGCTGGTGTCGGAGCGCCCTAAGTTAGCTGGGCAGGGCGATAGTCATTATTGACTTCTGACAGATTCATGTGGCTCACGTTGGCTGGAAGGGTTGTGGGTGAGGGAGCTCTGTGTGCTCATGTGGGAAACACTCATAAACATGCTCATGAACTTGAACTCCGCGTGTTCATGTTAGAGACCTGCAGGCAGTGTACAGATGGAGCTCCCCTCTCCCCACCTGGCTCCTTCCCGGGCAGTGAGGGCCTCCGCCTGAACCTCCCGAGCTCCATCCGCACCCTCACCCTCACCCACATCAGCCACCCCTGGGCTCAGGGGTGTGCGCCCCAAGCTTGGGCTGCCCTCAGAAGGCGTAACCAGGGAAGAACCTCTAGTGGGCTCAGGGCCATCTAAGCAGGGAACTCTGGGGCCTTGGTACCTGTCAGGGTCAAGAAAGGGAGTGAGGTAGTTTCCGAGGGCATGCCCCCTGGACCCCTGGACCCCTTGCCCTGTGGGGGACCAGAGCAGGGCCCTCTGCAGCATACAGTCCAGGGCAGGGCCCAGGTACTCCGGGTCTAAGAGCAGTTCTGGGGTGGCAGGCAGGTCCATAGGAGAACGGTCTCATTGGTGGGATTCTTCTCTGGCCCCCAGGAGTAGGTATGAGCTGTGTCAGAGCATGAGGCTGGAGCAGGGGAGCAACTGGGCTCCTTTATAGAATGCCCACTGGTTGCCGATTTCAGAGAAGCTCCTCTGTTGGGCACACAGACCCCCTACCCTCCCACTCCCCAGCAAAGCGACAAAAACCTCTGGCTGGGCTTCACACAGCTAGAGACCTGGTGCCTGGACAGGTTTCTTTGTGGCTTTCACTCTGGGGTCCCATCCCCCTGCTCCCCAGCCTACAGTAGCGCCCCCAACCGTGTCCGGCTCTAACTCTAGCTCAGGGTCATCTCCCTCACCCCCTGCAGCTACGCACCCCGCCCAGAGGTGCCCCAACCAGGCTCCAGGAGGAATCGGGTGCGGAAGTTTGCATTCCACAATGTGTAGCTAAGACTCAGAGCTGGCCTGTGCCCAAGGTCAACCATGCGTTGCCCATTAGCCCAGCCCTGGTGACCCACCTTGAGGTTTGGCTGGGTTTTGAGGAATCCCAGGCATGAGGATGTGTGTCCCAGGCATGAGGTGGCCAAGGGGGCAGAGCTGGGGCCATCAGCAGGGTGAGCCCTGCCCCGTGAGCCTTGGTGGAGCAGCAGGGAGTTAGCAGCTGGCTCTGACCCTCTAAAACTTTAAGGGGGAGCCCAACCTCAACATCGAATAGTGTTTTCCTTCCTTCCTCCTTCCTTCCTTTCCTTCCCCCTTCTCTTCAACGCTGAGATGTTTGTAGTCAAAAGGGCAGTAGGGGATTGATTCCCTGCGACCTGACCCTGACCGTGGGGAAGCACCATCTCTTCGGATGCGTGTGCCCAGAGCTCAGACCACTGCTGCCCCACTGAGCCTTTTTAGGACCTGGGGGAGGAGAGCCGAGCCCAGGGGAAATGGCCTTTCTTGAGCGCTAACTCTGCAGCATGTCTTCAGGTGTGTGGCAGCATACGAGGAAGGTGGGATTGTCCCCATTTTACAGATGAAGAAACTGAGCCTCAGAAGGTGAGGGAGGGGCACATTTATTGATCACAGACCACGTCAGATGCTCCCTACGATTTGGGACAATGAGTTGAACTGAGACTGCCAATCTAGCCTACCTGACTCCAAAGTTCATGTTCTTTTCACTTGATCTCAAGAATTAAAAAAAAAAGTCACTATTGTATTGGGTAATTTTTTAATTATGAAGGAAACAGAAGTTCATTGTTAAGAACCTAGAAACAGATGAGTATAAGGAAGAAAATAAATATAAATATTCTTGGAATGGCACCCTGTCCCTAACTTCCCCTAATCATCGCTGGTAACTTTTGTTATAATAGGCTGTGGTGGCTTTGAAAGGGCTGCTGGGCTGAGCTGGGAGCTGCCTGTGTCCCTCTGTGAGGTGAATGAGGTGACCCATGATCTTAGCTTCTGGGCGTTGTCAGGTGTGGGGACAAGGAAGGGCTGAGGCCCAGTTTCGTGGGGAGTGCCCCACCCGGCAGGGCCAGGGCTGGACTCTGCCCCTGGTGTTGAGCAAGGGCTGCTTGTGGGCCTCGGGCAGGGAGAGGCGTGGCCGTGGCCCGCTGCCCACTGGCCCGCTGGGGGGCCCACAGCGGCTCATTTGCATGTTCTCAGTTGGTTTCCTTGCCCACAGGTGGGTGCACCTCTCTCTTGGTGTGGGGCTGCCACCCCTGAAAGGTCACAGCCCCCTCTCCCCCGAGCGAGTTCGAGGTGCACGCCAACCCCTGCAGGGAGCACTGGGTCTATCCCTCTCGCAGGGCAGGTGCGCGAGGGTGGGGCACAGCCAGCCCTGGGACTGGCTGCAGCAGTCGGAGTCCCGTGTGTGAAGCCAGCGGTGACCTCAGGCCCAGCCCTGCCCACTTGGCCTCACCTTGAGGCTTCAGGAACTCCTCCCAGCTGTCCTCCTGTCCCCCACCTGCCCCTTTCCCTCTCTAGAGGCAGAGAATAATCTGGAGACAATGACAGATTCTGTCCCAGCTCCCTGTCATCAAGGGCTGGCCCGGAGTGTCCAGGCCACTGCCCACATGGCATAGGTGAGCTGAGTCACAGAGAAGACCCCTATGGGCTAGCTAGAGTCACAGAGCACCGTGGTTGAAGGGATCCTTAGAGAGCGTTTACAGCGGGGCAAGGTGGCCCAGAGAGAGAGGTGACTTCGCTCCCAGTTAATGGGTGGTGGGGCTGGCACCAGAACACAGGCTGTCCGCCTCTCTGTCCTGCGTTCTTTCTATCACTCATTCATTCATCTGGGAAGTTATTCGCTCAACAAACATTTGTTGAATTGCCTGTCTGCGCCAGGCATGTACAAAGAATTGGCTCACCCACAAGCGGGCTGGACTGGGGCAGCGAAGACTACTGTCATCTACCATAGGCTCAGTTTTTCCTGGAGGAAGAGTGTGGGGCCAGTGCTGTAGTGGTGGAGAGGGCAAACTCTGAGGTTCCAAAGTTGGCCCTGCCACTTACTAGCTGTGTGACCTTGGGCAGTGTACTTAGCCTCTCTCTGCCTCAGCTTCATCTCTAAAATAAAAACAATAACCTGACTCTTAGGGTTACCCAATAACCTGGGCTGCTACATGTGAAGTCCTCAGAAAGGTGCCTAGCACATAATAGGCTCCTAATCCATGTCAGCTGTAATAATAATGCACACAGGTAAGGAACACACGGGGAAGAGAAATTAAGTCAGGCTGTCCCGGCCCAGCCCACCTGTGGGTCTAGTGATGGCCAATTCTTTATACATGCCTGCCACAGACTGGCAATTTAGCAAACGTTTGCTGAGTGAATAACTTCCCTGATGAGTGAATGAGTGATAGAAAGAACACAGGACAGAGAGGCGGACGACCTGTGTTCTGTCACTAAGGAGGGTTTTATGATAAGCTGGGTGTGTGGTTGATGACCAGGCTGGAAAGATAGTGATATATAAGATAGTGATATATAACTAGCTATGGGCCCTTGGGCAAGTCACTTAACCTCTCTGTGCCTCAATTTCCTCATATGCTAAATGGAGGTGGCAATAATGCATCTATCTCATTGGGTCATTGCGAAAAGTAAGTTAAGAAATGGAAAATGCAGAAAGAGTACCTGGTTCAGTGAGTCCTAGGAAAACAGCAGCTGTTATTACTGTTAAGATTGAGAGTATCGGAGGGGTGGAAGGAAGAGGGCATGTGAGGTGCTAATGACCAATGGATGGAAAAGCTCTAAGTTTCCCCCCACACTTTCTCTCTCAATATTCTTGTCATTGCTTTGTTTAACTTTTTCAAATTGTAAGATTGGTTGGGCATTGTCCCGAGCACCAAAAGATTGTGTGTTTGATTCCTGGTCAGGGCATATGCTGGGGATCAGACTCAATCCCAATAAGCGGTGTGCAGGAGGCAGCCGATCGATGCTCATTCTCACATCGATGTTTCTCTCTCCCTCTCCTTTCCTCTTGCTCTAAAAATCAATAAAAAATATTTTTAAAAAATTGTAAGATACACATAACATAATACTTACCATTTTAACCAGTTTTAAATGTACAGTTCAGTGGCATTAAGTAACTTTTTCTCTCCAACCAACCCTAACATGCAAAAAAGCTGCAGGAGTGGCTCAAAGAACTTCTAGAGCCTTCGCCCAGATTCACTGAGCTCTGCCATAGTCGCTCCCTTCCTCACTCGACAGACACACACAGTGTTTTCCCTGAACCCCTGAAGAGTAAGTTGAGACATGTCCCTTTACTCCTAAGTACTTCAGTGTGCGCTACCTAAGAGCAGAGACTTCTCTGTCCAACTATCAACTCCAGGAATTTAACGTCGATGTGACACTATTATCTAATACACCTTAATATATATTCAATTACTGCCGATCATCCCATTGATGTCCTTCATGGCACACCCCTCCTCCCATCCAGGATCCAATCCAGGATCATGCATGGCACTTGGGTGCCACCTCCAAGCCTCTTCTTTCCTCAGTTCTCTGAGGCTCAGAGGCAGGTCGGGAAATTCAGCACCCGTGCGGGTGGATGCTATCTGCACCTGCGCATTTGCGCACTGAACCAGGTCACCACTGAGCAGCGCGCCCCATGCCAGCTGCCTCTGTCCTGTGGCGAGTGAGGGGACCTCACCTTCTGGGTCTGTTTTTCTAGGACTAACTTCTTTTTTTTAATTACTCCTCGCCCTAGGTTATTTTTTCCATTGATTTTTAGAGAAAGTGGGAGGGAGCAGAGGGGGGAGAGAGAGACAGAGAAACATGGATGTGAGAGAGACACACTGATTGGTTGCCTCCCGCACACACCTCAACCAGAGCCCAGAGCTGGGAGCAAACCTGCAACCCAGGTATGTGCCCTTGACCGGGATTTGAACCCATGACCCTTCATTGTGCAGCCTGATGCTCTAACCGCTGAGCCACACTGGCCAGGGCTCTAGGACTAATTTAAAAATGAATTTGTATTTGCCTTCTCTGAATACACAGACTGGAAGTAGGAACAGCTAAATGAGCCACCAGAGCCCGCGTGGCACAAGTGGGATGGAGCAGGGCCAGCGGGAGCTTGGAGATGTGGGGCTGTGTTCAGTTCAGTCCTGAGGCCCCTGGAAGGAGGAGCCCCAAGGGTGGTGGGCGGGGGAGTGCCACAGCACCTCAAGCATGCGGTGGGGCAGCGGGTATGTCCTGGGCCTCTTGTATTTGGGGACCTGGAAAAGCCTGAGCTCCACCTGGACGGCTGCTCCAAGGCTGCCCAAGAGACAGACCTCCATCCTGCGGTCTTGGGAATCTAATGCGTTTGCAGAGTCTTTCGGATCGAAGCATGGGTGAGCAGTATTGCCTCCAGCCCATAAGGTTCCTCCACACAGAACTGTACTTAAGCACTCAGGGTGCCACAGAAGGTGCTTCCAGGACTCCAGGCAGCTTAGTGCTGCTTTTCAGTGTTTCCCCCTTTGTGGGGGCGAGGATTGGATGACATGATCCTTCACCCAGCACTGATTTCCTGGGTTAGGAATATTATCTCGCTTGATTCTCAGAATGACCCTGCAAAGTTGGAAATATTATCTCCATCTTATAAGTGAGGAAAATGGCTCTTGGTGATTTGTAGAGAAGGTAAGTTGGGAGGCCTAGGTTTGCACTCTGGCCCTGTTAAGGGATTTGAAGTAACATAGGTAAAGCGCTCAGTATAGTGCTGGCACACAGTAGGTACAGAAATGAGAGTTTAACTTACCGTCCCCACCCCACCTCACCACTGCTCATCAGACATCACACTGCGGGCAAAATTCAAAGCATGAATTTTGATGCGAAGTCCCCAAGTCTTTCTACTCTCCAGATATGTTCAAAAGAGTAACCAGAGATCTCAACCTGGCTTTCGAAGGCCTGGCCTCCACCTCATCAAAATCAGTGTATGCATCCTCAGTGGATGTGATTAGACATGGGTGGTGGGTGGGTGTGCATACGAGTGTGCACTGATGGGCTGGCGCTATACCTGCCCGGGGTCAGAATCACTGGGTTTGAGAGGTGTCGAGAGCAGGTGTTTAGTGGCCGTGTGCATCAAGTAGAGGCAGAAAAGGAGACCAGATGATGACGAGGTCATTCCAGCTGCATAATCCTTTAAGAATAAGATGTTGCCCAGTTGGTGTGGCTCAGTGGTTGAGCGTCAGCCCATGGACCTGGAGGTCATGGTTCGATTCCCGGTTGGGGCACATGCCCAGGTATCAGGCTCGATCCCCAGTAGGGGGCGCACAGGAGGCAGCCGATCGATGATTCTCTCTCATCATTCATGTTTCTCTCTCTCTCTCTCCCCCTCTCTAAATCAATTAAAAAAAACAAGCATACTTTTTTTAAAAGAAGGTGTTTGTTGCCCCCAAATGACCAAAGAGTAATTTTGAGATGACCCTTGGTAACCCAGTATCTTGTAGATATTTCTGAAACATCAACCTGCATCCCCCTTCTTGTATATTAAGCCATAAAGCTTAGAGGGTTGGTGCCACCAGCCCATGAGCGTGTAGCCTGGTGTGACTGGGGTCGTGTATAGAGCACAGTGCAAGGGGTATTGTCGTTAGAAATGGACGAGAAGAGGCTCACAGCCTGAGCAACACCAGCGTCGGGATGGCCGGGAACCAGATGAGGGGGTGGAAGGATGGCGGGGGGAGTCGGTCAGGCACGCAGGGTGGGAATAACAGGTGAGCGGGAAATAAAAGTTGGCCGGGAAGTGGGAGGCCAGGTTGTTAGGGACCTTGGAAGCTGCCGCGAAGTGCTCTCCACTCTTCAAATGACAGGTGTGAGGACTTTGTTGACATATGGAAATGTGTGTTTGGAGAAAAAAGCAAAATGCAAAATAGTATGTACAAACCAACAGCTGTGCAAACACACCCGCCTGTGAGGCTTAGCGATCAGGAGGCACCGCAGGGGGGAAAGCTCCGGCTCGCCTTTCCACCCTTTTATTTTCTCTCCCTCCCTGATGGAAACTGAGAGGGAGCAGGAGGCCAGGCTGTGGGGTCCGGTTTGGACTTGTGGACACCCACTGGAGTCATGCTGATTTTTTGTTGGTTCTGTTTAGTTTTGTCTTAATTGAAATATAATTCATACACAGTTGATTCTCATTACTTGTGGATCCTAAATTTGGAAATTCACCAACTCACTAAAATTTATTTGCTACCTCAAAATCAATACTTGAGATGCTTTGGACATGCAGAGGTAGGAGGGTAAAAATTTCAGTCACCGGCCCTAGCCAGTGTGGCTCAGTTGGCTGAGCGTCTTCCATGCACCAATAGGTCATCATTTCACTTCCCGGCCAGGGCACATACCCAGGTTTGGGGCTCAGTTCCCAGTAGGGGGTGTGTAGGAGGCAGCAGATCAATGTTTCTCTCTCATCAATGTTTCTCTCTCTCCCTCTCCCTTCCTCTCTCTTAAAAATCAATAAAAACATATTTTTTAAAAATTCCAGCCCCTGATGCACACATTCCCCGCTGAGGTTGAATAAGACCACACTTTGCTTCCTGTCTCAGCCCTCCTGCTGTAAGCAGCGCCCTTTTCTGTCTCGTGTCCTGCCTTCTGTATCTCTGTGCTTTTTGTTGGCGATTTCACTGTTTCCCATGGCCCCCAAGGTAGTGCCGAAGTGCTGTCTAAGGCTCCTGAGGGCAGGAGGGCTGTGTTGTGCCCCAGGGAGAAAATACATGTGTGAGATAAGCTCCTTTCAGACGTGAGTTATAGTGCTGTTGGCCACAAGTTCAGTGTTAATGAGTCAACAGTGTACATGAAACAAGGTGTCTCTAAACAGAAACACACCTAAACAAAGTTATGTGTGGATCGGTTGATGAAAACTATAGCTGAGGTTTGCAGGAACCTAATCTTGTATTTCCCTCGGGGCAGCTTTACAGACCACATTGCCATGAATAGCAAAAGCCAACTGTGTCATAAAATTCACCCTGTGAAATGAGCCCTCACCTGGACGGGTGTGGCTCAGCGGTTGAGAGTCGACCTAGGATCCAGGCGATCGGGGTTTGATTCCCCGTCAGGGCACATGCCCGGGTTGGGGGCTCGCTCTCCAGTCAGGGGCACACAGGAGGCAGCTGATCAATGACTCTCTCATCATTGATGTTTCTCTCTCTCCCTCTCCCTTCTTCTCTCTGAAATCAATAAAGATAAAGAAAGAAGGAAAGAAAGAGAAGGAGGGAAGGAAGGAAGGGAGGGAGGGAGGGAGGGAGGGAGGGAGGGAGGGAGGGAGGGAGGGAGGGAGGGAAGGAAGGGGGGAAGGAAGGGGGGAAGGAGGGAAGGAAGGAAGGATCCCTCGATACTTCAGTATATTCACAAGGCTGCGCACCCGTCACCATCACAGCAGGAAAACGGCCTCACACAGCAGCAAGTTAGGGATTACCTGTCCATCTTTCCTTATCCCCTCATCTCTCTGCTCTCTTCCAGAATGCCCAGGAGAACCATGGCCTGGCTGTGCCCACCCCCTCTGTCCCAGAAGACTTTGCAGACAAAGAAGTGACAGGTAAGAGGACCCTGGGCTTGGGGCTTGTCCACCTTTCTTTCCTCTTTAGGCCCAAGGATCTGGCCCACCTCCCCAGCTGGTGATAAAACTGGGGTCCCCAGGCTGCTTGGCTACTGGCTGCAGTGGGTGGGGGTTGAGCCAGGGCTGGGTAAGGCGTACTTCCAGAGGGCTAAGGATGGTGTGGGGCCAAGGCCAGAGCAGGAACAAGGGCAGCAGGAAGTGGGAGAAAGAACCCTGGAGTCCGACAGGCCTCGCAGACCTGGCTTTGGATCCCAGGGCCCCTACACATTAGCTTTGCTCCCTTGGGCAAATCACTTAACCCCTGACACCTGTGTATCAAATGAGCAATGGAGAAGACAGCTCCAGTGCCACTGGAGTAATGAAGTGCTGGATGGGATACAAGTCACTTCTTGTCATACCTCTTGCTCAAAATCTGCCAAAGACTTTCCATGTCACTCAAAGGAAAGGTTCTTGACAGGCCTGGCAGAATCTGGCCTCACCTGGACTCAGGGCCTGCTTTCTTCCCTGGCTCGCACTCCTCCAGCCAGCCCACTCTCCTTGCTGCTCCTTCAATACCCAGGCGCATCTCCACCCCAGGGCCTTTGCACTGCACTTCTCTCTGCCTGGGCTGTTCTACTCCTGGACATATGGACGGCTCTCTCCCCTACTCTTGCCCTCTTGGCTCAAATGTCACCTTCTCAGCGAGGTCTTCTCTGATCACTGTTCAAACTGCGCCTCCAGCACCCCTCGGTTTTTCCCTCATATTACTCATCCTCTAATGGTAATAATTGACTAATGGTCTATCTCATTGTCCCATTATAACATAACATCCAAAGGACTAGGATTTCTACTAATTTTTGGTTTTTGTTTGTGTGTTTTTTACTGCTGTATCCCAGCTCCTAACACTTGGGATGTTAGAATGTCAATGAATGTTGCTTCTCCCCTCCCCACTCCCTTCTGTTCTTTGTAATGAAGTCAGGTAGCTGGAAGAGCCCTTCAGAGCTGCACACTCCCCGGTTTGTTATGCTCTGTGCTAGGAACAAGAAGGAGGGAGAAAAAGGGATGCCGCTAAGAGAGAAGCAACCAGGATATCCTGGCTGTCTGCAACTTTAGGGAGAAGCTGGGACTGGGTTCAAGAAGGGCATGTGAGCTGCTGGCCCCTGTGTACCCAGCATCTCTCTAGTGCCAGGCTGTCCTGACACCTTCTTTCTACACCCCCCCATTCCATCCCACAGTCCAGGGCATGTTCCAGAAGCTGGGCTCTTGGCAGATTTGGGGTCTGCAGGAAGCAGGAGTTACTCATACAAATTGTTCCCTCCAAGCTTTCATCTAAACTTCCTCGCTGAAGTCTCCAGGCCCATACCTTCAATCCATGACTTCTTCTCTCTTCCTTTCCCTGTCTGTCTTACACAGTCTGAAACATCAAGCACAGGTGGTAGTAATCAATAGTAATCACTATTCATTAAGTGACTACTCTGGGCTTCGCACCATGATACGCCCTTTACACTGATTTACATGAATTCTCTTATTTAATCCTCACAACAGCTTTAAGAGGTAAGCACTGATAGTATGCCCATTTTAGAGATGATAAAACTGAGGCTCAGCCAGGTTAATTAGTGTGTCCAAGGTCACACATCTGATAAGTGGTAGGGCTGGGATTTGAACTCGGGTCTTTCTGGCTTTGTAAGAAACAGATGGTACCCTCAAAGTGGGTAACTGAAGAGAGTTCAATAAAGGGATGATATACCAGAGTGTGAGCAGGGAGGGGAGGGCGGAACATGACTCTCGGGAGCCAATGGAGAATATTCAGTATAGTCTTCAGAGGCTAGGCCAGGAACAGGCAGGCATCCTTCCCTAGAAAGAAGAGGGTCACTCCCAGGACAGCTCAAGAGACTGGAGACATTGTTGCTCCCTCACTTGGTGCTCAAGAAGAAAGGCATGAGCCTGGCCAGGCACTTTCTTGGTTGCCCACCCCATGTGCCCTGGGCACACAGAGATTGCCAGGGCTGGTTGGCCTTACGCCTCCTCATCTTTGTGTCTCCTTCCTTCCAGGTACCAGCTCACTAGTCAATGGCAACCTCCGACTCTACAGCTCTGTGGGTGACCTCAGGCCTGGGCAGTATGGCCAGGACCCACCCATCCCCCCACCTCCTCCAGGCCCTGCCCCAGGGCCACCCTCAGGGCCACCCCCAGATACCTCGAAATCTCAAGGGGAGCCCCCACCACCACCTCCACCTCTACCTTCCAAGGCTTCCCCGCCACCTGCCCTGCTGCTGGAACCCCCACCCCCACCCAACATGGCCCCACCTCCACCTCCAGTATCAGGGGCCCTATCCCCCCCATCCACACCCACCCCTCCTGATTTCATCCCCCCTGCCCCACCCTTGGCCTTTGTAGCCCCACCCCCACCCCCTATGCCAGCCCCAGCACCCCCAGCTCCAGTGTCTCCTCACACTATGAGGACTCACCTCTTTCCCCCTGCGGGTGTCACCAAGTGGAAATCAGAGGTAGTGCTGAATGGCAAGCAGCCAGAGGCCCCCAGAACCAGCCCCCCCCGGAGCCCTGCCGAGCCAAAGGGGAGCCCCCTGGAACCTAAATCAGAGGCCCACCTCACCTTCCCCCGTTCATTCAAGGTGCCTCCCCCAACCCCAGTCAGGACATCATCCATCCCGGTTCAGGAAGCACAAGGGGCTCCTCCAGAGGAGGAAGGGGCCACCAAGAAGGCCCCTAGTCGACTCCCACTGCCTCCCAGCTTCCACATCCGCCCCGCATCCCAGGTCTACCCGGATAGGGCCCCTGAACCAGATCGCCTCGGGGAGCTCAGGACTGTGGCACCTGCCAGCCCCAGGCTGAGCCAGTCCCAGACCAGGAGAAATGAACAAGCTGAGACTCCACCCCCAGCCTCTCCCCTGCCCCTTCCCACACCCCCGTCCCTTCCCTCCCCCCAGCTCCCTCCCCCAGCACCCCCGCTCCCTCCTCCAGCACCCCCACTCCCTCCTCCAGCACCCCCACTTCCCCCAGCTGCCCCTCCTTTGCCCTCTGCTGAGAAGGCAGCCCCACCACCTGCTAGGTTTATAAAAAGCCCCAAATCCAGCTCTCCTGCTCCCAAACCCAACCCCCCCAGCCCAGAGGACACAGAGTCTTCAGAGCCTGTGGACTGGCGGGATCCCAGCCAGATGGCAAAGCTTCGCAGCGAGCTGGCAGCCTACCTCTTTGGCTCCAAGAGAGAGGACCGATGCACCAGTCACAGGCCAGGCCCAACGGCGGCCTCTCAGGGAAAGGAGGGCGAGAAGGGCCCCAGCCTGCCAGAGAAGGAGATCCCGGCAAGTGATCCTGAGAAGAGTCCCTGTCCAGACAGAGAGGCGACCGCTAGCCTGCCCCTGCCTCCTGTGGACTACGTCCCCCAAGACTCCCCGACTCTCAGTGTCCAGCAGATCCGCAATGAGCTGGAGGCGCGGCTTTCCTCATCAGCAGAGAAGGAATCCAAGCCCAGCATAGGGTCTCTGCCTCCTAAACCTCGGCTAGAAGGGGGAAGAATCACTGAAAACAAAGCTGATAAAGGCCAATTTTCCAAGCCTGTGGCCAAAAATATGCCACCACTATCCACCCCCCTTCTGCCAACGACACCACACCAGTCCAAGGCTGTGCCTGGGCCAGCCACACCACCCAAAGCTGCGCCTGGGCCAGCCACACCACCCAAGGCTGCGCCTGTTACAGCCACAAGTGGGCCAGCCACACCACCCAAGGCTGCGCCTGGGCCAGCCACACCATCTGCAGCCACAGCTCTGCCCACCACATCATTCCAACTGAGAGCAGAGAAGAACCTAGTCCCAGCTGAGCAGCGGAAGAAACCAGAACCTCAAGAAAATGCAGTGCCTTCCCAGCTGGAGGCAGAAGGGCGCCCCTCAGAGGCCAGTAAGCCTCCTACACAAGGAGCCCTCTCATCTCCAGCCCTCCCACCAAAGATGTCCCCAGGCAAAGAAGTGGCATTTCTCTACAAGCCCCACAGCAGCCAGAACAGCCCCAGCAGGGAGGTTGCGGTGGTGATGCCCACCATGGCCAGAGGAGAGGCTGCAGGGTCAGGGGAGCCTGTGGAGGCGAAGGAGCCCCAGGGGCTGCCAGCCAGACCCCCCTCCTCAGCCCAGCCTGCTGACGAAGTGCTCAGACACCCGGTGACCGGGGAGGTGGTGGAGCGGGGCTCCCCCATGGCCCTGCTCCTTGCAGCCAGGCAGAGGGCACAGAAGGGGCGGTCTCGAGGGGCTGGCCTGGACCGGTCCTCCCTGCCAGGGAGTCTCCGGGGCCAGCCCCAGGCAGGCTCTGACACCATCTTCCTCAGGGACGGCCAGCCGAACTCCTTCACTGTGGTCCCCAAGCTATCCACAGAGGCTAAGAACCCCCAGCCGGCCTCAGCACAGCCCGCCCTGCCCAGCCCCTGGAAGGCCCAGCGGGGCAGAGACCCGGAGGACACGGAGCCAAGCCGAGGGCACAACTGGACCAAGGTGGAGCCCCAGGCCCCTGCGTCCTGGGGAAGGTCAGCGCCCTCGGGCCTCGCCCAGGGCCGCCTGCTGCCCAAGTCCTTCTCGTCGCCTTCTTCTCCTTCCTACAAGAGCGAGGAGGAGAAGTTCAGCTTCGAGGTGATCCCGCCACCGCCGGAGTTCAGCAATGACCCTGAGCCTCCAGCCCCGGCCCTGCAGTACCGGGGCCGCCGGGGCTCCCCTCCCTGGATCAAGTTCTCAGACTTGGGGCTGGCCCTGGACGCGCGCCCCGCGGCCTCGGCGCGCTGGCCGGCGGGTGAGCGCTACTCGGGGGCCGGGGGCCTGGAGCGCTTCTCGGGCGGGGGCCGCTCGCTCATCAAGAAGCGCCTGTACGTCGGGGAGCCGCCCCGCGGCCCCGCGCTGTCCCGCGGCGGCTCGGGCCGCAGCCTGAGCTCCCCCAACTGCTTCGGGCCGCAGCCCGGGGGCCGCGACGTGCGGCGGGTCAACTCGGCGGGCCGGGCGCCCCCCGGCGGCCTGCGAGCGCGCAGGATGTCCCTGGAGGGCGCCACCCGCGGAGACGCCAAGTACCCAGCTCCGGGCAAAGCGCCCGGCGGCGACCACGTCCTCGCCGCGGCTACGGGCAGGTGAGCTGGAGGGAGGGCGCTGGAGGGAGCGCGGGGGGCGGCCAGGGGAGGCGGGGGCCAGGCCTCCGCCGTCGGTCTGGGACACGTTTGGTGGGTGCCCTTCCCTCTGGCTCTCAAGACCGAGAGAAAGGGGCGGAGGCGCACTGCACCTGCAGAGGGCGCTCCCCTCACCCGCTTCCTCTCTCCCTGGATGGTCTCCAGTTCTCGCTTTCCCCGAGCTCCTGCCTCCCCCACCAGGTCCCCCTCTTCTCCCTGCCCCACTCCACCCCAGTCCCAGGGCTTCAGGCTAAGTGTGGGGTGGAGAGAAATCTGAGTGGTCCTTGGGTGCCGAGATTCTCGAACCACACAGAAGATCCAGAGCCAGGCTGAGGGAAGGGCTCTGAGTAGAAGCGTATTAGGTAGTGCTCTGTGGCCCCCAGGGCCTGGACTGGAGGGGGAGCCCTGAGTCTGCTGAATCAATACTGGGCTCCCACCTGAGTTGATAAGCCCAGGGCTTATGGGGCAGAAACCACAGCGCTGAGTGCATCTTTTCCACTTATGCCCTGGGGGGAACTGTTGGTTAACCAGCTGCAAAGAGTCACCTCACTTCTCTTCTGCTCCCCACCAGGTCTCCCCGCAGCAACCCCCACTATGGAAGCCCCATCAACACGTTCACCGTGAGGCCTGGGACCCGCCATCCCATTTCCTACGTCTACCCAGGCGCCCATCGGAATGCCCTATCTTGAGCCCAGGGTTCTGGCAGCTCTACTCCAAGGGGTCGGATCTGGGCACTTTCATGGGGGTGGGAGGGGTACAGCAGGAGTTAGGGAGCCTGACTCAGACAGAGGAGCCTTTGTTCCCCGAAGATAGATGGACAACAAGCGAGAAGCAGTGGCCTGAGTGAGACTGAGAGTGGGCCTGTGTTTCCCAGGGTGTGTGGACTGCCTGCGGATGGGGTGGGAGGGGAGGAGGGAGCAGAGGAGGTGCCTTTGACCGCCTGGAGCCTGGGTTTCTGCTATCTGGTACTATTTGCTTTAGCAAGGCTTATTTAAAGCAGTTTTACAAGCACGGCCTACTGAGCGGGTTCTAAAAACAAGGGGTGGGGCATTCAATCAGAATGGGAACACATCTTGGGGTGGCTGCGATGGCCTGTTGTGTGGGTAGGGGTGCGGGGCACCATAGGTTGCTCACTCCAGCCTCTGACAGTCCACCAGTTGCCACCCCAAGAGGTGATTCCGGGGGCTCCTAGCATAAAAGGTGGGACCAGGAATGTGCCTACACAACATGTCAGGTACCAGACAGTGCTTTGCATTGATTGGCCAAGGGCAGGGGTGAGGGGTTGATGGTTCATCTCGCTCCGGCCCTGGCCTTTAGCTGTAGGGAGGCCTAGAGAGGGAAGCCTTGGCAAGTTTGGAGTGGGAGACAGAGAATAAAGCTTACTTTTCTACTTAGACCCAGGCAGCTGTGATTTGGGGATTGGGCTCAAGGAGCCAGAAGGCTGAGGCTCAATACCAAAAGCCTTCTGTAGCCAGGTCCCATCAGGGATTTGGAGAGGGCATTGTTCTCAGCTACTCCCAACCCCAGTACTACAGGTACCCAATATTATTGAAGCCTTAAAATGTATAGCCAAGATGCTGCAAGGCCTCGGAGAGTGGGAGGTGGCAGAGATGGGATGTGTGACCTGAGAGATCTTTGCTGCCGACAGGAATGTTTGGGGAAGTGAAGAGAGGAAGGACTGGGCCAGTTCAGAGCAGGGGACCTATCAGTAAGGTGGCCATTCGTCCTTTACCTGAGCAGGCCCAATTTATGTGTGTTTTCCAGTGAATTAGACCCCTTCCACGTTCATAAAAGTCCTGGTTTGGATGCCAAACATCAGGAAACAATATTTCTTGGTGTGTCTTCCCTGCCTTCAGGTCTTGGTTGGCCGAAGTCCCCGGACCAGGCCAATGCAAGCTGCCTGGTGAGGAGGGAGGGCAGGGAGTGGCCCACCTCAGAGGAGCAAGCTGGGATGGGCAGCAAGGAAGCAGTTCCCTTTGGGGGCAAGATGGTGAACTTTTATGATTTGTGATGACCTACCGAGGTACCAGTTTATGGGAACAGCAGGTGAGCCACTTGAGAAAGGGAGTGTAGGAGCAGGCAGGCACCCTGATAGGGCAGGATCTGGTTACTCGTGTTCAAGAAGCAAACCCTACCCCAACACCGTCACTGGCTCTGTATGTATATATGTATTTTCCCTGTACATGTTTTATAAAAGAGTTCACTAATTTATCTGCTGTGTTAAGGCTTGACGGGTGGGGCAGGTGCTCGCAGCTGTAGATTGCTCTGGGGTGAGTGGGAAGGACTGGCTTTCACTTGGCTTGAGAAATAAACAGGCCGGTTTGTACTGGCCTCCAGCTCTGTGGCTGCGGATTGATGACTTGGAGCTACTGGGGTGCAGTGAGAGGTTGGGGAAGGCTGAGCACAGGATGGTGTCTGAACTAACGGGTGAGCCATTTTGCTGGGCCCAAACATTCTCTTCTGACCCTTAGGTTCTCCTGTTCTCCAAATCCATCCAGGGAAGGAGCAGAGCTGAAGTCTGGCGATAAGAAACTGTGTCCTTAAGCAAGTCTCTTTGACTCTCTGAACCTCAGGTTCTTCTTTTATACACCAGGCACGATAATACCTACCTCATAAGGCTGTTGTGAAGATTGGGGACAGTCATGAATTCACTTAACAAGTATTTGAGTGACTACTAGGTGTCAGGCACTATGCTTAGCATGGAGATACAGCATTTGATACACTGACATGACTCCCACCCATGGCAAGATTATAGCCTAGCAGAGGAGAGGGGATGAAAAGAGCACACAGAGGGAACAGGGAATGTGAGGATAACTGGTGGAGGGGGAGGAGTGGGTTTACTTTAACCAGGTAGTCAGGGAAGGCCTCTTGACATTTATGGTGACATTTATGCCGATTTAGGCAAAGCATCCAGCACATGTCTGGGATTCAGCTGTTGCTCAATAAATTACATCATTGGGCGATGACTACTTTACCCTTGTGTATGGCCTTTCACAGTTTTCCATAAAGCTTTGACATGGTATCTTCAAGTTTTCCAAAAGAAGAAATGGGAACCAGAGAAGTCATCTCAAGATGGTGTCAGGGAGAGGGTCATGTCTCCTACTCTGAGTCCTTTTTCAGGAAAGGGGGGGTTGTTGGGAAAGGGGGACTGGGAGGGTGACTCACGGATTCAGCTTCCAGGAAGGGTCTTGTAGGCCCCCACCCCCACCCTGGGGCCTCCTCTTCCTCCTGTCCCACCATCCCCCGCCCCCCACCGAGCTGTCCTTATCCCGGTAACAGAATGAGGACAGCTCTGGCTGGTGTGGTTCAGTGGTTAGAGCATCGGCCTGCACACCAAAGGGTCACAGGTTCAATTCCTAGTCAAGGGCACATACCTCCTGGGTTGCTGGTCCGATCCCCGCCCAGGTCAGGGAGCGTGCAGGAGGCAACCAATTGATGTGTCTCTCACATCAACGTTTCTCTCTCTTCCCCCTTCCACTCTCCAAAAACCAATGGAAAACATCCTGGGGATTAACAACAAAAATGAGCACAGGGCCCCTACTCCCAATAGGGCTTGGACTCCACTTCTGGCTGCTGTCCCCTCCCTGATCCCTAACTCTGCTTTCCCCCCACCTGGCCTGGAGCGGCAGCAGGGAGTAGTGGAGGGGGATCCGGGCCCCACATCTGGCTTTGCCTCTGATGAGCTGTATAAGCCTGGGTCTCAGCTAACTCATCCCAAAAGTGACGGGGATGCCCGGCCGGCATGGCTCAGTGGTTGAGCATCAACCTAGGATCCGGGAAATTGCGGTTCGATTCTGGGTCAGGGCACATGGGATTGAGGGCTTGATCTCCAGGAGGGGATGAGTGCAGGAGGCAGCCGATCAATGACTCTCATCGTTGATGTTTCTGTCTCTCCCTCTCTCTTCCTCTCTCTGAAATCAATAAAGATATATTTACCAAAAAACAAAAAAAAAGTGACGGGGATGACTTGCACTGTGTGGGGGTCTTAAACTTCTTCGGTCCCAGACCTTTCTAAGCGCTATGGGTCCTCGCCCAGAAAGATGCCATCACATGCATTTTTACACATTATTTCAGGCACCATGAAGACCCTCCTAAAATTGGGCTCCGGGGCCCTCACATTGAAAGTGAGGCACCGGTGGTTGTGGTAACCACCCATACCTCACCCTGACAATTTGGAAGGCTCACTCATTCTCCCGTTTATTCACGACAACTCTCTAAAACGTGCCGGGCTTGCAATACCCCTCATTCCAATTTGCTGATGAGAAAACTAAGGCTCTGAGAAGAGGACTGCTCAGACTAGCCCACCTGACCACACTGCGTACTTCATCCCAGCCACCTCCCCCGCAGTTGTGTCCTTTCTCCCCCATTCACCCCTCTCCCCATCATACCTCCCCCAAATTTTATATCTTTATCAGAGTGGGGATGGGGGAGGAGACAGCTTGAAGGAGGAGGGTAGAGCCAATAGAAAAGGTTCATGGAGTGGCAGGTGCAGGCTGTGCAGTCTGGATCAGGTTGGCCATGCCTTGGTTTCTGGAACCTTCTCACTGCTCCCTGGCTGTGGCCCAGCCCGGCCTAAAGCAGGGGCAGGTTCTCGGCAGGCCGTGCAGGAAGCTTGGGTCCTGCAGTCAGCAATGCGTGAAGGGCCCTGTCCACCCCAGTGGAGGACAGCTTTCCCTGGGCCCCACTTATTTAAGCCGAGAGGCTTCCTCTCACTCCCGGTGAGCCTTGAGCTCCCTTCTGTGGGAAGATGTCAGGCAGGCCTGCCCCTGCCTGCTCACCCCACCCCCCGCCGCCTGTGGCCGCTTTCATCTCTGCAGCTCAAAGGCAGATCGGCGTCCCATCATTAGTCAGCTGTCCGGATGGGTGGCCACTGATACCTCCCTCGGAGCCCCAGGGATGGCCAGCTGCTGCGGACCTGCTGCTGGGGCTCCGGCCAGGAAAGCGAGAGAAGGCGCACATCCGAGAGAGGGGTGGAGACCAAGACGATGCATTCGGAAGGCCCCTCATTTACCTGGCCCTCCCTGCGGCCCCTGCCCAGTTCTCAGAGCCACACCTCCCGCCCGCCCTGGAGGACTGTTCTCTGATGCCCTCTGTCTTCCAGGCAGGCGCCCTTCCTCCACCCGGTGTCCTTGGTCTCCCGTCTTCCTTCTCTGGTTTCTTCTTCAGAAGACTGAGCTCTACCCCCTTCTCACCTGCACCTGAGCCGCACGTGTCTAACTGCTCCCTGGACATTTCCATGTGGACGCCTGGCCAGCCGCTCAAACTCAGCCTCTCCAAAAGGCATGGCTCTTCTCCCTGTTCCTTCCTACACAATGCGAGACCCCACTATCCCCAAAACTCTCCCTCATCGCTACTTCTGCCCCCTCTGCTTCCTCAAGGCCCAACTTAGATCAAAGATCCTGCAAGAAGCCCCCCCTCAGCCCTGCCCTGCTCAGAGACACCCCCTCCTCCACACCTCTGCACCACTTCCCCTGGCAACTCCTCCCCATTCTTCAGGCTCAGCTCAGACCTCACTCACCCCCTAGGCCACATCAGCTCCTGTCAAAGGCTCCCACAGCCCCCTGGTCCCTTCCTACTGGGGTTACTTGCTCCCTCTTTTCCTCCCTCAGCTTGTAAGCTCCACAACACAGGGACTGCCTGTGTCATTCATCACAGTATCCCCAGCATCTAGGCTGCTCCTAGCACCAGAAGGTACTGAATGTATGTTTGTTGAATGAATACATGTTAGTATTTAATCAAATACTATTTAAGTTCCTTGAGGGCAAAGGTCATGTCTTCCACGGACTAGGGACCACATACCCTCTCATTTCTTGATACGTGTGAACTGATCCAATGCTGGGACTCTCAGATGACACAAAGTTATGGTTTTAGGGATGGGTCTCACATGTTTCTTCATAAAGAGGTCAGGATGCTGTTGGGTGGCTCCTGCCTGGTGGGCTGAAACAGGCCCTCTGAGTGGAGACAGGAGGAGCTGGGAAGTGACGGGACCAGGTGAGGTCATTCCGGTCCTCAAAGAGAGCTTAGAGCGCGGGTCTCAGGCAGCCCTCATATCAAGGCAGGGCCTCTGTGCCCTGGGAGTGAGCCAGCCGCCAGCTCCCCTCTGTGTTCACTGCCCTTTGATCTCTAGTCTTCAGTAATGTTATGTGTGCTCCGGCCCATCTCACCTGCACTACCAGGACCAAGGAGAAGCTGATGCCAGGTATGGACCAGAGCATGAAAAGGGACAGTGCCTCTGGGCCAGGGTGACAGTGAGTCAGAAGACCTGCTCACTGTCCCTCCCGACCTGGAGAGCTCTCCCTCAAGAGAAAGGCCTTAGGGTTCCAGGTCTTGTTTTCAGTAAACAGCTAGCTGCATGCATGGGTCTCAGCACAGGGGGACCCAGTTGACTTGCTGTTTTCAATTTCCTCCCCCTGTGCTGGATCATTACCCCTGGAGCCCTAACCCCTGAGCAGCTCAGAGCTAGGACACTGCTGACACCCTCTCCGGGGGATGCCCCCTTCTCATTCCTGACAATGGAATTTCTCCAACCTGGCCTTCCACAGACTGAGCCTCCCGATTCACCTTTCCTCACTGCAGAGGTGTAGCTCCTGCCACTTCTTTTCACTGTGACCTGGTCTGTTTTCTGAGCCTTGCGAAGAGGGTTAGGAAGGCTAGTGTTTTCCTCCTTAATGGACTTCCCTGCCCGTGATCTCCCTGCCTTTTGGCTCAGAATTGTCCAGCATTCATTCCAAATACCTAAGGAGAGCGCAAAACTCCACCAGTTCATTTCAGCACTGCAGGGGGTGCTACTCAGTACAAGCCAAGGAGCCAGGCAAGTGCGGGACACACGCACACACACCTGGAATATAAAGCAGGAGAACACAACATTCTCCCGTTCAGGAGACCTGGGTGGCCAGATACAGCAGGGGACTACAGGGGACCTGATGTCTCCAGGGAGAGCAGAGGAGAGTGCCCTCACATCCAGCACCGCAGTCCTTGCTCAAGGGTCCCTGCGTCCCTGTGAGCCTAGCGTGTGCATGCGGGGCGGGGCGGGGCTGTAAGCAGCAGGTGGCGCTCTGCTCACAGGTGCCCGTCCTCCAGCTCAGCAGGTGGACTTCAGATTCAGATTCAGATTCAGCTGAGGTGGACACTGCTCCTCCTATGGTCCAGGCAAGGAGCTAAGCGCTGTCCGGCACACCAGTGCTTCTCAAAATTGAGCACTGGAGGGCTGGTCAAACACGGATGCCTGGGACTTGGTCCCAGAGCTCCTGATTCAGTGGGTTTGGGGTGGGGCCCAAGAATTCACATTTCTAACAAGTTCCCAGGTGGGGCGGCCTGTCCTGAAGGCCCGGGGACCGCACTTTGAGAAGTGCTGCAGTGCAGTATCCCATTTAATCCCGCCCTGCCCCCCTCCCTCCGGGTACGCAGTACTACTCCCAGCTTATCAATGAAGAAACTGAAGTCCGATGGGCCAAGCGACCTTGCCTAGGCCACAAGGCTGGAGCATTGGTAAGGAGCCCAACCGCATGGGCTGCCCTGCCCTCTGCCCTGCCCTCTGTCTGGGGTGGGTGAGACAGCGCCTCTCAGGTCCTGCCTGCCCACCTTTGTTCCAGGGAGGGCAGTAAGAGGAGAGAGTAGGCTTGGCATAAGCAGGGTACCGGGACAGGGGCACAGGGCACTGTTAGGCTGGGAGTCATTCCTTCGGTGTCTACAGTATTTTAAAAGCATGATCACTTCTACTTAAACCTGGCCTCATAATGCCGGCCAACAAGTGATCAGGCTATGACTGCCTCCCTTTCCAGGGCAGAAGCTCTTGTCCCTCCCCCCCAGCAGCCAGCAGGAAAGTGCTAGAGCTTACGGCTCTCTGCTGAGTCCCCCTCTCCACTGTCCTTCCACCAGGGTCACCTCACCCAAAGTCACACCCACTCCCTGGGGGCAGCCCGTATCTCAGACAGGTCCTTTCCCACCCTCAGCACAACTCTGAAGGGCCATCACGGCTCCAGGGCTGCCCATGGCCTCTGTGGCCAATGCAGGCTGCCCAGGGGGTTCTCCCTCTGCCCCACCCCTTCCTTGGTTGCCCTTCCCCCACGGTGTGCATCCCGACTGCACTCTCCAATAAATGTCCTGCACACAAATCTCTGTTTCCTGGGGAACCCGTCTTGTTCCAGGCACCGTGCTAAGCACTTACACATATTATTTCATGTGATCCTCCCCACAGCCCCAGGAGGCAGGTATTTTTATCCTACCTATGAATAAGAATGGAGGAACAGAAAGGCTAAAAGACTTGCCCAAGGTCACAGAGCTGGCAAATGTCAGAGCCAGGATTCCTGTGCAAGTGATCAGGCTCCGGAGCTCTGAAGTATGGATTATACAACACTCTTCCAGAACATTCCTGTGGTCTAGCCTCAGGGAAGTTAAACAAAGGAAACAGCTTAAGATATATTCTAATTTGGGGGGGGGGGCAGAATCTCTGCTGTCCTTAATTCTTTCCTACTAGCCTGAACATGGAGCCCTGCTGCTTAATTTCAGTTCAGCGGTTCTTATCCAGGAGACATTTTGCTCCCAAATGGACACTTGGCAATGTCCAGAGACTTGGTTATCGGAGCTGGGGGGAGCCTAAGGGTATGTATGAGGTGGCTGTCAAGGATGCTACTAAATGTCCTCTAGTGCACTAGGCAGCCACACACAAATCCAGCCCAAAATGTCAGGCTGAGATACCCTGAAATCTAGATTAAAGCCTGGTCTCAAATAGAGCAGGTGACCACATGGGACACTGTTGGCCTAGCACTGTCCCAATGCAATGACTACTTGGGAGTAGGCTTTGGTGAAGGTGGTCAGAGATACTGGAGCATGAGGGTGGAGAGAGGGCTTGGAAGGCAAACCTTTTACTTCACAAACCTTGAAGAAGAAGTATTATCCCATTCAACAGGTGAGGAAACTGGAGCACCAAGAAGTTACATGAGTTGTGAGAAGAGAGAAACCTGGAGACTCCCTCTTTCCCTCAGCTCAGCAGGCCCCAGCTGGTTCAAGGAAAGATCACAAGGCCACAAGACCCCACATAAGTCACTCATCCCTCATCTCTGACCTTACTCTTGCCACTGTTTCTCTTACCACTCCCTGCCAGCCGCATTGGAAGCCTTAACGCTCTAAGGCCACTCCTGCCTCAGGGCCTTTGCACTTGCTATACTTGCACCACTGAGTGTTCTTTTTCCAGCTATCTACTCTCGGTCCAAATGATGCCCTCTTGGCAGAGGCTTGGCCTTCCTAACTACTCCATAAAAGGGCAATACTCTTCCTCCTCCCAAATTGTTGTTATTAATCCTCACCAGAGGACATTCTCCCCCCCCCCCATTGCTTTTCAGAGAGAGTGGGAGGGAAGGAGGGAGGGAGAGAGAGAGAAACATCGATGTGAGGGAGACACATCTAACCACGGAGCCAAGCTGGCCAGGGCTACTTGACTCTTCTCCTTAGTGCTCATCACCATCTGATGTACAATATATTTATTTATTTATCCCTGGCCCTCTTCTTCATCCCCAAACTGATTCATTTAATGTCCATTTTCTATTGGTCCTGCTTTAAATAAAAAAATAGTTTATTGATTTTTAGAGAGAGAATGGAGAGGGAGAGAGAGAAGCATTGATGTGAGAAACGTTGATCGGCTGCCTCCTGCACACCCCCTACTGGGGATCGAGCCTGCAACGTGGGCACCTGCCCTGATGGGGAACTGAACCCCACAGGGGGACACTTAACCAGCTGAGCCACACCGGCCTGGCCTGGTTCTTCTTTTCAATTATAATATGTTTTTATAATTTATTGTTTTTGTTATGAGCTACCTCTAACCCATTGTGGAATAAAAAGAAATATAAGAAAGGAGCTAGCTGGTGATCGCATGGTCAGTGGCGGAACCATTCATTAGTCTAGTTCTTCTCATAGTTTTCCACCGAGACTTCCACATAGCCAAGTGGAGCAAATACGTACGCTGTCCTACCTCCTCAAGCTTTAGGACAGCGCCTGGGCTGCTGCTCGAAGGGCAAAATTTCTGGAGCCTTACTTTTCTTGGACATTTCTCACTTTATTTCCCAATGTGCTTACACTTACTCAGCTATAAAATCTTTTCCTCAAAGTGTTTCACTAAAAATAACTCCACCACCAGGGTACCCGATGTGAAAGCTGGGGCTAGACGGCGCGCTGCTCGGGGCGGGGGCTCCCTGGCTGCCCACCGCCCCGCCTCCCCGACGAGGGTGGACGGTGCCCAGCGGCTCCGGCCCTTAGTGGGCCTCAGCTGCCTGAAGCGATGGCGTTAACTCAGTTCCCACTGTTGTAGGCAGCAGCAGGAATGGCACCAGGCCTCAGACCAGTGGGGTCAGAACAAACCTGGGTTCAGCAACCTCAGTACTTGAGTCCTGGCTAAGAAAAGAATTCAGAGCCAAGACTCAAACTCGCTAGAGCAGATTTATTGGGCAAGAAAAGAGAAAGTACACTTGAAGAGAAATTTCAAGCAGGTGGCTCTAAGAGCTGCCCTGGGGTGGGGGCTAGGGCTCTTTTTAACCCCTCAGAGGGGCAGTTAACTGCTTTCTTCTTTAAACTGACCTATTGGGTCTGTACAGTCATCTTTTGCCCTTGTATGGATGGTAAGTGGGGTTTTCCTCCAGCCCCCTTGCTCTCCAAGGGTGGGGGTCTGCCCTATGGCTTAACCAGGAGCCAGGGGAGGTCAGGAGAACCGACCTGCATGACCTGAGGCATTTTAGGGTGGAGAGGGGGTCTTAGGGGCGAGGTCTTGATTAACAATGCTTATCTCCAATACTTCCTCTACCAGTTTTTCCATTGTAGGTGTCTGGGACACTCTGCCCTGGTGACCTTCTGTGACAGGCCCATTGTCCCTGCTCTGCTCAGGTCTGTCTAACGGCTACCACAGCAGCAGGTAACAGTGGGCTCTGTTTCTGAGTATGGCGGGTGGAAGCAGCCAGCAGGCGGAGGAAACAAGGTGGCAACGAGAGCTTGACTGAGGGGCTGGGCGGCTGGACAGATGCTCCTCTAGCAGGATGTGCTCCTGATGTAGTCAGTGCTGGTGGGGGAATGAGGGAGGTAGGCCTTGCTACAGCAGAGTAAAAGCTAGGAAAATTCCAGGACAAGCGGAATAGGGAAACTGAGGCAGTTAAACAGCAGTTTGCAGCCACCTAGTAAATCCTATCTTCCCTAAATCAAGGACACTTAAGAGTAAATGGTTTGCACTTCTCCCCAGCCAGAGGGTAAATAGCTTAAATCATCCTACATAGGGAAACAGGTAACAGAAATCCAGTTAGTGCCATTTGTCAACCACACCCAACGACACAAAAAGTAAGAGAATAAATCTCATTTTGGTACATCAGCATAAAGCTGATGAATATTCTATTTATCTTCAGCTAAGGCCTTCCTTAAACGCCCAGCCTTTAAAATCCCAGAAATGGCCTGGCCAGCGTGGTTCAGCGGTTGAGCATCCACCTAGGATCCAGGGGATGGAGGTTCGATTCCCAGTCAGGGCACATGCCCGAGTTGTGGGCTCAATCACCGTAGGGGGAGTGCAGGAGGCAGCCAATCAATGATGACTCCCATCATTGATGTCTCTCTCCCTCATCTCCCTCTCCCTTCTTCTCTCTGAAATCAATAATAAGATACATTAAAAAACAACTAGCCCTAGCTCAGTGGTTAGAGCGTCGGCCTGCGCACTGAAGGGTCTCAGGTCCAATTCCAATCAAGGACACATACCTTGGTTGCAGGCTCAATCCCCAGCCCTGGTCGGGGCTCATGCAAGAGGCAACCAATTGATGTCTCTCTCATATCGATGTTTCTCCCTCTTTCTGTCTCCCTTCCACTCTCTCTTTAAAGCAATGGAAAAAATATCCTCAGGCGAGGATTAAAAAAACCAAACCAAACCTGAAAATGAAGGTCTCAGCGAGCTCTCCCTCCTTGGAGCTCACCCATGCCAACCTATCCCCCTCAGGCACCTATCCCCTAACCGCTAAGGGACCCCATGAGACTTGCAACCAGGGGAGCAACGGGCAGCGGCAGCTGTTTTTGGGCTAATCCCCTGAACCTGCCTCCAAGGCCCCCTTTTCTCTGACTTCCCAGTGAGCCAAAGCCGCCCAGCCTGGGCTCTCCTGCTGCTGCTTCTGTGTCCTCCCTGTTTCACTGTGGCCTATAAATTCTTGCTTGCTTTTGTCCACTTTGTCTCTTGATTGAAATCTTTCCCTCAAGGAGACAGGAAAGGAGGTCTCATCCGCTCACCAGTAACAGCCGCAGGGCTGGTAACGGCTGCCACAGTGCCCAGAGCCGAGGCCTGTCTTCTGGGAGGCAGGAACCTCTGCAGTGAGGGGCCCAGGCTATTTGTGGTGCAGGGCTTTCCTGGGGTGGGGAAGGCGCCCACATAAACTTTCAGAAGAGGCCAGAGCTACAGGCTCATCTGTGTCAACCTCTGAAACAAGGCCAAGAGCACAGCCCTCCTCCTTCCCCCTTTCTCCCCTCCCCCCAGGCATCTAGGGAGCACTGAAGGGCGGCTCTGGTGCTCCCAGCACTTCCTGCTCCTGTGTGTCACCTTCACTGTCAGGGTGTGTGCTCGGTCCATAAACCAGCCACTCGTCAGGTGACCACTTCGCTGAGGGAAGGAGGGAGGAAGCTCACCTGGGAGTAATGTGAATACCGGCCATGAGGATCATGCCTGTCCTCTCTAATGTCACATCTCTCAGTAACACCCTTGAGGCACTAGCTCACTTTCTAGAGGAGGAAGGTGACTCTGAGCTCTTCAGTCACTTGCAGCCAGTCAAGTGCAGGCAGGGGACTGTCCACAGACCCTCCCTGCCCCATCAGAGCACTCAGCATTTAGAGGCAGGAAGGGGGCAAGAGGCTCCCGGGAGTGAAAAGCAAACCTGGGAAAATTAACCAAAAATAACAAAAATGCAGAACATGGCATTTTATATGCCACCACTTGTGTAACAAGGACAAAAGGACACGTACCTATGTGCTTATATATAGTCATAGGATTGCTCTGAGGGACACGCAGGAGCCAGCAGGAGTGGTAGATGGCAAGGAGGTGGCCGAAGACATGGCATGAGGAGGAAGACTTTGGTTTTGCACTTTTTGAATTTTGTATTGTATCCATTTATAATGAGTTCATATAAATAAAATATTTAAAATAGTGCCCGGCTGGGTGTGGTTCAGCGGTTGAGCATCGACCTAGGATCCAGGAGATCGCTGTTAGATTCCCGGTCAGGGCACATGCCCGGGTTGTGGGCTCCATCCCCAGCAGGGGGCGCACAGGAGGCAGCCGATCATGACAACTCTCTCATCATTGATGTTTCTCTCTCTCTCCCTCTCCCTTCCTCTCTCTGAAATCAATAAAAAGATCTATTTAAAAATAAACAAACAAACTAACTAATACCTGGTACATAGTAAGTGCTATATAAACTATTGTTATTTTATTTTATATTTATTTATTCTTTTTTTAAACTATTGTTATTTTTTTTAAAAAAGTCATATAAAATTATTTGGAGGGGAGAGACCCTGGGAGAGAAGGGAGAGCAGAGCTGGGTGGTGGGGTGGGAGTGGGTCTGACCCAGTCTGGGTGGGCGGGCTGGAGATGGCCGTAGAGCCAGGCCCTGCCAGGAGAGGCTACTGGGGATAAGGTTCCTGGGTGCTTCCGAGAGCCTGGGAAGGAAGCTGGGGACACACTCCTTGACAAGATCCCAGATTTTCCAGAGCATTTTGTGAAACCAGAGGGTGACTTCAGCACTGGCCATCAGACTTGATGCATTCGGGCTGGGCAGTGAGGGTCTCTGACAGGAGGGACAAAGCATTTCAGAGGCCAAGGCAGGGTCCTTTGGGTTGTCTGAATGACCTTCCACAAGGCTGCAGCTGGCCCTGTCACATGGTTTATCAAGACAGGGCCCAGGGCCGGGTTCAGCTAGCTCTGACAAGTGGCGGGGACAGTGTCCGGTACCAATAGGGTTTGGAAGGTGTACAAGCCCTGGATGTGCTTACCTTATGTCTTTTTTGACTTCTATTGTTCTACTGGAGACTGGCCACCTGGGAGCACTTGGCAGCTTAGGACACAGTCTAATAATTCTCCAGAGTGCATCTGGCCCCAGGAATGTGGGGAAGTGGGAAGGAAACTGCTCTGCTGATTCTCTTTGGATTTTCAAGGCAGGATGAGCAGGGAGGGGCAATTCTGGCACGGCAGAGGGACAGTGCAGATGGGGGAGCAGCTCTCTGGGGCGCAGTCCTCCCCCCTTGGAGAATGCAGTTTCAGGAGGAATGGTCACTCCGCACCTGTGCGCACACACCGGGTAATTCCCGAACTGAAAGGGTGGGCGGGTGGCCCCCAGCACCTCAGGGACAGTGGAGGAAGCCGCTTGCCAGGTGCAGGGCTGGGAGTGCTGGATTGAAAATCATGCAGTGGAAAAGCTCATTCAGTCATAATAACAGGAACACAATCTCAAGCTATTCTAAAATGCCACTTTCCACTTATCAGATTGGCAGGGTGGGGAGCTGGATCACACATTGTGTTGACCAGGGCGTAGGCCCCTTTCCCTGGAGGGTTGAACAGGTACAATGGGGGGCATCTGGCAATAGCTCCCAAAAAGTAAACTATATACTGTGGGCTAGGAGTTCCACTTCTAGATATACAGCAAAAAGGCACCATGTCATGGTAGCACCGTTTATTGGAAATACTCTCAACTTCCCTAAATAGAGAAATGGTGCTAAATGAGAACGAGACACATGAAGTAACACTCGGCAGCCATAAAAACAGAGGAGGAAGCTCTTTATGGGCCAATATGGAATGAGCTCCTGGAGATACTAAGTGGGGGAAAAACAAATGCAGAAAAGTATATGCAATGTACTATTATTTGTGGTAAAAAAGGAAAAAACATGTTGCCTGTCTTTGTATGATGTGCAAAGATCTCTGGAAGACCCTCAGAAACCGGGATCAGGCTCCATGTCGGGAGGGGGCCTTGGCAACCTGCAAAGGCTCTGTCCCTGGGGGTCCCACCCATCCAAGAAATGGGCCGGACCTGCGCCCTCTGGCGGCAAGGGCCCGGCAGTGCACGGGGTAGGGCGGGGCTCGGAGCCAGCCGTTCAGCCATTTAGCAGTTTGGGGACCTCACACAAATGACTAACCTCTCAGTCTGTTTCCTCTCTGTCAAGCAATAAAAATGCCAGAGCTATTCATAAATGAGATGAAACGCATGTCGATGGGGATAAGTGCACCACCTCATTAGGTTACTGTGAGGATTACAGACAATCTATCTGAAGGGCTCAGCGCAGGGCCTGGCAGGTAGCAGTGCTCACTAAATGAATTTGTTCCCAAATACCTCTTGGTTTCTCATCTGCACTTTGATAGGATCAAAACGCAAACTCCTTGCCATGGCCAACGTGGCCCTCAGGGTCCCTCTTCAGTCTGCTCTCCCGCACTCGGCCTGTGCTCCCTCATTCTGTGGTCTCCTCTCTGCCTGGAATGTCCCTCTTTCCTTCGCATGACTTGGTCAGCCTCGAGGGCAGACCAAATGTCACCAGCGCTGGGCTCCTCCTAAAGTCCCAGCCTGGAAGGAGTCTGTGCTCCTTGCTCTGCCCCGCTGGGGGCCTCATCATGCGAACTGTTGATTACATCCCTGATTCCGGCTGCTACACACACTTGCTTGTTACAATAAAATGAATAGGAAGAGACATTCAATGCCACTCAGACTAGATACCATTTTCTATCCTTCAGATTGACAAGGGTCAAGTTTTGTGGCACTGAGGTGGCAAAAGTGTAAGGAAACAGGCACTGAGGGTAGAGTGTAAACTGATCCATCTTGCGGGGAGAACAGGGTGCCATCTGTCCGCATCTGGCAGGCACATACAGTGAAAGGACACATGCACAAGTAAGTGGTGGGACCAGGCAATGGGATGCTGTGCAGCTGTGAAACAGAACCAAGAAGCTTTTTATTATTGACATGGAGCCATCGCCCAAAGTTACACTGAAAAGTGGGGGGAAATACAGTTTATATAGTATCTACCATTGCAGAAAAAGGGGAGAAAGTATGTACAAGCATTTGCATTTGCTGCATAGACTATTTCAGGAAAATACAAAAAATATATTGACACCAACAAACTGGTAGCTTCTGGGGGAAAGAACTGGGAGTCTGGAAAACAGGAGGAGGGGGATGCTGTTATCACATATCTTTTTCTTTTAAATTTTATACTGTGTACACATATTATCTGTTCAGAAGAAATAACTTTTTGGTAAAGAAAGAAAGGAAAACTCGTAATAAAATGGAGATGAGGGTAGGCCACTGGCTCCAAGAGGAGGAAAGGACCTTGAATTTGTTTCCAGGAGTGAGTGTCCACAGAAATCTCTACCCTCAGGCCAGCTGCCCCCACTTGCCCCTGGGCAGTCACTTGACGTTCAGAGAATTAAAAACGTGTTTCAGTACGAGCCTGAGTAAAACAGAAGAAGGATAAACCCACTATCAGTGGTCGAAGAAAATTCATAAATAAATGCATAACCAAGTCCAAAAGAAACAGAATTAGAAGTTGAAGCCCCAGGGCTCTTTCACGATGGCAAATAACTGATTGAACCTTGGGCCATTCCTCTTGTACCCACAAAACAGCACTTCTAAGTGCCTCTGAGGCTCCCGGCTCTTCTATCTAAAAGCCTCTCAGATCATCAGGAACTCACCTGAGTAAAGCAGCTGGAGCAGGGCCCCCTCCCCCTTGATAGGAAGGCCCACCAGTTCAGATGACCCCTTTCCCGGGGCCATCCTGGTATGGAGCCACCAGACATGCTCCAAAACCAAGTCTGCCTAGCCAGGCACAATCTCAGGGCTAGTGCCATGGAGAGGACCTCGGCCAGCTTTACAAGGGAGAAGACTGGTTACTGTGGACATTTGACTAGCCTCAGAGGGAAGACATCTCAGGAAAGGCACAGGAGCCTTGGGAGCTCTGCTGGCAGGTGGGACCTTGGGGAAGGCGGGCACCTGGCACCCGAGTCCTCTCAGGCTGGGTCACCTGTCCTCCAGCCTTCCCTCAGGCCACCTTGGCCCTCCTCGTCCCTTACTCACTTCTTCCAGAAGCTTCTCTGGCTAACCCCACCCTGTTCCAATCTCAGCACAGGTTTCTGCGTGAGTTCTCAAGTCCAACCCTCTATTGACAGTTGCTCCTCTGTCGGTAGGTGGTGTTAGGCAGGTTCCTGTGTTTATCTGTCTCCCTGACTACAAGGCCCAGCCCCAGGGAAGGGTCTATCACGTGTTCGTGCTAGTGTTTCCTCCCTCTTCCCTTGGGTACAGAGCTTAGTCACAGGGGAACAGTCACTTCTTGGTTCTCTTGGGGCCAGGACTATCTTTCCCCCAGTTCTGGCTGGCTGTCCCCCTAGTTGAATCATGTTTGCTAAATAGCAAACTATATGAAACTAACTGAAGAGCAATAGTGTCTCTCATGCCCCCTCCAGCCAGAACATCACCCAGCAGCCAGAGTTATCTTTGTCCTCACTCGAGGACATGTTTTTATTGATTTTTAGAGAGAGGGGAAGGGCGGGGGGGGGGGGAGAAAGAGAGAGAGAGAAACATTGATTAGAAACATAAGTGCCTGGACCAGGAATCAAGACCACAACCTAGGTATGTGCCCTGACTGGGAATCCAGCCCACAACATTTTGCTGCATGGGACGACACTCCAACCGAGCAACCCAGCCAGGGCCAGAATGACCTTTTGACAAGCTAAGTCAACTCCTATCACTTCCCTGCTGCCCATTTCACTCTGAATAACACCCAACAGCCTTACTCCGGCCCAGGAGGCTTTGCTCAATGTGGCCCCTACTCCCTGGCCCCCTTTACCACCTTTCTCCAGGCACTAGGCCCAGTCGAGGGACACACACACTCCTGCCTCTGAGCTTGCACAAGTGCTGTTCCCTGTCCCTGGAATGTTTTTCCACACACCTGCTCAATGTATTTAGGGCCCTGCTCAAAGACAGCTTTCCCTGCCTACCCTTTCTAAAGTAGCAACCCCTTTGGCACTTAGCTCCTTTGGCATCTGCCCCTCCAGATCCACATATTTTCTGCCTTCTCCACCCTGCTACTACCCTGGAAGGCTGGCCAGGTACTGCGGGCCTGTGTCCCCTGGCTTCCCCCAGAGAGCAGGTAGGATACCAGAAGGTGGGAGGGAGGTGAGGTCAGGGTATTAATTCCTGGGCGGGCTCCCTCCCTGCAGGGTTGCTGTGTGCTCTCTGGCCCCTCAAGGACCCAAGGCCTCAGCTCCTGGCAGAAGGCTCTCACACAGGCCTCTCAAGGTTCCGGTAACTGCTCTTGCCTCTCCCTGTCACTCACCAAGGTACTACACTACCCTCCGGGCTCCCCTATACCTTGCCCACTTCGTTGAAGGTAACCCCTTTATTAAGCCGTTCTCAATTTCCCAGAGCACACTATTTTCTTTCAGGACCCCAATGCACCATCTGCCATCACACATCTGTTGTTTGAAGCTGTGTCTCCCACTGGACCATAAGGTCAGAGAAGTCAGCGACTTTATTACAACATCTGGCTCAGCGCCTGCACAATGTGTGCTGAAGGAGTGAATGGGAAGAGAAGGACCACTGTAGGCTGGAGAGGATCTGGGGGCTGGGAGGAGGGCGAGGTTTTAGGTGAAGAGCACAGAGGACGGCACAGGTGCAGCAGCGGTGAGAACTCCCCTCAAGGTATAAAGGCCCGTTTCTGTTCTTCTCAGCACTTCTGCACAATCGGAATGCTTTTAGTTTTGTTTCCTTTGTATGTCTCCCCACTAGAATGAACCCCCTGGGGGCAGGGGCCATGTCCCATCTTGTTCAGTGGTATCCTTAAAGCCTGGCACAGTACCTGGCAGGCACAGAGGGCACTAGATTCGCATTTGTTGAACAAATGGAAGAAATATGAGTTATCCAAAAGAAACAAGGAATTGGCAGAGGATCTCAAAAGCCAGATTGGGTGGTTTGGACTTGGAAGGAAGAGCAATAGGGTAGAATGGCGTGGAAGTCCTGCTGTAGAAAGGAAAATGGCAAAGCAGGGGCTGGCAGGAAGATGGGCCCAGGGGACACAGGCTGGGGCCGAGCAGCATCAGGCCAGCAGGGGGAGGTGGTACAACCTGCCGGCTGATGGCTGCAGATGCAGAATGAAGACCCCACCACTTAGCCCAGACTGGGTGAGATAAGGCTGTAAAGCCTACGGTCCTGGCAAACATGGAGTACTCCAAGGCCACGGCTACTGGCCTCAGTTTCCAGCTTCCGTCTGCAGTGGGAAAGCTGGGAGCGGAACTGTTTGAGGGAGGGTGAATCAAATCCACTCTCACCTCTCGCACTGAAAGTATAACCAGACGGCTCAGGGGACAAGCGACAGAGAGATGGGTGCTGACTCCCGAGGGGGGAGCAGCTGGAGGTGGAGGAGCAGAGGACCCATCTCCTTGGGTAAGCAGAGGAGTGCTTGGGACCAGCCACAGCTGGGTAGACTGGGAGGGATGAGCCAGCAAAGAAAAGGGAGGCCAAGAGGTAGAATAACAAGCAAAGGAGGGTAATGCCATGGAAGACAAAGGAACAGCTTCATAGAAGGAAGAGACAGCCGATAGGGTCCCAGGCCAGAGGCAAAGTGGGATTGAACTTCACTGAGGGCCCATCCCAGGGGAGCACCTGACTGCTGGCCTCTGGCGCTGGCTAGGAGAGCCAAGGTGCCAAGTTAGGCGGGGTCAGCGTTAGAGAAGGGTCTGCTCCTGGCCCACCGGGCATTCCTGGGCATACGCCCTAAACCTCATTTGTGACAAAGATTGCCAGTTATCCTCCAAATCCATTCTTTCCTTATTTCTGTGGTGACAAGGCTCCCAAATTTTACCTGGACTCAGAGCAACCTAGTAAATCCCAGATTTCCTTGCCTTGTGGCTGAGAGGGAGCAGTTTCTGATCTTCGGGTCTACTTTACATACACCTCCCTTCTCCTCTTCCCCTGGCTGGGATGTGGGCCCAGAAGATGGACATAAGCATTACCCACGGTGACAGAGGAACCATGAGACAGGAGAGGACACCATCAGGCCACCAGCCCAGACCACCTACCCAGGCTTTCATAAAGAACATACGTTTCTGTCTTAAGCGACTATATTTCAAGGACTTTTTGAGAACAGCCTAACTCATATAGGAACCCACCACTCAATCCAGTAGAAATGCCACCTCAGGTCAGGTCAAAAGTTGTTCCAGCCCAACTCTGCCCAGGGTTCCAAGGGCGAGAGAGGCCACTGGCATTTCCCTGGACAAGATCCTCACTCTCCACAGACAAGGACATCCTAGTCTCCTTAATAATTTGTTACAGATCCATTATTTATAACTGATCAAAAGTCTTCATAAAAATGTTTGTCCCGCTATCTACCTCATCAAGGAACGAGTAAGAGCAGCGATCAGCAGTGTCACCGTCACGCTCCGTAAGCGCTTCCATTTCTATCTAGTTCCCGTCTCCTCGCACCCGCAGCCAAGGGGGGCGTGGGTGTGCGGTGGGATCACTGGGCAGGCTGTGCTCAGTGCGCTGGAGGACAGCGGCGTGCGGTCATGGGCAGCGTGAAAGGGAAGCAGCCAACCCCTTGCAGCTCCTTGGCAGCTGCGCAAACAGGTCAGTTACTGGGCTCCCGGGGCCACCGTGTCCTCAACTACAAATGGGGACAGTAAGAACATCTACTTTTGAGGTAACTGTAAGATTAAATGAGTCAATAAGTATTAAGACACTTAGAACCGTGACTGGCAACAGTTCTCAATCAGTATTAGTCTTTATATATAATTTTAAAAGCAACAGGAAAGAAAAATGGCCTGGCAATGGAACAACTGATTTATAAAGCACAGCTGCAGACATTCTCATTAAGTCCTCCTGACGAGGCGCCATGACCCCATGTTCTAGAAACTGGTTTGGAAGTTTAGTGATTTGCCCCAAATCCCACAGCTGGTAAACTGTAAATACGAATGTCATGAAGCCTTGTTTTCCTGAACCACATGACCTCTAAGTCTAAAGGGACTTCGGGGTTCCAGAAAAACAAGGCTCCTTTTGCACTTGTTTCTCTCAAAAGCCCAGACCATTTTGTCATTGGTTTCTCAGTCAGCTCCACTGACCATTTAACAAAGGAAAAGGGCCTGCTGTGCATCCTCACGGGCAGGCCAGGGCTGGGGCCCAGGAGGTGGGAGGTTGGGGAAGGGCACGCTGGTCACTTGGGAGACACAAAAGCCCCATGCAGCATGTGGGTCTTACTGTGATCCTGATGCAAACGAGCCAACTGTTAAAAATTAACAAACAAAAACAACTTTGGGGTGGGGTGGGACAACAACTGTAAGACAACTGGAAAAATCTGAATATGAATTGGGTATTATGGGAACATTATGAGATTACTGTTCACTTGTTAGGTGTGATATTGACATGATTGGTTAAAAAGAAAAAAAGTATATGAACCCACAGAAGTATGCCCCATATCAAAAAAGTCCCCCTAATTTTTGACAAAGATACAAACGTAATTCATTGGAGGAAGGGTAGCTGTTCAACAAATGGTGCTGATCAATTGGATAGCATGGGCAAAATAATTAACTCAACCCAAGCCTCATGCCTCATAGAAAATTTTACTCAAAAAAGATCATGGACTAAAATGTAAAATGTGCCCTAGCTGGTTTTGCTCAGTGGTTAGAGCGCCGGCCCGAGGACTGAAGGGTCTCGGGTTTGATTCCAGCCAAGGGCACATACCTGCAGGCTCCATCCCCAGCCCTGGTCAGGGTGCGTGGGGGAGGAAACCAACTGATGTGTCTCTCTCACATCAATGTTCTCTCTCTCTCTCTCTCCCTTCCACTCTCTCTGAAAAGCAATGGGAAAAAAATATCCTCAGGTGAGGATTAAAAAAATAATAATAATAAATAAAATAAAATGTAAAACGTAAATCTATAAGAATGTTAGAAAAATATAGGAAAAAATCTTCAGGACATAGGGCTGGATGAAGTTTGTAGACCCAACATTTAAACACAGTTCATAAAAGAAACAGCTGATCAACTGTACTTCATCAAAATAAAAAACTTTGCTTTGGAAAAGATCCTGTGAAGATAAAAAGACTACCTACAGAGTGGGAGAAGGTATTTGCAAACCACATGTCCAACAAAGTTCTTGTATCTAGAGTATATAAAGAAATTTCAAAACAAAGAAACAATCCAATTAGAAAATGGGTGAGAGACTCAAATGGACATCTCACCAAAGAGGCTATCTGGACAGCAGATAAGCACAGGAAGAGGTATTCAACAACTAGCCATTAAGGAAATGCAATTTAAGAGCACAATGAGATGCTGCCACACACCTATCGGAGTGGCTAAAATCAATCATTGATGAGGATGTGGAGAAACTGGATCACTCACACACTGCTGGTAGGAATGCAATCTGGGAAAATTGTTTCTTTTAAAATTAAACATGCAGTTACCATAGGCCCCAGCAATTACACTCTTGGGCATTTATCTCAAGAGAAATGAAAACTTATGTTTACACAAAAACCTGCACACAAATGTTCATAGCCACTTTATTCATAATAGCCCCAAACTGGAAACAGCCTAGATCTCTCTCAATGTGACAGGTTAAACAGACTGTGGGACATCCATACCAAGGAATACTACTCAGCAACGAAAAGGAGCTACCGACATGTAACAACCTGTAAGGCTCCCACTCACGCAGAGTGAAAAAAGCTGACCTCAAAAGATTACAAACTTTATTATGCCATTTACATAACATTTAAAAAATAAAATTATAGAGGTGGAGAACAGAGCAGTGGTTGTCAGGCATTAACAGTGGGGAAGGAGGTGGGTGTGGTGACTGACATGTTCTGTACCTTGACTGTGGGTGGCTACCTGAATCTACACATGACAAAACTGCATCAAATTACACATACACAGGGGAAATGGTGAAATCTGAATAAGCTCTGCGGATTATACCGTCAGTTTCCTGGGTTTGATAATTGCATTTATACAAGATGCTACCGCTGGGGGGTCTGGGGGAAAGGTACATGTATATGATATATAAGGAAAATATATATATATACTTTCCTCTAATTTGGGGTTTGAAAATTTCCAAAATAAAGTTTTAGATAGTTCTCAGCGGTCCCTAGTCAACAGAAGGGCTAAGCCTCACTTATCTGTTTTCATTGCTATGACCTCTGAATACAAATTAAGTTCAAAGCTTATAAAATTCTGTTTCATTTATGAAGTTTTTCTTGTGACCTTTTATTAAGACTTCACAAATCACACTCTTAATCTGGCTTGCTTACTACTTACTTCCTCCAAGAATTCCCTGCAAATTATAAAAAATAGAAATTTGTAAATCTACATTGAGAAGTATGCACAGTTCTTACACAACACTATCTCAAGTTGTCCCACCATCTCCCACTGTCTCATGCAGAACATAATCAGCAGCACAGCCTCTGACATCTGGCAGCAGAAATGGCGCCTCTTCCAAATCCTCCCTCCTCTCTGAGTACGGCACTCAACAGGTGTGAGCTTTGGGTGCCAACAGCAACAGAGGAACTGCAGACATACTGACTGGGATGACTGCTCCCGAGAGCCGAAGACAGCAAGTCGGCAAGGTTTCCTCCTGCCTCAGCCACGACTCACTCAGGACTGGAGTCAAAGTCAACAGGCCAAGAATCAGCAACAGCTGAATCACAAACTCCAGGGGCTGGCAAAGGCCCACAGGACTGCTTTCAACTGGAAGAGTTTCAGGTCACCACAAACCTGAAAAACTCTTATTTGGCCCAGAGCTGGGGAGTCCACTTTTCTCACTGAGATCCCTTCTTCAGTTACTGACAAGCAACTCTTTCCTTCTGGGTGACGGATGGGGTACCCTAGAGAACACTGAGGCCAGACAGATGGGGAGCTGCCATCAAGTCACCAAGTTTTTGAATTTTCAAGTTCACCAAGTTCATAGGTTGAGATGACTGTGGGCCCAGCTGATGTGGCTCAGTCGGTTGAGAGTTGTCCTGTGCACCAAGAGGTCGCTGGTTCGATTTCCAGTCAGGGTACACGCCCAGGTTGTGAGCTTGATTCTCAGCAGGGGGCATGCAGGAGGCAGCTGATTCATGTTTCTCTCATCAATGTTTCTCTCTCTCTCTCTCTCCCCTTCTCCCTTCCTCTGTAACAACAACAAAAATCAATAAAAAACATTTTTTTTAAAAGAAAAAAAGATGACTGTGGAAGCCGAGTACGAGAATAGTTCAATATGGACTTAGGGTGCTAACCCAGGGAACTCATTTGTCCCACGCTAACTTCCAGGTGTCACTGGCATTTTTCTTCCTTAGGCCTGGTTTTTAAATCTCTTCTTTCGGATACCAGCTGAAGGGTATCAGCTTGCCCAGCATCTTCCTCAAACACTTGTGCTTTGATCTTTAGGGTACAGGAAGGATGAAATCTTTCCCCAGGCCACAAAGAGGCTGAACAGATGCAGACCTGCTTCTTGAACACCTTGGCCTGGGCTGCCGGCTCCTCTCAGCCCACTTCCGCCATAAGGCGGGACCATGGCTTTCCCTTTCCGTCTGTGCCGGCTTCCAGCAGGCTGACCAGGCATCTCAGCGCTCAGAAAACAAGGCCAATCAGCCCCCAAGATCTCACCCCACCCCCATCCAACCCCTTTCCTGTTGTGTAAAATCGGATTCCTCCAGCAAGTCACAGCATAATGTATCACTGCAGAGGCTCTTGGCAGAGAAAACTCTCTTCCTGGGATGGCACAGGACTCGGTAGTCCCCAAGCACACATTCCACAGAGGGACAATAAATGCCAATCTTTCAGGAGAGAGTGTTGCTTCAATGTAGGGGGAGTTCACCAAATGCAATGAAAGAACTGGGCGCTGTTATGCATCACCCTCCTCCGCGTGATCCTGCTCACACCTCCTGACTCCTGCTGGCCCAGGTCAAGGAGTGACAGTTGGAAGGCAAAGGCGCCCTGGGTCAGCTAAACAGGGTACTTGGAGCACAGGTGAGGAGGGAAGTAAGAATGGAGTTCCAGGACGATAAACTGGTGTACAGCTTGTGAGTCAATCAAGGGGCCTGGATAGCCTGAAACAGAAACTAGGCAAACAGTCTTCCTGGCAGTAAGCAAAGAAGGCACCGAACCCCTTCTTTCCTGCCGCCTTCCCTGGTCTTTCAGGTTGCAAAGGGATCAGGTCCTATGATAATAAATGAAGTCACCGGCTGCTCCCACAGTAGGGCCTGGTTGATTAAGAAAGCCTCGTTATTACCATCATATCATATCTTCCTCAACCCAAACATCCAGTGAAAATAAGAAATCTTAATACAGAGTTCACTATTCAAATCATGCCCGGTCACACCCCAGCAGCCTCGGCTGGACCATGGGAGGCCACCCTCTCTGCTTCCTGCGCGTGGCTTTAACTCCCCCAGGAGAGTGGTGTCCGCATCTCTGTACAAGGCTGGCTTCCTTCTCAGCTCACGAGAGGGACCTAGAAAGAAGAGGAATCCATGGAGACTGCCTGGTGGGGGCCCCACCTGCTTTCCTTCTAAGAGGCAATGACTCCAAGGCTGTGAGGGTTGGTCCTGGGGCTGCAGGAAGCTCAACCTCTATGCAACGAGAGGTACATGCAGGAGACGAGTAAGGAAAGAAAAAGGGAGAGCATTTTCTCTCACCAGAGTAGCTTTCCCCGAGGTGCAGGCCCACTGGTGGCCTCTATTTTCTGCTGTGAAGCAGAGAAGACCACCTCAGTTGGCCAGAGAGCCTCTCTGCACCCAGCCTCCAACTCACTTCTTCCTGCGGATCTTGGGTTTCTTCACGGGGCGCAGGTAGGGGTTGTCGATGAGGTTCTCCTCCCCGTTCCGGCTCCCCGACAAGGAGGGGTTCTGCTGCAGGACAGAGGCGTTCTCCTTCTCGGCGCCAGAGTCATCCTTTGAGCAAAAGCCGAAATAAAGCAAAACACCAATGGCATAAGGAAAGAGATCATGCCCACAGCAAGAATTGCTATTAGATTCCCTTTCAGGGAGAAACTGGAAGCTCGGGGACCACCTTCTTTCTAAAGTGCCTCAGATGAAATGAGGCCCAGGCAGCGCTGGCTCAGAGGAAGGTGAGACCAACAGCTCCGACATAGTGGAACACAGAACACAAAGCATGAGTTAGAAAGAACAGAGACCTGGGAGGGGCAGGGGGGCAGGGGCTAAAATTCAGGTGCTCAAGAAGAAAGCCCAACCTGCGGGGAGATGAAGAAAAAGGGAAGTGAGCCTCCACGCTTTGCAGGACTGAGACAGGGTCAGAGCAGTCATATGCGGAGGGCCTCTCCTAAACCAAAGCTAATGTAAAGCATGAGATGTCCCCCCAAATTCTCAAATATCTGATACTTGCAACATGGTACCAATGATCATATTGCAGCAGAGGTCAGAAACTTCTTGAGCCCCGAGGGTTCCCACCAAGGAAAGCAGAGCGTGCTGGCACCAGCACGGGAACGTGATCCAGAATCCCACTGGTGACCTGGGGGTCAGGTCTGTCACAGTTTGGTTTTTGAAGACAGCGATTTTTCAGAAAAGTTCAGAAATTTACATATATTCAATATGACCCCAATTAGAATTTTTTTTAAATCACAAAGAAAAAAGTAGTATGCTGAAATTTTAAAAACTGATTCTGAGAATATGGGCAATTGATTCTCCTTTCCTTATTTATACTCTTCTAATTCCCAAGTTCTATAAAATAAGTAGAGCAGGGGGAAGGGACAAAATCACATGAAGAACTTGACCTAGAAGTTCATTCCTAAGTGACTGTAAGTGACCAGAGCAGCTGGTAGGGTTGTGTCCCCTGGTGACAGGTCAAGGGTTCTGTCACTGAGATTCCTGTTCTGTAACTTGAGGCAAAAGAGGACCTGGCCTCCAGCAGGAGACTACTGACAAGAGACAGCAGGGCAGAGGACACTGCGATTGGATGGCATGAAATGAACGGCAGGCTCTGCCACAGAGACTGCTGGCCCAGCAGGCAGGCAACGGTCTCAGGCTCCATGAACCTGAAGAGACTGGATCACTTCTGGGTTCTGCTGCACATTCTCACACTGTCCCTTCCACTGTGTTCTCCCAAAGACCCAGTTCCATGCAAGATCCCTGTGCCTTTCCTCTCTAACACCTGATCCAGCAGGACCATAAGGTGACTTAGAGCCACTGCGGATCTTCTGGAGGCTCTCCTGAAAGTGAGTTCTCAAGATCAACCTAGCTCCTGCCAGACATAAAGTCTGACCACCACCACCACACCTACCTTGGCTCCCCTAACCTTTCTAAAGTTCTTTACAGATTAATTTACTAACCACCCCCTACCCATCTCTTACCAGTTCTCTATGTCAACACCGTATCTTTGGAGTTACTAGAACTTCACTTCAACTGTGCCTTAAGGGTTTCCTGAAATAAGGATGGATGTGACAGGGGTGCAGAGAAGCCAGCCTTGCGACCTCTGCTGGAGGGCACTGAAGCTGCCTCCACTGGCTCACTGTGTCTCACAAGGCCAGGATGTGGGTCCCAGGACGTGGGTCCCAGTCATGGGACATCAGCCTCTCTTCTCCCAAGCAGAGCTTCTGGAAATGCCACCTCCCTGCCTCCCTCAGGGAGAGGCAGCCTGAGATGGGGAGGAATAGGAGGAGATACAGGAAGTCAAGTACTAAACCCACTGAGATTTGTAAAAAACCTAGGCAGAAGAGTCAGTCAAGAAATCCTGAAGCCTGGAAAGGCGAGACTCAGGCAATGTGTGCCTGCTAACGAGCCTCACCTGGGCCAGGGGAGCACATAACCGCACCCAGTCCCACAGCTTCAGTGCCATGTCCACACCAAAGACTCTCACATGCCTCTGCAGCCCTCACCTCCCTCCTGACCCCCAGACTCACACAGCCACAGCCACTCAACATCTCCAATTGGGTGTCAGGTAGGCACCTCAAACTTAGTGTGCCTAAAACTGAACCCCGGACCTTCCCCAGGCGCAAAGAGCCCTTCTTGCAGTCCTCCTGGCCTCCAGCGATGGCAACTCAAGCCTTTCAGTTGTTCAAGCCCAACTCCTCACTCTTGCTTCCTTTCTTTCTCTGACATCCCACATCAGTCTGTCAGAAAAACTTCTTGGCCTTACCTTCAAAATACAGGCAGAATCTGACCATTTCCAGTGTCCCTATGTGACCATCCTGGCAGAACCCACCACTGGCTCTCGCCTAGACTACCGCAAATGCTTCCTAACTGATCTCCCTCCACAGTCTGCTCTCTGCCTGCCCTGGCTGCAGTCCCTTCTCCTCACAGCAGCCACCGATCCTGGAAGAAGTTCATTCAGACATAGCCCTCCTCTGTGCCATGCCTCCCACCACTCCCATTTCACCCAGTTAAAAGCCAGTCTTAAAACTGCCTGCAAGGTCCTACCTGGTGTGGCCCCGTCCTCTCCCTCTCGGCCTTCCTCAGCCATGCTCACACTCACCTTCATGCATTCCTCAGGGCCTCTGCGCGGGCTGTTCCCTTTCCAGAACATTCTCCCGCAGATATCCACATGGCTTACTCCCTCAACCCCCCTGAGCTGCTCAGTCACCTTCTCAGTGCTGTCTACCCTGAGCACCCTATTTAAAACAGAAACCTCCACGCTTCACCTGGACAGGCCCTCCCTGCCCCCAACGGCACTTTAATCTTTAAGAGACTACGTAAGGATTTGCTGGTACATTCCGTCTACTGTCGCTCTCCCGCTGCCAGCACGCAGGCTCCTGAAAGGCAGATGTTTTCTTTGTTTTGCTTACAGATGTGTCCCAAGCACTCTGAACAGTATCTGGCACATACCACCAAGTACTAAATGAAGAAATGACTTGCACGGTGCTCATAAAAGAGCAAAAGCTTAGACACTGGGATTACCTACAGAAGGCAGCTGGTTCAAATGGAAGAGAAAACGGATTCTGTTACACAAGAATTTAAAACAAATAGTCCCTTTATGTTCAAGTAGATGGGGAAACCAGACCAGGTTAAGGAAAAACTATGTAGCAACAGTCCTCCTCCAGATATGTTGCCATGGACAGATAAAAGAATAATCTAAAATACCAGTTATTTAAAACTGTAGCGATGTGTGTAAATGCAAAAGATCGCAAATCACCCAAATGTCCACAGGGCACTGGGAAAATTCATTTGTTGTGTCCCTCGAACATGACGAGGCTGAGTGGGGGGGATGAAGACCCTCCTTCATACAGACACGGAATGACCGCCAAGCTGTATCAGTGAGGGCAAACAGCAAGGGCAAAGCCATTTGTGGCTTGCTGTTTGTGTTTAAAACAATAACAAATTATGTCTCTTGAAGGACACATAAGGAAGAGACTGGTGACTGGTTGCTCTGTAGATGGGAAAGTGGGTAACGGAACGAGGAGAGAAAGAACTGTCACCATACATCTTTCTGTACATTCTGAATTTCGAAACCCATGATTCTGTTTGCCAGTCCAACAAAAAAACAAATCCAATCAATTGTATACAAATTTGTTGCTAGAGTCCTTTTCTCAAAGTCTTTTCATTTACTTTTGACAGAACAGCATGTGGCTGTACAGCCCAAAGCTGCAGGGGAGGGAGCAACTGGGCTGGGAGCTGCCATGTGCCAGGCACCTGATATGTGAGCTCATCTTATCTCAGGCTCCCGCTTCCCCTTGAGGTAGGTGCTGCTACTGCTGTTTGTACTTGTGACGAAACAGACTCAGGTGCTGGGTAATGTATCTGGAAAGTAGCAAGGTCTAGATTTAAAGCCAGGCCAGTTACTCTTTGCCGTCTGGCCTGGCCTCCCGGTGTCCAGGAGAGCGCAGGCAGGCCGCTCCTGGCATTCTGTCAGCCTCGATTCCCTCACCGCCATGACCTCACCTATGTCATTACCTGAAGCGTCAGACAACACATCCGAAAGCCCTCTAACTGCTTTGTACTTACAAAGGGACAGTGAACGTTTGCTTAGAAGATTCTGCCTTCTCATAAGGTGAATGTCACCTTAGTCGACCCCCCCAATCACCCTATCTCACTCCAAGTTAACTGACTCCGCATCAGGAGTGTAGAATAAGGAGTTCCTCTGCTTTGTGTAAAGCTGCGGGCTCGCTCGCAGCCCTAATTCTGAAGGCAATCACTTTACATTAAAGAGACATGTGTTCAAGCAAGGACGAGCTTCAGCAAACAGACACAGCACTGGCACTCTCCACCTCCAGCCGGAGCTGCTGGCTGCCACTGGTGCACGGCACCTAGAGAGCACAGGAACACTCGGCCCAACATCAGCCACTAAGGCATCGGTTGCTTAAAAGCCAGGGCCAATCTTAAAAATGGTTGAGCACGGTAACCTGACTACAAGGGTCCTATAAGCCTTAAAGGCATCGGAGCTTTCAGCAGATGTGCGATCTCCTTCACTTTCTCCCAAATGCAGGAACGAGAGTGGAGTCTTATCCTTTCTCTTGCCAAGCACAACAACCGATCAGAAAAGAACACCCACAAGTTGCGATGAGCACGTCTCCTCACTGCCTTTCCTTTGTACTCACACACTTTATCTCTATCCTGGGTATGAAATGTCCAGAACAAGGCTAACCCCTCCACTTGGGCACTAGATCCCATGGCCTGTCACCAACCAAAGAACATCATTCCAAAATGTTTCTCCTGCACCCATTTTCCCTCTCTACCAGATCACTCCTGTCAGCATACAAACATCAGGGTTTCTTTTACCTTAAAAACGAAAACTACCTCTTTTAACTCCTTAATTTTTCCTTTAGTTACCATTCCATTTCTCTCTTTCCCTTTACTGCAAGACCCCTTGAAACAATTGCCTATATAAGTGCTATCCAATGGCACTTTCTGCAATGATATAAATGTTGGTATCTACACTGCCTAGTATGGTAGCCACTATACATATGTGGCTATTATAACATGGCTAGTGTAACCAAAAAAACTAAATTTTTAGTTTAAACAGCTACATGTGGTTAGTGGCTGCTGTAACGGACAGCGCAAGTCTATACTCACAGATGTCAATTTCTCTTTCCCCATCTCCCTGATTTCACCGCAGGCCCTTGCTCTCATTCTTACTGAACTTGCTCTTGTTGAGCTCAAAAATCACACTCACATCACCAAATCTAATGGACAAATTCTCAGTCCTTGTACTACTGAAACTAACGGAGGCTTTTGGCAGGTGATCCCTCTTTTCTCCTAGAAATACTTTCTTTCCTTGGCCTCCAGGACACTGCACCCTCCAGCTGTGCCTTCTCCACCTTATCTGAACAGTGGGAAGCCCCAGGGCTCAGTCCTTGTATCTCTTCTCTTTTTTATGTTCACTCACTCCCCAGAAGCTCATCTAAGTCTCATGGTTTTAAACACTACTTACACACTGATGACTCCCAAATTTGCATCTATAGCTCTAACAGCTCCTCAAATTCCAATTTATACATCCATCTCTCTACCTGACATCACCATCTGGATGTCTAATAAGCATCTCAAACTTCCCTTGTCTAAACCTGAACTCCTGGCTTCCCCCACAGACAGACAACTGTTCCACTCAAGTCTTCCCTACCATGGTTGAAGGCAACTCCATCTTTCCTGTTGTTCAAGCAAAAAACCTTGAATTTATCTTTGACTCTCTCCTCTCACATCTCATACCCACTCCATCAGCTGGCTCTACTCTGAAAATAATCTAGAATTTAAGCAATAATTTATCTGACCATATGTCATTATCTTTGCTTCTACCACCATCTCTCAGCTTATTACAAGAGCCTTCTTTATTTTCTTCTTTAATATGTCTTTATTGATTTCAGAGAGGAAGGGAGAGGGAGAGAGAGACAGATAGAAACATCAAAGATGAGAGAGTCATTGATTGGCTGCCTCCTGCATGCCCCTGACTGGGGATAAAGCCTGCACCCAGGCATGTGCCCTGACCGGGAATCGAACTGCGATCTCCTGGATCCTAGGTCGATGTACAACTGTTGAGCCACGCCAGCCAGGATGCAAGAGCCTTCTAACTGGTCTCTGCTTCTACCCTTACTTTCTAGTCTACTCTCAACACAGCAACCTGACTGACGCTGTTAACAAACCCACATCAGCTCCTGGCCCTCCTCTGCTCAGCATTTCCCATTGCTCCCATCTGACTGAGGAAAAGCCCACATGTTTAACATAGCCTTTAAAATCTGAACCCCCATGAGTTCTCTGACCTCATCCCATCCTACTCTCCCCCCTGTTCATGACACTCTGGCCATCCTGATGGAGTTGCTGTTCTTCAACACAACAGTTCCCACCTCAGGGCCTTTGCGTCTGCTGTTCCCTCTATGAGGAATGCTCTAATCCCCAGATATGTGTAAGCTTTGTTCCCTTCAGGCCTTTACTCAAATGTCACCTTAGTCATCCTAGTACCACATTCCCCCATGCCCATAGCTACTTCCCATCTCCTAATTTATCACTTCATACCTTAGCTCCATGAGGGCAGGACATTTTGTTGGTTTTGTTTCCTACTAATTCCCCAGCACCTGGAACTGAGCCTGGCTCTGGCAGGCGCTCATTCAATATTGAATGAATGAATGAATCCTCAGGACACAGACTTGCCTCTCGAGCTAGAGATCATACCACACTCAGCTCATCATGCAAGTCCCTAACGGAAAGGTAGAGACCTGGGGTAGGTCTTGTCCAATCCCAGGGTGACAGGCTAGGGCAGTGTGGGCTAGTTTGAGGGTTACTCTGAAGGAGGCAGAAGGCAGGACCCACCGTGCTGATATGAAGAGGGAGGTTCTCTGTGTCGGTCTGCTCATCCTGCTCCGAGGAATCCGTCTCTTCCATTTGTTGCATCTCCAGTTCAGATGGAAGAAGAGCTGTCAGATAGGGGATGGTGAAAGGTCTGGCAGCAATCACTGTGGGATCGGAAGAGAGTACAATTCCACTGTCATGGAGTCCTTGCAGCTGGCCTAAGACCTCACAACAGGTCAGCGAGCAGCATCAAATGACAATAATGGCTGACACACTCTGAGCACTTACCGTGGGCCAGGCCATGTCCTACAGGCTTTACACGTACTATCTTAATACTCACCGTGACTGTAACAGCTAAGTACAATTACCAACCCATTTTACAGATAAGGGAACTGCGACACAGAGAGGTTAAGTGACTTCTCCAGCACACAGAAAGTGGCTGAGTGAGATCTGAACTTGAGCGGTATAACTTCAGAGGCCACTTTTCCCACGTACAACAGAACTGGGGCTGAGTCCTAGCAAAGCACCAGCTTAGTGATTTTATACACAGTGAAGTCCTCTAAGCCTCATTTCTAGAGCAGAGAAGTTGATCCCATCAGCCTGAAGGATTCAAGTCCAAACACTGGACTTGAATGTAAGTGTATCCACTGAGCTAGAGGGCACTGCAGGTAAATGAGCATTTTTGTTCTTCCAAAAAGCACTGAGGATGAGAAGAAATCGTTGGTAAGATAAATGAATGAATGAATGAATGAATGAATGAATGAATGAATGAATGAATGTCTCTATAGTAGAATGTGATCATCAGGTGAGTCTAAGTTTGAAAGCTACTAGCTGTGTGACTCTGGGCAAGTTATTTCCTTTCTCCTCTTTATAAGCCTCGGCTTCCTGTAATGGTGGTAATAACAGCTCCTAACTCATAGGCTCCCCAGAGGATTTAATGAGATGATTTAGGGGAAATGATTAGCCCTGCATCTGGCACTTAGTAACTTAGCTGCTAAGATTTCAGGCCCAGCCCAGTCGGACGTGGCTCAGTGGTTGAGCATCTACTTAGGATCCAGGAGATCGTGGTTCGATTCCCAGTCAGGGCACATGCCCCAGTGCAGGATGCAGCCGATCAATAACGACTCTCTCATCATTGATGTTTCTATCTCTCTCTCTCTCTGAAATCAATAAAGATATTAAAATTAAAATAAAAAGATTTTAGAGCCAGGCACACAGTGAGCACTCGCTGACTGAATGAATTCACCTTTGGAAAACCGTCGACCTATGGAGGTGAAGCGACTTGGTGATATGGTAGTGCCCAGATGAGAAATTAAGTGAGCGGGTACCTGTGCGAGGACACAGGGAAGGGCAAAGCCCGGCAGGGTCTGTAACTGTCCTGCCCCTGATGCCACCATCCCTTCTACTACCAGGGCTGCCACCCTGCTGCATGAGTCTGACGCCCAGGGCCCAGTCACCGCCGTGGAGACCTAAACTCTGTGTACCTCAAGCGGCCAATCCCAACAGAGGCCATTACCACTCAGTCACCAGGCCCTAAGACCTGGGAAAAGGAGCCAGAAATCTGAAGAGCGAGAAACACCCAAGATGAGGACAATGCTTATTAGTTTCTTCCTAATGGTGCTGAGAGTAAGGGAAGATCTGTGATTGTATCAAATGACAAGACAGGCTCCACAGAGGGACAGACTCACATGGAAACGTGCTGACGTCATCTTTGAAAAGACTCTGGGTCTCGCCAGTCTTGGCCATAAAGCGAGTGAGTGCCCGCTCCACGTCACGTCTCTGGGATGCTGCCTTCTCCCGCAGGACCTGGTAGTCGGACACAGGCTCGCGGTACGTCTACAAAGAACAGCAAAGACACTAGAGTAAAACCAATGGGTTACTCTGCTCTCCTCGGGGTCCTGCTTTGCTGTTTCTATATCCTTCTACCCTTTAAATGACCCACTACCATCATTTAGAGCAGAGGTCCCCAAAGGGCGATGGAAGGGTAGAAAGAAATTGATAGAACTATCACTAATATTTATTTTTCATCTGAAAAATTAAGAAACATACAAATATTTACTATACATTGACCCCAGGCCTTCATTTAGCTCCTGTGACAGCTGGCCTCAGGTGTAAGAGAAGCATCCTGAAGGAAGGGTAGGACTCCCCCACGAAGCCCTGACAGGGACCACTGGTTCCATCAGTGTGATGTGACATCTTGCAGTACGCAAGTGGCTGCTTAAGTGGATTTGTGGATTGTACAATCTTGTTTTCTCAAACCAACCTTCACAAAATGGACATGTTGTCCCAAAAGACTCTCTCAAAGAAAAACAGACTGTTATCAATGTAAGTGCAAGTGAATAAGAAATGGCAGGCCTGCCACTCCTCCTGCTCCGAATTCTGAGCTCTTTGGCAATTGCGGCGTGATGTGAAAAATCACTGAGGTCGAATCAGAACAAGAAGTTGGCCAAAACACTTTATATTGTAATGGTACAGGTCATTGTAACAACGACCAAAAAGTAACTAACTATTCTTTGTGGTATTGAGATGGGATTTTTAAAGGAGGCACTTGAAAACATTTCCACTGTTGTCAATGTTAATTCAAGTATGTGGCCTATATATGGTTCCCATATCCACTCTTAAACACAGAAACAGGATTTTTCTGACATATTTAAAATCACCCCAAAATGAAGAATTTGACTAGATTTTGAACATACTTGTTACAAACATGAGAGCTGTTAAAGTATTAAAATAAGCTGATCTTAGAATCAGACCTCTAACTTATTCCACTACATATTACCACAAGATTTCAAAACCTAAAAAGCAGAGGACATCACACGGTTCCACTAAAAAGAAACAAACAGGTTTCCTGAACCTTTAATAAGGGTCAGATTATCTTTTAATGCCCATCATTTTAGTAAAGTATTACATTATAATATTCATGTAGAATGAATGTTTATTGGAGTATGTGCTTAACATTTTTACAGACAGAAGTATACTACAAAAGAGTTAGAGACAGTTATGGGTTGAATTGTGTCCCCCAGTGTACGGCCATACCACCCTGAATGGGTCTGATCTCATCTGAATTGTGTCCCCTAAAAAATATGTTGAAGTCTTAACCCCCAGCATCTCAGAATATGATCTCATTTGGAAATAGGGCTGTTGCAGATGTGATCAGTTAAGAAGAGGTCAGAAAATAGGGTGGTACCCTGCTCCAATACAACTGATGCCCTTGCAAGAAAATGGCTATGTGCCCTGGTTGGTGTGCTCAGTTTGGAGTGTTGGCCTGCATGCTGAAGGGTTGCAGGTTTGATTCCTGGTCAAGGTCACATACCTGAGTTGCAGGTTTGATCCCCGGCCCCAGTTGGGGGTGCATGCAGGAGGCAACCAATGAATGTGTCTCGCTTAGATACATCGATGTCTGTCTCTCTCTCTCTCTCTCTCTCTCCCTCCCTCCCTCCCTTTCTCTCTTCCTCTCTCTCTCTCTCTCTCTCCCCCCACTCCATCCCTCCCAATGTCTCTAAAAATAAATGGAAAAAAATATCCTTGGGTGAGGATTAACAAAAAAAGAAAGAAAATGGCCATGTGAAGACAGAGACAGACAGACCACCATGTGAATACATGTGTTGCAGCTATAATCGAAGCAATGCCCACAGAGTGCCTACAAACCACTAGAGGCCACGCAAGGCAAGATTCTCCTACAGGTTTCAGAGAGAGCGTGGCCCTGGCAACACCTTGATTTTGAACATGTATCCTCCAGAACTGTAAGACAATATATTTCTGCTGTTCTAAGCCACCTAGTTTGTGGCACTTTGTTATGGCAGCTCTCGGACACTAATACAGAGACTATAGGTCAAGGCCAGTGGCTCCATTGCAATGGTAGGTGACTATCTATTCCTTCCCCTGGTATCCTGTGTGGAGACATGCCCTGGAGGTCGAGCCCTGCCCGCCTGCATATGGTGTGGAGGCGGGGACAAAGGAAGTGTGTGGGAACTCCTCTGCACACCGCACCCTTTCCAAAGGAAGGTAAAAGTGCTCATCTGGCAAAGAACACGCCTGAACCAGGAAGACAACTCGATTTGTCCTCAATTAGACCCAGAACTCAGTTACAATAAGTTTCATTTTCATGTTATCACCAAGTATGTTTTAAACAAGCTTTTCTCCCTGATTTCAAAATTAACTCTTTTTCTATGGAAAATTTGGAAAACCCAGCAAAGCATATATAAGACAGCAAGTTACCTATGACCCACTGAGAATTAGTATTAACATTCTGTAGAATAACCTTCCATTCTATCTCTAGGTGGGTGGCTAGGTCCTTTTATGTTTTGGTGGGACAGGCAAAACTGCAGAGGCTTCAATTTGTTAACTATATTTTTGCCAGCCAACTGGAGAACATAATTCTCCTTTGCCAAATTGCTTATCAATAAGAAAAGACATTCTCTCCCTGGCTGGTGTGGTTCAGTGGTTGAGCACTGGCCTGTGAACACAAGGGCTGAGGGTTTGATTCCCAATCAAGGACATGTACATGAGTTGCAGGTTCGTTCCAGTTGAGGTGTGTGCAGGAGGCAACCAATTGATGTCTCTCTCTCACATTGATGTTTCTAGATAGAAACATGTTTCTTTCTCTCTCCCCCCACCCCACTCTCTAAAAAATCAATGGAAAAAATATCCTCAGGTAAGGATTAACAGCAAAACAAAACAAAACAAAACAAAGACATTCTGAGTTTTTTTTAAATGTGTTTTTTTTAATTGATTTCAGAGAGAAGAAGGGAGAGGGGGAGAGAGATAGAAACATCAATGATGAGGGAGAGTCATTAACTGGCTGTCAACTGCACATCCCCGACTGGGGATTGAGCCCACAACCCAGGCATGTGCCCTGACCAGGAATCAAACCTCAATCTCTTGAATCATAGTTCGATGCTCAACCTCTGAGCCATGCCGGCCAGATGACATTCTGAGTTCTGAGCCCACATTTTACTAAGAAACTTTTGGTCCAACAGTCAGTAGGAATTGACTGCTTTGTATCAGTCACAGCCAACATCACGGCCTTGTCACTCACCGGAGTTTTGATGTAGGTATGGGGGTCGGGGAACTCAGGAAAATGGCTGGGGATATGCGGCGGGTGGGGTCGGTTCTGCCCTGCAGTGAGGGCCTTGGGGGTCACTGGCTGATTGGTCACTGGAGCTGCAACAGAAGTCACAACTGGTTACTCCTCCACCCAAGGGCTTGGGTCTCTACCCAAACCCTCCTTTTCTCAAAGTAAACACTGGATTTCAATGTTCTGAACAGGCACTTTGTATTCTATTTTAAAAAGGCCTTTTAAGGACTTAGGGATCTCAGGCCACCCCCACATGCCCAGCTCTGCTAAATGACCTTGGGTGATACTCCCATCTTTAACAATCAGCCTGCATGCCTCTTAGGCAGGTGAGTGGGTGGCTGTGACAACATCCATGTCACAAAAGAACATGCTGAGGCTGCTGAGTGACTAAGATGTTAGATGAACTAATTCTCTTCCCATAGAACCTGGATAACAAAGACATATACTACTCCAGGGTAAGTAAGTGTGGGCTAATGACAACAACAGGGGATTAAAAATGGCACCTTCTACTGCTACGTGAGAGGGAAGCTTTTCAAAAGATACCAGCTAGAAAAAAGTGATGAAAAAAAAAATCTAGCAAAGTCTCCCCAGGTCCTACCAGCCCACATTAGTTACTCCCAACTCAGAGTACGGCAGTCAGTTTCTCTCTAAGGCACTGGCCATCAAAGTTTTTGTGTAAAAAGACAGAGAGTAAATATTTTAGGTTTTACAAGCCATACAGTCTGTCACAACTGTTCAACTTTGCCATCATAGCAAAAAAGCAACCAAAGATAAGTACACATGGCTCTGTTCCAATAAAACTTTATTTACAAAAACAGGTGGTGGGCCACATCAGGCCTATAGACCATAGTTTACTGACCCTTGATCTAATAAGAACTAGAGCTTTAGCATTTTTCAAGACGCATCAGTTGCCCTTCTGGGGCTAAAGCACAAGAACCACAGCAATATCTCAGAGACAGTTTTCCTTTCTGGTGACTGAATGTCACATCCCTGTTCCATTAGCGCAAACAAAGATTATATTATAGGTAGCCCCAAATAATGGAAGGGAGCCTGCCATACTCAATTAATTCATGCCACAAGCATTAACTGAGCGCTTACTGAGAACCTCAGTGCAACACTCACGGGCAGTGATGACCATCCTCTGAGACCGTTTTGCATAAGCAGGGAGAGTGTCCACATTGAAACCTAAGAAAGAGGAAAACAAAAGTCACTGCCCAGATACTGAACATGGAAGGGAGAGTAATATTGTGTTGAAGTAGCTTAAAATCCCAACTCAAGCGTCTTGCTGCCACTGAAAAGAAACTCCAGCAGAATCCCCCACCAGGGAGTTAGGAGGTCTCTTAAATGGGTTCAGAGGAACCCTCTATTGATAACCCACTCAAGCTAAAAGCAGACCAGAAGAACCATGATGGAATTCAAAAACACTCAGCAGATGTGGCTGACTCCTGGGGACTCCCCTCTCCCCCATAACTCCAACTCAGCTGCACTGAACTGGAAACTTGTACTCACCCATCTCAACAAGTGTGACCACGATATCTGACAGTGTGGGCTGGGTCCTGGCTGTATGCTCACAGTAGGACTTGGCACTCCTCCCAATTTCAGAAATGTCTGGGAAAGAATCAAAGGCATAAAGTCTTATTCTCAGTTCCCCAAAAGTTAAGCAAAGAATTAACACATGAGCCAGCAATTCAGCTCCTGGGTATATACTCAAACAAACTGAAAGCAGGGACGTAAACAGATACTTGTACACCAATGTTCATAGCAGCACTATTCACAACAGCCTAAACGTGGAAACAACCCAAGTGTCATCAAAAGATGAATAAATGGCCCTAGCCAGTTTGGCTCAGTGGTTAGAGTGTCGACCTGAGGACTGAAGGGTCCCAGGTTCGATTCCCGCCAAGGGCATGTACCTCGGTTGCCGGCTCAATCTTGGGACTCGGTCTGAGACCCATGTGGGAGGCAACCAACTGAGGTGTCTCTCTCATATCCATGTCTGTCTGTCTGCCTCTCTCTCCCTTCTGCTCTCTCTGAAACAGCAATGGAAAAAATATCCTCAGGTGAGGATTAAAAAAAATTTAAAAAAAATGGATGAACAAAATGTGGTCTAGCCATACAACAGAATATTACTTAGCCATAAGACAGAAATGGCATGGCTGGCATGGCTCAGTGGTTGAGCACTGACCCATGAACCAGGAGATCCCAGTTCGATTCCCAGTCAGAGCCTATACCTGGGTTGTGGGTTCAGTCCCCTGTCAGGGTGCATGATGGAGGCAGCCAATTAATATTTCTCTCTGACATCGATCTTTCTCTCTCTCCCTTCTTTTCTCTCTAAATGCTAAAAACATATTTTAAAAAATAAATAAATTTTAAAAAGAAAGGAATGGAGTACTGATCTATGCCACAACATGGATGGACCTTGAAAACATTATGCCAACTGAAATAAGCCAGACACAAAAAGTCAAATGATTCTACTTATATGACAGAAAAAAAATTCAGAGCCAAAAAGTAGATTCCCAGGGGCAGGGAAAGATGGGGATAGGGAGTTGTCATCTATGGGTATAGAGTTTCTGTTTGGAACAATGAAAAAGTTCTGGAAATGGATAATGTTGATGGTTGTATAACACTGTGAATATATTTAATGTCACTGAATTGTACACTTAAAAATGGTTTAAAAATGCCCAGCCGGCATGGCTCAGTGGTTGAACCTTGACCTATGAACCCAGAGGTCGAGGTTCGATTCCCCCTCAGGGCATATGTCCGGGTTGCAGGCTCGATCTGCAGCAGGTGCTGTGCAGGAGGCAGCAGATCAATGACTTTCTCTCATCATTGATGTTTCTACCTCTTTCTCCCTCTCCCTTCCTCTCTCTGAAATAAAAAAATAAAAATAAAGATTAAATGGTTAAAATGGTAAATTTTATGTTATGTGTATCTTGCAACTGAAAAAAAGGTCTTATTGTCTGTGTTGTCTACCTAAAGCTGAAACTCCATTTAAAAGTCATGCTAAAGTCCTTCAGGGGAAAAGAGAAGGTATGAAGCTGGACTCTATGAATGGGCTTCAGAAGTGGATAGGAGGTTCCATGAAAACTGAAATTGTACTCAGTTTCTGTTTTGTTTTGTTTTTGTTATTGTTGTTTTTGCCAAAATATGTCTTTAATGATTTCAGAGAGGGGGAGAGAGAAAGATAGAAACATCAATGATGAGAGTAATTGATCGGCTGCCTCCTGCCTGCCCCCTACTGGGGATCAAGCCCAAAACCCAGGTATGTGCCTTCATCGGGACTCAAACCCCGATCTCCTGGATCTTAGGTCGATGCTCAACTGCTAAGCCATACCAGGTGGGGGGGGGGGGGGGGCTGTGCTCATTTTTAAACACACACACAAAAAATCCTTTTCTAGGAATAAGGCCACAGAATTCATTAGACATAAAAGGGATCCAAAAAGGTATGGAACCCCTGTTCTAAAGGCCTAATGGTTCAGAAGATAAAAGTAAGTAGTGCTTGATAGGGGAGGGTGTCTAACTAAAAGCCTATCACCAACTCACCACACTACCCTCTGCAAACCACTAATACTAGCCTCCACAAGTGAAAGCAGTGGGCAGCATCTGTTTACCAGGGGGAAAATCTAATGGGAACTATTAGTCAATTCCTTTAGGACAAAAGTTCTCAAAGTGTGGTCTGGGAATCCACGGATAACCCTAAAAACCCTTGCCAAGTCCACAGGTCTAAACTGTTTTCATAATCAAATTAAGACATTCTGTGACTTTTTCACTCATTCTCTCATGTAATTTTCCAGAGGCTATATGACCTGCGATGACATTATGGCTCCATCTCATGTATACACTACTTCACAGGGTCCTCAATATTTAAGAGTCCACAGGGGTTCTAAAACCAAGAAAAATCTGAGGGCACTGCTTTAGGAAAACATTTGGTATGTAAAAGTTCCAAATGTCAGGAAGCCACCTCACCCCAGATCTTGCCCTTCCTGGGACAGCCCACATTTAGTGACTGATCAAGCCCAAAGTATAAAGGCAGGGCCTTTTCCACCTGATGTGGGATACCTAATAGGCAATTAGGTATCCAATTTTTTGTTTGGCCTGCATTACAGTTCAACTTCTCCCTCTGCCTAAACCTTTCTCTCACTTCCATTTATAGGTGTTGATCCCCGCAAAACACTGTAAATACCCTAATCTCTCATCCCATCCTACCCCCAAAAAAGACTCAAACAAGGAAATACATTGTATATGCAAAAAAGCCGATGTGAGACCATTCCAGGGTCCTAACACTTAAGACATTTCCTTTTAAGTGTTTTCTTTCCCATTCTATAAAACTTATTCACCATTAGTCTTTGTATCTTTGTAGTAACACAGCATTTGATTATATCATGTGGTGGCATCTATTACATAGAAATGAATCCTAACTCCCCCAAAAAAACTCTAAGTTCTTTGAGTACAGAACATAAACAGCAATAATAGCACCTACAAGTCAAGAGCTTACAATGTTCCCAGCATTGAATGATTTACGTATACATTTCACTTATCCCCACAATTCCCTGTGGTGCAAATTATTATTTCATTTCTCAAATGAGGAAATTAATAAGAGTCAGGAGATCCAGACTGTTAAGCAGAAGAGAGATGACTTACACCCAGGTCTACCTGATTCTAACGCCTGTAAATCACTTTACGACGTTCTTTTTCTTAAACCGTCTCTAACACTGTCACAACGCAGGGCACCGCACAGATGTTCGGTTAACTTGAAGAAGGCCTTTTGTTTCCTGGTACTTACAGCTCTGTAGCATCTCTGTCAATGTTTCCACAGATGCTTTCTCAGCACTCTCAAACCCTGCCTCTGTCAGCAAGGAGCTCACAACCACCTGCAGGGTTCGCCTCCGGGCCAGATGGTAGTTATCAGCGGGGTTCGTGGACTGTTTACCTCCTGATCTCTGTGAATCAGCAGCCCAGAAAGAGAGAAGATTTTCATCCACTAAACAAGGATGCAATCACACAGTTCACACACTGTCAATGGCAAGCAAACGTTCTTTTGCTAAATACTTATCAGTGTTGAAAATGGGATAGCCCTTGCTATTTAGACTTATAGATCTTGGCCAAATAAGTCATAATTGAGCACCTAAGGGGCTCTCTCTATATACGGAGGCAGCCTTTCTGCTTCCCTAAAACTTAAAATTCTAATAACACAAACGGCTGTTTCTTACTTTCTATTTTAGCAGATTATCAGAATATATAGTTGAAGGAACACGTAGGATGAGATTGAACTTATGTCTATCTCTAAGAAAAAAAGTGATCTCTCTTGCTCCTCCCATTTGCACAGCACTTCACTAACAAGGGAAATTAAAACCGCACTTGATGCTGAGGAGAGGAGGGCAAAGGATAACAGCACCGGAAAGTAGAAAAGCTAAATATTTTGAAACAGAAATCCCTCCCAACTTTGGCTGGCCAATAAGAAGGCGAAAACGGCCTCTTCGGGCCAATCAGGAGGTGTTCCGGGTTCCCAACCCCGAAACGAGCCAATCAGCACACAGATCCACCAATTCAGGAGGCCGCCGCCAAGTCCCAAAGAGGGGGGGGCATTAGGGCCTGAAAGACCATTCCTGCCTTCGGAGCTCATGGTGGAGCTGGATGTCTGGGTATGGGCTTGTTGTCCAGGCTAGGGGAAAGTTACAGAATGCCCAGACTCTTTCAGCTTCGACCCCGCGCCTCCCGCCCTTACCGTTCCGGAGCTGCCGGCCCCGGCAGTGGCCATCGTGTCGGCCATCTTGCTCTGGCGTAACGTGCGCGAGCGCAAGGCAGGATGGGATTTGTAGTCGCCGGGTGGGGCGGGGCGGCCAGGGGGCGGGGCGGCGGGCGCCCCTCCGGGTTTTCCGCAGCGCAACCGAGTGGGGGCTGCTGCTGATCACCCAGCTCACGTGACCTCCAGTGAGCGGCGGGCTGGTGGCGCCCCAGTGAGCCTCGAAATTGGCCCGGAAAATGCGCCCTCAGTTTCACACCTTTTTCCACATGAAATCGTTCCTCATAAACAGCACATCCCTAGAACGCCCCAAACGTGACTGTTGGCAACACCTGGCTGGGTCCGGCCCAGTGCGGGTGACTCGCTGCCTGCGGGTGGGGCCCGAGAATGTGTATTGTTAGGCTCTCCTGGTGATCCTCCTGGAGCGGGAAATTGGGGGAAACCTTAAGTTGCGCTGCACTCGCCAATGGCCCACTTGCAGCTGGAACCTAACCGACCACCTAGTCCAGGTCTTCCAGGGCACCCTGCTGCCCTCGGTTAATCCGCAGGTATTCGCGGCGCCAGGCGGCAGGCGCAGGCGGCAGGAGGCTCGGTCCCTGGCCCCCCTCGCCCCCGATGCCTGCGGTGCCTGCGGGCTTTCTGTTCATTTGCTCGCCACCCCTCCGCACCGAGGTTCACCTGGGGCCTGCACCGCGCCTTACTCTCCTTGTGCGGGTCCCTGGAAGGACGCAGACGCTGTCGTTTAAATCTAACATCTTTCGCTGTGGGACTCCGGGCACGCCACCTGACCTCGCTGTGCCTCAGTCTCCTCTTGGGAAACCGGGGTGGGACTGGCAGCGGGGCTGGGGGGAAGGGGGACGAGCTAATACAAAGGGTCTATCCAGGTGCCAGGCACCAAGGTAGGAGGTTAGGAAGCGTCGCCCGCTGTTGTTTACGCCCCGGGGTAGCACGTGGGTGAGTGGCGCATGCCCTGGGGGCAGAAGCCTGGACGCGCCCCTGCGCCGGGGGGCGCCCCGCACCCTCCCGCAGGGCACCGGGGCCGGTCTCGGCGCCCCGACCTTCGCGGAGCGCGGCCGCCGGCCCCCTTTGTCTCCCCCGCCCCCTCTTCCCCACTTCCTGCGCAGCTTTCAACTCGCAGCCCCGGCCCGGCGGAGACTTTGTAAACACGCCTCGCTGCGGGGGTGGAGACTGATTCTGTCTGGGCTCCGGGAGCGGTGCCCGCCCCTCCCCGCGGCGGGGGCTGCGACCCCGGCCCTCGCCTCCCCGCGGCAGAAGCCGGAGGCTGCGGGAGAGCGCGTCTGCGGCCGCGGAGATGCTCCGGGGGCTCACCTGCCGAGGAGGTAGGCTTGAAGGCTGGAGAAGCCACGATAGTGGGGGGTCAGCGCCCGCCCGCCCCTTTGCTGGGACCTCCAAACTCAGGCTGGACCCCCGGGGCCGGGGGTGGGAGGTGGAGGGGTTGAGGAGGTCACCGCGCTCTCCTCGCCTCCTGGTTGTCCCACAGAGCTCAGGTCACTGTCTGAGCAAAGGACAGAGACGCCCCACCAAAGCCCCGAGTTCTTTCTGTTTGGCACAGCCCCCTGCCAAGCCGATCTGGATGCCCGGTGGGTGGTGGTGGTTCATATATCGGAGCTGGAGGTGGGAGGTGAGTAGGAGGGCGGGACCGGTGTGGGCAGGGAGCCTTCGGGTTCTCCTGCCAGCCAGAGCCGAGGGGGGACAGGATTGGAAGGAAGAACCCCTGTGTTCATCCTCTGGTGTCTGATGGGTACCTAAATGATGGCCTTAGCCTCTTCTGTGTCAACAAGAGGAATAACTGAAGAAAGCAGTTGCTGTTATTTAGGGAACATGAACGCATTTGTTTCCAAGCAGTGATGGAGCACCTACTGTGTGTCTGGGATTGTTTTGGATGCTGAGGGTGCAGTGAAGTTACTAACCTACAGCTAGTGTGTGTCATGAATGACAGAGATAAGGCATCGAGCTGGGGCGGCTGGGAAGGCTTCAGAGAGAAGAGGACATTTGAGTTGGGTTCTGAGAGAAGTGGTGGGAGGTCTTTGGAGGCACTTAATTCATTACACAGAATTGTATTGAACCCTGACTGCAGTGGTGGGCATTGGGAAACCATGGGGACCCAGATTTAACCCCCTATCTAGGCATGAAGAAGAGGTGGTAATAAACAGGATGAATTCAGGGAAAGGGCTGGTCCCCCCAACCTCAGAAATTCTCAGCTAGGTACAGCTGGGAGTGTTCACCTGGGGGTTATGCAACAGTCCACACAATCTTGGGGCACCTACTCCTCATCCCTGGACTCTAGGGCTGTTTCCTTTAACAAATCCATGCTTTACACCCCCCACTGCAGTTCTCTTTGAGACCAGACATGGGTGAAGAGAACCGGCTCTCCCATTGCATTTCTGCTCTTTCAATTCTCAGGCTCCTTTGGGAGATGGCTGGCACAACAATTTATGGATTCATTCAACACCTGCCTTCTGTGGCCATACTCTGTCTCATAGGCTAGGTGTGGAGGCCAGAATGGTAAAGAAGGCAGAGCTTCGCCCCTCTGGAATTTAGAATCACAGGCATCTCGGAGAATTCCAGCTGGATCCCAGACTATGCCTGGTCCTTGAGACCATGACCATGGTCCCACACACCTTCTCTTTCCTGTTTCCTTCCCTCAAGGGCTCAGAATGCTAACTCGTGCTTATATAGCTGTCAGGTACTCTTCTAAATGTTTTAGGTGTAATGTCTTATTTAATCCTCTGAATAGTCCCTATGAGGTAAGCAGCTGGAGGAAACTCAGGCAAAGTAGGAGAGAAGTAATTTTCCTAAAGAGGACACCAGAAGGAAACGGCAGAGCTGGGATTGAAACTTAAGTCTTTTGACTTGGAAGGCCCTGTTCTAACCAATGGGCCAACCTGCCTCCTTGACTGACCACATAGAATGTGCACTGGAGCTAGGGGCTTAGGAGTTTCCAAAAGGGACTCCATGGTTCTGTGTCTTGGGTAATACAGAGGAGAGTAATCTGTTAGCTCAGCATGTGTGCTGATACCATTTACGGGGCGCCCCAGCAGGTCTGGAGTAGGATTGGTAGGGCTGGGGTGACTGCACAGAACTGGTATCCTCTCCTAATGGTTGTGTGTTTCTGTGCGCGCACGACTACGCGTTTTTCCTAAGCCTCACTCACCAAGAGGAACAGACCAAGGTTTGATGCAAGAAAGAACTCAGCATGGATGTGATGTGCCAGAATCTGGGAGGTGGGAAACCAATACACCTCTTTTGTTGGGAATCTTTAAGAATAGCAGGGACCCTCATATTCTAGATTCCAGGAGGAACAGCCCTTTTTGGCAGCTGAGTAGGGAAGACTGCGAAGGAGTGGAAGCAGTCTTAAGATGTTCACCTCCTTTCCACAGCTGCTGCATCCCAAAGGTGCATCTGTGGATCTGTCCCCATACCTCCAGGCAGGCTGGGACAGGGCCCATTATAGGAACCAGGCCACGGGGCAGAGATTCCATGGATTCCAGCCATTTTCCCATTACCTTTCTGAAACTAGGTTTCTCACTAAGAGCCCCCTGCACAGATCTGGGGAAGCCCTGAGGCTGTCCTCTCTGCCTGCAGTCAATCCACCCCCACCACTGTCTTTCAGAGAGGGGTGTGTGTTGGGGGGATGGTAACAGGTAAGCAGGATGTGGACATTCAGAACTATGCAGGCCTCCAGGCTGCTCCTCAGTCCCCCCACCACCATATACACCCTCCCTCATCATAGAAGGGTACGGTGGGACCTTTGGGTGCCCCAGCCCCCTGTTCCAGGCACACTTCTGCCTGGGGAGAGAGGACAGGTTGTACTCTTGAGAAACCGCAAGAGGAAGTTTAGGGAGGGTTGGGGTGGGGAAAGTTCTGGGGCCCCTGCCAAGTTTCTCTTTCAATGCCCAGCCGGTAGATGTGTTTATTTTGGTGTGTTTCTCTTGCCCTCAAAGACATTTAACTTTTAAAACCTCCAAGTTTTAAAGAGCTGTTGAGGCCTGCCCCGGTACAACAGGAGGGCGTGGCCAGAGACAGGCCTAGAAATGGTATTGGAACAAGGTAACCATTTTTGGGGGTTTCACCTGGGATTTATGCTGGTCCATAAAGGCTGCCTAACTCCAGAAAGTCTCCTTTTCTCCTTTTTCCGTTTCACCGTGCTCTTCCCCAAAACACTCCCTGCAGCCTGCGTTCCTCAGAGGAATGTGGTTACAATGGCCACTTAGGAGCTGGGTGATGTTGCCAGGAGCTGTCCTAAATGTTTTGCCTCCCTTGTTTAATATTCACCACAACTTCTTGTAGCAAGTACCCCTATCCCCAATTTACAGTTGGGGAAACAGACTCAGAAAGGCTTAAGAGACTTGCCTGAGGGTCACACAGCTAGTAAGTGATCGGATTTGATCGCTGCTCTCTGATTTCAAAGCCTGTGCTCTTGATGTCTAAATTAACCCCCAAACAGAGCATCACCTCCCCCAACATCACCCTCCCCAATGTATCAGACTCAACAGTAGGGAGATTGAACCCCAAACATGTATTAAGAATGCTGCTGCCGCCCGGCCGGACGTGGCTCAATGACCCGGGATTCAGGAGGTTGCGGTTCGACTCCCGGTCAGGGCACATGCGGGGGTTTCGGCTTGATCCCCAGTGGGGGGCGTGCAGGATGCATCCTATCAATGACACACTCTCATCGTTGATGCTTCTGTCTCTCTCCCTCTCCCTCTCCTTTCCTCTCTCTGAGGTCAATAAAGATATATTTAAAAAAGAAAAAAAAAAGAAAAAAGAATGCTGCTGCTGCTCTAGCTCATTTGGCTTAGAGGATAGAGTGTCGGCCCTCGGACTGAAGAGTCCCAGGTTCGACTCCAGTCAAGGGCAGGTACCTTGGTTGTAGGATTGCTCCCCGGCCCCGGTTGGAGCAAGTGGGAGAGGCAACCAATCTATGTGTCTCTCTCACATTGATGTTTCTCTCTCTCTCCCCTCTCTCTGAAAAGCAATGGAAAGAATGTCCTAGGTGAGGTCAAAGAAAAAAAGAATGCTACTGCTAGTGTAGGGAGGAGATGGCCTGGGTATAGAATTAGAAGGGATTTCTTGGAAGTTAGTATATTAAAAAAGACCAACCCAGCCCTGGCCAGTGTGGCTCGGGTGGTTGAGGGTCATCCTGTGCACCAAAAGGTCACAGGTTCAATTCCTGGTCAGGGTGCATTCCCAGGTTGCAACCGGTGCAGTCTCTCTCTCTCTGCCTCTCTCTGTCTCCCTTCCTCTCATTCTAAAAAATCAATAAAAACATACTTTTCAAAAAATGGCTTTTAAAAAAAAAGAACAACTGAGTGAAAAAAGAAGACATAGTTGGTGAAAGCTTGAGGTCAAACTCTGGAAGGCAGAGCCAGATGGGAAGAAGCTTGAGGAGGGACATTATAGCTGTGTTCAGATATTTGAAATGTTGCCTTTGGAAACCCCCAGGTAGAGGGGCCAGGTGGAGGCAGATTTCTAAAAAGCATAGAAGCTTTCTAACCAGTAATTGCCTAATTCCCTTCTGAAGAAGTCAATTCCTGGTCTAAGGGAGTCTAGAGCACAGGCTTTGAAGGGGCTCCTACCACCAGGGAGACTCTAAAGCCCCTTCCACCTCTAAACCTCGCCGGTAGTCATTCGCCTGCCTCCCTCCCTTGTCATTTTATCTCCTCCCCACTCCCGGGCCCTTGGTGGTCCCCTTCTTGTCCACCAGATGGGGCTGTTGCCCAGTGTGTCCCTTCAGAGGCTGCTGGATTGGGTGAAGAGAGCCACCTGGTCCTTCAGCAGCCATATCGTTGGGCGGGGCCTGTCCCCCACCCCGTCCCCAGCTATCTACATACCAGGGCCCAGAGAGCTACTTTTGACCCAGCACAACCTCATAAAATGCCTCTTAGGCCTCCTCAAGGCTCAGGCTAGACCGAGCAGGCCTTTGCCCCTGGGGCAGGCTCTCTTCTCCATGTCAGGAATCCCCTCCCTCCTACACTTTTTCTTTCCCCTCCCTGACCTTCCTTTGCCCTTGAATAGAAAAATTCATGTGTGAGCCCAATGTGGGCATGGCAGGGTACCTAAGGTGGCATGGCTTTTCGGACCCTTCAAAGGCATGACACCCATGTTATCTCCTTTAAGGGGCCTCAAAAGCCACACCTCTCTGAAATTATTTGTCCTCAGTGGACTGACCAGTTCTCCCACCCTGGTAGAAATTCCCCTAGGACAGCCACACCTAGGTTGGGGGGGCGGGGCTGAAGCAGTGTCTTTAGGAAGGAGGGGGAGAGGAAAGGGGTTGCTTGGTGCCTGTTTGTTGACTCAGATCTGCTTGCTTCCACTCCAGTCCCTTAGGAAGGCACAGAGCCACTGGGGCCCCAGGGACACTGCAGGCAGGGCCCAGTGTGAGCTGGGACAGAGAGTGCATTTATAAGCCCTGTGGCTAGAGGACACGGTGGAGGGCAGGCCCAGAGAAAGAGGCCATAACTAGTAGTGTTCCGAGCAGTTAGTAACTCATGTACTCTCCCCAACAACCTTGTGAGGCAGGACTCCCATTTTATAGATGAGCCAACCAAGGCATCAAGTGTTAAGCAGCTCAGAGTGCATTCACACAACTTGTTAGTGGCTGAGCTGGAAGTCTGACTCAGCCATTTGGCTGTAAAGTTTGTGCACATAACCGTTAATCCGTACTTTCACTCATGAGGTGGCTGAGAGAACCTGTGCTAAGTAGGGAAACCACCATGATTTGAGTCCTAGCTTGGCTCCTTCCCTGAGTTCCTCCAAAGTGGGCATAATATAGCCCCTGCCTCACTGGGTCACTGGGACGATTAACAATGGCTAATTACTATTATTGTTATTATTTTTTAATTTTCAACTACAGTTGACATGCAATGTTATGTTAGTTTCAAGTGTACAACATAGAGATTAGACGTTTATATAACTTAAAAATAAATTAAGATAGACTCTTACCCTGATAAGTCTAGTACCCACCGGACACCATAAGTAGTTATTACAGTATTATTGACTATATTCCCTGTGCTGTACTTTATATCCCTGTGACTTTTTTTTACATCTGGCAATTTGTACGTCTTAATCCCTTCCCCTTTTTCACCCACCCCGCACCCCCTTCCCATCTGACAACAATCAATTTGTTCTCTGTATCTATGAGCTTGTTTCTGTTTGTTTGTTTATTTTGTTTTTTAGATTCCACATATAAGTGAAATTATATGGTGTTTGTCTTTCTTTCTCTGACTTATTTTACTTAGCACAATACCCTCTAGGGCCATCCATGTTGTCGCAGATGGCAAGATTTCATTGTTTTTTCATGGCTGAGTAATATTCCAACAATGGCTCATGTTCATTGTGTGTATACTGCATTACAAGTGTGGGCTATTCGTGTCCTCACAACAGGTCTATGAGGGAGGCACTATTATTATACGTTTATAGACAAGGAAACTGAGGCACAGAATGGTCACACAGAGTCAGGGGCTGAGGCTTCAGATCCCACACTCTGCACCAGGCTCATGAGATAACACACAAAGCCCTGCGAAGTGCCAAGCAGGCACACGCCCTTATAGGTGATGACCTCTGTCATCATCATATCATCATCCTTATCACCTCCCAGACAGAAATCTTTAGGGTGGACATGGGGGCTACCCCAAAACCAAGAGGCAGCTCTGTGTTCTTTCCTCACCATCCCACCTATGACTTCATTTCACCCTTTTTCCTAAAATAAAAGTCAGCCCACAAGTTCTGGCCTGTGGTCAGACAATTGGACAGAATATTTGAAATTGGGGCTGTCCCAGAAACTCCCATTTCTGGCCCCAGTGTTGTCGGCTCCAGCTAACCCTCCCTCCAGTTCTCTGTTCCCTTCCCTCCAGGCCTGTCCTCTGCCCCTTCCCAGGGCCCCGAGTTCTGGGAAAGGAAGCCGCAGCAGGGCCTCAGACAGATGCAGACTTTGGGCTCCAACTTGGGCTCCAGCTGGAGATGTTGCAGGCTGTGGGAGGAGGAGAGGACCGGCTAGGGGAAGAGAGGGAGGACAGGACATAGGGCCCCCAGGCTGCCTGTCCCCCTGGAAGCATCCGTCTGTGTGACAGACCCTTTCCTAAGCTCCGGCTTATCAGCTCACTCTGCTGGGTGCTCTGGTCAGAATCAGCTCTGAGTGAGACCCAGGGGAAGGTTTATTCCTCTCTGGCAAGTGGACACCTCAAGCTGTCTTTGGATTATGGAGGGGAGGAGTGCTGTTCCCTCCCAGCACGAGGCCCCCGAGAGTCAAGGCTGCTTTCTCCTTTCCTTCCAGGCCCTTCCCTTTTCTCTGAGCAGTATCTGTTACAGAACCACAAACTTGGAGACCATTCAGATGTGGAATCTATTTTCATCACAGTGGGAGAGGATCTGGGGGGTTACAAACTCTCAGATGTACTGGGTGGCTGAGTGCAGGCCAGACCCTCTCAGGCCTGTCTTTTTTTCCTTCTAATCAGCTCATGCCTGCTGGTCCCAGGGCAGCCTCCATCTGTTCTTGGAATTGACTTAACTTCCACCTCTAGGACCAGGCTGAGTTTTACTCTCAGGTCTCCTGATCTCCAAGGAAACAGAGTCTTTTCCTGCCTGGGCCCAGCCTCTTGAGTTCCAACTCAAAACTCCCTTTACAGCCACTAGATGTGAGCTTGGTGCCTCCTGGGTGGTCCTCAGAAAGTCTTGTTCTCCCTGCTCCTTCCCTGCCTTCCCTCTGACACGGCTTCTGGGAGGCATTTTTGGTATTCCTTGTAGGAATGGATTTTGTGGATTTCTCTGAATCCGCATTTCTTCCCAGGCCCGTGGCAGCGAAGATGTTGGGGAATAATAGTGTATCTTCGCACAATACTTCCACGTGCCAGGGACTGTTCTAAGTGCCTACGTACACTATATGCCATTTGTGAAGATCTAAGTTTTCAGTAGATATGATATTTATTAACTCATTTCTCATTTATTCCTCATAAGAATCCTAGGCAGTTTCCTTATTTTACAGATGGAAAACTGAGGCCCAAAGGTTAAGGAACTTGCCCCAGATCAAACAGCTAGTCAGTCCGGAGAGCCTGGCGGCTGAAGGAACTCCGACCTGACTTTCCACTCACATTGTGTGTCTGCGTGTGTCTGTGCACGCGTGTGTGCCCACCCACCAGGGGGAGTGTGAGAGGACAAGTTCCCTGGTGAGACATTGTCCTGACAGCCAGGATAGGTGGGGCAGGCTGGTAGGCCTCTGAGCTGCTTCTGTGTGTCACGGTGGGTTTGTGGATGCCGGGCGTGTCTACGGGGAGGTGAGATGTTGTGGATCGAGTCCCCCAGGCAAGCCCAGAGCCTCCCCTGTCCCTCAGTGCTCCTGGCCAGAGTTTCAGGGTTGGCCACTAAGCCAAGCAAGATGGAAGGGAAGGAGCGAGGATGGCCCAGCCCTGCCCCAGCTGGCAGGTCAGGTGTCACACAGGACCCAGGAAGCGGGAGTGGGCGGTGGCGATGTGAACTTTGCTAGGTGGGGCTGGGGCCCTAACCTATCTGAGGAGCCCTGGGGTGAATCAGCCCAACCACAGCCGCCCCAGCTGCGGTGATGGGGAAAACAAGTTCTCCTTCCAGCTCCCCCTCCAACGCTCATTTTCCTTTCCTTTCTCTCCCCAGACTCAGGCTTTGGCAGGGTGTGGCACCAGGGCAGTGGCTTAGGGGCACACCTAAGGAGTTGGTGGTTAAGCTGGGTGCTAATGCTGGAAATGCAACCTTGACCTTTAAGATACTCCACCCAGAAAAGGGCAGTAGCCCTGGCCCGGGGTGGATGTCACATATTGTGTCCAGAGGACAGGACTACATAGGTCTGGGACTCCTGGGCTCACCCACCTGGTATTTCCCTCCAACAATATAGGTCTCAGAGGGTCATCCAATCTTCTTTTATAGTAGAGCTACATTTTATACAGTGTTGGGTTCAAAGTTAGTGTAAAACAAAACACACATCAAAGTTACCATTCAAGTCTCCTTAAGCTGCTCATAAAACACAGTATACATAGTTTGTGCATTTTCTGCCATCTCTAGGAATCTCCAGCACAGCCAGATTTTATTGGAACAGATGGCAGAGTCTTTGGTGGAACATAATGTTGGGCTCGGGGTGAGGGACCACATTGTATAAACATTACGTAGGTTTCTGTGGTGGGTTGGTGTCTTCTCCAGTAGATACCGGTGAATTTATGATAGTTAATTTGCACATTTAGGAATTCACTATGCACTCGCTTATGGGCTCTTACGGGCTCCCGGAGCCACAAGAAAGGGTTGAGGGACAGTGCTGTGGGAGTGGGGAGGAAGGAGCAGTTGCTTTTGGATGGATTAACCAGGAATTTCTTCTCAGAGGTGTCATTTGAGAAAATAAAAGAGGGATGGACTTGATGAGAAATTCTATTTTAAATGGTGGTTGCTTTTGTATGTTTTTACTTTTCTGAATATCTGAGTTTTTTACTGAAAGTCATATTATAGAAATAATCCTTTTTTGTTCTTATTTCTATGCCAATTATTAGGCTAACTTGTTTTGTACTATTATTGATTCGTCCTAAAATAACTAGTGGCTTTTTCTAGAATCATTATTATTTCTATAACATTAATTGTTCTTAATATGACCACTTCTTGTTTTTTTAATGGTTTAAATACTCCAGTAGCCCTGGCTCGTGTGGCTCAGTGGTTAGAGTGTCGGCCCACCCACCAAAGGGTCTCAGGTTCGATTCCCCATCAAGGGCACGGACCTGGGTTGCAGATTTTTCCCCGGCCCAGTATGGGCGAGTGTGAGAGGCAACCAATTGTTGTGTCTCTCTCACATTCATGTCCCCCCCCCCCGAAAAGCAATGGAAAAAATATCCTCAGATAGGAGTAAAAAAAAAGTTATTGAGGATCCCAAAGAGCTTCTGCTTTGAAGGTTGTAGCTGTTGACATTTAATTTCTATTAAAAACAATTTAAATGAGAAGTTTAAAAAATACTTAATTCCTTTAAAGTAACAATAAGATGCTATGTTCCTGTTAACATAGCATCATATTTTTTCTAAAAGTATAACTATATGTTTGTTCCAAAGTGAAAAAAATCAGTGAGGAGTGTGGCCTTGTTTTACATTTTTGCAAATCTCTTTAATGCTGGTTTAATAGAAGACAGCTGGATTATCAGCTCTGCTTCTGCCTCAGTCTGTCGCTGTGTGTTGTTTTAGTTGATGTACATGAACATATAGGCAGTTGGAAAGGAAGGACCTTGCCGACTGTCCTAGAGGGTAGCTGGCCTAGTGGGACATCGAGCTGGAAAGGACTCTTTGGGTGATGGTGAAGAAGCTGAATTAACAGTATTGGATTAGGGAGTTTGGACTTTATTTAGCAGGCGATGGGGAGCCATTGAAGGCTTTTGAGAAAGGAAGTGGCACGATGAGAACTGTTTTAAGATGATTTCTAGGGCATTAGCAGAAAAGCAGGATTGGCGAGAGAGTCTACACAAACTATAAAAAAGGTCAAAACTAGGGTGACAGTGGTAGAAATGGAAATGAGGGGTGATTTGGCAAAATATTTTGAAGGTAAAAGCGACAGAGCTTAGTAATTATTTGGTAGGAAGGTAAGAAGAATCGTCCGCTCTGTGCAATTGCTCTTCCCTCCCCCGTGCGGCACCATGCATACTTCATAGATGAAGTATGTGGCCACATGTTGTAGTTGGCTGCTTGCATGCCTTCTCTCCTACTGGGCGACAGTAGGTGCTCAGTAGATGAATGAGTGACAGTAATCAAGAATTACGCCCCCAGAATATTTCAGCCTGGGTTGCTGGTAGAATATTGGTGCCATTAACAGAAATTTCAAGACCAGGAGGAGGAGATGTCCGTTGTCACTAAGTGTCATTAAGTAAAGGGTAAGAGGAGATGTCAAGCTATGAATGAGGAGAGGAAATAGTGGGTGGGCCTTGAAATATACTGTTCTCTTGGCAAGGAATTACATTTTTCTAGATGCTGAAGATTTGGAGAGAAATACTAAAAACATCAGAGATTATCTGCTCTTTATTCCCAAGTAGCTCAAGTTCAGTTAGGGCTGTGTTTTTCTAAACTAGAAATGTTATTTTATTTTAACCCATTTTATACACACTCAAACACACGTGTGTATATATATGTATATGAAACACACAAATTGCACTAAACAGTGCTTTCCCTTACTCTGGATGATGTATTTTTGGTGTTTTTTTTTTTTTTACTCTGTTATTCCATTTTTTTTTCTTTTTATTTATTTATTTATTTATGTAAGTATCTTTATTGATTTCAGAGAGAGGAAGGGAGAGGGAGAGAGAGAAACATCAATGATGAGAGAGTCATTGACCACCTGCCTCCTGCACACCCCCCGCTGAGGATGGAGCCCACAACCCGGGCATGTGCCCTGACCCGGAATTGAACCTGGATCTCCTGGATCCTAGGTCGATGCTCAACCGCTGAGCCATACTGGCCAGGCTGCTGTTCCATTTTTAAAAAATTGTGGTCATGATGAGCTTCATCACCCAGGAAAGCATCCTCACGTGCAATTTGGAAAACACTAAGTTGGAGAGGTGTCAGTACTCTCAAGCAGCAGAAACGAATTGTCCAATATGAGGCAAAAGGAATTCATTGGAAGAAGGTTGGGGACTCATAGACTCACCAGAAAGGCTGCAAAACCAGGTTTGGAAATGGGCAGAAACTGGAAAGTGCCCAAGGGCTGGGCAGAGGGACCTATAGAGAGATGAGGAGATGTCAGCAGCCAACCCGTCACCTCTGCCTGGTCAGGCGTGGTAGGAATGGATGGGCCAGCCTCTCCAGTTTCCAGGAGTCAGGCAGCCTGGAAGAGAGGGAATCCCCTGAAAGGAAGAGGCAGTGTTACTGGCATTGGTTGCTCAGCAGCGAAACAAGAATAGTCTACAGAACGTTGGTACTGTGACTTAGGCACACAAAAAGACATCTGATGGTGAGGGGTGTCCTTACACAGGAGTGGATCTAAACGGGCATGGCCTTGCTGGTGGCCTTGTCAAGTGGTAAATTCTCCCTTCAGAAAGCAGGTTGGCTATAGGTATCAGAATCAAATGCCTCTAAAACATCCTGACCCTGTGCCTGGGTAGTTCTACTTTCCAGGCTCGATCCTAACTTAAATAATTCTGAATGCAGAAAAACATTGTCCCATGGTTTTCAGCATAGTGCTATGTACAGTGACAAAAATGTGGAACAATGGAAAGGCCTCACAATAGAGCATGTACAGTCGACCCTTGAACAACACGGGGTTCGGGCACTGACCCCTCACACAGTCAAAAATCTATGTGTGACTTCTGACTCCCCCAAAACTTAAACTACTAATAGCCTACTCTTGACCAGAAGCCTTACCGATGACATAGACAGTCAGTTGACACACACGTTGTATGTTATATGCATCATATACTATATTCTTACAACAAAGTAAGTTAGAGAAAAGAAAAGATTATTAAGAAAGTCATAAGGAAAATATGTTTACGGTATTTCAAATGAAATGTTAGCCATTAAAAATGTCAACTGCAAAAATATGTGATATCACAAAGATTTCTTACATGGTAACGTTAAGGGAAAAAATTAGAATATACATATTATACGTACAATGTATTTACATCTATATATTTTACACACACAGACACACATGCACAAATAGAGACAAGACTGGAAGAAAATATACCAAAATGTTAGCAGTGGTTGTTTTGGGGGCAGTGAAACTATGGGTGAATTTGTTTCTACTTTTTTTCACTTTTTCTAAATGTTCTGGTTCTGTAAAAACATGAAAAATGCAAAACCAGTCATGAGTTGTGTTTCCATAAGTGTATAGAAAATCAGCCTTATCATTTTCATAGCATCTCACTGGAGACAGTAAGTGCTCAGTAAACCGTGTGACCACCTAGAAGAGAGCCTGGTGCGGCCTGGGAGGTGACAGCTGTCTTTGCCCCAAGTTCCCAAGCGATCCAGCACTATGTGCCGGCCCTTTAAGTCCTGTGGCACCAGTAAAACTGAAATATGCAGGCAACTCTGGGGTGACCAGCTCAGGTTGTCATGGCCGTTGGGGGTGGGTCTTGACGTTAGATGACTCACTTTGAAGACCTAGTTACCGTGGATGGGCACAGAGTGGGTCTGAAGTGCGAGGCAGGCATTTCTTTGGGGGGCCTGTCCCCTTAGCAGCCTGGAGCAGTGGGAACTAAGGCGGTGAGAGCAGGGAGCAGGGCTGTATCCAGTATCTGCCTTCCCCAGCTCAGCAACAGAGAAGGAGGTGGAGCCTGGATTGAGCCCCAAGATAAGGAATATGCAGCAGCTGACAGGGGAGATCAAAATAAACAGCTGTGCCCCCAGGAGAATGAACTCCGCATTCCATTCTCTGATCCCACCCCCACTTCCCACTTATTCCAAGCGCCCCCCCATGCATGCACACTCAGCATCCCGGCGACCGGGAGGGCCTCCGCCCGGCCTTGGCTGAGCTCCCTCGGAACCTTCCCACACCCACCCTCCCGGAGCGGAGGCTCGGGGCCACTCCAGCTGTCTGGAAGGGAGTGAGTGCTCGGGACAGGTGGCCGGAGGCGGATGGAGAGGGGGCTCATCCAGGGCCTCCACCTGCCGGACCGGGCCACCCTCACTCACACGGGGCTGCTCCACGAAGGCCCAGGAACAGGAGGGCTGGGCTGTGGGGGCGAGCCTGGGGAAGTTGAGGCAGGACCTGGGCAGCCTGGGGTGGGTGGGGAGAAGGGTGTGCCGTGGTCCTGATGGCTGGGTCTGCCAACATCTGGTCAGCCTCCCTGCGGGTGGGCCCTGGCCACTGGGAACTTGCAGTCCAGGAGGGTAGGGGAGAGAAGGTACCAGATGTGCCTCCCGAGGCGGCTTCTGGCAGCTCTGGAAGTCATTCCTCACCATAGTGCCTAGGGGTACCCCCAGCCCCCCCCAAACCACCCCCCTGCAAGGCTCTATGTCTCCTGAGGGTTCCAGTCACTGCTCAAAACACCCCAGACTCTTTTGTAGGTGTGCTAACCTGGGATTAAAACTCAAGGAGCTAGAAGGAGCAGATATTCTCCATCTCCTGGGCTGGGCCAAGCTCCTGGGCCACCAGTGGTAACTAACGCCCCTTCTTCTATGTCACCCCCATTCTGGTTCCAACCTGAACAGTGAGACTCAGCTAGACCTGGGCACTGAGGGGCTTCGGTGCAGCACTGGTTTCCACCACGTGCTTCTTCCATGTCCCAAAGCTGTAGGGACTCTGGACATGACTCCGTACTCCTGACCTTGTCCATAGCCGGTGTCCTGGGCACACAGAGGATCACATCCGGGGAGCAGGTGGGTGGGTGTTTGCTCTGATGTACATCGGGGTAGGAGGCTGGTTGAGAGAAGGTAGCGGTGGGATTGCAAGACTGCCCACTGGCCTGGCTGTCTAGGGGAGTGCCCTCCACACCCCCATTTTCCAGTGAGGGTGCGTACGGAGGATCTCACTACTCTCTCAGTCCCTGACTGCTGGCAACCTGGTGGGATCCCACATTACTGTGCTTAAATGACTCCCGTGAGGTCCCCAGGGTCCGTTAATGCCCCATCTCTCCAGCAGACAGTTGGGCATCTCCTCTCGGACATAAGCCCCTGGCCCCCACCAGCAGACTCCGTAAATGCATGCCAACTGCGCCAGGACCAGCTGCCCAATGTGCAGAGCCCTTGGTTCAAAAATTACTAAGAATTTCAGGGTGGTCACAACAGGGCATTAAACCAAGTGGGGCCCTTCTGGGCATGGGTCTGTGTGACTGCACAGGTCACATGCCCAAGAGGCCACACCGACCATAGGCGACATTTCTTGAACACTTGCCAGACCCTGCGCAAGGTGCTCACTGTCATGACCTTGGTCCCCCCTTCCCAGTAGCGCACTGTCCCTGTTGGCGGGCGAGGAAGTTGAAGGGTTAGGCCACGTGACTTACTGGAGCGGGCATGGACCCCAGCCCCACTGTCTGCGGCGCCTGGGCTCTTACCCACACACACACTCACTCACACACACACTCACTCACACACACACACACTCACACACACACACACTCACACACACACATTCACACACACATTCACACACACTGACATATTCACACACATTCACACATACACACACCCTCACACACATTCACACTCACACATTCACACACATTCACACACACACATTCACACAACTTATGCAATCACTCACACACACATTCACACACACACTCACATTCACACACACATTCACACACACTCACACACACACACATTCTCACACACACACACTCACATTCACACACACACACACTCACATTCACACACACACATTCACACACTCACATTCACACACACACATTCACACACACACATTCTCACACACACACACACTCACATTCACACACACACACACTCACATTCACACACACACACATTCACACACTCACATTCACACACACACATTCACACACTCACATTCACACACACACATTCACACACTCACATTCACACACACACACACACACACACACACACATTCTCACACACACACACCCCGGCAGCTCCGGCCGCAGGGGTAGGGAGGTGGCCGGGCAGGGCAGCTGCGTCCGCCCCGTCCTCCGTCCTATCGGGGGCAGGAAGGAAGATGAGGAAAGAAGCAGCAGCTGACGGTGCGGCAACAATGGTGGCTGTGGCGGGGGGGCCAGCCCAGACAGAACGCCGGGTGGGGACAGCGTGAGATGACACAGGAATTGTGTGAGCTGGAGGCAGCTGATAGACACCGCAGCTGCGCCCTCCGCCCTCTGGCCCCGCGTGGGCATCGCCGAGTCTCTCCCTCCTGTCCCCCGTCTCACCCAGCTCTGCCCCCCTTCCAGCCGCCCTCCTCGGGGGGCGCAGTCGGGGCTCTCCAGCTCTGTCCTCAGTATTCCCACGCTCTCCACGGTAGTAACAGCCACAGTGTAGTGAGCACCGCTATGTGCCAGGCACACTGCTAGGGGCCTTACAGGTATAAAATCTTAAGTTCTCTCCACAAACCTGCAAACAGTTATTACCCATATTTTATAAAGGAAGAAACTGAGGCTCAGAGAGCCTAAGAGCTTTGTCCAGGGTTACATGGCTGGTGAGTGGTGAGAGGACTCGCGGGCTCCGACCTGAGGCCTGTGCATTTCCTGCCCTCCTCGCCACCTTCCCCGTGGCTCGGGGTTGGCCCGACGGTGCAGCAGGTCCCTGAGCATGGAAGAAGCTTTTCTCGCAAAGGAGACAAACAGTCGGAGAAATGGTCAGTTTGCGGGAAGAATCGATGTGCGTTATGAGGGAGGGAGACATTCAGCTCCTGCCTCAGTTTTTCAGTAGCTGGGGTGGGCTTCGGGGGGTGTTTTATCTGCCTGGAAGACCCTCCTGATGCATGGGAAATCAGATATGATGGAGTTAGGTGACAGGGAGACAGCTGAAGGGCTGAGGACACCGATGAGGGGAGACCAAGGTCTAACTCACACCTTTTACCCATTGGTATCCTGGCACCAAAGAACAGACTGTGATAGCCCTGGCTGGTTGGCTCAGTGGGTTGGAGCATCATCTCATACACTAAAAGGTTACAGGTTCGATTCCTGGTTGGGGCAAGTACAGGAGGCAACCAGTCGATATTTCTCTCCCACATCGATGCTTCTCTCTCTCTCTCTCTCTCTCTCAAAATCAATGAAAATATATCCTTGGGTGAGGATTACTGAAAAAAAGAATGGACTGTGAAAGGCATTGGGGAAGGTTAGAGTGCTTTAACAGAGACTCAAAAACCATGGCCTTAAACAAAATGGAAATTTCTCACCTACAAGTCTGGGGGGGTGATCTACCCCCCTTGGCGGTGTTGAGGACCCGAGCTCCTCCCGAGATGGTGCTTCTCTGTGCCCTGGGATGTTGAAGACATCACAGAACCACATCTCCCACGTCCATGACCCTGCCAGTGGGAGAGGAAGAGGGAAGCAGAAGGCATTGCCCTTCCTTTTCAGGACGCGGCCTAAAAATTGCCAGGTCGCTTATCGCTTTGGGTAGAAGTTGGTCACGTGCCACACTTCGCTGCAGGGGGTTTGGGGGTCATTACTGGAGCTTCTAGTATGAAGAGGAATGGATTCTGGGGGGCAATGAGCAATCTTTGCCATAGGATCTAGATGGGAAGGGACCATGAGAGCCATGCCACATGGGTGAGGGTGGCTTTTGTATGAGGAACCTCTAAGAAGAGAAGGGTTCTCAAATGGACTTCTCTCTGGGGGAGGCCCAGGGCAGAGAGGCTGGCACCCCCTTGGCTAATGCCTTCTTCCCTGGGCTGCCCCATCTCTGGTCAGAGGAGGAGGATTTGATTCTCCCTTGCCCTGACCAGAAGCCCCCTTGGAGGTCCTGTGGAGCCCTTGTCCCAGGAGCACTGTAGGATCAGGATGAGGTTCACCAGAGCCCATATTTGCCCCTTTGGGGGGCCCTGCTGTCTGTTCTCAGATGGGGTAGGGACGGTCACACCTCAGGTGGTTAAGAGGATCAAATATAATCATCTGAGCGACAGGTGGAGAGTTCCAGAGTGCTCAGGACCAGTCTCAGTGACAGAAAGGGAGCAGAGTTGAGGCAGGAAGTTGAGCTTTGTCAAAAATGAGGGAAATGGTTTTCCACTCTGGAGATGGTGAATCTTCAGGTGATTAGATGCTGAAGGCAGTTTCACTCTCTGAGTCATTCATTCAGTCATTCATTCATCATTCCATCCATCCATCCATCCATCCATCCATCCATCCATCCATCATCTGTTTTTTGAGTACCTATCATGGATGTGCCAGGCACTGTGTTCAGTGTGGGTAAAAGAGAGAAAACTAAGACAGGCACAGTCCCTTACCTTATGGAGCTTGTAAGCCCTTGGTTTTGCCTGCTCCCCATAGAGGGCAGACCAGACCCTCACAGCTCTGAGAGCCAGCCTTGTGGCCCAGAGCTCAGAAGGCCCAAAGGGAGCCCATGAAAGCATGTGGCAGGCTGCCCCTTGAGCGGGATGCCTGCCATCTTGGGGTACCAAGGTGCAGTGTGGGCTAGGGTAGCAGGGGAGTGGGGTGCCAGCAGGGAGGGGGTGGAGCACGCTTGGGAGCTGCGGTTTCACTTCTCTCTCACTTACTAGGCGTGGAATCTGCTTTTTCTCAGTTGAGTTTTGTAACTTCTCATCGGAGCCCAGGGGAGGTGTCTTGTCTCACTCCCCCTCCAAACCTGGCTGTCCTTCCAGTGCTCCAGTTTGGTGGAATCCCTCCCTCCCACTACCCACGACCCCAGCTCACCAACTGCACCTCTTTGCTCCAGGAAAGGGGGTAGTGTGGAAATGGCAATCTGTGTGGGGACACTTCCTTTGTGGGGCCTTTGGTTTCTCAGGCTCCTCCTTGGGCCCCCTCTTGGCCTTGCACTTCCCCAGCTAGTCCACAGACAATGAGGATCCATGGTACCACTACATGGGTAGGTGTTTACCTGCTCCCCAGAGATGCCCCCTGCCCCAGTCCTCCCCAAAATATTCAGCAATGTAAGGATTGGCCCAGCAGGGGCTCTTGTTGAGTCTTTTGGGTGGGTGGGTGAATTTTCCTGCTCTGGCCCACATTGGAGGAGGGGAGACGAAGCCTTTCCCCGCCACCCTCCCCCCTTTCCTACTTCCCCCACTGCACATGAGGTCTCCCTGGCAAACCAGATGTACACATGCTAAAGGGAGGCGGGTGACACGAGTAGGCGGCCACCTGTGACTTCTCTAGGCCAAGTGCTGTATCAACACCTGGGGAAGACCCCCCGGCGGTTGTGGGGAGCCTGTTTTGACCTGATCTGTATTTACCCCTGACAAAGGAAGTAAATAAATAGCTCTTGGTGTGGATGTGCGTGTGCCAGACTGTATGTGCCTGCTGCACACCGTTAAAAACTGTGACCCAGCCCAGAGGAAGTGGTGACAAAAACGATTGTTTGTTTTATTTTCCATCTACCCTTACAACTCCTCTCCACCTCCACCCTTCTTGGGTGCTGAGAGGCTTCATCCACCCCTAGTGTGTACTGACCCAACACAGTGCCAGATGCTGGCGAGTGTAAAAGATGTTATAGAAGAAAGTGGGATGGGGAGAAGGCGCCTTGGCGTTGGAGTCACATCTCTTGGACTGCTTACTGGCAAGGTGACCCTATATAGCCAAGTTGTTTTGTGGTATCATCTCACAGGACTGTTTCAGGGCTTAAGTCAGTAGAATGGTGACTTGCTCATGGCCAGCACCCAGTGCGTGTGACTTTCTTCCTTTGCTTGCACACTGGAGCAAAGCTTGCAATGTCCCCTCTGTGCCTCTTCCCTGTTCCTGTGGCTGCCTGCCCACCCCAGCCCTCCATGAGCACCTGCTGGGATTACTATGCATTTCTCCAGCATGCTGCTCAGAGGCCATCAGAGGCTGCCCAGGCCTGTGAAACCAAATTTGAGTTCTTGAGTTATGGTGCTGCTCTGGATCTCCTAGCATCTGGGCTCAACCCACCTTTCCACCCTTTGAGGTGCAATCAGCCTTTTTAACCCATTCCTGCCAACAAGAGTGCCTGCTACATCCATCCTGGGTGTCCCCGCTGCCATCACTTTACTCACTGGGATGCCGTTTATTCTCCTCACATCTGCCCTGTCTGTCCAGACTTGGCCATTCTTCGAGTTGAAATCCACTCGGCTGTTCCCCCCATATAGCCGCCTCCTGGGTGGCATGTCCTCCTGGGCACTAGTATACTATGTGCGGTGCAGCTTATGGCCCTTCCTAGACCGTCTTAGTTGCCTTCCACCCTCCTTTCATTCTTTTAGCCCTTAGGAAGAATGTCTGTGCCCGACGCCTTTGGGCCCCAGTCCTTGTTTCCCCAGCAGTGCCCATCACTGCATATATATTATATTCTCTCCGTAAATGTTGATCCAACGAGTGAGGGGAAACAGTGGGACCAGAAGGCGGCAAGTATGAGTCTTGGGGGACAGGCTCTCTGTGCTGTGGGCATTCCAAGGCAATGGAAAGGAGGGAAGGCTGGGGTGAGGGCAGGCTTTCCGAAGAGCTGAGTGGTCTCTGGAGGTGAATGGGTGGAGTTGGGAGGGTTGGGAGGCAGCGGTGAGGACAGGGCAGGCGCCATGACCATCTTGACTAGAGCCAGGGACTAGACCATCTTGCTCCAGCCCCTTGCCACCACACAGGTGTCCAGATCTGGGGAGGGCACTGTGGATGGAGGCCTGATGCAGGCACATCTGTGGGCAAGGTCCTTCTGAGGACCGGATCCACACAGTGAGCAAAGGAGGAGAGAGCGACAGCCTAGAATCTCCTCCGTGTTGGGTCAGACACGGACAAAGAGCAGGGTTTGGAAAAAATTTGTGCATTCATTCACTCATTCATTCAGCCTTTTTTTTTTATAAGATTAAAAAATTTATAAAATGCATACTTGCTCAGTATAGGAAATGTGGACAATACAGAAATATAGGAAAACACTAGAAAAGTCATTCATAGATCTCACCACCCAAAGACAGCCCTTGTTTACATTTTGCGTGTCTCCTAGTCTTTTATCTTTATTATTTAAATAATTTTTCATGCAACTATTTAAACAGCTATTTAAATAATTGTTCTTTTTTTATACTTAATTTTTAAATTAAATTTATTAAATTGACTAGTACAAAAGTTTTAATTATAAAAGTAAAACAAACATTATTACTGTAAAAACACATTACGGCAGGAAGAAAGTAAAGAGGCAAGTCCCACCTTCCAGGGAAAACCAGTGTCAAGGGCTGGGATGTGTCCTTCTGAACCTTTTTTCTGTGCATACACACTCACAGTTTTATTCTTTTCAAATAAGGTCATAGAACACTATCCATATGCAGTCACTTTTATTTTTACAAAGTTAGGGTCATTTTGCATGCAAAGTTAGGGTAATTTTTCCTTTTTTTATGTAACATTTAGGGTAATTTCCCTTTTTTTATGTAACATTTTTTACGCTGTGTATGTTACTTAAATTTCTGATGATATACACAACAAATCCATACCATTGATGCAGGATGCAGTTGTACAGTGCAGTCTGCAACAGCTGTTTGAAAATCCATTGCCTGAAAACACAGGAGTATCTGATTTTAGAACATGATGGAAATACCTCATTGATTAATCAAAACGATTTTAAAACCTTAACATTCACTATCTAGCTAAAGTATTTTTAAATGTAGTGGGAGATAGCTTTTTAAAATTTCGTTTCAGGTAGTGAAGCGAAGAGAAAAAGGCATTAGTTTCTGCTCAAGTGAAATGAAAATGGCCTCTCAAGTGAGCGTCTTATGGCTAAAATACAAAATGCTGGTTATTATTTTGAAAACATTACAAATTCCTTGACATCTACCTACCTAGCATTTTAAGCAACAGTTTTCCTGTCACTATGGAGACCTTTGAAAGCCTGTGGAACAGTCCGCCCTGTGTTCCCCAGGCCTTGCGGATCCCCACAGGCATTTCCTAAGCTTTGTGCCGGGCGCCTCTCAGACCGCCTGCCTTCTGCAGCTCCCAGGCGGCTCGGGACCCCAACACCTTAGCAGTTTCCACCTAATGTAATAAATGGAGGAATGAATTCTGTACTGTGTGCGGTGGGAGCTTGCAAGGGGTGAGGGGCTGGGGTACAGCCAGGGGAGGCTTGTGGAGAGGAGACTGTTGGGCCGGGTCTCGGAGGACAAGCCGGAGGCCCCGGGGCAGAGGCCGGAGGACCGAGCGGGGGGCCTCCTGGAGCTGCAGGACCTATTATCAGCCGTCCCCCTGGCTCCAGTCGTTTGTTTCTGTGTTTCCTTTGGAGATGACAGATTCTGCGACCAAGGGCTCCAGCTGTTTATCAGGGGCCATCCCAGGGCCGGGGGCTCCCACTCCCTGCTGCAGAGGCTGCGAGGCCCTGATTAAGGAAGCAGCTGAGGCCAGGGACCGGGGCAGGGCAGGAGGCCGCGAGGCCGCAGCGAGGAGCAGGGGCAGAGGGCAGAGGGCAGAGGGCAGGGGGCAGGAGCCAGCGCCCCCTCCTGCTCCCAGGGCGCGCCCTGCCCGGCTCCACCGCAGCCCCTGGGGCAGCACCTCTGCGACTCCCCTCATTCATCACGTGGTTTCTGCTTGCACCTCGCAGAACGAATTCCTGTCCTTTGCTCACCCAGCAAGTCAACGCGTTGCCGCTGAAAGTCTGTGAACTTTGGAATCAAGGGCGAGAGGAGCAGTGGCTAACATTTATGAAGCGTTTGGCCTGTGCTAGGCGCCGTGATGAGTGTTTTGAATCTGTTTTCTCAGTGAGGCCCTCCCGACGGGCAGCGAGGTGGGGATGATCATTCCCCTCCTGTTGTAGTGGAGGAAGCTGAAGGGCAGACGGGTGGGGAAACTTGGGGGATCACAGCGGGGGTTCACACCCCTCATTGTTTCATTTTCCTTGTTTATGTGAACAGGGTGATGAAACAATACCTTTCAGCCAAAGCAAGAACCCGAGGAGGTCCTGTGTATCAAGCCTGTCAGCCCCCACTCCTCCCAGTACAGCCTCCCACTCCTGCGCGCGCCTTTGGAAGTGCTAGTGCGAGTTTCTGTAGCATGGTGGGGTGGCTAAGAGCACCCATTCTGGAACTAGACTGCCTGAATTCAAAATCCGGGCTCGGGTCCATGACCGGGCTCTGATGAATGACCCTGAGCAAGTTCCTTTAACCCCTCTGAGCCTGTGTCTTCATCTGTAATGTGAAGGTGATAATGGTACCTTCTCCATGGGTAGTTTTAGGGTTAAAATGAAGGCGGCTCTGCACTCGCATATTTGCTACTGATTCTTAACTGGCCTGGAAACTTCCTGAGGGCAGGATCAGCTTCAAGAGGGTGTCATCTGGGTTCTCCCAGCCTTAGTGAGGACACGTGTAGCTGAGCGGTCCAGATAGTAACAAGGACAAGCACCCAGATGTTGGCATTCTTCTCATTGTACGAGAAAAAATACTTGCTTATTGTAGAAACTTTGAAAAATACACAGAAGAAAATGAAAATGAACCATGATCCCACTACTCAGCAATAATCACAGGTATCATTTTGGTATATTTCTTTCCAGTGTTGTTTCTATTTAGACAGCTGTTTTCCTAAAATTGGGATCATGCGCTATGTTACAGCTTTGAATCCCCCCGCTGACCTCATTGTGTGTAAGATGAGCATTTTCCAGTGCCACTAAAATATTTTTAAAAATAGGTTTACTGGCATTTTGTTTTGTTTTATTGCTTGAAAGGCTTGAAAGGGAGTTGGTTAATAGATTGATCCCATTCTGGAGGAAGGGAAGCCTATCCTATTGCATGTTTTTACCAGTGACTTGGGAGATAACATGGGTGGCATGTGGTCCGCTGGCACCTTTGTAGATGTCTTACTCATTTTGGTGTCACGTACATCCTGGGTCCAGAACAGGAATGACATTGTCCATTCATTCATTCATTCATTCATTTATTCAGCAAATACTTATTGAGTACCTATTATGTGCCAGGCTTGTTCTGTGTACTTGGATACATTGGTGAACAAAACAGGTAAACATTCCATGCCTTGTATAGCAAGGGGCAGGACAGATAGCAAACAGTATATGCAATAAATAAGTTATAAAGCTCATTAAAAGACGATAAGGACTGTGGATGAAACAAAAATATAGAGCAGTGAGGGGGGATAGTACTGGAGAGGGGACATTTTATAGTTTTAAATAGGATGACGAGAGTCAGCCCAGGAGGAAGCATTTGAACAGTTACTCAGTGGTAAGGAATTGGCATTGTAGTACCTGGGGGATGGGAGGGTGTGTGCTAGCAGAGAGAGCAGCCAAAGCAAAGATCCTGGGACTCAAGCCTTCCTGGAGTATGTAAGGAATGCAAGAGGACCAGCCTGGCTGCAGTCGAGTCATTCTTGAGTGAATGGCTTGACACTGGGAGGGACAGCCGCTAGCTTGGTTGAGAGAACCAGGAATTAGATCTTAACAAACTGTAACTAATGATGTAATTTAATAAAATACAAATTCCAACAAAAACAAAGTTTGCTCTGACGTTAACAAAATTCCTCTGCAAAGCAAGTCACCTCAAATCCCTCTTGTTAGTCGAGACTGGGTGTGAATTATAAGTAAATTGCACAAGTGTAAGATAAGGGAGATAGGGCTTAACAGTCATTCATTTACTCAGCATGCATTTACTGAATTCTGCTATGGGCCTGGACTTGCTCTAGGTGCTGGGGATTCAGAACAAGACAAAGCCCCTACCTTCGTGGAGCTTGCATTGTAGTGGCTAGAGACTGACACGAGCAAACAAGTGTATAATGTGATGTTGGGTGATGATAACTGCTGACACCAACAGCAGTTAAGCATGATTCTCAAGAGAAAACTGTGGTTTAAGTTGGGTCTAAATTCATTATGAGTCAACTGTGTAATGCTGTTGCTAAAAAACCTAATTCCACCTGAGGCCTTGCGAACAGAATGCCCAGCGCCGGAGAGGTCGTGGTCTCTGCTTTCTGATCATCAAGCTAGACTCACAGTATTGCATTTACATTCTAGAGGGACATTGATAAACCTGAACTTGTTCATGGGAGAATGACTAAGACCATGGGGGGAGGGGATGCTGTAACACCATCCAGAACCCAGGACCAGCTTCAGTGGGTAAAGGTTCCAGAAAGGTAGGTTCCAGCTCAGTAGGTTGAAGAATTTTCTCATGGTCAAGAACTGACCAGTGATAGAATGAATGGGCCGTGAGAGAGGGTGAGGCTCCATTCTCCAAAACTGTTAGGAACAGCCTGGATTCACCTGTTTCAGGGTGGTAGTGAGGATGTAATGAATGTGGTAGAAGCTTGGATTAAATATGTAGGGCTCCTTCCAGTTCCTGGTCATACTGTGTGTGAGAAGAACAGAAAAGGGTTTTCTGCAAACAGTGTTGTATCACAGATAATTCCACATTAACCACATTTTAATAGTCAACAACCACCAAGGCCATTGGTAGGATCCCAACACGTAGAAACCAGAAGTTCTCAGAACTCTTTCACTCATCACTTTAGTTTGGTGTCCCGAGCTGAGCTCTAGAAGCTTCAGAGGGTGAACGTTCAGCAGGAGAGCCATGGGCAGATCTCCCCCGCCCACCTTTTACTGTTGGTAATTTCAGGTTACAAGAATTATACGCAAAGTCCTCATGTAGTCTTCACCCAGATTGCCCAAATGTTAACATTTTATTACATTTGCTTTATCACTGTGCCTGTCTATCTCTCTAATGTACATATGCATTGTTTGAATGGTAAGTTGCAGACATAGTGTCCCTTTACTCCTAAATACTTTAACATAATGTCCCTTTACTCCTAAATACTTTAGTGTGCATTCTTTTTATTTTTTATTTTTAGAGAGAAGAAGGGAGAGAGAGAGAGAGAGGGAGAGACATCAATTTGTTGTTCCACTTATTTATGCATTCATTGGTTGACTCTTGTATTTGCCCTGACTGGGGATAGAACCCGCAATCTTGGACTATGGGAACGACACTCTAACCAACTGAGCTACCCAGCCAGGGTTTAGGGTGCATTCTTTTTTTTTTTTTTTTTAAATCCTCACCTGAGGACATGCTTTTATTGACTTTAGAGAGAGAGAAAGGGAGAGGGAGGGAGGGAGAGAGCGAGAGACAAACATCAATGTGAGAGTGAAACATCAATTGGGTTGCCTCCCACACACCCTGAGCAGGGATCGAACCCACAACCTGGGATTGTGCCCTGCCTGGGAGTGGAACTGCGACCTTTCCGTGTATGAGAGAACGCTCCAACCAACTGAGCCACACCAGCCGGGGCTTAGTGCATTCTTAAAACAAGGTCTCCTCTTACCTAGCCCCAGTAGAATGATAAAAACCAGGAAATTAACATTGCTACAATGCTAGTACCTAACTACAGACCTTATTCAAAGGTCACAATAGTCCCAATGATATGTTTTATAGCCAAAAAGAAAAAAAGTCCCAGATCACAGGTTGTATACAGCTGTTATGTCTCGGTAAGTTTCCTTTAACCTAAAATGTTTCCTTAATTTTTCTTTGTCTTTCATGATACCAACATTTTGATGGGTGGACAAAGGACTTTTAAGTAAAGCCCTTTTTAAAAAATGAGCTAAGACCGGGAGGAGGTTTTGGTCTAGATCCTCAGGTTCCTGTGGTGTATTCATCCAGAATGATTTCCCTCCTCAAGATGCCTTAGTGGCTCCATGCTGATCATCACAAAGCATCCAAAAGCCCGTGTAATCATTTCCTAGGGCAGCCGTAATAAAGGACCACAAACTGGGTGGCTTAAAACAACAGAAATGTATTCTTCATAGTCCCGGAGGCCAGAAGTCCAAGATCAAGGTGTCAACAGGCCGTGTCCCTCTGAAGCCTGTAGGGGAGGATCCTTCCTGTTTCTTCCATCTTCTGGTAACCCCAGGTGTTCCTTGGCTTGTAGCTGGACCACTCCAGTCTGCCTCTGTCTTCAGATGGCTGTCTTCCCTCTGTGTCTCTTCTTTAGGGACACCAGTCACATCAGATATAAGGGCCCACCCTACTCCAATATGACCTCATCTTAATTATATCTGCAACCACCCTGTTTCTAAACAAGGTCACTTCTGAGGTACTGGGGGTTGGAACTTCAGCATATAGTTTTGGGGGACACAACTCGACCCACAGCACCCCTGCCTCATCTTTCCAGCCTAACCCTGCATTTCTTCTTATGTGGACCCTCTGTTTCCACCACAGTACTTGTCCTCCAGGGGACCCTGCTTTCTCCCAGACTCAAGGCTTTCTTCCGGCTATTGCCCCCCCCCCCACACACACCCCACCAAACAGGGAATGGAGGCATGGGAAGGTGAACTTGCTCAAGGCCTCAATAAGAGGATTCTCTGACAGTTTCCTGGCTTGTTTCCTCCTCATTTGGACTCTGCTGGTTGCTGCAGAAGGGATCTCAGAGCTGGAGAGTCACTGGCCTCCCCTCAGATCTTCAGGGTCTGTGAGTGCCCAATGCCTCAGCTGACGTTGATCATATTCTGTGTTTTCAGTTCTCAGGGTGGGGTAGGGGATGGGATTCGGACCTTTTATGTTCATGGCTTCCTCCCTTCCCACCAGAGCCTCATGGCCTTTGTACCTCACACCCTGCCTGAGCTGCTCAGAGTGGGGCCCAGGGTGTCCAGTGTGTAAGATCTCCTGCAGAGTGTGTCCATGTTCTGGGGCCCCACTGCAGACCTCCTGAATTAGAACCCCTGGTAAAGAGACCCAGAGCCTGCCTCTTTGATAAACTTCTCAGTGATTCTTATAAGTTTGAGAATTGCTGCTGAGGGCCCTCATCAGATGCTTACAAAATGCTTGATGGACAGATTGACCAGTCGACTGCATGGATGAACTTCTGCGCTGTGTTTCTATGGAGAGCAGACCAAGAAGAAACTTTTAAAATGTCCTGTTAATTTTCAGAGCTATTTTTCTGTGAACCTAAAACTGCTCCAAAAAATAAAAGTTTTTTTTTTTTAATGAAGGTGATTGCCTATAGCCTAACTACAGAATGTTGTCGAACGTTGTAGGGCTTACCAAGCGGGAAGCTCCCCAGTGTTCAGGTGTGCACTATTTCTGTCAAGCGTCTTTTTTTCTTCATGGTGTCCCATTCAGAATCGGCAAGTCTCTGATCTGGTCCTGACCCGCCAACCCTCCCACCCTAAGCTCTGAGAGCCTGGGGGTGACAGAAGACAGTTAGTTGTTCCACCCCCCAGAGGAGCCCAGCTGTTTTCCCCAGCCCCTCATTTCAGCCACCTGAACCCATTCACAGTTTTCCTGTCAGTTAACTGGGCCCCGCTGCACTGTGGGAGGGGGCCCCTCTAGATGGCTGCGTGTCATTTACTGGTGGGGTTCTTCAGGCCTCAGCAGCAGGTGCAGCAGCAGCAGCTGGGTGAAATGAGGACATTCTTCCTCTCCCTGCCTTCCTCCTCTCCCTGCAACTCCCTGCACCAGCCCAGCCGGGCAGAAGCCACATCCCATTTCCTCCCAACATTCAAAAGCTCCTCTACACCATCCCGGCCCTCCATCCAGGAAAAGCAGAGCCCCAGGAGAGGGGTTGCCTTAAAGAGGGAGGGGACACACTTGAGGGAAAGTGGAAAGCAGTGGGTTTGCAGGGCCACCCTCCCTTTCTATGGTATTCTTTTTGTAGAGAGGGGACTGATGTCGCTGGAGTGGAGGGGAGGCTGTTCCAGGGGCTTCCGAAGTCGCTGACTTTGCCTATAGCCTGGAAGGTACTAGAGACCAGTTATGAAGTTGGCCAGCCTGTCCCCTTCAGGGCTGACTCCTCCCTGTCTCCTAAGAATATGGGTGCAATCAGACTCAAATCTGCATTCTGGAACAAAAGTACTCAAAGTTGAGCGTGCACCTGCATCCCTTGAAGGGCTCGTTGCACAGGGACTGCTGGGTCCCAGCCAGAGATGCTGATTAGTGGTACTGAGGTGGGGCCCGAGAATTTGCATTTCTAATTTGTTTCCCAGAGGATGTTGCTCCTGTTGGCACAGGGACCACACCTAGAGGACACCGTTCTAGGGGCTCCCCTTAAGATTTCTGATAAGTGGGCCCTGCCTAGCCATCACCAGGGAAGAACAGGTCACTCAAGGAAGTTGGGCCCCCAGCGGTGGCCTTATCACTCAGGCTCAAATCACAACCCTCCCCCCTTGCAGTTCTGGGTATTTAACTAGATTCGGGTAGGACTGTGGCTTAAGAAGAAGCCGGAAAGAAACCTTCTCTGTCTGCTTGCTCCCCACTCCCATGGCCAGTGCCCTGCAAGCAACGCCTCCTGCCATCTTGAATCTTTTGTTTCAGTATCTCCTCCCCTGACAACTGTAGGAAAAGCAGAAAGCCTCCTGTGTTCTCTGATGCTTTCCTTTCAACTCTGTGCTGTGGAATATTAGTCAGCTATTCAAAAGCATGGAGGCAATCCTGTGTGACTTGGGAGTGACCTACCAGAACATGACGAACTATAGGTGGAATATGATCTTGCTTTTGTAAGAACAACCAACCAGGAAGCTGTAAATGAACATATATATATATATATATAATGTACATATGTATTTACATGCACAGACAAAATAGTCTGGAAGGACCTTTTCCAGACCACCAACAGATGTTAGCTCTGGAGGATGGGAGTTTTCACTATTTACATTCTCTAATCCTATATTTTAACAAGCCTATCTGACTGTAATTAAAATAAAAGGCCAGTGAAACACAGGTGAAAGAAAAGGGCACAGCTCTGAAAAGCTACACTCAACTGTTAATAGTAGGGAATAGGAGGGGGCTGGGGGTTCTATTGCTTACCCCCCCCCCCCAGTACACACACTTCTGGACTTTTTTTAAATTTTGAATTTGAATATTTTATTTTTTAAAATATATATATATATTTGAAATATATCTTTATTGATTTCAGAGAGAGGAAAGGAGAGGGAGAGAGAGAGAGAGAAACATCAATGATGAGAGAGTCATTGATCGAGCCCGCAACCAGGGCATGTGCCCTGACCGGGAATCGAACCCCGATCGCCTGGATCCTAGGTCGACGCTCAACCGCTGAGCCACGCCCGGCCGGGCTGAATTTGAATTTTTTAAAGAGAGGATTGTTTTTTAATTTTAAAAAAGGGCATATAGGCAATAAAGGAAATAGCCTCCTCTCTCCTCTACCTGTTCCCCAGCAGCCCCTGGCTCGCCCCCGCCAGCTGCTGCCCCAAGCCCTTCGCACTCCTCCAGCTCCTCTGCCATCTCATCCCTTCCTGTCGCTGTCAGATTTCTTCACTTGCTGCCTACATCTCTTCAACAGCCACTCTTTTTATTGTAAAGAAACGACATGTTTTTGTTTGACGATTGCCAGCATTCCAAAGACGGAAAATAAAACCCCACAGCCCTAAAACAGCATCCGCAAACATGACTCGATGTTGTCCAATCCTATCTGCCTCTCACCGCACACGCATGTCCTTTCATGATTGTAATCTGCACAAATGCTATTTTGTGTCCTGAAAGTTTTTACGTCACCTGATTTTGCAGGCCCGCCTGTGTATGGACACAGCATCATTTCTTCTCTGAATGGTACTGTGGCCGTTTAACCAGGCCCTGATTGTTAGGCCTTTGGGTGGTTTCCAGTTTTTTGCTATGTATGCATTCATGATTGAACCCCCTCCTTTTGGGCCCCGCCTCCTGCCAGCCTATAAAAACTGCCCTCTTAAAGGTCACTGCTATGGATCTTCCCTCCAAATCTAGCAACCTATTCTCGGTACTTGACTAAGCCCTTGTCCTGACTTTAATTGGCCTTGGCCTTATTAATCCCCCTCACTGCCACCCACCAGCCCATCCATCAAACCCTTCGTGAAATTCCAGGCTCCCCTCATTGGCTTTGTTTATTTCTTTTTAAAATCTTTTTTTCTCCCAAATACAGACATTTTTACATTTTCATTGTAAAAGAATAAAACAACTAATAATTGGGTAATATAGAAAGTAAAAATCCATTTTATCTTAATTTAATTAAATTATGAATTATATGATTAAGAAAGAATACAAATGCACATCTATGCATGCATATGTATAAGTTATAAAGCAGTATAATAAAGCTAAACCCATACTATACCTACCTCAAAACTTAAGAAATACAGTAACTAATTTCATGGAAGCTTCCTGTGTTGCCCTTTCTGGGTCTTCCCTCTGTTAAATCCCACTGAGATACTCTGGATTTTGTTTATTTTATCATTCTCTGAATCAGTTTTAATCATTTGTAGATTTGAAGGGTATTATCTTGACAAACATATCACCTACTTATAATGGCGTTGTTTCTTTCCAATTCTGTACCTTTGCTTTCTGATTTTGCTAAGACCTCCAGTGTAACATCAGCTAGAAGCCGGACTGGCAGGCACCCTGGACTTGTTCCTCAGTATAAAATAAATGCTGCTTCTGATTTTTCGGTAACAATGATTGCTGTCGATTTTTGTACATGCTCTTCAGTAGGTTCAGGAAGCTTCTTTTTATTTGTAGTTTATTGTTAAATTTTACCAAATGCTTTTTCTACATCTATTGGAATGGTCTTAATGGGTTTTCTTTTTTTATCTGTGAATGCTATAAATTACATTAATATTTTTATGTTAAACTTCCGTTGTCTTTCTAGGATAAATTCAACCAGACATGCTATATTATCTCTTTTATATAGTGCAGAGTTTGATTTGTTTATATTTTGAACAAGGTATCAACATCTACGTTCATAAGTGATATTAACCTGTAATTCTCTTTCTCATACTATGTCTAGTTTGGAATATGGATTTTACTAACCTCACTGACTAAGTTCAGAATGTTTTTCCTTTCTTAATCTCTAAGCAAAGATGGCTTAAAGTTGGAACTGATGCTTTCTTGAATGTTTGGCAGATCATTCCTATAAAACCTTCTGGGCCTGGTATCATCTTTTAAAAAAAATTTCTCTTTATCTTTGAAAGTATTACAGATGCCCCCCTTTCCCCCCGTTTACCCCCTCCTGCCCCCTCTCCAGGCCTTCACCTCACTGTCTGTGTCCATGGGTTATGCATATATGCATCTACTGGTATCATCCTTGTGTGAAGATTTTAAATCACCTATTTACATTCTCTTTCTGGCTCTGTGTAAAGTGACCAGATGCACCCTGGTTTGCCTGGACTAGGGCCAGGTGATGTCTGTTCTCTGCGTACTCATTAATAATGCCTCTTGTCACTTCCAAAGATGTCCTCGTCCAGATAATAGAGTATGTGGTGGTTCTGTATATAGGTCTATATAGGTTTTTCTCTTTCTTCTTGAGTTAGTTTTGATAAATCATATAATATTGTCTAGTTTGTCTGTTTCAAATTTATTGGCATAAAGTTATAGTTTTCTCATTTTAAAAAACTCCTCCGTGCCCTGGCTGGTGTGGCTCAGTTGGCTGCAGCGTCATCCCGTGCACCAAGGAGTGGGGGGTTGATTCTGGGCCAGGGCATATACCCAGGGTTTGGGTTTAGTCCCTGGTCAGGGTGTGTACAGGAGGTAACCAACCAATGTATTTCTCTCACATCGATGTTTCTCTCTCTCTCTTCCTGTCTCTCTAAAATAGATAAAAAAACATCGTCGGGTGAGGATTAAAAGAAACAAAACTAAAACTCTGCTGTAGCTTCAAATATATCACTTTAAATTCTCTATCATTGTTTATTTGCATCTTTTTTCCTTGTCTTGATCCATATTACCCAAGCTCATTTTTGTTAGTCTTTTTGATGTACAGCTTTTGACTTTATTGACTTTCTCTACTTTTTATTTCATCAATTTTTGCTCTTATTTTATTGTTTTCATCTTTCTATTTTCTTAGGATCTATTCTGCTGCTTTTTTTTAACTTCCTAACGTCTATCCTTGATTTATCAGTTTTGAATCTTTTTTGATGGAGCCCGCAACCTAGGCATGTGCCCGGACCGGGAATCGAACCCCCATCGCCTGGATCCTAGGTCAACGCTCAACCGCTGAGCCACGCCCGGCTGGGCGGTTTTGAATCTTTTTTTTCCCGAATATATGCGCTTCAGACTGTATATTTCCCTATCAGTGTTGAATTCTGTAAGGTTTTTTTCTTTATTGAATATACATATCACAAAATGCACGTGCCTTAAGTCTACGGTTTTACGCGTTTTGGCAAATGTAACCAACCAAGTTCGCATTGGGCTTCTCACCGTGCAAATCAAGATGTGGGATGTTTCCGTCAGCCCAGGAAGCTCTGGGGGCCTCTTGGCTCAGTCCCCCCCCCCCCTCCCCGGGCACCAGCGCATCAGTGTGCGCGCCGGGCGGCCAGAGGCGCCTCCGCCGGGAAGCCCGCAGCGCCTGTCCTCAGCCTGCACCGCGCGCCTCGGCCCCGGCCTTCCTGCCGGGCTCGGTGCGTTGTGCGGGTGGATGTGCCGTGTGTTCCGGCCCCTTCGTGGTTGGTGCGGCTGTTTTCAGCGCGCTCCTGCTCTGAATAAAGCACCTGGGACACTCTGGTGCAAGGCCTTTGTGCACATAAGCTTTCATTTCTCTCGGGTAGTGGAAAGGGAGAATTTTCAGTCGCAGAGGAAAATGTGTTCATCATCAAGAAGTTAAAACGCGCCGGACCGGGCGTGGCTCAGCGGTTGAGCGTCGACCTAGGATCCAGGAGATCGCGGTTCGATTCCCGGTCAAGGCACGTGCCCGGGTTGCGGGCTCGATCCCCAGTCGGGGGTGTGCAGGAGGCAGCTGATCAATGATGGCTCTCTCATGATTGATGTTTCTCTCTCTCTCCCTGAAATCAATAACGACATATTAAAAACAAAAAAAAGTTAAAATGCACCACTTACCACTTTTATACCATCCTAGTGACTTTGCTTTTTAAATGAATGGACAACAGTGTGCAGTTTTTTTGTGTGTGTTTTTTTCCAATCCTCACCTGAGGATGTTTTTTCCATTGCTTTTCAGAGAGAGTAGAAGAGAGAGGAGAGAGGAGAGAGAGAGAGAGGGAGAGAGAGGGGGGGGAGAGGGGGGGAGAGAGAGAGAGAGAGAGAGAGACTGATGCGAAAGAGACACATTGATTGGTTGCCTCCAGCCACGGGGGCCAGCATCGAGCCTGCAACCTAGGTATGTGCCCTTGGCCAGTTTGTTTTTTAATCTTCATTGGAGGATATATTTTTATTGACTTTGATACAGAGGAAGAGAGAGAGAGAGAGAGACATCGATCTCTTGCCTCCCATACATGCCCCGACAGGGGATCGAACCCTAAACCTTTTTGTTGCACGAGACAACACTCCAACCAACTGAACCACCCGGCCAGGTCACGATGTACAGTTTTACTCTGTGGCCACTGGTTTAAAAAAATGCTGACTTTGTTTTTCATTCAGTTTCTCGGGAAAAAGGGACTTGTATGTAAAGTCAGCTCCTGCTTCCCCGGATCCATGTTACACATGGCCAGCGGTGTGGGTACAGAGCTGTGGTCCGTTGTACATTTGTGATTTTATCACTGTTTGAAAGTGGAAAGGCTGGGTCTTAATGTAGACATCCAATACGTTTTACGATATGGTATTTTCATTCTAATTTAGTGCTAGTTCTTTTTTTCTTTTTTTAAAAGTATATCCTTATTGATTTCAGAGAGAGGAAGGGAGAGGGAGAGAGAGAGAAACATCAGTGATGACAGAGCCATTGATCGGCTGCCTCCTGCAGCCCCCGACGGGATCAAGCCGGCAACCCGGGCATGTGCCCTGAGCAGGAATTGAACTGCGATCTTCTGGATCCTAGGTCCATGTTCAACCGCTGAGCCATCTCAGCGGTTAATGTAATCTTTTACATTAAGATTTTTTTCTTTGAACTGTATGTTATTTGGAAGTGTATTTTAAAATTTCCACGTGTGGGATGATTTCTTGTTGTATTTGATAATTTCTAACTTAGTTGCATTTTGGTTGCTTAATATAGTCTTTATAATACTAATTTTTTAAAAATGTTTTGAGACTTGCTTTATGACCTAATGTGTAGTAAATTTGTATGCTTAAAAGGAATGTGTATTCTCCAATATACACAGACATATAGACATTTATTTAACAAGCTTGATATATAGGTACACACATACGTAAATATATATAAATGTGTAGATAAATAGATCTCAAGCTTGTTAATGGCATTGTTCAAATCTCCCAGATCTTTCTGATTTTTGTTCAGTCTACCAATTACTAAAAAAGATGTATTAAAATCTCCTACCCCAATGGTGAATTTATCAGTTTCTTATTATAATTTTGTCAAGTTTAACTCTGTATTTTAGAATCTGTATTATTTGGGATATACAAATTTAGATTTACTATACTTTAGCAAACAATAAATTATTGTAATTTTTTCTGATTGGGACTACATCAAACTATAAAGTTTTTGCACAGCAAAGGAATCCATGTACAAAACAAAAAGACAACCTACTCAGTGGGAGAACATATTCACCAATGATACATCCAATAAAAGGTTAATATTCAAAATTTATAAAGAACTCATACAGCTCAACACAAAGACAAACCAACAATCCAATTAAAAAATGGGCAGAGGGCCTGAATAGACACTTCTCCAAAGAGGACATACAGATGGCCAAGAGACATGAAAAAATGCTCAGTCACTAATCATCAGAGATGCAAATTAAAACCACAATGAGATATCACCTCACACCTGCCACAGTGGCTTTCATCAATAAGTCAACATCCAACAAGTTTTGGCGAGGGTGTGGAGAAAGGGGACTCTTGTGCACTGTTGGTGGGGATGCAGACTGGGGCAGCCTCTATGGAAAATAGTATGGAGGGGCCTCAAAAAATTAAAAATGGAACTGCTTTACATCCCAGCAATTTCACTTCTGGGTATATATCCGAAGAAGCCCAAAGCACTAATTCAAAAGAATATATGTACCCCTGTTTTCATTTCAGTGTTGTTTACAATAGCCAAGATATGGAAGCAGCCCAAGTGCCCATCAATACACGAGTGGATAAAGAAGCTCTAGTACACATACACAACCGAATATTTCTCAGCCACGAAAAAGTGAATCTTAACCATCCGTGACATGGGTGGACCTAGAGGGTATTATGCTAAGTGATATAAGTCAGTCACAGAAAGACAAATACCGTATGTCTCACTCATATGTGGAATGTAAATAACAAAATAAATGAACAAACAACATTAAAACAGACTCGCAGACACAGAGAACAGACTGATGGTTGCCAGAGGGGAGTGGGGTTGGGGGAGAGTGAAAAGGTGAAGGGATTAAGAAATACAAATTGGTAGGTACCAAAATAGTCAGAGGGATGTAAAGTACAAGCATAGGGAATATAGTCAATAATATTGTAAAACTATGTGTGGTGCTAGCTGGGTACTGGAAATATCGGGGGGAACGCTTTGTAAAAATGTGATTGTCTAACCACTATGCTGTACACCTGAAACTAACACAAAATAATATTGAATGTAAACTGTAATTAAAAAGTAAATTTTAAAAAAAGGAACAACAAAAAAATTACTATTGTAGTCAATTTTCAAATCATAGCGACTCTCTCTTACAATGCTTTTTGCCTTAGTGCCTGTTTATCTCATGTTAATATTTGGTGTCAGCTCCCTTTCAGTTAGTATTTGTTTAGTGTTTTTTTCATCATTTAATTTTTAGCCTCTCTCTGTATTACTTCTTTTCTACCTGTGCTTTTAATGAGGCCTTGATTAGAAGTCAGAAGACCTGTATTCTAGTCTGGATTGTGGCCTGGAGTCTTAGGTTCCTAATTTTCCAGTTGGGTGCAAGAATACTGCCTTGCACACCACCTTCACCATGTTGTGAGAATCAAATGAGATCATGTATGTGAAAGCACTTTGCAAACTTTTAAATATTTTGCAAATTTTTATTGCTCTAGCCATCTAACAACGAGTGTCCCCAAAAGCTTGTTTAAAGCCATGGTGGTTAAGGGCTTAGTTGGTTGATAGAGCCAATACTATTTAATAGGATGGTTGCGAGATGTAAATGTATTTAAAATACTAAGTTATCTGGAGCATAGTGAGTGTTCAATAAATAGTAACTCATTATTTTATGATTAGCGGTATGATTATTGCGTTGCTGTTGCTTTTACCCTGAATTCTGGATCCTCAATTTACCAGTGTATGATCACAGGCAAATTTCTTAACCTCTCTAAGCCTCAACTTCTTCATTTTTGAAGCTAATAACTACTTCATAGTGTTGTTCTGAGAATAATGTAAAATGATAAAAAAGAGCTTGGTACAGTGTCGTGGTTACCATAATCTTAATCTTGATCTCTTCTGCTATTAGAGTTCTAAATGTTGACACTTTTCTGACATCCCAAATCATCTATGACCTCTTACCTGAATTTGAAGCCCTTATTTAAAATGTGGAGTATAGCCCGGCCGGGCGTGGCTCAGTGGTTGAGCGTCAACCTAGGATCCAGGCGATCGGGGTTCGATTCCCAGTCAGGGCACATGCCCGGGTTGCGGGCTCGATCAATGACTCTCTCATCATTGATGTTTCTATGTCTCTCTCTCCCTCTCCTTTCCTCTCTCTGAAATCAATAAAGATATATTTAAAAAAAAATAAATGTGGAGTATAGCCTGGCTGGGCGTGGCTCAGCAGTTGAGCATTGACCTAGGATCTAGGAGATCTCTGTTCGATTCCCGGTCAGGGCACATGCCCGGGTTGCGGGCTTGATCCCCAGTTAGGTGTGTGCAGGAGGCAGCCGATCAATGACAGCTCTCTCATCATTGATGTTTCTCTCTCTCTCCCTCTCCCTTCCTCTCTCTGAAATCAATAAAGACATATTTTTTTAAAAAAACACGTAGAGTAGAACCACTTAGAAATCTCACCATCAATATAAAGCTTTTTGTCCAAAGTTAAATTCTTCATTCTTTCTCCCTACCAAATCATTTCAGCTTCTTGAGCACCTAAGTGATGGATTTAAGTTAAACCCTACCCTTAAGGAGCTCACCATCTAATCGAAAACTGACCTTAAGATATATGGTAGAAATGCCATTGTAGAAATTCATACAAGGTGCTTCAGGAGACCCTAGAGAAAAAGATGAACCCTATGGGGAGGAGGGTGATGAAGTCAGGGAAAGCTTCCCAGACCAGGGAAAGCCCATTTCTACCAAACATACCAGAAACGTCGCTGCCATCTCCTAACACAACAGACTGAGGTCCATAAAATTAAACAGATTTTTTCACTTAATAACTTCCAAGCAGTGACTCAGGGATCTAGGTGCCTTACTCCTTACACAGTGTCCGTATCCTGAAAGTCCTCTATTAGCTTCTTCAGCATCCCACTCTCTCCCAGCTGAGGGTGCGAGGACTGTGCGTGCCTTTCATGTCCAGGCCTGAAGAGTCACCATCGCTGCTGCCCGCATTCCATTGGTCGGACCCAGTGGCGTGACCCCAGCTCACTGTAAGGGAAGCTGGGAACTGTGTTTCTGGGCACGGGGAAGAGGAAAAGGAATTGGTGGGCTTCTGGCCAGCCTTGGCCATAGGGGCCTCAGAGACATCTTTGACATCAGCCACTCCTGACGCGTTCCCTTTGCTGCTTGCTTGCAAAGGCCTGGGCCATGGAGCAGAGGAGAATTATTTCAGTAGTTCCATGTGTTCAATCCCTGCTTGATGAGACCGTCAATTTTTTTCTGTCATCTTGTTCACTTTAATAATACTTTCAAGCCAAGAAAAAATTATTTTGGCACCTAGATCAGTGCTTGGCACATAGTGGATATACAATAAGTATTAAAAAAATTTTAAATTGATTTTAGAGAGAGAGGAAGGGGAAGAGAGAGAGAGAAACATCAATTTGTTGTTCCACGCATTCATGCATTCATTGGTTGATTCTTGTATGTAACCTGACCAGGAATTGAACCCGCAGCCTTGGTATATCAGTATGAGATTCTCTAAGCAAATGAGCTATCTGGCTAGGGCCAATAAGTATTTTTTAAATGTATGAATCCTCTCAGCTCCAGGACTGACTAAGAGGTTATTTGCAAGACTAAATTAAACTCAGTCCTTGAGTGTGCTAATAGAGGGAGGGAGGAAGGAAGGAAGGGATAGGTGGAGGAATCCTACACAATCAGGGATGGGAGGGTCTCCTTTTTAAAAAAGAGCTTGTTTATTGGTCACCTCTGAACTACCCCTGAAGGTAAGAATCACCTCAGTGCTAGAAACTTTGCAATGTTTCTGCTCCCTCCCATGGAACCAGAAAGGAAAAGTTACAGGGTTGAGCAAAGGCCCCAAGGGACTGGAGCTGGAAGGGGAGATCTTAGCACTTACAGAAGCTAGCCCAGCACGGTTGGGCACAGATTCTGATGGGTTCAAACTCTAGCTTCGAGGCTTCTAGCAGTGGGGCCTTGGGCAAGTTACTTAATCTTTTTGTGCCAGTTTTCTCATCTGTAATATAAAGATAATAATACCTCCCTCTTCTGGTTTTTAGATTAAGCAAGTTACTAAAACAAAAAGCATAGGCCAATGACTGGCACAATGTAGGTGCTGTATAATTGCAGATATTGTTATCATCAGGGACAGGAAAGAAATGGTCGCTTGAAGTCCCAAGTTGACAGAGGTGACGTTGTCTAATCCCTACTGAGCACCGTGGGGCTGCTGTTCCTGGTGTCCAGCCGGATTCTCATACTGCTCCTGGTTTTCAGCCTCGCACTTTGGTTCTAAGCTATTTGGTAAAGCAGTTGGCATTTAGTTTAAGTGCCAGCTGCCCCGGCCCAGCCCCTGCCCCCGTGCCTGTTTTGCCCCAATCTGACTTTTCTACCCCAGAACACTCACACTTTTCCCCACCACCAGATCTCCACTCTGCCAGCCCCGCAGCTTCCCACCTCAGTTTTCTTGCATCTCTGTCCTGGGGTAAGATTCTGCATGTCAGTGCCAACTAGTTAATCTGATAAATGGTTTCCTCCGAAAGTACCAATTGCCGGTGCAAAGGTTGCTGCTTCATACAAAGGTGCATTATGACTGGGGCCCATCTGGGGAATATGCCCCACCCTTTGTGTCCTGGTATGTGGGAGAGGGGGAGAGAGCAGCCTTCCAGCTAGGGCCTTGGAGAGATTTAGGCCATCAATCTCCCCTAAAAGAAGACACGTCCTCTCTGAGCATCCATCCTGTTGGCTGAGGGGCAGATAAGGATATTGTCAGGGACATGGCAGGGGAATATGGCAGGGACATTTAATCAATACATTTCTAGATATAAAGCTAAGGGCCTGAGGGGGTGAGGGAGGATATAAAAATGGGTAAGACTTGTCTCTGCCTGCAAAGATTGAGGGAAATAAAAGCACACAGTTAATAACCATACAAAATAAATTATATCTCTAGCTAAACGAGAAACACATTAGAGTATAAACAAGGATTAGAGAGCCATTCAGACTGGAGGTTTTGGATGATTCAATAGAGAGGCTGATGGTGGCCTTGGAACTGATCCCCGAAGAGGATTTTATAAAAGTATATTGTGTTTCCTAACAAATACTAGAAAATCTACAAATATTAGAACACAGAAAGAAAGGAAAATAAGCCAGTTGGTCAGACCATCATCCCTAACACCAAGGTTGCGGGTTCAATCCCTGGTCAGGGCACATACAAGAAGCAATCAGTGGATGCATAAATAAGTGGAACAGCAAATCGATGTTTCTCTCTCTTTCTCCTTTTCTCTCCCTCTCTAAAATCAATAAATAAAAATTATAAAAAAAATAATACACAGTCTCACAATTCAAGGAGACCTCTATTATCTCTAGGTACTGGGATTATGGGTGATTTCTGTTTGCTATACATTTGTGTATTTTTAAGTTTTCTGTCATGAGTTTTACAATGAAAAGAATACACATTTATAAAAACAAAATTCAAAACCCAAAGAGAACTTACTGCTAACATTTCAGTTTGTTGTTCTAGCCTTTTTGCAATATGTAATTTTATCATTCCATTTATACAGTTATATATGTATGTATGTATATATGCTCTTTTCAGCTTTGCAGCATTTTCCCTGCTATTGTAAATGCTTCATAAATATAACTGAGTGGTTGTGGGATATAATTCATATACCCATTTCCCTTCTATTGGACTGTAAGGTTGTTTATAAATTTTTGTTGTTTTAAGAGGATATAACCCTTGTAAACATATGCACCCAATACAGCAGCACCTAAGTATATAAAAAAATCTCTTGGCAGACTTTAAGGGAGAGATAGGCAGCAATACAGTCACAGTAGGGGACTTTAACACCCCACTATCGTCACTAGATAGATCTTCCAGACAGAAAATCAACAAGGAAACAGCGACCTTAAATGACACACTGGATCATATGGATTTAATTGATATTTACAGAACATTTCGTCCTAAAGCAGCAGAATATACATTCCTCTCAAGTACACATTGGAACATTCTCAAAAATAGACCACATGTTAGGACACAAAACAAGTCTCAACAATTCAAGAAGATTGAAATCATACCAAGCATCCTTTTGGATCACGATGGCATGAAACTAGAAATCAACTACAATAAAAAACACTCAAACACATAGTGACTAAATAGCATGGTATTAAACAATGAATAGGTTACCAAGGAGATAAGGAAGAATTAAAAAATTACCTGGAAAAAAAATGAAAATGAATACATAACAGCGCAACCACAGCGAAAGTAGTCCTGAGAGGGAAGTTCATAGCATTACAAGCCTGCCTCAAGAAACAAGAAAAATCTCAAATAAACAACCTAAAACTACACCTAACGGAGCTAGACAAAGAACAACAAGAAAAAGCTCAGAGTAAGCAGAAGGAAGGAAATAATAAAGATCAGAGCTGAAATAAATGCCATCGAGTCTACAAAAACAATACAAAAGATCAATGAAACCAGGAGCTGGTTCTTTGAAAAGATAAACAAGATTGATGAACCTTTAGCCAGATTCACCAAGAAACAAAGAGAGAGGACCCAAATAAGTAAAAATCAGAAATGAAAGAGGCAAAGTAACAACTGACATCACAGAAATACAAAGGATTGAACAACTATATGCCAACAAATGGGACAACCGGGGACAATTATATGCCAACAAATTGGATAACCTGGGTGATATGGACAAATTCCTAGAAACACACAAACTTTCAAAACTGAATCAGGAAGAATCAGAAAACCTGAATAGACCCATAACTGATGAAATTGAAGCAGTAATCAAAAAACTCCCAACAGACAAAAGTCCTGGACCAGATGGCTTCACAGGCAAATTTTATCAAACATTCAAAGAAGAACTAACACCCATCCTCCTCAAACTATTACAAAAAAATTCAAGAGAAGGGAAGACTTCCAAACTCTTTTTACAAGGCCAACATTATCCTAATTCCAAAACCAGATAAAGACACTACAAAGAAAGAAAATTACAGGCCAGTATCCCTGATGAACATTGGTGCTAAAATCCTCAACAAAATATTAGCAAACCGGATCCAGCAATACACTAAAAAGATCATACACCATGATCAAGTGGGATTTATTCCTGGGATGCAAGGCTGGTACAATATCCGCAAATCAATAAATGTGATACATCACATAAACAAAATGAAAGATAACAGTCACATGATCAGCCCTGACCAGTGTGGCTCAGTTTGTTGGGCATTGTCCCTCGCACCAGGGGGGTTGCCAGTTCAGTTCCCGGTCAGGGCACATGCCCAGGTTGTGGGCTCGATCCCTGGGAGGGGGCATGCAGGAGGCATCGGATCAGTGTGACACTCCCACATTGATGTGGTACATTTACACAGTGGGATACTACGCACGCAGCTGTCAAAGAGAAGGAACTCTTACCCTTTGCGACAGCATGGATGGACCTGGAGAGTGTTATGCTAAGCGAAATAAGCCAGGCAGAGAAGGACAAGTACCACATGATCTCACTCATATGTGGAATCTAATGAACAAAATAAGCAGACGAACAAAATAGAACCAGAGCCATGGATACATGGAACAGACTGACAAATGGCAAAGGGGTGGGGGTGGGGGGAGACTGGATAAAGAAGGTGAAGGGATTAGCTAAAGAGCATATATGCATAGCCCATGGACACAGACAATAGTATGGCTAGGGCCTAGGGAGGTGGGGGCAAGGCTGGGTGGAGGTGGGCAAAGAGGGGGGAAAATGTGGGACATCTGCAATAGTGTCAACAATAAAAAATATAAATTTAAAAAAAGCAATAGAGTGTCTGGAGTAGCGAGGTAAGGAGCAGAGTGGTAGAATAGGAGGGCAGGGAGGGTGAGGGCAGGGTCTATAGGTTTAAAAGGCTATTGTAAGGACCTTGGCTTTTACTCTGAGTGAAAATGGGAACGACTGTCTTCCATCCAGGAAAAGCCTGTATTTCGCCATTTATTCAGCCATCTTTTTGTCTATCAATGAAGCCTTACAGTTATTCTTCAAAATAATTTTTTTCTGTTGTAAATAACCCTGTATATTCCTATTTGTAAGTAATTTTTTAAATTAATAAACTTTATTTTTTAGGTTCACAGCAAAACTGAGTGGAAAGTAGAGTTCTCATAAATCCCGTCCCACACACACCCACAACCTCCCCTACTTTCAATCCCACTATTGACTTCCTGCCTCAGAGTGCTGTTTGTTATAGTTGATGAACCTACATTGTCACATCATCACCCAAAGTTCATAGCTTATATTGGGGTTCACTCTTGGGGTTGTACAATCTATGGATTTTTACAAATGTTTATGACATGTAGCTACCATTATAGTTTCATGCAGAGTATTTTCACTGCCCTAAAAATCCTTTGTGCTCCACCTGTTCATCCTTCCCTTCCCTCGGGCCCTGACAACCACTGATCTTTTTACTGTCTCTTTAGTTTCATAATATGCATTTAAGTTTCCTCCATGTCTTTGCATGGCTTGATAGCTCTTTTTTTTTTTTAAGTGCTGAATAATATTTCATTTTCTGGATATACCACAGTTGTTAATTTATCCATTTAGCTACTGAAGGACATACTGGTTGCTTCCAGGTTTATTCATGTGCAGGTTTTTGTATGGATACATGTTTTCTTTTTCTTTTTTTTAAATCCTCACTCGAGGATATTTTTTTCCATCGCTTTGCAGAGGGAGTGGAAGGGAGAGAGAGAGGAGGGCGGTGGGGGGAACATCAATGTGAGAGAGACACATCAGACCCAAGACCCTTTGGTGCGGGGGCCGATGCTCTAACCACTGAGCAACACCATCCAGAGCAAGTATGTTTAATTTTGTAAGAAACTGCCAAACTGTCTTTAAGGTGGCTGTGCCATTTTGTATTCCCACCAGCAATGATTGCAAGTTTCTGTTGCTCCACATCTGTACCAGAATTTGGTGGTGTCAGTGTACCAGATATTGGCCTTCTAATAGGTGTGTAGTGTTGTGAAATAATAGAAAAAATATATGTTGGTCTCTGCTCCCAGTTCCGGGCACAGACTCCTAAAACCCTTGTAATTTCCTAAGTGATAAGAGCACTGGTAGCATCTTTGTTCTAATATTTGGTCTTTGACTCCAGTTCCTGGCACAGGGCTCTTAAATCTCTTGGAATTTCCTGGGTAATAGGAGTGTCTTTTGTTCTAATGAGGTGACTCTGAGTGGGGTTCTGAATGGTTTCTGAATGGGGACTGATCACTAGAAAGACCATGAGTAGAAGCTTGGGAAATTTTATCCCCATCCCTTCATTCTGTAGAGAGAGGAGAGGGGCTGGAAATGGAGTTGATAACTGATCATGCATAGGTGAGAAAGCCTTGTAAAAATCCCAATAGTATGGGGTTTGGGGAGCTTCCAGGTAGGTGAACACATCCACATACCAAGAGAGTGATGTACCCCAACTCCACCGAGACAGAAGCTCCTATACTAGAGACCCTCTGAACATTGCTCTATGTATGTCTTCATCTGGCTGCTCATCTGTATCCTTGATCGTATCTTTTAATAAACTGGTAGATTTAAGTGTTTCCCTGAGTTCTGTGAGCTGCTCTAGCAAATTAATCAAATCCAAGGGGGAGAAATTCATGGGAACGTCAGATTTATAGCCCAGTCAGGCAGAAGTTGTGGGTAAGCTGGCATCTGAAGTGGGGGATAGTCGCACAAGACCGAGCCCTTAATCCGTAGGATCTGACACTAGGTAGATAGTGTTAGAATTGAGTTAAATTGTAGGACACCCAGCTGGTGTTGCAGAATTGCTTAGTGTAGGGGAAAAACCTAGATCTGGTGTCAGAAGTGTGAGTATGATAGTGTGAGAGTAAAGGAGAAAGACTTACAGGAGGAAGTCAGGTTTTTCCTACACAAGTGTTATCTCATTTTTGTTTTAATTTGCAATTCCCTAATGATATATGATGTTGAGCATCTTTTCATATACTTACGTGCCATGTGAATGGCTTCTTTGGTAAGGTCCATCTTCAGGACTTTTGTCCATCTTTAGATCAGATTGTTAATTTTCATATTGTTGAGCTTTAAGAGTTCTTTGTATATTTTGGACAGTAGTCCTTTATCAGTTGTGTCTTTTGCAAATATTTTATCCCAATCTGTAGCTTGTTTTCTCACTCTCTTGACATTGTCTTTCGCAGAGCAGAAGGTTTTAATTTAATGTAGTCCAGCTTATCACTTCTTTCATGGATCATGCCTTTGGTATTATATCTACAAAGTCATCACTATATTCAAGGTCATTTAGGTTTTCTCCTGTTATCTTCTAGCATTTCATAGTTTTATGTTTTACATTTAAAGTCTGTGATCTATTTTGAGTTAATTTTTGTGAAGTGTGTGGGTCGGTTTCTAGATTCATTTTTTTGCATGTGGATATCCAGTTGGTCCAGCATCACTAAGTGAGAAGAGTGGTTTTGCTCCATTGTATTGCCTTTGCTCCTTTTTCAAAGATCAGTTGGTTATATTTATGTGGATCTATTTCTGGGCTCTCTGTTCTGTCCCATGACCTATGTGTCTATTCTTTCACAAATACCAAACTGTCTTGAAGTTGGGTAGTGTCAGGCTCCAACTTGGTTCTTTTCCTTCAATATTGAGTTGATTATTCTGGGTCATTGGTCTCTCCCTATAAACTTGAGAATCAGTGTGTTGATATCCACAAGATAAGTTACTGGGATTTTTATTGGGATTGTGTTGAATCTATAAATCAAGTTGGGAAGAACTGACATCTTGATAATATTGAGTCTTCCTATCCATGAACGTGGAATATTTCTATTTATTTAATGTTTTTGTTTTTAATTTTTAAAAATCCCCACCCAAGGATATGTTTTTATTGATTTTTCTTTTTTTTTAGAGAGAGAAGAAGTGGGGGGGAGGGGAAAGAAACATTGATATAGGACAGAAACATCGATTAGTTGCCTCCTGCATGCTCCCTGACCAGGGATCGAACCCGCAACCTAGGTATGTGCCCTGACTGGGAATCAAACCCAAAATCTTTTGGTGTACAGGACAATGCTGCAACCAACTGAGCCACCAGCCAGGGCTGTATTTAGTTTTTGTTTGCTTTTTATGTATTTCATCAGAATTTTGTAGTTTCCTCATTTAGATCTTGTACATATTTTGTTAGATGTGTAAATATCTCTTTGGGGAGGTGCTAAAGTAAATGGTAATTTTAAATTCCACTTGTTCAACTTGCTTGCATCTGGAAAAGCGATTGGCTTTGGTATATTAACCTTGTATACTATAACCTTCCTATAACCGTTTATTAGTTCCAGGATTTTTTGTTGTTGATTCTTTCAGATTTTCTATATAAACAATTATATTATCTGTGAACAAATATAGTTTTGTTTCTTCCTTCCCAACCTGAATACCTTTTATTTCCTTTTCTTACTGCACGTTAGCTAGGACTTTCAGTACAGTATTGAAAACAGTGGTGAGACGGGACATCCTTTCCTTGTTCCTGATCTTGCTGGGAAAACTTCGAGTTTCTCACCATTATGTATGATATTAGCTGTAGGTTTTTGGTAGATGTTCTTTATCAAGTTGAGGAAGTTCCCCTTTATTCCTAGTTTGCTGAGGGATTTTATCATGAGTGGGTGTTGGATTTTGTCAAATGCTTTTTCTGTATCTGCTGATATTATCATATGATTTTTCTTCTTTGGCCTATTGATGTGATGGATTACATGAATTTTTGAATGTTGAACCAGCCTTACGTGTCTGGGATAAGTCTCACTTGGTCATGTTGTATAATTTTTATACATTGTTGGATTCAATTTGGTAATATTTTGTTGAGGATTTTTGCATTTATATTCATGAGCGATTTGGTCTGTACTTTTTTTATAAAGCTTTTGTCTGGTTTTGGTATTAGTGTAATGCTGGCCTCATAGAATAAATTGGGAAGTATTTCTTCTGCTTTTATCATCTGAAAGAGATCATAAAGAATTGTATAATTTTTTCATTAAATGTTTGGTAGAATTTACCAGTGAACCCATCTGGGTCTTGTGCTTTCTGTTTGGGAAGGTTATTAATTATTGATTCAATTTCTATAATAGATATAGGCCCATTCATATTGTTTATTAACAGTTTTTTAAGGATAAATTTCTGGAAATAAGATTCCTCATCAAGCATTTATTTCTGTGTGTGTGTGTGTGTGTGATTCTGAAAGTAGCACATGCTCATTGTTAAATAAATAAACTGTACATTAATATACCAAGCATAGAAGTAAAAATTTCCCAGTACCCTCTTACCCCAGACAGACTCCACAGAAGTGATCACTATTAATGGTTTGCTGTGGATTTTTCCAAACATTTGCTGTGTATGATTTGAATATTTTTAAAGGTCTTGATATCTATTGGTAAATTGCTTTGCAAACGACCTGTAATAAGTCATGATTATTTCTAATAGGAGTGAGGTTTAAAATTTTTTTCATTTTTTTCTAAGTATAGAAATACAGCATGTTATTACAGAAAATAGAGAATATTTTTAAAGAAAATTTTAAATCACCCATAATTCCACTATATAGATGACTAATGGTAATGTTTTAGAGTATTTCGCTCTGAGCACAAAACAGGAGCACAAATCACAGGTGTCATGTGACCAGCACAGAGTACCGATCAAGAGACAGAACATGTCATCGCTCCCGGCCCCCTCCATCATTCCTCCATCATTCACTGATACTTTAATAGAGTAGGAATCATTTTTTTCTGGCCAAGTTTTCACTTGTTTGTTTTTTTGTTTTTAACCATCTTAAACCTTTTTCTACTCAAATTCTTTTTTTTTCTGACTTAATATTGTGAGCATTTCTCCATATCTTTAACGTTCTGTATAATCTTGAGATGATTATCCAAATAAATACAAATATCTGTATGCTTCTCTGGCTTCCTTAGACTACATTCTTAGAAGAATGTGAGCGTTTTTTATATGTTTGGTACTTATTTCCAATCATCTTCTAGGAACATATCAGATTTACACTGTCACGGTGATATTTTAATGGAGAGGGAGTGTGGGAAGGAATGAGAGGAGAAAGCTAGGCGGTACCCAGCATGTGACCATAATTTATGATGACTCTCTGAGAAATGACTAGCTTGATGTCTGGTGGCTCCTTCCAGCAGTTGGGGCCCTCAGTTTCATGGGTCCATGGCCTGAACATTCACTTATTCATTCAACAAATATTTATTAAGCACCTTCTCCTTGCTATGCATTGTTCTAGGCTGAAAACACTTATCTAGGGATAAGGCCAGCTTTCTGCCTTGGAATCTCACAAGCTCTGATGGGGAGTCAGACCATAAGCACATAACAAGTAAGTGTGTAATACAATATCTAACACTGGAAAAATTATGAAGAATAATTTTTCTTCATAAAGAAAAACAGGATCTGGGTAGAAAGTGAATGCCTGGGCATGAAGGTGCCATTTTAATTGGGCTGGTCAGGGAAAGTCTTTCTAGGCTGAGACCTGAATGAGGAGCTGTAGAAAAATCTAGAACCATGGTGATTCTTAGTTCTGGCTGGACTTTAGAATCACCTGGGGGAGCTTTTTAACAATCCCAATGCCCAGGACACACTCCAGGCCAATTGAATCAGAATCTCTGGAGATGGAACCCAGGCACAGATACTTTTAAAGTCCCTCGGGTGATTCCAGTGTGCAACCAAGGTGGAGAACCAGTGGTCCAGGGCAGCTGTGTCCAGTAGAAATGCAACTCAAACCAGATGGGTAATTTAAAATATTCTAGTAGCCTCATTTAAGAAGTAAAAAGAAACAGGTGTCTTTTTTTTTTTTTTTTTAAGATTTTTTTAACTGATTTTTAGAGAGAGGAAGGGAGAGGGAGAGAGAGAAACATCGATGTGAGAGCAGAACATCAATTGGCTGCCTCCTGCCTGCCCTCTACCAGGGATCCAGCCCAAAACCAGGGCATGTGCCCTGACTGGGAATCGAACCAGCAACCTTTTGGTGCATGGGACAGTGCCCAACCAACTGAGCCACACTAGCCAGGCAGGTGACATTAATTTTAATAACATACTTAATTTTACCTAATACATCTAAAATATAACTTTATTATGTAATTAATATAAAAATGATCAATGTGTTATTTCACATCTTTTATGCTCTCTTTTTTTTTAACTCTCACCTGAGGATATTTTTTTCCGTTGCTTTTCAGAGAGTGCAAGGAGAGAGAGAGGGAGAGAGAGAGAAACATCAATGTGAGGACACATGGATTGGTTGCCTCCTGCATGTGCCCCGACCAGGGCTGGGGATCAAGCCTGCACCTGAGGTATGTGCCCTTGGCTGGAACTGAACCCAGGACCCTTCAGTCCTCCAGATGATGCTCTAACCACTGAGGCAAACCAGCTAGGGTTCTACTAAGTCTTTGAGATTCAGTGTGTATTTTACATTGAGAAGCAAATCTGAATTCAGACTAACTGCGTTTCAGGTGCTCAGTAGGCAACTGTGGCCGCCGTATTGGACGGCACAGCTGTAGAGGAGGAGCTTCCAGGTGCCGAAAACAGAGGTACGAAGGTGTTAGAACCTGAACTGACTCTTGAGGTTGAGGTACCGCTAGAAGGCACGTGTGGCGGGAGGGGAGTCAAAGAAGGTAGGAGTGGGAACAAATGAGGTCGAAGAGATAGTCAGGGCCTAGCATTTTGGCTTTGATTCTGAATGTGATGGAAAGCCATTGGGCACTTATAAGGCAAGAAGTGGTTTGCTTTAATTTGTGTTTTTTAAAGACCTCTGGCTGTTGCATTGGAAACAGTCTGCTTGGAGGGCACAGTGAAGCAGGGAGGTCCAGGACTAGGCTGTTATTTTAGAGAAACAGAGGAGACTTGGATTTGAGAGGCCATGGGGCAGATGCTGAAAAAAAAGTATTTGGTTCACCATAGATATCCCAAGGCAGAGCCCATTGGAGTTGCTGATGGACTGGATGTGGGATGTAGGGGAAAGAGAGGATTCAAAGATGACTCCAAGATTTTTACCTTGAGTAGGCCCTGGCCGGGTAGCTCAGTTGATTAGAGCTTCCTACCGATACACCAAGGTTGGGGGTTCCATCTCCAGTCGGGGTACATACAAGAAGCAACCAATGAATGTATAAGTAAGGGAAACAACAAATCGATACCCCCCCCAAATCAGTCAATAAATTAAAAGATATTTTTGCCTTGAGCAAATGATGATGGAGCTTGGGGTTGGGGTAGGGGGTGGGAAATAGGTTTGTGTGTGAAATTAGTTCATTTTAAGCATAGACCAATCAAAATTTGATGTGTCCTCTAAAATCTAGAACATGTGGGTCAGCAGAGGCCCACAGGGTGTGGAAAAAGTACAGGAAGTATTTAAGCAATGGAGATCCCCTTTGGTAAGAATACGTGTTGAGACAGGGCTACTGTGTGGGAAAATAGGAGAGAAAGCACACTGCAGTAGATTATAGAGAACCCTAAATGTCAAACTAAGGAATATGAAATATATTTGATAGGAACGGGGGTAGATAATTCAACATTTTTTAGCAATAACTAATATGATCAGAGTTTAAATTTACATTGACAATGTAAATATGTTTAATAACATGAAAAATGCTCATGAGATAATTTTCACTAAAATTTTAGATATAATATGGTTAGAGCCAAGTTTTTGTTTTGTTTTTTAATCTCATGCTTTAAAAAATGTCTCGTATATTTAAAAAGGAGACTGGAAGGAACATTATCAAAATGTGTCATAGAGAGGTTTCAGTGGTTGGTAATACTATGAATAGTTTGAGGTTGTTTTTTTTCTTTCTACTCTGTATTTGCTAATTTTTAAAATTGAGCATAACTACTTTTGCCATGAGAATAATTTTGGGTTAAACTTAAATATGTGCAGGACTGAAGGGAGTACATTGGATGGAGAGAATGGAGGCAGGAAATATAGGTTGGATTCAGTGTAGTAGTCCAGTAGAAACGGAAGGAAATGATGAACTGGGGCAAGGGCCAGGGAAGGAAGAGGGAAGTAGAAAGTGTGTTTTTTGCCTTCCAGTTAGATATGTAAGGAAGCCTTGCCACAAACAATGTGGTGGTTCAGAGTGTGGGCTCTGGAGCCAGGTTATTGGGATTTGAATCTGAACTTGGCCACTTACTTGGGCAGATTACTCTGTGCTTTTTAAAAATCTGTAAACAGTAATAATAATTGTACTTAGCCCATAAGGTTTTTCTAAGATGTAACTGAGTGGATGCATATTAACCACTTAGAACAGTGCTCAGCTCCTAGTAGGTGCTCAGTATATTAGCTCTTACCCTTGTTACTCCCAGGGACCTGGCCTCAGCCGGAGGGGATGCAGAATATATAATGGAGTGGAGCGGGGAGAAACAGGTTCCTAAAGCGTTATCCCTGAAAGTTTAATTTTTATAAAATATGCTATACATTTTTAAAAATCTTACTCAAGTGTTTTGAAAATAGATGGGGCTATCTTAGGTGGTGCCAGCTACCATCATTGAAAAAGAACCAAGTGCTACATGGATTATTGTTACTGCCCCCCAGTGATCCATACTATTTGGTCACTAGACTGCGGTCTAGTCACAGGGGTCACTAGATTGTGATCCCACACTAGTTCTCATGAGATGATGTACTGGGTGTGTTATATAACTAAATTCTTTCCACTAAAGGTAATGTCCTTCGTTCTGAGCCCTCTCTAAGGATTTGGTAATCAAGTGTTCTTTATGAAATACCTTATATATAGACTATAGGTTTTTTCCCTAGTAACCTTGCTTGGTAATAGCCTTACCTTTTGGTTTCTAGATTTGGGGGGAAATTTTATTGGTCTTTGAGATGTTAGTTTCTGAGAACTAGGGTTGTGAGGAAAGTGAATAATTTGGTTAGGCTGAATTAGGTACTTCTGAATCCTCCCTGACCCTGAGACTCTCTCATTTCAGGGCCCAGGCTGGACCCCACATCCAGGGAGTTGTTCTGCAAATGTGAGCTTTTAGATGGGGCATTGGTTAAAGATGCGAATGGATCTATACAGCTCTGTCACTACAGCAGTGTCCACCAGTTCTTTGAAGATGCCCTCCTGGCAGGGAATCAGTCATTTTTAGGGACAGCTGCCCTGTGGCCCTGAGCCTCACATGTTTGCATTCAAATTAGCCAGCATATGCTAAAGGCTCCTGATGGGAAGGCTCTGTGCTTTGGGTCAGAAGGTATTACTGAGGTCAGTCCAGCAGGGTCTCTACCCCCAGAAGCTTTTATAGTCCGATACCTTTCATACACAGAAAGACAGTTTTGTTATCATAACTTCTCAGACCCTCAGTTTCCTCATATATAAAATAATAACAACAACAACACTGTCTAACAGCTGCAGAGATGCATCTCTCACTACTTCCCTCACCTCCACCCAGAGCTAGGAAGAAGAATCAGACTGAGAGGCAGACTATGAGACCAAACCAGCATGGATGGAGTTACTTTAAAGAGACAGAATGGCTTCCAGACCAGTGGAGGCCTGATTGTCACTGGATGGGGAAACATATCTACAAAAAAAGGTCCAACAGCCCTGGATCCTTTTTAAAAGAGGCAAGAGGTCACTGAGTGGAGAGGTGGCCTGGTTTGGCCTGGCGATTTTCCTGTTGCAGAAAGAGTTGCCTTCCTGGTCTATGCCCCCAACACTGAACACTGGCTGCCTGCCTTAGTTCCAGTCCCTTACCCAGCAAGTCCCCTTCTGATTACCCTCTGGCTGCCCCTGGCGAAGGGCCTACAGAGAGAATGTGCTGGCCAGGGGCCCGGGGCCTCTGTCCTGTACACTCAGCAGCTGTGTCTCCCACTGTCTGTTTATACTTGGCTGTGTGGGATGCCCCGCTATCTGGGGCCTTGGTTACCTCGAGTTCCCCCAGGAGTGGAGGCCCCTCTGGACATGCTGATAGGTCATATTTTGGAGCCCGAGAGGCTGAGGAGGTAGACCCAGGTATGAGATGTCCTCGCTGAGGTCATGCCACAGGGAGGCTTTGGAGTCACCTCCTGAGGCAGCGCCCCATACCTCCATTGGCCTAACCGCCCCCTCCCTGGCTTGAATGTCTCTAGTTCAGTTCTTGTGAAGATGGAATTAGTTAGCGGAGGAGAAGGCATTTCCTTAAATGGTTAACATTACATACGTGTAAATGATGGTCATCATTTTCAGAGAGATCGTGTGTATATAAATCCTTTGAAAAGTATAATGTGCCCTATGGATTCGCCTGATTCTGTCAGAAGCCAGGAACTAGGGGGAATTGACAGTTAGGCTCAAGAGAAATAGCAGATCGGCCCCCCAACCCATAGCCCCCTTTTAAGGGTTAAGTTGATGATAGTGCCAGGAAGAACTAAGATGGGAACTGAACCGTGCTGTGGCTCAACAGGTGGCTGCCTCTCTGTGACCCCAGCTAAGTTGGGCTGTTGTTGAGTGGTAATCAGGAACCCTCTGCAGAAAGCCGGTGAGTTTCCAGTTAAGCTCAAGGGACATGTACCCCGTCACGGTGCTCACCATACACTGAAGTCAGGCTGTTGTTTTTCCCGCAGACTAAACTGAGCCCCCAACAAGCCCCAGATGCTCCTGTTAGAGGGGAGAGGGTTCTTGCTGATGACAGACAGACACCCCTGCCAAAGGCCCACCTCGCTGGATGCAGGTTGATGTTGCACATCTGGAGTAGCTCAGGTGTTCCTCTCCAAGGTGGCGGGCTCTAAGGGACTTGGATGTGCATTTACATTTAGAAATCACTTGGGGGTTAGAGACCCGGTGGGGGCCGGGGAATGATAGTGTCACATTAGCTATGCTGAGTACTGTTCTAAGGGTTTAACATGTGTTAGCTCATTTAATTCTCACCCCCAAAATTCCCTGTGTGTAGATCCTAATTTACACATCAGGAAACTGAGGAACAGAAGGCTTACTTGAACTGTCCAAGATTATACAGCCATTAGAAAGTGACAGAACCAGGCTTTAAACCAGTCAGGAAGTCTGACTGCAGAGTCAGAATTCTTTATTACCATTGTCATATTCCGATGCACACCTGAGGCAAAGAGAGACTTGTCAAAGTCACACAGCTGGTCTGTGGTGGATCTGGGAGTTAAAACCAGGTCAGTCCAACTCCAGGACCCACACTGGTAACCACCACTCTATTTTACATCCATGGTTGCTTTTAATATAAAATTGTAATGTATAATATAATCTTCTATATAATCCAGTACAATAGTCTATCACAGTATATTATTCTATTATAGTACAACACTCTATTATAGGGTTACATCTTATTGAATGAAGCCTTTATTGTTGGACATTTAGGTTGTTTCCACTTTTTCACTATTTTAAGTAAAGGCCAAGTGTTTTTTTTTAAGAGAGAATGGTAGGAATGTTGTTTGGTTTATTAGTTTATTTGCTTGTTTTAAAGGATTCAGAGCAGATGGGCTGAGCTCTCAGAGGCTAGAAGGACTGAGGCTGCGAGTTGAGTGCTTGAACGGAGAATGAAATTCTGATTAGGAAGGGCGCCAGTGCGGAGGGAAGGAAAGAACAGGCTGTGCTCTAGCCCAGGATTCGGCAGTGCCTGCTGAGATAGAAGACTGGGGATGCATTTCAGAAATATTTGTAATTCCCACTTTGGATATTTTGGTGTTCTCTAGCAACATGTAATTGGCATCTCCTTGTCATTGAGTAGCCACGTGTGGGTGGGGCTGGGCAAAGAGTGACCCATTTCTTCCCCAGACCAGCCATGGACAGCTATCTGAGGTCTCTCCTGTCCATCGCATGTCCCGTGCCCCTCCTGCCCCTGACCACCTAGGTCTTCTTTGAGTTTTTCCCTTTGAGGTTCTATACCCCAGATCAAAAACAGCTGAGGAGGCCTAAGGACATCATGTGTGGTAATGACCTTATTGGCCCTCATTCCCTGAGCCCTCAGCCCTGTACCGCGCACTTTCCAGGCCTCATCTCTTTTATTGTCACATCAGCCTTATGGGATGGAAACCATTATGAAACCACTGTTTTATGGAGGAGGGAAAGGAGACTTCAAGAAGATAAATACCTGCCCAACTTGCGTGGAGCCAGGGCCTGGTAGAGCCGGGATTCAGAGCCATGTCTCTCGAAACAACATGGTCACATCATATCAATCACCCTGTATACTCTACAGCCTTTGTGATATGCTAGAAACAGAGGCTGCTGTAGCTTGCTGGGGCGGAATTTCCAGAAAATCAGCAAGAACACATTCTGTGTACACCTGATGGGCTCATTTAGAGGATGTTGGAACTGCAGAGGATCCTGGAAGCATCTCTTTCCTTCCTTACTGTTAAAGTGTGACCAATGAGGCCCAGACACATCAGCCAACCTGCCTAAGGGCGAAATGATCCCAAACCAGGTTAGAGGTGGGCCTTCTGACGCCTGCCTGGTGGCTCCTCAACAACAGCTCTTGGCTCTACTCTGCAGGGAGCATTGGGAGTAAAAGTGTGGACCAGAAGGGCAGGTTGAGGAGCAGGAGTGGTTGGTGCGGCGGGCCGCGCTAGGGTCAGCGGAGATACGGCACCACGAGGATCCTCTGATTGTCCGCTCCCTATCCCAGCACCTAAGTCCCAATTCCGCCGCACAGCAACATGCACAAGGAACAGTTGTCTCTGTTCCCTCTTTCTTTTTTTAAATTTATCTTTATTATTGGACGTATTATAGATATCCCCCCCCCCATTGGCTCCCTCCACCCCGCTCTCGCCCCCTCCCCAGGCCTTCCCCAAACTATTGTCTGTCTATGGGCTATGTGTATATGCATATAGTTCATTGGTTAATCTCTTCCCACCCCCGCACCCCCAAATACATCAGTTTGTTGCATGCTTCAGTGTGTCTGGATTTTTTTGTCAGTTTATTTTGTTCATTAGATTCCACATATAAGTGAGATACTTGTCTTTCTCATGGCTGGCTTATTTCACTTAGCGTAATACTCTCCAGGTCCCTCCATGCTGTCCGAAAGGGTCAGAGATCCTTCATTTTTACAGCTGCATAGTATTCCATGGTGTAAATGTATCACAGTTTTTTAATCCACTCATCTACTGATGGGCACTTGGGCTGTTTCTAGATCTTAGTTATTGTAAATAATGCTGCTGTGAACATAGGGGTGCATATATTCTTTCTGATTGGTGTTTTGGGTTTCTTAAGATATATTCCCAGAAGTGGGATCACTGGGTCAAATGGCTGTTCCATACTTAATTTTTTGAGGAAACTCCATACTGTTTTCCACAGCAGCTGCACCAGTCTGCACTCCCACCAGCAGTGCACCAGGGCTCCCCTTTCTCCACACCCTCGCCAGCACTTGTCATTCCACTTGTCATTCGTTGATTTGTTGATGGCAGCCACTCTGGCAGGTGTGAGGTGATACCTCATTGTCGTTTTAATTCGCATCTCTGATGATTAAGTGTTCCCTCTGTTTGGAGAAGAGTGAGGAATGGCTTAGATGGACTTGGGCTCCAGGATACTACAGGATTGCTTTTTACTTTCTGTCTTGAAAGGGGTAGGAGATAGAGACGAAGGAGAATTGTTCATCTAAACTTGAAGTCCAGATTCTTTCTAAAGTACATGTTCTCAGCTGTGTGACCTCAAATGAACCTCAATTGTCTCTTTACCACAAGGTCATTGAGATGGCCACATAATCGCCACTTTACATGCAGTATCTTACTTAATCCTCAGACAGGCCTGCAGGATAGATATTACCATCCCACTTTATTTTAATTTTTTAAATTATTATTTTTTAATTTTTACCCGAGGATATTTTTTCCATTGCTTTTCAGAGAGAGTGGGAGAGAAAGAGGGAGAGAGAGAGAAACATCGATATGAAAGGGACACATCGATTGGTTGCCTCCCGCACGTGCCTGGGATCGAGTCTGTAACAGAGGCACGTGCCCTTGGTCGAAATTGAATCCGGGACCCTTCAGTGTGCAGGCCAATGCTCTAATCCCTGAGCCAAACCGGCCAGGGCTACCATACCATTTTAGATAAAGGAGAAAACTGTGGTTCAGGGAAGTTAAGTAATTTGTCAAAGACCACACAGCACACAACTAGCAAGTGGTAGATATGAGATGCAAGCCTGGGTCTGACCCCAAAGCCTGTCCTTCCCAGTTTACCCAGGGTAGATTCAGATTTTGTTGGGTCTAAAGCTTATGCAGTTTGGGGCGCTCTCTTTAAGAAAAACAACATAAAATCACAAATATAAAAGATACAAAAGTGAATATTTATTAGGATTTTGAAGTAAAATCACAAATGTTAGAAAAAATGTTAAAGCTGAACCCAGAAAAATAACATAATATTTGTGTTAACTGCTTGACACTCTCCTCTCTAACACTGATTTCTTACATCTTTCAGCTGCATCCTCTTGGTTGCATCTCCATATGACAACAATTTTGTAATATTTTCCATATTTAAAATAAAAAATATAACCCAGTATTCCTCCAGCATGGTTGATTGGAAGTTTGTAAATTATTGATGCTATAGAAAGGATTATTGCAGCTTCACAGGTCATTATTGGTAATGGCATATAGATTTTAGGATAGTTGTCAAATTTGGCAAAACCTCCATCAAAATTTCGTCCATATATGAGCCATAAGATTTTAGGGCATTTCATGTTTTCTGGTATAGTGATTCAGCTAAAGTAATTAAATTAGTGACACCCGTTCACCCTGTTCGCTGTCAGCTAAATGTGATCTTCTTTGATATCAGTATTTTGTGTCAAATCAGCAAAAATTTCTCATCTTTTCCAGTACAGCTTCCCCTCTGCTATCACTTGAAATGGAATGAAGATGTTTTACATTAATAAAAGATTCATAATTGCCCTGGCTGGTGTGGCTCATTTGGTTGAGCGTTGTCCTGGGCACCAAAAGGTTGCTGGTTTGGTTCCCAATCAGGGCACATGCCCAGGTTGCAGGTTCAATCTCTGGTCGGGGTGCTTATGAGAGGAAACCAGTTGATATTTCTCTCTCACACTGATATTTCTCTCCCTCTCTCCCCCCTTTCCTTTCTCTCTAAAATCAATAAAAATACATCAGTTAAAAAAATAAAAGATTCATCATTAACTCCTTTCTTCTAAATCTGTGACCTTTTAAAGGGAATTCATTACAAAATACCGGATATGAAAACATTTGAAGCATTTGAATGACTGGGCCTGGAAAGCAGAAGGCTGGAGGAAGCAAATAATCACCTTTAAGGCTAGAAACCCTGTGGGTGTTAGGATCATTCATTAGAATCACCAGGTATAGCCTGCCCGGGCGTGGCTCAGCGGTTGAGAATCAACTTAGGATCCAGGAGATCAAAGTTTGATTCCTGATCAGGGCACATTGCCCAGGTTTTGGGCTGGATCCCCAGTGGGGGGGCGCACAGGAGGCAGCCGATCAATGACTCTCTCATCATTGATGTTTCTATCTCTCTCTTTCCCTCTCCCTTCCTCTCTCTGAAGTGAATAAAGATATATATATATATATATATATATATATATATATATATATATATATTTTAAAGAATCACCAGATATATATGGGGAGCTCAGATAGCTGCCTAGTTGGCAGGTTCTGCAAGTCACTTTGAGCAGGTTGCCCTAAAATGGATGCAGAGTGTAATAGAGAAGTCTGTGAATGAGAACCCCTAAAAACCACCTGGTTGTGGACTCAAGGTGTGACCCGAGGTCCTGCAAATGCTGTGGGAGGTGGTTAGAAATGCACGCACTTGGGCCCCACCGGGACTGCTGCATTGGGAGTCTGTATTTTCGTGAAGTGCTGGGTGGTTCTGCTCAGCTGATTGTCAGAAGCCCTGGCCGGCAGACTGTAGCAGCATCTTCCCGATGTGCCAGCCCCAGCTTGGCATTTGATCTTTTTCCTCTCTGGGTCCTTAGCCTTGGCAACTGGCCTCTCTTCTAGCATCATCCATCGTGTGGATTCATTACATCTCTATTTCCCCTCCCACCGAAGTCCCAGAGGCTGAGATTATTCCTCTGTGATTTCCAGCCCCTCTCAATGCCTGGCGTTCAGGAGGTGCCATTCATGCAATGCCCACTGTGTGCCAAGAGCTTCGCCTCTTTTCCCTAATTTGGTCCTCACCTCAAGCTTGTAGGCTGAAACAAATATCCCCATTTATAGATGAAGAAACTGAGGCTCTGTCACCTGGGGTCATAGTGGCAGAGCTGGAATCAGATTCAGGTGTGCCTGATTCCAGAGCCTTCGGTAGGGGGCTGGTGCGTGTCTGTTGAATCAGTTATTTACTTGATTCATCCAAGCATCCATTAATGTTATTTGTCCTTTGAAGAGACTCGGGGGAGGTGAGGAAGAGGAGCAGTAGAATCTGCTTCCTCTTGGTGAACTATTTTTAGAGCAGGTGCTGTGGGGCACCACCCTTCCTGGCTCTGCTGCTCAGGAGGTCCCCAGAGTGCCCAGCCTTGGTGGCTCTGTTGCCCTGGGAGTGTGGAGGTGACACTTCTTCACCACCCCACCCCTTTCAAAATGTCCTTCATGACTCAGCACAGAAACCATGGGTTTGAAATCAGAGATGAGGCAAAAGAGAAAGAAAAAACCTGAAGAATGTTTTCTTTTCCTGGAGGAATTTCCCTTTCATATCTCTCATTCCTCTGCCAGGTGACCCAGGAAGCCTTCAGCCTGTGGTCAGCTCTGCCCCCCAGTCTGGTTTCTCCAGGACTCACGCCTGCTCCTCCCAGGCCTGGGGACAGCATCAGGCCTTCTTCCGCGGTCGCTGATTCTGGGCCGCCAGGGGCTTGCCAGCCCTTCTCCTTAGTTTGTCCTTAAGTAGTAGAATCCTAGTCCTAGACCCAGAATATCTGGGCTCATATTCTGCCTCTACCTCTTACTCTGTGTATGGACTTGGGCAAGTCACTTCACCTCTCAGTGCCTCAGTTTCCTCCTCTGTAAAGTAGGAATAACAATAAATTAGAGCAGCAATTGCCAACCTTTTCCATCTCATGGCACAGAAACTGATTACTAAAATTCTGCGGCACACCAAAAAAGATATTTTTTGCCAATCTGACAAAAAAAAATTGTTACAATTTTGATTCACATTGGATGGCTATTGTTCTGGCTGTTGTCATTTTTTATTTGATAGTCTAAGGGAAAAGAGGTCAGTGCCCCTGCCTGAATAGTCAGGTATCTCATGTTTTACAAATTCTTGCAGCGCCCCAGTTGAAAATTGCTGAATTAGAGGATTGAAATAATTAATGTAAAGTATTTAGAATAATGCCTGACTCAAAGTAATTGCTCTGTAACTGTTGTAATTCTTAATTATGGAACAGTTAGTAATACCTGGAGGAGACCAGTGAACTCGTGCTAAACTTCTCGTCTCATTTGTTCTAGTTTCACCCCAGAATTTGCTTGAATTCTCAATTATTCATGTGGTGGAGAGCTCAAGGGGGCAACTGCAAATGAGTGAATAAATTAATAAATTAGAAAGCTCCGGGTTGTCCTCTGAAAATGAGATTATTGTGATGGATGAAGAGGCCTGACTCAATAGATTGTTGATTTGGGAATAACCCCATTCATTCATTGTACGAGGGGGTGGCCCTCTGAGAATTTCCAATCGTAGGATACGGAGACCTGCCTACAAAGGGAGTTCACTGATAGAGTGATAAATTCAGTATGAAGATATACAGACTAGAGGGGAAGGAGAAAGTAATTCTTGGCTTGTGGTTCTCAGCCCTGGATGTTTCGAAATCACCTGGGGATAAACATACAGAACCTCAGCCCCTACTTCTGGGGATCCTGACCTCCAGGTTGGGGAGTGAACAAGACATCAGAATTAAAAGCTAACCGAGTGTTCAGGAGTGAAGCCAGGCAGTAAGTGGAGACAATGTAATAGTAACAGCAATTCCTCTGCCCTCACAACCACCCCATTTGAAAGGTAAGAACCTGAGGTTTCAGTAATTTGGCCAGGGTCACACAGCAGAGCCCATATTGGAACCTAGGTCTGAATCTAAAGGCCTAATGTATTTCCCTGCGTCTCACACTGCAGGAGGTCAGCCTGGAAGAGCCTTCCCAGAAATTGGAATTAAGATAGTCTGCCCTGATGTAAACTATAAAATCGATACATCACAGGTCAGAGCAAAGCTATGCAAACTGGTTTAAAGAGACACAAAGGCTCCTGGAGCTCCGGCTCGACCTTAACCCATGCCCTCTATTAACATATCTAAAGAAGGAATGCGTCAGTGGGGGTGGGAGGGTGTTTGGGTTCCTTAGTTTAACAGTACTTGGGCTGAGGGAGGGGTCCACGTCCTGCCGACCCCTGGCAGCATTGTGATCTGGCAGCCAGTCTCCTTGGCCTTCCGTTCTCTCCTGACCTCTCTGGCTGCTGTTTCCTTCCGACGCTCTGACTCCACCTACCCCTTAAATGTGGTGTTGGCTGCATTCCACTCTCCCCACATCCCCTGGGTGGCAGCTCGAAGGCGGGGGGTGGGGGTGGGGTGGGGGGGCTCAGCTGCCTGGGCTGGGAACTTACAGAGGTGTGTACTCCTGACGTCCAGACTCAAGGCATCAAGGCTAAGGTCGGGGACAGGGAAGGATGTCGTCAGACATGACCAGAGTTCACAGCCCAGCTGGGCCCCTTGTTGGCTGCAGACCTTAGAAGTTATTTTAACTTATTTCTTTAGTCTCAGTGTCTTCTGCTGTGAAATGGGATCATGGTGCCTACCTCTTAAATGATTGCTGTGTGGATGAAAAGAAACACTGGGCATTCCAAGCACACAGTAAGAACTCGACACGTGGTGCCTATTTATTATGTCCAGCCGCTGTGGGGCATTATCTGAACGTGTGGGCACTTTAAAAGCAACATGTGAAATAGAGGACCTTTCCCCGTAAATCTGTTCTTCCTGATCACAGGAAATAGAAACACCTTCTGTCAAATTGCTGAAGCCAGGACCATCCTAGCCTATCCCTCCGCCACCGCCCAGATGGCCACCGACTTCTAGGGATTGTTTCCTACATTCTCCTTTTGTTATAAGCTGCTCTTGGAATTTCTCACTAGGTTATTGCAAGAACCTCTTAACTGCTTTCTCAGCTTACTCCTCCCCAAACTCCAGATGCTTATGAACTTAGCTTCTGGTCCATATTAAAACCCTTTAATAGCTCCCAGTTGCCTTTGGAGCACAACTCAAATTCTACTGCAGCTACAGACTTTAATGATGTGTCCTGCCCTCCTGTCCAGCCCCAGTTCCTGCCGCCATCCTCTCTTACACCCTGACCTTCCCTAGTGGCAGTGCTGAACTACACACCAAATATGCCAGGTTCTCATGCCTTGCCGCAGCAGGACTAAGTCTTTCCTGGGAGAAGACCACACACACTCGCACGCACACACATGCATGCGCATACACACTCACACCCACACTCGAGCTGGCCCCCTGCCTTTCTCCCAAGGCTTCTATCTGTCTTTCCAACAAGACTCAGAGCCCCCAACTCCTCTTGGGCATTTCTGGGTGCTTGATGTGTCGAAGGCCGTCAGTAGGGGATGCTCCTAATAAAATTTAACATTTAGGATCCTTGGTGTGGGCCAAGCACAATTCTGAACACTTAATATCCTCACAGCTCTATGGGGTAGGTATGCTTTTTTCATTCATTCCACCATATTTATTGAACAAGGCCCTCTGGTCAAGCCTCGGTCCAGGTACTAGGCGGATGGCAGGGTAAGGAGAACGAGTGCTAGAGGTGGGGAGGCATTCCTGTTTTATCTAGGAAGGTTAGGAAAAGCCTCTCTGAAAAGGTGAAAACTGAGCAGAGACAGGGAAGGGGGAAAGGAGCTAGGTGGGTATCTAGGGGAAGAGTGGTTCAGGCAGAGGGAGTGGCCAGGACAGGAGATCATTAGCTCCACTTGACAGATGAGGAATCCAAGTCTAGGTAAGTCGTCCAGAGTCATAGACAGAGTAAGTGGCAGAACTGGGTTTCAGACCCAGGTTCTGTGACTCTTGACTCAGGCTGTAAGCCACTGCTCTGCGCTGCCTTCCGTGGGGCGCAGCGGGTGCCTCGGCTGAGGGCGAGCGGGCTCTGACCCCCTGGTTGCAGTTTGGCTTCCCACGTCAAGGAGAGCGCGGGCTGATCGGCTGGCTTGGTACTCAGGTTCACTCCAAGCCTCTGTTTCTCTGTTTTGTCTGTTTCTTTCTGTGGCCTTTATTGGAGACAGTTAGATGGCGTCTACTCGGTGTAGGCGGCCTCAGAAAGCATGCTTCTCCTGCAGAGCTGAGGACGAGACCCTGAGATACGGTGACTTGGCAAAGGCTCGTTCCCCGTCGCTGGTCCCTGGTCCAGGTGGCCTCTGCGGGCAACCACTGTGTCTCACCCCACACTTTCCTTCAGACTTCAGCAGGAGGAACCGACGCGTGTTTGAAGAGGTGGTATTTGAGTCGGCCTTGAAGGGCATGGGGCAAAGTTTCAAAACACGTGGGGTGGGTGTTTTAGGCAGAAAGACGTGTGTGAGCTGAGCAGAAGCATCACTGTTGGACCATTCAGTGGACCTGGAATATAGGTATAAGGAAGGTATGTGAATTGGGGGAGGGGAGAGAAGGCTCCAGGGAGAATGTAGCATAGATCATGGCAGCCTTTAAAACATTTTAAATGGCAGATTTTGCATGTTCATTTCAGATAAGTGTTCTGGACTTTATCCTGAAGACATCGTGATTGTAAGGTTTTAAGAAGCAAAGGGAGCACATGTGCAACCCTGAGTTTTCTGAAGGCGAGCTGGGGCAGCAGAGGGAGTGCAGGTTGAAGAGGTGAATGGAGGCGGAGAAACCAGTGAGAAGAGGGGGTGTTAGGTTCCAGAGACGTTTTGGAAGCGGAGGTGGCAGGATCTGCTTACAGGTTAATGTGGACATTTGGAGCTGGAGGAGCCGAGAGGAGTAGTGTCGCCTTTTTATCTTGGATGCCCAGGATCATGGTTAACTGACACAGTACAAAAGCGGAGGGGCAGGTTTGGAGCATCTTGCGCTTGAGGCATCCGTGCGACATCCCGGTGGGATGTGAGCTGGGAGTTTGGGGTGGAGGTTAGAACTGGAGGGACGGGAACGCTGAGGCTGAAGGAACAGAATAAGGTCTCTGAAGTATGCATGAGAAACACAGGCCTTGGCTTACGCCCTGGCAGATGCTTGTAGTTCTAGAGGCCGGTGAAGGGAAGAGGCGCCAGGGCAGGAGTTGGGGATGAGTGTTTTGGTTACGACGTGGCTGGAAGTATTTGACCCACCCCAGCTTCTGGTGGTCGGTGCGCCCCATCTCGGGGAGCACGCGGTTGACCTAGTCTGGGTTATCCGCTCAGGGGCACTCGGACCAGCGGCGCTTCCAGTCATCCTGGGCTTGTTTACGTGGCCTTCGTGGGGGCTCTTTTTCCTCTGTGCTTGCCCGGCCTCCCACTGCTGCGGGGAAACCTGTAAAAGTGGGGATCCTGACTTCTCCCCCATTATCCTCTGTTATTACACAGTCGGGCTGCGAACACTAGTGAGGGGCTGCATGGCCAGGCACAGTGAGCAGCAGCATTGAACGTGGGCCACTGCTGCTGCTTGAGTTCCTTTGTAAGGGGAACATCTGGTTTACCGGAATGGGTATAATCTGCTCTCAGTCTTGAGTGCGTCAGGCTTGCTCCGTCCATTGGTCCATCCATCCATTCTGTATCACACTTTTGCCAGTGTAAATATCTACTAAAAGCTGAGCATTTTGAACATGAGATCGGGCACCCCCAGCACTTTTCATGCATTATCTTGCTTACATTACAAGCCTCTGAGGTAGGCACTGTTACCATATTTTGCAGGTGAGGAATCAGGTAATTTCCCCCAGGTCACTCAAGTGGTAGAGGTGGGATACAGCCCCAGGTCTAACTCAAAAGCCCTTATGCTCTCAGTCACTCATTTAAGGCCTCCCTAGGTAGAAAATGACCATATAATTTATTATCCAGACTGGAATGACTTTTAAGAAGTTTTATTGAGAGATAATTTTCATACCAGAGAATTCACCTATATAAAGTACACAGTTCAGTGGCTTTTAGAATATTTAGAGTTGTGCACTTATCACCATAATATAATTTTAGAACATTTTCATATGCTCAAAAGAAACTTAGTACCCATTAGCAGTCACTCCCCGTTACGATCACTACCTCAGCCCTGGGCAACCACTAATCTATTTTCTGTCTCTACAGATTTGCTTATTCTTAACAATTGGTATAAATGGAATCATGATATGTAGCCTTTGGTTGGCTTCTTTCACTTACCATAATGCTTTGGTTCATTCATGTCGTAGCATGCTTCAGTACTTCATTCCTTTTTATGAATGATTAAATGATATTCCATTATATGAATATACCACATTATATTCATTATATTTGTTCATATGTTGACAGACATTTGGGTGGTTTCCATTTTTTGGCTAGTATGAATAATAATAATGCTCTTGCATTTGGTTATAAGTGTTTTTGTGGATGTGTCTTTATTTTTCTTGGGTATATACCTAGGAGAATTGCTAGGTTATACAACAATTATGTTTAACGTTTTGAGGAACTGCCAGACTATTTTCCAAAGTGGCTGTAGCGTTTTACATTCCCACCAGCAGTTTATGAGGTCTCTAGCTTCTCCGTGTTCTCACCAACACTTGTTATTCCAAACTGGGACACTTTTGAGAGTGAATGGTGAAGCATTAATATATACCAGGGCCCGGCTGGGCGTGGCTCAGCGGTTGAGCCTCGACCTAGGATCCAGGCGATCGGGGTTCAATTCCCAGTCAGGGCACATGCCCGGGTTGCGGGCTGGATCCCCAGTCGGGGGCATGCAGGAGGCAGCTGATCAATGACTCTCTCATCATTGATGTTTCTATCTCTCTCTCTCCCTCTCTCTGAAATCAATAAAGATATATTAAAATATATATATATATATATATATATCAGGATAACCGGTACTAACTAGAACATATTCTGAGTCTACTTAGATACCAAAAAACCAGAAGATTCAATTCCTGATTTCAGAGAACTTCCTGGCCACATGATGAGTCAAAGCCCCAAAACCCACATACTTTACTTAATTAAAGAATCAAGTAAAGGTAAATTATTAAGAAGGAAAGCAAAGTACATTTTATTTCCCCTAAGAGATTTTTTTCTCTTTAAAAGAAAAGAACTGTCTTATTTGTCACTGTGTTGTCCATGGCCCCAGGAATATCTTGGTGTTTCATAGCGTCTCAATGAGGACCTGTGGAATAAATGAATGAATGAAGAAGAGAATGAATGTTACGAACTCTCTGGAGGGAATGTAAAAAAATAGAGTGAACCAGCTGGCAGGGATTTGTGAGTTTGGGGGAAGTATGAGTCTTTTCTAAAAATATGTTTTGTTGCTCAGTGTTGTAACAACACTAATAACAATGTTGTTTTGTCAATCCTCACCCGAGGATATTTTTTCCATTGATTTTCAGAGAGAGTAGAAGGGAGAGAGAGAGAAACATCGATGTGAGAGAGACATCGATTGGTTGCCTCTAGCTGGCACCCCAGGGCCCGGGATCGAGCCCGCAACAGGTACTTGCCCTTGGTCAGAATCGAACCCCGGATCCTTCAGTCTGAGGGCCGACGCTCTAACCACTGAACCAAACTTGCCAGAGCTTCTGTTGATTTTTAGAGAGAGTGGAAGGGAGAGAGGGGAAAAGAGAAAAAGAGAGAGAGAGAAACGTTGATGTGAAAGAGACACATCAATTGGTTGCCTCCTGCAGGAGCCCCGACCAGGGCCAGGGATCTAACCTGCATCCCAGGTATGTGTCCGTGGCCAGGAGTACCAACCTGCAACCCTTCAATGGGCAGGCCAACACTCTAACCACTGGGCACACCGGCCGGGACACACACTAATGACAATTTAAAAAGGAAAAACTAAATAACCTACAATTAGAGGAATCTTAGACTGGATTTTGTAAATGTGAAGGCTGACAAAAGGTGGAGGAAAGACCTTTCAAATCTGGGAATTGCAGGAGCCAGGGAGTCTGGAACCAAAGCACATATCTTTAAGCAGAGTACCTCCCCCAGCACGTTAACCAAATTTGGGAATAAAAGGTGTGGTACCTACCCCAGGAGTTTCCAGTTTTGGAGGGAAAATAGAATTTATTCACAGGAAACAATGAGAGAGTTTAAAACAATCATTAACTGGTTGTGTGCCTTCAGGCAAGTCAACTCCCCTCTCTGGGCCACATTGGTCCTTCTGGCTCTAAATTTTCCTGATATCTAATGCTGCAACCCTGGTAGGCCGGGAACTAGGACTTGAAGGAAGGAGCTGGATTTGGAGAAAGGACCAGGATGCCAGTGGTGGGTGATAAGGCCTTGGGGTGGGCTGGAGTGCTCCAGCTGAGATAATATTGGATAGGGTGGCTGGGGCCTCTTGAAGGAGAACTTGAAAAGTCAGGCTGGTTGACTTTTAAATTTGTCCTGATAAGCAGGTCCTTGGACTGGAGATGAAAGGAGTGTCTGTGAGAGATTAATCTGATGGCCCTGCGCCATTGATCTGGATCTATCTGGAAGGACTGAGAGGCTCTCAGGGAGGCTTTTGCAATAGTAATGTGGGCCCTTCCTTTTAAAAGAGGGGTTGAAACTCCTCCTGCCAGTCTCAGGATACACATGGCTTCCATGAAGCTTAATTTTCCTTAACCATAAGTAATTGAAATTAAATGTAATTTTTACTTTATGACAATTATGGACCAGAATCCTAAATGTGTATATGTTGCTAAGGCAGAATGTTAGTCTTCAGATAAATTTCAGTTTTGCAGAGGGCAATTTTATTTTATTACTTTTATTATTTTTATTTTTAAAAAATATGTCTTTATTGATTTCAGAGAGAGGAAAGGAGGGGAGCGAGATAGATAGAAACATCAATGATGAGAGAGTCATTGATCGAGCCCGCAACCTGGGCATGTGCCCTGACCGGGAATCGAACTCTGTTCTCCTGGATCCTAGGTCGGGGCTCAACCGCTGAGCCACACCCAGCTGGGCTGCAGAGGGTAATTTTAGATTATGCTACCAGATTCCTCAGAAAGATACTTTCTTCTCTGCTGTAGAGGGTTTACTTTGGTGGAAAATTTTGAGAAATTGTCTAACAGCCTGCTGGAGGAATGGGAAGAATAAGGTCTGAGTGAGCTCTGGCCACTGGTTTTGTTGGGCCAGGTAATTGACTGGAGACAGGAAAGCAAAGAAAGGAAGAAACCCAAGATGGCACCAGGGCTTAAAAGCTGAGGACTCAGCAGAAAGACGGTGCTATTCATAAAAATGTGCAAATTGAAAGAAGGGTGGAAAGGTGATGGTCTACCTTGAGAACATTGGAAACGGGTGGCCTTGCCATTGCCAAGGACTAGGCAGGCTGATCATGGAGGAAGAACAACCTCTTGGGTCTTTCCCAGCCCTGGAAGTTCTGCCCACTGACCTGGATGTTTGGCAGTTTGCCAGGTTTACTTTCTGTGTATCAACTACTAAAGAAGATGTTCGCTGTGGGGTTTTAGTCGGTGCCCTATATCAAACTAAGAATGTTCTCATCTATTCCTACTTTGCTAAGAGTTTTTCTTATTGTGAATGGCTGTTGCATTTTATCAAAAAGCTTTTTGGCAGCTGTTGATAAGATCATGATTTTTCCCCCTTTAATCTTTTAATGTGATGAATTACATTGATTTTTTCAAAAATAATAAATTAACCATTTATTTTTTATATAAGGTCAATATAATCATAATATATGGCCCTTTTTGTAAATTGCTGGAATTGGTTTGCTAGTATCTTGCTTAGGGTTTTGTATTCATGTTCATAAGTGTAATTTTCTTTTCTCATACTGTTCTTGTTGGGTTTTGGAGTCTAAGTTACTCTAAAGATGAGTTGAGAAGTGAACCCTCTTTTTATATTTCCCGAGAGAGTTTGTATAAGATTGAAATTACTTCTCAGGTTTGATTCTGATCAAGGGCATGTACCTTGTTTGCAGGCTCAATCCCCAGCCCCTGTCGGGGTGCTTGCAGGAGGCAACCAATTGATGTTTCTCTCTCTCACATTCATGTTTCTCTCCCTCCCTCCCTCCCCTCCTCCCCTCTCTCCCTCCCTCTCCCTCCCCCTTTCACTCTCTCTGAAAAGCAATGGGGAAAATACCTTCAAGTGAGGATTAAAAAAAAGAGAGAGAAAAGAATGGGCAAAGGGCATGAATAGATAATTATTTTCATAAGAAATTAATAAAGTATCAAAATGTTATTACTAATAAACTACTTTTCATCTTACCCAGTTTTCTTTCTCCATAAAGAAAATCTGAGATATCTATACAATGGAATATTATTCAGCCATAAAAAAAGAAGGAAATCTTGACATTTGCAATAACATGAATGGAACTTGAAGGCATTATGCTAAGTGAGATAAGTCAGACAGAGATAGACTGTATGATCTCACTTATATGTGGAATCTAAAAATCCATACCGAGAGAAACAAAAAGCATATTGGTGGTTGTCACAGGAGGGGATTGGGGGGACGGACAGTGAAATGAGTGAAGGTGGTTAAAAGATACAAACTTCCGGTTACAAGATAAGTCCTGGGAATATAATGTACAACATGGCCATGATAGTTAAGGGTTTTGTATTGTATATTTGAAAAGTTGCTAAATGAGTAGAACTTAAAAATTCTCATCATTATTATAGAATTGTACACCTGGAACCTGTATATTTGATTAACCAGTGTCACCCCAATAAATTTAATAAAAAATTTAAAATTCTCAGCACAAGAAAAAAATTGTTAGCTAAACTTATTGTGGTAATCATTTTGCAATATATACATATATTAAATCATGTTTTTACTTTAATACAATACATATATGTCAATTATACCTCAATAAAACTGGAAAAATATTTTTAAAGTAATGGTGATTTCCTTTCTCATCAAAGATAAACAGCCTTCTCATCTGAACAGTCTACTCAGTAATTCCGAGAGTAAGGAAGCACCTTCCATCAGGACACATCTGGCTTCTGACTATGTACTTACTTCAAAAGCTACGTTTTTGTAGTCCTCTTGCACCCTAAAAGCTCTTACACTTCAACATCTTTGTCTCCCCATAACTGCGTATCTATTCTTTATAATTTAAAATATATGGTTCACTTTAATGAAACAGTGCAATGTGATGATTAATTACCTAAAACTTCATATTTGTATTTTAGAAGATAGGAGTAAAGGATTTACAAGATTAGTAGGTACACATTCATGTTGGCACAACAAGAGCTCTTGCATTTAAAACAAATGCATATATATTTTATTACTAATAAACTACTTTTCATCTTTCTAGTTGGCAGAGTTTTTTGTTTGTTTTTATTTTTTATTTTATTTTTTTAAAATATATCTTTATTGATTTCAGAGAGAGGAAGGGAGAGGGAGAGAGAGAGAGATAGAAACACCAATGATGAGAGAGTCATTGATCAGCTGTAGCCTGCAACCCAGGCATGTGCCCTGACCAGGAATTGAACCCCAGTCTCCTGGATCCTAGGTCGATGCTCAACCACTGAGCCATGTCTGGCTGGGCTGTTTGTTTTTAAATAGATATCTAATGTTTGTTCATTAGATTGGTTCTGCTTTTCATCAAAGAAATTAGAAATTTATGGGAGGGGGGTTAGGAGGGTGGGTGAAGGTGAAAGGGATTAAGAAGTACAAATGACCAGTTATAAAAATAGCCACAGGGATATAATTACAGCACAGGGAATATAGTCAGTAATATTGTAATAATTATGTACGGTGTAAGACGGGTAATACACTTATGGGGGGTTCACTTTGAATTATATAAATGTCTAACCACTATGCTGTACACCTGAAATTAACATAATATTGTACGTCAACTGTAACGGAAAAATAAAATTTGAAAAATCTAAAAAAAAGGGCCTTAGAATGTTTCATAACTTTAGATTGAGAAATTCCACTTCTAGAAGTTAATCACTTCTGAAAGTAATTGTGAATGTACACAAAAATATTTCACAGTATTGTTTCTAATAGAGAAGAACCAGAAACAACTTAAATTTCCAACAGTACATTTGGTAAAATGCATTATATATTCACCCAATGACATTCTTTGTAGCCATTAAAAATAACGTAGTAGAATATTTAATGACATGGAAAAGTGCTAACAGTATTCTTTAATGAAGAAAAAAAAGCTTGCAAAACTGTTTGTGATTCTCTCATTTAAAAAAATTAGAACAATTTTGGAAAAACAAATATTGACATTTTAAAGGGTTATCTGTGGATGGTGAAATTACAAGTAATTATTTTTTATGTGTGCGTGCATCTTATCTGGATTTTCTAAGTTTCTACAATGCAAATGAATATTTCCATGACATTAGAACTACGTTAAAATTTATAACATAAAAAAGAACAATTCGTTGAGAAAATGTTTAGTATAGAACTTTCTTCTTCTTACTGTCCTTTCCCTCAGGAGGACCTCAGGAGAGGCAGGAATTCCCCAAGGCCTCCTCCTATTGGGAGCACTGCTGGAGGCCTGTGGTCTGCCTCTTGGTCTGCGGAATCAAGCTTTGGGGAAACTACAAAGTAACCCAAAGTTTGGGAAGGAGAAGAAATGGCAATTGGAAGATTTTATAGAGTCTGAGCAAGAAACTCCTTCAGAGAGGATCTAGTTTCTCCGCCCACGTTTTCCTCAAACAGAAGCTAAGGCCGACTTTCAGGGCTTGTCCAAGGCCACACAGCAGACTTTAATGACTAGGTGAGGCCTTGAATCCACGGCCTTTCCGCCCGGTGGTGTTTCTGTAAAGCGCGGATTTCGACCGGGCCTTCTCCTACCTTAATGTGCACAGGGAACAGCGGGGGTCTTGTTGAAATGCAGATTTTGATCCCTGGGGTCAGGCGTAGGCCTGAGAGCCCGCATTTCTAACCCGCGCTTAGGCGGTGCAGACGGCGTGGGCTTTGGGATCAGTGTTGCGGTGCAGCAGCGGGGTACCTAGTGGCGACGAGCACAGATTGGGGAGCCGGACTGCCGGTTCCCAATCCCGCCTCTGCCGAAGACTAATGATTGTTAGTGCGCTTCGGCTTCCTTATCTGCAAAATAAGAATACCTAACTCGCTACGTTTTAGGATTTAGCAAGTTCTTGCCCGTTAAGTGCTTAGAACAGTGTTCGCTAAGAACCAGTTCCCAGTTTTTGCATTCCCCGGAGCAAGCGGTGGGCGAAGCGGGGTCGGACCAATGAATGAATAATCTTCGCAGAAAAGTTCTTTCCTGGGAGACTCATGTCAGAGAAGCAAAACGGGAGGGCTCGTAGGTGGGGAGGGGGCCACCTCCTAGAAAGCTCTCCCCGCCGGGTGGTCAGAAGGGAGCGGGGCGACCGGAAGCCCGCTGGCCCGCGCCCGCCGACCAATGCGGCCGCTGCGGGGGAGGGGGCCGCCCGCCAGCCCTTTCCGACTGGGGCGCCAGCGGCCCGCCCCTCGGAGCGTGTGACGTGAGAGCATTCCACGGTTGCTACATCGTCGCGAGGGGCGGGGCGCCTGTCAGGGAAGCGGCTCGCGCGCCGGCGCAGGCGGGCCGGGGTTCCAGCGCGCTGTGCCAGCACCAGCACCAGCACCAGACCCGCGCCCCGCGCTCTCCGGCCCGCCGCCCGCGTTCTGGCTCGCGAGCCCGCACTCCCATCCTTCCCGTGCGCTGCCCAAGTATGGAGCTGCTTTGCTGTGAGGGCACCCGGCACGCGCCCCGGGCCGGGCCGGATCCGCGGCTGCTGGGGGACCAGCGTGTCCTGCAGAGCTTGCTCCGCCTGGAGGAGCGCTACGTGCCCCGCGCCTCTTACTTCCAGTGCGTGCAGAAGGAGATCAAGCCGCACATGCGGAAGATGCTGGCCTACTGGATGCTGGAGGTATCGCCCGGATGGGTCTCCCCTCCCCCGCCGTCCCTGCGTCCTCGGCTCCGGACATCCCGGGGCCGCCCTATTGGGACATCCTGGTCTCAGCAACAATCAGCAAGATGCTTCGGTGGCCCGGACCCCCGGGCCTGGCCTTTCACTCGGCACCCTAGCTGGCTGCCTTCGTGGTGTCCCTTTCCTTTTCCCTTCCTTAACCCCGACTCGGACTGCCAGTGGTTTGGCACCCTAACTAATCGTCTCTTCGGCCGGGAAAGGGGGACAGGGTCCACTTTCTCCCCTCCGGCTTCTCTAGCGTCTCCCGCTCCCCTTCCCCTCCCCGTCTCCTTGGGGGAGCGCGCCTGGAAAACCCTGGGCTCGGCCTCCCCCGCCCCAGAGCCGGTTCCTGTGTGCGTCTCGAGGTTCTGGCGGAGAAGGCGGTGGGGGTGGCGCGCGCGCTGTTCCGGCAGTCAGGGAAATGAAAAGTGCGGGAGGCAGCGGCAGGAGTCTCCTCCCTTCCCTTTGGGTGTGCGCGGTGGGTGCTGGTAACGGGGTAAGGTCCCAGCGCTCTGGCACCGTGGGTGGCTCTTGCCCACCCCCACCCCCCATGGCGGAGGGAAGTTTCGGTGTGGAGTCCTTCCTAAGTGAGGGAGCCTCTGGCGTGCCTCTCTTAGGGGAGGGGAGGAAAGGAGGCAACACTGAGGAAGGGGAGGGGGCGCCGCCTTGGGGAAGGCTCATCCTCTGCATTAGTCCTTGTCACTGTAAGCACATTTCCCCCCCCCTCCCATTTTCGCTCCCCGTCCCACTCTCTTCAGCGCCCCCCTTTCACCTTAAGTGCTGCTGCGCTTCCCACGCCCCTGCCCAGAAGTGACTGTGTGTCCTTCCCCCAGGTGTGTGAGGAGCAGCGCTGTGAGGAGGAAGTCTTCCCCCTGGCCATGAACTACCTTGATCGCTACCTGTCCTGTGTCCCCACCCTCAAGGCGCAGTTGCAGCTCCTGGGTGCGGTCTGCCTGCTGCTAGCCTCCAAGCTGCGCGAGACTACTCCCTTGACCATGGAGAAATTGTGCATCTACACCGATCACGCTGTCTCTCCCCGCCAGATGCGAGTGCGTGCATAATTCCCCCACCCCCCAACATACCGCCTCCTCACCGGGAACGGGAAAGCTAAGACCTCAGAGGCTTTCTGCCGCCTGGGAGGGCTCAGGGCCGCAGAGGCTATATATTTGGACAAAAGATGGGCAATGTTTTGTGATGGTTAGAGTAGCCCCAGCCCAGACTTTAGCAGCCGGCATGAACTAACTCCCCTTCTGACCTCCAGGGGGTGCCACTCCTCTTGGTCTTTCCCCCAGATAGCAACAAGTCAAACTGCATGTCTACACTCACTAGTACTTTGCCTCTGGGTTTACACAACCATCATGAGTTATTTATTGGCAGCAGCAGGACAAGCCTGCACACCCCCACTGGAGTGGAGGAGTGGAATGTGCTTCTTGTGGGGGAGGGGGGCTGCTTTGGGTGAGTCTTTATCCCAGTGTGGACTTTGTGATTGAAAAGCCTCCCAGAGCAGATTAAAGCCCAGCCCTGATTGCTCTAAGGAAGGGCCCAAGGAGTTTCATCCCACCTTCTTTCCTTCCTCTTATATCCCAGAAGACACAGCTCCTTCCTAATCCTCGTTCTGAGGAACTTGAGCAGCTGCTTCAGGCCTGGTGGAATCATCTCTCCCTTTCCCCCTTAGCCAAAGGCCAGAGCTGAGGGACTGACAGGGAGCCGAGCTGCAGCTGCTTCCGATGTGATAATGATGCCCCCTCCCCTGGCCCGCCCGCTCTGACCAAGGTCTTTCATAACCCTGTGGGGAGCTGCTGTCACTCCTGTGGTTTGGGAAGTGGCTCCCTGGGCCTCTTGCTGGGAACTTGGGCTGGGTTCCTCCGAGGCATGGCAGGAAAGTCACCGCTTTTCCCCCAAAGCCTGGAGAGGAGGTCGGGGAGCTGCTTGGATCTGGAAGAGGTTATTTGGGGCATACAGATCATCTCCTGGGGGGCCTGGGGGAGAGAGTGGGTGAGCAGGCACCTTCCTCAACCTTGCTCTACACTGCCAAGTCTTTGCCTGACCCTGAGAGGAGTCTCTGGGCCCCATCTCCCGGGGAGGAGGGCAGCATGCAGGCTGCTGTGATTGGCTGGCCAGGAAGCCAGGGTACTGGGGCCCCCGACTGCTGCTTGTCCAGGAACAGGATTCCTCTTCCTGCCAAGTAGCTCTCAGAGATGGGAGTAGGAGGCCAGAGTTGGGAATCTGGGAGGCCCCACAGCTCTTTGTGATGAATCTGGTAGTTTTTGGCAAGTCTGAAGGTGAAGCTGGTTTCCAGGGCCAGCGGGAAAGATGTTTTTGGAGGGGTTTGGGCTGGAAAGTAAAAGGGGGACTTCCTTTTTTGTGAAAGGATTGGGATGGCTTGTGTGCCTTTGTGTGAGGGAAGTTTTTCAGAACAGGCAAAAAGTACTCTTTCCCCCCCACTCCTGCCTGAGCTGGGGGTGGAGCATGCAGATGGCTTCCTAGAAGGTCAGAGTTGGAAGGGACCTCAGAGAACTCATCAGTCCAAATCCTTGGGAAGCAGGCAAGGCTGAGGCCCAGAGAAGGAGGAAGGGGTCCTGCCTCAGCACTGAAGCAGTGAGAATCTGGGTTTTCTGGCTAGTCCAGGTGGCCTTAAAGGCTGGGGATATGATGGAAGCCGCCAGCCATGGCAGCCAATCCCCTCCCCACCCCCCCGGGGTATGTTCTCTGCAAGACTAGGGCTGAGATTCTCAGGGGTTACCTGGATACAGGGTAGGGTGCCACCTTCCCTCACACAGGACCCCATGCCTCCCCATAGGGTGAGCCCCATTCCATACTGCTTTCCAGATGTTTCCTTGGAGGCTAGGTGCTTTCTGTTCACTTCTGAGTTAGGAGTTTAGCCACTGGGATGAGCACCAGGAGCAGAATGCTAGCTTCTTGCCCAACTTCTGGCTCCAGGCCAGGCTGTTTTCAGTGGCGCCCTGTGGGGGGCTGACTTGGGAGGATGACACCTAGGTGGGGGCCGGGAAGAGGTTGGGTGGGGTTGCCATTTCTGCCTCAGTAAGGGGTCAAACCCATGAGTTCCTTCCTGCGATAAAACAATGAAGAAATCCTCATGTGTGTGCAACTCAGAAATGGGGTCAGGGCTGGGAACCCCAGATGAGTGGATTCTGGGGTGGGGCTCTCAGCCTCCCTTTGGGACCTAGTAGGGGTATGCAGGCTTGGGCAGGGGGAGATAGGGTTTGTTCCCTCAGGGATCATTCAGACCCATCCTGTTTGGCTTGGCTTCTACATCTGAGACTCAAATGGCACTAGGCACTATGGGTTCCAGCTAAAGGGAGTGGAGTGGGGTGTTGTATCTCAGGACCTAACCCTGATGTCCCACCAAGGGGATGTGGGTTGGGTTGGGCAACCTCTCCGATTGAGGAACCTCAGGGTTGGTTCAGTGGCTGTATCAGAGGTTGGGTGGCCTCCTGCTCACTCCAGTTTCTTCAAGAGGTATAGGCTTGGCTGGGATGCAGAGTTGGGGGAGAGGTTAGTGGTGATTTCCCCTTTTACAAATCCTTGGGATTATGGAGAATCTGCTTTACCCCAGAGGAGCCTCAAGTTCATAGAGATGCTGATGGTATTTGTTGCTGCAGTCTTTCATTTCAACCCTGGCTGGAGAAGTGCTCAGAGTCCTGGATCAAGTCAGGAGGCGGCCTGTAGTTTTGGCCCCCAAAAGATAACCAAACAAGATTAAAAGACGATTCGTGTATAGCATGTAGTCTGGCACCTAGTCAATAATGAATAGATGCTCAAAGGGAATGTCCCCAGCTCTTGCCTGCCCTGGACTCCCCATTCCACAGTGTCAGTCCCTAAACCCAGAGGCAGAACTGGGGTCTTGACCTTTAATTTGATGGGCTTCCTCCTGCTTTATTCCCCTTCCCTTCTTCAGTCACTGACCTTACCTCTTCTCCAACCTCCAGGACTGGGAGGTGCTGGTCCTGGGGAAGCTCAAGTGGGACCTGGCTGCCGTGATTGCCCATGATTTCCTGGCCCTCATCCTGCACCGGCTCTCTCTGCCCAGTGACCGACAGGCCTTGGTCAAAAAACATGCTCAGACCTTTTTGGCTCTCTGTGCTACAGGTAATATGTCTAGGCACATTTTTGCCAAATCAAGAAAATCAACTAAGGGTAGCTAACAGATTCTGGTTTATATGCCTTTCAAAATTTGTGGAAGTTACTGCCCCTCTGAGCCCCCGTTTCAATACAGAAGAGATGCAGAGCACAATCGGAGCTGTATGGGATCTTAGAGACCCCCAGTACATATGTAGGTGGGGACTCAGGGCTTAGAGAGATGCCACTTCCCAAGGTTTCATGGTGATTAAGTTGGGAGTAGAACCCAGGTCTCTTGACTCTTTTGTTCCCACACCAGGGAGACTCATTCACTCCCTGGTTCCTGGCTAGGGTCACTTAAGGACTACCCTGGACCTGGCCTGCAGGTCTGCTTTTCACCCTGACCCCCTAGGAGAGGACCCTTCCTAGCTTGTTTTCTTGCCCATCTGACACTACTCACTGCTGGCATTTTCCAATATGCCCGCGTGCTGTCTGGCACTTTCTGAGGAATAGGAAGTCCACCCTGGCTGTCATTCTTGATGTTCTCCTTGCCTTAGGGTTCCCTCTTTCTCTTCCCAAGATTACACCTTTGCCATGTACCCACCGTCCATGATCGCCACAGGCAGCATTGGGGCTGCAGTGCAAGGCCTGGGTGCCTGGTCCGCATCTGGAGATGAACTTACGGAGCTGCTGGCAGGGATCACAGGCACTGAAGTGGTGAGTAGCTGCCTGTCAATTCATGAAGCACCACTATTCCCTGAGCCTCCAGTAGAGGGAGGCGTCCATCTCCAACCTGTTCCTCACTCCCGGTTTCATGTGCCCTGCCCTTGGGGCTTCTGTGGCCTTTTGTCTCTTGCCTTGTCTGGAGAAGAGCAATTGGTCTTGGGTGGGTTTAAGTGTACCGTCCCTTGGTGCCCTTTTCTGCCAAATGGTGTGCAGGAGTGGGGGGGGTTGGTGTCAGATGCAGGGCTGCTCTCACACCCTCTTGCCACATCCTCTTGCCAGTTTCTGAGAATTGAAGGCTGATTCCTGGGGCTGGGCTGTGGCCTAACCTCCCCAGACTTCCCTGTGTGCTGGGAGGTGTCTGTCCCCTGCACCTGCTGCCAGATGCTATTGGTGGAGGGAAGTGGACCTTTATCCAAGGGGACCTTCCTCCACTTCACCCAGCAGTCCCTCCTTACTGTTCCCCCTTGTTCCCAGGACTGCCTGCGGGCCTGTCAGGAGCAGATTGAAGCTGCACTCAGGGAGAGCCTCAGGGAAGCTGCCCAGACATCCCCCAGCCCGGCACCAAAAGCCCCCAGAGGCTCCAGCAGCCAGGGGCCCAGCCAGACCAGCACTCCCACAGATGTCACAGCCATCCACCTGTAGCCCGGGAAAGGCCCCCTCCCAGTGGCTACTGACAGCAGAGGGACACTGCCACCCTCCCTCCCTGCCTGCAGGAATGAACCACGTCACATCTGCCACAATTGAAGTCTGAGGGGGCTCCTTCCTATTTGCCCTTCGCTAAACAGAAGGGGGCAGGTCCTACCTATCCCTGCAGTGTGCACTAAGGGGCCCGGCCAGCCACGTCTGGGTGGCTAGCCAGGCCCCTCCTACTCCCTGTCTCTGACCAGCTCAACTCCTCCCCTGGTTCTGGCTGGGGGTGGATAAGGCTGGTCAGACACAAAATTGAAATAGGTAAAGTACATGTACCAGCATTCCTTTTTGAAGCCCCCTATCTCTGGGGCTCTCATGTTCTCAACTGCCAAAATGCCCTGGTGCCTTATAAAGGTGCTGCACCTTCTAGAGTTACTGCATTTGGATTGGGGTCTTTCTGAAGAAATTTCTGGTATTCTGAGGGGACATAGTCTGGACAGCTCTTCTCAACACACTTTGGAGAGCCCTGTATAATCCGTGCTCACAGCTGCATCTAGAGGGAGGGGCCCAGGCCTCTGTCAGAGGTTCAAGCATCAACCAATTCCTCCTCGCTTTGCTTTGCGCTCAGCTTCTCCTGTGATAGAGGGGGTCAGTGCTGAAGGAAGAGGCTGTTTTAATTTATTGTGTTGAATACAACTGTAAGAGGGTGTGGTGGGGCCCACCTACCCCATAAGTGGTGGTAACCCTGGTGGTTGCTGAATCCCTCCCCTCTGCTACTGGCTAGAGGATCTTTGTGACCGAGGAGCTGCTACAGCCTGGGGAGGGGCCAGGCCCTCCTCTCCCTTTGGCCCTCTGCCCCATCCTTCGGTGGGGGAAGAAGCAGGGACGATCTGGAGGTGACCGAACCCCCGTCTGGAGGGATGCAAGCCCTGATGACACAGGTCTTTCCTAAGGCCACAAGGTCCCAGCTGCTGGCCCAGGACCATCATGTTATCTTAATAAAGATTCTGGAATAAAATTGGTCTTAGCTTCTTGGATTGGATGGAGGTGCGGGTAAAAGCCCATTTCTAAACTGCAGGAGATAAAGAGGATAGAAATCAGTTGTCTCAAGCAGGGTCCATCAAGCATTTTCTGTAAAGGACCAGAGAGTAAATATTTTAGGCTTGTGGGCAGTATTGTCTCTGCCCCACATATAGCCAGTTCTACTTTACATTGGAACGTATGAGTCCCTAAATATCACTGCACTCTGCAGAACTGCAAAATAAAACCCTCAGGACTTACGTGTGGGCTTAAGGCACAACATGCAAAAACTTACTGAGCAACATGTTTTCTTAAAAAGAGAATAGCACAGTTTTTACACACTAAGTGGTCAAACACAAATACAATAAATATAGTCCTTTATCATCAAAGACCTGAAGTTTGCTTGTGGAAACAGGTCGGAAGGATGTGGAAGGTGGGTTGTAACACCAGATGTGGGTGTGACTCCCAACTCAAATGGTGGAGGCGCTTGCATTTATGTATCTGGCTTGATTCAGCTGGGTGCAGTTTTCTGATTTTACAGGGTGTTTCTCTAGGACAAAACTGCACATAAATAAATGTGATATTTGCTTTATGATCAAATTGTTCCCAAATATATTAATTGGGTTGGAACAAAGTCACATTTTCAAAGACAAACGAGGGTTCCAGGGTTGTGCTCTGCCGGTGCAGCATGAAAGCAGCCACAGAAAACACGTTAACTAGATGGGAGTGGCTGTGCTCCAATAAAACTATGGACAGTAAAATAATTTTCACTTATCACAAAATACTATTTAAAATTTTTTTCTCCCATCCATTAAAAATTGTAAACACCATTCTTAGTTCATGGGTGTATGACCCTAGTTTGCCAACTTCCACTCTAAAGCTCTCATTATCCAAGAAAGTTAGAAAGGGAACTTCTCTGGTGGTGACCCAGATCTAATTATTCCTGGGCAAGACCAATATTATTCTAGGATCTATCTGGCCTTTGTATTTCCACTTCCCTCTAGGGGCAGGGGTGGGGAATGTCCGGCCCGTGGGCCATATACAGCCTGTGAAATCACTTGGTCTGGCTCTGCCAAGGCAGCCACAGGCAGGACTTGAAATTCAATAAATCTAGGAGCTTTTTCCATAGCTAATTTTTAAGTTGATAATTTTGTATGGCCTGAGAATGTTGTCATAAATACCCAAATGGCCCTTGGCAGGTAAAAAAAGTTCCCCACCCCTGCTCCAGGGGCTTTCTCCTCTAGCGCTTCCATCCACAGCTGAGACCATCTGCTGAATAACCTCCTGATTCCTGCCATTCTCCCAAAGTAGCCTGTATTGGGGAAGGCAGAGACTGTGCCCCCTAGGGGCTAACACTGGGTACAGCCTGGAGAAAGAAGCTGCACAAACTGGGTGAGAACCCATTCCTAGACAGGAATAGGGAAGAGTGAGCCCTACTTCCAGATAGAGAGGGAAAACGGAGATCTGTACTGACCATATCAGAACGCAGAACTTAATAAATACCCTCCTTTTTATCTGCATCCCAGTGACTTGACACAACAGCCTGAAAGAAAGTACTTACTCCAAGCCCCAGCAGGGGAGAGGGAATGCTGGGGCACGGAATTTCAAACAGGTTCCAGAACTGAGCAGGAACAATGGCCTAGAAGGGAAGGGGGAGCCAGCCAGACCCTCAGTCCTCCCTGTCAGGTACCGAGGAGTCACAGATGCCCATGAACTCTCATTGCCCAGGTTTGGGTCTTTAGCTATAAAGGCTCAGTGTCACCTTAACAGGGATCCTGGTGTCCTCCCACACCCCTCAGACCAGGATGAGTGGCTGTTTCCTCAGTCCATGGTGATGGGAACATCTTCCACATCTCGGGGTACTGCGCTCTGAAGCTCACGCCTGATCTCGGGGGACACTTGTGGATGGGGCTGCAGCCGGAGCAGTTCCAGGAGGGCCTCTTTCTGCTCTGTGGACAGGTCTGCCTTATAGCGCTGGACCAAAGTCAGGAGGCACTGGTGCCAGAGCACGGGCAGCTGACGCTGCTCCGCCCGGAACCCCAGGAAGTGGAAGACCAGGGCGTCCAGCACCCGGTAGGGAAGGGCGTACTTCTTGTCCAGCAGCAGGCGCAGGAAGATGCTGCTGGCTCCGCTGTATTCCATCTCGGCAATTTTCAGCATGGCCGCGCTGGTGCAAAGGGGGTAGGTTAGTGGTGGGAAGTGCTGGGGGAGAAGTTCTACCTCGCCCTGTGTTCCCCTCTTCTCCTCTGCTGGCCTCTACACTGTATATGCCTAAGAGGGCCACCTCAGGCTTTCTCACCTACGCAGTCTTGACCTCCTCCCTGCGCTCCAGTTACCACCTCTATGCCGATTTATTCCAAATCCCTATCTCCGGCTCAGACTGCTTGTCTCACTCAGTATCCAACTGGAATATGTTCAAATATCAACATCTCCACCCCAACCTATTTCCTCCCCATGTTCCCTATTCATTCCACTATTTAGCTGAGCACCTACCACGTGCCAGGCACTGGGACCCTGTTCTTGTGGAATTTACGACCTAGTGGACTAATGATATACCTACTGGCTTAAACAAACCGCAGACCCAGGGCTATTCTTAGCTCCTTCTCCACTCTGTCCCCGCACCAACTTTCCTAGTCCTGGTGACTCCACGGGCCAGTTGTCCTCCTTCCCCACCAACACTACCTGGAGTGCAGCACAGGGATGGAGCATTTAGTGATGATGCTACCCACAATGATGGCTTCCCGGAGGGTACAGGTGCCCGACTCACACAGTGGGATCAGTATCCCTGGGGAGGGTGAGAGAGGAAGTCACTTTGAGCCCAGAGTGACAGAAAGGATGCATAGCAGAAAGCACCCCCACCTACCACAGAGACAGCTGTCCCCCAAGTCATGCTTACTGCTTTCACCTGCTGGAGCTCCAGCCCCTCCCCTTACTTTTTTTTTTTTTAAATAAACATTTAAATTGCCTACATGCCTTTTATTTTATTTATCTTAGAGGAAGGAGGAGAGAAAGCATCAACTGGTTGTCTCCCACATGTACCCCTAACAGTAATCGGACCTGAAACCTGGGTATGTACCCTGACAGAGAATCGAACTCGCCAGCTTTTGGTGTATGGGCCAATGCTCCAGCCAAATGAGCCACAATGGCCAGGGCCCCTCCATTTCTTAACTGCCTCTGGGCTCTCACCTTTAAACCAGGCCCCGGGCTTGAACAAGGCCTTCCTGAGTGCCATGTAGAGGTGGAAATTGAGTCGTTTGTATTCTGCAATGTCATCTCGTACCCGGGGGAGCAGGACAAGGTTGTAGAAACGCTGGGCCATACGTTCCTTCAGGTTAGAGGCGAAAATCCTAGTTTTTTGGGGGGTAGCAGGGAGATCCCAGGTCACCTGATAGTCTGGAGCTGGCCCTTAAATATCACTGTGGATGGTGCATGCAAGAGATATGTGAGCTGTGTGCATGCAACACCCAAGTCAGATTGGAGGGAACCGGAGGGGCTATAAGATATATCCAAACAGGTGAACACTGAGAGAGTCAGAGTGCTCTCAAACCAATGCTATCCGCTATTCACCTTCCTCTCCCCACCAAGGGTCTTCTCTACCCTACTCTTCCAGGGATCTGAGCACGCACGGGGAGCCACAGACTTCTGAAGCCAGTCTGACACACCAAGGTGGTAGCCCAGTAATTATAAGCCTCTTCCCTAGAAACTCATCATAGGAGATTCTCAATAAGGTGTTGGTCCCAAAACATGAAACGGGAAAAGCTGGGAAAATCATGATACAAAGAAGCACAAAAGAGCTCTGGGGCAAAGGTCGGGCAAGCCTGTACCTCCCACGCCCCCAGCCCTTACCTACAGACCTAAGGTGACTCTAACTCCCATCTACTACTCTACCTTGTGGCTTGGTACATGGCAGCAGCAGTCCAGGCCTCGGGCTCTGTGACGTAGAGGATCTGCTCCCAGTTGGAGAGGGCAGGGATGATCTTAAAAGCCTTGGGCAGCTTCCCACTGCGGTACTTGGACAACACCTGGGGATGAGGGAGTAAAACCATTTGCTGTTACATCTACTGCTTGCTGGGTGCCAGGTACTTGTCCCGGGGCTTTTCATATATTCACTCACTGAACCCTCACAACCACCATATAAGGAGGTGCTATTATCACTCTCATTTTCCAGATGGGGAAACCTAGACCAGAGAATTAAGAAACTTACCCTTGGCCACCAAGTCACTGAATGGCATAGCAGGACTCTGAACCCATGCACTCTGACTTTAGACTGTTCTCGGCCACAGGCCTTCTGTGTATGAGGTGTGGGCACCCAAAACCTTAGGTGGGAGCTCACAGCCCCTGTGAGGGTATTCCAGCTCTTACCTCCCGGACCCCTCTGTAGACTTCCAGGACTCGGGGGTCCAGCTGTGGCATAGGGAAGCCTGTCACCTCAGACATGACCGTCTCAACTTCCGTCTGCTTCTCAGTCAGCTTCTCCATGATGATGTCAGCCAGGGTGCGTCTAAGAGTAGAGGAGGTCAGAGGGGAGGGTGAGGAAGGGGTGGGAGTGCTGTGGTCACAGTCCGGGAAGCTCTAGACTCCACACACAGTCCCTTGTGAGCTCTAATAAACCTGTGATCTTGCTGGGATGTGTGACCTCAGTTCCCTTCTGGGCCTGACCACCCACCATGGAATCGCTGTAGTCCAAGTCATTCAACTTAGGACAAAGCAGACAGTTATGTGGAGGTCAAGAACCTGGACTCTTGGGTTAAAAGCCTGGCTTTTCCACTCCCTGTATAACCTCGGGCATACCATTTTGCCTCTCTATGCCTCAGTTTCCTCATCTGTAAAACGGGTAATAACTGTACCCACCTCATAAAGTTAACGTCAGGATTAACTGAACTAATGCATGTATGTTACTTGGAACTATTAGTACATAGCAAATGTGTAATGTGTTGCCTATTCCAGACACATCCCTCATATTCTAAAGCCTTCCAATTACAAAATCCTAGTCTGACTTGAGAATGCTAGACTCATCTCGGTTATATACCAAGATTTCAAGTAGTTAACAACATTTGGAAAAACACCAGGGCACAAACTTTCCACCGTTTTAATTTATTAAAATTTATGGAAGTATTTCTAAGATTAATATTTTTCCCAACCTCATTAAACAGTATATCAAACAATTTTATTGTGGTGATTCAGAATTCTCATTACACTGGGCTCTGGTATAAGAATGGTATCTTCAGAGGCTGCTAACGTATATTTAAAACAGCTCCTGTTTTCTGAGGGTCTTCTCCAGGCCAGGGACCAAGTATAGGACTTCTCAGATGTTATCTTATGTAATCCATGCAACACCTATATGAGGTGTTACTCCTCTTTTTCAATATGGGCACTGATGCTCAGACAGGTTAATAACTCACCCAAGGTCTCAGAGGTCTCCAGTGGGGGGGGAAGAGTCAAACCCTAGTTGTCCAGCTTCTAACCTTCAGCTATTTTACAGCACACTATACCGTGCCGCCAAACTAAATGAACTCTGACTGCTGAACTCATGTGGGTCTAAGGCCTGCTAAAGAGTAAAGATGCCAGCTGTCATTTCTCAAGACTATCAAGAGTCACTGTTTCTAGTAGCTTTACTCTTCTATTTACTACAAGCTGGAAAACCATTCTGCGAAGCTTGTCAGGATGGTCTAAAAGGAGTTATAAGGCACTGAGAGGCTCTCTGGTGGGACAAGCACACAAGTCCAAGTACACACTTCATTCAGCCTTCCTGTCTTTTCACAGTATTATTAGCAATGAGAGATGTATTAACCCAAAATATTCTGAAGAACCAAAAACAATGTCATGTCAATATCACAGGGTCAGAATGAACTGGTTGATGGCCCTTATCCTAAATTTCCTTCCCCTGGGCCAAAATCCACATGTTTAGGAATTTGACTACCAGAGCTTAAATGCCTGCATCTTTTGGAGCTAGCATTTTTATAGAGGGGAATAAATTAGTAGTTTTAACTGGGGATGAATCTGCCCCCTAGGGGACATCTGGTAATGCCCAAGATATTTTTGGTTACCACAACTGTGGGGAAAGTCACTACTGGTATCTAGTGGGTAGAGGTCAGGGATGCTGCTAAACATCCTACATTGCACAGGACAGCCTCCGCAAAAAAATTTACCCAGTCCAAAGAGCCAATACTGCTAAGGCTAAAAACCCTGAATAAAATGAAGCGTAGGGTATAAAAGAGATTTGGCCAAGAAAAACTGAGCACGCCAAGACCAAATACAATGGGATACATCTCCCCAGAAACATAAAAAGGTCAGGTAGCTGTTTCCCCAGGTAATCTGAGTAGTTCTAGAACCGGTGGATGGGGGGGAGGGGGGGGATTTCCAGTCCATGTCATTCTCATTCAGAATGGTCTTCTGAGGATGGGCCAATTTTGTTAAGGTGGTTCCCTACAACTGGAAATACTCAGGCCCTTCCCAAAGGCAGGGAATCAAAACTCTGCCAGGGCATTTGCTTCCCTGTGGGAAGCTGCTACCAGGACCTACTACCCCAAATTCCAGGCCATGCCAGCCCTACCTGGCAGGAGGGTTTTTATTCATGAACATCTCAACGGCACGTTCATCCTCAGGGTCCACGACCACCTCTGCGTGGCAGCCCGCCCCTGTCATTGTGGCAGCCTTCTCCAGGGTGGGCCACTCTTCATCTTCGTCATCTGATCCACCTTGTGGCACTCCTGTACCTGGAAGAGTGGAAAGGCAACAGATGAGAAAGGCAAGCAGTAGGCGAGGGATTTAGAGGTCAGTTTAATTTTAACCACCACCTATATAGATGTAGAACATAGTATAAGCCTCACTATGTTCTACATCTAAATATATGGCACCACCATCCAGCCAATGCTAAGCCAGAACCTGGGAGGCAGGCCAGCCTCATCCCCAACACTCAATTAATTTGATCTGATACAATTTCTTCAATTTGATCTGATACAATTTCTTTCAAATCCTTCACAGCTCTGTCTAAGCCTAGATCAGCATCGTCTCTTGCCTGGATTAAATAATCCCCTAACTGGTCTCCATATTCTCCAAGTTTCCCATTGTCTTTATGACAGCTCTAAATCCTGTGCACAGCCTCCAAGTCTTTTGCAGATTTGGTTCCTACCCACCTCACCATTATTCATTAACCCATTCATTCAGCAAACACTGAGTGCCTACTATATGTGAGACACTGTTCTGGGTGCTGGAAATATATTCGTGAACAAGAGAAACAAAGCCTTTTGCCCTTACATTCTAGTGGGGGAAGACAGACAATAAATATAACGCATAACAGGTTAAACAACAAGTGCTATGAAAAAAATCAATAGGGCAGAGTAGAGAGGTTGGGATTGTGCAGACAGGGGTGGGGGTGTTGCAATTTTTACTGAAGTGGTCAGGGAAGGTGTGTGGTATGTGAGAACATGGGCCCTTTCCCAAGCTCCAACCCCCCCCCCCATCCTGTGGGAATATGATGAAGGCCATCTGTAAGCAGACTGTGGGACCAATCTCGGGAGCCTGGCCAGCTCCTCGATCAAAAAACAGCCAAACAGAAACTGTTCTCAGATGTGAGCCTGGATTGTAGGCTACTAGTGTCTTGATCTCACAGAGATTGTATGCAAGCACGCCCACCAATGTATGCCCTGTTTTTTTTGCCCTGTATTCTGTACTCTATTTAACTCTGTGCTGGGAAAGCCTGTTTCGGAAAACTTCACTGGATGGCTGCCACCAGTGTGCACGTAAGCCCTAACGAACCCACGTCTTTCACATCAAGACATCTGGATTACTGACAAGCAATATGCTGAAGTTTTCTCGGACCATGGGTCTTTGCATAACAGAAGGCCTCTCCGAGAAGGTGAAGAACTGAGGGAGTGTGCCTAGGGGTGTGTGAGGACAAAAGGAGCAACCAGGGCAGAGGACCTAACTTGCCATGTTTAAGCCTATATGGGTGGAGCTGGGAAAAGTACAAGTCGAACTGGCAATGGGAGATCATACGGGGCTTTGCAAACCACTGTAACTGTTTAGCTGTTGAGCTGAGAGTGGACTGTAGGGGGTATGGGATACGAATGAGGCAGCTACTGTAATAATCCAGGTTAGATTGTGGTGTCTTGAAGAGAATGGTGTTCCAAAGTGGTGAGAAGTGATCTGATTCTGGATATATTCTGAAGGTAGTCAACAGGATTTCCCAACAGATCAGATGTGGAATGTGAAAGAGAGGAGTCCAAGGTTTTCACCTTAAGCAAATGAAAGATATCATGTTATTAACTGAAATGAGGAAGATGTTGGAGGGGCAGGTTTGGTGAGAAGGTCTATTTCGGATATGTTAAATTTGAGATGTCTATTAAGACTTCAAACTTGAGGTGCCAAATAGGCAACTTAAGAATCTAGGTTTCCTGGAATAAATGAGAGCTAGAATATAAAGTTAGGAGCGGTCACCAAATAGATGGCACTTAAAACCATGAAACTGATGACAGCACCAGAGAAGTGAGTGAAGAGAAGAGGTCCAAAGACTGAACCCTGTGACACTTCTGCAAGTGGTTCATGATCAAAGGGGAGCCAGCAAAGGATACCAAGTGGTAAGTAAGTAGTAACACAGGAATGTGATGTCTTGGAATGTGACGTACTGCAGCCAGGAAGCCAACGTGGAATTGTGTCAGGACAAAGGAAAGAGACCCGAGAAGTGGATTAAGAGGGTCCACACTCCCACCCCAATAAGAAAATGTTGATCATCTTTTACTTTCTCTCTGTCTTTGGCCCCTAAACAATATTGTTCTTTCTGCTCAGGGCACTCCCCACTCTTTTATAGGTCTCAGCACAAAGGTGATGAAATCTGAGGAGCCTGACCCCCAACCTAATGCTGTTGTTACCAGAGAAGCTATTATACTTTACCGTGGAATGTATTATTTGTCTATTGTCTATTCTCTCCTGGGCTAGACTGTAAAATCCTGAAGTCAGGCACCTGTCTACCCTGTTTACTTCCTTATCCAAACCTTCTAAACTCCAAGCACAGTAGGAAGCACTAGTAGACATCCCGGAAGTATTCATAGAAAAAAATGGATAAATACTAGGAAAACCTAGTGGTGTGAGCAATCACTTCCCGTTGGAATAACTTCAGGGGTACCTAGAAGAGAAAGCCTAAAACTAACAGTGGGCGTGGAGGGCTCTGACTACCCTAAATCCGCTCCAGGGCTGGGTCTCCCATTCCACTACCTTCGTAAGGGAGTACTATGGACCCTTTTCATTCCAAGCTATTCCCCTGCCCTCCTAACCCCCGCCTTCCTCGTACCCATCCCCAACACTCACCCAGCCGCGTGATGCGCTCCCGTGGCGCCGCGGGCCTGTCCTCAGTCCCATGCTCGGCCTCGAGCTCCTCCTGCTGCTGCCGCGCTTGCTGCAAAATCCGCCGGGTCAGCCGCGGCCCTACATACTCTTCTTCCTCCTCTTTGGTTCCACGACCCCGCCGCTTTTCCCGGACCCCTGCCCGCACCGCGTCCCCAGCCAGAATCTGCTCGGCAAGGGGCGCGTGTTTTTCCTGACCCCCGGCCCCGCGGGCCGCCTTGAATTTGGGCATTTTTCTGGGAAATGTTGCCGGGAAGGTTCACACGTGGAGACGCAGAAGTGGTCCTGAGTGCGCTTGCGCTACGTACTCCTAGTTCCGGACCTGCCACACAGAGGTCACAGCGCCCCCTACCGGTTGGAGGCCAGGCGTGCCATCAGCTCCGCCCCACCTGCGAAGAACTCGCGGTCCTGGAGCTAGACTCCCAAATAAACTCTTTGCATTTAACGTTGGCTTCTCTATAAACTTAGAGGGTTTAGGCCAAGGGTGCTGCAAGCCTGAGAGCAGCAGTCGGGCTGGGACACCAATGAGGGTGTCACCGAGAAGCGGCCTAGACACGCCCCCGTTCCTCGTGGCGCGTCGACTGGGCGCTCTGTTTTGACGTAATTTCCGCAGCCCCTCCCTCCACCGACGCCTGCGTTAGGGGGCTTCACTTAATGCGCGCGGCCGGAGAAGTCGGCGTTTCACCTGTTTGGTCTGCGCTCCTCCTGGTCCGACATCATGGGAGTGACTTGGTAGGACTGCAGGGGGTTTTGTGGGGCGGCACTCCGAGCCTGGTGTGTACCCGGGAGGGGGGTCGGGACCAGGGTCTGCGGTCCCTCGGGAGCTTAGCACGATGTCCTCGAATTGTGTGGGTGAGGGGGACACCGTGAGGGCTGTGGAGTCTCCGGGCCTGGTTCCTCGGAGACGCGCCCCCTTCCTCCTGGGTTTTATCCCAGAAATTTATCAGTGATTGGGTACCTCCTTCTCATTTTCTTGGTACATCTTCCTGCCGGTGAGGCCAGGGGTGGAACTTTAGGGTCGGAAATAGGATGTGCGGACTCGAATCCTTCACCAAGCAAGGCTTGAGGGATTTGGGGGTAGGCAAGAAGGAGACAGTATGTTTTTTTTTTAGGTTTTCGCCTGCTCCTCCCTCCAGCTACTAAATGTAGTTAGACCAGCCTGTATCTAGTTCCAGTTTGGCTATGTTAAGATCTTGGGTCGGATGGGGGTGGGGGAGCTATTGCGAATTAGGAGATTGGGGTTGTAGGCACATCACTTACTCAGGACCTGTTTTCTACATGATTCGTCTAGTTTCTATGAGTTTTTTATCTCTAACATATTGTAAGGGTGGCAGAGGAAAGGTATGGGTTTAATGTTCTTGGAAGTATTAATTACAAAATACTAGATTTCAGGGCTTTTTAAAAAATATCTGTAAGTGTAAGCATTTCCAATCAGAGGACTGGAGGCCAGGCTATCTGAAGTCAGTGACTATAGGCTGCTCATGTAAGAGCCTGTGGAAACTCCTGGTAGCCCAGGTTCTTGCTGGTTTGCCAGTGATTGCACTTTTGTTTCCTGCATTTGACATCACGAGGCTCCTCTGATTCCTCTAGCGTAAGGGAGATGTGTGAGGGATGGGAATGGCAGGTTTGCAGCACAGAGGCTTGGAAGTCTGGAAGTCCCTGTTTTTTCAGTAGAGAGGCAAACAGAGGGAAAGGGCTCTCTGTCTGTTGGGACCCTTATCAACTTTTTCAGACTCCTAGGGCTTCTCACCCCAGTACCATCATTTTAGCAATGCTCTTATATTTCAAAATAAGGTACATCATCATCATTCCTTATCACTGCTTTTTCTGGTGGAGAGTAGTGACAAGTAGGACTCTACCTTTATAGCTTTGTTTGGCTGAATGATCCTAAAGTAATGCAGCACCTCTTAAAATTCAGTCACAAATAACTGTCTTTCTGATTTTTATATAGCTAAGTACCACCTTTACTATTATATATTAATATTTTACATATATATTAATATTTTATATATATATTAATATTTTCTTTTAAACCTATTTCTTTTCCTTAAAAATATTTTAACATCCCTAGGGAAGTAGTCTCCTATAGTACTTAAGGTCATGGACATGGAGCCAGTTTGCCTGACTTTGAATCTTGGCTACACCACACCAAGCTGTGTGACCTTGTGCAAGTTAGTCAACCCCTCTGTACTTCACTTTCCTCATTTGTAATAAGGAGGTAAATAATAGCACATCTAGGGCCATTGTGAGGATTCAAATAATTTATCTCAAGGCTTTTGAACACTGTCTGGCACATAGTTGGGGCTTGATAATTGTTAACTACTACTCTAAAGGGGAAGCCAGCTTTACTTACCATAAAAGGAAGTCTTGGAAATAACATTTTTTTGTTTCATTGTTTTGGTTACATTCTTGTTTAAAACATAAAATTGCCACATGTGGCTTGTGTTTACTGTACTGGACAGCACATGGTCAGAGCATTGGAGAGTTGGGAAAAACATACGCCAAATTGAGGCTTTCTCCTTAATATAATCGGAACTGAAATGACTGCAAAGGAAATCCTTACTCATTACACAACTCAGTATTATCAAGTGCTCAGCCTGTGTGCCACCTAAAATTTTCTGTTGAATGTTGGCACACATGCCACGCTTGGGAAATTCTGGTGTGATAGGAAGTTTACTGCACTGCTGTGAGAGAGTCCTGAGATCTGTGTTCTTAGGGACTGAGGGCCTCGGGGGGGTCACAGTAGGTCTCTAAGGTCCTGACGAGCTATGATTTTTGTGGGCAGTCGAGTGGCTTAGCCAGTGCATGTGTGTCTCTGGATACTGATGATGTGGTTCTCTCTCTTCCAGTGTGTCCCAGATGCCTGTGGCTGAGGGCAAGAGTGTCCAGCAGACCGTGGAGCTCCTTACGCGGAAATTGGAGCTGCTTGGGGCAGAGAAGCAAGGAACATTTTGTGTGGACTGTGAGACCTACCACACGGCTGCCTCTACTCTTGGCAGCCAAGGTTAGTGAGATGGGTCTGCAGGATGGCTGCAACCTGGCTTGCAGTTGGTAGACATTCATTTTCATTGAAATCTTTCTGCTTGCCTGGCCGGTGGGTCTCAGTGGTTGAGCATAGACCCATGAACCAAGAGGCCACTGGCCTATTCCCGGTCAGGACACATGCCCAGGTTTCAGGCTAAATCCCCAGTAGGGGGCATGCAGGAGGCAGCCATCAATGTTTCTAGTGTTTCTTTCTCTCTGTCCTCCCTTCTGTCTGTAAAAAATCAAAAATCAATAAAAGCATATTTTTTAAAAAAGAAATCTTTCTGCTCTTCTAAGGGTGATATTCTTGAACGTGTGGCAGATGTGTTTCTGAATTCATTAATTCTTGGTCCTTCATCTCTTAGACTGGGCCCATGTTTTAGTCTTTTTGCACCTGGGACTTTTAAAGCAGTGTTTCTCAGAGGGTTGGTTACTAACTTCATCAAAACCATCTGGGGTACTTGTTAAAGGTGCAGTTTCTTGGCTCTGCTTACCAACGGACTGGTGTTGCAGGCTTCATAATCTGCATTTTCACGAGCTCCCCAGATGTTCTTATGCCCTCTAAAGTTTGAGAAAGACTTCTTTAAGCTCAGAAGTCTTTGTATAGAATTCTAATAGAGCTTTAGAGTTTTTAGGACTTTCTCCAGAAAGGTTTTCTGTTTCCCACACCCAGACATTGGCCTTGGCTATCTCAGTAGCATAACCTTGACCAATGAATCAACTTTTGTTTTAACTGTGCTAAGAGGTGAAATGTCTATGGATGGTGGTGGTGGTGATGGTAAAAGAGGATCTTTGAATATGAGTTAGGGAACCTGTGTTCTGCAGTAACTTTACCTTGGATAGTTCCATAGCACAGTGATTAAGAGTCTAGATATGGAACCAGATAACTGAGTCCTGGCTCTGTCACATACTAACCTCAACATTATGTAAGTTCCACAACCGGTGACTGTTTCTATGCTGGTAATTTTCCTATTTTTCCATAGATCCATTCCCTGAACTTCCCCTGCAAAGGCATTAAGGAAGACTTGGGGACAGGAGAAAGGGGGGACCACAGTTTCTCTCTTTCTGCTTTGGGCAGTGTCCCTGGCTGTGTCTCCTTGGTTCTAGCTCCTGCTGGGCAGCCTTTGCTCCTGGCTCTAACGGCACATCCTCTCTTATTTCCTTCCCAGCTCAGGGATGGTAATGTCTTCTGTGCTGCTAATCTTTGTATGACCCCATTATTCCATTTGTTTCTTTAGTTCTTCTATCCCCTGATTTTGTTCCCTGTATGATATCCCCTCTAATGAAACTATCTGGTGAGGGCTCTGTTTCTGCACTCTTCCCAATACAGTTCTCTCATTTGTAAAGTTAAGTGTAGTACTTACCTCCTAGTGTTATTGTGCTAATTAAACAAGTTAATACATGCCAAGATTAGAACTGAGGTTGTCATGTAATAAAGCTTTAATGAGTGGTAGCTAAGAGCTGTACTGAGTTTCATCATCTGTACAATTACAGTTTTAACCATTGTTTTTCCTTCAGTAGGAAGCATGTAAGAATCAAAAGATATAATGGTTATGAAACCATTTGGAAAACAAAACACTTGTATGTATATAGATACACTACTTCTATGAAATCACCTGGTGGGCTCTCTTTTCCTCCTGATCAGACTTTTATTTTCAAGGAGCTGCAATCTAGTTGGGGAGGCAGCGTTCTTGGCAAGCAGTGGGGTGGAATGAAAAGAGCAATAAACTTGAGGTCAGAAGGCCTGGATTCAAGTTCCAGCTCTGCTGCTTGCTGGCTCTGTGCATTTAGATCGACAGTTCTCACACGGACCAGCGTCAGCATCACCTGGAGGACTTGTTAACACAGGTCGCTGGGCCTCTCTCCCAGACTTTCTGACTCAGTAGGTCTGAGTTGGGGCAGATAATTTGCATTTCTAACAAGCTCCCACATAGTGGTGGTGCTGCTGCTGCTGGTGGCCTGGGACCTATAAGCTTCTTTTTTCCTCATCTATAAAAGGGGGACAGTGACACTGGTTGTGCTTGTTTCACACATTTGTGCAGGTAAGAAAGTACTTTGTTGTGATTTTATTTTTTTATTTTTTTAAAGTTTTTGTGGTTTATTTTTTCATTTTTTTATTTTTTACTGATTTCAGAGAGAGGAAAGGAGAAGGAGAGAGAGATAGAAACATCAATGATGAGAGAGTCATTGATTGGCTGCCTCCTGCACGCCCCCTGCTGGGGATCAAGCCTGCAACCCGGGCATGTGCCCTGACCGGGAATTGAACCCTGATCGCCTGGATCCTAGGCCAGCGCTCAACCGCTGAGCCATGCTGGCCAGGCATGATTTTAAAAATAGTATTGTCTATAAACAACTGGGAGTGCCTTCTTCATTAAAAAAACACCTTAGTTGACTTTCAAAATATTTTCAAGACAGTAAGAATACCTGCAGACTCATGTGAATTAAGAATGTGATTGCACTGAGTTTGCACAAGAACAGGATGACAGATCAGCTTTGGATGTCTTTTTGAGGGTCAGAGTGTTTGAAGTAGATTTAGGGTGAGGTGAAAGGTATGGACTGGCAACAGGCACTCAGGAATGGTATGTGGGGAGGTTTGTGCAGAACCTGTTGTGTTCAGCAAGTGGCAGCAGAGTGGAGGCGTGAATACAGGTGACAGTGGCTCTGGCTCCAGCCCCTCAACCCCTTCTCCTCTCTTTTCCATTGCTACAGTGTCATCGCTGCTTAGAATATCTTCTTTCCTTCTCCATGTGGCTGAATCCTACCCTCTCTTTATATTCTAAAGGTCCTAAAGTTTTTCACCTTTCTCTAGTGAGATTGTCAGCTTCTTGAGGCCATGGACTACTTGTATGCTTCTTAAACCCTAAGACAGTGTTAGGAATAGCTTAAGTACTTAATAAATACTTGAGATTGTGGCAGTCTATCTGCTAACTCTTGTATGAGAGAGGAACCTTGCTTTCCATTTTTGCCTTCTTCCATTTTCCACTTAACCAAATACGTTTATTTACATGTATGTATATGTAGCTTCCCTGCCTTCTTGCAGAAAATCTATAGTAATCAATGAGAAAACTCATTTCTTAGAGACTGGAAGGTGTGAGCTGGGGCTTGAAACTAGATCTTTTGATTCCAGATGCTGAGTTCTTTCTGCTGTAAGTGCACTGCTAGCTTCTCAAGGCGGCTCATGTCTTAAAATTGTCCAACACTTCACCATTGCCTTTAGAATGAATGTAGACTTCTTGAGGCAGGGAAGACAAAACTTAGCCCATCTTGGTTCTGGCCTACCTTCCCAGCCTCATGCTCAGATATTCCCCTTTGCTGCGTCTCTGGAGCCATTTCTTATATTTCAAAGTGGAGGAGTGGGCAAAAGAGAGCAACTGCTTCATTTGGCATAAATGCTGTTACTTTTATTTCATTTTCCTTATTATGTAATACAGGATTATATGAAAGACTATATGTAAAGTCTGTGAGACTAATCATCATCATTAAGCGTCCATGTGTGAGCCCATCATTCAAGAATTCAACTGTTATCTACACTAGTGAAGTTCCCTGCGTGCCCCTCACCTTTTTCTGTACAGTGGGTGGCTTTTACCATGTCCTGCCTCATGTACTGTTCTTCAGAAAAGACTGTTGGTAAGGGGATCCCCCTACCCCGCTCCCTGCTGAGGTAATGCCGGATGGCCGTCTGGCCTTGTTCCTGCATTTGCCTCTATTCTGGTGTTTGCTGATGAAGGTTTTGGTGCTGAGTAGGATCTCTGTCCCTGCAGGTCAGACCGGGAAGCTAATGTATGTGATGCACAATTCAGAGTACCCTTTGAGCTGCTTCGCCCTCTTTGAGAATGGCCCTTGTCTTGTTGCCGACACCAACTTTGATGTGCTCATGGTGAAGCTCAAGGGCTTCTTCCAGAGTGCCAAGGCCAGCAAGATTGAGACCCGGGGCACCCGCTACCAGTATTGTGACTTCCTAGTGAAGGTGGGCACGGTCACAATGGGGCCCAGTGCCCGAGGCATCTCTGTGGAGGTAAGACCTTGGTGAAATAGGAGCAAGATGTGCTAAAGGGGCTGCTCAGCAAAGGGCCCTGCAGAGTTCCACATCCTCTGACTGCGAACCGGAGTTTATGCCTGCCTGATCCCTGTGTCCCCTCTTCCTGAACCTTTTACCCTTTCCTTAATCATTTGAGACTCTCTAGCCCAGACTGGAATTGGAAGCTGGGTACATAGCAGGTAGAAAGCTTAGGAAGGCTGGCTTGCTGGAGAAGGGAAGGGGGGATAGTCAAGGGAGGCAGGTGAATTACGTGGAGGGACCAGTCACCCTTCACAAGAAGGATTGGAGCAGACCAGGACAACTTTCGGTACAGTTAACTTTCAGGAGGTGGGTCCACACACCTCTCCTTAGAATGCTTTAAGATGGGTATCAAAAGTTACATAGCAAAGATGTGCCTTTCCTTTTGCCGTGTGTCCACTTCCTTTCATGGTGGAAAGGGGTACATGTGATGACTTCATCTTTGAGGGATATATTGAAAATGACGGAATGTGACAAGTAGCTGGCTTTGGTACTAGTGATAGTATACAATCTACCATGTGCCCAGCACTGTGTGAGATAAAAAAATATATATATATATGGAAGCTATGGCGCCTGCCTCTTGCAAATTTTTGATTTAGTAAGAGAGCAGGGCTGAAACACAAACTGTTTCTGAAGTTAGTCTATGAGAAATGCCATGAAAGAGGCACAGCTTGCTCTGGACTTCAGGCCAGTGAGAGCACTGCTGACTTGGGGATTCCTGAGCCTCCTACAGGACCAGCACTTAAGGAGGGACTTCAGATATGGAAACATGGGGATATCTAAGTCCTAAAAGGTAGCCCCAGGGGAGAAAAGGGCATTAGTAGATTACTGCTCTGAAACTCCAGGGTACTCGAGGGCCAAGATTTCCTGACCCTTTTCAACTTGTGACACACCTTGCATTTGCTGAGAACCCACTGTTTACCCTCCACATTTCCAACTTTAGTACAAACATACCCCAGCTGTTTCTGTGCTGTTTCTCCCTCTGGTTGTTACCAGTGATTTGCCTCTGCTATCTCTCCAGTGACCGATTGAGAGAGAGGACTGAGAAAGCCAAAGATACGTATCCTCTGGCCCTTGCTACCTTGGTCAGGAAATTATTTCTTAGGGTTGGAGCCCAGGGAATAATGTTTAGTCTTGAAGACGTATGAGTATATGTGTCCGCTTTGTTCTCTACTGATCCCCCAACACACACACACACACACACACACACACACACACACACACTCACACTCACTCTCATTCTTTCTCTCTTCATTTTCTCAGAATTTCCCTGAGCTCTCCTTGGATCTTCCCAGCATAGTAGGGATTATACAGTTCTGAAATAATCCAGAGGTGCCCAGATCTACCCTCAGGTCTTGCGGGCAGGGCTGGGCATTGATAACTCCAATGAGAATGTCAAAGATGCCTAGAGAGAATAATGGTGGTGTGTCAAATCCCTGGTGTTTGGGTTGAATATTTCTTGTGCAGCAACACTGTGCTAGAAGGTGTGTGTCTTTGGCTCAGGGCTGGGGAAGATGGTAGCAGGGGTAAGAGGTACAAGGGAAACAAGCCCTCATCCTTGCCTGCACTCACCCCATTCTCTGTTCCTTTGGTCTCAGGTGGAGTATGGCCCCTGTGTGGTAGCTAGTGACTGCTGGAGCCTACTGCTTGAATTCCTACAGAGTTTTCTAGGCAGCCACACACCAGGGGCTCCCACAGGGTTTGGCAGCAGACACGACACAGTCTACGGCCCAGCAGATACCATGGTCCAATACATGGAACTCTTCAACAAGATTCGCAAGCAGCAGCAGGTGCCTGTGGCTGGGATTCGCTAGTGACTGGCAGCTGTCTGGCTGAGCTGTGTCACCAGGGGACTCCACAGGAGGAGCAGGTGCTGCAGCCTCAGGCCCCTGTGCCCCAGAAACCCAGGGCAGACATGGAGATTGCTCTCCCTCTCCAGTTCCCAGCTGTGGCTTTTGTCCTGGGGCTCTGGAGCCCCCTCCCCTGACCCTCACACACAGTCCCCTGACAGCTGTTTCATCCCATGCCTTACTGGACTTGGCTTGTCCTCAAGGACGGTATTATGAAGAGTGGAGAAGTTTGGAGCTCTCCTGCTGTAGGGGAAAAGGTAGGACAGGGGTGTCCCTGCCTGGTGTCAGTGGGGAAAGTAGTCTGTATCTCCAGCTTTTGTGGATATGGCCTAGGCCACAGTGGACAGGCTGCATTTGTGTTGGGGTGTGCTGTAACAGGCCTCTCCCTCTACTCCAAGGATGTGCCTACGCCTCTCCTGGAGGAGGAGGAAGCCAGCTGGTTTTATGGGTGTCATTTTCGTACCTGTTTGCTCATGTGAATTGTGAGTTGACTTTTGCCTGAGTCCTTTGAAGCCTGTCTCCCTCTAACTACTTTCCATTCTGTTGTGAATTATGTTAAGACACAGGCTAAGCCAATATGACAAAGAGAACCTAGTAGAAGTTTAATTTTCTCTTTTCTAATAGTACAGAGATAGTCAGATGGTCCTGGGCAGGTTTAACTCTACCAGGTCATCAGGAATTTGGTTTCTTTTTATCTTGGTGTTCAGCCACCCCTAGCTTGTCCTTGCCTGCAAGGTCAAAGCAGACGCATTAGCTCCATGTCCACATTCCACTGGGGAAAGAGAGAAAGCAGTTTCTTTTTTAAAGGGTATGACCCAGGGTTACTCAAACCACGATGGCCACTCTTTGTTGAAAGGGACACTGGGACATAATTGCCTCTTATGTGGGTAGTCATGTGCCTAGTCAAAACTCGGGCAGTTCTTTGACTAGAAGGTGAAGGAGAACATGGATGTGGGGGTCCAATTAGTGGCCTCTGCCACATGGAGCTCGGTGGGTGAGCCCAGGAATGCTCTTGGCTGTTATTTTGCAGTTAGTACCCCCTGTAACTAAGCCTTTATGAACTGGATTGGGATAGGGCTGATGCCAGAGCCCCTTTTGGTTTAGCTGGATGAGTCACACTAGGAAGTGAGTTCCAAACCCCTTGCCTAAGTCTCAGCATCTAGGCCTCTCCAGCTTACATGCACCCAGAGCTTAGTGTCAGAACAGTTGCACTATGCTTCATGGTTTCCTGAGCTCTTTCTCGTCTCATTTGAGCCTCCAAACTGCTCATTTGACCGACATTGCCTGCCCACCCCCTCCGGCTGCAAAAATGTTCAGTCAGGCTAACATTGAGATACACAGTTGGGGATGGTCTTAGTAAACATGCTCATGTACATACTGGCATGCTGTCATGTACATACAAGGATACTGTCCCTCATTGAAGGTGCCTAAGGAGAAATTGTTTTCAGACGTAAGGGCTCTGCAGCAAGAGTCAGATAGTGGTCATGTTTTCCTTTTAGCTTTGGCTGGCAGGAAGCTCAATTCAACTTTATAATGGTAGGACCTGTCCTCTGTATTTTTTTGTTCTCATTTCCCCCTGGTTTTCTTGTTTATTTGTGTTGTATTGAAATTAAGGTGTGTTTTAGATATCATTTACATACAATAAAATGCATAGACCTTATGTTTTTGGCCTTCTGATTTATATTTGCTCTTATCCAGGTTAATTTCTATGTATTTTTCTGTAGGCTGCCTCTAGTCTTTCATGAAATGAGGCTGCATTTTGAACATAATGTGTTCCTGATAATATATGGAACTTGAGTGTGGTAAATTTGACTCTAGACTTATGTATTAGAAGGAGGGATTCTGTTCCCCAAAACCTAAAAAGTAATATAAACTCCCTAACTATACTTTGCCTTTTAGACATAGTCTTGGCTCCTACACATCCAGCGTTCTTCACTTTTGTTCTTTTTCCTATTTTTGCATACATTTGACCAGCTTCAAGTCCAGTGAACCCCAGATCAAGTTTTAAGAACTGCCACTTTAGGTACTTTTGTCCATGTTCATCCTTTGTGTCAATTAAAGAAATTTACCACTAAAAAAAAAAAAAAAAAGCTGGTAATACATTTTAACTAGTATACCTCCACTTGCAAAATTACCAAAACCCAACTAGTAACTAGTGGCAAGAGCCCAACTGTCATCCAGCTTTTGCGTGCAAGTCTGAAAGGGGCTTTAAGAGTAATCTAGGATTGTCAGTGTATGAATTTTTATAAATTCAGGTTGATTGAAAGTTGAGGAGCAAATGTATAAATTTAAGGATAAAGGACATGGTTATCTTCATTTTATAAATGAAAAAACTTAAACTTGGCTGCTAAATGGAGATGCCATATTTTTGAGGTTCAAATCTCATGTTCTTCTTTCTACACTAGACTATCTCCTACCCAACTTCCTTTGCTTCCAAATGCATTACCCCTTTACCCATCTGTAGCTACCTCCAAAAGAGCAGAAAACAGAAATTTCTAGGACCCTGCTAACAAGTCACCTTAGTGGGTACCTTTGCCAGAGCAACCTAGAAATCTGCCAACCTTGACTCTCAGAGCCAGGCAGGGCAGCTGTGGGGCTCATCTAGTTCCCTTTCACTGTAAGATGGGGAAGCAGTGACTCCCAGAGAGGCCATGCCTAGAGATGAGGCTGGAATCAGGACCAAACTTCACACCCAGGTCTTCCAGCTGCCAGCATGTGTCAAAGTGTGACACCTGGACCTCTGTGTGATGCCAGGTGATTTCAAATAGAATGTGGAGAACATTGTTACATTAGCACTTATGTCTTATTCCAATGTATATTAGAGAAAAATATAACTAGCTCTTTATCCTTAGGATGAGGGTAAGGCTTTGAAAAAGAGCTATTAAGTTGTAGTACAGATGAGACCTGCAAATGGCAAAATCTGTGGAGGCTGAAGGCAAATGCTGGAACTTGAGGAAACACTTTGTCTCCATTGATGGTTCCTGCTCTGTCTCTTCTGTGCTGGTCTGATTCACTGTACCCTGTTCCTGTGCTGCCTCTTGCCTGCTTTCCTCATGTCTTGAGTACCAAGTAGTCACATTTCCCTGACCTTTATTGGTGTCACTGATCCCCTGAAGGAAATACCTAGAAGCTGACCACTTCTCCCCACCAATGGGTCTCCCCCAGCCCAGTGTGTCCAGTATTTATTTTTGAGGCTTCAGGATGAGGTAATGAAATTTTATCTCCAAATCCTGTCAGGTAAGAGGAGCAGTTAGAAATTCCCACTTAAGCATGTCTTCCAGATTGTGAAATTAAGGTTCTTAAAGTACAATATAGGAAGGACTATAGACTGTTCTGTGCACATTCACAGAAGCTCCAGAGCTATGCAGGACTGATGTATATATATGGCCTTTCTGTCTCCAAGCCCATACTTGAAACTCCCAGTACTGCCTTTTCCTCGCCACAGCTTCTCTCCCCCTATCTGCTGCTATCTGGGCGCCGTGGGCTGTAGTTACAGTCGCCATGTGGAGTGGCTGATACCAGTTGTATTACAAGTTGGGTCCTCTCCTGGGGGTTGGTGTCTTTGGCCTTTGAGCAATCACTTGCTGGGGGTGGACTTTCCCCAAGGAGTTTCTGTCATTGTGTAGAGCATTCCAGATTCAGTCTCTTGGGTTAGAAGGGACCCTTTAGGTCAGCTAGTTTGACCATCAGGACTCATATCTTTACACCATCCTTCCCAGAGGTCATGCAGCCTTGACTTGGCCTCATCTAGGGAAATCTCTTCCCTCTGTATTTCATCACTTAACTCTTGAGACAAAAATCCAAACAAAACATACCTGCCCTTTCCCCCCCAGATTGTGGAGACTTGATTGTTCTTAATGAGGGGTTTGTTGTTAGTTGGTGCTGGAATATGCATGAACTATGACCCTAAAGTAGGGGTTCTAACATTGCTACAGGTCATCAACCTCCAAGGGGAGCCACAAGAGACCTAAGATGCCTTGAAACGAGACACAATTTTGAGTATGTGTTCAGTTTTTTGGGAATAGGATTTATAGGGTTCATTATAGTATCTCCAGAGATCCTTGATCCAGAAAATGAGTCTGAAGGGAAACAGCAGGAAGACAGAAATAAAGCAGGGGTGAGATATGTCCCTTATCGTGAGCAAGACCTGTGCCACCTTTTGGACACCTTATCTGGGGTGCTCTCCAGGCAATTTCCTCCTTCAGGCTTTTTGTTCATTTTCTGGGAAGCTGGGCTGCTTTCCTGCTCTTATCTTTTCTGTAGGTTCCCCCTTCTCTTGTCTCTTCATACACATACACAGAACCTTGTAGAAATGAGTGGGAGTAAATATGTATGAAGCAATCTTTACAGCTTTCTTTGTGGCCCCAGGTGTTCCTCTTCCATTATGACACACTTGATGGGATTGGAAAATTATTCTGTTATGATGGAATTTGGCATAATGAGTATATTTTCATAAGGAGGTGATTGATGAGGCAGAGAAATAGTTCCTAGTCTCTGTGATGAAATAGCAAGTTAAAAAAAAATTCTTGGAACTATTAGGGCAAAGATTCCTAACTCTTTTATTCTGTTTTATTTCCTAACACATTTCTGCCCCATCAGATGGCATAGGCCTGTTTTTAAGGTTAGAAATCTTTTGTCGTGTAGAAAAGACAAGGCTAGGGATTTGAGGTGACAGTTGTTCTGAGGCAGCCTATTAACAGTAAGAGACCATGTGTTAGGAGACAGATGGCTGGTTGCTAGCCATAGTACTGTCTCTGTTTGCCCAGGAACTTCAATCAAGTTAGCCTTTCTGGGTCTCATCTGTAAAGTGGGAATGATGATGCTGGCTTTCCCTATTTCATCGGCTCCTTGAGAGGCTCAAAGGGGAATAGATGTGAAGAGTGCTTTGTAGGTAAGGAGATGCTGTCTCTGTTCGGCTCTTGCATTTTTGCAAGAATGGTGCTGAAGGTATTGGCGTTTGGTTAGGATGTTTAAGATGGGCGGCTGTGAGGTCATTACTGTTTAGTGTCAGGTTAAAATTCTCCAGTGCAAAGAGTGTTGTAATAGAGAACAGTGTAGAGAGGCTTCAGAGAACGTATTGTATAGGTTTTTTGGGGTTTTTAACCAGATCAGTGAACACAGTTGTATGGACCATCTCTTAAGCATGGAAATACGTTTTTAATACTTATTCATAGTGATGAAATTAGCCTAAAAGAAAAGGGGTGGGCTTTAAAAAAAAAAGTGGGATAGAAGCGACTATATCTTCTAAGTGGAGCACACCCATTCCTGTTTCCCCTCAACTCCCAAGCCTTTATTGTGGCTGTCTCCAAATGTTTTTGTGTGTGTGTGTTTTTAATGACGTGTATCACGATTGCGCTCGTAAGCAGTTGTGTCTTTTAAAGAAAGTTCAGTGTTCCTAATTCTATTTTCCATTTACGATAAAACCTTTCGGCCTGGCCAGGCATCGCTCAGCGGTTGAGCATCGACCTAGGATCCAGGCAGTTGGGGTTCAATTCCCAGTCAGGGCACATGCCCGGGTTGCACGATCAATCCCCAGTTGGAGGCGTGCAGGAGGCAGCCGATCAATGACTCTCTCATCATTGATGTTTCTATCTCTCTATCCCTCTCCTTTCCTCTCTCTGAAATCAATAAAGATATATTTTTTTAAAAAAACACCTTTTGTTAACTATCCTGCATAGTTGTTTCATATTTGAATTATCGAAAAGTCTTTTTATTCTTTCTGCTTTCATCTAACACACAATTCCCAAACATTTTGGTCACAGGACTTCTAGGTGCTCTTAAAAATTACCAAATACCCCAAAGAGCTTTTGTTTATGTAAGTTGTATTTATTGATGTTTACCTTCATAAAAATTTATATTGGAAAAAATGAAAATACAGTGGTACCTCGGTTTTCGAATGTAGTCTGTTCTAGAAACCCGTTCGGGAAACCCGTTCGAGTTGTGAAACGTTGGAAAACCAAGGGATCCACAGCCGACAGCTGGGCCTCAGGATCTTGCCCTCAGCAGAAGCCGTGTGGCATGTTCAACTTCCGAGGCATGTTCGAAAACTGAAGCATTTACTCCCGGGTTTACGGTGTTCCTAAACCAAAATGTTCAACGGAGACATTCGAAAACCGAGGTGCCACTGTATTTAATTCATTTAAAGGTAACACTAAACCTATTACATGTTAACATGAATAAAATATTTAATGAAAAGTTAACTATTCAAAAAAATTTAGTGAGAAGAGTGGCCTTGTTTTATATTTTTGCAACTCTCTTGAATGTCTGGCATAATAGAGGAGAGCGAACTCTCGTATCTATTTCTGCATTCAATCTGTTGTTTTGGTTGAAGAATATGAAAAAAGTCCAACCTCACATAGATGTGTAGTTGGAAAGAGGGAGGAGTATATTCATAATTTTTTTAGTCCTGGTTGGTGTGGTTCAGTGGTTAGAGTGTTGACCAGAGGGTTCAATTCCCAGTCAGGGGCACGTACGTGGGTTGTGGGTTCACTCCTGCCCCTGGTGGGAGCACATGTGGGAGGCAACCAGTCAGTGTGTCTCTCTCACATCAATAGTTTTCTCTCTCTCACTCTTCCACTCTCTGTAAAGCAATGGAAAACATATCCTCAGGTGAAGATTAAAAATATATATATATTTTTTTTTTTTAAAAAAAGGAAAAGCAGTGTGGGGGAGAAAAGTATCCTCTGGTGAGGATTAACAACAAAAAAATCTTTTCAGATAATTGTGGATATTCTTCGCTACATCACAATTCCGCTAAAGGCTAGTTGCAGTGTGGAATCTCAGGCTCAATCCGTGAACCTTTTATACTATATTACATTAACATTCATTGGTTTATTTTGCATTTTGAAGGGATCTTTTACTGAGGTGTGATTGGTGCATTGATCATTTGGAAAATACTACAGATCTTTTAAATGTTGACGTACATTTCATTATACAATATCAAAAAATTGTATTTGTTAATATCACCACCAGTCTCATCAGAAAAGTCTTGGGAAGCTGTTAAGCTCGCAGGAGTGAATGCAAGTGTTCAAAAAATTCTAAGTTTTGTTTAAGACTTTGAGCTTGATCATTGCTAACAAATGCTTGTCAGGCTCACTTTGTTTATTTTTGAGAAAACATCTGTCAGAGACCTAAGGCTGAATTACTTAAATTTATCTGTTTGCTGTTCTTTCAAGTAAAAGTGGTATTCCATGAAGAGAGTTGCTAATTCAGCTCAAAATTCAGAGAAATTGCCCATGTGCTTTTACTCAAGAAAAACATTGTACATAGGTAAGGAACAGAAGTGCTTCATGCATACATCCATAGAATAGTGTTCTTGAAAAGATGTGTACCTAAATAAAACAAATGATTTTTAGTGCTTCATCAAGGACTTCCTTAAGTAGAACAGGTATTTTTTTCCTGTGAATGGGTGGCAGTGAAGACTAAATACCTTGACTGCTATGCTAGTACAATTTAGTGTCATTGCTTTGATTTGTGCTAAGGCAGTAACAATTTTACCTGTCATTACTTCTCTATCATCAGTGCAAATGTCATCACAGTGACAAGGGCAAATGATATCTTAATATTATGAAAATAATATTAAGGGATCCCAAGGGCTCCACAGGCCACACTTGGAGAACCACCCGTCTAATACATGCTCACAACACTGAGAATCTTTCCCCAGTGGACTGCTATTCTGAGAGCACCCTTTCCTTCAGAAGTCTTAAGTATCTCCAAAATCCTTCACTCAACAAAAGCACCTGTTATGTCAGGCTCTTTGTTAGGGAAATAGCATTGAGTAAGAAACAATCTTTATTCTCCAAGAATTTTCTTGGGTGGTTTGGGGACCATGGGGAGAAAATAGGTAATTAAGGAATTATAGTGTAAGATAATTCCTTAAAGAGAATAATGTTAAAGGTGATAGCCAATAAAATGAATGCTGAATTTTAGATCTCACTGTGAACTCTTGATCCACATGACAGGTCTATCACCAGGTCCTCTCCTTCCATCAAACCTCTTTAAAATGTCCAAGTTAATTAACCTTTAGAAATGTTTTCACCCATAATTGTGCTTGGCTCCAGGCAGTGTGTAGTTTTGCGCTTATACATGCATGTGGTGTTTCCCCCTTCTTATTTTATTGTTCTTTGGCTTTTGTGCTTCTCTGTTTCATAATTACAAGTGTGTAGCCTTGTGCCAGTGTAGCTGATAACGCATGTTTCTTTCCTTGTCCTTATATTTAGATGTAAGCGTTTACCTGCTTTAGCCATGTGTTGGGTGATGTAACAGTGTTGGTCTTATTTGGGGGACCGTCACCCCTCAAGTTATGTCAGGACAATACACCCAAGAGGCTGCTCAGGAAGGAAAACTTCTGAGACAGAGAAGGCTTGTAGAAATAGCCGCCGTTCTGTTTCCCTGTGGTCTCCGTCCCCACGATCTGCCCCGCGTCTTCAGTTCACGGAGTCAGACTTCCTTGGTGGGATTTCCATGAAACAGCTGAATCCCGCCTGGGTCATCAGTGGCAAAAGTCAGACACGTGCTCGCCCGTCCGGAAGCCAATAGTAACTTTTGGCAAAGAGCTGCCTCAGGAAACCCCACTGCTTGGAGGCTGCTGCTTTCCGAACAAACGACCCGGTTAAAACTAAGTCTTTTAACAGAACAAAATAAAAGCATAGACGGGATAGTGAGGAAGGCTTTTCCCCTTGGCAGTGGTGAGATGTTAAAGGAGCTCCAAAGAGTGCGGGGAAGTAACGTAAAATTCCTTTACTGTTTCGCCGCTGAAGGGTTGGGGAGAAGGGGGCGGAGATGGGCTCGGGAGAGTCTCTGGCCCTTTAAGAAGGAGGGACAGGCAGAAGACTCGGTACCTTAAGAGCCTCTTTGTCTGGAAACCTCCTTATTTACCGTCCTGTGCTTCAACCAAACTTCGACTCGCGATTCACAGTGTTCCTCTACGCCACCGCCCCTTACGCCAGGCTCAAGTTGGCCTTGCGTGTGTGCCTGACCCTAAACTTTGCGCCCGCGGCGCGAACCCTGGGAGCGGACGCTAGTGCCGGGGTCGGGGCCCGGCGCTGCGCCGTTGGCGCAATGCGGGGCTCAGGGGCGGGGCTCCGGCGTGCGAGCCAATGAGTGGGCAGGGGGTGGGGCCGGGTTCGGTTGTCTCGCGCCTTGGTGACAGCTCGCGCGTGCTGATGATGGCGGTAAATAGAGGAGGGGGTGTCGTGGGAGGGGGCGGAGGAGGTGGGGGGGCAGCAAAGGGGTAGCTCCAGGGGGTGGGGGGACGGGGACCTGGGCGGCCAGGGAGTCCATTCTAAGACTCGGAGGCGGGGACAGGAGTCTCGGGCACACTGGCCCTCCCCTTTAAAGAAGCCAAATCCTCACACCGGGTGAGGGGCGACAAAGACAGCGCGCGCTTCGCGGGCGGGAGGAGCGGTGGCAGGGGGCGGGACCGCGGCGCCGGCGGGCTGGGGGCGCCCGGGGCGGGGGCCGGCGGGAGGCGAGAGCCGGCAGTGCGGGCGCGCGGGCGCTGGATTTTGGCGGGGTGGGAGACAACTGGGTTTAGGTGAAAGCCTTGAGGAGAAGAGGGGAAGGCAGGCTTGGGAGGCGGTTGCGGGGAAGGAGTCTAAGAATGAGATGGGGATTCAGGGGAGAAAGGGTTAGAAGGCAGGAGAGAAAGCCGGCCAAGGAGGTAGGAAGGAGGCAAGAAACAGGGTGGGTGTTAAGGAAACCTGGCAGGGAATGTGGTTAGGAAGACCAGGCTTGGAAGAGGAATCCTGGGGTTAGGTGGGAGAGCAAGGGTTTGAAGGGGCAAGCTTTGCAGGGCATGGCAGTGGGGCGAGGGGTACTGGGGTAAGAGTTGGAAGTGGGCGGCAACCAGGCGCGGAGCTGGGGTAGTAGTTGGGAGCAGAGGGGAGAGTGATTAAGAGCCAGACGTGACAAGGGTGTGAACTAGTGCGGAGCGAGAAGAGCTGAAGGACTAGGACTGGCGGTGGGTTGGGAACTGCGAGGTTCTGAGAAGGGTATGGGTTAGTGGTGGGCAATGGATGTAAATCCTTGAAAGTGAGAGAGTGAATGAAACACTGGACTAGCACCAGGTGGAGTTAGGAATAGGAGCGTAGTGGAAGGGTGGAAGGACATAGTGCTGAGAGACAGGCGTTTATAGGACAATTGGGGCACCAGCGAAGCTGAAAGGAAGAGAGTAAGGGTGTAAGATGATGGCGGCATGGGACAGGGTAACTGGGAATTGTGTTAATTGATGAGGTTCAGCAAGATCCAAGGTAAAAAACAGTGAAGTGAAGAGACAGGATTAAGAGTGGAGGGTAAGAGGAGCAAGGCAGAGAGGGCCCCAGGATTTAAAGGATGAGATAACGAGTAAAGGAAGAGAACAGGGTGAAGGGAAACCAGGGGAGTCCTGATGGATGCAGAACTGGGGTATAATGCACAGGGGTGGGAATCACATGTGCATGTTGTGGGGAGATACTCCAGAAGGTCTGCGCGGGACAGGGCACAGATGCTGTAGTGAAGGATCAAGTGTAGGGAGCCTTTGGTGCAGAAGAGGAGGAACCATGGTGAGTGAAAAGAGACCTAGAGATAGGAGTAAAAACTAAGAAGTAAGGGGGAAGGGCAGGAAAGGAATTCTTTGTTGAGAAGAGAACTGTGTTGAAACTGTGAGTCCTTTTGTCCATAAAAGTAGGAAATTCCAGAAACCTCTTTCTCTCTCCAAGGAATTTTGATTCTGCTTCTACCTTTCATTGTTTTTAATTTGACTTTTATGTCCACTTTGAAGAGATGAGACCCATTTTGATTTGGTTTTGTTGTTTTCTGAATGATAAAGCATCAACTCTGTGCTGAAAACCTCTTCATTTCACTAGGGTTGTGATCTTAGGAAAATGGGGTGTGTTTTGTTTTTTAGTTTTTTAACAGGGTGGCTGTGCCTGTGTAGTATGCTAGTGTTGTACCTGACAAGCACTGGGCAGGCAGAGTGCTTTATCCACAGCATTTTCATTTTCAATGGAGAGCCCACTGTTAGTGAGATAAAGACGAAGATCTTTTTGTTTTGATAATCAACCAGGTTTCTGCCTAGCTGTGTTTGGTGACTGGAGAATACTGAGAAATCATTTCAGAGAAAGGCAAATAACCAACCTGGGAAGTTTGCTGGAGAAGAGATTTAAATCAGGGCTGTGAGGGCTTTGAGTTCCTGAGCTGCCTTTAGCTTTGTGTGGGACATTTCATACTGTAGTAGGTAGCTCACCCACTTCGCAAAATGGAATAAAGAAAGGAAGATTTGTAGAATAGTGGAGGATTTTGGAGTAGGATTTATCTTTTAGGTTAAATAATGAATTTATGAGTAATTTTTATCATGGAAAAAACCTCTGTAAGATAATGCAAGCTGGAGCCTTGGACAGTTCCACTGCCTCTCCTGTTTTGTAGGTGTGAATAAAAAAGACCATATTAATATTAATTTTACAAAAGCTTTTGATTTTTAAGACACTTGGAAATTAAAAGGAAGATAAGAAATTTGGGACAAAATTTAGGTTATTCTTACTGAGTGTTTTGACGATTTTTAGTCTGAAGCTTTTACATTTAGCTAAGAATATGAACAATTATACTTGATGGTTCTAAAGAATAGAATATAATTTACTTTAAAAAATAAAAGCTGTTCTTAAGAATCTTTTTTGAGGTTATTTCATTAGTGTACACTCAGATACATAAAGATACTTTTTTTTCAAAGTCATGTAAATTTTGGATTGCTACTGTTTTGTGGGTGTTTGTGTAAAAGCAAAGATTAGGTTGTAATAGCAAAGATTCAATTTTGATTTGTGGATATCGGAAACTGGTTATTAATAATATGAGTAATTTAGAATCTATCTGAATTCAGCTGCTAACTGTATTCATGGATTCTGGATTCTGTTAGGCAGGTGTTCAAGGTGACTAGATTGATTTATCAGTTTAACAGAAGATTTTTAAAAATTACTATTTTTGCTGCTAAGTTTCAAGAAGGTTAGTCTTAAATATTAACTTTCAAACTGAAGAGTAACTTTGGTATGAGGTATGTGTTTCTGTGAGATGTGTGTGCGTATTTCCTTCGTTACAGATGTATTTGGGCTGGGATAATTGGCAGACTGTATTCTGTGTATGGTATTGCCATTTTAATAATGTAATTGTTTTATACTTAGTGTTCTTATATAAATAAACTATTTTAGACTTACTAATTTGATCAAGAAGAAAACATAAGCTATAAGATCAATTAAGGGGAAGAGTCTGTTTCAGTCCTGTCTTTTGTTTCTGTATGCTGCCATAGTGTGCTAAATCATCAATTCTCTGTGAATGGTTATTTCTCAGTTGACACTCCTAAAACTGAAAATGGATAATCTTTTAGTTCAACTGATAATATTTATCAGCAAGGACTCCAGTGATAAACTTAAGCTTTATTTTCATTTGTTCATCAAGTAGAATTCTATTCTATTTAACTTTATTTTGTTTATAATTGTATTTGCTAAGCAAAAAACTTTTAAGTTTATATTTTCAGGTTTGAATAAGTAGGTTGTACATAATTAAATGTCTTTCTGGTTAATCATAGATTCTTTGGATGGGACAAAACCTTGAAAGGACCTCTAGTTTATCCTGCAGCTTCAGTCAATATCCCACTTAAATCATCCCAGGTAGATAAAAAAATTTATACTATTTTCATAAATGCTCAGAGGTAATGTGGCAACCTTTGTAGATAATCTTTTCCAGCATTTAATTATTTTCTTTATAAGGAGAGTCTGCCTTCTATCTTACCAGCACACACTTAATGCTATATTTATATTTGTTCTCTTGCCCCATTCTCAATTTTTGAGTAAAAATACCTGCTTACTATAGTACTAAGAAGATGCTAGTTCATCATAAATTTAATAATAGTAGCTACCACGTATAGTGCTTTTGTGCCAGGCATAGTTGTAAACTCTACAGATTATAACTCATTTACTCCTCAAATCAATCCTGTGTAGTTGGCACTATTCCTGTCCCCATTTTATAGGTGAAGAAATAGAGGCTCCTTGAGATTAAGTGATTTGCCCAGGGTTATACTCGGACATTTCTATAGCTACTTGTTTGATAGCTGATAATCTACAAGTAATAGTTGAGGTTTTTCTTTTGTCAAGTAGTAAGTAAACGATAGGTTTAATATTTTTTACAGTTCATAAGGGAAATTTCTACCAAGTGGTGGAGGATAGAATTTGAACCTTGGCATTTTGCTGGCAAGTCTGTGCTCTGATTCATTGTGTTCTGTCTCTGCTTGACTGTTGTGAAGTCATCCTCTATCATTCTCTTCTCCAGATTAAACAGTGCTGATTTATTTTAATCCCTTAATGTGTCTTGTTTGCCAATCCTTAAACTATCCCTGTCGTTCTGTTATCAACTCTTTCTCAGGTTCTTTCTAGATGGGGAGCCTGAGACAGACACCCTAAGGGTTATGTCTAATGCAAAGATTACATCAAGGCTCTTACATGCTCCTAATTTTTTCATTATAAAATTGTATTTATAAGACAAAATGACCCCAAAACAATAAAAAAATGCCTAACAGCATTGCAGATTAATGGTTACCGGTCCAGCTTTTTAGCTAGAAAAAGGCCCTGGACTTGTTATATATCCTGTAGGTTTGTAGATTAAAGATTGTTGCCATTGAGGCAAAATGGAACTCAGAGTTCAGTGCAGATACCCATAAGCAGTATCTCTTTAGATTGTTGCTGACTTTTTGCTATCTTCTGTGTGTTTGCCTATGTAAATAACATACTAAGTACATTTATGCATGCTTTAATTTGGTTAAGTAAATTGATACTCATTTTTTTAAAATTAAGACTTTATTATTTTTGAAGTTTTTAATTGATTTTTTTTTTAGAGAGAGAAAGAAACATTTATGTGAGAGAGAAACATCAATTGGTTGCCTCCTGTACGCTCCCTGGCCAGGAATTGAACCCGCAACCTTTTTTGGTGTGTGGGACAACACTCCAACCAACTGAGCCACCCAACCAGGGCAAGACTTTATCTTTTGCCCTTGCTGGTGTGGCTCAGTGGTTAGAGTGTTGGCCTGCGCACCAAACGGTTGAAGGTTGGTTCTGTTCCCAGTCAAGGGCACATACCTGGGTTGCAGGTTCCATCTCTGCCCTGGTTGGGGCATATGTGGGAGGCAACCAATGGGTGTGTCTTCCTCACATCAACGTTTCCCTCTCTCTTCCTTCCTCCTTCTCTCTCTCTCTCCCTCTCCCTCCCTTCTACTCTCTCTAAAAAAACTTAATGGGGGGAAAAAAGACTATCTTTTTAGAGCAGTTTTATGTTCACAGCAAAATTGAAGGAAGATATAGAGATTTCCCTTTACCCTCTGCCCCCAACATACATAGCCTACCCCATAATCAACATCCTCCACCCAGTGATTCATTTGGTACAGTTGATCCATTCTTTTAAAAAGATAACTAATAATTAGTATTTACTAAGTGCCCAGCATGAGCTAAGTATGGCAATTAATTGAAACTCAACAACCCTATGAAATAATATCTCTTGTTAATACTAGATTCTTTTGGGTGACTTGATTTTTTTTTTTTTTTACAATGTTTCAAACTTTAGAATAGTTGCAAAAATGGTACAAGGAACTTATATATACCCTTATTTAAATTCACCAGTTTTCATTTGCCCCATTTGCTTTATCATTTTATCTCACTTGAGTATTTTTAAACAAGTAAATTTGAAGAAAAAAATGTACTTGAAGGCCTTAATTTTTGAAAGAGAAGGGAAGAATGTCTTGAGGGTATCAGCAAGTTAGTATTTGATTTTAGTCAAGCATGTGAAGCAAAGGAATCAGAGTGGATTTTGTGCTGTTACGGTTTGTTTTCTTCAGTCTATTATGAAAAACATTCTTTTACCTGTGAATGATGAATTTGTAGGCCCCTCCCACATCAGCAAAAACTATGTCATGGTGTAGCCCTCTGATGGGGACCTCCTCTGATGGGGAGTCTTCAGGATATGATAGGTATTGGTGATGTATGGGTAATTATTTTGTGAAAACAGGAGCCACAGGGCTGTTAACACCATGACTAACATGTATTCTGAAGATCCTTTTGTAGCTTCAGGGAGATGGAAAAGATCTAAGTGCAAAATGTATAAGAACATTGGTTGCAAGTCATACTAATAGGTTTGCCTTATGGTAAGGGAATGAATATAAATATTATAACATCCTATTATCTCCCCCCAAATAACCTGAATTTGGGTAGTCTTTTCAGTTGTTGTCATATAAAGAGATTTAATTCACCCCATTCCCACTGCCACCTTCCAGCTCATCCTCAGTCTTTATTATTAAAATGGTAGCCTGTCCTTTTGATAAAGGTGTGACCTGCAGAATGAGGCCTGTCTGATTTCAGTGAAAGGACTATTCGCTGTATTCGGACAAATGTAAATACAGCACTTGTAAGCCTTTTTTCCTTTCCCCCCATTTTAAGTGATCCTCAAACTGATGAAATAAAGCTTCTTATTACAGCTGATTGTAATAATTAAAAACACTTTGCTTTCATAAGGACAAGAAAATTACAAATTATTTGGAACGCATTCTTCCTAGCCATGCATTATTGTTTTTGAGGCATGGGCAGTTTTTAGACTATAATACTGTTCCTTTGCCATTTACATGTTAATAGAAGTCTGAAAAGTAAGGCACTCTTCTGAAATGTTCAGGGTTGTTTTTATTATGTGTCATGTTGTAAACAGCATTCTGTGACAGGTATTTTCTTTCTTTGTCTTCTATTGAGCTAATTAGTAATTTACACTCTAGTAGCATCTCTTCCAGCCTCACTGTGTGAAAATGCCTGCTACTCTGTGTCTTCCGTGCAGCCTGGGCTGGCAGATGATTGGGGGCAGATGTTGGTTAGCACATCAGAAGGATCAAGGCTAAAATTTATTTTTGTGTTTTTAATAAATGTACAGGCTTTTGTATATGCCCTCCCCCTTCTCCTCCCCCCTCCCCCCACATTTAAATAGGAATGTTATGGCCTCCTGTAATCCAGAGCAACTGTCCTTGATTCAACTTTGGACTCTTTTCTATTCTGTCCCCACCCCCACCCCAATGTTGTGGGATTTGGGGAGGATTAGCAGGACAGTCTGGCATAGTTTAGAGCCCAGAATGCTGGTCTTCACTGCTCCCTCCCATTGTCAGACCTCAGAGCCTCTTGTCATTGTCTTTAGAACCCAGCGGTCCTTCTCTTGCTGGTATGTTATGTGAGGGGTGGGAGGGAAGTTAGGAAGTGAGTTAGAAAGATGCTTTCATAGGACACTCATATTCCTCCAAAGGAATGACAGGCTCTGCTTTGGATCAGCTTTTTCAAAATGCAGCTGTAAGTGACTGAAAGATAATTTAGAGCTTGATTTCAGCATTTGGTCACATTGGTGTTCTGCTCTTTCCCACCCTCTTGTCTCTCTCTCTCATTCTCTGACATGGGAAAAGTGATGTGTAGTATGTTATGTGCTCACTTGGATAGGCCACATGGGTATATTAAAGTAGCAAGAGCTTTTGACTTTGAAAAAAGTTGTAAGCATCAGTTTGTTTAGTGGGGAATATAATTTCATTTGAAAATTAAAGGAATGGTAGAGAGGGGTTTACTGATTTTGTAGTTTTGAGTCCAAACCTTTCTAGTGTGCTAGATAATTTGTGGTATTTATTTTTGCAGTTATGGATACTAATTTATCAGGATAATAAGGTCATAGTCCCCGTTAGAGTTAATTAGAGTTCCCCTGACAAAAAATTATTGCCTGGAGGTGGCCACAGAGAAAATCAGGTAAGAAAATGTGTGAGTAGCTCAGTTCAGCCATCACTGCTAGTAGCGTTATAATCATAGACGTCTGGCCTGTGACAGTGTGTCCTCACTCATAGGCAGAGGACGCTGCATTTATGTTGGCAATCACAGACTGTGGGGCTGTATGCTTTCCTCACACTTACTTCTTTTATTCTCCTTTCTCTGTGTTCCAGTACAACGACCTGTGTCAATTGTCCTAATTATGTTGGGAGTTCATGGCTAGATACTAATTACACCTTTGTGCTTTAACATCAAAAAGAGGTCAAAGGTCAGATTAATAAGCAACTTATAAAACAGTAAAATATCATTGAAGTGGACTGATCACACAAAGAGGTGTTACAAGTAAGTAAAGGTGAGAAAGGGAATCCATGACTATGGAATTGAATATACTCTTTTAAAAGAAACACTTCTAGAATGTATGGCATAGCTTGAAGAACTGATAACGGTGCATTTCACTTGAAAGGTATGGGTACTTGAACAAAGAGATCAAACTCACTTGTGGTTGGCCTGTCTCCTCCATGCTAAAATCCCAAATTGGATAAACATTGCCAGTCTCCCCAGTTATATTGTTAATGTGCTTCTTGAATGTTTTTTATCTCCATAGGCAGTTCAGCTTAGCCTACAACTAATAATAAATTCAAAATCTATTTAAGCTATAAATTCAGTAATCCTAATCGTTTAAATAAATAATAAAATGAAACATATAATTACCACTTCTCGCCTATCAGATTGAGAGATTAAACAAGTTGACAATAGCCAGTAGTGAACGAGGATGTGGGGAAGCTGGAACTTTCACACGCTGTTGGTGGGAATGCACGTTTCCTGGGAGGTAAATTTAGCAATGTCTATTGGAATTTAAAACATGGGAACCATGTGACCCAACAATTCCACTTCTAGAAATTTGTCCTATAGGTGTATTCATACACTTGCATGAAAACTATAGTACAGAGTTTTTCTTTACAGCATTGTTTGTTATAGCAAAAAATTAAGTTCCTCAGTAAGGAACTGGTTAAATAATGTATGGTGGGTCCACACAATGGAATTCCACTAAGCTGTTAAGAATGCAGTGGGTCTCTATATGCTGATGTAGAAAGATGTCCATTGTAAAATTATTTTTAAAAGTCACATTATTGAATGATATGTATAGAATATTCATTCCTATTTTTGTAAAATGTTAGGACTGTTATTGATGTGTTCCCTCTTTGGGGAGGAGGTAGCCACCTTTTTTTTTTTTTTAATATGTCTTTATTGATTTCAGAGAGAGGAAGGGAGAGGGAGAGAGAGAGAAACATCTATGATGAGACTCATTGATCGACTGCCTCCTGCACACCCCTGACTGGGGATCGAGCCCACAACCCGGGCACATGTCCTGACCAGGAATCGAACCAAGATCTCCTGGATCCTAGGTCGATGCTCAACCGCTGAGCCACGCCCAGCTGGGCAGGTAGTCACTTTTTATATTCTATATACTTCTATATTGTTTACTTTTAATAATCATGTGAGGAACGGGTAACTGAGAGCATCTTTGAAGGAATCTTCTGTGGCATTCGGGAGGAGGAGGAGATTAGCCAGAGGAGAGAACTGACTCATCCTTATGAGAAACATCAGTCATATTTTGAGTCAGAAATGTCTGGAAAGGTAGAAGGAGGGAACAAAGGGAAGTTGAGGCCATTTGGTGGACGTTTTAAAGGTAATGAGAAAGAGCTTGCATTTGATTTAAAAAATGATCTGTAAAATGGAGATAATAGTACCTAGTCCATTAGATTGTTGTAAGGACTAAATAATGCATAGGAAATGTTTAGAGCAGTGACCAACACATAGTAAACTCAGTATTAGCTATTATTATTGAATGAAAATACATTAGCTTTTGTAAGCCTGAATAAGTTAATGTGTTGCTTTATTATGTACAATGATGGTTTTGCAGACCCTACTGGCAGATCGTGCAACTTAGGTGTTCTGGTTGTGTGGATGGTTGGCCCAACCATTCCTATTCTTCAGCTTTGATCCTTCCACCTACTAACACTTAGTATCAAAATCTAAAATACTGAAGAATTTTAATTTTAGAGCCCTGGACGCATGATGTCCTATAAGTGACTATTGGTTTTATTTACCAATATCATCGTGTATACTAATTAACATTTGGGGTTTGTGAAAAAGAGAGGGATAGGTAATTTGGGGGAAAGCATCATTTTGTGTGCCCATGGAATGTGGAATAGATATGTTACTTTTCACTGAAAGTGTTAATCAGTTTTGTTAGCAGTGCTGTGTAATGAGCATATTAGCTACAACACCTACATTGGCAGCCAGAAGTCAGCTGTAAAGTCTTTTAGAAAACAGAAATCTGGCAAGAAGTGTTCCCGAGCAGTTGAAATAGTTTAGGTGGGAAAATTACATAGCACAAATAAAGTAGAAAAAATTTCTCCAAAAAGAAATTGATTCACCCCTGAGACAGCCACAAGAAAAGATGTTTTTTACCTGTGAACTGAAATGTGACAATGTAATTTTGTAGGGCTTTAGATTTCTTTTTGTACTTCAACTTCATTTAAGTTTGTCATTTAATTTGTCATTTAAAGAACTTCAAGGTGTATTTATATTTGATGAAAAATTATAAGTTTTTATGCTATAAAAATTAAATTAGTTTATTTTAAGAATGACGAATTTCTCACACTATAGTATATACTATATTCTAATCTAAATTATTTTCCACTTCTACTTCCAGTTAAAACGTCTTAAAACATATAAAACATTTTTGAGGGTTTTTTTTTTAAGACCTTTCAGCAGAAATCACAAGAAATGCTATATTTAAGCATAGCATTTGGCACTTGACATGTTCAATAAATTTTTATGGAATGGGCCCTGCCAGTTAGCTCAGGTGATTGGAGCATTGTTCCATCACACCAAGTGCAAGTTCGATCCCTGGTCAGGGCACATACAAAAAGCAACCAATGAATGCATAAATAGGTGAAACAACAAATCAATGTTTCTCTCTCTCCCTTCTCTCTCTCTGAAATCAAAAAATTAAAATTTAAAAATTTATTGAATAAGTTAATGTATGCATGAATGAAAAATATTCTGAATTTGGACTTCATAATCTGTGGTTTGAGCACACTCTAGCATTGGTGTATAAAGGCCCTCTGTTCAGCCCGGCCAGTGTGGCTCAGATGGTTGAGTATTGTTCATGCACCGGGAGGTCGCTGGTTTGATTTCCAGTCAGGGCACATGCCTGAGTTGTAGGCTCGATCCCCAGCAGGTGATGTGCAGGAGGCAGCCGATCCATGTTTCTCTCTCGTGGATGTTTTTATCTCTCTCTCCCTCTCCCTTCCTCTCTCTGAAATCAATAAAAACGTATATACATTTAAAAGGCTCTCTGTTCAGCCCCTTCCTATGCCCAATTTCCTTTCTCGCCCCATAAGCACCCTCTCTAATGTGTTTATGTCCTTGATTCTGTATGCATCTTTGTAAAATATGAGGTAATGTTTTTTGTCTATGTATCTTTAATTCCAGGATTCCCCATTATATCATACTTCTGTAGAATTTGGCTATAGAATTCTCCTTGTAAAAATACTATAGATCTTGCTCTGGTTTTTACTTTTTTCACTTAGCATTGATTTAAGAGCTGTGTATGTTTTTGGATGTACATTTGGCTAATTGGTCCTAACTGCCACGTAGTATTCCATGGTGTGCATCCATTCCCATAGTGATGGATGCCTAGGCTACCATAAACAACAGTACTAATAAACAGTTTTGTATGTGTCCATTATGGATGTGTTTGAGAATTTCTTTGGGATATAGGCTCAGGGGTGGCATTATAGCCTAAGTATTGTTAGGCCGTTGAATGGGTGTATCAGCTTATATCCCACAGACATTGTATTCCCCATCACCCCAACACCTGATGATGTCCATATTTCTAACTTTTGCCATTTAATAATGTCTCTTTTTAATTTATATTTTCTAATTATTAGTGAGTTTGAGCATTTCTTCATATTTTAGTTAGCTGTTTCCTTTCTGTCTAGTTAGCATGAAACAATAAACAAAGTATTTTATTTTCTTAAACTGGAGGAACTTTTGGTTATGCATTATATTTTGTGAACTATTAATATTTTTTTCAAACTTCAAAAAGTGAAGACATGTTTTATGTTGAAGCTTAAAGTATGTTTTCTTCCTAATTGCAAGAAACAATGAAGCAACCATTTTTAAGCATCTATCTTGAAAGCTATAAAGTATGCTATAATTGAACCACCTGGCTAATCTATTCTCATTGTCTTCATTTATGCTGAAAATTGAGAGCAAGTGTTTTTACTAGAATAGATTTGGTTGGAAAGTGTTTCAGCATATTAGATTTTTAAAAAATCACCCCTGGACAAAAATCAATAGGTTATTTAAAGAAAAATCCAGCGGTTTCCCCATTTACAGTGCTCCAAATGTCATAAAACTGAGGAAATAGCAGGCAACACCTCTGCTTGCCTGTCCATGAAGAGCCCATCAGTTGATCAATAACTATGAACTTAACACTCATGATTCTAAGTAGATATTAAATATGATAAACAAGTACCATATTATACTCCCAGTTTTTCTGTGAAAGGGCCATAGAAAATATAGATGTAAAGGATTTGGAGATAGAGAAAAGCATGTCTCCTAATAGAGATGCCACTTCTTGGGGTCTTAGAGAAAGCTGGGCAGCAGTTGTTTGAGATTTGTACATGAATCCCATTACTATTTGTTCAGTCTTCAGGAGAGTATGAGGGACGGACTCAAAATGCTTTTTCTCTTGTTCCAACAGATTCACAGTATTTGTGCTTTCCTTTTCTGAGGAAGCAATACAGTTTTTTAAGTGTTTTTATTTCTCACTAAAATGTGATGCAGTCAAGTTGTTCTGTTGACTTTGGTTTAGCATCTACTTAACTGAGTGAAAAAGGAAATTTAATTTGTGACATGTTTGACGTAGCCATAAACCATGAACTTTCCCCAATAACAATATGTTAAATTTTCTTTTATTTTTCTCTTTTGCTGGTGGTGTAGTTATGACTTTTGAGTAAGTGTCAGCAGAACATTTTTTCCTGCTTTTATTTGTTTTTCAAACAAAGTCACACTATGCTAAGATGTAGAGATTTCCATATTCTTTGATACTGTTCTGCCTTGAAATTTTATTTTTCTCTCTTTTTTCCCCTCAGAAATCTTGCTTGGAAAATCTTTATTTTTAGATGTGATCTTAAAACATCCTTTTTTTAGCCTCTCAGGAATCTTTAAAAAAAATTATTTTAATCCTCACCTGAGGATTTGTTTTTATTGATTTGAGAGAGAGGGGAAGAGAGAGAGAGAGAGAGAGAAAGAGAGGGAGAGGGAGGGAGGGAAGGGGGAGAGAGAGGGAGAGGGGGGGAGAGAGAGAGGAACATCAATGTGAGAGAAACATTGATTGGTTGCCTCCCACATGTGCCCCGACTGGAGATTAAAACTGCAACCTTTTGGTGTACGGGACAACACTCCAACCAATGGAGCCACTCAGCCAGGGCAAGAGTCTTTTAAAATTTAATATTTATCAATGTTAAGCCTATATAAAGTATACTACCTGCTTCCCCCTCCACCCCCAACATTCTGCCTTTCCAGGTACCTGCATTTTCTACTCTTTGAGCTGTTTCTTTTGATACTTAATGCCATTTTTCTAAACGTTGGGCTTAGACTGCTATTTTTAAAAATCTGTATAGCCCTAGCCAGTATGGTTTAGTGGTTAGAGCATCAAGGGCAGGTGTCTTGGTTGCAGGTTCATCCCAGCTCCAGTTGGGGGTGTGTGTGGGAGGCAACCAATCGATACCTCCCCCCACCCTTCCACTCTCTCTGAAAAGCAGTGGAAAGAAATATCCTCGGGTGAGGATTAAAAAAAAAATCTGTACAGATTATTCTCTAGACCTGCACAGCTATCATCCGTGATCTACCTTCCCACATATCGTAGGTATTTCCTTCACCCCGCTATGTTGGGACTCCCTGTTTGTTGGACACCATATCTTCCTCCTCTATTGTTTATACTTTAATTCCTCCATAAAGTTCCTAGGAAAAAGGTGCATGGGTTATAAATTTGCTTGTGAATCTGCAAATATGAAAGTGTCTTCATTTTTTCTCATACTTGATTTATAGTTCCCCTGGGTATAGAATTCTAGATTGGATGGTATTTTCTCTGAGTTTAACAAGAATTGCTCTATTGATTTCTTGCTTCTATTATTGATAATGATAGTCCGATGGTGTTCTGAGTCTTGATTTTTTTTCCCCGCTCCTTGGTTACTTTTAGGATCCTATCTTTGTCCCTGATGATAATCAGCCTCACTGGGTCTCGTTTTATCTATTGTGTTAGGCATACTGAGGGCTTTAATTTGGATTTTTCATTTCTGGGATTTTCTTGAATTCTTAAATTCAAACCAGATTCCTCCTTCTCCCCCAGTTTTCCTATTTTTTCTTTCTGGAATTCTTATTATTTGTGTTTGGAACTTAAGGACTGATGGGTCCTTTAATTTTCCTAGTTTTTCCATTGTTTATCTTTTTGCTTCTTTGTCCTACTTTCTTGGAGGTGTCTTGAACTTCATCTTCAGACTCTTCTAGTGAGTTATATATTTCTACTATCCTGTTTTCAACTTTCAAGAGGTTTTTTTCTCTGTTGCTTATTAATAGTTTTCTATTTTTGTTTTATGGATGAAATAGCTCTCTTCTGAATATGTTAATTATAATTTTAAAATATTTCTTCAGCCTCTTGCCACATCTCTATTTCCTTAAAATATGTTTACTTGATCATTTGTTTTGGTTTTTCATTTAGGGAATTTCTTTAAATGTACAACCTTTGCTATCTAACTCATATTCCAGAATAAGCCATGGAAAAACTAAAAGCTAAATTTGCCACAGTTAACTGGTAGTCTTTGTTATAAGATGATTAGCCAGGAACTCAACTTTTGGGAATGGGAGGGTTACCTCTAGCAGTCAGTATTTGTAAATGTTTTTCTCTTGGCCAGGTTCTTCCTCAGAGAGAATGCTCCTGTTGTTGGCTTATACACCTGGCTGCAACATTTGCAGAGCTGAATGGGGACAGAGCTGGGGATATTTACTTTTCAGGTTTCCATTAATCCCCAGATTTTTAGACTGGCAGGGCTTCCCCTAGTTGTGCCTAAGTCCAAAGTCTCTTTAAAAGTTTCGAGAGCACACACTTCCTATCCTCTGACCTGTGGATACTTGGAGTTAAGGTGGGAACCTTGGCGTGGAACTTCTACCCTCTTCTCCTTTTTTCAGGCCTGCCCGCAGTCTCCACTTTCAGAGGCATTCTGTTTGGTTTATCTCAGCACAATTCAGTTTGTTTTGGGCTTCCCCTTAACGTGCTCTTGCTTTTGCTTTCTTTGCTCTGCTAAATCAAATATCTTAACCGTTTGCTTTTCAGCTTTGAAAAACTTCTTCGTTGTTGTTTTCTCTTCTTTGTCTTTGAGTATTTTATGTTTTAAATTCCATTTTAGTGGAGTTATGGAGAGGACAGAAGTAAATGCAGGTATTTAGTGCGTTATGTTTCATGGAAAATTCAAGCTTATTTCTTTGATGCCCTGTTTCAACATAAGACTTAGTAGCAGCTATTTTCATCTGGTATGCCATAGCACACTGGTGGGCCTCAAGAATTTTTAAAACATGCACTACCTATTTAGTAAGGGGCACTGACCTCTTTTCCCTTAGATTGTCAGATAAAAAAATGATAACAACCGACACAACAATAGCCATCTGGTGTGAATGAATAAAAATTATACCTTTTTGTTGTTGTTTTTAGATCAGCAAAAAATATATTTTTTGGTGTGACACGGAATTTTTTAATTTTTATCGGTTGTCAAATGATCTGTAATTGAAATATTTTCCTTTGTAGTTAGTTCTTAACTAGCTGGGCATTCCACTGCACTGCTGTTGATGTTGTCTGTGATGTCATGAGTGTGGCAGCCATCAACATTGCAGTCCACAGACTGGGCAGTCCCCAGAATCTCTTTAAAGTTTCCAGAAAGTTCTCTAGCTTAAGATCAGTGCCACATCTATTGGGCAGTGTTGACAATCTCATCAGAAGCGATGCTTCCAGTGTGCTTAAAGTTTTTGGGGTTTTTTTTTTATCCTCACCCCAGGATATTTTTTCCATTGCTTTTCAGAGAGAGTGGAAGGGGGAGAGAGAGAAGAGGATGTGAGAGAGACACATCAATTGGTTGCCTCCCTCACGCGCCCCAACTGGGGCCAGGGATCGAGCTTGCAGCCGATGTACATGCCCTTGGCCAGAATCGAACCCAGGACCCTTCGGTCATTAGGCCGACACTCTTACCACTGAGCCAGACCGGCTAGGGCATGCTTAATGTTTTTGCTTCTTTCTGTCTCGTGGCGGTTCTTTGAGGGCATTGATGATCAGGGAAGAGGCTGAAAGCACTACCACAGTCCAGGCCTTTCTGTTCTGAATGGTCAGGTTTGCTGTAATCCTCAAATCCTTCCAATCACTGGTTGCTTTGGCAATCTCATCACCAACCTTTTTTGGAAACAGGCCCCTGGGGGCCGAGGCAGAAATGGCACTGACTTCACCACCGTTCCACCTCAGTTATTCAACTTTGATCCTGTTGGGGCGTGGTGGAGGCAATTGGTGTTGTATGAACCTGGATTCTGGAAGACTGAAGAAAGTTGCACCGAAGCCGAAAGTATGCTGCAGAATTTTAGAAATTAGTTTATGTGTACCATGAGATGAAAAAGGTTGAAAATCACTGGCTTATAGCAATTGCAAAATTTTGCTACAGTAGCAGAATTGTACAGGACATAAATTCATTTGATTTTTGCTACCCTCATGGGTTAATGCCTAACCCATAGCTTGCAATAAGGGAATGACATCTGAATGACTTTGGGAAGTTAACAAGTAGAATAACAGAAATTTAGGTTTATTAGTCACTTAAATGATCCTTTTGCGGATGTGGAAACAAACCTGAAACCTGTTTCAGTTGAGAAGTGGCTTTCTTATGTTCATTCACTTATCTATTTAGAACTAGAACTGAGTTTCTTCTCCAGGGTTCTTTTTCTTACCAGTATGGTTCTGTTCTCATTAAAGTACCAGGAAATAGGAACGCTTTATCCATTGCTTATGTCACCCAAATGTCCTGTTAATTTAGTGTAGGTTTTAAGTGACAGTCATGGAATTTTTGAATGTTTTTCTTCCTGTTAATATTTGGGGTTCCAGTTTTATTTTGGTGAATTTTAAAACTTGAGAAAATTTGTCTTACTATTTAATGATGTTACTATCTTGAAGAATTATATTGAGCATTTTAAAGGTTTCCTTTTTCCCCCTACTGTTCCCTTCTCAGTGGGTTCCAAAAGTTCTCTGTAGGGGAGGGTGGGACTCTTTCCCGAATATAATTATAACAGGTAAAACTATTTAGAACAAATTAGTATGTCTGTTAAAATTTTTAAGTAATGTGGAAAAGGAAAGCAGGTGTTATAAAAATGTCAACCGGTTTGTTTGGAGAAATCATGGAATACTTTCTTTATCAATTTTTCAGTTCTCAGTTCTTATCTTCTAATACCCCTTCCTGCATTTTACTCCATACTACATAAACCTTTTGTCTTATTTCTCTTTCTCTCCTATAGTCTGTATTTTGTTCAGTTTGCCCCAGAACACCACTGAGTTCTATGTTGAATGAGAAGTCTTTGGCATTTTCACTTATATGTAAAATCTGTAGGGCTGAAACTCTGCTTTATACTTTTAAATAAAACCACTTACACACGTATTTATGGAATGCCTTCTTTGACTGAGGCACTGGGTTCTCTGTAGGTGCTAGCATCTTTTTGGGTACATATTAGCTCTCTGACAGATTCCTGATGGTTGGTGTAACTCCACCTTTTCTCTAGTCACTATTACAAGGCAATTGAATGGGCTCATTGTGTGACATTGGTGACTAATAATACCACCTGGGAGCAGAGTGGGGAAAACCTGTTGTTTGGAAGCTAAGGGGTCTAAAGTTCCCCTATCTGGACATGAACGTGTTGGAAGAGAAGCCCTCTGAGATTCCTTATAACCTTCAGATTTCATGATCATAAAGAGGGGCTTCCAGTGAACCAATGGGACCCTTTATAACAACTGACTGACAAAAATAATATCTCTTGGGATTGAGTGGAATCCAACAGAAATTTTACGTGACTGAGCTAAGCTGTTGCAAATATAATCTGAAGTAACCTTAGAACAGTTAGAATGATAGAGCTTTGTTTTTTCTCTCTCCCTAATCTAAATTTTTTTTTTTTAATATATCTTTATTGATTTCAGAGAGAGGAAAGGAGAGGGAGAGAGAGAGAGAAACATCAATGATGAGAGAATTATTGATTGAGTCTGCAACCCGGGCATGTGCCCTGACCAGGAATCGAACCCTGATCGCCTGGATCCTAGGTCGACACTCAACCGCTGAGCCATGCCCGGCTGAGCTCTTTCCCTAATCTAAAGTTAAACAATGCTTTGTGATTATACTTTGGAAATGTATTTTTTAATTTTTTCTAATTTTTATTTTTTATTGTGAAAAATGATATATGTGAAATACATTTAAAAACATACATACATTTTAAAGACTATTAAAATAAAAGCTGAGGTTACCAGTCTGTAAGTGTAAAAGTTCCCTGTGTGGCCTGGCCAGTGTGGCTCAGTGGTTGTCATTGTCCTATGAACCAGGAGGTGGTAGTTCTATTCCCAGTCAGGACACATTCCTGGGTTGCAGGCTCAATTCCCAGTAGGGGGCGTGCAGGAGGCAGCCAATCATTGACTCTCATCACTGATGTTTCTATCTCTCCCTCTCCCTTCCTCTCTCTGAAATCAATAACAACATATTTATTACTTTAATTAAATTTATTGGGGTTACCATGGTTAATAAAAACACATTTTTTTTAAAAAAAGTTCCCTGTGTGACCCTCCCTTATGCGCCATCCCAGGTTAACCATTATCCTGACTATTATCAAGAAAGTTAGGACTTTGCTTCTCTTTATTATGTTTTAAATTCTACCTTGAAAGCAAAATGGCTCAATGATTAAAGGCCGCTCTTTTTACATGAATATTTTATTTATTTATTTATTTATTTATTGAGGTATAACTAACCTATAACATATGTTTCAGATATACAACATAATGATTCAATGTTTATATATATTATGAAATGATCACTACAATAAATCTAGTTAATATGTGTCACCATGCATATTTACAAATAAATTTTTTCTTGTAATGAGGATATCTAAGATTTACCCTTAGCAACTTTCAAATATGCACACCATTATTATTTACAATAGTCACCATGCTGTACATTAGATCCCCAGGACTTATTTTATAACCAGAAGTTTTTACCTTTTGACTCCCTTCACCCATTTCACCCCCCACCATCACCCCCACCTCTGGCCACCACCAATCTTTCATTTTCTGTATCTGTGAGCTTGCGTGTGTATATTTTTCTTGTTTTGTTTTTGTTTTAGATTCCACATGTAAGTGAAATCACCTGATATTTTTCTTTCTCTGACTTATTTCATTTAGCATAATGACCTCAGGCTCATTCATGTTGTTGCAAATAGCAAGATTTTATTCTTATAGTTGAGTAATATTCCTCTGTGTGTGTGTGTGTGTATCTCAGTCTCACATTTTCTTCATCTATTCATTTATCAATGGACATGTAGGTTGTTTCTATATCTTGGATATTTTAAATAATGCTGCAGTGAACATGGGGGTGCATATACCTTTTGAGTTAGTTTCCTTCAGATATATTCCCAGAGGTGGAATTGCTGGATTGTGTGGCGGTCCTATGTTTAATTTTTCGAGGAAAAATACTGTTTTCCATAGTGGCGGTACCAATTTATATTCCCACCAACAATGTATAAGGGCTGCCTTTTCTCCATATCCTGACCAACATATATTTTATTTTTTACAACAGGTATTACTAGGAAAATACTGAGTAACATTTATTGAGCACTTACTTCATGCCATTTATTCTTCTGAGCACCTTACACATCCTAACTCCCCAACAATTGTATGAGATAGGTGAGGAAATTGAGGCATGGAGCTAGGAATTTGCCCCACTGGGATTCTGATTCATCCAGTCTGGCTCCTAAACCTCCTCTCTTAAATACTATACCTCATTAGGGTATTGTTAAGATCTGCATTTATTTTGCATCTTTGAATTCTCTAACCAGATAACAGTGTAGCCATTAAGTTCTGTATTGTTTCTGCTAGAACCATTTTGTTGGAAAGTTTAGGCTTTTAGATTTCATTGCTTGGCACAGAAAATATATTCCATTAATTTATTGATATCTTATTATAATATTTTTACTATTGTTCATTTCAGAGCCCTTCTAAAACATTTATTTTATAAATATTAGTTTTTTAATGGAAATTTTCAGGGAAAACCAACATCACTTATATTTGTAGTAGTGAATAGTGATATTTAGGTTAGAGTTAACTTTAATTTTTAAAAGAGCTGTGACTAAAACTCGTGGACACGAACAGCAGTGTAGTGGTTGCCAGAGGGAAGGAGGTGGAGGGATGAAGAGGGTTCTAATACATGGTGATGGGAGAAGATTTGACTTTGGGTAGTGGACACACAGTGCAATATACAGATCTTGTAACATAGAAACCCACACCTGAAACCTATATGTTCATATTAACCAATCTCACCCCAATAAATTTAATTTTTAAAAATGCTATTATGGTATAGGAAGCATTTTTCTAATATAATATTTTTAAATTCTTACTTAAAATATTTTCATGTTTGTAAGACAAGTAATATTGACACTTTTAAAAATATAATCTTGAAGAGATAACTTATTTATAAAACAGCTACTGATTCTATTTAGTGAATTAATGTTCCCTTTGCAGTGTTTTCTCTGAAAACAACTACCTGTAATAAGTCTTTATGTTTAAATTTTAAAGTTAGAAACTTCCTTTAGGAGAAGTGTAGATTTACAGCTCCATAACTTCTCAAACAAGGCAAGTAAAGTCCCTCAGGATATTGCTAACTGCCAACTAAGTTTGACTGTGGCACAAAACTTTACTTAACCTCATGTTTTTTTGACACTGATTACTGGAATCGAGCTAACTCAGAACAATTACCTTGGGTCTAGGCTATGCTGTTTTGTTGCTGTGTGATCCTGGGCTAGTCCCTTAATAACCAATTTGAGTACCCATTCTTCATCTGTAAAGTGCCACTGACACCTACTTCATTGTGAGAATTAACTGAGCAAATATACATGAAAACACCTCACATAGTATCTAGTAGGAGTCTAATAAATGTTCATAAATGTCCTCTTCCCATTAAAATTGCCATGCTGTACTGACAAAATTGTTGTATAGTATTTACAAATATGCTTGGCAATGATAGAATTAATGTTTTAAAAATGGTTTGAATATGTGCTGGCAGACTGAACTCTACCAATTGATAGTAATATATGTGGGGAGTATAAAGAGCAGGATTAGATTTAAGCACAGTTAGGAAATAGCAACTCTGGTGTATGCTATATGGAAAGTCATTTTGTGGCTAACACTGTGGCTCTACAAACTAAATGGGATTTGATATTGCTTTTGTTTGCATATATTTATCCTTGATGGTTGAGGAGAATGCAGACATATTATGCTATTGTTTTTAGGTTATTTAATTTTTGGTGAGAAGGAATTCCCAATCTGGCCAAAATCTTACCTTTTAATCCCTATCAAACTGTTAGTTTGACCAGGATGTTATTTAAAGACCCAGATACCAAATACATTTTAGGATTCTTGAGATGTACCTGAATGATCAGGCTGTTTTATCCCAGCATGCCCCCAACCTCCTGGAATGTTTGAATGTCAATGCCTCTTCTCACCAGAATAATCTTGGCTTTGCTCTCTTGGGTAGCAAGGAAAGAATAGCTAACCCATGTGCAGCTTTTGTCAGTTTACAATGCACTTACGCACACATTTTCTTATTTGATCTTCACAGCACCCTTGAAAAGGAGTAGAGTTGATGTTATATCCATTTATAGGTGAAGACTTAGAGGACATTAATGAGTTGCCCAAGGTCACACTGTTAATGAGTGAATAACCTGGGGCTTAAACCCAAGCCTTCTGAATCTAAGGCTTTTTTACTCTCCCATGTTCTTATGCTCCTTATAAATTAACAGACCCATTTATTCCCTTATTAGATATGAAAATCTATCAACAAGGCAGGAGGATTCCTACATCCGTTTGAACCCAACCATTTAGGGAAGAAACTTTCTAATGTGGGACTAGATTATTTTTCATTCTGAGACTCTGGATCTCTTACCCCAAATTATTTTTATTTAAGAAGGCCAAGACAATGGGAAATGTTTTGTACTAATACAAAAATGTATGTGTAGAGAGATGATAAAAATTATAATTTATAGTGTGTAAGTGCCATATGACGTTTTTAGTTTAAAACGCATTATAAATGTTAGAAAGCATATGACCTAAGAAGTAAACTTTGCGATGCACTTAAATTTATTTTTTAATTGATTTTTTGGGGGAGAGAGAGAAACATCAGTGTGAGAGCAAACATTGATCAGGTGCCTCCTGTACTCCCCCCACCTGAGATCAAGCCTGAAATTCAGGCACCTGCAATCCGTCAGTGCACGGGACAATGCCCAACCAACTTAGCCACACCAGCCAGGGTCATTTATTTTTTAAAGCTTCTTGTTTTAATTAAACAAGCACATATTAACAGCCACATGTGAATCCCAGATGATTAAAACAGAACAAAAACAAAAGTGACCTGCACTGCAGCTAGAAAAAGCAAACTTTTTGGCTTATGAGAAATGGTGTGTGTGTGTGTGTGTGTGTGTACACATGGGAATTTTTCAGGAAAGCCATTCCATTCCAGTCTGGACAAATAAAAGCACAGACCATTTCTGGTTTTGTTTCACCCAGAAGTAAACAGAGTAGTGAAGGTATTTTTTTTTAAATAGCAACAATTGTACTCATTAAAAAGCTTTTTCACTGAAGGAAAAAACCTTCCTGTCTATGGTGAGAACACTACCCAATAAAGGAACTATTTTAATTCTTTTCATAGAGTTGATTGACTTTCTAAAGGCCTTATGCTTATTCAGATTAGATTTTTGTTTACCAAGTTTTCTTGATTAGAGGGGATTAAAGATGGAGGCAGACTGAGTGGAAGCTACACTGACACTCTCCCAGGACCAAACTGGAATTACAGCTAAAATAGAGAAAAACCATCCTGAATAATCAACTGCAACTGAAGACAAACTGGAGAGCACCCATATAACCAAGGAGGAAAAGTGGAGACCACATAGGGACTGGTAGGAAGTGCAATGGTGCAAGAGGGCTGGGTGGGCTCCCACAGGCAACAGCTGAAGGTTTGGAGGGAGATCTCAGCTGTGGGGGTTCCCATTGAGAACTCTGGGGCCTAAACCCCAGGCTGGGCCTTGCAGACAAGAGTACCAGAACTGAGAAAGGTGCCTACATAACATCTGGCTATGAAAAGCAGCCGGGTTTCTGTCTGTCAGGGAGAGACAGCTGGAAATGCAGGTACCCTCTTAAAGAGCCAACGCACAAAGTTTCGTGTGTAGCCACTCACCTTGGGCTCCAGCAGAGGGAGGGCAGAGTGGACTGGAGCTATATGAGGAGAATCTAGGGTTGTGTGTTCTAGAGATAGAGCTCAAAGGGCACTTCTTTGGATTCCTGTGCCATGAGACATTCCTCCATACTGCAGAGGCAGACATCTACCTTCTAAGCAACTTTTGCTGGAGGGGGAAGCAGTTGCCCCACCCTGCTGGAACACCTCTCGCTCTACCCAGAGGAGTTTCTACAGCCTGAGGCTTGTTAAGAGAATCAGATTAATCAGCCTGCAGGCAAAGGCAGACCTCAGAGTGCTTTGAGTCTTTACCTGATCTGTTTCTGGACCCTGGCCTTGGAAAAGCAGACTTTGGTGTGCATCTTGGTCTGGTCCAACTGCACCCAAACCCAGCAGAGGAAACCTTAAGCTGAGAGTTGTTGATAGCTCCAAACAGGCTACTCAGGGCCAGTCACAAACTGCATTTGACATTGGCCTGCACCAGAGACCCTCCAAAAAGACTGAGTGTCCTAGATGATCTACCTAATACATAGAAACAAACTCAGCCAAAATGAGACAAAAAAAACAAGCCCCAAATGAAGGAACAAGAGAAGTCTCCAGAAAAAGAGCTAAATGAAATGGAGATAAGCAATCTATCAGATATAGAGTTCAGAATACTGGTTGTAAGGATCCTCAATAGCATGAAAAAAGATATGGAAACTATGAAAGAAATTAAGAATGACATAGCAGAAATAAAGAATACATTGGAAGGAATAAACAGCAGATTAGAGGAAGCAGAGGATCGGATCAGTGAATTAGAAGACAGGGCAGAAAAAATCAATCAGAGATCCAAAATTTAAAAACAGGACAGTTTAAGGGAGCTGTGGGACAACATGAAACGTGACAATATTTGCATTATAGGAGTGCCAGAAGAGGTTGAAAGTAAACAAGGGTTAGAGAACCTGTTTGAAAAAATAATGGCAGAAAACTTCCCTAACCTGGTGAAGGAAAAAGTCATACAAGTTCAGGAGGCACAGAAAATCCCAAGCAAGAAGAATCCAAAGAGGCCTATGCCCAGACACATCATAATTAAAAATGCCAAGAATTCAAGACAGAATATTAAAGGCAGCTAGAGAAAAACAATCTGCTACTTACAAAGGAGCTCCCATAAGGTTATCAGCTGACTTCTCATCAGAAACTCTACAGGCCAGAAGGGAATGGCATGAAGTATTCAAGGTAATGCAAAACAAGGATATGAAATCCAGTGTTCTTGATTCGAAGGATCATTTAGGGCACCTGTTAAACATACAAATGCCTGGGCCCCATTTCAGACTTCCAGCAAAGCTGCCCAGCTAACAGGTGCAGGTGACTCTCACCAGCAGCACTCAGTTCAGGAGCTATTCTGGAGTCTTCTGCTTTGCTTGCCCCTACTCACCCATCCTGGGATATTTTTTGAGGAAAACCCCCACAAAAGCCCTCTAATACTATTTGGTTTCTCTGAGCATTAGAATCGAATGCCTTTGTGAAATGGATAGGAGTTAGAAGACACTGAGTTTAGCCTGGCTTCTGACCCAAACAGCACTGGGACCTCCAGCAAGTCCCATGACTTCTCTGGACCTCAGTTTTCTCTTACCAAAAAAGTAGGTCATATCTCTCTTGAGAACCAATATTTCTCCTGTAGTATAAAATTCCTGCCAAGTCACAATAAACTTAAAAGAGGCGGTCCTCTATCAGTGATTCATTCAAATAACAATATAAAGACAATGGGACATGAAAAAATGAGAAACAATCTTTGTCTTCAGGAAGCTCACAGTCTAGGTTGTCATTTCATGTATGCTGTATCACAGTTTCATAAATCCATGCACCACATTTCTGCTTAATGGTGGAAAAAACATTTTAATAAAAAACTTACAAGAAATCAATTCATTTGGCAAGTGAACTTAGGTTTTACCACCTAGATTATTCTTTATTAAACGTTTTTATTTATTTCAGATAGAGGAAGGGAGAGGGAGAAACAATGATGAGAGTCACTGATCGGCTGCCTCCTGCATGCCCCTCCTGCTGGGGGTCAAACCCACAACCTGGGCATGTGCCCTGACCAGGAATTGAACCTCAATCTCCTGGATCATAGGTCGGTGCTCAACCACTGAGCCCCGCCAGCCGGGCTCCACCTCAATTATTCTGAACCACAGTCAGAGGATATAAACTCAACCCTAGCACCCTTTGTGGTTCACAGAAAATCATAAACCTCTCTGTTTTGCGGTTTCTGTGCAGAGGTCCTAAATTTGAACTTAAATCATTATTCAGAGCTGTTAATGGGTAAAATCCATGGCAAACTAATAATCTAGAATCTTAGAACAGTAAAGTCAGCAGATCTTGAGCCTTTGTTTATGCTGTCCATGCTGTGCAAGAGATGTAAAATGTTATATGTTTGTTTTGCATTATTTATTAGTCAGGGTGATGTGTACAAAATTTTAGAATTTTAAATTTGAGTGGGACTTCAGTGGCAGAGTATGAACTGAAACCCACAGGCTTCATAATACCTGGTCAAGCTCTCTTCCTACCAGTTGTGTTGGGCTTCCTGATTTTACAGCCAAGAGAGATTTGTGGGCTTCTTAAAATTTTATATGAGGTGTCTTTATTTAGTTGTGGATGCATGTAAAATTTTTCCTTATTTAGTTTTGGGGATTTCTTGTACCTTTGTATCTTCCAAGGTGGTTGGTCTGTTTGTTCACTTATTTATTTGTTTTAAGAGAGAGAGGAAGGGAGAGGGAGAGAGAAGGATCAATGTGAGAGCGACACATCAGTCGGCTGCCTCCTACAAACCCCCCACAGGGAATTGAGCTAGAAACCTGGGCAATGTCCCCTGACTGGGAATTGAACCAGCAACCTCCTGGTGCACGGGACAATGCCCAATCTATTGAGCCACACCGGCCAGGGCCATTTGGTCTGTTTTTAGTTTGATTAGATATTGACTGATCATTTATGATTTAAAAAATTACTTAGAACATTGGCTTAAAAATGTCATTTTGTAGCCCTGGCCAGTGTGGCTCAGTTGGTTGGGTGTCATCCTGTGAACCTAAAGATTGCTAGTTCGATTCCTCGTCAGAGCACGTGCCCGGGTTTCAGGCTCAATGTTTCTCTTTCCCTCTCCCTTCCTCTCTCTAAAAATTGATAAAAAACGAAAAAGGAAAAAAGAATAGCTCTGGTTTTAAGAGCTCTTTTCAGAAAAATGTCATTTTGTTGACTTTCTGTCCGACTTCAGAGAAGGCATCTAATTCAGGTTCTGAGCCACTGGTTCTTTGGCAGTGACAATGAGGATATGTTTTTACTCCCAAACCATCAGCATTAGGTATAGTTTCCTAGATTATCAATACACCTGCCTTTTCTACACTCAGGGCTGTCTTGAGTCATCTGGGAGATATATGTGAAAGAACTTTGAAAACCAAAAAGTGCCGTCATAGCATGTTGCATGTGTGCTGTCATGCATGAGTCTTCTGATTAACTGTATACTTGAGACTCTTCTTCATAAGACATTTTGCTATGCATGAGCCTATAGGTTGGGCCAAAAATGTCAAGAAAACACTTAAATCCGGCAAGGCCTTGCTAATAGTAAAATTATGGAGTGAATGGGTGGTAGACATAAGCCTGGAGTGTTAGTGCCTTAGATTGTGAATGGAAATAATAGGCAGACTTAAAATTTTCTTTGTTTAAATCCAGCCTCTTCTTTCTTTCTTTAATATGTATTGAGCACCTAGTAAGGACTAGACACTTTTTTAGACATCGTTGATGTTTACAAGTAAGACAAGATACTATTGCTATCCTTTAGGAGCTTACAGGTAAGATACTGGCCTTGCTGAAAAAGGTATAATCTTAGTTAATTTCTTTTCTGATTTAAATTTATTAATACTCTTTTGGTCAACTTTTTAAACATTTAAGAATATGAAATGTACATAATATATTAAATCTTTTTGAGATATGTAACATATAAACTATTTTTAAATGTATAAACGATGTGTTTTAAAGATAACCTTAATTAACCAAAATGTGGATCTATTCTACTTGGTAAACCATTTGAACATTCCCCATCTGACTACATTAATATTAGAGAGCTCTTAAAGAAAGGGCCTTGCTGCTATCACTGTAATGTTTGTCCTTGGTGCTAGTATTTTATTTTCTCTTTTTGGCTTTTTTCCCTTAATCCTCACCTGAGGATATGTTTTTATTGAGAGAGAGAGAAAGAGAGGGAAACATCGATGTGAAAGAGAAATATTGATCCTTTGCCTCCTGTATGTGTCCCAACCAGGGATCAAACCCACAACCTAGGGACGTGCCCTGACCAGGAATCAAACTCATCACCTTTTTGTGTACGGGACTATGCTCCAACCAACTGAGCTACCCGGCCAGGGTGGTGCTACTATTTCTTAAGAGTAGAAACCTGGGTTTGAATCCTAGTTCTGCCATTTATTAACTGTGGAACTCACTTGTTCCTCAGTTTCAATGTGTGTGAAATGGGACTAAAGATCCTCATAGTTGTGAGGATTGAATGAGTTAATATGTGTAAAACTGCTTAGATGAGTGTCTGGCACACATTGAAGGCTATATAAATGTCATCAACAGCTATCATCATCATCATTATTGCTATTATTGTTTGGCAGAATAAGAGTAAGTTGAGTAAGGTTTTCAAGAATGGGTTTTCTCCTCAAGCCCTGAAAAAATTGCTCTAAACTAAAGGTAGAAAGATAAGGATCACCAGCTATGTGCCAGGCAGTATAGTAGCATTTTACCAACGTTCTCATCTGAGCCTCATACCAGTGCTATGAAGTAGGTGAGGAAACAGGCTCAGAGAGTTAAGTAACTCGCATAAGGTCTGTGCTAGAAAGCGTGTACCATGATGATAACCAGTCTTTGCCTTGCATGACACCAGAAGGCCTCAGAGGACAGCAAGTTTCATTCACAGATCAGCTTGAATATGCTTGTTGGGGACCTTATTTCTAATGATGATGTAAAGGGATATCATCCACATTTTGTTTCTACTGTAGTGATTTATTTTATATACATATTCTTTAATTTCCCTTCCCCCATTCAAAAGTATACTGCAGTAGTTTAAATGATATTAAATGAGACCTAGATGGAAATTGTTTGAATGTGTGGAGTCTTATTAATAGTAAGTTGATTTATTATAATTTCCCAGTTTTCAAGATCACCATCATAATTATTGAAGTCATTGTTCAAATTAATAGCTGTCTCATAGGGCTTTTAAGCTCAAACTCCATGTAGTTAAATATCCTAGGTGCTGTTTAGAATATAATTGATTATTGTGGTCAGCTTTTGGAGAGCATCCAGCATTAATTAAAATAACTTGGATTTAAATGTAATTAAGTTAACTTTTAATCTTTTGGGGTTTTTAAAAAATATTTTGGTGTTCTTATGTTGAAAGTAGAGTTATTTGGATAGGAAAGAGGGAAGTTTTATGGATATAAAACCCCATCCGCACAATATCAGCTTAGCTTCTTGGATAAGGTTGCCTCAAATCCCCAGCCTGGAAGGTGTGGAAACTGTAAGCTCTTCCTAAAAATATTTATGCATTTCCTGGGTTTTATCTTCTAGCAGTCACTTCTGCCTCCTAGTCCTCTGTTTTTTTGCCTTGTACCTCTGATGTGCACTGTGTGCACTCAGATGTGAAACGTGGCTCTTCCTCTGATTTTCAGAAAGGCCCTAATTCACACAGGGCATTTGCAGGTTTGGTACACCTAACTGAAGAAAGGAGACAAAATAGAGGTGGGGTGAGCCTTACATTGCATTAATGCAACTCCCTTGGTAAGGCATCCCCATTCTCAAAATGTTTTCAGGCCTCACATGACCCCAGAGCTTCACCCCAACCTAACCCCAGCTTTGCTCTATTGTACTGACTCTTCCTTTCTCTCCTTATCATTCTTCTCTCCGTTCCTTTCTGAGACAACAGCAAATTCTTTCCCTTGTCTAATGCAGAGCAGTTTCCCTCTTTTGACAACCATTCTGTGATCTTGACAGCCATTCACCCCAAGGGACTGGACATGAGAGGTGGGGTGACCCATATTGAGGGAATGTATTTTCACAAAGAAAGTTCCTTCTGAGCGGAATTCTTGTGTTCACTATAGGATGACAAAATAAAGGATTTTCATCTTGATCCATGATGGCCAACAGTGTATACTAATCTCAAGCTTACTGAGTCCGCTTCCTGGATAAGTGTCAGAAACCTGATTATACATGTAATTTGTCCAAATCATATACTCTAGATATCTTTGACTAATCTAGTGTCCTTGTGTGTGGACTGTATTCCGCTTTTAAAGAAGCAGGCTGCTTCCCTAAAAGGCACAAACCACCTAACACAAAGGGGTCACCTCATGGCATCTCTCATTATTATATAGTTAAAAAATAATGGCAAAAATAATGTTTGCTTTTCATACTTGAGCATTTGTTACCAGGAATTAGTTTTTGTTTTTCTGACAGTTTGGGGTTATATACAAAGACAATGTATCATCTTTAAAACTTAAAGCAAATGCAGAAATGTATTTTTCAGGACATAAACCTTTCATACTTTCATTTATGGATCAGTCTATTCATAAGTGACTGAATCTTTGATTGCTCTTAGCTGAAAAAAAGATCACAGCTTTTTTCACTCTTTTGCATTAATTTTGAGTACTTATAGGGAGTTCATAAAACTGCATTGTAATAAACTGATCCTGTTTTTTAATTTATAAATAAAATTCATGAAATTGTTTTTCTATTGCCATATATTAGCCCAACCTTACAGATTGTTTTCCTCCATAGGTCATAGAGAAGAAAAAACCTAACCAACGACTGGAAAATAATATGGAAGAAGATGGAAAAAAACTTATTTAATGGGTAAGAAGTAAAATTGTAATGAAGAGTTATTAGTGAAAACTATTCGTAATAGCATAGGTAGCCAATCTGTAACAGGTGGCCGAAGTTGGCATACTATGCGTGTGTGTGATCAGTCTCTGTCGGTCTCCATCTTTGTCTCATCTCCATCTTGAACTGTCACCACCTTCCTCCTCCTTACTGGTGAAAATTTTTCACTACTGTGAATTAACATAAGCTAAGAAGGGACACGACCATATTTAAAGGTGAAGGTGGGGTCTGGGAACCAGCAACCATACTAAAACAAGTCGGGTAGATCTTGAAGGTAGCTGATGGTTGGATAGAGAGCATGTCTGTAATGACCTGTCAATATTAATCACCTTTTCTTGTTCTCCAAATACTGCCAGCTGCCGTGATGTTAGGCTCACCATGGGGATCCCATTCATTAGGCAAGTGCAGATTGTGTGTCAGGTGGTAATCAAATAGAATTCCACAGAAAGCCCAATAAAAGGTGTGACTAAATTTATGAGTTTATAAAATTTTTTAATGACACAAGCTCATACATTCTCATTGTTAGTCATTTAAACATGGGTAACCAAAGCCCTCTACCTGCATCTTAGCCCCTCCCAGAGAGTGTATGAGTGTATGGTACATATTTGTGCAACCTTCTTTGCCGCGTGTTTAAAAACTTGGGCTTAGGAGCCAAACTGGTTTTGACTAGCCACTGTTAACTTGACAGCTGGGCAGGTTCATTTCTCTGTGCCTCAATTCCTTGGGTATTAGACAGAAACAATAAAATGCCTACCTCATGCCATGTTGAAGATTAATTAGTTAATCCATATAAAAAACTTGGAATATTGCCTGGAAGATTGTAAGTAAGGGCTTGGTAAATGTTAGCTATAATTCTCATATGTATCCCAGTTAACATGCTTATGTACCAACCCTCCACAGATTAATCTTTTTCTGATATATACCATGAGTTAAACCTTCTTGGATAAGGTTAAACCCTGGTTATAAGGATTTTTTTAATTTTTTCTGCAAGTTTTCCTTTTGGTTTCAGGCTTCATTTCTCTCAGAGTATCCTGCTAGACTAAGTGAGAATAGAGTTAGACGCCTTCAGCTCTTACTGTATATCTTATGGTGTGTATGGTGCTTATAGGTGTGTAAGAATAAACACCTGTCTTTGGCTATGATAGTTTCATCCTGTCCATGAAAGTATCTGTGTCAGAGCTGGACTCACAATTCTCTTGTTTCTGAATAAATATGTCAAATTTTCTAAGATTCCGTCAGTCTCTTCTGAAGAACAGGTCTTTTGAGTTTCTTTTTTGTTTGTTTCACAGAATTGTAATGGTTTTGAAAATGTCTTTGATATCTTTTCCATGGCTTCTCAGCACTGTCATCTCTTTTTAATATTTTTTCCTCCTGTATTGTTTCGGGGCTCTCTTAGATTATTATGGACTATTCTTTCTGCTCTATTTTAGAAGACTAACATATAAAAACAAGTAAACATTTACTGAGTATTTATTATGTGTCAGTATTTGTTATTTTTTTTAGTGCTTTACTCATTGAATCATTGTCTCATTTAATCCTGTCATCCACTTATGAAGCAGATACTATTATTATCTTCATTTTAAAAGAAGTGAGACACAAATTGAGTAATTTGCCCAAAGTCACAGACCCTGTGCTGTGGAGTAGAGGGGTGCATGTCTAGTTAATAAACTCTTTTAAGGCTTCCTAAGGCGAGTGTGAATTTAAATAAAACAGAAAAGTGGAGTATCTCCTAAAAAAGTCACTATAATCTGTTTTTGCTTGTTTGTGGGAAGGAAAATTTGAAATCACGTATCTTAAGTATGAGGGAAATGATGTGAGATGATTATTTGTAAATAATTATTTTTCTTGACCATACTTAAATATACATTGGTTTTGCTTCATTAGGAATTGTTTGTGGTGGATACAAATCACTACCTAGCTAAGGACCGAATACATGTTTAGGAGGGATTAGAGTGAGTTGATTTGTAGATTACCATTTAGCTGCTATTCATAGAAACATGCAGACTGGAAGATTTAACCATGCAGCAGTTTGGAACTGATTGGAAATTGGAAATTGTTCTTTTGTCCCATTAAATAATATTTGAATGACAGTCAGCAGAAAGTTGTGGAAGAGAAGAAAAGGCAGGAGAAAGGTGACTTATGGGTCTTATAATTAGAATGTCATTTATAAGTGATGGTCTAAAAAGTAAATGTGCATTAGCAGTCGACATTTATATAGGAACTGGAAGGACTTATAGTACATGGTTTTTGTTCTGAGGTCTGTCTTGTCAGAGAGAAACATTGACTTTTCTTTTCTTCAAATAGCAATTCATTTTCTGTTGAAATATGGTAAAGTACAAAGAGTAAGTGACATTTAAAGTAACTAGTATGCTGATAAAATGTTTTGGCTTTCTTGTGAAGTGTGGTTACATGTAGTTAGTAACATTTTCCTCTCTCCATCTTTTTTTAAATTATTTTTTAAATATACTTTTTATTGACTTTAAAAAGGGGGTGGAGAGAGAAAGTGAGAGAGAACATTAGTTTGTTCCACTTATTTATGCATTCATTGGTTGCTTCTTGTATGTGCCCTGTCCGGAGATTGAATCCACAACCTTGGTGTATTGGGAGGATGCCCTAACCAACTGAGCTACCCTACCAGGCTCTCTCTCCATCTTTTTTAACTCCATTCCCTTGTTTGGGAATCCCTTCTGAATGTTCGTCAAAGTCTTTTACAACTGTGTGTTGAAGGGTGCTCCAGGGGCCCCTGAGACTCTTTCAGGATCCAAAACTATTTTTGTAATAATACTAATACATTACTTGCTTACAGGTATGCAGAGGAGCTTTCCAAAGGCTACATGATGTGCAGCCAACTGAATGCAGAGATAAGATAGGAGAGTCCAGCTGTCTTCCTTAACCCAGACATTAAAAAGATTTACAAAAGATATAAACTAAGACCACTCTTCACTAGATTTGCAGTAAGCACTGGAGTTGATTTCTACTTTCGAACATTACAGTGACCCCAGTGTGGGTCAGGATGTCCATGCCCTCTCTAGTGATTGTATAGATGGTGAGTGGTCACAGGCAATGTCCCCCACATAACACGTCCATGTAGATTCTAGTGACATCCTGATAGATTACAACTGTGTCTCCCAGCCTAGAGAAGTGAAAATTCTGTTCCTTTTTCATAACTGTGTTAGAGGGCATGTTCTAAATTATAAGGAGCTGTGGAAACCTGGCCCTAAAGGAGAAGGAAGCCTTTGGTGGTAAGTAGGAGCACCACCAACCTCACTAACTATTCTTGGTGTCAGCTGCTTCCAACTTTGGGAGGACCAAAAGGACCTTTCAGGACAGCCTTTTATGTTTTCAGTGTTAATTGAGCATCTGCTATGTTCCAATCCTGTTCCAGGGGCTGGAAATAAGTCAGCAAACAAAATAAAAGAAAAAACCCTCTATTCTCATGGAACTTCCATTCAAGCCTTTGAGTCCTTTGCCCTTGTCACAGCCTCCTCTCCAGGGGAATCTGAATTAATGGGAATGTAGCCACTATGGACCTTGAACACTGACTCGTGTTTCTCATTGTTCAAGTGTTGAAGATAGAGTGGAAACTGCTTGACATGTTGTGATTTATTTATTTTTTAAAAAGGCGCCAAATGGTTTGGGATTTTTCAAATCTTACATGGAACCCCAATCTAGCAATAAAGGTGGGCCTATTCAGTCACCCTCGTTGTGGTTATTTTACTCTTGTTTTGTTTTCAAAGTTAGTGCCGCATTTGTTAAAATTTTTAACTTAAAAAATGGAATACCAATGGATGTTAAATTTATTCTAATTGTTTTCTCTTATTTGAAGAAAAATGTTCATACATGTGTGAGATATTCCTTGCCTGGTGAGTTGCTCCCAAGACCTTGTAATTTGTTTAATAGACTTCTATACAGAAAGAGATTACTTGGCTCATTAAATTCTGTCACTTACTAATGACTTGAAGGTTAACTAATGCGGCCATCAGACTCCTGCTCACCGGCTTAGATGTCTGTCATATCACTCACTAACTTCAGACATTTCCAGATGCAGAGGACTGGGAATACCATTGGTATATTAATGGGAAAAGAAACTGACATTCAAAATGTGAATGACCAAAAAGTGTCTCTAAAGATTACTTTAATTTAAAATACACTTTAATAGAAGTTCTTTTTTAAAAAAAGTTGGGTTGCATTTGGCCTTCCCTTCATTGAAGGTGTGCAAGTAGCTTTCTAATCAGAATTCACCAAATGGCTGTTGTCTTCCAGCATTGCTACCTGCCAGGCGCCCCATTCTCAGCTGTGCCTGGTGTACTGAAGACCAGAAGAACATCTAAGGTTCAAATAAAACCCCAGTCTTCTGCCAAAGTGGAAAAGACATTGTCATTTGGCTGCTCGGGGCAAGGAGGGGAGAACGATGAGGGATCCTTTTAAAAGTGTCCAGCTTTTTAAATTTTATTCCACACCTTACATATATACCTTTATAGGTATGCAGGATCTTCGTGATCCCTAAGCCTTTCCAGGTTCTGAAGTTCTAGCCAGCTTGCTTGTTTATTTCACCCACTCCAGCATTTAAGTTTTAGCATGCTCTTATCTGTTACATTTCCCATTCCTCCATTTACTTTCTAGAGTCTGAAATTTTGATGATTCTCATCTCTCCTTGTGTTATCTTCTCCCATTCTTTCTGTCCTTATGAATTTATGCCCTTTTTACTCTTACTGTGATTTTACTGGGATTTTGAGAGGAGAGGAGGTAAATGTGTATTCATTCTGCTATGTTTTCCTAGAAGCCCAGGTTTTAACATAAATTATCAAGTGCATGTAACATACCATGAATCATGTTGGATACTTGATCTTTTCTCTAATTTAAAAATCTCGTCAAATTCTCTTGAGGCTTAGAAAATTCATTCACATTCGCATTCTTTGCCTACTATTTTTTGAGCACCTTCTATGTACTAGGCACTGTTATATAATCATTCATTTAATCATCACGTCAGCTTGGGATGGCTTACAGATATTATTTCTCATTTTAATGAATATGGAAACAAATTCAGTGTCACAGACCTAGTAAACGGTAATGCCAGGTTTGAGACAGGTTTCTAAAATAAACATGCTTTCATCCTGGACAGTTTTGCTCAGTGGTTAGAGCATTGACCTGCAGACTGAAGGGTCCTGGGTTTGATTCCAGCCAAGAGCACATATCTCAGCTGCAGGATGTTCCCTGGCCCGGGTCAGGACGCGTGTGGGAGGCAACCAATCCATGTGTCTTTCTCACGCCAGTTTCTCTCTCCCTTCCACTCTCTCTTTCCCTTCTACTCTCTGAAAAGCAGTGGAAGAAATAGCCTCGGGTGAGGATTAAAGAAAAAAACATACTTTCCATTATATTATACCTCTACTAACTCTTTTTTTTTTTTTTAAATATATTTTTATTGATTTCAGAGAGAGGAAGTGAGAGGAAGAGAGAGAGAAACATCAATGATGAGAGTCATTGATCAGCTGCCTCCTGCACGCCCCCTGCTGGGGATCGAGCCCGTAACCTGGGCATGTGCCCTGACCCAGAATCGAACCCCGATCTCCTGGATCCTAGGTCGATGCTCAACCACTGAGCCACGCCAGCCGGGCTCTACTAATTCTTTATTGGATATTAGGTAAATAGCTATTGTGGGTTTTTAAGCAGGGGAATACAGTATAGGATGAAAATGTTGTTTTTGTTTAATACAGAAATAGATCTAGTAGATCTATTAGATAGGCACCAAGATCAACTACAGTTAAAGCAGTAAGAGTGCAGGTGTGCAGTGTTACAGGCCTCCATTTGGGGGAAGGAGGGTGGCGGTAATAATGGGGAAGGTACTTAGGTTCAGGAAGCCAGGGGAGCATTTGAATCTCTTCTCTTAAATGAGCTATTGTGGCAAAGAACCTAGACCAGGGTCTGATTCTGTCATTTCTGCGCACAGATTAGCAGGCCCCGGTAACCGACTTGACTGTGGCGTGAATGAGGAGTTAGAGTGCAGGCTTTCAGGTCAGGCGAGGAGTGCGTAGTAGGGCAGGGAGGTTAGGAGGGGTGCAAGGAGGAATGAGTAAATTCAAACTACTTGCATGCCAAGTCCTGGTTTCTTGAAGGTGTGAACAGTGACATGTCTTCCGTATTTATTTGTGTGGTTGTATTTTGACATTTATCTGAATGTCCTGTGATCACATCACACATGATTACAGAAGGTTGACCTCATACATTCACGTTGTTTCTTGGTAGGTGATATGTAGTTGTATTTTGAAGCCAATCTTTAGTATTTTTCAAATCTGTAGTTGGAGTATCATTACTTATTTTCTTTTCAAAACAAATACTCTGATTTCATTAGCACACAAAGTATTTTTACAAATCAGTTTAAAAGACCAAGAATGCAGTGTAAAAGACATGAATTGACAGTTCACATAAAGGGGGGGGGAAGATCAATAGTTACCATAAGTTAGAGACATACAAACACCAAATATCTACTAGTCAATGTTCAAATTTTCCCAATTACGTAGTTTTAAAAATAGTTTCACTGTTTGGCCTGGCCTATGTGGCTCAGTTGGCTGGAGTGTAGTCCCATACACCAGAGGTAGCTGGTTTGATTTCCAGTCAGGGCACAAACCCAGGTTGCAGGTTCAGTCTCAGGTCGGGGTGTATCTGGGAGGCAACCAATCAATGTTTCTCTCTCACATGGATTTCTCTCCCCCCCCCCTTCCCTTTCCTCCCTCTCTCTTCCTCTCTCTCTCAAATCAATTTTTTAAAAAATTTCATTTTTTAAATTAGGATCCAAGTAAAGTTTAACCATTGCAATAGTTGATTTTATCTCTCACCTCCCTCCCCTTTCTCCTATTTTTGTAAGGTATTTGTTAAATTGTATCATTTGCCCTAGAGTTTCCTTTAGTCTGAACATTGGTGACTGTATCCCAGTGGTGTCAGTTAACATTTAATATGTCCTTTACTGTGTTATCTGTAAATTTGTAGTTAAATCTAGAGACTAATTAGATTTAGTTTTTTTGTTTGTTTGTGTGTGTGTTTGTTGAAGAAATAGGAAGTATTGGTGTATATTTCCATTAGGGGCTACATAATGTCTTTTTGTGTGTGTAATGTTAGCAGCCATTGATGATCATTTTCCAGGTCCACTAATTTATAAGAGTCTCCCATAAATGGAAATCTTAGCTACTGGCTTTGGTTAATATATTAAGTATTCTAAGGTATACAACATTTAGGTACAAATTACTTTAAACATTTTCTAGCTTTTTCTATTTTCTGCAGCTGTTCCCATTGGTGTGCTAGTTTATGTTTGGACCCTTTCATCATGATTTAAAGGCCTCTGTTTGACCAGACAGACCATCTTGTTTTTCAAACCCCAATTAAAAAATTACTTTTGTTTTTTTAGTTTTCATCAGGATATTTTCCCTTCTGAAGGTATGTAAGAGGAATCTTAGACGAAACTATTAGTAATTTGCCAAAGAGAACACTAAAGTAGGAAGTTTTTTGTTTGTTCGTGTGGTCTCGCATTCAACAAGGCTGCGTACGCACCTGCTGTGTTCTTGGCACCACGCCTGCCTCAGGTTGGTTATAGTTGTGGCGCAGCCAATCAGAAAGGCAGTTACAGTGTAACACGGCAGATGCTGCGTAAGGGAAAGTACGTCTGTGTACTCTGAGGGCACACAGAAGGTACACCTAACCCAGTCCTGGGGAGCAGGTTTCCTGGATGAAGGAATGCTATACTGATGTGAAGGGTAAGTAGGGTCAGGCTACAGAAGAAGCGGGTGGCCAGGGTAATGATGAAAACGTCCTAGGGGAGGGAGCAGCTTGTGGAAAGGCCTAGAAGTGAGAGGGCAGTTCTTTAGGGGAACTAAAAATAATTTAGAACAGCTGGATCGTAGCCATGGTGTGAGGAAGAGGGATGGGTTAGAGGGGTGTGCAGAATCAGGTCACAAAAGACGTGATGAGCCGTGAGTTTGGGCGTTATCCCCGAGGCAGTGAGAATGACATGTTTGGGAATGAGGGTGACTGCAGAAAAACCTTTTAAAAGACAGTTACAATAATGTGGGCTAGAACAGGTGGTGGTCTGACTTAGACTAGAGGCAGTGAGTGAAGTAGTTTAGTTCATTCCTTCAGAAAATAATTACTGAGCACCTCTTTTTTGGTAGGTGCTGTTCTAGGCATTTGGGATTCAGCAGTGACCAAAGTACACAGAACTCCTTGCCCTCATGGAGCTTCTAGTCTAGTGGGAGGAAGACAATAAATAAGTAAATATATACCACATTTAGGCGGGGGTAACTGCCAGGAAGGAACATAAGTCAGGAAGTTGATGAGTGTCAGGAGCAGTAAACAGAGAGGGATTTTATGTAGTGTAACCAGCGAAGGCTTCACTGCGAAGTGTGAGCAGCTTCATTTGAGCACACATTCGCATGAACTGAGGAAGCAAGCCATGTGGGTATCTTAAGAGTATTTAAAAAAATTTTTATTTTGTTAATCCTCTTCTGAGGATGTTTTTTCCATTGCTTTTCAGAGTGGGGGGGGCAAGAGAGAGCAAGAGAAACATTAATGTAAGAGAGACGCATGCACTGGTTGCCTCCTGCATGCGTCCTGACCAGGGGCAAGGAGTGAACCTGCAGCCCAGGTACGTGCCCTTGACCAGGAATCGAACCTGAGACCCTTGGGTTCGCTGGCCGACGCTCTAACCACTTGGCCACACCTGCCAGGGCTAAAGAGCATTTGAGTCAGAAAAACTGCACGGGCCGTGGGATCAGAGCGTGCCTGTGTGTTGAAGGAACAGTGAGGACGCCAGTGGGTGAAGAGGAGTATGTGAGGGCAGAACAGTGGGACATGAGGTCAGCTGAGCCCTTCGGACTCTGAAAACTGCGCCGACACATTTGTATTTTGTCTTTATCCACAGCCTTTAAGATGTCTGATAAATGCCTACTTGACAGTAACCTAGTTGAATAGTATAGCAGCTGCTTCCATTGAGAGAGGAGTCAGGATTTTTGTCTGTGCTGAGCATGGTTCTGGGAAATATATCCATCCATTGAGCCGTCATTACTGGTGACCTACATAAATCTCTTCCGTGATGCCTGGGTTACAAAGATGACAATGCCATGGTCATTGTTCCAGGTCCCAAGGACTTCAAAGCCTAATAAGTGGACAAAGGAAATTACAGTTAGGTGTGCCATAATATTGGGTGTGAAGAAGGTACTATGGGAAGACCAAGAAAGGGTTCAATAAGCTCTAGACTTAGGCAAACTTGTAAAATAGGGTAACTTCTGTATTCATTGCTTTTTCATTTACTGCCTAATCTTTGTGTAAACTCCCTTCTATCTTCTGTCCTTCTTTCTAAGTCCCTCAGACCATCTTCCTAAGGAAAGCCTTGTCTACAGGTCCCTGAATGAGCTTTCTTATTCTTTCCCAGTAGCCTGCAGATATAATCGCCAGAAGGAAACAGCTGCAAGCAAATATAAGCAGGTTCATATGTTGTTTATTTTATATTAATTTATAATTTAAATGAATAATGCTATTATAAAAAACAGAACTAAAAGAAGAAGCTTTAAAAATAAAGCGGCTTCTGTCCTATAGAACAGTATTTCTCAAACTTCCAACATTTGTATACCAGTGTCATAATTTTTGCCACATTCCAGTAACATCTGTAGCATTTTACTTAATATTTTCTGTAAACCAAATTATTTCCTTTAACTTAAAGCCTACTTGAACCTCACCCTAAAAAATATCCGTGGAGTCAGGGATTTTCTCTTATTTTATAAAGAATTAAGATAATATATAACTACTAAATTGAAAATATTGCCCCTGGACAGTTCCACTTCTGGGTAAGACTGAGAAAGCACACTCCACTCAGTCTCCCATTGAATGCAGCTAAAAATCTGGATAGAATATACAGAACAGCAGTTTGAGGACTCTGAAACGTCAACAGTAGCAAATAGATTAGAGAAGACCAGGATTTGAACTACTACCATCCGGCTGGAAGCTTCCCTTTTTATTTCTAGTATCTGCTGGCCTGGGTGCAGTACAGCCCAAACTTGGAAGTGGGCACCAGGCATGGAAAGAGAGGGCTCCAGGGTAGACCCTCTAGTTCTGACTTGACGTGAAAGGAGACTTCTAACACTCAAGGAAAGAGTGGTAAAAACTTCCCCCTTTAAAATTTTTCTCTCATTAAGAAAAACAACTTTTTAAAAAATGTTTTTATTGATTTCAGAGAGGAAGGGGGAGAGAGATGGAAACATCAATGATGAGTCATTGATCGGCTGCCTCCTGCACACCCCCCACTGGGGATCGAGCCCGAAACCTGGGCATGTGCCCTGACCTGGAATCAAGCCTCGATCTCTTAGATCATAGGTGGATGCTAAACCTCTGAACCATGCTAGCTGGACCATTTTCTCATTTCTTGTGGTGTTGGTACTGGCAGTGACAGTAGCAGGGCCCACAGATGCCTAAAACTCTTCACTTGGAGAAGCTGCAGTCCTAATAAGGTGGGGAAAATCCCCATCACTTTTTTCTTTTCTCTTGTTTACGTGCTGCTCAACCCCCAAAATATGTGGCTGGAAGACAGGAAAGGGGAGCTCCAAGGAGCTGAAGAATACCTGGGAGAAGATGGAGGGGAAGAAAGCAGCTCCATAGAGTTGTTTTTGAACTTCCAGGCTTACCCCAAACAGCACACGTGTGGATCTGACCCTAAACAGCATACAGAAACTCTGAGAATGAACATGAGAGATAAATCATGGTCGAGGTCCTAGACTGGCCACTGGTAGCACTAATGTCAGACAGGCTTGAATAGCTCTACAGAGGCTTTGAATGTGGAACTGGTGTTCATATCATACCAGCAGATTGGTTGCACCTTTGACCTGAATCCAACCAGGTTGATTACGTGTTAAAACAAAACAAAAAATCAACATTTTCCATTGGATTTAAACAGACTTGGAATATCATAATATTCAAAATGTCCAGGGTACAATACAAAATTATTCTGCCTACCAAAAACCAGGAAAATCTCAACTGAGAAAGACAACCAGTAGATGCCAACATTGAGACAGTGCCTCTCCCCTAAGCATGGAATATGCACTTCCTTCAACTTGACTGGCAAGCCCAGGCTACATGCCCACTGCTGGAATAGTGACAATCACCAGGGAGTGTCATGCACAAACTAGCTGAGACTTCCTAGGAACCACCTCTGGAGCTAGTGCTGAGGTCAGCTTCTCCAGAAGCGCATGGCCCTATTGAAGAACAGTGGCTACTTGAGGGAAAAAGCAAAAACAATTTCTTACTTTCAGACTTCATATTTTTTAATTTTTTTAAAAAAGTATGTTTTTATTGAGTTTTAGAGACAGAGGAAAGGAGAGGGATAGAGAGCTAGAAACATCAATGAGAGAGAAACATCATCGATCAGCTGCCTCCTGCACACCTCCCACTGGGGATGGAGCCCACAACCTGGGCATGTACCCAGGAATTGACCCGGTGACCTCTTGGTTCATGGGTTGATGCTTGACCACTGAGCCACACTGGCCAGACCAGACTTCAGAATTTAAGGGACTTTTCTGTAATAAGGTACAAAGAGGGTTGAAAGGAGGCAGCCTATCATATGACTCAGTACAAATTTTATTTTTCAAATTTTTATTAATTGCAGTTGATGTACAATATTATGTCAGTTTCAAATGTACAACCCATGATTAGACATTTATATAACTTCTGAAGTAATCACCCCAGTAAATTTACTACCCATCTGATACCCTATATAGTTATTACAGTGTTATTGACTTTATTCCCTGTGCTGTACTTTACATCTCTGTGACTGTTCGGTAACTACCAATCTGTACTTCCTAATCCCTTCACCTTTTTCACCCATCCCCCAACCCCTCTCCCATCTGGCAGCCATCAAAATGTTCTCTGTATTTTTGAGTCTGTTTCTGTTCTGCTTGTTCATTTTGCTTTTTAGATTTCACATATAAATAAAATCACATGGCATTTGTCTTTCTTCATCTGACTTATTTCACTCAGCACAGTACCCTCTAGGTCCATGCATGTTGTTGCAGATGGTAAGATTTCACTCTTTTTTATGGCTGAGTCATATTCCATTAATGCAAATTTTATTAAGCCCTTTGTGTGTTTTGCTTTTGTGTATGATTCTTTTTTATTTTTTGGGCAGATGGGTAAATATGCCTCCAGGCCACCTGTCACTTTAGCACTGAGATAAATAACCAGTTGAAGAATGCATCCTAGAGAGCCACACCTCAGCCTTTGTAGCTGAAGATGATAACCACTAACCAGTGATTGCTATCTAGCCAGCAGGTGCCCCCCAGCTGCCCACACTGGTCCCTGATTTGTAGCTGAGGGCTCCATGTGCTAAGTTTGGCACAGTGCACCTGCTACCCTCTCTTCAGAAAGAAATATTCCAGGTGCTCATCGATGCTACCTAGGTTTACCTGCCACTGTGATTTCTCTGAGTCTCCAGTGATGCCGTATCATTTGAAGTTTTGCTTTAGTGTATCTTCAAAGTGTTTCTTTTTCTTCTGCTTGAGTTATCTCCATTCAGCTCATCACACAGCAGCTACTTAGGAATGTAAAACAGAATTGCAGAAGGCAAGCTTGAGAAAGAGGCTACTGAAAGTGGTGGAGCTTATTAATATTCTAAGTTCTTATTCATGTTATAAGTTCTTAATGCCTTAAGTGTGTCGAGTTTTGAGTTGTGCAAGCAATAAAGGGGTCTAAAAAAAGGTAGTTTTAAATTGTAAACAAACTTACAACATTAAAGTGGCAGGATCAAATTGTGAAGGACTAAACAGTTGTATTTTACTTGAAGAGGTGACTAATAAGAGCCCAGAATAATAATTTGCCCCAAAATATCAGTACATTACCTTTATAACATTTTACCAATGAGAAGGGGAGTTCTGTGGGTCAAGTGGAAGGATCTTAGCAGCTGAGAGCAAGCTACTCATAGTCCCAACAATGTCAGCTTGTGATCTGGAGCAAGTCACAGAACCACTCTATACGACTGTCGTTTCTTGAGCTCTTACTATGTGCCAGGCATTGCTGTAAGCATTTTGTATATGTTAACTCATTTAATTCTCACAACACCTATGAGGCAGAAACTATTATTGTTTCCATATTGCAGATGAGGAAACTGAGTTCCAGAGAGATTATTTGTCCAAGGTCATATCCAACTAATTAGAGCATAGCTAGAATTCCAACCCAGGCAGCTTGGCTTGACCTTTTAACCACTATGCTATATTGCCTCTCAGGTTATTTATAAATGACACGTTAAAAATATCTACCATAACTATTTTACAGAGTTGTGGGAAGCAGAAAATTAAATAATAAAAGTACTTTTAATAAGGAAATAATACTATGTAAAAGAAAGATATCGCACAGGAGTCCAACATCATTGCTGGCAGTTACCATGTGAGAGCCCTTCCCTAAAGAACTGTAATACTTATGTATTACGTGTATATGTATGTATTTATATGTATGTGTGTTGGAAGGGTCTCTAACCCAGAGCATCCTAGCTTTTGTAGGAGGGTGGTGTAGAGAGCACTGGCTGGTAGTCAGGAAATCTGGGCTCCAGTTCTAGTTCTAACTCAACTAGGCTAATCCTTCTGATTGTGTGAGCCTTAGGTTCTTTGTGAAATCAGAGAGCTGAATCAAATAGATTCTCAAAGCTGGGAACCTCCATTCTTTCAGAATCTGGTTACATAAGTCTTTTTTAAAATTGCCTTTTAATTTTATTATTTTTCAGTGTCCTTTTTGCTGTCTTTTAAAATGTACATGTAACATTATATGTAACACATGTTAACGTGTGAAACATAAAAATATAATAATCACCTGTGAATTTGCAACCAGAACATTATCAATGCCTGCATTCTGTTCTTCTATCCTATACCCCATCCTCCTGTCCCAAGCTAACTACTGTCTCATTTTATGATTACATAGTCTTACAAGAGCTTATGGAGGCCATCTAGTCCCACATGCCTCACTGTCTAAAAAACTAACTCACAGGAGCTCAGTGACTGGTCTGATTGATTGATTGATTGATTGATTGATTGCTTCACCTGGCCCCCTACTCCCATCCCCTTTGGCAATCACCAGCTTGTTCTCTGTATCTATGTTTCTGTTTTGTTTTTTTTAGATTCCACATATAAGTGAAATCATGTGGGATTTGTCTTTCTCTGTCTGACTTATTTCACTTAGCATTATATCCTCTAGATCCATTTATGTTGTCACAAATGACAAGAGTTCATTCTTTTTTATGGCTGGGTAATTTTCCATGTGTGTGTTTGTGTATGCCACATCTCTTTTATACATTCATCTATTGATGGACACCTAAGTTGCTTCCATGTCTTGGCTATTATAATAATGATACAATGAACATGAGGGTGCATATCTCTTTTTGAATTAGTGTCTTTATTTTCTTTGAATAAATACCCAGAAGTGTTATTGCTGAGTCATGTGGCAGCTCAGTTTTTAATTTTTAAAAATAATAAGTCTTTACTGATTTCAGAGAGAGGAAGTGGGGAGAGAGATAGAAACATCAATTATGAGACAGTCATTGATTGGCTGCCTCCTGCACACCTCCTACCTAGGGATCAAGCCCGCAGCTGGGCTCCATTTTTAATATTTTGAGGAATCTTCATAGTGTTTTTCATAGTGGCTGCACCAATTTACAATGCCACTGCAATGTTCAGCGGTTCTCTTTTCTCCACATCCTCTCCAACATTTGTTAATTGTTGATTTTTTTTATGATAGCTATTCTTACAGGTGTGAGATGGCATCTCATTGTGGTTTTGATTTACATTCTCCTGATGATTAGTGATGTTGAACATCTTTTTGTGTGTCTGTTGGCCATCTGTATGTCCTCTTTGGAGGAATGTCTGTTCAGGTCATCTGTACAATTTTTAATTGGATTTTTTTAATGTTAAGTTATATAAGTTCTTTATATATTTTGGATATTAACCCCTTATTAGATATATCACTTGCAAATATCTTCTTCCACTCAGTGGATTGTCTTTTCATTTTGTTGATGGTTTTCATCGTTGTGAAAAAACTTTTTAGTTTGATAATGTCCCATTTGTTTACTTTTTCTTTTGTTGCCCTTGCCCAAGGAGACATATCCAAGAAGATATTGCTAATACTGATGTCAAAGAGTTTACTACTTATGTTTTGTTCTAGGAGTTTGTTTCAGGTCTCACATATAAGTCTTTAATCCATTTTAATTTTTTTTTTATAAGATGTAAGAAAGCGGTCCAACTTCATTTTTTTGCGTGTATCTTGTCCAGCTTTCTCAATACCACTTATTGGACAGACTATCTTTACCCCGTTGTATATTCTTGCCTTCTTTGTTGTAGATTAATTGACCATATAAAGCAAGAATTTATTTCTGGGCTCTCTGTTCTATTTCATTGATCTATGTGTCTGTTTTTGTGAGAACTGTGACATTTAGAATCATAGAATCATGAGGTTGAAAGGCTCTCCAAGGCTTTGTTCTAAGAGGACTCTATCTAACACAATGGTTTCCAGGTTTTTTTCTTTATTTCATGGATCTGTAAAATAGACACTTGTGTGCGCATGCACCCCCCCCCCCCCCCCCCACACACACACTCCAACCCAAACTACCATCTGTTGTCATTACTGTAAGGGAAAGGGCATTTACCTCTAAGAACATTGGAGAGATATAGTCACTTAATAAAGCACATTTTTCCCCCAAGAATAAAACAGAAATGCTACCATGGCCAGTCTGAAGTGTGGTTGGGACACTCATTCATCTGGATTCCTGGGTTAGATTCTGTTTGGGTTGAAGTTACTTTGGGATAGAATGAACTCCCAAATGCAAGCATTAGCAGATCATTTGGAAGCATGTTCGGGGAAGTGCTGGTTGAACTACAGTTTACCCTGCTTCTTAGTAAAGCTTTTAATGTTTGCTGTGGCAACCTGAGATGCCTTTACTTATCCAGGTTTTCTGTACTTGTCATCTATATGAGAGGGTAAGCTCTTGAGGTCACAGATATTGTTTGTGTTGAACAAATGTTTTAATGCTTTTTCTTCTTTTTCAATGTGGTTTAAAAATGACAAAATTTACTACTTTAACCATTTTTAGTGTACAATTCAATAGTGTTAAGTATATTCACATGTGGTGAAACACATCTCCAGTATTTTTTTCATCTTGCAAACCTAAAACTCTATACCCATAAAACAACTTTCCTTTTCCTCCTGCACTTCCTGTTTCTATGAATCTGACTACTTTATATACTTCATATAAGTGGAATACAATATTTGTCTTTTTTGTGGCTAGCTTATTTCACTTAGCATGTCCTCAAGGTTCATCCATGTTGTAGAATGTGTAAGAATTACTTTTTTAAGGCTGAATAATATACTTTGTATGTATATACCACAGTTTATCTATTAATCCATCCATGGACGTTTCTCTAATGATTAGTGAACAGTTCTTTATATATTCCGCATATTAACCCTTTATCAGAGATGATTTGCAAATATTTTTTCACATTCTATAGGTTGCCTTTTCACTCTGTAGATTATGTTCTTTGATACACAACATTTTTTGGTTTAGTATAGTCTTATTTGTCTTTTTGCCTTTGTTACCTGTGCTTTTGGTATCATATCCAATGTCATGAAGCTTTTTCCCTGTTTTCTTCTAGGAATTGTATAGCTTTAGGTCTTGTGTTGAGGTCTTTAATCCAGTTAATTTTTGTATGTGGTGTAAGATAAGGGTCCAACTTTATTTTTTGCATGTGGCTATCCAGTTTTCCCAATTTGTTAAAGAGACTGTCCTTTTCCTATTGGGTGGTCTTGGCACTCTTGTCAAAACAAAGATCATTTGACCATTTCGAATGGTCAAATAATCTAAGAGAGCCCAAGGGCTTATTTCTGGGCTCTCTGTTCTATTCCATTGGTCGATTTGTCTTTATGCCAGTACCACACTGTTTTGATTACTGTAGCTTTGTAATAGATTTTGAAATCAGAAAGTATGAGTCTTCCAACTTTGTTCTTCTTTTTCAAAATTGATTTTGCTCTTCAGAGTCCCTTGAAATTCCATATGAATTTTAGGATGAATTTTTCTACTTCTGCAAAAAATTCCACTGGGATTTTGATAGGGCTTTTGATGAATCAGAAGATCACTTTGAATAGTATGGACATCTTAACAGTATACTAAGTTTTCTAATCCATTAATATGATATGTCCTTCCATGTTTTGTGTCTAGTTTCCTTCAGCAGTATTTTATAGGTTTTTTTTCAATAACAGTTTACATTCAATATTCTTGTATTCATTTTAGGTGTGCAGGTAGTGGTTAGACAATCATATACTTTACAGAATGTTCCCCCCAATATTTCCAGTACCCATCTGAACCATACATAGTTATTGCAATATTGACTATAGTTCCTATGCTGTTCTTTCCAACCCTAATCTATTTTGTAACTACCAATCTGTACTTCTCACTCCCTTCACCTTTTTCATCCAGTCTCCAACCCCACTATCAGTCTATTCTCTGTATCTATGAGTCTTTCTGTTTGTTTGTTCATTTATATTGTTGTTTAGATTCCACATATAAATGAAACCATATGGTGTTTGTCTTTCTCTGACTGACTTATTTCACTGAGCATAATAACCTCTAGGCCAATCCATGATGTCGAAAATGGTAAGATTTCATTGTTTTTTATGGATGAGTAATGTTCTATTGTATATATGCACCACAGCTTTTTTATCTACTGGTCTATTGGTGGGCACGTGGGTTGCTTCCATATCTTGGCTGTAGTTCTCAATGTACAAGTCTTTCACCTTGGTAAGGTATAATATTATTTTATTCTGTTTTATACTATTGTAAATTGAATTTTTAAAAAAATTTGTTTTGGGTTTATTGTTACTTTGTAGAAACATAAATCACTTTTGTGTGTTGATTTTATATTCTGCAACTTTACTGAATTTGTTTATTAGTTCTAACTTTTGTGTGTATGTATCTGTGGAACCTTTAGGGCACGTGTGGGGAACGCCTGGCCCTGCCAAGTCAACAGCAACTTGAAATTCAATAAATCTAGGAGCTTCTTTCTTAGCTAATTTTTAAGTTGTATGTCCCATGAATGATGTTACAAATATCCAATGGCCCATGGCAGAAAAAAGGTTCTCCACCGCTGGTCTACACCTTAACTCTAAAGGTTTAGAACCTCAATTTTGTGAGAACAAAATATGATGACCAGTTTCTTAGGAGCTGACTTATGTGGTCAAAATATTCAGAATGTAGCTTCATTTGCAGTGAGAAATATAAATGTTAAGTATAGTCATACTTGAGTTTGGTGGTTATTGCATTCTCTCCCTGAAGGCAAGCAACATGAAAATCAGTTTTGGTTTTCTGTGTAAGGAATCAGTGCAAAGGGAGTCTGCTGAATGGTTTTAGTGACTAATGGCAGGCATTGGGCCCTTATATGATATCACCAGGCTCAAGTAGTTTTATTTATGAATTGGGGGACCTGCTCCACAGTGGTATAGGAAGAGGACTGCCTAATTATTGCTCTGAGGTTGTCGCTGCCCCCTCTTACTGGCCTCCAGTTGGTGGTCAGGCATAGGCTGACAGTCCTCAGTAGTCATGTTCTCCCTGGCTCTGAGGTTATACCTTGGTCACATTGATTTGGTTTAGGGGTACCTAGAACTCTGCAGTCACTCAGACCCCAAATTTTTTATATTTTTAACAGATGGATCATTGTGTCCACTATATTTTTTCTTTCTAGCTTCAATCTCTGAAGATAAGCCTTATATTATATTATTGCCATGTGTAAACATGAAGTGGTGATTCCTTATTTCTTGAGCCTCAATGACATCAACACCTTGATGGTCCTGCTCCCTTTCCTTTAAGGTCCAGATTTTATCTGAAAAAAATCCTTCAAGGTATTTTCTTTACTGTCAGACTCATAAGCTGGCCTCTTAGAATTAGTAATACCTCTTAGAATTGGTAATGCATTAGATGGTCCCTTAGAGGTCTGTTGGTTGGTGTCTTGGAATATATAATGTATAGTATTATGCTTCTGCCAATATTAGGTATGATGTTTTTATTTTTTTAATATGTTTTTATTGATTTTTTTTTAGAGAGAGGAAAGGGACAGGAATAGAGAGAGAGAAACATCGGTGAGAGAGAAGCTTCATCAATCAGCTGCCTCCTGCTCCCCTCCCACTGGGGTTCAAGCCCGCAACCCCAGGCATGTGCCCTGACTGGGAACCAAACCAGTGACCTCTTGGTTCCTGGGTTGACGTTCAACCACTGAGCCACACTGGCTAGGCTAGATATGATGTTTTTTAATTGTTAGTTTCTTCAAAGGGGTTTAATTCTTATTAGTTTTGTATGAGTGGTAGTTATAGTAATGATATATATATTTGGCTAAATTGGCTATAGCTCTATTAGATGGTTTGATGGAGACTTTATTTGCCCTTGGCCATAGGCTGTTAGTGACATGAACTTAAAAATAATTAACTGAAATTTGCTGAGATGTCAGGGTCAGACAATATATGTTCATAAATGAAAGGTTTAACTTTAGAATAATTACTGTTCTAGCTATTCATATGTATTACTTAGTGAATTACATATATACCTTGTTTCATTATATCTCACTGATATTATAATTAGATGAGTGTGTTCAACATTCAACACAGTTACTACAGGCAACATGGGAGGGATGCTGGAAAAAAGTATGAAATCAGTGAGGCTTTTGTGTGCGTGTGTTTGTATTTTTTTTTTAGAGCCCTCCCTCCTTTGTGTCCATTACTCTTTAAGGCTCAAGTTTTGCTTCTATGGGGTCTCAGGAAGTTATTCATACTTCCCTCTCCATCTAGTTCCTTCCTCACTGCATCTACCTGTGCAGTATCCTTTCCTTCAGAGCTCTGCTTTCCACTTCCTGCTGTGATAAATTCATCTGCACATAGTCACTAGTGGTTGATTGGCTTTGTGTGTTTCCCATATAAGATTCTATATTTGCCCTGGCTGGTGTTGCTCAGTGGTTAGAGTGTTGGCCTGCACACCTGAGGGTTGTGGGTTCAATTCCTGGTCAAGAGCGCATACATGGGTTGCAAGTTTGTTCCCTGGCCTGGCTGGGCATGTGCAGGTGGCAACCAGTGGATGTGTCTTTCGCACATCCATGTTTCTCTCTCTCTCCCCTTCTCTCCCTCTCTCTCTCTCCCTCCTCCTCACTCCCTTCCACTCTCTCTAAAAATGAATGGAAAAAATATCCTCACATGAGGATTAACAAAACAAAAACAAAAGATTCAATGTTTGCCTTCAATGGGGATGCCAGTACTTTAATCAGAATGGGCAGGATTGACCCGAAGGTTGGGAGGGTTGATATGGTTAAAATAGGAGCAGAGGTGGCTGGCGTTTATAGGGTTTGAACTACATGAAGTTCATTGCCTGGGTGTGCACTGGCCCTCTTTTCTCTTGTGCCTGCCCACTATAGCTGAGTTCCCAGAAGTACTTCTGCTTTATTCTTATACAAGAGACGAGGGTTCATGCACAGTTCACGTCTTTGAAATGCCTTCGATGTCTTATTTGAAAGAAGGCCCCTTTTATATTTTTGCCATGCAGCATGTTCTGTTGGACCCGTGAGTATTCAGTGGGCATACCCCCATTGGAGAGTGAGCTGCGACTGATTCTGCTTCCTTAATTCAACTGCATTTTTATGGTTTGTTTTTAACATCTTAATTGGACTTCTACTATCCTTGCACTGTGTTGATATTAAACACAATTTTTAAAGACGTAAGAGAAAAAGAAAATATTAGAAAAATCCTTTAATTTGCTTTGGAAAGATAGTGATTTTTCTCATTTTTAATATAAAAAAATCCTCTAATTTCTTGTTCAACATTTTATTATGAATGTCTTATTAGATGAAACTAGATAAAATAAGATCATATAGTCAGTTACCGTAAGCTGCTTGATTAGCCAGCCTGACATTAGGCCCTATGGAGGAAAAATAACTTCCAAGGATGGATGGCAGGTGGCCAAGTTAGCCAGTACTTTGGTGAGAGTGAGTCATTTTTAGAGTGCAGTTACATGGCCATTTCATCTGAGCCTCCCTCAGAACAACTCTTTGAAGTAGGTATTGCTCCCCAACTTTACAGCCTGAGAAACTGAGGCTTATAGTGTACCTTTCATACTTGGAATGATATTGAGGAGGGGTCCTTCACATTCAGCCGATTACCCGCCCCACCCTAACACACACTCTCATAGTCACCCTCCGTCAGAGAGATTGGTTGGGTGTTGATAGATTTAGCTGACCAGTAAACTGCAATCATGTTAGGAACTGTTCCATGAAGGAAGGGAAGATCCCTTCAGAGTTGGGAAAGGAAAGAGTCTGCCCACAGTGTTCACTTCTAAGGACAGTTTTTGGTGGTATTCCCCTGGGGAAGTAGAATAGAAATTACTATCTTGGTACCTCGGCTGATATGAAATTTCAGATGATGGACACTTGACTGACTGAGGCTCTGCTGTAGTGCCACTCTGCAATAAGCCAAAGAGGTCTGCACTTTGCCGCTCATAAGCTTATGCAAAAGAGGTTAGGGGCATTCTTTTTCCAATGATCAGTGCTTCTAGAATATAATTCCTTAGGCTTTCTATACATGGTAAATATCATCAGACTGCCTATGTCTAAATATTTTCTAATGAAAACATAATAAATCATATATGCTCTGTGTTTAGCTGCAGTCATCTTGCTGATGCCTGAATTTTTAAGATTGTTGAAACAGTCTCCTCAGTGTTGTATCTTTTTAAAAAATAAATAACACATGCTTTTTCCCCCAAAAAGGTACAAAGGTTGAATCTCCTTTTTGTTCATCTCCACCCCCAGTTTGCTACCATAGGGCTTATGGTGTTATCCTCTTAGTTGCATATGAGAGAGAGGGAGGGAGGGAGGGAGGGAGGGAGGGAGGGAGGGAGGGAGGGAGGGAGGGAGGGAGGGATTGTGTATGTGTATTTTTAGTCTTGATGGCATGTTATATACGCCATTCTGCCCCTTTGCTTTTTTCATATACTGTATTTTGAATTGTTTTACACAATTCAAAAAAACCAAACCAAACCATTGGTGGTTTCCGTTGTATGGCCAATTTCTAATTTACTTAACCTGTTCTCTATTGAAGTGCCTGAGTGTTCTCTTTGTAGCTTCCAGTTTTCTCCTTTTAGTATGTATGTAACAAATACCCCTTTGTATTTGGCCCCTTCTTTTTGCACATTTGTCTTCTTTGCTCTTGAAATAAAGTGCTCAAAATTTGTGTCTCCATTCATACAAAATACGATCGCGCTTCCTCCTGACAGATGCGCTTTGGTGTGTTTTTGGGAGGACACAGGACTAAATATACTGCTGTCATTTTAAGAAACAGGCCATCAGGAATGAGGGTCCCCTTCCTTAGCCACCGAAATAGCCAACACTGCTGACGATCCATTTGTGAATTCTAGTCAGATTTCGTTTCTATTCACAGAAATTGTCCCTTTCCCACTGCGGGCAGTTCCTAGCGTACATATGTGTCTTCCATACAAATGGCCACGTGTGGAAAGCCCTCTGCTGCCATGTGGGGAAAGCGGGAGGAGGGAGATTCCCAATCTCACTGCCTGTGCTGCAGCGGGGAAAGCAGTTCTTGGCATTTCAAGTTGAAACTTTGAATTAATCTGAGAATAATACATTTGGTAGCTACCTTCCATAGTGGTAGCACTAGTGTTCCAGTACTGTACTATAGATACATGATGGGCTTAGTGGGCTTTTTAACTGGCCCAGGTGCTACTCTTTCTGTTATTTCTATGGGAAACATGTTCCAGAGTCTCAACTGGAAAACAACCTGTTGGCCGATGTTTGAGTATTATATATTGGATCAGTTTGCCCAAATTTTCTTCACTAAACATCATGTGGACCGAGAGTAACCTTTATGTTACTGAGGTGAGAGAAACAAAAATATTTGGATATTTTAAAATATAATTTTTGTGCTAATGTTTGTTGCGACTACAGTGAGACTTAGAAAAATGTAGGATGAGCCCTGACTGTGTGGCACATTTGGTTGGAGTGTCGTCTCATACACCAAAGGGTTGTGGGTTCAATTCCCAGTCAGGGCACATACCTAGGTTGCATGTTTGATCCCTAATCAGGGTGTGTACGGGAGGCAACCAATCGATGTTTCTTTCTCCCCCTCTCTAAAAATCAATAAACATCCTCAGGTAAGGATTAAAAAAAAAAATAAGAAAGAGAAGTATAGAATGAGTTCCTTTCCACCTGCATGATCGGAGTTAGTGAGGAAGAAGCAGGATGGTGAAAAAATTAGAGATTTTTCTTTGCCAATAAAGGAGGAAGTTTCAGAGAGAGAAAACATTGGACTAAGCAAGGACATTTCAACAGACTGACTAAAGTGGCTATGTGTCCCCGAAAGACAAAGATACTCAGGAGACTTTTGTGGGCAAAAATCTGGTGAAGTTATTGAAAGAAATTTTGGGGGGCTGTAAAGAAGTTGCCACCTGAGTCCAAAGGGTATACCTGAGGCTCAGACCAAAAAGACAACGTTAGCAATCTCTGAGACCAACACTGTCGAGAAAAACTGCATTGCTACCCTGGCTGGTGTGGCTCAGTTGTTTCGGGCATCATCCTGTGCACCGAAGGGTCGCAGGTTCGATTTCCTGTCAAGGCACATACCCGGGTTGCGGGTCCTATCCATTTGGGGTGCATATGGGAGATAACCAATCTCTGTTTCTCTCTCATCAATAAAAAACACATATCCTCAGGTAAGGATTAAAAAATCTCTTTAAGAAAAACTGCATTGATTTGATTTGGTGTATGTATGGGGAGGGGGGAGGGTGCATTTCAAAGTAAAACTAGATGTGATGGTAAATGATAGAGATGAAAGATGTCTTATAACTTGTCTAGTTTGTGAATGGTTTTCTTTTGCTATCAGAGAGTATACTATTGGCTTTTTTTGCATCTTAAAAATTTTTTATGGAACTTTATAAGCATACACAAAAATAAAGGGAATAGTATAATGAATTCCATGTGCCCATCAACCAGCTTCAACTATTATGAACATTTTGACAATTTTGTTTCATGTATTTTCCTGCCTTCTAGAGTATTTTAAAGCAAATTCCATACATTGTAATATTTTACCTATAAATACTTCAGAGATATCTCTAACATATAAAGACTAAAAAATACAACCACAGTGCCATTGTCACATCAAACTAATAATAATTTCATGTTACCTGATACTTAGTGTGTGTTTATATTTCTCTAGTTGTGGACCTGGGGTGGTGGGAGGGAGGCTGGAAGGACGGATTACAAAGGGGCATGAAGAAATGTTTGGGGGTAATGGATGTGTCCATTATTATGATTTCACAAATATATACCATATGTCAAAACTTATTAAATTGTACACTTTAAATATGTGCAGTTGATTGTATATAAATTATACCTCAATTAAGCTGTTAAAAAATTAAGTGATATCGCCAGAGGCAGACAGTATTTTAAAACATTTTTAGCCCGGCCAGGCATGGCTCAGCGATTGAGCATCGACCTAGGATCCAGGTGGTCAAGCTTCGATTCCCGGTCAGGGCACATGCCCCGGTTGCGGGCTTGATCCCCAGATCAGTGGCTCTCTCATCATTGATGTTTCTGTCTCTCTCTCTCCCTCTCCTTTCTTCTCTCTGAAACCAATAAAGATATATTTGGAAAAAAAAAAAAATTTTTATCCCAGTTATCTCAAAATACCTTTTTATATTCAGTTTATTCAAATAAGGATCTAAATAAGAACCACACATGGAATTTGGTTGATATGTCTCTAGATTTCTTGTAATCCACAGTAGACCCACCCACCCCCTTTTTTCTTCATGTCATTTATTTCTTAAACACTCCAGATCATTGATCGTGTAGCATTTGCCACACTCTGATTTGGCTATTTGGCTAATTGCAGCCTTGCCGTAGCATGTTCCTATCTCCCATATTTCTTACACCCTGGTATCAGATCCAAAGGGTCCACTGGACTCAGATTCAATTCTTTTAGCAAGAGTGCTTTATAGGTGATGCTGCTGTGAACCTCTTATTGCAAGATATCGGGGAAGCATATAATGTCTGGTTGTCCTACTTTTCAGTGTAAAATTGATCACTGGAGTCAGGTGTTGTCAGCCTTATCCATCCATTATAAGATTCCCTGTCAGCTTTCACCTAGTAGTTTAAGGAGCTGTTGCTTAGATTTATTATTTCATTAGGGGTAAATTATTCACATGTGTGTGTATAATTTTTAACAGCTGTGTTGAGGTCTAATTTACATATAATATAAATTACATATTTAAAGGGCACAATTCAAGAATTTTTGACACATATACACATACATATGCACACATAATTTGACATATGTCTACATTTTCAATGATTGCCTACCTGCTACAGAAAACATAGTGTTTCAGAGGCATATGCAGGGACAAACCATGATTCTCTCAGTGGTAGCGATAGAATTTTTCCATGTGGCAGTGGAGTAGAAGAAGGACCCTTTAGTTTGGACCTTGCTTTAACACTAGCTTGTTAGGGAGATCATGCTAAAACAACAGGTTGCAGCAAGTAGGTCCCTTTGATCTAGAAGCAGCATAAACTACTAAGCTCTGAAGCAGACCTGTTTAATCGTTACACAGCCAACCTGTTGTCCTTCACTCTCGGCTGCCCCTTCTCTGCACACAGTGAGTCACAGGCAACATTTTTGAGAGAGAGATCTTCTAGTTTATTCAGGATTTCTCTGAATTTAATATCAGCAATCTTCTTTGGCAAGAGTATTAGTTTAATGAATCAAAACGTCAGATCCCTTGCCCTGGCCAGTGTGGCTCAGTTGGTTGAGCATTGTCCCCATGCACTGAAGGGTCTCAGGTTCAGTCCCCGGTCAGGGCACATACCCAGGTTGCAGGTTCGATCCGTGGTCAGGGCATGTACAGGAGGCAATCAGTCAATGTTTCTCTAACAAAAATGAAAAAATAGTCTGATCCCTTGAAGGCCAGCTGGTTTAGCTTTGTTCCATCTCCTTAGTTCCCTATCAGTCAACTCACATATCTTGATCACCAGGAGACCTGGATGAGACAGTGTGTATAGCTCGGTGCATAATTACTGCTACCAAACAAAAAAGCACAAAACATGTTCAATAGCTTCATTTTGCAAATATCATTGATAGTAGTATACCATAATACAGGTATCAGAATGTTAAGATCCACCTGAGAGTAAGCCTGCAATGAATGGAAAGATTTTTATATTCAGAAGTATTGTAGGACTCTGTGAATATATTAAAAATTATTTTGCTTTAAATGAGTAAATTTTATGGTATGTAAATTATATCACAATAAAGTGGTTTTAGAAAAGTATTTGTGAGATTTAAAAATACATTATCTAATAGAAATGATACTTGATGTTCAAGGAATAGATGAAATCGCTGAGAAGAGAGCCAAGGATAGAACTGTAAGAAAAGCCTACATTTCAAGGGAGAGAGACACATATGAAAACAGAAGGTGTGATTACAGGTGTAGGAAGAAAACCAGAAGAGAACAGTAGCCCCAAATGCAGGAGTGAATGTGTGCTCAGTGTCTTGTGCCAAATAGATGCCGATGGGGACTGAGAAAAGGCTAATACTGAACTTAGCTATAGGGAAATTGCTAATGACCTTCTGAGAAAATAGTTTCCATGAAGCGAAGGTGTTAAGGAGTGAGTTGTGAGGAAGGTGAAGCTGCACATTCCACTTGCCAGAAATAAAGTAGGCAGAAGGAGAGTTAGAAACAGTGTCAGGGATAGTCTGGAGGCAGGGCAGGCTTGGGTCGGTCTGTCTGTCTCTCTCCTGACAGGAGAGGCTTGGGTATATGTGTCCCTGGAGAGGAAGGAGGCAAACAAAAGAACAGAGACTGAAGGTATAGAGAGCTTACACCCAACTCTGGCTCTTACATGGTTGGAGAAGTTGGCATTGGGTACAAAGCAAAAGCATTGCTGGTTGTTTTTGTCATTTCCCTGCTCTGCAGCAAGCGTGCCCCCCCCCAACCCAGGGTGCTGTGAGCGGCCCTGCCCCCTAGAGGAACTCGACTCCTGTTTCATTGAAGAAAGCGCCCTAATGCAAGTGAGAGACATTATCCTGCAGGCATAACCTTAAGTCTGTTGTAACCCATGATTAGACAAACTCATTCTTGAACATCAGCACTTGGGTATTGATGCCAAATGAGTGACAGCACTCCTGTCAAGGCTCCGGCACACTCAGCACGTCAGCGGTACCATCACCTGTGGCCAAGAGCCGCTGCTTAAGTGGCCATTCCAGGTCTCAGGTCAGAGAGCTCAGCCTCTCCAAGGGTCTGTGAGCTGCGCTCTGACCTGTAGCTCTTGTCCACCCACCCTTCCCCACACTCAGGGAGAATGGTAATGAAGGGACAGGAGAGTGCAGCCTCCTCTGAGGACACTCTACCCAGTGCGCCATCCCCAGCCCCACACACTCCCTTCGCAAAGGCCTTCCCGAACAGCTTCTTTCCCTAACCTCACCTTCTCAGTCTCTCCCCCTACCTACTTCTTATTTTTATTATTAGTTTGTGTTTGTTATTTTAGCCTTAATATAAAAATTCAAAAGGCTGGATTCATTGTATTTATCATACAGCCTTTTAAAGCCCTAAAGAATATTCTAGAATTGTAGCAGTATTCCCTTTTGGGTTATTAATTGCATCCAAACGTGATTTCTACCTCGTTTTTAAAAATCGTTTTCTTAATTGTTTATTAATACTACATTATATTTTCTCTTGGAAATAAAATATTAGCCAAAAATAAGATTCATTTTTAACACTTGTTATTTGTAAAAATATATTCACTGGGTCTCTTCAAGTAGTCTTTACAGGTTTTGTGCTATGTGTAATTTAGGGTACATTTAGTAAGTTGAAGGGTTAAAATACCCTGCGCTGTCGCATATGGCAGTGAGCAGAATCGCAGATGTTGATGATACCACATAATTAGTATTCTTTTATGTAAATGAAGGCTGTCAGCATGTTACCATAGTGTCTACTCTCTCTGAAGCTGGAATTTATGCCACTTGGTCTCACCAAGACCAGGCAAGATTATTCCACTGTCCTTAGTTAAGAACTGAGAATTAATACTATGAGAGGGGAGAAATTGAAATCTTCCCTTAAAGTAGATAGATTCGCTTTATTTTTTTTCCTATTTTGCTTCTGTTGAGTTTCCCCCCCTAAATGCAGAAATGCATTTAGGATAAGATAAGAAATTTTGTATTTGAAAATAATTGGAATAGTCCAATTAAAGAACAAATCATATTTTCAAGCTATCGATTTTTATATGATTAGAGTGATCATCTCATTCACAATTTTTGTAATGATGTGATAAATCTAGAAATTTATCATCAGAACAAAAAGTAAGAATTGAAAAGATTTCATTACCTTCTTTTAATTTACTGTTTCAGAGATATTAACCATAGTATGATACTTTTAAATGTTGATAGGTTTTTTTTTTAGCTCCAATTGATTCAGATTTTATAAATAAAACTGTGGTAATTAAGGAAGCAAAAACTAATATTTTATCAGGTTTGCTCTCTCCATATGCAGACAGATCCAAGGTGTGCAAGCCATTTATTTAAAGTTGCTGATCTACCTAGTGATGGAGACTGTTCTACCTAGTGAAGGCTGTTCTTTCCCAGTTACACCACAAGTTTATTACTTTGGACATTGGGTGCCAGTCATACTGGAAAAGGTGTACATGTCAAAAAATGTAAAATAGAATTCCTTTCATGCCTGTAGGTGTTAGGCCTTGCTCTTAAATAAAGCGGTCAGAATATATATGAGCGGCGAATTAAACACATTGTCTTTCTTGAACTGAATGTACCTGAGAGATCGTGTTCTCCTTAGTCTCTGCTTTGTGTGTTGGTTAAGGTGGCTTCTTTCTTTTGTTTCACTTTTGGGTGCTTTCCATTTCATGATCAGCTACGTTTTCCCTATGGAGAAGCTAGTATGCCTAGCTTAAATCAGTGTGGTGCTGTGCAAAGTACCCCTGTGTGTTCCTGAATGGATTCACTCTGCCATCTGGCAGGTTAGTGAGTCGCCACGACAGATTTGTAATGGGAAAAGGGCTGTGCAGGAAAGGATGTGCGTGATCAGCAGATTTATAGATCAGAAAATGAAATCAGAAGAAAGAGTTTCCAGAGTGCCCTTTCCATTTGATGGCTCTCCATGGACAGTGTGGAATGGTCTTTTTACTGTTTTTCCAATTTAGGTTTTAGTTGTTCCAGCATATTTTTTCTAGTACAGGAGTTGATTTCGTGAGGCATCGTGTTCTGGTGCTGTGTTGATGTATTCCCATTCACAGAAATATTCTCTGTAGGATTTAAAGCTGTGCTGTTTCATGTGATAAGATCTGAGTAGCAATTAAATTCCTGAAGACACATCAAGCCTCCTATTGGCCAAAATGGGGACTTGCCAGGTTTTGAGTTATAAGAAGCTGTTCAGTGAGTACTGAATCTTTTGAAGGAAAGAAAACAAAAAGAAAAGCCGAGTGAGCTAAAGATAGTATGTCCTGGTATATTTAAGTCTGTGCTATCAGATACTGCAGTTACTGGCCACATGTGACTATTTAAATTAAAGTAAATAAAATTAAAAGTGTAATCCCTCAGTCTCAGTAGGCACATGTGGCTGATTAGTACAGTATTGGACAGTGCAGATAAAGAACATTTCCATCGTTGCAGAAAGTTCTTTTGGGCAGTGTGGGTCTAACTGGAAGATTTTGAGAAAGAAAATTCTTTCTTTGATTTCTATGAGGAGTTCTTCATTCCTATATAATTTGTTGGATTAGCACAGCTGTTCTAAGGTTTTAATGTACAAATGAATCATCTGTAGAACCTGTTTAAAATGTAGATTTTTGCCCTAGCCGGTTTAGCTCAGTGGTTAGAGCGCCGGCCTGTGGACTGAAGGGTCCTGGGTTCAATTCTAGCCAAGGGCACATACTTTGGTTGCAGGCTCGATCCCCAGCCCTGGTTGGGGCATGTGTAGGAGGCAACCAATACATGTGTCTCTCTTACATTGATGTTTCTCCTTCTTGCTCACTCTCTCCTTCTACTCTCTGCAAAGCAATGGAAAAAATATCCCCGGGTGAGGATCCAAAATAAATAAAATAAATAAATAAAATGCAGATTTTAGACCCCTCCCCAGACAGGATTGGAGTAGTGACCAGAAATCTGTCCATATAAGTATCCTAGGGAAATCTGATGCTGGTAGGTGGTTTAGGAGCTACATTTTGAGAAATATTAAATTAGTGAGAAACGGGAATTGCCTCTCTTGATCATTTCCTCCCCTCATTCTTTCATTTTAACTTTCCTTTGTGTCCCCTGTAATTGGTTGTAAGCATCTTGTGAACCAACTTCTTTGGTAATAATGATTTTTTTTAAGAGAGATAAACATCGATTGGTTTCCTCCGGCACGTAGCTGGAATGGGGACTGAACCCGCAACCTGGCATGTGCCATGACCGGAAATCGAACCCGAGACCTTTCAGTGCACTGAATGATGCACAGAACTAGCCACACCGGCCAGGGCCCATTTCATCTTTTTAATGTATGTGTGTTTTAATTCGGTTCTGCCCTACAGAAAGTACCATTCCAGACTGTGTGTAGGAAGGTAATTCAGATCAGCACCTTTGACCACTAAGAGCTGAGCACCCAAAAGTCTTGAAATTATAAAGGAGTAAAAAAACTAACTAACTAACTAACTAACTAACTAACTAACTATATATATATATATATATATATATATATATATATATATATATAACACAATGATCTCCACTCTGAAGGATATTATACCTTGTTAGGAAATGGACAAATAAGTCCAGAGAAATGACTTAAAGGGTACTTAGCAACAAGTTAACAATTAGAAAAATAATATAGTAGAAACTAAATCCTGACATCCCTGAAAGGAAAAGCATGATCTGGCTTGATTGAAAATTATCTAGGTTGCTTTCCTTTGTATGATTTGAGAGTTTCTTATATAGATACCTGGCCTCTGTCATCTGGAATGAACAATAAAAAATGGGAAGGATCTCTAATTTGGTCCTGTGGTGTATCTGTGGGTTTTGGCAACAGGACCAGCCCAAAAGGGCATCTGGAAAACTAAAGAGACTCCTCAGAGTGCACTGGATTTAGAACTTCTCTGGGTGGCCCCATGATAATGGAACTGCATTTGCTTGTCACAGAAATGGAGGTGAAGGAAGTTCTCTTTATAAGAGGAACTACCTTTAGGGAATTTTAATTACCAGTATTAGAAAAAAAAATCTGTTAAGGTTCCAAAGAATAAAAAGTTTTCTTTTAAAATAATTGTTTAGCATCTTTCCTTGGAGAAATTGCCCACTAGCCTTCTCTGATGAACAATATTGAAGAGGTTATGTAGGAAGACAAAAAAACACTTCAGTTTGTTGCCACTATTTAATATTTGGGCTGGTTCTGTTGCCAAAACCCAGATACACCACAGGACCAAATTAGAGATCCTTCCCATTCTTTATTGTTCATTCCAGGTGAACAATAAAATTGTTCATTCACATATGTCATCTGGAATGTTTGCTCTTTTTTCTTTTGTCTTGGTAGTTTGGTTAAACAATGTAATACCAGTAGCCATTTCACCTCTTCTCCTGAGAGTCAAATCTATCTAATTCCATACTTACCTATCCTTTCAGTAAAGAAGATAAAAAGTTTTCCACCTTTTCTGCAAGATGTACATGTTCTTTTTAAAAAGACACATTGTCTTTATACATATAAATATATATTTCAGACAAAAGGAGGGAAAGGGAGAGAGAGATAGAAACATCAATGATGAGAGAGAATCATTGATCGGCTGCCTTCTGCACACCCCCTGCTGGGAATCCAACCCATAACCTGAGCATGTGCCCCAACCGGAAATTGAACCGTGATCTCCTGGATCATCGGTCAATGCTCAACCGCTGAGCCACGCTGGCCAGGCAAGACACATTGTCTTAATCCTTCTGGATTGCTATAACAAAAATACCATAGACTGGGTGGCTTATAAACAGCAAACATTTGCCCTAGCTGGTTTGGCTCAGTGGTTAGAGCATCGGCCCACGGACTGAAGGGTCCCAGGTTCAGTTTTGACCAAGGGCATGTATCTCGGTTGCAGGCTCGATCCCCGGCCCTGGTCTGGGTGCCTTCAGAAGGCAACCAATCGATGTGTCTCTCTCACATTGATGTTTCTCTCTCCCCCCCTTGCACTCTCTCTGAAAAGCAATGGAAAAAATATACTCAGGTAAGGATTAAAAAACCAATCATTTATTTCTCACAGTTGTGGAGACTGGGAAGTCTAAGATCATGGCACTAAATTCCATGTCTGACAAGGACTTTCTGGTTCATAGCCATACACAGCTTTTCACTGTGTCCTCATATGGCAGAAAGGGTGAGGGAGCTCTTTTATAAGGGTACCAATCCCATTCATGAGAGCTCGTCCCATGAGGGTCAGTCCATTTATGATCTAACCACCATGACCTTGGAGGTTAAGATTTTAGCTTATGAGTGGAGGACACGAACATTCAGACCATACCAGACATATACACTGTTGCTTAGGTTCAGGCTCACAGTCTGCCTCCTTAGGCAGGTTCTTTGGCCTCAGGAAAATAAAAGTGATACTTTGTACTGTAGAGGACTTTCTCTTTCTTACCTTTACCTTATCCTATTGTCTCTGCTTTGAAATACCTTGAAGCTGACCTAAGATTGCCTTTTTAGTTGAGGGTCTTCATCTCTCCCACTGGTATCTGAAACACTGTCCTCCTCTTTCCTCTCCCCGTCCCTTTCTTCATACAGCCAGTGTCTTGATCAGGATGAGACATAGAAGCTTTCCTTCCAGGACACCATCAGTTCAGAAATGGTTTAGAACACAAGTTTCTTTCCCCTGGTGACCAGTTGGGTGCAGTGTGAAATAAGGGTAATGACATTTCCTAAGAAACACAAAGTCAGCCTCATAAAAATTAGCTGATACTCAAGAATTAAAACTGGTTTAGAAAATTTTGTTTCAAATTGGTGCTAACCCCCCCGCCCCCAGTATTTTATGACTCTTTTTAGGGAATTTATTGTTTTTCTGATTCTATACTAAATTTGCTTTTCTTCTTTTTTAAACTTACTTCTGAAGGAACCAATTTTGAATTGGAAACTAATGAGTATTGAGGAGGAAATGCCAGTTGTAAGCCTTTTTCTAGAAAAATACTTTGCTGAAAGCTTTTGTTTCTCTCTTTTGGGGTCCCTATTGTGCCAGGTTGAAGGAGTGGAGCCTTCTGTAAGACATGGATAGATGCAAACATGTAGGGCGGTTGCGGCTGGCCCAGGACCACTCCATCCTGAACCCTCAGAAGTGGTGCTGCAGGGAGTGCGCCACCACGGAGTCGGTGTGGGCTTGTCTCAAGTGCTCGCACGTGGCCTGTGGCCGCTACATTGAGGACCATGCCCTTAAACACTTTCAAGAGACTGGACACCCGCTAGCCATGGAGGTCCGGGATCTCTATGTGTTCTGTTACCTGTGCAAGGACTATGTGCTCAATGATAACCCGGAGGGAGACCTGAAGCTGCTGAGAAGCGCCCTCCTGGTGGTCAGGGGCCAGAAGCAGCACCCGCCGGGGAGGCGCGGCCGGACACTGCGGTCCATGGCCTCAGGGGAGGACGCGTCTCCACCGCTGCGCACTCCTCAGGGACAGCCACAAATGCTCACGGCTCTGTGGTACCGGCGCCAGCGCCTGCTGGCCAGGACGCTGCGGCTCTGGTTCGAGAAGAGTTCCCGAGGCCAGGCGAAACTGGAGCAGCGGCGGCGGGAGGAGGCACTGGAGCGCAAGAAGGAGGCGGCGAGGCAGCGGCGTCTGGAGGTGAAGAGGCGGCTGCTGGAGGAGCTGGCCAGCGCCCCTCCACGCAAGAGCGCACGCCTGCTGCTGCACGCGCCCCGGGTCCCCACCCCGCGCCCGGGCGCCCTGCGCGGACCCCCCGGGGGCCGGCTCCCGCAGCGCCGCGCTCCGGCCATGGCTCCGGGCGTCACCGGCCTGCGCAACCTGGGCAACACCTGCTACATGAACTCCATCCTACAGGTTCTCAGCCACCTCCAAAAGTTCAGAGAGTGTTTCCTGAACCTCGACCCTTCCAAAACGGAGCAGCTCTTTTCCAGAGCCACCAATGGGAAGGCGCCTCTCTCGGGCAGGCTGGCCAGCAGCTCGGCCACCGAGCTATCACCAAGGACCTACAGGGCTGAGTCTTGCGAACGGGACAGTCTCTGCTGGAATGGCGGGGCCTCCATCACCAGGAGCCTGGAACTCATCCAGAACAAGGAGCCCAGCTCGAAGCACATCTCCCTTTGCCATGAACTGCACACCCTCTTCCGAGTCATGTGGTCCGGGAAGTGGGCCTTGGTGTCGCCCTTCGCCATGCTTCACTCCGTGTGGAGTCTGATCCCTGCCTTCCGCGGCTATGACCAGCAGGACGCTCAGGAGTTTCTCTGCGAGCTGTTGCACAAAGTGCAGCAAGAACTCGAGTCCGAGGGCACGACCCGCCGGATCCTCATCCCCTTCTCCCAGAGGAAGCTCACCAAACAGGTCTTAAAGGTGGTGAACACCATATTCCACGGGCAGCTACTCAGTCAGGTAGGTGTGTCCATCCTAACCCCAGCCGCCCATCTCATTAGGGGAAGCTTGTATGTTAGCGGTTGAGTTTCCTATGAGTGCCTCCTGCAGGTTGTTGGCCTAATGGGGTAACCAACAGTGGCTGTAATTATTCATAATGGAGGGTGGCCATTTACCTTCCATTGTGCTATGTGCACTGTGGTGGCCTTGGTGAACTTGCCTCCTGTCTCTTTCTGGGCAGATTTTCAGTGTAACTTGCCTTATCGTTTCATTTTCAATGAATGTCTACCCTTTAAAGATGATATGAGTAATCTAATATTCTCATTATAATTAAGTACCCATGGTTGGCATGCCATCCTTTGATAAATTTTAGGAAATTGAACACTTTGCCTTAACCCTGCTTCTGTGGTAGTTTGAAGGAGTATGTAGTCTTCCTAACTAGACACTCTTTACATACAAGGAAGGGACGTGGCTAGGAGGGTGCCAAAGGCCTAAACAAGAGTCCCTCCTGTTCCTCATTACCTTTCAATTCCTGGATCTTTAGCCATATACAGACCAAAGCAAAGACTCTTAGAAAGGCTTTGCGAGAATATGCAGAAAGAATTTTTAAAGTTAAGAAGGTGGGCAACTTAAGAGATTCAGGTAAAACCTCTACACTGTGCTACTGAGGTTTGTGTCTTGGCATTTCCGGTTTTAAAAGAATGATGAGTAGGATGGGAAGAGAATGTTTATTTAAGCTTTTAGCATTTGAGAGGGGAGTATTTATGGGCATTTCCTCTATCCCCTGAGGGTCCATTGGAAGAAAGTGCATCTGGGAAGGTTATAAAGGTGCACTAATCAATCACAAGGTAGTTTGAAGCTCTGTGAACACAGGGATCGGTGTAGGGATGCTACAAGAATCAGGAGCAAAAAAGAGGCAAATTAGGATTGCATGGAAGGAGCAAAGTCTGGAAGAGGAAGGAGTGTGAGGATAAGAGAAGCAGACAGGAATCTGCACTGCAGCATTGAATATGGTAGAGCATCCTTTGGGTAAGAAGAGAAAGGGGTAGGTAATACCTCTGTGCCCAATGGTTTTCCAGTTCCAGCTAGCATCACATAGTTAGAAATAGATACAGAAGTAATGTGCTCTAACGCTCTTAAAGTTATGCTTATTATTTTAATATTACAAATAAAGTATTTTTTGAAAACTACACTTAGTTTTGGTCAAGTTATGTGTCTTGTATAAAGCAAACAAAAACGTATGTGGGAAGCATGGAGTTATATAACCTTTAAGTCATTCTTTTCATTTTAGGTCACATGTATATCATGCAATTACAAATCCAACACCATTGAGCCCTTTTGGGATCTGTCCCTGGAATTCCCTGAACGCTATCACTGCATAGAAAAGGGGTTTGTCCCTTTGAATCAGACAGAGTGCCTGCTTACTGAGATGCTGGCCAAGTTCACAGAGACAGAGTCCCTGGAAGGGAGAGTCTACGCTTGTGACCAGTGTAACAGTGAGTGCCGGGGTTGGAGGGGAGAGTGGGTGTGTGTGACTGGAATATCAGTTTAAGGTGCTTCTTTTGGCCCTTTTAGTCAAAAGTAACACTGATAATATTGAGTGTTTCTAAAGTGTGTTTTAAAGATTTTTTCTCCCCATTTTACTGAAAATAAACATATGGATATTATATACTAAAAAAACAACAACACCGCCCTGGGCAGTGTGGCTCAGTTGGTTGGGCGTCGTCCTGTGCACTGAAAGGTTGCTAGTTTGATTCCCGGTCAGGGCACATGCCTGGGTTGTAGGCTCAGTCCCCAGTAGAGGGTGTGCAGAAGGCAGCTGATTGATGTGTCTCTGTCACATTGATGTTTCTCTCTCTCCCTCTCCCTTCCTCTCTCTAAAAATCAATATAAGTATTTAAAAAAAACAAAAATGTAGGAGTTATGCCTCCTTAGACTTCTGCTGTGATTGACATTAGCTGTTATCTTGGGAGGCATTTGAAAGTATGAAACCTGAAATGGGGACTCTAAGAATGTGAGTACTTAGCTTCATAGTGCTACAGAGGTCCTGTTGAAATTCATGAATATAGAGTCTGACAGGTCTTATTTAATCTAAGTTCAGGTGGCATAGCCTGTTGGAGGGCTGTGACATCAGAAAAGTGTATTTTGTACTGAATTTGTAGATGTCTCAGAAGTGATGCTGAAGATCTGTACAGTAAGATCAAGAAAGCAAGTTGTAAGATGCATTGCTCTGTGGAAGTACATTCTGCATTTGTTTCTTCACATGTTCGAAAGGCTGGCATTTTGGGGGAGTCAAAAGGAAGTGGTTGTTGTTGTTTTTTGGTTTTTTTAAAAATATATCTTTATTGATTTCAGAGAGAGGAAAGGAGAGGGAGAGAGAGAGATAGAAACATCAATGATGAGAGGGTCATTGATTGGCTGCCCAGCCCACAACCCGGGCATGTGCCCTGACCGGGAATCGAACCCCGATCGCCTGAATCCTAGGTCGATGCTTAACCCCTGAGCCACTCCCGGCTGGGCAGTGGTTGTTTTTTTTAACCCTCACCTGAAGATTTGGTTCTTACTGATTGATTGATTCATTCATTCATTCACTCATTCATTCATTTATTTTGAGAGAGAGAGAGAGAGAGAGAAACATCAATGTGAGAGAGAAACATTGATCGATTGCCTCCTGTACGCCCCCAGACCGGGAATCAAACCTGCAACATAGGTATCTGCATTGAACCCACCTTTTTGGTGTACAGGATGATACTCCAACCAACTGAGCCACCTGGCCAGGGCCTGTGGCTTTAATTTTAAAGTGGAACTCTTTCCACATGGTTATGTGGACATCTTATGCAGGGCCCCTGCTGTCTTGCCACTAAAGCTTAATACTTTTGTTAACTCAGCATATGCAGAAGAAATGCAGAGCAGATGTTTAGAAGCTCATGTTTGGGGTTTTTGGCATATAAAGATTTGGAAACTAAAATTAATGGATTGTGCAGAGATGTAGAAATCAACTTTCAGCCATATAATAGTTTGGACTACAAGTATTGGGAACAAAAATCTTATGGTAGTTCTTAATATATTTGCATATGATTTTTTAAAATAGTAAATTGTGGGAAACTACTCTGAAAAATCAGGACAAAAATCAAAAGTAATACTTGTTATTATTTTGCTATTTTAAAACAAAATTTAAAATGCTATACTTGGGTAACTGTAGACTTACCTGTCCTATTCCACACTGAGATATAAAGGCAATGACTTAATTGATCTTATTAGAGCAGTATTGGTTTGTTTTTTAATATTGATTCATAAAGGTTTTTACTTGTAAGGAACAGCACAAGGATATTAACAGCTTTAATTTTATCATTTTCGGACATGATAGATTAAGCAAGAAATACCTTTACTTAATTTTGCAAGGAAGGGTTGTTTTTCTGGTGGCCAGATGTGCCAGTTTATCAGGATTTCTCTAGGCAAGTTCAAATAACAATAGGGAAGGAAAGCTATATAGTAAAGGGATGAGATGAATTGATCTTTTGCTTGTGAATTTTCAGAACTGTCAGTCTTCTTCCTCTCTGTGTGGCCAGCTTAATCAAATGGAGACAGAACTGATCAATCTCAATTGAATCAGTAATTTCTTTTTCTTTGTGAATTTCATTTTAGGGAAACAAAGCCAGATTCTATATGGTCTTCATCTTAGCTCACACACTCCCTCTGCTGACAGTGGCAGTCACTGCCAGGGCTCCCAGGCAGAGCTGTAATAATTTTTAAAAGATCTGCTGGTGAATAGGAATGTAAAATAAGGCCAGGCCCTGCTCTGAATTCTCTTTCTGTTCATGCCCTCACATATCATGACTGCCAGCCCTACTAAATGCGATGGCACACTCATTCTGCTGCAGTCTTTTATGAGAAGCAACAGCTCCATGTCCTATTGTCACAGAAAGCTCTGCGATACGTCATCTGCCTGTGATTTGCTACCTTGCACGAGTGGTACAGACAGGACTTGGAATCAGATCCCAAGCTCTTCAGACACTGAGACCATGTTATCAATAGCTCAGAGACAATCAGCAGGCACCATAAGTGGACCACTAACTAATTTTACATTCCCATCCATTCACCAATTTAATTAGTAGCAGAGCAGTCATCAGTAAATGGTTATAGAGAAGGCTTCTAAAGGAAATTAAGAGAACTTTATTTCCATTGTTTATTTGCTGTAATTTAAAAATGCATTTTTCCTAAAATTCACTGGCTTTAGAAATACACGTTTCAGAAACTAGGTACAGCATAAAAATATAAAAACCAGACAAGGTACTTTTCTAAATATTTGTATGTGCCACAAGCATATCATGCTGGGGGGGGGGGGCTGTTTTAATACTTTTCCTTTATTAATGCTGTGCTCTTACCGTTCTCCTAAGCCTGAAATACATGCATTATTCCTCATTTTACAAGAGAGCAAACTGAGATTCAGTGTTTGGAATCACTTGTCCAATAGCATACAACTCTGTGAGCAGGAAACAGAATTAGGCCTTTCTGATGAAAACAAAAAGCTCTTAAAGTTATATTATGGTACATCATAATTTAAGTTATAAGCCCATATTTAAAGGCATAGACCCCTAACATATGCCTCTGTGTGCATGTTGTTGTGGTGACCTTGCATTATATTCCATTGATAAATCCATGACATGAGTGTACCATCCTAAACCCATACCAATTTTGGAAGTTGCTGATGGAAAACATTTGAAAGTGGAAGTATCAGGATTAGGTTTAGTTGCTGGTAAGTCAATTCAAATAACAGTGACTTAAAACAACAAGTACTTTTTTTCTTCTGTTATATAAAAAAAGTCCGAAGGATCTTCAGGGGCTTGCATGGTTATTGGGGACCTGAGCTCCTTCCATCTTTCAGCTTTACTGTGTTAGTTCAGGGCTTTCAACCTCTAGATCACCTCATAGTCCAAGGGGAATTCTAACATTTGCAAACAGTGGAAAGGACAAAGGATGCACCTTACAACTGAGTCAGCCTTATTTAAGCTGCCGACCCAGAGTGCCACACAGTCATTCCTTTCATCTCGGCTAGAACTCCTATGGCCACAGCATGCGGATGTAGGGCTAGGAAATGCAGCCTTACAGGGGGGTGTATAGCTGCCCCAAATATAACCAAGTTTCAAATACTGAGAAATAAGAAGAATGCATATTGAGTGGCAAGTCATTGTCTCTGCCACAGCTAGGAAAGAATGAGACTCCTCACAATCTCTCTTATACCTTCCCAAACCATATAGGCAAACGACGAAAATCCAATCCAAAACCCCTTGTTCTGAGTGAAGCTAGAAAGCAGTTAATGATCTACAGACTACCTCAGGTCCTCCGGCTGCACCTTAAAAGATTCAGGTGAGCTTGCTCTCAGGTGTCCCATGTGGCTGTGAACTGGGAACAGCTGCTTCAGAGGCAAATGGTGAGGGCAAATGTCTGTGCTGTGGGGAGGGGACACTGGTTCCTTAGGGACCTTGTGCTTTCTGTGGAGATTAAGTGTGTCATGTCCAGTGAGGCAAGTTGATGTTGGGGCCAGCAGGACTGGCTGCTGCTCTCCTGGCCTTTTAAAATTAGCCAGCCTGTGCTTGAAGGTTTTCTAGCCTCACTTGGGCTTACAGAGTCATCTTCAGAATAAAGTATGAGATAATCTGTGAGAAGAAGGGCAGGCAGTAAACTACAGAAGATTATTGCCTGAATTGCTTCTTCAGGGATCTGTAGTTTCAGAGTACATCAGGGAACATTCATAGGAGGTATATGCAGACATTGATTATTACTGTTTTATTGATGTGAAAACCAAAGTCGAAGGTTAAGTTTTCTCAGTTCCCAGTTTTACCTACCTCTACCTATGATTCCGTACACCATTTTTACTAGTAAGAAGTTTATATCCGTGTTCTAGGTGGTCTGGCCGTAATCATCGAGAGAAGATTGGGGTCCATGTCGTCTTTGACCAGGTACTAACCATGGAACCTTACTGCTGCAGGGACATGCTCTCCTCTCTTGACAAAGAGACCTTTGCCTATGATCTCTCCGCAGTGGTCATGCATCACGGGAAAGGGTTTGGCTCAGGACACTACACAGCCTATTGCTACAACACAGAGGGAGGTGCGTGTGCTTTACCCTGTAGGGTGGGGGACATGGAAAAGGGTGGTCTGTCCACATTTCATTGCTTTCCTTTTCATCTTTAGGGGGATATTACATACATTTAAACCCAGTTGGAAGAATTATGGATGTTTGATTCAAATTTTTGATAAATTACTAAGTAATAACATAAGATTGTTCTAAAAATTAATAAGAACTGACACGTGTAAAAGTGCTTAGCACAGTGCCTAGCACATTATGCTCAATTAATGTTAGAGGTTATTATTATTAATACTTGTGCTGCAGACCTCTGTTTCCTTTTTGGTTATGCAGAAATGATATGACCCATCTAACCTTGAAGAGATATTGTATGAATCTCACTAGCCTCAGCTCATAATAAAGTTGAGGACATTTACTGAGTATTCACTGTGTCCTTACTACATCCCATGGGACATGTGAGGATACAAGGGCCCCTCGCAAGAAGCTTTCAGCCCTTGTCCTGAGAGCAGAGCCTCCCAGCTACTGCACTGGGGCAGGTGCATTTCGAGGTCTTTTCAGTAGTGTACTGATCTTGAACCCTCAGCCCTTGGGGTAGCCAGTGAGCCTGTGAACAAATAACTTTTTGAAAATACATATCTTTATTGATTTGAGAGAGAGGAAGGGAGAGGGAGAGAGAGAGTTGATACATCAATGATGAGAGAGAGTCATTGACCAGCTGCCCCCTGCATGCCCCCTACTGGGGATCGAGCTGGGAATTGAACCGTGATCTGGATCCTAGGTCAATGCTCAACCGCTGAGCCACCCTGGCCAGGCACAAACAACTTTTTATTCCTTATGAATTTTCCTTTATCACTCCTCTCTATTTACATTTCCCCTTTCCTCCTCCTTCTCTTCCCCCTCTTCACCTCACTGCCCTGGATGTCTTTGTAGGAGGCCCTGACGGGGAATGAAAAAGCCTGAATAAAATTAGAGCCAGTCAATATTGTAAGCAGTATTGTGGTGGGTTTGGTGGGATGGAAGCCGGTGGTTACAAGAAAGACTCTTGCTCTCATTTAATTGCCTCCCCACCACCACCACCAATCCAGGGTTGGCTCTCTTCACACTCCTCCGCCCCTTCCTCATCTCCTGGTTTCGCCTGCTGACTGGAAATACGAGTTGGGGAGTCATTTACTCTTTCTCTCCTTTGGTTCCCTAGGTTTCTGGGTCCACTGCAATGACTCAAAGCTGAATGTGTGCAGTGTCGAGGAAGTGTGCAGAACTCAAGCCTACATCCTTTTTTATACTCAAAGAACAGTTCAGGGCAATGCAAGAATCTCTGAACCCCACCTCCAAGCTCAGGTGCAGCCCAGCAACAACGAGGGCAGACCACGGGCCTTCCCCTGAATGGGAGGCACATGTCCAAGACTGGCTTGCTTTCAAACCATTGGTGTCCGTACATCTTTCCTCTGATAGGAAGCAAGGTTTACTGCAGGAACAGGTTACTAGGTTTGCCTCACTGGGTCTAGAGCAGAGGTGCCAGGTGACTCATGTGCTATCATAAAATCTGTAGTCACTTTGTTTTGAATGGATTTGGAAAGCCCCTCCTTTGATAAAACAAATTAAAAGGAGTAACCTGTATGAAGAGTCTTTCATCAGTTACTCCTGAATATAGAGGGATCTGGGTAGAGCGAAAAAGGAGTAAACTGATCATGTCCAGCCAGGAGAGCAGCCATGCTTTCTTTCCATTATGTGATTCCCCTGCTAATCAGGACCTCCCTGCAGCACCAGAAGAATCCCCTGATGTGAGCAGCCCAGGACAGAGCACATGAGGAGGGGCTCTGGGCTGGCAGCTTTCAGGATGGGATTGGTTCCAAGGCAGCAGGTGAAGTCTAAGGAATTGCTCCTATAAAGGAGTAATCTTCAAGGGTTGAAAACTTACAGACTTACTTTTTGTGGGGATAGCAGTTGAAGAGTAGAATGAGATGCATGGAACAAATTTCCTCATGCAAAATGGGAGGTTTTTCATATGTCATACCCTCCCTGGCTGCTGCTCATTTAATCATTCCACATCTTCTGAGACTGGCATCAACATCCCTCCATTCTAAAGGAGCAGTTCATATGGGGAAGCAATAAATGGGCACATGACATGTTCTTTGTAGCCTAAGGGCACTCCTGGCTACCCAGTTCTGTAGCAAATCCCTGGTTCAGGTCAGGTCAAGGTCTAGGGTTTGGTTTAAATTCGTCTTTAGGTCAGTTGTCTGAGGCTTTCTCAGAACTCAGTTGAGGGTGGGCGGGAACAGCCGGTGGCCCAGGGCTTATTTGAATGCCTGTACCCTGTTCTCACCTGGTGCAGTATGCAGCTTTTCTTAGCTCACAGCGTCTTTCTTGCTCCTGGAGGGTTAGAACATTATTGTTCACAATTTTGGGGAGCTTTTGCTTTCCTAGAGCTTAGGAATCTGCTCCCCTATATGTCTGAACAGTTTACTGCTGATGGCTCTGGCTTGTTTCCTTTCAAATCTTATAATCCCTCCTGTTTCTTTACCCAGCCACAAAGTCCACCAGAGAAAGCAAGAGTGCCCTGTCCTTTACTCCAGCGCTAGCAAAACAGATCTTTCTACACTGGGTCAGTTTCTAAGTGGAACGAAATTGTCCAGGTGGAAACCTTCCACGCCATCAAGCACCACTGAACTTCCCTTCTTAATTGCACTTAGACTCACCAGTGCAAGTGAATGCAAACTGTAACTCTTCTTGTGGGGTTGCTGCAGGCTGCCTCAGCTTGTCATATGAAAGCTCATCTTTTGACTGAGTATGTCATATTAACATTTCAATTCAGGTAGAAGTACAGTTGTCACTTGAAGGGAGTAAATATGGAAGGGAGTTTGGGGAGGGGTGGGAAGTTGAGAAAAGAGAGGCTAACAAATTAACAAATGAGAGTCGTAGCTTCAGCGCTGTCGATGAGCCACACCCTAGAGCAGATCTAGAACATTTGTTTTTACCTCTTTTGAGATTAATTCTCCCAAAGGACTTGCCAGACAGCACTGAGACATGGAGGAAATTCAGACAGAAAATGGCTCACCCTGATAAAGAAGGGGGAGTGACTATATTTTATATTAAACTTGCTTTTTCCAACACTGTGAGGTTTCTGTAATATTTAGCTTTTATTTGGAAGCGATAGCGTATGGCATTTTTTATGCTGTTTGGTTTATATTGTCTGCTGCAGGCTTCTTTGTATAAGCTCAGCCTGGGCTCACTCTCTCCTGGACACTGTTTTAAAGTGTCACAGCTGCGCACACTGCCAGAGGCTCTGATGTGAAGTTATACTCTCCATATCCACGTTTTCAAATCGGCATGATTGGTGGTGACTTTTTGTGGCCGTAGAAAAGCCCATTAACTAAAAAAGCCCCAGGAGAGTAAAAGGAAAGGAAAATATAAATTGTGCCTCATCTTTCATTGAATGCTGTATTTATTATTCTAGAAAAAGAGAACTTACAAATGGAGAACTAATAAAGCATCTACTTCATCCCTCAGGCTGTCCGAGGAAATATTTAAGAAAAGTGAACATTTAGTGGAAAATTAAAAGATCTTCAAATTTAATTTTTAAAAATAGTTTTATACCAAATATAAGGCATATTAACAGATTAAAACTTTGTAAAATAAGTCTTAACTTAGCTGAGCACCCCTGTATCAAATTAACAAACTTGTTCAAAATGAGTTGGCGTAGCCACCAACATCAGAGTCCTCACTGAGCTGCACGCTCTTGGAGGTGCCCCTGCAGTCACAGACTCCTCAGGTACCCACAGGCAGCAGCACTAGACGCTGTTGAAACGTTAGTATTTATAAAGATTTTTATTAAAGGAGTTCCCTGCTACAGAAGCCAATGGCCGTTGTGAGGGAAATGTCCCTCTGCCTTTAATTTATTTACATATTGGAAGTAGATGAATTTCTTAGTTGCATCTTACTTTAAATTGAAACATTCTAAAGAGAAGAAAATAAGAACCAGGTAGAAGTTGCCTAGATGCTGCCAAATCAAACCCAAGATCTCCTAACTGTGAACCGCACGGACCTGCTTCTCTCTCAGACTAGTTAGAGTCCTGTTCCAGGAGCCTGTAGCAGTTGGCTGGTGTGTTTACTTTCTGCTGTAGCCAGCCAAGATGAACGCACCCTGGCCCTCACAAAGGATTTTTACCTCAGTCTAGCTTGACCTTCATATTTGTGGTTGCCTCGGAGATGAGCATCCATTCTAGTGTAAAAAAGATTAGGAATGCCCTCAACAGCCAGAAACTGAAGCTCTTATTAACTGGTGGACAGAGCTCTTGCCAGCTTTGATCCAGCCCCTCCCAGGCTGAGGGGGGTGGTGCCACACTCTAAAGAATTTCCAGATGTCTCTTTAAACGTCATGAATAAAATTGGAAACTGTAGAAGTGTTAATGTGTCCTATGGACTCAATAGCAGAGTTTATTTTTGTTTTTAATGGCAAGGTTCCTAGAGTCAGTGATTGTATGAGTTCCCTTCTCTGGCTTACAGTTCTATCTTATTACAAGAACAAATGGGGTGGGTTGGCTGGCAGTGGGGCATGGCCCTAGCCAGGCCCCAGCATAAGCCTGAGAGAGGTCAACAGTAGTGCAGAATGAAAACTTGGTTGGGTGTGGGGGGTGGGATGTGGGGGTGGTAGGCAGGGAAGGAGAAATGGGAGTTTGTTTTACTTACTGATAAAGCTTTGTGAACTAATTTTATACAATTCATAAAATTTGGTGCCTTGTACCCAATTATGGTTTGCATGGGATTGAAAAGATTAAGGGAAAGGATTCCTTCTTGTCATTTCAAGTGGCAAATTGGTCTGTATAGTGTAAAGGACGTTTGGTATCAGACTTTTAAAAGCGTTTCATATCTCATGTGTGAAAGGAAATTATTCTTACCAGCAAGATCTGAAATTTTACTGTAATGCCCAAAATCTGTATTTGTTATTATTCATGAAATGTCTACTTTTCAAGCAGACTATGTACCCCATTCTTTTTCACCACCCTTATGTTCAAAACATTAACTCAAGCCTTTTGAAATCAGGCTGGGAGGGCCACCCCTTCCTAACCAGATACTACACCCCATCTGGGGTTATATCCTAGGAGTGGAAGGGTTGCTTTTCCAGCTTGGTGGGAGAGCACAAATGTTCAGAAAAGGCCTTTTTGTTTTTCTAATGCTGGGCAACTTATGGTAGAAGTCAAACAAAAATGGGTTCCCTGAAATAACTACCTTCATTAGTTCTAAAGTTCTTTTGCAGAAAAGAAAGCAGTGTAGAACACAATCCCCTATATGTGAACCTTTAGTTTAGATTGTAAGGCAAGCCAGTGCACTGTGTAACGCGCAAAAGAGAAGACTCAAAGAACCCATCGCAGCCCCTTTCCCTGCAGGTGTCAGCTGGGATGGTGCTGAGTGGCTGTGGGAGGTGAGACCCAGTCTGCTCACCTGTCAGCTGTTTACAGCAATGTCCTTTTATTCCGACCTCAAGGTTTCCACTGATTTCATGAGACTTCACCAAATGGTGTTTCAAAAGCTCACCACTCAGAGCACATTTAATCAATGGGTCCCTCAGCCTAACTACTGGCTTAATTAGGTGAGGAGGCTCTATCTTTGGATAGAACCTTCCATGGCCACTTAGTTTTTTACCAGGTAACTATGCATCTCCCTGGTGGCTCAGATCCTTTCAAGTCAGCACTACAGCTGAACGCGCCTTCCAAATATGACTGTGAGTTTAGTTTGTATCTTCCACATTTAAGTTAACCCTCCTCTTGGTCTATGGCCTTGACTTTAACCACTGTGGACTCAATCCACACATTGCCTGAAGTACACCATAGCTACTACAGCATTGAGGTGGTCATTTTTGTGGACTCTTTCCATACTTACTCTACTGCCATGTTTCCATTTAAAATCTAAGTAGGTAGTGTAAGAGATTTTCATAGCACTGTGTTAATTAGCCAGGGCTGACAACTGACAGGATGTAAAGCTGACTTCCCTTGGGGAGTTACGTGTTGGAATAGTGAAAGCCAGCACTTTCATTTATAGAATGATTACTCGTTATGATTTTTGAAATTGTAGATTTGGTTGCTTTATTTGCTAGTCTTACCACTTTGAGGAATTAAGCAGTTTAAATCAAACTTGACTTTACCAGCATATGGCTTTACAAACCAACCAACAGTGAACACTATTACTTGAAGCTAAAACATTGTTTTTAAAAATAATTTTAAAATGTTTTAAATTGCAGTTGACATACAATATAAAACATTAAATTTTGAATGAAATTTCAATGCTTTTGAAAGCTACCATATCCTAATTTTTGCTGGGTTTTGATTTTTAACTTTGAAAAGTTTTATGAAATAGAACTGTTCACAATTATGAGATCTGGTAGCAGACTTCAAGGATATGTTTCATTGTTATAAAGAACAGGAGATGCTCATATTGGTCCTAGCAGTGGTCTGATGCAGGTGGGAAGGGGCTTAGATCTATGCTGTAGCATAAAAGTTTCCTTCCTGGTCACCATTCTGGGGTTGATGGCTTCAAACGTAAGCCTTGCTCTCATATACATGACCCTTCCTCATCTTAACACTCGGTTAGACATAAACCTGTCAAATCCTCAGTGATCCCACTGTAGACTCTTAAAGAGTCATGGTTTCATGTTAAGCCAGCCACAGCCCTGAATTCACTGGCTCAAACTCACTCCTCCTAATAGATGGGACCTACCTGATTAATACAAGGAAATGGTACTTTTTAATAGAAAATATGTTAAAAATCAAATTCTCAAACAGCTTTCTTAATGAGATTTATGCCTGCAGGGTCAAGAGGGACTATTTTGTCCTATTTACCTTTAGTAAACAGGTTGCTTGACAACATCTGTCAACTGTAACAATTAGGCCACTGTGGTACATTTTTACTGACCCTCCCTTCCAATTCATGTCCCTTATCCCACACCAGTTCCATTGAGAGACTTGGCATGGAAAATCAGTATTTTTTTAAATGCCTAGTAGAGTAAATCAACTAGGAAAAGTTTTCAAGGGGAACCTATCTCTATCTCCACATCTCTCCTTACATGACTCTTTCTAAGCCAGTTTGTTACATATTCCATTGTTCGTTACATACTACCATGAATTTCAGGGTCAGAAAACCTATTTCTTTGTGAAGGAAGCAGTTTTCTCAAGCAGGCAGCTGCTCACTTTAGTGCCCATTGCCCAGGCTTATTTAACACCTTGCCTCCACCTGCACATCACTGCCCTTTCTGCCAATAAATCCCATTCTATTACAGCAACAATGCCTCCCTGGTGCCTGGAAAACCCACCTGGTGCACTAACCAGCTATGCAACACCAAATGGCTTCTTCCCCTAGTAATGCTCAAAAATGGAAATTCGTCAGTAAGCTTTATCCTGTTAACATCTTTTTTTCCCCTTTTAATATGAAGCAAACCACCTCTGTCACAACCATGTTTGGGGCTTGTTCCAGTCTCTTTTGAGTGTGAAATATAAATCATGTTTTTATGATTTTTGTAAATCGACTTTTTACACCTTGTTTTTGTAAGATGAAGTTTCTTATTAAAAGAATTTAAAATGGCTGTCTTTGTGGGCAGTCTTTATTTCAAATGTTAAAATTCCATCAGGTTATGCCTCAAGACAAGAGTAGAGATCACACCCCCTACAGAAACTTCGGAGTTATGTACAGAACTTTACAAAACAGAGGACAACACTTTAGCTAAAGCCTGACTGCTGACCAGAGAATGGAGTTCTGAGTAGACTCACAAAGAAAAGTTAATCAGGCAGGGAAAGGAAGGTGCTCATCTGAAGCAAACTTCTGCCGCCATCAGGGTAAGTCTTGTGATGGTCAGATTGGAGGCTGTTTGGAAGGTTCAAGTACATCACGGGTTCCATGTGTCTACAATCAGATGACCAGACAGCAGGTGGCATTAGAAATGTAGAATCACTGGAGGGAAATTGGTAGACTTAAATCCCTTCTAACATGGAAACACATTTAACTGGGAAGCTGCCAAAGGTTTTACATCAAGTCTCTTTTCTATATTTTGAGAATAGTTGATAAGTTTATTGCTTCTCCCAGCCTCTAAAACTCTTAAGACACAGAGCAGTGGTGAAGTGCTTACCTATTTGACTACACCCCTGGCTGAGGTGCCATTAAGTCAATGTCACTCAAATTCCTGGCCAGCCAAACTCCTGCAGCAAAAAGCCCCAAATTGAGGATCAAGTTCCTGGAGAAAAAATGTATTCTATTAACCTTGTGGTCACTGAATCACTTATCTTTGGTTAACCAAAGTTAACTGGGGGGAAAGGCTTCTCACTGCCACCCTGGAAAAACCTCCCCGAGGCAAAACTTAGATTTCAGGAGCGTTGATCATTACATGGTAGATTGCCCAAGATCCACACAGTTATTTGGACTTAGTGTCTGTGTCTAATAAGAACAGGGTCAAATGCAAAGACCAATGAAGCACTAGTCCAGGGCCGAAAAGCCAGTTTGTGTGTTGGCGCTTCTTCCAGGGTCCGGTCCGGTCCGGTCCGGTCCACCCCACCCCCACCCCAATCTAGGTGAAATTTTCTAGACAGGCCAGTAACTGAAAATACCGCTTTTGCCGCATGGGAACTCTCCCAGTCAAGGACCTCAGCAAACCACGGCCAGAGTCACTAAGAGGCCTAGATGTTAACCGTCGGAAGGAGCCGGAGGCGCCAGCCTGGGCGAAGGGAAACGCCGCAGGCTATGCGCAGGGCCCCGGGGCGGGGGGCAGAGAGGGACCAGGCTCCGGGCCTCCGTTACCTCCGGAAATCATTCCTATCGGTGGCGAAGCGGTAAACGCCCCGAAGCCAATCTCCCACGTTGTCTGGAATTTCAGGAGCTTCATTTGACGAGCCACCAGCGTTCATACCGATGCCGCTGGAAGCCATAGCAGCACCTGCTCGTTCCGCAAGGCCTCCGACGAGGAACCGTGTCGGCGCAAACGGATGACGCTGCTTCCGGTCTCGGCGGCCGCCGGCGTGCGGAAGGCGCCGCCGCTCGAACCCGGTCGGACGCCGGAGGGCGAGGTGGAACTGCCGGGCTGCGCGTCCCCGAGCTCTGCAAGGGGAGGAGCGTCCCTGCTCCAGCTCCACCTCCGGCTCCGTCCAGGCCTTCGGCTCGCCAGCCCGGTCATGTCGCACGTGGCCTCAGTGGTCACAGCATTTGCTCAGGAGGAGGAGGCTGGAGCTCGAGCTGTCCCAGCCTGTGGGGTCGGCGTAGGGGCTAGCTCAGCAGGGACTGCGTAGCTTTGGGAAGAGGGGCTTCTCAAGAAATTCTCCATCAAAAGTCACAGAATGCGCGGACTGAAGAGGGAGTACTCAAGCTCGTCGGCCCGCCGCCTCTCCCAGGCGTGTGCCTGATTGCTTTCAGTCTAGGATTTGTATAGGGGGTGGAGTCTCGGCCTACCGCCTTACAGACCCCCCCCCCCCGCCCCCTTCTCCAGGCTCGCCACTAGCAAATGGTGCAGTGCTTCCTGGAGGTGTCTCTGTCCCCAGCTTGTAGACTTCCCGGGGTCTTGCAAGACCGGGGAAGGCGCTGGCCTAAGAAAAAGCCTTCTGGTTCTGAATCAGAGGAAGAGGAGCAGGTGGGGCAGGGGGCGTCCTCCTTGGGATCAATGGGCGTCTCCAGGGGGCCCATCTCTCGTCCTTTGGGTGCCTCAGCCTTGTCCCCAGATCGACACTCCTGCTCCGGGCTGGATCCAAGCAGTCCCCTCTGGGCTTCTGGACTGCAGCTGGCACCTGCGGCGAGGGCTGCTCCGGAGATAGTAGCGGAGTGTAGTGGGGCGCGGTCCCCTCCTTCAACTCCGTCGAGCCCCGCCTCCCCTGCTACGGGCCGAATCAGACAGGCCTGTCTCAGGGCCCCGAGTCTCCCACTCCCAGATCCCGGCGCGGGGGCCCCCGGTCGATATGCCCAGCCTCCCGCCCCGCCCCCGAGTGTTGCGCGCCGCCGCCGCCGGGAGTCCTCTCCGGGGCTCCTCGCCCCTCCCCGCCTCCGCCCACCAGAGGGCGGCGGCGTTCCCAGTCCACGAGCTAGTCCCGCGCCGCAACCTCAACCGCGGCGCGGGGTGGGTTCTGGAGGCCCTTGGAGCGCTCCGGCCAGGGATGCACGGTGAGATCTGCGGGCCCCCAGGCTCGGGTTTGGGGGGTGCAGTTGGAGGACGGGGGCGCTGCTGGAGGGCGCTGCTGGAGGGACGGGACGGCGTGGGACTGGGGCCGGGGTCCCAGCCCGGGAGAAATCCCTCCTCTGCCCAGCCCAAGCCCTCTTCCCCTTTGATCTGCACCTTTCCTCCCTTACCAAGCGACAGCCTTCCTTCCAGTGTCGCAGCCGGGCTCGTGCCGGCATCCGAATAGCGACTCTCAAAGCAGCTGGGGCAGCAAGGGCCACCCCCCGGCAGGGCATAACGTCCTCCGCCCAAGGGCCCGGCGCAGTCCTGGCAGCAGAAGTGGTTCTCGTGCCAGCGCCATCCCTCCGCCTCGGTGCAGCGCCGGGAGAAGATCAGCTGAGAGAGAGGGGGGGGAAACGGCTCGCTCATTCATTCATTCATTCATTCATTTATTCATTCATCCAGTGACCACGCCTTATAGCCAGTTAACGCTAAAGCACGTCTACAGACTTTCCCATTTGATCTACTCAACCACTCTCCGACGCAGGGAGGGCTGACTGGCTTAGCCAGGATCCCCCAGCTAGCAGGTGGCAAAGCCACGAGTGCGACCGTGTTGCCTGGACTCCCAGCCCAGGGTTCGGCGCTGCCTTTTATGCTAACATTAACACTGGGCGCCCAGCATACTGATGGGCAAGAGTCTATCCAAGAGTACCTGCTCCAGAGAAATTCTCTTGGTTCCAGAAAATATGGGGGAAACTGCTTGCCGTGGGGGAGGGCGCAAAGGGTCCCACATGCCCAAAGTTCAAGTCAGCAATTGAACACAAAGGCCCCAGGCTGGTGCCTCGTTCTCTCCACTCCCTGATACTGGGAGAGATGTTCCCTTGCATCCTGCCAAGTTGGGACCCTGAGCAGACACCCTCAGCCCCCCCACTCAGAGCTGTACCTCGTCACAAGCAGGGCAGCGAGGCCTCAGCAGCTCAGCGTGATGACGGCCACAGTAGAGGTGCCCATCGTGGTAGAAGTAGATGAGGTTTATCAGGGCCTGGCCACAGGCCTGGCAGGTAAAGCAAGTCGGGTGCCAGCAGCGCCGCTCTCCTGCCCGGGCTGCAAACACTCCGTATTCCCCTGGCCTCAGCAGATCCCTGCACTGTCAGGCAGGGGTGCTGGCTGGTCAGAGGCAGTACCACCCTCCTAGCTTCCCCCCTGGCTCTTCCATTCCAACCCCACCCCCACTGCAGGCTCACCAAGAACCCCCAAAATTGGTTTCTCTTTTTCTTAAAGTTTGCCATACTATCAATCCCCAACCAGAGTCTCAGAAGCTAGCTCCTTCTGCAGAATTGAGAGGGCAAAGAGTGGAGGGAGAGGAATATTGGGGGTGGGTGGGTACTGCATACCTTCTCACAGGTGCATTCTTTGAGCCTGGGAGGTATCTGGCACACCACCCCCTGTCCCAGGGCCTCCTGTCTCCGCTGGGCACAGAAGAGCCGCAGCTCAGCCAGCTCCTCCTCCCCAAGGGCCAGGCAGTATCGCTCCTGTGGAAACAGGTTCCACTGTGCCGGAGAGGGCCCCAGCAGGCAAGATTGAAGTTTGAGTGGAGAGAGAAGGCTTAGCTGCTGGGTCAAAGGAAGGCTGCAGAACCTCAGAGAGGTGCAGGCAATAGCAGCATAGATGGGCATTGAGACAGAGAGGGAAAGAGGGACAAGGGACAAGAGTGCCAGTAAATCCACCTCAGTCTTACCCCCCCCCCAAGGTCATCACTCTGGTCTGACAGCTCCATAGCACTTAGCCCTGTCCCCACATATTTAGGTCCTTGCTGCCAATGAACTGTATGTAGCTCAATATCACTTCCCATTGTGTTTTCCCTATTTATTCCATATTCTCCTATCTTGACTTCCCAACTGAATTACAGGGCCTCAATAAATACTTAACCACACTCCCTACATTTGTACATTCCATTATTTGTTTCAAAAGTCATTCATGTCCATTTTCTCATTAGCTCTTCAACTAAGCATTGTTGTGGGCAGAACAGCCATTATGTAGATAATTGTACCCATTATGTAGATGTGAAAACTCAGGCGGGGGGTGGGGGAATGACTTCCCCCAATTAGTGGCATAGCTAGGCCTTAAATTCATGTTCCCTGACTTCTGGACCAAGGTTCTTCCCACAGTATGTAAAGAGAGGGAAGCTGGGGAGAGGGAGACCCACATCGCTGTCCTGTGGAGGGAGCTGCTGCAGGAGCATCCAGAGCCCAGGCCAGTTTGGGGTTCGGTTGGTGTCCAGGCCAGGGAGCCCCAGGCTCAGAACTTCAGGATCCTGAGGAGACACAGCAGAAGATGAGGAATGGAGCTAGGTTTTCCTTCTTTCCCCCTCTCTCCTCCCCTTCTCATTACCACCTCTTCTCCAATCTGGAACAACATCCAAGCATACTCTCCTCCCCCCCCCCCCCAACTCTCCCCTACTTCTTTTGAACAGTCAACTTCAAGATCACTGGGACAGCTCATCCACTCCTGCATTTGTGGTCTGATTGATGGAGCTTGGGGAGCGTCACACCCCAAAACAGCTTCCCTTCTTATGCTTGAAATCACCCCCTTCACTCAGGGCCAAAGCCCCTCAGGTCTCTTTTGACAATACAGATCCCCTTGGAGACATAATGTGTATTCACATGAATACATTTAGTCAAACTCTCATGTCCTGAGGGGGCTGTAGAAACAGCCCCTGCAGAGAGAAAAGGGCCACAAGAGGCTGGGCAAAAAGGCTGTCTCTCCCCAGCTGGTGGAAATGGGAGGAGGTCCAAAAGGTGGAGGCATATTGGTCTCAGAAGGAAGGGCAGGACTCCTACTACCTGAGCAGAGGTCTCCTCAGGGTCCTCCTCTGGCAGGTGGCCTGGGCCACTGTCTAAGTTCGCTGGTGGACCTGCATCCTGAGCGATGAGGCTCTCCCCTCGGTGGGGCCAGCCAGGGTTCAGCACTGACATTGATGGCAACGTCTGCCCAGAAAATAACAAGAACACCTCCCATTTACTCAGTCCTTAACAATGTGCTACTAGGAGGTGCTAAGTGCTCTCTACAGACATTATCTCATTCAACAACCTTGTGAGTTAGTTGGTAGTTTTGTCTCCACTTTACAGATGGCCAAATTGAGGCTGGGTGAGCATAAATGGTATGCCCAAGGTCACACAGCTAGTAAGGGGCAGAGCTAGATCTTGAGGCCAGGCCTTTCAGCTCCAGAGTTGAAGCTCAAACTCTGGGTTCTCCTAAGATTGGGATGGAGGAAAGAGAAGGCCCACAGTGGGAGGAGAGGGCATTTTGCCTTTCTGGTGAGCCTTTGAGCAGACTGGTCCCACCTTCCCCACCTCCCTAGCCTTAACTCTCACCATTCCTCTTTGTATACTTACCAGGCCAGTGAGCTTGCTTCCTCCCCACTCCCTTCACAGGCCCCACTTTTCCAGCTGTAGGCTTGAGCCAGGTGAAAGGACCACTTCACCAGGAAGCCCTTCTCAGCCTCTCCAGCCCATAATGTTTTTCTTTGCTGCCTGTGTCTCTCTCAGCTCCTCATCTAGTCTATAAGCTCCTCCAGGACAGAGGAAAACCTTGTCTTTCTATCTTCTACCTATAGTGGCAATTTCATTGGACAATTCTAAGTGCATCTCTTCAGCTCTCCTCTGGGCAAGCCCTGGTATGACCACAGTGTCTTGGGAGTGGGGGGTGACTACTGAAGTAGAAAAGGGGTGGGCTCTGCCCACAAGGAGGTCATACTCTAGAGGGTAAGACAGAGATGAAACCAGGTAGAATGGGGCTAGAGCTCTGGGCAGGTATACACAACACCACAGCAAGAAAAAGAACCAAAGCACACTTTTCTGTTTACTCTGTGCCATTTTACATATGTGCATTTTACATATTTAATCCATCCTCACAAAAATCCTATGAGGTAGCTTCTATTATCCCATTTTAAGGTTGAAACAAACTGAGGTTAATTACCTTGCCCAAGGTCACTTTAGAAGACTAAAGGAAGCTTTAGGAGGAGGCTGCCTTTGAGAGCTGGGATGGATTCTGACTGGTGGCAGGGCACAGGAGTGCCATCACCAAATCCCTGGCCTCTCTAAAACTTGGCTTTGGGGATCGGAACAGGGTTTGGACTCTTAACAGTTATACTGCTTCCCAGCCCACAGCCCCCCCCCCCCCTTTCAGATGGCCTGTGCCACTCTTCCTGACTCCACACCCACCTGCTTCCTTCCCGTTGTGTCCCTCAGGTCAGGTTTCCTGTGGAAGGCAGCCAGGATGGGACACTCACACTCAGGGCCAGGAGTGGCCACTTTCCCTAACAGCAGTGCCCCTGCTCCAGGCAGCAAGAAGTGCACACAGGAAGAGGGGGTACATCTGGGGCCCCAGAGGGGACTTGCACCCTCTCTTCCAGGTTAGTTCTAGTTTGCAAGAAACTGTCCCACACAGAAACAACGCTCAGAAATCAGCCCTCGCCCCTCACCCTTCCATTCCTTCCAAGGGCAGCCTAACTCCACCTCCGCTTAGCACTGGACCCCGCCTTTCTAATCTGCTGATTCCTTCCAGGATTCCCCTCCCCCTGCTCCCCTTAGACAAGGGACAAGGCTGACGCCCCCCCCCCTTTTCCCTCCCCTCCCGTTCCCACCTGCGTGCAGGTGCAACCAGGCTCGCAGAGTTCCCACCCACCCCTGCCCTGAAGTGCAAAGCTGAGCGGCCCTCCAGTCTGGGGAGGTAAAGGGATGGGAAGGCTTCCCCGGACAGTGAGAGGAAAGAGGGGAGAAGTGTCCGGTCCCGACAAGTACCCTCTGGATAGATCCCCAAAGTCTGGCGGATCTAGGTGGAGGCGGGCGGCGTAGTGTGGGGCGGAGCCAGATGGGGTTCCCAGTCTGGCTGCTGGGAGTTTAGAGAAGGGGGCGGGAGTCTGCTGGGGTCTCACCCTCATCGCGCGCCGGTGCCTGGGCCGTTCTGGACCGACCCCGTCGTCGCTGGGTCCCCACCCCGAGGCTCAGCGCCCGCTTCCGCCCGCCCCGGAGCGCGGCCCTCCCCCCCACGCGCTCCCGGCTGGTGGAGCCGGACGGCTCCGGGAGGGGCGTGGACTGCAGATTCAGGAAAGCCGTTGTGAGATTCGGGGTGGAAAGTGTGCAGGCTCCACTGCCCCCCACCCCGCTGCCATGGGCTCCGTGCCGGGATCGCGCCCCTGCAGACAGCCGGGAGCCTCGTTTATGCCGGGTCCTCTGCCGCTCACTGAACAGAACGCCCTTCCAAGCACGCAGCTCTCCCCAACCCTCCCTCTGGTTTTCTAGCCCCGCTCCTCTCGGTGTCCCCACCCCGCCCGGTTCCCTCCCCCTTCTCCCCAGCGGTCCCTCAGCACCTTCCCCTTTCCTCAGATCCAGAGTCCACCGTACTGCCCTGCTCTCTCCCATCCCTTCAGACCCCACCCCCATCCTTTGTGTTTCTCCCTCCACCCCCTGTCCCTTGCTGCTCCGGGCAGTGGAAAACTCTGGTCCCACCTCCGGTCCCCGTAGCCCCGCCCCCGCCCCAGGCCCCGCCCCTCCCCTGCCCGGAGCGCTCAGGGGCTGGCTAGGAGCGCCCTCTGGCGTGTGCGCATGCTCCCTGCTCCCGACTGCAAAGTCCTCCAAAGGGACCTTCTAGGCTGCGCGCCGGTCGCCCCGAGCGGGTCCGCCCGCCCGCAGCGTCTCGTTGGTGCTGCCGGTGACCTCCGACCCCGTGGCCGCGGGGCGGGGCGGGGAGACCTTAGCTCCGGGCGGGCGGCGGCTGCTGCAGCGGCACCCGGGAGCGGGGCCCGGCGCCGCCCGGGCCGCGGGGCGATGTGAGTCGGGGCGCGGCGGGGCGGGGACGAGGCGGCTCCGCCGAGGCCGCACCGCGCCGCAGTCTCCGTTCCCATCCGCGGAAGCCCTGGGCGGGTGGGCCGGTGTGTGGTGAAGCCCCGGGGCTGGGGGCGGGGATCCAGGGGCGACGCGCGGCCCCGACCTTTCCCATTCCTTTCCGGTATCTAGCAATCCCCTTGACGACCCCGCAACCTAAACGCCCCTCGCGCCTCAGAACCACCCCGCCCCCGCCCCCACCCCACCCCCGACACACCTTCGCAGGTCCTGGTGCCCTCAGAACGCCTCATTCCTTCGAATTTCCCATTCGCCTGCAGAGCCACATTCTCTCCTGGATGCTCCCACATGCTTCAGCCGCCCTGAAATCCCTCTGGTCCATCATACCCCCTTCCGATTCTCCTTTCACCACATTCAAATCCAAAACACTGTCCACGTTTTCCCAGCCCTCTCATATATTTTGAGTCCTTATAACCCCCTCTTAACTCCCTCCCCCAATGGAAACCTATCCCAGACCATAGCTCTCTTCTCCTGTCCCATCCAATGTAATGCCCCTCATTGGGCTATCATGATATGTCCTGATAGTCATCTTAAAGAGAAGGGACAGCAAAAGGTGCAACGTTTTCCCTCCTCATGCACCTTATAGTTAGTTCTTGGTTTCACCCGACTCCCAGCTTGTGATGGCTCAAGCCACAGTATTTTCCCAGCTGCCCTGTCTTTCGGCAGTGCATTCCTCCCTCAGCCTGCAAAGAAAGAGCCAAACCAAGAGGGTGGGGGTCTTTTCACCTGGGAAGTTTTCCAAGAATACAGAGCACCAGAGGCCCTGGGAAATGATACTGTTTTTTCAGAGAGGAGGATGGGATTTCAAGCCTCCAGGGTCCTGTCCTGTCGGCTTGTCCACCTGGGGCTCAGATCTCTGAAATTTTGGTTTATTGTTAGCATTTGTGTTAAAATTTTAGACCTTTCAGAGCTTGGAGAACAGAAAATCTATCAAGCTTCTAAATGTGAAATTGTCGTGAAAGATGAAATTTTTAGTGATGTTTGTTCTACATACTTCGCTCTAGAGGTTATTTAAGCTGGAAGCGCCACAGCATACAAATATTTCCCTTAAAAACCAAAGCCTTGGGGTGGGAGTTGGGGGTGGTGGGGGTGGGGTTGATTTGGCCGTCTCCCAAGTACCTATAGTAGCAACAAAACAGACAAGAATATTAAGTTTCCTGAGCCCAGTACTCTTTCCAGTACATCGTAGTGTCTTTTAGAGAGAGCTCTTTGTAAAGTTCTCTGCAAAGGTAAGGTGGTGGTTTTGGTGCTGGATGTAACAGGATTCAGATGGAGTCTGGAGGCCACTTAAAAGGTCTTGGGCTGCCTCAGACTTCAAACCCATTGATGCTAGGGGAATATCCTTCCCAGGGCTTATGGAGCTCAGAATTTGTGGTCTTTTTGCCCTTGATCTTGCTTTATGCATTGGTGTTTCTGTCCCATTAGGACTTGGAACAGATACCCAGGTGGGATGGACTGACAGCAAGTCAATTTCATGAACAACTGGTGAGGATGAATGTTTCTGCTAACCTGTGGTCTCTGTCTCTTATGCTAGGTGAGCCCCAGGTGTGTCCCAGAGGGATCCAGGTGACTTCTCTGCAGACTGCTTGCCATGATGCCCCACCAAGAACAGGGGGACTAAAGTGGGGGTCCTTCCCCATGCCCCTCCCATGGTCAGTTTCCCGATGGCCTGGGTGAGGTGAGAGCTGTGTGTAGGAGTCACTTTCCTAGAGTTTCCCAAGTTGGGAGGAATGGAGAGTGCAGGTCAGGCTTGTTCAAGGCTTTATACATTCAGTGGGAGTTCTGGAAGGATAGCTAATCTTATAGACTCATTTCTTGCAGCAAGTTTCAACTTCTGATTGGAATCAGTCCATGCATTTGCTTGCTCCCTTAGGTCAGTCAAGCCTGGTAGTAGGCATCCCCTCCATCTTAGGCACATGTGCTACTATTGTCACATAACTTCCAAGTACCATAATCTTGGAGGGAAAAGCCCAAATTACATCTCCCCTTTGTTCAAAAGCAAACTCAGCATTCACTTTTTTAAATGAAGAAATGCCTAATCAAGGTTATAAAAAGTGTGCTCTGATTGAAATGTCTAATCTTCAGAGTGTATCTTTTGACCATAATGTAGCACCTCATGTGAAGAGAACATCAGAAAGATAAAGTTGAGGTGGGTGTTGGGATGGTGGAAAAGAGGATTTGGGTAACGTGGGCAGAGTGAGGTGGAAAAGGAGAAAAGTACAGGCCAAAGCGTCTGGGACACCCTAATGAATTTCGTCGCTGAACCTGGACCAGGCCCCAGGCCGGCACCCACCTCCTGTTGCAAATCACATCTTCTGGGTCCCTACTTTTTTTCATGTTTTTCTTGCAGCCCAGGCCTCCCTTCCCTGTCATTACATCAGCCAAAATCCTATGTACTTCTCAAGGTCTAGATCAAATGCTCTTTTCATCCCCTCTCCCCCGTCAGCATTAATCTTTACCACATCCTAACTTGAGTTAATGTTTATGCAATGTGTGTCTGGCCCCGGGTTGAGAGTGGGAATTTCTTGGAGGGACTATGTCACATAGTCCCTTGGGCAGAGTAAGTGATCACAATGAGGTGGTTCTGCCGGAGTTCCCTAGAGCAGGGCTTTTTGAAACTGACCTTGATGGCTTTCTTATCCCTTATGCTCTCCCTAGGGTGGTCTGGCTGCTCTGACACCATGGGGAGCTGTTGCAGCTGCCTGAATAGAGACAGCATCCCAGACAACCACCCTACCAAATTCAAGGTACCCACAGCCCCTCCTCTCCTGAGTTCCCAACATGGCCTGCTGGTCTCGGGCTCCAAGCTGTCGAATGCCTTAGCCTCTCTAAAGAAGGCGAAATGACAGGCTGAGGCTGTGGGCTCATTAAGACTTCTTGAGATCGGGGCCTCTGAGGTGGCCTGAGGAAAAAGAGCCCAGGCCACTGTCGCTTGTTTGGCTCTTGGTACTACCAAGAATGAAGAAGTGCCATAATACAGTAGCAGATGTTGTGCTTTTAGGTTATTCATTCCTGTCAGTATATCTTTGTAGTTTTACATATAACTTTTTTAAGCAAAACAACAAAAGTCTTTATTTGTGAGTTAATATGCATAAAGTATTTAAAACAGTGCTTAACACATGGTAATCAATGTATTAGTGTTTGCTGTTTGCTTTGAGAAGCTAAGGCCAGGCCCAGTGGACCTGTGCACCCCAGCTCCCTCCCACCTTTCTGGTAGTAGAGCCCCCTCCTCACTCCCTGCCAGTTGAGGCACAGGTTTCTCCTGCTCATCACAAGAGGGCGCCCTCAGCAAGGTCCCACAGTTGGGGAGATGGTGGAGGCAATATGTATTTCTTCTGCCTTGGGTTTGACTCTCCCAGGGTCTTAAGATTCTGAACTTATGCCCAGCAGGGTGTGGCTTAGCTGTTGAGCATCAACCTAGGATCCAGGAGATTGCGGTTTGATTGCAGGTCAGGGGACGTGCCCAGGTTGCAGGCTCAATCCCCAGGGGCATGCAAGAGGTAGCCAATCCGTGACTACTCATCATTGATGTTTCTAGCTCTCTCCCCCTCTCCCTTCCTCTCTCTGAAATCAATAAAGATATATTTAAAAAAATAAAATTTTTTCTTGAACTTACAATCGAACACCTTTCCCCATTAACATTTGGTCCTTCGATACTAAGCCATGGACCATCTGAAGTCATCTGACTTTGTTCGTCTAACCATCTGACCTTGGAAGTTAACTTGCTCACTGTGCAAATGACAAAACTGAGGCCTAGAGAACTGTTGTGGGTCAGTGACACTGAGTAATCCTGTGGTGTTCTGTAGAGTTTGTGGTGAGTCAGGTGAGCCCCTCATCCCCAGCTCTAGCCCTGCATCATCTAGCCTGCTTGTCTCCCAGTGGCTCAGGGACCCATACACACTCTTCTTGGACTTACTCATTGACCCTCTGTCTCCTGTTCCCCAGGTGACGAATGTGGATGACGAGGGGGTGGAGCTGGGCTCCGGGGTGATGGAGCTGACACAGAGCGAGCTGGTGCTTCACCTGCATCGGCGGGAGGCTGTCCGCTGGCCGTATCTTTGCCTGCGGCGCTATGGCTATGATTCCAACCTCTTCTCCTTTGAGAGTGGCCGCCGGTGTCAGACAGGCCAGGGTGAGTACCAACCCCTGCCCCACGCTAGTATAGGGGCTTGTGCACCTGGGCCAGGTGCTAGAGCTGGAAGTTGTAGCTCAGACTTGGCAGGTGTTGCCTAGCAATGGGAAGGGTCATGGCCAAGAGCACCAACATGTTAATGTAGAACTAAATGGACTCACAGGTCAGTGCTCTTTCACTTAGCTCTGGCCTGGTTCCCTTTGTGGGGACATTTATTACACAGCCTAGGGGGAAGAGCTGGTGCTCCCAGGCCAGAGCTGCTTGGAAAAAGCAACTAATTCCTTCTTCCTCTGTTACTCCAGTTTCAGGGGTCCATGTTTTCCCCTAAATAGGAACAAACTTTCTTCTGAGCCCCCAGGTCATATCCCTTAGAGCCTGTGAATAATGAAAAGTCAGGCAGGAAGCTCTGCCATCCTTGGGGCTGAGTGGCTTGGGAAGGATAGATTTGGGCAGGTAGGTCTCTTGAGTACCAGTGTACAGAGTAATCCTCAAGAGGTTAATCTTTGTCCTTTATCACCTGTGAGCAATGGAGTGTGATATATTCTCCCTTCTTCCCCTTTCTACCTGTAGCCAGAGGTCCGGGAGTGGTGGCTTGTTCCGTGAGGTCAAGGCTAGAGCTTAGCCATAGCTCTTTTAAAAAAATATATTAAAATTTTTTTAAAAATATGTTTTGCATTGATTTTAGAGAGGAAGGGAGAGGGATAGAGAGATAGAAACAATGTGACAGAAACATTGATCAGCTGCCTCCTGCGCACACACCCCTTACTGGTAATCGAGCCTACAACCTGGGCATGTGTCCTGACAGGGAATCAAACCAGAAACCTCCTGATTCCTGGGTCAGTGCTCAACTACCGAGCCACACCAGCCAGGTTAGCCATGGCTCTTTAGAGCAGTGGTGTGGTCTAGGCTTCTCTTTTAGGACCCAGACTTAAGCTCTACAGAAGAAGTCCTGACTGGGACTATGCTAAATGCAGTTTGGTTGTGATTGTGCAGAGGTGAAATGAATGAACTCCTTTTATGAGGCTGCCAACAGTCAGTGAGTCTCTGAAGTTGTATTGGCTGGGGGAGCCACCTTCCCCTCCAGCATCTGATCCTTGGAGCTCATGAAGCAGAGGCATTAACACTGTCTAAGCAGAGAGAGGGGAGGAAGGGGCTTCCCTGCTTCTTGTGGTGTTTGGTCCATACTTGGGATCCTGGAAGGGTGGCTATAGGCCTCAACAGAGGGTTCTCCTAGAACTTCAGGCTTTCCCAGCCTTTTTTAGCCCTTGACATAGCTTGCCAGAATAGTCTTTTTTCTCTTCCTCTATCCTTCCTGTCCCATTCCTTCAAACCTCAATTGTCTCAAACCCCAGCCTAGGTTTATTATCTTTGCTATGAATATATGCACACACACCACCCAGGTATCCTCCCCTGAATCCCAGGCCCCACTCTTATCGGGAGTGCAGAATCCCAGACTGGCACGACACCCTGAGGGCATCTTCAGATCCCCTGAGTCACAGGTGCTTGGCCCAGTCCTGCTGACTCTGGGACTTTGAGTTCCTGCATTAGAGTTTGAGAGGCTGTAAGGTGGCTGCATTGAGGAGCCACACAATCGCTTTGCTATATTTGTCCTTTACCTGGTCAGCCCATCCTCTCTTCCTTTCTGCACCAGAATTTAAGCTCCATGAGGTCAGGGCCTATACACAGTAGACGTTTGCTCTCTGGCCAGGATCTGGGCTAAGTACCCAGTGAACAAGCAGTGAACAGGACAGACCCTCTACCCTCAAAGAGCTTTGGGGCTGTTGGGCATATAGCTGAGGGCTGGTACCCTGGGTGGAGCTCATTTTTCTGGGGAGTAAGGGGTAAGCAAGCAGAGGGAGATGGGGGGCAGCGTGTGAGGAGCTGTCACCCTTTCCACTTTGATTTTTACTTCTCTTCCCCTCACCTCTGTACACATACATCCTTATTAAAATGGTTTAACCTCAGAGCAGTATAGCTGAGGTATTAGATCTGCAGATGCTAATAGCTAGTGGGAGACAAGGGCAGGGCGCCTGGGCCCAGCTCCTCCCATTTTAGAGTGTGCTGGGGAGAGGGCTCCTGATGAGGGGGCTCTCCTCCTCACCCTCCACAGCCCTGCGAGTGGAGTTTAGGGACATTTCCCGAGCTTTGTGCATCGGTTTAGCCTCTCTGGTCCTTCCCTATTGGGCACAGGGTCAGAGGAGCCTCATGTCTTCCTCTCATGCTTCAGGGATATTTGCATTCAAGTGCTCCCGGGCTGAGGAAATCTTCAACCTCCTTCAGGACCTGATGCAGTGCAACAGCATCAATGTGATGGAAGAGCCAGTCATCATCACCCGCAACAGCCACCCTACCGAGCTCGACCTCCCGCGGGCCCCACAGCCTCCAAATGGTGAGGTGACCCCCGTCCTCAGCACCCCAGTACACACGTGTACACACATACATGCACACATAAGCATAGGCCCAGGAAACACCAGGCTTAGAGGCCCGAGTCAGGCAGGCAGGTGGGGGGATGGCTGGGTGAGCCAGCCTTCCAAGACCGGGGACCATCGTCAGAACCACTCTTGGGAATGGGTAAGGCCTGGCCTGGACCAATCAGGTGACTCCAGCTGAGGCTGGGGAGTCCTGGAACTTTTATGGACTGATGGTCAGGGAGCAGACGGGTTTCCATGGAAACGGCAGTCTGGAGCCTTTTTGCTTCCTTCCTTCCATCTACTGGGTCATACCCATATACCTCTCCTAATGGATGGTCCAGGCATCTCTACCCATAACCAGTTTCTGAGGAGGTTCCCACAATTGCTGCTTGTTCATTCACTGAGTCCACACTGAGCATCTGCTCTGTGTTCTGTGCTCCATGGAGTGGTGTGAGGGGGGCAGGAGAATTGGAAACAGTCCTGGTTTCAAGGAGCTTCCCTGGAACTCACTGGCAGAGCTAGAATGAGCAAAGGGACAGTCCAGTGATGACAAGGTGCCTTAAGTGTTTCAGCTAAGGCTGTGATGGGGGAAGTGTTATGGGGTTCAGGCTGAGCTTTGAGGGAAAGATAATGGGGGACCGCAGGTTCAGTGTGGCCAACTACTTTGGGGGCCCTGGGAGCATCTCCCCATTAATTGGAGGAGTCCCAGGATGCTGCATATGTGGTGTAGATGGTTTAAGGACCCCTCACCTCGGCTTGTCTCCTCTGTGCCCAGCTCTAGGCTACAGTGTCTCCAGCTTCTCCAATGGCTTCCCTGGGTGCCCAGGAGAGGGCTCAAGGTTCTCAGCACCCCGGCGCCCCTCAACAAGCAGCCTTCGGCACCCCTCACTGGGGGAAGAGTCCACCCATGCCCTCATTGCCCCTGATGAGCAGGTAAGCAAGCAGCTGCCCCGCCCATCTCTTGGTCTGGGTGGGAGTGGAGGTCAGGAAATGTGGCATGTCCTCCCAGTGATGATCATGGGGGGAAGAAAATCTGTAGGGTCCTTTCCTGTCCCCAGAAAGGGAGGCAGCTGTTTGGAAGGTTTGGAGGACCAGGAGGAGGAGAAAACCCTCGCTCTTTCCCCATGCTTCTTGACTCTCACCCTCCTGTCCCTTCTGCTCTCCTTCGTCCCTGTCCTTGGACCCTCCTGCTTTATTTGGACTCTTTCCCTCCAGTCCCACACTTACGTCAACACCCCGGCCAGTGAAGATGACCACCGCCGGAGCCGGCACTGCCTGCAGCCGCTGCCCGAGGGGCGGGCGCCCTTCCCAGCACAGGCCCGGGGCCCTGACCAGAGGGACCCGCAGGTGTTCTGGCAGCCGGGCCAAGTGAAGTTCGTGTTGGGTCCCACCCCTGCTCGGCGGCACATGAAGTGCCAGGGCCTCTGCCCCAGCCTTCGTGACCCCCCCCACCACAACAACAATGAGGGCCCTTCTGAGTGCCCAGCCCAGCCCAAGTGCACCTATGAGAATGTCAGCAGGGGGCTGAGGCCGGGGGCTGGCTGGAGACTGAGCCCCGAGGAGCCGGGCTGGAATGGCCTTGCCCACCGCCGGGCTGCCCTGCTGCACTACGAGAACCTGCCCTCCCTGCCCCCTGTGTGGGAGAGCCATGCCCAGCAGCTGGGGGAGGAGGCCGGGGATGACGGGGACTCAAGGGATGGGCTCACACCCTCCTCCAATGGCTTCCCCGACGGCGAGGAGGACGAGACCCCATTGCAGAAGCCCACCAGCACCCGGGCTGCCCTCCGCAGCCACAGTAGCTTCCCTGTGCCACTGACCCGCCGCCGAGGCTCCCCGAGGGTCTTTAACTTTGATTTCCCCCGGCCAGGCCCCGAGCCTCCGAGGCAGCTCAACTACATCCAGGTGGAGCTGAAGGGCTGGAGTGGAGACCACCCCAAGGGGCCCCAGAACCCCACGGTCCCCCAAGCCCCTGTGCCCACCACGCACCCTACCCGCAGCTCAGACTCCTATGCCGTGATTGACCTCAAAAAGACCGTGGCCATGTCCAACCTGCAGAGGGCTCTGCCCCGAGACGATGGCACCGCCCGGAAAACGCGGCACAATAGCACCGACCTGCCTCTGTAGGGACTTCCTCCCCCTGCCCCGGTCCAGCCCCTGCCTCACGCTCCTGTCCTCTGAGCCCACCCACCCCGGGTTCAGGGGTGCTTCGCAAGAGGGCATTGAGGTGGGACCAGATGCTTCCCTGCGCTGGCCGGAGTCCCCAAAGATAGCCACTGAGTGGCCTGGTCTCCCAGTTGGGGGGAGAGGAGGGTGACCAGGTGAGGAGGGAGCCATGGTGTAAACTGTGAAGGGTTCCCTGACTGCATTTAGCACCCTCCCGTTACGTCCATTGTCTTGTCGTCTCATCTGTGTATTCTTTTTGGTTGAAATTTGAAGCATTTTGTACCTGTTGATTTTATTTATCAGTTTATTTTTCTATTTATTGTTTCAAATGTAATTTAACATATTTATTATTAATATAATTATTTTTAAATTCTGTCTTAGTGGATGATGTCAAATTCTTAGGAAGTCTTTTCTGGCATGGTTCTGGGGGCAGGTAAGGGAGGCCTAATGGAGGTAGGGGCTTCGTGCTGGGAAATTTGGGGTGGTTGTGATTTTTGTGACAAGTCCTGAACATTGCCTTTTCTCTTCCAAGAAGCCCAGGCCCAGAATTAAAGTTGCCAGTAGTGGGTGCTCTGTCAAAGGAAAGTGACAGCACACTGGAGTCCTAGATGCAGGAAGGGGATATGTAGGGAAAACTGCTCTAATGACATAAAACCCTGGCCCTCCAAGGTGGCAGTGGCTGCGGGGAGGGTGTAGGTGGGGAGAGCTCTACCAGTTTCACCTCTGGAACCCTCACTGATTCTGCCTTCTGCTACCAGGTGGGTGACAGTGGATACCATTCCCCTTAAACACCTTGGCCCAAAGGTGGACCCTGGATCTTCCTTTGGCACCACCAACATGGCTAGGCCAAGGCTAGAACCAGTTAATTGGACTTTGCTAAAAGCCCAGGAATAGCAAAAGGAAAAAACTGTGTGATATGTAAGTAATCTGGCTTGCAAAGTGTCACTTCCCCAGAGCACCGTTCCCCAGGAATGGACTCCTGGGGCGCCTTTTCCCTACCACAGGGGTGGGGCCCTGGCAGATCCACTGCATCCGAACACCTGCCTGGAAGCCGGGGCCTGTGCAGGGCTGCACACGCCACCCGCCTGGCGCTGGTGCCACTGTTGCGGAAGCTCCTTCCCCCTGTTCCGAGACCGCCTCTCTCTTCTTCCTCCTCTCGCTGGCCTCCCTGCTTCTAAGACTCCATTTCTATCCCAAACTCCTGATGGTTCATCTAAAGGAAATCCAATGTCTGTGATAAGCACTCAGGGCCCAATGAGGAGTGGGAGCAAGGTTTGTGCAAGACTTGGGGACAAGCCTTCACATCTCTGGTTACTGCTTGTGGCCCTGCTCTAACCTGTAGAGAGACCTGTCATCACCAAGGAAACAGGCCAGGGCGAGGCCCACATGATTCCCTCCCCTCCCCCTGTCCAAAACACCACAGCCTGGACCTCAATTCTGGGAGCTCCTTTTCCTCTGGGTGGGCCTTGAACTGACCAGCTTCCAGACTCCCCTGACATTGGGTGCCACTGTCAGTGAAATGGCTGAAGAGGACTGGATGTGAGGAGGCCCTTCCCCTGGGGCTCAGCAGGGGCCCGGGGTGCAGCTGCTGCAACCCCAGAGCTGGCACAAACCCTTCTCTACTTCCTTTTGATCTCTGGACCAGAGGGATCACCGGCTGCAGGCTGGATTCGCTGCATGTTTCCCATAGTGCAGTAGGGACATGCCGCCCTCTCTGCAGCTCAGCTGGGTGCCCAGTTCTTTCTCTGCATCCTTCCACACTACCCCTTGTTGCCAGTAGTGGGTGCTCCGTCAAAGGAAAGTGACAGGACACTGGAGTCCTAGATGCGGGAAGGGGATGTGTAGGGATGTGGAACTCTCAGCCTCCACAGTTGGTCTCCACAAATGAGAGCCAAGATGGGGGGCAGTATGGCTGTGCCAGGACTAGGCCTACGGCCCTGGCCATGCCAGTGACTTGTTCTGCTCAGGCTCCTGTCACTCATGGACACTGTCATGGGGGAGCCAGAGGCTGGGTTCTGGTTCTGACTCGGCTATTATCTCTGCTCTCTTGAGCATTTGGTTACCTCATATGGGCCTCAGTTTTTACACTTGGAAAGCACGGAGCCGGTTGTGAGAAGTAGCCAATGAGATGATGAACGTGACACCACTTTGGAAAGCAGACAGACCCGGGCAAGCTATGTTAACACCCAACTGCTCCCGAGGGAAAAACAACTGGAAGTCACAGCTCCTGGCTCCCTCAGACCTCAGGCTTATTGCCGCTTCTAGCAGTGCAAGAAAGAGCAGTTTAGCCCATTCTCTGGGGTGGCCAGATTCCGGTCAGACCCCTGGGGATCCCCCAGAGCAAGTCGTTATCACTTTATTGCACATATTTGTGGGGCGAGAAGGAGGTGTTCAGGACACATGTCCCAGGAATTGGCCCTCAGCCCAGTGTGGCCACCAACCTTCCCTGTCCCCTCCCCAGGTCCCTGCCTCTGACCCAAGAGGCCTGCTGCAGGAATTTTCCTCTGGTAGAGTTGGGTGGGGAGTGGGTGGATGGCTTTCCTGGTAGGAAGGGGCGGTTGGGAGCCATGGCCAGGAGGGTGACCACTGTGTTTGAGCCTGCCCGGCTGACGTCAGGGTGTGGTGTGCAGATGGAATCCGTTTGTCCAAAGATCATCACTAACATCGGTGAATGTTTGCTGAGTGCTCAGTTCTCTTCTTTAGAAACAGGCCCTACCCACTCCCTGGGCTGCCCTCAGGAAAGGAGAGGAGCCAGCATCCTGTCCAGGAGTGACATTTCAGGTTAGACCAGGAGGGGCCCTTTCCAAGCCCACCCCTGGGTAATAATAGCACTTTAAAAGGATATAAACACAGTCAGCTTTACCATTTATCTCCGGCTCACTCGGCTGGATTGTTATCACTGCTGTGCAGAGGAGGAAACAGGCCAAGAGGTGAAGTGACTTGCCTCAGGCCACAAAGTTAATTAGTGGCTTGAGCTGGGGCTGCATGCCAGTCTCGTGTCTCTCGCTGCCACAGCTCCCAGCCTGGCTTGAAGAAACTTAGTTCCCTCGGGTGGGCTGCAGGGATGGTATGTTGGGTGCTGCCCACTACAGAAGTGGGCAGAGAGTCAGCAGGGGCCACTCGCCCATTCCTGAATGCTCCCACTGAGCAATCCTTTTGAATTTCCGGCCAGGGCCTTACCTGGGCAACACAAGGTGAGGCTGCTCTCCCCTACGGCACAACCAACACCAGCCAGCGACCCTGCCCCTGCCACACTCTTTCAGTCTGTAGGTGGGTGTGCAGGGGGGGCTGCCCTCACCTGTCCCTGGGCCCTCTCCTGACGCACCTCAGCCTGGACCTCCCTGAGCTCTGGGCTGCTTTCTGACCAATTCCTTAAAGAGGAGTAATACTCACAGGTGGGGGGGGGTTATAATGAAAGACCCCTGGTCCTCCAGGAAGGCCGAGGAAGGCTGAGGGGGAGGGAGAACTGAGGCAGGGGTGAGGGGCCTGTGTGGGTTGCTCAGGGCTCTGTAACTACAGAATCACTGAGTCCAGGATGGAATCTTGTAGGTGAGCCCAGCTAGGACCCACCCAGGGATCCCTTCGACAGGCTTCCTAGAGATGTTTACAGTGGTACCTTGGTTTTCGAATGTGATCCGTTCCGGAAGCCCGTTCGAGTTCTGAAGCGTTGGAAAACCAAGGGATCCACAGCCGAGAGCTAGGCCCAGGATCTTGCCCTCAGCGGGAGCCGCGGGGCATGTTCAACTTCCAAGATGTGTTAGGAAACTGAAGCATTTACGTATGGCTTTATGGCGTTCGTAACCCGAAATGTTTGTCGATGGAGATGTTAAAAAACCGAGGTACCACTGCATTAGGTTTCTGTTTGCACACTTCCCAGGACGGGAAGCTCACTATTTCACAAGTCCATTCTCTACTTAGGTCTCATGGTGTCCTTAAACTGCCTCTCATTGGGCCCCAGTTCTGCCCACAGACCTACACACTGCTAAGTCTAGTTTCCCTGCACAGGGCGCTGAACTTTGCAACCTGGCAGCACTACTTACTGACAACTTGACCTCCCTGTGCTTCAGTTTCCTCATCTGCGACACAGGGATGGTAACAGCCCCTCTTCACCTTAGCATGGTCCTTTCCTCCTCTGTGCTCTAGTTTGACCCAGAGCTAAATGTGGTACCCAGGCCTGAACCTCACCTTCCTTCAGCGCATCTGCCTTGTTGTAGACACACTTCTGCTGGTGCTGCCTGAGTTAGCATTCAATTCATTGGCCCTTCTGGCTCTTGGGGCCTTAGAGCTGGCCTGAAACCACCAGGTCTTTCCATATGAACATCTGCAGTCCTGGGCTCATTAAATCAAAGTCTGAACTGTCCATTCACCCAGTTGACATTTCTCGTTAGCCTGGGCCTGTCCTGAAATTTAGGCACCAGCTCTCGCAGTGAATGGAACATGGAGGAGCGCAGAGGTGGGGGCTGGGAGTGTCAAAGAGAACAGTCTGGCCCGGCCGGGCCTGGCTCAGCGGTTGAGTGTTGACCTGGGATTCAGGAGGTCGTGGTTCGATTCCCAGTCAGGGCACATGCCCGGGTTGCGGGCTCAACCCCTGGTCAGTGGCGTGCAGGAGGCAGCCGATCAATGACTCTCTCATCATTGATGTTTCTATCTCTCCCCCTCTCCCTCTCCCTTCCTCTCTCTGAGGTCAATAAAGATAAATTTTTTTTTAAAAAAAGAGAGAGAACAGTCTGGGAGGAGGTTCTCCATGGGCTAAGCTGAGGGCCCTCAGCTTAGCGCTTCTGGAAGCTTCATTCTGCCTGCCAGTGGTTGATAGGAAGCCTCCCTGCCACTTGCCTTGCTCACCAGGTGGACCCTTTTCTTGGCCTCTCTGGGCGCAGTTGCCCCGAGGGTGGTCCCCAAGGATGCCTGTGGAGAGGGGCCTGCAAGGTCAGGCATGTGAGAGCATCGCTCGTGCTCCAGGTGCAGGTTGTCATTATGCTTATTCTTAAGGGGTTATTAATATAATGACTGAGGTCACGAGCAGGGAAGGGGTAACCCCACCCAGTTCCCTGCTGATTGATGGGGAGTTCCCTCAGCCATCTCTTCTGCCCCTTTAGCTGGGAGGCATGGTCCCTTGGGAGTCCCTCCCTGCCACCTCCCTCCACCTGTCCCCTTTTAGTCTTGCCTCATTTCCCTCTGGGTGAGAAGGCACCAGAAAGAGCATGGCCAGGACAAGATGTGGGCAAGGAGATGGAAAATTGGAGACCCTGATTCTCTGGGAAAAGGAATGTTAATCTTGACTAGGTGCTGCTTGGGCTGGGGAGAGCCAGGCAGCTGTGTCTGAGGAGGGCTGGAGAGATGGAAGAAGGGGTGCAGAGCAGGGGGCAGCGGGCTGAGTGGGGGTGGGGAAGTTTCCAGGTTCTTTGAAGCTCCTTGCCTCGCTGGCCCTGGGTTGGTTCTGGCCTCTTTCCTTACTGAGCTCCTTTCCTCCTGGAATTAAAGGGCCTGGGGCTTACATCAGTGTATTCATGGATTTAGTGAGTTCCTGCTATGATGCAGTCGTACAAGTACAGTGGCCTTGATTTCCCCAGCAAACATGAGGCACAGCGGGTCTAGGATTCAAAATCTGGGTTCCTGTGGGCTGAGTCCTGACAAAGCCCCGACTCCCTAGAGCTCACAGTCTAGTTGGAGAAGTGAGGCTCCCACAGGACAGGATTATGGTACAGGGGCCTCTACCATTTGATGGCTGTGTGACCTCAGGCAGATCACTCAACCTCTCTGAACCTGTTTCCTCATCTATTAAAGGAAACTATCAACACTTAAGTCACAATGTCGTTGTGTGTTAAATGAGAATAGGCACATAAACTGCTTAGTGGGTGCTTTGCCCAGAGCCCAAGCTTGGCTGTTATGGTTGTCAAGACAACAGCACTGGATACGGAGGAACTTGCTGAAGGAGGTGGGCCGTGTTGGTTGAGGATTTGGGGAAGGAACGGGAGTGTGGGCCCTGGCAATTAGCCTGGGCAATGGGGTTGGGAGGAGAGGAGCCGGTGGGGCCTGGGGCTGGAGGAGCTGGATTGGGGGTGGCTGGGGAAGGTGAAGGCGACTGTGCTTTCTGGGCTATGGAACAGCGGAGCTGTGTGCCTGCACGTGGGTCAGGGCGGGCTGTGGGTGCGAACATGCACTCATCCCCTCATTCAACAATATTTAGTGAGCACCTGCTGTGTGCCAGGCCCTGTGGTGGGTGCTGGGGACACAGAAGCAAGCAGGACAGGTAAGGACCTTTCCTCATGAACTTTCATTCTACTGAGGGTGGGATGATTAACCAGTAAATTAATTAAATGAGCAAGTTAAGGTCAGGGAAGAGATAACTTTGAAGAAAATGCAGGAGGGGTAATGTGATGGGCAGGGATGGGCATGTCAGGGAAGGCCTCACTGGGGAGGTGACATTGGAGCGGAGGTTTGAGTGCGTGGAAGAGGCTGAGTGAACAAGTCCCAGACAAAGGGGACAGCTAGTGCAAAGGCCCTGCAGGGTTCAGGAAAAGTGAAAGGGTCAAAGGAGACGGCCAGTGGAGCTGGGCGCTGGAGGGGAGAGGGTGCAGGGGGAGGAGCGGGTTAGCTATTGGAGGATTCAGTACAGAGGGGATCTGACTTGAGTTTTAATAGGATGACTCTGGCCACTGTGTGGAGATGGGTGGGAGGGTGTGAAAAGGGCAGAAGGGGGAACATTTATTGGGAGGCAACTGCTGTAATCTAGGAGAGAAATGATGGTGGCTTGGAGCTGATTGGCAGCAGCAGAAAAGGAGAGGAGCAGACAGATGTGAGATGTATTCTGGAGGTCGAGCCAGCAGGGCGCTGGTGATGGAGATGCGGGGGTAGGGTGTGGGAAAAGGAAGGGATGGATTAAGGATGGATTAAGGAGGGCTCTGAGGTTTGGGGCCTACCCCTTCCCCAGGCCTGGCAGGGAGAAGTGCCTTTTACAGGGGCGGGGAAAGGAAGGTGGGGGAAGGAGGGACAGAAAGGAGCAGGAGGCCCTGGGGGAACTGGGCCAGGGGCTGAAGAGAAGGGTCCTCGGGGCAGCCCAGCGCTGAGGGCTACACCACCCTCACATTCCCAGGGGCCAGGCCAGGCCTTGCAGAGGCCCCACCTTACTCCTCCTGAGCCTGTGGTCTGGTGTGTCTGTTCTCTGTTGAACCTGCGTACCTACGACCAGGGGTGATCTGGATGCTGAGCCCCCATCACACCCCCGGGGCTTTGGGGTGTGAAGCCACAGGTAAGAGGGGTGTTGATGTCCAGAGCAGGCCTGTGGGAGGTCAGCACAGAGAGGGTGGTCCATGTAGGCAGAGAGTCCCTAGAGGGCAAACCATCAGAGCTCTGGGCCAGCACTGAGTAGTGATGACACCTTCTCCTGCAAAGGGACAAAGGTGAGGTGCTCAGAAATCCTCCTGGAGCTTCAGGATCGAAGTCTCAGCGATCTTGGAATCTGGGCAGGGTGTGGGGAGGGTCCCCAGACTTGGAAGCTGGGCCACGCTCAGCCAGACACCCTCAGAATCTGGAAAAGGGGGTATGCAGCCAGGAAAGCAATAGGGGTGGTCTGGGGATGTCCAAGGCCTCTGGGTCCTGCCTCTCTTTCACCACTGCTGGATGCATGAGGACTCCCTGAGGATTTGGTTCCCCCTTCCTGCTCCAGGCCTTGGTTTCCCTATAGCGGGTATACAAAGCCAAGCTGTCCAAACAACAGAATGTTGGGGAGGGTTTGTGTGGCTGCCCACCCCCAGCTCCCTGTCCTGGGCCCCTGGCCCCTACCTTGCCCAGGGTGACCCACACGAGGAGCCCCGAACAGAGGAGAGGCCCTGGAAGGCTGCCCACTGCCACTCACAGGCCCACCTTTCCAGAACCCAAACTAGATTTGCTGGCATCTGGCCTGAGACCACAACCACACCCATCTGAGGCCCAATGCAGGGCCACAGGGTGGGGGAGGTGAAGGGGTCAGACCTGGAGCTTCCTGGACCCATTAGCAGTGTTTGGTTTGGGACTTTGGGAACAGGCCTGGTTCCAGCTCCTTATCTAGGTCCTGGTGATTAGATTATCTGGCCTTCGATATGCCCAAGCCTGGGACATAGGACCCTTTCCCTGCCACCCAACCCCAAACCCCAGCATTCCTCACTCCCCCACCAAGGAGACCTGGTCTGTGACCAAGTCCAGCTGAATCCACACAACCCCTCCCCATAGCCTGTCTTACCTGCTCAGCCCCCACTGTCCCTACTGTCCCCGCTGCCCCCACTGAGCCCCTGCAGGGTCTCTGGGCACAGGGGCACAGGCCTGGCCCCTCCCAACAGACCTGGGGGCTTAAAGGGGAGTTTCTGGAAGTTCCCAATGGGCCACTTGTTTTAGAGGAGAAATCGAGGGAGGCTGGGCAGATCCACGGGGTGACCTCGTGAACAGGGAGTCAGGACTGGCCAGATGGCAAATGTCTTGTGCTAAAGTCAGACTACCTGTCCTAATTTCTGCCTCGAAAACTGTAGTCACATAGGGGCTTTCCCTGGTCCAGACCCCAGGCTTGGAGGGGACAGCCCCAGTGGAGAGGGGGAAGGGGAGGGGAGAAGGGAGGGCAGTGCAGGAGGAGAGGAAGAAGGGGAAAGGAAGGGGGGGAGAAGGGACGGGAGGAGGGTCATGGGGAGGCCTTCCTTCCTGCCCTGCTTAGAGGAAGGAGTGTCAGTGCCCCTGGAAACGCACAGATGCCTCTGTAGGGGAGCAGGAGCTTGTGTGTAGCACGTGGCTGGTTGCGAGTGCACGTATGAGCAGGAGTGTGCCTGCATGTGGATATGCGTTGGTGCGTGTACATCAGCATTTTGTACCACGAGCCGCACACGCGCACCTAAAGCACCACACAGCCACGTTACCTTCACTGCCCTCGGATCTGCTCCCCTCCGGTCCGCGGCACTGAAGAAGAGCCCTCACCAGGCCCTCCCAGGCTGACTTCACCACGCCAATGGGACGAGGCCCCGGGTTTGAATGCCCTGTGCATGGGGGTCCTCACCTGGAGTGACCGGGCACTGGAACCCTGTGTGATTAACCAGGTGACACTCAGGAAGTGGGGGAAGCTGAAACCAGGTGGGAGCTTTGAAGTCAGCCTCCCCTCCTGGGGGCCCCAGGCAAGCCCCACCTTCCCTTCGTGTGTCATACAAGGATACCTAAGGACACCTGGACCTCAGTGCTTCCTGTACAAGTGCAGTCACACCCTAGGTCCCCCGACCCACCAGCTTGCTTGGTGGAGGGGTCTCACACTCTGCTAATGTGCAATCTTCCCCCTGAGACATCTCCCAGCCACACCTCTTACCCCCCAACAATCCTATTCATACCCTCCCCAGCCCACACTGCCCCCTCTCTCTTCTGCCCCAGTCACTGGGGGGACACTGGGAAATCTGAGAGGCCCAGCCTGGGAGCCCCTGTCTGAGGGGAGACAGAGCCCTGCCCTCAGGGAGCCCCTCTGAGGGGAGATACCTTAAAGATTCAGGACAATGGGGAGTCATCTATAAGGGTCAGAGTCAGCCATTAGGGAGCTGTCGGAGGTGGTGCCTGAGGCCCAACTGTGCTTCAGTGACAGAGTCTCCCTTCCAGGTGTGTTACTATGGAGAGGCCAGAGTCAGGACCCCTCCTCGGAATTTCACGATCCTTTTGACACCAGCTTGGCCAAGCTGTGGACGCTATTTGTCTCTGTGGAAGTCTGGCCTGCTGTGAGGCCCACAGGGGAAGTCACAGGGTCACCTTGCCCCCATTCTGGGTGGGGCTTAGGTCATGCCGGGACTCCAGGGGGCTGATATGGAAGTGAGGACTCTGAGGAGTGGAGCTGATGTCTAGCCTTGCTCCCATGCACATGCTTTGTTCCCACTGCACAGCAGGACCGCACCCTCCCCAGAGTCCTGCCTTCCACACCCTGACAGCAGGCGGTGGGCGGCCAGCAGGGCAGGAGCTGGCTGGGAGTCTAGCTCCCCTCCTGCTGAGGGAGGCTGCTGGGTCCTGTCCTCCTGACGTCCACCCCAAGGGCCTTCTCCTCCCGGGAGCAGATCCGGGGCTTGGCCATCGCCAGTCAGAGCTGGGCACCACCTTCGACAGCACCTGCTTGGATGGGATAGAGGGCCTGTCCTCCCCTTCCACCTCTGCAGCGGGGCCACCAGTCATGGGTGGCCTTATTCAGCGGAACCTGATCCCAGGGCCCCTGGTCAGCTTCTGTGTCACCAGGTGAGAGGCCCCCCGCTGTCTGGGAGCTTCCTCCCTGCTCCTCAAATGCTCATTGCTGGGTGGGGCTTATGGAAAACTGCCCTGTGGGGGTACAAGAGTAACAGGAGGGTGGCAAAGGGGGGCAGGCCTGCAAGGTTGACTCAGAGAGTGGGCTCCAGAAATGGGGGTCTAGTCGCCCTGCAGCTGCCTCCTCCTGAGACTGACTGTGTCTTTTGTCCACAGCAGACAAGATGACACCACCATGGGAGAAGTCACCTCTGGGGTAGGGACAGCTAGCTGTACCCAGGTGATGTCTACTATAGCCCTGCTGTTGGTTGCCCAGGGTTATTGGCAACCAATTCACCTTCCAGGGGCAGGTGGATTCAAATCTCACCCTCCCACCCAGGGAGGAGGCTGGGGACTCCCTTTGGGAAAAAGACAGAACTTTCTCCAGCCCAGGGCAGACCTGGAGACTGGCCTGGGCTCTAAGGGAAGTCTGCTTGAAGGCTGGGGAAGACATGGCATGACCTCTGACTGCTGATGACTCCTCCCTCAGGTTGTCCATAGGAGACCAGGCCACTGACTTAGGCCACTGACCCAGGGCCACTTGGCTGTCCTGGACACAGAGATCTCCCTCATCACTGTCCCCGAGCAGATTTTTTGGTGAGTTGACTGCTCCCTGGGATCCCAGGGAACAGCCAAGGAGAGGCAGGCTCCCCCACCCACTGTCTCTGGAAGTCAGAGGACACTGGCCTGAGGCGCTCCTTCCAAACCCTAGCCTCTGAGGGTTTGCATGCCAGTTCCCTGCTGGCTGCTTAATGCCCCTGCACTGGGACCTCCCCGCCCCTCTCCCTAAAGGCTCCCCTAGCAACAGCCCTTTCCTCATATTTCTGCCCTATGCTTGGGCTCCCTCTTGGTGCCTTCCCTGGGGCATTCATCTGGGAGAGGATATATCTGCAGTGGTGGTGGGAGGTTGAGGGATCAGGTAGGAAGGATTGGGGTGCAGGATGGATTTCTGAGCGTGGGAGCCCTGGAGGGAGTGGATTCTGACCACCCGTCTCCATGTCCCTTATTATTTCTCCAGTTTGTCACCAACTGTAGCAGTGGGCACGTCCCACCCACCATGCTCTTCACCATCAATGGCACCAATTTCCCCTGCTGGGTTTCAGTACTTTTCCCCTGTAATTCTTGCCGTCTCTCTCTCTCCCTTTACCACCCAGGCTTGGGGGAAAGCCCAGGAGGCCAGGTGGAAGGGGAACCGGTTTGAGGCCTTTAGGGATCTGAGACATCGGATTTGCAGAAGACCTTCTGGATCGTTTTATCAACTTCTTCCACAAAAATAATACCAGGAACCAGTTTACCCGGAGCTTTCTGCGAGGCGGTACGGGTCGTGGAGCCCTCCTGCGTTGTGATCCTTGTTCTACCACTTCCGAGCTTTGTGACCTTGGGTAAGTCACTTAGCATCTCTGAGCCTGTTTCCTCATCCGTAAACTAGGGCCAATACGTGTTTACCCCATAAGGTCCCTGTAAGAGTAAGCGCACTGGTAGAGGGAAGCGGTTAGAGCAGCGCCAGGCGCCCGGCCGGGTGGGGCTCGGCGGTTGAGCGTTGACCTGGGATCCAGGCGATTGGGGTTCGGTTCCTGGTCGGGGCACATGCCCGGGTTGCGGGCTCGATCAATGACTCTCTCATCATTGATGTTTCTATCTCTCTCTCCCTCTCATTTCCTCTCTCTGAAATCAATAAAGATATATTTTAAAAAAAAACAACAAAAAAAACTAAAACAGTGCCAGGCACACGCTGGGCACTGGCTGCGAGTCCTGGTCAGGCGCTGAGCCAAGGGCTCTGTGTGCACTTTCCCTTCAAGTCGCCGTGAGAGTCCCGGGAGTAGGAACGGCCCTCACTCCTGCAGGTGGTCACTCGGCCCCTCCTTAAACCCAAGGCTTGGCACTTAATTGTCCTCATTCCAACCGCCCAGGGTGAGGGGTTGAAGCCAAAGTAAGCGGAAAGGTGGACGGTGGGGCCTCTGCAGGTTGCTCGGTCCTCCAGGTGTGGCCGCCCGCACCTGCTCTCCCAGCCGTCAGCCCCGCTTCTAACGAACAAACATGCCTTGAGCGTCTTCTGTGCCTCCACTGTGGGGGACACGAAGGAAGGAAGAGATGCCACCCCGCTCTCCAAACACTGTGACTGATTGCTTTTGTGTAAAATGACAGCTGAGACTGCAATACTGTGTGAGCACGCGTGTGTGCATGGTCACACGTGCTCACTGCCACCTGGCTCAGTGTTTTCAAATTGCAGCTCACAACCCATTAGAAATCAATTTAGTTGATTGGAGCCATCGCTTTAGAAACAATTAAATAAAATAGAAAAATTGGGGTGCATCACATGTTCTATGAACTAGAATTTTTATGGCGGGAAGAGACTTTTGTTTTAATTGTATATGTATGTGTGTACTATAACGTTATGGTGTAAAATATATTTCTAACTGTGGTTTGCCATCAGAAAAGCCTCAAGGCCTCAGCCCTGGTGCTTGGGCCTCTGCTTCCCTCGGCAGGCCCCTCTCATCGCCCTACTCCAGCCTCACTAACCCCACCATTTTGTCTTTCTTACCTCAAGCCCTTTGCATGTGCTATCTTGCTGCCAGAAATGCTCTCTTCTCACTTTTTCACCTGCCTAACTTGTATTCATCATGCAGAATGCAGCTATGGGTCACATGATGCCCTCTGTCAGGTGGGGAAATAACCTTAGAGAGGTTAAATGGCTTGCCCAATGCCCCACAGCTGGCCAGAGGTGGGCTAAGATTTGAACCCAGGATTCCCTGATTTTAGAGCTCGGGTTCTTTCCTTAACCCAATGAGACTGGCCCTCTGACAGCTCCCTTCTTTTCCTCCAGGTCAGGGCAGTAACTGCCTCATGGGGTTCCAGCCCGGGTACCTGCCCTCGGAGAACGGAGGTCCCTGTAGCTCCACCATCTTCCTGAGACTCTACAACTCCAACTGCAACAGGGGCAATACCAAGGTGGCCTGCCACTGCTGTGTGGGCTGGCTCTGCCTGTCTCCTTTGTCACAGGCATCCCTCTGGGTCTCACAGAAGTTAGGAAGCCCCCATTTTTCACTCATTCCACCAAACCCTGCTTCTCAGGGCTGAGATCTTAGAGACCCCAAATAAAGCTGCTCTGTAGGTTCTGGCTTCGAGGAACAAGGCAGGTGGCTGAGGGGTCGAATGGGGGGTCAGGTCAGGTCAAGTTTCATGCCTGCTCAATATAGGTCAGTGGGTCCCAAATTTGTCGTTCAAATAGCACCCTCATGATCTCTGCACTATCTGCGTGTGGCCACAGGTTAGAGTCCACTGGGAGAGGCCATGCCAAGTTTCACCCCCAGCTCTCCAGCTTGTGCAAGGTGCCATTTTTTGGAGACATGGGGCAGTAGTTTGGGATGAAGCTGAGCTGGCCATGTGGACAGAACCACGGACGTGAAGCCCTGGCTTGGCAAGACAACTGACCAGGTGCTCACAGTTGTCCTGCCTGTCAAATGGAGATAGCCACCCCTGGGCAGTCGGGATACGGCTGGGAGCTCCTGGCTGGATTTCACATCTAGGAGATTGCCACTCTCCACGGGCCCTGGGGCTGGTCAGCAGCAGGAGGAGAAATGAACACCTAGAGGGTCTAGGGCCGGGGGTCCCGGCCCTTGGGAAACAGCAGGCTCTGCCCGGCCCGATGGCCAGCCTAGGAGACAAACTCCTACGTGACAAAAATTTCAGGCTGCAATTCTGCTGCTTCCTGATGCGTCTCAGTTAGGAGCCCGTCTTGACCCACAGTGTCCATGAGATCAGGGGTGTGATTATATATCTGTGCTACAATATAATAAATTCGTGGCTATGCAAAAAACACATGTTCACCTTATTTCATCTAAAGTCTTCTCTGCCTCTGCTGCGGTGGGAAACGTCATCATGGTGAGTGTGCAGGGTCCCCATCGGCCCGGGACTCCCTGAGCGGGACTGTCCCCCTCCACTTTGGGGTCCTCTGAGGGCAGGTGTTCTGTCTCTTTTCTCCTCTCCCTTCTTTTTAAAATGTGCCTGTAACAAATTGTCAGTTACAAAATAGTCCCTGGATGTAAAGTACAGCATAGGGTATATATCATTAAGTTACAGTAATAACTATGTATGGTGTCAGGTGGATGTAAGACTTCTCGGAGATCACTTTGTAAGTTATATAAATGCCTAATCACTATGAATTTTTTTTTTAATTAAAAAAATTAAATGTGACTTTATAACATTTTTTTTAAAATCCTCACCCAAGGACGCTTAAAAAATTGATTTTAGAGAGAGAGAAAGGAGGAGAGAGAAAGAGAAACATCGATGTGAGAGAAACCTCAATGAGAGAGAAACATCCATCAGCTGCCTCCCGAACATGCCCTGACCAGGGATCAAACCCAAAACCCGGGTATGTGCCCTGCCCAAGAATTGGACCCACAACCCTTCCGTGCACAGGCTGACACTCCAACCAACTGAGCCATACTGGCCAGGGTGACTTTATACAATTTTTAAGTGAAGTATAAGATACATGCTGAAAGGTGCACACATTATGAGTATATAACTCACCAACTTCTCAAGGACTCATGTCGCTGGGACTCAGGTCAAGAAACAGAATTTTAGCAGCATTCCCCAAAGGTCCTTTTCCCTCTTCAGCTCCTGCCTCCACCCCCTGTCAACTAAAAGAAAGGATCCTGATTCAGCTGATAGTTCCCGAGGGCTTGCTACGTGCGAGCACTCCCATAACCACGGCCTAGCTGGGTCATTGCAGCAGCCCTGCAGGGTGGATTAGCCCCACTTCACAGCCAGGGAAGCTCGGGCTCAGGAAGGGCAAGTGAACTGCTGGGGTCAAAGGCCAATGAGAGCGCAGACTGGCCTCCTAAAGCATGTCACACATCACATTCTTTAACGTGCACAAAGAGGGGCGGGTGAAGGGTTAGAGGTAGGGTCCGTATGTCACCAGAAATAAACATGCATGGACCTCTCTGAGATTATTTGCCCAGAAACACCTCTGGAGACTTCTGTCCACACTTTTCAAAATGCTTCCCAGGGAAGCCGCCAGGTTCTTACAGGGCCATAGCCGAATGGTCCCGGCCTGGGCACCTGGCCAATCAGAGAGCTTTCTTGGGGACCTTGTTTCCTTCTGTCTCTGGAAAAGTAAAACTCAGCTTCTGGTGGCCAGATACTGGGAGAAACCAGCCTGGGGGGGTGGGGGCAGGGAGGGGAGGGGAGGAAAACAGGAATGAAGAACAAAGAAAAGGTCCTAGCGGTGTTTGGATCCCAGATTCCAGTTGACACCAAGGCTCTGCCCTATCCTTCCCCTTCCTGCAGCTGGACTGTAATGCGACATGTCCCCCATCTATCCAATGTATTCCCCTTTCCACCTAAGCCAGATAAGCAAGTTACTGTCTTCGAGCAAAAGGTACTTTAATCAGTAGACCAGAGGAAAAAAACCAATCAATCTATTTATCCATGTATACGCACAGAGATCAATTTCCAGCTGTTTGAGATATGGACGATAAAGTGCGCTCCTCTGCAGAGCAGGGATAAGGTAGCCTACCTTGGGGGGTGGTTGTGAGCACTGCCTGATTAAATAAATATCAAGCACCCTGCCTGGCACACTTTCAATGACGGGGAGGATTTCTCGGCAGGGGAGGAAGAGTCCATTTTCAAACCTTGAGCCCAGCTCTTCCTCACTGTGGAATTTTAATGAATAAATGTAGAAGGAATGATGGAACTAGAAAAGCACCATTGGGGAAACACCACCAAAATTACTGTTGCAGGCAAGAATGAATAACAGATGTTACAGTCAGTGGGCAGAGGAATGATGACAAATGGGATACTTACCTGATGTCAAAGCGCCTCTCCAGGGGACACTTATTAATTATCAAGGGAGGGACAGTAACTGTGCAGCAGAGAAACCTGGCAGACCTCACTTAACCAAATTACTCAGGTTAAATCCCAATAATAAGACACATCCATATCATGCACCTCCTGATATCACGCACTGAGAAGGTATATCACCTCTGTGATTTCTGCCCCAAAACGCATGCCCTCCATCTCATCATGAGAAAACCTCAGAAAAACATAAACTGAGGCGTGCCCTCCCTCCGGAAGCACGCCCCTGCCTTTCCCTTCTCCCTCTTCTTTCCTCTTAGGCATGCAACTCCTAAACTCTAAAGGACCCCAGGAGCCTTGAAACCAGGGGAGCAGTGGGCAGCGGTGGCAGCTCATCCGGGCTCATCCCCGGAACCTGGCCCCAAACCCCCTTTTCTCTGACTCCCCAGTGAGCTGACGGCAGCCCTGCCTTGGCTCACTTTTTTCCTGTAACATTTCTAGAGCCAAAGCAGCCCCTTCTAGTTTGTTTCCTGTTGCTTCTATCCTAAGCCCTTCCTTGTTTCACTGTCCCCAGCTTTAATAAACTTACTGTCAAGAAAAAAAAAAGAAAAACCTAAATTGAAAGACATTCTACAAAATAACTGATCAGTGCTCTTTAGAAGTAGCAAGGTCATAAAAGACAAAGAAAAACTAAGAAAACTGTAACAGATTGGAAGAGACTAAGAAGACATGAAAACTAAAAGCAACGTGGGAACCTAGATTGGATCCTGAATCACAAAAGGGACGCTAGTGGGAAAACTGGTGAAATTCAAATAAGGCCTATAGATTGGTTACTTGTAGCAGATCAGGGTTAATTCCCTGGGTTTTGTCGATCACTGGACTACGGTTATGATGTAAGAGGTTTAACAAGGGGATTCTGGGTAAAAGGTATACGGGAACTCTCTGTACTATGTTTGCAACTTTTCTGTAAGTCAAAAATTACATCTAAATAAAAGGAAAAAAGGCATAAATCCATGAACTTGAAAAAACCCACTGGTCCAGTATGTCCCCAGTAGGTTTAGTGTAAGTATAAAACATGTACAAAATTTAAGGAAAAAACTACAAAACCAACATAAGAGCTGAAGCTGTAACTAAAATTCATGTAGACAGCTGCCAAAGACAAGGTTTGTAGAGCACCTGTCCCCAGAGCTGAGGCCTTTTAGCTCTGTGAGCTTATTTCAGGGGTTAGAAAACAGAGAAACTCAGATCCTTGGCTCAGTCTTACAACTGCTGCAAGAGACCCCTCTACCAATATCCTCAGAAGGTGCTCCTTTAGCCTCTGCTTGAATGACTCTGATGACGAGGAACTCACTACTCTCTTCCCTTTGGATGATTTTTAGTTTATGGGCCCAAGTGCTATTGATAGTAAGGAGAAATTGGAATTCACCCAAATGAACAGGGTTAAGTAACCCTCGCTACCAGGATGATAGGGCACCTAAGGCCACCGCAAGCGATAAGACTGAGGCTTATCTTAATGCACGGAAACGTGTGTGTCGTCGTAAGTGACGAGCATTTAAGCACTGGTTACAGCTATGCTAAAACCCACGTGTGCACATTAAGGGCTAGAAGATACTTTAGAATGGTACAAATACTTCCAGTTTCACGTTGCCTTGATTTTTTAAAAAATTGTGTATGTATACAATTCTAAATAAAACTTAGAATCCAGAATTTTAAGACACCCTCCATTAAAGGGCTTGGGGATTGTCCTTTCAGGATTGACTGAGAATGTCTGCATGGAGCACTAAATTGGGAAGGATCCTAAGGCCATGTCTCGGCACTATGGGAAAGAGTGATATGTTTGATCCGTGATGTCTGCCATGGGTGAAGGATTAGCAGTGGCAGTGTGCATGCTACGTAGTTGCCATCTCTTCTTCAGACATTCCCAGCAACCAGTGTCACTTTTGTAGACACTGAAAGATGAATGAGCTGTTTAAGGAGCCATGTGCAGGAAGAGACCTATTCTTTCAGGTACAAGTGGTAGACTTTAGGGCAAGTCACTGGGATATAAGATGGTATGAAATAAGTACATAAGGGGAGAAAAAGCAATGTCATCCACAATCAAGGCCAGTCTGAGAGTAGGGGGGCACAGTAGAGAAGACTGTGACATTTGTAGTAGGCCTTGAAGGAGGACAAGATCTTGCAGGTGGAGACGCTTGGGAAGGGTGTTCCGGATGGAGAGCGCAGCATGGATAAAGGCATGGAGGCTGGAAAAGAACAGGCCGCCTCGGGAGGAAACAAGGAGGTCACTATGAGTGTTTGGAGGTTAGTAGCGCAAGATGAGAATGGAAACATAGGAAGGGGTCAGGCTGAGCGTGTCATGAAGGCCAGGATGCTGAGTTCAGATTTTACTTAGTTAGCCACGGGGAGGCCTTTGAGGAGTTTTGAAGCAGGTGGTGCTTAGAGGGAGAGGAAACCAGAGGGCGATGAGAAATGCCTCTTCCTGGGAGACCATCACTAAGAGAGGGTCCCAGGGCCTGGATTTTGACTAGTTCCCTGTGGAGCGTGGGGTGGAAATCAAACACTGGGGTAATGGGGTGTGGGAGATATGACCAAGGTCCACTGGGAACTATCTCATGGGCTCCATGTACTATTCAGGATTTCCTGAGCTCTGGGCTGGACACAGGGAGGTGGAAGCTACAGTCTCTGCCCTCTGGGAGTTTTCAGTTTATGGAGAAAGGAAACACACCCAGGAAACCACTGTAGACTGATCGTAGACAGTGTGAGATCCAGTACCAAGGGGAGAGCAATGAACTTGGTCGGGAACCAGTGCGTCAGGCTCCCTGGGGCTCCTGACCTTGGTAGGGGTGGCCCTAGATGCCTTCGAAGGTGTGTGTCCTCAGACTCTGCACATCCCTGGCTCTAGGAGGTGAGGCCTTGAAGGGTGGGCAGAGTTTGGACATGTTCAAAGGGAAGGGAAAGAAGTGGGCTCTCCAGGTATGGGAGGCTGGATGGTGGAGGGGCAGGGCAGGATTGGGGATGAAGGGGGATGCTGAGGAAACTGATGGAGCTGTCAGATCAGGTTGGGTAGGCAGGCGCTGCAGACGCCCAAGGCCTGGCAGCCAGGCAAGACGCCCTGGCCTGACGCAGTGGGGGCGCCCAGAAGGGATATGGTCCCACTGGGTTTGGGGAAGATCAGCCAGGCAGCCATCAGACTCTGAGGGTCCTACCAGGGAAGGAAAGGTCTCTGGAGGCCCATGCTAGGGAGCCTAGTAGGCCTGGAAAGACTTGGGGGAATCCCATGGATTCTACTATAGTCAGAGGTCTTGGCAAGATTCCAAGGATCCAATGACTTTCTTTTGCCCGTGCTTCCAAATCTGCAGATCCCCTACCCCAAGGAAGGCACTGAACCCCAGAGTCCAAAGTTTCCCAGGGGACTACTGGGAGGAAGGGGGGTTGATCTGGCCTTGAGACACAATCAGGCCAGGCCTGGGCAGACCTCTAATGTCCTCCCTCCCTCCCCTCCCCCACCATAGGGCCAGGGTAGGCTCCAGGGCTCTGGCTGGGCAGTGGGAGGTGGTGGCCAGAGTGGAAAATCCCCCACTGGCTGGGTTAGATCGGTGTTTGGCAGGCCTGGTCTTGGCCTTCTGCCTAGGGCTCGAGGGCCTAACAAATCTATTTGGAGCCCTGAGTGCAGGGTACCAGGTGTCAGAGAGGGTACTGGTGTGGGAACTTTTTTCCACTCACCCCAAAATGGGGAACTCTCCTGTGCCGGCTTAATGGGCACTGGGCCAGCTCCAGGTCACCTCAGGCATTGAGAAACATGTAGCTGGGAAGCGGGTAGGACCTGGAGATGAGGATAGAGGCACAGGATAGAGCAGACTTGGGGCAGGAAGTCTGTTCCAGAAAGTTCAAGAGGCACAGCCAGAAGCCAGTTCAGCTTACACGATGGGTGTTTCGTGAGACCTTGCTGAATTATGAGGAGAATTTCTCCAAATGCCCCATTTGACCTTGAAAGCCTCCCAAGCTGCCCCAAAGAGCTCTGACTTCAGCCACTGGCATCCCAGCCCACCACCTGCATCAGTGCTAATGATACGGTCATCACTACCACGGGACACTCTCACCCCACTGGTACCACTAGCATTACCCTAGTCACTGACCCCGTCACCCCCCAGACACCCCTAACTGCAGTCACCACTGGCTTGCGGGTGATGGGAAGCAGGACTTGAGTCAGGTCCCCAAGCCGGTCACCTGTAAACCAATGTTTCTCGATAATTTTGGCCCCTAAGGAGACATGGGGCAATGCCTGGAGACATTTTTGGTTGCTACAACAGGAGGACTGCCGCTGGCATCTGGTGGGCAGAGGCCAGGGATGCTGCTAAACATCCTACAATGCACAGGGCAATGCCCACAACACACAATTATTTGTTCCAAAATGTCGATAGTGCTGGGGTGAGAAAGGCAGCAGCGGACCCCAAGGCCGCCACTCCGGCCCTACCTTCCTCCCCAAACGCCCACATCACGCCTCTGGTTCCTGGACAAGAAGTTATCGTTGCCACTCCAACTCTGTTCTCTCTTATCGCCGGTACCTCCTGGCCTCCACACTTGTATTAAAAAGTCAATAAGATGAAAAGTCCTTGCGGCCACCCTCGCGGGGGAAAACACACAGAAGCAATTGCTACCTGGAGCTCCAGGTACCCCAGGGACGGAGGTCATGTTTGCCCAGGGCAGGGAGGCGGGACTGCTCTGGATCCCGGGGGGTATAAAGGACCGAGGAGGGCTCAGGCCTTCACTCGACTGCAAGTGCCCAACTCTGAGTGGCTTTTGCTCTGCGGCCAGTTGGGAGTCGGCATCATGAAGTGGATAGTGGTGGCCTTGCTCTGCCTCCAGCTCCTGGAGGCCAAGGTGATCAGGTGAGTTTGGGGCCTGGCTGCTGGGGCAGGGGCCTGGCACGCAGGAGGAGTCAGGACCCCTGCGAGGCCTGGCCTGGCCAGCAGACACCCACCTGCCTCTGCCCCAGACTTGCTGCCAGGGACAGGACAGTGGCTTTTGCTCTGCGGCCAGTTGGGACAGGTAGGACAGGAATCACAGGTGGGTAGAGACAGGGCCTTTGCCCTCAGGGAACTTCCAGTCAAATGGTGACGAGACGGACCTGAAACAGAGAAGAGGGGTGACTCCTGCCAGTAGATGGAATTACCTCTGCATAGGAGGACATTTGCAAAACATTCCCTGAGGGCCCACACTGACTTGGCAGATGACACAATCATCTAAGCAGAAACACCAGTATTGAAATCTCTGTATGCTGAGGCATCAAGGGAAAGAGGTGAGGGGCAGGGCTCCCAGGACGTCAGGAGGGCCGAGGACCTGCTCTTCCACCCTTAGAGTGATTCTTAGGCGATTCGAGGGGGCTTCCCTTAGAAACTTCTTTTAAAATGCAAATTCTGTAGGGCTGGTTGGAGAAGCTCTCAGCTCAATGGGAAAGGGGATAGCAGAGAATTTCTGGAGAATTCAGGTCCTGAGGGAATGGGGATTGAGACTAGAAAGGAGTGAAAGAAGCAGGAATGCTGGTGGCCTGGGTGGTCAGGCAGAGGCTCCACAGGCAGGGCAGCAAGCAGGTCTGGGACGATACCCAGGGTGACATGGGAAGAAACCCATAATCCTTAAATCCCAATTCTAGAGCTGATCTGGGCTCCAGACCGCCAGGCCAATTTCCCCATTGTCCCCAGGGAAGAGCCCCAGGCCAGACACTGAGCAACAGGGGCAGCACCAGGACCCTGTCTTCTCAGTTCCAGTCCAGTGCTGTTCCCCTGAACCCACAACCTGTCACATTCAGTGGTGCCAGGTACCCAAGGGCTACCGCAGGAGAGGATTTTCTTTGGGGTGAATTTGCCATCTCTAAACCTTTTAAAAATGCACACACATATCCTGCAAAGGGTAATGCCTGAAGTCCCTCTCCCCTTCCTGGGGAGGAATTTATGGGATATTTGAGAGCAGAGGGCCAGGGTGGGATGAGGACCCTTGAGATGGGGAGGGAGCATCGTGGGTGGAGGCCATTATTTCCCCGAAACTTGGAGCAGGTCCTGAAAAGAGTTTTGAAAGAACGGGAAGGAGCGGGGAAGAAAGAGAGAAGCAGGGGGAGAAAGAGACAGAGAGACAGAGAGAAACAGAAACGGAGAAAGGGAAAAACGCAGGCACACACAAGTGACAGACACGGGTACAGAGTGGCAGGGAGACTGAGGTCTACAGTTAGAGGTGGGGGGTGGGGAGGCTGGGGCGACTGCTTGGCAGTGCTGGAAGAAGGGAGGACCTGCCTGACACACAGATCTTCTGCAGAGTCCCCCTGAAGAAGCTCAAGTCCATCCGTGAAACCATGAAGGAGAAGGGCGTGCTGGAGGACTTCCTGAGGACCCACAAGTACGACCCTGCTCAGAAGTACAAGTTTGGTGACTTCAGCGTGGACTACGAGCCCATGGCCTACATGGATGTGAGTCCTGAGCCTCCCAGGGGCAGTGAGCTGCACCCCTCCTCTCTGCAGCCCCCGTCCCTGCTCCCTTTGCTCAGGCCTGCCAGCCTGGACCTCATTCCCTGGGCAGAGCATGGGAGGGGCCCTGCCGAGCGGGCCAGGTGCGGGCTGAGGGTGTGTGGGGGCTGAGGGTCTATGGGGGCTGAGGGTCTGTGGGGGCTGAAGGACTATGGGGGCTGAGGGTGTGTGGGGGCTGAGGGTCTATGGGGGCTGAGGGTCTGAGGGACTATGGGGGCTGAGGGTGTGTGGGGGCTGAGGGTCTATGGGGGCTGAGGGGCTGTGGGGGCTGAGGGTCTACGGGTTCCGGGGAAGTGTGCAGGGAAGGCTCAGGCCCCTGCTTCTGGTGCAGGCTGTGGGGCAGGGGCTGGTCCCTCCCCTGCTCTGCCCATGGAGGATGCTGGGCCTGCCAGTCTCTGGATCCCTCTAGAGCTGACAGCCTGCTCTCTGCCCTCCAGGCTGCCTACTTTGGTGAGATCAGCATCGGGACCCCACCACAGAACTTCCTGGTCCTTTTTGATACCGGCTCTTCCAACCTGTGGGTGCCCTCTGTTTACTGCCAGAGCCAGGCCTGCAGTGAGTGCTGGGATGGGCAGTGCAGGGTGGTGGGCAGGGGAGGGCACCGACGCCCTCTGGAGAAGGGCAGTCTTCACAGGGGTTGCTGGAAAGAGCTTCAGTCCTGGAGAGGACCAGGGGCTTGTCCAGGGGCATGTGTCATGCCCAGGCCAGAGGGAAGAGGCTGTCGTGGAGCTGACCGCACCTCTGCCTTCCCCACTCACCAATACCTACCCCTTCACCTGCTCCGGCCCCTGCTCTGCTCCATTCTTTACCAAGTTCCCACTGAGGGTCTCCGAGGCACAAGGGATCACAAGGGGATATGGTCCCTGTCCAATGCTCACTTTCTTAAGGCCGCATGGTCTCTGCCACAGCCTTGGGGTTTGGGTCCCCAAACCTATGACTCAGAGGGTCCCCTGTTGGCCCCACTCTACATGATCTCCGGATCCCAGTATGGCCAGCTTGTGGACCTGGAGAGGGCCGGGGAAAGCAGGGCCGCCCCTTAGAGTCAGTCACTCCTTCCCTCATATGATAAGTGCTTTCTGGGATCTGCTGGGGCAGGGAGACCACATAGAGGTCCCAGTCCCAGGGCTCCCCAGAGTCTGTAAATCAGGGGGAGCTGTGGGGCAAGACTGGCCGGCTCCCATGGGCCTCCCAACGCCTGGAACCTGGGCAGGCCACCCTCTGATGGGTGGCAGGGTGTGCCGAGGCCCCAGGATGGGAGCACAGGCCCCCCCTTGCCAGGGCAGCCCCCACTGGCCAGCCTGACTTCCTGCATCCTGTCCCCCCCAGCCGGCCACAGCCGCTTCAACCCCAGCCAGTCCTCCACCTACTCCACCAACGGGCAGGCCTTCTCCCTGCAGTACGGCAGTGGCAGCCTCACAGGCTTCTTCGGCTATGACACCATGACTGTGAGTGATGCCCTTGCCACTCCCACCCCAGGTCTGGGCTCTGACTCTAACCTCACAGGCCTCAGAGTCGGATTGGGAGATTTAGACGGAGACCCTGACAAATACGGAAAAAACACCTCGTGCTCTGCTGGACAGGACGGGAAATCAGTACAATCAGGGCTCATTCACTCACTCACTGAACCCCCACGAAGGACCCTGAGGACACCGTGGTGACCTTGTCCTGGGGGGACAGGGTCTGCAGTCAGGGAAGGGCACTCAGAAGAGAAAGCGGCTCTTGCAAGACCTGCCAAGAAGGAAAGGAGGACACGTGAGGGAGGGGTGAAGATCGAACCTTGAGGGGTCCCTGGGGATGTCTGGGGAAGGCAGGTGGAGTTACACTTGTCACCTCCTGTCCTCTGTGCTCCCTCCAGGTCCAGAACATCCAGGTCCCCAACCAAGAGTTTGGCCTGAGTGAGAACGAGCCGGGCACCAATTTCGTCTACGCGCAGTTTGATGGCATCATGGGCATGGCCTACCCTGCCCTGGCCGTGGATGGGGCCACCACAGCCCTGCAGGGCATGCTGCAGGAGGGCGCCCTCACCAGCCCCGTCTTCAGCTTCTACCTCAGCAAGTGAGGCCTCCCCTGGGGGTCCCCAGCTCCCAGCCCCCCCTTCAGCCTGGATAACAGGCCTCCCAGCAGTCGCTTGGCCCCAGGCACCTCTGGCCCTGGGCCCAGCTCTGCTTTGAGTGTTGCTGCTGACTCTCAATAGCTCTTGCGTTTACCTGCTGCCCGGAGCCTGGGTTAGCTCATTTCCGTCGGCCCAGAGGTCTACTACCTGGACACCTCTTTTGTATAGTGATCAATTGCTTCATCTTCGATCTGTTGTTCTAGCCGGGTCCTGGAACAACAGCCAGGTTCAGGGTGTGGTCTAGGCCCAACATTAACTCCACAAACCCAAGCAAACAAGGTTATTCAGGCGGTGGGAGTGGGTGCGAGGCTTGAAACCGATTTTCCTTCTTTCCTCTCCGACTTAGCTGACCACCTTGTAGAGAGAGCGTCTACTAGCTAGAGCTTAATCGCTGGGATCTGACTTTCAACAACACGACCCTGTTACTAAGGCTGCTCATTTACTCGCTACCTCTGTTACAATGATCTGAGTTTAGCCGTTAGGAGCTTCCCTGAGTTCCAAGCTCAAGTTCAGCTACCAGGGGAGGCCTCTCAAACAAACATTCTCCCCTCCCCTCCAGCAGGCCCTCCTTCCCTTCAATCCCTGCAGAAAATAGCAAGCTCGGCCTGTGTAAGGCTCCACCAGGTCATGAAATGGAAGGGAGAGTGAACGGAGTTGGGGAGGGGGCAGGGGCACACACCAGCGGCTTCCTTAGAGGCAGGGCTTTGTGGGGCAGAATTATTCAGGAGCCTGAGGCACTTGGAATTCTGAGGGGCCCAGACTGGGAGCCCCAGTCTAAGGGAGAGACATAGCCCCTGCCCTCGGGGAGCCCCAGCCCAGAGCCAGGGCAGGACCCTCTGAGGGTGACTGCTCCACAGGGAAGTCCTTTCCCACAGCCACTCCCTGATGTGCCTTTCCCTTTGCCTCCTGCAGCCAGGAGGGTTCCCAGAATGGAGGAGCAGTCATCTTTGGCGGTGTGGACAACAGCCTGTACCAGGGGCAGATCTACTGGGCTCCTGTCACCCAGGAGCTCTACTGGCAGATTGGCATTGAGGAGTGAGTTTGTGGTGGGGCCTGGGAAGGTGGGCACTTCTTGCAGCCAGCTTTGAGGCACTTCGTGTCACACACACACACACACACACACACACACACACACACACGTACTGCTAGGATGGGTACAGAGGACCCCTCCTTCAGGCCTGACCCCACAAAGCCACAGCAGCCCTCTGCTGGAGTTTCAAGGCCCAGCTTGGCCTGGAGAAGAGGAGTTGGATGGGGCCAACATAGGAAGGGACAGGATTTGGAATCCAAAACATTTTAGACCCTGTCGTCCAATCCTGTGGGTTTACAGGTTAGAAACTGGGATGTTTGGTGGTTGGTGGGGAGCTAATTAGCTCAAAGTACTTACAACAAATCAGTAGCCCTAGCTGTCAGTGTTTCTAGAACCTTCCTCGGAATAGATTCCTCGGAATAGATTCTGATAGGTTTAGGTGGCCTTCAGTAGACTGCGGTGTGGTGTGAAGCAGGGGGATGACTGGATTGACCTTCCTGGGTTGCACCTTGCTTCTGCGGCTGTTAGTCCCCCAGAGGTGGGGAAAGCTCACCCCTAGCTGCCCTGAGCTGGGGGAGCTGAGGTCGCTCCTCTCCTCTCCTCATTCAGGTTCCTCATTGGTGGCCAGGCCACCGGCTGGTGCTCCCAGGGCTGCCAGGCCATCGTGGACACAGGCACATCTCTGCTCACCGTGCCCCAGCAGTACATGAGTGCTCTTCTGCAGGCCACAGGGGCCCAGGAGGACCAGTACGGACAGGTGTGTCTGGTGGAGGTGTCCTTTCCCTGGGCAAGGCCAGAAGGAGGCAGTTGTGGTTTCTCCTGGGAGTCCAGGAATAGCCTGATTCTTGGCCTCTGTACTTCCAGCCTCCCAAGGCATTGGAGGTCGGGGACCCTGGGATGACTGGGGCAGGGGCCTGGAGCCTGATTCAGGGAGGCAGAGGCTTGTGCTGAGGAGCTGTGAGGGTTCCCACTGGGCAGAATTTCTCCTGAGCCTCAGCTCCTCACAGGAGGCAGGCTGAACACTTGCCGGACTTTGAAGTAAGAGGAAGTAACTGGAAAGTGGAGCCATGCTGGTGAGCAACACGGGAGAACTTTTTAAAAAAAATCCTCACCCAAGGATATGTTCTTATTGAGTTTTAGAAAGAGGGGAAGGGAGGGAGGGATGGAAGGGGGGAGAGAGAGAAATATCAATATGAGAGAGAAACATCGATCAGTTGCCTCCTGTATGTGCCCCAACTGGGGATCGAACTGGCAACCTAGGTATGTGCCCTGACCAGCAATCAAACCTGCAACCTTTTGGTGTACAGGATGACACTCCAACCAACTGAGCCACCCGGCCAGGGCAAAGGATAACTTTTTTTTTTTTTTTTTAATATATCTTTATTGATTTCAGAGAGAGGAAGGGAGAGGGAGAGAGAGAGAGAAACATCAATGATGAGTCATTGATCAGCTGCCTCCTGCACGCCCCCTGATGGGGATGGAGCCCGAAACCCCGGCATGCGCCCTGACCGGGAATGGAACCTCGATCTCCTGGATCCTAGGTCAATGCTCAACCGCTGAGCCATGGTGGCCAGGAAGGGATAACTTTTTAACCCACATGTCCCTCACCTCCATGGGGCCAGGCCCCCTTCTCCCCCTCTGTCCGGGGCCCAGCAAAGGGTTTACCTAAGTCATGCATTCCCACTACCTTTGGGGGACCGACGGGCTACTCTTTCAACAGACCTGTTTGTTTTCAAAAGACAGCTGCAGAGGTGAGGCTCAGATTCAATCTGTCGTGAGGGGAAATTCAGGCAAAAGTAAATGTTTTGGGGTGGGGGAGATGCTCAGGTCTCCCCAAATCCCACCTCTGTTCGGGAGTCCCTGTGAGTAATGCCAGCAGTACTGACACAGGACTTTCCCTTGGTGCTGCTGCCTCCAGAGCAAACGCAGGCTCGGGACCGAGGCCTGGGGCCAGAGGGGCTGAGGCGGCAGGGTTGGTAGTACTCTCAGGTGGCAGATGAGACGACCTGGGCCCTGCTCCTCTCTCTGCAGTTTGTCGTGAACTGTAACAGCATCCAGAACCTGCCCACCTTCAGCTTCGTCATCAATGGGGTGCAGTTCCCTCTGCCGCCCTCATCCTACATCCTCAACGTAAGTGCTGGTCCCTGCAGGCTGAGCCAGCAGGGACAGGACTGGGGTGGGAAGAAGGCTTGGGGAGGCAGACACGCTGGCTCCTTACCCTGTGCCATTTCCAGGCTTCCTGTAGCACTGACTTAGTTTCCCCACTCACTGATTCTAACTCCCTTCTCTGGAACGATGCTGTGAAGAGTATCATCTGTTATTAATTATTATTATAAATTAGTGGGGAGAGACACTGGGTTCTCTGTTGCACACCTACGAGGGTCACCCACTGTGCGAAGCACTTTGTATACACTATCCCACTTAAGTGACCCAATATTCAATGAGGGAGATACTAATTTCTATTTTACAAGTGAACACTGGAAGATTCAGAGAGGTTAAGTAACACACCCAAGGCTACACAGCAAGTCAGGGTGAAACTAAGGTTTGGATCCAAGTTGGTCTTCCTCCAACACTTGACCACCAGGCCGACCTGCTCTAAATTGGGAGCAGGAGGCGGGGGGGGGGGGCATGAAGAGAGGAGTCCCTGCAGAGGGCCACTACAGCCCAAATTCCCCATTCTAGAAGTTTCTCCCATCGTCTCTGCTCTGGAAGCTCAGTTGGCCTGGGCCCTCAAGGGCAGAGACCCTGGTGCACTCATTTCTGTGCCTGCACACCCCTGGCCAGGGGCTCAGGGCTGAGCTGTGCCCCATCCATGTGTGAGTGAAATGAATGAGGCTGTACTTTTGTCTTGGGCAGAACAATGGCTACTGCACCGTGGGGGTGGAGCCCACCTACCTGCCTTCCCAGAACGGCCAGCCCCTGTGGATCCTCGGGGACGTCTTCCTCAGGTCCTACTATTCCGTCTACGACATGGGCAACAACAGGGTGGGCTTTGCCACTGCCGCCTAGACGCAGCGCCCGGACACCTGGGCTCCCCTCTTTCTCTCGGCCCCCCGCGCTGCAGGGGGTTCTCTCTGTGCTTCTCTGGATTCAGCCTTTCTTTTCTGGACTCTGGACTTTTTCTGATAATAAACAGTTCTTTCCCACGCTGGTCAGCCTGTTGTTTTTAGAGGGCAGCTGGGCCCCGTAAGGCAGCGCTTGGTCTCAAGGAGTGGGCATGAGAATCGGGCAAATTCGCTCCTGCTGAACCATGCTGTCCCTTAGTTGCTTCGAGGTTTCTGGGTGGGTCACTGAGATTCTAAGAGAAATGGGGCATAGGGTAGGGCTTGTGGATGGGCCCTGTACCCTTCACAGCTCTTCCCTGGAGAAGGAGGACAGTGGTAGTGGCATCAAGACAGGGCATTCTGCTGTGAAAGGAAAAGGAACCCTACTCTGACAACCCCAAATACTCTGCGGACCTAACTAACCAAACTAACACCAGAATTACCCATGCAGGTCCCCATGCATGTCCACTAGCAGTGTGGCCAGGGAGTCCAACGAATCCAAATCCACCTCCTTATCTGGGATCAAGTTTGCACTGGGAGCTTCCTGAGGCATGCGGGATACCTAGGATGCCTACGTGCACTTGTCACAGTCATGGGTCCTCTAGGGAGGAGGCGGATGCCACCAGAACCTATTTCCAGGAGAGCTTCTGAAGGTCTGAGCTGAGTTAAGCTGATCATATTTTCACCCAGACACCTATGTCCCAGGGCCTGTATTTGAAGAAGGGCAGGCCCTCAACAGTGGACAAGAGGGAGAGCTACTTAAATCACGTGGAAATCAAGCCCACTTGCTCTAACCAACTGAACAAGAGGCCTTGTCCCTCTGGATTCATCCCTGCCCTCCCTAGGAGCCACCTAGCAGGACCCAAAGGGAGAAGCAGGAGGGGGGTGGAAGAGGGGGGGAGGAGAAGGAGGGGGAGAACGGGGAGGGGAGAAAGCAGAGGATGGTGGCTCAGCATAGATCAGAACATTTCTGAGTGCATCAGAAAGCTCCGACTGAAGAAACCTAGGTGGGGAGGGCCTGGCTATAATGCAAGACTCACAATGGGAGGGAAGGTGAGCTTCATTCCAGTCATACTTCTTTCATCCTATTGTTCAGCAGGCTGACCGCAACCTTGTCCCTTACGCTCAGGGTCAGGGGTAAAAGAGCGGGCCCATTACCCAATTGCAAATCAGGTGGCAAACTGAGGTTGCCCGAGGAGTTCCTATGGCAACAGCACACCACCTGGGACCCTACGTGTTTCCCAGAATCTGGGAAAGACAGCCTGCTGTGTGCCTCTCCTTGGGGTCAGACAGGCCACAGTGTATAGTAATGCGCTCCGGTTCGGGACATCACTGACTGAGGAGAGAAGGAAAACTTGCAAAAGGAGCAGAAACAAGTCCCTGTATAACAGCCTTTGGCCCACAGAGTGGGACTACAAACCCCGGCGTGCCTGCTCCAGCCGCTGCGGAAACTACGTTTCCCAGCGGGCACCGCGGCAGACAGACGGGGGCAGGGCAGGACGGGGCGGGGCCGCGGGGCGGGTGCTGCCCTCTGCCGGGCGCCGGGGGAAGTGGGTGCGGAGTGACAGCGGGAGCTGGGGCGCCCGGCGCGGGGCTCGGTGACAGCGGAGGCAGCAGCCGCTGGCTAGACGTAGGGAGCGGCGGCGGCGCCGACGGCGGCGGGGAGGGCGGACCGGGGGGGCCTCCCTGGTGGCGCCGAGCCGGAGGAACTCGGGAGGGGCTGGCAGGCGCAGCTTGCGGGCCGGACACCTGAACTTAGGACAAGTTGCCGGAGACCCAGGGCGCGGGCGGCGGACGGATTGACCTTCAGAGCTAGGTGAGCGGGGCTGGGGGGTAAGGGGTGCGCGGAGGGCCTGGAACCCCCGGCCCAGACTCTCCCACCCCCATCCGGTGGGTCCGGGAGACAGGTGGGTGGGTGGGTGGGAGTGCGGGCTGGAGAGGGGAGCGGGCCGGTGTGCGCCGCGCCGCCACCGGCCGGGCTGACCGTCTAGCCCGGACCGCCCGGCACATGGCCCGAGCGGTGTTGCCCGTCGATCCGGAGAACCCGTGCGGCCCCTCCCTTCAGGCCCGGGCCGGGGGCGGCTTCTCTGCGACCTTATGTAACCAGGCGGGAGGGGCCGGGGCGGGCATGGGCCTTCCCGGCCCGGGAGCTGGGAGTCTGAAGGGGCGGGAGGAGTGGGAGTGAACTTGCAAGAAGTTTGAGGGACGTGTGGGCCCTGCGCCCACTTCTTCACCGGACGCGGTGGGGGCGGGTGGCGCGGGGGAGGGCGCCGGAGGTAGGGGAGGTGTGCGGGGGCCGAGTCCCGCCCGGCCAGGCCCTGCCGGGATGGTCTGGGGGAGTGGGAGGGACGGAGCGGCGCCCCGCCCCGGGGGCTGGGCTGCCGAGGGTGTGTGTGTGGGGGGGGGGGGACGGGTGGAAGAACCATCCCCCCTCCCTCCCTCCCTTCCCGTCCCTTCCTCCCCCTCCGCCTCTTGAAGAAGCCTCTCCTGCTCGAGTCCCCTGGTACCCCTGAGCGCAGTCTTTTTCTCCCCCTTGCATTATTCCACGACCTTAGGGAATCCCAACCCCAGAGCTTACCCTCCGCGCGCCCCTCTTTCTGTTTTCCCGGGAGTTTCCAGCCATGTACCCGTCCCCCATGTGCCGGCCCCCTCCTCCACACCGTCTCCGTCCGGAATCCCGGAAAACACACCCCCTTCCCCCTATTCCGCGGGTCCTCGCCACCCAACCCCAGGCTGTCCCGCCCCCCAGTCCGCGCGCACTCGTCCCCCTCCCCTTACGCGGGACAGCTATTCGGCGGCAGAGCCCGCGCTCGCCTCCCGGAAGGGAGCGGGCGCCAGCTCGGCCCCCCCCTCGGCCCCCTCCCCGCCCGGATTCTGGCTTCACGCGCGGCCGCCCCAAGCTGCTTCTGGTTGCGAGAGCAGGTTCGCGCCGCAGCCGCCTGGCGCACCCCAGCCTCGCGCCCAGGGGGAGGAGGCTGGGCCCCCGCGCTGCCCGGGGCTACCCCTCCCGGTTCGCTGCCAGCCCCTCACCACTGAGTCCTTGCCGGACCCCCGTCCACTCCAGCCGTGGTCTTCTCGCCTGTCTGTTCTGGGGATGGTTCTGCGTGGGCAGTTTCTGGACTAAAACTTGAGCGCAGGGCTTTGGCTTCGAGTTCGTTTGCTGGGCAAGTGTCAGTTACCGCCCAGCCCCCTCCCCTCAGGTGAGGGGGTGCTTAGTGGAGCAGGGAGGGGGACAAGGCTAGCGCAGCCTCCAGTGACACCTCTGGGATGCAGACTCAGGCCCTTGCACTTGAGCTGGCCGAAATTCCACCGGGTTTCCTCTAGGGCCACTAGATGCCGGTGTGCACAGATCTGAATGCAGCTCCTGGCACCTTGGCCTGTACCCTCTGAGGCCTTCTCTGTGCCCTCTGGGAGACAGCTCCTAGCCTGCCCGCAGGGAGATCACAGTCTGGGGAAGAGACAGCAGCAATAGTTAAAGGTGTCTATAATAGAGGCACTGGAAGGGGAACGGCGGGCATCTTGAGAGTCCAGCCTGGTAGTCTGCTGGTATGCTTGTCCTGTGCCTCAGTTTCCCCAGCTGTGAGAAAAATAGCAGCTGACTTGGCCCCTTTCTTTCTGCCTGCCTCCTGGCTGGCTGGGACAGGAGAGCAGGAACCAGAGTGCAAACGAAGGGCTGTCTGGGGTGACTCTCTTCTGCTCCCCAAGGGAGCCAGTGTTGCTTACAGTGTATAAGGCCTGTTACAGCTGCAGTGCTATTTTGCCTTAGCTCAGTGAGGTGAAGCCAAATGGGAACCCTGGTCTGGTTCTAGGTCCCATGGAAAGGATGCAGGACTTGGGGCAGGGGACATCTCCTCAGGTGAGCACTGAATCCAGAGCAAGCCAGCTGGCTTCTGAGGGCTGATGGCGTGGTGACAGAGGTGGGCAGGGACTGGGCCAGGCCAGGCAGGAGCCCATGTAGGGTCCTGAAATAGTGGAGATACTCAGTGCCCATCCCCATGGCTGGTCAGGACCCCCTTTCAGTCTCTCTGTTGGAAAGTAGGTAGGAGGAGCCTCCCACCCCTCAGGCCTGGCTGCCCTTTGAGGGTCTGGCTTCTGGCCCTGATCCCTCCTGGGGCTCTGTTTATGGCTGTAATTGCATCATTAGCCAGATTTTATAGAGTTACTTAGCACCTGCCCCCACAGGGAGTGGCCCAGCTACCCCTGACTTCTGTCTTCCTTTTCAAAGTCAACTTGGTTTCTGCCGGCAGCAGGGGTTTCCCCAACCACAGCTGGCATGAAAGCCAGGTTGGGCCTTTGTCCTGTGGATGGAGGGCAGTCAGCACTTGGGGCCCAGCTTGGGGCTGCCCTGGAGATGACCATGGAAATTGAGTTGAGAAGTGCCCATATCTCAGGATGCAGTGTTGATGTATGTAATGTGTGTGTCCCCATCTGAAAAGAGATCAAAATGCACACACCTCATGGGTTGTTGTGAAGATTCACGAGGAACTTTGCCTGGTGAGTCCATGGTGTTGCTCTGGGTATCAGTGTGGGGTGTAATTGATGGAATTGATAGGTGTTTTTGTGTGTGTGATTATGAGATTAGAGGTATCTAAGCATGTATGTATAGATGAATTTGTATATGCATGTGTGTGAGACTGACAACACAATATATTAATAGAATCTTCTCTTTATGCTATAATAGAACAATATTATAATAAAACTTAGTTATAAACAATAGTTGCCAACATTTATTGTGTTTTTACTCTTTAGAATGAGGTAGGCATTATTATTTTCATTATACTGACTCAGAAAAGTTAAGTAAGTTGCCTGAAGTTACACAGCCTAGAAGTGGTGGGGATTCTAACCAAGGCCCAAATGACTCCAAAATCCATGTTCTGAATCCTTAAGGACCACTTCACGGTTTCCTGAAGTTCTCTCTTAAAAGGTAGGGGTGTGGTGGTCTGGGAATCTTCCCCCCCCCTCCCCCCAGGTTTCCTGCTCTGAGCATGGGTGGGACTTGATGAGCCAGTGCCCCAGGACCACACCTGTGTCTTGGGTGCTTCTCTGAGTTGCTGTTACAGGTGATCAAAAGACCCCTGCCAAGAATTCCCTTGACTGCCCTGAGTTCAGACAAGGCTTCCTGGGTCTCCTTGGAAACCACAGACTATGTACAGTGAAGCTGAACTCAGTAGGCACTTGTTTGATCAGATAATGGAGAAAAGCCTGTGGGGACTACTGGGTGAGCATGAGACAACAGCAAGAGTCATGAGAACACGGAGGCCCAACCCTGCCTCTCACAGGCTGTGTGGCTGGGGCAGGGCCCTGCTCCTCGTAGTCGTGGACCCTAAACCATCTGTTGCATCCCCTCTAATGCGAACCTCTTACAGGTCCCTGGCAGAGGCCCCAGAACAGGAGAGGCTTCAGAAGGGGGTGTGGGGGACTGCTGCCTGCCACTCAGTAGAACTTTAGCCAGAGGCTGGCCCTGCTGAAGTGAGCCACAGCTATGTAAGGAGCAGTAGACCAAGTGTAACCTAGGCAGGGGTTGTTGAGAGCATGGGCTCTGGGGCCAGGCTTCCTGGCTTGGAATTATAGCTCTGCCACTTACTAGCTGTGTGACCCTGAGCAAGCTGCTTAACCCCACTGTGCTTCCATTTCCATACCTAAACAGTGAGGATTACAGCAGCAGCTACCTAATAGTGCTGTAGTAAGGGCTAAGTATGTTCACGCTGCGCGTACAGGACTCAGAATAGTGCCATGCTAAACAAAATGTTAGTTATTATCATCATTAACTCTTATAACTCATTTGTTTCTTTATTTCTCATTTTTCAAGTAAGGAAATAGAGGCATAGAGAGCTCTAGGGAAGAAATAATGATCTATGGGTTGCAAATAGCCCCCTGTGCATCTAACATCTGCAAATGAAATGCCTTACATGACTTTGCAGACTCCATGGCCACAGTCTCCACCACTCCCTATTGCACCACACCCAACCTGGTCTCTACTTTTAACAGACTAGCATAGGAGACTTGGCAGTGCCTGCAACATCTCCACCATCCCTGTCCTGCCTATCCCTTGGGATTCCTTGGGTGGCATCTGGCCTGTCCCTTACTACCCACTCCTGACCCGTGGTTCTCCCCTGTGCTGCTGCTGCCTGCCCCTCCTCCACTCTACACCAGAGACACAGATCCCCTTGGCTGCTGTGTCACTGAAGGTAGAGCTACAATCCCAGTGACAGAGCGGGGTCTGGGACTTATCATGCCCAAAGGAAGTGCTTCGCTGTGGGGGCATGGGGCAGTGGGTAAGGGCACAGGGCAGCTCAGAGGGGCAGAAGCAAGAGGCAAAGTTGATACCAGTATTCTTTCCTGGCTCTTCAGTGTGGGCATAAGGAGAAGGAGAAATGGGGTCTGGCAGTCCCCATCCTTTTCCAGCTTTCTCGGGGGCAGGCCTCCTTGTTGGCTCTTATCCACACAGCAGAGGTCCCAGAGTAAAATGTGATGCCATGAAGATTAGTCCAGGAATCCCAACAGACTCCAGAAACCCATCGTCCATAGTCCCTTCTCCCAGCCCTTGTTCATGCCGGTTCCCTCTCCTGGCACCCTGTCCTGGGGTCCCCTCCCAATCCAAATCCTTTGTCCATCAAGGCACAATTACTTCCCAGGAGATCCAGGGTCTGCTGTATTCGACTGTGGCCCTGGCTGGATATTATGATCGCCTGGGAGCTCTTAAAAAATACCATTGCTTCTGAGTCTTGGGAGAGGCATTAATATTTTTTTTAAAATCCCCCAATAATCCTGATGCCCTTTCTCTAAGACAATGGTTCTCACATTTGAATGGGCATCAGAATCACCAGGAGGAATTGTTAAAACACAGCTTGCTGGGCCCACCCCCAGGGCTTCTGATCGAAAGTGGATCTGGAATGCATAGGTCTGGGATTTGCATTTCTGACAAGTTCTCAGGTGATGCTGATGCTGCTGGTCCCCAGACCACATTTTAGAACCTACAGCTTTGCATCTACCCAGGCAAGAGCTGTCTCCTGGGTCTGATTGCTTTGGGCCTCTGAGTCCTGTCTCCTTTTTGAAGCCAGATCCTCAGGGGAGGGACCACTCTGAGTCCCCTTGTCGACCCCCCAGCCCCCGGTATAGTCAGACCTCCCTTCCCCAGCCTGGCTCTGTGCCTCTGCCTCCTGTTACACTGACCACAGCCTTGAGGTCTTGGCACCCTCCTCTGGGACAAGTGCTCAGGAAATACTTGCTGTTTGGTCCAGGTGGGATGAGGTGGACAACGAAGGATGCACTAGCCCAAGAATCATTAGACATGGTACTGGTCTGAAGCTCCAGAAGAAGCGCCTGGAGCCAGAGCAGCGTTATTGGAATAGGAGAGGTGTCCGCAGCCCCCCACTTTGTTGCAATGAGGCTCATCATGTTATTTCACTTTCCCACCCTGTGAAAGGCAAGTATTGGATCACTGAATTATATGTCTTATTAATAATAAAAATGCAAAAATGCACAAAAAGCAGCCATTCCTTTCTCCTTTCCTCACCCAGACAGGAGATATTGGGAAGGCAGGCACGTGGGGGCAGGGGGGTGGGTCAGTGCTCGAGGCTGGGTATCTCCATTACCTTCTAGGAGGTCCTGGGCCTTGAGGACGGCAGATAGTCGGTGACTCTGGGGCTTGCCCCTGGGCTGGTGGGGATAGAGTCTTCCTTAGAAGCTGGGGGAGCTGGAACAACGCGCCTGGCGGGTGAGAAGAGATGGTGGCCAGCCCTTCAGGCCTGCAAGGGGAGGGAGGATGAGCTTGGAGTGGGAGCCAGTCAGTCAACAGATGAATGGAACCCTTAAATGTCAGCATCCTGAGCACAGTTTTGGGTCTGTTTTGCTCAATGCAGTAGCCCCAGTGCCTAGAAGAGAGCAAAGTATATCTTTGTGGAGTGATCTTTGCAGAGTGAGTGAACCTGATTTGAGCTCCGCCATGTGCCTAGAAACGGGGACGCAGCAGCTGCTGTAGGCACGGGCTCTGCCCCGAGAGCCGGCTGGGTATCAGCTTCACCATCTCGCACTCGGACTGTACACGGCTTGGCAAGGAGGAGCTCCTGCCTCGGCCTGCCCGTGATCCAGCCCAGCCCTGCTCCCGCGTGGGGCTCAGTCTGTCCCTCCCGGCGGAGGGTTTGCCTGCTGCCCCGCCCCCCCAACCCTGTTTCTACCAGTGGGGCTGTGGGGTGGGGCTCGGTTTGTTTTCTCCTCTTTGCCAAGGGAAGTCACAGCCTGTCCTCTGCTGTGTTTATAATTGGTTTGGGAAAACACCTGCCTCGGCCCCCCACAGTCCCTGAGGGGTGCCAACTGACACACTATACTGTCCACCCCGGGCCGCCTCTTGTCCCCTCCCGGCTCTAGCCAGGTGTGCTCTCCCCTGCCTCTGCCAGTGTGGCACTGGCTGGCTTTGTCGTGGTGGATTGGGACTGTGGGGCTGGGGGCCTTAGAGGCCCGCTGGTGCTGTGCCCACGTTGCCGAGAGGAGGGGCCCAAGGCCCAAGGAGCATGAAGGCACCACTCCGGCACCCTATGGCCTTGATCAGCGTTGGGGTCAGCAGGCATGAACCGAGCAGTTCCTGGGTGCCTAGTGCAGGGCTGGGAATGAGGACATGGTTCCTCCTCAAAGCTGACAGCCTAGCAGGAATTTCAGTAACCACAGAGGGCAGAGAAATGTAAGACAGGATGGAATGATGTCCTAAATAAATGTAAATGTAAATGTGTCCATGCCCGACCCTTTCCTCTAAAGAGTGGTCTGGAGTGAGTTTTTACAAAAGGGCTTATACCAGCACAGTGACCTTGGCTCAGAACCTCCTACCCTCTGGGCCCCAGAAAGGGCAGCTCTGCCTCCCCCTGGGTCCTCTCACCTGGGGGTCACCTCTGCAGGCCTGGGAGGCTTCCTTCCTGGACAGATCCTTTCTTCCAGGACGACTAGAGGCTGCTGAGTATGAGGGAAGGCCCCTGAGCCACCCACCTGCCACTTGGAAGCCCTAGGCCATGGGGGATGGGATGCTAAATCAGGCCCAACAGCTCAGGCCTCTTTGGAGCTCCAGACTTAGGCCTGGATCCTGGGACACTGCACCTGTTGCCCCCTCCCTCCCCAGCACCTTCTCGCTTCTCCCTCTTCCCTCCCCCTAATCCTTCTGACTCTCCATCTAGTTCCACTGCATCTGGAACATCAGGTCTTTCCTGCTCTGTGTCCCTCTCTCTCCATACTCTTTATTTCTTTTTTCTGCCTCCATCCCTTTGGTGTGTTCAGAGGGGAACTGAGGCTCACCCTGTTCCTTCAGTGCCTGCCTCTGAGGGGCGGGGAGGAATGGCCTAGGGCAGGGTGAGGTGGGTGGGAGATGAGAGCAGCCATGCTGCCCAGTACCTGTGGGCTGAGGGGCAGCCAGCAGCCTGGGCCCCTCCATAGACAGCCCCAAGTGTCACCGCATACTCCAGACCTGCGACTAACCGATAGGTTCTCATCCAGTGTGTTTGGCCTAATTATAGTGGTTTTCAAAGCCGGGTGTGAGAAGAAAATATTAGAGCTTGTATTTCTATTTATATCTTATCCTTTTCTCTCCCTTTTTATTGTGAAATATAGCACACTTAGTGAAAAGAGCATAAACATATACTATAATAATGTAATAAATAATTATTCACCACCCAGTGGAGAAACAGAATGTAGCCTTCATTCCACAATCAGCTTGTGTGCCCACCTGGTCATAACCCCCTACTAGAGGTAACCATCACCTCCCTAATAATCGCCTCCTGTTTTCTTTATCACATAGCCACTTACGTTTGCACCCTTTAGCAAGAGAGTTCAGTTTTGCCTGATTTTGAATTTTTTATTTTTTTAAAATTTATATTTATTGTTGAAAGTATTACAGCTATCCCCCCTTTTTTCCCCTGATTGATCCCCTCCACCCCTCATCCGCCCCCCCCCCCCAAGGCTTTCACCACACTATTGTCTGTCACCATGGGTTATGCATATATGCACATAAATTTTTTGATTAATCTCTCCCCACCCACTCCCTTACCCCTGCCTTTCCACTGACATTCATCAGTCTGTTCCATTAGTCTCTGTCTCTGGATCCATTTTGTTCCTCAGTCTGTTTTGTTTATTAGATTCCATATATGAGTGAGATCATGTAAAACTGAACCAGGAAGAATCAGAGAACCTGAATAGGCCAATAACAACTGATGAAATTGAAGCAGCAATAAAAAAACTCCCAGCAAACAAAAGCCCTGGTCCAGATGGCTTCACAGGGGAGCTTCCTAATTCTTTAAGTTGTAGGGTTAGATAGTTTACTAAAAATATTTCTTGCTTTTTGAGGTAGGCCTGTAGTGCTTTGTACTTCCCTCTCAGGACTGCTTTCACTGTGTCCCATAGATTTTGGGTTGTTGTGTGCTCATTTTCATTTGTTTCCAGGAAGTTTTTGATTTCTTTCTTGATCTTATTGGTAATCTAGTCATTGTTTAATAACATGCTATTTAGCCTCCATGTGTTTGAATGTTTTTGAGTGTTTTTTAAAACTGTAGTTGACTTCTAATTTCATGCCATTGTGATCTGAGATGCTTGATATGATTTCAATCTTCTTGAACTTGTAGAGACTTGTTTTGTTTCTTAACATGTGGACACAAAACAGTTGGAACAACACTGAGCATGTTCTCTTATGTCATATTTTTCAATTCAGTAGTCCATTTGTGAGGTTTGCTCATGTTGTTGTGTGTAGCTGTAATGTGTTCATTTTCATTGCTGTATAGTATTCCACTGTATGAACTTGCTACCATGTTTATATCCATCTGCTGCTTGTGGACATTTGGGTTGCTTTCCTTTTTTGGTTACTATGAACAATACTGTCAGAACATTTTTTTATGTGCTTCCTAGTATATTCGTGCCTGCATTTTTTCAGAGCATATATAACCCAGAGTGAAATTCTTAGGACACAGGATACGCAATACATATTTCCACTTTAGTAAATAATCGTGTTAAGTGATTGTGCATGGTGCCGAAGAGTTTCTGTTGCTCCGTATCCTCGCCAACAGCTGCCACTGGCAGACTGTTTAATTTCTATCATGCTGGTGAGTGTGTAACAGTGCCTTACCATGGGTGTAATTTACACCCCCCCTTCTCTCCTTTTTTATAGAACTATTTTTGTGTATGTTTGCTGACATGCATGATATATTCATGCATTGGTATTTCTAAGCAATTTATGAGAAAAGAAGCATATATTGGCAGGTCTCAAAAATTTTTACTCAGAGGAGTATATGATCAAAACAGTTGAAAAGCAATTATAATATTGAATGCCGGGAGGGGGCTGGTTTCTAAGTTGAGGGTGGTCTTGGGAGGAGACCTGCCGGTGCGGCAGCCTGTGGCCAGGGGGTGCTGAGTTCACCAGGTACTCAGCAGCGCTTTCAGACCCTCCCGCCAGGTCCACCTGGCAGAGGAGGGAGGCTCTGCCCTCGCAGCTACCCTTCAATTTCAGTTTGGCAGGTGCTTGTCTTTCGGGGACTTCTAGGGCAGTAGTTCTCAACCAAGGGCGATTTTGCCTCCCAGGGGATGTTTAGCAAGGTCTAATGACATTTTTGGTTGTCACGACTCAAAGAATGCTACTGGCATCTAGTGGGTAGAGAGCAGGGATGCTGCTAAATGTCCTGAATGCTCAGGACAGCCCCAACAAAGAACTACCTGGTTCCAAGTGCCATTTGTGTGGAGGTTGAGAAACTCTGGCCTGGGAAAAGAATCAGGAAACAGATTTGCCCTGAACTTGCTGCGCGGCCTCAGGGAAGCCACTGAATGCTTTGAGCCACAGTCTCCTCATCTGGGAATGCGTGGCAAGGGTTGCTGCCCTCTCCCCTTCGTGGGGCTGTTATCAGGACTGGGAGAGGGTGGCCGTGTTGGCCTTTTGAGGAGCATCCCTGTGAAGGGGTCTGCAGCCCTTGTTTCCAGGGGAGGGAGGGCTTTCCAGCCTGGCCTGAGCTGGTGACTGTGCTCCCTGTCCACTGAGCTGGAGGTGTCAGGTGACCGGCCATGAGCCTCCACCTTGGTTCCCTGCCACTCCAGGCCTCAAAGGGCTGTGGAGGAGCTGCCCGAGGCCCCCGCCTTTTGATGAGGGCTGCAGAAATAAGGGACTCTGCGGGGAACCCTGGGGCCCAGGCAGAACCACTTCTGACTTTGTCCTTAGCTGGGTGGGAGTCCAAGGTTGTGTGGGTGATAAGGATAAGAGGCGTTTATCATGCTCCTTATCGGAGGCCCCCTGCAGGTCAGTGCGCGGTGGGAGCCAGAGGTCACCCTTAGGGGCCTCTGCACACCCGGCCAGGCTCCTGCTCACCCTCTGCCCTTCTAGAGTTTGCTGTCCCAGGGAGGAGCCCAGGGTTGGGCCAGAGTCGGGCCAGAGCTCCCCCGGCCTCTCCGCCCTCCCGTCCTCGCCTCGCCTCGCCCAGTGGCCTCTCCTGCCTTCTCCAGGAGCCAGGGCCTGCCCAGTCTTCCTGCTGCTATGCTAGCCCTCCTTGAAACATCCCCTCATGAAAGGGCCTAGAAACTCATGCACCCTGAGGTGCAGATGACTGGTAACAGCTCAGTGATTGGCAGCCTTTCTCAACAAGGGGCATTTACCTACCAGAGGTGGGAATCCCTTAGCTGCTGGCAAGGAGCGCTAGTGAAGTGTAAGTGTCTTTGACAGGCTGTTAGAGAACTCTCGGGGCCGGGGAACCTCTGAATTCGCATGGGTAATGAGCGTTTTCCCATGAGTGAAAATTGTGTGGTGGCTCAGATCGTCCCAGAACTTGCGAGGAATATGCTTGGCCTCAGGTCTGTTTCATGGTGGGCTGTAGCAAGACTTTGAACTGGTTGTCTGGAGGCCCTGGGAAGACCCAAGACCACAGTGACAGGAGTGAGGACAGTCAGGAAGGCGGTGAACTGGGGGCTTCTGGCTCAGAGGGCACATGTCTCCGGGAGGCACTGGGAGGCTGAGTGGGTTAGGCATGCACTGAATCTAGTAGGATTTGCTCTGTCTTGAGTCTCTCCATCTTTTTTTTAAAATATATCTTTATTGATTTCAGAGAGAGGAAAGAGGGAGAGAGAGAGATAGAAACATCAATGATGAGAGAGTCATTAATCAGCTGCCTAGCCCGCAACCTGGGTATGTGCCCTGACCAGGAATCGAACCCATGACCCTCTGGTGTACTGGACGATGCTCCAGCCAACTGAGCCACGCCAGCCAGGGCAGTGCCTCTTTATCTTGGTGTGGGCTGGGGCCTGTGAGTCCTGGCTGTGTGGGTGGGAGGTGGCTGTCAGAGGTTCAGTCTGGGAGGAGGCAGGGGCACTGTGGTGCCTGGAGACCTGGGTGGGTGAGATTGGAGCTGGGAGTCCCTGTGAGTTGGGTAGACTTGTGAGTGAGGAAGGCCTTCCGGGAGGGCACTCTGAGTAATCCTTGGCCACATTTGCAGCTCCCAGGGGATTGTGCAACTTCCTCTGAGACTGAGGTGCAGGGGGCTGGGTGAGAAACAGCTCTGGGGGAAATGAGGAAACTGGGGCTGGGGCTGGCACTGGAGCAGGGCCACGGCCCTGAGCTTGGGCCCCCTGAGGACCTGGACATTCCAGGGGGCCTCCTTCTAGAGGGTCGCCCTCTCCCAGGTATGAGGATGTGTGCGTGTGCATGTGTCATTGTATGTCTTTGGGGAGGGGGTGAGTGGGGGTGAGGCGCACAGGCTGTGCTGGCATGGGGATACTTTATGAGCAGGGTCAGGACTGGGAAAGCAGGTGGCCCATGGGAGGGGCCCGTGCCCAAGTTCAGGGGAGAGAAGACCAGGCTCCCCTGAGCCCAGGATGGTGGGAACTTTGTGAAATCGGGAGTTAGAGTTGCTGGCTGCCAGCCCCACCTCTGAGAAGCCATGCAACCCTGGGTGGGTCATTACCGTCTCTAAGGCTAGGAGGGCTGCAGAAGGTCACAGGGACATTAGCTTTCTGGCTGGAGAGCAGTTTGAGCTGCCTGCTCTCATCTCCCAGGCTTGTTTGGGCTATGGTGAGAAGGTAGTGGGTATGATATGCTTAGCACGACGCTGGCCAAGCTGCAGTAAAAGCCTGCTTACATCAGAGATTGGGAGAAGTGACTGAGAGCACCTGACCTGGGTGTGCAATGCTAGCCTGCCTGGGTTCGAAACCTGGCTCTGCCATTAGCAGCTACATGATCTTAGTAAGTTACTTAGCTTCCTGGTGCCTCAGTTTCCTCTTCTGTAAAATAGAGATGACAATTACAGTACCCACCATGTGGGTTCATTGTGAGGATTAAAAGCTTGAATTCATGCTCTGAACAGTGCCTGGCTCCAGTGGGTAAGCGCTCTGTACAGGTTAGCATTTTAGTGGTCCATGAGCATGTTTGTGTGCAAATAGCAAAAACCTGCCTAGGGTTCCTGGCGATGATTTATTTATTTATTTATTTTACTTTTCAACTACAGTTTATTTTGTATTGGTTTCAGTGTATAATATAGTGGTTAGACAATCATATCTTTACAAAGCACCCCCCAATACTTCTAGTACCCAGCTGGCACCACACATAGTTATTATAATATGATTGACTACATTCCCTATGTTGTAAGTTACATCCCTGCGACTATTTTGTGACTGCCAATCTGTACTTCCTAATCCCTTCACCTTTTTCACCCAGTCTCCCAACCACTCTCCCCTCTGGCAACCATCAGTCTGTTCTCAGTAGCTATGATTCTGTTTCTGTTTTGTTTGTTCCTTTATTTTGTTCATTAATTTCCACATATAAGCGAAATCATGTGATGTTTGTCTTTCTCTGACTATTTCACTTAGCACAGTACCCTTAGGTCCATCCATGTTGTCACAAGTGGTAGGATTTCATTCTTCTTTATAGCTGAGTAATGTTCCATTGTATAGATGCACCGCAGCTTTGTTATCCACTGGTCTGTTGAAGGGCACGTGGGCTGCTTCCATATCTTGGCTTTTGTGAATAGCTCATGGCAATTATTTTGATGATGGGGATTTGAGTTAGGACTGGGATGATAGTACGAGCTCACGTTTCCCAGGCCACACTCCCTGTCAGGCACTATGCCAAGTGCTTGACCTGTATAACCCCCCCAGTCACCCTGGAAGGTGGGTGCTGTTTTCATCCCCATTTCCTAGATTAGGACACGGAGTCACAAAGGGGTTGAATGACTTGTCCCAGGGCAGTGATATCAATGAGGAGGAACAGCAGAATGGTCCTTAGCCCTGAGGTGGACCCTCACCCTCATCCTAGCTCCTTCTCTGTGTTCAGCTGGAGGTGGGTGTGGAGGAGGGAGTGGGGTCTGCTGTGAGGCGTGTGAGGGCTGGCCTCACAGCCCCTGGCCTCTGGCCCAGCTCCAATCAAGCCATCAACTTATACAGAGAATTAAGTTACTGTAGGGAATGGCTTTTTAGTAGTTGGAGTTGGAGCATACTTTCTTGGGGCAAGCCCTCTGCCAGTGTGTAGACTTAAGAGAGGGGCTGGAGAGCAGCTGATGGGAAGTGTGGTGCTAGGGTGATGAGTGTGGTTCCAGATTCAGCCAGACCTGGCTTTGAATTCTGCCTGAGCCATTTACTCTATGACCTTGGGCCTCAGTTTTGTCACATGTAAAATGCGGGTTCTAGCAGCACCCTCCCTCCTCGGGTGATGGTGAAAATGAAATGAGATACCACAGTAAGATGCCTAGCACAGACCTGGCCTGGAGTAAGTGTCCCACAACTGGATGTCTTTATTAGGCACCTGTTGTAGACGGGTCATGCGCTTGGTGGCGAGTTTGGGCCACACAGATATCCCTGGAGAGTCGTTATTTAAACTGTGGATCAGGGCCACTAATTGGACCCTAACTGGCCAGGAAATCAGCTTAGTGGGTTTCAATGAACATTATTTTTAATGAAAAAGAACAGAAAACATTCACGTACATTCACGTGTACTGTACAGTATTGGTAAGGGTTTTGTGCAGCTTTTTTTGTTTCATGTTCATGTGCATGTGTATGCATGCTCTCTGTATGTTTGTGTGTGCGTGTGTGTGTGTGTGTGTATGTGTTTGTGTAACAGGGTCAAATAAAAATATTTTTCTGTGAGTCATGATCAAAATATTTGAGGCCAGTGCCTTAGAGATTATCTCCCTCCTGTGCGGGACCCAGCACCACATGCCAGGGGCAGGCTGGGGAGGCGGACCCAATTCTTAGCAAGGTGGGCATGGGTGAGCAGGCCCTTCGGGGGCCAGCAGAGGCAGAGGGCGAGTTGCTTAGGGAGGGCTTTCTGCGTGATGACATGCATTAGATGAGGACAGTGACAGGAGACAATACCTGGGGTGGGCATATGGCTTGGGTCTGGAGCTAGAAAGCCACCTTGGGAGGTAGGGCTCCTTGTCAGTGGAGGGCTGCTAGAGCAGAGGGGTGGGTGGGGGTCATCTTAGGGTGCTGGGCAAGGGCTTTACCTATCTCCTCTGGCTGGGGTGGAGAGGGGAAGAGGAGGACTCAGGGTTACTGATGTTCCCCCACCCCCATCACTTGCAGGATTCCCCAGTGTCCGGGTGAGACCCTGGGCCCACTATGGAACCATTTCCTCCCCTCGCCTTGGCCCCATGAGTATCTTGAAACTTCTCCTCCCCTCTGTTGCCCCAGCTGGCTCTGGTGGGTCTGGCCTGGGACCTAGCTCAGCCCTGGGCCCTATTCCAGGAGACAGAAACCTTTCTACTACTTATATCCCCACCCAGGGCAAAGCAGGGCCTCAGTTTCTTCATCTGTAAAGTGGGCTTACTGACCCCTGCACAGCCGGCCTTGTGGGTGGTGATGCTCATCTTGTGACTGAGCATGGATGAGCTGGCTGTAGGAAGTGTGAAGAGCTCCGGGTGGGTTGTTATTGTCATCTCTAAGGCTAGGCGGGCTGGGGGAGGTCATGAGGACATCAGCTGTCTGGCTGGAGAGCCCCCTGCCTCCTCACCCCGTGACCTTGGGCTGTGGGACAAGGGTGGGGAGAGGCCTGTGACCCATACTGAGCTGGGGATATCCCCAGCCCTGTAGGGGAAGTAGCCTGTTAGGGGCCTCAGAGGATGAGACCCAAGTTTGACCTAGGTCTGGGAACCCCAGCTTCCAGAGTCCCCACCTACATAGGGTACCTTAGGAGCCCCAGCGTGCAGGTCTCTGTTGCCAGGTGGAGGGGCAGCACCCTGGGACTTATAGGCAGGGCCAATTTCCAGGAAGCTGCGGGTGCTTCTAGCGAGTCCAGAGCCCAGAGGCTCAGGTGTGAGTGTGGTGTTTACTGAAAGGTCACACAATTGAGCACCTCCGTGGACCAGGCACTGTGCTGAGTACCTCTGCATATTACAAATTTAATCTTCACGGTAACCTAATACACAGGTCTTTTTATTATCCTGTTTTACAGGTGAGGAAATCGAGGCCAGGGATGGTTACGTCTCTCACCCAGGGTTCCCTAGCTAGTGAATGGCAGAGCTGGGCTGAGGGCACAAGTTCTGGGTTCGAGCTGCCAGGATTGAAATCTGGGCTGTACCACTTACTAGCCATGTGACCTTGGAAAAGTGGCCAAATCTTTCTTGCTGTTAGTTTCTTGCTCTGTGAAATGGGGATACAGTGCCTTCGTCACAGGGCTGTTAGGAGAATTATAAGGGCTAATAGCGGTAAAGTCTTCGTGCATAATCAGGGTGCAGTAAGTGGGATCCACATTACCATCTCTCCTCCCTGCAGATCATCTCTCCCTGGGTGGGTCCTGGAGAGGCCTTCATAGAAAAGATGTGCTAGACTCCCAGACCCCAGGAGCTGCCAGGAATTTTTCAGGGCTTGGAACCAACTGCAAGGTCCTGCTGCATCTTGTTTGGGCCTGCATCAAGCTTTCATGTTTCTTGCTGGCCCCCACAAGCATTTGAGTTGGTGACCCCAGATTTACTCTGGGGTTTCCCAAGATATGTTCTATGGAAGGATTTGGTGGTCAAGCAGATGTGGCAGTATGTGAGTCAAAAAGCACAAAATGGGCCCTGGCAGTGTGGTTCATTTGGTTGGATGTCATCCTGTGCACCGAAAGGTTGCCAGTTCGATTCCTGGTCAGAGCACATGCCCGGGTTGCAGGCTTGGTCCCTGGTAGGGAGCGTGCAGGAGGCAGCAGATTGATGTTTATTGATGTTTCCCTCTCTCCCCTTCCTTTCTTCTCTCTCTTCAAAAAAAAAATCATTAAAAAAATCTTAAAAAACAAAACAAAATTAGTTTCTTTGCTGCAGAACTTGTCAGAGCCTTTGATATACTAATATTCATTGTATACCCCCAATATGTGGTCATGATATACCTCAGAATATCTCAAAGGCCTAGTGCTCAAAGCACCATTTTCTAGATGGAGACAGATCTAGAGTGAAGCCTAGGAAATGATTACCCAGATCATGAAATTACCTGGAACGGAGCTGGGGCTAGACCCCAAGGCTCCTTGAGTCCATGGCCAGGGCTCTGCTCAGGACACCCCTCCTTTCCCTCCTTCCTCTATTTATATCAGAGAAATGTTGTCTGTGGTGCTCTTTCCTTCCCAAAGTCTCTTCACCCTTTTCTGGCCCCATCCCCTTGGCTCCCAGCAGCATTAGAGGGTGTCTCGTTTCCCCGGGCATTGCTGGGGAGATGGGTCTGTGCCCAGCATGTGGGCTCCTGGAGATCTTTCCTGGCTGATGGATGGCAATAAGGCGTCATCCCAGCTGCAGGGCCCCTAGCAAGTAATTCAGTTTTCGGAACCCAGGCTCCTCCACTGTGGACTGAAACTCATCCCCTTGTCTGTCATCTGGAGGTATTGAGAGGCTCACTCGACATCATGTAGGAATGTGCTCTATTAACATTCAGTTCATGTACAGACATCCACAAGTCTAACAATTCTTATCATTTCTGGGGGTGAAGAGGGAAGAACATGGAGGAAATGAGGGAGACCCCTGGCCATGAGGTCTGGCATGGTTCAGACTAAGTTCCAATGTGTGCCCACATTTGATGTCTGCCCTTTAGTATATTGCTGTCCCTCTCCGGGCTCAGTCCCCACCCCCCTGTCACCCATGAAATGGGCCAGTGTGGCTGACTCTAGGACGCATTTTACAGGTGAGACATGAGGGGAAGGGAGCTGGGCAGGGCGGCCTGGTTTCCTGAGGGAGCTGGTATTAGAGTTGGGAAGGAAACCCAAGTGTTTGGGCACTGCATTCCACTCTGCCTGGGGCAGGGCGATCTTTTTCCACTTCTGCACCTTTGATCCCCACCCTTCTGGTAGGGCCTGGCCAGGCTCTGTCCCATGGCAGTTGGGTGTAAGTACCCCAGACCCTCTGCTGAGTGTGGGGGCCTCCAAGTGAAAGGCTAGGAGGTGGGCCAGGCTGAGCTGGGAGGTGGGAGGAGGTGATACCTCCCTGGTAGAGAGTGTCCTCTCCAGGAGGGCTGTTTGCCCGATTTATTCTTAGCACTGACTCATTATAGAATCTATTTTTGGCCCTGTTTCTAAGTGTTGCCAACATCTGGTGCCAGTAGCGAGTGGGGTGGGGGCGGCAGGCGACCCCTTTGGACTTTGTGGGGGACTGGAGCCCGTGGCAGGAGAGCAAGGACAGAGACTTCTACTTCCCGCACCTGCCACAGCTTGAAGCTGGGCACGCAGTAGGCGTCCTTTTTATACTTGTGCATCGATTGATCCCCTGATCTCATCATTCGAGCTCCGGTTCCTGGGGTGGGGATGGCATGGGTGTTACCAGCCAGCCACAGAGCATGAGCGGGTGGTACTCATCAAGTAGGTTTTGGGCGCCAGGCAGCCACTGACCTCTGCAGAGGGGACCTCAGGAGGAAGGCAGGCCCCACACTAGTCACCACTTCTCATAGTCACCACCGAAGGAGGAGCAACAGACGTTATAGGCCAGACTACCCAGGGTTGATTCCCGGCTTTGCTATTTCCAAGCTGTGTGACCTTGGGCAAGTCATCAACCTCTCTGTGACTCAGTTTCCTCACCTGCGAGATGAGGATGGGAGTAATGGGAGCACGGTGTTGTGAGGATTAAGTAAACAATAATAGATGAAGTGCCTAAATCTAAGTGCTGTGTAATAGGGACGTGGACTTTTATTATTTTTATTGTTATGACTAATGAGAAGCTCTGTGTGCTATGCTGCTAGAGTGAGTTGGGTGGGAGGCTTCTCAGCTTTTCTTTGAGTGAAGTGAAGCCTGGGCTGGGGCTCAGAGGGAGTGGTTCCAGCCAGGGGACATGGTGGGTCCGCAAGGCTGCAGCGAGGGGCCAGGAGCACACAGGGTGAGAGTGTGGGCTTGGCCTTTTACAGGTTGGGTGAGTTGCTTAACTTTCCTGAACATCCATTTCTTTACCTACAAGATGGTAATGTGCAGGTCATAGAATTATTGTGGGAAACAAAGCATCCTATGTTTGTGGAGCATCTGAAGTTTGTGAAGCATCTGATGTTTGTGGAGCATTGCTGGGCACACCGTAGGAGCTGAATCCGTAACACTTTTTGCCGTGTCCCTTTCCCTTGTGAGGATGGGATGCCATTGCCCTGGGAGTCGGGGTGGGGGGACTTGGCCTGGAGGTTTGGAGGGGTCTGTGGTCCTAGCTCTCTCTGAGCTATGGGGTCCACATATGTGACTTCCTCCCCTTGGGCATCTGTAACAAGGAGAGGCTAGAGAAAGCTGTGGTTTTCAGACTCTTCCTCAGAACCCCCAGGGGTGCTTTGGGGGCCCCCAGTTGGAGGCCAGGTGGTCTGGCCCCTCCCGTCCCCTCAGAGCTGCTTTAGTCTCATGTTTCACATATCAAGGATCCTAATAAATTTTGTCTGAAAACGGGGTTCTGCCACTGGGTGACCTCCCAGGCTCCTTGCCACCTGACGTCCGTGTCCTCTGACTTGGCATCGACCCTGGGAGGTGACCTGTGCAGGGGCTCGGGTGAGACATGAGCACTGATGCCCAGAGGGTGTAGGGCTCCCACAGGCTCAGGGGCTGCAAGACCACTCTTCAGAGGAGAGGTCTGAGTGCCACTCCAGCCTCGGTACCTGTGGCATGCGGGTGCCTTGAAGACAAAACTCAATCCTAGGAGCAAAATCTCCGAGGAAGGACTGAGGGCTGAGATTGGTCAGAAATGCCCCTGCCACAGTGCTGGCATGTAGCAGGTGATCAAGAAATGTTTGAAATGAATGAATGAATTAAATGGTACCAGCACAGCTGGGAGAACAGCGGTCCCTCAGTATGGTGGCAGATCTTCCCATCTCCATCTCGCCTTCCTTTCCATCTTGCCCCTCCCCCACCCTCCCCCTCCCCTACTTTGTTTGACCAGCCTTAAGCTACCTCAGCCCTTGGGTCGAGGCTCAGCCTCCCTCAGATACTTGAACAAGACAGTCCCCAACCTGAGCCTCAGTTTGTTCATCAGTAAAATGAGGGTGATGGACTCAGCCTCAGAAAGCTCCTTCTGGCTCTTACAGCCTCTGTTCTCAGGGCAGATCTCCCCTCCCCCCTCCCCCCACGTACACGAAGGGCTCAGCGGGCCTGGTGGGGAAGGTCCTCTCCCTGTCCCAGGCAGAGCCCTCAGGTTCTCCTGCAGTGCCCCGGTAGGGTGCCCTGGTGCTCCTTGGGGCACCAGGATGTGCTGTGCTGAGCTGTGGCTCAGCGGGAGAGGTGGGGGCCTATAGGTGTGAGGCGAAGGGTGGGCATCCAACTGTATCCACTGGGCTGGGGCCACCACCGTGACTTTTGTGTGTGACCTTCTGGGAGTGTGGGCGGCAGCCATACGGGCACATATTTGTGTCGCTGTGACTGGGTGTGAGTCAGGCAGTTATCCCCTGCTGCCCCCTGTCCCAGGCTCTGAGGAGAATGGGAAGTGAATCACGGAGAGGACCACATCTCCGAATTTTGGCCACAGCCCGAGGTATAGGGTGGCCAGGCCTCCCCCCTTTCCCCACCCACCAGAGGCCCATGTTCCCCCCCCCCCCCCGGCCTCAGACCCAGTTTCTCACCGAGGGGTAACTAGGTGCCTTGGCCTGCAGTCTGACACCCTCTTGGGGGCATTTTGGGGGGTCACCCATGGCTACAGCTAGAGTCAGTGTGGGGCAGGAGGTCTTCAGGACCTCGCATCCTGGCAGTAGGTGGTCCCCTGCCCCCGAGGAAGTAGCCTGGCCTGGGCTGGACTGCCGTGGTCAGCACCCATCGCAGCCCTGTGGTTTTCTAGCTCGAGAAGACTCTCCGGGGAGGGGAGGGAGAGGCTCCACCTGCCCGAATTGCCGTCCAGGCTGCAGCCAGCTGGTGACTCATTCCCCTGGGGAGTGAGCAGCTCCTCTCCCAGTGCAGCCCCGGGCTGGTGCTGAGCCCAGGGCCCAACTGGCTGAGGAGTGACGAGTGAGGGGGGAGCAAACTTTTCTTGCACCTTCTTCTGGCTCCACAGATCTTTGCCCTCGGGGAAGGCCACAGCTCCAGATTACGTAATGGGTCCAAAACACCTCACTAGTGAGCAGCCCAGTCTGAAGGAGTCCCTATTCCCCAGTGCCCTCCAGGCATGTCCCCATTCCACTGCCTGGGCTCCCTGGGGGAAAGGGTGGTGCCTGACCCCCACCCCCCACAGGGCTGTGCAGCCTGGGAGGGGGTGGGGAGGCCCTCTCCAGGGAAATGAATTCCTGGCCTGACCCTAGATGCCAGCCTGCCCAGCTCTGCTCCAGGGTAACACTTGGTGCACACACAGCTCCATTGTATGCCCAGGGCCCCGTGCCTACAATGAGCCTGGCACCAGCTCTATCAACAGCAGTGGCTCCATCAGCTCCTTCGCACCCCCTTGCCAGGGCCTGAGCCTTGGGCCCTCATAAGAAGGAAGCTAGAGGGCTGGTCATTAGGGTGTGAGTGTCCTGAGACCATTCCGATACCTGAGGAGCCAGAGGAATAGGTTTGTTTCTCCATCAGCTGTGAGGTGCAAAAGCAAAGAGTGTTATTCCTATTTGCTGAGGAAATGGGGCACTGAGGCTTCGGTGATTTTCCCAAAGTCACAGCCAGCAAATGGCAGAGCTGGGGTCTAGCCCAGACAACCTTGGGCCTCGAGTCTGTGCTCTGAACCTTTTACTTGCCACACACAGGCCTCCAGGTCAGGGCTCAGGGAAAGGCAGCGCAACTTCAGGGACCAAGACAGGCAATTTTCTAGAAGTATATGTCCCCAGGGTGGAAAGAGACCCTGGAACAGTAGGGTCCCCATGTGCTGTGTGAAGCATCATGGTTAATTTTCAGGGATGGTGCTGATGGCTGAACAGGTGAAGCAAGTCTCCAGAGCTGGAGGCCAGCTCTGTGCCTCAGTTTCCCTGCTCCACCTACACTATATCCCCTATACTCTTTAGGAGGGCACAGGAATGTAGAGGTGAGGTGTGGCCAGGGCTGGGGCCTGTGCTCCATGGGCTGGCAGAGAAGCCCCCCTTCCTCAGCCTAGACCTCACTGCAGGCAGGGGTGCTAAGGCCTCTGGTTGGTTCTATTTTGAGAGTCCGTCCTGAGCTGCCCCATGTCCTCAGGTTTCCCAGCCTGAAGGGGCCTCTGAGGCTGGGGAGCCTGCCAAGGGAACAGCCCAGCTCTAGGCTGTGAGGGGTCCTATCTCTGCCTTGCACCCACACCTCTCAGGCCATGGAGGGTACCCAGACACAACTTTTAGGGGGTTGCCCCATTTCTCATTTTCTGCGTTCAGCTTATCCACTCCATGAACCCTGACTCCCTGGGGCTCGGCAGAGCTGAAATGCTTCTTTCTCCCTCAGCCTCCCTCCTGTTCCCTCTCTGTCCTGAACTTGAGGCCTGGTTCCCTCCTTCAGTGCCACCTTAGCCCTCTTAACAAATGGACAGGGCATTCTGCAGTGACCACAGATTGTGCAATGCTAGGCCCCCTCTCACTCCAGCCTGGAGCCTCATCTCCTTCCTTACTCTGCTTGGGTTCATCTTTCTCCATTTGTGCCACTCCCACTACCAGTCAACACATCTTCATCCAAGGCCACAGGAGTGGGCATGTCCGAGGGCTTCCAGAGATGAGTGGGGATTGGACAGTGGGAAGGGGGAGGGGGCAGGGGGAGCACCTGGAGGCCCAGATTATTGGGGAGAGGGAGTGAGGAGGTCCCCAAGCTGAGCCCAAGGCTTGTTTAGGGAGGGGAGGACCCTGGATGCCTTGAAGTCCTGACTAGGGAGTTTGGACTTTATTTGCCAGACAGTGGGGAGCCACTGGGGGCCATGGAGCAGGGAATGACATTTGTTTGTTGCTCGGTCCATTTTACTTCTGTTTCTTTGTTCTCTCAGGGCTATTTTCTTTCTCTTTTTCTCCAAAGACAATAAAACCCTTCTCTGTGCTCTTCAGTCCCTTCTCTCTGATCTCTGCTCACCCCATCCCACCTGTCCACACTCTGCTCTTGGCTCCCTCTGCTCAGCCAGCCTGGCCTGTCCCCCCTTGCCCTGCTTTTGTTTGGCTTCCCCTTCCTCTGCCTGGCCCCTGACCCACCTTCCCTGGGCAGGGGTTGGGTGGAGTTGGATTTGAGGGGAAAGGGATACGGGCATGGTGGGACCACGTGGTGGGAACGGGTGTGATGGTGACTGAGCCAGGAGGATGCCCTCTGATCTGACATAGCCCTATAGCCTCCCCCTATAGTAGTTAAGGCTCATGAGGAGGACCTCACTTTGTATCTGTCACTCTGATAAATGGAGACACAGATTTCTCCAACAGACAAAATAGAATGATGGGCCTTCATTGTCTTGTCATTTGGCCAAAAGGGATATTTAACTAGACAGGAATCAGACTACAGACAAGTACTTCTCTCTTTTGTCGCCTTTCAAATATCTACCCATCCACTCATCATCTGTCCATCCATCCACACATTTATCCATCCATCCATGCATCCATTAATCCATGCATGCATGCATCCATCGATTAATCCATGCACACATTATACTCACCCATGCATCTGTTATATCTATGCATTCATCCACGTATCCATCAAATATTTATTGAGCATCTATATTAGATGTTTTACATTTAATCCTTGCAGAAATTCTCCAAGATGGACATTATTAGGAGGATACTGGGACCCCGTGAAGCTAAGTTGCTGAAGATCATGCAGACAGTAAGCAACAGATCTGGGATTCAGCTGTACCTACTTCAAAACACATGCTTTTAGTGTGGAATCAATCAGCCTCCCTTGGTGTCCCCAGTGCTGAGTTGTGAGCGTGGAATGTAACAGCTGCGCTGCTGGGTAAACAGGCTTGCTGAGGTCTAGAGTGCTGGGGTTCTGTAGTTCTGTTCTAGGTACAGCCTGGGGGCGGGAGGCAATGCTGGGCTTCTAGTCTTCTAGGCATTTGCCTCCTATAACCTAATGTAGCCATCACCACCCTTGAGATGGAGGCTTCTTCGTCACGTAACTTGCAACCCTGTCAGGTCCTTGTTTCTCCTCTCCGTCTTACCAGCTCTGCTTCTGAGGGGGGTCTTTCCTTCCACAGGTGGGAGACTTCCAGGTACACCCTTGGCTGCTGCACCAGCTTCACCAGTCTCCACAGGATGGCAGCCCTCATTTTACTCTGGCCCCTTTATTGGCTTTTCTTTCTAAGCGTTAGAGTTAGCTGCTCATCTCAGGTCAAAGCTGCTTCCTCAGGCCTCCTTGGTTAAGACAAGGGTGTGAGTACAGGCCGTTTACTGGGGAGGTAACCCCAGGAAGCAATGATAGTGGGGTAGACTAGTGAGACAGGAGAGGGAAGGAAGCCAATAAAATGTGTGTTAGGGACCAGTGGCTAATGCAGGCACCTGAGGCCCAGTCTCCTTGGGGACCTTTGTAGATGGAGCCTTAGAGTTACCCGCAGTGGGGCCTGGTGAGGGAACAGGGTGTATATTCACTTGCTCCCCTTACTATTTGGCTAAGGGGTGCTGGGCGAAAGCAGGGCACTGCCTCCGTTAGCTCTAGCACGGATACAGGTGCTGGCAGCTGGGAGGCTCAGGTGGGCTGGCTGACTGAGTACCCAGGGGATGTGGCTGGGGCCCTGACAGCCTCTGCTGCACTCACTGTACCCAGGACTGGTGGTCTGGCTGGTCCCTTGGAATGTGACACTTGTCAAGCCCTTTCTCCACAGCTCCCTTCTCTCCAGGCCTGTGGAGCTGCCACCCCCTCCCAGCTCCCCTGGACAGACCCTTCCCACTGGGGTCCGTCACCACGTTCATTTTGTGTTCAACAAATCCTTAAGGAGCACCTACTATGTGCCAGGTGCCACAGAGAGAAAGAGGAAGCTGTCAGGATCCCTCCAGGCATTCACAGTGGAGGAAAGGGTCCCAGTGTGAATGTCCTTACCATGTGCCAGACACTGGCGGCCCTTTCCAGGCCCTGTCCAAGGCATGTGGGCCTGTCTGCGCTGCATCCTCTCCTAGAGCCTGGGACAGACTGCTGGGTAGTGCATGGCCCGGAGCCTCCTTCAGGTCCCCTCCCAGCTCTGGCATCTAGACTGTGATTGCCGGGGGTGGTTTCTCTGACTTCCTTCTCCTTTCTCTCGCTGCCTGTGCCTCTTCCCTTCCTGGGGCCACTAGCTCCGTGGCTTCCACACGGCTGCCTTGTAGTCCATCGGTACTGAACCTTCTAGTGCTCTCCCTGCATCTCTGTGCGGAACAGTATGCAATTCATGGGCAATGGGGGGGGAGTCAGTTTATTCAAGGGCACCCTTCTTTGTTCCTGGCGAAGGCTGTGCCTGGTACCTGCTTCTTGGAGAGGGGCCTCCTCCCTCTTGACTGCTCGCCCCTCCCCCAGACTCACGCTGTACAGCCTCATGGCTTCTGGGGCCGAGGGCATGGGAAGAGTTAAGAGCAGGCCTCAGAGTGTACTAAGCCTGCTGGTGTGGGGATGGAAGGACAGGCAACAGGGATGGGGTAGGCGCTGGGTCTGGCTGGTCCACTCACACTGGAAACTCCACGTTGGGCTATAAAGGCAGGCATGCCAGACCCTGGGCCCTTCCACTCAGCTCTCTGCCCACCACCCACAGCCTTTCCCCTTGATGTTTTCACTTGCAAACCAGGTCTGGTCACAGTGCGTGTGCCAGGGTGGCAGGGCAGGATTTTGTCTGCCTGTTCTGGCCAATCTTTTCCCTTTGATGTGTGTCCCCCCCCCCGCATCTGACTAGTGCCGTCTACCCCCCAGCCCGTGGACAGGGCCTGTGCTGGCAGAGCACACAGCCACTCTGTACCTGTCCCACTTGGATAGAAAGGTGGCTGTACTTATTCCGGGCAGGAGTTGGCGTGAGAGCTGGGAGGACAGGGACAATTTGCATGGTTTGCACAGGGACCGAGGGGGTGGAGTTGATGATAAGGCTCTGGGCTGGAGTCTCAGGTTGGGGCTTCAGCATCTTTGATCTGGAAGGAGTGAGTATAAGGCAGCTGCCTCCCAGGGGGGAGCTGAGGAGGAGGGGGCTCGGAGATGTGAGATGATGAAAGGGGAGAGTGAGGTTACTGATACCCCTCCCCACCCAACACGCACAGAAACAGGGTACTCGGTTCCTCTCTCTGCCCAGCCAAGGGCACAGTGTTGCTTGTGGAGTTTAAGGACAGAAAAAAGGGGTGCATGAGCTGCTCCGTGCAGTTAGAGAGGAAGACCACTGTTTCTCTCATGCCTCTGGGGGAGTAGCGCTGGTGGAGCAGCTCACTCACTTCTTCGGCTTGTGGGACTGTAGCTGCGGAAGTCATTCCTCCTATGGGGGGACAGGTTGGTCTTCAGAGCAGGTCTCTCTGACTTTCCCATGGAGATGGGGGCGGTGCCAGCAGAGGTTACCTGGCAGGACAGGAGCAAACCCAAGTTCTGGGGCTGGGGCAGCTGCCATGACTGGGGAAGCCCTGGGTGGGTGAGGGCTGGGATAGGACTGCTGCGAGTGAGCTCCTGGGTTTTGTGCCCCTAACAACTGTCCCCAGAAGCCCAGCTTATGGGCAGGGCAGGGCAGGAGGCCTGGCCATAGGTGCATGTAGGGAGGGAGAAGTCTGTGGTTATCCAGAGGCCTCTGCCTGCACTGGCCGCCCTGTCCTACCCGCACAAGTCGTGAGTCAGACTGAAAGCAGAAGCTGCCAGACGTTGCGCAGGGTGAAGCCAGGCAGAACCAACTGTGCTATTTTGGAACCTGGTTAATTCCCCCGCCTGTCCCCCCACCTCCCTTCTCTCGGTGCTCCCAACCCCTCCGGATCCCCAGCACTTTGCCTTCCTCATGGAGACAGTTAGGACAGGGCTTGATTTCCCCTGGAATGTATGGGGCGGGGGTGCTTAAGGCCCCTCCCCTTGCTGGACCTACCCCTCCTTGGCCAAGAGAACTGGCTTCTGGGGAAGAAGCTTTCTGGGAGGTTGGGAGGACAGTGCCCCCTCCTGGCAGGAGCTCACAGGCAGGGCAGCCCTGGTGAGGTGATGGTCACAGCTTTGAGCACTGCCCATCTGGGCCTCCCCTCCCCCTGCCCATCTTTCGCCACTCTCAGGCCAGCTGTCAGCCGCCTCTCCCAGGGGTGTTAGCTGACGAGAGCTTCAGGTGGGAGCCTCTCCTGACAGTGACTCTCAAAGGGTTGGGAGGGATTTCCGGACCCGGGGGTAGATATTTTGGGGCCAAGGGCCTTTTCACAACCTGTGGTATCACATACCCTGCAGCAGCCCCAACTGACCCCCCCTTGTCCATGGTCCTTTCTTGGGCCTCCTAGGCCTGCTTGAGTTCTGGCCCCACATTTTAGGGTTTCTTTGGACACCGTGAGCCTGGGGGCCCCTGGCAGTCCCATCTGCGGTAGTGAACGAGGTCAGTGAGGTGTGTGTTTCTGAACTAAAGATGGGGGTGTAGCTGTCACCCATCTGTGGGTAGGGTGGGTGGGGGCTCTACCCCACTGCAGCTGTGTGGTCGGGGTGAGGATGGGCTCTGCTTTTGTTCTGTGTGAGCGTGTGTGGGAGATGGTCACAGCCTCCACTGTGTGTTGCTGCCTCTCAGGGGAACATGCAGCCAGAGCTCCATCCTGCTTTTTACTTGCCAGCAACCTGCGGTGGTCAGTTTCATGCATGGGGGGGTGTAGATCAGCAGGCATGTTGCAGGCAGACAATTAAAATGTGGGTCCTTGTCAACCTCAAGTGAGCAGGACTTGGATTTCTCATTGCTCAGATGGATTTGGGGCTTAGAGAGATGAGAGGGAGGGACGAAACAGTGTGGAGGGAAGAGTGGTCTCCTAGCCCTGGTCGGGGTGGCTCGGTTGGTTGAATATCATCCTATGCACCAAAAGGTTGCTGGTTCAATTCCTGGCCACGGCACATGCCCAGGTTGTGAGCTCTATCCCCAGTAGGGGGTGTTCAGGAGACAGCCAATTGATGTTCCGCTCTCACATTGATGTTTCTCTCCCTCTCCCTCTCCCTTCCTCTCTCTCTTAAAAATCAATAAAAAATCTTAAAAAAAAGAGTGGTCTTCTAGGCCAGCTGCAGGGGGCACACACTGTTCTCAAGGTCGTCTGCTCTGCTGGAGCTGCTCTTAGGGCAGGAAGGTGCTGGGTGGTGTGCTGAGATATTAAGTGTACATGTATGTGCAATGGTGCGTGTGTGTGTGTATGTGTGTGTGTCTCACATAGCCTGTCTGGGTTGCCTTTCCATTGGTAACCATGTCAGCTTCCAGGCTGTTTCCCCACAGGCCTGAACTGTCCCTCTGCACCAGTGAGTGCCCAGAGTGGAGCTGGCCTGGAGCCCTGAGTTCAGCCTCCACCTTGACTCCTGGGCCTGAGTCAGGGCTGTTTGGTCAGGTTCACCATGGGGCTCAGAAGGGCTCTGCCTGACTCTTACAGTGTCTCACTTCACCAGGAACCTGTACCTCTCTGCTGTCCCCTCCTACCTGTCACCAGTGGTCATGCTTAGAACCAGGTGGCCAAGACTCCAGAAGTCTGCAAGCAGAGTGACTCAATGGCCTGCATGTCTCCTAGGATGCCATAGTAAAGCACAGGCTCTGACGCAGTAGGGCTAGGCTGGGGTCCGAGTCTGCATTTCTAACAACCTCCCAGGGGATGCGATGCCTGGGGAATCACACTTTGAGTGGCAAGGACTTAAAAGGCCCTCCCACTCCCATCTAAACTCCATCCAGATTGACGATGCTCACCTGGCCAGGGAGCTGACACTTGTTGACCACCCCCTAGGTGCCAGGCACATCACCCACTTCAGATCTCTTGATCCCCTCAGATGGGGAAACTGAGGCTCTGAGAGGTTAAGAACCTCTCCTGGTCACATAGACGATAAGCAGCAAAGTGAGATTTGAACTCTGGTCTGTCAGTGTCCAGAGCACTTTCTGCTAAACCCAACTGTTTGCTGGAGAGCAGACTCAGAAGGACCAGATGCAGCTGAGGGGGATGGGTGAGGGGGATGGACCACAGCTGTCAGGGAACTGCAGGGGGCAGCCTTGGCTGGTTCTAGGGATGGGAGGATGGGCCGTGCATGAGGGGAAGGAGGGACTGAATGGAGAACAGTGCTGGAGGAGGCCAGAGCGGAGTGGGCCCATGTCCTGCCCCACCTTCCTAACCCAGGGCCCCTCCACTAATGGGCTTAAGACCCCTTACCTGCCTCCTCAGGCCCTCTCCAGACAGACTCCCCACCTGATGCCTAGCACACTGCTGTGCTCCATGCGCTCAGGACCCTGTGTAGGCAGAGATTGAGAGTGTGGACTCCCTGACCAGGTGCCCAGATCCTCTGCCTACAGCTGCGTGACCCTCAGCTAGTTGTCGGCCTCTCTGCTTCAGTTGCTCCCTTTGCCTGGTTGGTACATAGTAAACCTGTTGGTTGTACCGGGAGATAAGAGATAATAGGCCACCTTCTGTGAACTTAATGCAATTGTCCCTGCTTATAGGTGTTTTCCCCACCTTCCTGTCCCTTCCCCTCTTCCAGTGTCTTCTTTAATTTAGCAAAGCCTGGAGTCTCCAGTTATAAAGAGGTTGTTTTCAAAGTACTCAGAGGCAGAGGAAACTCTTACAAAGGGAACCAAATAGTAGGAATTCATTTGCAGTGTCCAAGCTGCAGGGAGACTGGAGAGGCAAGTGGGTGCAAGTGATGGAGGAGAGGGGCCCCCAAGAGCCAGGGACAGGCACTGGTGGGTCTGTGGGCCGGGCCTGGGGCAGGGAGGGCAGGAGTGGGGTGGCTGCTGCACTGGGGCTGGGATAGGAGCCCTCAGATGGGAGCCAGAGCCACTCCACTTGTGGCTGTGTGTCCTCTGTGGCCCTGTTGCCTGCGTCCTCTCATACTGGAGTCAACCAGCCCTCCCTGTCCAAGCAGCCTGCAGGTGAAAAAGCAAAGGCTGGGTCCCTAAGGCTACCGCAATAAATCCATCTCCATGGGTCTTCCCTGCGGGCCCTGGCTTCCTCACCCGTGCTAGAGCTGGTGGTGGACACACACCTGAGAGAGACCTGGGCTTGCACCCTCACTCCGCTGTGTTCTTGTAGTGTGACCTCGGGTAGGTCACTTTTTGAGTCTTGGCTTTCTCGTCTGCCAGAGGTGCTATTTGTCCCATGAGATGTTTGTAGAGGGAGATCCGGCAGAAGGTCCTATGGACCAGCACAGTGTCTGGTCCACCATAGGGACTCGGGGAGTGTTTGCTGCAGGAGAGAGTGGTGATAACTGAGCAGGTGTTGGGTCATTGGACAAGCAGCCTCTGAAGGCCCGGGGTCTCATTCTGGGAAGTCTGAGGGGTGCGACTGGGGGGGGGGGGCATGATTCCAGAAGAAGAAAGGTGATTGCTCTGGAAGCTTCCTTGCAGGTGGGGAGACTGGTAGGTGGCCAGGAAACAACCAGAGAACAAAGCAGCGTGGATGCAGGCAGGATGCTCAAGTGCACCAGGTGACCAGGAGGGGGGTGCAGGGGAGCAAGGGAGAGAGAGGCCCTTGCCCCAGTTGAACCCAGGAGAAAGGCAGCTGCCCATTGAGGGGCAGGGTTCGGGATCTGGTGTGTGTGTGTGTATGGGGGAGAGAGAGAGAGAGAGAGAGGGAAAGAGAGAGACTGCATGTGTGGCTGGGCTGTATCTATGCATGTCACAAGGGTGGACACCACTCAGGACCTTTTTTGTTTTTCCTCTGCATGCTTCCCTCAGCTACATGTCGCCCTGTCCCCACTGTCCTTCAAAGCCCAGTTGCAGTTCTCCTGGGGCTGGCCTCATGCCAGGGTCCAGCTAGACCCTATGGGACAGGATGGCTCCTCTCTGGTCTGGGATTGCCTTCGAAGCTGCCCCCTTTGCTGCATAATTGCCCTGCTTTGCCCCGGGCCAATAGGCCTACCAGCCAGGAGGTGCCAGCTCCTACCCTTTCCAGTGGGATTGAGCTGGGATGTGTGGCTGATGAGCTGTGAGCACTGGAGGCCACTAAGTGGGCTGGGAACTCCCGTGGCATCCCTTCACGTCGCCTCTCCTTCCTTTCCCTCTTCCCCACCTCCCACTTGTGTTCAACAGAGATTCAAAATCAACTCCCGACTGCACTGCCCTCCCCTCAGCCTTGCAGCCTCCTGCAGAACCCTGCACTGGGTCCTGGAGAGGCAGATGCCAGCATGGCCGAGCGGAGTGCTCCTGGGTTTGAGTCTTGCTCTGCTTCACCCTTTTGGGGCCTTAGCTTCCTCCTGTAATTGACTGTGTGCTCCCCAGTCTTATTCATCACAAATAGGGGTTGATCAGCCTGCGCCAAGAGTGTTCCCACTTGGCAGTTTATGGGGCAGAAAGATACAGAGGACCACATCCTGCACGATAGCCTTTATGTCTGTCCAAGGTCAGGTGACATGTGGCCATGGCGATGGAGGTCAGACCAAGTGTCCCTCTGGGAGAGGGTCCTGGAGGGAGCTTTCCAGAGAATGGAAACATTCTCCATCTTGATCTAGGTGGTGGTTACATGTGTGTGCGCACCTGTAAAAGTGCATCGAGCTCTGGCTGGCGTGGCTTAGTGGTTAGAGCGTTGGCCTGCACACAGAAGGGTCTTGGGTTTGATTCCTGGTCAAGGGCACGTACCTGGGTTGCAGGTTCCATCCCTGGCCCCCAGTTGGGGCCTGTGTGGGAGGCAATCAATCGATGTGTCTCTCTTAGATTGATGTTTCTCTCTCTCTCTCTCTCTCTCTCTCTCTCTCTTTCTCTCTCTCTCTCTCTCTCTCCCCTCCTCCCCTCATTCTTTCCACTCTCTCTGAAAATCAATGGAAAAAAATAATATACTTGGGTGAGGATTAAAAAAAAAAAAGCACGTCGAGCTATACACTTTAATCTGTGCATTTCGCTGGGATAAATTATACCTCAATACAAGGGAAAAAGGCCAGGATGTTAAAATGAAAATGTTAGAAGCATGAACCACTGACCTTATTCCTGTTCCTCACCAAATGCCTTCCAATCAAACAACGCACATGCCCAGGGGCAAGTGTGGCCTCTGTCTGCACAGTGGAAAGAGCCCCCCTGCTGCCTTCGGGACCTCAGGGCCGCTGGGTCTGGCAATGTAGCAGCCACCGCCTTAGTAAGCACCTCCTGTGTGCTGAGTGCCCGCCTACTGTGATCTCTTCAGAACCCAAAGGCAGGATCATTCATTGTCCACTGCGTCTCTCATAGCACTGCTGTGGATTACGTGATCTACAAGCTTTGGGGGGGCAGGGGGGGAATAAACAACTTTTAAAACCCAAGGCATTTGGAGAGGAAGCAAAGAGGGTGCCCAGTAATGGGAAAAGCTGGTTAAGGCCATCTTGCCCTGTCCTATCCGGGGAGAAAGAGCTGGGGTTACCACTAGACTGCTCTGCCCCAGACTGGGGCCTTCATCGTGAGTGTGTGTGTGTGTGTGTGTGTGTGTGTGTGTGTGTGTGTGTGTAAGAGGGAGAGAGAGAGTAGATGGGACCCTTTTCTCAAAAAATTCAAGAGAAACAAAACAGGAAGAAGAGACTTGTCCAGGGATGCCCCCTGTGGGTATGGACAGTGATGGAATGGTGATGGAATGGTGGTAGCTCCATGCTTTCACCCTGGCAGAGGCATCCCAGCTCTGTAGGAGAGGTGGCCCTAGTGGGCAAGCCCCACTTGCCTGATGGAAAGACTGAGGCCAGGCTCAGACGTTGAGTCAGGCTCAAGGACTTGATGGTAAGTTCCCACGGACTCCTGTGGGCAGGACTGCTGGCTCCTGGGAATCTTATGATGCCTCCCCACCTAGCTCTCTTTGGATCTGACCCAGCTGATGCCCCCAGGCCCTACGGGACCCACGACCGCCTTGATAATTTGGAATGGCCTTGTCCTAAGGTGTGGGGATTCTGTAGACAGACTTGTTCTGTTTCCCTGTTCATCTGGCCTCCTTTGCGGCCTCCTCTGCCAGAGGGGGCTCAGAGCAAACAAGACAAGCCCAATCCTGGAATCTTTCTCTCTCTTCCCTTCCCAAGGCTGCAAGTTCCCCCAGGAGGTCACGAGGTCCCTTCCCCTGCCTCCGGGAGCCGGGGCACCTGTGCAGAAGGCCTTCCTTTGGTGGTCGGTTTGATTTCCCTCCGCCGCACAGCGCAGTTCCCATGCAACTGGTAGTTTGTAACAGACTGGATCAGAAGACAACTTCTTCCAACCACAGAGGCACAGAACGTAATAAATGGCTTAAACAGGCGTCCTGGCCTCTGGGCTCACACACTTTGTTGTTTCAGCCGCCAGACATGTGTTTTTCTGGGAATACAGGAAATTATCTCTGCCCTTTGAGGAAGGGTAGAGTTTTTTCTGCCTGTGTTTGGGGATTCCAGGCTGTTTCATCATCCCAGGCACTCTCTGGCCCCCAGGCTGGATGAAAGAGATCAACTGAAACTCTTTGATTATAGTGGGGATCAGTGGGCACCCCCAAAATAAAATGTGGCACCCCCCTCACCTCAAGTGCAGGACTGAGGCCAAACTCTACACCTGAGGCTTTAGGGTGGTGGAGCCAGACTTGCCAGGGTCCAGCCTTGCCACTCATTAGCCCTGTGACTTTTGGCAGCGACAACCTCTCTGTGCCTGTTTTCTCATCTGTAAAGGGGGGGAGGGGCAGCACTGGTACTCACGTCATGAAATAATTGTGATAATTAAATAAGGTGCTTTGAACAATACCTGGCGCACAGTAAGTACTCCATTAGCGTTAGCTATTAGTATAAAATACTGTTCCCAATTAGAAAGAGATACATTTCACTATAGAAAAAGAACGACATTCCAAAAGGTAGAAAGGAAAAAAACCACACAATTGCATCATCCAAAGAAATCAGTAATATTTTTATGTATCCCCCTGAGGTTTTTTCCTGCACATATTTGTACAGGATGGTGACCAGATTTTATATACAGTTTGCACCCTACATTTTGTCACTGGATGTACGCATCCCCACGTTGCTTATTGTAAACATGATAGCCCATCGGAGGGACACACCATACTCTATGTGAGCATCCAGTGCTGCGCACTGAGATTATTTTAGATTTTTCTCCCTATAACATGATGGTTGTCTTTTTTGCACTTGGGATTACTCCCCGGAGGCTTGGATACGTACTGCCAGTTGCTTCTCCAAAGAGGATGTGCCCAGCTACACGGGGCAGTTGTGTTGAAGCTGCCTGGTACCAAAGGAACTTTAAGGTCGTAGCCACACTTGGGTGGGAGGGTAATTTGTACAACTCTTCTTTTAAATTATTTAATGTCTGCCCTTATTCTTATGTAATAGTTTTAATGAAAGTATAACACAGAGTAGATAAACAAATTGTGAGTAGCTGGATGCGTTTTCATAAACTTGACACTCCCGTGTCCCTAACACCCACATCAAATTACAGAACATTCCTCCCTTCCCCCACCCCAAGCTGTCCTGTGCCCTGTCCAGTCACTGCCACAGGGGTAGCCAGGATCCTGACTTCTAACAGACAATCTGTTTCACCCGTTTCTGAACTTTATAGACATTGATCGTGCCATATGCATTTTGTGTCTGGCTTCTTTCGATCAACATCATGTCTGCGAGTCACCTGACTTGTGTGTAGCAGTAGCGGGTTGATTTTCCTTGAGTGGCACTCTAGTGTTTGGACAGACTACACTTCTCTACCCATTTTCCTGCGGATGGGCACCTGGGTGTTTTCCAGCGTGGGCTGCCATCCACAGCTGCTGTGACCACCTTAGCGCATTTCCTCGTGGAGCACATGGATGCTTTTCTGTACTCCTTCAGTTAGGAACTGAGTTGCTGGCTCGTGGCGCATGTGCATTTTCTGCTTTTAAAGGGTCACCTGAAAGGCAGACAAATCCCCAGGGCAGTTCCGGGCCCAGCAGTGGAAGGGACCTGCCACAGCTAAGAGTAGTGTAAAGGGCATGAAGTGGGTGCTGTCTCTGAAGGCTCTTGTCTGGGGATAGAGTGGAAACTAAGATGGGCCCTGGGCCCCGGCCCTAGAACTCCAATTGGCATGTGGCTTCTGACCTTGGCCCTTTGCCTCTGGTGGCTAGTCAGTGTCCTCAACCAGGGTCCTCGGCTAGCCTAACAACATGGCACCGAGCAGGGCAGGGCTTGGGCCAGACTCCAGGTAGACATGATGGGACTCCCAACTTTGGACATGATTGGAAGCAGGTTGGGTCCTTTCCCTTGTTTTATTTTTATTTTTAACTTTTTTTCCTTTCCCTTGTTTTAAAAGAATTACACAAGTAACACATATTCACATCCTAAGAATAAGTGATTTGAAAATGGAATAAGAAACTATGAAAACCCCTCTTTGCCATTCCCCACTCCACCATCCGCTCCTACTCCCTTTCCCAGAGGTAACCACTCTGAACAGTTTGGGGTGTTAGGGGAGCTCAGAACAGTGGATAAAGAGTGGGGGCTGTGAACCAGGCTGCCTGGATCAAATTTCTACTCTGCTGCTTATCAGCTGTGAAACCTTGGGCAAGTTACTTTACCTCTCTGTGCCTCAGTGTCTCCCTGAAAATCGGGGGCAGTAATAGTAGTGACCTCATAGGGCTGTTGTGAAGAATAGATGAGTTAATGTTTGAAAAGCACATAGACAGCCCTGACTCATGGCGAGCATTCAAGAGGCTTTCTGGTCCTCTGATCTATTCTACACATTTACCCATTTCCTGCTCAGGTGGCCCAAGGCTGTACGCTGCACTCTGCAGTTTGCTTTTTCCACGCATTGCTGTATGAGACCCTTTTCCTCTGCCTGAGACTCTTCTGTTCTGGGGCCCTCTTTCTCCTGCGGGGGTCCAGTGGTTTCTCCTTGCGTCTCCTCTTCCTCTGTCCTATCTTCCCTCAGGAGAGGCCTGCTCAGCCTGTTCACGCTGAGGTGTGAGTGACTGATGAGGGGAGGCCCACACATGCTGGGGCGAAACCTGCCCCAGGAGGGAGCCCAGCAGCCACCTGTTGCTGAGCATCCAAGGGCCTGTCCCTGAGGATTCCTGCCCCTCCCCAGCCCCATGGAAAATGGAGCAGGGACTCAAGTCTCGGCTGAGGACGTTTCTGCACACTCAGTCTCCTTGAATCCTCACAACAACCCATGAGGAGCTGATGTTATTGGTTCCATTTTACCAAGGAGAAAACCAAGGCACAGAGAGATTACGTGGTGGTTTTTCTAAAGTCACCCAGCCAGTCTGGGCAGAGCAGGGGCTCCGGCCGATTCTGTTGGACTGTGAAGCTCATTTTGGTCATAACTAAGCCAGAGCCCAGCGTCAGCTTAGGGCAGGGGTAAAGTCGGGTGGGAGGTTCTAGGTAAAGAGTGGCAGGAAGTGGCCTGTGGGTTCTGGGTGCAGATGGGGGTGGCTCTCATTCTTTTGGCTGAAACTTTAGCCCCTGCTACATTTTCATGCAACTGGGCAGGGGCAGGACTTCTCTGGGGCATCAGACCCCCTGGTCCCTTAAGGAGGAGGGTGTTACTCGGGGGTGGGACCAGGGAGAAGGTTCTTCTTCACAACTCAGTTCCAGCCCCAGTGTGTGTTACTGAGACATTACTGAGGACATGCACGGTGGACCCTTTCCAGGTCCCATGGGTCTGGAGGTTAGATGGTGGGAAGGGTCTGGGAGCATTTTGTTTTTTCTAACTTTTTATTTTTTATTTATTTATTTTTGAAAAATATATCTTTATTGATTTCAGAGAGAGGAAAGGAGAGGGAGAGAGAGACAGAAACATCAATGATGAGAGAGTCATTGATCGGCTGCCTCCTGCACACCCCCGACTGGGGATCGAACCCGCAACCTGGGCATGTGCCCTGACCGGGAATCAAACCCCGATCGCCTGGATCCTAGGTTGATGCTCAACTGCTGAGCCACGCTCGGAAGGGCTTTTTTAACTTTTTAAATGGAATTTATTGGGATGATATTGCTTAATAAAATTACATAGGTTCCAGGTGTACAGTTCTATAATACAACATCTGTGTATTGTATTGTGTGTTCACCATGCCTGGGGCCTTTTGGCTCCCTTGTCCCTCCTCTCAGTTCTTCCTGTCAAGACCTAGCACTGGGGAGGCCACGAATGGTCTCTCTGGCTTGGACGGTGGGCAGGTGTGCTTGGGGGGTAAGAAGGTGGTTAGCATGCCCAGGGTCTCTCCTGGACCACCTCATCTGCCCTCTGACCCTCTCAAGTCCCTCCTGAACCCCACACCCATCCCACCCAGCCCAGGGGCCAGGGGAGGAGGCTGGGACTTTGTGGGAAGAGCAGCTCTGTGAGGGAATGACAACCTTGACAATGGGCCACTGAGTCATCCAGCCAGAGGACAGGGGACAGGCTAAGACCACCCATAGCGTTTGATGCACAGACCCCGCACAGTTCACAGTCTCCAATATCTTGTCCTAGGAGGCACACACAGACCCTAGGGAGGTGGTGCAGGGAGACTTGCGTCCCTCTGGCACACGAGCAGACTGAAGCTGGGGCAGCCAGCACGGGCTGAGCAGGGCCCACTGGGTCTCCTTGGGCAGAGCCAGCTCTAGCCCAGCCCTTTGTCAGAGAAACAAGGGGCTCCTTCTCCCCCAGTCTCCCTTGCCGGCTGGCACTGCCAGGCCCAGTCTCCTCCCTGCAGAGGCCAATTGAAGTGAGGTTGTTCCTGCGGTGGAAGAGCTCCCCAGTGCTGCTGTGTGAGTGTGAGTGCAGCTGCAAGGGGGACGGCTGGGCTGGGGTCAGAGCCCACGGGACTGTGTGAGGTGGACAGTGGAGCTGGAGACAGGCTGCCCCTCTGTAAAGGCACAGGAAAGGGGTGGCCGCTATACCCATGTCCCTGCTGCAGGACAGAGAAGGGGGGTGTCTGCCCCTGTCTCCCTGGGGACGATCCTGTTGGGAGCTGGGCGAGACCCCTGGGCTGAGGCAGCCCCTTGACTAATTCCTGGCGTAGCAGGGCAGAGAAGGGAGGACGGTGGCGAGGGAGGGTGGTTGAGTGCTCAGACCTCGAGGTGGATGGTGCCGTAGGGAAGCAGTTGTGGTGGTAGACGGAGCCTGGGGGTCAGCTGGCTTGGGCTCCAGAGCTGGCCCTGGATCAACCAGACACGCAACCTTCCCAGCTCCACATGGAGACGTGGTGGTCTCCAGACACCCCCAGCATGGGCCAGAGAGCCGGATGCCCTGGGATGGGGGACCAGCCTTTGACCTCACTGCAAGACCCTTGGCTTCCCTGCGCCTCTGTTTCCCTTCTCTGCAAAAGGGGCATAATAGCCCAAACTGCCTCGTGGGGCTGTTGGAGGTTAAAGGGCCCGCCCAGCACCCCGCGCACAGTAAGTGCTCACACAGACGCAGATCGCCGTTACGCCCGTGCCGGCCAGTACACGGAATCTTGGCCAGTACCTCCCGCTCATGCTTAGGTCTGGTGTCTGGCATTTGACAAAGCCTGTCAGCCCGTACTGCTTTCCTCTGCCACCCGCAGAGGTCTCAGGCTCAGTCTTAGGCCCTAAGGTGCAGCTCTGGCTCTGGTCTGCAGTGCAGCTGACCCTGCCAGTCTGTGCCCATCCATTATTCACCCACTCAGCCTCCCAAGTGCCAAGTACTGCTCAAGACACATTATTGTTACCTAACACTCTGACCAATCTTGTAAAGTAGAAACTTTTTACAGATGAGGAAACTGAGGCTCAGAGAGGTTAAGTGACTTGCCCAAGGTCACACATCAAAGAAGCAGCAGAACCGGGATTCAAGCCCATGCCTGCTGTTTGATAGCATTTGCTCAACCATGAAGTAAGCTGCCTCTTGCAATATCCCTGGAATGGGACCCTCCAGCCCCTGCCAGGATGTATATGGAGGCTGGGCACCCGCAGGGGCCCTGCACCTTTCAGTATCTCAGCCCATCTCAGCTGTGAGGACCTTTAGAAATCCCCTGGTCCAACCCTGTCATATTGCGCACAGGGAAGTGGAGGCTCAGAGAGGGGGAGGGCTATAACCAGGGTCACTTAGTGAGCTAGGGGCAGAGTGGGCCCAGCTGCAAGACTCATTTTGTCCTGTCCTCCCTCCTCCCAGACTAGGCCTGGAGGCCGTAGTCCCCGGTCCCACATGATCCCATCAGAGATCAGGCTGACGTGCTGGGTGATGAGAAGCCCACTCTGAGCCCTGGCAGGACTGGCGCCCAGCACAGGGCTGTAATGGCCTGTGGACTTGCCTTTCTCTTACTGGACTATAGCCTCCACGAGCTCAGGGACTACAGTGGGCTTGCTGCTGTGTGGCCAGCGCCGGGTTCGTAAATAGCAAATGTTCCCGCACATACTGAAAGAGAGCATCTGCCATCACAGGCCCTGGGCTAGAGGCCAAAGGGACAATGGGGAAAGACAAACAAAATGCCTGCCTTTGGGGGAGCTTGCATTCCTGGTAAGAAAGAGATAGACAGTGAATAAAAGAACTAAAGCAAAAATGCATAACATTTAAGATGATGATAGGTGATGTGGAAAAACATAAAAGAGGTAGGGATTTTGCAATTGAAAATAAGGTGGTCATGGAAAGTTTCTGAAAGTGTCTGTGAGCCTTGGAGAAGATGAAGGTATGAGCCACCTTGGTACCAGTGGAAGGGCGTCCCAGGCAGAGGGAAGAGCAAGCGCAAAGGCCCTGAGGCCAGAGCATGCCTGGTGTCTGAGGGATTGGGGTTGGCCAGAGCAGGTGGAACAGGGGAGAGCAGGAGGGTATGGGGTCAGAGGGGTCCATAGGTGGGCACAGATCCTAGATGCCCTTTTCTGGTAAGGGCTTCGGCTTTTACTGAGTGAGGTGGGAGCCACTGTGAGTTCTGAGCAGAGGAGGGATATGGTCTGACTTACGCTTTAACAGGATTCCTCTGATTCCTGAGTTGTGAGTAGAATCTTGTGAGGCAAGAAAAGAGGGGTGTCTGAGCTTGAGGCAGCTCTTTCAGGAAGCCAGATAATGGTGGCAGCTAGGTGGTGGCAAATGAGGATGTACCTGAGAGCAAATCTGACAGTGCCACCATGTGGCTTGAGAGAGCAGAGTGAGGTTGATGCCAGCTTTGGGGGCCGACCACCTGCAGTGAGTGAAGCCGGGAGTCTCCACTCTGCCCGAGGACCCAGGAAACTAGTCCCCCAGCCTCAGCTGGGTCACTCACTCGCTCCGTAACCGTGAGCAAGTCCCTTCCCTTCTCTGGGCCTCAGTGTCCTCTCCTGTACAGTGGGTGCGATCCCTCTTGTCTTGGCCCTTCCCCCAAGCCTCCGTGCCTCACAGACCTGTCCCGCTGTCCACAGGGAGCCAGCACCAGCAGCTGCCATGGCGTCACGCATCGGGCTGCGCATGCAGCTCATGCGGGAGCAGGCGCAGCAGGAGGAGCAGCGGGAGCGCATGCAGCAGCAGGCTGTCATGCACTACATGCAGCAGCAGCAGCAGCAGCAGCAGCAGCTGGGGGGGCCGCCCACTCCGGCCATCAGCACCCCTGTCCACTTCCAGTCTCCACCGCCTGTGCCTGGGGAGGTGCTGAAGGTAGGCCTGCTCCGGCTGTCCCCTCCTGCCCTGGTCCTAGGACACCCTAGAGCCCTGCCATCTCCCCTCACAGGTGCAGTCCTACCTGGAGAACCCCACCTCCTACCACCTGCAGCAGTCCCGGGACCAGAAGGTGCGGGAGTACCTGTCTGAGACCTACGGGAACAAGTTTGCTGCCCACATCAGCCCTGCCCAGGGCTCCCCGAAGCCCCTGCCAGCGGCCTCCCCTGGGGTGCGGGCTGGCCACGTGGTGTCCTCCTCAGCGGGCAACAGTGCGCCCAACAGTCCCATGGCCATGCTGCACATTGGCTCCAACCCTGAGAGGGAGGTGAGTGAGGGGAGCTGGCCAGTGGCTGCCGCCAACAGAGCTCGTGCCAGGTGCTGTGCTCCTGGGACCCCTGGTCTAATGGTGGAGGCAAGGTGCTGCCCTCGGGGAGCCCCAGTCTGAGGAGAGACACAGCCCTGCCCTCAGGGTCCCCAGTCTGAGGGGGACACGGCCCTGTCCTCAGGGAGCCCAGTTTGCTAGGAGACTCCTCCAGGAAAGCCCAGCACACCTGCATAGCCAGGTGCAGACAGAAGTGTATAAAGCGATCCCCCCGGGCGACTCGGCTCCTTGGGAAGAGACCTGGCCTGGGCCCTGGGGCCTGTGGACCTCAGAGCTCCTCTTCTCTCTGGGCTGTTTCCCTCTACCCCAGATGAGTAGGTTGAGTAAGGTGGGCTGCAAGGTGCCCTCCGGTCAGGGGCAGTCCAAGGCCCCTTCCCTGCCCCTCTCCTGGTGGGCCTTCCCCAGGCAGACTTTTCTCTCTTTCAGTTTGACGTCATCGACAACATTATGTGTCTGGACGATGTCCTGGGCTTCATCAATCCTGAATCCCAGATGCCCAATACGGTACCGCTGGCCAGGGTGGGGCCGCTGCATCAGAGGGAGGGGCCGCTGTGTCAGAGGGAGGGGCAGAGGCCCTACCTGGCTCTGAGTCTGGAGAGAACCAGAACTGGTTCACCTCCACCAAATCATGCAGTGAGGGCCCAGGGCCCAGGAGAAGTATGAACCCAGAGGGACTCACCCAGCCTGCAGACATGATGGGGCTTCAGCTGGGAGAGGTGCCTGGGCAGGGGCGGGGGAGCTTCCTGGTGGGGTGGGGGCAGGAAGCACCGGTGCTCGGCTTCACCCTGGTGGGGGAGCATTCCTGGGGGCAGCAGTGTGGCCACAGGGAGGCCCAAAGCTGGTGACTTCCTTTGGGACCTGGGGCTCCTGTCCTCTACCAGGCCTAGGGCCCAGTGGGCACAGGCTTGTGCCCCTCACTCCATGGGGCGAGGGACATGGGTTGGCTCTGTCCCCTTCCTCCAGCAGCCTCTGGCAGCTGAACGCTCCCTGGGCCTCCTGGGCAGTAGGTGGGAAGGAGCCAGGCTTGGAATCCGAGGCCTGGCTCTGGCTTTGGCTGTGACCTTGGGAAGTCTCTTAACTGTTCTGAGCCTGTGCTGTTAGCTGCAAAGTAGGGAGGATACCTTCTACTCCCAGGATTGTGGGAAGATTGGATAAGACAAGAGATTGGGGGCTAGCTGTGCATAAAGGTGACAGGTATTCACACTGAGCAGGTGGAATTGCAGGTGGCCCCACCCCTTTTTTGGAGGTCTTGAACCTCAGCTGTTCACTGCTGCCCCTCGGACCTGAGCCTGTTACTCTGATCCTGGCCCCAGCCCATTGCCACCATGGGGAAACCCCCAGTTCTTGCAGTGAGGACTTAAGGAGTCATTCCTCAATCCCCGCGCCCTGTGACGTTGTCCGGTGGCTCAGCAGGAGCTGGCCAGGGCCAGTTGGGTCCAAAACCTACTGCCAGCAAGGGCACCAAGGTCTAGGAAAGGAGAGAGGGAGGGAGAGGGGGAGGGCGGGCACAAGTGTCTGGTCCCTTTAGTGGTCTCTGTGCCCTGTAGGGCACCTGCGGACCTTGTAGGGTTCTGGGCCTGTGATCTGCTCTGTATGTTTCTGTGGCAGGAGCTGGGGAGATCTTTCCAGAGCTCAGATCTGTTCCTGTCAGGCACTTGCTTAAACCCCCACTGGCTACCCATTCCCCAATCCTAGGGTCTTTGCAAGTTGAACCCAGCACTCCAGGATCCAGCCTCACCTCTTGTCCAGTCTGAATCACACTACATTCCTGCAGCTTGAGCTGCGGTGACAACCACTCTCTGTCCAGCCCCTGCCACCCCCCCTCCCCTTCCCCCACCAGCCTGTAGGATCTTCCTCACAGCTCTGCTCAGGACTCAAGTTCCACACCTCCAGGATACCTTGGAGAAGCTTGGGAATAGATCAGGTGCCCTGCCCTTGGACCTCCTAATGCCTAGGGCGCAAATCCTCTCTCTCTAGTACCTGGCTGATCAGTCTCCTCCAAGGTCCGGTGTATAGGCTGGAGCTCCTAAGGGCCTGCATCTTATCTAGCTCTGGACTCTGCAGACTTTCAGGTGGAATCTCTGCCTGAAGAGGCCCAGGGTGAATTCTGACATCCCTGCTGTTGGCAGCAGATCCCTTAAAGCTGTGCCCCGGGTGACAATAGAACAGCTTCCCCCAGCTCGTGGGCCCTGGGGAAGACACCTCACGGAGAGGGGACTGCTTACCGGGTCCCTCTCCCCACCTCGCCCCGCAGCTGCCGCTGTCCACCAGCCACCTGAACGTGTACAGTGGTGACCCTCAGGTCACAGCCTCACTGGTGGGTGTCACTAGCAGCTCCTGCCCAGCTGACCTGACCCAGAAGCGAGAGCTTACAGGTACCACCTACCTGCCTCCCTGTGTTCTGGCCCTCTCCTCCCCCTCCTCCTCTACCTCCCTCCCAGCTCCTCCTTGCTTCTCTCCTGGCCTCCAGATGCTGAGAGCCGGGCCCTAGCCAAGGAGCGGCAGAAGAAGGACAATCACAACCTAAGTGAGTCCTCCCCACCCAGCCCCTTCCCCTGCCTCCGTCTCTGCCCAGGCTCCAGGAAGCCTTCCCTACCCAAGGCCTTTGGCAGGACCAGATTGATTCAGACTGCCCTGTTCTGGAAGGGGTGGGAGAGGGGCTCCACGGAAGAGATATTCATGAAATCCCCAGCACTTCAGAGTGAATGAGTTTATTAGATTGTTTTATTTTGGGTGTGGAACCTGGGAATTCCTGGGAAGGAGTCCTGGGCTGTGGGGGGCGTCCTAACCCAGGCAGCTTGACCTGCAAGCCCTCATTGCAGAGCCCCTGATTGTGCCTGGCTTGTGCCAGACCCCCTCACCCCGTAGAAATCCCATTCCTTTGGGCACGTGTTACTTCCCAGAAGGGCTAAGGCACCCTTCCTTGGGCTGGGCCCTTCTCCCCAGGTGGGGTTCTCCTGCCTCTAATTGCTCCCTCCGGAATTTGTTACCTTTAGTTGAAAGGAGACGGAGGTTCAACATTAACGACCGCATCAAGGAGTTGGGAATGCTGATCCCCAAGGCCAACGATCTGTGAGCTGGGTTTCTGGGGGAAGGATAGGGGCTGGGTAGGAGCTGGAACTACCAGCCCCATGGTGGTTGCCAGAGGGAAGGGAGGGAAGAGAATCCCTTGATTGCTGCCTCCTAAGAGCTTATCAACTATTTGGGGAAAAAAGATCATCCTTCACCCAAATCAGGAAACTCAAGACAGATGAGCAAATGTTTGGAAGTGAGGCTGGGTCAGGGAGGCTTCCTGGAGGAGGAACCATGCTGGAAAAGTTTGTTGAGGACATTGGACTGGTACAGAGGTGGTCCAGGGGTAGGAGTAGTGAGGGTCAAGGACAGGTATGGGTTTTGGTGGCAGAAATGGAAGGCCTAGGGAAGGAGGCTGTTCTGAATGGTTTGGTTCCATGGGATTAGTGAGGTGGATAGTGGCTACAAAGTCACCTGGGAGGGCCTGCTCTGTGCATATGTAGATCAGCCTCATCCTCAGATAGGGGTTGGCTGGTTCTGGGGTTTGTGAGCAAAGTTGGGACAGGTGACATCGGCTTCTGAAACCAAAGCAGGGATTTATTTCCACCGAGTGCATGGCAAATACTTGGCTACCCTGAGCATGCACTCTGGTTCTGCTGGCCTGCAGGGATGTGCGCTGGAACAAGGGCACCATCCTCAAAGCCTCTGTCGATTACATCCGGAGGATGCAGAAGGACCTGCAGAAGTCCCGGGAGCTTGAGAACCACTCTCGGCGCCTGGAGATGACCAACAAGCAGCTCTGGCTCCGCATCCAGGTCTGGGCCCTGAACTTGGATTTCTTGGGTAGCTCTGATTCCTGGCCCCTGGCCTGGATCTTGACCTCAGGGGCAGGGCTTACACTGAGGTCATGGGAATGATGCCATGAGAAAGGAAGATGTATCAGTCAGGATGTTGTTTTGGTAACAAACATTCCCAGCAACTTTAAGCAGCAAATATCAGCTGGAGGTTCTGTTCTGTGAGACCTTCATTCTGGGACCAAGGGCGATGGGCAGGTACATCTAGACTGGCTCTTAAAGCCATATGTTACTCTTCAGGTGACACTTATCACTTCTGCATATATTTTCTTTTCTTCTTTTTTAAAATATCTTTATTGATTTCAGAGAGAGAAAGGGAGAGGGTGAGAGAGAGATAGAAACGTCAATGATGAGAGAGAGTCATTGATTGGCTGCCTCCTGCACGCCCCCCACTGGGGATTGAGCCTGTAACCTCGCATGTGCCCTGACTGGCACTCAAACCGCACGCGGTCTCCTGGATGCTAGGTGGATGCTCAACCGCTGAGCCACCCGGCCAGACCTGCGTACGTTTTCTTGATCAATGCAAGCACATGTTTATATCTAACCTCTAGGGGGCAGGAGAGTGCAGACCTACCGTGTGGGGGAGGCTGAGAGTTGGGTAATGCTAAGGATCAGCATAGGAGGCAAACTGAACAAAGGCTTGGGAGACTCACCTGGGGCCAAGAGTCCTAGTCTAGTCCTGGCTCTGTGGTGAGGGCCTCTGTCCGCTTTGGACCTGAGGCTGGTCATCTGTATAAAGGGCAATTGTACTGAAGCTTTTAAACTTTCCTATTTCTGTTTCTCTTTTTTTCCTATGTCTCTTAGTAGATACTCTAATTTACATTACAATCCAGCACACATAGCCACACTCAATGTGAAAGATCAAAGTTTCGTCAAAGAGCCCTCATCCTTAATAGATGCAGTGCATTCTGGTAATTTCTAGTCTAGTCTAGTCTAGGCAAGTCTGTTTCAATTAAGGAAAATAGAGAAAGAGCTGGTCAAGACTCACTAAGTGGTTTCACAGCCCACTAATGAGTTGCAACTTATAGTTTGATAAAACACTGGTCTAGACTCTAGAGCTACCCTATGCTGAGACCTGTTGTGGTCTTGGGTGCCATGGGGGAGGGGCAAGGGCTATGGCAGGGGTCCAGGGGGCAGCTGGTGCCCATGGGTGTGTGCCCTTAGCCCTCTGTCTGCCCCACCCACAGGAGCTGGAGATGCAGGCTCGAGTGCACGGCCTCCCCACCACCTCCCCATCTGGCATGAACATGGCTGAGCTGGCCCAGCAGGTGGTGAAGCAGGAGCTGCCCAGCGAGGAGGGCCCGGGGGACGCCCTGCTGTTGGGGGCCGAGGTCCCTGACCCTGAGTCACTGCCAGCTCTGCCCCCCCAGGCCCCGCTACCCCCACCAGCCCAGCCACCCCAGCCACCATCCCCATTCCACCATCTGGACTTAAGCCACAGCCTGAGCTTTGGGGGCGGAGGCGACGAAGGGCCCCCAGGCTACCCTGAACCTCTGGGGCCAGAGCATGGCTCCCTGTTCCCCAACCTGTCCAAGAAGGACCTGGACCTCATGCTCCTGGACAACTCACTGCTGCCACTAGCCTCCGATCCCCTCTTCTCCACCATGTCCCCTGAGGCCTCCAAGGCCAGCAGCCGCAGGAGCAGCTTCAGCATGGAGGAGGGCGATGTGCTGTGACCCTGGGGAATGGGGCAGGCCTGGAGGCTGGGAGGGCCAGGCGGCCTCCCTCCCCCCTCTGGGCTGCACTTGTGTGTGAAGTAGCCACCTGCCATGCCTCACTCCTCCCTGTTGGCCCCTTGTTTGGACTTAGTGCCCGCTTGGCAGCCTGTGGGGTCAGGAGAAGCCCCCACCCGGCTCAGTGCTCCCCGGGGGCAGCCCTCTTGATGGGGCTGGGCAGGAATAGGTCTTCAACCTGGCTCCGGGGGTGTGCTGGAGGTAAGAAGAGGTCCTAGGAGGGTCCTGTCTTCTGAGCCTGAGCTCCTCACCCCCACCAACGAAGGAGGATGCATTGGGGGTGGTGGTCAGGAAGTTCCTTCTCTGAAACAGTGACTGGTTCAGGGGGTGCCCATGCCTGCTTTTCCGGGGACTCAGATGGCAACAAGCCGGTCCTCCAGCCTGGCTGCCCCCCTCACACAGGTGGGGCACCCCCCAGCCCCCCTTTGGTGCTAACAGCTCTCCACCAGGTGGTGTGAGGGCGGGGGTGGCCGGCAGAGGGGGCGTTGGGTTCAGTTTAGTGTGGAGTCACTGCTGGAAGAGCAGCTCCCCTCCAGGCTCCCCACTTTGTGCCTTTAGTAAACACTGTGCTTTGTATCTGCTTGTCCTGTCTCTCGAGTGGGTCTGGGGCTGATGGAGACCGGGAGGATTCGACCCAGTGGGCTGCTTCTGGGTACAGAGTTCAAATGCCCCCGGTGGGGGGTCAGGGTAGGGGGATACAGAGAGGAGGGAACCAACCCGGCACCTGGTTCCCCCCAACTCCGCAGCCCGGCTGGGAGGGCTGGCGCCGCAGCCACCTTCCTCGGCCTGGTGCCGCAGCCACCTTCCTCGGCCTGGTGCTGTGGGGGCGTTGTCCCTCCCGCGGCCACAAGGTGGCGCTGCAGCCATGCCGGTCACCACCAGAGCCCGCTGGGCCGCAGGATGCGGGACGAGGCCGCGCGTGGACCCCTCTACTGTCCTCGGCTGCTGCTTTCGGACACCTTGGCTGGGCTGGGGGACATGTTTCTCCTGTTCCCCACCCCCACTTGTGGCGGTGACCCCCCCAGGTCTTCCTTCCCTCGGTGGGCTCAGACCTGGCTTGAGAAGCAGGCAAGGGCAGCCCCTCTGCTCGCTGTTCCAGGGTCTCTAGCAGGACTGGCTCCCCGGTAATGAGGGGTGGGTTTGGGGAATGAGGACCCATGTGGGCTGGTTTGGAAGGGGACAGGCACACAGGACACTGAGCGGACTGAAGGACACGGCTTCTACTTCCTGCTCTGGCCAGATAGTGAGGCCTCTGCAAATCCTGTGCTCTCTCTGGGCTGCAGGGCCCCCACCCCAGAGCAGCTCCCGGGGGGCTCTGCTCCAAGATCCTGGGGCTGGATGACCTCACCCAGGACGGGGCACTGGGCTTGGGGCAGGAGGGGTGGAGTGGCAGCTCCTTGAGGCCCGGGGTCTGGGGGGGAGGGAGGAGAGGGTCTTTGGGGGCTGTGCTTGCTTCTCTTCAGGCAGAGATCAGAATGAATTCCCCCTTGTGGGACCCTGAGAGGCCAAAGGGGCCTAATTTAAAAAATAAGAAAATCCCAGGATGAAAATGGCTAAGAGGGCAATTTCCTCTGTGCAGAGCAGGAGATCAAATCAACGTTGGAGCGATTAATGCGCGAGGGGAGAGAAGAAAAGGGGGCTGGGCACATGGGTTGCTGATGGCACTGGGCTGGCAGAGGCTGCAGGATTAATCTCAAGGGCAGATGGAACAGTGGATGACTTTGTGGAGTTGGAGCCAGCCAGGGGAACGGTACCTCCTTCCAGCTCCAGGCCCCACCCCACTTCCAGGACCTGCCCACACCCTGGGAGCATCCCCTCCGTCCCTCCTGGGACACGCCTTGGACTCTGGCTGAGAGATGCCCGATGGGTCCAGGTGTGGGCTGTTTGGCCCCCTGAGGGGGTGGGGGTCTGGGAACTCTCCCCTACCCCATTTGTTCATCCTGAGGGTTTCCTCAGTAGAGTAGAAAGTATGCATCAGCTTTCTCACGCAGCCCCTCAAGACCATTATGGTCAGCACCAACCACCTGCCCGCTGGCTTCTGCCCCCCCCCCCCTTCCTTGGGAAGCAGGCTCTGGTGGCCCATTGGGCAGGAGTGAGGGTGTGAGTGGGGTTCTGCCCACAAGAGGGCGCTAAAGGGCCAGGAGCTGGCAGTTGTCAACCTGGTTGGGGGGTAAGGGGATGAGGGTGGGGGGAGTCTCAGTTTAACTGTACATTTCGAACTGTCTGCTTGGGGACCCTGCCGTCCTAAGGGTCTGGTGGAGGCAGGCAGAGGTGCCACCTCCAGCATTTCACCAAAGCCACCAGAAGTGTTCATGCCTCTGAGACTGGTCTGCATGAACCTTAGTCTGTGGCTGGAAAGGAGTCAGACCAACAGCCTCCTGACTGGGGGTTATGAACGTCTCTGAGTTCATCAGAGGGAATGCGTTCTGCACCGGTGCTCTCTGTGTGGCAGACAACACCTTTCCAGGCCTCAGGTCCACAAGGGGGAATTCTTTTTAAAAGGTGGAGCAGGTAAGCAGGTATGAGAGCAGACACGGACCTGGCCAAGCCCCCACTTCACTGAGAGGCCCCTGAGGCCTTGAGAATGAACAAAGATGGAAAGGGAGTGTGTTCAGATGGAAGGGCGGGAGTGCACTGTGGGCCCTGCTGAGGCCATGGGGGGGGGGCACTGGCTCTGTTCCTTAGTGCCTACCTCAGCGTTAGGCATCCTGGACATGCAGCCATGCTCCCCCAAGCCTGTCCACCACCTGTAGGGTGGGGCTGCCTGGGAAGCAGGAGCCGCAGTGAAGCCTGGAGGGGAGCAGCTGAACCTCAGAATGTCCTGGAATTTCACAGGTTCCCATCGCCCACTGTTCCTTTAAATCAGAGAGTCTTCCTTTGCTGTTTGGAGCCATTGACTTGGATGAGAATCAGATACACACTATGAATCTTCACCCCTCACCCCCAGCCTCCAAAAAATGAACCCCAAATTTAACACTCCTGCTTCCAGCCCATGCCCCCTTCCCCTCCTGTGCCCCTCCGAGCCCCCTGGCACGTCAGCTGGAGCAATTAGAAAGAGCCCCTTCAATTCATCTCATGTTCCCCACCCCCTGGGGCCCCCACCTCAGGGTCTGGCCCCATCCCCTTCTCAGGCTGCTCCAGCCTCATTTTTTTCTTTGCTCTCTCTTTTCCAAGGGGGGCAGTGGAATTTATACAATATTTAAGCAGCCAGAGCTGAGTCCGGGAAGATATTATTAATGTAAAAGGGACGGGCTGCAAATGCTTTTGGACCTGGTTACAATTAGAGGGTGATTTTTCTAAAGGTCAATGAATTCAGATAATATCCACAGGGGGGAGAGAAATTTAATACCTTTTTAGTGAATTAATTAATTATAATATTATATCGGCTTGGGGTTCTTTTCCAGAGTGATTAAGGGAGCGATCCGTCTTCTGCGAGGCCGGGGAGCGGCGCCTGCCGCCAGCGAGGACCCTGTCTCGGGGCTCAGGATGGGGGCGGTGGCCAGGGAGCTGGGGGTGTCGGGCAGCAGGGGAGGCAGGCAGGGCTCAGTCTGGGCGAGGGCAGGTGCGGTGATTGGCAGTGCCCCTTTCCCTCAGCTGGGGCCTCAGGCCCAGCCCTCCTTCTGCCTTGTCCCTGAGCCTCATGCCACAGCCTGAGGAGCGGAGCCTGGGGCGGCAGAGCTGGCTGGAAATAGCAAGTAGACTCCCCCCATCTCCCAAACTGGACTTTCCAGAAACTTCTCCACTGGCCTGTGAAGGTCCACCTTGCAGATGGAGGCTCTGCTTATAAAAGGAAAACTCCCCAGCAGTGGGAGTAAGTCCAGTTGCTGCCAGGCCTGGTGAAGGAATAGCTGAGGTTTCTGTCCCTGGAGGGACTGGAGGTGCCTGGGGAGAGGTACCTTTCACCCAATTGGTAGTTCATTCATGTGTTCAATCATTTGCTCATTCAACAAACATTGTGGACACCCCTCTTGTGCCATCTAAGACAGAAGTAGCCCTTCTAGAAGCCCCACCCACCTCACCTTGACCCTCAGCTGCTCCTCTGAACAATGGAGGTGGGCTGAGGAGACCTCTGGTTCCTTTCAACTCGGACAACAATCCTCACCTCCACCTGAGGGCAGGAGGACGGCTGGGAGGTAGTGGTCATTCATTTGCTCAGCAAACCCTGAGCACCCATCCTGAGCTGCAGGCTGGAAGCAGGAGATGCGGTGGGTAAGGGACAGCCAGTCCCAGGGGCAGGGAGGGGGCAGGGAGACGCTGCATGAGCAGCAGTGAGGATTCAGCCAGGGTTTTTTTTTAAAAAGAGGAGAGGTGATATTAAGCTGAGTCCTGAGGACCAGGCTGACTAGGAGAGGGAGGAGCACAGAGTGTGAGGCCTGAGGAATGTGGGTGCCTCTGGGTGAGAGGGCTGGTAGGACTCGCAGGAGATGGTGGGCCCGGGCATGTTGACTATCCCGTGAGGCCTCAGGTGCTGGGTTCAGAAAGGCAGGGAGCGGCAAAGCCAAACAGGCCTGCGTTTAAATGTGAACTCTGCCTGGCTTGCTGTGCGATGGGGGTTGGGGTGCTCTGTGCCGCAGTTTCCCTTCCTGTAAGGGGGGATTTTAATACCTTCCTCCCAGGGTGGTTGTGGGAATTAAAGGAATAGCTGAAGGAAAGTGCTAGGCACAGCGTGTCACTCAAGATGTGACTGCGGACCTCGTAGCTTCCAGGTGGCCCTCTAGGGGATGGGTGGACCAGGGGCCTGCCCCTGGCTGTGCCCTCCATCCTTTGCCTCCTAAAGGGGTGCCAGCAGAAGCCCGAGCCTGGGGACCTCTCTGGGGCGGGGGGGGGGCAGCGTTTCCTCTCCTCTCCTCACTCAGCCCTCTCCCCCTCTGCCCCTCGCCCGGCTGCCCCAGCCCCTCCCCCCCCATCCCTTTCAGTGGCAGGCCGGGAGGGCCTTCCCATTGTACTATCTTTGGGCCCTAAATTAAAATTGATGACATCTTGAAATGAGCAGTGAGGGTAATTTTGCTTCTGAGCCGGGATGCTAATGAGGCCCCTTAATGGTGCGAACGCTGAGCTGACGGGTCGTGTGTCACAGGCAGCGGCGAGGGGGGTAATGGCCGCGGTAAGTGCCGGTAATTACACCCTGTCTCGCTGTATTTTGGCAGGCCTGGTGGGAGAGCTGGGGCTCAGTCACCGCCAGCGGGGGCACCCCCCACCCACCGTGGGCCTGACAGCCAGAGATACCCGCCTGGGCCCCGCCAGGCCCCTCAAATCCAGCCCCACCTAGGGCGAGGGGCCTGGGGCACAGCCCCCCCACGGACACAGGGTGGCACGGAGCTGTTACACCAGTGTGCACCTGACCCCCCCCCCAGCCTGCACGGGGCGGCTAGACACGCGCATGCTTATGCATTCTGCCCCCGCTCCACGCCCTGTGGACACACAGCTCCATGTTCGCACCCTCAGGGCTCACGCACGTGCAAGTGCACACGAACAGGTCCTCCGGGCGCAAGCACCGCGCGCCTCCTGCGCTCCATCTATTATCTGGAACCCTCGGACTCCCGAGGTCGGCATCCCTGTTCTCGTTTTGACGATGCAGAATCGCAGCCTTGGGAGATGGAGCAACGTGTCCCGGCCGTGGCAGAGGCAGGAGTGGGACGCAGCCTGTCTCACTCTGCAGCCTTTGTTTGCACTCCCCTCATCTCTGATGTACACTGGCATGGATATGCCTCTCAGTGCGCACGCACAGGTCCTGTATATCCTCTGTGCTCACCAGACCCATGCCAGTACACCGCAGACGTTCACCTGCGCGCTGCTGACACACATGTGCAGTGCACGCGGCATGCACACACAGATAGGCGCAGGGGTGTACATGCTCGGGTCACATAATGTTCACACTCGATGCACACACAGTGCACTAGCCAGGTAGCTCCAGGCTCCAGCATCTCAGTCTCTGAAGAAGTAAGTCCAGCTCCGCTTCCCTCGCGGGTATTTAACGGCGAAGGCAGAGCGACAGCCACACAAAGGAGTGTGAGGTGCCCTCTGCCGCCCCTGCGGAAATCCACGCAGACATCGTTCGCGTGTGCGTGCGCTCTGACCGTGTGTCCGAGCTCTCTGCATGCAACGCGCAGCCTTTAGACACATCTCCACACACACACGGAACATACGCGGACGGCCCCGGTGTGGGGCCCCAGGTGTACACACCACTGAAACTGGCGGCTCCACAAAGCCGTAGTCGTGTCATGTGTAGATCTTCCCACCCACCCCCAAAGCGTGTATTAGCCTGGGATTACAGGTAAAAGTATGGCCTTTGGAGTTTGCCTGGGTCCTTGGCCTGGGTCCATCGCTTTACTTGCTGTGTCACCTTGGGCAAGGTTACTTAACCTCTCTGTGTCTCATTTTCTTCCTTTGTAAAATGGGGGTAATAATACTGTACCTACTTCATAGGGATGCTGTGAGGGTTAAATGAATTGACAGATGTAAAGCTCTTAGTGCCTGGCACCTGGCAAGCCTCCGGTAAACCTGGAGGCGAGGTGGGTATCTAAGACGAAGGATGCACGTCAGGATGCGACAAGCGCTGAGGAGTGGGCAGTGAAAGGCAGAGAGGGGGTGACCACCTAAGGCTGAGGTGGTCCAGTAGGGCTTCCTGGAGGAAGAGGGATTTAGGCTGGGCCTTCAGAAGAACTGTAGCCACTGTTCGGTGAGCACCTACTCTGTGCTGGGCCCTGCGCTAAACACTTGGATTAAATGAACCCTCTGAGGCCTCTGTGACCCCCCAGGAGGTGGGTACTATTATGTCCACATTATGGGCAAGGAGCGAAGGGTGCAGAGAGACTGGGGAACTTGTCCAAGGACAGGAAGGGCATAGATAAGAGGAGAGGAGGGCGCGGGAATTCCAGGTTGGAAAGCAGCATGTGTCAGAAATACAGCAACAGATGGGAAAACAGCCCCAGAGGGCTTTCCTTGGTACACTGTAGCTGCTTCCAGATACTCAGCAGGGGCGAGCATCTGGAGGGGCGTTCTGACCTAATTGCTGTGTCTCTTGCAGCGACACCAGGGACCCAGGTGGGGAGGGGCGGAGCTGGCCACCCTCCCCTCCCCCTCCCCTCCGCCAGGGACCCAGCTGGGCAGGGGGTGGATCTCCTGAGGCTCCCAGCCCTGGAGCTGGCTCTCTGGAAAAGATCAAGAGGAAATGGGGGGGGGGACGGACAAGAAGCTGTGGGAGGAGGTGGTGAGGGAAGTGAGCAAATCTCTGCCCGCCCCACCCCAAAGTCAGCACGGCCGCACCCTCGGGGCTACTTCCCTGGGACCCTTCAAGGAGCAGTAAGCCAGTTGTCAGGGCGCCCGAGGCTCTTCACATTGCGCCATAATGTCCCGTGTCACTCAGTCGCCCACAGCCTGGCGAGCTGGTCCACTCTCTGTTCTCGGGGAGATCGTAGGTGTTTTTCCTCAGCGTTGGCACGAGCCGTTCCTATCTGCGGCACATTGATGCCCAGCCAACACGCGTGCCCCCTCCTCCACGGAGCACTGGGTTCCAGGCTTCTGGGGCCCCTCCCTGTACTTCTCCATTCCTTAGGCCAACGGCAGGACACGGACAGGGCCCAGGCTCGCCTCGTCGGGCAGTGCTTTGGCTTGTGCCCCTGTCCCTGACCATCTGCAGGTTCCTCTGTCTCAGCTGTTCCCAGTCTACTGGGTCACCTGCCCCGGCCCCCACCCCGAAGCCTTTACTCCAGACGCGGAGTAGCTGTTCCCACAGCACAGGGCCCCTTAGCCGTGCCTTTGCTCCCACCGATCCCTCTGCCTAACCCTCTCTCCCTCTATCCCAGTGCACCCCAACTCTGCCCACCAGAGACCCCACTCGGAAGCCACATACCCCACAAGTAGCTCCGGCCCTTCTTTCTCTTCTTAAAAAAATATACCTATTGATCTTAGAGAGAGGAAGGGAGAGAGATAGGAACAATGATGGGAGAGAGTCATTGATCGGCTGCCTCCTGCAGGCCCCCAACTGGGGATCAATCCCACAACCCGGGCCTGTGCCCTGACCAGGAATCGAACCGCGACCTCCTGCATCCTAGGTCGATGCTCAGCCGCTGAGCCACGCCCGGCCGGGCTAGACGCCGTACTTTTGAGAAAAGAAAATGCTTTTCCTGTGAGGCCAACTGGCAGGGAGATAGGAGGCAAGACTCAAAACTGTCTCCCAGTCCCGGGTCCTGGGCGAGGTGAGGGGTCCCAGCACCGGCCCTGCCTGGACAACAAGCCTTCATCGTCCGGTCCTTTGGCCCCGGGGCGGGGTTGGGGGAGTTAGGGGCCCACAGGCCTTACCGCCTGTGGTGTATCAGACGGTTTCATGCTGCTTCGGGCCTTGTTAGAAAGAGGACCGGCCGGCCTGAGCCGGTTCCGAGGTTGGGCCAGAGACTTTGGGGGACAGCTCCAGGGCCCCGAGTCTAAGGCGCTCCCGTGGTAGAAGCTGCTATTCTTTAGGCCCCTATCTCAGGAGCCACCACACTTCGGGCCAGGGCACCTCGGGTTGCTCCAGCTGGCGCCCCAGGGTCAGGACGGGCTCGGGGCTGGGCTGGGGGCGCCCCTACCACGGTCCCTCAGGTGCCTTAGCTGGTAGGTTCTGGAAAAGGGGAGGGGGAGAGCGGAGATTGTCTCCTAATGAACAATTAGTGTCTGCTGTGTGGTAATCATGTGGTTCTGTGTAATTAAGAAGCTAATTAGTGCTGTGTCAATTAAGGTTTAATTAGTCCCCTCTTCAGAGAAGCCTGAAAGACCCTCGTGCTGGAAGCTTCTGGAATGGAAGGTGGGGGTGGGCAAGTGGATGTAAGGAGGGACAGCAGGTCTGGGGGGAGCCCCATTTCCTCGTGTCATACCCCCTCCAGTTCTGGGATCAGTGATGTATTGGCTCTGGTCACGGAGATTTGGGGACACTGTGAGGCTCTCCCATCCCCAGGGTCTGCTCATCCCAGAGTGACGATACCCTGCACAGCTCCCGTGGAAGGGGGCCCTTAAGGCATTGCACCCCCTTCTCCACATCTGCTTTAGGGTAACTTCATCTGCCCCCCACCCCCAGCCCAGAGAGGTTAGGTAACTTGCTCAAAGTCACACAGCCAGTTAGGTGGCAGATCTGGGATTTAACCCCAGGACTGTCAGATTCCTTCTTGTTTTTCTCTCCTCTGCCCCCTACCTGGGCACCCCGCCTTCCTTTGTTACTCAGCTGTGACCTTCAAGCACCTGTTGAAGTTCTTTGGGGTGAATTCCTAGAAGTGAAATTGCTAAGATGAAGGATAAGCACGTGGTTTGACCTGCTCCCTCCTCATCCCCGTCTGCCTCCACTAAGTTGCTTCGGGTGACCCCACCCTGACACCCGTCTTTCTCTAGTGCCTTCACGGCCCCCCGGCCACCACCTCCTGCCCCCTTTCCCCCTTCATTCCTCTTCTTCGCTTCTGTCATGAGCAAGGACTCTGGCTTCAGCTTCCAGGAATGTCTTCGTGGGCTGGTTCCCAGTGCTTCTGGGATGAAGCCCACCCTCCTTGGTGGCCCTTCAAAGTCTGCTGTGTCCCCAGCCTTGTTCCTTCCTTCCTTGCGTACCCCAATAATTCAGCCAGAGCAGGCCCCGCACCTGCCCTGAGCTGTCCACCTCCAACCCTCTGAGACTGCTTCTGTTGGCTTTTCCTCTCAACTCCAAATCCCCAAACCAAACACCAGCGGCTCCACGAAGCTTTCCCGATCCCTCAGCCCAGAAGTGATGTCTCCAACTTCGGAGCAATGCAGACGCCAGGAAGCTGGCTGAGGTCACCGTCTTGCCAGGGTGGCATGTCCGGGCTGTGGCAGGTGAGGGCCATGCAGTAAGTCCCCTACCCTGTGCTTGGATGGAGACACTCAGCATGATCACTCTGGGGCCCAGAGCTGTCATTGCATTTTAACAATCCTTGCTAAACCTGTTTTGGAAGCCAGGCCCTGGGCTGGATCCGGAGACAGGGAGAGAAATTAGACAAACCCTTGCCCGCAAGGAGCCCACAGTTTAGTGAGAGAGGAGACCAGTGAACAGGCCCTTAGGAAACAAGGTGGTGAGGGCATGGGGCTCCTGGGAACACGCGACAGCGGAGTCCTACCCTCCTAGCGGGTGCTAGGGAAGTGATGGACAGGCGCCTCTGCCTCCCGCCCCCATCTCCCAGGAGCAGAAGTAGCTGGAAGGCCCAGTGGGGGAGGGGAGGCAGAGAGATTTGGCTTGAGGGGGGAGGAAATGAAATAGAACAGAGTTAATTGTTCCCGTTTGACAACTTTTTCTAATTAGGGACCAATTATGTCCTCAGGTACCTAATTGGGGTCCTGGTAGATTCTCTAATTTGCTAGGTAATTACTGGCCAGTAATTCTACCAGGATGGAATTGGGGGAAGAAATATGTTATCACAACATTTTGGTTTTCACAGTCCTGGGGGCTTTGCCCAGAAAACAAGCTAGGTGATCTGAGGTCCCCCTTCTGCCTCTAACCCCCATCCCTCACTGCCCCCCTCCCTTCCCCTGCCTTGTCCCCCTCTGCCTTCCACCGGGCTGTGTCTCCTTCCTGGTCCCTGAGCTCTGGGAGCTGGCAATCTAGTTGGAAACCATCAGCTGATGCCACAAGGATATGTGGTTACCTGTATTTTTGCCTTTGTAGCACCCAGTCAGCTTTCGGTAACATAGAATTACTATGTGTCAGGAAACTGTTCTAGGACACGCGTGCGTGCACACATACACGCATACACACATACACGCATACATGCATACACACAGAGATTTACTTCATTCCACAGCCCAGTGGTACAGATATCATTGTTGTCTCCATTTTACAGATGAGAAAACTGAGATACTAAGAAGTTAAGTAACATGTAGGAATTTACTGCAAAGAAATTATCCAAGACGTGCTTGAAGGTTTTTTGCTCAAGGATGTCCATCATGGTGTTATTTACAGTGTCCAGCGCTAGTAGGTGGTGGAGCCCTGACAGGAAGCCGGAGGGGCCGGCTCTCAGGCCGTGTGCTCGGGCACGGCGCCACACTCTCTCACCACAAAGTTGTTCTTTCTGCCTCAGTCTTCCTCTGTGAAATGATTTCTTCTCTATTTATTAAAATAGCTTTATTGAGGTACCACTGACGTTTATTGCGTGCATTTAAAGTATACAATTCGATAAGGTTTGCTATGTGTTTCCACCCGTGAAACTATTACCACAAGCAAGACAGTGAACGTGTTCTTCCCCTCCAAAGGTTCCTTGTGACCCTGTGTAGTCCCTCCCTCATGCTCCTCGCCACCCGCTTCCATCCCCAGGCAGCCGCTGACCTGCTGTCTGTCACTATAGATTAGTTTGCATTTTCTAGAATTTAACCCAAATGGAATCCTACACTATGCAGCCTTTTTCCCCTTTGTCTTCTTTCAGTAGGAATAGTTATTTTGAGATTCACCTGTGTGTTGTATCAGTATTTCATTCCTTTTTGTTGCTGAGTGTTATTTCATTGTATGGACGCACCACCATTTGTTTATCTCTTCACCTTTTTTTTTTTTTTTAATATATCTTTATTGATTTCAGAGAGAGGAAAGGAGAGGGGGAGAGAGAGAGAGAAACATCAATGATGAGAGTCATTGATCGGCTGCAGCCTACAACCAGGGCTTGTGCCCTGACCAGGAATCAAACCCTGATCGCCTGGATCCTAGGTCGATGCTCAACCGCTGAGCCACACCCGGCCGGGCATTATTATTATTGTTTTTTTAATAATTGGGTAAACACCTAGGGGTGGAATGTCTGGGCCACTGGTGGGTGTATATTGAGGTATACAATTTGGCAATTTCTTTAAAACTTTTAAAGAAATTGCCAAACCATTTTTCACATTTTATATTCCCACCAGCAATATATGAGAATTCCAGTTCCTCCAGTGCCCCAGTAATATTTGGCATAGCCAGGGTTTCATTTTGGCCCTTCTAACAGGTACGTAGTGATATCTCCTTGCAGGTTTAATTTTAATTTCCCTAAGGACTAATGATGGTGAACGTCTTTTCCTACGTTTATTTGCCATCTGTATTTTTTCTTTGGGAAACATCTGTTCAAATCTTTTGCCCATTTTTATTGCATTGCTTGTCTTCTTTTTATTAAGTCTTGAGAGATCCTCATATATTCTACATATAAGTCCTTTATCATATGAGCGATTTGCAGATATTTTATACCAGTCTGTAGCTTATCTTTTCATTTTCTTAACAAATCTTTTGAAGAGCAGATCTTAATTTTGATGAAGTTGAATTTATCAATTTTTTTCTTTTATGGTTCGTACTTTTTTGTTTTTCCTCTTGAAGAGATAGTCACCCAACCCAGCATCACAAAGAGTTTCTCCTGTTTTCTTCTAGAATCTTTATAGTTTTAGGTTTTACATTTAGGCCTGTGATCCATTTTGAAATATTTTTAAATATAGTGTGAGCTGTGGGTTGAAGTTCATTTTTTTACAGATGGATGTCCAGCTGTTCCAGCATCACTTGTTGAAAAGATGGCTCTTACCTGGGTGCCTCTGGAACTTGAATTGCCTTGGCACCTTTGTCGAAAATAAATTGATGACATATGTATGTATTATTTCTGGACTTTCTGTTCTGTTCCATTGATCTATCAGGTGTATCGTTTTGTGTCTTGATTACTGTATGTTTATAAATCAGATGGTATAAGTTCTCCAAATTGTCCTTTACAAAGTGGTTTTGGCCATCATGGGTCGTTTGTCTCTCGATGTGAATTTTAGAATCAGACTGTCAGTTTCCACATAAAGGCCTGCTGTGATTTGGATCGGGATTGCATCGGATCTAAGGTCAGTTGGGGAGAACTGACATGTGAACAATATTGAGTTTCCTGACCCGTGAACGCAGTATATCTTTCTACTGCTTTTATGTCTCTCAGCAACGTGCTTTAGTATTTCGTGTGCCAGTCTTGTACCTCTTTCATCAGGTTATCACTATGTATTTCATAGTTTTCAATGCTGTTGTGCTTTTCCGGTAATTTTGGACTGACTGGAGGTTTAGCAATTGCATTGATTCTGCTTAAGGAACCGATGTCTGGTTTCTTTCCTTTTCTCTCATCTTCCTGTTTTCTAGTTCACTGATTTCTGCTCAGATTTTTATTATTTCCTTTCTTCTTGTTTTGGGTTTCACTTGCTTTTCTTTTTCTAGTTTCTTTAAGTGGAAGTTCTGATCACTGATTTAAAATCTTTCTTTTTTTTCTAATAAAGGCATTTAGTGGAATAAATTGCCCTTGAAGTACTGTGTTGGCTGCATTTTACACATTTTGACGTTTGTTTTTATTTTCATTCGGTTCGAAATGTTTCCTGGAGTGTGGTGGTGGTGAGGTTGGGAAGCATGAAAGGGCCTTCCCCCTGCCTCCTGACAGGACTGGCTTTCAGGGGCTTGCTCTCCCCTGCCCTTCGCCTTGCTCTCCCCTGCTCTCCGCCTTGCTCTCCCCTGCGCTCTGCTTGCTCTCCCCTGCTCTCTGCCTTGCTCTCCCCTGCGCTCCGCCTTGCTCTCCCCTACGCTCTGCTTGCTCTCCCCTGCTCTCCGCCTTGCTCTCCCCTGCGCTCCGCCTTGCTCTCCCCTGCACACTGCTTGCTCTCCCCTGCTCTCCGCCTTGCTCTCCCCTGCCCTCCACCTTGCTCTCCTCTGCCCTCCGCCTTGCTCTCCCCTGGGCTCTGCCCTGCTCTCCCCTGCTCTCCGCCTTGCTCTCCCCTGCCCTCCACCTTGCTCTCCTCTGCCCTCCGCCTTGCTCTCCCCTGCGCTCTGCTTGCTCTCCCCTGCGCTCTGCTTGCTCTCCCCTGGGCTCTGCCCTGCTCTCCCCTGCTCTCCGCCTTGCTCTCCCCTGCGCTCTGCTTGCTCTCCCCTGGGCTCTGCCCTGCTCTCCCCTGCGCTCCGTCTTGCGCCTTCCCAGCCCCCAGCTGCACGCTCTGCCTCCCAGCCACCCTGTCAGCCCAGCCTGGATCTGGAGGCAGCAGCAGCTCCGACTCCCGGGCCTGGGGGAGATGCATAGCGAGAACCTTTCCGGTGAAGAAGGTTCTTTGCGGCACACTTAGGCATGTGCAGACACAGGTGGGGAGTCATTCCGGGACTTCATTCCAGATCCGGGATGTCAGCAGGCTGTGTGGCAGTGACCTCTGGTGGCCTTTGCTCTTCCTCAGAGAAAGGATTTGATGGGGCCGTCGTGCCTGTCATTTGCCCATCTGTGTTCTGGTTCATTCCTTGCCCTCCTCGGTTACGCTCTGCTCTGAGTCACAGGGACGAAGCCCTTGCTGCCTGCGTGTCTCAGCGGGCTTCCCTCTGCGTTCAGCCCTGGAGGCCCTGGCGGGAGGTGCTAGGACAGAAGGAAGGGAGCGGCCAGGGCGTTGGTGTCTCTGCCTCTTTGCCTTGGGTGGCCTCTTCAGAAGCAGTTATGTCCTTTCTGTGGCTCCGGCTCCCGCGGGCAGGCCTCTCTCCGGCGCAGCTTCTGCTAGGCAGCCCCTGCGGTGGTTTAGTTCCTGCCCCGTGGTCCTGGCTTCTGGGCTCTGCTAGCAGCACCTCCTCCTGGTTTCCTTTATCCCTTCCCAGTGTTGCTAATCTCTGGGGTGCTTAGCAACCCCATTGGCTTCTCAGTTCTTCCACCACCCATTCCTTGTATTGAACCCTATCTCTCCCCAGCACACACACACACACACACACACACACACACACACACACACTTTGGAATTCTCTGAATTTTCCTAACTGGTCCCAACTCATAGAGCCCTTATTCAGAATGTTGTGGCTCCTTTGGCTAGAGTTTTAGGACGAGACCCCAAGAGATGCTGGCTTCCCTCATGGCTCAGCCGCCCAGCCAGGCATGATCACGTTCAGGGCTGTCACACGCTGTCCAGCTTCAAGGGTCACCATTCACTCTGAGTCAGTGTGAATCGTGGCCCCTGAAGGTTTCCATAGGAAGCCCTGCTCCGGGCAACGGGGTTGGTTTCACTCAACGTACAGCCCAGAGTGGATGGTAACTTTTAGTGGAAAGAACCACGTGGGCCTCTCTCCTTGGGGAGATGGGTATGTCTCCAGCATCTGTTCTTGTTTCGTCTTCCGGGCAGCCTCTCCCTGCTTCTCCTGAAACCATACGGCTGCTTTGGGGAACTGTTCCTCTCCCCTCCGTGTGGCTCTGATGAAGCCGTTAATGACCACAGCGCCCTCCCCAGCAGCACAGATGACCCAGGCCCGATCAATCAGTGTGTGCGAGGCTCCGAGACAGCGATTCATTCAGACGGACACTTGATTCAGGACAGCCATCCAGAGCCCTAAGACTGATAAACGAGGCTGAGTCCCTTTTCCCACTGAGGCTGCTGGCACCTCTGATTCCTATCTGCCTTGCTCTCTCCCAATCCACCAGCATGAGGAGATCTGTCTGCAATAGGGGACACTGAGGCCGACATGCAGGGAGTCACAGAGCTGAGACAGAAGGAAGGAGGCAGGAGACTCCCGGTGGCAGTGGGTCCCCAGCTCCCCCTGAATGCTGAGGTCTTCCTTTAATTTGACAAATAACCAGAGTTCTCCTTCCAGCTATGAGAGCCAATAAATTCCTCTTTTTCCTTAAGCTGGTTTGCAGAGGATTTCTGTCACTAGCACGGTAGACAGAGAGCCCTCTGAATTCTTTGCTAGGAAAGTGAGACTTTGGGGCAACCTCTCCATTTCTCTCCTAGAGCAACTAATGCGATGAGAAGGGAAGTGGATCAGTTAGTAGTTTTTTTCCCTCCAGTTTAACTGAGACGTAATTGACATACATCACTGTGTAAGTTTAAGGCACACGGCCTGATGGTTACATCCCTGGTACTTATTTATCTTATAACTGGAAGTTTCTACTTTTAGACCACCTTCCTCTAACTCGCCTGCTTCCTACCCTCTGCCTCCAGTAACCGCGGGTCTGATCTGTCTCTCTGTTTTTTTAAATTGTTGACAGTATTACAGATGTCTCCCATTTTCTCCCTTTGTACCCCCCTCGACCCCCCCGCCCCCCCAGGCCTTCCCCTCACTGTGGTCTGTGTCCATGGGTTATGCATATGTGCACCTATGTTCTTTGGTTAATCTCTTCCCATTCCCCTCCCCGCCAACTGAGACCTGTTCCTCTCTTCCATGCATCCATGCCTCTGGACTTTCCTTTCTCCCTTCCATTTTTAAAATCCTCCCCCTGGGGATACTTTTTCCACTGATTTTAGAGTGGAAGGGAGGAGAGGAGGGGAGAGAGAAAAAAAATCAATGTGAGAGAGACATACCAATTGGCTGCCTCCCGCATGCCCCCAGACCAGATGTGTATGTGTGTGTGTTTGTATCGAACCCTCAACCCAGGAATCAAACCCTCGGCCCTTTGGTATACAGGGCGATGCTCTAACCACTGAGCCACACAGGCCAGGGCTCTCTCTCTCTCTCTTTAAGATTCCACATATAAGTGAGATCATATAGTATTTGTCTTTCTCTGTCTTATTTCATTTAGCATAATGCCTTCAAGGTCCATCCATGTTATTGCAAATGGTAAGATTTCCTCATTTTTATCACTGAATAATATTCCATTTTATATACACACTACAGCTTCTTTATCCACTCACCCATCCATGGACACAAGTGGTTTCCATGTCTTGGCTCTTATAAATAATGCTGCAATGAACATTTAGATGCAGACATCTGCCCGGCCGGGCGTGGCTCAGCGGTTGAGCGTTGAGGGCGATTAGGGTTCGATTCCCTGTCAGGGCACATGCCCGGGTTGTGGGCTTGATCAATGACTCTTTCATCATTGATGTTTCTATCTCTCTCTCTCCCTCTCCTTTCATCTCTCTGAAATCAATAAAGATATATTTAAAAAAATAAATAGATGCAGATATCTTTTCAAGTTAGTGTTTTTGTTTCCTCTGAATATATTCCCAGAGGTAGGATTGCTGAATCACATGGTAGTTCTATTTTTAATTTTTTGAGGAATCTCCATACTGTTTTCCACAGTGGTCACACTAACTTACAACTGAGGGTTCCCTTTTCCCCAGCATTTATCTCTTGTCTTTTGATGACAGCCATTCTAACAGGTGTGAGATGGTATCTCACTGTGGTTTTGATTTGCATTTTCCTAATGACTAGTGATACTGAGCATCTTTTCATATACCTGTTGGCCTTTTTTATATCTTCTTTGGAAAAATGCCTATTCAAGTCTTTTGTCCACAGTTTCCATGGATCAGGAATTTGGCCATAGCTGAGCTGGGTGGGTCTGGTTCAGGGTCTCTTGTGAGGTTGCAGCCAAAATGTTGGCCAGGGCTACAGTCATCTGTAAGCTTGACAAAGCTGAAACATCTGTTCCCCAGGCGGCTCTCTCGCATGGCTAGCCATCCGCAGGGGCCTCAGTTCCTGAATGTCCACCTCTCCAGAGGGCTGTCTAGTGTCCTTGTCCCATTGGCAGCTGACTTCCCCAGAAAGAGTGATTCAGGAGAGCAAGGTGGGAGCCCACTGCCTGTATGACCCGGCCTTGGGGTTCCACACATCTGGGAAGCCAGCTACAAGTTTGCACGAACCAGGCTCCACCGCCTATTTAATCGCCACTCATTGTTAGAAACTGGTATTTTCTATAATGGGCCAGGCCCACTCACGTGCTCAGTGCCTGTGTGGTTGGAATCACCATTCCCATTTTACAGATGAGGAACTCGACTTGAAGCAGTTAACTCACGTTTTCAGGATGATATCTCCTCGAGGTTCTCAGAGCCCCGGGCTTCCTCCAGCTCGCTGGTCCCGGGGCGCAGCTTCCACACTCTCAGCAGCAAAGGAAAGAAGGGAGAGAGCACAGACTCAGCGGCCACGCGAGGGAGCCACTGTGGGAGCGGATCTCTCAGTCTCAAGCGTGCCGCTGGCCATGGCTCTGGCCAACATCCTGACTGCGACCAGACTCACAGTGACCCTGACCCAGACCCGCCTGGCACAGCCTCAGACACAGCTACAGCCTCAGCCACAGCCTCAGCCACAGCCACAGCCACAGCCACAGCCACAGCCTCAGCCACAGCCACAACCACAGCCTCAGCCACAGCCACAGCCTCAGCCACAGCCACAACCACAGCCTCAGCCACAACCACAGCCTCAGCCACAGCCTCAGCCACAGCCACAGCCTCAGCCACAGCCTCAGCCACAGCCACAGCCACAGCCACAGCCACAGCCACAGCCACAGCCTCAGCCACAGCCACAACCACAGCCTCAGCCACAGCCTCAGCCACAGCCACAGCCATGTTTCTGCCACACGGAGACTGTGAAAGAGCAAATGTTCATTATTTCAAGCTATTAGGTTTGGGGTTCTTTGTTACATCGTGATAGGTAATAAATACAGTATCTGTTTACTAAATATTAGTTTTATCTTCTTTCTGGAAAGGCCCTCCTCTCCCACCATGTGACTCTCGCTTCCCGGAGGGCGCCCACAAGGTCTCAGAAGGTGCGTGCGTGCTCCCCTGTGTAAAGGGCTCTGTGTGAGCCCAAGGAGGGAGGCCCTCAGAGTGAGGCCTGGCCTCCCAGGCGTCCAAACCCCGTGTCCTCCTCAGGGCACAAGCTGTCGCTCGGGGGGGATGTAAAAGAAAGCGTGATAAACCCAGTATCGAGAGAGCTGCGTTCTCAGCCAGCCAGGCTGCTAACAAGACCTGGGATCTTGGCAAAGTCATTGTCCCTCTGAGCCTCAGTTTCTTCGTATATAAAACAAGGGGGCAGGATCAGATAACCCCCTTGCTTCCTTCCCATTCTCACGTGTGAGCCAGGAATATGTACAACTTATTCTTGAAGTACAGCACTTACCCGTCAACTGCACACATCATAGCCATACAGCTCGGTGCATTCCTACACGCTGGACACATCCATCTCAGCAGCACCCAGATGAAGAACAGAAGCCCGTCACCCCCTAGAAGTCCCGCACGCCCCTCCCAGCCCTGCCCCTACGGTGACAATGGGTCACAGTGACCAACTACCAGCACCATGGGCCGGTTTCTCCTGTCTTTGAATTTTGTGTGGAAAGTGTGGCACAGTGGGCTCCTCTGTGTTTGGCTTCTCTGCTCAGCTCCGGGTTTGAGGTTCATCCGTGTGGCTGTGTGGCTGCCGTGGTTCATTCTCACTGTGAAATCCCACCCCGGGAGCGTGCGATCGGTGTATCCATCCCGCTGTTAAGCGACAGCTGGGTTCCGCCTGTTCCTCTGGACCGAGCAGGGAGCCGCTGGGCGGGATGGCGTGCGCATGGCCACCTGAGTAGATGCCGCCAAAAGAGATGCGCCGTGGGCACTCCCAGTGGTGGTGCAGGAGGGCTCCCGGCACCCAGTACCCTCTGAGGTGTGCGGCTCTATCTACTGAGAGCAAAACACGGGGAAGCGGGCATCTGGATGAAAGAAGCTGGACTTCTCCACCCTGAGAGTGGGTGGCAGCAGGAAGGGGAGGCCAAGGACACCTCAGGAGTGGGGTGAGAGGAGGGAGTTGCAGCCTGAAGGGAGGGTGGCATGGGAAGCGTCTGGAAGGCCATCTGTTGCTTTCTTCCTGAGCTAGGCAGGTCGAGGCGGCTGAGCTGACCACTCCACGGTCAGGTGACTCTAGCAGGCCTGAGGCCCAAACTCACCTTGTCTCTGTGGGATTTTTCCCCATGTTCTCCTTACACTGAAGTGGAAATTTCTCAGCCCCTGTGACTGGCAGAGTCCACAGGGTCCCCTGGAGAGGAGGTGGGGAAAGGCCGTGGCAGGCCCTGTGGCAGCCTCCTCAACAGCTAGCCCTTCCCCCTGCCAGACAGTGGATCGAGCTTGGTCTGGCCACCAGTCACTGCAAACCCATGCTGGGTGATGGGGCCCGCCTGGGCCCTCGGCCTCCTAGTGAAGAGCTCTCTGGCCAGCCCCTGCAGGCCAGCATCTCCATCCCTTGGCCTCCATCGGTAGCCCAATCAGGCAGCACTTGACACTCCTTTGGGAACAGCTCTCAACCAGGGACAGTGAGTTTGGTGTATAAACTCCTCAGCTCCCTCAAGGTCACATGTTCTCCAGGATTGGGTGCCAGCCACCCTTAGTGGTAACTGATAACGTGAGATTTATTGGCTGCCCTCCCTCCCAGTCTCACTCCCCTCTTCCTAGGGCTATTTTCTGGAATCCTCTCCTGAACAAACTTACTTGCACTCAGAGCCTTGTCCAAGGTCTGCCTCTGGGGGAGCCCAACTTAAGACCACATGTGACCCGATCTAGACAAAGGTATAAGTAGATGTGCTAGGAGTTCTGGAAATGTGCAGGAGGAGGCCTCTCCATCCCACCAGGCTTTTTTGTTCTGTGTTGCTGCTGTGTGTAAGCTTGATGCCTGGGGCTGCAGTAGCCACTTTGTGACCAGGAGGGAGACATGGCCCACATGCCAAGGATGACAGAACAGGAGGATGACACCTTTGACTCTCCTGTCAGTTTGGGGTCACCTACCTCTGCACTTCTTGTTAAGGAAATGCTACATGTCCTTACAGATGAAGCCACCTTTACCTGGGTGTTCTGTTGTTTGCAGCCAAACTCATTAATTACTGAAAAAGGTGTTGTCCCAGAGGCGTCACTGTTGGAACAGGCATCCCCACACTGTCATCTTGAAGCTCCCAATCAGTGGCCCCAGAGAAAGGCTAAGAGGCAGGCCTGGAGTGGAGGGGGCCATGGGTTTGAATGCTACAGGTGGCTGAGAACCAGGGGTCCCAGAAGAGAGAGGGACATGTGGGCAGCGGGGTATCTGGGGTCCCAAGGACAGAGGGTGGAGAGGGCAAGAAGGCAAGTCCCCCATCAATCTGGTCAGGGTGAGCGTTGTTATTGTTATTATTATGAAGTATCTCAAGGCTGACACTCATCCCGGCCTGGCTGGGTCCCACTAATGGCCCCATAAATCCCAGCCATAAAGAGTAATGGGGGGAGACAAATGAGATAATTAGGAATAAATCTCACCGAGGTCTCTATTCAGCAGCGTCCCTGGAACTGGCCAATCTTCCGAGCCATTAGCCGGGCCCCTAATTAATGCTGAGCTGCCCAGTGCTGCTGCGGGCATGGGAGGGACCCGGGCTGCGGGGCACCACTGCCCCCACAGCCCTCGGCGGGCGACCTTGGGAGGAGCCGAGGGACGTGTGCCCACAGTCTGCCTGCTTTGCCTTTGTCTCCAGGGCCTCAGGGACACTTTGTCTGCACTGTCCCATCTGCCTCATTGTTTCTTCATCTCCTTTTCTCTATCTCGCTCCACCTTCAATCTCTGTTTCTCTCTTATCAGACGGCCACTGTCCGCATGGGCCATGGAAGGTCTGAGTTAGCAGAAATTGTGGGGGCCACCTGCAACAGCCTCCACCATCTGTCCTCCCTGCCACCAGTCAACAGCAGAGCAGGGACCCCACCTATACCCACCTGCCCCCCCACAACTGCCACAGTCCGTTCCACTTGGGACACTTCTGGCCATTGGAGCGGTCTCCTGCCTGGAGCTGGGAGCCCTCCCCTTGTTATGCTTGTTTCTTGGTCTTGCCTCTGCTGGAGCCCAAGAATCAGCCTCACCCTCCTCCCAGCCTGCACACAGTTGACGGCTGTTGTCCTGACTTCCCTTCCCCAGCCAGATGCCCTGAGCCGCACTTGGCTTGAGGGTCCAGGCAGGCCTCCTGGACCCAGGCCCCTGCTCTGGACCACCCACAGTAGTCCCACCCCAAAGGGACTTCTGTTGTTTCAGTCTGCCAGCCATTCCCCCATTTTGTTGCAGCACCCCTACTTCTTTGGGGAGCTTTTCTCCCCTGATTCCACATGGTTTTGGAGGGCCGGTCAAGTAACCCAGCCCCTGGTCACAGAAACCTGGTCCAAGATAGCCCTTGGTCCCCTGACACAGTGACCGGCCCAGGGATGAGCCTTAGCACTTTCCCAGGACCCCCTGAGGCGGCAGAGCTGAGAAATGCCAGGTAGACACAGCATGTGAACATGCCCCCCACCCGTCTGCAGTATAAAGGAACGAGGCTGTGACCCAGAGAGGCACCCCAGGGATGGCAGGAATCATGGGGTATAGGGGCTGCTACAGGGTTGGGGAAAGGTAGTGAAACCGGCCGAGGGGCAGGGAAGGCGGGAGGGGCTCTCCTCTGGAGGAGGTGGAGGCCGAGGGAATGGCTGGGGCGACAGCAGGGCTGTGGCCATAGGTACCATCCCATGTGTGTCTCCTTAAGCCCAGGAAAGTCAAAATGTGGAAAGGAGCATAAATACAGAGGTGACAGGGGGCAGGTCTGTGATCCCTGTCCCTGCTGCTGTCCCCGTGTGTTGCCTGAGGTTTCTGTCCCGGCTTCTTCCCCACCCCTCCTTGCGCAGGCCAGCCCTGAGAGCTCCCGGGGCCATCTGCTTTCCCACTGCTCAGCAACCTGGAGTGTCCACAGGAAGTGACCAGAGGGCTCTGGGGAGCAGCCCTCAGTCCCCCACGGCTACCACATCTCCCCCGGGGGGGGGGGGGGAGCGAAGGTCCCAGGGCATGGCTGGTTGCAGGCAACTCAGCATCTGGCTGCTTAAAGGGGTCCCATCCTGGCAGCCCTGGAGCCATGGTGTGTCAGGGCCTGAAGCTTGCTTTGCCCAGCTCTGGGTAGGAGCGCGGAGAATGCCAGGGAAATGTGCCAAAGCGCAGGTAGGAGCTGATGGAGGCTGTGGATGCAGAGGGGCAGGCTGACTCTCCCGCCCCTCCCCCTGCCCCCAAGCCAGCCCCTGGCTCAGCTTGTTCAGCCATGGGGCAAAATCTCTTGGGTTTGGCACACAAGATCACCCAGAGCTCACGGGCAGTCCAAGACAGGAACAACTTAATTTGGCCTCATCACCCTCTCTTCCCACAAGTGTGGTGGTTAATGCCCGTTTGGGGTTAGACATGAGGGTGGCCCCTCAAGAAGTCTCTTGGACAAAAGTGGTGGGTCAGCTGCCCTATAGCTGAAAGAACAAAGCGGCAATATTTCCTGGACACTGTGGCCTCCACTGGATTTCCAGTCTCACTGCTCTTCCATTGTACATATGAGGAAACTGAGACCCAGAGAGTGAAAGGGTCTTCCCTGTGGCCCAGGTAGAGCCAGGGCTGGAACTGGCTGGTTGGAAAGCAGAGATTGGGAGTCAACAGAGACGGGCCATGCAGTGGAGTGGAAGGGGCTAGAACTAAGGCTTGCCCTGGAAGGATATCTGGGCAGGGTTGGGTAGGTGGGTGGCCTCTAAAACAAATGCCATCTGCTTCCTAGCCGATATGAGGGCCACCTGAGTGAGGTGGGATGTTGGGGAAAACAGGGCAGGCCTGGGTGGGGGGTAGAGAACAAAGGGCTCAGAGCCCAGTCCAGGCTGCCCGGCCCTGGCAGTGGCTGCAGGTGCTGAAATGTGAAGTGTGTGAGGGCCTGTATGGGTATGTGTGATGTGTGTGTGAGTGGGTGTGGGTGTGACTTTGTGGAATGTGAGTATGTGACTGTAAGGAGAGTCTATGTATATGTAAGTGAATGACTGTGTGTGTATGTGTGTTTTGTGTGTGTGTGTGTGTGTGTGTGTGTGCACACCCTGTGGGAAGGCTGGCTAAATCCTGCTCCTGTCCCGCCCCCACCCAGCTCAGCCTCTCTGGTTTCAGCCACTGTCCTAAAGAAAACAGCCTGGCAGGAGCCTGCAGCAGGAAATCACTATTTGGATTGCAGAGGCGCCTCTTCCTGCCCCCATGGAGGGGAGAGGGCTAGGGAGGGGGCCTTCCTGCCCACCTGGACCAGACCTCTGGCTGGTCTCGAGCACCAGCCCCCCTCCTCTGCCTCTCTAAGTCCCTCAGACCCCAGCTTTGGGGCAGAAGACCCGAGGTTGAGCCTTCCCACCATTGTCTGTCCTCAGGACAAAGAACCACAGCAGCTGCAGAAGCGAGAAGTGGATGCTCCCTGAGGCCCTGGGAACAGACTGGCACACCCTCACCAAGGGCCATTGGGCAGCCTGTCAAAGTCACAAAGGCATGCACTCTGAGGCCCAGCAGTCCGTTTTCAGGAATATTCTAAATAGAGCTGGCTCATGCAAAAGGACATGTTTGGAACTCTGTTTATAACAGGGGAGTAAATGGAAGGGACTAGGCTGGAAATGGTTGGCTGGATGGCGGCTCATCCCTCAGTGAGACTCCTGATAAGGAAGACCTCAATACTGTTGGCTAAGTGATAAGAACAGAACACGATTTTGACATTTTTGTAAAAAAAAAAAAGAAAGAAAGCAGTATGTGCAAATGCTCATTTATGCACAGATTAGACTTTTGAACCTATTGTACCTTGGACATACAATAACTAAGCAAAAGATTGAGATAAACAGATAAACAAACTTTGGGGGCCTGAGAAGATGGGGCTTCTCTCCTGGCTTTGGTCCTGACTATGTGACCCTGGGCAGGTAGGTCACTTTCTCTTGTGTCCTGAGTTTCCTATGTGGTCCCACAGGTCAGAGAACCTGTTGGGAAAGTTAGTCCTGTGTTCGTGTGCAGGGGGGTTGGGGGCAGGGGTGGGGGGTGAGCAGGAGCGGTGTGATGGTGGGTGGAGGCCCTCTTCCCGCTCCATATTACCTCTTCCTGCTGCAGCTGCCAAGGCCATGGGCTACTCCCTCCTATGACATTCCTTAGGAGAGTTAAGATTTCATTTGGCTGTTTTTCTGAGCTCCCTTCTTCCTTCCACAATCCGTCCAGACCACTGTAGACTTTGTTTCCGGAAGCAGTGACCACCAATTTCTCATGAGATCTCCACTTTTCAAAGCCATCTTCAGCAATGTCTTCTCCTCAGCACAATCCAAGTCCAACCGCGAGACATCCTCTCACTCACTCTTCCTCCAGGTCCAAGATGCGGTGGAAGAGGCTCAGTCCAGCCAGCCCTCCCCCCTATCAGAATCCACTGTCCCCAGGGGAACCACCTAGTGCTCAGGTCTGCCCCTCCCCCTGCACACCAAGGGCACTGGATATGTGGCCTCTGAGGCTCCTGCCAGTCCAGACAGTTCCTTCTTTCTCAAGCCCCCTGGCAATCCAGATGACTGAACTCAGCCGTGTGACCCCCCCATACCTGCCTCCCAGTGCAGCCCAGGAACAAGCCCAGGCTGTGCCAGGCCCAGGGTTGCCCCCTCCCCCAGGCATGGCTCTGCCACTGGCATAGGTGCCACCCTTCTCTTTGGACCCATCACTGGGAATGGCTGGAGTCAGCAGGAGATTAATTAATCAAAACCTGAACACATCTGCTATCGATTAATTCTGTGTCAAGGGCTAACTCTTCCCTTTCTGGACTTTCCTTTCCTTTGGCGGGAATAGGGAAATAGTGGTGGGGAGTTGGTACCCCCTTCCTTCCTCCCCTTACTGAGAAGCATGAATGCGGGAGAGAAAAAGGAAATGCCCCCGGAGGGCGGGGGAGCATCAACTATTTGGGTGCTTCGCAGGGGGTTCTGGGGAGTACTTTTCAGAATCGTGGTCTTTGCTGAGAGTCCGGAGGAAATCTGAGATGAACAAATACCTTTATTTACAGCAACAAACAGAACGGACCCTCCCTCCATTCCCTCCCTCTCCCCTTCCAGTCTTTTCTATGCCGGTCCCCCTCCCGCCCTGCCCCAGGTCCAAGCCCAGCCTTGCACGCTGGGGTCACTGTATGGGTCAGCAGCCCCCCCCAAAAAAAAAAAAAAGCCCAGGAAAGGAGAGCAGGGAGGGGCCTGGCCGAGGGCCGGTGGGCTGCCTCTTTTCACAGTTTGCTGTGCGCGGGCCTGGGCGGCGGCGGGAGGGGGCGCGGGGCCGAGAGAGGTAGAGCGGGGTCGGCCCCGCCCCCCGCCCCTCCCCCTCCCCCGACTTTCACAGTATCCGCGGCCCGGGGGCGGGTCTACCCCAACCCTCCCCCACCAGGGCGGGGTGCGGAGGACCGGCTCTCGGCACAGGGGCCCAGCTCCCGGGGCGCCCCCTCCTCGCGGGCTGGGGTTCTGAGAGGTCACTGGGTGCAGGAGCGAGGCCGGGGGGAGGGGGCCGATCGAGCTCGGCGCGGCAGCCCGGGGGCCGCGCCCCTCGGACGGCCCTGCGGGGTCGCGGGTCAGGAGGAGAAGCAGAGCCCGCAGCACTCCATGCAGATCTCCAGGCAGTCGGCGGACTCGCAGCAGGCGTCCAGGATGCCGCAGTCCAGGTCGCAGGGCAGGTCGCAGTCGGCGCACTCCCCGGAGCCGCAGCAGCAGCAGCAGAGGCACGAGTCCTCGGAGCTGCAGGAGCCGCACGTGGCGCAGTCCAGGACGATGTTGCACAGCGTCAGGAACTCGCAGAACAGGCAGGACAAGATGCAGTGGACGCAGCAGTCTGCGGGGGAGGGGGGGCGGGTGAGGTGGCCCGGGCGGGACCCAGCCGCAGCGCGCTCACTCAGGGCTCAGCAATTAAGCTCTGCAACCCGTAGCTCCGCGAAGGGGGACTGTGAGGAGCCCTACTTAGGCACCGACAGTGGCTTACAAGCACCTACCTGGTAAGTTGCAGGGTGAGGGTTCAATCAGACAGCCTGGATCCCTGACTTAACTCTCCTTAGTCGTTTATTTAAGGAACTCGGAGTGATGATATGTTCCAGGCCCTGTTCTATGCGCTGGGCTTGAAATAAACTCATTTAAACTTGGAACAACTCCATGAGTTGGGGCTACTATTAGCCCCTCTACAGGTCAAGAAACTGAGGCAGAGAAGTCACTTCAGGAGAGCCAGAATCCTCCCAGTTGCTAATCTCTGCCAGGGCAACTGCCTCCTCACTGCCTTTGCACTCCTCTCCTTTGACTCCCGCTCCAGCCATCTACACCCCACACAGCAGGGCCCCTTGGAAAACTTTGGTGGAAGTCTGGCCCTCCTGTGCTCAGAACCTCCAGTGGCTTCTACCTCGTGGAGAGTAAAAGCTAAAAAGCTCAGAGTGGCCCTCATGGCTCCTTGTGATCTGTTCTGCCCTCACTCTGTGCCCCTGTACCACTGCTGTGGCCACACAGGCTGCTCCTCTTCACAGAGGCACCACTCCCCTACCTCGCCCCCAACCTGGAATGCTCTGGCCTCAGTTAAATGCTGGTGCTCACTCCCTCCCCTCTTTCATTGCCCAAATGCCACTGTCTTTCAAAATGCAACCTGCCTGCCCCACCCCAGAACCCCCACCCCCTTGCCCTAGCCCCCTTCACCTGTCCCCAATAGGACTTGTCATTTTCCACTGCACTATACAGCTTTTCCTTCCATTAGAATGCGAGCTCCACAGGGGTAGGCATCTTCATCTGCTTTGGTCACTGACACATTACGAGTCCCTAGAAGAGTGCCGACACATTGTAGGTGCTGAGTAAATAAACAGTAAGTGAATTAATGGAGGAGCCTGCCCTTGGCCACCCAGCTGGTAAGTGGCAGAGCTGGGACTCAAACCTGGCTCTGGTGTCCACACTTGGAAGTGCTCAATATGCTGCCAGGATGCTGAGCTGGCACTCCTGCCAGGGGCCAGGTCAAGGGGCAGAGTGTCCAGTTCCCCTGAGTAGGTGGGCCCTGGCACAGGCTGCTGGTCCTGTGGGAGTCTCACAGGGCCATGGAAGGTCTGACTCCCCCGGCCCTTCCCTGTGTGGAGGGAGTAAGGTCTGGTACAGCAGAAGCCCCTGCAATCTATCTGCAAACTGGATAAGGGAGTGCTCTTCCAAAGCAAATCTAATTAAGTCACCACCTGGTTTAAAACCCTCAATGGTTCCCTATTGCTCTCTAGATAAAGTCTAAGTCCACCAGCACAAGCACACAGTTTACAAGGCATCCCCTACTTTATGAGCCCTTCCAGGCCTGGAGTCTCACCTCCCACCATTCCTCACCTTAAAGTTCATATCAAGCTACACTAGCCATTTCTCACCTCTATGCTAATGCTCCCTTGGCTAGATCCTCTTACTCAACCTTGAAGGCTTGCTGAACTCCAGAGACCTCCTAGACTCCCCTCCTTGGCTTTCTGGGCTGGAATGGGTGTCCCTTGTGTTCTCATAATCCCTTGTGTGTGGCTTCATCACTGTATTTATCACACCATATGGTGATTCCCTGCTGTGTCTCTCTCATGAGAGCTTCATGAGGCCATGGACTGGGTACTCAGCACATAGCACAGTGTCTGGCTCATAGCAATGCCCACTGCACTCTAATGAATGAATACTTCTTTCATAAATTAACTGGGCGAGGTGGGAAGGTTTATGAATACATTATGTGCAAATATGTGCACTGAATCCTGTTTGCAGAGAACCAGGCCAGAGTCCCCCAACTGGGACAGGAATCACTTAAAAATCCTGGGGTAAAGGTCAAGCACCACTGAGCTACAGGCAGCTGGGACCCATGCTGAATTGATGCCCAGTCGGGTAAGGGGAGCTGCTTGCCCAGCGTGGCCCTGCAGAGGACCTTTGTAGGAACAACGGCTGGTATATCTGGGTCCCCTGATGTCCCACTGCACCTTGCAGCCCCTGCCCCACCCCCAGTTAAGCATCTGATGGTGCATCATTTATCCTTCTAGGTGTTCTGTCTGCTCTCACCAAACAGATGGTCCACTCCTCGAGGAAAATTTCTGTTTCCAGAGATGAGATGGCTTAAGCTGAAGCAGGCCAGATGGCTCTGTTCCTAGTTACAGAAACTCTGGGAGAGCAGGGGTGGGAAGGGGTTGGCCTGAGAAGACAGATATGCCTCAGTTTATCCAAGGGCCTTCACAAAGTTTTCAGATTTGAGTCTTGCATCAGACTCCCTGGAGGGCTTGTTAAACCCAGGCTCCTGCCCCACCCAGAGGTTCAGATCCGGTGGGTCCGGCATGGAGCCAGGACGGCACCAGAAGGCTGATGGAGACACTGCTGCTGGTCCCTGGATCACGCCTGGAGGAACCCCACTTTGGAGGCCCCTTGGAGGGAGAGGGAGGTACTCACCCTCCTGTGCCTGGAGAGGGATCTGGGAGGCAGCAGATTTGGTGCTGCCCTTGCTCTTCTTGCTTCCCTGGCTGGCGAGAGATGGGTGAGCTTGCAACTTCCGGTGGGCCTTGGGGCCACCCAGGGCACCATTCCCCGCCCGCCTGGCGCCGCCCAGCTCCGAGGGGTGGCCAGAGCCATTCGCCAGTAGTGGGGTGCAGCCCAAGGGGTTCCCCTGAGGCTGGCCTGGAGAGATGACAAGAAAGGGGTTGGGGGCAAGGTGGGGGGCTGCCCAGCCTCCCGGAGCACTGATCTATTCCTGCCTGCTCTGTTCTCACATACACCACAGTTCAGCAGCCTCATCTATATCCTGCAAATGTGGAAACTGAGGCCCGGAGAGCAGAACAGACTTGCCCAGAGGCACACCATGAAATAGCAGCAGGGTTGAGCCAGGCTCCTGACTCGCAAGCCAGTGCTCATTCCAGAAAAGACAGAGGTGCAAGAGGGGCTCGGAGCCCTGGACCCCACCTTCTTACCCCACATAAACTCCATTCTCCTGCTCTTGGGGTCCTGGGATTTTGGCAAGAGTGGTGGTGGTTGGGGGGAGGGACAGGGACAGTTTGGCTGGGTGGGGAGGACAGCAGTGAAGCAGTTAACCTTCACCTCAGCCTCTGCCAAGCCCCCAGCTGTTTTTGCCCTTCGTGTGCTGGGTGAGTTATTAGAAACAGCTGTTTGGAGATGAATGCCTGGTCTGGAATCCGGGGGCTCCTCACAGCAGCCCCTCTGTCTCCTGCTCCTCCACGCCCCTGCCCCCGCAGCCTCTGTGGGGAGGCTGGCAGGAGTTTGCTGAGGGGCCCTTGGGGTCTGGGTGAGGAGGGAGAGAAGAGGGAATAAGGAAGCCAGCGGGGAGACCCCTGAGGCCAGGAACCACCCCAAATCCCCATCCCAGGCTGAGGGGCTAGACTTCAGCTTTATCGGTGAGGTGCAGGGAAGCTGGCCCTGGAGATCCCCCCAAACACCGGTCTTTCCCTCACCTCACTCAGGTCTGCTCACTTGACAGGCACAGTTCTGTTCACAGGACATGAGGGCAGATGTGTGTGCACAGGGGAGGGAACTGAGAAGGGGACACAGGCACTGGGACCTCTCAGCTGCTCAGGGCAGGACCTGGGCAGGACCCCTGGGTCCTGAGGACCTCTGTAAACATGAGGCACTTCCATCTCTCGGGTGCTGGGGTCTGGCTCCCCAACTCCCTCCAGGCCTGGCCTCTGTATTTGACCAGTGGTAGGAGGGGGTGGGGGAGGGGTGCAGGGAGACTGAGGAGAAGGGACAGCAGCCTCAGCACCAAGTCCGAGGGGCTGGGGCTCCTGGGAATGGGAGTAGTCGTACCACTGAGTGTTTACTGCTTGCCAGCAGCTAGTTTAAACCCTTGACGTGCTCACTATTCTCTCACTGGGTCCTCTCGGTATCGCTACGGCACTGTACCTTCCTTTACAGGCTAGGAAACTGAGTCCCAAAGAGGCATAGTAACTTGTCCAGGGTCCACAGCTAGTGTCAGAGGTGGACCAGCCTGGAGGCCAAAAGCTGAGGCTCAGAGGCCGGAGAAGCAAGGAGGGGGCACAGGCTGGAAGACAAGGGACTAGGGAACAACCTGTTACTGTCACATCACTATGCTCATAACTAGTAGTTTACATGCTTTGAGCTGTTACTGGTGCCAGACACAGTGCTAAGCGCTCCATGTGTAGTAATGTCTTCGAGTATCAGGAGAGATCTATTATTAGCCCCATTTCACAGATGATAAAACTGAGGCCTTGGAGAATAACTATTGCCAAGATTCCACAGCTAGGAAAGGGAGGGGATGGAAACTGGGAGAAAGGAGCAAAGGGTAAGGTGGGGAGTCAGGGGGGAGATGGAAGACAGGGCTCGGGAGAGGCTCCACGCTGGAAGCCTGTCGCCCTGAGGCAAGGCTGGTGCCTGCATCTGGGTAAACGGGTAAGGCCATGGGAAGTGGCCAGGCCTGAATCATCATGCCCCCACCTCTAGGCCCCATGGGGGTGACTGAGCCAAATCTTTGGCCAGCCTCGGCGCTCTCTGCCCTGCTGCCTAAACATGGCACAGTAACCAGAGGGCGGGCATGTGTGGTGAGCTGAGGGCCCTGGGGGGTATGGGCAGACACAGAGCTTGCCTGTGGCCATAGCCGTGGAGTGACCATGGGGACTGAGTCACAGAGCAAACACTCAGGGCCCATAGACACAGGAGTGACTGTCCAACTCCCACCCAGCCCCCTCCTATATGGCCACTGCACTGACCTCTTTCTCTCAATTCCGCTGGTGAGCATGTTTGGAGGAGGCTGAGAGCAGAGCTCTAGCAGGATTTAGTAACCCTGTCTTCCAGGGAGTCCAACTTTGCCCCAGATGCCCTGCCTGAAGGCGGCTCCCGCTCAGCGTACCACTTGGGCAGGCAGAGGAAAGTGCACTGGGTCAGGAGGCCCAAGTCCCCCAGCTTGTATCCAGGGTGAGTGGTTCTCTGTGCCTCAGTTTCCTCATCTGTAAAATGGGCTTGGCAGTAGCTGAGCTGCCTCACTGCGGGCTGATTGGAGAGCACGTGGGATCAGTCAGGGAAAGAAAGTTGGAAAGTGCAACTGTGGCTACAGATTTGGGGATCTTATTAGTAGTTACAAAACAATTCTGGTTGCCCCTTCCCCTGCTTTTGAGGGTGAAGGTGGAGAATTCTCTCCCTCCCAGGGACTCCTTGGAGATGTGGAGCCATGCCTGGGAATGGAGCTGAATTTTGCTCCTTTCTGCCCAGATCAACTGGAGGCTTCTCTCCTTCCTTTTGCCCTGGATACCCTGAAGGATGGTGCTGTGTTGGGCTCTGGCTCCCTGTCCCTGGTCCCCTGCTCTCTTCCCAAGAGGAGGGTGGCTCTTCCCATATAGCCTCACAGTCTCTTGTCCTGACCCATATGGCCTGGAGCCTGTGCACACTCATTTTGAATTAATTTTATACTCATCATTTTGTACATGGAGATCTTCTTCCGAGACAGAAAGGACACTGACAGTGTCCGACACCTCTCCGCTGCCCACCCCTTAAGGTCCTGGCCCTGTGCTAGGTTCCCGAGAGCACACACTGCATTTCTGCAGCCCGTCTAGACTGGATTCCCCAGTGCAACCCCTACATGTTGCCACCCCAATCCCCTGGCCCCCTAGGACTCACGTGTCACAGCTTCTGTGGGGACATCGAGGTCAGTGCTGTCCAGGGCCTGGGGGGCCCCAGGGCCATTGCCTTGGGGCATGGGGGGTGCTTCCTCCTCCAGGGAGCCCTCTTCTAGCACTGCCTCCACAGGGTGAGTGGATCCTGTTCCTGCCTCCAGCCCAGGCAGAAGGGGGGTCTGGGCTAGGAAAAAAGCAGACAGGCAAGGTGTGCCCCTGGTGCCCTCCTGCTTGCCCAGCCCTGGTCCCCTTCCTGCAGCCCAGGTTGCCCTGAGCCCTAGGTTCTTGGTCTCTTTGTACAATTACCCAGCCCTAACCCTACCTGGCAACAGTGCCAGACTCCAAAATAGACTCCAAACCACAGCACGTGAGTAAGCAAGGGTGTGTGTGTGTGCACGCGTGTGCCTGTGCACGTGTGTGCGTGCATGTGCGTGTGGTGTCAAGAGAGGAAGGGATGCAGGAGGGAACAGACAGGTGGTCAGTGATGGAGAGATAGGGACAGGCACCAAGAGTGACAGGGAGAAAGAATCAAAGGGACAGTGACAGGTAGAAGCGGTGAGAGAGAGAGAGCACCAGAAGGCGGGGGATCGGGCACAGAAGGGGAGAGGCCCAGAACCCGCGACAGGCAGCCTGGGATGGGAAGGAGACTCAGCAGTAAAATGGGAATCAGCGATGGAGAGAGATAGAGACGGGGCAGAGGCGAAGGGGAAGGGAGCTCGATGCAGGCAGAGTGAGAGGGAGACAGACAGTGAGAAATTGGGTGAGAGAGAGGGTGACAGCGAGAGAGTGAGGGAAAACCTGGGTGAGGGTAAAGCTGAGGCCTGGGCGGAGGGGCACAGGCAGGAGGAGAGACAGGCAGATGAGCGTGCTGGGAAGAGGTGGACCGCAGCCACACGTAATTACAGTGACCGGCTCGGCCCTCCGCACGGTGGGCGGAAGGAAGGAAGGGAGCCACCTCCAAACCCACAGCTCCCCGCTCCCCAAGGCAGGACTCGGCCCCCTGGGCCCAGGGGGAAAGGGTTAGGGGGATGGGCGGTGGAGGAGGGAAGCAGGAAAGGGCCCCGGTTCCCACACTCGCAGTCACAGGGTGTGGGAAGGCCTGAGCGGAGGTAGGGAGCAGGAGGGTGAAGGCAGGGGTCACGGGCCCAAGGGCCAGACTGGCCAATTACAGGGTGCAGGGCGCTGCCCGGGCCTCTCATCGGGCCTCAGGCTGTGCAGCTGGAATGACGGGGCCTCCAGAGGGTGCTCCACATGCCATACTGAGAGCAGGAGGACATAGAAACAAGAGATTCAGAGGGACACAGAGACCAAAAGAGCATGGGGAGGGGAGAGGAGAGGGACTCGGGGAGAGAGAGAAAGATGGAGGGCAAAGGAGGTGAAACCCAGAGAGTAAACTATCCACAGCCATTCGAACACAGGACACAGAGACCGAGAGAGGCACCTGAGGGACAGAGAGATAGGCAAAGTCTAGTCTTGGAAAGAAATCAAAGATGAAGAACAGAGGGGCTCACATATGGGGTACCGCTCTTTCTCCAAATTGGGGGGAGAGGAGGGAGGTAATTAAAGTTGGGCATGCGGGCCTGGGGGACAGGAACATCTTGAGGGGAGAGGACAATCCAGGGGCTCAGCTGCCTCCCTGGGCTCTGAGCATCCCTCTATGGCCTCTGATTCTCAGAGACCCTGAGCAATCCTGTTTCAAAGACCCTGGTCTTTCATGACGAGGGGCACAGAGGCCTCGGGAGCCCCAAGTGGGTAGCATCAGGAGCAGACATGCTCACTCCTGCCCGGGGAAAACCACGGGCTCTGCCTGGAGATGGGAGCTGGGGCCCAGAGGCGAAAGGGGCTTGGGCTCCTGCGACTTCTGGAGGACTCCAGAGTTCTGTGTTGGGGACAGACACTTCATGGTGCTCACTGCTGCTCCATGGACACAGGGTGGGTTCTCTAGCCCTATCCACTCTTTGGGACTGTTGAGAGCCCCATCACCACGTAGGTTAAGGAGAGAGAAGTCAAATGGCTTTTGGATGATCACAAACTGGGAAGGGGTGGGGCAGAGGGCTGGGCTCGGGGGAAGGCGAATGGCGATGACACCAGGGAGGAGCGATGCTGCCTGCTAGATGGTGCCTCTCGAACCCTGAGCCGGTCTGCAGCAGCTCAGACAAAACTTTTAGGGCTAAGACCCCAGGTTGTGTGTGAATGGGAATGCTCAGGGTTTCGGTCCTAATTCCCTGGAAAGAAGGGGGCCTGCCCAGCTCCAGCTTCTGGCCCTGAACTGGGAGCACCGAATCTCCCGTGTGGTGATATGAAAAGGCCGGAGAGCACTGGTTTTCGCCAGTTACCAGCTTGGGCAAGTTCCCGGGACTTGAGTCACCTTATGTGTAAAGGAGGTTCTTAACACTTATCTCTCAGGGTTTCAGAGAGTAATGAAATGCTCAGCAGTGTCCTGGCCTGCAGGGCCACTCAGGAACACTTCCACCCACCCACTCAATCCCCTCCCCGCCCTCCCTCCTTCCTTCCTTCTCTCTGTGCTGGTTGGTTTAACATTTATTAAGTAGCTACAATGCACCTGTTGTATGTCAAGCACTGGGTAGACCAAATGAGAAAGACAGGTCATTGCTTCAGTTCTTCTTCTTCAGGGTGGAGTGGGGGGTAGTCACACACTGAGGGTTGAGAGTGACAGTAGGAAGATCTTGAGGAAATATGGAAGCACAGAAAATGGGCACTTATCTCAGGTGTGTGCACAAATGCGCGTGCACTAGGATGCTACTGGAGGAGGCAATGCCCACACTGGATCTTGAATAGTAAGTCAGCGAAGAAGCAGAAAAGGCCATTTCAAGAGGAACAGCAGGAACCAAGGCCCCAAGGTGAAAAGCTGCAGCAGGAATGAGGGAAATGACAGCATGTTGCAATACTGAGGCCGGTACACCAAGAAGGATTGCTGGGGCCTGGTGGCCGCTTCCTAGGCTTTCTCCTGAGGTCACAGGGTACATGCAGGTAACCCTGTCAGTCCTGCAATAGAAGGAGCCAGACTGTAGCTCTCTGGGCTGCCAGGGTTGGAGAGGGAGGAAGGTGAGAAAGAGGGGTTAGGGAGTCTGGTCCCCATCTCTGCTTTCCTCTCTCCATGTCACCACTCTCTGGGCAGTCTCTAACAGTCACCTAGAGGGCTGGTGACCTCAAATCTGGTGGGAACAGGGGATTATAGAGAGCACAGACTATGACCCGAATTCTAGGGTGAGCACCAGGCCTCTCAGAAGGGAACCAGGAAAGGGAATCCAGTTCAGGCATATTGACCTGGAAACACAAAGGCACAGCATGTCCTGGGCTCAGGAGGGGCAGCGGAGGGAACTCAGCAGCTACCCGAGGGAGCCACACTGAGGGCAGGAGAGCAAACTGTGCGGGATGCCCAGAGACCTGCAAGCAGAATGAGAAGGAACAGAAGTGGCGGGAAGACCTGATCTGTGAGTGAGATGCTGCCCAGAGGGCCCACTGCCAAGATGCTAGACCAAGAACAGCTCTTGCCAGGGCACATGGAGCAAAACAGCCAGACACGAAGCAGAGCCCAAGTGCTCAACCATCAAGAGGTGTAAAGAGCCCAGTTTTCCTTCTCACGACCATGGGACCCTGCTGTCCAGCCGCCAAGGGGAGAATATCTGTGAGGAAAAGTGCCCAGAGGGATGCCCCCTAGAGGGTAGATGCCCCATCCCTCAGCAGAGTGGGCTGGAGGAAAGGGTGGCCAGCAAAGGCCAAGGGCCCCCATGTGGATTGCAATTCATGTTCTGCATAAAGGCACCTGCCAAGGGGGGCAGGGGTGGGACTGAAGACCTTCGTTGTGGCCTGACCTCCTGGAGGTGCCATCAGCTCAGCCAGCTGCATACCTGCTGTATCTGGCCAGAGGACCACCTTTTCTAATGTGCACAAAGGGCCACATGTGCTGGTGGCATTTCTGAGCAGAAGCCCCAGCCCTGCACCTCTCTCAAGGGTCCCCATCTGCAAGCGGGAAATACAGAAAGGCTACAGCTCTTTGCCTCGACATACTTTCACGGCTAACACAGGACAAGATGCTGGTCAATGCTCCAAGCTCCGGAAACACAGCCCAGAAGAGAGTGAAAAAATCATGTTTAAATCTATCAGCCCAGGAAGGTAGGGTGAGAGACCCACAATCTCAGCAGGGACCCTGTGGGCTCCCTCTTCCTGCTGTCTACCAAGTTGAGGGGTACTCCTGGATTGAAAGAAATGGGGCGGCCTTCCAGGTGGGCTGGGTTTGCTCCAAGGCTGGAAAGTGACCACAGTGATCAGCTCTAGTGCCTGATCCCTCACACCCAGCCTTCTCCATTGACTTTGTGGACAGTGGGTCTGGGCTTATCCCTTGGAGCTCTGATCATCTCTATAAAGAGAGGGCCGGGATCTGATCTGCTCAGAAAGTGGTGACTGGAACCCCATACTCCAGTCTCTCCCTGGCCTGATATTCAAGGCTTCAGTCTAGATCTTCAGCCTAATTCATGGACAAGGACCACATGTTACAGGCAGACTGACCTGGCCCCAGGCCTTCTGACCAATCCACCCATGCTTAGATTGTTCCTTTTGACCAGGAGGTCCTACCCCTCCCTTCTCCCACTCCCCAATCCAACCCATCCTTCATAACTCAGCTCCAACTTTACCTCTTCCTCTAGAGAGCCTTCCCTGACCACCCCCCAGCCAACTGTCCCCCCCTGAGTGGCCTCTTAACTTAGCACTCAGTACCCCCTATTGTTTATTATAACTCGGTAGTGAAGTCCTGGCTCCTCAACCACACTGCCACCTCCCTGGCTCACTCGCTTGGGGCAGTGTCAGCGTTCATCTCTGCACCTCCGTGGGGTCCTCAGCAGATGTCTGTTAGTGAGGACTGAGCTCTGGAGCTTGGAATGGCCCAGGTCAGGGAAGGAGCGAGAATGAGATGGTGAGGATTGGGGGTGGCACCTGGCTCTGAACTCCAAGGCAAGAATGTGGGCTCTCTTGATATACAGTTGTGACACACTGGTCACAGTCCTAGGCTATGAGGCTGAGGACTGGAGAGGGCTTGAGCTGGCCAGTTGGGCTGGGTTGGGTTGGTTTTATTTAGGTCCGAAGGCTCCAATTCCCCAGGAAATTCAATTTGGAACCAAGAGCAGGAATGTGACGCCCCAGTGCTGGGCAGAAATCTGCTGTGGGTTACGGAGCCAGGCTTCGGGGCTCTCTGGGGGTGGGTGGGGAGAGGCCACTGGGGGTGCCAAGGGTGTGGGGGCTTGGCCACCTGCCCCAGTCAGAGCTGCCCTGAGTCCCCTTCACCCTATTTTCATCTTACTTGCTGAGGGAGGGGCTGACTGGTTCCCTGGCTGTCCTGCCAGCAGGACCCCTGGGGGGGGGGGAGCAGCACCGTGGCCTTGCTGTGCCGTCAGGGCTCAGCAGGGAGCGTGGGGGATTCTGGTCTCGGATCCAGGCGTCTGTGGGGTTTTGGCTGGGTCTCCTGCGGTTTGGGCTTCCTGGGCAGCAGCCTCATTCTCTCAAGGTGGCAGAGCCAGGCCTCCTCCTATGAAAGCCACATTGTCTGGCTCAGCCCAGCCTGGGGAGGGGGCTCCCCGGGGTGCTGGGGGCCTCAAGTTACAGCCCAGGGTTTAACCCTCCCAGGGGTCCACCGACCCACGTCCCCTGCCCAGCACATTTAGTCCCTCCTTTCCCTTTGGGACTGAGAATGGGTCCCACAGGGAGAGGATCTTGGAAAGAGGCACTGGAGGAGGGAGCAGAGAAAACAGATAAGCCGAGGAAGAAAGCAGGGGAGAGGACAGGAGAGGAGCAGGGGGCTGAGAGAGGAGGGAAGCTGAGAGGAGAGAGAAGGTTCCCAGATGCTGCGCAAGCCTTCCCAGCCCCTGCCTCTGGCTCCCTCCAGGCTGAAGGAGCCCAATTCTTGGAGGCGCTTATTAGCCAGAAGCCCCTGCTCCAGGGGCCCACGGAGAGGAGGGAATCTGCGGATTAGTGGGGGTGAGCAGCAGACACATTAGTGTCATTCATGTGCTGGCCCCTGGCCAGAAATCTCCCACTAGTCCTGGCTCTGCTTTAGGAGACCCCCCTCCCACCTCCATAGCCCCAGGTGCCCAGAGTGCCATCGACCTCACTAGGCAGACCTGGGAGCTGAGACAAGCCTCTCCAAACAGGCAAACCAGCCTCTGTGGGTGGATGTGGAGACTGAGGCCAGAGTGGGGAAGGAACTTGTCCAAGGCCATGCAGGGAGTTGTGTCAGAGGTCCAGGACCAGACCGTCATTACTCAGAGGCTCAGAGGGGAGAGAAAGGGGGGGGGGGGGGTGAGAAAAAGGCAAACGAATTAGACTCACATAGAGCTGGGATTAAAGTCGTGAAATCGGGGCCTATATTCCTGCGGCCAGCCCTCCGCCATGAACAAATCCCCCAAGTTCCCGACTTCTCCTACCCTGTGTTCCACAGCGAGCCTCCGCTCCCTTCTGCACCACGAGGGGGACTGAGGGCCACGGCCCCTGCTCCCACCCTCCGGGAGTCACAAACCCTCCGTGGGTAGGGAGGCTGCTGCAGGAGCCCTGGGGAGGTGACAGACCCTGTGAGCTAGAGAAAGGGGTGTGTGTGCGGTTGTGTCGCGTTGCCCCTGCGCGCTAGCAGGGCAGGAGCGGGAGCGGCGGGGACTGGTCAGGCCCCGTGGGGAGGAAGGGGAGCGAGACCGAGGGCAAGAAGGGGAGGGGCCGGGTCCTGTGGCGGGTTTAGGCAGACAAAAGTTTTCGGGAAGCGTTGGGCTCTGGTTGGGTTGGGGGAAGGGAAGGGGAGAAAGGCTCAGACACCCCCACCCCCGCCGGAGGCCCCCATAAATATTTACACACTGGGAAGAAACGGTTGGGACACAAATCCCAGACGGACAGGCGGACTGCGTCGTGTGTGCGTGTGTGCGTGTGTGTGTGTGTGTGTGTGTGTCTGGTGTTGGGAGGGAGGGGAATTAGAGCCAACTTGGCACCGTCGCCGCCTGCGCTGGGGCCCTGCCCCCATCACCTCGGCGCTCCACTCTTTGGACCCCCGCCCGGATAGCCAGACCCCTCGCCCCCACCTCCACCACGCTCCCCGACACAGTCTCCTCGTGTCTCCGGGAGAAGGAGGGGGGAGAATTAACACCCCCAGCCCGGAGCCACCCTACCCGCTCCCGTCCAGCCTCCCTCTGCACCCGGGGTCGTACCTGGGCCGGGGGCTGCGCTGGGGGCTTCATGGGGCGCGTCGCAGTGAGGAGGGTGCTGGCCACTCACCTGGGACATCGGCCCGGGACCTGCGGAGAACAGGGCTCAGCGGGTGGGGCCGACCTTCCCCCCACCCCGTGCGTGCGGGGAAAGGGGAACTGGCAGGGACGATCCGGCTGCAGGCGGGCGCCTCCCGGGTTCCAGTTCGGCCCCCGACTAACTTACTCGTGCAAACTGCGTGCTCCTTTCTCGCCCCTCCGGGATCACGGCGCGGGGCCTGCCATACGCGCCTGCCCAGGGCGCCCCCGCCGAGGGGCCACGCAGCTCCCTCCCCCTCACTCCCGCCGCTCTCCCATTTCGGCGCCAGCTCCAGCCCCGCGCCCCCGGCCTGCTTCCTCCACTCCCTCCAGCCCCCTCCCTCCTTCCCTGCTTGCCTCGCGCCCGCCTTCCTCCCCCGCCCCCTCTCCCCGCCCCCCTCTCCCCGCCCCCTCCTCGCGTCCCCTGCGCTCCCCGCCCCCCGCCCGCCCCCCACCACCGCCGCGTCCCTTCCCCCGCGCGGGGCTCGGCGCCGCCAGGGCCGGACGCGCCTGTCCGCGGGGCGCCGCGGCCCGAGCCCCCACAGGAAGCTGCCTCCACGCGTTTCTTCCGCGCTGGCAGAGCTGGGCCCCAGTCTCCCCAAATCTCCACCCCCCCCCCGCCGGACCCAGCGCCCCGGGGCGCTGCGAGGGGCTGCGCGCTCCCCTTCCTCCGCCTGTTCTAAACTCTGCAGAAGTCTGCGGAAAGTCCGCGGAACTGAGGCACAAAACGCGGACACCACAACCACTTCGGGCTAATTGTCTCAATAAGTGTAACCCCAAATCTCCTTGTCCCAAAGGTGGGAGCGATTGAGTTCCTCAGGCACACTTTGCCCCCCCCCCCCGCCCTTCTCGGGGTCCTAAGCCGGGCGCCCCGCGTCGGGGGCTCACAGCGGTCGCGCTCACCCCCCAGAGGTTGTCCCCCCGGGAAATCGGTGAGTGACTAGGTCTCCTTCCGAGTCCCCTAGCAGTTCCGAGCATCCCGAACCCCCCCAACCCCTGCCAGCTGTGCGTGGGAATTTGCGTTAGAAAACCGACTTTGGAGGCAAAGAGAACTTCTCCCGAGTTCACACTTTGTTTGCGCTGCGGACTGGAATCCGCGGCCTTCCAAACTGCGGGTGCGGGGGGGCACGGGGAGAAAAGGGGCCCTTGCAGGCGGGGACAGCGGGGCGGCACATCGGGGACTGTGTGCCGGGCCTTCCTCGGGGCCGTGGGGGTAGGAGGGACGCCGCTGCCAGGCATTCGGGGGCTTCAAGGACCCTCGGCGTGACCCCGGGACCGCGTCCCCCGACCCTGCGGCCCGCCGGGTGGAGCCGCGCGGGCCGTGGGGTGACAGCGTCTCGGCCGCACTGGACCCCGCCGCCGCGGAGCCGCGTCTGGACTCCCCGCCCCGCCCCGCCGGCCAGCCAGCAATTGGGGAGGCGCCGGCGCCCGGCCAGCTCTCCTAGTCCCGCGGAAACGGGGGGCTGGGACGCAGGGGGCCGAGTGGGGGACGGCCCCGGCCCGGAGGCCGCTACTTACTGCGCTCGGAGGTCCTCCAGGCGCCGTCTCGGCCGAGATCGCCGTGGCCCCCACGGCGCCCGCCGAGTTCCCGCCCCCCGGGCCCGAGTCCCCGTGGGGAGCCCGGGTGGGTCCCGGGCCGGGAGGAGGGGGTCCAGCTCCCGGGGCCGGGCTGCCTGCTGCGGGGGCTTAGCCGGGCGCCCCGGGAGCCAGCCCCGACCAGGCTGCCGTCTGGGAGCTCTGGAGATCGGGGCGGACTCCCCCTTCCTGGCAAGGGCTGAGTCACCGGGACCCGCCCGGGCCGGGGCTTGGCGACTGTGCCTTCTCACCGGCTCACCTGGGCCCGGGGGCTGGGCCTCACCCGCCTCCAGGAGCGGGGCGAGGAGCGCGGCTGTGGACGTCGTCTCCAGGGCAGCCCCCACCGTCTCTCTGGGCCCCGACCCCAACCACAGACCCTAGCGCTGCACCCCACCCCCTTCTCAGTCTCTATCCCGAGACCCTAAGCTCTGGATCGGCCCAGATCCCCAGCCTTACTGTCCCAAGTCGCCTGCTTGAGCTCAAAGTCCTCTGAATCTGGCCCAGTACAAACTAATATGTCTGGTTTGTTAGAAATGTAAAATATGCTTTAAATTTAATCCCACATGCTGGTTATACAAATGTGCTCAGTTTGTGAAAATTCAGCAAATTGAACATTTAAGCTTTTTGTGTGTGAAGATTGCACTTGAATAAAAGTTTTAAAAAAATCAACACTCGTTAAAATCAGCATTCCTGGGCAGAGCATGGTAGGGTGTGATGGCCGGGTGGTGGACCTTGGCCCCCGTCTCCAGTTCAGATCCCTGCTCTTGGGGAAGTTCCTTCACCTCTCTGAGCCTCAGGAGGGGTGAACATTGGGGCCATCCATGTGGAACCCAATCATTTCATTGTTATCCAGGACCAGGACTAAGGTCTGGGATAAGTGAGGTAAGTGGGGCACTCATCTGGGGGGCAAAATTTGAGAGGGTGCCAAGATACATAACACTGTAACCCAAAATTTTTTAAAAACGAAATCAGCAAATTACAGCCCTGCCAGTCAGCTACCTGTTTTTTTTTTTTATAAATAAAGTTTTATTGGAACCAGGGTCGAGGTTAGAGTGAGGTGAGTGACATTAGATAGTGCAAATTCAGGGTTAGATCCTGTCTTTATTTAAAATGTTGGCATTTTGTTCATCATGGTTTTTTTTTGTATTAATTTTGATTTTTAGATATATTGCAGGAAAATACTGTTTATCTTAATGATTGAATATTTTGATGTTCCCTTAAGTTTTACACCTGAGCCCTGAGTGCCTCACTCATTCTAGACCTTACACACCCCACCTTAGTCCCTGGCCCATTACTCTATGCCTGAAGGACCTGGCTAGGGCTCCAGGGTAAATAATCAGAGGTTGAAGTTATCCCCTCCCCCGCACCACACACACACACAACACTAGGCTGGCTCTGTCCTCAGATCAGGGCTAGCTTTCCTGGGGTCAACTGATCAGAGTAAAATGTAAAGCCCCTACAATGGACTCCAAGCTCTATGAGCTGGGCTCTATCAGCCTGGACCTTTATTTCCCTCATTTCCTTCCAGCCCTGCTGCTTCCTGAGTTTGTTTTTTCAATTTGCCTCACGTGCTTGCCTCAGGGCCTTTGCACTTACTGTTCTCCCTGCCCAGCATGTGCTTCCCCTAGATATTCATGTGGGCCCCTTCCTCTTTTCCTTTCCTCTGTTTATGTCACCTTCTCAGAGAGGCCATCCCAGACCCCTCACTCTCTGTCCCTTCACACCACTTAATTATTCTTTGTAGACCTTTTCATCACTTTTCCCATCTGCTTGTTTATTGGTAGAATGAAAGCTTCAGGAGCGAGGGGACTTTGTCTTGCCTGCTCGTGTATTCCCTACAACTGTACCTGCCATGAAGAGCTCAATAAGTATTTCCAGTTTCGCATATGGGAAAACAAGAGAAGGGGCTAATGCAAGTCACACAGTGAGTTAGTGGCAACATCCTACTAAATCCCAGGTTTTCAGACTATCACCCCAGTGCTCTTACCTCACCCCACCCCCAGAGCCCTCTAGGCAACCAAGGGTGACAGTCACCCTGCGCAGCTCTCCCGTACAGTCCTTTCAACACAATGCACTAAGCAGGCCTGGCCCGGCTCCAGTCCCTGGCGTCCACCCTGCCCCAGCGGCCAGCAGGCATGTCCAGCTCTTCCTGGCTTCCTGTCTCTGGCCTGGGGCCAGCCGGCCGGGCTGGGTTCTGCAGCTGGACCACAGCTGTGGACTCCGCCTTGCCCCGGAGAATGTCGGACAGCACACTGTGGAGCAACCTCCCTGCAGAGGGCTATGTAGAAGGGGGTGTGTTTGTGTGCAGTGCGGGGAGGCTGCTGGGTAGGGATTGAGAACCTCCAACTCCCCCAGGACTCCCTCCCTGACAGGTACCAAGTGGGGGTGGGGCCCTTCCTGAAGGAAATGACAAGATGCGAGGTGGGGAGCTCTGAGCCCCAGGCCCCATTCTATCCCTCTCTCCTACTCCTGGTGATGGGAGATAACCGCGCTGTGTCACATTTAGTAACTAGGGGTTGGGTATGCTCTACATGCCGGCCCCTCGCTAGATATTTCTAGATTTGTTGCTTCCTTTAATGTCCACACAGTTACTATCCCCACTTTACAGATGAGGAAAGTGAGGCACAGTGAGGTGAAGTGACTTCCCGTGGTCACACAACTAATAGTGGGTGCCCTGGGACATGTACCACAATTTCTGAGGCCACGGGCAACCTTTCGCAGGTACATAGAACTGTGCTATTCTTTAGGTGTCCCCAACCTCCAAGCCAGCTGCTGAAGACAGAGACATAGCCCTCTGCACCCCTCCTCTGTCTCATTGGTAATTGGGGTACCAGGAACTTGGCAGAGGATAGTGGAAAGAGTGGGGCTTGGTGTGGTGTCCTGCGGAGCCAGTTTGCATCCTGGCTCAGTCACTTCCACCTAGCTATGTGATTTTGGGCAAATCGTTTGAACACACTGTGCTTCCAGTTTTGTGCAAACCTGGTTGGATAGTTCCCGCCTCTCAGCTGGGGGACAGCTGAGTGAGCACAACACTGGTACAACATCACGGGCTCGCAGCGAATGTTAACTCTTGCCCAGTACTTGCCTCCTGCATGCTCACCCAGCAGCCAGTGAGCGCTGGACGGCATGTCTATTATTGTGAATCTGATATACAAACCCTTAGATGGTGCTTACTATGCAGCAGGCACAGTTCACAGCACTTCACATGAATTAACCAGTTTAATTTCACAATATTAAATATCAATTAATATGAAATATCCATTTTTCTCTGATTTCTCAGAGGAGGAAGAAACCGAAGCACAGAGAGGTCAAGCAACTTGCTTAAGCTCCGCAGCCCTCCACAGGCTTCCTTTCAGCACCGTGTTGCCTGGCCGGAGGGAGGGGCTCAGGTTCATCCATGTCGTAACATGTATCGGAACTTCATTCCTTTTTAATCCTTACCCAAGGATATATTTTTATTGATTTTAGAGAAAGAAGAAGGGAGAGAGAGAAACATCGATGTGAGAGAGAAACATTAATCGGTTGCACACTGTAAATGCCCCAATCAGGGATCAAACCTGCAACCTGGGTATGTGCCCTGACCGGGAATCGAACCCACAACCTTTTGGTGTATGGGACTGTGCTCCAACCAACAGAGCCACTTGGCCGGGATAACTTCATTCCTTTTAATGATTGAATAATACTCCATTGAATGGGTATACCACATTTTAAAGACCTATTTACATGCTAATGGGCACTTGGGTTGTTTCTGCCTTTTGGCGATTGTGATAATGAGCATGAGTGTACAAGTGTCTGTTCCAGTCCTGCTTCCTCCAAACTAATTTGACAGGGCACCTATATCAATTTTTAAAAATTGAACCTCAGCCCTGGCTGGGTGGCTTAGTTGGTTGGAGCATTGTCCTGTACACCAAAAATTTGAGGATTTAATTCCAGGTCAGGGCACATACCTAGGTTGCTGATTCAAACCCCAGTTGGGGTGCATACAGGAGGCAACTGATCAATGTTCCTCTCTCTCTCTTTAAAAAAAAATCAATAAAAACATATCTTTGGGTGAAGATTAAAAAAAATTGAACACCAATCCCAATATATGTCTATTTATAAATTATATACCTACCTGTGTTATTGTGTTAATATATAATGTACGTAATAAATATACATCAAAGTAAAAATATGAAAAAGTGGGACAAAAAGTAAATCTGAATGAACCCTTATAAATAGAAGTTTATGTAAATTGGTGTTTCTTTCTTACCCCCACCTTGGAGACAAGAATGAACTGCTCTTCCTGAAGGAATATACGTGATTGACAGCCCTCCTTCAGCCGGCTGGTTATAGCTTTTCCTGGATCCAATCTGATAGGAGATATAATCACTTCCCTCACAACTCCCCCTCAAATAAACATAGCTTTTGCAATACAAGGTTGTGAGATTTATGGACTGCCAGGAAGCCTCATTTAAAATTATTTGCCTTAATCTGAAATTCCAGGGGTAGAATTTCAGGCATCTGTGTGGAGCAGCATTTGGAGGTGGGGAGAGAATTTTATCTACCTCTCCGGCCCTGTTCTCAGCCTACAGGTGTGTGTGTGTGTTTTTAAGTTTATGCTGGCACAACCAGCTTATTTTATTTGCTGAGTCTACAGGTTTCTGAGGGCAATCTGACATTATTGAAGAGAACAAACAAAGTAAAATAGATGGAAAGTGCAGAGAGTGGGATTGAGTCAGATAATCAGAAAGTGCTTCTGAACAGCCAAGAGAATAAAACAGGACCACGGGTGATGAAGGAGACGGTGGAGACGGAGGAGGGTATTGGCCAGGGGTGTGTGTGTGTGTGTGTGTGTGTGTGTGTGTGTGTGTATCCTGGTCACTGAAGATGGCTATGGATTCCCATTGGAATGACAGGTGCTCTGGCCTAAAGAGGTCAAGCTGATGGGCGGGGCGGGGGAGGGGGGGGTGATGTCAGATTCCCACTGAGGGGGAAAAATCACTGAGAGTTGGGCGTGGGGTTTCCTTTCCGCTTTGGGCCTTGCAGTAATAAGAAGCAAAGCATTTTCACATTTCTCACCTCATTGAATACCATCTGTATCAATTAGAATCCAATCAGGAAAACAGAAAACCATCCTAGGTGCTTCAAGTAGAAGGGGTCTAATGCAGGAAATTGGTTACAAATGTCTTGGAAGGGAGGCGTTGGTGCTCAGAGGCTGGGAAGCTGCTGAACACCTGGAACAGCTGCCACTGAGCGGCAACCAAGGAACCTGCTCACCCACTGAGGCTACAAAGCACCTACCGCAGGTGCGGGTGCCCGCCGCTGCTGCCGCGGCTCCAGAAGTGAGCTGCAGAAGCACATAAAGCTGATGACTTCTCCCTCCCTCGTGCCTTCCCATCTCTCACTGGTTCCTCCCGTTGGCAGAACTGAACTGGAGCTTGGGAAACGCAGTTTTCAGGCTTCCAGCACCTGCTGAACACACAGGAGTGGGAATGAAGCGGAGCCAGCGGGCAGAGGGCCAGCACGCCACAGTAGCCACCGCAGATCCCCACTAGAAATAGTCACTGTTGACCAGTGTATTTTCTGTCTCCTCTCACCAGCGGACAGGGTACTGTTTGTCCACCACACTTTCTCCAGCACCGGGAACCGGGCCCTGAGTCAGCGCTCAGTAAAAATGTCCTGCCTGGCTACTGCATCCTTTCGCAAATAGAGAGGGTGAGTGTTCTCTACTTTTAGCACACAAAGAAACCAAGGTCCAGAAAGTCATGACTTGCCCAAAGGAACCCAGCTGCCTTGACATGCCCATCTGGTAAGCCTCAGGATGGCTTTGGGCAAGGACAGGGCTGAGTTGGCGGCTGCCCGCCCCTGGCCACACCTCCCCGTCTGGCTGCCCCGAGCAAGTGATGTCTCTTTCATGTCTCACGTGCTCAGGGAGCCGAGGCCAAGAAGGGCTGACTCAGCTGTGACCTTCTCAGGGCTGGTGACTTTCTTCTGTGCGGGACATAGGGTGTCCTAGTCCTATGTACACTGCCCAAAAGGCCATGATGGAGGTCAGGTAGTCTGGACAACTGAGGCAGGGCTGGAAGAGCTAGGAGGGAGCCCCTGAACTGGCCCCTCCCTCCTCTGTTCCCCAGGGTGGAGTCTCCACCATGGAGTCACTGCTATACTTATGGTGACCATAATTCCCAAACCCAAAATTGGTACACATGGTTAGACACACATGACTGTCCTTATGAGAAAAATGGGAGAGTGTTAGAAATAGGGTCCACCCCAGAGTTTCTCAACTTTGGCATTATTGACATTTTGGGGACAGATAATTCTTTGTTTGGGAGGCTTTCCTGGGCTTTGTAGGATGCCAGTAGCATTCCCCTCAGCTGTGACAACCAAAAATGTCTCCAGACATTGTTAAATGGCCCCTGGGTGGGTGGGTGGAGGAGGGAAAGTCTCCTGGCTGAGAAGCACTGATCCATCCCCCAAGCCCAGGCTGTGTCTTTACACTGCCCAGTAACCCAGAGACGGTGCCCAGTCTGGCAGGCAATATAGCCCCTGCCCCTCAAGGGAGAGAGAGAGACACAATCCTGCCCCTAGTCTGAGGGAGGAGACAGACCCTGACCTTGGGGGAGTTTGGATGGCCCCTGGAGAAGAAAGAAACACGGTGGTTAAGAACACGGACTTGAAGCCAGAACCCTGGCTTCAGGTCCTGGCTCCACTATTTTTAGGACAAGTTCCACCCTCGTGCCTTGTTTCCTTGTCTGATAGCATCTATCTTATAGTTTTATTAAGTTGCTTATTATTTTATTTATTTTTACAATAGACTTTACTTTTTAGAAAAGTTTTAGATTTACAGAACAATTGACAGGATAGTACAGGGCTCCCATATATATCACAACTAGTTTTCCTTATTATTAACATTTGTTATAATCAGCGAACCAATATTGGTACATTATTACTAACTAAAACCCACAGTTTATTCTGATTTCCTTAGTTTTTACCTAATGTTCTTTTTTTAAAATCCTCACCTGAGGATAGTTTTTCCACTGCTTTTCAGAGAGAGTGGAAGGGAGAGAGAGAGATCGATGTGAGAGAGACACATCGATCGGTTGCCTCCCCCATGCGCATCAACCGGGCCAGGGATCGAGCCTGCAACCGATTCCGGTTTGACCAGAATTGAACCCGGGACCCTTCAGTCCCCAGGACGACGCTCTAACTGCTGAGCCAAACCGGCTAGGGCCTAATGTTCTTTTTCTGTGCCAGGGTCCCATCCAGGAGAGCATATTAAATTTAATGTCCCTTTAGTCTCTTTTTTTCTTTTTTTTAAATATGTTTTTATTGATTTCAGAGAGAGGGAGAGGGAAAGAAACATCAGTGATGAGAGAGTCATTGATCGGCTGCCTCCTGCACACCCCCCACTGGGGATTGAGCCCACAACCGTGCATGTGCCCTGACCGGGAATCGAATCTCGATCTCCTGGGTCCTAGGTTGATGCTCAACCACTGAGCCACGCCACCTGGGCCCCTTAGTCTCCTCTTGATGACCTTGACAGTTCTGAGGTGTACTGGTCGGGCATATGGTAAGATGCCCCTTTATTGGAATTTGATGTTTTTCTCAGTGTTGGACTAGGGTTATGGATTTTGGGGAGGAAGATCACAGGGATAACGTGCCCTTCACATCACATCCTGTCCATAGTACATCCTATCAACATGATTTAGGACTGTCGATGTTGACCTCGCTCACCTCGAGGTGTTTGTACTGTGAACTTACCACCTCCTTTCTGACCGTGCGCTTTGGAAGGAAGTCACTAAGCGCACCTACACCTAAGGAGTGGGGAGCCTCATAAGGTCTTTGTGAAGACTGAATAAGTTCAGAGATGTCACGTCCTTAAACAGTGCCTGGCATGGACAAGCTCCACCTAATGACTTGCTGTGATGGCGATGATGGGGAGACACTCTGAAGAGACCTTGGACAGCCCCCACGCAGAGGCATACCTAGTGCGCCTTGTGAGACAGTGCACTGTGCCAGGCTGAGGATTAATGCCACCCCGGGATGCCCCGGGAACTTACGGATATGTTACCTGACATGACAAAGGGGGTTCTGCAGATGCGATAAAGGGTATGGCCTTGAGATGAGAAGATAACTCTGGATTACCCGGGTGGGCCAATCTAATCTCGTACATCCTTAAAAGTGGAGAAACTTCCCGGCTGAAGGTACAGCTAGAAGGAGCAGTATTATGACAGAGGTCAGAGAGGTGGCAGCCCAAGGACTTCACCTGCCGTTGCAGCTTTGCAGATGGAGGGAGGGAGCCGGGGGTTCCAGAAAGGCCTCTAGCCCTGCCAGCACCTCGAGTTTAGCTCCAGGAGACCTTTGTTGGACCTCTGACCTGCAGGACTATAAGATAATACATTTGCATTGTTTAAAGCTGCTGGCGGCTTGGTAATTTGTTACAGCAGCAATAGGAAACGAATACAGGTACTGGGGCTTGAGCAGAAATGACTGTTTACTAACGGCAATGAATCAGCTGGCCAGCCCCATTTCTCTGCAAGCTCAGTGCTTCCTAACAACAACAAAAAACACCGATGCTGATTCTTGAGGGCCCGCTTTCTGTCAGGCACTCTATCAGGCCTTTTAAAGCACCGTGTTATTTAATATGCATGCCATACCGTATTAGAGCACAGACGGAGGGAAAGACCTTTTGCCCTATGCCTCCCAGTTCAGCTCCCTGCTAATAATGAACTCTCAGCAAGTTGGAGGTGCCTCTTCAGTAAGCCAAAGCCCCTTTCAACCCAAAGGGTTAAAGAAAGAGTGTCTGCTATCTTAGAGGCCTCGGTCCAAGACTCCCTAAAAACAGTCCTTGTAGAACTATCAGAACATTGCCGGAGTATCTGGAATATCCTGAAGCCATTCATTCATTCATTCATTCATTCATTCATTCATTCAATAAATATCCATTAAGCACCAACTATTGAGCCCCTGCCCTCGAGAAGCTCCAATCCCATAGAGAAGAGTGGGGCATAGACTGGCATAACTATACCCTGGGCCAGAGCAGGACTGTGGCCTTCAGGAGCACATCGTGGTTCTTTAACTGGGGAGGAGACACCAAGCTGAGGGAATCTGGGAAGGCTACAAGGTGGCGGTGTGTTTAACTTGAGTCTTGAAGAACAGATAAGCTTCACAAAGCAGAGATGTCAGCGACATTCCAGGTAAACAAACAGCACAAGCAAAGGCAGAGAGGAAGGGAGGTGGGGGCCCGGGGATTAGCTCTTCTACTCCTCAAGACATCCTAATTGATCAGGTACTGTTATTATCCCCATTTTGCAGAGAAACAAACTGAGGCACAGGGCAGTTGAATGACTTGCCCTAGAGCACACCCAGCTTATAAGTGGTGAGTTGCGGTTTGCGGCCCTGCAGTCTTAGTCTTTTCATCACATCAATGAACACTGATGGAGCCCCAGTGGGTGCCAGCTCTGTGCTAGGGAAACCAAGGTGACTGGGTGGCCCTCCCTTGAGGAGTGCCCATCCGGAACAGGAGGTGGGTGCGACCTCACTGCACACCTGGAGAGTGTCCTGAGACATGAGCACAGAGGCGGGAGTGTGCGGAGGCCAAAGCCTGGCTCCTGGGGAAACCTTTCTCGGGAGGGTGGAAGAGGGAGCAAAGTCGAAAAGGAGACAGGGAAAAGCGGCCGGAGAGCTGGCAGGGGCGCCAAGAGGGCAGAATCAAGCTCATCCTTAACACGTGCCGGCCGGAAGGACACACCGAGGCCCGGCTCACAGCCTGCCCCCTTGCTTTTCACACTCCCAGCTTGTCCCGCAGAGGGAGGGTCTCCTATTAATGCTAATGCTCATTCCACCCGCACGTCCACGCTCTGTCCGTGCTCTCACCCGCAAACCGCCCCAGTCACCCCTCAGGCCCAGGCTGCACACACTAGTCATGCTGCACCCTAAGAGGACAAGCCAAGGAAGAAGTCCTTGCAGGCTTTGGAAGTGGGCCTAGGGCTGTTTGGACAAAGGATTCCCAAATATTGGGCACGTGGTGCATGCTCTAAAAGACAAGCCACGTGCCCTGGAAGGGCGTATTTCTTTGGCCCCATGAGCATCTTGTTCTGTCAGGGACTCTGGCTGCTCAGGTCTAAAGCCCATTTTGGATAGACTCATCGAGGCCCTGGGATAGGCCGAGTAGAGCGAGGTTTGAGCAGTGGCGCTGCAGCTCGAAGGAGGCCTGGGGTGGTGAGAGAGCAGTGTGAGCGGGCAGGGTGTGGAGAGGTGGCGGGTGAGCATGAGGTGAGGAGCAGAAGGCAGAGAGGACAGAGCCCTCTTTCAAGAAATTTGGCAGGAGAACGAAGTAAAGCCAGAGGAAGGGCGCTCAAGGGGGAGGTAGGAAGGAGGGAACGCTTGTGTTTGTTTGTATTTAGAAGGCAGTAGACAGAAATATGTTTTAGTCTGAGGGAAAAGAGTCTGTGGAAAGAGAGAGAAGCTGAAATATCAAGGGGAAGAAAGGAATGAAGAGAAAATATGACCAAAAAGGATCTTATTTGCTTCAACAGCCAGGGGATATGAGGGCTTCAGAAAAGAAAGACCCCTTCTCTGAGCAAAGGTGGGGAGAGATGAAGGGAGCCCTAGCTGGGTGGTCCTTGATTTTCCCTTTTTTGAACATTTATTGAACACCCACTTACTGTGTGCCAGGCACTGTTTAAGTGCTAAGCATGGTAAATCTTACCCATTTCTCACAACAAGCCTTAGGGTCAGTACTATTATGTCCCCTCCAATTGACAGTAAGGGAAACAGAGGCACAGAGAAGATTAGCAAGTGGCCCGAAATAGCACATCTAGTTAGTACTGCTCTTAGCTTTAGACAAAGGGGCCTCTGATCTGGGGGGTCTGCATTTTAGAAGGCTCTGAATGTCATAGCCACACAAAAATAAATTTATTAACAAAGTAAGGCTTTAGTTTCTCTCCACAATAAAGTAATAGCGACTAGATTTACTCTGCTGCCTTAAAAAGCTAGGACTCCAGACAAAATATATGAAACAATGATTTTCAGACTTTGGACAAAGGCAACTCACGACTATGATCCCTTAGAAAAGGGAAACAAATGAGGTGAGCCCTATAATTACCCCAGCTCACTGCCGGAGGCGGATTCCAGGCCTCAGTGCAGGGAGGGGGCGAATCCAAACAGAGCTTGGATGTCTTGCTGATTGAGAAGACAGATTTGGAGTTCAAGAGGCCAAGGTGCTAGAATTTGCAGGGCAGAGTTCCAGGGAGGGGGAGCTGAACATATATCCAGAGATCTGCAAAAGTGTCTCCTCAAGTCTTTGGCTGAGTACTGATTTGCACACACATGAAAGGAAAGGCTAGGAGGGAGCCACTGAAGGCAGAGCAATGCCTGGAGCTCACACAGGGCTGGGATTAGTTTGTGTTCCCAACAGGCAGAGTGGAAAGACCTCATAATACATGGGGTATTGGGTACAGTCCCCAGAAGGCTATTGCCTTAGTAGAGGTCTAAATTAACCTTAGACTAACAGCTACTCTGTATCTGTTCTGAAAAATTTCTAAAGCAAGCCTCAAAAGTACATTTTATTCCAAGTATTTTAACTATGTGCCAGAATAAAGTCCAACACTACTTAAAGGAATGCAACAAACTCCAACACCAAACAATGGAAAATTCACAATGTCTAGCATTCAATCAAACTACAGACTAATATCCCTCATGAACATAGATGCAAAAATTAGAAACGGAATTTTAGCAAATCAAATCCAACAATACATAGTAAGGATAATACATCATGACCAAGTGGGTTTTATCTCAGAAATGCAAAGTTGGTTTCATGTCTGAAAAGCAATCAATTTAATTCACCATATTAAACTAAAAAAGGAAAACCATATAATCATTTCAACATCTATCCCCAATAAAGACTTTCACAAAACTAGGAATAGAAGGAAAGTTCCTCAATGTAATAAAAAGCATCTAAAAATAAATGAACAAACAATAACAAAAGGCAAGCAAAGAAGTAGAAAGTATCAGGAGAAATATTAATCAGGAGAAATATTAAGTATCAGGAGAAATATTAATCAATAGAAACAGGCCTGGAAATGAATAGATGAAGGAATTAGCAGAGGGCATTGAAAGAGATAATATAAATGTGCCCCCTTTGCCTCATATATTCAAGAAGGTAGAGAAACACTGAACGTTATGAGGAGAGAAAGAACTTATAAAAAAAATCCAAATGTGATTTCTGAAGTGAAAACTACAGCATCTTAAACAAAAAAATACCCAGGATGTGATTAAGAGCAGATAAGATAATGAAGAAGAAATGGTCAGGGAATTTGAAGATATAACAATAGAAAAACATCCAAAATGAAGCCCAGACAGAAAATAAGATGGGAAAAAATAAATAGAACATCAGTGACATTTGAGGTAATATCAAGCAATCTAACTAACACACAAGTAATTGGAGGCTCAGGTTGGGGTAGGGAGATAAAAAATAAAATCGAAGAAATAATGGTCAAAAAATTCCCAAATTTGATGAAAACTAAAAACAACAGAATCCTAAGGATAATTGAACCCAGGCATAAGAAACATAAAGAAAACCATCTAAAATCACATCATAATCAAATTGTTGAAAACCAATAATAAAGGGAAAATTGTATAAGCAGCCAGAGGGAAAAAGACACATCTCATATGGAGGAACAAAGACAGCATATTTCTCATGAGAAACTATGCAAGCCATAGAACAATGGAGAGGGGAAATTACTAAGAGGGAAAAGAAACTGTCAATCTAGAATTCTATATTTGCTATAAATATCTTACACAAATGGAAGCAACCTAGAGACTTTTTCAGACATAGAGACTTGTTCAGACATAGAAAAAGTGGGATCTAGACTAGACAAAGCAAATTTGAAAAGATGTAGGAAGCAGAAACACTTATGCTTCCTGGTTTCAAGACTTATGATAAATTACAGTGTGCTATTCATGTATAAGCAAACGATCAATTGGTATTCATCAATTATAATTTGTATTTTTTCCTTTTAAATTTTAACAGATAATGTTGAGTATTTATTTATTTATTTTTTAAAAATTCTGTTGGTGGTTTTCTTGAATCTTTTTTAAAAAAATATATCTTTATTGATTTTAGAGAGAGGAAAGGAGAGGGAGAGAGAGAAATAGAAACATCAATGATGAGAGTCATTGATTGGTTGCCTCCTGCACGCCCCCCACTGGGGATGGAGCCCACAACCTGGGCATGTGCCCTGACCAAGGAATCGAACCCCGATCCCCTGGATCCTAGGTCAACGCTCAACCGCTGAGCCATGCCCGGCTGGGTGAGTATTTTTTTTTAAATCTAAATAATTTTAATTCTTTGATTTTTAACTTTACTTTAAAATGCATTTATAATAAAAATATACTAAAATCGTATACTTTGAACACAATTACATTTTATTTTTAATCTTTCATATCATTACTGTCAATAAGACAATTACATGGGAATCGTGATAATAAGAACATAATTGGTGATTTTAATGAAACGAGAGCAAGATAAGGAAATGTTATAGAATAAATATATAATTCACGAACTGTGAATTTTTATTGATTATTTGTGCAGACATTGACAGCCCATCAACAGAACCCCATCAACATAAATGTACAGTATTAATTAAAATCAGTGGTTTTTATCTTTTTCTCTCTTTCATCATAGAAATACCATAGCTCTGTGCATATACTTATGCATACACATACATAAAGAAGATATATTTGTCCGCCTAGGAAGCTGGAACTTATTTTAATTTTATTAGCTTTATTTGTAACTTTTAACTATCAAGATATGGAATTTGTGGGCTTCCTTTGCACTCTTGCCCTGAGGCGCAAACAAGAAGGCTGGGGCTGTGTCTGGTAGGCGATAGACCCAAGACCTTACCCAGGTGGTCTGGCCCCAGGCCCTGTGCTCCCCACTGCACCACAATGCCTGGGTGTAGCGAATGGGAAAGGTTTTGGGAAAAGTAAAGCACAGAGAAGTTTCTGGAAGAGGCCTGTGAAGATGTCAAGGAACCCCATGGGGAGTGGAGTTTAATGTTGAGGAGGAAAGTTTGATGGGTGAAGGAGGTAAGGAGAACAGGTTACGGGGATAGGGGTGCTGGCTTTTCCTCTGGGGACAGCAGACTCACTGAAGTGGGGTTATCAGGAGAGAGTGTGTAGCCTGGGGCTGGGAGTCCCTGGTTCTGACCCCTCCGTTGAGCTGGCTGTCTTTACTTCAGCCACCGCCCTGGTACTCTCAGAAATGGAAAGCTAGTGTCACCTGGCAATCTTAAAGATAGATGCAGGGGAAACAAAGCTACGCATTCCATTCTAGCTAGATACAACAGGTCCTCAAGGTCATCGATGGGTTCTTGGAAACTGTGACTTTAAGCAAAACAAAGTATAAGGAAACCAATTTTACCATAGTCTAGTTGATATAAGCAAGAGTTAAGCTTCTATGGCATATTTATAGTCACAAAAACATCACCAAATTTCTAAATAAAGACCCCAAACAGTTTTAATATTTAACATTAAAATAGATGTGAGCTATACACACATTTAAGAAAGATTAATAAAAACAAATAAGATAATATTTTCCAACCCATTTATTCCAGTTAAGAGTCTCAGGTGGCTGGAGCCAGTCCCAGCAGCTCAGGGGGCAAGGTGGGAACCCACCCTGGACAGGATGCCCTTCCATCGCAATCGCCTGTACCCACACTCAGCCTGGGACAACGCAGACACTCAACTCACCTCATGTGCATATTTTTGGGGTGAGGGAGGAAACCAGACTCCTGGCCCACACAGACATGGGGAGAACATGCAAAGTCCTCATAGACAGTGGCCCTGGCCAGGAATCAATTTTTTCTCTCACCAACATTAAAACAAAAACGACATTATTTGGTTACCTGCTGCACTGTTGCCTGCCAGACACTGCTAGATGCTGAGCCACAGATAGCTGGTGTTAGAGGCAGGCTGGCACTAAGCTGAGATCTCAATATTTGATGATATAAAAGGATTGAGAAAGAATTGAAAATGCAAAGTTATTTTTTGCCATGCCCGAGGTCCACCAAGTCATCTCCAGGACACCAGTGATATAGCCCATGGTGTCTGGGAAACGCTGCTCTGGGTCAGGCTCCAAGACGGTGCTCATCCGAGAGGCCCAGCCCAACTCCTACCATTCTGTCTCTCACTGATCTAACGCCCTGTGCTGGGTGCACTGGTTCCAGACACAGCCCTCAACAGTTTCTCTCATCCCTGGGCCATGTCGCTCGTCCTACCTGGAGACGGAGGCTGCTTCCCCGCCCTTGTTCTGGGGTGGCCTTGGGACTCGCTTTGACTGTAGGATGCACAGAAGTGGTGTGGTGCCAGCTCCGGTCTAGGTGACCACTGAGCGCTTCTGCCTGGACACCCTCTCAGCCCTGGGCTACCATGCAAGAGGCCCATCCTGCTGGACAAAGAGGTTCATCCAGGGCCCCCCCATTCCCGCTACCCAAGCTGAACTGTCAGCAGAATGTGTGACCCCAGCCACTACGTCAAGGAGCAGAGGATGCCCAGCTGAGCTCCCAGAACTGGGAGACATACTGAGTAGCTGTTGTTTTAGGTGACTAAGTTTTAGGGTGGTTTTGACACAGCCATAGACAACTGAAACATATGCCAAGCATTGCTGAGAGCCTTACGTGTGTTATTTATGTAATCCTCACAACATCCCTGGGAGAACGTTACTTTTAGCTCCATTTTACAGATGAGAAAACCCAGACTCAGAGGGTGACATCACCGTGCTCACGGTCTCACAGCTAGAAAGTGGTGGAACCTGGATTTAGACCTAAGCCTGCCTGACTCCAAGATGGGCAGGACAAGGGGATGGCTAGGGGACCAGGCATGGGCACATGTTGCAGTGACAAGCAGGAGGGGAGTGTGGTTTTGCCCACCTCATGTCCCAGAGGACCATCCTGGTGCCACAGCAAGAGCCTGGCAGGCCAAGGAGGGCAAGTGCAAGATGAAATAAGAGCCCTGGCTGGTGTGGTTCAGTTGATTAAGCATTGTCCTATGCACCGAAAGGTCTCTGCTTCAATTCCTTGTCAGGGCACATGCCCGGGTTGTGGGCTTGATCTCCAGTAGGGGGCATGCAAAAGGCGGCCCAATTGATGTCTCTCAAGTTAATGTTTCTCTCCCTCTCTCCCTCTCCCTTCCTCTCTCTCTCAAATCAATAAAAAAATATATGTATTTTAAAATATGGAATGGGAGACCAGGTTCTGCACCGAAGGGGAGCTCCAGGACCAGAGATCTTCTTGGCCAGGAGCTCTTTGACCCAGGCAGACCCGAGGCCCCCACCCTGCCTGAGACACCACCAGACTTCACCTGGTCCCAACTGGATATTATGTCTGTAAAGGTCTCCTGGCTCGTCCAGTTCACCACCCTGGGGACCCCTGTGGCAGCCTCCTCCTGCTCAGTGTCCACAAGGTTATGGTCTCAGGGCTGCCCACACTGGGCATTTTCCTAGCACAGAGCTGGAGTCCATGGGCTGAGGGATCCCATCGGGCTTCCTTGGGGTATGAGGTTTTCCTTCTCCTGAACTCACGGCCCCCTCCTGCCTCTCCACATCAGGCTCCGGCACCCTGCCAAACTGCTCAAGTCACAAGCTAAACTAGAAATCCCCGTCCCTCCAGATGCTGGATGCTTTCCCTGGCGGATGGGAGGGGAAGGACAAGGTGGCCCATTAACGACGCTCATATTACTCAGGCATGTGGAGCAGGGAGTCCTTGCTAAGCCCACACCGGGATTCGGGGCTGGCGAGGTGCAGAGCTGGGTGGGGCCCCTCCAGCCATCTGTTTGCATGAGTTTACTAATTCCCAGGTGGGCATTCCCTTGGAGGTCTGGGAGGAGAAGGGACGATTCTGCACAGTTGCCTGGGACGGGGAGAGAGAGATGAGAGTGATGACATGGAAATAGCAGGGGAGTCTGGAGTGTCAACTCTGGTTCACCTTTCTTCTCTGGAGATGTCTGAGACCTGAAAGCCATATTTCTCAAAACTCGCTGGAAGTAGGGACCCGGCTGCAAATTAGTTTCCACTGACTCGGTGCGCTGGCTGCTATTTGGGAGGCAGCAGTGAGCGCCCCTTCTGGCTGCTCTGCTCACAAAAGGGTGGAAACGAGAGGTTTCCCTATCGGGGCCTTCCAGGGGCCCTTCCCGGCTGTGGAGAGACAGCCGGGGTGGTGGCAGGAGCTTCCCGATCCCTGGATGGCAGTTGTGGGGTGTGTTCTTGAACTCTGAGCTCCAGTGGGGCCTCAGAGGGTGTAGCCCCCTGGCGGGTCCCATGTGGCCACCTCCTCTTCTGGGAGGCCCTATTCTCTGCTTGGAGAGTGTCACACAATTCTGGTAAGAGCCACACCTACTTCTCTAACACCTTCTGAATGGCTTGTCTCACCTCTTCTTGCTCCCTTTCCTCCATTTTTTGGTATTTTTTAGAGAGAGGGGAAGAGGGGGGAGAGAGAAACATGGATGTGAGATTGAACATTGATTGGCTGCCTCCTGCACTCCTCCTGCCAGGGCTCGAGCCCACAACCAGGGCATGTGCCCTGACTGGGAATTGAACCAGCAACCCTTCTGTGCCCAGAACGATGCCCAACCAACCGAGCCACACTGGCCAGGGCCTTCTCCTCTATTTTTAAATCCTCTCCCCAAGAAAGCTGCTCAGCTCCCATAACCGTCACTTCTACGCAGATAAGAAGGCAGCCCCCGGTGTTGCAGGAGCAATAGACAGAGGATCCAGAGGTCGACAGCACAGCCCTGGAGCTGCCACTCACCACCTGAGCACAGGGAACATGTCCTTTCTTCTCTGTGGCCTCAGTTTGCTAACCCCTAAAATGATAGTGTTGGATGGAAGCTCCCTCCCAGCTTGAACCTACAATGATTCATTCCCCAAACTTGTAATTGAGGGCTGCTGTCTGACAGCTACAGGGCTAGGTGCTGGGGAAATAAGGTGAGTGGGCCTGGTCCCTGTCCTAGGAAGACAGGCAGATGGATGCACAGAAATGGAACACAGAGGGCCACCTGCGTGTAGGGAAAGAATGAACGCGTTCTGCCAGCCAGGGTAAGGAAAGCAGCAGTCTCTCCTCGCCTCCTTGCTAGGCTTCCCATTCCCCGGGGAACAGCCACTCACAATTCTTGTAGACGAATCCTTTGAATTTTAGCACCACGCCTGCAGAAAAGAGACTTGCATCACTACGTTTTTGGTTTTTCAGTTTTATGTGCCACCACTTAAGCTCTCACCTTGTAATATGTAGGTTAAATTCATCTTTCACCTGCCCCCCATCATAACTTTTCCCCCCCGCAACCCCTTTTCATCCCCCATTCTTCCAATATGGTTACATGGCCCTCGTGGTTAGATGGGAACTCAATGTCTTCATTATTATGACTAAATGTTACTTATAGCTAAGCCATGTAGTATGCTATTATTACTTTTCTTTCAACGTTTTGTTCTTTCTGGAGTTAATTGTTATTTCCTCTTTTTATTTGCTTAGTTTTCCATTTACCCATGAGTGATTCAACACCCAAGTTTTAGGCGTTCTACTCATTTCATCTTCTTGAAAAAATCTCTCCCAGAGGCCTTGACTTCTCCGGGCAGACCTGGTTGCTCTCTCCACTCCTGGTGCAGGACCCTAATCTCTCTCTTACATTGATCTTCTGCTTCCTTTTATGTTTTTTGTTTTTTGGGGAACACATCTCTACTGTGAGAAACGGTGAACCGCAGTTGCAGGTTTTGAAGAATTTTCACGTCTTAATATGTTTTCATCCTACATGTAATTCATAGTCTGGCAGGGTATGGAACTTTAGGTTGAAAATAATTGTCTTAGAACTTCAAAGGCAATGCTCCATTATCTTCAACGACAGTGTTGTTGAACGACCAATGCTATTTTGAGTTCTGATCCTTTAATGTGACTTATTTTTAATATCTAGAAGTCTGTAGGATCTTCTCCTTGTCTGCAGTGCTCTGAAATTCCAGGATGGCTTGGTGAGGATACATTTTTATACACTCTTTGGCCCATTCAGTTTGGAAATTCATGTCCATCAGTCCTGGAAATGCTCTTGAATTACTTTTTTAGGGGCTTTCTCTTCTCTGTTTTCTCTCTTTCTAAGTCTCCTATTATTTAGATGTTGGTCCTCCTGCACTGGCCCTCTAGTTTCATTGTCTTCTCTGTTTTCCTGTGTTGTTCTTTTGTTAGCTGTCATTTGGGAAAGATATCTTTACCTTCTCGCCTTCCTGTTTAACTTTCATTTCTGTTACATTTTTCATTTCTGAGGCCTTATTTTGTTCTCTGAATGTTCACTTTATAGCATCTTATTCTTATTTCATGGCTACAGTAACATATTCCTCTGTGAATAAATGATTTTTTACGAAGTTTGCTTCTACCTCCATAATAGTGTCTTCCAACTTGTTCTCACCTGTTTGTCTTTTATCTGTTTATCATATTAGATGCTTTCGGTATATGTCTGTTGATCCTTGGGTTTCGGCACCTGTGGTGGACCTTTGCTGCCCTGGCCTTTAGAAACCCTGATGTAAGAGCCTCTCGCTTAATCCTCCCCGAGTGTCCCTGCCTCAACTCCATCAGTGTCCCCCAGCCCTAAGGCCCCTGTCTTACCCACTCCAGGGGAAGGGACCTGCCTGCACAGGGGAGGGGAGGGGATCTGGAGGACTAACTGCTCCTTAAACTGACTTTTAACCAGTTCACTTGAAAAAAAAATCATTTAATTAAAAAAAAATTATTGATTTCAGAGAGAGGAAGGGAGAGGGAGAGGGAGAGAGATAGAAACATCAATGATGAGAGTCATTGATGGGCTGCCTCCTGAACGCCCCGACTGGGGATCGAGCCCACAACCCGGGCATGTGCCCTGACCGGGAATCGAACCTCCATCTCCTGGATCCTAGGTTGATGCTCAACCGCTGAGCCACGCTGGCCGGGCCACCACTAAATTTTTTAAAAGCAGTTTTAAGTTCACAGCAAAACTGAGCAGAAAGTACAGAGAGTTCTCTTACGCCCCCTGCCCTTCACGCAAAACCTCTCCCACTATCAACATCGCCGACCGGAAAGGTACGTTCGTTACAATCAGTGAACCTGGACTGACGCACCATTGTCCCTGAAAGTCCAGGGTTTACGTTGGGTTCACCCTCGGTGTTGTACGTTCTGTGAGCCTGAAGGAAAGAATAAAGGCAGGCACCCACCATTATGATTTCATACAGGGGTTTCACTGCCCTAAAAACCCTCCGCGCTCAGCCTATTCGTCCCTCCCTCTCCCAACCCCTGGCAAACACTTACTTTTCACTTTTTAAAACTGACCCTGACCCCCGCTTCTGGAGGTAGCCTGGGCCGGCCAGCCGCTGCCCCCGAGCTTGGTGGGGACCCCAGAACATAGCGTGGGCCCCTCTCAGCGCCCCGCGCGGCTGGCTGGGGACCCGGACTTCTCTGCCCACCTTCTCCCCAGCTTCCCAAATCTGTTGCTGATGTCTTCTGCCTTGCTCTGTCTGTTTCTCGGCCTATACCTTAAAAAAGAAAAAAAAAGTCCCTCTCCTGCAGTTGAGCAGGGCTTGGGGAGGGCATTAAGGAATGTGTGAGCTCAGCCCACCACCTTCAATTAGAAGTTGCTCCAGTTGGGTTTCTGTTACTGAAATTCAACTCGATTAGACCAGCCCCCTCCTCTTCTACCTCAACATAAGCTCGTCTGTACGTCCTGGCTGCTGCCCGGGGCTCCCGGGGCTCCCTTACCTAAGGTTTGAAACCACGGGGTCCCCTGAGCACCTTCGTTTCCCTTGCCTCCTGTTTGTGGAACCAGCCTCTCCTTCCTTCCTTCCTTCCTTCCTTCCTTCCTTCCTTCCTTCCTTCCTTCCTTCCTTCCTTCCTTCCTTCCTTCCTTCCTTCCTTCCTCCCTCCCTCCCTCCCTCCCTCCCTCCCTCCCTCCCTCCCTCCCTCCCTCCCTTTCTTCTCTCTCTCTCTCTCTCTCTCTCTCTCTCTCTCTCTCTTTCTTTCTTTCTTTGTGTCCCCCTCCCATTTTCCTTTTTCTCTGTTCACAGCCCCCACCCAGATCCCTTCCCATACCCGGGCCTGAAGGGATGCCTGTCAATGATCTTCAAGTGTCCCCGCTTCACGTCTAACCTATAAAATGTCTTTTTTAAAAAAAATCCTCACCCGAGGATATTTTTTCCATCGCTTTTCAGAGAGAGTGGAAGGGGGAGAGAGAGAGAGAAACATTGTTGATCGGTTGCCTCCCGCAGGCGCCCTGACCGCACATGCTCTGACCCGGGCAGGGTGTGTGCCCTTAGGCGGGAATCGAACCCGGGACCCTTCAGTCTGCAGGCCGACATTCTAACCACTGAGCCAAACCGGCCAGGGCTACAAAACATCTTATAAAAAACAAAACAAAACCAGCCATGGACATGTCATTCACTGCTCAAAAATATTTTGTCTAGAGTGAAATGTTCAAACTCCTGAGTTTGCAGGCAAGTTTCCAGAGCCTGCCTCCAATCCTGCCACGACTCCTGGGCACAGTCATCTGAACACACTGGCCCTTTCCCACGGTTCCCTCTGCCCTGCTACCCGGGGGGGGGGGGGGGCTGCCCACACCCTCATCTAGGTTCCCAACCGGGAATCGAGTGTGTCACATCTCCGCATACATACCTGTCTCTCTTTGGGGTTCTCTGAGGACAGGGACTGTGTCTTATCCATCCGTACACTCAGGGCTTAGCTTGGGGACGTCTATGCGGTAGGTGCTCCGTAAAGGTTGGGTGTATGAATGACCGACTTTATAGTTACACAGCTGACCCTTGACCAACACGGGCTGGAACTGCGCGGGTCTGGATTTTTCAATAAATGGACAGCCGGACCTTCATATCCTCAGGTTTTATAGCCACAGACTCAACCAACCGCAGACGCAAAGGGCCGACTGAATGCATTGTTTTGTGTCGTTTTACATGAGGACGGGACTTGCGAATCCTTGGGTTTTGTATTTGCAAGGGGTCCTGGGGCCGATGCCCTGGCAGATACAGAGGGGTGATTGGAGTTAGGTTTTTGGGGGAGTCAAAAGTTGTACGCAGGTTTTCAACGGCTCAGGGGTGGGCATCCCAGCCCCAGCGCTGTTCGAGGGCTGACTGTACTTCGTTATTTGGGGGGGTGCAGTCCTCTCCATGCTGCGGCCTTCATTATCACTATGCGGACAGGTTTTCTAGGAAGATCTTTTTAATAATTGAAAGCCCTTGGAAGTGTCATAAGAGGGACCTTCTCTGTATCAAGGATTGCGTGCAGCTGAAGGAAGGGATGTTCTTTTGCATATGGCCTTATCTTGACTGATAGATTGATTGATTATTTTAATTCTTTACACACCAGAGTTCTCTCTCCAACTGTCCTGTAGGCCCCCGAGGGCGAGGCCTGTGCAGAGCAATTCCTTTCAGCATTCCCCTTAGCACCCAGCACCGCGGGGTGTACAGTAGGTGCTCTAGAAAGATCTGTGGCTTGGCCACGTACACTCCCAGCAGGGGACCACACAAGGGCTAGTTTGGGTGACTCTCTGGGATGGAAGCAAAATCAGGAATCCCAGCTGGGCCTGGGGTCAGGCCTGGGTGACAGTGGTGAAGGTGTGACAGGGAGGACCAGTGACTATGGGCGAGGGCATCTGGGACAGACAACCGCAGGCAAGGATTCTTCGGGAAGCAGGGAGCAGGAGGGGGATGGGAAAGGAGTTAGGTGGAGCGAGAAGGAAATGCGTGTGAACCGGAGGAGCCCCGCCTCTCTCCCACTTCTCCTGGTCCCCCTGCGGTGCCTGTCAGAGCGGCCTGTCTGCACTGCTAGTGTTGCCTTCTCCCCGAGGGTCTCTGCTCCTGGGTGGCATTCTCACCCCCTTTCTTCTCCCCACTTCTCCAGATGTGAGTTCCGTGACCATTTCCAGACTCCCCCTCCCAGAGGGGGTCCTCACCCCTTTTTCCAAGCAGCTGGGGCCTGAGTCCTGGGGTCAATAACGAGGGGAAGGGGTTGTGAGAAACCCTAGTCTGATGGAGGAGAGAGGACATGCTCACACACCTACACATGCCTGGGAGTTTATAGCTTGAGCCTCTCTGCCTTCTCCCCCCCCCAAAAAAATATATTAAAAATACACAAAATCAGCTTGGCTGGTGTGGTTCAGCAGTTGAGCATCGACCTAGGATCTAGGAGATCACGGTTTGCCTCCTGGTCAGGGCACATGCACAGGTTGTGGGCTCGATCCCCAGTCGGGGGCGTGCAGGAGGCAGCCGACCAAGGACTCTCTCATCATTGATGTTTCTCTCTTTCTCCCTTCCTCTTTCTGAAATCAATAAAAGTATGTTTTTAAAAATACACAAAATCATCATAGCTGAGGAAATTAATAATAAAACCTTTCCTTGATATTCCATGGCTGTGTCCCCCCTCCCCTCTACTTCTGGGGTCCTTTCTCTCCCTTTGCTACTAAACTCATGGGGAGAGAAGTTCACCTCTGCTTCCACTCCACACACTGACTCCTCAGCTCTTCACTCTTTCACTCTTGCTCTCCTTAGAAACTATCCTGTCCTATGGTGCCAGAGGCTTCCCATTGTCAGATCCCTGCTGCTGCTGCTGGTGGTGGAGTCTCCCAGGCCTTGAATTCTTTGAACAGTGCAGCCCCTGTCGCTGCAGACCCCGGCCTTGGCCTCGGGACCACCGTCTTCTGGTTCTCCTTCCTCCTTGCCCGCTGACCATCTCCATCTTCCTTCATAGCCATGCCTCTTGACCCATGACCAGATGTAGGCCCAGAGCAGCTTGATGTCTTGCCCCCTGCACATCCAGTCTAACAGTTGACCTCTTCCTTGGTCCTATCTTGAACCCCAAAGGGCTAAAGGGTGGGAATTCTTCCAGTGGCTCAGCACCCAAAACTTAGGATCATTCTTTTGTTTTTAAATAAAATATTCCAGCCAAACAAAAGGTACAGGGAACAATAGAATGAACCTCTGTGTTCTTACCACACAGTTCAAGTGTTCCCACCACACAGTTCAAGTGTTCCCATCACCCAGCTAAACTGTTCCCACCACCCACTTCAAGTGTTCCCACCACACAGTTCAAGTGTTCTCATCACCCAGCGCGTGTTCCCACCATTCAGCTCAAGTATTGCCACCAACCAGCTCAAGTGTTCCCACCACTCAGCTAAAGCATCCCCACCACTCAGCTCAAGTGTTCCCATCCCCCACTTCAAGTGCTCCCACCACCCAGCTCAAGAATGAGCCCTTATTGATATACTCGAAGCCCACTGAGTACCCTTCCCTATTGTATCCCCTCTTCCCCCAGAGGCAGCCACTATCCTGAATTTGTTGTTGACCATTCCTACAAATTCTTTAAACCTCTGCCACATGTGTAGGTGCCCTTACATGATATTTGGGTTATTGCGCACGTTTTCAAGCACTGTGTAAATGGCAATGCTTTCTATGTATCTTCCTTCCACTTAGCTTTTCCCCCTCACATTCACTCTGCTGATACAAGGAGCTCCTGTTCATGTGTTTTCTCAGCAGTATAATACTCCATTGTAAAACTGTGACTTTGGGGGGTACAACTGTTTTTGTAAATTTTTTCTTTGGTAACTATGTGCTGTCCCAGGAATAGGCACCTAGGATATCTCCGGTTGCTGTCATTCTTGACCCCCCCTTTTCTCATGAAGCCACCTAGCCCCATCTTCTATGCGGTTGTTCAAAAAACAGCTCCTGACATCATTCTTCAAAGCAACCTCCCTATCTAGGACTTCACCACCTGTCACCTGGATGACCCCAGTAGTCCCCCAACTGGCCCCGCAGGCCCGGTGTGCCGCTTGGCCTATCCTCCCCGCAGCAACTTTCTCCCCAAACCTAATGCTGATCCATTACTCCTCTGCGCAAACCCTCTCCTGGGCACACTGCCCCTGGTCCCCAGCCCAGCCTTCAGGCCCTCTAGTGTCATCTCCCAGAACCCCGACCTTCCTGGCTGTCCCCCAAATGTCCTAGCAGCCCCACCCTGCCTTCTCTCAGTTGTTGCTCCACTGGCCAAGCCCTCCTGCTAAGTCTTATCTTCCTTCCAGGGTTTTCTATAAGCTTCATCTTCTCTAAGAAGCCTGCTCTGGACACCTCCGAAGGCCACAGCACGTAGTGTTGAACCACTGACTTGGGCCCTGCCAAGCCTGCTGCGTATTTAGGTACACGGCTGTCCCCCTCTGATGTAAACTCAAGGAAACAGGCCACATCTTTTCTTCCTCGGCATCACCACTTACTGAGTACCAGCAGAAGTGTGCCTGGTGTGCTGGCTTCATAAACACTAGTCCATCGCACCCTCCTTCCATCTTCCGAGCAGGGATTCCTATCAATATTATAGATTAGGAAACTGCACCACACTTCACTCGCCCAGGGCCTAGCCCAGTGCCAGAGCATGTAACTGTGGGTTGGCAATGACGGGTAGGCCAGGCTTCTGCAGCCCACTGGCCACCCTGTCCTGCCTCTGCCTCTCCTGCTTCTATTCAGTCCTTGTCTTCTGCCACCCTGACCTCCTCCAAGCTCCACCTCAGCCCCTCTACAGGCCTAGAGCATCCCTCCTCTCCCATCTTCCTACCCAGATCTCCCCACCCCAGCTGCAGCCTCTCTCCCAGGGGCCCTCCAGGATCACTCTGGTCCCCCTGACCACTATGGTATTTGGAATCCAAGACTATACTTCATTAACAGCTATTATGTGCTGAGGGCTTAAAATGTGCCAGACACCTTTTTATATGTTATATCATTAATCTTCTCAACAAGCCAGTAACGATCACCCCACTCCAGTCTACAGACAGGAAACCAAAGCCCGGAGAGGTCAAGAGGCTTTCCCGGGAACACAGAGCTAGCAAGCAGCAGAGGCAGGGTTTGGACCCTCAACGGGCTGACTCCTGTGGGGCCTGGGTTGACTCCCTGCGATACTTGGCACTCAGCGGATCTCTGTCCGGTTCCCAGCCAGAGAAAGTCTCTGAGAACACAGCCCCGTCCTGTGCTTCTCTGGGGCCCGCCTGCCCTGCACGCAGCCCACCGCAAGCCCTGAGACAAACTGTCCGAGTTCCAGATCATGGAGCAGGAGGGCCACTGAGCCACAGCGGGGTGGGAGCCTTCCAGTCTGGCCAGGAGCTCCAGAAGGCTCATGCCCAGCCCACCTCTGTGCCATCCTGTGAATCTGGCCCCTCTTCCAAAGGTTGCCAGCCAGCCTACCACCCCCACCCGCCCAGCCCCTCCTGCCTAGGACAGAGGGCCTTTCAGCCTTGGCTGCCACCATGATCACCTTCTCAGGAGAGGCTGTTTTTCTAAACTTTTGATCCTGAGGTGGAGACAGGCTGCAGGTGTGGAGGGGGCCTGGGCCTGTGCGATGGGGTGTTACTGCGGCTACCATGTGGTATGTGTCCCTGCCCTTGGTGGACCCCTCGGTGTAAACATATCTGAGCAGTGGCCTGTGTGCGCCCTGGTGTGTCTGCCCATGCTCAGGTGTATGCTTTTGGGAGCGTGTGGTCGCTGTGAGCTCCCCTCACACAAGGGCCTCTTTGTCTTCGCTGCTCTGACTCCCTTTTCCATCAGAAGGCCCCTGTTTGGTTATTTTTATAGGGTGTCTCAGCTTTTTTCTCCAGTTCCCTCTGTCCCTCCGTGACTATTCCAAGCCCCAACGTACCTCATCCTGCCTAGGCAAGAACAGCAGCTGGGGAACTCTGAAGCCAGTGCCTAATGCCGGGCTCTGGGGCACTCTGTACCTCGGTTTCCCCATTGGGAGTCTCCAAAAGATGGGGAGAAAAGCCAAAGGAAACTGTGCCAGTAGAAAGCTGGGAGTAAGCCACTGAGCCTCCCTCGTCTCTTTCTGCACTGGAAACCCGTGGTTCCTCATTCCTAATGCTTCACCTGTGAACTTCTTTGATGTCCTGCGTCTCAGTTTCATCATCTGTAAAATGGGGATAATAACTGTATCTAACTCAGAGTTGTGAGGATTATATGAACTATAAAGCTTCTAGACTAGTGTCTGGTACATCATAAAAGCTCATTAAATGTAATTATTGCCATTACAAATCTTTATGGAGCCCTTCGGTGTGCCCAGTGTACAGATCCGTCCTCCCTCCAGATGCCCCTCTCGCCTCTCCCCCCAGCTCCCTTTTCTGTTTAGGATGCTTCACAGGCCACAAGTTGGAGGGGTTTGGGAAGCCCGCCAACAGGCGCCGTTTCTGCCCCGGGATAGAGGCTGCTCTCTGGGCCTGGGGTGGCAGGATGGCCCTTCTCCAGGGCGGTCGAGCCCCTCCTCCCACACCCCACACCCACACATCTTCCCCTTGGGCAGTTTATCCCAAGGAGGAGCATAATGTCCGCTTTGTCTACAGCGCCCTCTGCTGGCTGCTGGCAAAAGACTTTGGGCAAAGGTGGCCACCAGTTAATGGCAGGAGGGAAGAGCTTTCTGAAGGTGAGGGAATCGGGGATTCTGCCCAATACAGAGCCCAGAGAGCTCCAGAGTGCTACCTTCTCACTCTCAAAATGTCTGCTTGGAGTACCCCTCTTTTTTTTTGCCAACCTAAGAACAGTTTCCAAAGATAGCTTCCCTCCCCCACTCAGGGCAGAAACACTAAGAGCAGGACAAGCTGCCAGCCACAGCTAAGGACCTGCCCCCCAATAGCTTCAGAAAGGAGAGAGGCTAGACAGCATGCAGAACTTCCTGACAGCAAAGCAAGATTATGGGGCTCTTATTTAGAAGGTAATGGGGTGGGGGTGGGGGTTCCCTTCATAGAATCTGTCAGATCAGTAAGAAAATTGTAAGCCCAATACACTCAGAAGGTGGTGGTCCACAGCAGCCTCCTGTTTCTTATATTGCAGGACCCTCTCCTCTGCCAAAGCCCAAGATAGACCTTCACCCATGTCCAAATGCATTTCCCATATCTCTGTGGGAGGAATAAAAAAAAATCAAAACAAAAACTCTAGTTGAAGCAGGAGAAACTGCAGTTAGACTGCTGGGAGAACTGTCCCCAGAGAGGCTGAGGGTAGCTTCATACCTTTAGAGTCTCTTGGGCCAGCCTGTAGAGCAGACCTATTTCTTCCAGGGTGGAGAAAGGGAGCTGGGAGCCTAATAGTCAACACTTTTGGACGCTCTGGGGCTTTCCAGGGAGCTGGTGGGTCCTGGAGGAAATAAGTGGCTGCAGTGCAATTGGGGGTAATTGTTTTATTGCATTGTAGAGAATGCCTTGTTGAGATTACACACAGCTAGTTGTATGCACAGGGCTGGCAGCCTCCACAGAGGACAGGGAGGGGCAGAGACCACACCAGAAGCCCTGCAGTGCTACTTCTTTATAGTGTTTGGTGGGCTGGACTGCGGGAGGGGGTGAGGGACTCTGATCCCTGGCTGAGCTCCTTTTGGCCGCATGTCAGAGATGTCCTCTCTAAGGAGGGGCAGGGAATTCACCCAGGCTCTAGCCAGTGTCCAAAGGATCAGGGCTGGGGAGGAGGCAGAGTGGATGGGGTGAGACAGAGAAAAAGAGAGTGTGAGAGGGACCGAAGGAAACAGTGGTAGAAAGGATGAGACAGGCCTGGGACAGAGACGTCACAGACTCAAGCTCCTGATCCTACCTCTCCTTTCCTGCCCTACTTCTCTCCAAGTTTGACTTTTGGGAAGTTCCAGCAGTTTGGTGATTGGTGGGAAGGGTGACTGATTCCAGTTTTGCTTTCTCAACTCCGTTCCCTCCCTCCCCACTTCCCCAAGTACAGCTGACCTCTGAGGGACACCGTTTTGAACTTGCTTATGTGTTTTATTTTCCACATTCTGCTGGCCCTCTGGTCCTCGGCATGCATCTGCGGGCTCAACCAGCCTCAGGTGCAGAGGGCTGGCTGTGTGCACTGTTACTGCTCTGCGTCCCTTTATATAAGGGACTTGAGCACCTGTGGACTTTAGTGTTGGGGATCCTGGAACCGATACCTGTGGACACCTAAGGATGACTGAAGGTTTGGGGGAGTCAAAAGTCATACATGGACTTTCAACTGTGTGGGGAGTAAGCGCCACTAACCCCCATTTTCCAAGGGTCAACTGTACACACTCCTTCCGGGGCGCTGCCTGATAGAGGTGTGAGGGACCCGACCCTGGGAGGTGTCAGGACTCACCTTTGGTTTCAACAGCTTGGACTGATTCCTCCTTTCCTTCTCTCCCCCACCTGTCCAGGGTCCCCTTTACACAGGTCAGAGTACCCACCTTCCCGACCCAGAGCCCACCAGCACTGACACTGTACACGTGGGCACGTGGGCATTCAACAGCCCTACCTGGCAGCTCGATGCCACCCACACACACACGCACCCCCCCCATGCAGACAGCCCCCACAAAGACACGGGCGGTGGGCCCCGGGTAAAGGACTCACTGCTGAAAACAGCCTGGCAGGGACTTGTATTTCAAACCCGAGCAGGAACTGGGGTGAGCTGTGACTTTGGCAGAAAAGAATGAAAGAGCATCTGGCTTGAAAGGAACCAGAGTGCCCAGGTGATGAGCGCAGGAGGGCGCAGGAGCAGGGGGACCGCCCTGCTGTACGCCTGGCGCTGACCGGTGCCCTCGCACACACAGCCCCCCCCCCCAGTGCCTGGCTGGTGCCTTCTGCGCCCCAGCTCCCCAGAGCAGACCTCTTCCACTTCAATGCCCCCCCACCTGGCAACACACGCAGGGCCCGGTGTATAGAGGACGTTTAATATTTCTGTGCTGGTCAAACGAAACACAGGTGGGGAATACACAGGGGAGGGGGCGGCTGGCCCCCTGCCTCTCGGGAGGGGTGGCTTGTGAAGGGGTGTATGTGAGGGTTTCTTGGGAAATAGTCCAAGGAGTCTTCTCAGCAAAGGGGCCTGGCCTGGGGTGTCACGAGCATCCAGCACACCCAGTCCGTGGCCTCAAGTCGGGATCCCCCATAGGGGGTCTGTGGAGAGTTTCACTTTTTTTCCAGCTCCTTGGCTGGAATCCACACTCCCAGCATGATGGGGGACTTGGTCCTAAAGAGGGGTCTGGAGAGCCCCCGGGAAGCAGCCCAGGGGTGGGACTAGGGCTTTGTGCCCACGGGCCCCAGGGACGCGGGGCTGCGGGCAGCCCACCTCCTCCCTTGCGCTCTTTCCCTCTCCCAGGCTGGGCAAGAGCAGAGGGGAGGGGAGCAGGGCCCCCAGGTCCTACTGAGTCCCAGGGTCCTCAGGGTGGGGTGGAGAAGGGGTGGAGAGAGGGTCTTGGCCACCAACAGACACTGTAAACTTTGGTTTAAAACAATAACTTAAGTGGAGGGCGGGCTTCCAGCCTGGGGCCGGGGGACGGAGCAGGAGGAGAGGGGGTGTCGGAGGCGACAAAGGAAAAAGCCAACAAAAAGTTTTGGTTTTTGCTTCTGGCATAAGAAAGGTCTTTGGTCATCCGTTTAACTGGGGGCACAGGGAAGGGGTGCTGAGGGAGGGGGAGGGAGGACTGCAATAGGGGACCTATAGGCTGGGGGTGGGGTGACCTGGTGGGTCACAGCAGCTGCCAAATTAATCCCACCAGTCCCGTGACAAAGGCAGGATGTTTGCGGCAGTCCAGGCACCACCTCTGCCCTGACTCCAGCCTCAAGGATGGCTGGGCTCCCTTCATGCGCCCCACCTGCAGAAGTCGCCTGGCGTGGACTCTCTGGACCTAGTGGCGGCACAGGGCCTCTTCCTGTGCTCCTGGACCCCCGGGGCAGCCGCAGGGGCGGCCAGCAAAGAGGTGGAGGCCCAGCTCAGCCTGGGTCCCATCTCAGGAGGGGAGGAGGGGCTGGAGCCAGGTAGCCCTGCTCCCAGGGACCCCACAGGGCACACAACTTGTGCTACCCCCGCTGTGGCTTTTGGTGGGCACAGCGAGGGGGCTGGTTTCAAAACTCAGTTCCTCCACCCAGGCCAGGGTGGGGTGGGAGTTAAGGGTGGAGAATTTTTTTCTTCACAGTATGGAAAAGGTGGAAGGGAGCACAGATTGAGGAAGTGGGGGGCCTCTGGCTAGAAAAACACCGCCAGAGCCAGGTGCGAGGGGCCCTGGGTCTGAGAGGGGTGGCTTAGCCCCGCCCGCGGGTCTCCATGGCACTGCGGGGCCCTGTCGGGAGAGCTGGTGGGGAGGAGGGCCCTGCTGCTGCTGCTGCTGCTGGTGGCGGGGAGGGTTTGAGGAGGGGTCTGGGCCCTCCGTGTCCTCTGCTGGTCCCAGACCAGGGGTTCTGTTTCCCCTTGGGGGCGGGACCGTCCCTGCCCTTAGCGTCTGTCAGTCAGGTCACGTTGGGAGTTGCTGGCCCAGCCCCCATCTGAGTCCCAGAAGTGCCTTGAGGTTTGGGCGGGGCTGTGGAGTGGGGTAAGTGGGGCCTGGGTTCCAGGAGGGGTCTCACCCCTGTCCTGCCTGCCCCTAGAGGCCCTTAGGAGAGTTCCTCTCCAGGCAGCTCCTCCTCCAGGTCCCTGTCTTCTGCAGGCCCTGTGGTGCTGGGGTTGGGTGGCCCCAGGGGGGGTCCGGGCCTTCTGTCTTCCTCTGCCTCCGCAGGCTCCTCTTTCACCTGCACCTGGTGGCTGTGACAGAAGGGATCATGTGGGCACCTTGGTGACCTTCCCCTGCTCCCCAGAATTTTGGGGCACAGAGGGCTGTCCACAGCTCACCTCCCCAGGACCCCATCACCTCTGAGCCACTGGGGATGGATGTCCCCCAGGGCTCTCGTCAAAGGAAAGGGGAGAGAAGATAATAAAGGAGAGGAGTGAGAAGGGGGGGGGAAGGGGAGACAGGGAGAGGGGGGGAAAGGCAGGAGGAGAGAGGGAAAGGAGACCAACAAGAAGGGAGAGGTCACCTGTCTTGGAGGAGAGGTCTGGGGTGGGGGGTGATCCCACCTGCAGCGGGAGGAGGCTCCCTCCCTGACACCTATGGGCACGGGGGGTGCGGGTGTCCAAGCCGTGTGCTCACCTGTACTGGGGTGGGGAGAGGCGAGGCGGGGTGCTGCTGCCGTTGCTGGGGAGTGGCTCCCCCGGGGCACCCACGTCGTCGTGGCTGAGGGGCAGGAGGCTGCTGGCAGAGCCGGGGTTCAGCATGCCAGGGCTGTTGAGGAGGGGGAAGCTGCTCTCGGCCAGGGCAGCCTGGAGGACACAGGGTGGGCCCTGTCAGTGGCTGTACGCAGTTGGGTTTTGTCCCCTCCCCACCCCTGCAGAGCCTCCTATGCCCGTGTCCACACTGGCAGCACCCCCAGCACAGACTCAGCCTTTCCAATACCACACACCTCCCAAGGCCGGGGCTCTGACCCTGCCCTCCTCCCTCCCAGCTTTCCTGGGAATCTGGGCCTGACTCGGTCCCTTTCCAGGAGACAGAGGACCTCTGGGGTGATGAGCCAGGGAGGGAGACCTGTGATGACACCACGGGCCCTGCTCTCCCAGACCTAGTCCTGAAAGCAGAGGTCCACCGCACCCCTCCCCACCCTGCTGCAGCTGCGGTGGGTGGGCAGAGGGGGGTTTTGGCCACCCAGAGTAGTCTTCCCCTCTCTCCTGGCCCCTCCCCTCCTCCTCCACAGGGGCCCCTTGGCAGGGAGGGCGGAGGGAGGTCTCTCTCCAGGCCAGTGTGTGTGGAGGGGGCAGGAGGGGGCAGGGGCACAGCTGGTGGGCTCTGGGACGGACCGTCACCTGGTAGCTGGCATTAAGTGCTCCGTAACTGAGACCAGAGATCATGTTCTTCACCAGGGTGGGGCTCCTGGAGGAGAGAGAAGGAGGGTTTGGTCCATTCATTCACGTCCTCTCCCTCACACCTTGGCTCTCACTAAGGGCGTGCTCTGTGCCAGGGACGGTCCTATTCATTATCCTGGGGCAGGGTGGGCACTGTCTCTGAGCCTGTGTGCCCCACTTTACTCAGTCCTCACGCTGACCTGGCACAGCAGGTGAGGAGCTAGGGCCCTGGAACACGGGAACCCCTCCCAATGCCTGTCTTCACACCATGCCATCCTAGTCCTTTCCCCTCTAGTCTGGATTTTTTAATGTTCGGCAAGGCCCAAACTATAGCCTCGACAGTCCCGTATTTGTAAATACACTTTCTTGCCATCCTGAATTTAGGGACATCTAAGTCATGTACTCGGTCAGGCACCACACACTCCAAACCAAAGGCTTTTCTGCACAGGACAGAGTTCGGAGTTGGTGAGGGAAAGCAATGACTCAACGCTGTGCCTCTTTCACAATGATTACCTCCAGTTTACAAGAGTGTCTCAGAGAGGTTAAGGAGGTGGCCCGAGGTCACACAGCTGGGAGAAGTAATTTGAACCCAGGTCTCCTGATTCCACGTTGGTAATGAGACATGAAGATACCAAGCGTGGCTGGCATGTGGGCACTCAGAAGGGTATGGCTTTCCTTCCCTTCTCTAGGTCCTGACCCTGCTCCAGGCCCCACAACTGCCTGAGGGTAGAGAGGCTCTTGTCCAGGGAGAAGGAATCTTGAGAAGGCCTTTGGTGCTGGAAGGGAAGCCCAAAGAGGACGTTCTGACTCTTCCCCCCAGGTTCCTCAGTTTCCACTGAAAATGCTGTGCGGTGGAGCAGATCACAAAAGATGGGAGGTCAGAGACAGCTCTGCCATGAATCTGCTATGTGACCTCCCTCCAGCCCCTTGCCCTCTCTGGGTCTCCTCTACTGTCAAATGAAGAGGTGGGGCTCAGGGATTTTGGTGGGCTCCTCCTGTGATAAGATGGGGGAGAGTGGCTCTGGGATGGCAGCCCCCTTACCAAGGCCACACTGGTTGGCATTTGCCCATGTCCCACCTCCGGCCATGCCTCCTTGGGGCCTCTGTCACCTTCTAGTGCCAGGTACCCCTCGACTCCTTCTCTCAGTCAGAGGTAAGGGTAGATAGAATAAGACATAAACATCCTCTCTCTAATCATCAGTCATTTCTAGATTCCAGTCTCCCCTGAGGCCCTGCAACCCTTTTCTCACCTCATTCCCAAAGTGGGAAGGATTGGGTGCACTGGGGAGGCCAGGGGGTGACCTGGCACACGCCCTGGTGGGTGCACCCTGCCCAGGTCCAGGCCCACATACCCAGTCATCTTTGGCGGTCTCCGCTTCTGATATTCCCGCTCGTCCACAGTCCACACGGCGCCCTTGACGTTCTCCACACGCACGAAGCACTTGTGCAGGCTGAGGTTGTGCCGCACGGCGTTCTGGGGGTGCAGTGACAGGGGCAGGTGCTCAGAGGCAGCCTCCTGGGCCCCACCTCTGCTCAGGTGAGCACATGCAGGAGAGTCCTTGTCCCACCTCCCCTCCCCCAGGGACCAGCAGGGGAGGGGAGGGGCGAGAGGAGACCTGGCCTCAAGGGACGGAAGGCCCCTCTCCAGCCCTTAGGGCCAGGGGCCCCCAGTGTCTTCACTACTATTGTCTGCCCCTCTTCTTCCCACCAAATTCTGTAAAACTGTCTACCAACTAAATGATACCTAGTTAGCAAAACTGTTTTGTCATCATTAATCAGACATGTAGCTGTTACTCGGGGCCTCTGATTGCCAAGAGGTCACGCTCAGGCCTTGGCACCTCAGTGAGCCTGGAACACCTTAGCTCAGGTGCCCCCAGAATTTCCATTAAGCTTTTACAAGTTTTGGGAGTAACTCGGGAAGTCTGCCGCAGCAACTGGGAAGGTGGGAGCCACGGCTTGGAGCTGTGCCTCGGAACAGACAGCGTGTTGACAGCCGGAGGTACACAGCAGAGGCCTAATGCACACTTGCTGAAATAAACTGGGAGAAGGAGCGTGGGTTTAGCAGCTGGAAGGCAGGAGGAAGAGAGAAAAGAGGAAAAGTCACCTTGGCGCTCCCACCTCCGCCTGGCAGGATAACTTCTGGAATTGAGGTCATCTGGTTTGTAGGACACTTGGGTGAAGGTGGGGGTGCCTGGCCCCATTTTCTGCCCCCCTCCCTGGGAGCCTGGGCTAGGGCCCTAATCTACCCACTCCCCCACCCATGTCTCTCAGTTCTGTCCCTGCTCTCTTCTCTCTCAGCTTCACTCCCCAGCCGTCCCTGTCCCTGTTACCTGTCCTCCTTCACCCCCCCCTTGTCCCCATCTTGTCTCCTCTTTACATTTCTAAATGGGGAAGAAAGCAGGCAGGGCGGGCAGCCTGCGCCCCTGGAGATCCCCTCTCCCTCTCTCCCTTCCAACTCTTGCCACTTGCAACTGGCCCGATTTCATTACCAATTTTAATTTGCCTCTAATTAAATCCTGTGTATTTTTCCGACTCGCTTGCTAATCCACGAGGGAGGCGGGCGGCTGGAGTGGAATCTCTTGGAGCGATAATTACAAAGGGCCTAATCACGCCGGGGCTCCTGCCTCGGAATAAATTTGCCCGCATTACGGGGCTCCGATCCTCCGCTTTGCAAATGAGAATGACCCCAATTTCCGAGGATGGCCTCACCGGGGCTTTTTTCCCTCATTTCGAAGCCTGATTCGTGATGAGAGACTAATTCGTTACGCTGAAACATTAACGGCAATTTAAGGGGTCTGGCGGGGGCTGCGTAAACAAAAGGATGGGCCCACAACATGGGCCCTGGAAGGGGACGGACACAGGGAGAGGGCTATTGAGGACCATCAGCTTGGCAGATGGCAGCTCTGTCCCCGGATGAACGGCAGCTGGCCTGGCCAACACCGGCTCCCAATCCTTCTGCCCTGGTCTGAAGCAGATAGCACCTCAGGGTGGGGGCCAGAGGGGTGAAGGAGGAGGGAGGAAGGGAAGCTGAAATAGTTGAGGAGGGACCTCAAGGGGAGATAAATGGGTGGAAAGGGGAGGTGGCAGGGAGAGCTGGGTGTAGACAGGATGCATTTACCAAGTACCATGAATGAAGCTGCAAAACTCCCAAAGGTCAAAGTAGACCTCAAGCTGAGATGGAGCCCGCTGTGCCATGAGGAGGCAGGAGCAGCAGCAGAGCACTGCTGACTGGGAGGGCCACCCATCCAGTCATTGAGCCAGCTTCCTATTGGGACTTAGGCCAGGTGAGGGAGATGGAGGTGAAGACTCTGGCAAGAGCCACTGAGGTGACCAAGGCCGGGCAACCAGTTGAAGGTGGCATGAAGAGGCTGAGGGAGTTGGGCTATGGGGGAGGGTGGCCTCATGACAATCATCAAGTGGTTTAAGAAAGCCACCTAAACCAGTTCCCCCTGATCTCAAGAAAGGAGAGTAAAAACTGCAGTGAGGTGGTACAGTTAAGAGAGAACAGGAGAAGGAGGGTAGGGGGGTGAATGGTACTCTGCCCCCAAGGAAGAGATTATCTTACGGAACCGAGGCTCTACACTGTCACCCCTAAAGGCAAAGGATTAATGTGCAACATTAAAGTAAACATTAGATAATAATCATAATGATTCATACAGGACTCTACCGTTTACAAAAGCTAATATCCAACTGGCCTGGAGGCTGGAGACAGCACCAGGAGGGCCCCAGGAAGGCCCTGCCGGCTGAGAGAAGGCAGGACTGTGGTTGGCAGGAAATGACATCACTCGCAGCCAATCAGAGCCTCATAGCTTCTCACCCAAGCTTTGGAAATAGGACATGGGGATATAGAAGATCATGGAGCAGTCTCTCCTGTTGCACTTAGCACACACCCAGAGCAGAGAAGGCTGGGCCCCGTGCAGACTCCACCCAGGCCTGGCCACTGGTGAGGAGGGGGCCTCAGTGACACTTGTTGAAACCTGGTGGGATGGGGGGGTAGCCAGCTTAGCTGCAGTTTCTGCACTGGCCAGCAGGGGGACCCAAGAGCCAGGGATCCAAGTAAGGTTCTGAGATAGGGACTCCTCCTCAGGTATCTAAACTTCCCATAGGGTCCAACACTCCCCTCTCTTTTCCCCCACCCCTCCCACCACTCTACTAAAAAGACACTAATTTTCTCACCCATCAGATAGACAGACACAGGCTCACAGACACACAGACCACCTTTGCCATAGAGAAACAAATGGCTTAGCAGCTCAGCCCAAATCTCAATGTCCTATTTTTCTAGGGTTCCTCCCTTGCCTGTTTCTGGTCCCTCAGGAAAACTCTTATGGGCTGGAGGTGTTGAAATGACTAATTGGATGGAGACAATTATCTTCCTGCAGCCGATGGCAGAGTTGGGGAGTGTGTGACTGCCTGTGTTTGTGCCCCAGTGTATACAGTCCATGGGTCTCGCTCCACCCACGTGTCTGGACCTGCACTCCTCCCACCCCCACTCCATCCTGAGCTTCAGAGCATGCGCCTTTAGCCAAGGAATCTGGACCCTTAGGGTCTCCTGTGAATGTAACCCAGACCTCCCTACCAGGCTCAAGCATTACCGACTCCTGGGGGCCCTACTTCATGGGGCTGGAGTCTCTGGGGCCCATAGGGAAGCGCTCTAGAGAAGAAGAAGGTTTCTTCCCAGAAAGAAGGCAGCACAGGTTAGAAGGGAGGGGTCATTAAGAGGCAGTTAAAGAACATTCCATGGCCTCTGAAGAGGTAGGGGGCACATAGCCCAGCCTGAGCTCTGGTGGGGCCATTCTGTTCAGTCGCTTCTCTGAGGGGACTGTTAGGCAGCCTTGGTCTCAAAGGGATGTGATGTCCAAGGGTGACTGGGGCCCTGGGCCAGGTGAGAGGGGCATGCCTCACCTTCCAGGTGGCAGTGTTTCTCCGGAAATAGGCAAACATCCTGGTGAACCAGTTATAGATCTCGTTCAGGGTCAGCTGCCTGTCGGGAGTTTCCAGAATTGCCTGCAGACAAAGAAGCAAAGGACCCTCAGTCGGGCCTTAAAGGGTCCCAGGCTGTGTTCTCTCCCCCAGGATCTCTCTCGTCTACCTGGCTGCTAACTCACCCAGAGCAGAGGAGACTGGGTGTAGAAGCCTGTGGATGGGACTGGTGATACTCATGGGGCCTGAGCAGAGCAGGCTGGTTACAGCCCAGACACAAAGAGAACATAAGCCTCAAGAGCTATACACTTGTGCGAGGAGCACATGAATTTCTCTGGAGGAAAAATGGCTCCAAGGGCCCCTGTCCTGGAGTGGGAACAAAAGCAGTATTCTTGAGAGCGATATGGGGGGGGAGGGGGGACGGGACACGACCTGCTTGGAATTTATCCAGATTTTTGCAAAGGGCACCCTCTGAGATGGGTGTGTGTGTGTGTGTGTGTGTGTGTGTGTGTGTGAAAGAGGGGGGGGAGGGAGGGAGAAAGGGGGAGAGGGAGAGAAGAGACAGGAAGCCAACTAAGAGTGACCACAGTCCATCAGAAAATAGTCTCATGGGAGGGAGTGTGTGTACCTGGAAATGAGAGAATGAACACAGTGGGTATGAGTAGCAAAAAAAAGTGTGTGCTTCCAGAGAGATGGCCACGTGACCAGCTGATGCCTACATGAGACCTACAGCTGAGGAGGGAAATGTGTGTACCCAGGAGGGAACAGCCCTGAGAGGGAAAGTTATGTCCCCTGGCCCAGGATCCCCCTGGAGGCTGCGACCCGAGGCCATTCCCACCCCCTCCAGCTACCTTCTGTGCTCACCTGACGGATGAGGGAGGCATAGGTGAAGGGGGGTCTGACGTCTGCGTTCTTGTAGAACTCGTGATTCTGGGCCAGCTCTGGGGAGACAGGCAGAGGTTAAGGTAGCTGTTTGGGGGGCCCAGCTTGGGGGAAAAAGTGCTCCTCCCTGGGCCCTTACCTGAGGAGATGGGGGAGCAGAACTTGTCACTGCTCCTCCGGCGGGCAGGGCCCCCGCTGTGCAGGGAGGCAGAACCTAGGCCTGGAGGCCTTAGGGGGGTGACGGGGGCAGCAGCTGAGGTGGGGGGGTGCACGAGGCCGTCCGGGAATGAGTCTGCTGCAGAGACCGTCACCTTGGAGAATGAGGAGGAGCCGGACACTGGGTTCAGCTGTGAGCAATGGGGCAGGTGCTGAGACCAGCTTGGAGGGTGGGGGTCCAGAGGGGCCGGGGGCTGGAGGGTTACGGGGTGGCCAAAAGAAGGGGAGAGTCACTCACTGGCTGGCTGAAGGGCTTGGGCTCAGAGGGCCGCATGTGCAGATGGGCCATCATGGCTTGCAGCCGCTCGCTCTCCTTGGCAAGCTGTGGAGGGTGGGGAGGCTGGAGGGTGAGCAGGGTCTGCGCCTGGAGGCAGCCAGGTCCTCTTCCCCGCCATGTTCCACCAGACTTCCCAGGAAGCCCCCATTCCCACCACCACTCACCTCCCAGCCTCAGCATCCCAGCTCCCTCCTTCCCCTGCCCCTCTGGCCCCTCACACCCTCAACCCTCAAGGCCAGGACAGGGCCTGCCTGCTCCATGAAGCCCTCCTTGCTTCTCCTCCAGACTGCATGTCCTGGGCTCCGGCTCATAAACAGTGTGGGGGGGGCTCGCCCTAACAGCACACGCCTTTTCTCCCCAATAAGGGCAGAGGCTGTGGCTGAACAACACCCAAGTTCAGTGGCACTTGTGTGTGAGAGGGTCCTCATGCACTGAATGGAGACACAGGAATGGATGAATGATTCATTCACCCCCATTCATAAATTCAATAGATCTTTCACAACCAGCATCTCCCGGCAGGGCCCTCTGCTATGTGCCAGTGGGAAACGGGTAAATATTGATTGGCTGCCTGACGGTCTGTCCTGAGGGGCCTCCCGAGTACTCCTGGGCTATAGAACCCAGACCCAGGAGCCAGGCTGCCTAGGTGCTAATCCCAGCGGTGCTACCTGCTAGCTGGGTGACCAGAGGCAAGTTACTTCACCTCTCTGTGCCTGCTTTCTGTAAAGTGGAGATAATAACAGTACCCACCACACAAGGTTGTTTAGAGGATTCCTTGAGTTATAGAGGTAAACTCTTTAGGACAGCATAAAGTAAGCTCTCAACGTGTTAGCTAGGAATACTATTTTTGTTTTTACCAGCATGAGTCTCTTTTCTGGACCTCCCAGCAGAGACAACCCTGACCCTGGTTTACCCTTTAAAATCCAGCTGCCCTCACCTCAAAACCATGGTAATTAGGACCTAGAAAATAAAAGATGCTGACTGTGACCATATGACCCTTCTGTAAGACTCCCCAAACCCTTCCTGGAAAGTCAGTGCTGTGGGAGGGGCCGGGGCTGGAGCCCCCATGCCCGTGTCCCTCCGCAACTTCGGCCACACCTGGATCTCCAGCTGCTGCACCACCTGCATCTGCACCCGGCACTGGGCCGTGCTCCGGTCATCCAGGGCATGCTCTGTGTTGAGGTGTCTTCAGGCGGAGGAGGGGGCAGAGAAGAGAAAGTTGGCCCTGGGTTTCCTGCTATCACCACCCTCCCATCCCATCCTCTAAGCCCGCCCACAGCCTGGAAAGCAGACAGACTAGGCGATACAAAGGGAAAGGGGTGGGGAAAAATGGGGCAAAGGAGGAAGCAGCCTTCTCCTCACCCTCCTTTGATGTCTTTGCTAAAATCCTAGCTACAGAGAGATCTAATTGCAAATGAACTAATTAAGTAAACCTCTGACGAAGCGTGAAAACAATTTGTTTGACCCTGATGCTGCAAGGGTCTGGGAGACGGCAGAGTTAATCAGTCAGTGACAGAGCCTGGCACGGCTGTGGCAGCTGGCCGCCTGCTGCCAGCCGCCTGTCTGCCTCCTGCCCTGCCTGTCCACCGGCCAGGCCTGTCACCAGGCCATCACTCTTGGGGGCTGAGGCTGGGGGGAGGCAGTGGAGGGAGTCCTCTTCTTCTCACACCCCTACCCTGCTTGGCTGTGCAGCCTGGGGACAGGGTGGGGAGGCTGGGGAATGCAGGCTGGGCAGGCAGGTAGGAGGGATGGGAGATATCTGATCAGGGCAGAGAGGGAACTAGGTCTCCCTGGAGGAGCACAGCAGGACAGCTGGTGGCTGAAGGCCCAAGAAGGACAAGCTAGGTGGCAGGCTGCGGGGTGAGGGACCCTACAGAGAGGCTTCTTGGGGCGGGGAAGGGTGGGAGGAAAGGAGAGTAGGGGTGATACCTACTTGATAAACTGGCCCAGATCTTCACACAGGGTCTCACAGCCAGGCCACTTGCATTCTCCGTGTCCATAGAGAGGGTGGGAACCAGGGGTCTCCTCATGGGAGGAGCTAGGAGAGGGAACGGAGGTGGTGGTCAGGGACCCTGAAGACCCCAACAGCTCAGCTCAGCTTCCCTACTGGTGACGTCTCTGTCCCTAACACAGGTTTCCCAGAAACCTAGCACAATTTTGTGTGCTCTGGGAGAGGGGTACACTTGCAGGTCCCTGAGCTCCACCCCTCCCTCCCAGCCCCCACTCTGTATGCCACCCCTAGGGGCCCAGGTGTGTCCTTGGGCAGGTCTGCAGCACCCCTTCCCTGACTGGGCCCCGTACCTGTCTCTCCGAGGTGTGAGCACAGTGGGCTGTCCATTGGGCAAGGTGTGGTGGGAGAGCGGGGGTGAGACTTTGGGGGGGGCGGCAAACGAGGTAGCGGTGGTGGCCGTGCCAGTGAGGTCCAGCCCCTCCTGCTTGACACTGTCCTCAGCGGGCTGCCCGGGGGCACCCTCGCCTTTCCATAGCTGGGGCAGGTCCGTGGGGCACACAGCTGCTTCGGGAGAGAGAGGGGAGAGTCTGGCAGGGGCCCAGGAACACAGGGAGCCTTCCCATCTCACCCCTGGGAGCAGAGGATGACAGCCCTTGGGTACAGTGAGGGATGTGGGGCTGGGCTGAGGGGGGGGTGAGCTACTCACCTTGTGGAAGGGTCTGGAGGGGCCCCGAGGCTTGGTTGGGCTGCAGGCTGACCAGCCCCTGTCTCTGCAGGTTGAGCAGGTGCTGCTGCTGCAGCTGTTGCATTTGCAGGAGCTGCTGCTGGAAGGCCAGCTGCTTGTTCCCCAGTGCCTGGTGGGGAGCCCGAGGGGGTGGGCAAAGAGGGGTACCATCAGCCTCAGGTGCCCCATCTGGCCCCCACCCTGTGGTCACCCCCTCCCAGGGCCTCTCAGCCCCCGGAGCTGTGGGGGCCGTGTCCGAAGCTGCAGCTTCTCTGCTCCCGGCCCAGCTTCCATAGGGCTGCATGCCTCCTCGCAGTAAACACACGCATGCACGCACGCGCGCTCACAAACACACAGCCAGACCCAGACGCGCAGCACGACGCCTCCCTGCTCCCGCCTCCCTCCTTCTGCTGCTTAGAGCCTGCTCTAGCTCCCGAACCGCAGCTGTGCACGCCTGGGGGGGGGGGGCGCTCTCATCACAATGATCGATGAGCCTGTCAGACTCTGGGGGCCACTTCTGCCTGGCAGGCACCCTTCCCACATGCCCGGGGTGCCCCCCTTCTGATCATGAGGAGGGGGCCTTCTCCCCTCCAGCTCCTCTCTTGCTTCTTAGATACAGAGAATCACGGAATCTGACGGGACTTTGAAAGATCAGCATCAGCTGTTCATTAGGACCCAGGCTCAGGGAGAAGTCACATCCCTGCTGCTGGGGGGCACACGCAAGTGCTTTCTCGTTCTCTAGGTCTGCCTCCCCCCACCCAAGATTCAGTTTTTCACAGGCACTGACAAGCCAGGCTGTCAGCAAGTCTTTCCCAGCCTGTCCTGGGTGCTGGGGAGGCAGGGACCTCTGCCTGCCGGCCTGCCTGCCTGCCTGCCTGCCTGCCCTAGGGGTGGGGGCTGGCTAATCTATAAACCCAGCCTGGAGATAAAGCAGAGAATGCAGCAATTACAAGCCCCCTGAGGGGGAGGCTGGCACTGGGGAATGACTGGGCGTCAGCAAGGTAGCCTTCCGGGAAGAAGCAACTCAGAACTTGGTTGTGGTTTGGCCAGCAGGAGGGAGGCACATGTCTGGGACAAGGAGGGCTGGGCAGCAGGGCCTGGCATGGAAGCTCAAAAGGCAGTGGGGCCCAGACGGGGCAGGGGGTATAGGCTGGAGACTTCTCTGGAGAGGGCAGAGCCAGATATTATAAGAAGGGACAGAAGTTGGGGCAGGGCTGGGGGGTGGGGGCAAGTGGTTTGCTGATTCTTAGGACCAGAGTGGAGGACTGAGGTGCTGGGTCACTAAGAGACAAGTGGCAGGAAGAGGGCATGAGAGCGAGGAAGCTGGTCATGAGTGTGGACCGTGTGACGCTCATACACACATGTCTACATGCTTGTGCAGAGACACACAGGGCTGTCTTCCTGCTCTCGTTAACCAACACCACAAGGCAAGGAGAGGACTGAGTGGGGATGAGGGGAGATGGAGAAATGTGAGCCTCCATCCAGTCTCCCCCACCATCCCTGATCCCCTCCCCCAGGCTTTTCCTGACTTTTCCACGATGCCCACCAGGTAATTCTCTCTGACCACCTTGGGACTCCCCGCCTCAGGCCAGGAGAGGGCTGGGGCTGCAGGTGGTGGGACGGGGCCCTGCCTGAGCCCCTTACCTCTTTGGGTTGCTGCTTCCCAGCCTGCTGTTGGGTGAGGAGCTGCAAGTGGAGCTGCTCTTGCTGTTTCTTGTAATATTCCTGCAGCTGGGCGGCAGGAGGCAGGGGGGAGAGTGGGTTACTATGGGCAGCGGGCTGCTGACCCCAGAGCCACCCCAGCCCTGTGGTGACCCAGCTCCTGGAGGCAGGAGTGGAGAGCCTCACTGGCGCAGTGGGACACATGGCCTGGCAGAGACACTTCTGCTCTGAGAGAGGCTCCGTGAATAGAGAAGGGAGAAGGGAGGTTCATCCCCCACCACCCAGCCCTCCCTGCCTCTTGGTGGATCCCCTAAAGAGGTCAGGGTGCTAGGAGCCAGGATGTTCCAGTACTTTGCCTTTCCCAGGGGTTCTGGAGACATGTGGGTGAGGGGCGCTGCTATGGGAGAGGCCTGATCTCTGACATCCCCCTACTGCCCTGGAGGAATGCAGATCAGTCCGGCCAGAGCAGTCTCTCTGGTTTCTGCCACTCAGTGATGTTGGTAGTAAACAGGCTGGGAGGTGGGACGCCAGTGCCTCCCCCCACCCCCACTTCTCAGTTGCCCTGGGGCCAGACTCACCTGCTGGAGCATGAGCGCTTGCTGCTGCTGGAGCAAGGCCTGCAGCTGTGGGGGCGACAGGATCTGTTGCATCTGTTGGGGGGTAAGCATCTGCGGCGACATCATGGCCACCGACACGGGCACCTGTGGGGTTTGGCCCTGTTAGTCTGCTCACCTCCACCCTACCCCACAGAGGGCATGTGCCCAAGGCCCCACCCCAGTATGGCAGAGGGGCTCCAGAGTGAGACGGCCTGGGTTCAAATTCTGACTCTGCCATCTACTAGCTGGGTATCTTTGGACAAGTGACTGGCTCCCAGTTTTGTTTGTGAAATGGAAGCAGCAACAGTGCCTACCTCTTAAGGTTGTCATAGGACTAATGAGTTAACGCTCAGAACAATGCCTGGCATACAGCAAGTGCTCATGAAGGCTGCCTATTACTTGGGATGTGCTGACTTACGTGCAGGAAGATGAGACTCTAGTGACACGCTGGGTAGAACCCATGTGATGGGAGGGCAGAGTGAGCCACTCCCATCTCTTGCTCTCTCTTCTGGGACACTATGTGGTGGGCCTGGCCAGGAGGGCAGGCTGTAGCCATGGGGAGGATTCAGAAAGTGGCCCACATGGCAGGAGCCCTGGACTCTGGCTCTGTCACATGCATGTCACATACTCCAGCACACATGTCTAGAGGACACGCAGAGGCCCAGAGAGCACCAAGGGTGCCATCGTGTGTGTGTGTGTGTGTGTGTGCACGCATGTGTAGGGGTAGTTATGTCTTCAGCCGGGTGAAAAGAACCCCAGGCAGGGAGTTAGAAGGCAGGCTTCTACTCCTAGCTCTGCACTGAACTTGCTGTGTGACTCCCCAGCAAGCCACTTGTCCTCTCTGATCAATTTCCTCAAAAGCCAAACAGGGATTGGATTATAACCGATAATAATCCAGCTGCAACATGGTGGATTTTCAGAATAGAGCAGCTTTCTGTCCCCTGCCCTGGATGAGGCCTCTACAGGAGGCCCAGAGAATCTATCTACAGGCCAAACGTGCAGGGAAGAGCAGTCATGTCATTTTTTCCCCAGCCCTACCTTCCCTGAAACCCCCAGGCTTGTGGAATCCTACCCCGGGAGGCCCAAGCTGCAATACTGTCTTAATGCTGTTTCAGCAGGATGGGTGCTCTGTGGGGCGATCTGCCACCCGCATCACTGGGAAAGTGCACAAGACTACTCTCTACTTTCCCCCTCACTCCCAGGCCCTAGCAGAGGGCCAGCACACAGCAGGTACTCACTCAGTGTTTGCTCCCCTGAGCTGAAATACCTATCCCAGTAGATTGGAGGCCCCTCTGCCAGCCCTGGTGCAGGGAGGGAGGGGTACAGGGTGGCCCAGTCAGGGAGGAGTGTACTGCAGGGACTTGTCTTGGGCAACACGTGATGGGTTAGGTCTACAGGGGACTCATGGCCCCTGTCACCTCTCCTCAGTCCCATGGGTGCATCAGGGGTGAGACTCAGCCTCAAGCCACCAATCAGGGAATCCCCAAGCAGAGGAGCAGCCAGGGAGGGGAGGTGAATCAGGGGACGTGGGAAGTCCCACTGCCCCCATCTCTTCTTGCCCCGTAACAAGTGGCTGAGCCCAGCCCTGGGCTTTCCCCTTTCCCCCAGGCATCTCTGCATACATCCCGGGAGGGGCACCACCTGGCTCTTTAGCCATGGACATCCCGCAGGAAGGAAGGCTCCAAGGGGCCTCTACAAAGGAGCTTTAAGTGGCAGGGCTGGGATTCAAGCCCGGGTCTGTGAACTCCATGGTTCCTGGTGTTTCCACTTCCCACACTGCCTGCCCCACCCTGGAGCAGGTCTTGATAAGTGTTACCCAGAACGTGTGAAAACTGAACCATCCAGGGAGCTGAAGGATAGACGGCTGGAGATCCCAAAGGTCAACCTCCCGCTTTACACTGTATCAGAGGAGACTCTGCAAAGCCACACTGCAGGGGTGTCCTGGTCCTCACTCTCAGAGGGCCCTGGGAGATGGGGCAGACAGTGGCCCAGACCCGCGCCCCTTGCAGAGCCAGCCCATGTAACCCCCAAAGCAGCTGGGCTGCTCACCTATCCTTCCTTTCCTCCTCCCATAGGGGCACCCAGCACGGTGGTATTGAGCTCAGAGCCCGAAGTTCTGAGTCAGGTGACCTAGGTTCCTGTTTGACACTGACTCTTCTTTGAAATCACCAATCCTCACTTTCTCTGTCCTCTAACTGGGATTTGGAACACCTGCCCGCCCAGCCTCACAGGACTACACAAGAGGCTGTGGTTGACAGCAGATTAGGTGCCAGGCACTCGGCTAAGGCCTAAATGAGTAAGATCTCCCTGAATCTTCACAGTGACCCTGGGAGGAGGGTACCATTATTCTTACCATTTTACAGATGAGAAAACTGAGGCCTGGAGAAGTTAAACAACCTGTCCTGCCTCAAAGGGACAAGGGCAGAAAGGGGAGTGAAAGTGATTCGTGTGTCATTAAATTCTATAGGAGTGTAAAAACAACTACTTTTTAAAAAACATTCTGACTTTTCCTTTTCCCCTCTTTTCTGGTCTCCTTTCCCTCTCCTCCTCTGCTATGGCACCGTAGGTACTCAAGGACACTGTGTGGCAAGGGTCCCTTAGGACAAAAGCAATGGGCCTCCCATTCTCATCACAGCAAGAGCTGTGCCAGAGATGGACAGGCCCACAGCAGGGGAGCCTGGGAGCAGACACCCAGATCTTTCCAGGCACCAGGAGTGAGTCACTGTGAGCGGCATGCAAGAAAGGATGTGGCATTTCCTTCCTTGGGGCTTTCCTACATGGAGGCAGGGGAATGGAAGAGATGACCTTGGAAGGCCTCTCCAGCCCTGCCATTCCTGCCACGTGTCTGAGCTGCCGGCTGGAAAGGGAGCTGCAGAGACAGATCGGGATGGATTACCTTCTGTGTACTTGTCTCTAAGGTGGCCCAATGGGTCAAGAAAGGTCAGGAAGGTGGCAGCCACATACACATCTCCTGAGCTGGCTAACCCATCCACCTCCCCTCAAGCTCCTTGGGGTTCTGAGCAATGAGTTGGAGCTCCCCTGGGTCCCCACTGACCACTCACCAGGCCAGAATGTGTCAGGATGGGCACCGTGGGCTAGTCAGCTCAGCGAAGCCTGTGAGTCACCATCTGGAGGGTAGCCAGGGCAGCTACACGCTTACTAAAGCCCTGGCAGAGTGAGCTCGGGGCTAAATGCTGACAGCTGCCTCCAGCCCCTCCCCGAGGAGCCCTGCTCAGGCCGGAGCCCTCCGCCCACCATGATTACAGTGTGCTGAGCTGGATGACACAACCCGGAGGAAGAGGGATGGTGCCTGACAGAGAAGGAGCTTGTTCAGGGGCTGAGGGTTGGGATGGATGCAATTTGGTGCCAATCAAGGACCCAAACTCAACCTCTGAAGTATGAGGCTTGGGGTCCCTGGGTGATTTCAGGGACTAGGCCAGAGCTTAGTTTAGGTTAAATTCCCCTGCACATGACAAGAGGGAAGGCCTAATACTAGTTTGGGGCTGAAGATGAACAAAAAAAGATTGTGGTGGGACACAAAGAAGAACTCCTAGAAATGAAAGAAGGGTAAGCCTCAGAGGAGCTGCGGAGATGAGACCAAGGTGGGCAGAGCTGAGGGGCCTGGCCTTAGCCGCCCATCTGCCCAAACTCCCAGCTACCAGTGCTACCTCCTGAGACTCACCTCTCCCTGCCCCGGGGTCCAGGCCTGGGTACGAACCAGGCAACTCTGCTGGAGCTGGAGACCTAATACGGTTTTAGAAACTCGCCTGCAGCTGGCTCTGGGAGAGGGCTGGGAACACGGCTGGGTGGTGAGTGTGCGCAGGAAACCCACCTTGAGCTGAGGAGCAGGACAGTGTCCTGTGGGGGCTGCTGGGGAAGGGGCTGCCATCGACCTCCCATCATTACCCTTTCTTTCATTCAAGCTCCAAATCAACAAAATGCATGTTTCTGCTTGCTCTCCCCATTCCCCCACCAGCCTTGCACACACAGAAAAGCTATTTCTAGGCCCCGGACCCCACTTGGGAACAGAAGCCCCATCTCCTTAGAGACTGTGAATTTGAAAGGCAAGGGAGGAATGCCAGGGTGGAAGGGAAGAATCAACAGCCAGGGCTCCAGGCTCCTGGGGAAGTTCAGACGTGGCCCAAGAACTGCCACCGCCCTGAGCAGAAGAGAAACCTCTGGCAAGGGCTGTCCCTATGCACTGGTAGTGTCACTACTGTGCTAAGCAAATGGCAGCGTCACTGTGTGGGCATGAAAGTGTGGGTCCTGGAGCTAGCTGTGTGGGTTCAAACCCTGGCTCTACCCTTCATTAGCTGTGTGACTTGGGACAGGTTAACCTCTCTGGGCCTCAGTTTCCTCAGCTGCAAGATAAGGCTAATAACAGCATCTACCTCATAGGATTGTGAGGATAAATGAGATGATACGTATAAAGCACTTAGCATCTGTCCCAGGGGAAGCCTCTGTAAACGGCAGCTGTTAGCTGAGTAAGTACTTGTTGAATGAATAACCTGATCAATCATTGGGAGTGAGGAGGCAAGGAGAGAGGTCTAAGAATCATTTTATCTGTCCCTCTGACCAAAACCTCTGCTTCTCATTCTCATTCTAGGCCATCCAGGGACCTCTCCTATTTCAGGAGAGGGGGTCTCCCAAGGAAAATTCCATACCCCCCTTCCTTTCTCTTTACTTCAGATCTCCTACCCCTCACAGCCGGCTGCGAAGTCCTCCCTGTGCCTGACCTCAGGGCCTCCAACTCCCACCAAGCTCCTTCTTTCTTGCCTCGGATCAGTGGCCCTTTCTGGGTTGGGGAATATTCCTGTGCCCCAGCCTACCTCTCCCTCTTCTTAGAAAGGGGGTACTAGGCTGGGCCCAAGGTAGGGAGGGATTAAGAACAGTAGCCTGAAGGCCACCTCAGACCAGGGAGTGGGAGGGGGGTGTCTCTAATTCTAAGAGACTTAATCCTGACACCCCCAGGCCTTAGAACTTTCTCTTCTGCCCAATACTGGCTTCCCAGGTGGTGTCCTCCCCTCCCAGGCCAGTACCCCTTTGTCCAACTCCTTCCCCTTGGGCACTGTCTCATCAGGTTCACGAGTTTAAAACAGGGCTCCAGCTCAGGCCCCACAAAGGTCAGGCACCTTGAACTTCTTCAGAGCCCTTTCTGAACATAACTTTGTTTAACATAAAACCCAGTTCTGGGTACTTCTCAAGGCACCCTGCACCCCATCCCCCACCCCACCCTCCTCACTTCCCTCCTTCCCTCAGCACCCCGCCCCCCAGCGTCCAGAGCTTCGTGCTCAGGCTCGGGTTCAGCCTTCCTCCCTTAGATAAACTTCCTTTCAAAGCCCGGCTTAATCCTCTCCCCAATTCCAAGCCTCCCCCGCTGCTGTGGGGAGAGTGGGGGGAAGCGAACAAGCCCAGTTGCAGGGCTGAGGGGGAGGAGACCGGGCTGCCGGAGTAGTGACCCACCCAGGACTCAGACGTGATTCTCCCAAGTTCTTTGTGACACAAAAGGTAAACAGAAGGCCTGGCTTACCCCCGCCCACCCCTCCACATCTCCCCTCCCCCATCCAGCCAGATGGGCCAGCAGGTTGGGGGAAGGGAGAGGGGGAGAAAGGGCAGATTGTGCAAAGGAAAACAAAAGAGACAGAGAGACGTCAAGAGACAGGAAACAGGGGGAGACAGAGAGAAATGGTGGGTAAGAAATTCGGGGGGGGGGGGGGATGTGATGACCTCAACAACTGACAGAGCCTGGGAAGGGTGTAGCAGGGACGGGCGGGTGAGAACAGGCCAAGTGACCACACGGGGATGGAGAAACAGAAACCTGAGAAGTAACCCCGAGGCTAAGGAAGACGAAGCCTGCAGAGAGGGACAGGGACGGAGATCTGAGCGCAGGCTCAGACGCAGAGAGGCCAAGCAGAGGAAGGCCTGGGGCATCAGGTGGAGATGAGAGAGAAAGTGAAGTTTCTTCACCCTGCCCAGCATCTCCCTCTGGACAGCTGCCAGCTTTGTGGCACTGGGGACTGGCCAGAGCAATCCTCCAACCGGCTCTTCCTCTCCCTTGTATTGCCAAGCCTACCCTCGGACCTGGCCCCGGCCCAGCCCAGCCCAGAGGGATGCCCTCCTCCTCACCTGGACGGCAGAGGCTGACTGCTTGCTGTCATTGTTTCCCGGGGAGCTCAGGCCTGAGGCCTGCTGCAGCAGGAACTGCCGGGCTACCTGGAGAGCCTGCAAAACAGGGCGAGTCAGTGTGTCTGCCCCGTGCTGCGGGCTGCAGGGCAGTGCCGTCAGCGCGGACCCAGGATTCAGGGAGAGCTTGGGGGACAGAAGGGGAGGAAGTCAGGGTAAGGTGGAAGGTCTTGAGGGCGAGTGAGAGGTTCATGGGGTGCACTTGGGCTCGGGGGTTATTATAAAGATAGGAGTCATTGAGGGATCAGAGCCTGCAGGGACTCACTCCGGAACCTGGTGAGGTTTGCGGCCCCCATGGGGGCGGCAAATGGGAGGGTTGAAGGTCAAACAAGGGGGTGGGCTTGGCATTAATCATAGGTGCTGTTTCAGAGTTGAGCATCTACTATGTGTCAGGCACTTCACAGGTGTCTGGGAGGCAAAGCTATTCTCCTCCCTTCAAGTTCTTCTGGCTGGACTAATAAATTAACACAAGGCAGATTGGCAGGAGAAAAACATTAAAGTTTAATAATATGTATACTTCCTGTAGAGTAACTCACCGTCACTTTAAATACCTCCTTCAGCTAAAGACTTAAGGTGACGTTGGCGGTGAAGAGTCAGTTATGAGGTTACCAGGAAAAACACAGTGAATAGGGGAAGGTGGCTGTGTAGACTTAAGCCTCTGCCTTCTCCACTGACAGGGATGGCAGGCTGGGCACATGAAGGAAACGCCCTTACAGATGGAGATCTCCCTCGCAGATGTGTATGTCCTTTATAAAGGGTACCTTCTACTGTATCTGGTTTTCAGAGCTTCTCCCAGGTCTGCTGTTTCTTAAAATTAACCAGCCTATAATAATCAATATCTCAAAGTGGCATATCTTGGGGTGGCAAACTCTGCTCCCCTTCATAGGCAAGATCGCATTTAATTCTCCCGTGAGTCTGTGAGGTAAGGATTGTCAGCCCTATTTTGCAGATGAGGAAAACAGTCTCCAGGAGGTTAAGTAACTTGCCCAAGATCACACAGCTTGGAGGTGTCAGAGACAGGACTGGAGCCCAGGAAGCCTGGCTCTGAGTCCAACTGCCTTCCCTGTGCTGCATCTAGGGGCTAAGGGAGTACACTCGGAATCAGAACACACGCTGGGGGCTTTCTGAATCCAGGGGGTCGGGGTGCAGGACCTCGTGGCACTAAGGGTATTCAAGTCCTGAAGTGGGGTGTGAAGTGTGAGTTACACTAATACTTGGAGGCCACGGCAGCTTGGATGGACTCTGAGTCACCAGAGTCACAGCCTTGGGAAGTGTATGGAATTTACAGGAGGAGCAGCTTGGCCAGACAGTGGACCTGGGACATGGGTGGATAGGCTGTGAGAGGTCGGGTAGAGAGTGAGGGGTCAGGGAGGCCCGGGAAGTTCATAAAGTCAGTGGGGGCTCAGAGGCAAGGGATGTGGGGACCAGTCCTGAATCCACATTCCTGGAGCACAAAGCCTATTTGCCTCCAGGTTTCTCAGAGACCTCCTTGGGAGCCAGAGCCGCTATGTCCAGGCCTTTAACTCGGGCCTCTGGTGTCAGGCAGACCTGAGTTTGAATCCCACTGTGATTACCAGCTGTGCGATCTGGGACAAGTTGTTCCATTTCTGAGTTTCAGTCTCCTGGTCTGCAAAACTGGGGCACTACCCAACTCCGAAATACTAGGGGAATTAAGGGACCGATGCTTTCCTTTGTTGGCATTCTCGAAGTGTCGGTCCCTTTCCTTCTCATAAATGTCTCCCAGTTCTCTCCCTCACCTCCTTCAGCCTCTCCTGACACAGCCTCGTGCCCTGCACACCTCTTCATGGACACATGCCCACCTGTGGCCACTCACCTCTGTACACATGTACACACACACACACACACACCTGTCCTCACAAGGACTTCTACTCTCCTACCCCACCACAGCACCAGCAGACAAGACCCTGTAGGGGGAATGTGGTGGCTCTCATACGTCACACGCACTGGCCCTCCGCAAACACTTCTGAGCAGCCACCGTGTACCAAGCATATAGCACCCCCCCGCCACCCCCCCCCCCCCCCCCGCCCTTTCATCCCACACCGAGCAGCAGCGGAGCCTCCCCTGAGGCTGAAAGCCAGTTTACCTTAGGATGGGATCTAAATACACACTGGTGTATCTATGGGAACGTGTCTCCCAGTAAATCTGGAGTTCAGGCAGGCGTGCTCCTCAGCAGCCCCCCAGATCCGCGCCTCCCCCACCCCGCCCCTTCCCCTGGACCTCACACCAGGATTTGTGGCCTGGGGTTTCTTCAAGATTCACTTCAGAAAGTGTACGTCTGACCTTCCTGAGGCAAAAGGCTCTGAAAGGCTGTGGAAAGGGGGTAAGGGCAGGGTGAGGAGAGGAAGGGAGGTGGCCGGGGGATCATCAGGAAGGAGCCCCTGGCCCTGCCGGCCTTGCTTTTAGTGACCCCTCCAGGTCTAATGACACAGTTAAACAAATGCTCTTTGTCCCCTAAAGGTGGAAGGTAGAGGGGTCAGGGGAAGAGGGTGGCTCAGAGGAGCTGATCAGCTCAGGCAAGCCAGGGGGGACACGGGTCAGGGTGGGGAGATAGCACCCAGCTCCCCTGTAGGGGGACGTGGGCAGCAGAGAGGTTTCCAGGGGAAGCTGGGGGGAGCCCCACACAGTCTCCTGGTGGGGGAGTGGCCTGGGAGTTGGATTCACTTCCCACTGACTCTCTTACTCTGTGGTCCCCTGGAGCATGAAATTACAAGATTTACAGGAAAAAATGACATGGGTTTACAATCTCATTCCTGTGAGACGTCCCTGTGACAGGCCCTTCACTCTCCCTTCTGCCCCCTCCTACTCTGGGCCTTTCCCTTTAGACCAGATCAAAGAGCCAGGTGAGACCTAGGCCTGGCCAAGGCTGTCCCTCCTCTGACTTCTCCCTCTTCCTACTCACTCTTTCTTCACATTTACTGAGCGCTTGCTGTGTGCCAGGGACCATGCCAGCAGGCGCCAGGGACAACACTGAATGCTGGAGACAGAGACACAGCACATGGCCCTGCTCAGGGCTCACAGCTGGATGCCATGATGACAGCTGCCTGTCAGAAACTAAAGTGGAGGTGGGCACCAGGCACCAGAGCCCAGAGAAGGGCCTCCTCTGCCTGGGGAAGTCTAGGAAGGCCTCCAGAGGAGGTGGCAGCACTAGCTAGGGTCCTGAAGGGTGTTCCAAGCACAGTGACCTACACACTGCAGAGGAGTGAAACAGCCCAGTGAGCTGGGGGACCTAACCATCCCCAGGGGCAGGAAATGGCTGTTCTGGGGGCAGCAGGAGAGCTGACGGGCCCTCAGGTCATCAGGGTCGGAACTCCTCCAGGCATTTTGCTCACTCATATTCACAGTCACCCTCCAGGTGGCTGCACTTGGAGGTGGTGAGGAGATGGCGACCCACACAAGGTAGTTTTGTGTTATTTGCCATGACCCAATTTAGGGCGATTTGGGCACCACCTACAAATCACCCAGCAGGTCCCAGGGGTGGGGGCAATGGGCAGATCCTGGGCTTGGGGTCCAACTGCCCTCCCTGGGTGGCCTGGACGTGCCACTGATGGATCAGGGCACCACACTGCTGCTCCACCCTCCACTCCTGTCACTGTCCTCACTACACACACAGACCTCCACCCAGGAGGCCCTCCTCCAGGTGGTCACCCAGGAGTAGGACTGGGATTATATAAAGCCCCACGAGAGTCGCATCCACCACTCTTAGGCACAGGTGATGGTGTCCACGCTGGCTGTTGGCACTGGAATCTGATACATCACTAGACTGCCCACCTCCCAGGGATGTGGGAAACGAAGGCCCCCCACTCTGACAGATCCGGCCCCACTTTCTCTGATGCCAACCAGGTTGTAGTCTCCTTGAAACACAGCTGTCAGATGCATCTGTGAGCCCCAGCCACCAGCACACGGCAGACACACTGGGGAAAGTCACTTTAGTCTAGGCTGAACGTGGGAGGCAGGCACAGGCTGACGTGGAGCCTACAGCTGGCATCTGGATAGTGCCTGGCGGTTTTCAAAGCATGTCTACGAACATTTAGCTGAAGCTTCACAACCTTGAGCTAGGCAGGGCAGGTGTCACTGTCCCCACTGTACAGACAAGGAAACTGAAACCTAAGGTCCCACCACCAGGAAGGAGAGTCCAAACACCTCTGACTGCCCAGCCCCCACACCCAGAGGGGCTGCCGTGATCTCACGCACAGTCTGGCGAGGCCTGTGGATCTGCCTCCCCCTCCCCCGGCCAGTCTAGTGTTTCAGCGGTCTGGGGGTGAAGGGGGGTGAAGCTGGTTGAGGTGGGGAGAGAAGACCAGAAAGAAATCTTTAAGAGAAAGGTGGGTTCAGTTTCCCTTCCCTGGGGGCCACAGATACCCAAATACAGCCTTGTGGGGGGGGGGCATTTAGAATCCCACACTGGGGAGAAGCCGTCATGGAAGATCTGGGGAGGAAGAGGAAGACACTCAGGGCAGAAACTGGGAACCATTTGGCTTCTTAAACCTCATTTTCTCCTCCCTCCACCCCGTGGCCTGAGAACCAAATGCCCAGCTCTGTGGTTTGGGGAGTGAGGTCCCGTTTTCCTCTAAGGGAGGTTGGGTCTATCCATTTCATGGACCCTGGTCAGAGATCTGCATCCAAATCCTCGCTCCACAATATACTGAGTGACTTTGGGTAAGTCACTAGACCTCTCTGAGCTCCCATTTCTTCCTCTGCAAAATAGGAATGACCCTGTACTTAGCTCGCAGGGTTGTTATGAAGAGTATATGAGACAACATATATGGAGTACTGAGCACAGTGCCTGGCACCCATTGGGGCCCGAATGGACGTTAACTAGTGTCACTTAATTTATCTTTCGCCTACCAGGCAGTTCCTGGTCATTTGTCCTATGCCACCCAGAAGGACTTGCTAACAAAACTCTCTTCCATCCTATACCCACCCCCATTTCCCCTCAAGCCTAAGAACTCGTCTCATCTCGCTAATGAAGCTGAACTCTCCTCCCCCCCATCACCCATTCAGAAGTCATTAGCAGGATCTCCACAATTAGGAACAAATGGCTTATAACGGATGGCATCCAGGGAGGGCGGCTGGGATGGAGGGGAATGAAGCTAGAGCTTTGAGGGCAACAGGGAGCTGCTATGAAAAGAAAAACAAGTCTTGAAGCAGGAGGGTCTGTCATCTCCAGTAGGAGACCACCCCCTCATTTCTGAGAATTCCGTGGGGAGGGCAGGCATCCTCGCTGTGGAAGCCAGGTGCAGGGCTGTTTAGCAGGCTGCAGGGTTCCAGCTCTGTGCTGGGTTCCCAGTCGCTGCGTGCGTTTAGGAGGGCGGAGATGTGACTGGTGCTCAGGGAGACAAGCCTGAAGGGCTGAGCTTTGAGAATGCAGAGACAGAAACACAGACCGTGGCCTGGAGGCTGGAAGTTAAGAGGGAATCGGGTCTAGTGTTTTCCAAACTGCTGGTCATGATCTAATGGTGGGTCATCATGTCAATTTAGTGGGTTGAAAAAATACGAAAAAATACACATATTTTTTTTAAATTAGAGTTACTAGGTGAGCACAAGCATTGTTTCATGAAATCACGTGTGCTGGGGCTCTGAGTAAAATGTATTTTTCACTGTAGATCTCAAGCAAAAAGGGTTACAAAGCGCTGATCTAGTTCATGTTATAGACGAGGAAATGAATATCCAGGGCAGTGACATGCCCAGAGTCAGAAACATGCCCAGTGGCAGAAACAGACCCAGAATCCCTTGGGTCTGATGTGGGGCTCTGCAGCCAGGAGCTGGCCAGACAGAATGGAGGACTCCCTAGCAAATTCCGGTTTAATTTGGATTGTGGTGAGGCGTAGTCAAAATAAACAAACTCCAAAGTTCTTTTGTCTGTACCTAGCTAACTTCGGCAAAATTGGGGTCTAAATTATCTTGATAATTTCAACTGAAGTCTGGCTAGATTTAGGGGAGAGGGCACTAGAAAGGTGTTTGGAGGTACTGGCCCATCCCAAATCTGAAGAGCAGGCCCAGAAAAGCAAATCGCTTGTCCCCCCAGGGCCACAGTATGACTTTCTATTCACTTATCAGTCATTCGGCAAGTATTTATGAAGCCCCAAAGGGCACTGGCTCAATCCTAGACTCTGTGGGCTCAGTGTATTTGTTTAATGGGCTCACATTCTCTCAGATGAGATAGACACTAAAACAGAAACCAGTAAGCTATGAGATGGTGGTGAGCGTTACAGAGGCTGGCTAGCTACTCGGGCTGTGTGGCTGGGGGATCCTTTCTGAGACGTTTAGAATGAGGAAGCAGTTCTTCCGGGGGAGAGTGTGCTTGGTGGAGGAAAGAGCTGGTGCGGGAGCCCTGCGGTGGAATAAGCCTGGAGATGCCTCACGCATGGTCAGTGGCCTGGACAGAGTCCCAGAGGTGAGCAGGGACCAAACCACACAGGGACAGTGGTGTTTGTTTTTTACTGATCCTCACCCAAGGACATACCTATAGAGAGCAAGTGGGGGAGCGAGGAGAGAAACATCAATGTGAGAGAGAAACATTGATTAGCTGCCCTCCGCATGTGCCTCAGCTGGGTACTGAACCCGAAGCCCAGGTGGGTGCCCTGATCAGGAATCAAACTGGCAACCTTTGGGCGCACAGGACGAAGCTCAACCAACTGAGCCACTCTGGCCGGGCAGGGACAATGTTCTTTAATTTCATTCTACACTTGAGGAAAAAATGCTAGAGGATTTTAAATAAGTAAATATAAGGAATTAAGGAACTGATGTAAATTCCTAACCTGCAGTAGTAAACAGTCGGTGCCTAATAAGTACTTGTTGATTTGAATTAAACAAAAAAACATCTCCCCATCCACTCTTCAAAATGCAACTCCTCCAGGAAACCAGAGTGAAGGGACGGTGCACAGGGAGAGGTCAGAGGTCAGTGGTCCCAACCATAAGGGGTACTGACCACGGGAGATCTAGGTTCTCCACCAGCCAGGCTTTGTCCTACAGCACAGACATAAAAATGAAATTACGCAGAGGAGGGGGGCAAAGAGGGTGGGGGAGTGGAGACCATAAAACCCCTGAAGTGATTCTACACCTTTTTCCCTTGGAAAAAAAAAAAGCTTTTTGGAAAAGGCTGTAAATTTTTTTTACACCAACCTCGTAAAAATGACATTGGCGCATTCTCAAATTAGAACCATTAAAATGAAAACCAGCAACGCATAGATACCGACAGGCCCACGTGGGTGGGAGAGGCAAGGCCTGGGTGCACAGCCTGCTTTCGGGGCCCCTTACCCGCCAAGCATCTTGGAAATGCCTCGCCTCAAAGGACCAGGCCTCTGCTGCCTGGAGATGGGAACAGACCAATGGACTCAACAGCACCAAAAAGGGACAGGCGCTCCTCAGAGGCTCCTCCGTGCTCTCCCTCCCCTGCGCCCCGAGGGGCAGCCTTAGCACCCAGGGTGAGCCAGCGTGGCCCATGCAGCCCCTCTGGCCCAGACCAGCTGAGTAGGGGTGCTGGGGGAGGCAAGGCCTGAGAGTCTGGGTGTGTGGGAAGAGGCTGGAATGGTGCGGGGAGTGGTGGTGGCAGGGTGGCAGCCCTGCACTTCCCCGTGACCTCCCTGGCTGCTCTCCACCTCCCAGATGGGTGCTCCTATCTGTGGAGTCCTCAGGAAGCGGGCTTAAGGATGTCTGGGTTCAGAGCCGCCAGGAGCCCAGCTGCTACTCTCACACTAGTCACCTCTGCAGGGGGTAGGATTTAGCATGGGGCGGCGGGGCATGCCCTGCCCTTCTCAGAATAAAGGTGCTCCCCTAGGAGAAATACCAGCTCACGCACAGAGGGGCTGCCCTGGGATGCAGCCCTCCCCACTTCAATCCTTCACCCTCCGGAGAGGACACATTCAACCCTCCCTTTCCCCAGTCTCCACACTCCTGAGTAGTAAGGTTAAAAACTTTGGCATAAAAGGGGGATTAGAGAGGAGAGAAAACTCAGAGGTCTCAGAATTTCGTATCGGGAGGAAGGCTGGTAATAGAATGGGTTGACTCCTTTCTGGTCCCAAAAGAGCAGGGGCCTGGGAACCCTTTGCCAGCCTTGGGCCCTCTCTTCTACCTTCCCCTCCCTCTTCCTGGAACTCCCTCCCAGGGAAACTTCCCTTTCCCTTGCACTGGGAGGTAGACACAGGAAACAGTGGTCTTTGCCTGAGTAACCCAGGATGGGTACAAAAAGGGGGTAGTTAAGGCCCTCTCCCCAGCTGGTCCTCTCACACCCAGCCCCCCACTCACCTACCCCCCTTCCCAGGCAGAGCAGGGAGAGAACTTTCTAAGCACCACCCTGCAGCTGCAGGAGAGAGGGGAATTCACTGATATGAAGTTTCTAAGTCTCCCCTCTGGGGAGTCCGGGCCCCAAAGCTCCCTCCAGGCCCCCAGCACGTCCTGGAAAAGGGACTCGTTCTATGGGAAGGAGAGAAAAGGAAAGAAGGTGTAGAACCACATATGAAAGAGCAGAATCTGGGGCATGAGGGTGGGAGTCCCACAGACTGAAGAAGTGGGCCCAGACCTAAAACTAAAGACAACTGCAGACAATGTGTGTGGGGGGGTGCTAAATCACCTTTGAGGCCTCCCCTTTCCACCCCATCCCCCTAAGTAGCTTGGGCAGAGGAGAGCCAGATGGGGAAGGAAAACAAAAATCTCTTCCATTCTTTTCCCACTCACCCAATTCCCTGACCCCCCCATCTCTTTGGAGGGGGGTGAGTTAAAAGCCCATTAAAGTACAGAGCCCCCCCCCAACCCTTTTGAATCTCCTCACAGGATGTGACAGGGTGGGATTTGGCCCGGTTGCCACAGCAACTGCAGTAGGAGTTCCCAGACGCTAAGCAACCCTCCTGTGACCCTCGCTGACCTGTCACCCCCACAACCTGAGGACAATAGGAGTGCGGCTCACGGCTCTGGAGGCCCAGGAGGCCCAGGACGCCTTTCAGCGCAGCGGCCAGCAGCTCCGCCGGCCCCCACTGGGCCTGCTCAGCCCTCCTGCCCCAAGTCCAGCTCTCCTGGGCCAGAGTGCCCAGTCTGGCCCCCAAGACCTGCCCAGGCCCTCTACTTCTCAAAACCTGTCACACTTTTCCGGGCTCTTACTGCCCCCTAACAGAGAGCCCAAAGGGTCTTCATGCAGTTCCTATATGAACATTTTCACACGGGTGAAATCAGATTAGGATAAAATGCAAGAGCAACCTGCAAAGAAAAAGCCATCAGTGGGGAACTATGGTGGGGGGGAGATGAGGAAGGACTCTGCCTTGATGGAGGAAGGGGACTGATGGGCAGCTGGCATGTGTGCTGGGTCCAGGGTATCCTTTAACAGCAGCTAGGGAATCACCAACTCCAGCTGGCCCACAGGGTCCCCCAGCAAACTAAGGTGCAGTGCCTGCCTGCTGAATGAACGCGCGCCAAGGCCTGCCCCCCGCCCCCCGCCTGTTTCTCAGGGTGGATTCTCCGTGAGAGTGAGACTGGAGACTCAGTGAAAGCCCAGGGGCAGAGTGGACGTGGCATGGCTCTGTCACTCACCGATGAGGGTGCTGGGAGCGGGGAGCGGGGAGTGGGAAGCTGGGGCCTTGACTGCTGCAATGGGGCAGCCAGCCAGGGACCCTCTCTCCATCAGAGGGGCCTGGCAGCCAAGCTATGTCACCCCCGCCCCCACCCCAGCCTGTCTAAACAAGCTCGGGCCTGCTGTTGCATGGAAACAGGCGCCTGCTCTTACTCCGAAGTGACGTGGCTGCCCTCTTCAGCACTGTTTGTTTCAGCCTAAAGTCCTGTCACCAGTCTGACTTCTGACTCGCCCTGTTTATCTCTCTCTCTCCCCTCTGTCAACTCATTACTCCCAAAGGCCAAGCTTGCATTTCCAGGATTTGTTTACCCAGAGCAGAGGGACAGGGACCAACAGACAGAGGACAGAGGGAGAGGGGCTTGGAGGCACTAGAGGAAGGACCAGTGCACCGCCCAGACTCCCCGACCTCAACCTCCTTCCTCTGGAGTGGCTACTTAGGGCCAGTGGACAGTGCTGCTTCTGTTTGTTTGTTTTAAGAGACTTTTAGCTTGGGAATGGAGTGCTCTCAATCACCCATCAACAGACGTTTATTTAGCACCTACTATGTTGCAGGCCTCGCTCCCTCCATTTCCTGCAGGGGACTGCGTGAGTGGCAGGAGCAAAAAGGAGGCTGTGCTGAGCCCTGAACTAGGAACTGGGAGACCTGAGGTCTAGCTGCAGCCTTTACCATGTCACATGGACAAGTCAGTGCCACCTCTTGCTGCCCCCTCACTTGTGAAATGGGGATAATATCCACAATTAAATGACACAACCTATGTGAAAGACCCAAAGCACCAAACAGACACGGGCATTTGTTTGTTTGAAGGACTTCCTGGTTGGGATTGAGAGGGAGGGGAGCCCAACGAGCCAGGCTTTCTTTCCTATAGTTGGTTTAGCCCACGAATAGTTAGGAACATTTGTTGTTGGGGGGCCAGAAAGTGTTACCCCTGAAACGTCCCCCCAAACTTCACTCACATATATTGGGGGGTGGAAGGAGGGCCTGCAGGCAGGTTTCATTTTTAATTGAAAATTTTGTATTTTTAATTTTGCAGGGCTCTTTTCATAGTTTGGAGCCAACAAAACCTTTTTAAGTCTCAAATATTTTCCTTGGCCTCAGGCACTACGCCCATAGTGAGCCCAAATGGATAAAACAGCCCTGCGCCTGCCTCCAAATCTCCACCCCAGTTTATTTGTGAAACAGATATAGGATTTTCCAGGACTTTGGGATATTCCCCAAAACAAACAGGAATTACTGGAACATGGAATATAGATGGTAAAGCACAGCGTGTGTGCAGAATGGAGTAACCTGATCAGTACAGACAGTGCCCCCCACGCATCTCCCCTACATCCAGATATGTGTTCAGTCTTCACTTTAAACAATTTTAAAAGACATTCCGTTTCAGTATTTCTCCTGCCCACCTCTCGCACCACCCCCAATTCAAAATTTCTCACTGCTGTCTGCATGGAAGTGTGGGAGAGAAAGCTGGCCATGCAAAATGGGTGGCCTTAGAGCCCTCTGGTGGGGTGTGCTTTGTCATTATTTTGATAAAGGGTAGGATTTTGCCCTTTGACCTCTGTCCCCAGTAGATGGCACAGGCGCTGTGAGTCTCTCCCCCAGAGATCCTGCTTAGGAAGGCTTGGGAGATGCCAGAAAACTCCCAAGGACCATCTCCTGGGGAACGGAGACAGTCCCTTTCCACCCAAGCCGCCACTGCTTCTAAGAGGAAGTGATTTTTAAAGGCCTTGGTTCCGTTCACACCCACACCCCAAGTGCACAGGGGTTTCACACCCAAACTGCATCTGATTCTAACAACCCTGCACTTCAGGCACCAAGGAGGCCAAGGCTCAGCAAGGCCCCAGACTTGGCCAAGGTCACACGAAGGGGCAGGCTAGGACTAACCGGGGTTTGTTCCATCCCTGTGTTAGTACTGGCTGACCAGCTCAGGGCAGGGTGCCCAGCTTCTGACCAGGATCCTTCCAGTCTGACCTCCGGCTCCAAGGCAAGTGGTGGGAAAGGGCCCCCTAGGGGCTATGGAGTGGGGGGAGGAGCCCCAGAGTAAATCTGGGAGAAAGCATGACTGCGATGTACACATGTCAGCCCGTGTGCATAAGGCAGGGGTGGGGATGCGGGCGGGAGGGGCAGGCAGGACCTGAATTTTCCTTATTCCCAGCAGAGCCCCCAAGGGCTAGTGCCGCCAGCCGTGGTTCAAGGAGCAGGGAGTCAAATAAGCAAAGGAGAATCTCAAGGCCAGGGCTGGCTGGGCTGGTTCTCCTGAACTTGTCAAGCACGATTCTTACTGTCTCCAAAGTGGGGCTGGGGCCTGGGGCCCCTGTTCTGTCATCACCCAACCAGGCTCCCCACCCTAGGGCCCCTTGATCAGCAGAAAGGCTCATCTTGAACTCCTGAACTCTGCACTGAAGGGTGGGAAGGATGGAGGGGAAGACTGAAAAATGGATGCGGACAGGGGTTCCCAGTCTGAGCCCTAAAAATGGAGGCCTGCCTTTGCCTCTAGCTCTTGGTCTTTTCCCAGCAGCTTTGGCCTCTGGTGGCTGGAAGTTTAATCTCTCTGCAGCTTGGGCCAGAGGGCCCAGGTAGAGATTGGGGACGGGGGTATTTTACAATACAAGTAAAGTGGACATACCCTATGTGCATGGCCCCATTGCCCTAATGAACACACTTCTAAAGGGAGGGTCTCCTTCCCCCAACCCTGTGTACAGGAGAGCCAGGCGCCAGTCCATCCAAGGCATACACCCCTCAGGCCTGCCTCCCTGGTCTGTCTGTCCTGGTGGGCATTTCTGAAACTGTTCAAAGCTCCATGATCTCAGGAGGACCCCAGTCTCATTTCTTTCTCTTGAAAGCACAGCTCTCCCCCTGTGTTAAGGTGGCCCCTAGAATGGGAAGGCGCAGAGGGAGTCCCTAGAGGCTGGACCTTCCCAAGAATGTTAAAGTAAAGCTGGTGACCAGGGTGGAGTGGTGTGCCCCTCTCCCTGTCCCCAGCAGAGGAGGAGGGGCGCCAGCTCCTACCTGTTGCTGCTGGAAGTGCAGCAGATCCGCAGGGCTCATCTCGCCGTTGCTGTCTGCGCCCGCCACTGTGTCCCTGCCCGCACTGCCTCCAGCAGTGCCTGCAGCCCCAGCACCGCCGCCATCAGCCTGCCCTGAGAGGCTGCCCACGCCGTTCTGACCAGAGGGGGCTGACCTGATTGTCTCCGAGGCAGATTCCACCATCATGTCGCTCTACTGGGACCTGGAGGGGAGGAGAGACATGGGGAGGGGCTGAGGCTCCAGAATGGGCAGGGCAGGTGCCAGCAACCAATGCCCCTCAACACCCCTACCCACACCAATACCCCCACCCCAGTCCTGGGGTGTCTTCCCTTCAACTTCCTGGGGACTGCTCCTGGGACCCCTCTTGGGGTACAGCCTCCCCCAAGGCCCAGGTAAGGGGCACCTCCAGACTGCAGCTGCTCCCTCCCCCAACTTTTCCTCAACTTGATTTCAAGACGACCTCTGCAGGGCAAATGGGGCGAAGTGCTGCCTTCCCCCCCCCCCCCAAATCTGTTCTGGCCTCTCCCTCCAGGCCAGGGCATGGGGGGGCGCGGGGACGTGAGAGGGGAGGGGCGAGGGTTCTGCAAGGACTTAAAAGCAGATGAGCTCTTCACTGGGACTCACTATATCGCCTCTTCCCCTTTGGCACAAATACCTGTAATGGCCACTGCGCCTATAGATGGGGAGTTCCCCAGGGCAGGGGCCTCCTTAGTCTTTCCCCAGGGCCCAGAGGCTTCAATCAATGTTTGTTCCACAGCAAAAATGGTTGCCATTTGCCCAGCACCCACCGGGAGCCAGACACAGCTCGGTGGAGCTGTGCATTGAAGGCGGAGTGGTCCGCCTCTGACCTGCCGTTCAAAGCTGCAGTCTACAGGGTGGCCAAAAGTAGACACTCGATTATCTTTTGTCTCTACATGATTCCTAATCACAGGAATTGTGAGGGTTTTTTTTATCACCCTGATTTAACAGATGGGACAGCTGAGGGTCCAGAGTTGGGGGATTTACAGGGGCAGAGTCAAGACCTGAATCCCATGCCGTCTCCCTCCCACCTGCCTCCCAAGGAGCGGTGGAAACATCCCCGCAGAAAGAGAGGGGGGCTGTTGGGCCGTGTGAAGGGTCATGAGGCCTGAGCAGGCCTGAGCTTCCTTCTTCTACACCTTATGGAGGTCCCACTATCTCCGGGGCTTCTATACACACTGTGATGGGGCAACCTTAGCATGAGCTGTTCTCAAAGTCGGAGACGTCTCCAACTATCCTCCTAAGTCCCTTGAGAGACACATGGATGTCAGGAAAACAGGACATGGCTGGTATCCATCACTGATCTTCAACATGTCTTTTTAAAATATATATGTTTTTATTGACTTGAGAGAGAAAGAAAGGAAGAGGAAGAAGAGAGAGACACACACACACATCAATGAGAGAGAGAAGGGTCCATCGGCTGCCTCCCACACACACCCCGATCTGGGGACTGAACCCGCAACCTGGGCATGTGCCCCGACGGGGAACTGAACCGGTGATCTTTCGGTGCACAATACGGTGTGGAACCAACTGAACCACAACGGCCAGGCCTTCAACACATGCCTCCTAGAGTCCTGTAAGGAGTAAATAAAACAACACATACAAACCACCTAGGAGAGTAAGCTTCAATCTAGCCCTTTTTCGTCTGTGGAATTTGTAAGGGAGAAGACTGAGGCTCAGAGAGGTCAAAGACGGCCCAGGTCACACAGAGGTCAAGGGGCAGAAGCCACGGGAGCAGCTAGTGGCGTCCGGGGAAGTCAGCCAGTGTTTTTTCCTCCCTTCTTGATTCCCTTTTGGCCTAAGCAGACCCCACAAACACATGGTTTCCCTGACCCAAAACGTGAACAAGGGCCTTGCAGGTAGCAGATTAGAGAATCTGCTGGAAGAGACTGGATTATTTCTCTGCTTCCTCCTCAAAATGGCAGCTCCCAAGAGTACCTCTCTCCTGCCCCCAAATTCTCTCCTTGCACCACAGGGAGAACTCTTTCCCCTCACTCACTGGGCCACATGCTGTTTTCTCCCTGCTGGAAGCAGAACCAGTGGAAGTGAAGGTATTGGGGGGTGGGACAAAGAGCTGCTAAGAGTCCATGAGGAGCCCACCAATTCACATGTGTGCCACATTCCTTCTCTTAAGGCCCCTCTCCATCGGTGACTTTGGGTGTCTCTTAGTGGACCTGTGTGGCTGCCCACGTGAACCTGTGCTGCTGGAGTGTCCCATGTTTGCGCATTTCTCTCTGTTCCCCCACCCCAGCTGCAGCTCCCACTCCTGGGTCCTGAGGAGCTGGGCCAGGGGCGAGGGCGAGGGCGAGGTTGGAGGCGATGGTTCGGAAGAGATTGAGCACTCGGTCTCAGGCCTTAATGGCTGTGTCAGCCAGAGGGCCAGTGGCTGCCACATGATGGATGGGGTGGGCGCCATCCTCCACCCGCCCGAGCACAGGGCTCCAAACCCCCTTCCCCCAACCACCCACCCCGATCCCTCCCAGCAGCCGACAGAGCACCTTCCCCCACTCCAGCCTGGGCCCCAGCTACAAGAGGGGGATGGGGAGACAGCAGGGGCCCTCTCTAGTCTCCCTCTCCCCCAACACTGGCCCTGCTGGGGGTGGAGAGCAGCTGCCTGCCCTGATTCCAAGTCTAGCTTCTCAGAGATCTGAGAACTCTGGGCCCCAGGGGACAAAGACCAGAGCCTCAGGGGTGTGTGTGCACAGGAGAAAGGAAAGAGAATCCAGCAGTTACTTTCCTGGGGTAAGAATGAGTGCCCCGCTTCCAACACTCACACACATACACACACCATAAAGTTGTAGCTCAGACAGCAAGTTTGGAGAAAGGGAGAAAAAAGTAGCATGGAAACAGAGATGTCCCTTTCTTTACTTTTTTTAATGGGGGGGTACATAGCGACACCCAGTGAACAACATAATTGCTGCAATGTGGCGTGTAATAATAGCTATTCAAGGGCCGATCATTCATATTAAACAGGGTGAAGCAAGCCTCTCATTTGCATGCTTGAGATTATATGCATTTGAAAAGTCATTTCCGCAGGGTGTATGAATGGCATTAATTCCCCTGTGGCACGCTCTGCCCCCTCCTAGGAATTTTACCTCCTTCCGTGCTCCAGCCAGCCCACCAACACCCACTGAAACCTGCATGGCTGATGCTCCCAGGCAATCTCCGAACCCTCACCTATGTCCTGGGACACAGGCCCTCTGAGGATGAGCACATCGGCGGCCTCAGACCTCCTGCCCACCTCTCCACAGGGTGTTGCAATAGCACTGGGGTGTTCCCTGCACTGTGGGTGAGCATGCTCTGGGTGCCTGGGCCCTGCCTGCCAGGGTTGGGATGGGATAGGGTGCTGGAGGTAGGCCTTGATATCAGTGCCCTGTAAGTCCAAGGGTGTGGGGCGTAGCAGAGGAAGCTGGTGTCCATGAGAATGTTGACCGTCTAGAGGAGAAGGAAGTGGCCTGGGTGTCAGGCAGCCATAGCTCAGCCACAGCCAGCTGTGAATACTTGGCCTTCCTCCTTTTCTGAGTCTCAGCTTCCCCACTCTCCATGGAGAGATGGTCTTGAAGGCCTCTTCTGACTTGGAAGCTCCAGGAGTGAAATTCCCTGGTCCAGCATGTGGACATGAAGCCACACTGTTCTAGTGGCTGGAAGGAGCCAGCGAGGGTCCACTTGAGTCACAGCTGTGGTTCCTTTCTCAAAGGGCTCTACTCAATGTAGGCTTGAGCTTCCTTCAGGCACTTGGGGGGGGGGTCCCTTCATTCTGCCCTTCCACCTCTCTCCTTATGCTCCGCACCCAGCCACCCATATCCTCAGCAAGGAGCAGCTGAACATTCACAGAAGACAAGGAGAGAAGCTCTGGGAATTAGACTACCTGGTTTCAAGTCACTATCCTTTACCCAAGTTAATGGGTTGTTCTTTGCTGCCGTTATACAAAAAGTATAGGGGGGATTAGGTTTTTCTAGGATTCAATAAATTGAGGCCCTCGCCCCCCCCACTCCAGTCTTCCCAGATCCCTCTGCTACCACCTGTTGGGGAGTTATTTCAGGTGGTCTAGGATTTCTGTCTGGGTCTCTGACCCCGCCCTTAGACAGGTCCTAGTCTCCCTTCCGTGCAGGGTTCCCCTTAGGGAGCCAGGGCACCTCAGAGCCTTGGGCCTGGCCCCGAAGCTCCTGCAGACGCCCTGGCCTTCAGAGGGAAGGAAGCTGGGTCAAAGCCACAGCCGCCTCTTCCGCCCTGGGGGAGTCTGCGGGCGCTGGGGCTCCCACTTCCCCAGAGGCTCCTGGCCCTTCTAAGAACCCCGCAGGGCGCGCAGTAGGGGGCCCCTCGGAACTCCTCTGGTCCTCCTAGTCCCCTCCCTGGCCCTAAGTGATGAGTTCCACTTACCTTGGGACCAAAGGGACGACCCAAGGGCTAGGGTGCTTTCGGGGGAGGGGAAAAAAGATGGGGAGTCCTACACATGGAGAAACCTTTGTGCCTTTTCCGCGGCCCATATGGTGTTAAGAGATATTAATTACCGTAGCTTTTTAATTAACAATCGCTTAATCTGAGCCATAACATTTGCCACGACACCCTGCGCCTCACCGCGAACCCGCGCCGCCCGCCCTGCTAACTCATCAATTAATTTTTATTGACGTTTTCTTCCCCAAACAGGCACAATACCAGGGTTTTCCAATTAACACCTCCGCGATCTCTAATTAGTGCAATTAACAGACTGATGGATGCCTGGAGTTCACCCGTGGAGGGGGGGAAGGGAGGGGCGGGGCAGCCCACAGCGCGCTCTCGGGGCGAGTGGAGCCAGGCGCGCACGTGCACGCGCGCAGCTGCAAGGGGCGCACCCCCAGTTCTTTGGGAAGCATGGAGGATGAGGGTGTGACTACAGGTAACCTGTACCCAGAGCAATGGTGGTGGTTTGAGTTGAAATTAGGAGCCCTCCAGAAAAGAAACCTATGATCTAGCTGTGGAGCTAGTTGAAAGCCCAGGCGAGACTAGAAGTTGGAAAACCTGGCATCTAGCAGCCCCAGCTTTATCACCAACTTGCTGTGCGACTTGGGCCAAGTTAACTCCCTGCTTCTCTCCTCTGGATATTGGGGAAAACTGGACTAGATGTAGCTATTTATAATGTATACCCCTATCAACTGCCAAAAAAAGACTGGGCAGCAGACTGCCATAAAAGACAGATAAAGATTCTTAAAATATATTACCATGGGGTGGTAGGAAGGGAGAGTAAATGGACTAAAACCTTAAGCCAGAGAATGTCAAACTTGAGCGCATCAGAATCACCTTGGAGAGCTTGTTAAAACACAGACTGCTGGGCCCCAGGCCTGGAGTTTGATTCAACAGGTCTGGAGTGGGCCTGAGAACTGTCATTTTAAAAAGTTCCCAGGTGATGCTGATACTGCTTGCCCAAGGCAACGGGGCTCCAAGGACCAGTACTGACTAGTTACGGGCCTCCGGATGGCCAAAACCAGGTGATCCATCTCCAAGGCTACTCATTTATTCAACATGGATTGGGTGCCTAATTAAGCCAAGCCTTGAGGATCTATTTACAGGAAATTGAAAAGGGACCCCTGCCTTATACAGGCTTACAAAACTCAAAGAAGCCAGTACAGCCCTGGCCGGTAGTTCAGTTTGTTAGAGTATCGACCCAATACACCAAGGTTGTGGGTTCGATCCCTGGTCAGGGCACATACAAGAACCAACAAATGATGCATAAATTAGTGGAACAAATTGATGTTTCTCTTTCCCTAAAATCAAGTACCCCCCCCCCAAAAAACCCAGTGCAGTAGTATCCTAAATGCTTTGAGGGCAACTGGTAATAATGGGGGTCTATTCCCCCTCCTTTTTTTTTCTCTGAGTAAATCTAGCATTTTAAAGTTTAGCCACTAGTAGTTTGGGCTGTGAACAAAGTCATTTTACTCTCTTCCAATGGCTGGCCAGGAGCATATTTCACCAGCAATGACCCTTCATCCATTCATTGGTTCACAAATCTTTAAGCACCTACAGTGTGCCAGGCTCTGTGTATGCAGACCTGAACAGACCAGGACATAGGCCCTGCTCTCCTGAAGCTTATGCTTCCAGGGGTTGGTGACAAATAAGGACACCAGTAAGTAGATAAGCTCAAATAAAATAAATTCTATTAAATGTGAGTACAGAGAATAAACAGAGGGTTCTAATTTAAACGGAGAGGGCAGGGCAGGCCTTCTTTTTGAGGAAATGGCATTTATGCTTAGAAATGAAGGGTAAGAAGGTATTGGCCAGGCAGTGTCCACTCAACACAGGAGAAACTGCATATGCAAAAGCCCTTACTTTACACAAGCTTGCCAGTTTTAAGACTTTTTCAGGGCACACATGTGGGCACACATAGAACAGAGCATGAATTTGTCACATATTTTCTTTCTCTTTTCCTTTTCCTTTCTTTCTAGCTATCCTGCGATCAGATCTTGTGTGAAGGGACATAAAGCAGAGGGCTTTTCAGAACAGTAAGTACTGGCCTTACAAGTAACTGAACGATGCCTCCCAATCTGTCATCCAAAGTCCCAGGCACCCCCATTCAGCTCAGGCCCCAAAGGCCCACTGCCTGCAGGCTGCCAGGTGAGGGGAGGGCTCAGGAAGCAGCCTCTCTTGGCCTTCCTTAGCCAGCCACTCATTTGCCATCCTACCTGCTGCCCCTTCTCTGGTCTCTCATTACCTTTGTAATGAGAGCACTGAGCAGTGAGGTCACCAGTCGGAGCCTTGGGTTCCTTATTTGTCATATGGGGCTAATACCAATAAACCTTCCTTTCAGGGGAGCTCTGGTGTCAAAACACATTGTGTGACGGTGTTCAGGAAAGCATGGTTACTATAATTATGGGGGCTCAGGAGATCCTGCTACAACCCAAGTCTCAGTGGGCTATGGTTTAAAACTGACCCCAGCCCTTGGTTCAGCACTTGAGGAAAATGAAGCAGGACCCGAGGGTTAGAATGTCTCTACGGCTCCAAAAGAGGACCCCAAACCAGAGCAGGGTCATGAGTGACAGGACTATTTAGCTTTCTGAGCAGGCCAGTGGCTCTCCCCAAGCAGATGGGGCCCCCTGAGTCCCAGAAGCAGCTTATCCCTCTCCAACCCCTGCCTGCCTTGGTACTTGGGGACTCTCCCTTGTGTGGGTTGGAGGCTAGCACCCTAAGCTTCCTCTCTACTCCCACTTCTCCTGACATTCTCCCTAAATGACACCCTAGGAGCTACCTGTCTCAACTCTAGGGCCCATCTAAGGAGTCTTCTTAGCACAAAATGTCAGGGCGTGAGGAGCTCAGTGCAGGTGGCAGGTGAGGACAGTCTCTCTCAAAGGCTGCAACAGGCGGCTTTGGAAGGTGGGCCACATCCTGTGCTGTCGGTTCCAGGTTCTCTCCCAAGTTTCAAATAACTATTTGCTAATCATAAAAGTAAAAACATCTTGGTAGAAATTTTCGAAGAAAAAATAAAAGAAACAGTGCCCATAATTCTACCACCCAGGGAGCTAGCCCTGTGGCTCCGCCCCTTCCAGTCAGTCCACTTTCACTCTCTTTCAGCTTATAAACATTTAAAAAGTGAAACTGGGGTCATAATCTGTACGTGGTTTGAATTTTCCTATTTTTCCACTCACCACTTACTATCATAACCATTTCCACATGACATCAAATATTTTAAGCAACAGTTTTTAGTGGTCACATAGTTGCTCGAATGGGCTGCGTGTTCCAGAATTGATTTAGCCAATCCCCGAGAGCTGGACATCCAGACCGTTCCCTAGGTCTTTACTATGACTCTGCAATAAACACCCTATGCGAACAGAACACACTACATTTCCGATTATTTACTTAGCGTATGCGTTTGAAAGGCAGAATTGCATATTGTTAAGGCTCTTGATACATTTATTCCCTAATTGATGTCATAAAAGTTGTACCAGTTTTGCTCTCCCTTCGGCAATGTGCCATGTCCCAGAAGACTCAAAAGTCACCCGGCTTTTTAGAGATTCACCTCCATTCTCATCCTCAGAAGATTCTCAGATCCTGCATAAGGCATTCAAAATCCAACACTATAGACCCTTTCAGATCTGGACAGGTTTACAAGGCACACAGCTGGGCGGTGGGCCTTTGCCTGCAACGGATACTGATTACTGAGGTCTGGGGCATACTAAGGTGAGTAAAACACAGTCCTTGCTCTTGGGTGCTTACACTTTGGTGGAGGAGAGAGACACATGGGCAAAAACAAGCGTTAGCAAAAATATCCAGACCTTCGCTCCAACCTGGGTCAATTAAATTGGACTGTTTGAGGAGTGGGACCCAGGAGTGGATAATTTAAAAAGCTTTCAAAGTATTCCAAACCTCAAGTGCAGCCAGGGTTGAGAACTCTTTCCTACACAACATACAGACTTTATAAGTGTTCTGTTCAATAGACTTTGGGGAGCTATGGGTGTGTAGAGGGAATGGGGATGCTCTGGGAAGGCTTCCTGTAGGAGGTAACTTCTGAGCTGAGTCATTAGGAAGTGAAGCCCAAGCACACAATTTGTGAATATATTTTATTCCTAATAATAACCATTCCACTCAGAGAGTCCTTGATAGTCCTTTCCCATACCCTATCCCCTCCTCTCTTCACACAGCCTAGCACTCACTTTGACAGATGAAGAAGGAACTACCCTTTGAAGATGTCTTGACAAAGCCACCTGGCTGCTAAGAGGCTGAGCCAAACTGAAACTCGGGTTCTTCCAATTCCCAAACCAGTGCTCCGGCCTCCCCCTCCCCCCCAAGAGGTGGCAAAGCCCTGAGGGTGGTGACTCTGGAATGTCCCTGGAATCTGAACCTTTCCTCACCACCTCCATCCCTCAGTTCACTTTCACTGGCTCCAGCCCCAAAATCCTCCCACCGGGCCCTAGCAAGGTGGCCTCCTCAACACTCCTTCCTAGTACAATGACCAAAAGGAAAAATTAACAATAAGAAAAAAAAGAAAAAGAACCAAAGACCCCACTCCATCTCGTTAAGAAAGTAAACATAAGAGCCATCTAAGTGTCTAATTAAGCTTCTAATTAGTCCCTGCTTGTTACTAATGCAAATTAGATTACTCCGCTTAACTACAGCATGTCCACAACACCCTTGTTAATTGCGGCCTTTTGAAATTAAATTACTCCCTAATTAGCATATCAAAGCCATTGATTCGGAGCTGGGAAAGATGAGGGCAAGAGGAGCCGAATGCCAAGTTTGGTTAATCAGAGATGGCTAATTAAATAGTGCCGTCTTTTGTGGGGGGGCTGCTGGTTAAGGGATGGGGGCTACTCACCCATGGCTTGAGTAGCCATCTGGAGCCTGGTTCTGATAGTGCCCTTGGAACGGAGGGGGGGGGCTCCTGCGGACACAGGAGGGGCTCCAGCCAGCTTGGGCCAGATCACTGGGACTGGCCCTCCCTGGGGCCCTGGCTGCTCTGGCCAGCCTGCCTGACATGCCCTGGCCCTTCCCTTTGTCTCTGCAATGATATCTAGGTGCGGTTTTCACAGAGATCTTGGGTACCAACTTAGGGCAATCCAAAACGCATCCACATCTGAATATGCAAGCTTCAGCATCCTCCCACATCTCTTTCTGCCTGTTCCAAGATGAGTTCCGAAAGGGTGACCTCTGCCCAGTTCTTACAGAGCCCCAACCTGTGCTTCTATTCTTAGAAGAAAGTCTCCCCAACCCACAACAAAAAGTACGTAAATTTGGGACAGGCTAGAGGGATTGATTCACTTGGACAGGGATGGGCTGGTTTCAGCATGGAACAGGCCCCTATAATTCTCTCCATGGTAAAAAGAAAGAAAAACAACTATAGACCACCACCCGTTCTTAAGAAGCTGTGTGAGAATCAGGTTGGGTCAGGAAATGTCCTTAACCTTTAAAAGACGGCATTTAAAAGACAGCATCATACAAACTCCATATATTTTCCAGGATCAACTATACAAATAATGGTTTCTTTCCTTTTGCCTGTAAAAAAGAATGTATATGCTTAGGTTTCGGAGTATTTAAAGGTCTCCTCTGAGCTCCTGTACAGGCCCCACATTCGACAGGTGCAATCTCCATGACAGAGTTGCTAACCAAAATGCCCCCAGAGGCTAGGCTGGTCCCCTAGGAGGCCAAGGGAGAAATGGGGGGCACTCGATCCCAGTCTATCCTTAACCACGTAGAAATGTAGGCTCAGTGTGTGGATTTTTAAAAAGGAGCCAAGTGGGGATGTTTATGTGAAATTTACCATTGTAATAAATTTTGTGTGGGTCAACAAAACTCATAAGGGGTGAACTTAGTCAATTTGTGACCTCAGCCCTTACGGCCAGCATTCCAGAGGGATCCAGTTACCTGTGTGACCCTGGACAAGTTATATCACCTCTTTGGGCCTGGGTCCTTCACCTATCAAATGAGAGTAATAAATAACACTATTGGAACAAGGAGGTATGTGAACTGGGAAAGCACAGTTCCTCATTCAGGGACTGGTGACCACCTAGTTCTACTCTATACCTGCCACAATCTCCTCCCAGACTGGAATGTCTTCTAGAACCTTCCTCCTCCGTCTTCCATGCAGGAGGCAGAATCTGGGCTCCCAAGTGTCCTTGGAAATGCTGAGGGCTTGACTCTGCCGATGCCTGACCTGGCTGCTAGGCAGCTAGGAGGTACCACACACCTGTGCCCTCTCCCCAACATTTAACCGATTAGCCCTGGCAAGGGCAACAGCTCCTAAATGTCTCGTCTAGAAAACATAGGACTTTCACAAAAATCCTGACGGCGGACAGGTCCCTAGCCTGGTCCTTCAGTGTCCCCTTTCCCCAGCTAGGGTGTGTGCGTGTGTGAAGGGGGGGGGCTCTTTGGAGTCTGTCCCCAGACCTGCTTCCCCCAGTCTTGCTCTTCAAGTTTCTGAGCAGCGGCCCCTGCAGCACACAGGGTCAGGGTCAGGGTCAGGGTCAGGGTCAGGGTCAGGGTCAGGGCTAAATTCCCAGGGGTGAGGTTTTGTTGACTTAAGGATCAAACAGGGCCCAGGGGAGAGGAAGGGTGAATCGCAGGCAGTGCCCAGCCCATGGGTCTTCATCCAAATCGATTGGGAAAAGGGGCCCAATAGCAGTGGTTTTTATATTAGAAAATATGTGAAATTAAAAGCAAGGCAGAAAGAGAGAAATGGGGAGGGGGAGAGGCCGTCCTGGTGTGAGGGGGGAGGGCGGAACAGCGGCACACAAGGGCCAAGCGAAGCCGCCTGGCTGAGCTCTCTCTCCCAACGAGATTCAATTAATTGATAACAAGAGGCATCAAATTAATTTCTGGAGGATGTGAGATCCTGATGAAGGGAAATCTCTTCGATGGGGATCCGGCGGGAGGGGTCGGCTAGCGCCCCTTTAATCAGGCTGCGCTGCCTAATTGGGGAGGAGGAGACTTGCGTGGGCCACGGGGTCACGCGCCCCGAGCCCCTTTCCAGATACGTCGCGGAGGCCGAGGGCTCCGGCCGCGGCGGGACAAAGGGGACGCGCGCCCAGACCTTCGCGACGGCGACGCCCGGGGCTGGGCCGCAGGAAGGGGCCGGGGAGGGGGCGAGTGGCTGCTCCGTCGCCAACTGTGCAGAAAGGAAAACCCAGGCCCCGAGAGGGGACGGACGTGCCTAAGGTCGCGGAGCGAATGGGGAAGTGGGTGCGGCGCCGACCGTGCCCCTCCCGGGTCACCCGAAGCCCAGACTCGCGCAGGGACCCCCAGCGCAGCGGGCAGCCGACGGCGCGGGGGACCCTGCGCGCGGCCAAGGGCAGAGGCCACGCAGTCCCGCCGCCCCTCTTCCAGCGGCCCCGCGCCCCCCCCCCCCCCCCGGCAGGGTCGTCCGTGGCATTTTCTCACGGCCTCTGTGGGTTCAGGTGTCAGGATCCAGGAGCCTCGCGCCCGTCGCCGCTGCGCTCGCGGAGGCGCAGGGAACCGGGGCGGGCCAGCAGCCCGCAGCGAGCGCTCAGCTCGGGGAGAACCGCCGCCCCGGCTCTCGGGGGAACCCGGAGGCTTCCGAAAGGAGGGGTTCTCCGGTGCCGCCGACTCCGCACCCTCAACACCTCCCGCCGACCTTCCGACGCTCCTCTAGAGACGCGCAAGCCTCCGGGAGCTACGGGGGTCTCTCCGCTCAGGGCTTTGCTCCCCGACCGGTCACGGCCGCCGCCACTCCCTCCGTCCCCTGCAAACCCCCACATTCCCATCTCCCAAAATTTCTGCCCAGCCGCAAGTGCCCTTTCCTTCCAGGGTGCAGACGTACATCTGCCTGAGGAACCCTTGAAGAAATATACCGGTCCCTCTTCTGGACCAACTTCTTTTAGGGATGGGTCTCCTGGAAGTGTGGGCTTCGCTGGGGAACCTCCCGGTCAAGGAAACAAGAACAGAGACCTCCCCCTCACCCGCCCACGCGCCCGTGTTCCCTCCCACAGCCCAGCCCTCCAGAGGGCCCCCAGGGGCAGCGCGGGCGTCCTGTCCCGGCTGGGGAGGGTCCGCACCAGAGCCCGACTCCAGTGGCGCACTGGGGCACCTGCTCCATCTCTAATTTCTCCAAGTTTTAGCCAGCCACCCCGTGGTAAAGCTCTTCGCCCAAAGCTCACAGGGCCACTGCGCACACTAAGCTCCACAATGTTTGTGGAATGAAGAGGAGACCCTGTCCCATTCCCTGCGCCACCCTGAGGTCCAGAGGCCATCACTTGTCTCTCCTTCACTGTGGTGGGAATTCTGGGTAAGTTCTTCCTGCCCACCCTGCATACCTTGGACAAATGCCAGAGTCACTATTCCACACACCCCACTTTGTTAAATGTCTGAGGAAAACCCACCATCTCGGGCCCCCACCCACCTGCCTTTGCACGGTAGCCCAGGTGCCATAAGAAACTACAAGAGGGAGAGACAGTATTTACCCCTGTCCTGCAGGACCAATGGTCCCACTCACCCTCAGGTCCCGCTCGGAGGCTCCAGTTGGGCAGAGGGTGGGGCCCCCAGGGAGGTTGGCAGAGCTGCTGAGATTGGGAGCACAGGTCGAATGAATATGGCCAGGGCTAGGGAGAGGAAAGATGCAAGGCTGCACTGGAGGGAGGGACAGCCCAGCAAAGGCAAAGACCCCCCCCCCCGAAAGTTAGGAGGGAGTCCTGGGACAGGAATCAAGGGAAGGGAGGGCGTCCTGGGGCTCAGGCCAGGATGGCTTCCTAGAGGCACTGGAAGCTTTGACTCCGTGGCCCAGCTCCTGCGGCCCTTTCCAAATGTGCACCTATTGTGCTAAGGGCTCTTGACGTCTAGCTCAAGTGTGCCCTGAGTCCAGGCTCCACATGGGGCCCCCTCAGGGCCACCCACTGCATCACCACTGCACAGCAAGCCACAAGGTTTGGAGTAGTTTCCAGCTCTGATCCCAGCATGGCGGGACTGGCAGTGGAAAGAGGTATGCATTTTCCTTTCCGAAGAGAATCCAGGAAGGCAATCCTGAAAGAGCCAGCAAGTTCAGGCTTAAGGGAAGTTTCTTTTTGCTCTTTTGAGATGATCCATCCAAAGGCAGGTACCAAACTGATCTGAGACTGGCTGCCAGACTTGTATTCCATGAGGTTGTGACGCTAGGGTTTCAAACCAGAGTAGTCTCTCTTTTTGGAGAGGTGGTGCTGCCAGCCAGCCATTTTCTCTCCTCTGTGTTCTGGGGAACTATCCCTCCCACTTTTATTTTTCTCCACAAACACCTTAGGCCTGGGAGAGAGGGGACAACTGCACATTCCAGGGTCATGGCCAGAGGGGTGGCCTATATCTGAGCTTGTGAAGGGAGGGGGAAGGGGTCCTCCCCTTCCCTTTCTCCCTCCCCCGCCAGCAAAGTCTCAAGCCCCACTGTTGCACTGGGAGTTAGGAGTGCCACGTTTTAGTCCCTGCTCTAACACTGACTAGCTGTGCACCCTCAGTCAAGTTGCTTCTCTCGGGGCTACATCTTCACACACCATAAAATGGAGTATTCAGTCCATCATGTGGCCTTGGCAGTGCTGGGACTCTAATAATAAAAGCTACCTCTTGGTCAGCACTACCATGTGCCAGGCACTGTGCTAGGTACTTTACATCTGCTCTCCCATTCAACTCCCAAATGGGCTCTAAATGGGTATTATTGACCTACTTTACATGTAAGAAGACTGAGGTTCCAAGAGCTTAATTAAGTTCCCCAGAGTCCCATCACTACCAGCAAGTTCCAAAGCCTTTTCCATTCTGACCCATGTTCTGCCTTGGGGAGGCCCGAGTTCCTGGCCCTGGGTTCCAGAGTTCTGGAACCTAGCGAGAGTAAGGCATTTCAGCCAAAGGAGCCTCGGAATCCTATTACAAATGTTACCTGCCCTGCCTTGGTCTGGGAAGCTCCGAGAGTTAGTTGTAAGATCATGAAGGGGAACTATGCCAAGCTCCTTGGGTAAAGAAATGCTTATTTTGCAGTTTGGACTATTAGAAAAGTAAAGACATTGTGCCTGCGTGGGATAAAGAGTGGAGGGGCCTGCATTTAGGCTGGAGAGAGAAAAACCACCAAGGCAGTGGGGCTTTGATGAGTTAGGATGTAGGTAAGGAGAGTGCAGCTCCAGGTATGGCAGAGCAGGGAAGCCTTCTTGGGGAGATGACCCCTTCCTCCCCTTGCACCTCACACCTCTCTTCTAAAACAGACACCCTGCCTTGGCTTGGTTGGCTCGGTGGTTCAGTGGTTAGAGTGTCGGTCCATACACCAAAGGGTCGCAGGTTTGAATTCTGGTCAAGGACACATGCCTGGGTTGCAGGTGCGATCCCCAGCCCCGGGTGGGAGGGGTGCAGGAAACAACCAATCAATGTGTCTCTCTAACATCATGTTTCTTTCTCTCTCTCTCTCCCGCCCCTCCACTCTCTCTAAAAAATCAATGGGGAAAAAAAATATCCTCAGGTGAGGATTAATCATAAATAAATAAATACACAAGACAGGCACCCTGCTCCCACCTTCCTCTCCCTATGTGATATCTTATGTGTCTCTCCTACCCTGACAATGCGAGGTCCAGAGAGCAGACCCTAGCCTTCACTGCTTGGGCACTCTAGTGCCCAGCCTGGTACTTGCCCAAACAGAGTAGGGGCTCAGCAAACATTTGGGGAATCACTGGATCAAAGGAAGCCCCCCCAAGTCCCCCTGCTTTTCTCCCCCACTAAGGAAGAGGTATGTTTGGAGTAGGAGCCCAGCAGGATATGCACATTCCTGGCAAGAAGGGACCTACCTGCCAGCAGCCAGAAAGGAAGTTTCTGGCCAGAGGCGGAGGAAAGGGGGTGGGGGTGTCCAGGTGTAAGAAAGGCACCTACACAGAAAAAAAAAATACAGCGGCAGGTCCTTCTGTAAGTTGGGCCCAACCTGCCCTGCCCGGGCATTCCCCAGCATTGCTGTCAGGCCTTTCTCTCCCTAGGGCTCAGGGGTTCCCCAACTCCATAACTCCTGGGAAGCCTGCCCAGGACTGGGAGGACAGAAAACCCCACCCAGGGGCCCAGCCCTCAGTGCCAGGAGAGAAGGCTCCCATGGTCTCCCACAACTTAGGACCAAGGCTGGGGCCAGGGCAAAGTAGTGATCTAGTGATTGAAGGGTCCAGAAGGAATGATTCAGATCTTGGTGGGGTCCTTGGTATGCATGGGGGACAGGGCACCCACAGTACCACTTCCTCCCCATGCCACTTTGTCCCACTGACCAGAGTGGGAGTGATACCAGATGGGGAGCCCCCCACCAGGCACAGCCCTGCTTTTGGGAGACTTAAATCTACTGTGCGGTGCAGAGCAAGCTGTCCAGGTTGCTCACAGCAGTTCTCAGCCCTTCCTCCTGTCTGCCAGGTGACAAAGAGCCCCAGAGCCCCGGCAAGACAAAGTTTCTCAAGTTTAAAACAAACAAACAAACAAAAAAACACAAGCCTCCAAACTTCCCCTTCCCAGCAGTGGCCTGGGTTGGGCAGGGGTTGTCTGAGGCAAGTGACTCTCCTTCCCCAACCTGGGCAGGGACGGCCCTGCCTTCTGCCCTTTGGGGCCCCTACACCCGCACAACGGCTCAATAGGACCGTGAGGGGCTTGAAATGCCCACCATCCACAGGGTTCAGTCCCCACTCTCCAAGGAAAGTGAGTTTCTGGGTTCCAATTCTCAGTGTGCTGGTTTCCATTACCAAGTTCCATGGGACTGGTTAGACCCTCGGGAGGCTGCAGGCCGCATAGAGCACCCCACTGCTGCTGCTTTCGGTGTGGGAGCAGCGGGCACCCGGCCCAGCCTCAGGCCCCAACCTCGGTTGCCCCTCAAGCTTCACTCCCACGGCCCTCAATCCCAGACCCAACACAGCTCACTGTGGGACAGTCCAGGCAGGGGCTTTAAAACGTGTGAAGATGCTGAAGTCCAAGTAAAAACCCGCATTGGCCAAAATGCTCCTGGGCTTTTTTAGGAATCATGGGGAGGCCAGTTTCAGACTCCAGCTTGCTCAGCCGTCCCCCACCCCCAAGTCCAGCTCCAGGCTCCGAGGTCAACCAGCGGGGAGACCCGGGGCTGGGGTGCCAGACGCGCGGTGATCTCCAGACGCCCTAAAGCCCAGGCGCCGAGCGAGGGAGGAAATCGGCCAAGCCGGGGTTGGAGAGACGAAGGTGCGGGGGCCGGGCCAGGTGCTCCCCGAGCTCGGGCGCTCCTCCGCGATCCCCTACCCTCTTCTCCCAACCCAGAGCGTCCGAGTGGGGTGCCTGAGTGTTCACGAGGTCGCCCCAGTTGGAGAGAAGGAATCTGCAACCCTCAGGGCCGCAGCCTCAGAATCCGCGTCCCACGAAATCACACGGTCCTTCGCCGGGGAGGCCGGGACCCCATGTCGCTCAGGGCGCCCCACCTTCTAACGTAACAGGCTCTGCCGGGGCTCAGTCCAAGTTAGTTTGTTTGGTGTGAAAGGGGAGCCCCAGGCTGGAGCGGGGCTGACTGCGGGTCAGAGAGAGGTGCCTGTGGGGGGCTGTCCGAAGGAGACACTACAGTCCTCAGCCCGGATGGAGGTCCCGCTGGTCACTCCGGGGCACTTTCCCGGTGGCCTCCGAGCCCTGCCGCCCCCACACGCGGTGAGGCAGGGGCTCTCCTCGGATGGGGTGAATAAAGGTATCGGCCTGATCGGTCCCCGGCTCCACAAAGAGCGCACAAAATCACAGGGGTGGGTTCCAAGGGCTCTCAAGTCCCCCAGAAGTTTTCCCCTCTGTCTCCGAGCTGACGGAGGAACGGGGGGGAGGAAAGAGACTGGCCCCGCAACCTCCCAGGCGCGACCCCAGCAAAACGAGTCCCGCTCCGCACCCGAGGCGACGCGGCCGTTAGGACCGCAGCCCCCCATCTGCCTCGGCCAGTCGTGGGGAGTCCTGGGCAGACTGGGGCTGGGGAAACTCACTTCCCCACTTCCCTCCCCAGCTCAGGAAAGTCGGGGCCGGGAAGTATTCTTTGTCTGACTCGGGGCGGGCGGGGGTGTCGCGCCCCCTTACACCCCATTCCCAGCGGTCAGGCCGGGAGGGGGCGGAGCCCGGATTCTTGGGGAAGGGCGGGCCTCGGTAGCCCTTTCCAGCACCCCCTCCGGCCGACCTCCGGCTGCCCCCCCCCCCCGCCGCCGCCGCCGCCGCCGCGCCGGAGCCCCCACCTGTTCCCAACGCGGCTTGGGGCCGCGAGGGCCCGGCCCCGGGCGGGGTGTCGCGGCTGCGCGGGGTCAGGGCGCAGCAGCCGGCCCTGGCTGGAACAAAGTGTGCCGGCCTGGGCCCGGCTCCTCCCGGCGCGGCTCCGGCGGGCAGTTTGCAAACACAAAGTGAGCCAGGGAGCGGGCGAGAGAGTGCGCGAGCTCGGGAGTTGGTCTGGTCGCCGGCCCAGCCCCCACCCCTCGTCCCCAGGCTCAGCCCGCCACCTACCTGTCCGGCCCGGCCGCTCCGTGCGGGCTCCGGCCCGTCAGCCCGCGCGGGGCATGGGGCTCGCTCGGGTCGCAGCCCGGGCCCGCCGCCGCCCGCTGGGGCTGCCCCTCCGCGCCGCCCAGCGCCGCGCAGCTCCGGAGCGTCCTCCCTCCGCGCCGCGCCGCGCCTGCCGCCGCGCGCCCTAGCCCCGCCGGGGCATCGCACTTTGTGGGCAGCTCGGCTGGCTCCGGCCGTGCTCCTCCTTCCCGGTCTTCCCGCGACGCTGGTTCGCTCGCTCCGGCTCCGGGGCTCCCGGACCCCGGCGTCCCCGCCCCCGGCCCAGCCCTGGTTCCGGCCCGGGCTCCTCCCCGCCGCGCCGCCGCCGCCTGCGCCGCGCCCTCCTCGCAGGATGGGGGCTCCGTCCGGGCCGCCGGTCGCACTGTCCGGTCCGCAGGGGCGACCGGCTCCGGACTCCGAGGGGCTGCGACTGAGCCCGGGCTGCGAGTGGCTGCGAGCGGGCGGTGCGCAGGCGGGGCGGGCGGAGGCGGGGAGGCGGGTGGAGGGGGAAGGAGGGAGCGCGCCGAGAGCCTGGGCGGAGGGAGGGAGCGAGCGAGCTAGCGGCGGAGGGAGGGAGGGGAGACCAACTTCTAGCGCTACCATAATTCGCCTAAAGCAGGTGCAGCAACTTTCACCAGGCTAGGCTGCGGGCCGGGAGCGAGAGAAGACCACGTGGACCAAACTTTAGGGGAAGAAAAGTGGGCACACCGGGAAAAGACGTGGGACTGCGGATCTGAAAAAGGGGGGAGGTGGAGAGACCCCAGGAATTCACCCTGGCCTCTTGAATGCTATGACGTGCTTGGCAAACCCCAGCCCTTCTCTGGAGCCTGGAGGCACGGCCAAGCCCTGCTCCCACATGGTTCGCTGGCTCCCGGCGGGCTGCGCTCGACGCGGGGAGTGGCCGGGGCCCCGGAGCCGGCGCCGGGTCCGTGCCCTTCCTCGCCTCGCTCCTGTTCTCCATTGCGCGCGGTTGGGGGTGGGGTTTCGAGCCGGGGTGTGGGGGGTTATGAGGAGGCTTCTTCAGGGCTTTGTGCACGGTCACCCCCGGCGATCGCTGCCTCCGTCTCCGGAAGGGGAATTTCCCTTGAAGTGCTCTGCGAACCGGCGAAGAAGGGGCCCAAAGCCGGATCCACGCGGCCTAGAGAAGTGCAAAGTAGAGTCAGTTAGACTGTAAACAGAACTCAACGTCATTTGCCCCGAGAACGGAGGGGATTGTGGTGGCGGCAGTGGTGTGTGTTTGGGTTGGGAGGGGGAAGTCCGGGTGAGGAAAGGCCCAGGATCCCAGGGGGCGGGCTGTGCTGGTAACAGATGCCCCACTTAGTGACCCGTGCCACCCTCCGCCACCCAAACACCTCCCATCCGGCGCTGTGTGTTGGGGCGGGGAGAGCTGGGGGAGGCCTCAGGGATCCCAGAGGAGTGCCCGGGACCAAGGGGGGACCCCACTGTGGGGTGGGGGCAAGAAGGCAGTGGCTCTTGAAGGCTGTCCTGGCCCAGATCACCGGAGCCCGGCGGGGGACGGGCAGGCACTTGTTGCTCCTGTGGAATGTGAGCTGGGGGGGGGGGGCTTCAGGGATTGGTGCTCAGGGTGTGTCAGTGCTATGGCCTGGGGAGAGGATTCCTTGTTCCAGAAGGCCTTTCCAATGGGGCTTGGAAGGAAAGGGTCTTGGGAGAGGAGGCTCCCTCTTGGGTTGTTCTCCATCACTTACTCCATTTCTTTTCTGTGGGTGCAAATAGCCAGAAGTAGTTGTAACGGTGATACCTGTCCAGGTCCAGATTCTATGTATTTGCCCTCTTGGGTGGGTGTCACAGGCATACTTAGGTCCTGCTGGAACCTTTCAGATATCTATATGTGAAACTGTTGGGGGAAGGACCCTAAGTACCATTTATTTGGATACTATTATTGGAAAATGTCCTTTCCATCACTTATTCCATCTCTTTTCTGTGGGTGCAAATAGCCAGAAGTAGTTGTAATGTTGGTGATACCTGCCCAGGTCCAGATTCTATGTATTTGCGATAGCAGTAGCAGTAAGAACAAAATAGCAGCTAACTTTGGAGTCGTAGCACCTGCCAGGCCGAGGACTCGTTTCATCCGCACAATAACCCTAGGATGTAGATAGTACTATTATCTGCATTTACAAAGGTGGAAACTGAAAGATGAAATCACTTTCCCAGGCTTACACAGCTGGTAAGTGATGAAGCAGGATTCTAACCAGAGCCACATCAGTGGGGACAGGGAAGAGCTCACAGAGATCTCTAACGCCCTACAGGGGGAGGGCTGTGCTGGGCTCCCCGAGGAGTACAGTTTGGGGGAAGGAAGCCCTCAGTCATGTAATCAGATTTATCTTCTATGGAGAACCAGCCCCGGTGGGAGTCAGGTTGTGGGGCCAGGCCTGGGCCAGGCCTGGAGTTGGCAGGCCCTTGTGTAAACCCAGCTGGACTATCACCTCTCCCCGCCCTTCCTGCAGAGGCTTGAGGTGGGTGGGTTTCTGCAGGGGAGATAGAGTGAGGTGACCTCCAGTGGGCTTCTCCAGCTCTTTTCTGGCTCTTTTCTTTTCCATCACCTTCCTGCAGCAGCCCTCCTTACCTCACATGTGGGCCTACTTGCCCAAAGGGATTTCCTGGGAATGCTTTGGCTCTCATTTCCTTTACTCCTCACCTCCAGGCCAGCTCACTTCCCAGCACCCTGTGAGTCACGGTGGGGGTGGGGGGAGCCCAAGGGCTGCAAAAGACCCTATCTTGTCTTCACCTAAAGGGCATTTTCGTAAGAAAACAAGGCCTCACCAAAGAAAGGCACAGAGCAAACACCCCCAAATCAAAGCAGCCAGTCCAAAGGTCTTTCTTCTGGAGCAGGAGCTCTGTCTGAAGCTTCAAAAGAATAGCCCTCGGTTCCCCAGGCAGAGGGACGGGAACTGTCAGGAGGTTCCCTTTCTGTTCTTGTTCCTTCAAAGGGCCCAGGGTCAGGGGCTTTGGCTGTGGCAGCAACCAGGACCCTACTAGGAGGCCATGGTTAAGAGCACAGGGGCTAGGGTGAGGTATCCTGGGTTTGAACTTCAGCCTCCGTGACTTTCCAGCTGTGTGACTTGGACAAGTTACATGATATCTGAGCCTCAGTTTCTTCATCTACAAAAATTAGGAGGGTGTGTCCCAGGGTGGTTGGAAGATAGCCTGAAAAAGTATGCGCAAAGTCTGGCTCCTTGGCCTGTTCATCGAGTGCTTTCCATAAATTCACTTTCCCTTTCGTGAGCCCCAGTCTCCTCACCCAAAATGAGGAACAAAGACTCACAAAACTGCAAATTATGCATACAACTACAGTTTATACTTATTAAACGCCTGCTGTGTGCCGGGCACTTCATTCATGTGCTGTTCAGCGTGGTGGCTCTTCTCATCTTGTAGGTGAGGAACTTGAGGCTCAGAGAGGTCAAGCAACTAACCCCGGGTCACACAGCTAAGAGGTGGTGCAGCAAGGACTTGTTCCTGGTCTTCTTGCTCTGAAGCAGATGCCCTTTCCGAGGGTCAGCTGCCTCCCTGCGATGGGGATGAAGTGGGCTAATGGGCGAGCTTGTTCGGAGCACCAGGCCCGGCACTGGGCACTCGGGGCTATGTGTTCTGAAACATTAATCTCCTCATTCCCACAGTCCCTACACAGATATTTTGTTTCCATTCATCTGGCTGTTTGAATTTTACCTTTCCCCCAACCCTCAAAGCCTTTTTTTTTTTTTAATGTATCTTTATTGATTTCAGAGAGAGGAAAGGAGAGGGAGAGACAGAGACAGAAACATCAATGATGAGAGAGCCATTGATCGAGCCCACAACCCCAGGCATGTGCTCTGACCGGGAGTCGAACCCCGATCGCCTGGATCCTAGGTCAACGCTCAACCACTGAGCCACGTCTGGCCAGGCCCAAAGCCTTTTTTTAATTATTAAGGAATAAAACTTTATCAGTATAACACAGCAGCTCCACTCCTACGTATGTACCGACAGAAATGCATACATATATGTGTTCACCCAAAGACATACATTAGACTGTTCTTAGCAGCACTATGACCAATAGCCATCAACAGTGGAATTTTCTGAATAAATCATGGTATTCGCATACATGAGCTAGTACTTGGCAATGAGAATGAACGAACGATTACCACACACATCAACATGGAGAAATCTCAGAATGTTGAGCATAAAAGCCAGACACCTGAGAAAACACACAGTATGATTTCATTTATCTGAAATTCAAAAATCAGTCAAACTAATTGATGGCCTTACAACTCAGGAGAGTGGCTACTCTGGGTGGGGGAGTGACTGGGAGGGGCATGGGGGGTTTCCTGGGTGGCTGGGAATGTGGGTTTTTTAAAATTTGGTTACATGGGTGTGCGTACTTTGTGGAAATTAATTGAGCTGTATGTACACTTATGATTTGTGCATCTTTATGCATAAATACAAAAATAAAAGGCTTGAAAATGGTTGCTGATCTTGTTGAGGACCTTTCCTATCCCCCCCTCTCTTTCTCCACCCTTCCCTTCCAGAGGTAGCCAGTTTCCTGAAGTTGGTAGGTAGCCTTCCCAAGTAAGTTTTATGCTCTTATTTAGTATGGCTTGGCCATCTTGAAATTTTAAATGAAAGATATCATTCTGCTCCTTGCTTTTACTTTTTGTTGTTTTTTTTACTCAACTTCATGTTGCTGAGGTTAATTCAGGTTTGCTACATGTATCTCTAGGGCGTGAATTGAAGAGGCTTCTGGAGAGCCATGCATCACACAGTGTGCCCCGGTTTCTTTACCCGCCTCCCGGTGATGTTTGGCCATTGTGGTCACACTGCCATAGTGGGTTTCCTTGAGGGGGGAGGGCTTCAAGGGCTTTTCGTTTCACTCTCTATTGCCTAGTGTTCAGCCAAGTTGTCCCCCCTTTCCCCTGCGGTCCCCCTATTCTGGAATCTTCTGCCCTCCCCATATCTCCCAGCTGTTCCTCCCCAGCCTGCTTCCCAATCTTTCTGACTCAGAAAGACCCAGGGTCTGCGCAGGGGGAAGGTGGGGGAGGGGTAGAAAGGGGCAGCTTTTTCCTTTGCCACAAAGGCCCCTGTTCCCCAAGATAAATGACGATTTAGACAAAGAAATATTTCATTAAGGGTTGATATCTTAATGAACTGTGCCAGGAACCTTCAAGGCACTCTCCAGACTCCCCCTTTTTAAGGGGGGCCCTGACTCCTAGCGGGGAGGCTTATCAGCTTACCACATTGCCCTGAATAGAGGACCATGCAGTGCGGGGTGCTGGCCCAGGGGGCAGTGGAGGGGAGGGCACCAGCGGGGGGAGGTGTCCCCGTTGCCCTTCCGGGTGCCCCAGCCCTGTTTGCATGCCCCCCCCCCCATCCCTTTTAGGGACTCAGAGAGAGACCCAGCCCTTATCCTCAGGGTTGTGGGCACAGAACTCTGGGCTGATTGGTGGAAAATCAGTCATTAAGGATCAGGAAATGAACAATAACCTGACAAGCAGTGGACAGTTTTTCATTAATTAGAACACTGCGTCTTTGGGTCAAACGGGACCCCTCCGTGGAGGGATTTCCATGCAGGGAGAGAGCAGGACACACACAGCAGGCCCAGCACCCTTCCCCCTCCCTGCAGCTCGCCCAGCCATCCCCTGAGGAAGGGGCGGCGGGCGGCAGGGAAAGGCCAGGGATCCAGCAGGCTCAGGGAGAGACCCCTCCTGCCTCGGCGGAGTTGCTCCTCTGAGAGTTACCCCAGGTCTTCCTCCCTCGTGAAGACTCCTGGATTTAAATCCCAATTCTGTCGCTCTCACACCTGAAATCCTGTAGCAAGGGGCTTAATCTCAGTTCCTTCAACTACAGAATGGGGAGAAAAATAAGGGTCTGGCGGAGAGGCGGTGAGTAGGAGGAGACCTCAGTCGGGCTGCTGTCATTATTTCTTGGTCACCTGAGCCCACTCCCACCTCTTTCCCTCTCCTTTAGCACACACGTTGCCGCTACAATGTTTTGTTAGCTGACCTTTCTTTAATAAGCACCTCTAACTTTATATACATTGTATTGTTAACTGTTAACCCATCTATGCCTCGTCCCTCTAACTAGATAATAAACTGAGACAGGGGCCCACAATTTTAGTCATTTTGGGATTTTCTGTTGCACGCAGCATTGTGCGTTTTGCATAGTAAGTGCACAGTTAATGCATGTTGATTTGATTTATGACTTGATAATTTAGAGCAAAGTTTAAAAATAATAGCAAAGTTGGTGCCCTGCAGGTATCAGCTGGGGGGCGTAGGACTTAATTATGTAATAACTGCGTCTTCAGTGATTGGATGGAAAGAGTTGGGGGTCAAGGGGAGGGGAACTTGGATAGAAAATGGGACAAGGCGGCAGCCTCCCTCCCTGGAGCCATCTCCTCCCACCAGAGGGCTGTGCTCCCTGTGCTTCTCACGGCCCCTCCCTGCTCCCTTTCTGCTGGTCCGGTGGGGATGCCTTCAGAGCTCTGCTTTTAGCAAGAGAGGTATTCCTTCCCCATGGGCGCTTGAGGGCCTAACTGGGTTTTAGGGTCTCAGCCACCCGCACTGGCGGTGAGGTGCAATGCGAAGGAGGAAGGTCAAAGCCAACGTAGCCTCACACTGCAAATAGCCACCACCAATTAAGCATCTACTGTATACCAGACACTTTTCGGATGTATGTCTGATTCCCACAGCCGTCCTCATGTGTTGGTGTTTTCGTGTTGGTTTTGAGAGAAGGCAGTGCCCAGATAGCAGAGGCAATGGATGTAGTGCGAATCTACGGAGAGATAAGAGAGAGTCTCTGGAAGTTCCTTATTGTGTGTGACGTGTGGCTGGGCACAGAGTGGGGCTCAGACTTTTCCCTGGGGCGGCCACACACTGGTATGAGTCACAGTCCATGCCTGGCCTGGACCCCAGGGCCCACCTTCCTGGTCCTCCTGCACCCTTTTTTCTTTCTGGTCTTCTCTCTTCTAGTCCCTTTTGCTCTTTTTTTTTTTTTAAATATCTTTATTGATTTCAGAGAGAGGAAAGGAGAGGGAGAGAGAGAGACAGAAACATCAATGATGAGAGAGTCATTGATCAAGCCCGCAACCAGGCAGGTGTCCTGACCGGGAATCGAACCCCGATCACCTGGATCCTAGGTTGACACTCAACCGCTGAGCCATGCCCTGCCGGGCATAGTCCCTTTTGCTCTTGACCCCTCCAGCCCCCAAGATCTCCTTCGTGGCTGTTAGGCAGCAGGAAGTTCCTGAGCTAGGCCTCTGAAGGCTGGAGAGGGGCTGGATCTTGATTAGAGAGGACCCCGTGCATCAGGCACCGTGTTAACCACTCTTCATGTGTGACCCGGTTTCACCTCCCAGCAGCCCTCTGAGATGCTCTGCCAGGCGCTCTTGGTGCCCCATCCAATGCCCTCACCCTGACCGCTTACACCTCTAAGGCTTCCAATCACCGGAGCGCGCCTGGCCTTGCCTGAGGGCGGCCTCTGGGCACTGGAACCCACTCTGCCACTGTGTGGGAGGCCGGAAGTGTCAGGGAATTAACACCTTTTGGGAAGGCCCTCCACCCATGACGATGGGAACTGGTGCATAAACACCCCCACTCCCTCGGCCCTCTGCGGGGATTACTGAGGTCCCTGTTCTCTGTGCACTCCCAGGGTTTCCCTGCAAGATGCGGCCCACGCTAGCAGCTGGCTGGATAACACACTAGATAGCCTGCTTTCCCTTCCTTATCATAGTCCTCCACATCTCTCCTGAGGTTTCCTACATCACCCATGGGGACTGGGCTGCCTCTGGGGGACCCAGCCCAAGTCAGGTGGGTGCTGTTATCTTCACTTTACAAATGACAAGGCCCAGGCTCCAAGAGGTTGAAACTCACACAGCTCCAGGTTACATAAGGGCAGTGCCTGCGTTCCCAGCTCACATTCTGCTCTGTGACATCACTCTACCATGTGGCTTCTTGAGGGCCCATCCTCCTAACCCCAGAGCCTGGTTCAGGCCCACTGGCCCTAGTTTCTTGCCTTGAGAGGCTAGAGGTGGGGAGCAGGGTGGGCCGGGCATCGCTGACTGGGAGTGGGGAATGTTTCCAGGCCTCCCTGCCTCCCTGTGAGTCACTAGCGGGCAGACAGAGCCAGCCCCTGGGTCACAGACAGAAAGAGAAGCGATGAACACCTACAGGGCTGGACATAGAACAGATGGGAAAAAGTGAAAGCCATTTGGAGAGCCGGAAAAGGAGAGGCCGAAGCCAGGGCACAAGGAGAGAGCAGGTTTGGGGCTGAGGGATCTTTCCAAGCTTTCATGTTATTCGGGGACCCTGATCAGACTCCCCTGGACACAGCAGCCCCTGTAACAGCAGGAAGAACCGAGGTGAGAAATAGGAAAGGATTTATTGGGGTTTTTTTGAGAGAGAAGCATTGATGTGAGAGAGAAACATCGATCGGTTACCTCCTGCACCCACCAGTGACCTTAAGGTGCACGGGATGACATCCAACCACACCGGCCAGGGCAGGAAAGGATTTCTTGTTAGTGAGGTGTGGTCAGCCTGGGATGTGGAAAGTCCCCTGCTGAGCATCTCAAGGCCAGGGAGCAAAGGGCCTGCCTCTTTGATGAGTGTGGAGGTGGGCATGGTGTGGGGGGCAGGGATGACATGACCCCCCAAAGACAAAAGCTACGTGGAGAGAACATCTTGCAACTCTCTACTTGTGTTCATGACACCTTCCTCTGAGTTTAGGTTCTCCCAGAAGCAGACTCTGAGACAAGGATTCCAGTGCAAGCGTTTATTTGGGAAGCAGTCCCAGGAAATACCAGTAGGGGAGTGGGAAAGCGAGAAGGAAGGGCAGGCAGCCAGTACAGGGAGTGTCATCCAGGCTATGCTACCCCGCGAGCCAGGGGGGCACAGCCCCGCGGGGACCCCAGGAGATGCCTGAGACCGGCCTTGTCCTCCTTCCCACCGGGCAAGGAAGCTGGGGTATTTATCCACCAACTCCCTCCTTGTCATTGGTTCAGGGCTGCTTCCAGGCAGTTAACTCTCCAGCACTTACGCCCGGCCCTGCTCCGGCGCCAAGACTGATTCCAGGGCCAGGAAAAAAACCCTCAGGCAAAGAGCAGGTGTTGGCAGTAAGCAACCTTCTCGGTCTAGAGGTAAGTGCTGAGAGAGACTGGCAGGGCGCCAGCCTGCCACCCTCTGCCCGTCTCTTCCCCTCCTCGACTTTCCCTTTCCATGCACCTTGGGGGTTCATGTCATCTCCCCCTGGCCCCTCTTAAACGCTTGGTGTTCTCAAGGCTTCAACCTGGACCCATTGCTCCCACAAGCTACACGTCCTCTTGGACGATCCCATCTGCTCTCGTGGTTTTAACTACCATCTGTGAGTTGGTGACTCCAAGTACTGTCCCTAACTTGGATCTCGCTCCCACCCCCACGTCTGTGCACCTCCGAGGATGGCATAGTCAACATATCCCAGACCCAGATCATCCCGTGACCCAGCATATGCCCTGCCTCTCTGCACTTTCTCCCAGGGGTGACATCCTGATCCACCCAGTCACTCTAGAAACTTGGGCTCACCCTTTGGTTCTCCCAAGACCTTCTCTTCGCATCCAGTTACCAAGCTCTGTGGATCCCAAATACTTCTCAGTCATCTCCTCCTCTCCACCCCCACTCCCACTGCCCTTGGTCTAGGCCCTCATCATCTCTGCCTGGGCCTTCCCTTCACCTCCTCACTGCTATCCCTCTTCCAAACTGATCTCTTTCTACACCTCCCTCCAGTCCATCTTCCACAGTGGTCAGAAAGTTCTATCTAGCCCAGCTGGCATGGCTCAGCCCTGAGCATCGACCTATGATCCGGAAGATTGAGGTTCAGTTCTTGATTTCAGTTCCTGGTCAGGGCATGTGCCCAGGCCGGGGGCTCGATCCGATTCCCAGTAGGGGGCGTGCAGGAGGCAGCCGATCAGTGACTCTCATCACTGATGTTTCTCTCTCTCTCCCTTCCTCTCTCTGAAGTCAATAAAGACATATATATATATATATAAAAGTTCTACCTAAGGGGCCAACCTTGGGATTGCAAATTGGTACAGCCACTATAGAAAAAAAAGAGTTTGGAGGTTTCTCAAAAAATTAAAAGTCAAACCGGCAGTTCCCCTTCTGATATTTATCCTAAGACATCCAAAACACTAATTCAAAAGGAGATACGCACCCCTATGTTCATTGCAGTGATATTTAGAACAGCCAGGATATGAAGCAACCCAAGTGTCCATCAGGAGAGGAGTGAATTAAAATGCTGTGGAGCACATATACAGTGGAATATTACTTGGCTTTAAGAAAGAAAAAAATCTTAGCACTTGTGACAGCGTGGATGAACCTAGAGGATATTATGCTAAGTGAAATAAGTCAGACAGAGAAAGACAAATACCACATGATTTCACTTATGTGTGGAATCTAAAAAACAAAGAGACAAAACAGACTCATAGACACAGAACAAACTGATGGCTGCCAGATGAGAGGAGTGGGGGACTGGGTGAGAAAAGGTGAAGGGATTCAGATGCACAAATTGGCAGTTACAAAATTGTCACAGGGAGGTAAAGTACGGCATTGGGAATAGAGTCAATAACGTTGTAATAACTATGTGTGGTGCTGGGGGGGTGGTTACTAGACTTATGGAGGAGACCACTCTGTAAAAGTTATATAAATGTCTAACCACTTTGCTGTACACCTGAAACTAACATAATATTGAATGTCAACTTTAATTGACAAATAAAAAAATTTTTTTAATTAAAAAATAAAATTGCCAACCTGAATTTGTCACGCCTTGCTCAAGATCTGTTCCCCCAGGGCCAAAGGTGGTACACAGGGGACAAGGTGTCCTTTTTTTAATAGATGGGGTTTTTTTTAAACCCTCACTCGAGGATATGTTCTCATCAATTTTTAGAGAGGAAGGGAGAGAGAGAAACATCAATGTGAGAGAGATACATCGGTTGGTAGCCTCCCTTACTCGCTCTGACTGGGAATCGCACTGGCAACCTTTTGGTGTACAAGATGACTCTCCAGCCAACTGAGACATCCACCCAAGGCAAGGTGTCCTTCGTTTAACCTCTGATCCCATCCCTGGCTACTCCCAGTTCTGCCACTTGACACAAGCCACCGGTGCTGCACTCTTTCCTCTCCTGTCATCTGCTTGGACTACCTTTCCTTCCACTTGCTTTCAGGGCTGACTCAGTTTAGATGACACCTCCTCTTGGAAGTTTTCCTTGAATGCCCAGAGCTGGATTAGGCACTCATCTTCTGTGCTTTTGTTTTCTATGCAGGTATCAGAAAATTCACTTCAAGTGGCTTAAATAACAAAGGGAATTGATTGACTCCTGGAACTGAATAACCAAGGGGCGGGGCTCGCTGCAGGTGATGTGTGATCCTGGGGCTTAAACCCCACGCTGTTGTGTTGGGTTCTCTACATCGCCAACTCTGACTCTCCCTGGGGGGGGGGGGGGCTTCATTCTCAGAGTCCTTGGAGGGAGTCCCATCAGCTTCAGACTCACATTCTGCCTAGTTCGGTTCAATGAACTGATCAAGCAAATGCTGACTTGTTGGGGCTTGAGGAGAGATTTCCTCACCCTTCCCCAAACCAATCCAAATGGCCAAGGGCTTAAAGTGTTCTACTTCTGGGGTTGGCAATCTAGGGCCAGCTGTTTCTGTAGTGGCAGTGCTGCAGTGGAGATGGACACCAGTGAACTTCTGTAACGGGCCAGACAGTAAATATTTTAGGCTCTGTAGGCCAAGGCCAAATTGAGGATATTATGTAGCGACTTACATAACAAGAGAGAAAACAAATTTCCCCCAATTTTTATTGATGGGATTACAATTACAACAATAATTTTTTGTAATACAGGTCTACTAATGAGAAGAATGGGGTGGGGGAGGGGATATTTTAAATTGGGGTTCAAAGTTCATGCTCCCTATCATCAACTTGATGGCAAATGCTCATCTATAAAAATCATTCTTAGCTCACAGAGCATACAAGAACAGGCAGGACATGGCCCCCAGGGCCACAGTTTTCAGGCCCCTGAATGAAATCAAACCTGTGGGGAGCTGAAAAAGGAAACCACTCCGGTGGTGGAGATGATGTCACTACCACAAGTCTGCGCATGTGGGGCTACCTTAGTGACATGCCGCTCACAGAGTCGGGCTGGGGGGCATTTTGTAAGGCAATTCTTTTTTTTTTTTTTTTTAAATCCTCACTTGAGGATATTTTTCCGTTGCTTTTCAGAGAGAGAGAGACAGAGAGAGAAACATCAATGTGAGAGAGACACATTGATTGGTCACCTCCCGCTCACGTGCTGACCGGGGCTGGGGATCAAGCCTGCAACTGAGATACGTGCCGTTGGCCAGAATCGAGCCTGGTCCACAGACCAGTGCTCTAACCACCGAATCAATCTGGCTAGGGCAATAAGGCAATTCTTTAGAAGACAAGTTCATGTCCATCAGGTCCCCGAATCCTTACACCATCCCTATAAAGTAGGCAGGACAAGGGTGTGCCTTTTTCACAGAGGGGAAACTGAGGCTCAGAGAGAAGTGGCTGTCTGGGGTTTCACAACAAGGCCTTTCTGGGACAACTCTGAGGGTGTTAAGACAAGGGCCTTGGGACCTGTGCTTTATAATTGAACAACTGTGCTGTCCCCTGGCTGGGTGGCAGAGCTGGGCCAGCAGGAGGACAGGCTGGCCCAGAAGCTGGGCTCCAGCTGGCTCTGTGACATTCAGTGGTCAATTGGGACAGGCCTGGTCAACGTGGGTGCCGAGTTCTGTTTCAAGAGCCTCTGGCGTTAGGCCTGTCTTCCTTATCGCTCCCCATTCAGGAGTTATAACTAGCCCCAAACTAGAAAAAAAATCAGGCTTTAGGCAAGCATGCCCAGGACCACAAACAAGGAATCTGACCCCCCATCTTCCTCCAGCTTCTGGGCCTGACCTTATGGGGTCCCTGATGAGTGCTCTGGGTCCTGTGGGCCAGAGTGGGGTTTAAAACCTTGATGTTGGGAAGACCATGGGGCAGGGCAGGCTGTGGGCAGCCCTGAGCAGGACAGTCTCACGCCTCCTTCAGGGCTCACAGGCCTCAGGCAGGGCTGCCAAAGGTCAGGGAGAGTCCAGGGCATGCAGAGGCAGCCAGAGGTGAAGGAGGGTTGCTGGCTGCTTTTCCAGGATAATGATCTTTAGAAACCAAGAGTGTGTGTGTGCCAGTAACTGCTACAAACACACACATCCCCACATTCTCTGGTCTCACACATGTATGTGCACACTCTCATAGTCAGATAGTCACACCCATGACCATCGTCACTACCAGGATCTCACACATACACATTCCTATAGTTTCCCACAGATTTTCACACACCCGAGCTCATACCATACGTTTATACACACCAGGGTTAGTTTCCTAGGATGGCCATAGCAAAGCACCACACAGCAGTGGCTGAAAACAACAGGACTTCACTGCCTCCCACTGTTGGAGGAGTCCAAAATCCAGGTGCCCTCTGAGTCTAGGAGGAGAGGATCCTTCCTTGCCTCGTGCTAGATTCACGCAAGCAAGCTTCTGATAGCCCCAGGTGTTCTTAGCTGATAGATGCACCGCTCCAATCTCTGCTTTCATCTCCACAGGGACACGTGTCTCTGCGGCTTCACCTGAACATCCTTTTATTAGGGGCCACCCTATTTCAGAATGACCTCAACGTAACTGATTACATCTGTTATGACCCTGTTTCCAAATAAGATCCCATTCTGAGGTGCTGGGGTTAGGACTGCAGCTTATCTTTTTTGGCAGACAAATTCATCTCATAACGACACCTTATGGCTGTAAAATCTCATGTACTAGGATGCACAGTCCTGTAGTCACCCACAGCTGTATACACTATTTTAAAAAATTATTTTTCCAATTGATTTTTAGAGAAAGAGGAAGAGAGAGTGAGAGAGAGAAAGAGAAACACTGATCTGAGAGCAAAACATTGATCAGCTGCCTCCTGCACCCCCCCACCAGGGATCAAGACCGTAACCTAGACATGTGCCCCGACTGGGAATCAAACCGGCCACCCTTCAGTGCACGGGACGCCGCCCAACCGACTGAGCCACACCTGCCAGGGCACAGCTGTATACACTGTTGAAGTCCACGCTGAGAGGTTCGCACGTTCCCATAGTCCCAGGATCACACATAACCATATACACCACCAGGATTACACGCTCACATTCACACGCACATGCACACATGCACTCACATACATGCCCTGTTCCCCGGTCTCACACATGCCTTACAGTCACTCTCCTTCACATGCCCTGTGCCCCCACCCCCGCCCCGCTCCCACACATCCCCTTGGCCACACTGGGAGGCCACCCCTTGGGGGTCATGCTCTGAGACCTGGCACATTCGCAGCCTCACACTTGGCTCATACCTCTCACATCCTCTCCCTCCCACACAGTCTCTCCCCTTCTGACTCCTCCATCCAGCACAACCATCCCCAAGCAACCCTCAGGCGGGAGGCTCTCTGCGCCCGCCCCAGCCAGGGCACCAGGCCCAGAGCCCCTTGCTGTCGGGAACCAGGTGCCCCACAGCCTTCTCCATCACGGACTCCCTCTCAGGAGCAGACAGACAGACACACAGGCGCACTCTCACCCTCCTCCGCCCCACGGCAGCAGTCTGTTCCTCATTATGGGCCAATGCGCCTGTTTACTCACCCAGCTGGAGATGGTTAGAGAGTGATAAATAATGAAAGAGAAAACAGGCTTTTCCCCTCTGCGGCTTCTATTTATGTAACATGTGTCACAGCTCACTCACAGACTTTGTTTCGGAGCTGGTTGCAGGAAATAGTTTATTTTTTCCGGACGGTGGCTGGGGGTGCAGGGGGGGGCTGGGGTTGGGGTTCCTGGTCTCACATCCATGGGAGTTTCGGGATCCAGCACCCAGAGTCCCCCTCCTGGTCCTTTCCTTCCCCGACTCCCTCGACACCCGGGGCAGACATCACAGCTCAAGGCTGCCTAGACTGGGGTTCTCTGACTCCACCCATTTGGAAGGATTGGGTGGGTTCAGCTGCTTCTGAAACCCCCAAACAGATGGGCTTGTATGAAGAGCTGGACAGCTTGAAGCTAGGACTCCCTGAGAGGCCGCCCAAGGGGCTTCCTCGGTAGCCTGCACCTGTTAGGGGGAGGGTCCAAAAGGATCCTTTCCTGAAAGATGCAAGCCTTGTATCCACTTAGCACTCTATGTCCATGGTCTCTCCCCAGGCCTCACAGTTTTCAACTGCTGCTTCCCAGGTGAGGTCACTGAGGGGCAGGGACCAGGAGGGACTTGTCATGGTCTGCTCAACCAGCTGTGAGAGCCAGGACTTCAAACTCACACCCCCACTTCCCCTTCTGCCAGGGGCCCCTCCCTGGGTAGAATTCTGCTCAGGCAGGTGGGAGTAGTTACAAGGGTGTGGGGGCCAGGAATGTGGGGGGATGTGAGATGTCAGAGATCTGAGACTCGCCTCCCCAGTCCTTCCCCAAACACTAAAGGGGATATTCCAGGGAGGGAAGAGGCAGTCGGGAGCTGCCCTGCTCCCTCAACCCTGTGCGGTGCCTGGGAAGTTTGAAGGGAACCCAAGTGACCCGCCTGGGCCTGTCTCTTTGAACACCAGCGAAGGGAACCCATGTCTTGCCCGGCATGAAGCCCCAACGGTGTCTCAGGCCACCTTCTGGGGAAACGCAGAGGTACTGACCCCAGGAATGCAGAGTCCACAGTGGAAGGTGGACTGGGAGGCCCCACTCCCACAGACTGGAGCAGAGGTGTGTGTATAGGTCCCGTGGGATCAGTCCTGTCCAGTGACCTCAGGGCTTCTCCCAGGAGGGTCCCACAGGGATCCTGGCTGGTAAGAGAAATGGTCACGTTGACAAGAAGAAGACTTTAAAGCCGAGCACCTGGGGTCTTGGGCACTATCTTCTAATGTAGTCCTGGAGCCCTGTGGCTCTGAGGGGGTCCCAGGAGAGAGGGGCCATGCGAGGGGGCTCAAGCAGCGCCCCTCCCTGGGTTTCCAGGAGCCTGCTGTGTCCCTGTCCCCTTGGCAGGGCAGGAATGTGGGAGGGGGGGCGGCGGGCACTGCCCTGGTGTTGTTCAGGCTGCCCATGGAGACTCACAGCAGTTTCACAGGAGCCCTGCCCTGGACACCCCTGCTCCTGACAGACACTGGCCTGCACCCACGCTCTCAGGGGGCTCCCCTGCAGGCAGAGCCCCTCTCAGGAAGACCCAAAGGTCTGGATTCTCAGGTCCCCTGCAGATGGTGACATGAATAGTAAAAATCATCCTAAACCCCAGGAGCTTTGGACTCTCATCCCTAAAATTCACACTGATCCTGCAGGCAGGCTCTTCTTATGGCCCCCAACCTTGCAGGGGAGAAAATGGGGCTCAGAAGATCAGAGTCGCTGGCCCGAGGCCACATAGCTACCATGTGGCAGAGCTGGGTTGGGATCAGGACCCATCTTCTGCCAAGCTCACACTTCATCCCTTCCTCGGCTGCCTTTCCTGTTTCTCTGCCCACACCCAGCACCCAGTAGGTGTTCAGGAAGCCGCCCGGCTAGTGTGTGCATACATGGGGGTTTTCTTTCCTATATGCTGGTGCAGCCGGGCTGCCTTTCTCCAAACCCACCCTGAGCTGTGACTTTCCGGCAGACTCCGAAACTACAGACACCTCTGCTTCTCCACAGCCAGAACCAGTGGCAGCCGGAATTCCCTGGGTTCCAGCCTCAGTTTCCCCTCTGTCTCTCAGGCCCCAACATCTGAGCACCGCTTCCTCTGCTTTGAGGAGGCCGACAGCACTGGCCGGGCTCCTGCCCCAGGTCTGACCCTCGCTCTGGAAGCCTCTGGGGTCCGGCCCCCTCCCCCCTCCCCCCTTCCTCCGAAATGTCAGGCCGGCACTGCCCCCCCGCTGCCCCCCCTCGGGGCCCTCTGGGAGCCCAGGCTTTGCTCGAGGGCGGCGAGTGAAGCGGGCTGTAACAGAGAAACCTCGGGCTCCTCTTTAGAAGTCCCGCAGGAGGCAGATCTGAGGAGAGGCTGCCGAGAAGGCGCCTGCAGCAATGTCAGCTTGCGAACAGCGGGCTGACAGGATGCTGAGCGGGGATTAAGGTCGGGATCAGGGAAGCTGGGGAAATGAAGGCAAGCTGCCCGCTCCCCTCGCCCTCGCCCTCGCCCTCGCCCTCGCCCTCGCCCTCGCCCTCGCCCTCGCCCTCGCCCTCGCCCTGCCACCGCTGCCGCCTCGCCTCGCTGCTGAGCTTGGCTTCTTGTTTGCTCTCGCTCTGGGAAAGTGGGCAGGGAGGGAAGTGGACAGGGGTGAGGCAGGGAGCGGGAAGGGCAGGGAGGGGGAGGAGGCAGGCGGCAGGGCCGAGAGGGGAGGGTGCCGGGCCTCTGGTTCTCAGGGCTCATCCAGGGCCTGGGACCCTTCCCTGGTGACTGTCCCTAGTCAGCCATGGGCAGCCAGTGGCCCCCTTGTTACCCTTCTCCTGTGTGCAGAGCCTGCCTGAGTGTTGATGGCAGGACCGGTGGGGACAGAATTGATGAGGCCCGCATACCCCCAGAAAGGGAACAAGCGTGTTTCCACCTGCCTTCAAATGCAGGATCCCTTGTTCTGGGAAAAGGTCATCGCCGAGACCTGTCTCATCATTGCAGTGTCACCAGAGCCCAGCAGATGGGCTGCAGAGTTCCAGGGCATCCAGTGCCGCAGAAGTCCAGTGAAACCTCCGTCCCTTGCATTGCCACGGGTGTGGTGGCTAAGAGCGTGGCCTCCGGTCTCAGGCTGCCTGGGTTCAAATTCTGACTCTGCCACTGATTTGCTGTGTGACCTTGAGCAAGCCAGCTAACCTCTCTATGCCTGAGCGGGAGAGGCATCTCCTACGGGGTTGTTAAGAGGGTGAAGGGAGCGAGCCCGGGAGCAGTCCTTGGAGTAGGGCCTGCCACAGTGAGGGTGGTCCTGTTTAGTATTGAGGGCAGGGTGGAGGAATAATAGTGGCAAGGTGAAGTTAATCACCGGAAAGCTTCCTGGAGGGCGGGCGGGAGGGAGTGTGGAGCTGGAGGCTTGGCAGGGATGGAGGAGTAGATTGGGGGTGAGAGGCAAGCTCCCGTGTGCCAGGTGAGTGTGGGGCCCGAGAGGGGCAGGGATTGAAGGATGCATCTGGTGAGAGGTGGGAAGGATGCGTTTCCCAGGAGCCCCATCCCAGCCAGTCTTCTCCAAAGTTCCTGCTCTCACCAGGGGTAACATGACTAATCTCTCCCAGTCCTGCTCGGGCAAGCCAAGGGTGCAAAGACCACAAAAAAGACTGTTTTTTAAGGTGACTTCCCAGAATGGGGCTGATTCCAGAAATTCAAACAATTCATAGAGGTTTCCAGAACTGTGGGATTCTCTGGCCCTGGTGAGGGACAAGGCAGCAGGGACAGAAGAAGAGGCTACAAACCTGGTGGTAGAGGGCCCCTGGGGGTGAGCTCCAACTCTGCCACTGACCGACAGTGTGATTTGGAGCAAATCAATTAGCATCTCTGGGCCTCAGTTGCCTGGTCTGTAAAATAGGATAAAGATTGACATAGGAAGCAAGAAGGGGGTTCCTGGCCTCCAGGGCTGCCTGCTGTGGGGCCTGCTCACCCTGGCTCACTCTGCAGCTCCTTCTGAGGGTCCTCAGCCCTTCACCCTATCTCTGGACACCTGCCACAGGCTGGGGTGGAGAGAGGGTGAGGGTGGGGTGCTGGTAATTGAGGAAAGGGTCTGCTGAGTGATCTCTGGGGGAAAGTACCTGGGCCAGGGTGCCTCGTCTCAGATGTGTGTGGGGAGTTCCTGGCTGGGGGTGTTCCATCTAGGGGACTGGTTTCTGGAGAAGCTAGTTTCAGAAACACTTTCCCCCCGCCCCAGTCAATAAAAATTATATATATTTATTATAGAAAATTTGGAAAATACAGAAAAGCATAGAAAAGGAGATAAACTGCATGTAAAGATTATACCACCACTCAGAGATAACCATGGTAAGATTTTAAAGTTTTAAAAAATATGTGTACACACATAATAGTCACAGGGATATAAATTACAGCATAGGGAACAGGGTCAATAATATTGTAGTAACTATGGATGGTGCCAGGTGCTTGAAATATCCAGGGACCTTGCCCGGCAGGGAGTGGCTCAGCAGTTGAGCGTCGACCTAGGATCCAGGCGATCGGGGTTCGATTCCTGGTCAGGGCACATGCCCAGGTTGTGGGCTCGATCAATGACCCTCTCATCATTGATGTTTCTACCTCTCTCTCTCCTTCTCCTTTCCTCTCTCTGAAATCAATAAAGATGTATTTAAAAAAAAAAAAAAGAGAAATATCAGGGGACCACTTTGTAGAGTATATGATTATCTAAGCACTCTGCTGTACACCTGAAACTAATGCAAATAGTATTGACTATAAACTAAAAAGAAATGTTTTCCAAAAGCAAAAATATATATACACACACTCAGAAGCATTCACATACCTATTCACACACACGCTTACATACAGACAGGTAACTTTTTATTGCAGAATAACAGAATGTTCATATATCTCAAAAAATTTAGAAACAGGATCATGAAATCATAAATGCATTACAGTTTCTTTTTAATTGATTTTGTTTCATTAAACAAAATACTGAGAACCTTCCCCCAGATTATTAAATATTCTTTTCCAACGTAATCTGAAATGGCTCTAGAGTCCTCCATCTTTTGGGTGTATTGTAAGCCATATAATTTTATCAATTTTCAATTGCTGGTCATCCCGATTGTCTCTAGGTGTTTGCTATTATTAACGACACTGTGACAAACATCCTTGGAGAAAAAGCCGAGAGGCAGCTAACTTTGCGATCGTCTGTCTACACGGCCGTCCATCCCCAGCCCCCAGTGCGAGGCTCTCTGGGGCAGGCTCTTCGTCTGATTCACCGGCTGGCCTCCTGGGTCCCTGTAGACTTCCAGTAAGAGCTGAGTTGCGTGGCATTTCTGGAGCCCGTGCTCTGGGCTGAGGACCGGGGGGCTGATCAGAAAGGAGCCCACCTTCCCAGCTGGGTCACTCAGGGGGCCCCACCTGCCTCTCGGCTGGGCCTCCCAACTTCTCTTAGGAGAAAACATTCCCAAGCCCAGAGCCACTGGCCTCCCTGGAGTCACAGGGAACTGCCTCGCTTCATCTCTTATCTTGCTGGGCAAGCCAACCGGCGCCTCCCCCGCCAGGACCCTCCCCCTTCACCCCCCCCCCATCTCTGACTCGTTGGAGTTCTTTTGTGTGTTCAAGCTGAAGGCCCAGCCCACAGAGCCCTTTACCTGCGCTTTTACTGCTGGAGAGATGTTGTGGCAGCTCCTGGGCTCCCCACGAGACAGCCCCTCCCTGGTCCCCATTTCTGACTGCACAGTCCACCGGCCCCTTGGGAGCCCCCTTCCGCACACCTCAGCCCTGCCCCTGCTCTGACTGCCACCTCCCAGGGCGCCAGGGAGCCTTTGTCCCCTCCTCCTGGGGGCACTAGGCGGAGGCTGTCATTTTTTCTAAGACAGATTTGTAAGACCTTGGATTTTGGAGCTGAGACCCCAGCTCCCAGTTTGTCAATGGGTCTTAAGAGAGAGAGAAAGAGAGAGAGAGAGGGAGGAGAGAGTTAAGGGACAAAAACTGAGAGGTAAAACTAATTTCATTTCTCTTCTCCAGCATCCATGCTCCCAACCTCCTGCAAATTTTCTGTTTTTAAAATTTTTATCTTTTTTCCCCCTGTTCTCTCTCTCTCTCTCTCCCTCTCTCCCTCTCTCTTTCCCTCTCTCTCTCCCCCTTCTCTCTTCTCTCTTCAGCTCCCACACACTCTCCCACCCTCCTGTCCTCGTTTTCCCTCCTCTCCCCTTCTTTTTTAAGTTTTTTTCTTTTAACTTTCAAGGTCATTCCGGACTCCTGGAGCCGCCAGTCCCTCAGTGAGACGTGAGCGCCACTGGCGTCCGTGGCCTCTGTTTCCGTGGCAACCCAGTAACCATTAATTTTCAATTAAAGGAGACAAAAAGCTCGATGACAGCTCTAGGTCTGCGGAAGATGTCAAGAATCTGTATTAATATACAGCAAGAGAGCATAATTGTGTGTCCATCTTCCAGAGCAGCGAAAAATGGGGGGATAATTACCAGCTCGAAAGCCACTCTGTAATTTAGTTCTTACTGTCACCACAGCCCTACACATTAGCATAAATTAAAAGCAGAGTTTATTGTTATCAAAGTGCATTGATATCGCCAGACCCGCTTTCTTCCTTTTAACTGTTTGTCGTGGGTGAGTGACTCCCCGACTCTCCCGGGGTCCCCCTGGGGTGGGAGACGTGTGAGTGCAGGGGCAGCTGGGGCGCTGGGGCGTTAGATCTGGAAGGTCTTGGCCATTTCTGCCACCTTCCCTGGGGGCAGATGGGGCCAAGGATCAGGGCATCGCATCACGCCTCTGAGGGGGTCTGGGGGTGGAGGGGGCTTTGACACGAATTCCTCTGTCCCGTGAGAGTGCTTTGTTTGGCTCAAGCCCTCCAGCTCTTTCCAGAGGGGGCTGCTGCCCATTGCAGGGTCCCCTTTCAGTGCTTGGCATAGTGCAGGGCGGGTGGTGGGCACCCAATGCCAACCTGTTAAACAAAGGAATGAGGGAATGCCCCGGGGTCTCCGCTCCTGGGGTGGGTGTCAGCAGGGGCCTTCCTGCTTCCCCAGTTCAGGTCAGGGTCAACTGAGAACGAAGATGCTCCTGGCTCTGGCCCAGTTCCTGCTGGGCTGCCCAGCTCCCAGTGTGGCCCCTCTGGATCCCCCCTCCCCTTGCTGCTGACCATCCACCACCGCCTGGGTCCTGACACCCTAAGACTCACCTCTGAGGAGAGTAGTTGGAGCTCCTCGAAGTGCCTCCCAGCCAGGGTGCCTGTGACAACGACAGAAATCACAAATTTCCGTGAATGGGGCTGTGGGGTTTTCTCGCATTCTATCCAGAGAGAGCTGTCCTTCAGAAGGGAATTTAGTGTAATTACCCTAAGGGAGCGATCCTTAAACAGTCAGTCACAACACTGACCTCCTGGCTGAGATCTGACAGCAAAATTACAGGCTGTGTACTCAACAGAAGGGGCATCCTCCTTTTGGGGGGTGGGGGTGCGGGAAGGAAGGAGGTGGAGGGAAAGGAGATGCAGAAGCTTTGAAAAGAAAAGTGCAGGCTTCCAGCTGACAGGCGAGCGGGTTCTCCTTGGCAAGGCATGCTCCGGGCAGGGAGAAGGTGCCCAGAGGCCCCCTGGTGCTTCAGCTGGCTCATGGACAGGGGCTGAAGTGGGCAGTCGGGCTCTTTAAATCTCTGAGCCATGGTCTGTGATCTTAGCTACATTTAATCTTATTGTAGGCGGGGTTTGGAGGGCACTGGGAACTATCTGATAAACCACTCAGGCATATTTCCCCAAATATATTTGTCTCTGTCTCTCTCCCAGTGCCTGAAATGTCACCAGTTTTCATACTTTGGAGCTAACGCATCCTAGACCCTGTTAAACTGTCCCTGGGTTACCTGGCAGGGCTAGCATGCTCATCTGTGGCACTGCAAATCTAGCATGGACTTATCTCTCAGACGTGCAGGCCTGTCACGTGGCGGAGCACTAAGGACACAGGCAAGGCAAGTTTTCACAAGGTAACAGAGAAAGTCTGGTGTGTGGACAGATCGCCACTGACTGTGGAGCCTGGGAAGGAATAGAAGTAGATCCCCAAATCTCACAGCTGGGAGGGACCCCAAACCAGCGGGTCAAACTCCTCCCAGAGCAGGGGTCCCCTCTGCTCTACATCTACTCAAAACCCAGTGCCTCTGCTCATGTGACTGTCAGCAAGAGCTCATGACTCTAAAGAGGTCCATTTTGACCTGATTACTAAAAAATCTCTCCTGAGCAGAGTGAAAATCTGTTTTCCTGAAATTCCTACCTTCCCTTTGGAGCCCAGGGACAAATGTAAACTTTCTCTAGTGGAACTGCCTTTCAGCTACATGAAGACAAAGCTCAGCTGTCCAGCGTCTCCTTCAATTCTGGGACCAGGGGGGCCCATCGCCATTTCTTTTTTCTTTTTCTAAAAAATATCTCTTTATTGATTTCAGAGAGAGGAAGGGAGAGGAGAGATAGAAACATCAGTGATGAGAGTCATTGATTGGCTGCCTCCTGCACGCCCCCTACTGGGGATCGAGCCCACAACCCAGGCATGTGCCCTGACAGGGAATCGAGATCTGGATCCTAGGTCGATGTTCCACTGCTGAGCCACACGGGCCTGGCCCATCACCATTTCTTCATTCTCTTAGGGAAGAGCCAAAAAGGTGTCTGCAAGGACCAGGGAGGGCCCCAAACACAAATCCAACATTTATTGAGCATCTACTATGCCCTAGGCACAAACGCCGCCATACTACTTTTTTTCTTTAAATCTTTATTTATTGATTTTCGGGAGGGATGGAGAGAGAGAGAGAGAGAGAGAGAGAGAGGGAGATGGATTTGTTGTTCCACTTAGTTATGCATTCATCGGTTGATTCTTGCCTGTGCCCTGACCGAAACCTTGCCCCCCCATATCACTTTCACCCTCCAACCGCCCAGTGAGGGGAGGGTGCATTACTCCCATTTACTGCAGAGGGAAGAACGGCCCAGGAAGCTGCAAGTCACTTGCCCTGACGATGTGTTGGGCAAGGGGCAGAGCCAGGATCAGAGCCCAGACCCCTGATCCCGGCTGAGGCCTTTCCTTGAGAACCCAGCCGCCTTTGCCCCCAGACCCCTCAGGCACCGTGCGCTTCGTCCTGGGTCTGCCTGTCTCCCCACCTTCAAGGTACTTTGCTCCAGAGACGCCATCTCTCCTTTCTACTGCGCAGGGGAAGGAATTCCAGGGGAAACCCAGCTCAAGTCCAGCTTCCTCCCTGAAGGCCCTCCTGCCCTCAGTAATGGCTTCAACAACAACAAGGTCAGCTGTTATTTCTGACAGAAGGACCGCGCTCCAGGGCTCTTACTCTGTGCTTAATAGAGGGCATTTCGTTCAATTCTCCAGGCCTTTCCCTGGCCCAGGGCTCTGCCGGGAGCCCTCTGCCCTCGGAGATCTGTGTCTCCTTCAGAGACCGCCTTCTGGGCGGGGCCAAACCTCACCATCCTTTCCCAGCTTCTTGAGCCCTGTTCTATCTCTTTCAGTGGCTTCTATCACTTTTTTTTAAAATCCTCACCTGAGGATATTTTTTCCATTGCTTTTCAGAGAGAGAGGAAGGGAGAGAGAGAGAGAGAAACATCGATGTGAGAGAGACACATGGATCGGCTGCCTCCTGCACAAACCAGGGCCAGGGACGGAGCCTGCAACTTGGAGGTATGTGCTGTTGGCTGGAATTGAACCCGGGGCCCTCCAGTCCGCAGGCCGATGCTCTAACCATTGAGCCAACCTGCCAGGGCAATCACCTTCTAATGTAGGGTTTACCCATTATTATTTCCATTGTCTGTTTCCCTCCACTTCAGGCTCCACAAGGGCAGAGACTTTGTTTATTTTGTTTTCCATCGTATCCCCACCACTGAGAATAGCGTCTGATATACAGCAGGTACTCAATGCATATTTGTCGAATGGAAGAAAAAGTGCTTAAAGCCCTTTGAGGCAGGCATGCTATTTGCCCAACAGAGAGGACCTAGGGTGCTAGTTATGGGCTACGTGGCTTGTCCGGGTTCACGGAGCTGGCAATACCCAGATTCAAGCCCTCCTTCATTTTGGGCTGCTGAGTCTGGAGCCATTAGAGAGGCCCTGAGCCAGCCCCCTCTGAATTTCGAGTTGGGGGCATGAGGCAGCTGGCTTCCGGGGGGATTTCTGCCTGCAGACCAACCAGCAGGTCCTTCTGGACCCCTTCCCTCCTAACAGGGTGAGGGAGGCTCCTTCCTCTTCCTTCTGCAACTATCACCCCCCCCTTTCCCACCCCAGCCTGGGAGGGGCCCCACAGGTGCAGTCCAGCTCCCTCCCCCCACCCCCAGGACTCCGTTCCTGCCCGGGCTGGAGTCCACATCCAGGGCCCAGGGAGCCCCGGGGAGCCCCTGGGAGGCCCGCACCCTAGACTCTGAGAGGCTCTTCTCCCTTAGATGTGAATCCGGGCCCCAGAGTGCCCACACAGAACATACATCTTAAACAAACACTTCTCCTTGCTGTTTATCTCCCTGGCCTTTAAACAAACTCTTTCAAAGGTTTCTGCTGATAGGAGAGATTTACTGAAAACCATTCCTTGCTTAAAAGCCCTGGGTTTATGCTGCTGGGGTGGGGGCAGCCAGGGGCCTTCGAGCCTGGGCTTTCTCTGCCTCCGGACCACATGCTTACCCTCCAGGCCTTGATAGAGGAGCAACACAGACTAATCGTTATGAAAAAGAAAGTAAGGAAAGCAGAAAAGGGGAGGGCTGGAGGCTGGGGGAGAAGTTTGGTTCTCCCATTGACTCCCCAAGGTCTCGAGGTCCCTGCAGGGCCATCCCACCAGCGCCCACCCCACCTAAGGACAGGCTGGGGTGTGGGGCACAGTGCTGGGGAAGGGTGGGGCTTCCTTGAACTTTGGACCAAAGGCCCTTGGGCAGGTGAGCCTCTTCTTGGGCCCCCACACCCTGGCCATAGGCCAGAGTGGGCCTCTCCCAGCTGGTGGGGGAGGGCAGGGCAGCAGTCATGTGACAATGTATTTACTCCTGCTTTTGACCAACATTTAGGAAACACCTAGTATATGCCAGGACCTGGGGTACAGAGTTGAGTAATCATTAACATTGATTTCAGCATTTCTGTGGGCCTGGCACAGTTCTAAATCACTTACATGAATCAGCTCATTCAATACAACAGCCCTAGAAGTAGATTCTAGAATTATCCCAGTTTTGCAGATGGGGAAACCAAGGCACAGATTAATTACTGGGCCCCTTTCCCCCCAGAGGTTTTGGTTTCATTGGGATACAGCCTGGGGATCAGATTCTGAAATGCATCCTGAATAGAGAGCTACTTCTACAGAGACTGACACTCTCGCTGCCCCCCTCCTCGCCGTCCCAAAAATTTAGTATCTCATCAGTTCTAAGGTGCACACATCTTTGGAGTCTGAGATGTGTCTCACAATCCATTCCTAGTGACACATAAAGTAATGGCGCACCTTATAAACTTAGGTTCAAGGGTAGTCCCCCCTTAACCTCAGGGGATATGTTTCAAGACCCACCCACCCCATGTGGATACTTGAAACTGCAGATAGTACCAAACCCTATATATTCTATGTTTTTTCCTAGATATACCTATGACAAAGTTTAATTTATAAACTAGGCACACAGTAAGAGATTAACAACAATAATAAAATAGGACAATTATAACAATACACTGTAATAAAAGTTTTGCGAATGTTGTCTCTCTGTCTGATAACCGAGACGGCTACTGAGTGACTAATGGGCAGGCAGTGAATACAGTGTGGAGACGCCGAACAAAGGGATGATTCATGTCCCTGGTGGGACAGAGTGGGACAGCTCAGGATTTCATCACACCACTCAGAACAGCGCGGGATTTAAAACTTATGAATTGTTTATTTCTGGAATTTTCCATTTAATATTTCAGACCTCGTTTGACCATGGGTAACTGAAACTCTGGAAAGTGAAACAGCAGATGGGGGGGGCTACTGTATAGTAACAGAAAACTAACCTCTGCCACCTGTGAGGCCTGTGCTCGGTGGTTCTCATACATTATCTCATTTAATCCACCCTCCCGAAGCTTTGAGACGGTCACGTGAGCACCTCTGATGAGAAAACCAAGGCACAGAGAACTTAGTAACTTGCCCAAGACCACCCAGCTAGTGGGAAGTGGAGGCAGGATTGGAACCCGCACTAAATGGCCTAATATATATTCCTGACCCTCTAAGGGTGCTTCATACCTTTCCAGCTGTCTTCACACTTCCTCTGCCCACTAAGGAAGACCCTGAAATCCAGTTGGGTTAAGTGATCTGCTCTAAGTTACACACCTGGCTTTTTCAACCTAGGACGGTGAAAGGCCTGGGACAGGTTTTATTTTTGTTTTCTCTAAACTTCCCTGGGCTTTGGTAGGTAGAAAGCTGCTCCTAAAAGGAGGACTGGGCAGGCAGTGAGCCAGGGCAGAGGCCTCTGAGAGTGCGGGCCATCCTGGGTCCAGGCCTGAAGGCTGAGGCCAAGGCCTGTCCCGGGACCTCCGAGGGCAGGGGCCCTGGGCAGGGGCGGGTGTCACTGCAAAGGCTCTACTGACTTCAGCCTGAGCTTTTTTGTGCAGTGGAGGGGCTGTGGTGGCAGGTGGGGAAGGGAGCCGGAGGCAGGTAGGAATTTCCACTCCTTCCTGCCCATAGCTCTGGCCGGAAGCCACTGCCCCTCCCCTGTGTTTACACTCAGCGACTCAGCCGGCCACCACCCTCGCAATGGCACAGACTAACACCCCTCCCTCTCCTCTTCCCCCTACCCCCTCACTCTGGGCCAAATACCTTTCCCCTCACCCTGAAAGCACCTTTCAGCACCTGGGCCCTGAGTTGGGCCCAGCTTCCAGGGAAGAAAAGGGGAGAGTGTGAGGGGGAGGCTGGGGGTGGGGGATGGGGTGAGGTAAGGAGGGGAGGTAGGAGCTGGTCCAGGCTTGGACGAAGTTATGTGAGTGGTCTTCTTGCACTGGTCACACTTCTTTTCTGTATTATTTTTTTATGCCACCCGATTTTGAAAACCTTTCCTCCCCCCTAGCAGCTCAGCTCTCAGATAGTTCATTCACACCAAGGTAAACATGACTGATAACAGCTTCTAAAGTGACCCTTCCAAGAGAGAAGAGCATTTTGTCAATGGCCTCTCTGTTTGTCCATTCATTCTTTGATTTACTCAACAATTTCCTTTGGCATTCCCGGGGACCCTCCATCCCATCTGAAAGCCTCAGCCAGGACATCTCTAAGCTGTGTGGTGGGCTGCTGTCCAAGCTTTGGCCTCTGCCGGTAATGACACCTCCACCCTCTTACACAACATGTAGATATAGTGGCAGCCATCCAAACTCTCTTTTTCACAATTCAGTGAAAGGAAGGGTAATTCATCCTCATGAAAAAGTTTGGGGGACTCTGCTTTAAATGAAAAGGGAGGTGCTCTACTGGTGGATTTTCAGGTATCAGAGAATCAGTTTATTCTAGTTTGACCATGGGGCTCAGCCCCTCAGGGCAAGCTGGGCAGAATTTCCAAAGGGGGCCACTGGCAATCAGGGCTCTGGATTTCTTTCTCTCTCTGTCCTTCTTAGTAGAGCAGGGCTAACTGTGAGCAGTTAGAGAAAGACTGAGCTCAGAGCTGGAAAGGACTGAGGGAATCCAGTAGTTTACAAAGTAGAGCGGCTTAAAAGTAGCACAGCCTTTTTATTAAACTTAATTTACACTGAAATGCAAAACAGAAAACAGCTATGAGTTGTAGCTCTGGTTGAAGTGGGAAGGGCAGCTGGACCTGCATGCCCACCCCCCTCACTCCCTGAAATGGCCCATAGCTCACCTGTGGAACCCTAAAGCTAGTTCAGTTGATCCATTTTACAGACAAGGAAACAGAGTCAGAACACAATGGGGTCCTCTACCCTCCCATGATCTGCTTTTGGTTCATGTTCACCCCCTGGACTCATGATGAACTTGACCTGCAAAATCCTACCCACCCTTCAGGGTCAGCTCAAATGTCACCTCCTCTGTGGAGTCTTTCCTGATTCTCTTATCCAGTTCTGGCCCCACAGCACCCCCTCTGTCCCCAGAGCTCCCGGCTTTTGCACCTCTCTTAGGATCAATTGCCCTTGCATTTCTGCTCTTCTAAAGCAGGCCTTTTCTCCCTCCCTGCACAGGTGGGCTCTCTGAGGTCAGAAAACTGCTGATGTGTTTGCTGGGGTGTAGGTGAGATGCTTTGCCCATGCGAGGGGGTCTGACTACTAGACAGCCATAGTTTTCATCAACTCAGCTAGGAGGGCATTGAGTTTGATTAGTAGGTATTTGGAGGCCTGAAGTAGGGCAGGGGAGAGGACACAGCCTTTAGAGCCTGGGGGAGGGGCCCTTCTGCCCTGAACTGGCCTGTCCCTCAACCCTGAGAAGATGGATAGCAGACCTGCTGTGGGTTGGGGAAGCGAAGCCGGAGCTTCTACACTTCCCACATCACTATTTCCCTCTTCTCAGGCATTTTAAGAGCTCAGGCTCAAACCCTTCAAGGGCTTTTGAAACAATTAGATTTGCAAGTGCCCAGCGCTCAGCCTAATTGCTTAAAAGCCACTTCAGGCTCCAACTGACCCAGAGTAAAGCCTGTTGGGGGGAACACGGGGGAGGGGAGACCCGAGACACTCTGTCGCCCTATTTCCCAAGCTTTTCTTGGTGACTAGGGCCTGGGCCAGAGGTGATGCCAGAAAGAGGCCTTCGATTGTCCCCAGCTGGCAGAGCCACTGTCATCTTCCTGTCCCTTCCCCAGCCCTTGCCCCTAGGGAATCCCTTACATGTAGTCCTTCCCTCATATACTTTCTCGTGTCATTCCCAGCGTCCTCCCCACCGATTTTTAACATTAGAAAGTGATTAACCCAAAGTAAGCAGGTCCAGACATGTCAGAAGGCAAACCCGGAGGTGTCTGACTCAGAGATGATGCTGTTCCTCTGGGATCTTCTGCCATCAGGCCTGAGGAGTCAGTTCCATCTCTCCATGCCTTCCTGACTACTCTCTTCTCAAATTCTGGCTTCTGTACAAAATTCTCCCTAGCCCAAGACTTTGTAATGCTCCACATCAGATACAGTCAGTTCTTCCCTGCAGGCTTCCAGCGCCTCCATCATTTAATCCCACCTCAACTTAGCCCCAGCCCACCCTGGTGCCTTTTTGTGTGCTGTGCACTTGCCCTCTACTCTTCACTGTCCAAATGAAGCCCCCCGTTCATGTGCCCAGCGCCAGGCTAAGCTCTCCAGATCGAGAGCAGGATCTGTGGCTCGATCAATGGCATGAATGAGCCACAGATCCTGCTCTCAGAGTGACAGGCTTTAGTTGGAACATGGAAACATAAACAGATTTATTAATTTCTTTGCCAAATATTTGTTGAGTACCTATTATGTGCCAGATGCTGTTCCAGGACATTGAGGTGAACAAAACAGATAAAAACAGATAAAATCCCCACTTCATGGAGCTTACATGGTTGGAGGAAAAGCAGGCAATGATGCCTAAGCAAAGTGACACACAGTCTGCCAGGTGGAGGTGAGCAAGGGAAGGGAAACAAAGCAGGGGTGGGGGGTGGGCAGTGAAGGGTCTTGGAGGTGGGCCATTTTAGCAGACACCTGAGTGAAGGAAGAGAATAGCGTGTTCAAAGGTCCTGAGGCAGAGATGCCTCTATGTTCAAGGAGGAACAGGAGGCCAGTGTGACTGGAGAAGAGATGGGGAAAGGAGTCAGAGGGACCCAGGCCACATGGTGATGGGTGCTGTAGTCTTAGCAAGGCCTTTGGATTTTAGAGTGAGATGGGAGCCACTGGGGATACTGAGCAGGTGTGACAGGAGCAAACATATGTTTTAAAAGGCTCACTTTGGATGGCCTGGAATGGGGGCAGGAGGAGAAGCATGGAGACCAGTTAGGAGGCTACTGCAGTAGTCCAGGGAGAGATGGGGATGGTTTGGGTTGGGGGGTGGTTGGGGCATTGGGAAGAAATAATTATGATACAGTGCAGATGCTCTATTATGAGAGTACAAATTAGGGACCCCCGATGGACCTGGAGATAGGGCTGGACTGTTGATAGAAAGGATTGTTGGAGGTTTGATCACAGACTAAATCTTTTTCTTTTTTTTTTTAATATATCTTTATTGATTTCAGAGAGAGGAAAGGAGAGGGAGAGAGAGAGAGAGATAGAAACATCAATGATGAGAGAGTCATTGATCAGCTGCTGCCCGCAACCCGGGCATGTGCCCTGACCGGGAATCGAACCCCGATCTCCTGGATCCTAGGTCGATGCTCAACCGCTGAGCCACACCCGACCGGGGCAAAGACTAAATCTTAGATGAGGAGGAGATGGGAGATGGGCCAGAGGGGACATCAAGAGCTGAGATGGGTGCCTCACATGTTGCAGGGGTCTGGGAGCAGTGCAGACGAGCCAGAGTGTCATTTAGAGACCCGCTGTGGTGTGGGCTGGGGCTGGAGATGTTGGGGGGCAGAACACCAAGGGCCAGGAGCCAAGTTGAAGAGTTTGGCCCCTGTATGATCCAATTTGTGCTGGAGAAAGATCATTTTGGCTGCGGAGAAGGGAGAGGGGCAGGACTGAGGGCTGTCGTAGGAACCCCATGACAGATGGGAGTGGCCTGAACCACAGGAGCTGTGATGGGGCCCGGAGATGTGTTTAGAAAGGAAAGTCACCCAAAATGTTCAGATGTTGACTGACTGGATAAAAGGGAGCAGAAAACAAAAAGACCAAAGAGAGACCCCTTTCAGCTCCAGTGCTCTAGACTTGGTAGGAGGGGCCCCAACTTAGGGCCCTCCTCAGGAGCCTCCTCACAGGGCAAGGAGCCTGTAGAGCCCACCGGGAGCCACCTTCCTTCCGGATCATTCTTCAGGTACCAAGGGCCCTGGAATTCTCGAGTGCAATCCCTTGCAGGCCGCTTCCCAGGCCCAGCCTGCAGGGTGAATCACGCCTATGCTTCTGCTCCCCCAGCTGAACACAGGGGGTGTGCAAAGCGCTGGTGGGCGCAGACTGGGCATCGAGTGTGTGCTCCTGAAGCTCTTCATGGCTGAAGGTGAAGCTGGAGATGGAAGGAAAGGAGGCAGCCTGGGGCAGGTGCTGGGGGCGGTGCACAGAGGCAGTTTCTCCCTGCATGGCCTGTGCAGGACTCCAGGAAGCCTGAGAAATCTAAATTTGAACCTGGCCTTCTGGATCTTTAGAAGGTATATGTGTCAGCATGGGAGAATAGAACATATTTTATTTAACAGTTTGTTAACTTGATTTATAACGTTTAAATATTTAGACATATGGAATGTGGGTCTCCATTTGTACATTCGCCCGGCCCGGATGGGGTGAGTGGAAAACTCCAGAGGGCCAGGATTGTGTCTTATTAGCCTGGTTCACTCCTCCTCCCGCACCCCCATCCCCGGGCCCCTGGGCCTTGGTAATTTCCACCAAACTGGAAAGAGAATCAGATCCCAGCCCGACAGTGAGAAATGTGGACTTCACGTGGCCCCAGGGGAAAGGGGGTCAGGCACCTGCAGAGGCCTGGGATGGTGTGCCCTGGGCAGGGGCTGGGGCTAGGAGCTGGACCCCAGTCTCTTTAGGATGGAAAGGCCTGGGCTGGTTATTTAGCCCTTAGGGCGCCAGTCCCTTTCCTGCAGGACTGGACAATGATAATAATCCCAGTCACCCCCCCTCACAGGGCACTGGGGGAAGGCGCAGTGAGCATGTGGCATGTAATAGGTGCTATAACACATTTGTCACTATTATCACATAAAATGGCCCTGTGAGGAAATTTTAAGCCAAGCTAAGGGGCAGCTCCTCTAAATGAAGGAAGGAGTCCAAGTTGGTTTTGGTGCCAGATCTTTCTCCTCCTACTCTCAGAGTTCCGGCTGGGCCGCCTCTAGAGAACCCCCACCGGGGCTGTGTGATGTTTTGGGTAACTCCCCTGTTCTCTGTCTCTTCAAGCTCCACCTTCTACATCTTCTTTGGAAGCTTTGCTAAGCAACTCACTTGCATATCCTTGAGGCCCATACTCACAGGAAAATATCAATGGGTGAGGAAGGGCCCTGAACACACGGTCTCACTCAATCCTTGTAGAGATCCCAGGAGCTGTTCCAGGCGCTGCGATCCAATCCCTATTTTGCACATGAAGATACGAGCAGAGAGAGGTAAGTCATTTGCCCAGGATTTCTCAGCGGATAAGTTACTGAGCAGGGACTAGAACCCGAGTGCATGGCTGGAGTCTACTCTCCTTCCCTGCGGAATCCAGCCTTATTCAGAGCCCTGTGACACCTGCCTGATGGAGTCAAGACCTGCTAGAGACAAGGCCTGTCCCAAAGGATGCCTCCATAGGGGGCGTGGCTGACCCTTCTGATGAAGAGGGGCTGATGTTCTGGTTTGTGCGAGAGGAAGTTCTTTTCCTTCAGATTATAGCTGAAGACCTTTTGGGCAAAAACAAACAAAACAAAACAAACAACCATCTGTTCAAGGGGTGTGGGCTATGTGGGGTCTGGAAAGGAAGGTACGTTGTGTGTTGGGAATTCTGAGGAAGAGCTTTTTTGGCAGCGTGGGTTCGAGTTTGAGGGGCTCTATCAGATCAAGCAGCTGCTCCTTCCTCACCCCCACCCTGTCTCAGCCCCACAGCCTGTCTCTACTGGGGACCACAGACGTGATGACATGGGCTCCATGGAAAGATGCAGACTTGGGGAGCAAAGCCCATGAAATGATACTCAGTTATTGTTTGTTGCATGGAGACAGAGACATCTGATTCTGGCCCCTGCCCTCCCGGAGCTTACAATCTCGTAGGAAGATGGACACACACACTAGGGGACATCACGTGGAAAGGGCATCCACTGAGGCCTGCCTTTGGCCCTGTGGTGAACTCACCGTGCGACCCTGGGCAAGTAAGTCACTCACCCTCTCTGATTTTGGTTTCTCATCCATGAAATGAGGGAGTTAGGATTGATCACTGGATTAAATTTTGCTTTTCCTCTTAATAATGGGATCTAATGAAATTCAAACCAGGACTTGGCCACAAAAGTAGGGTTTCTCTGCTTCTGAGAGGTGGGAACCCATGTCCTCTTCCTTCCTCATCTTTTCAGATACTTTCTAAGGGCAGCTCTAAGTGTTTCAGATACTTTCTAAGGGCAGCTCTCAGTGTCTCTGATGGTAAGGCCCTAGCCACGTGAAAGGGCTCAGGACTGGCCTCATGGAGGAAGTCATGCTGGACTTGAAGGCCAGAGGATTCTGAGGGTGTGGGGAGGGTGTAGCAGGCAGGATGTGAGAAAAGACGCAGAGACTGGGACCCGAAAAGTCTATGTTGGCACAGAGCCAGCCTGGCTGGAATGGCGAGTCCTGTCTGAGAGGAGGTGGAAAGGACCTAAGGAGGGGGTTCCCAGGAGCATCTAGCGGTAAAGATTATTTCTGCAACAATTGGCAACGCAAGTCCAGGCTCCTCCCTGCAGAAAGAAGAGCTATAGCCTGCTGTGAGGGGGAGCACAGGGACCAGCAGCAGGACACAGTAATGATCAGAGTGTCCACACTGGGGTGAGAGGGGTAATATATAGAAAGCCCAAGGAGCGCTGTGTGAGCCCTGTGCAGACCGAGTGGACCCTGAGGTTGCCAAAGCTGAGTCCCTCCTGGCTTCCATCCTGGCATGGGTAGCGATGGCTTAGTGTCGCTGGCCTCTGTGCTCAACAATTAGGGTGATTATGAGCTGTGTGTGCGCGTGTGTGCCGGGGGTGTTGTTGCAGGTGGCTTTTGACCACTCCCTCACACACACACACACACACACACACACACACACACGCACTTTCCTCCCTCGGTCCCTTCTGCTGCTGGTTCCTCCCGGCCATCCCACCCTGCTCCGAGCCCACACCTTGCTCGCAGCCCCCTCCCTCCCCTTTCCCGGAGCCCCCGGCCCTCCCACTCACCGTAAATCTGTAGCTCTGGAGTGTCCGTGGGGGTGGGGGGCAGGGAGGGCCTGTGGTGGAAAAGCAGCAAACCAAACCAACCCCCGCTAATTTAAACGGTGATAAATCTCTGTCTATCAGGTTTGTTGTGAGCACAAACATTGCCAAACAAGGGCCCAGATGGCCTGCAGGCCCTCCTCCCCTCGGTCTGCAGAGCTTTAAATGGAAATGGTTGCTCTACACATCTATTTACTACTTGGGAACTGGGACGATTGAGTCCAGGGGTACTTGGCCAGGAAACAGGGGACAGGCCAGGTGGGAACCCTCTGCGGCCCATACCTGAGCAGGGCTTTTCTGGTCAGTCCCTAAGCTCCCCTTCCCTGGTGCTGCACACAGCTCAAGGTGAGCCCTCTCTGACACAGGCTGGTTGGGGGAAGAGTCGCCCTCCCCCCCCGGGGGGGGGGCCTGATAATCAGGTCTCAACCTGCTCCAGTTCCCAGACACACATCCCTGGGCAGCCAGACCCAGCTCCTCCCTGTTGTTTTCAGTTCTTCACCCTCTGCCCAGAACTTTCCCTTCTTTCCATCTGGCCAGTTAAAGCCTACCCTGTCCTCCAAGCCCAAGCCAAGCTCCACCTCCTCCCGGAAATCTCCCCACCCCTAGTCCTCGTGGACCTCTCTGGGCTCCATTCCTACAGCACTGGCCCCGGGAACCCAGCATGGTCATTATGAGGCAGCTGCTTCGGAGGTGGACAGGTCTGGGCGCACAGCCGGGCTCTGCTACTAAATCGAGGGTCCTGGGGCAGGTTAATCTGTCAGCCTCAGTTTCTTACTCTGTAAAATCGGTATTATTATGGGATCGTGTGAAGTTTAATGGAGTGCAGAATGTGCTCAGCAAAGTGAGGGCCACAGTCTCAGGGCTCCATGCGTATCAGCATTTATTATTGGTGCCACCCGGACATGACTGGGCAGCACACTTCTCTATGCCCTGTCCTTTCAAAGAGACATGTGTTTGTGTGTGTGTGTGTGTGTGTGTGTGTGTGTGTGTGTGTAAGGGATGCGTTGGGAGAGGGTTGGTCCTACTCTGAGTCCCCTGAAGTCATTTTGAGACCAGAACTTGAGTGCAGTTAGTTTATTTGAAAGGTGGTCCCTGGACAAATGAGCTGGGGACGGAAGGAGAGCAGATAATGAAGGGTGGTTAATGAGAGAGTTACACTCTGGGCTATGGGATTTCTGGAGAACTGTGAGGACACATCACAGAATTGTCCACCCACTGAGGCAGCCAGGGTAGTTATCTACCCACTCCTGCCCCTCATTAGTTCAGAGTTGTCCCTGGGTCCGTAAATCCCTGGCACTTCTGAGCTGCCCTGTGGGCTGAGTAAAGCTCCCGCAGGCCCAGCACTAGAGAAACTGCGGGTGAGAAGCAGAAAGGCTATTTGGGGTGACAATTCCAGGCTCACGGTCCCCTTGCCATCACAGCAGCAGATGAACCAAGAAGCTGGCCTAGGGAACATGAGGTGAGGCATCAGTAGCATCCTCTGCTTAATTCTTCACTTCTCTATCCCTCCAGCCTCCAGTACAGAGTTGCACACAGTAGGCACACCATCATTATTTGTGGACCAAAGGAGGTTTGGGCTTGGACCCTGGAAAACCTGGATTCTCCCTACTGCTCAGTTTTGAACTCACTGTGATGCTGAGCAAGACACCTGACCACCCCTGGCCTCACCTGCTCCTTCTGTAAAATTGGGACGTTGCCACCTTCTCTGCTTACCCCATAGCCCTGTTGTGATTTGTTGAGGCACCCCTTTGAGGGGTGTTCAGAGCAGGTAAAGTGTGGCTTGTGATGATGGGGTTGGGGGAGGTTCCCCTATCCAGGTGTCATCTAAGTGAGAGGTGCCCAGTGGCACCCTAGTTACACGTACTCTGTGGTCAGAATACACAAGTGTGTGCCCCTGGCCTTACTGGGATGCCTCCCACCTCTTCTTTCCCATGACAACTCCAAAGGTAAAGAAAGCATCAAGAAAGTAAAAAAACCAAGGGCTTCAAATTGCTGACTCCTCAGAAGAAAGAATCTCAAAGGGATCCAAGGGAATCTAGAGGGGTGCGCTGTGATTTCCTATTTCTCAGTCAGCAGTGGGGTTTTCAAGGGCTGGGGAGTGTATAAACCACTTAGGTAGGACAGAAATTCTTTTTTTTTTTTAAATATATCTTTATTGATTTCAGAGAGAGGAAAGGAAAGGGAGAGAGAGAGAGACAGAAACATCAATGATGAGAGAGTCATTGATCGAGCCCGCAACCCGGGCATGTGCCCTGACCGGGAATCGAACCCTGATCGCCTGGATCCTAGGTCGACGCTCAATTGTTGAGCCATGCCTAGCCGGGCGAGGACAGAAATTCTTAACTTGGGGTCTTGGAATCCCTTGGATGCCCATAGATAAGCTTTAGGAGTCCCTAAATCTCTTGAAAATACACTTAAGATTGAGTGTGTGTTTATGTGGGCATGGAAGCTGTTCGAAGGTGGTGATCTGGAGCTCCCAGAAAATTCCCAAAGAAGTCTGTGACCCAAGAAAAGTAGGTTTGCTCTGCCCCAAAGCTCCCATCTCAAAAGGGAGGGTACTGAGGCCAAGAGAGGGCACGATGCAGTCACTATTCCCTGGGGATGAGGGTGGGTGCTGAGGTCTGTTTCCATGGAAAACAAAACAAGAAAAAAATCAGACCAAATTGGAAAGAAAAGGAACTCCCTGTTCCAGGGAAGCTTGGGGGCATTGGTGGGCCTCAGCTTCCGGATGTGGAAGTGGAAATGATAATAATGCCTATGTCTCTAAGGTGTGGTGAAGACTAAAGGTGACTAAGTGAGTGGAAATGACTTATAAAAAGGAAAGCTGTACACAAATGCTAGTAATGATCACTCCAGCAGAGGCTCAGCGAATACTTGCTTTGTTGCTGGGAGGAAATTGTCTACCACCTGGATGCTGGTACAACTATGAAATTCTCCTGCAGGCCCTTGGACGCTAATGTCGGAGTTAAGAGATCTGGTTTTGGAGTCAAACCTGAGTCTGCACCTCAGCTCCACCACCTGTGGATGTGACCTTGGACAAATCATGTAACCTCTCTGGGCCTCGGATTGTCCATCTGCAAAGTGGGGACACACTTACTTGAGGAGGACATTATGAGGATTTGATGAGTTAGTGCAAATGAAAATACCTAAAGGTGGCTCGCTTATAATAAGTGCTCAATAAACATTAACTATTTTGCTCCAGTTCTTTGGCAGTTGGTAACTTTGGATACTTTGTTTGTCACTATGAAGTCTCCGTCTCCCCCACATCTGTTTTCTCCGCTCAAATACCAGTTCTGCAGCATCAGGACATGACTGTCTTGTTTACAGCTGCATTACCCAAGCCTGGCACACAGTGTGCAACAGATACTTGTTAAATGAATGAATGGAAGAGCAAGAGCATGTTTTTAAGGATGAGAAGGAACTCTTGACAATGTGACAACACTCATTGGTCTGGACAGGCCCCAAGAGGGACCCGGAGCTTTGCCAAGAGCCCTATTAGGGGTCAAGAGAATTAACCTCTGGTCCTAGCTCTGCCACTCAACTGCTGAGCCACCTCCACCAAGTCCCTGGCTCTCTCTGGGCCTCTGTGCGCTTCGTGCAAAGCATAGGAGTCCTGAGATTCCAGGTCTTCCCCCTTAGAGGCTGACCAGGGGAGAGTGTGGGATTTCGGGATAATTTAGCCACTTAATTAATGAAGAGGAAGGAGAAATGGGAGAGAAAAAAGCCAGGGGAGGGAAGCAATCTGGAAGAAAAGTCAACAGTCTTCTTGGCGCTCAGCAGTCGAGGGTGGGGGGACGTTTGTGGAAAGCCACGCGGGGCCAGCGAGCTGAGCGGCTGTGAGCGCCGGGAGCGTGTCTCCGCCGCGGCCGGTGCGCCAGGGCCTCGGCCCGCCCCTCCTTTTCTGCTGCGCCTCGCCAGTTCCCGCCGCCACTGACTTTCTGACTTCTTAACTTGTCAGCAAATCCCAGAGTTAAAAATGCACACGCACCCCGGCCAGCCGCCAGCAGGGCCGTCTGGCCGCGGCTCCAGATGTGGGGCCACCGCGCGGGCCGCCCTCCCCGCCGCGCAGACTAAACAATCGGCCTTGGCCGTGAGCGCAGCGCAATTCCAGATGCCGCGGCCCGCGCGCCGCGCGCTCATTGGGCCGCAGGCGCGAGGCTCCCGCAGCCCGGGCAAGGCCCTCGGGGCGGCGGTGGCCCGGGGTCGGTCCTCTGAACTATTTGGGGCGGGGTCGAAGTGGGGAGACAGAAGGGGGGGGCGGGAGGAAAGAGAGAGACAGACACACGGAGAGAGGCAGACAGGGACAGAGACTTTTTCAAAAAGAGATAGCTCCAGAGACAAAGGGAGAACCAGAAACATCGAGCTTTACTGAGATGCAGAAGAAGACAGAGATAGAAGGGCGGGGGAGAGGCACACGGAGAGACAGAGGGACAGAGGGACAGAGGGACAGGCCGGGCTGCGGCGCGAGCGCGGAACCGAGAAAGGCACAGGCTGGGAGTCAGCGCGGGAAGGGGAGGGAGAGCGGCCTGGAGGCGCGCATTTACCGCCGGGCGGCTGCCGTGTTGCCGGTGTCCGTCCCTCTCGTTTTACAGAACCTCCTGACAGTCTCACTTTTTATGATTCTTCCTAGACCCCGGCGAAGCTGGGACTGGGCCCGCCCGCGCGGCGACCTGGTCCTGGCCGTGAGGAGCCTGGGCGACTGCGCGGAGGAAGAGCCCTCGCCCCCAAAGCAACCTGAGCCGTCGAGAGTTCGCCCCCAAACCTGGCTTGGAGACTTGGACGCTGCGGGGCGGGTGCGGGATGGGGCTATGCGGGGGGGAGGGAGTTGCCTCCAGACCCGGGGGATGCCCGGAAAGACTCCTGCGGGGGGGGGGGCGGGGGGTCCTCTACCAGTCCCAGCTGCACCCTCCTTTCCCTGGCGCCCCGGGGCCTCTCCATCCCCAGGGAGAAGGGGATGGCAGGTAGGCCGAGGCCGAGGCCCAGGGCAGGGAAGCCCAAAGGGGACCACCCGGGGGAGCCCCCCCCAGCCCCAGGTTCCGCCCCCGCCGGGAGATCCCGGGCGCCCCGGGGGTGAGCGCGGAGGGCAGCGCGGCGGCCCGGCGGCTCTTGGCGGCCCCTCTCTGACAATCTTTCCTTTGTTTGTTTTCTTAAATCTGGGAGGCCCGAATTCCTGCCGGATTCCGTAGGTTTCACTCAGGAAGGAGGCGCCCCCACCCCGCCCCCTCTCGCGTCGGGCCCGGCTGCGGGGGGAATGGCAGGTTCTTCCCGGAGGCCCGCGGCGCGCAGCCCGGTGGCCGGGGCAGGGCGAGCGGGCGCCGGGCACGGCGGAGAGTCCCGGGCGCCCTGCCCGCGCGTCACCGCGCAGCCCCGCCGGAGCGCCACCGGCGGCCTCGGAGAGGGGAAAAAAATCAAACCGGCAAAGTTTTAAAAGACACAAAGAGCAGCCCTCCCCCCACACCAGCCTTACTCCACACCCTCCACCTCTCACACTCCTTTTTTTTTTTTTTAAATATATATATATATTTAAATATATATATTTTGGTCTCCAAACTTGGGCCTCATTAATTTCCAAAAAAAATTTCCCCCAATAAAAGGCAAACATGGAAAGAAAAACAAACTATTAGAAAATAGAGGAGGGAGGAAATGTTATTTAAAAGGTTAGCAGACCGCACCATTTTCCAATGATATTATATACTCCCAGCAGTATCCAAAATATATATGGGCCATGGGCCAAGAATGTAGAAAAAAAAAAACTTGAAAAAAACCCCTCACTTAGACACAACATCTGGACCTGGGAGCGAACAAACCCCCCATTTATCACACTTAATCCTCCAATGAAGCAATCGACAGTTGACTTCTGTTTTGCTAATTTAGCTGCTTTCAAGCGCCGGCCCAGTCCAGACCAGGAATTAAGTGTCACTGGTGGAGGGCCTGCCCTGCCCCCCGGGTCTTCGCTCTCTCCCCTGCCGGGGCCCTCAGATAGGGGAAAAACGACCATTAAAGAAGAAAGAAACATTTTATGAATTCCCTTTACCCCTGCCCACTCGGGTCAGTGAAAACCTCCACTCTGACCTTCCTCTGTCCCCTTGCCCAGCACCCTGACACCCATTTCCTTGGTGACAAGCCCCATTTGCCAGCTGCCTCCCCCCTCAGACTCAAGGAGCGATGGCATCCGCCAGCACTGAGGCCAGCAGCCCCGGGCCATCACCCTGCTCACCGACGGCTCCTCCGGTTGATAAGGTGCCGCCAGCCTCGAGTGTGACACTGCCCAGTGGCCTGACAGCCTGACCCTCAGATGGGGAGAGCAAAGCCCAGGGAGGGTCCTGGTACTTGGCTTCGGGGAAACCTCCATTCCCCCGGGGGAAGTGGGTGGATGGCAGAGGCCCTGGGCCAGTATGTCCAGAGACAATGGGATCTTGTGAGGAGGCAAGCAGGAGAGAGAACAATCAGAGAGTGTGTCATTTGAGGATTAGTCAATAAATCCCTGGGACCCTGGCCTAGTGGGGCTGGTGCCAGAGGCCTGGCTGGTCCTTGCAGGCTTCCTTCCTCAGTAACCTCCCCTCCCCTCCCCAGAGGCCTCTGTGGATCTCTCTCTCCTCACCTCTCAGTCCATCTCTTAGTCTCCATGGCTCCTCTCCTAGACTTTGAAGCCCAAGGTGCAGCCACCCCCTTCCCCCCACCTTTGTTAGGGACAGTTGTAGAGAGAGCAGTGAAAGTTGCAGGCTTGGAGTACTGTCCCCAGGCACCAACTCCAGCCTGCCGGCTCCTCTTCACTGAATCCAGCCCACCGCCAGCCCCCTGCTCTGTGCGGAGTTCCTATGAACAGCCTGTGCACCTAAAAGAGGTCCCCAGCACCTTGAGTCCCAGTCATCTTTGAACTCTCATGGAGGCCTGGCTGGGTCTCCAACTTTTTGGGGAGAGACCCTTGGTTCTGGCCCCAATCCAGATGCAGTCCCAAACCTCCTGACCCCACCCTCTAGGTTCCACAGAAGCCTCCTATCTGGAGCATCCTCCCTATGGACTGTACTCATTCCAGTAGGCATTTATGAACACCTACTGTATGCCAGGCAGTGCGCTACCGGCCGGAGGTAGAGATGGATGAGACTCCTTGCCCCTGAGGGCTTAAGCCTCTCCTGGGCCTTATTTTCTGTTCCTATGAGATGTCATATTACCCAGCTCCACTCCTTCAAAAAGCAGTCACTGAGCACTTGTGTGCCAAGCATTGTGCTAGGCACTGGAGATTCAGAGATGATGACAGACCACCTTTGTCCTTAAACTTGCTGGGAGACAGACATGTCAACAATTAATCCTAAGACAAGGCAGAAAATAAGGCCCACCTGAGGTATTTATAAAAACTTCAGGGCGTGCCCAGAGGAGGGACTGACTCACCTGGGCTGGGATGGAAGGAGAGGTGTGATGGACCCCAGGGTGCTGGTGGTAGGCCTCGTTGCTCTAGCTCCTGAAGCTCATCCGGAGGCAGTGAAGCCTAATGGTTAAGAGCAAGGGCTCTGAAGCCGGAGGGTGCACCAAGGTTCCTGCTCTGCCACATCAGCTGTGGGATCTTGGGCTTCTTAGCTTCTTTGAACCTCAATTTCGTCATCTGAAAAGTGGGACTAATAATAGTAAATGCTCTGTGAGGATCCACTGGGATGACACAGGGCAAGCAACTGGCATGTGGTAGCTCTGAATGAATGAATCTTTCAGTTGTCTTTCTTCCAAAGGATATGGACAGACCAACTTGTAGCCTTCCTGCCACCCTCCCCTGTTCTCCCTTCCCAACCTGAGGACCTGGCACAGTGCTGGGCACATGGAATAAATGGTGGGCTAAAGGGATGGCTAAAATAGAAAACCTGTCAAACCTGGGCTCAAGTGACACTAGGTCAACAATGCTACGTGCAGTGGGGGGTGGACCGGCTGTGCAGGCTCCTCCCTCTGATACCTGGCCACTGGTGGGGGCAGGTAGGTGGGGGGAGGGAGTGATGGCTGTTCCTGCTCTAACATTTCCAGAAGCCAAGCAGAGCGGGACTCTCTGAAGCCCCCTTTCCTTGCTCAGCAGAAAGTCAAGAAATGTCTCTGGCCTGGAGCCACTATTCTGTGACTCTGGTTTGGGTTGTGTCCTGACTTGCTATGTGTCCTTAGGCAAGACCTGTCCCCTCTCTGGGCCTTGGACTCATAGGTAAAATGAGTGGGTTGGACTGGATGCTCTCCAAGCTCTGGGGCAGCTTTTGTGGTTTACATCTGCTTCTCCTTTGAGCTGGGGGAACCTCGTCCCCCTTTCTGGAGCCTGCTTGCCCGAGGGCGTGGTTTCTGCTCTCCCATTTCTTACCTGCCTCTTGGCTTCTTTCTGCGGCGTCCCCTCTTTCTCCCTTCTTGCTTCCCTTGGCTGTGGTCTCATCTATTTTTCTTCCCCTGCCACAGTCCCAGGGCCTGGAGACTGTGTGGATGAACTTATGCTTGACTACTTCCCCAGGCCTCCCCCTCCCACCTCTACCTGGCTTCTTGACCCCCAAACAGAATCTGGGCCCAAGGAGCCTGGCCTCTCCATCTGTCCTCTTGGCTGGGATTCTGTCCCTAAAGGCCTTGGTGGTGCCCTGACCCTTGACCTCTGACTTCTGAGAGAGTGGGAGAATGGCATCCCAGCTGGACCAAGAGAACGCCTAATATGGGTCATATGTCCCCAGAGACGGGCAGTCTCTGTATTCCCACGCTGCCCCCTCCCCCACAATCCCAGGCTCAGGGAAAGGGGGCAGGAAAGGGAGATTTTTCTAAGTCTAGCTGACACAGCCCCCAGCCCACCTCCTTCCAGGCCCGCTCCCACTCTGGAGGCTGGGAGAAGCCCTTCCTTCGCAGAGGCCCACGTGCCTGAAGGTTACGATTGTTACCAAGGAACCACTTCTCGTTGTCAGGAACCATTCCTGGAGAGCCTCCTGTGTGCTGTGAGCCAGGAGAGGTGTCATGTTGAGGTAGAAGGGAGTAGGGGAGGGCAAAGGCTGGGGGAGTCCTCAGGGAGGGGCCCTGCTGCCAAGCCTCGGCCTGTGGGCAGAGCGTTTGGCAATGCCTGTGCATGAGCCCAGTTGGAGTGGCACCTGAGGTGGAGCCAGGTCCTGGAGGCAGGTAAACAGGACGTTGTGTGCTGGGTGTGGTGGAAGAGGAAGGGGACCCGGGGGCGGGGTGGGGGGGTGGGCACAATGGGCCATTGTGTGTTCTGGAGTCACTGTCACTCCTGGACTCTGGGCTTCCCCTTCCTCTCCATCACCCTCCCACTGGGCCGGACAAATATCAAGATAAATGGAAGATGAACTTAGCCGTCTGCTTTTGGCCCCCTCCTGCTCCTGCCTAGATTGCAGTGGACTGAGATGGTGTGGTGGGTGCGGCATGGCTCAGGCCTTGTGTTTTTTGTTTGTCCCAGCCAGGAGGGGGCAAGGAGGGAGCACCTGGCCTCTGGGAGGTGGCTGACAGAAACCTAATCAAGTCTGGTGACTGGACTCTGGCCTCAGCTGGGCCACTAGCTAGCCGTGCCTGTCCTTGGGAAACTGACATAACTGCCCTAAAGCTCGATTTACTCATCTGTAAAATGGCTTACGGTGGACCTTGCTCTGTCTGCATCACAGTGCTGTGACCGAGTTTGGACCCTGTCAAGTGCTGCACGCGGCGCAGAGCTGGCTGCTCTTGCTTTCATTGTTGCTCTGCTCATGGCCCCTTCTGCCCAACAAAGCTCCCCTTCTGGGGGCAAGAGTAGGGAAAACTGATGACCATCCAGATAGGGCTCTTGAGAGACCTGAGGACAGGAACCAGGATTCAAATTCTCAGAGTGTTCAGCCAACCAACCTTCAGTAATTCACTGGCCATTCGATTAATATTTTCTGAGCTACCTCCCCATGCTGAGCACATCCCGAGCCTGGCCTTCACAGATGAGTATCTGTCTCTTGCCTTCAGGAAAGGCAGGTTGGGGAGGCTAAACACAGATACACACACACACACACAGCCAGCATGTAATAATAATAGCTAATATTTGTTGAGTGCTTACTATATGCCAGGAATGGTTCAGGCACTTTACATGTATTAATTCATATAATCATTCTCATTTTGAAGATGAGGAAACTGAAGCCCAGAGAAGGTAAGCAACTTGCCCAAAGTCACACAGCTAGTAAGTAACAGAGCCAGGATTTGATTCTGGGCCGTCCATTTAGAGCCTGGGCCCCTAGCCAGTCCACAGTACATACTGCGTGCATGAACATACACAAGCCAGGGCAAAAGAGTCAAGAAGCGAAGACTGGAGTGAGCCTCTGGAGGGAGAGAAAAGGACAGGAAAGACTAATTATTGTCTAATTTTCACAAAGACAGGACAAGGTGAAACAGGTTGGACTTGCAGCGGGGCAGACTTGGAGTGTCTCAGAGAAAGGGGTTCCTGGGATGTGTTTCCAAGGCAGGAGGCTGGGTCTGTCTTCCTGGAAGACAGCAGGGAGCCTCCTGATTGGGATAGATTCCCCATCATCCATTTGCTTGTGGGCCTTTGCAACCCAAAACTCTGCTCAGGAGAGCCCTCAGGAGGTTCCTGGCAGAAGAAACGTGACGCCCAGGCCCCATATACACTGAGCTTCTGGAGCCCCAAAGTCTGGGTCCCTGCCCCTTCCCTTGCCTGCGGGTGCTGGTGAGCTGGGAGGAATAGCAGGACTGAGTGTTCCAGGAGGTACTGCTCAGGGAAGAGTGATGGAAACCCAGCTCTAAGTAGTTTAAGCAACAGGAAGAGATTTATGGACTCAAATAACCAGGAAGGGCAGGAGTGTATGCGTGTGTGTGTGCCTGCACGTGGGGCGAGTGGGGCACAGTTTAGAGAGTGCCATGCCTCGGGAGACACCTTCCACTTCCTCTCCTGCATCCTTTCTTGATCTCCTCCATATCTTGCCTATGTCTTTTTCGGGGTGTGATGGCCTCATTCCCCACCCCCCATACTGAGAGTAGGGAGAGAAAGGGAGGTCAGGGCTTCTCATCGCTGGAGGACAGGGAGAAGTGGGTGGAAGAGCATGGCAGCTGGCAAGTTCCTGCTCCTATCTTAGAGGAAAGGGAGCATCTGCCACTCCCAACGCCCTGTGTCTGTAAAACCCTAGGGAAAGCTATTGGCCTAGCTCGGGTCATGTGCCCACTTCTTAGATGAGTCAAGCGGCTAGGAAAATGTTGGGCAATGATTGGCTAGGCCTGGCTCATGCGCTCACCCTGAGGCCAGAGCGGTGGGGATTGTGGTTGGCAGCCCTATGGAATCTCCTGGACCGGAGAGCAGCCATCCTGCCAGGGAAAAGGGGTGCACTCCCCGAGAGAGGACAGGCTGCTAGGCAGGCACAAACCACGAATACCCCCCACACCTTGGAGCTTCACATGTTAGCTCAAGATTTTGGGGGAAAGTTTTTAATGATATTTTAAAACATTATTTTTTATTTATAATGCACTTGGCTCTATTGCGGAGTACAATTCAAAGTTTATACAGATGTCTAAAATAAAACAGGAAATATAAAAAATGTTTAGGGCTTGCAGGAGGCTGTTTTCCTTACCCAACCCCCTCCTACCTCTTATATATTTTTTCAAGCTTCCCTGATGTTAAGGAGGGAGATGGGATGAAGATGGGTTGGAAATTTGAGATGCACCAGAAATGGAAATAACATGGATTTTTAAGCCAGGGGGATGTGGCTTAAAGTCTTGCCCTGCCATTTTCCAGCAGTGGGCTCTTAGGAAAGTCACCTCCTCTCTCTCGGAGCCGGTTTGTTCTCTTGTGAAATGGGTACAGTGATGCCTGCCTGGGAGAGGGGTGGGGATAGGGGGTAAGCGCCCTAATACTGAAACACCCAGCCCTGTGCCTGGCCCCAGGGAAGGTAGCGTGTAAATGGGCTCTCGGTTTCCTCCTTGCACATCTGCACGCTCCTTAGGTCAGCTTTGGCAACCCGGGCCCCGGGGATCAGGGAAGGGGAGCCCCCACACAGCCCCCAGCTAGACCTCTGCCACTCTTGACAGGAGCCTTACGACTCTCTCCTCTCGGGAGCTATAACCATAGACAGGAGTATGGTGATAACTGGCTTTGCCGCCTTGTAGAAACTGAATAGGCAATTAATCCTTTGCTAGTGTAGACACAACATCACCCACTGAGGGGGAATTTATTGTCCCACATTCCCACAGCCCTTTGTACTAACTTCTCTTGTGGTTCATATTACCGAGCACTATACTGATACGTTTGCTTGTTTATATGTCCCTTGCTGCCACCAGTGTGTGAATTTTTAGAGGCAGGAATCGTTTTCTCCGCCCCTGGATCTGCGGCGCTCCACACGGGACTTGGCATGGAGTAGGGGCCCGGCGACTGTCCGGCAGCTCACAGGAGGAATGAATGGATAGACCCGCCACGTTTTATTCAAGTAGCAACAGTTTCCGCCACTGTTGATTGAGCCACTAAAGCGTATCAGGCAGGCCCTAAGAGCTCCTTCATTCCTTCTTTCATGCAATCCTTAAGGCAACCCCGTGTTAGAGGGCTATGACTTGCGTCCATTTTAGAGATGAGAAACTGAGGCTCGGCGGGGAGGTTAAGGAGTTTGTCCCTGGCCACCCAGCCTGAAAGTGGTGGCACTGGAATGTAAATCGAATTCTGTGAGACGTCAAAGTTGGGGGAATAAGCCTTCCTCGTGTTTCTGTCTTCCCTCCCAGGTTACAGGGAAGTGTGCAGAGAAGAGGGCCACCATACAGAGAAACCCCCAGAAATAATGCCGAATGGGGGGTCTGGTACAGAGAGAAGGGGCTGGGGATTAGGAGGGCTGCTGGCTGGGTGGGGCTGGGGGCGCGGAGGAGACAGGGAGCTCTTAAGTTCAAGGGGACCTGGGGTCTCTGGTCAAGGACAGCAGGAGGAGGTGTCAGGGCAGGGTCGTCCCCGTCGAACCGGCTGGGCCAGGGAGTCAGCCCCTTCAGGTTGTTTTCTAGCTGGATTGGGGGGTGTTTAATATTAATAGTAATGACTGCGGCGGGAAGATAATAGGCCTCCGTCAGATTAGACGGGGGTAAGCGCTTATCTCTGGCTGCTGAAGACACGCGTCTTTCACCTGCTCCTTTAATATCCCCCCTTTTCATTCCACCGCCCACCCCCTCCCACCAGCCTAGAACAAAAGGGGTATTATGGGCCGGGGTGTTTTCAGGCTGCAGCCAAGGAGACCTCCCCTTCCCCCTCTTCTCCCCCCACCCCAGTTTGAATGAGGCTTTTCCCTCCCATAAGAGATTAGCTCCATTTGACAAGGCGGTGAACTTTGGGAGGGGTGAGTGGGGGTCTCCTCCGGGAGCCTCCAAAGTGCAGCCCTAACAAATGCTGCTGGAGAGAGACTGGAGAGACAGCCCCGAAGGCAGACGCACGGAGTCAGCAGCAGATAGACACACAGACACACAGACACAGGCACAGACACAGACACGGGAGCAGGAAAGGCATCGAGGAGGAGTTAGACTCTGGGGTGCGGGGAGCCACACACGCACACAGACACGCATGCAACACATGCACACACGCGTGCACAGGGGCATGCGCACGCGCACTTCAGGATGCTGGGGAAAGGGAGGGGACACAGAGAGAGGGGAGAGGAGACAGACACACAGACAGCCACAAAGAACAAAGAGGAGAGAAACACAGACACACACACTGTCACCAGACAGACCGATGCGGTGAGAGACGAAAACAGAGAGATGGAGGGACAGGAGACAAAAGATGGGACACGAGAGAGAGTCGAGGGTGAGGAGAGAGGAGATGGAAGGGGGGAGAGGAAGAAGAGGCGAAATCGGCGAGAAGAAAGGAAAGAGGAGACTTCGAGGAAAGCGGCAGGGGAGCAGCCGGGCCCTTGACCTTCCCGGGCTGCGGCAGGCCTCGGGCCCCTGTGGCCAGGCGGCTCCTGAGTGGGTGTTTCCATAGCTTGGGAGGACCAGGGCTGGAGATGGGGCATGGGCAGGGGAAGACATGCACCAGAGAGGGAGAGGAGCTGGCGGGGACCAGCCCAGGCACAAGGGCAGTGAGTTGGAAAGAGGGGGAGATGCCAGAGGGACCCGCGAATTTCCTTGATAAGGTAGCTCCCAGCCTCTGGAGGGACTGTCTGATGAATGTGAGCAACTGTGGAGGTGATGGGCGGGGGGACATCACTGCCACAGGTGAAGGAGCTCTGAGGAGCTCCTTCTTGAGGTCATCTAGGAAAGGGATCCATCACTGCTGGTGCCAAGACGGAGAAGGGAGAAGAACCGAGGGCCCCTGCTCCCGTGATTACAAGTCCCACCTCATTCCCATGTTGGAGAAGTCCCATGGTGTAGCAGTGAGAGCCAGGTTGCTACACCAGGACAGTCCTGGGTTCAGATCCCTGCTCTTCAGGTAGGTGACTTCAGGAAAAGTATGAATACATCTTTGCCTCACTTTGCCCATCTACAGAATGGGAATAGCAACAGTATCTCCCTCAACGGTGGTTGTAAGGCACCAGTTAGGACAAGGTATTTAGCACCACCAGAGACCCCAGAGTACGGACTAGCATCTATTGGCTACTTACTGTTTGCAGGCCTGCTTCCAAAGCATCTTTCAAATATTATCTCATTTAAACCTCAGAACAACCCCTCCAAGATCTAAGTGAAGAACATTGTATATCATCGTTCAATGGTGGAGCCATGATTTAAGCGTAGACAGCTCAGCTGAGGCTTATTCACACTGGGTGCTGTCCTTATTAATAAGAGACACACGGTCCCAGTCTCCACCGTCCAGGAGAAGTTGATTTTTATACATCCAGAGGGGCTTGTGGTTCTTGTCAGTGAGGCAGAGGTATGCCAGTAAATGTTTAACAGCTGGCTCTCCAGAGGAAAAAAAAGCTCCTGCCAATTTCCAGGGTGTAAATACTTCCACCACTGTGGCCTCCAAGCTACCAAGGTGACCTTCTCTGAGGGGAGTCAGGGAGAGATGCCTGCAATCTGCTTGGCAAGCCCGTGTGAACTGGCTCCCGCACATCACTAAGCAGAGCCCAAGTTGCCTGTGCAGCCAGATGACCTTGCTGTACCCTTTTCTCCTGGGAGCTTCCACCCCATTTGGGAGAGAAGGGGCACCTGGTAGCCACACTCGGTGCCAGTGCTGGTAGTTGTACAGTTGGTTCCAAACCAAGGGCACATGCTATGGAGTTTGTGGAAGTTCAGATGTGGGAAGGGAGGGGGGCTGGTGTGGGGGCACCTGTTTTGTGTATCCTTCTGTCCTCTGCACCTGGGAACACCCAGAGGACAGAGAACAGCTCTTCTCCTCTCCCCATCCTTGCTCAGTGCCCCCCCCAAGTGCCCAGAACACCCGTCTAGGTGCTGCTGTGGACTCCTGGCGTGTGGTAACAACAGTGCTGGGGAAGGGGTGGCCCCCAAGGGCTGTGGCCCCCCTCCTCTGGGGGCCCCAAGTGCCTTCTGTGAAACCAAATACTCCCCCCAGTTGCCCACCCGGACACCTGACTCCCTCTTGGGGCCCACTCAGGGCGCAAGCCGTTTCCTGTCTGGGTCTTGGTAACCCCCTGAAATCCCGGCCTCCCTCCCGATCCCTTCCAAATGCTTATTAAGCCGTTTGCAAATCCAGGGCTGAACTGAGCGGTGTGAGTTTAATAAAGCAGAAGACAGATGCCATCCATCACTGGGGCCGGGTGGGGCGCGGTGAGCTGATGGACTCACACCCTTCTGGCTGCTTCTAGGTCAGCCAGCCACACATCTGAACAGGCTCCTCTCCTGCCCACCCCCATGTTCCCCGGTCAGGACCACTTCCTGGCTGCATCTGGCTACCCTTTAGGTCACATTCCTGCCATGGGTGAGGGCGGGGGGAACCACTGGCTCACTGCGGACAGAGAGGGTCTGGGAATCAAAAGGCGGGTCAAGCCAAGCGCCAGATTCCACGTGGATGTCTGTAAAAGGCAGGGCTGAGACTAAGTAGGGCCCCCAAACTCAGTAACTGAGATAAATAATATCTTGATATAATATTTTAAAAATCAAAATTAGTGCCCCCAAATTCATGATGAACAAAATACTGCAATTTTAAATAAGCACAGAATCAACCTTACTGAGTGCCCTTGCTGCCCGTTTCCATTAAGACTCGCTGAGGCACCAAGAGAAGCCACCCCAAATTCAGTGGATTCAGAAGCCGAGTCCAGATCTTTCTGCAAACCTGCCCCTCTGCAGTCTTCCCACTTCAGGAAAGGCTACTCTATCCATCCAGTCGCTCAGGCCAAAATCATTTGCAGCACACTTGACTGCTGTCTTCTTCTCATGCCCCACACCCAACTCAGGAAATCAGATTGGCTCTAATTTCAAAATAGCTCCAGAATCTGACCGCTTCTTATCACCTCCACTGCGCCCTCTCTGGTCCCATGTCGCCCTCCGCTCAGAGTCCCTCCATGGCTCCCACTGCACCGGGAGTAACAGCCAGGCCCTTACAATTGCCCCCTTTCTGTCTCTGACTTGCTATGATTTTCTCCCTTGCTCCCTGTACTCTGGACTCATGAGCGGACTAAGCACAGCCCTGCCTCAGGGCCTTTGCACTTGCTGTCCCTCTTCCTGGGACACTCTTACCCAGGTGCCCACATGGCTCCTTCCCTGATTTCTTCAGGTTTGCTCGAACATCACTCACCACTCCATCTAAAACAGCAGCCTTCCCCCGCCGTGGTGCTCCGTGACTCACTTGCTCTGATTTCTTTTTCTTTCTTTTCTTTTTTGAGGGCAGAGTTTATCTCTAAGGCCCCTGTGTGAGCCTGGTGCCTGGCAGTAGAGACACAGTGAATGCTGTCTGCCAGCCCCACCGCTGAACAGACTACTTCCCACCCAAAGTGCTTCCTTCTGCCTGTCTGTCAGTCTCTGATGCGCATCTTGTTCCGCCGGACAAAAGGCATCTACCTCCTCCAGGGAGCCTGGCTCACGGCCTGGGGTGCACACGGTGCGACAGAGTCAGACCTGCGGTGCCGCGTGCAGGGCTCTGAAGAGGAACGGAAAGCCCTGGGATTCAGCCCTGCTGCGGGCCCGTCTGTGTCCTTGCGCAAGTCAGTTCTCTTCTCTGGACCTCTGTTACTCTCAGAAAACAGTGTGGACCTGGGTCCTAGCTCTGACCTTTTAAGATTTTTAAATATTTCCTGAGAGCCTAATGTGGTCACTGGAGTCAGACTGTCTGGGCTCCAATCTTGGTACCAACACTTTCGAGATGGGCCGATTAGATAGCTGAGGCCTTGTTGCATCTGTAAAATGGGGACAATCATGGTTCCCACCTCACAGGATTGTTGTGACAATTAAATGGGGGGATGAGTGAATTCACGTACTCAGAAAGCACCTAAAATACTCCATAAATATTAACTGGTTTCATTACCATTAGCAGTAGAATAATTGTGGAGAATTCTAGAGTGTTCACTGCTTTTTGTATTTTACCAAATACATATAGTTATAAACAGCAACAGCAAACCTTTTAGCCAAGGGCAATAAAATAGCTGACCAGGGGCCCCGTGAAGCCCGCTCTCTCCGTGTCTTGCCTCGGGGCTGTCCTGGCTTCTGTCAGCCCAGCCTCCCATCCCAGCCTGTCCACGGTCTACACCTTCCCCCCTGGGGCTCCCACACCCTTACCCTCTGCAACCCAGCTGCCTCCTTCCTGCAGCCCCTGGCCCCAGCCCTCCCCACCCCTGTCCCCGGAGCCCGGGCTCGGGCTCCTGATCCCACCGAGGCCCAGACGCAGGCCGGCTGAGGCCTGGGCTGCAGTCCGCCTTTCACACCCAGGTGCTGGAGCCGGTGCGGGAGCCCTGCCTGGGGCTGGGCTGGAGGCCAGCTCGACATCTGGCACCGATTACCAACAGTGGCTGCGGAGTGGACTCCTCTGCCTGCCACTCACCTATCTGCCGGGGTGACAGAGGAGATGGGAAAAGGTTTTCACAGCTGGAATAAATTGAGGGGAAGTGGAGGGGGAGGGTCAAAAAGAGACAAAAAACAACATTGAACTCAAGATGGAAGAAAGACAGTATTAGAGGAGGTAATGAAGAAAATATGTGTGCGTGCCTGTGTGTGTGTGTGTGTGTGTGTGTGCACATGTGTCTGGGATGGCGTGCGTGTGTGTGTCTGTTGGCAAGTCAGCCAGGGTATTTATTTAGTGTTACCTAGTATTTTAGTTATTTGGGGGGCTACCCACTCCTACTGAAGTCTGGGCAGAATCCCTATCTGTGGTCTCTCTGTAGAGAAGGGGGGGCTGAGAAGGGGGAGCAGGGAGGAAGGGGAGGAAGGCGGCAGGGCAGGGCAGACACGGGGGTACATACTGAGTAGGCAAGAAAGGGAGAGACAGAGGCAGAAGGGAGTAGCAGAAAAATATGGCCCTTTGAAGAGGGGGAAAAAGCAGAGTGGGCCAGAACTCCCCATGGCCTCGCCCCAAGCCCACTGTCTGGCCCCTGGATCTGGGCCCCAGAAGCCCTTTTCCCCTGCTGGTGACAGCTGGGGCAGGTCACCCTCCTCCCTTCCCCCTACCTGCTGACAGCACACAGGTCCCCACCCCACCCTCCCTCCCACCACCCATCCCTCTGAGGCCAGGCCTCAGGAATTCGCCTTCCCCATCTGCGCCCCATTGACACGGAGGGAGCTTTCAATTGCCCACTCATTAGTCACCAAGATATTTCCCCTGTACCCCCCCCCACACACACACTCTGGTCTAGCTTCAATTGAGCGAGGGCCAGAGTGGTCTCAACCTCCCACGAGGCCCCTGTGCACAGCGAACTGTTCTGGAGTAACCTGTTAGGATGCAGAGGAGCTGGCTGGCTGGGGGGCTTGGAGTGGGAGCTGGTGGTCCTCGAAGTGGAGGGGGCCCCTGGGAGGCCCCTTGAAGTGTGTGTGAGAGGCTGGGGGCCGGAGGCCCACTGCGAGCAGCCCACTTTAGGCAGCTAACACCCCTTCATAATATTATCCCTGTTGAGTCCATAAAAGCCCCCTCTAGCGTTATAGCATTTGAGAGACTATTAAGTTTTAAGGCCTTGGACCTCCGGGGAGGAGGCATGTTGACAGGGTAGTTTTGTGGCCTCTGGGTTTATGTGGCAGTCAGGAGGGAGAGTGACTGGGGCTGAAGATGAGGGCAAAGACCTTAGAAAGTGGCAGTCAGGGGCAGCGAGAGGGTTGGGAGCTGGCGCAGGGCCCAAGGTATCTTTCTCTCTCTCTCTCCTGGTCAGTGGCTCTCTCACTGTTGAAGACCATAGCACTAGTGGGGCTGGGTGAGCAGAGAGGAGAAAGGGGCTTTCCCCATTAGACTATGAGGATTGAGGGGCTCTAGGCCTTAACGAATGACACTCTGTCTTCCATAGTCCCCTGGGCCAGCTTGTGGTCCCTTGAGGTCGCCCCACTCTCTGGCCTTGCTTGGCATCTACCGTGGGAAGATGTGGCAGCTGTTCTCCCCCAGGCTTTGCTGCCACCTCTCCTCTGGGGACAGGGGCCCTGGCACCCTCCCCACCTGTCCTGGGCCCCTCTGCATCCTCAGGCCAGCTCCGTGAAAGCAGTCGGAACTCCCATCAGAGGCATTCCGGGCAGGCCGAGAAGCCCTGCCAGGGTGCATAAAATCTGTGTTTGAATCCAGGCCCTGCCACTTATGAGCCATGCAACCTTGGAGCTGTTCTTTGGGCTTCACTTTTCTTACCCGTTACCCGAGGGGGTTGGACTAGGTAACTCCTAAACGGGCACGGATGCTCTGAATCTCATTTTATTACTTTGTGGGAGGAGTAAATGTTAGATTCAGGTGAGAACTCAGCACATTTACAATGACAGCTAACATATTTGAGCACTCACTGGGTACTAGGCATTTTACGTGTGTTCTCTCAACGCAGCGCCTGTCAGCCGTAGCAATGATTCATTCCCGCTTCTCCAGCGAGGAAACCGAGGTGGTAAGACATGAAGCACCCAGCCCAGGGCTGAGCGGCTCTAGGGCCGGTCACGCCACACTCCTCAGTCCATTGCATGGCCCTGACCACCTGTCCCCCTGTTACGTGCTAGCCTCATGCAGGAGGACTTGAGTGTACGTGGTGGGAAAAGTACAGGCCCGGTCTTCCACTCGCTTTCGATACCCACAAGTGTTCTCTTGGACAACCCCTCTGAGCCTCATTTTTCTTCCCTGTGCATTGGGAACACTCATGATCCTCACAGTCCCCTCCCTGCCTGCTTGGGGAGGAGTAATGAGCAACAGGCACGCAGAGCACTCAGCCCAGGGCAGCCCATGCAGAGGGCTCCTTGCATGCTAGTTACTGCCGTCATTGTCGCCGCCATCCTCACGGGTTGCAGACCCCTGTTTCAGCCAGCTCAGGAGGAGAACCTCCGGGGAAGCGTCATGCAGTGAGGTCCTGGAGGTGAATGGAGACAAACTGACCCTGTCACCACTCCCCACCTCTCTTTTTCTAAGGCGCGCAGCTTGGAGATAATAGTAATAATAACAATGCACATGTGTGGAGCACTCTCTTTAGCATTTTAATTCAATTCTGCAAATATTTACTGTGTGCTGACCATGTGAGGAAACTTCACATCAATTACCTTCTCCTGATTGGTAAACCCCTCCCCTTGGCCCTGGTACACACATGTATCCACACACAAGCCCATGCACCCATGCATGCACATGTACACACATGCACATTGCACACAAATGTGAGCACAGACAAGTGCGCCCGCATGCTAATGCATGTGGTCACACACATGGGCTGCTGCTTGCCCTCTCCCACCTCCCTCAACCTTCATCTAAGTTTTGCTGTTAATTTAGTGAGTTCACCTTAAACCCTATAACTCTAGCAGGCTGGGACCCTGACCTCCAAGTCACCCTGCAGAGGCCTATCCATGAAGATGCTCTGCTGGGTCATAGAAAGGCACTGGGTTGGGCGATGGGCTGGGGAGTCAGCCAGCCCCAGCTCCAATCCCTGCTCCTTACTTAGTTGTATCTCTGAATCTGTTGCTTAATCTTTTTGTGCCTCAGCCTTCTTACCTGTAAAATGGGGATGATGACAGTAGCCGTTGCATAGGGGCATGGTGAGAATTAAACAGGACAACACACCTGGCACAGTGCTGGGACACCACTGACAGTGGTGCTGATCCGATGACAGGTGCGTAGACTGGTCTCGTGCAGAGACAGTCTCCCACAGGGAATCCAGCTCAAACATATTTTCCCTCAGCAGTCCATGATCAATGTCACTCTCAGTCCTTCGGGCTAAGGTGTTTATTCTCTATTTAACTATTGCTGGAATTCAATAGCTTAGTGTCTTCATGTGTATGAGTTTAGCAGATTCCTTAGAACTTGACTCTAGTTATGGGAAGATTCCTCCCTCCCTTTCTCCAATAAGTATCCATTGTTCACCTCCTATGTGCTGGGTACCAAAGACGTAAAGGTGGATAAGATGCAGAGCCTGCTTCCAAGAAGCTCCCTGTCTACAGGGGGAAACACGCCAGGGAGTCAGCTGTGACGGCAGTAAGTGCGGGAGCAGGGGGAGCTTCAGAGAGGGAGGGGCTGGGCCCGGGAGGAAATGAGCGCTCGGGCTCACTGGACCGAGGGCTCAGAGGACATTATTCTGAGCTAAAGGGCAGGGGCCAGCTGGATTTTGCAAACAGGGCGATGGTGGTGGTGGTGGTGGGGTACAGCACTGAGGGCATGACCATGGCGGACACTGCACCTACTCTGAGGTTTTCAGAGGCCTCTCCTCTGTCCTGCATCCTGGAATAGATCGCAGTCTGCTGCAAGGACCAGAGAGGTTGGATCTACATCTACTCCATGACCCAGCAATTCTACTCCCAGGGACATACCCAGAAGAAATGAGAACCGTGTCCACAAAAAGACTTGTCCTAGAACGATCACAATAGCCAAAACACTGGAAACAACCCCAAAATGTCCACCAACAGGAAAATGGATTAAATTGGGGTAAATTCATACAATGGAATATGCATTACAATAAAAATAAACTAACTATTGCAACATGCAGCAACATGGATGAATCTCCAAGACATTATGCTGAGTGAGAGAAACCAGACCCAAAAGAGAACATACCGCGTGATTCCATTTATATAGAGTACAAAGACAGGCAGACTAATCCATGGTGATAAGCGGTCCAAAAAATGTTTGCCTGAAGGAAGGATTGACTGGAAAGGGGCACCGGGGAAACGTGCTGGGATTATGGAAATGTTCTCTACCTTGACTGGGTGTTGATGACACAGAGCATTTGACAAAATTCGTCTATTGTACGCGTAAGATCTATGCTTTTTTTGTTTTTTTTTTACTTATTGAAAATTATCCCTCAATAAAGGGAGAAAATGCAAAAACAAGCCAAAGAAACTTAGACCTCTGTCTCTGCTCCTTTACCACCAGCTTGGCTGGTGCCCTCCTCGAGGGGCTGGCACCATGGTCCGGTTTCTCAGCTGTCAGCTGTCTACAGCCCTGATGGCCATCTCCATCCCACACCCAGCAGTGGTCCCGGCTTCCTAAACCAGCTGTGGAGAGGAAGGAGCTCTAGGCTGGGAGCCCGAGGTACCTGTTTAAGTCTAGCTCTACCTCTTTCCAACTGCGTCATTTGGTTGAGCCTCATCACTTCTCTGAGTCTCCTTCGTCATCTGAAAAATGGAATCACAACACCTTCAGAGGATTCCCGGGAAGGTGAAGATGGGAAAGTGTCTGGGAAAGAGCTTCGGAAACAGGTATCAGTCAACATAAGGTGTTGCTTGTACCACTCAACCGCTTAGGAACTTCCAATGGCTTTTGTACAGCAACTGAGGCCAACGGGATGGCTGGTTCCAGCCGCTCACACCCGGTGGCAGGATTCCACACGCACACCCTTTGTCAGGTGACTCTATTTCCTCCAGCCACACCGACGGTGGGCTTGGTCATGTGACTGGCTTCGGCCAGTGGCATGTATGTGAATGTGACCCGAGCTTGGATTAAAAATGTTTGTGCTGTTTGGCTTGGTCCCTGGAGCTCCTGCGATTGCCATGCTGGTTCACGGAGAATGTGGAGTAGCCTTGAGCCCAACCCACAGTCTGAGAGGAAAACAAAGGCTTGTTGTTGTAAACGTGGAGTGTTTATGTGATTTGCTAGGCAGCATTACTGCGGTAAAGGCTGACTAACACCGCCTCAAGGTTATCTCCAAGCAAGTCTCCATTCACCTGCCTCTCCGGCCCCATTTCCAACAACCCGCTCCAGCCAAACCAGTCCACTCAGCACCAGCATTCCCTCACTCCCCGTGATACGTGGAACGCAGCGCTCCCTCCCACTCCCACGTGCCTCACTTGGTGTGTTGTTTTCCATCCCTGTGCTTCCTCTTTTTTCCTGAATGCCAGAGGTTTTCCCCTTTCACTTGACCAGTCTACACCAGCTATTCCTATCCTTCAAAAGACAATGGAAGTACCACATCCTTTTGGAAGTTTCCTTCAGGGCCCATCCCCACCCAGCCCCAGGGCAACAACCTCCGGCTGCTGTGCTCCTGCCCCCTGCCAGTCTCTGTCCTTCAGGGATGCTGAGCGCACTTCAACCAGCCTCACCACTGGCTTACTCTTTCCAAATGAACATCGACGTCCTTCATCAGTCTGTGGCTTAGGAGTTTTTCTGTTAAGCATGGGATTGTGCTTGGGAAATACCTGTTAAATGAAGAAGTGGACCAACAATAGTCCCTGTGTAACTTGCCGTGGAACGACTGACTTCCTTGAAATGGTGATCTGCAAGTCTAGCTTCGCGCCCAAGCTAGAAGTCAACAACTGGCGCAGAAAAAGGCAATGAGCATGGGCCACCCAGCATGAGAGCGGGAGAGCACGGATCTGCCTCACGGGGTCAGGGGGAAGAGAAAGGTGATAGCCTAACCCTACTCTTATCCCTGCCCTGTCCTTATCCGATTCCCTTTCTGACCTTTGTCTATCTTGGGGAATGGCTAGCTGGTAATGGCTTTCTAGACTGTAAACCATCAACCACACAGCTGGAATCTAAATTGTCATGCTTATCTTGGTTTTCATCTTTGTGTGGGCGCTCAGTGCTTTGCATTTGTTGCTCAATGAATGTTTAATGTCTGAAAGAATGAACGACATACTTTTAAAAAGTTTAATTGGAAAATGATTATTATATTTGGCAGTTTTGGGCCCGGTCTCCCTGAGTTCAGAAACATTTAAAAACTCCAACACCAGATACTTTGGGTTTGGGGAGATGATGGCAGAGGGACTAATTGGAAAGTTAAGGGGCCAATTGGCAGATCTCTGCTGTTTGAAGGGGCCTTCTGAGGCAAGGGGGGACATCCATTAGAAAGCCCCGCTTCAGAAATCCCCCCTATACTTACACACCCGCCCAATGACAAAAACTTTGAGTTAAAAAGCCCCTCTTTTAAAAATGAGACACTCCTTTGAGGAGACCTATCACTCAGCTGAATGCTCAAGAACTTGGTTGGGTGATATTCCAGGCAATAGGCAGAGAAGACTGTCAGCTCAAGGTCAAGCTCCCGGACCTGGGCTGGTGGCAGAGTGGGAGCTCCAGTCCTGGTCTAGTAAAGGGCCAGAGAGGGAGTATTGAAGGGGTAATTTTCAAGACAAATGTTCCTCATTCTGCACTTTTATCTAAGACCCTGGGGCAGCCCAGGTATGGAGGGGTGGATGATCGTGAGCCGTGATTCCTAGGTCTGGATCCACCCCCCCCCACAGAGGTGGGAAGGAGTAGGTGTTGGCTTAAGCTTAGGTGGGAGAAACCTGCAGTGAATGCCCCGAGGGTGGGGATGCGGAAGGAGGGAGTCCTGAAAAGGAGTCCAGGCAAGGAGCGTGGGGGAGGTGAGGCTTGAGAGTCTGCATCACTGTGCCTCTAGCCCGATCTGCAGGGAAGCCCCAGCCCCCCAGGCACAGAGGCAGGGGGCCAGGATCACGCCTTCTGTGTGGGACGCAACAGGGCTGGGATAAAATGGACGAGGCAAGTGTTGAATTAAGGAGTCATAGGTCCCAGGGAGTGACCCGGTGCTCTGCAGGGGCCCACCTGAGCCCCACATCTTTAGGATTTATGCAGTTGCTATGCCTCCTTGGGGCCCTGCCTCCTTACTCAAGTCATGGGATTATTTATTCCTGCGAGTGTCAGCTGAGAGGATTGAAATCAACTCCAGCTCACTCAGCACACAAGGGAGCAAACGGGGGCTGGGGACTGGGCGAGAGCACAAATGCATGTGTGCAGACAGACACACGGGCCAGCATGGTCTGTGACCCCACCCCCTTCAGCCACAATACAAGCCTGCAAGCTCCACGCTGGATCCAAGCACCCAGTGCTGGCAGTGCCCAGAGAATTGTAGAGGTTATTTTAAGGTTGTTTCCATGTCCTTATCTCTCCCACCCCCATCCGACAAACAGTCAGACAGAAAAACAAACACCCCAGTGGCCTGGGCTGTTCTCACGGAGAGGCAGACCCCCCTCCACCCACCCCCAGAGTCTCCCAAACCAAATTCCTCCAGACAGGGCCCCTCTGCTTCTGTTCATCTCATCCCAAGGGGATGACCCTGCTGTCTATTCTGAAAAGCTATTTCCCTGAATGCTTTTACCTCCTCAGTTTTCCAGAAATGCACTGGCAGGGCCCTACATAGGGTGGGATGGGGGACTTGCTGGCCAGGTGAGTCCCAGCACTTCCTGGGCTGAGCTCTGTATCCTGGCCGTTTGGGTGAGAGATCCCAAGCAGACTGTTTTATTTTGCCCCAGGGTAATTTGTGGCCTCTGTAGGAGACCCTTCCAGAAACATTCATTTCTGGTCTCTGCAGAGAAGGAAACATTAGGAAGAGTAGGAAGAGCTAAGGCAGGGTATAAGGGGCCCATAAGGGGAGGGGCCTTCTGGGTGTGTGAGGCCCAGCTGTGGGTAGGGACTTGCAGAAACAGAACTATAAGACTGGTTTAGTTAACAAGTATTTATTTGGCAGTTACTATGGCCCAGACACCATTCTAGGCACTGCAGGTGAACCTGACAGCCTGGTGGGGCCTCAAGAGAAGGCCGGAGGCATGGCTGGAGCAGAGTAAGGAGGGACGAGGGAGATGAGACTGGAATGGAGAGGTAGGGCCTAGGGCACAGTGGGCCTTGTAGGCTCTTACCAGTTCAGATTTTATCCTAAACAAAACAGGAAGGATGGAAGAGAGGGTCCCTGGAGTCCACAGTGTTGTAGCGGGAGGAAGGGAACACTTGAAAGGTGTCCTATTAGCTGGGCTTCTGTGGGGAATGCAGTGTCCCACTTAGGGAGTTGGGGACAGGGGATTCAAAGGAGCCAGTGGGCCTGGTCCAGGCTTCCCCCTCTCCCCACATCCCCTTCCCCCTTCTCTTCTCTGTTTGCTAACATCCCCTCCCTCCTTCCTGCCTTTCCAGGTCCCACCTTCTTTCTACACTCCCCATCTGGTCTTCCAGGTGCCCGGCAGCCTCTGCCTGCCCACCTGACTCAGGCCAAGCCCTCAGGAGTTCTGGATCTGGACTTTGGGGCCCTTTGCTCAGTCATACAGCAAAGGTGGCCCCCCACAATCAGGACATGATCAGGAACCTCATGGGCCAGCAGAGCCTTGGTCCAGGAGAGGAACCCTATATCTCCCATCTGCCCCTTCCCTCCCCCCATCTCTGCCTCATCCCACCCCCATCACTCTCTAGTCCCTACAGGCACAGCTCCTCCTTTGTCCCCAGTGCAAGCTGGACAGTCTCAGTACAGAGTCCCAGCCAAAGACCAGTTAGACAATCAATCAATCCACCCATCAATCCATCATTCAATTAATTAGAGGGGCAGGGACAAAGCTCCAAAGGAGAGTTTCTCTAACTACTTTGGAGAAACTGGATGTTTAATCAAACTGTAAACTCTGTCTTGATCTGGGGGTAAAAATGTCCTACAGGGGACCATGTGGTGGCTTTTGTGTTTTCCGCGGGGAAGGGGCAGGAGGCAGGGTCTTGGAGCTTGATTGTCTGGGGTGGGGGCTAGTGAATGAGTGGGAAGTTGGGGGGCATCTCTGTTTTCTTCCTCAGTCATAACTCTCTTCTTCCAACCCCAGGAGTTTCTGTTTAGGGGGAGGGGTGCAGTCCACCAGCCAGGCCTCAAGGGTTGGCAGCCTGGAGGACTCGGGGAGCCGGGAGCCCTTTGGGGGGAGGGTAAAGGAAGTCCCCCCTGCCCTGCCTCCTCAACTCCTTCCCTTGGTCGACCACCCCGCCGTCCCCAACAAAGCTGGGGGTGGTTGCACCCCTCTCAAAGCGCTCCACAAAGGCCTCGCAGGGTTCCCGTGCCCTCTCCCGGGTGCACCGGCTCGCTGCCCACTCCCCCCAGCCCCGGCCCGTCGCGGGTCCCGGCTCCCGCCCCGCCCCCCGCGCGGAAGCACTCGGCCCGCGTTTCCCGGCGGTGCTGCGCCTCCCGCCCAGTGACTAATCCCGCAGGTTGAGCAACGCGCCGGCCCTGGCGCCCCGGAGACCGCGGTCGTTCCCGGCCCGGCCGCGCGGTGCCGAGGCCTTGGACGCCCGGCCCTGCCCGGCTCTGCGCCCCGCGCCTCCGCGCCCGCTCCTCCCCTAGGGCGCGGCGCCGCGTGGCGCTCGGGAGCCCCCGGCCGTCCCGGCTGGGAAGGGGGGCGCCTCGCCCGGCCGGGACTCGGGTGGGGAGAGTGTGCGGAGAGGGGCGCCCGCGAAGGCGAAGACGGCGTGAAATGCCTGGCCCGGGCTGCTCTGAGCTCAGCGTCTGCAAATCTGGAAGGTGGGGTGTGTTTGCGGATGCAGTTTGCATCTGTTGGAGGGTGCTTTGAGGCACTGGCCCGGCCACACACGCTCACACTCACACTCACACTCACACTCACACACTCACACGCTCCCCCCCAGGCTGTTGCTAACCGGGCGATCTCCCTTTTCTCTCCCTCGCGTGACTCCAGTGTCGCCCCTCGTCCCTGCTTTCCCCTGTGACCTCGGAGTCAGCGCCTACTGATTTCTTTGTCCGTCTGCCCGTCTGTCTGTCTGTCACCATCTCGCCCTCACTCGGGTGTTTGTTTAATTGTTTTCCCGAGCTCCGCGGCAGGCTCTCCTGCCGTCCAGCTCGGCTCTCCCCGCTCTGCCTGCGTAATTTAAAGCTATAGTTAAATTATGACTTCTCCGGACCTGTTGTGGCACCTACGCCTGAGCCTAATTAAATGATCACATCCATTCTGAAGGCAGCTCTCTTCTCCCCTCCAACGTTAATTACAACATAAGAGGCTTTAATGGCCCGCCTCACCTCCAGCTCCTGGAAAGAAAGGTCAGGCGATTAATTTTCGTCATTAATCTTTTCCCAATGTGGACACTGTGCTGTCACCGGAGCCTATTAAACCCCCTTTGTCCCCCCTTCCAGTCTCCCTCGCCCCTCACCCCTCCTCCCTGAGTGACTGCAGAGAAGAAAATATTTAAGAATCACTTTGTCTCTCTGGCTTTTTTTTTTTTTTTTTTTCCCTTTTTCTGGAGACAGCTTCTCCTTGGGGGTCTTGAGGGTGGGATACCGGTGGGGGCAGCAAGTCAGTTTCCCTGTGGCTTCAGACTGCACCTCTGAAGAGCGTTCATGTCTAACGTGTTATGAATCCAGGCGTCAGGCTGCGGAGCAGGGAGGCTGGGTCTGTGGCATTCCATCACTCCTGGGGGGGCTGCACCCCTGTGTGGAGGGAGCGATGAGGGCAGGGCTGCCACTTGTCCTTCCTCTGCTCGGGTCCTCATAATGAAAAATAAGGAATGGTTGACACGGGGTTTTGCGGCCTCGAATAGACAGTTTTTTCTGGGGTGTTCTAGATTCCATCCTTGTGGCCGCTCACTGTTCCCTTCCTCCCTTACCTGGCACCTTCAACTGCATTCAGTGGGGGACCATTGCGATTTCCACAGTTGCAGAGGGCTGGCCATGGCCACTTCCTCTGGGGAAGCTGATTCTGGACCCACCCCTCAGGAACTGGGTGTCCTCCAGGGTTGATGGTGGTCCTGGAATCAGAGTGAGGACACGGCTGACTGGGAGGCTGAGGGGGCGCGTGGGGGCCAGGGGGACTGAGGAGGCCCTGAGGGCATGCTTTCCCAGGCCCCAAATTCCAGCAGCAGGCCAAAAAAGAGGGAGATGGAGGAGTGTGAACTGGCTCTCTGCAGACAGCTTTTCTTCCAATCCCGGAATTTATTTGATTTAAAATTCTAATCCAGAAGAGAGTCCGCAGGAAGTGGAGGGGGTGAGACTTGGCCAGGAGGCGCTTAGAACTGGCAGGAACACCATGGGTGCAGGTGTGAGATATGCCAAGGACACGTGAGCAAGCTCGCAGCCTGGCCCTGGCACTGGCCCTGCTCTCTGTCCCATGGGGGAGGGTGCAAGAGGCCAGGCAAATGGGGCGATGATTACTGACAAAACTGGAGGGGTGGGTTTGCATGGAGAGTGAGAGCCTGGGCATCTGAACCCATGAGCCCAGTCAGGCAATACTCTTCACCCCTTCATGGTCAATGCCCGGAACATACATGCCACCCCTTGCAGTGCTCCCTGGCACATTTGCTCCATCTGTCTAAGGAGACACAGCCACACACACTCTCCATGTCTGAGGAAGGTCAAGGATCCCCCGGGATGGCTTGGAACACAGACCCAGCACCTCAACCAAAGCTGGATTAGTCAGAGTCCAGGAACCCTGGGCTTCAGTGATTTCTAGGGCTTCTGGCCCGAGGTAGAAAGATGCTAAGTAGGGAGAGGGGTGTCATTGAAAGCCCAACACTGACTCCCCAGCCAGGAGGAAAGGGCACAGCAGTCACTGGCCCTGAATGCCTACTGAAGGGAATCCAGCCAAATTTGTGCTGCCGTCCAGTTCTGGATGGTGACAGTGGGAGGCTGGGAATCTAGTTTGCAAAAGGGACTTGGAAGACCCCACCAGTGACCGGCATTGTCTTGTGTCCAGCAAGGCCGGTTGTGCCCAAGTCACTGGCTTTTGGAAAGAAGAAACTTCTAGGAAACTCAAGAAAGGTTGGCCAGGACCCAGGAGGCTTAGATCCCTCAGACAGAGGCCTTCTTTCTAGGAAAGTGTCCCCTCTCCTCTCCACCTCTCCAGACCTGGCTCCTCCTGGCCTCTGCACCTTCCTGTGGCCCAGAATCAAACCTCTCCGTCTGGAGTCAGCCTGCTGCACGCCCTCCCCTAACTCCACCCCAAGGACATTGGGGACATCACGTCCACAGAGCCCTGCACAGCGGATAATAATAATTAATAACCATTAGGAACAAGAGGGAGAATACCAGTGGCCAGTCAGCCCAACGTGCAGCCTCGGCTCTTTTCTCTCTTCATCTTTTTTTTCTTGCACTTCAATGAAAACAATGATTTGACTTTGAAGAAAGTGACTTTTTTAAAGTGAAAGCTGGATTGAGTTCCTCATCTGCCGCCCTCCCCTCCTAGGTCCCCCTCCCTTCCGGGCTCCTCCTCCCCTGTTGCCCCCCCTTTCTCTCCCTTGTTTCTTTTTCTTTTAATACTCTGCGTTCTCTCATGCAAATCCCCTTTCAAATTATGAGAGTATTAGAGCCATCAGCGGTAATGTCACCGCCACAAAATGAGAGTGGGGACTTAAGCACCTAACGAACAATGAAATGTGTGAGCCCTGGGACAGGACAATTAAGAACTGGGCTTAGCCAGCCAGGGAAATTTATTGCTATCAAATCCATATTTCTATTTTCCCCCTGAACAGTAACCTATTTCAATATGATTAAAGGGTTTCATTACGGCGGAGAGAAAGGCCCGCGTCCTGTGGCTCCTGGTGAGCTCACCGGCTAGGGCTGGAGCTGGGGTGCCCCTGTGAGCATGTGGGTGGGGGACAGTGGGGGGCAAGGTTCTGGATGACCCAGGGGCCCAGAAGCAGAACAGCAGGGGTTGGCCTTCTGTGTAGATGGGTCTGGTGGGGGTAGCGGTTGGCTAGAAATGAGGTCTGAGAGTCTCAGGTTCTCTGACTCTTTCAAGAAGGTGCTGGAAGTTTCTGTCAGCAGATAGGGAGGCTGAGGCCTTACGAGGCGGAGCGACTGAACTAAGGCACTCAAATTGGTGAGAGCGGTGGATCAGGGACTGGCTCCAGAGCCAGAGCTGCCTCCCGCCCTTGTTCCCTATCTCCTCCCTTCCCTTTACTTTTCCCCATTGCGCCCCCCACCCCGGTTTACAGTCTGGGTGAGGCGCTGGGACTAGACAGAGGAGGCGAGAGCAGCTGGAGACAGTGGCCACTGCCTGTCAGGATGGGCCCCCTGCTGAAGCGAGCAAGTCCTGACCGCGTTCAGAGGGGCCCTAGTGGGCGGGGGTAGCTGCGAGGCTCTTCTCTAACCCAAACAGATGGCAAAGAGTTTCTCTCCCCTCGAAGTCTGTACGTTATCCCCCCACTCCACGGCAGGGCCTGCACAAGATCCGCCCGTTGGCCCGCCTGCTTTCTCAGCTGCACCTAAGCCAGTAATGACCACGCGAATGACACCGACGGTAACCGTGTTGCCCTGGGCATCTGTGTACATTTCAGGTGCAAGGGCTTCCACCCGGTTCTCATGACACCCTCAAAACAACCCCTTAACGGAGGGGGGCAGGGCCAAAGTGTGGGATTCAGAGAGGTTCAGTAACTTGTCAAAGTCACACAGGTAGTAAATGACAGAGTTGGACTTTGAACACAGGTCGGCCTGGCTCTAAAATCTATGCGCACATACTTGTGATCTTGCGATTGTGGTCAGGGGTGCTGCTGTGCACACCCAGCAGGCTGCTCCCCACCCCTCACTGGTGGCAGCTTCCTTCTTGCTGGAAGCCCTGAAGGAGGAATAGTGGCCTAGCCAGCCAGGCCATCTATGTTAACGCTGGCGGTCGGAGCATGACAGATGTCGTGCGAGATCGCCCTCACGTGCAGTGCACACTCACACCAGCAAATGGAGACTCATATACCATGGGAAAGAATTCAGTGCTAAATGGTGTGGTCCTGAGCTGGGAGGAGGCCGAGGTGGGCCTTGACCTCGAAGGGTCTGGAGGCAGAGCCCCAGCCTCCCAAGTGGGCCCTGGACCTGAGAGGCCTGGGAAGGGGCCGCCAACAGGGTGTGAGGATCTGAGAGGGGACACAGGCTGAGGGCCATGACTAGGGCAGCGGGCGGGGTCTGAGCTTGTCCAGCCTTGGCTCCCTGTCTCACTCCTCTGACACTTACCCTTCTCCCCTCAGGGACAACCTCGAGTTTTATACCTGGAGCCTCCAGGGACTGTAGTCTTCTATCCTGGGAAGCTGGATACAGTGGCACTACTAACATTTGGATCCACCCTGTGACATCTGGGGCTCGCTCTCTCGCATATGCTGGCCTGGTGCACCTGAAACTTGGGGGCATTGCCAGGGCAGGGGAGGGTGGCATGAGAAGGGTTGGCTGAAGATGGGAGAAGCTCCCTTCTGGGACCCAGCAGCACCCTTCTGCGCTCTCCTTCCCCTCCTCCTCTATCCATTGGCACCCTCTCGCATTAGACCCCTCAGAGTCTGCTTCCTTCACCCGCTCCTTCACTCCTGCAGCCATCCGTTAACAAACACCAAGCACGTGCGGGATATGAAGGTATTTTCCACAGCACCCTTGTTTCCAAGAAGCTCATCGTCTATGAGAGAAACGGGCACGCACACAGCAAAGATTAATGACCAGAGGATCGAAGGACAGGTTCCAACTGGGCACGGCCACCTGTCTGAGGTTGACAGGGCAAGTATCGCCCCCATTTGAGAGGTGAGCCAACCGAGGCTCAGAGAGCTCAACCGAATATCCAAAGGCGGTGGCCAGTGTGAAAAAACAAAACCCGACCACATGATAAGCTATTTGGCATTTCTGTCCGTCTCTCCCTACTTCCTTCCAGTCCTTCCTTCCCTAGGATCACCTAATCTCCATACTCAGTCTTGGCGGCTGTTCTTCTACCCACCCAAGGGTGTTGGTTAAAGTGATAAGCTTACTTACTCACCATTTAGAATGGACGCTGGTCACAGCGAGGGAGCAGAGTCCTGAGGCCCCCTGCTGGGCTGGGTGCTAATGTTTAGTTGCTGAATGTTGGGGAGGTCCAGCAAGTCCCAGGGCAGTGGCTAGGATGGTGGGGAGTGCAGCACTTCTTGGGCCAGGGGTAACAATAACCAATACGGAAAACTTCAACAACCAGTACAGGCCCACTGGTATATGCCACCTAACTGTGAGCATCCATCCATCCATCTGTTCATCCATCTGTTCATCCATCCATCCATCTGTTCATCCATCCATCCATCCATCCATCCATCCATCCATCCATCCATCCATCCACCCACCTGTCCATGAGCCCCATCCATCCATAAACCCATTCCACCAGTCCTACCCACTAGTGTGCTCTGAGCACTGCAGGGGAGTAGCTGTGAAGCAGAAGACAAGTTTTGTTTTCTCTAGGAGCTTCCACTTGAGTTGGGGAGCCAGGAGAGACTCACCCAAATGTCCAGCAGCCCAAGAAGTGTCTCAGGGCAGCACGGATGGGCTGCCTAATGTCTGGCACATGCCTAAAGGGTTCAGAGCAGACAAAGAACATGTGTGTGCAGGAGGCCCAGAGGCTGCCAGAGCACCACAAGCCTTTGAACTGGAGCTTTGAGCAAATCAGGATAAATCTCTTCTCTTTGGCCCAGCCTCCTGGGGGCGTCACATGCGTCTTCTCCATGCCCAAGGTCCAGGTCTGAATATGAGTTTGCAGTGGGCCTACCTACACTGTTTGCTTCAGAAACTAGAGAGCAGGACCCATAGACGCTGCTGGCGGCTGGCTCCTGGGTCCCACCCTGACCTCTCTCTCTGGCAGGCACTTGCCTCCTGCAGGGAAGGAGCCAGCCTGTGGTTGGGTTCCCAGCTCTCCCCCCTCTCCCTTTTCTCCCCCTCTCTCTCCTTCCTGGGGCTGTCAGTTTAATGGACAGGTGTTTAATTCCAGCCTGTCAGGCGCCTGGAAATGCCAGCATCACTGTACATCAGTTTGCGGAGTTTGCTCTTAAAAGAACAGTGAGAAGCTGAACTCTGCTATCTGCAGCTCGGCCCTCTCTCTCTTTGTCTCCAATCTCATCGCACAAACGTGGTCGCACCTTTCCCACTGATGTTTTCCACCGGGCAGCTGAGCTCAGGGAGCCTGGCTAAATGGAGATCAGCTTCCCAAGTGCTAGGTGTCATCAATTATGTCCCTGGCACGTGCTGGGCCTGCTTTTTAACTATTAAAATCATGTAATAGCTAAAGCACACTGCTCCTGCAGCCCCGGGGCAGAGAGGCAGCTGTCAGATTCTCCAGCCAGAATAAGCTGCTTCTCTCCTCTGCACGGGCCCTGCTCACACACGAGCCAGCACCTATAGGCTCACGCCTGACCTGGGGGCCACGTGGAGGCAACCCCAAGAACCTGCCACAGAGTTCTGGAAGCTTGGGCATGGGGGTCCGAATATGGTCTGGAGGTCACTGTGTAATTCTTCCCCCAGAGGACTCGCCGCTCAGCTACTCTGTCAGCCTCAGAGCTGGGGGCTAGGGACATGCCAACAGTCGGACAGGAGGACCTATCTTTGGGGGTCAGAGCTGAATCTTTAGGACTTGGGTCAGAAGTGGGGTATCTGGGGTGTGACAGCTGCAACCAGAGGTCAGAGTCAGACAGCCCAGCTCAGGCAGCGAAGACACTTGAGTGGCACCTCAGAGGGCTGCTGGGCTCACCCTGGCACACAGCTTCCCCTCTGCCTCCTTCCTGCCCACCCGTGCCCGCTGCCTTCCTGCTCGCTTAGCGATCTCTTTTTGCTTTGACACCTCCTACCCGTCTCCCCCACCAGACCTCCACCCACCCACATACCCCAACGAAGCATCACGGTTCCTAACGAAACGGAGCCACTGCCAGATGAAATATATTACTATTAAATACTTAATTCTTCTAGTGAGCAGAGAGCAGGCGGCATGAATACGATTATTAAAGAAAATTACTTTGGCTGATCAGATATTTCTGCATACTAATTTCTGACCCCTCTTCCCTCACTCCCGCTTCTCGTCCCTCAGAGACCAGGACAGATAAAATTCCATCACAAATAGCTGATTATCGAGGCTTGCATTAAAAATCACATTTTCTCCCTGCCTTTCTCCCTCTCCTGCCTTCTCTCTGCTGATGTCCTTGCCGAAGAAGGGTGTCCCTAGACAGCAGCGACGCTGGACATCTAGGGAGACCCTAATCCTCTCCCCTCTCCTCTCTCTCCACATTTTCTCCAGTATCAGCACATCCCCTACCCCAACCAGTTCCCTAAATGGGCAGAAAACCCCGCAAGAGCAAGGGATTCTGCTCTCAGCTCCTCCACCATCTCCTCATAGCCTCTTGCTCCAGGGTTCTGTTCTGAACAGCGTAGTGGGGCTGTGGGCCAACCAGCGGGGCTGACTTCGCACCCAGTGGGGATGTCCTCTGTTCCAGAGGAGCAGGACCTGTGATTGGAGGCCCCACCCCAAAAGGTAGGGGCTGCCTAACTTCCCAGCTTGTGATTGGCCAAGCTTTAGGCCTCTTTGTAAACATCCGGGGAATACAGAGGGGGGGCATTCATTCATTGATTCACCCAATCAAGTCAGCAAACTTTTATGTGTGTGTATAGATGTATAAATGTATCTCCAATGTCTAACTCAAAATGACACGAACTTTCTATGCCTTGGTTTTCTCATCTGCAAAATGGGGACACTAGCAGTACATATTCATATGATTGTTGTAAGAATTGAGTTAATATACAAAAAGCCTTTAGAACACTATCTGGCACTTAAGAAGTACCATGTAAGGGTTAGTTATCATCACTGTTATTAGTTTCTATCAGTATTGATATATATGATTTTAAAAATGTGCTCCTGCCTTATCATGAATGACTCCTCCCTGTGTTTCCCCCATCAGAGGGAGTCTCTCCAGGCTTCTTTCCTGGATTCTCACTTGGCTGAACTGGGTTCTCAGTGCCTCCCAGATTTCCTGCGCAATGACCCCTCACACTCACTCTGAGCCCCTGAGCCTCAGTTCAGATCACTGGGTGCCAGGGTAGCTACCAGGATTCTGGCAATCGGGAGTGGTGAAGGGAGTGTGCTAAAAATACACGCATTCCCCACAATCCCATAAGCCTCCAATTTACCTGCTTTTATAAAAATATGCTTCCTTAGGTGTCATGGGTGGAAGGTATAATTACAGCCTGGGAATGCTAATTCCCTTGCCCCTGAAATGTGGATCACTGCTCTGCAGGGCTCCTGTCCTCCTCAGAGCCTTGGGAGGGGAGATGGGCAGGCAGCCTGAAGGGAGTCAGGCAGTGCCAGGCCTGGAGGTCTACCTTCAGTCTATTCTCAACACAGCAGCCAGGGGGATCTGCGGAAACCCCAAGAGAGGGTTCTCCATCTTACTCAGAATCATCACAGTAGCCTCAAGGCCCTGCCCACCCCCTTCCCTGCTGCCCCCCCCCCCCCCCCCCCAGCACTCAGCTACTTTACTTCCTTGTCTTGCTTTAGCATCTGTCCCTCACTAGGACATCAGCCCCATGAGGACAAAGACCTTCATCTGTTTTGTTTGCTGTTTTGTTGCCAGGGCTCAGGACAGCGACAGGCACATAGTGGGTGCCCGTTAAGTTTGTGAATGAATGTGAGTCTTCAAGAAGGATTTCCAAGCGGTTGGGAGAGTAAGCGCACAGCACAGAGGCAGGGGAGGGCCCCAGGCGGCTGGGAAGCTTGGACGGTTCCATAGGCTTGGAGCGCAGGATGCCCCTGGAGGATAACAAGGCTGCCTGCTCTCTTTCTAGGGTGAGGGCACAGAGGAGGGAGGTGACATGGTTAGATTTGTTTCCGGAAGGTTCTGGGGACTGGTGGGGAGTGAATTGGAGCTGAGCAAGGCTAGAGGCAGGGAGAGCAGGAAGGAGGCTGCATAGACATGCAGGGGAGAGAGGCTGAGGTCCTGGCCCAGCGCAGGGGTGGTCATGGAGGTGAGTTACCAAGGGAGGCATGGGGTTTTGGAGTGAGAAGCCAGGTGGCAAGCCACCTCCTCCTTCCCCAAAACAGGTCTCCTGCTCCCCAGCCCCAGCCAGGCTGTACCCAACTGTGCCCCTGGCCCTATCTAAATTCTACCCCATCCTTCAAAGCTCAACCCCACCCCTGCCTCTGGCTCTGAGTCCTCTGTATCACACGGATGTCCTCTGAATGACTGGCATTCCTCATGGGCCACTCTTGTCATTGCCTGTCCCTACTTGTCATGTAAACATTTCATGAGAGCTTTTCTCGTGAGCTTTCTGAGGACTGTGGCATTCCTACTGCAAGCCCAACAGAACTGCACAGTGGCTTAGAGCCTGGGACTTTGCCCCTGGCAGTCTTGCATTTAAGTCCTGAATCTCTCACTCAGTAGCTAAGTGACTTTAGCTAAGTGACTTCCCCACAGGTAAAATGGGAATAAAATATTACCACCTCGCAGGGTTGCCCTGAGGAGTCACTGAGCTGGTGCTTGTCATGGAGATCAGTAGGATGCAGAGTGCACCTCTACACCCCTAGCACCCTCGCTTCTCCGGCATCACACACCCCGGCATATGGAGCCAGCGCATCGTGGTGGCTGACTCTGTCGTCCCCACCAAACTGCGAGCACCATGAGGACAGGAGCCAGCGTAGCCCAGCACAGCCCCTTGGCATAGTCATAGCCGTTAAATAAATATGTGCCGAACGAATGGAGTGTTGGATTATTAAACACTTAACATGTTGAATTCGATGGAAACTAAGATGCCAAAGAGAACCTTAGCCAAACTGACCGTGGTTCTTCCCAGGAATTCCAGTGTCCAGCGGGAGCGCAGACAGAGTGACCTGGAAGATGCAGGTGGGTGGGTGTGTTTCATCACACCCTTTCCTAAAAGGGGGAGGTGGAGGTCAGAGGATCTAGGAGCTGGGAGCTGGGGCACAGCCTGGGGCAGGGAGGGTGCAGCCTACAGAGTGACCTGACTACGTGCAGAGGGAGGTGGCTGCCTGGCCCCCTCCCCAACTCTGAGTGGAAGAGTCTGGGCTCAGAGGCAGGAGTGGGGCTCGGCCTGCCAGACCCTCTGGGGAGCTGGCGGCCTGAGCCTCCGCGGAGCACTAGTCCCAAGGCTGTATATACACAGGGCTGGGAATGTTTATTTTTCCTTATTGACTTTCTCCAAATAAACCCCTGGCCAGCAGAAAGGGGCTCCCAGCAGCAGCTGTTTACTCAGTGTTTGTGATAAAGAGGCTTCTCCATAGCAACAGGTGGAGACGTGCAACTCTCCGAAAACATGTAGGGCCTTGCAACAGGGCTGCATGGACTCAAAGGGGGAGAAAGGGGCAGAGGAAGGGAGGAGGGAGCAGGAAGGGAGGGAGGGAGGGAGGGGGGGAGGGAGGGAGGAAGTCAGACTGCAAGGCTGGGGGGGCGGCTGGAAAGTGAGCAGAAGGGGAGACAAGGAAGGAAACCCTGAAAGGAGCTTTGGAGGCCTCTGTCCCCAGGGAGGCAGAGGGACAAGGAGGGGGGAAAGGCCAGCCATTTGTGCAGGGAAGCGTGCGCTCTGCTGGGTGCACACCTTGCACAGGAGCTGCTCAGCGTGGGCTCGTGTGGCCTAGTGGAAGTGTGAGTTTACGTAATTGTGTATTTAGGTTACTGTGTGTGTGTGCGTGTGTGTCCTCCTGCACTAGGAAGGAGGGTGTGTACTCGCTTCCTAGGGCTGCAGTATTAGCACAGACTTAGTGGCTCAGAACAACAGGAATTTATTCTCTTACAGTTCTGGAGACCAGCGTCTGAGATGAAGCTTGGGGCCTACTTGGTTCCCTCTGGAGGGCTCAGAGGGAGTCTGTCCTAGCTCCTGGTAACTGCCAGCAGTCCTTGGCTTGCAGGCGGGTCACTCCAACCTCAGCTCCCATCATCACATGGTGTTTTTGTCTGTGTGTCTCTGTGTCTGTGTCCCTCTTCTCGTAAGGACACTAGTCACTGGATTTAGAGCCCACCCTAACCCAGTATGACCTCATCTTAACTTGACTACATGTGCAAAGCCCCTATTTCCAAATAAGGTCACATTCACAGGTACCAGTGGTTAGGACTTAAACATATCGTTTTGGGGAACACTTGATCACTACAGGGACATCTGATGAGGGCAGGGACGGCTGTCAGTCAAGCTCAGATGAAGAACCACATGCAGGGCCCTTAGGAAGCAGACAGCTCCTTCATGCCTTCGCCATTCCCTTGTCTGCAAAAACATGAGGTGGTGGATCTGGGTAAGGGAGGGGCCCCACTGTCTCACTTGGGTGATATCCTCAGGAGCACTTGAGGTCTCAGGAGTGGTGCCTGTGTCCTGTCCCACATCCTAGTTGTGTGACCTTGGACAAGTCACTTCTTCCCTGAGGGCCTCTGTTTCCCCACCTGTCCCAATAGCCCCACCTTGCAGAACTGTGAGAATCACTGGGCTCTTGCACAATGCCTGGCATGTAGCAGGCAATACTCAAAGTATGGCCATTTTTGTCATTTGTCACGGGCCTCGGCATTCCCATCAGGCGTGCATGGAAACGCATGTTGGAATGCCACAGTGGGGTGGTGCCCACTGCTGGAGAGAGCGGCCCTGCTCCAGAGCTTGGCGCAGGGACCCAGGCCCCAAGGGGGAGCATGATGAGACGTAGGCACAGCCCTGGTGGAATCTGTCCCAGAGACCAAGGGTGTCAGCAGGGATGTTCCAGCTAGACACAGGGCCCTGCCTAAGCAGGCAGAGGCATCCCCCAGTCCCCTGAGTGGCCTTACCTGCGAAGACTCAGCCATCCCCCGAGTCGGTGCAGTCATTCAGTGGAAAGCGCACACACACACACACACACCCCTCACAGAGACATGCACATAACTCAGACACGTACATAAACACCTCACACACACTGCGTGCACACACCTCGCAAACATATACATGTACCTCACAGACAAACATACCTCACAGACACATACACACACAACCCTACCTCACACAGACACACTCCTCACAGACACACACCTCAAAGGCACACACAGGGGACAGAATCCCAGCAGGATAGACAGACACCCCCCTCACAGATGCATAAACACAGATTGGCACAAAGACTTCAGCCCCATGGGGCCTCTCCAATCCCGTGGGTACCAAGGTCCACACCCAGATCTATTAGTTCTTGTGCCAATCTTGCGTGGACACCTACTATGCTCTGGGCGCTATTCTCGTCCCTGGAGAAACAGCAGGGACAAAGCATGGAGATGACACTGTAGTCGGGGAGACAGTAAGAGAAATGAATAAGGAACTTTTATTATACAGGAGAAAGAATCGAGTGCTCTACAGGACGGAGGGCGAGGCCGTGAGGAGGCGGTGATCTCAAATGCGTCCTCTAGTCCCTCCCGGGGTCCCCTCTTTGTCCCCAAGGCCAGACCTTGAGCCAGAGCCTGCAGCACCCAAGCTCGCCCCTCTCCCTGGAGCGGAGCGGACATTCGCCCAGCGGCTCGGACCCGGCCCCGCAGCTGGCATCCCTGCACTCCCCCCGCGCTCTGTTGCTCTCCAGCTACAGCGTGTCATTGTCCTCGTTACTATTCTAATCCTCATTACAGGGACCTGTCCTCACACTCAAACACAACGACCACGCAGCGCTGTTACACAGCCCCGTGGGGAGACAGGGCATTTTTCTGGAGCTGCCGGAGAGAACAGTCAGAGCCCGGGGGTGCGGTGGGGGGGGCCTTCTGGAGTTTCGGGGGGGGGGTGCGGCCCCTTCTGGATGTCAACTTTTTCTCTCCTCTGTCCTCCAGCTCCTATTTTTATCCTTACCAATGAGCATGCAGCTAATTGTTTACTCCAGGCCTGCGCCTGCCACCAGCTCATCCACGAGGACGGCACAGGCAGCCCTGCCCTTCAGCTCGTTCGCTTTGCAGCTTTGCAGCCAGGCACCTGCGGCAGTGCCGCGCACACAGTAGGTGCCTTTTACGTGCTATGCGAAAGGCTAAGGGTAAGCAGGGAGGCATAGGAACAAAAATGAATGCCGAACTGAATGGGGGAGAGGCATGCCCTGCTGCCCTAGGCCCCTGGGTGGGCAGTAGGACACAGGAAGAATGGGGACAAGAGCTTCCCCCGTCCCCAAGGGATCCGTGCCCTTCTGGGATCACAGACCTTGAAGTTCCATCACCACGGTTCTCCCTTTGTGCTGAGCGTGACCTCTTCCTCCCAGGGCTCTCGTTTAAAAGGCAAGCGTGCTCCCTTTGGAACACAACGTATTAGGTGACCCATGGGTGATGTTGAATAACCTTGGGCAATTCCTTGAATTTTCAGGGCCTCACTGTCCTGGTTTGTAAAATGGGGCTACTACTCATGCCTACCTCAGGGCTGTTGAGAGGGTTAAGTGAGTGAGTCTTTACAACGCACGGAGTGTGTGCCTGGCACACAGGGACTCGGCAAGTGGCAGACTGGGTTGGTGTGTCAATCAGACGTCTTCCTCTAACAGGACACGTCGCTGGGGTGGGGCGGGACGAAGGAACATTTTGATTGACTGATCATTTCCCCCAGGGCTGGCCAGCCTTGGCATTGCTGAGAGCCTGAGGCATGAGAGGGGACACAAGGGACTTAGAACCTCAGGCAGGGGGGTAGTCTGGGCCCCTGGGAACAGGGCTAGCGTTTGGGGAGAGGGTGATGGGGAGGGAGAAGTGGGAAGATGAAGAATGGAGGACTAGCAGGTTTACTTCCAGCCCTGAGCGATGAGCACAGGGGAGACAGCTAGAGAGCAGAGCCTCAGAAAGTTTCCAGCACATTCCTGCTAAAATTAGCCCCGTCTTGCGTATGCAACTCTATATTTAAACCCGAGGCCTGTCAGAGTCACTGTGCTGAGCTGCCGGCACACGCCGGTAGGTTTGGGGCCCAGTGCCCAGGCAGGGGTGCGGGCGGCAGCCCCGGGCACGGGCGAGGCGCCCATCGCGTGGGGCGAGGCCCTTGCCCACCCACACCTGCTTGTGCAGTTGCACACGGCGCCGAGTGAGCGGCCCTTATGTGCTGCTCCCCCGCAGCGTGTGAGGCTTCCTGCCTCTTGCGCTGGCCTCAGGGGACAGAACCCCAGCAGGACAGACAGACACGAACAGCATCACAGATGCAGGCATGGGCAGAAGGGACGGGAGCAGACAGGTGGAAAGAAGAGTCTGAGAGAAAAGAGAAAGAGGCCCGTGAGCGAGGGACAGGGATGAGGCAGGAGGGAGGAGTAGCTGCGGAGGGGACAGATGGAGGGAGGCAGACAGAGCACTGGACGGCCTGACTTGGGGCAGCTCGTGCATCCTGCACCGGGGCTGGCCTCCTAGTCCAGGGCTCTGTGGGAGGTCACAAAAGGGGACTCAACGTCCTCTGACCACCGAGCCCCCCTTCCCTGCGCGGAGGGTGGGGGAGCCCAAGCCGCTCCCTCCTTTCCCTCCTTCCCCGCCTCCGCCCAGCCTTCTCCAGGGAGAGGGCTGGCTGATAAGAAGCCGGTTTTACCTGAGGCCTGGAACATTAACTTTGACACTGAAAAGGGGATATTTTATTACCCAGGAATATTTCTGCATCTCTTCAGAGATCTCCTCGCTCAACCCCTACCCTCAGCAGCAAGCCTCTTTAGACAATTAAAACCGACTATCCAGTTAACTCTGCTGGTCCTGCCCTGCTGCAGGCCCCAAAGAGGGGTTTTATATGGGAAGAGGGGTTTTATACGGGGGCAAGCGTCTCCTTTTTCCTCCCCCCTGCCCCAGCATGTACGCACGCTGGGGGAAGGGTGACCCATGAGGCCCTCTCACCAGCTCCTTCCATCCTGCAGCTTGTCTCCTGTGATTACAGACCTGCCAGAGGCCCCAGAGAGCCATCAGTCCCCTGTTAGCCTACAGGGACAACCGAGTCTCCAGGAAGGGGTGTGACTAGCCCAGGGGCACAAAGGAGCTCATGACTGGTCTGGGCCTGAATCCCTGGTTCCTTTTTTTTCATGTATTCTCTGCCTTCTACTGAATGAAGTTCCGACGGGACTTCATTCAGTGTGTGCCTGGCCTGAATGCCACCTTGTCCCTGAGACCCAGCTCTGGCTTTCCAGGTAGGATGGCCAACAGCCCAGTTTCCTGTGACTGTCCTGCTTTGGGCACTGAATGCTCCACATCCAAGCCAGGATGGTTGGTCACTCTATTTCCAGGTCACCCTATTTCTAAGCTCACAGAAATGTCCAACGATACAGCTAACATATATCGACCCTCTCTACTGCTGTCTTAAGCACCTGACACCGATTCGTTCATCTAATCCTCATAATAATCCTCTGGTGTAGATCTATTACTCCCATTTTACAGATGGAAAAGTGAAGCCCAGCTGAGAGGGGCAGAGCCAGGATTTGAATTTGCATACTCTGGCCCCAAAGCTGGGCTCTGAGCCAACGGACTGTCCAGTCCTCTCTTGGTGGCTCCTCTTGTGATTGGTATATAAGGCTATTTTCTTGCTCATCCAAATTCTCAGCAGAGCGAAGCCCAGGTTTCCTTAACCCTAGTGTCCGGCACAGTGCCAGGCACATGATCTGCACTAAGCAAAATTTTGCTGACTGAATCCACGCCCGGCCTGTCTTTCCTCAGCTGGCTCTAATTCCTCCCCTTTGTCCCACACACCGAGCCGCTGGCCTTCAGAGCCATCTTCCTTGCTCCTGGCAGTGTCTTGTCAGCTCCCGAGCCCTCTGTTCCAGAGTCTTGAAAGAAACAACATTCCCCTGAGCCAGCAAAGGTCAGAAGGAACCATGCACGTGCTCTGAGAGGTTCCAGACTCGGGCTTTGGCCCGAGGCCACCGCAGACCCACCCTCCGTGTGGCTCCAGGATGGGAGCACCCAGACTCCCGGAAGCTTGCTGGTGGCCTCTGGCTCCTGGGGCCTCCGCTGCAGTCACCCCGCTCCTGTTCAGATGTAATCCCCACTGAGAGGTCTGGGTGGTACAACTCTTGCGGTTTACTCTGTTTCCAGAAACCCTTAGTGAAATTACAGCTTTAATTAAATACAGCTGGCTGTACGTTATACTCCATATAATTATCGTGTTATTATTATTATCACTTAGACAAAAGTTCAAACAAAGTTTATTGTAAATACTGTTTGACAGAAACAACTGGAAGAGCTGAGGGCTGTTGGCCTGGCTGAGTGACAGGAGTGGCCGCTGCTGCTCCATAGGCAGAGGGGAGAAGGGGCTTTGGGGGGATGGGGGGTGTGCATGGGAACACCTGGGAACAGAGAACCTGGGGACAAGGTCAGGCTAAGTAGCCACGTGACCTTGGGCAAGTCACTGTCCCACTCTAGGCCTCAGTTCCCGTCCCTGGGATAGAGAAGTTTCATTTATCCTACAAGTGTTGATTGAGACTTACTATGTGTCAGGCACTGTTTGGGGCCTGGAAGCTCAGTGGTTAACCAAACAAACAAAATTCCCACCCTCATGGAGCTTCCACTGCAGTGGAACGGAGAGAGACAGTAAATGAATGCTTAATGTGTACTACAATATCAGGTAGCAAGGAGTCACCTGAGGAAAAATAAAGCAGGGATGGGGAAAGGGATATTAGATCTGGGGGGTACTATTTTAAGACAGGTCTCCCAAAAGGGGTGACATTTGACCAGGGACCTGAATGAAGAGAAAGAGTGACCTGTCACTCCCTATCCCCTTCCCAGCTTTGTCTCTATAGCATTACCAACGTCTAACATATTGTTTATCCACTTAAACCCCCTTAAAATAAGGGGGAACAGCATTAGCAAATGCCCTGAGGCAAGAGCCTATTTGGCATGTTCAAGGAATGACTAGGAGGCTAGAGTGCTTGGATCAAAGGAAGGGAAGAACAAATGAGGTCAGAGGGAGAGTGGCACCTGTGCATGGAAGGTTGGTAGGCCTTAGAGGGGACTTTGGATTTTACTCAAAATGTGGGTGAGGAGAAGCCACTGTGGAGTTAAGGGAAGGCAGGTGACATCATGATATGATTAGGATTCAATTCAAATTAGGATCACCAAGTTTCATTCCAACTCTGACCCACTCTAAGGTCCATTCCTTGAAACAAACCACCTCAACATTTAGTTGCTTAAAATGAAAATTTATTACCTGTCATAGTTCTGTGGGTTGGGCTCAGTTAGGCAGCTTTGGCTTGAGATCTTTTGTGGGTTTCAATCAACTGGCAGCTGGGGCTGGGGTCAACTCAAGGTTGGATTGGAAGGGATGTCCAGCCGTCTTCTTCACTCACATGTCCAGCATCTCAGCTTGGCTAAGCCTCTCTTTCTCTCTCTCCTCATGGCTGCTCCACACAGCAGCTTGAGCTTCCTCATAGCATGGTGGGCTAAAGGGTATTTGAACTTCTTACGTGGTGCCTGACATTGAACCTATAAAGAGGCCCAGAAAGAAAAGCTTTTTCTGATCTAGTCTTGTAAGTCATACAATGTCACTGGTTACCCTATAAGTCCCACAATGTTACTTTGCCACATTCTATTGGTTACCCTGGGCTGTCCCAGATTTAATATGAGAGGGGTCAACACAAGAGTATGAGTTCAGGGAAGCATGGCTAGTCATCTTTAGAGATAAGATGTCATAGCTTCCTACCAGAAAAGCCATAGAAATAATAATAGCTGCTATCCCTTGAGTGCTTTCTATGGACTGGACACTGCTCTGGTTTCCACATTTTAACTCATTTCATCTTCACATCAATTCTAAGAAATGGATACTATCATTAACGCCATTTTATAGATGGAGGAAGTGAGGCACAGAGAGGTTAAGTATCTTGCCCAAGGTCACATAGCTAGTGAGTGAACCCAGGCTGCCTGGCTCCAGTCTTTGCTTCACCAGACTTATGCTTCCTTGGCAGTCTAGAGAGAACGTTCCCAAATAGCTGGAGACTGAGGGACCATTCCTGGTCTCCCTGACTTCCCTTGCCCAGGGCATGGCAAGTGTCTGATTGAATTGGTTTGAGGAAATGCACAGCACAAGAGGAACATTTCCAAGTATGGAGGGAGAGGGTTTTCTGAGTGTACTTCCCGAACACACCCACGTCCCCTACAATTGTTACATATAATCACAGACCCGCAACGTTTTTGAACTGGAATCCTCAATATCAAGCCCAAATCATATAGCATAGACACGGGAACTGAGGCCCAGAGTGAGGTGGGGATCACCACAGTTACTCGGCAACTATGGGCTACCCCTTGCTGGCTAAGTCTAGAATAACTCCAAGGTCTACGTTGAATCCCAACTCCCAACGAGGGATGGTGGTGGACTTGGATGGGCCTGCCATGTTTTCTTCTGGGCTGTCTGGGTTTGGGGACAGGGGCAGGTTTTTCCTGGTGGCCAGGCCTCGGCCAAGGGCCTGCTGTTTCTCCTCCTTCTGGGAGTCGCCCAGCCCGTCGTCACCTGGCTTGGAGCGTGGAGCAGGTTGCTAACTTCTGCTGACACTGGCAGGGGTAGCCGCTCCCAGCCTGATACCTCATGGCAGCCACTCTTGCACAAATCTTTAATTGTTTAGTTTAAAGAATTGTGTTTTGACCGCGAGGGGATTTTGGCTGGAGCTCAAGAAGTGATAATGATATTTCGCTGCCAAGACGTCTCCTTGGCTCTCTGTGTGTTAATGTGCACTTTCAAGACGCTCCAATTAACTGCATCAGCTCTCAGAGAGAGAAAGGGAGAGGGAGAGGAAGCAGGCAGGAGAGAAAGGAAGGAGGCTGGATTCAGAGAAGGCAGACAGGCCCCCCTCCACCTTTTTATTAGCAAACAAATGGGGGGGTAGATGACAAAGTTCTTGAAAACAAGCTCCAAGTGAAGTGGGGTCTCACACTTTGGAGAGGAGACATTGGATAAAGCTAGGAGAGGCCCCAAAAATCAGATGCCCCAGCCCAACCCGAGGCCCTCCCGGCCCGGAGTTCTCCTAAGAGCAGGCCTGCTTCCTTCACCCCCAGCGCCGTCTCGCCTCTTCCATCTCCTCCCCATTGCTCAGAAGAAGACCTGAAGCCGCTCTGACCCCAACTCCAGACTGTCACCGTTCTGGCCTCCCCTCCTCCTCCTCTCCCTCGCCCTCCCTGCCCCTCCCTCACCCCTGCAGCCACACGCCCCTGCAGGCAGGCACAGGGCGTACTTACGCAGGTTGTGCACGGGCCCTTCCCTCTGCCCAGAATGCTCTTCACCCAGGTATCTGCTTGGCTGGCTTCCTTACCTCCTTCAGGTTTTGACACAAATGTCACCTTCTCCGTGAGGCCATATTAAAATTTGCAATACATGCCCTGTCACTCCCCGTCCCCTTCCCAGCTTTGTCTCTATAGCATTACCCACGTCTAACGTATCGTTTATCCACTGTTTAATTTTATTGTTTGCCCCTACCACTGGCGTGTAACCTGGGGGGGGCCAGTTTTGTGTTGTGCTCACTGCTGTGTGTCTCCAGCAGGAGGGTGGTGCCTGGCGTGTGGGAGGTGCTCAGGTAATGTTTGTTTCTTGATAGCGCCATGAATGAACTCCGTATTAGGCTTGTCCCAACCAGGTTCCCTCCTCTGAATTCTAACCCCAACTCTGTGTCCACCCCTCACCTAGGCCTGCTACTGCACTACCCCCACCCCCACAACTATTTCCTTACCCTCAAGTGTCACTCTTATGCTCTCCTCCTCGATTCAGCTGCAGCCCCAGGCCTGCTCTGCACCTCTGCTCTTACCCTTGCCCCCCCCCCCCAAAGCTTGACCCTGTCCTCCCCCCACCCAGTCAGCTCCTGCTTGATTACATGTCCGCAGCCCTTCCTGGAGGCCTCCAGCTCCCGCGTGCTGTGAGATCCCACTCCATCCTGGGCCTCGGTGCAGGACCCTCCACTGAAACTCCAGCAGAGGCCACCCTGCCGGCTCTCCAGAGAAATCCCCAAGCGGGGACAGCGTTTGCCCTGCATTGCCTCCTGGAGGCCACAATCCCAGGCCTCCCAGTCAGAAGGGCTGTGGCGAGATGCTCTCAGCACTGTCTCTGGTCTGAGGTGGCTTCGGGAGGCGCCCCCTCCCCGGTTTCTTTACTTTCCCCTGGGGTGAGAGGAGCAGGAGGAGGACTCCCCATTTCTGTCTGCTCCCAACTCAAGCACCAGAATGACTTTTCCACATGCTGAGGTGTGAGCTCACAGCAGCCTCCCTGGTCCCCTCTCTCGCACACGTATGCTCTGCTCAGGCTCAGAAGCATCTAGAATCGCAAACCTACTCCAAAGCTGCGGTGCATGTGAAAGAAGCAACAGCTTCTTCTAGTCTAAAGCAACATCTGCCCCAGGGACCCCCAACCCCAAAGTGGAGGGAAGGGGGCAGCTGGCAGGAGGTGGGGGACCCAGAAAGAATGGAGGAGGGCCGAGGCCCCAGTGGGACTGGTCAGAATTCCCCCCCCTCAGCTCCCCTCCCCCTCCCCTCCCCCCTCCTCTTTCTCACCGCCCCCTCCTCCTCTCACAGCTTTCCCCCCTCTCCCAGTGCCCGTCAGGCCTCCGAGGGAGGGTCAGCTCCGCCGGCTCAAGTTACAAGCAGTCGAAGACAGGAAGATTTACCGAGCGAGCCGGGCCTGCACAGTGCGCTGTTTGTCCGCCTTTGAAACCAGAGGCTGCGCGGCCGGGTGGGGAGCGGAGCGGGCGGGAGGCCGCGGACACTTGGGTGAATTATCGCTCCGTTCGGGTTCTGACATCCAAGGCTCTGGCCGCCCTCCCCCGGCCCCAGCTCCTGTTTCTCCAGGTGCTGGGGTGTTTTCCTACGTGTTAATTTGCCCCAGTTGACGCGCCTATTCTTGGCCCCGGCCCCCCAAGGGGAGATCAGCCCGCACTGGGGTGGGTCAGGGGGGCCTTGGGGGTGGAGAGACCCGGGAGGTGCTGCCCAAACCTTGCCCTGGGCTGAGAGGGACACGGGAAGGGGTGGGAGATGCGTGTTTAGGGAGGGTGGGTGTTGGCTCAAAGACTCTACATAGTCCAACAGCCGGCTACACGCAGCCCTGGAGAGGTCCTGATGGGCCTTCGCGCTCACAGCGCCCCTGCTGGCCCCTCAGGCCTCCCCAGCCACCTCCTCCGGGAAGCCCCCCAGGGTTTCCCACTCTGAAAACAGCCCTGTGGAGAATGTGTGAGAAGTGTTTTTGGCACCTTCGCTAAGACATTATGAGGTCAATCTAGGTTTTACGGTTATGATTTTGAGAGACATTTTAGAGATGGGGAAACTGAGGCCCTGAAAGGCTAAGTGACTTGCCCAAGGCCACCCAGCTGCTGAGAAGCAAGGGCAGGATTTGAACTGAGTATTTCTGAGTCCACTGCCCATGCACAGCCTTTCCCAACATGCATCTGGGAAGAGGGTATCTGCAAAAGCAAGGAGAGGGGAGCACAGAGCCAGTGCAGGAGTGGGCAGGGCAGGGGCCTAGCAGACACAAAAGTTCTTGGGGTGCCAGGGACCAGCCGGACTTGGCCTTTTGATTCTGGTGGCTCCTTCCTCAGGCTGGGCTGGGACCAGGGTCTGAAATTGGGGCAAATTTCAGTCCCAGCTGAACCTCATCAGGGTTCTCTGCCTCCAGTCCCACATGAACCTCATCAGGGTGGCCCAAGGGTGGGGGGTCATCCACACCTCCTACTGTCCCTACCCTACAGGCCTGAGGCCCAAGGAAGGGGATGAATTTCTAGTAGGCCTGGGAACTAGAGGCTAAAGCTGGCAGTATAAAGGGTCTCCTGGCCACAGGGCCCCCTAATTCCCTTCTGAACAAACTGGTGTGTGTGGGGGGGTGGGGGGTGGATACAGGACATTTCTCCTGACTGGTGTCCTTCTTGGACCCTGCCATCCCTTGCCAGAGCCTCTCATCATCCATCAGGTAGCTGGGCCAGGCCTCCCCCCACCCCCAGGTTCTCCCCACTGACACTGCTGTACCTCCTGCAGAGCCCCTGTCACCTCCCTTCTCTCCCAGAGGCGAACAGAACCACCTCCATTCAACCTGCCCCTCCCCTTCCATCTCGGCTCCAGCTAATCTTGTGCCTCAGGTGGGCTGTGGGGGGAACTGTGGGCAGGTGGGTCAAGGAGTGGGCAGTGGTCACCTCCCTCCCCTGCCCCAGGGGAGATTTCAAACCTCCAGAGCAGAGCCATGCGATAGGCAAGGTAAGGGGACAGGCATTCAGAAGCTGGGGTGCTTAAACCTCCCATCCACCTCTCTGTCCATCCTTTCCTTTCCTCGCCCTGCCTTTCAATGACCCCTGAAGCCAGAGGTCTGTCCCTACCCAAAACCAAACCCCACATACCATCACCTTGAACTTACCCTCCCAGAATTGCTAACTTTCAAAGTCCTGTTTCCTTACCTCCTGCTTCTGGTTAAGCCACAGCGCTGAAGGGTGAGATGGGGTGTCAGGGGCGCGGTGAGCCTGCTAAAGGAGGGAAGGCCTAAAAACCTTTCCCTGGCCAGCCTGCTAACCTGGTCCAGTTGAATCGAGTCAGACTGCCCTGGATTGGAATCCAGCTTGGCCACTAGTGTGGTCTTGGGCAAATGAATTAGCCTCTTTGAGCCATGTCTTTTCATTCGGAAAAGCATCTAATCTATCCTCTGGGGTTGGTTGTGAGGAGTAGGCACGCCTGGCACATAGTAGGTGCTTTATGAAGGATGCTTTATTCCAGGCTTGTTGGCGAGTGAGTGTGTGTGAGGTGAGGGTGTGTGGGGGAGGGCAGAGGGAGAGAGAAGACAGAGGTGGCTGGATGGGAGGCAGCGCAGGGCAAGCTCAAAGCAACCCTGGTGCCCAGGCCTCGGAATAACTCTGGAAATGTTCGCGATGGATCGAGGTGGTAACTAAATGGTCACAGCATCTTACTGAGTTCAGCGGTTGCCTTGGCCATGAATTAGGTGTGATGAGAGGACAAAGATTCACTTATTGATCCAATACAGAATTTTGAACACCTTTTATGTGCCAAGCCCGATGCTGGACCAGTTGTGCCGAGGAGATGGCCGCATTTCCTGCTCTCGTGGTGCTCGCATATTAGTGAAGCGACAGAGACAAGAGGAAAGCGAATGGGCACGTAAAGCAGTTGCAAGAAAATTGCAAGAAAATTAACAAGGAGCTAAGATGGGTGGTCACCCGAGGGCACGGGGTGGAGGGCGGGCCTGCGGGATGGGAGGGAGCTGGAGAAGGGCACACCAGGTGGGAGGGACAGAGGGGACAGAGGAAACACCGGGGCCTGTCTGCAGAACTGGGGGGGGGAGGGAGTGGGAGAGAAAAGGAAGACAAGAGTGGGGTGTGCAGAGAATTCTGGGAGAGTGGGGGGGCGGCGAAAGGCTGCTGTGTGTGTCGGGTGCTGTTTGTTGGCCAAGGTGAGGTGCTGAGCTTTTCTTGTCAGTGCAGTTGGGGGTCCACTGGGAAGAGAAGGGGGCACCGTCTGATTAATGCTCCGAGAGTGTCTCTGCTACTCAGAGAAGAAGGGATGGGTGAGGAGGGTGAGAGCAGGGGCCTGTGGGGGCTGAGCAGAGGTCAGCTGGAGGCCACACAGACTGGCCTTGGGTGGTGGCAGTGAAAGTGGCGAGGAAGGATGGATGTGACCAAGGCGGACAGGCTGATGGCTTGGAGAGGAGGGGTGCGGGAGAGGGGGGAGAGATCAAAGGGGACGCCTGAGCTTTGGGCCTGAGTGCTTCTGCGGATGCGGGCAGCATTTCCTGAGTGGGAAGGCCTGGGGGGGAGGTGTGGGGAGAAACACTGGCACTCTGTTTCGGTTCTGCTATATCCCAGATGTCTGCGAGGGTGGGAGGCGAGAAGTGGGAGAAATGAATCGGAAGGGAAAGTTAGGGCCGGAGGTAAAAATGTTAGGGCCTTCAGCAATAGTCTGGGAACCCACCGTCCTGGACGAGACCACCTGGGAAAAGTGTACACACAGAAGAGAAGAGGAGCCCGGCCTAGCAGGGAGGACGCCCACTCTTTAGAGTTAGAGAGAGGCCAGGGAGAGGCCCAGCCTGTGAGGCAGGAGGGGGCGAGGAGGGGGGTGATGGGAGGCTCAGGAGAGGGGGAGGCTTCAAGGGCAAGGTGCCTCCGTCCTGTCAAACACCGCTGAGAAGTGGAGGAAGTTAAGGACAGAGAAGTGACTGTGGGTCTTGGCCACAAGGCGAGGGTTTTGGCAGAGCGTGTTAGTGAGGACTGTGTGCTGTGGCCGCAAGTGGGGCAGCAAGTAGGAAAGCTCACTCTACACGCAGCTGTTGGGAAGACGGACTGTGTGAAGGAGGGAAGCAAAGAGTGAGGGATCGAGTCGTGTTTTCCTCCCGTCCTTAAACTTTGCTACATGCACCTTCTCCCCTCTGCTTCCTCAGCGTCTCCAAATCCTGCGGCACCAACCATTCCAGCTGTGGCAGAAACTGCTAGCAGTTGACCCCAATATCTATTCTCATTCCCTTCCTTAGGAATGAAATCATCAATTCTCTTGTTGCGCATGTTCCCGCCCAGAATAAAGACTGTTTCCCAGTCTCCTCTGCATCTCGGCATGGCCGTGAGGCAGGGCTCTGGCCTTTGATATGCTGATGAGAGTGTGTGGGGCTTCCAGGAAATCTTAAACTGGAGGAGATCCTTCTTTAAATATATCTTTATTGATTTCAGAGAGAGGAAAGGAGAGGGAGAGAGAGACAGAAACAGCAATGATGAGAGAGTCATCCATTGGCTGCCTCCTGCACGCCCCCAACTGGGGATGGAGCCCGCAACCTGGGCATGTGCCCTGACCGGGAATCGAACCCTGATAGCCTGGATCCTAGGTCGATGCTCAACTGCTGAGCTACACCCGGCCGGGCTGGAGGAGATCCTTCTTTGAGGTTTCTTTTTTGCTGCTCAGTGGAGTGAAGGTGTGATGGCTGGAGCTTGAGCAGCCCTTTTGTATCATAAGGTGGAAGCTATATACTGAGGAAGACAGAGCTATAGAATAGAAGGAACCTGAATCTCTAATGATGTTGTGAACCTACCCACCTGACTCTGAGCTTCCTATATATGGGATTTCTATGTGGGTGAGAGAAATAAACTATTATCTTTTTACAAGCAACTGTTATCTTGGATTTTCTGACACTTGCAAAAACCTAATCCTAACCGATTGCTAGCAAAGCCGAGTCTGCCTGGGAGCAGAGGGAAGAGATGACCACAGCACCCTTTCACTTGAGCTTTCAGGAATGTGTGGCTTTGACTGTAAAGAGCAGGGCCGAGACCTCTAACCTCAGCTCTCAGACACTGGCTCTGAGGGCTTAGGAGGGAATTAGGAGCCTGCGCTGGAGGTTGATGACCGAAGAGTTTGCTCAGCCAGGACCGAGGAAGGCACCCAATATGCTGGCTATCTTGTTTTTGCCTCACCCCCAGCCCAGTTTGCTCCATGCCCTTCTCAACGCTGCCCTGTGCCAGGAGGCTGAGCCCTCTGGCTCCCTGCTGGGTTCGCCCAGTGGAAGTAGCTGCGGGGATTTGGGGGTGGGAGGAGGCTCGGCCCCACAGAGCTGGTAAGGCTACATCTCTCCGAGACTGCGACCGCCGCCGCCGGGCAGCCCCTCGTCCGGGCTGCAGCCTTCACGGGCTCACTCAGCACGTTTGCTGCCCTGACCCCTCAGACCTGGGGTGGAAATGGCATCTGTGTTGCCACTCTCTGGGCCTCAACATTCCTAGTTCCTCCCCTTAAATCTGGAAAGATTCCTTTCTTCACATCCCTTCATTTGCACCAACTGGGGGTGAATCTGGTTTCTTGCTGGGTCCCTGCCTGGTACGGGACCTTTTGTTTAGGGCACAAAGAAAGCCCGGGGCAGAGGCTGGCCCAAAGCTGAGAGAGAGAGAGAAAGAGAGAGAGAGGGAGAGAGAGAGGGAGAGAGAGAGAGCCAGAGGGGCAGAAACTGACCAGACAAAATAGGGCAGAAAGCTAGAAACAGAGAGAGATCAAAAAGGTAAGGACAGAGACGGAGCAGACAGAAATAGAGATGGAGAGGACAGAAATGGAGACAGGGAGGAAGGGCCGGGCGCGGAGGGAGGGACGTACAGACAGCCGGGGCCGGCGCAGGCAGGGAAGCGCAGGAGGACGGCGGGAAGAGACTGATACCCACAGGTAAAGTGACAAAGGATGAGACAGGCGCTCAAGCAGACGGGTTGGAAATGGGGCAGAGAGAGGGGTAAAGGGGAACAAAAGCCCGTTGAGTGACAGAGGATCCTGGGGGAAGCAGCATAGAGAGGAGAAGACAAAACCCCGGCACATTTATGTAATTAAAAGATCTCAGCCCTAAACCAAAGTTCCCCCTGCCTGCCGCCCTTCTGTGTCTCTTCTTCGCACAGTGGCCAATATGGTTTTTTTTCTGACCATCAGCTTAGGCTGGAGCCTTCTTCAGGGGCACCAGTTGCATCAGTGGGGACCCATTCCAGGGGCCTTTCATGCAGAGACTCAACAAGGGATGCAGACACAGGGGCGCAGGTGCCAGATGCTGAGTGGGAAGCTGTTAGCACCTGGGCCCCAAGGTGGGGGGTCCCTAAGGCAGTGAGTGCCGGAGCTGTGGGCAAGGCTGCCCCGCAGGGCTGGGGCCTTCAGTGGGGGGGGGGCACAGTCCCGGCCAAACCTGCACAGCAGGGAAAACGCTGGGGGAACCAACACCCCCACTCCTCTCTCCAACCTGCTGCTGTGCCCCATTGGCCGAAACCAAGGGGGAGCCGGAGGACTGGGAGCTGAGTGATGCAGTCCAGAGGGCTCAGCCTCCAGGTGCAGAAGAAGGGGGAGCAGGCTGGAGAGGACCGCTTGCTTAGCACCCTAGATCTCCTCTTCCCAGAGTGGGTTCAGAGAGGGCCGGCCCTGCCTGTTGGAAGCCACATGGTCAGGGATGTTCTAGGTTTCTCTTAGCCTCCGTTTCCTCATCTGTAAACTCGGAGTAAAAGAACGCCCCCTTCCTGGGGCTGTATGGGGAGGGGTAACCTGAGGCCGCACCTGAGGCAATGCCTGGCACAGTGCCTGCCAGGCTGTTGGTCTTGGGCATGGCTGGTGGGGCAGCTTTTCCCTTTCTGGTGCTGAGCACCCCCAGAGGGGAGATGCTGCAGTGGGCACCACTCTAGGGAGATGCTGAGCGTGGGCAGAGGCCCAGGACCCCTGCAGAGCCGCGCTGGGACACAGGACGGATGGGAGGGCCCAGGGGAATGAAGAGCAGATACCAGGCCGGGTGAGAGGAATCGAGAACAGCCGCTGGAGGTGATCGGGACTGAGTTTCATTTTATTATCTTTATATTTTTACTCCAGACCTTTCAAACACACAAGTCTGCTAAAGCAGCCAGAGTATTATAAAGAGCCCGTGCATATGCCAACACCCAGCCTCCACAGTGAATAATTCACGGCCAGTCTTGTCCCAGCTCTCCTCATATTATTTTGAAGCAAATTGCAGACATGTCATTTCAGCTGTAAATATTTCATATGTATCTAAAAAAGATAAGGACACTTTTAAAAATAACTTCAATACCATTGTCACGTAAATAATTAAAATGAAGTCTTTAACCCCAGCAGCGAGGAGCAGACCTAGCACCCAGATCTAGGCAACCGGTTCCATGCTCCAGTGAAAACCAGGGCTCCTTGGAGAAATGGCCTATTCTCGGACTCGGGATGAGAGATAACAAGCTGGATGGAGTAGCTGTAGCGCCAGCAAGTATGGAAGTGCTTAAATAAAGCAAAGCAAAAGCAAAAACAAAAACCCCACATTGATGGGAGTATGTCGAAGGGACACAGGAGCCAACTGAAATACGTCCCAGTGGCCAAAGTTGGAACAATTTGAGCAGCAAAATAAATATAGTAGTATTGGATTATTACCCAGAGTATAAAATAAATATCCCCAAGTCCATGCTGAAATAAATAATTGACTAAATAAATAAATGGGGGAGAGGAGAAATCTCCCATGCAGAAGAATTTCAAATAATTTATTTAGACACTCTGCCCTTAAGGGGGGGCAGCATGACTCCCCCACCTTTAAGTTTGGGCTGGTCACGGTGCCTTTCTTCCAAAGAGTACAGTGTGGAAGGGGGGAGGAGAGAGTAACTTCCCAGTGGAGAACCTGACAAACACCACCTCAACCTGGTGCTCAAGGTCAACATCAACAGGCACAAATCATGTTGATAGAATGTACCCTTTCTATGACGTGATAAACAGGGCACTTTACCTCTGTGATCTTCCTCTCTCAAACCCACAACCCCAGTCTAATCATGAGAAAAATATCAAATTCCAGTAGAGGGACATGCCACAGAATAATGTGACCGGTACTTCTCGAAATTGTTAAGGTCACTGAAAAGAGGGGAGGTCTAAGAAACTGCCACAGCCAGGAGGAGCCTCAGGGGACATACACTAAATGTGATGTGGTATTCTGGGTGGGATCCTGGCACAGAAAAAGTATACTAAGTAACAACTAAGGAAATTTGAATAAACTGTGAGTTTTAGTTCATAATAATGTATCAGTATTGGTCCACTAATTGTAACAAATGTATCATGCAAATGTAACATGTTAATAATAGAGGAAGCTGGGTGTAGTAGGGGAAGGGAAGGGTATATGGTGGCTCCTTGTATGTGCCCTCACCTGGGATCGAACCTGCAACCGGGGATATTGGGCCGATGCTCTAACCAAATGACCCACCCAGTGAGGGCCAACTTGCTGTATACTCTTTTCTCAATTTTGCTATATATCTAAAACTGTTCCAAAAGGAAGTTTGTTATTTAAAAAATTAAGTCTGGCCCTGGCTGGTGTGGTTCAGTTGGTTGGAGCACCGTCCATATACTGAAAGGTTGTGGGTTCAATTACCAGTCAGGGCACATAGCTGGGTTTTGGGTTCCACCCCTGGTCAAGGCAGGTGTGGAAGGCGACCAGTGGCTGTTCTCCCCCCCCCCCCCCAATCAATTAGCATATCCTCCAGTGAGGATTAAAAAGATGAATACATAAAAAAATTAAGTCTGTAATAGATCCAACAAATATCCAGTCAGTGTTCAAATGTTCAATCGTGTCACAAATCTATCTTTCTCTCGGCTTTGTAAATCAGGATTCAAATTAGGCCCGCATATTGCAGTTGGTTATGGGAGTTTTGAAGGAGGTGATGAAGGGAGAAAAGACCTTTTAGCATCATAGGGGCCTTGGGCAGGAGAATTGGGGGGGCGGGGGTGTCTGCTTGTCTTGGCCTGAGCAGAATATGGGGAAATGAGGTCTCGGGGTGGGACCATAAGGCAGCTGGCACCACATCTTTAAAGGGAACCTGACAGATTAAAACAGGCTCCAAATGACAAAGTTCAAGGTCTTGCAAGTTCCCTGCCTCTTGTTCATTGTGCTATCACTGATCTGCCTCCGGGATATCGTCGTGAGAGAGGGACGAGGGCTTCAGACTCAGAGAGAGGGACGAGGGCTTCGGACTCAGATTTAAGGTTAAATCTTTGCTCTGCAAGTAACAACCTCTCTGAACCTCGGTTTCCTCACCTACCAAATCTGACTTATTTTCAACCTTTCAGGGCTATTGTGAAGATTAAATGAAATAATGCTCCCGTAAGTGCCTGGAGCTGTCTTTCCCTCTCTTTCGGGACAGAAGAAAGAGGCAGCTACTGCTAATCTAACACCAACATTTATTTGAAGAAAGGAGGGTAAGGCGCGGTCACGGCCCTGGGGAGTGGGAGGCCTCCCTGGCAGAGGGCGCACGCGGACCTTTGAGAGGTGAGTTCTTGGCGGGGGTTTTGATAGTAGTCGGAGACCAAATTGGTCCTGGGCCAGCTGTCAAAGGGCCTGGGAGGGGTTGGAGGCTCAGGAAGACCCGTGGTCTGACCTGGGGGGGGGGCAGACCTATCTTGAGGGTCATCATGTGGGAAGCTGACTGAGGCTCTACAGGGGTCGGTCCCTCAGAGAGTAAGTGGGCGGCTCCTTGGGTGACAAGGGGAAAGGGTTTGAGGGGCGGAGTGGGAAGCTGGGGTGGGCAGGGGATGAAGCATCCCCTGTGCCCTCAGGTGGCACCCAGAGAAGCAGGGCCCGGGGAGGTGGGGGTTAGGGAGAAAGACGCATCTCCCCATCAGGGGCCTGCTTCCCATCACGGGCCCTGGGCCGAGCCCCCAGCCCCCACCCTGGCACCTGCCCGGGCACTCAGAGGAAGGCCTTGCTCCTGAGCGAAGCGGGGAACAGAGTCAGATCAGAGTGGAGAGGGAGCCAGAGGGAGGAGGCATCGGGAAAGAGATGGGCACTAGGAGGCAGCCGCAGAGGGGCCCTGAGGGGGACAGAGGCAGAGAGACCAAACAGACAGGAGGCAGGGCTCCCGAGCAGGCCGAGGGGCAGCACACAGGCAGAAGGCAAGGACACGGCCACACACGTGGCTTCTTCCTCCTGTCTGCCTGAGTGTCCGCCCCTGGTCCATCTCACACGCGGCCTGGAGATGGAGCTCACCTTTCCTTAAAAAAAACAAAACAAAACTGGGAGAGAAGGGGGAGACCCTCCAGGATTGAGAGCAAGTCCCATGGTTGGGGGAGGGGTCAGGAATCTCTATCTCCCAGGGAACCCTCACCCCAGGTTCCTGCCTCAGGCTCCTTTCCCAGGCTGTTTGAATGCTGTTCCCACCACCCAGAATACTTTGCCAGTCCCCCCCGCAGCCTGATGAAAACTCGACCCGACCTGCAAAACCTGCTCAAAGTCTCGACTGTGTTTCACCCTAAAGCATTCCTTGCTTAGGTCCCCTTAGCACCTCGGTCTTCTCTCAGGGTCTTGATCTTCTCTCAGGGTCGACCACATAGTTTTTGCCCCTGGCGTTAAGGCATGCTTATGGAAAGCCTTATCGTATCATAGTGTTTTTTTTTTTTTTTTTTCTTTTTACGTATCGATCTGTCTTTCTAACCGGCATTTCCACATAGATTGGGACTGGTGATCTGGATCATGCCTCTCCCTGAGATGGGTCTTCAAACTCACTTGCCAAATGGATGAAAGGCCACCGAACCCACCGCACTGCATCCCACCCTCCCTGGGGACCGTGACATGGCTCCCCTGTCTCAGTCCTTCAAGGTCCAAAAAGAAATGAGCTCAAAGGTGCCAGCCATGCTTCCAAGTTCCACTGTGACACAGTCATGGGTCATACACCCTAAGAAGCCATTGTGGCTTTATCAAGCCTGGCCGGGGTGGGATCCCTGGAAGTGCCCTGCATGCCAATCTCCCCACATCCTGTGCCACAGATGGCCTCGCGGAGAGAGCCCTCAGCTCATTTGGGGTGCTCTTTCCTTCCCTAAGAGATGGGACAGTCACCCCACTTCTTAATTTTGTGATGGGTTCTGGGAAGGAGGATGTTAGGGCCCAGAGTCAGGCAGGGAAACCAACCTTCATACAGCCCTGGTCCCCCAAACCCATGTCCAGGCCATGCAGTGCTGGGCGGAGGAGGGCCCCTTGCCTGAACACAATATGCTCAAGGCCCTACTTGAGCAGAAAGCAAGGCCCAAGATAGGAAACCCAGGGGGCTCCAAGGGGGAGGTGAGACCTTTAGAGACCCCTGCTAGGCTCCTGGGACTCGGGGTACTGGCTTTCTCACCCTTCCCCCTTCTGGTGCTCCCATGCTGCAGGTGCCCACGGAGTCCACCAGGCACGGCCTTGCATTTTTTCTTTCCTTTCCCAGCCCCACCAGCACAATGTCTCTCCCCACCTCAGGAAGCTGTCCTCCCACCTGGCCCCCTGAGGGTCCTTTCTCCTTCGCCCCCCTGGATACCAGCCACCTTGATGGCATTTCTATTCAGAGGTTGACAAGAAACTTACACACTAACTCTGAATTCAGTTTGATCACACGCAGGACCTGTATTTGTACAGTCATGGAGCTGGAATCCTAGGGCTGGAATTGATTTTGGAGCAAGTAAGCCAAAGGGGATCCAGGAATTTGTTGGGCACCACATATCTTTGTTCCCCACAGGGGACCTCCAGTCTGTGCTGAGACAGTTGTGGTGACCGGAAGCTCGGTGCATCAGGGCTGCCCACTCGGCCGTAAAATAATCCCGAACCACTAGGAACGTCTTCTTTCTTTGAAACCACAACCTGGGCTCCTGTTTTTGGGGTGTGTGTGTGTGTGTGTGTGTGTGCGCGCGCGTGCGCATGGAAGAGACACTACGAAGCACACAACCAGTTTTTTAGGAAAGAGCAGTTTTATTGTTGTTTTTATGCAAAGAGCTTTATAACCTGTTTGCTGTTAACCTGCCCGAGTTAGTGGCTGAAGTGCAGCATCGCTGAGGGTTTACCTGTGCAGACAGCCTGGGGGGGACGAGAGGGGCTATAGTGTAAAGCAGGGCAGGGGAGGGGAGGGGCGGGGCGAGATTGAGACTAGCAGGGAGGAGCAATGTCCAGCATCCAGGGTAAGGAGGTAACCACAGGCCTAAGGCCTTCAGGAGGAAACGAAGGAAAGCAGGAAGAGGCTGGGCTGGTATGAAAACATGCAGTTGGTGAGGAAAAGAAGGAAAACTCGAGGCCTTCTATTCACAAAAATCCCCAGAGAAAGGGCTTTACTTGGCAACCTTGGGCAAGTGACTTAATCGCCTGGGGCCTCAGTATCTTCATCTGGAAAGTGGGTATAATATTAGTACCTGCCTCCTAGGCTTGTGGAGATTAAATGAGACACATTGTGAAGCTGCGCCTGGCACACAGTAAGTGCTCAATAAAATTCAGCAATGATTGATACGATACAATATTATATTACAAATAATATGTTACGACGTGCTCTTTTCTGGGCCCCAACTCTCCTTCAGCTTCAAAATCTGGGCTCCCATTCCGCATCTGTTTAACAAATCTGTTCCTCCCACTTGTGTGGTTTTGCTCCCTGCTGCAGACAGCAGCCAGGGCTGGGTGGAGCCGGGCAGAGGCTCCCCTGTCCATTACTCAGGGTTTCCAAGGCCCTGGCAAGGACTCCCTCCACCTCCTTCTCTCCAGGCAGCTCCCAGCTCCTGGGGACAGGAAGTGTGTATGTTTGGAGAGGGACAAGTCTTCCCCTTATTGTGCCCAGAGCCAGCATCCCAGAAGCAGGCCCTGGGGCTCTCTGTGTTGGCCGCCACTGGGCACCTGCACCAGCCTCTTCTTCCAAGCCCTGCAGGGGTCCAGATGGCTGGACAGCCAGGCAATCTGCCTGCTAGCCTGGGGCCTGGCACACACCTGCTGTGTGACCTTGGGCAAGTCCCTTCCCCTCTTTGGGTCTCGGTTTGCTTCTGTGATTTAAAAAAATACGGAGAAAAGAATGACAATTTCTTGATTTGATGGTGTAAGTTATTAAGAGAGAAGAGAGAAGGGAAAATTAAGGAAAGCAGGGATTTTTGTCGGGGAGAGTCCAGGCGCTGGTCGTCAAGGCAAAGCGACTGGGGAGGGGGGTTACATGAATACCCCCCTCTCCTACCCAGGTCATCTCAGGAATGGGGACCCAGTTAGACCAGCTCTGGACTCGGACTCGGGGAACACGTCCCTCTGCTTTTCTTCTCCGATTCCAGCCCGGCTTCTTCCAGGGGCTTTAACCCTATTTACAGAAATGGGAATTTGCATGATGAAAATAACTCCAGCCGGACTGCGATTTTACTGCGTTTGGCACCGGGCTCGGAAAAAGCGGCTGCATAGCCAATTACTGGAATTTTTAAACACAAATAATATTTTACGGGATCAGTGGGCTGGCGCGGGGCCGCCGCACCCGGCGCGGCTCCTCCGCCCACAAACAAGCTCCGATTGTGCGGCGGGCGAGCGCGCCAGCCCCGGGCCCGAGCCGCGGGCGGGCGGGGGTCCCGCGCGGGCAGGTGCAGCGCGGGGCTCGACGGCCGGGCGCGGGGCCGGCGGGAGGGAGCGTCGGCCCGGCCGGGCCCGGGCGGGGCCGGGCGCCCGGCTCACCTGCCGCCCGCGCCTGGAAGCGTTTAGCGCGAGAGGGCGCGCCCGGGGCTCGCTCCCCCGCCCGGCGGCCGCCCGCTGGGCCTGGCCCGCGCCCGCGCCCTTGGCACGGCCATGGCCGCCGCGCCGCCTCCGGAAGGCCGGCTTCCCGGAACGCGCCCGAGGGCGGCGGGGAGTCCGCGCCGAGGCCCCGGAGCCACCCCTCGCTCCCCTCTCCCGCTGGCGCGCTGAAGGCCGACTCCGGGGCCGCGGGCTGCGCCCAAGAGCCCCGTGCAGGTCGAGCGGCCACAGCCAAGGGCACAGGCGTCCGCGTCGTCCCGCCACGGGGCCTCGTGCCCGCGCGCCCGCGCCCGCTGGGCCTGGCCGGGGCCCCGGGAGGCGGGCCACCCTGGCGGCCGCCCGCAACCTCGCCCGGGCCCGTCCTGGGCGCTCCGCCCGCCTCCCGGCCCCGCGCCCGGCCCGGCGCCCGCCCCGGCGCGCACAGGGTTAAGCAGGAGCAGGTGTGCAGCCAGATGCCGCTGACCACCCCGCCCCCGGAGCCCGGTCGGCCTCCGCCTCCTCCGCCCACCCGCTCAGAACCAAACAGTCCCAAATAAAAGTGCTATTGTTGCCTCTCCCCACCCCCGTCGCTGCCCCGCCACCTGGAGCGGAGCCCGGTCCCCTCTTCACCTGCCCCGGGGCCGGCCTGGGGGAGGGGAGTGGGGCCTCCCGGCGGGGACTTCCGCTCCCCCTGCCTCCCCGCTTCCCCTCCCCGTGTCCCCAGCACTGACCTCTGGGCCAGTGGCGGGGCCGTGACTTGGGGGGGGGGCTCCTTTCTGGCCTGAGAGCTGGGCCTGGCCCCCTCGCCCCTCCCTCCAGCCCCGGGCGCGCGGCGGGCGCGCGGCGGGCGCGCGGCGCTGGGAGAGCTGCAGGCCCGCGCGGGCGCCTAGGACAGTGCCAGGCTCCCTGCGGCTGGGCCACTGCAGCTGGCATTTTTTTTTTTTTAAATTATTTGTCCGTCAACAAGACAAAGAAGGCGAGTAAGAGTGATGACTCCCTTTCTACAGACCAAGAAGCGGGGGCTCAGAAGGGTGGGATGTTTAGCCCCCAGTCACAGGGCTGGTAAACGCTGGGGCTTCCTACAGAAATCAGGTCGGTCCACTCGCCTGGCGCCGCGGGGCCTCGGGGGCGCTCATCTGACGGCCAAGGAATGCGGGACCCCGGAGACTGGCGGCCTGGCACCGCCCTGACTCACTCTGGGACCTTGGACGAGTTACTCCTTCCCGGGTCCCCTCGTTCCTAAATCGACGGGAGTGGACCAGCGTGATTCCTGGATTCTCTCGGAATCCAAGCGGCTGGCTGACCCCCAAGGTCTAGGGGACCCGGGTGGGACCCCACGAGTGAACGAGACAGCCGCAGCGTGTGCAGAGGGAAGAAAAGGTTTCCCCTTTCGCTCCCCATCTCCACCAGCCTTCCCCCGCCCTGCCTCCATCCCTCCCCGCCGGCCCCGGGGAGGCTGAACCGCGAGGTTAAATAAATATCTGACGGTGGCCCAAGGAAACGAGTCAAGACGGTTGCCGAGAGAAGAAACCCAGACCTCGGAGAAGATCCGCCCCGGAGCCAGCAGCCCCGCTCCGCCCCCGACGCAGGCCGGGCCCCGGCTGGTGCGGGCCTCGCCCGAGTTCCCGGGACCCCGGCGGGCGCGGCGCGGCCCCTCCGCCCGACCTGCCCGCTCGGCGCGCCGCGGGCTGGGGCGCGGGGCGGGGGGCGCGCGCGTTACCGTATTTCCTCGCCCGCGCCCTCGGTTTTGAGCGCAGGTATTTAACTTCTCCAACCCACGGGAGAGCCCTCTCCGTCGTGTGGAAAGAGCTCTACCGGGAGTCAGGAGAACCGAGATGGTGTTTTTGTTATCTTAGCTCTGCGGCGATCTCTCTTCTGACCCGAAGACCTGTAAATCCTGTTTCCTATTTCCCTCGGACCGGGCGGGCTAGCGGGCGCTGCAAATTCAACATGCCCAACCTTGAAACCCTGATCTCCCCGCCCCCCCTGCCCCCTGACCTGCGCCTTTCAATCTTCCCCATCTCAGAATAGGGCAACGTCGTCTTTCCAGTTGCTCGAGAAGAAAATCTTCCCTTTCCTGTCATCTTTCAGCCAAATGCCTTAGCAAATCTTGTTTACCTTCAAAATATGCCCAGAATCTGCTACTCTCCCCAGCTTCCCCCACTGTTCCAAGCCACCGTCTTCTCTTGCTTGGATTATTGGGTGATGCCTCCTAATCTGTCCCTCTGCATCCCTGTGCCCCTTAATCTGTCCTCAACAGAGCAGCCAGAGTTATCTTTTTAAACAAAAGTCAGATCATGTCCCTCAAAATCTTCTAACGGCGGCACACCTCTCTGCCCTTCCCTCCCACTCCACTCCCCTCGCTCTACTCCAGTCACACCGGCCTCCTCTGTTCCACAGGCAGGACAGCACACTTTTGCCTCAGGGCCTTTGCACTTGCTATTATCGCCTTGGCCTGGAATAATCTTTTCCCAGATTCCTACACCACTCCCTCTTCTTACTTTGCTCAGGCTCCCTCTACTCTCCCCCGCTTAGTACCCACAGGCCCCACCTCTCCGGTCCCCTGCTTTAATTTTCTCAGTAGCATTTATCACCGTGTAACATGCTACATAGTTACCTGCTGACTTGTTTGCCTTTCTCCTTCCACTAGATTGCAGATGCTATGAAGGCAGAAGCTTTAAAAAAAATCTCAGCCTCAAAAGAAGCCTTCCCACATAGTAGGCACTCAAAACTATTTGTTGAATAAATAAATGAAGGACTGAACTAGTCCCTTCCCTTCCTGGGCCCTACTTTCCTCGCCTGTAAAAGTGAGTTGGATCCAATGAAAGTCCCCCTCAGCTTTGAGAGTCCCATGGCTCCCCCCAAACCTTACCTGCTAAATGTCAGGTTCTAGGCCTTCTACAACTCACTCGGGGCTGGGGTGGGAGGGGGCTGGGAAGTGTAGGCCAGGTTTTGTGGGAGGGGAGACCTGAGGCTAGGCTTGCTTGGGAGGGGATGGCAGGGGAGCCCCTCCTCCACTGAAGGAGCTGCCCCTTCCTTGCACTCGCATGGACCACTCTTTTCTCTGACCAGAAGGCCTCTGGTCACCTGGAGAAGCCGAGCTGGGGGATGGCGGCTTTGTAAAACACCCCCATGAGACGCGGAGGACTGGTGACTTAGAGGGGTGGAAGGTAGACTGAGGAGGGTTCTGAAGGCTCTCCAGAAATATGGAATTGTCACCTTTCCTGATACTTTGAGGGATCAGGACTGGTAAGAGGGGAGGGGATTGCTAATCAATCATTCATTTGTTCAGGCTGCATATGCTTAAAATTTATTTACACACTGGTCCCCAGGGCAGAGGTGCAGGGACTCCTAATGTAGAGCGGATAACCTGACATGAATCTGTGAAGGCTGAAGGTTCTGAGAGGCACTGGGAATTCAGGGCGAATAGACTTGGTTCCCGCTCTGGAGCAGCTCAGACTAGTATCTAATAAATGTAAAACAGTGGTTAATGTGTTATAAACAGGCAACTTGTTTGGGAGCAAATGGGGCAATGATCCCAACTTTTCCCACCGTGGAGGGGATGTCAAAGGAGGTCTTCTGGAGAAGGTGACACACCTGAGCAAGACTCGAAAGATAAAGAAAGGCGGGCAGGGCTCTTGGCAAGGGCATGAATGCAGTGCCTGAGCTTCCCAGTTGTGGAGCTGATATGTTAAGAGGCAAATGTTGTGGCTCTGGAAGGTGAGACTGAGGAGCAGAGAGCTGCCCCAAGGTGTCAGCTAGCTCTGTGTCTGTGCTGACCAGCGCAGGGCAGAGAAGGCTTGCCTCAGGGAGGCTGCATCCTAGTCCAGAGGGACCCTCATTCATTCGAGAAGCATCTTTGAAGGACCTGCCTGTGCCCAGCCTGGGACAAGGCCCCAGGGGAGGCAGGGACATGCAGAGTGAGACCTGGGCCAGGGGTCAGTGAGACAGCTGTGGTCCTGATTGGTTTGGGGACCCTAGGTGAGCCTGAGACTGCCCTGAGCCTCAGTTCTCCTAACCACAGAGGTGACAGATTCCACCTGCCCGGCATGACTCACGGAATCCATTGAGGAACCAGTGAGGTAATCTCACCATATGCACTTAAAAGTATAAGACAGAGAGACAAGAAATAACATAAAGCAAGGTCTCGGTCCTTCAAGAGCTTAGGGTATGGTCTTTGTAGCATAGAACCCCCCAGCCCAGGCCCCCCAACCTTACATTTTAACCCTGGCCTTGGGGACCCTTGGAACTTGCCAACTCCTTCCACTTGTGTTGGCTTCCACCCTGACCCCAGACTTCCAAGAGGAGGCTCCCCCTTGTGGCGCCTCCTGGAATAACAGGTCTCTGAGCAAGAAGAGATGGGGTGAGATTGACCCCAAAAGGGGAGCAGGAAAGGGCCTAGAAGAGGAGGAGGAATCCGAAGACCTGGGGAAGAAACAGGGCAAAGCTGCTAAGAAAGTAATGTAAAGAAAGTAAAACAGAACGGTAGACGGGAAGCTCCCTGGGACCTCCTCCCACACCCATTTTACACATGAAGAAACTGAGGTTCTGTGAAGGAAGTTAGAGGCAGGACCGAGACTCCGGTGCGCATAGCCTCCTACGCAGGTGCTCACTCCATCACACCAGGTATCACATGCAGCTCAGTGAGCAAACAGTCCGGACTGCAAGCTCCCCCTACACCTGGCAGCATCCCCTGAGGGTCTCTGCCATGTAGCAGCCTCGCCCAGGGCAAAGATTCCCAAATGGCAGAGATTCTGCAGCCAGAGCTGCTGGTGTCGCCTCAGAGCTAATCCATTCTGGACCCAGAGGTCAGAGGTAGACAACTTGCTGGGATTTCTGCCTTTCCTGGGGTATGGGTGCCAGGGTGAGAAAGGGGGACACACCCAAATCCACACCGAAATGACCAACTCACCCAGAGGGGTTGCAAGTACGGAGTACTTTAGCCAAAGTTTTTTTTAAAACTGCACTTTCTAATTCAGTCCTTGCTGCTATTATTAGCCCGCTTTAGAGATGAGAACAATGAGTCACCAAAGGACCGAGTGACTTGCCAAGGTCAAGAAGCACAGTAGTGAAGGACCAGTGCAGTGTATACAGAAGGCACTTGCAGATGCATTAGGTGCCCGTGACCGCATCTTGTTTTTGTGGAGCTGATTTTAGAAGGAACTCTTCCCAGCCTGTGGTCCCCTCCTGCAGCAGGGAGATTTCTCCTGCCTTCCTTGGATCCTGGCAGCCAGGAGGCCTTGGGCCGAGGAAGGGGGGCTGCCTGCCTGCGGGGAGCTGAGGGGCTGACAAACAGCCTCCCCCTGGCTGGCTGAGGGGGGGCCTGGGTTTCTGCTCACCGCAGGGGTTGGAAAGCAAAGGTGGGCGCGAGGGCCACTGTGCAAAGGTGCTGATGTCGTCAGGGAACCCTGCTGCCCTGGCCCGTTGCTACATCAGCAGGGTGCTCCATGGATGGAGGAAGCCCTGGGATCAGGGGTGGAGCACACTGCGTTCTGGGTTCAAGTGCTGTATGATGCCGCCCGGTGTGGGGCAGTGGTGGGAACCCAGCCTTGGAGCCAGGCTGCCTGGGTTCGCATCCCAGCTTTCCCACTGGATAGATAGATCTGTGGCCTTGACTTCGCCTCTCCAGGCCTCTGTTTTCTTATCAGTAAAATGGGAGAATAGCAGCATCTACTCAAAGACTGTTGGAAGCATTCAATGAATGAATCGTGTTAAGTACCTAGGAAAATCCCCGGCATATAGTAAGTGCTCAATAAACCTAACCTATTATTAGGAAAGACCCATCTGAGTTCCAAGATCGTCACTGCACAGTGAAAGGGGTTGGGTCAGAGGAGTGATTTCCAGTTGTAAGGGCCACGGCTCTCTGGGGAAGGTTGTTACTTGTTTTCAGAAGGAGCGAAACTATAGAAAGGAAAGCCTGGTAAACGTTCAGTGGTGAGGGTTTCCCTGAGGGGCTGATTCGCAGGACCAGGACTTTCCTGCGATCCCGGCTCCCACCTTCTTCTGTGGCTCTGGGGTTATCTTTTCAGTCTGGAGGATGAAAAGTCCAGGGAAGTGTTGGGCTGGATGAGTGGGGACCCCAAATCCAGACCTGGCAGCTGAAGCCTTGGTGCCCAAATCTTCCCTGGAGGTGAATCCCAGGTCCTGATGTTCCCGGATTATCCTGTGTCCAGAATCTCCCTGGGGGTGGATTTGGGCGGAGGAAGAAAGAGAGGCCTTGGGGGCGAAGGGCAGGCAGGTAAAGCTCCTTGCCCATCATGTTTACTGAACTGCACTGAATTATGACTAAATGCCAAGCTCTGGCTTCAGGCAGTTGCCTAAATCATTTAGAGGTTGACAGAGAAGGGAGGGAGGGCACATGGGGAGCTTGGGGGAGAATGTTCTTGTAATTCTTCAGTCTGAGGTACATTAAGGAGCCATAAGCCATGTCGAGAGCTTGAATTACATTAGAGAGATTATCCTGTTACAGTTCATAATCCTGGATAATATACCGTCTTGGAGCACACCTGCCCATGATAAATCTCACCCTGTAATGGCCTGACCCTGGGGACCCAGGGAGGCTGGGGCAGCTGGCAGGGGCTATCGGCATGGACCTGTGAGTCCCCCTGACTTATCTTCACGGCCCTACCCCTGCCTCAGCCCGGAGGGCATGGGTATAGCTGGAAGCTTCAAACTTCTCCATCTCCATTCAAGGTGCTTGGCTCCCTAGGGCCCCTCCAGCTTTAAACCGACCCCACGAGTCCACCACCTCCTGGGGCTGGGGGGGGGGCAGACCATTTGCATTTCAGTCTCCAGGCTCTTCTCTCCCTGAATGCGTTCCCCTTCATCTCTCCAAATCCAGCTGGCAGTTCCTGATTCATGAAGACCTCCCGGAGAACACACATTGACATCTTAGCTCCATCTTAAGTCACTGACCTTCCCCTGTGAATGGGTGTGTCATCTGCCACCTATAAACGTTTTCTGAGCATCTGTCTGTCCAGCTAGACTGCAAGTACCATGAGATCAGGAGCCATGACTGCCACAGCACGAGTGCAGCAAGCTTAGATGACGTGCCCGGGATCATGCAACTAGTTAACAGCAGAGTCAGGATTCAAACCCATTGGTCCGGCTCCAGAGCCTGTGCTTTTGGCCGCCAAGGAGCACGGTCTCTCTGACCTGTCCAGTTTCACTGTGGGCCTGGCCTCGCTTCCCACGAGCTGGCAGATCCTTACTAGATCCCACCTCCCTTACACTGGGGCCCTTCACAAGCCAGAGGGGTGACTCTCCTATGGTAGATCTTAGGGTGGGATGGCACCTGAGCCTTCCAGATCCATCCCCAGCCTTTTCAAGTGGCTCACTCCACTGTGTGGCCTCACTGATAAGCCCCGTTAGCTTGGCAGCCCTGTCCTAGACCTAAGGCTGTCTTCTCTGTAGCCCACTGCTCTGTCCTACTTGGTCCCCAGCTCCTGGTGGGCCTGGAGGTATCTGGGTACCTGCCACATGTCCCTGCTGTCTCTGCATGACACCCAACCCCCATCAGCCTCAGTTTCTGCTTTACTCTCCCGCTTCCCATCCTCGAACACACATTCCGTGTGATTCCACGTGTGCCTCTACCTGGGGCCACTTTGCTGGAGCCCCTGGTTGAGCTATGCCGCTGGGCTTCAGCTAATGCAAGTCACTCTGGGTGTCCCCAAAAGCAGCCGCAGCTACCATGTATCGCGTGCCCCCAAAGTGCCAAACCCCGATTTACGCTCTGCACCGGCATTATCTCAATGCCCCCAGCTCGGCACTGGGAAATGACTGCTACATCATTTGCCTTTTGTGGGTGGGAATGTTGCGGCTCAGAGAGGCTAAAAACAGCGTCAAAGGTCAACAGCTAGTGAAGAGCAGAGCTGGGATGCAAACCCGTGCCAGAGTACGCGTGCGGACCCTTGCCTCGCTGCCTCCCAGCCACCTGGGCTGTCTCCCCAGCTCCAGCCCCACCCAGGCCCACCCTGCTCATCGCTGCCGACCCCCGCACATGTCTCCAGCGCCTTCCTCCTGCCTTTCTCCTGCCACGGTCCAGAGCTCCCCTGCGTGCCAAGCCCCCCAGTGCTCCGAGGACCCGTCCCCTCCCTGTGCACCTCCACGCCATTCACCCAGAGCCGGGACCACGGCCGTCTGACCATCCGCCCATCCATTCACCCCCATCTTTCATTCACGGACTCCGGGAACGTCAGGGCGACCAGGGGCCTTAGAGACGATCTGGTCCGCTGGTTTTTTAATCGGATGCATTTTTCAAAGAAAAGCTTCTGTGGAAGTTGTACAGAAAAATAGGATCAATGAGCAGCTGGATGAGTGTGTGGGAGGTGGGAGGTTGGGGGCGGTGTCCAGACTCTTGTCTTCTCCCAGGGACCCCCTGCTCTGTCGTCCCAGGGTACAGCTGGTTGGGGGCTGTGTCCAGACACCCAGTCTGCGGGAACCTGCTGCCTTCGGTCGCTGAGCGTTACCATGACAGCGACGCATTCGTCCCCAGCGCCGAGCGACACCTGGGCCCTGACCTCCGCTGCTCCCTTTACAAAGCCACATGCCCTTGGACAAGTAAAGCAGACAACCTTCAGGGCCCTTCCTCTATTTCCTCCTCTGAAAAATGGGCATAACAACAGGACCCACCTGTTGCTGTGTAATGAACCACCCCAGAGCGTGGTGGCTTAAAACCGCCATGGTACTATGTGTCCTGGCCTGTGGGCTGGCCGGGCTCTGCTTGGCGGTTCTTCTCCTGGACTCGTGGTTGGTAGTTGTGGTCGATGGTGGCTGGGGCTGCAGTCACCTGGAGGACTGACCCAGATGCTGGGAGGGCCAGGCCCTTGTGCTCCACGGACCCTCATGACTTCTCTCCTCCACATGGTCCCACCAGCTGGGTAACCAGACTTATTTCACAGTATCTCAGAGCTCCCAGGGGCACGCAAGTGGGAGCCTCCCGGCCTCCTTAAGACTTAGGCCTCCCCCTAGCTGGTGTTGCTCAGTGGTTAGAGCGTTGGCCCGCGGACTGAAGGGTCCTGGGTTCGATTCCAGCCAAGGGCACATACCTCGGTTGCAGGCTCCATCCCCGGCCCCAGTCAGCCAGAGAATGAGAGGCAGCCCATCAACGCGTCTCACTCACATCGATATTTCCCCCTCTCTCCCTTCCACTCTGTCTGAAAAGCAAGGGAAAAAATATCCTCAGGTGAAGATTAATAAAATAAAAAAAAAGACTTAGGCCTCACTTCTGCTGCATCCTGTTGGTTAACATCGAGGGGAAGAGAAATGAACGCCAGGATTTGCAGTCCTCTCTAACCCACGCAGCCTGTGTGACCTTGAGCAAGAACATTAGGTGACCTTTCTAAGTTTCCACCTGTGTTCTCCCCGGTGAAGAATAAATACATCGATCCATGGAAAGTACTTAGAACAGTGCCCGGCACAGAGTAAGCACTCACTACATGTTAGCTGGTACGGTTTTTATTTCTAACCCGTACAGCTAGCACTCTGCTAGGTAACTGGTGGGGTGGGGTACTAGAGTCATGGCAAACACAGTTTATACTCCTGATAATAAATAACCTAGTTCATGAGATAAAATTAACACATGCAGAGATCAAAGTGCTAATTCAAGGCGTTGTGTAATTACGGAGCCCCTGAGAGGTACAGATAACACACTTGAGGAAGTTGGAAGACAGAGATCGGACGGGGGGCTGGGTGGCCAGTGAAGGCTTTAGGAGGGGGTGCCCTCCGCGGGCGGGGCGGCCTGAAGGCTCAGCACAGGCTCTGAGCCAAACTCTCTGTTTTCAGATCTTTGCTCTGCTACTTTACGGATGTGCCCTTGTGACCTAGCGAGATGCTCAGCCTCTCTCTGCCTCAGTTTGCTTTCTGTAACATGTATTTATCTCACAAGGCTCAAGTGAAGAGAAAATGACTCGCCTCCTATAAAGGGCCACAGTGTTTCCATGGGTTTAAGTCCTCGAGTTAACCTCGGCATCCCAAAAGGGACACGACTGGCCAGGTGGGGAGGAGGGACAGAGGTCTCCAGGTGGATGGGAGCAGTGACTGCATGTGTAAAGCAGGAAGGCGTGTGCGTGCGTGTGCGTGCGTGTGTGTGTGTGTGTGTGTGTGTGTGTGTGATGCTCAGGGACAGAGAGAGCAACTGAGCCCAGATGGAGAGGCGGAGAGGCGTGTGGGGTGGGCTGTGGGGAGCCTTCGAGCCCGGTTAGAATAGTTTGGACTTGACCCTTAAAGGTTTCTAACAAGGGAGGGATGCCATCTGGGCTGTGTCTTTGAAAGAGACTCCTGGCAGTGGCGTGCAGGTGGGTTGAAGACAGAGAGATGGCTTAGGAGGGTATTGCCAGGGTTCCTGAGCCCGGGCGGAGGCCGAGGGAAAGGGCAGGGCCTGGACGCCTGGAGAAGGAATCACTGCAGGTCTGGGGGACCCCGGCTTCCTGCCCACTGCGCCCCCTGGGCCTGGCTGCTGGTTTCTGCTCCGGCTCTCTCCCTTCTGGGCCAGGCTGGAAGGCTGCATGCAGGAAGGGGTGTGCACAAGGCTGGCCCACCCCCACAGAATGGACTGGACCCCACCTGGTCTCACAATGTGGACCTGGACTGAAAGCAGCAATCCTGGGGGCTGGGTAGGTTGTGGCCCAAACCAGGCCTGTATCCCCCGAGTGGGAGCTGAGCAGGAACTCAGCACCGATCTCTGTGTGTGTGTATATGTGTGATAGTGTGTACACGAGAGACTGTGTGTGTGTCACAGTGTGTATCTGCTGTTTGTGTGTGAGAGGGATTGTGTGAGTGTATCGCTGATTGTGTGAGATTGTGTGAGTGTATCTGCGGATTGTGAGAGGGATTGTGTGTGAGTGTATCTGCTGTTTGTGTGTGAGAGAGAATGTGTGTGACAAAGAGGGAAGAGCGAGGACCATATGTCTGTTTTCTTTGAGAAACAGATGTCTCTCTCCTCAAGGGGGTGCGTCAGTGAGAGAGGAGAGAACTGGGTTAGAGAATCACCTCCAAGGTACCAAGTAAGCTGTCTCATGTACAGGGCCCCTGAGTGCGTCAATATTTCCGATTTTTCAGATATTTTCCTTTTTTCTCCCTTTCTAAATATCCCCCCACATTGTTTTTTTTTCTGCCTCTCTCCCCCAAGCTTGGCCACTCAGGTGCGGCCACGGGCCCGGTGTGCCCTCCTTCAGGAGGTGAGCGTGTGGGGGGGTCCTGGTGACAAGGGGCCTGAGGCTCCCTTGGCCAAGGCCCGCCCAGGGCGAGGTGGGTGATAGAGCAGGTAACTCTCTCCCTCTCGCCACAGCCCTAACTTGCTTTCCCTCTGCCATTCTGCCAACAAGCCCTTAATAAGCATAACCGATGGCTCCGGGGTGGTCCAGGCCCAGGCCCGGCCAGCACCCTGCTCCGGGTGGGGGGAGGGAGCACCTCGTTTCTCACGGAGGCGGGAGGTGCGGGATGGGCATCTCCTCTGCTTGGGCTCTGCCCTTCTCCCCGCGTTTCTGGTGAGGAAGCGAGCGGCCCGGTCGAGCCCCATCCCTGCCTCGCTCAAGCTGTGGCCTCTGCCCAGGGCGTCACCTCCCTGACCCCTGTCCCTTGGCCGCAGGCAGGATTCTGATGACGCCTGTTGCCGGCTGCTGGAAGGATGCAATGAGCAAACGAACCTGGGTGCCTACCAAAGGCATTGTCTCTCTCTTTTTGGCGTATTTTTTTTTCCTTAAATCTTTCGTTTCACTTACTTGCTAAGACTTTACTGAGCTTTTGAGCTACCACGTGTGGGAGAAAGAGAGAGACCGAGTCCTGGTCCCCGCGCCCGGCCTCTGCCTGCATCGTCTGGGTTTACCCTTTAGGATGCAGGGGGACCGAAGGTTCCCGAGCAGGGATGGGGAGCAGGGGGGCGACACCTTCCCTCAGGCCTGGGCCTCAGGGCCCTGGGCCCGCGAGCAGCGCGTGCTGGGGACAGGGACCCGCAGCGGAGCGGCCCCGGCGCTGCAGAGTCTGTCCCGCCCCTTCCCCGTGTCCCGGCCCCCCTGCCCACCCTGTGACACTTCCCTCTCTCCCTCGCTCCCGCCTCGCCTGCCTCCACCCCTCTCCCCTTCGGCTCCCCCTGCGGCTCCCCAGCTGCCAGCAGATGACATCTCCTTTCATGTTTGGGGCTGAGCGGGGCTTTGAATGCTCGTTTGATTCCGTTAAGATAATAGCTGGTTCACTGTCAGAGGCAGACTGATCAGTTAAAACCTTAATCACTGCCTGTCTCCTCACACCGCACTTCTTTTTTAAGAGATTAATCCCCTCAGCCCTGCTCCCACTCACATTCGCCTGGAAAAAAAGGGCCCAGTTTGTGCTGCGATTGTTATTATTATTGTTATTGTTATTGTCATCTCGCTGGGCTGCACGTTCACTGTCCCTCTGTCCTTCCAGCGACTCCCCCCATTGCCGGCCTCCCGCTGGCTCAGTGTCCTCCCTCTCGCACGCTGGGCTCTCCAGGTCAGTGAGCTCGGAGCCCCACGGGCGGGCGGCCTCCCTGCCTCCACGTGCACGGCCTGCGGGGTGCCCACGGCCTTTGGGGGTGGGACACGGGCCAGGCCGGGCAGACCAGGGCGGCTGGCGAGGGCCGCTCTGTGCCCTGGGCAGAGCTCATCTGTGACTCTCTCTCAGATAGTCACAGGCTGTGTGAACTTGAAGAGGAGCCTCAGTTTCCTCATCTGTAAAATGGGCAGGAGGAGCCGGGCCGGGCGTGGCTCAGTGGCTGAGCGTCGACCTAGGATCCAGGCGATCGGGGTTCGATTCCCGGCCGGGGCACATGCCCGGGTTGCGGGCTCGATCCCCAGTCTGGGGCGTGCAGGAGGCAGCTGGTCAGTGACTCTCTCATCATTGATGTTTCTCTCTCTCTCTCCCTCTTCCTTCCTCTCTCTGAAATCAATAAAGATATATTAAAAAAAAAAAAGGGCACAAAGACACTCACTTCATCAGGTGCAGGGTCCTCACAGCTGGGTGGGAGCACAGCGGGGAGCGGTGTTGTCCCCGTTCCCCACTCTCACCGCCCAGATCCCACGGAAGGGTCCTTCCCAGAGGTGTCCATTCCCTCCCTGAAGACGGCGTGTCCTCTCTAGGTCATCCTGCAGACCCTCCTCACTTGATTACCTGTCTCAGGAGACAAACCTCATCCAGGACCACGGGAGGAGAGCCTGGTGCACACTGACCTGCGGAAGGAACTGACGTTTACAGTTCAACCTGGAATTTCACAGACGCAAAGCCAGAGACCAGCTAGTTCAGCCCCTCCATGGACGCGAAGAGGCAGAGCTCAGAGAGGGGTGCCTTGCCCGGGCCTCTACCACATGACAGCAGGACTTGGAACCAGAATTCAGTCCTGCTTGTGCTCTCATGGACCAACCAACCAACCAACCAACCACTAGCCAACCAACCAGCCAACCAACCAACCAGCCAGCCAGCCAACCAGCCAACTACTAGCCAACCAACCAGCCAACCAACCAACCAACCAGCCAACCAGCCAACTACTAGCCAACCAACCAGCCAACCAACCAACCAACCAGCCAACCAGCCAACTACTAGCCAACCAACCAGCCAACCAACCAACCAACCAGCCAACCAGCCAACTACTAGCCAACCAACCAGCCAACCAACCAACCAACCAGCCAGCCAGCCAGCCAGCCAGCCAGCCAACCAACCAGCCAACCAACCAGCCAGCCAGCCAGCCAGCCAGCCAGCCAACATTTACTGAGCACGTGCTATGGGCCCAACCCTAGGCCATTAGAGAGGACCAGGCTGTGCCACACTGGGTGGTACACAGGGTGGCTCAGACCCTTTCCTGCCTGGCTGGTGCTGAGGCACAGGCAGGCTCTCTGGAGGACGTGGCGTGGGTAGGATTTGGGACGACAGGACTCCTAAGAAAGGAGGTGAGGGCCACTGGGGACCCCGGCCCAGTCCCGGCATGGTTTCTGTGCTTAGAGAGATGATCTTACAAAGGTCAGGAGCTGGCTGCTCGCTCCGTGCCCTCAGAGGTCAGGAAACAAAGCACAGGGTGGTGTTTGCCGTTGCAGGCATTTGTGTCAGGTAGAGGGAAGAATTTCTGACTCCGACACACGGGAACAGGTGACCAGAGAAGCCTGGCTGGCATCTCCAGCGTCAGCACCCTTCCCTCCCCCTCTCTGTAAGGTGTTAAGAGCTTGGGCTCTGCAGCCAGGCTGCCTGGGCTTGAATCACTTGCTAGCTGGATACCTTGGATGAGTCACTTAACCTCTCTGGGGCACAGTTTCCTCCTCTAAAGTGAAAGTAATGACATAGTACCTTAGTACCTAGTGCCTGGCACGTAGCAAGTGCCACATGAGCCTGCGCCATGACCATCCGGTTCAGGTGTGCTGGACGGCTCAGCGTGCCGGGCTGCAAACCAGGTGCCAAGGGTACAGAATCGGAGCAGAGTGGTCCCTGCTGCCAGGATGTGCTCGGCCTAGTGGGGAGGCAGGTGAGGAAACCTCCAGAGGGCAGTCTCTCAGAAGGAGTCGCCTTTGTGCTCCCAGAGGGCGGGGCTCTGTCTGTGTTGCTCAGGGCAGCCTCCCCCGTGCCTAGCATGGGGCCTGGCGCGGAGCAGCTGTCAGTCTTTGCTGAATGGACACATGAAGAGCCGGCTGAGCTAGGTCCTAAGGGAAGGAAAGGATGAGTGTCTCTTCCCTGGGTCTGTCTTCTCATTTGTGAAATGAGGGTTTGGACTGGAGCTAAGGGTCCTTCTGGCTATTCTTGAAACCCATGCCAACTGGCAGGGGTGGGCTGCAGCTGAGAGGGGGTGGGGAGGAAGGTGGGGGTCTCAGGGCAACTGATGGAGGCGGGATGGAGGATGGGGAATGCAGGTGGGGTGAGTTCCCTTCCCGCTACAGGCAAGGGGCTGGAAAGGCTGGGGGCCTGAACAACCTCCCCAGTTGCCTGCGCAGGCGGGAGGCGGCCGGGGTTCATGGTATGACATCCTGGCCCGATGGGCTTCTGATGCTTTTTCTAATTTGGTGAGCGCTGCAGATTAGACGGCAGGGAGAAAGAGAGTTTTCCTCTCACAGGTTATTATCCTGCCAGCTCCCCGGGCGCCCAAGGGAGGGAGTCAACGTGTTCCAGGAGAAAAGGAAGCAGGGCCTGGCATTCTGGATCGAGTGCCCCTGGGGAGCGGGGGAAGGAGGCAGGGCTGGTGCAAATAAAATTGATGCTATTAATGGATCTGGTGCTGGTGGAAATGGGAGCAGTGGCGGCTCAGCAGCAGCAGAACCGTGGGGGAGGGAGGGGCTTCCTGGAAGTGGGACTCACACACGCTGAGTCTGCGCCTGCGAGGGACCCTAGATTTTCCTCTCCCCTCACCTCCGCCCTGCCCCACTCTCCTTAGTCTAGGCCAAAGGCCCTGAGTTCTGGCCTGATGCCAATCCCAGCTCCTCAGGGAAAGGCCAGTGCCTCCGGGCTGCAGGTCACCCGGACTCTTTCTAGAGAATTCCATCGCACACTGGTCCTGTTCTCAGCTCATGCTGGGGAAACAAGGAGGGAGAGGCGGGCTGCGGGGTTGGCTATTCTGGTCTCAGAAAGGGGCCTCAGGACGGCCCTCCTGGCCAGAAAAGGCTGAGGCCTGCTCCTGATGGCTAAAGTCCCACCACTAGCCCACCCGCGTTGGGCTGAGGCTGAGTGGGGTCAGGGAGGGGCACCAGCCTGCAGGCCAGGAGTGCTGAGTTCTGGTTCTGCCCTGACCCTTGAACTACTGGGTGACCTCAGGCCAGGCGCCACGTCTCTGGGTTTCAGTTTCCCCAATATGCCAAGGATCTGAACAGGATGCTCTCTCAGGTCCTGCTGGGAGGCTGTGACTTAGGGTGCCTGCCCCTGAGATCACAGTACATTAGTTCCTCTGAGAGCCTTCCCCACCCAGCTGAGACTGGACTTAGGGGACAGGCAAGAGGAGGGGGTGGGATGCTGTGGGAGGGACCTCGGAGGGAAGGGGTCCTGGGAGAGCAGGTCCATGCTGCCCAGCCAGCCTGAGGAAGCGGCAGTCCCTGCTGCCCACTGGGCTGTGGGCCCCCCCCCAGGGGCAGAAGGGGTGCCAGGGTCTGGTGGGCAGCCACGAGGATTTGGTCAGTGGTAGCCTTGTGGGGTCCTTTCCCAGGGGGTTACCTAATTATTAGATACTCAAGAACCACTTTTTTTTTAAAAATCCTCACTGGAGGATATTTTTTCCCATTGCTTTTCAGAGAGAGTAGAAGGAGTGGGGAGAGAGAGAAAGAGAAACATCCATGTGAGAGAGATACATCGATTGGTTGCCTCCCGCATGCCCCTGACTGGGGCCGGGGATCAATCCTGCAACCCAGGTATGTGCCCTTGGCTGGGCTTGAACCCGGGACCCTTCAGTTTGCGGGCTGACGCTCTAACCACTGAGCCAAACCAGCTAGGGCTCAACAACCATTTTTAACATGACCCATATGATAAAATGATTGCCTTAATAATAAATAACAAATAAATAATAATAATGGCCAAAGAAGAAAATCAGTTAAAATGTTCTTTCACCTTATATTATACCAGTAAATAAATAATAAATACGAGGAATATTAAAGTTCCGAAAAGACAAAAGCAACCAATACTTTAAAATTATGCGAAGGGTTTTTTGGAGGGGAGGGGGAAAGGCAACACGGGAAGAAAAGCTCCCAGAAAGTGGGCTCTGCAAGTTCCAGAGGGCGATTTGCATAGAGAGTGACAGGGCTGAGGGGGCTGGAGTCTGTTTCTTTGTCTTTGCAATCACTGTGCGTCCTTGTTTATTTTTGAATCTACTGTTTGAACTCAGGGGTGTGTAGAACTACAGGAGCTGAGACACAAACCGTGACTGAAGCCAGCTCTCAGGACTCTGAGTTGTTACAAACTTGCTCTCGAAATGAAGTGTAGCGGGCTCTGTGTGTTCCTGGCTGACTGTATACATGAGAATTCTTCAAATAAACGATCATACAGTGTACAATCTTTATGAAAGGATAAGTAACAGAGATGCACTCATTTGAAACTCATGTATATATTATTGAAACTCAACAGTAACCACAGTAATTGCTTAGAACATAGCACCACAGAAGATTTGGGGGGAGGGTAGTATTTTTTTTTTTTAATCACTGATACAGAATTTCTGGTGCATGGTGATAAGAAGAAAACAGACGGACCTGGAGTCAATTTTATTATTGTTTTAAAGTTCTCTACAGACAATGAACCCTTCTGTTGCCTGCACCCAAGGCAGACTGCTCCCACTCCCCCCCCCCCCCCCCGTTCCTCACTGGGGTTTGTACATTCACAGCCTCATATTCCAAAAACCTCTGATCCAAAGCCTTCCCAATCCAGGCAAGTTAAGAAAACAGACAAACAGTAGTACATTTTAATTATCATCAGCAAATGTTTTTGCGATTTAATAAATGTAAAGAGCCTAGCAAATTTCTCTCTCTCTTTTTTTTTTTTGTAAAAACGTATCTTTATTGATTTCAGAGAGAGAAAAGGAGGGGGAGAGAGAGAGATAGAAACATCAATGATGAGAGAGTCATTGTTGGCTGCCTAGCCCACAACCCAGGCATGTGCCCTGACTGGGAATCGAACCCCGATCTCCTGGATCCTAGGTCGATGCTCAACCGCTGAGCCCCGCCCGGCCGGGCAGCAAATTTCTAATAGTATTTATGCCATGGTCTAGGCATTGTGCTTAGTGCTTCCCATCCATTAGCTCATTTGATGCTCACAACTATCTTGGGAGGTAGGTTTTAGTAAGCCCATTTTATAGATGAGGAAACTGAGGCTTCGAGGGGTTGCATACATCCGGTTTATAGAGCTGGATTCAAACTCCAAAGCCCGTGCTCTTAACCTCTACACGATGGACATACAGAGCTGTGTGAGGATTGAATGAAATGGTGCATGTAAGTCATTGGCAGAGAGTCTGGTACATAATAAATCTGATATTAATAATAACAATAAAGGGTATAATTCTGAAATATAGGAATAAATACAGTGCTTCATATTCCTGGCACAAAGTAGGCAGCTAAGAGGGATGACAATACGAGGCCTTACTTGATTATACCTCCAGTGAGTAGAACTGGCAATGTTGCAGACACTCAGAGGAGAGGGGTCATTTTAAATGGCCAAGGGGTCAGAGGAAACGTCCTGGAGGAGGGGGGGTCTTCACTAAAGCGGGCGGCCCTCAGCGGCACACCTTCCCTGCTCCTGCTCCTGCATACAGGTGAAACACGCTTTGTCCTGGTGGCTTATCAGGACAGAGCTCCTAGTGCACGGGGCCCCCAGGCCTGAGTCTCCAGGTAAGTCCCGCCTCTGGTTAACCCTCACCTCATCCCGCCCTGCACAATACTCATTTGCCGACACCAAAGAAGCCCTTCTCTGTCCCCTGCCCCCTCACAGACAGTAAGGGCTTTCTTTCTATTTATTTTATTTATCAAACACTTATTGAGTGCTTACTCTATGTCAGGCATGTTCTAAGCACTTTGGGCATTAGCTCACTTAATCTTCACGATAAGCCTATGAGGTAGTTACTATTATTGCCTCCCCTTGACAGATGGGGAAACAGAGGCACAGATATTCACTTGGTCAGGAAATGGCCGCTGAGATGCAAACCCAGGCAGCCTGGCTGCAGGCTCCAGGTGCTGAGCCACTAGGCTAAGCTTTGAGAGCAGGAGGGTCTTTCACCATCTCTGCAGCCTCTACAAAGCCCGGCCTAGGGTCCTTCAAGTACAGCGTCAGGTAACATGGAAATGTTTCTTTACTGAGTTGAACTGGGCCCACTTCCCAGACCCCTGGCTCCTGGCACCATGAAGGCCCGATTGGAACCCGTGGTTCTAACCAGGGCAGTTTGCCTCCCTCCTCCCTGGGGACATTTGGCAATTTCTCGAGGCATTTTTGGTTATCAGGACTGGGAAGAGGGGCGTGTGTGTGATGCCAGCATCTGGTGGGGAGAGACCAGGGGTGCTGCTGAACATCCTGTAATGCACAGAACTGCCTGCAACAAAGACCTGTCCAGCCCAAATGGGAGAAATCCTGCCCTAGAAGCCCAGTTCTATCACGAGATGCCCTGGACAACCACTTTCCTTTGCCAAGACCTTAAGAAATGGTAGGAGTCTGGGAAGGCTGGCCCGGCGGCCCCCGAAGGGCCCTGCCTCCATAGCCCCCCACACCCACAGTCAGCTGCCTACTGAACCCGCTACAAATTCCTGAATGCACTGGGCTGCCGAGACTTCTCCTCTGCTGGATGAGAAAGTGGGTTAGGGCTTTGGGGAAGCAAGTTCTAGCATCTCTGGCTGGCTCTGCCTCTCACCAGATACATGACAGAGGCCTACGGAGGGTTATTGGCCTAACTGCCCCCCCCCCCCAGTCGAGTCTCATCTCTAAGGAAGGGTGTTCATAATTCCTCCTTCACAGGCTTTGGTGAGGGTCAGCCAAGATAAGGGCACCAGCTAATTACTGTTTAACTATTATGGGGTGGGCCGTGTGAGACTTGGGGTGAATCAGGCAGGCCTAAGCCCGCTGTTCCTACTCCCTCCATGTGGAGAAGTAGGTTGTGTTGGTGGGGTGAGGGGGACAGATCCCTCCCCCGACTCTAACCTCCCTCTCCCGGGAAGGGAAGGAAGGGGAACGGGAGTCCCACGGAGTCCCAGGCCTGCAGGTCTCCGCGAGCAATGGGTAGAAGAAAGAGGGGTCGCCGGGGCGCCCAGGGGCGAGATGATGGGCCAGCTGCCTGCAGACCCGGCTCTGTCCCTTCGGGCCTGGAAGCCACTTCCCCAGACAGTAGCAATTATCCCAATCAAACAGTTGACACCAATTACGCACCAGGCAGAGAGGCGGCAGCGGCGGCGCGGCGCGGACGCCTCGGCTTTGCATATCTTAATGCGGACTGACAGATGCTGAACTGCAGGGGCGCCGGCCTTGCCAGCTCTCAGCTGTTCTGTGGCACCAATTTTCAGAGCCAAATTACTGCCAGGGCCTGCCCGTGTGCAGGATGGAACTGCGTCCCCAGGGACGGCTGGCACCGCCTTCCACGGAGGCCCGAGGGCGCAGCGGGACGCGCGCGCCGGGTCCTGCGAAAAGCGGGGGTTGGGTCGCCGCGGCCCCACCCGGGAACCCGCGGGGCGCTGCCCACGGCGCTGGGGCTCCTCTTGACGCGCCGCGCGTGCGAGGTCTCGCTCTGGGGCCCCTGAAGCACCTGAAAGGCTGCGGCGGTGAAGGAGAAACGCATCCAGCTCCAGGCTAGTCTTTCCAGACCGGCCAGCCAGAAAGTCAGGGGGCCCTGCGGCGCGGCGGGATCCCCTGGGGAGCAGGCTGACGGCTTCTGCACCCAGCGGCCTCTAGGGCACTGGGAGGAGGCGGATCACCTGACGAGAGCACCGTGCTGATGAAGTTTCCCTGCGGTGTCTGTCTCTCTGCCTCCCTCCCTCCCCCCTCCTCTCTCTGACACACACACACACACACACACACACACACACACACACACACACACACACGCGCGTGCACACACACACGCACACACGCACACACACACGCACACACACGCGCGCACACACACGCACACACGCACACACACGCACGCACACACACGCACACACACGCGCGCGCACACACACGCACACACGCGCACACACACACACGCACACACACGCACGCACACACACGCACACACACACTCCCCAGCACCGCTCCCTCCGGCCTGCCGGCCCAGTCTGCATCTCTTAGATGCACCTGCATCCTATTTTCCAATCCTGTGAAAAAAGAAGCCCTTGTGGAAAACTGACCATTCCCCCCACCCCACGGTCCGGAAGGAAAAGCCGATGCACCGGGGGCAGGGGCTCCCAGGAGAAGGGGAGTGGGGCCGGGACCGAGGGGCCGTGAGGCTCTGACGCCCGCAGACAGGACTCCAGTGCGGCAGTTACCGGGCACCGTCCTTGGGCTGCTAAGCCTCTGGCCCAGTCCCGAGGGCGGAATGGTGCCAAGGTCACTGTCCTACTTTGGAGACGCGGCCTGAGGACCCCAGTGAAGTCCCAGCAGCGTTCCCCGCCCAGGCGTCTGGGCGGAAAGCGCCGCTTGAGCGCGGATAACCCGAGCCAGCCTCTGGCCGTGGCTCTTCTGAGACCAAGAATCCGGGTTCGGGGCCGCCTCCCCGAGAAGCTACGGTCACCAGGGCTAGAGCATGAGGGCGTCGCCTTGAAGTCGCCACCTCCAGCCCCCAGGCCACGCGCGGCGCGGGCCCGGGCTCGGGGCAGACGCGCGGCCTGGGCGCCCAGCGGAGGCGCGTGGGATCCCGCCTGAGCGCGGGGCGGCGAGGGGCCCGGTCCCTGGGCTGGGCTGAGGGACACCTGCCCCCCCCTCGCCCCGCCTGCCTCGGGGCGCCCTGCCGAGTGCGCGCCGTCGGGGTGCGCTGGGCTACTAGGCCGTGCCCTGCGCGCGCAAGGCCCTGGCGACTTGAACCCGGTGCTCGGGTGGCGGGCGGGGCCCCGGGGGGCGGGGGCTGCGGTCCGTGCGTGGTGTCCGCGCGCGCGCGGCCCGCGAAGGCCCCGCGGGCTTCCTGGGGGTTGCGGGTCAGACACAGGGAGCCCTGTCTTCCCCTTCTCCGCCCTCTTCCCCACCCCGGGAACAACAAGAAGAAAAATCTGCTGGAAATGCACTCCCCCCCCTTCCCCCCTCTCTCGCTGCTTTCACCGACTTAAAAGAAAAATAAAATACATTCCAGGAACCTGGACGGCTGCAGAGCAAACTCAAACCAGAAAATGCTTAAAGATGTTTTAATGACTTAAACACAGGGGCCGGTTTGTGTCTAAAAGTTTCCACATTAAAAAAAAAAAAAAAAGCGAATTCAATATTAAATATCCTTCCACCGCCTCCTGGGCCCCTCCGCGGCCCCTCGCAGCCCCTCCCGGTTCCCGAGCCTTCTGGGCGGCTCCACCTCCCCGCCTTCCTCCCACCTCAGCTTTCAGCTGTGGGCTATTAGCACCCAGTGCGAACAGAGACCAGGCCCCTCCATAAAGTTTATACTCACATTCCAAAAAAACGAAAAAACAAGGAAAGGGGAGAGAAACAACACCCCAGGTACAGGCCCCAATGCTCCTGCAAGCAGAGGCCTTCCCTGCCCCCAAGCTCCAGGCCGGAGGAACTGTTAACTAGCAGCTGACAGATTTTTACAGCGTGAATTAGACCCTCATTTGGCCCAGGATTAGCCCAAATCTTCCATCTCATTACCCCTCTGCCTTGTTGGAGCCCCTTTCTTGGAGTTGGGGAGCTGTGGATATGTCTCTCCAGTCCTGGCCAGAATTCTCACTCTCTGAGCTGGGATGGAATGGGGCAAAGAGACAGGGTGGGTAGGTGTCACGGGTGAGACTGGGGGTCCTGGATGGGCTGAAGGTGGGCGGCTGGAAGGTCTGCGTGAGTTTCCTGAGGAGTGGCCTAGAGTGAGCTGGACACCTGCCTCCCCGACGGGGAGAGTCCTGTGGTAGAAAGGCAGGTGCTGGCTTAGAGACGGGGCTCCTCCTGTTTCATCCAGGGGATCACAAAGCTTGGGAGTAACAGTAATGATTGTACTGTTTACTGAGCACTTACTCTAGGTCAAGCTCTGTATTGAGTCTTTTTTTTTAAATCCTCATGTGAGGATATTTTTTCCATTGCTTTTCAGAGTGGAAGGGGGGAGAGAGAGAGAGAGAGAGAGAGAGAAAAACATCGATGTAAGAGAGACACATCGATTGGTTGCCTCTGGCACGTGACCCAGCCCATGCCTGGGATCGAGCCTGCAACTGAGGGAGGTGCCCTTGGCTGGAATCGAACCCAGGACCCTTCAGTCTGCAGGCTGATGCTCTAACCACTGAGCCAAACTGGCTAGGGCTATATTGAGCCCTTGTGTATTTAATTCTCACAGTAAATCCACCGGGTGGGCACTGTTATTATCACCCCCATTTTGTAGGTGAGGGTGCTGAGGGCTTACAGAGGGTAGGAGATTTACCCAAGGACACAGCCTGGGCGTGGGGGAGAGCCAGGGTCCAAACTCAGGAAGGAGCGGACTCTAGAGCTCTGAGCCTTCAGGTCAGAGGCCTCTTGTGCCAAAATCACAGCGGTGACAACTATCGAAGCTTCTACCCCTAAGCTCTGGGTCCTCATTTCACCTACTAACTGACTATGAGGAACTGTAAGCGTGAATCCCTGCTGGTGTAGTCTGACCACCTCCTGTCATCTACTGTGAGACCAAGACCAGCTGTCCCCCTCTCATGTGGGCTCCACCTCTGGGTTCAAGAGCTATTAGAATAGGACCCTGGGGGAGTGGCTGGCTTCTCTCCTGCCCTTCCTTGACCCAAAGAAGCACTTTACTGGGTGTCATTTCCCCACAAGGCAGCTAGGTTTCTGTCAAGAGGACTGGGAGAGAGAGAGAGAGGGACACTCATGTCACTAAACTGGAGAAGAGCTGATGGGGCTGGAGCCCTTGGCAGCTGCCCAGATGCTTAGCTTCTGGGAGCTTGACTGCAGAGGAGACTCCAGCTGTTGTGCCCTCTTCTTGGTGTGAAGGTCAGCACCGGGGGCGAGAGGGTGTGGGGGCGGAGCCGTTGGTGTCTGGAGGAAAAAGACAAGGTGTGGCCTTGGCCTTCTCAGGTCCTGGGCGCTCTCGGTGGGACACAGACAGGCAGCCTCACAGACACAGCTTGTACTCAGGGTCGGCCCGGAGCGGGAAGATGGCTGGGAGTTCTCGAGCTGTTCACAATCCTTTCTTTTCTTTTCTTTTTTTTTTTAAGTGGAAATTGGAGGAAATTTAGAAGCCTATGTCATACTTAGACTTTAAGTGCCCTTTCCAAAGCTAAATCACTTTGTCAGTTTAGGAATGTAAAAATGTTTTATGTATAACTTGTTTTGCTCATAAAAAATCTTCATTTGGGTGTGTTTAGAAATGTGAGGCCAGGGGAAGGGAAGTTGAACTCTGAGGGGAAACCTCCGACGCCTGACTTAGGGTGAGAGGACAATGGAAGGTGCTCTGCCGGCTGCCCCCTTACGCGGTTAGGCTCAGTGCGGTCCCAGGGGCTGGCTGGAGTGGGACAGGCTGTCCCATCGCAGAAACAAGCCGCCCGCTGACCAGGGCAGGGAGAGGGGGAAACAGCGAGAGGCAGGCGCAGCAGAGCCCCGAGGCTGCAGCTAAGGTTTCCTCGGGACTGTGGAGGAGGCTGAGCGTGGCCTGTGGAAGGGCCACTTTCCTCCTGGCAGCCACCCCGCTCCCAGCTGAGAATGAAGCTTCAGTGTCTCCCTATTGTGTGAGTCCGCTCTCCGGCTTCTAGTCCTTCCTCTAGCTCCCACCTCCTTGCCACTTTCTCATTTGCGATCTTTCCCTGAAGTTCTCCAACAGCTCGTTTCAACCAACACTTATGGGATCCTCCAGGATACAGACAGGAATTAGAACCCTGGGTGCCAGGTGCTGGCCACATGTCAGAGGAGGACGGCGGCTATTCACTGAGTCCTTTCTCTGAGCCGGGCACTGTATTAAGTGATATATGTATTATATTAACACAGTTAATATTCATAACAATCCCAAGAGGGGAGTCCTATTAAACCCATCTTACAGATGGGAAAACTGAGGCTCAGGTTGATTAAGTAATTTACCCAAGATCAATTGGGATTAGACTCCAGGCACTCTGGGCCCTAACCATTCCAGTACCCCAAGGCCAGAGGCGTACCCAGGGTGTTTGTTGAGTGCTGGGGAGGGCATTTTCCCTGGCCTTGGGTGTCTAGAAAGGCCTCTTTGAGGAGATGACCCCTGAGTGGCTGCAGAGGCAAAGTAAACAAAAAAGAACATTCCAGGCTGAAAGGATGGCAGAGAGAGACATCACAGTATAAACCCCACCACTGCATGCCAAGAGATAAAAGTTCTTTGGAATTTCTAGAATGTAAATAAAGTGTGAGGTCAGAGGAGGCAGGAGAGGAGGCTGGAGAGAGAGGTCGGAGGGGGGCCAGAGCACAGCGGGCTTGTTCCACGCTTGCAGCTCATGGTAGGTGAGGAAGAGCCATTGAAGGGTTTATGCCGGGGAATGAAACAAGAAATTGTGCATTCTATTTAAAAAAAAAAAATTGTTGATTTTAGAGAGGGAGAGGAAAGGGGAGAGAGAGAGAGAGAGAGAAAGAGGAAGAGAGAGGCACTGATTTGTTGTCCCACTTATTTATGCTTCATTGGTTGATTCTTGTACGTGCCCTGACCGGGGATAGAACCTGCAACCTTGGCATAAACGGATGACAACTCAGGTCCCCCGCCAGGGTGAGAAATTGTGCATTCCTGATAGAGTTCTCTGGGGGAGGGGAGCACAGTGGAGAAGTGACTGGGTAGGGTCAGCCGGATAGAGGTGAGAACGCCAGTTGGGAGTTGAACAGGAGACCTGATAGTCTACTTGACACTGGGAACGGAGAAATGATCTGAGGCAGAGGAAAAAAGAGACTTTTAAATTTCATGTTTACTTTAGATATCTATTTATAGCCTGCTTTATTCCATTAAAGGTTTTCAGCTAGATCTCCGACTTGCTGAATTCTTCCCAGAATGTTTCCTTATTTTCTCCCCACCAAAGGCTCACCACTGGGTAAGCTGGCCCCCGGCCGCATTACTCGGTTTCTTTCTCCAAACACTGGCACCCTTGCTATCGCTGGGTGACCACGCAAGCTCTTTGCTGGGGCGGGTTCTGATTCCACCTGTTACATAATTTTTAATAGCACTCCCTGTCACCCTGCAAAGTGTCCTGGTTTGAACTGTGAATTATGGGGTCACCCTAGGTAAAGCACGTATATGAAAAACAACTGCAAGAAAACCTTACATTTTGATAGCACTGCATTACATAAAGATACATTAAAATGATCTTGCTCCAAACGAAAACCTTGAGAAGTAGACAGGATAAAGGTTGTTGAAGCTCCTTTCTCTCTCTCTCTCTTTTTTTTTTTTTTTTGCTTTTCTGCTTAACACACGAAGAAAAGGCGGCCCGAGGAAATGAAAAGACTTGCTTGAAGGCACACACGGAGGGGCAGGGGTTGGGCTTGACTCTTGGGACGTCTAGTTCAGAAGCTTCTGCTACACCAGAGGCTCCCTTACTGCCTGCCAGAGACTGCAGAGGCCACACCCCCTTTGCTGGTCCTCCCATTGAAAGGTGGAGTCTGATCTCTTTCCCTCAATCTGGTTGGTAGTAGTGAAAACCGATGGCAGGAGAGGAGTGACATTCTGGCACTTCTGAGGCTAGGCCATGAGGAGCCTTGCGCAGCTTCTGATTAGATCTTTGGAGCACTTGCTCCTCTGGAGGAAACCGACCACCCTGTAAGAGCCTAATAACCCTGAGACTTCCATGCTGTGAGGGAGTCCAAGCTAGCCATGCGGTGGGGGGACACAGATGGAGGGATCTCTGGCTAATAGTGGTGGTATGCCAGCAAACCTGCTCTCTGCTCTCTGGGGGAAAAAAAAAAAAGGTGCCGTGGTTTATAGTGGTTGTTGATCTCTGGATGTAACTATTCCCACCAGGGCCAGTATCCAGATACTAGTGGTAAAATAACTGGCTTGCAAAATTTTCCAAATATTTAACAAGCGGCTGTTGCGGGCTGGGACCCGCCAGCTCCAGCACACCTTGCGGGCCAGCCTCCAGCTGTCCGGCCTCCAGCCATAAGAATCTTCCCAGCTGAGACCCCAGATGTGGTGATGCAGAGAGGAGATGCCCTTGTGAGGTTCTAGTAAATTGCAGATTCATGAGCAAAATAAGGGACTAACAACAACGTTTTAGACCTTTGAGTTTTCGGGTGGCTTGTTATATAGCAGTAGATAAGCGGGTCCCATGGGAAGACAGATATGCATGTCCTTGAAGAAATAGAAGTGTTCTTGAAAATTTAGAGAACCACTGTTTTCTTTGCTGCTGTTAAACAGGTGAAATATTTCAGGTGAAATCTACAGCTGGTGGTGAAGCTGGAGCCCAAGGCGGGTCGCTCCCTTGCCTTAGGCCCTAGACACAGGGTCAGTACCATTCTCTGAGACGTGGAGACTGAGTGGGAAAAGGCTGGGCTGAGACCAGGGATGGGTTAAGGCGGAGGTGACAGTGGGCCATCTGAGTTAAGGTGTGAAGCAGGCAGTGTAAGTTAGGTGGAGTTGAGTGATGATTTATAATACAGCTCAACACCGAGTTTCTAATAAGTAATTTACTGCTGATAATTCTAGTGCTGGGGTAGAGCAAATTATAAAGCCCGCAGAGCTTGTTTTCAGCTCATGTCGCATGCCTTTCCTCTTTTCTCCCAATTTTTGCTGCCCACTTATGCTTTTTTGCTTTCCCTAGGTATGTGGATTTATGTCTTATGTTTCACTGCAGAGTGGGAATTTTGTTTCTTAAAGTATTTGTTATCTATTGCTGTGTTACAGATTACCCCCAAACTTAGCAGTTTAAAACAACAAGTAGTTATTATATCACAGTCTGTGTGGGTCAGGAGTTTGGGTGACTCAGTGGCTCATTCTGGTTGAAGGTCTCTCATGAGGTTGCAGTCAAGTCGTTGGCCTGGGCCACAGCCATCCGAAGGCTTGCCTGGGGCTGGGGACCCGCTACCAGGATGGCTCCTTCACAAGGCTGTGGGCAGGAGGCCTCAGTTCCTACCACGTGGGCCTCTCCGTAGGGTTGCTCTTTGCTCTCAGGACCTGGCAGCTGGCTTCCTCCAGAGAGATGGACGAGAGAGGGGGGGAGAGAGGGAGGAGGGAGAACAGGAAGCGTGATGCCATCTGTGGCTTAGTCTCAGAAGCCACATCCTGTCACGTCCAACATATTCTAATTGTTAGAAGCAAGTAACTAACCCAACCTGCACACAAGGAGAGGGGAATTAGGCTTTACCTTTTGAAGGGAGGAGAATCAAATAATTTGTGGACATACTTTAACCCGACCCCTTTTTTTCGAGGAATTGCCTAGAGTAACTCAGTTGTATTTCAGAGGTGGGGTGGGGTGGGCAGGAGCCCTTTCGCTGATTTCATGCCTATCTGCTTAGCGCACTTCTAAGAGGGGTCCTGTTTGTGCAGGTGATTATACGGTAGAATGTTACAGTGGAAAGGGACCTCAGGGGACTCTCTGGAGGCTGCAAACTGGTGCTTCTTGGGCCAAATTGGTCCAGCAGACCTTATTTCGGTGGGGGAATCTTGATTTTCAAAAATTGAATGCTTTTAGTTGGACGTGTACCTTCCAACTGGCCTGTCACTCCTCCTCTTACATGAACAGACGCACTCATTTGGGTGGCCCACTGACCCCTGGAGTTTCCTGAGTCCTCGAACCCCTGGTTCTTATCTACACCTCTCTTTTCAGACAGGGGAAACTGAGGTCCAGAGAGAAAGTGGCTTTCCCAAGGTCAAAGGCTGAGGAAGTGACAGAATGAGGTTCTGACCCAGGTTTCTTGACTCCTAGTTCAAAACTCCTGCTACTTACCTCCTTGCCTTCCAGATGAGCCATCCAAAGTGGCTCCTGGTCTTCCCTCTGTCCTGGAGCGCGTCCCCTCAGCCCCCCCCCCCCGTGAAGGCCCGGGCACCGGCATCCCTCGTCAGGCAGGAGTGGGGAGAGGGATTTCTTTCATCCACATACAAACATCTGAAGGTGGAAGAAGTTTTAAGCTTCACAGCCCCAGAGAGAGAGAGAATGGGGCGTGAATGCTGGGAAAGCGTGGGGAAGCAGCGAGGGGTGAGGGAGGCCCTGGAGGATGTCTCAGTAGGTTAATAACCGAAGCCATCGCCAAGTTGAAATTAGAAAGAGGAGGGCCCTGCCTTCCAAACGTGTGTGGGGGGCTGATCCTGTCCTTTGATAAGTGGATGACATTCTAGCAAAATGAGACGCTCCGCCCCAGTGGCTGCAGGGGGACATGGCTGGGGAGGCGGGTGGGTGGGGGCCTCCAGGGCCTCGCAGCCCCAGCGGTGAGGCTGAGATGCAGAACTGCGAGGCACTGGCACATTAGCAGCGCGACTGCAGTCGCTTTGGCAGCTCTTGAAAAAGAACCTGCAACGGACACATACAATGGACAGTGGCACCTGTCTCGGCCTGGATTGCTCACCTAACCCCCAGCCTATTCTGAGACCTGCCCCCTCCCCTGCCTTCCCTAGGTCCTCTCTGACCAATTCCCAGCTCTCCCCCCCCCCATCCTCTGGTTCTGACCTGCACTTCTACGGCCTTTAGCGGCTGCGGCTTTTACCACCTCTGCCTGGGTACCGCTTGCCAGGCTGCCCGGGGACCCTGTCCTCCCCGCTCTCCCTTCCTAGTGCCCTCCATCTCCAGGCAGTGGCCAGGATTGCAGGAACAGCCCGACTTTTGTACACTTCAGGGAGGGCCAGCCTCCCAGGGGCTCCCCACAGAGGGGTGCACTGCGTGGCCTCCCCGGAGCTCCTGGCTGTGCTAACGGTTCAACCACTCCCAGCCCTCCCGGGTGCATTTCCTTTGGTCTCTTACATTCGTAGATGTTTATACCCATAGAGGTCTCAGAGCTGGGGACTGGCCTGTATAAGCTTTAAAAAAACTCTGCTCCTCCCAGCTACAACCCCCTCATCTCTACCCTCTGGCCTTGCAATGTCGAGTGGAAAGCCAGACAGGATTTGGTGGAGGGGATTTTCTGAAAGGAAAGACAGTTCAAGGAGGCTGGGCGAAGCTCTTGAAACCTAATTCAAATGATACGGTTACAGTTATCCAATTTTGTCTTTTCTTTGGGAAAAAAGTTATTGAATTTTTAATACATGCTGGGCAAAATCTTAGGCATTGAGGATTTAGAGAGAAAAGGAATGTGGCCCTATTCCTCAACTTGCTGAGTTTGGTGGTAGAAACTAATAATAATTAGTGAGAGTTTATTAGAGCTGTTAGAAAACACCTAATGTATATCACAATATATTCAGATGTGTAATATATATAAATTATATATAATTTAGTTCTCACAACATTCCTATGAAAAACACTATTACTGTCTCTCATTAAATAGTGAGAAAATAAGGCACAGAGAGGTTTAGTAATTTGTTCAAGATCACACAGCTAGTAAGTGATAGAGCTGGGATTTGAACCCCAGTTTGTCTGGCTCTATGCTCTTAAAAACCAAGTCACAATTCAATTGTAGTTTTCATGGTGAGGAATGGGGAGCATGGCTAGTAATAGGCCTGAAGGAGATGTTAAAGATAATCCAGACCAACATTTCAGCTGAGAAATGAAAGTTCTGAGAAAATGAGTGACTTTCCCAATGTTGGAATTACTAGGCCGGTGTTGAACTCACACCACCCATTCTAATGGACAGCTTTCCCTTCTTCCACTTTGGCCAGGAATCTGGGGAGGCTTCCTGGTCTGAGTGAGATGCACCCAGCAGGGAAGGGCATTTGATTCCTGGCAGCTTCTGGAAACAGCAAGTAGAGGGGTGTGGCTGGATCATGGGGAGTGTGGGGACAGGGAAGGATCAGGGTGGAAAAAGGGATGGGACAGATTGGAAAGGACCTGGGATATTTGCTAAGAAGGCAAAGGGGAGCTGCGTAGGGTGCCATGATGAACTGTACCCCATCGATGCTCTCTCTGGCCACTGTGGCAGAGGGGAAGGAGGAGACATCCCAGGACTGGCACAGGGAGTCTCCCGGAATGCCTTGGTGTCAACAGACATTTGTAAAGAAGAGCATGTAATGAGGAGAAACGGGGAAACAGAAACTCCGCATAGGTCAGATCCCTAATTAAGGTTTTCAAAAATAAAGTTAAAGGGAAGAACTTGTCTGGACAAGTTGAAAAGCCTTGGACCAATGGCATTTCCCTAACAGATAAAAATAAGCTGAGCCTGAGCTGGTGTGGCTGGTGTGGCCTCGAACTGAAGGGTACTGGGTTCGATTCCAGCAAAGGGCATGTACTTTGTTAGCAGGCCGGATCCCTGGCCCGTGTTGGGGTGCGTGTGGGGGGCAACCAATTGATGTGTCTCTCTCACATCCATGTTTCTGTCTCTCTCTCCCTCCTACTCTCTCTGAAAAGCAATGGGAAAAATATCCTCAGGTAAGGATTAAAGAAAAAAAAAAGACTAGGTGAGAGCTTTCCCACTGGTATTTTGTATTTGTCTTCACAAGAAGAACCTTCGGGCTGAGGGGTGGGAGGTGGACCTTAGTGAGTGAGCCTCAGGGAAGCAGGTCCACCGAGGCAGGCCGGTAACCTCGGGGCGGCCGGGAGGGGGGGCTCAGCAAACTGCGGGCCCTGTTGTCCAACGTGGACCTCGGCTCTGACTCCAGATGGGGTTGCTGAGGGCATGTTTGTGAGTAAAGCCCTGGCTCCAGGCTTTATTTTTCAAGCAACTTAAAAAAACAAAGTTGTATATAATTTCATAAAAATAATACATGCAGAGAGTTTAAAAAGTCAAACAATGCCAAAAAGCACAACCCAGCAGTCTCCCGTGCCCCGCCCGGCCTCACTCCCTGAACTGGCTACTGGCCGGGCACACCGGAGGCACCCCTCTCTCACTTTTTTGCTTTTTCTGGTAGCTTTACAACATGTGCTGGTATTTACTTTCGTACTTTAAAATAATATGATTACCATGCTTTGTCATGATTCTTTCACTTTAGATTGTTTTGTAAACAGTGAACATTATCAATCTTTCTCCCCTTCAGAGCACATGGAAGACTGTACTTCGGAGCCTCCTTCTGGTGAGATAGGGACACGTGACCCTTTCCGGCTGGTGAACTTGTAAGAGGAAGTGACGAGTGTCACTCCTGGTATAGTGAAGGCTCCAACATGCTTCTCTACTCTCTCTGCCCTCCCACGGGACTGAGGATGCCATGTGTTCCATGGTGTACTTCAAGTTGGCACAGAACCTCTGACTGAGTCCCTGAATGACCGTATGGAGCAGGACCCTGGCAACCCACCTGGGGAGTGTATTGTAAGACACAAACTATTACGTTATGCTGTTTAGATTTTGGGGTCATTACAATAGAATAACTTAGTCTATCCTGATGAATATAAATCTTATTGTGAGGAGTTCAGTTCACTTATACCTCTTCTCCAAACCCACCTAATTACATCTCAATTTTTGGTTAATTCCATCATCATTGTTTTTAATTTTATGGTTATGCCACGATTGCTCACTTCTGAGCTAAATAATGTTTTTTGGTTAATTTTCTTTTATTGTAAAAATAGTTTATTTTTCTAAATTTGATAATTATTTCATTTTAAAACATTTTTTTGCCTTTGATATTCTAAATTCTCTCCATCCTTCAACAATTTTCTACAATATTATACAATTTTCTACAAAATTTCTATAATTTTCTTCCTTATTATAATTTTTTGCACTATCACACTGTTATATAACTTATCGGCTTTCCTGGAGCCCTCCAAACTTCTGCTCTGATATGGACTAAAGTCTCCCTAGATCTGCACAATTGTTGTTCTTTGATTTCTGGATCCCATGTTATCTTCTTTTTTTTTTTTTTTTTTTTGTTTAATTTCTCTTTTTGATGGAGCACATCCTCTAGTGGCTTTCTGAGAAAGGGTCATTGGAAGATGTATTTTTGAGATTTTGTATGTCTGAAACTCTCTTTTACCATCCACATATGTGACTGATAGATTGGGTGGCTCTAGCAGTCTATGTTGAAAATAACCATGGCAGAGATGACTTGCTGTCCACTAAAATCTCGGGCACACAATTAGACTACATTTTCCAGCTGCCTTTCCAGTAAAGTTTGTCCATGTGATTAAGTTCCCTTTAATGGAAATTAAAATTCCAGACCTGGCCCATTCAAATCCTCCTATACATGCTCCTCCACTCCCCCCTGCCCCCCTTTCTGGCAAGATAAATAGAGACAAGGAAAATGAAATTCTAGGGGTTTGCAGAGCCATGGGGTGAAAAGAATGCCAGTTCCTGAATAATCACATGGAAAACCGTTCCTCGAACAACCCACCCAGGAATGTTATGTGAGCTAAAAATAAACACCTATTGTTTAAGCCAGTGAAGTTTTAGAGTTTACTTGTTAGGCTGTCTAACCTGCTCTGACTAGTACTAGGGTGACGTGATGTCATCATAAAAACTAAAATAAGTGGCATTGGCTAGAGGTAGGTGGTGAGAAAGCAGGTATAATGGGATGGAGAACTGGAGATACCTGTTTTACCGGGACAAAAGCATTTGGTAAAATTGATACCAGAGATAGTTCAGTATCCTACTGAGGCTGTGTCTATAGTGGGAGAGGTTGGAAGGCAGGCAGGGTTTGTTATCAGATACTCACTTCACTTAACCAGGAAAAGATGAGCTCAGGAAAGCGCTGGGCTGTTTGCAAGTAGAGATTAAGGGTTGAAGAAACAGCTGGACCCCACAGAGGAGGTGATAAGACTGAATGCGTCTTGGAGTCCTGAAGACCAAAGATTGGGAAGTCAGTTCAGTTAAACAAAGGGAGTCCTTGTTACCGGCCAGTCGAGGAGACCTCGGTTCTTGTCTTCTTAAAGGAAAGATTTCAATCAAGAGACAAAGTGGAGAAAAGCAAGCAAGAATTTATAGGCCGCAGCAAAAATATACTTAGGACAGTGAAACAGGGAGGACACAGAAGCAGCAGCAGGAAAGCCCAGGCTGGGCGGCTTTGGCTCACTGGGAAGTCAGAGAAAAGGGGGCCTTGGAGGCAGGTTCAGGGGGTGAGCCCAGAAACAGCGGCTGCTGCCCATTGCTCCCCTGATTGCAAGTCTCATGGGGTCCCTTAGCGGTTAGGGATACTAGGGAATATGTGCCTGTGGGAGAAGGAAAGGGGAAAGGGAATGGCATGGGCATGCTCCCTGGAGGGAGAATGTACTGGGACCTTTGTTTTCAGTTTTAAAGGTTGGGCATTTAGGGGAGGTCTTAGGGGCGGATCAATAGAATATTCATCAGCTTTATGCTCATGTACCAAAATGAGATTTATTCTCTTAATTTGTCTGTCCTTGGGTGTGGTTGGCAAATGGCACTTACTGGATTTCTGTTATCTGTATCCTTGAGTCGGGTGATTTAAGCTATTTACTCTCTGGTTGGGGAGGAAAAGTGCAAACCATTTACTCTTAAGAGTCCTTGGTTTAGGGAAGGTAGGATTTACTAGGTGGCTGCAAACTGCTTTTTAACTATCTGTCTCAGTTTCCCTGTTCCGCCTGTCCTGTAATTTCCATAGCTTCTTACTATTCTATAACACAAGGAAACCACAAGCATGGTCTAAAAAAACAACTTTAAAACACTTGGACTCCCAAACTTCCATGAGCAACAAGTGGGTGTAAAAATAGTGGGACCCCCAGAAAGGGAATCTTCCCAATAACCACTTTAGGTGCGGCCACAGGAGATAAGGCACAAGGAAAATGTCCTCAGAGGGCAGAGAGGGACCATGGAAGACAATGGGAAGTTCCTCCTAGAGAGAAGTTACAGAGTCTTGTGAGGTGAGCTCCTCCACCGGCAAGGCCTGGAATCCCAGCAGGGTTCCATCCTTGTTAGGAACCTCGGACTCCCTGTGTTTCTAAACCTTAATTGCAATTACCCTATATATTGGGTGCATGCAAGGTTGGACCAAGTGCCCAAGTGTTTGGACCAAGAGAAATTCCATCTGATTTGATGGAAAAGACTGCACATCACCAAGAGGACTGGACCACAAGCAGAATGGGGAAGCTGGACGGGGCTTTGCTTTGACCTTCTTGGAAGGGGACGGAGTGTGTTCTGTGAGTGGCAGGAAGGCCACACATGCTGCGTTGACTGGAAGAAACTCTAGCTGGGTAGGCAAATTTGTTGTCTCTTCCTCCTGGGCACACAGACAAGGTTATATTTCCTGGTCTCCCTTGCTGGGAGACATAGCTATGTGGCTAAATTCTCTCCAGTGGAATGTGAATGGAAACAGTGTGTGCCAATTTCAGGCTTGGCTCATAAAAGCTTCCCCGGTGCAGTCGTCTTCTATGGTCTTTCCCTTTCTACTGGCTGGTCAGTTATGACAAGAAGGCTCTAGAGCAAGTATCTTAACCTGGGGTCCATGGACCCAAGTTCAGGGGATTCTATGAACTTGGATGAGAAAACTATATATTTTCCTTAAACTTGAACTGAAATTTAGCATTTCTTTCTATTACAAATGCAGATAACAAACCACAGTAGTAATAGCAATACCTGTGACTTTGTCACCTGTAGAAATCACAGATATTTTCATATCACATTACGGTTGTTGCAGAAATCTCAAAATATCGTTACATTCATCACTTCTTGGGAATTACAGCAGTCATTAGACCTGCTACTAGATTGCACATAATTGCAGTCTTCCTGTTGACAGACATGCAACAGAACTGGCCGACGCTGAGCAGAGGAGGCACTCAGCCACCAAATGAAGTCACACAGTCTCATGTTGGTGAACCAGATATCTATGCTGCTTTCCAGTGATTCCTGCAATTGCTGGTCAGTTAATATGTGTTAGGAGGTGAGCGGTTTTCATTGTTGACTGAAGGTTTGTAAAACTGGATGATTCAAATAAAAAATCTTAACTTTCTTAATATTGGGAAGTATGAAGTCCACAAGTGTAGTCAGTCTTCACACCGACTTGTCTTTAAAGAGTAAATGTTACTTTAAATCACCTATGCTTTTACATGTAATCTTGTTAGCTACTATATATTACTATATCAAAAATTGTTGCTTTTTTAAATATTTTGATATTTATCTGTTCATGTAATTGGTTTGATTCTTCCTACTATGAGTTTTATAGATTTAAAAATATTCTGAAAAGGGGTCCACAGGTTTCACCAGATAGCTGAAGGGGAACAGGGAACAAAAAAAGCCTCTAGGCCTGGCCGGCATGGCTTAGTGGTTGACCATTGACCTATGATCCGGGAGATTACTGTTTGATTTCCAGACAGGGCACATGCCCTGGATGCCGGCTTGATCCCCAATAGGGGGATTGCAAGAGGCAGCTGATCAATGACTCTCTTATCATTGATGTTTCTCTCTCTCTCTTCCTCTTCTCTCTCTCCCTTCCTTTCTCTGAAATCAATAAAAACATATTAAAAAATAAAAAAAAAGCCTGTAGTACAGCTGAGCCACAAAGTGGAAGGAGCCTGGGTCCCATGAACTGGAGTCTGCCTATTACATGAACATCCATCCAGGACTATTATGTGAGCAAAAATATAAACTTCTGTTGTGTTAATTTTGAGATTTGTTGTTACCAGAGCATATCTTATCTAATGCAGAGATATTGATCCATTGATTTGTATCTTTTTTTGTTACTTTTGAGAAGTTCAGTGCCATACTGGTATTTGTTCTTCTGTGTCATTTCCCTGCTTGATATAACCTTCACTCTCACCATTTTTTTTTTTTTTTAGGACTTTTACTTCATCCCTTTGTTATGAAATTTTAATATTGTGCCGTAGAGTGGGTGTTTTCTCCATTAATTACACTGGACCCTCAGTGGGCCTTTTTAATCTTGGAAACTCATATATTTCAATAAGGGACAGTTTACCTCTTAGACAATATTCTGGTTAGCTACTGCTGCGTCACAAATCACCCCTAAAACTTATTGACTTAAAACCACAAGTTACTTTATAACCTCCCAAGGGAAAAGCTCAACAAGGTGATTTTCTCTCGTGAGACTGTAGTCAGATGGTAACTGGAGCTGGGACAGAAGGGACTGGAACAGCTGGGAACCTACTGGGCATCTCTCTCTCCTCAGGGTATCCTATGTGATCTCTCCACATGGCCTAGCTTGGGCTTCCTCACAGTATGGCAGCCTTAGGCAATCAGGTGGCTGGATACATGATGTCTCAGGGCTCCAGGGCAATTTTTCCAGCAAACAAAGCAGAAGGCGCACTGCCTTTGATGACCTAGCTTTAGAAGTTGCATAGTCTGCCTTATACCATACTGTACTGATGAATACAGTCACAAAAGCCTTTCCAAATTCAAGGGTAAACCAGTTAGACACTATCCTTTGATGGGGGCATGGCCAAGTTCTAGAAAAGTGTATGGGACAAGAGATGTTGCAGCCATCTTTGGAAAATACAATCTGCTACAATTTCTTCTTCCTTTCAGTTCTTTCATTATTTTTCTCCAAATAGTCAGTTTTGATCCTCTGGACAAATCCTTTACATCAACCCTACCACTAACTTTTAAATTTAGACTGCCATTTTTAATTTGTTCTCTGTTCCTTTTTATTTTTTAAAACATTGCATCCTGTTTTTGTTTCATAGATGTAATATTCTGTTATCTTTCTGAGGCTATGAATTATATATATATATATTTTAAAAATATTGATTTCAGAGAGAGAAAGTGAGAGGGAGAGAGAGAATCATCAATGATGAGAGAGTCATTGATTGGCTGCCTCTTGCACGGCCCCTACTGGGAATCAAGCCTGCATCTGGGGCATGTGCCCTGACCGGGAATAGAATAGTGATCAATAGGTCAGTGCTCAACTGCTGAGCCACACCAGCCAGGCATATGAATTATCATTTTAAAAAATTATTCTGCTTTCTACAATTCCTTCTTTTCTCTGAGTTCTCCCCCACTTTTTTCTTTAATGTTTGAGTCTTTCCTCAAATATTTAATTATTCTTGGATGTTTCTGATTGGAAGTGCATGAGTGGGCTTGTGACTGGTTGTCTTGATCAGGTGGCCAGCCAGCTGTTTTTATTGAGAGTTCCAAATGCCGGTGGTGGTCAGAGAAAGCTTCTCCCATCTCCTGTGTGGGAGCCCTGTGCTGGGGCCTGGAGCTGAATGGGAAGGATCTAGGGAGCTCCTTACCATGTGGACTCTACTTTGATTTTCCTGAGCCTTTGTTCCCATTTTGGAGCCTATCTGGTTCACTTGTTTCATAATTCCATAATTCCTGCAGGATTAGGGAGGTGCGATTGGCTGATTGTAGGGGGTAGATGGGTCGGTCCCAAGAGTGGTCTCACTGCTTCTTTCTTTATACAGGATTTCAAACAATCCCTGTATCTAGCCCTCTGCCTTACTTTGGCTTTCTGCAGTACCTGGTGTCTGCCCTTTCTGACTCTTCCCTAGTTTTTGTTGTTGTTGTTAATCCCACCCGAGGATATTTTTCCATTGATTTTAGGGAGAGTGGGAGGGAGATACAGAGAGACAGAGAGAGAAAGTGAGATGTGAGAGAGACATGTCAATTGGTTGCCTCCTGCACTTGCCCTGTGCTTGGACTGGGGCTGGGGATCGAACCCGCAACCCAGGTATGTGCCCTTGATGGTAAATCGAACCCATGACCCTTCAGTGAGTGGGCCTATGCTCTAACCACTGCGCTACACCAGCCAGGGCTCTTTCCTAGGTTTTCTGTAACCAATAGGTTTTCTTCCTCTTGGTACCTCCAGCAGGGTATCTTCTGCCATCTGCTTTGTTTATCGTGTGCCAGGGATTTTGGTGTCTTCTAATTCTATTGAAGGTAGAGTCGTGTTTCTGTTTATTGTTTTTTAAATATTTTAAGTGATAGTCAAGAGGGGAAGGGTCAAAACCTGGAAGCCCTAAAATGTCACAGCAGGCTTTGTGGGTGAGGGTCCCACAGGCCGAGTGCTCACAAGGGCCCTGACCTTGGTTTAATGCTCTATTGTCACCATCTTGGAATTTGTGCTTAATTTTGAGCAAGGGTCCCTGCATTTTCATTTTGCACAGGGCCCTGCAAATTGTGTAGCCAGTCTTGTCCACTGTTGATCCCCTGATCCATCTTCCATGCTCTTCAAGTGACTATTTTGAAATGGCCGTGCTCTTGCTCAAGAGACTTCAGTGGCCCCCTCACTTTCAGGATGAAGTCCAGCCTCCTAGCATTGAATCCAAGCCCCATGAGCGCCCAAATGAACCACATGGGGCCCAATAACTGGCCCAGGGCCCAGTGACTTAACAGAGGGTTCTATGGGATTTACTAGAGGCAGCCCATCTGTGACATCATAGTAGGGAGAGGGGCCTTCAGTGATGCACATTAAATGACCTCTCATGGACTCAAAAAGACACTACAAGAGGTGGGAAAAGAGAATTCCCCTCTCTCTTCCTAATTATATCTTTCCTTTTTTCCTAGGATTCTCTCGAATTGCAGTTCCTAGACCAGAGTATACCAAAGTGTGAGTTTGACTAATTCCCTACTAGAGGTGTGTGTTGGGAGAGAGGATTTGGGGGATGTTCTAGCCACCAGCTCCCCCCGCCCCCCCCCTTTGCTCTTTAGAGAAAATGAAGTGACTCCCTGTTGTAGAATCCATCTCTAAGTCCTCAAAAGAGGGAGAGTATGTATTGTATCGGGGCAGGGAAGCTTTGTCCTTGTATTTATTTCTTTCCTTCTGAGTCTCTTTTCAACTGATCTGAATTTTCTCCCTTTTAGGAAAGACTCGTACCCCAAAGAATCAAGACGGAAGGCAGGGGAAAGCCTGGGGGCTCTGCCCTCTCATTCATCAAGGAATAAGCCCTGCTCCTCTGCCCCCCATGTCTCCGAGCCTTGCCTCTGTGGGTGCAGCCTGAGGACCAAGGCAGTGCTGCACCCCCGGCCCCTTCCAGTCTCCCGTCCCTCCACTCATGTGACCCCCAACTTATCAGAGAAGAAGCAGCTGTTTCCTCCAGAGGTTGTCTACAGGGCCCAGTCCTCCCAGAGTTATCCAAAGCCCCAGGCCAAAGCGACGTCCCAGCTGCTACTTCAGGGCAAGTCAAGAGCTTCCTGCAGCGCCATGGCAGGGCGCAAGCTGGTGCCCATGGGTGTGTGGCCTCAGGGCTTTCTTTGCCCATGCTCCAATGCCCTGCCAGAGGAATCTCTGCACTCCTACACCCCGCGAGGAGAGGGCCATTTCCCCAGCCAGGGAGCCATGTCCCCAGTGACGTCACTTATGGAAAGTGACAAACCCCAGTCCTCTCTCCCATTCTTGTTTAAATAAAAATGAATCTAGTCAATTATGGTCTTTCTCTTGTGTCTACTGCAAACATGGCAAGATAAGGGCCTGTTTTAATAGACAATACGGTTTATCTTCTGGTTCTACTTCCAGTTGGGTTTCCAGGGTCCTGATCTTACGACTGAGCGTCCTGATGGCCTTTTAGGTATGGCTGCCTGTGACCCTGTGTATGTGGCCACTCTGAGCCTTGGGTTTTTTTCTGTAGTGTCCAGTCCCAGTGGGCCATGGAGTCAGATCCACTTGAGTTCAATTTCCATAAACCTGATGGGATTTTGATTGGAATTGTATTGAACTGGCAGACAGATTTGTTGAGAACTAATATCGTTAAATCATGGGTCTTCCCATTTGTGAACACCGCATATCTCTCCGTTTATTTAGGTCTTTAAATTCTGTCAACAGCACCTTGTAGTTTCAGTGTCGAGGTCTTGCATAGTTTTCATTAGATTTATTTCTTGACACTAGGTGGCTTTTGCTGCTCTTGTAAACTGTATTTCTTATAAGGAACTTTTAAGTACTGGCGATGGGGTAGTGTAGGAAAGGGAGCTTCTGCAGAACCTACCTTTCATCTTTTATAAAAACAGCTTCTTTGAGGTAGAATCCACACACTACACAATTCACTCACTTAAAGGCTGTGCGTCAGTGGCTTTCAGTATATCCACAGGTATGTGTAACCATCACAATCGATTTTAGAACATTTTATCACCTCAAAAAGAAGCCCCATACCCTTTAGCTATTACCTACCTAACCCATTGCTTTTTATAACATTATTTTCTATCTTTTGTTGCTGGTATAGAGAAATGCAGTTTATCTGAGTGTATCACTTACATTCAATGACTTGGCAAAATACACATATTATTCTAGCAGTTTGTAGATTATTTTGGATTTTCTATGTACAACATCATATCATCAAGAAACAATATTTTCATTTTCTCCTTTCCCAACCTCGAGGCTTTTTTTTCTTTTCCATAAATGCTTTATTAACAGTGGAGCGTCTTCCCCATGGGCCGTGTGGTCCACCCAGAGAGCCGGGACCGAGACACAAGTTCAGCGCGGCCCCCAGCCTCTCGCGCTGACTCCAGCGGTCGCCCCCCCACCGGGCCTCCCGCTGCGGGCGATGGCGCGGCCGGTGTCCTCCGGAATTCCACGCGCCCTGCGGCACCGTCCCTGGGAACCGGTCCTGCCCAGCACCTTGGTGACCCTGGCGAGCTTGGTTGGCCGCACCGACTCGTGTCCGTGATGGTGGCGACTGTCGGACGGAGGGATTTTCTTTCTTTTCTTGCCTCGTCCTGGCTCAGGGGCCTCATGCAACGTTGAACAGAAATGCTGAGAGGGGACATCGTATCTGGTTCTCACCCGAGGGAGGATGCTTTCATCATTTCATCACTGGGTGTGATGGCTGCAGTGGGGTTTTGTTTGTTTGTAGATAGTCTGCATCAGATTAAGGAGGTTCCTATAAGTTACTGTTTTCTGTGAATCGGTCAAATCTCCTAGCCCGAGTCCAAATCCTGAATCTCCCACTTACTAGTCAGTCTGCTGAGGGGAAGTCACTTACCTTCTTTGAACCTCAGTTTCTCTATCTTAAATTGGGGGAAGGAATTTCTATCTTGGTTTCTCGTGAAATTGAGGAGACCTATCAAGAATGCCCGGCCCATAGTAGGTGCCTTATGCATTGTGTCATTTGTCCCCTCCCCCTGCACATAGCACGGGCCCCACCAGGGTCTGCCTGCCTCTGATGCTCACTGCTGTAGCCCTGGTGTTTAGAACCGTGCCTGGCGTATGGCAACTGCTTCAGAAAAGAAATTTTTAGGTTAATCAATGTTAAATCCCCTTTTTTCAGAAACCCAGGGTTTTAGGGCCTGAAATTATACTTGTCCCTGGAGAATCACATAATTCTCTTGGGCACTTACAAAATTCAGTGCCAACTTTCCTTTTGACTTTTAAAGTGTCATATTTTTCCCTTTCTCAATTACTTAATCAATATGTCACCCTTTCTCCCCTTGAGGCTAGGCACCAAGAACAGAGCCTGTTTGGCTCAGTGGTTAGAGTGTCGGTCCTTGGACTGAAGGGTCCCGGGGGCAATTTCGGCCAAGGGCACGAACTTCGGTTGCAGGCTCGATCCCTGGCCCCGGGTCTGGGAGTGTGCAGGAGGCAACCAATCGATGTTTCTTTCTCTCTCCCACTCTCTCTGAAAAAGCGATGGAAACAATATCCTCAGGTGAGGGTTAACAAAACAAAACTAACAGAACAGAGCCCTCGGGTCCAGTCTGCATTCCCAGCTGCACCTCGTGAAGGTGGACAAGCCCCTCCTCCTCTGAGCCCCCGAGACCTTGGGGGTTTCCTCCAGTTGTGGTCTCAAGGTGAACATGGTGCTTGTGGTCTTGCAAATCTCCTGAGAATCCGCCCTGCTTTATCCAAGTCTCTCTAGAGAGCAGCGACAACCCAGGTCCCGGATGAGCACTCTACCCCTCAGCCAGCTCTGAAGTCTGGGAGGTGAGTGAGGAGTTTGTAGCCTGAGATATGAAGGCGGGAACAGGGACACCTCTGGCCACTCCCCAGTGCTGCCCACCCTCCCCAGTCAGGACGCCCAGAGCTCACCTTTCTCTCTCCTGGAGCCCCTTGCCTTTGCCACTAAATCCTCCAGATCAAGGTTTTTAACCTTGGCACCACTGACGTTTTAGGCTGGATAATTCTTTGTGGGCCTGCCCTGTGATTTGTAGGACGATTAGCAGCATCTCTGACCTCTACCTACTAGATCTTAGCAGCACCCCCACCCCACCCTGAGTTGCGACAACCAAAAATGTCTCCAGACATTGCCAAATGTGCCCTGGAAGAAAACAGAGCCTCTGGTTGAGAACCATTGCTCCAAACGATCTTTCTAAAGTCCCCTTTTCATCAGCCTCTCCCAGATTAAAGTGTCCCTCCCTCGGTAGGCCTTTCCTGCCTCTCCCAACTCAGCCTCATCCCCCTCTGAACGCGAGCGGCCCAGGCCGCCACCCCACCAGGTGAGAGTAGTTGGTGTCTAACACCTGGGGAGCACTCACCCCGAGCTGCTGCACACGCAATCAATCCGATGCAGTCTTTCCAACAGCCCTGTGAGAAAATCATGTATGTCCTCTCCATATTTCAGATACTAGGGCCCAGAGAGGTGAAGTCACTTGTCTGAGGTCACACAGCTGGCAAGTAGTGGATCTGGGACTCAAATCCAGGCTGCCTGGCTCACAGGATCATAAACCACTCACTCTACCCCACTGATGTCTCCCTGATTGTTTCCTCCCAAACTCGACTGCAAATACTTTGAGGGCAGGGACTAAAGTACATTTATGGATGCTCCACGGTGCCGAGCACAGGGCAGGAGGGCCAAATACGACTTTAGTTATTGATTTCCTGCCAATATGGGGCATTCGACTGTGTGAGTCTGGAAATGAGATTGAAGACTGGGGAGAAGGAATTGCCAAGTTGAGGCTTAAATATAATGCGTATCCACAACATGCGTTTAACATAGGTGCGTGTCTCAATAAACTTCCACAGACTGAACACACTTGTGTAACCAGATTAAGAATTAGAAGATCACCTTGGCCCAGAGGCCTCCCTCATGCGCCGGTCAGTCACCCTCTCCAGTCATTATCTCGCCCTCCAATGGTGTGAACACATTTAGCCTGTTGCTGTACCTTTACTGGATGGAACCATGGAGTACGTACTTCTTGGTGTCTGGTCGCTTTCGCCCGACATTGTGAGAATCATCCACGCTGTTGCAGGCAGCACTAGTTCATTCTTTCTCCTTCCTCTGTAATATCCTGTTGTGTGACTCCACCACAGCTTGCTTATTCATCCTACTGTTAATGGACATTTGGGAGGTTCCGGTTTGGGGCTACTGTTCAGAGCTCTGCTGTCAACGTTTTGGACGTGTTCTTGGTGAACAGAGTTTCCATTTCTGGTGGGGCGATGCCTGCCTGTGGAGCAGCTGGGCCATGGGTGTGCATGCCTCAGCTTAAGCAGGCACTGCCTAGTTCCCACAGCTTTTGTAGCTGGAGGCTTTTAAATAAAATGCTTCCCCTCTCCCCCACTGCTTTCCTAAAGAGATGGGAGAAAGGGGGGGGGGTGGCCTCCCTGGAATCTTCTAGATGACCACGCCTGTTCAAAGAAGCTTCTTTATAGGAAAATAATGTCAGAGATGAGAGGGACCATACAGATCTCACGTCCCAGCTTTCATTATGCACAGGAAGGAACTGAGGCTCAGGGGCGAGGGTTGACTGGTGCAAGGTGGCGGGGCCCTGGCTGGGCCTAGAAGCCAGGTTTCTGGATGCTGGACCCCCATTTTGCTTTCTGAGTACCTGAAGAGAGATGCTCATCTGGAAGGTGAGGGGTGGAACTTGATGCACATTGGACCCACCAGGATCATATGAAGCCTGAGAGCTGGGGGTGGGGGTGGGACTGGGGAGCTGTCTTGCTCCCTACATTTTCCTTAAGTCTGGGCTGAGGCCAAGGAAAACACAAGCCTGGCGGCTCCTCCCACCAGGGGAAGTCAAAGTGAGGGGCTTTACAATTAGAGTCTGGAAAACCTTCCCCCTCACATCCCCCCTCCCCAGTCCAGGGAAAAGATTGGGGGGGGGCAGGATCTGCTGGCAGTAGGGACAGGGGTTCCAAGGTCTGGAAACAAGATGGGCTTCCCCCTCAAGGGGCTCACAATCTTTGGTAAAAACCAGACAGACCTTGGGCGTAGAGCAAAACCCCATTTATTACGCACTGAAATTCCATCCAGCAGGAACCAGGAGGGAGCCTCGAGCCAACCTCCAGCGGAAACAGCAAAGCCCGCGCGCGGCTGCCAGCCCGGGGCCGGTCCTTACCTGCAGCCCCAGGCGCGCCCCTGTTTCTGCAGCCCCCAGACTTCCGCAGGCTGGTCCCCGCCCGCCGTCCGCACCGTCCCGCCTGAAATTAACGCTCCGTTTTCAGAGACGTGGCTTTAGCCAACTTCCCTTATTTCACACCCCACCCCCCGCGCCCCCCTCCGCAGGCCTACGGGTCCCCGCCGGGTAGGTGAGACCCGAGAGAAGGGTACAGGAGGGGCTGCTTCTCTCCGCAAACTCTCCTGCCCCCCCCCCCCCCCCCCAGCCATCTGCCTTCCCGCCCCGGCTCCCGCGCCGGGCTGGGGCGCCGACGAAATCTGATCAAAATGCATTGCCAAGTTGTTAAGGTATTTGAATTAAAAAAAAAAAAAAAACCTCCCAAGAAAGAAAGTATTTGATGGCTAATAATCTCATTTCAATATAATGGGACCTTCTTCTGCAGAGAGCAAGACAGGTTAAGAGATATAATTATGACTTTGCAAACTCTCCCCAAACGCGGGAGACGCGCTGACAGGTCTGCGCGCGGCTGCGCCCGACTCGGCTCCGGGAGACGCTTTGTCTGCAGCGCGCGTTAAAGAGACACGGTCCCCGGCTCCCCCTCGGCCTCCCAGGCAATTTAACTGTCAGCCGCGTCTTCGCCCCGGGGTCGGAGGGGGTGGGGAGGGGGTGGGTGGGGGAGGGGGCCGCAGGAGGCGGGAGGGGGAAAGGAGCCGCGCCAGGGGCTGACCCGTCGGGCGCTGCCCCGGGAACTTGGAGCTGGGCTCTCCCACCCTGCTCCCTCGGGGCCTCTTTTCAAGTCCCGACTCGGGGCAGGGTCCGGCGGGAGCAATGACCGGGAGAGGGACGGCTTCAGGCAGCGCAGATTCATCGCCCGTCTCCAAAGTGGGCCCTTTTCGAAGGAACCAAAAGGACCCGCAGAATTGCTCGGTTTCCGCAAGGAACCGCGTTAGGAAGCTGGGGAGAGACGGCGGGCGCGTTCCCGTCCGCTCCCCGCTCCCCGGCACGCTCAGCAAACTCCACGACCGCTTTTCCTACAACGCGAGAAAAACGCGAGGAAAGGAGTGTTTTTCTCGGTTTCCCAGTTCGCCCCTGCACGAAAGCGTGGGAAAGGGAATCTCGAATGCGGCGCATTCGAGTGTGCGGGAGGCGGGGTGGAGGCGCGGCGGCCCCTGCACTTCAGGAGCGCTGACTGCCGTTCGGGCCCGGAGACTCGGGGAGACTCGAGGCCGGGAGCTCGAGGGGTGTTTTAGCTGCCGCAGCCAACCAGCCGCACATCGCAGCGGCGTGGGGGGGCCCGGGCCGCCCTCCGACCTGAAGCGTGGGCGAGTGTGTGCGCACACGAGTGCGCACGGGTGTCCGCGTCGCTCCCGGGAGGCCGCTGGGCGCCCTAGACCGGGATGCAGGAGCCCTGCACTCACGACAGGCCGGCACATAGTCTGTCCCGCCAAAAGGAACCGGGGATATAGGGAACCAGAAGTCCGTCGGGTCCCCGACAGCACTGGTCCCCGACTCTTACGAAGCAGATGGAAGTATTACTCCGGGCATTCCCCCCACCCCCCGCCCTTGGCGCCGCCCCGCCTGGAAATGAAGGAATTCGGAGGAAGCGGGTGCGTCACTGCTCTTCCCCAACCCAATAGGCTCTGAAAGTCCGCGCCCTCTGAGGGTGGCCTGGAGGACCCTTGCCACGTGCCCGGCAAGGGGTGAGGCCCGGGTGAACCCCTGGATCACTGTGACCCGTGGGGCCGCCAAGGCAGAGGCACTGCGGGACCTCCTCGAGTTGGTGAAGTCACAGTGCCCGGGTACCGGGATGGCCTCTGAGTCCCGCGCCCGGCTCTGGAGACTGTTGGAGATGCCTTCCCGCGTCGCCCACGCACAAGAGGCCACCGCGACTCCCTAGAGTCACTCGCGCAGCAGTGAAAATGAAGTTGCGCCCTGCACGGACTTTACGCCCGGCCGCGTACGGTCGAAGCGGTGGGGCTGGGACGCGAGCGCCGGCATCCTCGCGCGCCCGTCGGCTCCCCCTGGTGGTCTGATGCGCGGTTCCCCCGGCTGCGCAGGACCTGGGGAAACCGGCCCCGGGAGAGAAACTTTGCTCACCTGGTTGGCCGTCCAGGCTGGGCACCCCACCCAGCACACGCCACCCCTTCAGCTTCCCCGGCCCGCGTGGCGGGATGGAGAGGAGACGTATCTGAAAGTAGAGCCCCATGCCGACTCACTCACGAGACAATAGTTTGCTAGGCGGGTTTCTCACACCTCTGCCCATTTTTAATTTTTTTTCTTGGTGTTTAATGATCCCAGGACCGAGGCCTGGCCCGCGGCCTCCGCTGGGGAGCGTTGCTGACAGGAGCCATGTGGCCGCGAGGAAGCGGGACTGGGGGGGGCGCAGGCGCTCCCCGGGTGGCGGGTCGGAGTGGGGCCCGAGCCGAGCGCCGGGGGGAGGGCAGTTCAGAGAGCCTAGGTCCTGGCCCCGTGGGGGGCGCCAGGGAAGGCGGGCGCGAGCCGGGCGCGCCGCCGCCGGGGTCAGGGGCGAAGGGGCAGGCGGAGGACAGCGCGCGGGGAGCCGGCGCGGCGGCTCGGGTTACCGCGGCCCGGCCCTCCCTCCCGCAGCTCGGGCGCGGAGGCCCCGGCCGGCTCGGGCCGTCCCCCGCTGTTTGCATTTCTCTGGCAGGCGGCGGGGCTCGGCTTGAAAGGAATCGCCTCCATTTGGAACGTTGTTTATTTTTCTTAACTAGCCAGCGCCGACAGACGACCCTAGAGCGCGGCGGCCGGACCCGCCGAGCCCTCGCTGGGAAGGGGTCAGGACAGGGGTCGGCCCGGCGAGAGGGGCGCGGCGAGCCCCCACCCGGGAATGCGCCCAGGTCCCCCCGCAGCCGGGTTGGGGGAAAGGTCGCGGTGGGGCAGAGAACGACTTTTTTCCTGGTCGGAAAACACACTTTCTCTAGTCGCGGTTACCTTAGCTTTGACCTTGGGTGGGCGGGGCGGCGACACGGTTACGCTTCCCGTTGTGGCGTCCCCGCGGCCTTGGATTTCAGTTCCGCTTCCTCCATTTTTAGCTCCATGACCTTGAGCAGGAAGTCTCTGTGACTCAGTTTCCCCGATTCTCAAATAGGTGCAACGCAGGGCTTAGTTCTTTGGGTTGCTGTGAGGACCGAATGAGAGCCTTCACTCAGCCCCTGAGCGCAAGGCCTGGAATTGGCCAAGAGCTCGGGAGACGTTAGCCCCTCTTGGGGGGGGGGGGCAGGGGGTGGTTAATGGAGCTGGGGCCACGCGACGGGGAGTGGGGGTGGGGGTGGGGGCAGCCAGCACGTGTGCGGCCCGCGGGGAAGCTGCTGGAGCTAGAGGCCCATGACTCTTAAGCTCTGGGGAGAGGTGCAGGCTGGAGAGAGTTCTGAGCGTTTTGACAAGAAATGAAAAAAATGCAAATGATATTCAAAGCAAGATGCTAATGAGGATCTATTCTTTGAGCGGCCGCAGCCCTGCCAGTGCCCGGCGCGGTGGCGGAGCGGGCGACGAGGCAGGCCCGGCGGGGCGGGCGGCCGGGCCGGGGCCGCGCGCGGGGAGGTGAGTGCGCGTCGGCGCGCGCCTGCCCCGGAATGTGCGGAGCCGGCTCCGGGCGTGCTCGCGCCGTCATGAAAATGAGGTCAGGGAAGGTCGTTCCACTCTGCAGCATAAATCAAGGAGGGAAGGAGAATGGATGTGAGAGACAGTCCCTGGAGACCTCCCCGAGAGAGGCAGCGCGAGGGAGGAGGGGAGGGGGGGGAAAGTTCTGCGGAGAACCGGCGAGAAGCGGGCCCAGGCGCTCGCCCTCCTGTCGCTTCCCGCTTCGGCGGGTCCCACAGCCCAGCCGCGGCGTCCCAGACTCCGGCGAGGTCGCGCCCCAAATCCTCCAGGCTCCTCCCTGCCCCCTCCCCCGCCACCCCCATTTAAATGTTCCCCGTCTAGGCGCTCTTTCTGCGAACAGTGCAGATCCTTGCATCCGGCCCCTTCAGGAGCATGTAAGTGCCCACGCGCACACGCCAGTTGCACACGTCATTGCACACTTGTTCCTCGAGTTCACAACCTCGGGGGGTTCCCGGGCAGCACCCCCCCGCCCCCCGCCGTGCAGGAGCGGGCTGGCTCTGCGCTCCCCTCCCGCCGGAGTCTTTCCTCCGCACTCGTCCTGTCCCCACGCAGCCCGCCTCCCGGGCGCGCCAGAACCCACTAGCGCGGTCCTCGGACCCCTCCTGTCCCCTCGCCTTCCGCCGGCTGGCAGGGGAACGCGGGGCTCCAGGCCGGCGTTTCCACTCGCTGCCCTGCGACCCCCGCCGCGAGCGTGCCGAGGCCAGGGCCGCCCTGGGCAGAGCGCGGGCACGAGCGCCGGCCCACCCGCGCCCAGGGAGAGAGGGGCCGCCGTGCCGCAGCCCAGGATGCGGGGTGGAGAAGGAGAGGAGCGCTTCCCTTCTCCTCTGCGTCTTGGAGACTCCAGGCTCACAGGGCCGGGGACAGTGCAGAGGGGCCGCCGCCCCCTCGAGCCTCTCCGGCGCCCCTGGCGCTCTGCTCTGGGCTGCCTGCCGCTCTGAGAGCGGGAGGAGAGGAGAGGAGAGGATGCGTGGCGCCTGGGGCCTGCGCTATCAACCACCGCATGCTCTTTATGACAATGAGTGACAACTGCGAAGGCGCCTAAAGCCTGTACCCTAGGCACAAAATGGGCGCACGAGGATAGACTGAATTGAATGTACAAAGAGCTCTCACCATCAGGATCCTGAGCCTCTTCCTGCTGTAGATTAAGTCATGTAGTCATTCAACAAATACTTAGTGAGCGCCTACTAAGTGGCAGAGAAACGGGACACAAAGAGCCTGGCCCTGGGGCTCTTATGTTCTCCTGGGACAGAAAGACGCTAAGCAGAAAAAGTCAGACACCTAACCCGAGGTTAGGCAGGGCAGCCCCTGTGCGGTGAGAGCGAGGTTAAACTGGGCGAGAGGGCCTCTCTGGGGAGGAGGCAGAGCCCTGAAGGAAGTAAGGGAGGGAGCCGTGCAAACTTCTGGAGGGACAGGGTCCCGGCCGAGGAAACTGCCGGAGCGGTGGTGATGTGAGAAGGGCCCGGGGTGCAGCCTGACAGGGAGGGGAGAGGAAGGAGGGGAAATGAGTCAGGCCCAGCTTTGGTGGTGGTGGTGGTGTGGTGGATTAGGTACTAGGTGTGATTGGGAAGCCACTGGAGAGTTTTAAAAAAGGGGCTAACACAACTTGATTTGTGCTTTTAAAAATGATAAAGAGAATTTAACAAATCTGGCATGGCTTCCAGGTTTGTGAGTTTCTTAACCCAGATCTCCAAATGTGTCCCGATCCACGGTGTCAAATGTACATGCTTAGGCAAGACTGCCCCAGCAGGGGTCATACTTTTAGGCAGGGGGCCCAGAATGGGACAGGGGCTAGGATCTCTAAATCTGCCAGCCCTGGAATCTGGGCGGTGGGGAAGGACTCCGGGACCCCCAGCCTGAGGATCTCTGGCGTTTCCACTTCCTGACTCCCCACCCCACCTGTTGCTTTTGCTCTGCCTCCCCCGGGCCTTTTCCGAGGGTTGGAAACAGAGGGCAAGTAGGCTCAGGAAGGTAAGATCCCTGAAGCTCCAGATCCCCTGCTTCGAATTCTCTTTCCCAGATTAAATCTGGTTGCGCTCACAGCGGGCATCACGGTCCCGCACCGCCCACTGGTGGCCAAGGAAGGTCCTGCAGCCGGGTTGGTACGAGATGCAGACCTGAACCAGGGGACGCAGGGGGCGCAGGTGCCAGGTGCTGTGCAAGGCGCTTCACTTGCTCTAACCTTCAGAGTAACTCCGGAGAGACAACAGTAATTTCCTTCGTTAGGCAGACAAGGAAATTGGGGCCAAGAGCGGCAGTGCATTTTGTCTAAGAGCGTATAGCTAGTAAGAGGCAGAGCGACTTACTTTCACGCTGTCTGTTCAAGAGGGAAATACTGGCTTCCATCCTAGGAAGCTTTCTCCCCCTTTGGTCCTGAAGAATCATCTAGAAAATGTCTTTAGCGCCAAGCTTCCCCATCTGTCTTTGGGAATGTTTCAAGGTTTTTTTCTCCTAGTCCCTGTGAGCCCATTTCAGATGGGCCCGTGTTCTGCAGGTTGAGGCCAGTTCAGGAACAGCTGGCCTGCCCTGTATGCCGCGTGTGTGGCAGGGGGTGCGTGGTGACTGTGGGGGTGGAGGTGGCAGCGGGGAGCTTGTCAGGGGTCTCTGTCCGCTCTCCGAGGTTCAGGCTGGACGAGCAAACTTATTCTTGACGGTGAAGTGCTCTGAGGAGGGAGCTCCTGCAACCTCAGATTGCACGGAAGAAGGGAAGGCAAGGGATGACCACACAGCTCACCCCGATACTTCTTCCCCTTCTTTACTCCCAAGGTCGGGAGACCCTTGCTTGCGGGTGTGTGTGTGTGTGTGTGTGTCTTTACCAAACACTGGGACTGTTCAAGCTGGCTTTGCCCGTGGAGCCTCTGTTGGGGCCGAGGACTCCTGGGAGGGACTGGCTCCAGCGCCGAGCTGGGAACCGTTCTCCGTTCTCTGCTGCCCCCTAGTGGGCAAGGATGTGGCTGCCGCCTTCCCCCTCCTCAGCCCGTGGCTGGGCCCTCTGGTCTTCTCCCCTCTCTCCCCTGGACAAAGGCTCCTTCCCAGAGGCAAACAGGTTTTCTGGGAGAGAGAGGTGACATTTTTGGAAAGGTTTGGTTGCAGAACATCCCAGAGCTGTGTCCACATAACACCAGGATCATTATCTTTTACAAACGTTTAAGAAGAGCCTCTGTGTGGAGTGGGAGGAACCTCCCCCTTGGCCCCTCTCCCACTTCAGGCTTGGGAGCGAAGGGCTCACAGTTTATTTGCGGAGAAGAAAGACACAGAATGACTCTACAATCTTTTACACTTTTAAATACTTATAGATGCCTAGGAAGTTTAAAGGTAGTACAGAGAAGTAGGGGTTCTCTTGCCCGGCATGTGCTGGGTTTTTGTTTTTCTTAAAATATATTTTTATTGATTTCAGAGAGTGAGGGAGAGGGAGAGAGAGAGAGAAACATTAATGATGAGAGAGATTCATTGATCAGCTGCCTCCTGCATGCCCCCCACTGGGGATCGAGCCCGAAACCCGGGAATGTGCCCTGACGGGGAATCGAACCTCCATCTCCTGGATCATAAGTTGATGCTCAACAGCCGAGCCACGCCCGGCCAGGCCATGTGTTGGCTCTTGTGACCACCTCTGCACTCAAGACACAGAACTGGCTAGTATTCCATCCCTGCCAAGATCTCCCCCTGCTTCTCCTTAAGTCACACCCACACCTCCCTCCCCCAGCATCTTACCCACTGACAGTCCCTATTGTGTTTTCCATTTTTATAATTTTGGCATTTGGAGAATGTTATATAACAGAATTATACAGTATGTGACTTTTTGAGAATGTCAATTTTCTTCTTCAAATTTCCACGAAATATTGAGATCCATCCAAATTGTTGCGTGTATCCATAGTTCATTCCTTTTTATTGCTGAGTAGTACTCCATGGATGTGCCACAGTTTAACTGGTCATCCGTCGAGGGACATCTGGGTTGTTTTCAGCTTTTGGCCGCCATGAACAGTCATGTACAGGTTTTTAACGTAGAAATAATTTTTATTTTTCTGGGACAAATGGCTAAGAGTGCAGTTGTTTCTTATGACAAATGTATCTTTAGTTAAATGAACTACTTCCCAGAGTGGCTTAGAGAAATCCAGTTTCTCTTGCATCTTCATCAGCATTTGGTTTTGTCACTATTTTTTACGCTAGCTCTTCTCACTGTGGTCCTAACTGATATTTCTCTAGTGGCTGGTGATGGTGAACATTTTTTCATGTGCGTATTTGCCATTGGTGAAACGTCTGTTCATGTCTTTTGCTCACTTTTGAATTGAATTTTCTTTTTCACTCTTGAGTTTTTTTTAAATATCAAGGATATTTTTTCCATTGCTTTTCAGAGACAGAGTGGAAGGAAGAGGGAGAGAAAGACAGAGAAACTCCATGTGAGAGAGACACATCGACTGGTTGCCTCCCGCATGTGCCCCTGCGGGGGCCGAGCCTGCAACCGAGGTACGTGCCCTTGGCCGGAATCGAACCCGGAACCCTTCAGTCTGAGGGCCGGGGCTCTAATCACTGAGCCAAACCGGCCAGGCCCACTGTTGAGTTTTGAGAGCTCTTCGTATATTGGAGATACGAGTCCTTTGTCAGATATGCGGTTTGCAAATATTGTCTACCAATCTGTAGCTTGTCTTATCCTCTTAACAGGGTCTTTCACAGAGCCAAAGTTTTACATTTTGATGAAGTCCATTTATTGATTTTTTACAAAATGGATTGGATCATGCTTTGGCATCCTGAGTCTAAGAACTTTTTACTAAGCCCTAGGTCCCAAAGACTTTTCTCTTATGCCATCTTCTAAATGTTTATAGTTTTATGTCTTACATGTAAATCTGTGCTTCATTTTGAGTAAAGTTTTGTATAAGGTGTAAGGTTTAGATCAAAGTTTTGTTGTTTTTTTTTTGCTTATGGATATCCAATTGCTCTGGCATCATTTATTGAAAACACTATACTTCCTCCAATGAATTGCTTTCTGCATATTTGTCAAAAATTGGTTGGCCATACTTGTGTGGGTCTATTTCTGGACTCTATTTCCTTCAATCGATCCCTCAACCAATATCCCACAGCTTTGATTACTGCAGCTATATACGTCTTGAAACTGGGTAAAATGATTCCTTCCTCTCTATTATTATTATTTTTCCAGAATTGTTTTAGCTCTTCTAATTCCTTTGCCTTTCCACATAACTTTTAGAAGAATCTTGTCAATGCCTAAAAAAAAAAAAAAAAAAGGCCTTGCTGATCTTGATAGGAGTTGCATTAAACTTATACACAATTTGGGGAGAACTGGCATCTTTGCTATGTTAAGTCTTCTAATCCCTGAAAACTCCATTTATTTAGATCTTCTTTGGTTTCTGTCATTAGTGTTGTGTAGCTTTCAGCAAACAATTCCTGTACATGTTTTGTTAGGTTTACATCTCAGGATTTTATTTTTTTGTGAGTGGTTGTAAATGGTCTTGTGTTTTTAATTATGATTTCTACATGTTTATTGCTAGTATATAAAAATACCATTGATTTTTGTATGTTGATCTTGTATCCTCTGACTTGCTGAGTTCACTTATTAGTTTTAGGACTTTTTTTGGGTAGATTCTTGGGATTCTTTTTTTGCATAGATCATCCCGTCATCTGCAAATAGAGACGTTTTATTTCTTTCTGTCTGATCTGTGTGCCTTTTATTTCCTTTTCTTGCCTTATTGCACTGTCTAGAACTTTCAGTACTGTGTGCATAGCAGAGGCGAGAACAAACATTTTGCCTTGTTCCTGATCTTGTGGAGAAACAGTCAGTCTTTCACCATTAAGTGTGTTAGCTGTAGGGTTTTTATACATGGTCTTTATCACTTTGAGGAAGCTCCCCTCTATTTCTAGTTTTCTAAGAGTATCATGAATAAGTGTTGAATTTCAAATGCTTTTTATGCCTCCAATGATATAATCGTGTGATTTTTTTTTTCTTTAGCCTGTTAAAATGGTGGATCACACTGCTTGATTTTCAAATATTGGACCATTTTCGTCTCTCTGGAATAAACTTCACGTGGTTTTCATAATTATTTTACATATTGCTGAATTCTATTTGTTACGATTTTGATAGGACATTTTGAATCTATATTTATGAAGGATATCAATGTGAGGTTTTCTTTCTTTATACTGTCTTTGGTTTGGGTATCAAGGTAGTTCTGGCTTCATTCTTTTTTTTTAAATCTTCACCTGAGGATATTTTTTCCACTGATTTTTAGAGAGTAGAAGGGAGAGAGAGAGGGAGAGAGAGAGAGAAACATGGACGTGAGAGAGACACATGGATTGGTTGCCTCCCATACAAGTCCCGACCCCCCAACTGGGGCTGGGGATCAAACCCACAAACGAGGTACTTGCCCCTGACCAGGAATGGAACCGGAGACCCCTCAGTCTGCAGGCCAACGCTCTAACCACTGAGCCAAACCAGCTAGGGCCTGGCTTCATTCTTCTGTTTTCCAGAAGAGATTGTGTAAAATTGGTGTTAAGTTTGGTAAAATTCTCAAGTAAAAACACCGGCACCGGGCCTGGAGATTTCTTTTCCAGGAGGTTTAAAATTACATATTCAATTTCCTTAATAGTTATAGGGGCATTCAAAAGATCTGTTTCATACTGAGTGGGTTGTGGTAGTTTGTGCTTTTTGAGGAATTGGCCAATTTCATCTAACTTGTCACATTTGTCTGTAGAGGTGTTTGTAGAATTCCCTATTAGCCTTTGGATGTCTGGAGGGACTGCAGTGATATCCCCGGTCCTGTTCCTGATGTTCGGAATTTGTGTCTTTACTCTTTTGTTCTGGGCCAGCATTGCAGAGGTTTGTCAATTTTATCGATCTTTTCATAGAAACAGCTTCTTGTTCAAGCCACTGATTTTGTCCATTGTCTTTCCGTTTTCAGTTTCATTAATTTAGGCTCTTATCTTTATTATTATCTTTATTGTATTATAAATGGGGGAGGGTAAAGAAATGTAAAGGGATTGAGGTTTCTGCATGTCATTCAAACTGGTAAAATGTCAACATAAGTTACATCTGTGTGTATCTGTGTATATATAATGTAATTCCCAAGGCAACCACTAAAATAGCTATACAAAGATATACTCAAAATTCCTATAGGTAAGTTAAAATGATATTCTAAAACATGTTCCAGTGATCCACAGGAAAGTAATCAAAAGGAAACAGAGACACAAAAAACAGGGCACAGACAGAAAACGCAAATAAAAAGGCAGACCTAACGCCGTGGACAGTGACCCGAGTGCTCATCGAGGGAGGGGTTCTAGGATCCGTGCGTCTCCGTGTGGGTGTCGTTGACGGGCTTTCCTCAGTCTGAGACTTTCCTGCTTCTTGGTCTGATGAAAAATTTTCATTTGAAACCCAGACATTTTGGGTGTCATGTTGTAAGACTCTGGATCTCACTTAAACCTTGTGTTTTAGCAGGACTGCTCCAACACTGGGTGAAGGGGGGCCCCACCTTATGAAGGCTGGGGGGGGGGCGCAGGCCCAGGCTGTCCTCCTGGCCTCTGCTGACATCCTGGTGGGAGGGGTGGGCGAGGAGAAGGCAGTTCTTGTACCTGCCGGGTGGGTGGGAGCTAGGCCTTCACTGATACCCTCTCCCTGGGGTGGGGGGTGGGGGGGTGCCTCATTACTCCTGCCCAGTGGCTTCTACTGCCACTGTTGGGGGGCAGCCTTGTTAAAACTGAGCAGTGATGAAGGTCCTGGCCCGTCACCAGTCCTCCTCTGACATCTGCCCAGTGGGGAGCGCGAGGGGCCCCTCATTACAGCGGGTGAGACGTGGGAGTCCAGGCTCCCCGCATGGTCTCCACTGATTGTGCCCTTAGAGGGGGCAAGTCCCGGCTTCCCGCTTGGCTTTCCAGGGGGGCACGAGGGCACCGTCTTACAGCCTGGCAGGGGGGAGTCTAGGCTCGCGCTCCGCGTTTGCGGGTGAGGTGAGGCCGCGGGTGTTGGGTGGCGTTTGGTGGCTGCAGAGAGGTTACCCCCTAACAGTGGCTGTCGCGAGGCTGCCTTCGCGGGCCTCTGGCTAGGGAGGGCGGGGCTCCTCAGGGCTTCCTCTGCGCTGGCTGGCACTCCCGGGCCGCGGCTCCCCGGCATCCAGCCTGGGAGCAGGAGGTGGCGAGGAGTCCAGGGCTTCACCGCAGGTGGCGGCCCTCAGGGCCCGAGGCCTCCAGCCAGTCCCCCCGCCCCCCGACTTTTCAGTCATCTCGTGTTTGCTTCCTGTGCAGTGTCCGGGACTTTCAGTTTGCTCAGTGAGAAGAATCAGGAAAAGCACGTCGACGCCGTCTTCCCTGAAGCAGAAGCTCTCACACCATCGCTGCTGAAAATTTAATTTCGAATAAAGCCAGTGGTTCAAAACTGCATCTGAAAGTGCACCATCTGCGTTCCACACTGTCCCCTTCGCCCGCCTCCCATCCTTCCCAACAACCATTGTTAGCGGGTCATTGTTTTTCGCCAGAGCTTTTTAAATGGATATGAGTACGTAGCCTTAATTTTCACATTTTTAATTTTTGTTTTTTTTTTTAAAATCCCGCCCCCTAGGATATTTTTTCCATTGCTTTTCAGAGAGTGGAAGGGAGAGAGAGAGAAGCATCGATGTGAGAGAGACACATCGATTGGCTGCCTCCTGCACATGCCCCAACCGGGGCTGGGGATTGAACCTGCAACCAAGGTACGTGCCCTTGGCTGGAATCGAACCCGGGACCCTTCAGTCCACAGGCCAATGCTCTAACCACTGAGCCAAACTGGCCACAGCAATTTTCACATTTTTTAAAACACAAAAGCTAGCATATCACAGACAGAATTTTGTACCTAACAAAATATAGACTATGTTGGAGATCAGTCCATGTCCGTCCACAGGGAGCTTCCTGACCTTGTGAAAATACGGCAGTTCCATCGGACGGATGTACAATAGCTCGGACATGGGGGTGGCTGCCAGTGTTTTGGATTCCAAACTGCGCTGTGATGAGCAGCCATCTGCGTGTGTCTTTCCCCATATCTGCGTCTGTGGGGTACAGTCCAGAAGTGGGATTCTGAATCCTGGAGTCCTGAGAGACAGTGGCCAAGAAGCTGAAGGACGACCCTCATTAGGGTCGTGTCCACATCACGGCAAAGCTCCTGATCAACCTGAAAAACCGGATGCTCTTGCTGGACACGCGGCCCTGCGGACCTCTCCTGATGAGAAAGTCGGAGAAGGGCAGAGTGGGCAGGCTGCTGGAAAGGACACGTTCCCCCCAAGTCTGTTTTGTTGCCCCACGTCCAGACTGCAGAGTGAGAAGACTCTAGAATGGTTGGGATCAGCTGTTCACCGTGAGGGCCGCTCTCCGACCCTGGGGGCCTCTGAAGAGCCACACGGCGGAAGGCTGGGAGCACAGAGCATGGATGCTATAGGGGAGCCCTTTCCTGCTGGGGCCCCAGAGTCTCCATCTGCAGAATGAAGACACGGGAGCAAAGCTCTGCGGAGAGGACCTGCCCCTGCCCATCAGGAGCTGCTCCGCTGCAGGCCCACCTGGCGGGCCTTGGGCTTTCTGCTCAGGAACAAGGAGGGAGGAGGGGGGAGGGGGGCCGGCCGGTGACCTCGGGGCCCAGCGATCAGCGGGAGAGGCCGCGGTGAGCGCCGTCGGTGGGGCCCAATGGCTTTGTTCAGTTTCCGTGTGGCTGACGTGCACAGTACAGTTCCGCGGGTTCTGACGAAATAGCCAGGAAACCAGCAGCGCAACCCTGATGCGACATCCTGTCGCCCCGGGTTCCCCGAGGGAGCGCTCCTGTCCCAACGTCTCTTCCAGGACGTCCCGGATGCGGTGGCGGCAGCCTTGCCTGTCCCCTTATTGAAGTTAGTTAGCCGGTTCACCTGCTTCTCTCCTAGTGCCCCTGAGATTTCTGTTTTGTTGCGTGTCTGCAGTTGGTCCCCCGCGTCCCGTCGCTGCCAGGCATCTCCTGCGTGGATGCACCGGGCTCGTTTGCCCAGTTTGTGGCAGTGTCCTATAAAGGCGCTGCGGGCGCTTGTGTCCAGGTTTTGATGGGAACATAAGGTTAACCTCTCGCTGGGCTGGCCGATGAGCGGGTATTCAGGGCCGGGACACAGTAGGGCCTCAGGTGGCCGTGTTACGCTGGCTGATGCGAACAAACATGGAAAGCGTTAGGGGCCAAGGGGAGCGCACCACGTGGAAGATGAGCCCCAGAGACAGCACTGAGACTGCCGGTCCCCAGGAGATTTGGTCAGGACGACTGCAGAGGAGGGGTGGAGCGGGGTGGGGAGAGGGTGCAGGCTGCTCGGGCCTCTGACGTCAACAGCCACAAAAATGTCCATCTTATTTTGTCCAAATCCATTTTATTGTAAAAATATTCAAATACTACGGAATACAGAAGAAAATGTGAAAGTCCCCCTTCACACCCATGTCACACATCCCTAGCGTCGTGAGGCGACCCTCACACTCTTCCCCGCACACACACACACACACACACACACACACACCCACGTGCGCACACACTGTCCCTGTGGATATAGCGTTATCTTCTTTCTAACTTATGTTAACGCGGTTCCGTGACACGTGTCACTCAGCACGTGATAGTCTTGGTCCCCAGCATGCTTGGGCGGGCTGGCTGTGTGTCAGTGCAGACATCTCTGCCCGCGGTGCCCTCCCCCGAGCTCCCGTCGGCGGTCGCAGGCGCGCCTCGCGTTATTGCACCCTGCGGTCCTTGCGCGTCGCAGGCATTGCACTTTTTTACGGATTGAATGTTTGTGGCAACTCAGCCTCGGGCGAGACTATCGGCACCATTTCTTCAACAGACTCAGGCGATGGTTAGCATTGTTTAGCAATGAAGTAGTTTTAAATTAAGGTATGTACACTTGTTTTTAGACGTAATGCTATGGTGCACTTAACAGGCTATAGTATAGTGTAGACGTAACTTAGATGTGCACAGGGAAACCAAAAAGTTTGTGTGGCTCTCTTTATCGCGACGCTCGCTCCGTTGCGGCGGCCTGGAGCCGCGCCTCAGCATCTCCGAGGCAGGACTGTGGCTCCTTCCCCACCCGCGGCCAGCTGATGGAAACACATTTCTAAGTTTCACTAGTATGCGAAGTGTTGCGACAAAGAACCACGTGGGGTTATAGTCTCACGCAGACACGAGAAATGACTGTATTGTTGACAGGAAGCAGGAGCGCACGGAATATTTTGACAGATCTGAACAAACTGATTTCCTAAAAGGATGAACAAAAACTTATATTCCTGCCGACAGCTTTGGAGATGCCAATTTTCCTACAACCTAATCACCACTGGAAATGACCAATCCTTCAAATTTTTATTAATTTAATGGGTGAAAAATGATCCCTCCCGTTGTTTTCATTGGCATTTTCCCATTGACTGATAACGCTGAATTTTCCGTGGTGTTTCTGTGGATTTTGCAGTTTCTGTCCTTTTGTGTCTCTTCCATTTTATGGCCCTTTTCTTACTGATTCTACAAGTTCTTTATACCTTTAATCTTTAACTTGATTTTACAAGTTCTTTATGTTAATCTTTGTATAACATATGTCATTTTTTCTACGCCGTCATAGTGTATAGTATCCTTTATCATATATAATAATTGGTTCCTTAAGTAGGAAATCCATCAGTCTTTTCCTTCCTGGCTTCTGTGTGGGGAGCTGTTTGTATGGGGAGCGTGCTTAGGGTGACAGTGAAGCCAGACCCGGGGTCACACAAGGGAGAGGAAGACGTAGCCTTGCTTTGTGCCTGGGTCAGGTGATGGCAGGGCACAGAGATGCGCCGAGACCCCCTCCTCGGCCCTTCTTCAGGGGCTGGAGCCTGGAATGCAAGGCCTCAGGCAGGGGCCCCGCAGGCTGGGGGCAGGTGGCCTCCTCTGTGCCCTCAGGGAACATGCCGCCTGCAGAGCCCCTTCTCCCTGCCCCACCCCTCCAGTCCTCCACCCTTGTCCCCAACCCCTCATCAGGGGCACAGGCAGGCCTGGCGGAGGGACATCAGCAGCGCCAGCAGGAGAAAAGGTCCTCCTGACCAAGCCGTCCCTCTCCTGGAGCTCTTGGGTGCGGGTGGAGAGGCGTGAAGTGGGGCCCGGCCAGCTCCTTCCCCCAGGTGCATGGAAGGTCTGGGGGCCCTCGGAGGCCTCAGCTCTGTCCCCCCAAGGCAGCCACTGGAAACTGAGGTGGGCTTGGGAGAAGCTGAGAACTTCTGGGCTTGTTCCTGCCTCTGCACACCGCCTCCGTCTCCTGGGCCCTGGCGGTAGCCCTCTCCCCCAGGAGGGTGGGGAGAAGCATTTCCAGCTCTTGGCACGGCCCTCTCCCTCTGAGCCCCCTCAGGTCTTTAAGCCACTCACTCTCATCTCTGACCTCCATGCCCCTTCTCACACTCCTGGGGCTGCTAGGGGAGCGGGACCCCTCATGGGGAATTTTAGGGGCTGCTTCCACATCCTGTCCCTCCGGTTTGGAGGAGCCCCAGGCCAGTCCGTAGGTTTTTACCCACTGCCTCAACGGCTTGGGTAAACACCTCCATGGGCCCCTCTGGATTCAGAGACTTTGTGAGCTGCCCCCCCCCCCCCCCCCCCGACCGCTCTGCCTTCCCAGTGAGACTCCAGACCCGCCTGTGCACCGAGCTTGTGGTAGAGGCGGGGGAGGTTGTCTCTGGAAAAGTGATGGGGGCTTTTTAAATTTATTTTTTTATTTTTTAAGATTTTTAAAATTGATTTTGGAGAGAGAGCAAGTGAGGAGAGAGAGAGAAACATCGCTGTAAGAGCGTACCATCCATCGGCTGCCTCCTGCATGGCCACTACCAGGGATCAAACCTGAAACCAGGCATGCACCTTGACCAGGAATCAGAACTGGTCACCCCGGATGCACAGGATGACGCCCAACCAGCTGAGCCACACCGGCCAGGGCCGATGGGGGCTTTTGAGAGTAAAGAGAAGACAATGGATGCTGGGGGCGAATGGCAGTCCCAGGAGGGAAAGAAATGGTGTCAGCTCCAAAGCTGTGACACAAGTGGGGACTCAGTGTCCTCAGCTAGGTCTGTACCTCTATCCAGGGCCTGAGAGGGGGGCAGTGTCTCCCAACGCTGGGGGAAAGAGAGGGGCAAGGGCTGGGAGATGCCTGAAGGAGAGGGTACCTGAGAGCTGGGAGCCACCCTGGGAGGTCTTCTCTGGAGAGAGTCTCAGGCCGATGGACTTCTAGACACAATCCTGTCCCCCAGGGGCACCCTCTCTGAGGCTTCCCAGGACCAGGATTAGGACCAGGACCAGCCCATGTGGCCAGTCTGGATAAGGTCCTTGAGATACATGGGACAATTCTAGTCCTGAGCTACTGAATTTATGCTCTATGGGCCGGTGCTGGTCCACAAATTGTAACCTGTCTACAACAAGGTAATAAAGAAATTGGGAGTAAGGATTTCGAAGCTTTTACATCAATTTGACATTGCCTCAAGGTCCAAACAGGTGACTAGTAAACTCGTTTTGTCCAGTTGAACAGGGCGTAGACCAGTGGGTGTTGTCAAATGCCATTGAGAGCTGGGTGTGGAGCAAGCTTTGTCCTAGCAACACACAGTAGGACTGTATTCCAGCATTGAAACTACTTTAAGGTTAGTCAACTACAACCCAAAAGTGTAAAAACACCTGGAAAAATTATTTTTATGATTTGTTATCTTTACAATCATTTAAATTTCCAATCTGACCTGTTCTCTTTTTAAAATTTAGTTTAACATGATTAGCTAATTTAGAGTAGAGTAGTGATTAGCTAATTCAAGTACTAATTCACAGACAGCAAAGGTAGCAAGAGAAAAGTCAACTTTTTGTCAAGGAAAGACATATCTTTCCTGAATGTAGCAGTAATAAGAAGCCAAGTGATGATAGTGGAATTGATTCCAAAGAAGTTTTTCCTTCTGAAATGATTCCAAAGATTTGTACTGGCTTTTTATGTGAAAATGTATTCCCTCATGGTGATAGGTAGACTAATCCATCCCATCCCCTGCCCAAATGTCCACATCCTAATTCCAGGAACCTGTGAATATGTCACCTTACATGGCATAAGGGACTTTTCAGATGTGATGAAATTAAAGACCTCGAGACGGAGAGATCGTGCGGGTGAAGCCAATCTGATCATTGGTATTTGGAAGCAGAGAATGTCTCCCAGCTCTAGTCAGACAGAGATGCAAAGGAAAAAGATCTTTGGATCTGCAGATGGAGCAAGGGGGCCAGAGCCAAGGCGTGTGGGAGACTCTAGAAGCTGAGGAAGCTAATAAAGAAAACAGGACCTAGGTCCTGTAGCTACAAGGAGCTGAATTCTGCCTGAGACCTTGAATGAGCAAGAAACGAATTCTCCCTAAGAGCCTCCGGAGAGGAACACGGCCTGCTGACACCTTGATTTAGTCCGGTGAGGCCCCCACTGGACTTTTGAGCTACAGACCTGTAAGATCATGGACTGTGCTGTTTTCAGCCGTGACATTTGTGGTGATTTGTCGTGGCAGCTCTAGAAAACCATGACGCTCATACAGTGAGAGTCTTGTAGTTATACATAAGGTCAAGACTAAAACCCAGGGAGCTATTTGTTGAGATGTTCTGGCTAATGAAGCAAATACATCATAAGAACAAGTGGCATTTACATACCAAAAACCATAAAAACACAAGTTCAGACTAATTTTTTTTAAAAAAGAGTACAGAATTAAAAAGCTTGAGAGCAGTCGGTGTTTCACACACAAACTCTAGTGTTCTGCGGGCTTCTTGTGAAATAAGAGTTTGTGTCGTAAGACTAAATATCTATAATCGCAGAAACACTATTGAAAGACTACAACAGAGATGTTTGCCTCACAATGCTGGGTTAATTTGTGGCCAAAAAAGAAAGCTTAAATGTCATTTTCCATGGACTCTTTAGCCTGATGTTTTGGGAATTGGCTAATGGTGTGGAAGAGCAAACCCTAGAAAAATGAAGCTGGCAGAGAACTTTCCATGGCAACCTGAGGACGGCACATATATCGCTAACACAGCCATTCTTTTGTTATAGGTGCCATTTGAACATGATGATGTGGAGGCATTCCTCTGCATCTTCTAGCCTCATGGCCCAAAACACAAGTAACTCGGGATGCATAAAACCATGATGGGCCACATTATCAAGTGATTTGGGGTGTAAGCTTATGTGGGAGCATATTCTGGTGGCCGTAGCTGCTATGACGGGGGGACATTCCAGACTAGGGAGCCTTGGGCCAGATAAGCCAATGCACTGCTTCCTTCACTGAGAAAGTCTTGCTATGAGAAAAATACCAGCTGAACTGAACTGTGTGCTTACTGACGTGGAAAATTACGACTTGCACGGAGACGAATGTATTGAACTTGAAATCATTCTCTTTATTATGTGACAATATGGAAACACCTAACAGCTGTTTTTCCACGCCAATCCGCAGTGGTTATGGGGGGGAGGTTCTGCTGAGGATGTTTGAGCTGTGGACAGAGCCCCCACGGCTTTGGCAAGAGAGAGACCAGTCTAGTCAGGATGCGACTCGCCCAGGTAGGCTTGTTTGTATTAGGGCCTTGATGTTAGTATTTCTATGCAAGGAAAGAACACAACATGTTTTCCAATGGCAAATAAAACTGGAGGGCAAAGCAAGTGTTAGAGGCTTAGAAGGATAGATTTTGTAAATTGTTATGACATGTTCTTAATTTAACAACTACCACCAAAACAGGTGAGGATCTCGATGTTGCGTATCTGCAAAAGCACTCGAGAAAAGGCCTTGATGGTGCGATAAAACGTTTTGAATTTTCTTGTCTTTCAAAAGAAGATCATGCACAGGAAACCCATAGATCCAGAATCCAATTTTTCCTCCAAAGATAATTTACATATAACCATAACCTCATAAGATAAAGAGCTATCGGTGGAAGACTGAAGGTACATTTTGAAAATACAGCATCGTTTGCTTCCTTTTGTGAAAGTTAAAAATAAAAATATGGAGCTTGTTGAAGTTGCTTTAAAATTCCTTCTTGTATTTCTGTCAACACGACTCTGTGAGACCCATTCTCTACTATGAGTGTTATTAAAATAAAGGGTCAGAACAATTACTGTATACATTTTCCCTAAGAGTTCCGATGTCATTAATGTCACTCAGACTAGGCAAGTTAATATGCAAGCAGAAGAAGAATGTTCATCTGTCACATTAGAGTCTGTTAATGTGGACATACAGCGTGTTTGCTCAAAGTGGAAATATTGGCATTTAATATGCAAACTTTCACTCTTGCTTCTGACTTTTTGTTTAGTTGTGACTGAGGAACCACAAAGCGTTACAGGTAGAATGTGGAGCCACTGTATCAGTCACTTACAGGCAACTTTCCATGAACCATGTGTACAGTTTTTATAATTTAAATGTGTCCTCTGTGTTATGTTTGTTCTGATTGTATTTGTTGAAATGTAATTGTATGTTTTCAAATCTAATACACATTTTGGGTCTTGTACTTTCTATGTCTGCTTTTTTGTCATTGTTTCTAGTAATTTATTTTTATTGTATTTTACCAAAAAATAGTCTTTGATGGATTGGGGATTATTTTTTTATTTTATTTTTAAAAATATCTTTATTGATTTCAGAGAGAGGAAGGGAGAGGAAGAGAGAGAGATAGAGACATCAATGATGAGAGAGTCATTGATCGGCTGCAGCCCACAACCCGGGCATGTGCCCTGACCGGGAATCGAACCCCGATCTCCTGGATCCTAGGTCGATGCTCAACCGCTGAGCCACGCCCGGCTGGGCTATTTTTTTTTTTTAAAAAAAGGTCCTCCACCACTGTCTTAGTCCGCTCAGGCTGCCATATAACAAAGTACCACAGACTGGGTGGCTTCTAAACAACAGAAACTTATTTCTCACAGTTCTGGAGGCTAGAAGCCTGAGATGAGGGTGCTGGATGTGGTTCGGGCGAGAGCCCTCTTCTAGGCTGTAACCTCACATGGCGGAAAGAGAATGAGGTCTCTGCGTTCTCTTTTATAAGGGCACGAATTCCATTCATAGGGCCCCACCCTCATGACCTAATCACCTTCCAGAGGCCCCCCCTCATAACATCATTACATTGGGGGTTAGGATTTCAACATATGACTTTGGGGAAGGCACAAACATTCAGTCCATTGCAACCACAAATACTTTGAGAAGCTCTGGTTTACAGGAAGGTAGGCAAGCTTTTTTCTAGAGGGTCAGCGAGTGGCCACATTTTTAGCTTTCAGATTACATTTGCCAATTCCTGATCTGGGCCTGGAGGACGGTACAGACCAACATGATACCCACATGGTGGGGTGGTTTGTGGCCAGCGGACACACATTTACTGAGCACCTATTATGTGCCAGATACTATATGCCTTCTCCAAAGATGCAGGGCAGTTTTGGGCTTCTCTCTGGATAGGTCATAGAACCTCAGACTGAGCAACATGCCCAACTGATCTTTTAGAGCATCTTTGAGGAGGCTTGTAAATCATTGATAGTGGTGTGTGTGTGTGTGCACATGAGAGTCCCTTGGGCACATGTTTCAAGCAGCCTTCCCAGGAGACCAGGATGGGGGGAAGCTGCCATGACTAGGAAACCAGAAGGCACCAAAGGGAGAGAGGGGACCCCAGGAGAAGGGCTCACCTGGAGGCACTGCCAGATAGAACTTATGGAATTAGGGACAGAGTGGCCGGAGGGTGTGCATTCTACACTAGCAGTGCCCTGTGTCTTCCTCCCTTAGATCAGCCACGGTGACAGTGAAGAAGCCAGTGCCCAGACTGGTTGTCCCAGACTGAGAATTGAGAGTCCTGAGTCAGTGTGTGGGGCCTGGAGCCGGTGACTCACCTGAAGCACCTCAACACTGACACCTCCTCACCCCAGCCTTTCTCCTTGTAGGGCCAGTCCTTGGGTGAGTGCTGGCACCTCACAGAAGGGGTCTGCCCCCCATGCTCTGCAGTTGCTGAGTGTGACGATGACAGTGCCCATGAGCTGGAGAGCAAGGCTGCAGGGCCACGCCAGGACTTGTCCTTCGGCCCGGAACAGCTTGCCCTGTGACCACTGTCCCAATAGTCCCATCACACCCCTGCCCTGCCCTTTCTTCTCACCTGGGAACAGCAGTGGCCGCAGCAGCAGTGGCCCTGGAAGGGAGGCTCTCCAGCCATATGGCCTTTCCTGTGTGCTGGTGGGAGGGGACATGGTAGGGGTGGCAGGAGCCAGGGAACCTGGAATTCGCACTGACTCCGCTTAGCTCTTCCAGCAGCTCTGAGACAGAGAACATGGAAAAGGCCAAGGCTCGGGCTGGGGGAGTGGGACACTGCAGAGGGCCAATTCTGCAGGCAGAGGGAAGGGGGCCCCCTCTTAGCACACAGCTCCCGCTCATCTTCTCTGTGCCAGCTCCCGGCCCCCACCGACACCTGCCTCTGTGGGAGGAGCTGAGGGGGCCGTGAGGGGGCCGTGAGGGGTCTTTCAAGTTCCCTGTGCACTGCTCCTGCTTTGCAGGGCCCCCCCTGGCTCTGCCCCCTCAAAAGGGAAAGTCATGATGAAGCTAGATGACAAGCTCAGGGACACTTAGAGGCCTGAGCGAGAGCCCTGAGCCCCACTGGCCCCAGGAGTAGTCAGAAACTTCAGGCCCAGGCCTGCTGGTGGGTCACACCTGGGGAGGTTTTGTGGGTGCTGGAGGAAGAGAGGAGGCAGAGATTCAATTCCAGGAAGAAAGTGTTCCTGGCAAAGGAGGGGAAGAGAGGCGCTGGGAGCAAAGAGAGCAGGGGTTCTCAGAGGGGTTGGTGGGAGGGATGGATCAATGGGTGGGCAGAGAAGGGAGCACAGGAGCCTGGACCTGGCATCACCTCTGCACCAACTCCCACCACCTAAGGACACTTGAGAAAATAAACAGGTGAGAAACTCTAACATTTCTTTCTTCAGTGAATACCGTATTTTTAAGATGTATTTTTTAAAAAGATGCAATTTGCAAAGAAAAATATTTTATATATAAATATATCCAATACAATATTTTATATATTTAATAAAATATATTATTTGGCAAATATATTATTTTAAAGTATGTATTTAATAAATGTGTATTTATAAATATATATTTAGATATGTAGAGAGAAAAATTAAGAGCTATGTGTAATTCCAGCGGTGGCCACCAGGGGCTCAGCCAGTCTAACGCTGCGGGGGAAATTGTGTGTGGATTAGGCTAAGATGAAAAGGTGAACCCAGCATGGGGACTTGATTCTAAGTCCACTGCTTTGCACCTAAGCCCCCAACCCCTACTCCTCGCTCTGCCTCTGTGCAGTGCCCATTTACAGGAGGAGTGAGCAGAGCCTGGGAAGGGCAAAGGGGCTGACAAAAGGGGGATGGGCCCATTGGGGACATCAGCTGTCAGTGCCCCAGAGACTGTTACAAACTCAAAGGGTTCATCACATGGGGTGCTCTATTTAAAAAATGAGATAGTTTTACTTACTTGCAGCAAGTAGCCGGGAGACTCACATCCAAAGCTCTGTCTCCCTGAAGGGAGGCGTGGCCATTGCTTATATGCACGATTTGCTCAATTACATGTTGATTTCTTCTCTGCAGTTGGCGACACTTATCAGGTTGGGTTCCTGTCAAGCTCATCCTGCTTACAGCTGGTCTGCAAAACCCCGTGGTACATTTTAACATTTAGCAAGAATAGCATTTAGTAAGAATGGCCCAGGCCTTGAGACCCTTGTCCTATCTAACAGGACCACAGGTGGGAAGGCAGGACGGAGTTCTAGAGCTAGAAGAAAACCTCGGAAATAATGCCACCTTCCACGTGCACAACCTGCCTGCAGAGAGGCCCCCTGGTGGTGGGGGCTGGGTCTGGGGGTGGAGGAGGGGACTGTTCATGGCAGAGCTGCTAACCAGGCTGGGGATCCCGGGCCTCATGGGGAAGCACTCAGGAACCACTGTGGCTCTAGAGGAAGGGAGAGGTCAGAGCTTTGAGCTCCACCAGGCACTCCTCACTGTCTTTGATGAAGGCTGGGGAGGAGCAGGTGGGATCTGGGGACTTGAGCTGGACACATCTGCAGGACTTGGGGGCAGAGTGGGCAAAAGCAATAAAGGATCATGTACATACAGGCAAGTTTGTTTGTTTTGGGAAGTGAGACAAGACATACAGGTTCTAACTCAATCGGCCAAATTTCCTACATATCACATTGTGTAGTTCAGATTCAAGAGTGACAATTGTTCCAGTAACAATTGTTATTATTGAATGATTAAAGTGTCTGTCTATTTTGTCTACTTGGGCGTTTTGTCTCATGTTTTGGGGAATGAGGCTGTATAAAGATTCCAGAGCCCTCAATCAATGAGTTAAATTTGTGCCTTGATTTTAATTAAAAGTGCCTATTTCACTCTCCTAAGCAGTGAGGTTTCCATAGAAAGCCAGGCATATATAAGAAGAGGTAGTACCATTCCTGTATTAGGTAAACATCAGTTAGGGTTTCTACATTTCACTGTTACACTTCTTAATCTTTCTTGCCACTCTAACCCCAGCCCAGCTGAGCCCAGCCAAGGACAGCTGGCCCTCAGCCAAGCCACAGATTCATGAGCAAGAATAAGTGAAAGTTGTTTCCAGTCCTCAGTTTTGGGGTGGTTTGTTATGCAGCATTATTGTAGCAATAGCTGACTGAGACACCATAGCAGGTATCTCAGTTAGTCGTAGGTTCACTTGGGAGTAACAAAGAAAACAAAAAGGTTAAACAACACAACTTATTTTTCTCTCAAAAAAAAAAAAAAAAATTCAGGGATAAGGAACCTAAGGCTAGCCCTTTAGCTCCAGAATAGCAGGGACCCAGAACCCTTCTATCCTGTTTCGGCACCAGGCACGGCTCCCATTCCTAAGGTCAACACATGGCTTGAGACGGCTGCAAGGGCTCCAGTCATCACATGTCCATTCTAGGCAGCAGTGTGGAGGGAAGTAAAGATAGGAGAAAAGAGGTGGTACCAGTAATATTTTCACAGGGTCTTCTGGAAGCACAGATAACACTTCTGTTTACAAATCAACGTCAGATCTTCTTTACATGACCACCGCCTGAGGGACCCTGAGGGCCGGCTCTGCCCCCCTTCCTCCCAGGACTCTGGGGACTGACGCCCCCTCCTTCCTGGGGACTCCGGGCTGCGGCTGCCTTTTCTGTGGGCTCATCACTCACACTTGCTTTTGCAGCGACAGACAGTCCAGCCTCCATCCGTGACTCTGAGCACAGGTAGGTCTGGGGTCTCAGCAGCAGGGAGGAGTCTGGAAAAGGCTGGAAGGTGACTGCACGGCCTCTCACTCAGAAGGGAGAGACCAGGGGGCACAGAGTCTGGAAGGGGCCCCAGGTCTCAGGGTAGAGCTGGGCTGGGCGGGGTGAAGGAGCAGCTCTCAGCTTCCCCAGGAGGAGCCGGGAAGAGCCGCCTATCAGGGGTGAGAGGACCCCCATCAGCGCTGGTTCGCAGTGAGAGAGAGGAGCCTGTCCAAGCCCCTGGGCTCCTTCAGGGCCGAGGCAGGACTAGGAGCCAGGCCTCCGTCTCCTGGTCCCGTGTGCCTCCTGGCTCAGAGTTCTCTGGGGTTCCTCTGGGTGGTCCCCACCCAGGTTTGCCTGCTGTGTATCTGGTGTCTTCTCCCTGTAACCCCACTTGTTTGCTTGTATCTCTAGCCCCAGTGGCTCTCGGCTCCTGCCCCAGCCCAGTCTATCTGCCATCGACCCCTTGGTCGGGTCACTCCTGCCCCTGCAACCAACAGACGCTGGTCCCTTCCCAGTCTCTCAAAGCCTCTGATAATCAGAATGCCAGGTTCCTCCAGACCTGAGCTCAGAGTGCTCAGTCCCTCAAGTGAGAGGGACTCTAGGTATTGCCCCCACCTGCCCGCAACCTGGGCCCGCTGCCCCTTCACAGTGAGTTCATGTGGGTCAGGCCCAGACTCAGGCCTAGGCTCCAGGGCCCACAGTCTGGTCTCGGGGAGTGTGGGAGGCAGTGATCTCCTCAGCCTGTGTCTCCCCTGCTTCTTCTTCCTCCCTGAGGCTCCAAGCTCGCCCCTCCTTCAACGCTGTGGCTCCCAGTGCCCTGGTGCCGGAGCTGTGTGGACTCCTCGGGGCCAAGGGCCTGGAGCTGTCAGCTCTGGTCATGCTCCTGCGCTGTGGGTGCCAGGTAAGTGGGGCTGGGTTTGTCTTGGGGGTGGAGGGCAGGGGAAGAACAGAGTTGGGAACAGTTGTGTCAGCCGGGGGGGGGGGGAGCGGTCACAGAGGTGGGTTTGAACATTAGAGTTGATATTGACTTGAACGCCCCCTAACTCTGCCCGTCTCTGCCTACTCACTCGCTTGCTCTAAGCCACCAGGATCCTTAACCCTCTCAGGCCCCTCGCCCAATATACCCACAGTCACACAGATACACACACACACACACACACACACACACACACACACACACACACACACCTCAGTCACTCCTTCAGCACAACCAGTCTGCTCAACCAGAAAGAAGTCAGCCACTCGGGGAGTGACCGAGACCTGGACAGGTGGGCAGGCTCAGGAAAGGAGCAGGACCAGACAGTGTGTACACTTCGCTCTGTGAAATTCTCTCTTCTCACCCCCAGGGCCACAAGAATGCTTTGGGGACAGCAGCAGAGGAGGTTTCTGATGGCCCCAGCCCAGCTCAGGCCCCACGAGTGACGCCCGCCATCCCACCTCTGCTGTTGCTCCTCCGTCACTACTGTAATCCTTTCCGAGGAAAAGGCCGATTGAGCCTTTCAAAGATGCCCCCCAGCCCCTGAACCCATGACTGTGGTGGCACCCAGGCAGGCCCACCCCCTGGGAACACTCGCTGTGCATATGGTCCAGTGCCTGGATCAGTGGGGCCTGAGCCCAGTTCAGCCTCTTTCCCCTCAACCTTTCTGGCTCCCCCTCCAGATCTCCTGCTTCTCAGTTCACAAAACCCAGACGTGCACCCTGTTGGCTCTGGCTGCCTCTGCCTTCCCCGGCTTCCATCCTTTCCTTCCTCTGAATTCAGGCTGCTCCACCTCACACCCACATCTGGGAGTTCCCTGGGCTACTCCCAGGGCAGCTCTGACGTTGCCACACCCCCTCTCAGAAGCCTGCTGGGATTGCCACTGCCAGGAGATTATTCCAGCCTCCTCAAAGGGCAGGCCTGGTGTGTTGTCCCATCCCTGCCATGTGCAGCTCCAAAGGGCCTCTGCAAACCCAGAGAAAACCCCACTGTCTTGAAAAGGCAAGTAGAGTGTGCTTCCTCCTGTGCTTAGATTTTTTTCTTTTTTTTTGAGAAAATGACTTAAAATTTTTATTTTAAATTTAAATCATTTAAAGTTTTCAATTACAGTTGCCATACAGTATTATATTAGTTTCAGGTGTACATCCCAGTGATTAGACATTATATAGCTTACTCAGTGATCATCCCAATAAATCTAGTCTGTACCCACCTGACCTGACACCATACATACTTATTATAATATTATTGACTACACCCCCATGACTATTCTGTTACAACCAACTTGTACTTCTTTTTTTTTTTTTTGGTGTTTATTTTTGTTTAAAATATTACAGATATCCCTTTTTCTCCCCAATGACCCATTCCACCCCTTCCCTTCCCCTTCCCCAGTCCCTCTCCCCACCATTGTCCGTGTCCTTGGGTTGTGCATATATGCATATAAATTCTTTGGTTACTCTCTCCCCCTCCACCCACCCGCCCTCCTTCATCCCTCTGACATTCGTCAGTCTCATCTATGCGTCCATGTCATTGAATCTATTCTCTTCATCAGTTTACTAAGTTCTTTAGATTCCACGTATAAGCGAGATCATGTGGTGTTTGTCTTTCTCTGCCTGGCTTATTTCACTCAGCATAATATTTATTCTCCAGGTCCCTCCATACTGTCCCAAAGGGTACCAGATCCTTCTTCTTTACAGCTGCATAGTATTCCCTGGTGTGAATGTCCCACAGCTTTTTTATCCGCTCATCTACTGATGGGCACTTGGGCTGCTTCCAGATCTTAGCTATTGTAAACTGTGCTGCTATGAACATCGGGGTACATATATTCTTTCTGATTACTGTTTCAGGATTATTAGGATATATTCTTAGAAGTGGGGTCACTGGGTCAAATGGCAGTTTCATTTTTAATCTTTTGAGGAACCTCCATACTGCTTTCCATAGTGGCTGCCCCAGTCTGCATTCCCACCAGCAGTGCACTGGGGTTCCCCTTTCTCCACACCCTCGCCAGCGCTTGTAGTTTGTTGATTCATTGATGGAGCCATTCTGGCAGGTGTGAGGTGATACCTCATTGTGGCTTTAATGTGCATCTCTGTTGATTGACGTTGAGCATTTTCTCATGTGTCTCTTGGCATCTGTATGTCCTCTTTGGAGAAGTGTCTATTCAGGTCCTCTGCCCATTTCTTTTTTTTTTTTTTTTTAAATATATCGTTATTGATTTCAGAGAGAGGAAAGGAGAGGGAGAGACAGAGATAGAAACATCAATAATGAGAAAGTCATTGATCGAGCCTGCAACCTGGGCACGTGCCCTGACTGGGAATCGAACCCCGATCGCCTGGATCCTAGGTCGACGCTCAACCGCTGAGCCACGCCCGGCCGGGCGCCGATTTCTAAATTGGGTTGTTTGTCTTCCTCTTGCTGAGTAATATGAGTTCTTTGTACACTTTTGAAATTAGCCCCTTATCAGATACATCCTTGGCAAATGTGTTTTCCCAGACTGTGGGGTTCCTTTGTGTTTTGAGGCTGTTTTCTTTTGCTGTGCAGAAGCTTTTTAGTTTGATGTAGTCCCACATGTTTATTTTTTCTTTTGTTTCTCCGCCCTCGGAGATCAACTTGTACTTCACCCTTTTCACCCATCCCCTTAGCCCTCCATCTGGCAACTGTTGAAATGTTCTCTCCATCTATGAGTCTGTCTCTGTTCTGCTTCTTCATTTTTAAAAAAGATTCATTTGTTGATAGATATGTATTTATTGGCATTTTATTGTTCATATTTTTAATCTTTTTTTTTATCCTTCGATTCTAAATGACAGCTTTGCTGGGTAGAGTGATCTTGGTCGTAGGTCCTGGCTTTTCATCACTTTGAATATTTCTTGCCACTCCCTTCTGGCCTGCAAAGTTTCTGTTGTGAAATCAGCTGACAGTCTTACAGGCAACTAACTGCTTTTCTTTGCTTTTAAGATTCTCTTTTTGCCTTTAACCTTCTGTATTTTCATTACGATGTGTCTTTTAAAAAAAATTATTTTCAATTACAGTTGACATACATCATTGTATTAATTTCAGGTATATACCCCAGGGACCAGACAGTACATAACTTAATAAGTGATCGCTCCAATAAATCCCACACTCATCCAACACCGTGCATATTTATTAAAAAATTATTGACTGTATTCCCTGTGCTGTACTTTACATCCCCATGACTATTCTGTAACAACCAATTTGTACTTCTTAATCCCTTCGACTTTTTCTCTCATCCTCACAAACCCCTTCCATCTGGCAATCAACAAAAGTTATTCTGTATCTATTAGTCTGTTTCTGCTCTGCATGTTCATTTTGTTTATAGAATTAATTGCTGATAGATATGTATTTATTGCCATTTTATTGTTCATATTTTTTTATCTTCTTCTTAAAGAAGACCCTTTAACATTTCATGTAATACTGGTTTGGTGGTGATGAATTCTTTTGGCTTTTTCTTGTCTGGGAAGCTTTTTATCTGTATTTTGATTCCAAATAATAGCTTTGCTGGGTAGAGTAATCTTGGTTGTAGGTCATTGTTTTTCATCACTTTGAATATTTCTTGCCACTCCCTTCTGGCCTGCAAAGTTTCTGTTAAGAAACCAGCTGACAGTCATATGGGAGCTCCCTTTAGGTAACTAATTGCTTTTCTCTTGCTGCTTTTAAGATTCTCTCTTTGTCTTTAACCTTTGGCATTCTAATTATGTGTCTTGCTGTGGGCCTCTTTGAGTTCCTCTTGTTTGGGACTCTGTGCGCTTCCTGGATTTGTATGTCTGTTTCCTTCACCAAGTTAGAGAAGTTTTCTGTCATTAGTTTGTTTTTTTACAATCAGGTATTTATTTATTTATTTATTTATATTATTTATTTATTTATTTTTATTTATTTATTTATTTATTAATTTTTATCCATTGTAATTCTTTTTTCCTTTTTTTTTTGTTCCAAATATTACAGATGTCTCTTTTTCTCCTCAATGACCCATTCCACCCAATCCCACCTCCCTCCCCAGTCCCTCTCCACACCATTGTCTGTGTCCTTGGGTTGTGCATGTATGAGTATAACTTCTTTGGTTAATCTCTTCCCTTCCACCCACTGTCATTACTTTTTCAAATAGGTTTCCAATGTCTTTCTCTCTCTCTTCTGCTCCTGGAAACCCCATGGTGTGAATGTTGGCATGCTTGAAGTTGTCCCAGAGGCTTCTTACACTATCCTCATTTTTTGGATTCTCTTTTCTTTTTGCTGCTCTGATTGGATGTTTTTTTTTGCTTTCTCTTATTTCAAATTCTTGATTTGATTCTTGGTGTCCCTCCTCTACTGTTGACCCCTGTAAATTATTCTTTATTTTGGTGTATTCTTCATTTCTGACTGGTCCTCTTTTATGGTGTTGATGTTCTCACCAAGTTCCTTGAAGTTCTCACTAAGTTCTGTGAGCATCTTTATAACCATTGCTTTGAACTCTGTATCTAGTAGTTTGCTTGCTTCCATTTCTTTTAGTTCTTTTTCTGGAGATTTCTTCTGTTCTTTCATTGGCAACATGTTTATTTGTCTCCGTATTTTTGTTGCTTCCCTGTATTAGGCAGAGCTGCTATGTCTCCTGGGCTTGGTAGAGTGGCCCATTATAGTAGATGTCCTGTGGGTCCAGTGGCACAGTTTCCCCAGTCATCCAAGCTGGGCATTCCAATTGTGCAACCCCTCCTTCTGTGGGCTGTGTAGACCCTCCTATTGTAGTTGAGCCTTGATTGCTGTTAGCACATCAGTGGGAGGGATTTACTCCCCAGGCCAATCCACTGAAAGGATTGGCTGCCACAGCCGTGGAAGACAAACTTCACAGGCCCAAGGTTGGTCTGGGATAGGCCCCTCAACCTGTTACAAATTAGCCAAGGCTGAGAATGCCCAACTCCACCCAACAGAGAAGCCCACCAACCTGGGAACCAGCAGGCCACACGGAATCGCCTGTGCTTAGATTTTAATGGCTGTGCATCCAAGTGTGCAGGGTGAGAAAGGGTCAGATCCTGAGGGCCTTTCTCTCTTCCTGCCTCCAATCTTTGTAGAGGTAAATCCTCTACAAGGAGGTAAATCCAAGTTAAATAAGAAAAGTGACCATCAACAGAACTAGGATTTCATTTCTTAATATTCTGTTTTCTTAAAAATTAAGATCAGGGTGAAGAGCTAGGACAGATCTTGGTTAAGGGTAGAAACTTGCAATAAGTAGTAAATAAGCCCTAGAGATCTGATGTCTAGTGCACATGGATGATATTGTATCAAACTTGCTAAGAGACTAGAACTTCATTATTCTAATCACTAAAAAATGATAATTATGTAACGTGCCACAGATGCTAATTACCCTTCCAATGGCAATCATATTACAATATATAAATGCATAAAATTAACATGTTGTACACCTTAAATTTGCACAGTGTTACATATTAAATATATTTCAATAAAAATTAAGATCAGAAAAATTAGTATGTCAGAAGCAGAAAGCTCAATAATCCAAAATATGAGGAGAATATGCCCACAATTCCTTCATTCATTAATACTCTTTGACAACCACATAGCTCACACATTTGAGGAAAATTAATAGCATGACAGTAAAGATTTAACACAAGCACACAGAACATCCCAATTTAAAATTAATGGCAATAATTCATGGGATGGGAGAGAAACTTTAAATAATTGAAATAAATATCCTCAGAGATATTTACAAAGACATTGTGCCTTCTTATTAATCAGACATTTACAAGCTAAAACAAATTGCAATAATATTTTTATCCGTTAGTTTGACAAATCTTTAAACAGATTGCTCATACACAGAGTTGGAGAGGATGTGGGGAAGTGGGTGTTGGTGCACTCTGAGAATATAATTGCTCAGCAATTTTGAAGGTGGATCGGAATAAGCCTGTAAAGTTTCATGTGTGCATTTTTTGGCTCGCTGATTCCACTTCTCGGTACTCATCCCTGAGAAATACACATGCAGGGCCACTAAAGGACACATACAAAGATGTCCATTGCTCACGGTTTGTAATAGTGGCCCCTGTTGAGAGTTTAGCCAAGCTGGTCCATGGTTTGCTACCTTGGCACACATGTGCCAAGGCTAGGTGGCCTGCAGGGACCTTAACCAGACACTAGCCTCCTCATGCACACTTGAGGCATAAATAACAATCTGCAGAGTCATAGGCAAGCGTAAGTTCCTGATCCGACTTGCCCAACAGCCCTGTGATCAACAACCTCCCCCACCTCCCAAGACTTGCCCCCTACTACAGCCTGGGAACCCCAAAGCACTGCACCCCCAGATCCTAGTAAAGGCATGCACCCCAGATTCTGACCCAGTCTCTGCCTTGCCTTGACCTCCTTGGAAGACCCCTCCAGGTGTGCTGTGCTCTCACTTCCTCCTGGACCCCTGAGTGATAAACTTCACTATTTCAGTTTCTCTTGTGGTCTTCTGTTGAACCTCAGCTCAGCATGAGGCTTCACTTAACAAACGTTAACTTAACAAAACATTGATTTAACAAAGTCTTAGCAGCCCCACATGGGAATAGTGGGGTAACTTAGGGTGCACCTCCTCTGGGCAGTATCATGTAGCAGTTCAAAAAGCACAGTCTCCAAACACCTTGTTAGACAGAGTGGTTGCTCCAGGAAGGCAAGTGCAACCCCCTTGTGTAAGGAAAATGAATTTGGGCTGTGCACTTGTTTGTGCACACAAACCCGTGTCTGTGGAAACGCCGAGATGTCTGGAAAGCTGCACAGCCATCAGACAGTGGGTGGGGGTGAGGGTTGAGGGGTGGAGGGTGCTACCTTTTGAGGGAAGGAGCATGATTAGTGTTGGGGGAAGGACGGGTGAAGGCGACTTTAATTCTTTATCTGTATACTATGTAGTGTCTGTTTTTAATAAAGAGATCTTATATACATATGTTCATATACTGCTTGTGTAATGACTGTATTTTAAATATTGTATTATGTTAGAAAGTATTTTCAATGGTAAGGGAGGTGGAATGGGGGACATGGGCAACGTGCCAACGACCTCGCGGCCTGTGTCCCCTGAGGCCAGCGCTGGAGAGGCGTGTGGTGACAGCCCCAGGTCCAGACAACAGTGTGGTTTCCCTGTGCCCTGCGGAGCTGAGGGACTTGTCTGAAAGTCTGTGAAGATGGTATAAGTGGAACAAAAGCACAGGGGATGAGTGAGAACACACTGCTCGGGAGGTAAGCCCGTGCAGAGGGGCTTTAGACAAACTGTGGCCAGGAAAAGTGGTCAGGACTAGAGGCCTGATGGCTGGCAGAGGGGCTGGTGAAGGGCACGGTCAGTGGTCTGCCGGGGTCTGCTTCTGCAAAGATATCTGCAGAAAGGATCCCCACAGTGGGGCAGAAGGAGCGTCGCCGGGCCCCGAGAAATCTCTGAAGACCCTCACAGGCCTGAGCCTGGGCATGGTGTCCAGACACCTTCAGGACCGTTCTGTGCTGTCCAGGTTCCCTGAGTGGGAGGAGAGGGCTGGTCTGCCACTAACGCCCCCTTCATTGCTGTTTCCAGGATCCAAGGTGGGGGCTGTCTCCAGGCACTCATCCTGGGGACTCCAGGGCAGGCCAGTGCCAGGGTGCCTAAAGTAAATTCATTTAAGTCAGCTCACCAAGGCCAATGCACCAGAGCCATTAGGAGTACACCTGTGGAATCGGACGGACTTGCAGCTGAACTCCATCACCTGGAAAACGGAGAAGACAGTAAACACCTCACCAAATCATTGCGAGGATGGAGTGAGATAGTGTGTGGAAAAGCTCGGTGCTTAATAAATATCAGCCATTATTAAAAGTAAAGGAATTCTACCTTCTCTCTTTTTTGGAAAATCTTTCTGCACTGTATAGATGTGTTAAGGGAGTTATAGCACCCCTAATGTTTATTTGTCCTAAAAGGGTCCCATCATTTTATAATTAAAAAAAATATTTTTAAATTGATTTTTAGAGAGAGAAGAAGGAAGAAGGAGTGAAACATCAATGTGAGAGGGAAACATTCATTGACCAGCTACCTCCTGCACGCCCCCTACCGGGGACCAAGCCTGCAACCTGGGCATGTGCTCCGAACCAGCAGCCTTTCTGTGCACCTGGGGATGCCCAACCCACTAAGCCACACCGGCCAGGGCGGGTCCCATCATTTTAAAAATAAAACTTAGGCAGCAAGAAAGGCATGTCAGATGCTTATTTCCTCGGGTCCTGGAATTGTCCCCACAGTGGAACTGAGGGGTACTCTCTAGAGGTACATCAGACTCATATCTACTTGGCCCGAATTTTAGGTTTCAAGACGTCTAAGTGGTTAAGTCACGCTGTAAAGGGCCTGGGCTGGGGAGACACATGCCCTATTTTGGGTTCCTAGTCTGCCTCTTCAGGGCTCTGAAATTGTTGAGCAAATTGCTACACTTCTAAAAGTCTCAGTTTCCTCCTTTCTTGGATATACGGTGATGGATCCCTAACATGATTATTCTGGGACTAAGTGAGCAGTGCCTTCTGAACATTTGCAGAAGTGCCTGTGTCATGGGATCGCCCCAATGAATGTCCGTCATCATTAATAATTGACATCGACAACATCAAATTCATTTGAATTTTAATTAGTATATATATGTGTTGACACGAAATAACTGTACAGAGTTCTAAAGAAAAATAAAAATAAAGTTTATGTAATTTTTTGACAAAGCAGAGCTTTCAAATCATGACCCCAATGCCAGAAACGATATGGAGAAAAATGGTAAGTTATACTATATGCAAATTAAACTGGGACACTGTAAAAAGACACTATAACATTTAAAAGCAAATTACAGTTGTGAATAAATGTTTCTTTCCTATTTAGCAGATAAAGGGCTATTTGATTTCATATAAAAATAAGTATTAAATAATAAGATAAAATGAGTATTTCAATAGAAAAAGGGGTTAAGGCTGCTAGCAGGTAATTTTCTATAGAAGAAATTCAAACGAACAGTGTTAATAAAATATATTCCAAGAGGATATAATTAAAATAAATGCAACACCACTCTTCTCAGCAGATTGACAAGACTTAAAATAAATGATGATAACCAGGGTTGGGGAAATCTTAGGGAAAAGGCAATTACATATTCTGCTGGGCAAAAATAATTGATGCCACCTTTCTGAAAGTCAGTGGGTTGAGATGAATCAAAACCCATTTAATAAAAAAAGAAATCATCTTTGACTCAACAATTCTCAATCTAGGAATCAAAAGAAGTGGTTGTTGCAGTATTTTGTTTTAAAATTTCATGAAAACAATGCATATGTGTGTCTTCAAAACTTGTCTCCAAAAATTGTAGGTTATAAAATCCATATTGATAAAAATGTAGCAGGTCTGTGCTCCAACACTCCACACCCGATTCCCTTTCTCCCTAGGGACTCCACTTGAAGCATTTGCATGTTTATTTTTATATCGATGCTTTCTTATTTTACAATTTCAGGTATTATCCATGAAATGTGTGCTGCGGAGAGCAGGAGCGCTTCTCTTTCCCATCCATCGCTCTCCTGCCTGCCCCCCTTTATTCCCCCAACAGTCAAATCTAGTTACCAGTAAAATTCTCAAATGTTGTATTTCATGACCATGTATATATTTTTCATGGCCCAGTCATACAGTTTAATACGATTACATTTCCGTTTTGCGCCAACGTTTTATTTTCCATGAAGTTATTAGTTACCTTATTTTTTACTCGCTTCATATTCCATGTACCATTACTAATTCGTCTGTAAACTCCATCCTCAAATCTAAATTTCATCTTAATATGTTTAAACATATCAGTTTTTCAACTCTCTTTGTTCCCCCAGCACATCCCCAGGTGGTCTAACCGCCTCCTGCCCCAGTCTGGACTCGGTCGCTCTGGGCATCGGGCACAATGACCTTCGGGCACATCCGCTGCTCGTCCCCTGGGGAACTCCCTTGGCCCCCATCCGGTGTTGACAGTGCTCTTGAGATGCCGCATCTAACTCTGTCTGCTGCTCCTTTCGGGGCAAGGTCTGGGAAACTACAGGCCTTGAGGGGAATCTGACCCACCGCCTGCGTTTGTAACAGTGTCCCGCAGGCCAGCTTCTGCATCTGAGCGTCGCTTTCCTGCCCTGCTAGATGGCCGAGATGAGTAATTGCAACAGAGGTCACATGGCCCATAAGCAGGGGATATTTACAGAAAAGTTCGCTGACCTCGGAGACCTAAGATGACCAGGAACCGAGAGGCAGCTGGTGTGTCTCTGAAGGAGAGGCCAGGAGCCTGAGGGCACATGCGACAGACACAGGTTTAATGGAAGAAAGATTTTCCCGGTGATGGAAGATTTGCCACGCTCTGCTGACGATCGCACAGGCCAGGTGTCGCTGGAGTAATGAGCGACCCAATTCCTGGGTTCACACACATGTTTTCCCTCGTTCCTGTAAGGGCCCCCCATAACCTGATGACTGTCGGGGAGCTCAGACACCACCCGGGGGCGGGGTGGGTGAGCGAACCCATCGGGCAGGGAGGCAGGCCCTGCAGGGTCTTCCTGGCCCCCCTTCCCCCCTCCCGGCCCAGGGAGGGCAGGACATGCTGAGCTTTAGGGGTGCGGGGGACCGCAAGGAGCCCTGGCGCAGAAGCTCCCGATTAGCCTGCTCCTGTGTGTGTGTTTTGGGGGCCGGGAGTGGTAGGAGGTGTTGGGAAAGGAGCTCAGACCTACTCAGCTCTAAGACACCTGTCCCTGAACATTTTCCTGGGCTGGTAGAAACCTCTGAAGGGGACCCAACCGAGGGCTCCAAGCAGGAAGACTCAGGGAAAAAACATTTAAGGGAAGGCCTTTGGACGTTTACCCCAAGCTATTGCTGGACCTCATAGGCTTGATGGGAGAGGAGGTGTCATCTGCCCACTTTACACACAGGGAAACTGAGTCCCCGCTGTCTCTGCACCCATACTGGGAGGGAGGAGTGGGCAGGTAGAGCTGCCTTTCTTACCCCTCCTGGGACTACCTGGGCTGAGCTTCACCCAGAGTCTTCTCACTCCTGAATCTTGGGGTGGGGAGGAAGGGAATACTCTCCAGGTCAACAGAGTGGGGTTCCGGGGGTAACTGACAGTGACCCCTACTCCCACGTTTCCTGGGCCCCTCCCAGGTCCCAGTCCTCCTGGCCAGTGAAGAGGCCACCCTTTTCAGGGTTGGGGACCAGAGACTGCTTTGGGGTCCTCCCTGCAGTTTCCACTCCTGGGGACCTCACTGAGCTCGGACAGGGCCGAAGGCCTGGAGGTTGAGCACTCTCTGCACCATTGGGGGTCTGAGACCCCGGTTTTGCACTGACTGTGTCCGCACCACCCATGCTGGTGGGGATACCACGGTGCAGAGAAATGGCAACTCCACCCTCCACTGTTGCTGCGATGGGAGAGCCCCCTTGTCACACAGCAAAGAGCGAGTTAAGAGAGCGGCAAGAAGGTGATTTTGGGGAGCAAGAAAGGGGAGTCAGAAACCACACTCTGTTCCCACGTTCCAGCACACGCAAGCTCGCGGTCACAGCACGTTCTGGCCAGCAGAGGGCAGGGCAACCCGTGGGTCACCCCGAGAGGCCTCAGGGCTGACCCCGGCCTGTCCTGAGAAGGGAGCCACCAGCAGTATTAGGACCTCTGCGTGCTGACACCTGGGGCCAAATTCCCTGGGGAACCTTAAGGGAATCACCAAGACTCCCAGTGCCTCAGTTTCCTCACTGTGAAAGGGAGTAGTGAGGACTGTTTTCATAAGGCCTTTGTGGAAATTAAAGTGGACATTGTTTCCAAGACTTGTGTGCACACTGGGATCGCGTGTGGAGCTTCAAAAACACGGATGCCCCGTCCTGTCACACGGGGCTCATGTCCTTGGTCTGGGTCTCGGCTTGGGTGTTGGCATTTTTTCCTGCCACAACCCCCGGATGATTCTCAGACGCCGATGAGTTTGGGAATTCCAGAGTTAGACACTCCTGTGACCAGGCTTTGTAAACTCTGAGTGGCAAACATATTATTACTCTTTTTCTTAAGCCCCCCCGCCCTTTGTTTCCATAAAATCGAAATTCCATCTCCTCTCTCCTTGTATCTCCTGCATAGCCTCTCAGAATGGAAAACGCAGCTATCCCTCCAGACCTGAACTGGAACTGCCCAAATAGTCGTTTCTGACCCCTGTACAAAGTTTACCCAAGGCATGCCATCTGATTTACAACCCCACTATGACAATAGTTTTCAAGCACTCGGGGGACAGTCAGGATGTCCTGAGTCCAGGGGAGACTGGCATCTGCTCCCTCGATGGAATGGGAAGTAAGGGGGTGGAAGGTTCAGGCACTTGGGGGCACAACCAGCCCAGGTCCAGTTTCGGTAAAATCCTTAGTAGCTTTAACTCCTTATTTTGTGTTAATTTACATCACAGGTAATTTTCATTACAGTGTAGAAGGGAGATGTAATTTGTATCCAATGCCCTGTAGAGTCTGTGTGTTTTGCAAGCAGACCTACTCACAGAGGACACTGTTAAACATGAAATAAGATGGTTTTTTGGCGTCCTGGTGTTTAACCCTGTACCATACTTCTTGGAGCTGGTAATTCAGGTGTGTAAGCAGGGAGATTGCGTGGGGGTTGGATGGCCTGGGAATGCTTTAATGGTTCCTGTTTTCTGTAATAAATCCAGGCTCACAGGACACATTCTCAGGGCCTGTGGGAGCCTGGGAGTAGGTGTGCCCTATGTCATTTCAACCAGGCACCACCCTCCAGGGCAGGAGGTCTTTGCTCTTCCTGGGGACCCAAAGGGCTTAAGAGCTGGCCAGGCTTTGCCCTGGCTGGTGTGGCTCAGTTGGTTCAATGTCGCCCCATGTATCTAAAGGTCGGTTACCAGTTCGATTCCAGATCAGGGCACATGCCTGGGTTGTGGCCTTGATCTCCAGTAGGGGCCCTGTAGGAGGCAGCCAACAGATGTTTCTCTCATGGATATTTCTATCTCTTTTTCCCTCTCTCTAAAATCAATAAGAAACATAAAAAAAAAAAAAAAAAAAAAAAAGAAAGAAAAAAAAGAGCTGGCCAGGCTTCAAACACTCCCCCGAGTGTCTACCTGTCTTCAGCAGGTTCTTTCCTGGGGTGTTGGAGGTGGGCAGAGAAAGCCAGGGCTCTGAAAGTATGAACTGAAAGGGAGAGAGACTGAAAGAAGTAAGGCAGCCTGTGACTTTCACCCAGGAAGTGCTGGGTGAGGGTGGGGGTGTGCAGGGGGAGCACTGTTCCTGGGCCACAAGGCCCAGCGTGCTGAGGCTCCTGAGAGATGCTCCCAGCAGCTGGCGGTTTCTCCAGGCCACCCCAGTCTCCTGCTGCCGGTAGAACCTGCCCTGCGGGCCTCATACTTACCCAGTCAAGGCCTTCCCTTCTCAATCCTGTACCTCCGGGCAGAGTCAGGCCCAGCTCCTACGTCTATCTGTTCAGGAACCACCACCGTGCACCCCAACTCCACACATCCCTGCGCAGGAGTATGGCCTGTGCTGTTCCCACCGTAGCCCTCCTGATCTCCGCCTGCCCTCAAGGGACCCAGTATCAGGCTTCTCTCTCCACGCAGCCCCTAGACCCTGCCTTTGTCTCTCTGGCAGAGTCGTAGAGTCTCAGCACAGAGCTGGGCTAGGTGGGGTGAAGGAGCAGCCCTCAGCTTCCCCATGAAGAGCCAGAAATAGCCGCCTATCAGGGGTGAGAGGACCCCCATCAGCGCTGGTTCACAGTGAGAGAGAGGAGCCTGTCCAAGCCCCTGGGCTCCTTCAGGGCCGAGGCAGGACTAGGAGCCAGGCCTCCGTCTCCTGGTCCCGTGTGCCTCCTGGCTCAGAGATTGTCCGGAGCTCCTCTGGGTGGTCCCCACCCAGGTTTGTTTATTGCAGATCTGGGGGCTCTCACCCTTTGTTCTGCTCTTGGGACCCAAAGGCCTTCTGCCCCTGTCCATTGGAGCTCCATGCTATGGCCCTTCTCACAGTGTCACCCAGAGAAATGACAACTCTGGTCATTTTTTTTTTTTTCTGGTGAACCTCTTGGTCCACCCAGGTACCTGGGTCCCTTGATCCTGTTCCAGGAGGTGCCTGTGGCTGACCTGAGGGAGTTCAGGGTGGATCTGGCCCATGGGCACACCCTGCTCAGCCTGGGCCCCCTCACCCCTTCCTGCTCCACTGAGATCTGGGGCCTCTGAAGAAGAGGCCATCCTGGTGCCGCTGGAAGACACCTCCCCCAGCACCTGATTCCACTGCTGTGGTGTCACCTCTACCCCAAAGCCGAGGACCTGCAGAGTGCCTTCTCTGACTCCATGTCCCCAGAGCGTGGACCCACCATCTTCAGGCTCTCCCTGTGCAGCTGGGCCACCCTTCTCCCCCTGACTCCCCCAAGCAGGACCAAACCTATCTGGCAGGCCTCCTCCCCTACATGCTCCTTCCAGTGTTTCCTGTTTCCCTGTCAGCCCGCAGAGCAGCGCGTCACCCAGGTTGCCATGGCCCGTGTGGTCGCCTTTGCTTCCTCTTTCTCCCAGTTAAAGGAACTACCATTAGTTCATACCATATAAAAATGTAATATTTAATGTTTGATATTTCTGAAAATGACATAAACTTAGGATATGGCAAAGCAGGAAAAATATTTCCACCCTATATGCCAGATAAAAAGGTTAATCGCTCTAATACATAAACATCTCTTTCTCTTAAATAAATAGGAATCAGGCAAACATTGCCATTTTAAAAAGGGCTAAGGATATGAAAAAGTAATTCATTACAGAGCAAAGGACAAATAATATGTATGAACACATGTTCGAAATGGCTGATAATCGAAGAGATGCGAAATGAAGTGAGACTCCGCGCGTGGCCCATCAGTCCCACGAAGATGAAAATAAATGATAATCATGCTCTGAGCTGCAGAGGTGTAGGGAGAAGGGGGTTCTGGAAACTGTGGGAGGGACATAATTGATAGCCTCTTCCTGGAGGGCAATGTGGTGATGAATTAAAAGGCAGAAAAAGTAATTCATTCATCCATTCCACCGTTGCTGGGCATTTAGGTTGTTCTAATTTTGGGCTGCTGTGAACAAGGCTGCTATGAACTTTTTTTTTTTTTTTTTTAAGAGGAAAAATTGGAGAAGAAAGACTGCAGCGTAAAAGTGACAAAAAAATCTCTGTGTGTGTGTGGTTTGCTGAATGTTGGATTTTACTCTAGAGTTTCTCAGCTTTGGTGCTATTGATGTTTCAAGCCAGGTAATTCTGTTTTGGGGGCTGTCCGGTACATTGTAGGATCTGTAGCAGCATTCCTGGCTTCTACCTACTAGATGCCATTGGCACCTCCCCTTCAGTTATAACAACCAAAAATTTCTCTAGACATTGACACATTTCTCCTCTGGGGGAAATCACCCTCAGTTGAGAATCACTGATCTAGAATAATCAGGCAAGAACCTCTGTACTTTTTGAAGGACCCCCAGCTCTCAGTATTTGTAGTACTTTTCTCATGAACTGGTCATTCCCCCCCAGAAATGAGTCCTCTAAACATTCTATCTGGGGTGGGAAGAGGGTATAAGCCTGGCTGTTAATATTCTTGAATCACAGTTGCTGCTGTGATAAGTAACCATTGATATGGATAACAAATTTAGAACATCTCCCAGAGCCCGGCTGGTGTGGTTCAGTGGTTGAGCATAGATCCAGGAACCAAGAGGTCACGGTTCGATTCCTGGTCAGGGCACATGCCCAGGTTTGGGGCTCGATCCCCAGTAGGGGACGAGCAGGAGGCAGCAAATTGATGATGTTTTTCTCTCATCGATGTTTCTATCTCTCTATCCCTCTCCCTTCCTTTCTCTCTAAAAATCAATAAAAAAGATATTTAAAAAAAGACTATCTCCCAGAATGTAGAGAGAAAAAGCAGTTTAATATAAAATCGATCATCTACAAAACAATAAGAAACAGAGAGACAGCAAATGCATGAACAGCATTCCTGAAGGACAGGCGGGAAGAATAGGAATAGAATGACTTAAGATGTCATAGAAGAAAACGTTCTCAAAATGAAGGAAATTGTGTGTGCTGATTAAAAGAACTTACTGCATCCCAGACAAAGTCAATGGAAAGAGATCTATATTCTATCAGTTAAGACAGGCCCATTTCTGCTGGAGTAACTCAGTGACTTCATGGGACAAGAGTTTATTTCTCTCCTGTGCTGTCTGCTGACTATCCAGGTAGACTTGCAGGGCGCTATCCTCCAAGGGTGGCCCTTCGATCTTACGGCCTCTCCCAATCAACAGGTGTTTCCACAGCAGCAGAAGAAAGTACCAGAAAGACAAATGCTTTTATCCATCTGCATTTCTTTGGACAAAGCAAGTAATATTGCCTTGCCCAATTTCAAGGGGGCTGAGAAATAAGATTCTCCTGTGTCTAGAAATACGGATAACTGGACAGCTGAATAGTAGTAATGTCAACCACATACCTCTAGGCATAGCTGGCAATTTTTTTTTTTTTAATGATAACTAAGAAAAAAATCTATAAGCATCAGTGTTGGAGGAAAGAAAGGGTTACTTCCAAAGGACTTAATTTCAGTGGTTTCAGAGGTTTCTCTTGCTGCACTAAATGCTAAAGACAACAAATTAGCCTCTCTTGAGAACAGGGGGAAATCTATTGATTCAGTACTTTTATGCTTCATTAAATTGTCCTTATTTTGTAAAGGCAACCCAAAGAGCTTTCATATGAATGAACCTAAGGTAGCTTTCTTTAAAAATATAGGTTGAAATTTTACTTCAACTCACTGAGGTAAGGTAAAAAACAAAATGACAAAGCTGTGGTTTAAAAACCACAGTTAATCAGAAACCAGTAAGACTACAGATAAGCTCAAATCCCAGCTGCAATTCTGTGTTAAGGATAAACAAAACTTATGTTTGTAATTGTTGCTAGTGCCTAGAAAAATAATTGAGTTTTGTATTTTGACTCTCTATCTGGTGACTTGACAATTTCTCCTATTATGTCTAGTGACTTATTGTATATGTTTTTGGGATTTCCGCATAGATGTCATATCACCTGCAGACAATGCTGGTTTTATCGCCTCCTAGATGTGATGCCTCCCTTTTTTCACATCTTGAGGCATTGCTTTGGCTTTTCACGACAGCGATCACTAGCAGAGATGACAGTGAGTCTGCCTGTCCTGCTCCTGAATTTGAAGGCAATACTCTCCCATCTCCAGTCAGGGTTTTCATGGTGTAATATGTGGCTCCCGGGGAAGAAGAAAGCATTTTGGCTGCCTACTCCTCTGCAGTTTTAACCAGGAGTTATTTTGAAATGTGATTTTTTTTTTTAAAGTAACATCTTTTTTTTAAAAAAATACATCTTTATTGACTTCAGAAAGAGGAAGGGAGAGGGAGAGAGAGAGATAGAAACATCAATGATGAGAGAGTCATTGATCGGCTGCCTCCTGCGCACCCCCGACTGGGGATCGAGCCTGCAACCCGGGTATGTGCCCTGACCGGGAATTGAACCCTGATCGCCTGGATCCTAGGTCGACGCTCAACCGCTGAGCCACACCTGGCCGGGCAAAATGTGATTTTGATTTTTCAAATATCTAGTTTTAGTTGTATTTCTGTTACTCATTCCTAATTTCATTTCATTATGGTTGCAAAATGTGGACTATATTCTGAAGTGTGGGGGCAGTCTGTGGGGCCCAGGCTCCCTGTGGGTAGAGTGGTCCTTTCGCTCGGCTCTGCCGCTGCAGTTCAATCCCAGTGTTCAGCGTGAATTCCAGGCCGTCTCGGGAGAGAGCTCTGGTTTGCTCTTTGTGCACTTTTCTTTCCTGTGTAATAATTTGTTTCAACTGGAATTTAAGAAATTATCTCTTTAAATTTTAATTTTTGTTATATTCTGATATAATTCATTCGCAAATTCCTGGCCACACACCTGAGTCTCCTCTCAAGGCCTCCTGACATATCAGGTATTCTGCTGTTCTCTTCCTAAAAGGTCACTCCCGCAGCCTTCCATTGTCCCCGTGTGGAGTCGCTGGCCTCCATACCTGGTGCACAGCAGTCATTGGGGGTCTCTTCCCTGCGATCTGGGGGATTCCCTTGTCTTTCCTGTTCCTTGCACCTTTGTTTACTTCTTTGTGCTGGTGGAACACATCCTCCAGCAACTATCGAAGAAACGCAGAATGCAAAATCCATTCCGAGGCCATTTATATCTAAAGTGTCTTTTTTCACCCTGATGCTAGCAGTTTGATTGATATAGCACTTTGAGTTGGAAATCATTTGTCCTCAGACTTCGGAAGGTGCTGCTCTAGATCCATCAAGCTTCCGCCATTGTTGGAAAGTCTGAAGCCATCCTGGCCAGTGTGGCTCAGCTGTTAGCCCGAAGGGTCACGGGCTTGATTCCCCATTAAGGGCACTTACCTGGCTTGCAGGTTAGATCCCCAACCTGGTTGGGAAGCCTGTGGGAGGCAACCAATCGATGTGTCTCTCTTATGTTTCTCTCTCTCTCTCTCTTCCCCTCTCCCCCTCCCTTCCACTCTCTCTAAAAATCAATAAAAAAAATATCCTTGGGTGAAGATTAACAATGACAAAAAAGTCTGGACCATAACGACTATGATAATATGTGATCTATTGCTTTTGCTTTATTAGTATCTTGTGTTTGTTCCCAGCATCCTGGGATGTCACCGCGATGGGACTCCGCATGTCTACTTCCATTTGCTCAGCACAGTCAGAGGCCTTTTCAATCTAGAAATTCATGGGAAAACTTCTTCAATTAGTTCATGGAAGAATTCCCCCTCTCTGTTTTCTCTTTCTAGAACTCCTTTTATTCAAATATGAACCTCTTGGACCTGCTGTCTTTTTCTGTCCCGTTTCTCTGCTGTTCTCATTCTTTCTCCCTCTCCTCTTCTCTCTCACTCTTATTTTCTGGGAGATATCCTCAACTTGAGATTCCAGTTCTTTCCGAGGAAATCTTAATTTCTGCTCTCATATATATTTTTTAATTTGCAAGGGCTGTTTCGCTTCTCTGAATGCCTCGTGTAAAAAGTTTTCCTGTTTTTATTCATGGCTCCCTGGGTGGTCCTGTTTCCTCCAAGTTGCTTTCCCACTCTGTGTCCAGATTCTTTCTTTTGTCTTTTACTGGAGAGCTTTTCCTCAGATACCCCGAAATGCAAGGTTAACTGCTTAGATTCCAAAGATCATTGGATGTCAATTGGTGGGTTTGTGCGCTGGGAGCCCCTGGAGCCCTGGAAGGCCCATGTCCTCGGCTGTTTTGTCGAGGAAACCCCCTTGTTAGGTCGTTCAGTCTTCCCTCTTGGGGTGCTCCGGCTCCCAGGAAGGCTCACCAGTCTCTTGTCTGGGGGAAGAAGGTTTGGCTGCTAACTTTCTGGGGTGCAAAGAGGAGAAGAGGGCTGGGTGTCCCTCAGCTTCAGCTATGCGTTCCTCAGGGAATCCTCTGGTTTCCAGGACAGTCACCATCCTCAATCACTCCTATTGCCCACCCCCTTCCCACCTCCCCCGGAACCCCCCTTTGTAACCTCTCTAGGGAGCCCGTCCTTTTTGCACAGCGGGGAAAGGGCAGTCATCCATCTGCAGGAAGTGGGCAAGGCGGTCCTTGCTTCTTAGCTGTGCTCCTGCCGCCTCTGCTTAGCCGATGACCCCACTGCCCCTCCGCTGCCTCAGTCGTGTTGGGATCCTGCGGAGTAAATACGATTTGATTTTCATTTTCCTCAGTTCCAGCAAAGGGCTCTGTTTTCTCAGTTCTGCTAAGTCATTTCCCATTTGTTTGTATTCTTTTCAGCTCCCCCAGTTTTCTTGCTCTTTTACCTTCTAGTTTCCTTCATCCCTGTGTTATCCCCATTTTGTGGGTTTCAGCAGAGAGCACAAATAAGAGGGTGTGTCCATCTGTCTTTCTTACTGAAGAGTCTGAATGTTGGTCTTAGATTACTGGGTCTATGGTCATAAATAAATGGGCTCATTTATTCTCATTCGGTTCTACTTGGTGTCGGAGTCAATACTGTTCTAGTCACAGAAATGATGTGGGCAGATTTTCTCTAGTTTTAAAAAAATAAAAAAAAAGTCTTTATTGATTTCAGAGAGAAGGGAGAGGGAGAGAGAGAGAAACATCAATGATGAGAGAGTCATTGATCGGCTGCCTCCTGCACACCCCAGACTGGGGATCGAGTCTGAAACCTGGGCATGCGCCCTGATTGGGGATCGAACAGTGACCTCTTGGTTCCTGGGTTGACTCTCAATCACTGAGCCACATCAGCTGGGCAAGCTTTTAATTTTTTACACTGATTTTGAAATTTTATATTTTTCTAGAAATGTGTTCATTTTTATTTGGTATCAAAATTGTTAGTGTATGATTGATTATTCTTAACACTTTTATTCTGAAAATCTCTTTTGGGTCTCCAGGTATTCCTCATTTGTTTTCATTTTTTATTTTCACTTTTAAACTTTTCATTAGTTTTGCTAGAGGTTTGTGTACCTTACTCATTTCCACCCCCCGTCCCCAAGAAAACCATTTTATTTTGTTCATCTTTCTTTCTCTTGCTCTCATTTCTGTACTTAATCGATTTTTGCCTCTCTTAATTAGGACAATCATAGCTGCTATAACAGATATATTCCGAAGTCGCAGGGAATAAATATTGATTTCTTGCTTGTCTAGGAGACCAGTGAGGACAAGTGGGGGCAGCTTTGCAGAGGACCATTTAGGGACCCAGGCTTTCTCCTCTCATGGCTCTGCCATCCTGTTCTCTGTGCACACAGGGTCAGGGGCTTTTCCGTCGTGGAGCTGTGTGGTTCATTGGTCAGTGCCTCCCAGTTGACATGCGTGGGAGGGGCGTGTGTACACATCACGGGTATCCAGGCTTGGCTGGGAATGCTCATGAACCCTGTGGTCCAGACTGTACTGGAGGCTGCACCGTTGGCGGTCTCCTTTCATTTATTTCTGCATGACCTGATAGAAAGGAGGAGGAGAATGTTCTGGAAATGGAATAAGCCCATCTCCCAACTGTGTTCCCTGAGCCCCCCAAACCCGCTCCTTCCCACCAAGGGACCTTTCCTTTTACCCTGTTTCTATTGTCTCATATTTCCCCCTCCTGTTCTGCCTCTGCCCCCTTCTTTCAGCCCAGGGGTCTAGGAGCAGCGACAAGAAGAGGGTATCTCTCTTCCTGTGACCCCTCTATCCCTCTCCCAGTATTCTAGTCACTGTCTCCTATGTCCTTGGGGTGCCACAAGGACATAGTCCAGAGGACCACAGTCCAGAGGTCCTCTGAGAATGTCACAACAACATCTAACTTCTATCTCAGAATGGGCCTGGTGGTGGGAGGCTCTGGGAAGTCCTGGGCCCAGTCAAGTCCCTTTGATCCCTGATGGTGACTTGCCCGGGCAACTGTGAAACATGGAGCAGACCCATTAAGGCCATCTAGGGAGGAGCGCTGGGTGTGAGTTTCATAGGAATGGAGTAACTGATGATGGCCAAAGTGTCTTTAAGCCTGAAAAGACTAGCGGACAACGAACTTTGATACCCTTTCAGATGCTCTACAGTCTGAAGAGAAAGACAGAGAGGCCCTGGTACTACTCCCACCACCACGAAGATGTAAGTTCAAGGCTAGGCCATTCCTTTGGACTGGGAACCACAGCTCCCAGAAGTGTGGATTACCCAAACCAACAGCACTTCATAAAAAATATTTCATAAAATATGTTACATAAGGCCAAACTTTTATTTTATTACTTCCATTTTCCATGACCATCTTCTTCTTCTTCTTCTTTTTTTTTTTTAAAGAAAGGGGATTTTTTTGTACTTGTTATTTTTATTTTTTTTTATTAAATTTATTTGGGTGACATTGGTTAATAAGATTGTATAGGTTTCAAGTGCACAGTTGTACTATACATCATGTGTATATTGCCTTGTGTGCCCACCACCCAAAGTCAAATCACCTCCCGTCACCACATATTTGACCCCTTTTAACCTCTACTATTCCCAAACCCCCTTCCCTCTGGTAACCACCACACTGTTGTCTGTTTCTATGAGTTTTTGTTTGTTTGTTTTTCTTGTTTGCTCACTTGTTGCTTTCAGTTTTATATCCCACAAATCATATGGTTCTTAACTTTTCCTACCTGACTTATTTCACTTAGCATGAGATTCTCAAGATCTATCCATGTTGTTGCAAATGGCAATATTTCATCTTTTCTTATGGCTGAGTAGTATTCTATTGTATATATGTACTACATCTTCTTTATCTGATCATCTATCGAAGGACACTTCAGTTGTTTCCATGTCTTGGCCACCGTGAGTAATGCTGCAGTGAACATGGGGGTGTATATATCTTTGTGAATAAATGCTCTCAAATGCTTCAGGTAGATACCCAGAAGAGGGGTTGCTGGGTCATATGGTAGCTCTATTCTTAATTTTTTGAGAAATGCTTTCCATAGTGACTGTACCAGTTCACATTCCCACCAGCTGTGAATGAGAATTTCTTTTCTCCACAGCCTCTCCTACACTTGTTATTACCTGTCTTACTGATAACAGCCATTCTAACAGGTGTGAGGTGGTGTAGGGATGCAACAATGGCTAAAGGACTTGTAGGGTTGATTCCGAAGGACAGAGGAGGCCTAGAGGAAGGGCTGAAGGCAGCCTAACCTTGTAAGTCCATTCACCTTTGACTGCAAGTGACAAATTGCGTTATGAAACGGGTAGTACAGGTGGGTCAGCTAGTCATGGGAGGAAGAATGTCTATTGTCCCTGGGGTTGGTTACTGTTCCAGGGGCCATAAAACACTGACTCAGAAGGAACAAAGAACTGCTGATGTTATCTTATGTATTCTGGAAAATGTCTTATGGTGGGGTTGTATAACTTTGGTAAATAAATGAGAAGTGTGCTGCTTGCTTGGGGCTGGAAGATCTCTGAATGCCTCCAGTCCCTCAGCCACTGGTTCACTAAGAATTTGGTGTCCAAGTAATCATTCATCCGTCTCTCAGGGTCTGCTGGTCAGCTCTGGCAAGGTGGTATCTCATTGTAATTTTGGTTTGCATTTCCTTAATTGCTAGTGAAGTTGAGTATGTAAGAAAAGGGATTTTGAAGTTGTGAATGTTACCTTGGACCATGAGTATAAGAACAACGATATGCTGGTGGCAGCATATTGAGCTAGAGGAAGCCTGAGGCTGAGAACTTTGTGGAACACAGACCCACTCATCCCTTAGACAGCCTAGCTCTGGATTTCAATGAGATGGAACTAAACCTCTGGTTGTGTTAAGCACTGTTATTTGGAGTTTTTCTATTCTTTATAGCTGAGCCTTATCCTAATGAACACAGCTCCTACTATTGAGAGTTTTGTTAGGTATACCATTTTAGTCTAAATGTTTTTTTCCTAAGGGTTTTGGTGATATCATTCCACTGCCTTCCTGCTTGCATTGTTGCAGTTGGGAAGTCTGCTGTTTAAAGTTCCTCCTAAGTGATGGCTGCTTCCTCTGTGTTCTGCAATTTCTCAACAATATGCTGAGATGAAGATTTCTTTTTGTTTATGCATTTGTGGCTTAATGAATTTTCAAAGCTCTGAAAAATTCTCAGTCATTCTTCACACATCGCCTCTCACATTCTGTTTATGCCTGGGATCTTGAAAGGTCAAGTGAGTAATGCTTTCATCTGAACAAGAAGAAAAAGCCGGGTAAACTACAAAGTCATAACTTTTCATGAACCTATAAGAGAGCTGAATTTGTAAGGCCACCAAATAACCTGAAGTCCAAGGGAAGACAGGCTACTCCAAGTGGACTTGAGACATGAGCACTGGCTCACTTGTTCACAGAAAGGGAAGATGATATGCAGAATACAAAACAATTGGGCATGAACAATTCACCTAATATTTTAGCATGACAGTACAGAACTTCTGAGATTCCAAGACTCAAGAGGAGTGTTCACACTCACTTGCAATCTCTTTTCCAGATGTTCGTGAGTAAGATTGGAGGCAGAGAGTCTCCTTCCATGAGAACCTGGAGAAGGGAAGTGGGAAATAGATCTTTATCCTCAGAAGAACAAAAGCATCAAGACACTGGGGTAGGGGAAACAAACATGATACCTCAGAGCAGAGGTAAAGACCCACTGAAGCCTGTAGTGTATATGATAAAACTTTCTGGCTGCCTAGAACACCAATGTGATGGCTGGAGCTCCAGCAGTCATCTTGGCCCTAAGATGACAGAATTTTTGAGGCCATGAACTGGGATGGTAGGGTAGAGAGTAGGAACAAAAGACATTGATGATGCAAAACTACCATACCAGCCCTAAGGTGCCTATCTCTGAACTTTTTCAGTGAGAGATAATAACCTACTATTTTGCTTAAGCCACTCTGACTGGAGTTTTCTGTTATATTTAGCCAACTAATTCTAACTGAATTAGAACTAGACATACACTCATAGAGGAGCCCCATGTCCCTGAGATCTCCTTAGATCATAAACCCTTTATAAACCACGATTCAGCCAGACCAGAAGGCAACCTCATACCTCCATGGGTAGACCTCCTTAAAAATAAAATTAAAAAATATTTTAGGCCAGAATTATTTTAGTGTGAGAGATATTATTAGGATAAAATATATTATCTTTGGAGTATTGAGGGCTGAAGATAAGGAGTCTGAAAACTAATGGCACCTTTGCCCTTGATGGTTTGGCTTAGTGATTAGAGCATCAGCCCTCGAACTGAAGGGCGAGTAGATCAGTTGCAGGCTCGGGGCGGGTTCGGGAGGCAACCAATCGATGTTTACATAGATGTTTCTCTTTCTTTCTCCCCCTTTCACTCTCTCTGTAAAGCAATAGAGAAAGTATCCTTGGGTGAGGATTTAAAATAATAATAAAAATAAAAACTAATGGCCCCTTAGAATGCCACACCCTGCACTCCCCCACTTAATTAAGCCATATGAAGTGACAGAAGCTGGTTCGTCCAAAGACAAACCAGGTAAATTGCTCCTTTTAGTGGCGGCTTTAGATTTATATAAGGTTGTGACATGAGGGTTTTGTTTTGTTTTTCTGGGGGGCAAAAAAGGTCAGAGATTGGAAATTTATAACTGATTTAAAATTTTTTTTCCTTTAAAAAGTGACTTTGTGTTCCTCCTATTTGATAATCGTGCCTTTACTGTGGAATGAATGACTGTTCTTTCTCAACAAGGCTGATGGTTTTTGCTATAATTCTTTTCTAAAAAACTTTAAAGTTGCCATTGTTTAAATAAATGGTGTCCACATAAATTGGTTTTTGTAATTCATATAAAAATAAAAATTGTGTGTTTATTGTATAAATAACTGGTGTCTATATGAATTGGTTCTTGTAATCCATATAAAATTGAAAATCAGCGCTATCATTCCACTTGGACCTTTTGGTAAATTGTTAAAAGCATACTATTTCTATAATGATTGAGTTGATTGTTGATCATAACCTAGTTATATTTTATGAGGTAAACTTTAGAGTAATACAATACTGGGGCAATGAATATCTCTACCTAAATATTTTTGAGAAACTGGAGTTCAAAATTAAAATGGATTGCCAGCAAAGAAATTAATACTAGTATATGTTAGGGACTAAATCTAAATTAAAGATCTAATATATGTCATACATACAGGCATATATATATGTGATGCACATACATACAGACATACACACACATATATGTAACTTTTAACAATGAAATAAAAACTAAAAAGATTTTATGTGTTTTTTTTTAATCCCCACCTAAGGATATTTTTTCCATTGCATTTCTGAGAGAGTGGAAGGGGGAGAGAGAGAGAGAGAGAGAGAGAAACATCGACGTGAGAGAGACAAATTAATTGGTCGCCTCCTGCACTCGCCCCACCGGAGCCTGCAACAGGGGCATGTGCCCTTGGCTGGAATCGAAGCCAGGGCCCTTCAGTCAGTGGACCAAAGCTCTAACCACTGAGCCAAACCGGCCAGGGCAAAACTAAGAGGATTTTAGATAAAGCTTCAAAAGCTTCTTTCTGGCTCTGGCCAGTGTGGCTCAGTTTGTTGAGCGTGGCCCCATGCACTGAAAGGTGGCCGATTTGATTCCCAGTCAGGGCACATGCCCAGGTTTTGGGTTCAATCCCTGGTCAGGGTGCATGTGGGAGGCAATCTATTGATGTTTCTCTCTTACATCAATGTTTCTCTCTCTCTTCCTTTCTCTGAAATCAATAAAAGCATATTTAAAAACAAAAACAAAAATCTTCTTTCTATCTGCATTGTCCCTTTCATTGATCCTGTGAAATTCTCCCTCAGGTTGTTAGATGCTCTTCCTAATTTCTTCCTGGGGCTGAGACAGAGTGGCCTCTTTTCAGGTTACTGGTACTGTGCTAAGGTCCCACTTACAGGAGGCTCCTCTGGACAGATACCATGCAATATAACTGCCCGGTTATTTGGGCTGAGAATTCAGAAGAATAAGCACTGTCCTCACACGGCGCCCAGGCGTCCGGCACCTATGGACACGCGTCAGCGTGCAGAACACGCTGCTTCTTCCTAAAACCCAAGATGAAAAAGTACGGAAACCAACCTACTATAGACATTAGCTCATCAAATGTTGGAATAAGACTTCATCAGTATTGTCATAGTCAGGGTGAGCTTGTTTGTGTTGCAAGAACCAGCAACCTTCTCCCTCTTCCTCCAATCTCACTGGTTTGGCTCAACAGAAAAGTGCCCCTCAGGCCCCGTTTCTTTTTTTTATTTTAAATATATCTTTATTGATTTCAGAGAGAGGAAAGGAGAGGGAGAGAGAGAGATAGAAACATCAATGATGAGAGAGTCATTGATCAGCTGCAGCCCGCAACCCGGGCATGTGCCTTGATAGGGAATCGAACCCTGATCGCCTGGATCCTAGGTCAAGGTTCAACCGCTGAGCCACACCCGGGCGGGCACAAGCCCCATTTCTGATGTAAATGAGCCATCAGAGCTCTGCTCAGTGAAGTTACTTGAAGACTTGCTGGATAGAAGCTTCCACAACCACTTTAGAGGAAGGGGAAATGCCGTGAATTCTGTGCTGACCCTTAAAGCCTCACTCCAACTGATAGGTATTTCTGCTCATAATTCAGTGGCCAGAGAGAATCACACAGCCATAGCCACTTCAAAGGGTGCACGGTAGTGCAGTCCCGCCAAGTGCCAGGAGAGAGGAGAGACCACATTTGTGAAGGACCCTAAAATTACCACACAGGCAACACAAGTATATAATTCAGATATGGGATGGCAAGACACTATATGACATGTTTTACAATTAGTGACTGTTCCCTGGACATTTGTTTTTTCTACTTGGGAGAAATTTGCCCATTTTAAAATTAGTTTGTTTGTCTTTTTATTATTGAATTGTTAGTCCCCCCCCCCCCTTTTTTTTTAAACCCTCACCAGAGGATATGCTTTTATTGATTTTAGAGAGAGAGGAAAGGAGAGGGAGAGAGGGAGAGAGAAACATCCATCAGTTGCCTCCCCCATGCACCCTGACCGGGGATGGAACATGGGACCTGGGTATGTGCCCAGGAATCAAACCCATGACCTTTCCATGTAAGGGACAATGCTCCAACCAACTGAGCCACATCAGCCAGGATGCTAGTGTTCATTTTATATTCCGGATACTAGATCCTTATCAGATATATGATTTGCAAATATTTTTTGTTGTTTCGCTTTCATCATGGTATAATTTTGCAGCACAAAGTTTTTTATTTTGATGAAGTCCAATTTATCTATTTTTTTCTTTGGTGGCTTGTGCTTTAGGTATCATATCTAACAAACCATTGCCCAATCCAATGTCATAAAGATGTACTCTTTGGTGGGACTGCAAATTGGTGCAGCCACTATGGGGAACAGTATGGAAGTTCCTCAGAAAAAATTAAAAATAGCACTACGATATGACCCAGCAATCACACTTCTGGTTATTTACCCCCCAAAATCCAAAATACTAATTTGAGAAGATATATGCATTTCTATGTCCACTGCAGCATTATTTATAATAGCCAAGATATGGAAGCAACCCAAGTGCCCATCTATAGATGATTATATATATATATATATATATATATATATATATATATATATATACAATGGAATATGACTCAGCCATAAAAAGAATGAAATCTTATCATTTTCAACAACATGGGTGGACCTGGAGGGTATTATGTTAAGTGAAATAAGTCAGGCAGAGAAAGACAAATGCCGTATGATTTCAGTTATATGTGGAATATAAAAAACCAAAATAAATGAACAAGCAGAGTAGAAATAGAGTCATAGATACAAAGAACATTTTAACTGTTGCCAGATGGGAGGGGGTTTGGGGTAAAATTGGCATACATCATAATATTAGTTTTAGATGTACAACATCATGATTAAATATTTGTATATATTGTGAAATGATCATGATAAATCTAGTTACAGAATTTTTTGTTGTGTTGAGAACTTTCAAGATCTACTCTCTTTAGTAACTCAAACATGCAATACAATATTGCTACCTATAGTCGTCTCTCTGTACTGAAAGTTTTAAAAAAATATACATTTATCCTTATTTATGTCCCATTGTTCCATGTTATACTTCAAGAACATCTCTTCCTTCTGGATTATTTGTAGGTTGGATTTCTATGACTTGTCCTCCAATATACTTCTGATGTCTTCAAAATGCCTTTATGCATTTTACATTTGGAGTATTTCTGAAGTGAATCTTCTCTGTTATTGATCTGATTTTTCACACAGTCAAATCTGCCTTTTATTGCTTCTAGTGTGGAACCTGCTGCTTTTTTTTCCTTTTTTTTTTTTCCCCCCATCACTGTCCTGTCCTATAGCACCTTGTTTCCTTTCTTTCTTTAAAAAAAAAAATCTAGTCTATTCTTGTTTGATGGTGGCCATGTCCTCTCAAATTGTTTCTGGGGTTTCCTACACCAGGGCCATGTCTGGTACAGAATGCTGAGGGCAAATGCAGGGTGACCGCCATCCTGCTGATGAGGAGGGGGTGGGCCTCATGTCAGAAAGAGCCAAGGGAAACGGTGGGGGTAAGTAGGGACAGGATATAGGCATAACATGTGTGTTAGGTACCTTACTGAGCACTTTCCAAATGGACCTCCTTTAGCACTCACAAAAACCCTAAAAGTAGGTATTATTATTCCAACCCATCCCTCCATGTGCCTGGCACTCTTACCTATGCTGAACTAGATGGGAATGGAGAGTGGGCTCAGGAGAGCAAAGTGGCCCTCTAGTCCACTGATAATATGAATACCTTACTTTTGTTTACACAAAAATATTATTCTCATTACAATTTTGGGAGATTGGTTCAAAACCCCCAGAGAACAGGAAGCTGGGGTTTGGATAAGCTTAGTTGGGGCTCGAGCCCTGTCTCTGGATCCTTGCATTGTCTTTGACGTCTTAGGCCAGGGCGATGATCGGTGATGAAAACCACAACAGATGCGGAAACTCCCAGAAGTGGCATCATATCCTGTTGCACAACTTTCTGGAGCCACTAGGCCGGAGTGTCACCCTGTAGCTGTCCCAAGAGCCATGGTGGCAGTTGGAGTGGGTGCCCATGAAAGGATGAACAAGGCCGGGATCTGGGGACTGCTGTGGATGGCCTGCATCTTAGGTAAGGCAAGGAAGGCGATAAGCAGGTGAGGCCTCTGCCCAGGAGCCAAGGAGGTCCCACCGTGAGAAGGGTTCCCCTTTTCTTTGGAAGCTCCAGGAGATTTGACCCCCCAAGACAGAGTCAACCAATAGTTATGCCAGGCTGGCTCTGTCTACGCCAACTTAGCAGAGTCAGGGCTGATAACCCAGGTGGGCAGGTGGGGTTTGGTCCTCATGGGCCAGTGCATTTGCTTGCGTCTTATTCATGTTTTTCAAAAGGAGAACCGGGAGAAGGTGGAGGGTTGAGGGTTGTGCACTTGTGTCCTGTGGGGGTAGGATCGGGGTTAGCTAAAAGCTCCTTCTAGTTTTTGTGACCAGGGAACAGATTCACTAGGCACCATTCCCACTTGGGCTGGGACTGCACTAATCCCAAGCAGACAGCTTCTGTGGGCCATGGAGCTCAGAGGTTTAGGGCTGACTCTAGAGCCAGACTATCTGGGCTTGAGTTCTGACTCTACCACTTTCTATTGCAGGACCTAGGGCAAGCCACTCAATAATCTCTGCTTCGTTAGATAGCCTGTGCCTTGATTTCCTTACTCTCAAATAGGAATCATAGCGGTATCAATCTTATAAGTTATGAAGATTAAAGGGAAAAGTTATGAAACTTAAATGAGATAGTATTTCAAACACGTAGCAATAAATGTATTTTTTTTTAGTCTTTTTTTTCTAGCCTAGTATAAGGAATTTCTTGAACTGGTGGGAGAAATGGCACACAGAGAGCATTAGTGTTGATTTCTGACTGTCTCCGTTCACAGTGGACAGTCAAGTTTGTAAGCCATCTCAGTCTCCTGGGACTTTTACTATTTTAGTCCACTGGGGCCGATCTAACAAAATACTACAGACTGTGTGGCTTATGAACAACAGGCATTCATTTCTCATGGTTCTGGAAGCTGGAAGTCCAAGGTCAGGGTGCCAGTGCGGTTAGGGTCTGGCGAAAGCCCTCTTCCAGGCTGCCGACTGCCAACTTCTTACTGTGCCTTCACATGGTGGAAGGGGAGCTCTCTGGAGCCTCTTTCACAGGGGCACTAATCCTGGTCATCAGGGAAAAGCCCTCCTAACCTGATCCTCTCCCACAGGCCCCACGTCCTAACACCATCACATGGGGGATCAGGATTTCAAAGTATGAATTATGGGTAAAGTAAAGTTACGCAGACTTTCAGCTTATAGCATCCACCTTGCCCAGGGAATTGGCAAACAAATTTATCTATAACATTAATTAAGAGAAATATAGCAATGAAGTTTCATATCCCACTGACCTATCAACTCCAGCGAGAAAGAGCATTCTTCTTAGTAGCGACGGCAGTCTCAGGGAGAATTGTAACTGGCCCAGCCCCAGTCATGTTCCCGTTCCTAAACCAATTACAGCTCCAGGGTGATGGGGCTCTTTGACTGGCTAAGCCTGTGTCGTGTGTCTGCCTTTGAGAATGTGGGCAGCTCCATGAGTAAAGGCACCTAGGACCTGTCCCTGAGATAGAGATGTCCTGCTACCCATGGAAGGTACAGAGGAATAGCAGAGTCAGATATCTACGTCCCCTATGTCCTCAAGACAGTTTCCTCACCGCTTTTCCAATAGTTTCTTGAACTGATCTATTTCTCCTGACTTAGAGGAAGTTCCTTCAGCTGTTCGAAGGAGTCGCTCTCTGTTGGTATTGTGTCTGCACACCCACTCTTTTTTTTTTTTTTTTTTTTTAATATATCTTTATTGATCTCAGAGAGAGGAAAGGAGAGGGGGAGAGAGAGAGATAGGAACATCAATGATGAGAGAGTCATTAATTGGCTGCAGCCCGCAACCCGGGCATGTGCCCTGACCGGGAATCGAACCCTGATCGCCTGGATCCTAGGTCGATGCTCAACCACTGAGCCAGGCCCGGCCGGGCTGCACACCCACTCTTCACTCTGTATGTCTTTCTCTACAGTCTTTCCTTCCCATCATGCCCCCATCATGGATGGTCTTAGCACAGGCCCCATGTTCTCTCTCTGACTAGATACTTTCTTCCTCTCAAAAACAATCATTTATAGAAGATGGTTTGCAAGAACCATACGCAGTCCAGCTCTTGTAGTTAACAAACAAAAGCTACTCACAGTGAAAAGCCCCGGGTGCTGGCTCTCAGTGCAAGTTGCCTCTTTGCTGGAGGCTGTAAGGATCTTGTCTGAAAAGTGAGTGGTTGAACAAGAAGTAGTTCCTCTGTCCTTTTTTCCAAAGAGAGGAAAGATGTTCCTTACAGAGCCTGACTTTAATTCCCTGCTTACAGAAATCCAAGGTGCGCCTAAGTCAGAGGAGGAAGAGTTTACCCTAACGGAGGGGCAGACCCTGGAGGTGACGTGTCCCTTCAACATCATGAAGTACATGAACAGCCGGAAGGCGTGGCAGAGAGTGAGTGATGGAGGGGAGCTTCTGACACTGGCAACGACAGAGGGTGGCTCAGAGATGACCAAAGTAGTCCAGACAGGAAAGTACCACCTGGAGGAAATCCCCATTGACGGCGTACTGAAAGTCCAAGTGACTGACCTGCAAGTGGGGGACTCAGGATTATATCAGTGTGTGATCTTCCAGCCTCCCAAAGACCCCTTCATATTGTACTACCCTATCCGCCTGGTGGTGACAAAGGGTGAGTGACCTGTGGCTGGGAGGTAGAGTGGGGAGATCCAGGCTGGGTGGTGGCATGAACAGAGCTGTGACCCAGGATTTCCAGCATTGTGTCTTTCTCCCAGAAGCTCCATGTCTGTCATTTGAGGTCCCTGAGAGGCATTTGGTCCAACAATGAGAACTTGTTTGGGGTGCTCTTATAGGAAGAGGGGTACAGTGAACGGTGAGTGGTAGACTTGGGATAACTTAGTTTCATTCTTCAGGTCTCCATGTAGAAGTCATTTCTTTAGGAAGCCTCTGGGATCATCTGCTTTCCCCTCCCAAAGATGCATTTGACGGCCCTCCTCTGTGTTTACAAAGCAGTGCTTCTTAGACCTTGCTGTGAGCACAGATCACCTGGGGATCTTATTTCAAATACAGACGGGTTCAACAGGCCTAGGGTGGGACCTAGATTCTGCATTTCTGATCTGCTCAGAGATGATGCCGATGCTGTGGTCCATGGCTCCCATTTGGGTAGCATGGCTCCAGAGCTCACTTTGTACCCCTCTCATGGACAACACTATCTCACTGGGTGGTAGTGGCCAGTTCACTCTATCTGTCTCCCCTGTGCATCTCTGAGCACTTTGAGGGAAGACTCTGTGTGGGGAGCCGGCTGGCTGCCCCTCATGAATAGTCTCCCTGGCAGGGTGCTGCCCTGGAGTCTCTCCAGGGGCTCGCCGACCCTAGCGTCGCCTTAGAGAGAAATCTCTGGCACGTTGACCCGCAGGGTGGGTCGGCAGAGCTAGCACCTCTGCCTGGTAGGGTGCTGCCCTGGAGTCTCTCCAGGGGCTCGCCGACCCTAGCGTCGCCTTAGAGAGAAATCTCTGGCACGTTGACCCGCAGGGTGGGTCGGCAGAGCTAGCACCTCTGCCTCCTGTAGCTTAGTTAAGATTACATAGTATCCTTTGCTTTAGGGAGTAGAAACCCTGCACAAAGACCTTGACTTGGAGACAGAGTGTCTAGACAAACAAGAATGTTTGTGCAGAGCAGGAACTGGGTAAAAGGTCACTATTTTGGGTATTGTGGTCTGGGTGCACTATAAAAAGCTTGTAATCAATAAACTCGGCGCGCAGCCCGGCTCAGCTCAGCTCAGCTCTGCCTTGGCTGTAGCCCTCCCGATCCCATCCTTTTCTATGAGTCTTTCTTTTCTAATCCTCACCCCCTCAATCAGGTCCTCGTTCGCCTGCCGGCTGGCCCCGGCAACTCTGTGCCTTGCTCAGGTCTGTATCCCCAACAATTAATATAGTGTGATTAATGTAGCGCAGGGCACACAGTAGGCCAGCAGTAGATGTTGACCTGATGAATTAAGGAAGACAGAGGAAAAAGAGGCAAGTTCAAGTTCCTAGCATCTGAGGAATCCTAAGCCTAAGGAAGATGGGTAATGTATGCAATATATTAATACAAGATGACTTCTGAAGCAATATGCCGCAGGCATAGGTGAGTGCAAGGCAGAGTGAATGGTGAAAGCTAGAGTATCCAAGGAATACTCTTGAAGAGGGTGGGGGCATATGGACTGGTGCAGGATAGCAGGCAAGTGCATTTCCAATGACACGAGCAGAAAATCCCTTCCCCTCTCTCTTCTTCCCTTCCTTCTTTCCTTTTTTCCTGTCTCTGACCCAGGTTGACCCCACACATTTTAAAAAAATCTTAGCAAAGGAAAACCTGTTGTCATGAATGTCCAAGTTCATTTCCTTCCTCATCTCCACTTACCCTACCACCCATCCACCCGTCCACCCATCCATCCATCCATCCATCCATCCATCCATCCATCCATCCATCCATCCGATGTGTCTTCTTGCAGATCCTTCCTTAGACATTTATTCTACCCAGAGAGTGCCTCAGATTTCCACCCTTCCTCCTACTACCACCAAGGCCCAGGGCAAGCTTCGTACCAGCCCCAGGACTGTGACTCAACTTCTGCCCCGTCTCTCAACAACTGCCAGTCTCTCCTCTCCTGGCATCGGAGTCAACCCCACGCCTGGGACGAATGTCAGCAGGTATGGTTTCCAGGTCTCTGGTGGGAGGGCCCCTGGTTTGGACACCTAGCCCTTTGATTTCCAGTCCACGTGCTGAGAGGATGTCTGGAGAGAGGGATGGGGGAGGGTGGAGCACAGGGGCGGACTCAAGTCACCTGTCTGGTTAAACTTCCCAGGGGAGGAGGGAGGTGGTGCTAGAGTGAGGAGGAGGCTCTGGTGAGGCTGCCACCCTCCCCAGTTCACCCTCACTTTCCTTGAATGCCAGAAGACGGAGGGGAATCATATCTTTGCTGAATTCCAATGTTTATTCATGTTTATACATATTTTAACACAGTAGTAATTCTCAACATTTTCATTATTGTTTCTGTGCTAAAACTCTTCTTTGATGTTGCTACCTATTGTTTGTAATTATAATTTCAACGCATGCATACTTTTGTATCAATGGAGAAACCATAACTTACATAATCGTTTGCCTGTTTTTAGATGTAGAGGTTGTTTCCTTTTTTTATAGTATTAACTCTGAGATGGACATATTTTTGCAGATGTCTTTTTCTTATTTTAATTTAATTTAATTTTTTATTTTATTTTATATCTTTATTGATTTCAGAAAGAGGAAGGGAGAGGGAGAGAGAGAGATAGAAACATCAATGGTGAGAGAGTCGTCATTGATCGACTGCCTTCTGCACGCCCCCAACTGGGGATCGAGCCCTCAACCCGGGCATGTGTCCTGACAGGGAATCGAACTGCGATCTCCTGGATCATAGGTTGATGCTCAACCCCTGAGCCATGCCCAGTCGGGCATTCTTTTAAATCATTTATTGAAACAAAATTCCTGTTAAGAGAATTGGAATATTTAAGTCGCTCTTCATACATCTTGCCCAATGCTCCTCTAAAGACTGGGGACAATTTGCAGTGTGATCCATAAGGCATAAGTGAAGCAGGGTCACTGCAGGTTGGCCTCCAAGGATTTAGTAATTCTAAAACATTCCTGCCCAAACAGATGTGAACTGGTAATTTCTTGTTGCTGTGGATGATGGGCTCCGTCTGGGTAGAGGCAGTGCCTTTTCCCCTTATATTGTTTCACTGGCACCAGCCTAAGTGCCTGGTACATAATAGGTGCTCATTAAATCTTATGAACTCAATAAAATAAATGAACTAGTGAGAGTCAACCTTTTTCTTTTAAAATATTTTTATTGATTTTTAGAGCAAGAGGAAGGGAGAGGGAAAGAGAAACATCAGTGTTAGGGTGGTACATAGACAGGCTGCCTCCTACACACTGCCTACCAGGGATCAAGCTGACAACCTGGTCACAAGCCCTGACTGGGGATTGAACCAGTGACCTTTAGGTGCACTGAACGACGCCCAACCAACCCTGGCCAGGGCCAACATTTTTCTTTATTCACAACTTTTAATTTCCAGTATGTCAGTGAGAGTGCATAACCTTTGCCCACTTTCGACACCTAGTTTCTGGTGATTCAGGACAGTTTCAAAGACTGAGGGTGGACGTCAGCACAAAAGTGCCATTTCCCAACTTTCATGGCTATTATGTCATCTGTTGCTTTGTTAGTTTGTACATTTAGTTTTCAGTTTTGTGTAGGCAAATGCCGATTCTAAAATCACTGCTTTTTAAAAAAAATTTATCATTATTGTTGAAAGTATTACAGGTGTCCCATTCCCTCCCTCTCATTGACTGCCTCCACCTCGCTCCCACCCCCTCCCCAGACCTTCACCCCATTATTATTGTCTGTGTCCATGGGTTATGCATATATGCCTATAACTTCTTTGGTTAATCTCTTCCCACCCTCCACCCCCCTTCCCTCTTCCCTCTAAGATATGACTGTTTCATGCTTCAGTGTCTCTGGATCTATTTAGTTTGTCAGGTTCTTTTGTTCATTAGCTTCTTCTTAAAGAAGACCCTTCAACATCTCCTGTAGTATTGGTTTGGCGGTGATGAACTCCCTTAGCTCTTTCTTATCTGGGAAGCTCTTTATCTGACCTTCAATTCTAAATGATAGCTTTGCTGGGTAGACTAATCTTGGTTGTAGGTTCTTGCTTTTCATCACTTTGAATATTTCTTGCCACTCCCTTCTGGCCTGCGAGGTTTCTGTTGAGAAATCAGCTGACAGTAGCATGGATGCTCCCTTCTAGGTAACTAATTGCTTTTCTCTTGCTGCTTTTAAGATTCTCTCTTTGTCTTTAACCTTTGGCATTTTAATTATGATGTGTCTTGCTGTGGCCTCTTTGGGTTCCTCTTGTTTGGGACTTTCTGTGCTTCCTGGACTTGTAAGTCTATTTCTTTCCCCAGGTAGGGGAAGTTTTCTGTAATTATTTTTTCTAATAGGTTTTCAATTTCTTGCTCTCTTTCTTCTTCTGGCACCTCAATAATACGAATGTTGGGCCTCTTGAAGTTGTCCCAGAGGCTCCTTATACTATCTTTATATTTCTGGATTCTTTTGTCTTTTTGCTCTTCTGGTTGAATGTTTTTTGTTTGCTTATGTTCCAAATTGCTGATTTGATTCTCAGCATCCTCTATACTACTGTTGATTCCCTGTAAATTATTCTTTATTTCAGTTCGTGTAGCCTTCATTTCTGATTGGTACTTTATTATGTCATTGATGATTTCACTAGTTTCCTTAATAGTCTTACTAAGACCCTTGAGCATCCTTATAACCATTATTCTGAACTCTATATCTGTTAGCTTGCTTGGTTCTATTTCATTTAGTTCCTTTTCTGGAGATTTCTTCTGTTCTTTCCTTTGTGACATGTTTCTTTGCGTCCACATTTTGGCTGCTTCCAGGTGTTTGCTTCTATGTATTAGGTAGAGCTGCTATGTCTCCTGGAATTTGTACAGTGGCTTTGTGTAGTAGGTGTCCTGTAGGGTCCAGTGGCTCAGCCTCCCCAGTCACCTGAGCTGGGCTTTCTAGGTGCTCCCCTGTGTGGGCTGTGTGCACTGTCCTGTTGTAGTTGAGCCTTGGTTGCTGTTGGCATCACTGGGAAGAATTGGACCCCCGACCAATAAACTGTGAGGACCAGATGCAACTACAGCCAAAGAGCTGCTGTGCTGGAGACACTCCTATGGAACAGGATTTACTTCAGTGCAGCTTTGGTGCTCACCAAGTGCACCCCTTGAGTGTGTCACTCGTGGATGTAGTAGGGTTGTAATCCAGCGTGGGAGAGTCTGACCACCAGGCACACTGTCTCTGGGGCCTCCTGGGAGGTGCAAAGTCAGCCTCTGCCAGTGCCTTGCCCAGGGCCACCCAGCATGAGCTACACAGCAAACCATAGTTGGCTGCTACTTTGCTGCCTTTGGAGGTGTCCAGGAGAGGCCAAGCTATGAGCCAATGCAGGCTGCCACTAGTGCCGAGCCTGGGGGCACTTATCAAGCCATATGGGGCATGCTGCTGCTTGTTTGAGAGATTTTAGGAAAGCCCTATGCATAAGGCTCGAGAGGCCACTTGCACAGAAAAGCCACTGGAAATGGCCTGGATGAACTTGCAGGTAGGGAGGGGCAGGGCCTCCAGGAATCACCGGGGTGGGGCCAAAGGTGTGAGTCAGTTGCTGGAGATTCAAATATGGTGCCTGCCTGCCGGTTTTGGGGGTGGGGAGGGCTCCCCAAAGGGCACTGGCCTCTGCCAGCTCTTCTGCCTAGGAGAAAGCTGCCCCTCCACCTCTCGCCCCAATTTCAGGCAGCTTAGTTCCTCCCCAAGTGTCTCAGATTCCTTTCAAGCTGCCGCCTGGCGCTGGGGCTCAGAGGGAGCACGTCTGAGTCTGTGCGTGGGCCCTTTAAGAGGAAAGCCTGGGGCTCCTGCACCTTCTGGGACCCTCAGCAACAGTCCCCACTGGTTCTTACAGCCCGAAGCTGTGGGGACTTCTCTTCCCGGCCCTGGAGTCCTGAGCTGGGGGCTTGATGTGGGGCTGGGACCCCTGTTCCTCTGGGAAACCTCCGCCTCCGAGATGTCCCTCCTGGGTTTAAACTGTGGCACTGGGTGTGGGCCCTGGGCTGCATCTCTCTGGGATTCAGCCCCTGTCCTCCAGAGTCTCTGCCCCTCCTACTGGTCTGGATGCTTCTTCAGTTCCCTGGTTGTAGGGCTTCTGTTCAGCCAGATATCAGGAGGTTCTGAGTGATGGTGGTTCTGTATTTTAGCTGTAATTTTGATGTGGTTGCGGGAGGTGGTGGGGACTGTGGTTATCTGTGCCTCCAGCTTGTTGTCTCTACTCCACTGCTTTGTTTTATTCCTTACTTGTGCTTGATTCTATTTCCTGGTGACTTTTCTATTATTTAAAATTTTTAATTTAAAATTTTAGTCTATTTTTGGGAAGGGGAAGTATTTTCTATATGGTATAAATTGTAGAAAAGGTGACTTTTTCTTCATATTGCAATCCGGGCACCACAAAGCTATTTAGTAAACAATCCTTGCCTTTCTACTGGGCTGCCAATTGCTCTCCTTAAATGCTAAATTCTTACATAGCATTTGATCTGTCTTTGGATTTCAATTTGTTTCACTGCTACCTTTTCTCTTTTTGTCCCGTATCTTATCACGCAGGTTACTTGTGCAATAACCTGTTTTCATATCTACTGAGTCTAGACAGGCCAAGTGTCCTCACTCATTTCTAATCCTTTCTATGCTATCTACTGACATTTACCCAGCACATTTAGCATCATTTTTGCCAAAAATTTATAAAAATTCATGATGGGATTTTGACAAGGATTGGATTCTTCTCTGTTGATAGAGGAGGATCTGAGGCCAAAGAGATGAGGGACCTTTCCCCCAAGTAGGGCATGATGCTGAGAATAGGAACTAAGTTTCCTGGCTCTGGGACCTCTTTCTCTCTAGTCATCACAGCGGAGGAAGAGGAGCTTACCCAACCTGCCCTTTCTCCTCGCCGCCTCTCCTGGCCCTATGTTCTCTACTAAATCTATTTCTAATCAGCAGTTTTAGGCAATGGGACAAACTAAATGCACAGGGCCAGTCAGTATGGGGAAAGGCTCTGGAAGAACCTACGCAGATAAAATAAGTGGTGTGAAGAGCTTTCGTAGAGCAGAACTCAAGTATGAGGGAGTGCCATTGCCAACAGCATCATTAAATCTTCTCTCTCCCCCAGGATTTCTCTGATCACCATCATCGCTATCGTGGTGTGTGGAATCTTCAGTAAGAGCCTGGTCTTCACTGTCCTGTTGGTTGTCACACAGAGGTCATTTGGATCCTAGACTCATGAACCCACAAGAATGCCTTGTGACTTCCATCCCGGTCCATCTGGCAGTTGTGCCAGAAGAAGAGTGTGAAAGGGGTGGAAGTAGGGGGCACAGTGACTGAGCTGAATCTGTAACACAGGTTATTTCTAAGGCTCAGGATCCCACCTTCCTGGCCCTGTCGACTCTCTTCATTTCACTAACAGCCTTGGATGTGTGCCTTACCTCATCAGAGGAGAAGATACAGCCCCTGACATGCCCTGGGCCTCCTAGCAGCCCAGGGTTTGCATTAAATAAAGACAGAGTCCAATGCTTTCCACTATCGATCACTGTCCTGGGGAAGGGGGTCATGAGGTATAGAGGGGACAGCTGCTAAATCTGCCTTGGTCCTTGCCCTGGACCACTGCACTGTGCCCTCACCTGGACAGAACTGCACCACAGAACCATCCTGCTGTCCCAGCCACGGGGATCTTCCTTTCTTCTAGAATCAGATGCTTGGGTTCCTCCTTTCATCTGTGGCCCTTTCCAGCACTTCCAGAAGGGGGGTTGAAAACCGTGGAAGGAGGAGAAGACATGACACCATGTGGAGAATTCCATATTTGGGAAAGAGAAACCAAGTTAACCAGAAGGCAGCATCCTGGGACAACACTGGGAGGATGAGACAGGCATCAAAGGACAGGGCTAATAGAGAATATCACTTGTCTATTGTGTGCATCATCACTGGATCCCCAGAACAACCCTGGGAAGGCAGAGCAGTGTGTGACTAGAATGAGGCCACATGGATAGTAAGCCACCACTTGCTGGCAGGAACAAAAACCAAAGTGTTCCTTTACTGAAGACTAAGCCCATATAGAAGAGACTAGCAGGGAGTTCTTCCTATGACGCCTTTAAATGCCTCTTTTCCTTGTATCACACAAGGGGCAGGGATGGTGGGGTGATGAGATCTCACCATTTAGGCTTCCGGAGGCTCTCCCCTATGTTCACTCCCAGTTCCCCACTCTGCCTTCCTTTTCCTCTCTTGGTCTGCCCCTCTGAGTCCCCTTCACCCATAATCACCCATTCAATAGGTGTCCAGGCCCACTTGTGTCTCGCAAAATCCAACAGATTTAAATCAGGACTTCCTAACTTCCTACCTCTTTTGGCTCTAAAGGGGAAGGGTCCCCCAAAGGTGGATAAAAAATGATGGGTCCTTCTATTCCAATTCAGCAATGACCAAAGCCAATTTCAAACACACCTTCCAACACACAGTCCAGCTTGTATTAGGAAAACATATTCCTACAATCGGCATGACTTTTCCCCCACTGCTGTGAAAAAAGGTACCTGAGAGCTGAGGTACAGTCTCACCCCACCCTGCCCTGATCCCACTGCCATCATACAAGAACTTCCTTATTAACCTGAAAACAGCTGCTCTGTCTGAAGCTTCCAGGAGGATGGCATTGACCCCAGAAAGATTCTCTCTGATCCCCCAAGTTTGAGTCCATCAGAATATGTGCGAAGGGAATTCATGTCTTCTGAGAAGCACTTCTTCCAGCGACTGTTCATCTCAGTGCATCTATTTTCCTGCCTAGGAGAGCTGAGCAGCTCAGAGGCAGTAACCACAGGGCGTGCAGTGTTTGTTTTCTGAGGTTGCTGGTCTGGGATCTGCAGTTTAGCAGGTCCAATGCTGTTTTCTGTTCATGAATTTGACAAAAAAGGCCAGGGCAAGGAGGTGCCTTTGTTAAGATGCCTAGGAGATGCAGAACACTTTAGGGCAGCATTTCTCAAACTCTAGTCCTTAGACCTCCTGCATCAGAGTCTCCTGGAACATTTGTTTAAAATGTAGATTCCAGGGGCCCCTCTGTACCCACTGAATCACAGCATGTGGCTCTCTCTTGGTGGTTCTCAAGCTTGTTTGGGAGATAGAGTTCCAAGAAGTCATCATGGTCCTTATCAAACACTAAGACAACTCCTAGTAGAGGTAACCAACTGAGTGAGTTATTGTGCTTGTGTATTTAACTTAATTATAGATTAAGTAGTGTTTCGGTCCAATGTATTAAACTTGCCTGAGGAACTGTGTACACTAAATTGGAAGACAAATGGTTGTGCTGGGTGCTCTCCCGTTTGCACCTGCAGGCCTTGCTCTCCATCCTTTCTTTCCTGACCAAGATGGGTTCAAGCAACAGGCTCCCTTGCCCACCAGCTTCTGCCTTGGTTTCACCCGTGGGCAGCATGAAAGCAGAGCAGAGGGCAGGAAGGGATGAGGGCAGGGTTTTTATCTTCTGGGCTCCTTCTCTGTGGAGTGGCTGCATTCCTCTACTTGAGGCCCCTTCAAGCCCCTCACCAGACAGCCACTATCTCCAAGTTCAGGCAACTGCTCCATCCCCTTGCCCTTTGGGTAAGGACTCGCCACTGTCACCAGCCTCAGGGTACTGCAGCATCCGTTACTGATTTCCCCAAGTCTACCACATTTTTAGCAAACATGTCTCAATTACTCAGTTTCAGTGAGCCACCCGTTTCCTGCTAGACCTTGATGGATTCAATAGTATTATGTGGTTACTTACACAGGCCTTGGAATTAAACAACACCCAGGTTGAATCCCAGCTCCACAACATCCTTGAAGTATGTCTGATCTCGAGTGAGCCAGTTCATCTCCCTGGGCCTCATCCTGGAGATATTCCTCATTGCCTCATGGACAAAACAACCAATGCCAGGTGTGATTCTTGATGCCAACAACTGAATCCAATTCTGGTTATCTTGAACAGCAAAGGAATTTAGAAAGATATTAGTAGCTCACAGAGTCAATGAGAAGTCTGGAGGACCAGGCTTAGAAAACAGCAGAAACCACCTACCCAGTTTTGCTCAGTGGTTAGAGCACTAGCCCAAGGACTGAAGGGTCTTGAGCTCGATTCCAGTCAAGGGTGCATACTTCAGTTGCAGGCTCAATCCCCTGCCCTGGTCAGGGTGCTTTTGGGAGGCAACCAATCAATGTATCTCCCTCACATCGATGTTTCTCTCTCCCTCTCTCTCTCTCTCCCTCCCTCTCTCTCTCTCTCTCTCCTTTCCACTCTCTCTGAAAAGCAATGGGAAAAAATATCCTTGGGTGAAAATTAAAGAAAAAAGAAAGAAAACAGCAGAAACCAAGAGAAAATGGGCAGTAGAGGCCACAGCTGAGGTTATAGCATGAGATGGTCCGGTGATGAACTTGCCATTGATGCTACAGGCCCTGCCCTGCACACTTGAAGCCACAGTACTTGCCACCATGCCAATTATAGACTCTCAATGTGCAGTTGTCTCCAAATGACCCCAAATCTTCCATCACAGAATCATGCATTTGGCTAAGCTCAGGTCAAGTCACAAGCCTGTGCCACAGGTACAGGAGGAATCTGCCTCCATCTGAACAGAGGGGGAAGTGGAGCTCTGTGTCTTAGTGAGACCCATACATTGGGGCATTTTTCCCAAATGGAAAAGGTGTTGGGTGCTGGAGAACCAAAAGACGACAAATACTCACTACACAGCCTCTGAGGCTGATAGGATGAAATGAGATAACCTGAGGAAAGCACCTTTCAGCCCATGGTAGTTTGTTTCTCCCAGCACCTTTATAATTGTGGTGTCCATGCCTATGTCCAGGTTGGCGACTCCGGGAAGCACACACCTCGCCCACAGGCAGAGTACTCTGGGAAAGGCTTGGGACCCTTCTGACCTCATATGGAGCTTTTATAGTTATTATCTATGTGGACCGCTTGCCTCAGAATCACCTGGGCTGCTTGTTAAAATGCAGATTCCTGGGCCATCTCTAGAGTTACTAAACTGGAGTCTCCAGGAGTGGAGCTCAGGCATGTGTATGTTTGCCAAGCTTCCCAAATGACTCAGCCACATGCCCATACTTGAGAATGATGGTGTGGAGTAAGATTAAAGAGGGCATGTCATCAGGAAGGTTTGAACCAGGCCTCGAAGGGCAAACCAAATGTGAATGTACAGTTCATTCTAGACAGGAGGGCTGTGGGAGGCAGTGGTCAGTGTCCAGTGATGAGAACGTCTCGGTGACCTGGGGAAGTAAGTGGAGCAGAGTGGGACATCAGACGGGTGGGTCTAGACTTGTTGTGATGGAGAATGGGGAGCTATTGAGTGTTGCCCAAGAGTCCCATGACAATGAAAGTGAGAAGGAAGGTGTCACAAGGGCAGTGATCTCTTTCCTTCTGCATTTCCCCGAGCTGGTCCCTCTCATCACATTTCTTTAAGGGTTTCTCAATCGCAAAGTAACAGCTAACCCTCTCAGGGAAGGTGGAAAATACCCATGTGGGGCAACATCCTCCAGCAACTGCTGGAGCCCCTGGGAGGACCAGCCCCCAGCTGATAGAATGGACAGGACAGGGCTCTGGGGGTGGCCATGGCTGCTGCTGCTGCTACTCTGGGTCTCAGGTAAGGAGAGGAAGGAAGAGGGGTGTAGATGGCCAAGGGGAGGCACCTACGAAGAGGGTTTTACAAAGAGGGATCCGGAGTGGGATCAAGGTGTATGTTAGAGACAGGAATGGGGAAGGAAGGTAATAAATGCAGACCATGCTGCTGGACCCTGGCCCAGCAGGGATGGGAGATGAAACAGACCTGATAGTTTTCTCTAGTGCATCTCAAAGTTGAGAAAATTATGTAAAATCGACCAAACAAGCTCTTGTTGCTGTGCTGATTCCTTGGGAGATGTAAAGCAGGTACTGAGGTAGAGGAGCATTAGTGGGGGAAAAGGTAAATAATGTCACTCTAGCAAGGTGCAGAGGGGAGTGCTGCAAAGAGGTTCTGGAACCAGAGAGAACTGGGTTCAATTCCTGTTTCTGCCACTTTCTACATATGTCCTCTAACTTCTCTGAGCCTCAATTTCCTCATTTGTAAACCATACCTACTTCAGAGGGTTGTCCTAAGAGTTAAACAGCAGACTGATGTAAAACACTTGGCTCAGTATTTAGGGCTTAGTAAATGTTTAATACAATTTATGGCGGATGACAATGATGACGATGACGATGATAGTGTAAAAAGGTGTGGTGTGATCAGCGACATTGAGGGTTGGGAGGGGACAGAGATCAGTGCCAGCTGGAACTGCTCAGAAGACTCCCCTCTGGGACCAAATGGGATGGATATGGGTGGAGAGGAGCGGGAAGATCATTTGGCTTGGGGACACCAGGAGCTAATACTAATACAAAGTTCTGTCTACCTGAAAGCAAGAGACATGTCTGGGGAACCACAAGTAAGATAGAATATGGGTAGCAAACTTGGTTAAGTTCTTTTTACTTTTTTTTTAACCTTTTTATTATGAAAATTTTTCAATCTACAAAATATAGAAAAAATAGTCACCATAAACTCCTCACCTAGATTCAAACATTGAACCATGACCCAAATTTTGCCTTATTTGCTCCACATGTGTATATATTGCTGAAAATGCTGAGCCGTTTCACGGTAGTTTACGGAAATCTGAAATTGCTCCCAAGCGCTTGGTGGGCTGCTGGGACTGTCATCTGCGCTCCTGGACCTGCCTCGGGCTGTGCATGTAGGGACCCTGGGAGGAGCGGTGGCTCAGGGAAGTGCTTTGCCGTCTCCTTCTAGGGCTCCGAGCTGCAGGTGCAGGGGAGGAGCGCAGGTGCCTTCTGGAAGGAGGCAACCTGACCCTACGCTGCTTTACACCAGGCAGTAGGTCTTCAGCCTGAAGGCCTGGCAGTGCCTGAGGAGCCAGGGCCCCCTGGAGTCACTGGCGCACGAACACGAGGAGCATGGACTTGAACCAGGCCCAGGCCGGGACATACCAGCTGGAGGACGATCCCCCGAGGTCACATTCACGGTCACAATGACAGAGCTCCAGAGGCAGGACTTGGGGCTGTCTCAGTGTGTGATTGGCCTCTCGCCTCAAGCCCGTTGGATTTGCGGGTACAGGGCGGAGGTGAGCAGGGAGAGCCCGGGCGGGGCAGGGCTGTGGAGGCCGAGCTCCTGGCGCGGGCGGGCCCCCATCTGCAGCTCAGCTCGGAGAGCAGGGTAATGGGGAAAGCTCCCCATCAGGAATCAGCGCACCGGGGCTGCCATTCTCTCGCTTTGAGACTTTGAATCCCAGCTCCTCTCTGGATCCCGTTTTTCTCGCCTTTTAAGGCAAGAAAGTTGGACTAAGTGATCTCAAAAATTCTCTGACTCCATGGCAGAGTACCTGCTAGAGGAACTGGGTAGCTGAGCGCCTGTAGAGCCAAGCACGGCTGCTGTCGCCATGTACAAGGGAAGAGGGCGGGAAGAGGTTAAGCGGCTCGCGGTGGCTTTCAGCCCATACATGGTGCAGCTCGGGTCCGCCAGACACCCGTCTGATCTGAGTGTCTTTGGCGAATCCAGAAGTGGGCCCGGTGCCGCCAGTAAAGCTGTCCCCTTTCTCAGGGGATTTAAAAAGTAGCAGGCAAGGAATAGATATTAGACAGCAGGATGAAGGGCCTTTCACTGACCTTGGATTGCTTCTCATTGGTGGGGGCACTGCCAGTTCTCCCCCTTGTTTCTTAGAAAGCCTGTCTACCCACCTAACCCAATACTTCTGCTTCAAGCTGCCCAATGCAACTTCTCCTTTCGAGCCAGTGAGTTGGAGGCCTCCGCCGCCCAGGGCCCTGCCAGTCCATTCCTGCTCATTTGAATAAGTAAATATCAGGCCAGGGCTGGGCTGAAGTTAAACTTCATAGTAGTGTCTGAAATAAAGAGCTGACCGAGCAAAATGACAGTGCTATAGGCAGGAGTGGAGGGAAGCTACTGAACCCATATGATAGGAAAAAACCCCCAGTTCTTTAGCCATCCAGTGATGCCCAGTAATTAACAGACTGGTTACAAATGACTTACGCAGCCAGTTAACAATTCAATTGTCCTCCAAGCAGGAATATTTTATTAATTTGTTCTTAGTATCTGTACACGTGGAAGTACTAAAACTGCTGCTCTTTGGAAAGGTAAGTGGGGCCGTCACAAGGTAATGAAAGGTGCACTGGCCTCATTTCCACTCTTTCTCAACCCAGAACCTACTCAGTGACCTTGAGAACGTCCCTCATACTTTTCTAGGCCGTCTCCATTGTGACAGTCAATGGCTCCAGTTCTCTGGGTTTCTCTGTATTTAAATTTAGAGAAACAAAGGCTTTATATTTTACCCTTGGCAAACTTTGCCCCTCCAGTAGACACCTTGGGCCCCCCAGGTCTGAATCCATCAATTAATAGCTGCCTGGTTCTTTAACTCGAGTCTTAATAGAGCAAGACAAGTAATGGAGAATGACTGAGCACATATTGTTGAATGAGAATGACATCCAGTTTAATAGAGGATAAATGTAAACATAATTATTTTCATCAAACCACAAACAGCAGGCAGTAGAGTTTCATAGCAGCTTCATATTTCTTTTCTGCAGGAATTGGAGAAAACTTTCAGCTATGTAGCTAAGGAAACTGAGTCTAGTACAGATTGTCCCTGCCCGAAGGACTTACTGGTCTCCCAGGGGAAACAAAAACATAATCCTCTGAAAAGGACACTTGCAGTCAACATGAGGTGGCCTGGAGAGGGAAGGGCAGCCAGCACTGTTTTTAGTTAGGTTAAAACAAATGAATGGAGATTTCTTTCTGGAGTGGTGTTGGGCCTGCCCAGAGATCAATGGACTTACCCTCAGTGAATTGTAGGGAATCATTCTACATTTTTCTTAGCTTTTCCAGGTAGGGGAGGGCATGGCAGGAGATGCCCACAGAAAGAAACGTACATAATGTCATGCTATTTGGAAGTGATGGATGTTGTCCACCAGACCCTACTATAGGAAGAGAGGCCTGGAATGGGAATTTAAGAAAGAGAAGGTGGGCCATGGGAAACAGGAGAAGGGAAGTTCCCTGCCTAATGGACAAGATCCATGATGGGTCAGAAGTGAGCCCAGGACCTGTTGTGGCCTGGTGAAGGGCCACTTGACTGTGATGGGTTTGGTGGACGTGGGAGCTAAGAGCTGGAAAATTAGGCCAGGCTCACTGGACAAGATTCTAAAGACTGAGACCAGCAGAATGTCACAGAAATATATAGCAGGGAGTCAGGGGACAGGGGTCCCACTGCTGGCTTTGCTGCTGTCTACTGAGTGACCTTGGACATCCCCTGTTCCTTAGGGGTTAGATTGGATAGTATTGAATGCTGCTTTCACCTTTGACCTTCTAGGACCCTGTGAACGTTTATCTTCCAAATATAGTATAGTCCCATGACAATGAACTTGGGATATAGCTGCTCAGCTTCTAGAAGAAAAATTGTTCCAAATATCTAGGAGGTGCCTCTTGGGTTCAGGTTAAGTCAGCCAGGTGGTGCTGACAGCCTGGCAAGGGCAGGGTATGCTGTACCATCTTCAGCAACATTCTCTGGCACCCAGCAGGGCCCGATGTCAGTCGAAGAGAACCAACCCTAGAGGGCAACCTGGATTCAGCGTCAGTTGTGTCTGAATGAGGGCTGCTGCACAGGGGCCACAGTAAAGGGGAATAATACTTTGGGGTTATTAGCTGGGCCCTTGGCTCATGCCTCACATGTGGGCTTGAGAGCCAGGCTAGACCTCCTGGAGGGCTGTCTCCTGCTCTAGGCAGGCGGAGAAGGTCCTGACCCCAGCAGGCAGAGTGACCTTCACTTCTATTTCTCTTCTGAAGCCCTCAAGCAAGCCTCGAATGTTACTACCTCAAGGCAGCAGAACCCATCAAGCAGCTGCAGAGGAAAGGAGCTGGGGTTGGGGAGCTAAGATCGTAAAGTGTATTACACCCCTGATGACAAGGCATTACCTAGAAAACGTGGCCTAGGTGCGAATGGAATCTGAGCAATTGGCAGCCTCTTTCTTGGAGTTAAAGGAATGGGATGGATGGAAGTCCTTCTCTAAGGAGAGTTGCTGGGGCAGGGGGTGGGGTGGAGGGGGTGCAGAGACCACTCCCTAGAGGAGGAGGGACTTTGAAGGCAGCAGAGGAATAATAGATGCAGAAGAGGGGCGGCCGCCATCCCAGGAGCAGGTGGTGGGAATGCACAGAGTGTGTCGGCTACAAAGGCGGACACTTTGGCTGAGTGGAGAGGAGATGGGTAAGGTTAAAGCAGGCGGTGGATTCAGAGTGTGAGAGCCTCGAGCGCCATGCAGCCTCGTCCACTTTGTCCTGTAAGCAGTGGGAGCACGAGGGGCTTCCCGGCCCCCTGAGTGGAAGAGTGAGGGCTCAGTGCAGTGACCCAGGAGCTTGTGCAGGAGGTAGGCAGAAGGGAGATGTTAGAGGCAGGAGACCAGGTAGATTCTTGGAGGGTAAGAGCAGGGCAGAGGATTATGGGGAAAGTAAGGCCCAGCCTCAAGGTGTGCAGGTCCCTGCTTGGCTGCTCTCATGGCCAGGAGGCAGGAGAGGCTGAGCTCCAGAGCAGAGCATTCAGCAGACACCCACCCTTTCGCACTCAGGAAGGTCAAACCTAGGACACCAACGCTTGTGCTTGACCTTCCAGGCCTGCCGCGTGCCCTTGACCTTTCCAGCCCGCAGATGCTGCTATTGTTCTGACTTGTGGATTTGTCCTGAACAAGAGCCTGGTGTTCTCAGTCCTGTTTGTCCTTCTTTGGAAAGCCTGGGCCTGAGGTGAGTGGGGGCTGGGGCCAGGCTTGGGGTAGGAATGAATGAGGGGACCCAGGAGGTGGCTGCAGATGTGGGTTATAGGACCCAGGGCCCAGGGCTTCCCCAGACTTGTCCCCCGACTTTCCCACTTCTGTTGGCAGGAGTCTTTGCCCTGGAGGCAGGGCCAGCCCTTGGAACAGTGTGCATGGCGCTGGGCCGGGCTCACCAGGACAGGAGCGCCTCTCCCTCTGGGGTGGGAGAAGACAGGGAGGTTTGCTGCTTGGCAATCCAGTCTTTTCTTTAGAGGAGGGGGGAGGGAGACTGGAGCCGGGGCTGGCATGGATGGATCATTTGCAAATCCTGTCTATTCCTCAGGGGAGCCAAACCCAGGGGAGCAGCAGTCACCCTTCCAGGAGCTGACTGGAGGGCCTGCCTCCCCCAGCAAACATCACTTCCACTCTATGTTCAGTAAATAAACAAAAATAATAAATTTCTCTCCTGGGTAAATCAAAGGCTTCCTCATCTTCTGTGAGATCTCTGCCTAGCCCTTTTCTTATTCAGGAAGAGAAAAGCAGTAATGAGAGGACAGTGGGGAGATGGGTGGAAAGAGATGCACTGAACTAATCGGAGGCCCAGAAAATGGCAAGCTACTTTTTTGCATTAAATACAAAAACTGGAACTCACAAAGCATCATCCAAATGAACCTTATGTTTGTTCCCTGCTGTCCAGACCCCCTTTGCTGGGGACGTCTCTGGCCCTCCCGTGAAAACTATGGCCAGAACTCCCACTCTCCTGGTCATTTTTTTAAACATGTTTTTGTATTTTTAAAATTAAATTTATTGGGGTGACATTGGTTAATAAAATTATATAGGTTTCTTCTTCCGGTCATTTAAAAAAATAGACTTTTTTTTTTTAGAGCAGTTTTAGGTTCGTAGGAAAATTGAGGAGACAGTGCAGTGTTCCCATACAGCCCCCGTTCCCACATGTGCACAGCCTTCCCCACTGTCAGCATCCTCTCCCACGCACACAGTCATCCACGGACACACTTCCCCACTCATCTGGTTTAATGTGTTTTTTAATTTTTCCCACCTTCATCCCCTAGCTGCACTCCTACCCTCTCCCCCCCAGGCATCCTCTTAGTATATCTAATGTATGTCCTTTCAGTCTACTTTCCATACATGTATTTACATTTGTGTAGACCCTTGAAAATATATAGAAGTGATTCATGTGTTTTATTTTATACACATTTCACTCTGAGCATCTGGGAATGACTCTCAAAACCACACTTTTTCATAAAAAAATATGCAACTTCCATGGAAAACTGCACTGTGTCTAGCACATTCCTCTCATGTTCTCTGGTTCTGATTCAATGAAAGCTATTTTATAATTCTGTAAATTGTAGGTAATTGATAGACATACAAATTTTGTCTTCTTTCCTCTGCTGTGGGAGGGATGAAAACCCCCACACTGCTTTGTCTCCCATGCAATTCATTTCAGTGTTTCTTTACTCCATATAGAAAGTTTTCCTCTGTATTAATACGAAGCTTAATTTATAACAAGAAACTGAAAGCTTTGTTAGCCAACCAGTTATATTGAAACAACAATCTAGAAAGCAGTGCCCTCAGACACAATTTCCTGGGGTGATGGAAATGTCCCATATTGTCCTGTCCAGCACAGGAGCCACCAGCCACGAGTGGTTGTGGAGCATCTAACATATGGCAAGTGAGACTGAGAAACTGAATTTTTTTCATTCAATTTTAATTAACTATAATTTAAATAGGCGTATGTGGTTAATGGCTAGACTATTAGGTAACACAGATCTAGGTGACTGAGGGGGTTTTCATCCCTCCCACAGCAGAGGAAAGAAGACAAAATTTGTATGTCTATCAATTACCTACAATTTACAGAATTATGAAATAGCTTTCATTGAATCAGAACCAGAGAACATGAGAGGACTGTGCTAGACACAGTGCAGTTTTCCATGGAAGTTGCACATTTTTTTTATGAAAAAGTGTGGTTGAACAATGTCCTGGCCCTCTCAGGGGGCACATTTCTCGTGTTGTGTTTGTGGCTATCAAAACTGCATTTATACACTGTCTAAAATACAATATTCAAAATATGACTGGGCTTCAGGTTGGGAAGGGCATCTTAGATAAGATCCCAAAACATAAGTCACAAGGAGAAAGTGGATGGGTTTAATTACATTTGGTTCCCTAAATATCAGCAACTCAGCTTTCTCGCATCAGCAGGTCATGTTGGTGACATGCCAGCCTTTGGGAAGCCAGCCTTTGACAAGCATATTTTGAATACTGTCCTTTAGCCAATGTACGAAGATATTCTCATACACTATCTGGTCAGCTAACAAACTTTCAGTTCCTGGTTATAAACTTAGGTTCCTAATATGGCTGAAAACTTTTTGTAGCACATGGTACTTTTACATCTGACCAGTTTGACTTACAGTTTCCTCTTAATTAAAGCAGATTTTCCTTTTCAAGAGGGAATCATACTTCTGAATTTTAAGTTTTCCTTCCTCAAAGAAAGAGCCTGGCTGTCCCTCCCTCCTCCCTGCCCATGGAGCCTGCCTCTCAGGCCAACCACTTCCCCAACCAAGCCTCTCTCAGTTCTCCCAGCCCAGAATTCTGCTGGGGCAGACTTAGGCCCAGCTTCGGGTTCCCTCTCCCCAGAGGCCTCCCTTTCCTTCTGTCCTCCACCATCAGAAACAGTTTGGGGGTGGCATGGCCTGGGGAGCCCTGTGCCTGCTCCTGCCACCTGTCCTGCTGGTGTTCCTGGCCTCAGGTGAGACGCAGGGAGTGAAGGAGAGAGCTGGGGCAGGGAGCAGGGTGGCTCTGTGGCCAGAAGGCTGGCTTTGGGGACCATTTCCTGGGTGCGGGCATCAGAAGTCGGTCCCTCTTCCCTCCCCCAGCCCCGTGACAGGGTGGATGGGTCCAGCTAGGGCTCTGACATGAGGGCTTCTCCAGGTTCCCAGGGAGACATAGTGCCTGAGGAGCTTCATGAAGTGGCGGGACAGACACTCTCCGTCCGATGCCGGTACCCTCCCAAGGAAGGACCCTACAGGAAGAAAACCTGGTGTCGGGAGATGTCTCCAAATCGCTGTACTCTGTTAGTCATCAGCTCCAAGCCTGGAACAGCAGCTCAGGACTCTCGATACACGATCTGGGACGCCCCAGATGCTGGTTTCTTCACCATCAACATGACTCAGCTGAGGGAGGAAGACTCGGGGCTCTACTGGTGTGGAAGCTACAACTCTTCCAGAAACCTGATCACTATTTTCAGAAACATCAGCCTGCTGGTGTCTCCAGGTGAGCTCCTTTCTTGAGGAAATGGCCCTTCCCTCCCAGGGCCTAAGTGAAACACCACTCACCCCCTTCCTGTGGCTCCATCGCTCCCACTCCAGATGTCCAAGGGGATCCAGGCCCCTGTCTCCAGCGCAGGGCTGTCGCCTTTGCTCCACTCCGCCCATTCCGGCCCCAGCTGGTGGGAAGAGATGCGTAGGGCTCACTAGACAGGAGCCCAGCGTCTCCCTTTGACTCACTTTTTCTCTGTCTCTCTGTCTCTTTCTCACCCCCCCCCCCCCCCAAAACCTCTGGTGTGCAGACTTTAGGCACAGGTCACTCTGGCCTAAGGGACCTGAGGGACTATCTCTGGTCTCCTACTTCCTCTCTAAGCTTTGGGATCAGACCCGGTTGTGTCTTCTGGCCTCTGGAGAGTCATTGTCTACTTTCTTTTCTCTTTAGCCCTGACCACTTCTCCTGTGTGGACAACTACCTGGCTGCTGGAAAGTACAGGTAGGCCTAAGGTCTCAGTGCGGGGAGGGAAAGAGGGTGGCCAGGTAGCCCGGTAACCTCTGGGGGTGAGCCCCTGGGACCTGGGCTGGTGGGAAGCTGGATTCTGGGCTTGCTAGGCTTAAGACCCAGGGAGGAACATGCGCACCATCTGATCTGATCACAAAGACAGCCATGGATGGGCTGGGTATCCCAAAAGGCAAGTCTGTCCTGAAAGACCCTGTACCTGCATGTCCCAGCTCTGCTCCTCACTTCCTACCGGCTCAGGGAGAGACTCCTCCCTTTGGGCCCAGTGCCAGCCTGGACTTCAGTTGGTTGTTATGATCCCAAGCCCCAGTTACCCCTGGTCTGAAGGGCCCTAAGGTGTTGTCCCCTCTCTACTTCCTCTCAAGGTTTTGGGAGTCAATCCCACTCTGTAGTCTGGTCTCCTGAGCAGCCATTGTTTTCTTTGTGCCCTTCTCAGTTCTGGTCACTTCTCCAGAGGGGACCTCTGGTCTGCTTTCCTTCAATGGATCTGAACACAGGTAGGACAGGGGCCTCACCAGGAGGGAGGGTCCTGGGAAGGGGTGGTCAGATGGCTCATGCAGCCTCAGAGCCACGGAGAGGAAATCCAAGGAGTCTTCTAAGACAGTTGAGGCACAGAGTGCTATAGAGAAGCCCCCAGCGCTCAGATCAGAGCTGGGGAGAGAGACATGGGGAGGATGGTGCTGGTTGTTAACTTTGGAGGAACTATAGAAAAGATAGACATGGGTTTCTGGAATGAAATACATTTGTCAGAAACATGAAGAGTTAAAAATAAATGAGCTAAGCACTCAAGAGGACAGAAAGGGAGCAACAGAACAAGCCTGAGACATAGAAGAGAGAAAAATCATAATGGTGAGGGTCTAAAATCATCCAAAAGGATTGAAAAAGTGGAGATGAAGAAAACTCATAATTCTTTCTTTGAAAAGTTTAATGAGGTAGACCTGTTTCTAACAAGACAGAGCATCCAAGATACAAAACACCACCAAAGTGAAGGAAAAGAAAACAGCCACACACTCTACAAAGACGCTTTAAATAAATAAATCCTGAACAAATACTCTAAAAAAAAATAAAACGTCAAGATTAGCACAGGAAAAAATAGATTGGAATAGGCTGATAAATATTAAAGCAACTGGAATGTTAGATAAAGACTCATCCTCACAGAAACTTCACGACCCAGATGATTTTATAGGTAACACCAATCTTTTAAGAAACATTTGATTCATTTTATTTATTTTTATTAGGACACAAATTCTTTATTAGATAAAATTAGAAATGGCAATTACAATTTAAACTAGTAAATGCAGCTTAGAGTTTTTCCAGCATTATTTTATGCTTAAAATTCAAATATAAGGAAATAATGTATAATCAGAACCTTAAATTAAACTTTTTTCTCACATGACAAATTCCCAACTTTTAATTCCAAAATTAAAAGTTCTGTTTATTGTAACAAAAAAATGTTTACCCCCATATACTTTAGAAATGTATAAACAAAACGCAGCCATCAGCACCCCATAAATGCCAACTAAACAGAACCAAAAGTGAGAACAGAGCGCGGGGCCCCTGACTGCCTGGCTGCAATAAGGGCGAGGTTCTTACAAATGGCAGCAACACCTGCCGTGACGATATTCTGTGTGAGATGTCTTTAAGAAAGAGAAATGAATTTTATGACAAACAAACGTCTCATTGAACATAAAGCAAAATTTTAGGCACGAAAGCGTTCTACATTCTGAATTTGCCACTGCCACGTCCTGTCCTTGGAGTAGAGGTTACTTGTCAGCTACATAACCATCAACAGAAGAACAGCAAGAAAACATGAGTGAGTTAAGTTTCATATAGTTGATAATAAACTATATAAGGCCATATGGTACTTTAGCATAACTGAGAGTCTGAATTTAAAGTACAATTTTCTATAAATGGAAGATAATATTCTATAGTGAAGGAAATACAGAAGTGAAAAAATCTGCTTGACACAGTTTCTAGGATGACTGGTTTCTTAATTCAAAATGATTGTTTGATTGAGAATATATTGTCACAATGGGACATGCTTTGTAACATTTGAGTGATCTGATATATCATGGAGAGTAAAGGGAAAGATGTCCTCAAATAATCTTTTATAAACAGAAGATAAGCTTTCTCTTACTTGGTATTTTCTGGTATTAAGATCCAATCTGGGCCTGGCCGGGCGTGGCTCAGCGGTTGAGCGTCGACCTGGGATCCAGGCGATCAGGGTTCCATTCCCGGTCGGGGCACATGCCCGGGTTGTGGGCTTGATCAATGACTCTCTCATCATTGATGTTTCTATCTCTCTCTCCCTCTCCTTTCCTCTCTCTGAAATCAATAAAGATATATTTAAAAAAAAAAAAAAAAAAGATCCAATCTGGTATTATATACTAAGAGACTATCCCACCTTCAGTAAACTTATAAGTCACTTATGTATAACATAAAGTTTAATTTTATACAGTATCTCTTACGGAAAATAGTGAGATCATCAACATGCAATTAAATAATGTGTGGCATCCAAGCCATATGTTCTGGATAAGTAACAAACATTTCTTCAAATTATGTCTCAAGGTTACAAGAAAAAACCTTTCCCACAGCCAGGGGTGCAGTTAAGGGGACACTAACCTGACCGGAGTCCCTGCTGCTTGAAGAACTGGAGTCACTGCTGCTCCTTTCAGGCTCTGATGAGCTGCTGCGGGCTGCTGCTCTCACTCCGCCAGGAACCACTTCCAACAGCAGCCTTGGGTGATGGTTTTCTCAGATTTGACGTTTTCTGGAATTCAGCTGATTATTGGCATCCAGTAATCGCTTTTCCAGCTCCTGTTTCGTTCTTCCTTGGGCTTCATGATCTCACCATGAGGCTCTCTTGGTCTTTTCCTTAGACACGCAGCAACGTGCTTTCCAGCTCTCAGAGCTGCTGCTTTCAGTGTCCCCAAGCCTGTGTATCTCATCAGGCCTGGTATTTCTCAGGGAAGGCTCTCCTGCGGGCACTGTGTGAAAGACTTTCCCAAGTTTACCCCCGGGGAGTGTATTTATATCCGAACTTAGCCGCCTTTTCTCGCCACCGTTCCCCGGCTCAGCGCTGTCTCCCTCCTCAGGTTTCAGAGCCAACCCTGGTCCTTTCCTCCTTGGCTCATTGCTCTTGGAGTTCTTCTTTAATTTCACTTGCTGAAACTTTTTTCTTGGATTTTCATCTCTATCATTAACCTTTTCTCTCCCTTCTAGACAGCTCTTCCTTTTCTTTAGCATATGGAAAGGTGCTTGGGACAGAACCTGTGCTTGTTGAGTAGCTTTAAGCTGCCCCCGAAGCTTTGCAGGAGCTGGACTGGTCCCTCCCCAGAAGCGCAGGAGAGTCCCCTTCCGAGCAAGCTTCGCACCGCCGGCCCTACCAAGGGATTTTGTGGTATCTGTTTCGGGGTTACTAACAGGCGCACTCTGCGCAGGTTCATCTGAATCTTTGCAAAATGCATTTTAGAAACATCCTGGAGTATTCTTGCCGTTGTCACGACTTCACGATCTGGAGGCCTGTATTCATAGCAATTCATGAACATTAATCTGACATGTGCAGTAAATTCACACCCTTTCTTATATTCTTGGTTGTCCATCTTTCTCTTGATAGCTCCTAGAGCCATCAGGCTTTTCACAATATCACAGTAGTTGTGGGGTCCCAATGCCCTGACACCCACAGGATTATTAAAGGGCCATGCACATGAAAAGCGCTGCTCTGCGAGCATTTCTTTAAGAATCTCACTACAGCGCATCCATTGTTCGGTTGCTTGCAACTTACTTTTGTTGCTGAGAATCTGGCAAAACATCCTTCAGCACAGTTTCTTTTGTAGGTGGCATTTTTGCTGCATTTCCCCCCTGTAAGTGCTGGGAAGACCCCCCACGTGCCTTAGCAATCGCAGTTGCAGGCGTTACTTCTGCTTTCCTCTCGAGCCTTTGTGACCCGCTGGCCCGCGAGGAAGCGCGGGGTGCGGCACCCAGGGCCACAGTGAAAGGGGAAACAGCCTTTCGGGGAAATACAGGGGGCGCACTCGCTGCTCGAATGCTTTTCCCGATGCTTTCTTTAGGCGGCTGTTTCTCTCTAACAGAAGAAAGGGCCACATTCTGCTGAGCGCCTTTCTCTGTTCTTTCCGTACCACCCACAGCTTGCTCCTCTTGTGCATCCGTAATAGTTCCGTTTAAACAACTTCTCTAGAGCTGGTGCCGTAGGAACGATGTCGTCTCCGGGCTTGTTGTAGAAACAGCAGTTTGAGAACATGGTGTTGAGGTCTCCTATACATTCTGCAGCCTGCACGTGATGTTTATGTTCCGAGTGCTTCTTTTTTTATTTTTTTAAAAAAATATATCTTTATTGATTTCAGAGAAAGGAAAGGAGAGGGAGAGAGAGAGAGATAGAAACATCAATGATGAGAGAGTCATTGATCAAGCCCACAACCCGGGCATGTGCCCTGACTGGGAATCGAACCCCGATCGACTGGATCCCAGGTCGATGCTCAACTGCTGAGCCACGCCCGGATGGGCCCTAGTGCTTCTTAATTGTAGTTAGATCCATTGTTTTTATTTTTTATTTTTTAAATTAATGGTACAATGATCAAGCGGCTTTCGTTTCATGGCACCCACAGGCTGCTGAAAAGGCCAGGAAAATCTTTGCTCCCATAAAGCCTTTGAGACAACCCTTTGTAGATACTGCAGTTGATTTGTCAATCGCCCATTTCTCGTAGTATTTATACACTCGGTGGTGGAGGGTTAACAATAGCTGTTTGGCTTCTGGGCAGAGACATTTTTTTTTTTTTTTAGAGACACAATTAAAACATTGTTTATTGGAGACAAAAAAATATATCACAGTACAAGCAAACAAACACAAAAAGGGAGAAAGAAGGGAAAAGACCAATGTAATATAGATCATAACACATAGTGCAAAAATGCAATGTAGAGAAGTCATAAATAGGAAAAAAGCACAGATAAGAAATATTAACAAAATTCCCCCTTTTTATATTTTTAGTTTCACAGGCTGACTATATCTGAGAAATATTTATCCTACTATATACATCCCCCCATATTGATATGCAATATTGCTAAATATATATTAATAGTTCCCTTTCAAATGACAACCAAAATATTCTACTGTTTGAAAGCAATGCTGTGAAAGGTCAAACAAAATATTGGATTACTATTTTGAGCAAAAATATATATTTGGAAATGCAAATAAATGTGACATACTCATAATTGTGTAAAATATTGTAGCTTACTGTGACCAATTTCTGCTGATATTTTGCATTTTATTTGAAAGCTAATTGAAATATTCTTTTTTTTAATTGTTCAAAATATTACAGACGTTCCTTTTTCTCCCCATTGACCCCTTCCACCCTTTCCACCCCTCTCCCCCGTCCCTCGCCACACCATTGTCTGTGTCCTTGGGTTGTGCATATATGCATATAAATTCTTTGGGTAATCTCTCCCCCCCACCTCCCTTCCCTCTGAGATCCATCAGTCTGATCCATGCTTCCATGTCATTGAATCTATTCTGTTCATCAGTTTATTAAGTTCTTTAGATTCCACATATAAGTGAGATCACATGGTGTTTGTCTTTCTTGGGTAGAGACATTTTTAACTGCTTCAAGCCCTGATACTCTAATGTCTACAAGAACATGTCCTTTTCCTATACAAGTACTAAAACTGTTCATTTTGTTTGCCTTAGATTTGGATGATTTATGTTATCTCAACCTTTCACAGTATTTCTTTCTGCTTTTCTAAAACACAAATTGAGGTTTTAGCAGGGAAAGCCTGTAAGTTCCTTTCAAGGTTTGCTATAAAGGATGGAGGTCAGGAAGAGCCAAGTGGAAGAGATGCATAGGGGGAGATGTGGGAGGCAGGGAGGAGCACAGCTTCCATGCCCCCTCCTGGCAGACACCATCTCAGCCCCTCCATGTGTTTGCCAGCTGCAAGCTCTCATTTGATTCATATTTTACACAAGATGTTGCAGAAAGTAAAAAAGAAGCAAAAGCTGCCCAGTTCATTTTATTTTTTTAAATTTATTTTTATTCTTTTTTAATTTTTATTTTTAAATTTATCTTTATTGTTGAAAGTATTACAGGTGTCTCATTTATCCTCCCCATTGACTGCCTCCACCTCGCTCCCACCCCCTCCCCAGGCCTTCACCCCCTTATTGTCTGTGTCCATGGGTTATGCATATATGCATATAACTTCTTTGGTTAATCTCTTCCCACCCTCCACCCCTTTTCCCTCTTCCTTCTGAAATATGATCATCTGTTGCATGTGTCAATGTCTCTAGATCTATTTAGTTTGTCAGATTCTTTTGTTCATTAGCTTCTTCTTAAAGAAGACCCTTCAACATTTCCAGTAGTGTTTGTCTGGTGGTAATGAACTCCTTTAGCTTTTCCTTGTCTGAGAAGCTCTTTATCTGACCTTCAATTCTAAATGATAGCCTTGCTGGGTAGAGTAATCCTGGTTGTAGGTTCTTGTTTTCCGCCACTTTGAATATTTCTTGCTCTTCCTTCTGGCCTGCAAGGTTTCTGTTGAGAAATCAGCTGACAGTCTCATGGGTGCTCCCTTGTAGGTAACTAACTGTTCTTCTCTTGCTGCTTTTAAGATTCTCTCTTTGTCTTTAACCTTTGGCATTTTAATTATGATGTGTCTTGCTGTGGGCCTCTTTGAGTTCCTCTTGTTTGGGACTCTCTGTGCTTCCTGGACTTGTAAGTCGATTTCTTTCCCCAAGTAGGGGAAGTTTTCTGCGATTATTTTTTCAAATAGGTTTTCAATTTCTTGCTCTCTTTCTTCTCCTTCTGGCACCCAAATAATACGAATGTTGGGCTGTTTGAAGTTGTCCCAGAGACTCCTTAAACTACGTTCATATTTCTGGATTCTTTTTTCTTTTTGCTCTTCTGGTTGGGTGTTTTTTGTTTCCTCATGTTCCAAATTGCTGATTTGATTTTCAGCATCCTCTACTGCTGTAAATTATTCTTCATTCCAGTTCATGTAGCCTTCACTTCTGATTGGTACTTTATTATGTCATCGATGGTCTTACTTGTTTTCTTAATAGTCTTACTAATGTCCTTGAGCATCCTTATAACCATATGAACTCTGTATCTAGTAGCTTGCTTGGTTCTATTTCATTTAGTTCCTTTTCTGGAGATTTCTTCTGTTCTTTCCTTTGTGACGTGTTGCCCAGTTCATTTTAAATGTCCTCTTAGTCTCAAAACCAGTGAAGGAGCATACAATAAAATTAAATTATAGGTTAATTTCTCTGATTAACATAGAGTAAAAGAGGAAAATAAATATTAGCTAATTGAAGTCAAGAGTATGTTTAAAAAGTGTATGTTATGGTCATGGGGGTTTATCTCAGGACCAAAAGGGTTGTTTAACTTCAGAAAATCTGCCTATGAAAATAAATCAAATTAATAAACTACAGGAAAAAATCAACTGCTGCAGAAATAGCACTTGGAAAAGTTTAACACATTTATTATTATAAGAAAAAGTCCTTAATAACTTAGAAATAGAAAGAAATAACTTAGTTAGGACTGTATAGCAATGACTACTCTAAGTATTACATAATGGAAAAATGTAAATCCGAATTATGGATTTTCACAGCCGCCACTAATGCTTAAGATAGTGTCAGAGGTCCAGGCCAAGGCTATAGGAAAAGGAAAACTGATGAGAAGAAAGAAGATTAAACAGGAAAAATTTCAAAAACTGTCATTTACCTAGAAAGAAACAAACAGAATCCATAAACTATTAGGTCTCATGAGAGAGTTTAGCAAGATTTCTAAATACAAGATCAAATGACATAAGTGAAAAGTAATTTATCTCCACTAGAAATAATAAGTTAGAAAACCTAATCAAAATAAGGTACAATTCATAATAGCAATAAAATCTATATCATATCTAGGAAGAATTCATTTAACCAAGACCTTTTTGGAGAAAACTTTAGAATCCAATTAATGATATGGATGGTCTCAATAAATAGAAATAATTTATGATATTGAATGAGACAATAATACTATAAAGATGTCAGTTTTTCCCAAATTAAGTCTCTAAATATAATCCCAAACACAATTTCAGTTTAATTATTATTTAAAGAACTTGATAAACTTACTGTACAATTATATGGAAAAATAAGCCTGCATGAATAGCTATGTCAACCATGAAAATACAAAAATAAGAAGAGAGGACTTGTCTTGCCAAATATTAAGATGTATTAAATAATACAACTGGTAACAGTGGTGCTGCTGCAAGAACTGATGACTGAACAAGGGGACAGGCTAAGGAGTTCGGGACAGATGCCTGGATATACAGCAACATACCTTCTGTAAGGAAGCACCAGGAATCAGGGGTCACAGTGCCTACTACTTGGTAGATGTCCTTAAGAAAATGGACAGAGCACAGTAAAAAATACAACCAACCAAAAAAACAGGATCCCTACTTAACACTAAATACAAAGATGAACTCCAGATGGAGTCAAGATATATATATATATATGAAAAATAAAATCATTAAATTAATAGAAAGAAACTGCAGATGAATAGCTGTGTGACCTAGGCATGAGGAAGGACTTCTTATACAAAGTTTCAAAAGCACAAATCATAAGGAGATATATATATATATATATATATATATATATATATATATATATATATATATAATTGATTTGATTACATCAAAATTGAAGGATTCTAGTCAAGAAACAACACTAAGGGAAAAGTTATTGAGCAGATGACAAGCCAGGAAAAGTTTACTGAAACTGTCTAAAACTGCCATGGCAACACAATCTATAACATATAAGGAGCTATGCTACCCAACAAGAGAAAGTTGGGTAAAGCATGTGAAAGGTGGCTTACAGAAGAGGAAATCCAAAAGGCGCCCAAGGGATGTTTGATTACTTGTTAGTAATCAAAGAAACTCAATGAAAACAACCATGAAGTGCCAGTTTGTGCATCTTCAACCAGCAAAGTGAGGACACTGTGAAGTGCTGGTGTCCTCGGGGATGTGGCTCATAGGAACTCCAGTGCGAGTGCAGACAGTCACAGTCATTCCTCCTCCCTGCTGGCCCCACAGACATGAGGGGGAGGCTCTTAGCATTGGCAAAGCAGCGGAGGGACTATCCAAGACATCACAGGGCAGGAAGGAGGCCCAGAGGTTTCATGGGGCCGGCTGGTCCAGAACTGTCCCCCAGTCACTCAGGACAGAGACAGGGCAAAGGCCCAGGTTCCTGCTACTGGGACCTGAGAGTCCTCCCCGGCCCCCCTGTGTGGCCCCCACACCTGGTCTGCCTAGCTCTGATTCTGGTTCCTTCTCTCACCCCTCACCCCCCAAATCTGCCTTTCTTTCTGGCCTCAGGAGCCTCCTGCCCTGAGCCAGCCTGGCAGCCGTGTCCTTTCTAAGCTGGTATTCTTCCTATGCCCCTGGGCTCTGACCCCTGCCTCTGCCTGGAGCCAGCCTTTCTCTCCATCCAAGACTCCTGGGTTCCCTATGACTGGGTCTCCTCACAAGCCCAGACACCCCTGTAACCCTGTCCCCTTCTCCTGAATGCATCGTCCCTACACAGTCAGTTCAGGGTGGTCCCTATACATACAAACAAGTTCCAGCCACAGGGTACCTGGTTCGGGGACACTATAGGAGCAGCTGATATCCAGCCCAAGCCCACTCTCTCTCTCTCTCCTCCCACCAGGATATCAAGTTTCCCTCTGTCCCCCTGTTGGGCTGCCCCCATATTCCTGGTGGCTGTGCTGTGTGGACTCCTTGTGGCCAAGGGCCTGGTGCTGTCAGTCTTGTTCTTCCTCCTGAGCTACAGGCACTGGGCGCAGGGTGAGTGAGCTGGGTGTGACTGGGGCGTGGGGGCAACGGAGCTGGGACAGCTTCTGCCCAGGAAAGATGGCCAAGAGGGGGACCCAGAGACCACAGAGGAGGGGAAAACGATAACAGTCTAATCTCAATATACATTGTTTCTGTCTTTCACTCGGATGTTATCTGCTCCCATGCAAAAGAAATGGACCTTAGCCCCAGAGCCCCCATCGCAGGCTCTGCCTCCTTCTCTGTCCTAAGAGGAGGGAGTGGGCCTGGGAGCAGGGTTAAGGGACAGGAAGGGGCCTGGCTGGAAGTAGGTGAAAGGGAGAAGGGAGGGGGACCGGAGGACGGGGTGACAAGGACATGGCAGGGGGAAGGGCAAGGAAAGATGGTGGGGAAGGGACTCACATTAATTTGTTTGTTTCCTGCTCTTCCTTCCTCCTCAGGGTAAAAGACGACGTGGGGACAGCAGCGAGGGGGGCTCCTGATTGTGCCCACCCAGCCTGGGCCCCAGGACCCTTGAATGCGTTTAGCTTCAGCCATGGATCCGGGGTGGATGCTCTTCTCCTCCCCCTTCCTGCCGTAGGAGCCGCCCTGGCCGTGGAACAGCACAGCCTTGGCAGAAAGGCCAGGGCCCAAGGCTGTTGGAGGCAGCCCGCAGGTCCCGAGGTCGCCTGTGGTGACCCTCCCGCCCGGTGCCGAGGACTCTGCCACCTGCTTCCCCCACAGGCCCGCTCGGCCCCTTCCCGCGCCTCTGCCCTGCTGCTCCCTCGGATGCCCCTGCGCTCTCACCCACCTCAGGCGGACACCACGATTCCTCACGTCTTCTGTTTCTCGCCTCTGCGCTGCCTACAGGTCCCAATGTATTTCCTCTTGTGCCCAAACCCAAGTCCTTGAACAAATGTGTAGGGGAAACTGAGCAAGACAGTGGACGAATTCCGCCGGCCTTCCTCTCCTCTCACTCCAGATATCTTAAAATGAGATAGAAATGACTTAAAAATAGATCCTAATATTGAAAATAAGAAAGGCTGTAACCAGCACACCAGAAACTGAGGAATTCCTAGAAGTTGGGGAAAAATCAGACCCAATTAAAATGGCAAAAACAGATGACTCAGCAGCTCAAAACATGAGCAGAAGGCAATACTCCAAAATGCTTCGTCCACCAAGAAGATGGACAGGGAGGGACCCGGAGGGCACTATGCCAAGTGAAAAAGGCCAGTCAGAGAAAGGCAAGCACCGTCTGGTTTCACTCATGTGGAATCGAACCAACAAACTAACACAAAATCGAAATAGACTCATAGGGAACAGACTGACAGCTGTCAGAGGCGAGGGGGTTGAACGACTCAGTTAAAAAGGTGAAAGAATTAAGCGAAAACAAGAAAAGCACCCCCCCCCCCAAAACCTCATAGACACAGACGACAGCGTGGTGACTACCAGAGGGAAAGAGGGGTGGGGGGAGGTAGAAGAGGGTAGATTCTCAATGGATTAAAGAGATAAATGTTAAGAAAATATAAAAGAACTAGAAAAGCTGTATAAAATAAATACGAGGTTATCCAGGTTTTAAATTTCTTTTTGTGTTAGTCTTGGTAAGCTGTATGTTTCAATCAATTTGCCCGTTTCATCTAAGTTGTCAAATTAAGGGGTGTGAAGAGCTTCATCTTAGTACATTCTTTTGATACCTGTAGGGATCTGTAGAAATGTCCCTTTATCATTTTTGTTTTCTTTCTTTTTTTCTTAATCGGTCAAGCTTAAGTTTAACAAATGTATTAATTTTCAAAGACCTCTAGCTTTGTTAGTTTTCTCTATTACTTGTCTTCTAGTTCACTGATTTTCACTCATTTTTTATTTCCTTTTTTACATACTTTGATTTAAAATTTATTTTTCTTTCCAAGTGTCTTAATGTGAAAGCTTAGAGCACTGATTTTAAACTTTTCTATTCTTCTTTCCCCAGCTCTATTGAGATATACTTAACATATAACATTGTGGAGGTTTAAGGTGTACAACGTGCTGATTTCATACACTTAAATATTGCAATATGATTACCACCCTAGCATTAGCTAACACTGCCATCCCATCACATATAACTATTTCTTTATTGTGATGAGAACATTTAAGATGTATACGTTTAGCAACTTTCATGTATAACATAGCATTATTAGCTATAGTAACCATGCTGTATATTAGATCCCTAGAACTTGTTAATCTTGTAACTGGAAGTTTGTACCTTTTGACCAGTATTCCCTGCCCCCCAACACCCCCGCCCCAAGCCCCTAGTAACCACTACTCTCTGTTTCTCTAAGTTTGGCTTTTTAAAATTCCACATATAAGTGGAATTCCATCATATAGTATTTGTCTTTCTCTTTCTGACTTATTTCACTTAGTATACTACCCAAAAGGAGATCTTTCTACTTTTCTAATATAAGCATTTAATACTCACATTGCTGTAGAAAGACAGCTTTATCTAGATCCTGAAAATTTTTACGTAGTGTTTTTAAGTTTAAAATATATTTTGATTTCTCCCATGATTTCTTCTTTGACCATTGGGTTTATTTGGAAATAAATGCATTGATTAATTCCCAATGATTTAAGTATTTAGATATTGTATTCCTTTTGATTTATAATTTAATTCCATTATGGTCATAGAACACACTCTATATAACTTCAATATTTTTTAATTCATTGAGTTGTATAGTGTGGTCCAGCATATATCATAAAATATGTACTTGAAAAGTGTATATTTTTCAGTTATTAGCTGTATAAATGTCAATTAAGTCAAGTTGATTGATAGTTTTGTTCAAATATTTTATATCTCTACTGATTTTTTTGGGTCTCTGTGTTTTGCCCACTATCAATAAGGAGTGTTAAGTGATTCCAGCTATGCTTATGGGTTTGTTATTCCAGCAGAAGAGACTGTAAACCAAGAATTATGTATCTAGCAAAATTATCCCTCTAAAATGAAGGTGAATTTAAAAGAGAGCTGAGGGAATTCTGTTTTAGCAGACTTGCCCTAGAAGAAGTACTAAAGGGAATCTATTGGGCTGAAATGAAAGGGCACTAAACAGTAACTTGAATCCACATGAAGAAATAAAGAACACTAGAAAGGTAACTACATAGGTAAATATAAAAGACACTCTCAATGTATCATTTTGTTTATAACTCTTTTCCTATTTGATTAAAAGACAACTGCATACAGCAACAACTATAAAACTGTGTTGATGGGCTTATAATGTTTAAAGATGTAATTTATATGTCAATAATAGCAAAAATGAGTAGAGGAGGCAATGAAGCTATAGTGGAACAAAAATTCTGAAGATGTGAGACAAAATCTCCAGGACAACCATTAAAAAATTGTTTTTAATAATGGGAAAAAACAATAAGGGCATTAAAGTAGTACACAATTAGTAGCTATTTAACACAAGAGAAGACAGTAATGGAAAAATATAGGGACAAAAATTACATAAGGCAGGTAAAAAAGAAATAGCAAAATGGAAGACATAGATCTTAATATATCAGTAATTACATTAAATGTAAATGTATTAAACACTCCAATCAAAAAGCAGAGATTGGAAGAATGGAAAAAAGGGCATAAACCAACTATATGCTGTTTATAAGAGACACGTTTTACATTCAAATATATGAATAGATTGAATGTAAAAGGATGGGAGAAATATACAATGTAAATAGTAATCAAAAGACAGCTGGTATGGCTATATCAATATCAGATAAAATAAATTTTAATATAAAATTGTTATTAGGGACAAAGAAAAATATTCCACAATGATAAAAGGGTCAATCCTTCAGGAATATACATATATATACATGTATATAAATTATAAACATATGTACACCTGACAATAGAACCCCAAAATATACAAAGCAAAAACGAACAAAAATGAAGGGGAAATAGACAAACAATATTAATTCAAGATTTGATACCCCACTTTTATTTTTTTTATTTTTATTTTTTAATTATATATTTATTTCAGAGAGAGGAAAGGAGAGGGAGAGAGAGAGATAGAAACATCAATGATGAGAGAGTCATTGATCGAGCCCACAACCCGGGCATGTGCCCTGACTGGGAATCGAACCCCGATCGCCTGGATCCTAGGTTGACGCTCAGCCGCTGAGCCACGCCCGGCTGGGCTGATACCCCACTTTTAATAACTGATAGAACCTAAGCAGAAGATCAATAATGAGGTAGAAGACTTGCAACACTATAAGCAAACTAGACCTAATCAACATCTATAAAACACTCCCCTGCCAGAATAGCAGAGTACAGAATCCTTTCAAGTGCATGTGGCACAGAATAGATCATATACTAGGCCATGAAACAAGCATCAATAAATTTAAAAGGTTTGAAATCATATAAAGTATGTTCTCTCACCACAATGGAATTAAATTAGAAATCAACAGTAGCAAAATTTGGAAATTTACAGATATGTGGAAATTAAACAACACATACTTAAATGAGCAAAGAGTCAAAGAAGAAATCACAAGATAAATGAGAAAATATTTTGAGATGGGTTTAAATAAAAATACAACACACTAAAACTTGTAGGATGCAGCTAAATCGGTGCTTAGAAAGAAATTTAAAGCTGAAAAGGCCTATATTATAAAAAGAAGAAAATCTCATATAAATTACCTAACTTTCCACTTTAAGTAACTAGAAAAAGGAAGTGAAAACTAAACTCAAGCAGAAGGAAGGAAATAATAGAGTTTCGATAGGAAGTAAATAAAAGAAAATAAAAGCAAAATAGAGAATATCAATGAAACCAAAAGTTTGTTCTTTAAAAGATCAACTAAGTTGACAAGCCTTTAGCTAGATTGGTAAAAAAAAAAAAAGGAGACTCAAATTACTAAAATCAGGAATGGAGGAGAGGTGGGCACCACTTACCGACCTTAGAGAAATAGAAAGTGATAAGGGAATACTGTGAAAAACCATATGCTAAGAAATTATCTGACTTAGGTGAAATGGGCAACTGCATGGAAAGACAGAAACTACTGAAAGCGCCTCAAGAAAAAGAAAATCTGAATGGACCTATAGCAATAGAGAGATCGAATTAGTAATAAAAAGAACTTCCCACAAAGAAAATCCCAGGCCTCGCTGTCTTCACTGTGAATTCGATCAAATATTAAAGAACAATTAATATAAATTCTTTTCAAATTCTTCCAAAAGAATAGAACACATTCCAACCTCATTCTTTGAGGCCACTATTACCCGATAACAAAACCAGACAAAGACATCACAACAAACAGGAAACTACAGACCAATGTCTGCTATGAATATACATGCAAAAATCGTCAACAAAATACTAGTCCACTAAATCTAGCAAAATATAAAAAAGGGTTATACACGACGTTGATAGAATTTACTCCAGGAATCCAAGATTGATTTAACAGATGAAAATCACTCAGTGTAACACACCATACATATAGAATAAAGGAGAAAAACCACACGATCATCTCAAGGCATGCAAAAGCAGAATTGGAAAACTCCAACATCTTATGATTAAAAAAACCACCACTTAACAAGCAAGGGATAGAAAGGAACTTTCTTAACCTAGTAAAAGTCATCCATGAAAATCCTGCAGCTAACATGCTTAACGATGAAAGACTGAGAGCTTCACCCCTGAGATCAGGAAAAGGAAGGGATGTATTCTCTTGCCTTTTCTACTGAACATTGTACTGTAGGTTCTAGTTAGGATAATTCGGCAAGGAAAAGAAATAAAAATTATCCAGATTGGAAAAAAGGTAAAACTATCTATTAGCAGATGACATGGTCTTCTCTGTAGAAGGTCCTAAAGAAGACACAAAAAATTTGTTTTTTTAAAAAATATATCTTTATTGATTTCAGAGAGAGGAAGAGAGAGGGAGAGAGAGAGAGAAACATCAATAATGAGAGAGTCATTGATCGGCTGCCTCTTGCATACCCCTCCCAACCCCCCGGACTGGGGATTGAGCCCAAAACCCAGGCATGTGCCTTGACCGGAAATCGAGCCACAATCTTCTGGATCCTAGGTCAATGCTCAACCGCTGAGCCATGCCTGGCCAGGCCACAAAAGCTATTAAAACTAATAAATTCATCAAGTTTGCAAGGTACAGGTCAGTATACATAAATCAAATTGTATTTTTTATACACTAGCAATGAACAATCTGCAAATGAAATTGAGAAAGCAATTGCACTTACAATTAACAATAGAATATACAAGGCTTGTATGCTGAAAACAATGAAAGATTGTTGAAAGAAATTAAAAATCTAAATAAATGGATATCACCTTTAAGGATTAGAACCCTTAATACTGTTAACATGACAACAGTTTCCAAACTGACCTACAGATTCAACACAACCCCTATCAAAATCCTAGGTGGCTCTTTTCAGAAATTGACAAATTAATCCTAAAATTCATGTGGAAATGCAGGGGACCCTGAACCGCAAAAACAACCTTGAGAAAGAAAAACAAAGTTGGAGCACTCACACTTCCTGATTTCAAAGCTTTTTATAAAACTGCTTTGTTCAAAACAGTGTGGTACTAGCTTAGAGTTAGACGTACAGATCAAAGGAATAGAATTGAGAGTCTGGAAATGAACCCTAACCGTTACGCTCAATTGATTTTTGACAATGGTGTCCAAACAATTCTATGGGGGAAAGAACTGTCATTTCAACAAATGATTTGAACACAACTGGATATATTCACAAGCAAAAGAATGAAGTTGGATTCATACCTCATCATACATAAATATTAACTCAAAATTGATCATAGACTTAAATATAAGAGCTAAAACTATAAAATTTTTAGAGGAAAACTTAGAAGTAAATCTTTATGACCTGGGATTAGAAAGTGGTTTTTAAAATATGACACCAAAAGCGTAAGTGACAAAGGAAAAAAAAAGATAAACTGGACTCCATCAAAATTAAAAACTTTTGTACTAAAAAAGGATACCATCATGAAAGTGAAAAAACAACCTACAGAATTGGAGAATATTTTTGCAAATCATATGTCTCATATCTAGAATACATAAAGAGCTTTTGCAATTCAACAATAAAAATACAAATAGTTTCTGGTTCCAGAACAGGAGGAGGTAGACTCACTTTTTCCTGCTTCTCTCCTCTAAATACAACTAAATATCCTGTAAATTACTCAACAGATAATGATGAAAGGATTCTACAAGCAGGGTAGAGGGGGCAGCTGGCTAGAGACCCCAGGACTTACGACACAAAAATATGGTAGATTCCCTGAATTTTCTTTTTATCTCCCATTTCCCTGGACTGGGTATTGGAGAGGACAGTGCGTGGTCTGATTCGCTAGCAGCAGTGATAGCAGTGAGGCCCTGGGACATCCCAAGCCCACCTCTACAACTAGGGAACCGACAAACATTTCCATGTAGCTTCAGTGGCAGTAACAACAAAGCCCTTTGAAATCATAAAGAGTATATTCTGCAACTACAATGGAATTAAATTAGAAATCAATACCAGAAGGAAATTTGGGGACTAAAAATACAATAACCCAAATAAAAAGCTTGCTGGATGAATTCCATAGTAGAGTGGAGGTGACAGGATAGAATTAACAAATTTGAAGACACATCGATAGAATTTTTCCAATCTGAACAACAAAGAAAAAAAAGATGGAACAAAATTAGCAGGGCCTCAGTGATCTATAGGACATTTATATCATCAGAGTCCCAGAAAGAGAGAAGAGTGGGGGACTGAAAAGGTATTTGAAGAAATGATTTTAAACTGCCCAAATTTGGCAAAAGATATAAACCTCCAGATCCAGGAAGCTGAATGAGCTCCAAATAGGAATAAATCCAAAGAAACACACACCAACACATATCATAAGTAAACTGAAAACTATGGACAAAGAAAAAAACCTTGAAAACAAACAGGAATAAATGCATTACCAATTCCGATTACAGAGACTGTCTCATCTTGAAACCATGCAGGCCACAGTGAAGTGGCACAACATTTTTTGAGTACTGAAAAGGCAAATGACCCAACTGAAAATAGGGCAAAGGATTTGAATAGACATTATCCAAAGATATACAAATGGCAAGTAAACACATGAAAAGATGCTCAACAGTCATTAGGTAAACACAAAACAAAACCACAATGAGATAATACTTCATACCAACTGGGATGAAAAAAGGCAGACAAGTAACAAGTGTTGAGAGGTTGTAGAGAAATTAGAAAAGTCACACGTTGCTGGTCAGTGTGTCAAATGGTGCAGTCATGTTGGAAAACTACTTGGCAGTTCCTCAAAAAGTAAGTGTAGAATTACCATACGATCAAGCAATTTTGCTCCTGGTTACGTACCCAAAAAATAAAAACATTTGTCCACACAGAAACTCGTACATGAGTGTATATAACAGCATTGTTCATAATAGCCAAGCAATAGAAACCAATAAAATGTCCATTGGCTGGTGAATGGATAAACAAAATGTATTTCCATCCACTGGAGTACTATTCAGCTATTTAAAGGAATGCAGTCCAGATGTAACTAGTTGCAGCAAGTACTGCTATGACATGAACAAATCTTGAAAACTCTAAGCTAGATGGACCATACAGTGTATGATTATGTTTTTCTGAAATGCCCAGAATAGGCAAATCTATAAAGATAGAAAGCAGATTAGTGGTTGCCTGGGGCTGCAGTGGGAGAAGAGGCAGGAATGATAAACTGAAAAATGCCCCCTAAAGATACCCATGTCCTAACCCCTGGAGCCGGCAAATGTTATCTCATATGGCAAAAATAGATCTTTTTAAAATTTATTTTTTTACTTTTTTAAAAAACTTACAATTTACATTCAATATTATTCTATATTAGCTTCAGATATACAGAAAAGTGGTGAGAAAATCATGTAATTTACAGAGTGGTCCCCTTAATGCTTCAAGTACCCACCTGTCCCCACACATATTTATCTCAATATTACTGACTATATTCCCTATGTGGTAATCTAGATCTCTGTGGCTATTCTGCATCTACCAATTTGTACTGTTTAACCCCTTCACCTTTTTCACACAGCTCCTCAACCACCTCGCCCCCCCAACACACAATTGTCAGTCGGTTCTCTGTATCTATCAGTCTGTTTCTATTTTGTTTGTTTATTTTGTTCTTTAGACTCCACTATTGTGAAATAAAAAATGGGTCTTTGCAGATGAGAGTAAGTTAAGGGTTCTGAGTTGATTATCCTGGGTTATGAGCCTGGGCACTAAATGCAAGCACATGTATCCTTATAAGAGAAAGGCAGAGGGAGATCTGAACACACAAAGAAGTGATGTGAAATGTAAAGATGGAGCAGAAAGAGTCTGGAGATACTGCCTTGAAGACTGGAGTGACAAAGTCACAAGCCAAGGAGTGTTGGCCCCCACCTTAAGCTGGAAGAAGCAAGGGGTGGATTCTTCCCTAGAATCTCCAGAGGAACTGCAGCCCTGACAACACCTTGATCCTGGTCCAGTGATAGTTTTCAAATTTCTGCTTCCAGAACTGTGAAAAAATAGATTTATGTTGTTTTAAGCCCGTAAGTGTGCTGTAATGAGAAACTAATTCAGGAGTGACTGCTAATGCATATGGAATTTCATTTTGCAGTGGTGAAAATGTGAATTTGGATTGTGGTTAATGGCCACACAACTCAGTGACTATACTGAATTGTACACTTTAAAGTGAGTCAATTTTATATTATGCAAATTATATCTCAGTAAGGCTGTTAAATAAATCTTTGTGACCTTGGGTAAAGCAAAGATTTCTTAGATATGACGTGAAAAGTATGAGTCAAGCCTGGCCTGCATGGCTCAGCGGTTGAGCATCGACCTATGATCCAGGAAATCGGGGTTTGTTCCCAGTCAGGGCAGATGCCCAGGCTGTGGGCTCGATCCCCAGGAGAGGGTGTGCAGGATGCAGCCTATCAACGACTCTCTCATCATTGATGTTTCTATTTCTCTCTCCCTTCCTCTCTCTGAAATCAAGAAAGATATATTAAAAAAAAGAAAAGTATGAGTCAAAAAATGGTATATTGGACTCCATCAAAATGAAAAACTTTTGTTCCTGAAATATACTAATAAGAAAATAAAAGGCAAAACAACAGATTGGGGGAAATATTTGCAAAAAACCATATTTAATTAAATAATACATCAGAATATATAAAGAGCACTCAAACTTCAATAGTAAGAAAACAAAAATGAAGAAAAAATTTGAACACTATATCTTAAAGGAAATATACTGATGACAAATAAGTACAATAAAAGATGCTCAATATTATTAGAGAAATGCAAAATAAAACTACATTGAGTACTTCTATACATTTATTAGAATGGTGGGGGGGCAACACCTGACAATATCAAAGTGCTATCAAGGACAGGGATCAACCAGAACGTTGCTGGTAGAAATGCAAATGGTGCAGCCATGATGGAAAACAGTTTGTCAGTTTTAAAAAAATTAAACATAATCTTGCCATACAACCCAGCAATCCCACTCTAGGAGTTTACCCAAGTGAAATGTAAATCTGTGTTCATACATAAACCTGTATACAAATATTTGTAGTGGTTTTACTTAAAATAATCCTAAACTGGACACCAACGTGGATGTCCCTCTATGGGGATATGAATAAACGAATTGTGGTACATCCATACGACGGGATCCTATTTCACAGTAAAGAGAACAAACTACTAAAACACCCAACAACCATCTCTAATGCATTGTGCTAAGTGAAAGAAGCCATACGGCATCATTTCTGTTTTTTAAATCCTCACCTGTTTTTATTGATTTTAGAGAGAGGGGGAGGGAGAGAGGGAAAGAGAAAGGTCAGTGTGAGAGAGAAACATCATCACCAGTTGCATCCCATACTCACCCCGACTGGGGCTCAAACCTGCAGTCTAGGCATGTGCACTGACCCGGAACCGGACCTGCAACCTTTGGATGCACAGGACAGCTCTCCAGCCAGCTGAGCCTCCCGACCAGGGCTGGCATCATTCCATTTTTATAACATTCTGGGAAGGGCAAAAGGATGGAGGGGAAAAATATACCAGGTCAGTGTTTGCTAGAAACTGAGGGCAGGATGAGATGACTGCCAAGGGAAATGGGAAACTTTAGGGGGTAAGGGACTATTTCCATGTCTTGAATATGGTGCTGGGTACTCATCCCTACGGGTATGTCAAACTCCCAGAACTTCCCATGGAAAAGAGTGAATTTTACTCTATGTAAATCAGGCCTTTGTTTATTTAATGGAAATACAGGGTGGGGCCAAAGGGAGTTTGCAGTTGTTCGTGTGGAATTAATACAATAATTAATAAATAATAACACAAGAATAAACTTGGTGTTTCGAGTACTCACAACTGTAAACCTCCTTTTGCCCTGCCCTGTAGGAAAAAAAACAGAAAAATATAATACTGTGTTAAATTATTTTGTAGTAAAAGCGTGAAGTATACACATTTTGAGAGAGTTTGGGAAATTCTTCCATGCTTCCCTTGAGGCACACCGAGCGCAGTCCATACCCTCTGTCAGGAAGAGAGCGCCCGGGTTCTCACGGCCCCTCAACACAGGGCGCTGGCACCTCTCCCGGTGCCTCGCTCGGGGAGGGCATGTGGCAGGGGCCCGAGGGCTGCCCAGCAGGGATGGATGAGATGCCCACCCCCGAAGCCGGTCACTGTGCTGGTGGAGGAAAGGAAGGAAAGGGGGGAGACAGCGTATGTGTTGGGAGGTGAGATAGCCTTGAACTCGGGGACCTGAGGGCTGGGGCAGAAGCGTTGACAGGGAAGGGTGGCTGAGGAAGGCAGGGAGGGTCTTCTGGGAGCTGAGAGGTCTGAAGTGACAACTGGATCTCATATCTCTACCCCACGCCTAGCGCCACCCATAGCACAGAAGACTGTAAGATCGGACGGAGGAAGGGGTGAGCAGACCAGTAAGTGAAGAGACTAAAAGTTCAGGGTCAGCAAAGATGAAAACTTCCCTGGTTTGGGACTTGAGGCTCAAACTCAGTTTAAGACTCTGGCGGGCCATGCAAACCCGAGGACTTTTCACTCTGGTCCCATCAAAGGGCAAGAAAGTTGGCCCAGGTGAGTAGGGGGAGCACACATGGTCAGGGGGCTCACCCCCAAAGGAGCAGATGCCAAGCTCGTGGCTGTCAGTGTAACCTTCTGATTCTCAGCCCTGGCGACGAAGAGAAGGGTGGGGTCTTGGGACAAATGCTGGGTCATTTTAGCTGGAGCCTGGTGGCTGTATAGGCGAGATAGGGTTGAGCAGAGGAAGTGGAGTGGGCTTGCCTGGGTGGTGCTGGGGCGGGGGCTGGGGAAGAGGGGCTGGGGGTGTGGTTGCTGGGGGGGAGGTGGGGGAGGGGCGGGCCTGGCCTTGCTTTAGGAAGCCTGCAGGAGCGGCAGGCGTCTCCTGAGAGCTGGTGGGTGAGTAGGCAGGACAGTGGGACAGGCAGGGAGAGCCACAGAGTCAGGGAGGCACGTTAGCCGCGAAAAGGAGGGGCGGCTTGTGTGTGTGTGTTCGTGTTGTGTGTGTGAGTGTATGTGTCTATGTGTGTGAGTGTGTGTGTGAGTGTATGTGTCTATGTGAGTGTGCATGTGCACGTGCCCCCACGAGTGAGAGCACAGGAGCCCCTCCCTGAACCCAAACCTTACGCTCTTTTTGCAATTTGCATCTTTTTTTCCCCCTGTCACTCTAACCGTGACAAAAATAAGATTGCGTTTGAGCATGTAGGGGGGCTATTCGTAAATGTGAGCGTGCATGGCAGTTCTCACCAACCAGGAGTCTGTGTCGTGTGTGTGTGTGTGTGTGTGTGTGTGTGTGAGAGAGAGAGAGAGAGAGAGAGACCCAGAGCGAACACTTTTGGTGAGGGATGAATGAATGAATGAATGGGAGCTTATAAGGACCTCCTTTGAATGTGGGTCTGAAAAATGTAGCATCCAGGATGCCTCGCCCTGGCCACGTAGCCCCCAGCCCTGGTGTCTGGGCCCAGAGCATTCCAGGGAATTCTGTACCTGAGGTTCTAGAAACTTCACAACTGGCCCCACATGGATCCCCTTTCTCGGAATAGGAGGCACACCTACTGGACCGGTTTCCAGGAGGGAATCCGGAGATCGTGGGGAGTCTTCAGACCCTGTGAGCCCCCGTGGGGCTGGGGCCCAGGCTGGGTGGAGCAGCCGCACCTGCCTGAAGTTTCGAGGAAGAGGGAGGAAACGGTGGCGGCACCGCCCTCTCTGGGCTCTGCGGGCTCCTGCGGTCTGCTGGTCACAGTGGGCCCCGTGACTTCCTCACTTCCCTAAATAGGCAACTTCACTTTCAGAAGCCCAGGTTCTTTCCTGGCAGACCCAAGGGGTCCATCCGGCACCGGCCTGGGGCTCTGGCCTTGGATCGGGGGTGCCGGGCCCCCTGCTGCCTGGACTGTCCCCTGTCCCCAGCTGGATGGAGCCATGGCTCCCACACTGTTGCTGCTGCTGCTGCTCCTGTGGCCTCAGGGCTGCACCTCAGGTGAGAAGGTGGGGGGGTGGCTGGGGGAGGGAATGGCCTTTAGCTGGACCCTCCCACCTCATCTTTTCTTGCCCAATGACCTTGTTTAATATTTTGTGGAGTAGGAGGAGGGGGGGAGGAGGCTGGGCTAGCCTAAGCTGCTCCTTGCCAGAGACCAAGAGAAGGTTCCACCGTAACACCTGGCCCTGGGGAAGCTGCCCTAGGTCTCAGGGAGCTCTGGCCCCGCTCTGCAGGGCTCCCTCAGGACCTCTGACCAGGGACACTCAAGTTCCTCACACAGAAAGCCTCTGCCCTTGGCCTTGTCAAGAAAGCCCTGGTTGGTTGTCACGGGAATCATTGCATTCTGTGTGTGTGTGTGTGTGTGTGTGTGTGTGTGTGTTTTCTCAGCTGCTGATGCCATTGCCCCCTATCCTGAGGGAAAGCAATTCCTGAAGGCCGCTCCCACCCCACAGGCACTAATGTTCCTTAAGCGGGGGGCTCCCCCAATCCTGCCTCCCTCACTGCCATGGCAACCAAGTTACCACTTCCTGCCCAGTTCTGGGCACGGTGGGGGTTGGCTAAACCCCCTCCTTATCCCCAGTGAGAGGGGTGGAAGGTGGACACAAATGAACCCCCAAGACCCTTTCCAAGGTCACTCCATCCACGCACCTCCCCCAGAGAAGCCCCCTCTCTGCCAAGGCAGAAAAGTGTCTCCTGTGCTGAGCCATCCTGGGGTCCCCCGAACCTCCCATCGGCCAAATACTTGAGTTGGATCCTTGCGTCTAGTTTGTATGGGACAAAGTGATGCTCAGAGATGGTGCTGCCTTACCCCCAGCCTTAACTATAGCGGCAGCTGGGTTGGAAACTGAGGCAGATGTCTTGGGCACCGGGTCCTTGGTTATCATAGCTCTGGAAAAGTCTGGAACAACCTGCATTTGGGAAAAAGAAGCATGCATTGAGCCCTCACCGTATCCAAGGCACTGTCCTGAGGCATAGTTCTCATAGCCAACCTGATCTGCCCACGTGGTAGCATCAGAGCTTTAATCCATGTTTATTTAGGTTCCAAAATGTAACGTGTGTGTTTGTGCTTGTTTGCAGAAGGCTCTGGGGTGTTAAGGAGCAAGAGCTAAGCTTACGGCAGGCAGAGGGGTGGAGGGACCTCACCCCAACCCTCTCTCTCTTCTGTCCCCTGATTCGCCACCCCGGGCCTAGTCCTACTCTCTCCCCGCTGGACCCTGGATCATAAAGTGCACAGAGCACATCTCATTCCTAGACAAGAGTGCACCACAGTGGAAGTAAACAGTGGATAACTAACTGTATATTTCTTTGGCTTGCACTCTGGTGGGAGTTTCTATGCACTTTTTTTTGAGAGAAAGGAAGGGAGAGGGAGAGAGAGAGAGAAACATTGATGAGAGCGAAACATCGATCGGCTGCCTCCTACGGGCCCGCTACTGGGGATGGAGGCTGCAACCCTGGTATTGACCAGCAATTGCACCAGCGACCTTTCCGTACATGGGATGACACTCAACCAACTGAGCAACACCAGCCAGGGCTCTGCACTTTTGGACATCTTTAATCTATGGGTTTTATGTACCTAGGATATTTTAGAATGAAACATCACTTAGAATGAAACAAGACAACTTGCTATTTAAACGATGTCTATAGTGGACCTATTTGTAAAATAAATGACCAGTCTTAATGTTTTCAGAAATTAAGGTTGGAGCTTCTTTTCCACTGGAATCTCATAACTTCATGACTTGCGCTTGCGTCTGTGCCCCGGGTCTTTCCCATAAGACTCTGAGCGTGGGGCTTGTCATGTTCCCATCAGACTGGAAAATACCATGAAGAAGGGAGCTATGTCTGATAGGGGCTCCCCGAGGGCAGGGCCTGCGTCCCCCCTCGGACTGGGAGAGCTCCTCAGAGAAGGGCTGTTTCTCCCTGGGACTGTGAGTCCCACATCAGCAGGGTGACACCCCCTCCCCTCCCTTCACCGTGAGCTTCAGGTTTCACGCCGATGCCGCCTTCCCCACTCTTGCGGGACCTTGCTCAACACGCCCTGTCTCCCCAGGTGTCCCTGCTGACAGCGTGTACTCCAAGGTGCAGCATTTTGAAGGGGAGACTCTGTCTGTGCAGTGCTCCTACAAGAGCCGCAAAAAACACGTGGAGGGCAAGGTTTGGTGCAAAATCAGGAAGAAGAAGTGCGAGCCTGGGTTCACCCGGATCTGGGCGCAGGGGCCGCGCTATCTGCTGCAGGACGACGCCCAGGCCAAGGTGGTCAACATCACCATGGTGGCCCTCAGGCGCCAGGACTCGGGCCGGTACTGGTGCATGCGCAACAGCTCCGGCACCCTCTACCCTCTGATGGGCTTCCAGCTGGAAGTGTCTCCAGGTGAGCAGGCCTGCTGGGCCCTGGGATGATGGGGCAGCCTCCCTGCACTGCACAAGCATCGGATATACCAAGAATACCAATCCTTCCATGGGCATGCTGCACAGTAGGGCTCACACAGGTCTTTTACAGACATCTTCATGAACATCACTTTTACCATCTCATAGATGAAGGAAATGAGGTCGAAAGAGTCCTGTGTGCTTCTGACCTTGTCTAAGACAACAGAGCTAGCAAGTGGCAGCGATGAGATTCAAACTCAGTACTCTCTGTGCTTTGTTTTCTTCAGGCATCTGTTGAACATATACTCACTGAGCCCTGATTATGTGCCAGCCACTAACCTAGGCTCTGGGGATACAGTGGTGAGCAAAACCAGGCACAATTCTGCCCTGTGGGAGATGACAGGCAATAGTACATCACCAGACAATAATTGCAGATAACAATACATGTTCTTAAGAAATAAAACAGTGCGATAAACCAGAAAGTAAGTCGGTGGTGGGGGAGCTGCCAAAGCACTAGGGCTCAGAGAAGACCTCCTTGAGCAGAGCCCTAAATGATGAGAGATTTCTAATTCTGTTGAACTATGGGTACTTCAAAGGTCATTCTGGGAGAAAAATGCATGTGCAAAGGCCCTGAGGTGAGAAGGAGTGAAGGCTGTACAAGGCAGGCCTGGGTGGCTGGTCCATATTGAGTGTGGGGCAGAATGATAGGAGGTGAGGTTGGAGAGTCAAACAGAAACCCCAAAGTCCAGGATAAAGGAGCTGAGTTTTATGCTAAATGTAATAGAGAGCTATTGGTGAGCTTAGTGGGGCGTGTTGTGACTTATCTTCAAGACAGCAGTGGCTGTTGTGCAGAGGATGGACTGTGGAAGGGTAAAAGCATGGCAGAGAAACCATTGTGGGAGTCCTGGCTGGAAATGACAGTGTCTTGAGTAGGATGTGGTCCCTGGAGATGGAAAAAAGAGGAGGGGCTCAAATCTCTGATGGTCAGACTCTTGCCCACCCTGTATGTTTTTTGAGGTAAGACAGGATTTGCTCACGTGGGAGGTGAGCAAAGGCAAAAAATCAAGGGTCAATCTGAAAGGGGAGCTGGTTTAGAGGAGAAAGATGAAGCTCTATTTTGTCATGTTACCGTTAAGACACCCCCCAGAAGCTCACGCAGGGAAATGAGGCAGGCAGTTGATGCATCAGCCTGAAGCTCAGGTGAGAGGTCCGAGCTGGGGATATATTTAAACTGTCTCTATAAAGACAGTTTAAAGTGAAAGAGTCTGAAAAAAGTAGCCAATGACTATGAAAGTCATTATCCACCCTTCCCTGTTCCCCTAATCCAACCGTGTCTCCATCTTCTGTTGGGTCTGAACTAGGGCAACTGCTGAGTCTACGATGTGGAGCCCAGTCTCATTCCTCCACTCTCTAGTTCTGATGTGGACCCAGGGAAGTAGCAGAAACCAGGCTACTGAAGTCTGAATCTGTAGGGATACACACATGAAGTGGTTTTGTTTTTTCTTTTCGCATATCAACCCCCCCATTGTACTATGTCAAATCTCAGTTTGCAGCTCTTAATGACAGCTTGAGGAGATTCCAACTTTGCATTTCTTTTCAGTCATTAGGAAATAAAAAATCCTCAGCCCAATTAAAAACTAGACTATTCTAGCAATATATATATATTCTCTTCTGCTCCCCCTTGAAGACCAGGTTTCATGTCCCAAGGCGCCTGAAATGGGGAAGGGGGAGTAGCCTGCTGCCTAACTCTGCCTCCTTCATCCCTGGAGGTGGGGGAAGGGGTTCCCCTGAGCCCCCTTTTTCCTTGCCTTCTCCCTGCCAACTCCTTGGTGTACTGGGGCAGGAACGAAGGTTGTGTGACTTCACTGACCCTTGTTCTCTTTCTGTTGGATGTCACTCCTTTTCTGCCCAACCCCTGGAGATCCTCTATAAAGTGGGTGTCCAAATGCTGGCTCTCCCAGGGCACCTCTGTGTGAGTTCTTTGCAGGGTCTGCCCACTGCTGAGTAGGACTATGTGGGAGAGCCGGGTCCAAGTCAGCCCTTTCCTCTATGCCCACCCTCACCAATGACGCTTGTTCTGGGTTCCCTTGCCCAGAAAAAGGGCACCTTCCATGGTGACCACGTGGCCCTCAGGAATGCATCCTTGCCAAGCACACTCGTGGGATGCAGCAGCCCCCTCGAACCCCCTGCCATCTCTCTCCAATTTTCTGTTCCCCGCAGAGAAAGACTCAACGCTGCCCCCTAGATCGGACCTCAGCACTACAACTTCCTTCTCCCCCAATATCCAAACGCCAACCTTCTTCTAGAAAATGGGATGGTAACGAGCTGGGCTGATAGATGCGGGTACTATGATTGGCTTCATCTCTTAGAAAGCCGCCAAAGACAGAGTGTGACTCCCGCCCCTTGGGGTGTTCTTTGGATTCTAGGCCTTTGAGGCTTCCTTGCCCTCATCTTTGGGCCCCAGTCATCAAATAAGGAAAGACCCTGTCCAACACCACGGGAGAGGAATCTCTTGCCCACAGAGGAGGGGGTCTAGAAGTGACCGGAGAGATGGGGTGGGGAGGGGAGAGTCCTCTGGGCCCAGGAGGCCTGGCAGGAGAGCCTAAAGCAACTGTGAAAGTCTCTCCCTTCTTTATTGTGTCTACTTCCTGACATCACCCCCTGAGCAAACACACACCTGGGCACGCAGCAGAGCAGATCCCAGGTCCAAGGTCAGGAGGGGAGACAGGACAGGCCCCAGCCCGGCATCCAGACAGTCATGCCGGCTGCCAGGATTGCTGCCAGCACCCAGGCCCCTAACTCAGTCTAACGTTCCTCCCTCTCTGGTCCTTCAGTCCCCACAGCCGAGAGAAACACTCCTCTTACACAGCTGGCCAACATCCTCAAGAGCGGAATTGTCATCACAACGGGCCGAGACCCCACCTCAGGCCCTGGTGCCCCTTTCCCCAGCAGTGTGAGGATGTTCACACCTGGAGTCCTCACCTTGGCCAGACTCTTGCCCTCCACTGCCTCAGGGACCATCAGGTTGAGCTCCATGACAGGCTACAGCTTCACCAGCCCCTCCACCCCTGGGCCCAGAGGGACCGAGAGGCTCCAGACTGTGACCGCGACTCCCAGCCATGCCCGAGCCTCCTCGGCTGGCCCTGCATCCGTCTCCACCAAGGCCGGGCAGTTGGGCACCGGATCGCCCACCACGAGGCTGTGCCACACCAACAGGTTGCTCCTCAACAAATTATCCCCCATCAGGTACCCGTGGGCTCCGGGGTTGAGTGACACTTTACCAGACATGGCGACAGTTCTGGGTGCCTGAACAGACCTCAAGGTGCAAATGTTACAGCAGACCTTCCCCTCCCCCTCCCCCTTCTGAAATTGTCTGGCTTGTTGCTGAATGGGAGGTGGGGGCCTGGACACGGGTGGAGAAGTGACATAAAGGATGGCAGTGGGGAATGAAAGCGGGGGAGGGGTCTGTGGCTGCAGAGGGTGGGGACAGGACAAGGAGGTGGCTCGGAGAGAGGGAAATGGGGTGTGTGTTAATTTGGGTTCCCCAGAAGCAGACTCTGAGCCCAGGATCAGTGGCATTTGGAACACGGGGAGAGTGCGGGGAAGTGACACGGAGGGGAAGGCGGCAGACAGGAGCTTACGCGGTCTGCCGCTGCCGGGAACTCTGGGCACAGTGTCACGCGGCCACCCGAAGGGCCAGGGAGCTGGCGTAGTTACATGCCCACTCCTGTTGGTCATCCGTAGAAGGCTGCCTGCCATGTGTGGCATGGAGGGCGCCGGTGACAACAGAAAGTCCTCAGGCCAAAAAAAAAGTAAATGGAGGTATTGCCAATGGGTGCACGTGGAGGTGACAGAGGCAAGGAATGCAGGCTGGTAAGAGCCACCCTCTGACACTAGGACGAGAGTAAGAATCCTGGTCCCTTAGGGTCCTTGTCCTCAAGGGTGAGCAGATTTGGGGGAATGGGGGAGGGGTGCTGCAGCGGAGAGATGCTCCCCTCCACCTGGGGACAGGGTCGTCCTCTCCTGAGCGCCGAGTGCCCAGCAGCTGGGTCCCCAGGGAGAGAGGCCGTCACTCCCTGCGGGCCGCCGGGGTTTCCCCTCTCTGGCTCCTCTGGTGTGGTGTGCTGTGTGGTGGATGGACAGACAGAAGGACGTGGCTCAGTGGGGGAGCCTGGTGCTCACCCCCTGTCCCCTCCTGTCTCCTTAGGCACCAGGATTTGAACCTCACTGTGCTGGCTGGCGTGCTGACCTTCCTCTCGGTGCCTGTGATGATGATGGCAGGCTATGGGTTCTGGAAGAAGAGACACCGGGGAAGTGAGTAGAGCCCCTCCTCCCAGCTTCCCCAGGGCAGAGTGTGAGGCACCCAGGTGAGGGCAGAGGGTGGGCAGGTGGGGCCAACCTGGCAAGAAGTGGGGGGCAGGGCCAGGAGAGGGGCTGGACCAGGCCAGGAGCATGAGGGATGGTGAACAGGAGCCCACCCTTCTTCATCTCTCTCCCTGGTCCTCACAGGCTACAGCATGTGCAGGGACCCTTCTCGACCCTGGAGGGACCCACCTGGAAGACCAAAGCCTCCTTGGAAGCCTACTTGGTTTAAGGCCACTTATGCAGTGGGGGAGCTTTTCGCAGAGACCCCAAGAGGTCATACGAGAAGTGAAGATGGGGACCTGTCTGGATTGGAGCCAGGTTGGGGGGTGAGGACTTGTGCATGCTGGGCTCAGGCCTCCCCTAACCAGAGGCTGTACCGCACCCGCCCAGTCCCCTGGGCCTCCAGGAACCTGGGGAGGGGCCCAGAGCCGAGGACACCACGCAGGAAGTCCCGGGAAGCCCCGGAGGGAATTCTGCTCAGAGCCACAGGCCTGGGGCCCCAGCTGCATGGTGTTTACAGACAGAGCCTCAGCTCCCACCACCCTGGGGACCCCTACCACCAAGCTGAGGGGAGCGGGGGTGGGGTGGACAGCCTCTCCACACCAGGACCCTGTGTCCTCAGCTTCCTTCTGCTCCCCTCAAGCTTCCCCATGGATTTGGGGAATAAAGAGTCCCAGAAGCAGCCAGTGTCCCAGTGGCCCTCCCTGGGGGAGGAGGAGGAACAGTGATTAAGAGTTGGGGGTCCACAGAGGCATTGGCAGCAGGGGACCCCAAAGCTGTCCAAGAGCCTCCCCCCCATGTCCTCTGACTGACCTCTGACGTGCCCTGCCCTCAAGTCCTGAGAGCATTGCAGAGCCAACCCTCTCATCGCTGCCACCTGCTGGCCAGCGCCTTCTGGCACAGCTGTGATGGGCAGCTGAGAACCCCCCTAGCAGCAGGACCAGCCTGACCCCAGACTGGGGTGCAAAGGCTGAACTCAGGGCTGTCACCCCCAGTTCTCACACCTGGACTCTAGGTCTGAGCTCTTGGAGGGGACTGTGGGCCTTCCGAGTCCACTGAAGGGGGGACCACAGCTCAGAGAAAGGGGGGATCGCCACACCACCCCCCACCCACATCCCCAGGGTCTCCTTTTCCCCTGGGAAGCGAGGAGCCACTGTGACACAGCCAAGACAACTCAGAGCCCACCACAGCCCGGAGGACTGCCTGGTAAGGGTGGGGCAGGGAGGATGGAGCCAGGAGCCTGGCCCAATGGTCTGAGACGTCTGCCCTACCAGACAGGCTCCTGGCTCAGACTTGGCCTCTTCTGCAGGGAAAGCTGAAGAATACGGGCAGCATTTGTCCCTTGAAGAGGGCTGTCCACCAGACTGGAGTGAATGGAGAAAGCACCTGGGTCTAGATGTGGCATCTCTACTCTTGCAGGGACCTCCTGGGTGGGGGGGGCAAATGTCATAGTCAGGAGACTGACACAGCCAGAGCCTCAGTTGGGGCCACTCCAAGGTGGATATGGGGAGAGAAGAGGAGGGGTGGGTAATCCTATGGGACCATGGGGAGGAGGCACCTCTTCCCTGTGCCCAGGAGAGGGCACTAGAGGGGAGATTCAGCTTGAGGAACTGGCTGGCCTGGTGCTGAGACACACACACACACACACACACACACACACACACACACACACACACACACACTCTGACAGCTGTCCTCCCTATCAGGAAGGTGTGGCCACTGCCTGGTATGTAACTTGGAGGGCATTTAACTCACCTGGGGGAAAACAGGTCCCCAAGAGCTCACCTCCAAGGAGACCCTGCAACGGCCTGACTGCCTTTCCTCCTTGGAGAGCAGGCTGCCCGGTGGGGGTGGGAGAGCGCTGAAGAGGGCTCAGGACCAGGACCCAGGGGGCCCAGGGTTGCCACTTGTTTCTGTGTGACCCTGTGCAAGTCACTAACCCTAGAGGGCCTCATTTTTCCTCTCCTGTGAAAGGGGACACAAATTCCTACCTCAAGACTTGTCAGAATAAAATGAAAGAATGTGAGCTTTCTACAACTGAGTAAGTGCGTCGCGATTGGTGGTCCTCAGGTTCTTTTCAAGTTATATCATGTGTCATATTCTACGTTTTAAAGACCTCTGGAACTCATTTCTTTGTTTTGTCCTTGACTGTAAGGGGAGAGGGAGGGTGGAGGGGGACATGGTCCCCAGGTGAAGGGTGCTAGACGCAGGCAGAGGCCTGGGCTCTGCCCTAGGGTCAGGCAGGGTAGCTGTCAGGATGACCACCATCCCTGTTTGCCCAGGATAAGGGGCTTCCAGGACCGGCGGACCTGCACCCGCTGCCAATCCGTGGAGCCTGCTCCTGCACGAACCCCATGGTAAGGAAGGGCACGGAGTACCGAGAGGAGGTGCAGACCCTGTGCCCTGGCTCCCCAGCTGCTACGGACCTCCAGGCCTCTGGGACATTTTTCCTGAACCCCAGCACCTCACTTTCTTCTTTCTCTTCTCGCCTTTGTCCCCAGAGCTCCAGGGGGACCCAGGTCCCAGCAGATCCAGGGCAGGGAGGTGCAGGGCAGGGGAGCTTTCAGGCAGGTCCAGGCTGTGACCACCTTAGGCGGGTGAGACAACCTAGCTTCCTGAGCCACAGGCAGAGACCCTGCCCCACCTGGGAAGGTGTCCTGTAGTGACCAGCGGCAAGAACAGACAAGGAAGACCCAGCACCCTGGGATGTTCGGGATGTTTGAACCGAGGAGCTGGCAGGCGGGCCTGACACCTGCCACTGGGAGGCCGTTCTTCCAAGTGGCTGCACACTGTGGTTTTTGCTCCCAATCAAACTGAGCCGGTGGGCGTTCAGCAGCCCAGCCCCTCCTGCAGGCCGATGGCTTTCTCACCCCAGTGCCAGGAGCAGTGAGGGCAGAAGGCCTCCTCCCGGGGCAGACCCCTCCCAGGGCAGCCCACTGCCCCGACCATGATGCAGGTGACTAAGGACCGGGCACTGCCACCAGCTTGGTGGGAACCAAAGGGCAACCTGTCTTCAGAGGTGCCTCAGAGGCTGGGGCCGGAGCTTCCTGTTGGCCGAGGGCTGCTTCCTACCCTTGTCTTCCCAGCCGGGTCCCCAGCCTTCACCCCTGTGCTAATCTCCGCCTCGCCTCCGGAGTCCGTCCCTGCCAACCCCAGTGGCCACACTGCGCGTTTACGGGGCTCTCTCTCCTTTGCTGTTCATCTCTCAACTATAAGCAGCCGTGACAACAGTTTTCCTGTAGCTCATCTAATGACAAATATTTTTCTTTTTTCTTTTAATTTTTCAATTACAGTTCACATTCGGTATTATTTTGTGTTGGTTCCAGGTGCAAGCACAGTGGTTAGACAATCGTATACTTTATACAGTGCACCACCCGATGTTTCCAGTGCTCCCCTGGCACCATACACAGTTATTACAATATTATTGACTAGCTTTCCTATTAGTCATGGGGATGTAAAGTACAAATTATTTTTAAAATGTGCTTGATTAGTGTGGTCTTTCAACAAATGCTTAAGGAGTGATGATAGTGGCAAGCTGGGAACTGGGGACATAGGGGGCAGAGACTCCCTTTTTCCTCCCCCTTCTCCTTCCCTCCCCACCCCTGAGGTCTGCTTTGCTCTCCTACCCTTGCCAGGGACTTTCCTGTACCTCCATTCCTGGAAATGACTCCCCCTCTCCTTCTCCTGTCCCCCTCCAGTCCCTGCAGGACTCCTCAATTCCCAGCAGGCCTGGGCAGGAGGCCCCTGACCAATGGGACCTCCAGAGGTCCCCCACCTCTGTCCCTCACCTTTAGCCCCTGCTTTTCTTGGCTGGGGAAGAGAGAGCTGAGGCTGGGAGGGAAGTGGGACAGAGGAGAGACAGAGGGAGGAGAAATGGGTTTTCATTTCACCACAGTTTCCTCCTGGGCTCTCACATGTTTCCCCACCCATGTGGGAGGGACGCAGCTGGGCGGGATTGGACACAAGAGAGCCCCAATCCAGGCCAGATACGCACGGCAGGGGGAGGGTCCTGCCTATAGGCCAAGGCCTCCCCCTCCTCCCAGGCGCCCAGTTCCCCACCAGGGGCCTGTGCCTTCCTCGTGGCTGGCTAAGTCCCTCCCAGCTCTGGCTCCCTCTCCTCAGGGCGTCCCTGCTGCCACCCCAGCTCAAGAAGAGGACCATGGCCCGGGGGACCACACACCTGCTGCCACTTGTCCTGCTGGCACTCCTGACCTCAGGTGAGGAGCAGAGGGAACTGGGCAAGAGGAGGAAGGATGGCTAGTGAGGTGGGCATGAAGGGGCTGTGCGGAGGGAAGGGGCCAGAGGCGGGAGGGGGGCACATTGAGTGTAGACACAAAGAGAGGATTCCTGAGGAGGTCCCGGCCCCCAGCTCTGCAGGGCAGCTGGGGGCTCCCTGACCTGAGGGTTTGTTCTCAGGCTCCTGGGCGCAGCAGCGACAGTTGTGGACCCTAGAGGGTGAGACTGTCTCCGTGAGATGCCCTTACCCATCCCAGGAAAGGATGAAGGTGAAAGTGTGGTGCAGAAAAACATCAGCAAACACTTGTATCATATTAGCCACCCACTCGGGGCTCAGCACAGTGCCTAGGAACCCTCAGCTCTTCATCACGGATAACCCCGAGTTGGGTTACTTCACCGTCACCATGGCTGCGCTCCGAATGAGGGACTCGGGGACCTACTGGTGTGCAATCTATGAACATCCCATGGTGACTGTTCTCAAAACCATCTCTCTGGTGGTATCTCAGGGTGAGTTCTTTCCTCCTTGTGTGCTTCTCAGATTCCCTGAATCACAAGATGCTGGTGCTGGAAAGGACCCTAAGTCACTTCCTCAGCCCTCCCATAGCTGACCTTGCCCAAGGTCACCAGCCAGTTAATGGCAGAACCAGCACCAGAGCTCAGGCTGCCAGCTTCCAGTCGGTCCTTCCTTCCCCAGCAGGACACTTCTCTGAACCCTTGTTACTCATAGGGCTCCCCCTTGAGTGGTAACAATCGTCAGGCTTCCTCAGGCTTGAGCAAGACTGGCCGATTGGCCCATTCCCGGACACTTACCCCTGACCCTAATCCCCAACCTTCTCTCGAAGGGTTGTGCTTGGGATGGGTCACAGGTAACTGGGTGGGGGTCAAGAAATGCGGACAGACAGGGGACAGCCACAGTGAGGCAGACATGAGACTTTGGGGGTGAGGCTGGGAGGTGTAGTGGCTGAGGGCTCAGAGGCCTGGATCCTCACCCTGAACCTGTCCCTGATACTTGAGAGACCTTAAGCCTCAGAGTGGGAAGCTTGAGGTGGCCCCTAACCCTGAGGCCCTCGGGGATGCTCCTGAAAACTACAGAGTTGCAAAGCTCCCCTACATTTCTCTGGGATGGTCGGGGGTTTAACAGCCCCTTCTCAGACCCCACCCTGCTGCCCAGCCTCCCCCGCAGGGGACCCAGGTCAGCTGCTCCGTCATTCTCTGCCCAAGCTTTGGCTCATTGCTCACTCCATGTAGGGCATGGGGCTAGGATCGGGAAGGGGAATAAAAAACCTGAGACCCCATCCTGTGCGGGAGGAGCCCACAGCCCAGCCTGGAAGCAGACACATAAATAAAGGGTTATGGAGCAGCGTGGGGGGTGGCATATTGGATAGAGGCCCAGAGAAGGGAGGGACCAGATTGCTGGTGAAGGCCAGGAGCATGGGTTCTCCTGGAGGACTCCCTGGAGAAGGTGACACTACATGGGCCTGGTTAGATGAGCAGGAATTTGTACAGGAGAGACAAAAAAGGTTGGGGGGGCAGAGGAGGGAGGCATTGCAGGTGGAAAGCACATGACATGTTCAAAACCAATGAAAACAGAAGAGACCACAGAATATAATCAATGTACCGGTGACAGTGTGGCACCTCGTCTAAAGCCACTTGACCTGTGGCACTTCACCATGAAGGAAACCCAGCACAGCTCAGTGTGGCACCTCCACGGGGCATTCGCGGGACACGTAGCGCTTCTCAGCCCTCACTTGGTCTAGGGCCATGTGTGGGCTCCTCCTTCCTAGGGTTGGGGACTAGAAGGGGAGCCCTGTAATGGGGACAAACAGATAGGAGTGCTCCCTTCACTGTTGTCTCTCACAGCTCCAACACTGCGGGTCACCAGGAGCACCAGGAGCACCAGGACCACAGCCTGGACCTCTACCATCAGCCCTGTCATTGACAGGTACCGGCACCCCTCCCCCATCCCCTTACACCTCCATTGCCTCCCATCCCTCACCAGCTGTGCCAAATGCCTCCAACTGCACATTCCCACGGACACCTGGCTCTCAGGGGATGGTGTGGGGGTCGGACAGCTTGCTTCGGGTCACTTTACCTCTTCGAGCCTCAGTTTTCTCATCTGCAAAATGGGCCAATAACTTTCCCACCTTACGTCAGGGTTTGCTACCTTTGGCACTATCGACATTTGGGGTTAGATAATTCTGTGTTGGGTGGGGCTGTCCTGAGTGTTGTAGGATATCAGCAGCATCCCTGACTGCTACCCATTAGACAGGGACAGCACAAGCCTCCCCCGGGTGCCCCCAAATGTCTCCAGACATTGTCATTTTGCTTCAGGGGACACAAAGGACCCAGTGCCAAGCCTGCTACTTTTTCCTTTCCCTTGCCCCCATCCCCTCCCCTCCTTTCAGGGGAGCTGTCCCAGAGCCACAGGGCCTAGGGAAAGGCTCTCTCTGCAGTGGCTATAGCCCGTGGCCTGGCTTCCTCTCTACCTCTGCCTGGTGGGCCCCAGGCCCGAGGCCCTGCGGCTGGCCTGACAGCTGGCTTTCTGCCTGCCTCTGTCCCCCCCACTCCCTCCACCCTCCATCACTGTGAGTCCTGGGGGCCTGCAAACCTCAGTTCCTTCTCCAAGGCATGCTGGCCAGTGGAGCTGAGTGGTCGCTGCCTCACCCCCATGACCCCTGACACCCCAGACCCTTCCCTAGGAACCTGCTATGTTGTAAGAAAGTCTACCCTTATGGTTATTATGATTTGACAGAGCACTTTGTCAAACGACACCAGTATTCTCTGAGAGTCAACTGCATCTCACAGCCAAGGGCTGAGGGGGAGGAGCCGGGACCAAGAATAGTTAAGGGAAGGATGCAGGAGAGGTGAGCACAGGTCCCCAAACAGGGGCCCAGAAGGCCAGTTAGGGGACAGTGAGCAGCAAAACTGGAGGCATTGTCAGCATTCCTGCTTTACAGAGGGGGAAACAAGCCCAGAGGTGGGACGGCCCATGAGGCTGCATGGCCTGCAGGGTGGTGGGGCTGCCTCCTGCGGCTCAGAGGGAGCGTCTGTGTGACAACAGGCATGGGGGAGGGATGGCTTCCCTGCAGAAGTTTGGCTCCTTCTTTCCTCACCTGACTGGTCCTTGTTCCAAAGCCCCCCCCCAGGCCACTGGAATGTCATCTCCAGCGTGTTGGTGGCCTTCCTGCTGCTGCTGGGCCTCCCCCTCCTCCTGATCCTGTACCTCCGCAAAGCCCGGGGACGAGCCAGGGCAGGTAAACCCGCTGGCTCCGAGCACGCCACCCAGTGCTCGGCCCCATAAGGTGCCCGTGAGCCACGAGACAGGCGTAGCGCGCCCATTCACCAGCAAGGCGACAGGCCCGAGAGGCTAGCGCCAATTCGCCTAAAACTGGGTATTCTAATATCTGTTTGGGATCATATATTTTTTCATCATTTTATAGTTAAGGATTTTAAAACAAATTTATCTAGAGATGTTTCTGGTTTGTGGTAACCTTTTTAAATCGTTGCTCTCACGTTTAAATATTGCCTTCCTGAAAGCACTGGGAGCACCTTTTAACCTCCCAAGTTCTAAGCGTTAGCATTAACCACATGTAAAATCTGCAGCATTTTGTGCCAGATGATCAGACTGGTGCCTTTTGAGGACTCTTACTGTGTTTTTGTTGGTTTGTTCAGCACATAAGCGCTGTGTTTATTAACCGCATACCCAGCGATGTGTCTGCTGACCTAGAACTGATCAAGTACTGGTTTGAAGCAAATTAGACGCAGGCAGCCGCTTGGGTTTGTCCTTAGTTTAGCACTAATGTCCGCTTTCTGACACCGATCTGTGCTGGCCGCCTGGGATCTCCCAGGCGGGACGGTGTTTCCCAGCCCAACCCAGCCTCTCCCCAGTCAGGGTCCCTTCTACAGGCCAGGGCCTCCAGCCCCGCCGGAATTGCCACGAGAGGGGTAGAGAGAGGCTCGTCCTCTAAACCTGACTGTTTTTTCACAGGCGAGGACAAACCCCACCACATCTCTGACATTCCTACCAACAAGGATAACACTGTGTGGAGGACGAATCCTGCCCCAAGTCAGAGGGACTCTCGGCTTTCCTGGGTACCTTTGTTTTCAGCATTGCTGTTCTTTTTAAAATCTCCTGGCTTCTGTTTACTCACGGTTTCTATTTACCCTGAAGCTGGACTCACTGTGACTCACCAGGCGCCCAATGCCTCATCTACATATTTCCCAATTCAAACCCCGTGCGGAGGGAAAAGCCGACCTACCGCTTTTGACCTTGCCCCTGTGGGAGACAGCTTTCTAATGCGATGCATCGGGTGGGTCTGATGGCCTGTGGCTCAGCCACCCTCCGTCCCCCCTGCAGAGACTTTGGGTTACCGGGTCTGGGCTGGAGCCTGAGACGGCACTGCTGGTGCTGCCGGCCCGTGGGCCGCACTCTGCGTAGCCTCCCTTGCTCTTAAACGTGTTCGGTGATGGTGACCTCACTGCCTTCTGCCATTCCACAGGCTCTGCCAGATCCATGCCCTGTCCCGGACCTTATCCCTGTCCCTGATCTCGGCCCAGCTCTGAGCACCTGGGGGGCCACTGACCACTCCCGGCTGTGATCTGTACAATGAACTTCCACTTGTCTTTGATCCCCAGGGCTCCAGCCGGCAGATGGGCTCTGTCGAGGACACCGGGGACATCCACTATGCCTCACTTACCCACCTGAAGCCCTGCTACCCTGAGGAGTCCATCTACGTCAACACCCACCCTAGCCCCAAGCCCACACCTGACCTTTTTCTGGCTGTGGAATATGCCAGCATCACTAAAAACTAACCCCAGTGCTCCGAGCTGGCTGCCCCAGAGGAGGGGCCCAGGATTTGAAGGCAGAAGTCACTTCGCGGTGAGCGTCTGTGTGAGGCATAGGGCTGCTCTCCCAGTGATGGGTGACTTCTTGAGGCCGAGAAGGTCCTAAACCAGCAAGGGCCACCCTTTCCTGCAACGGAGATGAGGAAGGAGCACAAAGGAAGAAAAGTCCTCATCAACCCAGAGGGGAGAAGCTATGAGAGTCAGGGCTGTGATGGGCAGGCTGTGGGGACCGTACTGGGGTTTGTGGATACCTGCCTGCTCCCTCGGCAGGGTCTGGGAGGAGTGTTACTAAGGCTGAGTCTGACTAGGGAGGGTCTGTGACCCCATGCTTCTGAGTAACCCAATCTTCACCTCCCTCTCTGGCTCTCACTTCCTTCCTGACCAAAGGCTGTGAAATTCTGATGAATTAAGCAAGTTCCTCTATTGACCACTGTCCTTGTGAGAACTCTCCCTCTCTGTCCTCTCAGGACCTCAAAACCAGGCTAGAAAGTTCTATCCTTGTTACCCCAGCTTCTCTTCTCCTTCTTGACCTCCTGATTCTAACCCATCCTCACGAATGACCCTGCCAGACGTTGGCAGTGCCCACTGCTCAGAGGTCCCCGAAGCCTTGGCCTTGCCAGGCAGGGCAGGGTGGGGGAGCTTCCTTCCCTATAGCGGCCCACACAGCTTCATCAGAGCTGGTCTGGGCTCTTCTGCCTTCCATGGAAACTGTGACCCCTTGGCCAACTGTGTCTCATGTGAATAGAGCGATAAGGGAGGCCACCTGCGTCCCCGAAGTCCTTGTACAGGGCCCTCTGGAGACAGACTCCGAAGAGGGCCTCTGAGCCCGGTACTCCAGGCCTTGTGGGCAGAAGGGGCGCATCCTGCCACAGTGCAGGGGAGAATGAAATTGCAGATTCATCGCTTCTCAAAAGTGACATTGAAGGTCATCGAATCCAGCCGTCAATGGGACACCAGACCCGTCTGTGAAATTCCAGTGAGTCACAGTCTGCTCCCATCTCTCCCAGGACAGGGGGCTCGCCGCCTCCTGCTCAGGCGGCTCCTTCGGGAATGTTTGCCTCAGGCAGCACCTTGCTCACCTTCAGTCCCAGTGGGACCTCAGCCTTGCCCACAGGGTGGAACCTGAGGGTCAGGCTGTGTCAAGGCCAGAAAGGGAGCCAAGGGTGGGAGAGAAGGGTGGGCAGTTTGAGGTCTGCAGGCTGGTGTGGGAGGACGAGGTCTTCTTCCTGGAGGAAGGTGGGCTAAGTGCCTGTCAAGTGTGACATCTCTGCTGATATCTGCTTCCCAGGTTCCCAGCACTGAGGACATGGTCTGTCCCCAGTCTGAGGCTCTGTGGGAGTGAGATCATGCCAACCTGTAGCGCCAGGCACTGGGGTGAGGAAGGCAGGAGGCAAGGAGGGAGCAGGATGCTCTGAGCGTCACCTCGCAGCTCAGGTCTCAGCGCTGCCCTTCCTGCCCGAGTCCTTCTCCTGCGGCCCAGATCTGACTGCTGGAGGCAGGGCCATTGCTGTACTGACCTCCCACCTGAGCGACCTTGCTTTGAAAAGGTCATTGGCATTAATCACACTTCATGACATCCGGTCCTCCACGGTTCCAGGCTCCTGCAGTGCTCTGTCTTGGTCTATATTTCTGTCTACATACCTACCAGGAAGCCCCTCTTCCCCTCAGGCTCCCCGACTTGGGCTTCTTGCTAGCATTGCCCTGGCTGAAGTGTCAGGCATCATCCAGGGGTCAGGTTCCTCAAAAACTAACAAAACCCAAAGGATTGCTCAGACCAGAGCTCCTAGAGTCACATTCATTAGACAAGTACTATGGGTGCCCGCTGACTGCCAGGCACTGCCTGGGACTGGGGATCCAGAGAGTCATTCTAGTAAGCCAACATTTACCGAGAGCTTCTCATGGGCCGCATTCTTCCACATGCATTAGTGGCTTAGGCATTCCTCTTAGGTAGGTACTTTCCCCCATTTTACAGATGAAAAAAATTGAGGCACAGAGAGGTTAGGTAATTTCCCAAAGTCACACAACTAGTAAATGGTAGATCCTAGATACAGGTTTTAACCACAGTGCTTCTAGATTCCTGTTCTTGTAAGAATTCATTGGTGTGTGTGTGTGTGTGTGTGTGTGTGTGTTCACACACATGCACACAGTAGATAGATATATGAAAAAATAATGACAATACAAAGCAATCATGGCCGCAGCTAGGGGAATGTGAAAGGTTCTGGAGGGTGGTGGTAACCTTTTTTGATAGAAGCCTCCAGGAACCAAGAGGGAATAGTAGGAGTGTGGCTGGCTCAGCTGGAGAGACAAGGGGAGAGAGTCCCAATTAACCAGTGGCCTCAGATAAGAGAACCTGGGTTTCTCCTGCCCACCCCACCCCAGGGAGAGGACACAACTATCTATCCATATGGGGAAAAGAAAATTAGATTCCTACCTATGCCTTACCCAAAAACCAATTCCAGCCTGGTTATAAACCCAAAGGTCATTAACCAAACAATAAAATGTTTAGAAAAAAATAGAGGCGTTTTTATGACTTCAGGATACAAGGAGATTTCTTCAGCAAGACATCAGAAGCACAAATCCTAAAGGGGAAATGTAACATATTTGACTACGTTAATGTGAAAAACTTGAGTACAAAAGAAGACACCAGAAACGAAGGAAAGGGTGAGCCACAGACAGGGAGACAGCATTGGCAACACACGCAACTGATAAAGGGTTAGTAGCCAGAATTTATAAATCAATTAAAAGGCCAAACCATTTTTAATCGGCAAATTATAGGTAAAAAATTCACAAACAAGAAAATTAAAAAAACCAAAAGCACGTAAACAACGTTCAATTCAACTTCACTAGTGTTCAAAGAAATTGAAATCTCAACTAGATACGTTCATACCCGGTACACTGGTAAGGGGCTTCAAATATGCCTGTTATGTTTTATTTAAATATATATACAGGGTGGGGCAAAAGTAGGTTTACAGTTTTTCATATGGAAAAATAATACAATAATTAATAATACAAGAATAAATTCTGTTTTGAATACTCACAACTGTAAACCTACTTTTGCCCCACCTTGTATTCATAGATAGATAACCTCAAATTTCTGAATTCTGAGGCTCCCCCATGATAATAACCACAGAGCCATGGCCGGTGTGGCTCAGTTGGTTGGGCATCGTCTCAAGCGCCCAAAGATTGCCAGTTCCGTTCCCGGTCAGGGCACGAGCCCGGGTTGCAGGTTTGCTGTCCACTAGGGACATGCATGGGGCAGCCGATGGATGTTATGCTCTCACACCGATGCTTCTTTCTCTCTCTCCCTCTCTCTTCCTCTCTCTCTAAAAGTCAATGAAGTATTCTTTAAAAAAAATAGCATTTTTCCCCCTATAAAAATGCCCATAAATTTTTGTTGTTAAGTGCACCATAAAGTTCCATCTAATACAATGTAAGAGATAACATAATTTCCTAGATCTGAACGACTTTTTCCTCTTTGTCTTTATTTTCAAATATAGTGAAATATTTAGATTTGACAAAGCTGGCTGATAGGCACAAGAGGTAGATGCTTTATTCTCTATACTTTTCTGTATGCTTAAAACATTTCTTAATTTTAAAAAAAGCTATCGCAAAAGGCCACACAAGAGTTGATGTGGATATAGCCCGGGGTGCCCGCTTAGAGAAGAGGCTGGGGGTACCACTCAGCTGGAGGAGAGAGCTAAAGTCATGAGAGCAGCCGATGGAGGATCGGGGGTGGGTGGGGGAAAGAGAAGGGGAGTGAGAGGGAGGAATTGAGGAACACAGAGATGTGTCGCCAGTCTCTCTAGGAGAAGCCTGGTGGCCAGTGAGAGGGACAGTTAGAAGAGAGAGCCAGTTTGGGGAGCGAGGTAATGAGTTTAGGTTTAGAAGCATCGAGAACTGCAGGACAGCTAAGCTTAAGCAGCTGGAGATGAGAGTCTGCAGCTCAGAAGGGAGATGAGGACTTGGGGTCACTTGCTGACCCAGAGTAAAGTGGCCAGAGGAACTCTGACTCTTGGGATATATTTTTGTTCAGGTGATGAGCGAAAGACAAGGATAGTTAGGAAAAAGAGAAGCAGCAACATAGAAGTGGGAGAAATACCACCATCTCACAGTACGTCAGTCAGGGTAAGAGAGCTGCTGTAACAAAGAAGCCAAAACCTAATAAAAGGTTATTTCTCATTCCTGTCACAGCCCAGCACGGCTTGGTGAGGAAGCTCTGCTCCACACAGTCACTCAGGGATGCAGGTTCTTTCCGACTAGTTGTCCTTAGTGCCCCAGAACCCTCCACCAGATGCTCGGCATCTGAGGGGCAAATGAGAGGGAGAGAGAGGACATCCATGATTGCACAGGAGGCTTTATGGGCCAGGCTTGGAAGGGGCACATGTCATTTCTTCCAGATCCCAGTCACTTGGCCACCTTTACCAGCAAGAGAGGCTGGACGATACAGTCTCTCTGTGTTCTCAGAGGAAACAGTTTGGGGGACAACTACTTAGTCTCTTCCAAGAGTCACGACATAGTGAAAAAGAAGTTGCTGATGTAAATGCTAGACCCCGGGGCAGCTTCCGAGGGTCAGAACGGCGGCCTGTCTTCTCCTTCCCGACGGCTACCTCCTCTTCTCCTGCTCGAGCTTCTTTCTCCGCAGAATCCTTACTGGAGTTCTCAAAACAAGAACTTCTTAACCCCCTACTGCAGCTGCCACATGTGTAGCCAAGACACAAGCTGGACTTCACAATGGTCCCATCTTTCGAGGAGCTTCATTCGAGGACATCCAGGCTGACACCAACTCAAAGTCATCGAAATAAGCCGAAGCTTGGCTCTGTTCCTCAAGCAAACACACAAGAGCACATTTTCAAAGTCCGCACGTATCTTGCTGTCAGTACCTGATGGCTACCTTCTCCCATCTCCCCATCAAATCTCTCCTCGAGCCAGTTTTCCTGGCTCTCCCATCCTTTGTCCACCCGCTGGTGGTCGTTAGTGCCTGCACTGAAGTCCTGTCCTCTAGGGCCACAAACTTAGAGATCAAGAAGCTGGGCCGGAAGTTGGAGAAAGTGTGGCTCCTCCATCTCTCTTATCTCTGATATTTTAGTCTTGTATATTAGGAGTTGAGATGTTTGAGTTTATGGGGATGGTTTGGAGATGTGGGGCAGGAGACTGGCCCCAGGTGGGTTCTGCTCAATGACCGTGGCCTTGGAGCACAAAAGGAGGGGATCACAAGCTGAAGCTCATTACAGCTTTTGAGGTATTTAGTTTCGATTCCCAATGCTCCACAAAACCTTAGCATTTTAAGAGACACTAATCAGTGTCCTGTGAAAATAATCCATGCAGTAATGTTTTCTCCAAAAATAAGTTATGCTTATCACAATTTGCAAGAGTCAGCTCTTAGAAACTCTCTTAATATCCATTAATAGGAGGCTGATCGAATAGCTTATGCTATATCCACACCAAGGGATATTATGTAGACATTACAAAAATGAAGTAAAACTGTAGCGGTCGATCTGGAAAGATGATCCGGATAGATTAAATGAAAAGTGTAAGCCACGAATCACTATACTTAGCTTGAGCTCATTTGTGTTTGTGTCTCTGTGTGTAACCACAGGCAAAAGACTAGAGGAACATACACCAAAACATTACCAGCGATTATCTCCGGGGAAGAAAATTCCACTCAGTGAAATTGCTCAGAGGACTGGCTCTGGAGCCAGACCACTCAGACCCAAATCTAACTTCCATCTGTACTAGCTATGTGATCCCGGACAATGTATTTCATTTCTCTTGATCTTAGTCACAATATTACCTACCTTATTGGTAATGAAGTAACACATTTGAAGTGCTTAGAACAAGGTTTAGCACATAGTAAGCACTCAATAAATGCTCACGTGTTTTAAGTGGTTGACGTACAGACAACTCAAGTTTTTAGAGTAAGTTTTTATATATATTTTCACATAAAAATGAATTCAATATTGTTTTTAAAAGATTTTTTAAATGCTGAACACATTTAATATAGTTATTCTTATAATAGACACACTCTTCCTTCAAGGTGTGCCCACCTCAGTGTGGCAGGCAGCTTGCCTGGGCGCTGGTAGGACGCTCCAGCTGCCAGGTGACTGGATAACCCGAGGCCTGTCATCTGCTTAAAGCGCGGGAACGGCTTGAGATCGATCATTTCAACACTAGGTCTGTAAAAACTATCTAATGTTTCTAAATTGCGATTTTAAAATCCCTGCTTGAATTTTTCTGGAAAATTGACCAAATTGTGCGGCCAATAATTTGTCTCTAGGACTATCTTTGCTTTCTACTCTAATCCGGGCACAGATGGTAACTCCAGAGCTCCTGCCAATGACTCAGCAACTGAACTTTTAAAGGGTTTTGTGGTCAGAGGCTGCTAGAAAGGGCGGGCCTGGACGCTCACTGGCCTTGGGATTTAGTTCCTTGCTGATGCCCGGGTTGCACCGCCTGCACGCACTGGGTGCCGGGAGGGAACTGGTGACCTCACCCAGGCAAGGGCGTTACAGGGCAACAGTGCCACCCTGCGGGCCCATTCAGTGCCCAGCGGAGTGAGCCTCTCCCTGGAGAAAGTGCTGTCTTTCTCTTCAGAAAGGCGGCCGTTCTCTAACCACCCTCTAAGGCACTGTGCTCCCAGCCAGGGCAAGAGCAAGCTTCAGAGTGCAGTCTCTGGGGTCAAAGGCTGGGTCCCCACTTCCACCCTCCTGGGCATCCTGACTTCTCAGCTCACGCTCAGATCAGATGCCCAGATGTGTCTTTTTTGGCTGAGGTGGCCATATGTGGCCCAAACTCTCTCTGATGACTCATCTGAGGGCCCCCTTTACTCCGCAAACCCACAGCGTTGACTTCCTAGCATCCAGCTGCGACAGATGGACAATAACAACCTCACTGCCCCGTCCGATGACAAAGAGGCAGCGCCTCTCCTGTTTATTGCACCTTCCCAGCATCTAGCATGGTGCCTGCGCATGGCCAGTGTGTGGAACATACGTGTGGAATAAATGAATGCACCCTGAAGGCGCTTCAGGCTTTCCAGCCGTTCCTTTCTGGAAGAGTAACAGGAATGCCGAAAAGGAGGGGGCAACGGCAGGCCTGTCCCCTCCCAGGACAGATGTACACACACAAGGGTTCAGTCGCTGATCATTTTAACGGGGTTCTTTACAGAGCGTGGGCAAGGATGAGGGAACCGGCAAGGGATCATGATGCGTGAAGATCAGGAGCAGTTAACACCCCAAACCTGAAAGAACAGGGAGAGAGACCGGTGTTGCTGCCGCTGTGGAAAAGGGGCGCCTGCAGGAGCCCAGGCTACAGAGGAAGCAGCCGCCTTCGGACCCTCGCCAGCATCCCCCTGAGCTCAGACCGAGCAGTGGGCCGGGGGCTGGGGCCTGGGCCTGGGGTCCAGAGGAGCCGCTCTCCCCGGGACCGGGACCGAGCAGGGCTGAGCAGCCACAGCATGGGCTGGAGGGGGGGGGCAGGACTCAAGGACGGTCGGCACAGTGGTCAAGGACATCAGGGGCAGCAGGAGGCCAAGGGGAGGAGGGCTGGAAGGAAGCCATCGGTGACGTCGAGGGATCGAGGGATCAGACTCAGGGGGTGGACGAGCAGTGTGAAAGCAAAACAATAGTACCCGACGATCACTGAAGGGGACTCGGGGACCGGTGAGGGCTTCAGGGCAGCTGAGACTGTGCCCACGTGAATGTGGCCAGGCAGGGCTGGGGGGGGAAGGCGTTGAAGAGGAAGAGAGAGGATGTAGGTAAGAAAGCGAGCTCCTGGGGATTGGGGAGACAGAGAGAGAGAGGGGGTAGAGAGGGGAGAAAAGAGAGAGAGGGAAAGAAAGAGAGAGGGAGAGAGGGAGGGAGGGAGGGAGAGAGAGGGAGAGAGGGAGGGAGGGAGAGAGACAGAGAGAGGGGGGAAGAGAGGGAGGGAGAAAGGGAGCTGGGAGGGGAGAGGGGGGGAGAGAGAGGGATCATCTTGGAAAAGGAAATGGAATTTGGGAGTGAAGACAGGCAGGAGAAAGAAAAATTTTCAAGAAAAATACATTAAAGAGGGAAGAAAATAACACTAGCTACTTTTTTGAGCCCTTAACAATGTGCCATAACCTTACATACCCAGAGAGTGGAGCGGCCTAGAGAGCTAGGAAACTTGCCCAGGGCCACCCAGCTGGTAAATGACAGCTGGGCTTGAGCACAGATCGGCAATGACCCAAAGCCTGTGTGCTTAACCCCTACCCTGTAGTTTCTGTCCCTCTCAGCCTTCCAGTCCCCACAAAACCCTTTTAAAGTTCAGTTTCTGACATGCCCACAGGAGCTCTGGGGTTATCATCTGTGCCCAGATTAGGGTAGAAAACATATAGTCCTAGAGGCAAGTTATTGGGTGCACAATTTGATCAGCTTGCCAAAAAATTTCAAGCAGAGATTTAAAAATTTAGAAACGTTAGATAGTTTTTACAGACCTAGTGTTGAAATGATCAGCCTCAAGCTGTACGAGCGCTTTGTTAAGTAGATGTCAGGCATCAGGTTATCAACAGTTACTCGGCAGCCGAGCGTCCCACCTGCACACCCCGGGCAATTTCCCCAGGGTTACCTGCCACACTTAGGTGGGCACAACTGGAAAGGCGACCAGCCCTGGTCCAATCAGGCAGCAGGTGAGAGCCCCTATGCTTGTGTCTCAGCTGGGTGGTGCCTGTGACGTCTTGTACCAGGTTTAGTGCCTGGGTCCCTGCTCTGTCACTCACTTCCTGGGAGATGTCCTGCCCTGAGAAGAGGAGTCATTGGCCTTGGACAAGGGCATCTTATATTTTCCTCAATTAGAAAATATAAGATGCTAAGAATGGGGAACTGCCTCAACTGGAAGTGCCAGAGAGTGACAGCCCAAACACGTAGAGAGATGGGAGAAGGTCAGTCTGCAGGGGTCAGAGGTGAGAGAGAGGTTGGGGCTTGAAGGCAGGGGTTTGGGTCCAGGAAGGTGAGATCAATTAAAATCAAGACAAAACCAAAGAGGAAACTGGGAAAGGGAAGTCTCCTCAGAAAACGGCATTTGTAGGCTCTGGTGTTTGAGGTTGGTGGCCAAGGGTCAGGGGACACCAGGAACTACTCTCTCAAGCCCATTTCTCAGGCAGCGATGGGAGGGACTTTCCCAGGTTGGGCTGAGGGTCCGGGTAGTCGGAGTGGTTCCCCTGCCAGCTGTCCCAGCTGCACCCTTCCCGGAGGCCCCAGGCCTAGGGACTGGCTGTGGTCCTGACTAGACTCTGGCACCTCTCTGGCTGCTGTGTTGGCTGGACTGGGAATGAGAGGTTGATGGAGGGTCGGAAAGAGGGGGAGGGTGGGGAAGAGGGTGACGAAGCTGACTTATTCTTGGGGAAGGGAGAGGGGTGTGGGTAGAAGTGTGTGCTTGAGGAAGGTAACAGTTTGCAACAGCTGCTATCAGGAATTTCCTAGGCAACCTCCAGGCATTCTGACAAGGCAGCTGGGAAGTTTCAGCCAAAGTTAGACATCAGGACCACTTCATGTGTCGGGTCGTGCTCCTGGTTCTGAGGCTTCCGGATGGTCACCGTCATATCTGGGAGTACTGGGTCTCCAAGTGACCTGGGCTCCTGAGCACCGTGACTGGCACGTTCATGGAGGTTAAATGCATGCCTTGGTGAACGATGGCATTCAGATATAATGACAGAGGGAAAGAGACCTCTGGGCCCAAATATGAGGTGGCAGGCAACTGGGACCTCAGGTTTGGCAAAGAGAAAGGAAGGACCCTGTGCTTGGGAGTGGGGCGGTGCCTAAATATTCCCGTGCTCAGGTGTGAGGAACAGGGAATTGAACCACAAATTAGCACAACCAAAAGATGAGAACACTTGATATGCACGTGCTGCGAGGAATTAGTAAAGATTTCTTGGTGCCTGCCCTTTGATAGAAGGTTTAAAGCAAGAAAAAGGACCCTTTCTTCAGGTAGAAAGGAAGTGAGAGGGAGGGGTCCAAATGGAGCATAAATGGGCCAGAAAGTCAGATAAAGGTTCATGGGATTTTTTGTTTTAAATCCTCACCTAAGGATATGTTTTTTCTTTTGTTTCGTTTTGTTTTTATTAATTTAGAGAGAGGAAGGGGGAGAAAGAGAAGGAGAGAGAGAGAGAAATGCCAATGCAAGAGAAATATCAGTCGGTTGCCTCCGGTATGCGCCCCAGCCGGGGATCGAGCCCATGCATTCCCTGTCCACATGGTTAGTAAATATGGAAGAATAAATGAATGAAATAACAGATCAGACTGCTTGCCTCTCCTGCTACTTCCGCCAGCACGACTCAACTTCCTGCCCCTGGGAGTTGCTTTGCCCCCCGCCTCCTGACTCACAGGCCCTTTCACACCTTTGTGCCTTCGCATTTGCAGGACCCTGTGCCTGGATCACCCTTCTGGGGACCCGCACCTGGGGAGAAAGCAACTCCACCTCAAGATCTCCAGAAAATGTCCTGTCCTGTCTTGTCCCATAGGATGGTGGGGAGCTCAAGGTGTGTGTGTGCACAAAATAATGGCCGTGGGAGCATGTGCCCACAGGAGGCACCCAACTGTGCAGGGGAGGCCAAACTTGGGCAGGAGACTCTGGGTGACAGAGAAAATCCTCTCTCTCACGGACAGCCCTTTCTTTCTTCCCCTGCTGACTAGGATAATGGCACTAGTCAATCGTGTTGAGTGCTTGCTGTGTGCCAGGCCCTGCTCTAAAGCGCTCTGCCTGTGGAAATCATGCTATGCTCCCACTAGGCCTCTACGCAGTTACTATTCCCATTGTACAGACACAGGAACTGAGACAGAGGCTGTGGGCGTACAGGCCGTGCACACAGGAGGTGGGTAAAAAGGGACCTGAAGCCACAAAGCCTGGCTCCGGAGCTGTGTGCTTTACCGCTGGCCCACTCCAGGGACGCGAGCCCAAGGAAGGACTAGAAGGGGCTGGGTGAGGGCCCCGGCTTCTTCCAAGAGGAGAAACTATTCTCCGTCCCTTGCAAGGCTGGAACCAGAGGATGGCGGGCAGGGCCGCCGGAGGGTCTGAACACGGCTGTGAGGACAGCAGTCCCGGGCTAGACTCTGCAGCCTCGGACCCTGCCTGGCCCCGGCCATGAGGGATGACCTTGGCTGGCACAGATGGAGGGCTGGCCTCTCGGAGCTCTGAGATCCTCAGCCTCCTGCTTCCAGGCTACAGCAGCTCCTCCTCTCCTCTCCTCTCCTCTCCTCTCCTCTCCTCTCCTCTCCTCTCCTCTCCTCTCCTCTCCTCTCCTCTCCTCTCCTCTCCTCTCCTCTCCTCTCCTCTCCTCTCCTCTCCTCTCCTCTCCTCTCCTCTCCTCTCCCCTCCCCTCCCCTCCCCTCCCCTCCCCTCCCCTCCCCTCCCCTCCCCTCCCCTCCCCTCCCCTCCCCTCCCCTCCCCTCCCCTCCCCTCCCCTCCCCACAACCCCTCCCTGAATCATAAAGCCAGACTCCAGTCCCGACTATTGCTCAATCCCCAGGAGCGGGTTCCTGCGAGCAGCGCCTGACCAGCCTGACCCTCTCCTTTCTGCAACTCAAGGGAAAGAGATCTTGCACAAGGCACCCTGCATCTGCCCTCTGCAAGGGAAGGGTGACATGGAGCCTCTCTGGTTGCTCATCCTGCTCTTTGTCACAGGTAGGATCCCCTCCCTCTCCTGCGGCTGGCTTCCTTCCTTTCCCTCCCTTGAGTATATAGCAGGAGGCGGGGGGGGGGGGGCACTGAGCTGAAGGAGGCTGAAGTCCTCGCACACACGTCCTGCACCCCTCTCTGCCCACCCGCCCCACGTCCTGCCCGCCGGCCCTCCCTCCCCGCTGTCAGGACCCACCGCCAGACTCACGTGCCTGCAGGTGTAAAGGCTGGTGGATTTCCCACGTGGGAAAGGAAGGGGTTCTGATGGTGGCACCTCCATTACTAGCTAGTAGCTGGGGGCAGTTTCAGGGGCATTGGCAAGAGCCCTGAAGCATAAGACCAGCCTCAGAGGAGCGGCAGGGTGGGAGGGAGGAGAGGACGCAGACCGAGAAGCTTCGTCCTTTGGGTGCCCCCTCTCATGCTCAGAAGGTCCTCTTGTCCTCAGCCCTGGATATAGGCGAGGGGACTAAATATTTCTGTCATTGAGCCGGGGGGATTGACACCCCCGGTTCATGCACACAACTGCCTTTTCCCAGAGCAATAGGCAAACCTGGGTGAGAGGAGGTGGGCCCAGTGGAACCTGGCTCCTGCAGCTGGGGGGGGGGGGGGGAGTGGAGGAAGGTGCTGGAAGCAGGGGGATGGGTGGGATGGCATGTGGAGGGGCCACTGCTCACCATGACTCTCTGGTTCCAAAAGGCAGGCCGCCAGCTCCCCAATCCTATCTGTCAAGTTTCTATCACCCCTGGTTGAAGATGGGGTGACAGAAGGGGACCAAGAGGGGAAACTGAGGCAGAGGGGAATCTGGGTGATTCCCCTGCAACCCCTGCCTTGGGAGTAGATTGGTGCTCTGAGCCCATCTCCCCACCCCAAGGAGGACCCCAAAATAGCAGCCTCATGTCTCCCCCAAAATAGCTCTGAGAAGGGTCCATCCTGAAAGGGGAACAAAGCCACAGAAATAGGGAAGCTGGAAGCTAAAAGTCAGAGAGCGCAGAATGCAGAGCCGGTACCAGCGTGGGCAGCGCCAGAGGAACAAGTGTGGCCAGGCCGGGAGGGGTGCCCAGCCCCTGCGGAACCAGCCACAGGCCTGAGACCGTCACTAGCCCTTCTCTCTTGAGATGGAGGGGGGTGAGGAGAGGCCTTGTTTCCGTGTGATCGGGAGAAGATGTGCGAATGGAACTGGAGAGAACTTCAAGATCAGGTGTCTTTGGAAACAGGCCCAGAGAGGGTCAGTTACTTCTGCAACGATGTTCAGCAAGTCCAGCGATGAGAGAGCCAGACCTGGGACCCAGGTTTCATGGTTTCCAACTTCCCGTAAACACATGCCCTGGCTGTGCCACCTTCTTCCAGCTTCTATAAGAACCTGAGCTCCTTAAGAGCAGGATTTCTGTCTCAATAGAAAGTAGGTGTTCAATAAATATTTAGTACATGAATGAAAGAGTGAAAGAATGTCTCCTCCCCAGAACTGTCCAGAGGCCTCAACACCACAGTGTTCCAGGGCCTGGCAGGCCAGTCCCTGCGGGTCTCCTGCCCCTATGACCCCTTCAAGCACTGGCGGAGGCGCAAAGCCTGGTGCCGCCAGCTGGGTGCAGAGGAGCCGTGCCGGCGGGTGGTCAGCACCCACAGTTCGTGGCTGCTGTCCTTCCTGAACATGCGGAATGGGAGCACGGTCATCAAGGATGATGCGCTGGGCGGCACGCTCACCATTACGCTGAAGAATCTTCAAGCCCAGGACGCTGGCCTCTACCAGTGCCAGAGCCTCGATGGTAGCGAGGCCGACACTCTCAGGAAAGTCCTGGTGGAGGTCCTGGCTGGTGAGTGGGCAGCTGGCAGCACCCTGGCCCCTCCTTGGGTTGGGGCTCATGTCTTTGGTGGCTGTGCTTATGACCACACTCTGGGCCTCCGGGGACCCTGGGAAACCCCCGTTGTAGAACTTGTGCCTCCTCTGAGGGTGGTCGTGCAGGTTGCTTACTGCACAGGAGGCCAGAATCCCACCCAATGCCTCTGTCCAGGCTGTGCTCCCTGCAGGACCGCATCACCTGTAGGGAGGGGACCCGTCCCTAAGTCGCACAAGGCATTGTCTGAGCTCCCTGTGGGCCTGCTTCCCCAAACAGCTTTATCTGTTCCCATCAGCTGGGATGTGAACACTGTGGGGGGTCTGGAAGGAGTTGGAGGAGATTCATTTATTCCCTCACCCAACCACCCAATGCACCTACCAACATAAATTAAACACCAACCAGGTACAGAAAAACAGCCTTAGACAGGAACTGCTTGTGTCCCTGGGCAACATGCGTCACCTTTCTGGGACTCTAATTCCTCATCTTTAAGTGGAGATGATGCAGTCAGTCCTGCTGGCCCCACAGGGCTCCCGTGAGGCTCACAGGAGATGACAGAATTAAAGAGCTGGGGGTAAGTGACAGCCTTCCCCCAGGCCCCTGCTGCTAACTGCTGGGCAGCCTTATTCCGAGCTTGCCTGAGTGACACAGGGCGGGGAGGGCCTCTCCACCCTGAGCTTGGCACGGGGGGGCCCTCCAGGGAAGCCTCTGCCTGGGTCTCCAGGACTGATCGTGTCCTAAAGGAGAGATCTGGTGTTATCACCCCCTTCTGTCTTCTTTCCCAGATCCTCCCCCAACATGGCCCTTTCCATGGAAATGAGGTTCCAGCCTAGTATCCTCTAAGGTGGGGAGCTTAGGGAGGCTGCCTGCCCTAGACCCCAAGCCCCGCTTTCACCACCTTTCTAAGTAGGAAGAGAAAGTAGGGGGTGAGGGGACACAAAATTTCAGCCCTATCAGGGTCTAAGGCTCAGGCAACTCCTCCGAGGGTGGCAGAAAACTAATAATAATAATAAAAGTAATAATAATAATAATCCATAGCTGGTAGAGACAGCTTGGCAGCTTACACAGGACTCTCAAATACCCCCATTATTCCATGTGATCCCAAAAACCCTGAGAGATGGGAGGGCGGGAGTCACAGTTACTGAGCTCCCATCTTAGGAGGTGGTAGGCACTGCAAAGGATGCTTCTGCTGAATCCACCACACTATTATTGAGGAGCTGTTACCTATTGCCCCACTCCACAGGAGAGGAAACTGAGGCTCAGGGAGTTAACAACTTGATCCACACAGGGCTGGAGCCCACAGGCCTCACTCCACCCAGCGAGGTTTCTCCCCACCTTGACTGGGAGGGGTGCAAGGTCACCGGCTCTGTCTCCCACAGACCCTCTTGATCGCCAGGACCCCGGTGAGGTCTGGATCCCGGAGGAGTCCCCGAGCTTTGAGGACTCCCAGGTGGAGCAAAGCATCTCCAGGTACAGTGACAGGTCTTCCAGAAGATCCCTGGCAGACTCCTACCCTGCAGAGCCCAGGTATGGGGTGAAGACTGCGGGTCCCAGGACTACACATTCCAAGGCAGTTAGAGCTTGAAAGGTCCTGGATATGGTCCTGTCTAAACAGCCTTCCAACCAGCCAGTGCGTGTTGGTATGACTGTGCCAGCTGCTAAAATATTGAAATTCTTTCATAACAGTTCGTGAATAGCTGCACCTCCAAGACTCCTGAATGGTCACCCCTTGCACCTCCCCTGGCGGCCCTAGGACATGCCCACAACTCAGCAACAACGAATGTTTTAGTGCTTTAGTACAAAGCTGGGGTCCCCAGATCTGCTCCTTTGATGGGACCAGAATCGGTTCTGATGGTTCATGTCTGTGTACTGGTATTAAACCTTGGTAGTATACCCATGGAGCACACCCGTGCCCCCCCCTTCTCCCCCCCACATCACACCATCATGAAGGCAGAAACTGTTCAGCCAAGGAAGGTGATGCGTTTAAATGTGCTCAGCAGGCAGACCCATGCCTGGAACCCAGGTCTCCTGAACACAGGCTTCCCACGCCCCACAGAGCTCCATCCCAGGGGTGGTGCTGGATGGAGGGTACCCTGAGCCCCAGGAAGCTCCTGGTGTCTTCCATCCTTCTCTGAGGCCACCTCGAGGCCTCCCACATGCTCTCCTTGTTTCTCCAAGGAGCCTCTGGAGAAACGAGATCCACTTTCCACCGACTTCCACCCTTTTCCTCCTGGCCTGCGTCTTTCTCAACAAGCTTCTAGCCGTCGGCGCCCTCTGGGCTGTGGCCTGGCATAGGCAGAAACGGGGGACAGCCCCCGCCAGTGGGCCTGACTGTGGCCAGGACCCCGGTGACCAGCTCCAGACTGTGACAGGTGAGCGTGGAGAGCACAGTGTGGCCGGGGGTGGACGGGCAGAGAGGGCGAGGGGGGCTGGGGGGCGGGGTGAGGACTCCGTGTGTTGCAGGGCTGACAGGCACCTGAGAGGAGTGGACCTGAGACGACAGGCCCTGGAGAGATCTGCAGGGACCACCCCGCCTGCGCACTTGCCCTCAGCCATCAAGACTCCCGGTTCCCCTTTGGCAAAACGCCACTTTGCCTGTACTCTGCTTGCCCTGGCCCCAGAGATGTGTGTGTGTGTGTGTGAGGGGGGGGGGCATTGGACATCAAACATTTTCACAAATAAAACCGAGAACTTCATGTTTAACTGGATCGCTTTGGGCACTGAGCAGGTCTCCTCTTTTGCTTCAGGGCTGGGAGAATAAATTTCAATGAGGAAAAGGGGCTGGCTCATTGGGGCCTAGGACCTTAGGACCCCGTGCCTCCGTTCTCGGAGGCTCCAACTGGCCAGTCTTTTCTTTCTTCCCGCTCCCTTCTCTAGATCTAATGACCAAGCCCTGCCTCCTCCTCTGCAGTTTCTCTAGCATCCCGCCTTCCTCTCCTCTCCTCTCCTCTCCTCTCCTCTCCTCTCCTCTCCTCTCCTCTCCTCTCCTCTCCTCTCCTCTCCTCTCCTCTCCTCTCCTCTCCTCTCCTCTCCTCTCCTCTCCTCTCCTCTCCTCTCCTCTCCTCTCCTCTCCTCTCCTCTCCTCTCCTCTCCTCCCCTCCCCTCCCCTCCCCTCCCCTCCCCTCCCCTCCCCTCCCCTCCCCTCCCCTCCCCTCCCCTCCCCTCGACTATTGCTGACCATCACTGGCCTGCCTGCCCCAGGCCCCCCCCCCATCTACTTCCCAGCCCACCCACCCTGTCTTCTCCCTGGAGCTCTGCTTTCATCACGTCACATCCCCCCCAGAGGAGCGACCAACGGGGACTTGAGTCATAGAGGGCAGTGCACCAGAACCAGAAGCTACTGATCGAAGACCTTCATCGTACAGAAGGGAAACTGAGGCTCACGAGGGAGAAGTCCCCAGCAGAGCCTGGAAATCCAAATTTCACTCGGCGTTCCAGGTGCCCTCCCCTCCAGCTCAGTCCTACTCATTCATTCGTGTACCTACTCAGCAGGTCTTTTCTCCGCCAGGACTAGTCTAGGCACTGGGGACACGGAGCGAGCGTTGTCTGGGAGGAGAGAGGAGGCAGGCAGTGGACAAGTCAGCCAGCGGTGGGGGGGGTGGGGCGTGCAGCGGGGCGGCTGGGCAACTCCAAAGGCGGCCGGAGGCGGCACCTGAGCAGCACGTGCTGGAGGTGAGGAAGCGGCCTCATCTCTCTCTTCTGTACGCACCGCCCGCCAGGCCAAGAGCGAAGGGAAACTGCGAGGCTTCCCCGGTGGGCTGCCAGGAAGAGGGGGAAGGCCCGGGTCGTGCGCACCCTCAGCAGGCCTCCCCGGCGCTGGGCTGCGGCCACCTGGCCGCTTGGCCGCTAACCGGGGCTGGGCGCCCGGGGCTTTGCATCCCTGAGGCGGCCTCAGAACCCTGCCCGGCCCCGCCCAGGCCCCAGTGAGGCGACTCTGCTCGTCTGTCTGTGTTCCCTGGCCTTCTGACTCAGGGGCACGTGAGACTTCCTCATGTCCCCAGGCAGGACGGTGGTCAAGACTGGGTGGAGACCGAATGAAGCCTGGTTCTGCCTCCTGGCCGCCCCTTCCTGGGCACAGTGCTCATGAGATGGCAGTGAGGCTTCTCCCCAGGTGGCATGCCTGGTAGTGGGGCGCAGGGGAATCTCTCCTTGCCATTGGGATCTCCTGCCTTGGACTCTCTGGGGGTCACCCTGGACTGAAGGGGGTCAGATACTTTGGTTTCAAACTTCAGCTGTGCCTCCTACTAAGAAACTTTAAGCAAGTTCCTTAATTCCTCTGAGCCCCAGGGTCCTCTCCCATTAAGAGAACAAAACAAGTAGCCACCTGGCTACAAAATAATATGGAATGTAAACTGCAATTGAAAAATAATATTTAAACAAAACAACCCTGCCTTTCCCAGGGAGGGAGCGGAAGGGTGGAAGCAAACCCTGCTGGAGCTGAGACACTGTCTCAGGCATGTTTACTACGCAGTGACCCTGAGCACGCCTGGCGGGTGCCCTCGCTCAGCAGGCCCAGACCAGGCAGAAACAGGGAAATCTTTGTAGAGAATGTTCTCCTCCACAGAGAGGATAGTGTATTCCTGAAACAAAAATAAGCTATAAACAAGAAATGCTTGGAGAGTAAGAAATCTTGTGAATTAAGAACACTAAAAAACAAAAATTAAAAAGCTAATAATAGAAGGGATGGAAGAAAAAGGTGAGACTATCTTCCAGAAATCAGAAAAAAATGGACAAAAAAGGTGGAAAATCAGAGAGAAGGAGATGAGAATGCAATGAATGCATCAGGTTCCATATCCACCTAATTAAAGAGTTCTAGGGAAACAGGAGGAGACAGAAACAGAGAAGTAATCATCAAAGAAATAATGCAATTCCCAGGACTGAAGAACCGCGGTGCAAGTTGAAAGGGTCCCGAGAGCACCCAGTTGAACAAAGATAGGCCGGCCCATCACCAAGGTGGGCCTTCCTGCTGTGAGGCGGGGCCACAGAAGGACAGTCTCCTGAAAGCTTGGGTGGGGACACTCACAGAGAATCTAGTGTCAGAGGGCCTTGGACCTTGGGTAGGACACTGCCTCCCTCCTTCACAGCCCCGACCCCCAGATTCTGTTTGGAAGACCCCGGAGGTCGCCTCTCTCTTTCTCTAATGCTCTCCAGTTGCCTTGATATCCCCACCTTACTCCTTAGCTGGGCCCGGCCCTGCCTTACCCGGCCCTGCCCACAGGGTCCGCTCCTGAGCACTGAACCAACCAGAGTTTAAAAGACTCCTTACCCCCACCCGTGGGGGGGTCCACCAGTGTCTGCCCCCCACCCACGGGCACTGAGAACCCCACGTGACTGTCCGAGGCAGATGTTTCCTGCCCCAGGGGAACGCTGTGTCAGTGCCAGGCCAGCCCAGGAGCGGACACCTCCCTGCCCAGCTATGGTTCCCAGGCTGCTCCTGCTGCTGCTCCTGGGACTAGCAGGTAAGGCTCAGGAGCTGCACTGTGGGCCCCATGGACTCTGTTCCATGCTTAGAAATAATCGGCATTATTATGGCAGCTTTAACGTGTGTAGGGGCCCAGAAGGTGGACCTCTGGGTCCCTGGGCCCCTATGCCAGTGGGTGGGCTGGGAAGGTCCCCCAACTCCTGCCTAACATTTCCACACCCTTCCCTTCCCTAGGCCAAGGCTCAGCTGGCAGCCTCCCCGAGGTGCTGCAGGCGACGGTGGGGGGCTCCATTCGGGTGCACTGTCTCTACCGACCCCAGGACAGAAAGGCTCGGAAGGTGTGGTGCCGGTTGTTGCCGGCGGGGTGCCAGCCCTTGGTGTCCTCAGCGGTGGATCGCAGAGCTCCAGGGCACCGCCGGACCTTCCTCACGGACATGGGGAGCGGCCTGCTCCAGGTGGAGATGGTCGAGCTGGCCCAGGAGGACGCGGGGGAGTACCGCTGCGTGGTGGAGGGCGCCGCCGGGCCCCAGACGGTGCACAGGGTGGCCCTGCACGTGCTCCCTGCCGGTGAGTGAGCCCAGCTGCCACTGCCCCTCTGACCTGCCCTCCCCGCTCCCACCTGCGGCTCTGAGGCTCTTGGGGGGTGGGGGCCTCAGGGGGAGAGGACTGGGGAGGAGGCGTCCCTCTGACAGCTCTGCAGGAACGGAAACCAAGCTGTGTGAGAGGCCTGAGATAAAACAGCCAAGTGCAGCCCCTCCCCAGGAAGGCAGGGCCTCTCTCCACCCGAGGCCTTGGCCCTCTCGGCCAGCATCCCCAATCTATTTGACGCTATTTTTTTTCCCTTAGAAATATTTTAAACAAAGTTTTAATTTGGGCATATCAACTTGAATTGCCCTTTTATAAAATCCAGTGGTTTTCTTTTTTTTTTATTCTTGTAATAATGGGTTTGTTGGCCTAAAGACGACTGAATTCCTACCTTACTAATTTAGTAAGTCCTCACTGAGCACCCCTCGCCTGCTCACCTACAGGCAGGGTGCATGCACGGCCCCCACCACCTCAACCCATTCAGTCTTCAAGATGGGAAACGCGTCATTAATATCTAGGTAATAGTCTCAACCCTCATTTCAGTATGGAAAGCACTTCATTTTTATAGATTTAATTCACACAGCCCACAACTATCTAATGTCTAAGCATTCATTTAAAGAGAATTTCGAAGTGTTAAAATGTTCCCCCAGTAAAGGCTGTTGTTCTGGAGAGAAATGGTCAGCTGGCTGCTGAGCAGAGACGGCTACTAAATGTCCCTTGTGGATGGTGACGATTTCCCTTCCAGGTCTTTCTTTTCTCAAGTAATCTGTGCCCGACCCCCAAACAACAAAACTAAGAAAGGCACAGTCCCTTCTCTGGTTTTCCCTGCCTGGTAATTAAGAGGATGGGCCCAGTTGCCATGAGAAGCCCTCCTCTCTGGCGTCCACGATTACTGTTTCTATTATAAATACACTCCTGTTAATTCTTGTCATCTTTGTCTCTTCCCTTCCTTGACACGCTGGGGTCTGGGAACTAAAGGTTGTAGGTCCTCAGTGGTGACAGGAGGAGAGGCACCGGAAGAGGGGCAGGGAGGCGGGACCTGCAGTGGCATAGAGGATGGATGACAGGCGGGCAGGTGGGGCCTGGTATCCAGGGAAGACGCAGGGCAGCAGGGAGGCCCATCCACGGTGGCTGAACAGGCACAAGGAGAGCAGGACATATGCAGCCAGGCTGGGGCCTCAGCACCTCCGCTCCCTGTTTGGCCTGAGGTGGGGAGTAGGAATGGTGACTCTCCTGAGAGCAGGGCGAGGCTCCCATCCCAGACAGATCTTCAGGACCAGAGAAGCCAACCCCGAGTCCCTCAGTCAGCAGCGGGGCACGTTGGAGGTGACAGAAGCTTTGTCACCAAACCGAGTCTCAGGGTCCAAGCAAGTCCCTCAGCCAGGGTCAGCGGGCATGTATCACGTTAGGGCTGACCCTGGAGTGCCTCAGGCCCGAGGGCAGAGCCCAGGCCAGGGCGCAGTGGGCCTGCGGGGGGCCATGTGGTGGCGGGGGTGTGGAGGGGCCTAGCAGGCTGTGCTGAGCCCCTTCAGAGCAATGCAGGGAAGCGGGTGGGGGCTGGTGCAGGGGGAGAGTGGGCAGGTTCCCAGTCAGAGTGCCGGCCCCTAAGCAATACCCGAGCCCCTTCTTCGTGTTTCTGACTGGAGACCTCTCCTTCCTCAGCTCCACCCCCAGTGCTCAGACCTCAACAGGCCCCTGAACCCTGCGCACAGTGGGTCTGCGCTCACTGATATTCCTTCTGACTCAGCTCCTGACCAGACAGAGGAAGGGGAGGAAGAGGAGTCCTCCAAGGTTGGTGGTGGGACTGAAGATCCCTCCTCAGGCCCCTCAGGCAGTGCCAGCCCCCTGGAGCCCAGCCAGCATGAGAAGAGGTACTGATGGAAAGGTGTCTGCGTGGCTGGGATGGGGGTGGGGTGGGGGGGTATGAAGGCCTGGCTTGTTTACAGTCCCAGAGTAAATCAAAGAGAAGCCTTACGCTTCCTTCCTTTCCTGGGGAACTTCTGACCAGGCAGCTAGACAGACAGACACACAGATCTCTCTATTCCCGTTCAACGATGGCCCCTCCACCCCATGGGGGCTTCAGCCAGCATAGACCCCTTGATGATGGGTCTCTATTCTGCCCCCCCTGGGCCTGCCGGCCTCACTCCGTTCCCGGAGCCTCCTCCCAGCCGGGGCTGAGAACCCCACCCTGGCCAGCAGCTCCCAGCTAGGTCCAGGGCCAAGCTCACCTGTCCCTTTGCGTCCTGTCCCACAGCATCCCCTTGGTCTGGGGCTCTGTGCTCCTGCTGGGCTTGCTGGTGGTGGCAGTGGTGCTGTTTGCTGTGATGGCCAAAAGGAAAGGTAGGTAGCGGTCCATTTTCTTACCCAGCATGACCCCCTGGGCCTGTCAGCCAGTCTTGCAGACATGGCCAGGAATCCAGGCCTGCTCCCTACAGAGGGGCTTGTCTGGGCACTGGCAGGGGCCCCCCTGGGGCCCTAGAATTTCCATGGCTGAGGGGAGGGGGGCAGGGAGAGGAGGAAGGAGATCGGTGGGAGCCCGTCTGGGGAAGGACAGGAACTGGAAAGGGTGGGAGAGTGGGATTGGGGACAAGGGACTGGAGAGGTGGGGAAAGGGCTTCTGTAGCTAGGGGTGGTGTCCAGGCAGGTTTGGGCAGGAGCTGTGGAAGCAGTAAGTAGGTGGGGAGAGGAGGGCAGGCTGGGGGGTGGGGGGGGGGTGGGGAGGGTTCAGTGGTGGGAGTGGGGAAGGTGAAAAGAGGTTTGGACTGGAAAAGAGGTTTCTGAAGGGAGTGGGGGTGGGCTTGGAGCCAGCACAGGAAGCAGACTGCGGCTGTCCTCTGTCTTGCCAGGGAACGGACTTGGCGTCTCCGGCCAATCCCAGAGCAGCGGAGCTCCAGGCATGGTAAGAGGGAGGCCTCTCCCGGCCAGTGTCCCCAGGCCCTCCACCTGCCATGCCCGCTGAGAGGTCCCAGGTTGGTGGGGTGGAGAGAGGACTGGGACCATCGGGGTCCAACTGTCTTCCTAAATGCTGCAAACTTGGCACGAATGGTCCCACATTCCCACCTTGGTATCACACCCTCCCAAATTTTGGGGAAAAGTTGGGTCTTGCAAATCTACAAGAAGCCCTCTTGCCCACTGACATAGGATTTGAGAGACAGGTGCAGCGTGGTCCTGGGCCTCGCCCCCCAGGAACTGGGGCTGAGGAAGGCGCTCTCTTTGCCTGATTTGCCTGCTTTTGTCACAGGTGCCCTCCTCGGTGGTCCACATCGATGACTCTCGGCTGGCTGTAGATGTGCCGTCGGACATACCATATGTTAGGCTTGACTCGCCGCCTTCCTTTGACAATACCACCTATTCCAGCCTACCTCTTGAGCCCCCATCACGGAACGCCCCGGCCCCAGCCCCCTCCTCATCGCCCCCTCTGCCTCCTAAGGTCCTGACCAGCTCCATGCCTGTGACGTACGCCACAGTCATCTTCCCGGGAGGGGACAAGAGTGGAGGGGCGTCCTGGGAGCCAGCCCAGGATCCTATTCATAGCCGGACGCCACCCAGCTGAGCTGCTCACCACCCTGTGCGCGCGCAGAGACCACCCGGGGTTCCTTCTGCGCAGCCGCCCAGCCAGCCTGCGCCCTGCATCCCTAGTACATCAGAGCAACCAGGGACTTCAGGGTCTAATGTCTTGACTTTTCTGACCTGCAAAGTGATGATTGGTGTGATCCAGGAGTTGGGGATCCCACACGGGCTCCTCTGCCATTGCACCACTGGGCTAAATAAACTCTAAATGATGATGTATAAGCTTTTGATGTTTGAGGGGAAAGGGAAGGGCCCGAGTTTGACTGTTTACCTGGCCTGTGAAGTGAAAAGACTCTGGGCTAGAGTGGGTGCTGCATGGTCACCTGCCTGTCCCGCCGGGGGAGGGGGTTTCATTCCCGGGCCTGGACACTGCAGTGCAGTTTAAGGGGCACTAAGAAGGGTTTTTCAAAAGTATTTCTTGCCTTTCTCATGATACCTGAAAGTAAAGATTCACTTCCTTGAGTCTAGAAATCTTTTCTGCTTCTGCTGTACACTTTGTAAACAAGTGACATCTGATGTGACAACCTATGATGGGAGGAGGGAGATGGTGATTAAAGGGGACCCAGGGAAGGTGGGGTGTGAGGGAGGGGGCTGAAAATAAGGACAGAAAAGGAAATCTGCAGCAATGTTATTCCTTGGCAGGACACAGGATTTTCAAACACCAGGAGAGAGAAGATCTTTGCAGACACTTAGTAGAGCTGCCTCTGTCTCAACTGGGTGGCCATCTGGCCGCACTATCCCCTTTGGCCTGACCTCGGGAGCTTGGGAAGAGCCCAGTGGAGAAAAGGTGTGGGGTGGGGGGGCGGGAATGGATGGTAGGGCTGTGCTCACGGGTAAGTGTAAGTGAAAGCTAGCCTAGGCCGGGGTGGGAGGGCCTTTAAGATCTCTGCCAGGATTTCTTCTGAAATGGTTCAATTTGAAAACGTTTGCCCGCATTGAGAGAGAGACGTAAGTGGAGAGGTGGAGGTGCTCAGGAATCCAGTTGTCCTGTAACCACGGAGAGGGAGGCGTAAGGAGGTTTTCACCATCCGGAGCTTGCTCTAGGCTCCTCAGGACCAGGGACAGGGCAGGGGCTGTGCCCTGGGCTCCAGCTGTGCGAGCCTAGTGACGCTATTTTTAGGGAGCCCCGGCAGGATGTTCTGAGCTTCCCCGATAGAGCCTCACTCTGTGACAGAACCTAAATTTACTCCTGACCCTTGTGGAGGCAGCAGCTGTCTACCGATCAGCTAAGTTCTCATTTTTCATGGCTAAGATGACTGAGGACTTGCCTGGGGGGGAGGTGAGGGGGTGAAGGGTGGGGGGAGGAGAGAGGGAAGGGCAGAAAAAAAAGAATCCTTCTGGGGAAAACTTACTCCATCTAAATGTATTTAGAGCTTTTCAGAACCTGACAGAAGCGAAGGTGTATTTAGCAGTACAAAGGGAAATACTAAGGAAGGCAATCAACTGGCCGGGGGAGGAGAGAGAGGAGAAGGGAAATAATTAATTCTGTCATTGCTCACGGTAGGAAGTCAATGAATACCAGCCCAAGTCATGGTTAGAAAAGTAACTTTTAAGATTAAAAAATCACATAATTTTATTGTAAGAAACACATGAAAACCAAGCAAAGACAATGCAGGCGTGCCCTGGCCGGTGTGGCTCAGTTGGGTGGGCGTCACTCCAGGCACTGGACAGTTGCGGGCTTCATGGCCAGGAGGGGCGTGCGGGAGGCAGCCAACCGATGTCCTGTGCTCCCCTCGATGCTTCTCTCTCCCTCTCCCCCCTTCTCTCTCTAAAAATCAATAAAAATATTTTTTATAAAAAGAAAAGAAAATGCAGGCGACATGGTGAGATGAGACACTTGCTTCATAGCGGAGCCTCTGGAACTCAGCTAAAGAAGTTTTCAGAGGAAGATTCACACCCTTAACAGCAAGAATTAAGCATCTTGCCCAGCCCGGCGGGGCTCAGCGGTTGAGCGTCGACCTGGGATCCAGGCGATCGGGTTCGATTCCCGGTCAGGGCACATGCCCAGGTTGCGGGCTCGATCAATGACTCTCTTCTCATTGATGTTTCTCTCTCTCTCTCTCCCTCTCCTTTCCTCTCTCTGAAATCAATAAAGATATATTTAAAAAAAGAATTAAGCATCTTACTCAAGCACCTAGCTAATTAATTTTAAAGAAGAAAAATGACGTAATACACAAATAAAAGCTCATTCTTTGAAATGAAAGTAAATAAAGTGACAAAGTGTTAGCCAACTGACTCAAGAAGGGTAAAATAAAAAATGACAAGGGGATATAATCACACACAAAGACAACGAACGAGTAAGGAGAGCATCCTGCGCTGCGGGTGGTGAAGTGAGAGTGACTACATAGGGGCCTAAAATAATTTCCGGGGGCGACTGCACTGTTCTCCATCCTGGCTGAGGCAGTGGTTACATGGGTGTATATACTTGTCCAAACCCTTCATTAAAATAGGTTCATTTTCTTGTATGTAACTGACATTTTGATAAAGTTGATTTTAAAAAATACTTGGTCAGAGAAAGACAAGTAACATGTACTTTCACTCATATGTGGAATCTAATGAAAAAAATGAACTAACAAGCAAAGTAGAGGCAGACTCACAGAGACAGGCTGGCAGTGCCAGGGAAGGGGGGTGGGGGGCGGAGGGATTGAGCAGAAAAGAAAAAAAGAGAAAAAAGTCGTGGACTCGGACAATGGTGTGGTGATTGCCCCGTGGAGGGGGCTGGGGGATGGAGGAGGGGATGGGGGATAAATAGTGACGGACGGAGACTTGACTTGGGGTGATGAGCACACAATACAGTGTACAGATGATGTGTTGTGGAATTGTGCACCTGAAATCTGTATAATTTTGTTAACTAGTGTCACCCCAATAAATACAATAACAAGGAAAAAATTTAAAAAAATACTTGAAGATCATTGGGGAATCATTAAAATTATCTTAGAGAGTAAAAAGCTCTTTAAACTATTATACAAAACTCAGAAGCTATAAAAGGTTAACATATACATTAAAACTGATACATTAAAATAAATTAAGAAAGGAATGATGCCTTTTTCTCCATGACAAAATCACCATAAACAAAATGCAAAACACAAAACGCAGACAATTTTACAACTCCTACAAAGGCGGGGCTCACTTCCCCAACCCACGCAAACCCACTGGAAAGCAAATACTTAACAGACTTTGGTGACAGGATATAAACATACAGCTCACACAAAAGGAAATATAAGCATAGTAAAGATGCTTAACTTCGCCTAAGGGAAAAGCAAATTAAAAGTTCCCTGAGAGTGATTTAAACAAAATCACTGTGGCTGTGAAAATAAAGAACTGTGAAAATACTCTTCTATAAAAGCAACAAGAAGACTGTCAACAAATAGACTCAACCTTTTCAGAACTCTAGAAATTAACCAGTGGCTTTTGTCAATCCAGGAGTGTTTACTCAAGAAAAATGCTTTTTCCCCTCCTATCTGATATAAAACACAACTTCATAAAGCAATATTTATATATCTGTGTTGATGGGAACACCATTTATTAAGAGGCAGCTTTTATGACAATAACAATATATAGGAGGTGAGAGGAATGGGCTATGTAGGAGAAAAGTTTCTGCATGTCCCTGCAATTAAGTTGGTATTGACCTAAACTAGAGTGTTTTAAACTAAAACACTACTGCAACCTCCACAGCAACCACTAGGGGAGTGACTCAAGATTATGTAGTAAAAGAAATGACAATGGTATTAAAAAGAAAATAAAAATTATCTATTTAATATAACAAAATACAGTAGCAGAAATGAGGGTGAAAAAACATAAGATAAATAACAAGATGGCAGGCAGAAGTCCTACCTTATCAGTAATTACTTTGAACTACTGACCTTATGAGATAAAAAGGATTATAAGGAATACTATGAACAACTATACACCAACAAATTAGATAACCTAATAAAACAGACAAATTCCTAGAAAGACACAAATTACTGAAACTCACTCAAGAGGACACAGAAAATCTGAAAAGACAACTCACACAATGAGAGAGAATATTTGTAAATCAAATCTGGTAAGGGTCTAGTACCCAGGACATACAAAACCTCTTCAAGTTCAACAATAAAATGGCAAACCACCCAATAAAAAATGGGCAGAGGATTAGACATTTTCCCAAGAAGATATACAAGTGGCCAATAAACTCATAAAAAATGCTCAGCAGCCTTTAAGGAAATGCAGGTCAACAGCACAGTGAGACGCCGCTCCTCACCCGCCAGAACGGCATAATAGAGGCGACAGTCACCACTTCTGCTGAGGACGTGGAAAACCAGAGCCCTCACACATTGCTGGTGGGAATGTAAACCAGTACAGCAACTTTGGAGAACACTGGAGTCCCTTAATAGGTTAAACACAGAGTTTCTGTATGACCCAACAATCCCATTCCTAGGTATACACCCAAGAGAATTGAAACCATGTTCACACAAAAACTTGTATACAAACATTTACAGCAGCGTTATTCATAACGGCCAAAAGGTGGAAACAACCCAAACATCCATGAGGTGATGAACGCCAAGTGAAATGTGGCGTAGCCACACAGTGGAATGTCACCCAGCCACCAGGAGGAGTGTTGCACCACCAACGAGCCTTGGGGAGATGATGCTAAGGGAAAGAACCCCGACACAAAAGGCCACATATTACGATTTCATTTATATGAAATGTCCGGAACAGGCAAACCCAAGGGACAGAAAGTTGACTAGTGGTTCCTCGGGGTTCGGGGAAGGGGGCCCGAGGAGTGACTGCTAATGGGCACAGAGTTCCTTTCTTGGGGTGATAAACATGTTCTGGACTTAGTGGTGATGGCTGCACGACTTTGTGATATACTAAAAGCCACTGAATTGCACACCTTAAACGGGTGAATTTTATCTCAATAAATTTCTCTTTTTCCCCCTCTTTAAAAATAGTTTACAATTAGAAAACATTGCCATAATATAGCACATCAAATGAGTAAGGAAAAGAAACATAACTACATCTGCACAGATGATACAAGACTTGATAAAATTCAACAAAAATATAAAATCGAGAAAGTTCACTTCATTCATGTTAGTATAATCTTTTAAACTAATACTTTTAGTAAAGTGGTTTCAATATCTTGTGTAAGATTCTATTGCTACTTTATAGCAGGTGGAGAATAAGCTCTAGACTACAATATAAAAGGGGATAAAGAATTAGTGATACAAAGTTTGCTACTTTTTAATTAATTAAAAAATTTTAAATTAATTTTAGAGGAAGGGGGGAGAGAAAGAGAGAAACATTGATCGGTTGCCTCCTGCATGTTCCCTCCTGCGTGCTGCCCGCCCGGGGATGGAACCCGCAGCCTGGGTATGCACCCTGACTGGGAACTGAACCTGCCACCCTGCTGAGCCACCCAGCCAGGGCTAAGTTATTACCATTTTAGAATAAAAATTACGGCTTTCCTCTGTCCTGTATTCTTCATTGTTTCTGATGTTTTGAGTTACTGACCAAGACTATGCTATGATAGAATTTGAGGTTAGAGAATGATGGAGGCGTTTGTGATTTTTTAAACTTTATTTTTATTGTTTACACTGTTACAAATGTCCCTATTTTCAATAAAATTCTTTAAAAGTTGCCAAAAGGGAAAATAAATGCCAAAAAGTAAGGAGCACGCAGTATGTCTTATTAGGAGCACTGCGGGAAAGAAGGGTGCAGTGACTACATGGCGTAGCTTGCATGTGCAGAGGGTACCCAGGCAAGGACACGCAAGGAAGGGGTAGCAGGGATCTGCTCTGGGAGGGAAAGTGGCGGCTGGAGGACAGAAATGGGGAACTTTCACTGTCGCTCACTTCTGTTCTTTCAACTTTGTACCACATAAATGTACTATCCATTTTTAAATATGAAAATTTATGATAACAGCTGACATTTACTGAGTGCTTACTATGTGCCAGGCACTGTGCTAGCACTTTATATTTATTTAATCTTCACAGTGGCAATCTTTTGTTCTATTTTTAATCCTCATTTACAGAAAAGGACAGTGAAGTATAAAGAAGATAAAATTACATGGCGAAAGTAACACAGCTAATAGGTAGCAGAGTTAGAATATGAACCAGTCCTTGCTCCTGGCCACTACTCTGAACTGCCTCTCAGAATGTAAGGAGTAGAGGAGGGGGAAGGAAGGAGGGTAAGAGGGGGAGGCCTGGAAGGAGACAAGAGGGGAGCGGAGGGGGAGAAGTGTAACAAGAAGGGGAGGAGGGGGAGGGAATGTGCAGACTAGAAGGGAGACTTAAGGGGCAAGTACAGGCCTCCCTTTCCCAGGCATCTCCCTGTGGGCCCTTAAAGTTCTGATCTCGGTCGTTTGAACGAATATTGAAGACTGGGCGCCGGACAGCTGACTGTAGGCTAGGTCCCACGAAAGCCTGTGCAGCCTGGTGGTTAAGAGCATCGACCCTGGAGTTCCACTGGAGGTAGACTCCCAGCTCCACCATTTTGTGGCTGTGTTTCTTGGAGTAAAACCTTTCTAAGCCTCGGTTCCTTCATCTGTAATGTGGGGGTAATAAAAATACCTGCTTCACGGAATTGCTAGAAGGGTTTAAAGGAGTATTTCAAACAGAGTGAACGGTACACGGTAGCTATCATGACATCAGTTATGAACTAAACGTTCATCTCACTTTATGAACACCAGATGACTGAGTTACAAAGCGTCAAAACCAGCGTGAAGGCCATGCTCTGTGGGAGGAAGGCCATTAGCAGACAAAGGCCAAACACAGCAGCTCCAAAAGGGGGTAAGAAAGAAGAAAGCTGGAGTCATGTGCCCTCTGGCAATTTCAGTTTCACGTGGAAATGCCCAAATCACACACTGCCAGGGAGAAATGAATTCCCACTATGTACCTCTCAAGGTTCCTTGACTTCTTAGCAGCCCATTTCCACACCTGGGCCCAAAGAGGTCAGCACCAAGCACCGGCCCTGCCAGCCTTGCTTATGTAACGACAGCCTCTTCATTAGGGCTGCTAATGGGTCCCACCTTATCTGAGAGGGAATCGGCTCATCTCAAAGCCTCCCAGGCCTCTGCTCTACCCTGGGTTTTAATTTCTCTAGAGTTGTGCAAATGACAGTCCAGAGTTAAGATCTAAGTTTCATGCTTCAGAAACATAGAATTTTATTTTCACAAAGATCTAGATAGTGGTGGCTGTGAAAGACTAGTGCATTTAATATGTACACTACACAGCATCTTAAAGAGGAGGATTGCGTATTTCTTTGTGTTATACACAATAAGGCAACCATGACCCCTCCAGGTGATTTTTTGGTTGTAACATTAACATTCTTGAGTTTCTTCCTCGCTCCCCTTCTCCGCGACATCCACTCTGTCAAACCCTGGGAACAGGAAAAGAAGGAACATGACACACACAAGGGACGTCCCAGCCACTACAGGTTCGACTCAAGACCCTGCAAAATGAGATCTGCTGGGCCCCGAGGCGAGAAGCTATACTCCTTCCTCTCCTTTTCCCGCCCACATCTCACCATTTATTGTCACAGACATTACAGTGTGAGTTCTAAGGCCTTTCTCCCATGGTGACCTCCAGGGGAACGATCCTGTTGCTCAAGCTGGGACCAAAGAGAAACTTTCTACACTTAAGGATTCTAGATGTTGAAATAAAGGTCTGGGAGAGGCTCTCACATTATTTAGCAATGTGTCTAGGCTGGCCCAGCACTAGGGAGGGGACAGGAATTACCTCTGGAGCAAGGACTAACTCCTTACATCTGTGTGTCCCTTCTGACTTTGGAGATGAAGCCTTGGGCTGCTTGTGAGCAAGAGCCAGAGACTGTTCTACGCCTCTCAGACACAGGCTCCAGGAAAGAATGCTTACTCTGTATTGCTAAATTTCCTTCAAAGGACTTGTCTTCCTCCAGGAATGCCCCCTCTATCCAAATCCCGGTCAAGCAGGTGTCCAATGGCCTGACGCTGTTAGTCAAGGACATGAGTTTTCTCTTTCCATATCTCAATACAGAGGCTTTAAGCTCAGAGACCCATGGGTGATAAACAGGACAGGTCACACATCGAGAGAAGAATTCCTTGAAATACTGAAAAGAAAGGAAGGTCCATGAGGTCAGGGATTAGCGCTTTCCTCCCTCCACTGTACTCTATCAGAATTCACAATAGTTCCCACTCAGCACACTCACTCCGGCTGGGGGAACAAGGACAGGGTACTGGTGGCAAAGTAGGCCCAGAAAGTTGGTTTGAAATACAGAGGAACTAGAATGTCTTGCTCGCAGAAGGCAGGTCTGTAGGGAGATACGTCAGATTACAGACCTGCCAGAGCAGGTCTACGGAGAAGGGCTAAATGCTCACATTTTAATGGTGTTGGGCAGTAGCTGTGCAAAGGCTTCTCCTACCTTTGGGATCCAGTCCTGACCTACATGCAAAAACATCTGGAGGGTATGTGAGGTAGGTGGAAAGACTTTCTAGGTGGAGAAAAAAAGGGTTCAAGGGGTAAAAGAGACAGAGGGAGCAAAGAGAAGAGTAAGGGACAGATGCAGGTGGCAGAGAGCCCCACAGGGTCAAACTATACCTTAGGTATTAGTTGAAGGACAGCAGAGAAACAGGCACCTTTAAGACTTGACTCTGAGTCTCTGGGGGAGTGTGCATGAAGACCCGCCCTGGCATTTTCTGTAACATCAGCACTTGGCACTCTAGGAACCGGACAAAGCCATGTGAACCAAACAGTGAGGCATTGGTTCTTTTCACCAACTGGCGAGCCTTGGAGAAGTGATGCTCAAACAGGTTCCACTGTGAGTCCTGGGCAAACCTGGAGGGGGAAAAATCACAGCTCTAAGCTGTCCCTACTTACCAACCGTGGCTCTTTCTAGAGACATCATTTCTTTAAGGCTCTAAGACTTTCTTGATAGTGAGAATTGCGATGCTGGAAAGTGAACAACTTGAACGCAAAGAGATTTAACAAAAGACTGATGATATTCAGCCTTGCCAGGGGCTTTCTAGCCCTTAAATGTAACACTAAACTCACCCTCATCTGTGGGCCTGCACCTGTTAAGGAAAAAGAAGAAAAGGAGAAGCCTTCTAATACGGTGGGGAAGGAGGCGAATGGTATTTAGAAGTGGGTGAGAGATGTGAAATAATGACTTCATGGTGTCCTTAGATTTCTACCCTTTCCCATAGATCCCGAGTAAGACTCTGGTACCCCACATTACCACATGGCCAGAGAGGTGTGGAGTCCCAGCATGACATTGCTCTGAGAGGTTAGAATGCAGCTCTGCTCGTAGTATTGAATGAAATGCAGACACTCTCCAAAGGGCCTGCAGAGCAATCCTGTGGACAGAGAAGGTAACCAGGTTACTGCAAGATGTCCATGTACGAACTGGTTTTGAAGGTGTGTGGTACAGGGAAGGAGACACCCCTAAATCACAATGTGGTTCCTAGACTGTACAGAGCCAGGGGCTGGGAGCAGAGGCCATGCCAGGGGGACAGGCTCGTGACTGCCTGTGTTCCAAACCTCGGTCCCATCTAAGGTCTGAATCCCTCAGAAGTACAACAGAGCCCTGCACAAGATTTACCTTTTCCATAGAGCAGCAGATCTAGGCAAGCAGAATAGAAGCAGGCCAGGCCAAGGACATCATGACCCTGGGAAATGAGCGCCCACTGACTGTCCAGCACACGAACACACAGATCAAATCTGCCGAAAGACAGAGCCACTAGGACCAGCTAGGAAGTGGGGAGCATAGTGCAGGGCAGGAGGGGATCTCACACCTTCAGAGCAGCCTAACATCCCATACACCTCCTCTCCATAGCTCTATTATGTAGAGAGCATCTGTGTCTGAGAGTTGTCTCTACGCAAAGCAAGTGGGAAAATGCCTCTAAGACAGTTTCCAGGGTTTTGAAATACCTCCCTAAAGAAAAAAGAAAAAAAAGAAAAGAATATGTAGCAGCTTAGACTGCACTTTTCACTCCTGACCCCCACACTTAAGACAGTGCTTCCTGTAGTGACTGGAGAAGAGACAGCCCTGGCTGTGGAGATGCACAGCATCTCCCTCTCCACTCTCACTTCTCTGGGAGATCACACCCTCCTCGCTTAGGCAACAAACATAAATGACAAAAAATGATCTTAATACTTCTTCTTGAGAAATGCAGATCTGAAGAGAACCGAGAGAACCAGATTCTCCAGAGCTGGCTTCTTGAGGTGTCTGCATATCTCATGAGCTTGAAAACCTAAGGAGGTAAAAGCACCACGTGAGGTCCAGCTGTGAGCCAGGCCTCTCTGAAAGCCTTAGGCTCATCAGCCCAGGCCTCATTACCCAGCTTGATGGAGGAGTCAAGGTGGCCGAGGCAGAACTTGGTGTAGGCCAGGGTCTGCATGAGCTGCGCTGTGGCCAACAATCCCTCCCTGGAGAACCAACACAGGCTGCTTTTCTGAATGGCCAATCGCTCACAGTGCAGCCACTTCTCCCTGTCACCCACGTTCTGGGAGAACTGGGAGAAGGCCACGTAGGTAGAGACAACCTGTAGGGCAACAAACACAGGACAAAATATTCTCACTGTACATTTGCACTGCATTTCCATTCTGCCCCTTTTCTGCATAAGCACCCACTCGGGGCCATGCTGCTCATTCAGTTGGGACTCGGGTGTGCCTACCACTCACCTCCACTCCAGCTATGAACACATACCCTCCTCGCCCTTACACTTCTAATTTGACGATTCTTACTGCCTGCTCTTTAAACAAACTCCTTTCTCAACCTGGCCCTCTCTTCTTTTTCTCCAATCCAAGACCTTCCCTTTCAGAACACTGGCCAAACCTCATCTGTGCTGTCTCCAGTTAAGGTTTCTGATTCTTGTTCCGTAGAGCTCTTCAGCATTGCTGCTGGGTCCCTGTTATCATGATGGGCACATCTGACATAGTGGATGACCCTCTTCTCGAAATAGCGTCTTCACTAGGTTCTCAGAACACCATGCTCTCTCAGTTTTCCTCCTGTTTCTCAGGCAACTTCTCAGGTTCTTATGCTGGTTTCTCCTTATGACCCTGACCCCTTAACACTGGAGCTGTTAACTCATTCCTTGGACCTTTTCTCCTTCTCTTGGTGATCTCACTGAGTTTCATGGTTTTAAGTACCATTTACACACTGGTGATTCCATATTCCCATTTCCAGTCTAGACCTTTCTCATGAACCTACACTTGTATATCCAACGGCCTACTCAACATCTCCGCCTGATGTCTCAAATTAAATCTGTCCAAAACCCTGGGGCCAATCTTCCTCCAAATCTGTTCCTTCTACAGACTTCCCCATCCCAATTAAGAGCACTTTATCCTTCTAGAAGTCCACATTGCAAATCCTGGGGTTATCCTTGACTCCACTCTTTCTCTCACATCTCGGATTAATCCGTGAGTGAATCCTGCTGGCTCTCTCCTAACAGAAGACCACTCCTCCCCTCTTCCTTTACCACCACAATCCAAGCCAACCATCCCTTGCCTGCATTATTGTAATAGCCTCCTAACTGGTTGCCCTGCTTCCTCTCTTGCCCCCTTCTGTCTTATTAAAATATAAGTAGACCCTGTCATTCCTCTTCTAAGAACCCACCTCAGGCTTCCCATCTTCTTTAAATGCCAGAACGCCTACAGTGGTCTACAAGGCCTGCACGATCTGCCTTGTACCCCTCCCTCTGACTCATCCCTTGCCTTTCTCTCCTCCCCTTCTTCCCCTCTAGTCACACTGGCCTCTTCCCTGTTCCTCAAGCACAGAGGGCAGGCCTTACACATCCTGTTCCTCTCTGCCTGTACACCTTCTCCCACGTAGCCACATGGCTTCCATTCTCACCTTCTTCAGATATTTGCCCAAATGTCACCTGCTCAATGAGGCTTTCCCTGACCACCTTGCTTAAAACTGCACCCATCAGCTCCAAGAACCCTATGTCCTCCTGCCTCCACTTAATGTTTCTCCATGGCATCTATTATCACCTAACATACTATACATTTCACTTATCCATCATCTATTTCCTTGGAAATAGTGCCTGGCACCTAATCAGCATTCATCAAATATTTGTTGAACAAATAGATGAGAGAGAGACAAAAATTAGGAAGACACACTTCTCTTCCTCCTTTTGTTCCAAGTTAGCAATTCAAATTCTTTTTTAGATTATGAACTTCTTTGAAAATCTGATGGAAGCTATGACCCCTTCCTGATCTCCCGCCACTCCCCTAATGCTCTTTTGGACACACAAAGTTCTATATTCAGTTCAGGCAGTTCACAGGCAGCCTCACGTCTGGAAAACCCATCTATAAACTGCCAGTTGAGAAATGCTGCTCAAACCCATGATCAGTGGTGTCCTGTTAAATCTGGGTTATCAGGGAACCATATAAACCCAGGAACTTGGCAGCACCTCTCTCCCCAGCACTTTAGGTTTCTGAGTGCAGTCTGGAAGTAAAGCAAAGATTGGTTTACCTGGGCTTCATTTGCAAACTCCTCGGCTGAATTCTTCTGCATCAGCATGGCCAGGCAGGCAAACCTGCGGCTGCTGGCTGTGGCCTCCAGATTGTAGAGCTGACAGAGCAGGGAGAGGCAGTGCACCCGCTGCTGCAGGACGGCTGACTTCTTACTGTTGGGACACATGGGGTGGTTAGCATACCTTATTCTTTGCCAGTGCCCAACCATGCCTACCCACAACAGTCCAAGTCTACTCATGGGTGGGCCAGCTACAGACTTCCAAACTCAGAAGTCTTTCTGGGATCCCACTACTTCTAACCCCATAGACCTTTTAAACTCATCCCTCTTGACCAGGAAAATTTCAGAGAGGTTTTTTTAAAATAAAGGTTTGTTGTTTGTATTGCTATTTTAGTTAAATATATTTCCTATAAATTATAGTAATTCAATAACTAGGTAGCAATTTAATATTTTTATATCAGAGAAATATTAAATCGCTACCTAGTTATATATCTATATATCCATGTATACACATACAAACACATACCCTTATCTTTATTTGGAAGAGAGGATAACACCACACTCCAAAAACAAAAGTCTTCATTCTGCTACATCTAATTGGCTGGGGGAGTAAGGCAGAACTAGAACTGTCTGTGATATGCTTAAAAAGAGGAGTTTTGGGTCAATATAGCAAAACTCTAGACTGGGTCCTACTTTAGTTCTCTGCGGCCCTAAAGGGGATCAGGGCAACTTGGCCAGCTTCTTACTTGTCACTAGGGTTGTCTGGAGGTTGGCTCAGGGAACAGGGATGCCAATATTTTTCCAGGAATATTTGGAAAAGGACACCAAACCAGGTCCAAGGGAAATTCCTTTTCAGCAGTCGAAGTGCTTGCTTAGCCAGTTTTTTGGCCAAGGTGATCTGTCCCATGTTGAAACAGACCTGGAATGGGAAAAGAAGAAACAGTAATATAAATGTGGGGAGAATACTCTGGACAAGGTCCTGGATATAACACACTGGCTCTTTCGTTTTCGGATGCGCACTTAGGGCCAACGAGGTGCTTGAGTGAGCTGAGTGGGGGCAGAGCCCGGCTACACTAACAAGCACCAGTAGGGCCATGAGCCCATAAAGGGGTGAGAAAATAGGGTTAAGGAGAAAGCACCCTCTTTTCTCATCTCCCCCACATGGTCAGTGAGCAATAGAGGAAGGCTGTGGTTTAGAAAGTGATGCTGTGAGACTGAGGTGGGATTGTCATTTGGGCAGAGATTCAGATGCTTCAGATGCCACAGGAAGCATCTGAAATACCACCCATCCCACAGCTCTCTACCTAAACAGGCTTGGATACCACAGTGACTATGGAGGTAGGAACCAGGGGAATACCTGGGCTTATCATATACCTTCATGTTTTAAGGCTAAACCCTCTGAGAGAGTGATCAAGTCTATGGTGGCTCCAGAACAATTGTGGGAAGACTGCGCAATAACTTCTTATAAAGGAAAAGAAATAATTATGTAACTTTGCTCCAAAGACTTCTTGGTTGAAACACGAATAATACAATACTGTGGATAATTCTACTATTCCCTTTGGCATTCAAAGGCATTATATATATTAGCTTTACTCTCCTAACCAGATTATCTTGAGGTTTACATTGAAGTTAGTTTTTATATTTTTAATTAAAAAAATTTTTAAAGCTCAATCCTCTAACAGAACATCCCCTATGGCTTTGTGGAGCCATTATTTATAAACTGCTAAATAACTATTCCAACACATTATGGTCTGTTGGACTTAATAGTAATAAGGCTGGGAGAAATCTCTTAGCTGTCCTAAGTTATTCTTACACAATAAATAAGTTCACTCCCATCTGTCCTTTGAAAATGGAGTATCTCACAGTGGGCTTTCCCCATGAATTTCTTTTTGTTACACAAATCTTATTCCCTGAGGATATGTGTTATAAATGCTAAAGAATAATATTTTTTTAAAAACAAGATAAAAAAGGAAGGGGAAACCTTTTATATTTATGCACTCCAAGCCCCTCTGGTAGAACACATAAAGATACAGAACACTGGGGAAGGGACACAGTGGCTGGGTGACAGGGCTGGGGGTAGATTTTTAACTATATGGTTTTTTTTTCTAGCTTTATTGAGTATATTGACACATAATATTGTGTAAATTTAATGTGGGCAACATGATTTTTTTTTATTGAGATCTAATTGACACATAACATTGTATTAGTTTTAGTTGTACAACATGATTCGTTATATGTATATATTGCAAAATAATCGCCACAATAAGTTAACGTCCATCACCACACATAGCTACAAATCTTTTTTTCTTGTAATGGGAGCTTTTGAGATCTACTCGCTTAGCAACTTTCAGTTAAACAACACAGTTTTATTGACTATGCTCACTACACTGCACATTACATCCCCATGACTAGGCAATCCCCAGAAAAATCAATGACCAATAAACTTGTAAAAATAATGTACCATATTAGTCGATATAACTTTCATCTACGTATTAGCAAGGTTTAAAAAGACTAATAATATCTGATGTTGGTAAGGATGTAAAGAGATGTAAAAAATTTGAATTGTTATAATATTTCTGGTGGACAATTTGGCAATATATTTCCTAAGTGTAAAATCATTCATATCTCCTGCCTTACTATTTCTACCTCTGGAAATTCCTCTTACAAAACCACTCTCACAAGGGGGAGGCATTTACAAGAATATTCACCGCAGTGCCCCAGATGAAGAATGGAGTGGTAAGCAAACTCTGATACGCACACACAGTGACGTGCCGGCAGCTGGCACTGCGATTAGCTGTACATCAATATGCAAATACGCAAACACTAGGTGCCCATTGCTGTGCAGGGGTGCTCAGCCTGCACCGTTAGAATGAGAGTCAGCTGCAGAAGAGGGTGAGGAATATGATTCTACTTTAAAATAACAAAATGCGAATGATATGACCACGCGCACGTAGCCGGTGGAATGTGCACCGGGTTATTAACTGTGCGGGGTGGCATGGGATTAGTGAAGGCTATCTCACTTTTTCACATATGATATATTTTTGTTTTGCATTTGTACACCTTTTATCACATTATCACATTTATAACTGCACATACACACAAGAAAAAAAACAAAGGGATTGTAAAAAAAAAAAATGATAGGGTAAGCCTCCAGGAGAAATAACCCAAACTTTAAGGTCACCCCACCCTCACCTCTGACTGGAGACTGCAGAAAGTGGCCTCCTCAAACTGACAGATCTTCATTTTGTGCTTTTTCAAAAACGAGAATGCCGAGTGCTGGTCCAGAAGACTGCTTGCCTTCCTCAAATAAAACAAGGCCTTCAAACCAGACAGGGGATGGAGGAGCTGGGTTAGGATTCAGGTGATGCTAGAGGTGCCCTCCGGGTGAAGGCTGGAGCAAGGATATGATGAGGGTCAAGGTCTGCACTTGAATCAGGCTGGATCTCCCGTTAGAAACCAGGAGCTGGACTGCGCGCAGGGCATGCGCAGGGGAGGGCAGGGCAGGGCCAGCAGCCTGGTGCTCTTTCACTACCACATCCCCATTCATATTTTCTCCTAAACCCCTTCCAGCTCCTTTTTGTCTCCCACTTTCTTCCGCTTTTCTCTCCAGGTAACCTGATAGTAAGAAATCCAATTGAATCCCCCAAGTAAAAGGGCTCAGCTCAGGTGCAGGGATGTCAGGGTTGTTGCAGGATAAGAGGGTGGTGGTGTATAAAATAATAATTAGATGTGCTGACAAAGTTCAAATATGCTAAGAGATAAATGTATTGTTACTTATTGCTTTGTATCACTTATATGTTTTTATTTAACACATTACATGCTCACCATGTAATTATCTGACAGGTCCAAGGAGGCAGCGGCAGCTTCCAGCAGGTAATAAAACGCGCAAGTGTTTTCTCTGATGACCAGGCAGTGCTCGGTGAGGGGAGAGATCACTGCCTTCAGGATTTCCGCACAGTGACAGGGCTTCATGGTCAGCATGTCTTTCTGGGGGCTGGTCTGAGCCAGCTTCTTGCTCACTTGATCCAGGAACTCTTCCTCTGTTCTTTGTGGAGAGAAGATGAAGAAATGAGAGTGACCAGGCAGCAGCCACTTTTGTTGGGGCATTACCAGGTCTCCAAGCCACTTTTCCCAGGAAGCTTTCCTTGATAACTCATTCATTCTACGTCCATCCTACTCCTCCATCATTCCATAGGCTTTCAAAGTCAGGACCTGATTATAATGCAAAACCCTGTTACAGATTTTTAAAAACCTAAAGCCAGCCTTAGCTGGTTTGGCTCGGTGGTTAGAATGTCGGCCCTCAGACTGAAGGGTCCTGCGTTCATTCAGGCCAAGGGCATATACCTTGTTTGCAGGCTCGATCACCGGCCCCGGTCTGGGTGCATGTGGGAGGCAACCAATCAATGTGTCTCTCTCACATCGATGTTTCTCTCTCTCTCTGCCCCTTTGAAAAGCAATGGAAAAAATGTCCTCGAGTGAGGATTAAAAAAATAAAAAGGTTTTTAACCTAAAGCCAATCTAATATCTCACAAACTAAATGGAGAAACAACTACATCTGAAGAGTAAACTAACAATGTGTTAAATAAAAATATAAAAGTGATACAAAGCAATAAGTAACAATACATTTATCTCTTAGCATATTTGAACTTTGTCAGCACATCTGAATATTATTTTATATACCATCACCCTCTTATCCTGCAACAACCCTGAAATTCCAGCAGGCAAAAGTTACCACCCTTTTGTAGATGAAAAAATTGAGACTGATAGAGCTTAGTTACTTATATATGGCCTCACAGCTACTGAGTAGACCAAACCTAGAGCTCACCTCTCTGACTACTAGTTCAGTGCATTTTCCACAGGTACCATGAGTTCAAAAGAGGTAAGGTCTTTCTGAGACAAAATGTTTGAAAAAAGTGGGCATAGGCACTAAGGAGGGCTTTGAAGGATTGTGAATATTCTGATAGTGGAAGGAGGTAGAGGTCACTTAGTATTTTTATAAAGGAGAATTGTGTAAACCAGACACATGAGTGTGTGTAGAGATGATTCATGTCAAATATGCATAGGTTTCTGTTTGAAAAGTAGGATGTCAAGTTGGATAAGAGAGGGAAAACTACAGCGTAGCTGCTGAAATCAGGTAGTACATTTAAGGTCAGTGGGACAGGCATTTGAAAGCCATAGGTACATGGTTGGGAAATGTAAGTTCATTTTAATATCAGCCTGGGTTAAAAATGATTGAGAAGGCAAATTTATAGCTGAAAAACAGAATACCCTGCTATATGTACAATGCATTTGAGAGCTATTGAAGTTTTTCTTAACCACTAAGAAATAACTTCTCTACAAAATAAATTGCCTTTCTAAATCTCTATTAACTTGAATAGTCACTACTTATGGTTGGCCAGATGCCTTCCTGGTCTGCAGGTGAGGTGAGGGCCCAGTTTAATGGTCAGAAGTGTCTCACTTTCTGCCTCTCCATGCCCATTGTCAGCATCTCCATCTACCTGCAGTGTTCCCTTGTGAAGGCCTCCTGACTTTGGGATAGTTTCATCTGGAACTGAAAACTATCTGTAGGAAGAAAAAGATGATTATCTTTAAATATCTACGTTTGTATTAACTGAAGACATTTTAAATTCCTAACTATCTTTCCTCTGCAGCTTAGTTCACAACATACTTATGCCCTCCCCTATTATAATAATAGGTTTAGTTTTAATATTTGCCTACACACAAAATTAGGATAGTAGACTGCAAATTCCTCAATGGCAACCATTTATGATTCAAATAGTAACTCCTTTTATTCTCAAACCTTCCAAACCAGTTCTTAATTTGCAGGAGGCACTCAGTATTTGGTAAATAAATAAATAAATATAGAATGTGTCTATTTGATTTGATGGCTACTTCTAATAGTAGGAACCCCTGAATATGTCTGGAGCAGGTTTATGAACAGAGCAGAATGAACCACAGAGCCTAAGACCTGGAGAGAAAATCATGAGAGCACAAGATGCCACAGTCCACTAGAGTCTCAGTGGCCAGCAGAGGTTTTCGACTTTACCTTGTTGGCCTTAAATAGCCTTTACCTTCCAGATTTGACTCTTCCTCTCAAAGGAAAAAAAGCAAAGGCTGGGAATGACGTTGACATGTTACATATTAGGACTCGGAAGCATGGGTGGTGGGACTGCAAAGGAAGAATTCTAAGAGAACTGCTATAGGGAGGACTTGTGGTAAGTAAAAGGACTGGCTCTCTGATAATTTAATGATGTCAAATAAGGTCAGGTAAGGATAAGGTAACTAAGGATGCTGGAGTTTGGCAGCACTACTGCAACGCACAGTTTCCAGGGCACCATCACGTCACCGCCTGTGTGAACAGCACCCTCTCGATTTGTGCAGGACCTGTTCTGCATGGCCATGCACAGAGGCCTCCTCGGGGTTTGGCTGGGCTGGGAAGGTCTGGAGCCTTTCTCATACAGATTGATCAGGCTGTCTAATCTAAAGCTGAAACTGACCTGTTAAGAACAAAGGCCACATAGAAAATGTGAACGACAGTGTGATTTCATCCCAACACCTGACTACGACATTCATTGCTGTCCTCTCCCCCTCAGAAAGTGCAAAAGTACAAATGCTCACGGAGTTCATCAGTCAAGGACCAGTTTCTCCAAGATACTAGTCTACCTTCACAGAGTCCTTAGATGTTACAGCTGTCAGAGGCACTGGGGTCATAGATAAAAACCCTTCACGTTAGTCCTTTAACACCAATACTTCATCTCTCTCATCTCCCTCTCCCCTGCTGACACCAGCACCACCCTCTCTTCTCTAGAAGTAGAACAAAAGAGGAGTGGTTGGGTCTTGACAGCTGTCTTCAGCTACAGAAGGTGGCACAACTCTGAGAAATGGGTGAAGTTGCAGGAAGAAATTTTCTAGTAGCTGCTGGCAACGAAACATGATGTCCTGCAACGTAAACGAACTGAAAATGTTAAAACAAGATGAGTGAACTCTTATCTGGGATGTGGTGGACGGCTTATAGGCTTTGGGGACCATCTTCCACTAATCCAACCTTCTTCAAGTAGCCAACTCCTACTTACCCTCCCAGTTTAACTTCTGGAAGTTTCCTCCCACTCATTCCTCAGGCCAGCTAACGGCCGCTCCTCTAGGTACCCACCTCCCACATATGCCATTTTCATCTCTCCAGGTCATGTGGGAATTCTCTGTGTGTCTGTATCACCCCCCCAAAAACTGATCATTTTAGGGACCAAGGCTCATTCATTTTGTAATCTTAACAGCATGTGATACACACAGACTATATATGTGTACTGAGCTGAATAATTGTAACAATAAAACAATGATTAAGATGTATTGTGTACTAACTATGTGCCTGGTACTATTCAAGGCACACTATACATTTTAACTCATTTAATCCTCACAACAACCCTATAAAGGTGATATTGTTATTTTTCTCAATTCACTGAGGTTAAAGAACTTGCCCAAGATTGCCCCAGCTTGCCAGCCAAAACAAGTATGGTCTCTAGAGTTCCTTTTAACTCCAAGATTGCATTTTTCTTATCTCTGGTTCTTAGGGATAAATGACTTTCTACCAACTTTTCTCCCTTAACGTGATTCACCTTTTGGATGAAGAGCTCCAAGTTTATGAATAAAGAGAGGCGCTGTCCACATGTCCTTCTGCCCCACCTGCCCGGGTTTACCTTGGGGAGAAGGCAGCTGCAGTTTGTCTGTGATCACTTGTGTTAGCACCGAGCCAGTATCTTTGTAACTACAGAATCGGGATGTCCCTCTGGAGCTCTTCATAGGACAGACGGCGAACCGGTGGAAAGGGACAAAGTCGGCCCCCTGGCAGCTCCCACAGCGGCTGGCCAGGTCTCGGAGAAGGCAGGCGCATTCGAGGTGCAGGGCTCTCTGCTGTGCCTGGGGCCACAGCTCCCATGCAGCTTCCCGTAATAGAGGCGCTCCAAATTCCAGCACCTCAGGGTGAGGGAGAGAGAGCTCCTCCTTTAGCCTGAGAGGAGAGCCAGCCCCTAAATACAGAAAAAACTAAGTGAGTCTCCTTTAAAGTCCATGTCTGCTACCATATAGCAAACTCCCAAGCACATGCTGCTAGTTTTAAAGAAATTTCATTTACAATTCCCATTTGGTATTACTGCCTACTTTGTATAAAGAATTTTACACTAATCTGAGAGGGATATTGACCATATCTAGGATAGAGTACTGCAGAGAAGGAAGGATTGGGGTACAGAGTACACTTGGATAGATTTCTTAGTTGTTCCTCCTAAAATGAGCTTTTGTACTATAAATTATTATAAACTCCAAATCATCAGAAATACTCTGCTCAAATATAAGGCCCAAACATATTTCAAAGTCAAAAGGAAATTATTTGTGGATTATATATACTTTGGGTATTGTATGCCACAATTTTCTTCTTTCATGTGGAGAATTTGAGAATATCTGTTTCAGTACCACGTATATTTATCTTCTCTGTGAATTTCTAAAATTAGAAATAGTTCATCCTTCTTTCTTGTTATTTATACCTAGATGCCAATAAAGGATTATGGCAATATTTTCTGAACCAAAAATCAAAACACAAGTACTTGACACAAAGTACTAACAAGGAGCTAGACTTCTTGAAATTAAGACAGCTCTGAAAAATATAAGCTATTCATTCACTATAATCATGGTTCCTTCAAGGGTAAAATAATTGTTTTTCCCATTTCTTAGCTATAAGCTTTAAGAGACTGAGGCCCTTGATATATGATATTGATGCTCTTTCACAACATAGATACCTGCCTCCATCCCCACCCAAGGCTCTCTGTTCAGGCCTGAGGATAAGGGACCAGCTTTTCCTCACCCGACTCTTTCTTTCCATTACCCGACTCTTTCTTTCCCTCATCTGACTTTTTCCTTTCTTCTTTGGTTTTTTCAATCATCTCCACAGGAAAAGGCACTAATATTGGCTCAGCAAGGAGCTCTTGGCTCTCGTCGCACCAGCGGAGCACGTGTATATCCACAAGAGCCCTCAGCACCTGCAGTAGCTTATGTCTGTCCCAGCCAGGCAGCAGGTGCTGCAGCAGATCTATGTGGAAGGAGTGGCCAATGACTGCAGCACACTTAACCAGCAACTGTTCTTCTGGGCTCAACTGATCCAGTTGGTTTACTGCTATTTCTGGAGGAAAAACAATCAGCAATGAACAAGCTTTCTACAACATAGAGTATATTGTGTGGACAACCTGTTCGTTCACAAAAATATACAAAGGCTTGCTTTCTGTCCACCCCCTCTTCGCTCAGCCAGACCTCTTCAAAGGGCCTCATCTCCATGTCACCATGTGTCCTCATGCTTCATTCATTGTTCAACCAACAACAATCAGGTTTCACATCACTGAAACTTTTCACTCACGGTGACCAAAACATTTTGTTGGTAAACCCAAAGGTATGTGCTAATCATTCAGCTACACTAACAATTCTTCCCATTTTCATGATTAGTAAGTACTCACACTTTCTTCTTCCTTTGGACTAAACATGGAGGCCAGGCTTCCTGGTCCCAGAGCTCTAATAATTATGAAGATCTTAATTAACTCTAAGCATTAGAGTAAATCTCTCCACATTATGACGCATAGATGAAAGCAGTCATATTGAACCAGTAAGTCACCAAGCCAAAAATCTTGGAATCATTCTAAACCTTTTTCTTTCCCTCACAACCACTGGTCACCCACTTGTCGTCCTCCTAAATGTTCTGCATATGTTCCCTCCTAAACTATCTTAGTGTGAGTAGTCATTTCCACCTGGGTCACTATAATACCATGTTCCAAACATCTCCAATTTCCTCTCATTCTTATCCCAATAAGATATTAGCTATTGGCAGAGTTATATACTTAAAGTACAAATATAACCATGTCAGCCTCCTTCTTAAATACTTTTATAATTTATGTGGACTTTCACAATCTAGCTTTGGCCTTTTATTTAGACCAAGGCTTTACAGACTGAGCTATTCATTTTAGCTTATGAGTTAACAAACCTTCTTCCTTCTCTGTGGACAATGTTGACTTTGGGTTAACTTTCTAGCATGTTCCCATGATCTTGATAAAATGAGAAGGTCATCTGAGTTATCAGGTAACATCACTTATGCTAAAAATTATCCCTGATTGGAAACTGAATTTGGATTAAGGAAACTGCGAATAAGCTACGAATACTGGGATAAGCTACAGCTTTGAGCTTCCTTGGGTGCATAAACCTTTTAACAGGTCATGTCCCTTGCAGGGCCTGGACATTATGCCTATGAGGTTGTTATAAGAGATACCAGTTTTTAGCTGGGGCATGGGGCTTCTATGCACCCATCCATCATGGTCTCATTCCATCACACCTAAGCTATTCCTTGAGGCTCCAGAGAACAGCAGCAGAAACTGCTGTGGGACTCCCACTGAAGAAAACCACTCGCTGCTGTTCTGCTAGCATGCTGTGCTTCCTGACTTGTGTCCTTCTAAGTTAGGAAAGCCATTGTCAAGTAGGGTCTGTCATAGTTGTGGGAGTATGAACTGTCTAGATGGACTTAAAACCTCCAGAATGAATAGCTTATAAAAGAGAACATTGATTTATTTCACTTAATCCTTCACCCCATGAGGTAGGAACTATCATTACCCTCATGTGAGTGATGAGGAGACTAAGGCTTACAAAAGTTAATTAATTTATCTAAGGTTCCACAGCCAGTCAGTGGAGGAGCCAACAGTCTCCAGATTTTTCTGACTCTAGAGTCCTGGCTCTTTACCATGGTGCTTTGTACCACTATTTCATACGCATGTCTCATATGCTCAGCAAGACCATCCTTGACTTGAAAGTCTGCTTAGTCACCATCATATCCCTCCAGAGGGCTTGATACAGAACACTGCCCACCAAACACTTGAATATTAAAAGAAAAACTCATCTCTAAAAAGAAGAACATCCCTGTCCAATTATGCCTACCTAATTCTAATGGCTTCTTTATCTTTTTTTAAAAAATATGTCTTTATTGATTTCAGAGAGAGGAAGGGAGAGGGAGAGAGAGATAGAAACATTAATGATGAGAGAGTCATTGATCGACTGCCTCCTACATGCCCCCGGCTGGGGATTGAGCCCACAACCTGGGCATGTACCCTGACCGGGAATTGAACCGAGATCTCCTGGATCCTAGGTCGATGAGCAACCACTGATCCATACCGGGCCGGGCGCTTCTTTGTCTTATAAGTCATTATAAACTACCCTGCACTCTTTTTCTTAAACTCCTGCTATGTGTATAGCACTGTCTCTTCACTAGCACCAGAATTTTCTTAAATTTCAGCAATAGTATCTCCCTTGCTTACTGTTTTCTCCAGCACAGGAATATGCACAGAGGGAAACTCAGGTCGTATTTTTATTAAATAACTAAAAAACTTTTCCATGTCATTAGTCAGCCCCAAGGAGAACAATGGGCTCACTTATGTAAACCATTACTCAAGTAGCATTACAATTCTTTAACGGGCACTTTGGGTAGTGCCAGAACTTCTTTCTGGAAGGCAGCTTTCCTTTTTAGAAGAAAACGAAACTAGCATGGTAATAAGAGACCTATATTCAGTCACCCACCAAATTACTAATTGCAATGCCATTTGTTACTGGTTCACTTGAGTTCTTTGAGGGACCTGCCTTTTAACAACGGTGGGAGCAGCACTGTATCCAAGTTCACACCATCCTTTACTATGCAGACATAAAGTTCCTGGTCGTCTTCAGAGCTGGCAGGAGAAATACTATACACTATGGACTTCATGGCATTGGCTGTAGGGAAAGAAACCCACGACAGAGGAAAACACCATGTGCACTGACTGTAGTATTAAAGGCACAAAAATTCAGAAATTTAGTCAAAAAACTAAAATGATGAGGTGAATGGAGCATGTCGTCTTAAGTGGTTTACCACCCGCCTGCCTTTTCTCTAGTTTTCTCTTAGAAATGAACATTTTCTCCACCATGTGGTATCTGACATTCTCACCCTTCCTGTTTACCTGCCAATAGCCCTTACTTCTACTGTACCGCAGGTCTAGGGTGTCTTTCTAGATTTACACACACTTCCTTTCCTCTCCTTCCACCCTCCTCCCCTTCTCTCATTCCCCCCGTCCAAATCCTCAAGTCACCCTTCTGTTAAGAAATGTGCAATTCTCTGTTGAACTCATGTTTATAAATCCCTTCTAGTGACTGTCATGGTTATAGATCCTGTTTTTCTATCCTCACCTCCTGCACTGCTCCAAAAGGAATTAGGGTAGGTTGACTGACTCAAGTTATCTGAGGCAGGGATTTAGTATTTTCACCTAGTTAGGGAGGCCTAATCTTACCTATAATGTCAGCAGAGAATAGGCATGTACCTTATAGGGTTGGGAGATGCAGCTGGACCAGGGTAGAACCCTGGGGAGCTGAGCTTACCTGAGAGGGTCTCCCACTTGCTGTTCTCCTCCTCTCCCTTCTGGAGGTCATGAAAGAGCAGTATGTCCTTAGAGAGAAGGTCCTGGCATAGGACCTCACAGTAGAGGGGGTTTCCAAGGCACCTGCAGAGAAGGTAGCTGTAGAGAGGTAAGTTAGGAGATTGCTAACTAAAGATGCCCTCTTGAAGAGAGCCAAGCATAAGGGTATTTCATAAAAGGAATATTTCTTTTTGTTGAAGTCAGCTCTTAATATACAATAACAGAGAAAAGCAGCAACACAGAAGTGTGTAAAAAAAAATTCTGATTGGCTTTGAAATGTATTTTGGGAGTAACTTTTCTTTTTTAACTATTTTGCTTCTACTGACGTTAAAAGAAACTAACATCCCCTTGCTAAATGGCCTGGCAGAAACTGGCCTGACCACATACAACTGACACATTAAGCAAGCCATCCAAGTCCTAACTGTCCTGTGAAAACCTGGTGGATAGCCCAGGGAAGTGGCCCCTTACTGGTTGACTAGGAGGACTGTCTACCTTTACATCTAGTAGTGGGTCTCATCATGGTTACTAATGCCATTCCTCCCTTAGTGAAGTGCCCAGCTAGTCCCAGCCACTCACATCTGCAGCTCTTGGGGGATGCTCACCACCCCTAGTTCCCAACATGCCATTTTCAACAGTGAGTTCACTGCTAATTTTGAAATGGGCTTCAGCACAGCCTGAGGGCTCTGCATGAAGTGCTGGGCCCTGCCACACAGGCTGAAGGTAGGCGTCAATGTCATCACCATGATGATGGGCACATTGGAGAGCAATGTTCCCAAAAACTCCCAGGAAGCTGCATCCATATACTGGGCCTCGTCAATGAGGAAAATCAGGGGTGTTCCCCTCACTTCCTGGAAATAACAACAAAGAGACAATGACAACCTCTGATTACAAATGAAGTCACCTGCTTTGCAAATCTACCATGAATTTCTTATCGACAATTTAAATGTCAACAGAGTCTGGGGTTTTCAGAATAAAATGTATCCTAAGTCCAGGCAGTATTTCACTTATAAATACAAAATATAGCATGTACATCCAATTTCTAAAGAAATGTGCTGAGTTTCTTTGGACAAGAAAATACTATAACAAAAAAATGAATTAAGTACCAAATATTCTCCAAATCAAACTTAAAGCTTTCAAATATTTCATTGTGCAAAGGCTTCAAACTGTGTGGGAATTCATAATATTTTAAACCACTAATTTCCAAACTGGCTGTAGTCAGAATTTCCTGGGAGTGCTTGCTAAAACTACCAATTACCAGCCCCTACTTGTGTAGATGTTTTAAAAAAATGTATTTACTTTTATCCACATTCCTTACTTAAAGAAGTGCCCACATTCCCCACTGATATGGGTAACCACTTTAATGTGCTTATCATTTAACCATTTATTTATATGTTGTTCTTGTAAAATGTGCATAGTTGTTTTGTCAAGAATATTGTTTTTATATAAACGGTACTGTATTACAGACCTCATTATTTCTCTCTCTTTAATAAGGGCTGTTTTTAAGACCGCTCTGTGTTCCTATGTTTTCATCTATTCCCTTACTTCTAACTTCAGCATTATAGTCCACAGTGTCTATCCTTAAGTTCATGCCAATGTCTCCCCAAACAAACACTGTGATAAACAGACTCCCTGGGATATATATCCAGGAGTGGAACTGCTGCTAGAGAATGCATGTTCTTAAAATTTGACTTGCTACTTCTAGATTGCTTTCCAGAATGGCTAAATCACAGTTTCTGCTCTTATAGATTCTGTAATTCTGGGTTGGGGCTTGAGTATCTGTATTTTTAATAGCTATCCACCGGCATTTAGAAACCACTGCTTTAAATTATTAAAATTTCATTAAGAAACAGGATCAGAAAAGAGCAAATACCTTTACTATGTTATATGATAGATTCAAGGTTAAAGATAGATACAAACAATGATATCAACAAATAAGCAGGCCAAGAAATATCCAAGTCAAGGTGTGATGTGGATGATTAAAATGAGCATAAACCATCTCTACATATTAAGAGTTAATGGTATGTAGCAAAAGTACCCACCTCCTGTAGCACTTGAAAAAAACACTCTTTAATCTTCTTTTGTCTGGCCAGGTCATCCATGTGTGAAACTTGGAAGGATAAGGGAAACTGACCAGGAAAATTATTCACATATTAGCATTCAAAATGACAATCTAATACTAATATACAGGTTCTCCAAAGGGAATAGAAAATGATTTTGAGTGAGAATGGGTTTCTACAGTATCGGGCATAGTGTTACAAACATCAATATATAGTTCAGAGGGTAAGACTGAAAGTCCACTGGCGGTTAGAGAGAGAGCTCCTTTCCATACCAGACTCTGGCAAACCCTTAAAGGGTCATGATTAAAGACTTAGCAATGCCACTTTGGACAGCTCCAGTACTCCAGTTATTCCAACTATTCCAGGATGAATGTGTGCATGAGACTTGTCAGACACAATTGCAATAGACATCACCTAATACTGTTTCCTGTGCTAGGCTGAGGCACATCAGTTACCATGGACCTGAGAGCCAAGGTGGGGCTGCTCCTTAGCCACTTTGGCCAGGGCCAGAGCCCTAGGCAAGTCCTGTCTCAAGACAGGGCTATGCTGAGGGAATGAACAGATTTTAGTTTTCTCTATTTTCCATTAAATATAACCCCTTGCAGGCTGGGTAGATCGGGAGATGTGAACAGGAATGAACAAATGGAGGTGTGGACCAGGGAATTCATAGCCTACTCTCTGTTGGGTACCACATGCACATAGACTGCTGGAAGCCTTTGAGATTCAGATTTCAGTTCAAGTGACGTGCTCCATGGCTAGGGAAAGGAAAGGTAGGCTTAAAGAACAAAACATTCCAACCAACTAGAGGAGCTATGGATTTTGCTGGAGATGCTCAACTGACTGGTTAGGATCATCTTGATGAATTTAGCACTTTCACATTGACAATGCAGTCGCTTATATACCATCATCTCCTTTAAAATCCATGCAAAAACCATGTAAGTACTGTACTTGTCATTTTCACAGGTGAAAAAATTGAGGCTCAGAGAGGCTAAGTGATTTGTGCCAGGACATACAACTAACAAGCATCAGTCAGTCTTAGAATTCATTCTCCTCAAAAAGGAGAAAGCCCGGGTTTTGTGTCAAAGGGATTTCAAATCTCACTCCCGCCATTGCTAACTATGTATCATAGTCTGGTCTCTCTCTCCCTCTTTCTCTCTGTGTGTGTGTGTGTGTGTGTGTGTGTGTGTGTGTGTGTGTGTATATAAAACATTGGTGATCCAATTCAGAAAGCCACTGCCTTCCCTACCTTTACAAAGAAGAGGTCATTAAAAAGGCAGTGAAGTGGCTCCTCCACTATCCCACGAAGCTGTTTATGTAGGCGCTCTTGCCGGTAACAGGCTGGGCATGTATCAATCTCAAAGAAGATGGCCATGAGGGTTTGGATGGCATAGAAGTGCTGCTTGCAATCTGCTTCCTTCAGCTTCAATGGCAACACCCTGGTGAATGTCACTATTGTCACAGGGAGTCGACTTACTCACAGAGAGGTTACTCACTCTACCAGTCCAAGGATGCTGAATTAATGATACAAGAGCCTCACCAACAAAGGAAAGGAGCCCCAAGAGAAGCATATGCTAAGTCAGAAAGCAGGTGTCTTTACCTGTGCCCTTCCTTCTGGGCCAGTAAGTTTATTTCAGCCAACAGCTGACTTTTTCCATAGCCCTTTCCACCTTCATACATAACTGCTTGTCCCTTCTTCTGGTGCAAACATCCTTGCTGTGCCATTTTGAAAGCTTCCAGTTCTGTCTCCCGTTCTGTAGAGAGACAGGGAGCACCTAACACTCCTGTGCTTTTTAGTAGACACTCTTATTTATTTGAATTAATTTGCAAAATTAAGTCTCAGAATGTCTCCCCCAGAATCCTTGGCAGAATCCTATTCTTTGGTAAGGCTTCAAGTTATCTTCCCAGAAAATTAATTCTGGACTATACAGACATGTGTGCTGGGCTTGGTGGTTTGCTCTGGAGCCTAAGCAATGACATTCTGGACAGTTAGGTACCACATGGATATGTTTTAGTTTTTTGTAAAAATTTCCATAGTAACAATTTTTAATCAAAGCCTGTCACTGCTATGTAAAGATAATGAACTAACTAACAGATATAGATAAAATAAATACAAAGATAGAGACTATAGTGTAAATGGCAACAGTCTTGGTGCTATCTTCACTATCTGAGGATGAGAAATTTTCCTCTAAAGGTGAGCCACAACAAGCTGGTCAGATCTCAATAGCGGAACTCTGATTTACAAAGATTCTTACTAAATGTTGGTACTTCTCAGGCAAAGTGATAGGACTCCCCTGAAATTTAAACATTCAACATGGAAAAGAAATGGCAAATCCTCTTCAAAATGAACATAAATGCACTGCTTTCTATGAAGGCTGCTATTTTTAATACAGCTTAAAAGCATTTAGTCTTGAATTTTTAAAATCACATTAACCATCTACAGCTGGGAAAAAGTACAATTTAAGGTAGAAAAGAAAACTCACCTAACAAGGGGTGATTTTTATTCCTCTCTCTGACCAAATGTCTCTTCCCAAACATGCTAGGAAAAAAGACAAAGGGAATGTGTCTATTAAAAATAGATTGGAATAGATAGATAATATATCTCTAAATAGAGAAAGAATTGTCCTCACAAGCAAGTACTTTCAGATAACTGAAGAGGTACAGAGTTCTGTAAAAAAGAGTTTTTACAAAACTAAAAAATTTTAGGAGAAGGGGGAAGAAGTATCATCGATTGTTCTTGGTTCAGGGAAGCATGCAGTGCACAAAGGAAAAAGAACACATAAGTTAATGACCTACTGTTATTCTCTTCCAGCTGGATAGCAAGTTCATTGAGGAACTAGCTAATAGCTAAACATAAAAGGTGAAGATCTCACGCTCAAAGCCCTCCTCTGTGTCTTATTTCAGCAGTCCGGTACTAGAAGGATCTTTTTTTTTCTAATTTCATACAATCAGACACTGATTACTCCTATGCCCTGATTCTGTAAAAGAGATCGGGATGACACTCACATGCATCTTCTATGGCCAAGATATGCATACATCTTCCCAGGGTTGGAGATGTTCTTCATCATTTTCTTTGGGAGTTTCTTGAAGTTGTAAGTAGGTAGCATGGATCTTAGATATGTTACCTCATCACAAGACACCAAACCTGGATAAGCAGTTATCATTCTGGTCACAAGGCTCACTTTTGGGCCAATAACTGTTCAAGGAGACAGAAAAGGAGGCAGCATTTTTGGATCACCTCCTCCATCTTTACCCACTGAGCAAGAGAACGAACAGTCCACTGTCCTATTCTACCTGTATATTCATGTCTTGCTACTGCCCCAACCACACCACAGAATACTGGTCCATTGGTGACACTGATGGAAACAAGCCTGGGGATCAGAAAAGCAACAATGGGTAAGTACACAGTCAGAAGCCGTGAGGTCAGGCACTAGGTCTGTCACTACCCAGATCAAGACTAGTTTTAGAGCTCAGAATGGAAAAGGCCAGAGGCTGCTGCCAGTCTACATCACATGATGGGTACAAAATATTGAATATTAGGGAAATAACCAAAAGGAACAGAATGGTCCCTCTACTCCAGGAGTTTCAGTTGGGGAGTAATTAGTAGTAAAAAGATTAAAAATGCTTTATATCTGTCAGATACTTTTCAAAAAAATATGTTTTTATTGATTTTAGAGAGAGAGTAAGGGAGAGGGATAGAAGCATCGATGAGAGAGAAACATTAATTGGCTGCCTTCTGTACGCCCCCTACTGGGGATCGATCCTGCAACCCAGGTATATGCCCTGACTGGGAATCAAACTGGTTACCTCTTGGTTCCTGGGTCAATGCGCAACCACTGAGCCACATCGGCTGGCCTGTCAGATACTTGATATATACTTTTTGAAGTACTTTCAAATTGATTACCTCATCTGATCATTTAAGGGATAATTAACAACAAACATTTGAACTCCATTTGACCACCACCACCGCCAACAACAACAAAGAGTTAATTCACTTTCCCAAAGTTACACTGCAAAAGTCAACAGTAGATCAGAACGAGAACCCAGGCCTCCTGACTCCTAGACCAGTGTTATTTCCACTTTTCCACACTGCCCCAGATAAAAGCCGAAACTTAAATAGATCAACAGATATCAGAACAGGGTTAATGGGTCAAATAATGCTGGACTGTCAGAGGAAAGGGATAACCAAAACACTGGGCTGCTGATGGAGGGCTGCCGGAAGCAAATTAGACTTTGGGATACAATTTTAAAGATAAGTGATATTTTGTCACTCATTCATATATGCATACATTCATGCTTTTAACAAGCACTGAGAAGTATGTACAGTACCAAGCACTGAGCTGGGTGTTTATATGATATGATCTGTACAAAAATATTCTTCCCTGGAGAAATTCAACCTGGGAAGGAGAGTAGTAGGGATTGAGGAGGGTAAAAAGATACATTTATAGGTTAACAAGACAAATACTACACATTAGAGATCAGTACAGCAAATTAACAGAGCAAACAGAGGGAAGCATTAACTGGAGAGCAGAAAAAGTATTTCATAAAGGAGAGGACATATGATTGGACCTTGAACGCTGAAGTACTGCCAAAGTGGGGCAACAGCATTGTGTCTAGTGGGGAAGGCACAGGCTTTGAAGAGTCTGGCGTGCTTCTGCAAGACTAAGTAGTTCAAGAAGGCTGGAGCACAGGAGGTGTTTAGAAAGGGAAAGAGGAAGGGAGGAGTGGTCCTACCTAGTCCATGGATGGAAAAGTAGTGGAAATATGCATTATTTTAAATACTCAGAAACCTAAGCATATACGTTCTTTTTTACAGGCAAAGGGAAAGAAACCATTATTTGTACAGTTGATCCTGGAAAATATATGGAGTTTGTATGATGCTGTCTTTTAAATGCTGTCTTTTAAAAGTTAAAAGAGGGCATATATTGTTCCAGGTGAGGCAAAGGCTCAACGGTGGCAATGAACAGAGAATAAGTAGATTTACTTGACTGATGTAAAAATTTCCTGTGACAGATAACAAGATGTGTGGGTGGAGAAAGAGAGTTCAGTGAGCATAGTTTTAAGTTAAATCTACAAATAAACAATTTTCAGTTGTTCATAGAGCATGAGTAGTGAAAAAAATCCTAACATTATTGTCTCCTGAGACATTGAAATTCTCTTGCAGAATTTACGGGAATGATAGGATTGAAGACTCTTAACATTCATTCACTGGGCCCACTGCCCAGGGCAAATAAAAGAGACATCCAAGACAAGAACCAGACAGTTGGTTCTGCTGCCATACCAAGAACAAGACTAAAAACCTTCTGTTTCATCATGTTTACTTTGCCTAAAATGCCTTTTCCCACTTTCTCCACCTACAGAACTTTTATTCTCAACCTGGCTCAAAAATTATTTCTATAGTCAAGATGTCTTTGGAATCTCTGTTGAGAATTAACTATTTCTTCCCATAGCACTTCGTTACAGCTCCTACAGCATTTTACTCCTGTAGTTAAATTTCACTGTATCAAAGATAGCAGTTTACTTAGCTGAAGAGGTAGTGTCTTGCTCCTCTTTATGTCCATCAAACCTAGCACAATAAATAGCTCACAGTTGTGTTCAACCACTGCTGGTTGAATAAATGCAGTTATGCAGGCAAGAAACTCAGCTATTAACAAGACAATGAAAATTAAGCAAATAACACTTTTCTCACTTGGTTACTTATTTCTTTCTATTGTACTTTGCAATCCCCTTCTTGTTCTTCCTGGCAGTCCATGCTCCTTCCTTCTTTTAAAATGTTCTTCATTGATGAAGAATATGTTCTTTCTTCAATATATATAAATATATAGGTCAATGCAAAATTCAAGAGCAGAATAGACCAGTACTGGACAGGATGGCCCAGCACACCCACAGTGGAGACAATATTTGAAAGTAGGCTGTAGAAGTATCTGTAGATCCCACCATGCCTAAAAGAAGTGCCAACACATATCTGTCCTAGGCTAAGAGTCTGAGTATATATGAAGCAACTGTAGCATTTTTTTAATCTGTAAAATGAGATGGATCAGATAATGTAAATTTATTTTCAGTACTAATATTCTATGAGTACGCCTCTGCAATTATATCACATTTGTAATATATATTATCCTTTTTGGGGAGTATTTGCATTTTATAAGAGGCAGCTCTCATAAAAATTTGAGGACAGAAGATCTGGGTTTCATTACCAGCTCTGCTATATGCTAGTAACTTTTCCTCTGTGGTCTTAGTATCCTCAAGTGTAAAAGAGGGATAAAAATTTTCACACTATTAGCATATATTAAAGTAGTCTATAAATTTTAAAGCACTATTTAAATTGTGATATAATTTTACTCATCTTGAATAAGTATGGCAAACAAATCTTTGACTCAATGTTAACATTAGAAATAACTGTTCTTCAAATCCATTCATGTATACACTTTCCCCATACCTTTCTAGTGGGGAAAAAAGTCATTTGAAAACTTCCAACCAACCTTGTCACAGTACAATGAGTGGAAAAATAGAATTTTCTATATCTTCATTTGGACTAGGAGTTTATAGAAGGTGAGAGGGCGAGGTGGATGTAGAGGAGGGTGATCATACCAGTGTAAATTCCAGAAAAAGTAATGGGTCTGGGAAAGACCAAGAGTAAAGGCCAGAAGAAGAGCACTAACCAGCTGTGGTTCCTTCCCATCTAGGTAACTGCCCTGTACCTGCCCTCCTTTGTAGGTAGACAGGCAACCCTGGTTCTGCGTTCCCCCCACATATGAATATACTATTTGTATATATTAATTTACGTTTGTTTATTCCTTTGCAGTGTTCTTGAATCTTGCTATGTGCACTCTGTTCCTCCCCTTCTCCTCCCCTGCTGAGTGGAAACTTATTTGCATTTACTCTGGGTATCTAGGACACTGTTCTGTAACTAGTGATTGCTTAATAGATCTTGTTTTCTGACTTCCCTTAGCATGTTCCCTCCCCTTTAAGAAGATTCTGGATGTCCTCAAACCCTGCTACTTGTACAGCCTCCTACCCTGCCTGAAGAGCCCCCTGGGGCCTGAGAAGCTCCTCTCTGCCCTACTTTCCTCCTCACTTGGTCTCGGTGGGATTCTCCCAGCAGAAGTTGAAGATGCTGATGGAGCTCTCTAGGGCATGTGCACACTCATCTGGCTTCTTATCCCCAGGAAGGCCAAAAACACAGAGGAACATGCAGCCCTGGGACAGAGAACAAAGAAGGAAAAGGAAGTTTACCTGGGGAAGTAATATGGCTTACTGCAAGTGAACCAACTCCCCTGAATGAAGCCAGGCCCTTTCTTGACTGGTCTTCTGTTAGGAATGTAGGGTTCTACAAGATTCATGAAATGAATGCTCTAAGCCACATCAACATGGAGATTTTAAGAAAAAGAAATAAGATTTTAATTTAACTAACTATTCAAAGAATTAAAATTTAAAACACAAGAAAAATTAATGCCAAGAACTTTTCAAAAATTCAATCTCTAGTGTATACCTTGAGCTAAATCTATGTGCCCACATTTTCTTCACGTATAACGTCAAGTATTGAAACTGCTCTTTTTCAAGCTCCTTAATTATCTGAGAAAGGTCTAATTACATTTACTCTACTAATAGAGCCAGAAAAACATTCTTTATGCTTTCACAAGAATTTTTCAACAAGACTTGAATCAAAAAGGATATAGAGAGTAACCCTCAATTACCCTGACAATTAACTATCACATTTCATTCCTTGACTGTTATTAGTTGAAGTTTTAATGTAAAATAGCTTATTGCAAAATAAGTAGCAGGGACTGTGACTTACACTTGTGTTATGTGACAGGTAAACTGGTCACACAAGACTATTTTTCTTCACTCGCCTTTAATGCTGATGGGACAGGTTCCCTTGTACTTACTTTCTCAAACATAAAGATCCGGCTCAGCTGGCCACCCCCTTTCTCTATGACTGTGGAGATATATAACGCAGCCTCCTGGATAAGATGACACAAATGCAACATCCACGCTGTCTTGTGGAACTCTAGGCTGACTAAAACCATAGTCACGTTACGAAATTCAGATATATACTCCATAGGCTGGCCTTCATCAATCTACAAAGACACAGTGAGTTACCTTGCCTGTATTTTCAACTGCCAGTATCCTGTTTAAGAATTCTACATTCCATGGTGAGTAGGAAAAAGGGTGTCAGACAAAATCTTAAAATTCAGATTTGAGAGATATATAAGATATAAAAACCAGTGCACTTGGAATGAAAACTGTTTGACTTTAAACCTAATTCACTGATGAAACTTGTCAAGCTTTTATGTTTTCTTAAGAGTTAGTTTCATGTTTCCAATTCCATTAGTCATTACATCACTTACTAAGGGATTAATGTATGTTTATATATATATATACACAATCAGTCAACACACATTAAATAACCAAGCATATACTTTGTACCCTGCTATACAGCATATTAGTTTCTTGAGTGACAAACTGAAAAACAAATATGGCTTTTACATTCTAGGACTGAGAAATCTAACTGAAGTTATAAGACACGTCATCACTGTAACTGGTACAGATGGGGAAATCTGCTTGTATTACAATGGAGTGCGGGAGACAAACTGGATCAATGAAGAAAGGCCATCACATATAAATGTACACCTGTTTACACAAACACATGCACAGTCTACATGATGACTCAAAAACAAGGAAACAACCTTCTTCAAAAGGTTTTTCATGATGTGCTTCCGCAGAGTTTGCTCAAGTGCAGAGTCTGGATCCAACTCCAGGGCAGTTCTTAGAATGTCTGAGAAAAGGAAAACAAACAAAATGTCTCCAGCCATGTTGAAAATTAATCTTTAAAATTTTAAGCTTGGGTAGAAAGACAAAGTAACTTACTAGCACTTGTCCGGTAATGTGGCAGATAATTGAGACACTTGTGAAAATGTTCATCGAAATCAAATGGGCCAGTGATCCGCATATCTCTTAACTACAGAAAGAAAAGTGCTCAATTCTATGTCTACCCACCAACTGGATTACCTTTGGTTCCTTAACAGAGGGACTGAGGATGCCATCTCCTTTATTATTTATCTTTTCAGCCTTACTATTCTGCCTCATCTATCTTTCTGGGAGAATATCCCCCATGTCTCTCCAAAATAGAGTTCAGATGGTGGTTGTTTTAGTCAGGCAATATGTGACCACTACCAGAGCACTGCCTATCGTGTACAGTAGGAAGGCCTTTTCAGAATGTGCAATGGATGGGGCCAGTCTCCTACCTTCACAGCTTTATGATCCTTCATGATTTCTACTTCAAACATGTACTGCTTGCAGAGTGTCCAGCAGTTCCAGGACAAGACAATCTCATTTGCCTGAGCCAAATGCTGAGCTAACCGGACATCATCTACATCCCTCCCAATCACCAAGAGGTACTGCCGCTGCTCGTCTCCAACAATAACCTGGGAAATTCGACCTGCAGACAGACCTATCCAGAAAAAAGGAGACAAGTGGTGAATAGCTGAGCTCAATTGACTATGCAAAGGGGGGGCTCTCTGGAATCCTCACATTGCTCTCTGCATCATGTCAATCTTGTTATTGCCCACAGTTGCAGAAATATTATGTGAGCTCACCTTGAAAAATAACACCTTGCCTTTCTTTCTATCTCAAGCACTCCTACAGACAGATATTCAAACAAGTCTGGGTTGTATGGGGGAAGAAATGAGATCCTAGGCTTCTAAAAGCCTTGTCTCTAAATTGCTTTTCTAGTGGACAATTATGTCCTGCTGGCAGAGACCTAATGGTTATGCTCAGAAACTGCTGTCACAGTGACACCATCCCTCCTCACATGTAACCAGGGCTCATGAGCAGATAATCAGTATTTTAACAGACATGGGCTAAGTCACCCAATCCAAACTAAAAACAAGGGAAAAACAGTTTTAAGAGAATGGCAGAGACATATGCTTTTGGCCAAGAGAGAAAACAGGTAGTTAATTTACCATAATGCTTGGAACAACTAATAAACTGGGAAAAATACATGAAATAATTTTCAATATATTGGGATGTCAGGTAATAGAGGCCAATGATGCCTGAGAAATATGAAAACAGGGTGCACCCTCCAATACCCTAACTACTGTCAAGTTTCCAGGACACATCTCAGGGGGTGGAGACCCAGGGGCAGCCCAGAAGACTCCCTGAGTTGAAGAGACAAAACTAGGAGTCTGAGGCGGCCAAGGGGGCTAGAGGTCCTAGGGCACTGAGTACTGAAAAGAAGTGCACCCAAAGCACTCCAGCAATCTGTACAGGTTCCCTCTCAAGTTTTCAGCTGAGTACAGTAAGTGTATCAATGTGAGGAAACCACCTGAGGCCAGGGAAAGAGTCCCCTGAAAAGGTTAGAAGGAACAATCCCTGATATCACACAGGGCTGGGAATAGTTCCTGTTTCCACTGGCCAGAGTGTCAAACTTAATAATTCACAGGATATTGAAGGGGTTTCCCTCAGGAATGGGGCAAAACTAGCACTAGACTAAACACAACTCTGGTCACATCCAACAAAATTTAAAAGCGAAACCTGAAAGGATCAAGTTATCTACATCTTAGAATGAAGTTCGAGAATATTATGGCAATAATTTATAAATCTGGCACTCATCAAGGTAAAATCCATAATGCCTGGCACCCACCAAAAGTTACCAGGCATGCAAAGAAAAAGGAAAATATGACCATAGTGAGGAGAAAAATCAATCAATCAAACCTAAACCAGAATAACACAAATGATAAAATTAGCAGACAAGGACATTAAAAGAGTTATAACTACACTTCATATATTCAAGAACCTAGAGAAAAGACTGAACAACTAGAGACATGAAAGATAAAAAAAGGACCTAAATCAAACTTCCAAGGATGAAAATTACAAAGCTTGAGATAAAAATATACTAGATAGGAATAGAGGCAATTACCTAAAGGTTTGTAAATCTGAATAAACAGCAATAGAAACTATCCAAAATGAAAGATGGCAAAAACATAAAAACAGTGAACACAGCACCACTGAGTCATGGGACAATTTCAAGCAGCCTAACATGTGTGTAATTAGGCAGAAGAGGGAAACAGAAAAAATTATTTGAAGAAATAATGGCAGAACATTTCCTAAATTTGATAAAAACTAAAAACCTAGAGATCAAAGAAGCTCAATGAGCCCTAAGCACAAGAAAAAAACACACACAAAAAAAAACAAAAAACAAAAACAAAGACAAAATAATCAGAAGACCTAAAACCAGTGATAAAGGAAAAATCTTAAAAGCAGCCAAAAGAAAAAAAAGACACATTATATACAAGTAAATAAAGATGAAGGCAGATTTTTTTGTTGGAAACATCACAGGCTAGAAGATAGCATAACAACTTTAATGTAAGAGAGAAAAAATTCCTGTCAATCTAGAATTTTATACTCAATGAAAATACCTTTCAAAAAGAGGTGAGCCCTAGCTGGTCTGGCTCAGTAGTTAGAGTGTAGGCCTGTGGACTGACTTGGGTTTGATTCCCATCAAGGGCATGTACCTTGCTTGCAGGCTTGACACCCCCCCCCACCCCCCCCACCCCCCCCCACCCCCCGGCAGGGCATGTGGAAGGCAACAAATCGATTTCTCTCTCTCACATTAATGTTTCTCTGTTTCTGTTTCTCTCTCTCTCCCGCCTCCCTCTTCCACTCTCTCTGAAAAGCAATGGAAAAAATATCCTCAAGTGAGGATTAAAAAAAAAAAGAGGTGAAAAAATAAAGATTTTTCCAGACATACAAAAGCTGGACTAACACATCTCCAGCAAACTCATACTATGAGAAATGTTAAATGAAGTTCTTCAAACAGACAGTAATAAGTATTGACAAAGACATAGAGAAACTGGAACCTTCATATATTGCTGGTGGGAATGTAAAATGGTACAATCACTTTGGAAAAAAGATTAGCAATTTTTAAAAATTTATTTATTAACTTTTAGAGAGAAAGAGAGATAGAAACATCAATTAGTTGTTCCACTTATTTATAAATTCATTGGTTGATTCTTGTATGTGTCCTGACCGGGGATTGAATCTGCAACCTTGGTGTATCCAGATGACACTCTAACCAACTGAGTTAACCAGTCAGGACAAGATTAGCAATTTCTTAAAAAGGTAAGCATACATCTACCATATGATCTAGACCTTCCACTCCTAAGTATTTACCCAAGAGAAATGAATACATATGTCCATACAAAAACTTATACACAGATGTTCATAACAGCCAAAACCTCACCACTCAATTATCCATCAAAAGTGAGTGGATAGTGGCTCTATGAAGCATGCCCACACCTTTCCCAACCCCCTTTTCCCCAGGGCTTACTCTCCCCTCTGGGCTTACCTCCTCTTCCTCTTTCATCTCTAAAGGTGATTATCTCTCTCTCCTCTAAGCTCCAAGGGCCCGTCTTTTGCTATAAGTTGTTTCCTGTGCCCATTTCTTCTATATCTCACTTTTTCTGTGACTTTCTAAATAAACTTTCTCTTATAATTTGAGTCTTGGCTCTTTTCCTAGCCAGAACTTTTTTAAAAAAGTGAAGTGGATAAATAAATTGTAGTATACCCATACAATAAAATACTACTTACTTTTTCTCAACTAAATTTTGGAGATATCAGAACATATTTTTTTAAGTTGAAGAAAATCTCATTGAGCAGACATATTTAGTATCCTACAGATGGGTTGTTTTCAATCTTTTATTATAAGCCACATTGCAATCAATAATATTGTACATATGATATTTCATATATCCTCAGGTATACCTATAGGATAAATGTTCAGAAGTAGGATTGCTGGGATAAAGAATAAATGCATTTGCCCAGCTCGTGTGGCTCAGCTGATTGAGCGTTGTCCCATGCATAAAAGGTTGCTGGATGGATTCCCTGTCAGGGCACATGCTGGGGTTGTGAGTTCAATCCCTAGTAGGGGGTGTGTAGGAGGCAGCTGATCGATGTTTCTCTCCCATCGATGTTTCTATCTCTCTATCTCCCTTTCTCTCTCTCTCAAATCAATAAAAATATATTTAAAAAAAGATGCATTTGTAATCTTGATAGAGATTACTGAATCATCCTCCATTGTATCATTGCTGATTCCCATCAGTATCACATAAGAAGGCTTACTCTTCACAGCCTCAACAACTGTGTGTTTAGCATCTAAATTTTTGTGTATCTATAGATAAGAAATGATCTCAATTGGCATTTTTCTTTTTATGAAGTTGACTATCTTATGTATTTCTGTGTCTTTGTACTACTTATTCATGCCCATTTTTCTCTTAGAATGTTAGTCTTTTAAAGTTTCTATGTTTTTAAAAATTTATGTTCTTTCTACATTAAAAAAATTCACCTTTGCCTACATGATATGAGTTGCAAATATTTTTTTCCCAATTTTTCATTTGAAATTTTTATAGGTTTTTTTTTTTTTTTCAACTGGATCTCTTTTAGTAGCTACTACCTATCTTTAGCTGCAAGTCCTGGCCTTCTTTGGTATGGTAGATCCCAAATTTCTCCTGTATCTCCAGACTACATTTTGCAACGAGGGTAATGATGTCACTCAGTTGATTCTGTTCCACTGTCCAGAGTGCCAGGAGCACATTCCCTGCAGAGATACAAGATAGGCTGACAGAGATCAAATACCTGGACTCACCTGACCAGCACAAAATCCCTAATAATACAGAAGATATCATGCAAGGTGTCAGGCAAGATTTCTTAGCTCTATACATTATGCTAGGTTAAAATATTGCTTTAGATCCTCAATATGATTGAGCATATAAAAACATGACTAGGTAGAAGCTGAAATGTTACTAAGGTTTAAGGATAGTTATGGTAATCTTCCTTCCACCAGTATACTAAAAGAAGGGGAGAGGTACTAGCAAAGAAGTTCACAAAATGTAGGTTCATATTCAAATAGAATTTTATGGCTGGCTTAAGTTTAAATAAAGAGATGGTCCAACTCTGTGACATAAAGCTGTTAATGACCCTAAGAGTTCTCCAGATAGGAGACTTTTTACTCCCTGTCTTACATTTAGCTTTTGCTACTAATGACCAAATTTCTCATCAGTTTATTCATGAATGCTATATAGGCACTTGTTTTTCTGCCATTTAATCTAAGCAAAATGTAAAGCAATGTGAGCTTAATATGGGCAAGGCTTTTCCATTAGACTGGGAGGTGCTTTGTGGTGGATATTGTGTCTTTCTCATCTTTATTTCCCCAGGCCCAGCATATATTAAATAACCCAACAATGCTGAATAAATATGTCAGACTCCACCTAAATATAGTCTTCCTCACTGCCAGTCCTTTAAATATTCAGAAAAAAACAAATAATACCTGTGATATTTAGAATATCCCCTCCAAAACAGAGCACATCTGAAATTAGGTAAGGGAGAGAGGGGAAAATAAGTCAAAATCAGAGCTATACCAGATCACAGAAGAATCATACACGATCAAAAGAATGACCTACCGAGTTTTTCCTTACATCTTTTCTGGTCTGTTTGTATATTCCAAGGCTTTGGTTCCTCTTCCTTCCTCCTAGCTTCTCCCCAAATGTGTCTTTACTTATATCACCTTCTCTAAAATGGCAGAAGCACTTCTATTCTCTTCAAAGCCATCCCCTTATTTGTGCTCTGGATCCTAGCCCAGCTCACCTTCTCAAGAACTTCCCTCCCTCCCTTATCTTCTCTCTACTGGATCATTCCTATAAATATTTTAAAAAACAAAACCAAAACACAGCAAAATTAACCTACCTATTCTTGACTTTATCTTCTTCTCTAGCTATTAGGGACATTTTTGTGCTACATTCCCAGCAAAAAAATTCTCAAGAGTTGACTATATATAATTTTCTCCTCATATGCTATTTACTCAAATTTTTTCTCTATCATTCACTTCTCATCTTACTCCAAGTGGACTTCCATCTCTGTCACTTCATTAAAATTATTAAGATCATCAACAGCATTTATCTTGCTAAATTCAATTTTTTCTGATCTCACCATATTAGACACCTTTCATTTTTCAACCCAGCTAGCCGCCACCCTCTTCTAGAGACACTACTTTCCCTTTGGTTTCATGAATACCACAATACCCTACACCTCACTGTCATCTTACAGTCTCCTTTGTAGGTTCTTTCTCCCTAGTCATAATTCTCCTCTGGAGTTGCTCAAGCCTCAGTCTTGGGTTCTTTCTCTTTATTTATACTCTCCCCATCAACGCACACTTTGATTTCTCTATTTGAATGACTTATTGATAGTTCAAGCTCGATATACTCAAAACAGAATCCTGATTTTCTTTCTCAAAGCTCAGACTTTCCCATTTTGGTAGGTGATGCCACCATCAATTCAGTTATGAAAGCTGAGAACTCGAGAGTCCCTTTCCTCACCACTTCCCACTGAAATCCAATGCATCAGCAAATCTTGTCTATTGAACCTGCAAAATATACAGGATGTCCCCCTCCAAAAATGTGTAGACACTTTAACAGCTGATAGTTCAATTTTGAAAATGAAATGCATTTTAATAAATACCGCCTTTATAACTATTCAAAGTGTGCATATACATTTTTGGGGGGAACACTCTATAAATCAAATCAATCCATCTCCATATGACTCCACTGCCGTATCTTGAGACGAAATGTTTTCAACCTTGACTGCACAATGAAACTTTTAAAATGCAGATTCTGGGCCTACCTCAAGATATTCTAATTTAATTGGTCTAGACATCAGGATTTTTAAACGCCCCCAAGTGGTTATCTAATGTGCTGCCAAGGTTGAGAACCACTGCCCTAGACCAAATCTCCATTATCTTTCCACAGCTGCTCCAATGGTCTCTTCCAGCTTCCATTCTCACTACCTACCCTTCAACAGCTCCCTATAATCCAATCTCTATGAGGCAGCTAAAATGAGCTTTTAAAAAATGTAAATCGGATCATATCACTCCCTTGCTATAACGCTTCCACAGTTTCCCTTTGTAAGAACATGTATAATCCAAACTCCTTACTATGGCCTATACAGCTTGAAGATCTCCAACCTCACCTCAAGCCACTCTTCCTCCACTAGCTATGCTCTAGCTACACTGGCCTTCTCAGTTCCTAGAACATGCCAAGTTTTCTCCCATCTCAGAGCCTTTGTACTTGGCATTCTTCCGTCTGAAGTGCTTTACCCTTGGCTCTTCACAAGGTGTTCCTCTTATCACTTACGTCTCAGCTTAAACACCACCTACGACTACCCTAATACAGAAACTCTCATCCTATAATTCTTCTTTTTTTTTTTTACCATTACACCCTATTTATTTCCATTATAGAATATATAATCTATAAGTAGCTTGTTTATTCTTTGTCTCTCCCACTAAAATGGAAACTCCACAAGGGCAGGTACTATGTCTTATTTACCTGTCTTATTAGTACCCATAAGTTCCTGGTGTTACAGTTCCTACCTAATTCATAATTTCTGTCTCTCCCTTTCATCTATACATGGTGAGAAAAACTGAAAGACGTTTAATACTTGCTCCTCGGGGGCAAGGGGTGAGTCAAATAATTGTTTCTAAAGGAGATGCCACAAAGTAAGTATTCTGGTGAATCTCAGAACGATGGACATAACTGTATCGGGCACTGTCAGTAAAGAACAGGAATATAAATATTAAAGAGTATAGGGCCAGAGTCATTTCTGGCTGAGTAGGCCTAACTAGACTGAAAGGTCCTCAAGAGTAGGTTTTTGCATCCTCTGCACCTATTACAGTGCATGTCACAGAGTAGGTACTCAAAATATGTTTACTGATCAAATAAGGAGTTTCTTTTCTGGATTAGGCAACTATGCCCTAAGCTTAGTACATGGCAGAAAATAAACACTCATTCCTGCCTTCCAGGATCAAAATGCAATACTGGCATGGAAAGGCGTTTTATAAATTACATCTGATAAATACACACGAGGCACATTACATTGTTGTTAGAAGAGACACCCTGAGGAATACTTTATTTTGAAATAAAATACAAACATGCAAAGTTAAAATGATCTGTATTCCTGTTTCTGATCGTTGAGCCAACAGGATGTGAGACTGGACAGAATGGCAGACCCAGGCAAAGACCTAGCTTGTCAATGGCAACCTGAAGAACTGATATGAGTAACACTGAGAGAACGACCCTTTAGGACCCCTTTTGCAGTCCCCCAGGCCCCCTTCTGCTAGGAACCCTCAGGAGCCCAGACCACACCTCCTTCGCTCCCCCACGGTGGTCACTCACGCTCCACGATGTCGCTAACGTAAGAGCTGAAGATGTGGGCCAGCTTGTCCATGTCACGTTCCGACTTGCAGGTCAGGCTGAACCTGTCCGTTAACGCTGTAAACCCTGACCAACACAGCAAATAGTACGAAGTCAGCCGCCGATCCTAACCTTTCAGGCTCTCACACCGGTGTGAAGGGAGCGGGTCCCTTGGAGTTTGGCGACGCCGGTACCCTCCGAGGGGGCGGGGCCGGGCAGCTTGCTGCCGCCTCCGGGGATCCCGAGGGGCCCCCCTCCTCGTCTCCAGGCGCCGCGAGCGGCGTCCGCGCCCCTTCTCCTCCGAAGCCAGCCGCCCCTCCCCCACCATCCTCTAGGCTCCCTGACCACAGCGGCGCCTGTAGGATGTCTCCCCATGGGAGAGACACACCGCTTGCAAGGGGAGCGGATTAATGCGTTACGGAGAAGTCCTATTTTGAACTGGAGAACAGGCACCGTGCGTCCTCTTACATCCCCCATCTTCATATCATGGCACACGCACTCCATAAACACCTGTTAAATGAACGGGCTCTCGAAGCACCTGCTCAAGTTCTCTAACTCCTACAACAATGGGGGGGGGGGGGGGGACACATACTTGTCGACCCAAAGAATGAATTAATTTCGCGAATACAATGCGTGAATGAGGGAAAATACTTATTGGAAAATGCTCCGTATTGGGAGAAACTTGGATTCCGTCGGCCGTGCGGCTCCGGGAAAGTCCTTTCCCTGTTACGATTCTCAATTTCATCATTTCGGAAGAGAACTCAAGGGCTAAGCCAGATCATCCCTAACGGCGTCCTCCCGCTCTGGAAACGGCGCAGTTTCCCGCGGGGCGGGGCGGGCCAGGCCTGCAAACGCCCGCCCCCCCGAGCGGAGGCCCAACGGCCGCCCGGCGGGCGGGGCGGAGGGCGACACCTCCCCTCGCCCTCACCCGTCACGTGGACGCCAAGGAGGACGCCCTGGGCCGTGGCCAGCTCGGGTTCCGCCGCCGGGGACTTCCCGAAGACCAGCAGGTCGGGAAGCAGCGCCGCCAACCGGGCCTCCACAGGCCAGAGCAGCGGCGCCCTCACCCGGTCGCCGGTCGCCATGACAGCGGCAGCTTTGCCCGCGGAACTACCGGAAATAGCGTCCCCCAGTATAGCAGCCAATCCGCATGACGGTCCTGGTGGGGCCCTCCCCCGGACCAATCAGTGTGGGCTTTCTTGTGGCGGCGCTGATCTAAAGCTGCCGTGGGCCCCGCCCCACCTGCCTCGGAACCTCCCCCTTTGCTGTGGCTTCCGGGGCGGGGGGAGGGGCGGAAGGCGGGGCAGCCGAGAGCAGGGCTGTCAAAGCCTGTGCTAGTGAAGATGCCTCTCCGACAGAAGGGATCATCTGGGACGTGTCAGTAGGGTGGTCTCTGCGTCGTATCACGGGTAGAAACCGGCCTTCCCTTAATTTCTAAGGACAAGTTCTACTGGCACCTGGCTAAAGCACACTCAGGATGGTTTTAAACATCGTTAGATTAAGGCTATTTTACTGTTGGTCTGTTTCAATTGTTAGGGGAGAGATTCTTCTGTTTCTGTTGTCAGCAGGATAGGTCTATTGGGTCTCTCATGGTAGGGCTCCCTGTGGCTGTGTTTTCTCTTAATTCCTGGTTCTGACTTTTGTATGATAATGACTCTAAGGTTGACAGTCTTGCTCAGATTCATGCAGAACACAAAGCCGTATGAGGATGAGCATGCAGTGTATTTTTAACAATCAGAAAAGCATTTTAGTCTTTTCTACAGAAATAAAAAAATCTAAAAATTTTATTTTCACTATAGTTCTACACCACCTAATAAATCAATGCTGTTTTGGAGGGCTAATTTTACTCAAGGAATTACTTCTTTGCATTTTGATTAACACTTCCAGTAGTAAGACCAAATATATAATCAGCCCACAAGTGACAAAATACTTGTCAGCAGGGTAAGAAGGCCAAAAGGGAAGGAAAAGAGATTAAAAGGAGAGATAGCTAAGAGGCCTGGACACTACACATGTCTGTCTACAGAGATCAATTTCAACATTATAAACAACCTAGAACCCAAGAGATGTAGACGTCTCAAAATTCAAATCACTTTTTAGTATTTTTATAAATTTATTTTAAAAAATAACAATTGCAATGACATCAATGATCAAATCACCTGTACTCCCCCTATTGCTGAGGGGAAAAATATATATAATTGAGTCCCAAAGGAAAATCAAGACATTATTATTATCAGGCACTCAATAGCCAAAAATGTTGGTCCAGTGGTATAGACACTGACATGTTCAATGTACCAGTACAATTAAAATATATACACTTACAATTATCCTGCAAAAAAAAGCACTCAAGAAGTGAAATAACTATGTATTAAACCAATTATTCACTCATCCATTCACTCTTTCTACATCTAGAAGTCATCACTACAGTCACAAGGATATATGAATAAAAGAACTTCTGGCAACAAATAAAGAAAAAATCCAAACCTCAACCCCCCCCACTTTGTGGGTTATTACGGTGTGCTAAAATGACCACAATAAAAGGGTCATGAGTTAGCTGAAATGCAATGACAAAATGACAACTGAAGCATTTAATTTTAAACAAAACTCAAATGCATGAAGAAGTAATTCTGCTACAATGAGGTTGGAATCACTATGTACAAACTTACAGACACAAATAAATAGCATTTTAGAATTGCTATTGGCTTAAGTACTAGAAATTAGGTCTGAGGAATCTTTCTGAACTCTGTACCTTAAAGATTCTTAAACAAACCAAGGGATAGAAATTCCTTTGTTTTTAGTAATCTATCATCTGAAAAATTTGGGGATTACTGGATAAAGTTAACATCTAAAACTCATATAGAGCCAGAAGTTTCTAGTGAGCCTACCAAAGAATCAACCCCTCCACTCCCCCACATCTGGAAGCCAGATGATTGGATTCCAGGAACTAGAAAGATACTTCACTTCCTGCTTTCTTTGCATAGCTCTGTCCCTCTATTTCTACCATTACAATGCTTTCCCTTTGTGATGTTTCCTTTAGAGAGTTAAGTATTTTCTCTCTCTTAAAACAATAAGAGTAAAATATAAAAAGACCCAATCTTTACTCTTGGTATTTAAGTCAAACCCAAACGTTCCTCAAAATAATTTTCCTTTTGTTTTCACGATAAGCAGAAACTCTTCTGAAATATATTTCTACCGGGGTTCAACATCTAGAAAAGAAATGAGGCACAACCCATTCTGGGAACTGTGGCCCAATTCCCTTCCCTACAGGCACCTCTATTTCCAGTCTTTAATTTGTCCCCAGAATGTAGATGCAATGTGAAAACTTTCCTGCACAAGGCATATGGAGAAAGGGGGGAAGCAAATGGAAACTGGCACCGAGTCAGCTGCCATGGGAAGCATGAGTATGTCCGTTTTCTGGGGCCAGCACAAAGCGTTGCAGGAGTGAAGCCAACATCCACCATAAGCTCGAGCAGATAACCTGGAGACCATCCAGGACAGCTTGATCGAACAGTGCTTTCCAGAAATTGTCAAGGACCAAATCTCAGACTTCTACTTTCCGTTGTTAAAAGGTTATAGTGTAAATGTATTCTCTTCATTTTAATGATCCATCCTAGGCATCCATCCACTGAAGAATCATGCTATATGACAACACATGGGTGTATATACTACTCTTTTTCTAGACTGAAACACATAAACCCTTCTGTTTTCCAAATGTTGTCACCAAGCCTCTGATTGAAAATCTCTAGTTTGCCTCTCTGTTTAGGAGTTACTACAAATGTCCTCAGCACTTCAGCACAGTTGTATTGTTTTGTTCTCTACTTAGAAAGTTTCAAGGTCCAATACCTTCTAAATTGTATTAAAGTAACCATAGTAAGAACTATGGTCCAGATGACCTGTCAACAGATGGACAAGCAGATCACAACTGGTCAAAGCTAAAAAAGATTCAGCAATTATTGTTTTTAATGCTTGATTCTTTTATCATTCTATTCCCAGAATTAGCTTTTCCTTCGCTGGAGTCCAAAAATACCAACCTATCATCTGGGCAAACAGAAATTCTTATTATTACCACAGATTATATGAATGTATCTCAGAGAATTTATTATTTCCATATTACGAGATGGAACTTCCATGCCCAGAAGTCATCTCTGAATACAAAGTGTCCATTCACATAGCCTGAGATCCCTTGTCAGAAGGATGGAGGATGGTGTTTAGATTCCACGGGAAGGAGTGGGCTGCAGCTTCCCTGATTGCAGTTTAGCTGGAGAAGGTTGTTCGTCCCTGCTGAGACAACTAGCTGGCTTCACCAGTCAGCATCTAAGTGCTGTGTGTGGTACTGCTGTGCTGGCATGAGTCCTTTGCATCATCCTAGTCCATGAAATGTCAATGCCATCAACAGTCTAAAATAGGTCCTGACTGAAGGGTGAGACAAAGCCTTGCAAGTTCAATTTGCCAGACACCACTGCAATTACAATACTGAGCCACTTATTAAAAACTAAGTGGGTTTCTGTCCTGTAGAAAAGGGCAGAATGTGATCATCAGTGTCCCATCGGAAGAAGTGATCAATTTCCTGGTATAGTGGTGAGGAACATGACCTTGATCAGCTCCATCACGTGGCCTGGGGTTAGGACACTCGGATGATCTGTGTCATTGCTTCTTCATCTGTTTGGTTTGGATCCTAGAGACAAAGAAAGCATAATAATGGTTAAAGTCCTTTGCAAAAGCAACAGGAACTTGTTGCTTTCACTACTTTATCATTAAGGGCATAGACACAACTTTGCCAAGTAACCCAAAGGCCTGCATGCAGTGTGCATACATGGATTAAAATGCAGCTCCATTTGGAAACAGGAGACAATAAATCTTATTCTTAAAAGGATTAAAAATCTGATCTAGCCTGCACTCCATTCCTGAACACTCCAGAGTTGATAGCAGACCTGTGTTGTGCTCTACCCTTAGTGTTTAAGGGTCCTTAGAAGCAGCTAAGAAAAAGAGAGAAGCCGTCTCATGCAGTACTTTTGTGTCATTATTTTACGATCATCATATTTCAATGCTGAGCACTTAGCAGAGCTAAGTGATTGGGATTTATTTAATGCACTCACTTAGTTAAAAGGTATAGTGTAACCTAGAGGTTACAGATAAACTTGGTGCCCAGATGGGTAAACTGATTTGCTTGGGCTAGAGTCAAAAAGTTACTCAGGAGCCCAGCAAGGACCAACTGCCAAATCTCTTGGTACCCATTTAATATTCTTTCCACTAAACTCTGCCTGCTGCCTCTCACAACCCGAAGTGTTAAGACAAGATTTGCCTGTGGAAGTTTTTTGCAACACTCCACAATAACTGCCTTTAGTTCTTCTACACCAAGGCTCTGAAGCCTCAATTGGCATGATCTAAGGATAAGCTGAAAGATTCTGAAGGTGGTAGGCCTGGAGCTTTGTCTTGGTCAATGAGTGAGAAAAACAACAGCATTTACTGAGCCCTCAACATGCACTAGGCTAAGGAGGCACCTAATGTGACTTACTACATGAAATTCCCACAACATTCCTGTGAAGTATCAACAGCACCCCACTTTACAGGTGAAGAAACTAAAAGAGGCTAAAAGACGCTAAGTAACTTGACTGAGGTCATATTGTTAGCACAAGGAATTAGCAGAGTTCCTGGCACAATGCCCACAGCTGGCTTCTCTACATCTATACCCTGCATAAAAGAGTAATGAGAAAGGAGTGGTTCTCACACTACACGTAGGAATTAATAGTATAGAAGGAATTAGTGCTCATGTGCAGGAACACCACAGAATACCAGTATGACTGGCAGGCATGATGAGGAAAAGTTCCTTGGATGTTGTACAGAAATAGTTTGTGATCTGATGCAGTAAAAATGAGAAACTAGCATGCATCCTTGAGCAGGGGCCTGAAACAATTATAAAAGCACTACCTTCTAAAGACTGACTGGGCTATAATGGAGGTGGGGTGTGATGGTCATACAGAATGAAGTAGCGGTGAGTGGGTGGCATCCATTAACTCAACAAACATTTACTGAGTGCTTGTTTAGGATGGGGCATTATGCTAAGAGCAAAACAATCCTTTACTCTTTACACAGCTAATAGTCTAGTGAAGGAGACAACCACTGCACAATTACACAAATAAGGCAGTTCAAATACTATTACACTCTAAAGAAAAGGTAGATGTGGGGAAATAATAGGGTAGGAGAGACATACTCTGGATAGGGTCGGCTAGGGATAGCCTCTCAGATTTAAACCAAGACCTAAAAGATGAGATAGCCATGCAAAAAGATGGGGAGTGAAAAGCTTTACAGATTGGCTGTTTTGAAGACAAAGGTCCTAATGGCAGGAGACAGAACAATGAACAGTACAAGCAAGAGCATAAAGACCAAGGAGTAGGAGGAAATGAAGCCAGAGGCAGGCAGGACCTAGATCATGCAGGACCTTGTTGGCCAAGGTAAACACTTTGGATTTTAGTCTTAAGTGTAAATGGGAAAGGATGGAGGGTAGAAGTTTAAGCAAGATGCTGATGTTATATGATATACATTTAAAAAAGATCACACTAAGATGTGGCTAATGGACCAGGGTGGCACAAGTTTGGAAGGGAGACCAGTAGGGAACTGTTACATTAACTGAAACAAGAGAGAGAGGATTAGACTAGGCTGACAGCAGTTGGGAGGGAAAAAAGTAAACCGAATCAGATTATATTTTAGAGATAAAACCAAAAGTTGGACAATTCTAGTAACTGAGTGGATGGATACGTCACTTGTTGAGATGAGTGGTTGAGGCATTAAAAAAAAAATCAAGAGGTCTATTTGGATATATTGATTCAGAAATGCTATAGAATAAAATCAGTGGAATTAGATGTAAGAACCAGTACAATATAGGAGTTACAGAGTAAATCCTGGAATTACACTGCCTGGGTCTGAATTTCAGTTGTACCATTTTATTAAGTATTTTACTTAGGCTAACTATTTAACCTGTTCAAACCTCCGATTTTACTGTAAAATGGAAACGTAATTCTTACCTCATGGGGCTTCAGGTTGCTGTAAAGATTCAGTGAAAAAAAAAAAATAGCTTATAAAAGCACCTAACATAATGGCTGGCACATAGCAGTAAAGTGTTAGCTGGTGGTGTTCTTTGAAAATCAAGATAAGTGAGAGTATCAAGAAAGACTATTAAAAAAAAAGAAAGTATTAATAACTGGCAAAGGTTGAGGGGGGAAAAAGGCCACTGGGTTAAAGACCTTTAAGTGCTTTAAGACAAAATGGACAGAATGTTGCGTCCAATTTAGAGAATAGCAAGAGAAAAATGCAAAGGCTTCAACCCAAGAAAATAGAAAGCAAGAAGAATGAGAGGTTTAAGCCTTCTTACCTGCATATGAGGACTATCCTTCTCCTTTGGAGAGAAAAACCGTCCACCTTCACCACGCTTCCGTGCCATGGCATGACGGTGCCGAGACTCATGCAGGTATTTCTAAAACAAGAGAAATAAAACCATTTAACTACTAGCTGGAACCAGCACAGTTATCTAATGCACAAGTTCCATCTTCAGTAGTTCAGAAAAGCACTGATTAAAGCCATCATGGGCACTTACGACTTTGAATTATGGAGAAAGCTTTGGGGAAAACACTAGATAGCAGCTTACCGTATATAACTACTATGAGAATGTAAATGCTAAATAAATATTATAAATTCAAAAAAAGACTACTCGAAGGTATCCCAGAGACAGCTAACTATCACCCAATATGTATATATCCGTTCCTTTGCTTTAATAACGGACCAAATTTTCCTTGGGCAAATGGCTGCTTAGTAAAAAGACTGCATTTCCTACCCTTATTTGCAGGTAACTGTGGCCGCGTAATTAAATTTTGGCTAATGAAATATATAAAACTTCCTAAAAGTTTCCTTGAAAGAGAGTTGCCTCTTTTGTTCCATTTGCTCCTAGGCTGGAGCCCAAGCAGCCATCTTGGACTATAAGTAGCGTACTAAGAATATCAGAATAAGACGGGGAGAATGGGTATCGAGGGCTGTGGAAATGTGCTACCAGCTCAGGACAATTTATCTCTGGACTTCTTTTATGTAAGAAAAACTTTTAAAATTTAAGCCAGTATTATTTTTTTGTCTCTGTAGTTGCAGCTGCATATAGCAATGACAAATGATAACTTTTGATAGCTACCTTCAGTTGTTTGGAAGGTACTCAAGGAAATAAATCATATAAAAGGTAATCACTTCTCAAAGCAGAGCCCTGGTACTCTCTTCCTACATCCTTCCCAATGTTACACATACCCTTCTTTCCTTTGGAATTTTCCCTTCTGCCTCTAGTTTGGCTCGGGCTTGCCTCCTCTTAAGTATGCGGTGGTACTGTTTGGCATTCACATAGAGAGGCTCTTCCTCGAGCATCTCTGCCCCAGGTAGAGGGATTCTTTGGATAGCAGGCACAGAGCCAGCACCAGGTACCATCTGTGTGAAGAGAACACTAGTTTATTAAAAAGTGACATGAAGTATGGACACAGGAAACAGTTTCTTAATCCATGTTAATCTAGTTTCTTCTGACTGCTACCAAGAGTAGCTTTTACAGGGTATTCAGTTAAATGCATTTCCTGGAGAACATTATGTTTTAGAACATAAAACTAAATGCATTTTAAACAAACATTACAGATAATTACATTATAGGGGGCCCAGGAGCCACACTAAGAAACAACATAACCTGATCCAAATTCTTGTCCACGCATGGCTCCAGTTTCTAGGAATGTCTGCTGCCATCTAGTGGTCCAGAACAGTAATCAAAGACAATAAAATAGTACAAAGGAAAATAGGGACAAATTTACCAAGTGCTACTTAATGCCTATAGTTATACAACTAATTAAGTTAACTTACTATATAATTCAATCCTAATTTTTCTAAACAAACAAAAACAAAACATTGTACTAAATGTATGATGAAACAAGTCTCCTTTGCCTCACTCCCTTACCAACTATAACAACTTTCAACATCTGCATTGTTTCTTCTGGTAGTTTCCTCCATCTCAGTGCAGGCTTCTATTACTCAATTCTTACGTTATCCATTTTAGGTACTACAGACTGACATCCTATTTTGACATATGAGGCTTTAGCTTTCACACACACCACCCAACTCTCCTTCCTTATCTTCTCAATGTATTTATACCACATATTTTTTCTTCTCTGATTATAATCTTTCTGAATTTTAGTTTACTTCTTGTTTCATCCACTAGAGACAATGTATTTTCCAACTGCCAAAGATCAGTAGTCTAACTCTCCCTATTATATCTCCAGCACCGAGAATAGTGCCTGGCACACAGTAGGTCTTCCGAATGAATTGTGGTCTGTTGTAATGTTTATTATAAAAGTAGATCGCTGTAACTGCCTTAAGGATCAATCTCAAGGCCAAGAAGTCAACATTATAAACAAACATCAAATTGCAGATTCAAGAATTTTGCAAAGACAGAGAGATATGTGGAAAAAGAAATTATAGGTGATAACAGTGAGCTGAAGAATCAATATTCTTACCATGACCATCCCTCCTGAATTGACCACATTGCCTGCCACTGGTAGTGTCACAGTGACAGTCCCTTGTCCACTGCTGGTTGTATTGGTGTTGGCTCCTGTCTGAACAATCTGTGCTCCTGCCAAACTGGCTGCTGGGATGGTGATCATGCCTGAAACAGGGACTGTAACTTTAAGAAAATAAAACATAAAACAAAAAACAGGTACACAGAAAGAAGGGAACAGAGTTAGGTCCTCTTCTATCTGGCACACTCATTCACCCTGGAAAAACATACTAAACAGCACAAGGGGGGAAAAAGCACTCACCCACTCTCTGCCTGGTTTAGTACATAAAACCCACATAATAATCTTTGAAACTATTAACTTTCTGGGTACTAGCTTTGAATAAATCTATCCTTGAAATGGATACTTTCCTGGGCATTACAATAATAGTTTTCAATGGATGGTGAGGCAGTTTGGAAGCTTCCTCTTCTATGGGTCAGTCTGACTAAAGCTATATCCAGTTTTTGTACATATGAACAATCTGCTTCAGGATGGAGATTTTATAAACCTGTAAGTTGTTCATCCTAAACTGACAATGAACCAGCCAGTTGCAGGTCTGAAACTTAAATCAAGCACCCCAAGTTCCCAAACTATCAACAGCAGCACGTGAGGAGGATGTGTTTGCCATTATCTGTTTGGGCTCCTGCCAGTGCTCAATCCAGTTCAGGCCCTCTCTTGAGTCATACACGAGCACTGTTACTGTATTCACTGGATCTTGCATACTGCTAAGTCTTTAATCTTAATTACAAATCAAACCTTTAGTCATGGAATATGAGATGTCCTTTTAAGATTTAACTATCTGACAAATGCCTCCAAAAGCTCTTAAGTTCAGTTTGAGGCACCTCCTCCTCTCAAGCCATATTTCATCTCTCCCTTCTGTTTGCATCACCTATTCCTAGGACATATCTCTATAAGAGCTCCGCACTATATGTGTTCACAGTATGCCTTCTTTATTAGACTAGAGGCTGTTTGAGGAAAAAGTTCTTCTTTCTTAGCAAAGTTCTACATACATAATAGGCATATAAGTCTTTTTGGAATAAATTAACAATGGAGTGGCACAGAAAAAAATACAACTAAGCAACAACACTCCAAATGCCAACTTGATGCTGATCCATTTCTCCCTCTACCAACGAAGAAACTCCTATTTCTAATCTTTTATTTAGAAAGTGTTAAGCAGAAGATTATTATATTAGTTCCAGGTGTAAACCCCAGTAAATAGACTTTACATAACTTACTAAGTGATCATCTCAATAAACCTCATACCCATCTGACACCATACATAGTTATTAGAATATTACTGACTATATTCCCACGTTGTACTTTACATCCTCATTAGGCCCAGTCTTTTAACTACCACCCCAGGGACTCCTACAAATGGAATTAACAATGGTCATGTATTGGTGATAAGGAACCAACAATCAATGGAGACATATTTTTTATTAAAAAATATGTCATGTAGAGGTCGCCACAAAATTTCTGAAGTATCATTTGCTTAAGGGATGAAGATGATGCCCCCAAAAGTAGACAGAAATGAATGGGCACACTTACCTTGCTGGAGAATGGTGCCATCTGCATTAACTGGCTGATAAACGATGGTCTGCCCTTCAGCAGTCTGTGCCACTTGCTGACCCTGGACAGCAATCTGCTGTTGTGTCTGTAGGAAATAAATCATGACACAATTTAACAGATTCTAAAACATCACAAAGAAAAGAACCATATAGTCTTTTTTTTTAACATCCTCACCCAAGGATATGTTTTTATTGCTTTTAGAAAAAGAGGAAGGGGGAGAGAGAAACACTGATGTGAGAGAAACACCAATCGATTGCCTCCCGTATGCACCCAGACCCGGAATCGAACCCTGAAACCCAGGCATGCACCCTGACTGGGAATCAAATGCTCCAACTAACGGAGCCACCTGGCCAGGGCTAGTCTTTTTCTTAAAAATATTTTTGATGGTCTTCTCCCCCATTTCTACATGTGAAACATGGCTCAGCTGTCGGACCCTTCCAAATCAGCTATGCTCCTGTGTCCACCACCTGGTAGAACTACCTGGCTCTGGCCAGCGGTGACGGCTGTCTGGGGCTGCTGGATGATGATCTGCTGGGTCTGGCCCTGCTGGCCCTGAACCTGCACGGCCTGCCCACCCTGGATCTGGATCTGTCCGGGTGGCACCAACTGTATCTGTGGAAGACAAAACAAAGAAAGCTTAGTACCTTGCTGACACTGGTATCTTTCGGTCCTAGAGCATTAGTTACCCAAATTACTCTACAAAGTGGAAAATGCTGTGAAGAGGAAAAAAACAAAACAAAACAGCAGTCCTGTTCTGCTATTATTTATGAGAGATAACTTGTTTTCCACTTATGAAACAATGGAGGAGTTCTGACTGCTGCCCGGATACTGAATGATATTACGGAATCAATGGCAGCTTTTTAAAGATGATACTGCTGGCATCGTGACATTTATTTTTAGAGCATGTTTATTTAAAAATACATTCTGAAGTATTTTTTACTGATGAAATGATATATTTTATATTCAAAATGATTCTTGAGAGAGTAGGTGAATACAGATGAAACTAGAAAGACTGATTATGTGCTGATAACTATTGAAGATGGGTGTGGTGATTCATCAGAGCATTCTCTTTTTTGTCTATGTTTGAAGTTTTCTCTAATAAAATGTTGGGGGGAAAATAAGTCATTTCCAGTTTTTCCAACTCTAAGCTGGAATTGTATAAAAATGTATACACCTCTATCAAGGAGGAGACCTCCTTGAAGGATGTATGTCTCAAGCCCCAGACCCTGCCAGATGAGCACTGGACCAATGGCAGTTGCAATCTCACTAACTCCATCCCCCCAAATTACAACAAGACAACATTTGAGGGCTAACAACTTCAATGTGAGTATTCAAACACAGTACAACTGTTTTCTCATCTTTAAACTAAGAACAAAACTACCTCCTCCCCTAAGTCATGAGGCCAGCTTTAGAACACTTTTAATGCTATTTAAAAATATTTAAGACACCACTTTAATAATAAACACCAAGATCGTGTCTTCGTAATTACAGTGGTTAAGCTTGGGCAGATGTGAAAAAGTGGGTCATATAAGGCTGGTTTGTTTTTTTAAACAAGTCAACAAAGTCTGGGAACCTTGGGCTCTGTGGTATTTATTACAGCAGTATTTATCAAAATAGGGTTCTGTGATTTCTTAAGTATAACTTAACTTCTGAAAGGGTAGGGTTATGAAGAGAGAAAGAACAAAATTAGACCCATAAAATAATTTCTGGAAGTGTTCGACTTCCCACTTGCAGGTTTACTTTAAGGAAGGGGCAATGTCCAAAAAAGATGACCAGAGAAAGCAAGAGTCAGAGAACCTCATTTTGAGTTTTCCCAAAAGTTTTCCAGGGAAGCCTCACTGTCCTGCAGATATCACTCCCACATGCTAACTGCCTTTACAAGGAAATTCTTCTTCCCAGTCCGGATTGTGCCATAACAAAAAATGTACATCTAATCCACATTAGTTCCTAACCTTGTTAGGTGAACTGTGTCTCACCCAGACTGTTGCCTAGTGTTTCAAGGTGATTGTAGCAGGTTATATTTTAAATCATATTTTAGATTTAATCAAGGTGGGATTCATTTTTAAGTTAAAGTTCAGAGATGGCTCCATCTAAATACGGCATTGCTATTTTTAGTTTATACCTTTCGTAACTGCTGTCATCATTTATGCCTTATTCACCACAACTGTGTTGAGCATTTTTATATTTTTAGTAACTGCTTTTGCAAGCTAATTTATGTACTGATATTAAAATGAAAAAGTTTGTTTTTAAAAATTTAAAATAGTATACAAAATCCTTAAACATGCAGGGAAGTTGAAGCTATCATATCAGACATACCCACAGTCACTGTTCAGATTTAACAAGCTAATATTCTGTCATATTTGCTTCGTTTAACATTCCCTTCCCAACTAAAAGGTAATCACTCTACTAAAACTGGTGATACTCCTTACAGAGCATATTTTATACAAGTATATCCATAAAAATATATAGTGCTGCTTAATAATTTTATAAATCTCAAGTAAATGGCACCATATTGTATCTTTTTATAATTTGCTTTTTTCAGTCAATGTGGTGGTTTTCAAGGTATAGCTAGTTGAAATAGAACTAGTTCATTCGTTTCATTTGGTATAAAGTATCACGCTAGATAATTATACTCTAACTTATTCATCCATTCCTGTTAACTTTTGGGTTTGGTACTATCCATGGTTTTTGGAATCCGGTAGGGATCTTGGAATATATTCCCCATGAATAAGGGGGATTACGGTAGTCAAATCAAAATTTTTTAAATGTCTTTTAAGAAATCCTTCTCTATCCCACTGCATAAAGAAAATTCTCCTGCGAAGAGAATCTAGTTTCCCAGTATGCTCTTTTACATTTAGATCTTTAATCTATCTAACAGGTATTTTTGTATATAGTATGACTAGAGATTTTCTTTTTCTGTATCACTTTTTTTAAAAATTAAAGTTGAGTTGATATACATTACATTAGTTTCAGGTGTACAATATAGTGACATAACACTTATATACCTTACAAAGTTTGATATACATTACATTAGTTTCAGGTGTACAATATAGTGACATAACACTTATATACCTTACAAAGTGTCACCATAAGCCAGTCTAGTAACCATGTCACCATAAAGCTATCACGATATTACTGATTGTATTTCCTATGTCATATGTTACATCCCCATGACTTATTTTATAACTAGAAGTTTGTACCTCTCTATGCCCTTCACCTTTTTCATCCTTCCCCATCGCCCTCTCCTCTATCATCAGTTGTTCTCTGTTAGTTTTGTTTTTTTTAGATTCCACATATAAGTGAAATAATTTACTTGTCATTCTGACTTATTTCAGTTAGCATAATACCCTCTAGGTCTATCCATGACGTACATCTATATAATTCTTAAACCATTTCTTCACTAATATTTTATGCTATTTTTGTTATATACCAATTTCCAATATTCTTGAATCTATTTCTTGGCTCTCTATGCCAGTTCCATTGTCTATATCAAGCCAGGGAGCCTAACCTAAAATTGTATGCAAAATTTTCCATGAATCTGGACATCTACACCTTTTCTAAGAGGGCACAGGATCTCGTTGGAATTCTAAAATAGAGGATGCAATGTAATAAAGGTTAAGAAGTACTTTTCTAAAAGAAATAGCTATTCAGAACACAATTCTTATAAAAAAGAATTGAAATCTTATGCATCGGAAGAAAGGCTATGGAATCTTACCTAGAGCCTTATATACGTAACAGAAAACAATTTTCCTAGGATGATTTGATTAGTTACCTACAGTCCTGCTTGGTGAGAGGAGAATAAAATAACCCTGTAAGAGACTCTTAAAGGCAAATATATAAATAAATTAACTAATTCCATAAAATCACAGAATTTAGAGCTGGAATGAACCCTAGAAATCACCTGATGTAAACTGCATTTTCAGATGAGAAAACTGACAATCAAATGACTTGGACAAGATCTGAAAGCTTGTTTAATGGCAGACCTGGGAATGAAAAGTCAGGTCACGGCAGCCCCAGCGCCATTCCTAGCACTAGCACATCGTCTCCATTCGAGAGTGGAAAGGAAGGCGTGGCGGGGGGACGACGAGGCGGCAATCAGAACAGAAATGAAATAGCAGTGTAAAATAGAGTCAAGTACACATACTAATTTAAAGCCTTATACATTTTTTCATGGAGAAATGTGGAAACTGTTTTTAATCCTAACTACAACTCTAGCGTGGCAAAAATATGCCAACAGCTTTAAAAATGCTCTTACTCCTTACCCAAGCAATCCCCCCCACTCCAAAGAAACTACCCAAAGAATTAATTCAACTGAAAAGAAAACTACCATGCTCAAGGAAATTTATAGTAACCTTACCTATAAAAGTAAAAGAAAGAAATAAATAAAAACAAAGTGTGCGTGGGGGTGGGTGGGATTGATGTGCCTCCCTTACAGGTAAGGATTTACCAAAACAAAAAGGGGCAAAGGAATGTGGAAAAATTAAAAGTCTGATTTATCAAGCAGTGTGATCATGGCTGACTTTTTCCAAATTATATTAAATTCCTCCAGAAAAGCTAAGACATTAATGCTATCACTTCAACTGTTAAAACAAAATATACACATATAGTATAATATTAATAGTTCTTCCCCATCCCCATGCTATTAAACATATATACAGAGGGGTCTGGCTATTAATTACAAAGATGGTATCACACAGTGCACGTTTTCTTACAAATTATTTTTCACCAGAAGTACCTCGATATTAACCACCCCCATGTCAACAGTTCATCCTTTTAATAACGTAATATTCCACATCTGAAGATAGTATGACTTATTCAACAATTTCCTTATTCTTATTAATAGACATTCAGGTCACAAAACAGCTTTTTGGCAGTATAAGGCTGCAATGAATGTATTTGTATATTTCTCCCTATATATTGATGCTTTTAGTCCTATAGGATTCTCAGAAGTGGAAGAGGTTTATGTATTTAAGAGTGAGACGCTTTTCCAAAATGACTTTAAAATTTCAAATTACCTAAATAATGAGTTTTTCCTTTTCTCCACACCCACTGTAAAACTAGATATAATCATTCTTTTTAATTTTTGCCAAATTGACAGAAATCCCTCTACTTACAAAATTTGATGCCAGAGTTGCATGTAACATCATACTTACTTCTTAATCTCTTCTATATTTTTGTCTTTACCTTTGTTTTCTGTTTCACAATCAGTCTTTCCAGTAGATTTATCTATTTTAATCATCTGCTTAAAGAATCAGATTTATCCTTTCTACATTTTTGTTAGTTTTCTACTTCAGTAATTTTAACCTACTTTTTGCTCATTTTGTTCTTTTCCTAACTTCTTATGAGAAATATTATTCATTTATTTTCAATTAAAATTAAAAGTATTTTGCTTTAAATACAGTGCTAGGTGTGTGTGATGGGTATGGACTGAAATAACTTTTTTTCATCACTTGCTAGATAACTCAAATTACATGGAAAGAAAAGGGGAACATTTCTGAGGAAAAACAAGAATCGCCAAAGCAGATTGTAAATTTCCTCCCTCACTGACTAGAAATACCAACAAAGGTCACCCAATGAATTACTTTTATTAAACAAGATTCCCATCTCTTCATATTCTTTACATTCATTCAAAAATCATGCCTAATTAGTCCTTACCAGAGATGTACAATTTCTGTCTAGTTCTGCTTTATCACTGGTACTACAAAGGTGGACTAATGACTAAATGCAAAGAGAGTAGGAAGCAATTATATGCAACAATACCAATTGTCAAACAGCTTGTAATAAATTATTCTTTAAAAACCTCTATTCTGATATTCTGTCCAGACACTTTCTCATACCACTCACCTGCTGCAAACCCTGTGTCCCAGATACAGGTACTTGCATGATGGTTTGGCCTTGTCCACCAGGGACAGCCTGGACCATGATGGGTTGGCCAGTTGATGTGATCAGCTGGCCCCCACTGACCTGTACCATTAATGGCTGCCCCTGGACCTAGAATAAAATAAAATAAGCACAATGAAATAACATAAAACACAAAACGGTTTTTTACTAAAAGACAATCACTGGAACTATTTTGCTGCCTTGCTAGAGGGGAAAAAGGCAGGAAAGACCCTAAGATAATAAGTCTCAAGTCCTGTCTTCTTCAAGCATCTATGGTATCTCTGATTAAAGGCCAAGCTGAATATTTCAGTCAGCTATAATGGAGTATATATCAAGTCTTTGGAGGTTTCAATATATATAAGGCATTTATCACCAAATACAGGCTATATTCATGAGAAGCGTTTAATCAAAATGTCAAGACTATTTGCCATTTTAGAATAATATCCAAGAGTGATCTCTGGTCAGGGCTGAAGAGGAGGCAATGAGAAGGGTGGCTGGTGGTGGTGATGACGGTTAACTACAAATTCTAAATAACCCGGAGGAAGTAAATCAAACTGTACCCAGCAATGACCCCAGGAGGCTGGGTAACAAGCCTTTCTGGAATCTTATGTAGAAGACCTTTTCTCCCCATAGTTTCTCAAGCATAAATGAAATATACTTCACCTTATATTTTGGGAATTCTAGTTTGGTGGTTGATCAAAGAGCCCACTAGTAAAAACTGCCTAGACATACTTTCTGGTCAGTTTGCAGTACCTGCAGTGGAATTTCTCACACTGGACCCTGAAATACCTGCAGTTATTTTAACTAAAGTTAGTTAACAGAAGCAATGGCAAATATGGAAATTACACAGAGCACTCAAGTATAGCAAAAAATTTCCCAACTTTGAAGCTCCCATGAATAAACAGAATATTTTAAAAGCCAGGACATTGTAAATGCTTTCTTGTACATTCCTGAGTCCCAATATAAAAATAACTAGCTAATAGAATGCTTTCTAGAAGCCAAAAAACAAGCTATTTTAAAAGAGAAATGGAATGAATGCTCAACAGAATAGCTAAAAGTCAAAAACTTTCATTTCCAGATTCTGTTTTAAGGAATTACTTGTAGCATTACAAAAGAATATTTGCATGACTAAAATAGTTATTTTTAATGCCAGTGAAAGAATGTTCAAATAAAATTAATAAAAAGATCAATCGGTCCTAGGGAAGTAAATTAGGCATTAAGCACACCCTCCCAAGTGTACTAGAATCTTTAGAAAGTCGAAGCCCTAGCTTTTGTTAAACCATTCATTGAGAAATTCCACTTTAATATTAAGAACTTTACAATCTGATTCTCATGCTTTCTCCTTTCCTTACTTCTCCACCTCAATCAAATCCCCTTTGTTATACCAATGTATGCATATGCTCTATCAGGAAATATTTTTTCAGAATATTTATTGCATGAATAACTGAAAGAACTATTTAAAATTCTCCAAAATAATGAGACCCTTAAGGAATGGTTTCCATTATTTCCATAAAGTGTCTCTATTTATTTTAAATAAAATCTACATAGGTAGGGAACACAAGTTTTAAGGCATAACTATAATAATTTTCTGGCTCTCCATCATCTTAACTTCTCCCCTCATTGACATGCTGTAAGTGCACATAATAAACCATTTGAGACTCCAAGGAGCCCACTGTATTTACAACATGATTACAAGGATACATGCATCAGACAAGCCATACAGTTAAGAGCATGTTACATTCCCATTCCACAAGTGGTTAATGACAATATTATTTTACACATCAATAAGATGAAGCAAGCATGAAAAACAAGAATTACAAGATGTTGGACTCTGAGATTTATAGTTTGGGAGAACCTCCAAGTTCAGGTTCTTTCAGCCTAATTTATGTTGAGAGTTGGCTGTATATCATCATCAAACACTGGGTGGCAGATTTGGGGGTTGGGTCAAAAGGGTAAAGTAAAATGATTACAATAAGGAGTAGTTAGCTGCAGGATGTTTAGCAGCACTAGTAATAAAGTGAGATGCCGGTTCTACATTCTAGGTCCTACTTTGAACCATTTCCATTTAATGGAGGGAAAAAAAATAGGGCACTAAAGTCTTGCCAGTTTCTCAAAACTACAGTCATTTCAGTCAAAGTAACCTACAGACACAGAAAAGACTAATGCTCCTACTTCTAATTTTATATAGGAGCTGGCCAAAATATCACCCCAAATTTGAGTATTTAACTTGGCCAACATATTAGGGAAATGCATTGGTTAAATAAGAATTCTCATAGTGGCTGTAACACCTAAGACCTATAGAAAGCACATTCCACTTATGTCCAATCTAGAGGTATGGGATAATCTTTGCGGATCTGATAAAAAGACAGGCCACTATTTTCCCAGGAAATAGTAAAGAGGCAGCAGTTAAGAGATTAACAAGATTTAGTGATTAGATGAAACTTGCCAAGTACAACGATTATTTTGCACCTGATTTGCCCTTTTAATAAAAATAAAGGACAATCTAGCCTAGCTAATGTACATATATTTTCTTTTCTACTATTATAATAATAATCATGAAATTTTACCTTGCAATCTGATACAGAGTTTGAGCTCTAAATAGGTTTTAATGTCACTTGTAAGAATTTCTTCCTGTCCCTTGTAATAATTCTTTCCAAGGCATTCCCAAAGAAATACATTTAGCTAAATGCCGTTTTCAGAAAATTCACACTGGAGTCACTACATGACTTGGCACGAAACATTAGAAAACTGGCACGGTATAAGCCTCAAAGACAAGTTAGCATCCAAGACATGCAACTGACTTTGCCATTCCTCCTTGAGATCCTACTACAAACAGCACCAGACATGAGGAAAGGAGAAGTTCATGCAGTGCTTACAGAGAATCAGAGAGGGCACCACTACCTGGAGGGTCTGGACTTGCTGGCCTGAGGCCGATGCCACCTGGGCCTCAGTCTGCAACTGGACAGCAGTGACACCACCCTGCTGCTGAGAACAGGAACAGGAAGAGCTTGAAATGTGTCAGGAAGGAAATGTATGGTTCAAGACATGAGATCACTTTACCTCTTAGAGGAGAGGGAGGGAGTTGTCTTTCAACAACCCTACCCTATGCAGGACTTTCCAACTGTACAGACTCCCTATCCTGAAGCTGTTTGGTTGAAGGAAGCAGGGTAGAAGATATTAGCCCTTCGTCCTCACAGTGGAACTCAAAACACACTTCCATGACTCAAAAAATGTCACTTGTCATCTTTAACACAAAAATTTTTAAAGCAGTCCTTCCCTCCACAAATAGGCATTTGGTCCTTTTGCCTACAAAGTTATTTTAATGCTCTTAATATTTCTTCAAATGAGTTCATAAGAACAAAGGTTTTAACAGCCTTAAAGATACAATGAATTTCTGGGGCTTAAATGCAATCATTAGAAAGAAAAAACAAAGCAATCACTGTGAACCAAATCATTTTCATGAGGTCACTACTCTCATGTCCCCAAACTAGGATTACTTCTACTCAACTGGAATACCTTAGAAGCATTTTCAACATAATTTTTATGTCCTGTAATAGTAAGTTCTGACAGAACAAAAATTCACCCACCAGGGCACTGGTGTGAATGGAAGGCCCTTTGTGGAATCCCTTTTACAAAGAAGGCAGTTGAAAGAAGCTGCCAGAGCCACAGCAGCTGTATGGAAGGAAAGACAAATAAAAGAGTTTAAATAATTACTCTATTAATCAAGAGTAGCTCCTTCCCTTGATCAGTAGATAGAAGAACTCACTATCAAAATTTCCTTTGCCCTCCCTACAAACTACTTTTCTGTATATCTAACATTCATTTTGGAAACAAAATATTTCCAGTCTTGGCCTAAGGTTATATTGATACATGATAATTTCTTTTCTTCTAGAGAGAAATACAAGGAAAGTTTCACTAAAATGAAGCTGGATATAAAGCACCAGAAAATGTAAGCTGTGTATAAATTCAAGAAAGCTATCCATTTAACTAAGAATAAACCAGTAGCAGGGAATTCCTTTCTAATGTGTGTTTATCCAAAAGAGCGGCTGTTTAACTACTATCCTCATGGTAAACTAGAACTTTTCAGAATAAGTACTGTGGTGGATCAAATCAAAGAGCTGGATTTCTTGGACGCTGACTATCCTGGTTTGTGTATTGTGGTCAAAACCTTAGTAGATCACTCACTAGCTTAATCAAGAAGAGAAACAACCAAATTGAATCCAGAAAAAACAAAAACTCCGAATTTCCATCTGAAAACAGACTAGGTGTTTTGACTTTTGGTAAGATAAAAAGGGGCAATTTAGTATTAAACCAAGCTCCCATGAAGAGCAAATTCTCAATGGTCACAGGCTGGATAGAGTTCTGAACACAGAAAACAGGAGAGAAATGACAACAAATTCAATCTTCAAAAAGCACTTCATTAGCACAAGTCCTCATACTCATCATTTATAAGATCTGGTGCCTCTGAAGGAATTCCCCCATTGAGTAGTGCTGTTATCAGCTTCATTGCTGTGACATTTAAAGAAGTTTCACTTCCATACCTGTTGCTGAATCTGTCCGGCCTGTACAACAATCTGCTCTGTTGAACTATTGCTGTTCGCTGTATACTGCTCCATGGTTTTTCCAAGTTAGAATCCTGAACACAGTGAGTTTCACTCCGGAGATTGTAGAAGACTGTGAGATGCACCCCTATTAGAAATGTTGGGAAAGAAACAAGAGTAGGGATTGTCAATAAGGCTTCGCCAGGTGATTAACCTTGAAACTTATCACTGTACTTTATTTTTAAGAAATCAGCATGAGAAACTAGAAAATTTTTATATACAGTGTCATTTTTAACTAGAATTACATGGCACAATCATAACAACACTACCATATTGCTATTTCACATTTTAAAAATGCTTTTAGTCATTTCATTGGCAATCTTACCTTTCAATACTAAACGAATAATACTTGCACCTTAGAAATACTCATGAGTTATAATATCACTTTGTCATAAGGCTTATTTAACACGAATTTTTAAGTCTGCACACATACTTTAGAGAAAAACGTTTAATTTATAACACACTTGTTGCCCCCCAAACATGTTACTCTAGTTTCCTAGGTATTTAAGACTTCAGGGTTTATATTTAGTAAGTAAATTACCCAGACCTGAAATCAAACGTTTATTTTGCTTATCAAAATCTCTATTAAGTGTTGCTAAGTAAAAAAGCCCTAGCGAAGATTTAGGAGTCTGCCTTTTAATCCAGAGCAAGAAATAAAACGGAATTATACTAATGGCAAAAATAATTTACAAATTAGAAATAAGGAAAATTTTTAAATGGCTAGGATCTTCTCTAAAAAGAACTTAAGTTTTCCCCAGTCTTGAATTTGAATGCCTAATAATATGCCACCCTTTATTGTATCATTTTAACTTCTTACTATGGCAATTTTCAAATATATACAAAAGCAATGAAGAACATTATAATAAACCCCATAGCCCTCATCTAATTTCAACAGTTCTCAACGCACAATCTTGTTTCACATATGCCTCAATCACTTTCCATGCTCTGCTGGATTCTTTTGGAGCAAATCCCAGACACCACATTACTCCCCAAATCCATAAATACTTTAGTATCTATCTCTAAAGAGAAATACTTGTTTGTCTTTATCATTTTATCACAAAGATACTGTGTGTCTACAATATCATTCAAACATTAAAAAATTAGTAAGTCCTTAATATCATCATATAGCTAGTCAATGTCCAAATTTACCATTCTCATACACTTTAACAGTTGAAGACTCTTTTTGAAATAAGGACACAATTAGGTAAATTGGAGTGATATTTGAGAACCATGAATCAAGATTTGATTAAAAAATTTAAGGGTAATTCTCTTTAGAAATATGGGGGAGGCACAGGTATATAAACAAAATGCAGTAAATCTTTTTCTTCAATTTTTCTCTGGGCCTTCATAAATCCTAAAACTTGAATGATAAAATTATGTGAGCTAAGCTGCATATTACAGCAGCAAAGCAAGGCACCACTCTCCATAAATCTACACATAGTGGATGAAATTAATCACTTGTAAGGTGTCTCAATATTATGTGAAATAAAAATATATTCAAGTAAATGTCCAAGTATTTAGGAAGAAGTGTATTGATGTAAAAAATTTACTTTGAAATGAGTCAAAAAATAAGATTGATGGATGAATGGATGGAAGGATAAGTAGATATCTGGTAAGACAGGTATGGTACAATGTTAATGGTAAACTCTAGGTGGTAAGTATATAGGTGTTTATCATAAAATTCTAACTTTACTGTGTGTTTGAAAATTTTTACACTAAAATGTTGGAAGAAAAAAATCTAACAAAAATTAAATAAGCTTATCACTCATAACCAAAATGGTATGTAGTGTATAAGAGCCATAAATTAGTGACAGGATGACTGTCATCACAGGACCATGCACCTGGTCATACAGTTCACCAACTCAATACCTTTGCTCTAATGAAATACACACTAAGCAAGTATCTAGTTTTAATTTGGATTTACATATAGTCAATAAGGAGCACATATAATCAGCAACACAAGTAAATTTGATGGCTATATTCTCATTATACACTGACAAAATGCCACTCTGATCTTTACATCAGTCTCTTCTGAATTGGTTGACTGAGTCAGCTCCAAAGAGACACCTGAACAGTAAAGTCAGGTTTTGAACCAGACTAAGTGGCTCTGCCAGGGAAGTAAACAATCTTCCCTAAACTCTATCTTGTCTCTAACTGCCAGTTACACATGATACATATATATGATTAAAGAATTAAGGGTCGTGATACAAAAGTGTAAATGTGACTTCATTTATATAAAACCCTAAAGGACAACAGTAATCTAGAGACAGAAAGCAGATCAGTGGTTCCCCTGGGACTGGAGAAGGACAGGGGGAGAGGAGAGGAAGGGGAAAGTGGGAGACTGGTTGGGCTAGAGTACCTGGACCTTTCTGGAGTGATGAAAATGCTCCCCCCCCCAGTTTTTCCACTGATTTTTAGAGTGGAGAGGGAGGGGGAGGCGGAGAGGGACAGGCATTGATGTGAGACACATCGATTGGTTGCCTCCTGCATACACCTTGTGGGGTGGGGGTGGGGTGGGGGTGGGGTGGGGGTGGGGTGGGGGGCTGAATCTGCAACCCAGGTATGTACCATTGACCAGGATTTGAACCTGAGAGCCTTCAGTCCAAGGGTCGATGCTCTAACCATTGAGACACACTGGCCAGGGTGTGATGAAAATGTTTCATATCTTCATTATGGTAGTGGTTCCACAGCTGTACAAATTTGTCAAAACTCATCGAATGGAAACTTAAAATAATTACCCTTTGTATCTAAACTATATCTCAATAAAGTTAATAAAGTTAATTTAAAAAATAAGTATTGTCAACATAAGAAACATTCAAACCTGTGAATAATTTTTGAGTTTATTTGAGCCAAACTGTCAGACAATTGCAGGGAAGCAAAATCTCAATGGATTTAGATAATGCTCTGGAGAATGGCAGTTTTGCATCTTATTTTATACATTACAATCAAAAGAGGAGACATATGTGGATTATATAAAATCCATTGGTGATAGATTAGGGAGGCGGAAAGAAGCAAAGTGGGGAAACCTCTGGGATTGGATAAAAGGTAAAATAACAGACATACACTTCTTTTACTTAGGTGGGTGCAGGATAGTTAATAGTCAACAATTAACTCGATGACAATGAGGGGATTTGTAGTCTCCGCAGAGCGGTGCCTGTGCTTTGAAGGGTCTGGAAAAAGGAAAATTACTTGGACTTTCCAAAGATACATTATTGTAGATGCAAAAAGACAACAGACTGGCTCAGTTAAAGTAAAGATTGACTTTTGTCAGGAAAGATCCTGGCCTAGGACGTGACTACCCACTGTAACTGCTTTTAGTTAAAAAGTTTTTAGTCTATCCTTTGTGGACTTTAGGTCTTTGAGTTTGCAAGGCCGCTATGCAGGCCTTGTCAGGTTAGCATGTGGCTCCTTTTTGCCCACAGTATCATGAAGGAATGTCCTCTATATTTTAACACCACCCCAACCCCCAAACCCCTTATTATATGAGATTCTTTTCTTGACCACTAATTTCCATCTTACTCAAATAGCATATTAATTACTAATAAACAGGTCATGCAGATTTTCTTAACTAATTTATCCCAGAACACAAGTGCTACAAATTAAACACATTTAAATCCACTATACTCTGAAGGGTAAAGAAAGAAAGCAGCTTCAAATCTAATAGCAATCCTCTCTCATAATAATGTTAAACTGATTCAGTCTGGAGCATGATACTGATATTGCTAAAGGTGAATGCAGTAACACAACTGGCTTCAGTGAAGCCACATGCACTTATTACTGTGAGCTTCAGTTAGCAGAACTGCTACAGCCAGTTAGACAGACATGAACAGAGCAAGGACAATGGGCCAAGTACAGGAACTCACCAGGGCAGAAAGCCCCAGATGACTACCAAGGGGCAAAACTGGGAAAAGAAGAACCTCACCCCCAGGGTAAACTTTCCTTCCCTAGCATATTGCTGGTCATGTGGTTTGGACCCCCTGACCTTTTCCTCCCTAAAGATAACATCTAGGCCTCAGTTGTATTTCAGCTCCAGGCCCAGAAAAGCAGCAAAACTAGACAAGTGATGTCATGGCTGCCTTGGCTGCCTCAGGCCCAGCTGCATTGACCAATGAATGACCCCTTGCCCTGGTACTGACCAATCAGTGGAGACCACAACCCTAAAACAGCACACCTGGAAAACTGATGAATATTCTATTGAGACCCTCCTGTGAGGCCTCCCCTAAGATTTCCACCTTCAAGGGAGATAAATACCCTCAACACAAAGGATCCAAAGTATACCAGCTCCATTCCCTTCCGTCCTTCTTCCCTCTAAGGGACCCCATGAGACTTGCAACCAGGGGAGCAAGGGGCAGCAGCAGCTCATCCCGGGCTAACCTCCTAAACCTGTCTCCAAGGCTCCCTTTTCTCTGACTTTTCAGTGAGCCAAAGCAGCAAAGCCTAGGCTCTCCTGCTGCTTCTTCCATGACTTTCCTTGATGCACTATCCTAAGTGTTTTTGCTGTGGCCAATACTTGCTTGCTTCGTTGTGCTTTATCTCTTGATTGAACTCTTTCCTTCACAAAGACAAGAACTGAGGTTGCATCATCTCGCCAATAACGGAACCAATAAAATCTGACGTTGTCTTTCCTTAAGTGCTACTCTGCCCAAGATTCTGACAAAATTAAGTCAGCCAGATTTACTCTGTCTAGCTCTTGTTTGTAACTCAAAGTTTTGAATGTTTTCTGCCACAAAGAGAGTGTTTATTCTGGCTAGTATGAAAATTCCCTTCTTTCCACTTCAAGGCACAAGAACTGAAGTGCAGCTAATTATTAGGAATCCATTCTATGTGGATCCACACACATTTTAAAGCTTAAACTTCCAGAAAGTCAACTGTAAGCATGTGAAAAGCCCTCATATTTGACAATCACTACCAGGTAGAGTCTAGAATAGAAGCTTTCAAACTTCTTTGACCACAATTCACAGTAAGAAACACATTTCTTATCATAAATCACTACACACATAACATTAAAAAAGTAACTGAAACAAAAGTTGCATGAATACTTATCTTTTATAAGATACTTTGGTATTTTCTATTTATTACAAAAAATCACCAGCATTAGCCCTCTAAATTGATTTTACAACTCAACAAGTGGGTCCTGATCTTTGATAAAAGATTAGAACTAAGAGCTGTCCAGCTTCTTCACTGTCCAAGAGGTTTCTGGATTAGAGTTTCTAATTTGCTTGTTTTCTCCACTAACAACGTATATCATGTCCCAGACAGTGTTTTAGAAAAAGAAAACTGACACAGATCCTAACTTCAAAGTCTTTAAATTTAGCAAAGGAGTAAAAATCTGTACTGGAACCAAAGTGAAACAAATTAATACGGCAATCTGGAGAAAACAGATTTCTTCCACTGGGGATAGATAAATCAAAGACGACTTTAGGAAAAAGGGGCATCTGACCTGGTGTTAAGTGCAAGAAAGACTTACATGTGATGATGTGGGAGGGGGTGGAGGGCTTCAAACGAAGAGCCAGCATAGTAACAAGGACACAAAAATTTCAGCATATGAACAGCTTTTATGTAAAAGGCCCCATAAATCAAGTGAAAGATAAGAGGCCAGACTACTGTCTCTCAAAATTCTAAGCAAAATTCTTCTGCAGACAGGTGGGAGCTCTAGGTGTTTAGTAAAAAAGTAACCAGACTATAACTAATTGTCTTTCAGAAAGTCTAGGTTGGTAGTTTTAAAGTGACCAGGTATGACACACTGCCCCATCTATCAATGTGGATAATAAAAATGAAAGAACACTGGATTAGGAGTTTTCTGAAACCTACCAGTTGTATCACCTTAGTAAATGTGATTTTAAAAAAACACAACGAAAACAGATACCATATACTGAATGCCTACTCTGTGTGCTAGGGATTGCGCTAGGTGCTTTGCATAAGTAAAAACTTTTAAAGTCCAAGGTAAATCTCCCTTTCTTCCCCTAAAGAAGCCACTGTTGCCTGGCTGGGAGTGGCTCAGCGGTTGAGCCTCCACCTAGGATCCAGGCGATTGGTGTTCGACTCCCGGTCAGGGCACATGCCCGGGTTGCACGATCAATCCCCAGTAGGGGGTGTGCAGGAGGCAGCCTATCAATGACTCTCTCATCACTGATGTTTCTCTCTCTTTCTCCCCCTCTCCTTTCCTCTCTCTGAAATCAATAAAGATGTATTTTAAATTAAAAAAAAAGGTTTTTTTTTGTTTTTTTTTTTAAAAAAGCCACTGTTATGGGACAGAACCTAACAAGTCAAAAACTTGTTTTTCCAATCTTAGAAAATATTCTTTATGGAGATATACAAGTGCTTTCATCAGTTGGGCTGTCCAGCCTAAACTCTTACCACTGCCCACTGCCCTGTCCTACCTTCCCTCTTTCACACAGCCCTTCTTTCTGTTAGCAATCCTCTTCCTTACTGTCAGGAGAAATCCAATCATCCTTGAGGCCAACCAAAGTGTGGCTAGGATAAGCCTTCCAGGAGACTGTTGTAGCTCACACATCAGTACAGTACTTCACACAGCTGAACCTGGCCCCGTTATAGGACTAACCGTTAGGTATTCATTAGTTGTTCATCTGTCAATCTCCACCAGGCAGGGAAGATTCTTATTTACATCTACCCACTCCTTCCCTATCAAATAGGTTGATGTCTGGTACATATTACTAATTGCTCCATACTTGGTTGTCAACAGATTTCTTCTCACCCGACCTAAAATCTCACAATATCTGCTGAAAAAACGTCAATATGGAATTGGTTTATTTTTTTCTACTATACTTTCCAAGAGAGAGCTGTGGACTGAGCTAGAAAGTCAAGCTTGACACGTTCAAAGTGACAAAGAAAGGTGAAAGGAAAACGAATTGTACACTGTCAAGGAAGGGAGAGTTCATTAGATGAGCAATGGCTAGAACAGTGTCAAAAGCAAGTCGCGCAGCCTCCGGGAAAAGGAATGCGAAGGGCTACTAGCAATCTCCTGTGAGGTTCCAGGCACCGCGTGGGCCGGCCTGAGCGCCGGGACAAGAAAGGGGAGACCGCTTGGTTGGGCTCCAAGACTGAGGTGTACGGTTCGGCCCTGGCGAGCGGGGCGGGGAGGGGAGGAAATGACGAGCCCAAAGGGGGTGGTAACGGCGCCGGCCCGGGTCCCGAGGCTAGCGTGATGGAAGGAGGGGCCCGGGCGAGCTGGGGGAGTGGGCGCACTAATCGACTCCCCCGCCCCGACCAGGGGGAAGCGGGGGCGGCCCCGCCGAGCGCAGAGGCGGAGACGGGCCGGCCCCCTCTTCCCGCCGCTCCCGGAGCCCTGTGGCCGCGGCGCGCGCCTTCCCGAGGCCTCCCTGCCGACCCAGGAGAGCGGGGGACACACGGACACGGCTCACGGAGGCCTGGGGGACGCGAGCCTCGCGGGGGGAGGGGGCGGTTTCCCGTCCCGAGTGCCGGAGCGTGGAGAGTGCAAGGGCGGGCTTAAGTATGAGGCTGGAGCTACCAGGAGGAAACCACCGAGGCGGGCGCGTGTGTGTACCTGAGTGTAGGGACATTCGGGGCAGGCAAGCCCGCCACTCCCGAGGCCGAGGTCTGAGAACCTTGGTCTAAGGGTCGAGGGAACCGGGACGCTCCTCCAACTGGCACTGGCACCCTGCAAGGGTCTGGACCCCGAGGTGCCTGTCCCCGGGGGCGCCATCCCCACGCGGGGCAGCCCCCTGCAGGCCTCGGCTGGGAGTGCCCCGGGCGCCCGCAGGCTCGGGGCCGGGGCAGCCAGCCCGGCGCTCGGCTAGGCTCAGCTCGACTCCCCGGGCTCGACGGGAGCCTGGGCCTCTCCTGAGTGGTCAGCGAGACCCGCCAATCGGGGCGCTGGGGCCGGCTCTGGGCCGCTGGATATTGGCTCCTCACACTCACCGTGCCTCGCTCCCCCGGTTCGCTGCCCGCGCTGATTGGCTCCACTACCGGACTCCGAAACCCAATCAGAGGCTCCAGCCGCCGCTGCCGCCGCCACTGCCGCTGCCTCGCAAAATGGCGAACCCGAACAAAGGGGAATCGGGCCTCCCTCCAACCGCCTCCGCGCAGGCGCCTCTGAGGCCACGCCTCCTACCCCACCCCCCACCCCGCTCTGGGCTCGCCCCACCCCTAGTTGAAGGAGCTCAGCGCAGGCGTCCCTGAAGCCACGCCCACTTTCCTGATTAGATACCACTCCGGACCGAAAAAATACGCAGGCGCCTTTTAGACGCGCCAGTCTCTTCGACTCAAGTGCTACCCTGAACATGTTACTGCGCAGGCGCAAACTAGCTCCTTCGCCAACTTCCCACCCCCTTCTATGCAGCCACTGAAGGCACACCCCTGGGCTAATGCGCAAGCGCCGTTCCTTCCCGCTCGAGGCGGCTGTCTCGGTACGCATGCCCGGGTGGCCGCGGGAACCTCCACGGTATTTACCGCCGGAAGTTCAGCGGCCATCACCAAAGAGTGGTTCGGCCGGCTAGCTAGAGGGGCTTGTTTCCGCGGCGCTCCCGGGTGGTGGGCGGCCATTTTAAGTGCGTACTCTTCAGGGCTCTGGCGGGATTGGTTCCGCGTCTGGTCTCGTCGGCTGCCGCCAACCCACCAGGGCCGGATCTGGAGCCCTTCCCCGCGGGGCGGGACCTCCTCACCGCCGACTGCAGGTGAAGGGTAACCCCGGCACGGTGGGGCTTAGAGCGAGCTTCCTCGTTCCTTCCCACGGGACCGCGGGACAGGCTGTACACCTGGCGGACCCGCCTTAGGGTAGGAGACAGAGCGTGGGAGGCTCCTCTGGACTCCCTACACCCCCGAAGGCGGGGAGTAAGCCTTGAGAGGCCACCTCCCCTCCCCTTCCCGCGCGGGCCTGCACACTCCCCCTGGCCCGAAGTCCCTCCTTTTTCTTCTAGGCCGTACCCACCGAGCTCCGGGGCTGCCCAGCCTCCGCCGGGCGCGGGGAAAGGAGGAGGCGTGTCTTAGGGCCGCCTTTTCTGCGTTGGCCGAGCGGGCGCCCCTGGAAAGCGCCAAGTGCGAGCCGAGCGCCGCAGCCTCGGGAGCAAAGGCATTTTTCCTCCTCCTGGCCCCACGAGCTGTGTATTGTTCCTACAGGCCGAACGAAGTCACATTCACTGATGAACGATGCGGGGGGGAAAATAAGTGGGTGGTCAGCGCCATCTGAATACAGTATATCCAGGCTGCCTAAGCATTGTCCCTTCCTTTTTCCTTCTCGTAGCTGAAGAAACACTTAAATTCTGGAGATAGCAGCAACTCGGTATCATGGCCGGCAGCCCTAATGAAGATGCAGAAGGAAGCAGAGTGCGTAATAACTGCTCACTTACGGTGAACTGAAATTCAGAGTAATGGAGGTCAAAAACATAAACACTTTTTAATTAAACGAATAATTGAATTGTCTTTTTTTTTCTCTCTAGCTGATTTATTTTCGAAAGGCTAATACAACCTAGACAGAGACCAGCCGTCGCTTTCCTTTTGCATATGTTTTAATTCGTTGTGGTTAAATTAACTCCTTCAATTCTAAGGATTGGGCTTTTAATCAAGAAGGTGGGGAGGAGTGGTGGACAGGGTAAAGGAAAACAAAGAAATAGCTTAGTATTTTTCTGTATCTAATAAAACATTTTTTCCCCTTTGCACATTTTAGATCGCTTATGTGAAAGGAGACCTTTTTGCGTGCCCCAAAACAGACTCTCTAGCCCATTGTATCAGTGAGGATTGTCGAATGGGCGCTGGGATAGCTGTACTCTTCAAGAAGAAATTTGGAGGGGTACAGGAACTGTTAAATCAACGTGAGTTTCGAAAACAGCTTAACTCTTCTGCTCTGGCTAGAGCATCTTTTGACCTCCTGTTATACTTAGTAAACAAGATATACTTGCAAAGAGGGGGTTCCTAACCACTGAGTACTTTTAAGTCATCAGATTAAGTTTTCCACCACAAAAGTAGCCTCTAGTTTGGGTCCTTATTAAACCAAGTTTGAATTCTTGTAAAAGTTTCTAATTTCTTCCCCCTCTACCATAAAGCTCTGTTGATAGTACTTCACTTTTCTGAAAACCTTAATAACTGAACTGCTTAGCAAAATCCACAGGTATTAGCTTGGCATTCAAGATCTTCTGTTTACCCATATTGTATTTAGTAGTTCGGAATTCTCTTTTTTATAGACTCCTCCTATTACTTTCTACCAATGATTTTTATTTTTTTAAAAGTATCTTTAAAAATATGTATTTAAAAATATTTTTATAAATATTTTTTTAAGGGAGAGGGGGAGAGATAGAAACATCAATGATGAGAGTCATTGATGGGCTGCCTTCTGCACGCCCCCTACTGGTGAGCCAGCCACCAACCCCACCAGACAGGGAATCTAACCCAGATCTTCTGGTTCATGCGTCAGCACTCAACCACAGCCACAGGGGCCGGGCTCTACCAGTGATTTTACACCAGAGATGTGTATTAGAATCATGTGGAGCTTCTGAAAGAGTTGCTCAGACCACAGTCCAGGCATAGTCATCTCCTCTACTGGTGATTCTGACCCCAGCCTTTCACAGCAATTTTTTACTGCTTTATATTGTAGTTATATATGAACATGACACTTTCTCTTGATTGAAAACTCTTATAATTAGAAACCTTTTTGTACACTTATGTTCCCCATAATGTTTAAACATTAGCTCTTTGTATGTATAAAGGTCATTATTGAATGAACACAGATTTGGCAAAGGAAGAATGCTGTATATTCTAAAACATTTCAAGGCAATAGACAAAGTTTTTTAAGTGAACAGTAAGGGTGTACTTGAAAACAGGAGCAGGACAAAAGATGGGGTGTGAGGTAAAAATAGTTGAGAAAACATGATTAAGAAAGCTAGAAGCTAAGGAATGTAGTATTTAGGAAGATACGGAGCATAGTGTTCATAGACAATAAATAGGTTTCTTTAGAGTTGAAAATTAGTTCTGAGGTAAACAAATCTGTAAAGATTTTTTAAAAAGGTAAGGATGGAGATCAGTGTTCTGATTTTTCTTTCTACTATTAAATAACTTTTTCTTAGAAAAGAAATCTGGAGAAGTGGCTGTTCTGAAGAGAGATGGACGATACATATATTACTTGGTAAGACAGGGCCAATTCTCAATATGTTCTAAGGGTTGGTGAACAGATAGGCTGTACTGAGTTTGTGTTGATCATGATATTCCATTCTAGACAACCAAAGATGTCAACAGGCTGCTGATTTCATGCCAACTCAAGTTCAGTGGTGATGGCTATTTGGAGCTCTGGGTTAGAAAAGAAGCTGCATCCTAGCTCCAAGGAAAAGAGTACTATGACATCTACCAAAGGCCTATTTTCTAAGACTTGGAAAAGTTAGGGATGCCTCTTATAATTTAATTCCTTCCTCATCGTAGTGAGATTAGAAAAACAATAGTATCTCAAGAGACAGATTCTTCCGTAGTAAATGCACTCAGCTGCCTTCCTGCCTGCTGCCTCAATGTGGGATTCTTCCACTAGCCAAATGGTCTTTAGCCCCAGAAAGAGTGGCTTCTTGGTGATGGTGCTTGGTGACTTACAGCCACCCCTCTATGAGCTTGATTTGGATAGCGCAGTAAGTGCGTTCATGTCTTTGAATGCTGTCTTTAAGACTGCTGTGACTTCACTATTATTTGGAATACTACCAGTTTGTCTCTGGTCTTTTATAGAGAAACAAAAAGCAGGCAAGCATAGTTTCTAAGTAAATAGACTTAACAGGAAATTTCAGGTGGTGTGGGTTCTTGTTACAGATATACAGCTTATCTCTGGGAAGTGGCACAAAGACTTTCACCTACTTTGCTTAAAAACAATACACAATAGGCTCAGCCTGTTAACCTCCTGGTCTTGAGAAAAGGAAAGATTATTACCTGGCAGTGTCTGGGTTTTTCAGGTCCTATTTAGTTGATTTTCCTGAAGGTCTCCCATAACTGGAAGGGACAGTATGACATTTGTCATTTCTGCTTTTAAGACTATTCTATAAAAATACACTTTTTGTTTCAATTACCAGGATGCTGGGAGAACGTGGTGGCTTTTCTTTGGCTATCATTTTGGACTAATAGAAATTTGAATTCTTTCTTTGTACTCAGATTACAAAGAAAAGGGCTTCACATAAGCCAACTTATGAAAACTTACGGAAGAGTTTAGAGGCCATGAAGTCGCATTGTCTGAAGAATGGAGTCACGGACCTCTCCATGCCCAGGCAAGGAAATGTAGGCCCTATGTGAAGACTTGATTGGTGGGGTTTACTGTCTTAGACAAATGACTGAAAGGCTTAATCCAAAATACAGACTTAAAGGTGGACAAATTTCAAAACTTTAAAAAAATCACCAGTGAACCGGTTGTTAGACCTTACGCTAAAGCATACTAATTTCTTAGCCTGGATTGAAGGGCTCAGGATAATTATCTTAAAACCCACACCTGTCTCAACCTATGTAGTAAGGAGGAACCATTTTAATCACATTTGTTAAATTTCTGGTATCCTCTGCCTGAAGCCTAGCCTCTGCTGAAGCAATGTAAACTTAAGAACCAAGACCAAGCAATTGTGATTTCCCTCTGGGCCACTTCAGGTTTCCTAAACCTGTTAATCCTGTGCAGAGAAGGTTGTAAATGATCACTACCTTTTAAACTGTGTGCTTGTTGATGTTCACCTTGGCAGTAACCAGAGGGTATGTTCTTGATATAATGTCTTAGACCCTACCTGTTGGGAAATTAGGGAGTGGCGTTGGGGTTTTTAAGTGTGCCCTTTGAATCCTTTTCAGAAAATAGGTTTGGGGTCACTTCCTGTCACCTAGTTTTGAGTCAGTGTTGACCATGCATGCAGGTTTATTCCAAGCTCCAAGTTGGTTATGGGGCTATAGGGTCCCTTGTTACACTGGTCTTTAATATATTTATGGATTATGTATCAAACTTTTTTTAATCACAGTATTTTTTCAGGGACTTAATCATCACATTATATGAAATTAGCAGTTTTAAGCCTTTCTTTTTTCCCCTAGGAATGTTGAGGATCAATAAAGTAACATCTTAGAAGAAAGGTGCTGGGTAATAGAGTTTTGTAGGTCGATAAAGGTTTTTCACCAGGACGTTGCAAAGACCAGAATTGCAATCAGCTTGGCATTTCTCAATGTTCCATCTTGACTTCTTTTTTTGCAGAGATCCTGTCTTTTGTCTTCCTTATAACCTTCCTTAACTTTTCATGATCATATGTATTTTTTAAATACCAGTCGTTTCTCATCTACCCACAGCCAGTTTTCATCAATAGGAGGGTAGTGAATCTCCCATATCATGGTGGTTATACATTTCTAAATGTTGCTTGAAATTATTGGAAAGGGGTAACCAGTAGGCAAAAGAAAAGTGACAGCTGTGGGATGTTAGTGCTGCCAGGAACAGCCTTGGGTGACTCACAGCAGGAATTAACTTCCGAACTTCCACCATGTCTGCCTATAAGGGGTGAGATCAGATCATTTGTTCTTATGCTCTGGGTGAATGCAGCCTAAAGGAAGAGGGAAGGCGTGATTTCCTAGATACCTTCATTATAACCAATGGAGATGTTTTGTTTTTTTCAGGATTGGGTGCGGTCTTGATCATCTGCAATGGGAACACGTATCTGCAATAATTGAGGAGGTGTTTGAGGCAACAGACATCAGAATTACTGTGTACACACTCTGAACAGATGAGCGTTTTGGATGTGTCCATGTTTTTCTGCGTCATCCCAGCTGGGCCGTTGGACTGGGCAAACTGACTAAAAATTGTCAGAGGAGAGTTTCATGTGAAGTTGTCTGTGCTACAGGCCATGCTTGGGTTTCTGTATTCCCGTGGTTGGACTGGGACTCTGAAGGAGGGATTGCTTGGGAAGTGTTGCTGTGATTTTTCTTTGCAGGTAGGTAGGTAGGTAAGTAACAGCCTGCTATTTGGCAGGAAACTAGGTGTTGGGCCCTATGACCCTGTTTTGCTCCAGGATTCTACCTAATTTGTTTGGCTCACCACTAGGTGGCAGCATTGATTCCACTTCTCTGCTGTTTTAAGAGAAATTTCAGGAAGGATGAACGTTTCACTTCGTTAATTTTGAATCTTTTGTCATTTTTTGCATTTACTTGGTATTATCCTTATGTCCTCAGATTCATCCTAGGAGATAATTTTGAGGTTTTGTTTGTTTAAATTACAAAAATGGGTTTTTACATTGTAAACAAGGAATTTGTGTAAACAAAAAGGGGAAAATAAATATCTTCTTGGGCTACAGTGAGGTTCTGTGTGCATGTCTGTGTTCTGACTTGGATAGTGAAGGATTCACCTGTAACTTAATTCGGAAAATTCAGAACGGGGGTCCAGTGGGAAGAGCAGCAAGGTTAAAAATAAGAATGGACAGCATCTATGGATCAACATACTGTAAAGGCAGGCTTCTAGAATCCCTTCATGCTGAACTCTTCGGCCCACTACATAGTGTCTGTGATTGAACCTGCCTGAATTTAGTCAGGGAACATATCATATATGTTAAATGCCTGGCAATGTGCTTATTGCGGAGTGATGACTCAGTTGTTCTCAATAAAATTGATGCATCTTTTAAAGAAAAAAAGACCCACTTCCAAAACAATTCTATTTTGGTAGTTGGGGGGTTAGGGAAGATGGCTAGGTTTCTTTGCGTTTTTAAGCTCTGGAGAAGGCTGAGGTGTAACCAGCTGGGATGGAGAACAGTAAATATTAGTCCCCTTCTTAAGCTAAGAGAGCAGCACTGTGTTTTCTTGGTGGAAGAAGGTGGTTCATGGATTTAGCCAGTGGTGCAGTATTAGAGGTATTGGGAAAACTAGTGGAGGTCCACCCTCCGCTTATTGTGATATTATGAGTTCAAACAGCCAGACGTATTGATTTTTCTCCCTTGAGTGAATTCCAGGCCTTCATAGGACTTGCTTTCCCAAGTGTAAAGGAACTGGATTTTAGAATGTGCTTGTTGAAACACCAGGAGAGCACTGGTTAAATATAACCTTTGTACTTTATACTTACATTCTTACCACACTGCAGCCTGATAGGAGGCAGCAGTTTCAAAAAGTATTTCACGTCTTTTGTAGCTCTGTGAGGAACAGACAAGTTCGTGTAGTTGGGGTGGGGTACTGCAGGAGCAAGTTCATTGTCAAACTTTTGGACTAAGGCTTTCCTTGGAGAAGCTTTGCTTCTGTTCATTAGTAGTAGTAAAATTGAGGGGGAAAAGGGAAGGAATGTCTGAATACACAAAACGGAAAATGAGAGTGGGTGATAAGAGGAAGTATTCTGCTAACTATGCAAATAAATCTTAACACTTGGGTCAAAACATTGATTTTGAAGGCTTCTACATTGAAAGGGATCAGGGCAAGTTTTTTTTCATGTAGTATGAACCTTGGTTCTTTTAACAAAGCTTAGTCTTGTGGAAAACTGGCAGTAAGTGGAATGCTGGGGACTCAGCAGGGATGTGATAAAATGCTTTGTTATTTGTAGATAGTCTTGGGGTCAAATTCCGATGACTTATCACACTCCAAGCCTGGGGAAAGGCATCGCCTGATAATCAGAATGAGCACATTATTCCTGGAAACCTAGTTAGAGTTTGGCAAACACCCAGAAATTCACATGTGAAATTTTACATCTACCTAGGACTCAAATCTTTTAAGAAATGACACTTTGATGTCATCATGCCATCACCATCAAGTACCACATGTTGACTACTCTTATATTGTGTATCTGAACATTGAAATCCTCCTACTCCTCACTTCTAATTAATCAAGAGGCAGATTTGCTTATTAATTGGCTGTTGGAACATGGATATTTTATAAACAGATTCCCCATGCCTTTTGTTTCCCCCTCTACCATATTCCTTGTCTTCAGAGAAGGCAAAAAGCACTCAAGGAATCGGAGAAGAAAATATTTTGTGAAGGTCGAGACCAGGATGAGAAGTCTACATGGGAGAGTTAGTATCCTGTGTTGCCTAGACAAGTCCTGGTTTAGGCCTCCCTCCCACTTACAGTGTGGCTTGGGTCATAGCCTGGGAAATCCCTATTCCTGGGACTTGATCACTTCTAAATGTCCAAGTTCCCTACAAAACCTGGTCACAGAAAAACCACACCACTTCTTTTATTGTTGCTGCTCATTTTTCTTTTTAAAAAAAAAAACAAACCAATTTAACATAAATGCATTTCTGGACATATTTCAAAGATCTGCACAGATCTTGGATCTGAGGCTCTTTGCCTTAAGCAGCCCATTTTGGGGAATAATTAAGACCCTCAAACCCATGATGCCTGGTGCCCATGCATGGTTGCTATTTCTCCTTGCATCTCTCTTTCCCAAGAGCAGCCTTAGAAAGAGAGGCACAGCTAAAATGATTTACAGCATGAGAAATGTATTTTGAGTCCTCAGAGGGCCTTGTGCAGTGGGATTGGTTGGTGTCGAATGTTGTCCAGGTCCAAGTGGTATTAGGAAGTCAGGCATGTCCCAGATGACCATACATGTCACCACTGTCTCTTGGCAGCAGGCAGACCTTGAGAAAACAGAAAACGTTACTGAGAGCCCTGCTGGCCCCAAACAATGAAGTTTTCTTTTTGAATTAGGGCTTCTGTGTGCCTTCCCCAAGTCCCTGAATTTCCCTAGTGTCCTGTGACTATTGGTTTACCCAGGGTTGGATTTGTACAGAGAAAGCCCCAGAAGAGATCTGCTTTAACTCTGTTCTTTTGTGTTGAACACACGGTTAAATCCTAATCTGTCAGTTTCTAAAAGATGGAGTAAGAAATACGAGGAAAATTTTATTTAACACATGCCCTTTTCTTGGGAGTATTTTAATTAAGCAGAGTTGTTCTTTTGGGCTTTTAGATACCTCTATTTCATGCCAATTTTTTTAAAACTTGGTACATTTGAACCTTTTTAGGAACATGAGCAGCTCAAGTAGAGTACAGACAGGGAAGCATGTTAATGGGTTCAGATGATAGTTATGTTCACTGATGGAAAGAGGCTTATAATGTGGAACATGTCTAATAATATTTTATTAAGAATAATTTTACTTAGAAATGGACTTTTTCCATCAAACTGATTTATCTATTTTACTTGTTTAGATTAGCATAAGGTACAACCCTCAATTATCCAAAATAAAGCTGTTTTTAATCCTCTTTGAAATGCTTAATTTTTATAGCAGATTTATCTATCTCATTTGACTTAATGGGGAAAAAAGCCAACAACACACACGAATCCCTGAGGACTTGCTAGTTGGGCAGCTGGAAGAAGTGGCCCGTGACTCTGAAAGATGTTTAAGAAGAAAGTATACTAGGGTTAAAAATTAAGCTACCAGTCATCCTGTAGAATCTATGTAGGGTTTATAATTACAGTGATAGTACCTACACTAATAAAATCTTCAAGGAATTTAAAAGCTAATTTTGTATCGTTAGAGGTCACCCTTAGAAATCTGTATTACGGTTCACCACCACTCAAAGTGTAGTGTCTTATTTTATATGAGCAGAGTATCACGTTACATTACCAGACCATAGTCTCACTGAATTCAATGAATGGGTCCTGCTTTTTGTAAGAAATGGCTGAAATGGTGTCTTCACGGATTGGCGAATGCTCAGCTGGAGAATGACCAGGCCCACCGAGTGCACGTGTAATAGCAAACACCTGCTCTAGAAATGGATATTTTCAAATGGTGTTTATCAAGCGACATCTTCTCTTAACAATATTAACAGTGAGAGACACCAAAAATGAATAACTTCATGGAAGCATGCTCCTTTCATGCTTTAGTAATATGAGTTATTCCAGAATTAAGGTTAAGAGGGTGGTTAGGACCCATTCTCTGTTACTGGAGGACTTTGATCAGTAACTCAGGCCCTATAAAGGGACTTAGTCATAGCATTGCTGTGGGAACAAAGTAGATTAGACCAAATTCAAAAAAAGATAGCATAAGATTCTTTACCCTGTTTCCTGAGGGTAATCATCCTGTTTCTGTGAGAGTCTAATTTACCCTCAGCAAGAGGCCAAATCGGCCTTAATTGTGTCCTAATTATTTGCTTAAATAGCTAAGTTTTACTTCCAATTCTCTTATCACATCTTGATTATCTGTAGGAGGCTACTTCTGAGCTGCTGACTAATTTACAAACATCTTTTTAACCCTTTAAACATTCCTGCGTGGGAGAACTTGTTGCTGTATTATCCCCATTCCTGCATTCAGCATTTTTCTAGAAGTCCCGCTGAGGTCTTCTCAACATTAGAAAGACGTTCCTGCATGGTGCATTCACACAGCAAGGACTGGTCTCCCTCAAAGCAGAATCATTCGTTTGACAACATGTAAGCTTGCTTCTCTGGCCAAAAAAAGTTGGGGAATTTAAAGTATCAAAAATGAAAAGAAAAAAAAAGTTGCCCCAGGTAGAATGAAACACCTGCTTTAGAGAAAAAACTGGAACGGTAGGATTGCAAATGGGGTGGGAGCAAGGCATCTACAAGGCATCTGGAATGAGTACTTCTGGACACACGTCCATGGGGCGTGCTTAGGGGATTGAGATATATTCTAGGCCCTCGTTTAGTAGCGGGCCCTTGCACCATCTAAATGTTACTACAGAAAAAGCTTTCAGATTCCCATCAACCCTACTTTTCCATGTTATGGGGAAAGTTAGTCTGACATAAAGGGGTAGGAGGAAAAAGCATCTAGGGAGAGGAATTTGGAGGAAATAAAAGCCAGGATCTTCTGCAATGTTTTTACAATCAACCCAAAGCAGAAAAATGAAATCCTTCCCCAGGAAAACCTAAGCCACTGCTTCCACCTGGCCTTGAGCCTCCCGCCCGGGGGATGCAGTCACGGGGCCACGACTCACGTGGGGCCGAGCCGCGTGGCCTACTTCAGGATGTCGGCCAACTTCTCCTCGTAGTACAGGAAATTCTCCTGAATGTCCTCCCAGGGCTCAAACGACTTGGACTCGCCCTCTTCCTGCTCCACAAAATTCTGCCAGATGTACTCGAAGTCCTGGGGCTTCATGATGCGCAGCCTGCAGCCGGCCGCCTTCAGCTGCCGCAGGGCGGCCTGGATGGGGGGCTCCTCCCACATGAACAGGCGCCCCACCAGGATGAGCAGCCGCAGGTTCTTGGTCTTGCTCAGGGTCTTGGCGATGCGCTCGGCGCAAGCCACGCAGGGGCTGGAGGACACGTACCAGGTGACGTTGTACCGCAGGGCAGGGTCGAAGGTTGGCACGACGGTGTTGAAGAAGGCCTCCTCGGCGTGCGCCGTGGCGTGCTCGTCCTCCAGGTACCCCCGGGACGCCTGCACCTGGCCGCCCTTGTCCTGCACTTCGATCACGTAGCAGAGGAAGGTCTTGTTGCGCCCAGAGCTGTACTCCACGTTCCGGAACTGGAACTTGAAGTAGTTGACAGGCAGCCGCTCCCTGCGGGTCGAGAAGACAAAGGGACAGGAGGAAGAGAGAACGATGAGTTCTGGTGTCTAGGCCCAGCCTGGAGCGGGTGGCTCTCCAAGACCTCAGCATGCGTGACAAAAAGGCACGAAAGAACCCCAAAGGGCTGACCTGGAGGAAAGAGACTGTGGAGTGAGGTGTGCATTCCGGTCACCCCGTTAGGAAGGGTCTCCAGACACCTCACTGTCACTCGCTGTGCACAGCACACGCCTACATTCGAAATGACTCTTGAACCTGGCTCTACGTTAGAATAACCTAGAAGGTTCTACAAACAACGCCTGGGCCTCACACGAAGCCAGTTAGATCAGGACATCTGATCGGGGGTCCAGGCATCAGCATTTCTAAAAGCTCTCCAGATGATCCGAGTTTGTGGCCAGGTTTGAAAGCAGTGTTGAAATAGTAACTTACAAAGCAGTGAGCATGTGAAGTTCCTCGTGACAGAGCAAGGCAAAGATTTTGCAGAGCATTTCGTGCTTCCATTCCGCCTCCTTGTCACTCGTGTATGCTACATCTTGGGCGTAGAGTGGCCTACAATTTGCAGTGTCATGCTCTCCTAGCGACTGTTTCTCAAGCTTACCTTTTCCCTCAGGTGAAAGAAGGGTTGTCACAAAGTGTCAAGAATTTTTAGTTTTGAGGCCACACTACCTAAGGGTACCTCAATATGACTTAGCTTGTATGTAGTACTGAATCAGTTCAAAATCATGAAAGATTTGGCCTCTGCCCTCTAGATGCTTATGATCCAGCAGCTAGATTCTAGCTGGGCAGGGAAGATGTAAATAAGACAGCTGAAAACAGTAGAAAACTGCTAAAAATGAGTAGGTAGAGTGAAGGACATAGGAAGGCTCTTGAAAGTTTAGCCTTGATTCAGGAGGCAATAAAGAATCATTACAGGTTCTTGAGTCACAAAAGACCATAAATCGCTTCTCAGCCTTTTGGCTAAGATCAAGTGTAGCTGTTCTTATCAGCTTAATATCTGAAACGTCCTCTACCCTAGGACAATATATTAAATGGGTTTTTGGAGCAGGGAGGTGGAATGGGAGCTTGCTCCATCCACTCCACTCATTTCTTGCAGTACTTCTGGGGATGGTATGCAAAAGAAAGAAAAAAGGAAGACATAGTAAAAGTCATGCCCATAGAAGAGGACTGGGGTGGCTTTAGGCAGACAGAGGGAAGCTGGGGAAACCCAGGGACTAGAGAGGGCATCCGAGTTGAAGGTTGTTTCTATCTTTATGCATATCGTGTGTTTTTCTAAAATAGGAAGATTTGTGCAGGTTTGAAGGCCAAGGAGAAAGCGGAGGCTTTCACGGGGGAGAGAAGTGCCAGAAGGAGAGCAGGGGGTGAGTAGCTCCAGCTAGGCAGCTGGAAGGCTTTCTTTTTTAAAAATGGAATCTCTGGGGAGCATTTGCGATCTTGCTCCCCAGCATGTGTCCTCAGTTTGGCTCAAATAAACTCTTATAAAAATTCTCAAAATAAAAATTAAAATGTAATCTCTGTGGCTGCCCCAGAAGATACCCTGAGGCAACCACTAACTTCGCCATTGCTCCCCTCCCTGTCTGCTGTTTCCCCAGAGAGGTCACCTGACTCTCCGGGCTGCAGGGGAATCCCTGGTATCCCAGGGCCTTGGCTGCTTAGGGGTAAGCAGCAGGTGCCAAAGAGCTGAGTAAACCTGAGCTGTTTCCCTGCAGTGTTCCCTTCCTCCCATCACCAGTTTTATTCTACCCAAGTTTCCATGTCCCTTGCTGGCAAGTTAAGTTTCCACTTCGGATGGACGTTTGAGGACCCAGCCCGAGGGATTCCTTCGGGTACTATACTTAGCTTTCTAAGCCCCTCTGACCCAGGTTGGATGTGTTTATTATTTACTTAATATTTTGGGAGAATGGATGACCTGATGATTCTCCTCTTTCAGTCCCCGTGGGCTTGGCTCTCCCTAATTAAACTCACCCCACCAGACCACTCCTGAACTTTGCCCATTACTAAATTATCCCTTCTCTTCCTGGAATGGCTTTTTCCTTCTAAGAAACACAGAGCCTACCTTTCTTGCCCAAACCCTCTTTTGCTCTTCAAGGCCTTTTGCCAGATCACCCCACTACACCCCGAGTCTAATCCAGAGCCACCTGTATGATGGATTCTCAGAAGTCCTCACTTAATGTCATCAATAGTTCTGCGACTTTAAGCAAAACAATGTATAAGAAACCAATTTTCCCATAGGCCGAGTGATATAAACAAGACTTAAGTTCCTATGGCATCTCATCAATGTTATCATGAAGCATCGTTGAAAGAAAGGTGGTTATTGGAGGACCTGCTGTATTCATGACCGTGTGATAGGTGTGGGGCTTCAGCAATGGCTGTCTGTAGTCCCTCAGGTTTCCTTCTGGAACCCCCAAAGTATTGCTCCAACTTGGCCAAGTACAGTTCAACAGAGAGTATGAATTTGGCCCAGCGTGCCGTTGCCAGTTGGCCAGATGGTCTGAGACTGCTGCTTTTCTCAGCCCCTCATCCCCTGGGCAAGGGGAGAGGACCCACAGAAAAGTGAAACCCAAGAGAGAGAAAGAAAGTTCGCTTCTATAAATACAAATTTCCAACCCCTCTGGCCAGCAGCCTCATGGTCTCCCCTGTCCCTCAGCAGAGACAATAGAAAGACAAAACAGATGCCTCAGGAAGGGAAGTGCTTTCAAGGGGCAAAAGGAAAGTCAGGGAAGGCCTTGGCTCGCAGCCTTTCCTCTGGGCTTCCTCAGAGACTGAGTTTGCCTGGCTTCTCCTTTTTGGTCTTCTGGAAGGAGCATAAAGATTGAACGGGGTTCTTTGGGAATCCCCACAGACTGAAACAGCTAGGCCCTTGAGGGAAACCAGGGGAGCAGAGCTGGTAGAGGTTGGAAACTTCCCCAGGGAGCTAAGACACCATGGTCATCTCGGTGATGTTACAGAATCACAAAGTAAGTCAACACTATTATGTCCACTAGTAGAAGGAAGGAAATACTGACACTTCTTAAATTATCAGGCATTTTTTTCTAAGTAGCATGAGATGCCTGAGGACCACATTTACTTGTACTCTCAACCCCAGCAGATGTGTCACTGCTAAAGAGGGTGTGGGGGGATGTTGGAGTGGTGGTCAGGAGAGAGGTGTGGACGGTAGATTTTTTACCTGGACTCAGTCACTTCTTCAGGCACAGAACCAACAGCATTATTCCTACCCACAGCCTCAGATGGCACCTCTTTAAGCACCACTTTTTCATGCTTTCTGCAAACAAGACCATTCACACTTCATCTGCTTAGGAGGCCTACTGGGCATTGCAATTCTCTAGGCAGGAAACAGACTCAAATATCTAGAAAAAATTGGGATGATGGATGGTCTGCTTGGTGGAGGGGGAAGGGATGTAAGTAAATGTGTGTGTGTGTGTGTGTGTGTATTTTCCCCCTCGTGTTCACATTTAAAAACATTTGCACTTCCTACACATAAATCTATACAGTGAAAAGAAGCAACCTGGAGGGGAGTAGATGCTGGTCTGAGATTAAACATTTGCTCCAAGATAACCCATGGAGTGGAAAATCCACCCACAGATGATTGAGTGTTGACTCATTTCAGCTTTCGTTCGCAAGACCTGCTTGAAAGAGGCAAAATTGCTAGTTTTAGTTCCTGTCTCCTTTTCAGACCACTTTCAAAGTGATGCAAAGGAGGGGCCTGGTCAGAAGGAGGCGTGGAGAGAAGCCGGAGGTGGAAGGGACTGATTTCCTAGAGCTGCGCAGGGGCATGGGGGCTGCTGGCTGCTGACTGGCAGTTCTGGAGAGCCTGCTGCCCAAGGCAGGCCCTGAGCCCGCCCCTTTTCCCTGGCACACATCTTTGCCCTGGGCTCTGACCTTTCCCTGGCCCTCAGCGGAGACCAGGGTGGTCAGAGTTAGTGGTGTCTTCTGTTCTTTATGGAACAAACCTTCCTGGCATGCTCCAGAGTCCAGGGTAGGGGGTGAGGGGCTACGGCATTAACAGTGGTGTCAAAGGCCCCTCACTCCTTGCCTGTCCCTTTTCCTCTGAAGCCTGCCTCTTCCCTCTGTGTTCCTCCCACGGCCAGAGTAAACTACTGGAAGCTAGAGCAGTGGTCGGAAGGGGATTGGTCCCTTTGATGGCAAGTTCAGCTTCATGCAAAATCATACACAACATAACTAGAGGCTGCCAGGCTGAGCCACAGCCACTCATCACTGAGATGGAGAGACAGGACACAACCAGTGGTGCCCAGAGCTTCCCTAGAGCATGCTGAGTCCAGAGGCAGCCGGGGACCGTGAAATCCTCCTCTGAGCCCAGCACTGCTCGATCTTCATACATCCTCAATTTCTCTCCTGGAGAAGTTGTCCCCGAGGTTAATTCCCTATCTCAACACCTGGCAGAGAGCCCAACGCACAATAGGTGTTCATCACTAGTTCACTTCCTTATTCAAAAACAAGTATTAATTACGTGTTAGGAGCTGAGTACTTGTCTTGGTGCAGGGACAAAGCAGTTAAAAGGCAAAGTCCCTGTCCTCATGGAAGTTAAATACTGGCGAAGGAAATGGGCAGCAAATAAATGATTCCTGTTCAGTAAATATTTGTTGACAATAAAAGCCGCTTCTTTATGGCTTTTTAAAGCCACAGTGTGATGATTTGGAGTCAGACAGTCCTGGGGTTCGCACCCTGCTCCATCCACTAGCTTTGGGCAAATTACTCATCCCTCCAAAGTCTGGTTTCCTCATCTGGAAGGTAGGTTGAGGAACCCAACCCCTCAGGTTCTGAACCACTGTGGCCACTCAAGAAATTAAACTTAGTATTGAGGGATGGTGCCTTTTTTGGGCCTCAAACCTTATCCCTCAGAGCCCATCTTAAGCACTCCCAACCTCAGCCTTGTCTACTCTTCCTCTCACTTTCAGAGACTCCTCTTTTTCAGTGGTGTGCTAGCTTAGCACCCAGCAAGCCACGGGAAAGAGAAAACACCCTCATTTCTAACTTTGCCGACTTCTGTAAACACTCTCATTATGGCAATTTCAAGAACACGGAGTCGGGAAGAGAGACACGCAATGGGCTCTCAGCCAGTGTGAGCCGGCTTGGGCACACCCTGCAGCTTCAGACCCTTTCCTAACGCTTTCCCCCACGTTCTTGTGACTGTTCTCAGGCCTGCTTCCATCCCGGGTGCCCTAGCAAACCAGAATCACGACACACAGGGTCTCTCTCCCTCCATTCCTACCTGGTGCTCCCTCCTCACCACAGACTGTTTGCTGAAAAGCCATCTGCTCTCTCCTAGCTTGTGGGCCAAGTCTAAGGCGCAGTATGGACAGGCCCATCCCCTACCTGTGGGGACCCAGGCTAGGAGAGGGCCTGCTTGGGACCCCTTGACTCTAGGACATCTGGAAAAGGAAGGAGAGGAGAGTCAGTCCCTCATCCTGTCCCTGCATAGACACAGCCGCACCTCTGGGCTATTTTAAGCCATCTGTTTACCCCAGGGGCCCAGGAGACAGATCTCCACAGCTGTCACTTGTGGCCAGGAAACACTCAGGGCTCCACCTCCCTCCTGAGCTGCTCTCAGAGCACCCAGCAAGCTGCCCGACCTGTGACCCTTTTTCTGAGCTTGGGTCAGGGAAAGCCTCTGAACCACACTGCCCTGCAGTGGAGACAGCTGGAGCTCTGTTTGGTAAACCTGGGAACCAGGATGCATAAGAGAACAGGGGAAAGGACACTTGGCTGGAGTCAGACGACCTGCCACTTACTGGTTCTGAGGGCTCCAACAAGTCACTCAATCTACCTGACTCTCAGTTTTCCTGTCTGAGAGTGGCAATAAAATAGCTCCCTCCCCAGACTAGCACCATGCTGAGGGTTGAATGAGCTCATGCATGTGACAATATGCCATGACTGTGAAGGCCTGGATGGATGTAAGTTGCATTAGAGGGTTTAACCCTTTAGGACCTGCCACCCTGGGACTCCAAAGCCTGCCCAACTCAACAAACACAGTCCTATTCTGTCCTGAACCTACCCTGTACCTGTGCCGGGGAGGTCACAGCCCTGCACAGAGTGGGCCTGCGTGGTCACGTCTGTGTGACCAAGACAGCATGCACCAGCTGCTCATGTGTCAGAAAAAGGATCTCCTTCCACAGAGAGCTCCTGGAGTTGAGGACTCTCCTGGCCTGCTGGCTCTAGGCTCTCTCTATGTCTGCATTCATCTGTGCCCCTTGCTTTTTGAATCCTAGGTTGAGGGCGATATTAGTTGGTTGGGCATGGGCTAACACAAGTTGTGGGGCTCTACCCTGAACTCTTACCTTAGGAATTAGCATGCATTTTCCCTCGGGTTCTCTTAGAGGTTGGAAACTATCTGAGCTGGAAGGGGTCTTGGGAATCACCTAGCGTAGCTTGCTCATGTTACAAATGAAAAACGCTGAGGCCAGGACTGGAAAGTCACTTGCCCAGCCTATAGCGGCAGGTGCATTGCCACCCAGGGATCCTTCGGCCCCTTGAAGGCATCGCTCCTCCATTCTTTTGAAACTTCTTAGTGAGGCCCCTCCTCTGCCTGCGGGCATTGCTGGACCCCCGGGAAGGAAACCTTGGGGCTCAGGAGGCAATGTGGCCCCACGTATCCCCTTATTCTTTGCGTAGGAACTTAGCAGGGTTTTCTATTAAAGGGACACAGAGGGAAGAGGGGGGAGACCACTTGGGGTTATTCCTGGAGACCGCACAATGTGGACGAGGCAGAGGGACCCTGTTTGTAGCCCCCTCCTTGGGGCCTCGAGACCCTTTGCTCTGGGTCCTGGTTCCTCCCGGTTGTGGCTCCAGGGGTGGGAATCCCTCCTCTGTCCAGAAGCTCCTGGCCCTGGCCTATGTTACCTGTGCGGTGACCTCTCCGTTTCCCAAGGGGGGGAGGGGATGCGACAGCCCCTGGGGAAACTCAGAAAGGACTGAACAAAGACAAAACCACTTCTCACTCAGGCTTGGGAAAGGATGGGTCTCTCTTCCCTGCTTTAGGACCTTCTCCTGAGAGAGCTCTAAAGGAAAGAGTGAGACCTGCAGATAGAGGAGAGGCCCCCTCGGAAGCAGAGAGAGAAGCAGAGGGAGGAAGTCCTTTGACTGGGGCCACATTTAGACGTGCCAGTGTCCTCACCAGAGTCCCTGGGACTGAGCAGGGAGGCAAGTGATGCCCCAGGACCAGGAGGCCTCAGGGGTGGTTGCATTACCTCCAAGGAGCTCCTTTTACCTCCCCTGATTAGAGGGCCCATGGTGTCGCCCTGAGAAGCCAAGCGACATTTGCTGCTGTGTCCCCGGCAGCCCCTACCGCGCATACCTGTGCCCTCTCGCAGTTTGATCCTGACTCCTACTACTAGCATCCCAGGTTCCCCCAGCCTGTCCCCAGCCCGTGCTCCCCTGGGAGGAGGACCCCAGGCCACACCAGCTCTCACCCTGTGACGATCTCAAAGGGGGGCAGCTCGATCAGCTCCTTCAGCTTCTCGGGGTCGTCTAGGTTGTCCAGATCCTCGCCATTCTGGGAGGCAGGCGCCGAAGCCTCGGCGGCCTCTTCTTTCTGGGCCATGGAGGGGCTGTGGCCGGGGAGTAGCTGAGGGAGAGGAGAGGCCGCGGTCCGGGCCAGGGCCTGGCAGCAAAGTCCCAAGCAGCTGTCAGCAGCTAAATCTGCTGGGGGATGACAGGCAGAGGGCTGGGCAGGCCAGGCTGAGTGTGCTCACCCCTCGCTACGGGGTTTTATAAGTAGAGGCTGTCTGCCCCTCCCAGGCCCTTTCCCTCTATCTTTTTTTAATTGAGTGACAGCGGGCGCCAGGCTGGGGAGGAATGGAAAATCTGGCCCTGAGTATCCCCTATTTATCAGTAGGCAAAGACAGGAAGCTGGCAGGTGGGGATGGCTTGACCTGCCCTCCCTCCCCTCCCCAGTCGAATACCTATTCATATTCTCTCCTCCCTCCCCCTTCACCTCATATCCTTCCTTCCCTTTGTTTCCCACCGAGCTTTCCCAGCTCCTTGGGTGGGGATTGTGGAAGGGGCTGGGGGGCATCCTGAGGTTTAGGACAAAAGCGTTCCCAGAGGTTTATGGAGGATGAGGCTCGTGTTGAGGTGGCTGCAAAGAGCCCCAGGCCAGTTTGGTTGGGGAAAGCTGGGTTCAGGTGGGATGAGAGCTGCTAATTTGGAAAGAAACTGAATTGTCACCCAAGGACAGTGGGTGCTGATTTGTCTGTTATGGACACAAAATGCAGTGTCAAATGTGGGAGCTCCAGTAGTGACAATCCTGCCTGCCATTTACGAAGCTTAGAATTTTTGAAATAGGCCAGACAGTGAGTTTAGTGGTTTACATGTGAAATCAGACTTAATGGTCTCAACAGCCCCGCAAGGCCATGTGTATTATCCCATGTTACACATGAAGAAACTGAGATGCACAGAAGGATTAAGGGCCTTGCTTAAAGTCATAAGCCCATAAGTGGCAGAGCCAGAATTAAAACACAGGCTTCTTCTTACTGTGATTAAATTTACTGGGATGACATTAGTTAATGTGATTATATAAGTTTCAAGTGTGTAACTCTATAATACATCATCTGTACAGAGTGGGGCAAAAGTAGGTTTATAGTTTGTATGGAAAATATTACAATAATTAATAAATAATAACACAAGAATAAACTGTGTTTTATGGACTCACAACTGTAAACCTACTTTTGCCCCTACCTATATATGGCATCGTGTGCTCACCACCCGAATTCTAGTCTCCCATCACACATAATTGACCCCCTTTGCCCTCTTCACCCTCCCCACCCTTCCCCCCTGTAACCACCATATTGTTGTCTGTGTATGTAAGGTGTTTTTTTGGCTGGTTTGTTTTTTTCTTTTATTGCTTTCTGTTTTATATCCCACACATGAGTGAAATCATGTGGTTCTTGTTTTTTCCTGTCTGACTTATTTCACTTAGCACGATACTCTCAAGAGCCATCCATGTTGTTGCAAATGGCAGTATTTCATCTTTTCTTAGGGCTGAGTATTGTTCCGTTGTACATATGCACCAGCCTTCATCCAGTCATCCATTGGAGGACACTGAGGTTGTTCCCATGGCTTGGCCACCATGAATAATGCTGTAATGAACATGGGGGTGCATATATCTTTATGAATAAATGCTTTCAAATTTTTCTGGTAGATACACAGAAGAGGGATTGCCAGTCATATGGTAGCTCTACTCTTAATTTTTTAAGGAAGCTCCATACTGTTTCCCATAGTGGCTGTACCAATTTACATTCCCACAGCCTCTCCAACACTTATTATTTATTGTCTTATTGATAACAGCCATTCTAAAAGGTGTGTGGTGGTATTTCATTGTGGTTTTGATCTGCATTTTTCCCTTATAGCTAGTGGAGTTGAGCATCTTTTCATATATCTGTTGGCCATTTGTATGTATTCTTGGAAAAAGTGTCTGATCAGGTCCTCTGCCCATTTTTTAATTGAATTGGTTGGTGTTTTTCTTGTTGTTGTTGAGTTGTATGAGTTCATTCTGTAATTTGGATATTAGCCCCTTATCAGAGGTATTGTTGGCAAATATTTTTTCCCTTTCAGTTGGATGCCTTTTTGCTTGTTAATGGTTTCTTTTGCTGTGCAGAAGCTTTTTAATTTCATATAGTTCCATTCATTTATTTTTTGCTTTTATTTCCCTTGCCTTTGGGGTTAAATTCATAAAACCCTCTCTGAGACCAAGGTCCATAAGTTTAGAACCTATGTTTTCTCCTATGTATTCTATTAAAAGTCAGGATTTTTAGTCCAGATGTCAAACATTCAACCACAGTGCTGTTTCCTCTCAGTCAGTTCTTTATTTATTTAACAAATATTTATTGAGCTTCTACTATGTGCCAGGTGCTGCTTCAGATACCAGGGATATAGCAAAGAACAAAGCAAATGAAAATTGCTGCTCTCATGGAGATTGAGGGGGTTGGACAATAAACAGGATAAGTAATACATATGTGATCTACTTGGTGGAGTTAAGTGCTAAGGAAAAAGGTGGGGAAGGGGGACAGAGTGAAGAGAGAGGGGTGTTACATTCCTATAGGATGGCCAGGGAAGGACTTTGAGAAGGAGACAGTTGAGAAAAGACCCGAAGGAGGTGAGGGGAATAATAATATGAATATCTAAGGGGAAAGTGTTGGAGGAGGGGAAGAGCAGGTGCAAAGGCCCTGAGGTGGGAACAAGCAAGGACACTTGTGTGATGAGGCCAGAGACATAAATAAGGGCTAAATGGCCTGGGGCCTTATGGGCTGTTTTCTCTGAGTGAGATGGGAAGCCACTATCTTTGAACAGATGAGACACATAACCTGACTTGTGCTTTTACAGCATCGCTCAGGCTGATGGTTGAGAACAGATCAAAGGTGAGAAAGAACGGAAGCAGAGGAACCAGCTCTAAGCCTATTGAAACTAGTGAGAGACGGGGCCCCCGAGAACTCCCTGAGCTGGCACAGTGTCGGAAGACGGATGGTTTTTGCAGTTCACACAATAGGTGCTTAGTAGGCATCACAGGTTTTCACATTTGGGGCAATGCAGACACTCTTAGAACACTCTCAGGGCAACGGAAGGGTGGGGTCAGGGTCACCTAGAGGTTGCAAATGAGGAATGAAGGACACTGGGGAGCTGGGCTGAGCATGGCTCCCAGTGGGTTTGGGTGGTGGCTGTAAGAAGGCAGGGGACACTTTCATGGTCTAACTAGAGAGTAGGAGTCAGGATGGTTTGGAGGACTTGGAGCTCTCTTCTCCAGAGAGTTCTGAGCAGCATGGTGTCCAAAGGTGCCCAAGTGTTTTTGTTTGCCTGGGATGGTCACAGTTTATACCTGTTGTCCAAGCATAATTACTACTAGTGCCCCTTTCACCCCCAAATTGACCCAGTATAGACAAAAAATAATATGGTCACCCTACCTATTGGGTTTATTACTAAGTGTATTCTTATCCAGAGACTACTGTTTTCAGGCTTTTTTCCGGGGATATAAAGCGAGGAATAGTGGTAGGAGTGCCTGTGTCCACAAAGGAAAGGAAGCGATAGCTGATAAACAGCAAGCACAGATTATTATTATTATCATTACCCAAACACACAGCATTTAAATGCAAAGGCTGACTTTCTTGTTCCATGATCCACATGTGTTAAGGGCTCCTGTGTGCCAGGCCCTGCAGTAAATACTATGTAACGTTTGGGGCACCATCGGGCACTCTCCTGCATGATCTCATTTATTCCTCACACCTGTCTCACAGGGGCGTGTGTTATGGGCCTTATTTTGTGGGTTAGGGACCTGAGGCTCAGAAAGGTGAAGGGATTTGTGAAGATTACAGGAGGAGGTAAATCCAGGTCTTCTAGGCCTATGTTCCTGCTTCCAGGCTGCACCCAGCTGGCCCTGATGGATATATCTCTATACCATTACCAACATGGCAGCTACAGTGATGTGGTTGGATCAAGGGAGGAAGAGTATCATGTCAGGGGGAAGAAAAAGGGGAGGAGGGGGTCCTTTCAGTTCCCTGTTCCCTGTGGGAAAGACTTCTTCCCTGAGGACAGGTTCTTATATTTTGGCTGTCCTGCATAACCCTGGATTGGGAGGGGGGGAAATCCATATTTATAGCCCCATCTGAGCCCTTGATTCGCTGTGTGGTTTTGGCCAAATCACCTGGCACCTCTGGGCCGCAGTGTTTGCACCTGCGATGCAGCTGAGCTATTGCTCTTTTCCAGGATGGTCAAGGGATGGAAGTGAGGAAGCGGGGCTGGCTCCCGAGGACCTGCAGTGTGGAGACAACCAGCGCGGTGAAAACGTTCTGAATGAGTGATGCTGGGAGGTGGTCCCAGGCTGACCCCTCACTCCCACCACACCCTATAGTTTCTCCTTTGACACTTGAGCGAGCACCCTAGACCTTCCCCTGGGCTGATGACTGACAGCTTCCTTTTTCCACTGCTCCTTTCCAGCCCCCCGCCCCCATCTCTGGAGGCCCTGGGCAGCTCTGGCTATTTATGGTACCTCCTGGGGGCCTGAATTCCTGGCTGGTCCTTGATTCTACTTTCCAAGTCAGAACCGTTTCCCCTGCCGGCCCCAGAATGCGGCAGCTAATCTGGGGGATCAGATGCCGGGAGCCTGGCTCCGCCTCCTGCAGCTGCCACTGTCCTCTTTTTAGGGCCGGCATCCCCACCCCCACGTTAGCACTATTGAGTAAGTTTCTATCAATATGACCCTCCTGCACTGGAGGAATCTGGGAAGGAAGGCATCTACTTTAAGATCATACAAGGAGTCAGGGGGATGCTGGGATGTGAATCCAGGTCTGTCGACCTCCGAGTTCCATGCTTTTCCCACAGTGTCATCCTGCCTGGAATCCAGTGACAGTGAGAGATGACACTAGCACAGCCCTGACTGGGGGCCTGACGCTGGCCTAAGCAGCTCACACAAATGAACTCATTTAGTCCGCACGAGGATGTGGAGGTAGATAGTAGTATTATCCTCAGTTTTTTGGTGAGGAAGTTGAGACCAGAGAGGTCAAGTGAGTTGCCCAAGGTCACGTAGCTAGTGAGAGCTAGTGAGAGCTAGTGAGAGCTAGTGAGAGCTAGTGAGAGCTCCGTGCTTCCATTGTCAAGCTCTCAGCCCCTTCACCATTCAGTCCCTACTGCTGCCAGGACTCCGGAGGCCAGGCTCTGGGGGAGGAGGGGCACAAAGGGGAGTCAGGGAGAAGGGGTTCCCGCAGGGAGATTGGGCTCTGGAAGCACTTGGTACATGAGGGAGGGGATGTGTGTAGGGGGGATAGGCATAGAGACACCAGACAGCTGGTAAGTGGGGATGGCAACCAAAAAGGGGATGCTCCAATCTGTTCCTGTAGGCCCAGCCCCATCTCTCCAGGCCGCAGTGGCCGCAAGGAGCTGGGCTAGGCCCAGAAGAAGCCACAGCCTGCCTCTCTGGGTGCCATGTCCCATGGTCATTTCAGGAAGCATTCGGAGGTGCTAGGAGGTGGCCGAGGAGGAGGGAACAGGGCCAGGCCCGGCTATGCCTTGGGGCTCGGCTGGATGCCGAGCTGCCCTCGTGTGGAAAGGAGTAGAGAGGCCAGGAGGCGGCTGGTGGAAATAGCCTCACCAGGGGAAGGTTTAAATTCTCACCCTGTGAAACAAGACACTGGGAGCAGGTTGATGGAACGGGCGCTGTATGTGCAGGAACAGCTGGGACCCCAACAGCGCGTTGCCCCAGAGACCCGGCTTGAGACTGCCAGCCCCTTGGTCACTACTGAGACGAGGTACACAAACAACGGCTGGACAACGGTGGAGCCTGCCCCTCTAGCAACCGCTTTGTTGACATAAACATGGGGGTGTCCAGAGCTTTTGGCTGGGTAGGCAGAGGGTGCCAAGGGTCTCCCCGAGTCTGAGGTTGAAGTGCTAGAATCCCAGGAGAGGCCAGGATTTTCATTGTCCTGTGCAGGACAAACACTTGGTTTACTATGCAGGACACATTGCTCTGAGCCAAGGGGTGACACCCAGGACTTCGGTCCTGGCCACCTCGGTCCTCCACTCCAGTGGCCACTCCCAGCTCTGCCTGGCTCCCTTGCGGTGTCTTTGAGGAAAGCAGTCTGATAAGGATCATACACATTATGTGACCAATGCTGTTCCTCTTTGGAGAGATGTTTGCAGGTCAGAGAACCTGCTGGGAGAAAGCGAGAAACTTAACAATCAGCTCCGGAGAGGAGAATTTCCACCCTGAGAAATGTGTTGGAGTAGGTGCAGGTGGAGGGGAGGGGCGTTTTTCTGGTGCTCCCCTGAACAGGTAATGTCTGGGGGTCCTGGGGAACCTCGGAGATATATACACTAGAGGGACAAGTGAGCCTGAAGGAAGCCACCAAAGTTCCTGGTGTGACAGAGAGGTCTCCTCCGGGTTGCGTGCTAGAAGAGGGGCCCAGGTGTGTGAAGGGTCCTTGAGAGCAGGAAGGGGGAAGGAGCCTTGGGGACTCTACCTGAAGATGAAAGAGGGAGCCCAGAGTCGAGGGCGTCCCGTCCGAAGCTGGGCTTTGTTTGGATGGGTAGCTTGTGAGCCACTGTGGAAGATCAGCAATGAACCCTTAAACACAGGGCTCCTGTGCTGGTTCCTGGAACTGCGAGAAAGGGCCACTCTGGGAAAGTGAAACTGGGCTTGGGGTGCAGGGGACCCTAGGAGGTAGAACGGCTGGTGGCCAACACAAAGGAAGACAGACTTTGGAGCCCTGGCCCAGACCTGACTACGCAAGGCGGGAGGGGGTGGGGGGCCTTACCTTCCACCATAGCATCTCCTCTACCTGCCTGCAGGCAGGAGGGGCCAGGGATGCCCAGAGAAAACGCTTCCTGCACTCTGCCCCCTTAACAGCCCCCCCAGCACATAACCCTACCAGTCTGCCCCCCTCACCGGCCTCTGAGCCTCTCCTTTCTGCAGACATTGGCAGGGGAGGAAGAGTGAAGGATTCAGGGGAGGAAAGGCACTAGAAGACAGTAGGAGCCATACCACCCTGGGGTGCTATTTTACGTGGTGCCGCTCCCCACCTCTCCAGACATGGGGTGGGACAGCGGCAAGTGGAGAAGAGCTGTCTCTCCCCCACCCACCCAGTGAGTCATCTTCAGACACCACGTTCCCACTCAGAGGCAAATGGAAAAACACGGCCCAAGGACAGAAGCACACACGATTTGAGCGGTGGAATCCTGGGACACATCTGGCAAGGACAGGAGGCAGCTCTGACTATTTAGGCACAACTCTAGGTAACAGGAGAGGAGGGCTGAGGGCAGTGTGTGCCCTGGGTCAGGTTCAGGACTGGGGGGTGGGGTAGGGGAAGAGGCCCAGGCAGGCTGGGAGACTGGGGGATTGAGGCTGCCACCCAGGAACCAAGGAGCTGGTGCAGAGGAGGATTTTAAGGACGACTTAGGGGTCAGAGGAGGAAAGTTTGGGGTTGGGGTCCTGCCGTTTCCAGCTGTTTCTGTGCAAAGCCAGGAAGCCCTTTAGTTTGGCTCATGCCATGGCAGGTAGTCACTCTGTTCCAGGGCTTGGGACACGGTGCAAGTCAAGCTTCCTTCTAGGGTCAAGTTTCCAAAACTAAAGGCCTTCTGCCCCTGGGTTTGTGGCTTGAGCTCACTCTGGAGAGATCAAAGTGATGCCACAGGCATGGTGCATCTTCCTGGAGGGTCAGTTTAACTTCTAGACTTAGCTGGTAACATGAATAAAATGGGAAGCACATATCGATGATGCTTATATGAGATGGTGATGATAATAATAATGACAGATACTTCTAGGGTGTTGCTTGTCTGAGGTCACACAGCAATAGCGGAGCCAGGATAAGAGCCCATGCAGTGTGGCTCCCAAACCATCCTCAATCAAGATTTATGGATCACACTCCTAAATTTAAAAGTTACATGTATAAATGGAGCTATAAATTCAACTGAAACAGCTTTAAAAATGTAATTGACTAGTGTGGCTCAGTGGTTGAGCGTCGACCCATGAACCAAGAGGCCACTGGTTCGATTCCCAGTCAGGGCACAGGCCTGGGTTGCAGGCTCGATCCCCAGTAGGGGGCGTGCAGGAGGCAGCCGATTGATGTTTCTCATCAATGGTTCTCTCTCTCTATCCCACTCACTTCCTCTCTCTCTCAAATCAATAAAAGCATATTAAAAAAATGTGATTGGGGTGAAGACACAGTCCATGTGAACATGCAGGATAACGGGCCAGGGACTTGTGTGTCTGGCACTGGTCAGGCCGGTCCACGACCTGAGGGGCAGGCCCTAGCACTCCTGGCTCTTGGGAAGTTCGGGACGATTTGAAGCAGGGTGGGTCTCCGACTGCTGCATGAATCAGAACCCTGCTTGCTTTCTAAATGGGTGGCCTCCTGGTTCCTCTCTTGGAACAGCTAACATTTGTTAAGCACTGCCTCTGTGCCAGACATCTTTTTATTCACTCATTTGTTTTTCCAACAATTCTAGGAGGTCCCCATTTTATAGACAAAGAGAATAAAGCGAGACAGTGAAGTTGGACCAGGTCACCAGTTAATAAATGACAGAGTCAGTATTCAAGCCCAGGTCTGGATCTCCAGGGCCAGAATTACAAACCACTGCACCCTATGGCCCTCATCCCCCAGATGATCTGATTCCGTGGGTCTGGAGTCCAGGCCTTCGGCCAGTACCCCAGGAGGTCCCTGGGCCACCCTTTGAGAGGCAACGCCCTGCGGCCGCTGTTCTCAATCTGGCTGCACTTTAGAACCACCTGAGAAGTTTCAAAACCTATTAGTGCCCTTCCCTTCCCTAAAGAGAGGCTATGTGGTCCAGAGTGGGTGCAGGTGTTGGTGGGGTGTAGGTCAGCATTTTGGGACAGTGGGTCACTGTCTTCATTTAATTGACCAACCAATCAATCACTCAACAGAAATGTATGAACATCTGCTCTGTGCCCTGTGCTGCACTGAGGTTGGAGATACAGAGGTGGGGGGGGCATGGCACATGTCCTCTAGGAGTGCAGGTGACCACCTGCCCACTGGGCAGAGCATGCGTGAAGTGTGGAGGTGGGGAGGGTGCAGGTTCTTTCTCGCCTGCTCTTCCTTGGTGAGCTCCAGAAAGAGCCAGACTCCCAGATGTTGATGTCCTTCTGGTTTCTCCTTCTCTGAAGTCCTTGGCCCCCACCTGAGAAGACATAGTTGGCTCCAGCCCCAGAACCCAGGCTGTCAAAGCAAAAAGGGCCCCAAGAGACCCTCGGTACCTGGAGCTCTCAAATTTCAGTAAGTGGCTGACCAAAGTGCTGGGAGCTCGGAAAATGTGAAGATGCCTGGAGCGCAGCCCAAAAGTTCTGATTCCTAGATCTTGGGTGGGGTCTGAGGAATGTGCATTTTTTTAAAAAAAATATATCTTTATTGATTTCAGAGAGAGGAAAGGAGAGGGAGAGAGAGAGAAACATCAATGATGAGAGAGTCACTGACCGGCTGCCTCCTGCATGCCCCCAACTGGGGATCGAGTGGCAACCCGGGCATGTGCCCTGACTGGGAATCGAACCCTGCTCGCCTGGATCCTAGGTTGACGCTCTACCGCTGAGCCACGCCCGGCCGGGCAAGAATGTGCATTTTTAATAAGCTCCCAAATGGCTCTGCTACACACTCAGCAGTGGTTCTCGGGGGCTTGCATCCTCCGGGAAGTTTTAACAACACGGATGCCCAGGCCCATCCCTGGAGAGTCTGGGCAGCGTTTTTAATAGCTCCCGGGGCAGGTGCCTGGGCCCTCCAGCTGGCCTTGGTTAGGATTTGGGCAGGTAGCCACAGGGCAGTCACGTCTTGCTACCATTAGGGCTTTGAAACAAGAGAAGATAAAAACAAAAGGCAGGAAAGACAAAAATAAAAATGCCAATGAGAAGGTTTAGAAAGAGAGAGGGCTGGACAAGACGCTCCCATTGAATTCACTCCTCAGCACTAAGCCTTTCATGTTTTTTTAAAACATTTATTTCTTATTATAATAGTTATTAATTGGTGTAAAAAACTAATAGTATGAGTATAAGAAAACAAAAAATGATCTAAAATATTACTTATATTAATCACATCAGGCCTTAGTATGGCATATATAATGTATAATGTAACATATCTTATAACTGTGTTATATGTTAAATATAGTCATTAATATAATTAATATAATATACTAATTAAAATAAGTTATTAAATAAAATATGTAATATGGTATATATATATAGTATATATAATTAATAGAATATATAAGATAGAATATAAAAGCCTGACATGTAAAATTATTATTATTTCTGACTCTATCTACTTTTCTGTTTTATTTTTATGTCACTTTTCAAAAAGATTTTGTTTTTCAGGTAATTAGAAACCTAAGTCTACACTTCTGGGTCAGATTTGGGAGGGTTTGCAAGTGGAGTGGAGGTGGCACGTCACCCTCCTCACACGTGTCCACACATTCCTTCACACGTGCACACTTATATAGAAGCACACACTTACACTCGTGCACATGCTTCTGTTCCCACTCTGCGGCCCCAGACCATTCACTCAAACATGCCCTTCATGTCACATCCTCAAAGTTAGTCTCAGGATTTTATTAATTGATATTACTAAATTAACATTTATTAATACAGGATTTATTAACTTATATTAAGTATAAAGTAAGTTTCCTTCCTCTTTCCCATTTCTCTGAATTCTAATGAAAACTGACACCAGCAGATCCAGGAAAGCGGCCACATTGGAGTGAGTCACCTTCAGGGACCCATCAATGCCTGGCCACCTCTCCCTCCCAGAGCCCCCCAGCCTGCCTTCAGTCTCTCCCACCCCTCCCTGGCCTGCCTCTTCCTTTCCAGTGCCTCAGTCACTCTTCTCCCCGGAGGGCTGGGGCTGGTGCTCTGGACAAAGGCTGTCTCTCCACAGGTGGTAGGCGATGGACGTGAAAACAGTGAGCCAGGCCAGGAAGGGGAGCAGAAGCAGGGCGGCCAGCTTGTTGATGGGATGCCAGATGAGCGCCATGCTCACCACCAGCCCGTAGAGCAGCAGCAGGTGCAGCAGGGCCTGGGCAGGGGCAGGGTGGTCAGGCAGGCTGCCCTGAGACCCTGGCCGTGACCTTTCTGCTGCACCCTGGACCCCGAGCCACGCTCCTGGGGCTCTGTGCACTCTCCTGGAGCTCAGTCTGCCCACCTGCCCTGCCGGGCCCTGACTGATCTGCTGTGCCACCTGCTTCTGGGGCCCGGTGGTCTCCCCGGCTCCTGCATTACTCCCACTGCTGAGCACCGTGCGCCTTACCAGACCAGGGGTATGGGCTACGAAAAAGAGAGTCAGGACGGTCCAGCTGATGGCGAGCTGCACAGCGTAGAGGCCGAGAGGCAGGGCCAGGGGCCGCCCAAAGCCCCGGCCCAGGTCCTTCCACACCAGGTAGGAGGCATAGCTGTGAAGAGATGGAGGCAGAAACGCTCAGAGGGAGGGTGTTCCATGGCAAATGGAGGAAGCCTCTGGCATAAGGACTCCTGGTGACAAAGAGAGAACCCTGTGGGCTGAAATGAGGGCAAGTGTGTCTAGGCATCATTGGAGGGCTGGGAGGAGTCGGTGGGGACAGTGGGCGTGGTGAGGTGGGGGGGGACGTGGGGAGGCTTGGAGAGGGCTGGCTGGAGTCCTGGGCAGGCGTAGAGGGACCCACCACAGAGGCAAGGTGGGGAGCCATCCCCCTGGAGGTCAGCATGCAGCAGTAGTTCAGGTATAGGAGGCTTGTTCCCACCCCAGTGGGTACCAAGGCCAAGGATGAGAACTGGAGCTCACCCTATGATAGAGTAGATGACTGTCCACACGAGCAGCAGGACTCTGTGGGGTGGGCACCAGGTCAGCTTCTTTGAGCCATTACACCAACCAGACAGCCTATGAGGGGCGAAGAGCCAGATCAGGATGGGCCCCAGGTGGGGCAGGGCCACAAAGATGGCCCCTTGAGGCCGCATTCTCCTCGAGGCGGAAAAATCTGGGGGCAAGAACATGCTGATGGTGAGCCTTCCCCTTGTCCTTTCCTCGAGTCCCTCCCTGTTCCCTCCTCTTGCCTGACCATTCACTGGCCTGTGTCCTCTCCCTCCGCCTGCCCCCACAGGAGGCCTAGACACAGAGGCTGCCTCCCCTGCCTGGAGCCCCCCCCCTTCCCTCTCCCCTGAGCCCCCCTCCCTTGCCCCTTTCCCGGTTTCCATGGATGTGTTTTTCCCACCCCTCTCATTTGGCACTCGGCCGATACTGCCTGGTATTAATAACTGCTTATGAGTTAACGGTTCCTCTCCTGTAACGTGTGTCTGAATCCTGGAACTCAGGTCCACCTATGACCATCTTTTGTACCTCCCACAGCAGGTGGCACTTGGCCAGGCCCTCGATGAGGACAGTGTCTTAGACTGAACTGAACCAAGCTGACATAACCTATCTGAAAGGAACGTGCTTGAAAGGCGGGAGCCTGAGATCCCTGCGGGTCTTCTCTAGTCAACAGTGGGCCAGCCATCGGCCCAGGGCTTATCTTCCTACGGCAGACTGGCACCCGACAGGGGCCCACCCAGCCTGAGCTCCTGCCAGAATTCAACTCAGCTGAGTGGCACTGTGGACTCTTTCCTCTGAAGCCTTAGGTTGCATCTACCCCTTGGGGGCTGGGGAGGCTCTTCCTACATCGGTCCACTTCCAGAGGTTCGGTGTCACAACCCCCCACCCCCAGATTTCTGTGGCCTGACTTTTCAAGGAGGCAAACCCCTGATCTTTCATTAAGAAGCTGCGTGCTCCTTTGCAGTTTGCTGAGCGTGTCATTCCACGCGGGACAATGAACAGACTCTCCTCTGCCCATGGCCCCCACCCATATAGTTCTTCTCATTTGCACATAAGATGCCAGCCTCCCCCCATGAGCCACAGGATTGGAAGGAAAAAGCACAGTGGTTATTGTCAGCGTGCTGAGGTGACTGACTGCCTGCTCCGTCCGTGCTCTCCTGTCCCAGCCCCTGACCGCGTCCTGGAGGTTCCAGGGACAGGGCTGAGCAGCCTGCCTGCCTGTGCATCCTTCTGTTCACCTGTTTCTGCTTCTCACTGTCCGTTCATCTTCTGCCTCCCTGTCTTTCTATTTGGTGTTTTCTATTGTTCTGCCCAGTGTTGGAGGTCCCCCCGGCCTCCCACCACCATCCTCTTGTCCTGTTTCCCCCTTGTTTCCAGGCCCATGTTCCCCTACCTCAGGCAGCTCACCTCCCAGCCTGGGTACCCGATGATATATGCCGCGGGAAAGGCAGAGGAGGGTGGGGAGGGGAAAGGGTGGGTGGGGCTCCCAGCTGGCCCACCTTTCTCCAATGACAGGGGTGGTGATATTGGCTGAGCAGCCCGGGTTGTTGCCTGCATGGCCTTGAAGGACTCTCTCAGACTGGGGTCCCCTGGTCTGCTAGTTGTGGCCTCTGGTGGGGCCTCTTGATGGATGGTTGAAGCTTTGGCTCTGTGAGACCCCGATCTCCTGAGACAGCTCAGCCCCAGGCTGCAAGGCTACTCATTGCTTAGGTCTCTGCAACCTGTGATGTGTCCACAGGGCTGGGAGGGACCCTCAGATTTCTCTAGAACATTCCTGTAACTGGGATTGACCCCAAGCACCAGCTTGGGAAATGAGTTCATGATACATGGACATAGCCCTGGTTGTAGCCTGCTAGTCGACAGGGCCTTTCCTGGGTTAGGCCTCAAGATTGACAGATCTTTCACAAACCCCTAGAACTTTATGGCTCAGAGGATAAGACAGCCTTCCGTGTAACTCAGACAGAGCTTTTCCCAGGAAAGACTGAGATCTCCCCTCTCCAACTCCATCAAAATTCTGGGCACTGTCCTTTGCTTGTGCTTTAGGCATGAGGTCCCCTCCCAGGTTGGCTGCTCTCCACTGTTCCTTTGCCCACCTCTCCCTTTGGGGACCCTGGGAGCTGTTCATCCCTCTTGCCTCCACCCCCGGGAAGGCAGCAGAGGGGCGGGGTACAGTCAGCGACAAGAGGCTAGAGAATCATTAATGGAGATGAAAGCAGCTGCAGTTACTTATTTTTTAGGGGAGATAATGCCTGGGGGCCTGGGGGTTTCACCATGGTTCCTCAACCGCAGGAGGCCAGACCGTGGAGATAACAGTTACCACTTACTGAGCACCTGTTTTGTGTTGAGCACTTTATATTTATTAGCTCAATAATGCCAATAATTATCCCTCACAAGGAAGACATTTGCATTTGACAGACAGGGAAGTGAGACTCAGAGAGGTTGCAATACTCACCTAAGATGACTTGGCTGGCAGGTGGGTCACCTGGGTTCAGTGTTGGCAGTCTGCACCCAAAATGCATCTTTTTTCTTAGTTGGTCCACTCATTCAGTCAACAAGTGTTTGTGGAGCACCTACTATGGGTCAGGCTGTACCAGGAGCTGAAGATACAGCAGCAAACAGCTAAAAACCATCCTTGTTCACAGGGACCTTTCATCCAGTGGTACCATCTTTACTAGATGGAGTTTCTAAGGACTCAGGCTGGCAAACAGACTGAAGTTCAGCTCTTTCCCCCCCTCCCCCCATGTCCCTGCCAGCTTGGACTGTGGGCAGTAGGAAGAGCACTGGGTAGGGAGCAGATAAGGGTACACCTCAATGCCACCAGCAAATTGCCTCCCTGTCATCTCTGTGCCTCTCCTCATCCGGCTGGCAGCACCTGGGAGCTCCTTAGAGATGCAGAATCTCGGGCCCCACCCCCAACCTACGGGACCAGAACCGGAATTTTAACAAGATCCCTAGGTGGTTCAGGTGCACATTATAGTTTGAGGGGCTCTGGTTGATGTTCCCTCCTCTCACCCTCTGCCATTTCAACAGCCTCTGGCTCAGGAGGGCCGCTCACCAGCAGAGGGCACTGTAGGGAGGGCGTTCTCCTGTACCCAGGGGCTGTACCTGTAACCAGGTTGTCCCCTCCCTTCCAGACCTATGCTGACAAGTTCTGGGATCTTCGGCTACTCCCTGACCTTGGCTGAACTTTGCCAACAGACAGGGGCAGGCTCCCCCACTCCGGGGGAGGGCGGCTGGGAGGCAGGACTCTGCCGGGAAGCACTGTGCCACTCCTGCCCGATTCCCCGCCCTCCACACTTGTCTGCTGGCTCGGCAGCAGGGTCTGGCCGACCTCTCTTTTTCTCAGGGAAGAAACTACTATCCCCAGATACTCTGGCAGCTTCTGGGAGCGCCTGCATGGTGAGGTGAGCACGCTCCTGGGGCAGCTGGGGTTGGGGTGGGCGTTGTGATGGGGCCTCCTAGGGCTCTTGGGAGGAGTCAGGCCGGCTCAGCCAAGCCAGCCAGAGAGTGGAGACCCTCTGCTGGAGGAGGAGAGGAAGAAGGGGGTGGGAGATGGCCACTGCCCAGTGGGCGTGAGGACCAGGGGGGTGATTCTATGCACTGCGGACGTGAATGCTGTGCTGATGAGTGCTGCCCATGACTGAGGTTTGGACTCATCATCTGGGTACTTTTTATGTCCTTCAATACCTGGAGATCGATCAGGGTTGAGCGGGCATGGTGAGAACCAGTGACGTGGGGTACGGGTTGAGAGTTTCCTCAAAGGAGATGAGCAGAGCTTTGCAGCAGGAGCCTGGACCTTTGTGCTAGAGGAGGTGGCTCCTTAGGGACAGTCAACGGCAGAAGCATTCCAAAGGACTTTCATCTTGGGGACCTGGGGTCTGGGGCAAGACACACTGGAGGTGAGGGTAATAAGACGTGCGGCGTGGTGCTGGGAAGCTCCAGTGGACATCGAGCTGGTTGCCATGCTGTCCATTCAGGACCCTCCTGGGGCAACAGGGAGGGTGGAGTGGGGCCGAGGCAGCCTGGAGAGAGCTGTGGGCCGGGAGAATGGGCTGAGCTGGGGCGGAGTTCACCTGCTCCTGGCCAGGCAGTGAACGGGGTCCAGGTGAGAAGCCCAGGGGACTTTGGGGAGCAGTACACATCAACTGCTCCAGGTTGGGAGGCTGGGCAAGGGGACCCTGCTGTGCCACATTACGGGGTGGAGAGGTTTTGAACTTGGTCTTTGGATGCCTCTGGAAGGCAGTTGCTGTAAAATCAGAGCAGAGGCACTCCTTTCCTCCACATTGGCTGCCCCATCCCCTGCCACTGGTACCTCGGCTGGCAGGGTTGGGGGTGTCCTTCACTGTGGAACCCAGGACGTGCCTTCAGTTCCTTCTATTTATTTGTAGTTTATTTTTGTTTCTTTCCCTTCCAACTTCACCTCTGCTAGAAGTGGAAGAGAAGAGACCTGGGGAACAACAAGGAGCGGGAAGGGAAAGGGAGTATTTCTGGAAGTCCTCGCCATCCCTGCTCATCCCCCCTTCTGCCTTCAGTTGTGGTTTAATAATCCCCACCCGTCCCCACTGTGGGGAGAAAAGTTGGGTTTCTTACCTGTGAAATGGAAATAAAAATAACACCTAGCTCATGAGGCTGCAGTGAGGACCACGAGGGGCACATAGAGCGCCGTGGTGCAGAGCAGAGCCTCATACATATTAGCTCTTCTTATTGTAGTTAGAGGTCTAACGACCTTTAATGTGGAAGAATCCAAAGGCCTGGGTGGGATGTAATGGGAAGCTTGCTGTTCTGGCCCCATTCCCACCAGATCTGGGGCACTGCCAGCTCAACTGCTCCACTTGGGTGCCCTGCAGGAGGCCTGCAGCGCTGTCTGCACAGCTGGGTCCTGAGAGAGGGAACAATGCCCGCCTTCCCTTCTTGTCTATATTTGCGACAAGGACTGGGAGACAGGTGCCACCCCAGTCTTCAATCCTCGGGATTCAGAGGAGCTTCTGCCCCTGTCTGGGCGGAGCTGGGAAGGAGACTTAGGCTCTTGGGGTCCCAAGGAAGGAAGGAAGCAGATGGGCACTGAAGGAGCAGGGGCCTGGGGTGAGGCCTCAGCTCCCCATGAGTGGTTTGAGCGAAGGGGGTGGGGAGGAACTTAGGCCAGACCCCAGGGAATCGGCCCCCGGAGTGAATGGGTCCCACTCCCCCAGAAGCTCCTTGAGAGCCAAGTAAGATGCCATCTTTGGCGAGACTGAGCTTCCCACAGTGCCCGGTACAAAGCTGGTCCTCAGAAAATATTCACGTGACTGGGGAAAACCGCATGTGGCAACATTTAATCAAAAGTTACTGAGTTTGATGGGATGGCATCGGAGGGAGATTTTGGAGGCACAAGGCTATCTGGGGCTGGTGAGCTTGAGCTGGAGGGGAGGGGTCCAGATGGGGAGAAGAGGCAGGTGGGGAGCACGGGGGGGGGGGAGTGTGAGGGAACGGCACCAGCAAAAGCCAGGGGCGAGAAGGAACGAGGTGTGGGGAGCTCGGTCTGGCCGAATGGAGCGTTGGAAATCAAGGGAGGAAGAGGGAAAGCAGGGCAGAGGGGCAGTAGCTCGGAGGGCCTGGGACAGCTGACATCTGTGCAGGAGGCTGCTGGAAGGTCCTGGGCCCGTCCGAGGCCCCCGCTGCCTGTGGGCAGCAGGTAGCCGGGTAGCCAGGTGAGCAGGTGGTAGCCCTGCCTCATTCCAGCCTCACTGGAGGCCTCGCCTTTGTTTTACTTTCTCTTTTTACTTTTGCTTTAAACTTTTGTTACTCCTGGCGGGAGGAGGGGCATAAATAAATCAGCGTGTTTGTATAGTGCTCTGTCACCTACAAGTGCTTTTCACACGACCTCACGCCATCCTCGCAATCACTCTGGGAGGTCATTTCCCTCCCACTTGTAAGAGCTTTTAGAAAGAACGGCAAAGTTAATATAAAATACATGCCTGGTGTGAAAAATTCAAAGGATACAGAGGAAGGAGAGTTTGAAGAAATGGGAAGCCCTGGTTCACACGGCCTCTCAGTTTCCCATCTCTCAGCACCGGCCAATGGGAATAGGGTGGGGGCGCACCCTCCCAGGCCTGCAGGCCCAAGGCAGGAATCACTAGCACAGGTGGCTACTGAGCACTGGAACCAGAGCCAGTCCCCATCCTGCTGTGTTGTCGGTGTGAAAGAGACACACAGAGAAAAAGAATGCAAACTCTTTCATTAATAACTTTATATTGATTACCTATCAACACAATACTATTTTGAATATATTGGGTAAAATATATTATTAAAATTAATTTCTCCCATTTCTTTTTACTTTTTTTTTTTTTTTTACTGTGGCCGCTAGAAAGTTACACATAATATTTTTATTGTACTGTGCTGCTCCAGACCTTTCTTTATAATTTATATCCAGGGTTGGCAAAAGGAGGTTTATAGCTGTGAGTACACAAAAGAGTTCATTGCTGTATTATTTATTTATTATTGCATTATTTATTTGTCTTATGTAAACCTACTTTTGCCCACCCCTGTAGACACACCCATAAATATGTATCCATACTTGTATATAGTTTTGATATTTACATGAAAGAGATCAGGGGATGTCTAGCTCCTGTGAGTTGCTTTTCTGTTAAAGATTTTTTCTGTATCAGCACGTGTAGATTAAGGTAGGTATTTTGACAGGTGAAGAAACTGAGGCACATTAAGCAATAAGACAAACTCGCTCAGCCAGTGACCAAGGTGGCACTTGAACTCACACGCTCTAAACCCCAGCCCTTTCTGCCTCAGGGGAGTTTAATTTGATGTTTAGGTCAGGAGGAGCTACTGTAGGCCTGGGTAAGAGAGAGAGAGGCGAAGCTCTGTTAAAGGCACTGATCTGACTGGGGTGTTCGAGGTGCACTGGAATAAAGACAGTTTGCTCTCTCACTGCAGCCGTTTGGAAGCCAAGTCTTGGCCTCTACAACACTGAAAAGGCTTAGCCTGGCACTGGCCCCTTTATCACCCCTGCCCTTGGTTGTTACAGGGCTGCAGGGGAACTGGCAGCACCGAGTGACCAGGCAGATGTGCTCCCATGAGAATTCCTTCCAACCTGCCCAGTTCCTGCTGCTGGTGGGGGTTCCCGTGGCAAGTGTCCTCCTTCTGGTCCAGTGCCTTCGATGGCACCGTCCTCGCTGGCTGCTGCGGACCTGCTGGAAGCTGGATAATCAGGAGCAGCCAGTGCCTGATCCCACTCCCCTACCAGAATATGAGGCCTCAAACCAGTGCCCGTCGGTCATCATGTCAGAGATGGTCGCCTTCTACCAGGAGCTGCACACGCCCACCCAGGGCCAGACTGTCACCCGTCAGCTGATGCACAAGCTGCTGGTGTTTTCGGCTCGGGAGGTGGATCACCGCGGTGGCTGCCTGATACTCAGGGACACGGGCATCTCTCTGCTCATCCCGCCAGGTAACAGCGCCCAGCTCGCCTCTCTGCGAGTAGTTGTTCAGACTGTGTGATGTTCGGGCACCACATCGAAGGGAGCATCGTTCACAGACACCTTCCTAATTTTGAAAATTGCTTACATTTTTAGTATGACTTTATTGACTCCAAAGACAACTTCCCGGTAGGTGGAAGTGAAGTGCCTTGTCCTAATGAACAGTATGTCATGACAATCCTCTGATAAAGGAACGTAAGGTGGAGGGAGCACTCTTTTCGCAAATTCACACAGTTCCCTGCATGGGCTAGCGGCAGCCCTGTAAAGGAGGTGGGGGGCTCGCCCAGGATTACACCGCACGTCAGCTCACGGTCGTCTTGCTCTCTCTCCGTCCTGCCTTCCCGAGTGGGCACCGTCTCCCCCATCCCCTCCCCTCCCCTCCCCTCCCCTCCCCTCCCCTCCCCTCCCCTCCCCTCCCCTCCCCTCCCCTCCCCTCCCCTCCCCTCCCCTCCCCTCCCCTCCCCTCCCCTCCCCTCCCCTCCCCTCCCACTGCCCTGGCCTCCCGTGGCAGGGGTGCTCCTGCTTGTCCGGCCCATCCCGTCCCAGCTCTCCGTCTCGTTTCCCCAGGTGCTGTGGCTGTGGGCCGCCAGGAGCGGGTGTCACTGATCCTGGTGTGGGACCTGTCGGATGCCCCATCACTGTCCCGAGACCAGGCATTGGTGAGCCCCGTGGTGGCATGTGGACCCCATGGGGCCTCCTTCTTGAAGCCCTGCACCCTCACCTTCAAGCACTGCGCCCAGCAGCCCAGCCATGCCCGCACCTACAGCAGCAACACGAACCTGCTCGATGACAAAGCCTGGAAGCCCCTTGGGCAGGCGGGGGTCCACACCTCCCTGGACGAGTGTCGCATCCAGCTCTCCCACTTCAGGTAGGCACGAGTCCATCGGCCTGTCCTTTCTGCCCCCTTTTTCTGTCTGCCCTGTCCTCCTCTCTCTGTGTGGATCTGCCCCTTTATCTGTCCCAGATGGCCTGCAAATCCCTTATTCCCCCATGTCCCTTCTCAGTCCCTCTGTCCTAATGTCTAGACAGCTTGTGCCACTCCAACCCTGTCCAGGACTATACATCCGCCATGGTCTCTTTGCCTGTCTAGAAGGGCCTGACTTAACCCCAGCCCACTTTCTGGAGGGGCCTCATCCCATGGCCACCTCTGACTCTCTAAGATTGTCTATCTATGTCCTATGCCCCTGCTCAGGACTGTGCCCCAATTGCCTAGGGCAGTTTGTCCCCTCTAGTGCTCTAAGACACTATCCCATCTCTTGTCCGTCCTTAGCTCTGTCTTTCTAGGCTCTCTTCCTCTCATTCTCCTTGCCACCCATTAACCAGAGCCAGCCCGGCCATCAGCGGGCCCTTCCAAAGCATGGTGGCCCTGAGCCCGCCTTCCCACTGTCCTGTGCCGAGGATATTTGCTGGCTCTTCTCTACACTCTGTGATGGTCACTGCATGTGACTCAGGTTTTGTCCCCCTACCAAACCCCCCACTTCCTCCCTATACACACCCGGGCCTGCTCTCCTTAGCTCCTCGGAGGCTCCTACGGAGTCCTCTGGCACAGCAGGAGCTGGGTGGCCTATGCGCTGGCGTCCCAGGGTCCACTACACCCGGTCCCTGCCACCATCTCCATCTACTCTGCAGCCTCTACACCTGTGTGCTGGAGGCACCAGTGGGCCATGAAGCTCGCAAGTGGCTGCAGCTGGCGATGTTCTGCTCCCCACTGGCGCCAGGGCAGACCCACCTGCAGCTGCGCGTCTACTTCCTCAACAACACGCCCTGCGCCCTGCAGTGGGCAATTACCAACGAGCAGCCCCACGGCGGGCGCCTGCGTGGGCCCTGCCAGCTCTTCGACTTCACTGGGGCCCGAGGGGACCAGTATCTAAAGCTCAAGTACATCTCTGAGGGTGAGGGAGGCTGGGGACAGGGAAAGAGGGAGCCTCACTAGAGGGAGGGGTCTGGGCCTCCCCCGGGGGGGGGGTACATCTGGGAGCCTCAGAGTCCTTTCAGAGACTCTCGGGCAGACTCCAAGGGGGCCCCTCTGGCTTCTGTTGCCTCCAGGAGCCCCCAGGCTCTGCCCACTTCCTCCCTCTGTGGCTCACTCAGCCCTGATCGCTCCATGGGAGGACAGGGTGATGCAGGGGGGGAGGAGGGGAGGAGAGGCATGGCACCCCCGGGAGGGAGGGGGGGGTTTTTATTTCACCTGGGTGGAGCTGGTGTGGAGGAGCAGTCCCAGTCTGCTCTGCTTGGGCTCTCTTTCCTGTGTGGCACGGGCTTTGGGAATTGCCCCTGGGACCTAGGGCATTTGTATGGGCACACAACCATGGTTGCTTCTGGGGGTAGCAGATGAGAAGGTGACAGATTGGGGGAAAGGGTACAAGGGGGAGGGGTCTGTGTGCTGTGTGTGGTGGAAGGGTCCCCTGCCCAGGGTCTGGGGCTCCCACTCACTTGAGACGCCCCTCCTGACTTTGCTCCCTCCTGGTCCCTTGCCACAGCACCCTGCATGGTGCCTGCTGCAGAGCAGTTTTCCTTAAACACTGTGGAAGGCCCTGCTCTCTGAGGCCCTCCACTCTCTGTCCCCTCCCCAGGTTGGGAGAATGTGGATGACAGCAGCTGCCAGCTAGTTCCCCACCTCCACATCTGGCATGGAAAGTGCCCCTTCCGCTCCTTCTGCTTCCGGAGGAAAGCAGGTAGTCCAGGCGCCCGGGCTCTGCTCCCCTCCCCTCCCCTCCCTTCCCCTCCCCTCCCCTCCCCTCCCCTCCCCTCCCCTCCCCTCCCCTCCCCTCCCCTCCCCTCCCCTCCCCTCCCCTCCCCACCTGGTCACCCAGGATCTCTGCAGCTCTGCACTGGGCCATGCCCCAGGCCTGTTCAAGGCCAGGAGCCACATGGACCTCTGCAGAGGGAAAGATGGCGCGTCCCACTTAGCTTCTTCAGATGTCCAAAGCCTCCCTGTGGAGTCCCTTTCAGGCCTCCTGCTCTCCTATGCCAGGCCTTTTCCTTTCTCACCTGCCCTGTCCCCTCCTTTTTGCAGCCAGTGAGAATGAGGACTGCTCGGCACTAACCAATGAGATCATCGTCACCATGCACACCTTCCAGGATGTGAGTTGGAGCTGAGCGCAGAGGAAGGGGAGGGCCTGGGAGGAGTGCTGGGCAAAGTGGGAGGGGGTCTGTGCCCAGTAGGCACGGCCCTGATCACATAATCAGGCAGGTGAAGATGGCACCTGGCCTCCAAGTTACCCTCCACCCGACTCCCTCGTCTGTTCATGGATGGATCCAGTAGGAGAGTAAAAGAACCCAGGGAACCTTCTCTCAACCCAGGGAGACTTGGGCATCAGAGAGAGGTGGCTTCTTTCTAGGCTGATTGTCTCCATCTGAGAGATGATATCTATCCCTAGTGTGGAGAGTGACCGGGAAGGGGGTCTTCGGTGGGTGGGATGGGAGTGAGGTGTCCCACTCTCTCAAAGGAAGATATGAAGAAATCAGGGCTGAGAGTCTTTGGGGAATCAGGGTGGCATCTTAGTGGAGAGCAGGCAGATACCCCTCGAGGTATCAAGTGGGGAGGAAGAACCAGGGAAAGGAGGAGTGGAGGGAAGGGGTCATGTATGCCATGTATCTCTATTTTTGGATGACCACCCCCCTGTCCTAGGACCCCGCCTAGGACTTCTGGTGCCTTAGGATGCACTCTGTTTGGTCTTCATGTCCCAGGCCCTAAAGAGCTCAGCAAACTTAAGGCTGAAGGTTCTGGGGTTAGGGAAGCAGAGGGTGGGGTCCTGGGTGGGGAGGGCTGCATCTCCTGGTAACGTGGCTCTGAGTGACAGGCTGAAGGACTGTATGAGAAATGGAGGTAGGTCCCCCAGCTCCTTGATCCCTAAGTGTGTTTCTGGCCCCTCTGTTGGCACAGGGCTTGGAGACCAAGTACATGGAAATCCTCAGATTCCAGGCATCAGAGGAGGAGGCCTGGGCAGCACCACCCCCTGTCTCCCAGGCTCCCCCATGCAACAGGTGAGGTGGGGGTTGCTTGGGCTGCTGCCTGGGGGGTCTTTGGGATTCCCACCCCAGTACCTATAGGCAAATACAGCATTTGGGAGGGGTGTAGAACCAGACTGGGTGCCTTTGATCTTCCCCTCTGAGAACACCCCCCCCCCCCGCCCCCTGGCCCTCAGGCTGCCCCCCGAGCTCTTTGAGCAGCTGCAGATGTTGCTGGAGCCGAACAGCATCACAGGCAATGACTGGCGGAGACTGGCCTCCCACCTGGGGCTCTGCGGCATGAAGATCCGGTAAGAGGGGCGAGGTCTGCGGACAGGAGGGGAGGGGGGTTTTCAGACCACAGATAAGGGAGCAACTTTAAAGAGAGCGAATGGCTACTCCCACCCTATTGCCCATAGGAGGGCAGCTCCTTCTATTTATCACTGTATTGTCAGTACCTAGGATGATGCCTGGCTCTTAGTAGGTCCTCAATGAATACTTAAAAGAAATCAATTAACATGTAAGTTACATATTGAGTGCTTGACCTGCTGTGCCCTGAGGGGTAGAATGGCAGACTGCAGGACAATGTGTGTAAAGCATGCAGCTGAGTGCCTGACATGTGGTCATAAATGTTGGCAGTAATGGGGGCAATCCCACCCTTGTCTCTGTCACGAGAAATAAGTGGGAGAACACTTCTGAGCTAAGCCCCAGAGCCCAGACTATGAGTGCAATGCTCAGCGAAGACTTCGCCTAGGCGATGGGACTAGAGCTGGGCCCAGCGGAGGACAGGGTGGATTTTAAAATCACCTATTTATTAAACATTTATCAAGTATCTGCTATGTCCTGGAAAACGATGCTAAGCTTTGGGACACAAGATGAATGGTCCCAGCCCCCAGCAGCTCACACTCTAGTAAGAGATACAAAGAGCTTAACAAAATAAAGGCAAGTGTTCCTTGTGCCTTACGTATGTATACTATATTGCAGAGCAAGTTGAAAACAGAGGCACAAAATAGCTAAAGTAAGAATAATAATGACTGTGGAAATTATGATTAGAAGTCTGAACTGAGGGCTGCACAATGGTCCTTTGCCCTGGGAAGTGGGAATTAGAAAGGGCTTGGGGGGGGGGGGTGGAATCGACCATTCTGCTTGGGGGGCTGCCTGCAAAGTGGTAAGTGGATAGCCTGAAGAAGGAAGGTTCAGGATGGGGGCAGGAAGGAAAGGTCAGAAAAAACGGGCGAGGTCAAGTGGTGGTTGAGCCAGAAAGTCAGGGATGTGGGCTTGGTTAGTATGCAACAGAGAGTCTGTAAGGTTTCTGAGCAGGAACAACTGTTTCCCCAGTGGTGGGCAGGATGCTGGGCGAGGGGAGAGTGTGTTTGGAAGTGGGAGGAGGGGAGTGAGGCATCCCACTCTCTCAAGGGAAGATATGAAGAAATCGGGGCTGAGAGTCTTTGGGGAACCAGGGTGGCCAAGAGAGGACAGTAGCCACCTAAGAGGTCCTCTCATCCAAGACCTCCATACCAGAAGAGGAAACTGAGGCTTAGAGAGGAGTGACTTTTGAGCCAGGGCAATCTCAGATTTCAAAGTCCTGGGCCCCCCTCCCACCGCCTTGAGTCTCCTGGAAGGCAGGCAAGAGGACCAGAGCTAGGGCTGGGTGTGGATCTCATCGCAGTGCCCCCCCCTCCCCCCCCCCACCTGTGGCCAGGTTCCTGTCCTGCCAGCGCAGCCCCGCAGCGGCCATCCTGGAGCTGTTTGAGGAGCAGAACGGCAGCCTGCAGGAGCTGCACTATCTCATGACACTTATGGAGCGGCTGGACTGCGCCTCTGTCATCCAGAATTACCTGAAGACCGACGGCAGCCCAGCCCTGGTCCGCGGGGGCGCCTGGGAGAACCAGGCCCTGGAGCTGGACGAGAAGCTCTGAGTTCCCCCGGGGGCTGGGCAGGGTGGGGCGCAGTCCATTCTGCAGCACCCTAGGCCGTGGGGTGTGCCTGGACCCCGAGGAACAGAGTAGCTGTCTCTGGCTGCGCCCACCGACCTCATCAGAACCCTCCCACTGTCTGGGGCCACTGTGAGGCTAGATTGCCACTGTCAGCCTTCCAGGGTAGGGGCCACCTTGCGACTCACTCGTCCTGCATGCACATCCCCTCCTGGACGGCAGGGGGCGCAGGAGCCCAGGAGATGGCCCCTCGCGGTCGGCCTCGGGAAGCTATTACTACACCAATGGACTGTTAGGTTGCAGCGTTGGCACCCGTTGGGGACCAGTCAGTCCACAGTATTCACTGAACCCTTAGGGATGCCCAGCATTGCACTGGGCATCATGCGAATCCTGAACATATGAGAGAATTTGGAGCCTTGACAAGCCCACAGTTCTCTTGTGGGAGTGAGAAGCGCTCAGAGGAGCAAACTCTAAAACAACACATGCAGGGTGGCTACAAGTAGGCTTCCAGTTGTGAGCACAGGAAACAGAGTTTATTCTTGTACTATTATTTATTAATTATTGTATTATTTTCCATACGAACAACTGTAGACCTGCTTTTGCCCCAGCTGGCATATGCTGTGGATAGTGGAGGTGAGTGATATGAACTGTACCGCTTTAGGAGTGGAGGGGAGAGGGAGCTGAGCAGGGGCTGGAGCAGCGAAGATGCCGGAGAGAGATGTGAACATGCCAAGAGCGGTTCGGAGATCTTCAGGTGGGGGTGGAGGGAAGTGGTGACCGGACTGAGGGTAGGAGCCAGGAGCAAGCGTGGAATGCTGAGGCTTTAAGGAGACTGGGCTCCTGGGTGTGAGGGGAGGGGATTCCGCAGGGGTTCCAGGCCAGATCTAAAGGGGGGCAGTCATACCTGGCTGTCCACCTGTCACCTTTGCCTTCCTTTGTCTCTTTATTCTTGCCTTGTCTTTCTCTCTCTGCCATTATATCTGTTATAAAACATCAAAGCTGAAAAGATATTCCAAGATTATATTCTTGCCCAACCTTTTTATTTCTTTATTTCAAACTGTATGAGTTTTAAGTCTCTCTGACTACATTTTGCTCTCACTGTCTCCTGCGGTCTTCCATCCCTGAATCTGTCTCTCTGTTATTTTATGTCTTAGCATCTTTGTGTTTCTACCTCATTACTGTGCCTGCCTTTGTGTTTCTTTCTCTGAAACCCTCAGTCATTGCCTCAGGCAAATGTCTCTAAACCAGTGTTATATGTCAAAGGCTTTTGAAAGACACTGGGCTACCCTAGAAATGGATGGGTGGGGATTTTATCTCATGATCCAGTTTAGGGTCAGGAAATAAAGGATAGTTATTAAAGAGCACCCCACCAGTCAAACAAATACTTATTCAGCACCTACTATGTGTTAAACACTATATAGGAAAGAGATTAATAGCTGGGTCCCGAAGAGAAAACAAAGGGTTTGACTCAACTCTAGCGATTCTTTTGTTTGCAAACAGGCGTTAATTTTTTTTTAAGGGCAGGTGAACAGTCTCTCTGGCAACACTAAACAATTTGCTTCTGTATTTAATTAAAACACATTAAGGCTTTTTCTATGATGAACAATGTTGTATAATAAAATATGAAAATTGCCTTTCCTTGTTACTAACTGTATTTTGCTAAGATTTTGATACATTTGGTTGTGGGTCTGAATGGTTTTATTTGGTAAAATTGTATGGATGGGGGCAGGTTCGAGGACGCATTTTGTAGATTGTGCTTCCAGTATGCAAATTGTCTGGGTCCAGCAAGGTAAGTCAGGGAGGTTCACTTGTCTTTCATTAGAAGCAAGTCTCCCTCTTCCCTCAGCCCCACCATCCTCTCCCACCCTTCTCATTAGCCCTCCCACCCCGCCAGGGGCCGCCAGCCTCTCCGGGTTGGTGCCTCGGCCTCCTGCCCTGGCACCTGCCTCAGGATCTCTTTGCTAAGAGCATCTTTCTTCCCTGGAGTCCCAGCACAGCTTCCCCCTTTTCTCCCATCATCTCTTCCTTGCTTTCCACGCCAGCCAAAGGCATCTTTATTTGTGTTCCTCCTTACCCTGGGACAAATCATTTAAGAGTTTCAAGTTTTCTGGAAATGTGAATAGAGGCCACAAGGGTTTCTGTGACGAGACTAATGCCTTCTAGCCCTTCTCCTCCCTAATTCCTCGGAATGGATTTGAAGTGCCAGGAAAAGAGGGTTGGAAACCTTGGGGTAGGTGGCAGGCTGCTTGACTGTGTAGGGCGGATCCTGCCTTTCCCAAATCAAACCCGATCCGCATGTATTTGCTTGCACCTAAAGCTGAGACATGTTCTGGGCGCGTTAGGAGACTTGGTGCTCAGCCCTGGCTGTGGCGCAGGAAGAACAGCTCTCATCTCTCTGGCTTCAGCCTCTTTACCCTTAGAATGGAGCAACTGTGTTCCAGGCTCTCCAAGGGTCTTCTTTTGATTCCATAGGCTCATGCAGAGATGGGACACTGGTGACCCAGGACATGCCCTTGGGGATTTTCTTTGTGTATTTCCTTTAAATAGAGCAATTGGCCACTGCCTATGGCATTACTTCCAGCCTTTTCCTTGTAGGTTATCTGTCTGGTCCCTAAAACCCCTAAATTTGTGACTTCTGCTTTTATGCATATTGTAGAAGCCCACACCTAAACTCCTTCCTGTTGGGTTTAGAGCAGGAGGGCAATGAGCAGGCGAGGTCAGGCCTTGGTCTGCAGGGTTAGAGGTTCCAGTGCTCGGGGTAACATGTGTCCTCGGCACCCTGTCTGTCTGCTGAGTGACCAGATCCATGTCATGCCAGTGTCCAGATCCATACTGTCCAACAGAAACAGAGTGAAAGCCACATATTTAATTCTATATTTTCTAGTAGTCATCAAAAAAAATGTAAAGAGAAACCGGTAAAGTCAGTTTTGTTTTTTTTTTTTTACAAATCATTCATGTTTATTTTTATTTTTGTGAAATCAGTTTTAATAATGTATTTTATTTAACCTATATATCCAGAGTGTTATAATTTCTATATGTAATCGATATAAAAATTATTAATGGCATATTTTGAATTATTTTTTTCATAAAGTATTTTGAATTTCGTGTGTATTTTGCAATTACAGCACATCTCAATTTGTATTGAAAATGTGCTAAATTTTTATTGGAAATATTTGATCTGTATTTAGCTTCCATAAAATTTATAGCATAAAAAATACATTTACATACACGAATTAAGCTAAAAGTGTTCCAAAAATGAAGTTAGGTATAAATTTAAAAATTTAAATCAGTTGGAATAAAAAAAAATAAAAAAAAATAAAAATGTAGTTCCTCAATTGTGCTAGCTATATTTAAAGTGCTCAATAGCTATGTGGCTAGTGGGTGCTGTAATGGACAGCACGGGTATAGATTGTGGACCCAGCTGGGCATAACTTTATAGTGCGCTGGACCATTCATTCATTCATTCATTCATCCAATATTTGCTGACTACCCACCGTCACAAAGTGTTGGTGATAAAAATTCAACGACGAAAAGCGTTCTCATTCTGTAGGGGCTCCTGGGAAGGTGGCCGTCAGAGAGAAGGGCACTGTTTCCCACCCCTCTCCACACCCGACTCAAGAAGGAAATGAATGAGGTCCAGGCAGCCCCTTCTGCTGCAGGAATGGCTCACCCACAGTGAGACGGAGAGGCCAGGGCATCAGTCAGGTGTCCCCGGGGCACCCAGCACAGCAGGTGGGTTCTCAGTTGCCCACAACAGAATTCACTCTCACTGGCTGAGGCCATCAGGGGAGTTTACTCTGAAGGATACATAATAATTTAGAAGACTGAGAAATAAAATCAAGGTGAAGTTTCCAGCAATAATGCCCTAAAATTTGCGGTAGAACTAGCCCAAGGGAGAGAAACTGGTATCACTGTGGCTGCGGGTAGTGAGCACTAGATCTCAGGAAGCGGCTGCTCCTGCCCCACCAGTGCCACTTCTGAGCTGGGAATCGGACCTCACCACCGCTTCTGAAGGCTGAGGCCTCTGCTGCCATCCACGTCGGCAAACATGGAAACGCCACGCACTGTACCGCCTGCTTCTTCATGCTACCAGTTTCTGGGTCAGTCTCCAGTATGGGCGTCAGATTGCCAGTGCCCTGATTGCATGCTAAATCCTAGCTGCAAAGGAGTCTGGAAATTTGAACTCTGACTTTAATATTGGAGAGGTAGGATTCATTACATGCAAATATTCCCAAATATGAAAAAAATATTCAAAAGTTGATGGACAGCCATGAATATGACAGATTTCCACTCTAGCCAGGGCGTAGTTAATGCTGTGGCCCCAGGCAGCAAAGTCTCTTCACAGAAAGAGCCACGACCTCAGCAGGTGTTGGTGTAATTCCCTGACCTTCGGAATCATCTCAATAAAGCATGACTGCGCTCATCCCTCAGGATATCCCTCTGATCCCTGCACAATCCAGGATCAGGCTTTGACATATTTCATGCGAATCCAGCAAAGCTCACCAACAGCAGTGAGCTGATTTACTCAGTGCCTCCTCCAGTCCCACATACCTTCCTGTGCAGCAGAGGCTGAAAACTAAACCCACATTTCCCAGACCCCTTGGCAGATGGGGATCTAGATTTGTTTAGGTCCTGCCACTGAGCTGAATTCATGTAGGACCTTGATTTGGCATTAAATAGTGTGGGAGTTGAATAGGGCATGAGATTGGCGCTTATTTTGAGGAGCCGAAGTCCATGAGCCAGCCACTGTGGCAGCAGCTTCCTGAGTTGGCAGCTTCCTCGGTGCCCTGGTTCTGTGGCGTGGTTTGAGGAGGTTTTGCTTAGAGTCTGTTCCTTCAGGCCCTCCAATTACTCCATGAACTATCTAGATTCCGTAATATAGTGTTTTGTGCTCAAACTAGCTAGAGGGGTTTCTATAATGTACAACGAAGACCTCTATCCAGTGTGCCCATGAGCCTTTCTTTGGAAAGAGTGTCCCTTATTCTGTGATTATACCCTTTCTTCCTTGTTGGTGTCAAAGGGTCTATTATCTTATGAACATATAGTGATAGAGGTGATAGTTTCATGAAAATGTTTTTACCTGGCAAAACAAAAAGTTAGTAATCCTGTGTTGACTTTCCCCTTCCCAAATTAAAAAACAAAAACAAAACCAATGATTGTATTTGTGAAATACAAAAGCCTTGGAGCCCAGCCGGCGTGGCTCAGCGGTTGAGCATCGACCTAGGATCCAGGAGATCGCAGTTTGATTCCCGGTCAGGGCAAGTGCCAGGGTTGCGGGCTCGGTCCCCAGCAGGTGGAGTGCAGGAGGCAGCCCATCAAGGACTCTCTCATCATTGATGTTTCTCTCTCTCTCTCCCCCTCCCTTCCTCTCTCTGAAATCAATAAAAATTATATTTAAATAAATAAAAACCAAAAGCCTGGGAATACTCATTCATGAGAACTCTTTTCCTTACTCATCCTTTTAAAAGCCTTACACAGGGATGGCCTTACATCCACTCAGCACACATCTGAATACTTGTTATGTGCTTAGAATCATGGTGTCCCCTCATTTATTTTCTTATCTTTAGGTATTCTTTCTCATGCTTTCTTAATTCTAGCTTATGCTAGTTTCTTTTTGGTGGGGATGTTATGGCTCCTGGCCAACAAAAAGCTAACATCCATACTGGCTGGTTAGTGTCACAAAGACATTAGCCCAAGGACAGGAATATGTTTTATAATAGCTAGCAGCCTTCAGGTGGGAGTAGATTTGTTTTTCAAACACACTAGGAAAGATGCAATAAGAAAATGAAGACTAATGTTTAGGAAATGCTGGAGTGGGTGAAGATGGGATTTTAGAAAATTTGTTAGTGGGACAGAGAGTAGAGATGGGATGGGGAAGGACCTAACAGCTGATGGGGGGGGGGGGGAGGGCAGCCGTCCTGTCCTTGGGAATCCCAGAAAAACACAGAAGCATGTGTGACAGAGAAGGGGACCCAGTGGCATCAATCACCTCGGAGATCTACTAGGAAAACCTTCACATCTTGTTTGTGCCTGTTGTATACCCACCCCTGGCTTCTCCAATGTTGGGCTTCTTGATCTGGGGGTGAAGAGGCCACCTGTGGCCAGGTAGCAGAAGTGGACAACTTTCAGGGCACATGGTCTGAGACCTTAGGAAGCTCCCATTTCGGAAACTCTCCTTCTTTGTGTGTCTGCGCTGTCCTTTTTGCCCACGACTACCCCCTTCTTTCTGGGCTAAGCTGGTCGCATATGACTCGGGTACATTTCCCCATGGGAGCAGATCAGGTGATTCCCTTACTCCAGCCTTTGTCTCTTTCCGTTAATGAACCCTTTTTAACTTATTTGGTTTCATCAAAGCAGAATGTGATTTCGTTCCCTTGAGGCCCCGTCTTGGAAGCCCGGTGATACGGGACAACGTAAGGCCTCGGAAACTCCACAGACTCGAACTTAAACACCAGCTCTGTCGCTTTGCGTGAAGACCCGGGCAAGTGACGTACTGTGTGTGAGGCTCCATCTCCATGTCTGGGCGATGGGGGTAATAACACCCTCCTTGAAAGACTGTTGTGAGGGTGAACGAGACCGTGAGTGCTAGACGCTCAGCCGCTGCGTGCCCCGGTTGGTCTGGTTCAATAGTACTTGAGGTCCTTCTCTTTGCGGCGACCCCTGACCCTTGGGCGAGACGCATATTGATTTTGGCAGTAGAACATCCCTTCCCTCTCTTCAACATCACTCCGATTTCCTTTCAGGAGTCATCTTTCCCCCCTGGGAGTAGTCTTAGAGGGCGCTAATACTCAAGAGGCAGAATTCTTCTTTACTGCCCTTGGTGTAGACAGGGGGCTAGGACATGATCCAATATCACTCCAGACACCGAATCCTGGGGTAGTAGATAGAGGACTTGCTATGAACTGAATGTTTGTGTCCCCCTAATATTCATATTTTAAAGTATAAAACCCTGATATGATGGTATTAGGAGGTGGGGCCTTTGAGGTAATTAGGTCACGAGGGTGGAACTCCCATAAATGGGAGTAGTGGCCTTATGAGAAGAGACATGAGAGATCTTCTTTCCCTCTTTCTGCGCTGCTCTCTGCCATGTGAGGATATAAGTAGATGCCCATGTGAGACCAGGAAGAGAGCTCTCACCTGACACCGGATTGCTTGCATCTTGAGCTTGGGCTTCCCAGTCTCCAGAACTTCAAGAATTCAACGCCTGTTGTTTGAGCCACTCGGTCTGTGGTATTCTATTATTGCAGCCTGAACTGACTGAGACAGGCTGTGTGCAATGGCTCTGGCTCTTCAGAGCCATGGAGGTGCGCCTACATGGGTATTCCTCTCTCTGATGCCCAGGTTGCTAAGGGCCCCTCCCAGAAACTTCCCCTTTGGCTTATATTTGCCAGAATTGATTTCTCTTCGAACCAAGTGCCCAGTATAACACCCCTTAACCTTATACTTAAGCCATGAAATAGCCCAGAATCTATATTAGTTTTCCTCTGCCGTATAACAAATTACCTCCAAAATTAGTGGCCTAAAACAACAACCATCGTTTATTAGTTCTCCCTGTTTCTACGGGTCGGGGTAGTTTTTGGTTCAGGATCTCTCTTGAGGTTGCATCACCTGAAGATTTGACTGGGGCTGGCGGATCCACATTAGCAGTGACCCATTCACATGGCTGGGAAGTTAGCACTGGTTGTTGGCCAGGGGTCTCAGTTCCTCTGCACACGGGGCTCTTGTAAAACTTCTTGAGAACCTTCGCAGCATGACGCCACATTGTTGAGTCCAGATGTCCTGATGTGGCGGTCAGGGCTAAAACAGCCATGATCTCTGGGGCTTGGAATTGTTCTATGCCAAGCAAGTCAACATTGTCCTCTGAAGGTGTTTCTAAGCAGAGGAGACTTATTTTATCTTGGCTAATCCTAACTGTCTTGTTCTCCAGCTGCCTAAAGCAGGATATTCTTAGCAAATGTTGGGGCAATGCTGTTTAACCTTTTTCAGAAGGCTTTGGAAGTTCTCCGTACGCCTGGCCAATCATTTCTCAGTGGATCCTCACGACAACCCTACGGGGCAAGCAGGGACGGATATAGGGACCTCACTTCACAAATGAGGCTGAGGCCTATGGATCACAAGTGTTGGTTAGTCAGGCATAGAGGTTAAGGGCACAGTGTCAGGAAAGAGATAGGCCTGGCTTTCAAACCTGGGCTGCCATTTACCAGCTGTGTGATCTGAGTGAACTGCTTAACATATCTGTGTGCCTCCATTTCTGCATCTGTAAAATGGGACTTATTGTGGCATTATAGTGCCACAATAATGGTGTCGGTCTTCAGGACTGTCAGGATGAAATGAGACAGAGTATATCGAGCACTTAGCATAGTGTCTGACACTTACTAAGCACTCAGCAAATATAGGCTGTTGTCATGAGTATTAGCTCAGGCTTGGCCAGGTTATGTATTTTAGCAATTTGCACAATGGGTTGGTTCGTTCTCATTGGTGAACATTAGAAATAAGACAGACAACCAACCCCCTCCTCACAGCAGCCACCTCCCCAGGGCTCCTCCTTCTCTCCCCTTCCTCCTCGGTTGTCTTGTATACTATCCCAATATTTGAAGAATGCGGGGTTGTAAGAATGTATGGGGTTCCTGTGCAGCATCCAATTTACTGCGGGCCTTCAGTAAACTGTGTTCAATAAGTACTTGTTAACTCAATCAAAAATCAAGTCATCCGTGTGGATAAATGATTAGCTGCCCGGCTGGCTGAGCAGCCCACACACGCTCCTGCCAAGCTGCTCCAGGCGTACCTGCGGAAACCTGCTCATCTTAAGCCCAGACCTTGGACAATGCCACCTGTGGCCTTCCCCAGGGGCAGCTTTGTCGTAGGCTGTGCAGGTCCCCTCAGACCAAAAATAATCTCTTGACATGTGACAATGCTTTTCAGCTTAACAGGCCATGCCACTGCCATTATTTTCCTGGATTCTCTTCCACAGAGAATTGAGGGCTGGGAGGGAGGTTCAGTGATTTTCCCAAGAGAAGGCCCTGGGCCCAAATCCAAGGCTCTTTGTTCTGAACCCTGGACAATGATGTCGCTTGAACAGTCTGCTCAAATCCTCACCCCTCCTAGAGCTAAGTCCTGCACCTCTACTAGACCCCTGTTAATAAAACATGCAAAACACACGTTTTATCCGATGAGGTAGCTATTGCCTCGGGCGATCATCTTCGGGTGTGAACGAGTGGAGGCTGACAGCTGTCCACCAGAACCTTTCCCTCTTCTTCACCGTACAAGAGTTGTGTTGGGTACACATCTCCCAGTGTCCCTGCAGTTAAGTGAGGCCGTGTGACGAAGTTCTCACTGACAGAGTATGAGTGGGGTGACATAGGAGACCTCGAGGCCCAGTGTGTCAGGGCAATCAGCATGCCTCCTCCGTGTTCCCTTTCCCTTTCCCTCTGGCCCAAAATGGACATGGCACTGACCCTTCCACCGTGGAAGGACCACATCTTGGGGGATGGTGGAGAAACAAGCTGGAGGGAGCCTGGGTTGCTGCCTCTCTGCCTGAAGCAGTGCTATCTGCTGACCAGGAAGACTCCTCAGATGTGACGTGGGGGAGAAATACACTTCTAACTTCCTTAAGCCACTGGGTTATTGCTGGGTCTCATTGTTGGGTCTCTTTGTGACAGCAGCCTACTATCTGTCAGAATTAGATGAGTTTACCCACATGAACTGCTTGTCATGGGGCCTGGCACATAGTAAGTGCTCAGTAAATGTTGGCCCTTCTATGACTCTATTTGTGTAGCAGAACTTTGCATTCATCTCCGAGTCTCTGAGTGGAGAATTCAGGATCGGTTTTTCACAAGGCTGTGGACATGGGTTGCCCTGCCCTGTTGCCCCTCTGCCCAGGTGACCAAGCATGGCCTGGAGAGGGCCTCTGTCCCCCCACTGCATGGAACACTGAGAGGCTTCAGGCCAGGGCAGCCCGGTGGACTTGGCTGGGCTTGCTGAGACCAGGGGGTAGCTTTTTGAATCCACTCCCTAGTGACCTCCACGCCTGGTAGAGGGACCCTAGTGAGCCAACACCCTGGAGTACCTGACAACAGAGGGCATGTACAGGTGGGACTGCAGTGAGCAGCATAGTATAGTGGACAGTGGGTGGGCTTGTGCTAGAAGCCTCCAGCGGTGCCCAGTAATAACTGGGTGAAATTTGGGGTGAGGTAGGAGCTCTGTAACAGTGAGTAGGGGCAAAAGCTGGCAAAACATGGGTGATGCCTGTTACCGTGAGCCTCTTTGTAGACAGGTATGGCTGGAAAACTTGGGTTACCCTAAAATAAAGCTACCCTAAAATAAAAGAGTGTACAGAGTCAGGGGGCAGCTATGACATCTTACTCGTCTCACGTTTGGAAAGAGGACTCCTACTGCACGGTCAGGCTTCCTGTGCTGTTCTTTACTCCCTGAGAACTATTTAGAATCTTCCCACCCGCACCCTGGCCCTGTATTTGCAACAAGATGTTTCTATATGGATTTTTTTTTTAAGTTTTTTACCCTGAAGGAATTGTAGATTCTTAAGAACTTGCGTAGAGTCCAGAGCACTGATAGCCTCATCGGCCACCCCTCCCAGGGGTGGCGTCTGAGCAACTACAGCGGGTCACCAAATCAGAGAATGAACTCAACTGCTGCACACCTCGCTCAGGTTTCACTCGTTTTTGCGAGTTCTCATTGTTTCCTATGTCTTTGTGCATAATCCTCTGATATTTTATTACCTGTATAGATTCCTACGCCACCCCACCACATCCCAATGTCCTTTGCTTCACAGCAGCAGTGAGTGTGTTAAAAACCCGAAAGTGCAGCGAGCAAGAGCCAGAGCAAGAGCCAGAGCTGTGTCCTCAGGCAGAGCCGGTTTCGGATCCTGGCTTCCTCGCTAGGGCCTGTGTGACCTTGGGCAGCCTGATAACCGAGACTTTCTGGGCCTGGTTCCCGCCCGGAGAATCGCGGTGATGGAATCAGCGCCTGTTCTCTGGGCCGCGGGGCAGGTCCGATGCGATGGCTCTGGCAGATGCGTGGCTTCTTCAGTAGCCCGGGGTCAGTGCCTTCCGACTTCATGGCTCAGAGTTGTTGACTCAGCATCAGACATCATTAAGGTTCATAAGAAAGAAAGAAAAAAAGTAGGAGAATCCGCAGTGATGTGCTCAGCACACTGGAGCTGCCTTCTCAGCTCCCCTCCCTAAGGCACTTGCCTGTGACATCCTGTGTCAGGGTCCCTGCCATCAGCCTGGATGACACATGTCCCACTCTGCCCCCTCCTCACAAAGCCATGAAAAGGAAGCTCCCCAGAGGCCCCATTGGATTCTTCCCCATATTTCTTTATTTTTCTAAGTGTCTTTGCAAAACCACCCCTGTGTTTCACACCTGCCTTATCACCTTTCCCCACTCCTTACCCCCACCTCCTTATTTTTAAATCATGGCCAATGGGAGCAACTCATGTTGCACATGAGACCATAATATACAGAAATACACAGGTGCAAGTCAGGATTTTATTTAAGGAGAAGTTATTGGAGAGAGATTACTGGACTCATGTCAACATCTCTCATTAGACTGAGCTCTTTGAAGGCAACGATTCTCTGTTTGAGTTGTTAAGTCACTTTTGGGTACCCATGCATGCTAACTCCCCAAACAATAATCCCACACAAATAATGAGAGCTCCCACTGGATGAGCCCTTCCATGTCCTTGGCAGGTTGCTTTAAGCTCTAACTCATGTAGCATCTTGCTAAGTAGGCATGAGGCTGATCTCCATGTGTGGATGCGGGACTGAGGCTCTGCACGGCTCAGTGGCCCGCAGGACTTGATCTTTCGCCCCCAGAACCGATGCACTCTGCACTTCGGCACGCGGCTCTCCGCTGGTGTCTGCTTGGCAAATGCCACGAAGGCCCAGAGCAGCTCCCGGGGACAGTGTCAGCTATTCAAGGGTTGTGCGGCTCTGTCCTGTTCATGTCACAGGATCTCTCAGTGAGGATCCAATGACCTGTGGTGCGGGGACTGCCTGTTGCAGACGGTGGCACTGGGAACAGCATGCACGTGCGAGGGGACCTGCTGTCCTCCACTGCATGTCGGATAGATACTTCTTACTTTCTATTCTCTTTTATTCCATCTACCAGCAGTTGCTAACCCCACCCTGCAATGCTTTCCTGGCACGTAGGAAAAAATAAATTCAGGTGCATCTTACAGGCAACAGAATGGGGGTTACCAGAGGGAAGGGGAGCGAGGAAGACAACGAGGGTAAAGGGGGCCAAATACAAGGTGCTAGGAGACTAGACTTCGGGTGGGGAGCACACAGTACAACATACAGGTATCGTATTATAAAGTTGTACACCTGAAACTAATATTATTAACCGATGTCACCCCAGTAAAATCAATAAAAGTATAACTACACAAAAGAGCAAAACAAAATAAATTCAGACTCATCACATTTATTGAAGGCTGTCTTCCCGTAGCCACTTCCACGGTGTTTCCTTTTTGTGACACACCCAGTTGAGTGCTCCCACAACCTTGGGGTACAGGCATCACTCTCATCATTTGCGTGCAGAAAACCCAGCCTTGAGGGATTGAAGTGGCCCCCCGACCTCACACAGCCAGAGGACTTGGGTTTCGAATCCGGGTCTGTGCTCCTAAGCAAAAGTCTATGTAGTTTTAACATTTTAAAATTCGAAACGTGTAAAAGAGAAGTCGGTGGCTATCTGGTCTTTTGGCCTCTTGGTTCTCTCCCTTAGAGACAATATTACCATCTGCTGTGTTCTTCCAGAATTGTCCTAAGCGTAGGAACTAGATATGGGAGTAGATTATTTTCCTCGCTTTCCCCACGTTGATCTGTACTCTGCTTTTTCACTTAGCAATGGACCTTGAGATCTTTTTATAATCAGTTTGTAGAAAATTCTTCACATTTTCTACAGTTGCATAGTACTCCATTGTGTTGACGGACCACAGTTCATTGAACAAATTAATGGATATTTAGATCGTTTTCAATCTCTGCCATACAAATAATACTGCAATGAATAACCTTGTGCTTACATCATTCTGCTCGTATGTGAGCATATTTATATAAAAAAATCACAGAAGTGCAATTTCTGGGTGAAAGGGGAATGTGCGTGAAAATCTGAGGGTGCCTGGCACTTTGCCGTCGGTAGCGTTATGCCGATTTACGTTCCCCAGGGGCCCTTCCTCTGCATCACGCCCTCTCAGAACAGGGGCCAAGCTCCAGGACAGCGGGTGTGCTGCTGGGACATGGTCCTTTTGCTCTGCCCCTGGCAGGCTGGGCTTCCTATCTTCTTGTATTCCGCCCTTCCCTCCACCAGGGCCGTCACCAGCTACTTTGGTGCTGGAAGAAGGGGAGATGTTTTCCCCAAACAGAAGACAGATGTACCTGTTTACAAGTGATTCACAGCCAGAGCGTCAGTGAGCCCTAAGATCCTTGAAAGGCTCCAAAGGAGCTCACAGCTGGAGATGCGGGCGGCAGAGGCAGGCCGCAGGCTTTAGCTAACTATTAATTATATTGAACATGCAGTGAGCATTCTTTAGTGCCAGGAATCGTGCAAAGAACTTACATGGGTTACCTTGGCGAAGCCTCCAGATAACCCTGCAAGATGAGTACCATCATTATCCCTGTTTTAAGGGCACAGAAGTGGAGATAATGGGACTGTGTTAAGTTTCCCAAGACCACATAATTAGCAAATAGCACCGCTGGGATCTGAGCCCTGGCTGTCTTGATTCCATACTCAACCACTGCCCCAAACCACAGCTCCCAGGGGAGCAGAGAATCACCTTTCTGGCTCCTTCCCTCTTCCATGCTTGGTCCCCATCCTTTCAAGGGACCCTCCACCTTCCTCCCCTCAGCTCTCCGGGGCTGCCTTTTCTCAGGCAAGACTCAGCTTGTCCCATCGCCTTTTCCCTCCACCAGCACAGCTGATCTCTCTGTTGTCTCAGTTCCCAGCTTTTAAATCCCAGCTTCCCAGAGGTGCAGCGCTTGTATGGATAAGCAATAACAACCACAGAGGTCTCTACTGGATCTTAACTGGTGGAATTTCAGGTGCCAAGGTTAGCTGGGGGAGAGGGTAGCTCTTTTTGAGATGGTGTATGCGTGTATGTGTGTGTTTGTGTGTATGTGTATATATATATGTGTGTGTGTGTACGTGAATATGTGTGTGTATGTGTGTGTCTTTTCTGCCTCTTAAATCACACTGTATAAGCAGCTGTCACTGTGAGGAGGTTGGCCGGGGGCTACTGACAGGATCAGGAGTGAGGTTAGAAGCCTCTGCGTCCACTGAGCTCTCTAGTTGCTGGTCCCCACCCTCCACCCATTGGCCTGAGCATCCTACCAGCAAAGGCGATGTTGGGAAGGGCAGGGGGAAGCCCAGGCCAGCCTGGCAGCAGTGGAGCTGCAGGCATGGAAGGAATTGGAGATGCCCCGAGTGGCTTTGCCTAGCCTCCAATATTCCTACAGCCAACCTCTCCTCCTTTTAATAATATAAAAGCTTTGTATGGTGGTTGAGAAAGGCAATCCTTGGAACTTAGTGACAATGTGACCTCAACAGAAGGATTACTGATTGTAAAGTGGGGTTCATAATGCCATCGTCACAGGATGACCAAGGGTGAAGTGAGCTGAGCTGAGCTAAGAGACAATGTCAGCACAAATGTCAGTCATTTGGCCCAGTGCCTGGCACAGACCAGAGCTCAATACATGGCTGTTATTGTTGTTGCTGTTATTTTGTGCAATGACTTTCTTTCTTTCTTCCATTTTAGCCAAGGCCTCTCTCTGCTCCTAAACATTCATTTCTTCTTTCCTTCCCTTTGGTTAACCAGGGGTCCCGGAATGCCCACACGACCCTCTCATTGTGTGAGGCCATGGAAAGCTCACTGGACACGTGTGCTGACATCCCTGAGAGAGGAGGACTTGAGAGGATGTGGCCATCACCCCTGGAGTGTCTGGAGCTTGCAGCGAGGGCTTGAGGAGCAGAAAAATACCGAGCCCTCGCCCTTGCCATAAACAGAAGGACATTTCCCCCAGTTTTACTGAGAAATAATTGACGCATGTCACTGTGTAAGTTTAAGGCACTGATGGGTGGCATGGCGGTTTGACGTCCATCTATTGTGAAATGATCACCACAATAGGTTCAGCCAACACCAGTCATCTCATACAGATACGATAAACAGGAAAGAAAGAAGAAAAGAAAAAATTCTCCTTGTGATGAGAGCTCTCAGGATTTACTCTCTTAACAACTTTCCCATACATCATATGGCAGCATTAGCTATAGTCATGACGCTGCATGTTCCACCCTAGGACTTTCTTATCTCGTAACTGGAAGTTTGGACCTTGGGCTTTGGATCACCTTCTTCTATTTCCCCTCCCTCACCCTCTGCCTCTGGCAACCACAAGTCTGATCTCTTTTTCTATGAAACTTGCTTTTTTTTTTTTCTTCTTCAGATTCCATATGTGAGGTATCTGACATTTATCTTTGTGCCTGTCTTATTTCACTTAGCATAATGCCTTCAAGGTCTACCCGTGTTGTTGCAAATGGTAAGATTTCCTCATTTTTGTAGCGGATTAATATTCCTGTGTGTGTGCATATATGTGTATATGTGTGTGTATCCATCCATCGATGGACGCTTAGGTTGTTCCATGTCTTGGCTGTTATAAATAATGCTGCAATGAACATTTAGGTGCAGATATCGTTTAGAGTTAGTGTTTTTGTTTCCTTTGGATACAGTCCCAGAAGTGGGATTGCTGGATCATATGGTAGTTCTATTTTTAATTTTTTGAGGAATTTCCATACTGTTTTCCACAGTGTCTGTTCCAACTTATGTTCCACTAACAGCGCACAAGGGTTCCCTTTTCTCCACACCCTCTCCAACATTTGTTACCTCCTGTCTTTTTGAGGATGGCCATTCTAACAGGAATGAGATGGTATCTCATTGTGGCTTTAATTAGTATTTCCCTAATGACTAGTGATGCTGGGCATCTTTTCACGTGCCCAATGGCCTTTCCTCAATCCAGAAGGACATTTTAATTGATTTCAATTTAGAAGATTTTGACTGAGAACCAATTATGTGTTGGGGAGACCCAGAGACAACAGAAACGTGGACATGTCATTTGGGGCTTCTCACTGGATTTGGGATACCTCACCGAGGTACAAACCCTAACACTGGGAGCTGCCTACACTCGCTGTCTTCAACCCTCTCTTCCCACTTCCTCATGGACCTTGTCCAGCCTGGGCTTCTAGGGCACCCTCTGCCTGGACCTCCACCCCACCAGTGGCAGCCCCTTCCTAGTCCCCTTGGCTGGCTTCTCCTTGTCTCCTCCCTTGATGTCATCTAGTTCCATGCTCTAAAGACAACCTTGCCTCCAAGGCCTCCCAAGCTCATGCTTCTGATCTCCCCTCTCTCTGGGCTGAACTTCAGGCTCATCCATGCAGCTGCTTCCCATCCCATCACCTTCTGACTCGACAGTGCTGTTATTATATATTTACTTGCCTGTTTCTTTCCTCCGACCACAATGTAAGTTCCTATGGAGGCGGAACATTTGTTCTATGTACGGCTGCGTCCTCGGTGCCTAGAACATGGCAGTGACTCAATAAATACTTACTGAGTGGATGAGAGAGTGAACGAGCGAGAGCAAGAGAAAGGGTGTGATGCTATGGGAAGTCAGGAGAGCAGCGCCGAGCGTTGCCATTCACTCTACCTACTGTTACCTCAGTCTTGCCACAGCACTTTGCATGACTGTCGTGGCTGACAGTAACTCCATACGGGATTGTCGAAGGTGTCCAAAGAGTCTGCTCCTGCTCTTGCTCAGCACGCCTGTGTCCTGATGAGCCCCACCCACAGCTCCCAGGAGTTCCGAAGGCCACCCTCTCTGCCCAGCTCGCTCTTGGTAGGTCCTGCCTTGGAAAACACAGCCGGACACTTAGAGCTTTTTTGTTCAGGTCTGGGGGCTGGCAAAGACTGGAGACTCCAGCGAGAGGTTCTCCTTCACTAGATGTTGTAGCTGGGAAGGGGGCGGTTTCTGATAGAATAGGTAGCCTTTCCCCTGGGCATTTGGAAGGCCAGTGAGTGAGGAGAGGGGCCTGGCTGCAAGTAGGGTTTTCAACTGCTATGAGCTAAATTGTGTGTCCCTCTTGCCCCCCGAAACTCAGGTGTTAAAGTCCTAAACCTCAATGTGACTGTCTGGAGATGGGGCCTTTAGGAGGTAATTAAGGATTAGGGTTATGTGAGCTCATGAAAGGATTATTGTCCTTATAAAAAGAGATACCATAGTGCACTGCCTCCCCACCCCCCGGTGTGATCCAGCAAGGAACAGCCATGTGAGCACACAGTAAGGAGACAGCCATCTCAAGCCAGGAAGAGTTCTCACCAGCAACCGCACCAGCCAGCATCTGGATCTTGGACTTCCCAGCCCCCAGACTGTGAGAAATAAATTCCTGTTGTTGAGGCCACTCTGTCTATGGTATTGTTATGGCAGCCTGAGCTGACCAAGACATCAACCACCTCCATTTGCCCTGGCTGAGGGTTTCCTAGGATGTAGGAATGTCATCGAAAGTCCTGGGACCATGGGGACAAGGTGGTCACCCTGGCTATTTGTACCACTAGCCAGTGTGCTGAGGTGGGGGAGGTGTGTCTCAGACTTTTCTGCCTCTCCTTTCTTAACCCCTCCCTTAACCCCTCCTCCTCACACCCACGAAGGCCAAGTTCTCACACTTCTAATAGCTGAGGCCTGTGTAGAAGACACGCTCTGGGGGCACACACAATTCTTGCACACAGGGAGGCTCTGGTCCTTGCAGAGAGATGTCTGATCACACACAGCAATTGGGGTTGGGGTGGGGCAGGCAACAGGGCTTTTCCAGGACACATGCAGTGCAGTGGAAAGTGGCTGAGGTCCCAGAGATCCTGGTTTCAAATCCTGGGGCCCTCACTTACTGGCAGTGTAAACCTGGGCAACATGTAGCTCTGGGTCCTGCACTGCACAACTCCAGGGGGTGTCTGGTCCTCTAACAGACTCCAAGTGCCATTCACACAGAACAAAATACAAATGGTGGGGCCTTTTAGCCTCGCACAATGTGACGGAACTGAATCACTTTATCTCACAGTCCATTTGTTGAACTTCCCCAAAGAAGAAGGTAAGAGCTACTTCATGGGGCTGCAGAGAGAATTCAACAAGATACCATCTTAGTAAGTGCTTGATAAAAATGAGCTCTTGCTTCCCTCCCCTTAAAGCCCCCTGCACAGGCAGTAATGTAACAGGGGCTAAGACTGGGCTTCCATCCAGATTGCTAGGGTTCAAGCTATGTGATGCTGGGCAACTTAATTAACCTTTCTGGGCCTCATTTTGGTGGCATAAAGTGAAGATGACAGAAGTACTTCCCTCATGAGGCTGGGTCCTTGGGTGGATTTCATGAAGTACCACAGGGAGAGCACTACTGAAGCGCCCGCACCTAGAGAGGGCCAGTGGGAGCGAGGCCACTGCTCCCCGGACCAGGCTCTGCCCTGTCCCACCTTTCTCTCTTCTCTTGTTTGACCTTCAGCCTCTGAGCTTTTTGGGACAAAGTAAAGCCTTCTTTTAAGATCATGTGCTTTTTCACCTTTCCCCAGCGTGGGAATGAGGGACTCACTGTGAGTGAGCCCGCCTGGCACCCGTTTCCTGAAGGTGTGCTGGGCAAGGCCCTAGCGGAGGTCAAGTGGACACAGTGGCGGAAGACACAGCCTTGCTCTCCAAGGAAGCCCCGAGGGCAGCATGGGGGTGGGAGGAGGGGCTCCGTGGCCCCAGAGGCCTTCTAGAGGGCGCCAGAAGGGCCTGGATGTGACCCGGCTTCCTGTGCGAAGTAGAAGCTTCTATAAGGGCGCCTTCTCCTCTGCCCAAGCTTCTGATTCAGAGCTGCAGAGGCCCCTGGAGACCAGAGGCCCCTGTGACCTTTAAAGGACCTGTTTCTGGACTCCTTGGAGGCCGAGCGCAGATGCGGGTAGAGGACACCATCATGAATAATGCAGGTCGGCAGTTCTCAATGATGGCTGCATAGTAAATGCCACTGGCCAACTAGAGATTTTGATTTACATGGTGGAGGTGGGAGCCAGACACCCCTACTTCAACTTCTAATTTAGAAAAAATTAAATCTGCCGGTAAGTTGAAAGAAGAGTACAATGAACACCTAGTACCTTTTGCAAATATTTGCCACACAGTTCAATCTCTCTTTTTCCATATATATTTTAAATAGAATCATTTGAATTAATTAATAGACATCATAATACTTCAGCATGCCTCTCCTAGAGATACTCCCCCACATAACCACAACATAGTATTACACCCAAGAAATGTAATACTGACATATATTATTTAATATACCATCCATATTTGAATTGCCCTTATGGTCTTCAGATGTTTTTATAACTCCCCTCCCAGCCCCCCTCCAATCAAGGATCCTCATCGCATGCCCCCTTTTAATTCTTACATCTAGAATAATTCCCTCCTATTTTTTGTCTTTTCTTGACATTGACATTTTTGATGAATCCATGCCATTTCTACTGGAGTGCCCTGCAGTCTAGATGGCTCTGGTTGCTGCCTCTGATGGAGCTCAGGATAAACTCTTGTAAGAACGCTGCAGGGCGGGTGAACTCCCCAGGCAGCGCACTGGGAGCCGTTTCATGTCATTGGTCCTGCTATTAGTCATGCCAAGCCGATCACTCGGTTAAGTGGTGTCCACCATACTTCTCCACTGTGCCCTTTTGATTAATAAGTAATCTCAGGGAATTCTATTTTGATGGTATGAATATCTTACCAACCTCTGACCCAGTGGTAAGGCAGTAAGTACACAGATGATCCTTAGCTGAGTAGATTATTACATTGTAATGTGGTCAATGGTAATTTCCCCAATTTTATCATTTTTTCGACTTCAGTAACACTCCTGTAAAAAGGAGTTTCTCCATCCTTTTGAATATCACCATGAACTTTAAAAAATTCAATATGTCATAATTCATCACAAATATTAAAGCTCAAATTGTCCTAAATTTTGCCAGTGGGAGCCCCTTCAAGTTGGCTCTCATATTCCTTTGACAGGTCTTCATTAGGCTCTAAGCATTTTATTTTTATTTTTAGTGAACTTGATGGTCTAGGCTCACTTTGTAGTTTTGCTGCAGAATTGAATCAGTCTTTTCTCCAAGGAGCCCTGCCTGGTTTCTGTGAATGAAGAATGGTATTAAAAAAACAAGATCTGGAGACTTAGTGTGCTCATTGTTGTTGCTTCCAGGCCTTTCCAGTGGGCAGAGCTAGGAAATTCATTTTTAAAAAAACAAATCTTGAATTCGCTGTGATACTTTCAATTCAAATCCAATGCCACAGGTTCTTCCTTTCCATATTGCTGTTTCCTTTCCCTCCCAGTGAGAACTTGGTTCTCAGCAACGTCAATATATTTACTAATTTTCTCTACCCGACAATCTACACAAAGCACTTTTAGTATTACTACACCAGAAATACTACTAGCAACAAACCCACTAAGTCTGAGTTGGTGCTTCTTTGTAGTTCTTTTTCTCTTTAGAATGTATTCCATTAGGGGCATATAGTCAGAAAGCACTGTGTTCAAAGTTACTTGAATTATGGTATTTTCCTATATGAATTTATATAGAGTTAGTTGTTGATTTTACTTTTGAAACATGTAAAACATTTAAATGATTGATAAATAAAAAATATGTAAAAAGGAATATATGTGAGGAAGTCTCGTTTGTACCATTTCCACTACATTTCTACGCACCTCCTGCAGATGAGTATTTTCATTAGGTTCTCAGTGACTCTTCCTGCCATTGATCCAGCTGAAGAGGAAAAGGGGACTTTAGCTAAAGAAACTAAGTGAATCTCTCTTATGTCTAGAGTAAAAGAGATTAGTACAAAAATGAAAGGAAAAATAGTGGTAGGAAATGGGGGGGGGCATATAAGGCAGAAGCCAGGGACGCAGGAGATCTCAAAACTTCGGATGGCTCTGAAGACAATCGCCTGGGGGCCAGCCCTGCAGGAAGTGAGTGCTTCCTCGGGGTGGTCAGGTGGGTCTCCCCTCGAAGTGATGGAAGGGGTGGTTTCATGAGCCCTGCCAGGAAGAAAGCCAGAGGGCACTGGAGTAAGGGCTGAGAGTCATGACTAAGGGCTGTTAGCTGGGCTCTTAAGGGAAATGACACGGCATATAGAAGGATGGACAACTGCTGGCAAGAGAAGCAGCAGGTTAGTCTGGGATTCAGAAATGGCCATAGAAGCTGGATTCATGTAAGAGGGCTCTCAGGGTCCCCTACATGATGCAGGGCGAGGGCTGAACCCAGCTGTGTGTCCTGTTTAAGAGCCAAGCCTGGAGGCTAATGCCTTGAATGAGCTAGGACCCCTGAATTCTCTGAGGCATCCTATCTGTCCCTGTTGAGCATGCAAGGATTAAGGGGGGCATGACTTGGAGAACATGATTTAATGCCCGGGGCTGAAGACAATAGGAGGGCAGCGCTGTCTAATGACTAGCCTGCCGCCTTCTCCCCCAGGGAGGGAGTGGTCTTCCTTGGAAAGGGCAGGGAGACCGCAAGGAGGCGAGTGAAGTCAGGGACAGGCCTGGAGGCGGGATCCAGCTGCAGCAGCTGCGAGGAGCTCGGGGCTCTGAGCCTGATGAACTGCGTCCTGCGGCCCTGGAGGAACTCGACCTGTGATTTTAGAGCCACTGTCGTTAATCTTTGATAAATTATAAAGGAGGGGATTTGTGCTCAGAGACAAAAGATGGGCATATGTGCGCTTGACATTCAAAAAGGGAAAAAGAGAGAAGCCTGGAGGTGGCAGGGCAGGGCAGGGCAGGGCGCTCTCACCAGCAGGACCAGGGGAAGGTGTGTGCGCCTTCAGGAAAGCTGGTTGAGTCCCAGCCTAGGTCCTGGACAGGAGCAGGGCCAGGGCAGAGATCTGGAGGCGTGGTCCCCACTCTCAGGACCAGGGCGGTCTGGAAAGGGTGAACTCAGGGGAAAGACGGGCATGTTGGGGTTTCTCGCTGCCCCTTCTGTAGTGACACCTGGTTCGGCGCTGTGGCCCCCTGGCAGCTGCGCCTCAGGTTCAGTTCGCCAGAAGCAGATCCTGAGACAAGTTTTTGTGTAAAGCGTTAGGAAGGGTTTCCAGGAAAACTCAGCGGGGTGTGGGGAAGTGGGATGAGGGAGAGGAGGCACTATGACCCAAAGTCCCCGGAAACCGGCTCAGTCCCTCAGGAGCCTCTGTAAACAGAGTAGCCTTCACTTCGGGAGGGGACTGATCCGGGATGGGATGGCAGTATGCCCACTTCTCATTCTGTCACTTACTGATTAATGTCCAAGGGGGGTGGGATTTCCCAGGGGTGAGGGATCCTGAGAACAGTCCTCTGACACAGAGACTAGGTGCTGGTTGACTCCAGGAGCCGGTCAAGGCCCCCGAGGGGACACAGGTGGGGCACTGGCGGTGGTCACACACTGCTCGGCTCCACAGCCCGGGCAAGCTAGCGAGCCTGTGGCGAGGACCTGATCCAAGGCCGGCCTATCAGGTTCCCTGTCCTGGTGCTTGAAGCAGGGCCTGCGATCTGCAGGGTGGAGCCCGGGCTCTGCATGACAGCCATGCTCCACCATTGGGGCTCCAGGGACCTGTGCCACGTGGTCTGACTGCTCGGAGCCTTTTGAATACTGTTCTCATGCTCGCTGGGGTTCCTGATGTGTGAAAACTGCTGTCCCAGGGCAGAACTCAGAGCACTGGGACTTTTAGCATCCTCGTAGCTGGGGTGAGGCATGTGGCTCAGGCGGCACCGGTCAGGAGAGCCTTCCTGAGATTCCACTTAGAAGCAGATGCTAAGCCCTGTGTGGGGGATCCATTTACTGGTGCTGCTGGCAGCCCGGGCTCCTTGCTTTTAGGATATAATGTAAAATTCTTAACACAGAGGTGGCAGCAGCAGGCTTGCAGTAGAGTTGAGTTCCTGGCATCCAGAGCTAATCTAGTTCCTTTTGGGAGAGGCAATAGGAGTGACAGGTGTGAGGATGTTGTGGGCAGAGGATCCATGGAGTCCAGAGAGGCAGCTGACCAGGTCTCTTGGCCATCCCAGTGGACAGAAGTAGAAATGCGATGGACTAAACACCGGTCAGCCATATCGAAGGAGAAGATGACCGATGTGCAGATACCAGCTGGGAAGGAGTCGCCAGCGGCATGCCTCAGGGGTCCGTGTCAGCTGTGTCCACTCAACATCGTCATCAGTGGCTTGGGTGAAGACCTGGAAGGAGCGCTCCTTATGCTATGGAGAGCGCAAGGCTGAGAGGACTGGAAATGCATCAGGCCACAGCCTCAGTTCTTAAGATGAGCTTGCTCTCCGGGAAAACGAGGGTGGAGATAAGGCTCAATGGGACAGGCGTCAGTTCCACACCGAGGTTAGGAAAACGCGTGAGAGACACGAGAGGGGGTGGAGGAGTCTTCTGAGGGAGAGGGAGAGTGTTCCTCTTTGTATATTTATTCCCCACTTATTTCTCAAAACATTTCAGGGGCTTAGAAAAAATATGTGACATGGGAAAGAGTTAAACCATGGCTGAGACAACTGTGGCAGAGTTAAAAGTGGAAAAATACCGGGGGCTTCAGATATGCATATTTCCCAGTTCTGTGGATGCTACAGGAGGGCCCGCGCTCCCCTGTGGCTGAAGGGAAGAGGGGAATGTGATCTACCTGGAGTTTTTCTAGTGGACATGAAAGATAAACAAGCCATTTACCCCGGGGAAGCTCTGCCTTTCTTTACAGTGACGCTGGGAAGAAAGTTGTCCTCTGGGTCCTCACGGAAGAACACCTGGGAGGCGGGGAGGACGTCCTCCAAGGCCCATATCAGAGCAAATTCAGCAGAAACAACTCTACCTAGAGCCAGAAAATGTCCAAGAGCCAGCTCTGGGCCGGGGTGGAATGCGTCTATGCCCAGCTCACTGTTTCTAAACTCCCCCTCACCGATGCTCCCCTAACGAAACAATTTCACTTCATTTTTCTCTAGCTTACATAAATACTAAGTAATAATATTTTACTGCATAGGGTTGAACTTTTCAGAATCACAAACTCTGAAATATTTAAGATTTTGTGCTCTCCCCTCTAAGAACCAATTTTCTCCCCTGTGGGGGCCCTGCTATCTGTAAGAATGCAGACTCTGATGGCAGGGAGGATCCCATGTCGCCTGTCCTGCGGCAATCCTCCTCAGCGACAGAGGCTCAAGGTGCATGCGCTCTAGAGAGCATTTCTCTTTGGTAAGTCCCCCTCCTGGCGAGGGCTCTTATTTTTATTTCTTTACCTACTTTACCAGTCTGACTCCATGCGGCAGTTAGGCAGTGCCTTTCTTTTTCTGCAGCTCGTTTCCAAGCCCCCTGTTGCGCTTCTGTTCCTTAGCGCTGATATCAGCTCAGGCCGAGCCTGGACCTCTTGGCCCCCTTCAGTTATCATGATGAGTCTTATTTTGGCCGCTTCAACCCTCTTTCAGGCATTGAAAGGTGCAGCCAGGTTAAATCAAAACTTTAACCTCTCACCCAACTCAAGACTTCTCCCCACCCCATCCCTCAGCTCATTCGGGAGCTGGGGCCTTGGGGAAGGGACAAAGTCTGCTCTTTACCACCCCTGCCTGACCTTGCCTGTAGCTTCTCGGCTTCTCTTTTTGGGTGGAGGCGTTAACACATTGCTGGAGGAGGGACACAGTGCAAAGGTCAGTGGCCCAGTTGTCACACCAAATGATGAGAAGGAAGCCACTCTGCACCTCTGCCACTGCAGGTCACTCCAACCAGCTCGCTATATTGTTTTATGCTTCCCTGGGCAAGCATCTCCATCTCTTCCTTCATGGGGAGAGGAGCGATGGGGGACATCCCAGCCTTTCTCACTAGGCTGACACCTCTCTCCTCTAGAGATGTCTCTACCTCAGTGGGCTCTTTGCAACTCTTGTCTTCTCTTGGGGTGCTGGAAGTGGGGGTGGCAGGACTCGATCACATATCTTTGAATAAATCCTATAGGTATGTTTTCATCACTTCCTTTTTGGAATGTGAGGGGCACTTTTGCCTACTCTCTTCCCCTTTGGGGCATTAGCAGAAATCTGAGACGGCAGGAAAAGTCCCTTTTAATATTTTATTAAGTGTTGAAACTTCCTCTCTGCCTGGGCCCTCTTCCCAGAACTTGCTTGCCAAGGCGTGTCCAGCCCCTATGACCTCCGGAGGGGGTCATAGGAATCGATAACAGCTGCTCCCACTGCTGCTCCCTAGCTCAGCGATCGCTCCAGACCCTGCCTTTCCACAGTTCCCCAGTCTCATCCCTTCCTCTGTGCTGCTGATTGATTTCCTCTGGTCAGGTTGATTTCCTACCTGAGCTTCCCCATTTTGCTGTGCATGCTAAGCTTGTTAGGAACAAAATACTAGAAGAATTCAGTCTTTACTTCTGCGGCACCCTCTAAGGGGGTTGTGTGTTGGCCCAGCTCCTGCGCCCTCCCCTGCTAACTGGGGTGACGAGAGAAAGAAGGCGCATCTAGTAACACGTGAAAGTGAATGAGAGAGGAGCTGGGAGAGTAGATGGTGGGGTGACAGACATAGGCTGGAGTTTGGGGAAAGAGCGAGCTTCGGCGGGAGAGCGGATGCAGAGAGGCTTTGGGGAAATAAAGTTTCTTCGGTAAAGGCTTCTGTTATTTCCCGCGGCTTTGGGAGTCAGGCCTCCTCCACCCTGTCTCCCTCCCCACCCCCCTTCTTTTAAATTAGTGACCCTCTAAAGTTCTAAAGGTAGGAACAAGAAGATTTGATTTTGTCGTTTTGTTTGGGCTTAATTAGGGATGGTGAGCCAGTTCCAACCTGGCATTTTCGAGAGCTCAAGTTCACGTTCTGCTGCGTCAGCCCTGGGCACTGCCCGGGCTGGTTCTAGGCCCCTGAGCCCACTCAGCAGCCTCGACTTCCCAGAAAAGAGTCAGCCGGGCAGGCGCTATGTCTCATTCTAAGTGTCCATCCAGACTTCCCCCTAATGGTGTAATGACTAAGTGTAATGACTTTCCCCTAATGGTGTAATGACTAAGTGTAATGACTTTCCCCTAATGGTGAGGCTGTGGCCCAGGCGGTGAGAACATTTGAGCAGGGGCGACTCTGGCCACATTGTAGTCCTGTGGGAGGTGCATTAGTCAGATAGGCTAGGCTTTGCTGTAACAACAGCACAAAAATCACAAATCTCTGTGGCTTACAACAGAGCTTTGATTCTGATCCATGCTACATGTCCACTGTGACTGGGCTACAGCTCTGCCCCACGCTTTCTCCTCTTGGAGACAACGGCTGTAGGATAAGGCATTATCTAGAACATTCATGGTCATGATGATAGCAGAGGGACAAAAAGCCAGAAAACCACGTGTTAGCTCTAAAAACTTGTACCCAAAAGTGACACGTGTGACTTCTGCTCATTTCAAGTCATATTGTTACCGAACAGGGACCTGGGCCTGAGTGGGTCTGCATGGGGCCGCTGGTAGTAGGTGGGCTCTTGACTTCATGCAGGAAAGATTTCACAACACGAGTTCAGGTGACTGAGAATATGTTAATTACAGCTGGGGACAGTGAAACAAGGAAGGGCTTAGGATAGAAGCAACAGGAGGGCCTAGGTGGGGCTGCTTTGGCTCCCTAAGTCAGAGAACAGGGGCCCTGGAAACTGGTTCAGGACGTTATCCTGGGATCGGCTACTGCGGCCCATTGCTCCCTGGGTGCAAGTCTCGCGGCATTTAGGAGATGCGTGCCTGTGGGGGAAGAAGAGAGGGAAGCTAAAGGCACACATGTGCTCAGGGGAGGGAAAGTGTGCCTGGGCCCTTTGTGTTTTTTTTTACAAAAATGTATCTTTATTGATTTCAGAGAGAGGAAGAAGAAGGAGAGAGAAAACATCAGTGATGAGAGAGTCATTGATCGGCTGCCTCCTGCACGAGCCCACAACCCAGGCATGTGCCCTGAATCGAACCGAGATCTCCTGGATCCTTGGCTGACGCTCAACCGATGACCCACGCCCGGCTGCGCCCTGGATCCTTTGTCTTGAGGGCTTTTATCTCTCTTTTGTAGGTTGAACCCTAGGGGAAATCTCAGAGGAGGCTCTTAATAGAATATTCATCAGCTCTTCCAGGCGTGTCCTTTCAGGTTCCTGGTCTTCACTGAATGGTCAGTACCAGGGCAGGGGGTCACTGGTCATTGCAGCTGGTCTTGGCATCACCCACCTGGTTTTGCTGCTTTTTTTGGGCCTGGAGCTGAAATACAGCTGAGGCCTAGAAGTTTTATCTCTAGGGAAGTGACCTCCTGTATCTGCTGTAAGTTGCTCGGCCAGCTTGTTCAGCCTTCTGTCTCAGTTTCCCCATTCCTCTTGGCAAGGGATCGTCCGTGTTTCTTACTGCCCTGCCTCGGATAGAGCCGTCATATCCTGACATCCTTCTGCCGCCCGGTCACATCCCTCCATAACTCCTTGACATACGCCCACTGGCTGGCTCAGTTTCCTCCCAATGCCTCTCTCCCTGAGCCTTCATTCCCTTCCCCCCTTTTCTCTCCCACTTCATTTCTTCCCTGATCTCCAAAACCCAGATGACTGTGACTCTGTGGTCACCTAAGGTTTTCAAACTCCTCTCTCAAGAGGCTGGTCATTTCCACTTCGGGGATTTTCCTACTATTTGTCCCGCTGAGCAGTGAGGTCTTAGAAAGTCTTTCAGTCTGAGGAGCTGAATTTCTACCACAGAAGTGATTCACTGAAAGACAGAATAGCATGATTTTTTCTCTTCATCATTAAAGAGATTTTTAATATTTTCTTAAATCATCTGGCCAGAAAAGAAATGACTAACAATGACGGCTATAAAAACACTTTAACTAAACAAATAGTTGGGGCCTGTTTGGTGCTTTTCTCATTGCTCCCTCCTTTTGCACCCCCAGCTGATTCTCATCCTTGATTTAGGCCCAGATTGGATCCTGCAGCGTCTGTTCTTCTCCTGAGGGGCCAGAGCACTCTGTCTTGGCTCCGGGGCCTCTCACCAGCAGCCATTAGAAACCTGTCCTGGGGTGAGGCTTTTGTTCCGCAGGCAGGGGTGTTTCTGGGCCACAGCCGCAGGCAGCCTTATTTCATGGTTTTTTTTTTCCATATTATCTTATTTCATATTATCTCCCTGGTGCATGAAAGAGGCAGCCTTATTTCATGTGGGGTTTTTTTTTTTTTTTTTTTTTTTGTCTCCTTATCAACTGGGACAGTTTGTTTTTCCTTCTGACTCACAGACACAGAATTTCAGGACTGGAAAGGGGCTCCCCTGCTGTTTCCTTCAAGTGACAAAAACACAAAGATAGAGTGGAGCTGCCCAGAGTGCAAAGTTCCCTTTCAGCGTGAAGAATGCTTGTAATTGTCTTCTCCAATCATTTTCTTAGCAGTTTATTTACCTTATTTTGATTTTGAAGAAGCCCATTTCCTACCTTGTTTTGTTTTGTTTGTTTGTTTTACTGGTCTTAGGTGTGTCTTTTGTGAGCTGGTAATTGGCTCTCTGGTCTCTTAGCAACCAGGAACTTTTCCAGCTCGCCTCTGAATTAGACCTTGGAGTTGCAAAGTTTACAAGAGAACCTGCTGAAGGACAGTATCTCTGCCAGAGCCAACAATTTCAAACAGTGTTTAAACAAGAAAATTAACCAGGCTTTCAGGACACGTATATTTACAAAGGCAATAACTAACAAAGCGCACGCTCTCCAGAGTGGCTCGATGGTCTCCTGGTCGCTGTCCCAGCGGGCTGAGTTCTCCCTGGCTTTCTTTGTCCCCCAGTGCAGCTCAAGCCACCACCCCCTTGGGGCTCTGGGGCTGATGTGAAGCGGATGGAGCCTGCCTGGAGAGGAGGCGACGGTGGAGGGGCACAAGGAGGTCTGAGCCTGCCGCTGTCACTGGGGCAGGGGTAGGGGTGAGCTGCTGATCATGCCGTCTTGGCCAGTTTCATTCCGCACACATTGATTTCATGCCCACTCTGGGCTGGGCACTGGCCTGGGAAATGCACACAACACAGCTGTGCCCTGTAGATCTCACAGTCTAATGTAGACAGACATGAATAAATCAGCTACCCTCCTGCGTGGTGAGCCTGACATGCACGGCCATCCCCAAGGGACTGGGAGGAGAGAGGAGCGCTGGCCTGGGAGCGGGGTGGGCGCGTGTGAGTGACTGCATTGAAGGCAGGATGGGGGTCTGGGGTGACGAGGCAGGGGCTTCCTCCCTGACCTGGGCGGTGAATCACAGGCTCCCGGCGTCGGTCACGCAGGGCCAGGGAGCCCCGAGGTCAGTTACCTGCGAGCGTGAGAGTCTGCTGGTTCTCTGGGGTATCTGTGGCTATGTTAAAAACGACCCCAAGATGCAGTGCAATAAACCAGCCACCTTTTTCTTGTGTTCTCGGATGTCCGCGGGTCAGGATTTAGAAAAGGGCCCAGAGGACGGCTCTTCTTTGCTACTTGGTGTCTGGGTAATACCGTTCCTTGTCTCACAGGCTGACAGTGGCCCGTGCTGGTTAAGGTACAGGCTGTGCTGAGACTGTCGCCCCAACTGTCTACACGTGGCCTCTCCAGCACGAGGTCTCAGGATGCTCGGACCTCTTCGTGGAGGCTCGGGGCTCTCAGAGCAGCTGACTTCTTTGGGGCAAGCAGAAGTTGCACAGCCTTTTTTTGTGGCGTAGCGTGACCTCCACGTTCAGTTCAGTCAGTCCTCACGTAACATCATCGATGGGTTCTGTGAGTTTAAGCAAAACGAAACCAGTCTGACCCTAGGCTCATCGATATAGACAACAGTTAAGTTCAACGATGTTGAACAAAATGAAGTTATTTCCTGTACTCTGTTGGTGGAAGCAGTCAGGCCCACCAGGTGAAGAGTAAGAGACATAGGCCCACCTCTCAATGTGTCAAAATATTTGCAGTCATGCTTAAGGCACCATACAAGGAGCCAGGAGTCGTGAGCTCTAGGCTGACTCTGCCCCTCACTTGCTGTGTGACCTTGGGTTAGCTGCTGTCCTCTCTGGGCTCTGGCCTCTTCAACTATACCATGAGGGGTTCAACCGGTTAATCTACAGGCCCTTTTAAGAGGAGCAGTGGCCTAGCCAGTACTCCTATTAACTGCTCATTAGGAATGAGGTGAATCTTAATTATGGAAATAGATCTATAATTGAATTATGTGGATCATTGGGGAAATATGATTTTTAGAACTTTCACACTGAAAGGGATTTGAAAAGCCATGGTTTAGCTTCCTTATTTTACAGATGAGAGACTGTGGTCTAGAGAGGTTAAAGGCCTAAGAGTGGGTTAATGATGGATGTTAACTGAAGACTAGAACGTGGGTCACTGGACCAACCATCTCGTATGTTTGCCACTCGCCTGATCGTATGTGGAATAATGTGTGGAATTTCATTCAAACGTCTGCCTTTGGGAGGCCATCTCTTACACAGACTGAAGGGTATCTGTAAGTAGCTGTCTGGAAATTTTCCATTGTGTCCAACCTGAGAAGTTAATTGGGCTTGAGGGCTTGTCGACCAGGCCTGTGCCCATTGATTGGCCCTCTGAGGTCATTGGCCCAGGACTGGAGCAGAATGACAATGCAGCTGGGACGCGGGTTGAGAAGGGGCAAGTACCACACTCAGACATGGTTCTTGTGCATATAAAATAGGGCGACTGAGTTACATATTAAATGACAAGAGAGGTCACAGGAGGTGAGAAAGCCAAGGCAAAAGAGAAGTCTGATTTCAGGTTAAATTGGACAGGACATTGAGCTGCTGAGAGAGAGAGATGGGAGGGTAGAAGGCCCTGTGGTGACAGGAACAGGAAAAGAACTGACAAAAAGAGCCACGTGGCTCTTTACAGTCCCAGGAAGGCTGAGTGAGAGAGGGCAGACGGACACCGCGCGTTGGGCATTTAAAAAGTGGGTGTGTCTCAAAGCCACATTTAGTGCTAGGAAATAAAGCAAAAAAAAAAAAAAATAGAGTAGATCATGAAGTAGTGGATCTTCATGACAAGTGGGACTTCCTGAACTGGATCAATCACAAGCATAGCTTTAGATAGAGTCAACAGGGCAGGCTGATTTTGTGATGCTGTTTGCATATTGACCGGGAACCAGGCTCATCGGCGCCCGGCCAGCGGCCAGGATGCTGAGAGGACAGAAGAGAGGGCACACGGAGGAAGCCAGCTGAGCTTTTCGGGAGGCGCCTGGCTCCCCGGCCCCACTGTGAGCTCACACCAGCCCCATCCAGCCCCTCTAACGCCTCGCCTCCTGCTCCTGCCACATCCGCGCTAGACCTCCACCATCCCATTTCTTCGAATCCGTTCCATTCCAGTCTCAATCCGTCAGGACCTTTCATTACAATGCTCAACCAGCTCGTTTTTGCCCTCTCTCATTTCATAACAAACCCCTTTGTTCGGTGCTCATCGCTGTGACACTGTAAGGTTTTGTGGGATTAAACTCCCAAGACACTAGATCTTAGGGGCCTAGGAGTTTGACACTCTAAAGCAGGGCATGTCGGCCTTTCTCTTTTCATAAACACACAGAAAATGATATTTGCATGGGTTGGAGGGCTCCAGCCCAGCCCAGCCCAGGCTCTCCCCAGCTACCCCCTGGGTTGAATCATCTGGGCAAAGCCGAGACCCATGCTCAGCACAGTTTGGGAGGCTCTGCTGGGGGCTGTAGGGTTTGCACACCTCCATTCACAATATGCTCCCTATGGAAGTTGTATGTTGCCTAGCTGCCCTTTGGCTGACTCAGCAAATGACATCAGTTCCAGTGACAGGAAGGCCCCGTCCCTCTTCTGGTACCTAAGGCAGCGACACAATGGAACAGCTCGGCCGTGATGAGGTCGCAGCAGGGTGGGCTTGTCTGCCTTAGCCTGGGGAAGGCAGCCACGGTGTTCAAATGCATTCGGGGGAAACCACCCTGCTAGTTCCAGAGCTAGTAAGGGAGCAGGGTCTGAAAGGGAGAAAAGGGAGTATCAGGCAGTCCCTGCTTCTGTGAGCTTTTATTTTAGTAGCGGGGATGAGACAGGCCTGGGATGACTGCAACCGAAGCCGGGTGAATGAGAACCACAGGGAACTCACAGCCCCCGAGGGTTGAAAGGAGGCAGAGTCCAGCTGGGAGCGGAGCCGACAGAGGCCGCCAAAGTCACCTCCTTTCAGCCGGCCCGAGGGAGGGGCGGGCGTTGCCCGGGGATAGAGCTGCTGAAAGCGCATCCCAGGCCCGGGAGGAACTGGGGCTAAAGGACAAAGGGCCAGAAACAGCAGATGGGGCAGAGAAAACCACACGGTTCAGCAAAGATGAAGAGCCGGCAGACTGTGCAGGGCCAGCATAGAGCAGCCACTTCAACCTTTCATCTCACGGCACATGCAACCTGATTGCTAGAATTCTGTGGCACACCAAAAAATACATATTTTACTGATCTGACAAAAATAGGTGTAATTTTGATCGATTTACCAAAAAATTTATAATAGTAATTACCCTTTTTGCTCCAAAGTGACTTTTTAAAATATCAGGTGTCTATACTTGTATATAAGGATTTCTGGTACCAATAATTAACCAATCAGACGCAACCTTATTATGTGATGTGACCAATAAGATGCAGCTCTATTATATGACTTATGTATTCGTGATCCAAAACAAGACATTCCCACTGTCCGGCTGTTGTTGTGTTGGCTGTCGTCATTTTTTATTTGACACACTAAGGGAAAAGAAGTCAGTGTTCCTGACTAAATACAAGGTATTGCATGCTTTAAATATTCTGTGGCACACTGGTTGAGAATCGCTGGCATAGAGAAGTGAGCTGGGGGCAGGTTGTGTAGGACCTTGACTCCAGGGTGAGAGGTGGTATGGGATTAAGAGGCAACTGGAAACCGCTTATCCCAACTCTCCTTCTGGACCCATGGAAGCTCAGGGTGCTGGATGTGAGAGAACCAAGTATGTAAGGACTGACCTGGAGGATGCAGAGCCCAGGTGAGCCGACCAAAAGAGGAATCAAGACTGAACTCTCCCCAAGCATACATTCAAGGAGATGCAGATGCGAGGTGGGCTCCAGGTAGAAGACAAAAGTCTGGGAAGCTGTGATGCCAGATAAGAAGGAGAAGATTCCACACAGACATGAGATAGAAAGGACCTGGTGAGCTTCCTTGAACTTCTGGAGGGAGTGGTTGATCTCAGTCATAAATGGGAGGGAGTGATTAAGGGCCCTAAACCAGCTCAGACTCTACTGATATCTGAGGAAGGGACTTAGGTGACCACAGCCGTGGACACTGGTGAGCTCTAGCTGGAAGCTGCATGTGGGTGTCAGGAGAGTCAGGCCACCATGGGCTCTGAGCTTGCCTGCGTGTTCTTGCCCAGTGCTCCAGATTGCAAGGCTTATCTGTCTCCTGATGCTGAGCAGTTCTGTAGCTGGGCATACAGGCAACTAAGTAGGTTAAGGCGACTGCAGTATAGCTACTATGCAACTCATTCCTGACCCAGGAGCAGAGGAGGGTAACTGGCTGGTTTGCTGCTTGCTGGGTTTTGGGCTCTTGGGTTTGTAATGCAGCCCACTGTGTACGCAGGTGCTATATGGGCCCATAGCGTTGTCCCTGTGGGACTTGAAAGCAAGGGGAACCCATGCAAATATGGTGCTTGCTGAACCATGCATAATAGTCTTTTGCCTCTGACCCAGGAGGTCTTGTGCCTTTTGTCAGCATTTAAGCTAAATTGTGAGCTTGTAAGTAGGGTAAAATATAAGGCTTTATACAGTTTTTGACAGTAGGATTGATTTGAAAGAGAGAGCCTGGAGCTATGGAGAATCGTTAGGAGGCTATAGAAGTTAAGATGCTTTTGGCTGCAAGTAAGATAATATGCAAATAAAGTGGCTTAAACAAGAATGTCATTCAATGACTTCACATTAAATATGAGATTAGAAAATTCCAGAATTGGTTAACTTGGCAGCTCACCAACATCAGGTTCTGGATTAGTTTGTCTATGATTTTCTCCATTTTTTTTTCCTTTCCTCCTCATGGTCCCAAGATTGCTGCCATAGCTCCAAGCATCACAGCCTCACCCAACAACAGATCCTCTTTCCCCACAAAAAGTGTATATGTCTGGGGAGGAGTTTTCTCTTTGTGCGACTCCCTCTTTCTATCAGGTAGGAATTTTTGTGTGCCTAGAAGTCCTTTGGGAGATCTTCCTTCATGTTTCATTGGCCAGAACTGGGTCACAGGCCCACTGGAAACCAATCACTTGCAAATGGGAATGAGATTAATTTAGACCAGGGGTTCTCAAATTTGAGTGTGCTTGTTAAACCTTAGGTGGCTTGTTAAAACACAAATCTCTGGGCCCCACTCCCAAGGTTCTGATTCAGTAGGTCTGGGATAAAGCCCAAGAATTTTTATTTTTAACAAGTTCCCAGATATGCTGATGCAACTGGTTCAGGGGCCACACTTTCAGAACCAGTGGTTTAGAGAGATGGTTCTTAACTGTGGTTGTATAGTAGAATCACCTTGGGAGAGTTATATATATAAAATGTAAATCCCAAGGTGATTCTCTCTCTCTCTCTCTTTCTTTCCCTCTCTCTCTCTCTCTCTCTCTCTCTCCCTCTCACACACACACACACACACAGATGAACTGGAGATGGCTCATCTGTAGGACACCTAGTGGGAGAGGTCTAGCAGGCAGTTGAATGTAACCGAGGCTGGAGATGCATGATTAAGTGGTGATGGGTGAGGTGGCCAGAATCATAGCAGTGGCTTCCCTCTGGGGTTACCTCACCCTATACCCCCACCAGTCCTTGGGTTCAGCTATGTGCCCTTAGGCCTTAGCATCCCTAACTTGGATAGTTCAGTAAAACCTTGCCTGGGCTCCCTGCCTGCAGGCTCACTCACTTCCAATAATCCATTTCTGCACAACCTTCACAACAATCTTCCTAGGACAAAACTGTGATTATTTGACTTCATTTCTTAAAGCTCATCCACGAATCCCCAACACTAGGGTGAGGTTCTCAGCCAGCCCCCACCTCCTCTGACTTGCTGATCGAATTGCTCTGGGCTGGCGCCTGGGCACTAGTCTTTTGAAAATGCTCTATCAGATATTCTGATGTGTGGCCGGAGCTGAGCCTGCTGCCCCACAGGATGAAGTCCAAACCCCTGTGCATGGCGTGCACGCCTCTCCCCGAAAAGCTCCTGCTTACCTTGCTCGGCTTATCTCCTCCCCTTGTTCCCTGAGCTCACCCCGCCTCACCCCTGCCGTTCCCTGAAGGCACCAGGCGGTTCACACCTGCGTGGCCTCTACCCCGAAAGCCCTCTCCTCTGCTCACCTTTGCATCTTTACTCCAGGCTCCCTCAGCCTGAGGCTTGTCTCCATCTGGAGGCTTCCTTGGCCATCCAGGCGGAGCCCCCGCTTTCTCCCGGCTGCCCCACCCTGTCCCTTTCGTCCGGCACAGCACCCATCACCGACGGGCACAGGAACATAGTCATCTCTCTGATAGACTTTGCCCACTCGCTTACTGTGTGACTTCGGCCAAGTTTCTTCAGCCCTGCAAATCACCCATTTATCTGTAGAAGAGTAAGTGATACCCACGTGTAAGTTTATTATGAGGTTTAAACAGAACAGCCTGTGTCCAGTACAGAGAGTACCTAGAGCACAGGGCCTGGCAGAGAGTGAGCCTTACTAAATGTGGCTGCCTCCACCTCCAGACCAGCACTGCCCAGTAGAAACATAACACAAGCCACAAAAGTGAGCTACATATGCAATTTAAAATTTTCTTATAGCCATATTAAAAAGATAAAAATAATTATTTTCAATAGTATATTTTAGTTAGCTCAATATACCCCAAATATTATTTTTTAACATTTAATTAATATAAAAATTATTAATGAGTTATTTGTATATGTTTTTTATATGAGTCTTTGAAATCCACTCTTATTTTATAGCCACAATTCCACATACTCAGTAGCCATGAGTGGCCTGTAGCTACTATATTGGACAGTGCGGTGCTAGATTCAAGAAATTCTGTGAATTTCTCGAGGACAGGACAGTGTCTGATTGTTCTCTGTGTCATTCAACGTTGACACATAGTAGTATTTAATAGTGCTTACAAGACATTATTGAATTAAGTCAGGTAGTTACAGAGTCATATCATTGGGCATGTTGCCAAGGGGAATAATTTACATACATTTGCAAACTGTAATGACAGGTTAGGGAAACCAGGCAGTGACCAAGAATGAGGCACTGCCTTCCCCCCAGCAGAGCCAGAGTAGAGGAGATGAGCCATCTCTGAGGTTAAAAGCCTAAAATGAGAAAGGTCCAGATCTTGGTCTTGACGCTGTGGCTGCCAATATGTGGGTTCCCTTCAAATTAGTCTCATGCTAAATTAGAGACAACCAACCTTACCTAATGACAGAATGAGTGACTTTTTTTGATAGGATCTTGCGACCACTGTGGAAAAATTACTTGACTACAGATTCTTCCCAGACCAGGCAGAACTCCAGTGAATGGTTATAAAAACATATTTGTGATTGAGTTCTGGTTCCACCATCAATGAGCTGTGTGACCTTGGACACTTTACTTAACCTCTCTGAGCTTCAGTTTCTGTACCAGTGAAATGCAGAGAACAACAATAGCATTTATCTCATAAGATTGCTTTGAGGAGGTCAGTTACTATGACCATGTCTTGAGGAGATCCTGTGCTTCTGCAGTGGCTCCCAATAGACCTCAGCTTCTGGTGTTCCCCCCTGTGTATCCCCACTTTGAGTGTGTGTGTGACCTAGTGATTTGATTCTAACAAATAGAATACTATGGTAAAGAGATGGCCTGTCACTTCCATGATTGTGATGGCAGTGAAGGGATGTCACCTGCATGATTAGATCCCAAAAGGCTGTGACTTCCATCTTGCTGACTCTCTCTCTCACTGGAACTCTCTGTTGCCCTCTCACTTGCTCGCTCTCATGAAGCAAGCTGCCACGTTATAAGGTGCTCTATGGAAAGGGGAACATGGTAATAAACAGTGGAGATCTTGGGCCAAAGCTCAGAGAGCCCCATGGGAAACTGAGTCCCACAGCTGAAGAGGAAGTCAATCTTGACAACAATCATGTGAGTAAGCTGGGAAGGGGGTCCTTCCAGTTGAGTCTTGAGAGGAGGTTGTAGGCTTGTGAGGGCCAGAGGACCCAGCTAAGTTGTACCTGCACCAACAGTCTTGGGGTAATTTGTTACACAGCAGTGGATAACTCATACATGTGTGCAACAGTTTGACACAGCATCTAGAACAGGAAAGGTACTTACTCCATAATTTTAAATATTACTCTTTACAATGGTGCTGGAAAATTCTTCTATTGGTAAGGGAGTCTCATCTTATACCAGAGAAAATCTCTATGTTATGCAGCCTTTATGAGCAACCAGGATTAAATCAGACTTGCTTAAGTGAAGACATAATCTTTTAAAAATTATAATTCCTTCCTTTGCACTAGAGTCTGCATTTGCCTACTCACCCTAGGCATAGTTTCCACCTATCCCATCACATCTCATTTACAACCAGTGCCCAACATATTCATACTGAGAGTATACAAGTTGGACCCTTTCTTGAGATGGGGATCCGTAGTAAACTTGGGGGCCAAAAGCATGACAGGACTGCAAATAAGGGAAAATCAACCCAGAGGTCAGAGGACTGTTTTCCTCCCCTTTTTCAGAACTTGGCTGTCCTCTAAGAAAAACACTAGTAAGAAGAATCCATGCATCATAGAGTTGAGTGTCTGTGATTGTGAAACACAATCAATTGTGAAATCTAATAGATCACAGTGCTCCTGGCCTGGGAAACACATGTGTCAGCTAAAGGGAGGTGGTCTGTGCACTGTCTAGAGGCAGGGGACCCCAAGGGGCAGTGATTTGTCAGTGGTTTTCTGGACAGCGATTGTCCAGAGCAAGGGGGCTGTCTGGCTGGGAGAAGCATCACTCTGCTTGACAGGCGGCCCAAGAGGAGCCGGAGCATCGGGCGATCATAACTCTGACACGAGCCATTAAGAGCATCCTGCGGCTCTGTGGCACCGAGTCCTGCTCACTGCGCAGGCTTCTGATGAGAACAGCTCATCTCCCATATTCGCTGGCTTCCCACCAGTGGACACGGGGGTCTGGTTTTCTTGGAAGTTATAGTTTTCTCTGGAACTAACAAACTGATATTCTAGCTTACTCATGAGTCACTTGAGAGTTTCCCAGCCTGGGTCAGACCCTGACCTTTCGGGCACTGACTAAATATTGCTGCTGCCTTTCAAAGTGGAGACAAGTGCCTGGGACCTAGTGGCCTCTGGTCCTCCCTCCTTGCCTCCCATTTTCCCTCTTTCTCTTTTCCTTCTACTCCCCACCCATCTTCACCTTCACACACACACACACACACACACACACACACACACACACACACACACACTCAGCGTCTCTTGCATGGATCAGGGGAGAGTGTTTTGGTTACGCCAATGGATTCTGGAGCTGGCTGGGTGTGAGCCCTGGCTCTGTCATTTCCTAGCCGAGGGCTGCGTCCTGGGCGAGTTGCTTTGAGCTCTCTGTGACTTAGTTGTAAACTGGGGGTAACAGCACGGGCCCCCTAAGGCTGATGTCGGCAGCAAGTAAATCGGGGCAGAGCCTGCACTGAGAAGTACTCACCCGGCGTTGGCTAAATAAAGAGTAACGGGTGCCTGTCATGTGCCGGTTCTGAGCTGGGGGCTGGTGACGGATGATTGGGGGCCCAGAGGCTGGCACATCATCAGGGCATTTCAAATCATACCCCGGCCTGATGCTGGCTCACTGCAAGGGCTGGTGTCCTTCTGGGACATTTGGGTCTCCTTGCCTTCTGTTTTCTCACTGCCACAGGGGTCACTGCACAGGGCCAAGGGGGTATAGCATGACAGTCCAGGAGCCTTGAGAGAGGGGGTCTGAAAGAGGGGTTAAACCTACCAGGAGAGGTGGGGAGGGCCCGGGGGATGAAGTTTGCTTGTGTCCCAGGCTTCCAGTCATGCCTGTCCTTGGGTGATAGGGGCTGGGCTTCACACTCTGTACCAGTTTGTTGATTAGATGCTTGGTGAGCAGGCCTCCTCTCCTGGTTTATGACCGTTGCAGCCTTGGCGGGGCTCCTGAGCAGACAGTGGGCGTGCTGGCGAGGGTGTGAATGCTGCGTGATCCTGATGAATCCAACACAGGGGCTGGCGCTGGCAGCTCCTGGGGAGACCTGATGTCGTTTCATTACCCAGAGTGAGTGGAGAGATACGATGGGCTCCTTAGAGCTATGGGAAGGGAGCAATGAGACTCACACCATTGTCCCCCAGGGGCTTTGTGCCCACTCCCCTGAACCTCCCACTGAGGAGTTTGCTGCCAGAGTCTGCTCTCTGGAGGCCTCTGCATCTCTACCCTTCTCTGTTTTGTCAAATGCAGGAATTCTGTGTCATTGCTAATAGGTGCTGCATTTTCAAACAATTAAAAAAATTTAATTTCCTTTTGGAATAGGTGATGTGTTGTCATGCATAAAATTCAAAAGTCACTAAAGGGTATGTAAAGTGTCTCTCCCGTCCCTCTCCCTGCCACCTGGTTCTTTTCCACAAGGTAATTCGTATTACCAGTTTCTTGTGAGATAGTGAGATCTTCAGCTAAGGGAGACCAGGATTTATACAGTTTATATCAATTCAACAGTTCCTTTCTGAGCACCAACCAGGTACCAGGAGCTGGAGATCCAAAGGCCAAGAGGGAATGGTCTCAGCCCTCTGAGATCTCCCAGTGCAGTAAGGGGCAGCCAGGTTGGCCAAAAATTATAATCTGACTCTGCTAAGGGAGAAACAGAGATATGTGTGAGGTGCAGAAGAGGTGCACCCAGGGGTGGAGAGAGAAAAATAATCTAGCAATGAAGACAGAAAGGGTTTGTAGGCCACCTTTGGGCTTTCCATAGTCACTGGGATGTGGAATTCGCTTCTTCCTTGGTGAACTATTTTTTGATTCTATTAGCCTGGTCTCAGAATTGAAGTCCATTTTGGACCATCTGCCAACTCTTTTTTAAAAACAGCTTTATTGAGATATAATTCATGTACCAGACAACTCACTGTTTAAGTGTTCCATTCAGTATCTTTCAGTGAATCCATGGAGCTGTGCATCAGCCACAAGCAGTCCGAGGGCATTTTCACTACCCCGAAAGGAAACCTCATACCTCTTACCTGCTACCCACCAATCTCCCCTCCCCCAGCCCCTGGCAACCACTAACCTGCTTTCTGTCTATGGATTTGCCTGTTCTGGGCCTTTCATATAAATGGATGGCACAGTGTGTGGCCCGTGTGTGGCCTCCTTCATTTAGCAGCGTGTTTTCAAGGGTCGCCCCTGAGGTAGCGTGCGGCGCTTCATCTCCTTTTTCGGTTCTGCGCTGCTCCGTCGTGTGGATGTATTACATTTGGTCAGCCATTCATCAGCTGATGGCATTTGGTTGGTTTCCAGGACGTTCATGCACAAGTTTTTGTTTTGAAAACTTGTTTTTAATTCCTTCGGATGTATACCTGGGAGTGGAATTGCTGAGTCATATGCTAATTCTATATTTAACTAATTGAGGAACCACCAAATTGTTTCCACAGCAGCTGCACCATTTTACATTCCCACCAGCAGTGTAGGAGGGATCCAATTTCTCATGTTCCAGCTTTAAAATTGGACTTTCCCCCAACATGCTCCTTCTGCAAACCCCCATTTAGCTCCTTGTCTGCTGCTTGTAGACTCGGGGTGCTTCCGAAGTCACCCAGGCCTCAACCCCTACTTATCTGGTAGCCAACCTGGACAGAATTCCTAAACCGTGTCTATCTTAAAATGTTACATGTGTCACCGACAGATCACCATACCTGCACGCCCTCTGGAGAGAAGGGAAGATCTCAGGAAGCAGAGAAAGGGGGAGTGGGTCTGTCCAGCAGCTGTACTAAGCTCCCCTTTGACCCCAGAACAGCGGATCGTTGCTTCTTTCTCTCGCTCCCCCCTCAGGGGGGTGACAGGGCTACTCTGGGTGAGTCTAGTTGGCAGGAGAAGATGAACTAGGGGAACCAAGGACAAGGGCGACTTACCTAGGACTTTGTTGTTGTCCAAAGTCAAGCCAAGACAGATCTGGAGGCAGGGTGGGGTCTGGAGGGGACAAAGAATGTGCTGCCCTATGCTCAGCAGCAAAGCCGGGAGCCATGGAGCCAGGAAAGAGCAAGGTCAGGCCCTAGTCCACCTGGTGGGAAGCTGGCAGGCCCGTCCCAGAGGCTGCTGGCTCTGGAGCCCTTGATTTTTTTTTTCTTTAATGTTTAGCCAAGGATATTTTTTCCACTGCTTTTCAGAGGGAACGGAAGGGAGAGAGAGAGGGAAACATCAATATGAGAGAGACACATCGATCTCCCTCATATGCCCCAACCTGGACCGGGGAGCGAGCCTGCAACTGACATCCATGCTCTTGGCTGGAATCAAACCCAGGACCTTTCAGTCCGCGGGCCGACACTCCAACCACTGAGCCAAGCTGGCCAGGGCCTGAACCCTTGATTTAACAGCAAACTGTGGGCTGCTGGGCTTGGGGATGCAGAGGTGACCGCCGATGTTGAAAGGAAGACTTGCTGCACCTGGCAGGGGCAGAGGGAGGGGAGCTGGGCTGCTGGGGACCAGGAAGTGTGCCCCATGGGGAGGACCCACATTCCGGCATCTTCCACCCAATCAGTCCTCATGTGACTAGCCAACGTGAGGAGACAAGCAGTGCTGTGGAAACAGGCGCTGGCTCACAGGGCAATGGCAAACCCAGCCGTTCCAGCCAGCCTGGCCTTTGGGAAGCAGCCTGATGGAGGTTAATGCCAACGTGTAGACCCGTTCTGGCTCACCTTGCACATAACTGACATTCACATGTGCCAGGACTGTTCTGGGCACCTTATACTCTTATAATGCTGATTTGCAGATGAGGAAACAGGCACAGAGTAGTTAAGATACCCAGCTGGTAAATGCCAGAGCAAGGGTTTGAACCTCCACAGTCTGGTTCCAGAGTCTGTGCTCTTAAGGCCTAGGCTCTCCTGCTTGTGTCCCCTACTCTGCCCCCTCAGTCTACCCCACGGTTCTGAGGACCCAGGGCCTATTGTCTCATAGGCTTGGCTGAGATGACTCCTCCTCTAATGTCTTGGTTGACATGACTCTCGGGCGCCACTCTATAGCCAGCTTCCCTTCATTTCCCCCTAAGGTTACCAGATTTAGCAAAAAATGAAACAAAACAGAAAACCACAAAAACAAACAAAAATAACTCACAAAACCAGAACAGCCAATAACAGTTGCATTTCAGAGAACCAATGAATAATTTTGTAGTATAAGTATGTCCCAGCTATTGCAGAGGATATATTTATATTCGGGATATACTTATACTACACAATTATTTGTGGTCTCTCTGCAATTCAAATATAACTGGCAGCCCTGTATTTTATCTGGAATCCCGATCTCTGTTTTCTGAGCTTCGTTCAGGGGTCCTATGTACATGAAGAGTCGCTGCTGTGAGTTCTTCCTCTTCCAGATAGTCCCTAAACTGTTTACTTCCCGTTGGTCTCAGTGCTATCCCTGGGGAAGCCCACTGTTAGCAAGTCTCTATCAAGACACCTGGTTATTTAATCCTACTCTCTGTTTCCAGATTGAAGGCCACAGCCTCACCAATCCCAGAGCAGGTAAGTGTTTATGAGCCCGCACTTTAAAACCACACGACAGATTTTTTGAAATTCTAAACATGTCCTGTACATTGGTCCTTTCTCCCTCCCTCCCTCCCATCATGCCCCTCTATTTGCCCCCCATTTAAAAGAGAATTTGCTCTTTCTGGATCTCCTTCAGGAAGTGCTATGCGGACTTTGCACCAAGTTCATGTTCTTCAGGCACCCTGTGATCTCTCTTATGGAATCCATCCACCTGCTAGGAACAGAAGTCAGACCCATGCTCTCTGGTTCCCAGGTTCCTCTGCAGGCTACTTTGGAGGTGGGAGGGATTTAGACGGTCATCCAGGCTTTTGGGACTTAAGGCCTGTTCATCTTGGTCAAACATTTCTGCAATTACATTCTTCAGAGCTCTTGGGTGGATAGTATCTGGTCAGCAGGATTTATTTATATCTAATTTTTCAATTAGGTCTAGAACACCTCATTTGTTTACCACTATTTCATCTAATACCCATGTCTTGTCTGATTCAATAGACATTATGAAGGCTAGAAAACTCCCTCCTGTCCTTTCCCATTTGCTAGCAGGTGGTTATTAAAGTTGGTTAGAGGCTAGGCCCTATATTAGATACTGGAGAAAGCAAAGGTGTAAAAGATGTGGTCCTTGATGTCAAAGCTCACAGTCTGCTAAGAAAAGTGACTAAGTTAGGAATGCTTTCAGCTGTAACAGAAAAATTAAAAGGGTATTAAACAAATGAGGGTTTATTTTTTTATAATAAGTAGTCTGGAGGTGGGTGAATGCTGATGCTGGTTTAGCGTCTCAATAATGTCCTTAGAGACCAGATCCCATTTTTTAACAACTGGCTTTTCTCCTTGAGCTTATGGCCTCATGGTCACAAAATGGCTGCTGCAGCTCCAAGCATCATGCTCATATTTAAGGTAGGAACAATAAGGAAGGGTAGAACACCAACTATTTCTCACTCTTTTATTAAAAAAACAGCTTTATAGAAGCACTCTCCCCTGCTCTCCCCACCCGCCCTCCAAGCCCACTGTGCAAGATTTGAGTTCGTCTGTCATTGGCTACAACTGTGTCACATGGCCACCCTAGCAGTAAAAGAGGCTGGATACATGAGTGGTTAGGCTTCCCCGGCCTCTTTGGTGAATATAGGCAAGGTTGGGAATGGTGTTTGGTTAGCCAGCTGGCAATATCTGCCTCAGAAGGGAAGCCATAAGCATGCAAATGCTGCTGACGACCTAAGGCAGTTTCAATGCGGAGCAGCACAGATCCAGATCCAACCAGTCCTTTGTGCCTCTGTTTTTTTTCTTAGATGGAATTCAGAGGGAAGAAACTTTCTCATGAACTAGGGGTAAACATGGGACTTCGGTTGTGCCAGGAAGGGGAGATGAGAATTAGACATTGTTGGGTTAAGGACATTGTAGGCTGGGGAAATGAAGGCAAGGACTAGAGATGGGGACACTTCGCTGTCTGGAAGGACAGTGAGCATGGAGTGGCTGGCTCATGCAGAGGAGAAGTGTACCCAAAGGACTGATTTTGGTTAATTTTCCGGGAGCTGCCCTCTTGCCTTTGTCAGGGCTGCAGCTGGCCTTACGTGCTTGGAGAGTAAGCACCATGTGGGGAGTGAGTGCCCAGAAAAGGGGGCCTCAGTTGCCTCATGTTGCCTAACACCAGTCTTGTGGGCCCTGAGCAAGCGCACTTCTGACCTGCTCATCTGCTCATGCTAAAGAGCCTCTTTGGCTCCAAATGCAGCTTCCCACTGGGTCCTTGTTTCTGGAGTACACCCTGCTGCTTCTCAACTTTGTAATCCTTCCCATCTCTAGAATGATTCCATTGCCCTGATTCTCTCTGGGATTTTTTCCTTTTGCACAGATGTTGGCAATGGAATCCCCTCCCCAGACTTCACCTCTTTTTGACCATGAACGACCCTGCCCACGACTGGTACCCCGGCCTTCATGCTTGAAACCTAATCTCGCCCACTGTCTTGGCCCAAGCCCCTTAAGTGGACTTGTCCAAGCTAGGGCTCAAGAGCTCTGATGCCAGGCAGTGCGTTTGTTCTTTATGCAGTGGGCACTGATAGTCACGGAGAGCCGTGGTTGGGAGAGTCCAGGTCTGGAAAAGTGCTGTCGTGGGAAGCTCCCTTTTCCGGTGGCATTGAGAAAGGGTGAGGAGAGGAGATGCAGCGAGGAGCAGTCAGGAGGCTGCTGCAGAAGCCTGGAGGATCTTGGCGGGTGGGGGTAGGGGAAGGGCCAATATAAGGAAACCTTGAAAGGGTGTGTCACTGGGACTTGGGACATGCTGCGTTTGGTTTGGCAAGAATAGAAGAAGCCCAAGAGGAAGCCAACGTTTCCAGCAGAGCTGCTGTCAGGACTAGGAGATCAGGATCCATCGAACCGGTTCTTGTTGGTTGGGTTGGTTTTTAAGAAGATGCATTTGGCTTTAGCCGAGCTTGGTGTGAAGTGGCAGCGAGGTTTTCAAGGGCATGTGCCCAATAGGAGCTGGAGAGACGGCGAGGGGTTGGGGAAAGGAGCCCGTGGAGATGAAATGTGTAGGTGCTGGGAACAGGGAGAAAGGGGGGCCAGGAAAGAGCGGGAGAAACATTCAAAGGAGCTTTGGAGGGGGTGCCCGGTGGAGGGCAGGGAGAGGAGGGGAGCCCGGAGCAGCTGCGGGCGGGAGGCTGGGGGCCTGAGCAGCCAGGACAGGCGGGAGCTGAGCAGGAGGAGGGCCCGCAGCCGCACCTTCCTTTGCAGGGTAGGGAATTCGAGTTGTACCGCCAGGTCCTTGTCATTTCCCAGGCCAGTCCTGGCTCCTGGAGAGTTAAGTGCCCTCTCCTGCCTAGTTTTCTCCATGGGGGCTTATTTTTCACCTTTGAGGTCAAGTCAGATCCTGTGAGACACTTTGCCGATGCATTTGACCTCAGTTAATTCTGATTTTTATCTGCCTGTCACAGTGAGTGAATCCCCCATCCTCCTGATTTGACTATTTCTCAGCTTTCAGAGTTTTTAAAAACAAAGGCAGAGCCTCGTCTGTGGCTTGCCGCTTTTTGTTTGCTTTCGGCTCCTTGTTAACCGTTTCCCCTGGGCTTCGGGAGAGATGCTAGACTCCTTCAGGGTTCCCGCGGCCTGTGCCCTTCTTTCTATTCCGAGCTCACTCTCGCCTATTCCCAGTTCCCATGTCAAAGCCCGAGAGAGCTTATTACGGATTCATTTTCTCTCTTCTCGGAGTGTTGAAGTTAATTTTGCTTTATAATGTTAACAACAGCTCACATTTGTACAGCGCTTTGCAATTTACAAAACACGTCACGCGTCTTTTCTCATTTTGTTCTCACGGCGATTGCGTGAGACCAGACCAGGGGCACTTGTCCTGACTCTTCCAATGAGGCTGCCGAAGGCTCGGGCGGTGAGAGAAGGCCAGGGGTGAGGTTCGAGCTTTCACTGCTTCCTTTTTCTCTTTTTCTTCTTCTTTAAAAAAAATAATACAGCTTCTTTTTTTCCTCCAAAGAAATAAATAAAGACAATACATGATTATTTGAGGAAATTTGGAAAATGTAGGAAAGACTAAAGAAGAAATACGCATCACTGGCCACTCGCTGGCCGGGAACCGCTCTGTCAGCGCTCCAGGCTGCGTCTCTCCAGTAATATTCCTGTGGGTCGGTGAGACTTTTTGTAATTATAAACTAAGTACATCTTGACGTTCATCCCTGACTTTTAAGTGTAACAGTATATTGTGAGCATTTTTCATGCCATTTATCTCTTTCAAAATCCATTCTAGCATGTGGATTCATTATAAGCTATGGAACAATTCCCCTCTTGCAGGACCTGGGAGTTGCTTCCATCTGGGGCTTGTACAAAACGCTTTGATGACCATAAACACCTGTCTGCTCTCTGATCTGAGCATCGGGTGAAACGACTGGACGAAAGGCCTCACTGTTCAGCTGCACGGCACCAATGGACCAGTTTCTATTCCAAGGAGCCTGCATTTGTATCTGTCTTACCACATCCTGCCAGCATTGAATATTATATTTTAAACTAATTGTTAATATTAGGGATGAAAACAAGATTTCATTGCTTTGTTTAACATTTCTTTGATCGCTTATGAGACAGAATGTTTCCCCTTTTTTATTGTCTGTGTGTATTTCTTTGGATAATCTTACTCGTGTGCTCTTTGCTCGAGAGTCTGTGGAACTTTCAAATTTATTATCGCTATTTAAGGCTTTTATGAGTTAAATGCCCCCTAACTCCTGACGTCCCCAGACACTCCATGCGCTCGAGCTGTCTACCCCACCGAGGAACACACCCTGAGAAGGCGACTGCAGCCCGCTGCTGGAGGAAAGGAATTCGCTGAATCAATTCATACAAGAATAGAAAAGACATGTCCTCCCCTCCTCCCAGGAGCCCCCTTAGGGCCTATTACCTGGCACATGATAAGTAAAGATTTAGACAGGTGCAGATATGCTATAGAGACTTGTTGAATGCATAATTCATGGGGTTCCAAGGCATTAAATAGGATTAGGATGACCATGGAGTGGGGAAGCTCCGGTGAGAGAGCTTTACATCAATATAATCTTTCGAATAGACTCAGTTGCTCAGAGATGGGGTGAGCTACAATGAGCAGCAGTGAGGTATCCTGGCCGGGACGTCCTAGTCTGGGAGGAACTCTAGCATCTTCTCCAGGACTGGAGCACATTATTCCAATGTGCCAAAGGTTTCCTCTCTGCCCATGGATGTGGCTTCAAACATTTTAAAATATTTCCTCTTGGTACCACTGTCCTAGGTCAGGAATGGGAAATATATTTCATCCCATGTAGCAGCCCCTATGGGCCTGTAGTGGTTGTCTGAGGGCTGGCGCTGAGTGTTATACTGGGATCTCTGGGTTCTGTAGAGCAGAAGAACTGTGGACCTGAGGGCTTATTTCTGGACTTACAATTCTATTCCATATGTCAGACATGGATGACATTTAAATTTCTTCCCACATTCTGGAATCCTTGAGTTTTCTGCATAGACTCCTATTTGACCAAGCTAGAGAATTTGTTTTTCAATCTATCTACATAGTTTAACCCACTACACCTTGATGGTGTTTCTGGTAGGCAGACTGATGTTTACCTGATAAAGCTTGGAATGACTTTGTCTCTAATAAAACTCCTGACTAAAATAGATTTAAGAAATATGGAAACTTAATTGTGTCTTATAATAAGAAACCCAGAGGCCCGTGGGTCTAGAGTTGATTCATTTAGCAGCTCAGTAGAGCAGAGTCAAGAGCAAAAACCAGTGAAACTCAACAAGAGCAATTCCTAGAACCTCGCCCGGCACGAGGGCTGGTTTCATGAGCTGGCAGGCACAGGACGTAAGTAGGAGGGCCTGGCCGGGAGACCCAGGGTTAGGGCACACCATCTGTGCTCAGCACTGTGTTAGGCAACACAGAGATGTCTAGGGCTGTCTCCTGCTCTCAGGAACTTTCAGTCTTACCATTTATCCAGGGGACATGCCTGACGGTTGTGAAACAAAGAAAGGCCATTTCTGTCTCAGGCTGGTTTTCAGTCAACACAAGTTCATGTCCTGCCTCGAAGTTCTGAGCCAGGGGAATCTAAGTTCCTCTAGGAGCAGCTCCTAGCCCCAGGGATGCTGTCTTTCACAGCAATGCCCATCAACAACATTTACTGAGCTTTCACTATTTGCACAGTTCTAATAGTTTTTCTTCTATTATTAAAGCTTTCAACAACTCAATGGAGCAGATACTTTTATGATCATCTCCACTTTACACAGGAGAAAACTGAGCCACTGAGAGGTCAGTCGACTTTCTCAAGGTCTTGCACGGATAGGAAGATAGGACACAGGGGATCAGGCGTTCACACTCAGCAGCCTGTGCCAACCATCGCTGCTCCCCAGGCAGCAACACCCGCGGGAGAGATTCTCGGGCATCTGTCTAAGACAGTTGGAAGCACGAATGCTGGAAGGGTGAGCTGATCCTGGGCTGTGTGGTCCTTGCTTCTCTGTGCCTCAGTTTCCATATTTGTGAGATGAGGCGGTCACATTCTGCCCAGAGGTCTGTGAACAGCCCCCTAGAAGGCAGGCAGCCATGGCCCATGTGGGGAAGAAGTTAAATTCCTCTGGCTCTTAAATCTTAGTGTCATTGAATTCTCACAGACACAGTGACAAAGAGCATCCAATACAAACCCCCAAACATCTCACACGCTATTGACAGGAGCTAGGGGGATTCCCAGAGGGAGGGCAGGCAAAGGAGAAGGGTGTGATGGAGCTGAAACCAATACGGCTCTCTCCTGATGCCCAGGGAGCGTGAGCAGGCCAGTTCATCGTAAGTACATTTACTGCATTGATTTCCGTTGCTTTAATGAGGAAACCTTCCAACAGGACATGCAAATTGCCTTGGGACTTACAAATCCTGCCAGCACGGTGCTAGCGTTCTCAGACCAGACCAGTGGGGATTTCTTCTCCTGTGACTGGTGTTTCTGAGTTTCTGAGTGGAAAGGGAGAAGAGCCCAGGGCATGGGGTGGGGAGATCTGGCCATGTGATCTTGGTCCTGAGAATCTCCGCTGGAGAGGATCTCAGCTTCCCAGTCTATGGCCACAGCAGCCTACCTCCAGCAGCATGCTGCTGGGAGTCAGGCAGCTGGCTCCACTGCTAACCTTGAGTCAGATTCGTAACCTCTTAGCCTCAGTCTCCTCAGCTGTGAAATGGCAAAAATAGCAGCACTCATCCCATAGAATTCCTGTGAAAAGTAAATGAGCCCAGCCGGTGTGGCTCAGCGGTTGAGCACCGACCTATGATCCAGGAGATCGAGGTTAGATTCCCTGTCAGGGCACAGGCCCGGGTTGCAGGCTCGATCCCCAGGAGGGGGCATGTGGGAGGCAGCCGATCAATGACTCTCATCATTAATATTTCTCTCTCTCTCTCTCCCCCTCTCCCTTCCTCTCTCTGAAATCAATAAAGACATATATATATATATATATATATATATATATATATATATATATATATTTTTTTTTTTTTAAAAGAGTAAATGAGTTACTCTATGGAAACACCTAGGACAGCAACTGGTCGTGATAAAGGGCTAGAGCAATGCTGTCTCTAAAATAGTTCCTTGCCACGCTGGAAGGTTCCTGCGGGCAGAGGTCTTGGCTGCCTGTTGTAAGAGCATAGCCCACAGCGCAGAAAACAGTGCCTGTCTATAAGAGAGCCTCCATACACGTCTGCTGAGCAAATGCTGAGTGAATGGAGTGCTTGGCAGGCTGCTAAGTGCAACAGAGGAACTGGCAGAATTATTTAATACTAGCTGTCATCACTGGGTTTCCCTTGGATTGCCCTGTGGCTCAGAAACTGGAAGGCACTGGACACTCAGGTCTGATTCACTGGTCTGTCCTCAGGCTCTGCGGGGTCTTGGGGACCTAGCCCCTAGTAGTCACTGGCCAGGGTCTTGAAGACACAAAGGTCAACTGGGAGGAAGGAGGCAGTGGCTTAGTGTTGTAGATTCACTGCATACCCTGGGCCAGAAAACTCCTCGTTCAACCAAAGCAGACGCCTGAAACGCAACATCTCAGAGGGGCCAGAGGGGTCACCTGATGGTGGAACTGGGTGGTGTGTGCCTGTGTGTGGGCGTGGGCGTGTGCATGTGCGTGTGTGAGGGCTGGCTTCGCGCTGAAGCTTGTTTGGGCTCTGCTGTTTTGAAAAGACATGCTTACCTATTAAGACTCTACAGTTACTCTCTGCTTCCATCAAAATTTCCCTCACTTACACGGTCTCACACTGTGCTGTCCAGACCCGGTTTTCCCAGTTCTCACACAAGACACCTGTACAGAAACGTGTCCTCACAGAGGAAGAGGCCCCATGATAAGTGTCACCCGATCCCCAGGCTCAGGTGGGGACAGTGGTGAACTGCAGAGCACAGCCCCCTCTCAGCTCGCCAGCCGATGTCAGTGGATCCTGCATGAAACCTCAGGCCCAGCCTCGCAGGGGCTTCCAATGTGTGAGGGAAGGTAAAAATCTGGACCCTTGAGGCACAAGCAATCCGAGAAAAGTTTTACGCACTGTGAGCTAAAGTATCTCTGCACCCCCACCCGGCCTGCGGCATGCAGTTTTCGGTTCTGCCCGAAGGTAGGGAGAGAGTTCAAGTTCAGGCTGGGAGCCAGAGCACACGGGGCACAGCCCTGCCCGCTCTGGTCGGGCTGTTCTTTAAGCGGGTGGGGGCGCAGCCTGCAGACCCCCACACTTGCTTACGGAGGCAGAAGGCAAGGGTGAGGGAACGGAGGCCTGGAGAACCCCGAGGCTCAAGGGCCGAAGCTGAGGCTCAAGCTAGGTCTTCTGACGCCAAGCCAGGGGCCTTGGCTTACAGGCCCTCAGGATTAGCACCCTTGGTGTTTTCGAGCCACGGGGTTGGGGCTGGTCAGAGCTCTGCCCCTGCAGATGTGTGATCTCCGACAAGTGGCTTTCCTGGAGCCGTGTGTTTTCCTCGGCTGTAAAAGGGAAATAGCAATAACACCCACCTCCCAAGGTTGTTGCAGGAATTGCGTGAAGCAATGTGAGAAAAGGGCGTAACTCAGAAGCTGACATGAGAAAGGGTCACGAATCAGTCACCATGTGACCTCAGGCCACACACTGTGTGCCGACTGTACGCAGAGACAGATCCTGCACCAAGATGGGGTGGGGGAGAACCCACATTTCCCGTTAACAAACATTTACTGAGGGCCAACTACGCACTAGGCACAGTGCCCAGCACTCTGGAGACAGTGGTGAGCAAATGGGGCTGATCTGTGCCCAGTGGGACTTCAACTCCAGCAAGACAGGCCAGGCCATTCGTGGACTGTCCACCAGGAAAGATGGTGGGTGGTAAGGTGTGTGAAGGAAAACCTGGGTGCTTATAAAAGAGGGGTCAGGGAGGGCCAGGCCTCCCTTTATACATATAAAATATAATGTTAAAAATATAGAAAATTCTGGGGAAGTGACGCCTAGGTTAAGACTTGAAGATGTTAAGTGTCACATGTCTGGAAGTGTCCCCAGGTGGTGACAGGAACGTGGGTGCTGTCATCAGGCAGCTGGGATTTAACCCAGGGACTGGATGAGCTCACCCCAGGAATGAAGAGCTACACAAAAGAGGTTCAGACAAAAGAAATGTGAGACCTGGTAGGTCCAGCTGTGGGGAGCTTGGCATGCAGGAGGAGGGTGGGTCCCCATGCTGGGACAATGGCTAGAGGCAGGCTGCAAGTAGCCTCAGCTAGAAAGTGAAAAGGCAGCTGGAATCTAGTAAGTTGAGGGAGATCAGAGAAAGGAGTGTCCTGCCGGTTGGGGTTAATCAGGAGGAAGAGAGGCTGGGCCCAGCCGACAAGCAGAAGGCACCCAAGACCTCCTGTTGCCCCAGCAAAGCATCCGCGGGCTTTCCGGCACCGAGGTGGGCTGACGGTGACCAAGGAGCAGCACCAGAGGCCCAGCGCTCCCCGTGTGTGTGTGCGTGTGTGTATACACCTCATTTATTTAAAACATACACATTTTTAAAAGCTCACCTTGAACCTTCTGATGTCTAAATGGTGTGCGCTATGTGTTAATGCCGTGAAAGCTCAAAGTGCCCTTAATTTGAAAATGTTAATCTCTCCTGCAGGTGCTGTTTTGGTTAAATATATTTTCCCCCCTCAGTGCAAAGCGTTTTCATTTTTGGAAGTCCCCTGTGCCTGTTTCAAATGTTTGTTTGTTTTTAGGTCACTGCCAGATTTATTTGGCTTAATGAAAAAATGTAATTGCAAAGCAATCCCTGAGGAGTAATGGTTTTTATTGGCATTAGGCAGTTTTTAGGTGGCCTTTCTTTCATCCCTTCCCTCATCACTCATACCTAAGCACCTACTATGTGGGGAAGGAAAAGTTCTAGAAGGCTAGAAAGAAAAGGCTCAGGTGGGAGACTTTGGGATAAAGAGATGAAGGGGCTACAGCCCAGGGAAGAAAGAACAGAGGAGATACAGACCAGTCACATATATCTAGAAGAGAGTTCCGTGATGGGTAAGTGCTAGAGGGGGCAGGTAAGAGCTGGGATTCTTTTAGCTGCAAACAACAGAAACCTGGCTAAGAGTGGAGTGAGCAAGAAGTTTTAACTTAACAAGAGGCTGGAGGAAGGCCATCACCTCGCATTAGTCCTGTCCAGTTTACCTAAGATTGCGGTTTATTCCATCCTTCTGCTCTGCCATTCGGCTTCTGTCTATGATGCCTCATGGCCTCAACATGGCTGCTATATCACATCTTTGTCAGGTAGCATCCCAAGCTGATAGAAAGGGAGGAAGATTTCTCTTCAAAGTGCTTCCCTTCTCCCTTTTCATACTCAAAAGATTACCCAGCCTTTGAGGCCCAGATTAAATGTCTCTCACTCTGTTATCTAATCAATATGGCCCACCTTCCTCTAAATCTGGTAGCATCTGGTTTGCTCCACTTCATCTCAGTGCGCACATAGTGCTTCACAATGTAACTTGTAAGCAGATCTTGTTGGTCCCCTTTGAAAACTCAGGAAACAAACTGTCATGGATATAATGAAATCTTTCTCTGATGAATGAAAGTCTTAGAGTGAAACCCATTCCTATGGGCTGGGCCTGGAGGTCTGGAGGATCACAGAGGAGAAAGTGTTACACTTGGAGTTCCTGGATAGGAACAACCTGTCCTTTTATCCATAAGGAGACTGCCGTTCAGAAGGTTCAGGAGGCTTTCCCAAACATATCCAGTGCACTGAGACCTAGGCCACAGCATACCCTGTATATTTGGATTTTAAAAGTGCCCCAAATTTTCTTATGGTTGCCCTGGTTTCCCCAAATAAAACCTGGAGGGAAAAGTTACTAATGAAGTATTCTGGTTAGTTGGCAAGTGATAACGAACATGCCATTATTCCTCAGGTGTCTGCGTGAATTAGCTTTCTCTGATAACGTAAGTTCCTGGAGGCCCTTCACTAGCACTGTCTTCTCTCGTGGTACCTAGCAACATGCCAACTACGTAGTATGTGCTCAATAAAAATCTGTTGGATTAAATTATACCCACATCCACATACACGTCTCCTCTTCCACATTCTTCACTAATGGACTGTGGTGACATGCTTTAATTAAAAGACTGAGATTAAAAATGGAGCCCTGATGAGTAAACATGGTAATATATAATGGAAGGAATTATTCATTAGCTTCCAGCCACCAACGTTTAATTAATACTCCTGTAATACCACTTAGTGTCATTGGATACTCACCAAGGGGGGATGGCCAGGCCCCAGCAGGGAATGTGAGAAAAACAAGGACACTCAGCCTTCTAGGATCCTCATTGACTGAGGCCCAAAGAGGACCATTTCTCCTTAAGTTGCCTCCTTGGTCTAAGAGCTTATTCAGTAGGTACCATTCCTTTAGGATTTTTTTCTTTTCTTTCTGCAAAGTCTGGATTTGAATGCACAATTGGCACCAACTTCCCATAGAAGTTGCTTTATTTTCTCTTTTCATCCATGGGTGTGTAAGTATTCCTACCACATTCGCTCATCCATCCATCCATATAACCATCCGCCAGCCCACCCACCCATCACCCACCCACCCATCACCCATCATCCGCCCACCCACACATCATCCAGCCACCCACCCATCACCCATCCATACACCCACCTATCCATCTATCCACCCATCTGTCCACCCACCCATCCATCTACACACCCATCTATCCCATCCAGCAGCTTTTTTTGTGTCAGACACTGTTTATAGCTAAAATTCCACATGATCCGGCCCTTCCTTACCTCGTCTCCTGTCACTTTCTTCTCTGAAACAAGCCCGGCTCCTTCCTGCTCCTGGCCTGGGTGCTGAATTCTCTCTGACTGAATACTCAGTCTCCATGGCTCACTTTTTTATTTCATTTGGGCTGTTGCTCAAATGTCCACAGAAGCACTCCCACCTCCCGCTGCACTTATCTCTGCTTTGTTTTGCAATTACCACTCACTTAGATTACTTGAAATCATGGTATTTACTTATTTGTCATCTTTCTTTATCCCTAAAATGCGAGCTTTCTGAGGACAATTTTTTCTCTCTTTGGTGCTGCATCTCTAGCACTTAAAGAGGGCCGGGCACCCAGTAGGTGTTCAATAAATATTTGTTGAATGGCTGAATGAATCTGGCCTTAATTTTGACCTTGAACAATTTAAAGTGTAGTAGTCCCCTTTGTCCATGGTTTCACTGTCCTTGGTTTCAGTTTCCTGTGGTCGACCACAGTCTGAAAATATTAAATGAAAAATTCCAGAAATAAGCAATTCATAAGTTTTAAACTGAGCACCATTCTGAGTAGTGTGATGAAATCTTGAGCCGTCCTGCTGTGTTCACCCAGGATGTGAATCATCGATTTGTCCTGCATGTCCACGCTGTGTACACCACCTGCTAATTAGTCACTTAGTGACAGTCTTGGTTATCACATCGACTGTTGCTGTAGGGCAGTGCTTGTGTTCAAGTAACCCTTCGTTTACGTATTGTTGTTAATCTCTTACTGTGTCTGATTTATAAATTAAACTTTATCATAGGTATGTATGCATAGGAAAAAAAAACTAGTATATAGAAGGTTCAGTATTATCCTTGGTTTTGGGCATCCACTGGGGGTTTGGAATGTATCTCCCTTGGATAAGGTGGGGACTACTGTATATTTGGGGAGACAGAAAAGATATCTAATTTGATAAATAAAATAAAAGGTCACCTATGGTAAGAGCCAGGCAAATGGGTTCTGACAGACAGAGGTCAGGATGATCTTGTTTACTCAGGGGGAGGAGGTCTGGGAGGGCTGGGGACATTTAGACCAGAGTGGTGTGGCTGATGCTGTGGCTGAACCACCCATGTCCTCTCGGCTGTCCCCAGGTTCACCCGCACCTGTGACAGACGGTGGCCGTGCGCACTGGCTTCTCCCACGCCCACGCCCAGGCGCTTGGTTCTCCGGGTTCTCATGGCTCCCTGGGAGCCTGCTCAGCTTGGGTGCAAGGTGCCCAGAGGGCCTGGCAACCGAAGCTCCCAGAGTGAATGAATGAACCAGCACGGGGATAGCGCGGAGGCCTGTTCTCTGCGGTCGCTCCGGATGGAGGCTACTCAGGTGCCCAGGGCGGTGTCCCCCTTAGCGCACCCCGGGCTTTGGCTTTCCTCCCTCCCTGTCTCACTTCTCCACCTCACTCGAGAGTCTTGAGGCCACCTCTGGAATATTCCACCAGCCCCAGGGTCTGCTTTCAGGAAACCCAAACCAAGACACGCAGGTGGGGTAGGGACGTTCCAGATACCCAGATACCATGGAAAGAGGGGGTAACCCAGGGATTTCCCTGTGGCCCGGCTCGCCAACCGTCTGAAGGTGCCCCCGGCTGGTGCCATTGCCCACCTCGATCCCCGGTGACGGTGACGAGGGGCCAGCAGAAAGCAGGGAAGAGGCGAGGGTCTGGCGTCAAGGCTCTTGGGCTCGGTCTCAGCTGTGTCACTAATATGCTGTGTGCCCTCGGGCAAGTCCCCTCCCCTCCGGACCTTAGTCCTGTCTCTGGCCCGCGAGGCCGTCGGGCTGTCTAATCTCTAAGCGTCCTTCTGCTCCAGGGCCCTTAGCAGCCTCGGGGGCTCTTTTCTTCATTCCTTCCCCCACTCACTCCAATCGCCTGCATTTACCTCTCTCAGACCCACACGCTGGGTCCAGTTTTGGGGGGCTGGCTGGTCATATATAGTGTCAGGTGTCCTGGGGACGGACAGGTGAGGCTGAATCCACACGGCATTTGCTGGGACCCTGGAGAAGACGGTTTTCTCTATGCCTGGGGCGTCATTATTGTTAATAATGATGACATCAATCTGCCTCATCGGGACCCGAAAATGCCTAACTAAGAAAAATACTTTTCCATCGTTAGTAAATAAGAAGTGTGCCCACTCAATCAGAGCGACGGCCGACGGGCCACCCGTCCTCCCCACACCCCGACTGCTCGCTCGCAATCCTGCCCCTCTCCCAGCGACCGTGTTTATCTTTTATTGATGTTTCAGCAATTTGACAAATACATTTTTCCACGAAGAGAAACATAATTAACTTAAGTCATTTATATTAATCGCAAGGGGGGAAAATCATGCAAAACAGGGGTAATTTTGCACCGAACAAGGCACGTTATCTAATGAATACAGATGATGCTGATTTATGTGTTTATCCAAAAAGCATCAGTGGGGAAAAAAAGCCGCCCCAAACCCCACCCCATTCCCCCAAATAGCTGGAAAAAATCCCTCAAGATCTATTTAATGATGCCTCCTGGTTTGGTGGCATCCTGCCCACAAATCAAAAATAAAATGACTTTTCAAGTGTTTACAGAGCCTGAACAGGGAGAGAAATTCTCTCCCAGCGTGGGTGTCCTCCTCGCCAGCCCAGGGAAGCTGTAATTACTTGTTTCTGCAAGCACTGGGCTGCTGCAGCCAGGTCTACGCAGGTGGATGCTGTAGACGGTTCCCACAGCAGCTTGGGGACAGGGCCTGAGGTCCCTCCTTGTAGGGTGCGGTCAGGGGATGCAGCTATCATAGCTCCGTTTCCCCAGCTCAACAGAGGTGGCTCCATTTGTATAGCCCCCTGCCCCTTACTCGTGAGTAAGGTGGTTGGCTGGGGCTCACAGATGCCAAGAAGAAAGGTGAGTGGGAGGAGATAAGGCCGAGTCACAGGAGTGTCACTAAATCACTCCGTTCTGGCTGGAAGCCCATAATAGGCATGAAACACCCCCCCATTCTCTGGCATGAAAACCAGAGAAAACAACAGCTGCCATTGATCCAGGGGTAGTGGGCTCTGGAGCCAGACTGTCTGGATTCAGATCCTGCCTCTGCCACTTGCTGTGTGACATTGGAGGAGACCCCTATCCTCTCTGGCCTCGGTTTCCTATACCCCCACCAGGGACGGCTGAGGAAGGAAAGAGCACTCACTATGTATCAGCACTACTCTAAGGGTTTTCATGGTTTAATTTTATGGGAGAGGTGCTATCATTGCCCCCATTTTACAGATGAGAAAACTAAGGCTCAGAGGAAGACGGGTGCTTCTGCAAGGCCCCCCAGCAAGGGGTTGGCTGAACCAGACCCCAGACTGCGGCCTTTCTCAGACCCTCATCCAGAAGGGGAGGGAAGCCAGTCATCCTGCCTGTAGGAAACACCTAGGGAGAGCGTTTGAGTAAGACTTTGGGAACTTTTTTAGAGCCCTGTTCTGTCCCTTTATTTTTTGTTTTATGTGGTCTGTTCCCTTCCATCACTAGCCATAAACATCCCTATAAAATCTCAGAGGACTGCAAGCTTGCCTTGGAGATACAGGGGGGATAGTTTAATGAGCTATGAGATGCTGCTCGGGGGAAGCTGGGTTAAAACTGCTGGGTGGAGGCAGCAAAGTGTGAAGGCAGATGCGCCAGAGCTGGTGCTCCCCGGAGAACTGAGAAAGGCCAGCCTCGGAGGCGGCCCGGATCCTGGTGGGGAAGCTGGGACGGAAGCCTGTCCCGACCGCTCAGCAGGCGAATGGGCGCTCGGCCTGGCCAGGAAGCTGGAACCTTCATTGCTTCTTTCTGTTGTCTGTCTTGGGCCCTAAGTGATTTCCTCTCCACCGCAACCTCCCAAATAGCAGTCCCCAGGGGTGGTGGGCTCGGAGCCAGACTGCCTGGATGCAGATCCCGCCTCTGCCACTTGCTGTGTGACATTGGCGGAGTCTCCTGACCTCTCTGGCCTCAGTTTCCTGTACCTCCACCAGGGGATGGCTAAGGACGAGAGGAGTCAAGGCGTGCGCAGGTTTAGAGCTGTGCAGCATAGGTGTCAACTGTTATAATTAGCATGAAAAGAGCCCAAATTTCATGAGCACCCACCTCCTTGTCTGTAACCCCCCCAAAAACCATAAGTGAATGTCAGGTTTAGGTGGTTCTGGTGCAGTGGGGAGGAGCAGGGAGAGAGCAGGGAGGGCCTAGGAAGGCCTGGGAGTTGCTTTCCCGCTGGGAGTGAGGGGGCCGGGTGCCAGGCACGTGGGAACCTCCTTGCTCGCTGACTAGGCTGCGTGCAATTTGTCTCTTGCTGGGTCCACGGCTCCCCGAGCAGCCCAGCCAAGTGGGTGCCAGGGCCCCATCCATCCTCAGCTGGTGGGTGGCGGTGGTAGAGAGCGCATCTGTCACTGTCTCCGGTGGCATGGATGAGTGGTGTGTCATCTTTGACAAATGTCTGTGCCAGCAAGCTCTGCGTGCTGTGGGTACTTACAGACGCCACAAACTCACAAACAGACGGGCTACTCCACATGCCAGTGAACACAAGCAAGGCCCGGGGCTGCTACTGATTGGGGCGGGGGCAGGAAAGTGGGTGACAGAGGGCAGGACACTGACCCAAAGACCTGGGCCCTGCCTCTCACTTCCCATGAAACTTGGAGCAAACCATTGCCTCTCCCTGTGCCTGGGTTTTCCTCTCCAGGAGGCGGAGATAAAGGCCCCTGCCTCATCCTCAGCGGTGTTACAGGCACAGCCATAATTTTCATCACTGTGGGCGATGGTAGCAGCTAACCCTCATCAAGCACCTCCTTTGGGTCAGACATTTCGTGCATGTGCACACTAGCTCACCAAATTCTCCAACCAAGCCCACATTACCCACGAGGAAACTGAGATTCACAAAAGCAACTTATCTAGGGTCCCACAGCAGGTGGCAGAGCTGCCTTAGGTGCAGGCGGTGCTTGCTCTAGGCTGGGAGCCAGCAACCGTGAGCTGTAAAGGGCCAGAAAGTTAATGTCCTGTGTGCTTTCCAGGCTTGTGGTCTCTGCACATCCACTCAAGCCTGTGGTTGCTTGAGAGTCAGACGATAAAGTGGGTGTGGCTATGTGCGGATGAAACACTACTAACCACAACCGTCACAGGCCAGCCTCCTGCAGTGGGCTCCAAATCAAAGGAGCTGATCATGCCAATGGCGTTTACGCTTCAGAGAGGCAGCATCCGGGGCCGCTGAGAACTTGGGCTTGGGAGCCAGACTGCCCTGTTTCAACCCCAGCTGAGCTGCTTACTGGGCAAATGAGATAATAGCTCCATGCCTCAGTTTCTTCATCCATAATATGGGAATAATAATACTGTCTACTCCACAGGGTGGTGGTGAGAGTTAAATGGTTAATCACGTCAAGCTCTTAGAGTAGTGCCTAGCACATCATGAACACTGGGTAAATGTCACCTATTATCACAAGTCAGGGACTCATCACCTGCACCTGAAAGTCTGGTGCCCGTTTAAATGAAGAATTGGGCAGCAGCTCCTGGCTTGGCTCTCCTGGCTCTAGCTTTCTTCTTTCCTCCTGCTGCCAGCGACCCGCACCCTCAGTGGGGGCAGTGCCTGCTTTACCACTCGTTCAGTTCCTCACCCCCTAGGATGCCGGACAAAGGGGTTTTAGGGATTAGCCTGCTTCTTACTAGTATACGGTCCAGAGAGGGGAAGCGATCTTCTCAAGGTCACACAGCAGTCAGGCGTCAGATTCACTTCTCCTGTGCCCCCAGTCAGTACTCTTTCCCAAAGTCGCCACCTTTTTTGAGACGGGCTCTCCTGGCTTGGAGGACGTCGGGCGTCATCCTGCAGGCGAGGTTACCTGGGAGGAGATGGCTCTCTAGCGCCTGGCCTGGCAAACAGCGTGAAGTGCGGGGACTGAGGCAGACCTCTTCTGTCCAGACACAGCTGGAGACCTCTCTGTCCACCCAGGCTCCCGAGCCCAGCTCACCCCCAGCCCAGGCCCCTGCCTCTTGGCCAACTGCTAAGGTGCCTCCATCCTTTGCTTGTTGAGTACTCCTTGGGGAATGACCGGAGGTAACATTTCCTAGAAAAAGCTTGGAGTAGACACTTTGTCCAATATGTATGCAAATTGCCCTCGGGCCAGGGGGCGCTTGAGTTCTCCAGCAGTTAGTACCTGCTGCTGGATACAGAGAAAGAAACAGAGTCCTCCGGTTGGCCTGGAGACTGCTCGCTGACCCCTGGAGGTTCCTGTGGAACACAAACAACACTGGCCTCAGCCAAGGCCTCTGCATGATAAACACAGGGGTATTGCGAGACCCCCAAATGAATGAACATCTTTTTCTCCAGCCATTACAAGTGACTTCTCTGCCATTACCAGGGATGACTCCAGGCTGGCCCCGTTCCTCTGGCTTCTTACATAACAGTGACCAAGACACCGGGTCAGCCAAATGGCCCAGCTTCCTGAGAGCGTACAGTCCGGGACAACCCGCTCCTCCTCGGCCCTCCTCCAAATCACGCACAACAGGCCCAAAGCCTGCACCAGCCTCCGCTCCCCGCGACTGTCCGAGGTGCGCGCTCTCGCTGCGGCAGGGGGCTCATAACCCTAATTTTGTTGCACTCTGGGCTGCTCCTGGTGATCTTTGGGCTTTGGGCTTTATCGACATATTGATCAGTATTGAAACACGGGTGAGGGGGTGGAGGAGAAGTGTCCAGTGATGACGCGGGAAGGTGGAGAGTCATGGAAAAGCACAGAACTCCCGAGCCCTACGGAGAAGCAGGTGCTTTAAACGCAGGCACAGCTCTTACGGGGCGGAGTCGGCCATGAGCATTCCTTCAGTTCATTCTTTTAATAACCTCAGTGCAGTAGCAACATGTCCTTTTAAAGACAAACCCAAGGCTCCGCGAGCTTAAGAAGGTCGTCTGCAGCCCTTCAGCTGGCAAGTGGTGGGCCCAGGAGCTGGGACTCGCCCTATACCCATGTTGATGCTTTGACACCAGGCTAATCTGCAGCCTGCAGAGCAAGACCCCAGGCGCCATCCGGTCCTTCCCGCTGGCAGCACCAACGACCTTAAGACGGGTGTCTCCGCTGGAACATGCCAGCCACACGGTCAGAGTTCATGCAGGGGTTTTGATGGCCATGGTCTCCCCATCCTCAGAGCGGACGTCAGCCAAGCTTCTAGCTCATCTGGTCTGAAGGACGCAGCCTGGACTGGGAACTGAGGAGCAGGGAGGAGCCCCACTGACGCCTTCCCCTCAGCTCTAATCTCTGCACCCACCGCTCTTCATTCACTTTCTTAAGCTGGCCTTTCTATAGAACATTATTCAGAAGGGGACAAGTTAACCTCATCAAAAGATGTCCATAGCAGAGTGGTGGGGATCATACCTGTCTTCATGGAGCCCCTCCCCCAGCTATTTGAGGAGGCACCTTTCCCATTAGGTCCCATGGGCCTGCCCCCCGGAGGAAGAGGGGACTTTGGTGGGGCTGCATGTGGGAGACAGAAAAGGCAGGGGCAGGAAGGGAAGGAGGGCTTCGCAAGTGCCCGCTCCACGCCAGGCACTGCTGCTTTGTGCAGGTGTGGAAGCCTTTTGGAGCTGGATTTTATTTTAGCGTAAGAGCCGTCGCTTGGAGGCAGCTGGTCATGTGAGGATTTTGGACATTGAAAGGCGCGTTCATCTTTGGAGCCCACTTCCCTTGTTTTAGGAATACCAGCAGGCTGAGCCGTTGGGTGGAGAAATGTAGACCAAGTACCCAGCCATTGTTCTTGGAGAAAAAGTTGATGTCACCCAGGTCTGATTAGCCATTCTTTCCACAGACGGAGATGTGTTCCGTCGGCCATGGAAGTTCGGTGTATTTCACCGGTCTGTGCCCTTGAGGGTTAGAAAACGTTTCCCTAATTCCATAGACCTTTGACGTCCCCGGCAATGTGTGGGTTCAGGCTGAGTAACTGGACTGTGGGAGCTGTGGCTTTGCCCAGCCCTGGGAGCCAGCCCAACCCTGTGGATTGACGTGGGGGGTTTCCCCGGGAGAATGACATCATCTCACCTTTCACTGGGTCTGAAGGTCCTATTGGGAGCTCAGGGGAGGGAGGGGGCAGGAGTGCTCAGCCGGCCTGCCCCATGGTGTCCACCGAGGGTGGGCAGAGGCCCTGAGCTGAGGGCAGGGCCTGTGGGCCCAGGGGCAGCAATCTCCTGCGGCAGCGTAAGTCCCGTCTCCATGCTGTGCCTGCTATGCCACGGGTGCCAGTGAAGCTTTGCCAAACGCCCATAATCTGGTGGCAGCAACTAGATTATGGGTATCGTGTTCTCCATCACCCGGGTAACACTGGCCTTCTTGAGCTGTGTGCCTGCCCCAGGGTTTCCACACCACTGTCCCCCATGCCTAGGATGTCCTTCCTCTCTCTTTCTTAGGTGTCACTTCTTAGTAACGCTTTCCCTGACCACCCTGTCTAAAATCATAACTTTCTGTCCCCTGCTATGATTTTTTCCCTTAGCACACATCCCTAACATAATATATACTTCCCTTATGCATCCTGTGTATTGTCTGCCTCTCTTACTAGAACATAAACTCCCCGAGGGCAGGGAATTTTTGTTGGATATGGGTCATAGCTACAATCCTCAGGGTTTAGAACCCAGTTTGATGCATAATAGGGATTTAATATATATTTGTTAAGAGAATGAATAATTTTCTTTTATTTCTATTTTAGAGTACATATTTCATCAAACACTTCCATCATTTATTGATATGATCATATTTTTTCCCTTGGATTTGTTGGTGCCGTGAATTATGTGAATTAATCTGTTGTAAATCTGGGTGTTACTAGGATAAATCCCAGTTGGCCATAATGACATTTTACCAGATTACTTTTACTAGTGTTTTATTTTGCATTTTTACATTTATATTCAGGAGAACATTGGATCTAAAGTTTCCCTTTTTCTAAGTGGCCTGTACCAGGTTTTGGTACTAAGGCAGTGAGGGCTTCGTAGAGTGGCTTGCAGAGCTTTATCTCCTTCTATAACCTGGGGGAGCATAGTTAACGTTGCTCTCCGTGTTACATGGAGCTCAGCTGTGAAACTGTCCACTCCTGGTGCCTTTTGTAAGGAAGATCCTTAATCACCTTTCCAGCCTCCTCTGTGCTAACTGGCCTTTTCATTTCCTACTTCTCGGTGGATTACACTTTGCTAGGTAAATATCCATTTCTTCTAGATCTCCTATTTTGTTTTTGTAGAGTTGATGTAGAATCCCCTTGTAATTCTTTACTCCCTATGTTTCCTTTTTCATTCCTAATTCTGCTTGATTTTTTTCTTTAATCAGACAAATTTGCCTGGTCTCAGCACTTTGGAGAAATAAAGAGGCCCGTGGCTACGTGACACCTTCCAGCACGGTCAGAAGAACCACAAAAGCCCTTGCAAACCCAACTTGAAAGAGGCGGCCCATCCTGATGCCTGGGAAATGGTAACTGAGTGCCCAGAAGGCTGATCTGCACAGGAAAGGGGGTGCCGGGCTCCGATGGGGAGAGTTCTCATAGGCTCCTGGAGAGAGAAGTGCCCCGAGGCTGATATGAAGCAGTTCAAGCTGGTGGCAGCAGCAGGGACCCAGCTGGTCAGGGATGCATGTGGTGCTCACGGCTGGGTTTTGACTCCTGGTTGTGTGACCTTGGCAAAGCACCTTGCTTTCTGAACTTCAGTTTCCCCATCTGTGAAGGGGGGTGATAGTAGCAGTACCCAGCTCACATGGGTGGGGAGAGTGCATATGTGCAAAGTGCTGGGCACAGTACCGGGCAGGGAGTGATGTGCAGTTGACATCAGCCCTCGTTGTGAAGGGAACACGGTGGAGGGAACGAGAGGCCACAGCCGTCCCCAATTCACGGGGGTCCTGTAGACGAATGGACTCTGAGCCCCCGTCCTGTGGATATTTGGGAGTTGTGATTCGGGTGCTAAGGCGATTGTGACCTTCCTCTGTGGTCCCAGGCTAGTCAGATACGGGGCCACAGCAGTGATACATCTACTCTCTCAGTAAATCTTCCTCACCACCCTACAAGGTAGGTATTAGGTGGAACCTAGGAACATGCCAATATCCAACCATTTCTTAGTTTAAATTTATTGGGGCTAATAACATAAGTTCAGTTTAAATTTATTGGCTAATAACATAAGTTTCAAGTGTACGGTTCTATAATACATCATCTGTATATTGAATTGTGAGCGCACCCAAATCTCATCTCCCCCTGTCGCCATCTGTTTGACCCCTATTGTCCTTTCGATGCCGCCCTCTTCCTCTCTGGTGACCACCGTTCTGTGCCTGTGTCTCCGAGTTTGTCTGTTTTCTTTGTTCTTTTGTTCCTTCCTGTTTTGTATCTCACACGTGAGTGAAATCACACGGCTCCTGACCTTTCCCATCTGGTGTTTTTCACTTAGCACGATACTCTCAAGACCATCCGTGTTGCCCCAGACGGCAGCGTTACATCCTTCCTTGTGGCTGCGTAGTGGGCATTTCATTGTACATACAGCGTGTCCCAGGAAAGTGGATACACGCTTTAACGGCTGACAGCTCAATTTTGAACATAAAATGTATTTTTAATAAACACTGCCTTTATAATTATTTAAAGTGTGTATATGCATTTTTTTGGGGGGGGGCACTCAATATATACCACGTCTTCTTAATCCAATCATCCACCTATTTGTAGATTTTCAGCTTACAAACAGGCACTTTCCTATGATTCAGCCTGATACTGTTATCTCCATTTTTCAGATGATAGGCTCAGAGAGTTAAGCAGCTGTTCTGTAATGCACCCTGTTAGTGGAGGATGCTTGGGTCACACCAGGGCCGTATAATTTCAAAGCCTAGGTGACACCTCCCAGCATGGTCAGAAGAACCCACAAAAGCCATTGCAAACCCAACTTGAAAGAGGTGGCAGATCCTGATGCCTGGGAAATGGTAACTGAGTTCCCAGAAGGCTGATCTGCACAGGAAAGGAGGTGCTGGGCTCAGATGGGGAGAGTTCCCAGGGTCTAAAAACCCAGTCCCCAGTGCTCTGGCCTATGAGTGGCAGCCACTGACAGTCTAACATTCTATTTATGGAACTAGATCAGCAAGTCTCCTACTAAAGAGCAGGTATTTATTTGCAGGATCCAGGAGCTCTTGAAAGGCAGGGACCCTCCCTCTCATATATCTTGTAACCTCCTTACAGGTAGCAGTCTCCTGGTAAATGGTCAATTGTACAAATTTTTGTTTGCTGCATAAGGGACCACTCATCCACAGAAATTTGGGGAGGGAAGGATAGGTGCTGTTTACCTAGTTGTGCCCAATATGGGCAAGAAAAAATGGACTCTAATAATCATGTAGGGTCTATCCATCCAGGGGTCCTCAGATGACAATACCAAGGTTGGGCCCCTTAAACTCGGGACTTTTGAAGATGATAGAATTATGTTGATGCGAATGTCTGGATTTGCACAAGGCTGCACACTGATGTGTGCTATACGAGTACCTACCATAAGCTGACAAGGATACAGGGCACATGATGTCAATCTCCAGGTCACACACATTAAGGAACTAGGCTAATCCTTCAGTAGAAGAGCCAGGATGCTAACTCCATGGTCAGGCACGCAGCTCTCTGCTGGGTTAGTCACCTCCTTCTCCAGCCCCTGCCTCGCCTTCCTGAGCCTCCGCCACTACTTCGGTTCTTAGTCAAACACTCACAAGAGCCTGTAGAATGGGCCTCTCAGTTGATTTCCAGGGGTGGGGTTGCCTCTCTCCAGCATGCTGCAAAATTCTGACTCTGGTGGGCATTGCTGCAGCCCTGGTCCCCAATCTGAGAGCACCCAGAGCGCCTCCCCTCTGTGGGCACCAGTGAGACTCTGTCCAGGCGTTTCTATCTCTGCGACAGAAATGTAAGAGTCCTAATGCCTCAGTCCTGTTTTATGGAGTGAAGATGGTTCTTGGAGCTGAGACTGAGGATGGAGTGCCCACTTGCAGAGCCTGGGCAGTTGCTGACACCCGCTGTGGTCTATGCCTTGCCCTGCCAATCACTGCTCCAGGGGCTTCATCTGGCTGCAGGAGAGTGCTCACTCAGGTAGGGGACAGACTGGAAGTGGTGGGAAGTTAGAGTCTATGGAAGGAGCCTTCAACCCAAGAGAGATGAGAATTTGTGGATAAACACCTCGGTTCTTGCCCCTGGGGTGGAACAGCCCTGTGACATGCTCTATGCAGTCCCCCGGAGGGTCCGAAGTGGGACTGAACTGATTAACACACTCATTCCCTTTCTCCCTTCCCTGCTCTCCTGCTGGCACTCCCCAGGCTCACTTCCCAAACTGCTTGCAAGCAAATCCTTGTGTCAGGGGCTGCTTCTGGGGACCCCACTAAGACACAGGCTAAACATCCCTCCTTCTCAACCCCGCGGCCCACATGCAACTGCTGATCGACTGAGTGATGCTCTGCCAACACCAGCAGGCAGCTACCTTTCTCTCAGCCAGTCTGTCCTCTTTGCAGCTCAGGCCTTGGGGGCTGTGCATCCAGAGAATATTAGTCACATGGGCTCATTCGGCCGCCTGAGCAAAGCTTAAGCAAACCCATATGGTTCACTGCACAGAAGTCCCCCCGTGAGCTCCCAGGAGGTCTGCAAGGATGGATGCCCCGGGGGAGGAATTTGCCCGCTGGTGTCTGGACACAGCGTGGGTTACAGCTGAATGTCAGCCCTCTGGTGCGCTAGCTCTTTTGTTACTGTGGGCCTTTGTGGATTAAAAAAAAATGTTTTTATTGATTTTAGAGAGAGGAAGGGAGAGGGAGGGAGAGAAACATCAATGATGAAAGAGCCATTGATCGGCTGCCTCCTGCACGCCCCCACTGGGGATCGAGCCCACAACCCTGACCGGGAATCGAACCGCAACCTCCTGTGTCACAGGTCGAAGCTCAACCACTGAGCCACGCCAGGCAGCTGTGCATCTTGTCCCAAGGACTGTGCAGACCTTCTCACCAGCCCAGCCTTCCTCAGCCTTCTCCCTTTCTTTCTTTCTTTCTTTCTTTCTTTCTTTCTTTCTTTCTTTCTTTCTTTCTTTCTTTCTTTCTTTCTTTCTTTCTTTCTTTCTTTCTTTCTTTCTTTCTTTCTTTCCTTCCTCCTTCCTTCCTTCCTTCCTTCCTTCCTTCCTTCCTTCCTTCCTTCCTTCCTTCCTTCCTTCCTTCCTTCCTTCCTTCCTTCCTTCCTTCCTTCCTTCCTCCCTCCCTCCCTCCCTCCCTCCCTCCCTCCCTCCCTCCCTCCCTCCCTCCCTCCCTTCCTTCCTTCCTTCCTTCCTTCCTTCCTTCCTTCCTTCCTTCCTTCCTTCCTTCCTTCCTTCCTTCCTTCCATTTGTTTTTGAAGAAATAAATAAGAAAATTTTAGTTAAGAGGATTTCTGACTTGAGGGATGCCAGAGAAACCAGCATTTATTAGAATTTTGTAGCTTATTTGAAAACCTTAATATTGTTTCTGTATACTTGAAACTAATATAAAATAATATTGAAAGTCAACTGTAATTGAAAAATAAAAGAAGATAAACTTAATATTGTATCCAATTATGTTTTATAAATGCTGGACTTTCCAACATTCGGAGTTCGGGCACTGCCCTGGCACTTCTGTCACTCTCAGGGCAGCTTACCTGTGGATCCTCAGGTTCAAGGCCCGGCTCTGTCCCGGTGGCCTTATGTGGCACTGACTCCTGCATCTCATGCAACACGCTCAAACCGAAACCCGCCCTCCTGCCATCTCCTCCAGGGTGGCAAATGGCAACTCCTTCTTTCTGGTAGCTGGGGACAAAACCTTAGGGTCATGCTGACTCCTGTCTTGCTCTTACACCTCACATCCCAGCCTTCAGCAAATGCTGTTGCTTTTACTTCCATAATCCTTTAAACTGAGTTTACTGCCTGAAACAACCCCTCCACCTCCACTGCTGCCTCCTGGTCCAAGCCATCATGATTTCTTGCCTAGATTTTTGCAGAAGCAAAATCTCCTACACTGGTCCTGATCTCACCCTTGCCACCCTCTGTCTATCCACAACGCAGCAGCCAGTTAAACCGAAGTCAGAGCAGGTCTTGTCTCTGCCCAGAGCCCCCCAGCAGCTCCTAGCCTACTAGAGTAAAGGCCAGGTTCTTTATTTTTCATTAGCATAATTTTATTTAAGGCTCGCTCTTCTCTCTCTGGAGCACGCCTTGCGCCTTTCCCCTCTCCTTCCCCCCAGGGGCGTTTTCTGTGCCTTTCTCCTGAGCTCCAAGGGCCCTTCTTTTGCCTCTGGAACTTGTTTCCTGAGCCCACACAGCCCAGCTGGCTTACTTTTTCCATGGCTCACTTCTACCTCTGTGACTTTCTAAATAAACCTTTGCTTGTATTTAAAAAAAAAACATAATCTTATTTTAAAAAGCCTAAAATGTTAACAGTCACTTATAAAGTCAACCAATAAAAACAATGAGTTTAACACCCAAATTGGAGAAAACAAGATGAGAGCTGACAGGTGTAGCCAGGTCATAACCTGAGGGAATCTCTGTTTCTGAAGTTTTGGGGTGCAGGGCACTGAGAGGATCCTGCAGGAGATGCTCTCTTCCAGGGCCTGGGCACTGCAGGGGATGCCAATCTTGGGCCCAACGGCGTAGTGGCCTTCCTCCAGAGTGTGGGCTCACGGTTGTCCTTTGGTGGCAGGAGTGAACGAGCACTATGTCTCACTCACTGACGCGACACCCTCAGGATACTCCCCTGGCCAAGGCAAGCCACGTGTCGCCAGGGAGCAGCGGCCCACCATGGAACAGGGGGCACCCATGTTCCACAGCAGGCCGCGGCCAGCCTAGCTGCCAGCTGCTCCATGGCATGGGTGCCCCCAGGGCTGCCATCCTTGTACCCCCAAAGGTCAGTCTTGTGCAGTGGGGCTCCTGCGCCCACCACCACCTCCTGTGGTCACTGTGATGCTCCCCACCTAAGGCCATGTTCTTACAGTGGCCTCAAGGCCCTGTAAGATCTGCACCCCCCAAACCTCTTCATACTTCTCTGGCTTCAACTCCTGCTACTCACCTCCTGGCTGACTCCACTCCAGCCACACTGCCCTCCTTGCTTTTCTTCACACACCCGGCTGTGCCTAGATCTCAGGGGCTGTACTTACTGTCTCTTGTGCCTGGAACATTCTACCCCCAGGAGAGGCTCCCTCACCTCCTTTAGGTCTTTACTCAAATGTTACCCTGCTTAAAATTGCTCCCACCTCCAAAGCACACTCTGTGTCCCTCGTCTGCTTGATTTTCTCTCTGGCGATTGGTGCCACCTGACCCTCCACTCACTTTCTGTGGTTGCCTTGGTTATAACTGACCAGGGTGTCGGCTTCTTGAGAGCAGGGGCCCTCCTTGGTCACGGCAGCTATATCGTGGGGACATCAAAACATGTGGGCAAGTGGCGGGTGCTCACCAGGCATTTGCTGAAAAATAAATGCAGGCCCCATAGGCGGTGGTCTGAGTCCCTCTTCTTCCCTGGACCTCAGTGTCAGGGGACAAGCCACCCTGGGGGATTTCCAAGGCCCTGTTTCTGCTCTTTGGAAGAGTCCATGCTGAGAAGCTGGATCGAGGACAGGGATGTCCCCAGCGTTTGTTGGCCACATTGGGAATGAGCTTCCAGCTTTCTCAGCCAGGGATCGTTTCCTGGGACAGAGGAAGTGGGTGGTCAGAGGTGTGTTCACCCCGTTTCTCCGCGGGGGGGGGACCGTTGCAGCAGGGATGCCAACACCCAGCGCTGGGGACATCTGAGGCCTGTGCCTACCCGGCTCTGCCTGACTTGCTCCTGTAACAGTTTTCTTTAGGCCCCAGACCTGTGTGTGTGTGTGTGTGTGTGTGTGTGTGTGTGTGTGTGTGTGAAAGTGTCCAACAGCCTAATGAGTAAGGACCCAGGAATATGAACCAATGTGACAATGGCAGTAAGATGGCAAAACTCAACACCCATTACTCAGCCTTCTCCCACAACCATGGTCCCAGCCATTTCGGGTATTCTGATCACTGTTCCCACCCCTGAGGGTCTGCACCCCACCTGCCACCACAGCTGCGTGGCCCTTCCTCTCCGGGCCTGGGGCACACCCCTCTCTCCTGTGCCAGGGCAGATGTGCTCTCTGGAGCTCCCTCCAAGCCTGGGGCCCTGCCCTCCTGCGTCTGCTGCTTTCTCTCTGACGTGGGCACAGCTACTGCCTGGGTCTGAATGGAGCCTGCACCCACCAGTCCAGGGGCTAGGCTGGTGGTGAGGTGGATGCTGTAGGAAAGGAGGTGTCTCCCCATATGGCAGGGATGCCTGGGGACAGGGTCGGGCTGGTACCTCTCCCCTGGCTCTGGCTGGGTTGGCAGTGCTCTACCCTGCTGAGCTGGATGACCACAGAGCCCTTACTGGCCACCCACCTAGTCCTTCCTGAACCGGGCTGCCAGAGTGGCATTTCCAAATAATACATCTGTGATGGTTAATTTTAGATATCAACTTGCCTGGGCCATGTGATGCCCAGATAGCTGGTTAGGATTATTTCTGGTGTTTCTGGAAGACATTAGCATTTGAATGGTGGGCTGAGTAAAACAGGTGGCCCTCCTCACTGGGGGTGGGTGTCATTCAATATGTTGAGGCCTGAATAGAACTAAGAGGTGGGAGAAAGTCAGATTTGCTCTCTGCCTCATGGCTGTGGTGGAGACATTGATCTTCGCGCTCGGGGTCCTGGTTCTCAAGCCTTTTAACTCCACTGCCAGCTCTCCGGGGCCTTAGGCTGCAGAAGGCAGATCGTGGGACGCCTGTGATCATGTGAATATATATATATGTATATGGGTATATATATATATGTATATATATTCTGTTTCTCTGGAGAACTCTGACTGATAGAAAATTCATTGATGTCGCTGTCCTGATTGAAACTGTCTATTGTCCATCACTGCTCTTAAAGACAAAATCCAATCCCTGGTGAGTCTGTTTGTCCCCTCAGGCCTTTCACGAGCTGGCCCTGGCTGCTTCCCGCCTCCTCAGCCTCCCATCCACACTGGGGCAGCACCAGGCCCCCCTGCTCGGCTCCTCTGTGCATCCCGGAGGCACCCGTTAGCCAGCAAGCACAAGTCACCCTGCACTGCAATCACCCGCCTCCCTCTCTGGGCCATGAGCTCCTCAAGGACATAGACTGGACTAAAGGTTTATTTGGATCCTTGACACTTGGCAAAGTGCCTGGCCCATGGTAGAGCTCAGTGTGTATGTATGTGTCTGTGTGAAATGGATGAATGAAGCCCAACTTCACGGGGTCCAGGATATGAAAGGACTTGCGCTCTTTTCATTTCTGGCCTTCTGTGGGTAGAAGAGGCCAGGGGGAACCCTGCAGTCCCTTCTCTAGCTTCCACCCCCAGAGCCACAGGATGCCTGCTGCTTCTCCATACCAGGCCACCACACAGCCCACGACATCTCCTTTAGTCTGTCACCCATCCTCAGATAGCTGGTGTCTCCCCTCCCTTCCTGAGCCCCACCCCATCCACAGGGCTGAGTGGCCTCTTTTCTGCATAGCTCTGCAGCAGATGCAGCCAGTGCTTGGCCACCAACCGTCTGTGTGACCTTGTATGAGTCGCTTGACCTCTCTGAGCCTCAGCCTCGGGGCGGCCACACCAGGCCCTCAGGCTGGGCCCTGCACAGCCCTGTAGACTATGCGGCCTATGGGACGGCGCTCCCCTTCGAGCAGTGCAGGGACCTGCTCACTTTTCTCTCGTAAAGGTGGTGATACTCCTGTGAGGGATGATAGGTTTAGACATAATATAACATGCCTAGAACATGCCTAGAACATACAGTGCCTAGCAGCTGAGCACTTAATAAGCATTCAATTAAGTGGCAGTCTTTAGAGCCATTTTATTATCATTATTATTATTATTACATAATGAATGCCAGCCTCCCTGTCCTCTGACCCGTAGGGTGTGGCTGTGGTTTCCCTCTGCGTTGGTGACAAGTCAAGGGCTTCAGTCTCGCATGATGCCTCTCCAGCTGGTGGCCACATCAGCACGGATTGCTGCACTGCGTGGACGGTGTCTCACTGCCCACCTTGGCCGGGGGACCAGGGCTGCTCCCATCACTGCCTCGGCTGACTCTGCACCTGTGCAACCTTGAAGTCAGGGCCTTTTAACATTCTGTGCCCTCGATGCCTCACACTAGTTCTGGCCCTGCTTCTGTCTTGCAAGGTTTCGCCACTGGTCTGGCTTGTGAAGCAAAGCTGTTTCTCCACTTGACATTTCTTAGTCAGCAGCTGGCTTCTCTACACACAAGGGACATGGGAGAGCATTGAGACCCAAGGAAAGAGGGTGTCTTAGTCAGTCTGGGCTGTTATAACAAATGCTCCACAGACTGGGTGGGCTAAACAACAGGCATTTATTTCTTCCAGAGGCTGGGAAGTCCAAGATCAAGGTGCTGGTAGATCTCGTCTCTGAGAGAGTTCTTTGTGGCTTGCAAATGGCTGTCTCTTCCGTGTGTCCTCGCATGGTGGAGGGCAGAGGGAAGGGAAGCCAGCTCTCTGCGTCCCTGATCCCACTCAGGAGGGCTCCACATTCCTGGCCTAATCACCTCCCAGAGACCCCACCTTCGAAAACCATCACATTGGGGTTAAGATTTCAACATATGAGTTTTGGGGAGACACAGACATTTATTTGGTCCATAGCAGAGGGGAAGGAACCTGTTCTGGAGTTCCTTCACACTGTACTGTAGTTGAGACTTTTTATTTGCTTGTCCTCAAGTGTCTGAATATAGGTAGGCCATTTTGCACCACAAGGGCTGGTGTCTCTCCCCAAAACCATCATCAGATTTACAGGAGAGAGTCACATTCCTTTTTTTGGCTGTCTTTTACATATGTCCTCACATGGTGGAGGGCACTTATCAAAGAGGGAGGGAGACGGAGAGAGAGAAACATCTATGTGAGAGAGCTACATCGATAGGTTGCCTCCTGTATGCACCCAGACTGGGGATCAAACTCACAACCTAGGTATGTGCCCTGACGGGGAATGGAATCTGCGACCTTCCCATGCACGGGATGGTGATGCTCTAACCAACTGAGCAACACCAGCCAGGGTTCCTGTGACTTTATTATGCTTAGAATTGAGTGTGCATCAGAGCATGTGGAAGGTTTATTAAAACATAGATCCCTGGGCCCCATCCTTCTGAATGTCTGAGTCAGTAGGTCTGGGGTGGGGCCCAACAATTTGCACCTTACACTTGCCAGCTGACACTGCTGCTGCTGGTCCAGGGACCGCATTCTGGGAACCATTGAGCTAATGAAACCTCTGCCCCTCCCCCAGCCTTGGGTCAAGGAACAAAGTTCTCTTCTGTGAACTTGAACCTGAAGGCAGGGTTCCCTTGATTGTAGAGCAGAGTGCGTATGGGGTTGAGGGGAAAGAGAGGGCGAGAGAAGGGCAGCTTCCCACATTCCGTGATTACAGTTGGCTCACAAAAATGTGAGCTATTTATGAGCCCTGTAATGAACGAGGCATTGCGCATTAGTATGACCGGGATGAGATTTCTGTTTAATAAGTACAAAAGCACCATACATTATTAGCACAGCGCTCTGTCGATTATGAAGGGCTTCCACATTCCACTTGCATTTTCTAATTTGATCCTCAGAGAGACCCTGTGAGGTTAGCAAGGCACATATCATTACCCCATTTTACACGTGGGCACTCACAAGGGGATTCGCCTGTTGGCTTGCCCGCTGTGTTCCAGGCAAGCAGCCCTCGCAGCGACCCTCGGCCATCGTCATTATGGCTCAGGTGTAGATCCGGGAGACTGGGGCTGAGACGCTGAATAATTTGTCACAGGCTGTGCATTTCATTAGCAGCGGGGCCAGAACTGAAATCAATTTCTCCTGACTCACCATTGAGGACCCACTTTCTAAGACACCATATTTTGTGTGTGTAACTGGGATGAAATTTATAGCTATTCAGGTAGTTCACATTAAAGAGACTTTTGCTGTCCTTTCCGTTTCTGTCTTTACACCTCTCTACGAGTTCAGTTTTTTTCAATGGAGTTTTTAGACCTTTTGTAAAACAAGATCAAGATCTTGGGGGGAGAGCACTGGAACCAGAGGGGCTAAGCTGGATCACACGAAGAGACTGAGCGGGTGGAAGGAGGTGGCTGGGGAAAGCCTCCTGGGCTGAGTGTTGAAGGTTCTGTGGGTTTGGCATGTGGGAGACTCCAGAGCAGCTGCCAGGTGGGAAGTGAGAGGAGAATTTCAGAGTTTACTGTGGAATTTAAGTTAGATTCTTATTATTATTCTCTAAGGGATGCAGGAAAAGTTGACATACATGTAAAATTACCTTTGGCTCCTGGACTGGGCTCACTTACTTGTGATGCCCTATGGAGAATGGGTCACGTAGAACCAGCTCATATTAAGGTTTACGTTTGCAGGTGTTTGAAAGAGAGAATGTTTGAATGTGAATCACGAAAAGTGATTCAGTGACAGATATGAAGACTGGGAAAGAAAAAGATAAGGGGAGAAAGAGAAACAAAGGAGAGAGAAACAAAGAGGAAGGAACAAGAGGAGAGGCGCCAGAAAAATGGACAGATGGGGTAAGTTTATAGAGAAATATCAGAAAATAGAAACCAAGGAAAGCAAATTTGTTTTCTACCTGAATCCCAAGGCTGTCTACTACTGTTTCGTGAATCTTTTCAACTGTGACTATTAGAATTACATTTTCCATTGCTACTCGCTGTCTATACACAAACACAACTGGAGAAAAAAGTTTTTTGGGGGGAGCTAATGCTTACCCCTGTGGTCCCCAGTGAACCACATCTACCAGTGTTCATGTCCCGTGTGTCCCCTCCCACAATGACTCTGGTCTTGGCCAGGTGACTTCAGCCAGCAAGACATTAGTAAGGGTGGTGAAAGTGGAGGCTTAATAGACTCCTGCATATCCGGGCTTGTCCTCTTGGAAGGTTTGCTTTTGGGATGTACCCCCTGGAAACCCAGAAGTCGTTTTATGGGAACCCTAACTAGCTATATGGAGAGGCCACTAGCTGGGGCACCAAAGCCCTGGCTGACCACCCCAGCAGAGCTCCCAGCTGATAGCCAGGACCAGCTTGCCCTGTGAACGAGGCATCTAGGCAGTGGGTCCGCCAGCCCCAGTTGAGCCACCCCAACTGATGGCCAAGGAGCAGAGCTGAGCTGTCTTCACTGAGCCCTGCCTAAATGCCAGAATCATGAGATAATAAACATTGTTTTAAGCCCGCTAAGTTTTGGGTTGGGATTGTGATGCAGCAGTAGATAACCAAGCATCCTTATTATATTCAAGGCACCATGCTATTTTCTATTATAGTCAATTCTATTTTTATTTTTCAAAACGCTAAATTGATTTCTTGACCCACTAATGAGTCATGATCTTAGTTGGAAAAGTGCTCCTCAGATCCATGGGAGGTGTGTTTGGGGTAATCTGTCCTCCAACCTTGCCCTCAGTCCCATTGCTCTTAGAGTTCTCATGTAGAAGAGATGAAAGGTGATCTCAAGATGTCCCCCAGCCCAGGGCTGTGTCTCAGAAGGGGCTGCTTCTACAGCCATCTGGGTTTTCAGGTAGACAGTTCTACTCAGTAGATAATTTTACTTCGGGGAAGCAGTATGCCTGGCTCTGAATTCTATGAACACAATTTACAACCAAGCATGCTCCACTGGTACCCAAATCTGCCATATACTGAATTCATCCCTGCAAATGGAGAGAGAATTTCACCCCTACCCAGATGCCCACCCTATGCCCCTCTATTTCTCAAGTCTATAGGTTAAGTTGAAGCAAGCATCTTTCTGCTATTTAAGCTTCCTGTAACACAGTCCCACAAAGTTAATCATTTCTTCCCCTAAAACAGCGATTCCTGCATTATATTCCACAGACCAAATGTATCAGAACCACTGGGGTAGCATGTGAAATGCAGACTTCCAGGCCCCACTAAGAGCTGTGACCTCAAAAAATTCTCTGGGAATGGTACCTGGGAGTCTGCATTTTAATAAGCTCCCCAGTCAGTTCTGCTGCACATTGGTGTTTAGGTGCAACTATTCTAGAGGCTATGGTCTGAATCAGCACATTTCAGCCTTTGGTACCTCAAGTAGTAAGAAGCACACTTGCATCTGTCCCATGCCCATGTGGGTCTGTGTAAAGGGAACAAAGTTTCATCGAACTCTGCAATTAATGTCTGCTGCACGCTGGCTTTTCTATCCTGTTTTAGTTTATTTCTTTCAAATGCTGGTTGTAACTCATTAAATGGATTTTATGACTCGGCCATGGGTCACATCGTGCAGTTTACAACAGAGCTGACCTGAGCGCACACAGGCTGTGTGTCCACCCAGCAGACATGGCTGATGCTCCAGAGTTTTGCTGTGATGACGATTGTTCGGAGCTGCAAGCTGGTCTCCGTCTCTTCCCCACCGGGCCCTTTGGTTCTGCGCCTCGCAGGGCTGGCATCCATGCTGCCCTGGCCCGACCACCGCCTCTGTCAGGGCAGGGTCTCCCACTAGGCCCAGGCTGGGCTCAGGGCGCAGCTGAATCGGGGGCCTGGGGTTCCCTCCAGGGCTCAGTTTGCCAGAGCCAGTGCCTCTAGGAGCTTTAGGTTGAGGGGAGAAGGGAACAGGATGGGCAGGAAAGCGCAGGTATGATGCCAACCTCTGCTTTCCACCCATGATGGCTCTTGAGGAGCCCTCAGGAAGCAGGAGTTCGAGTGCCAAGCTCAAGAGCAGGGTCCTTGACGGGCCCTGTGAGCTTCCCCCAGGGGTGGAGCCTCTCCCGTGTCCAGCACCTGGGGTGTGGCCCTGGGACTTCGGGCAGTGAGATGCAGAGACTCTCCAGGCAGAATGCTGAGAGCCCTCATCTGTGCTGTCCAGTAATTACGGAACCTTCTCTGAATTTCTATTTTTACCTCAAGTCACTTCTTGGTCTGAGAAGTTCCCTAGATTCACTGCCTTCCGTGTAAATGGAGCTTGCTTGCCCTTAACCACCTTCCAGGTTCAAATAGGAGACTGTCATGGCTACTCCAGGACGGGGGCCCGGTCCTTGTCCTCTGTCCCCTGCTGTCTCGGCCTTTAACCTGCTACTGTCTTCACCCCTCAGCCTGACGAGGCCCCGTCTCCAATCTGTCCTCAGCCTTCAGCCTCTCTACTCCTTCATAGTTCTTGACATTTGAGACGGCCCAGAAATCAAACCAGTTTCAAAATGTGCCATTTATGGTGCCCAAGAAAGCCAGCTACGCTCAGATGATTGATTTAGTGGCTGCAGCTGGGCCCGGATGCAGACAGACAGCTAATGAGGTAATTTTTCTAAATGCAGAGTATAAACAAGATAACGGCTCCCCCCTCCCCGAGTCTCTCTGGGCTGCTCTCCCTCGCCTTCAATTTTCTGCAGAGATGCACACACCAGTTTGTGTGTTGACACTGTGATGGGTGGACTGTGTCCCCTCAAAAAGATAGGCTGGAGTCCTCACCCCAGCACCTCAAAATGTGGCCTTGCTGGGAGATAGGTTCTCATAGGGCCTTAGAGAGGTAGTGGGGTCATTGGGGTGAGCCCTAGTCCAATAGGAATGGTGCCCTATGACAAGGGGAACATTTGGACACAGAGACAGACACACAGAGAAAAGATGATATAAAGAGACACGCACGGAGAAGAGGGTCAACTCCGAGCCAAGGAGAGCGGCCTGGACAGAGTCTAGGACCTCCAGCCTCCAGAGCTGGGAGACGACACGTTTCTGTGGTGTGAGCCGCCCAGGCAGCCCCAGCAAACCGACAGGCACGTTGAAACTTTCTGCTCGGTGGCCCTGGCAGGGTCCGGGGATGTCATCACGCTGTCCTATGTTTCTGTAAAATTTGCAAATGATATTAAACTGCAGTCAGCGGGCGCTGCTGACCCCAGCCCCCCGCACCGCAGCTTGCCCTCCGCACACTTCCCATCACACCAGGCGGCCTCTGGGGTTACACTCTTAGATCCAAGTGCAGCGAGCCTGAGCTGAGAGTGTATACAATCGGGGTTCGCTTCCATGCGTAATGAAATTTTGCCAGCCCTGCCCATGCAGAAGTGGCTTCCGGGCATTCTCTACTGCCCTTTGGGCCCGCTCACCCGATACAAGGGTGCAGGCCAAGGTCACGGCACTGCGTAGACAGAGCCCGGGGCCCAGACCGGACATGCGCGGAGGGAAATCAAGCTTGAGGTATGGAGCTGGGAGCTGGTCTATGGGCATTTTCTCAAGCATCAGCTGTGTAGATTTATGTCTCTATAAGTTTATTATTAGCAGATGTGACAGGCAGCTAATGAATAAAAATGCATTTTTCTGGATTGTGTGACCTGTGCAGTATTTGTCTGCTCTTTACGACTTGTTATCTGTTATGATTTCTTTTCTTATTTGAAATATTGGTTTTGGTACTGAATTTTGTGTTCATAATATTGCCGTCTTTTCCTTAAAATGACTCCTGAAATGCTACAAGCGCCAGGCCCCATCCCGCTGAGCTCTGGCCCTGGGTGGATGTGAGAAATGAAGAGGGGAGGGCGCTCAGTGGGCGGGCAGGGAACTCGTGGGGGGTGAGGGGGGCATTTAGAGGCGCTGTGCAGAGGGAAGGAGGGGTGAAGCCACAAGTGGGGACAGTGGACAGGGCTTTGGACTGGGAGCCCGGGGGCCCAGTAGGGATGTCCAGCTCTGCCTCTCATCTTGTGTGTGGCCCTGGGCAAGCCCATTCCCTCTGGGGTTTCTTCGCCTGTGTAAGAGATGTATGTGGGCGACCTCTAAAGGCAGACAGGCTCTGCGAGGCAAGGCTTCTGTTGTCCTAACCACCAAGGGGAGGGATGGAGTCAGTGCTGTCAGTGGCTGGTAGAGCCATTGCCCAAGGGAGGAGAGAAGGCAGTTCCAGCAGTGTGTCCCTCTGATGGGACTGCGGTTGCCAGAAACCCCAGCAGGAACCCCGGTACCCACATGGCAGGTGAGGTCTCTACAGTCACTTGCTCACGTCTTTTCACTCTTCTTCAGCAACCGCACACGGGGAAGCCCCTTGTGCTAGGCCTACACTGGGGCCGGAGAGACAGAAAAGAAGGAGACGCAGCCCTGCCTGCGAGGAGCTGGCACCACAGTGGGGAGACAGAGCACCCATCAAGGAGCCTGTGACAGAGGCGTCCGTGCTCTTGCAGGGGCTTGTCCACCTCCGGCGAGGCTGCTCGGTGATGCTGGAGAGCATGGATGTGTGGGGTCCGTGATCTGACCTTGACTGTACATTTGAGTGACTGGAGAAACTTCTGAAATAAGTCTGTTACCTGGACCTGCCTCTGGAAAATCTTAATTAGTCTGAGGCTGGACCTGGCACCAGCATTTTAAAAAGCCCACCAGGCGATCCTCGCCCGCAGCCAGGGTTGAGGCCCCTGTTCCACCCAGCACTTCTCGGCCTGAAATGTGCACAGGAATCCCTTGGGGAGCCCTGGTCAGTGCAGATTCTCACTTCCTAGGTCTGGGTCGAACCCACAATCAGGCGACGCTGACACTGAAGCTGAAGCAGCGACACTGAGATCTGGCCTCGTCACGGCTCTGATCTCATCTCCCCCCGACCCCGCCTCGCTCTCCGCTCCAGCCCCCCGGCCTCCTTGCAGATCTGGGAGCCCTCCAGTGCTCTCCCTTCTTGGGATCTTTGCACACACTTTATCTGGAACATTTGTTTCCCATATGTCCACGCGGTTTGCTCCCTCTCCATTCAGATCTCTGCTCAGATGCCTCCTTGTCGGCGAGAGCTTTCTCTGGCCATCTGACCATCTGACACAAAATAGCCCCCCCACCCCTATCATTGTCGTTCCCCGTCACCCTGCCTTTACCTGTCTCCAGCACTGATCACCACGTGATAACTGATCACAGATCTCGCGTCTGAGTTTATCATCTGCCTTCCTTACTATCATATCAGTGCCGAGAGAGCAGGCACTTGTTTCACTCCCTCTGATAACCCTCCACGTGGAACAGTATCTGGCAGTAGAAGACACTCGGTAAATATTTATTGAATGGGGAAGCGGGGGAGAGAGTGGGAAAAGGGATAGTTACAACTTGAGACTCACAGACTTGTTTAGCCTGTTAAGAGCCTCACAGATAACATTAGTCACTGGTTCTCAGTGAGTTTGCTCCTGGCATTTAGGGTGGATAATTCTTTCATCATATGACTCTGTCCCCTGTGTTGTAAGGCATTTAGGATGGATGGCCTTACCCACTAAATGCCAGTAGCATCCCAAGTCACTGGGACCCCCTAGGTGAGAATCAGGCTCCAGCCCAGAACCACTAATCTAGCTAATTGATTATGAACCTATTTGCCTAATATACATAGCAAATTAATCTGAGAACTGAAAGCAGAGCTTAGGATTCTGGACTCGAGCTTATGGTAGACTTTTTTATTTCTTTATTTAATTTTTTGCTATAGCCTCACCATGTTGCTTTCAAAGAAAGTCCCCTGGAAGGACCTGCTGGATGGGGCTGTGGTAGTCATGGTTCCCAGGTAGGACTTGCAACCAGAGAGTTTCAGGAGCTGTTCTGCCTGACCATGGGGCGGATATCAGAGTGTGCAGGGTTTGTGGAAGCTAGACTGAGCTAGAGGAAGCAGGGGGCATCTATTTCTCCTGTTTCACGCTGGCCGCTGGGTGTCCTGGAGAGGTGAGTGCCTCTGGGACCCACGGAAAAGCATCTTGACTGAGTCATTTTTCAAACCTTCCTGGTCTGTTAAACAAGGAAAATGGATTTGAAATTGAACAAACATTGGTACAGCTTTGGAAAACCACTTATATTAATCAACACTGATTTTATTTTTCAAAGTTACATAATGGTGCCGTAAGTTCTCCTACTAAGCACGGACCATGGGACAAGTTGGAAGTAATGAGCCTTGCCCGTGGCTCCTTGGGCGGGACCAGGGGGTCTGATGACTGGTTTCTCTAGAACTTCAGACAGGCTTTCTCTTGGGGCCTCGTACATGGATTCCCCTTCAGCTGGGACCCATTTGGTACCTGGAGAGTCTCCATATGTGTTGGAGGGAAGCTGATGTCCCTGGGCCTTGGGGTCCCATGAGGATCTGTTCAGAACAATAAAGAAGCTAAGTCAATAAAACCTGGCAAAACACTGCCCTCTCCTCTAGTGTGGACCTGGAGCCCCGTGGAAACTTCTTGGATGCACAGTGATTTGGGTGGGAGGGAACTTGGGTGGATGAGCTGAATGTGGCAACTTTTGTGCGTTTCCATGAGAAGATGAGGAACTGGGGTTACTTCCTTTGTCCAGAACACGATGATCAGTGAGAGGCTGCACATCTCATGCACATGACCCAAGCCTGCTGCTCTGTGCCTGGCACATAGTAGGAATACAACGTAAGTGCTGTCTGAGTTAAAACAATTGAATGACTGAGCTCAGGTGCCTCTCTGTGGGCCCCTAGGCCACTCAGGGTGTGGAGCAGGGATGTGTGAGCTGTGTGGAGGCTGCAGACAAGGTCCCCACAGCTTCACTCCCAGCTTGTTGGTCCAGCCAGACCCCTGGAAGCCTCAGAGGAGCTTAGAGCTGCAGCTGAGGGGTGGGGTGGCTTCTCCTCCCTAGACATGGAGAATGTGATATTCTAATTCTTGAGGTCATTCCTTTCTTCAACAGATAGCTCAGTACCTACCTACCGTGCTCAAAGTTGATGTGAACCTGTGTCCGCCTGGGCAATGGGCACACCAACAGTCTTGCCTTAGAGGGACAAGGACACCTGAGGAGGACCCTGTGTGGTGGAAAGGGCCCTGTCTGGGCCCTGGGGACCCTCTCAGCTCTCTCACCTGAGAGAATCACTCCCTCACCTGGGCTCCGTTCCCCCATTTGAAAAACTAGAAGGTTGAATGAGATCCCTCCACGCCCCTCCCAACCTGACATTTTTCAGCAGTCAGATTCCTGAAGCTGGGGGCAGCCCTGGCCTCTGGCTGCACTGACGTGGCTACTGCGGGCAGGGATGGCTCTGGCTCCCTGAGGGATGGGCATCACATGGGCACCGCATGGGCAGCTCTGCTCAGGGCCTGAGGGTGGAGCTGGATCCACCCTCTCCTGAAGGAACCATCCCATCATTTACTCAGTACTTCTGTGGTCCTGCCAACACTGCAGACTCTGTGGGGGAACAAGGACATGACACAGGGTCGTGCCCCCCTCAAGGCGCTGCTCAAGTTGATGACACGGCCATGTGTCCCTGAAAGAGCAAGGGCAGATTCCAGCGGGACAGACGAGCAAGCGGAGAAGAGGCTGCGGGCATGGGGAGCGATCTCTCTAAGAAGCATCAGGAATCCCATTAGACAAACAGAAATATTTGTGCAGGTTTCTGCTTCTCCCTGAAATGTATTTTGTCCGGAGCTGTGATTCCTGAGCACAGCGGCACAGCACGCACGCCCATGTCATGCGTTCGCACTGGGAGGAGACACTGCGCACCTGCCCTGTGCCAGGCCCCCAGGATCCAACAGCAAACCGGGTGGACAGAGAGCTTACCGTGGAACTGGGAGGAGGCCGACCCCACCGGCCCCACCAAGGGACTGCCTTGCTTCGCTGCTGAAGTGTTCTGTTTCCCCTGGGGACGATTTTGGTCATTTTTCAGAGGAAATATTTTCTTACATCACGTCCTGACAACCACTGCACACATGACAGATGGGCAGAGTAAAAGAAAACAGTATAAATTTGGGTGCTGGACAGTCTGCCAGATTCTGTCGCTAGGGAAGTCACTCAATCCCAAAACACCAGCCTCACTGTAAGATTGTAAAATCGGCCTCAGCAAAATTGCAGATGACCATGGTCAGGGAAACTGTAACTGTCATACCTGCTCTTGCTGAGAACTGACTGTGTCAAGGAGGGCTGTCTGCATGGGAAAGGGCTGACCAGGAAGGGCTCCTTCCTCTGCTCTCAGTCATCAGCTTTGCGGATCTTGGCCCAAAGGATACTGATCACTCATCACTCAGCGAGTGCTGGGCTTTGAAGATGCTCAGAGCTGCCACCTCTTCCGCTTGAAGCCACAGCCACAGGTTTGCTGAGGACAGGATGGTCTTCAAGGTGGATAGAATGGAGAAGGGGTGACAGATCTGGAAGCCAGAACTAGCCAGCCTGCGGGTGCACAGCTGGGGGGATTTGGCCAGTGCAAATAAGCCGTGTCATGCAGCCAGGAGCTGAGAGGGTGGAAAGCAGGGGGCGGGAAATGGTTGATGGAGGGTGTTTTAGTAGAATGTGGATTTTATTTTTTGGGTTTAAGGAGCTTTAGAAAGTTCCTGAACAATATGGGGGAAAATAAACACAACTGTGTTTGAGGACAATTCATTTGTCAGCCATGGGGTAGGAAGATGAGCTTGGAAGCGGAGATTTAGGTCCTGGTTCCTCTCTTAGTTCAGAGGAGAGGCCTTGGACTGGGAGGCTGACAGTGGAAGCTCAGGAGAGTTTGTAGCGCAGAGACAGGGATGAGAGCCGCAGCAGGGGGCGCACCGAGGGTTAACCTCAGGACCACCTGGGCTCCTGGCCTCCAGGGAGAGGGGAGCAGCAATCAGCCCCCCCCCCCCCCCCCCCCCCCCGCCCCGCATCAGCCGCTGACTCAGCATCACCCAATCATCCTAAAGTGGGCCTCATCAGAGCACTCGGAGCCGAGTGGTCCGCCGTGATTGTGTGCTCTCCTGCTAATTAACTTAGACCCCCCTGAGGAAGCAATCCGAGTGCCCAGCCCCCCCCGCCCCCCCCCCCCAGAGTGCGGAGACCAGGCGCAGGCAAGCCACAGGTAAAACTCTGCAAGCTCTGGTGGTATCGCAGGAAGGAATACACCGTCTCTTTTGTGTGGTGAGCCGTGGTTGTGTCTTCGGCAGCTGCCCTGGGCAGGAGGGTTGGAAACAGAGACATTTTGCAACAATCCTCGTCTTTGTTTTCCCCTCCCTGAAGCGGAGCAGCGGCCTCGGCTGCAAATCAAGACCGGCTTGCACCTGCCGGGCGCAGGTGGCCAGAGGTGGCTCTGGCCGAGCATCAGTCCTTTTCTGCCACACCCTGGTGTCCCCAAGTCAGAAGGTCTTTGTGTTAACTTTGGCCACAGAGGAAAAATACACCTCTCCCAGTAAAGCAGGTCCCCACCCATGGCCTCTGTTGCTTTCTGCTCACCCAGGGAGCCCTCCATCCCAGCCCAGGAGAAGGCTTCCTCCTCTGACCCCTTGAAGACTAGGCTCACTTGGCATCTCACCTGTGCCACTTGCCCTTTTTCTTTCTTTTTTTTATTTTCTCAGGTCCGAGACTACTCTTAGCCTCCTCCAATAAATTCACTCATTGAAAGGGATGACTGTGTCTTACACTTAGGGTGACATGTAATCTTTCATCTAACCCAAGACACTTCCAAGAGTGATATAGATGTCACCAAGGCCTGATTATATTTTCTTGACACTCGCTGATCCTATACATTCTGACGCTAACTGCAAGCCTGAGGCCTTGTTCCCTGTAGCAGGCTGGGGAGGCCGGAGCTCACACTGCCAGGAGCACCCCCCCCCCCCCCCCCAGTGACAGGCAGGACTGTGGATGGATCCCAGCTTCCTCTGCTTGGACCCTCCCAGGTGTGTTCCACACAGTCGCCCAGAGATCCCCAGCTGCCCACCGTGGGAACCTGCTCACTAATAGACCCTGGCTTGGCTCCTTCCCTTCCTGTGTCATTTCCCCACCCTCCCCTGTCACCTCCCAAATAAACTACTTACATTCAAATCTTCGTGCCAGGGATAATCCTGGGCCCATGGGGATGTAGGGTGACTCTACTCAAAGGCTCTTGGTCTGGCACTGCCTAGCATGCCGCTGGCCCAGAGCACTCACCCACATTTTGCCAAATGAATGTCTGAATGAAGAAACAAGAACCCCAGTGTGTGCCAGTGAGAACATGCGAACCAGCTTCTGGTGGCACGAAGGGAATTATTCATTTCCCTTGCCCATTCTTGGCCCCCCCTCCTGTGTAACTGGTTCACAGCTTCTCTCCCCCCCCCCCAACAGCTCCATCCCCATTCTCATAGGCAGTGGTCCACTTTGCTTCTTATTTCACTGTGAACTACAGGCCCCCGCCTCTCCCACCCTCTGCACGGCCCCCCGGCGCTCTGCCTGCCCCTTGGTACCGCAGGGGACTGTGGGCTGGCCACACTTCTAAGGCCCTTTCCGCCCCTGGGTCTCTCGCCTGGGTCCCAGCACCTCTGCCCCGGTCTTTGCTCATTTATTGTCTCTTGGGGAAGCCTTGCCCAGGTAAAAATTGCACGGCCCTCTACTCCCCATTCCCTATCCTCTGCCTACATTTCCTCCAGAGCCCTTCTAACCACCCGACACCCTGTATATTTTGCTTGTCTTTATTGTCTAACCCCTGAAATGTGCACTCCGTGTGGGCAGGAATCTTTGTTTCGTTTATTGCATTAAAAATGATAAAGGAAACAAGAAAGGCGGGTAGGCTGGCAGTCGTTGGGAGCGAGAGAATGAAAAGCATTTAGAATGTAAGACCAGGAATGGACCTTAGAGGTCAATCTAATCCAGCTCTCTCATGTTATAGATGAGAAAACACAGGCCCTAAGGCTCCCAGGTTAGACAGAGAGCTGGGACTGGAACCTCCCGTCTCAGGTCCCCAGTTTGGGGTGAATTCCACAGCTGATCACGGCGGGCCAGGAGTCTCCTCTCTAGTTCTGTGATCCTCTGGGGTTACTGCCAGTGCTCCTGTATGTCAGTCATTGGTCGCATTTCCTGCTGTGGCATTACCTCCCCATAGAACTAAAGCCCTCGAGATCACAAACCAGGGCTTCTTCCTCTGAAATCCCCAATGCACAGCCCAGTGCTCAGTGTGGTGTGAGCTGGAGACCCTGGGAAGGCTTCCTGCCCCCTCTATGCCCAGGACTGTAAAAATAGCCACTGCTACTGAGAACCTTCCCTACTCCAGGGACTCAAGGTACGTAGCTGCATCAAGGAGGAGCATCTAGGGAGGTAGTTTTCCCATTTTATGGCTGAGAACATTGAGGCTCAGAGAGCAGAGCAGGCTGTCTCAACGCCGATCACGCACTAGTCAGTGGCAGTGGCAGAATTCATTTCCAGTGCATGGCGGATAGAGAGCCACAGGCTGGGCAGTGGAGGAGAGAGGGCAGGTTAAGGAACGAACATTTGATACCTACTCATTCCCTGATGCCTGAAAGGCCCCCAGGAAGGGACAAAGCTGTCCTTTGAGCAGGGCTGAGCTCAAGGGCTCAATGATGGAGATAGATTCTTTCCTGAGACAGAGTTTGGATCAGGTAAAGGAGTGGGAAGGTGGTGCTAGGTATGGCAACAGGCAGGGGGCCCGGTGGGTGCAGAGGCTACGGGAATGGAGAGCAGGGGCACAGAAGACAAATTCTGCCCAGGTCACAAGTTAGCTGATGGCACAGGACAAGAAATCAACAAATACTGATTGATCAGTTGGTTGATTAGCTCTGACATATCCCACTCTAGGCCCCAAAACAGCCCCAAGGTGCCGACCGTCTGCTTGATGTGGGATTTTAGTGGCTACAATTTTCCAGCTGGAGCCAAATAGAAAGTCACACTGAGCTGGAGCACTCTGCTGGCAAGTCAATCTCACAGCCTCGGTGGCCATCCACAAGCGGGCATGGGTAAGGCTCGGTCAGTTTCCTGGCTTGACCCTCAGGGCCTCAGCGGCAGGTGCTGATGGATAGGCTAAGGTTCAAAGGCGAGCATCACACTCCCTCTCCAGGACCAGATCAGTATTTAACAACTTTATAGGCAACTCAGCGCAGGGAGGGCCTGGCCTGACTTGGTGGCTCCGGGCCTGAGTGAGACCTAGGACGCTCCAGCCACCGGAGGGACAGAGGAGCAGAGGACTGAGATCTTCGGCTTCACTGAAGGGAGAACAGCCTCAGGAACAGGCAGCCACCGGGGAAAGGGATCCGACAGAGGCCACGGTGGAACCAGAGACGCACCCGCGCCCTTTCGTGTGTGTCCCTGGGCCTTGCACGGCGGCCACACTGAACAAAGCGGGTGCGCACGTGTCTAACTCGGCACCGAGGGTGGCCTGTGTGTTCTGTAACGGCAGCCCCAGCGCCCTCACACGCCCAGGGCACGCTGCGCATCACTAAAGCGGGGCCACCTGGGCAAAGGCGTAGCTGGAAGCACACCCAGGAAAGGCTCCCATGTTTCCGAACTAGAAGGACTTAAAAGGAGATCGTGCGCCAAGTCTCACGACACTGCAGCTCCCAGGACTCGCGCTGGAAGGAAGTGGCTGGTACAGCAATTTCGGAACAAGAGAACTACACCGTCGCCTGGAAGAAAAGGGATTTGTAACAAGAAAAGAGGGGGAAAAATCCCTTAAAGTGTGATACCAGTGAGTTTCTCCCTGGGCTGCTGCCTTCGCTCGGGTCTTTATTCTTCCTCTCCCAGGCTCCTACGCTCACCTCTTCAAACAAGTTTTTAAGAATTATGAGAATATTTTAAAATACAATAAAATACAGAGAAAACCATAACATGCCTACCACCACAACTTAACATATGTTCACATTCTATTATTATATGCATATGTATTATATACATACAGATAATTATATACATTATATACATGTACATTCATTATATCTAATCACACCATAAACACAACACACGTTATATAATTACACTTATACATTATATAATTACATTATGCACACCAATACATTATATGTAATCTTATAGTTGAAGCTCCTTTCCACCTCCCTGCAATCCCATCCCCATCCTTCCTGTTCCAGTTGCTACTATCCTGAAATTTCTCTGCGTTTTTCCCAGCCATGTTATATAATTGGTCTCATACGGAGGATACTTTTTGTAACTTTTCACTCAACATTATGTCATCGAACTGTAGCCATATCAATACATGTTGATCTAGTTTATTATTTTCACTGGATTAATTTTAATTTCATGTCCCCTTTGAAGTCCATTGTATTAGTCCATTGCTAGGGCTACCATAATAAAGTACCTTAAATGGGTGAGCACAAGGGCTCAGTGAGTGAGCTTAAAATAGTGGAAATCTATCTTTTAGCAGGTCTGGAAGGTAAAAGTCTGAGATCAGGGTGTCAAGAATGTTGGTATCTTCTGAGGCCTGTCTTGCTGGCTTGCAGATGGCTGTCTTCTCCCTGTGTCTTCGTGGTCTTCCCTATGTGCCTCTCTGTGTTCTTATCTCCCCTTCTTATAAGGACACCAGTTATAATTTGTCAGGGCCCACCCTGTTGATCTCATTGTAACTTCATTACCTCTGTAAAGATCCATCTCCAAGTACAGTCACATTCTGAGGTACTGGAGGGTTAGGACTTCAACATAGTAACTTCAGGGAGGACACAAGGCAGCCCTTAAGAGCCATAATTTTGGTGGTCATTTTGGTGTTCTTATAAACCATGCTGTAATGAACATCTTCGTCTATGTCTCGGTGAACACATGGAAGAGAGTCTCCTGGGATGATGCTGGGAAGCGGAGTGCTCGATGCAGTGATGTGCCCCTGGCACGTTTATTAGATGTGCACAAATTGCCTTCCAAAGCAGCCCTATAATTTATATTCTCACTACCAGCGTGTGAGTGTTTCGTAAGTGCTTGGTTTCATCAGATGTTAAAATTTTGCCAGTCTGATGATTATGAAATGGCAACGTGTTGTGGTCTTAATTTTATTTTTCCTGATTGCTAATGAGGTTGATGTCTTTACATGTATTTATTAGGTTTTCCAATCTGCAAGTTGCCTGTTCATATAGCTTTGCCTATTTTCCTATTCTGTGCTTTCTTTATTGATCTGCAAGAAATTTATATATATTCTGGATACCGCCTTTCAATGAACTATAGTAACCTCTGTCTGGTCTCCTTGCTTCCAGTGTCTGCACTTATCAATTACTCTTCAAGGATCTTTACCGTCTTCCCAGAGACCGTGGGATAAAATTCAGACGTGGTATGGCCTTACAGGCCCTCACAGTCTAGCTGGAACCCAGCTCTCCAGCCTCATTTCCTCACCACTACCCCCATAGACTCCAACCTCCCAGGACAGCCCAGTGTCCAGAACATCCTACACATTTATGCTCCCGGGACTTTGCATGCTGCTCCTGCCGCTGGGGTGCCTGGCTTTTTCTTTGCTGACGGCAGCAATTAGACCTGCCCTTCCACATCCAGCTCTGATGTCAGCTCTCGGGTGAGATCCACAGTTCCCAGCAAAGAGGATATCGTGGGCATGCCATTACCACGCCACCTGCCACTTGCTGCTGGAGTTGGTTGGTGAATTCCATTTCCTTGGCTGGAATGTGAGACCCAACAAAAGCAAGCCACTTTTCCCCTTTCTTCATCTTCATGTTCTCAGTATTGGTACACGGTAAGTGCTTGATATTTGCTGAATTTTATTTTTTAAACCCTGGGGTGTTATTTAAAAGGTTACAATTGTTAATGGGTAGGCAGCAATAACAGAATAGTTCAGCCCATCCTTCCTGTCTGAATTTCGCTTGTTAACCCTAAGGTCTTCAGCTTGAGTCCATAAAACAAACTCCACAGGGGCTATGATGGCAGAGATGTGGCTTAGCAGCTGCATGAGGCCAGGCTGGAGGGGATTAGGAGAAATCTCGTTGTGAGAGAGGTGTTTGCTGTAAAACTACAGTGACGCCAAGAGAATAGTAATGGAAATGTAGTGTCTAGAATGAGACAATACTTCTATTGTTCTCATCAACTTATCGTTGGAGTGTTGTGTTCTGAGCACCATACTGAAGAGAGAGGGATGGAGACCAACCAGAGGTACTGTCAGGAGGGCGACCAGGAGGGTAAGGGGGGAAGATTTCCTGTCACCTGAGGTAGGACTGCCAGAGCCAAGGCCGTTTATCCTGGAGGCTGGAAGAAACTGCTTTCCTGTACTGTGCACGAGGACTGCCTTCTGGAACCAGGAATGGAGATGTCCTGTATCATTCCAAAAGATGCAACCAGAGCTGGTGAAGGAAAGTTACAAAGATGGATTTCTGCTTAAAAGATCAGGGCATCTGAAGCATCCAGAGCATTGGAGGTAGATTGGCTGCTTCGGGGAGTGAAGCCCACTCCGAAAGGGGACGTATCTATCTACACAGTGACTGGATCACCAGTTGGTAAGGGGCGATGTCCAAGGGGGTTGGGGGTCAACTGGTGGTTGGCTTTAGAATAAATGACCCTTAAGGTCTTTTCCAAAGCTGAAATTTCACAGGTTCATGACGTAGAGTCAGATAGATCTAACTGGGACCAAAGTCTCAAAGCACCTCTGAGTCTCCTTAAATGAACGTTACTCTGACAGGCAGGGCGTCTGGCTCACAGTCTTTCACTGGCCCCCACCCCCCAAGCCGTCTTCTCAGTCCATGTGCTGTCTGTGCTGCTCACCTCCAAAGATCTCCTGCTCTGTTCTCTTGGGTACCTAGTCACGTGGCCCAGACCTAGACCAAGGGCTGTGAAACTTTATGTACAGATTGTCAAAAACACAGGTTCCTGGGCTACAGAAGTGAAGCACATGGTCTGGGCTAAGGCCGCTCAGCACGCTGCACCCCCGCGGCCCGGCGATGGGTCTGGGGATTGGCATGCGAGCAAATCAGAGCCGATGAGACACCTGAGGCCCCCTAGGGTAGATGCTGACATTCTTTTTCTTGGCTGGGACATCAGTAGGTCTGAAGCTGCCACCACTGCTCTCTTGTCACCAGGAGGAGACTAGAAGCAAAGCCCAAATGTGGGAAGATGGGTTGAGAGATTGAGAAAACCTTGTTTGAATGACCCAATTTGAGTTCTGAATCCAAATGCACCTAAAGCCGACTCTCCCTGGGTTTTGTGGTTATCTGAATGAATTAATGTTGTATTTTGCTTAGGCCATTTGAGTTCAGTTTCCTGTCACCTGAAAGTTCCTAAGTAAACAGACCTAAATGCCGCTCTTCGCCTGCAGATTCGATGGGGCTGGGCCGTCAGGAGAAGAGGGCTTAGCTGGTGCAACTTGTGCCCTCGCAAAGGGGCATGGCTGCCATCCCAGCCCCGGGGGGATCGGCATCCATCTATTGTGGGTCAAGGATCCATTAGGCGCCAAGCATGATGCCAGATGCCACTGTGATAAACAGAAACAGGAGACTTGGTTCTTTGCCTCTAAGAGTTTAGGCTCCACTGGGTGCAAGGCAAGGCTGGCTGAGTGTCAGGTGAGTGACGTGAGGGAATCACTGTGCCCTGCGATGGCCGAGGAAAGCTTCCTGGGCACAAGGGCTTGAAGGGGGCCTTAGGAGTTTATAAGTGAAGAAAGGAATGGGGGGGGCTTTATTACAAGCTGGAACACCATCTCCCAGCATCTTATGTAAACTGTGAGCAGTATATAAACCATACAATGAAAACAGAGTTAGGTAATTCCATATAATTATATCATGTATTATGCTTTGGATAATATAATTATACAGGCAGATGTATCTGGGCAGAAAGATGAAAAAAAACCTAAGAGCCTAGGAAGTAGAAACCTTTTGGGTTACTAATACACTAACCCTACAGGGCTAACAGCGGCATAAAATGTTTAATTGGATAAACTGCATGCTTTGAAAGTTGCCCGGTCGTGTGTGTTTCTGCCGCTTTGCAGGGTAATTGCCCTGCTGGTTCTGGAACAGGGCTTGCCTCCTCTGAAACCGATGGTAGACTGAATCCTCAAAGCCTCTCTCTTACTTTCCTGGGAAACCTGGGTACAGTTAACTCTGGACCATACTCTGCTCATTCTTGATTCTAGAAAGAGGTTTAAGAGGGTCGCATCCATCCGGCCTGCTCTCCTGCCTCTCAAATCAGGATGACCCCGCTTCCTACCAGCCCTGAAAACCCTGGGACAGTACCTAGAGTCACTTCTACCCTTTCACGGGGGTGATTTGGAAACTTGGTGCTGGCTAGTTTCGTGCGGACTCCATAGATCACACCAGCAGACCCTTGTTTTACTTGTTTCTAGTCTAACTATGCAGCTAATTCATAAGGGCATTGAAGAGAAAGGACCACTTTTTTTGCCACCCTAATGTCCATTGCCCTCTTTTCAACCTAAAGTGCCACCCAGTGCTTGTACATAGTAGGCACTCAAGTGAAGTTTGCTCAAGAAACCGATACTTGCATTTAATTCTGCCCTTAGTGTTTGGAAACTCGTCTTAGTCCTGGCTGATGAGATTTACAGCTGGAGTCTGATCGTGGAGAAACAGGTCTTTAACCTTCCCCCATGTCACTTTCCATCACCAGGTGGGCACCTGGGAGCCCCCTCCCCTTGAGACCTTCCTCAGTCACTGTCCCCCAGGTCCAGATGCTGCCCCTTGAATGCACCCCAGCAAGTCCTTTTTCCCTGGGTCACCATCACTTTTCAGAGTGGAGATCCTGAGCTTGGCACACTTGCTCATATGTCAGATGTCATTAGGCTAAACCAGCGATTTTCAACCCGCATGCTGCAAGAATTTTTAAAACCCGCACTACCTGACTGTTTAGTCAGGGGCTCGGACCTCTTTTCCCTTAGATTATCAGATAAAAAAATGACAACAGTCAGCACAACAATAGCTGAACGGTGGGAAGAAATCAAAATATACCTATTATTTTTTGTCAGATAGGCAAAAATATATTTCTTGGCGTGCTGTAGATTTTAGTAATTAGTTTATGCGAACCATGAGATGAAAAGTTGAAAATCCCTGGGCTAAATGACCCACAGGAGTGAGGCTAGGGAGGGGCACAGGGGTGAAAGGGATAGACATCTATATTCTGTCTCAGAAAAGAAGTACAAATTCTTTAAAAGCATGCTTTATGGAGGTTTATGGCAGCTCCCGTGGCAAATGGCCAAGACCGCAGCAGCCTGTCTCTGATGCCCAAGTTTTCATCTTTGGGATGAAAGCAGTGTTTCATGTTACACTAAAGACTCCGACCCATTGCATGGAACCATTATGGTGTATTATTAGCTAGGTGTGAATGAGTTTGCACGGGCTTTTCAGTGTTTCCATGACAAGAGGGAGAGGGCGCAGAGGAGGGGAGACCAGTCAGGCCGCATTGCTGGAGGGGAGGGTTTCCCTCCACCAGGAATCTGCTAAGGACGCAGGGTGCCTGGAGGTGACAGGCAGGGGGGTGAGTAAAAGAGCACTCCTAGCGTGGCCCTGAGTTTGAGTGAGGGGAGTAACCCAGCCACGGGACCCCATCAACATGCCTCATTCGTGCTTCCTTCGCTGATTCAACACACTTACCAAGTGGTTAATAGGGACGGTCACTTAGCAGCTGTCACTTTTTAAGGTGATAGAGGTTACTGTGACTATCCACGCTGAGACAATGGACAAGCCTGATGTATGGTCACCTTTGCAATACCTGCAAAACTTCACGCAGGACCCTGCTGTCCTTGAGACGCTGCGAATGAGATGCCGCACAATGGCAGTGATGGCAGTCACAGCAAACACTTAGGGAATGTTTTTTATGTACCAGGCACTTTAATAAGGGCTTTTGGTGGCTCATTCCATCTTCCCTGTGCTTATTGATGTTCGTCCCATTACACAGATGTGAAAACTTGCCAACACCACATGCCTGGGCAGAGGGGGAGTCGAAACTGCAGGCCAGCTGGCCGGCTATGGAGCCACACACTCTTCTGACCAACAGGAGGAGACACAGTGTCAAGGGTTCCGAGGAGGGAGGCACGCTCCCATCTGGGGAAACCACGGTGGGCTTCCTGGCACAGGAAGCATTTAGCTCTGTGGAGGAGATGAGAGGAGAGCTTTCAGGAGGGAAAGTGGTGGGATCAGAGGCAGAAACACAGAAAGAACACAGGCATGCTTGGAAAGAGAAAGACTTAGGTTTGGGCCAGGGCATTCTGGAAACAATAATAGCTAACAATTACTGAGGGCTTAATGAGGACTGTGTCTTTCCATCGCCACAGGAACCGTGTGAGGTTGCAACTATTTTTATTCCCAATTTACAGACTGAGCTTTGAGAGGTTAAATCATTGGCTTCAGGTCATCACTGGTGCGAGGTGGTGCAGGGAAGCCCATCCCGGCAGCCTGGCTCCCTGGGCGCAGTCTTCATTCTTATACCATAGCTCCTGCTGTGGGGTGGGTGGCACAGGGCACCTGTGACCCTAAGTAGGCTCAGTGGGGCTTACTTTATCACGGACACAGCGTAAGGACGTGGAGGGGAAGGGGCAAGGGCCTGCTGTTGACACTGTGCTGCGTGAGAGAGTCAGGGAGACTCTTTCTCCCGGGGCTGCGTTGGCTTCTGGTTTGTTGGCGGGAGTGTTGGCCGTGGGTGTCCTGCCTCACATCCAGCTCCTGAGCTCGAGCAATTTCTCACGAAGCCCACGGTATGACTTTCATTTCCCTTTATGTAAACAAATGAGACTCTCTAAGCAAGGGCTCAGGATATTAGAATATTAAGTAACTTAGTTGACTCTGTCAAGAGGGTCAGGAAATGAGATGAATGTGCATCATTACAGTCCCCAGGGTGCCTGGGAACCCGCTGCCGCCCACTGCTGCGGAAATCCTGCTTCCCTCCAAGTCCTTTTAGGAAAAGGGCTTTTCTAGAAAAGAGAAGGGGAAATGCCCTTGATGCGTTTTGAACCAGATGGAAAGGACTCCTTGCTTGACGCTGCAGGTCTCCAGCTGCGGTCCCCAGCAGGCCGAGGCTGTGGGTTGGTTCTCAGATGAGTCAGCAAGGAGCAGGCTCATGGGCAGGTCCCGCTCACGGGTGCGCGTTCCTATTTCAGCGAATGCCAGCTTCCCCCGAGGCTGGCCCTGCCACCAAAAACCTGGATGGGTCTTCCCATTGCTGGAGGGCGAGGCGACGTTGGTTTGATGTTTGCTGCCACTGTCTTGGGCACCATGCCTATGGGACAGAATTGGGCTCCCCTGGCCCAGTGACTAGGATTCTCAGTAGGGTTGGCAGCACCTGAGACCCAGTAGCACGAGGTTATATAGGCTATTACACCTTCTCTATAGGCATCAGGTCTTGGATTAAAACACACGGCCTATTCACTAACATTTGTGAGACAGCTGTGAGCAAGAGTTAGAGACACACGCATATCCAAGTGCACTGAATAGTTTTCCACCAATTCAGATGTTACCAATTACTATCATGGTTTCTACCCAGCTTTAGAGAAACTTCATCCACTCATTTATTTATTCAACATTTAGTTAATAAATGCCTCTGTCGGGGACTAAGCTCGCTGGGGGGGTCAGATTTGAAAGTCAGCAACCACCCCTGCCCTTGTGGAACCTGCTGAGTCCAGGGGGCGGGGGACAGAAAGTGGACAGTCTCACAGGCAATAGATGCAGAGGGTGAGAAGGTCCGCGGGGAGAAGCTGGGCGTTGAGGCACCCAGACCTTCCAGCCTGCACACGAGGTCTGGGTAAAATGCCTCTGTACATTTTTTTCTCTATAAAACTGCAGGGTTTGTGCTGCTGTGTCTGAAAGCCATTTCCAGTGCTGTTATAACTCTCAGGGGTTATAGCACATCTTTTCACTGGGTTGACTTATTTGCCCCAAACGTATGATAAATTCCAGCCTGACTCCTGGAGCATTTCAAGAGATGTTTTGTGATGATCCCAGAGAGAACGAGCTGGAGGACCCCTTTCTCCCAGCCTGCTGCTTAGCAGCTGTGAATGGCAGAAAGGGGCCCACCAGCCGCTGCAGACGCCGCTCCTCCTGGAGGCTGCAGCTGCAGCGAGCTCAGTCAGGGCAGCGAGTTGCCTGCATCTTCCCTATAAATTGAACCTAATTAGGGAGGGATACGGGTTTTCTTCCCCTAACATTAGGAGGATGGGGTGTCTCTTCTTGCCCAGGAACAGATGTTTCCCAGAGTCCCAGCTCGGTGCTCCATCACCACCCTCCCAGCCCAGGTTCTGAGCCAGCCCAGCAGGGATGAGAGTCCTGTGCCTCAAAAGTTTCATGATTTCCAGCTCCTCTGCCCGGAGTCTCACTGATTGTCCTGACATGGGCTCTAAATAGACACGCAGCAAAAAGTGGGAGCAACTCATGGCTTCCCCACCGCTCTGCACTGAGACTTGAAGTATCGGAATACTGGCTTTCCCCTGTCTCAGCTGCCATTGCCTCTCTCGTAGACATGGAGAAATAGGAGTGGCCTGAGTGTCACTGACTCTGACTCACCCACCAGGCCATGCAGCCTGGGCTGGCAAAGCAGAGTCGGCTTCTAGGTGCCGCCATTTCTCTTCCTGCACCTGCAAGTGAGGGGTTCGTGTACTTTTTCAGAATCTCGGAGTTCCCTGTCCTGGGGGCTCAGGACACAGAGGTGAAAGGGCCCTGCCTCTGCCCTCAGGGTGCTCACACTGCAGCAAGGACTATACAGAGCCTGACTCTGGTTACTGAAGCTTGCAGACCGCGATGGGAAAGGTGGACCAGGTGTTGCCTTCCTGCTGCTGCACGGGGAGGTCTGGTGGCAGCCAGCACAGTTTCTCCAGTGAAGACTGAAGATCAGCTCTGCACCGGGTCAGTGCAGGACGCAAGGAAGGGCTGGGGAGTTGGTCACATGGCACTGTTGGGTACAGGCACCCTCCTGTGGGACATAACCAGACGCAGGCTACACTGCTCCTGGGGTCTGTGTGTCAGGCTTCCAGCCAGTGGCGGAGAAGTTGCAAGGGGACCCTGTCCCTGGAAAGGGTGGGCGAGCAGCTGTGGTTCCTGGTAGAGGTGGCGGTGGGGGTGGGGGTGGGATCTGGCCTGCAGGAGGCTGGCCAGACTCTGGAGGGCACCCTCTGGTGGAAGCCTGCTGTCTGGTGATCTGGGTGACATGGGTTGCCACAGTGCGTGGTGACTTGGTGATTTCAGGCTCCCCAGACTTGCTCTTGGCACACATTCTGAAGAGGCTGGCAGCATACGCTGAACGTGGCTCCAGACTGGCCAGATTGGGCTTGGGGACTGGGGTGGGCCTGGATCTCGTATGTGTTTGGAGGGGCGTTTAGGAATCCAGTTTTGGGGATGTGTGGGAGACAGAGGCAGGGGAACCAAGGCCTAGTCATAGGCTCTCTAGCTTTGCAGATTCTTCCTAGGGAGCCCCAGTGCTCAATGGTGCCTGTGTCGCCACGTCGCAGCAGCCCCCAGGCCATGCCTACCAGCCTCTCGGGCTTCCTGCCTTCCTCCTTTCTCGTTGCTGCTGCTTGCACCACATAATCTAGCCACAAAGAATTCCACGATGACCTCCATGACCTCTGCCCCCTGGTGGTGCTCCCATGATTATATTACATTACATGGCAAAAGGGATTCTGCAGATGTAATTAAGGTTCCCAGGCATTTGCTCTCTGAATGGAGATCATCTGGGTGGGCCTAACCTAACGAGCCCTTTTAAATCAGAGCGTTTTCTCTGGCTGGTTGCAAAAGGGGAATTTAAAGATTCAAGGCACCATTGCTGGCTTTGGAGATAGAGGGGACAAGAGGAAAGGGCTTGGGAGGGGCCTCAAAAGCAAAGAACAATCCTGACTGACAGCTGCCAAGGAAATGAAGCCCCTAGTCCTACAACTGCACGAACTACAACCTGTCTACAACCTAAATGATCTTGAAAGTGGATTCTTCTCTTCCTCAAGCTCCAGATAAGCGCTCAGCGTGGCCAGCACCTGGGTTTGGCTTTTCAAGACCCTAAGCAACCAAGCCTCTCAGGCTCCTGACCTACAGAAACTGTGACATGATACATGGGTGTTGTTTAAAGCCACCAAGTATGTGGTTTGTTACGGAGCATAGAAAATGAGTGCAGATGGCCCGAACCGCACACAAACAGGAAGCCAGGCCCTAGGCCCTCCATTGACCCTACCCCATCCCTCAGGCTCTCAGCGTCCTCATGTAAGACAAGGGCTGGACTGGAGGATTTCTGACTTCTTTTCTGGTTCCAGACTCTTCAGTTCTCCCTTTAAGACCCAGTTGCCCCACGTGTCATCCAGCTCCGGTTCCCTCGTGGGCCTTCAGGGCTCTGGGCTGGTAGGCTGGGTCTTCTCTTGGTCTGTCTGTCTCCTCTCCTCTTGCTCTGGGTCCCTCCCTGTAGCCTTGCTGAGCCTGTCTTCGTAGTATCCCAGGAGCCCTTGTTTCCTCTATGAGCTCAGGCTGGGCGGCAAGTCTTTACCATTCCCTGCATCTGGTGGGTGTGAGTCCCACTGCCAGCCTGTCTTCTGCTGCTGGCCCTGCCCATCACTCAGACCCCACCTGGACATGGCCTTGGGTGTCCAGACCATGATGTCTCTGCCCTGCCACAGCCCAGGGTCCCGGTCCTGCCCAGGGGCCTGGGTGCCCCGCAGCCCTGGGTCCACCAGCCGCTCTCTGGCTTGTACAGTCTCTGCCCCTGATCAGCACCCTGTCCCGCCTCTCCCTGCTCTCCTGTGTGGCGAGATGAGCCGCTGGCACGGGACGGCATGACCTTTGGGTTTCCCCCTGGCTTCTCTGTGAGGTCAGAGGCTGCTGCCGAAGCGGCAGCCAGCACGGATGGCTCAGGCTCAGCGGTGCCCGGGGAAGAGGGACCTGGGGGCAGGACTGCTGTTTCCTGAGCGATCTGTGACTGGAGCTGTCCCTGCAGAGGGGGGGCCGGGACAGCCATGTGGGCGTTGTGGGGTCAGCGGTCTCTCCCTTGCCAGTTACCCTCCTGCGCCAAACTCTGATGTGGCGTCCACAGGTGACCTCCTCCCTCCAGCGAAGTCTTCGGGTCTTAACGAGATGTTCAAGGCCATTGTGGCCCCGCTCTCTCTACCGGGACACGGGGCTCGCTTGGGCGATAGTGCGAGCTTTACTGGCGTCTTACTCGGGATTAAGCTCAGGCAGTATCGGTCCTTAAGGGCCGTTAGACTCACAGAGCTCATTCCCTATCACGTCCTCGATGGAAATGGGGAGGGGCGAGGGGGAGGAAGAGAGCTTCCCGAGGAGGTCAGTGGAGTCATGAATCCCAGAGCCCCGGGACTGGGAGGGACCTTTGCTTGTGGGCAGCCTACTGGCTGGGTGGTTGTTCCAGTCTCTCCTGGAATAACTCCAGAGACGGTAGATTCACTACCGATCAGCTGAAGCAGCCCAACCGACACGTCCCCTAATAAGGAGTTGATGTCTTTCCCTGTAGCTACCATGCTGTGCAACGCTACCCCTCGGGTAGCACATATTCATTCATTCAACAAACTTTGAGCGAATGACTGTTATGTGCTGAGCAAGGTTTGGTCGCCCGAGGACATGCTCAGAGAGAGGAAGGGAGAGGGGGAGAGAGAGAAACATCGATGTGAGAGAGAAACATCAATTAACTGGTTGCTCTCTGCACCTGCCCCACACTGGGATCGAACCCGAAACCAGGTATGTGCCCTCACCGGGGACTGAACCGGCAGCCTTTCAGTGCACTGGGCTATGCTCAACCAGCTGGGCCACTCCGGCCGGCAAGGTGTGGGTTTTTAGAGAGTAATAGGATTCAGGCTCAGCAGTGAACATAGAGCCCCCGTGCTTGAGGGGGCTCAGTCAGCCCCTCCCCACACGCCCTTTTCTCTGATGGGACCACCTGAGTCTCTCAGAGACTTTCCTGGACATATTTTGGAGTCCTTCAAAGAGGCACTCACTGTGGTAATTCTTTTCCAGGCCTGCCCTGGCAGAAATCCCCCCCTGGGGCTAGAAAGAGGATTTCTAGCCCCAGGGCCCCCAGAACTGACAGTGAGCCTCCCAGGGGCTCTGCCCAGCACGGAGCAGATTGGGCTCATGCTGGAGGTGCTGCCGGAGTCCACCCAGCCAAGACTGTAGGAACATCGCAGTCAGCCACAAATCCTGGCTGCACCTCACTTTCCTCATTGAAGAACTGGAAATAGTAATAATCCCTGCCTCACAGGGATGCTTGAAGATGAAATGAGTTCATACACGCACAGTGCATAGCACAGTGCCTGGCACACAGTAAACGCTCAATCACTATCACCATTACCATCCTGCTAGCCATGCCCTTGGGAGCTGGTGGAAAATGAAACCCTTACATTTTTCCTTGGGGTTTACATTTTCCTTTCCTGGGTAGAGTGGAGGGCTTGCTTCTAACCCCAAGGAACGATCTTATTACAGCTGGCTCCTCTCCACTCTGCTGGGGTAAGAGAAACAGCTGCCCATCACTGGGCACTGCCATGTGTCACACATCATCAGCTTTCATCCTTGCAACAAGCCTTGGAGGTAAGCCATACTATCTCCATTTTACCAACGAGGCAGTGGGGTCTGTGAGAGCTATACGTGACCCAAGGCTGCATTGCTGGTAAATACCAGAGCTCAGGCTGCAAACCCAGATCTAGATGTTTCTGCTCTGTTTACTATCTCCTGGATGCCAGAGTTGGTCCCTGCCACCAACACATGATCCCTGTCCCCCAGTTGCAAGACCCCAAGACAGTGGGTTCAGTGAGTCTCCTACACCCTTGTCCGGGCCACTGCTAAAAGTTTTGAAATCTCCAGTATTCAGATACAATCTGGTAAGAACAAGCCTGAATGAGCTGTGTAGGGGGCCTCGGGGAACTGGAATCACTGTGATAGAACCCACAGCAGAGGGGAGGAGACTAGTAGGGACTCTGAAGCCAGACAGTCTGGGGTCAAGACCACTATCACTAGCTGGGTCTCAGTTTCTTCAGCTGTAAAATGGGGAATAAAGTAATGGTACTTACTGCATTGGCTGGTTGTAAGAACTAAATGAGATGCATTTTAGTGCAGAGTTCAATCTACGTTAGCTGTTAATATTATTTTTATTATTTCCCAAGCATGGCCAGTGACTGCTTCTCCTTCATCAAAGGAAGAGCTGAGGCATGAACCCACAGCCCGAGGAGAGAGGGGCTGGGAGCAGAACCGCCTCCCGCCCTCTCCTCCCGGCTCTCATTGTCCACTCAGACCCAGGCCCCCGGCTGCCACCCCTGCCTCTCCAAACCCTGAGCAGGCCAGGCCTCCTCATTTCCTGAGCATGTGAGTCCCAGAAATGCCACACATGTTGCCAAGAAACCACTCTCCCTGTCTATTTTAAAACCTTGTCAAGGTTTCTGTTTAATGCTTTAAAAAGGTTATGTTCTAAAGAGGGACATGGTTAAGTAAATTATGGCACATTAACCTGATGGGGACATTAAGCAACCGTTAAAGCGATAATTATGAGGATTGTGTAGCAACAAGAAAAGTGCTTACAAATTAATATGAAATGAAAAAACAGGATAAAAAATTGGATTACACATGATTGCAACTATTCAAAGCTACCTACCTAGGAACAAAGAGGCAAATGGCGTTCCCAGCCTCCTTTCTCTGCCTCTCTTCCTCGCTCCTCGCTCCTTCCTTTCACTCCCTGTCTTTCCTTCCTTTCATTTAACAGTAGTTTACTGAGCTACTCTGGGCAGACACCATGCTTATCACCCAATTTAGAGAGGTGAAAAAGGCAGTTTCTGCCCTCAAGAAGTCTAACCAGAGAGACAGATCTGAAAACAAACAACCTCAACAGCCCAGAATATAAATAATTCAATGTGACAAGGAAAGTAATTAATTCTGCTCAGGGGAATCAACCAAGCTCCCCTAGTCAGTGTCCCACTCGTTCAATCGCTCCGATTGGAAGGCGGTCGGTTGAAGGGGGAGAGGGCTCCAGGCAGAGGGGACAGCTTGGACAAAGGCAGGGAGATGTGGGAGAACTGGCCTCACACCTCCTTGGGACCTGTGGCCCTTTGACCCCTGGGTTCTTTGTCCCACAGGGAAGTCGAGAGACTGGAGTCCACCTGACATTACTATCATGGGTCAGGGGGCCTCCACCCCACAACTATAGTTAGGGTCCCACGGTAGCCCCGGTGGGCAGGAGTTTGTGAAAATCCCTGTGACTCCACCTGAGAGTTTCACAGAGTCTGCGGATGTTGGAGCTGGGAGGAGCTTCATGAAGCACCTGGCCCCCCCATCACCCCAGTCGCCCGGGGAAGCAAGTTGGAAATAGAAGTTCACCTCCACTCAGGGCATTGGGCGTTTGCTCAGGTCCATCGCCCTCACTTCAGGGCTGAGAGGACTGGAGCCCAGAGAGCTGAAACTGGTGACTTATTCCGTCAACCAGCAGACTACTGGCTCGAACTCAGCTCTCCTGGCTCCCAAGCCAGTGCACTTTGCAGCGCACCAGGTATCCTCTCCAGGGGAGACCGCTCTGACCTTCCCGCCCACGAACCAGCTTCCCTGTTCCCCCCTCTCCTCAACCATAAGTGCTTGCAACCCTTTCCCAGTACTGAGAGCTGTTGTGGACAAGACCTCTTTCCTGCTCATGGCCTTCACAGTCCCATCCTCTTCGAGGTTGGCTCATCAGCACGATGCCTGGTCCCTTCCATCAGCTCTGGGGAGCAGCCTCTGGGTCTCAAGGTCATGGGACTCCCCCTCCCCCTGCAGCTCCTTCCTGCTCCCTTGAGAAACCAGATTTAAGGAAGGCATCCTGGCTAAAGACAGAGGCAACCTGGGCAAAGAGCCCAGGGTTTCCGTCCTTCGTCCAGAAACCAGCTCAGAAGTTACCAAGAGAAAATCCTTCCCAATGCTGCAGCTCAGCCTCTTTCTTTGGCAGTGGTGGGGCACTGGGAGTGTGTGACCCCATGACCTCCAGCCCCTCCAGGCCTGCCGGCCTGGGACTGAGTCTCTGAAGGTTTGCAAGTGGAAAGACCAGAACGAGATTTTGCAGATGTCCCTGGCTTTTCTGGTCTTGAGCCACATGCTTGGGGTACACAACAGGGAGCCGGGGCCTCGATGCAGAAATATCACGACAGAAACCGGCTCACGAGGCAAGTGGACCACAAAGACTCTTTGGGGCCACTTGCCACTTGTTTTTCTGTTTTTCCACCTATAAGTTTGTTCCCTTGCGTTGGCATTTACGTGGTTCCAGAATGCTATTATCCTGTCAACACTGCTCTATGGCATTGACATTATCTCTTAATTACACAATTACCCTGTTATATACTGTAGACATAGTAATCAAATATTTCAAGTGTTCAAGCACAGGCTGGAATTTTTATAAGATAACTTGAGTAAAACCATCTTGCAAAAATCACCAACAAGTGTCACAGTCAGAAGAGACCTTTTCGGGGTTCTGTTTATTTCCTCATTGAAAGGACGGAGAGACTGGGGCCCAGAAAGGAGAAGGGGCCTGCTGCTGGTCACACCAACAGTTATCAGAATAAGTTTTGCAGACATGAGGTTCCCCCGCCAGGTCACACAGCACAGTTAGGGGCTAGAGTTCAGGCCTAGTAATTCCTGGGCCACTGAATTTTTCTCTTTTCATGGGTAGGTTATGCAATTTTCCTTCTCACCCACAGGTCTGTGTGTGCCCGTCAGTCAACATCAAGTTCAGAGCCAATCCCCGAAGAACTGGCTTACTCCAAGGACCAGGCTCCGCTTCTCACAGATGCTCAGTGATGGAGGGACCATGTTAAAGTCCCATTGGGCTCAGTGTCTCCTCCTTGGTGAGGAACTGTGTCTCTAAGAAGCTCCTATAAAAAACAGTAAATTGCCAACTGGCAGAGGCGAGGCATGAGACCACCTGTGCCACTGGCCATGATGAGTTTATTAGCCAGATAATTAAGCCTGAGGGAAGAGCACAAAGGACAGGTGAGGGTGGCTGAGGGAGGAGGGAGATAAAGCTACATAAGCAGTGTCCGGGGAAGGCAGGCTGACTTGGAGCAGAGATGAAGATCTTTTGGAGCTGGGAGCAACATAAAAAGAGTCTAAAGGAGCCTCCAAAGGGACAGGATGGGCCCTTGGATAAAATCCACCTGCTTCCCACTCCTTGTGATCCAAGTCTAAGCCGGGCATGGCAGACACTCGGCACAGCTCCTGTGCAGTGACCACGGAAGGCTTTTCTCCCTCTGAGCTCGGGGCAGCCCCAGAATCTATCCTTCACGAAGTCTCCTCCAGACTTGACTTGGGGTGGTGAGCACACAGTACAGTATACAGATGGTGGCTGTGGATTGTGTACCTGGAACCTGTATAATTTTGTTAACCAATGTCACCCCAATAAATTCAATAAAAAGGGAAAGAAAGGCTCCTCAGTTTGCACAGCAGAGGAAACTTATTTACCATCAGTTGTGGGTTGAATTGTGTCTCCAAAAAGAGATGTTGAGGTCCTAACCTCCGGGGCCTGTGAATGTGACCTTATTGGGAAACAGGGTCTTTGCAGATGTAAGCAAGTTTAGATGAGGTCCTATGGGGTTAGGGTGGGCCCTCAATCCAGTGACTGGCGTTCTTACAAGAAGAGGGAAGTTAGTACACATGAGGCTATTGCTCCGCGATGACAAAGGCAGAGACTGAGGTCTATGAGCCGAGGAACCCCGAGGACAGCCAGCACCCACCAGAAGCTGGAAGAGGAAGGACGGACCCTGCTCTGGGGTCTTCAGAGAGCCTGGCCCTGCTGACCCCCGCTGCCAGAGCTCTGGCCTCCAGAACCAGGAGAGAACTGATTTCCATCCTTTCAGGCCACCCCGTCTGTGGCACTGTGTTATGGGAGCCCCAGGGAGCTAATCCACCACCTGGAAATCGCTTCCCCCGCCCCCGAGTTTGGCCTTCCCTCCTACGAACTGCGTCCACGCTTCCCGTCCTCTTGCCACTCATTCCCCATCTTCTTTTCTAAGGCTGATGCTGTTACTTCCCTCCCCCAGCTGTCCTCCTCCTGTTCCCTACCTAAGTCCTTCTTGCCGGTCCAGACCCAGCACAAGTGGCCCTCTGTCATGTCTTCAGAAATCCCCTGTCTTTTATCTGGACCCTGCTGTGTAACCGTGTGGCAGAGGGGACTTCAAGAAGGGGCGGGGGGAGAATGCAGGAGGAGATTCTGGGGCTCAGAGGGCCGCCTTCACTCAGCCCAGGGCTGACCTGCGGGCCGCGGGAGGGAAGGCGCGTAACTCCTTCAAAGCGTGAAGCCATTTCTTCAGATAAAGGGCCTAAAATGTCACAACAGCATTTCAAAAGCAGAAGGTCTTTCCTCTCCTTTTCCTCAAGTCAAGGTGTTTCTAGGTGAACCAATATTCACGCACAGCTGGGTCGACCTCTGAGCATTTTCCAGCTGGATTTGCTCAGAAGGAGAGACTGCGCCACAGCTGGGAAGCAGGCTCTGTGCTTGCCAGGCTCGGGGCCCCTCTGCAAAGACGATCTCTGCGCCTCCTCACACACACAGAGGTATGGAGCGCTCAGGGAGATCGCATGCACGCGCGCACACACGCACACGTGCACGCCTCGCCCTGCGTCATCAGAGCAGCCTGCACTACCATCTGAGCGCACTGTGCCTTTTCTCAAGCTCCTGACTGCACAGGGCGTTCTCTGTGTCTGGAATGTTCTTTTTCACCAAACACAAACCTACGCCTCCCTCAAGTTTCAGTTCAAATGATGCCTTTTCTATCAAAACATTCCTGGGGACCCTCAGATTGGACGGATCACACCTCCTCTGTGCTCCAGGGCACCGTGGACTCACTTATCACATGGCGCTGGGTCTTCACAGCCTTGCACCGCACCGCGGCCCTTCCGCTCGACTGGGGCGAGGAATGGGCGGGGTGGGAGTGGGGAGATGTTTATTCAACATCTTTGTTGAATAAATGAATGAAGGAACACATGCATGTTACACCTCGTAGGATCTTTTTATAAAGCAGAGTTTAATTGCTTTTACAAAACAAATTGTATTTATTTATATAATAGGTACAAAATCCCAAAGTTAGAACAGGATGTATAGGTAAAAGCCTCCCGCCCACCCGTCTAACCACCCAGGTCCTTGTTATGGAGCCATAGCTGTGGCTTGTTCTGTGTGTGCCCTCCTGGAGTCCACTTATGTAAATGTACATATACATAGTCCTTTGCCCCCTTTGGCACAAATTGTAGCATCTTGCTTTTTTACATTTTCCCTTCTAATAGATCTTGCAGATCCTTCACAGTCAGCCCACTGCAAGCTGCCTGGACGTCTTCACTGGCTGCGTGGTGTCCGCTGTAAGAAGGCACCGTGGTTACTTACCCGGTTCCTCAGGGCTGTTTCTATTTCTTCACTGGCACAAACCCTGCTGGCGTGGAGAACCTGTGCACTCATTGACAGTACTTAGTTTTGAGAAATTACTTTCAAATGGTGGGATTTCAGGCTCCAATAAGGTCCAGGGGTGGGGAACGTCTGGCCCGTGGGCATTATGTGGCCTGTGAATCATTTGGTCCAGCCCTACCAAGGCCTCACCAAAGAGAGGCAGTTCCAGACATCACATTAGGGGTGAGTTAAATGTTTGACCAACTAGAGAAGGCTAATTTTTAAGTTGATAATTTTGTATGGCCCTTGAATGATGTTATAGCTATCCAAATGTCCCTTGGCAGAAAAAAGGTTCCCCACCCCTGAGGTAGACAGAGAGACTTTTCTGGCACTATAGCCATTACTGCAAATTGACTCAACACTTATTTCAACCCCTCTAGTGTGCTGAGCCTGGAAAGCTAAAAGCTGCATTTCCCAGGCATCCTTGCACAAAGGGTCAGGGTGCGACTTAGGATCTACCGAGCAGCTGCCCTAGGGTGAGATTCTGATTTGGAACTGAGTTGCTGAGCAGAGAGGTGGAGTGTGGATATTTATGTGCCAGTGGGCATGGTGGCAGAGGTGTCTGGTTCTGTTGTTGACAGCTGTGGGGGCAGATGTCCAACACTGGAGCTTCCTGATAGAAAGGAGGCAGCAGCTCCTCAGGTGGCCCAGTTCCCTGGTGTCATCTTGGGAGATAATCCTGGAAGCTAAGCTTAGTGTCTTGCCCCCAGGTTGTGGTCCACAGATCAGGAGCAGCCAGGTCCCAGCAAATCAGCTACATTTAGATGGCCCCGGGTGATTCACATACCCATTCAATATTGAAAAGCACTGACTTAGACAATGGGGGATCTCAGCCGAGGCTAAAATTACAATCACCTGGGGAACTATGAACACTCTGGAAGCTGAGGCCACACAACTCATTAAATCACTGTCTCTAGGGGTAGGGCCTGGGCACAAGTATGTAAAAAAGTCCCCAGGTGACTTCAATATGCAGCCACTGGCCTACAGCAATAGTTCTGAATCTTGGTTATACATAGAATTACGTGGGAGATAGATATATATGCACACGAATACTGATTTAATTGGTCTGAGTGAGGCTTTGATACCGGTGTTTTATTTTTTAAGCTCTCTATGCAATACTAGCATGCAGTTGATAACTACTGGTCTAGTTTTGTTTCCTTAGCCTTCCCTACTATTTATACCCCTTAATCAATACCCCTGTCTTCAAACTAGTTGGAGTGGATTATTGGCCTGCAATTAAGAACTGTGACCAATGTACCTCGTCACAGCACTTGGGAAGTCACCTGTTTCAGCTGCCCCTGAACTGGGGCTGGTCTATGTTTGCTCAGCTACCTTAGAACTTAGAATAGAAAGAACATGTCCTGAAAAAGGGCTGGTGAGAAAAGCCACTGAGAGGAAGTGACAGGGAAACGAGTACCATTGACTGGCTAAGGAGGACAGGTCACAAAGGAGGCAGGTAGGGCCAGAAACGTGGGGAGCTGTGTCTGCAGAAAACAGAAAATGGGGGGGGGGGGGAGGGCAGTGCAGAGCTCTGGTGGAAAGGAAGAGGGATTTACAGACTTAGACCTATGATTATAAAAAGAAACGGAAAAGGCCATACCAGCCAAATAAATAAAACTTTATATCTCTGTTGGGTGGGTTTCTGGTTGAGCAGTGATGTTCGGGAGGAGAGATCAAGGAGTTTGGGGCTCGGAGGAGGGACCCATCTGTGGAGGGACAGGGGCTCTTGGTCTTTGCCTATCAGCCCACCCCCTTCCATTGTTGTCTCCTCACTGGTCTGTAGTTCAGGCCTGCCTGCTTCCCCTGGCCTGGCCTCTAAGTCATAGCTAATGTCTTCCTTCTTCCCCACATTCAAACCTGCCTTCAGTGCTTCCTGCCCTCGGGGTGGGAGCCAGCAGCCTCCTGGTGAAGCTTGCTAAGCTCCAGGCCCCGAGGCTGACTTTGGCTTCATGGCAGGAGCTTACACACTAACAAGGGGCAACTACAACACAGTCTGAAAAGTGCTGTCTCAGAGGTAGAGGGGATATGCGTTCAGGAAGGGATGGCTGATTCACAGAGGAGGTGACACCATGAAGGGTGAGTAAGGCTCGTGGGAAACAACATGCGCAGAAGGCACCATAGACCCGGGGTGCTCCTCCAGATCTCCTTGAAGGCAGGGAGGGCCCATGCCTTTCTTACTTGGCATCCCTGGTGACTGGCTCAGCTCTTACATGTCGAAGGGCTTGGATGGGTAATGGAAAAATGATGACATATAGGTTAGAAAGCTGTCAGCTGCAATTCTCAGAGCACTCTTAAAGCTCAAACAGAGAGGGAGTGCATTAGTCACATAACGAGATGATTGCAGGGGGTAGGATTCTGCTTGTGGATCTTGGCAGCAGTTTCAGGCCTCACATCCTGACACAGTGATATCCAGAGGCAGATATGGGGTTGTCTCTTATGGGGTCTTTGTCTTAAGAGCAAGAAAACTTTTTCAGACAGGCTCCAGCAGAACACTCTCAGGTCTCACTGGCCAGACCTAGACCCCCCATGCCCACCTGCAAACTAATCACTAGCAAAAGGTGGACATACGGCATGACACTCCAAGCAAGTGAGCCCCCCAGCCAGGACAGATTAGCCTTTAAGAATTTGAGCAATTGTAAAGCCATTAACAACTATGATGTCATTGTTAATATATCAAGGGACTTTTTAGATAACAAATGATAAATCTTTTTATGAATTATTTATTGTAAAGGTAATACATATATAAACTCGGTAAAAAAGTAAAGATACAAAGAGGTTTACAGTGAGTCATAGCTCTCCTCCCCTCCTGGTCTCCCCTATCAGTGCTCTCCTCAAGGCTGTCACTATTAAGGACACACAGGATTTTTTGTGTATCCTTCCAGAAATACTATTAGCACGTTCAAACGTAGACTTATCTATATTGCCACATTAACATTAAGCAAATAATACATACTGTCCTTCATCTTGTCTTTTACACTTGGATACAACTGTAAAATTGACATTTCTGGCTTTTGTATTTTGCATAAAGTGGTAAATTATTAACTCTAAGCCAACCGTGAAAAATTAGGTGCACACATTATACTTCCTAGAGCACCCATTAAAAATAATATAAAAAGATGTAGCTAAAAAAGCCAATAGGTTAATTAAAATAAACAGCAGTATCCCCTTATCTACAGTTTTGCTTTCCATGGTTTTAGTCAAAATCACAGAGACAGAGAGCAGGAGGGTGGTTGTCAGGAGTTGAGGGGAGGAGGAAATGGGTGAGATGTTGTTTAATAGTTACAGTGTTTGAGTTTTGCAAGATGAAAAAGTTCTGGAGATTGGTTGCCCAACAGTATGAATATATTTACCACTACTGGACACTTAAAAACGGTTAAGATGGTCAATTTTATTATGTGTATTTTACCTTTTTTTTTTTTTTAAAGGACTGAAGTGGCTAGATTAATATCAGACAATGTAGGCTTCAGAACAAGGAAAATTACCAGGGAGAAAAACATTACAGAATGATAAAAAGATCAATTCACACCCAGCCTGGCGTGGCTCAGCTGTTGAGCATCGACCTAGGATCCAGGCGATCGGGGTTCGATTCCCGGTCAGAGCACATGCCCGGGTTGCGGGCTGCAGCTGATCAATGACTCTCTCATCATTGATGTTTCTATCTCTCTCTCCTCTCCTTTCCTCTCTCTGAAATCAATAAAGATATATTTAAAAAAAAAAAAAGATCAATTCACCAGAAGACATAATAATTCTAAACATGTATGCACCTAACAACAGAGCTTCAAAATACATAAAGCAATAATTGATATACCTGGAGGAAGACATAGAAGACACATGATTACAGTTGGAGACTTCAACTGTCTTCTCTCAGTGATTGATACAGGAAGTAGACAAAATCAGCAAGAATATAGATCTTGACAACTCAAGCAGCCAGCTTGACCCAATGGACAATTATAGAACCCTTTACGGCAGGATATATGTTCTTTTTAAAAGTAACATTGTTAGTGTACAATAGGCTCTCCCAACCTTCCCTTTTTCTCTAGCTCTTCCTTCACATAATTATTTCTCTCTCCCTACTTCTCTCTCTTTCCCATTCCCACATATTTCTCTTCTTAACTCTCTTCTTTTTGCTTCACTCCCATTTCCTTTTCTTTCTCCCACCTTTTAGTGGACATATATTCTGTCTAGCAGTAATTTCACAAAGTTAGATGCTTTCTTTTCTTAATTTAAAAACAAATGAGTTGAATGTTTTCTTTGTTAATAAAAAATAAACAGTTTTAGTTAACTTGCTTTTTGCTTTAAGTGTTCAATTGATTTCTTCTCTACATTCTAATCCTGGATATCTGTTACAAGTTACTTTGGAAATTCATAGCAAGATCTTTGGGAATTACAGCTTTTTGGGGAAGGAAGGCTTTCTAGAGGAGATGGAATTTAAAATTGAAATTGGATAGAGCTTGGATTGATGGAAAGCTGGTCTAAGGTGACCTTTTAGTTTATCTCTCTGTATTCAAAGCATTGTAAATGGTCTGGCTGTCCACACGCCATCAAATGAAGGGGACACACAGATGTGGGCATTTCTTTGCTATCCATTGTAACTTTCTTCCACACCTTTTCTGGTTGAGATAATTTCTCCTTTGCTCATAAGTGTCTTCCCTGCCCTCCCTTTTCAGAGCCAGGATCGTGGCTCTGGCCCTGTGTGATAACTATAGGTTTCCCCTCCTGGGACTCTTCATTTTGCCCTAATTGCCTCACATTGTCTGCCTGGGGTTTGCAATTAGCTTTGACACTCCTCTTGGGGCCTGCCAGCTCATTACTGGTTTGTCTCTGGTTTCTCTGCAGCCTCTGCTACTTCATCTTGCTGTCCTTGGACCAGGGCCCACTGTGTGACCTGGCTGTATGCTGCCTGCTTCCTGAGGGCCCTTGGGGACTTCTTCCTGTTCCGCTCTAGGTGAGTGATGCTTTACTCTTGGAGTGGGAGGCCCATGCTGCCTGAGAAAAATTGATTTTATTTTTCAAAAATTGATTGTGAGCAAGTGTTTGTGAAAACCCGCATAGGTGGTCAGATTGTGCATGTGCCTGTTTGCACTTATGGGGATGTGCATATGTGTACCAGAGGAAAGCATGCTCATGAAATGGCTTGTCTAAGCAGCTTACATCAACAGCAAAGGCTTGGTGGTACAAGTGAAGTGAACTGCAAACCTCCCTGGGACCTCTGTGCCAGCCCACCACTTCCCATCAGGGCCAGCTTTCCCGTGATTTCCTACATGTTTATCAGGTTCAGATAGAACCTGAGTTATGATCTGAAGGGATCCAGGAGGGCCTCCTCTGCTCAAAGCTTCTCCTCCACTGGGGCCTGAAGTTTTGTCATTCATCATTTCCTAATTTGGGTTAAGCATTGTCCTCCAGAGACTCTCTTTTAAAAATGCAAATACTTCTGGAAGGAGAAGTCCAGAACCAGAAATGGGGACTATATAATAAATCCCCTTCATATTTTTACAGATGATGACATGCCAGTGATGTTCCTGAGGTCACTTAGCAAGTGGATGGCTGAGCTGGGATTTGAACTCAAGACTTCTGTCCCTGGTCCAGCACTCATCATGTACCTGAATCACTGGGCACCACCTATGGGCCTTACAATGTACCAAAATTGTGTTTGCCACAGGCTTCCTTATCTTACAGGGCTATTGCTGGGAACATGGTGGGCAAGACCAATCTGTACAAGAGGTGATGGTGATGCTAATTAATTTGGGCTTTTTCATAACACGGGGAACTAGTTTCTCCTCTAGACCAGTGTTGTTCAATAGAAATAGAACATGAGCTGTAAATGCAAGTCACATACACAATTTAAAATGTTGTAGTAGCCACATTACAGAAAAGGAAAAAGGAACAGGTAAAATTAATTTAACCCAATAATTTCAAAAAAATACTATCATTTCAATATTAAAAAAATACTATCATTTCAACATGTACTCTGTACAAAAAATTATTAATGAGATCTACTTACGTTGTTTTTAACTAAGTCTCTGATATCCAGTATGTATTTCACAATTATAGCTCATTTCAGTTTGGACTAGCCATATCAAGGGCTCAGCCACATGTAGCTAGTGGCCCCTGTCAACCAATAGTCAATAGCACCAATTCACCGCCAACAAGAATCCCCAATTTGGGGTGCGGTGAAGGAAACTTTACTCAGTGCAAAACAGCTCAATTGTTACACAGCATGGCTGTCAAAACAGCACAGTTGTAGAACAGCTCAGGGACCAGGCCCTCCTCCGGCTAGACAGCTATGCGCTGCTCCTTGGACGATCTGCTCTGCACTGTGCTGGTCTGCTTCCCTCTGCTCTGGCGAGCACACCTGAGCCACCTGAGCCACCTTCACCGGTTCAGCTTAGCCAGGGAGATGCAGTCTTCATTCTTTGGCCAAATGGAGAGCTGGCTTATATGGACAGAAGCCCCACCTCTGGTCCCTGATTGGCCCATCCTCATGCAAATAAGGGCTCTGAATCCTCACAGTTTGATTGGCCCAGAAAGCACTGCCCTGATTGGTCAGGATAGAGCTGCTCTGATTGGATGAGGAAATAGCACTGAAGGAAACCTTTATAAGGGCCAGCTCAGGCGGCAGAAACACAGTGCAGGCAGGAGGCGGTTCAGCCAAGGCCTCTCTGTGGAGCGCGGTTTGTGTGCGAGGCCACTGGGTAGAGATGGCAGCTAGGCTGTTGAGCCCAGTTAGCTACCCGGAGCCCTTTGTCACTAGGTGTCTTTTTTCCCCTCAGGGTTCGAATCTCCAAAATGGATAGTGCCACTCCAGACCCTCCCTATTCAAAGCCCAGGATTATGTGACCCCCTCTTCTTACCAGGCATCGTCTATACATACCTTTCTCCACCAGACTCAGTGTCAACCTGTAGGTACCTCAGGGGCCATCCAGTGCAGAGGGTTCCACTTTATGTTCCATAGAGTGCTCAGAGTACTCCCATCTACTCAGATATGGAGCTGGAGCTGGGGTGCAGGGTGGGGTGGGGGGTGTGGAGGTGCCCGAGACATTTACTTTCACTCATTGCCATAATGCGGGTGTCATGAGTATTTTCAGATCTCCTTTTCAGATGTTAATTAAACCTCCACAAAAGGGCAAACAGCTTAAAGATATCCTTATAAAGGAACCACAGATGGAAGACATGACTTGGAAAGTAAGCACAGGTGGACACTGAGAAACTGAGCACCGATCTTTCCCTACTCCCAGGACAAGCATCATCAGTGTGATGAGATTAAGGCATCAGGGATGGGGCTGGCCTTTACATTCAAACATTTTGAGAAGGCCATCTGAAATGTGAATTTATATCCACCGTCATTAACAAGGAACTTCACCCTAAGTCTGTTTGATGGCTTGAAATATTAGTGTGTGATGATTCTAATTTAGGATATATATTTTATTGTGTAGGAAATATATATGTTCCTTAGTCTGTAGGCGTAATTCAGAAATACATACAGGCTTTAAAAACATAAGTTGGATCAAATCACTCCTCTGCTCAAAACCCTGTAACGATCTCCTGCCCCACTCAGAGGGAAACCCCAAGGCCTTATGATGGCCACGGCCCCTGACCCATCATGTCCACCCCATCGGCCACATCGGCCACCTCTTCCCACTGTTACTGCCTTCTCTCTGCTGCAGCTACACTGGCCTCCTCCTCATTTGTCATTTTTCTTGCATCCACAACAACAAAATACGCTCAGTTTTACATATGTGTTAGTGTTTTATAAGTGGCATCATACTGTTCTAATTGTCTTCTGCTATTTTCTTGATCAACTATTCCTAAGATTCACAGCAATATGTATGCAGCTGTAATTCATTCATTTTTACTACTCTATATGTAATGCTCCAGTATATAACTATACCAAGTTTTTAAGGGCATTCTCCTGCTGTTGCTTCTAGGTTTTTGTTATTTTTTTCTGTTCTAGTGGGGCCACCGTGGACATTTGTCCAGGTGTCCTGGGGCACAGATGCCTGCGCGTAGGTCATCAGTGAGCCTTTCTCTATGCTCTTTCCCAAGCTTGGAGTCTGCTCCTCACTGTCTGTCTCTTGTCTGCCAAGCCTAAGACCAGCTCACATGACATCTTCTCTGAGGATCGTCCTCCCCAGGTCTGGACACTATTGTTTTGTAGGTGCCTCCGAAGACATACCTGTCACTCTGCTCGTTAATCATGGTGGAGCCTCTGAACTACCCTCTGCTGGGTTAAGGAAGCTGTGTGTTCTGCAAGCACACTAATCAATGTTGGAGGCCCGCTGCACCCCTCGGGCTGGAGGCTGCCTTCCAGCTCCCACTTCTGCTTTCTCCTATTGAGTTATACACTTACCGGGAGCTGGTTGTGTTTGCTGCCAAGGCTGCCGAGGCGAATTCTGCTTGTTACAGTAGTTACATGATTTAATTAAGTGTGGCCTGAACCCATGATATACAAGTGTGAAAGGAGCGAGAGTTGTTGCTATACATCCTAAGGTGAATGCTTCAGAAAGACGTACAAAGAACTGATGCTTCAAGGGGTTGGAGAGAGCTGACATTAACGAAACCCTGTTATCTGGTCATACCTGTGTCTTCTCAAGACTGAACTTGATGGCAGAGACCACGGTGGGCCCATTTCTGTGCCTCTCATTCCGGTCCAAGGCCTGAGACAGAGTCGGAGCTGATGAATGTGTGTTGATCAAAACAATGAGTGATAGATAAATGTTGAGGTAGTTTTTTTTAATCCTCACTGGGGGATACATTTTTATTGATTTTCAGAGAGAAAGGAAGGGGAGAGAGAAACATCCATGTGAGAGAGAAATCCATCGGTTGCCTCCAGGATGAGCCCTGACCTAGGATCGAACCTGCAACCTAGGTATGTGCTCTGACCGGGAATCGAACCCACAACCTCTTGGTGTACAGGATGACGCTCCAGCCAACAGAGCCACCCGGCCAGGGAATGCTGAGGTTTTAAAAGGGCACAAAAAGGCTCCCTTCAGGTGAGTCATGACAACAAATTGCTGGAAAAGTAGGTGGGGGAGAAACATCTGTACAAGATTAGAAAACAGCCTGTGAAAATCCTGAAGGATTCTGCACGGGGATTGCTTCAGCAAGCGCCCTAAATCCTCGCTCCATGCAGAGAGGAAACTGGCAAGTCACAGTCTGTCCACGAGGGATGGGAAAGGTGATGGCGCTTCACCCCCACGCCTAGAAAAGGGCTCGGCTCCGCATCAAATAAGAGGGGGACTGGGACTTACATGGAAAATACTTAAAGGGTGCGTGTCAGTCGGTCTCAGCAGGAAAACCATGGCATGCTCAAATGAAGTACTTTGAAGAGAGTCTAATAAAAGGACTTTTTATAAAACTGAGCAGAAATGAGGAAAACCACAGGAGAGGAGCACCCAGGGCGCCCCCGACAGCAGCTGGGTTTGGGGTGAGGGGGAGCCGGGGCAAAGAGGAGCCTGGCCTCTCGCTTCTCTCTCCCTCCAGTCTCTGCCAGTGTCTCCCATTGACCAAACCCACCTGGCAGGCAGAAGACAGAGGGCCCATTGACACAGTCTGTGCAGGTGGACCCCAGGCAGAGAGCAGGTGGGGAACGGAGGGGAGGGAAAGCTGCCCAGCACCGTGTCGTGTCATAGCCTCATGATCTCCACTTTGACATTTTCCATTTTTTCACAAACTGTGAGCCACAGCCCTGCCGCACTGGGGGGGGGGGGGGCTTCTACTTTGTTTACACATGCATCTCCTCGTCTAGATGGTGACTATCTAGACCCAGGGTGTCTGTCTTCAGCACCTTTGGATGTCCAAGCCTGGCCCAGCACCTTTGGATATCCAGGCCTGACCCAGCACCTTTGGATGTCCAGGCCTGGCCCAGCACCTTTGGATCTCCAGACCTGGCCCAGCACCTTTGGATGTCCAAGCCTGGCCCAGCACCTTTGGATGTCCAGGCCTGGCCCAGCACCTTTGGATGTCCAAGCCTGGCCCAGCACCTTTGGATGTCCAGGCCTGGCCCAGCACCTTTGGATCTCCAGGCCTGGCCCAGCACCTTTGGATCTCCAGGCCTGGCCCAGCACCTTTGATGTCCAAGCCTGGCCCAGCACCTTTGGATGTCCAGGCCTGACCCAGCACCTTTGGATCTCTAGGCCTGGCCCAGCACCTTTGGATCTCCAGGCCTGGCCCAGCACCTTTGGGTCTCCAAGCCTGACCCAGCACCTTTGGATCTCCAAGCCTGGCCCAGAACTTTTGGATCTCCAGAACTTTTGGATCTCCAGGCCTGGCCCAGCATCTTTGGATCTCCAGGCCTGGCCCAGCACCTTTGGATCTCCAAGCCTGGCCCAGCACCTTTGGATCTCCAAGCCTGGCCCAAGCATGTGGAAGAGGCTCAGTAATTCATTGAATGAATGCTGGTGACTCTGTAAGAAAAATCATTGGTTGAAAAAAATCAGTAACCTGCATGCTTATTCATTTGTATAACAAATGTTTATTGAGTGACTACTGTGTGCCAGGTACTACTCTGAACAAAAAGGACACGATGGACAGTGAGGCCACAGTCTAGGCAGTAAGACAGTCAACAAATTCTTTCACTCATTCAACAAACATTTATGGAACAACTAGGTGCCTGGCACTGTCCTAGGTGCTGGGAGTTAAACAATGAAGAAGAAAGGACTCTACCCTCATTTGAGTGGGTACCTTTTGCCCATAAGTTGGCTTCTCTAAAGCTGAAGGGAAGGGAAGGGAAGGGGCAGCACTCCTTAAGAAGCTAATTAGGCCTGTGGTTCCTCATAGATGAGAGGCAAGCAGGATGCCACTTTAGGTCATGGAAAGACAATCCTGGGGACTGGATGGAAGCCAGAGCTTGGCGTGAATGTCCTTACAGGGCGAGGGTGTCCTTGTTAACAGCTGATCCTCTGGTGCTGGATGAGTGGGATGGGTCCCCAGTAAGAAAATCTGAGCTCTTCACACTTCTCCCGTAACAAGGCTTTGTATGGTAGGTCTTTAGTTAATTCCTGTGGAATTAGTGGACTCCTACCAGCCTTTTATCAAGCTGTGAGCTCCCAGAAGCTCGGCCTGGAGCTGAAGGGCTAACTGGCAGCCCAGGGAAGCCCTGGCAGGGGAAGGGGGACAATGTTGCCTTGTTTAGATGCTCGGGATTATTTTAGCGCGTGGGTTACTTGGCTCTGGATGCTAGAGCCGGCCTTTTCTGGGAAGCCAAAGAGTGGATTTGGCCTAGCTTCTGGTATTAATATTTCCTGAACTCTGACACTCCCAGGCTTTGGCATCTGTGTTCCTCTGCTGTGTAAGCACCACCCTGCGGAGGAAATGGCATTTCTCAGGGACGGACGCTGGGTTCTGATCCCACATTCTTCCCGTCTTGTGGGACACTCTTGGGACCAGCTGGATGAACCGATCTCTGAGGGTCCCTTTCAGTTTGGCCATTCGGTCTTGGAGAACTTTATCTCCCCCCCAGGACTTAGGCTGCTGCGGTGAACCTGCTCCCTCTTAATCGTGCATCCCTGGCCGCCGATGAGCTGCTGCGAATCAGCAGGATTGGTCTTCAGCCTTGGACTTGGAGACAGCTGCCTACCCAGTGTGATTTTGCAGGCTCCAGGGAAGGACTTACCTCCCTACGCACGTCCCAAAATACCTCCTCTATCAGCTTTTTGATGTTTGGGGTTGCTTTCCCGTGGACAAAGCCTCCCATTTCACAATGAGGGACCAAAAATAGAAATGGATGCTTGGCATTACCCACAACAAGCTGTTCTTGGCCTCCATGCCGTTGCTCGTGCTGTTCCCTCTGCCAGGAATATCCTCTCGTGGCCTCATTTCCTTTATGTGGATCCTTTGAGAGTCAGTTCAAGCATTTCTTGCCCTAGGGGATGTTGTAATTGGTTTCTCCTGGTTGCAAGAAACAGACTTGCTCAGACCAGCTCCTGAAAAAGGCTGCTGGGGGAAGCGTGTGGAAGGATAGCGGTAGAAGCAGTAAGGACGGTGGTCTCCTGGACCCCGTTAGAAGGAGACCTATCTGCTTCTACAGTTTGTTTCCCCCGCAGAGGCTGACTACACCTTGAAAGTGGGGACTATCCTTTATTCGTTTTTGAAAACTCAGAGCGAGCATAGAGTTTAGTACTTGGGATATACCCAATGGATGTTGGTTGAATAACGAATGAATGAGCAATTGAATCCTAAGTGTGGGTAGACCATGTCAGGTTTGTTTTTGAAGGACTTCTATTCTAGGTGGAAAACTAGAAAACAATTGAAATATTAAATAACGTAGGAGATAAATGCAAAACAATGGTAAGGACTGACACAAAGCTTGCAAGGCGAATACATCGAAGGAGCCTCAGGGGACAGGAAGACTTCAATTCACACTAACATATAACCGACTGATGTTAGACTTTTAGTGAGTGCAGACTTTTGATGAGGAAAGTTGGAGTGACATTGCAGTAGCGTGCAGTTTCCTATAGGGCCCCACAAAGGATGGCCAGGATGGCAAGGGGGCAGGTAGGAGGGGCTCAGAGACAAATCTCAAAGGCCTTGTAGGTTGGCCAAAGGCTCCCTACAACATTGGGGTGCATTAGATACCATCCCAACTCTCTTGGGGCCCATGGGTGACACAGGGTGGTGGATAAGCGACCCCTGTTGGTCTAATCTTGTTGGCTGATCCAACTGGGAGAGCAAAGCTTGTGCCTGTGTTTGCTGACTTACTGCCAGCTGCCGGTGGTGGGTGAAGAGGGAAGCCCCCGGGTGCCCCCAGGACTCCACAGTGAGCCAAGAGAGTCACCCAGAGCCTTCCTAATTTTGTTGACATAAATCAAAGGCCAAGAGAGAAGAGGTCTCTGCAGCTCTCTCTGTTTTAGAGACTGGTCCTGGGGGTGAGGTCCCGACCATCCCCTCTTCTGCTTGGATGTGTTTCTCTGAATCTTCCCATTGAATCTGCTGCCCTTGGACAAGCTGTCAGCTTGCTGAGGATATGCAGCTGCGAAGGATTACTAAGGTGTTCTCTCCCACCATGTTTATTGTCATCTTTTCTTGTACTTGAAGCGGAGTAAGTGGCTACCCAACCGAATCCACTGAGCCCAACCCCCTCAGTGAGAAAACAAGCTCAGAGAAATGCATCTTTTGTCATATTTGTGCAGCGCTTTGAGTTTAACCTGTTTTTCCCCCATATGCTCACATTTTTTTTCCTGTTGTATTTTACTCATTAAACAGCCCTTTATGGCAGGCTTGCTATGTGCCAGGCACTGCTCTAGGCATTAAAGTGTGTGCGTTGGGTTGCAGGTAACACAATGTCCCCTAATAGTGGCCCTAATAATATAGACATTCATTATCCCTGAAATAAGAAAGAAGGCCAGGGCCTGGGCCTCCAGATCCCCAGATCAGCAGTGTCACCAAGAACCCAGGCTTTTGCAGTCTTCCTGCTCTGCTATTCTTGTTGTCAGGGATGTCTTCCCTCAGATGGCCAGATGGCTACTTGGCAACCTAGCGGCATGCTAATGTTAAAGTCAGAAGGCAGGCAGGCCAGGGACCTCCACTTCTCTCTTTTTAACAAGGAAGAATATATTTCCTAGACGTGTCCAGCCAATTTCTTTTTATGTCCCATTGGCCATACCCAGGTCCCATGCCCATTCTTAGACCAATCCCAGGCAAGCGGGGGTGGGATGCTAAAACCGACGGCCGTGGGCCAACTGTGATGCTCTGTTCAAGGGAAAGGCAGTATAGCATCTCCATTAAGCAAAGACTCTGGAGCCGGGTGGCCCAAGTTCAAATCCTGGCTCCACCAATTCTTAGTTACATGACTTTGGGCAAGGTACTTGACCCCTCACTTCCTCAGTTTTCCCGTCTGTATAATGGTGATGATGATGACAACTTATAGGTTTACAGAAGGCAGTGCTTAGCACAGTATTTGGCTCACAGGAAGTGTTAACTATTAATATAACCACCCTCCTGAAGGCTGACTGTTTTCCTGCTTGAATAAAATCAGGGAAAGTGATGACAGATATTAGGTAGGCAATTCCAGTGTCTGCCTCAGGGGGTTATGGATAGAAAACAGGCAATGTGAAAATCCTGTGAGGGTGCCATGGAACAGAATTGTGGGGTGGGGGCACCAAGAAAGGTGCTTGGGTCCAGAATGGGGGATGTCAGGGAGGACTTCTCAGAGGAAGTGGTAATTTTAGCATGTGTAGCACTCAGGCAAAGGTAGAGTTTGGGTGGGTGGGAAAGGAAGGTTTTCCAGGCAGAGGGAATTACAGGCCTAGAGACTCTTGAATGTGGTATGCGTGATATATGCAGAACAAGTTCAAACAGCTTATTGTGCTCAGAGAATGAGGTGGGGCCAGGGCTGGCTCCGGGGGCGGGGGGGGGGGGGGGGGGGGGGGGTGTGCTGCTGGGCTGGGGAGAGCCCTGAATGCCGGGCTAAGGAGTGCGAATCTTCCTACAGGCTATGGCTTGTAATGAGAGGTAGCCCTAGGTTTGTAGTTTTGGTCAATGACCCGGGTGCTGACAAAGAGGAGGGAAGCGGAGCCTGGGACACAGGGAGGGGCTATGTCAGTACTCCAGGGGACAGGCAATAGCCTGAACTGGGGCAGCTATGGGAGGCTGGAGGCGAGGGACGGAGGGTGGATTAGCAGGATGTGGCCATTAGATGTGGAGGGAGAAGGGACAGCTCAGCAACACCCCAAGACGGTGGCTTGAGCAGTGAGTGGAGGAGAGAGGGAGGGAGAGGGAGACTGCAGGCCGGAGGGTGCAGCGAGCAGGGAGAGGCCATCCCGGTTTGCCGGGTGGGGTTGGGGGCAGCTGGAGATGGCAGCGGACCCTCAAATGCGTGAAGCCTGAAGCTCAAGAGAGACTGGAGCTGAAGATGATTCAGCAGTTAACGCAGAGGAAGTAGAGAAATACTGAGATAGATAAAGTCATCCTGGGAAATAAATACAAATGAGGGCCCACCTGCCTCTCGGAGTCACAGGGCTGCCAGCCTTCTGTTTTGTTTGGGCTCTTTGCTGGGCCAGGCGGTGGTTCAAGGCCTGTGGCCAGGCTTGGCTGTCACCCAAGCAGCGATTGTCTCACCGGGAGCCCTGTGGGAATTTCTGCAGGGCCCTGGGCTACCCAGATGGGCCAGCCCTGGTGCGGGGTGAGAGAAGGGGGCTGGAGGCCGAGCCTGCAGGACAGCGGTTTTGCAAACACGCGGAGAGAGAGCTTCCCAGGGCGATGGAAAGGAACGAGGGGAGGGGAGGGGCACGCTGGGAGAATGTCCCAGGGCCCAAGAAAGGTCCTGGCCCCCAAGTCATTTTTTTTCTTTTTTTTTTAAGTTTACCGGTGTATTTTTAAAAAGGTGTAACACATACAGATGAACAGCCAGATGAAGGGGGCGTGGGGCGAGGCCTGGGTAAGGGCAGGGGCTCCTTCGCCCTCTGGCCGCCCCCCTCCCAGCGCCTCCATGTGCTCACCACCCAAAGCTGCCCGAAGCCGCCTTGGCTTTCACGGAGGCTCCTACTCAGGTGTGACTGACTAACATCAGCCATTGGTGACTGAACTCCATTTCCAGCCCCATCCCAGGCAGTGAAGGGAACTGAAACCTCCAATCATCTAATCATGCGGTTGTTTCCCCTGACAACCAGCCCCCATCCTTAGGTGCTCTCCAAAAGTCACCTCCTGAACATAAACTCAGGTGTGGTTGAAAGGGGGTTGTTATAACTCTAAGACACCTTTATCACTTAGGGATTCCCAAAGGTTTTAGGAACTTTGTGGTGAAAGTGGGGACAAAGACCATATATTTTTTGTTATAAGACACAGTGTCACAGAGCCTACCACAGGACACGTGAGCTGAGGATGTCACTGCTGAACAGAGACGTGGGCTCCTGTGACAGCCCCACCTCACTCCTGCGGGGAAATTGCCTCTGGTTTATTGCTTGGTGCAAGAACAGGCTAGAACAGGTGTGTCTGACCCAGGCCCAGGAGAGGCCACCACTAGCCATCCGGTCCTGGGATGCGCATGTGTCAGGAAAGTGCAGGGCAGAGCCCACCAGCAAAGTGGTCAGAGCAAATCCCACCCCCACCCCACCCGCCAGTCCCTGGAACCCAGAGCTGTTGTCAGATGGCTGTCTAGTGACACCGAGCACCCTACGGGCTCTCTGATGACTGGCGAGGGAGTGTTACTCCGCTCATGTGGTTTCCCTTTTTAATATATAACTTCTTTGTTCATAAAAAGTAATAAAACCATAATCACATGTTTATAACTTAGAGATAAGAAAACATGACCCATAATTCCACAGCACAGCACACTGCCCCACCCCAGATGGAGCATCCTACGCGGCCCTTGCCCTGAGCCTCATGGGTCTGGGGGACCAGGAAGGACAGCAGGGGCCCTTCGTGCAGACAGATAAACCGATAAGTGACAGGTTGGATCTACTCTCTCTAACTCAGCTGCATGAGCTTCTGGGTGTGTTGCCTTCCAGGCTGGCCCCCCCAAGCATACTTATTCCAGAGCTATCACCATGCTGGGGCAACAAAGTCTGTCATCAGCTCCTGTCACTTCAGATGATATCACAGGCATTTTTCTGGGTTGTTACACACAGGGGTTTGTTTTTTTCTCTCCTTGTTGCATTTTGAGATAATTGTAGATTCCCATGCAGTTGTAGGAAATCTGTAGATTTACCCCAATGGAGACATCTTCCAAACTATGGAACAATATCAAAACCAAAAGTCAAATAGAGCAGGTTTCCATCTCCACCAGAATCCCTCATGTTGCTCTTTATGGCCGCCTTCCTCCTGCCCCAACACCCTCCGTAAGCCTGCAACCATAGTTCCATTTTCCATCACTACAATTTTTATCGTTTTGAGAGGGTTGTATTTGTGGCAGCAGATAGCGGGCAAGCTTTGGCGACAGGCTCGTTTCCCTGGAGGTGACGCAGTGCAGCAGCCGTTCGTCCGTGCCGCGCTGGGGGACATTGCGCGGCGTGGGCGTGCGGTTCAGCGGCGCACCCACCCGGGCACATCGCAGCCGCTTCTGGTGCAGGGCTTGCTACGAACATGTCCAGGGTTTGGTGTGAATGATAAGTTTTTGTTCTCTGTGATAAACCAGGGGTGCCATTGCTGGGTCACACGATAGTTGCATGTTTAGATTATTAAGTAGCTGAAAAACGATTCTCTCGAGTGCTGGCACCATTTCACATTCCCGCCGGCAACGTCTGAGTGACCCGGAGGCTCAGCATCTTCATCAGCATTTGCGGTTGTCACTATTTTCTGTTTTAGCTGTTCTGATGGGTGTGTGGTGATATCTCACTGTGGTTTTCATTTAATGATGTTGAACATCTTTTTATGTGTTTGTTTACCTGTGTTTCATTTTTGGTGAAATGTCTGTTCACTTTTGGCATATCGCATATTTCTGTTCTATCCTAGCAGGGTGCCAGTGACAGGTGTTTGGTATAAACTTACTTTTCTATCTTAAATTAACAGTAAGAGTCAGGCATCCAGAGTGGAGAGGAAGGGGAAGTAGGTTATCTTCTTGACAGTACCTTGTGGTTGAGGTGAACATCACAGGCTCTGGAACCACATGGAGCTGGGGTTGAGGACCGGCTATCTGTGTGATGTTGGACAGCTCACTCTGTGATGCCAGCCCCCAGTGACCCTGTCTATAAAACAGAGACACCAATAGCTACCCCAAGGATGTGGGGAAGGTTGAGCAAGATAGCGTGTGCTAACACTCGGCATGCACCGACCCTGTCCAGCCGCGAGTGCTCTCTAAGTGGGGACCAGGATGCACTCAGGTACCCTTTCTAGGGGCACATGACTGAAGCTCAGACATCATGTTTTGAATGCAATTGGGAAAATAATGTTGCTAGAAGAAAAATACGTGGAGCAGCATAGGTTTGCCAAGAACTAAGGGAGTGAGTTAGGAAGAGGGTGTAAGAGATAAACAGAGCCGTCTTGGGGAGCCAGCCAAAGACTTAACAAAGCACAACCTAGCCCTGCACATAGTAGGTGCTCAATCACCATTTTTGTCTTGTTTTTTCCTTGTGCTTTAAGTAAGTTGGTGTTTATTGCCCTCAAAAAGAGAGACTTAAAACTGTATCTTCACCACTCAACAAAACCCATTTTGAGGGAAATCGTTGTGAGTGAAGAGTACTTGGCAGAACCTCGTTTGCTGTCCCAGGACTCAAAGTAGGAGACTCAAGCTCTGGAGAAGGGAAAGGCAATGGGGCCGGACGGGCACCTTACCTCTGTCTCTAAAACTGGTGACAACTCAGCCACAACCCATGGCTGACCCCCCCCCCCCCCTGCCTTATTTATGCCCCAGGGACTGGGAGGAGCCCTGAGTCTAAAGGGTATCCGGGCCCCATAGCACCTCCTCTGCTGCCTCCCAGAGGGCACTTCTGGGATGGCCACCTGGCCAAGCCCTCCTCCCAAGGTACACATGGCCTTGGCCTCTCCTGTCCCACCTGGACAGAGGCAGATCCAAGAGCCTGTGAGGTCTGGAGGGAAACCTCTCTCAAGGGCTTCTCCTTCCCATCCCCCCATATATCTGTAGCTCACTATTGTACAGCACTTGACAGGTCTTGAAAAGCTGTCACATCTCATAGTGGAGGCAGGGAAGTCATTTTACTAAGGAGGAAACTAAAGCCACAGAGCTGTGACCTTCCTAAGATTGCACGGCTAATAAATGGTGGAGCTGGGACCAGAACCAAGGAACTCCAGCCCAGGGCCATTCTGTACGAGATGAAGAGCCGTGCCCTAGTCCCTTGGCCTGTTATTAGTGGGTGGCCTGCTGGCGGTGTGTCTCATGAGCCTCGCCCAGGTTTTGGTGCGAGGAGGGAGTCTACGCCCGCTCTCCCACCTCTGCAACCCCACTGCTTCCTTGAGTCCCTAAAAGGTGTCCTGAAGGACAGACCCCAACCTCCCATCCCCCAGAGAGCCTGGGCCGACTCGGGGAAGCCAAGCGGTACCTGGCCTGCTTAATGGCGCTGCCTGGAACTCAGAAAACCGTACTTCCAGGTGACTTAGTGTGCTGCCCATCTAGGGGAGCACCCCTTTCCCCCCTAATGCTGTCCCCATCAGCAAGCAGACAGGAGCGGCCACGCTGGTGGAAACTCTCCGGTGGAGCCAGCGCGGTAGCCTTTGGAGAGGAGACTTTAATTTGACCGTTTACATTCCACTTAGGTTCCTCCTCCACCTGCCACCGGTAAACAGCTGCCAGCTGCCACCGCTGTCTTGTGACAGGGAGGAAAGAGTCTGGAGAGGAAAATGTGATGGCAGGGCAAAATGTCACAAAGGGCGACAAGGCCCGGGGAAGGGGAGTAGGCGGCCCGCTGTGTGCCAGGGCCGGCCGGGCGCAGGAGCCCTTCCCTTCTTCCCCCCTGAGCCTCGGCTGTAAAATGCTGGGCTCAGAATAAATGACCACCCAGGCCCCTCTGGCTCTGAACCTCCATCGTCAGAGGGTGCTCAGGGGTGTGGGGGAGGGACAAGAATCTGGATTTGGAAAATCGGGGCTCAGAGCCGTGGCTCTTGCTTCCTGCAGAAACCAGGGCAAGTCATTGGAGCCTCTCTGGATGTCTGAGGGGGACATGGCAACGCACGCCCGCGGAGACAGAATCGTATGCCCTGAAGGCTGGTCAGCTGTTCGCAGCTACTGTCACCACTGCTGCTAGACAGAGAGGCCCGCACAGCCTGCTTCTCACCGGTCTCTTCCCCAAGGCTGTGGCTCTGATTGTCTGGGCGGGACCTGCCTCCTACGGGGGGCCGGGCCTGTGCTAAGCCAAGCGGTCAGTTCTCCTAAGATTTGAAAAGTGCCCAAACTGTCCCCACCAACCCCCCAGCAAGGCTTGTCTCCACAAGGCACCTATCAAAGCATGTTTGTGTGTTGTCTTAAGGAGCCCTAATAACACCTTTTTAAAATTATTATTATTTTTAATCCTTACCCCACAATATTTTTTTATTGATTTTCGAGAGAGAGGAAGGGGGAGAGCGAGACATCTATATGAGAGAGAAACATTGATTAGTTACCTCCTGTATGTTCCCCAACCAGGGATCGAACCGACAGCCTAGGTATGTGCCCTGACCAAGAATTGAAATCATCTTTTGGTGTCCGGGATGACACTCCGACCTACATTTCAGTTACCAGCTGTGAACTGGGGCCCAAAAATATTAACTGGAAAATTCCAGAAATAAACAATTCATAAGTTTCAAATTGCATGCCACCCTGAGTAATGCGATGCGATCTTATGCCTCCTGCTCCATCCCACCCGGGACGTGACTCACCCTTTGTCCAGTATCTCCTTGCTGTGTATGCTCCCAGCCTGTTAGTCACCTAGCAGCCATCTCTATCAGGTGGACTGTCACAGCCTCACAGTGCTTGTGTTCAAGCCATCTTTCTTCTACTTTACAACGGCCCCAAAGAGCAAGAGTAGTGTGTCCATTTTTTATCAGTAGTTACTGTTGTGAATCTCGTACTGTGCCTGAATTATAAATTACACTTTGTCCTAGGTATACTTGCATGGGAGAAAGCATGCACAGGATTCAGTACTGTCTGTGGTTTCGGGCACCCACTGGGTGTCCTGGGATGTATATCCCGCTGATGAGGGTGGGGGGCTCCTGTACTTTCTCCTATGTCTCAGGCACTGTGCTGGGCCTGGGGTTCAGAGCAGCCACCCTCCTGTCTCTTCACTTTTTCCTCCATTCATTTAGCAGACACGGAAGAGCTTCAGCTGTGACAAGAGCTGTTATAAAAGAGAAAGGAGCTGGGAGCTTTATGTCTGGTTGAGGGGACAGACACACCCCAGGGTGCAAATCCTCAGGCTGGGCTTCTTCCTCTTCGCATAAGTGAGGCCGCCCACTGGCACTTCAGGCACCTTGCCACACCCCTCTGCTCACACCTTCAGAAATCTATGTAACTGCCCCTAAAACAACGGGACCTCTTTAATACGATGTGGAGTTCAATGCCATGTAACTTCCCTTCCACTCCTCACCGTCCTGGGGAGACTGTGATGTCTTTCTTCCATAAGGACAGCTCATACCTTGACAAAGTCTTGGTTAGTTTCCAAGTGTCGTTTTCACTAAATATACAAAGAAAGGGGAAGAGAGGAGCATGGAGCCTCGCTACACCCAGGGCCCTGTCCTGAGAATGTTCCGGTGGCCCTGATGCTGGCATCTGGGCACGTGTGTGAGAGAGGTGTCGGCCTGAGAGAGTGTGAGGCAGGTCCAGCAGCACCCCCCGGGGACTCAGAGTCTCGGCTACAATAAAGGTACCGCGCCAGCTTCCGAGCTGACCGGGGTTCAGGTGGGAGATGAGGGTGGGGGATAGTCTGACTTTATTTGCTACCCAACCCCCACTTCTTCTGTCCTGGCTGAGGTCCCTGTGTCCTCAGAGCTTGCTTCACTTGTGTGCTCACTGCTTGCCCACCTCTGCCCTGGGCATGGACCTGATCCCTCCTTCGCCCAAGTCCGCCCTGCTCCCAGCTCCTGAAAGCCCCCGCTGGGGCAGATGGCTGGGCCTCCCTCCTACCTGGGAGAGACCACCGGGAGAAGCAAAGAGAGCGTGAGGATGAGGGGCCTTCCTGCGTGAGGATGGCTCTGTGATCCGGAACAAATAGCATCTTGACGGTGACCAATGACCAAGGGAGATGATGAGAACTGAGGTCAAAATATGTAAACTACAAACTCTGTAAATGGAAGCCTCTGCCGCCCCTCACCACCCCATTGTACTGCCCTGATGTGAGCTATCACCATCACACACCGGGATTGTTGGACCGGCCTCCTGGCCCATCTTCCAGTTTCCATCCTGGCACCTCACAGGGCCCGGGCATAACTCTGACCGCATTCCCACCATCCTCCCCGTCCTCATTCCGCTCCAACGCCAGGTCCCCTGGCACATCAGGCATGTTGCAGCCCTGCCCCAGGCCACTTGCACCTGCAGTCCTGTTGATCTAGATGCCCCCTGCTTCCACTTTATTCAGGTCCCTGCTCAAATGTCACCTCCTCAGACTTTGTCTGACCACCCCACCTAAAATCAGACCCCTTTATAGCCTCAATGCCTAGAAAAATGCCAGGCACATAGTAGGTATTTTATAAATATTTGTTGAATGATTGAACATGGAATGAATGAATTGTGAAGGCTGGAAGGGAGTGGAGAAGCAGGCCTTAGGACCCAGGAGCATAGGTTGCTTCTGGACGGACTGGGGCACTGGGCGTTTGCCTGACCAGTCTGGGCACTGAGGGGCAGTGGGGTCATGGGGAGGGCGGGGGGCTGAGGGATACGGGGGGCCCAGGGCAGCACAGTCAGCAGGCTGCTCTTCCCGGGGCCTCCTTGCTGAGTTCCTGCCCTCCTTCCCAGTTGCCCTTCAGGCCTTTTTCATCCCCACCCCTGCCAGTCCCATCATGGAACTAAGGGATAAGGACAGGCCAGTAGTTAGACTGACATCTGAGCCTCACTGTCACTGCCAGCCATCTCTCAGAGTCAGAGGTCTGTCACTCCTCCAGCGCTGGCACCAAGGCCTTCCGCGTGACACCCTTGCTCATGGCCTTTGTTTTCTGTAAAGTGACTTGCTTCCCAGGACCCTGAACAGCCAGAAAGGACCCAGATGGCATGTGTGCCCACACCTCTGTAGGGCGTGGAGGCATCTCAGCCAGGGCAGTCTGTGGTGGAGAGAGGCTGAACAGGGAGCTAAGGCTGGGGTCCCAGGGTGTCGTCTCACCTCCCAGGCCTTTCTTCCTCCAGAAACCCTCAAAGAGTTGGACAAGACCAATAGTTTTTAGACTAGGTTTAGAATACCCTGGGGAATGTAAATGCCATTATTTAGATTCTACATGGAGTCAGAGAGAGGAGCAAAACTGACCATCAGCTGGCCGAGAGGTGGCCACTGGGTCTGCGACATCTGTGGGGCTTCTGAGTGGGACCAAGGGCAGAGAGGGCAGAGAACCCCTCCCCCCCGCTTACACCCGGGCAGCCCCCGTCTTGTCTCACTCATGTTCTTTATTGAATAACGACTGAGATTTCACCTGAAGAAAGGCTTCTCCCACTAACACCTGAGAAACCCTAGAGCAGATGATCCCCAAGTTCTCTGTTTGACACTTACAGTCTTTATTTCCTTAGGAGCAGAGGGCTCGGGTCTCACAGGACTCTTGTCCCTTCTGCTGAGTGGTGCCCGTAGCAGGTGCTGACAGTGTACAATGGAAGCCAACTGATGCAGGGCAGTCAGCTGTGCCCCTCAAGGCCAGCCTGGCCCAGTGCCTGGCACACAGTAGGTGCTTGGTCATTGCTGACTGACCCAAATGAGAGCCTGTGGGGCGTTGGTCTGGAATAGCATTTTAGTGGGAAGGAGGGCGACAAGGATGCTAGGAGCCTGGCAATCACTTCTGTAGACAGGCAAGTGATTGGCTTGACTCCTGGCCCCTGAAGATGCCTCTTGTAGCTCCTGGGAGAGGCTGACAGCAGCAACTAGCAGGAAGTCTTTGAGTGTGTCCCCTCCCCACTGCCCCTTCCCCAGCTGAGCGAGGGGCAGGGCTCCTTCTGAGTGACAGCCCATTCAAATGGGAACAAGTCCCTGGCCTCATCCAGAGTGCAAGAACCCATCATGGCCTGATCCAGCTGTCAGACCACTTTCCCATCTCTGACGGGCCTACCCTGGCCCTGGCCTTGATGGAGAAGGTGGAGCACAATGGACCGAGCAATAGTAGGAACTGACACAGAGCAAATGCCACTAAAAAACAAGACAGGGACAGGATGAAGGGGCCCGAAGGAACCCATGGGAAAGAAAATTTAGAGCTGCATACAGTGTAATGTGTGGTGGGGAAAACTATGAATGGCTGAGCTGACGAGAACCTGGGTGCTGCCCCCCAGGAGTGGTGGATCTTAAGCAGTGTATTTGTTTGGGTGGAGTTACAGGAACCTGAGTCAAACTGGCTTAATGAGGACGTGGACTTATGTCCCATCAGGAGTAGTCCCGAGGAAGGTGGGCCTCCCAGTACACAGCTGTGAAGCAGCAAAGACAGGACCTGAAGGCTTTGTGACCCTGGCATGCAGTGTCACATACCTCAGCTCCCCCCTCCCCCTCCCCGCAGGCCTCCATGGGGTGAACGCAGCACCCAGCCTCTGGGGAGGTTGGCTGGCTAAAGAGGGCAGGGTGGGGCTTGTGGCCTGGGTCACCTGGCTGTAAAGCTGACCTGAAACAAAGATGTGGGAAGGGGTGATGGGAAGGCAGTCCTCGCAGAGGTTTGGGGTGGGCAGGGAGACCTAGTCCTGAAGGGGAGCCCTATCTGGAACAGGGGTGGAGGGCCAGGCGTCAAGGCAGGCAGGGTCTCATGAATTTGAAGACCACGGCAAAAGGAAATGAGCTAATCTTCACAGAAGGGCAGGCATTTAATATCCATCATTTCCTTTAACCCTCAAACAACCCTATGAATTAACAGAGGAGGAAATGGGGAGAGCAAACCATTCAGCAATTTGTACAAAATTTTCCATCTATGAAGTAGCAGAGCTGGGACTTGAACCCAGGTCTGCGTGAAAGCAACATCCAATGTTTTCCGCTTGTCGGCTGGGCAGGGTCTCAGGGGAGGCCGCTGCTGGGTGGATGTGGGTGTATTTGAGACTTACCCCGTTTCGTTAGGTCTCATGGCTGCAAAATTGACTGGCCAGCTTGGAGCTGGGCGCTATGCGGGCTGCCTGGGTCAGTTGGCAAAGGGCCTGGCTGGGCCCTGCTGCAAACTGAAGGTCTCCCTCCTGCTGGGCTGGGCTGGGAAGGTGGCAGGAGATGACAGAACCATTACCTTTGTTTTAATAACATGGTCTGTGCACTTTGTGAGCTCCTCAGTATAACAGAGACCTGGATCCAAGGTAGATTTTCATTTCTTCTTACCCACCACGAACTGGTCTTTATTTAATTTTCATCCCAGACACGTCCTTTCTCTTTCTCAGGCTGCTTACATAAACGACACGCAGCCTTTGGGAGCTGTGGCATGTTGTCATTGTTTGCTTGATTTCTCAATACCTTTCTCCTGCCTGAAGGGCTGCCTGACAAGGATTTTAAAAAATTATATTGCTGTGATTTCCCCTGCTCTTTTATTCCTCCCTCTCTTAGCCTGAAAGGAATTATAATGCCTTTGCTGTGTGCAACCCCCCACCTTCGCCTTGGGGGGCTGCTCCTCGACAAGCCACAGTTGTCTCACCCCCCCGAAGGCTTCATCCGACTGGAGGTTGGGTGTCTGGACAGGGCAAGAGAGGCTCCCAAGAGGCCTCCAGTTTGACATGTCACGCTCGAGTTGTCCCAGTGTAAACAGAAGCCACCTTGTTGCTCTGACACGAGTTTCTATAACCTGAACACACCCTCCCACCGAGATCAACGCGTGGAAAACCCAACTTCTCAAGGGTAAACTCTGTCTTCAGAAGGAAGCTGTCTGCCGTTTAGAGCATACATTTTAAGGCTTTGTAGGAAAATGATGCCTTTCCAGCAGTGAGAATGTAAAAAAGCAGAAACTGAGCAAGGTGCTGCAGTGGGACCCTTTGGTGCGATGCCCAGAGCAGCGGGGCCCTAACAGTGGTGAGCTTGGGGGTGAGGGGGAAGGAGAGGGTGATAATTTGTACCAAAAATACCCAAAGAATCCAGGATTTTTAACAATTTTACTATAGTAAAGAATGTATTAGTTAGGGTAACTGGCTAAGCTGCTGTAACAAAAAGGCCCCTCAAATTCAATGGGTTTACTTTTCTTTTTTATGACCATCCAGAGATAGGCAGATGGTCCCTGGTGGTTAGGTAGCCCAGCTCCGTAAGGTTATCGAGGGTCCCTGACTCCTTTTCTAGAATATTGCCCTTGTCCACATGGGTGCCGCTGATTCTTGGGCACAATGTCCAGGTGATAAAGGGGCATGAACACCCAAACATTTTAAGGGCAAGACGAAGAAGTTGGGGAGATTATTTCTCCTTAAATTCCCTTGGGAAGAACTTGGTCCCGTAGCCACACGCAGGGAGCTGCCAGGGAGACAGGGGAATGCATGCTAACAGAGGCAAGAATTAAAACCCTGCAGAGTCTGTGCTAAGAGGAGGAAAGGACAGATACCGGGGACTAATTAGCAAATTCCACAACCAAAAGAAAAGCTTTCAGATGATCCAGTCAATCCCTTACTTCAAGTCAATCTTCAAAAACAGCAACAACCCACTCTCCTCTCCCCGAAGACACCACTTTTAATGAACCACCACTGTGAATTCAGATGGCTTCAGAAAAAAAGAGGCAGCTCATGCCCCTTCAAGCTGGTCACCAAAACAAAGCAGCCCCCTTGCTTGCCAAGGCCCCATGCGACCCAGACCTTATTTCTTCCCTCCAAGGAAGCAGCAGGAACGATGAATATCAGCGCACTAAACAATGGACATTTTAGTCTGGAAAGGCGTAGAAATTCTACCTGGAGGCCTCGCTGACAAGGCTTCTCAGTCTTTCCTGAGATTTAATACAGGAAATAAATTCAATTTCAGCGCTTAGTGCTTGCCTCGTGGTGGGTTCCTGGTAAGTGGTCGGAAAATAAATGCCTTAGCAAGTGGCCGTCCCCACGTCTAGGGAGAGCACAGAGGACGGAGTCGGCCCTCACAACCACAGGTGGGCTCTCTTACCTGGTTTGTGCAGAGAGAATGGGAAGTGTGGCTTCGTGTGCTCTGGCCAGGCCTTCTAAGCTGTCCCCAGGGGTCAACCCTCCGGGGCCTCCTGGGACAGTTTTCAGAAGGCTGTTGGTTCAGGGCAAGAAGCTAGAGAGGTCAAAATTCAGAACCAGGCCCGGAAGCCAGGCCACGGGGAGCCAGGAGACAACCAAGAGATAGTGGGGTGTCAACATCCGAGGGGAGGGCAGGGCCGGTGTTCAGCACCCAGGACAGGAACCAGGTGCTGTCTGCAGGTGCTACAGACAAAACAGAAACTGCTTGAACATCCCAGAGACAGGCCTGTGAGGACAGGGTAATATATAACAACAGCAGGCGCCTCTGGAAAGCACACACTGCTATTCCCGCAATGCAGTGCCTACGAGGTCAGTATGAGCGTTGGCTCCATTTTACAGATGACGAAAGGGGCCTGGAGAGGTTACATAAACATCTGAGTTTTTGCAAATGCCCGGTGGCTGAGCCAGGACTCCCCCCAAGTCTGGAGGACTGCAGGGCATGCGGAGGGAGGGAGCAGAGAAAGGGGGTACAGGAGAGGACTGCATTGCTGGCAGCGGGAAACAGGGGCGTCGGCGATGGAGGGAGGGAGGGAGGCACCCTCCAGCTTCCTGGGCAGTGGTCAGCCACAGCCAGGCGCGAGAGTCACCTGGCAGGAAGGGCGAGTGAGGGGACTGAGAAAAAGCCGCTGGCCCAGGAGACACCAGGGGACCGCGACCCCGAGGAGGAGAATCACTAGGCAGAAGTTGTAGGAGAGGCACCGGTGAGCAGTGAGGTGACCCGTACAGTGCGCAGGCTTTCTGCCCACAGCTCCCTTAGACAGCGGTGCTCTCCAGGACCTTGACTTAGGTTTCCATCTCTTCCCCTCCCCTCCCTTCCCCTGCCCTCTTCTTCTCTTTCCTCAAGGCGATCTTGTCCATAGTCCCTTTTAAACCTCGCCTCTGAGCTGCAGTCCTGTACAGCCAACCGCTTGTGAAACATCTCCCCCCGGTTGTCCTATCCCACAGACGCAAGGTGTCCAAATGAGTCTGTCACTGGGCCTGCTGTGAATGTGTCCCATCACGGCTGAGAGGTGGTGTCACCATCCCCGTAGGCATCCAACAAGGAACCCAGGAGACACCCCAAACACCTCCCTTCAACAGGACACTAACCATGTCGATTCTGCTTGATGAGCCCCTTAAGTCCTCTTTAACATATAGATTCTCCCTCCCACTTCTCCTCCCACTTTTGGCTCTTATAGCGTACTTATTGAGGAAACCAGGTTTTTGTCCTATAGTTGCTGATGGTGTTTGCATAATGTCTTTTAATATGACCTCGGTCCCCATGCTCCCTGTAAATTCTCCAAGTGGGTGAATTTTCTGTCTGCTTCTCAACAATGGTAGGCACCTTTTACCTCTGTACCCCCAGAACCTGAGACAATCCTTTCTGTACACTAGGCACGCAACCAAAGGCTTTGGAAAGAAGGAAGGAAGGAAGGAAGGAAGGAAGGAAGGAAGGAAGGAAGGAAGGAAGGAAGGAAGGAAGGAAGGAAGGAAAAAGGAAGGGAGGGAACAAGCTGGAAGGGTCCTGTGTGTGACTGTGGGCCAATGTTTCTCAGCCTAATCCACAGGCCAGAATCACCTCTGGTAGACCTGTTAAAATGATAGTTCCTGGGCCTGTGAAAATCAGAAGCTCTGAGTCATAAGCCCAGGAATCTGCATTTCTAATACTGCCCTTGTGTCTCTCTGTGGGTCTGAGTCACCCCATCTATGCAGAGAGGGGCACCTTCTCTAAGGCCCCTGCCAACTCCAGCTCTCTGAGCCCAAGCCAGGCTTCCGTGACTCTGAAGGATGGATGAGCCCTTCAAGGCTTCAAGTCATCTGCATCTGACAAAGCAAAACCTGGGATCGAAGTTAGCGCCTGACGTTGCTACTGAAGTCAACTATATTTACTTTTTATGAGCTTGCCCATCCAGGTGTGGGTTTCTCCAGCCCCCAGCTTCCAGTCTCTTGGGATGAGCGGCTAGAGCCCTTGGCAGTGCCCACTGTCTGGCAGGCTACTGGTCAACCCCCTCTTGGCTGCCCCCCACCTCTCCAGCCCCCGGCCACACCTTCCTGAGTCCGACACAAAAGCCAGGCCTCCCCCCCATCCCCATCCCTCCTTTCCCACCTCAGGGCTGTGGGCTTTGCTTTAATCATTGTTTGTTTATCTGTCCACTGGCTTTCCACCCCAGGGACTGTTCTCCTGGCCCAGCCAATGTGAATTAATTTTGCAGGGACAATGCCCCGAGACAGTGTATCAATTGCTGTGTGAAAATTCAGACGGATTGCCTCCCTCATTCCACCCGGCCCTTAATTTCTTGGTTCCCTCGAAGGCACGATCAAGTGTGTCTGGCATGATTGGTTCTTTAGCAGCCCGGACCGCTCCTTGCACGCAATTGTAGTCTTAGAAAGATTTCCTGCAGTGTTTTATTTCCATAAGACTTTTTTAAAAAATTTGCGTTTGCTGATTGAGTCTCGGTGATTAAGGGGGACCTCAGGCCCAAGCTCCTTCTCCAGACCTCTTCCTTCCTGCGCGGTCCTCTGCCCTCCGCTGGAACCAGTCACGTCCGCTGCCTCCTGGGTAGGGCCCACGGGGGACAGGAGCTGAAGGACGCTTTGTCCAGGATGCAGTGGACAAGCTCAACGGTTGAATGAAAGAAGGCATGAAGCACAGGTACCCAGAGAGCATGGAGGGGCAGCAACAAGCACGGGGGGGTGTTATGAGTGCAATTGTATCCCCTCAAAATTCCTATTTTAAAGTCCTACAAGGGTAAGAATGGGGGTTCTGCAGTCAGCTGGACCTGAGTTTGAATCCCGGTTCCACACTTCATTAACCACGTGACCTGGGACAAGTTCATGTAACCTCTCCCGCCCCGTTGTCCCATCTAAAATGGAATCATCCTCATACCTTTCTCAGTGGATTGGGAGACATAACAGATGCTGATGGTGCCCTGCCCGCACCCCCAGCCTGCCTGGCGGTTACCTGCACGCCGATCCCCTACCTGCCTCCTGCTCTCCTGGGGCTGGACGTGCTGGGCTGAGGGAGGCAGGAAATGCCAAGGAAGTGATGTCCCTTGAGCACCTCTCAGTGAGGGACAGAAGTAGCCCAGCTTTCACTCCTCTGGGTGGGGGACAATCCTGAGTCGGGTTACCCTGGGTCTCCCAGAGGCCCCCTGGGCACCAGCCCCGGTTACCGAAGCAGTTAAGTCCTTCATAACATCCTTCACGGCCTCCTGTCCCCACTCCCCATAGTAATTCCTGGGTCACCTCCCCACTAAACTACTTGCTCCCAAGTTTTTCTTCAAGGTTTGCCCTGGGTCTGCCTGGCTTGTAGACTGAGCAGCCCCTGCAATGCATGCAGGAGGCACCTGCCCGATTTGAAGAACTGGTTCCCAAGTAGAGGACACAAGTTGAGAGTTGGAAGCAGCCTCAGGTTGCACTTGAGCTGACCGGTCATTGTACACAGGAGGCAGCGGCTGTGCTGTTTTCTGTAGAGCAGAGCTGACGTCTTGAGCTGTGTGATTCTTTGTCGTGGGAGCTGTCCTGTGCATTGTAGGATGTTTAGCAGCAACTCTGCCCTCTACCCACTAGATGCCGGCAGCCACCAGATGCCAGCACCTCCCCCCTCAAGTTGTAGCAATAAAAAAAATGTCTCCAGGAATAGCCCAATGTCCCCTGGAGAACAAAATCACCCTGGTTGAGAACCACTGCTGTAGACAGAGCGACACACACACACACACACACACACACGGACGCACACAGAAGGAACACGTGGGAACAGACATAGACGGGGCACTTGCTTATAAATCCTGGAGGGAGTCAGCCTGCTGGCTGAGAACAGGGCTCCGGAGTGATACATATCTGGCTTCAAATTTCAATTCTCATTCACCAGCTTTGTGACCTTGGATAAAAAATGAAAATCAAATCATACCACCCCCCCCGCATAAAACCTTCCACCAGTTTCCCATTGATCTTAAAATTAAACCTGCGGTCCTTACCATAAGCTGCCAGACTTAGGTCTCATTCTATACACCCCCCCGCCCCCCGCTGTCACTCCCCCTGTTGCAGCCACTTTGAGCTCCTTTCTGTTCAAAGCGTGCAAAGCTCTGTCCCCACCTCAAGGCTACTCTCTGGCTGGACCACCCTTTCCACAAAGGGCTGTGTGTCCGGCTCCTTCTCATGGCTCAGATCTCAGCTCAGGTGTCACCTCCTCAGAAATGCTTTCCCTACACTAGGCTTTGGGTGGTGACTACAGAATGCAACATCCAGATGATGTGTTACAGAATTGTACGCTTGAGACTTCTATAATGTTATTGACCAATGTCACTCCAATAAGTTTCATCAAAAATATATTCACTTGTTTTAAAAGTAGAAATGCCTGTCTGACCGCCCTGCCCGGTCACTGTCTGTGGCCTCGCCCTGTTCTCTTCTGCATTATACTTCTACACGCTTCTGTTTATTTACTTTGCTTTGATAATTGTCCGTTTTGTCCGTCTTTCCCACAACAAAGTAAGTGAGAGCAGGACCTACAGCGGCTTTCATGGCTTTGTGGGGAAGGCGAAAGGAGATAATAACAGACCAATAAGAACAGTACCAATAAAGCCAGTAGCAACACCTGCCTAGGCCGAATGCTCGATAAATGGCTATTGTAAATTAGTATTTTTTTCATGCAGCCTAGAAATTACCTGTCATGTGGCTGCCCCCAATCATCTGTCCTCTCCTTTGCATTTTGACAATTCCATACCTTGGCAATGGAGACTCCAAAAACCACGCATTTCTACCAAGATAAATAACTTGTCACGGTTTGCCCGGGACTTTCCTGGTTTGGCACTGAGAGTTTTGAATCTTGGGAGCTCCCCAAGATTCTTGGCAAACTGGGATGGTGGGTTACCCTATAGCTAGTTTCCAATATAAATTCTAATTAGGTGCAATTGAGGCTTTGATTGAGGACTGAGTTAAACGAGAGACCAGACGAGGGGTGGGACAGCCTTCTGCTGGCTTGGCTTCATGGGCAGGGGGATGGCAGCTTGCTGACCGTGACAGAGCCATAGGCTTGTTCCAGCAGCTGAGCACAGAGACTGCCTTTCAGCAGCTCTGAGGATCCTGTGAGCTCTCTGCATCCTTACTAAACTGTCCTCCATTAAGCTGCCTAGAGAGGATTCTGTTATCTGCAACTCACCCAATACACTCAGTAATTGCACTAGTCTTCAGCGTGGTCTACACTGCAGTGAAGAGCCTCTTCAGGGCTGCTCGAGATAAATCAATACCTGGACAGTCTAGGGGATTGCTCATTACCAGTCCATTCACTTGGTAAGACAAGTATCTGTGTCTGTAATTTCAAATGCTCCTAAAACAGGGTCTGCTGCACTATGTGGCAAGATGTACGCTCTGCCACAGTCTTGCTGATTCCTGGGCATCTGTGCCCGGGCACTAGCTGACTAGGGTATCTATAACGATGGGTGTCAGGCATCACTCAGCCAGCCAGGGAGTGGAGACACACTTTTCAAACTAGAAGTAAGCTTGGAAAACTGACGCAACACAGAAGGTTGCCCTGGAATTGAGCAGGCAGTCCTGGTCAACATGCCCAGAAGGTGTGTGGATTTCATGGAAATCAGGACAATCCCAGGTGCCAGGAGATCTGGATTTGGTGAAAGGTATCCCAAGAGGGGGTTCAGTTCAGAAAGCAAGTGGGGCAGTGTGGGAACTCTGTTCATAGAGACTGGGTAAGAGCCTCAGGGTTCCACTCAGAAGAACGAGTTCAGGTGGGGTCTGGTGGGAACTGGGGCCAGTGGTCCACATTTAAGATTTAAGGGAGGATTTAAATCAGAGGCAGAAATTAAGGTTCCCTGAGGGACAATCTAGTATGTATCCTTAAATGAGCATGAATCCTTATAGAAGGGCAACGTTGCTTTACGTGCATGAGTTTGAGTTCACACAAATAGTAGCCTGTTATGGATCTTGTTCTGTGTTTTACTGTTTTTATTCTTAGTACGGCTTTTTTTTAAACTTATGCTTTTAGGTAAACGTATTTATTGATTTGCTTGTGTATAACATACGGTAACATACAGAATCTTAAGCATACAGCTCAATGAATTTTTATGACAGCTTTATTGAGATATAATTCACCTTCTACAATAGTCACGGTTTTAAAGTTTTAGTTTTTAATATGTTCACAGTGTGCAACCATGCCCACAGTCTATTTCAGAACATTTTTATCACCCAAAGGAACCCTGGACCCATTAGCAGTCACTCCCTGTTGTTCTTCCCGCCCTTTGTCCCAGCAACCATTAACCCGCTTTCTGTCTCTATGGATTTGCCTGCTCTGGACGCTTCATATAAATAGAATCATACAATTTATGATCCTTTGCGACTGGCTTCTCTCACTTAGCGGGATGCTTTCAAAGTTCAGCCATCTTGTAGCATGTACCAGTATTTTCTTTTTATTGTTGAATAATATTCCATTGTGTGGATATACCCCATTTTGCATATCCATTCATTAGTTTAAGGCCATTTGGGTTGTTTCCACATTTTAGCTATTACGAGTAAAGCCACTATGAACATCCACATACAAGTTTTTGTGTTCTCACATATGTTTTTAGTGTTCTTGGGTATATACCTATGAGTGGGGTGTCTGGATCACATGGCAGCTCTATCTTTAATGTTGTGAGGAACTGCGGAACTGTTTCCAAAGTGGCTGAGCATTTTACATTCCCACCAGAATTACTCCAGTTTCTCCACATCTTAGCCAACACTTGTTATTGCCCGTCTTCTTAATTATAGCCACCCTCAGAAGGGCAGTAATGGAAGAATTAGGCAAGATCGCCAAGAACAAAGATGTATTGTCAGAGGCCAAGGCTAAGATCATCCACATCCTTGTGTTCCCAATTACTGTACCGTGTATGGATGGGAAAAATAGTGAAGAAATCTGATAGGAAAAAAAAATTAATTTATTGGAAACACGGTGTTGGAGAAGAGCTCTATGGATATTCTGGACTTCTAGAAAGATGGCCAAGTGGGTCCTAGAATAAATTAAGCCTGAAACATTACTAGAGGCAAAAATGACAAAACCAATGCTGTGTTACTTTGGGCACCTCATGAGAAGGCAGAGTTCTTTGGAAAAGACAATAATGCTTGGAAAAATAGAAGGCGGCAGAAAAAGAGGAAGACCAAATATGAGATGGATTCACTCCATAAAATAAGCCATAGGCAGGAGTCTCCAGGAGCTGAGCGGGACTGTTGAAGACAGGACATGGTGGACGTCACTCATTCATAGCATCGCCAGGAGTTAGGGCTGACTCAATGGCATATAACACACACACGTGGGAGTGAAGTGTCTGACTGTGGTTCTGAGTCACATTTCCCTAACGATTAACCATGCTGTGTATCATTTCACGTGCTCACTTTATTGGCCATTTGTACATCTTCTTTGGAGAAATGTCTATTCAAATGTTCATTGAATTTTGACCTATATCAAGTTACCCTCATAACTAGCACCCAGATTATGCTGGAGAACGTTTCGAGAACACTAGAAGGCTCCCTCGTGCCCCATCCAGTTAACCCTTTCCCCCAAGGGTGGCTACTATTCTGACTTCTATTACCGTAGACTAGTCTATTTGTCTATGCCTGATAAATGTTCATGGATGAAATGATGTCATGTCTAGAATTGGCTTCAAAATATCCCGGTGTGTGTATGCTTGTGTGTGTGTGAGTGTTTAGATTTTAGAGGTTGTCTCTAGATCAAATAAAATTGTCCATGAGTTAATAATGTTTGACTAGTTTTGCCTGATTCTAAACCTCAAAGAACGGAATGATACTCTTCTATGTCTGGTTTCCTTTCTAAATACAATGCACATGAAATTTACCCATGATGTGCTTTTCCTTTGTTGTTTTTCACTACTATATAGCATTCTGTTGTAGAAATATACTGCATTCCCACTTACTCATTCCACTGCTGATGTTGATTTGGGTTGTGTCTGGTTTGGAGCTATTTCAAAGAAAGTTCCAGCACTTTGAGAAGTCTATCCACGCAGCTGGTCTGTCCAGGATTGCTAGTCAGCAACTTGGATGCCAGGTCTGGCTGGTCGCAGGAGCTTAGTGGAAGGGACACCGCTGAGACCCCAGTGGTGGTCAGGGTGGGACTCTGGCCCTCAGCGTGAGGAGGGTGCTCCAGTTCCAGGGCAGAATCTCAGGTGTGTGAAGGCGTCAAAGGACCCAGCTGTGACCTGGGAGAAAAGCAAAGGCAGAGCTGGCAGGGAGGGGCAGGTGTTGGAGGTGAGGGAGGGGCACTCCTGAGGGGCTGCTCAGAAGTTTCTCAGCCTGGCCAAGTGCCCCGGCCTCCTCTGACCTCCTCAAAGGGCTTCCTTCTCCTCAGCCTGGCCCCAAGGAGCAACCCTGATGGAGATGAAGTCACCCTCCCCCATCTTCAGAAGTGACTCAGAATGGTGAGCACCAAGGGCTCCTTTCCCCAAAAAACGTTAACCAGGCAATGATGGCAGATGGTGTGGAAGATCACGGCCCCACACTCCCGGACGCAGCGGGCAGGCCCCACAGCGCTGACGTCAAGGGCAGAGGCCTGGCACCTTGCACGGGGTCTATAGTGCAGCACCATGCGTGCAAATTAAAGGGATGTGAACACACAGACACGACTTCAGAGTGAGCCCCGAAGGATGGAGTGGTTGCCTGCGGGTGGGTAGGGCATGCGAATAGAGGGACAAGTGTGCTCTGGTTGATCTGAGAAGGGTGACGCCCTGGCTTTGCCCTGAATCCACGCACAGGGAATGCAAGGGAGGGGGGAGGGAGGGGCAGGAGGGGGAGGGGGAGAGAAGGTATCTCTGTCTTCTGGCTTGCTCAAGGATGGTCACTGAGCTCGAGGCAGACAGTCTATTGGTCAAACTCGAGCTATTGCCATTCCCCAGGAGTTTCTCAAGGGGCAGGAGGCTGAGCAGTGCGGGTCCCTAACTGACCCCTCACCCGGCTGGCCTGGGCTTTACTAAGTTCCCATTTCATCGGGGTTATGGCTGCGATTTCTCCCCCTTCCTCTGGAGCCGGTTAGATTTACATTACTTTTCAGGCAGAAGCCTGTCTGGACTTTATCTTCCTTTCTGGGACTTGGTCCTTAAAACATGGGGGTTGGGCCTGATCCCCAGAGAAATCCCACAGCTGAGAGTGTCCCTGTCTGCAGTCTCCAGGCAAGTCTGCCCTGTGAGGGAAACAGCTTGTCCAGGGCTTCGGCCTCCGTCCCTCACGTGTCCCGCCCTCTAGGTGCTCCTGCCCGCAGCCCAGCCCACCCCACTCGCCATCCCCAGCAAGGTGCCCGCTCGCTCGGGGCCCCTCCTGTCCTCAGAGGTGGGGAGGCTGGGGGCCGAGGACAGGGGTTAGCACGGGTGTTTGCCAGGGGCAGACAGATTCCCACTTAGCTGAGCATGTGCATACCTGGGAGTTCGTCTGGCATGTCTGTGTGTGAAGGTCCACCCCAAAAAGGGGGGTCTGGCACCGCAAAATGAGACATGGAACCTGAGAAAGTCTCCTACAGGCTGCCGTGCTCGGAAGCCCTGCCCGGAACCCGCAAGAGGCGGAGGGGAGAACAGGAATTTGTGGGCTTGTGACCTTGAATCCCTTAGCTGTCATTTAAGCCCCTTTCCGTAGAATCAGTGTTAGTGCTGGATGACAATGTAAGGTCACCTAGACCTGCCAAGGCCCCACGTGCAGACAGGGAGTAGAAAATGAAGATACTACCCCAAGGTACACGCCTGGCGCCGATGGCAGAGCACACCAGGAACCAGGTCCCCCAGTGTGTGTCCTGCAGTAACCTGGCCCTGGCTGATCCCGCTGGGGGCTGGTGGGGGCTGGGGTGTGTGTGTGTGTGTGTGTGTGTGTGTGTGTGTGTGTGTGTGTGTCTATTTCCCAGTCCTGGAGCCAAGGGTACCAGGTTTTGTTTAGGAAGAAAGCAAGTGAGAGAGAGACGGAGAAAGATGAAAATATAGGGACAAAGATCTCTTGGCAGAGGTAGGAATTATAAGAGAGACTGGGCAAGATGAAGAGAGATGATGCGACACAGGCGTGGAGAGAGTAAAGTAGAAAGAGATGCGGAGGAGGGAGGAAGGGAGGGGTGAAGGGTGACTAACCAGCCAGATGGGGCTCACGGCTTCCTCTCGCAGGGCACCTCTCTGGGGGGATTGCTCTCCCATAGCTGCTGGCCCAGACGCAGCAGCCAGGACCCTCAGAGAGCAAAGCCCCTAAAGCTCTTTGCAGCAGCTGGAGCTCCCTGGGCCTTCAGAAGGCAGCCTGGACCCACAGGCACACTTTTAAATTCATGTCTTCTTAGTTTCCTAATTTGATGGAAAGGTAAACTGAGGCAGTCAGCGGGGAAGCAACAGATAATACAGGGTGGGCAAATCTTAGTTTGGAAAACAGGGTTTCCCTGCTTGGAGAGGAAGGGGATGGTGCTCTCCAGTCAGCCAAGCCCCAATTGAAAACGGTCAAGAGCCCAAGGAAGCAGGACCTCGAGTGGGGCCAGAATTGCAAACTCCTGGGCAGGTCTGATAAGCAGCGGTCACAGTGGCTACTCCGCCTGTGCACTCACTGGCCTGGAGCTACCATTAGTCACTCTTTTCTTCTTGCTTGCTCTCTCTGTCTTCATCCCCAGCTGTCAGCTCATGTGTTTCAAAATGACAGGAATTAAACATCTTGAAGAACCAGGGATTCATCATGTGGTGGTGTCGCCTCAGAAAGCAGTACTTCTTAGAGCCTGTCACAAAGCCAGGGGTTTTATCTCCATAGCGGATGATGGCAGGGCCCGTGGTGCTATTAAGGCCCTATATTCTTTTTCTTTTTTTCTTTTTTTAAAATATATCTTTATTGATTTCAGACAGAGGAAAGGAGAGGGAGAGAGAGAGACAGAAACATCAATGATGAGAGAGTCATTGATCGAGCCCACAACCCGGGCATGTGCCCTGACCTGGAATCGAACCCCAATTGCCTGGATCCTTGGTCGACGCTCAACCGTTGAGCCAGGTCCGGCGGGCAAGTCCCTATATTCTTATGTGCTATAATCTGATGAATAGGTGGTGTTATGAGTTGAATTGTGTCGCCCAAAAGATACGTTGAAGTCCCAGTCTCCAGGACCTGTGAATGTGACCTTAAGAGAAATAGGGTCTTTGCAGGTGCAATCGCATAAGGTGAGGTCACTGGGGTGGGTTGAATTCAATGTTATGGGTGTCTTATAAGAAGAGAAGACAGAGACAGAGGGAAGGTGGCCATGTGACCATGGAGGCAGAGATTGAAGTGATGCAGCTACAAGCCAAGGGCCACCTGGCTCCGCTGGAAGCTGGGAGAGGCGAGGAAGGCTCCTCCCCTAGAGGTTTCAGAGGGAGCGTGGCCCCTGGCAACACCTTAGTTTCAGACTCTGGCTTCCAGATCTGTGAGACAATGAACTTCTGTTTGAAGGCACCCAGTTTGTGGTCGTTTGAGAGCCCTGGGAAATGACTACAGGAGGGAAAAGTATAATATTTACCTGGAGAAAGTGAAGAGCTAGAGAAAGGAGGGTACTCTGTTTAAGGGCTCCCTGGACTCTCTTTTCTACCTCTACCCAAGATGCCACCCTCTCTTTTCTTTTCTCTACCTCCCTCAACTCTAGCCAATGGATCTGTCACTCCTTAATCAGCAACTGTTTGCCACCTGCTCCGTGCACCTGGCTTTGTCCTGGAGGACAAGGGGGAGACAGCAATCCCAGAGCTGGTCTCGCTGTCACCTCCTGGGCCCCAGCAGGTACTGGTGGAAGCAAGGGGCATGGGCTTCGGGGCGAGGGCGCTCAGGGTGACCTTGGGCAGGTGATTACATGATCTGTGCTGCTCCTTCCCAGTAAAACAGGGAAAATACAACTACTTCGTAGGGTCCTTTTGAGAATTAAATGAGATAATACATGTCAAGTGATAAGTGCAGCCATCAGTCAGTGCTAATTATATTATGACTGTTATTCTCAGAATTGGGGAAGGGACATGTGCAGAAGCTGGTGTCATATAGGACAGAGTGAGACACGTGCTGGCACAAAGGTGAAGGTAAATCCTGTGAAGACCGAGAGCTGGCTGCTCTGCCCAGGGACCAGGGAGGGCGCTGGTAGGGGAGCAGCATTGGAGTAGAGCCTGGGGTGGTAAGGGGATTTCACCAAGCCGGAGAGGCCGATGGTGAGGGTGAGAGTGTGGAGGGGTGGGGGAGCGGGGAGGGATGAAGGACTTGCTCCTGGAGGAAGTCACGCTGGTGAAGGCACAGAGTAGACAGGGTCAGCACACAGAGCAGCGCCGAGTGTGCAGCACTGTGTGGGCTGGGTGATGAGCGGTGGGATCCAGGCAGGCGGTTCTAGACCATGGTGGCCCAGCTTGAATGTCTGCAGGGTACGGAGTCTGGCCTTTATCCAGAAGACACTGGCCCCCATGGAAGTTAGAGCAGTTCTGGTGGCCTCCATAGCTGAAGGAAGCCAGACTCAAGGCAGGAAGACCAGCGAGGGCTCAGTAATCCCCTCCAGGGAGACGAGGGGCTGAACCAGGATGGGGTGGGAGAGGGGGAGGGGCAGGTTCAACAGTCCGGGAGCCAATGTTGAGAGGACTTGAGGACTGGCTGGGGTGAGGGAGGGGGACCTTTAACATGATTCCTTGATTTCTTGTGAATTACCTGGAAGGACAGTAATGGGAAGGGATAGGCTTCTGGCAGGGGCCATGTCTCTCCCAGCCCCAACTCAGCACCCCACAGTCCTGTGAGGTGGGTGCTCAGTAAATGTTTGCTGAATGAATTTGATGCCACTGGAAGGGAGGGGACTAAAGGAGGAATAACAGGTTTAGAGGGATGTTAACACTTCAGTTGCACTTAAGCTGCTGGGGGCAATCCTGTGGAGCTGTGCAGGGGGCTGCTGGGAACGTCAACCTGGAGAGAGGTGCAGGGTGGAGATGGGAACCTGGGAGCCAACGGCACAAAGTGAAATGAAAGCTGCACACGGGGTTAGAGCCCAGAGATGGCCCAGATCTTCCAGCAGCCTGGGGGCTCCGTGAGATTTGTCATGACAATAATTTTAGAGATGCTGTCAGATGCTTGATGGGGAGGGAGCACAGTGATGGCAAAGATAGACTAATGGTCCTCACAGTGACCTTGAGGAACAGGAACATGCAGGTCCACTTTCCTGGTCCTGCCAGGGGACCGAGAGGAAGGGGCTGCGGGCGTCTTATTGGCCCGGAAGGCAGCCTGAGCCCCTGCGCTGCCGGCTGGGGAGCGGCCAGGAGCGCCCCTTCCTTCATGTCAGCATGAATACTTTTCTCATCAGGAGATGATTTTAAAAATTTGTTTTTAAAATAAAAAGAAGTTTTAGAGTTGGGAAGCCCTGCTGACATAATGAGATGCGATTTATGGGACCATTACCGGGCCCTGGGAGTACAGGGATGACCTATAAATGTATTCATGGATTCAGACCCAGGCCAGGCTTCACAGACTGATTACAGATGCCTTGGGGATGGCGTCAGCAGTCAGGGGACACAGCGGCCACTGCACAGCAGCCACAACCACATCGCCCCTGCTGCTGCTGGGCTGGCCCCGGAGTCTCAGCATCTCTGGGGAGTGCTTAGACATCTTCCAGGAAACCCACGGGTCCTAAAGAGCACTGTCGCTTTCTCTGTCCCCTCAGCTCCCACACACCCGGCCCATTCAGCCTCATCTGCATGACTCTGCAATCATCCCAGCACCCCGTCCCTCTGGCTCACCTTCCCACCCCAGGGTTGTGCAGAGGGTGGAGCACTTGGAGTTAGGCTGGGTTTCAGTCCTGACTGCCTTGACCATGACCTTACTCAGTTAACCCCTCAGAGCCCCTGCTCCCCGTCTGTAAAAGCTTTCCCTCTTTGTCTGTGTCCTCCTAGGCCTGGCACGGGGCCTGGCACACAGTCGATGCTCCATGGAGTCCAAGAGGTACACAGGGGGCGCCTCATCGGAGCGCTGCAGGGACGCACGTGAACCCACATTGCTTGCTAAATGAAAGTTTAAACCTGTTTGCAGACGTTGGTTATATTGTGCCAGCCTCCTCCTGGAATCCTGGGTGGCTCCCCACTTGAAAAGTCTTTGTGTCTTCAAGAGTATGACGTGCCTCCGTCTCCGGGCCCTGGTGGCATCCCACCCTCCTCATGCAGCTTCCTTCCCAGGCGCCCCAGCCCGTGTAGCTCCCTCACCCAGCTGGCGTCTGCCTTGGTCACTTCCTCAGAGTTTGGCACATGCGCTGAGACTGGCACCAGCCCACTGAGTTCCAAGGCCCACACGGTGCTGTTCGTTGCCTGTCCTTGTTCTGGCTCAGTAGACATGTCCCAGAGACCGGCAGGCTGGCCGGTGGGCCTGGGGCCAGCCACCGAAAGGAATCCTGATTAACCGCACTGCGGCATGGTCACAGATACTGATTGGGGACAAAGGACACAGTCCGGGCATTGGCGGTGCGCGTGGGCCTGCACACACAGCCACGCATACGTGCACACTGGCGTGAGCCAACAACATCGGAGGAGGGATAGTCTTTGTTTTCCTATAAAGCCCCCGGAGCTGCTTCCCAGTCTGGAGGGTCCCGGGTCCAAGCTCGGGGACAGTCCTTGTGATGGGAGGAAGTTTCCTGTATGCTCTGGGGCTGGTTGAGTGTCGTGTGTCTGCTGCTTCACTTCAGAGGTGGATGTGCAGGGAGAAGAGGAAAGGGACCAGGTGGTGCAGCCTGAGCACAGGAGGGGACACTGCTAAGCCCTGGAGGTACAGGGACCGGAGAGGGTGCACAGGGCCCCAGCCTGAGGCTGGCTCCAAAGGCAGGAGGGCTGGCATCTGGCAGTAGGTTTGGACTGTAGATAAAAGTACACACACACACACACACACACACACTCATGGACACCCAGTTATATCTCACACACACACACACACACACACACACACACACACTCATGGACACCCAGTTATATCTCACACACACACACACACACACACACACTCACATCCACAGACATCCAGAAGTGGGCAATAGACTTCCTGTCCCATCCCTCATAAGAATAGCAAAATTCGAAGCTTATAGGTTTAATGACTCTGGGCCGAATACCATTTCCCTAGTTACCTCTCCTGGGGCCAGGGGCCAAGTGTCAGATGAAATGACTTTTTAATGTCCATCCGGGAATCAGGAAGGAAAGGGAGGTGGTAATAACACTCCATTTGTAACCTGTCTCTCTCTTCAGCACTTCAGCACTTGAGAAAATTGGATGCTATTAAAATCAATTGAACTCTAAAGGGCGGGAATGGTGGGGACAGACAAGTGTGCAGCTGGCGCCCAGGGCTTGCTGGGGGGCTGTGATATGCCCTTTGGGATAGGACCCCTGTGCTCGGGATGCCCCAGCTGGTTTTTCCAGCAATCGGAATGTGACTCTCATCCAAACTATTTGCAGTTAGGCACACCCATTCTTTCTTTGGTGCTTCCCATGGGGGTCTTTGGGGTCCTCTGATGAACTTGGGGAGATTAGACCCTACTCAGCTGATGGGCCAAGCAGAGCTCCTAGCTCTGGCCTCAGGGAGGGGAGGTCCATACGAATATTCTAATACACAAGAGAGGAAAACAGAGTTGGAAGAAGAAATATTTGTGAGGTAAGATTAGCATTTAGATGAAATTTAAAAGCATGAAAATAATTCCATATATTGCCATGAGAGACATGTATATGCAGAATAAAGTACAAGCAGCCCTTGCTCTGCACAATTCCTAAATAAACACCTGTGTACACATGTATACACAATTCTCATATAGACTATGAGACCACCCACGGAGTTCCATTACCGTGGTTTAGGTAACTGCTCCCCCAACAACACAGTTCAAGTTGAAGTTACCATGGTACATGGACTATGAGTAATTGCACAGGACACACATTCCACAAATTCTCCCAAGATAACAGACGTGCATCTTGACCAGTAACCAGCTACATCACTTTTTTTTTTTTAAAGATTCCCCCCCCCTTTTTAAAAAATATATCTTTATTGATTTCAGAGACAGGAAAGGAGAGGGAGAGACACAGACAGAAACATCAGTGATGAGAGAGTCATTGGGGATGCAGCCCGCAACCCGGGCATGTGCCCCGACCGGGAATCGAACCTCCATCTCCTGGATCCTAGGTCTACGCTCAACCGCTGAGCCACTCCCGGCCGGGCCACATCATTTCTTTCAGTCTTGGTGACTGGTCACTGCGCATGTCTCCAGGTCAGGCACAGAGCGCAAAGCGTGCGGCCGTGTTGCTTCTCTGTCTCCTGGTGGTAGAGCACATGACATTTTTGCAAAAATAGACCACCTAGAGAGGAAACTGGCCAGCAAAGGTGAAAGCACAGCAAAGAAACACAAAGCTGGTACAGTAGCGCTGGAAGCAAAATTCCAATCATCCTAACGTAGATGGAGCCATGGAGGAGATGGCTGACCTGGGGAGTGTGGACGCTGTGCCATGCGGGGCGTGGGCACCGTGCCAAGGGGGTGTGGGCACCGTGCCAAGGGGGTGTGGGCACCGTGCCACTCGGGGCACCAGCGCCACAGCCCAGGGCCGAGGGAAGATCCGTCAGCAGGGACGAGGAAAGCGGCTGTGATGAAGGAATGAAGGCGCCCCAGGGGCTGCAGGGGCCCATGCTCCAGGTTAAAGTGCCTCCTGGAGAGACTTTAGGTCACCGAAGGTGAAAGGGTGAAATGGCTGGGAATTGACTGGAACTTAGGAAAGCTAGAAAAGAGATTTGCTCTTTAGTGTGAGATGAAAAAAAAACTAGAGTTGGAAGATGTTGGCTCTTTATCGATATGGTGAGAAGAAGCTAAGTGCTGTTCACACTGCTCTTAGGAGGTTATTTTTTTACAAAGAAATAAAACACTTTCTCAATGTCCTAAGATTTTATATTAAATACTTTAACTAAAATTCACATTTTAAACAGTGTTTTTAATATTGTTAAAGAATTTTCCTCTATCCTTGCGACCTACAGTAAGAGTTTTTAATGTTTTTTAGATTATAAAGCCATCGCGATTTTTCCCATTGCTTTTCAAGGTCGTTTTGTGCGGCGTGGTCACGGCCCTGACGGCTGTGCAGAGGGGGCCGTCGTCATATTTTTCACATGAGAAATACTGAGCCAGCAGGGATGGAGACGTGCACGGGCACGTGAACACCTGATTCAGTGCCTCTGCTCGGGCTGGAGGAGGGAGACAGGGCCACATGACTGGGGGGTGAGCACAGGGGAACCACATGGTTCATTTATTACGTTGCAGTAGTAGACTCCATAGTATTTGTTGCTTTTTAAATGTTTTTTTTTTTTTATATTGAAAATTTCTTAATTAAAAACTTAATTAAAGCTGAGTTCACAGAACTTTGGGGCAGCAGGCCCCGGGGTGACAAATACCCCAGAAAAGACTCCAACCTCCCTGGTAGGAGGCTGGGTGCAAGTGGAGGAAGAGAGGTTGAGCAGGCCGAGGTGCTAGTCTTCCTCCCACTGCAAGACCTTACTCTCCCTGGGCCTCAGCTGTGTCATCTGTAAAATGGGGATGCTTATAGCTTATCTGCAAGAGATATTCTCTCAATCTTCCCGCCAGGGCTAACTACATTTCTTTCTTGTACACAGGATTAAGACAAGTGTTTCAAGTTCCCCTAACTATTGGCTGTGTGACCCATTTCTGTGCAAAACAGGAGTGTTCTCATTGGCCCCTCTGGGCAAAAGGGAAACTCTCAGGACAGTGATCTGCAATCTGGGAGAGGGAGCTATACATGTGTCACTAACATTGTCACCATCACCTTCCCTTTTCTCCGCTCAGAGGCCACCAGAAGGACGCTCCAGTCACCAGCCACCTCTGCAGGCCTCGATCGGGAAGGATCTCCCAAAGTGACCTTGGTGATGGCAGGGGCAGTGCAGGGAGCCCAGGAAGGTGTAGACATAAGGCTGCCCTCCAGGGGGCAGTGCTGAACTCTCAGAAGGATTTGGGGCAAAGAAAACAGGGTTAGAAACCATTCCTCTCCTTTTTCTTTGGAGGCTAAAGGGAAAACTTAAAATTTCATATTCAGGATTCTGTTCCCACCCTCCCACCTTCTCGTCTCTCCAGGGGCTCTTCAGTCTCCTTAAATCCTTCAGGACAGAGTCTGCGCAGGAGAGCTGAGGGACACCTGCAATTTGCCCTCTCACAGCCTGTCATTCAGCCCAGATCCTTCTCTCAGCATCTTCCTTTCAGTGCTAATTCAGTCCCCGGTGCCACTCTTCTCCCCAGTGGCAGAACCAGATGAAAAACAGAGAGAAAGGAACTTCCTGCAGGGGTAGGAGAGGAGCCAGGTGCTCTGGGGACATCTCTCTTTCCTCAAGAAATGAGGTAGATTTTCCTAAATCTATTATTAACAAGATGAAAACAACCATTTCAAGAGTTTACAACTCAGAAAATCTTCAGTTTGCAAACAGTGGTCTGGAACGTGGCGAGCCAGCCTTTTATTTGCTCGTGGAGGCAGAGCTGCACAGACGTATCGGGAAGACAGCAGGTAATGGAAGCCCATCGGAGAAATAGAAACCTTCCTCCAGAGGACGGTGCCTGGGTGGGAACGCAGCCGTTTGATGGGATGTAATGATAACATAACTGCCATTTACCGTAATAGCGGGTGTTGCGCTAAGTGCTTCATGGCTAATCCACACAACCACCCATGATGTAGGTCCTCCTGTCAGCCTCATTTCACAGGTGAAGAAACAGGGACATGCGCAAGGCAATTTGCCTAAGTCCACACAGCCAGACAGAGCCACCCAAGTCACAAATGGTGATGTCTAGGGGAATGTGTGACCGGTCTGCTGGAGTTGATGCCTAAGTAATAAACTGACACCATCTTTTATAGGCCTATCTCTTTGTTAGTTGCTGCCACTTATTTTTTCCAGACCCAGAAAAAGAGAAACCCGCAACAGAGCGCTGCACTGGACTTGGGAAGCTCCATTCTGTAGCCAGCTCAGCCCCCACTCTGCCTGTGACCCTGAGCACGACCCTGCCTGACCCTGGGACTTGGTCTTTCAAAGGGGGCGATGGGACTAGCTGGCTTCACCAGTCCACCCAAGTCCCACCAGTCTGCTGACTCCACAGGGAGGGAGGTCTTCATGTTGCTGCTGCTGTTTGTGGCTTTTCTAGGGCTCCCCCTTTCTGGGTGTCGCCCCCACGCTGGCTCTGTTTTGCAGTGAAGAGCGCCAGGTAGGAGTGCCTCACTGCCTGTCCCTCTAGGGTTTCCCTTTTGGGGTGTTTTTCACACCTCCGGGTGCTGGGTGGGAGAGGGTGACCGCCAGTTGCTTGGCTCTGCTGAGACACCCTCAGTCCTCTCCATGGGCGGGATGCTTTACGCACAGAACCTGCGCTCTGATGCCTCTGCCCTGACCCTGGGTGGGCGGCTAGGGGACGTCTGCACAGTGGCAACCCATCAGCCCTGCTGTGTGAGCCATTCTTCCCCGTCCCCAAAGGCCAGAGGAAAGTCTCCTTGCTAGAGCCGTCCCTACCCAACGGAGAAGGCAAATTAATTATGTAGCCTCAGGTACCTCTCATCTCCTCTTGGGGCCTCAGTTTTCCCGTTTGTAAAATGAAAGGATTGGATCATTCAGTCCCCCGAGACACTCTCAGCTCTAATATTGTACATTTATTTCATTGCTGTGTCTGTTTCAAGCCCCTCCCAGTGCCCTCATATCCCCCATGTCTCGGATGCATCGTATCTGCTAGTAGAGATTTTAAGCTGCTTCCAACCCCCACTGGAGAGACATACCTCAGCCCAGTGGGCTGAATGCTGTTTTGTTGGAATAACTTACTATTAAAATATAGTTAATGTTGAACTTTTATTTGTGAAATGACACTGCCTAGAAAAGGCAGAAGGGAAGAAGATGTGGGTTTTGGTTGGAACACGGGGGAATGTGTCTCCTGCGCTTAAGAAGGAAATCTGAGACGGGTTGTTTGAATTTCACACTCAGTGGGTTCTTTGGGCTGTAATGTGGTTTCAGTTAATAATTTCTAAAAATTGTGGCTGATGAGACTAAGGGGCCTTTCAAATTCCATCAAGGAGCCTGTGGGGCTTCCCTAAAATTTCATTAGGAGGAGACCAATTTAAACATTAACTAATGTACGAGATGCAGTTATCTAATTAATTGTACAGGCCCATGAGGTAGCACAGCGAGAGAGGTTTCTGGTAACTGACAGACACTGGAAAAAGGAGATCTGGGGAGTAAAGAATCACAGTGTCTCTGTGGCCCATGTTCAGGGTGGGTGAGTCCCAGCGGTCCAGAGAGTGATGCCCTCGGAATCCAGACCCTCTATATTGGGGGAATGGGAATAACTTTAAGATGACATTCAACTTCCTTTTCCCTATTCCTCAACAGCCTTTTAATCATTTAGTCTCCGGGTTAACCTGCCCAACGCAAAGAAGCTCCCTGTGCACATATTGCTGATAAACTTGGGATATATCTCCCAGTACAAACCCGGCTCTGAGTTCCAGTGCCTGCTATTGCGACAGGTACTTCACGTGCATTAACTATAATGTTTACAATAGCCCTGCAAGGTGGGGGTTAATATTTCAGCGCTACCATGGACAGCCAGGCAGACTGTGCATTGTACAACCCCGGAGCACCCTTCTCATTGGAGTCTTTGCGATGGTGTCTTCTGGCCTGTGTAGTGCACAGCCTGTCCGACTGCACAGCCTTCATCACGGTACAAAGGTCTCTGCAGTGTCCTGTACCGGCCTAAGCACTGACATGTGTTAGCTCAGTCAGTCCTCATACCCACCACGTAGGGTGCTGGGTTCAAAATCAACTGTTCCATCATCTCGCATTGCCACTTGGGAAATGATTTTAATACATTGTCACATGGTCTCTGGGTCAGCCCCTCTGCCTGTGACCACATGCACCTGTAGAATGTGACTGTACTGAGTTCTTGAACTTGAGAAGCTGGGAGCCAGGCCCCCAAGCATGGTGACCCAATGAGGCAGATGTCCAGGAGGCTCTCTCGGGTTGGCCAGAGAGCTGTTCTCCATAATATCAGTTACCATGTTCACCATGTCCACTGTCCCTGACTTAGGAAGTGGCCCATCATGCTACACACTTTCATAGGGTAAGAACACAAACCACTGTGAAAGATCATGAGTTAACCCCCAGTAAGAAGAAAATGGAAAAAGTTTGATGACTGCCCCTACCCCAACCCCCCACAGCTGAGGTAACCATGGAGGGTGACATGACAGTTCTCAGATCACTTGAATTTTGCAACTGATCGCTGCCTGGGTTTGGCATATTCTGTCCCAGGAGGAGGAGAGAGCCTTGCTGTCCTTTCGGGAGCCCGGGTCCTAGCTCCTCCTTTCACTCACATGCTGTGGGATGTGACTGGTGGTTAACTGGGATGGGACAGCCAACAACCTCTGCAAAAAAGAGGCACCCTTATTCCTGGGAATGAGGCACCAGTCCCTGCACATGCTTGTGAGGTGGCTGCCCGGGCCTTCTCCTCTGCTACCCAGGGGGCCAGTTTTCAGTAATGGGCCCCCCTCTCCCTCAGGTAGGGGGGACTTCTGTTCTCCATGCTCACATAGCCCCCGCAGATTCCAAGAAGTGTGGCTGTTGCTACGGCAACTCTACCCAGACTGCTTGCTACACATTCCTGAGTACAGCTTGTATCCTGTCATCTTGCCCAAGTGCCTGGGGCCAGCTTGATTTGGGAGGGGCAGAGAGCGAGGGCGGCATTTCAGCCCGATTGTTCAGCTTGTTCAGATCGGACAACTTCACTTCCCCCAGCAACTTGGGTTTGGTGGGACAGAGCAGTTGGCTCAGTGTGGGTGGGACATTCCCTGCTTAACTTCTCCAGATGTTCCTCCTCTTCCCCAGTGTTCCCAGGCCTTTCCCACATGGTAACGGCCATCCTTAACCCAGACAATTCTCCCATAGACCTCCAGCCCCTCCCCTGGGCCAGATCCAGAGCCAGGTGTGGGGGATGTGTCTAAAGAACTGAAGTAGGAACAGAAAACCTCCAACTCCCCTAGCCCAAGATTTTATCTCTTCACAGGGCAACAAAATTGGGGTATAGAGGATATAGGAGTCATCGCCTTTATCCAAAAATGTTACGGATAGTCCTCAAAGACCCTTAATTTTCTTTAAGTCACTTCTAGGGTATCTTTGGATACTTATATTAACCTTACTTATTCTCCCTCTCCCTTCAAGGTGAGTATTTTGTTATAGTTACCTTGCTGAAAATTGAGTGTGTGTTTTTTAAACTCACTCCCTAGGATCTTAAAAGGTTGTAGATGCTGATTATAGTAATGCATTCAATCCTAAGCACTCCTCAGAACCAAAGCAGACCTCCCTCCCTTCCTTGCCCCTAAAATGATTAATTCACACAGCCCCTCACATCTTGGAGAGCCTGAGCAGATGGTGCTGGCAGTCTTTTGAGGACATTCCAAGTGGTGGCTGCAGAGCTGGTGTTGGCTGCCCAAAGTTGCAGTCCAGGGGCCCACAAATATACACTTTAAAGCCATTTGAAATTGATTGCTTTTAGTTAGTACATGCATACTCTATGTGCCACAGTCTCACCTTGCCATACTGTCTTTTTAAACACTGACACGTCACTCAGTGGCCTGCTTGATCCACAAAGGCATTCTAGTTTGCATTCTCTGGGACAAGAGATGATCACCCTTAGTCAGTGGCAGTATCTCTAGGCTCTGATGTTAACCCTTTCCTGCCCTGAGCTCAGTAGACTCCCACTTGCTGAATAAAGACTCATCTTTTGGAGCCAAAGTCCAAGAGACAAGATATTATTCCTAGGTAGATCAGAAAATAAAATAGGAACAGGTTCTCTTTCATGTTATTAGCACTCTGAGATGATTGCAGGTCTGTGACAAAATCCAGGGGAAGAGTAATTGATTTAGGGACTGCTTGGAGTTGAAGTTGGAGAGCACTGTCACTGAGGCCACTCCCCAGATACTGGCAGACATGGACACCTGCTGGGACCCTCCACATAGACTGGCTACAAGGTCTGGGGACAGAGGTTGGTAGAGTGGCACAGCCAGGTTGGGGAGGCAGGATGCCCAACATTCACAGAACTGGGCTCTGCAAATCAAGCTCTAGAAGCTGGAAGGATGAGACAGGAAAGGAAATGTTAAAGGTAGCAGACAGTTCTCTACCAAGGCTCTTGAAGAGGGTCCATGGATAGAATTCAAGGAATCCATGAAGTTGGGTGGCAGAAAATCACACCTTTAATTTCACTAACGTCTAACTACAATGATTCCATTATGAATGTAGACAAACAACAGTAGTGTTAGTGGAACCTGAGACTTTTCCACAAAGGAAATCAGCTATTTTCATCATGGTACAATTTTTGCAGAAACCTCAAAATAGTGTTCATATATATTACTACTCTAAACTATTTATTAGACCTGCCTCTAAATTTTAATTTATGAGTTAAACACATGTGTCACTGTATTATAAATTTAATTTAAAAAATATTTTGATTAGAACTTCTGATCAAGATGTTGAAGTGTAAGGAGCCTCTGGAACAACATCAAGTATACAAACATTCACATCATAGGAATGCCAGGAGGAGAAGAGAGAGCAACAAATCAAAAACCTATTTGAAGAAATAATGATGAGAAAACTTCCCTAATCTGGTGAAAAAAATAGACATACAAGTCCAGGAAGCACAGAGTCCCAAACAAGGTAAATCCAAAGAGGCCCATAGCAAGACACATCATAATTAAAATGCCAAAGGTTTAAGACGAAGAGAGAATCTTAAAAAGAGCAAGAGAAAAACAGTTAGTTACTTACAAGGGAGCTCCCATGAGACTGTCAGCTGATTTCTCAACAGAAACTTTGCAGGCCAGAAGGGAGTGGCAAGAAATATTCAAAGCGATGAAAAGCAAGGACCTATGATGAAGATTACCCAGCAAAACTATCGTTTAGAACTGAAGGTAAGATAAAGAGCTTCCCAGACAAGGAAAAGCTAAAGGAGTTCATCACCACCAGACCAGTATTACATGAAATGTTGAAGGGTCTTCTTTAAGAAGAAGAAGAAAAAAGATAAAAAAATATGAACAGTAAAATGGCAATAACTACATACCTACCAATAATAACCTTAAAGGTAAATGGATTAAATGCTCCAACCAAAAGACACAGGGTACCTGGATGGATAAGAAAACAAGGTTCTTACATGTGCTGTCTACAAGGGACTCATTTCAGATCAAAAGACACTCACAGATGGAAAGTAAAGGTATGGAAAAATATATTTCATACAAATGGTATTGAAAAAAAACCTGGGGCAGCATTACTTATATCAGACAAAATAGACTTTAAAACAAAGGCTATAACAAGAGTAAAGAAGGACCCAGCAATCCGTTTCTGGGTATTTATCTGAAGAAACCCAAAACACTAATTCGAAAAGACATATACAGTAAAGCTTTGATATAATGGACTAATCTGGTCGAGGGATGTCTGTTAAAGCCGTAAGTCCATTATATAATACAGTAGGTTTTCCGAATGCGTATGTTAAAAAATTGACAAAATAGGTTACCTGTTTTTACTTATGTAGACAGGTTTGTGTAATTAAAATTAAATTTGTATGAAAAGTTTAATTTCACAGGAAAGTTTTCTATATGTATTAGTGTCATTTTAAATTTTTACTGAATCGGTCTAGTAAATGCGTGCATTCCCCAGTCACCAAGACTAAACAAATGCACATGGCTGGGGTGAGGCTTAGCCCATGTGGGAACATCACCTGGCTGACAAGCCTTAAAACTGCTGCAGAAAGTCACGCCACGTGACAACAGAACCAATCACGTGCTAATCATTCCCCGAACATTGTTGGTGGGTGGTGACTCTTAGATTTAAATATGTAGACTATAGTTATAGATATGTAATATTTGATGAAATTACTATAGTGTTTTTCCCAACTTACGGCCTATTCACTAAAATTTGTTAAAAATAACAGTGAATAACAAAAAAATAACCTGTGAATTAAATTATAAGCAAATCTTGTTTAAAAGCATTTTAAAATTAAAAGAGTGTTATTTTTCACATATGACATACAGACCAGAAATTTTGTCCATTAAATCTGAAGCCCTTTAAATCGAGGTCAGAAAAATCAAGGGTTTACTGTACATCCTTATGTTCATTGCCGCATTATTTACAACAGCCAAGATACGGAAGCAACCTCAGCGCCTGTCAGTAGATGAATGGATAAAGAAATACATACAGGGATTGGCAAAAGTAGACTTACAGTTGTAAATAAATAATACAATAAATAATAACTAACAATACAAGGATAAACTGTGGGTTTCAAATACTCGCAAATGCAAACCTACTTTTGTCCACCCCTGTATATATGAGGGAATATTACTCAGCCACAGGGGAAAATACCCTTGCCATTTGGATGGACCTAGAGGGCATTATACTAAGTGAAATAAGTCACATAAAGACTTATATTATATGATTTCACTTATCCATGGAATCTAAAAAGCAAAATAGACAAAGCAGAAGCAAATTAATTGATACAGAAAACATCCTGATGGTTGCCAGACGGGAGCAGGGTTAGGGAGAATGGGTGAAAAGGGGGAAGGGATTAGGATGTGTAATTTGCCATTATAAAAACAGCCACAGGGATGTAAAGCACAGCACAGGGAATACAGTCAATAATATTATAATAACTATGTGTGATGCCAGATGGGTACTAGACTTATCGGGGGAATCACTTTGAAAGTTGTATAAATATCGAGTCACTATGTTGTATAGTTGACGCTAATATAATATTGTATGGCAACTGTAACTGAGAAATAAAAAAATACGGAAAATTTATTTTTATTGTATATATAGTTGTTAGATATAAGCTAGTTTCCTTTGTAACTGCACGCATTTTGCTTCGTACATTTAAAAACATTATTCCGAGAAGGGTCCCGTGGGCATCACCACAGTGAAAGGGGCCCATGTCACAGGGAAGGGTAACAGCTGTTGCTCTGGGTTTCCTGTTAAAAGGAGAATCAATGTCTGAAACTTAGAGGTAAAGGCCAGACCGGTAGGGAAAAGCCTTGGAAACGCAGTTCGGACACACTTGCAGCTATGAGGAAGAAACATGGAAAGGCAACGTTTAACCCAAAGAAGGAACATTCTAATGGTGGCATCTCCAGCCCCCCGTGTCCAGGATGCCCCTCTACTCCTGGTGGCGGCAGCCTCCAGAGCCCCTAGCCTCCCTGGGCCAGGTGTCAGGAGGGTGCCAGGAGCTCCCTCCAGCCCACGCCACAGTCTCCTCTCGCTGGGGGTGCAGACAAAACAGAAGGAAACAGGAGGCCAGGCTTCTGAACTTAGGCCAGAACATTCTGTAAAGGATTATTTTCCTGATTGCAGGTGTAACTTATTGCTGGGTCATAAAATCAATTTAGTGGATTTAGGGGATTCACAACAAGCATTAAAACATAGACTAGAAAAGAGCGCGTGTCGCACCAGGTTAAGAATGACCTTGTGGAACTGGTTCTGTTTTATATACGTGTATGTGTGTGAGTATTGTGTTGCGGTGTGATTTGTTTCTCACTGTGGACTGCAGCCAAGAGTATGAAGAACAGAGCTGTCTGGGTGCCTCTGTGGCCCACGGAGAAGTCATAGCGATGGAAAGAGAGTGTATTGTGATAATTATCGTGATAATTTAATTCAAGGATGTGATAATTATTTTAAAGAGTATTAGGAAAAAAAATTAGCACACCAAGCCCATGGGAATCCCATATACCTCTGTTTAGTACTAGGCTCAAATCAGGACCTCAGTTTCACAGGCCTCATTAATGGGCGAGTGGTGCTTGGGTGAAAATACAGAAATCAGAAGAGGCTATTAAATAGCCATATTTTGGGGAAACCACTGAGAGCCACCTGAGAAGGGAGAAGTAATGAAGTAGGTAGAATATCATGGGGACAGCAGGCCTCAGGATGGGAAGGATCACAGGCTAAATCCTTGTTGTATGTATTTAAACTTTTTCTTAATCTCTAAAATTGGGGTTATTTCGCCAGGCTGAGAGGAAAGCTGTGTGCGGTGCTGAGAGCATCAGGTGCTATTGCTGTCAATAGAGGGAGGTGATTTTTCTTCCCCATAGATCAAAATTGCCAGCAAATTTTTGGAGCTGTTTGCATGCCAATAAGAAAGATTATGGGCTCCAGGCGAAAGGGCCCTTCTGTCTTTTCCTATTCTAGTTTCTCCCAATGCAGTTTCCAGGCCGGGTTGTCGAGGTGGGGTGGCAGGTGCCAACAGCCCAGGGCTGCCTGCTGCCTGGGCTGCGGAGATTACAGGAGTGATGACCCAGCGCTGCGGCGGTGGTTCCTCTACAAGCAGTTTGTTATTTTCCCGTGTCACTGGCCCCGTGTGGCTCACAGAGATAGGCGCTAACGCACAGATCAGCAAACCTGTGCCATGGCTGTCCCTGCAGCACGAACAGCCTGGGGGGAGCCCCTGCGGGGCTGTCGGTCCCCTCAGGAAGCCAAAGCAGCAAGAAGCCTGTGAAGGGTGAACTAGGGACGTGGGAAAAGGCCTGCTCCCCTCAAGAAAGAAGAGGGGAGGTGCTATGGGCGGAATGGAGTTTCCCCAAACTCATGTTGAAGCCCTAACCCCAGGAACTCAGAGTGGGGCTGTATTTCCAGATGGGGTCTTTAAAGAGGTAATTAAGTTAAAATGTGGTCATTAGGTGGGCCCTTATCCAGTATGACTGGTGTTCTTATAGGAAGAGGGAATTAAGATAGAGACCCAGAGGGAAAACCATGAAGATATAGGTAGATGGCCATCTAAAAGCCAAGGAGAGAGGCCACCGAAATACCCAACCCTGCTGACACCTTGATCTCAGACTTCTAGCCTCCGGACCTGAGATTATGCATTTCTGTGGACTGAGCCACACGGCCTATGGGATTTTTTTGTGGCAGCCCCAGCAAACCAATACAGATGGGGCACAACCAGGGCACCAAGCAGCTCGGCTCCAGGCTTAGCATGAAGAGGCACCGGTGCTGAGAGCCTATGATTAGCAGCTGTGTAGTCTTGAGCCCTATCACATGCAGTCTGTTGAGACCAAAAAAGGCCATGGATTCAGGGGTTCTCAGTTTGGGTCCAGACCAACAACATCAGTATCACCTGAGAACTTGTTGGAAATGCAAATTTTCCAGCTTCACCCCAGTAGCTTGGGGTAGAACCCAGCAAGCCATGCTTTGTCAAGGTCTCCAGGTGGTTCTGATACTCAAGTTTGAGATCCACTGCTTTACACAAACTTTTTGAGAATTAACCAAAAGACTGAAGTTTTGTTATATAGAGTAGAAAGCCAGGGAAAGGTGCTGTCATGTGAATTTGACCCACAGCTTTCTGAAGGGACCTTCATGATGTGCACATGGAAAGAAGTGGTAGAGGGCCCATATCGGTCCCAAAGCCCAAGATGCCCTTGTCTCAGCCTCAAGTAAGAGAGCTGGGGTGACCATGGGATCTTAGCACTTGGCTCATTCAAACCCCCTCAATTCTTTTTCTTCCCAGTCCCTTTTCTGGCTGAATCTTCACCCGCTATAGACACATCTCAAATAATGACACTTGTACCTTACCTCTAGGATTTATATGCTGGGAGAAAGTAGGGGTGGGGGAAAGAGAGAGGAAGGTAAGAGAAAGGACATTATTGTTTAAGGAGTGCTACATTACGCCAACTGTTGTAGGATGACTCTAAGAAGTGACTTTGTTTAGTGGTTCAGTAAGTGTTATTTTCTCCCTCCTTCCCCAGAGCATCGGGAGAGATGGCAGAAGCTCTGAAACCACGCGTGGCTCTCTTTACATGGGACAAAAACGACTAATGCCCAGACATTTGTAAATGTGATTCTTTTACCTACTCTCAGTTTTAAAGGGAATAGGCCATAATGACAAACCACTTTTGAAAAGGCACCTTCCTGTGAAGCTAAAATAACGTCATTCTAGAGCAAAGCTTTCTGGCTCTTACCGAGATTCAGGGGTGTGGTAGGAATGAATATTTAGAAGGTCTTTTCCATCTTCCAAGGCCCATCAACATATGTAAGCACTGCCTGGCCATCTTCCTTCCCCAGCCATGTCCGCTGGGTGTCCTGTAGCTCCGGAGAGGACACTTGAGTTCCAGGCCTCGGCAAAGGTCACATGCTCCTCCCTTCAGTCCTTGAGGACGGCCCTTTGCCGGTCCCCTTCCTGGCGTCTCCCCCTCTGGGACCTCGCTCCGGGAACCTGGGAACGTGCTTCCTCGACAGCTGCAACACCCCCCGGAGCGCTTCCAGCCTCAGTTTATGAACTTGACCCACTTTTCTGATGAGCCCCGTCCAGACCGCCCTGGAACCTCGCCCTACGGTTATTGACTTTTGGATTCTCAAACTTGGTCTTCACTGCTGAGCTTCCACTCAAGTCTTCGTTCCACTGTAGCTCAGTATAACCCGGCTCTCGGCCCCCCACAACTCCACTAAAACTGTTCTTGCGAATCTCCCACAGTCTCCTAATGCTAAAATCCATTAACTTTCCTCCTACTTTAATGTCCACTCCGCTTCGTCCAATCTGTTGGTCGCTTCTTTTCCGCAAACTTTGGCCCCATACGATCACAGCTTGTCACATACTTTATTCCTTTGTGGTTCTCCTTTCGTGATTGCAGCCTCGGGGGCCTGGGGATTTTAGGCACTTGCTCCATCAGGGCATCGCTGGCGCTCTTCTGCCGTTCCCCGTTCCCCAGGGGGCTGTGGGCTTCCTCACCTCCGGTGTCCCCCACCTAGCCTGGTGCTGTGACATGAAGGGAAGCTGAAGGGCCATCAGAAGGGACAAGAAGAGAAGGACCCAGATAAACGACCCTCTTGGTCAGACTTCAGTTTTCGGTCAAGATGCTCCAGGAGGACAGAACATGTTCATTTGCAAAAGTGTTACTGAAACCCTTGAAGTACCGTCTGTTTTATAGAGACACAGTCCCCAAGTCACAGAGCCTCCTGGCTGACCCAGGACAGCACTGAAATGTCCCCTGAAAAAAACTGCGAGAGGGAGTAGTAGAAACAAAAGATCTGGAGCTAGCTGGTCCTTCCCCATGTCCTCTCTGAGTCCCTTTTAGCCCTTTTGCAGCCTGAACCGCTCTCCAGGGTCAAGGTGCAGTATCTCAGTTACCCGCCACCTCCCATGGATCTTGTGTTTCACGGCCCACCCATAACGACCGTGTCTTCTGCCTTCCTCCAGCTTGTATATGCAAACAGCACATCAGAAATTACTGTGCACATGCAGGAACTCTCAATGACTGCCTCGGGGAGAGGAAAACCTCCCTTGGCTATTATTTTTAAAAAATTGGTGGGTGGGAAGCATAAATCATCTTAAAAAGCTGCCTTCTTCTAACAGATTTGAACAATTTGTCCAGTCACTGTACACAGGAATTTATGTTTGAACAAGCAATTCCTGGAAGTAGCTTAACCAATGGTATCATGTCTAGTAGCTTAAGTGATACAGGACAAAGATGAAAAATATGGGAAAAGCTGTTTAGGAATGCATTTGTACCTCCAGGGTAGATATCTTTCTGGTATTTCATAAATCGTGGCTGTCTCCAACCTGTTTACATTCAGATCCTGTTCTTAGGCCTGGTCCATTTGAGCTTGCCTCTACCAGCTATGATTTTCCCTCTCCCTCAAAGTCATGCTTGTCTTATTCCAGAAGGGCCGCAGACCTTGGAGGGACAGGGAGGGGATCAGGGAGGGGATCAGGGCCTCCAGAGTTTTGACGTTTGTCTGGGCTCTCCCTCCGCTTCCCTGTCTGCGGTCTCTGCACCGCCTTCCGCAGAGTGGGGAGTCTTCGCATCCCTCATCTTTACGCATTAACACGGAAATTCTGCTGACAAGCCTTACACTTTCCAAGGCCTAAATCCCAGGGCTCTTGAGCTGTGACAATTTAAATGAGCAAGATTTCCAAAAACTGATGAGTGAGGTTTTAACTGCCTCATAGAAGCGAGTTGCCAAATCTTCCTCGAGGACTGCAGGACAAAGGGGTTGGTGAGCGGCTGGCCGTGGAAGCGGCGTGTGCATGCGGTGGCGTGGGCCGCTGCCTCGGAAGGGTAGTTACAAACCAGAGGAGCTGGAGGGAACTCAGGAGCTAACCCACCAAAAGCACATTTTAGACGTGAGTAAAACTGAGCTCAGGACCACAGTGTCGGCTGGAACTTAGGTCTCCTGCCTCCAAAGCGACTCTTTCTTATTGCACAAGGCAGCGGGGTAGGGGCATGTGAGGGTGATCAGGCACCGAGCAAAGTCCAGCTGAGCTCACCGAGGAAAGAAAGCTGTCCACACAAGTCTGCGTGCTCAGCGCAGCCATTTGGTCTACTTACTCCATCTCTGTTTCCTCCTCCTCCCAACGGTTAAACCTACTGTAAGAGGTCCATACTATTAAGGACAAATTTAACTTTTATTCCAAGCAACAGAATAGATGCAAAGGTGGGGACACTCTTAAGCCACATGGCGTAATTGCACAGAGCAAATAAAATCTGCTTAGTCACTTCTGCATCTGATGGAGTAGACACACTCTCCCCACTCCTCCTACGAAGTGCAACAAAACACCCTGAATACGACCTATAAAAGCAACATAAGAGGTTTCCTAAAGGAGAGCATAAGGCAGGCCAGCTTAAGGACTCAGGACCGGAGGGACAACATGATGGCGAGGTCCCTGCGTTTCCTTTTTGCCTCATAGAACCCAGACCTGGACTGGGCAAACTGTCGTCCTGGGAATGTCAATGGGCAAGGAGAACAGAAGCCCCAAGGAAAGCCTGCTCTCTCTAGCCAAGGGACAGAAAAGGGGCAGCCCAGCAAGACAGAAACTTTTAAATAATAACTAGCCAACTCCAGCCAAATACATCAGAAGAAACTGCAGCCCCACTCCATGCAAAGGCTGAGGGGGGAGTTTAGATTTCTAGTCTCCCCCGGCAGTGATGATGGGTCTCAGCACCCTGCTGGGGTGGAGTCTGAGAAGGCCAACTGGGGATCTGGGATTTATTTCCTCCCCTGGGCAGGAACGAGCACCTCCACCCATGGATTCAGCGGAGGCCACATGGGGAGTAGCAATGAGGCACCCCTGTTCCTCCCAGCAAGGATGGACCAACAAGAAGGCTTACGAGGGACCCCGAACTTGAACTTCCACCTCCACCTAGCAGTAAAAAGGAAGTCTTCCCCTTCCAGTCTCCCTCCCCATGTCGATGAAAGCTGAGTGGTAATAATGAGGCAGTGTCCTTTCCTTCCCCCACCAGCATGGTGTCAAAGAAGATTGCTAAACCAGGAGATTTAGATAAGATCAAGAGTTTCATAACATAATAGCCCAAGTTCAAAAATTTAATAAAAAAATCACTTGTCACTTCAAGAACCAGAAAAATCTCAGCTTGAATGGAAAAGATCAACAGACATCAACACTGGGATGACACAGATATTAAAATTACCTGACAAGCCATCCATCAGCCATCACAAAAGTAATTCAATGAGCAATGACGTACATGGGAAGCCTCAGCAATGAAATAGAAGATATAAAAAAGAACCAAATGGAAATTTTAGAGCTGAAAAATACAATAACTGCAACTAAAAACTCAATGAATGGTCTCAACAACAGAATGGAGGAGTCAGAGGAAATAATCAATAAACTTGAAGATACAATAGAAATTACCCAATATAACAACACAGAAAAAACAGATTTAAAAAAAATGAACAAGAGACCTGTGGATCTATAGCAGAAGATCTAACAATTGTTTCAATGGAGTCCCAGAGGAGATCAAAGGTGAATATGAGAAAGTATTTAAGAAATATAACAACACAGAGAAAACAGATTTAAAAAAAATGAACAGGAGACCTGTGGATCTATAGCAGAAGATCTAACATTTGTTTCAATGGAGTCCCAGAAGGAGATGAAAGAGTGGAGCTGAGAAAGTATTTAAGAAATCAGGGCTGAAAAAAATTCAAATTTTGCAAAGGACATAAACATACAGATTCAGGATTCAGGAAACTGAGTAGGCCCCAAACAGGTTTATCTTTAAAAAATCCTTATCAAGATATGTTATAATCAAACTTCTGAAAACCTGCAGAGAGGAAATTGTGGAGACATCAAGGGGAAAAAATGGCACCTTCCCTACAGAATAAAGGCAATTTGAATGACAACAGGTTTCTCATCAGGGGCCATAAAGAAGGGGCACTTTTTTCAAATGCTGAAAAAGAACCATTGACCTAGAAGGCTACATGTAGTAAAATTATCCAGAAATGAAGGGGAAATGAGGACTTTTTTTTAATGGAGGAAAATGAAGAAAATGCATTGCCAGCAGACTTATCCAAAAGAGCAGCTAAAGGACGTTCTTGAAACAGAAAGGGAATAAGAAATTTTGGAACATCAGGAAGAATAAAATAACAAAGGAGAGAGTAAAAACGTAGTAAATACGATACACTTTTCTTCTCCTCGTGAGTTTTCTGTATTACATTTGATGGCGGAAGTAAAAAATATAACCATGTTTGATGTGGTTCTCAAGGTTCGTACAGAAAATATTTAAGACAATTATATTGCATACAGAAGAGGGTAAGGGAAAGTAGAGTTTCTATATTTCACTCAAACTGGTGAAATGATGACAACAGTAGACTGTGATGTTATGCTATATCATGTAATACCTAGATCAACCACTAAAAAAATCTACAGAAAGGGAAACATTAAAACACTACAGATAAATCAAAATGAGTTTGATAAAAAGTTCAAGTAGCTCCCAAGAAGGCAAGAGAAGGAAAACAGATAAATAAAAAACAGAGAAAACAAACAGAAAACAAAATAGCAGACTTAAGCCCTAAGATATTAATAATTGCACTACATGTAAATGCTTTAAATATGTCAATTGAAAGACAGATTGGCCAAGTGGATAAAAATATATGACCCAACTACAGGCTGTCTGCGAGAAACTCGCGTCAAACATAATAATAGAGGTAAGTTGAAAGTAAAAGATTGAAAAAAGATATACCATGAAAACACTAATCAAATGAAAGCAATAGTAGCTGCATTAATATCAGGAGAAATAGACTTCATAGCAAAAAGAATGACCAGGGAAAGAGAGGGACATCACACAAAGATAAAAGGGTCAACACACCAAGAAGACATTTAGATCCAAACTATGTATGGTCCAAAGAAGAGAGCTGAAAAATGTGTGAAGCAAAAACTGATAGAACTGAAAGGAGTAATAGATAAATCCACAATTATAGCTGGAGGCCTCAACACTCATCTCTCAACAATTAATAGAACAACTAGCCAGAAAACTATATCAGTAAGGATATAGATAACAGCACTATCAATCAACAGGATAGAAGGGATTTCTGGAACACCTACCTGCAGCAGTTCCCAGGAGACACAGACCAAGGTGCACCACATCCGGGGACACAAAAATAACCTCAACAGATTTTTAAAAATTGAAATCATACAGAGCGTGTTCTCCAAACACAATAGAATTAAACTAAAAATTAAACTCGAAAGATAAAATGAAAATCTCTAAACACTTGGAAACTAAACAAAACACAGCTAAATAATCCATGATGTAGGGAGGACATTTCAAGGCAAAATGAAAATGAAATATATATATATTTACACTAAAGCAACACTGAAAGAGAACTTTATAGAACTGAAAGTTTACATTAGAAAAGAGGAAAAGTCTCCAATCAATCATCGAATTGCCCACCTTCAGAACCTAGAAAAAGAATGAAATAAACAGAAAGCTGGCAGAAGGAAGAAAGGAAGATAAGAGCAGGAATCAATAAAATTGGAAACAGAAAAACAACAGAGAAAACCAGCAAAAAGCTGTTGTTTAGAAAAAAAAAAAAAAAAGATAAATAAAGTTGACCAACTTCTAGCAAGACTAAGAAATGAAACGACTCAAATTACTAACATCAGGAATAAACCAGCGGCTATCATGAACTTCAGGCCCTGCTCTATTGAAGGTGATATGAGAACATTGGCATAACTCCCCAGATAAGACGGGAGCCCCAGGGCAGCTCCCCGGGTAAGGTGAGGGCCCCGCACACAACCCCCGAAGGTAAATCTGACCACTTGGGCAAATGCACCAACTCCTCCAGAGCACGAGCGGCCACAGCTTGCCCAGTGTAAAGTAGACGATGTGAGATGTCCCATCCGTATAAGGAAATTTACATTTGTAAGTTAAAAATGCCTGAAAGAGAATCCTCCAGGCCCCGATGGTATTACTGGCAAATTCTATCAAATGTTTAAAGGAGCCCAAGAGACATGACTCCAGCGTCGTCTGAGCCGCCTGGGTCCTGGCCAGGAAGGAGGTGGCATGTGAAAGCGGGGAAATCCGGGCCACGCGGGCTTCATTGGTTCTGTTTCTTGGAAACAGGAGGCCTTCAGCTAGTGCATTTAGCTAGAGCAGCGATTTTCAACCACAAGAACCTTTAACACCTAAAATGCCTGGCTATGTAGTCAGAAATGACCTCATTCCCTTAGATTGTCAAATAAAAAGATGACAGCACCCAACACAACCATAGCCGTCAGGCATAAATGAATCAAAATTATACCTATTTTTCTTTTGTCAGATGGGCAAAAAATATTTTTGTGTGTGTGCCTCAGAATTTGAGTAGTTTGTGTGCCATGAGATGAAAATGGTTGAAAATCACTGAGCTGGTGGACAGAAAAGATAGTGAAGAGGGCACACCTACTTTGTGAGCAACTTGGCCTGGAGGTAAAACCCTGGGCTACCCACTGTCCATGGCAGCAGCCCCCCACATTCACCCCCCACCTCCCCGTGCAGGGAAATGTAGTCTTTGGCTGGGCAGTTGTCCTTCTAGAAAAAGAGCTGCACCTTGCAGGGAGGAGCAGGAATCTTTGCTGGACATCTCCCCACCTCAGCCACAAATGCTGCAAGAAACATCCTCACACAGTCTTTATGTGTCCGTGCAAATACACTCCCAGAAGTGGATCGCTGGGTTAAAGGGGACCTGCATGGTACATTTGGGTAGATAATATAGAATTGTCCTCCTAAAGACTGCCTTGATTTATGTGGCTACCCATATGGAAGAGCAGGTTCTACACACTCTTGGAAGCAATAGCTGTTATAATACAGGGTGTCCCAAAAAATGTATACATGCTTCAACAGCTGATAGCTCAATTTTGAAAATGAAATGTATGTTAATAAACACTGCCTTTATAATTAAAAAAATAATAATAATAAAAAAATAAGGAAGAATTAATAGGAATTCTACACAATTTCTTCCAGAAAGTAGAACAGGAGGGAACGGTTCTCAATTCCTTTAAGAGGCCAATATTACCTTGATACTAACAGCAGACAAAGGGTATACAAAGAAAGAAAACTAAAGACCAGACTCCCTCATGAATCTAGATGTAAAAATTCTTAACAAATTATCAGCAAATATCTATGCCTCTTTTTCAATTTGTTGGCCAGTTTATTTTGTTCATTAGATTCCACGTATAAGTGAGATCACATGATATATGGAACAGACTGACAGCTGTCAGAGGGGAGGGAGGGAGGGGGACTGGATGAAAGGTGAAAGGATTAGCCAAAAACATATATGCATAACCCATGGACACAGACAATAGTGAGCTGATGGCCAGAGGGAAGGGAGTGGCAAAAGGTGGGAAAATGGAGACATCTGTAATAGTGTCAACAATAAAAATAAAGTTAAAAATACAACAAAAAATTATAAAAGTATTATATGCAACTTAACAATAATAAACTTGAAAACCAAAAAGAAAAAAAATTATCTGCCAAGAGAATTCAGCAATATACAAACGCCAACTTCTAAAGGTCGCATACTATGTGATTCCATCTTCGTAACATTTGCAGGATGATAAAATTATAGGGGCGGAGAACAAATGAGTGGTTGCCAGGGATTAGGGGTGCGGTAATGGTGGTGATGGTGGGGTGTGGCCATGAAAGGGTAACATGGGGGGATTTCTGTGGCACTGAAATCCTTATGTATCTTGACCAAAGTGATGGTTACACAAATCTACACACATGAGAAAATGGCATGAAACTACCCACATTGTACCGATCAGCACGTTTCCTGGTTTTGGCCTGTAGCAGTTCTGTAAGCTGTGGCCATTAGGGGAAGTGGGGGGAAGGGCACATGGTGCTCCGTATCTTCCTATGGATCTGTGACTATTTGAAAATAAAGTTTAAAAATTGCCCATATTTCAGCCAACAGACTCATGATGACAGGCTTTGCTCTACCTCTGGCGAGGTCTCCAAGGCTACACTCCCACTGTTTCAATGTCCTAGGGACTGCCCCGTCCCACAATACATTTGCTTGAGCTTTAATATTCATGGCTGCTCCTTCCAGTTAATAAATTAGAAATCTGCACCAAGGTGCCGATGAAGCCACTATTTGGTCCTTAGCTTTTAAATTCAATGTGTTTCCTTTCTCTCTCTGGTCTCTTCTTTACCATCTGGGAAGCTGAAACCAGAAAGGCGATGAAGAAGGCCGTCTGGGCAGTGTCAGGCCTGGTTTGCTGGAGTGTTGTTAGTGCCTCTCCCACGGACATTCTTGATCTCAAGCCAGAGTTCAGAGGGTTGGGTTTGGAGTCTCAGCTGTGAGCTGGAGAGCTGAAGAAAAGCCAGCTCTGCTGGCCGGAGAGCAGATATTGGGAGCCCCAAATGCCAGAGCTGGAGACTGAGATGGGGCCAAGGCAGACAGGAAGCCAGGGACACCAGGTGCGGATCCGAACCCAATCACTCCAGGAATCCATCTTATCAGGGCCCCGGCTGCTCTAGGAATGAACTCCTGGAGGTGGCAGGCTCCTGCAGGGCATGCCATTTATTCCCAGCGACCATCACTTATGTGCAGGGTTACACAAGGCAACAGAGGGTGGGCATGGGCGTCCTGCCCTTGTCTTCCAACCCATGAGCACTGAGTAACCAGGGTAGAGTCAGTAGCTTCAGTAAGTGACCGAGGGGGGCACTAGAGTTGATCACACTAGGAAATTGTCTATGAGGGCCTGGGACCGTATGGACAAAGGCTTCCTTTCCCCTCGCCCACGGTGTGCACCCTGACCATGCCACATGTGGGGAAAGTGAAAGCCTTAAGCTTTCTTGTCACCTTCTCCCAGGCGAAGGCCCCAGTTGTGTAAACATGATATAGCAGAGTCAGAGCAGAAGCCACATTAGCTGGCTAATGTCGGATCCATCCTTGGCTGAGAGCCACTATCGTCCTGGCCCTGTAAGACTGGCCCGGGACGCTCAGAGGTGCGGGTTTGTCCCCCGGGGTGCGGTTTGCCCCCGTGTATGCCCAGCCGTCCGCCACCGGGAAGAGATGTTTCGTTTCTCAGCCTCACCATCAGCTGAATGAAGAAATGTCTCAACCTCCTTCGGCTCCACAGTTGTCCTTCGGACTGTCCGCATCTAGTGTGAACCTCCCGCGCTTTGGTCATTTGGGTCACATCGGGTTCCTAGGGGAAAGGAAGAGGGGACTCATGGTGGGCTCTCAAAGGCTGACCTTCGAAATCTTTATCCCACTGAAGGCTGATTTAACCAAGACACAGAGCCATTCATTACATATTTCCGCTAAAATAGCTTCTTGGGTGTTAAGTTAATGTCTCCACTATCCTAATTCATTGGGGCTTTCTGTTCTGTTGTATATCAACGTTTGTTGTATCTCCACACTGGAATCCTGCAGTCAATCAGCCCCCGATGCTCAGAGCCCAGCACTGTGCAGGGGAAGGAGGGGCACATGTATGTCACCTTGACTGGTTGCTAAAACTGTGTGACGGAGCAGCCCGTCTGTGCCTAAGCACCCCTGATGGCTCCGTCCTCCTTGACCATCAGGTTGACTTCAGTCAACAATCTCATGACAATTTAGACCCAACTCAGCGACTGGTGTTCGGGTTCTTCATCTCCTCCTCTCACTAAAAGGGGGAGATTCAGCTGGTGGTGCTGAGTGTGTCCCCCCTCCAAGCACAGAACGTGAGTTTGCACAGAGCCTGGAGGGTTGAACTTCAGAGCGGGGCCAGTGGAGCACCAGGGTATTGAAGCCACAGAGCAGCTGAAGCCAGTAGGAAGCCAGGGGTTTTCCAGGCTCAATAACGAAACTCCAAGTGCCAAGAAGGGGTTAAAAGGAGACTCCCAGAAACATGCAGTACATTACTTGGCAGTATCACCTCTATGAAGCGTCAACTCTTTTACAGCATTTTCAGCATATCTGTGCACAGCATTTTCAGCATATAGCTTGATGTCAAAGTTCTGAGAGATCAGCAAATTCAGCCCAAGGACCAGTGCTTGTGCACAAAGACACGTGAGAGTTTAGGAAGCCTGCTCATGCTCATCACACCCACTGGGCCTCAGCCAATTCCGTGAGGCAGGAGGGACAGGACCTTAGGAGTAAGAACTACGTCCATTTGCAGAATGCAGTCTTCATTGTCTCAGAGCAAGAGCAGTCCTTGTCACCCCCTCCTCCGTCCCCAAGACTAAAGCACTCTGCATTTATTTCCTAAGGAGATAAGCCCAGTGCTAAACCTAAAACTGTTCATTCTTATTCTAAATTTAGGGAGTATTGGTAATACATATAAGGTGTCCCCCAAAATGTAAACACACACTTTGAATAACTATAAAGGTAGTGTTCATTAAAATACATTTCATTTTCACAATTGAGCTATCAGCCATTAAAATGTGCATACATTTTTTGGGGATACCCTGTAGTTCTCATTTGATGGGAGAATCATGAAAATCACTTATAAACAGACGAACTGCCTGTTATTGTTTGTCAATAAATATCACCAAATAACTTAAGTCGTCAGTAAGACTTTCTAACTGATCAAATCGTGCTCAGGAAGTTGTGCCTCAAAAATATCTAGTTTCTTTTGTAGCATTAGAGTTCACAGAAAGCAGGGAACGTTGAGAGGAAAGTTGCTTCAGTGCGGATTCTGGAGCTGGGTGGGCAGAAATAAGTGCAATAGCTCCAGGGGATTGCTCAGCACTCCCTGCGCTTCTGTTTAATCCCAGAAAGTACAAGGGCACAGGGCTTCTCCCACACCCAACATTTCCTTCTCAGCAGTCTCCAGAGTAGTCATGAAAGTCAGGGACAGAGCGGGGCCGGTGGGTACCTTATCCTTGTGACTGTGAGCTCAGATTTACTCCTCAGAGAACAGGTGACTGGTACATGCAATATCACACTTCTCAGAGCACCGTTTCTCTGTGCTCAAAATGGGCAAAATCTTGCAAAGGTCTTGTGATTGCTCATCCCTAACTTGGGGGCACTAGTCTCTTTTTTTCTCCGAACACTGATCAGTATTTTGAAATGTTTGTTATCCTCTTAGAATAATGGGCATTAAAGTCGAATAGTAACCATTCTCGTTAAAGCAGCATGAGCTGAACTCAGTTGACATTAATATGGGGAAAGTGATTTAATTTTATGAACTGCTTATCAGCTGTTGCCTGTGGAATATTAATACAGGGATGCTGTGCGGGCTGCGGGCCCGAGCTCAGCGCTGGGAAGCCCTGCTGATGAGGGGGGAGCTCGCTCGGGGCGCAGGGAGAGGCCTCGGGGTCACCCAGCGGGGCAGCCCTTGCCATTTGCTTGCTGTCCTAGGGAAGCCGTTGTCCTCTGTGACTCTATCCTTTGCCCTTGGTTGGGTCCCAAACACACAGATGTACACATGTAACCTTTTGATTTTATTAAAATGGTTTTAATTCTAAAACAAACAAACAAAACAACAACAGAACCAAAGTTCTACAATTTCCTTGTTAGCTTCGAGCAGGAAAAAAAAAATCTAATAGCCATAATGTCATAAGTAGAAATTCCAAGTGTTTGTTCAATTGCACAAGTTATTATTCGATAAAAAGTGTGGCAGCAATGTATTAGGTACCATTCCACAGTCATTTCAAAGTCTTGCTTAAAACCCTTTGGAATGGGTAACTCATGGTTAAACATGCAAAGTTTTGAATGGAGAATTCATGATTGAAAAACGGAAAGTGTACAAGGAAAAACCTTCCAGACGTTCGGTTTCTGACCCCAGAGGACCCTTGTATCAACAGTACTTTGTTGAGTGTGCAAGGGTGGAAATAAATAAAAACATTCCTATCCACCCACCATCATTTTTACAGAATGAAAGTAATTTTACAAACGAAAGGTTAACTATTGCTGTGATTTTACCCTCTATAATGCATCTTCCTGATTTCAAAGTACCAAAGGGAATTTCTCCTCTCACGACTATCTAGTATTTCATTGTGTGGATGTCCCATCGTTTAATTAGATCCTTACACACGGCAGTGTTTTACACTTTGGCTATTATAAACATACCGTGATAAATTACCTCTTACATTCATAATTTTGCAGCATATGTACCTTTAAGGTGAATCCTCAGACGTGGAACTGCTTGTGCGTGTTTGTGACTTTGATAGACACGCCAGGTCGCCTTCCCCACCAAGTGTGTGTCAACACCAAGCTGCCGGCCCTTGCTGCTCAGCCCTCCGGAATGGTTTGGCTGCGCAGTGATTCATGACAAGCTCTATCATACAGCCCAACACATGTGGCACATTTCACCACACACCTAAGAATCGTCACGTCCTCAGGAGCAGGCCACGGAAAACTGAACAGAATGGCCAGACAATGAACAGGGGATACAGATCCTGTGTTTGGAACAGAGACCTGGAAGGGCCGCAGGTGATCTTCCATCTAGAATGATCTCCGCTTTTCCGATTCAGTCTGACAGCCTGAACGCGTCTAGTAACGCCTCAGCAGAGATGGAAGCATGGGCCTTAAATGGTGTCTGGAAGCTGATACTACATTTGCAGCCATTCTGGCTGCTTTCAAAGTCCACTCATAAGTGGCACTGAATCCCCGCTCCCTCATCTCAATAGGTAGATGTGCCTCTGTTCTTTTGTTTGCAGAAGATAATGAACTTGGTTAGCCCAAATAACTCAACTGGTACACAGTTGCTCCAGGATCAGGAGCAGTCCTAAGGTTCCATTCACATATCAGTATTTTTAAAAAATATTTTTATTGATTTTTTTTAGAGAGAGAGAAACATTGATGTGAGAGTGAAAAATCTCTTGCCCCGCTCCCCCCCCCACCCCGGGGATCGAGCCCACAACCCGGGCATGTGGCCTGACCAGGAATTGAACTGGTGACCCTTCAGGGCACTGGATGACATCCAGCCAACTGAGCCACATGGGACAGGGCTCCCTTATTAGTATTTAAAATGTTCCTAAATTTGGGATGATGGACTTTAACAGCAAAACCTTAAACAGATTTTCCTGCCTCTCATTTCATCTGTTTTCTTCTGAAATGAGGGTGCTGTGGCAACAATTAGCAATAACTGCGCCAGCTTGTTTGTTCAGGAACAGTGTTCTTTTGATGGTGAAAAGAGCAGAAGCTCTATAATAGATTCCAGTCCACGTCCAGCTCCTGCCGAGGAAGCCACCTTTGCAGGTGTAAGAATAGCTTAAGAGAGAGTCTGCAAACAAATGGAATAGTGCTCTCATTTCCCGAGTGACAGTATCTGAGTTGTAGCGCTCCCGCCGTCCCCGCAGGAACACCTGTTCCAAACTCAATGCTAGTATATCTTCCACATCGCTCATAAGTCATCTTCCTAAGAACCTGATGGTGGGGGCACCTGAGCTCTGAGAAGCTGGCGCTTTCTCACGTGCTGTGGACACATTCCTGCAGCATTTCAGCATGTGAGCAAGGTATTGTCTCCATGGAGCCCCCACGGCTGGGAGAAACGGTGTAGATGGTGCGGCCTGAGCTCTACCCTAATGCACTGATTCATCCAGTTGGGTCTGTCAGATGGTCTGTCACTCACCGCTAAACGATGGGACCAGGCACACACTCTTGAGTTAGTGTGGTTTAGGCTGACTGGCCAGGCCGCTCTCACCTGGGGCCGTGGCAGAGGTAGTAATAAATCTAATCCTCCAGTGACAAGATCGTTTAGTTGATTTTCTTAGTCACTGAAGTTTTATTATTTTTTTTTAGTGTAGCCTGTTCATCACTTTCATCAAGACACCTGGCTTTCCCCGTCTGGAAGGAAATGTCACCAGTTTTTATGTAAATCCTTCCAGAAACATTCTGTGCATATATAAGCAAGCACACCTCTAACCCAAAGCATATGCAACAGGACTTTGGTATTTTTAATCAATTTCCCCAAATGCCTGCTATTAGCACACTCCTTAGGAGCAAACAGGCAATAGCCAATGAGACTGTATATGATACATCTTCTAAAAGCTACATGTGAAATCATTACCTTTCCTCTGAGGAGTCCCAGGCCCCTTCCTGGGGTTTTGGAAGTCCCTATATTATCAGGACCCAATTACAAAACATCTCTTAAGTGTATATCTCTTGGGGAGACTTAAAACATTATTTTACGAAAATTCTTAATTCGTACACAAAAGTAGAAAGTGCCAACCTTTCTTAACCTGTATCCAATCTTGTCTCTGTTGTCCCTTACTGGATTATTTTAAATCAAATCCCAGATTATAATTCATACTGGGGAGACGATTTCAAAAATCAATACAAATACCCAGGGTACAATTTACTAACATCTTCTCCAAAGCTAGAACCTTCTTTGTGGCCAGTTCCATGGTACAGCCCCTATCTTCCCTTCTCAGTATGGTCACTATCATAACCTTGTGCTGTGCAGCAGCTCTCAGTATTAAGAAGTTTTTTCTTAAATAGATAGCCTGAAATGACCCAGCCAAAGGGTCAGAAATGGGGAATGTGGTATAGAAGACCCAGACTCATCCCCCACAATGGGTTTATAGGAGATGGCTTTTCCCACACAGACTTTGGAGAAGGTCTCTTTCTTCCCCATTTGCGCACCCTAAACGGGCTGGCTAATCAGGCCTCCTAACCAATCGTGCTCCTGCGTGTTTCCAGCTAACATAGCCATATAGGATATCCTTGGCATTTCAGGTTTTTTTAAGGGGCCACTGAAGATATTAGGAGTAGGAGAGGTAGGAATAGTGAATTGAGACTAGAGATTTAAACACACACACATACACGCACACACACACGGGGGGGGGGGGGCGGGGGGAGAAGCTTGAGCTACCTAGACCCTCACAGGCAGACTAGAGACAGGTTAGGAAAAGGTAATGCTCAAATCTCTGGCTGGAATACAGAAATAGTTGTTTGGCTAAATGTCACCGTGAGCAGAATGCGCCAGGGGCAGGCCTTCCAGCCGGAAGTAGGAGGCTGCATCCATAGCCCTAGAAACCAGAACACACTCCTGCAAAGCTCAAGCACCCACATGGATATTTCAACAGAATAGGTTTTTGCTGGCTTTGTCAGACTTTATAAATAAGATACTTCTGCAACTGAGTGACTCCTTTTTATTACCCCTGGGAGGGTGTACACCAGAATGAAAATTTGTTTTATCTTGGGGCTCAACTATTTTAAGAAATGTCCTAGGATAAGGTAACTCTTAGAGACCCATCCAAAGCCCAGGAAGTCACCTTAGGGAAAAGGCGAGAGTATCCTAGACTCCAGGGCAGAACTAAAAAATGGGAAATAAAGGGCTACTTACCAGAAAGAAAAAGCCGTGAAGACACTGGCTCATGCTGAGAAAAGCATTTCTGAAAGGAAACCTCGAAGCCAGAAAATGTCAGGAACCCAGCCGAGGGGGCTGGGCCCAGGGAGACGGATGTCCAGGTGCCAGTAAGTGGGAGCACCCGGGTCACAGAGGCTCAGAGAAGGATGGTCTAGAAAAACATGTTCTCCTTTCCTTACAAATAGCACTCTCACAAACAGCTCCAGGCCGACCGTAAGACTCTTCCTTAGTGCTCATTTGGGCCTTAGTCTGTGGGGATGAGTGGCTCAGGGTGGGTTTCAAACAGAAATCAGAGTTTGTCGCTGACTCTGAGAGCAATGACGTGTCTCCAACAAGACTGTTTACCAGTGGTGCCAAGCACTGCCTAACTCTGGACTAAAGAAAACGAGAAGACACATATTTATTCCTGGAAGAGATGCTAATTACAAAACAGGACTATGGCCTTGTTTGCACAGGAGAAACTTCCCTGGCAAAAGGTAGCCCGGGGCCCGGCTTCAGTATTCCCCGAGCTCCCCTCTGTCCCTGAAGCCTTTGGTGCTTGTGAGAGTCACCCTTTCTTCATCACATTCGCTTAAGACCTTGCCATCTTCAGTTTTGAATTTTGACAGCAGGACTTCACCAGTGTCACAGCTGAGTCAACCCGGAGTTTACCTGCCTTTTTTCCTGTGAAAGAGCATCCTCCAGCCATCTCACCCACCGCTCCGTTCTCGGGAGCTGTGATGTTTGTAGGGAGCAGTTGTGAGTGAGGTGCCAGGGTGCCCATCCTGCTCAGTCATGAGCGCAGCTCTCCCACCTCTGTCTTCCTAGTGTCAAGGCCTGTGACACCTCCAGCTAGGAGAGGTCAACTTCCTGGAGCTGTCTCTGTTCATAGACACCTTACACTTCCTCTAATTATGTCCCAAGAACAGCCTCACTGCTTCTCAGTCACCTCCATGGAGGCTGCTGACCTTGAGCTGTCCCCGGTCCCAGGGAGGGGGAGTAGCAGAGTTTACACCCGCTCTGCTCCCTGAGCCAGTGCAGTTTCTGTGGCCAACTGAACCTTCTTAGTTGAAGAGATGGACTTTGCGTCAGCCTCCTGAGTTCCTCGTGTTCCCCCACCAACCTCGTTAATGAGACTGGGGGCAAGGGACCCGTATTCAGTGAACCAGGCCGCCAATGTTCCAAATTTTCCAATGTCCCAACTTCATCAGCAGGATAGAGGTGATGACAGACACTGGGCCATTTCTCTTCTCTTTAATCACTGTGGGCAGAACCCGTTTACACTGTAAATACCCTAAAAGGCAAGCATGTTCGCAGAGCCAGCATGGCCCTTCAGCTGAACGCACTGACATTTTTTGAAGCCTGGCCTCTTGCGAAAGTTTTGTCTGATAATGCTAATCTGTTTCTTTAATGACAAGTTCTGAGGTCATCCCAGTGGCCTTTGGTATCTGATGTGGATTCAGAAATAACCACTGGCCCTGCCCGGTGTGGCTCAGTTGGTTGGGTGTCATCCACGCACCACAAGGTTGCTGGTTTGATTCCCGGCCAGGGCACATGCCAGGATATGGGCTCCAGGATATGGGGGGGTGCAGGAGGCAGCCAATTGATGTTTCTTTTTCTCTCTCTCCCTTCTTCTTTCTCAAAAAATCAATTAAAAGACCTTTAAAAACACACAAAGAAATAACCACTGAGTTGGGGGACCCAGAAGCATAAACATTGAACTTTCTTCATCCAGCCTCAAGATTTGGGTACAAACAAGATGCGACAGGCTACCTATTGACCCAGACATGTGGGTCTCAGAATTCTCAGTTTACAGTTGCTCAGAGTTAATCGAAGTAAAACCTGTTACTCAGCTTTTGTTCCCTACAGTAAAATATTTCAGCACCGCAGCATGCCTTTCTCTTTGCTGCCCTGCTATTTGTCTTTTTAAAATGCCTGATTGAACCTTGGAAGAGTACTCAGTAGATATCCTAAGTATCCTACGGTGGTTGATTGCCTTTTTGTAATCAAGATCTCTAAGCTTTGGTTATTTTAAAAAATCAGTTGGGAAACCTTAATGAAGGTATTTAATAGAGGGCCAAAACACCTCAGTTTTTAGCAAAAAAGAGAAAAAAGCATTGTAAACAGGAGACGTTGAAATTTATCCCTACAAACGCAAGAGAAGAACTGAACTGAGCCTATTAGAGCGGCTACAGTGAAAAACAGGGACGACATCAAATGCCGGGGAGGGCCTGGAGACACCGAATCACTCCATTAGCCCTACATTGCTGGCGGGAGTGAGAACAACTCAGTGCACAAGATGAATGCCGTTAACCTTTTTATTTTGAAATAACTGTCAGTTCACAGGGAGTTGCAGCAAACGTGTGCAGAGGTGCTCCACGCGCCCTTCCCCACCCTTCTCTCCACGGTAGCACAGCATGGAACCAGGGACCTGACATTGCTGCCACCCACAGGGCTTACTCAGGTTTCTCGGGTTTTGCATGTGCTTGTGCGTGAATATACTTTCACACAACTGTATTACATGATTATGGTGGAACCACCACCAAAATCAACTTAGAGACTAGTCTATCGGGACGAGCCTCTCTGGGCCTCTCCTTTAGGGCCACGCCTGCCCTTTCACCCCATTTCCTACTCCGAGCAAGCACTGCAATTTTGTTATTTCAAGAATATTCTAGAATGTTACAGAACCATTTCACAGCACGTGATCTTTTGAAATGGGCTTCTCCCCCATTCAATGTAATTCCCTTGAGGCCTATTTAAGTTCCCTCGCGTATCAATGGTTCTCTCCTTTTCATTCCGGAGAATTAGCGCCGAATGCACCGCAGCTTGTCAGAGGACGTCTGGGTTGTTTTCAGTGTTGGGCGAATTTCAGTAAAACCGCTGTGAGCATTTGTGAGCGGCTTTTGTGTGAGCATGGTTTTCATTTCTTTGAGAGAAATTCCCAGGAGTGCGTGTGGGTCCTATGGCAACTACATGTTTAGTTTGAAAAGAAATCGCCCAACTGATTTCCAGGGCGGCTGCCCCGGGCTGCGTTCTTGCCAGCAGCGTGTGAGAGTCTCGTTTCTCTCCGTTCTCACCCGCATGTGATGCTGTTGCTGTTTTTAATTCTCATGGGTGTGCAGCGCCGGCTTCATTTGCACACATCTAACGGCTAATGGTGTCGAGCACCTTCCCATGTGCTCATTTACCGTCTGTGCTCCCCCTCGGCGAAATGTCTATTCATGCATTTTGCCTGTTTTCTAATTGGACTGATATTTTCCTTCTACTGTTGAGTACTGAGAGCCATTCATATTCTACATACAAAAACTTCGTTGAAACGTGGTTTGCAAATATTTCCTCCCAGTCTGTAGCTTGTCTTTTCATCAAAACTTCTAATTTTGGGGTGTCGGTCCGATTTATCAATTTTTCCTTTTATGGATCATGCTTTTGGTATCAAGTCTGAGATCTCTTTGTCTACCCCTAGGTCCCAAAGATGTTTCATTTTTTTCCCCTAAAAGTTTTATGTTTTACATTTAAAGCCATGATACATCTTGAGTAATTTTTTCTAAGGTGTGAAGTTTATTTTATTTTTGCCTGTGGATGTCAGTTTCTCTAGCACCATTTGTTGAAAAGGCTCTCCTATCTCAATTGAATTGCTTTTGCACCTTTGTCAAAAATCAATCGGGCATTTTTGTGTGGATCAATTCCTGGATTCTCTGTTCTGTTTCATTGGTCTAAGCCTCCAGCTCTCTACCAACACCACCCTCTTGATTGCTGTAGCTGTAAAATAAGCCTTAACAGTGATTCCTCCTGCTATATTTTGCTTTCTCAAATTGTCTTAGCTCTTCTAGGTCCTTTCCTTTCCAAATGCATTTTCTAATAAGCTTGTGTATGTCTACAAATACCTTGTGGGAGTTTGATAGCAATTGCATTCAACCTATAGATCAATTTGGAGAGAACTGACATCTTTACTATGCTGAATCTTCCAATCCATGGATATGGCATCTCTCTCCATTTACTTAGGTCTTCTTTGATGTGAATCATCAACATTTTGTAATTTTCAGTATATAGATCCTATACCTGTGTTGTTGGATTTACACCTTAATATTTTATTTTTTGGAGTGATTATAAATGGAATTGTTTTTAATTTTGTTTCCCGTGTGCTTGCTTGTAAGTAAAAACTGCTAGTGATTTTTTTGTGTTCACCTTGTAAACTGCAACCTTGCTGAACTCACTTATTCCAGGAATTAAAAAAAAATTCCTTTGGGTTGTATATTTAGACAATCATGTCACCTGAAAATAGGGATTGTTTCATTTTTTCCATCCAGTGTATACACCTTTTATTTCTTTGTTAAGATTTAATTGGAAGGGTCTACAATTATGCTTGGAAATACACTGAATTGTTTGAGGAATCACTGGGTTAAAGTCCTGCTTTTAAATGGACACATTTGTATCCTGTATCAGAAAGTATTAAAATTGAGAAAGCTTACACTTCTGAAGCATTTAAATTTAGTGAAACAGTCAAAAGCAACAGACAATTTATTTAATCAATTTTGTCTTAAAAAATATTTGTTGAAAATATTTATCTCAATAGAGATAAAAATAAAAGGCATTTGAAAATATTTGGGCTGAAATTTATGCATTTTAATTTCAAAAAAATAAAATTTAAAATATCCCATTGTTATCAGATGTGCTCTGACCTTACCCAGTAATTCAGCACCTACAGAGAGTTTATTTTCACAATTAAAATTATTATGACCAACAAAGGAGTCAACTGACCTACCCATTCCAAGTTTATTATCAGAATATACAGCTTTAAATTGCAGGCTAAAATTGGACATAAGATCATATTGATATAAATACATTTTTCAGAAAAATACAGGGACAGATATTGATTAAGAAGCTTTTTAACAGCTGTGAATATATGCCAAAGACAACTGTTCTCCTTGATATTTTTAAATGTTTAACTGTCAAACTGATAAAACTCTTAATCTTCTGTCATGTCAATGGATTATATTTTTTAGAAAATATGACATTTAAAACTGTTTAAATCAAATCCTTTTAAGTCCACCCATTTAGGAAAAGTCAACACTGATCAATACATGTTTCAAAAATTGTGGAGTTTAAACTATTTTTAATAGCTCCTTTTACTCTAAGAAGTGTCCTGGTTTGGACATTAAATTATAAGGGATACCTTTGGTATAACTTAACTTTGAAATCACAGACACAGTCAGCATAGTGACACCCGAGACAGACTTGCTGGTGGAGGGAACAGACAGGGGCCCACAGGGCGAGAGGTCCCTGGGACACGAGGGGTGGGACGGACAAACCGAGTGAAAGGGAGAAGTTAAGCGCGTCCCTAAGAGGGGGCGGCCGGGGGCTGTGCCCTGACAGCCAAGCCCCTCGGAGCTGGCATCAGAAGCAGGGCTGCTACGGCAACACTGTCACTGCTTGTCATAGGATGTTTGCGAGGACTGAAATACAAGATTATAACCCCAAGGGGACTGAGGAACGAGCTTATTGGATTGGGGGAAGATGCTGGGAATCCCATGATTTGCTTCTGGGCTTTCTCCATCCCCAGGGCGACACCGGCGAAGGAATCTGACGCTGCACCAGCTCCCGGATGCCCTGTGGCGATCGGCCAGTGACACAAAGGTGTGGACCGCAGTGTCGGCCCAGGATGTGAACCCTCTGTCCCTGTGTCCAGCTCAAGCAGAGACAGGGAAGGTCCCACTAGCACTCAAGGCACTAACTTAGAAGAAAACTAAGACAGGGGTGCTGAAAACAAAGAAAAAATACAAAGAACTTTTTATATTAGAGTTCTAGCGCGTAGATGGGGAGGTATATTATTGCACTAGGGCTGCTGTAGCAAAGGCCCACAAACTGGGTGGTTTAAAACGACAGAAAGGTACTCCTCGCTGCTCTGGAGGCCAGAAGTCCAAAGTCAAGGTGTTGAGAGAACTGTGCTCCCTCTAAAGCCTCTGGGGGGCGGGAAGGGCTCGTCCTTGCCTCCTTCAGCTTCTGGGAGCCCCTGACGATCCTCACCTTGTGGCCAGTCTCTGCCTCTGACTGCACACAGCCTCCTGCCCTCTGGGTCTCTCTCCTTTTCTTATGAAGACACCAGGCTTCTTGGATTAAGAGCCCACCCTACCTCAGTAGGACCACATCTCAACATACATCTAAGTTATATCTATAGGGACCCCTTAGTTATATGCAAACAAGGTCACATTCACAGGTACCAGGGGTTAGAACTTCAGCACATCTTGTTGGGGACACAATTCAACCCACAGCAGGAGGTTTAACAACTCAGTCAAGATTCTTGAAGAAACCCCTTGTCAGTGAAGGAAAAATGTGTTATATTCAGATTATGGTATCTTCAAAAATCTTAGGGCCACGTGCATGTAAACCCAAGACGAAGAGAAATTTGAAAAATCAGAAAAAGTCTGGTGAATTTGTGCTAGCCAGAAACACAGAAACAACTGATACCTTCAGATCTCCTACGAACCTACGGTAAGACAACGTTTCTTATTTCCAGAAGGGATTTGGAATGGTATGTATACTCTGCTGTTTGGCTATGGCCAAGGCCCAGTTAAGAATAAACACCAATGTGTACTCACATGTGCCATTTGAGATTCTTAACACTGTTACTGACCCCAAAGAAGATTTAAATGCAAGCCCCACCATATCAGCACAGAGTCAGGAACAGGCAGGCCTTGGCTCTGGAAAATTTCCCTGGGAGGGATGAAGTCGTTCACATAAATATGCTGACGTCATTCAACAGCTGATAGGCCTCTTCTGGGTGTTAGCACAGCGGGGCACGATCAGAATGGGAGCAGAGTGACTGACATGCTGACAGGCCATTGTGAGTACTGCGGTGGACAATCACTCGGAGAACGCTTCGCAATTGGGTAGGAAGAGAATTGTGTCAGTGCTGAAAGATTTCACAGCCGTACTCCCAAACAAACCTGGAAATGCACATTATTGGTTCTGGAAACAAAGGAACCTATTATTTTGTCTCCTTTTAGTTAAGTGGTAAAGTGTAGTAGGTGGCAGGAAAGATAATTCTAAAGGGCAATTTAGCCTCCTGTCGGCACCCAGGTCTTGCTCGTTGCCATTTGAATGTATAGCTACCTTACCCACAAAGCAGGGTTAGGCTTGTGTGGAATGTTCCACTGAGCTCAGCCTGATAATTCTTCCCCGTACTCAGAATGACTATTTTACTCTATTGATTTAGAGCTCAGGAAGTTTCCAGCATCAATTCTAGGAAGACTGTTGGTATATGACTGAAGATCAATAAGGAAAAAAAAAAAAGCTGACTTTGGAACACTGTGGTGCCGGGGGTGGGGTTAAAACAAATTTAATCCTGTGATTTAAGAAAGCTCTTAGGATCGTTCACAATTTAAGTAATGGTTATAAACAGAACAGCACAGTAAGCTAACACTGCTCCACTCTGTCCTCTGCGTGTGGATGGCCACAGGACGCATGCACATCCTGCCTGGGTTATTAAACTCTTGTCTCTAGCCTCCTGAGCACCCTTCCTGTACACCCTGCTGTGCCATACTGGGCGGGGACCCTGCCAACCTCACTTCTCCTTGGCCAGCTGGCTGTGTCTTGGGTTCAGTCACTAGGGGGCACTAGAGGGAGGCTGGAAGGCTGCAGCTGGGACCAGGGCCTTGTTCAAGTTTTGAATCTGGCTCTTATGATTGTCACCCCAGCAACTGTTGTTCACCCCAGCTGGCAGCAGTTGGTCCCGGTGTGTTCCACGCTCCGAGAACCAGCCCCACCAAGCTCTCTCAGAGCCACCAGCCAGCCAGCTCCTGCCCTTTGCTCAGATGTCTGAGTCTGACACGCAGGAAGCTTCATTCAAGGGGCCCCGCAGCAGCAGAGCCGGGCAGCAGCCCCTCCTCAGCGCTGCTCAGAGCTCAGCACCCTGCTCAGACCTCCATACCCCAGCCTCGCCGCTTCATCCCCCAGCCCGGCGGGTGCAGCTGCAGCGTTCTCCCTTTGCCAGTCAGTTCTCTAACCTCAGTTTAACCAGTTCCTTATACTAAACTCCTTCTGTTAACACATTGGTGCTGAGACTCTTCTGACGAGACCTCGACAGAAGGCATCTACGTATTAATATAATTCCTCTATATGCTGCTTACTTTCCCACTGGACCTGATGTGTCTGTAGATCATTACTGCCACATGCAGCTACATAGACTTAGATGTATGCACATGTGTTTGCATGGAGCTTAAATGCATCATTGTGTAAACTCCGCAGCTTGTGCTCGGATCCCTCACCGTAAGTAATGCTCTAGACTAGAGCGTTTAAATACAGCCGGACCTGAGGCCTCCTTACAGCAGCTATCAGTCATCAGCGAGTCATGAACAGAGTACATTTCCTGCACCGATGGCACAGCAACTTCAGATCACAGCGCTGAAGAAAGCTTAGACTATCTTCCATCACTTGGGTATCCACTCCAAACTCATGGAATTATCTTGGGACAGCTGCAGTTAAACATTTGAGACAAGAAGGAAGTGGAAGGAGTAATCTGTCCTGGAGAAAAGTTGCTGTGATAAAAGAAAAGGCACTTGGTTATCCAACAGCCAGCCAGCTCACTCCCTGGGTGGGCAGCGTATGTCAGGAGACGTGCCCTTCATTTTCCTACAGCCAGATCATCCTGTGGTTTAACCCAGGAAGGAAAACCAGACAGTCAGGATTGGAAGCTCTGACCCAAAAGCATCTTAGGAGCTGCTGACAATGGCTGTAAGATGCAGGCTTAATAGGTGAACTTCTTCACATGCCCGGCTGTGGAATGGCCAGTGGTCCATTTGAGTAGAAGTTCTGACTCACAAAAAGAACTCATGCCGTCCCTGAGAGCTTTAACAGAATCAAACCTCAGAGACATGGGCAGTAAATCATGATTCAACTTTGATCAAGCAAATGTGGCGCCCATGAGCAGATTCTCAGGGAGTTCATAGCGTCCCAATCAAAGACTGAACAACCAGGGAAAAGGCAGTGAAAACCCAGATGTTAAGTAAGTTTTATACAGAAAGCAGATGTGCTAAAAAATTTTCATGTTTAAAACAAGGGTAAATGTGCTCGTTAGTCATGAGATTGTCATAGTTGTTTGAAGCCTGAAGTTTGGGGCCTCTGGATTTCCAAAGGAGCTCAAGTGCACAGAGAGATTCATCTGTAGCAACCTGAGAGCACAGGGCATTTCACACGACACTCAGAGATGCATGAAGACGTCCCAGATTCTACAGTAATTAAAGAAATACATTTGCATAGTGCAGTTGACCCTATTTCCCCCCTCTTTGACTTCTGGGTCAGTCATCTCTACTCAGCACCAATAGATGCAGCCATGACCTTTCTGCTGTCTTCCACCATGAGGACAAGGGCATCTCTCTGATAAATACTTCCAAGGTCAAGGGTAAGAGAGTGGGTTTCAATAGCAATCACTAAGCAAAAGGACTTCCACATGCCCATGAACTCCCTGCTCACCAAGGCCTTTCTGGGCCACAGCCTTCAGCAGCTTACACGGACACCTCCCTCGCCTTCCCATTCCCTTCTCTGCGGCCACCGCAGCGAGAACAGAAAGCTGCTCCCCCCAATCCTATGCTTCCAAACTACTTCCCAGCCCTTGCTGCGAAGCTTGCCACCAGTGTGCCTTGAAAAATGCTCTCAAGTTGCAAAAAGTTTAGAACCTGTCCTGCGGTCTCCCTGTCCTGCCAGCGGGACATCAGTAGTCATGTGAAATCCTTGTGAATGATGTTCCCAGTATCCTGGCTCCCTGGTCCTGAGCTGCTTCAACTGTCCCCCTACTGCCACAGGCCAGGCCAGAATTCAGACCCTGACAGGCGCCCGCACACCTCTGAGATCTAAACTCCCGGCTTCTCCTCTGAGTTGAGTTCCTTGCACTTAATTGCAACTCCCGAAGGAGCTGCTGCTGAGCTCTAGTTCCTCCAGGCAGCTCAGCCCCTTCCAGGTGCAGGGCGTCCTTGCTCCCCCTGAACCCACCCCCATCTCCATGGGCCATTTCCCTTTGGACAGTACTCCTCTCACCCTTGTAGAGGTTTGGCCCTGATTTGCTAAACCTGACCCCGGGTCAAGGAGCACCATCCATCTCTGGACTCCTCCCTAGCTGGGGACCCCAATAGCTAACATTTCCTGAGCTTTGTCCATACATCTTCTTTTAGCCCAAGATCCCAATTTTAATGACTTTTTTAAAGCCTCTGCTCTAAAGCCCTGATCATTGCAGTGAGTTTTTTGAGCACAAAGCTGGCCTACTGACCCGTCCCTTGCCCTTCTTTCCCACGCACGCATCAGCTGTCATTAACTAGGCCCAGAATCCCCCCGTCTTACCCTGCCCTCTGCCCCAACCCAGCTCTGCAGCCCAGGTTGTATTTCCAGGGCAGCCTCTGAGTCATTAGCGAATAGTCACTGCATCACCTGGCTCTTGTCACAGAGTATTATTTAGCCCCCTTTCCACTCTCCTGTTTGGACCCTCGGCAGGGGGTATGTTCCTGTGGTGCAAGTCCCTAAATCATTAGGGGACATCAAAGGCTTCCCTTGACTATTCTCAGAACGTATCTACTGCTTTGTCCCCCATATCCCTGGGGTTACCCCGAAGCTTCAGCCCCTAGGCAGTGAGCTGGGCCTCTGGTGAAGGCCCAGTAGTTGTACAAAAGTTGTCCCCTCGTTGCCTGGGTTTTTAGAGTTAACTGGCTGCCTGGCCCACACACACTCGCCCTCCTCCCTAACATCACGGAACCACAGCAGTGCTGGGACCTTGGCAAAGGGCTGCTCCCACTGCCAGCCCCCGAAGCCCTGGAGCCTAGATGGCGACTGAGCACTCAACCAGGTCAAGTTGAGAAGGGCTGTTCATTTACACACCAGACTTCAAAGCCCTGGTCCCAAAGAGAGAGTGTAAAATCACTCAGTAACGCTGCCATGTTGATTACATGTTGAAAGGACAATACTTTGGATTTATCGGGCTAAATAAAATGTATATACACTTTAAATAATTATTAATTCCAATGGGTTAAATCTGAAAAGAAAGAAACATCAATTGAGCTATCAGCTAAGTGTGCATGCATTTTTGGGGGGACTCCCTGTACGTTCAAGTTAATTTCACCTGGTTCTTTTTCCTGTTTTAAATTCGGCTACTAGACGATGTAAACTTCCCCGGGTGCCTCATAGGGGCAGGGCTGGGGTAGAGGAGCATCCCTCCGTTGCCATGGCACTGTCCCCACATCGCCGTGGCCGTGCCAGGGACTCCACCTTGGCAGGGCCTTTGGTGCCAGCCCCACGGCAACGACAGTCCTCTCTGTGCTGTCCTGGTTCTTGGAGCACTGTGGCTGCTTGGATCTCAAGTTTCCAGATTAAGCAAATAAAAATACAAGATGCTCAGTTTAATTTTAATTTACGATAAACAACAAAACATACTTTATTATAAGTATTCTCTATTATTATTTTTTGTTCTCTCAAATTTCCCATCTTATATTTAATTTGTCATCCCTAAGAGTCGGATCCCACATGGGGCCACGCCAGTGACTCAGCCCTGGTCAAGGGGCCCGGACCACTGGTGCCGGCCACAAAAACCCTTACAAGGTAGTTGCTGCATTCACTGCCTTGGAAAAACTGAGTAACCTGGGTGCCCAGCCCCCTCCCACTGGTCTCTGGGGCCACAGCAGCCTCTCTGATCCGTCACAGGGGCCCTGAACCTCCAGGGCCTACTCTAGACGTGATTAGAGCATTTTTGTACTGTTTTCATTTACTTAAAGTGTATTATCCAGTTTGACAAACCCCCGCTTCAATTGATCAACACTAAGAGCTCAGGCCTTGGCAGTGGTAGCTGGTACATTGACTGGTTCCTCTTTGAGTGCGTGGCCTCCACTTTGCCCACGTGCCGCCTGTCACCAGGGTCACATGAATGCCTTAGACCCTTGGCAATGAGGCTGGACCACTGGTCCCGGTGGCAGAAGCCATTGGAGCCTAGTCTTGGTATTGCCTTTTTAGTTTTCAGTGGGTACTGTGAGCTGGCCTTTGCGTCCCCCACCTCACAGCCGTGTGTAAGTCCCATAAGCCATTGAAAGTGGTCACCGTCCTGCCCTGGTTCTCCTCACGATGGATCGGCCCTTCTCCTACATGGCTAGGTTCCCAGTGCTTTGTATCCCTGACAGGTGGCCCAAGTCTCCCTGGATCTCCAGGTATGAGGCTCATGAAGTTCCCTCCTCTCCCTGGGTGAGGGTGGTGGGCTGGGGGCCAGCCTGTGACGGAGGTGCATGTGGGCCCTGGCCTTCCCGCAGGCTCCTACTTGCTTCAAGCTGAAGTCTTCTTTCCAGTCCTCACTTCTCTGCTGGTGGGCTGCTGATTCCAGCTGGCTCCCCACAGGCCACAGCGCAGCTACCGAGGAACCTCGCAGGCTCTGCAGACAAGCCCCCCGGGCCCAGCCGGCCGGGCTCCGGGCTGCTCGGTCGTGCAGGGCCGGCCGGGCTCCGGGCCGCTGCGTCCTGCAGGGCCGCACACGGCCTGCTTCTTTGTTTTTCATGCTGCCTTGGCTGTTGGTTTTCTGCCTTGTGTGTCTCACTCTTGCTTCCAGTTTCTCCTTTGTGTTGAGCACAGGAGGTCACAGGAGCCGGGCGCCGAATCAAGCTCCGCGCAAGAAGTTAGGCCATCTCTCTCTCGGTCACAGCTCTGCTGCTGGAGCCCCGAGCAGGCCTGGAAAAGCGACGTACATATTTGGCCTTGGTTTTCTTCTCTGTAAACGAGAGAGGTGGACATCTGTGCTTTTGTAAGGATGAGAGTAATGATTCGAGTTCTCTGGAGATGCTGTGATGTTATTTTACATATTGCTCATACCCACTCTTTGCTTTCTGGTTTCGTATAGGAACAAGGACTGCCCCCCAGGCTAAAGCTGTGCTGGGAGAGGAAGACCACCCGCACATTCAAGACGTCTTTCTAAGCTCCATTTAGAACTGCTTTCAAAATAGAGGTCGTCGGAGTGTCGCTTTTGCCTGATATTTTCATACCTGGCACAGAACCCCACCCATCTCAATGCCTTTGCTTCCATCCCTGCCTTGACGTCCTGTCCCAAATCTCAGCTGTCACCTAAAGATTTTCCCACTCACCACCAACATTGAGCCAACACTTTCAAGGGGCAGCTGTACCTCAGCCTTGGCTGTAACCTTCAGCTGACCTTGGGAGTTTTGTTTTGGCCTGAGGAGTCTGGCCACTCAACCAAACTCCTTTAAAGAATTAATGATGGTGTTTCGTGTCATCATTGGGACTTGGTGCTGTGACCTCAGAAGACCAGGTTAGGATCAGCCCTCAGCTAGGGTCAGGGGACCTGTGGTGGAGGGTGCTGGGTGTCAGGGGCAGGTGGGAGGGAGGGTCTGACCGGCCTTCTGCGGGCTGGCCCCTGGGTCCCTCAGCCCAGCCCTTCCCTCTGTCTGAGGAGCTGACAGAAGTCTGCCCTCCCGAGTGGAGCCCTGCTCTGTCACCAGGTGACTTAGTAGCTGGAGTCTAGTGGGAGAATCTTCCTATGGGTGTTTTAGTTTCAATAAGGAGAGAAATCTTGTTCCTGAAAGGAATGAAGCCATACACCTGAACGCCTGGTGCTGTGAGAGGTTTGGAGCCACAGATGGAGCTGTAGGGCTCTTATGCTAGTTAGTCCTGGGAAACAGTCTAGTCAGACAAAGGGTGGCAAAACGGGACAAGATGACAATAGATGCCAGTTGCTGAGTGCAATAGTACTGACTTCTCATGGCCAGCCTGGGCTGTATAACAGGGAGTTCTGGAACTTTCTAGAACTTTTTAAGATCCTTTTTTGGTAAAAACTAGAACAAAGTATTCATCTAGGGCCACAGAGGATGTCAGCTGTCCCTGTCCCTCTCCCATGAAGAACAGGACCAGCTTGGTAGGAGCATGGTGGACATCAAGGGGACGTCAGCTGGGGTTGGTTCTAGCTACAGCGGCTCTGGTCTCTCCCTGGATCCAGAGCTGTGCCTTGTCCAAGAGAGTCAGCGTGACGGACTGTCACTCCCCGTCAGGGATCCCACAGGCCTGGAGCTTGAGCCGCTGAGCACCGGCTGGGTGGAGTTAGGACATGAGACTTCCCTCTTGAATGGCTGTCTTCGGAAGAATTCTAAAGTTAATCGTGTTCATCCTTTGTAATGCAGTTAATAAGACTTGCCACCAACAGGAACCAGGGAGTGCCAAGGCCAAGTAAGGAAGCCCGCATGGGAGGACGTTTCTAGCTCTGGGATTCTATGGCCGTAACCCTGTTATTACTGTTAATATGTGTAATTTAAAACATCAGTCTTGCATATCAATCATGAGGATTTGGTTTGTCTTTTCAAAATATATGGGTCACACATGTATACAGTGCTCTGTAAACCCTGCAGTTTACAAAGCAGGGTTAATTGTAACCCTGACAGAAATCCTCAGAGACATTTTACAGCTGCAAAAAAAAGGCTCTCAAGTCCAAGTTCCCAGCCCTACCTCAGAGCCCACCGGTGGTGGCACCGTCTGTGTCCGAGGGTTTGCCTGGGCCTCAGCTAAGGACCCTTTCTTGGTCCTGCTCTGACAGGTTACCTGTGTGATCCTGCACCATTCCTGCCTAACGGTCCCCTCCTGCCCCACCTATCCCACACACATGAGGTGACAACCTCATGTCCAAGATGCAGGGACAGCATCTTGGGTCATTTCCTTCCTGGAGTGTGTGTCCCCAGATCCACAGGGACTTTTGACAGTAACTGAATAAACCACCATATGCTTTAAAAAACATGAGTCTTGGAACTATGCAATTTTCAGTCCTTTGAGAGAAATCGTATTGGCCTTAAGGACAATGCTAAGGACCGAATGTTTGTGTTCCCTCAGATTCATATATTGAAGTCCAATCCCCAGTGCAACTGGAGGTGGAGTTTTTGGGAGATGATAGGTTTAGACGGGGGCAGGAGTGGGGCCCCCTTGATGGGATTAGTGCCCTTATAGAAAGATAAAGAGACTGGAGTCCTCTGTCTCCACCCTGTGTGGACACAGCAAGAAGGTGGCCACCTGTAAACCAGAAACTGACCATGCTACACCCGGACCTTGGACTTACAATCTCCGGAGCTGTGAGAAGTGTTTGTTGTTTAAGCCGCCCAGCCCATGGCACCTTGTTATAGCCCAAACTGACTAAGACAGGCATGGACAATGTTTGCGTATTTAAAATCTCAGCAATTTGGGGCACGGTGCTAGGCACCTAACAAGCCCTGGGAAATGAGTACTAAACTCTCTCTTTTCCTGAGGATGCCGCCTTCTAAACCTCATTGCTTACATGTCAGGCCTTCGACATGACACCCCGAAAATTCCATGCATTTCCAATCTCTGCGTTCCCTGTAGGTAATTGCAGAGAAAATCCATGCTGCAAAGCCCTTCAAGAGAATTATAAATCTTTTCACCCCATTAGCCTTCTTTCTGACAGGAAGCAGGCACATTTTTAGGATTGGGGTGGCGTGGGCGGACCTGACCTTTCACTGTGCAGTTGAGCCATGTGCTCTCCTCATCTCACTGAAAACTCAACAGGGGAGGCTCCCTAAGCTTGTTCCCAGCAGACACTCAGACCCCAGGGCTCAGACTCCAGGCTCCTGGAGCTCTGTCCATGACACGTCTCATGAGGGGGCCAAGGCCTAGAGATGAGGCACATTCAGCTCAGTGACATAAAAGTGGTCAAGCTGACCTGGGCTGTTAACCGTCCAGGGCTCTTTATTCCGCCTCGTGGCTGAGAAACACCCAGTCCTTTCTAGGGTAATGGTCAGTGAGGATTCCTAGATCTGAACAGGGTAAGACATCCCCTGAGCTGCTCTGTAACGGCAGGAGGAGAAGCCCAGGTTATTAATAAATACTCAGAAGATTTTATGAGCCTTCCACTGGGGACATGAGATTTAACAGTGGGACCCACATGTGGAACCAGACCTGTCTGAGAAGTGGCTGCGTGGTCATCTCATCCTGGTGGGCACCTCTAGGTGGTCAGGGACGGGGGAAGGGTGCAATGAGTCACAAGTATGCTGCTCTGCCTTTCCTGTTCCCTCCCTACTCAAAGGGCCCACGCAACTGCTGGTCTGCGGAAGATAAACGGAAGGGGAAGGATGCCGGCGATGTCAGAGAAGCAGCAGTTCTGGGATGTCCAGAGAGAGGCGTGTAGGACGAACAAAGGTACATGACACAAACAGTAATAATAACAACCTCTCTGCCCTCTTTCAGTGCTCACTCAGTGCTCACTACCTTAAATCATTCTCATCAAAGCCTGGTGAGGTTGATATGACAATCCCCATTTCACAGATGCAGATACTGATGTTCAGAGAAGTTGCCACTTACTCAAGTCCTCTCATCAAGTATATGGCAAAACCAGGATTCCCGTGTAGCCTTCTATGACCCTTCTATGATCCCCCAGGGTTTCCCACTGGGGTACAATGAAAACAAAGCATGGGCTCTTATATCCACAGGGCCCAATTCTGACACAGGCCAGCCTCGTGACCTTGGGAAAGTGACTTAACTTCTCTGTGCTTCAGTTTTGTAATGTATAAAATGAGGATTTTAAGATTAGATGAGATGATGCTTAAAAAGCACCGAGCACAGTCCCTGGTAAGGTAGGTGTGCATGAAGTCGATGGTGCTGTTATCCCTGTTTCTAAACCTTCTTTATGAAACTGGGCACCTGTGGCTTTGGTCAACTTGGTGTTATTTGAAAATCCAGATGTTCTCACTCTGTGACAAGGACAAATCTCTCTTTCCACGGTGTTCTTTAGTCTTTTTCATCTCAGCAAATGGCACCAATGTTATGGAGTGAATTGTGTCACCTCCAAAATTCTATGATGAAGCCTTTGTCATCCCAACCCCAATGTGACTGTATCTGGAGACAAGGTTTTTAGAATATAATTTTGGTGAGAGGAAGTCTTAAGAGTGGGTGGGGCCCTAATCTAATAAGATTAGTGCCCTTACATGAAAAGAAAAAGAGCCCCAGCCGCTGTGGCTCATTGTTCTGTGCACAAAAGGGTGGCTGGTTCGATTCCTGGTCAGGGTACATGCTCAGGTTTGGGGTTTGGTCTCCATTCCTGGTGTGTGTGAAAGGCAACCCATCAATGTTTCTCTCTCACATGGCTGTTTCTCTATCTCTTCCTCTCCCTTCCTCTCTCTGAAATCAATTATATATATATATAAAGAAAAGGAAGAGACATCAGAGCTCTCTTTCCTCCATGTTAGGACATAGTGAGAAGGTGGTTGTCCACCAGCGAGGAAGAGAACCGTGACCAGAAACCTTTCCTGCTAGACCTTGACCTGGGACTTCTCAGCCTCCGAACTGTAAGCACGTGTCTCTGTAGCTTCAGCCACCAGTGCGTGGCATTTTGTTGTGGCAGTCAGAGCCGACTGATACAATCACCATCTAAAGAGTTGCATAAGCCACAGAGCTGGGTGTTGTTCTAGATACTTCTATTCCCTCACAGTCTCACATCATCCAATATCATATTAGATCAATTCTACCTCCAAAACATTTCTCAAATTTCATTTCCCTTGGCTCCACTAAGTACTTTTATTATGATTTTTTTTCAAACATGTATCAGAGTAGAGAAAAAAAATATAAGAAAATCAATGTACCCATTACCAGCTTTAACAATTATTAATACCTGGTAAGTCTTATTTCATCTATTGCTTTACCTATTCCCCATTCCAGATTATTTTGAAATAAACCCAAGACATCATATAATTTTATCTATAACTATTTCAGTATATTTTTGGTAAGGACTCCTTTTTAAAAATATTGCCATTATCATTCCTAATGTTTTAATAATTCTTTAAAATAATAAAATATGCAGTCAGTATTTGTATTTCTGTGATTGACTTGGGAAAAGTATAAATCAATATTTTTTATTGATTTTAGCGAGAGAGGAATGGAGAGGGAGAGACAGAGAGAAACATCTATCGGCTGCCTCCTGCACAACCCCTACTGGGCATCAAGACCACTACCTGGGCATGTGCCCTGACCAGGAGTCAAACCAGTGACCTCTCGGTGCAGGGGTGGACACTCAACCACTGAGCAACACCGGCCAGGGTGGGAAAAGTATTTTTCATAGTTTGTTTGTTTGTTTGAATCAAGATTCAAACAACATCTATACATCGTGATCGGCTGACAAGTCTCTTAAATTGCTTTTACTTTATAAGTTCTCCTACGTCTTTTTGCCTCCATCGAATTTTGTAAAGAATAATTTGGATCATTTGTTCTGGACAGCCTCACACAATCTGAATTTTACTGATTATCTTTTTGTGGTGTGGTTTAACATGTTCCTGTGTCCTTTGTCTTTTTCATGAATAGGTGTTTGTGTGTGTGTGCATGTGTGAACATGTTTGTGGATACGTGTGTGGATGCATGTGTGCCCGTGTGTGTGCATGCATGTGGGTGTGCATGTGTGTACATGCATGTGGGTGTGCATATGTGGGGATATGGGTGTGGATGCATGCTTGCCCATGTGTGTATGTGTGCGTGCATGCATATGTGTGTCCATGTGTGTGTTCATGTGTGTGTGTATGTTTGTGTGGAGAAAGAGAGAATGCCCTTGTATGTCCTTATTTTAGCTGCTCTCTTCTTTGCAGGGCATGAAGAATTAGATATATCTTTATATCTTTTGGTATCTAGGAAGGTTTATATTTTTGTTTTAATGCCTACCCTTACATAACAGATCACTGCTAGGTTTCATTTATAAAATACTCTAACTCCCACCTCCTAGCACTTGCTCTGCTGAGCTTATGGGTTATTGATTTATTGGTGAAATTCTGCTTTTCCTTTGTCTTCATCTCCATGCCTTCCATCACCCTAGCCTTGATCATGATGTTTTCCCCTCCGACCATTGCACTGGTCCCTGGACAGGCCTCCTTGAATCTGCCAGGCTTCCCCCGCGGCCAGGTTCCCTGCAGCCCAGGCTTCCCTGGGGGCCAGGCAGACTCTCAGGCAACCGTGTGGCGGCCTGCCCCGGTCTCCTCACTGCCCTGGAGGTGCAAAGCTAACTCCCCCGGGGCCCGAGGCCCGGCCTCTGCCTAGTCTGCCAACCACTTCCCCAGTGGTTCCCTTCTTGCTTCGTCTAGTTCATCACCTGGCTCCTTGGTCCCTCAGACACGCTGAGCTATTTCTCACCTCGGGCCCTTCGTGGGCCCTGGAACATCCCCACCCGGGGTTTGCTTGGCTCGCTTCATCTCTCCCTCCAGGCCTCAGCTTGAGTAGCTTTTTCTCAGTGAAGCCTGCCTGATCTCCCTTCCCCTAAAATAGGCTCCCCTGCCCCCCAGCTTCTCTCCCACAGCAACCTGTCCTTTACTTTGTGGTCTCATCACAATTTGGAGAGGTAACTTTCATTCGGGTGCATACGTATTTAGTATCTGCCTTTATCAGCAGACTGCAAAGCCCACAAAGACAGTAGCAAATCTTCCTCAAAACCATTTTAGCCTCTAGCAATGGGGTTGGAACACAGCAAATGCTCACTAAAAATTTGATAATCCATTAATGTAAATAATGTGTGGGAGCAGCTTATGTACAGACAGAGTGGGGCAGAAAGACGTCTTTGGAGAAGAGCATTCTCTGCCCTTGGTCCCCAGGTGGTGGCGGTGAGGAGCAGCCAAGCACAAGGGCAGTGGGATCCAGGCCCGGGGAGGGGTCCTGATGTTAGGGGTCATCTTGGGGTCTTGGCTGGGGTCCTCCAAAAGCCAACTCTGAGATGCAAATAGTTTACTTTGAGGTGAAGGAAACCCCAAGGAGAGCAGGGGGGGGTGTCAGATAGGAAGGGAAGCACCGATAAGGGGGTTGTTATCAAGTAAGCCACCCCAGGGGTGATGGGGCTTAGTCTGGGGGAGCACTCCGAGAGCTGGAGCCTTGGTTACCCTATTTTCGAGGTGAGGGAGTTGGTGTGTTAATCCACTAATTCCTCTTACTCATCAACTGAGGGCTGCTCCTGGGGACAGTTATTCCCAGGAACCTCTGGCCTGCTGACAGGTGGCAGAGTGGGCTCAGCAGGCAGAGGAGACCTCAGGTGAAGGGTACACTGATGGGTAGTCAGGGGGTGGCACAGGGCACAGACAGAACCTGGCACACCTGGAGTCATGTGTTACCCACTGGGCACTGTATGAATCACCCAGGTCCGTCCCTTCCCCATGCCACAGAGAGACACCCTGGCAAAGGCCAGACAGGTGGCCATGGGAAGAATGAATCCCACTGCATGGAGCAGAGGGCCTGTGTCCTGCAAATCAGTCTTGGTGCAGGTGCTTACGCATCTCGCTCCCACTTATTCCAGGTGACTTGTGTAGGGCGAGGGTCTCGGCTAAATGACAGAGAGGGTGTTGGGCAGGTGCTGATAACCACCTGCACAGCTCAGAGCACTTTCACATCTGTGATCTGTTCCCACCTTTAACTGCTCTGTGACTGGGGGAAGGGGAAATTGGTCCCCCATTTTACAAAGGGGAAGCTGAGTACAGAAGGGAGGAGTGACTGGGCCATGGTCCTCCCAGGGCTGGGAAGGGATGCGCCTGGCCCTAACCCCCTGCTTCTTTCTTAGAGATGAGTATTTGCATGGGTAAAGCTCATGTCAGAAGTTATGGGTACAAGGAGGGGAGACGAGATCAGAGTGAGAATTCTGGGGCAGCTTTTCCAAACCAGCAGGGCAGGTGACAGTTTCAGGAGCAGCCACAAGGTGGCAGAGGGACTGCACTAGCTCCTTCCCTCTGGTTTCCTTGGGGGCTAGGGGAATGAGACCAAGGAGGAGAGCTTGCTTAACATACCTTGATACCCCTGGTGACTTCTAGAAGGGCTAGCAGGTAGTAAAGGGGAAACTAAGAGGAAATGAGAAGGCCGAAATGCTATTAGTTACTGTGTGACCTTGAGCAATTTACTTGCCCTCTCTGGGCCTCAGGTTCTTCCCCTGCAAAATGGGGGGTTTGCTCTTGGACTTAAAGTAGAATATTACAGTCCTTTCCAGTTCTGTCATTGAAGGCCATTTGCCAACTGAGGCACCCGGGGAGACCTGGTCATCCTTGGCCTGGGCTCTGGGACCAAGGCTAGTGTCTGGACAGAGGGTCATAGGTGACTGGAGGATGACCGGAAAGACAGTGGCCTGACTGATGAGCTCAGAGCAGGGTGAGGAAGGAGGGGCTGGAGAGCGCTGGGAAGATACAGGACAGAGTGTGGGGCGCCGAGGCTCAGGCGCTGGGGGTGCTGTACCCAGCCGTCTCCCTGGGCATAACGTTGATGCTTCAGCCAGAGCATCTCGCCTTCCGTCCCCCCACCCCCCACTTCATATCTCAGCTGCCCGTTGTTTCCTTCGCAGCTCCTAACGCGTGTTTCAGCCTCCTCGCCTGGAATATAAGCTCCGTGAGAACAAGGGCTCTGCTCCCTGTTGGTTCTGGATCCTTCGTGCCTAGAGCGTTCCTGGGCGCACAGCTGCTCACTCGCTAGCCGGCTGCTCTGGGTGGATGGATACGTGGTGGCGATGGGGACAGAGCCCTGAGCTGGAGTCAGACCTGGCCTCTCTCTCTGCCACCACCACGCTGTGATCTCGGGAACCCTCCTTTCTGCTCTGGCTTGTTTCCTGATCCTTAAAATGAGGGGCCTGAGTTCCGGGGTGAAGCTGTTGGGGACTGAGGGACGGAGCCCCCTTCCAGTTCTCGAGCCTGGGATTCTGCCAGTGCTGTCGATCAGCCGTCAGGTTTGCTTTCCCTTCCAGGCCCAGCAGCAAGCTGATGGGGGGGGGGGGGTGTCTTGGCGGGCAAGCGCCTATTCATGATTCATTCGATAGACATTTCTGGATGCTTGACTCTCGGCGCTGAAAGTCAGGGGGTAAACCGAGACTGAGTGGTGCACTGGCCCCCCTGGGCCCTCACCTTCTGGTGGTCAAGGGTGAGAATCCTGCCTCTCCTCCCTTCACTTTGGAAGGTGGAGAGGCCAAGTTCTAGAGAAAGCAAATGATCCAGGCTCAGAGCCATCAAAAAGAGGACTCTGATGGTGGGAAGATGGGGCCTATGGGAGCAGGGCCTCCAGAGTGCGCCTGTTGACCCGGCTCTACGGAAGATAATGGGAGGGGGATCCTGAGCTGCAGCCCCTCAGCACCCCTGGGTGGCTGTTCTGGGCCTGGTCACCGGGAGACTCAGCCAGGTGTGCCTCTGGTGTGCCCCCAGCCTGGGAGCCTTCCTGACCGCTGCCCACCCATCTCATGGGCACAGGCCAGCCCCTGCCTCTCTTCTTCGGTGTCCTGCTCTCTGCTGAGGGATTCATCTGCGAACACAGGCAGAGCAGAGCCAAGGCATTAGGACTGTGTATAATTTTCCCTTTCAAGATAAGAACTTAAATGTAAATGCCTCCTAAGAGGTGACTCTAATGGCCCATTGACAGGTTAGGTTTGAGGAAAAGTAAAGTTGTGCCTCTTGGAGTCAGTTGCCTGCAGTGACCCCCAACTTGTCCCTCTTGGAGCCTGAACATACAGATCTCGAGGCCTCTCTAGAACCTTGAAATCAAGCTACAGTCAGAGGTCACTGCATCAGCACCACCGAGAGGCTTCTTAGAAATGCAGAATCTCAGGCCCCTCCCAGACCTATACAACCAGATTTTGAGTTTAACAGGATCCTGGTGACAGCATGCACCCACGGGTCTGAGCAGCCCTCGGTCCCCGAGAACGACGCCACTGGCAGCCCCAGCACTTCCTCTGCCCGTCTCTGCGTTGCATCTACAGGGCCAAACTCTTTACTCATTAGGAGGCAGAAGGAAAGGAGCTGGGCCGCCCGGAGAAATAAGGGGGCTGCAACTTGTTAGTGTAATGAGCCACAGCCGCTCCCCGAAAGAGGATCCTTTGCGACAGGGCGGGCGGGCTAATGGCTGAGCCCTTCTCAGAGTTAGGAATTCCCCTTTCATCCTGTCTGATATTTATTCACGAAGGAAATCAGGCCATGAAACAGCATTTGCAATGCTCCCCTGAAAAAAGACCTGTGATATGTGTGCAGATCCACACTCCTCTCCTTGATCCACTCTCTGCCCAGGAGGCTGCCCTGTCTGGGCGGCATCCACCTGCCCTCTGGAGGGTCCAGCTGATGGGGGGGTCCAGCAGGGGCTGAGTGGGTGGCAGGATAATAAGGTGGGGTCACTGCCCCCCCCCCGGGGCAGTCCTCCCACAGACCATTTCCTTCCAGGTTCTGGTAACTGCTCCCCCCCCGCCCCCGCTCTCTGGGGTGTTAGATCATCCGAAATTGCCAGTGCCGGTGTTGCACCTTACCTTGTCCAGTCCTCCTAAAACTCTCAGCTTTCCCCGGCCGGGCGGCTCAGTTGCTTGCAGCAGCATCCCATGCACCAAAATGTTGCGCGTTTAATTCCCGGTCAGACCACGTACCCAGGTTGCAGGTTTGATCCCTGGTTGGGGCGCATATGGGAGGCAACTGATCGATGTTTCTCTCTCACTTTGATGTTTCTCTCTCTCTCCCTTCCTCTCTCTCTAGAAAACCAATGAAGAAACATACCCTCAGGTGAGGATTTAAAAAATTTTTTAACTCTGAACTTACTCCTCACATTACCCAGTTTGGATGCACCATCTGTTCCAGGATTGGTTTACTATGCTAGAAAAAAGACTGGAAGGAAACAAGCCAAGGCGGTGGGTACTGCAGCCGTCCACCCCTCCGTTTAGCGTCCGCGCGTTGTAAGTTTTCAGCACTCCTTTCGTTTGCCTCGGTCCCCGTGGGCGCCTGAGACTCCGGACTGTGGAAGCTAATTTCATCTCTAAACATTTGTCTCCTTCCGTCTTCAAGTACAGTCATGCTCCTCATAATGATGTTTCCGTCAGAGATGAATCGCACATGCGAACGGTGGCCCCGTAAGATTAGATGGAGCTGAAAAATTCCTGTCGCCCCGTGATGTCGTAGCCCTGGTCACACTGTAGCAGCGCGCACTGCACGTGTTTGTGGGGATGCCGGAGTGAATAAGCCTGTTGCACCGCCAGTCATTTAAAAGCGTAGAGCATGCAATCACAGCACAGCAGAGAGCGGTCCACAGCCCAGCCAGGCCCCAGACGCAGTGGGCTGGGGCCCTGGAAGGGGTTTTAATCACCAACATGCTCATTTCGCCCCACTGCCACCAGTGTGTCCTGAGGCACAATCCTGCCCCCGGTGCCCCTTCACTCCTGACCAGTTGGTCCCCTCACTCCAGTCACACCTGCCCCCCCAGCTGTTCCTCCAACACACCCAGCTCCCCTCCCCCCCCACCTTTGGCTGCTCTTCCCTCTCTCTGTGAGGTCCTGCCCCAGAATTCCTTAGGGCTTGTCTACCCCTCACTGCCTTCAGGCCTCTGGTCAAACTTCATCTTCATCAGAGAGGTTGTCCCTGACCATCCTCAGCATAACACCCCTGCCTGCACTTTCTCCCTCCGCGCCCGTCTTGTGCCTCAATACCAACCCCAGTGCCAAGGGGTATTTTGACTACTTGTTTATTGCATATCCCCTCGCCTTCCTGGGAGCTCTGCAGGTCAGAATTTCAGTCGATTTTGTTCACCCTGTATCCCCAGGACTAAAGTCTGGGCCTAGCATGGAGAAGGCACTCAGTGACTGACTGAATGAATGAATGCTCTCTTGGTCACCTTGGGAAATCAAAATTGCACAAGGTGGGCTCCTCCAAATACCTGCCAGCACTCAGAGAGCGCCCCCTCCAGGATCAGTATGGTATGGCAGGTGACCTTCCTGTGACCTCAGCGGTACCTGCAGCCAGATGCAAGCTCCTCTCCCTGCACCTCTGCACCTGTCTCCCAACACCTCAGGAAGCTTTGGAGGGCTGGGGGGACGTCTCTGGATGTTTCATCTCTGGTAATGCCTCATTTAGCCCTACTTTGTGCTTCTGCTATAAGACCTAAAGTTGTTATGTCCCCAAGCCAGTCACAGTGTCTACAGTCTGTTAATGGAATGGTGCCACCCCTGTGGAACCCCTAGAACCACGAGGGGAAGCTCCCACTTTCCCTGGTCAGACCCTTGGAGACCGTCTTCAAAATAGGGCTTCTTTTTTTCCACAGCCACAGAAGCGTCGCAGACCCTGGGAATGCCAGCCTCCGATGCTGGGTGAATGGGTTGCCTGCAGGGACATGCCTCCGTAGGAAGGCTAAGTCCTGTAGAGATTTCTCTGGGCCGTGGCAGGACTGGCCTCTCGTACCTTAAGGCGTCAAAGCCTTGGGTTCTAAGGGCTTGCCCACCCACCAGCTGGGCTTTGGGCAGAGGCTTTTCCTTCCCTGGGTCTTAGTCTCTGCCTTTCTCAAAGATCTTCAGGCCCTAGCAGTCTATAATTCTGTAAATCCACAGCCTGATGACAGAATCCAGGCTTGAGCTGATTAGGAAATGATCCGGTCTTGGGGACTTCCAGTAATTCTGCCTCTCTGCCATCATTCCTTCTGGTTTAGTCCTCAGGCAAAATCTCCGTCTGCACCCTTCTCCAGGACGGCTCCCTTGCCTGGTTTTCTGCCCTCACCCCCTCTCAGATCTCGCCTGTGTCGTAGCACACATTGGCCCCTTTGTCCTAAATTCCCTCCCTTCCTTGCCCTGGTGGATTCGGAAGCAGACGTTGCAAGTTCGTGCCCACCTCTCTCCAATCTCACCCTTTCTGTGCACCCAAGTCCAAACCACTGTGAGCACCTGCACCTCTTTGCCTGTGGGCTCCTGCTGGCTGGTGGCACCTGCATCACCTCTGTGGGGACAGAACTGCTCTGTCTGGTGATTGACAGGAGTTGGTGAATGAGCTCCCCGCTTTCTGCCCATGGAAGGTAATTCTGAGGCCCCTGGGCCCAGGAAGACTGAGCTTCGGTCACCTGCTGTTGTTGATATCACATCTTTTTTCATTGGCTGTCTTCCCCTCCTTGTCTCACTTCTCCATTCCCTTCCGATATTTATTGGGATCACTTACCAAATAAATCATGCACACCCTGATCCATCCATCTTTGAGGCCTCAGGTCAAAGGTCACCCTGTTTAAAACTCCTTGACTCCTGCAAGTTAGTTGCTCATGCTGGGGTTTTCTCTCTGGATCCGCCCTCTTGGTGGGATTGAGAGGATCCACCCTGGAATCTGTCTGCCCCACGGGTATGGAGGTCCCCTGAGGTCAGGGACCCACTTGTTATTCCCCTTTGTAGCCACCAGCCCGATGTGTAGGGTGTCCAATATGAGGACCCAGGTGCTTCCTAGAGTCTTTTACTCTTCCTGGCTCACTCCACTTTCCAGGAAGCCTCCTGCACCCTCTGCAAAGAATTCCATCAGTCCCAACTTTTTCTCCCTCCGCATTAACCCCAAATAAATCTGGGCTCAGCTTGTCTTCATCCACAACTGTGCTTCTTTATCAACACCCTCCAAGCTGATCAATTGCTTATCAATAATTGACACTGGAAAATACCCCTTGGGCTCCTAATCCCCATGATGATGGTGTCTGTCCCATCTCCACACAGGGCACTGAGGGCCAGGAAGGTGCCCCCCTCCCTGCACCTGCCTCTCTCTCCCCTGGCTCACCTCTCCAGACACCCCCCCCCCTTTCCATTGCCTTTCTTTCCCAGGAGGGGGTGGGGAAGCATCATCAGAGATACATCAGCACCATCCTGACCTTTCGGCTCATTCACACGGAAGATTTTTGTCCCCCCCGCCCCCTTCAAATTCTCCGAAGGGAAGCGAGAGGGAGACAGGGAGGAGGGGACACTCTAGTTTGAATTACATATTGATCTCTTGAGCAAATGTATCCCGCCTGGACAGCCTCCTGTCTCGGAGGCCATGTTCCTCTCGTTCCCAGAGCCCAGTTATTGACCAGCGACTCCTGCAGACACCGCCGGGCCCTGCCTAAACTGCCACCAGTGGCTCCTGCAGACACCGCCTGGCCCTGCCTGAACTGTGACCAGCCACTCCTGCAGACACCGGCGGGCCCTGCCTGAACTGCCACCAGCAACTCCTGCAGACACCCCCGGGCCCTGCCTGAACTGCGGCGTTGCCCCTCACCCGCGCCCAGGAATTCCCTCTTTCAGAGCTCGGCACTCCAGCCTCCTGAATCAGAAAGCCCGGACTCTACAGACATGAATCTTGTTTTGCCAGGTGCTCCCCCCCCCATCAGGAGATAAGCCCTTCTGCCTGGTTAGGTTCCAAGTGCTAGTTCTGCCAGGCCTAGATGGCTTCTAAGTGTCCTATCACTCCCTGTACCAGTCCCCAGAGCAGAACCACTGTCAAAACATCAGAGGTTGGCTTCGGGTTGTTGGAGCAGTCAGGTCCTCTGAAAATGCAAACACGTGACATAGGACCACGGACATGCCCATGTGGTTTCCCTTGGCAGACTCGAAGCTTGCCACCCCTGAGAGCAGGACAGGTGGAGAGTGAAGCATAGGACAGGTAAGGCTGGAGTAGGAGGGGGAAGGTGGCAGAGGTTGAAGTGAGAGGTATGGCCCTGGGGTTGGGAACATTTATTCTGATGGCATCATTGGTGAGGGAACATAGCCTAGCGGTGGGAGAGGCTGGTGGGAATGCAAAGCCTAAGGCCACCCTCTACTTCACTGGTTTTCCTGGGTGGATGCCAACGTTCTCACCCCACCATCACTGGCATGGAAAATCTAGTTACCCTCAGGCGCCCCAAAGTCTCCACCTACCTCGTCTAAGTCCCAGGTCTTTGGGGTCACTGTCCTCTACCAGTTTTCCCAGGAGAGCAGGCATGCAGGGTCACTCATCTTCCTCCCCCTCCAGAGCCGTGTTGCAGTCACGGGCACAGTGGGCGCTTTGAGTGCCCACGTGAGCCTCCGCCTGCCTGTGCCAGCCCCTCTCAGTGACTGACCCTACTCTCTCTCTCTGAACAATGTCCCTCCCTCTTTCTCCCTGCAGCCTCCCGGGTTCCAGGGGAGCCCTGCTGTGCTCTCTCAGAGTCCTTAGCCCACCTCTCAGCAGCGGCAGAAACTCCCCTGGAGCTCTGGAAGCCAGCTTCTGCCGCCCATCCCTGGCAGCGGTGAGCGCCGGGAGGGGGGTACCCAGAGCTCAGGGCCTGCCGCAGCACTTTCCCCCTGTGACCCAGCCTTGAGGCAAGCCACTGTCCCCTGAGCCTTGCCTGCCTCTCTCAGACAGGTCTGCTGTATGTATTGGACACTCTTCAAGCATGCCCATAGGCCAAGCACTGTTGGGAGCACTTTCAAATATTCCCTCACTTAATCCTCATGATTAAACCTTTGAGGTCATACTCTCACCCCCATTGTGCAGATGAGGAAACTGAGGGACAGAGAGGTTCAGTGACTTGCCCAAGGTCACAGAGCCGGTAAGTGGTGAGTTGGGAGTTGAAGCCAGGCCATCTGACTCCCAAGTTCAGACTTTAAACCTAGACCAGTGATTTTCAACCAGTGGGCCACAAGAATTTTTAAAACATGCAATACCTATTTAGTCAGGGACACTGACCTCTTTTCCCTTAGATTGTCAAATTAAAAAATGACAACAGCCAACACAACAATAGCCGTCTGGTGTGAATGTCCTGTCTTGAACCATAAACATGTAGGTCATATAATAGAGTTGCATTTTATTGGTTGTGTCGCATAATAAGGCTGCGTCTGATTGGTTAATTGTTGGTACCAGAAATCCTTATATTACAAATATAGGCACCTGATTTTTAAGTCACTTGGGAGCAAAAAGTGTAGGTAATTACGGTTATTATTATTTTGTAAATCAATCAAAATCATACCTATTTTTTTTCACATGGGCAAAAAATATATTTTTGGTGAGCTGCAGAATTTTAGTAGTTTATGTGCCCTAAGGTGAAAAGGGCTGAAAATCGTTGCCCTGGGCTATATAATCTCTTGATCTCCAAGAGCCTGTCTGGTTTAGGCAACAAACTCTAGGCTAGACAGTCCCTAAGTAGCACCCGGCTTGACTTCCACCATTAACTCACACGCTCATCCGCCTTTCATTTGTTCACACATTCATTCAACAAACAATGATCTCCTATGCACAGAGCACTGCCCTGGCTGCTGAGGGCATAGAACTGTTTGTGCCCTCAGGGGGATTATATTTTAGCAAGGTAGACAGGCAATAATAAAATAAAACATTATAGACCTATGTGGTATATATACTGTATTTAATAAAAATATGTCAGGAGGTGATAGGGGCAATAAAGAGATAAGGCAGCAGAGGAGGTGGTGAGTGACAGGTGCCGGGGAAGGCCTGCTGGAGGAGGGGCTATTTGAGCAGAGGCTGAGCGAAGGAGGCAAGGAGGCCCTGGGGATCTCAGAGAGAGCCGTGCAGGTAGAGGGGACACTAAGCACAAAGCCCCAGAGGTATCGGTGGACTGTAAAGACCCACAGGGACCCCGTGAGGCTGGGGAGTCCAGGGCCTGACTGTGGTTAGGAGGGGAGGGAGGAGTGGGTGGCAGGGCCCTTCCCTCGTCTGGACTGGCGGGGTGTAGGCAAGCAGGAGGCCTGGAGGTGGATGAGTGTGGAGAGGCCTCCCCACGAGTGAGGAAAGAGCTGAGATGAGAAGAGTGGAAAGCCAGCCCCAGCCTACGCTAGGAAACGGCGCAGTCTTGAAACCTGCCTTTCTCTCCTCCAACACTTTGAGTCCGAGGAGGAGGTGGGGAGGGGCCCTGAGCAGTGCAAGGTCAGGACAGAGAGCTCAGCCCAAGGAGCCGGCCTGGGGGGGAGCGGGAGGGAGAGAAGTTGGAGCCATAGATATCTGAGATGGAAAAGACCCGCCAGGTCATGGAGTGGGTCCCCCGGGGCCCATGGAGGAGATGCGGGAGCAGGAGAACCCTGCCTGCTCATTTCATGCTCTGGCTGAGAGCTTGAGCCAGAGAGGGGAGCTAGTTGAAATTAGATGGGAATTTATTTAAGGCTTTTAAACATTTCTGCACTCAGGGGCCTCGAGAGAACCACAGATCATTCCTTCCACAGCCTGCCTGGGAGCCACGGAAGTGACGCATCAGGCCCCTGGGCCACCCCAGTGCACTGAGGGTGGGGGAGGGCAGGCTTCCTCCATCCGTCCTCTCAGCCAAAAGGGCTTCTGGCTGGAGTGTCTGAGGCTGGAAGCGGGCTTCACCTCCCCACATCCCCCTGCCTGGTGCGCCAGGCACACAGATGCAGAGGGCAGTGGCTGGAGCCCTCACATCCATCCTGTGCTCTAGGGAGAGCTAAGGGCCGACGACGGGGGGTAAGCGAAGGACGAGGGCTCTCCCTGCATCCTCTGAGTCTGTCACAGTGGCTGGGGCCTTGACTGCTTCCTCCTGGCCTGGGGTCATGATGCAGACACCTTTAAAAGATCCACTTTTTCTAAGTGCTGCGGCCTCACGCATTTCTCCAAGCCTCACCCAGAGTATGCAGAAACCACTTAGCAACATCTGTGGGGGGTGGGGAGAGGAATGAAAAATAGAGACAGCATTGTGCATGGGCTCTGAACAGAGACAGCATTGTGCATGGGCTCTGAAGCCAGATGGCCTGGGTTCAAAGCCCAGCTCTGCCACTTACCAGCTGGGTGACCTTGGACCAATTACTTAACCTCTCTGTGCCTCAGCTTCTGCATCTGTAAAGTATGGATACCAATAATACCCCTCCAACAGGGTGGTTGTGGGAATAAAGTGAATTAAGACAATCGGAGTGTTCAGACGCCTGCCTGGCATACTGGAAGGGGTGGAGACATGTTCTTTATTATTTTGCTGTGTGCTTTTGACCATCTGTTTCTCCAGGTGATCCTGATGCAAGTTGGGGAACCACTGTTCTACTGACTAGGGATTATGTCCCCAGCCAACTCAGGGGAGGGTCCAGGAAAACATGCAGCTGGCTACACCCTCCATTTGTTGTTTATTTGCTCAGACATCCATTCACTCTCACCATCTGCCTCCACACCTTTCGGGGAGTCTGCCGGGCTGCTCCGTGCAGGGCACGTGCAGACACTGTGAGAGTAGCAGTCATGTCGGGAAGGGAGGAAACCAAGTAACGAGCACTGTCCGAGCCTCCTGTTGGTGCTGTAACACAGCCACAAGCCCGGTGATTTACAATAACACAGATTTATCGTCCCACAGTCCTGGAGGGGGAGGCCTGAAATCCGGGTGTCCACAGGGCTGTGTTCCTTTGGAGGCTCTGGAGAGGCCCTGCTTCCTCGCCTTTGCAGTTTCTAAAGGAAGCTTTGGCTCCCAGCCCCTCCTTCCACCACCCCACCTCTGTTCTGTTGTTACATCTCCTCCTCTGACTCTGACCCTCCTGCCTCCCTTTCTTAAGGACACTTGTGATTGCATTGGGCCCCCCTGAGTAGTCCAGGGTAATCCAGGGCCTTCCCATCTCAGGGTCCTTCACTTCATTACACCTGCAAAGTCCCTTTTGCCACCTAAGGTCACATAGGGGAGGTCAGGACGTGGACATCTTGGGGGCCATTATCTAGTGTCAAACCTTGGCACTGAGTAGGCAGTTTATGGGCTGTGTCTCATTTTGTGCTTCCGATGTCCTGTGAGATACTTACGCTGATGATGAACCAGCTTTAATAATGAGGGGCTGAGTGGACAAGTGTCGCGGCAGTAGCAGTAGTCAGGCTCCTCCGACACCAGCACCTGTGTGCCCAGGGGTCCGAGGAGGTGAGTCTGCCTGGCAGGGCAGCTGAGATTTGGAGAGGGTAAGAAAGCTCTGGGCGCCGGGCCTGGTGGAGCAAGACCAAGCCGCTGGGGCATTGAGGAGAGTGCCTTAGCTATCCCCAGATGAGGAAACGCCTGTGGGTGGTTTGGGGGCGATAACTCAGCTGAGGGCAACTGTGAGTGGGCCCAGGCTGGAGGGACAAGGTGGCAGGTGCTGGTCCTTGCCTGTCTCCTTTCTCGTTCCCCCGGCTCCACAGGCTCAGGCTTTCCAGGAGTGAGAGGCTGAAGGGTGGAACTCATGCTGAGTCCCGGGGACTCATTCTGGTGTTTGGCAACAAGATCAGCCCCCAGTGCCCCAAAGGCAGGCCTGTCCTCCTCTCCCAGCGTGACCACCACCGTGATGTCCCAGAGGAACTGGCTGCCTGACATGGGAGCTGGCCGGGCTGAGAGAGCTAGGCAGGGAGTGGCCGTCAGTCCCTAGCTGAGAAAGGGACATTCTGAGGGTCTGTCTGTCCTGTGTCCTGCAGGCCACTGTGGACTCCCTGCCTCCTGGGATCAGTGGAGCTGACTTGGGCTGAGACCCCTGCAGGACTGGGTCATGGTCACCGCTTCGTGCCACAGCCAAGTACACCCCTCCCTTCATGCCAGGCTGTCCTGGGTCATCCCAGCTCCACACTGTAGGCAACTCCTATAGACACCTGGAGCCAGCTTCTACATCGGCAAAAGGCTTCCTCATGGCAATGCTCCTGCCCAGAGCTGCTGTGAAGGTTAAATGGGTAGAATGGGAAATGCCTGGAAATTAGGAAGTGCCCCTTCCTCTTGGGGAGTTCTTCCCAGGGCTCACAGGGTGCCTCGTTAGTTAGTGGCTTTTGTCTTTCTCCCTCCCTCTCCATCTCTGTCCTTTCTCCCTCCAGTCTGTCTTTCCCAGCGAAAACTGAAAACAGCTGGTCAGTAACTTCTAACTCAAGATCTTCAAGGAGCTTGAAGCCTGCTGCCCAGTGCTTATCTTCTGCACGTGGGTGGATGAGCCCTCCTTTACCTGTCCCCAGACACACTGGCTTCATTCAAGTTCTTCCCAGGCCCCTAAAGGTGAAAGTTCTAAATTGGACCCAGAATATCAAAGGGACCAAGGGTGGGGTCTCCTTCAGCCCCACAGGCACCAACTAGCATAGTTCTGGGGTCTGATAAATCCTGGGGGAGGGAGGAAGGGAAGAAGGGGGGAGGGAAAGAGAAAGGAAAGAAAAACAGCACAGAGCATTGCTGGGCCTTTGAGGAGCCCTGCAGCCCCCTGCTATTCACTGGGCCAGGCAGCTACCACCAGGCAGCTCCTTTATTTAACAAAGCTCCACTGAGCCCCTGATACTGTGCTGGGCACCGTGGAGAAGCAAAGCTAAATAATAGATGGGCTTGCCCTCAGGGTGTCTTCATCCAGCAGGGAAGTGAAGATCTGAACACAACTGATTTTCACGCAGGGAGCAGGAAGAAAGTAGCACCCCTGAGAGAGAAGCTAGGCCTGAGCCCCAGGCTCCAGGATGGCAACCAGGTGCTTTTTTTATTATCGATTGGTTCTGCAGGGAAGGCAGTAAAGTGAGGAATGGGTAGGAGGGGTGGCTCTCTCTGCATTTACTGTCCCACCTGTAGCCCACCCTCTTGGGAGGGACCAGGCGGCAGCCTTCGACCTCCACTCAGCAGAAGCTGACTGACTCTCTCCAGAGAGGCAGGCCCAGGCCCAGGCTCAGGCTCAGGCTCAGAAAATAAGCTCTGTCAACGCCCCCTGCATCATCACCAGGTCCTCAGCTTTCCCCTCGCTGCCTGTGCTCTGTGCTGGTAACACTCATGGGTGCACACTCACCCAGAGCTGAGCATGCACGCACACACGTACACACGCACGCACACAAGTGCACACACACGCACACATGCACCTGTGCACCTGTGCGTGTGTGTAACAGAGGGACAGAGGGACACCTTTCCCTTGTGGACCTTTCTCCTCAGTTCAGCTGCGGTTTCCTGCTGAAGAACCACTAATGCAGCAAAGCCCATTCCAGCCGCTGCGGGGAACAGTGGCGCACACATCTTGGCAGGCTGGGCCCAGATATCTAAACGGGGCAACAAAACCCAGCCCGGGCATGTGGGGGCCTCACCAGTACACCCCTGCCCCTGCTCACAAAGTAGGCTGGCTTCTGGTTGTCCTAGGTCACATCTCAGCATCACAGGGAGAAAGGACACACGGGCCCTGGGAAATGGTGGTGCTGTTGGCCCAGACAGGGCTGGGATGCCCGTCCTGCAGGCTTCACAGACCAACACGGACAATGAAGGCTGGCCAAGAGGCAGGCGGTGCTCTGGGCCCTGGAGGGGTAGGCCTGGGGGCCAGGGAGGGAAAGCAGATGGTTTTCATTCTTCTAGGCCCTGTGCTCCACACACCCCCTTAAATCACCTCCCTGAATTCAGCCCTCGCCTTGCCTCTGAGAAGTCTGCGTGATGCCCATAGGACCGAAGATGAATACATGAGCCCAGAGAAATTAGCCAGCTCTGCAGAGGCCACACAGCTAGTGGGCCATCTGGTGGACCCAGTTCCCGACCTGCCTGACTCTCTCACCACGCAAAGCACATGCGGTCTCTTGGGAAGGGAGGTGCTATAGCTCAGTACCTAGGCAGCGACTCAGCAGGTCGGCACTGATGAGATTAAGTCCCCTAAAATTCATACTCCTGGCTGGAGGCAGGGGCTTGGGGAGGCCCAAAGATGCTCAGGCTTTTCTGAAGCCTGTCTGTCTCCCTTTAAGAAACTCTGTGCATTAAGCAACCTAGAATATACATAATAATTTATCTGCCTTCTTTCATTTATACAGAGGTATCAGAGTTTTTAATTTTTTACAAAAGAATGTGAGATACTCTTGTGCTTTCCTTTGCACATTGAGGGCTTTCTATGCAAGCTCTGTGTAAGCAAGCCTGCTTGGTCTGGGTGCCGTTGACACCTCTGGGAGCAGCCCTCAACCAATGGAGGCTGGGGATTGATGGGTAAGTACCCCAGCTTTCTCACCCCAGGGAGGACAACTTTGACGCATGAGCCATGTCTCTCAGAAATCCTCCCTGGGGGTGCCCAGGTGTCCACAGAGGTAACCTGCTCTCTGGGGTGCCCTGTTTGGCTTTTCCTCTTTCTTGTCTCAGGTTCCCTCTCCACTCTGGGTTCTCCCTGGTGTCACCCTGTGTAATCCTCAAACCCTTGAATGGGGTTCTACTTCTGGGAGAGCTCAACCTAGGACAGTCACATTGAGGACCCAGGGAGCCAGGCTTGTCTGACTCTAAAGCTCACACCCCTAATTGTTATCCTGCCCTGTGTGCGACCAGGAAAGCCATGCCCACATGCGTGCTTGCCTCCTGTTGCAGGCAGACGTGCACTGTGCCAGATCTACTCTTCTCTGAAGATTCAGAAGATGCTTAGTGAGGCTGCAAGAAACCCTTATTTCCCTGTCATTGTGCAGGTCCTTCCAGGTACGGCTGATAGCAGGTGTCTCTCTGACCCTAACTAGACTCCCCCTGGGGGTACAGAAGGTCAACTGTGGATGGCCCAGAAGGACCCACCCACTTGCCTCCAGGCAACTTTATTAGGTTCTTAAAGAAAATGGAAGTAAAACAATTCAGAGAAAAGAACGGAGACAAATTGGGGAAAAGATTAGGGCAGCTGCTAGGTTTCTGCAAAATTATTTTTTCAGCATTTGCACCTGGGGGAATTTTAGACCTAGAGGGCAGTTTATAATGTTTGCCACTTATGTTGTGTCTCTTTCTTTCTCTTTCTTTTTCTTTCTTTCTTTCTTTCTTTCTTTCTTTCTTTCTTTCTTTCTTTCTTTCTTTCTTTCTTTCTTTCTTTCTTTCTTTCTTTCTTTCTTTCTTTCTTTCTTTCTTTCCTTCCTTCCTTCCTTCCTTCCTTCCTTCCTTCCTTCCTTCCTTCCTTCCTTCCTTCCTTCCTTCCTTCCTTCCGTTCTCGTTCTCGTTCTCGTTCTCTTTTTCTTTCTTTCTTTCTTTTTTTTTAAAAAATATGTATTTATTGATTCAGAGAGAGGAAGGGAGAGAGAGACAGAAACATCAATGATGAGAGTCATTGACCGGCTGCCTCCTGCACGCCCCCTGCTGGGGATCGAGCCCACAACCCGGGCCTGTGCCCTGACGGGGAATCGAACCGCAATCTCCTGGATCCTAGCTCGATGCTCAACCGCTGAGCCATGCCAGCCGGGCTTTATTTTTCTTTTAAGTCAAAATTTGCTGTTATATCAGCTGGCTTTGAAAGGCGGGTGTTTATTTCTTGGTCGTTTGTGCCCCGTTAGAAGCTGTAGACGGCAGTGGGGTTCCAGAGGGCAATGCACAGAGGAGAGGCGGAGGTGCCTTAAAGCTGCTGAGGCTGCCTAGGGGCCGCAGTCCTGAATCGCCCCACTCCTCCAAGTCCCCCTCCCACAAAACCATGTGGCTTTACACTTTGGGCTAGACCTGAGCTGGCTGCACCTCACCAGGAGACCGAGGGAGGAGCATGCAACTGTTAGAGCCTAAGCGAGAACTGGGCGTCCAGAGAGAAGTGAGGGCGAGGTGAGAGGCGAAGGAACCCACTGCCGAGGTCAGGGTCCCACCCTCCTTATGTGAAGGCCTCTTGGGTGGGAAAAGTGAAAATACCTGGAGGGGGGAGGGAGGGAAGATAATTAGCTTTTTTGAAACTGAAGTCCCCAATTTTATAGCGTCCTGGCCATACCCGTCAACTTTTTGTAGCCTATTGACACGTGTGTAGATCCTGCCCCCTTAGCCTGCGTCTGTGTCTGTCTGTGCCACCTGTTTCTCTGGATTATATGCCACACTGTGTCTTCTTCAGGCCCGAACAAAACTATTCATCTGGCCGCTGTCTGCTGTAAGGCGCCAGCATATATATTCACTGGCTGTCTTAAATAATAAGACCTCTCTCCTGGTGGTGTTTGGTGGCTGGCAGAGGCCTTCTAGCTTGAGTCCCTGAGAGCTCTGGGATGCAGGGAAGGATGAGTTTGCATCGCCCCCACTTCCTCGCTGCTCTTGATTTTAGCAGAGGCTCTCCTTGGGAGGTCTTTCTCTGTGGCCCAGCCCTGCTGCTTCCCTCGGAGGAGTGAGGGGGCAAGGGGACACCAACTACCCAACCAGCTCAGCCTGGACATCAGTCCCGGACATCAGTGGGTATCAGATGGCCATCGTCTCTACTATCCCCCTTTGACAGATGAGGCACCGTGTGCTGAGAAAGGAAGATGGCTTTCCAAGGTTCCCATTGTTCGCACTGGTGGAAGTCAGCTCTACTCAAGTATTGAGCTATACTTGGTTGCTGTTCTTTCCATTCCAGTGTCTCCATTTATTTGCTTCTATTCCATGTTATGCTGAGCACCGAGGATATGCAAGCCTGACAAATCCCCTCTTTGCCTCATGCTGTGGTATGGAGTGGAGGGTGGACTCGAATAAGCAGTAGCTATGGGATACAGTTGGAAAAACACAGGGTGCTCTGGGGCACGTAATGAGGATGGCGTACATAGTCCGGGTATCTGTGATCCAGGAAGGCTTCCTGGAAGAAATGACATTTCACCTAATATGAAACCTGAAGGATGAGTAGTAATTGTCCAGGGGAATTGGACAGGATGGTGAGGCTGGGAGAAAAATGTTCCAGGCGGTGGGAACAGCATTGGCAAAATCCTGGCAATGAGAGAGAGCATGATGGATTTGAAGAACTGATAAAAAGTAAATACGGTTGAAAAATACAGTGTTGGTTGGGGTAGGTGGGGCTAGTGAGACATATATAGGAGACTCGCCTTTCTGTATGGCTTTTAACATTTTAAGAGCAAGGACCGCATCTTTTGCCTCTCTTATGAGCTGAACAGCTCAGGGCTGAACATTAATGCTTGATGTTAATGTTTGCATAAATGAATTGAGGGCAAAAATTACATGCAGTCATACAAACTCCTAAAAATGCCCAAGTCTTTCATTGTCTGAATTAGGCATTAGCAAAAATACCATTTTCTAAGAGGACGTGACATTTGGGTCAACTCACATTTTCATGAATGTTGACTCCCTTGAGGTTAGGGAGAGTATCTTCCTGCTTCTCTGAGAATTTTGCCTTTCACCCAGCATTTCTGCCAGGCTCTGAGTGGGTGAGCCCTCCTGCCTTCCCTGCCCAGCTTTGCTGGGCTAAACCTCAGGGTCCCATGGATGCTCAGTCCAGGTGGCTGGGAGATCTCTGGCTCAATGGCTCAAGGCTCAGTGAACATTTGGAAATTTGACTTGGGAGGTGGTTGCACAGAGATGTCAAGGTGAAAGGCTGGATCAGCAAGGGAGCTGATACCAGAAGTAGAATTCACATTAACTACTTGTAATCCTTCCAGCCATGGACCCGCCCTTTGCTGAAATACTTGAAAGACACACACGTGCACACACGTGCGCATGCACCACACGCCAATGGATACCTCTTGGGTCTCCTTGTCATAGGTCTCACTTACAGGATGATGTTTTCTTTTCCCCTTTGTCACTTTATTCCACAGTCTCACTCATTTTCCCTAATGAAACTATCAGGCGGAACTAATCCAAACATCAGCTTAATTAATCAACATTTGGCAGTCTATAACTGCACGCTCCAGTCCAAATTACTTGTGACAACTTTCTTAATACAAAACCAAAACATCTACAGGGAGGCAGTGGCTCTGTCAGCTGGCTGGAAAGCACAGCTCTTCAATTTATCTAATATATTTTAATAAAGTTGCAATAAACATTTAGTCCCCAGGTATGACAGAGAACATTTTGCTGCCAGAAGATGTCATTATTTTATTTTTTACTCAATAAAGAAAATACAATGTGCCCTTGTGGTACAGATGTGACCTTACCAAGAGCTACCCCCGCACAGAGGGAAAGTTCACGCTCCAAGGATGCCCCCAGGTCAGGTGCTTGGACCAACAGGGCCCTGGGGGCAGCCCGGCCAAGAAAGTAAATGCAGCCAGTTGGCTCCTTCTGGGTGTCATGACTCTTTCAGAGACTGGCCTCACCAAAGGGAGAAGAATCAGAATCAGAATGATAATCATTCCTACCTATTTTCTGCTTCGTGGTTCACAGAACAGTTTTCTGTACCTGACCGCACTTGACCTTACAGTGTCCCTGGGGCGCAGGCCAGGGGTGAGTCATTCTCTCCTGCTCCAGTGCCTTCTTCCAACACCAGCATTTCTTAGGCACCTACTGCGTCTTAGGAACCTGGCTGTACTTAGAGATTCAGGGATGAGCAAGAGGGACAGGGTCCCTCTGTGCCGAACACCTTGATTTACCCTCCAGCTCTGCTCTCCACCCTCCTGCCCCCTGCCCCGTGCCCTCCGAGCTGCCCTGTAGGCTGCAGGACCTGGGGTGCCTGCCCCTCCTTTCCAGTTGGGTTTGGCCAATGAGCCTGGAGGTGAGAGGAGACATCCACCCCCTGGCTCCCTCCAGGCTGGCTGTCAGCTGGCAGGGTCTGCCTCCCTCTGCCCGAGGCCACAGCTCCCACTCCTCCTAAGCACAGCCACAGTGCTCTCCAGGGCTTAGTAACCCCTTCAGGCCCAGGAGAACGAAGGCTCCACACTCTCGCTCCCCCAGACTCTCACAATCAATGATCCCACTAGAACACACCATCTGTTTCCTGCCAGGACTCTGACTGCTAAACCCAGCTTCATGTAACACACAGTCTGGTGCCCATTAACCAAACAATTGCACAAATAATTAATTGCCATTGTGATACGTGCTGCAGAGGATGGGTGTAATGTTCTGTGAGAGTATATACCAGGTATGTGAGTTCCTCCGGGAAGTCAGGAAGGATTTCCCTGTGGGGCTAATATTGAAGCTGAGACCAGAGAGCTGAGGAGTAGGCATGAGGTTTTAGGTTGGGCGGGGCAGTGCTCCAGGCAAAGGGAAGGGCATGTCTGAAGATCTGAAGGCTGGAAGGAACGTTGTTTATTGGAAGAAGGCTGGGGGGCCATGGGTGTGAGTGCAGCCTTTTTAAAAATGGCCAGATGTGATAATGGCTGAAAACCCTCTGGGTCAAGGTGGAAGGGATGGAAGGGGTGAGAACACAGGCCCAAGCTGGGAGTCAGGCTGGGACAAGGGCAATGCAAGTGAGACACGAGGGGCCCCAAATAGAAGGAAGTGTTCACTCTCGGGGCCATGCAAGGGCAGGGCAGCCCTGAGAGTGACACCTCCTTCAAATTTGTGCCCTAGGTGCCTCACCTGCCTCACCCTTGTCCTGGCCCTTTGGGATTCTAGGAATGGCGTCAGGAAAGAAAGCATCCAGGGGTGAAGATGGGGAGAAGAACCAGGGAAGGTGATCTGAGCAGATGGGCAAGTTCAAATAGGGATGAATTCGAGGTTTGCAGCAAAGGAGCCAGAACTGAAGCTCAGAAGGCTCAGGGGAGACAGCAGCCGAGAAGATTCTCCGCAGAGGGTAAGGCGGATCAGGGCATCTGTAACCTTGGCTGAGGGTGGGGAGGGAGCTTGGAAGGCCCCAAGCCTGAGTAATTGTGTTCACCTTGGCAGGGGCCAGGAGCATTCATAGGCAATTTCTACAGCCTACGTATAGCTTATAAGTAGCAGAGCTGGGGCTAGAACCCAGGGCTCTTGACACACAGCCCAGTGTTCTGGCTGAAAATATTATTAGCAGCAATGTCCTAAGACCCCAGGCAGTCACCTTTCTGTTATTTCTGAGTTGAGTCCCCTCCCAGCCTGGCCTTTCCTTATGGGCTGCCAAGAGTTTAACCAACTAAACTCGTGATGCTAGAAGGAACTGTCCACCCACAGGACTACCCTCACTTCTGACACCAACTGCCACCTTGGGGTGAGGGGTCCCTAAACCCTCTCCGGTTTGATGATCCACTAGGAGAATTCAGAGAAGTCACTGAAAGTTGTTACAGTCACAGTTCTGGTTTATTAAAGGAAAGGATACAGATTTTAATCACCCAAGGCAAGAAGTGCAGAGGGCAGAGTCCAGGAAAGATACAGAAAGCAGAGTTCCCACGGTCCCCTCCCTGTGGACTCAGGCAGGGTCACTTTTCTGCCCTCCATCTGCGACCACACCCTGGGTGTACTGCCAGTCAGAGGAGTGCGCCCGAGCCTTTGGTGTCCAGGATTTTTACTGGGCTCCGTCCCGCACCACCCGTCAGGCTGACCTTTAGTCTCCAGCCCTTCCAGAGGTAGAACTATTACTATATGGCCCAGAGCCCCCATCATAAATCACACTGTCCGACTGTCCGGTGGCCAAAGTTCCCAGCACACAAAGACAGTGCTGTCAGAACATTCCAAGGGCCTAGAGTCCACCTCCCAGGAGCCAAGGGCAAAGGCCTGACCTCTCCTTGGGTGAAGTTCATTCTCCGCTGGCCACCAGCCCTTATGAAGAAGCTCTGTGTACCTGGTCACAGCTCCAGGCCTTTGGGAAGCCCCAGTCCGACTGGGAGCTCATAGCCTGGCTTGCTTCAGTTTCTCAGATGGCAGATGAAGAATAAGGGAGTGTTTGATCCAATTTTAAAAAACATATTTATTATTATTATATTATAAATTTAACAAATGCACATAGTAAATTTTTCCAACAATACAGAAATGCATAATATGAAAGTTCGTCATCATAAAACATAATCCAGAAGTATATATAAAATAGAAAGTTCTCCATAATTCAAGAAATAACTATTCTCAATAATTTGGTTTATATTTGCCCATATTTTCTATGCATATTTTAACATATAAATATGTAATTACTTTTAACAAAAATGATACACTATACATAGTGTTTTGCAAATTGCTTTCCCCTTAATAGTATATCATAGATGTGACATGAAAATGACACACCACATACCAATGAACCTCATTTTTCAGTGGCTGAGTAGTGTTCCAGTGTGAACATACAACAATCTATTTAGCCAATTGCTTATCGATGGGCATGTAGGTTACTGCAATTTTTTTCTTCTTTTGTAAACAATGCTGCAGTGAACATCCTCATACATATATCATTGGGCTCTGTGCTAAAATTTCTGTAGGGCAAGTTCTTAAAAGAGAAATGGCTGAATTGAAGGGTGTATGCATTCTGCAATCTACTAGATCTTGCCAAATTGTATTCTGAAAGCTGATCCAATTTCTCCTTCTGTTAATGATGAATGGGGGTACTGGAATCCCTTCACCCTTGCCAACTGGCTGTTATTAATTCTTTACATAAATCCAAATATTGAAAGTGAAACTGGCATTACGCTCTTCTCATTCCTAAAGCTGGATGGATAGCTGCCCACTCCTCCCTCAGTGTCCCCATAGAGGGACAGATTTCCTTGCCCCAGCCCCAACCTGTGAGGGTTAGGTGGTGGGCAATGTGGCTGGCCCAGGAAAGCTGAACTCTGAGGAAAGTGGTCAAATGAGGCTTATTTAATATTTTGCTCATGTAGACTCTTGATTTGAGGTTGAATATTTGAAACTTACTCTCCTAGGCATGCTTAACGCCCCATAAGTTTTCCCTGAGTTAGATGTATTTGTTTTCTATGGCTGTGTAACAGATTACCACACTTTTAGTAACGTAAGACAACATGAATTTATTACCTCCCAGTTTCTGTGGGCCAGAAGTCCAGGCAGAGACCATAGCTGGGCTCTCATCAGGCTAAACTCAAGGCGTGAGCAGGGCTGCAAGCCCATCTGACTCTCGCTTCCCCTGCCCAGCTCAGCAGGTAAGTGACAGAATCTGGTTCCTTGTGGCCTCATGACAGAGGTCCCTGTTTCCTTGCTGCCTGTCTGTTGCGGGTCATGCTCAGCTCCTGGAGGCCACCCTCAGCTCCCAGCCACGTGGTGGCTGCTGACTTCTCCAAAGCCTGTAAGAGCGCCCCTCCCCAGTCTGCCAGGACAGTCTTTAAATACCAGTACTTGTGGGAGTATCTGATCACCTTGCCATATAATGTGAGCTAATCACAGGAATGACTGTCTCGCCACATTCCCAGGTGCCACCCACACTCCAGGGACAAGGGTCCCACCGGCTGCACAGCGTGGGCAGGAATCTCAGGGGCCCCGTGGGTTTCCGCCCACCCCTGAGCGAACCGGTGGAGGGTTCTGCTTGTGCTGGGCTTCAGGGGGGCTCTGGGGAGAGCTGTAATCCCAGGGGGATTGTCCTTTGGCAAGATAATTGCAGTCTTTTCTATTTTTGTTTTTTATGTGGTTACAGTGGGAAGTTCCTGACAGGCCATGCAGTGGCACTGCTTAGCTCTCTCTTCCCTTTTTCTGCCTTAAATCTTCACTTAAAGGGATGGGCCCAGGTGGCCATGATTATTCTGTCCCACCTGGGTGGGAGTGAGACCTAATGTAGAGCAACCCATTTCTCCCTCCTGAAAATCTGGAATTAGGATTAAAGATATGCATTAGTTAGGTGGTTGGAGGTGCTGAGCTGGGAAGATCAGAGCCCAGGCTGGAGCAGCAACCTTGTGTCACACGCACAAAGAGGAAGGAATTCAATCAGTAGAGAAAGACTGAAAACCGAGGGCACAGGTGAAGAGAAATAATGATGGGGTCACCAACTAGTGTGTTTTGCCCAGGACTGAGAGGGCTCCCAGGCCACAGGACTGTCAGCGCTAAAATCAAAAAGTCTCAGGCACACCAGAACGAGTTGGTCACCCTGTGGCCCCACAGAAGGACAGGAGTCTCCCTGAATCCTGATGCTGGTCAGTGCCTGCTCCTAGCTTTGGGAGAAGCCTGGCTGGGTTTCTTGGCCTGAGTACCATGGATAACCCCATGGTCCACCAGCCCCCTTTTGTTGAAACAAGCCTGGAAGTTTAACTTCCAGGAAGACCATGCTTCCTACCCCAGGGGATTCGCGTGTACAAGGGTCATGAGAGTCACTAGGACTCTTGCCAGTGTGAAGGTGAGCAGACAGGATGTGTCATTTTGGGTCCCAGGCAGTTAACGCTGAGTGTGAGAGCTCTGTGCACCCTCTCCCGGACCCTGCGACTGTAAGAGCACAACTCGGGTAGCAGAGGTGAGGATTCAGATAGGAAATTCCTGGGGCCAGAGCCGGGCTGACAGCAAAATGCCCCTGCTATACTCGGGTCAAGTGAACAGGCCAGGGATGGGGGGCTGAGGACAGGGCCAGGCGAAATGGACACAGAAGGGAGCAGCCTGGCCGCTATGGTCCACCCTCGGCGGTATCTGCTTGTACGGCCTGTGTAGGGAAGGTGGAGCTTGGTTTTCAGATAGTAAGGCTTACAGAGGGCAAATTCCTAGAAACACACAAATTATCAAAACTGACTCAAGAAGAAAGACCTGTAACAAGTAAAGAGATTGAACAACCTTCCAATAAAGAAAGCCCAGGGCCAGATGCTTTACTGGTGAACTCTACCGATGGTTTAAAGCATTAACTCCAATTCTTTCCAACAACCCAGGAGGAGGAAGGCAGACAAGTCAGCAGGGGCCTCAGTGGCGGGGAAGCACACTGAGTCCCCAGTGGCCAGGTTCCAGCTGACCCAACCCAAAGGAAGGAGAGACACTGGGACAATGAGCTCTGGCCCCCCTGGGTCCCCTGACAAGTGCCCTGTCTTTACTGCAGAACGTCCCCTATGACCCCTCTCCTGCCTCTGCTGGTCACCCAGCCCCCTATCTCAGCCACTCAGTGGACAGGCACCCTCCCCACTGGGGCCTTTGTCACTGCTCCACCGTCTCCTCATCTTAGGCCAGTCCTCTCACTGCTGGGCACATGATTCCCCTGGGGGCTTGTTCGAGTGCTGGCTCTGGTGTAGTTGCTTTGGAGGGGGACCTGAGACCGCATTGCTAACAAACACCCAAAGAATGTCCGTCCTTCCGGTCCTGGGGCAAGATTTTGAGTAGCGAGGGTCTAAAACAACCATCCCAAGAACACCTTCCAAGCCTAATTTGCCGAAGGAGAACCAGGAGCTCCTGTCTTCATCAGGGCAGAGGGGCCCTGCACACCGCATACCACATGCACAACACACACACACACACACACGTTACACACACACACACTACAACCCCCAATACCTTCCTGTACCACATGCATCCGAACACACCACTCACACCCCTCAAACACCACATACCACACACATTCATATCCCCTAACACCCCACACACATTCACACTCCCTAACACTCCCACATACCCCCCCCCCACATTCACACCCTCCCACACCCTCACATAACACATATGAGTGCACGTGCCATTGGCCCCGCAGCTCACAGGGCCACACTGAGCATGAGGCACTTTCTGAATCAAACTGCTTCCAGACAGAAGACAGTCTTTCCCCTAGGCGGGGCTGGAACCCTTGGTAGTTTGCGAGGGGCTGCGGGGACAGAGGGGGTGAAGGCCAATAGGCGGTGGGGGCAGAGTGAAGGAGATCCCGACGGGCCAGGGGACAGGCAGATCCAGGAGGCAGGCAGAGGTGGAGAGGCTGCGGTGGGCCTCTGGCCTCTGGGGGGCGCTAATGGCCGCTAAGGGCTACCCAGAGAGCAACAGCTGGTGTGCAGGGCCTCCTGCAGCCTGCGGAGCATTTCCCCATGTCATCCTCTCACGGACTTTATGACCCCGATTTCACAGTTGAAGAAACGATAGTCCTCAGGGCTAGTGACTTGCTCCAGGTGGCAGGAGTCACAGGTCCAGTGTGGCCACTCAAAACCACTTAACTGTCACCTGAGTAGGCTCAGAGCTGGGTGGGGCCGCTGAGGACCTCTGTGTGCTGATACCTCTCCTTCAACAAGGAAAAGGGCAGGAGGGTGACAGGGGTTGGCAGGAGAAGGGTCTGCTGGCACCGTTGTTCCAGGGTGACAAGGGAGGGAGCCCTCAATTTCTCAGTGGAGAAGTCAGCCTGGGTGACGGGGTGATGGAGGTGGCAGCAGAGCTGCTGTTTCTCTCCTCCCTTCCCCTCCAGCCCTTCCAGAGTGAACCAGGCAGAACTGGCACACGGATGGGGCTTAAAAATGCCTCTGCCCCAGTCATGCTCTTGGAAGGACTGTGATGCTAAAGGCAGTTAGAGGACCATCACTGGCCCTGCTGAACACGCCTAAAGCGTAAGGGATGCTCGCAGTTCACCAATGGGTCCAGCACACACACATGCACACACGTGTACGTATATGCACGCAAGTACACACATACACCACAACATCTCCCCCGACACCCCTATATCCTACATCCCCACTCTTTAGTCCTGCCCCCCAATAGACACAGGCAGACAAGAGAATAGGGACCTATTGTCCCAGAAAACCATGAATGTGGCGGCAACCCAGTTCCTCACCTGAAGACAGAAAGGTAGAAATTTTCCGTTGTTAAATCTCCTTCCAGCCAAACCACATCATGCAATCCCGAGGCTTGGACCCAGAGCCCCTGCGCTCACCAGCTGTGTGCCACTGGCAAGGCTTCCTGACCTCCCTGGGAGGCAGTTTCCTCATCTGGAAAACCGGCAGGGTAGTCCTCGCAGAGCTGATATAAGGACTGGCTGATGTAACGCGTGGGAAGCACTCCGGAGGCTGGAAAGCACGATGTTAACGTGAAAAGCTAACAGTGACAATTGCAAGAACACAACGCAGACATCATTCATGGGACGAACACCCAGAATCCCAGGGGATGCCTGCGCAGCTGTGCCCGTTGGTGGGCCTTTCTTAGGAGAATGCTCCCTGCCTGGCACCCCCGCTGGGCGGCTGGACACAAGGAGAGTGCAACCGCCCTGATGGGCCTCTCGCACTGCAGCCCCCCTGGAGGCAGGCCCCTGCCAGGCGCGGTCACAGTCCCCTTAGGGATGACGCTAATTATGCGTTCATCTCCTCCGCCAGGACGCATGATGTCTTCAGATGTCTTCCCAGACAGGTAGCCCTTCTTGAACACCCAGCTTGTTGTTACGTTGTTACTAAGGCCCCAGAAGAGCTGTTCCGAGCTCTAACATGATACAACTCACAGCTAACACCCCCCTCCCCCACCTTCCGTGGTGCTCATGGGCTGCCCTTGGGCTCCCCCAGCAAAGGCGCATTGAGGAGCCGCAGGCCGGAGGGGGTGGGGTGCCAAGAGCTGTTGTCCGGGAGTAGCCGAGTGGGTGGTGTGTTACCAGGAGGGGCTTCACAGAGAGGAGACTTGAAGGGTGGATAAGACTTTGTCAGATGCACAGATTCTGGGGCAAGGAGAGGGGACTTCAGGCCGAGGGAAGGGAGTGTGCGAAGACAAGGGGTGCGAGGGAACACGGCAGGCGGAGGGAAGGGCAGGAAGCTCGGTGTGGCTGGAGCACCCGGTCAGTGGGACACTGATGTTCCAATGCTTACATGGCCGGTTGTCTTTATATGTGTCTGTCCTGCTCCCCAACCGGACTGGAAAGTCCTTGAGGGCAGAGACTGTATATTTTGATTCAATTCTATGTAACTTGATAAACATTTACTGAGACTGTGTTATATGCAGGGTACTGTGTTTTTTCCTAAGGAGAGGTCACAGACTAGGTCAGGAGTAGGTTTTGCCCTAAAGGGGCTCCCAGTGTGTGTGGGGGGTACCCACACATCCACTCCAAACCACAGAGCAAGGCAGAATGCACAGGAGCCTGAGTGGAATGGGGTTTAGGGGGTGCGAAGGTGGAGTGGGAAGGAGGCTCATGCCAACCAGGAGGGATCGGGAAAAGTTGAGGGCGGAGCTGGTGAGCTGGCTCCTGAATGTCAGTGGGAAAGATGGTGGGAAGTTTATCCTTACAAGTGGAAGGGTAGGCTTCTGTGAAGTCCAAAGGTTTGGAAATGCAGTCAGCTCTGGAATAATGATGGGACTCCTGTGGCACCGATGGCAGGACTATGGGCTGTGAGTGTGCGCGTAAGGCTGGGAGGGAATTAGGAAGAAACTAACAATAGTTACCCTGTATAACATTTCCTGGGGGCCAGTCTCTTACCTGTTACACATATTTGCATGTTTTACATGTGTGAACTTATATAGTCTTCCTAGTAGCACCATGGGGTAGATTCTATTATATTCCCGAAGGAATTTGAGGCACAGAGAGGCAGGTTAACTTGCCTGAAGTCACATAGCTAGTAAGCAGCAGAATGGGGCTTTGAACTCAGCCATCCCAGCTCCAAATTCCACACTCTGAACACTGGACGCCTGGGATGGCGAGGATAGGATGTGGCAGATGCCAGCCCCTGCAGCTCACTTCCTCTTTGTGGGCAGAGCCTTCAGCTTGTCTGGGTGTCACCCCTCCACAGGCCTGTAGGGTAAAGCTCAAGGAATTTAAACCAATTATGGTAATCCCATTGTCCTTGCCAGCCTTTGGCTCAGAGTGGGGCATGTAACCTAATCCTGACCAATGAGAGAAGAGAATTCCGGGGGGCGGGGGGGGGGGGGTTAAGGAAAATGTTGTCCATTGAGGAAAACGGACACCCAAGAGGAAATGACTTGTCATGTCTGGAAGTGACCCCTTGAACCATAGCAGTCATTTTACAACCAAGAGGGGAGCTGAACCAACATACTGAAGAGAGTGGGTTGGAAAGACGCAGAGAATTGTCCACATAAGACGTGTCCAGACCTTTTGAGAATTTTTATGAGTTTATTTGAGCCAAACTGAGGACATATGCCAGGGATCAAGGTCTGCAATGCCCTGAAGAATAAAAGTTTTGCATTTCCTTTAGTGCATTTGGAATTAAGGAAGATTTACATGGAGGGGGGAGAAAGCAAGGCAGAGGCTGGATTACATATTACACATATTTGCATATTTTGCATATGTGAGCTTACATGTTCACATTACTTTCAACCCAAAGCACCCTCTGATGCTTAAGGAGATGGGCTATGAAGGAGTTTCTAGCGTGGTGTCTTGTACCCAGGCCCGGGCAATTGGGAAGAGAAGAGCCTCCGAGACCCTTACAAATCACAAATCATAGGTGGACACTCCAGTCCAGGCCTGGACAGGGCTCACCTCCCCACCACAGAGAAAGACTGAAGGGATGGAGAGAGGAGTGGGACTCAGGGGCTCCTGTTCTAGATTGGCTCCACACTCCGCTCACTGTGTGACCGTGGGGAGGCCACCCCTTCTTTGAGTCTCAGCTTCATTATCTGTGAAATGAAGGGGTTGGGCTAGATTTTCATTTAGGGCCCTTCCAGCTCTCTGACTCTCTCTCTGATGGCTTGTCGTCTGTCTAAACCCATTAAGCTGCTTCACTAAAAAAAAAAAAAAAAAAAGTGGGGGATGATGGCAGCTAAAGTTGAGGTGGCGGATAGGCAATTTATTCCAGTGACAACCTGTGTCTCGTCAAGACTGGTGGAGATGAATGTTTTCTCTGCAGAAAGGGAGCAGAAGGATTTGGAATTGTCCATTTGCACAGAGATCAGGAAGAGGCAATGGGGAGATAATGGGTTTGGAGGTGACTGCTTCCCACGCTTGTGTGGTGACTCTCTCTGAGGACCACGCGGAGAACACTGCTCCCTGTGTGACGGGGCAGGTAGGAGTGGGGGGGCAGGCACTCGGGAGCCAGCTGCTGCGGCTCTTTGATCCCTCTGGCTAAAGGTTCCTGGAGACTGAACAGCACCTCCAGCTCTGTGCAGCCAGAAATGCTGGATTGCCTGAGGCTGGAACATCTGCCTTATATTCATTTCCAAAGCACACACTAGGCTAAATTTTAAGATGTAAAATATTTATTCAGAGTTCCTTCTTATCTGCCTTTCTTTCTTTTGCCCTTACCTCTCTACTGGACTCAGTTTCCTGACATGACTACCCCACACCCATTCCCATCCCGTGACTCCACTCTGGGTATTCCCCAGGCCTGTCCTTCCTGAACATGTTCTGAAATGGCCTGTTCCTATCTTCAATCCCAGCCCACCATATCTCTGTTTTCTGAGTGGATTGGTCTCAGGTGTCACAAAGGCAATCTGATTTAACTAATTCTCACTGAAATGTGAATGGCTACTGGCTTTTTGCTAAAACTATGCCTTCCTCCCTCCCTCTCTTCCTCCCTTTCTTCCTTCCTTTTAAATAAAAGAAAGAGCCCTGGCTGGTTTGGCTCTGTGCTTAGAGCGTCGGCCTGCAGACTGAAGTAGTCCTGGGTTCTATTCCGGCCAAGAACACGTGCCTCGGTTGCTGGCTTGATCCCTGTGTGGGAGGCAACCAATCGGTGTGTCTCTCACATCATCGATGTTTCTCTCTCTCTCCCTCCCACTCTCCCTGAAAAGCAATGGAAAAAATATCCTCAGGTGAGGATTAAGATAAAGAAGAAAAAAAATGAAAGAAAGTGTTTATGAAAACTTTTACGAAGTTTTCATAAACACTTTCTTTTAAAAGATTACTACATTGAATTAATTGCTAATTGTCAAAAATGTTGGGTACCATAACAAAAGGGGCTATTTTCTGGCAGAAAAAAAAATCGGAGAGGGGATAGAAACTGGGACACGTGAATACTCTTTAAAAAAATTTTTTTAACTGATTTGAGAGAGAACATTGATTTGTTGTCCCACTTATTTATGCATCCATTGGTTGAGTCTTGTATGTGCCCCAACCAGGGACCAAACCGGCAGCCTTGGTGAATTGGGACAATGCTCTAACTGACTGAGCCACCCGGCCAGGGCATGCGCACTCTTTTATGTGCCTATTTTTTGTCAACCTTAAAAACATTCCACATACTCAGCAGATATACTTGGTTTCTAGAAGCTCTCAGTGCAGCATGCTTAACCTGAGAATGTTAAAAATATCCCATAGTTGACATACACACTGGTCTGGAGTCAGAAGAAAATGGGATGGGGTGACTGGTACACATCATGATGAAAATGTGGGAGAAGCAGCTTACCTAGGCCGCACGAGATTTGGACACCCCCAGGCACCATAATGACAGTCGGCAAATACCAAGCGAGCGTGATAAGCGAGCAACTGCTCTACATGTGTTAACTCATGAACCCTCTCAAATGCACCAGTGAGGCAGGCGCTGCTATTACGCCCATTTTACAGATGAAAAAGCTGCAGCGCGGAATGCTGGGACTTTCCCAAGGTCATGCAGTAGCGGAGCCAGGGTTTGCATCCAAGCGTGTGGTTCCAGAGCTGTGCTCAGGACTGTGCTGCCTCGTCAGACCTGTGACAGGGGTGGACCTGCCCTCGTGTCCTCACCCCCGTGCTGCTCATGGTGGCCCGGGGGCCCCCCTTCCTTCAAGCCTTTCCCTGTCCTCCCACCAAAATCCCCCACGCCCTGCTCTATCCACCTGTCTCAAGACACAAAATGTAATTAAGCCATGTCAATGTGTGAAAGGTGAGCGTTGTGCTTTTTAATTAAACATTTTGTCAACGTAAGAATTTTCCAAACCCGTACGAATTTTTATGAGTTTGTTTCAGCCAAACTGACGATAATTGCTGGAAAGCAAAATCTCAATGGATCGAGAAAATGCTCCGGAAAATGGCACTTTTACCACTTATTTTATACATCAGAATAAAAGGGAAGACATAAGGGGTTACATGAAATTTATTGATGATATATTAGGGAGGCAGGAGAAAGCAAAGGGGGGATCACTGGGACCGGATAAAAACTAAAAGGAGCAGACACATCTTTTACGTTGGTGGGTACAGGATAGTTAACAGTCAACAGTTATGATAATAACAATGAGGGGATTTGTGGTCTCTGCTCTGGATCTGTGGTTGTGCTTTGAGGGCTCCTGAAAAAACGGAAATTATTGTGATATTCCAAAGGTATGTTCTCAGGTATGTTATCCTAAATGCAAAAAGACAACAGACAGGCTCAGTTAAGGTAAAGATTGTCAGGGAAGACACTGGCCTAGGACAGGACTACCCACCATGAATTGCTTTATGCAGAAAGTTTTAATTTCAGACCACACTATATAGTTACTGTAGGTCTCTGAGTTTGTAAGGCCGCCATGCAGGTCTCCCCTGAATTTGTCAGGTTTAGTATGTGTCCCCTTTTTGTCCACAATTTTCTGCTTGCTAGTTCCAAGTCTAGCAAAGTGCTAAATACTGTGCGGAGCAGAAAGATCATTGCCATATGCTCCCTCCCTCAAGGAGATCACAGTCAAGTTTAAAAGATCAACGTAAATAACTCTGATGCTGGATAGAAAGGGATGAGCCACACAAACCAAGAAAAGGAAGAGATTGTATCCTGGGTGTTGGCTCTGGAGGGGGTGATGCAGCTTTGGGCTTGACTTTGCAGCCCGAGCTGAAGGAAAGAGCAGTCCCGCTGGCAGAAACATCAGGGGCAAGGGGCTGGAGATGGAAAATCATAAGCAGGTTGGGGAAACAGCAATGGGAACAGATGCAGGGAGTAGAGGTTGACTTTTGCTCCAAAATGAAGTTTGGGTATAAACTGGAGACTGAGGGGGTTGGTTTTTACCTTCTAGGTGCCAAATGCACAATTGCTCAGTGATGTTCTGACAATAGCACTTTAGATCCTTGATTCTCAAACTGGGTTCCCCAGCAACACAGGGGCACCCAGCAATGTGCTGGGAGGACCAAAGCCACAGGGTGATCACTGTGCATCTTCTTGGAGCAGCATTTTTATTTGATGGATAGCATTTCAAAAATTTACTTTCATATGAAAACAAATATGAGTAAATTATGACCATAGAGTGCAGCATTTGCTATTATTTTTTAGCTAAAACAGAGCTCTCAGATGGACCATTTGGGGCTGCATTTAGAACTAACAAATTATTTAACAATCAGTATGAGTAGCAATCAGTCATAACTGAAGGGCCTTGAAGGACTCAGCAAACCATGACTAACCCTTTAGTTGCTGGATTGTGGGGAAGACTGGAGCCCTAAGGGAGGGACTGGGCAAGCAGCGAGGGGAGGTAGTCAGGGCCTCGGACAGCATGCATTTACCAACTGGTAAGGCAGTGTCTCCGTGTTTTAACAACCAGAGGGTTATCTGTCCTGGCTGCCCTCCCAGCAGCCTCAGGGAACCCACTGCGTTCATCTGCCATTAAGTCAATGTTGCAGGAAACTTGGGGGAGCAATGTTTTGACCTAAGGGGTATCTCCATTTGGGAGTCAGGGATCTGGGGGAAGGGGACAGATTTTCCAGAGTGCAGTATGGCTCTGGGAGCCCCCAAATAGTCACAACGTTCAGGTGGCCATCTCCTTAGCCCTTGCTGATGGCCTGGCCCGCCTGGTCGACCCAGTGCTAATACGGCCACAGCCAGGGGAGTTCCCTTCTCTGAGCGGCATACCCCTTCCTCCCACCCCCAGCCTTCCTGTAAGAGAGCAAAGCCTACTATGCCATAAGCTAACCCCGTTTCACCTATAAGTATTTTTCTCACAAGTGCTTTGGAGGGGGAAAAAAAAATCAGCCAGACTCTTAGTGATACATCAAGGATGCTTGACTGCATTTGAAATACAATGAGCATGCGGCCGTAAGAGACATGCCTCATAAGAAGCTTTTGAATGAAGAAATAAAACAAATGATCCTGCCTTTGTATCTTGTCTCTCAAAGGCGGCCAGGAGTCCCCTGGTGCTCTCCCCAAATCACAAGCTCAGGTATAAATTACAATCAGTAATTAGGTTCGTGAGGGGGAAGGGCCTCAGCCACACAGTTAATGTTAAGCAGGACAACCCTCCACCTTTGGCTTGGCTACTTCAAGCAGTCCCTGTGCCCCAGGCTTGGCGGGGAGACAGAGGCAGGGGCCCTTCCCGCTTGGCGTAGGGATAACACCGGGAAATGCTCCATTCTTTCCTCTTGGCCCTTCCTGCAGCCAGAGTAGGCCTGGTGAGCCAGTCCTGGCCAAGGAGATACAAGGAACAATCTGCTGGGGCTTCTGGGAAAATCTTTGCTCTGTTCAAAAGGAAAAGATGGTAATATGGTGCTTTTGCCTCTCCCCTTCTTGACTGCTGTGGACACTGCCATGGGATGCGGGGCTGTGATACCAGGGGCCGCAGAAACCCCTGTGCTGTGAGCGTGAGTGGGGACGTGGCTGACTCACTGGAGATGGGTGGGAAGGGCCTGTGTCCTTCATAATGTGGACGAGTTCCTGCTCCACCCAGACAAGTTTACCACCTACCTCTGCAAGTTTCATTAAGGGGTAAACTTCTATTTTTACCCACTTTTAGTCATGCGCTGTTTCTGGTAACCAAAGCAGCCTGTATTCGTCAGGATAGTGTAGACTGTGTTGCTGGAACACATTGATTCACAGACCTCAGCATGTTAAGCACAAAAGGTTTATTTCCCATTCCCTTGGAGGCCACTGAGAAGTGGACAGCCCTCCTCCACCTGTGCCTGTGTCAGAGACGCCCCCAAGGTCAATGCTGCATCAGGGGCCAGGCCTGGAAGTGGCTGACATCACTCCTGCCCACATCCCACAGTCCCTGCCCGATCTACCTTCATGGGGTGGGGGGTAGGGGGCTGAGAAATGAAGTCTCCCGCGGGCACATGGAGCAGTGTCTCCGCCACACTTCCCAACTGATACACTGTCGTGTCTATCCTTCCATCAGAAAGTAGTTCACTTACTGAAAAGGTATTTATTGGACTTACCTGTGACAGGCGAGTGACAGGGAATATGAAAGGGAGACTTGGCTCTCTTATACACCATCACATCCCCAGGCTTCAGAGCACCCAGCACACAGGAGGCACCGAATAAAGCAGTAAGGAAACACATATAACATATGGAAATACACACATATATTAATATTAAGTTACATTAAAATATGCATGTATATTAATATATGGTTAATATATATTAATATATTTTAACCAGCGGATCCTTCCTGTCCTCAAGGAGCTTAGCATCCAGCCCGCAGTCAGGCGAGCAGAGAAGCTGAGGCACCGTGTGGCAGACACGCTCGCGGAGGCAGCAGTCCCGTGGTGAGGGCGGGGCTCACAGGCACAGGCTGGCCGGCCTGCAGAAATCAGGGAAGGCTTCAGAGAGGAGATGGCATGCAGCCAGGGTCTTAAAGGGTGAAGACTTGTTTGCTGAACAGAGAAGGAGGGTGAAGTGGGAAGCCTGGGAACCGCGAAGAGCATGTGCACACGCACGGCGTTGTGAGCAGGCCTGGCTGGTAAGGCACAGCCAAGAGAGCCTCTGCATCTCCAGGCCAGGGAGACGGGGTGGAGGGCCGGGGTTTAGGGGCGAAGGCAGAGGATCTAAGGCGCTGAGGCGGAGGTCTCCATCACTGCTCCATATTAGAATCACTTGGGTAATTAAAAAAATGCTCATGTCCCCCTACCCCCCACCCCAACCAATTAAATTAGATTCTCCCTTGGCCGGAGCCTGGGCATCAGTACTTTTAAAAGTCCTCAGGTGATTCTAATGGGCAGCCAGGGCTGAATGCCACGGTTCCAGAGGTTGGCTGGGGACAGGTTTATTTGTCTTGCTCAGAAATTGAACTGGAGTCCTGTAGGAACATGTCTCTCTCTGCTCCCTCTCTGTTCTCAGGCTCCTAAAAGGGAAGTCTTTTAAGAGCAGGTTGGGGGAGAAGAGAGTTGCCAAAATATTCCTCTGTCATCCTTTTTTCCTTCGCTCACTGTTCCTTCTCTGCCGGGTGGTCCCCGCTCTCCCCTTGCCTGTGGCAGCCTGGGGTCTGAGAGCAGCTGCGCTGACAGCTGGCAGGAGGTTTCTCAGCCTCCGGAGGCTCCTGACACAGAGACAGGGCAGGTGCCAACCTCCCCCGATTAAGTACCAGGTATAAGGAGGCCCCTCCCCACCCAGAGGTGGCCTCTAGGCCTTGCTCAGTGTACAAGCAACCTTTCCAGCCGCTGGCAGAAGGACCCCTGTAAGACTGGCCTATGCGGCGTGCTCTGTGCGACACTTTATTCAGCAGCTCTCCCTGTTGGTTCTCCCATTTGTTAGACTGCCATCCCCGGACAGCGTCCCCTTTTCTCCTGCGCAGCTTCTGGGCGATTTGCCCCCTCTCGCCACTCTGCACGTGTTCCCAGAGTGCACTCATTTTACTCCCGGCCACAGTGCATCTGCTCGGGAGCAGTGGGGGGACGCACCCTGAAGCCAAGAGCTCTGCCTGCCCTCGCTGTCGGGGGGGCGAAGGGCAGCGTGTCGCAGAGGACCCTATCCTGGCATTCACTCACTGGTCCTGCTTGTTGCAGGGCAGGAGTGGGGATTTAGTTCTGAGACACCCTCTTGGGTTTCACCTCTTTCTCAGTTTGGATTTCCAGTTTTGAATGGTCTTTGTCCCTGCATTCATTCATTCACTCAGCAAATATGTGGAGTGTCTACCTCCCACATGTCTGCCCATTGCTGTGAGCTGGGCATGCCAAGGCAGAAGGGTCCTGTGCCCAGGGAGTTCACAGCCTAACAGGAGCTAGCGAGCTCTGAGACCAGCACATGGTGACTTCACCTCTTGGCTCAAGGTCACCCCCAATGGAAACCATACCAGTGGTTTTCCAAACTGGATTCCTTGGAACCTCTGCAGTGGCTGCAGAGGACAAGGGGCTGTACAGTTAGTTGGCTCTGGTCTTCTCTCTTCAACTATAGCTGCTTGTATCTCTATTATATATTAGAGTTTTGCTTAAAATCTTGTGATAGTTAATTTTCCGTGTCAACTTGCGTGGGCCATGGTGCTCAGATATTTGGTCAAACATTCTGGATGATGCTATGTGGGTATTTTTTTTGGATGAGTTTAACATTGAAATTGGTAGACTTTGAGTAAAGCAGATTGGGCCTCATGTGGGTGGGCCTCATTTAATCAGTTGAAGGTCTTAATAGAGCAAAGGCTTATGTCCCTCAGCAAGAAGGAATTCAGCCAGCAGACAGCCTTCAGACTTGAACTGCGATACTGGCCCTTTCCTAGCTTCCAGCCCAATGGCTTACCCTGCAGGTTCTGGACTTGTCATCCTTTATAACCATGAGCAAATTCCTTAAAATAAATACCTCCATCATTCATTCATCTTGTTGGTTCTGTTTCTGTGGACCCTGACTAATGCACATTTCATCTGAAAAATGTTTACGTGCTAAAGAGAACTTTAAAAACTACCTGGCTAGAAGATCCCAAAGTCCTTTCCAGTTCTAGTTTGTGATGCCAGGTGTTCATGCCCAGGCTTTAACCCACTGTCCTGCCTCACTTTGCCATCTTTGTCATTCCTCTGACCTTTGCCGCCCATCTGAACCTTGAATGTAGACTCTTCCCTGATTTTTGGGCATCTGCCTGGTTTGGGCCTTGGTTGTCTGGGTCCTGACTTAATGGCAATTGCAATTTAAATATATCTAGTGATTTACTGTTTTCAAAGTGTGTTGCAGACATTATCTCATTTAAGCTTCACAATGTCTGCTTTACAGACAAGAATGTTGAGGTTAGGATGGCTTAAATGACTTACCAAGGTCACACAGCTAGTAATAGAGGACACAGAGTTCAGTGTCTTTGGACTAAAGATTCCCAGCGTTTCCCTTTATACCGTGCTGTCAGCCCATTTAATTGGTTCCACCAGAGAGCTCTAGGCACTTAATATTCTTCCCGCAGAGGGGCTCCAGGCACTCTACCCCCAGGAAGCAGCATGACCTGCTCCCTGATTTCCAGAAGGAGCCTGTGGAAGACCCTCAAAATAATGAAAAGTGACCTCAGAGGGACCCTAGCAGCTGCTCGTCAAGGCAGCACCCTGTGGAGTTGGCTGGGTTTCCCATCTCTCTCTGGTAGAGTGTCCGTGATTCATGGCAGTGTGGGGACTTTACAAGCCTGTGATAAAACAGGCTCATCATCTGTGAGCTTGATGTGAGATTATGGAGCTGCACAGCTGAATTAAGTTACTGTGCTTTCCTGGGTCTGTTCACCTGACACCAGCATGAGCCTGGTGGGGTATCAGTGGCTCTGGGTAGAGTCTGGCCAAGACCCCTTTCCTGAGCTGGCGACCGAGGTGGGAGGGGGCAGGATGGAAAGCTCTGCCTCTTTGTTGTACCATCAGGAGCCACGCTGCTACTGTGTGTGTGAGTGTGCACGGGGGGCCTCAGAGGCGGTGGGTTGACTTGGCCATCCTCCCCAGTTCATGGGGATGCCACCCCTCTCCCACAGGCCACATCCAATCTGTGGGCAAATTCTCCAGATTATACCCAGACTCTGTCAGTCCCCCACCCCACCCCCTCCGCTGCTCTCCCTCTGGTGGGCTCTGCCTTCTCCCTAATGCAGTAGCCTCCTAGCAGGCTTCTCTACTCCCCCCACCCCCTACCCCTCAGCTTATTCTCAACACAACAGCAAGAGTGATCCCATTAAAAGTTCAGTTTCTTTTCTGCTCAGACCAAACCACGCTTGGCTCCCCATTTCCCTCAGTGTGAAAGCCGAGGCCCTTATAGTGACATAGGGCTCTGTGGGTTCCCTGAGTGCTATCCAGTGCCCTGCGCTTTGGGCTGTGGGGTCCCACTCAGGACGGCAGCAGTCGGGCGCTGTGTCTTAAGCAGTAGCTCGCTGGCTCACTCAGCTTCCCTGCCACCCCCCAATGGGTGTTTTAGAGGCGCTTTTCCAGTTTAAGTCTTTCTTTTCATCCTAAAAAGGGAAATTACTTGGCTTAATTTAATTTGTTTAATATTTCTGTTAAAAAATGAGGTTCAATTAAGAAACCCAGGAAAACCATAATGTTCATTTAACAGAAGAATGGAATTTGATTTCCATGAATACAATTTTTCTTTTTCCTGCTTTTTTTAATGCAAATCTTGCTAAGTGAATTACTGACCTTTAGTAGATGCTTTAATTACAGGTTGTTAATGGAAATATTGCTGAAACTAAACTCACATAGGTTAACCAAGTAAAAAGTTTTATGATAACCAAATAACCAAATTTCCAGACTTTGTCGATGTGGTTGATTGAAAAAGCACCTGAGAAATCAGCCCCTTGTTTGTGACATAGTGACAACCTTTCCGTGTAGGGCTGGTCTCCCCAATGCCTGCGATGACTAGTGCCATCTTCATGTGACAAAGACCTCACAGATATGACCAACTCTGCCCCCCCACATGGGCAGGCCTGCAGAGGCCCAGCCCCCCGAGTGAGCCGATGCTGCAACATCTCAAAGGGCCCTTTATGCGCAAGGGCACAGCGCCACCCAAACACACACACTGCCTGGTCTGCAGGTGCTCCATGTGACAGTTCAGAATCTCTCCCTGCATGTGACGAATATCAAAACCTTCCTGCATCTCCCCTCCTGAACACACTGACTTGCCACATAAACAAGGTCTAGTTTGGATGACGCAGGCCAGGCACTCAGGACTTTCCTCCGTGTTCCGGAATGTTCCTCCCAAGGCATCGGCGGGGGTGTGCTCTGTAGCGCCTTTCCTTTCTACTTCCTTCTGGTGGCCTCTTGGCAGTGGCACCTCATGCAGCGGCCAGTTATTTGGAAAAAAATGACTTTCCTCCAGGGCAAGGCAGTCTTGGGGCTGAGCTAAGTACTGTGTATTACTGGGCCTCATGCCTTAAGCCAGCTTGACTCACTGGATGCAAACTTGGGTCCTTTTTTCACTCTGACTGGCCCACCAGCTTATTTCCCGTGGTCCCTAGGGGCCATTCTGTCCTTTCAAATTGGACTTCAAGTATGACTTCTAAATTTCGCATGAACACTGCCCTCTACGGGGCTGCCTGACTGGCTATTACGGAAGATGCTTGTGGTGTGAGGTTTTCGAGGCAGCAGGCCTGGGCTGGGATTCCTGTTGGGGTGACCTGAGGAAGACCATTAACCTCCCTGAACCCCAGTTTCCCTAGCTCCAAGGTGGGGGCTCTTACAGCTCTCCATCTCTCTTAGATCCTCCCTCAGCTCATAAAGCTGCTCAGCGCTCCTCTCCTGAACATTTCCCCCTTTGATGCAATGCTTTCCTACCCTTTCCTTTGCCTCTTTCTCCTAAATGCTACTCTGCCTTCCTATGCCCCTGTCTGCATGTCCCATTTACTCCTTAGCAGTCAGTGTTCTGGTGACAAGTGACAGAACCTACTCTAGCTAGTTTAAGCTGAAGAGAAATAGATAAAGGGAGCCCAGAGATCCCAGGGACCTTCCAGGAACTCTGGGGAGGCCAGAGGAGACCTGAGGCCTGCACACGGGAGAGGTGCCCACAGCGGTCCACCTGTCTACACTGGGGCTCCCCTAACCTCCTTTCCTCCTGGGCTGATGTCCCAAGTGTGGGGATCGTGCAGTCTCTTTTTGCATTTATCATTTACATTGATTTTTTTTTTTCTTTGTGTCTATCCAGCTGCGCTGGCACCATTGACCGTGGGCTCCGGATGCCGAAGGTATCTGGAAGTGCTGAGTGCGAGCCTGGCACCCCTGCCATGCAGCACCCGTTTCCTCACCTGCCCTCTCCCGCACCCCGGGTCTCACGGGCGTGGCTGATTGGTGGCGCCCGGGTCATGTGGCTGTGCCACAGCTGCAAGGGCGGCTGGGAAACAGGCTTCTTCCCCAGGCGCACGGTGAGAAAGGCACAGGAAGGGCGTTCAGTGGGCGCTGCAGACGTCACAAGCGTTCACTTGCTCACCCACCGGCCCGGGTCTTCAGCCCCTTCCACTGCTCCACTGGGTGCTCCGGGGAGCCCCCGGCGCTGGGCATCTTCCCTTTGCCCTGTACCTGCTCTCCGCCTCTGCAGGCTGAGCTGGGGAGCACGCTCCGCCTCTGCCTCACCTGCCTTCTGTTTCCAGGAGGCTTGGCTAGGGAATGGAGGGCTGAGTGTGAGGTCAGGGGACTAGCTGCCCGACTCCCCGTCTGTGGGGTCCCTCTAGGCTGCCTGTGTCCCTTCAAGAGCCTGTCAGATAGGTCTCTTCATTTAGCCCGCCCTGTCCCCTCTTCTTGGTCTTTTGCTCCTACTGTTCCCTGTTGCCCCTCCCAGGTCACTGAACTCTCCGGAGACTTTCCCTGCACCGTGCCCTACTGTGACCAAGACCCCTTATTAAACTCTCCTGAAATTACCTGATTTAAGGATGCCATCTCCCTCCTGCCAGGACCCTGATAAGACAGCCATAGCGACCTCCGTGGTGCCAAAGCCAGTGGATACCTTTCAGTCTAGACCCTCCTTGACCTCTTGGCTGCGTTTGACCTTGAGGCTGCTCCTTCCTTTATACCTCTGTTACCTTGGCTTCCAACTCTCTGACTGTGTTTCTTTAGTTCACTTTCTGAGAATGGCTGCTCTTGGGTTGTCTTTATGGGTTTCCTCTCTTTTCTCTGACATGATCTCTGTAGCTGACTTAATCCACTCTCTTAGTTTTAAACCCATCTTTTTGCTGATGACTCCCAATTCTACGTCTCCAGCCTTTCTACTGAGCTCAATTATAAGTATCTACTGGAAAAATCCACCTGGATGTCACTTGAATGTCATTGATTCAGCAAAACCCAAACTGATCCACTATCCCCTCTCACTAACCTACTTCTGTCTCTGTATCTCAAATCTTAGTTTAAGGCAACACTCCCTATTTATTTATTTATTTATTTATTTATTTATTCTCACCCAAGGATACTTTTTCCATTGCTTTTTACATAGAGAGGAAGGGAGAGAGAGAGAGGGAGAGAGAGAGAGGGAGAGAGAGAGAAACATCTAGGTGACAGAGCCACGTCCACTGGTTACCTTCAGCACATGCCCTGACAGGGGCCAGGATCGAGCCTGCAACTGAGGTACGTGCCATTGGCTGGAATTGAGCCTGGGACCCTTCAGTCCGCAGGCCGACGTTCTAACCACTGAGCCAACCCGGCCAGGGGTCTTTTCCGTCTTAAGTGCTTCTTGACCCAGCCCTCTGTTCTCCAGCCCTACTCTCATCATATCTTAGGTGACATATAACAGTCTCCCCCTTCCCAGCCTCCTAGGGTTTAGTCTTGCCCAGCGAAAGCCATTACTCTCCTTGCAGCCAGAATTGTGCTTCTCAAGTGTGACTGACGCTAGATTCTGCTGACAGCTCCTTGGTACGCACTTCTTAGCCAGATCCACAGCTTTCTGTGGCCTCACCCCTGCCCACTTCTTCAGCCTCTTTCCTGCCACTCTCTGTCTCCAAGGTCATGCTCTAATAAACTGATCAGCTTATAACTTCAAACTCAAACCATGCTATTCCACACCTCCATGGCCTTGTCGATGAGATTTCCTCTAACTTAGGGTGCTGTTCCCCCCTTTCCTCCCATCATCTGCTCAGCCTTTGAGGTTCAGCTCCTGCATCCTGGGCTGATATCCCAAGTGTGGGGATCACACAGTCTGTTTTTGCATTTATCATTCACATTGATTTTTTTCTTTGTGTCTATCATTCCCACTAGATTGTAATCTTCCTGATGGCAAGGACTGTTCCTTAATCATTTCTAGCACTTAGTATCCGGCACATAAATGTTTATTGATCAGAGTTGAATAGAAGGTATTAAATCAGTTGGGTGACAGAATTTCTAAAAATCCTGATGTTCTTAGGGACAGGATCTACAAGGGAACCTCCTGCCCTTACCCAAAGGTGGTTGGGGCTTCTCAGAAAGGGTCTGGGGAAATCAAAGAACCCAAAGCCCTGCCCCTCCAATGAAATGCTCTTGGGAGCACACACCTCCTAGAGAGACAGTCAAGTTTTCACCACTGACCTGGAAACTCACAGTAGCCAGGGTTAGACCCCGAACCCCCCCATCTTCTTGGTGCTCTGCTCCTCTAGCCCTCCTCTCCACTCTCGTCCCTAGAAATTTCACATGCTTCCAAGGTTGGAAGAGACCATAAAGCATTAAGATTCAGAACAAGGGCTTATGAGTCGGGTAAGTCCAGCTCAAAGTTTTCTTACCGACTCTGTGACCTTGGCAGTCCCTGACCTCCCTGAGCTGTTTCTTCATCTAGAAGCTGGGGTGATGGTTATGTCAGCCAGCTCTGGGGTGTCGTGAGGACCAAATGGGACAACGAACTCAGGCGCTTGGCTCAGAGCCTGGTGTGGAAGCTCTTCCGAAGGCTTAGTTCAAATCCCACCTCCCCTGAGAAAATTCTGGTGACTCAGAGCCAGCCCAGAATAGTTTCCCTCCTCGGCAGGGTGTGATCTGAGTCCCAAACTCTCATTCTGGCATTTACTCACTGCTTCTGAGTGTTCGCCATCCCCCACGTGTCAGCCAGGCCTCTCTCCTGTCATATCTCCTTCAGTGGAATTTTAAACCACTAGAGCACAAAGATCATAAAGTAAGTGATTTATTGAGAATTTGCCAGCACCTTGCTGGGCACCTCCCTTTCTCTGCTTTAATCAAACAACCGTAAGTACTCAGCACAAGCCTGGGGGTGGGGAGGGCAGCTTACTGAGGACCCCTGAGTGTCTTGAACTGGGGAGGAGGCAGGTGAAGGGGCAGGAGGAGGGACACCCATAGGGACCAGTTGTGGAGATGTTGACTCACCTTCTCTGGTCACAACACTGAGGGCTGAGTAGTTCCTAGAAAACCTTTCGCTCAGATGACTCAGGGAAGCTGCTCAGAGATAAGCAGGGCAGCTTGCTCCTTCTGTGTCTGGAAAAAGAAGCCTTGACTGCTCCCACTTCCCCGAGTGGAGGGCACTGGCAGCCGGCTGCTTATGCCAGACTGATGCCAAAGAAATGCTGGCAGTTTCACAATCACTGGGATGGGGCGCTAAAGCTAGGTGGGTCCCCTTTAGAGAAAACCAGAACCCGATGGGGCTTCCACCAACATCTCCCTGTGCACACAGGCGGGTGCCTGTGTGGGCTTCTGCCCTGTGCGAGGTCCTAACACCGGCTGGAGGAGACACTTAGAAAGCGCAGCACACTTCACCTCCCTCAAAGGAACAGGTGTCCCCTGTGCCTACCCTGGGCTGGCCAAGCCAGAGCCTAGAGGAAGGCGCCGCCTGTTTCAGCAGGAGAGGCTGGAGGCGGTCAGTACGGTCCTACCAGGGCCATGCAGGCCGCGGGATCCACCCCACGGTCCCTGGGAGGGGAGGCAGCGCTCTCCTGCCCTTCAGGGTGGCTGGCCCCTTTTGGTCTTGTGCCCAGGGCCTGGGGAGGAACTTGGAAACTCAACTGTCCCACACAGCCACCCACAAGCTCAGGGCTCCTCCCCGTCTTGGGTGGTGGGTCAGCACAGCCCTCACTCCTACCAATAGTCACAGCTGCGCTTGGCACGCCTGCGCCCCGCAGAGCCTCCCACATGCCTTAGCTGGATGTGAAAAGTTAATTCAGGTAAAAACCTGAAGCCTTAATGGAAAGAGAGCACTGCAGATTAATTAGGCTCCTTTGTGCCAAGGTAATGGCCTGCGGCAGGCACCCAACAGCTCTGTGCCCGCAGCCCTGCGGCAGCCCTGTTGGCCTGGGCCTCGGCCTCCCTCTGTGCCTTCCTCAGCCAAGGCTGCATGTGTCCTCCCTTCCTAAGTGGTACCTGGGGGTGGGACAGCAGAGACAAGGTTACTTACAGCGTTTGGGTGGTTGCAAACAGATGTGGGACGCGTGCTGTTCTCTTGGGGCTGCCTTCCAGCCCGGCTTACTCTCCTGCTTCCCTGTGTCTGACCCTTAGCTGGACGCTGAGGGTTTAAAGAGCTATAAGACACGCTCCTTCCCTCGGGGCGCTGAAGGACCAGGAGGACTCCTCAACATGACTATTATTATATCCTTCTTATTAACTTCTGAGCTTGTCCAACGGGCAAGGTGTTCAATAGGCACATTTGGAGTTATTTAACTTTGTCTTGCTAGCAATCCTAGGGGGTAGGCATTCTTGTCCCCATTTTACAGATGAGGAAACAGAGACTCAAAGAAGTAGAAGTAAATTGCCCATGGAAATTAGCAAAACTGGGCTTTGGTCCCTGTTCTCGCTGATTCTGAGCTGTTGTGCCGCCCACTCCATTAGCTGCCTTTTAAGAAACGCAGGGCCCCAGGGAGGGGAGGAAAGAGCCCCAGATCACAAAGGGGAGTGTATAATTCTGCACAGCAGGCAGGATGTGGTGCTTAGTGGCTCCGAGTAGGAAGACCTGGGCAGGGGCTGCAGGGAGCTTCTTGCGTGGAAGCGCCCCTGCTTTGGTAGCAGCAAGCTTGGGAGCTTGCTTCCCGATTGCTCACCTCCAGGGGCCTCCCCACCCTCTCCACCATGCACCCATCCCAGGAATTCACGCTTCTGTGAGGGCAGAAGGTGATCCCCCCCTCCGGCCAGTCCCCAGGCGCTGGGACCGCAGGCTCCCACCTATACGCTGTTTGTCCAGGCAGGCGGGCACCCGGCAGAGCTGCCCTCTGGGCCACGACTGAGCAGGAATGGCCCCCGTCCTGTTGGTCCCTCCCAGAGCCCATGGAACAGAGAGAAAGCCCGTGAGTCTCACCGGCACCGCAGGCGGGGCCTGGGGACAGAGCTTTGGTGCTGTGAGAACAGGAATGCTCCTGGGGCTGTGGAATCGAGGGCCTTTCTTCTCCACAGCTGCATTTCTGCGCTCCCTCTTCATGCAGAGAGCACACAGGCTGGCTCCACTGGTCACACCCCGGGGAGTCACGGGGGCAGCCGCCCTGGTCAGCAAGGTGGCTCTCTAAACCAGAGAGCCACAGGATGCCGGGGGCGGGGGAGGGCAGCTGGGGGAGGTCAGAGGCTCAGAGAGGTCGGGAGAGAAGCTCAAGGTCACAGAGTGACGCAGAAACCAATCTGCATTTCTGTGCGCCCCATGCAGGCCTCTGCTCCTCAGAGCTCCTGCTGCGCTCAGCCCTTGCCCTCTCTGGGTGTGCCTTCAGCCCAGGGAGCCCGTCAACAGGACAGGACAGAGGAGAGGAGGACGTATCCTGTGCGAGGTGAGAGAATTGTGCAAGGCTGATGGCTGGGGCTTGCTGAGCACCTGCTGAGTGCCACGGCCCGGGAAAGCGCATGCTCACTATGCATCCACACGAGAACTGAGTGGGTAGATAACTGACTTCATACCCATTTTAAAGATGTGAAAACTGAGGCTTGGAAAGATAGGCTCAGGACCATCCAACGAGTAATGGCGGCTTAGGGTTTCACCCAGTAGATCATTATGGAGCACCTCCAGTGTGCTGGGCAGGCTCTACCCACTGGGATACAGCAGCAAACAAGGCAGGTGGGTCCCCAGCACTTACGGAGCCCCCAGTTTAATGGGGCGGGTGAACTGCTGGCCACAAGACCTGGGGGAACCCGGCGTGTGTCTGTTCAGCTCTGAGTTCCCTCCCTGCAGCACTGCTTCTCAGCTCTGGCTGCAAGACAGAAGGACATGGGACTTATAGGAACCAGCAGTGCCAGGGCCCCCTGCAGACCTACGAACCCAGACGTCTAGGGGAGGCGTCTGGGTGCTGGTAGCAAGCCTGTAATATGTGTCCTAAACTGAAGAATCTGGAGCGTGTGGTGACCACCCAGGCTGAGCCTTTGGAAGCAGCAGTGCCCCTCAGGGGCCAGGATTGGAGGCAAAGGGCTGCTGGGAAGACCCCTGACATGCCTGGGACAGGTTGATATAAAGTGTCTCAAGGCTCCTGCTTGTCATTTGCCTGGCAGAATTTATTTATTCCATTGTCTAACAAGGGGCCTTTGCTAGGGGGCCTTGAGATTTAGGTGTAAATAAAATTTAAAGCACCAATCAAAATACATAAAACATGGCGTGGAGCAATTAGAGTTGCAGGAAGTGGCGTGGAGCAACCTCCGCAATCCTAAGTGTGAGATGGGAGGAAGACAAATTGCTAGGCAGAAAATGCCATGCCCAGGCATTCAGGTCAGGAGTGAAGGGACAGTGGGTGTCCAGAGGCCTCCACTCCTTGTAAAGAGACTGTCCGTAACCACAGGGAGTTCCCATCTGAGAGGACACGGCCTTGTCCTCAGGGAGCCCAGTCTGAGGGAGACACAGCCCTGTCCTCAGGGACCCCAGTCTGAGGGGACACAGCCCTGTCCTCAGGGACCCCAGTCTGTGGGGACACAGCCCTGTCCTCAGGGAGCCCAGTCTGAGGGGAGACACAGCCCTGTCCTCAGGGAGCCCAGTCTGAGGGGGACTCAGCCCTTTCCTCAGGGAGCCCAGTCTGAGGGGACACACAGTCCTGTCCTTAGGGAGCCCAGTCTGAGGGGACACAGCCCTGTCCTCAGAGAGCCCAGTCTGAGGGAGACACAGCCCTGTCCTCAGGGAGCCCAGTCTGAGGGGGACACGGCCCTGTGTTTAGAGTGTTTCTCATCAAATGTGTATGTGGTGAGTGTGTTCACAATCACCTGGTTTTGGGGTGAAGACACAAGTATGAGTAACTGGTTATTCAGGGTCCCACTGGAAATGTTGCGTGTCGAGGTTGGGTCCCAGAGTTTTAATCAGCTGTGTGTACTTGCTTTATATAGTTGTGATTATATAAGCACTTTGTCAAAGTGTATCTATTTGTAGTGTAAATCCCCTACCAGCTAATGGCCAAGGAGAGGCTCAGAGGTGTAGGTTTACCATTAATAACAAAAGCTGATAGTTATAGCTTTGCAGTTCTAAAAACATCACACCCCATAACTCATTTAAACCATAATAATCCAATGAGATGGCTATTCTCGGCCTATTCTACACGTAAGGAAACCGAGGCACGGAACCTAACTTGCTGGAAATCACACAGTAGTGATAAGCTGACCTGGGTGCCACCCCAGAAGCGCTGGTCCCAGAGATGTTGCACTGGGACATGGGGCCACCTGAGGGGTGCAGGGCAGAGTCTTGCTGAGCACCCACACTCCCTGAGGACCTGTGCGAACCCAGGGACAGGAACATGCACAGGCCCCACTCTTGGGAACCTAGTCTCTGGTTTGTGCACAAGGAGTTGGGGTCCTGGGTCCAGACATCAGCTCATGTGTAACCTGGGATGAGCTCTGCTAGCTGCCAGGCCTCGGTTTCCTGTCTGTGAAATGGGGAGCTGGGGGAGCTTAATCAGAATCCCCAGGGGCAGCCTTTGCAAAATGTGGATTTCTGAGGCCCTCAGGGGATGCGGACTCTGTAGGTTCTGTGCGGGCTCCAGTAGGGACTGAGGACCGCAGGCCACCTTCAACCACAATCAAATGAGAGTAATAACATCTGCTCTAACAGATGTCAGCAGCTACTATTTATCGAGCACTTGCCACGCCACGTGCCAAGCACTGTGCTGTGTACTTTCGGGGACCGTCTCCTCTAATTGTCACAACCATCCTGTACTGTGGTGTTATGAATATCCCCATCTCAAGTCGAGGAAACTGGCACTTGAAAAGATGGAGTGGCATTCCAAGGTCACGAGACAGTGTTACCCTAGCTGGGACTAGTACACAGATGATGTGATTCAATCGGTGAGTGTTGCTTGAGAACTTGAACTGAGACATTGAGATGAGACTGTGCCCATTTGGATGCTGTTGGGTCCTGGAGTAATAAGGTCAGAGTTGGGGCTTGAGTTGGCAGAAGGCGACTCAAAGGTATATTGACACTGAATTAATTTATGGGGAACTTTTCAGAGGAGGCAGGTTTGCAGAGAGGAGGGTGGAGCAGATGGATGGAGAGAAGAGAGACCAAGAGATGAGAAAAGAGAGAAAGCTTCTAGATGCCTCTCTAAGCCCCTTGAGACCACCCTGCACTGCTTGGAAGGACCTGTGCTCTTTGCCGGTGTCTTTACAATAAATCCCCCGACTTAGGCTAACTCAGTGGGTTTCCAATCTTTATGGCTGAATTATTCCATAAAATACTTGTCCCAACTTCCCTGCAAGGATTTTAGAATCTAATCAGACAATGTATGTGTAAGGGCTCAGCGACTTAGAAGGAACTACACCAATCATGAAATAACTGGAAAACAGCTCAAGCTTAAATGTAATCAATGGATCACTGCAAGAAGAACGAGGGGGGGGCACTTAGTGTGGGCTGAGCTTCATTAAGGGAGCTCTACAGAGCAGTGGTGACGAACAGAGATTTGTGGAAGGTGGGTGTGGCCAGCAGGAGAGAGCAAGGAGACCCAGAGGAAACAGCTTGAGCAAACAAGGGACGGAGGTGTGAGGGGGTGGGGGCGAGCCAGGGGCTACTGAGGGTGCTGCTGGCGGGCATAACTTTGAGGGACTCCGGTGAGTGGCTGAGTTCTGTGTATCCTGGGCAATAGGAGGCACTGGAGGTTACCGTGCAGGTATTCTTAGAGAGACAAGTGATCTGATAGGTTAATTGGAGGGGGTAGGGAGAGACTAATTAAGAAGCCTGTGTAGTCTCAGGGGTCTGGAAAAGCATCCTGGAAGAGAGATTTCATGCACGAAGAGGGGCTAAGGCAAGGTCATAGCTTGTGCATGGGTTCCTCCTCCATCCACTCAACAGACTTCTAGGAGCAGCACTTCCCAAGCAGAGGTGATGGCCAGTGAACGAAACAGGTGTGGACCCGGCCCTCCTGAAGCCTGAGCCTGGGCAGGAAGATGGACATTGCTACAGCCCTGCACGACCCTGCACGAGGGCCCAAACGGTGAGGAGGGTCTGCTACAGGGCCTGGACCAAGGCCTCTCTGCATCAGAGAGGGCTTCCCTGAGGAAGTGAGGCTGCCCCTGAGATGTGACGTCTGAGCGGGAGTGTCCTAGGTGAAGAGCAGGTGGGAAGATGTCCCAGGTCATAAGAACGAAGGCCTGGAAGAGGTTGGGACCACAGAGAGAGTGAGGGCGGGATGGGGCGGGGGTCTTGGTGAGAGAAGGGGCCAGAAAGGAAACTGGGGTCTTGCAGGACATATTAAAGACTTTGGTCTCGCCCGGCCAGGTGTGACTCAGTGGTTGAGCGTCGACCTAGGATCCAGGCGATCAGGGTTTGATTCCCGGTCAGGGCACATGTCCGGGTTGCGGGCTTGATCCCCAGTCAGGGGTGTGCAGGAGGCTGCCGATCAATGACTTTCATCATTGATGTTTCTCTCTCTCTCTCTCCCTCTCCTTTCCTCTCTCTGAAATCAATAAAGATATATTTAAAAAAAAAAGAAAAAAAAGAGACTGGTCTTTATCTTAAAGGCAGTAGGAAGCCATAGAAGCATTCTAAGGGGGGGAGGGCATGGCTGGATTTGTGATTTTAGAAGTCCACTCTGCATGAGATGTCAAGGAGGGAAAGGGGTGGATCGAAGAGGATTCTGGGAAGGCAGTTAAGAGGCTTTGGCGGTAAACGTTGGAAACCACTCCTGATCATCTCAGGAGCAAAAGGCTTGACTGGAACTAGTCAGGGAACTCACAGAGCTGAAGAGTAGGCCCTGGGATCATGGTGACTGGTCTGGGCTTAAGCTCCCCAAGACTCTCTTTCCCCTTCTCTTCATGTCCTCAGGGTTCTCCACATGCTGGGGACATGGCTGGTAGCTGCTGTGGGGTCCTGTCTTTACATTCACCACCCAGGGAAAAGAGAAAATTCTGATTGGGGAGCATGGCTGCCCCGGGGCCCAATTGCTATGACTGGGAGATGCACTACAGTGGGAGTCCTGGGGTTGACAGCCCCACAGGAAGCAGATGGAGAGATGGAGTCTGGGAAGAGCTCCCTTTCAAAGGAAGGGGTGAAGGACTGGGGGGTCCTGCCGCCAGAAATGCAGGAGGCATGTGGAACAGACCGAAGGGAAACAGATGTTTAATGCGGAAGCTGTTGCAATCATGGGGGACATATGGCCCCCAAATGTTTTATCTTTGAAGGGCAATGAGAAGTAAAGGGCAGGGAATTGCATTTGCTGCTTTACTATGAGCAGAGTAGTTGGATCATTTTCCTGTCTTCACAGTAGCCCCAGGATGTGACTCATTTCACAGATGAGAAAACTGAGGCTCAAGTGAGTCAGGGCTGCCTGCCTGAGATCACTCAGCCCGTCAGTGGCAGAGCTGAGAGTTGACAGTGACATTTTGGGGTTGATCCAAACCCCATGCTTTCTCATATCCCATGTGTAGTCTTCCTAGGAAGTGAGTTTGAAAGGAGAAAAATAATAACAGCTTTTGATCCTGATTTTCTCATAATGGGGAAGCCAGCCAAGGAGAAGAGCTTTGGAGGCAGCCTGAAATCCAGGCTGGCAGGGAGGGCCAGGGGTCCAGGCCAGGTCCGGGGGCTGCGTGGGCACCTCGGCCCGCTCTATGGCTCCTGGGTCCCCATCAACGTGGATCTTTGTGGGCCTTTCACCTCTGTTCTCTTCCCTTCCCTCGAGATGTGGTTACCTGACTGGTCCACTTTTTGCTGATCATCTAATTAATGAAAGAGCCAATTGCTTGATTTTTAAAAAATTCCTATTTTAGAAAAGGAAGCCGGATGATTTTGCACAGGTTTGTCTGATTGTCCGATTAGCAGGCGCCTTCCAACTTTCTAACCCTTATTTTCTGCCTCCATCGACCTGGCTCAGCTCAGCACAGCCTCACCCAGGACATTCAGGAGAAAAGCTGTGCGTTCAGGAGTTAGCGTTGGCATTGCGCTTATTTTTAATGTGATCAAACTGTGCCTGCATTTGGAATGAGTGGGCAGTCTCGCCAAGCAGTGAGCTGCCAGGTACAGAGCTCAAAGAGCAGAGTCTGAATTTTGGAAATAATGCCCAGAAGAGATGAAGCGGGGCGTGGGCTTAAGAATGGCTCCAGGGGGACAGTGTGGCTAGACAAAGCGCCCCGAGGCCTGGGATCCCCAGGTTAAACCCAGAGGGTTCACACCACAGCCAGGGCTGGTGGGATACAGATGTCACATTCAAATGTGGTAATTTGAAGAGAGTTTAATAGAGTGTTCATTTAAAGGTGAGGGCAGGGTACAGAGAAAGCACAGACCCAGAGAAACTAACAGCGAGGCCATTCCAGGCCCTAGATCTGAAGGGCCAAGGAGAAGAACAGTCACCTGGACCAAGAGGCAGAGTGAGTTGTGTGGACAGGTCCACCTGGCAGGAGCTGTGACCCCCAGGGTGAGACCTGGGGGGTAACACCACATCTCATTCTTTACTCTCCCTCTGATCTCTTGCTGGTGTCTTCATTCGCCAAACCCAACTAGCAGCCAGGTGCCAGGGAGTCATCGAGGGGTCCTACATAGAGCAACCTCCAGGGGGTACAGACAGGGAGGGGAGTGGGAGCAGACAGAGGGGCCAACAGAGGGTGCCCAGCACAGCTTTCTCCTGCCACACTCTGTCCTCTCTGGCTCTCCATGTGGCTGTGGGAGATGGAGAAAGAGTGATGGATGGGTGGGCGGGGGCCAAGCTTCAGCCCCAGGCTTTGCTCTCTGAGCCTGGCTTCTGTCTCCCACACACGGGCCTGGCCAGCGTGTCTTCGTCACCCTTCTTCCATCTCCCTCCCTCCCTCCCTCCCTCCCTCCCTCCCTCCCTCCCTCCCTCCCTCCCTCCCTCTCCTTCCTTCCTTCCTTCCTTCCTTCCTCCCTTCCTTCCTTCCATCTCTCAGGTAAGGGGAACTAGTCTGACAGAGCGCACCTGCTTTGACTGTGTTTCCCCTGCACGTTCATACCGAGGAGGAGCAGCGCTCGGCCTCTGAGACCTGCTTCAGAGCTCGGAGGGGTTTGGATGGATTTGGATGTAGGTCCTCTGAGGATGGGGAGACTCCAGCTGTGCCGGGTGTGCCAGGCGTGCTGTGCCTTTCCTCTCATCTTTTCCAGGATCTGAGAATCTGTCGGGGTGGGGCCCCATCTGGGCATGTTGCTCACTTAGTCTTGACTCCTTTACTCCTTTAGTGGATTCCTGTCCTTCCCTGCACCTTCCCTCCAGGAAGCCTTCCCTGATTACCCTACCCTCACATTTGCTTCTGTGTCACAGTCGCTCATCGCTCACAGGTTCAAGTTGTTCTGGGTATGGCTCTGGCAGTGTGAGCTCTAGGTCCCTGGGACTGTGACTGCCCCTAAGGATGGTCTCTTTGGAATGTCCCCCAGCTCTCTTCTATCATCTGCACCAGCTCAGCCCACATCCTTGGGAAATGTGTGTGGTCTTGGGAAGGCAGGATGCTCTGTAGATTCATCTGCCCAGACCCCAGAGAAACATCACTGAAAAGTCAGATGAAATATATTCAGGGGCCCATGGCTCTGGGACCAGAGAGAGACCATTGAACCAAGGACCTGTCATTAAGGGTTTGAAAGTTGACATTGTTAGACTTGGAAAGAAGCAAAGAAATCACCCAGCCCCATAGTTTGCACTAATTTTTAGCTATAGTATCTTTTACTTCTCACAAATGTAATCTCTCATGATTCCAGTAGATACAGATGCATGGCAGACACTGAAATGGAAGAGGTATTGGGATTGGAGCTCCACTCTGCCTCAGATGGCCCTGAGGCCTTCGAACCAAGGGCTGCGTGTGGCCCAAAGCCTCAGCCCTCAGCTAGTTCAACCCCTTGTGAACACTGAGGCACAGAGGGAACTTGCCCGAACCAGTAAGTGGCAAAGCAGTGACTGGCAGTCACAGGCCTTTCCTTCTTGCCTGGCTTCCTATGAAAATCCTTACAAGTCACTTGCCTCAAGCTCAGGTTCGTTTCTCTTGGTCATTCTTTCTTTTCCTTTCTTTTAAAAATATTTCTATTGAATTTTTTAAAATTTTTATTTATTTATTTTTTAGAGAGAGAGTTAAGGAAACGGGGGGTAGAGAGAGAGAGAAACATCGAAAGCAAAACATTGATCTACCGCCTCCCTCACGACCTGCCCCCTCCCCCAGGGGACTGAGCTGAAACCCAGGCATGAGCCCTGACTGGGAATTGAACCAGCGACCCCTAGGGAATTCGGGATTTGGTGAATCCAGTGTGGCTACTAGGGGTGAATCCAGAAGCCAGTCAAGCTGAGGAGGTAGCCTGAGAAATGCAGCCTGCAGGGCTGAGTCCCCACAATGTAGAGTGGGGGGGAGTAGTGGGGGGAATGGGGTCTGGGCCTGGCACATGCTACAGAATGAATCCGGCTTCACCAACCAGCTGAGCCACACCGGCGAGGCATCACTCCGTCATTCTTGGCCTACCCTTCCCCCTGCTCACCAGACATGCCCAAGAAGCTAGGTCTGTGCTGTACAAAGCGTAGCCCATGATGCTGGGCCATGCCTGTGGGCAGAGCCAGGCATCTGGGGCTGGAACAAGCCTTGGGAGGAGCTCCAGACTTATTCCCAGCTCATTAAACCCCAGTTGCTGAGCAATTCAGCTGCCAAGTGACCCAGAACTTTGGGTCACAAAGGGCCCAGACCAGTTCCTCTCTTGTCCCTAGATGGGCGCCTCCCTCCCTCCCTCTCTTGGAGCTCCTTGGCTCTGTCCGCTCTGCCTGCGCTCCTGTGAAGCTCCATTAGCATGCGGGGCCAGTGCTGCAGGCTCCACATATTATTTGCGCAGGTTAAGTATTCCTGATAAGGCTTCTCAAACCAGAGGGCTGAAATAAACTTAATTAGAACTCAGAATACTTGAAGCAGAGATAAAAGGCAGCGCATCCAGGTCTTTGAAGCAACAAATTGGGGGTGGGGAGAGGAGGACTGGAGAGAAGGAAGGGGTGAGGGAACCCGGTCCCACACTGTGACCAAACCCTCCCTGCACAGGAAGGAAGGAGACTGGAGCTGGATTCTTATCTTTACTCCACAAACTGTCTTCTCTCACCAGACTTGAACTCAATCCACCTCTCTAGAAAGTGGGCATAGGGTCCGCATTTGGGGCACAGCCGCCTGGGTGTGAGGAGAGGGACTGGGTTGGATGGAAGGGGAGGTTAGGGAATTTGATTTTTAAAAAACTTAGAATGACCAACGGCCTGCAATCCTTCCAGCACTGGTGATGTCCCCCAGGCTGTGGGAGGAGGTGCAGTCATCAGAGATGGTGAACTGAAGCGGGGACGACAGGGTAGGAATGAGGAGTTCTCTAGAATTCTTCCCGATTTTTCAGTAGGGTCTCTCCCAGTCACCTCTGACCCCTCCACTTCCTGGAGCTCGAGTCCCCTCTAGTTGCACCTTTAGATGGGGTAACTAAGGGCACCCTGTCATTCCCAGTGCAGCAGGGGTTGTCAGAACCCCACCTGCGTCCCATTGAGTGCCATGCTCCCCACTAATGACCCATGGGGACTGGGGGATACTCCCACAGCTTCCTTGCCCCTCAGGTAGAACAACCCAGAGGTGTTTTCAGGTAGAGCCCCAGAGGTCCCCAGCAGGACTGAGCCCCAGTTGCTCACGGTGCCATCTACTCAGCAGTGCACTAAATTCATTGGCCGCCTCTCTTCCCTTGACTCTCCTTCACCACGCCTTCATCACTTCCTTCATCACTTCAGCCCACACTCCTTCAGCACTTCCCCAGCCTCACATTTCAGAGAGGTGCCCAGCATCCTGGGGGCTTGGCTTGGCTGTCTCCTCTTCCTCTGCTTCTGTGTCTGCCGCTGGCTGTCATCTCATCAGTGACTTTCCCTGGGCTGTCCTCAACTCATGTCCACTCGCCCACACGATGCACCGATGTCTGGGAATATGGATCTATAGATCTGCAGGTATATGTGGATCCTTAACCCCCACTCCCACCCCCCACCTGCAGCCCTAAGCCCTCTGTGACCTCCAGCTTCAGTCTGTCCCTTAAAGTCTTTATCCACTCTCTGTCTGCGGTGGTTAGAGGTACGGGTCTCCTCGCCCCTTCTCTCCCCTTCTCTCCCCTTCTCTCCCCTTCTAGAGGGAGGGTACTCAAGGCAGATTCTAAGCCAGATTCATTCTGTAGCATGTGCCAGGCCCAGACCCCATTCCCCTCACTAGCCCCCCCCCACTCTACATTGTGGGGACTCAGCCCTGCAGGCTGCGTTTCTCAGGCTACCTCCTCAGCTTGCCTGGCTTCTGGATTCACCCATAGGAGGCCCTCATGGAGATTGGAAGGCGGAAGGAAGGGAGAAGGCAGAGAGTTTCTCCCCCGTGGGTGGCCTTTCCAGCAGGGTTCGCCTTTCCTTTGGTTCTAGCTCCTCCACAACAGGTTCCCCATGTTCTCGGTTGCCCCACCCTAGGGTCTGGTGCCACCGCCTCCCCCTTTCTCTCCAGGCCTGGGGTGGCAGTGGCTTCCTGCTGGTGCTAGTCTCTGGGTTGTCTCACTTCTCCTGTCAGTTTCCCAGCTCCTCCATCATCTGAGCAACCAGCTTCCTGCATTCAATCCCCTCTGGTTCCAATAGGAGTGATTTCTGTTTACTAGGTTGGACCTGACCAGTTCCCATCTGATTGCCATATAACCTCCCTGGGTGCAAATCTGCAAAATGAGGTGATATTAGCACTCACCTCAGAGAGTAGTTCGGGGCAGTAGATGAGTCAATATGTGTAAAGAGCAGAGCACCACCTGGCACATAGTAGGTGCTCAATAAATGCCTGGGTGTTATTGTTAGTGAGCTGTGCCTCGTCCTGTTCAATCTCCCTCTCTCTGCAGGTAACCACACCAGGCCTGAAAACCCATGCAGAGTGCTCTCATTGAAAAATACACCTTGTCACCTCACTGTATATCTAGAACCCCTCACCCTGTGCAAGCTTATAAAATGGACGGGCAGGGAGGGCTCTGTGGGCAGATGGGCAGACAGTAGGTCCCAGCCTCAGCTCACCAGGAGTTGGCACATCAGGGACGCAGCCTGTCTGCCGCTGGACAGACAAGGCCTTCTGCAGGCTGGAGGGGCAGGAAGGGCATTGATAAGGGCAGTGGCTCTGGGTGGGCCGTGAAAGACTCTGTGAGAGTGGACATGAGAAGCCGAGCGAGACCGCACCTCCAGGCTCCTCAGCATGGGCGTCCTGGACCAGGCTAGAGTGAACCATGCGGGGGCTTCAGTCTGGGGGTGTCAACAGGGGCCCCCAGCTCCTCGGTCACTTGCAAAGACATGGAGAAATCCACTGCCATCATAGTTCAGAGCCGAGACTGAGGCCCAGGCTGGGGGAGCGACTTGCCCAAAGCCTTTGAGGTGGAATTAGAACCCGATCTCCTGATTTTGCTCTTGGATACATTGAGCAGAACAGCCTCCTTCAGTTTCCCAATAAAAACAATGTCTCCGTAAGGACAGCCGCCCTTTACCTTGTCTAGGGCCTACAGTTTACAACACCCATCTCATTTGTGCTGGGAATAGTATTTTGCAAGTATAAAATCAGTGTGCTTTAATCTCCCCTCTAAACTGCAGCCCCACTCAGCCTTCCTCCAAGGCAGAGCCGTGAGCTTGTCATCCAGTGGGGAGGGAAGGGCCTGCTTCGAACAGAGACTGTGGTCTAGAGGGGCTGGGGAATCCACAGGGCTTTGAATCATGGCTCAGTCACTGTGACCGTGGGCAAATAACTTCTCCAGCTTTTCATCTGTGTCCAGGGGTGGTAACACTGCCTCATTTGTAGAGCAGTTGGGAGGCGGGCAGGGCCTGGCGCAGAGTAAGTGCCTGGTAGGTGTAAGCAGCCCTGGAGGACTTGCTCATGGGACTCACAGAGGGAGCCTATCAGCCGGAATGGGGAGCCTGAATTCTTGTCCTGGGGCTTTAGGACAAGGGAGGGAGCAGGGGATGGGCATGTAGGTAATGAGACCTGCATCCGATCTCTCTCTCCAAGGAGAAAGGCATGCTGGGTTGATATAGGAGACACCGAGGGTGGAGGGGATGCTGACTCCCTTCCCCTTGAGGACTCCCAAGCTGCTCCTGCTCCGTGTGGGGTGGCTGCACTGAAGTCACCTGGGTCCTGGAGTATGGTTAAGAGAGAGTGCATCGCCCGGCCGGGCGTGGCTCAGCAGTTGAGCGTCGACCTGGGATCCAGGCGATCAGGGTTCGATTCCCGGTCAGGGCACATGCCCGGTTGCGGGCTCGATCCCCAATGACTCTTTCATCATTGATGTTTCTGTCTGTCTCTCTCTCTCTCTCCTTTCCTCTCTCTGAAATCAATAAAGATATATTTAAAAGAAAAAAAAAAGAGAGAGAGGGCATGAATTTGGGGCTCCAAGCACCCCTTGCTTCCTCTGTGCTTAAGATGGAGCCATGAATTTAGGCAAGTCTGGCTGGGGAGTTTTCTAGAGAGTTCAGAGGGCAGGACCTCAGAGCATCCTCAGCATCATCAAGAAGCTAAATAGGACCAGTTCTACATGGAGTGTTAAGATGGCCCAGCCCTGATGGAGTGGAGAAAGAACGTGCCAGAAGATTATCACCTGGCCCAGCGACAGTGAAAGGTCTTTTGACTTAGGGTGGACCACACCACCCATCTGGTTGGGCACCAGCCCACACACACCGAAGACTAGCTTGAGGCCACCAGATGTGCCCATCCCTCCCAGTGCCACACAAGCCACTGCCCTTCCACATAGGTGTCCTGGAGAGCAGGAGGGAAAGAGAGGTAGAAAATCGAGAGATCAGCACTTTGTCCCCCCAAAACTGTGTAGTTCCTTTAAAAAACTGTTTAAATCATTGAATCATGCCTAGATTATTGTATTGTATAAAACTTACCCTTCCCCCCCTTTGCCCACAGAATAGGAACACATGAGAGAGCTCTAATCAGCTAACAGGAAAGGAAGGGGCCTCTTGCACATCTGAGGACACTGGGAGTCCATCTGTGGCCTTGTCACACATATTATCTTGTCTGATTCCCATATATGCTGGAGAATGGCCGTCACTGGGGTCAGCCTAGAGTGGCCATATGGTCTGGGATGACAGAGGCCACAGTGGTGTGCCCAGGATCATCTTCATTCTCACCATTTCTGCTGCCAGAGGCTCTGGAGGCCATTAGCTCCCGCTTGCTCTTCCCTCTGTGCTGGGTTTTGAGCTGGGCCGAGTTTGGGGACTGAGTAATTGAGGCTGAGATGAAGGATATCCTGGGGGAAACAGCTCAGGGTTTGGAACTACCCAGATCAGATCTGGGTTGAAATCCCAGCCTTGCTACGTAGCAGCCGAGCGACCCTGGGGAAGCAACCCGGCCTCTTTCAACTATGAATGGAGGTAATAATAGCACCAACTTTGCAGTTTGGAAGTGAGAGGTAGAGGTGTATGTAGAGCGCTACTGGGCATAATAGGCACTCAGTAAAGGGGAGCAAGTTGAAGAATGAATGAATGAATGAATGAATGAATGAATGAACGAATGAACGACTAGGCCATGTGCAGAGGTAAGCACAGCGCATGGATCCTATGCTGAGAGTCAGCACAACATAGCATTTAAGAGTGAGGCTTCTAAAGCCAAATGGTAAAATATCACTTACTTGCTGCATAACTCTGGAGACATTACCCAACCTTCCTACACCTCGGCTCCCGCGCACAGCGGGAAGGAGGGTAATGACACCCACGGATGGGGTGCCGTGAGGATTTAATGAGTTAATGTAGGTAAACCTCTTAGAGCGGTGCCGGGCCAGAGTAAGTGCTCCATAAATGCTAGCAGTTATTATTATGACACATTCCACTCCGTTCCTACCTGTGCCCGGCACCACGCTGGGGCCATGAGGGATATATGAGGAGTGTAAGACATGACATCTGGCCTCAAGGAGCGCATTGGAGAGGCCAGGTGTGCTTCCCAGGAGCAACCGTGCTCGGGCTGGCAGAAGGGCAGGAGTGACACTCATGTCACCAAGGGCCCAGGGGAGGTGCAGGTGGCAGTTGCCACAGGGAGCAGGGCAGAGGGGGCCGGAGGGACCGAGCGAGGCTTCGGGGAGGTGCTGGAAGGGTGGGTGGGGTGCGCTGTCCGATTTTCTCACGTCTGCTCTCTCCTCATGGTTTCTCACCACGAAACACCTACCAGGTAAGCCAGTGACGATGAAGCAGACAAGGGCTGCCTAGGAGCCCAGGCCTCTGGGGCCTTTTCCTCGGCTTCAGCTTTTGAAGAAGAGAAGACTTTGGATAATTTCCTTGGAGCTCGGAGGCCCAGTCTCCTTCGACTGAAGTGGGGATGCCAGCACCTACCCTTCCAGCCTCGCAGCGCGTGGGGGGGTCAGATAAGCCTAGAAGGAAGGACCCGAGGGGCTGCGACAGCCTTCCTATGAATTAGCCAGTGGGGGAACCATCAATCCTTGAAGCCACTGGGCAGAGAATTCAGGCACGACTCCCTAAAGGAGGTTTGGGGTACTTTCAGCCCTGCTTTGGGGAGGGGAAAGTCACATCATCACACAGGCCTAGAGATGTCCTATATGGTTTCCCCAAAGCCTTTGCATTAACCAGGGGGCAAAGAGCTGGCGCTTGTGCCTTTCCTGGCCCACAGGTACCTGTCCCAGGATGTCATGGCTGGTGAGGACAGAAGCAACCAGCCCGAAGTTTCTTACAGAAAGGCACTGTAATCCAGGCCAGGCAGCTTTGCTGGGTGGTGACCTTCCTTCTCTGTCCCCAGAGATGCTGGTCTTGGGGGCCCCATCTGCTCATCCCCAACCCAGAATTCAAACTCGATCACCTTCCATTCAGCTTCGGCATTGCAATAAATAGTTGTGGTGTGCTTCTGAGGAGAAAAAAAATCCAGCACTTAAAATATTTAGCCTCTCAGAGATAATTATTCATGAGGCCTTTGTGGAAGGATTAGCGTCTCCCTCAAGGCCGAGGGCCGCCTGCCGGAGAGAACTCGCCGCACTGCCCTTTCTTTCCCTGTTGTCTCTTGCTTTATCTTTTATTTCCTCTTTGTATTTATGAATCCTCAACACATTCAGGATTAAAACATTACAAATGTTGGTCAACAGAACACGGAAAGGGCCTTTCTTGTCTTAGCTCATCAAGGGAGGAAACTACTGATGGGCAGATGGACCTGGAGATGAGTTATCCTGCAGAATGCAAGGGCCTGGAGGGGCATCAGTCGGGGTGGGGGACACACAACCCTGCCCCAGGGAGCCCCAGTCTGAGGGAGACACAGCCCTGCCTCAGGGAGCCCAGTCTGAGGGAGAGATGGCCCTGCCCCAGGGAGCCCCAGCCTGAGGGAGCCCCAGCCCTTGCCCCAACAGTGCCCCAATTTGAGTGCGGAGACAGCCCCTGCCCAGAGGACTTCCTGCCTGATGGGAGACTTCATTCTGATTTGGGAGACAGTGTTCTCAACCTCAGTGGCTTTCTACTGGGAAATGTGTTTATGAGTTCCATTTTTTCAATGGGGAACTGAATTCATTTATTCATTAGCCATGTATTTATTCATTCATTCAACCATATTTGTCAAACACATGTTGCACTTTTAGAGCAAGCTCTGATAAGCATAGTGCTTAAGGGATTCACCTAAAAGAAAGAGACAGAATCCTGTCCCTGAAGAACACTAGTCTCATTTAGGAGGCAGCTGCTTAAGTGTTTTGAAATCAGCTGTGATTAGTGGTATAACCAAGACAAGTCCATGGTTCTGGGAAGGGAGATGGGCTGCCCTTCTGTTTTCAGGAGCAGAAGGATCGAAAGGAGATGCCTCAGGGCCACCAGCTCAGAGGCCAAGAGGAGGCTGAACTGCTTGGGTGCTGCGTAGGCGGGGGCGGGGTCCTTCAGAGCCAGGGCTGAGGCCCTCACTCTGCCAGGCTGGTGCCTACACATTGACTGGGGCACAGGATGGCACGGAGCAGCCAAAGTGCTCACAGCTAGCCTCCCCGGATTCTGGCCGAACAGTTCTGTCCAGGCACAGCCGATGCTCCCAGTGCCCACCTCTTAGCATGCCCCTTTCTACGTCATTTCCACATACAATGATGCCCCTTCCTGCAAGCGGGTGTGGTCGCTGCCTGGGCGCTTTCTCTGGCCCCTGGAAGAGCCACACTGGGCCCTTCTGCAGGCGGGAAGTTACCCCGGGGGGTAGCCCTGGCGATCATGAATGGCAGTTGGTCTTAAACACCCAACTCTGAGGCGTGTCTCCCAGTCTCCCAGAGCTGCCCCGTGGGGTCAGGTTCCAGTTGCCACAACAGTAACTGTTCCTTGTGTTGGCTTCTTTCCCTTTCTTATCTTGTCTCTTGTTTACGGGTGCTTTTTGGGGTCACCTCCTAATTAAATTCCTTGTCCTGGCATCATTGTCTTAGAGTCTGTTTCTAAGGAACTCAGACCAAACGCTTGAGGTGACCGGCTCTCCCTGCTCTCGTCCAAGAAGAGAGAAGATGTCACTGTTACTGGACTGGTTCGCTGGGGAAGTTGGCCCTGCCCTGCAAGGCCCAGGACCTCCAGGCTCTTGACTCCCGCAGGAAAGAATTCAAGGAGTTGGAGTGAGAGTGAAAGCATGTTTTATTCGGGTAGAAGGAAAGAGGCGAGCCCGGCCGGGCGTGGCTCAGGGGTTGAGCATCGACATGGGATCCAGGCGATTGGGGTTCGATTCCCGGTCAGGGCACATGCCTGGGTTGTGGACTCGATCAATGACTCTCTCATCACTGATGTTTCTATCTCTCTCTCTCCCTCTCCTTTCCTCTCTCTGAAATCAATAAAGATATATTAAAAAAAAAAAAAAAAAGAAAGAAAGAGTAGAGGACACAGGGGCCTGGAGACAAGATCAGGGTGGAGCCAGCTGCTGCCCTCTGGTTGCAAGTCTCACAAGCGAAAGGACAGGTCCCCCTGGATGTGGGCAGACTCACAAGTGAGTTGCGCACTGAGTCGGTCAGTTCTTGCAGTTTTGTGTCTCCAAGAGTAGGTTGTTTCTGAACTTTGTGGCATCCAATGCTGTCTCTGCCTTCTGGTTTTGGGGGGTCTTGTTCCTAATGAAAGTGCCACGGGGTTTGTCTTCCTTGGCCTCCCTTCTGCTTGTGGGGCCAGTGTTCACTCTAATGATGGGACATGAGCTTTGGGGTCCTTCTCTGGTCAATTTTCCCTTCATTTGGGTTGATCTGGTTTTAGCCAGTCCTTGCTTTCGTTGACTTCTGTGACCACGGGGGGAGTTTCCTGCCATAAACCCTTTCCCTTCCATCATGGGTGGAGGTGGGGCTCTGGTGAGGGGACCTAGGGCCTTCTCAGCCTGTGATGTCCCTACTTCCATATTCCACCTGTCAAGGGTTTTCCTAACTTCTTTCATCCTGCTTCATTTCAACGAAGAGGCGGGCGGGGCGGGGGTGGCAAACAGGGAAAAAGAGGAAGCTGCGTTTTACTGTCACTGTTCCAGCACCTGGCATAGTACTACACACAGGATGAGAGGATGCACGCTCCCAAAATACTCTGTTGTGGGGGCTAAGCAACGTTAATACTTTTCCTCCCACCTTCTAAGTTCTGGCTGAGCCAATCATCAAATAGAAATAGACTAACAGGAAAAAATCAAGTTTTAATACACACGTGGGAAATTCATATAAGCACGAAGACTCCAAAGCAACATTGTGTGTAAGACACTTTTGGACAAAGAAGTAAAGGTGGGGCAGGAGTGAGGTCTTAGATTTCAGCAGTGAGAATGGGAGATTTACAGGTAGTTGAGGAAGAGGGGAACACACATGGCGGGAAAACCTTGCCAGGCAGCTCAGAAACAATGGGGCTCAGGGGTATCTAGCTGACAGACCCCTGCCTAAAGCCCTCTATTTACTTAATTCAAGTTAGGTTAAGGCAACACCCTAAGATCTCCTTCCTGAGCCAGGTTTCTCTGTCTGAATGTCTTGGGCAGGAAAGGGGGAGGGTCAAAGGTTCTAAATCTTTTGTTTCTTGATAAACAGCTTAAAATTAGTACCCCCAGAAAGCAGCTTCAGGGTGGCACAGCTGGCTCCCTTCACTGTTAATTGAATAAATTAAGTGCACTCTATCACCAACTTGCTGTGTGACCTTGGGCAAGTCACTTCACCTCTTTGAGCCTCACTCTGGCCATCTACAAATGAGGGATGATAACTTGCCTACTTGGAAGGAATGAGATAAGAGTCGTGAATGAGCTCTGTGATTCTAATGGCGTCTGAATTGTAAGAGGTGTAAGATTAGAAAGCTGCCTCTTATCCTTACGGCTGTTTTTCAAAATGCCAAACTAGGAACATTCCAGTGGCTAAAAAGCAGCATCAATTTTCTCACTGAAATTCTTTTATTGAACAAAGTGAGTAATCTCAGTGGAAGGCACATGCATTCTATTTTCTACGGGATTCATTAATGTGGTTTTCATTTTGAATTAAAAACATGCAATTTCCAAATATTTATTCTGAAATGGCTCCATGCCAAAAAAAAGGCTGCTCCTCACCAAGCTTCTCATTTAAAGCCAAGAAAGCAGACCAAGGAGGTTGTGCCGTTTCCACAAGTCTGATTGGAAAATTCATTCATTCTGCAGATACTTCATGAGCACAGGCTCTGGCCAGGCACTGTGCTGGGTGTGGGCCTGCCTTGTGGGGCCCACATGGGCCTGGTCTTGCTGTCACTGAGGAATCAGTCTCACGGGGCAAGGGCATGAACAGAATAGTTGCACTAAGGGCTGACTAGTAAGTGCTATGACATAAAGGAGTGTGTTTCTTCAAGAACTAACACAGTGGACCTAAGCTAGGATGGGGGCTGACAGAGAGAGAAGGTGCCCTAGAAAGGCTGCTGGAGCTGGGCTCTGAGGCGGTATTTGGGAGAAAAAAAGCAGGAGAGTCTTCAGAGGAGACAGAATATGCACTGACCCTGTGGCCCCAGGAGGTACATGGTGAGTCTGAGGAAGTAAAAGAAGGTCTTTGGGGCCACAGCATGGAGAGTGAGATGTGGGGAGAAATGAGGCTGCAAAAGTGGGCAAGGGGAGACCACGAGGGGGCTGGGAGGCCACATTAGAGCTAAGAGTGGAATCCAAGGCTTTTTTTTTCTCTTTTTCATAATACCCCAAATTATATTATGAAAAGTTCTAAACACACAGAAAAGAGGCACCCTGGACACCCACATACCCACCACCTAGGTTTTACAATTAGCATTTTGAGCCATTTGTTTTTTTCACATATCTTGCCATCAACTCATCCCTTACCCTTCTTTTAATCATCGTGTTTTTTTGGTTTTTTTTTGGCACTTCAAAGTGGCAGACAGCGGTGCATTTCAGTCCTAACCACGCCAGCACGCCTCTCATGTCACTGACAATGTGTGCAGCTGTGTAACCCAAATCCTCGTAGTGACACAAAACGTCCCCTCACCCCAGGAAGTTCCTATGTTCTCCTTCTCAGCTAGGGCCTGCCTCAAGCGCCCAGGCAACCAGTGTCCTGATATTTGGCAGCATACATGAGTTTTGCCTAGTCTAGAACCCCACGTAAGAGCACTTGGTGTACCCCCTTTTGAGCACTGCTGCTTTCATTCAGCTGTTTGCGGTCCATCCGTGCTGTTTCATGTACCAATAGTTAACTCCTCTTGTTGAATAGGCCATGGGATGTATATATACCGCGATTCGGTTATCAAGTCCGTTATTAAAAAACATTAGGGTTGTTTCCAGTTTTGAGTAATTATGAATAACGCCACTATGAGTGTTTTTGTAAGTGTTTTTGAGGATGTGTGCTTTCATTTCTCTTGGGTAAATACCTAGGAGTAGGACTGTTGGGTCAGGGGGTTAATGTAGGCTTCGTTCCATAACAATCATGCAGACCTTTTCCAAGGTGGCTGTACCGCTTTGCGTTCCCACCAACAGTGGAAGAGAAGTCCAGTTGCTCCAAGTCTTCATCAGCTCTTTGCGTTGTGAGCCTTTTAAATTTTTTAATTGCTGGATGTGTAGTGATAGTTCATTATGGCTTTAACTCATATTTTTCTCATAGTTAATGATGCTGAGCACTTTTCCCATGTGCCTAGGGACCATTTGCATTGCCTTTTGGTAAGCTGTCTCTTAAAATTTTTGCCTGCATCTAAGTCCTTTGTCAGATATAATAGTAATTATTTATTCAACAAATTCTTACTGAGCCACTACTCTGGGCCAGGCCATGTGCTGAACCGGGCAGTGTGGGTCTGCCTTGTGGGAAGTCACAGTTCAGGCCTCCTGGCTGCCACGTCCAGGGCACTTCCCACAAAACGCACCATTTCCTTCAGAGGACAGCTCTGGAGTCCACATGTCCCCAGGATCCTTGAATTAGCAGGAAGGGCCTCAAACTGAGCATCGCATGATCTGTTTTTGAAACTCCGCTCAGCCGCTTACTTGCTGTGTGACTAGGGGCAAGTTGCCTAACTTCTCTTGAGTCTCGTTTGACTCAGCAATAAAAACAAAAATTTAAAAAAACCACACACAAAGAACCGACTCATGGATTTACTGCGAAGATTAAAGGAGGCAGAAATCCTGGGCATCCAGCAGGCCCTTGGCCAATGTCATTCCTTTTCTCTTTCCCTTCCTTGAGGACAAGAGGCTGGCTTAACCCTAAGCTGAGGCCAGTAAGGCTCTTCCTGTCCCCGCCAGGCTCTAATGGAGAAATGAAATGGATGACAGCTCTAACAAAGTGGTGAGCGGCTCACTTTCCCAGGGCTGTTGCTCAGTGGCCCTGCTTTCCAGAAAGAATGAGGTTTCCTGGGCTCGCTAATGGAGTATGTTTTTAATAGGCTTCCTGATTTCTCTCCACCAGCAAAGGGCTGAGGGAGAGGCACCCTGACCTGGGAGTGAGAAGACCGGGTTCAAGCCTGGCTGGTCTCTAACCAACGACATGTTCCCGCCAAGTCCCCCCTCCCCTTTGGTATAAAATCAGGGGTAGGGGGTGGGGGTGGGACAAAGGAGTTTCTGAGGTGTCTTCCAGCCCAAATATTCTGTGTTTTCAAGTTTCTTGCGCCTCTGACAGATGCTGGACCACGGCTGGGAGAAAGATTTCAAACAGAATTGGCCTTGGAGTCAGGAAGCATTTATTAAGCATTTTTGTGTATTCTTGTTTTGAGGAATGTTGTGGCAAGAGAAGAAGCAGAGGCACAAGGCTACTCTTAGATGCTGCATCACAACTCAGAGAGTCTCAATCGGCTCTAGATTAACGGAAGGGAAAGTGGGAAGTGCTGACAGAAAAGATAGCAATGACCTTAAAGCAAACAAACCAAACAACTGTTCCCTTGGTTGGCTACCCAGCTGTCTCCGCGCTCAGTTTCCCTTGATCCAGCTCCTTAACTGTTAAGACCTGATGATTCTCTTGATTTACCCAATTGATGAAATTGGGACAGGCGTACTTTTCTCTATTTCTGCCTAATTAGAAAACATATCTCTGTTGACTGGCAGCCCTTCTCGTAAGGGTTTTGAAGGTAGGTTGTTTTTTTTTGAGATTCTGTGTGGGTGAGTGAGATGAAAGCCGTATCTTTTCTCTTATGTATTAATTCGGTAGATCTAAAGCTTCATGGAAGGGATTTATACAAAGTGGTTGAACAGGAGGCAACAGGAGAGGGGCTGCGCATTCAGGGAGAGGCTTCCTCGGGCCCAGCCCTGGGGGCCCAGCCCGGGGAGCCCCTTGGGTCCGGCTGCGTGGGGTCAGTCCCAGGCGGGGTGCTGCACAGTGCTTTGAGCTGCCGTTGTTACTTCCTAGCCGGGAGAGTTGGGGCACATCGCTTAACCTCTCTGGGTCTCAGTTTACTCAGCTTGTAAAATGGAGGTGGTAATGCTGCCAATCCCGCCAGATCAAGGACTGGAGGGGCAGTGAGAGTGTAGAGCACTCAGCCTGGTGCCCAGCTTGTCCTGGGCTCCGTGTCCATGCTCACTGTTAGCATTACCGTCCATGCCTCGGTGCTTGGGGAACTGTCCTGGAAGCCACAGACCCAGGGAGGCCCCCTCACAGCAGCCACTTGGATGCAAGGCCAGTTGGGCAGGTAGACACCTGAGAGCCAGCCTCAGGGTCCTTCTCGCAGGCCTTTTCCCTGGGGATCCCTCTCTGCACCTTCCCTGAGGCTTTATCCTCAAGGGACAATTTCTCCAACAACCTTTTCCTTCTGAAGCTCCCAGGCTCCCTTTGTATGTAAATCAGATGATTGGATGTCCTAGTTCATGAGGCCACAGAGAATGTTGAAACTGCCTTTTACATTTCAAGGGGAGGCAGAAGAAACACCAGCCATGCAGAGGGATGAGATTTTCCACCCTCCCAGCCCCACAACCTCCCATCACCAGGCATCAGGACTTGGGGGTGTGTGTGTGTAATTTCCTAGTCCAAAGGCTCTCCCTAAGACTGTTTCCCAGGGGCCTCACTTAACAGGGTCCTTGTCTTCTTCCATCAACGCCTCTCAGGGCTGACACTTTCTACCTCTCTATGCCTTTTGATACCTGCAGTAAATGCTTCCAACAACAGGGAGGGGAAAGGGCCGCCCGGATGCCTGTTCCCATCACACCGCCCTTTTCCTGCTTAGGACAGACTCACCGCAAGTCTCAATGGCTTTTCAAATAAATAAGATGCTACAAAACTCAGAGACTATCAAATTCTTCTAGACGCAATTTAATGTGTCCTAGAGGTTCAGGGAAGCACACTGGGCGCCTCCAGGAACCCGGGACGCCGCTGCTGTGCTGATGGCACAGGAAGGAGATGGGCAGAGCTAATGGTCACTCAGGCTCCCAGGAGGGGGGGGATGGGAAAGTTTCCCGCACTCTCCCAGGTTATCTGCTTATGAAAATGGTGCTTGGGTTTCAGAGTCAGAGATGGGCGGAGCTCATACAGCACCTTTGGGGATGTCAGGACACATGGGCCTCCCAGTTACCAGGTAGCCAAGTCACAGCGAGTCATAAGAGCTACACCTGAATTCATGCTCTCAGCAGTTTTTAGACACACACACACACACACACACGTGTATATTAGCATCTCATTCAGAGCTCATAAACCCATAAGTTAGGTATGTCTCCTGTTTTACAGATGAGGAGATGGTCGCCCAGTGATGTTAAGTGGCCCAAAGAACTATAAATTGGGGAGTCTGAACCCAGGCCATCTGGCTCCCGAATATGTGTTTCAATCTTTATTTACTGAGCCTCTGACAGGTGCCTGGCATGCTCTTAGGTGCCTTAGAAGTGTCAACTCAATTGATGCTCACATCCCTATGTTGTAGGCTGGTCCACTGAAGGTCACACTGCTGGTCAGCTCCTGCCTTCAGGACTGCCATGGCCCATCGTGATAATTAAACACGTTTACACATGGGTATTACATCAGAAGGGGAGAGGTGAATGTCAAAAGAAAGGGAAAAACAAAACGCCAGGGGTGCATAGGAAGGAGTGAGCTCTCCTCTGGTCGGAGGTGGGGGAATTTCTCAAGATGCTGCAGGAGCAGGTGTTTGTTTCTGGAGAGAAAAGGCCACTTCTCTACTCCGCGCCCGTGCCCTTGCTCTTGCTGTGTAAAGTCACCTCCACCTTCCCCACCCCACTTTCCCTCCCACCCCAGACCATCTCCTCTGGTCTCCACAGAAACGTTTCTTCCTTAGAGAGGCCTGGATTGAGCCCCTGGGTCAGGATAACTACCCTTTCCTAAGCCCTGCCCCTCATCCTTCCATTCCGGACATCATATGAGGATTGTCCATGGTTTCTTACCTGAGGACCTGTGAGCTCCATGGGGCAGGAGGACACCAGCTTGCCCTCCTCCATGATCTACCCCCTGTAGAAGGGGAGATTGGAGTGCTCAAACCATCCCACCCCAACCAGCCAGATGAGCTCCTAACTCAAGGAGCTGCAAGAGAGCTTGGGGTTGAACAGTGTGTGGCTGGGAGGCTTGAGCCTCCAGGGGAAAAAAGGGGCCTCTCTGCTCAGTGAAACCCTGGGCCATTTGTAACAGCATTGGCTTGTTAGAGAAGTGGACCCCAGGCCCACCCAGGCTTGCTAATCAGAACCTGCCTTTTAACAACACCCCCAAGTAATTCTTGGTGCGCACATGAAAACACGAGAAGCATTGGTGTCAGAAACTATAAAAGAATGGCTGAGGCTGCTCTGGACTTTATGGGGTTGGCTGGTTTCACAGGTCTAGCATGCAAGGGTCAAGTTCAAAAAGGTAGATGTGCTGAATCCCAGGTTAGTGTCCAGAGGTGGGAAAGTTGGAGCCCACAGGCAGGATTGAACGTGACCCCTTGACAAGGGTTGCTTGCATTCTCTCTCCCTCCCTGTGTGTGGAAGTCCCCGGCCTTCCCTGGTTGGGGAAGCTACCGTGCAAGGGTTCACTCACGGGGTGTAAGCCACTTTCCGGGAACACTGGAGCTCACCTTTACCCCTGCTTGCTGTGTCAGGTGCCGCCCTGGGTACATGCATGTGTCATGTGCAGCCTCAAATTCTGACTGTTCACAGCTCTTTTACACACTCAGAACACTTTGCAGAACCCAGTTCTCTGCTGCTGTCCCTCTCCACTTATCCTAGACTTAATTATTTCAATGTGGTCCATTAGTGGTTCCATATTTAATTGTTCAAATTGAATGAATTATTAGTCTAGTAACAAATAATCAACTTTAACAGCTGTTATGAACATTCAAAATGGATAGATTATTTCATTCTATAACACAATACCAATATTTACCCATCAATGGAGAAGTTGTCCCTATAAGACACTCACTCTTTTGACCTGCTCTTTACTGTTAGCAAATATGAGCTAATTAATTTATTATGTGACATAAATACGAGAGGGAGGGGAAATGCAGTTAACTTATGTGCCATGAACGAGTTTGCTCAACTCTCTGCTGTTCCCCTCCTGCCCTCCCACTCCCACAGCTAGGGCACCCCAAATAGTCATCTTTTCTCTCCCTCCTCCCCTCCACCCCCCGCATGACAAGGCCTGAAGCTTAATTAAGTCTCCTCAGCAGCCTGTAGAAGCAAGGAGGTTGCGAAGGTAGATGACGGACCGTGCCAAGCTCTCGCATGTTCTGGGGGGAAGAGCCCAGGGCGGGCTCCATGGGTTGGTGGAGAATGGATGGTCCCTCCTCTTCTCTCCAGGCGTTTGCCCACAGGGGCTGCTAGTGGAGCCTCCTGTAGAGCCAGAAGCCGGGCAGCCACACTGAATAAGAAAAGCCCCCGTGAAAACAGTTCCTTTTATTACACAGGGGCTGTGAAGGGCACAGATGCAAGTATTGCGTTCCACGTGCGTAACGCACCGCGCAGGTGACATCTGCTAAGAATGACGCGCTGGGCTCGCTTCTCCAGCTGAGAGGGTCGGGAACAGTACTCCGGAGCTGCCCCTCATATAAACAGTAATGTAGGTGTGTCCGTGTTGTGTGTGTGTGACGTGCACATGTGTGACATGTGCACATGCACGTGTATGTGGTGAAGACGCAGAGCTCTCCACTCGCTGAGCGCGTCACTCTTTACTCAAATGCCTGCTAGAGCTGCTGTGGTGCTGAGGGCGTGACAATACACAGAAACAGAGGAAATCTGTCTCCATGGAGCTTATATTCTATTCTCAGGGGAAAGAAAGACCACGTGCACTCAAAGAAAGAAACAAACAGATATTAAGAACGAAAGAAAACCAGCAGGGGGAGGGTGTGGAGAGTGACCGGGGCCCTGCCCGCCACACAGCGACCTGAAGAGGCCTCTCTGAGGGTAACAGTTGCACACACCCGAGAGAGGAGAGGGAGCGAGGCGTGGGGACACCTGAGGAACAGCGGCCCGGGTGGAGGGGCCAGCACAGGCCACGGTGCGCACAGGACACAGGACTTCCCTGGAGCGTTTGGGGAGCACCAAGGAGGCCAGGCGGAGAATGGCGAGGGAGAGGGAATGCTGAGTACCCGAAAACAGATTCTTGCAACCAGGGAGCAAAGGAGCTGCAAGGAGCAGGAGGACTCGATCACTTATCAGCCTAATCCCCTCATTCTCTGGTTAAAGTAGAGATAGACCTGGAGGTTGTCTTTTTACTTACAAAACAAACAAACAAACAAGCTGCTCCTTGTTTGTTTATTGACTGATCTTGGTTCTCACTCCCTGCCCCCCCCCCCCCCCCCCCCGATTCAGGACTGGGGTCCTCTCTGGCATTTCCTTAACCTGCTCGCCCAATCTCTGTTCTTCCAGAAAACAACGCACCTGAGAGCAGCAGCCTCGTGTCCTGCAGACCAAGGTGGAGCTTGGCACGGTCCATCATCTGCCTTTGGACGCTCCTTGCTTCTACAGACTGCTGAGGAGGCTTAATTAAGCTTCAGGCCTTGTCATGCGGGAGGTGGAGGGGAGGAGGGAGAGAAAAGATGACTATTTGGGGTGGGGAACTCCGAGGCCCAGGAGCCGTCGAGCGTTTTCCTGGAAGACAGTGGTGAGCAGCCTTGGACCCTGCTGGAGGGTGTCCTGCCAAGGGGGTCCTGGCTTGCCTCAGCTCAGCCCTTTTCCAGGGCTCTCTGAGCACCAGGACCCTCAGAACCTTTTGTTTGTGGAGTCCTGCTGTCTCAGTTAGTATTAGATTTAGTTGCACAGAAAACCCAAGTATTGTGTGGGCTGCTGGCCTAAATGCATTGGGTTTGCTTTTCTCTCATGTGAAAGGAGTCTGGGGTCAGCTTTCCTGACCTGTCAAGAGGGCTCCCTGCTGCCATCGATGTCCCAGCTTCCAGGGGCCTTTATTCCTCAAGGTCACTTCCTAAGTTAAGACGGTCACTGGGGTTCCAGCCGCCTTGTAGAAGTTCGAGGCAGGAGGCAGAAGGAATCAGGGGAGGAAAAAAGAGGACCTATCACCTGAGGAACCACTGGTTTTACTTGACTTTACTTGTTCCAGCCTTATTGACGTATAATTGACAAACCTGTAACGTAGTTAACGTGAACCAGGCGGTGATTTGATATACATGTGCATTGCGACAGATTCCCACAGTCACGTTAGCACCTACTGCCTTTCTTCCTGCCCCCTTCCTCCCTCCCTCTCAGCACATTTCGGGGTACAGTGCAGTATCGTTAAGCTGGGCACCATGCTTGCTTCAGGCCCTCACAGCCACTCGCCTCATAACCGGGAGCCTGTGCCCTTTACCCACGTCTCCCCATTTCCCCCACCCCTGCCTCTGACAATCGTCTCTCTACTCTCTGTTTCCGTAAGTTTGATTTCTTTTTTGGATTCCACCGCGCTTATTTGTCTTTGTCTGGGCTGTTTGACTGAGCAGAGTGCCCTCCATGTCCATGCGCTGTGGCAGTTGGCAGGGGTCCCTTCTTTTTAAAGGCCGAATAATACTCTGCTGCACGTTCGCCCCATTTCTTCGTGCGCCCACTCCCTGGCGGGGCTGTTTCCACACTTGGGCCGTTGTGAATAGTGGTGCCGCAGGGCACACGGGAGAGAACATGTCTCTTCGAGAGAGAGATTTCGTTTCCTTAGGATACCTTTTCAGAAGTGGAATTGCTGGCTCATACGGTAGCTACGGTTTTGCTTTTTCTGAGGCGCGTCCACGCTCTTTTCCGTAGCGGTCGCACCAGCGTCGCTCCTGCCGGCAGCGCCCAGGGCTCTTTCTCTACTCGGAGGGACCCTCTTCACAAAGCTTTCCCGAGAGCCCGCCCCCACCCCGTGACTTTCTTTTATGGTTCATTGGCCACCTCTATGCGCAAGGAAGGCTGAGAAATGTCAGCTTGCTTGATTGCTAGTGTTTAAGTGACACGTTGCCATTCTAAAGAAATTTCGATTCTGATAGAGGGACACTGGATATTTGGTATTAAATCTCTGTCGCTTAATGCAAAGGCATAAACCGACTCAGGTACCTGTCCCAGGTCCACGGACTCAGGTGGTAGATGGCAGGGATTGGGCCATCCCTTGATGTCCTGGCTGTGCCTGGTCTCATGCTTTCCAGGTGGACTTTTCCTCAGAGGGCTCGGGGGGGGGGGGGGAGTGGGGATGAAGGAGGTGTAAGGAGGAGATGGCGGGGGAGGTTCAATGGGAGGCTCCGGCAGGCTGTGTGTACCTGTGGCTTCGATTCTTGTGTCCTGGGCTCTGTTCTGTCACCCAGCCCGGTGGAGCAGGGCAGGGCCCAGCAGTGACAGTCTGGCCTCTCACAGGACTGAATTTCCATGGGAGGCGCTTTAACATTAAATATTCCGCAGTCCAATTTTGAGGGCAACAGTCAGAAAGAATCTGGGTTGCTAAGCAACCGGCCATTAACAGGGAATTAGTCACTCATCTCCAAATGTCCTGTCCCACTTCCATTCCACCTCTCCCGTTTGTCAAAGACACACACACACATGCACACACAAACACAGGCGCACACACACACACAGTGATATGACTGAGTGCCCACCAGGACCTTCTAGAGAGAGAATTCACATTGCTGGGCCCTCCTCCAGGTCAGGGATGCCCCAGCCCCCTCCCTCTCTCTGCCCATCTATCTGCCTATCCTCCGGAGGCTTCCTACCCCCACCCACTGCCCCAGTCACAGGTCAGCCTATTCACCCAGTGGGCCCTGGTGTCTGTTTGTGATGTCCCTTCTGTCTCCTGGTCAGACTGGGAGCAGGGCCCGTTCTCCTCCATGAAACTGGAGACTCCCTACGAGTCGCAGTGGTAAGTCTCTTAAGCCTAACCCTGACCTGATCTCTCAGCCCTTACTCAGGCTCCAGCCCAAATTCCAGCCCTGGATTTAGCCTGTTTTTCTCTCTTTAGTATTGAGCTGGGTTGCATCTGTCGTCAAAGGGGAGGGGCCATCGCAGCATCCACTGTGGGGAGGGTGTAGGTCATCGGTGGCCCATAGTGGAAAGGAAAGGAGAGTAGAACAGGCTTGCTCAGCCCCCAGAGTCAGCAGGGCCAGACCAGTGTCCACGACTCAGGCCTCAGTCAAGGCTGCTTCTGCCTCAACCCCACCTCATCAAAAATGAAGCAGGGACCCTCCTAGGTCATCTGTTACCTCCCTCCCCTGGAACATGCCTCTTCTCTGCCCTGGTTGTAATGGGTGATGCTTGGAGGCCTCACAGATACAAAATCTGGAGAGAAAGCCCAGCACACAGGGTCACCATCCCCAGCCTAAACCATATTTCTAGAAAGTTGACCTCACATGTCCACTGACATGGACAACTGATAATCAACTAGTAATGTCCATTGGGCCTGACACTGTGCTAGACTCTAATGTGATCATCACCCCAATTCCCATCCACGGGAAGGAGCAGACACATAGAGTAAAGTCTAGTTGTTATGTGCCCAACAGAGTCATATGAAGTGTCATGGAGACCCAAGAAAGGAACAATTCAATCTATAGAGATCGCGGTGGGGACTGAGAGAGGAATCAAGGAGCAGGTGACATTTTGACTGGGATTTGGAGTATGTGTAGGAGTTTTCCAGAGAGAAATGTTTGGAAGAGTGTGGGGAAGAGGGTATTCCAAGAAGAAGGGACAGCTTGGACACAGGGGATGAGTATTTATAAATAATCACCTTTCAGAATTCGAGAGTCTTGCTTTGGAAGTTAACACTTAAACAACATTGAGATGGGCACGAGGAGGTTCAGGTCTCAGCTCTGCCCCTGACTGGCTGTGCACCCTCAGACAAGTTATGTCACTTCTCTGGGCTTCAGTTTTCCCATCTGTAAAGCAAGGGATTTAGATTTCTGAGGTTCTTCTCAACTCTGACAGCCCATGGTTTTGTGTGTGTGGCGTTCATCTGATGAAGGGGAGAGAAGGGGGCTCAGGTGGGTGTGTGAAGGGGCCGGTGAAGAGCTGGGTCCACAGGCTCCTCATCTCTTCCTCCCCCTTTCACACCCCCAGGACTGCCTCCAGTGTCTTCCTAGGCTCACCTGGCAGCTCAGACCATTTTGAGAGCTGCAGTGACCTTTTCCGAAAATTGCCCATTTCAGAAGATTAACTGCATTTAAAATCAGTGTGGGAGGCTTTTAAGCAGGGACCAGCAGGGGTCCTGGGGTGGAAGGGCAGGCTGGGGAGTGTCCTGGAGACCAACAGGTAGTTCTGAGGCTACCACTGCCTGTGGAGCTCTCTGAGCTGGGGAGTGGGCTTGAGACCAGGCAGCAAGGTTTGGTTTCTCCAAAGTGCTGGCCTATAAGGAGCATTGTTAATGCTCAGGAGAGGAAGGTGATGAGCTGGGTGGAGACACACTTGCCCCGAGTCTCCCAAGCCTCCAGCCTCTCCTGCACAACCCAGTTTTCGTGTCAGCAGATCAGGGAGCTGCCTGGCTGTCTTTCTGGTCCTAGCAATGCATTCCTTCTCGTGATGACAGGAATGTTCCAGAAGATGAGAAAGGCACATTAGTAACACAGAAGGGGTTAGCCTGATAGACTCTTGGGAGACTACTGTAAAGAAAGAATGAGATGAGACCCTGCGACAGGCTAATGCTGTGCTGTTTCTCAGGGTGCTCTCCACCCTGGGGTGCAGGAATGCTCGGCGTGCTGGCACTGAGACTGGGCAGTGCCTCCTACTGCCAGGCAGCGGGGCTCGTGAGACCACTGGCCTGTCTCAGCCTCCCATGATCATGATTTTCAATGACCTTCAAGGCCTTAGGAAAGAGGACAGTCTTCAGCGACAGGAGCAGAGAGAGGAGAACTTGACTCGCTGACCCTGTCCCCCAGGGTGGTCACTGCCTCTTGGCTTGAGGCTTTGAATCTTTAAACCTTTTCTTTCATGTGAAAGAAATGTAATTTCTTTGTCAAATCAAAGCCTCCTTGGCTGTTCAGAGGCTTCTCAACCCAACACCCTTGCCTCGGGCAGAGCAGAACAGGGTCCTGGTGGCTTACTATGGGTGTGCTTATACATATTTAATTTAATTTGTATTTAGCACTGAGCTGTCTGCCCACGTGGGTCCTGTGTGCCTGGATGCTCCTTCTGTGGGCACTGCTGTCTGCAGGCAGGCGTGCATGCTTGTGTATGTTTTCGGCACATGTCCATACGCCAATGGGCTCCAGCATCTGGTTTACACCCTCATGTGCAGGCCTGACTGGGTGGTTCTGGGTGGCATGAGCCTATGTGAAGATGTAAAGGGGATGCAAATGGGCAGAGCAGAGGAGAGCCCACAGAAAGCCCATGCAAAGGGCCCAGGCCACACTAGCATTTCAGGGAAGCTGTTGAGGCTGGAGCCCCAGGGCATGGAGGGCCAGGAAAGCCCAGGTCTATTGAGTTCCAACCTTGCTAGAGGTCTTGGGGGGACTTCAAGAAACCAGTGCCTCTCTCTGCCCTCAATTTGTGCAAAGGATTTCCCATCATAGCCCCTTATTTGCTTATCATGAGCCCTGTAAGCATGTTCTAGCCTCTTTTCCCCATTAGAGCAGAGGCTGGCAGCTGGCTGGCTGGAGAAGGAGGAAGAAGGCATGACCATGGGGGGCTTCCTGGGCAGAGGGGAGGCTGAGGGAAATGGGCACCTGCCCCTTACCCTTCTCAAGAGGGGAGCAGACAGCAGTGGTTCGAGTCCCTAGGTTTCAACCTTAAGGTGGGGTCTCTCCCACCCAGCTTGGAAGTCTAATCTGAAGACAGATGTTAGCTGGAGGGTCTGGGACGTGGAGCATGGGGGTGAGGTGGGCAGAGGGGCTGGACGTAAAGGGACAGGTCTCCTCACCCAGAAGGATGGTGAGTGCTCAGTGTTTACAGGGCCCTTGGGAAGGAGCCAGTTCCCTCCTTGTAGCTGGCTGGGAAGCAGGGCTTGCTCAGGGTTCAAGGATGGGGCTGAAGAACTGGAAAGGGGCAGAAGGGGGCTATTTTCTACAAGGGGTGAAGTGGGGGTGGGGGAAGCCCAAGGGGTCTTGATGCCCCTCTCTTCCTCCCTCCGTTCCTGAGGTCCTTCTTCCCCTGGTCCTTTCTCTCGCCCCTTTCTCCATCCAACTTCTCCCAGCCCAGCTAACCAGGCTCTCTCTGGGCTCCCGAGGGACCACCGTGTGCCTGGCTCCTCTGCGATGGCACCAGAAGGGCCCTTTCCCTGGGACAGGCAGGGGGCGCTGAGGGAGGGCTCCCTCCACCCCTCCCAGCCGCCTTTCAGGGAGGCAGCGAGCTTTCTGATCCCGCAGGGAGGACCGTGTGTAATTAGCATTCCGGGCTGGTCAGGGTGCAGGTACCCGGCTCTGGGAGCTGGGGGATCGCTCCGCTCATCTTCCCCCGTCTCTCACTCTCTTGCGGGTTTGCGTGGATGGCGTGTGGGCTCCCTTTCTGCGTGTTTCTCTCCCCCTGTGATCTTGCTCCTCTCCCCGTCTGGGCCCCAGGCTCCGCGTCTGCAGCCAGTTCTGTCTGCAGCTGCCTCTCAGGCTGTCACTGCCGAGTGGTCCTTTCACTTCTGTTTCTGGTCCTGGTACCCGCCTGCCTCTTTCTGTCTTAAGTGTCTGATCTTGCTTCCAGTCCCTCTCCCTGTCTCCCTCTAGGTCTCTCCCTGTTAGCCTGCTTCCATCCCTCTCTCTCTGCACCTCACCCCACTCCCCTTTTTCTGACTGCAAATGTTCAACTACATGAAAAAGGCCAAGCCCCATGTGCCTGGCAGTGGAAAGTAACGTTGCAACCCAGGAGCACGGCAGACCCTGCGTGGAACAAAAGGCTCCCAAATGCTGTCTCTGCGTGCTGGGCTGACTGCTCTAAAAAAAGAGGAACTCCAGGCGGAGAGGGGGGGCCTGGCTGGAGCTGTGGGCTGGGGGGGAGTCAGGCAGCAGGGGGCGTGAGACGGCCCAGAGCATCTCCTCTCACTCCATGGGCCATTTCCACCTCTCTGCTCATCTGACTCCAGGTCTAAGCCTTCTCTCCATCTGGTCCCCAGAGAATGTTGATGCTCTCGTCTGCTAGGGACCCCCGCCACACACACTCACAAACTCACACTCACACCTAGACCATCAGAATTCTGCCCTCGCAATTCCACAGCTCCTAGCCACAGGTCTGTCAGGGGCAGGTGTCAGGGACAGGTGTCAGGGACAGGTGTGACCTCACAGGTTCCAAATTCCCTTCCTACCTTGGTGAAAACCTGTCCCTCAGAACTAACCTGAGCTGTGCTTTCCCCTGTTTTTACTCTTTCCCTCTTCTTCCTCTCCAGTGGGGAGAGCATGGGGAGAGAATGGAGGAAGGGGCGTTCCAAAAGTAAATTTTCTCTTTTTCACGATTACAAGGACCAGTATAGGAAAAGCGGGCGTGGATTTTAGAGGGAGAGGTCCAGAGTTCAAAGCCAGCTCCCTCCTGTGACCTTGGGCAAGTTATATAATCTCTCAGAACCTCAGTCTCTTCATGTGTTCAATGTAGGTTTATTAATGTCTATTTTACAGGATACTAATGATATCTGTTTTATAGGATAGAAATAATAATGGTGATGATGATAATAATATCTGTCTTACAGGTAACACCTATCTCAAGGATCCAGGTATTAGGAACAAGTGTGGTTGACGACCTGCCTGGCCACAAGCACAGTGGCCTTTTGCAGCAGCAGGTGGCCTATCTTGGACCTGAGTTTCACAGTTTCACTCCTGGGCATCCAGATCGTCCAGGTGGATTCCAGCAGGTCCTGATTGTCTGGTTATATCCGTTTCCAAATGAAATGCAGAATTGGGGTAGCAGGCCCAGCAGGTCCCTACCACATCCCTTCAGCCCTTAACATTGCCTCACATGGGCCCACATGCCAGGGTCAGCCCCCATAACTCAGTCTGAGGGCCCCCTTGGGAGTCTGCTGGGGCAAAAAGAACTGGGGAATTAATGCCCCTGGGAGTAGCCCTCTGTGACTACTGGTGGCTGGTGGATAAACCCCAGCTCCCTCACCCCCAGGGAGGCAAATGTGAAGCTCAGTGCCATGCTGTTAACCCAAGGTCCCTGCACTGAGCTCCAGGCTCCACAGTGTTTCCTGGCTTCATGACACATTCTCTGTTGGCTCCTCACTCTCTCTGTCCCTACCAGAATTTTCTTCACCTCCTGATAACTGCAAGCACCTGCGTCCTTGCCTCGGGCTCTGTTTCTACAGGGAACCAAAGCAAGTTGGCTCCGTATTGCGCTAAGACCATGGGTCTTAGGTCAGGAGCCCTGGGCTCTCGTTTCAACATGGACATAAAGAAGCTGAGGGGTTTTGCCTCTTAATTTTGCTCTTAGTTTCCCATCTATGAATTGGGGCTATTAAAATTCCTTTCCTCCACATCCTAGAGGCTGATGTGAGGATCAAAAGAGATGGTGTAAATGGAAAAAAAAAAGTTAAACCATAAAGCAATGTCAAGTTACCATGGCCATTAGTATTTCATCTTGTCCATTCGATCCAGCATCAAATTAGGAGCGGGGGTCTCTGGGCCACCTTCCCGGCCCCGGCTCGGCCGGGCTCTGATGGGCCTTTCTCAACCGTGCGCCTTTTGTGCTGTGATCCCACGTCCCTCGCCTGCTCCCCTGACTTTGAAGTATTTAAAGAAGCTCTTATTACCGGCTTTGCAATTCCTCACAAGGGGCTTCTCATATTCTTTTTCTGGACATTTGACATCAAGTTTGCATCTGACCTTTTCCCGTGATTAATGATTAACAGTAAAATGTAAATATATGATCAGATTACATACATCTAACTGCTGTCATTCCCTCCGCGCCTCTTTCTCTCTGCTAGTTAGCCATGCAGACTTTTTTTTCTCTCTCCTTTCCAGAACCTAGTCTTTTTGATCCTCAGCGCACATTTTTCCTGGCTTTCAATGAAGATTTTCTTTACATTTTTCAATAGTCTATGGGTTTCTTATGCTTTTAAAATGTTTTTTTTTTAACTTTCTTTTAACGGTTCCTTTCGTTTTTTTCCCCTTTAACACACGCTCTCATTTCCTGCCTTTCTCTCACCAAGACATGGGCAGTGCCATAATGGGCATTTTCGGCTTTCCCACCAGGGGTTGAACTTCAAGGTGCTGGGGTCTAAAGGAGGCAGAGCTTCCCCCACAGATGCTTTCTGCCCAGTCCCTGCCCTTCCCTGGAAAAGAGCCCTGCTCCCTTCCCAGCACCAAGTGCAGCAAGCCTCGTGCCCAGGCCTGTGATGGGCATCTTAATCTCCACCACCACTGGGGACTCGCTTCCTGATCCACTTTATCACTTTTGCCAGCTGCCTGCACTCTCTGCACCTTGTCCCTAATTAATTACACCCTCTGCCACAAGGAGCCACCTCCCTCCTGATGACAGCCTTCATGCCCTGTCAGATGAAGCAAAGCCCTTTCATCTTTCCTGATGGATCCTCTCTTTCTTCATCATTTTTTTCCCTTTCCTGCCAACCCTGGCTCCTCTGAAGATCTGTTTGTGATCCTGGTCCACAGCCGTCCCATGGGGCCTGGACTCTGCAGTGAAATCAAGCTCCGGGTGGCAGGGTGTGGGCCCATCAAGTGGGGCTGGGAGCCCAGGTAGGGGTTTGGTCTTAGGAGGCCCCAGAATCCAGTGTTCTAAATGGTCAGAGGGTGTAAGTGGGGGGGCCCAGGCAATGTCTGGGTGGGGGGAGTGGTGGTGGCCAGAGATCAAAGTTGGGCTTTTGGTGTGGTTGTGGTTACCCACAAACAGTATGTGCCATGGTACCAGGTTCTGCTGTTGTGTCACAAACAGTGAGAGTCCCTGCAAACAGAGGCACAGATGTCACTGGGTTATGCAAACCATGACACAGCCAGAGACACCAACAGGGATAAGATTCAGGAAAGAGCAGCGCAGTGACCGTCTCCGCGTCCATGGCACCCCCAATGCAGACACCACAGCTCTGACCATGATGACTCCACACAGGGACCCAGGCGGTGAGGGGCACGCAGACGATGCCTCCAACAGTGACAGACCCGAACACCCACAGAGGCAGTGCATCAACATGCGGGGCTCAGCAAGCGGAGGGACCAGGAAGCTGGGCTCTGTGACTCCACCACACCCTAGAGACAAAGACACGCACTGGACACAGCACACAAGCAGTTCTAGCCTCTCCCAACAACCTTATGCTCTGCAAATACAACCAAACTCCACAAATGACAAGCAGTGCCATGCTCTCCAAGTGGTGACACAGACAGTGGCAAGCGCTGCAAACAGTCCATGTTCTGCAGATAATGACACACAGTACCGAGGCCTGCAAACGGCCAGTGTAGCTGTGACCAGGGTGCTGGACAGCAAATTGGGGGCCACCGCTGGTTATTTCAGACACGGGCCCAGAGAGCACTCACCCTCCCATCACTTCCAAAATTCCCTGTCTCGCTCTCACTCTCTCCAGTGGTTTAACTCTCCTTTCATTTGAAAGCCTTCACGTGACCTGGCTCTCGGGTCCTGCTTGTTGGTTTCCTTCCTTTCAGAGCTAAGCCTCTCAAACAAAGAAGCAGGCCCCAAGCCCCTTGGAACCTGCTCCTCGCAGGGCTGACCTCTCCACTGAGAGCAGCACCTTCACTCGGCCCTCTCACTGTCCCCTCCTGCGCTTCTGTGGCCCGGCTGCCCACCGCTCCTCAGACTGTCCTCCCGATGCCTGGCGGTGGGATCTGCCCCCATCTGCCTGGAGGAGGGCAGCAGGGGAGCAGGGACCCCCGGATACCCCCGGAGGCAGGTTCTCAGCAGAGGGGCGGGCTGTGAGGACAGGCGCCACAGAGGCCAGAGGGCGGAGGGCCGAGGGCTGTGCCCGGCTGGGCAGCGTAGCTCCCACTGGAGCCCAGCGCTGGAATTTGTGTGTGTCCGACTCCAAGCTGGTGTCACTGTTACGGACTGTTAGGTGTGCAGACCCTTGGCGGGACCTCCTGAATCCTGGCTGTGACCTGCGGGAAATGATTGAACCTCCCTGTTCCTCGGTTTCCTCACCTGGAAAATGATAATAGTCTCCTACCGCTGAGTGCTTGTCTGAGACAGAATTACTGCGTTAATACACATGCCCAGAAGAGCCTGGAAGCTACAACCTCAGCTCTGCTCTGGTCCCAGCTCCTCACCCTCGCCCTGGTCCCCCAACTCAAACCCACGCCGTCTCAATCCCTTCTCAAAGGAGCGGCGGGCCTCCTTCTCTAGGGGCCTGAAGCTCCGCGCTGGCCCCTCTGTCCTGTGTCCACCTGGCTCGCCCCCTCGCCTCCTCAGGTCTCTGCTCAGACATCGCCTCTGCAGAGAGACTTTCTGGGCACCCAGTTAAAACGAGACAGCCCTCGAGTCCCTGTCCCCCCTTACCCTGCTTCTTCATCTTTCAGCATTTGTCACCACTGGCTCCTCACCGGCCTCTTAGCTCCCGGAGGGCCTGGGGCTCCAGGGAGTGGGCTGCAAAGTTAGACAGGAGGGTGCAGAGAAAGCCTTCTGATCCGGGGTCTGTGGGAAGTGAGGGGGGCAGTGCAGCGGCTCCGTGGGGACCAGAATCAGTTGAAGAAGCTGTCACTGGCTCTTCATGCTGGTCTCTCCCCTTAGGACTCGCTCAGCCAGGGCTTGTCCCATGGAAGGTAGAAGGTGAGGTGTCTTTTCCCTACAGCAGCCTTTGGGATGCACACTACCAGCAGCAAGGGAGACGACCTGTGCCCTGGCCCTGCCACTGACTGCTTTTGCTTGTCCCCCCTCAGGACCCATGGAGGTGAACAGAAGTGGGGCCTGAAAAATGCAGAAACACAACTTCCCAGGAGAAAACCACATTCCCCCCGCTTCCCCCATCCCACTGCTGTGAACACCAACAGAGAGTAGTCACACTGTCCCTCGGTCCAGCCTGTCCCCTTTCAGCTGGCCTGCCTATGACACAGTTCCCCCTTCCCTCCTTCCCAGAGAAGCTGGGGCTGGCAGAGAGAAGAGGGAAGCTGACAAGAGGAGGAACAGGCGGAGGGAGATGAAACCAGGGGACACACCGCTTTCTGGACAGCGCTGACCTCAGAGACTCTGGCTCTGCGCCTGGAAGCTCCCAGCTTCCCTCTTAGGAATGGCTCCCTCCAGTGCAGGGGGTTACAGGTTGGTTTGGCCAACAGCCTCTGCTGCCACCCTGGGAATCCCAGTGCTCCAGATGTGCCACGTGGCCAGATGCTGAGAGCTGTCCCAGTGCCCTGGGCTGTGATGTCTGGGAGACAGAGCATGAGGATGCTGTAACCCTCTGGGAGGCACTGAGCAGATAACCTCCTGTGGGCACTTTCGTTGTTGGCAGACTGGTTCCCCTCTGGCCTGCAGCTGAGATCCTGGCTCTACAGTGGGTCGCCTGAGCACCAGCACGATGTTAGCCCTTCAGGCATTGACCACTCGGTGCGAAAATTCATGCATTGGGGAAAACCACAGCTCGGAGCACCACCCAGCCTGTTAACTTTCAGGCTTTGCGTCCCCCAAGTTGGGGTTGGGGGGTGGCTGTGCCATCCCATCAATAGGTCCAGCCTCTTCCTGCCCCAGCCCGCTCCCCAGCCCCCAGTGGCATGGAGAGCTGGCCTCCGCCTGCTCAGAATTCCCTGCTCGCTGGAGGGAATTAAAGCCGTCCGGTAAAAGCCAGCGGGGACAGATCTCAGACTCCGGGAGAGTGTTTTAAACGAGTGAGTAAGCAAAGACCGAGCTGCGGGAACCAGCGAGAAGCTGCAAGAGGAACCTCCAAGCTTCCCCGGGTCACGCGGGGACCAGAAGGGGCCAGGCGGCAGCGGGGCGCCCGCTGGGCGTGGAGCTGGCCCTAAGGCAGACTCGCCCTCGCTCCCTCACCCGCCCTTAGCGGTGGCTCCTGAGCACCTGCGGGGCGCCAGGCTGGCGGCACCGGCCTGTGCCTGAGCGAGGCGGGCGCGGCCGGCAGTGCAGTGGGACGCGTGTCGGAAGACCCCCCACTTCCTTCCGAGCCTGCGGTTCCCAGCTGCCCACCCAAGCTGCACAGTGGGCGCCGCGGCTCAGGGGACGGCGCCAGCGCTGCACGCAGGACAGCGCGGGACAGGCCGTGCCGGCATGAGCCCTGCTCAGCGCTCTACAGAGCCTTTGGTCAACTTCGGGTCCGAGGCGGAGTCCTTCAGGTGCCGCTGTACACGCACACCTGGGCCCCCGGGACGGGGACCGGGACTCAGGCTGCCATGGCCAAGGCGCTGGTGCCAAGATGGAGAGGCCCTCCCCTCCCCCAAATACACACTCATGCACACACAGACACACACATTCACAGACTCACACATTCACATACACATCATGCACACATTGAAACACAGATGCACACACAGACACATGCACACACATGCACGCATTCACACACAGACACACATTCACACACACATCACACACACATAGACACATTCACACACATAAACACACATTCACACACAGATGCACACAGATGCCCCCACATGTGCACACAGATACACATTCATATACACAGACACACACATTCACACACAGACATACATTCGTATACACAGGAACACACAGACACACATTCACACATAGAAACACATCCACACACATTCACATACACATTCACACACACGGGCACCCATTTATATACACACATACAAATAGACACACATTCAAGCAAAAACCAAGACACATACATAAATACATATTCACATACACATTCACACATACGTAGACACACTCACATACAGACACACATTCACACATAGAAACACATCCACACACAGACACATTCACACAGAGATGCACACATTCACACACAGACACACACACACAGACACACATTTGCAAGACACATTCACACACAGACATAGACACACATTCACATACACACACACACACACACATCCCCACCCAGACACCCATCCTCTCTCTGTCTCTCACTTTCTCACTGTCTTCCTTAAACAGGCTCCTTCCTGTCTGGTGCTGCAGAGAGGAGCTTGGGGGATATGGTCAGGAGATGGGCTCTCTGGGGCCAGCCAGCCCTAAATCCTGCTCCTGGCTCCTGTTGTCAACCAGTCCTGTATCCCTGGCTAATGTTTTTGACCCTCACGTACCTGTTCTGATAAATGATGGTGACATGTCCACTTACTTCGCAGTTTCTTGCAATATTTAAATGACAGAAATGAGCTCATGCCTGTGAGGTGGACCCCTGTCTTTCTTTGGGGCCAGCACCTCTCTCTCCCTGTGCATGTTGGGGTCTGAATGGGTGGCAAAGCCCATCGGCCACTACTGAAGACTCGGCTCTGCGGCTGAGACGCACATGCCCCAGGCTCCCCGGGGCCTGGAAGCCTTATGTCTGGCTGCTGCAGTGGCTTTAGGAGACAGCAGTGGCTCTGCTGCCACTCTGATGCCAGTGTCCAGTTGGCATCGGCGGTGTCCGCTCCAAGTCTGGGGCCAGCCCCACAACAGTGTCCAAAGCAGGACCACTTTAGCAGCATCACTTTGGGTGTTTTCTTGAGCATGTAGCCCCAAACCTGGATTTTAGGCCATGTCGAGATTCTGTGAGCAACTAAAAGATGCTTTCAGTAAGTTCTTTCCTGTTTAAATCAGCCAGAGTTGGTTTCTGTTGCTTGCATCTCAGAGCCCAGTCCCATAGAGTGTGCGAAGGGTTTGGCTCAGGGCCTGGAACACCAGCAGGTGCTCAATAAATGTTCGAGATTGGAGATGACATGACACGATTGGAGGGGCAGAGCATTCCAGTCTCTCCAGATCCACTGCACCCCCACCCCCAGTCCCTCCATCAACAGCACCAGGAGCCAGAGGGAGGCAGGGCTGTTTCTTTTTCCCCTTGTTCCCTGTCACTTGCCTGCGTCCAGCCTAGGAAGGGTCAGGGGTGTTTCGCTCAGCCCAGATGCCAAGGGTGAGGGAGGGAGAGGAGCTGCGGGAGTGGCATGGATGCTTATTCCCAACAAGACAAGTGGCTGTAAGTGGGAGCCACGCAGTTTCCTTAGGGATCCAGGCACAAGCATGTTCCCTTGACTCCCCAGGCAAAGCAGCCCACGTCTGGTGCCTGGGTTCCTTGTCCGTCTCCCTGCTCCAGCAAGTCCAGATCACTCAGCTGCAGAAAGGATGCAGGAAGGAGGAGCTCTGAGAAGGCAGAGGGCCCACAGGAGACATGTGGGGTCAGATTGCTCTCTTCTGTGCTCCCTGACCTCTGGGAGACCAGCTTCAAAGCCTCCCCCTCCACCATGGGAGATGTGTCAATGCCATCTTTACCAGGAGAGCCACAGATGGTCGTGCAGTTTGGGGGCTGCACAGAGGCACCAGATGAGGGTCTAAGGGGGGGGGAGTTCGCAAGATCCAGAGGGAGGAAGGAGCACCTTTTTGCCTCACTAGGGACTTCCCGTGCCCTTGAGTCATCTCTGACTCCTGGGGAGCCCTGTGAATGAGGGATGTCCCCATGTCCTGTTCTCAACAGCCCTGCTCAGCTCCTGTAGGCTCAGGCCTATGGCTTCTTTTATGGATTCAGTTCATCTCATGTTTGGTCTTTCTCTTTCCTTCTGCCTTCTGTTTTTCCCAGCATTACAATAGTTTGAGACTTTACTACTATTTTACTAATTTAATCTAGGTGGGGCAGGATCCTCTTATTTTCTGTTTCTCAGAAGTGTTCCTTAATAATCTCTGGGAAGGGGTATTATAAACTTCAGTCTTCCTCTCTCTCAATCTTGGCATATATTTTAGCTTCTACCCTACCTCTCATAGATCCTCCTGTGGCTGCCATTAGCTAGTGGTGACTACATTTGTTCAGCCATAGGGACCTCCATGCCCTCTTGGTCCTGTCTCTGCTTGGCAAAATAAGAGGGAGGGGTAGTGATCATGGTGGTATTGGGAGGGGTAGTGATCATGGTGGTATTGGGGAGGGGTAGTGATCATAGCGCAGTACCGGGAGGGGTAGACAGTGGCTGCAGGGAGCAGGGACCACACCCTTGAGCACCTTCTCCCAAGTGGGGCCTGGGCAGATCCGGGCTGTGCGATGTTTCAGTGCCCTGATTGTCGACCCTGGCCGTATTCTCACGGACAGTCTTTTCCTAAAGGGTCAGCGCAGCGAGTGTGGGAAGAAAAGAGTCTGTTCCTTCATTCAGCGCAGTGGCTGCCCCCCCTGCCTGCTGGAGGCAAGCTCTTTGTGAATTAAATCTTCAAGGGCAGGTTGCTCCACATGGAGACCACCTCCCCCAGTGGCCTCTCTCTCTTCAGCCTCCTGCCTTCCTCTGGAGGTGGCCTCCTCTTTGCAGCCCTCATGCCACATCCCCACCTCTTCCACGGACAACTACTTCTTCTCTCCCAGAAGGAAGAGGCTCCGTGTCCCCAGCCTCAGCCTCCCCCTCTGTCTGGCTAACTCAGCCCCCCTCAGAGCATGTCCTCTGCCCAGGCTGTGATGACTCAGAGCAGGGGTGGTCTCTGTTTCAGTGAGAGGGTGATGTGACTCTTACAATCTATACATTTTCACGCCCTTCCATTTTTCTCATAACATACTAATCCACTGGGTTTCTGTTTTTTCGAGTTCCCCACTGTCTCGCACATGTTGTTTGTGTCCCATGGTTGCTTTGACATATTTCTCTGTCCTCTGTAATTCCTGAAAGTTAGAAGCTACACCTGCAGCTTTGAGCAGATTCAGGTTTCTTTTCGGTCTCTCTCCAGGTCACTGTCACCAGGAGACCTGTGGCTGATTTCCTCATTAGCTGCCCCAAATACAAACACGCCTCAGCAAGGGAGCATTCACTTTTCTCTTAGGAGAGTGTTGTCCAGCCTCATGGGAACCAAGGCTTTTTCTCTTGCACACTGACTTGGACTCTGCTTCTATGACCCATGAACCCTGACATCACACAGGTGGCCTGTGTCTCTGAGTGGCTATCCTATCTCCTGACAGGCAGCTGCCACAATTCCAGGTCCTGGTCATTGCCACGCCACCTGCTGAAAACAGAGGGCCCAGGGATTTCAGTTTGGCCTCACCATTCTAGAAACGAGTCTTTTCCTTCATCCCTGAAATAGGTACCTTCTCTTAAAGGCATGCCCTGCTTTCTCCCCACTCCCCATTCCCAGCCATCTGAGTTCCCGAGAGGGTGCGGGGTGGGGCAGGGAATGGGAAGGAAAGTCCTTCATCAGGCAGTGGGGCCAGGCTCTCCAGGCACAGGGGGTAGAGCCGAGGGGACAGGAGCCACAGCCCTTCGGGCCTCCTTTCTCAGAACCCAAGGAAGATGGACTCTGCATAGAAGGGGGGACCACCTTGACCAGGGTGTTCATTCATCACATAGACCCAACAGATGAGCAAATATTACCTGTCCTTGGCCCTGAACCCAACCCAACGTGGATTAGTAATGTTCTACTTGGAGGAGGGGAGAGCTTGCCACATTTTTAAAAAACATTTATTTGTTTGAGATTTGAATAGGGCCATAGAGTCTGAGTGACCGATATGTCTTTCAAATCTTTATTAGTCCAGGGGTCCCCCAACTTCTCTTTCCCCCTCTTGTTACTTATTTGCAGTTTTTCACTGTCTGGCTTTTACTGACCGTGTCCCCTGGGTGTCTTTTAACACAAGATTCTCTTCTGTTCTCTGTCCTGCAAGCTGGAAGCTCAATCCACAGGCTTGAGTAAATCCAGCCCCCTCTGCTCTCTGTTCCTTTGACAAGACTACCTCATGGGTGGTTCATTCATCCACCACAAGGCACAAAAGTCTGATTTTCTTTTATTTTTAGAGAGAGGCAGAGAGAGAGAGAGGAACATCGATTTGTTGTTCCACTTATGTATGTATCATTGGTTGCTTCTTGTATGTGCCCTGACCGGGGATCAAACCCCCAATTTGGCGTATGGGGCCGATGCTCTAACTGACTGAGCTACCGGGCCAGGGCCTGATTTTCTTTTTTTATATAATGAGCAATGCCTGAATCCACTCATTCACAGGGGTTGCAAAATGGTGCTATTTTAATTTTATCAATCTTTATTTATTAACTGGATTCTCTCTATTTCTTAGCTGGACTACATCTATGAGGAGACTTTCCCAGAGCTACTCTCTGGCCTCTGTGGGACAATGTATATATGACATCTCCACAGCCTCCTCCGCCGGCACACTCAGCTTTCCAGCCCAGGCTCTGCGCTAGGAAAGAGCCCATGCAGGAAAAGACTCGGGCCATCTAGGGTGCGCACCCCTCACAAAGCAGTGCTAGCTGCCCTCCACGGGTCTCCCTGATTGAGCCTGAAAGGGTCCGTCTTGGCTGAGCTCTTGCTCTCAGGGCTCCTCCAGTCTGAGGCACAAACATTGATTTTATTTTATTTATTTGTTTATTTATTTACTTATTTATTATTTAAAAAAAATATATCTTTATTGATTTCAGAGAGAGGGAAGGAAAGGGAGAGAGAGATAGAAACATCAATGATGAGAGAGTCATTGATCGGCTGCCTCCTGCGCACCCCTGACTGGGGATCAAGCCCGCAACCCGGGCATGTGCCCTGACCGGGAATCGAACCCCGATCGCCTGGATCCTAGGTCGACGCTCAACCACTGAGCCCAGCCCAGCCGGGCACAAACATTGATTTTAAAAACAGTAGTGCCCTTTCTTGTCGCCATGGTGACCCATCATCTTGGGGGTCTGTCTGTATTTCTAGGATGGGGATATTGTCTTTCCACACAACCCCATTCCTCCACTGCTCTAAATGTCAGGAACACGCTACCATGTGAGTAGCAGAATTTGGAGGTAACAGAGAGGAAGGGGTGGTGACATTGATACCATTGTAATTAACTAGTTAATAATAATAGGAAGGAAGCAAAGGGAAGGCCGACATTGTAGGCATGTTCCCTGAAATACACTGGGGGGAGGGGAGCGGACAAAGGGAAGATAGATGCATGTTCAGTAACATTGAGAAGACATAGGGAAGCTACTTGTCTGTCAATCACTCCTGGGGACAGAGGTGGTTGGCCAGAACTGGCATCACCACTGTGAGCACACAGAAATTTGGAATACATAATCCCCTGGACAAAAAATTCACTCTCTTGGTTCCTCTTGGCATGCTTGGCTCATGGCTCATGGCTCATGCTTGGAGTCCTGGCATTCTTCTGTGTGGCCCACGGCCATGCGGAACCCCCCACACAATGGACTAATTAATGGACTGCAAGTAGCCTGAGGCTGGACTGGACCCGGCTCCACCATGGAAAGGAAACTCTGGACATTGGCTCTGATTTTAGCCCTACTGAAATCCCAGCTATGCTTCTTCTATGACTGAACTAAGGGAAATGGGGCTTTGCAAACCCAGGGATGTAATTCCATGAAAATAAAGCATTCTACCATATCTCTTCCTCTAATGGGGACCTCCAGAAATGCTTATTCCAGTGGTACCCCAAGAACCCCACCCCCACTGGCAACGGGGGGAAGACGAGGCCCATTTTTCTCCCGTAACAACATCATGCCATCAAAAAGCAAACTGCTTTAAATTCGATTTTAAAGATTCATTTTTTAAACATGCCTCTGCCATCCCCATTGAAAGCCCAACCTCTCAATAGTTTTTAGAATGTCTCGTTCTAGCTTTTCCCAGATCCTCTGTCTCCTGTCTCCTGTTCCTGCCCTTTGCCTCCCTCTTCCCAGAAGACGTCCAAACTGGCGAGTGGGTGTTATCTCCCCCTCAGGGCCTCTCCTTTCAAATCCCATCAGTGGAGTCTCTTCCACAAAGAGCCATTTGCCTGCAGCGGAATCATGTTCTTCCAGCAGCTGGGATAAAGTAGCTCTAGTCAGTGAGGTTTTAAATAACTTTACATTTCTCTGTTTTAACAATAATGAAGAAACTGAAGCTCAGCTGCCTTACAGACTTGCCCAAGGTTTCAGAGATAATAAGGCCTGGAGCTGTGACTCAGATACATATTTTTAAGCTACGAAACCCAAACAAGGGTCCAGCTCCCTGCTTCTCCACCCATCACAGTTGTTGGCACCTCTCTGCAGGTGAGAGCAGACACACAGCCCACCCAAGAAGCCTAAAGAGGGACAGGTTCATCCAACAGAAATCAGAGGCTCTTACTTCAACAGTTAAGCAGGCTTTTTACAAGGGCCTTTAAAAGCAAGATACTTGGAGCAGAGTGTGGCGTAGTTGAATAGTCCAGAGCGCAAACCCCAGTCACATGACTTCAGTTCCAATTCCAGTCCGCCAGTTACGAGCTGTGTGGTTAGGGGCATGGTATTGCTCAGCTGCTCTGTGCCTCAGTGTCCTTACTGGGCAGCAAAGATAATAATAGCGCCTGCCCCGTAGGGTTGCTCTGAGGTAATGGCATAAAAGGTAGCAGCTTAGCATCACCTGGGAGTTGGTTAGAAATGAAATTCTCAGGCCCCTCCCATACCCACCGGGCAGGGCACAGCTGCAGTTGGTGCTATCGCCCTCTGGGCAATGCTGGTGTACACTAAAGTTTGAAAGCCAGAGGGTTAACACATGCGAAGGACTTGGAATAACAACTGAGACATAGTAAGTGCTCAATAAATGCAAGTGGCTTATTATAATTATTAGCCAGGGCATTCACTACCCCTAGGGTCTGGGGTGGAGTTTGGTCCAGCTCCAGAGGAGAACACGCTCATCAGCATTTTCATGCTCAGTTAAGCATCCTGGGTCTCTGTGGACTCCTCTGTCTTGTGTTGTCCACTGCAGAATTTTCAGCCCCCAGAGCAGTGCTCAGGACATAGCCTGGGCTCGACAATTATTTACTGTGTGAATGTGGCACCTCTCTTCTCGCTGTCTCATTTGTTAGTCTTGTCTTGAGAACAGAAAGGGACACTGGGGACTGAGAGGTGGACCTCAGGCTCCACTGGAAATACCCTTTCTCTAGGGAGCACTCTCTGCCCACATAGGCCTCAGTTTTCATACCCTTTCTTTCTGTTAGTCAATTAGAGTATGTGTGTGTGTGTGTGTGTGTGTGTGTGTGTGTGTGTGTTGGGGTTGGGGGGGGGATTGTTACCAGGCCCTTACATTTATATCACAGTATATCAGTGAGTAAAACGACAGACAATTCAAGAGAAAAGTAGATGAAAACCCTACTCCCTTCTCAAAAAAGGGTATCCATGTGGTCAATAAATTCAGAAAGGTGCCCAATATCACTGGTCGGTAGGGAAATGCATGCTAAAGCCCAATGCGATCGATGCCCCTCCACGCCCACGTGCACCACAGTGGAAAAGATGAAGTCCTGGGCGCCGAGGGGGCTGAGTGACTGAACTCGCATGGCTGCTGTGAGAACACATCGATAAAGCCGCCGTGGGCAACTGTTCGGAAATATACTAATCACTAATACAAACATTTACTAATAGCAAAAAAAATCCATATGCCTTCCGAAAGACCTATAGTAGAATGTTCACAGAAGCACTATGTTTGATAGACCCAAACTAGAAACTACCCAAACAAAACTTGTCTGTCAAGAGTGTAACGGGCGAATCAAGTGGAGTGTGTTCACAATAAAATACTCCACAGCGATGGGGATTGATGACCTCCAGTTACACTCCACAGCACGAGGAACTCGGGGACCAGATTCGTAAGCGAAAGAAGCCGGCCTGAGAGAACGCGTAGATGCAGTGTGCTCCCGTTTGTCTGAAGGTCAGTGACGGGCAAAGCTAATGCACCCCCGGGACGGTGGGGGCTGGAAGGAAACCTGGGGGCGTCTGAGGGGCAGTAGGGTGTGCTGTCTGCGTGTTAGCTGCCCCGTGTCCGGTTGGTGAAAAATTCACTGAGATGTACGGGATATCGGGTGGTTCCTGCCTTCTACCATCCCTGAGGGGCCAGCCGTCGGGGGGAGAAAGCCCAGAACCCAAGACCGGGACGGTCAGCTCAGGTCCCCCAAGCATTCTAAGTCTCAGTGTCCTTATCAAGAGGCAACAAGGAAATCCAGACCCAGGAGTAGACGGGGATGGCCCTAAGATGATATGCAGCGGCTGGCATAGCCAGTGGCCTACCTTGGCCACATGCAAGGAGGTAGCTGAGACCCCCCGCCCCTGCCCCCCGGGCACCTGCTTTCAGGATCCCTGGGATGCGGTGTGCAGAGGGCTCTGTCCACAGTGTGCAGCAGAGCTGTGCCGGCTGCTCCCGCCAGCATCCCCTGCGCCAGGCACACAGCTGTGGGTTTCTCCACGGCCTCCCAACTTCATGCTCACCCTTTCCAAAGACACGCTCTCGTTCTTCCCTGAAAGTGCTTACCACTCCTAAATGAGCACACAAAAATAAACCTTTTCATTAACCAGGGGGAAAAAGTGTGCCACCTGAGTGGAACTTGCACCAGGATCCTGCAGAAGCCTAGAAGCATACGCCGGACTAATTACCCGTCTCCGCAGATGGATGGATGTGCTCGGCACTGCGGCTGCGTGATGGGATGGGGTGAGGGGAAGCTGCCCTGTTTCGGGCAGCAGTTCCAAAGTTGTTCTTCAGAGTGCTAGTCCCATGAGGTGTTAATCGGTGCCTTGAGGTGACAATTCCATGCTCAAATATATTTTGGGAACTACTAGGTTAAATGTTATAAGATGCATTCACTGCTGCAGGACTTCTCAGAGACTTTACTATGCTAACGGGTGTAGTGAGTCACCACGATGGGGATCAAGTAGGTAGCATTTCTCTAATGTATTTATTACTCAGTTCTTTTTGATTTGTTAAACACTTTGAAGAGTGTTCCCTGGAACCTGCAGTGGAAAATATTGACATGGACCCAACCTCGGTCCAGGAGTCAGAGACCTGGCTTGCGGATCCAGCCTAGTTATCAATCAGCAGGACACCTTGGGCAAGTTCTCTTTTTCTCAGTCAATGAGCCTCAGTTAATTAGAAAGAAGGGACTTGAAGAAAAGCAAGGCTGTGGATTTGCCGGAGAGAGGGGAATGGTGTTCTAACCATTACCTTACTAGGTCATTTTACATTTGAAACTGTGATGTTATGCAATGTGACTTGTTTATATATGGGACAGTTGCTGTTGAGACTTAATAGCTGCTACCCTCCTTTCTTGCTAAAAGAATCCTGATTTTCCCTACGTGACATCGAGTTCAGTGAGAGGAGAACTCCATTCTTTCGCATCTAGGGTTAGCCTATTAATCAGTTCTGGCCAATGAGATAGAAGGGAAAGTTTTCTGGGAGCTTCTGGGAAAGGCTTTCTTCTCTAATGAGACAGAGCCACTCAAGGATAAACACTCTTTTTTCATGCCCCTCTTTTCCGATTAAAAAGTGGTTATGTGAGGATGTGATGGCTGGAGTTGTGGAAGTCATCTTTTGACCATAAAATAACAAGTAAGCTAAGGATGCATAGAATCAGCAGAGAAAGAGCCAGGGTCCTTGCTGACGTCTTCGAGCTTCTGAACTAGTATTCAAACCACTTACCTCTGACTGCTTGTCAAGGAAATAGCAAGTGCCTGCAGAGTTTCAGTCATCATTAATTTCATCTGCTCTTACTTGTACTCACACAGAAACTTACTGCTAACAATCGTGTCTGTTTTAATCTTTCATTATTCTCTTTTTCTCATTTTTAAAGGGTCCTCACTCATAAGATGCATTTGTGATTGATTTGTTTGTGAGGATAGAACAGGAGACTGATGCAACAACAGACAAAACCCTAAAATCTCAGTGACTTACCCCAATAGTACTTCATTGCTCACTGCATCATAGCCCAGTAGGGGTTGGGTAACCCCATCCCTACTAGCAGCTGTGTTCACTGGAACACATGGTGTATAGTCAGGTGAAGCTAGGCCAGGCTGCAGTAACAATGTCTCAATTTTCAGTGGCTCAATGCATAAAGGTTTATTTTTGGTATATACAAAGCCTGCTTTTTGATCCATCGGCTCTCCAGAGAAGTTCTCTTCCAAGCAGTGATTCAGGGATCCAGGCTGCATCCTATAGATAGTCTCTGGAATAGGTGATTTCCAGGTTGCTGAAGCTAGAAAGGAGAGAGATGTGGGTTATGTGCCAATTCTTAAATATTTTGACCTGGACATGACATCACTCCTCTTTAAAGCCCATTGTCCAGAACAAGCCACACATGCCAATTTAACTTCAAGGGAAGCTAGGAGATATAGAGGAGCATATGGGTATTTGGTGAGTACTAATTGTCCCTGGAACAATTTAAGAGCAGCTTTAAAAAAATAAACTCGGCTCTGATGGAGACCCTGAAATATATTAAATAGAGGCTGGGAGCAGGGAGAGGTAGAGAATGAAGCTTCTTTGACTCTGTTGAATCCAGCTTCCATAGGCCAGACAAGGCCAGGCCCTGGGTTCAAGGCAGTACATGGAAAGAGCCAGGGCAGAACCCGGAGTCTGGGTTCTAGTCTCTGTGTTTGTGTCCACCTTGGGCAAGCTCCTTTTCTATGGGCTTGCTTAAGCTGTGAAATAAGGCTTATGACCCTGATCTGGTCTCTATGGCTGTGCAACAAGTCACTCCAAAACCTAAAACAATAATCATGTATTATCTCTCATGGTTTCTATGGTCAGGAATGCAGCAGTGCCTTGGCTGGGTGGTTCTGCCTCAGGGTCACTTACCCACAGTCATCTGAAGGCTAGATTGGGGGTGAAGATGCACCTCCATGGTGGTTCACTCACATGGCTAGTGGGTTGGTGCTGGTTGCTGGCATGGGGTCTCAGTCCCTCTCTACATGGACCCCTCCACAGGCTTGCATGAGCGTCCCCACAGCTTATGGATGGCTCCCTCCCCCCACTCCCGAAAAAGAACAAATGATCCCAGCTACCAAGATGAAACCTACATGCCTTTAAGACCTGGCTTCAAAAGTCATAGGTTGACACTCCATTGCACTCTCTGTGTCACACAGGCCCACACTGACACCCTGAGGCAGAGTGGGCAGGCACTACCCAAGGGGTGAACACCAAAAGGTGAAATCATTGAGGACCATCTTGGAGGCAGGCTTCCATCTCTAAACCCTGATATTCTTCGCTTATGATGCAGCAACACCCTTCCTTCCACGGAAAGTGTGGGTAAGACCAAATCTTCCTAAGGTTTTTCAAAATGTTCTTGGACCTCCGGGAAGAGATAATTTTTGGAACAAGAACCCTAAGAGTAAACTCATTTCTCATTCATTCTTGTGAGAACTCTATGAAACAGGTGCTATTTTTATCCCCCCATTTCACAGCTAGGACACTGAAGCCTGGAAAGGTGACTTGCCTGAGGTCATGGTTAGCATATGCTGAAGCAGATTTCACACCCAGAGCCTATGTTACCAATACCTCCTGGAGCCCAGCTCCAGAGGGGTGGACAGTGGCCCTGCCCCTTGCGCCAGCCCAGCCTTGAGCTCAAATGTTCTCTCTGCAGCATGGAGTTGGGGCAGCTAATGTCTCCCCCACAGAGAAGCCCTTGGCAGTACCCAGGCAGCTGCCCTTCCTCCCACAGTAGGCGCTTCCTCCTGCTCTGCTCCCATCCCATCTGGAGGGACTTGCACCCCAGGAACTTATTTAGAGACTGGAAGTCCTTTTAATCTTTCTAGCATATCTTGAGCTAATGGTGCTAGTGCCTGAGCAAACCAGTGTGTCCCTGCTTAAGGGAGTGATAATGGAGTCTGATAAGTACTAACAAGGAGTGATTTCTTTGTGAGCCAGCATATTAGGGCTTAGCCATAAAATTGTCCTTTTCTTTAACTGTCAGCAGCAATTGAAAAAACTCGAGCACAGAATGTATTAAACGTTGTGGACTTAGATAAGATGGTTTCAAGTTCATGCTCCTGTTCCTGATCTGCCTGTCACCAAGAAGCCTGGACAAAGGCTTAACCCATCTCAGCAACTTGCCTGCATTTGAATAAGACAAATGAACAATTTCTCAGGCTCTGGGGTTGAGGACAAGAGGGGGACTGATGAGCCTAGAGAGTCCGAGAAGGCACTGCCAGTCCCTGCCAGGGAGGGACCCAGAGAAATGCTGGATGCCCTGGCCTGGCTCATGTCACTGCAGAGCCCAACGAGAAGTCACACATGTCCTGTGTGTGGTTACTAAGAGTGGGGCGTGGGCACCATGCATGTGGTCACACCTGCTGGGGGTGGTGAGTGTAATTAATGATGGGAAGCCGGGAGGGTCCTGGTTGGGAACACAGGCCCTGGAGACGAGCAGGACTATTGTCTCGACTCTATACAGCTGGGGACCTGGAGTGCGTTCCTCATCTGCAAAATCAACAGGACAGTAACAATGGGCCCTTGTGAGTATTAAGGGAGGTAATACCTGTAGAGTCCTTCAAACATGGTCTGACATTGTAAGCACTTACAATGATGGCTACTTATTTCATGAGTTTTGTGTGTATATCTGTGTGGACTCCCATTGGGGCATGTGTGTTTATCTGCATCTGTATTTGTGTGTGTGTGTGTTTGTGCAAGCACTGGGCGTGTAAACACAGTGTACTTAAAGACAATGAACTGCCTGGCACTGGGGACTCGCCCCTTCCCACACAGATGTGGCACCCACACCTTCCAGCTGGAAAACCCACCTGGACCCAGGGGGCTACAAAAAGTTCTCCCGTCGCTGCAGAGGCCGCCTTTGCCAGGGCCTGGGGAGGGAAGGACAGGTGGGTAACTCCAACTGCTGGGGGCAGAGAATCAACGTCTTACCTAATAGTGTAGTTAAACTCATATGATTTAACGGAGATCGCCAAGGAGCCAGGGATAACTCCAGCTGATTTTTCTCGCACCAGCGGCCCCTGGGGCCTGGAGGCTTTAGGGACAGGAGTCAACTAAGCATAATGCCGCTGGGACTGCCACTCACCGCCCACCCAGCTGTCATGTTTGACTTAGGGCAGACGAGCGAGCTGGCAGTTTGTCCCCATGCCAGGATTCAGGCTACGCTTTGTAGATCAGGGAACTGAGTCCTAGATCTGGCCTAGTCAGAGCCCTGGTCTCAGCCTTCGTCCCTTGGGGTCAGTGCCAAGTGTGCTGTGGGGTGGCTTTATGGAAGGAAATGGTGACACTTTCTCCCAGTCCCAGGCACCCCCTCAGCGGAGACGGGCTCGGGAGTAGTCCCACAGCCGCTTCTGCACATCTGCACCTGGCTGAACAGCGCGCACAGTGACTCAGCCACAGCTTGTCCCGTCTCCGGCTGCCTCCGTCTACTACACCTGGGATGGCACACGGCCCCTCAGCCGCCTGCGAGGACCTCACTTCCAGCCGTGGATGGAGCATCGCACATCCTTGCTGGGTCCTTTGTAATTACCTCCTGCTTCTGCGAGGAGGGGGGGAGCTGCGGAAGCCATGCAGACTGATGTCACCCTGGCCGCTGGGAACTCCGGTCATGACCCTGGCAGCTTGGCGCAGTGGAGGGGAGCTGGCCTGGGGGTGGGAGCTTGGGGTGAAAGCCTGTGTGTTCACCACCAAATTGAAGGGCTTCAACTACAGAGACTTTGGAGAGCGCGAGATTCCCCCAGAGAAGTGGTTATAGGTGGATTTCCAGCCCCTGACACTGATGTTCTAACTCAGGGGGAGGGTAGGCTTGGGTCTCACTGTTGACAGCATCTCAGGTGGTCCTGATGCAAGTGTTCCCCGGGGCATGCCTACCGCCCCTCCCGCCTCTTCCATTCATGGGCTTCCAGCCCTCGCTTCATCAGAACACTAGGGCCATGTCTCTCAGGACACGTGGTGGCACGGTGGCTCTTACTAGAGGCAGGTAGTGTCCCATGCCCCGTCCACACACTGTGGCAAAGATAGGAAGCTCTGTGGCCATGTGCAGTTCTTGGAAGGCCAAATAGCTTCAAATCTGCCCCTTCCTGCAGAGAGCATGTCAGGGTGGGTAGGCGATCCTCCTGTTCACCAGGAACTCAGGCAAAAATGTTGGCATAATCTTTTTAAAAAATATTTTTATTGTTTTTATTGATTTTAGAGGGAGAGGAAGGGAGAGGATAGAGAGATAAACATCGATGAGAGAGAAATATGGATTGGCTGCCTCCTGCATGCCTCCTAAGGGGGCCCCACAACCCGGGCATGTGCCCTGACTAGGAATCGAACTGGTGACCTCCTTGTTCATGGGTTGACCCTTAATCACTTAGCAATACCAGCTGGGCTATTGGCATCATCTTAACTCTCTTCTCACATCCCACATACGGTCTATCAGCAAATCTTGCCAGCTCTACTTTCAAAATTTGTCTCAATCTGACCCATCTCACTACCTACAACCACCATCCTAGTTCGATCCACCATTGTCTCTTGTTTGGAGAATAGCCTCCTAACAGGTCTCTGGCCTCCACTCCTGCCCTTTCTGGTCTATTACCTACACAGCAGCCAGAGGGATCCTTTTAAAGCATGTCATTCATTGCAAGATTGTGCAGAATCTTCCCGGATAAAATCCTGCATCTTTATTGTGCCTATAGGAGCTGCCCAAACTACCTCCCTGACCTTGTCTCCTCTCCATCCCCTCCGTTCCAGGCACATGGTCGCATCTCGGTTCCTTGACCACACCCAGCCACCTCAGTGCCTTTGCACTTTGCTCCCTCTGCTCAGAATGTTCTATCCCCCCAAATCCGCATGGTTTGTTGTACTGCTCCATTCAGGTCTATCTCTAATGGCAATCAGAGTTCTCCTGTTCTTTTCTGATGGGTCTTCATAAAGTAACACCCCCTACCTGTGGTATTTCCTTACCCAACTGAAATGTTCATGCATGTGCGTGCATGTGCAGACGTGCTGGTTTGTTTGCTTAAAGCCTCTTACCCTCCAGGAGAATGTAAGTCCCACGGAAGCAGGGAGGTTGTTTTCTTCATTGTCCCTAAAGCCTAGAACAGTTCCTGGCAGAGAGTAGGCTCTCAAAATACATGTGTTGAAAGAATAAAATGCGTGTTGAAGTGATAGTACTTCACGCGTAACCCTGAATCTTGTCTGATGTTTTAAATAAGCAAATTAGTCAGGAGCTTTGTAATTTCCAATGTATTATTAACAAGTTTTGAGTGATACACTTGTCCTGACTCAGTGATTGGGACCAGCTGGTTGCTGTTGGGCACTCACGTGGCATCAACATGGGCCCCTGGGGCCGTTCAAAGGCTCCCTCTCTGGTGGGAAGGCGTGCCTGAAGTGAAACCGTTCCCTGTTCAGAATGGGTTCTCCCCACGTGGCGGGAGTGACTCCCCAGCCCCATCAGGGTGTGACTACGTGGGATCCTGCACTTGGATACCCTGTGTGGTGCTGGTGGAGAAGTGACACATTACTTTCCAAAGGTACCTCGGAGGTTTTAAATCTATCGCATTGACTGTAGTAGTTTTCTAGGGCTGCTGTAGCAAGCACCACAGACTGGGTGGGTTAAACAACAGAAATTTACTTTCTAGAAGGTTTGGAAGGTAGAAGTCTGAGACCCAGGTGTCAGCAGCGTTGGCCTGAGGCCTCTCTCCTTGGCTTGCAGATGGCCGTCTTCTCCCTGTGTCTTCACATGGTCTTTCCTATGTGCCCGTCTGATTCCTCATCTCTTCTTATAAGGACACGAGTCAGATCGGATTAGAATCCACCCCAGGGACCTCAGTTTAACTTAATTACATCTTATAAGACCCATCTCCAAATACAGTCATAGCCTAAAGTACCAGGGATTAGGGTTTCAACAATTTTTTTTGGGGGGGGGAGACACAATTCAGTTAATAACATTTACCTATTTCTCTATCAATCTTTACAGATATTTCCTGAGTAAACAATATTAAAGTAAGTTCCCAACATGGGTTTTGAGTAGTTTAATAGCTCCCCGTGATGCACATGATTATTAACCTCATTTTACAGAAGAGGGGACTGAGAGGGTAAGGGCCTTGCCCACACAGTGAGGTTGGCCATAGGCCCAGGACTGGACTCCTATCACAGTGCTCGTCTCAACACCCAGTCACCTTGCGATAAAAGGCAGCAAATGGACACAAGGTATTAATGAATGAACCCAGTGCTGCCATTTTCAAACTTGTGCACTAGAATCCTTGTGGAGGGGACAGCTGGCAGGGGGGATCTTTTTATTTTTTATTTTTTGTAAGTATACCTTTATTGATTTCAGAGAGGAAGGGAGAGGGAGAGAGAGAGAGAGAAACATCAATGATGAGTCATTGATTGGCTGCCTCTTGCACACCCCCTACTGGGGGCCCACAACCCAGGCATGTGCCCTGACCAGGAATGGAACCTCGATCTCCTGGATTCTAGTCACTGCTCAATCACTGAGCCACGCCCCGCAGGGCAGGAGGGCTCTTTTATGCTCTTGTGTTTCTAATAAGGTTAATTGCTCTGCCTAGCTTGCCGTGTGCCTCCAGTCGCTTCGCTGTGGAGGGAGCAGAGAGTGGAAGGTGAGGTAATAATCAGCAGAGGGACTAAACTAGTGACCTCCAACCAACACAGTTCTGTTGCCAGAGATCCCATCCCCACTGTCTGAGAGAAGCCTGAAGGCCACCAGCAGGGGGCAGACCCTGCAGGAATGGGATCCTTCCATCCACCCTCTACCCTCCCCATCTGGGAGGGATAAGCATTCTACACATGATGAATAGCTACCTTCACAGGTGGTCCTTTGGGAACCTGGGTGAGCAGCACATTGCAAGAGGGTGAGGCCATCAGTCCAAAATCCTGGATACACCTCCGCAGGCCTACCTGCTTCTCCTGAGTAGAGGGGGCCGATCTGCTGGACATCTTATCTCCACAGCATTTTCCATGACACCAGATGGTTCCACGCGCCATTGGCCCCCTTTCCTCCTTCCTTGAATGAGACTGTAATGCCTGGAGTCACAGGAGCCACTTTGTGTCCATGAGACTCAAAGCGTAAGGATGAGAGCCAGCTTGTTGGGGATGGTCAAGCAGAACGGTAGGAAAGGCCTGGGTTTCTGATAATATAACTGAGCAGCTAAATCAATACCAACAACACCTATCCCTGGATTACTTGATATTTAAGAAAAATATAAACTACATGGTTGGGTTGCCTGTTAACTGCAGCTGACTGCATTTCTAATGATACATTTGGTGAGTCAAAAGCAAACTATCTCTAAAGAGGAGCCCATAAAGCCACAGAATCTCCAGGGACCGCCCCCCACCTGGTTCTTAATGGGGTGGATGGAAGCGACTTCAAAGATGTGCTTGAGCAGGTCTTCATCAGCCACAGGACTTCCCTCCCTGCCCCTTCCTCTCTGTAGGTGAGGGGTGGGCCTGGCCCTCAGTGAGCTGAGCATTCTTAGATTCTTGCCCTCTTAACTCCATTTTGCCCAATGCTTCCCTACACTCAAGGGTTGAGCCTAGGGAGAGGTCTTTTTCCTGGGTAGAAAAGGGACAGGAAGGACCACTCCTCTAGACACGACCCTTGGCATCTCCACATTACCTTCCATCTTTTCTCGGCATCCTTTCTTCCAGGTCACCCCTGGAAATAGGAAACATACTCAGCCCACCATATCGTGTGCAAGGAAAAACCCAAAACAGAATTATCAAGAACCTCAAGAGAGATAAATATTGGAGCATGACCCATAATAATTTTTCACATTATCTAGCAACCCAGTTACACCTTTCTAGCAAATCTCCAAAGGAGGGTTTTTAATCCAATTTTGTAGGTGAAGATCTTTCCTGGACGCACGCTGGCAAATCATGGTGCTGAGCAGAGCTTCAGAGCTGGGCTTTGTTGGTTGGTGTCTTTCTAACCTTCTATAAAAATTTATTTAAATTTATTTTTAGAGAGAGGAAGGGAGAGGGAGAGAGAGAGAGAAACATTGATGTGAGAGAGAAACATCTATCGGCTGCCTCATGCTCGCCCCCTACTGGGTATCAAGCCTGAAATCTGGGCATGTGCCCTGACCAGAAATCGAACGAGCCAACCTTTTGGTGCACAGGATGACGCCCAACCAACGGAGCCACACCAGCCAGGGAAAATGTCATTCTAACCTTCTAACCATGCTCACTGGGCGACTGCAGTGTGTCCAGCAGGGAAGGGCGTGGGGAAGATGTGAAGAAGGGGCTGCCAGGATCGCATCCTGACTATAAGCTGAGCAGCTCCACTTTTACCTGTTTTTATACTTCAAAAATGAAGTTTCAGATGTTGGCTGCACTCAGGGAACTCTCAGCTAATCAATAATGGTAACTAACAATTGCAGAGCTCTTAACCATTTGTTACAAGCAATGCCACCTCCATGTGAATTTGGGGCAATATTCTTATTTTTCCCCATTTTGGAGGAAACTGAGGCTCAGAAAAGTGAGATGTCTTCACTAAAATAGCACAGCTTTCGGGTGACAGGGATGGGGTTCAAATACAGGTCTGAGGTTTCCAAACCCCTGGGGCCTATGGCTCCCTTCCACGGAGACCCCAGGCTATGGCGGTCATAGGGATCTTGGACTTGGGGAGAGAAACAAATGGAAAAGCCCTACGTTTGGGGAGTCCAGGGACTTCTGAAAGGGTCAAAGGGACCTCAGAGTACCCCAGAGAGGAAAGGAAGTCACATTGGAAAGGTCGCGTCTGTGGCAGCTGTATGCAGCTGGGTGCCATCAACAGCATTCGGGCCACAGAGATGCGATGGTCACCCGACAGCTTCCTGACCCAGGCGAGCTGGGCCAGCTTTTGAAAGAGGAGAGGAAATAGAGAACCGCATTCTGGGCGGGGAGGAAGGCCAGGAGTCAAGCTTTCTGTCTAGGCAGAGAGAGTTCTGGAGGCGTTTGCCCCTGGCGGGCCACCTGCGCGGGCTGCAAAGTTCTGCTGCATTTGGACCTGTCTGCTTCCCCCCAGCCCCCCTCTCTGATGTGAGATGTGTCTGCTCATCTCCAGAGCCAGCCCAGCCTCGAACTCAGTGGAGCGATGACAAGGACAAGCGCCAAGCCACCTGTGTCCGTCACAGCTGCCCAGCGGCCCGGCTGGCTGTGGGGGGCACCTCGGCAGGGAGAGCAGAGCTGGGGGGGGGGGGCGGACGCCGAGCTCCCCCTCTGCTTGGGAGCTGCATTTCCCCCCCAGGCTGGGAGCCCCCTGGGGCAGAGGCTGTGCCCCCCTCCCCCCATCAGGTCACGGGCTCCCTGAGCACAGAGGGTCTTCTTTTCTCCCAGCCTTAGGCGTGCAGACAGACAAACGGCACCCCCTGTGGCGGGAGCCCCCCTCGGTCTGGGCTCTGCACTGTCCCGCCTGCTAGTGCAAGGGCCTAGCTGCCGGAAGACTGCTTTTGCCCAAGTCTTCTTTCCTAAAAATAGCCTTAGAAAAATTCAACAACTTCATCTTCCCCTCCTCATTGCCGTCCTGAATTTCTCGGTGGAACCCACGAGAACGTCATCCTCAGCCTCACGCTCTGATTGGCTTATTGGCTCTGGCTGCAGCCAATCGGAATGGAAACCACAGGTCGGCCCCGGTTCAGCCACGGGGATTCTGGGTAATGTAGTTCCCTGGCTCCTCCCTGCCCCCACGGGAAGGAAAGGACTGCAGATCTCGAAGTAGCTCCTGTGAGAAGGAATACATTCCCTTCTATGAGAACTGATAGGAGTAATAGAATCACTGGAGCAACAGGAGCAATTTATCTTTACAGCCTGGCACAGTTTAGTGATTTTCAGAAAGAGCAGGTTGTTTGGATGCAGACCTGCAATGCTGTTTCTGATAAGATTCCGTCCCCTCTCCGCTGGCGGAGGTTGCGGTTTCTCCAGGGCTGGGTGGGCCCGTAGGATCTGATACCCGGAGGCTGCTGGTGCTCTCCCTGGAGACACCACTGCAGTGGCCTAGCTCAGGGCTCCGTTCCCACACATTGGTCCAGGCCAGTGCTATTTAATGCACAATCGGGCTTTATTGGTCCACAAGGAAATGAGAAAGTAAGAACCATGTAACTTGTTTGTCATAAAGTTAAGTGCATTTAAAAGATTGTCTTTTGGGTTGATTGTTTTCCCTACTTTTTGATGTAAAAATGTGTGGGGGCCTGGGCGATGGTGCAGTGGGGAGTGGAGGGAGAGGACTTCCCTGCGGTTGGACTCAGTGATTGCTTGTGCATTTGGGACATTCATAAATGCAGCCGGTGTTCGTCACTCAGGGTATGCTGCCGTGGGGCAGGGATACATGTCCTCTTTTGTCCCTCTTAGTTCTTTCGTCTGGTCTAATGATCAAATTGACAGGAGACAGCTGAGTGAGAGAAAGCCGGCAAATCTAGTTATGTAAGTGTGTATGAGGGTTGTGTAAAAAATATGATGCCGGGGGGGCGAACTGGGCAGTTGAGAGTTCCATGCCATTCGGGACTAGGGAGAGGGAGAGGGAGGATCTGGGACTTCAGAGGGAAAGCAGGCAGCTCACAGGTGCGTGAGAAAGAGCAAACTTGCGGTAAACAAATTGTTGCTGGGCCACGGGCACAGAGGGGAGTCTCACGCCCAGACTTCGCAGGTTCCTCTCTGGCTGCCAGACTTAGTTAAAAGCTATCTAAATTCCCTTAGGCAGCTTCGGGGAAGGTTAAAATCTCTTCCGAAATTTGCTGGGCTTTGATCGTCTTCAGCTCAAAATAATCTGTGTGCCAGGGTGGCACATTCTGAGTAGGCTACAGTCTCTTAAAAATAACCAGCTTAAAATAATCAATATGCCCCAAAAGGCATTTTTGGAGGTGGTAAACTCTGCTCCCCTCACTGCTAATTATCTGTAAATTCTTAATTATCTGTAAATTCTTAATTATCTGTGCTGAAGAAAGAGAGAGGTGGGGATATATAGGGAACCATTCAATAATGGAAGGGAAGCAGGGAAGGAAAGTAACATTTATTGAGGACTAATTCAGAAAGGATAATTGACTTGCCCAAGGTCATCCTGTTGGTAAATGTGGGGTCTGGGACTAGAATATCTCCTAATGCCTAGTCTAATGCTTTTTCAAGCACACTACCTGGACCCTAGTAATGCTGATCACGATAATAGTGAACAAGTGTTGAGCACATACTAAGCACTTCCCAAGTATCTCCCTTTGTTCCACAGCAACCCTGAGAGGTAGCCTCCAGAACTCGTCTATTTAAAGATGGATGATTCAAAGCTATTTTCAGTTCAATTCAAGGCACATTCACCAAGAGCCTGCTAGGTTCCGTCCCAGGTGTCAAACTAGAGACAAGGAATGGAACATTAATAAGACAAGGTTCCTGCCCTTGAACAGCTCAGTGGGGCAACATGCACAATGGGGTGATTTCAGTAAAAAGTAGTGAGTCCCATGAGAGATTTATACATAAAGGATATGTGGGAGATCATTGGGGCACAAGACCAGATTTCAGGGGATCAGGGCAAGGGAGGGAGTAGGGGAGAGAGTGGCTCATGGAAGGCTTCCTGGAGGAGCTGATACAGCTATCCTCTCCAGCAGGGAGGAGTTATGAGAGCCAGGTGGAGGAGGGAGAGGGTGGAGATGGGGGCTCTGGGCAGAAGGAAGGGCATGGCAGAGCTCCTGAGGTGTGGTAGCAACAGGATGCACAGAGGTGGAGAGAGGAGAAGGACCCATGAGAAAAGGAAAGCATGGTTACAGGCTGGCTTGTTGTCCTTGGGGAAGTGGGGAGCCTGTTTTTAAACAGGCAAGTGGCATGATCCCATTCATACCATAAGGTGCTCTGTGGGAGCAGAGGTGGAATTGGAAGGAAGGGTGGTGGGGGTGCACTGGGGGCGAGGAGACCTGCCAGGGGCTTTTCCATTCTAGATCAGCAGTGATATGCCTGGAGCTGAGATCCTGGGGAGAAAGGAGGGAAGTTTCAGAGATGTTTAGGGAATGGGATCTCAGGCCCCAGGGTGTTGCAGGTGGAAGTGGAGTTCTTGGGATGCCACGAGGAAAACAATTTCCTGAGGACCACAAGGGAGGATGGGGTTTCATGGAAAGCTTTATTGATGATGTAAAATTAAGAGGGTTCCCCTCTACGTTCTCATTTCTGTCTGTCTCACCAGGGAAGAAGTCCAATCTTGTCTTCAGCAGGGCCAGAATTAAGGCCATTTCCCAGAATTTCTGTTCCATAGTAAAGTGCAGTCCAGTCCAGCCGCTGGCTAACTTAGCTTATGTTTCCAGCCGCAGCCATCGTGTGTGAGGTCCGCATGTCCATGGGCCGTGCAGCTGCTCAGGGCCACATGGTTATGGAGAGAGAACAGGCAAGTGCATGGGCAAGTGCTGGTCACACAGCAAGAGAGCAAACAAGAGCAAGAAAGGGAACTCTTTGGGGATTTTAATCAGGGGCTTCTTTAAACTAACCAGCCAACCTTCCAAGATTTCACATGCTCCTCATGGGGTCCATCCCCTAGCCAATCTATTGTTCCCCAGGCTAGACTGACAGGCAAGCACTTTTCTTATATCACTCCAACTTCATGGTGCATGCACCCATCTCCCCCTTTGTTCGGTCCCTTTCCCCAGTGATCTGCAGGGAACGGACCAGTGGTTCCCTGGGGAGTGTGAAGCTGTAGCTTCCTAGCGAAGCTGCCCAGGTGATCATGCTTACGATGTCTGGCCTCCCCTTTGCTCTCTTTCTATTATTAATATTAATAAACTAGCTAATTATGACAATAACATTCCCCCTAAAGAACATGAGCCTTTGTAATCTCATAAAGATAAATGGGCGAAGATCTCATCTTCTATAGTTGCTTTGTGCCTTCAGAGGGGCGTAGTCCTGCTTATCCCAAAGCTCAGAGGTTCTTTTTATCTGCCAAAGGAAAAAAGGAGTGAAAAGGGAAGGGGAGTCTTCGAGCAGGGAAGGGGGATTTTGCAAAGCCCAAGTCAGTCTGCTGTCCCTGGGAGGCGGCATAGGCAATGTCTTGAGGATGGCATTGTCAAGAGGATGGCGTTCCTAGACAAGCTGGCATTCTTGTTATATTTTAGGGGTGACAAATTCAACAAGAAGGTTAAAAGGCATAGTCCAGAAGTGTAGAGAATTATAGCAACTGAAAGTCTCATGAGAAATAAACACCCATATGATAAAGGGAATGGCTAACTTTACAGTGTCCCAAACTAAGTTAGAGGAGTGGCTTCCCTGGAGGAAGGTGTGTGAGCTGTAGCTTCCCGGGTAAGCTGCCCCGACGACCATGCTTATAATGTTTGGCCTCCCCTTGGCTCTCTTCTTTTATTAATATTAACTAGCTAATTATGATGACATTGGGACTGGTTGGGTATGGGGATGAGAGGGAGGGGGAGAGAGATGTTGGGGGTACTAGGTTTGTCATCTGGATAACCAGATGGCTGAGAGCTGAGGTGGGGACTCTGTAGGAGATCAGGTGGGGGTGTGTAGATGACGGGCTCAGGTTTGGACATGATGAATTTGAGTGGCTTCTAGAACTTAACATCTTCTCACCGCAATTTCTGTAAGTCCCAGCTCTGCTTCTATCTCTACAGCCAGCCATGTGGGTCAGAGAAGGGGCATATGGATGTACTTCTGGAAACTGGTGAGCCCATCAATACCATGGGGCATTACCAGGGACCTGGGTATTTGGGGAAAAAGAAAAAGGTACCTCCCTGCCCTTGTCTTGAGACCTGGCCCAAGGGACAGTGTGAAGGGACATGTGACACTCAGTCCTCCCCCCCCCCCCCATGTGAACAGAGCCTCATTAAGGGCCGTTGCACGGAACACTTTTCCTGGCCTCATTTCTCCCCTGCCTGGGAGACAGCAGAGAAGTGGGTCACCTCACAACTGGGTCATCATTTTGGGGGATTTATCTCTCTCCTGTGGTGACTCAGATGGAATGGTACTCTAAATTAATTATTGTTACACGTCATTCATTTGCTCTTGCCAACTAATGCCTTGTTCATTCTTGTCCTTGGTGCTGTGCTAGACACATGACATGCAGAGACTCATAAGACAGGTCCTGTCTTCCAGGAGCTCATAGGCCATCAGGGGAGACAGGCGAGTAGCGACCTCTGTGATAAGGTGAGCACTGCTCTTGTAGAGGGACCTTCAGATAGTCCATGGGTGTTCTTGGTGGGGAGGGGCCTCAAGGAGTGCTTAAGGGCACAGGTTCTGGAACCTCTCAACTGTGGTTAGATCCTGGCTACTCTCCACTCACTAGCTGTGTGACCTGGGGCAACTTACTTAACCTCTCTGGGCCTTCCTGTTTTTACCTACAAGATGGGGATTATACAGCACCTGCCTCCTAGGGTGATTGTGAGGATTAAACTAGCTAATGCATGAACAGAGCTTTGAAGAGTGCCTGGCACAGGGTGAGCGCTCCACAGTGTTAACTGGTGGTAACTGCTATTACTTTATCATCACCTCCTCCATCCCAGACTCGGAAGGGGTCTGCAGGGGAGGAGAAGGCATAGAGGAGAAGCTGCCAGGGATGGAGAAGTTGACCCCAAGACCCTGGTTGCTGAATCTTTGCCTAAGTGTCTCGCCGCCCTCCTCTCTTGCCCTCTGGCTCCTAGCCTGGCTCTCGAAACAGCTGCTGCCGCATATGAAGAGAAAGCTGCCGCTGTGTCTTGCCCTCCTGTTTGTTTCTAATCAGCATATGAGGCCAGGAAGCTCTGGCTGGATGCTCTGCATCTCTGCAGCCCGTCTCCCGCTGCTGTGCAGATCCTCCGAGCTGATTGAAATGTGATGTGTGGGCTTAGGAAGGAGGGAAGGAAAACAGCCGCTCAGACCACAGCCGTGTCCTGGGTCTGTGCCTATGCTTCCCTCCCTCCACCTGGCACTCCTCTCCCACCCACGCTAGGCTGCCAAACCAGGCATGACCCTCCCTTCCAGCCCACAACCTGGAGCAAAGCCAGTTTTCTTCCTTTCCCTGTGCCCCTATCTCTCTCCAGCAAAGCTGGGCTCAGGGCAGCATCCAGGGGCTCCGACCACCAGGAAGGGGAGAGAGCTCAGGGGCCTTGCTGCTCACCAAGCTCTGTGCAGATCCGTACCTCCTGACACCAGGAGGAAGCCCCCTGGAGGAGTCACACCATAGCTCCAGCTAGAACTCCATTACCTGGCTTCGTGTGGGTCTCTGTGCCTTGTAACTCCTGTCTCCTCTGCTCAGTGTCCCTGGTGAGCTCCCTACCCAGGAGGTGTGCCATGAAAATGGAAAGCAACCTCTGGATGGTTGACCCCATATCTACCTACTTAGTGAAGCAGAGGGGAGACCTATAGGGTAAGGGCCATGCAGCAAGAATTATTTTCTTGGAGAAAGAAAGTTTGAAAGACAGAAATGAAAGTAGTTTACTCATTCATTCACTCACTCACGCAGGTGATAATTGGATACTCACTGGTTTAGGGGTACAACAGGGGACAATGACCAGCTAGCAGACATGGTCCCTGCCCTCATGAAACACTCCCATCAGAGGGGACAGACACAAGCAAACCAGCCCTTAAAGTTCAGGATGAATGAAGAACTGCAGCGAGCTGCAATGTATATAAGGAAGGTCTGTGTGAGCTGGGAACCAGGAAAACCGAAATCACTTGATATATTTATAACTGAAGTGATTTTTTTTGTGTGACAAAAAGGAAATTTATTTCTTTACTACAACAGCACTCACATTTACATCAAAATAATAAACAGCCCTAGATGGTGTTGCTCAGTGGTTAGAGCATAGTCAGCCCTGCACTGAAGGTTTGTGGGTTTGATTCCTGATCGAGGGCACATACCTAGGTTGCAGGTTCAATCCCTGGCCCTGGTTGGGGAACGTGTGGGAGGCAACCAATCGACGTGTCTCTCTCACATCGATGTTTCTCTCTCTCCCCCTCCCTTCCACTCTCTCTAAAAATCAGTGGAAAAAATATCCTCAGCTGAGGATTAACAGAAAAAAATAAACCACTCTCCATCAAGTGAAAGGGAGAGGGAACGCTGAGACTGAAGGATATTTGCTTCTTTTGAACTTCGGCAGCAGAAGCAGGCCTGCCCTCGGAATGTTCCTGACGATGCTTATGCAGCAGGAGGCTGGGGTGTCTGGGCCTTCAAGAACTCCTCAAGATGTCCCATCTTCTTGTCTGGGGCACGATGTTCCAGGCGCTTCGATACCAGGCTCAGAAGCACGCTCTTCACCCAATTTTATACAAGCAGCTGTCCAGAGACGGTGACTTCAACTAAGTTCCCGGCGTTCACTGTGTCCACCGTCAGCAGGACCTGGTTCTTTCTTCCCCTGTTTCTGGAATAATGGTGCAGTCTGGGCTGAAGACCGAGGCAGCCAACCATGCCTCTGGGTAAAATGCCAACGGGCCTCTCGGTCCCTGCACAGGAAACCACCAGGGCCGGGTGCGAGTCCATGGCGGTGGACAGGTATCCAGCAGCCCGGCCAGGGACTGGATGGAGGTCCTTGGAGGTCCCCGCAGTACCTGGCTGGCTGTCCATGTCAGGACTGGCAGCCCAAGCGTGAGGTCGAGTGGCTAGTGGGCACCTCCAATATAAATGAGGTGGTTTAATGCAGGAAATGGGTCAACAGGCGAGGGAAGCGGCCGGCTCACCCGGGAATTAGAGACAGTAGGAAGCAGCTACCACTCCAGGCCGGGGGGCCAAGGCAGGAGGCAGAAGGAGACAGATGCCACGGGAGTCTCCTGCAGGGGTGTGGCCGTGGGGTGTCCCACTGGGAGCCAGAGGCAGGGGGGCAGGAAAGAAACACCCATCTTTTCCCTCTCTCCTACCACCCCTCTTTCTTGCCCATGCTCCCCATTGGCTGAACCCAGCCAGGAGCCAGGAGACAGAGGAGCCTCAAAAAATATCTTTTTCTTACTTTGCCTATGGTCAACCATTGCTTGGCAATTTGTTCAAGTCTGTACAAGCCAGAATCACATGGCATAGACTAGAATCAGGCAAGAAGCCAGACGTGGAAATCCCACATGTTATGAGGAGACAGGGGGTGCAGGAAACCGGAGCGAGGTGCTCCTCTAGCTGGGCCCCACTTCTCTCATTTCAAATGTGTATATTAGACTCGATAATCTAATAATCACCCTTCTTCCTGTAGCCTGCAGAGGCCTGGGTTTGTCCTGGAAGTAATGAGCTCGGCCTCACACGGCCCGTGGCTGACCATGGCAATGCCAACCTCACTTTACCAATAGGTGACTTACTTACTGATCAGGGCCCACCAACGAGGCAGGCGTGAGCCAGCTCGGCTGCCATAACAAACTACCATGAAATGCGGGGCTTAAACCAACAGACGTCTATTCTCCCACAGCTTCGGAGGCCAGGAGTCGAAAAGCAAGGTGTTGGCAAGGCCATGCTCTCAGAGGCTGTAGGGAAGAATCTGCTCCCCGCCCTTCTTCTAGCTTCTGGTGTCACTGGGAATCTTGGGCGCTCCTTGGCTCACAGCTACATAGCCCCAATCTCTGCCTCCATCGTCACATGGCCTTTCCCCTGAGTGTCTTTGTTTCCACCTGGCTATCTCTCCTCTGTGTCTTCCCCCTCTTCTTATAAGGATGTTAGTCCTATGGGATTAGGGGTTCATCTTGCTCCAGTAAGACCTCATCTTAATTCATTATTCTGCAATGACCCTATTTCCAAATAAAGCCATATTTGGAGGTATTTCAGCATTTTGGGGGGTGGGCAGGTGGGCACAATTCAACCCATAATAAGACTGAGGGAGAGTTCTTGGGAAATGCTTTTCTCCCTGATAAGGCAACAGCTCCAGGAGAGCCCCCCACCCTGCTCCCATGTTCGTCTGCATCACAAGAAGATGTGATGCTGATTACTGTGGCCACCTCGGGCCCCCAAGGAGGGACGTCTCTCATTGGGCTTGGCAGTGAAAGAAGATGGTATAGTAACATTGCTGAACCACAGCCCCAATCCTGACACCTCCTATCTCTATACTTTTACTTCTGATTAAGTGGATAAATGTGCAGAAGCCACATTCTATTGGGGGTTCTGTCACTTATGGCCAAACACATCTTATCTCCTAACTTCCCCGTTCAGTTTGGGGAAATGTAAGAACCATGGGATTTTGGAATTGGAAGAGACTTTGGGAGTCATCTAATCCAACCTCTTCATTGGGTGAATGAGGAAACTGAGGCTCAGAAGGGAAAGGGACTCACTTAGGTCCACAGCACAGGTTGGGGACACACCAGGACCAACACTAGACACTAGGGTCTCCAAACTCCCATTCCTCCACTGGGTGTCCTGGGGTCCTTGTGCTCATATGTCACTCTCTCTGAGGGGAAAAGAGGCTGTTGTTTACAAGGGAGGGCCTGCTGGGTGGGCTGCTGCTGCGCCTTCAGAAAGGAAAGGAGAGCTGGGACAAGTGAAAGAAGGATTCTGAAGGCAGCGTGGGAGCCTGCCATGCTGCAGAGCCATGTTCAGCCTCGGGGACACACAGCTATTCTAATCACATGCTCTGTGCAGGGCTTGCTGCTCTGAATTATGAACCTAGAGAGGGCCTTTCATCTCGCCCAGGGTTTGATACCAGCCTGCCTGGCCTCCTGTGCTGGGCTGTGATTTAGTCTCCAGAGCAATTGGGCACAAGGGGGAGGAAAGGCAAACGGAAACACCTGGGACCTCTGCTTTCCCGAGGACTCTGCCCACCCGCCTCCTCCTTCCTCCAAGGCTGGGGGGATGGGCAGCATGGTTGGCGGGAGGGAGGCAGTGATCCACCCCTCACCTCAGTCAGTCGGGAGCCTGGAAGGGACTCTCATGATCTTGCACTTGGCAGATTTCCAAGAGTGCAGAGAAATCCAAGTGTCAGCTCGGTTGAATTAATATCTGTTAAATTCAAAGAACCTAGGACTCCAGAGTGCTGGCTGGAAGATGTCTCCAGTCTAGGCTGCTCATTTTACGTAAGTGGATCCTAAGGCCCCAAGGGGGGTTAAAGAGACTTGCCCTAGAGGCAGAGCTAGTCAGAGCCCTAAACATCAGCCTCTCCAGCGGGCACACTTTGGTCCAAAGCAGCTGGCTCTTGAGTTCAGTCAACAAATACTGTGTTTGAACCCTCTAGTCGGACATGGGCTCCCTGGTCCTGGCCTCCTGGTATTCAGGCCCTTGTGTGATCTCCCCTTGAGTGTGAGCTGGGCCTAGTGATTGCTTCTAGCCAATAGAACATGGTGAAAGTGGTGGAATGTTACTTCCATGATTAGGTTACAAAGACTGTGGCTTCCATCTCCCCCCCCCCCCGAACTTGTGCTGGTGAAGTGAGCTGGAGAGGTTCACATGACAAGAAGCTGAGGGACACCACCAACCAATGACCAGCAAAGAACTGAGGCCTTCAGTCTGATAGCCATGGAAGAACTAAATTCTGTTAATAATCATAGAGTGAACTTGGGAGCAGATTCTACCCCAGTTGAGCCTTGAAATGAGACCAGAGCCCTGGCTAAATATCTCAATTAAAGATGTTTGCGATAGGTCATGAAGGAGAAGACCTAGTTAAACTATGCCTCTATTACTGACTCCCAGAAACTGGGGGGGGTGGGTGGCGGGTGGCGGGTAAATGTGTGTTGTTTTAAACTGCTAAGTTTTGTTATGTAACAACAGATAACTGAGACAATTCCCTATTCTAAGATAGTATTTAAAACCATATGCCTAGCACATTCTAGGCAGTGTCAGAAATGGAAAAAAAAAGATTAATGTAGATTTACAAAAGCTTATAGTCCGATGAGCTAAGATATAGCATGTGAAATAATATAAACATTTCACTGAGCGTTTCCTGTGTACCACGCATTGTTGTAATCCTTACAACAACCGGTGAGGCCTGTTATTAGCCCCACTGTAGAAAACAGAGGTCCAGAGATGTGCCCAGCTTCACGTCCAGTAAGTGATAGAACTGGATTTGAACCCAGGCAGCCTGTTTTTCGAGGGAAACAAGACAGCATTTATTCACTGGGAGAGCACTTGAATGCCTCCCGTGTGCGTGCTGTCGTTAGTTGCTGGGCATATAAAGATATGTCCCTGTGGTGAAAGAGCTAGTGGCTCTGCCCCTCAGTACTGATGACCTTGAGGAAGTTCATTAACCTTGGTTTCCTCATCAACAAAGGAGGCTAAGGGGAACAACAACTCTCGCAGGGCTGAAATAAGATGAAATAAGTTAGTATTTATAAAGCACGTGCAGTGCCTGGTACATAGTAAGTGTTAAGTTTGTTAAAAATAATTAAGTAAATAAATAAATACATGGCTGTGCCATCAGGAAGTGACAATAGTGTGTAGTCACAGGGCATCTTGGCCGTTCACATGACAAGAGGCTGAGGGCCACCACCAACCAGTGACCAGCAAGGAACAGAGGCCTCTCTGCTCAGACGCAGTGGAGATGAGAGAGCAGTGTCCTTCACCTCCCGTGCTTGCACATGTCTTTTAGGGCCCAGGATCATTGGCAGGCTTTCCAGGAGGCCTGTGGCTGTTTTCAAAGCTTCTTATTCCCTCATCATGATAATTAGCAGTTTCAAGGCCGGCCTTTTCCAGCCAGGATGCCCAACTCTTAACTGCTGTTCACTTTTTCAGTCTGAGCTTCTCAGGGTGAGGGACTTTTGCAAACAATCTTTCCAAGTCCCAGGGCTCACGTGCACCTCTGCCCACCCCCGGCCCCCGGCCCCTGGCCCCTGGCGATGCACAAAAGCTCAGCAGTCCTGGGCCTCCTCTCCAGCCTCCCAAGCCTCCCAATTCCCTCTAAACTCTTCTGGTGGACAGCACATCAATCCATCTCATTAATTTGCTCAAGGTTCAGGAGATTAAATGATTCGCAACAGAGGAAATGTAAAGGCTCTAAAAATGCCTAATGAACTATAAATGCCAAAATACATCCTGCAGATGGTGAGAACTGTTGTTGGCCGGGCCAAGGGGATCCTGGAGGAAGACATATCCAAGAAGGCTTCGAGGAGGAGATGGGGTTCTGGCCAGGCCTGAGTGAGTGGTAAAGATGGGGGTGGGGGGTAAGGACAGGGAGAATGGTGGGGATCGGGGTGGCCATGCAGGGAGTAGAAAGCACCTCCAGGCTGCCATGAAGGACACGGTAGATGTCACAAGTGCTTACCTACATTGGGTGCTTCTCTATTTGGGTCACACCCCCTCCCCCACACTTGCTGGTATGTGGGGGTCACAGAACTCAATTTGCACATTTGGTTGCAAGTGAGAGTGATGTGTGCCACTTACAGACCGAAGCATTTGATGGATGGAGCGAACGTCTGCAGGGCCCCTCCTCCTGCCAAGGCAACCGTGGAAGCCTGTGCCCAGGGGGAACCAGTGGCGGAAGGAGCCCAGAAGGCTGAGTGTCATCTGGAGCCGGCTGCTCTGACGGTGGCCTGGACCCACGCTGGGCTGCGTGAGCGATAAGTCCATCTTGTTCTTGCGATGGCCTGGCCTGCCCTGATGGCCACGGAGGGTGAGTGCTGAGCAGCAGGACAGGGCTTGGATTAGTTAAGGGGGTCCCGACTTGACCTTGGTGTAGGCCTCAGAATCACCTGGGAAAACTTTGTACCACCACAGAAATTCTAATTCAGCGGGGCAGGGCCTGGGCATGGACATTTTTTAAGCTGTCCAGGTGACCCCAATGTGCCATCAGAATGGAGGCCATGATGCAACATCAGCAAACTGCTTTATTCTACAAGCCCTGCATTTTGGCCCTAAAAGGAGAGGCATGTTATTGGACAGACAGGCTCAAAGCTGACATTTCACATAAAAACGAGAAAGGGCTTTACAAACTGCAAAGGGCCGGCCAAGAGAAAAGTAATTTTATTCTTGGTATTAAAGGCCCGAGAAGGCCCGAGTTCAGACTCGACCCAGTGGACTGTTCACTGTGAGAGCGCGTGTGGCTGATAATTCCAGCCTGGAGTCGGTATCTCCCGCCACTGCCCTGTCCCCTTGGTGGCAGGATGGGTGGGAGGGTTCCCGGTGCCTGTGACGGGACTGTGGTGACAGCTCTCCATCCTCTGGTGCTGCTTTCATATTTTCTCCACCGGACTGGATTTACAATGTGGCCCCTGTGGTCCAACAAAGATTTGACAGCACCCTCCTTCTAATAATAAATACAGTAATTTTTATTTTTATCCAACTTTTATATAAATGTAAGTCAAATCGGTTTATAATATAAAAGAACAGTGTCCAGCTGCAATCTTCCATCCAGAGCCTCTCCCCTCAGGGGCCACCCTTCAACTCTCTACCTCTTTCTTCTGAGGTTTGTTTTTCTCTTATTGGCCTTTTCTGGATGCTTTCCTTTGAGACGTTTCCCCTTGCCTCCCCACGATGGATTCTGAGCTCTAACACTCGGATCTGACCCCCCCCAGCCCTCCCCAGCAAATGGTTACTCTCCCCACCAATCTTCCAGCAGAGTTTTACCACAAGTTTTGCTTAAAAATAGGTATTTGATGTTTACATTCACATTTATGATTATACAAATACTATTTAGAAAAGAAGCATGTATAATAACAGTTTAGTTCTTAGACAGCTTTTAATTTCCTTAGAGCTAATAATCGTTTCTGTGTTGTTTATTTCTTTGCTCTCATTTCAGACCTGGGGGAGGGAGGCGCCCAAGAATGTGTTCTGTCCTCTGCAGTCAGCTGGAAACCAGAGCTCATTTTCCACTGCGAGAAAGTTTAATGTTTACAAACGCACCCTTAAGACCCTCTCCCCCATCCACAGACATTAGGAGGAGCCCCCAGATGTCAGTTATACCATCTTACCCTTGCTTTCCCCTTTCTCTCTAAGATTATAGGATTAACCACTCAGCTGCTCACAGAAAAATGTATGTTTTCAGAGTCCAGGAGAATAAATTTTTTCTTTAAACTTGGAAGTTCTTGAGAGCAGAGATTTTATCTTCCCATCAGATGGGGGCTCCCTGAGGACAGGGCTGTGTGTCTTCCCTTCTCTATAGGTCTTCCTCTCGGCCCCACCTCAGCGTGTAGTGGGGGCTCTATGTTTGGGAGTTGGGGACTCCTACTGGTATGTGAGCCCCCAGGAGCTGCTCTGGCCCTGGAACTGCTCCCCTTCCCGTATCTTTTTCTGCCGATGACCTTGACCCTTCAGGAGGCAAAGCTCTTCAGAGACCCCCTGCAGGGCTCTGTCCTGCTCCCTGAGCCTGTGAAGACATCAGTGCTCAGGCCTCTCTTGCTCCTAAGGTGTCCCTTCCCTCTCTTTTCCTTTGCATATAGCTTTTCTCTTTTTATCAACATTGTCTGCAGAGACACTGTGATGGCATAAATAATAGATTATTCGCTTGGAGCCTCTCCAGTAAGGGAGACTCGCCACCCAGCGAAGACTCTCGTTATGTAACCAGCAAATTAGAGCGTCCTGAGAGGCAGCATCCAGCCGGAGAGCAGAGATCAGAGACGAGAGGAGACGGGAGCAGGATGGGACCGCTTTGTGGACAGTTTGTGGGGAGCCAGGCTCTGGGCTGGTTCTTTCCAGCCGCCTTCTCTTGTTGAAGCCTCGCAGAGGCCAGTGAGAAGGTGCAGGGGCTTCCCCCTGGAGAGACTGAGCTGGCGAAGCTGGAGCTGCCCGGCTCCGAGGCCCCCGAGCTCCCGGCCCGTGCGAGCCGCTCAGACGGGCTGGTGGCCGCTACGCCGCAGGAGGCCCGACAGGAAAGGGGACGTGGGAGTGGGCAAGCCAGACCTGGGAGCTGTTGTCTCTGGAGGAGGACCCCATGGTCACTTCCTCAGGTGACCCTGGGTTTCTCCACCGAGGCCCTTGGAAGGTGAGTTATGGCCCGAAGCTGTGGCCCAGTGTCCGTGCCTCCTCTCCAGCGTCGAAAGCCCCGCGGGCCTCAGCTGGGAGTCCCAGGCCACCTGCCCGACAGGGCGCAGGCAGTCTCGGTGCTGGTGGTCAAGGCTCAGGGCTCTGGCTGGTGGCAGCTGTGAAAACGCCTCTCAGATCTCCTCCTGCAGAGCCCATGCTGACCGACGGCCCAGCCACGATGCCCCGAGCTCCCGCTGCACTGGCACTAAGGCCACAGTTCCCAAGGGCAGGCTGCTCCCAGGCAGGGTCAGAGTGTGGCTGAGACGTGACCGCAAAACCACCCCTGTGACATGGCCTCATCCTATCGCTTAACTTTCTTCAAACCACACACGGTCTAAGACAGCACCCAGCCTTCCTTCCTTCCTTCCTTCCTCCCTCCCTCCCTCCCTCCCTCCCTCCCTCCCTCCCTCCCTCCCTCCCTCCCTCCCTCCCTCCCTCCCTCCCTTCCCTCCCTCCCTCCCTCCCTCCCTCCCTCCCTCCCTCCTTCCTCCTCCTTCCTTCCTTCCTTCCTTCCTTCCTTCCTTCCTTCCTTCCTTCCTTCCTTCCTTCCTTCCTTCCTTCCTTCCTTCCTTCCTTCTGTCCTTCCGTCCTTCCTCTCCCCTGCAGGATTTGGACTCTCCCAGCCCCACCAGCGTTCCCTCCATGTCCCTCACAGCGTTCCCTCGCATGCCTTCCCTCTTCTAATTCTGGCACCTGCTTCAGGGGACCTAGACCAACAAAGCCCTTTACACTTCCACCCCCAGTAGGTAGCAATGCTCACCTGCAGGTATCATCCAGGTGGACTGGTGGCAAATGTACCGTGTTTAGAATCCATCAAGGACCATAACTTGATTGAACTGGGTCCCTGGACTGAGAGGTGCAAGGGCCCTGAGGCAGAGTGTGACTGTCTGGTGTAATTAAGGCAAGGGGGCCGGGGGATGAGTTCAGAGAGATGAGGGGCCAGGTCAGGTAGGGCCTCGTGGCCATCTTGGGACATTGGTCCCAGCCTGGAGCACAGTAACCCTGCTTGGAGGCTGGGCTTCAGGCCTTCCACGGTTTCCTCATCTCCCCTCTTCTCATTTGTTGGAAACAGAGCCTGCCCCTCACCGCTCAGTTTCTCCAAGGCTGCAGCATCCGAAGTGGCCTGCTTTCCCCTGGGACCCCTGCTGATGTTTCTTAATCAGCAGCGGCCGATCAGACAGAAGCCTGGTGATTATGAAGCGTTCAAGGCCAGGAGGCCAAATCCAGAATTCATGACCCTGCTTGACCCTTGGTGAGCCCTGGGACCTTGGACAAGTAAGTCAACCTCTGGAAGCCTCCGTTTGCTCACCTGCAGGCAGTGATGCTAAGAGTCGTAACAGCAGCCGACACTATGTGAGTGTCCCCTGTGGACCAGGCACCACTGTAAGCATTTTACATTCGCCCTGAGGCCCGTGTCTGTGGGGTGGCTGACATCGCTGTCCCCGTTTTAGAGATGGGGTAGTTAAGGTCCAGAGGAGGTAAGAAACTAGCTGGGGTGATAGGCTGGTGAGAAGCACAGGTGGGCCCGCACCCCGTGGTCTCCTTTGCTAATGCCGAATGATTTCGCCTCTGCGTGCTGATCTGGCCTGTTACTGGGAGAACCACCTGAGGCTGTCCAGTGTCCTTCAGGAAAAGTCCCCACCCCGACGCACATCTGGGTTCTGACTCCTGGGTCCATCCTGACAGTGTGTGAGCATGGAGCACGGCATCCTTTCCCTTGTCGTTCAGCACAGGAACACTGACTGGGGACATCCTATGTGCCAGGCAGGTGCTGGGACAGAGCAGGAAACAGGCCAGACTTATCCTTGACCTTCCGAACCTTACAGTCCAGAGGGGAAGACAGGCACTAAACGGGTAGTTACGCAGATGATTCATTACAGCCGGGGTCTGTGCTATAAAGAGAAGTAGGGGCAGTGAGAAAATGTAACAAGGAGGCCTGGCCTGAGCACACATGAGTGATTGACACTCAGCTTCTGCCAGCCTCAGCGTGATTCTGGTCAGAGAGAAGGGACAGAGACCTGTCCTCAGGGAGCCCCAGTCTGGGGGAGACATGGCCCTGCCCTCAGGGATCCCCAGTCTGGGGGAGACATGGCCCTGTCCTCAGTGAGCCCCAGTCTGGGGGAGACACAATCCTGCCTTCAGGGAACCCCAGTTTGGGGGAGACAGTCCTGTCCTCAGGGAGCCCAGTTTGAGTGGAGAGATAAAGCCGGAGTGCCTGCTTGCACAGTAAAAGGGGAGACATTCCGGAACCTTCTTCTGAAGCTGCAGCTGAGGTCAGTGAGGACACAGATGAAAGCAGAGACTGTGGTGAAGGCTGAAGTCTTATGTGATGGGCCAGGCTTGGCGTTTAGGGTCTGTCCAGACACAGGCCGAGCACCCCTCTGGAAGGTCTCTGTTCAGGGGCCTCATGGTCAGAAGGACACAGGCAGAGATGGAACAGGAGTAGGTAACAAAGCTAAGTGCCCCAGGGTGCGTGCTAAATAAATTAGGGTTGTTATTACCGGAGAGTGAGCTGCAATGTCAGTAAACAACAGGGAGGAGACCTGGAGCCATTAGGTCCCCGCCATTCCATTATCAGAGGTCCCATTGCAGGCACTTCCAGAAGATTTATCTCCACTTCCGTACCTGGCTCTCCAGGATTGGAAATTGAAGTGAAACAGGAGCAGGACCCGGGGCGATGGTGACGCCGAGCGCGCGGGGATGGTACTTAGCGTGAGTACTCCGGGGAGAGCTGAGGCCGGCTTAGCACTACTGTGCGGCTGAGGGGGGATTTTTTCAAGTGAAGTAGTTGGGGGAAAATTTCTAATGAATCTTATCCAACCATAAAATCATGTAGAAAATGAATTCTATCTGACAATAAAATAAAACTGAAACAAATTACTAGGTTCTCATATTTGCAGGACAAAATTAATTTCATGTTTAGAATACTGATTGCTCCCTGAAAGGTCTGACCACGTGCTGCCTGGGCTGAGCCTGAGCACTGAGGTTTGGGGGGCTGCGGCGGAGTGCAGGTGGCCCAGCTGGTGCCTGGCCTGGCGTCCTCCACTTGGACCCTGCCTTTGCTGCGTCTCTCTGGTGCCCAGGGCTAAGCTGCTACAACATTGCCAACCATGTGTGAGTGTTCCTAACTAGTTTCTATGTCTTCTGTTTCCCCCAGACAGGGGTGTGCTTGGGACCAGCAGTTGTATTTCTTCCATCAGATGTGAGCTGTCCCACGATAGGGCCGTGTCCCCCAACACTGGGGCTCCCTGATGGCAGGGCTGTGTCCCCTCAGACTGGGGCTCCCTGAGGATAGGGCCATGTCACCCTTCAGGGGCTCAGACCAAGGGCAGGATATGAATCTTTTCCTTGGATAAAGGGGTCTTGAGGAAAGATATAAACTCTTTTCTCTGAAAAATGAACATCTACAAAGCATATCTTTTCAGGGATTCATGGACCCTGTGCAGTGGCATCATTGCCCCCCTTTCAGATAGAGAGGAGAAGCTGGAGTAGAGCCATAATAAAACTGAGTTAGTATCTTGTACGTTGTAATATGAAGGACACATTTTCTCTTTCTCTTTTTCACGCTGTATGCCTCATGGTATGAAATGTGAGTTAATTCCCAATTATCTACATATGAGAGATTACTAGTGGATTATCTGTGAAATGTTTAAAAACCCAAAGACTGTCTGCCCTGTTGTCCCAGGAACTCCTGGACCACCTGCCCCAGTTTGAGTGGTGCCTGCTCAGAAGATGCTTGGTTCTTGGTCTTGTGACCCAAGATAGTAACTGTAATGTTACTTTTAATTGATCTTCTGGGCTATCACTGTCCCAGCAGCTCTATGTATATGCTAATCCTTATACCTTCTGGGTTGATAGGCTTATATTAGGCTCATTTTACAAACTCCGTGAACAAGGCTCCGAAGGTTTTACTAATTCAAGATTGGGCTGCAGCAAGCATCGGAGATGGGATTTAGATTGAGCTCTGTTGAACTCCCCCCCGCCCCCAACTCTGTGCTTCCAATATCATGCACAGTTAGGAAAGTTAGCTTGTTCCCTTTCTGACCCCCTAAAATGTAAAATGTAATCACATTCTTTAAAGATTACACACACACATAAAAAACTACCAGCAAACAAAAGTCCTGGACTGGAATGGCTTCACAGGTGAGCTTTACAACATTCAAAGAACTATCACCTAGCCTTCTCAATCCAAAAAATTCAAGAGGCGGGACAACTTCCAAGCTCTTTTTACGAGGTCAGCATTATCCTAATTTCAAAACCAGATGAAGATGCTACAAAGAAAGAAAATTGTGGGCCTATATTCCCGATGAACATAGATGCTAAAATCTTCAGCAAGATATTAGCAAACTGGATCTAACAATACATTAAAAAGAGCATATACTATGACTAAGTAGGATTTACTCTGGGGATGCAAGGATGGTTCAATATTCACAAATCAGTAAACATTGTGCACCACGTAAACAGAATGAAAAACAAAAATCACATGATCATATCAACAACACAGAAAAAGCATTTGACAAAACCCAACACCCATTTATGATAAAGACTCTCAGTAAAGTGGGAAGAGAGGGTTCATAGTTCAATATAATAAAGGCCATATATGACAAACCTACAGCCAACATCATACTCAATGGGCAAAAACTAAAGGCACTTCCCTTAAGATCAGGAACAAGACAGAAGTGTCTGCTTTCACTACTCCCATTCAACATAGTACTGGAAATCCTAGCCACAGTGATCAGACAGGAAGAAAACATAAAAAGCACCCAAATTAGAAAAGAAGAAGTAAAACTGTCATTATTTGCAGATGACATGATATTATACATAGAAAACCCTAAAAACTCCACCAAAAACTGCTAGATTTAATAAATAAATTTGGCCAAGTAGCAGGATACAAAATTAACATCCAGAAATTAATTACTTTTTTATATACCAATAATGAATTCTCAGAAAGAGCACCTAAAATAAAATCCCATTTACCATTACAACACAAAAAAATAAGATACATAGGAGAAAACTTAAAAAAGGAGGTAAAAGACCTATACTCAGCACACTATAGGAACTGAAAAAAGAAATAGAAGAAGATACAAACAAGTGGAAGCATGTACCATGTTCATGGACTGGAAGAATTTGCATCGTTAAAATGTCCATGCTACCCAAAGCAATCTGTAGATTCAAGGCAATCTCTATTAAAATGCCAATGGCATATTTCACAGATGTAGAACAAATACTCCAAAAATGTATATGGAACCCAAAAAGACCCTGAATAGCCTCAGCAATCTTGAAAAAGAAGAACAAAGTTGGAGGACCACAATAGTGGATATCAAACTGTACTACAAAGCCACTGTAATCAAAAGAGCCTGATACTGGCACAAGAACAGGCATATAGACCAATGGAACAGAACAGAGACCCCAGAAATTGGCCCACACCATTTATGGTTAACTAATATTTGACAAAGGAGGCAAGAGCATACAATGGAGTAAAGATAGTCTCTTCAATACGTGGTATGGAGATAATTGGACAGGTACATGCAAAAAAAATGAAATTAGACCACCAACTTACACCACATACAAGAATAAACTCAAAATGGATAAAAGACTTAAATGTAAGTTGCAAAACCATAAAAATCCTAGAAGAAAACATAGGCAGTAAAATCTCAGACATCTCATGTAGCAGAATTTTTGCAGATACATCTCCGAAGGTAAGAGAAATAAAGGAAAAAGTAAACAAATGGGACTACATCAAACTAAAAAGCTTCTGCACAGCAAAATAAACCAATCATCAACAAAATGAAAAGGGAACCCACTATATGGGAGAACATATTTGCCAATGATACATCTGATAAGGGGTTAATTTCCAAAATATATAAAGAATTCATACAACTCAACATCAGGAAGACAGACAATCCAATTAAAACTGAGCAAAGGACCTGAATAGACACTTCTCCAAAGGGGACATACAGGTGGCCAAGAGACATATAAAAAAATGCTCAGTCACTAATCATCAGAGAGGTGGAAATTAAAACCACAACAAGATGTCACCTCACACCTGCCAGAATGGCTGCCATCAATAAATCAATGAACAAATGCTGGCGAGGGTGTGGAGAAAGGGGGACCCTAGTACACTGCTGGTGGGAATGCAGCCTGGTGCAGCCACTATGAAAAACAGTATGGAGTTTCCTCAAAAAATTAAAAATGGAGCTGCCTTTTGACCCAGTGATCCTACTTCTAGAAATATATCCTAAGAAACCCAAAAAACCAATCAGAAAGAACTTATGCACCCCTATGTTCATAGCAGCACAGTTTACAATAGCTAAGATCTGGAAACAGCCCAAGTGCCCATCAGGAGATGAGTGGATAAAACAGCTGTGGGACATTTACACCATGGAATACTATGCAGCTGTAAAAAAGAAGCATCTAGTACCCTTTGAGACAGCATGGAGGGAACTGGAGAGTATTATAAAGTGAAATAAGCCAGGCAGAGAAAGACAAGTACCACATGATCTCACTCATATGTGGAATCTAATGAACAAAACTGGTCCAGAGGCCTGGATGCATGGAACAGATTGACATCTGGGGGGAGGGGGGGGGCGGACAGGAAGAGATTAACCAAAGAACATAGATGCATATATGCATAACCCATGGACATAGATAATTGTATGGGGAAGGCCTGGGGTGGGGAGGGGATTGGGTGGAGGGGGGCAAAAAGGGAGAAAATGGGAGACACCTATAATACTATTAACAACAATAACAACAACAAAAAGGTGGGAACAGCCTGTAATGGCAGAGTCCCAGGGCACAGACTAAAGGCTGTGACCTGGGTCTGCCACAGAGATGCTAGGAGAATGACATGTGGTTTCATGACATAAAAGGTGGCAAATTGAGGCAAAGGAAGACACGCCCTCCTAGAGGCCACATGTGAAAATGATTCTGTGGACTGGAGACCCTTCCCGGGGCAACCTTGGGAGGTGTGGGTGATGACGGGGGTCGGCTAAGGAAGAAGCCCGGGTCGCGGGATCTCCCAGAAGCAGAGCCACCGCCTTCAAGGAAATTGAATAGGCCATGCTGGCTCCACACACTCCATGACTGTAAGTCTCTCCCAGTTCTAATCGGTTTCTCCTGAGATGTTTGGATTGGAATCCAGGTCCCTTAGTTGATACCTTGAGCCCTGGGTCCCTGCCTGTCCACAGTGACCACACATAAAGAGAGAGGGAGCCTCAGGGGAGGGACAGCCTTGGGACCTTTGTGGGCGGCAGAGGGCGTCCCCCAAAGCAGAAGGAAACTTTAGATCAGGAGAATGGGCCGTGCCCAGGGAAGAGCCCATGTCTGCCCTGACTGGCTCGTGTGCACAGAAAGGGAAGTGGCTGGGCCCTGCTTTGACCCACTAGGTTTTCTGTGGAGCAAGGTGGGCCTAGAGTGACCATCTCCAGGCTGTGGTCAGCGCTCTCCTCCTGCCCCAGGGCCTGTAGAAATGCGATCACGCCCTATTTCAGAACCAAGTTAGGGACTATTTTCTAGACCTACAGGCTTCCCCTCCCCCAGCCCAACTGATCAGCCCTGGTTGCTAGGTGCCCAGGTCAGAACACTCCGCAGGGTTCTGAGTGGTTATTTGTGCCCACTGGAAACTGGCAGCGAGTGGCAGAGCTGTGAGCCTGAGCAGTCATGGGAGGCCTGCTGCCTGTGATGCCATCCACCTTCCTGCTGATCCTGGAGTACCTGTGCGGGGTGCTGCTTGATAGCTTGATTTCTGAGAGCTTGAGACATGTCCCAGAACTTCTTGTGATCCCCTGGGGGGTCCTGGGGGGCCCCGTGGCGGTGGTGTCTTTGGTAGGAGAGAGATGATACACATTAAGAAGTGCGAAGGCGCCAGGTAAAAGGTGTGTGAGATGTGAGGATATTGGACTAAAGACAGAAGCCAATAACACCCTCAGGTCACCTGGAGTGAGGCCAGTCCTCTCTTGTTACAGATCTTGTGCTTATGGGCACTGAATAAACACCTGAGCAGGTTGACACATAAGGACACGGGTGACTTACTGAAAACCAAACGCAAGAGCTTCTAAACTTTCCCAAGTGACTGATGAAAAGCCCATCTCAAAGGCATGGGGGATTGATGGAGAACAGCTTCAGGAGAACATAATGGATGATTCGAGCAAAAACGCTCATTATCTGAAAAGTCCAGAACCGCTCCAAGAAGAAATTATGGGATGGAAGCAGGAAATCTGAGAGGAGGAGGCCGAGAAACAACGGCTGGGGCAGGCCAAGGCGGGAATGGGGCAGGTCCTGCAGACAGAGCCCGCCTGGCACTGCCGATGGCTGGAAACCTGCTGCCGGCCGGTCCCAAGCCTGAGCACCCCGGCGAGCACGTGGAACTCCCACAAAAGAGGGAAGCAGGAAATGGGGATCAATTCCTCCATGGGTCGGAAGTTGACCTCAAGGCTGTCCCTCGTGATGATCACTGATGTCAATGTGTCCCAGGAAAATCAGGACATAGCCACACAATTGTGGGAGCAAAAGCAAATGAATGAAGAGCTTGCAGCAGAAATCATGAGTCTGCAAACCGAGGAAGTATCTTTGCAGCGTGAAAATTCCAACTTAAGAGATGAGATTCAACAGCTGAAGCCGAAGCTTCGAATTCTGCCTGCTGCACACGGAGATCATGTGACACAACTACAGAAAAAGCTGATTGAGGCGGAAATGCGCCGCTTAGAGATGGATAAGAAATTTCTCAGCGTCTGGAGGGACATGAACCCCACCTATTGGTTTCTGAACACGCATAAGAAGGTGGCCCCAGACCTGAACCGGGAACGATGAAGAAGCGCTTGCTGCTATGAAAATGAGATTCTGCGCCATCAGAGAAGAGCTGAGGAAGCCTGGACGGCAGCCGAGTTCACTGGGAGAGAGTTCCAGGACGTACAGAGAAAATGATCCCAACAGGCCAATGCTGGCCAAGGTCAACTCCCAGTTCCAGCCTTTCCCAGTCACCCTTTTGCCGCTCCGGCTCCTCCAGGCACAGCCCACAGAGGCCCTGAGGGCCTGGCCATCTTCGGGGTCATCGGGCCTGCGGAGGAGGGTCATGCAGTAAGAGCTCAGGAACCCAGGGTCACCTGCAGCTTTCCCTCGGCTTCCACAGCAGCTGGGCCCCGAACACCCACAGCCGGGACACGGCACCCGCCTGTGTTTCTGTTCCAGTGATCCTGTTTGCTCCCTCTTTAGTTTAGCTCCTCTTACTGAGTCGGTGCCACAGTTACCCTTAGTAGTACACGGCATTATAACTTTACAGTAGCATTATTTAAATATAGATTCCTTAATATAATTCTCATGAATACAACATTCCCCATGAGACCCTTTAAAATTACATGCTACAAGTATTGTATTTTTATTTAAACGACCGCCATTACCTAAACCAACATCTAAGTTTATCATGGATGTTTAAGCAAAGACCATGATTGTATGCTATGCCTTATTATTACAAATCTATAGAAGTAAGTTAATGTATACCTGAAAAAAATTGGTTGGTTTTAAAAACAGTGAAAACCTTAAACAGGACAACACCCCATTCAAACTACATAATATTTTCATTACTTTAATCCTAAATTCATAGTTTAGTCCTAAAATCACAGAATAGTTTAGTCCTAAATTCATAGATTGGAAATCTTTAGATTTCTTTCCTGCCTTATAGGTTTTTCTTATTCTTTATTTGTCTAAGATACTGTTTATTGTGTAGCATTTCTAAATTTTATGCAGTCAAAACCTTGCCGAAATGTTTCTCTTGATGGCAAACGCACACACATACACTCACTCTCTTTCTCTTTCACACACACACACGCGCACACACACACACACACACACACACACACACTGAAGTTACAGCATCCTCTTTGTTATTTTAAATCTGAAGAAAATGTAGAAATATTGCTGCAATGCTGCAAATTTTAATAGAAATTTTAAATGAATAAGTCAATAGAAAAAAAAAAGCTGTGGTATATTTACACAACGGAATACTGTGTGGCTGTCAAAAAGAAGGATCTCTTACCCTTTGGGACAGCATGGAGGGACCTGGAGAGTATTATGCTGAATGAAATAGGCCAGTCAGAGAAAGACAAGTACACATGATCTTATTTATATGTGGAATCTAATGAACAAAATAAACGGACAGAAAAAATAGGTCCAGAAGCATGGATGCATGGAACAGGCTGACAGGCCTCAGAGGGTAGTGGGGTGAGGGGGAAGGGAAGAAATTAACCAAAGAACATATATGCACATATGCATAGCCCATGGACACAGACTATAGTGTGGGGAAGGCCTGGGGAGGGGCAGGGGCTGGGTGAAAGGGGCAAAGGGGGGGAATGGGGGCCATCTGTAATACTGCCAACAATAAACAAAATATTACACACACACACACACACACACGACTCGATCTCCTTAGTTAGGGCAGGGACAGAGGCTTGAGAACTCGTGCACACATTCCCAGTGTCTAGCCCTAGGCCTGGCATGGTGTTGGGCAGATGTGAGAACCTGGTCCGACACAGTTGCATTCTTGTGGACAATACCTAACATCTGGCATAGCTCCTGAGGGGGTGTCTGTGGGGCTTGTCTTGGCTTTGGTCCTCCTTCAGTTAGGATGAGCTGTGAGACTTACGTGCAATGTCACACCCTCTCTGGGCTCAGTCGACCAGCTAAACAGGGAGACAGGCTAATTTGTGGCATTGAAGACCTTCCAGGTGTGACATGCTGGGTCTGTGTGGCTCTCCTTCTTAGGGTGACGGGTGGGTGTGATGGGGAGAAGATATGTTTTCCTGCTCCTCTATGCCTCCCATGCCTGTCATCCTTCCAGTGACCTTGCACCCTAGAAATGCGCAGAACAGGGGCCTCTGTCTCAGGGAGACAGAGACAGTGCATGCAGGCGATATGTCAGCTATTCCTTGAGGCCGGAGCTGTGGAGCTGCAGGCCCGGCCTCCAGTGCATAAGACAGTGCCTGGCACATTGCTCCTGTACAATAAACAGTTGATGAATGAATAGGCGAATGAATGAATAAATAAATTCCCGGGATCAAGGCTCACAGCCCCTCCAGAAGACCCCCCTCCAGGTCTGATTTCTCCTCCCATGTCGCCCCATTCCAGCTCCAGCCCACTAATCAGAAGGCAACAGCCTCCTTCCGGTGTGTCCTTTTGTGTCCCTGCCAAAAACCTTTCAGCAACCATTACACTCTGTCCCCTTTCCTGTGCCACTGGCCCTTTCCACCGCTCCCCACTCTCCTCTGCACCACACTTTGCTCCGCCAGCCCCCCTCCCCTGGCGCTTGCATTTCTAGCTGTGACCGAGAGCCCCCCTCAGACAGAGAGCAAGGGTCTCTAGGGGAGGGGGCCCGCCGCCCGCTTCTGCTCAGGGATGCAGAGGGAGCGGGACACTGAGCAGGTGAGCACACTGGCCCGTTGAAGCTGGGCGTCTGTGACAGACACAGATTTGGTGCTGTGGCGCAGTTGCCTTCCCGTTGATGGGTTAATCTCTCATACACAGAGCACGGGTCAGTATATTACTTTAAATGACTGCTGGGAGCAGCAGGGTGGAGCCCAGTGTCTAAGGTTTCAGTGAAAGCCTTTCTGGTCAGTGTTTACCATTGCCTCCCACTCTGCCGGCCAAGGGGGGGGAAGAGGGAGGAACTGGGGAGGGGGCAGGAGGAGAGGGGAGGAAGGAAGGAAGGAGGGAGAGGGGAGGAAGGAGGGAGGGAGGGGGGGGGAGGGAGGGGGAGGGAGGGAAGGAGAGGAGAGGGAGAGAGAGAGCGAGAGGCCCAGAGTGAGAAAAAGATCAGTAGAAGCCCAGACACCACGCTGAAGCCCCCACACTGCAGAGCTGGGCCCGGTGATACTTGCACCCTCTCCCAGGCCTGTTCCTCGCTCTGATCCATGAATTTATAAACTGGGTTCTGAAGACAACACAAACCTTTCACTCCCTGCCCTGTGTTCCTGCGTTGCTCATTTATATCTTTCCTGGGCTGCCCTCGTAGCCTTGAGTCTCCAGTCCCCACTCCCACACCTCCCCATCTTTTACTGTACCCCCTCTTCCATCACCCAGGCACCGAGACCCCCATCGCCCAGGCAGCAGGAGTCACGTAGGCAGCCCACTGGTGTCCTTCCTGAGTGAGGGGCTATGGCTCTCTCCCCAAGGAGACATCTTCTGTCTAAAGACCTGGTTTGCAGAGTCCTCCATGTGGTGGGTCAGCTGAGCCAAAAATGGCAAACAGGTGTGGCCACTGGAGTGTCCATTTGACCATAATAACAAGTCAGGCTATGAATTTAGGTCCAAAGTGGATTCAGACAGGGAAGGGGCTCTGATGGGAGCAAAAGCCTTTTTACAACCCTTTTTTGGGAATTCAACCATCAGCTCTGTTCGGGCAGCTGACTGTTAATCAGCAGCCGTGCAGTGTGTGTGTGTGTGTGTGTGTGTGTGCACACGCGAGTGCATTCAGCTCCAGCAGTTCTGATCTCCCTCTTTGCTGTCACCCCTCTTTGCCAGCCTTAATTACAGCAATTTAGGGGGCACTCTAAAGATTGCAGAGTAAACCTATCAATACTTCACTTAAGAACGGATTTCTGTCAGATGGTATCAGAGGCTTATAAATGAAAAATATGAGACTTGTTCTCAGGTAGCCCTACACACACACACACACACACACACACACACACACACCCCTCTGATGAAGTATGAACATTTCCCTTCTGTCTTAGACATGGGGAACAGCTTTATTCAGCTGCAGAGATGAGTGTTTCTAGTGAAGCTATTTGCCTAAAACACATTAAAATAAACATGAGGAAACTGGCTCGGTGCACCAGGGCTTCCTGTTGATGAGCCAGGAGCTGCTGCTGCTCAGCGCTCCTCCCTCCCTGGGTTTATTGGGCACAGAAGGGTCATTACCCTCAGCCAAGGGGGCAGGGTCACCAACAGGCCAACAAGGCACAGTGTTCATGTTGGGGGTGAGAAGGGGCTGAGGCTCAGGATCCCTTTGCTCCCCTGCCCGGTCTCCCTCTCACTCCCTGTGGATCCAGAGCCACAGGGTCTCGCTCTCCTCGGTGCTCCTTCAGCCTTGGGGCCTGCAAGCGGGTTGCTTATTGCTCTGCATCCTAGTGTGGGGTGCGATGTGTCCTAGTGGAACGAACATGGGCTTCATCATCCGGACAAGCCACACCTCCCCTGAACCCCAGTTTCCCCGATTCCCAATGGGGACACCATTGTATCCATCTCCTTGGCAAATGTAAAACCCCTATGGCTGGTTCTGGGTGCTGCACCTTATAAAGGACATTGAGCAACTAAATTTGTCTAGAAAGGGGTGACTAGGGTGCTGAATAGTTGGAAACCATGGTCATGTCAGAGCCAGTGGAAGGGACTGGAAGTACTTAGCCTGGAGAAGCTAAGCCTCAGAATGATGAGGTGTTATGTGAAGCCCCCAGGGAGAAACAAATTACAGGAAACATTCAGATTAATGGAAAAAATGTTTCAACCATCAGAACCTTGTGAAGATAAAGTGAGCTGTTTTGGATGGTACTGAGCCGCCATCACCGACCATTTTTCAGAGGCTGGACAGCCACTTGGCAGGCCTGTCACAGAGACTGGCGGCACTCCCAACTGGAGACGGTGATTTGATGTCATCTAATCTCTGGTTCCATCTGGAGGGGCCTTCATTAGAGCCACCACCCTCTCCTCTCTCTGTCGCCTCTCATCGCCATCCTGGGGAAGGGGCCATTTCTCTGTTGGTGAGTCTGGGGGATCTGCGTGTTCTCCGCTCTTGGGAACTTCCTGCTGACAGAAAGCCGTGTTTTCTGCTCCTTTCCACCTCGGGGTACAGGTGGGACTGCGGATGTCCCCCTCTGCCCGAGAGTCACTAAGCCTGTCAAAATCAGGCATGAGGTGTCAGCAAGCTGCGTGGCCAAGGGGCCCTCACGCCACAGCCTCCACCACAGTAGGCTAAGGGCAGTGTTTGGCCTTCAGCTGCTTGACACCTGTGTCCCTTTCTCAGAAAGCTCTGAACTAGAGGCGGCAGAGGGGTGTTGGTCATTGGCCACTCAAGGCCCTAACTGTAGTTCAGCTTCCTGGGGCTGGGCCCTAGAGTGATCGATGCCTATTTGCTTTCAGATCTATTTCCTGCCCTTCTATTTCTGATCCGTTTCCCAGCCTCCCTTGCTAACTGGCCTCTTGCCAGGGTCACCAACGGGAGCAAGGGTGGGAGGTTGCAGAAAAGAAAAAGTGGGAAGGCAGGTTATTTCTCCCTCTCCCCTGCTGCTTCAGGGCCGCCGAATCGCCGACACGGTTCCAGCTCCTGCCAAACAGCCTTGGCGTCCGGTTTCTTTAACAGATGTTGTCCCTCCAGCGCTAAGGATCACAGTGGCTTCTGCTCTCGCTGACCTCTGGTTGCTTCTCCTTCCCTTTGATGGCCTCTTAGCTCTTCCAACACATGTGCAATCAATTTCCTGTATTAAATGTCCCTGTTGGAAATATTGAGAGTGGTTTATATTTTCATGACCGGATGCTGACTGATACAGAATGCAGTCTCCACATGGGGATTTTTTTTTTTAAATATATCTTTATTGATTTCAGAGAGAGGAAGGGAGAGGGAGAGAGAGAGATAGAAACATCAATGATGAGAGAGTCACTGATCAAGCCCGCAACCCGGACATGTGCCCTGACGGGGAATCGAACCCTGATCTCCTGGGTCCTAGGTCAATGCTCAACTGCTGAGCCATGCCCGGCAGGCTCCAAGTGGGGATTTTATGTGGCTGATTTCCTAGATGACAAGCATCTCAAAGGCCACTATATGATTCCCAAGTGCCCTGGGGTTCTCTCCAAACCTCAGGCCCCCTGACTTCTATGCCTTCGGGTCCTGAGTGTTCTGAGGAAGGATGGAGTCTTGGAGGCTAAAATGTGGTTGGTCAAGACCTCCCCGGGGTATAACAGCGTGTTATAGGCCCGGGCTCCCCTGCCCAGGAAGGTCAGTCATTGGGCACTCCAAGGTGGGTGTAACAGTCCATTGTTGGTGGCAGTCTTTGACCTGTTTTCAGGGCCCTCTTGCCTCAGATGTTCTCCGAAAAAAAATGATTTCCCTGGAAGCCTCAGCCTGTTCATCAGGTTGTCAGCCCACTTTCTCTACTCCTGGCTGCTTAGAGTCAGCTCACCAGACGTTTCTGCGTTTTGGCTTCTGAGGGCTCTGGTCTTGACCATCTGCTCTGTGCCCCTGCCCAGTGGGCCAGCCCTGGCTCAGGGGCTCCCAGCCCTTTACCCTGTATCCACCCTTGATCATGGAAATGACAGGCTTTGTCAGAGACAGGACTCTTGAGTCTCCCTCCCAGGTGCCTCACAGCTGTTGGCACCCACCAGTGAGCCCCCTTCTGTCTGAGGACTCTGCTGGAAATGCAGCAGCCATCTGTGTCTTCTTGTCCTGGGCCTGCAAATGGGGCGAGTCTGGAGCTGCAGATGTGGAAGCAGACTCCACGGGAGATCTGTCTCACCAGCTTCATTCTGCATCACTGTCTGCCCTCCAGAATCTTAGAAAATTGATTTAGAGTTTTCTTGCCTGGAGAAAGAAGTAGATGACTTAATAAACTCTCAGAGATTATCCCATATGAAAAAACCTCAAGGGTTTTAACCTACAAACTAATCTTTATCATAATCCTCACCATTGTCTTCTCCATCTCCGTGAACTCTCTCATCACTACCCTCAACATGGCTCTCGTCACCACCACAACCACCAACAGTAGTGCCACTGTCACCACCATCCTTAGCACCTTCCCCCCACTATCACTGCCCTGATGGTGATCACCATCGTGATGACCACTGCTGCTCAAATCAACACTAGAAACACCATCAACTTCAGCATCAGACACAGCCTCCCCCCCTCCTCATTACTCTCCTCTCAGGGCATGGCTGGGCCAGCTGTAGGGCAAGAGCAACTTGGGGGCTCTTATGGGCGACAGTCATAGCTACATGGGCACACAGCCGCAGAGAGCAATGTGGAGTGAAAGCACACAGCAACAGAGAGGGGGCGTCTCTTTTGCACAGAGCATGTCCTCTGCTGGGAGCAGCAGCAGCTAGAGGGATGGGAGGGAAATCATTGCTGGCGAAGCAGCAGGAGAGGAGGCTGCAGGCTAGTGTCTGCAGTTGGGGGTAGGACACCCGGAGCTACACAGAGAATCAACCCTAGTGCCCGGGGGGTTAGAGATAACAGCCAGTAATATTGGCTGTTACTGTCCTTCCTTTGGACAGTATACAAGCTGCCCAGTTTCCCTGGGGGGGGGGCAAGGGGGTGGTGAGAAAGCGAAAAGCAACCCTGATGTCTGGGAGTTGGCCTTGGCTCTCCCCTCTTGAACATGGACAATTTAACAGAACATCAACATCAGACAAGGCCGCCTGTGGTCATGATGGATCAAGACAAAAACAGCCTATTCAGTAATCACATTTGAACACAGACAAACCATGAGCATTGTGCCAACCTTAGAATGCCACCCCCCAAACTCCCAGCTAATGGGAGTGACTACTGCTTTTTCCCCAGCTACGGCATTGGCCTTGCTCCAGGCTGCCCTCCCTATAGATCCAATCGATTGAGACACAGTTATAGGATTGCCCCGCCTCCTGACAGCACTCAATCCAGAGTGGACTCCTACTTCCTTGGACCCTCCCCAAATCACCTCACCAAAGCTCAAGTTCAGTGACAGCTTCTCTCAGGCTCTGTCTTTGCACCCAGATCAGCCCCCCAGTCCCCATGGTGTACCCCTCACTGCAACAAGTAACACACTCAACTTGTTCCCCTACTGGTGTGTCAGTGGGGCTCTCTGACCGGAGGGTGTTGACACAGGTGTGAGAGGGCGTTGCCACTACTGACTCTGAAAGGATTAATAAGACCCCCCACCCCGTAAGGGGCTTCCTCCCCACTGGAAGGACATGTGGGGTGACCAGGGAGGTGCGGTGTGGTTGGGCAGCCTCGACACCACTTTCTGGGACTCAGCTTCTCCAGCTAACCATCCCGATGAAGGGACAAGGTCTGAATAAGAGACACGTTTCTTCAGGAGCGCTGGTCACTGGGCCACAAGGCGCCTTGAGCTGCTTGCTGAGATGCAGGATCCTGGACTTTACTTCTGAAAATCTCACAACGAAAGACTTGAAGTCTATTCTTTTAACAAGTTCTTTGGGTGGTGATCATGTGCAACAAAGTTTGAGAACCACAGGTTGAGAGGCCTGCCACTCAGAGGGCCTTCAAGGTCACCAAACCCTCAAAACTGGGGTTGGCAGGGCTGGGCTCTGCAGGCAGCCCCAGAGATAACGAAAGGACATCCCTGCCCTGGAGTCATCTGTCCCTGGGCTCGGGGTCCTCTGGAGTTTCTCTCTCTCTCTGGAAAGGCCAGGAAGGACCAGGTCCCTCTGCCTCCTGGGTGGCAGTGCACTTTCTTCTACAGAGCTGGGAACAGAGCTGACCCATCACATCGAAGGCAAAGGTCCCTGCTTCCAGAAAAATAGGTCTCAAAAGGGACTCTCATTCCATATCTTGAAGTGAATGAAACGTTAATCAATAGATCCATCACCCCGCCTCTGGGTCTCCGAATTACAGATACAAACCAATAATGGCATCAAACACACACACACACACACACAGACACACACACACACAGACACAGAGCTGTGCACACACGGAGGCCAAGCAGGCAGACGGATCTCTTATACTTAAAGCCCATCCTCCTAACCTCTCACCCCACCCTGTCCTCATCAGCCCAACCCTCTTCCATGAGGATGGTCCTGGCCCAGGGAGATTTAGGGAGGGACCACTTGCCTGTGCTTGGGTCAAGGTGCCCATACTTCCTTTTTTTCTTATTTCACCCCACCTTCCACCCCAGACCAGGAGACATGTATCTTGGCCCAGGAAAAGTAAGGAGGGGTGTGATTATTGAGTCTGTGAGGTCTCGTGAACGATTTCCCTAAGTGAGCCAGAGGGACAGGCAAAGGGGCCTAGCCTTAGGAGTCTGAGGGTTAGAGGCTATGGGAAGCCCCCTCCCTTTCCTAGGCTGGGTAAAGCAGCCAGGGGTCTTAGCACTGTGAGTAGCATAGCTCCCTTTCATTTATGCTGAGCGGCCTTGAGCAGCTTCTGCACTCCCCTGAGTCTCAGTGTTCCTCATCTAGAAAATGGGAACTCATGAAAGTACCTGAGGTGGTGGATGCACGTAGCAGGTCTTCAGTAAACGGTTGTTGGGGCCCATGAGGTCCTTAAACCTTTAAGGCAAAGCAATAAAAGACTGACTCCCATGGCTATGGTCCCCAGGCAGAGCAGGCTGGAGAGGGGCACAGAACTCCAGTGCGCCAGAGACCCCCTCCCGCCTCCCTCCCCAGCCTGTGGGCCTGGATGGCGGTTCCGGGTTGGTGCCCACAGTTTGCTGAGCCCCGCAGTTTTGATAAGCAGCCGAGGAACCCAGAGGCTGTGTAGAAGACGCCTAATTAATCACTGCAGTAATGGTTCTGGAGGCAGCAGCCCGCCACGCTGGGCCACATGCATGTCATCCTGCAGCTGCTCACTTTCCTGGAGCCCAGGGAGCCCATCGTCCACACACACTCACCCTGTGGTCCCACATCCCAGGTGCCTGACTGGATAAACCCAGACCTGGAAAGAAAGGACAACTGCATTTCTCTGATTTCAAGAGAGGTGGCTGCAGATGACCCTGGATGTTCCTCTCCCATGGGCGGGCCTTCCTCTGAGCTCTTCCCCTGTTGAGAGCCCAGGTGCAAGCAGAAATCATACACACTGCAGCGAGGCCTGAGGACGAGCACTGGAATAGGAGCTGGGAGACCATGGCTGAAGGATCTGTGCTGCCCTTCATTGCTGTGTACCCAGAGTATGTCTCTTTATCTGTCTAAGCCTCAGTTTTCTTATCTGTGAAATGGGTACAGTGAGGCCCATCCTGACTAGCACATAAGACTGAAGTGTATTACTTAATAGATGTGAATTGCTTTAGGTGCTATATCAAACGATAAACGCACTTCATGGGAGGCCCCTCCCTGCACCACGGATGGAGACGAGGTGCCCTCTGGCTCCTCCCTGTGGACCTTTCTGAGCAGTGCATCCCCCCCTGTGCCCACTTTATCTTGGTAGATGGGTCTGGTCTAGGAGGCTCCTGCAGATGTGGAGATGGGCTCCTGAGGGGCAGGCTGCCTGGTTCTATCATGACAACCCAATCTGGGTCAGCAGCATGTCAGGGAGGACAGATGCTCCCAGCCTCAGAGCAGTTTCCATGATTCACAGCACCTGACCCCCACCCCACCACCACCATCTGACCTGAGCCCATTTTGAGGACAGAGACAAAATCCAGCTGTCCCTGCAGTCCTCGCTCTAGCAATGGGCCCTTACAGTTTGGCTGGGGGGGCATGGCCCACTCTCCAAACCTCCCATCCAGGTGGAAAGGCTCCAGGTGCCGGGCTCCCTCACATCGGTCCAGTGAAAAAGCACCTGGAGACACCTGCCAGGTGGCTGAGAGCTAATGGCCCTTTAGGGATGGGGCAACTGCCTGGTAAGGGAACCTGGGGAGACCGGTGCCTTCACCCCATGAGCTCCTCTGGGGGAACCTGGCCCTAGGGCTAAGCAGAGGCTACATTTGGGCAGGTTAGAATCAAAGGGTACCCATCTCCCTTGTGCAGTTAGCAAAGGCACTCCTTACCTCTCTTGACTCAGTTTACCTCTTTGGGGCACTTCCTTTCCCCAGAATATTATTTTCAAACTGCAGGTCTCAGCTCTTCTTTCTGAGCAATGGAGGGGGAATCTTTTGGCCTCCCTTTGTCCTGAGAACAGAAGGTCAAATGATGATGAATATAATAAGACCTCTTTCAAGCAAAGGTACCAGGAAACGGAATCATTTCTCCTGTTAACAGGGACAGCTAACATTTATACAGCGTCTTTCATCTGCCGGGCTCTGTCCTAATGGCTTTTCTTAAAAAATATGTTTTTATTGATTTCAGAGAGAGGAAGGCAGAGGGAGAGAGAGAAAAACAGGTCATTGATGAGTCATTAATCGGCTGCCTCCTGCACGCCCCCTGCTGGGGATGGAGCCCACAACCCGGGCATGTGCCCTGACCGGGAATCGAACCTCCTTCTCCTAGATCATAGGTTGACACTCAACCACTGAGCCATGCTGGCTGGGCCCTAATGTCTTTGCATGTATTTACTTACATCAATCCTATGTGGCAGGTACTCTTAACACTGAGGCCCAAAAAAGTTAGAAGACTTGCTCAAAGTCTCACGATGAAAAAGTAGCTGGCTTCAAACCCAGACAGCCTGACTCCAGAATCTGGCTCTTAACCTCAGCTCTTCCATCCCCTGCAGTCGTGGCTACTTCTGTGTCCACCCCCATGCTGGACTGTGAACCCGGCTTAGCCTTCTTTATCCCTGAAGCTCATACCACGTGCCCAGGAACTATTTGTTACATAAACGAATGGTTGAATGAAATGAATAAATGAAAGAGAGGTGTAGTGACAGATGCCCCTGGAAAGGTGTTTGGAGTCTAGATCCAGGGGGATTCGAATGCCTGGCAGTGAGAAGACAGCAGAGGCCTCAGGCGGGAAGGGCCCTGTTGGGCTGTGCTCACGCTCTCAACACTGTCGGGACACATGCTCATTGGTCACCAGACATCAGCAGTGTCAACCTGGAATCAACTACATTTTTGTGCCTTTAGAACCTTTACCACCCCTCTCCTACCACTGCAGGAAGGCACATTCCACCCAGGTCTTTAGGGCCAAGCCAGGCTCAGTGCAGCCCAGCCCCCACCGTCAGCAGTGAGTATTCCGAGACCCATTCTAACTTGTATTGTTATTATGATCACTAGGGTTTTCACTAATCCCCGAAATGCATTTTTCCCCTGGAGGAAAAGTTGCTTCCCATGCTGAGGCTGGAATGCTAAGTGTTCTGGTAGGAATTGGAAATAATCATGAGCTCGCGCAGGGGGTCCTGCATGAGGCTCACTGGCATGTGGCATGGAGGGGACCCCTCTCCCCTGAGAAATCCTCTTTTTCACAAAGTCCTGCGCTGGATGTGAGGCTTCCAGAAGGGGGTGCCTCCATGGAGAAGGCAATGGGCGGGGCCAGGAGACAGGGCGCCCACTCCCCTGCAGGAGGTGGGAGGGCGGGAGGGGACAGCTATCCAAGGTGGTGTGTGGTGCTGGGGAGGTGAGAGGCCTGCAGTGCACGAAATAATGAGTTAAAAGAATCATTCAGCGAGTAAAGAAAAATACCAGGAGTATCAGGAATCAAACTGCAGGGAAGATTTCAAGTAATCATAAGGGGTTTTTCAAATATATTCACTGCTAAGAGCTACAGATGTCAGGAGAGAAAATTGGTTCACTTACCAATAATAGTTGTGGAGGCTGGGGGAGCAGGGTGGAGATTGGCAAGCACTTAACCAAGCTTTCCCACCTCCTGGGGTGCTTGGCAGTGGGGGGGGGCATGGCTTGTCCCTTCACTGAGAGGGGTGGGGGTGGGTGCGCCTGTGCCCTGGGAAGTGGGCAGATGGCCAGAGCAGGCTGAGCAGGGGGGCAGCTTGGAGGGGAGAGAGGACACCGTGGCCCCAGCAGCCCTGCCCCAGTGCGATATCTTCTCCCCTCCCCAATAAATGCAGGTTAAGTGAGGTAAAGACAGGTGTCCTGCTTGGCATCGAGCGGGAGGCTTATTGATATTGTCACTGAGAATTTATTGATGGTTTATGATGAGCCGAGAACTCTACCAGGTGTGTGACAGATTGGAGACACTCAGACACTCAGTACCTGCCCTGGGCTTACGACCTAATTAGGGAGACACAAACAACATCCAAGGGAAAGTGGGAAAAAGATCTTCTTGCACTGAATGAGATGGACTAGTCATGATGGGACATGATAGTACTGAGCGATCATCAGGACAGGCCAGGCAGGAAAAGCTCCAGGGGTGCTCAGGTAGTGACCCTGCTGGCTGGGTTCTGCCACAACGCCGCCCCTCTCAGGGACCCCTTGGCACAGCAGCGTGTACCCACAGCACACAGGCTCTGTCTCCACCCGCCAAGAGAAAGCCCAGGGCGATCCTGCCATCGAGAACAACCTTGGGCGGCGGTGAGTTGGAACTGACTTAAAATTTGTCTCTGAGTGCAGAGGTAATGTTATTGGTCATTTTCACTAAGTGAAGACCAGATAATATTTGCACAAGCAGTGGGTTACTTTACAGGAGAGGAACCTACATTTGCGGAACCCAAATCTTTTATAATGAACAGAAAGAGGGCCTGTCCTTTGCTCCAGAAGAGACAATGATCGTATGAAACTGAAGAGCAGGGATGTCTCCCTCTGCTGCAGTGAGAAGCACTGTCTCTAGCTCCCAAGGCCGTTTGCCACACAAACATCCTTGAAAAAATAATACAGAGCAAGACACAATCAGATCCTCACTTGCAAAATGTGTGAAAATGCAAGGCCCGTGGGTAACTGTCTCCCAACGTTAATGAGCTATGTAATGCATTTATTTATTACGATTGTTGTTATGTCTGTCTTTTCCTGCCGGAATGGGTGCTCCGTGGGGCCCGGGATTAATGTCTCTTTTGTTCACTGATGTATCATCGGTAACTAGAACAGTGCCTGACACACGATAGGTGCTCAACAAATGTTGGCTGAATGAGGAAAGAGAAGGTCCCTGCTTGGCATCTCCCACCCAGGGAGTTTCCTTGCCAGATTGCCTGCCTTCCGTTGGAAGAAGGAGCCTTGGTTCTGGAGAAGTAACCTCTTTCTGTGTCCCTTGAATTGGCCGGGGTCACAGGTCTCCCCTATATGTTCCCTGCATCTCTCTGTTGCTTGGAACGAACTCCTGGCGCCCCCGGGGCAGGGAAGGTGCTCAGGGAGGATGCTCAGGGCCTTGGCTATTTCTGCAGCAGAAATGTGAGCATCGCCAGGCCCCAGGCGGCCCCCCTGGGCCTCCCCTCTCCTCCCTCCCTTTCTCAGGCTGGTAATTAAAAGTATCAAAGCAAAGTAGGCCTGTCTCGTTACATGTCCTGCTTTTGTGACTCTAATGTGCTTAGAAATGATTTGAAGGGCTCGGAAATCAGCAGCGGAGCTTCCCCCACGTCCAGCCTGGAGCTGGCAACCCCGAGATAAGGGGATCAAGACCCGGCTGAATTAGCTCTAAAGTGGAGCCCTAAGGCATCAGCGTGGGCGAGCAATACCAGTACGGAGATGCCACCGTGCCCTTCGTTAATCAGCCATCCGAGGTTAGTCCCGGGCTCACAGGGACTCCTCAGACCCTGGGTCCGAGTAGTGGAGCCGTTGCCTGTTGGTCCCCGGGGTGCCTGAGGGCGGTGCCAGGCCTCCATCCACCCTGGGCCCAGCAGGGACAGTGAGCAGCGGGGTCCCCCAGGGAGGCTACTATGCCACGTGGAAACTTTCTCGACGTTCGGACTCTCCTCAGACCAGTTGAGGTCCACAGAGTGAAGGGAAGGGTGGGGACTGGGCCAGCAGCCCCGAGTCCCCCATGCGGGAGTGTTTGGTGAGTCCTAAGGACAGGAGGCCGGGACCGGGGGGTGGGCTTTGGTGCCATCAATCACCCATCCAGGGTTATCGCAAAGGCAACCCCCACTGTTTCATTCATTCGTTCACTCATTCACTTACTCATTCATTCATTCCACACCTGTTCACTTAGCTTTTTCCCCAAACCAGGCTTTTTGCTAGCCCCAGGGATGCCAAAATGACAGCTGAACAACTCGTGGCCTCCATGAGGAGGGATTCCTAGCCTGAGACTGGAACACAGCAGCTCTGGCTGTGAGGCGGCTTCTGTCCCTGTCACAGGCATTTCAGAGCTTAGGGGCCAGAGCAGGAGGAGATAGGTGGCCTTCGCTGGAATGCCACACATGCAGGTTTCTGTCCACGTGCTCCCACCACCGCCTGGATTTGGACCCGTGAGACTGTATTTTTGTGTGTGTTTTTATTTGTTTGTTTGTTTGTTCGTTTGTTTTTAGGAGAACAGAAATGCTCTATTTCTTTCCAGGCACCAGCTTGCAGACTCAGGAGTTTGGTGCACTGGGCCAGAGCTTAGGACACCAGACTCCAGGTCCGCTCTGCGACAGACTCGCTGGTGGCCCAGGGCAAGCCCCTGCCCCTGCTGCTGTCCCAGATACTTGTCCTCCAACTCGCTTCTGCCTCCAGATATGATTTCTGCCCCGAGCAAGCTCCCACCCTACAGCTGTGGCAGAAAGTGAGACTCTGGTTGGTCCCAGGTGTGTAAGGGGGCCAGACCCCCCCCCCCCCCCGGCTCCTATGGAGAAGGCAGGGCAAGGGAGTCCCTGGGGACCTGAGTGTGGACAACGGGAACATCTGCCTAAGGGGCTCCACCTCCGAGCTGCAGGCGCCAGGCGGGAATGCAGAGTGAGGTGGGCTCCGCGGAGGCCGTGTTGAACACAGGGACCCATCCCCAGCTGAAAGAAGGGCAATATGAAGCTTCTTTCAGTCTTGCCAGGCTGAATTGGAGGCCTGGGGGTGTCAGATCTTCCATCTTTTCAGGAGAAGTCATGATTCAGTTTTTTTATGTGAAAAAACCCTCTTGGTTTTAAAATGTTGGACTGGAATTTAAATTATGTGGGCAAACAAAATATGCCTGGGGACCAGATTCAGCTGGTGAATTTGTCAATTAGAATTAGGTTTAGCCTGTAGAAACATAAAACAAACAAATGAACAAAATGGCAGTGGCTTAAATAAGGTAGTTTATTTCTCTCTCACCTCTAAGAAATTCAGAAGTAGTCAACCCCAGACTGCTAAAATGTTACATGTTATCTAGGCTCTTTCTCTCCTGCTCCCCGACCATGCACGGCCTCCACTTCCCTTACTACCTCGTGGTCGAAGACGGGTGCTGGAGCGCCAGCCATTACCCCTACATTCTTGTGAGCAGAACGAAAGGACAGAAGAAGAGCGTGTTCCGTTCCTTTTAAAGACATTTTCCAAAAGTTGCACATTTTATTTCTTCTCACACCCCATTGGCCAAAACTTGGTAAAATAGTCCAATCCAGTTGTAATGAAGGCCAGGAAAGATTGCCTTTATTCTAAACTGTGAGGATAATCATGTGTCCAATTTAAAAGCAGAGAGCCCGGCCTGTGTGGTTCAACGGTTGAGTGTCGACCTAGGATCCAGGTGATCAGGGTTTGATTCCCGGTCAGGGCACATGCCCAGGTTGCGGGCTTGATCCCCAGTCGAGGACGTGCAGGAGGCAGCCAATCAATGACTCTCTCATCATTGATGTTTCTCTCTCTCTATCTCCATCTCCTTTCCTCTCTCTGAAATCAATAAAGATATATTTAAAAAAATAAGTAAATAAAAGCAGATAGAATGGGGGAGGGAAGAGTGGATTTGAAGTGTCAGCTAGCAGTCTTGGTCCCAGTTTGCTTTCAGTTTGGGACCTGTTTGACCCAGTCTACTCTTTGTGGGGGTGGGGTAGAAGCATGGGACCTAGGCTCTTGGCGATTGCCCAGAAAGGGCGAAGCTGCTTTGGAGAAGGATCTGCTCTCAGGTGGGAGAGCTGGGTAAGGCAGGCTCTGCCCTCGGTGGCTCAAGGAGACCCTTTGGGTTATTTATGCCTTGATATCTTGTAGGAGCAGGAGTTCTCCTTCCTCCCACAAGCATCTCTTAGTCACAGCAGTCAATATTTAGGCAATGTCACGAGCACCCTCAGCTATACCTTGGCAGGACAGGGGCAATGCCTCTGTCAGCCCCTTAACCAGCATGGGGACCCAGAGAAAGGTGGGGTGACACTTACTTGTTCCCAACATGAAACAGGGTGAAGGACTTTCATTTGCAGGGAGAGATTCAGGTAAGGACTCAGGATCTCTCTCTTTCTTGTGATGATGAGGCTCTGAGGGCGAACTCTCTGGATTGAGCTCTGGCATGCATCCAGCAAACCGCATTGTGTACCCAGGTGTGCTGGTGACCAGGCTCAGCAGGGGACAGGGGAGGGGTGGGGTGAGATGTCAAGTGTAATGAGACATGGAGCATGTCCCCAGATGTCTCACCAAGACAACTGGAACCCAGGATGGAAGCACATGTCCCTCAAAGCTGCCCTAGCTGGGAGTCATCATCGCCACCATCATCACCATCATCACCATCATCACCATCACCATCACCATCACCACCATCATCATTGCCATCACCACCACATCATCACCATGACCACCATCATCATCATCACCATCACCATGACCATCATCATCATCACCATTGCCACTATCATCTTTATCGCCATCACCACCACCACCATCATCATCATCATCATCATCACTATTAGCGTCACCAACATCCACATCATGACCATCACCGCCATCCTCATTACCTCCACCACCAATACCATCATAATCACCATCGCTATGGGAACGGACCATCATCATTGGTGAAGCCTCTCCTTACATCTTTACCACTGTCTTCACTGTTACCACTGAAAATTACATACTTTTTTTTTTTTACATACTTTTGAAAGGAGTTAAACAGAGAGAGTGACCCAACCCCTATCTGTGGAAAACGTGTCATATAACATAATCATGTAACTAGATTATAACATATAGCATTTGTTGAGTATTTACCATGCGCCAGAAATTGTTCTAACCACTTTACCTACATTTCCTTTTAATGCTTGAGCAATCCGTGATGTAGGTGCTGCTATTATACCCGTTTTATAGATAAGAAATCTGAGGCACAGATAAGGAGACTTAGAAAGAACAACATGGCATCAATGGGCACAGGGAAAATGCAGAAGTAAATTCTGAGACCATGTCCAGGCCGCTGGTGAGCACAACAATCTGTTTTGTGGTGAGGCAGGTAAGCGGCAGGCAGGGGGAGTCTTCTTCCACCCAGAACATCGCCAAGGGGCTGACGACACGTCTCCACTATCTGGTCCAGAGTGACTGGAAGAGTTTTGCTGTTCAGACCCACCCTAAGGGCCCAGGCTCTGCACAGAGAGCCTAAGGGCATCTTCTTCCCTGTGATGAGAATCCAGCAGTCCCGGTTCCCCTAATCCCCACAGAGGAGGAGCCAGCCCTTGTCCCTGGTCTTAAGGACACAAGATAACACTTGACACCCTCAAGTCAATGAGTCAGTCTTTCCAGTTCTTCCTAGAAACTCCAGCTTGCACATGACTTCCTTCAGGACACCTTCCCCACCCTCCATCCAGGTGGGCTCCCCTCTCATGCCCCGCTGCAGGTCCCTGAAGTTCTCCATGTCTGGGACATTCAGTGTCCTCGTGATCACCTGCCTGTGAACCTGTCTTTTGCTCTAAGCCATCACCCTGGGACAGCAAGAGCTTTGGTTCACTGCTTTCTGCCCAGTGCCTGGCACAGTGCCCGGGCCAGCAACATGTACCCGGTGAGTGAATGAACAAACGAGACACGTCTGGGCCCATTGACACAACCACCTACCAGCCTCGGCATCTTCCAGACCCTCAGCTCAACCTCTGCAAACTGGGAATGATATTTCAAAGTTTATAGGAAGGTTTAAAACAAAACTACCCACGGCAAGATTTCCTCCCTCCAGGCGGGGTACGCTGCCTGCTGACTGGCCCTTGCAGCCGCCCTGTGAGGCCCCTGAAATTCGGACTCGTCCAGCTTTCGGGTGAGGAAGTGGGGACTCAGGGCAGAAGCTCCTCACTTTCCAGGAACTCTGGTCTCTCTCAGGCTCCTATGGCTTCCAGCCTCAGAGGCCTGTCCAAGTGTCCATGATCGCCTCTTCCCACCCGCTGCAGGAGTGCAGAGGCCCCTGGGTGCCCTGGGAGGCCCTGAGGGCAGGGCTGTGTCTCCCCTCAGACACGACTATATCTACATCCCCTTGGGGAATCCCCTTGGGTAGGGTTGTGCCTCTTTTATTATGTGAAAGATTCCTGAAGACAGGGCTCTGTCTTTACTTCATAGGGAAACTGAGGCTCTCTTGGGCAAATGATATAATTACTCTGCATCTCATCTTCTTTTTATCCCGAGCACAAGCGTGCTAGCCTTGCAGGACTGGTATGGGTGGCAGTGATTTTAAAGCATGTGTACAAATTCTGAAGCGCACCCCTTTCCGAGAGGTCGACTCCCTTCCTCACCCTGACCACAGGCTGATGCTGGTGACTTGCTTCTAGTGAAAACAATGCAGCTAAAGGGGTGCCGCTGGACTGCAAGCCTAGGCTGTGGAGAGAGAGCAACACAGTGGCCCCTGACCGGGCCTGCGTGTGTGCGTGTGTGTGTGTGTGTTTGTGTGTGTGTCTCCCTGGTCACTTGCTCTTGGGACCCAGATGCCATGAGGAAGCTAAGGCACATGAAGAGGCCCCGTGTGGGGGTTCCTGCCATGAACCCCGACGGTGGCCAGGTGGCGGCCCGCATCCACCGCCGGATGTGTGAGCGAGAGCCTGTGAGGCGAACTCCACCTGAAGGTCACCCACTGTGGACAGACCCTGAGGGAACCCACCCAGCCGAGCCCGGCCAGCACACGGACGCAGTAAATACTTGCTGTTGTGCCAAACCGCTGTTTGGTGGCTTGCGGGCAGCAGGGCTGTGTCTCCCTCAGACTGGGGCTCCCTGAGGACAGGGCTGTGTCACCGGAACAGCGCGAAGTGGGACAGCTTCAACCCAACGCCAGCACCACGACTGGCGCAGCGTCATTTCCATGAAACACAGCGATGCTGGGGTTTCATCCCACGCCCTGCCAGGTCAGGGCTGTGCACAGCGGGCTGGGTGTGCACACACTTGCGGGGATCCCAGGACTGATGCCTGGTGCCTTGAAGATGCAGCAGGGGGAGAAGGCTGGGGAACAATCTGGGGAGGGAATCGAAGAGAAAGCACACAGGCGCTAACTTAGGCTGACAATCTGCAGGCATTGTCTAGGCCTTAGGTGCTTAACATTGTCCTCACAGCCAGGCTCTAAGATGGGTTTCAGCCCATTCAGCAGGTGACAAAACTGAGGCTCACAGATAGGTGTGCCCTGGTGTCCCATCCATGATCTCAGCGCAGATGGGTGTAGGCGCCTGTCGGTGCACAGCCTGCCTGTGCCCTCTGCCCACCACACTGCGTTTCATCCACCTGAGATGCTTCCCCCTTGCTCTCAGCCAGTCAATGAATCAGTAATTACTGTGAGCCCCCAAAGTGCTCCTCGGCCTTGTGGTGCCCAGAAGTGCTTCCAGATGCCTCGCGTCCATCGCCACTGCTGAAATTTCCCCAGTTCGTCAGAGGCCAGGAATGTCATCCCACTTTCCTTCTTTTAATAAATCCGCAACCTAATCATCCCTGCTGAGCTCCGCACTGCCCCCTGTTTGCCTCCAGCTCCCCACATCCCAACTCCTCTGATGGAAAAACGGGCCCCTGGGGACCCTCCTTAGCTGACAAGGGGCTCTCCCTCCCTGCTCCAGAGAATGAATGCTTCAGCTGGGCAACGTTGCTCCCACAGGGCACCAATTAGCTCTCTGGGGGAGGGGGGAGTCATCTCAGCTGGTGCAATGGTCATGGCCCCAAGACAGGGAGAAAATCTGCAGTAGGACTCCATGTGCGTGTTGCCCCAGGGCGATGATGAAGAAAAAGTTTGCAAGTCACTGATCTAGTTCCCTCGCCCCACAGGGTTTGAGGCCTTAGGTTCTTTCTTTGGTAAGGGTGACAGGGGTTGGGGGGCTCCTGGTGTGGGGGACTCTGAAATGGCTCTGATGCCCTGGTCCCGCAAGAGTCTCTGGGGAGGAGCAGCTGACCACACAGATGCCATGTCGGGGCAGGAATCAAGCGTTTGCTTTTCCAGGCCCCCAGTGCCCAGCACTTGCTTCTTGGGCCAGAGTGTGTGAAGATTGTTTTCTTTAGAAAATCAATAATTGATTATTTATTCTGCTGGAAAGAAATAGATCTTGTCACCAGGGTAGCAGATTAACTAAAGCTCTGGGCTGCCCCTGGGAGTTTCGACAATTGTGTTTTAGACTCTTCCGCTCACATTCCCTCCCTGTGGCCAGCCTGGGTCAGTGGGTGACAGGCCCTCCTGTACCAGAGACACGGCCACCACCCTGACTGCAGGCCGTGTTCTCCGTCTCAGCAGGCAGGGCTGGCAGCAGGGCCCCTCCGGCCTCTGTGCCCCAGCGGGACAGTTGCAGCTGTCCCTCGGGAGCCTCGAAATCCCACGAGCATCTGTGGTTTCATCGCAGAGTCTCTCGGGCACTCTTGTCGGTGTCAGAGTGTAGAGGCCAAGTGTGTGCGGTGAACCAGCCTCCTGCGTGCGTGTGTGTGTGCTGTGTGCTGTGTCCGGTTGCTCATGCGTGTCTGTGTGCCTTTTCTCACTTGCCCCGTGGCTGTGCATGTCTACCCGCCTGAACTCCTTCTCTGGTCATCAATCTGGCCATGGGGAAACATCAAGCAGGGCGATTTCCATGCCAGGCACAGCTGCCCTGTTACCTTGGGAGAGAGGGATGGTTTTTATGGGAGGAAATTAATCCATTTTTAAAGCTGTTTAAAACACCTAAACTCTCTCTAGCTTTTCTAAACATTGTGGACAGTGAGAAGCCAGGGTGTGGGGGCTGCAAGACTGCTGCTTGTGAGGTCCCAGCCTGAGGGGGACAGGGAGTGGGGTGGTGGAGGAGTTGGGGCAGATGTGACTTGAGGTTTGAGGTATTAATAAGGTGGAAGCCGGAGACTCAGGGCCAGGAGAGATACCGAAGCTTGAAAGGATGGGGTGGCTTTGGTTGGAATTCCAGCTCTGTCACTGAGCCATGTGGACAGGGCTTCATTCCTGGAGTGGATGAATCATTTCTCCATTGTCAGCTGCCTGGAGGGAGGCAGAGATCACACAGAGAGTGCTCAGGACAGTGGCTGGCCCATCGGAGGCAGTCGGTGGGACAGTGCTGGAGAGATAAATGGATGAGTTCCAGGTCTCAAACGCAGGCTCTGCTTTGGTTCTGAGACCTGGCAGCCACCGTTGTCCAGCCCCAGGTATGAGAGATGCCCTCACCCATTCCTGTGCTAAGGCCCTACCTGAGGACTGTGCCTGGCACCCCAACCCTGCCATGGGGGCCACAGTCCAAGCATAGGTGTCTGGGAGAGATATCTGCACACGTTTTCATTTAAAGTCCTCACACAATTCCAGGAGGCATCTCTCTGAGCCTTGCTTTCTTTTTCTGTGAATAGGGTGAGCCCAGGAACCTGCCTCCATGACTTGTAAATAGCTCATAGGGTAATGCTTGGCCTATAGTATGTACTACATCAGTGTCACCTACTAGTATCATTCCCACTTACAGATGACCAAATCAAGGCCTGGAGAGAGCAAGCAACCTGTCCTCGGGACACACAAGCAGTGGGTGGCAACCAGGGGATTTGACCCCTGACCTCTGGCTCCAGAGCCATGTGTTTCCTCCCACTAGCCCTTGCCTTGCTCTTGCCAGAAACTGGCCTAGAGACCAGAATCCTGCTTTTTTATTCCTGCCAACTGGCCGCACCTTGTCCCTGTGGTTCTGGAAGCCAGCCCCTTGGTACTGACTGTTGGGCTGCCCACACACCCAGATTCCCAAGTCACCGGTGTACCCTGGTCCCCCACGTGGTTCCCTTCCTGCTCATGGACCTGTCGTCCCTCCCGGAGGAGTACCTGCAAGCCACATTCCAGTCATGGGGACACAAAGTTAGAAACGGCTGAGATTATTACCTCTACTTAGGTTGTCCCAAAACTGCTGTGGCCTGGGAAGACAAGGGTGACTATTTAGGTCTCGGGCCACAAAAGTCCCAACATCTGAGAGTCCCTCTAGTCAGCCGAGGTACCTAGGCTCAGCGGCTACATATCATCTGGCAGTGCTGGTTTTTTGTCTTATCTATCGAATTGCTTGTTCCTTTTGACTTCCACTCATTAATTCTTTGGCTTCAGCTGTGCTGGTTCTTCAGACTTGCTGAGGAGGAGTTTTGCTGCTGTGGGGAAGATGACCGAATGCCGTCCTCTGAGTTTTCTTCTGGCTTCGTCCTATTGTCTAATTAGCAAGAATCATCTTCTCAGATCCCTTCCCAGATCTGCAGATGGTGCTGACGCTTTGTTTCATGTCTCAGTGCTCTGAGTTGTCTTCATTCATGATGGTCTGCTGCTCCTGCCCGCTGCGGGGCGGGGCGCAGGCCATGCCCCTGCCCCATGCCCAGCATCCCGGCTGCCATGCTTTCCCCGCCTGGGGTGCACACCTGTGCACAGCACACACGCGGGGGCACATATTCTTATGCATGCACGGTGCATTTGAAGCCTATAAATGTTTATTGAACAAACATTCAGGCCGCACACTGTTAGAGGTGCCAGGATGCACTGGTCAAAAGGCAGACAAGGATAGCCCTCCTGTGGATATTACACCCACACGCACATACACACTCACATCATGGACACATTTACACACAAGCACACACACAAACACATAAACTCATACACCTACACCCTTACAAACACCATACTTTTCTGTCCCTACTTTCCTTGACATAAAGCTTCTGGACACCTTGACCATGGTCTGACCTTGTTAGTGAGGATGCCACCTTCCTTGGCAAAGTGTCCCCTGCCATTGGAGGTTCTCAACAGCAAGTTTCTGTGGCACCCACTCACTTGCACCCTCCCTCCCACCCCCTTGCAGAAGTGACTGGGTGCATAGTTCACTCAGCCACTCCCCCTCTCCAGGTCCATCCCTGAGATCTCCAGCTTGTGTGCACAGGATATGTGAGCTCAGATGCCCATCGTAGTTTTGTTTGCAAGAACAACAATTGGAAAAAACAAAATGTCCATCTGTGCAGCAGAGAAAATGACTGAACCGGAGCTACATGGATCAGTGTGGATAAATCTCAAACATATAACATTTTATAAAGAAATGCAACTTGTAGAAGAATGTAATTAATAGAGCATTGGTATAAAGCTGCAAAACATACAAAGTCAGTGCTATGTGTCATTTATGGATACATGTATTGTGGTGGAGCAAGCCCACACACTGGGCAGGACAAACACCGGATTTGGGAATGTGGTGGCCATGGGCACAGGGGCAGAGGTCAGAGCCAGGCAGAGCCCACAAGGGCTTCAGTGGAAACTGTAGTGTTTAATTTTATAAACTGGTTGCTGGGTACATGATAGTCATTGTATTATTAACTACACATTCTATGTCCAAAATATTTTATTTTAAAAAATGCAATAATAAAAATGAACCTAAGATGAGTATTCATCCAGAATTCTTCTGGAGTCAGAGTTAGAGTCCTATTGGAGCCTTTATTTCTTCATCTGATTTGCCTTCCAGTTGCAGGTAGGTTTTTTTCTGGGTAAGAGTCTTCCATTTAGAGAAAATGACGGTGCTCCCTGTGAAAGATGGCAACGACTGTCTGCGAGGCGGCTGGATCTTTTCGTTCCCATTTGCTTTCGGTTTGCTTTATGTTGCTCACCTGGCCCTGACAGCTACAACAGCAGTATTTTCTTGCCCTGTCAAAGAGTGTGGGATGCCTGTAGAATTGGATAAGTGATGAGGGAGAAAGCCTTCCCTGTCTGAGAGCCTCATTCCATCATCCAGCGTGCAGAAGCCTCACCCCACCCGTGCCCCAGCTGACGCCACTATTCAATGCCACCCTGCCCATGTCCCTCTCTCATCACAGATCAGTTCAATGTTCCCTCCATCAGTGTCCTGCTCTCTCTCGGGTCACCTGGGGAACTGATCCTGGGTCAGGAGCCTTGTGGTGACACCCTCTGGAAGACCCATTGTGGCCTTAAGGAAGCGTAGCAGCCAGACAGGTGGGTGTCTCTTCCTCTCCTCTGCCAGGGTGACCCTGAGGTTGAGGGTTACATTTACCCTGCCACCGGAGGTGCCCAGGCAGGCTGTGCACCAGCAGAGGGTGGTGGGAAGGGGCACATCGAAAGGGTCTTCTATCTGAATGGAGCCCCGTGTGCTCTTCCCAGGCCCCACGCCTCACCGCACCCTCTCGTCCCACTGCCAACAGAGGTAATCCGTCTTCAGCCACTGCTCACATTTGTGTTATCAGCGAGAATCAAATCTGGCAAAATGGCAGGAAAAGTGCTTGCACAGGGCTTTTCAGCAAAACTCAATTAAAGTGGGGAATTGGACTTGAAAATGAGCCACTATGCTTACTCCTCAGCTCGGAACATTCTCTCTCTTTCCACAGGCGCTGGGCACTTCCATCCGGCAGCCCGAGCCTGCGATGCCGGCGACAGTTAGTGAGAGAAGCCCTGGCACCGGTCACCGAGTGCTGGCATCCAACAAATCCCCTCTGGGATGGAGGGGCTCTGAGCTCCATCTTCCAAATGGAGAAACCAAGGCACATTTTCCAAGGCCATACGGCTGGTCAAGGGCAGAGCTGAAATAAAAATCCTAGTGTCTCTGGCTCCCAAGAATGACCTTATTACTACTCTGTGCTGCTTTGGGGAATTTCTACCCCAGTCCTCTCGGATCCCACCCCATAGAAAGCTAAGCTTCCTCCACTCCAGAGCCCTCCCTGCCACAAAGCATGAGGTGGCTCCTCCCGGTGAATTCAGCTGGTGCTCAGCCCTCAGTGCACACAGCCAGCTCCTTCCTCCCAGCTGCCCAGGTGGCCTGTGCCCCCCACTGGGGAATCTGTGGAGCTCTACGGGACATCACCTTACCCTTATCCTGAACCTGAGTGGCACCAGCGCCCCAGCAGTGGCTGTGACTTCCTCAGTCCCTTTCTCGGCACCTTTCATCCTCATGACAAATCTGCATGGTATCACTGTCCTGATCTTACTCTTGAATATGTGGAAGCTCAGAGAAGGAAACTGAAGTGTCCAGGGTCACACAGCGCATGTGCACCAGGGATTGAAAGCCTGTATCTGTCACTCTGGGAACCCCTAAACTCTTTTCCTCTTGTCAGGTTTCTGGGGCTGCCCCCTCCCGGGGAGCTGGCTCATTCTGCAGCTTGTCTGGTTCTCGGCAAGGCAGCCGGCCAGGTGTAAAGATCTATTCCTTCCGCAGCCCCAACGCCTCCCAGGGCCCTGCTGAGGTTTCTTAAAGCTCCATCTGTTACTATCTCCACTTGAAACCGAAGCAAAGAAAGCAAGTGTCAACCGGTATATGGGGGAGTTTTCTACACGATGTTATCGGAATTTTGCCTCCCTGGGAAAAGTTATATGATTGGATTTTGAGTTCAGTAGTGAATATATTTTTATTTGAACTGTGCAGCGAGTCAGAGTTCATTGTGTGTCTGTCATTGAGACCTGGCCTGGAGAAGGCTCTCATCCCTCAGGTATTTGCTGAGGGGCCATCCTGTCTAAGGGGGGGGATGTGGTTGTTGGTGCTGATCGAATCCCCTGCCTCATACCAGGTCTTAGGAGGAAAGGAGTGAGAATTGTTTTTGGTAAATCTCTTAGGCAGCTAATAATCAAATATCTGACCAAAAGTGGTTTTAGTTGTAGAGGTCCTGATCATATAACCAGAGGTTCATAGGAGGTCATTCCCATTCGGGGCAGCTCAGTTACGTCATCAGCGCCCAGGCTTTTCCAGTCTTTCACAATGACAGGCCGTCACCCTTGTGGTTGCAGGATGACTGCCGGGCCCCAGGTAGCGAGGCTGGAGGGCCTTTCTCCTTGGGAGGGAAGCATTTCCCCGTGCCCTACTCGGGGGAGGCTGCCTTGCCTTCTCTAGGCCAATCACTGGCGAGAGGAAATGCCCTTATCACAACCCGGTTAGACCAAAAAGGTCTCCTCCCTGAGGCCTTCTGTTAGAAGAAGAAAGAAGACAACCTCTGCCGGGAGCCATGCACAGGGTGTGCCTCAAAGAGGCAACTTCTGCTTCTCAGGGAGCCAGTGATGGGCAGACCTTAAAATGATAGTTGGGAGCTGGGGGTGGGGGTGGAAGAGGGTCTGGTGGCAGCAGGGTCTGATGTCTTTGACAAGTTATTGCCACCCTTTTCAGATGATACTTGGAGGTCCAACCCTACTCTGAGTTTCCTCAGGATAAGAGAGGGGGCGCCCCTGCAGAGAAGCCAGATTCAGAGGGGTAGAATGCCACGTGTGTGATATGCTGTAGTGGTTCAGAGCATGTGCCATGGAACCATGCAAACTGGGTTTTGATGGGCTGTGTAATGTTGGACAGGTTACTTAACTCCTCTGTGCTTCTGTTTCCTCATCTGAAAACAAAAACAATAGTATTTATCTCTTGCAGATCTAAGAGGACAGCACCCTGGTTTGGAACTGCTGTTCCTCATTGCAGCTGGTGTCACTGTTTGCAGAATCCCTTGGCAAACAGATTTTCCAGGGTGTGTCACTTCTTTTCAGAATTACTGCAAGACAAGTTCAACCAACCTTCCTCTTGCATGGAGCCTTCCTGGATTGCCTCATGAGATGGACCTGACAATGTAGACACGGGTCTCTGCAGCTCATAGTTGAACAATCATTTGCAGTTTTAGTAAATGTGCCCACGTACATAACTCCATTGAAGCCCCACAACATCCCTGTGAGGTAGGAACACATTTATACAAGAAACCAAAGCCTGAAGAAATCAAGTCCCTGGCTCAAGGGCAGGACACAGAATCAGGTGAGAATCAAATTCGCATCCTCTGAGTTTAGTACAAGTTCTAAAAATAACAGGTCACACTTTTGTATACTCATTCTATGCCCTGCATTCCCGTTACCTCATTAAATCCTCACAGCAGGCCTAGGAGGCAGCTGCTATTATTAGTCCCATTTTACAGGTGAGGAAACTGAGGCACAGAGAGGTTAGGTGGGCACAGTTTGTGGCTCTAGAGCCGGGATTCAAACCCAGGCCATCGGGTGCCGGCGATCATGTTCATAACCACCCTGCTACACCCCAAGCCTGGTGGGCCCACTCTCCCAAGCCTCGGGGGCTGGAGTTTCTCTGCTATCAACAACTTACTCTCTAAAGCCGGGAACGAAGGTGCCCTCTCCCTAGGCTGCTGCGGGTTCTTAGTTATTTACTCGTCAGCTCACATTCCAGGCCTCCTAGGACTTGTCTCTTGCCCCCCCGTCCACTTCTGTTTCGAGCTTCGATGCGTTCAACGATGTCTTTTCCTACATAAGACACGGCCAGAAATACAGCGCATCTAGCCCAGATGTCAGTATGACATGCTTCTGAGAACCCATTCCTGAAGTCCCAGCCTTACCCCGTCTCAGAGCGGGGGGCTTCAGAGGGCCACCATCATCGCTGTCACAAATCCTGAGCAACTCCCATCACCCGTGGCTTGGCCCAGGTTGAACCCCACAGACACGCCCTGGACCTCAGCCAGCAGGGCCTCCGGAGAACTTCAGCCCCACCCAAAGGCTTGACCAGTGATCCCTGCTTACCCGGACTCGGGAACAGAGTGTGTGAAGTCTGTGCCCAGTGTGCCAGGCAGGGCAGGGAGATCCCTTCCCTTCCACCAGGGGGATCTGAGGAGGGTCGGGTGACGGCTGGCCTAAAGTCTCTGACACCTTACTGCCACCCTTTTCAGGTGATGCTCCCCCACAGGAGAGGGGAGGGCGCTTGCGGAGAAGCGTGGGGCCGGGTAGGCGGTGGCGAGACCGGCTAACACCTCGCTCCGCCTTCGCCTGGACCTGCTCCAAGTCACCTCCCAGCAGCCCCACGTGCTTCCCTCGGTCCGGAGCCGCGGCCCTGGGCTCTGCGCGAGGCAGCGCAGGAAACCCGAGCCAGGCTCCACTCTTCAAGGTCAGCCCGAAAGGCGAGTTGAGCGGAAAGCAGAGGGGGGAGGGATAGAGGGTTCTCCCCAGCACCCTGTCCCCTCCAACTTCTCCCTGCCGGGCTGCCTAGTTTCGGCTGGCGCCCTCCCTCGCCGGCCTGGCAGCTTGTTGAGAAGAATGAGCTGCCTGAAGGACCCGTCACAACTCCACGGACGGTCACATGTTGAGCACACAAGACGAGAGTCTTGTCCTCTGAGTGGGTGGAGGGGGCCGGGGGCTGGCCTGGGTTCTCAACCCAGAGCCCCCTGTCCTGGCACTGGCTCCTCGGAGGAGCTGCTGTTAGCTTGCCAGCATCTCCTCCCACCCCTGGGAGGTTTTCCTCCCCGAGGGGCAGAAGCAAGCAGACCGCAGAGCCGGTGCTGCCCAGTGAGAGCCAGTGGTCCAGGTAGAATGGGGGGGCAGCTGCTTTAGAGTTTCCTGCAGACGCAGAGATGGGTGCCCGGAATCACCCCACCTGAAGATGAACCGCAGCGGGACGCACCAAGAAATCCCACGGTCTGCGCGGGCGGGTGCTGCTCCTGATGGGGCCTCGCTCCACGGCAACTCCTTGTGGTACCTGCAAGGGAGGAAGGGGGGAGAGAGGGAGAGAGAGGGGAAGGGAGAAGGAGAGAGAGGGGGAGAGAGGGAGAGAGAGAAAGAAGGAGAGAGAGAGAGGGAGAGAGAGAGGGGGAGAGAGAGAGAGAGGGAGAGAGAAAGAGGGGGAGAGAGAGAGGGAGACAGAGGGGAAGGGAGGGAGAGAGAGGGGGGAGAAAGGGGGAGAGAGAGAGGGAGAGAGAAGAGGAGAGAGAAAGGGGGAGAGAAAGAGGGAGAGAGAGGAGGAGAGAGGGAGAGAGAGAGGGAGGGAGAGAAAGGTAGAGAGAGAGGCAGAGAAAGGCAAACACAGGTGAGCAGGGACAGAAATGTGCAACTGAGAGACACTGAGGCAGTGATACTGAGGCAGGGAAAGAGGGAGATGGAAACAGAGACCATGGAGCGGTCATGAAGGGGCTCAGAAGGAAGGGCAGAGGTAATTTCTTAGGTTTTGGTGGGGGGTTGAGGGGTAGGGAGGCTTTCAAACATTAACCAGGCATTTGGGTCATGTTAGGCTTGTGTCTTGCTAAAAATTAATCACACAAGTGCTTGGTTAACTCTCAGTTATCAGTGGATTGCTCCCTCTCACATGTAGCTTCTCCGTGGGTTCATGGGGTCTTCCTTCTAATACACAGGATGTGTGTGGAGGGGAGCGAGCTCTTTGCCTTCTACAGCCTGCGAGATTAGGTTTGGATTTACCTTTTCCTCTAGAATTAGCAGTGCTCGCCTATATCCATTCAGGTAATTACAAGGTAACCAGGGGGGATTCATAGCATGCTCTGCACATCCGGATGCACCACACATCAGGCCTTTTCTAATTATAATCTTAGAGTCAGAGAAACTCAGAACGTGGCTCATCAGAGTTGGGCAGGAGCCCTGGATGTCCTCCAGCTCAGCCCTTTCCACTGCAGAGGGGAAGACAAGGCGTCGGGGCTGCAGGGCCTGACCAAAGGGCAAGTGGAGATGCAGCCCTCCAGGTGCCTCTGCTTCTACCTGCACAGGGCACAGGTGGCAATGCCCACGTCCCCAAGGGCAGAGGGTCCCCATGGCCAGGCTTTGCCGATTCAGAGCCCTCCTCTCTGATCCTGCTTCTCACTGGCCGGTGCTAGAGCTTTCACCTCTAGTCTTTGCCAGATTGTGCAGGGCTGTCTGGGGAGAGGACCCCAGGGGTAGAAGGAAAGCCACCATCTTCGATAATTTATACAAATCGTCTCCTCTTTGGTGCTTCTGGAAATGCACCACTAGATATTGGGACAGGGTGGGGTACCCGTGGGGGCCAGCCCGTGAGATGGGCCCTCTGGAGACCAGGAAGGGGGCCCGGCTATTTCTGGGTGACTCGGGTCCTGATCATGGAAGTAGATTCTGTTCATCCAGTTGTTCCGTCCCCCTTTTGTGCTCATTTGACAGAATGACCTTTGCAAAGAGAGGAGGCTCATTTTCAAGGGCTGTCCAGGAGCTGAACTGCTTGCTGGAAACCTAACCCAGTTTTCCAAGGTCATTTGTAGGAGACACATTGACTACCATGGGTGGCTCTCAATGAGGACTTTCCCTTCCTCCTTGAGCTTAGGAGGAAGGAGAGAGACAGGACAACCTGGACTTGCTGTCCTCTTATCTCCTTTCCCGTCATTCTTACCTTTAACAGTCTCGCCTCTGCCTCTCCCTTTATCCATTTTCTGTTCCAGCTCCTTCTGGGGCAGATCTTTGCCAAGTGTCCTCTGATTTTCTTGATGCCTCTCTCCTGCCCAAAGCTGAATATTATACAGAGCAAAGCAAAACATTCCACCCTTTTCCTTAAAACCTAGGTCCCAATAGACAATCACCACCAGCTTCCCTCCCCGCCCTATAGCGTATTGTATCAAGGTGTCCAGGTCTGGCTGAAATCAGCTAACAGCCCAGGGTCCCCAGAGCATCCCCCATCCCCAGAGCATAACCCCAGAGTGACCTCACAGTGCTGACCGTCTCCTGACCATCCCCTCTGTTGACAAAGACGTGAGCTCCAGGAGCTGCTGAAGGACTGTGCTGGAACTGAGGCTGTAAACACGGAGTGTGGGGATCAGTGTTTGTCCTATTTACTGGCGTGTGACTCAGCCGGTGGGAGCACAGACATTTGTTACACGGAGGGGCTGACTAAAGGGGACACTTCTCCATCTTTGTGATTGGAAAAGGCCTCTTCGCCCACAGGTGAGCTTGGGACAAGAAGCTGGAAAAACTGGGATTCAGGCAGCTTAGACCCAGACACTTGTTCTTGCTCTCTTTAGATTCTGATCAGGGTGCTATGATTCCAGGGAGGTGGCATGGAGAAGTAAAAAGAAGGCCGAGAGCAGAGAAGAGGAATGGTCCCCTTCCCGGGAGGCTTTCGTCCTGTGCACCCCAGCACAGTGAGTGCCCCCAAACCCGCTGATGGGCAGGCAGGGGAGGGGGAGGGACAGGCTCAGTGGGGACAGGCTGGGGGGGACAGGCTTGGGGGGACGGGCTCGGCAGAGACCCATCCTTTCCTCTTCCTTCCTCCGTCTTCCCTGGGAGCTACACCACCCTTCCCCTCCCCTGTCTCCCCCCAACTGTCACTTTTAGAGCCCCAATTGTGTGTGTGTAAAAGCAAAGGGCCCCTGGAAGATAAATAGACTTTCCTCCAAGACAGGTTTGTGTGCGTAAACCTCGGCTTGTCGAAAAGGGCTTTGAGGGGGGTAATGAAATTAAATTTAATCAGGCGCAATGGAGCTAAATTAGAGCCTGTAAAGGCCATATCTGTTCACAGAGTTTCTTCGTGTTCAGTCATCAGCAGTTGAGCGTCGACCTACAAACCAGGAGGTCACGGTTCGATTCCCGGTCAGGGCACATGCCCGATTTGCGGGCTCGATCCCCAGCAGGGGGCATGCAGGAGGCAGTGGATCAATGACTCTCATCATTGATGTTTCTCTCTCTCCCCCTCTCCATTCCTCTCTCTGAAACCAATAAAAAACATATTTTTTAAAAAAACACCCTGTGAAGTCTCCTTGTAAGCCCTGGACTACAAATGAGGAAACGGGGGCTCAGATAAGATAAGCCACTTGCCCCGGCCAGCAGCAAGAGGAGAGAGGGAGGGCGGAGGGGCTGGGCAGTTGTGGGGAGATGGGCTTGGGAATAAATGGTTTCGGGGCCAAAGGCGTGCAGACACAAGGGGCTGGGGGACAAGAGCATCATGGAGGGAAAGGGGACAGAGATGCCTTTGTCTGCTTCCTCTGTGGGGCTCTCTCCCTCTATCTCTGCCTTCATTTCTTGGCATTTGTTCCTCCTAGAGCTGCTCCTATATACACATTTTAGGAGCCTTCCTGGGGAACTAGGAAGCCCTGAGAGGCATGAAAAGGCCTCGTTAAAGGCTCTGGCCCCAGAGCTTAATCTTTCTCCTACCACTCCCCCCTCTGGACACCCAGCTCCACAGTAGCGTGACTACAGGGGACCTAATCTGCAAGGATGGCAAATTATATGGGCCATCTGGTCAACCCTCAGGACACAGTAGAGGAAACAGAAACGTAGAAAGGGGATGTGGCAGACACATACCGGCTAAGAGTTTGGGTGGGGGGTTGGCATGCTGGTCTCCTGACCCAGGCCAGACTCTTCCCTCCACTGCAATTGTAGGTTTCGGGGAGGGTGCCGGAACCACCAAGGCGCAACCAGCAGGGCCATGGCCTGGAATGCTGCATGCCTGCTAGAGTCACCACAGCCTCTCCGTCCCCACAGGCTCCTCTTCCTCCCTGCTTACTGTTCAGTGTTTTAAAAGCACATCTCATTTTAGTGCTTTTGCTACAGTAAATATCTAATAATCGTTTCAGACTCTATTACTTGCCTCACAAAATAGTGCCTGGGAATGGTGCTTATTTAATTTTGTGCTGAGAGAGAAAGACTCAGAAGAGGCCTGGAAACGCCTGTCACATCTCAAATGCTGTTGACTATTCATGGTTCAGAGAGGGAGGGGGTCCACCGAGCAGCACCTGGAACCAATACTTATTCTAGCTGCGGAAATACTGTGCAGCCATCCTGCAAAAAGCTGCTGAGGGGTGTGTGTGTGTGTGTGTGTGCGTGTGCATGAAAGAGAGAGAGAAGCTTAAATATTTACAGATTGAAGCATATCTCTGACTATTAACATAAAAATGTACATGCCACAGGTCCCACTGCCAGTATATGTGCATGTTCATATACATCTGTGTGTTTAAGCAAGAGAGCAGGTTGATGTTCTTTATAAGCTAACAGTCTCGAAAGTGGCTCCCACAGTGAGCCCACAGGTGGAAGTCACCAGTCATAGTCACATGTTTACAAATCGCTCTCATCATTATCATCTCTGGAGATCCTCACACTTAGATATTTTCACACCCATTTTACAGAGGAGCACCCTGGGTCCCAGGGAGGTGAGAGCAGGGAGTGAAGCTCAAGCACTGCTAAGTGCTCGACTGCAGTTCCTGACTCTCTGAGGGCACAGGAGCCAAAGAGACCATGTTCAGAGATATTAGCTGTGGGTCAGATTCGAATCCTGACTCAGCACTTCTGGCTGTGAGACTGGGCAGAAAATTACCTTGCCTGATTAATGATCTTCTCATCTGCAGAATGGGGACTGCAATATCTGTCTGCCTGTCTTATAAGGCGGGTATAAATGAGAAATGGTAGGTGTGAGAATTACACCAGGGAACAGGTATAAATGCTCCACTTGTGCCTGGCCCATTGCAGGCACCTGCAACTGTTTGCTTTTATTACCAGCTGATCCGGTTTCCATCGCCCTGCCTGCAGCCCCAGCTACATGCGAGCCTCATCTGGCCCTGGGTCCACCATGGTGTCACTTGATCAGCACCGTTAAAACAATTGGGCACAAGGCCCCTGTACACTGTTAAATATTATTGAGGGCTCCAAAGAGCTTCTATTTATGTGTTACATCTACTTTTATCTACTGGGAAATTTAAAAATACTTACGATTTTAAAACAGTGATAACAAACCCATTACGAATGAACATAAATGACATTTTTATGAAAAATGACTCTATTTTACAGAATACACTTGTAATAAGATGGTTTTTAAAAACAGTTTTGGAAATCTCTTTGATGTCTGCCTTTGTTGAAGACAGCTGGATTCTCATATCCGTTCCTGCATCCAATCTGTGGTGATATCCCATGTCAGGCCGCTGCTGGAAAGCCCGCTGCACGCCCAGGAGAGAGTAAGAGAGAAAAAGTAAATAACATCTTAGTATCAGTATAAAAGTCATTTTGACCTCATGGTTCCCCAGAGGACCAATTTTTGAGAAGCCTTGCGTGAGATGAGCATTAAGCTCCCCACTGCCCAGGCAGTTTGCGATTCTCTGCATTTCTGGGACTCTATCTGAAAAACTAAGATTGACTAAGACAAAAGCAACCAGTTTGCCCTCAGATTTCTCTCTGGGGACACAGGCTCATGGATCTAATATTGATAAGCTAAGGTTTGGCTCCTTCTAGGCTGAGCCATCAATAGTCACCAGCTCCTTCAGTGGCAGCCACCGTTGGCCTCAGACAGAGAGGCTGTTGATTGATTGATCCAAGTGCTGTGTCATTGAGGATGTACTTCGATGGAAGGAACTGCTCAAAATGATTTCGATCATCAGTGAACTTATTACCTCACACAAATGGAAGCCCCAGGTTAAGTTGCAGAGCTGGTTATTTCGGAGGCCCAACAAGAATCATCAATAACCCAGGTTCATTCCACCTTTTTTTCTCTGTAGGTTGATTATATCAGCCTAGTCTCTCATGTTCGAAAGACGGCTGCAGCAGTTCCCACCATCACATGCAGACACAATATCACCACCAGAAAAAGCATTGTTTCCTTTGGGTCTCTTTGTATCAGTGGGAAACATTTTCCCAGCCAACTTTCCTTTGAATGTGACTGGCAAAAATGGGGTCACATGCTGTGTTTAGTTTCCTAGGGCTGCTGCAAACAATGCACCACAAACTGGTGACTTAGAAATGTATTGTCTCGGAGTTCTGGAGGCTGGAAGTCCAAAGTGAAGGCTTCAGCAGAGCCGTGCTCCCTCTGAACCTCTAGGGGAAGGGTCCTTCCTTGCTCTTCCAGCTTCTGGTAGCCCAGCCCTTCCTTGGCCTGTGGCAACATCCCTCCAGTCAAATGTCTCCCTTTTTATAAGGACTCCAGTCACAGTGGACTAGGGCCCACCCTAATGACCTCATCATAACTGGATCAGCTTCGGAGACCCTACTTCCAGGTAAGGCCACATTCGCAGCTGCTGGGGATTAGGGTTTTAACATCTACATTTTTGGAGAGACACAATTCAACCCATCAGACCTGCCTTTTCTTAAATCACCGACAAGGGGAATGACATCATTGCAGGTGGCTTCCAGTGACCCCTAGCTTCCCTGGGGGATTTTAGAAGTCCTGACATCTGTGAGCCCCTCTGAGCACACAATTCCTGAAAAACCCTGGGGACCAACCAGGGGCATGGGACACCTGCTCTGCACATGTGGCCACTGGGAGAAGGGTAAACATGGGAACAATCCTGAGCTCTGCCAGAGACACCAAAGAGGAACAGGCTCCTCAAGACCATTAACCATGCCTGCTGCCATGGTGCTGATTTCGGAGGGGGGGTGTCAGTCCACGGGCCTGCCGCCCAGACCCGTGGCATCATCCGAGAGGCAACCAGAGCTTCCTCCCTTCCTTGGGGCTGTGAGAAGGGCAGGAATGACTTGTGCAGGGGTTGGAAGCAGTGCTCCCCCCTTCCCCACCAGGCCCAGCCGGCCCCCCACCCTCTGGTTTAGTAGTGTAGCTGATTTGGTGGGGGTGGAGGAGCAGAAGAGGGAGAAAGAAAATCACACTGTGCTTCCAAACACAGCCAGAGTTCCTTTTTATTTGATCCTGTTTTTCAGCTATTTTGCTATATGTGTTCTGTTTACCAAATCGGGATCCTGTGTGTAGTCAAGCCCAGGCATACTACTTCTAGGAGAGCAGTGCTCTCGTTCTAATTATAAAATTGAAAGATGCAGACAAATATAAATAAAAATTAGCCAGATCTAATTTGGTTGGATCTGCCTTGCTTTATTTTTTTCTCGCTCAGCATTCTAAAAGAAAATATTTGAGGTCATGCTACTATATATACAGGTGTTTTCTGGCACATCAGATCTGCTACGAGATCGTCCCAGTGGAAGAAGCACGGTGATGATTCAGACGGTACAGCTCAGGTTGCCGGAAGCCCCAGGCCTCTTCTCCAGGCAGAGTGGACTTGATGGGAACCCCGCTGCCTCCTTTGCATCCTGTGACCCCGGTGGCATATGGGGAAGGCCCGGGCCCGGGTGGAGTCAGGCTCCCTTCTTCAAGGTTGGCTCTGCCTATTGTTATAGGCCCACCCAGTCCCCCATGTGAGGCTCCCAGCTCGGAGGGTATGGATCCAGGACGTCCCCAATATCGCCTGCGCAGAGCCCACTCTCAGCCTTGTCCCTCGCACCACCCATCTGGCAGCGGATGCCACTGGTGGTGGGAGAGTCCTGACCTGGGGGGCTCCTGCCCTGCACCAGACCGTTTCCTCCTCAGCAGAGTGGGGCGGCACAGCCTGCTTTCCTTTCCAAGGTTCTCGACAGCCCTGTCCATTGGTGCTCCGCTCTGCCCCCAGCTGAAGGCGGTTACCCTCAGTGCTGCCCTGCTGATGGCTGACTCTGATCTGGGGCCCCTGACCACTTTCTTTCTGTCCTGCCCGAGCACCGAGCACCGAGCACCGAGCACCGAGCACCGAGCACCGAGCACCAAGCACCGAGCACCAAGCGCTGGTTTCTTAGGGCCTCCACATGGGCTGTGGGACTGCAGGCCATCTACCCATCCACCTGCCCATCCCTCAGGGAGACAGAGGGCAATGATTAGTCCCAAGGAGGATATCTGTGGCCCTGGGGCCCCTTGGGCCGCATCTTGGAGACAAGCCTTGGCTTTGTTACCCCAGTGGGGCACCCGCCTCCCTTGTCTTCCACTTCTTCCCCCTGCTCTCATCTCTAGCTGTCCATGGTCCCTCCATGCCTCTGCGCTTGCTTCTGTTCTCTCTGTCTCTCACAGACCTCGGCTCACCCTCCACGCCAGCTCCCTCCTCCCCACCCGCCGCACCCCCTTCCTCCTGTGAAGGGAAAGGTTAAGTGGAGACACGCTTGCCCTGTCTGCTGCAATAGAGACGCAGCAGCTCTCTCCCCTAATCAATCTGTCAGGTATGATTAGGCCGCCCTGAGATTCAGATCTCACAGCCCAGCCAGCCTACACGCTGCCTGCCTGCAGCACCGCCAGGACAGGCGCACCTGCACAGACGCGTGCGAGCACACACTCATGTGTGCACATGCATGCACTCACGCACATGCACACACATGCCCATGCAGACACAATACAGAAACTTGCACGCACATGCACTCACATACGTGCACACACACACGCAAACACTAGTGCTCAGTCATTTACAGTCTGCTGAGACTGGGTCCGGGCTTCACACTGTGACTGAGGCAACGTATTTCTACAGAGAAGCCTGTCACTTGGGTGACACCCGCCTCCCCCCCCTGCCCCAGAATCATTTCTTCATTCACTCCAGGAGCAGGATGGAGTGGCTACCTGACAGGTCCTGTCCCAGGAGCTGGAAGTGCTGCCCTTGGGGAACACAGACAAGCACTGGAAACTTAACCATGTGAAGGTCAGAGCGCGATCAAAGATGCTAACTGCTTGGTAGGAGGAAAAGGGAGAGCAGAGGTGGGGGAGAGGAGTACTGAGGGGGCAGAGGAGGGGGAGGGGAGTGTTGGGGGGCTGGGCAGGGGTAGGAAGAGCCACCAAACCACCATGACCTGGGAGCTGCCCACCACCCGGAGCACACAGCCTGGGTGTGAGCCACTCCAGGCACTGACAGCCTTGTGACCTTGGGTAAGTCACTTAATTTCGTTGTTCCTCAGCCCCCTCACCTGTAGAATGGGATTATAACACTGGGTTGTCCTCATAAGGTGGTTCTGAGGGGACTGAGTTAATGTGTGTGAACTGCTCAGAGCGGCCCTGGGGTGGGGTAGGTGCTCAGTGAGGGATCCCCCCCAGGATCGGCCTGACGCAGGAGCCGTCCTTACCTGGTGCAATTGCCTGGAGGACACAGCGTTGGCCTAAGGTGGCCGGAACAGAACAGGCTCTGAGGCTGGGGGACAGGGCAGGCAGACTGAGAAGCGGGGCATGGAGGTCAGGAAAGCAGACCCTGCGGATGGCAGGTTTCAAGAGGTAAGGCCAGCAGCCAAAACCTGGCCACCCACTGTGGTCCGAGCCAGGCCAGGCCTCCCGGCAGAACGGAGTTTCATCTCCCAGGACTAGATCCTACTCCCAGCCTTCTTTACAAAAACCTGAAACAGCGCAGACTGGCCCTCGTGGATTCTTCCCGAGCCTGGGAACCTGGGCGTCCAGGGCCCACTATGCTGAGCTGCTGCCCGGAGTCTCTCCTCTTTCCTCCTCCTGCACCCCCTCCTCCTCTCCAGCCCTTCCTCAAGACACCCCTAAATGTGGCAAACAACTGCCAACAACTCACTGTGCGGACACCTATAAATAAGCCCAGGGGAGAGTCACTCTAACAGAGTGAGGGCGTCCTCAGCTAACACTGGGCTCTCTGCTCCTTGTCAGCCAGGCCAGAACCCCAAGCTCCCCCCTCCTGCTCCCAGAGCTGCTCAGAGGCCCAGATCTGCTGGGGCTGTCCCCGGCCTGAGGGGACAGCTGCCAGCTCAGGACAACTTCTGAGAAGACACTGGTGGGCAGGGGAGACACAGCTCTGTCCTCAGGGAGCCCAGTCTAAGGGAGACATAGCCCTGTCCTCAGGGAGCCCAATCTAAGGGAGACACAGCCCTGCCCTCAGGGAGCCCAATCTAAGGGAGACACAGCCCTGCCCTCAAGCAACCCAGTCTTTAAACAAACAGGACACTGGGGTTCTGGAGAAGAGAATGAGGGTTCCTGGGTAAGAGCTTCCCATGGTTGGACCCCAGTTGCTCTCTCAGGCAGCTCACCTTTCTGGATGACACCCTGATTGCCAGGGTTGGGGACCACTGTCCAGGAAAGCTCAGCGCATTCTGCACCCTTCCTGTCCCACCCTTCCCGTCCACACAGAACTTCGCTTTCTCCAGGACTTTCCTGTTCTTTCCGTTGCTGGAGCTTCACGTGGCCTCGCTTTACAGCAGCTCTACAAGCCCTGTGAGGAGGGCAGGAGGGGACATCACTGTCACTGTGGAAGGAGGGGAAACTGAGGACCCTGGAGCAGAGCAGATTCCCCGACATCCTGATCTCTGGCCCAGACCTGGGAGTGGGGCCCTGGATTTTGGCCAAAGTTCCTCCCTGCTGCCAGGGTTCCCCTCCTGGGCCTCCGCACTCTCCCTCGAGTGGAGATAATCACGATACCTGCTCACAGAGGCACCGTGAGGATTAAGCGATTAATGAAAGCCAAGCAATTCCGCAGGGACCCGGCGCATTGTAAGCTCCCAACACACTACCGCTACCTGTTGTTACTCTGCCTACTGGATTCCCTCCAAAGCAGGCCCTAGACATAGATTTGGGGGCACGAAGTTTACCTGGGAGGCGAGCCCAGGAAGCGCCTGCGGGGGTGTGGGCAAGTGAGGCGGGAGGGCAAGGGAGCCACTACTGGGCGCGGTAGTGAGCAGCTACTGCTCCTTATGGCGCAGTGGGCTCCATCCCACTGGGGACCTCTTGGCCACTGCAGAACATGCCTCGTGGTTGTCCCACTGGAGGCTGAGGAAGCCAAGACAGTCACCGTGTAGCCCCCGGGCATCACTGGACGCTGTTGGGCCCATTAACTCCCGCAGTCAGGCCTGTCCTGTGTGCATGGGCCAAGTCACGGTGCCGCAGTGGGGCCGCGAGCGTGAGCTGGAACAGTGCCGGGGGAGAGCAGTGACCGCATCTGTGACACACAGCCCAGCCCCTCAGGGAAATGTAGTTCTGCTTATGGGCTCCACTGTACCTAGACAGAATTATAAAAGCTTGTGGCTGAAGCTCTGAAAGGCAGGGGCTCCGTCTGTTTTGTCCACTGTGGTTTTTCTAGTGCCAGGCACACAGCTCTGCCCATAGTAGGTGCTCAAGAAACACCTTTCAGAATACGAAGTTCCCTGTACTCACATTTTTCTTCTCATCTATGCTCTAGACAAATGTCTAACACACATGCACACCCCACTCGGGCCTGCGGGGGGCGCTGTGCAGCCCTCATACCCAGCACAATACCAGGCACGTGGCAAGCGCTTCAGACACATGCATCAGTTAAATGCAGGGGTTCCTGGAATCTAAGGCATAATGGACCCTTGTCTAGGGTGAGGAGCACAAGCCGAAGCCAGGCCACTCCAGGAGCACAGGGGCTGGAGTGAGGACGCCTGATGGACAAAGATTGAAAGGGTCAGATCCACCTGGAGAGAGGCAGGAGATAAGGCCTCATTGTCTCTCCAAATTGACAGCCTGTGGGATCTCCCAAGGAGCTGGCCCCTGGCTTGAGAGAGCCACTACAGAACCCATGCTATACAAAAAAAAGATAAATAGGAATTTTTAAGAAAGGAAGGCCTTCAGGGGAGGCTTCGAGAGTGACAAATGAGGAGGCCTCACTGGGGACTGTGCAGCCTTGGCAGGAATACGGTCTAAAAATAGTGGCTACTTTGCGGGAAGGGGGGGTGTGTGGCCACACATGAAGGGCGGTGAGCGATGATGGGCACAGGGCCTCCTGTGGGCTACTTCAGCCCAGTGGGTGATTGAGGTGAGAAAGAAGATGACAGGAGGGGAGGATAGCAACTACAGGAGCAGGGAGGCCACCTCCAATGTCTTTTCTTGAGTTGCATTTCCTCCAGACTAGGCCAACCTTAAAGTAATGGTTGAGGCTCAGCAGAAAATTATTTTTAAAAATTATTTAAAAAAATTATTGTGTCAGTCAGATATTGCCACAAGAATGCTGTGTAACAAACCACCCTAAACTTCAGTTGCCTAAAACAACATTCCTTTATTTGCTTCTCAAGTTTTTTCACACTACTCCCACCAAGACGTGGGGTCTCTGCCTTTTTCCCTGGAATCTGAGCTGAACTCAGTGGCTAGCCTGCAACCAGCTCTAAAATGGCTTCTCTCTAGGCTTTAGTTATGCAAATAATAAATGTTTTAGTTAGATATTCTGTTACTGACATCTGAAAACACCCCAATGGATGCAATGGTTTTTTAAGTTGTATCCAACACCAGGGAGAGATTTTTAGCCAAGGCGCTTTCCCCAGGGCCCCAGAGACATGCCCTGCAGGCTGAGCTGTGGATCCTGTAGAAATGCTCTGTCACTACCAGTTCTCTCCCATCCCAGCTCCATCTCCAACAAACCAGAGTACTCTCATATCCTCTCTCATCTTGGCTTGTATGTCCATCCCCCCTTAGGAGCTGTAGTTCCACCAGTGTCCCCTCTCCCAAATCCAGCAGGATGGTTAGGCTCAGGGATTCAGGGAGAATCATCCTTCTGCACTCCTGCCCTCAGGGAACCAACCGGCCAGTTGGCTTTAGAGCCACAAACCTCAGTTCTTCTGGTAAGAAACCTCTATCCCAGCCGAACAGGCTTAAGTGCAAAATCCACATGGATCTGGAGACACATTCATTGTGGTGTAGCTGCTGGGACAGAGGTCTGAGGTGTGGGCTCTGCAGGGGATGCAACCAGGGGACCCCCAGGGCTGGAGGAGCAGAGGTGACCTAGACAAGTGGCACCCGTTTATGTGCGATGATATTGGACCCTCTCTCCCTCTCTGTGTATTTAGAGCTTACTCCATAGGCGTGGGATCCTGGGGGCCTGTTTTTCTCTGTCTTCACCTCTTACTTGGCAAGTATGTACGTGTGTATGTTCCTGTCTTTCCACCTTTTTCTCAGTCTTTGTTTTGCCACTCGATGTGTCACTCACCCTGTACCTTGTCGCTCTTAGTCACCTTTTTTTCTCATGTGCATAGAACACTCAGCAAATATGAGCCAATTATTTGCTGACCCTCTGAGCGTACATGTGTCTCTCCCAGGTCTTCATTAAAGCCTCCTTCAGTTTTAAACTCTTGAACATTTTAGGTCCAGGGGTGACAAATAACTGCAGTGGCATTTGAAGGCAGATGGGATCTTCTTCTCGCAGCTGGCAAGTCCTTTTGCTCCTCTGGCCTTGGCAAGACGCAGACTCCCTTGTCTTTCAGGGTGAAGCGTTTCCATTTGCTGCAGAAGCTGCAATTGTGCAGTGTCATTTTCCTTCATTTTAACACACTGAACACATTTGCTTACGGGCTGCATGAGGACTTTAGGAAAACCATGCACTGCAGGCACTAAAAGGAATGATCCCCTGTCCTCTCGCCCCCCTCACCACGCCTCTGGCCCTTCCCAGCCTCGGGGCAGGCCCAGGGCGAGTGTTTAGGTTTCTGGCCACCACTCCTGCTTCCAGGGAAAAGCTAAAAGAGGAGGGTGCGCCCCCTCAGACATCTGCCCCACCACCTGATCGGCAGTCATCCCCCACTTCCACTGGCCTCCAGTTCCCCATCTGGGAGCCGAGCTGTCGACGTCTTAAACATTCAGATGACTAATGCGGGAACAGGATTCTCAATGCACGCCGAGGGGGCAGCAAACTTTCGAGCTTGGCCCCCTCCCCAGCCCCTGCTAGGGGATGACATTTTCTCAAGGCGGAACAGCTTTCCGACACCTGCATCCTCGGCTCCACTTCTGCAGGCTTAATTGAGCTGGAATATTCCAGTTGGGCCCCGTGGGGCTCCAGGCTGTGTACCTGGATGCCGTCCCTGACACCTGGCTGTGGGCGGGGAGTGAGGTTCGTGCTTCCCCGGCTGGCAGAGCAAATCCAGAATTGCTGCTCCAGACACGGGGTGGGGAGGGACACAGCCGAAGGTGGGTCTCCATATCTACAGCAGGTTCTCTGTGGTCTATACTGGTATCTCCTTCATGTCACAGTCAGGAGGAACATTGGCTCTTTTGTCCAACCTTTCATGTTACCCTGGGGGAAACTGAGGCCTGAAGGGAAAAAATAACCCAGATCCAGCGAGACTCAGAAACTTAGAGAAGAACATTTGTGGGAGAACTGGCCTTCAAAGCTTGCTGCCTGACCCCAAATCCCAGCTCTAAATCCAGACCCTCAACCCTGGCTGCACTATAGAGCTTGAAAATTCCTATGAGTCCCTGAAGATGGGCCTGGGCACTGGCACTTTTTAAAAAGTCTGTTTTTTGAACTATAGCATTCTTTCGAAAAAGTGTACACATGCTAAGTGTACATCCTTGATGAATGTTCACAGGCTGAATACATTCATGCAGCTGGCACCCCAATCACGAAACAAAGTGTTGCCAGCCCCCAGAACTCCCTGGGGCTGCCTCCCAGTCACCCTCATCACCCTCAAAGTTATAACAAAATCCTGCCTCCGACAGCACAGATTCGCTTTGCCTCTGTGAATGGCCTACAAACGGAATGAGAATCTGTGGGTACCCAGCCACCTAGGAAGGTGCTGGGCCAGCGGTGTGTCTGCTCCGCCTAGGTTCTGCGAAGCAGTTTTTTGGTGTGATGGTGCAGCTCCCACTCCCACCAGCAGTGCACGAGAGTCCTGGTGCTCCCGCCCCCGCCAAGGCCCCTGTACTTTGCATCCTACAGCCTGGGGGGCGGGTAGAGTGGGCCCCCAATCCGGTGTATCCTGCCTTCCCCGGTGGCTAGCGCAGTTCAGCCGCTGGGCATGTTCACTGGTCATTTAGGCACCCTCTTTTGGAAGTGCTTTTCTCCGGGAATTTGTATTCTTTAAAACTCCCCAGGTGACCCTAAAACAGAACCAGGGTTGAGCACTTCTGTGGCTTAGCCGTGAGGGTGGGGAGCTTTGGTTTTGGGAGACAGCTGGTGAAGCCGAGGGAGTGTGTGCGTGTGTGTTTGCAGGTGCAGCTGGGTGCCTACAGGAGCCATAACCCCGGAGCCCAGGGTGCTCTTTGGGAGCAGCTGAGCAGCAGTTTTCTTGGAGGCACACTTGTCAGAGAAGATAAGAACGTATGGCCAAGAGAGAAGGCCCACATCATGGCCACGGGCACGCTCTGCGCAGCAGGGACCCGGGCCTGGGGGGCTGACCCCCGGAGCTGCCTGCTGGCCATCTGATTGAAGGCCCTCTGAATTAAAGGGCTCGCCACAGGCCCAGCCCCACTGGAGCCTTCTTTGTTAGGAACAGAATAAGGGAAGGTCATTGAGCCACTTAAACCAGAAAAGTGACATCAGATATCGACTGTAAGAGAGGGGGATTAATGATGGCTTGCTGACAGGAAGGCAGGAGTTGGCCCCAGCCATCCCCCTTCCCCCGAAGTGGGGACCTGGAGGGAAACATTTCATTTTGGCGTCTGCCAGCATAGCCCAGATAATCAGATTTCTCTGGGAGGACAGGCAGAGGCGTCAATAAAAAGGGGCAGGCTTATCCTTTCTGTCTCCCAAGCTCAGCATGGGCTGGGCTAGTCCTCTAGTCACAGCAGGACCAGACATTGTCACCGTCATCTTCACCGTCCCCAGTGTCCTCTTGGCTTGTTCAGCACAGTGGTTAGCGTGGAGCCTCCCCAGACTCCTGCCCCCCTTGGCTCACCTGGGAGCTTGAGGGTCTCCCCTGAGGCGGCAGCTTCTCAAGGCCATCTGTGTGCCCCAGGCACCTTGTGGTCCCTCCCATAAGACCCACCCAGGGCTGAGTACCTTGTGTGCTGTTAACAACCATGCTCCACAGAGTAAGGACCCGTCAGGGGACCACCGTCAGGCCCAGTGGCTGGTGCCGGTTCAGAGACGAGTCCCAGGACCCGCGTCACAGGCACCCAAGGCCTCCCTGGGCACAAACTGCGCTCCCTGGTCCCCCGGCACACTCTGGCTTTCTCTAGTTTCACTCTGCAGCCAACCTGCAGAAAAACCACAGAGGACTTCTTTCATTTGTTTGACCATTTTAAAAGCAGTGTTGTAGTATTTGATTTTCTAGCTAGGAATATTAAGGGTCCTCTAGTTCCTCTCAAATTCTATCATAATCACCATCTGATTTATTGAGAACTTGCTATGTGCCTGGCCCTGTTCCAAGGGCCCCACACTTGAGCTTATTTTATGCTCACGACTGTCCTGTGCAATAGGAGTTGGGCGCTTCCCTTTTTACACGTAAGAGAACTGGGACACAGAGAGATTACAAAATGTGTCCAGTCACACAGCACAGTATGAGACCTGAAAAATTAAAAATATCACCATCATAACTTATTGAGTGCACATGTGTCAGAAGCTTGGTACGTTTGCTCTTACACCTTATAAAACCTCTTTAGGGTGGTGGGTTAGTTTGCTAGGGCTGCCCAGCAAAGTACCACAAACTGTGTGGATTAAACAACAAAAACAGAATGTCCTGGGGGCCGTAATGTTCATGTCGGCAGGGCCCTGCTCTCCCTGAGAAGGAGCTGGTCCGGGCCTCTCCTAGCTCCTGGTAGATCCGCAGTCTGAAGCACAACTCGCCAATCTTCACATGAGGCTTTCCTTGTGTTTGGCTCTCTGTGTCCAAATTTCCTCATTTTTATAAAGACATCAGTCATATTGGATAACGACTCACCCTAATGACCTCATCTTAACTTGATTATATCAGCAAAGACCTTATTTCTAAATAAGGTCACTCTACAGGTACCAGGGGTTAGGGCTTCAACATCTTCCCAGGGCGCCTAATTCAACCATCAGGGGTGGGTGCTCTCCTCTTTTGCAATGAGGAAAGGAAAGCTAAGAAGAGAGGTGGCTTGGAACCCCCCCCAGGCGGTGGAGCCAGTCGGTGGAGGGGCCAGGACTCGAACCCGAGGCCGCGCAGGGGACTCACCCAGGGAGCTTTCCCGAACAAGCTGCCTGCTCCACCTGAGGAGGCTGCCTTGGCCCCGGGTGATTCTCTGCGGCCAAGGCTGAGGGCCGTGGCCTCCAGGGTCTGGGCAGCCTGAGGCCGGCCGTCTGCCTCCGCTGTTGCCTCGCCCTGTGTTGGAGGGCATCGGGGCCCCCCAGACGGCAGCCTGCCCACTCTGCCCCTGCCGCCCTGCCCCGGATCCCACTCCTCACAGCCCGCACCAGCAGCTCCTCCAGGACCCCCCAGCTTATTCCTGCTGGCCTTAAGCACCCTTCGCTTTCCAGGTGGGTGCTTGGCTGTGTGGTTCAAACAGAAGCTCGGGGGCCTCCCTGCTTTCCTGGGGCGCTGAGGCACCTCCTCCTTGCTCCTTTCGGGGATCTCTTAAGGCTCACCTGGATGTCAGCAGGTGAGCATAGTGTTCAGTGTAGAAACATAGTCGTGCAGCAAAGATGCTCAGCAGGCAGTGTCGTGCCAACCAGAGGATGCACGTCGCTGGCGGGATGGAGGTCTCTGTCACACAGGAGGCAGGGGCTGGGCCCTTCTCCTGAGGACTGTCAGTGAGAAGTTAGTGAGTTTGGGGTCCAGGCTCAGCCAAAACCACAGCACAAATCTGAGTCGTAGAGAGCTTTACACTTGCAGAGCCCTCCAGCACCCAGCCCTTGGAGCGGGAGGTCCGCAAGGACCAATCTTATCATCTTCACTTTGCAGGTAGATGATTGACCTGCAGGGTGACATGTGACTTACTCCTGCCACAGGTTGTACTTGTGGAGTCAGGACAAGGCCTGGGATTCCTTCTCCAGGGGTCTTTCCACTCATCTTTCACTCAAAGCACAGCCGAAAAAGGTTGTGCATGTGTACACATGCCCCCTCGTCCCATGAGGGGGTGTGGGGGCCCTTATGGAAACACACAGTGGAAAGGAGCGAATGAATCAGGAAGCGGGGAAAGGAGAAAGGGGGTGAAGGAGGAAAGAGGAGGGGGGAGGGCTAGGGCTGGAGCACCCAAGGCGACCTGGCTCCCAGGAAGCAGAGTCTGAGGACATCAGCATCGAGAAGTTTATTAGGGGCTCCCTGGGGGTCTATGCCCGTGGAAGGAAGGGAAAGGAAAGCAGCAGGACTGGGCAGAAAGAGAGGCTGGGCCATGAGCCAGTCACATCAAGCTCTGGAAGTGGAATCAGGCAGAAGGCGGGCCCCTCCAGCCCGCAGCACCGTCTTTGGAGGTGGACTGGGGGAGCCTATGATCTTGAGCAAGGCAGCTGTCTCAGCCAAGGGCAGGGTTGCCCGGTTGAGCAATGAATCCTTTTTTAGTATAAGTATGTCCTAAACAGTTCATGGGACATGAAATAAAAGCATTTGTTGCTTACCTGAAATTCCAGTTTAACTAAGTATCCTGTATTTTATCTGGAAACCCTACCCAAGGGCAAATCCAGGAGAAGATTTATCTGTGAGCAGCCAGCAGGCAACACTCTGAGCAGCTGGGGGAATGGGTGGCTCGGCCCTGAAGGAGGGATCTGCTTGGCAGAGCCTAACATCTTCTATGGGTGCTATACATTTGCAACGATGGAGTCCAAGGTCAGGTCTCAGTTTCCTGGCAGCCAAAGAACAATAAATTTTAACTTTTACGGCAGCTTAAGATTTTTTTTAAATCTCAGGAAATTTTGCTTAGGAGAAATGCAGATTGCTTTGGTCATGAAAGTTCAAGAAATGTCTCTCTGTGCTCTCTCACAGTGGGCATTCGGTGAGGTAGTGGACAGTTATTCTTACTCCGAGGGGAGATGGGTGGCTAATGTTACATCTTGGAAGGACAAGGTTTACTTACTCGTGCATTTATTCATCAAATATTTATTAAGCCACTGAGCTAGGTGCAGGCAGTGAGCGAGGTGCAGACACAGAGCTAGGTGCAAGTACTGAGTGAGGTGCCAGGCACTGACCTAGGTGCAGGCACTGAGCCAAATGCAGGCACTGAGTGAGGTGCCAGGCACTGAGCTGGGTGCAAGCACTAAGCTAGGTGCAGGCAGTGAGCGAGGTGATGTACTGAGTGAGGTGCCAGACACTGAGCTAGGCGCCAGGCACTGAGCTAGGCGCAGGCACTGAGCTAGGTGCAGGCACTGAGCTAGGTGCAGGCACTGAGCTAGGCGCCAGGCACTGAGCTAGGTGCAGGCACTGAGCTAGGTGCAGGCACCGAGCTAGGCGCCAGGCACCGAGCTAGGCGCCAGGCACTGAGCTAGGTGCAGGCACTGAGCTAGGTGCAGGCACTGAGCTAGGTGCAGGCACCGAGCTAGGCGCCAGGCACCGAGCTAGGCGCCAGGCACTGAGCTAGGTGCAGGCACTGAGCTAGGCGCCAGGCATTTGGTGGTGCACAGTCAGATGCTGCTCTTGGCCTCACAGAGAGGACAAGTGTACACAGCTGGCATCTAAAGTCTAAATCAAGATGGCAGATATGTTTCAAGTGAAATACCAATCCACTGGCAGAGGTTGCTTGGACCTCTGAGTTGGGAAGGCTTCAGTATTAGTCAGAATTCAGGTTAGGATGCTGTAACAAAGAAACCCCAAGATACAGTAGCTTAGATAAGACTGACGTTTATTTTATTTCACAAAAATCTTATAGTAGGTGACCTGAGGCAGGTAGGACTGCCTTGTGTCCCTTGCTCCAAAGGTTGTCAGGGATTGAAACTTCCTCTACATTGATGCTCCGACGTGATGGCTCCCCAACGCCCTATCTGCACTCCAACCAGTGGAGAGGAAGGAGAGGTCATGCCCTTTCACTGTAAGGCCGTAACAAGAAAGCTGTGGGTACCACTTGTCTTCACTTCCCATTGGGCAGACCTTAGTAACATGGCCACGTCTCCCTGCAAAAGAGGTTGGGAAAGGATGCAGTCATTGTCTGAGTGGCCACGTGTCCAGCTAAAATGTGGGGGACCCACTTTAATAATAGATTAAATAATGGATTAATAAAAGAAGAGGAGAATGACTTTCAGGGATCACCAGCAGTCTCATCCACAGATTTTGAAAGGAATGAAGTGATGTGGCCACTTAGTGATGTCCATCATGGAAACAGGGATAGGAATGAAGGGACTTGTGGCACCTGTAACCCACAGGGCTGAGACTCTCAGGTTCCTAACAAACGCTCTGATACTCTACCTAAGTACTTCCTAGAGATAAGATAGGATCACACATCGAAGCCTGGCAGGGTCAGGTTCTGATGACTGGTGAGGGAGCAGGGACCAGGAAGAGTGTTTCCCTTCCTGGGTCTCTGTCTCTTCATTCACTAGGTATCCTGGCCAAATAGATCACCAGACCTCAGGGAGAGGCTGGCAGGGGGACAGGGCCACACAGAGAAAGGTAACTGGTATTTTTAAGCACTTCTTATGCCAAAGGCTTTACACATTTTTACATACTTATTAAGGCTCACAGTAGCTTAGATGTTTTTGTTTTTGTTTTCAATTCCCTAGTCTGGCCAAGGAAACCAGAAGCAAAAATCAGAGTCAAGATTTGAGCAACAATCTCAACTATTTTGACCTAATTGACATTTATAGAATACTACATTAAACAACTATAGAATACACATTATTTTCAAGTATGAGACAGACCATGTGCTGGGCAATAAAACCAAGGCTCAATACATTTAAAAGGATGGGAAAAATATAGAATACGCTTTCTGACCACTATGAAACCCAATTAGAAATCATTAACAATAAAATATTCATGAAACTACAAAAACTTATAATTTGAACATTTTCTAAAAAAACCATAAATTAAAGAAGAAGCCATGACTTCTAAAAGAATGATAATAAAATATACATCACATCGAAATCTGTGGGAATAGCTAAAGCAGTGCTTTAAGGGGAATTGATAGCTTTAAATGTTTACACTAGAGAAGAAGACATATCTAAAGTTAATTAATGAAGGTTCCATCTTAAAAAAAAACAGAAAACAGAGCAAAGCAAACACAATCTAAGTAGGAGAAAGGAAAGAATAAAGTACAGAAATCAATGAAATTGAAAACAGACAAGCAATAGAAAAAATACCCACCAAAAGCTACAACAAAACCTCTAGTTAGATTCATCAAGAAAAAAGACACAAATTACTCAAATCAGGAGTAAAGAGAGACCATCACTAAGATATTAAAGACACTAGAAAGATAAGAAATTATCAATAACTTTATTTCAATAAATGACAACTTAGATTACCTGGAAACATTTCTTGGAAGAATCAAATTACCACACTCATTCAAGAAGAAATGCAAAAGTACAAAGAGCTGTACATTGGTTAAAGAAATTAAATTTATAATTAAAATATTTTCACAAAGTAAATTCCAGGCTCAGGTCGTTTTATAATAGGTAAATTCTATTAAACATTTCTGAATAAAATGATGCTGATTCAACTCACATTCTGCCATGGACTAAATTGTCGCCTCCAAAATTTATGTGTTGAAACCTCGGCACCCAGCATGATGGTGTTTGGAGATGGGGTCTTGGGGAGATAATTAAGTTTAGATGAGATCACAAGGGTAAGGCCATCAAAATGGGGTTGCTGTCTTTATAAGAAGAAACACCATAAAGCCTCTCTGCCCCCCTTTCATCATATGAAGACAGAGGAAAAGGCAGCTATCTATAAACCAAGAAGAGAGTTCCCATCAGAACCTGACCATGCTGGCACCTTGACAGAGCCTCTAGAGTGTGAGAAAATATATTTCTGTTATTAGAGCCACCCAATCTATGGTATTTTGTTATGGCAGCCTGAACTGACTAATATAAACTCTTCCATAAAATAAAGGAGGTGATTAAAAAACTTTCAAACTCATTTTATGAGGTCAGCATTACCCTAATACCAAAATCAGGCAAAGACAGTTTAAAAAAATAAAAATGACAGACCAATATTCCTCATGAACCCAGATTTCTTAACAAAGAAAGAGCAAGATTCCTTAACAAAATATTAGCAAAATCAGTATAGCAATACATATATATATATGTATATATATATATTTATATGAGATTATGACTAAGTAAAGTTTATTTAGGTTTAACATTAAAAAAATCAATCAATGTAATTCAATATATTAATAGAATAAAGGAGAAAAATGATCATATCAGCAAATACAAAATATTTGACAAAATGCAATACCCAATTATATTAAAAACTCTTAGCAAATTAAAAATAGAGGGTGACTTTCTCAATTTGTTTAAAAGTGTCTATAAAAATCTTATAACAGAAATTGTACTTAATGGTTAAAGATTTAATGCTTTTCCTCTTGTCAAAAAAAGTGAAGAGTCTGAATTTCATTCACCCTGCTCGCAAACTAGGAAGTTAGCTTCCATGGTTTTATGAACGCTGTATTAGTTGGCTTGGGCTGCCATAATAAAATACCATAGGGTGTGTGGCTTAAACAACAGAAATTTATTTTCTCACAATTCAAGAGGTTGGAATATCCAAGGTCAAGTTTCCAGCAGGACTCGGTTTTTGGTGAGAGCTCTTTTCCTGGCTCATAGACAGCATTTGTCCTCACACAGCCTTTCCTCTAAGCATGCGGAGGGGTTAGGGAGAGAGAGAGACAGAGAGGATCTTTCCATTGTCTTTTCTTGTAAGGACACTAAACCCATTGGATCAGGGCCCCATTCTTGTGATCTCATTTAACCTTAATTTTCATCATAAGCCCCATCTCTAACTACAGTAACACTGGGAATTCGTGCTTCAACATTAATTTGGGGGGACACCATTCAATCCATAACAAATGCTCACAGGAGACATGAGACTCATTGGTCAGAGACAAACGACTTAACTACTCACAGCACAGAATGTAGCATGAGTTTCATATTCTCATAACTGACCCTCAAGTCCTATTGGGCCTAAGTGGATACTTTACAAGAAGTGGGTTTGTGTCACAGATGAGGAAGCCCAAGGTTAGGGAACCCTAATCTTTTATAAGGGGTTTCAAGCAAACCTTCCCAGCCTTTGCCCTGGAAGGACTGTCTGAAGAAGAGGGAGACACAATCTCTGTGTTCCTAGACTGTTTGCTGTACAAACATTCTTGAAAGATAGTCCAGAACAAAAGATAGTCCAAAGGCTAGTGCCCCTGCCTGCAAGCATTCCTTTTATAGAAATATCTTACAGAAATGTGAGAGGTCCATAGCTAATTATTTTCCAGCGCTCCTAAGCTGGAGAGCAAGGCAAGGATGTCCACTCTCATGCACTGGACGTGATGGCCAGTGCAATAATGCAAGGGAAGCACAGAGATTGGAAAGGAAGCAGTGAAACTGTATTTGTAGATTTGTTTGTGTTTGTAGATTGTTTGCATAGAAAATGCTAAGGGATTAGGGCTTGTACTACAAAACACCTACTAGAATTAATAAGTGAATTTACTGAGATCACAGGATATAAGGCCAAATTCTAAAAGCAATTGGATTTCTACATACCGGTAACAAAATTTTTTCTTAAAATTCTATTTACAATAGAAACAAATTATAAAATCCTTAGGAATAAATTATGAAAACAAATGCAAGACCGAGAAACACAAACGTTGAGAGCAAGTAAAGATCTAAATAACTGGACTGATATCCCATGTACATGAACTGGAAGACGCAAAATTGGTATGATGTTAAATCTCCCCTTAGATTCACTGAAATCCCAATCATAATCCCAACAGATTTTTAGAGAAGAAACTGGCATGCTAATTTTAAATTTTATATGAAAATATAAAGGACCTAGAACATCCAAAGCAATTCTTTAATAAAGAGCAAAGTTGGAGAACTTATACTGCTGGTCTCCAAGACTTATTATAAATTTACCTCAATCCAAACAGTTCAGGGTGACATAGGATCAGCAAATAGATCAATGGCTAGAATAGAGAGTCTGGAAATAGACTCAGATCTCTACAAACATTTGATTTTCACCACAGACACCAAATCAATGTGACGGAGAAAAAGAAAGTCTTTTCAGCCAATGGCACCGGAAGAACTGGATATTAACATGGAAAAAAATGAATCTGAGCCCCTGCCTTACACGTATACAAAAATTAATTTAATATGGATCATAAACTATACAGCTTCTAGAAGACGCTGGGAAGGTATCTTTGTGACTTGGGGATAGCAAGGGATTCCTAGGCAGGATTTAGAAAGACAGTAACTATAAAAGAAAACATTGTTAACTCAGACTTCATAATCATTAAAAGCCACTCATCAAAAGGCACTATTGAGGAAGAAACAGGCAAGCCGCAGATTAAGGGAAATATTTGCAAAACATATATCTGACAAGAGGCTAATGTCCAGAATATATCCATCCCTCCTGCAACTCAATAATAAAAAGACAAATAATCCAATAAACTTGGGCAAAAGATTTGAACAGACACTTCGCAAAGGAAGATAAATGAATGGCCAATAATTCAATGAAAAAAGATGCTCTACATCATTAGTCATCAGGGAAATGTAAATTAAAGCTACAGTGATATACTACGGCTCACCCAGTTGAATGGCTCTGAATAAAACGACTGCCAGCACTCTGGCGGTGAAACTGGAGCTGAAACTGGAATCCTGACGTTGCTGATGGGAGTGTAAAATGGTGCAACCACTTTGCAAAGTCCTGGCAGTTTTTAAAATAAACCAAATACACATCTAACCTATGGCCCAGTAATTTCATTCCTGGGTATTAACCCAAGTGAAATGAGAGTTTGTGTCCGTAAGAAGTGGTGTATTCGATGTTCACGTCAGCTTTATTTATAATCGCCCCAAACTGGGAACGGCCTAGGTGGCCATCAGCAGGGGAGTGAGAACTGAAGCTGAGAGGTTCATTCAAGGGACTACTACTCGGCCATCAAAAGGAATCACTTACTGATTCGCACAGCAGGACGAAGCTCAGAAATGGGCCGAGCGAAAGAAGCCTTCGCACGAGTGTAAAGCCCTGGGACTGGCAAATTAGTCCATGGCGAAAAATCAGAACATTGCTTACGTGTGTGTGTGTGTGTGTGTGTGTGTGTGTGTGTGTGTGTGTGTGTGTGTAGAAATTGGCTCGAAGGGGTGTGAGGGGACTTTCTGAAGTGATGGTGCTGGTCCAAGTGTTTGGGTTATAAAGATGTGTGCATTTGTCAAAACTCATCAACTCATCAAATGGTATATTTAAGACTGATGCTTCACACTAAGCAAATTTTATATAAAATAACTGGAAACAAATATTAAACTTTAGTTAATGATATGTATACTGACATGTTAAAGGTGAATTTCACTGGCATCTCTAATATGTTTTGAAATGCATCAAAAATTAAGATTTACTAATGGATGGGTAGATATGTGACAAAGCAACTATTCTAAAAGGTTGATTGTAGAATATAGGTGATAGTACATGGGTGTTCCTTAAGAAATTCTTTTCTCTTTTCAGCATGTTTAAAGATTTTCATTTTAAAATGTTGGAACCTGGCCAGGAGTGGCTCAGAGATTGAGCATCGACCTAGGATCCAGGCGATCGGGGTTCGATTCCTGGTCAGGGCACATGCCCGGGTTGCGGGCTCTATCCCCAGCAGGGGGCGTGCAGGAGGCAGCCGATCGGTGACTCTCTCATCATTGATGTTTCTCTCTCTCTCTCCCTCTCTCTTCTTCTCTCTGAAATCAATAAAGATATAAAAATAAAACAAAATGTTGGAAAAATAATTGTTGGAAGAAGTATACACCCCAACATTTGTGGGAAATAAAATTTTTCTTTATAATGATATAGACCAGCATGCTTAGCTTTTAAGCAACAGATTTGCAGCAAAGGGCTGCCCCAAAGAAGAGAGATGGAGGCATTAATTACAGACCTTCCATAGAAGCATTAGCCTCACGGCTAATCTTTTCCGTGTTTAGTATGATGTTCTGCCTTCATCAAAGTCATTAGCGGCAATGAGGATGTGATTATCTCTTCACACGTCTGTTTGCATTTCACAGCTGCTAGTCAGGCTCAGTCAACACTTCCACGTGCTGATCATTGTAATCAACCCATTTGTTTATTTAAGACAAACAAATGCTTACTCTTTGGGGGAAGAAATACCTTGAGCCCTAATTTGTTAATTTTTTAGTTCTTATGAACATTAGCCAGTTATTCTGTTTTTCTCCCCAAACATATCGAACCTCAGAGCTACTTTTCTTTCTTTCCTGAAAGATTAGTCCGGGAACTCTCTTCTGCTCCCCATCTGGTTTGTAAATGCCCAATTAAGGAAAATACGCAGTGGATATTTTACACACACACACGATAATGGGAAGAGGGGAGGCATTTCATTCTAGGACACATGTTATAGTTTGAATTGCATCGCAAAGCCTTTATAAGCACATTAGAATAAAAATCACGATGTGCATGCTTCAGCCATGCCAGGTGGTGAAAGCGACGCCCAATGACATTAGAGGAGTTAATGCACCCAGTCAGCTGTGTCCAGGCCCTGTCCCCGGGAGCCCTGCCCCTCCACGGGCTAGTCCAGGTCAGAAGATACATATCCCTCACCACAGATGTCTGACTCTCCCCTGAAAGTGGAATAAAGACTGGTGGAAACTAATTGAAACTCTTCCTCTTGGCAGACTTCCTGGAAGAGGAAGATTCACTGAGAATGACAAGAAAACATCAGAACCAACAAAGAGGGGAGATTGTGCAGGGGGAGGGGGAGGAGAGAGAGTGGAGGGAAAGGATGCCCATAGGCCAACCCCTGGGCACCTGGGGAGAGGGGGGAGGGCTCAGCCAGCTCCGGGAGAGCTCCCAATCCCGTGACATCTTTCTTCAAGGCCAGGTCTTCACTTCGAGGTCCTCTGCGATGAGCAACGGGCAACCTTGATAACCCTGCAAGGTCAATGCTGCAGGCCCAGCCCTGGACAGAGCACCTGCTTCCCTAGAAGACAGCCCTCCCTCCCCTACCCGCACAGCCCCGCATGGGTGCCCTTTGAGCCGGCTTTGCACAGAGGCCATGGGGATATCATCTATTCACTCATTTCTCTAACCAGGGGCCTCTAACAGGTGGGACAAGGCAGTTCTCTGGGTGACAAACTACCTTTCCTGGTTTGTCCAGCTAAGAGCTGTTCCCTCTTCTCCCCCCGGACCGTCTTGGAGACTGAGGGAGGGATGGTGGTGGGCACGGTGCCCTCTGTGCCAGCCCCACAGCAGAGGAATCTGAGCAGCACAGTGCCACCCGAGCCTGGGTCACTCTGCACTCTGGGCTCCTGTTCAGAGAAGGGGGACTTCCATGCTGGCCATCCTTAAAGACCGGGCCCTATTCGCTTGGCCGCCAGCCTCGTAGCTCCTCAGAGGCCCTGGCAGGAGCGGGGCAGTCATGTTAGCTGTGTGGGGCCCGCCTCCCTGGCTTCTGCTCTGAGCGCTGCGGCAGCCGGGATCAGGCAAGGCCACAGGCACCGCCACCGGCCAACCTGGGGCTGGCGCACAGGAGGGCCGTGCAGGCGCACTGGGACTCGTGGGTCCCGGGGCCCTCCGTTTGCCCACTGGCTGGCTGGGGTCCCCGGCCCTCTACATCATGGGTGACCTTGAGCCAGCATCCCAGGCTCTCCTTGTGCCAGCAACACCATCTGGAAAGTGGATTTGTGACTAATAAGAGAGGACTCAAGAAGTAAACTCACGGAGGGCATGCTGGGCCGCGGGAGTTGGGATGGTAAGCGGCGTAAGAGGCCCAGGACGACCGAGTTGGCTGGTTGTTTGGGGCAGGTTTACAAACCTCAGCGTAAAGTTACTGGTGTACACTCCCCTGGCATCCTGGGAATGGGCACCGGGGCCCTGCAGCCACTCTGAGCCAGGCACGGGAGCGGCAGGGAGGTGGAATCTGTCTGGCAGTCAACACAGGAAGGAGAATGGACCTGAACCCAATAGGTGGAGACTGAGAAGTTGTTAAGCAACTAGTACAGAGCCTGGCATGAAGCTGGCCCTCTCTAAAGTGACATTGTTGTTACTCTGGAGGGTCTGAGAGGCAGAGGCTAGCATGAGAGTCAAGAGGGGCAGAGGAGGAAAGAGGCACTGGCAGGAATGCCACTGAGGCAGAGACCGACAATCCTAGGCGAGTATTCCATAGCCCTGCCCACTGTCATGTCAGAGGGAGTGACAGTTCAGCTCCCCACGGTCCCTCTCCGGGTTGCAGCAGCTAGGAAAGGAAGCCCCAGTTTACAGAAGATGCCAGTTAAAGCTGGAGCTGGGATTTAAGTGTAAGCAGCTTCAGAGACCACGTGCTTTCTCTTCCTTTCTATGGTACCACCCCTCTAGCAGTCTTCGAGTTTCGGGGCCAGTTGGTGCCAGCTGTTAAATGGAAACTCCTTGAGGGTCAGGCCCGTGTCGCTCCCGTCAGATGGGAAGCTCTCCGGGAACGTGGGCTGTGTCTACTCCATCAGATGGGAGTCCCTGAGCAGGGCTGGGTCTACCCCTCAGATGGGAATCCTCGGCTCATGGCAGCTTGTTACAGGCTGGGGCGGAGGGTGGGCCTGGTCTGGCCTGTCATGAAAGCCACCCCTGAGCTGCTCACAGGCCATTGGAAGCCTCTTTGTGCAGAAATGGTGGAGACTGTCGTGGGGCCCCGGCCCAGGGATGGGACTTGGGCACATCCCAAGGACAGGGGACAGATGTGACAGGCAGGGGACGTGGTGTCAGGTTAGAGCCCTGTCCACTTGCTGCTTCCACTGTCCTGGGGGCTATTTCCACGCCGGCTGCCTGGGGAGCAGGCCCGGCAACCCCGGAGGAGGTGGCCCCTGCAGAGCTCCAGGACACAAGTAAGCGAGCGCGCCCTGCTCCCCGCTAAGGCCTGAGTTACTGCTCCTCCCCTGCGCGTGGAGGGAGCGTTTTTTTGGCTGGGGTTTAGAAACAATGCATAAAAAGTGGCTGCTTTATATCCTCTGACACCGTGAAGCTGCAGCTGGAGAGAAGTGGGAGGGAAGGCAGGGGAGGGTGGAGAGGGGCCGGGCGGCAGCAGGAAGGAATGATTGGGTGGAAGGTGAGGAGAGCTGACAGGGCGGGTGGGGAGAAGAGGAAGGAATGGGGGCCTCACCTTAGACTTTGGGGTCCCGCCTCCCAGGTGCCGCCTCCCGGTGGGAAGGTGCTCAGGGCCACAGGGAGCAGTCAGTGTCTGTTGGAAAAGCCTCAGCCCCCCGGAGACACTGTCCTGCTCAGATGCCAGGGTGGCAGGCGGTGGCTTGGAGGCCAAGGGGATGGGCAGGGTTTTCTGGGGTTATTCTGGCCCCAGGCCACCACCCAGGTCCCTGCTTTATTTTTTGTTGGGTTGGCTTTTTGTTTTCCCCTGAACCTGGGATTTGTGGTCTCCTAGGGATAGGACTCCACGCTTCTCTGGATTTGTGAAGTAGGAATGAGAGAAGTTCTTGATTTTGGGCGCCCTGAAGTGGCTCTTCTCCCTCAATGTCCCTCAGTGTGGAGAGTGGAGCTGGTGAGATGCAGAAGGGACAAGACTCTGCCCCGCACCCACCACTGTCCCCCCAACCCAACCACCCTCTCAAGGCTCCTTGCCCTCGCCCATACTGTCCTTTGGTCACCTGCCATCTCTTACCTCCACGGAAAGCCAAACGCTGGTCACCCTTGATGTTCCGACTCAAACTCTGCTGTCCTTCTGGAGTTTTTCAGCCCCCACCCCCCCCCCCCCGCCACCATCTATGATCCCCCTATACTGTGTTTAATATCATTCTCTGAGTCCAGCTACTTCGATGGTCAGTTCATGTTATCAGTTAAGCATTGGCTGGGAGGTCTTTGGAAGGAAGAACTGAGTCTCATTTACCTTAGTGTGCTAAGCTCAGGGTCAGAAACTCAGTGAGCACCCACCGTGCTCAGGAAGGAGGGGAGGCCGAGCTGCGGAGAGGCTGCACGGTGCAGCGGATGATGCATGGACTGGGGACGAGGCAGCCACTGGTGCATATCTCTCCCCTGTTACTTCATGGGGCCTTGAGGGATTGCTTTTCAAAGGTGCCATGAGGACTAGAAGTAACATATAAATCACTCAGCCCACAGCACGGCATGCAGTAGGTGCTCAATGAATAGCAGGGGGGGTGTGCCAGTCCTCCTGATGCTAGGGTCAGTTCTTACATCATCCCCATGCCCCCCATTACCTGGCCATCAGGTTCACCCGCAGAACACCTGGCCTCTTTCTCCCGGGGGGCAGCCATGGAGTTTTTTCATGGGAGGAAGCTGGATTCTTGTGTGTCTGCCGGGGTTGTCAGTGTGTCTGACGCAAGACTGTTGATAGGAGGTGCAAATAAGTTTCCTGATTTGAGATGATGGTGTTTGGGATGCCTGGCACTGGGCTATATTTAGCTCTGAATTCCCCAAATAGCAACAGGGAGGAAGAGCCTCCCATCCAAACATTTCCCATCCAGCTGGAAATATAATAATCACAACAGTTATTATTTATTGACTAAATAAATCAATGGGATTTGGGTGTCCATTGGCATTTAGAATAATGGGCTTTAACATTTCAGGGCTCAATTGCCCTTGACTGCCATACAGTCAAATATAAGCTGTTCAATAAGTAAGGGAACTGAGGCAGAGAGGGGAGATGTGATGCATCAGACCCGGCCCCAGGCCTTTAGACTCTTGGTTTGATTGTGTTTGTCCTTAAGTACTAAGGGACTTGGTGCAAAAGCATCAAGATGACTCTAACCAAGAAGCCAGGCCCCTCTGGCCACCCTAGGTCTGCCTCTGCTTTCCAAGGCTTCTCTCAGTGCCATGGAGGCCGAGTGGAGCCCTGAGCCGGGAGTCAGAAGGTCTGCATTTGAGTCTCTGCCCAAAACTAACTGTGTGGCCTTGGGTGGGTTAGTGCTTCTCTATGGGCTTCTGTTTCGTCATTCAGTGCCCATCGTTTATCCATCCATCCATCCATCCATCCATCCATCCATCCATCCACCCACCCACCCATCCAGTGTATCTAAAATATCTACGTGCTCAACTGGGAAAAATGGACATGCAAGGGAGGCGCTGTCATCAGTCCTGCCTTCTAGGCTTCTAGGGCCTACATATAGCCCACAGGTAGTGGAGAACTGCCTCAATGCCCACAGAAGAGAGTTTATGAAGAGCTGGTCACAACAAGGAAGGGCGGCGGAAGTATGGAGAAGCCAAAGTAATAGCCACCCAACAGATCCTTTCTCTCTGGTATTGAAAGGTAATGACACATGGTCAGTGGGCTGCTGCTTGCTCAGGATGCTCATGCACACACACACACACACACACACACACACACACACCCTCTTATCTTATCTTTTGAACTCTCCAAAAATGATCCTTGGAAGAGCTGGGAAAGGAAAGCCAAGGTCACAGCTGACCTAGAGCAGGTCACAGAAAGCTGAGGCTGCAGGCTGCTGGGAGGGATGAGTTCATTGTCACTCAGGCGCCACTTTCTTGGAAGGTGGGAGCTGTACCTCGATACTTCTCAGATGCCCCTGAGCATCAGGCACAGCACAGGGAACATCACTATGTATTAACTGAACGCCACTGGGTGACCTTGGCTAAGTCTATTTCTTTCTTGGGTCTCGGTTTCCATGTCAGTAAAATGGAGAAGAGATGTTAGGATAGATGCCACTTGAGATAATTTGCCACCTTAAGAATCTGTTGCTTCCTGAACGAATGATCCACAAAGGCCTTCCCTCTGACTCTTAATCTGATTTTTTCCCTTCTGTTCTGTCCTCCGGTTCCAGGATTTGATGTCCCAACCATCCCTTAATTTCTGCTTCATTATCTATCCTGCACTACTGTTGTTATCCCAGTCCCCTAACCCTTAACTGGGGTAACTCCAGTCCCCCTCCAATGGCCTGGAGTCTGTTCCTTGATCTAGGGCTCCTCAGCTACGGTTGGGTGCGGGAGGGTTAACGCGTGGCCCTCCCTTCTGCGCTGTGTGCACACGTCCACCCAGACTCCTCTGTGAATTGCGATGAGCCCAGGGTCCCAAGAGGGATTACAGCTCTTGTCCAAGTTAATAGGAGAGGGGATGAGACGAGAGGGACTGAATTTCAATCACAATGTGATTATTGGCCTTTTTGAAGTTTTGCTGAGTTTTTTTCACCTGGTTGGCTCGATATCACTAACCAAATGCTTGTCTCACAAATCGGCTTTGGCTGCCATTCAAATTTAATTACATTCTAGCTAAGTAAAAGTAAGCAAGAAAGAAAGTGCTTGAGAGAGAGAGAGAGAGAGAGAGAGAGCTTATGTTTAGACACCAGACAACACTATCCTGAATCTTCAGATCTCCCCAAGTACACCTGTCAGTGTGAGGCAGACACAGATGGGTCAGCTCTGAGATAGATGTGAAGCAATAACAAGCTTTGTGTAATTTGAAGCTGGTGAACACTGCACGCTAAAGATGGAAGCAAATTGGAAAGTTGGCGGAGTTTGGCTCCAGTGTTCCAGCTGCCGGATTCGGTGCCCGGGTGACCCTCTCTCTTCTCCATTTAGCTACTACCTAAGGCACTCAGGCCTTCTCCTCAAGTCACCTGTAATTTCAGAAAACTCATTCACACTAAAATGTAAATGACTTGTGCTAACTTGCTCCCTCCCTGTCTAGAATTGCATTTTACTAAGAGTGAAGCAAGGACAGGCAGAAACACACACACACACACATCAGCACCTAAAAGTGAAATGAGAGGCTCAACCAGCACATAAGCGAGGTCTGTTGGGTGGCCGTGAGACTAGACACTGGGTAACTACAGATTCAAGGCCTGTGGACGACCAGTAGAGGGAGGTGGGGGATGGGGTCAGTGTTCCTCATGTTCTTTGTTACAGGAAATAAGAAAGAAAGTCACCTTCGGGGGGAAGGGTGATCATTCCTGTGGAGGGTAGGATGAATTTGAGGTGCTTATGGAAACCCAGTGGGGTGTTCATCAGGCTTTGAGATGCTCCTGTTTGGTTCATAGGAGGAAAGGCTGCACTGGGCCGTGAACTGGGAGCAGCTAACTCAGGCCCGAGGCCCAGGGGCATGGGTGGGTTTACCCAGGAAAAATGCACAGAGTGAGAAAGGGTGAGCGTCAAGGGCAGGACACTGGGGAGCAACACCAACAAACATGTTAAGGAGTGCTCAAGAGACAGGCGGTGCAATCTAAGAGGTGGGGGGGGAAACACTGTCATCAAACAGATCAAGGAAGAAGAATGATTTTTAAAGGACTCATAAATGTGAAGTGAGGAGAAATCAAGAAAAACAAGGATTGTGGGGAGGCGTCCACGGGATGTGGCAATTATGAGGCCTTTTGTGTCCTAAACAAAGGTGGCTTCGGTGGAATAACCTGTCTGGAGCCCGCAGTGCAACGGGTTGAGGGATGAATGGGGTGAGAGAGCATAGCTAGCACAGGTTACTCTTTTAGAAAATGTGGCTTTTAAAGGAAGGTGATCAACTCGAAGGAGGCTTGAGAAGATGTCAGGAACTTGAACCCGTGTCTGCGCTGAGGCGTAAGAGTCAGTGGGAGGGAGAGGCCGGTAAGAAGAGGAACATTACTGATGGGACAGGCTCCTCGCAGAGTTAGGAGGAGGGCTCTGCATCATGGGCACAAGGGTTTTCTTGGGGCAGAGAAAGAAACGCTTCCTCCTGTGTCAGAGAAGGAACAGATAATTGTGAGAGCAGATGGACTTTTAATAAGGCTGGGGAAATCCACGCCTGATAGCCCGATTCTTCATCGTTAACAGGGAAGCCCTGTCGTCTACCGAGAGGAAACTGGGGACATTGAAAGGTCTTTATGAAATGTGAGAAAGGTTAGCATAGCCGATGCAGAGAGAGGGAAAATCACCCAGGCCCTGTGGACGGCCCACATGGGGGGAGCTCCAAACCACTCCACCAGCGCATTTGTATTAGCGGAATGGTTTGGAGTCCCCCATGCGGACTGTCCACGGGGCACCCTTAATCCCAGGCTGGCTGCCTTCTGACTTTTCTCCCTTCCCCACCTTTCTCTTGCCTCATTCACGGGGCTCAGCGTGATTACGAAGGCACACCTGCAACCACTTCCCTCCCTCCAACATGGCTTAAGATTCAATATACACTCAAAATAGAAATTATTTTGAATTACATGACATTTGGGAAACTATGAGCTTTGCCTTCCCTTCCATTGACACAGGTAATCGTAGCCAAGTTGTATTTGATTGTCCTAAATAGCAGGTGTAGCCATGCCGACGGAGCACACCCATCCGCCCTCTGGATCTCACATCCCCACCTGTACCACGAGGGAGGTGAAATAAGCGACTCCAAACACGCCCAGCTCTGAGGATGCCCTGAGCCTCTAACCTCGTCTGGTTCAGCGCAGGCCCCGCAAATTCCAGCCCCAACGCCGGCGCCCAGCACCAGCAGCTGCTTGGAAAGGGCCTGCTTAGGACAGGGGTGCAAAGCTGCTCTAACCTCTCTGGTCCCCAATTTTAGGGGCACTATGTAATTAACCTGGGTCGGGGCTGTGGATCACTGCTGCCCAGCTGGCAGATGGACAGAGTGGTGTGAAATTGTTGACAGACAGAGTACAGCAGGGACTCATAAAGAGTTTTATGGACTGTGGGTTTTCTGCACTCATTCACTCTTTCCCTACCGCTTACTCTGTTTTCCAACCAGTTTCACCAATTGCTGGTGGTGCATTCCCAGTGATAGGTGGCTGCCAGTGGTTGTAGGAGGGGATCCCAGGATGGAATGGGAGCTGGACTGAGCTAGAGACATCTGTGGCTCCAGGCCCGCTCTGACAGGTGTAACCCTGGGCAGGTCACCTCTCTCTGGGAGTTACTTTATTCCTGAGATGTTTGAGCCAGATGGCCTTTACACTTCCAAGGAAATTGTCTTAGCCCATCTTCCCCAGAAGTAGACACTGAGTCTAGGATTCAAGTCCAAGTAGTTTGTTTATTTGGGAGGGGAGCCCAGAAAGCACCAGTAGCAGAATGGGGAAGTGAGACAGAAGAGCCAACACAAGGTCTGTAAATAATCAGTTTACCAGTGTGGACAACTGGGTTTCAGTCCCACTGGGATCTTTTGGGAGACAGTGTAGGACAGGTGTTTCAGAGTTGTCCTTCATGAGAGGTGACAAATTAATTAATCACAAAATTCTTTTTTTTTTAAGGTAACACACTTTTTATTTTGAGTCATGTTTTTAATTGATTTTAGAGAGAGAGGAAGGGAGAGGGATAGAGAAATAGAAACATCAATGAGAGAGAAACATCAATCAGGCCTCCTACTGGGGACTGAGCCTGCAACCAGGCATGTGCCATGACCAGGAGTCGAACTGTAACCTACTGGTTCATAAGTCGACGCTCAACCGCTGAGCAACATCGGCTGGGCAATTACCAAACTCTTACTTGTCACTGATTGGGGTCTTCCCTTGGGGAGGTAGCATCCACAGCCTTCTCGGGGTGGGAGCACCTTCTCACTGCTAGAGCAAGCCCTCAGGCAGGGAGATGCAGGTGCTTGCAATAAGAGATGCTCGCAGCACAGAGCCAGTGAGTGCTAAGGGGATATGGACAGGGCCCGACAGCATCCTCCATGCAACTTTAATGTCCTTAAAATTCTATGACTTCCTTTGACCAAACTAAGAGAGAGAAGAACCATGCATCGGGGGAGGGTTAGAAGGGAAAGTTTTTACTTTGAATGTCTGCCTCTTCTTTCCTCTAAAGCTGAAGCTCACACATTCCAAGACTTTCCTGGCTTAGGAAGGCTGGTAGCCTGTGTTATAACCTCAGGCCCAATACTTACTATGGGCAAATGAGTCAACCTCTGTGAGCTGCAACTTCTAGGCCTGCAAAGAAGGGACACGAATACTTATCTTGAAAAGCTGTCGTGTTAATTACATGTAATGGGCAAGTGGGCAAAAGAAGAACCGGGTTGGGCTGGAGCTCGTGGAACTGCTGGGAACATGTTTAAGTTCTCCACTAGATTGTCAAGTTAGAGCGCAGGAAGGGAGCTAAACCCAAACCAGTTTCTGTTGCCAAGGCCACGACAGTGGGAGTCTGTGGCAACGGACGTACACTGAGTTTTGTCAGGGGGGTGGTTGGGCAACTTGGCTCTAGATGAGACTTTGGCTTTGGCGCACCAGATGTCAAACCACATTAAGCTAATGACGAAAATAAAGACAGACTCAGGGAGAAGAAATCACCAAAGTTGGGAATCATGTTCTAGGACTGTCCCAGCAAGAAACCAAGCATGAGTCATGATCTGGGGAAAACTGGGGATCCCTAATACAATATGTTTAGGGCTCACATCATAAACTGCTTAGAACTGAAGCAAGCACAGAAATATTCATTCCAAACCTGCCGTACGGAAGCAGGGATGTGGCATAAAAACATGGACATCATTGGTAAAACCTGGCCCGACTTAGAAATCAGGTTCATGCAGGGAGGAACATAACCACTTTGTTTGATAAAAAAAAATTTTTTTTCAGAACAGAGATAAAAGATTATCGTGACTTCTAATCCCATGCATGGACTTGTATGGACCTTAAGAAACTGGCAGCCTCCATGGAAGAACCTAGAAGAGGGTCTCCACCAGAGAGGGATACAAGGGAAGCATTGGGGCCTTCAGAAATGGGTGTCTGTAGAGTGCACAATATTGAGGATGATGCCCAAAGCATCAGGGTCATGAAAAGAGAGAAGAGCAGGAACGGGAATGAAGTGGTGGGTGGGAAAGGAGAGAAAGCAAGATAAACGATAGGAGCGGAAAATAAAGATGCTGGGTGTTCGGCAATGAGCGAAGGAGTCCTGCGTATAGACCCCGGGCGAGAGGGAGCTGTGACCAGTGCTGAGCCAGCTTGGTTGCAGTTATTACCAGGAACTGTGATTGCCACCCGAGGCCAACTTTGCCAATCTCACCACCCCAGCACCAAGCTACCCCGCGTGCCACCGTGCTGGAGTGCAGGCTCACCCCACCCTCACCACGGTGTGCTGTGACAGACAATCCGACTCCGTCCCTTCAAGCACCTCCCTCGCTAGCAGCAGCTGCAAACCACCCTCGGCACAGATGGCATGTGGCAGCTGGGGAAAGGAGTAGAGTCCCGGGAAAAAGAGACTCCTTGTTGGGGGGAGGCCACCAAAGTGGAGACATGTGGGAAAGTAGGGAGAGAGGAAGAATCTCCAGAAAAGAAGAGCAAAGGGTAAAAGGAGACCAGATGAAGGAAGACCGGCCGGTCAGGTATCCCCCGAGGCTCCTTGATGAATGAGCAGAACAGCGATCCCTGCCCTTGGGGGCGCGCTGTGTTCCTCCCAGGTGGGGAGCTGTCCAGGGCGCCGAGGGAGCTGCGCGTGAAAAACCCGTGCAGGAGGACCCGTGAGTGACACCGTGCTCGGGTGGCAGCCACCTGCCCCATTGCATGAGCTCACGGCATGAGCCACACAGCTGTGCTCCCGCCACACAGCCACACACCCTTCCCGGGGCCTCGTCACTGCGTATCACAGTTAGGTACCTGCCTGTCTGTCTTCCCTGGGACACGAGGACCTTTCTGAGAGCAGCCGCCCTGGCTTACAGGCTGTTTATCTTGGAGGAAAATAAGATCTCCCCGGGACATAATGAGTGCTTTAAGGGTTTGGGGAATGAATAAGGAACCTGTGCGCAGGGATGCTGGCGTGCACACGCATGTGCTTAAGTGCGTGTCGCACAGATATGAGGGTGGGAGGTGCGAAGGCAGAGAAGTAACGTGGAGAAATCTGAAAATCAAAAAAGTCAGACCTTCCAATGCAATAGTTCTCCAACCCCGCTGACTAGTGCCCGAGTCAACCAGGCCTCCCGAATCGGAACAGTGCAGCTGGGCCCGAGAACATGCGTTTTATCTCCCTCCGCAGGTCATGCTGACGGCCAGCCGCCTGAGAGGCCCTGTTCTACAGGCATCTGTTGCATGTACAGGCAACTGATTCACAGGCGACCAGGACGCCAAGGGCCTTTTGACAACATCTGGAACAAATCCTCGCTTTATGAGAAAAGCTGAGGCCCGGGGAGGAGAGGGGTCTTACCCAAATTCCACGCAGCGACCTGGTACTCCTGCTGGGGAGTGTCACCCATGGCTGTCCCCATGGCCTGTCCCCCTGGCCTGGCCCATCTTCCTGGTCTGGGTGACATAGCCCGTTCTCCCGAGCGCGCGGTGCACTGTCCAGCACCAGGTGCTCCTGAAGAGGCGCGGGGCCCGCAGCTGGGCGCGCTCCCGCAGCTGGCACTGCTGGAACCCCCGGATGGCGGATGGCGGGCCGCCCCCCCGCGGTGGCAGTGCTGGCTGCTACAGTGACCCCAGCCCCGCCCGCCCCCCGACACCAGGCAGCGACGGGCTCTCTTCCGAGGCACCTTATCCAACTTCAGGCTGATTATAAATGACTGCGGCAGGGAGATGGGGGACTCAGTCCCTGGCACTCCGCTCCGCAGCTCGCTGATGGATTCCCTTGTTAAGGGACCGCACAGGCAGAGGAAGTAGATTAAAATACAATGTATTGCATTGAAATTTAACACAATGCTATACATAATATTCAGCTGGATTTGCATATTCATGTTTCCCTCCTCAATTTCTCCTGGAGGGTCCCCATGGCCTTTCCTGTTAAGCTGCACAAAGAAATTTAATGACTTAAGGGGCTGAAGGGGCCTTCAAAATGTCATCTAACCAGCTCCCTGTTTCTGACACAAGAATATTGAAATCCTGCACCCTGCCCTTAAACTCGGTGAAGAGTTTAAACAGGAAAACTGACATACACCTGTTGGGTGGCTTCCATTTCCCTTTCGACCGGTCTCCATGTCTCCTTCCATCTGTTCTTTCGCCCTCAAACCTTCTTTGAGCTACAAGAAACAGCTGAACTTTCCCCGCTGCCCCTAATCCCCCTCCTGGTTTCCTGGCCTCAGCAACAGGCCCCAACCTTCTGTTTTTATTAGCATCCTCTCGCTTGATTGGAAGCCAAGCTAATAGGGGACAATGTTAGATAAATGCCTAGTCTCTGGAGGTTCCACATGGCGGTAGGACAGGTACCAAAGAAAACAACCCAGTGTGTTGAAAAGAATGACAGCCAAAAGAATCCCATTTAATTTGATGGCACGATGAATATTTAAGATTTTATATAGAAACATAGGAAAGCAATCAGGCGTATTCAGGCATGTGCTCCGGGGAAGAGAGCACCCTCCCCATGTGCTGGCAACGTGGGGATGGGAGATGAGGGTGGGGTGGGGGACACGCAGAAACAGCCCACATTCTTCTCATTCTTTGTATTGCAGTGGAAAAGAGCTTACTAGCGCAGTTCAAGAAGAATTGGGGGGGGGGGATCCACCCAGATGATTATCACAACATGCTGACACCCTAAACAGTTCCTTTTTAAAATTGAATTTCTAATATCATCACTTTGGAGATTGTAATATTGAGACGTGAATCCCTTAGAAAATGATTCAGGAACCGTTCTTGCTGTGATAAAGGTACCTGCCACAGAGATGGAGGGGACATAAATCTGCCACCATGTGCTCAGAATGCCTAATGGTGCCACCCCTCTGGCAGAGTGGGGTCATCGAAACCTTCAAGCTGCTGCTCTGAGAGCAGTTCATTCATGATAAACATGGACGAGATGTTTTCAATTTTGCATCAGCCATTATGTCAAATTCTGTATCAGAGAACTAGGGCGAGATACAGCCCCTGCCTTCAGAAAGCTCCCGGTCCTCTTGGAGAGACAGATACGCTTGCACACGGTACCGTGAGGCTAGTCCAGCAGGGAGCAAAGACCAGGGGACAGGCTTGGGGTTAATGGGGCATGGAGTGGGGGATCTATCAATGCTGATTGTGGGGACAGGGGAAGGAAGGCCTCATATTAGTCACTGTGGCAGTCACTGTCATTGCCCTGCTGTTATCTCTTGAACAGTCAGCTTTATACAACTCAGTTGCTACCATGAACACCTGGGAGTTTATGTCTGAGACTGTTTCCAGGCCAACGGAGCCAGTTGTGCTGGAGAACTAATGTCTTTGGAGGTCTTCAGCCAGTCAGAGATGGCAAGTAGATGGATAAATACTCTACCCCCTGACCCCTGGAGGGGACAGTTCAGGGGTGCTTCATGCCTTATCCCAGAGATCCCGATGGAATAAGCTCCAACTGGAAACACTGACTTCATAACACACCCATCACTGGATTCCTTCTTTTTCTTTTTTCTGTAAATCCCTTCCAGAGGACATGCTTAGAGAGAGGAAGGGAGAGAGAGAAACATCAATGTGAGAGAGAAACATCGATTTGTTGCCTTGGATGGAACTGGCAACTTTTTGGTGCACAGGACGATGCCACTCCGGCTGGGCCCCTTTCTTTTCCCACATCCCACTCTTCTACTGACATTTTCTAGGTCACCTCCTAAATAAAACAGTTACACTCAAACCTCTATGTAAAGGTCTGTTTCTGGAGGAACCCAAACTAGCTCAACACCAATAGCTGCCACTTATTAAAAGTCAGCCACGCCAGGCACTGTGCTGGCTTTTATACTATTTCTAATCCATCCAATAATTCTGAAAGGTAGAAATGATTGTTTTCATTTTAAAGATGAAGAAACTGAGGCCCAGGGAGTGAAGTGTCTTTTTCAAGGTCACACGAAAAGTTGGAGACCTTGAGCAAATTAAGTTCCTAAGACTCTGTTAGTGATTGTTGTCTTCTCCTTTGAACCACTCTCGAGGTGAAGGGAACAAGGATTCCTTTGAAAGTGTCACAAATAAGATAGCCTCTCTAAAAAAGAACACCCCAAAACACGTATACCACACATGTGAGGTTGGCTATATCATTTCAGGTGGGTCGTAGCTCCTGTTAGAATCACCCATGGGCTCCAGGTTAAGAAAACCTTTTCAGAAGGAAGAAGACTTTCAAAGACAGGGGATGAAATATATTCCTGGGGATTTGAGGAAGTGAGAAAACTATGAAGGGGACATAGCTCAGGAGGCAGTAGCAGAAAGAGGGGATGGCAAATGTATCGTGGTTTGACCAGTCACTGGGACCCGTGGGGGCACGGGGCAGGATGTGAACTTGGGGAGCTGAAGGGAAGGAGAATGCTTTGGTTGAGGGAAAGCTGCAAAGGAATGTTGGAGAGAGAGCCCAGTACCCCAATAAAACCCAGCCCCTAGAGGGGGGTGTGAGAGCTCCTCTCCAGCTTCAACCATGGATTCTCCCCCAGAGCCACTCACCTCCCCGATCCCTGTGACTTGATCTCAGTGCTCCTCATTCCATGGCCGTCCTCTCCTCACTTCAGTCACCCACATGCCCAGTCTCTCCTGGGCTTTACCATCAGGTAAAACTGTCTCATTAGGAAAGTAAAAGATCACCTTAGGCCTTTCCAACAGGGGGACTGAATACAGGGAATGCGTATCAAAGGTGTTGGGTTGGGTTTTGCAAAGCACAAAAGAGAAGGTGTTGTCACTCAGAGATTGGTAACTTCAAGAAGCCATTACCGCTCAGAGAGCTGAGAGAGCACAAGGCGGAAAGCATCCTAATCCAGGTCCCGGGATCCTGCATCCGGACACGGTGGAGCCGCTGCAAGGCTGGGCAGAGACCCAGGGGCCCACGCCCCGGCCGATGCTGCACCAGGAGCAGAAACAGCCTCCACCTTCGCGCCTCCTAATCGCACCCCAGGGCTTCCCATAGGCACAGCCCATGCAGAACCCAGCTGGCAAGGGAGTCCGGGAAATGGGGTTCTCAGGTGATGCAGGAGAGCATATACAAAAACAGGTATGGAGGCGAGGGGCTCTTGTCAACAGGCGACATTCAGCACAACCCTGAAACCTGGAGCTCTGCATTCTCCTCGGCTCTGGCCACACTCTCTCACACTTTGTCTCTCCCTCTCTCTGCCTCTCCCCAGATCCCCGCCAGGGTCAACCCACCCCGCTCGCCGTCCAAGGACCCCTGCCTGTCCTCACTGCCTGATTACTCAGTCCCCATGACCCACCTTTCACGAGGAACCAAGCTCCTTTCCGGCTGAAAGCTTTTGTCCCCAGGCCCTCCTGGCTGCCCCCAATCCTGGAGCACACGTGCTGGGTGTTTCTCTTCTTCCCAGGTTGACCAACTGCAGGACCCAGTCCCATGGCCTCCCTAAACATCCCCCACAAGGTAGTAAGGACACGGGCCTCATTTCTGTCTGAAACACCCAGAGCCATCCTGCCTAACAGCCAGTCTCATCCCCCAAGGGCTGCTCCAACCTTCCCTGCCCCTCAGATCCCGCTTCCTCCCTCCGTCCCACTCAGCCTACAACATCCAGACCACAGATCTCTTCCCTACACCTCAAAATATCTGGTGTCTCCTCCTCCTCTGCTCATTTCCCCTGGTTGCTGTAGAAGAGAGGCCCCTTCCTCTTAATAGGGGTTCATGTACCCTTATTGCTCTCCCCCCCAGAAAGATCTCTTCTTATTTCTCTCTATACTGGCTGCTTCTCTCTGGCTTTCACCCCAGTTTTTCCCACCCCCAAGAAAGTCTTTCCTCCACTCTGATTTCTCCTGAGCCTCCATCCCACCTTCCACCCTCCTTTCACAGCTAAACTTCTCGAAAAAGTATTGTATGCTCACCACCCCTGCTTCCTCACCTCCCACTCAGCCCCGACCACTAGCAATCTGGCATCCCCACCCCAGCACTGCAGAAACTGCTCTCTTAAAGGCCGCCAGTGACCTCCGAGTCACCAAACCTGATAGCTCTGCTCTACCCGACCCAACCTCCACGACCTGCTCCTCTGCCAGGCCAAATGCACATTCGAGAAAACTCTTAGCCAGTGGCCCCGCGGAGGTATCACGACTCATGGGTGTGCTCGAGATGGGTCACAGGCATGCCCGAAATGCACCACGCAGCCATGTTGGTGATGAAAATAGAGAAATATTTCTACACCACTGCCAGAGCCCCCAGGTGTCCCCTCCACAGCCCGGCTGGGCCTCCTCAGTACGTAACAAAGGCAGGAGGATGGTTGGTGTGGTTGGGGGGGGGGCTGCTGCTCTCATTGGCTCGTACCCGGGTGTAGAGTTGTAGATATTTTCACTATCACCCCTGCTTACTGCTCTGCTGAGATGTCATTACTTCAGTTCTGGGAACAGCCACGTGGAGTCAGGCGAGTCTGGAGGGCAAATCTCCCCCCTTGAAGAGCAGCCTCTCTATTGACCCTCCACGTGTCGGACAAGCACCATGTGCTATGTGGGCCCTGGCATGGGGACATTGGCAAGCAAAGCTCCAAGCCCTCTCCCCTCCCTTAGTTCCCACTTGGGAATCTGTTCTTTTACCCTCTGGGGGTTGCTTCTTTGTCTCCTTGCTGGCCTCTCTAACTAACAGGCTGACCTTAGACAAACTACTTAATCTTGTTGAGTCTCAGTCTTCTTACCCATAAAATGGGGCTACCCAATTTCTGCTTTGCAGGGAAAAGCACAGATGCTATGTGTAAAACAGCCAGTGCAGGACCGCACGTGCATGAGGCTGAATGAGTGTCGGTTCCCAACCCGTTTCCTTCTAACTCTGCCCTTCCTCCCCCGGGGATTTCCTCCACTCCCATGATCTCCCATCTCCAGTCCATCACTGACTATTTCTTGAATTATGTCCTGGACAAGAGGACCTAGGTGTCCCCAAGCTGTCAAGCTCCAGACATCCACGTGGAACTCAGCACTCCCCAGCTGCCCACCCGCTTTCTCCCACCTTCCCAGTATCTCTCAAGGACACCAACCATTGCTGCAGTTTCGGGGGCTTCATAACAGGAAGTGGGCTCTCGTCACGACCCCCTTCTCAGACCCTACACCTCGTTGCCTCTGGGATCGAGTCCATTCCACTTCTCACATCCCCCTATTGTCACTTCCATAGTCTTTGGTCTCACCCCTTTCTCCTCTTACCTGGATTATTTCAATGCATTTATAAATGCTTTTCTTTTATCGAGTCCTTCCCCCAGCAGTCCAACCACCAAACCCCTACATCAACCTGTTCAAAACACTGCAATGTTCCCAGTTACCTGCATGAAAGGGACTTAAACCCCTTCCCTTCATGTTCAAGGTAGTGTCAACCTATCTGTTCTTTTATTTCCCACTACACTTTTGAGTAATAACATGAACAACAACTACCATTCCTTGAAAACTTGCTATGTGTCACTCCAATAGTCTAAAGTCATGTTATTTAAACTTCGCACCCACCTGTGACATTGTCACTATGATCAGTCCCACTTTACTGATGAAGAAACGGAGCCAGAGAACCTCACCACCAGCTCAAGTAACTTCCCTTACAGGTGGGGGACTTGAGTGTAAACCCAAAGTGTCCGTGTGCAGGGCCCGCACTCCTCACCCACGCGCCTCCTTCTGCTCTTGCTCCGGCCACAGCGGAAGTCTCCCCAGGCCCGCTCTCAGGCCCTGTCCTGCCCCCTTGCCTTCGCCTGCACTGTCACCCCCACCCGGACAGCCGGTTTCTCTCATCTTACCCACCAAATGCTTCTATCCACCCCTGAGTGTCATGCAAATGTCAACGCCTACTTCACTCTTGTTGTTTGAGTTTCTTGCTTGGATCCCTTGACCTTTTCATTCTGGAAATACAGACATTGCCCAAACAGTTTATTTTTACCCTAGTCTCTTTTATTGGTGTTATTTGAATATGTAGCTGGTCAGCACTACCAGGGTGTAAGATGGGGCCACAGCTGCCACCACCCCTAATCCTTTCCCGCACTTTTCGCATGGGGCTTACAAAGGCAGTTTTGATAGATGAAGTTGAATTACTGCCCTGCTAGGGACCAGGGACAGGTTGGTCTCTGCTCCTCTCTTCAAGTCCCTTTGAAAGAAAAGTCAAGGGTTTGATTATGGGATGGGGGGAACTGAGCAGTCAGTCGGTTCCCGCTGTGGTGGCCCCTGGGGGAAGGGTGCTGGGGCAGGAACACAAATGGCGAGAGCTGTGCTCCCGCAGTCGACCCGATTAGAAAGCAAGCCTCGCCCTTATGGCTCTGTGTTCCAAACAATACATAAGAGAAGGCAGAGAGAGGCCGAGGAAGATGGATACGGGGAGAGGGATTTTCCTTAAACAGGTTACTTCCCAACCAGCCGCGTCCAGCACGGGCCCCGGAGTCAGAGCGCCGGGCTTAGCGCTGTGGCTCTGCCACCTGCCAGCTCTCCGCCCTAGCAAGTTGCTCAGCTCCTCGTGCCTTGGTTTCCTTTATCTGGCAAATGAAGATAATAGCAGGGCCTGGCTCATAGGGTTTGGGTGAGATTGAAATGGAATAGCTGCTATCCCGGGCAGAGAGAAGCGGCTGGCATACCGGGTGCCCTGAATGCTGCCAGAGGCTCTCACTGTAGGTGCCTGATGGCAAGAGAGGGGACTGGGAGGGAGGGTGGTCCAGTGACGCCCTAGGAGGCTGTGCAAGGCCGGGTGGTGGAGAAGCCTAGAGCTGTGATCCTTCCAGATTCTCCTGGGCACTTGCCACAGCCCACAGTGTTTTCTGCTCCAATGCCACCCTTACGATTTGGGGATTCCCTGGCAGGCGGCGAAAGAGCCAGGGAAGTCAGTGGCATCTGTTGTTTCAAGTCCCTCTGTGGATGGCTGTTTTCTTTTTAATTTATCTTTATTGTTGAGAGTATTACAGATGTCCCAGTGGCCCCTCCACCCAGTTCCCACCCCGCCTGGGCCCTCCCCTGTTTTTTGTGTCCAGGGCTATGCATATTAGCATATAAGTTCTTTGGTTAACCCCTTCCCACCCCGCCTTCCCTCTGAGATCTCTCAGTCTGTGTGGGTGGCCGTCTTCCTGATTGCTCTTCACTGGGTACGAGAGACCATTTAGCCCCAACGTTCCCATTTTAGAGATGGAGAAGCTGAGGCCCGGAGAGAGGAAGAGTTGCCCCAGGTCGCACTAAAGAACCAGAGGCCAGATCCTTTATCTCCCCTCCAGTGCCCTTTCTACCACACTGCCCCACAATTCCAGGAGCTTCTCTCCAGCTGCACAACCTTCACCAAATGTCTACTGCCCTTCAGATGGCACCAGGTAATTCACCCCTCGGTGCCATTCAGACTAGTGCAGGAGAGGCTGCCTTATCCCCAGGAAGGAGCCTGGGACGGGGAGCTGGAAGACCCTGTTTGAAAGCCAGTGCCATCCATCAAGAGCTCCAAACTTTTGGAGCCAGGTTACCTGTATGGGACTTAGTGTCTTGGTTTGTAAAATGGGGATACGATCCATTTCATGTGATTGTGGTGACAAACAGGCGAGGTGGTGTTTGGGAGGGCTCTTTCTAAACTGCCAGGCACCGTGCCAGGCTTGGTTTATGCCCTCTCTCTGGGAATAGACTATCTTCCCCTTCCCTGTCTCCTCCCAGCAGCACTGAGTAACGTGCTAGGTGGCGGGCTCAGCGAAGACTGTTCCGTTCATTGACTCCGCTCTCCCAGGACCGCCTGACCCTTGGGTGCATCAAGAACCCAGCCCTGGGCTCGGTGTTGGGGCAGAAGGGAGAGGTGAGGAAGGAGCTTCTGGGGCCTGGGGGAGGGGAGAGGTGAACAGAGGGCCTGGTGATGAAAAGTAAACTAGGTTTAGAAAACAACTCGAGCTAATGACTGCAGGTGGTTAAGGAATTTGGGGATGCCTGTGCATGCGAATGAGGATTTATTTTGCCTGCTTCTTGCTCCTGCCTTTGGGGAAGGGAGGAGGGCAGAGGGCACTGCAGGGTGAAGACACTCCACCTGCAGCTCCAGCACATGCACTCCAGGGTTGGGCTCCAGCTCCCGCGGATGTAATTCGCCCAAGTTCTACAGGCCTGGGATAAACTGGGATTTAGGCTGGCTGTTGGTCCTGGGGAAAGAGGAGTAAATCAGGTGCTAAAAATTTAGGAGTGGCTCCCAGCTTCCGGTCCATGCAAGACTCAGTGGAGTGAGATCCCAAGGCCTTATGAGACTGTGCAGCAGGATCCCTGTTATTTCCCTGGCCCACAAAGTCACTCTCCAGGCCCTGATGAGCCATGAGAGACTCAGAAGCTTCCAGTGCATTCCTGGGATTAGAGATTGCACCTGTGATTCCATAGCCTTAGACACCTGGCTCTGTCATGTTTTCTGACGTGAATCCTTCCCCCGTACCATTTTTTTAAAAAATATATCTTTATTGATTTCAGAGAGAGGAAAGGAGAGGGGGAGAGAGAGAGAGAAACATCAATGATGAGAGAGTCATTGATCGGTTGCCTCCTGTAAGCCCCCGACTGGGGATCGTGCCAGCAACCCGGGCATGTGCCCTGACCAGGAACCGAACCCCGATCGCCTGGATTCTAGGTCGATGCTCAACCCCTAAGCCACGCCCAGCTGGGCCCCCCTTACCATTTTTTACACTAGATCCCCCTCTTTTTCACACTCAGTGGGTACAGAGAAAAGAGAGGTCCCCCCCATAGTTCTTTGCACAAGGATAGTCCTCCTATTGGTTATGAAGGCCCAGGCCACCTTGACTGTCTCTTCCTCAGGCCAAATGCCTTTCCACCGCCTGCCCCTCCAGAGAGCTCGTCTTAGCAATCACTGTCATCTCACTGAGCAAGTGGGTATTAGGAGCCTGCCACGGGCCCAGCTGGTCACGAGTGCCCAGGAGGGCAGAGGAAGACAGATCATAATTGGAGGCAGGGGAGCATGCACGTTCTTCACTTTGGGGTACTGGAGTTACAGGCAAGGATGCAGTGCAGCCAGGACGTGCAGCGTGGGCACAGGCACAGAGCTCTGCCGCACAGAGGCAGCAAAGGGTGTGTGAGAACATCCTTTAGCTCCTGCGGGGAGCTCTCTGGGAAATCATTTCTCTGTCCTGCACTTCAGTGCCTTGACTCTGAAGCTGAAACAAAGAAGTATGTGCAGGAGCCTCTCAATGTTCATACCCTCTGGCCCAGCGATTCTATTTCAGGGAATCCAGCTCAGGAATGTGGCAAAGACTTAGGTACAAAGATGTTCATCACAGGGTTATTTAGAAGAGTGGAAAGATGAAATGTAGAAGATTTCAGATGCCCATCATTAGAATCTCTCTCTCCCCCGGAATGATTGACCCTTTTGGGAAGCCCTGGCTCACCTCTGTGGTCAGTGACCAGGAAAAGCAGCCAGGTAGCTCCCACAGCAGTGCCCCTACCCAGCCTTTCTGACTTGCTCAGGGACCCAAGAGATCTGCCAGTGTTCATATTTCCATTTCCCAAGTGTGGTTCATCTTCTGGGGAGTTTTCCATAGTGACTACAGACTGATTTTCTCTTGGCCTTCCAAGGGGTACCTGGGTCCCCACCCTGTTCTGTCTGCCAAGGGCAGTTAGGGGTTCCTAGAGCTGGACAGGCCCTTAGAGTACACAGTCTAGCTTGTTTGAGGGAAAGGGACTTGTCACATTGCTCATTAGTACAAGGCCATGGTGAGCATCCAGGCCATCTGACTCCTAGTACAGTGCTCAGTTCAGTCCAAGGCCAATATAATCAGAAAAACCAACCAGAAATACCCAAAGTGTAAGATGATCCAGGTCCTGGCTCTTCATGGACTATGCATTCCCTTCTCTGAGCTGGGAAAACTTCTTGACGGGGAATTGAACTCACTTTGGAGCAGAGATTGGGCCATTCTTCCAGCATCCCTGGGGGCCCTGGCCCTTTGCCACACCATCCCAAAGCTTTGTTGGTTTCAGGGAGCAGGTCCATTTCTGCTCTGTTGCCAGCCTGGTCCTATCCTTGCCACTAGATTCTGATCCTCTCTTGGGTGACTGTGGGGTAAGGAGATAACCTAGCCTGCTGCTCTGACCCTTTGGGGAATTCAGAGCCTGGAGCCTGGCCTATGGCTTCTTCTTCCACTCTCACCCTTCCCTGGTAGCCGCCACCTATGGTTTGCAAAACCACAGGCAAGCAATAAAGAAACACTCTCCATGCCAATCCCCTTCCTTCCTCCCCTTCCCCTCCCTCCTCCCTTCCTCTGTCCCTGCACGCCTTGTGTCTGCCTCTCTTTTCTTATGCCAGTTCACTCTAACATACCTTGGGTTTTATCCTGGCCATGTCCTTCCTCCCCCAGGCTTTTCAGAATCCTTGCAGGGAAGGGCCTGTCTTTCAGTGTCTGCAGTATGTTGATCTGGTGGTTTCCCTAAGTGCACATGGGGAGGGTAGCCAACACATGAGGTCTAAGTGCCTGGGCTTATGCAGATATGCACCCCTCCACCCCCACCCATCATGTGCAAAGACAGGAGGCAGGGTCCTCTATTGCAGATTCTTCCAGCTGAGCTTACTCTGGGCTGCAGAGACACATCCACATGCCACATGTGCCTCCCTGTGGGTGTCTGGGACAGGTGCATGGGAGGTGTTAGCCACCAGGAGAGAGAGAGGAATTGAGACATTCTCTTTGCCCTTGGATTTACCAGCTGGAGTACCAGCAGGAATCTCAAAATTTCAGTCCTTTCAGTGGCAAAGGTACACTTACCTCTTGGGAGGCTCAGTAAGGCAGGGACCAGTCCTACCTTCCCCAGGAACTGGTTTCCGCTGATCCTAGTGGGCAGACAGAATGACCAAAGGCAGACGAGGGCCATACCTTCCGATGCTAAGTCTACACTCAGCTTGGAGTAGGGACTCAACTACATGCCTTGGACGAGTCTTTTCACTGTTCTGGGCCTCAGTTGCTGGGAGGGCCAAACAAGGGAAGAGTTGTAAAGATGTGCGCACGCTTGGCACCCGTGCACACCTCGCAGATTCCAGTGATACTCACGGGGAGTCTTAATGTGTGTATGTGCATTCAGCAGGCTCCCATTCTTCACAGGTCCCTCGCAGGGTGTGGGAATCAGGGCTGGGTCCCGGGCTGGGATCCTCCCCGCCCCCACCCTCAGCCAGGGGCCGACGGCGCAGATTTTCCTCCGGCAGGCGGCGGGCTGCAGGCTGCACGGCGCGCTCCGCACGTGAGGCGGCAGCACTGGCGCCGGCTGCAGCCGCACAGCCCGGGCGCTGGGCTGGCCTTGCGCAGGGACCGGGCTGCCCGCGCCGCGGGGCCGCGGAGCCCGCCCGCCTGGCTCCCGGGGCTCGCGGCCCGCACGCCTCCCAGCCCCGCCGCCGCGGCCTGGACGCCCCGCCGCCCCTCCGCCCGGGGCCCGCTGGTCCGCCCGCAGGACCAGTCCCTGCGAGGCCGCCACAGCCCGCGTTTCGGCCGCAGCAGTGGTCCGCGCGGAAGGGGGTGCGCGGCGCAGGACGGCGGACGCGGAGGCCGGTTCCCTGCTCCTGCAACTCCGCGCTCGGCCACCGGGGACGGCCGCCCGGGAGCCCCGCGGGGACCGCGCGCACCGCCGCTCGGCTTCCTTCACCGCTGGTCCCGCGCTGCCTCCGCAGCCCGCGGTTCCCTCCCGGATCTGCGCGTGTGATCGCTGTCGCGTGTGTGCGTGCGTGTGTGCGCGCGCTCGTGTGTGTGTGTGATCGGGAGCGCGTGTGCGCGCGCGGGGGGCAGTGTGCACGCCGGGAGTGCGGGGAAGTGTGTTTGTGTGTGCGTGTGGGTGTGAGTGCTTGGCTCGCTCTCTCTCTCTCTCTCTCACACACACGCACACATACACGCACACACACTCTCATACCCCCCTGGCTGGCTCAACTGAACTTGAAGACACCCCACATTCCAAGATGCCCGAGGTGCCTGGAAGTGCCAGGGCTTCTTCGATCTGGAAAATCCTACCGGCGACTTCCTAGGGAGGGATTATCTTTTTTTTTTTTTGGGGGGGGGGGGGTTTAAATCTCGAAGAGATGAGAGCAAGTTGTGTTTTTTCCTCCCTTCTTGCTAAATGCCATGGATATAACTGAATAAGCCGCTCAGGGCTCTCCCCGCGTGGACGTCCGAGGCCACCATCTGCGCTCGTTCTCCGGAGCCCAGGGCTGAGCTCCAGCCGCGTCGTCTCGGGCCGGGAAGGATGCGCGGCCGAGCCGGGGAGCCCGGGCGCCCCGCGGAGCCGGCCTCGGCGCCTCCCCACCGGGGGTAGACGCTGCCTCGCCCAGGTGAGTGGTCGCCTCCGCCGCGTCCCCGCGATCGGGTGTCTGCGGGAGCTGGGCGCGGGGCCGAACGCACCCGGGGCCCGGGAACTTTGGGTCCCTTTCTTCTTCACTGAGGACTCCCTCCCCGGGACACTGGTGCGGACACCCTCCCCTCTCTTCACCCATCGCTATCGCAGGAGGTTTCCTATTCTATCTTGCTTTCCATTGTGGGGGTGAAACTCCGGCGAGGAGCGGCGGGAGCCTGTCGGTGTGAGGCCGGGGGGCAGGAGGGAGAGACGGGAACCCAGATAGATGGAAACATGGAAACAGCAGAAGAACTTTGCCGCCAGACCACTCTGTTGCATCTCCCCTCATGGAGGCCTGGCCAGAGCTATTGCTGGGGGCTGGGTCCACCGCCAGGGCTCCCTGCGCTCTGTGGGCTGGTGGGTGGGGTAGAGCCCAGTTGGAGGGATCGATTCAGGGCTGTGGAGGGGAAGGAAGGCATCATTGCAGTTTGGGGAGGCAGATAGGGCAGACTGGGGACCCTCTCCTGGTTTCAGACACAAGGCAGGGAGATGAGGGGATTGTGTGTGTGCGGCTTGGGGCATCAGGATGGCGTGATGAAGCAATATGGAAACTGGCATTAGCTGTGCCTGGCTGGTAGGTCTGTCTCCCACCCGGCCCTGCCCTGCCGGGTTCTAAGGTTAGCCGGGGCAGGGAGGAGGGAGAGCCATGGAGAGCTCAGAGACCAGCAGCGCCTTGCTCGGCACAGACCCTAGGCGACGACAGGGAAGTGTCCTGCCCATCTCCCTGTCACTCCAGTACAAAGGACATAGGCAGTGAGTTCTAGAGAGACAGAGCCCCTGGAAGCCAGAGCCCGAGAGAAAAAGAGGAGGGAGCCTGAGCGAAGGCAGCAGAGGGACTGAGACGACACCAAGTGCATGGGGAGATATGCACGGATAGACAGACAGACTCCTGCGGGGAGAGGGAGCTTATCCGTGCTGGCACTCTGAGCTGGAGTTGCAGCATGGCTGTAGATGCTGACCCTCTGCCCTGCCCCAGTGTGCGTGCGTGTGCGTGTGCGTGTGCGTGTGTGTGTGTGTGTGTGTGTGATCAAGGAGGGGGGGCCTCTGTGGCCGCTATGGGCTGGTTGGCCTTGTGGGGCTGCAGGAAGGGGCGGCTTCAGGAAATTGGCCCCCCACAGTTGGGGAGGAGCAAAGCTGGGGAAGAAACTGCCAGTCTCTGAGCTGTGAAGTTCCCAGGGACCAGGGCGGGACATTCTAGGTGGGCCCTAGTATGTGGCTGGGGCTGGTTTGGAACTCACGGTGGGGAGGCTGAGGTGGGGATTGTGGGGATACTGGAAGCTAAGAACCGGAGTCTTGTGTTGTGCCCTGGGCTGATTGCAGCCCTCTGCGAGGAGCTTATACAACCGTGCAAAGCGGAGCCGCCAGCTGGGGGCCTTGCTCCTGGGAGGCTGAAGGGGGTCAGGGCTGTGCAGGGAGGATCTGAAGCCCGCCAGGGCCTGCACTTGGAGCCAGCAGCCTCCGCGGACCAGGCCCGCTGCTGATGCGGGGATGCCGTCTTTCCCTCTGACTCTGGCACGAGTGAGTGCCCAGTTCCACCGCTCTCCCGAGGCCCCTCACTGGCTTCTGCTCAGGCCCCCTGCCCAGCCCTCAATTTAGAGTTTCTGGCCTAATTCCCGCCCAGGAATGTAATTGCTTAGCTTCCTGCCCTCGCCCTGGGGAATGCAAAGAGCAAGCTTGGCGTTTCCGTCTCAGCCTCTGGGCAGTGCTCTGGACGGGCGGCTGCCTGGGTGCCCTGCACAGGCGCTGGGGTGCAGGCCCCTAGCTTCTGAGGCTCCAGGTGCTTCTCCAGGCCCAGAAATCAGAGAAGCTGGGGAGTGAGACCTGGGGGCCAATGTGTGCAGGAAGCTTCCTGGAGGCAACACTGAAGAGGGGAAGGGAAGGAGGGTGTATGGGGCAGGAAATGCGGACAAGGTAGGTGGGGCCGCTGGGAGAGCCAGGCAGCTTTTTGGCTGCCCATTCCCAGTCCCTGGTGTGGCTGCGATGGGAATCGCCCTTGTCCAGGCTGCGGCTCTGAAATAAAATCGAGGATCTGGGGTCTGCCCAAGTGCCAGGCTTATGGAGTCTGTGCAGCCTGTGGGCTGGAGCAGGGTCTGTTCTTCAGAAAGCGCCGGTCCTAGGTACGGTGAGGATGGTTTTGGCATCCAGGGCATTGCCACCTGATGGGAGAGGCTGCTAGCCTGAAAGCAGAGGCAGCGAAAACCAACCAGAGACAGCCAAGTGGAACTGGGCCCTGGACAAGAGAAACAACAACGTGTGTGTTTTGTGATTTTTGTTTGGGCATGGTTGTGTTTTTAGGGTCCAGCTTAAGGGAGAGTTATCATATAACAGAGTGGGCGTGGAGGGCCTGGGTTCAAATTCTGACTCCGCCGCATCTTTGTTTGTTAAACCCTGGAGCTTCTGTGTTTTCATCTGATGAAAGGAAATAACAGCTTGTGCCTTGCAGATGTGTTATGGCCCCAGGTTTGTCCTGATGCTCCCCAAGCCCCTGCTCAGATCTGGGGGAGTGTTGGGTTGGAGGAGGGAGGGCTGGGAGCAAGGGAGGGACCCTCAAAGACGGAGGGATATAGTGCCCCAGCCTCCTCTATTCACTAAGCTGCCAGTGATGGGTTTGATGCCATCCCATGTAAGCTGGTCATTAAAAGACTCCAGGAAGCCCTCCAGAAAACTTCGGGGATTGATATTGCAGAAGCAAATTTCACCTCTGGGGCTGTGGCACCTGCTTCCTTCCCTCTCTCTTGTTTGCTTTGGAATTTTACAGCCTCCCGCACATTTGCTCAGTATGTTCCGGCTCTGTGTTTTACAAGTGTCATCTGTCACCCTTTTCTGTCTGAAGCTTGAGTGTGAAAATCCCCCAGAACCCAACCCCTGCCTTCTCCTCTCTGACTCTGCCTGTTTCTGCCCCAAGAGTGCCCTCACAGGAGTGGTCTCAGGTCCAGGCTGGGGTCTGTGCAGGGAATTGTGGTTGGACCTGGGTCCCCTCTGTGGAGTTGAGGGGCACACCCAGTCAGGGAGAGGGGCTCAGACCCAGACGTGTATTTAGCAGGGTCTGACTAATGAACCAACTGGAACTGGGGTGGAGATGGAGTTCTAACCACAAAGGAAAGGCTTAAGAAAAGGTATTTTTAGAAAGTAGGTAGTCAGGTCCAGAGATAGGGACCGGGGAGAGTAGCCATGTCTAGACTGCTTAGGGTAAGGTCAATCAGGAGGGCTTCTTGGAGGAGGTGAGGATTTCAGGAATATAAAAGTCCATAGAAGTCCGTAGAAGGCAGATTTTGTTTTCTTTTAAATTCTCAGAGGTCACTGAGAATTTGGGAAGTTTCAAGGATGGGGTACTGAACACATAGAATGGATATTCCAAGAAATTTCTTAGGCTATTGGGACCAGCTCCTTCAAACAAACAATTTTTTGATTTCTTATTATGTGCCAGGCACAAATCTAAGAGCTTTACATTATTATCTCATGAAATTCTTACAATCTTGTGAAACTGCCACTGATATTATGTCCACTTTACCAATGAGAAAACCAAGATTCAGAGAAGTTGGGTTCCTGCCAGGTACTAGTAAATGTCAGAGTTGCCACTCTACTCTCATGCCATCTGAATTCAAAGCCCACACTCTTAACCCCTCCATACTGCCACTCCCTCACAGTGAGGGCCAGTGGGCACCAGGGACTGGCACCTCCCTAAGCCTGCTGGCCTCCTGGCCTGGCTGGGGAGGCAACTCCAGAGCCTCCATCACAGAGCCCTGCAGAGCCCAGCAACTCAGCTACTTGCCCTGCTCACTGTTTAAAAGCTCCCGTCACAGTCAGCACCATCCTCATGGGCAGCACAGAAGATAGGGGGCAAGCACTGGGCTGGGCTGCAAGTCAGGGGACCTACCTGTGCCCCATGGGTGTGACTTGGGTGGGAGGCAAATCTCTTCACTCTCTTGAGATCCGCTTTCCTCCCTGATGAGTCAGGACAATAATGCTCACTTCCCAAGGCTGGCGTTAGGGCCGGGCCACCTGTGTGAACAGGCTTCATCCATTAAACAAGCCTTTTAGCGCTCAGGGTTACGCAGGTGGGACAAAAGGAGGTTTACAGTTGTTTGTGTGGAAAATAATACAATAATTAATAAATAACAGTATAAGAATAAACTGCGTTTTGCATACTCACAACTGTAAGCCTGCTTTTGCCCCACCCTGTATTTGTGACTCCCTTCCTAATTTAGACCAAGTCACTAAAATACCAAATGTGATGATGCCCAGGTATAAGGACATTAAAGGTGGGCTTTCGTTATCAGTTGCATGGGGCTGGAGGTAACCAGTAAGACAGCAGGCCAGCTAGGCCCGGGCCTGTGGGACAGGGGTGGGAAGGAACGTGCAGGAGACCCCCGTGGTCCAGACAGTGGGGTGGGACTGGTAGCAGACGGCAACCAGAAAGGGACACACTGATGCATATAGCACTTCCTTTGGAATCAGACGGCCATCGTTGAAACTTTGGCACCAGAGTGGGCAGAGGGCATTTTCCTTTGGCCGCTGTTTCTTGACCTTTTATCACTATTGCTCCATTCAAGGAATCTTTTTAGACACATTTTTTTCCCCAGTTGCAGCTCCCATAAAATTTAAATCCACAGATATACTGTGTGTCTGTTTATGTACTGTCTGTGTACCTGTGCTTTATATACAAAAAGAGTAAGATTCTTTCTCACCCCTCCCAAGAACAAATGTTTGTCCCCTGGGGGGCGCTGTTGCCTCCGTTGAGAATGCATGCTTTACCAGAGCAGATTAGGATTAGACAAGAAGCTGGAGGAAGGAGGCACGGGGAATCCGGGAGATGGTAAGGACAGATTTACTCTGGCATGTCGCTACCCCGAGCTGGTCCTTGGACCAGCAGCATCACCATTGCCTGGAGCAGGCTGGTGATGCAAAACCCATCCCACCCCAGATCCTCAAACAGGCACCTCTGTTTCATCACAATGGGGTGGGGGTAGGGTTGGATGCACTGCCCTAGAACAGGAGGCTAGGGCCAAAGGAAAAGAGGTGAGAAGTCAGACCTGAGACACCTATGCTCTGGGTCATCGGCTTGTTTAACAATTGAGTCCAAGTGCACCAAGCAAATCTCGGCAGTGTCCCTGTCTACACCTGCCATGATCTATTGGTCTTTGTTCTTTCCTGGGTGAGTTTCTGTCCTGCAGGCTGGGTAGAGGGGGGCAGTCCTGCAGGGGAGACACTGGCTGTGTATGTGGCCTTGCTTACAGGCAGCAGAAGACCAAGGCACCTTTGACTTGGACGGATGTGGGCCTCTTTCTCAAATATCCCCAAGGGCCAAGGCCAGTGGGGCACAGGCCAACCTGAGGGACAGACTGGAACCATAGAGACCAAGTTTAGGTTTTAACTGTGTCAAGCTGGATTAAGCAACAAAATGGACTCTTGTAATTTATCAGCCTGCTTGGGATCATCTGCAGTAAAGCCTGGGTCTCCTTGGCAGTCCTGCATTTACAGGCAGCCCTGAAACATGAGAGACTGCAAAATCCCCAGATTGGGTTCTTTAGAGTTCAGTGCATTTATTATTGGCATGTCCTACATTAACTCACCCAGGGGCAAGAGCTAAGCCACAGCCAGTCCGCCCAGACACAACACGAGGAGCAGACTGCGGAGTCTCTCAACCCCTCTCCCCTCCCCACTTCCCTCCTGGGCCATCTTCCTTCCACACAGTCCTTCCTCTCTTCCGCTTCAGTCTAGGCCACACGGAGCAGCCTTCCAGGTCTGGAATAAATTTCCCGGGGATGCTCAATCTATGTGGTCCTCCCATCCCCCCTTCCCTAGGACTCCCTACCTGTTCCTTTTCTGCAAAGCTGCCACTCTCCTTCCCAGCTACCCTCCTGATCTGTCCCCCTGCTGCTTTAGTCAAATAAGCTGGTGGGGGTTACTATGGTCCCCAGCTGACAATGGGAGTCTGCAAGTGCCTGCTTCAGAGTAGTTGTAAATTAGGTGTTTTTTTTGCATGACTCTCTCTGGTCTCCAAAATGAGTGACATGGTCACTGGGCCTGCAGACTTGGAGGAGCTTGGGGAGTGAGCTGGGCTCAGGTCCTGGCTTCGATCTCAGTGCTTGCTGAGAGAGAGATGGGGGAACAGGGAAGATGGCAATGCAGGTGACACGTGCTTGACTTTCTGAGCCCCTGGAGACCCCTGCAAATGGCCAATGAGGGCTGTGAGATGAGGGCCTGTCATTCTAAAAAGGTATTGAAGATTACTGGGTGGGCAAAGTTGATCTCTTGACTCAATGTTCCCCATGGTTAAGCCACTATGATACCCAGGTAGGTCCTCCTGGGGCAGAAGGAAGGAGAGTGGATGGTGACCAAGGGTCATGGAGGTGAAGGTTAGAAGTACTTGTATAACACCAGGCACTGGGGGGTGGTCCCGGAGGACTCGCTGGGGCCGGGGAACCCGAGGTGGGTTCTCCTTTCAGCTCAGCTGGGAACTTGCCAGGTGACTTGGGCCGGGCCCTCTCCCTGGCTGTCCTCACCTGTAGAACAGGGCCGGAGGGCTCTCTCAAGTCCCTTCCCTTTCATGTGTTTGATCCATTGATTTATAAGTTCATGAACCAGCCTGAGTGAAGATACATCTGCTGAGCTATTCAGGCCCCGGCAGTGACTTGTCCGGCCTCCATCTCTTCTGCTCTCCTTGCACATAGCTGCCTGACCGCTTGCTTCCCTCTGCTTGACACCCTCTCACTGCTCTTAACCTTCCCACACCTGCTCACAAACCCCAGCAACAGGTCAGCTTTGAATGACCAGGATCCCAGGGCTGCAGTGTGAAGGCGGGTGTTTCCTTCCTCCACTCCAACACATGCATGTGCACATTCACATAGTCCTACATACTCACACACATGCACACATACAGATGCTTACACTCTCTCACATATACTCACACACACACCACATGCCCTCACACACATCTGCACACTCCCACATACTCACACACAGATGCACAACACACTCATGCACACCCCTATACTTACAGCCACAAACACACACATGCAGATTCATACACACCTGCATGTGGTGCACGCACATATGTACACTTGCACATACACTCACACATTCAGACATGCACACGCACACACCTTCACACGCCATACACGTGCTCTCGCATGTCTAGACACACACTGGCATACGCTCCCTGTCCACTTCCCCAGCTCTCACTCAGAGACAAACGCCCAGGCCGTCCTGCCCCGCAGAGCACGGAGCGCTTTGCAGAGCGATTCTGTGCGTGGTCTCCTGTGGTCCCTCCAGCTCTGAGCTCAGCAGGGCGGGACTTTGGCCTCCTTCCTCTCTGGCTCAGGTTAAGAAAGGCACTGTAGGTAGCAGAGCCAGGAGGAGAGCCCGGATGCTGACCACGTCCAGGGGTACCCCATCACAGCAGACAGTGTCATAGCACAGTGTCACATTTGTCACTGTGCTTGGTTCAGAGCAGCCCTGGGAGACAGGAGGGTCTATTTTGTCCCTGTGTGAAAGATGGGAAACTGGGTCCTGGGAGAGTCACACAGAGGGTGACGGAGCGGGCCTGGGAGCCCTTCTCTGCCAAGACACGTGTGCATACCTGTGGCTGTTTGGTGATCGTTCCATCCTGGCTCTCCGCTCTCAGGAGCTTTGATTCACATCCAACCCCCAGCAATTGAGGAATTCCACCCTAGGTGAGCCCCACAGGCATTCCAGCCCCATTCTGCCTGGTCCAGTGAGGCGTGCAGGAGAGCACTGGACCATCTCTGCCCCTGCAGGACTGAAGGTCATCTCTGTCCCCGCAGGGTTAAGGACCTGAGGACCATCTCTGTCCCCGCAGGACTGAGGCACATCTCTGTCCTCGAAGGACTGAGGGTCGTCTCTGTCCCCACAGGGTTAAAGCACATCTCTGTCCTTGCAGGATCCAGGAAGCCCTCTCACGCCATTTCTCATAACGCTTGTTGAGGATCAAGGTGTGTTCATCACGGATGTGCCTCAACTCGCTCACACCATTTTCACAGTCTCAGCCTCCCCTGCCTCTTGAGGCCCTGAGTGCTATACTTTGCTGCCTGCCATGGGAGTGAGGACCCTTTTAACTCATTCTAAACTTCCCCTCCACCCCCTTCCAGCTTTAAGGTCAGGAGAGTCTGAGAGTTTAGGATTTCGTGATGAAGCCCATGCTCCTTCATCCATCCCTTTCATGACTGACTGGTCAGCAGCCCTCACTGATCAGTTTAATTCAACAAGCAGTTATTGAACGCCTACTGTGTGCCACCAGCAGGACAGATGCTGCCCAGATGAATCATCTCTCCAGCCCAGTCCGTGTGAACACACAGTCCTCGGTCTCATCGATCATTTCATTGATTCTCCTGTACTTTTTCCAGCCCTGCCTGGGGACTGCAGGGCTTGGTGGAGGTGGGGGGTAGTGAGAGGTCCTATGCTGGCTTGTTTGTGGCGCCCTCCCTCGCCTGCATTTCCATGTGCACGTGTGTGCATGTGTGTTTGCTCAGGACTCAGCAGAAGGTCACACGTGATTAACCACTTGATGTAAAGCTGAGCAGGCTGATGGTGATGGTGGTGATAAAGTCCACTTAAGAAATGCACCCCCAAGTGGCTTCCCCAAATCCCTCCCCGCCTGGCTACTAAGCTGACGTCTCACCATCTCACCCAAATAGAAACTGAGGGAGGAAGGGATTCGGGGGAGGTTTGGGGTCATGGTCCTAGTTTAGAGACAGCTGGCCCTAAAGGAACCATTCAGTCTCCCTCCAGGCCTGATCATTTGTGTCACAGGGGCTGGCTGGGGAGAAGGGGAACTGAGGGGAGATCCTAGAATAGACATAAATCCTGCACCTCTGTCCAAAGTCACAGCTTCTGAGCACATGACAAGTGAGGGCCATTGCACTGGGGAAAGACGGCTCCCCAGGCCTTAGGTGGGCACGAATCGCTATGCACTGAGCTGCTTGGATGCGGCACCCTTCCTCTGTACAGCGCGTGTGTGCACGGGGCCCCCTTCCTGGGGCCGACACTGTGTTTGTTGCCCTGGTTGCGTGAACTTGGGTAGATTGCTCTGTGCTTTTTTTTTCTCATCTGCAAAATGGGGATTAATAATAGCACCCACCGTATAGGGCTGTTAGGAGAAATAAATGAATTACCGTGTGTAAAGTGCTTGGAGCAGTGCCCGGCTCGTGGCGAGCACTGTGTAAGTGTGAGCTGTCATTACTCATACTAGATACACTCGTGGTATTTTCCTGAGCGTGCTGAGGAACCACTGCAGACCAGCTTAACTGACACTCCCTTCAAACAGCAACTGGGGGATTTCATAATACTCTCTGCAGGCTGTCATCTGACCCTCCCAACGATGCTACCCGGCAGGCAGGGCAGATACTTTGGTTATGTTCATTGTATGAGGGGAAATGGAGGCACAGAGGTTACTAAGTGGTTCCTGGTCCAGTTCATTATCTCTTATGATCCCGCTGTGTTGAGCTGAGCGGTGGGGGGATTTCATGGAGAAGGGTTTGGGTGACAATGGCTGATGGGTTCAGGACTGGGCCTCCCACCTGGGCCTTATTTGTGTTGAATCGGATGCGTGAGGAAATAAGCCCCCAGGTCTGCTCGGCTAGGTTGGGTCTACATGGCAGGTGTGTGGGGAGCAGGCTGTCTACATACACAGTACCTAGGGGTTGGGAGTTAGTGGCAGGGCCACAGCCCATGCATATTTGGATCCTTTTGACACCATCATGAATGTCCTGGGATGGGGTAGGGGTGGGACTGGGCTCCTGGCTCTAAGAGGAGATGTGGGACTTGGATTGGAGACCCTTCTATAAAGGAGCATCTGATTCAGCCTGGTGCAGAGAAGGCCAGAAAGAGGCATGCCCCTGGCCATGATTCCTGCCCTCACCCCCTGCACCCATTCCCTAGGGCTGGACCTGGTGGTAAGAAGAAAGATCTTCTGGATCTTTTGGTTTGCAGAAGCTGGGAGAGCATCTGGGGCAAGAAAGTGAGCCTTGGGCCAGGAAGTGGAAGAGGGAGTGAGGACCTCAGACCCGGGGTGGGGGGAAACTGGACATGGAGGGAATGCTTGTGGGGTGGGGTTTCAGGAACTCTGGGAGAATGGGGGTGCAGGAATGGATTCTGGGTATCTAAAGGGAGACATGAGGTGGGTGTATGACCTCGAGGAGAGGACAGGAGGCCAGGAGGCCATGGAGGCCAGTATGGGACACGGTCCATAGGAGGAGAGCTGGGGGTGGGATCCTGCCGGAACCTGGCCTCCCAGCCACTCTGGGCACAAAGCCAGGCTGCCTACAACCAAAGCCCCAGCCCAGTTCCCCTCCTGGGGGAGAGAAGTCTAGACCCCAAGTTCATTTCCAGGCCATGTGATCAGCCTGTGTCATAAATCACGGGCCACGTAAATATGGCACATAATTGGGAGGCACCGTGGGGCCGAGGCTCCAGGATAAATCCTGGGCAGGACGAGCGCTGTGGATTATGAGTTACGGGGAGGCCAGCGGGGTGCTGGTGGCTGGCCTGTCCTGGGCTGTGAGTTATCTCGGGCGGGTCACCCTTCGATGCTGCTGCTCTGTGGCGCCAGGCTGATATTTACTGTATATTGGTTTTTAAATTACAGTATGGCATTGATTCCCTGCTCTTGAAGCTCAGCCCTCACTGTCCCTGCCTCGCTCAGCCTTTCTCCATCCGTCTTGTCTCCCTCTCAATTCAGTTTCTAATGCGGAGTATTATCTTCCACTGTATCGCGTTACCCCGTGGTGTTATGTTTGTATTGCCTTATATTTATTAGCACGTACATTATACTGCTCCTTTAAACACTTGACAGTGTTTAAAGCTGGACGTGCAGCCGTGTTTATCTGCTTCGGACCCCAGACAGGGAGGGGGTAGGGCGAGCAGGGTGGTCTCCATCTAAGGGAGTTCAGCAAGGCTAATGGGATGCCTGGGTCACGCTTGGGTTGACTTATATTAAACCATTAGAATAATGGCTTCTGGGTGTTGAACGCTTACAGTGGGCCCCGCACTTTCTAATGTAAGTTTCTGTACTCATTTTATCCCCACGTTAATTCTGTGGGGTGGGCACTGTTCTTAGTTCATGTTACAGGTGAGAAAAGGGAGGCCCAGGGAAGTTAAGTAATTTGCTCAAGGTCACACAGCTTTCTAGAGGGCAGAGCTTAGATTTGAACCCAAGCACTGGGTTTCTGAGCCCATACGATTACCCGCGATTTAAGCTGTCCCATGTGATTACTGAGTTGGAGTCAGGGTCACAGGGTGGGGACACAGTGTTACAAGGGGCATTCTTGTCCTCGCACACTCTTAAGTTTTGTAATAGTTTCATTGCACCAAGGTAAAGACTTAGGGGACCTCGAGTCAGCTGGAAATGCCTCCAGAGTGGGGGACCATGTTCTTGGGAGGTGCTGGGACCCTGATATATGCAGTTTGGCCCCCGGGTGAGGCAGGGGGGCAGGCATAGAGCAGGGGTGGTGGGAATCTGGCTGGGTGGGTTGCTGGTTGGCTGCCCTCCTACTTTTCTGTGTCCATGGAAGGAAGCTGCTGTCCTGACCTCCATGGGGCCCCACATGACTGCCTTTGTGCAGTTTTTCTTCCTTTTTGGGTGTCGGCTCATCTGCAAGCTGAGCCTGGCTCCCAGGGACACAGCAGGCTAGCAGGCATGAGAGGGGAGCTGGCGGGGTCTGGGGGCCCTGCATATCCTGCAGGGTGCAGCACCTTCCTCACTGGGGACCCCCTGCTGAGCATTGCCTGCTGGACCAGACACTGCTGTCTGAGAAGTTTGGAGGGGGTGGGGGTTCAATCTGGGCTATAGGGACAGGCCCTTCCTCTCCAGGCTCCTCATGTTCTCTGCCTCCCACCCCATCCTGAGAGACTGTCATGGCTGGGGTCTGGGTCACGTTACACAGCTTGCCATGGCTCAGAAGCCCATCTCGCTGTCTCCATCTCACTGTCCCCAGCTCTCACTCATGGGAAAAAGAGGCAGCCATTCTGGAAGAAGCGTGTCCCTTACTGGGGGCAGGGACGAGAGTCAGGCCAAGCCTGAGGATGTTGCTCTAGGCTACCTTCCTGAGGGTGGGCTGCCTGACTCCATGGAGCCATCCTCAGAGAGTGCAGCCTCATTACCATAGGCCTGCTGTGAAGAGAGGCTTTTCATTCCCGAGGCTCCATGGCCAGGCTCTCACCCACCTGTCCCTGCTAAAGGACCTCTAACAGGAAAGTGTGAAGTAGAAGGTGAAGGGCCCCTCACACTCCATCCCAGAATCATCAGTGCACACCCCGTGCTGGATATAGGCTGGAGCATCCCTCAGCCAGCAGATGTGTTTCTTGTTTCTCTTATTAACCACTACTGTTTATTAAGCACTTGCCATGTGACGGGACAAGTAATTGAGCCCAGTGATTGAGCCCCAGAAACCAGATAGCCTGGGTTTGAATCTCAGGGATTCCAATTATGAGCTGTATGACCTTGGGCAAGTCACTTCTCTCTGAGCCTCAGTTTCCTCCTCTGTAAAGTGGGGCCAATACCAATGCCTAACCACTACGGGGTCTGGCATGGTGGGTATCATTTAGGTGTCAGCTGGCACTGTGATTTGAATGCATCTCACTTCTTCCCCTGCTGTGTTTGCAAAGTGGGTGCTACCTCCCTATGGGTTGATGTGGAGACCAGCTCAGAAGAGCAATGCCATTTGCTCTGGGTTTAAGGTGACCAGCTGTCTCGGTCACCTGGGACTGAGTGGATTCCTGGGATGTGGCGCTTTTGGTTTTAAAACTAGGTAAGTCCCAGGCCAGTTGGGATGAGTTGGTCACTCTACCCAGGTCACACCGAAGCTGCAGACTGAGCCAGGGCTGGAACCCAGCTGTGTCCGATTCCCACTGCCATGTCCTTAACCACCACTCCGGCCCCCCTCGGGGACAGTCCCTCACAGCTGCCCACATTTGCTGAGTCTGGCAGGCTTTAGAGATGATACCCTGGTTCATCCTCACAAAACTTTGTGAATTACCCATTCGTATCCACATTTACCAAAGAGGAGACGGAGACACAGAGAGGTAGAGTAACTGGCTCAGGGTCATCCAGCCAGGAAGTGACTGAGCTGGGACTTGAGCCCGGGCTGTCTGGCGCCAGCACCCTACATCTGGTCACCCTGCTGCAGCTCCTCTTGTACCTTTTCCCAGTTTCCTCCAGGGGACAGGTTTCATTTCTTTGTTCCAGTGGCCTGTGGGGAAGGCCGGGCAGATACTTTCTGAAGGTTAGAAAGCTGAAGCTCCGAGAGGCCAGGGTATTTAGCTAATGTCACATAGCTTTAAGTGACAAAAGTGGGATGAGACTCCATCAGGGGCTCTCAGCTGATGCTGCTCTCTGTGGTCTCCTTGTTTGATAACTAGGGCGAGGTCCCCCCGCCCCGCCCGGTCCTGTAGAAATTCCTAGAGGCCTGAGGTCCCTGTGATGACTGGGTCCCATGTGCACAGGGCTGGTTCCCCTTGGGCTCTGGGACTTCCTCTGATCTAGTTGTCATTATCTATCCCCAGCAAGTAGAGGGGGCACATAGTGGCAGAGCGGATAGACCTGACAGCCTCACAGCTGCCCTCCTCCCACCAGGTGGGGACTGAATGCAGAAGGGGCTACATTTTCCTGGGAGGGCAGTAAGTCTCTGTTAATGCCAGGCTTGCTTCTAAGGTGACTAAATAAAAGAGTTGGGAAGGACAATGACAAGAGTCTATAAATTCTGAATGATATTCAGGACAGTTGCCTGGGCCCCAGGGGCCATAAAACCTAGGTGGCGGCTGGGTCAGGGGTGATTTATGGGGCTTTTTATCTGCTGTGGGGTTACCTGCCCATCAGCCTCCCACTTGTAAGGTACTCTTTCCTTCTTTCTCTCTTTCTTTCTCTCTTTCTTTCTCTCTTCCTTTCTCTCTTTCTCTCTCTCTTTCTTTCTCTCTTTCTTTCTCTCTTTCTTCTTTCTCTCTTTCTTTCTCTCTTTCTTTCTCTCTTTCTTTCTCTCTTTCTTTCTCTCTTTCTTTCTTTTTTTCTTTCTCTCTCTCTCTCTCTCTCTCTCTCTCTCTCTCCCTTCCTCCCTCCCTCCCTCCCTCTCTCTCTCTTTCTTTCTTTCTGAAACACCCATGTGAGAGAGAACCATAGATTGGCTGCCTCCTGTATGCTCCGTACCAGGGATCTAGCCCATCACCCAGGCATGTGCCCTGACCAGGAATTGATCCGGCGACCTTTAGGCGTACCGGACAACGCCCAACTGAGCCACACCAGCCAGGGCTGTACTTTCTCTTTTTAACTTTAAATCCTTTTTATAGTTTTTGGCATTTCATGGTTGTCCTCAAGCCACTCATAGGGATGAATTACTCCCCCATTTTACAGCTGGGGAAACTGAGGCACAGAGTGAGTTTGGTGAATTGCCCAGGTCCCTTGACTCAGACCTAGGAAGTTCTCACTAATATTTGTATGGATGAAGCACTTAATTATCTGCTGGGAACTATTCTAAGCACTTTAATTTGTTAACATTTAATTCCTACAAGTTCCGCTGCAGTGCTCGCCAGCTGTGTGACCCTGGGGAAGTCGCTTCACCTCTCTGTGTCCTAGTTTCCCAATGTGTAAATGGGGAGATAATAGTACCTACCCCATAGAGATGTTGTTCCAGTTTAATGAGTTAATATATGTAAAGCACTTAGAACAGTGTCTGGCATGTGTCAAGTGCTCAATAAGTATTAGCTATCATTATTTTTATATCCAGTGCTTAGAATAGTGCCAGCCTCAATAAATATTTGATGATTCATGAGACATCTGGACTGAATCTTCAGGGGAGTAGGTCTAGGTTGGTTAAAGAGACACCAGTGGTTCTCAGCCCCGGCTGCACATTGGAGTCACCTGGGGAGCTTTAAAATCTATTGACACCTGGCCCCAGGAGAGTCTGGTTTAATGGTTCTGGGTGTGGCCTGGCATTGGAGATTTAAAGCTCTCCTGGGATTCTGATTCCAGGGTTGAGACCATGGAGGAGGGAAAGGCAGGCGTGCACCGAGCACAGCAGGCAGGCTGGAAGGCCTTGCGGGAGGACGTCGTTGAAGAGGGAGCACTGAGGGTGAGGCCAGGCAAGAAAGTTGGATGGTGGCTCAGGGAGGCAGGGCCAAGCCAGGGAGGGCCCTGCATGCTGCGCTCAGGAGCTTAGGCCTGGAGGGGAAGTCGGTGGGGAGCCTGCAGGGCTCTGAAGCCGGAGTGGCATGGTCTGGTGTGCCTCGAAGGAAACTGGCCTGGAGAGGTGTGGGGGATGGATTACTGCGAATAAAATTGAAGCATGGCGGGCAGAGGGCAGAAGTCCTCCTGCCCCTGTGAGAGCCGTTCAGGGCCAGGCTCGAACAGGGAAGGCGACTTGCTGGGACCAGTGGATTACTTAATCCCCCTCGGTGTGTCTGAACAGCGAAACCTGGTCAGTGCAGGGTTTCTTCCATTATCCTCCTGCAGGCCTTTGTGGGTCCCAGAGCTGCCTTTGGATAATGGAGCTCTAGGTAAAGTGACCCATCTCCTTCCCACTGCCCCACACTGACCACCACCCCCTAGAAGCAGTGTAGGTGGGTGCTCCAGATTACCCCTGCTATTTACTGGCTGTGTGATCTTGGGCAAGTTATTTGACCTCTCTGTGCCTTAGTTTCCTTATCTGTAAAGTGGAGGTGAGAACTCAGAGACATTTAGTGAGTTCATTGCCACCAACGATGTCACAGGTTTGGATCAGCCATCCAATTCAGAGGATATAATGGGTTTTCATTTAACACTGTGTTTCTTAGCATTGGGAGATGATTTGGGGCAGGACAGGAAACAAAGCACCCACACAGCATCTTCGCTTTCATCTCAGAGGGAGGCCGAGCAGGTGCCCATATATGCAACATTTCGCCCCTCACTCACATGGGGCATGTTGGCTGCTGCGGATGAGAGCTGAGATGTGCGTGCACCTCCTCCGTAAGAGAAGCTGCAGCCTCCATTTCCCGCCATCTGTGCACCGTTTGGGAGACCCAAGCCCTGCCCTCCAGACCCCAGTTCCCCAGGCCCATGGATCAGGGGGTCCACAGTTCACGGGGCAGACACCGCGGACCACATGCGCCTAATGAACTGTGGGAGGACAGCCTGGGCCGTTTTCCCGGAGGCCTAGGCCGTCCCAGGCCACCGTCAAGCCTTAACTCAGAGTTAATCTGCACACAGCATTTCTCCAGCTGTCAGCTAAGAAAGACAAAAATCAGATCTGTAAGACAGAGAAGACAAGCAAGGGGAAAGCTGCAGGCCATCTGGGAACAGTGAATCTCGTTTTTACATTTTGGGGTAAACTGATCAGCTGGCAGCTGGCACAGGGGCTCATCTGGGCATTTCTGTTCCTGAGCAGGCTGTCTAGGGTTATTACAAAACACAGTGTCATATGTTAGGATTTTCCAAGAGAACCCCAGGAGTTCACCTGGGGGTAAAGTCTCTGTGGGGTGCCAGCCAGAACCCCTCACCAGCACCTCTGCCTCAGCTGGGCCAGGTTTGCACTTTCCCCCCATCGGAAGGCTGCTGGGGGGTCAAATGGGTCAGTGCAGGTAAGGTCCTCAAAAGAGAGAAGAGCAAGTGTTCATATGGAAATAAGTTCCTGGTAACTGTTTAATAAGTTCTAAGTATAATTATTCCTTCCCTCACTGAGGCCCATCGCTGTTGGCCTCCCAGCTGGCGTCCTGTATTTCTGGAGCTCAGATTCAGAACAGAGAGGATGGTGGGGACCCAGAGAGGAAGGGCAGAGCCACACGACTCTGGAATCGTTGCTTTTAAATAATAAAGTTGCGAGGTTGCTCCCCTTGGATCCTTTAGGGCCTGGCGTTGAGGGGCGCCTGTGTTTTTTCCTTCCAGCTAAGGCAGCATCAACCAGAGGCCCTTCCCCCACCCCCCATGGTTTCGTCCCCTTGGCTGGGAGCAGGCCATCCTCCAAGCAGCTTTCCACCATGCAATTAAAGCGGGCTTTTCAAAATATAAATCAGGTTCCCCATCCCTTAAATTATAGTCCTTCAATGCAAAAAGGATTTTTGCTTTTCCTCTCAGCTGAGGCGGAGGATTGGAAGCCAGAGGAAAAGTGTCCTGTCCTGTCCTTATTGGGACCTGGAGACGAGGACCCTGGTAGCAGGAGGCTGTCCCCTTCTTGAGTGGCTCCCCTCTCTGCTCCCTTTATTCCAGGAAGCCAGGTGGGCTAAGGGGCAGCCTCAGAGCTGACCTTGCAGCCTGGCTGTCCTCGGGACATGCAGTATGACCCTGACCAAGAGGGTCTCCCTTCTCACCCTCCTCTGTTTTCTCATCTTTAAAATTGGAAGATGGGTCAGCTATAGAGAGTATCCCAAGGACTCTAAGGAACGGGCCCGCCCCTGCCTACTTGAAACACAGTTTTCATGCTTCTCGGTAAGGCCGCCTTCAAGGTCCTCATCCCAAGGTTTGCTGGCATGTAAATGTTGGGGAGTCCTACAGTGATTTCCCGTGGGGTCCATATCTCCCAGATGGTCTTGGCTGTTACGCATCCTGCTTTAGGGCAGGAAAAGCAGTGCTCCCTTCAACTATGGTGGAGCAGTTTTCTTAGAGATGGGGAAAGGCTAGAAACTCCAGATGGGTCTTAAGGATTTTATTGGAACAGACAGGGGCCATGGTTATTGTTTCTGAGATGGTCAGATGGTCAGGGCTTTGATGGCAGGTGTCCGCGTCCATCACTGTACACACTCCTGCTCAGCCACGCGTGAGGAGGGGAGCCTTACGGAGACTCGTGCTTCTGTGCCGGCGAGGGCCGCGGTGGCGGTGCCATGGTGGTAGAGGAGGTTGGGGGGATGGTGGGATGGAGGGTGTCACTGCAGTGATGGTGAAGATGGTTGTGGTCATGGCACAGGGAAGCCTGGGGAGATAGGTAGGGCCCCAGAGGCGGTTAAGGATTTTTGCTAGGAGCCACGGAAAGGCATTGAAGGACTATAATTTAAGGGATGGTGAACCTGATTTATATTTTGAAAAGCCCACTTTAATCGCATGATGGAAAGCTGCGTGGAGGATGGCAGGAGTGGGTAGGTACAGACCAGTTAGGAGCCTGTTGGAATAGTCCAGGAGAGGGGTAATGGTGGCGGGGATTGGGGTGGAAGGAAGAGCAGCGGGCAGACGCTGGAGCTACGTAAGTGGTAAAATCATCAGGACTCAGTGATGACCAGGTAATACCATGGACATAGTGGGAGAGGAGTGAGTGAGGAGACGTCAGAGATGGAGCTTAGGCTTCTGGCTTGGGCGCCTGATGGGTCATTGGGTTAGAAGCTCCGTGAGGGCAGGAGCTCTCTTGGGTCTACCCCATGCCCAGGTCCTCAAGCAGCAGCTGGCATGTGGTAGACAGTCAGTAAATGTTGGTTGGATGACTGTTGCCGTTGAGTCTCAGTCATGAACCTGATGGAAACCATATATTACAGTGTTTGGTTCCCATGTCTGTGTCCTCTGCTGGACATCAAACACTCCGGGAGCTGGCCCACACATGGTTAATGGCTAAAGGGCTGGACCTCAGACTCACAGGAACCCGAACTTGAATCCCAGGGTCTTACTTAACTGGCTGTGAGTTTGGAAAAGTTACTTAACTTCCCTGAGCCCCAATATAGTCACCCCAAAGATGGAAACACAAAGAGTGCTTACCTCGTAGAGTTGTTCTACCAATTAAATGAGATAATATAGTGAGATAATGTTGTAAAGCACCAGCCAGTTTCAGGACCATGGTTGGTAAGTATTATGGTCATTTAAGAAATGAGTCACCCGAATCTCGCATCAGCTGCCTTGCTGGCTCACAGAGGATACATGTTCGGGTGACAAGTGAGGCAGGGGACCTGTGGAAGACTGGGGGCTGCAGATACTGTGGGGAGACTGGTGTTCCTTCCGCATCCATCCTGTTGCTTCCACCCTGTTTTCTAATCTTGTTTCTTGGCAGTCCTGGAGATGACACCATTTGTGACAAGGGCCCTGGGGCTCATGGCAGGCACTGGGTGCCCACGGGAAAGAGAACATCTCGGGACTCAGCTGCTTCCGTGTCTACCTTTGCCGCGGCTTAATCCGAGCTTAGTCACACACACACAAAAATGTGTTTTAAAAATAGCAACAGGTGCTGTTGATCCAGATGGAGCCCCCTAAAAACCTCTGCTCCCTGATGATCTTTGCCCCATAATGAATGACTGGGGACTGACAGGGAGCCCCAGCAGCTGCTGTTCCCTGCTCCATTCCTCCGTGATGAGAAAGTGAGGAATCAGCAAACCTGAGGACCCTGGAAGGCCCCCAGAGGAGGTGGAGGGAGCTCATTGGCCCAGCAGCTGTCCCTGCTGCCGTCCTTGTATATATGGGCTGGAGAGGGGAGGGTTATGTGTCACAGACATTGAGCAATTGACTGGAGACAGAGAGGCAGATTTCAAGAGCAGGACAGAAAGAGGCACCATTTACACCTGGGTCACCTGTGGGTACCATGTAGATGTGTGGGGAGGGGTCTCTACACATGAGGCCCCTCGAGCCATCTGTCAGCTTAGAGTCAGCCCTCAGGAAGGCACAGGTGGGGCTAGAAGCCACAGGTCGGCTGTCAGCACTTGGTCAAAACCTGGACTTAGGGCTTAAGGAGACACCCATTTGCACACACTCCACACACACATATGCACACATACTGACCTGCCCCCTTCACCCTCGGTAGCCAGCCCCTCTAAAGGCTCACCTGCATCCCCTTGAAGGGTGCAGCCATGGGCAAGCCCCAGAATGGGCTCTTGGGGATTATGGGGTGTGTGTGTGTGTGTGTGTGTGTGTGTGTGTGTGTGTGGCATGCCTGTGTGCAGGAGCATTTGCATGCACAATAGAGGCTTAACAGTCAATTTCTAGGAAAGTCTTCACCTCCAAGTGGTGACAGAAATAGACCAGGTTTCTTTTTAGAGCTTTCTCTAGCTGGTTAATACAAGTGTGTAGGCAGGACCAGGAGGCCCATTCCGCTGCTTCCCGGTGGCTAAGGGCCTTCAAGCTTCAGAGGTAGTGGAGGGAGAGTCGACCAAGCTCTGCCTCTGGCTGGAACCACTCGGTCCTGGCAAAATGGTCTGCTGTCCAGGCGTATCCCATTTCCTCTTGGGGATGTGGAATTGGAAATCTTGTCTCTCTTCGTGCCTTTCTTTCTCCCTCCTTTGCCACCCCCCACCCCACATTCATCTGGCCAGTCCCTAGTTGTTCCTGCTCATCCAACCCCAGGGAGCCCCGCAGAACCCTTCTGGTCTACACATTAGACAGATGTCCTTCCTCTTTGAGCCCCCAGATGTCCTGTGCCTCCACAATCCAGCCACTGCAGTTGTGTAATCATGGCTCCTCCTCTGTCTGCCCAAACCTCCCCTGCCCCTAACCTCAACCTCCAGGAAGCCTTCTGTGATTGCTCCAGCCCAGCCTCTGCACCCCTCGTCTGTCTTTCATCATATGTTCATTTTTAAGTGATCTTCCTCTGCGTTACTGTCCTCATGCCCCAACTGGACTATCATCTTCCGGAGTGCACATTCTGTGCTGCCTAATCTCAACTCCTTTATCTCTTTCCCTCCCTCCCTCCCTCCCTCCCTCCCTCCCTCCCTCCCTCCCTCCCTCCCTCCCTTCCTTCCTAATACTTTTTGAACTTCTTATCTGCTATGAGCCAAACACTGCATTAGGCCCTTGGGCCATGGAGAGTTTCCTGTTTGGGACACCTTGACTCCAAGTGGGGTCTACAGCAGCCAGCCCTGCAAGGGAGAGGCCACTGTCAGTGTGGCCTGCCCACTGCCCAGCGTGCCAGCCCTGCCAGGAGGTGGGAGCAGGGCTCATGGGGAAGTTTTAAGAGACATGAATTCTATTCCCAGGTCAGTTCCAGGCCAGTCACTGGCCTCCCTCACTGGGGTGGGGGCGGGGTACAGTTCCCTAGCTACAAAGTGAGGGTCACTGCAGAAGCTCCCTGGGGGCCCTTGCAGCTGACCTCTGTGACCGTGAGGGAAGGCCTGGGTCCAGGCCAGCTCTTCTGCAGCCCACATGAACCCTGTCCTTTCCTTTCTTCTCTCCTGAAGGCAGGAAGCAGTCCCATGCTGACTGCAGAGAGCATCCAGTGGGCTTGGGGCTTCTGTCCCAGCTGTCCTTTCCCCGGGGCCTGAGCTCTCGGCACCGCCTCGTGGCCAGGTGTCCCCAAGGTCCTGTTGAACGCACCTCCCTGCTGCACATGCTCTGCTTATGACACGGATGGAGGACAGCCCTGCACTGAGGCAGCAGTCTGCCCAAACATCCCTCAGCAGGGATGTAAAGTACAGCATCAGGAATATAACTAATGACACTGTGTAACTATGGATGCTGCCAGGTGGCTACAGACTTATGGGGGGGACACTTCGTAAATTACACAACTGTCTCACCACTGTGCTGTACACCTGAAGCTAATATAAAATAATGTTGCATGTCAACTGTAATTGACAAATTATGAAAAGATAAAAAAAATCCCGTCGTGCAGACAGACACTCCGCAGAGTGGCTGAATCAAAGCGTAGAGAGGGAAGAAGGCCCGAGTCCGTGCGGTAGATCTGGGGCCATCGAGGTCACGCCCATTAGTCGCTTTCTGACTTTTTTGACTGGAACCCACAGTAAGAAATAGATTTTACATCACAATCTAGTATGATATGTACAAATACACGACACATGTGTAATGGAAACAACAATATTATGAAACGATATGCTTCTGAAGTACAGTGCCCTCTCCCATTCCTCCTGTCCTAGTCTCACCTTTGCTGTCCCGCCCTGTTCTCTTTTATTAAACAAGCTGGCCGTGACCTGCTGCATCGATTCCATCGCCACCGATGGGCCGAGAACTGCACGGTGATAGCACTGATCTCAAGCGATGGGCAGAGCTGGGCGGTGGGTGTGGGGAGCTTCTGCTTGCTCCGCTGCGTTAGTGAGAGCAGCTTCCCCCTGGAGCGCCTTCAGGCTGGTGGACCCGCAGGGAGCATTTCGCTCCTCGATGCCAGCGACTGCAGACCCTTTGCCCGAGGCAGTCAGGCCGCCCCCTGCCACCCCTGCCACCCCTGCCCCTTGCACCTCCCTGGTGCTGCCGGGGTATTTCTGAATATGTGAGGGCCCTGGCCTCCCAAGGGCTCTCCTGCCCAGGATTGGTGTCTGTGCCTGGCCCCACCCTGACCTGGTCACCAACAGCCCACGGAGCCTGGAGTGCGTGATCTCTGACAGGGTGGGTGGTGGCTAGAGCATTGTCCCAGACTCCGTGAGAGAGAGGGCCTCCTGGACTGGGTTCCTGTCAGTGCACACACTCAGCGCTTTGTATGTCTTATGCTCTGCACTACATTCAGGCGACAGACATGGACAGATCTCTCAGCCAACTTTTACGGACCTTCCTCTGAGCGCTGGCCTGGGGCTACCCAGGCAATACAGATGAAGGGAGGCAGGCCTGCTCCCCGGAGCTGAGGGCGGCATGCATGGGCAGGTGGTTAACATTGCCCTTGTCACAGGGAGGGCCAAGTCAGGACGTGTCTGGGAAACGGAAGAGGGAGGAAGGCCGGTCCTTGTGCACAGCTGCTCTTAGGTGAGTGGGATTTGGAAAAGATGGAGAAATGAGGTTTTGTGACCAAGACTGGTGGACCCTGTCCAGGGTGGGGATGTGAGGTGTTGCAGGAGGGGCCAAATAGCCCCATCAACCCCCTTCCCTCCCTCCCCTCCCTCCACCACTGGGCGAGGCCAGGGTCCTGCGGGCTCTTCACACTCTGGCCTGGGAGGGTCCCAGCCAGACTGATTGCCAGGGTGCAGAGGTGTCATGTCTGCCGCTCCAGGCAGGGTTTACAGCAGCCAGAGTCATAAACTAAATTTGAGTAACAGTTCAAACAGTGGCATCGGGCAATAGACTGAGCGCTAGAGGCTGGTAATGGCTTTACTTACGAGCCCTGATTTATGGAGTCATCAGGAAGCCCTGGGGCCCTGCTCTTCGCTGGAGAGGCTTCCAAAGGCTCACCCCTCCCCGCCCACCCACTGGCTCCCTTTCAGCACCTGAGCAATGCAGGAAACTCAGAGCAGCCCGCCCTCACCCGCACCCACCATCCGTCACCATCCCACCCCGCTCTCACCATAACCAGCACCTCTATCTCTTACCGTCCTGGCTCCCTTATCTGCTGGCATCTGTACCCCATATATGCTCCACTCGATGCCTCCATTAATCCTGCTGCCTTCAGAAATCACCGCTTCAGGTCGCCTTCCTGTGTGGCTTCCCCTGAGCTTGGCCCTGAGGCTGGCACACTTGTGGTTGTGCTGCAGGGTCATGGTCACGTCTGGCCTTTGGACCCTGAGCTGCCTGACGCCTGTGGACCTTGAGCAGTTTCATAGCTTCTCCTGCCTCTTTCTCCCTGCAGAATAGAGGTGCTAATGACGCTGTCCACCTCACAGTGGGTTTCTTGGGATTAAATGACAGACGGCAAGTAAAGTTCCGGGAAGAGCGGAGTAGGAGCTCTGTAGTAATGGGAGTAGGAGATATTATTAATAATAGTAATAACTATTATATTATTACTACAATTATTATTATTATTTTTAATGATTCTAACATCAGCCCTGCCTCCCCCTCCAGGCCCCAAGCTCCACAAAGTCAGGAACCCTCTTCCCCATCAAAAGGAGGGCACCTCCCAATACTCTCTCTGCTTCTCCCAGCCTTTCTGGGACCTACTTGCGGCCCACGCTCAGCTCACCGAGTATCCAGCTCCACACCTGCATCCCACCCCTGGTGCTAATCCACCCCGCAGACCCTGCCCTGGTGGGGCTGGCGAAGGGAGGGGCAGGTCCTTCTAAGAGAGCAGTGGCCCAGGCCTTCAGTCGTCCAGGGACACGAAGTCCTGCGGTGGCCATACTGGCCGCACACCAGCTGGACCAGAAGAGAATCAGTGTGCCATCCACTCTGGAGTGATGCAGGCTGGGTATTCCCTCCCGTTCCCAGCCCCCCTCACCCCCAGGCCTGCTGCTTCCACCTGGAGCCACCTAGGAGCTGGGCTGAGGAGGTGGGTGTTGGAGCGTCCCCCTGGGGCATCCAAATAGCTTCCCTTGGGAGCCTGACTTATACAGGCAGGCCTGGAAAGACCAGAAACCCCCCCTCAGCCTGACCACACCTCCTGTCCTCTCCTCCGACCCCTGGCTGGCAGAGTTGGGAGGCTCGTGGCACCCCCTCAGGGTCCTTCACTGCTCACCCTGCAATCTGTAACTTCTCTCCGGCAGGTGGCCAAGCGAATCATTGCCCAAAATATAGAACCCAGGTGACAGCAAAGCCACTGGAGATTTGATTAGAAAAGGCTTCTATGCAATGAAATAACATCATCATCATCATCAACAGCAGTAATAACAGTCACTCATTCAGCACTTCCTGTGTGCCAAGCGCGGTTCCAAACACTCTGTAACAGTAACTCGAGCTTCATAGGCTCTTATGAAGTAGGTACTGTTCTCACTCCCATTTTATAGATGCAGCACAGAAAGCCTACGTAACTTGCCCGAGGTCACACAGCAGAGCCAAGATCTGCACACTTAACCATGGGAGTGTAGGAGCATCTTGCACGTGATGGTTTGGGTCCCAGCTGCGGCAATTCTGCTGCCCCAGTTTCTCTCCCTGGGCACACCTTACTCTTGTCTTCATTTGTAGATGTTCTACTAAGGCCTGTCCCTGACCCCAGGCCTCCATGGTCTCTCGCTGACCCTCACCCATGGATCCTGTCTCCTCAGGGGTGAGGGTCAGTAGCGGCAGCCTTGCCCCCTGACTCGCCATGCCTTTTTCTGCCCTTGCCATGTTATTTCTGTGAGAGGGCCAGGACATCAGTGACGAAGCAGGATGGCAGTGCTGGGAGGGTAGGTTTGTAGCCTCTGTGTCCTCGGAGCCCTCAGGTCAGACATGCGCTGGGCCCATGGGGCCTCGCCTCCGAGTGAAGGAGGGTCTGATGAGTGATGTGGCACCTCTGTTGTGAGCTCACAGCTGCACCACCCCAAGTCCTCAGGGCTGCTAGGCTGGGGTCCTGCACAGAGTGGGCTGGTGCATGATGGCAGACGGGCTATGAGGCCTACTGAAGGAGGGGCACCCAGGGAGGCACCTGGCAGTGGCCTGTAGATTATGATTCTGGTTATTACATCTCTTGTTCTCAAGGAGCTCTCAGTCAGAGGTGACACAGAGCAAGGAAAACCGAAGGATGCCTTGAGCTGGCTCTGTATCTTAGGAGATCCAAGCATTGGTGATCATGCCCCAGGAGTTTGAGGGTGGACCAAGTTTGGGGTCACTCAGATAGGGAAAAGAAGTCCAAGAAATCACACATTCAGAAGAGGACCAGGGGCATTAATAGATGTGTGGTGTGTGTGTGTGTGTGTGTGTGTGTGTGTGTGTGTGTGTAAGAGAGAGACAGGTTTGAGTTCCCTCTGCACCACTAGCTGTGTGACTTTGTACCCACCCCGCGCGAGCTCATCTGGAATAACTTACCATCCTGAAGATGAGAAGTGTGGCCTCGGAATGACCGCAGTGGGGGAAGTCCTGCAGAATCAGGGCGTGGGAGAGAGTGTCCTGTGAGAATGGCCACACCCTCCCCTCCCCCGACCCTTTCAGAAGAGCACGTGGCCCCCATCCCCTTGTTCTCACTGCTTTAAATCACATTAATCCTTTTGGGCAGAAGGGCTCTTGCTATAGAGCGAGAAGGGCTGGTCAGGGTCTCAGGGCTCAGATAGGGCCTGAGTTCACACTGGGCCGTGTCCCTGTGGGCTGTGTCCCTAGCTGTGCAGTGAGCCAGTGCAGTGGAGGGAGCCTGGGAGGGTCCGGGAGAGCCTCTAATGCCTGTGGCTCCTCCCAGGCTCCCCAGCCCCTAAGTTAGAGCCACTGGGCCAATTTTAGACCCACCAGCTGGTGGGGCCCTCTCTGGGCGACTCAGGTGGGTGGAGCCTGGGGAAAGCAGGTCTGTGACAGTGAGGGTCGAAGTGCCCAGAAAATGCCTGGCGCAGAGCCTGGAACAGAATACATTCTCAATATGTCCTTGTTAATGTTACCCCGATTTTTATTATGTCTCTTGTTCTTAGGGAGCTCCCGGTCTGAGCTGACATAGTTGTAGGCAGTGAAGGAAGGTACCATAGTAGAGCCATCCACACTCGATACGAAACTGTGTGGACAACATGCATGTCGAGTGGGCAGGTGCTCAGTGGTGGGATATGGAGGAGGGTAGAGAGGGCTGGGCCAGAATCCCCAACTCTCATCTATTCCATGCAAGGCTGCCTGTGAGAGGGCAGATTCGGAAGCCCTTGGGAGGATGGGAGAGGGACCCGCTGGGGGAAACCGGGTGAATGCCAGGATCTGGGGCTAGAATAAAGGATTTCTCTGACGACGCCAGGAGCTTCAGACCCCTCCCTGCGCCCTGGAGCAGTGGCCTGTGAGGAGGGGCTGTGCGTGGGGACTCATCCGGCTCTTACCTCCCGGATGGGGCCCAGCCACCCTTCCCTCTGTGATCAATATTCTGAGAAAGGTTTCCTGCATCCCACCGGCTGGGTTTCAGTGTGGAGGGGGGAGAGACGCAGGGTCTTCGCTCCTTTGCCGTGGGTGAGCTCATCTGCGGCCTGGCCTACCCCCCCCCCCCCAGTGTGGAGGGGCAGGTGGGGTGGGGGGCAGCGGAGCGCTTCTGCTTGGACTGCTTTTCTACGGCTGGCAAAGACAATGCCTCACGCTCCTGGGGGAAAGAGAATGGGGGAGATTACTTCATCAATTGTAGAGACAGGATGGAGCTGTGTTAGATGGCAGGAAGAACTTTCCACCAGCCCGCAAGGAAAAGGCCTTTTTCATACGTTATAATTAATTCTACATAATTGAAAATTGCTTTGTTAGAAGCTGAATGTCGGCTTCACCTCCTGCTTTTGCTGTGGAAACCGCTGTGCTCGTAGGCTGGTTGGCTGTGGGGTGATTTTTAACCAAGAAACTAGCTGGGGCAGAGACGAACGATAGATGATATGTAGGTGAAAGTCAGGACAAGAGTGATTGTTCAGAGAGAAGGGGGGGAAGGGCGATGGGGAGAGGGAGGGAAGGAGAGAGAGATTAGAAAACAAACAATATAAGGAACAAGCAGTGTTTGAGACTTTGAGCCAATTCTCTAAACTCCTCGGGCCTCAGTTTGCTCATCTGTACAAGGGGGCTGCATTTCAGCTTGAACAGTCAGTGGCTGTATGAAGCTGTGATTATGACTTGACAACCAGATTACAAAGCGGCGGTTTCAAGAGCTAACAGTTTTGGGGTTCACTTTACCTTGAATTAATATTTATTTGTTTGTTTTTTGAAAGTCAAAGAAGAAAGTAAAAATAACTACCTATTTCCTTGGGACCTTTCTGCTTCCTGTCAATTTGTCCATCCCTGTTGCCTCCTATCTCCTTAGTCTCTCAACCTGTCCATCTATGTCTCTCTCCATCCAGTCTCATTCTCCTCTACCCCATTCACCCCCCACCCATCCATTGATCCCACCCATCCATTTATCCCATCCCTCCATTGTCTTCAATTCTAGCCTTACTCCTGGGTGGAACCAAGTAGGGAAGACAGCATTTTGGGGGCTCCAGGAGAAAAGACCCTCAGCAGGGTCTGAGGTGAGTCCATTGGGCAGAGGGCTCCAGAACTGAGGCGATCTGACTGCCTCCCAGGTCACTGCCATGCTTGTCCCCTGACCCCTGGGCAGTCTGCTCTTTGGCACTGTCCCTTTGCTTCTGTCCCTCACACAGACCATTTCTCTCCCTCTTAGGAAGCTTGCCCCCATCAAGGCAGCCCCGGTTCCCAGGTGGTGGGAGAGGAGGGATCAGTCAGAGGAGGGACTCAAGTGGGCAGGTGGGGAAAGAGAGGGGTTGAGGGTGATTCCTTCTCTGAAAGCCTTGGAAGGTCAGCTGAGAGAGGAAAGGCCTGCCTGAAGTCACTTGGAGCCAAGGGCTAATCTAGGTCCCTGAACAACAGCATCCAGGGCTGATGGCCAAGTTAGAACTAACTCACTTATTGAATAGTTGAGTATATTAGTGGAATGATTAAGTGTGGGAATTTTACTGATTAAGATAAATGAGAATAGGATAAGAGCACTCTAGCACAGAATTATTCTAGTCAAGAAAACCCCATAGTACATGATAGGAGCTGGTTTTATTTATTTTTTTCAAAGACTGGAAGGATTATGCAAATATTAAAAAATTAGTTTCTGGGCTAGGGTGATTAGAGTATGAGTGTTTTTCTTCCTTTCCTTCCTAAAAAATCTTCTAATGATATTGGTTTTATAATGAAAAAGTGTTTTAAGTGAGAAAGAAAAGAGAAATAGATCTTGAAACTTTAGTGACCTATTGTTTTATGTTCGAATTATCTAATGTTTTTAGCTATAAATATATCTCCTTTACATGGTTGGTACTTCTCTGGGATTTTACCTTTTCAAGACCCACATTATGTGTCTGCTCAGCGACCTCTGTAAGAAGGTCCCATTTCCATGGTGGGGCCAGATGTGAATGTTAATATGGTGAGCTTCCTTCTCAAGCTGTGGTCCCTGGACCAGCAGCATGGCCATCACCGGGGAACTAGCTAGAAAAGAAACTTCTCTGACCCCACCCCAGGCCTGCTAAATTTGAATTGGCATTTTAAAGAGATTCCCGGATAATTTGTATGCGCATTAAGACTTGAGAGCCACTGGTCTCTAAGAGTGGTCCTGTAGCTTCAGCATAAGCAGCATCGCCTGGAGGGCTTAGTAAAAAGTGGGTTGCTGGGTCCAAGTGAGAGTTTCTGATTCAGCAGGTCTGGGGTGGACCCCAGGTCATTTGCATTTCTAACGGTGAAGACCACCCTTGGAGAACCACTGCTCTTGAGGATGGAACAAAACGACATGGCCCCCAGTGTGGGAAAGGTGTGGAAATGGTGTGGTAACGGGCGTGCCCCCAGCTGTGGAAATGGACCGTTGCGCCTGTGTGACTGGGGTGGGTCTTGTCCTTTCTTGTGGCTTCTGCCTCCTCGTTGGTTAAGTGGCAGAACTGCACTTGATGGACTAGAATGCACCTTCTTTCCACCTCTGGCCTTCCTTTCTGTTTGGTTCCACCACATCTGCATGTCAGAGCTGATCAGAGTAGTTTTTGTAGAACATTTTACTGGTCTCGCCAGGGGTGCTCTGTTCATTCTCCTGTCGCCCCCCTTTGTAGGTCTACTTCTGTGTGCAAGCTCCGCGTCATGGCCTCTGGCGCTCGGGCCTGGGATCAGTCCCCGCAGCCACTCCTACCCACAAGTTTAATGGCTCCTATTTGTTTGTTCATTAGACACGTATCTGCCAATCGCTGTCTGTGCTCCTGCCAGTGGGTTAAGTGCTATGATGGATTCCAGTGAAGTGAATCAATTGACACATGCACATTGTACCTTTTAAATTAAATAATAGAAACCCAGCTGAAACTAGGGAAGACAATTGAGGGTGTTTACAGGTTCATGCAGCTGAAAAGTCGGGTGGTTCCGTGGACTTCAGGAGCAGCTTGAGCAGGCCTGGGGCTCCATTTCTCAATGGCCCTTCGTGTCCTGACGTCTCTGTGCTGGCTCGGTCCTCCTCTGCTGACTCCTTCCCGGCCTTACATCTCCATAGCATGCTTCCTTGAAGACAGTGGGTTCTGGAGGGCAGAGGCCATGTCTCCTTTGTTCATCACAGAATCCACCATTGCCTAGAACAGTGCCTGGCCTGCAGACAGCCTCCATAATGTCCAGTTCCTCAGTGCTGTCCCTGAGAGTCCCTCTAATGGACTGACATGTATCGTAAGTTCTTCCAGAACCAGTCTTCATGACTTGGGTCATGAACCATCACTAGCTTGTCTAGTGTCATGCACACGCTCCGCCCCGGAGTCGGAGATTGCATCAACCTCACCAAACACGCAGGGTTTCCTAAGTGGACGTTGGGAGCTTTTATGATGGATCCTTGGAAGGCAACTGCTAATGTCTACTGCAGCCCACCTCCTTGGCTGCAACATATACTCTTGTGCTGCATCTACACTTTCAAGAACGTTCCACCGACACACAATACACTCACCTCATGCAAGGCGTTGTGAGGTTTCACCCGGCTACTGCTTCCAGCTCCCTGTCCTGCATCTCTTGGTGCTATGAGACCTCTTCATCTTTTTTAGAAAAAAATGATGTTTCAGACTCTGACTTGTTAAATGGTAAGCTATCTATGCCTCAGCACACACAACAGACACTAGTGGAGAAAGAATATGAGAACTGCAAAAATTAAAAAAAATCAAGCAAACGAAAGCATATCCTTCCCATTTGGAAAGTAGTAAAATAAGAACGCCACATGAGGTCAGTGATCTGTGGTTCAGCGCATTTATTCTGGAAGTGCGTGCCTTCCTTGGTTAGCCAGTCTGGAGTGGGGTGCTTTCCTTCGTCGCCCCCTCTCCTCTCGGCACCCCTCTGAGATGGACATTACGGAGGACTTCTCTTCGGAGCCACTCTAGCAGTTGCCTTCTACTGGATGAGGCTGGGAACTTGGGCATTGCCTTAGGGTTTGGGCAATCAAAGGCTGTTGTCAGCTAGACTTGACAGGGAGGGTCTCTCTGAAGACCTTAGATTATCAGTCTGTTTACTTCCCAGTCAATACCATGAGCCAAGAACAGCAGCCAAGATATATTGCTGAGTCAGTCTGAAGTCTGAGACGGTCTCCTAGCAACGGGCCTCCTTCCTCTGCTCATTCCCTAGCCCTTAATTTGATCACTTCTGCCTCCACGCTGTGTCTCCTGGGGACCTTGGCCTTGGGATAGAGAGGCACCTCCGATGTGCTGCCTTCTCACTGGCTACACACCTCAGCTGCATCCTTACGACAGAAGGAATTGTCCTTCTTCCCAGGAGGGGAGTTTATTTCAAGAGATGTTTGCATATAGTTCAGGGATTCAGACTTTCGTTTGACCCCATCTTATGTTTCACTGTGATTCCCACCACCTACCTTTGTTCATGCACAACAGCACCACTTTTCCATGTCTGCCAGGCTCCAGGTGACAATAATGTCAGGAAATTTGGATTACAGGCCACCAGTGGCGGGGATACCACTCATAGCAAAGCCATGTTTTCTTTTTTCTCTACTCTCAATGGGCCACCTTGAACCAAAGGTGGTCTTTTAAGACCTTACTTTTTATTGAAGGCCACAAGTAGTGAGTGTATTCCAACATCCTAAATTTTTCTTACCTGTCATAGCTTACGGGCACACAGTCAGTCTGCAACCTAAGGAACAGGAGGCATAGGATAAACCACTCTCCTTGCTGTTATACATCAAGTATTGTCAACTGGCTGGCTGGGGAGTGACAGCCCTGCTGCTTGTCCAGTTGACAGCATCATGCCAATCAGAAAAAGCCTCCTTTTTCTCAAGTCACTTTACTGTCAATTGCTAGAAAGTTGTCTTGTAAAGATTCAAATCCCTTATGGCCATGAATGTCTGTGCTTCAGGGCTGGGCAGGACACAGGACACAGTCCACAGTGGCTCTGGATGGCATTTTTGTTGTTTGCTAGCACAACTTTTTGGCTCAGTGTATCTGCCTTGCCTGACATCATAGGGTCAAATGTTTCAAAATCCCGCTTGTGGTACCAAAGTCTTAATCCACTAGATGCAATTGATCATAGGGTGATACAACTTGGTTTGATCTGACTTCTAAAAATGACTGTTATTGGCTTGTGTAACAAGAAAGTGGTGTGGATTTCAGGCATGGATGCACCAGTTTGGCTCCATCTCCCTAATCTCTGCGAGTTGGCTTTATCCTCATGGTAGCGAGATGGCTGTGGCAGGTGCAGGTGCAGGTGCAGAGATCAGGCCATCTAGAGGGAGAGAAGCACATTCTCCCCACAGTGTTGGGAGGAATTCCGAGTCGCACTCTGATCAGACCTGCTTGGGTTGTATGCTCCTCTCCTAACCAACCCCCGAGACCTCTGGAATTAAATGCACTGATTGGAGCCGGGGAGCAGGGAGTGCCACATAGGTCCCCAAACCAAAATCAAAGGCTTTGGGAAAGAGAGCCATACATGCCCTGATATAAACATAGTGCTAATAATGCTGATGGCTGTCATTTATTGTCTCGCTTTGTTCATTGGATCAAATAACCTGTAAGGTAGGTACTATTTTTACCCCTAATTTACTCCCATGTAAAAATAGATGAGAAAACTGAAGTTCTTACTTAGGTCATATAGCTCGCAAGTATTAGAACAAGATTTGACCCAAATTCTGCCATATTTCAGTGCTTTCTGTCTTCATCTAATTGAAGGTCAGAGTCCCATCAGGAAACAGATGGCTCACTCAAATGGGTTACTGAGAAAGGAACACTTTGCAAAGGTGCAGACATGGCATCGGAAGCCACAGGGACAATGCAATACCATGGGACTCCTAACACCTGGGGGCTGCTGCCACCCCTCAACAGGAAGGGGTTGCTCCTGAAACCTGGGCTGCTCAACAGGAGCTGTCACCTTTGCTTGAAGGTCACAGCCAGACTTGCAGGGAGAGAGCTGAGGGTAGGGATAAATAGCTTCAACCCCCTGTCCCTTCCCCCTCCCATCTCCTGCTGGTCTTCCTGTTGGCCTGTTCCAAGCAGAAGGCAGAGAGCATGGTGGCCATGGATGTGGGACACAAGGATCAGCCTCCTGGGCAGTGATCAGGGCGGAGAATGCTGGACAGTGCATCCAGGGGGGAGCAAAGGATGCCCAGCTCAGGGGCAGGAAGACGTAGTAACCTAAACAGTGTATTAGGTAGAAGAGGTACTGTGGGGCAAGAGAGTCACCATGGTTTTGGGCCATTTACTGACATTAATCAAAATTTGCTTTGTTGCCATTTTTTATAATAGAAATACACCTACATGTTCACTCTCCTCTGTTACTTTTCCCTTACTTACCTCAGTTTCCTCATCTGAAAAATGGGATAACAGTTGTAACCATCACAGGGGAGAGTGAACACATATAAAAAACAAACTGACAAACTTGGAAAAGTGCCTGACACAGAGAATAAGCTAATAAACATCAGCTCTACTCACTAAGGGGCTCAAGTCATAGGGCTTGGCAGCTGCCGGGCTGGGGTTTGAATCTGGACCCCAAGCCAGGGAGTGCCCCCTGCTCCATATCACAAGCATTGGGCAAGCCAATGAGGGTGCATCCTCAGGGGCTCCCCTGGGCCCCCCAGTATTGGCCAGGAGGTGGTTATGGACTTGGGCATGGTCACTCACCTCTGTCCCTCATGAGTCAGAGGCTAGCGGTCAGGGGTACAGGGCTGCAGGAAGACCAGGGTGGGAGCAGCAGGTCACTGGGGTTAATCATGTCACTTTCCTCCCAAGGGAGCATGAGTATGACGCACAGGGTTTGGCACGAACCCTTTGGAACATGCCAGATCTTTAAGACCAAGTAGACACATGAAGCTGTATGCTAGGGTGCAGCCAAGGCCCTGTCTCTTTGTGCCGTCCGAGCCTGCCAGCAAAACAGTTACCACTGCCTGGGCGGTCGTGCCAGCTCCCCTCACCTCCCCTGCCTCAGCCCTCTCTGCACAGACAAGCTACCATCCTGGGACACAGCCACTGGGACTCTGGAGCCGCCGCCCCAAGGTCCTGAGTGCAGGGCAGAGCCCGCAGAAACCACCCAGCTCCAACCTGTTGCTGATGGCCTGCGCTGAGCTACTTTCATTCAGTGGGTGGACCTGAAGACAGAGCACTAAGTGAAAAGTAAAAACAGAAAAAGAAAGTAAAATACAGCCCCGCCCTCGGGGAGCTCACATTCTCAAATACCTCTCCACTCCTAGGCCAGGGGACGTTGGCAGCCTTATGGAACTGTGCCAGTTACCATTTCAACTCCACACCCAAGTGCTGGTCCCCCTCCCCGCTGTGCCCTCTGCTCCTCCTGTCCATTCCTCCCTTTCTCCTGTTTTACTTCTCCCTCCCTCCCTCCCTCCCTCCCTCCCTCCCTCCCTCCCTCCCTCCCTCCCTCCCTCCCTCCCCCTGTCTGTCCCTTCTCATTACCTCTCCCTCCGGGCTCTCCCACCACCTCCTGACCAGCCCCTCCCCTCTTCCTTGAGCCCCCCTGTGTGTCTTTTTCTCTCTTGCCCTACCTGTCCCCACCATCTCACCTCCATGCCAATCAATGCAGACAGTAACCCACTTAACATGCTCTGGGGGTTGCCCCAGTGCAGGAATGTGGGAGACAGGGGAATACAAATTATTCAATCAATTTGTCTTCAATGAAGGTAGCTTGTGTTCTCTCCCTTACTTGCCAGCGACATGTTGGTGACACAGTCCCTTGAGCCTGCGCTGCCGGCTCTGGTGATGAACCAGCGAGTGGTCTTTCGGGGCCACAGCACTCCAGCGCCCCCCCTGCCCAGGGGCCCCACCTTCATCTGTGCCCCCACACCCCCAGGGCCTCCACCACTGCACAGTTCTCCAGAATGAGAGGACAGGGCTCCTTACTACCAGGTCAGTTTCCAAACGGAGAAAATAATAATACCAGTTATTAAGCACTTATTAAGCATTTACATGAATTAGTTCATTTGACCCCACAACAATTCCACAAGGTAGGCACTCTTATCCCCCTGATTTCCAATGCAGGCATTCCGGTCAAACATGAGGAGTGACTTACCCTGCTGCTAAATGGCAGAGCGGAACTTGAATTCAGGACGCTGTGTCTCTAACCACTGTCCTATACTGCTCCTACTGCAATACTTGTTCATTTAACATATCTTACCTCATCGCCGCTGCAAAGGGCCCTGCCACCCACTCGCTCTGTCCCCTTTATTATAAAGATGCAGGTTTGTGGTTCATAGAAAGAAGACAACTTGCCTGTGGTCCCCGTGGGGCCAGTGCTGAGCTGGGACTTGCTCTCTCTGGCCAGGACCACATTTTCCAAGGCATGAAAATACAGGTGAGCCTCAGCTCTGCTGGAACTGGGGGTCTGGGCTGTCCCTTCATACTTGTTTCTTGAAGAGGAGGAAAGGGTCAGGTGGCTGTTGCTCCCTCTGATGTCAGCTGGCAACTGTTTTCTGCTCATCTGTCACAGGAGGGCATTGGAGCAAATGACATCCCAACGCTGAGATGCCCTAAAGTGAGATCCTGGGAGGGGGAGGTCAGGCTCCCGGACCTTTGGGGGCAGGGTGTGACCTGGCAGGGAAATGCAGGATTATACATGGCTGTTTACTCAAAACCACGCAGAAGTGCTCAGCTGCAGGAGCACCAGGCCTGGGGTTTATTGCAACTTTGAGTTGATGCTTAAACTTTGTGCTAAATAAAAAACCCAGAACAGTCTACACAAGTCAGCCTCAGGTGGGACTCGCAGGCCTGGCATTAGCTGGGGCGATGAGACACTGCACACGCTGCAGGCCAGGTGGGTCACTGTGCTTGCTGGGAGGAGGCTTTGAGCTCAGACCAAGAGCTGGTGTGTTCTCGCTCTCTCCCCCTCCCTCCCTTCTCTCTCTTTTTTTCTCCCAGCTGGCCAGATTGGATAGGTACATCCAGGCCTGCCCTCTTCTGAGAGTCCCCAGATGGCCCAGCATCTCCGATGGGGATGGCGCTGGTGTCCCTGCCAGTCCATGGAAGGAAGCTGCGGGCCAGCAGGGTGCTTCCCCAGGGTGTGATTGGGACAGGTGTGCATGCCAGACCCAAGTCCCTCTGTGGCTTGTGAGATGAGCATTTAGAACCTGGTACGGGCATTTGCCACACCAAGGACAAGGACAGGTGACACTCGATGGCAGCCCAGGACTTTACGAGGACAAGAAATGAAGAGAACAGGAAGAGGCCAAACCCCAGGTCGGGCGCGCCTCTAGGGTCTGTCTCTTCACTGATACAATAGATGCCCAGGCAGGGGAAGCCCAGGCTCCCACAGCTGCTTCCCGCTCAGGCCCTGACCCATAATTATAATCCCTTTCCTTTGATTTTTCTTTGTGAAAACAGCAACATTCCACTAGGCTTTGAGCTGAAAAAAAGCACCGGGTAGAGCTTAAGAGATTTATAAACACGGTGAAAAATCACAGGCTTGTTTCCCCACAGCTCCTGTCCCTAGGTGAGCGGAGGGAGGGGGAGAGAGAGGACAGCTGAGCTCGGAGGGTGGGCGTCAGAAGTAGGAGTGGGGAGTGTGCAGATGTGCAAACACCTGGATGTGCATGGACCAGAAGCTGAATGGGAGCCAAGAATGACTCAGCTGCCAAAAGCCAGCTAATGGTCTCTGGCGGCGATGAGAGAAGTATATACACATAGGTGCGTGTGTCATATGCAGGTGCTCATGGTTTCATCCAGAAAGGATTTATGGGACTGGTGTAAACAGAGAAACTGGAATGAGAGGGACAATTGTCCTCTGGACTCTGTGCTGATGGGCAGGAACTCAATAAGCTGGGGAGATGTCCACCCACTGGAGGGGGGGCTGGTGTCTGGTCTTCTCCATGTGCCTGATAGTGTCTGAAAGTGCACCATTCAAGATTAATTGAGAAAATCCCAGCCTTTGGAGCTGCCGGGGCTCTAGAGAGACCAATTGGCCTCCACGAGACCCAATCACTTGTTTTAATGATGGTTTGCTGCCCATTTTGCAGATGAGTCACCTATGTGGCAGGATGGGGGACTTTGAGCCAGCACCTGCCTCTGTCTATAGAGAGCTTTGATGTTAGGTGCCCTTGGGGAAAACATGGACACATGGCATTGGGGAGGAACAGCCCCTGCTGCATCCAGAGACCTAGGGGGCGGATGCCTCCCAGACAGAGAAGGCAGCTGGGGGAGCCCAGCCCTCTGGGGTCTCACATTCTGGCTGGAGCTCAGAGGCCAGGGGTGTCCGAGCCGGCTTCACCTGTAGAGAGAAGCCAGATGTGGTCAGAGTTGGGATGAATAAGAGCTCAATACAGAGCTGGATGAAGAAGCCTTTTTATTTTGTTTTTATTATTTTTTTGTTCTTTTTAGCATCTTACTTTCTTCCACCAAGCCCAGCTCAGAGGCCAGGTTGTGCAGGGTCCCTGTTGGTAGCCTGGGTGGTGGGCATTCTTCTGGTTGGGCAGTGAGGACACCACTGCGGGCCCCGGGCTGCTGGCTGAGGCGGGGTCCGGTGCCCGGTGGCTCAGCGCTCTGCAGATGCTGCTAGAACACTCCGAAAGCCTCTCCGCGGCCGCCTTGCCCTGCAGCACTGCCCGCCCACCCATCTGCCGGCTGCCTCCACTTCACTCCTCCTCCCCGCCAGCACTGCCCGGGCTGCATCCGAATGACCCCTGCTGCCACCGTGCCTCTCTGGGCTCGGGTTTCCTAATTGGAAAATTCACAGCTGGCATCTCGTGGAAAGGCTGTCGCCTGGAAGCCTAGGAAGCTCACTGCAGAGCATGGGACTTCCTCCTGGGACGGTCTCTCTCGGGTTAGAACTGATGAGGGGGCGCCTGCAGCCAGCAGCCAGGCCCAAGCAGCAGCCCTCCTGGAAATTGAGTGTGTGTGTGCACACGTGTCTGTGTATGTGCACGTGTGCATGCATGTGTTTGAATGACCGGGTCTCTGGACTCGTGTCCACATGAGTGCAAGTGTGTGTGTGGCAGTCCCTGCAGGTAGTTAGGCGGGTGGAGAGCCACACTGGGAGTGGTGTGTACCTATTGTGTCACACTGCCTTGTGCATGTGCTGTGTGTGTGCGTGGGCATTCTCAGCTGCATGTTTGCTTCTCTGTAGGTGTTCCTGTGCCTCTCTGGGTTCCATGTACAGGTTGGGCCCCCGGGTGCTGGACACCCTGCATGCTGCTACGGTGTCTGATGGGTGCACGTGCTGAGTAACGTAATGAAAATCTCTCTGTGGTCAGAAGCCAACTGTCGGGCATGCGTCCGGGGGGGAGGGGGGATACTGGAGGATGGGAGGCTGTGGCTGTCCTGGCCGAGGCCAGTGTTTCAGCAGAGCTATTTCTCAGCATCCTCTGCAAGTGAGGACATCCCACTCATTGCAGCTGAGACCTGTCACCTAGGCCTGTGGTCGGCGTGTTGGGGACCTTGCCAATGAGCTCTGTCTCCCTGGACGCTGCTTCATAACCTGAGCTTTCTCTCCGTCACCTTTACTCTCTGAGTAGACAGAGGGGGCCCCTGGGGGTTCCCCCATGCCATCGGCACCCCAGTGGTATCTGTCTCTATCATTGTCACCATCCCCACCACATTCCATCCTGGATCTCAGGAATACCCCTTCCCCAGGGGCCCTGTCACTTTTTGACACTTAAGTGGAACTGGGACCTATGATGAACAAAGAAAGACCTCAGAAAGCTCCCAGCCATCCCTCAGGGGACGTGTTCTGCCTGCCTCAGCTTTGTGCTCGCTCCTGGGTGGGGGGGCGGGGCCTGGCACACATAGGTCTTCGTGGGGAACAGGAGATGAATGAATGAAAGGGAAGATGTGTCAGACACACCCACACTGATGGTCAGGGATGTGTCACCCGGCACTGGTTGTGGGGGGAGAATATTTGGGGTTCCAGTCTGTGCACCAGCATTACTTGGGAGAGGTTAGGCTGGGCAGAACCTTCCAGGCTGAAGTGGCCACTCCTGGAGGGGAGCCTGGAGCCTCCTGCTGGCCACCAGGGCAGGGGCCAGAGTCTGCTGGTTTTCCCAGTGCCACCAGTGCCGGGGTCCGGGGCAGTTAGGGCTCACCCTGTGCGTGCTGGCTCAGGCTGCACACCGTCTGCTGCTGCCGGATGAAGGGAGGAAACAGGCATCCTGGACACAACACAGGCCTAGAGCTCCCAAGCACTGTCCTTCCTGGGAGGAATCTCATTTCCTTCTGATCCCGGTGGCCTCCTGCAGCCTCAGACATGTCCATCCCTCCTGGCCCCAGAGGGAGCTGGGGAAGGACTTTAATTTGCAGACTGCTGTCTTCCATCAGGAGAGGTTTGCCTCCCTGGGTAGATGTGTCCCCAGGACAGCACACTCCCTCCAGCACCCGCTGAGCTGCCCCCCAAGCCAGGAGAGAAAGAAACCTAATGCTCTGCAGCAGGCACAGCCATGCTCTGCCTTCCCCTTTCATGATGAAAATACCATTATGGTTTCCGCTCAACATCACCGAAGCAGAGGAAGCTGGCAGCCCCTCCAGCGGCACCCTCCTTCCCCACACTGCCAGTCACAGCAGCCACAAACAAAACACACAATCCTGGAGCCCTCCAGCTGTCCCCTGCCCCTGGACGAGGCACCTGGAGGAGGGGGTGCTTGGGCCTCCGTGCTGACCAGGAGGGAGCAGGCAAAGCCCCTGTGGGTCTGGGGCTGGGGCCCAATAGGAAGAGGCTTGAACTTTACAAAAGCTTGGGATCCAGAGGGGAGCTTAGGTCCAATCTGCCCATTTCGCAGATAGAACACCTGAAACGAGAAGAATGGGCTCCCGCAAGGTCCCCCAGCAGCTCATAATTGTCAACACTTACATGACAGAGCAAGTGTCAGGGACTGTTCTGAGCATTTATATGTAGTAGAGCTATCAGGTGTGAGGTGGTATTTCCCCAGCACACCTGAGGAGGAAACTGAGGCACAGCGTCCGGACCCTGTGCTGATGGTGTTGCGGCTGGGCGAGCACATCCGTGCCTGTGGGACGGCCCCTCCCGCCGTGGCCCCCGAGTGGAAGCCCCTGAAAGCAGGGGTTCTGCTTTGTTCTCTGTTTTATACCCACAGCTCCTAGGATGCACCTGGCCCATGGTAGGTGCTCAAAGGTGTTTATTGAATAAATGAATGAATTGAAGCTGGACTCCCCCCAAGGCTGCCGGGAGGGGCTGTGTTCCCCAGGATGAGAACTCCCCGTCTGCCCCTCGGTTTCCCACGCAGCTAGGATTGGCTTATGCTGAACCTTGTCAATGGCTGTCAGGAGAGGGGCATCTGGATGATTAAAGTTGGGGAAATGGTACCTCTGGGGCAGCGCTGACAAGAGGGGGGTCAGTGACCCCTGAGAAGGGAAGGCAACCTCAGTACTCTGGTTAGGAAGGTTCGAGCTGTCCGAGGCTGACAGCTGTCCCTCAGCCTCTGCCCTCTGAGGTCTGGCCCTGGGGGTGTGGGAATGGGGGGATGGGGGGATGGGGAGATGGGGGAAGGGGGAAGGGAGACAGGTGGGTCATGATTAGGGGGTATCTCATTGGACAGCTTTGGGGCTGGGGAGGGGTAGAAGGTGGAGTGAGTGTTGGGCTATCAGCTGCTCTGGGTCATTAGAGACAGAGGAGCCTGGAGAGAGCCCAGACTCAACCCCAGGGGCCATGCATAGGGCAGGACAAGGGGAGGGGGAGGTACAGGTCATTGAGATAACCTTTCAATGCAATATTTCTTTAAAAAATTAAAGCAGACATTTATGATGAACAAAACAAGGCGGGATCTGATACTGTGCTTGCATGGCCACCTTGCTCCCCTCCCGCTAGTCCCAGTCCTGGGCCTGACACAGAACAGGTGTCTCCGAGACAGGGTGGGGTGGGGTGGGGTGGTCCTGAGGGGTTGCTCTCAGTCAGAGACAGGTGTGGATGGGGGTGGGGCAGGATGTGTCTTAGGAGGCTTTACAGAGAGCTGTGACTTGGGGAAGGTGGGGGATTAAGGTTTTTGGTGACAGTGGAGGGTGTTACCATCGATCGGAGGTGGTGAGCAAGTGAGAAGAGTGGCCAATGTGCCTGCTGCTGGAAAGGAGGAAAGAGGGCTGCAGAAGTGGAGCTTTCTCTCAAACCAGTGAATCCTCCACCTAATTGGACTCATTGTGTTGATAATGGAGTGCAGAAATCCTGAGCTGGGTGGGGACAGCCCTCTCCTGGGTAATGAGCTGTCAGAGGGAAGGCCCTGGGTGGCTGGGGCCATGCAGAGGGGAGTGTGGAGTGGAGACCTGGGCTGAGGGCCAGCCTGTTGGACCTGGGGCTGCCCATCACCTCACCCACCTCACCCCCATTCCTTCCCTCCTCTCTTGATGATAGCCTCTCACTTTCTGCCCCTGCCCGGAGCATTGCATGCCCAAGGCTCAAATAATTGTTTCTCCTGTTACCCTTTCTCATAATAGCAAAGAAAGAACTGAAAAAGGCAGCTGCTCCCCTTAGCCCCCCAGGCGCAAAGTGGAGCCACCATGGGGTGGGGTCCCAGGAGTTTCCTTCCTCAGTAATCCTCCAGCCTGAGCACAGTGAAGCCGCAGCCCCAGGGGAGATGATGGAGCTCAGAGGGGGCCCCAAGGGCCTGCATGCCCCTGTCAATGTCTGAGGGGTGTTAGGTTCTGTTATTTGCAGCTGGAGGTTGCAGGAGTTGGGATCCTCTTGGCATTCGCTGCCAAGGTTTTGGGTGCTGGGGAGCAGCATTGTGCAGTTCTCTGCCCCCCAGTGGAGGAGCTGGTGGTCAAAGGGGAGGTGAGATGACCCCACAGATCACAAGAACCAACCACATTAGGTGTGGCTCAGGACCAAGGGATAAATGAAGATGGTGGAGCCAAAGAAGGGCTGGAGTGGTCAGGGATGCTTCCTGGAAGAGGGGGTACTTGAGATGGCCCTTATTTTTAGCTTTGATGGTAGCCCCTCAGTTCCGTGGCACTTGCTCCTTGGGAATTTCCCTGTTTGGGTTTTCATGCTTGCTTTCTGGCCACATTGGGTGTGACATGGTGGGGGCATACCTAAAACATAGTTGTGGCCCCAGGAGTGAGGGCACATGCACACAGGGAATTTTTGTACTGGAAGGACATCCGTTCCACAAATATTTCTGAGAACTGTTTAGGTTCCTGCCCTCATGGACCTTACACATCAAGGTGTGCGCCTCTTCTCTGTACTTCAGATTATGCTAGAAGGTGCTCTAGCATTAGCAGTCTTCAAGGTAGTGAGCTCTCAGTCTCTGGAAGCAATTAAGTACACAGTGATGATCAGATTCCCTAGGTCCAAAATTCAGCTCTGCCAGTAGGAGTTTCATAACCTTTGGTGATTACGGAATCTCTTTGTGCCTCAGTTTCCTCATCTGGGAAACAGGATATGTAATAATAATTCATCCCTCCTAGTGTGGTTGTGAGTTTGGGAAAGTTTGTACATGTAGAGCCAGAGAGTGTGCCTGGCACATGGTGAGCAAGCAATAGATGGTGTCTTTATGATGACTCATATGATTGTCACCTTGGGTGTTCTCTGCCCTGGGAGAGGAGAGGAGAATCAGAGCCTCCAGGCTCCGTCCTGCTGACCTGAGTCCCTGGCTTCTCAGCCCACGTCACCTGGCAGGGCTTGTCCTGGGTCCTGCCCACGAGGAGCCAGGGCTGCGGCCTGGATGGAGCCAGTTCTGCCACCCTGGGGGACAGGCCATGACTCCCCCAGCATCACCCACCTGCTGTGGTTCCCGCCTGGCCCAGATTCCTCTCCATCCCTGGGCCCCCTTCGTCTCCGCTGTAGACCCAGGCCCCGAGGCCTCGCCGCTCGCCTTCTTTCCATTTTCCTGACAGTGCGGCTGGGAAAATGTATCCACATTAGTGGTCATTGTGTCTAGTTCTGAACACGGAAGGTCACAGCCCGACCTTGGGGAATAGCTAACATGAATGTAATACAGCTCCTAGCTGTCGCTCTCAGGGAGGCGGGGTTCCTCTCAGCCCAGACGCTCCCCGAAAACAGAGGTCATTCCTGCCCCTCAGACTGGGCTCCCTGAGGACAGGGCCGTGTCCCCTCTGACTGGGGCTCCCTGAGGACAAGGCCGTGTCCCCCCTCAGACTGGGCTCCCTGAGGACAGGCTGTGTCCCCCCTCAGACTGGGCTCCCTGAGGACAGGCTGTGTCCCCCCTCAGACTGGGCTCCCTGAGGACAGGGCTGTGTCCCCTCTGGCTGGGAGCTTTCCAAGGCCACCCTGCGAGCAGAAGCCCAGTGCACCTGCCAGGTCTTGCTCTGCTGGAAGGTTCCTCGCATGACTGGTCACGGCGGCCAGCGCCTGACCTCAAGCTCCCTTCTCCGCATCCTCTCACCTGACTCCCCGCCCTGGGCTGCACACTTTCTTCCTCAGGTCCCAACTTGGGCCAGACCCATCTGCTTCTACATCGCTGAGCCAGCTGCCAAACCAGGTCACCTCCCTCTCCTGTCTCCCTTTCCCTTTCCCTAATCAAATTCTTTTCCCTGCATTGTGCCCATCAGTGGAAGCTTGGACGGACGTGGGATAGCTGCTGTCACTGGAAACAGCGGGTACAGCGGGGGGAGGGGGATAATAAGAGTGTGGATGCGAAATCAGCAAAGTGTGGGAACTCCTCCCCTCCTCCCTGCCCCTCCTCCCTGCCCCTCCTCCCCCCTCCTCCCTACCCTTCCTCCCCCTTCCTCCCTACCCCTCCTCCGCCCTCCTTCCTGGCCCTCCTCCCCTCTCTTCCCTGGCCCTCCTCCCCTCTCCTCCCTGGCCCTCCTGCCTGCCTCCCCTCCCCCCTCCTACCTGCCCCTCCTCCCCTCCCCTCCCCTCCTCCCCTCTCCTCCCTGGCCCTCCTGCCTGCCTCCCCTCCCCCCTCCTACCTGCCCCTCCTCCCCTCCCCTCCTCCCCTCTCCTCCCTGGCCCTCCTGCCTGCCTCCCCTCCCCCCTCCTACCTGCCCCTCCTCCCCCCTCCTCTCTGCCCCTCCTCCCTCCCCCCTCCTCCCTGGCCCTCCTGCCTGCCCCTCCTCTCTGCCCCCTGGCAGATGCTGGCATGCTGGCTGCAGGCTCAGCACTAATCACAGTGCCCAGAGGGGTCTGTAGGGGCACAGGGGAGGGCACATCGCTCACACTCTTGCCCCTGCCAAAGGGGTGACAGGGCGGGGTGTGGTGGGGACAGGTCCTATAGTTAATAGTCATGTCGAGCCCATGTGTGATGGGCCACAGCGGGAATGTCTTCTGACCCCGGGCAGTTCCTGTCCACCCCGGGACACCAGGGCAGCGGGTGGGGGGGGCCAGGCCCCGCCCCTTGCCTCCGTCTGGAGCTTTGCTCCAGCTCCTGCCTGGGCCTTCAGGCCACCCTGCGCTCTCTGGGCATCAGGACACAGCTGCCACCTCCTTCCTCTGGGTGAAGGACCATCACAGTCATGATGAGGACCATGACGCTAATCAGGCAGCCAGTTGTAAATGCCCAGAACACCCCCAAAGGGCCCTCCCTTCCGTCATGTCATCTCCTTTGACAGGCAGGTGGCCGAGACTCAGAGACATGGAGGTTTGTTTATGACCACACAGGAGGGCAGAGGCACCAAGGCCTCTTCCCCCAGCCCGCCTCGCTTTCTGGGGTGACTGGGAGACCCCAGGCCTGAGCCCAGCTGGGTGGTGATTCGCAGCTGGGGTGTGGAGTCAGGTCGACCTCGGCCCCAGTCCCAGCCCTGCCATCCTCTGTGTGGGCCTTGGGGGAGCTGCTTTATTGCCCTGAGCCTGAGTCACCTCATTTGTGAAATAGGACAGTGGTCCTTCTCGATCAGGGGTTCTAGAAGATGTGTGCAGGGCACCTGGCACTGGGTAAGTCCTCAATAAGTGGCATTGTCTTGGTCTTGTCTGAGAGCTCATTGTCCCTTCTTCCTCCTCTTCAGACCCCCGCAAAGTGGCCCATAGCCTCTGTCCAGGGTCCTAAGGAGAGTGACCAGGGAAGGGGGCGAAGAATGACCTTCATAATACGGATCCCCGATGCACAGTGGCTTGTGTTCTGGGCCACACACCATCCTAAGCTTCTTACTTGCACTTTCTTAGTAAACTCTCATAGGATTTTTATGAAAACTTAAAAAGAATACTTAAATGTAAATAATCACAATTAATTACAAGCCTCATGTGTGTTTTTTAAGAAAGGATTAGATAGTGCAATTTTTTTAACTTAACAAATTGGTAGAGTTGTAACACAGGTTCCGCCCCTCTATTTGTGAAAACATTGGTATGTCTAATTAATCTTCTAAGTAAGTATATGTATATATACAAGATACCTACACATATGGATGCACACATTTGGTTGCATTTACCTGCTCTTATTGCATAATTAAATCAAATGCTATTTTTAATGGGTGTTACCTATTTTAATTGAAGAAAAGGGAGTAGTGGATAATGTTATTAAAATCATATTTGACTTTGAAATGCAGTCAGAGCTGTTTAGACAACTCACAGATAATTTATTCTTATCTAGTGCTGAGCTGGAGATCATGAACATTTTGAAGTTTGAGAAATTTAGCTGCGTTCAGGCAGCCAAATGGCTTACCAGGTTTTCTTTCCCCTCTAGCCTCCACTCTGCTTCTTGCTGCCTAATTGGCACATGCTAGAACCCTGATGCTGTGACCTGGCAGCCGTCTCCGCGAAGGGAGCTGAAGACATCATAAATACACAGCCTAAGATTAATAATAAAGACTTTAGTGTTAGTTCAAAGTTAAAAAAGTATCTATTATTATGAAGCCCACTTTCGGGCGGGGGGGGACTGAGACACAGGGACCTTACCCAGTTGGCCTCAGAGCGTGCCCATCTCACAGTGATTTTCCAGGGTCCACAGAGACAAGGTAACAGAGCAAACACTGGGCTGCCGAGCTCCCAACCCCCTTGGATGTTTAGAAAGTGGTTCATATCACAGGCTCTGCAGTTCAGATGTCCCTGGTCTACCACTTACCAGTGGTATTAGCATGGGAAAGCTACTTAGTCCCTCTGTGCCTCAGTTTTCTCATCTGGAAAATGGGGACAGTAGTTGAAGAACACTTATATCATGAAAATTAAATGAGTTCGTTTATGTGAAGAACTTAAAAGAGGGCCTGGAGAATTCTAAGTGCTCAGCGCATTTGGCTATTCATAACATCAGCGCAGTAATATTAGCATAATTACGCCTCAATGCCCCTGCATATACCTTCCTTCTCTCTCCCAGTCCAGGCCATGCTAAAGTCCATGCCTTGGCTTCCAATCCCCCGTTTTCTCCACAACATGCTTCTTATGATGTAGCCTCCTGATTTTCCTGCGGTGTGGTGCTTGTTTACCGCGTCTCCTCCATCAGGATATCAGGTCCCCTTTATTTTTTGTCCACAGAAGGAACACTCTGCCCTCTGCTCCTGGGGCATCAGTGCAGGCTGGCCGGCCTGACGTGCCTAGGAACTTGCACCAGCTTTGGTGCAGGCGAGGGTGGGAGTGGAGCTTCGTGTTTTCTATCCAGTCAGTTATTGATGGAAAAGATTACTTGAGGGTTCCTTAAGGAAAGGGAAATATGATTGTGTGTGTGTGTTTTGAGCAAGAGAGGAGTACAGTGGAAAACATCCCACTCATATACTTTTTAGAGCAGAGAACAGATAAAAAAAAATTCATTTGGTACAACAAGTAATAGAAAATGTATTTTGGTTCTGTATTTTGTCCAGTTAAGGGAAAGAGAAAGGACCAGAAGATAGAGGAAGGAGAGAGAAAGGGGGTGGAGGGGGAGAGAGAGAAAATGATAAAATAGAGACCCACTGGGAGAACAAGTCCATGGTCACCAGCATCCCAGAAGCCCTGAGAAGCACCCTCCAGTTGAGGGAGCCAAGACTCTTTGGCTAAAGACCTTTGATGGTTCTGTTGCATTTTTACAACCTCAGGGCCTCTCACCTCTTGGTACTTGACCTGCAGTCCGGGGAATTAAGCCAAGGACTTGATTAAGCCTCAGGGCCAGAGGCCTTCACTATTGTCTCCCTGTGACACTTACCCACCTGCCCGCCAGGGATCCAGGTACAGAAATGACAGGGCGCCGCCCTTAATGAGTTCCCAGCCCGGCTGGAGAGGCAGACATGTAAATAACGATTATAATAAAAGTCAGGCTGCTATAATTACTATAATAAAAGTTCAGATGAAGTGCAGGGCGGGAGGATTAATTAATTCCGACTGGGAAATGCAGAGCTACTTTGGAGGGATGATGCGGATCATGGAGGAGGCCCGGTTTCCCGTGGGCACGGGGGGGGGGCACCACAGTAGTGGTGGAATGGGTTTTGCATCAGATGACTTGGATTTATGCTTGAACTGGGCCACCTGCTGGCTGTGTGCACCTCTGGGCAGGTGACTTAGCCTCTCTGTGCCTGTCTGTCCTGAGAAAGGAGACCGCGGTACATCTCACAGGGCTGCTGAGTGAGAGGCAAAGCAGTGACACTGTCCTGTGAAGTATAAACTGCTGAACGAGTGTAAACAAGTCACACTGGGTGGCACAGCTGCCAGAGGGTGATCCCGACCTGGCCCATCCATGACCACAATGTGAGAACACAAGCAGATGGCTGCACAGAGCTGCAGGCTCGGCAGCATTTGCCCACAGTAGGTCCAGCCTTCCTGGCCCTCGGGTTTGCAAGGCTAGGAGGCCATCCAGCAGAATGAGGATCCTCTCTGGCCCTTTAAAAGCCCGAACCGGCCCCTTGGTGGGCCCTTTGATGCGCCTGTGGCCACTTGGACATTTGGGAGGTGTCAGCTCTGTCCTGCAGCAGCTGGGCACAGACTACAAATCAATCATATTAGGGTGAATGTGCCCTGCCCTGGCGGGGCCCATCCATTCCTCACACACCTTGGGAGTGAGTACAAGGTGGCCCTCGCCTTGAGTGAGCGCAATGAGCGGCCCTGAGGTCCACCCAGCCATCTCTGGGATCTGATGACCCCACTTAGGACTAGCCTGTTGCCTGCCTCAAACTGTCCTCACAGGGGAAAGAGTTTCAGACAAAGGGGACGACACCTCCCAAGTGCCTTGCACATCCTGGGCCCACAGCAATACTCGGGTGACTTGCTGGGTGTGTCACATGCAGCCATGCCTGGTGTGGGTTCACTGGGGGAACTCCGAGGATGAGATTGGAAAGGAAGGTGAGGCCAGAATTCAAACTGGATCATGACACGTGTATCGAGCACCAATATGTGCCTGGAGCTGTGCGTGTGCTGTGTGGAGACGCAGGCCCCTGCCCACATGTGTTCCTAGATTCCCACACAGCAACTTGGCTTTAGGCTCTAGGGACTGTAGGGTTCTTGGGCAGAAAGTAGCCCCCATAGGTGTGTGTTAGGGCACCCTGCTGCGACATGGAGGCTGGGTGGGGGAGGGTGGCCAGGGCAGACTCATCGGGAGGACCTGAATGGGTGACAGCCCACGCGGGATATAAGGAGGGCAGAGTTAAGACTCTGGAGAGGAAGGTGGGAATTAAAAAACTATTATATAAGTAGAAAGAGCAGGACCCAGAGCCCACGGGAAGCAGTCTTGTAAACAAAAAAACAGGCCCACAGATACGACAGCTGTGACTGCTCCCGGTAGAGGAGGGAGCCGGAGGGAGGAGTCAGACACAGCTTCCAGGGCAGTGGAATTCTACTGGCTGGAGGGGCTATGTTGGGACAGACACGCAGACAACTGTCTGGCAGATCTGACCACAGCTGCCTAAATGTGTCTCCTGTGACCGGCCACTCCTTCCTACATGTACACGCAGCAGAAATGCGCACCTCTTCCCCCAAACGATGGGTGCTCAGGTGTCCCTGGCCGCACCCGATGCTCACAGTAGCCCCACTGCACGCTGCCCGATGCCCACCAGCAGCGGAGGGGAGAGAACTCATAAAGCACGAGCCCTCTGAAATCCCATCGCACTCTATGTGGGGCTCTCACGAACATATGACAACAGCCAGACGTAAAATAATATGGACAGCAGGATTCCACGTATATAAATCACACAAGCAGATGACGCATCTGTGCTGACAGGAGTCTGAAAGGCAGTTACCCTGTGGGGGAGGGGCTGGAAGGGGGCTGAGGGGCTTCTAGGGGGCCTGGATTTCCTGTGTCTTGATCTGAGTGCCTGTTTCATGTGTGTTTATATTGTGCAAATTTATTGAGCTTATAATATGTGAGCTTTGCATACTTCAACAAGTAGGGATATTCAAAATATCACCCCTCCCTCCAAAAAAGGATTGTGGTTTGAAATAACCAGGTCAAAAGTGACCAAGGCCAAGGACACACAGGGAACAGCAGGGGGTGAAGCGGAGAGACCGTGATTTGGACAGATTGAGTTAAGGGTGGGGGAGTCGGGGCAGGTGTCTGTGGGGGGGAGCTCAGGCCAGGTCCAGAGAGGAGAGGAGAGGAGAGGGGAGGGGAGGGGAGGGGAGGGGAGGGGAGGGGAGGGGAGGGGAGGGGAGGGGAGGGGAGGGGAGGAGGCAGGGGGAGGGGGACTGTCAGTCTGGCCAGCATGTAAAGTAGGGGCAGGTCACCCAGGGGGATAGGCAGTGAGTAGAGTAGCAGCAGAGGGTGGGGTCCTGGAGACCAGCAGGGGCAAGCAGAGGAGGTGATCCTCAAAGGCAGCTGGGACAGGGTGGTGTGAGGGAGAGAAAAGCCTGGAGGGGAGGGTGTGGTCAGTAGGGTCCCAGGTTGCAGAGAGGCCAAGGGCCTCATTCTGACCACCCCCATCACAGCCTGCATCATGGTTCCCTTCACCCACACCGCCTGGCTCCAAGGCTTTGCTCTCCTAATGAGCTTCAGTTACCTTCCGCTCTTCCAAACGTCACTGCCCCACCCCTTACCCTGGGCCCTCAGCATTTCTGGAGCTGCTCCCAGCCTGGGCTCCACTCTCCCTTGCCTGTTTAATTGATCGCTCCAACCCAAGTAAATGAACTTCCCCTTCATTCCTGTCACACTTCACCTGTGTGTCCAAGCCACAGAGGTAGAGAAAGGTGAGGACCCCTGGGCAGGCCTGTGTGTTTATGTTCAGGTGGTTCAGAGTCTAGGCTCCAGGTGGAGCAGGCAGCTGGGTCCCAGAGAGGGCGTCTTTCTGGGCTTCAGTTTCTCAGCACGGAGCACCCCCGGCCCGCTGACCCCTTGTGCTTACAGCCTGCGTGCTCCTGGCACATTTACCCACAGGGGCCACGTGTAACTTCTAACCAGGGGAAAAGGGGGAGATTTGCAAGCAAATGAAAATCTGTGCTTCCATTTGGGTGTCTATGGTATGAAATTAGGAAGTTCCCAAAAAAGGCAACAAGAATCCCTCAATTCAAGTAATAATAATAGCTGTTGTTTATTGAACCTTATTGTGTGCCAAGGGCTGGGCTGAGCATGCACATATATGATCTGATTGAATTGTCAGACCGACCCTGGGGACAGGGGCACTGTGCAATGATTACTCCCACTCTACATCTGGGCAAATTGAGGCACAGAGAGAGAGGTTCACTACTTTGCCCAAAGTGACTCAGCTAGTAAGTGACAGAGCTGAGATTTAAACCCAGACAGTCAAATTCCCCACCACCTCTCATGAAATATTATAAGTGATGTGAACACAGAGCGGTGGCAGGAAACTATGCCTAATCTAAATTTATGGACCATCCTTGTGCCCTTTATTTGGGGTTGAAAATGCACTACTTGATGGCTTGGCAGCAAATTTATTTCTTTTCTTTATTCCATTGGGTTGAAGCAAATATTAAGATGAGTTACATTTTCCTTAAGTCAACATTGACCTATCGATAGAAGGAAACAATGTGAATTGCATGGTAGGCAGCTTGGTCCACAAATTTAGGTGGGCAATACATGTCAGTCTTACTTCCATGGCCTTAAGACTGACCCTGACCCAACTCACACCTCTTACTGATGTGGTGGGAATTTTAGTTTCTATCAAAATTGTGACTTCCTATGCCCCACTCAGCCCTAGGGCTATGCAAAGGCCCTGGGGTCCTTCGAAGTTCTGACTGGCCTCCCACTGCTTCCCAGTGGCTTCAGAGCTGCTCTGCTCTTCCTGAACCCCTTCAGAACACCTCAAATAATTTCCTCACCAAGTTCAGGCTTTTTTTTTTTTTTCCCTTAAAAAAAGACAAATAGGGCAATGACCTCCAGCATCCTGAGAACATTCCTGAGGCCAGGAAAAAAGGAGAAGGGAATAAGGAAAATCAACACATATTAGTAGGAGGGGCAGTGGGAATGGGAGTAGGGATATGACTGGTTGGGGTGACCAATCTAGGAGGCTTTCTGGAGGATCCACAGGGATCTGTGAGGCTCAGATAGCCCACAAGACTCTGCCCCTTGGAAGGGGGAAGAAGGGAGTGTTAGCTTGAGCCCAGGGCCCTCAGCCTCTGGAGTGAGCCGTGCCCCCTGGCTTTGGGGTTCTGCCTTGGCTCTCCCTAGAGAGCGGCAGCAGGGCAGACAGCAGGCATCTGCTCTGTGCCCTCCACAGAGGGGCTTCAGGGGAAAGTTTGGAAGACAGAGGCATGGGCTCCCAGGACCTGAGCAAAGAGGGCTTTGGATATATGTGGGCTCTCAAAGATGTCCCTAGGGGAGAGGAACCCCGAATCTTTAATGGTCGATACGAGGCAGTGAGGGTGATGGGTAAGGAAGATATTTGGGGAGGGTCCTTCTCAGCCCCTTTCAGGTCATCCAGCTGAGACGTTGACTGATCCTGCCTAAGGAGGGACCTGGGGCCTGACACCAGATTTGATCCTGGCTGTGCCCTTTCCTGATGTGTGACGCTGTGAATGCTGCTCCACCGCCCCGGGTCTCAAGCTGCCAAGGCCCTGGTGTAGGGCCCACATCAGTGGCTGTTAGTCTGTCTGCAGAGGCTGTGGTGCTCAGAACCGCGGCTCGCACACAGCTGCTGGAAGCCTGCTGGGACTAAACCAGGAGCATCCCGCCAAAGGTCCCACCCTCTCCCCGCCTGGGCTCCCTGCCTGCACACTCAGTGTCCATGTTTGTTGAAGATGTAACTTTTAGGTAGCTAAAAGAGGGGAGAAATCCAGGGGAAACTGTCAGGTGTGGTCTTGTGGGCAAAGTCCCAGGACCAGAGAAAAGCGAGATTGTGCAGGAGGTGAGAGCCAGGGCCCTTGGCGGAGGCCTGGCAGTGTAGGAGGGCTGGAGGGGCAGGTGGGCTTTCTGGAGGAGGCGAGATGGGTCACCTGGCAGGAGGGAAAATTGGGAGGAAGGCGTGGCACTGAAAGCGCCGAGGGGTAAAGGGTGGGCGGGAGAGTGTATAAATCTCCGTTGCCTCAGCTCATAAAGTTCTGCAGACTCGCAGTTCTGTCAGTTTCGCATTAACATTTACATAACAAGTAGATTGAGAGATTACATTATTTACATATATATGGAGGCTGGCTGGAACTGGGGGTGCTGGTGCCTGTACAAGACGTTTTATTGATTAATAAATTAGACACTTGCAGATCAGGCACAAATCAAATCCATCCATTTCAGACACCCATCAGGTGCAAATGAATGTAAATTGGCGGCTTCATTTGCATACGGATAGCAAACCATTTAGTCGTCATTTGTCATATGCACCCTTGAGAGGCTGTAATTTGCCTTGTGGAGCCAGCCTGCTGCAGGGCCACCCCTGAGCTTTGGGTGATTTCTGAGCGCAACTCCAGGCAGGGTGGGCACGGGAGTCCTCTGCAGAATACTCCTTCCTGTCTTCAGCTTCCCCAGCCCAATCACAAGCCTAACTCCAGATGAGGGCAGGGGAAGGGAGGGCAGGGGAAGGGGGCGCAGGTGGGACAGGGGGCCATTGCTTTGTCACAGTATCAGAGTCCAGATGGCCAGAATTGGAGGAAATCTTGAAGCCCATCTACATCAGCCCCTGCATTTCATAGATAATGAACTGAAGTTCAGAGAGGGAAAGCGACTTGCCTAAGGTCACACAGCAAGGTGGGCACAATGTCAGGACTAAAGCCCAGTTCTCTATCCCAGGTGCAGTACTTTTTGTGTGATGCCGCTATAAGACAGAAACAGGGACTGGGGCTTCTGGAACCCTGGCCCTGACTCCGTTTCTTGGAGCAGGGCATGAGGGGTGCGGGGTTCAGAAGGAGGAGCTGCTGCTCTCGGTGCACTTGTTTCACAGCCTCTCATACTGACTTCAGGGCTCCAGGAGGGCCCCTTGCCCCGAAACTATCTCCCCACCTTCCTTCTGACTCCTCAAACTCCTTTAAGGACAGAAAGGGCTTTTCATTACTTAAGAGACAGAGTTTAAAGGCTGGCTGTGGTGGGGCAAGAGTGAGAAGGAAGGTCTTGGTCCCCTACCTGGGTGAGCCAGGCCACCAAGAAAGATGGAAAAGGAACAAAGAGGGGGACACCAGAGGCCAAGTTTCACCGACTTCACCATCAATGAGAGAAGAGGGCTCCAAGTATGTGGGCATGTGGTAGGGGTGGGAGGGCGTGACTCAGGGCAGAGGAAGGTGGCTGGCCCAGGAGATAGTTACCACTGGCAGAGTTACAGGGCAGAGCAGGTATCCAGCTGATCCATCCTGTTGTGGGACACCTGGGAGGCAGGGGATAGCTGAGCTGACTCCAATGGGATTTTTCCTTGTTTTTAAATCTGCATGTGTGTTTGGCAGGTTAGGGTATTGAGGTTTGCAGGTGGCTTTATATTTAAAATTTTCTCTCTCCTGGGTGTTAAGAAAGCAGGTGAATGGGGACATTGACCCCCAGGTTTCCTGTACCCCTATTGTTTGTGATTATGAGGAAAATGGTGTGAGATTTTCCTGGCACTGTGGGAAGTGACACACAGCTTGGGCTGGCCTTCCCAGCCCCTCTTCTTGGGGCCAGCGGCTTACCTTTTCATGCTGTCTGTCTTTAGAGAAAAAGTGCTGGAGCTGATGCAAAGGCCGTGGGTTTTGTACTCCTGCCTGAGGGGCTTGGTGCAGTCACGTGGTGGCCACAGGCCTAAGTGCCTTACTTAGCTTGACTTCCCCAGCAGGCTTCACGTGGTCACCATGCAACAGGGCTGATGACAGCATTAGCTCTCATGGGCACGAGTGCCAGTACCGGGCTGGCACACAATAGGTACTCAGTGGACTGAACTAGTATTACAGTGTCTCTGATAAAGTCTTGTTATGCTTCAAGGAGAGCTGTTGTTGATAGCATCTTAGTGCATCTTAAAGCACCAAAACCAAGGGGTGGGTGTTAATTTAATGACTATCCTTTGCCACTGGGAGCAGTGGGGCTGAGGTCCCTAAGTCCTGGAGGGGGCTGAGAACTTGAAAAACCTACTCTTGGTGAAGTCAGTGGGTGATGCCATCAAAGGATTGGAGGTCAGAGAAGTCAATGGGCATTCGGAGGTCGGCTGAGGAGGGGTTTACATGAACCAACATTGAGCATTTATTGAGCACCTGCTGTATGCGTGGCACTTTCACAGGCATGTATATATTTGTTCACCTTCACCCTCACACAGACCCCTGCAGGCCCTCTGGCTTCAGCTCCACCCCAACCAGCAGCAGTGAAGCGGGTCCCTGTATCTTCCTCTGGAGAGGAGAGGAAGTGGGAGGGCAGTTGCCTTCTTAGGAATGCTTGCAGCCAGGAACCGCCCCGCGTCACCTCTCCGCTCCCCTTCCCACACTCATCACTTCCCCAGCTTCCCTTGAGATCTGGATCGAGCCCCTGTCTCAGGTGGTGGGCTGGGGCCCTTGGCCTTCTTTCCTGGCAGAGGTGGCTAGAGTCTCAGCGTTCTGGCTCCGTTGCTTCCTCTGAGCATGGGTATTGCCCAGATGCCCACATGACCTTCCTGGGTGCCCTCTTGGCCCAGCCTGACTTGTACCCGTTTGTGACCCTCCCCTCAGGCTGTGCAGTTGGCCCTCAGTTGCCATTTAGGTTTTCCCTGTTTCAGGGTGGCTTGGCCCAGTTCCCTGTGGCTCCACCCCAGCAGGATCTCCCAGCATGCTGTGCAGCTGGCAGCACCACCCACGTCTGGCTTTGCTGTGAGGGCCCATCTGCTCTGGAGGCTGCTTGATTTTCCTGTGCCTCTATTAGCCACGCAGCACCATGGGACCCATTTATTCTGGTCTTGATGATGTGGCCTCATCTCTGAGACACTCCCCAGCCAGCCCATTTTACAGATGAGAAAGCTAGGCTGTGGGAGAATAGAGCATATAGTCTTTATCGGCCCCATAGCTAGCTCAGTCTCCTGGTGGAACCCTGCTTGAGAAGGGATGGGCCTCGGCTAGCTTCCTGTGAGCTTTGTTCCAGCTTCCCCCACCCAAGAGGCCCCACCCGTCATCATCAGTGTCTTTATTAGGTTACATCCTGGGAGCTGAGAGCTTGATGAGAGGAGCCGGTCAAGGTGAAGCTGCCAGCGTATTATTCATGATTCAGCACCGCTGAAGTCCAGAAGCCTCCCCAACCCCTCCCTGCCACACAGACCCCAGCCTCAAAGTCCCTCAAGGGCAGAGCCCCAGAGCATCTTGTTGCTGTTTTGTGAATCCTGAGTGATAATTATATGTATAAAATTTGACAGCTTAAACCGTTCAGGATTAATCGGCACCAACACACAGAAATGTGCCTTGCCTGTAATTAGCGATTCCCTGGCAAATGCATTTTGCAAAATAGCACTTGATTTTAATAACAGGCTGTTAGTATTAGAACACTGTGTCCATTTTATTTCAAATTGTCACGGAAGGCCCCTCCCTCTGGCCATTCCAGCCTCCCTGGCTCGCAGGTTCCTTGGGCTCTGAGATCCTGGTTGGGGTCCCTGGCACCTTCCAGGAAGGTGTCTCAGTGGTGTCCTCCATCCTGGCCCTTCTAAGCGTCTCCCACCCTCACCCCCATTCCCTCAGGGGCCACCAGAGCTCAGCTGCCGGCCATCAGAGGTGAGAACTCAGCCTCCCCCTCAGGACCCTCTCCCTCCTGCTCCCTTCCCCTCCCCTCCCCATCCCTAATAGCACTCCCGCCGCCTCTTCCTCTCCCCTTTCCCTCAGGCTCCACGCTCCTCTCTGACTCAAGTTCTGCTTCTCTCTAACAACAGGGGCTCCCCATCTTTGAAGGCCTCAGTGTCGATCTCCTACCTGCCTCCCTTTACCCCTCACTGCCTCTCTAATTACTTCTTCCTCCTGCTCTGTTTCTGTGCTTGTGGCAGGTTGGGTTTTCTAACTCTACAATGTGTCTGCCTTGGCCAGAACTGGAGAGGATGCCAGCCCTGCCCTCTGAGGATGCTGGAGGGAGTGGGGGCAGCCTCCCCACCCCTGTCCCCACCCCCACCCCCCCACACACATGCATGGCTGAGCTGCCCTGGAGGCCTGGCCAGGCTAGCAAGGGATGGGCAGAGGCTGCAGGGTTCAGGTGTGGCTGTTGCCTGCTCTCAGTCCCCTGCTGCCACCCTGCCCCAGCTTCCAGAGGCCCCTTTCCTTGCTGGCACCTCTGGGTCAGCATAAAGCCAGCTGCTTGTCCTTCTCTAAGGGCATGGACAGCTGTGGCCATTAGAGGGTCCTGCTTGGTGCAGAGGGAGGAAGGAAAAGACAGGAAGGCCAAGGTGCTTCTGGGTGGGTCAGACAGATGGACAGAGGAGGGGTGGGACATACGGCTGCAAGGAAGGGGGACTCCTGCCATGGGAGTATAATCCCAGCTTGTCTCTCCTCCCCAGACCTGACCTTCCTCTGATTTTCCCACAACCCCCCACCTAGTTGCCCAAGCTGGAGACCAGACCATCCTGGACTCCTCCCCCTGCCTGCCTCCTCCAGTCCTCACCCCAAAGCTGCCTGTCCTTCCTCTACTCCTTCCCCCTCCCCCTTCACTCCTCTAAGTCAGACCTGCAGCAGCTGCTCTGGGCCAGCCTCCTGCCTCCTGCCTCCTGCTCACCAGTCCCTCTCATGGCTGCCAGACAGATCTGTTTAACACCAAAGCCGGGTCTCATGGCCGCACTACTTCAAAGCCTTTGTGGGGCCTCTGGCACCTCAGCGTAAGGTCTAAACTCCTCTACCTGGCCGGCCTGCCTCTGCGGTCTCATCTCCCCACTCTGTCCCTCACTCCTTTTATACTCCAGATAAGCCAGACTTTCCGCAGGACTGTCTGCCTCTGTGCAGGCTGTTCCCGCTGCCTGCAATGCCCTTCCCTGTTCTTTCGCCTTTGAAAATTTCCACCATGGCCGGGTGGCTCAGCTGGTTGGAGCACAGTCTCATACACTACAAGGCTGCAGGCTCAATTCCCGGTCCGGGCACATACCTAGGTTGCAGGTTTGATCCCAGGTCAGGGTGTGTGCAGGAGGCAGCAGATCAATGTTTCTCTCTCACATCAATGTTTCTGTTTCTCTAAAAATCAATAAAAATATATCCTTGGGTAAGGATTAAAAAAGGAAAGAAAAATTCCAGGACCCAGTGGCCACAGTATGTGCTCAATTAGTATTTGTTGAATGAATGATGGATCTTATTCATCATCTAGCCCCAGTTCAAATGCTTCCTCTGGAAAGCCTTTCTTACCTGCCCTAGACTTACCTGCTTTTCCTGCGTGTTATTAGGGCACCTTTGTGCCTCATTTTTCCCACCCTGAAAGGAAAGGAAAACAGGCCTGTTGTATTTGTCAGCTATATCTGAGTAACCATGCTCCAGCCAGTGGTGAAAAGCAGCAATGCTAAGCTGGGCTCCACGGGAGAGGCTGGGCTGGAGTATCTCTGCTTCTGTGTCCCTTGTCCTGTTCCTTGGACCAGTGGACTATCCCAAGCATATCCTCATCACGCAATGGCAGGTGCCCACGAAGGCAAGAGGAACCCCAAAGGCTTCCCAAAGCCTCGGCCTGGAGCTGGCATGCATCACTTCACCCTATTCTATTGGCCAAAGCAAGTCCTAGGAACAGATTCAAAGTCAAGGGATGGGGCAATATATTTGCTCCTTATGGGAGATACTTCGAAGTCTTACAGCAGAGAATGCAAAGGTGGGGTGGGCAGACTTGGGCCTATACCAGTGTTGGAATCCTGGGCCCCCCCTGCTTATGAGTGTAGATGAGTCATTTCATCCCTCTGAACATCAGGGTCCTTATTTTTCAACAGTTGTTGTGAGAATTAGAAAAATTCCTTCATTTATTCACTCAGTGCATGTTTATTGAGCAACTACTCTGTGCCAGACACTGTTCTAAGTACTGAAAATACGGCAGTGAACAAAACGAATAATATGTGTAGAATGTTGAGTTTCCTGCCTGGCCCAGAGAGTGAGCCCCCTTCCCTCTCCTTGCCCTGCAGAAGTGGTAGCAGTCCCGTGATTAGCACCCATTGGCAACCCTGGTCAGGGCCTGCTCGGGTCTCTATCTCTCCACTGCTCCCTGGAACAGCTCAGGGCAGCCCCCCGAAGCTGCTGGGCTCCCTGCTGCCCCCAGGCCCTGCAGTTCCATCCCTCTGCCAGAATACCCTCACCCCCTTCACCTGACAAATTTCTTCTCCCCTGACTCAGCCGGGGCATCCTTTCTCTCGGGAAACACTCACCACACTGTATGTAACAGGCATAGTAAACCTTCCTGGGCAAAGGCCTTGTCCTGCTCATCCGCAGGTCCTCAGAGCCTGGAATGCAGCAGGCACTCAGGGTAAGTCCTGGTTTAAGAAGAGAGTAAGTAGATGAATGAGCGTATCGGAAATATCTTATCTGTACAGGGAGGCATAAGGAGGGCTCATGGGGCCATCAATGAAAGTAAAAGAAAAATGATGCCAGCTGCCTTTCATTGAGCATTTACTGCGTGCGTGCCCTGGACTGGGCCCTGGGGTGTAGTAGGACCGGGACCTTGCCCCCATTGGGCATCTGCAGCCAGCAGGTCACCTAGGAGAGCAGCAGCGCGGGAGGTGAGAGCACAGATCTGGAATCAGACTGCCCGGATTGAGGCCCAGGCCCCACCGGCTCCAAATCTGGCTGAGTCTGGCACTTTGCTTAGTTTGCTTTGCCTCAGTTTCCACCTCTGAAAAGTAGGATTATAATACTCTTGCTTCATAAGGGCGTTGGAAGAATTCATGGAACAATGTTTATTGGTCACTATGTGCCAGCCACTGGAGAGAGAGTAGGGAACAAAATAAAACCAGTGTGGGATCCAATAAGATGCTTGGTGGAAATAAGTTAGCCCAAGGCTAACTGCGTAGCGCACATCCAGTGTGTTCACAATCGTTCCTGTTGTCATCCAGCCCAATCCCGCCATTCGACAAATAAAGAAACTGAGGCCCAGAGAGGGCTACGTATTCACCCAAGGTAACAGCAAATTAGGGATGGAACTGGGACTAGACACATGTTGCCTGATGCCCATGCAGGGCTCTTTGTACTTCACCACCCACTTCAGCTCGGACGGGGGCAGCTGGGAGACAAGGCGCCTGAGAAAAGGGGGCGGGAGGCAGGGGGAAGTCGGGCCTGATCTGCCCTCGCTCCCCTCTCAGCTCACATGGACCTTGATTGAGTGATTCGGTTTCTGTCGTCATCACCCAATTGTCTGCACTGACGGAGCAGAGCTAACCCCAGAGTGCTGCTAATCCCATAAACCGTTCTCCCCAGCTCTGTCCCCCGCATGCATGTTGTCACTGGGTGCTGCTGGTGGCTGTGGGAGGGGAAGCTGCTAATTGACCTCCTAACTAGGCTCTGTGTAGCCTGCTGTGGAAATGGGCGTGCCTCCTGTATGCACGGGCACAGAGGAGCGGAGGCATCAGGGTGTGGGGTTCTGGCTGGGGTGGAGGTGCTGAGATGAGGGGGGAATGGACAGTCCACAAGGGGCACCTGCTGTGCATGTGGAAGGAAGCTTAAGAACCTTCTCGGCCCTTGTCCGTATCGGAGAGCAGGGCTCAGTGCCTGCCTGGAGTGAAACTCAAACGGCATGGCATGATTTTTGTCTTAACCTGAGACCTGGTCAGTGGGAAGGTGCGCATTTGAGGAGGGACATGCCTCCCCATCCTGAGCTTTCTGTGTCTTGCATGATCTGGGTCCTCCTGCTCAGAACTAAGCCTGCATCCCTTATATCACATGATCAGGCTAAAGTGGTTCTCGTTCCCTGATAACGACCTGCTACTTGAAGCTGAGGTCTTATGGGGACCACGTGTCAATTCAGTTGAATGGATTTAGGCTGGGATTTCTGCACTTGGCAACCTGGGGGTGGCAGGAGCGTGCAGTCTTGCACTGGGAAGAGAAGGCTGGGGCCAGTTCTCTCATCACAACACCTGGGCCACCAAGTCCCTTTGTCACAGCAGGGCTGTCCTTTCCAGCAAGTGCCAATTTCTAGCACTAGAACGGGAGCACCACACCAGCAGCACTCTGGTTTATTTGCAGCTATATCCCAGTCACCCAACAGAGCCCAGTGCACAGCAGGCCCACGACAAGTGTGTGGAAGGAGTGAATTGCTCATCTCAGGTGAGAGTGAGCTGCTCCTAGCCCAAGGGTCCTTCCGGGCCCTTTCTCAGATGAGGACCTCCAGGGCTGAAGGTCCTAAGGGGATAGCAGCAAGGCTCAGTTTGGGGACCCACTCATCCCCACCTGCTCAGGAGTGTCCCTTCTTCCCCCGGCCACCCCATAATCCTCCAAGAACCTAGAGACTTGAGTGAGAACAGTCCTGACCAGCATGGAGGGTGTGTGAGAGGCCTGTGGGTGTGGAGTCCAGGGAGGCCTGGACCGGCAAGTGTCAGCAAGACTAGGGCAGATGCTAGGGAGAAAGAAGCCCTTTGGCAGGTAATTTCCTAATTAGAAAAACAGGTGGCATGGACGGGTGAGTCCTACAAATTAACTCAGGTGACTCCTCTTGCCCTCCCACAGTGGCATGTGCCGAGCTCCAGGTGCCCAAAATCACCCATTTTCTTACCCAGAATCTTCGCGTTTCTCTGCGGGTATTTGGGTCCTTGTGACGTCTGCTTGGCAACCCTTCCAGACCTGCATTGGTGTAAATGACTTTGGTGCAGATGTGAACAAGAGCTAAGGTTTATTCAGTATCTGTGGGGGCCTCCAGAGCCCTCAGAAGAACCGGGTGGACAGGGTCACACGCCTTCTCTAGCGCCTGGGAAACCGGACTAAGATCCTGCTAAGCCGTGGTTCTCAGGTACCCCAGCCAGGAATGCTCATGCTGGGTTTCTCAGTTTGGGTGCCCCCCGGAGCAGACCCTGAGACAAGGATTTGAGTGTAAGCAGTTTATTTGGAAGGTTGGCTCAGGGAGGCGGGTGGGAGGGTGGTGAGACAGGGCAGCAAATGAGCGCAACCAGTAAAGGCTGGGTTTTCCAGTCAGTTACCCCGGGGCCTAGTGCAGCTTAATCCCGTTGGGGAACCCTGGCACCCACCAAAGGCACAAGCCTCAGAACTGCAGCACCCCGGGGGTGAGAGAGCTGGAGTACTTATACCCGACCCCGCAGGCACTGGCGAGGACCTCTGTCCTTGGGATGGGGTGTTAATTCCCTGCTACCTTGGGCCTCCCATGCGGGCAGGCAAAGTAGCTTTGGTGCAGAGACTCACTCAGGTAAAAAGAGACAGGTGCTGGCAGCTGGGAGTGGGGCACTGTCATGAAAAGGTCAGGGGCACATGGGCGGGTGTCCTCCACATCTGCTGCACGGGGCTGTGAACCTCAGAGAGTGTGACTCTCCCTTTTTGCACCAAATCCCACTGAATCACGCATTTTGCTTATTTTTTTCTGGGACTGCTGTTTGCAGGGACCGGATCAGCACAGTTTCCAACCTGGAGGTCCTTTTACCACGCCTGTGAGTCAGGAGCCACTAGCCTTCACTCAGACTGCATTCCGAAGAAGCTGACTCCTTTTAGCATGTGTCTGAGTGGGGCCGAGTTAGGAAGGTAAGGCAGAAGTAAAAATAAACGACTTAAGCTTGCCCAAAATAAAAGGCTTTTGGATTATCTGCTGTCCCCTTGGAGAGCGACCCTGACTGCCCCGTTTACCTCTGAGGAGTTCTACAAATGGGATCTCTAGCCAAGGACAGGGTGGGGGCAGAGCTGTAGAAGGAAAATGAGACATACTTTTGGAAATGGGAAATAGTTGGCAGCATTTCCCCCAGTCTGCTACTTCTCCAGGAAGTTCATAGGTATTGTGAAGATGTGAGGAGAGAGAAATGAAAAGAGTCGTGTGGCTAAGTTAGTTTGAAAATGCTGGAGTTGACAAAATGGAAACTTTATTTACTGCAGACCTTCTCAGATCCTTTACTATGCAAATCAGCATTGTGATTTTCCAAAAAAGGAATATCTATATCTATCTATATGTATACACACACCTATGTACAGGGTGGGGCAAAAGCAGGTTTACAGTTGTTCATATGGACAATAATACAATAATTAGTAAGTAATAATACAAGAATAAACTGTGTTCCATGTACTCACATCTGTAAACCTGCTTTTGCCCCACCCTGTATATAGTAAGTATGTATATGAATGCATGTGTGTGTGTTATCATTATCATTATTATTATTATTATTTACCCGAACTGCTTGGATCACGGAACCCTTCCTTTCATGCAGCGTTAGAGCTTGTGTGAGGGCAGTGTGGAATACCCTTTGGGGACGGCACTTGGCATTTTCCCAGAGCTTTTTTATACCAAATTCTCATCAAAGCCTATTAAAGACAGCAAACAGGACTGTGTCGCTTCTCAGCTTCAGATTCTTCAAGTTCACCAAGGCTGCTGGGCGATGCTCAGGCTTTCTTAGCCTGGCCACCACCCACCTCTCCCACGTCCTCTCTGGCCAGGCCCCTACTCCTGGATGCCCCTCAGGGTGGCCCTGAGCTGTCTGACCTCCGGACCTTTGCCTTGGTTGTAAGGGCCTTCCTCTAACGCCCTTCTGCTTGGTGAGCAACTGTTCATGTCTCAAGACTCATCCCAGATATCACTTTTAGGGAGTTTTCCTTGATCTGGCCACAGTCTTAAGGAGGCCTTCTTGACCACTTTGAAATTGCAACCCCGGTCCCCAGAGCTCCCTATTCCTCCGTCCTGCCTTATTTCTTTTCTTGACACTCATCACCTTCACACAGAATATATCATTACCTTATTTGTCTTGTTTACCATTTATGGTCTGTCTCCAGCCTCCAGCATGTTTGCTCCACAAGAGTAGGGGATATTGTTGTTCGTTCACAGGGCCTGGCACATAGTAGGTGCTCAGAAATACTTGTTAAGTGTGAGAACATGGTAAGCACTTCCTCAGAGGTTGTGCCCGAATTCCTTCAATGCACAACTATTACCAAATCGTTGGGCTTGCAAACAAATCATCACCATAGTGTCCTGCCTCTGGGCACACTGGCTTCTCCAGGGCACCTGCTCTGGGCACCACCTCTGCATCCCAGCAGTCAGCAAGTCCCTGTCACTGAGGACACACTTAACAAATGCTTGTTGCAAGCATCAGTCTTGAATTTTAGAAACAGAAAAGCCAGCTCTTCTCCTGGCTGAGCTAGGAGGCTTGGATCTTGGGGCTCCTGACCCTATCTAGCCCAGGGGCCTCTCTCTTTTATATACATATATCTTTATTTCAAAGATATATGTATATATATCTTTCTTCTCTTGATTTCAAAGAGAGGAAAGGAGAGGGAGAGAAAGAAATAGAAACATCAACGATGAGAGAGTCGTCATTGATCGGCTGCCTCCTGCACGAGGGGCCTCTCTTTTTATTTCTCTCTCACCCTCCAGCTGACTGTTGTCCCACTGGCTACAGCTGGCTTCTTCCTATGCAGAAAGTGGTCATGATTTTCTCTCCCCAAGGGCTCTGCAGAAAGGCAGGGCACTGGTGTCCTCCCAGTGGGTCTTTTCTGTCCTAATATGGCTCAGAAAGTGGGTTCAGGGAGCTGTGGGGCCCTGGGGAGATCTGAGGAGGGATCCAGGCTTTGCTCTGTTCATTTTCAATGAGGCTGAGTCCATATAGGCCCAGGGAGCGGATCCAACCGGGCTGAACAGGGCCCAGAACCAGGAGGGTGGGGCCTGGCCTGGGGACACAGACAGACAGTCTCTGCCACTGCAGTGTGTCAGAGATACTGATGGATATACTACAATATTTCACGGAATCGAAGACTCCTTTGATTAGAAGACAGCTATTTTTATACCCCTAAGAGAGAAAGGCGGCTGCTGACGAGACACTGACATGGCACTGATTGTAAGACGCATTCCGGGTACAGAGGTTGATGGAATGGGACATTGCTGTCCGCAGGAAGGGTGGCGGTGGGAGGTCAGTACCCACCTGGGCACGTGGGGAGGGAGGCTGGAGGCCTTGGGTTTCACAGGATGACACAGAGGCTGTTCGACTCTCCCCACTACTAACTTGTAGGGGAGATCAGGGCTTCTGGGGGGACTGCAGGCTGGTCAGTATGCACAGGACCCTGGGTCAGGTGGGGACATTCCCTGCTCAGTGGTCTAGGTCCCGAGGGCTCAGAAGTCCGGTTTTAGCCAGGAGTTCTGTGCTTCCCCATATGACTCTTAGACGCCCCTCACCCACCGCCCACTCGGCCCATCTCTCTGTAGCCACTGTCCTTCCCCCCCCTTTCTTTCCCCCCCATTCCTCTTCCTTTCTCCGTCTCCACCTGTCCTTCCTTCTTGTCAGTGACAGTTATGTTCTGAAAGCTACAGTCCTTGCATTTCTCCTTTCTAGAAAAGCCCGCCTCTGGCTGGGAAAGATTATCACCTTAACGCCTTGGCATAGCCTTCCCCCTCCCTCGCCCGCGTCTCTGCTTGGAACTGGCAGTGTCATCGGCTCCCTGCCCCCACACGCCTGGGTCTCAGTCACCTGTCGGTGGCTTCTCCCTCTCTAGCTTGTGTCCATGCTTCCTCAAATACCTGTCACGCCTCCCCTTGGAAACCCGCAGCGCCTCGCGGCTGCCCTGCGTCTCGGGCTGTACAGGGGCCGAACACCAGCTCCGGAGTCACATGGCCTGGGTTCCAATCCCGGTGTCAGTTACTAGTTGTGTGTCTCGGGGCAAGTTACCAACCCACCTGCTGCCCCCGCTTTCTGGGGACAGCAATGCCACATTTCACCAATTCTGAGATGTTTGCTTTCACACCCCTGAAATTGGAACACCTCCTGCCATCCTGGACATGCCAAAGTATAATTAGCAGAGAGATTTCTTTCTTGGAGATACCTAAACTAACAGTCCATCTTCTAATCTAAAGAGTCCTGGATTTGATGAAATGTTGTAATATCTATTTCAAGGGTGGTTAGGATTAAAATGAGCTAGCATATGAAAAGTTCTTAGCACAGTCCCTGACATGCAGTAGGTGCCCCATAAATATTATTATTGGCACAAGAGCGAATTCCATCTGCCCTTCACGGTTTCCCCAAGGTCTCCCCTCATTGTCTCCACTAGGGGGCAGGCCACCTGGCCTCCTTCTGACCCAAGTTAGCTCTGCCCTTTCTTCTTGCAAAGCGGAATCCTAGCCATGCTCTGGCTCGCCCTCTGATCTGTAGTTAGCCCCACCCCATCCAGTGTTGACCCAGGTGTTTGTGTAGCTTTCCTCTGTTTCTGTCGCGTAAATCACATCTTCCCAATGCTCCTGGGAGCTGAGTGCCCTGTCATTGTCACATACTTACTCCCTGAACTCTGCCTGCCACCAGCTGGGCATGAATAGACCATCACAGTGGCCTCCCGATCAGAAGGGCATCACTGCCTGCCCTTGCCCTGCTTTCAGTTCCTCCAACACATGGCCTCGCCTGGCGTTCCGGGCACGTCTGTTGGCTTATTACTGGCTTCTCATGCGAGAACGTGAACTCCCTGGGCAGTGGCCTGATTGCCTCACTCATCACTGCGCCCCAGCTCCCAGCCCAAGACCTGGCATGACGTCAGTTCTTAGTAAATGTTCATGGGACTAATATGTACGTTCTTGACCACCAACTGGTTTCTTGACCAGCGGAGGGCAGAAGATTTGGTTTGGGGGTGGTGACCCAGCTTCCTGCAGACTGAGGGTGACAATCAGAAAAGAGATAGGGGCTCCAGACCACCAGGGGCAGCATTGTTGGGGGTGCCCAGCCTTGCCTGGATTGATGCTGTTCTCATTTGATCTTCATGAGAATTCCTTCATGGCAGGAGAGGTAGCAGGGCCCTGAGGAGTCAATGATGTGCTCTAAGGATGTGGTTTCCAAACTTCTTTGACCACGTCCTGCAATAATGAGTGCAAGTCACATCACAACCCAGTTGCCTGGCACGCACACACATGCACACGCGCCTCTGATTCTGCAGCACTGTTTTCTGTGCCATTTGATCCCATTCTGTGCTCTCGTTAGGTTTCCATGCCAGACGCGACCCACTACATTGAGTTCATTGAGAACATGAGGAATGTGGACACAAAGCCTGCATTTTTTCCAACGAGCACCCCCCTGGGAGAACAGGGACAGAAACTCCCATGTATAAAGAGAGAAAGATTATTCTTAGAAAGCAGGTGGGAGGCTCCATCAGCGCTCGGGAAGGAGGTTCTGGGTGTGTCGCCCCTGGCTGATCGTTTAGGAAGAGAGAGGCCGCTTTGCCTGAGCTTGAATGAAGGGCAGTGAGGGGTGAGCGATGAGTGAATGACACTGTGGGTGGGGAGACTATGCCACACTGGTTGCCATGGTCCTTAGGAGGAAGGGATTTCACAGTCCCCAGATGGAAGGAACTGCCATCTCCCAGGCCGGTGCTGAGACGGGGGGATGAGTGGGAGAGTGGAGGCTTTGGGGTCTGGAGCTCGGTGCTTCTGCCATCACTGTCACTATCAGTTATAGCAGCATCTTGGAGCACCTATGAAGCACGAACTTCATGCCCGGCTCGGCTTTAAGAGCCTTACACCTAGTAGGCCTTTTACTCTTCACCCGAACCCTGTAAGATAGATACCCTTATCAAGCTCGTTTTCAAGAGAGGAAACTGAGGCACAGAGGAGTAAAGCAACTTGCTCAAGGTGACCCGCTAGTTCACGGAGCAGGGATTTGAATCTAAATGGGCTCCAAAGCTGCTGGAGGCTCAGTGGTGGGGAGCAGAGCGTCTCTGGGCACAGGGCAAGTACCTGGGCCCTCCTGGGTGGATCCCCCTCCCCCACTGCAGATCAGGCCCCTCTGGAAACTCCACAACTCCTAGCAGAGGAAGGAGAGCGAGCTTGGCTGATGACATGGCTGAAGTGGGGGGCTGTGGGGTGGGAGAGGGGCAGAGAGGGGCCCTTGAATGAGGTAGGGTAGGATGGCCCCGCAGGAGGCCGAAGCCTGCTTTGCCCCTTTCCCATGGCCTGTCCTCGGACAGGAAAAACAAGAGCTGTTAGAATTATAGAGTGGTTCCAGGTGCCAGCACTGTGCATGGATTGTCAGATCCAAGACTAGGAGGAAGTAGGGGCTCAGAGGGCAGGTAACTAGCTCAGGGTGACAGCCAGGGAAGGGCCAGAGCCAGGTTTGGATGCCTACTTAACCCAACTCCCAAGCCTCTACTCTCTCTCACGTGCAGGTTAATGGTCCACTCCATGCCTCGGTGTCCTCACCTTTCCAATGAGGAGAGAGGCTCCCACCTTGAGGACTGTTATGATAGTCAGCAGGTATCTGGCTACTAAATGTTCCCAGCCATTGTTCATCTTTCTGTCATTGGGGCATCAGGAATCAGAATGCCTGGCTCTGAGCTGGGGCTTGAGGTTTAATCAGAGTCAGACAGAATCTGAAATCTCCTGGGGCCTGAGCACTCGGCGTGTATATCACCAAGGGTCCACTGGAGGCATGGCCAAAAGGAGAAGTCAAGACGAAACAAGACACCGCTGGCATTTCTCGGCACTTGCAACGTGCCGGGCCCTGGGCTAGACACTCCTTATGTTCTCATTTCCATTTCAAGACAAGTCAGTGAGAAGCATCATTCTGTGCAATTTTCAGATGAGAAAACTGAGGTTCAAAGGGTCTCAAGAAACTGCCCAGACTTAAGCCGTTTGGCACTGAGGTTAAGAGCAGGGGCATCCAGGCCCCACCAGCAGCGGCTGTGTTGCTGACCTTCTCTGAGCCTCGGATCCTGAGGATGGAGCCCGCCTCAGCAAGTCATGCGGATTAGCAGGAGGTGCTGAGTGCTCAGGGCTTAGCGCACGTCTGACAGAGGCCAAGCGCACAGTAAATGGTTACCATCGAAAGCCCATCTGTGTTTTGTTAGGGTATAGAAGACGGGGGAAGAAATCTCTTTAGATCTTGAACTAACCAAGGCGATGCCAGTGTGGCCGGGGGGGGGGGGGGAATGGTCGGACGCATTAGTGAGCATTTATTCAGAGCCCGCCCTGCGCAGTCAGTTCAGTTCAGGCTCTTGCTGTCTGGCGGAGGTGCTGAGCGGAGCCTCGCAGGTATTGAACCCTGGCTCCTGACTCCACGTGCAGGGTTCAGGGTGTACCCCCTCACACACACGCAAAGGGAGCTGCCCCAGAATCATTATCACTTAGACATCACCCCCTGGCTCATCAATTGTCATGCTTTTAAAATTAATAGTGGTACTTGATCTGCCTAGTGCTTTATAATTTCAACCCATGTTCCCCTTTAAGGTATAAAACTTAAAAATTCTGTGATCTTTTCCTTTGAGCTTTACATCCCCACTGGGTGAATTAGGGACAGTTAATCCCATCTGGCATCTGAGGAAGCTAAGGCTCAGAGAGTGGAAGTGAGCCCCCCAAATTCTCGAGACTGGTTGCTGAAAGTGTGGGGGCTGGAATCCAATCTCCTGAATAAGTAATTCTCCCTGTCCCATTATGGCTCCCTCTCAAAGGGAGGCATGGCTAACCCATGCTGTGGGGACAGTGACATCTTGAAAGAGGCATCTTCTAGTAGGGCTGGGACGGCACTGCTCGACATTTGGGGCAAGCTGTCTGATTTGCAGGGGATATAGGAACACGCCTGGGGACCTGCCAGCATGCTGGCACCTTCCCAGGGACTAGACATACTGTACTCACAACCCCAGACGCCAGCTGAATGGAAGGCGAGGTAAGCCTGAGAACGGTTCTGGGCTCTGCGGGTATCCTTGCTTCATGATTTTAGACCACATGGGGTGCAGGTGTGCTCTGTGCACACAGCTGCCGGGGGAGGGGGGGTCCTTTTTTTTTTTAACAGTTCCATTCATGCTTCAGAGAGTGAGCAAGTTCATTCTAGTCCAAACTCTGCCTTCAGCTCAAGTTTCCGTGCACATCTCTGCAGGAGACAATGAGATGTATCCGGATGACTTTAATACTGGCTGGCAATTGCCTGGGTAAAGCCATGGTGCACGGCCAGGTTCCCTGGAAGGCAGCTTATCCGCAGAGAGAGGAGGCCAGGTGTCCGCACCCATCTGTTGCTGGTGACTGGTGTGGCCACGCGTCAGGCCTCTGCCTGCCTCCCGCACAGTGAGGCTGCTGGACTGAGCTACTCCCCAAGGTTCCCTCTGGCCCCTCAGAGCTCGGCTCCAGCCTGCAGGATCCTGGATATTGATATGGGAAACGATTTGGGGCCATTTGCTTCAGTGGTCAGTTGAATGTGACCCTTTAATGTCTAGGTCTCATGGGCCCCGACTCCCTCGCGTGTCTGTACGTCTTGGGACTCTAGCTGACCTGCTTGCAGAGATGGCCATGCTGAGGAGATCTGTCCTGGGGAGAGTCACAGCTGGGCCCCCCGATCCCTGTTAGGAGGCATGACATTAAGAGAGAGTGGGGAAGATCAGTCATCCCTGTGCAAGGGGAGGTCCCACAGCCAGCCCCACTGAGTGCCACCCTCCAGGCCAGCTGCCCTATGATCCCAAGCCAGCGCCCTGTCAGTCGGAACCCCGGGGTGCTCAGCCTCTTCCCAGCCAGGCAGGGGGAGGCTTTTGTGTGACGGCTCCCTGACTTTGCATTTTAATTTTCAAAAAGAAATAAATTCTCTCCAGCCTCAGCTGTAATTGACTCTGGAGTTGTGACTTTGTCATGCAAATGGTTATTTGTGGACTTTTAGAAAACTGCCTCTTGGAGCAAAATTATATACTTAGAGACTTCCGCAGCCATGGACGCCGGGCCCAGCAGACCCTAATGATTCTCTGGGTGCCGTTAGGGTATAACATGAAAATGCATATTTAGAGGATGATTAGAAAGCAAACGAGCATGCCTGGCGAAATTCCTCGTGGAAAATGGTGATCAGGCTCATTGCGAGACTATTTCCTCATGTTAGGATCTCACCGACCAGCCCCCGCCGCCTGCCCCGCAGAGCCCTTGGAGGCCCACTGACAGATTATAAACAATGACAGACACAGGCTTGAAGAAGGGGGAGAGACCCACAGGGCTGCTCTGTCCCAGCCAACCTGCTGGCCACTTAGCTGCAGCGACCAGAGGGATCTGGGACCATTCTCTCCAAAGAACCAGGTGCGTTTTCTGCACCCCCCGGCCCCCAATCCGGGCCACCATCACATACATGCCCTGAAAGCAGCTGAATGTTAAATGGCTTTGGCAGTAAATTCGGGGCTCTCACACCAGGTGGGGAGGGTGGTCCCCGGAGCTGGGTCCTTAGTCTTCAGTAGGGTTTGAGGCCTGGGTTTCAGACACAGTGCTGCCACTCAAATATTCCCAGTGTGCCTGTGGTCATTGTAAGTCACACACATGTGAAATGGAGATACTAATACCAATGTAATCCTGCATATAAAAGAGCTTTGGAAATTGTAAAGGGCTAAAGAGCTAGGCTGTCATAACTCCCTCTGTGTCTGTTTCTTGGTCTTGGTGAAAGCGGGTGCTCTCTTGCTGGGCTCCAGGTTCCTCCCCTGCGGGGTGGCTGCCCATCACCCACCTCTGGACTATTTCTTTTCCACTTTCACTGTCCTTAGCTCTGGTGGATTTCTGTGGGAAGAAGGCTTGGACGATGCTTCTTACCTAATTCCTATTCCCACTGTCATATGGGTGGTACCCATCCTGAGTTCCTCACGAGCCCACTTCTTTAGAATGACAGCCATACTTTATTGTGACCAGAGAATTGGCTAGAGACACACTTTATGGAGCACTTAATATGCGCCAGCACCATGATAGGACCTTGCTATGTTTTATGTCTCATTTAATATTTACGATAGCCCTATGATTATTCTAATTTACAGATGAGAGAAGTTAAGCAATTTGCCCAAGGTCACACCACTAAGTGACTGAATCCAGAGCCCATCTAAAAATTCCAGCTTTAACCATTAAAGCTATAGACCCTGCCACATATGGGCCAGATGCAGCAGCTGGCTTGGGAGTTCAGTTCTTCGCAGGTCTGTCCTGCAGTGTGCATCCCGTCTTTTCTGGGGAAGGCCCTCTCCCCAGCCCCAGGCACGTTCACCTCTATTCCTGAACTACCTCTTCCCTCCGTAATCCCACGTTTCCTCCAGTGACTTCCCCATCTTTCTCCGCCCCTGCACAAACACCTTAGAGCTGGCTCTTGCCTGCCTCTGTCCCAGAACTCCCCGACCATCCTGAGTTACCTTTCACTCTACCTTCCAACGTAAGGGCTCTTTCTAGGGTCACCAGTGGCCTCCATGTCTCCAAAGCTTTGACTCTCCTGCCCCCTCCATCCTACCTGGTGCACCTTTTTATCTTCACCTCCAGGGACACGCCTTGTCCAGGTTTCCTCTGGAGCCTTTGGCTGCACCTTGGCCGACTCATTGGTGTTGGTCAGCACAAGGCCAGGTCCCCTGCTGTCTCCCCAGGTGATCTCATATTGTCACTTAACACCGTGGGGCTGCAGGCGGTGGGTTGTCTCCCGAGGAGGCCGCACCCTCTCAGGATGTCCACTGGGTGCAGCACAGGGCCGACGTGTAGAGTCAGGACGAGCTCAGGAACTCTCCATGGAGCTCCACACCTGTACGCTCAGCTGCCTGCTCAACATCTCCTCTTGGATGTTCTAAAAGTACCCCAAACCCCACGTATCCACAGCAGAACTAGTGGCCTTCTGACAGTGGCGGTCTCCTTGCAGTGCTCTCTCCTAGCCAATGGCACCACCGTCCATCCCGCTGCCCAAGTGAGAAGCTGAGGGTCAGCACTGGCAGTTCCCTCTGTTCCCGCTCCACAGTCAACCCCTCACTGCCACAGGTCAATGTCACCTCCCGAATGGCATTGCATTCACGGCTCATCTCCTGCTCTTCCACCCCAGCCTCCCACGGGTCTGGTGGCTGATCTTGTCCTGCTCAATCCATTCCCCACAGCACTTCACATACACCCCACTCTCACCCCCTGGAAACATTTTTTGGGGTTTTTCTGTTGCTTTTGATCATTTCCCAAATCCCTGACATGGTCCTCAAGGCCACATTGACCCCCCCCCACCTTGTCGCACACTCTTCCTCCTCTCCCCTCCCTGAGCCCCAGCCACGTGGTCCCCCTGGCCTCTGAGCCCGGAGCACACACGCTGCCTCCCTCCGCAGTCCTGGAACCTGCTGTTCTCTGCCCAGAAGCTCTCGCTGCTTGCCAGCCCCGTCTCCCAGTCTTGGCTCCTTTGTGATTTTCTCTGACAGACGCTGGCCCTGCTTTCAGACCCCTTCCCTCGTCTGTAAGCCTTGTCCCGAGGGGGGGTGTGGACTGTTCCTGTCCCCTCGCTGGACTCTGCTCCCGGGAGCAGGCAGCCCATCTGTCCCGTGCCTGGCCCAAAGTGTGTGATCTTCCCTCACTCTGCAGATCTTAGCTGAGAGTCAGTCACTGTTCTGGGCTCCGGGGAAACGAGAGTGAACAGAACAGACACGTAGTCCTGTTCAGAGAACGCTCACCAGGCCTGAGTAATGTGGCCTTTTGTGCCTCACCTTCCAGTTCCCTCTCTGTGTCCCCCAGGAAGGACAGGAGCAGGAGCCAGAACCTGGCTGTGGCCTCCAATTTCCATTCTGCATCTCAGTTCCCCGCCCCCTTAAGCTCCTCCCTGACGCCCTCAGGGATCACTTATGTCCAGGGTTCCAGTGCTGGCTGGGCCTCCCTGGGTCTCATAGTATAAGCTGGTCTCTGGGCTCCGGCTTCCTCATCTGGAAAACGGGGGTGACGATGCACCTATAGGGTTGCTGTGGAAACTGATGAAGCTGCGTACATGGGGGTGCTCTGAGCCCTTAGGGCCCCTTGCAGATGGAAGGGTTCTACTTTTACAGTGTTGCCCCTTAAATAAGGGCTGCATGTGGCATGTTCTGTCTCCCGAGGAGGTCACACCCTCTCTGGGTGTTCACGGGGCTCAGCTCAGGGCCAACGCTGGCCGCTGGCCTATAGAGTCAGGACGAGTTCAGTGAAGGAACTGATAATAAAACTACCCTGTGGGCACCTTCTGGGCCCCGGTTTCTCTAACTTCACTCCCCTGGGTCAGGCTCCCTGATTCTAGCCGGGCTTCTGGCCTCACCGGGCGGCATTCACCCGGCTGCCAGGCCTCATCTTCCCACAGTCCCAACCGAGGGGACCCCGAGCCAGGGCACCGGGGCCGGGAGAGGCACATCGGCCAGGCTGAGGCCACGCCCTGAAATGCTTTGGTCTAGAGTCTCCCAGGTTAAAATTTTAATTCAATTATTTAAAAAACAATGCTTACTGTAGAGAATTTAGAAAATTCAGGTACGTATAAAAAATCGCCCATAATTTCATTATCCTACGTAATTCTGTTAACATTTTGTCCTTTCTCCTAGTCATTTTTAATGAAAATATTACATGTCATGTAATAAAAATTATATAACATATCATGTTATACCATATAATTTAATTCAAATAGTTTAATTAACATTTTATATAATATAATTAATACTACATTTTACTTACTGTAATATGATTACTTAATATAACAATTATAAATTATTACAGTATTTTATATAATATAGTTAATATAACATTTTAATTAAAATATATAATAGTAAAAATTTTTAAATTGTTATACACACACACACATATAGAGAGAGAGACTGTCTGGTTTTGCTTTTTTCAATTAACATTTTATGGTGTTCATTTTCCCATGCTATTAAACTTCTTTAAAAACATCATTTTTAATAGTTGTCCCTGTATTATCAATAGCTTTTTCTAATCAATAGAACAACTTTTTGTTCAAAGCATAAAATGCGAAAAAACACAGAAATGTACCAAAGGAAAAGCAACCCGGGCCCGTAACTCACATGGGCACGGACAAGGCCGTGGGCCTTTGGCACGCGTCCTTCCTGTCCCGCAGTGCTGGCTGTGACAGTGTTGGGCGTCCGTAGCTCCGAGGCCGGCCGCTTTTCTTCGGGATGTGCACAGCCCCGCGCTTGTCCCGTTCACCGTCGCTGCAGCCCAGGCGCTGTCCGGATTACTCACCGATGCCTGATGGGCGGCCCTCGAGGGTCCTTGCATTTTTTGGACATTATAAGTAGCACTGTGATTGCCAGTCTTTGTGTACAGCTGTGATTATTTCCTGGTACGTGGCTGCCTTCACTCCTTTCCAGAATATTAAGAAGGGACTAGTTACAAAGGTGTGGGCAGAGTTGCCAGAACCAGCGGGGTGTGAGCCCTCCAAAGACCAGCCATGCTGGGGAGCCATTAGCTACCTGCCCCCGGCCTGACGGGGTAAGGACAGGAAACGCAGGTGAGCTGCTGAGGCCAGAGGGAGAGCGGACAGAAATATCCGACCTCACTCTCCTCCCTGACCTCTGGTACCTCCCATTGGCCAACCCAACTGGAAATGGGAGAACAAGGGGCCTGGGGGCTGTGGTCCGCAGAGGCCAGCGGCCTCCTGGAGTGCAGAGCTGGGTGAGGACCGCTAGAGAGAGGAGCTGGAGGGGCCAGCAGCATTGGGAGGGCCCTGTCCCCAGTGGGGGGACCTGTCGAGCTAGGAGCGCTTCCCCTTCTGCCCCTCCCACAGGCAGGGAGCTGGATGCCACATGTCTGTCTGTAGAGCCTGGCCAGGGATAAGGGCAGGAGACTGACAAGAGCCAGCATCTGAGAGCTGGCCAGGGCCTCCTCTGAGTGCAGTAGTCTGATGAGTGATATATAGACTTGTTTACTTTCCCAGCAGCCCTAGGAGGTGAGTGCTGTTGTTTTTCCCATTTTACAGATGAAGAAACTGAGGCACAGAGAGGTTTAAGTCTTGTTCTCACAGGTAACAGAGGCAGATCTGGGTTCTAAACCTGGGTCCATGGCTCTGAGTCCACCCCCTGGACCACTAGGGAGTCAGCAGGTCCCCCCTCATTCCAGGATCAACAGAAGGTCCAGTGTATCGACTTCCTCTCTGCCCACTCTTTCTACTGCCACTGCCTTCATCAGGGGCCAAAGAGAACCCCCCTCCGCATCCTGAAAGGGAGCCCTGCAAAGCCCTAAATCCGCCCCAGTTGTATTTTCTCTCTAATCTCGGAAAATAAAAATTGCTGAGTGCCTGCTATTTTCCCTGAGTCTGTAGCACAAATCTTCTCCTGGGCTCTGACCCTGGAAGTCAGCTTTCTGCCCAAAGCACATTTTTACAGCCAAGTTATTTCTGATTCTTTAAAAGCAAAAGCAGAAGCAAAAAAAAAAAAAATGTCTGGAAGGAGCAGGCTCTGTTGTAATGTAATGTCTCAGCAAAAATGCCCAGCCGGCCGCTGGGCCTGCACTTGGCTCCTGTCCTGACCGCAGGAGCCGGGAGATGACTTGAACAGCATGTGGGGAGCTCGAGGCTGCAGGCAGCCCCTGGCACTTTAATTATTCCAGGGACATGATAGAGTGGGGTTTAGATGATGCGATGCTGAAAGGAGAAGAACATGCAGCCGGGGAGAGGACTGGACAATTACAGATCTGACTTTGAACTTGGAAGGGCCTCACACTCCATCCTAAGTGAGCTGCTTCCTGGGGCATCATGAAAATGCTGTGACTGGATTTGTATCCAAAATCATGAAGAGCTGTGTGTGTGCATGTGCACATGTGTGTGCATGCGTGCATGGTGCATGTGAAGTTGTTAGGGCTGCCTGTGAGTGTCCCTTAATGGGTCTGTCGTGAGGGTGGGAGCCACGCTGGTCCCACTCACCTGTGTCTCCACCAAGCATGCTTCCTGGAGTGAAGCACGTGCTCAGTAAATGTTTGTCCAGGGTCTCTGTGAGCACCTGCCGGTGTGAGTGTCCCGTGTGCAATTAGAGGGGCGTGTCTGTGCATCTCTGTAGCTGGCACATCAGGGTGTCCCCCTCCCGAGGGCAGGGATCTTGGCTGGCTTCATTCACCGACATCCCCCAGGCACCTGACGCAGTGCTTGTGGGGTGCCTGTCCTTGTGGGGTGGCAGTGCTGGCCTGAGCCTGAGCACGTGTGTGAGAGAGGCCATGTGTGAGGACGTGTGCCTTTCGGTGTCATGGTCCCTGGGAATATCAGGGTTGGATGTATGGGAGTTTGGGAGCGAGTGTACATGCTTGTTTTTTAAGATATGGGAAAAGACCTATGTGCAGACAGAGACGTGGTGGCGGCTGGAAACAGAAAAAGCAGAGAAATAGCTAGAGATGTCTTTATAAATGAGTCAGGGTCCTCTCCCGGAGGCTCTGGCCTCCCTGCTCATGGCCCTGGCGTGTCTGGATAGGGGTCTTAATTGTAGACCCTTCAGTCACAGATGCAGCTTAGATTCAATTATTAGGAAGGACCTAAGGACGGAAGACTGAACTTTTGGTCAGAGACACTCATTTCTTACTGCTGTGGCGGTGACAGACCCTTCCGGCTGTCTCGCATCTTTCATCTACACTTTCAGAGCCATTTCTCCACTCAGCCTCTCCAGGCTCCCCTGCGGTGATGCGCCTTTAGTGTAGACACAGGTCAATGGACACACTGTCATCAGTCAGTGTTCCTTCTGGACAGTCTGGACCTATCCCCCCATCCTGCTCCCCCAAGTCTTCACCCTGCCCCCATGCCCCTGGTCCCTTGGCACCCCAGCTGGCACCCTGGTAAATGATTCTCTCCTTTGTCAAGGTCAGCTTCGCCTCAGGACTGCTCCCCAACAGTAAGGATGATAAATGGCTGTTGTGGCCAGAGACTGGGGAGGTGACATTTCTCTAGCCTTCCAAGAATCCCTTGTGTGCCCGCTGTTGTCGTCCCAATCTTGCTTCCCGGGAAGCCCAAGGCCGTCTCTGCAAAGGCCAAGCATCAATCCTGGGGAAGGCGGGCAGTGGGTGGGTGGGTGAATTGGCAACTCTAGGGCACCTGCGCCACAGCCGCCTCCAAGCAGAGGAGGAAACTGAGGCATTCTCTGAAGCACAGGGGATTCATTAGGTCTAATGTGATGAATGGCTCCCAGAAAGGGAGAAAACAGAGGCTTAGGCCACGCCTGCTGGCAGGCAAAGCCGAGGCAGGCTGGGGACAGGCGTCGGGGCGGGGTGGAGGGGAAGCTCAGAGCACAGAGACTGAGGCCTGGTAGAAAAGACCGGGAGGAGCAGGGACTGAGGAGGCCCACAGCACGGGCCCAGCTGGCCTGGAGGGGATGCTGGAAGGGAGGGTGCAGGGGTCCTCGGTGGGTGAGGACAGAGGACTGGTCTGCTGATGAGGTCAGGGTTGGGGACATCCAGAGGAACTGCAGAAGGGGCTCTAAGGCTGGGGTAAGGTGCAGAAGCAATGGTGAAAATGAAAGGCAAACAGACTCCTGAGAGAGATGGGCTGGTGGGAATGGGACCAAGAGGTTGTCACTTTGGGGTGCTATACAATCCCTTACTCTTGGATGTGGGCGCTTTCTGCAGAGCTGGGTAGAGACCGATGCATCTCCTTGGTGCTTTATAGTTTGCAAAGCTCTCACGCCCAGTAAACTTATACCGGCCCCTGGAGGCACTTCAGGTACTAGAACTCTTACAATTAGAGATGGGGAAGGCAGGGAATGATGAACTGGCTTCTCGAGGCCAGGCAGCAGGGAACTGATGATCTAGGACAAGTAGTCAGTCAGGTGTGCTGAATAAGCACCTACTGTGTGCCAGGTGCTGTTTAGGTGCTAGGATCAGAGTTAGGAACCACACAGATGGATCCCTGATCACACCCAAACATCAGTAAGATGCTTCTCAGTACCTATGAAGAAGATTAAATAGGCTAGTGGGAGGTGATGGCAGGACAGTGGGCTCGGGAATGGAGCCCTTTGACCAGAGTGGTCAGGGAGGCCTCTCTGAGGAGGTGACATGTAAAATGAGATCCAAGTGATAAGGGGTGAGCTTGTGAAGACTAAGGCAGGGTCCGAGCAGAAGGAAGAATGAATACAGAGATCCCAAGGCTAGAATGGGTTGCAGCCAGGGTGTCTGGAGCTTCCTGATCAAAGGCAGGGCTGGGGAAGGCGAGGCTGGTGGGTGGGCAGGGGCTGAATCCTGGAGGAGCTGCAGGCTGCAGTGAGGACTGTGGGACAGCAGCAGCCTCTGAAAGGTTTTAAAACACTTGACTGACCTGACCTGATTCTGGTTCAGATGGATCCCTCCGGCTGCTCTGTGGAGGACAGCTTGGAGGGAGGCCAAGATTAGGGGAAAGAGATAAATTAGGAGATAAATGTGTGGCCCAGGTGAGAGGGGATGGTGATCTAAGCCAGGCAATAGCAGTGGAGATGGTGAGAAGGGACAGGATTCGGTATTTTGGAGGTAGAGCCCACAAGACTTAGTGACGGATGGGACATTTGGTATGAGGGAATGAGAGGAATCAGGAGGAGCTAGATGGGTGAACAGAGGGGCATTTTGGAGATGGGAGAAGCTCTGGGGGGGGGGGCAAATTTGGACTGGGAAAAGGGAATTTATTGTCCTGTTTTGGTTCAAGATGTTCCAGTGGGCCCCGAGTGAAGACGGCAAGCTGGTAGTGGGGTGTGCAATTCTGGCATTGTTCAGTGGAAAGGTCTGGGCTGGAGGTAAAGTTTCAAGAGTCTTCATCAAACAGAAGGATATGACTAGATGCGATCATCTGGGAAGAGAGCGTAGACACAGGCGAAAAGAGGGCTGAGGACAGAGCCAGGGCAATATGCGACAAAGGTCTAAGAGCTGGCAAAGGAGCTTAGAAGTAGCACCATGAGGTTGGGGGTGAACCAAGCAAGTGAGACAGGAAGAGTGTTGTAGGAAGGACACAGGGTCGATGGTGTCAAATGCCATGGGGAGGCCAGGTTAGGAGAAAACAGAGAACTGGCAATGGGCTTGGAGATGTTGGAAAGTCCTTGGTGACCTTGACCTTGACCAAAGCTTTTTCCATGAAGAGGCAGGGATCGAAAGCCCAAGCTGAGGAGCGTTGGGGGTGTGTGAAGCAGTAGAGAGAGTACCCACTAGCAGATCTTTTACTGGGAGACAGGACAAGCAAAGGCCTGGGAGGGCCTGGGAGGCAATGTGCGGTCAAGGGAAACCTTTTCTTTGATGATGTAAACTAGTAAGACATGCTTGTTAATGGGAATGATTCTGTGGAAGAGACAGTAATGATCCAGGGCGCAGAGGGAACAGTTGCAGGAGAAAGTCTTTCAGAAGATGAGACCAGATGGGATCCTGTTCACAAGTGGAGGGCCTGGTCCGAGAAATTGAAAGGATTCCCCCCCCCCCCATTTTAACAGAAAGGAAGGCAGAAAATGTGAGGACAGATGCAGGTAGGGGGGTGAACTAGGGGTAGGAAGAAGAGACAGGTCTCTGATTTCATTCATTTCTCTATGAGGTATACACCAAAGCTGTCATCTGGTGAGGGGGACAAGCAGATAAAATGATGACTTGAGAAATGAGAGAAATTTTTGAAATAATTTTCTTGGAGAGCTGGAAAGCAGATTTACTAGGTAGGAAGGTAAAGAAATATTACCTGGCAGAGCTCAACGATTGCCCAGTCGGAACTTGAACCACTCACCATGGCTGTGTGGGATTCTCTAGACGGCCCTGGATAGCAGTCAGCTGATGGGAAGCAGGTGCCAAGTAAATGGATGGTTGGGTTTAACCAGGGTTGGGTTGTTTCAGGATGAGTAAGAAGGAGGGAAAGGGGGCCTGGGCATGGCTCAGCTGTTGAGCGTCGACTGAGGATCCAGGAGATCCGGGTTTGATTCCAGGTCAGGGCACATGCCCGGGTTGCGGGCTCGATCCCCAGCAGGGGATGTGCAGGAGGCAGCCGATCAATGACTCTCTCACCGTTGATGTTTCTCTCTCTCTCTCCCTCTCCCTTCCTCTCTCTGAAATCAATAAAGAAATATGTGTGTGTGTGTGTGTGTGTGTGTGTGTGTGTGTGTGTGTGTATATATATATATATATAAAGAGTTCTAGGAAAAGTATGGTCATGTAGCTGGACCGTGAAATCTGGGCTGAGTAATGAAGGGGAATATGAACGGTGTCTGTCAATAGTGAAAGAGGTGAATGGATTGGGGAGTCCTAGTCAGTGAGAGAATTATTAGCATAGGAGTCCTAGAGCTCTACAGGGCATGGGAGTCAGAAAAGGGGACCCTTAAAGTCAAGGATTCAGAAGTGCCGTAGTTACTGGTGAGGCTGAGGTCTCTGGCTGCCTGTGAAAGGCGGAGAAAAAGCGCAGGAAGCATCTTTGGTGCTAAGGTGGGGCAGTGAACTGGGAGGCCAGGTGCTGACTGGGGCACCTGCGGGGATACTAAAAATGTTGAGAATGATGCCAGGGGGAATGGCGGGGAGAGAGAGACAAGAGCCAAGTTCTGAAGCCATCAATCGGTGACTAATCTTTAATTCTTAGAATGTCAACGTCATCTAGTGAAGTGGTTTTAAACGATTTGTAAGAGTCTCAACGCTTGTTTACAGGAAGCACTCTGAAGCAGCTTGAACAAACAGCAGCAGTGAACGCACATCTGCTGTTGGAAAGGGGCTGGGAAACTGAGTCCCTTACTCTCTCCACTCCTCTGAGGGCCCTAAGTTTGTTTGTTTTTAAAGTATGTTTTTATTGATTTCAGAGAGAGGAAGGGAGAGGGGGAGAGAGAAACATCAATGATGAGAGAGTCATCAGTCAGCTGCCTCCTGCACGCCCCCTGCTGGGGATCGAGCCCACGACCCAGGCCTGTGCCCTGACCGGGAGTTGGACTGTGACCACCAGGTTCATGGGTCAATGCTCAACCACTGAGCCATGCTGGCCGGGTCTGAGGGGCCTTTGAGAGGGTTCCATAGCACTTTCCTTGGCACAGGGCTAGAAAACCACCAATTGAATCCAATGCCCCTTATTTTACATGAGGAATCCAATATTCCTTATTTTACAGGAGTGCTCCTTCTCCAAGGTCAGTCTGGCTGTTAGGTCAGAGACAAGAACAGATCCTGGGCTTCATCGCTACGCCAAGCCTGCTTTCCATTCTGTGTCAGTTTCCCCTGAAGTTCTTACACTGTGTTGTAAACGCAGGACTGACCACAGCTTTAGCAGGATGCTCCTCTCCAGCCCATCCCTAGGGAGATCCTTTTCATTCTGTCCGGCCTTTGTCAGAACTGCAGGGCAACCCTGTCCTGTCCTTACAGAAGGCTGGCTCAGGTGGAAGCCAAGCTGGATGGCTGAGGGACTGACCTAGCAGTAGAGTCTGCCCTTGGGGGTCAGATCAGGGTTTAAGAGTAATTGCAACCTGGGACTTGGCCATATCTGGGCTTCTAGAGCTTCAACTGGATGTGGGTGAGGCAGGATCGACCCACAGGCTGGAAGTTAGTGCCCAGGGGTGAGGTCAGCATCCAGCTAAGTGGACTGTCCAAATAAGACATCAGCGTGGCCAAGAGGCAGAAGTCAGCTGCAAGGTCGTGGGACGGAAACCAGACCCTGAGAGATGGTGAGGAAGGTGCTGGGCAGGGCTATGTATGGAAGCGCACATCCAGTCCAGCAGGTTAAGCCCAATAATGGGGGTGTGGAGGCAGAAGGCAGTGCTCAGAGCCAACTGATCTTCCTTCATGGCTCTGAGCCATCTGCGCATGCACAGCGGAACCCCACCTGGCCTGGGATGCAGCCAACAGTGTCTGTGTCCCTGGGAAGGGGTTGTTCGTTGTTTAATAGGTGTCAGCCAAATCAGTTAGAGTTCAAGTTAGCGAAGTGCCCAGCAGGGCTGGAGTACCAGGGAGGGAAACTGAGGCAGAGAGCCAGGTGCACAGACAGGGCAGGGGGCATCTATACAGGGACACACTTCCCATCTGTGACTACTGGCTTGACTGTGGCTCCAGTGCACAGAGGGCTCCGGGATGCCCCTCTGTCCTGAAGCCCTTTCCCTGCCCCGCAAAGGCCTGGCTCAGCTGACTCCCTTGTCTCTCCCGGGAGAAGCCGTCCCTGATGGCCTGATCCGAAAGGGCTCCCAGGCCTTGTTCTTCCTTGAAGCACGCGTTCCCCCGACATCGCGGGATCTGTGTTCACTCACTGCCCACCTTCCGCAGTAGCACCAGACCAGTAGCAGCCCCACGACAGGGAATGTGGTTTCTCCGTTTGCCTGAATCCTGGGACAGGAGGCCGGCTTGACAGTGAATTGGGAAGGTGCCCTGTGGCCTCTGCCCTCTCCTGCTTCCCCATCACCAAGGACACGGTTGAGTTTCAGGCAGTCCTGCTCCGAACGCTTCAGGCTCTAGAGCTGGGTCTGGGTCTGGGTCTGCAGCGGGGCCACCCCCCCACCCAGGCCCATCCAGCCCCTCCTGCCCAGGGATCCTGTGCCCGCTGCCCTGGGCCCCCAGCAGCAGTGGAGGGGCCTTGGCTGCCGTGCCACAGGGCTGTAAGGCTGTGACGTCCACCCCCACTGAGAACTGGGTGAGCAGCTGGGGCCTGGAAACTCCAGGCTTGTTGTATCAAGGCCGATAAGCCTCAGTAAGTGACTCTAAAGATAATCAATTGTTTTCAATCTAAGAGAAACAAACGGCTCCAAGGAACCTCTATTTAAAAACCACACACATAGGCCAGATCCATCTTTTCTAAATTGTTGCACACACTGATATGATTTGACCTGGCAGGTTCGGTGTGCTTCCTGCCCGGTGCCAGAGAGGGGGCTGGGAGGGGGCTGGGAGGGGAGCTGGGCAGGGACAGTAGGGGGGGCAGTTTTGGGGTTAGAGGGGCAGCTGAGCAGGAAGGAGAGGAGGTTCTGGGCAGACAAGGGGGAGGAAACCTCACTTCCCAGCCTTACCCACCTTTGAGACTCAGGTAGGGGCTCCCTGCTGTGTGGGAAATCCTGCCCTCCCCCCTTCCTCCTCCTCTGCTGGTCTGGATTAGTAGCCTGGCTGGAAGGAACCTTACATGGTAGGGTCCAAACCCTTGATTTTCCAGAGAGGAAAACAGACTCAGAGAGGGTAATCTGCTTACCCAAAGTCACACAGCAAAATACAGGCAGAGTGGAGCCAGGGCCTGGGACGCCTGAGGCCCACCTGGTGCTCTTTCTCAGTGCCGCAGGGGAGGGAGTCTGTGTCTCCCACAATGGCTGGCATATCATTCTCCTTCCCTGCCCCCAGGCACACTCTCAGGTGGGCACCCAATGAACACTGTTAAATGAGTGAAGAAAAGGGTCTATGGGGTCCCAGGAGAGGAGATTTTGTGGGTAGGGAATGGAGCCACTTGAGCAGACGAGGCCCCAGAGAGTAGATAAGTAACAATCTTTGAAAACATAAGGCAGGTCGCGCCCTTTCTGTGCTCCAGATCCTGCCGTGGCTTCCCAGTTCACTCAGAGCAAAAGCCAAAATCCTTCCAATGGGTGCAAGGCCCTGCATGATCCCGCCCTGACTGCTACTCCTCCCCCCCCACCACCCTAAGGCCACCTCGGTCTCCTTGCCATCCCTCCTTAATGCCATGTCTGCTCTACCATTTTACAGGCGAGAGGCATCAACTCTGAAGGAGTCAAGGACGTGAGGTGTCACTTAAGGCTGAGTGGGGCGGAAACCAGGGAAGCTGGGAGGTGAGGCAGGATGTCAGGGCAAGCAGGGAGTGGGCTGCCTCCTGGAGGGCCTGGAAGGTGGGGAGGGTCCCGCTCCAGGGGCCACAGAAGGAGCCTAATGCCCTTCTCTGAACCTGGGAGCAAGTCTCCAGCAGTGGGGTCCTTTGATGTCCCTGGCCTGCAGGCCTAGGCGTCAGGGTGGCTGTTGAGGGAGCCGCAGCACAAGCCGTGGTGAGCTCTGGAAGGCAGGCCGAGTCTTGGCAGTGGTGGTGTGGAGAGGGGTCCGCAGGGCTGGGGGGCCCACGGCAGCCATGATTTCTAACGTATCAGTCTTGAGACCCAGCCCCTATGGGAGCATTTCTACCAAAGAGCTGACGGTGGCTGTGGGGGCCCTGGCAGCTCCGGGGGTATCTGTGCTCGAACCCTGAGACGAGGGCTGGGGTCCTGTTGGTTCTCACTCTGTGGGGCAGCCTTTCTGTCCCTCCTCCGCCTCTCCACACTGCCGATGGCCTGAGGCACGGACAGGGCCATAAATAATAGTAATAACGAGAGAGTCTGTTCCAAGTGCGATGATTTTATGAAATTACATTTTTGAAAAGGTTAATTCTTCCATCTCCCCACTTGTACTCCAATCTGGAGAGACAAATGTGAATTAATTGGTCCCATTTCCTCCCCGGCCTCCACGGAAGCCTGACAAGATGTTAGCTTCACGGGCCTGACTTCTCCCGCAGACTCGCCCGCAGCACGGGGCCTCCCGCCTCCTGGAGCTCACTGACCTCCTGCCCGAGCTGTGGTCCCCCCTGTGCCACCCACACTGCTCCTGACCGAGAGGTGGCCGTGAGCCCAGCGGGCGCGCTCACAGCTCCCTGGGGAGATCCGGGCGGGACGGAGAGATTACGGAGCCTGGACTTGGAGGGCAGCGTGCGGAGGGCCAGGTGGGGGTGGGGTGGTACAGGTGGGGGGCCTGGGCCTGGGGTCCCTCAAGTGCTTACCGGCCGGGCAAGATGGGTGAGTCAGAGAGGGGAAGTGAATGGAGACAGATGGACAGACAGAGCTGAGGGAGGGGTCAGAAGCTGGTGCGTAGGCCTTTTTTGGTGCCTACTTTCTATCTTTTTATTGTTATTTCCCCCAAATCAGGCAGAGGATGTGTAGGGGCGAGACACACCCTGAGGAGAGGCATTTTTCTCAGTAAGAGGCAAGAAAATGGGGGAGTGTTTCTTTGGGGCTCTAAGTGTGACCTGCATCCCGCCCCCCAGGTCCCCTGTCGCGCTCCCAAAGCAGCCCTCCCCTGCCTCCCCTCCCCGCCCCTCCTCACCTGGCTGGGATGCCCAGCCTCCTCCCCTAGGGCACAGCCTCTCTCCCCCAGGTGAGGCCCAGGTGGCCTCAGCAGGTCTGCCTTGTGTCCTGGCTCAGCCACTCTGAGCTGCGCCACCTCAGACGGGCACTGCCCCACCCCGAGCCTCAGTTTCCCTAAGTTAAGAGGTTGGGGGAGCTTATTCTGAGTCCCCTTCTAGCTCTGAAGTGCGGGAGTATTTGAGTGGAGTGAGGGAAAGGTGCGGTCTGCTGTTTTGTCATGTGGTAGTTTTGTCGCGGTTGGAAATCATCAGTGGCTTTCAAGCACAATAAAGTGGACCGGCAGGGGACATAGCGAGGAGGGAGACGGAGGCAGGCTGTGGGGGTGTCTGTCCGCCTCTGGGTGTGCCTATGGTACGTGTCAGGCTGTGTGCCTTGTGCTACGTGGGACATTTACTCCAACACCTTAAGAACAAAACAAAATTGAACATAATCAGTTCAGCTGTCTGGCGGCAGGTGCTTTCGGTGTGGCTGGAGTCAGTTCCCCTCCTTGGGTCAGCTCCTAACATTTTATATTTCCTAGGGTGACTCCTAATTCTAGTCGTCCCCTAACCCATTACCCTGAAGCCTTGGGGACATAGATATGGACCTGCCTTCAGGAGGCAGAGGACGGGAGACTCCTTCATACCAGGAGTGGTTCCCCTTCAGACCAGATCAGGAGGCTTGTGCATTAACTGAAATTACCCCTAATTCTCAGTGTGTACAGGGAGGAAACATTAATTCCACCTGAGGGTTGTAGCATTCACTTAGGGCTTCCTGGAGGAGGAAGCATTGAAACATAGATTACACTCTATGGGCCAGAGGCCAGGCAAATGGCTTAGTCAAGTGATAGGGTATGAAGCAGGTGCCCAGGGTTTGGGGGGACGGGTGGAGAGCTGGTCTAGCATATGACTGTGTCTCAGTTGGGTCTGAGGTGAGAGAGGCGTAGAAAGCTTTCTCCCAGGAGATGAGGCTTGGAGGAGACTCGGGTTTGTTTCAGTGGAGGAGAGGACAGCTTGGCAGAAGGGGTGCTGGTGTCAGGAAGGAGTGGGACAGAGGGGATGGAAGGCAGGTATGGGTAAGGAGGGGAGAGGCAGGCAGCCAGCCAAGTGGGCCCCTGCTGCCTGGTGGTCCAGAAGAAAGAAGGAAGGTCTGGGCTGGAGAAAAGATCCAGGCTCTGGGCGAGGCCATGCCACCTATTCCCTGGCATCAGCTCCCTCCTAACAGGTGCTCTCCCTGTTTATTTCTGTTCAAAGAGCAGGGAAGACCTATTTCCCTCCTAAGAGCCTATTTATCCTGCTTTCTCATTTTCCAATCCAGTGACTTTATCGCTTTTTTTTGTTGTTTGGCTCCGTCTCCCCAACAACAAGAGGAACCATTCCCTCTCCTTCTTGACCCCCTGCTGGGGAAGCACCAGCTGGGCCAATGCTGGGACCTGCCATGCCCAACTCTTGCCTTGGGCACCAGCAAGATGGGTCTGGGGTCCCACTGTCCTCTCTAGGCCACTCAAAGCTGGGATCGGAGCCCACACCAGAGCTGCAGCTGTGGGGCGAGTAGGTGCAGAGGGTGGTGGCTCTGAATGCTCACCCTCTCACAGCTCAGGGGCTACCAAGAAGAAGTGGGATTTTGAAAACAGGAGGAACAGGCCCAAGTTAGAGAGACATAGCAGTTGGGAAGGGTGGGGCAGGGCTCTCAATATGACAATGGGTGATGGACCTACAGGCTTCCTTTGGCTTGCTTCTATCATGGATCTTTCTACACTTGGAGCGTGACCCCTCATCCCAGCCATTCCCTAATTCCACCGCCCATACATTTGCTGGTGAACCCACTGACTTCTCACCGTTATTTCATGGTTCCTCGGGCTTCCAATCATCCCTTCTCACCTTCATCCTAATAAAAGTAAGCGGTCATGCACCTTCCATAGCCATCTGCCCACCTCCCCTCCCTTCTGTTGACTTTCTAGGGACATGTTCATTATGCAGAGACGGAGGGCAGGCTCCGTGGGGTTGCTGTTTTCTGAGAGAGGAACCATGCAGGAGCAGCAGGCTCCAGAGGAAGCAAGAGCTGGTTTATGGCCCTATTATATCTGGGGTTCCTGTTATACATCCCAATGGAGATGTCCTGAGAATCAACATGTGAGTCTGGAGCCCAAGGTGAAGCCAGGGCTGGGCACATGGACTCAGGACTCAAGTCCAAACCGTTGAGTCTTATTTTCAGGACACAGTGATGCGGATGGCTTCTACAGGGAGGCCTGTACTGTGTGAGCAAGCAATCAGGTAAATATAGGCATACATTTTATGAAAGCACAAGCAAACAAAACACAAAGCTTAATGCAAACAGTAAATCAACCAGTTGAGAAGATTTCCAGATGCAAGGCTTCCGCCGGATTGAAACCACTCAGTGACAATCTGATGGATTGTCTGCAGTTAGAACATTTCTGGTGATGTTGTCAGGGTGGAGGTCTGTATGGCAAACACAGACACAGCCTTAAAAACAAAACTCTGAAGACAGTTAATTGTACTGGGGTCCAATACCCACAACTGGGTGTGGGCATGGGATGATATTTCCCCAAAGAAAAGGGCATAGATAAAGAAAAGGAAGGGGCCAAGAATGGCCTCGAGCACTTCAATATTTTGTTGAAAGAACCAGCAAAAGAGACTGAATAGGAGAGGCAGAGAGGAAGGGGAACTTGGAGCCTACGGCATCTAAGGTTCCCAGCGTGTTTCTAATGTGCATGGTCCCCAGTGCTCTTTGGGCCGCTTCACATATTAGGTTCATGTCCTCAGGGAAGAGACCAGAAAGAACACAGATGGAATCAGAAACCCAGCCCCAGCCCTTTCCAGCTGTGTGGCCTTGGGCAACTTACTCGGTCCCCTGAACAACCTTTCCTCCTTCTGCAGGCAGAAAACTCATAAAACCGATGAAACACCTGGCACCTGGTAGCCCCACCACAAATGTCACTTCCCTTCCCCCTCCTACTCTTCCTAAAATAAGCCACTGAGGCATGCATCATCCCAGAAGGAAGTCCCGTAGAGTTGGAGATACTTGTCTTTAAATACCCCATCTTACACTTGCCCACACCACTCTCATCTGTCACTTTTCTGCCCACTCACACACACCCTGTGGGATTCTGTAGCGTATCCCCATTGGCTTGACATTTCACTTCCCCCAAAAATGTAGTGCCATTTGCAGACTTCCAGTTCTCCCTGTGCTCCCTCTTCCAGATGATTTATTAAAATTGCAAACGAGGCAGCCCATCCTAACCACAGGCTCTTCTGTTGGCCATTCTCCACCCAGAGAAGTACCTGGCAAGTCTTCCAGCTTCCTGCCCATTTCTAACCCAGGAACAGTGCCCCTGAGATGCCCCCTTCCCCCCTCCATCCCAGAGACCCTCTGGAAGCCTGAATGAGTCCACCATAGGCCTTGCTACCTGTTAAATTACTCAAGGCGTCCTGCGCTCTAAGGCTCAGGGCTCTTATGCTTTGTAGAGATGCATTTAGCATTTCTTGCAAGGTCAGAAAGTGAAACTCATTTGTCTACGGGTCCCATGTCTCTTCTAAGATTGCTCTCGTGAAGGCTGTGGTCCCATTGGATTTTGCTCACCCTCTCTGGAGCTAACACTATCCCTCCGAGCGCACCATTATAGTCACAGCAGCTCCTGCCACCTCCACCTGCATCTTTGAGTTGAGGCCCTCCTCTGGCCTCTGGAAATGCCCGGGCCAGAAGTGCTGGGAACTCTGCTGCTGGAGCTGCCCTCAGGCTGCTCCCCACCCGTTGCTTCCATCCCCTTCTCCTGCATCGTCTCCACTTTCTCCCACTCTCCTCCATGGGTGCTGGTGGGCACTCCCATCCCAGCACCCTCACCCCTCATAAGCAAGAACTCTAATGTGGGACCTGCACGGTCACCCAGAGGTCCCAGTGGGAATGAGCTCCCCTCGTCCACCACTGTGACATCCTTGATGACACATCTTTAATTGGTGCCTTCTCTTCCTCATCTGACATCTCCTGCGCCCCTCCCTGTGTTTTCAGGGACCACCTCCCAAATAAACTCCGTGCTCTCGAATCTTCGTCTCAGAGTCTCCTTCTGGAAGAACTTAAACCCAGACATTCCAGCTGGTCAGCCCATGATGGCCAAGTGTCCTCTCTCAGTACTTGTCAAAAGCCAGCCTGATCCAAGAGCTTGTGGGGTGCTAAGCCAGAGATCTCTCTGAGTCAGGCCATTTCGAGCACTGCTGTCCACGGTGAAGGAATTTATCTGGTCACCAGTGCATGGTGTGCTGATTTATCTCTGTCCAGGGGAGTGGGGCCCAGCTGCAGACAGAAAGCATATTGCGTAAATTCCTAATGAACTGATTACTCAGCTTAGCATTTTCACTGCAGCATTAAGCATCCTCTCACCCTCATAAACATGTGGAACTACTGGAGGGATTACAGCTTTTAGCCCTGCCACTGTGTCACTGGGAAAAATTAATCTCAAGATTTAATCAAAGCCAAAGCTACACACTGCATTTGGGAGGGGCTTTTTCTGTCCATGATCCCCAGCAGATAGTGGGGAGTTCTTGGAGTCCTCAACTTGGGTATGACCTTGAGAGGTCATCTGATCCAGCCTCCTATGCTTGGGTGCGCACAGACCTTCTGGCCTGATGTCGAAAGTTTTTCTAGACATGACCTGGCTGAGACGTACCCCTTTCGTGAGAGAAGAGCAAACCCAAGATGAAGTCGGTCGCTGTCCTTTCCTGCACAAAACTGAGTGCAATGCTGGGAACAAATGCAGGGTTTCTTCTGTTAGTGATCACTGTGACCCTCAGATCCTCATCTGGGGGCTTGTATAGTTGCCAAGGCTACGTTTGGACTCTCATTGTGTCCTCTCTGAGCTTCCTCACTTCTTCTGAACTCTGTCAGACTCGGTGTGATCGGGCTGAGGAGTGAGTGTGGATGGCAGAACCCATCTGGGCGGCTCTCACCTGGGCACACTTGCCAACGCTTGAGGGCTAGAGGGGTCTGCGGGGATTGTATTCCTCCTGGGGAGGGACCAGATGTTGTGTGTCACAGCTCGAAGCCCATGGTCTTGGGTTGAGTGCGCTCATGGGCAGGCCTGTATATCTGGTCAGCAGCAGCTGGGGACAGTTGTCTGTGTTCAGTGCCCAAAGGAGAGATCCCAGGAGAAGGCCGAGGGAGGGCCCTGTGTGGCCCCAGAGAGCCCTAGATGCTTGACTCTCAAAGTCTGCTCTTAGGAGGCAGTCCTGGGTCATCTAAGCCCTCATCACTCCCAAGTAATGTCCAGAGAACTAGAAAAGCAGCATCTCGGGCCCTACCCAAGCCTCCTGAGTCAGGATCTGCTCTTTTCTCAGGTCCACACATGGCTGGTGTACAGGGCACTGGCATAACCATCCAGAGAAGCTGCTGGAAGAGAAGGGGACTCAGTGGGGCAGGATCCACCGAGGAGGGGGGTCCTCCGTCGTCATTTTGGGCCTGCATTCGAGCAGGTGAGAATTAGAGAGCAGCCCAAAGCCAGGAAGTGGAGGAAAAAACCTGATGAGCAGTAACCGGGCAGAGGCCTCCGGAAATAACAGCTGTCGGCCAGGCCTGTCCCTCGGCCTGTCACCACGCTCTGTCCCTATCAGGGCCTCTGCCTGCCTGCTAGTGAGTCCTTGCTCCTGGAATGAGATCCTTTCTTTGACATCGGCAGTTGGCGCAGCCCCCCTGCTGAGAAGAGGCGGTGAGGGGGCGACCAGCCCCCAGGCCTCCGGAGCTGGCCTGGGTGGGCAGGAGGCCTCTCCTTAGCCCCTTGGTAAAGGTTTTCCCGAAGGAGATTGAGAATTCTGCCTACTGTGTGTGCTGAGATGGCCGCACACCTGGCAGGAGAGTGGACAGAGACGGCTGCCATCCTCTCTGAGCCGCAAGCTGACAGCTCGGGAGGAGGGCGGTGGGAGAGGCTCTGTGGGTGACCTTGAACTTGGGCCAGTGATGCTTTCAGGGTTCAGCTGCTCCTCAGGGGTCTTTGGGATATGATGGCAGAGCCCGTCTCAAGGCTGAGACCAGAGAAGACGGGAAGGAAGAGCCTGCCTGTGTCTCTGAGCTGCCAGTGTCCTCTTCACTCTTTCTCGTGACCCACGTCCTGGAACTGCGGCTCCTCACTTCCTGCAGCTCTGGGCCTTGGTTTCCCTGGGAATGAGATGGGTACGGTGTTAGCAAGCATCGCATGGGGTGACGCGACCATTAACTGAGCTGATTTGAGGAGAACCCCTCAGATAGAGTCTGGCACATTGTAAGGTCTCAATAAATGGTGTCCGTTGCTGTTATGGTCCTTGTGCTCCCACTGGCTTCCCACCAGAGGTCATGACTGTCCCTTCTGGAGACTGAGCATCTCCATCCCCACCTTCCCCATGAAGGCCTGCGACCCAGGAAGGATGAATGCATGACTCCAGGCAGAGGCCGGGGGTGCTGCGGCCCCGCCACTGCATCAGCAGGACCCCCCAGGAGGAAGGAGTGGGGAGCAGGCAGGGCGTGGAAGGGGGGAGTGGAGAAGATGCAGGAGAGGCTGGGGGCAGGGGGAGCAGGGGGAAAGGAGAAGAGTGGCCTTAGCATCCACTGTGCGTCTGGTGTTTACACACACTTCTCGTCTATAGCCCACACTAACCCTTAAGGTAAGTCTCAGTCGCCCCCTTTGCAGATGGGGAAAGTGAGGCTCCACATGGTGAAATAGCTTCCCAAGGGCCGGGCCCACCGGTTTCCACACATTCCATCTTCACAACCACCCAGAGCCTTCTGCGCTTTGGTGGAAGAAGGAAGAGCCCCAAAGGCCAGAGGAAAGGCCAGAGGAGCAGATGGGGCAGAGGCTCCAGCAGGGACAGGGAGCCAGCGGTCAAGCGGGCACAGCCCCCCAGGCAGTCCAGTCATGTCTGGGCATCCCTAGCAGGCTTGTGCCACCCGGGAGCCCATGGCTGTCACTTGCCTGCCTGTGCGTTGGGTTCCTCTGAAGATCTCCACGCTCGCCTCCGACGTCTCCCCTCCGGCCTGGCGCCTGAGCCCGGGGCCTGGGCCTGGGCGCCGTGGGGCCCGGGGGAGAGGCTCTGGGATGGACGGGGCAAGGGTGCAGGGCCAGGCAGGAGGAGGCTGCAGTGCGGGAGGCTGTCAAGGCTGCTGGAGGGAGCTGAGTGCTGACTTCAGAGAGGCTGGCAGGTGTAGCCATGGCAACCACAGGCCTGTGACATCTTTGAAAAACAAAAAGGACACACTCGGAGAGTTTGTTGCTGTCTTCGCACCCTTTGCCAGGAGGCGATGTGGAGCTCTGGGGAGAGCCGAGAAGGCTGGGCAGGCGGGTGGGCAGATGTCAGAGGCAGGAGCCCGGAGGAGAAGGTGTGATCCGACCCCCAGGACGGTGGTGGAGGCTTCTCCTTGTGGGCCTCCGGGCCTCCAGGCCTTGGCATCCTCTGCTGGCACCAGTCCACCTACCCTCTGCCTTCGGGACCTGTTTTGAGAACTGAGGACCTCCATGGGGCCTGCCATCCTGGCCTGGCTCCATGCAGGCCCTGCAAAGTGGCCAGCAGAGGAGCGCTCTGCAGACGTGGGCTACCAGAAGAAGGCAATTTCAGAGGTCAAGCAGATTTCCAATGTCCCCTCCTCCTCACCCATGCTAAAGTACCCGCTTCATCTACATGGCACCTGACAAGCATTCAAGGGGCACACGGAATTAAGGTTCAGAGCCCTGAGTCACACCGCCTGGCTTCATAACTCCAACACCCCTGCTGGCTGCTTGGGTAAGCTGTTTAACAACTCTGCCTCAGTTTCCCCACTGAGAAATGGGGGCAATAATAATATCGACCTGTCAGGGTTGCTGGTAGGAGTAAATGAGTTGGTGTTAGTAAAATGCTGAGGACAGTCACTGCTCAGTCTGGCCTGGGACTGTAGGGTTTCTGCACCTTCAGCTGTTGGCTGTGGAGCCGAGGCCTTGGATGGCAAGTTTGTGGGACCAAGTCCCCAGCCAGCCCCCTCCTATCCCTGCTCATAGGGACCCCTCAGTCCTGGGCATTGCCACCCTAGTCTCTCCAGAAGGGCCTCCAGCACACCCTCCAGGTGTCTGGAAAGGAAGGGACAGTCTCCTCTTCTTAAGGCTGCCTTTTCAGGCCACCCTGGGCCTGGATGCACACCCAGATTCCCAGAGCCTCAGTTTCTCCAAGGTGCTGTCCATCCTTGGCACGTCTAGGATTCTGAGCAGGCAGAGTGAGCAAAACGGAAGCAACCCAATTTTGTTCCCTGGGGAAGGGCCTGACTACAGTGATGAGATTCGGAACCGGAGGCTGCTTTTCAATAAGTCATTTCCTTCCTTCCAAAGCCAGGGCCCCGGAAGACCTGCCCTCTCGTCTCTTGTCTCTCGTTTCTCATCAAGGCCCCATCAGCAACTGCTGACTCATCAAACTAGCATGGCTGCTGCCCAAACATGGAAGTCTCTAGAAAGCTTCCCAGAATTTATTTTGTAACCTTCCCTCCAGATGTACAGATGCCATAATTTTAGGCCCCATCTTAGCTACTATGAATTTCAGAGCAATTAGGTTTTGCAAGAAGTGCCCAGTCAGCAGTCTGATATTCCTTTCAACCACAAATAATCCCCCTCACTTAGTGAGTCCTATGTCCCGCCAGGCCCGTCTGAGTTTTGGTTCTATGAACCATCGAAATTCCCAGGCACAACTCTGCAGTCACAACTTTGCAGTCACAACTCTGCAGTCACAGCTATCTTTATCTCAGAGGAGGAATGTGAGACCCAGAGGGGGTAAGCGACTGATTCAAAGTCACATAGTGAGCCTGTCAGAGTCAGGCTTCCAAGCTAAGACCGCTGCTCTAAGACGCTGTCCCTGATCCAGGGGGCAGCCTACACAGTGAGCAAGAGCCTGAACCCCCGGCCAGACAGGCAGGGCCGAATCTCAGCTTCCTTGGTATGTGAAACTGCCTTTCAAGCCCCTGTTTCCTCACCTGAGAAACAATAATAATGGTACTAACCCGGTGCGGTTCAAATGAAGTGAGTTAATATATGCAAAGCTCTTAGAGCAGGGCCTGGAACGCAGCAAGCACTAGATCAGTGTTTACTTGTCTCCTTTCTCCTAGGTTGTGAGGCTTCCATATGGAGACCTGGCCAAGGGGAATAAATACACGTCTCTACCTAAACGTCAATCCTCAGAGTGCCTGAAATTTTCCTAGAAGCAGGCCTTTAAAAAAAAAATCACAGATTTTAAGCCAAAATGATTTTCTTAAACTTATTTCACAGCAGCTCAGACTCTTAGGCCTGGCAGGGCCTCGAGTGTTAGAGAGGAAAGGAGTGTGGGGCCAGATGACTAAAGTTAGAATTCGGGCCCCATCCTTCACAGCAGTGTGACCCAGGCACAGTCTTCAATGCCCTGGAGCCCAGGTGGGCTCTGCGCTGAGGACACAGAGCCAGCAGCCCCGCCCCAGGCCAGTCCTGTCACTAAGTTGGTTGTGTTCCCGCTCTGGGTCTCAGCTTCCTTACCTGCAAGCTGAGGGTCGTGCGCCACATGGTTTTAGCTGCACAGATTCAGGTTGATGCCCCCTCCACCCAAAGCACCCCTCAGGATCCTGGGGGGCAGCACCAGGTGCTCACAGCAGAAAGGAGACAACCCAACTCCTAGAAATTCTGGAAAGTGAGAGCTGGAGAAGACCTTAGACAATTATGTAGTACACCCCCCTTTTACAGATGGGAAAGCTGAGGCCCTGGAGAGGGGAAGTGACTGTCTGATGTCAGAGCTGGGACTAGAATCCACGTGTCCTATCTTATAAGCACAGTGCCCTTGACACTGCAGTTGCTATCAGCTCAGGAGAGGAAGTCTGACAGCCTCCGCGTTTTCCACTTGTCCCTTGAGAAAGCGGATCTTCCTAAGTGTGATTGGGCACGAAGACTGCGACACGTCTTATCATTGTAACGATGATGACGAGAGCTACAATTTATTGAGCGCTATGTGCCAGGCATTGTTCTAAGTGCTTTCTAGTCGTTTAATCCTGGGCGCGGGGGCCATTCTCATCGCCCTTTACGATGAGAAGACTGCGGCACAGAGAAGTTAAGCAGTTTGCCAAGGTGAACCAGCTGGTGTGTGTAGAAACATGGTCTTGAGCCAAACAGAATTCAGCTATTTGTCTTTATCGACTCCTTGGAGTGTAATATCTCTGCATCTCCAGTCTGTAGGAGTCCAGGGAAGGAAACCGCGCTGTGTTCAATTCTGTTTAACTCCATTAGTATATTTGACACCTACTGTGTGATCAGCTGGATAGCCAAACTCAATGTCTGGCTCCAAATTAAAAGTATCAGTATATAATAAGTTTCAGAATTGTCCTGTTACACACTACACACATCTGTGTGTGCACACTAACACATGCGTACACACACATATAGACGCACATGCATTAGAAAGGGCCAAGAGCATGGTGGAGCGGGAAGGGTGCACTGAACAGAGCACCCAGCTGGCTGCTGTCCAGCTGAGGGATGCCCCGCAGGAGAACTTGTCTGCTCCGTGTGGGGTGCAAGGATGTGAAGATGGGGCTGTGCTTAGGCTATTTGCCCCTGAATTCCCAGTCGTTCTCACTCAGCAAATGAATGGATGATTTCCTCACTTCTGCTGTTTAGCTGTGTGACCATGGACAAGTTACTCAACCTCTCTTTTCTTTAGTTTTCCCATTTATAAAATAAAAATAATAATACATATTCATAGGGCTGCTATAAGGATTAAATGAATCGATATGTGTAGAAGACTTAGAGCTTGGCTTAGAGCAAACACACACAAATATTAACCACGACACCAGTGATAATAGTGACAATATTATTGGTTTTTTGGTCTGCAAAATGAGCCAAATATAGCATTTACCTCCTAGAGCTATTCTGGGGACCAAATAAAATAGCTGTATAGATATTGGCTCAGCCCCCAACTCAGGGGTGAGGGAAGGGAGAAGGAAGGGTGAAAGGGTATGGGGACACCCTGTCCCTCCACCCGGAGCCTGGCACAGCACTGGACAGACGTTTCATCCCCTTGCACAGCTTTTCACCGTGGCTTCCCATCCTGATGCTGCCACTTTGCATGTGTGACCCAGACTGTCTCTTTAATTATCACACGGAGGAGAAACTGCAAACAGGTTTATGATATTCATGGTTTGCTGCATCTGTATTACATCCCGCGTGCATGTAAACATCTTGTGGCATTGTCTGATAAATTAAACATCTCTCCTTCCCGGGCTTGGAGAGGAGTGCCGGGTCCCCAAAGAGGAGCGCGGGTGACTCACTGCCTTGGCCGATAAAGAGCTTCGAGTGGAGCCCTTAGGGAAAAATGCTCTGGAAGGGACAGGGAGCCAGGGTGTGCAGCTCCTGCTGGGGGTGTTTACTGGGAGGACAGGACGGGATGTGCCCAAAGCTGGCCACTTAGAATGGGGCCAGGGTGTCCTCACAGAGGGAGATAGCATGAGCCCCTCTATAGCCCCCGGGGCAGGGAGGCTGGTGGCACTGGGGAAAAGCACACTCCACACCACCCCCAAGACTCATTTGTCCCCTAGTGCAAGCCCCTGTTCCCCAGCCCACCCCCAATCATTTCTTAAAAGAGTCTGACTTATCAGCCCAGCCGTGCCCTCTGCTAGCTGTGTGAGCTCGTGAAAGACACCTAATCCCTCTGGGTTGTTTTTCTCCTGGGACCACAGACATCGGTGATGACCTGGTTGAAGGCAGGCAGCTGAATCGCACCATTCCCATCAGTTCTCAGAGCCACGAGCCTCTTCCCAGACAGGCTTCCAGGAGAGCCCTTGACTCAGAAAATGAGCCCAAACAAAGACATCATGAGAACAAAAGGGGGAGACCTTCCAGGAGCAAACCCACCAGAGGGATGAGTGCTTTTCCACCCACTGAGAATTAGAATTGCCTGAAGAGCCTTTTAAAAAGTACCCAAAATTCTGATGCTGCTCTCATTTCTAGGATTTCCGATGTAAATGATCTGCTGGGAGCCCAGGCATGGGAATATTGTAAAATTCCTATAAGTCTAATATGCAGCCAGGGTTGAGAACCACTGACCTAGATAGTCCATCCCTCGGTCATCAAGAGCTGAAGGTGATTTTAATTAATGAAGAAGAGGGAACAGATTCTGGGGAGCCAGACCTGAGACAGTCTTCGGGTCCAGCCCAGGCTGGCTGGAAACAGGATGCTGATCCTGACTCCACTTCCCACTGGGTGTGGACTGGGCCAGGGTGGAATACCACTATCGGGCCACCAATAATGGCTCCTGAGGCCTGGGCTGGGCCTTGCTGTCAGGACAGCCCAGCTTGGTGGTACAACAGCAAGTAAAGCCAGACAAATGGTTGGTGTAATCTGTCCTTTAGTTGGGTGTGCACTGGGAACTAGGGGGAGCAGACAAGGGGAGAGGTGTATTCTGTCTGGAAAGGTAAAGGAGGGCTTATGGAGGCAGGAGACTTGAGCCGAGGCTTTGAAGGATGTATACAAGTTTGTAAGGTAGAAAGCAGGAAGGTAGCAAGATTCCCACACAAGTACTTCAGAGCATCTGGCCTAGGGGCTGCCCTTGCTAACTCAGCACTCATGGGACTCCCTGTGTGCCCAGCTATGAACCAGGCTTTGCTGGTATATGTGAGAGGTGTTGCCCACAGGAGGGCAGGGCCCTGCCCTTCAGACTTACAGTGAGGCTGGTTCAAAGGGAATTTCAAGACAGTTCCATACAAAGGGAATTCCTAGTGGAGGCTCCTCCTAGGCCTGTTATCAAGGAAGGCTGCTTGGAAGAGGTGAGTCTGGAGGAACTTACAGGCAGATAGGAGGCAGGCACCATCTCAGGGGACCGAAGTAAATCTGGGGCTAGGGGGGAAGGTCTGCATATGTGATGACCCAGCCCCTGGCATTGCCAGGGTGTGGGCAAGGCAAGGAGGCCCCATGTGATTGAGGGACAAGGCAGTGGCCTGGCAGAGCAGCACCCGGCCAGGTTAGGGCCAAGCAGTAAGGGGCACCAGAAGCCACACTGGGCCAGTTGGACTCATTCTGAATTTTTAGGGTTAAAGAAAACATTTTAATTTTTAATCCAGCTTGGATTTTATTCATGTCTATACCAATGCAGTCATAAAATACACTTTTTAATATTTTTTTATGGAGGAAGGAGCTCACCAATGCAAACATGCCGAGGGCCCAGGAGAGTCACTATGTGGCACTGGGACACCCACTTGGCTAGGATTCTAAGTCCCTGAATGGTCCTCTGAGCCCAACCTTTGATGAGCTGTGTGTTTTTAGGCAAATCGCCAATCCTCTTCGAATCTCAGTTTCCCCTTCTGTAACCGGGGAGCAATAGACCCGTCTCGCAGGCGGCACACTGCAGGGGGTGCCGTCCACCTGGGAGACATGGAGAGCGGTCCTCGGGATTGTGCAGCGTGGCAGAACAGCCCACAAGAGCGAGGAGGCCACAAAATAAGAGGCGTGAAACTGCTTCTTGAAAAGCAGCTAAGTGAAATAATTCAGACAGAGAAAGACAAATACCGTTTGATTTCACTTATATGTGGAATCTAAAAAAAAAAAGAACAAATGAAAGCAGAAACAGATTCATAGATACAGAGAACAAACTGGTGGTTGTCGGTGGGGGATGGGCGGGAAAGGGGAAGGGGTGGGGGCGTGCGAACTGCCAGTTATAAAACTAGCAAGTCACAGGGATGTAAGGCGCAGCACGGGGAATGCAGTCAATAGTATTATGATAACTTCGTACAGCGACAGATGGCACTAGACTTATTATGGTGATCACATCATATGGTATATAAATGTCAAATCACTAGATTGTACACCTGAAAATAATACAATATTGTATGTCAACCAGTGTTAATTAATTAAAAAGCAGCTATGAGGAGAGCCTCAGTCTTCGCACGTGGGGGGCATCAGGGATCCTGGCTCGGCGGTGCTGTCCCTGCCCCATCCCCCATCCCATCAAATCTTCCCGGTGAGACAGAGAATCTCGCAGTTGCCAGTGCTGGTAACACCCAGAGCATTTTTGTGTCTCACCTGTGCATGCTCCTTGCCCCTTCACAGCCCCCCATCAGTCCCCAAGGACTGGGACCCCACCATGTCGACCCCCACCCCTTGTCCCATGCATACGGTTCAGCTTCATGCAGAAGCCTGCTGCTGGTGGGAGACCAGCCCGTGCCTGTCTGTGGTGCTGAGCAGAATCCCCAATTTCTTCCCTCTCCATCCCTCCAGGGCCCCTGCTGGGCTCACATCCTGGTCTCTGTTCTCTGCAATGTTCTTTTGGTCCTGCTATCATCTCTGTCAAAGGCTGTCTCTTAGTCTTGTCACTGGTACCTGGACCCCCAGCCCAGCACAGATGCTGGTTTTCACATGCTCTGGGGGGTCACGCCGACCTCTGGCACCATCTCCTCCATGTGTGGGGTGCATGTGCAGTTCACTCATGAAGCTCCAGGCTCCAGCCACCGTGGAGTGAAAGGGTAGCCGGGCCATCTCCACTGCTGCCACCCTGCCTCAGAGTGCCCGATACGGTGCCTTACCCATCCCCCTCAAAGACCCAGAAGAACTCAGGGGCTCTTAGCATCACCTTCTCCTTTTAAGAAACAGAAGCTGGGGCCAAAAGAGTGTGTAGTGGATTGAAGAGTGTCCCCCAAAAGCTCAGTCCATCCAGAACCTCAGAAGGTGACCTTATTTGGGATAAGCATTTCAAGATGGAATCATCCTGGGTTAAGCTTGATCCTAATGCCAAGATGGGTGTCCTCCTAAGACACAAAACGGCATCATTTCTTTGCACCTCATGTGACACAAAGAGGCCCAGAGAAGACAGTGTGTGAAGATGGAGGCCGAGGTGGGAGTGACGCAGCCGCGAGCGAAGGAACACTAAAGACCCAGAGACGCCACGAGAAGCTAGGAGAGGCTGGAACGATTCCGTCCGCGAGCCTCCAGAGGGAGCACGGAGCTGCCTGCGCACACCTGGATGTCAGACTCCGGGCCTCAGAACTCTGCAAGAATAAATTCCTGCTCTATTGAGCCACCCAGTCTGCGGCACTTTGGTGCGGCAGCCCCAGGAAACTAAACAGAAGAGTCATGTCTCTCCTGAAGGGCCTGGCTCCCCCTTCTCCAATTTAATCGTCTCCCTCCTTTCACCTATGGTCTTGCCCAAAGACCCCACGTCTAAATTACCAACCATGAAACCATCTTACATTTACTGGATACCTGCTGTGTGCCAGGGACTCGTTGGGTGTCTGCACCCCAGTGAGCTAGAAGGTCATGTATGAGAGGCCCTGTGTGACAGTGATTAAGGGAGGGCAGGTCCAGACAGCCACTTTCTAGTTCTGTGTCCCTGGGCAGGTGACTTAACCCCTCCATGCCTGTTTCCTTGCCTCCTCTGGGCTGTCACGAGGATTAAATGAATTAGCATGCGTGACACCTTCGGCACCCTGCCTGGTACTCTGCCAGTGTTGACTCTCATCATTTCTCCATGGCCCCAGTGAGGACACGGAGGCCCAGGTTGGGTACATCACTTTTCCCACACGGCTAGCAGAGGCCCAGGCTGGATTTACACCCAGGTGCTCCTGACTCTGAGGCAGACTCACTTTCTAGTCTGACACACACCGTCTCCTCCTCAGGAGTTTCCCAGAGACTTGACATTTAAGCTGAGAGGAAGCATGATGTTACCTGAGATGCTTAACAGGTCTTCTCCCCAAGGGGTGGCAGCTGGGGGCTGGTTGTCACTTTATGGCCATCACTCCAGGCCACCCCCTGGTAGAGAGTAGGAGCCCCAGAGCTGGGCTGGGGCCAGGGGGATCAGCTTTGATGAAGAGAAAGAATGGAGAGGAGGGGACTGAGGGCATGGAAAGGAAGGAGGGAAGGAGAGGCTCAGAGGGGCAGGGATGGGCTAGGTGTGTTTCGTATGTCCTCTGGTGGCACAGAGAGGATCTCTGTCCCAGCACCTCACCCAGTGAGACCTGTTTCTGTAACAGCCTGAGAAACAGGTGCTTAAGACTGCTGGGGATGCAGCCCGGAGGGAAGGAAGGGTGTGAATGCCAGGGTGGGAGAGACAGAAGATCCAGGCCAAGGAGAATCAGTCATGGGAAGTTGAGAGCCAATGAAAGTGAGGTTTGGGGACTGACATGAATCTTGCCCGTCAGCCTGCCAGGGTACCTGCAGGTGTGGGGAGAAGCCACAGGCAGGGGAGGGCCAAGGGGGAAAACGCTACCATTGTGTCAAATGATGCTCAGAGTGATGACACATCCAGGGCTCCCACAGGATCTCCCCGGACCCACAGGTGCAGCATCTGAAGGGATGTGTCTGGAGGAGGGAGGTCGGGTGTACCAGGCTGCCGGTTTTTTAGAGGAACAGGCTGTGGTTCAGAGCAGGTACCTTGGAAACTGTATGGGGAGTGAGGGGCACTCTGCAGACCTTTCCAAAGGTCATTTGGCAAAACCCCGGGGATCCTCATTAGACCAAAAATGATCACAGTGGACAGTTGCTGCGGTGGCTGACAGCTTGGGGTCTTCAGATGCCGACTCAGCGGGCAGAAAAGTGAAAGGTTCAGGCAGGCCCGGGGTTGTTCTCGCACAGCCAGAATAAATCTTTGTGTTTCTGGTTTTCACAAAGACCTGCCTGCTTGGTCCCTGAATTGGCGGAATCGACCAGTTGTTTAGACCTGGAGGGACCCATCCAGCCCTGGGGAGGAAAGGAACAAGCGAAGCTGAAGGGGTTGGAGGGGGTTCAGGGGGAGGGTGGGAGGGGGGCGCTTTGCTTTCTATCACCACACCTGACTACCCTGTGCATGTGTGCCCCCGTGTGGGGAGCTTACCTTCAAACCCCGGCGTGTGGGGTGGGCATCCTTTCACGCAAGTTGCTAGGTCCCTGGGGCCGGCCCACCAGCATGTGGGATGCTTGGGGACGGAGGTTCGCTAAGTAAGTGTGAATAAGTGGGCCTCACAGCTTCCGGGTACGTGGGCACCCTCTTGCGGGCCTTGTCTTATAGGGACGGGATCCCCGGCTCGCCTCCTTCCTACAAGCAAGTATATTCTGGCTGAGTGTGGGACAAGCCATCTCCTCCAGGGCATCTCAGTGTAACACAAAATGAAACAGCAGCCCTTTGAGGGGGTCCTGTTATTTTCACCCCTGTTCCATAGCAGGGGCTTCAGTGAGCTGCCCCTGGCCACCTCAATAACAGAGCAGGGACCTGAACCCAGGTGAGCTGCCTCCAGAGTCTGGGCTCTTGAGTCCACCCCATACCACCTGTCACAGGGCAACCTGGGTGTGTTAGGGAGAGATTTTAGCAGCCAGAGTAATGCATCCCTAACAGAGCTCCCCCTGACAGCATCCCGGAGTTATGACAACCCAGCCTTTGAATACATTCAGTGACAGGCTGCTCATTACCTTGCCAGGAGCCAGACCCATCTTCCAACAGTTTGGATTTCTGGAAAAGTCATTTGGAGGTGGAGCCCCAAACTTGCTTCACGATACCTTCCTGCCCAGGCTCCAGTTCAAGAGCCACTGAGAAGTCCAGTCTTCTGCCTGATACCCTCAGACCTTTGCTAGCCAACCTCATACCTGCCCTTGCAGGCTTGGGATGCACAAGCAGGGTCCCCTGGCCCCTCTGTCTTTCTCCCTTCTTAGCCTTCAGCTCCCATACCCCTCATCTGTGAGGCCCAGACCTGCTGGACATGCTCTGGTTTGCCAATATCCTTCTCAGCCTGCAGTCACCAGGCTTGGGCAGGCCACTCTAGTGTGACCCTGCCACTTCTGGTCCTCGGCCTCATCTGGAGGGTGAAGGGTTGGCTCAGGTGGCTCTTACATTATCCCCAGCCCTGACACTCCAGGTGGTATCTGGGGTACAGCCTCCACCCCCATTCTGTCTCCATCTTTCACACCCCACCCCCACTCCCAGTGCTCCCTGGAAGTGGGCTCCAAGCCTGGAAGGGGATGGCTCTTGGGTGATAAGTCTGTAAGGCAGATGGACACTGGCTGGCAGGGACCCAGCTACAAGGGGATGACTAACTCCCAGAGTTTACTAAAGAGATGAGTGAAGAGACTGTTTGCAGAGAGAGGTGTGAACAGGGGAGGTGGCTCCAAGAGGGGCTGGTGCCTTCCCAGAGGCACTACAGGCAGGAGGCAGTCACCATCCCTGGGGCCAGCAGAGAAAGGGGGCAGGGGAACCGCTGGGAGCTGCAGCCAGTGAGAGGGACCTGAAGCAGGTGTCACATCAGGGCGGTGGGAGAAATACCCTGCCCTCACTCTCCTCCAGCCAGTCCTCAGTCTCCCATGGGTGCCTCTCGGTGACCAAACCCAAGAGAGCCCGTGGGAAGAGAAGAGCAGTCTGAGAAGTGCTGTCACTGGGACCCAGCCCCCTGGCAGAGCAGAGCAGAGCAGGGCAGAGGGTGGGCTGGGGATGAGGTGGACTCATGGAGAGTCACAGCAGGATCAGCAAGGTGATGCTTGTATGTGTCTCCTGGGGCTGCCTTAACAAACCACCTCAAACTGGGGGGCTTAAAGCAACAGAGATTTGGCGTCGCCCAGTTCTGGAGGCCAGGGGTCTGGAATCAGGCGCAGGCATGGCGCTCCCCCCTCCAGGGGAGGGTCCTTCTCCTGTCGCGGCGTCTGGTGGCTCCTGGCATCCTTGGTTTGAGGCTGCATAACTCCATCTCTGCCTCTGTCTTCACTCGGCCATCTCCCCTGTGTCTTTGTATCCTGTCCTCTTTGTCTCTTATAAGGGCACTTGTCACTATCCACCCCTCCAGGGAATTCAGGGAGATTTTATCGCCTTAACTGAATTACATCTTCAAAGACCCTTTATCCAAATAAGGCCACATTCACAGGCTTAGATGGACTTATTTGGGGGGGGGAGCCCCATTCTACCCACTACAATGGTCATCTCAGGTGAGCTCCTGTCCCTCCTCAGTGTCCCCTACACATGGCACCTCAGTGCACTTCAAAACTGGCCAGGAGGGAAGGTAGGCTGACATCATTTCCATTTCACAGATGAACCAGAAAAGAGGAGACTGCACCTGGGAGGCTGGGAGGAAGCAGTGCAGGTGGAAGGGAGCAGGGCTGTGGCTGTCCTATGCCATGCCCCGCCTCCTGCCCCCAACCCCCGCCACGGGCACTTTGTCCATTAGTATTATTTTCACTCTATAATTTTTCCTCTTTGAATTCAGGTGCCCAGACCTGGTTTAATATCACACCTCATTGGTTTCATATGACCCATTTTTTTTTTTTTTAATTTGGATAGTCAGTTTTCTTTGGTAATAGAATCAGTATGTACGAATTCACCACCCAAAAACGGCTTGGCCATAACCTACATCTGAGCTCCGGGCCACCTCCTCCCACACCCCTACCCCCCAAATCTGCATCCCCACCGCTGGATCCTGGCTGCATTCCCTCGCTTTCCTTTCCATGGGTTTCACTGCACGCCTTTCTCACCGAGTTTCCTTTCTTAAATTATGAATATTTCAGGCATACAGGAAGGTATAAAAATAGTGTACTGGCACCTGCCTCGCTGTGTTTAAATACAGCAAATAATTTTGAGCACCTACTTTGGGGCCGGTCTTGATGCTGGGCCCCAACCATGGAGATGGCCAAGGTAAGCCCCTTAGCCAGAGGCTGGAACATGTAGAGAGGTCATCACAGGACCTCCCGGTGTGGGGGGGAAGGAAGCGCAGTGGCGTGAGGACTTGCTTACCAATCTGTTGATGATACTGGAGTGGGAATTTCTGGAAGGCAGAGGCCGAATTCAAAGAGGTTCATCTCGGAACCCCTACTGCCTGACTCAGAGCATAATCCTTAGTAAACATCTATGGACTTAATGATGCAAGTGTTTGAATGGGCAGGAGGCGTCCATTCTAGTTCAGTTGGGCTTGTGGGCCTCTCAGTAAGTCATGAGCGGGGTCAGGGGTTGGATGGGTGGGAGGGTTTGCGAGGCAGCCCTCACCCTGGTCCAATCCAGGGGGCTTTTTCCCTAATGAGCCCAGTATGTGCCTCTCCACACTGTGACACAGTGCGCTGTTTGTGACAGACACTCTGTAAGTGCCCTCTACCTCCTCTCACTGGGAGCCCTCTAAGACCAGGGTTTGGGGTTCTGAGGTCAGGGGCTGTATGTGCACCTCAGAGTTGGAGGTTCCTGAAGCAGAGGCTGTCTGCCCTTGTTAGGTTGGGGCCTGCCTGTGCAGGGACTAGGTCATTTCCATCGAGGTAGGAGAGACCACAAGTCAGCTCTGACACCCCTTTCAGACGGGGGCATCCTGAGATTCAGGTGTCTTTCGCATGAGAACTCTTCCTGAAATCGGAAGCTGTTTTCCTCCTTTGACTAGAAGTCCTCTAAAGACAGAGGCTGTACTTCCCCCATCAGACCAGAAAATCCATGAGGCTGGGGTGGTGTCTCTCCCATCAGAGCCTCCTGCGGTCAGAGCTGTCTCCTCGCCATTGCGCCCACAGACCACACTTTTCCCTGTGTGCTTCCGGGGAGAGGAGCCAGCAGCCACTCCCTCTTGCCCCTGAGACGTCCTTGATCAATGCCTGACCCCTCTGAGATGTCTCTGTTTTCTCCTCTTGCCATTCAACCTAGAGATAACTCACCTGCAAAATTCCTGTTGCATTGCTCTGGGCATTGCCATAAGTCACTTACTATGTCCCCCAGACACTGTGTCTCCAGGTCTGAGCAGCTGAGACATAAGCATGGCCCGACTTCAGGGGGGTGCCATCGCAGTAAGAGATGTCATATCCTCTAATTCAGGTCTCGTGTTAGCTCAGAGTCTGCTGCAGTGTCTGAAGGCTGAGTCCGGCCTCTGAGGACATAAGCAGCTGGGTCTGCCCCCAAATGGGATACAGAGGAAGCTTTTCCCCTCAGTTCACCAGTGACATTGAAGGGGACCTAGGAAGGGGGCAGATGAGAGGGGGAGGTGGCCTTATTTGTGGACCACACACACACACTACCACCCCCACCCCCACCATCATCATCTCATTCAAATTTCCAAAAACTGAGAGTATAGCACATGCTGTCTCAATTTGCAAATGAGAACATTTAGGGGGAGAGAGAAGTGACTGGCCTGGATATGTGAATGGGTGGTAAACAGAAGTGTGTTAAGTACATTCTCCTTGTAAATCGCATGCTAGTCCAGTCCAAGACCTGTGAACTTTCCCTCTAGAGGGAGTGGTCCTCATAGACTCTCGAGTTGGGTCCTTTCCTCTGTGTCCACATCACCTCATGGTGGAGATACCCACTCATACAGGGTTTTGTTGGCTGTGTGGCCAATTGGTGTCTTTCAGCTGGTGTCCTGCCCCCTGTTACATCAGGTGCTCCTTAAGGACAAGCCCGACAAGCTCCTTAAGGACTCTTCCTTCAGACTGGGACTCCCCAGTGCAGAGCTCTGGGGTCCTTCTCTAGAAGAGAGTTTAATTGCAGGACACCTGACTACACCGGGAAAGCTTTTACTTAGTGTATTTATAGTCTCTGATTTGGGTCTTGCTTCCTGCTCCCTGGGATGGCCTGGTCATCTCTTCTTCTTAAGGCCATAAAATCTCCAAACTTGAGATTTGAGTGGGCCTACAAAGGTCATCCCATTTCTTATAGCTCCCCTTCAAGATTGATTTTAGGGGGAGCTAATTTCTCAGCACTTCTGGCCTGTCCACCTAACCCAGTGAGCTCCTATGGCCAGAGAAAATCTTTAGGCAGAGTCACGGACTCTTGGAGTTAGAAAGCCATGAGCATGCATGGTGTTGACCTTAAACAAATAGCCAACAAAATGGGTTTATTCAGGAACAACAAAGAGTTGCAGTTTTTGACATATGGTCTTATGGCAAACCATGAGCAAGCCAAGAGAAACCAAGGAGAGCACCTCTCTTTTATGGACTTCAGAGGGGCTGTTGTAAGTAAAAAGCCTATTGGAGGATATTGAAAATTTGAAGCATAGTGACTTTTCATTGGCTGGCTTGTGGCAGCCTCCCATTGGCTGTTGCTGGGCAAGAAGGAATCTTTTCTTCCTCTTGCTGAGATAGTCAAGTGTATCTCTTCCTGCCCCAGATACTGTCCTATTGGGGTCAGTAGTGTCTGTTGAGTGACACGTGCATGAGAGTTCTCTCTTCCTGCCTCCCAACTCCATTTTAAATGGGATTTCTCTTTATTAATTTTCACAATGAGAATGGTGAGCACTGAGGGGGTAGGGGTGGCTCACCAACACAGTCGGCTACAATTAATCTATCTATTCATCAAAAACTTGAATGTCTGGTTCTGTCGGGTCTTTACCAGGTTCTGGTGAGAGAATCATGACAGAGATGCCAGTCCTTGCTCTGGAGGTTTCACAGCCTGGGGGAGGGGACAGGCACATAGGAGATAATTATAACTCAGTGTGGCAAGTGTAGCCATAGAGACCACAGTCTAGAGTGGGGATAGGGGATAATCAGGGAAGGCATCCTGCAGGGCTAAAGCCCGAGTTAACTCTGCAGAACACTTAGCCCACAGGGGCGGGTCATTCATTGTTCCAGCTGGAAGAGATGGCATGAGCAAACACACCTGGGCAAGGAGTGTGTTATGCATGCAGGGAGCATGGAGTGGAGTAAGCAGCCTGGCTCCAAACACTGGGCCGGGAGGGTGGGGATCCCTCTGGAGAGATAGGCAGGGGCATGGTCGTCGGGCACTAGCACCCGTGGGAAGAGGTTCGAACATCATCTTGAAGCAAACGATAAGCCACTGAAGGTTTTGAGCTGGGAAGGGATGTAGCCAGATTAACTTGATAGGTCCCTCTGTCTCTAGTGTGGAAAATTGGTATGAGCCACTGAGACTAGAAGCAGGAGAGATTAGGGAGCAACTAGTGCAGTAGTCCAGGGAGAGAAGAGCCTCTGAACCAGGATTCTGGTTGCAGAGAGGGAAAGGCACCTGCCTACATGCTAAGGCCAGCTCTGTTTGAAGATGAAATACTATTACATGACTAGGACATAGTATGACTTTAAGTGACAAAATGTCCAAATTGGACAACAGAAGTTCATTTTCATCTTACATAAAAGCCAAGCTAGGCAGCCTGGGCTCTTTCCTCCTGGTTGCCCAGCTGGGTATGGCTTCCTTTCCGAAATTCACCTCACGGTCCCAGATGCCAGTGCGGCTCCACTATCGCATCCACATTGCAGCCAAAGGAAGGAAAAGAGGGAGGGGCCCAACCCTGCCTGTAAGGGCACTGCCCAGAAGGTGCCCATACCTTTTCCACTTTCACCTCATTGGTGAGATGTAGTCACATGGCCAAACCTACCTAGTTGCAAGAGAGACTGGAAAAATCTTGTCTTCTTTCTGGAAGCCACATGCCCAGCCACCACCATTCTATTGCTACAAGAGAAGGGCACAGTGGGCCTGTAGGCAACTGGTCCTGCTGAGGTTACGGCGGGCGTGTGCACTGTGGCTACATTGACCTGGCTTCTTTCGCTCTTTGTTACTTTGGGCACCTCCTCTGAGCGTTGGTAACTTCATCCATAACAGGGATGTAGGATTCTTGTGAGGGTTCAATGAGACAATGGACACAAAATATTTGTAAATTGCAATGTGCTGTCACTTGTGAGGTATCCCTGTGGGGGCATTCATTGTGGTCCCATTGATGAGTCTGGATTGCCTTACCTGGACTAAATGAGATGCGCAGATGTCAGTAAAAAACACGGTATGGAAGAGGGAAGAGCGGCGAGGTAGCGACAGGGCTTTACCAGGCAGAGGGCTTGGAAGAGGGAGGCTGTGAGCCAAGTGCTCAGGGAAGCTGCGGGCTGTCCTGGAATGGGGTCCACGTGTCTCTAAGGAGACATCTTCAGCCAAAGCCCAAAGCCTGTAAGTGGAATCCTGCAAGAGAGTAAGGAGGGATTTCCATAGCTTCCTTTGTAGTCCATGCACTCCTGCCAGCAGCCCTCCGGGGGCTCTCCCCCACCCCCCTGAGCCCTCCTACGCTTCTCTCCTCCGACCAAAGCAGGGTTCAGAACCCAACACAGGGCAGCCATCCAGATTCCTTGCTTAGGCCCTGTTCCTCTCGTCCTTGACAAATGAAATTATTTCTTGTTATAGCCGAGATGTCCTTAGTTCTTTACAGTAAATTATTTGCTCTGTCGGTAAACGGAAACGTTTTAATTTCACAAGGGCATGTGCAAATTGCGTGTTTTGCATTTACTCAGCCTTAATCAATACCGTAACAGAATTAAAAGGTCCCAGCAAGACTTGTGATCTTACCTAAGCTAATAACAAGTAAGCCTGCATAACCGCAACAAGACCCTTAGCTAATATACTTATAGATAGCTGGTGACCACATTTTTTTCCTGCCTTACACCAAATGTCCTCTAGTTTATTCAGGTACTGACTAAAAGAATGAGTGTGTGTGTGTGTGTGCGTGTGTGTGCGTGTGTGTGTAGAGGCAGGGACAGTCTATCATTGCTACTGCAGTGGAAGGTTTTGTACTATGCTCGCCCGTGTCACCAGACATGTTATTTTGAATGTCAACCCCAATCAGTGCTCTTCACCCCCAGTCCTACTTTCTTTCTCTCCTCAGCACTCGCCACCTTCTGTTATGCTGTCCATTGGTTTATCTCACTTACTCTCTGTCTCTCCAAACTAGAATGCAGACTCTGAAGGCAGGGATTTTTGGGGGGGAAGTCTGGTTTATTTACTGATGCATTCTCAGGGCCTAGAACAGTGCCTGGCATGTGGTCAAGCTCAACAAATGATTTGCTACAGGAAGGAATAAAATCACCTTGTACAATTGTATCACAGCGTGTAGGATTCCTAACGTCACTTTTTGGCTCTAAAATTCTGTGTTTCTAGATGCTTAGTATATAGTGTGTGCTTCCTGAGGCCTGGCTGGTTGATTAAATAAATGGTCCAATCAAATGTTACTTGGCAATGATGGAGAGTAATGCCACTCCACCTGGGGGCCCTCCCCTCTTCCCTAGCTCCTCCGCAGACCCAGCTGGCCAGAGGGAGGACGGCATGGAGAATGAGCATATGCCCCCTGCCCTTATCTCTCCAGCACACAACTAATTTTTAAAATAGCATTTAATGACCGTTGCATAAAGCTGTCACTGCATCAGCATTGTCTCCAAGCACCTGGGAGACTAGAAAGTCCCCTTCTTTCCATGGCCAGCAGTCCCAGGGACCGCAGAGGGGGCTTCCAGGGTTTTTACCTATTTCATTTGTCACCCAACTCCCTGGGTAGGATTTTCTGCTAAATACTCCCTCTCCCTTATCGCCCTCTCCTATGGTAATGCACTTGCTACATGAGCCAGACAATTAGAGGTAATTGGGATAATCGGCATTTATTATGGCAATTTGCATTTCTGCAGCGGGCAGCAGGGAACTCACCACCCAGCTCGGGCCTGTGCTGTTTGGCTCTGGGCTGAGCCCCCTCTTCATTCTCGCGCACAGTTGCGAGCCCAGGGGGTCTGCCCTCCTTTGCTCACAGAGGTCCTTTGGGCGGCATTAGGGGTGCATCTCACCAGCCAATCAGAGGGGAGTATGCAAATCAGTGCCTGGGAATTAGGGCCGCAGCTCCCCCATCACCTGGGGCTTGCGGGAGAATCTCCCACCTGGAAGGAGCCCTGGGTCTTCCGCCAGACCCCTGGTGACAGGTTTTTTGCTACATTGACCAGGTATTTGACTTAATTGACAGAATTGTTTCACCATCTCAGCTGAGTAACTCAGAGCTCAAGCCTGCTATTGATAGAAACCTCAGCAAGGGAGCCCCTGTGATGAAACTTCACGCAGGAGCCCACACGGGGGCTTTAGGAGTGGCGCCTGCTGCCACCTGCAGCACCTTCTCTGGTGTGGACACATCCCGTGTGCGCAGCTTCTCGGGCACCCGCTTGTCCATCTCATGAATAAGAGCAGTGTTGTGCACGGACTATAACTGTCAGCTCTCCACCGCAGCTTCCTAGGTTAGAATCTCTTCTCCACCAGCTGCTAGCTGGGTGACCATGAGTTACTTACCCTCTTTGTTCTGCAGTTTCCTCACCATTAAAGCAGAGGTAAAAATAGCACCTGGGCCCTGTCGAGGGTGGCTGAGCGATTGAGCATCGACCTAGGATCCAGGCGATCGGGGTTCGATTCCCGGTCAGGGCACATGCCTGGGTTGTGGGCTCGATCAATGACTCTCTCATCATTGATGTTTCTATCTCTCTCTCTCCCTCTCCTGTCCTCTCTCTGAGATCAATAAAGATATATTTAAAAAAAAAAAATAGCACCTGACTCAGGGTTGACAAAAGAATTAAGTGAGACCCTGTATCTGAAACCCCAAGCAAAATGCTGGAGACAAACTTTATTATTATTATTATTATTATTATTATTATTATTATTATTATTTTAAGCCTCACCTGAGGATATTTTTTCCATTGCTTTTTAGAGAGAGTGGGTGGGAGAGAGAGAAAGAGAAACATCCATGTGAGACAGACACGTCAATTGGTTGCCTACCGCGTGCACTCTGACTGGGGCCGGGGATCAAGCCTGCATCGAGGTTTATGCCCTTGACTGGAATCAAACTTGAGACCATGCAGTTTGCAGGCCAATGCTCTAACCACTAAGTCAAACCGGCCAGGGCTGGAGACAAAATTTGATGTGCTCATTAAAAAGTCCTCCCTCCAGCCACTCCACAGCCTTCATTATGCATCTTCAGCAACCCGTCTACAAAGTGCAAAGCACCAAGGGTCCCCAAAGAAGCACAGATAAAATGCCTTAGCAGTTTGAAAAAGGGAGCAATTGATCTGATGGTGGGGGACATGTGGGATTTCTGAGGAGAAGCGGTGGCCTTTGTTCTGGGCCCTGAAGACTGGTAAGACGGGACCTGCAGAAATGAGATGGAGGCCCTTAGGAAGCAGGGAAGGGTGGGTGCACATGAAGAGAAGTTCACAGCAAAGGGCACATGTTTGTATCTGTGTCTGAAATATCTCTATTTACATAAAAAGACAGTTTTACAGTTTAGCTGCAGTTTACAAGGGAGTTATAGATTACACACAGCCTCACCTTACTCTATTCCATCACCCCCTGAGCAGGGAGAATAGGGAAACCTGTCATCCCTTCAATGGTAGCTTCTCTGGGGCAAGACTTTGCTCCTGTGATAACCCTAGCATAGATTTTGTCCACTTTGTTGAAAATGTGGTGGCTATTGTAGAAAGACAGTTTCCTTGGATTATTGAGGAAAGTGAAGAGTATTAGATGGTGGGAGTAAAAGATCACTAGATCCTTTAGGATCCTCCAGCCTGCCTGCCTGCCCAGGAGAGAGACCTGGATTTCTTCTTAGGGAAGGCAGGGATCTTTAGCCAGGCTCACAATCAAGAAAGATTGCTTTTGCCCTGGCCAGTGTTGCTCAGTGGTTAGAGTGCCAAGTCACACACAGAAGGGTCCCCAGTTCGATTCCTGATCAAGGGCATGTATTTCAGTTGCAGATTCACTCTCCAGCCCTGGTCGGGGTGTTTATCAGAGGCAACCAATCGATGCGTCCCTCTCACATCGATGTTTCTCTCTCTCTCCTCTGCCTCCCTCCCTCCCTTCTACTCTTTCTGAAAAAATCAATGGAAGAAATATCCTTGGGTGAAGATTAACAAAACAAAAAAGTAAAACAAAAAAACCCTAGAAAGATTGCCATTGTTGTGGGTCTTTTGGGTTCTTGGGAAGCATGTATGAAATAAACTAAAACATTTGCTACAGCACCTTTTTACCATTGTATCAAGTTAGAATAAAGGTGAAATTTCTGCAACAAAGAGTCCCAAAAGAGAGTAGCTTAAATAAGATTAGAGTGTATTGTACTTTTACATGGCAGGCTAGCTGATTCAGCCTGGTGGGGCTGTGATTGACAGTTGTTCAGGCCCAGGTTCCTTCTATCTTGTGGTTCCACACTCCCCTTGGGCGGTGTGCTTATGTGCGTGGTTGGAGCTGCGTGGCTGGCACATCTGCTTCCCAACAGATGGGAACTGATAAGATAAATTGAGCATAAGGACTCACCCCAGGATGAAGGCTGGCAGGTTTTCTCCATATGTTATAAAAGAGAAGACAGGCTCAGTGAAGTTAAATGATGTCTTAGTTAGAGTAAGCTAGTTATGATTTAGTAACAAGCAGCCCCCCAGCCTCAGCACCTTAACACAACAGAAGTGTACTTTCACCCACACAAAATCTGCTGGGAGCTTGAGTGACTTTTCAGGGCAACTCTCTTCCGTGTCTACCTCAAAGATCCAGGCTAATGATACTCTGTCTTCCTGTAGCTTCACCATCTGGAATATGCAGGCTCCTTGGTCCTCACGGCAGGGCAAGAGAGAGACTGGATAATCACATCTGGCTATGACACACATTGTCTGCTCACACTCCACTGGCCAGACTTAGTCGCAGAGCTCACAAACCCGCAAGGGGGCTGACAAGTGTCATCAGGAAGAGGCAGAGGGGAGAGCTGGATATAGGTGAACCCCAGACATATCTACCACAAATGTTTTGCTCAAAATCCCATGGCAAATCACGGCACCCTAAGCTTTTTAAAGAGGTTTCTCATTCCTGATGTAACCCGAGGCTGACAATAAGGTAATCTCCACCTCCTCCTCCCTAAGAAAACCAACAAATACTGACTCAAGTGACTGATATGAGAGTCATTCTGGGGAGAGAAAGGCTAATCTCATACCCAGAACCTCCTTGTGAGAGGCTGGGCTTTCTTCCAGAGTAGACAGCTTCTTATATTTCAAGGCCCCAAACCCACATAATTAGTATCCCTCCTTTGGATTCGGGCTGTGGGAAAACCCTCTTAAAATGCACATTTCCCTTTGGCTTGGAGACAGAAACGTACAGCCGTCGTTACCCATTCATACCTCCATATGGCGATGGCATTCTCAGTGGGCAGAAACTGGGAATTAGAACATATTCATTTGGATGGAGAAAGAGGAGGAGGGGCCCAAAGAAAGGGTGCTGGGAGGATGTGCAGAGGGGAGGATGTGGGATGGCTGAAGGAGCGGGATGGTGTCCAGCCTGATTTTTCAAGGAGTAAAAAGCTTAAGAGCTGGATATGGTTGACCTGTTATTGGTCAGAGAAAAGCATGTATGGGGTGAGGGGTATTCTGGAATGCCATTTTCCCCAGGTGCCAAAATTACTCTACAGATGAGTACGGTTGCATTTGAGGCTTGTTTTTGTGGCCTTGACCCAAAGAGGAGCTGTCCCTCCTTGGAGGGAGCCAGGAACCACAGGTCTGGGTCCTAGAGGGTCACTGAATAACTGTGTAACTGTGGAGAGGCTTCAATGATCTAGTTTTATTTTCTTCATTTGTAAAGTGAGATATAAATATTCTCTCCAGGGTTCTTGGAGAATCAAATATGCCAATAAATATACTGGTTTTGTTAACAATAAAGGACCAAGGGCTTATTATTATTATTGTATCATCTGATCAATAATAGAGCTGATCATCATGACCATCACCATGACCATGACCATTGCCATCACCGTCATTATCACCATCATCATCATAAGTATCATTGTTGTTGTTTTTTTTAAATATATCTTTATTGATTTCAGAGAGAGGAAAGGAGAGGGAGAGAGAGAGACAGAAACATCAATGATGAGAGAGTCATTGATCAAGCCCACAACCCGGGCATGTACCCTGACCAGGAATCGAACCCCGATCGCCTGGATCCTAGGTCGAAGCTCAACCACTGACCCACGCCCGGCCTGGCTATCATTGTTATTTTACTCCACACATGAGAACACAAGATACAAAGATAGCAGCAATATAAGTAACTAGAGTGGCTAAGGAGTCGGGCTATTTCCAATTTAGGAAACAAATCTTGTTGGCATACCTGGGTCTAGTTTCTCTGTCTCTTTTTCCTAGGTCTACTTCTCCACAATGCAGTGTCTTCCTCCTCTGGCTTTCTGTGCTATAGTTATCGATCTGAAGTGAATTCACACTTTTGGACATCTGTATTGGTTTTATATTGTTGCATAATAAATTACCACAGACATCGTGGCATAAAACAACACAGATGTATTGCCTCACTGCTTCTGTTGATTCTCTGCTCAGTGTCTCACATGGCTGAAAACAAGGCATTTGTATCTGGAGGCTCAGCTAGGGAACTATCCACTCCCAAGTTCTCTCAGAATGTTGGCAGAATTCAGTTCCTTTTGGTTGTAGGACTGAGGCCTCCCTCTCTTGTTGGTTGTCACCTGGTGGTCTCCCTTAGCTCTTAGAGGCTGTCACCTGTTCCCTGCCACATGGCCCTCTCCACAAATGGTAATTTGCTTCTTCAAGGCTAGGAGGAGAACCCATTCCCTGATTTTAGGAAAGGCCAAGCCTCTTTTAAAGGTCTGATTAAGTCAGTCTCATGGAGGACAATCTCCCTTTTGATTAACTCAGTCTATTGATTAGGAACTTTCCTTAATAACATCTTCAAAACCCTCCTGCCATATAAAGTAACATAATCACAGGAGAGATGTCCTACCATAATCACAGGTCCCCACGTCCTACTTTTTCACACTCAGTGGGAGGGGATTCTACCCTGGGTAGGACTCACAGAACTCTTCCTACCACGAGATTTCCCTATCCAAGTATCCAAGAGGTTTCTACTTCTGGTCCTCGGTTCTTCTCTCAGACCAAGCTGAGCTCCAGTCCCACAAAGGCTGAGTCTCTTCTGGTACTCTAAATTTGGAAGACACAAAGGAGCCTAGAAACAAGTAAAATGTCTGAGCAGTTGTCTTAGCCTAGAATTCTTAGAAATGTGAACCTAGGACAGGGATTAAGTGCTGATGCATAATTAGGAGGTAAAGTCCCAAGGCAGTGAGAGTGAGGGCAAAGAGAAGAAAGACAGGGAAGGATAGGAAACCCTGGGTGGTGGTGTGTCACTGGTTATTGTGATGGCCACTGCTTCGCAAAAGCCACAAGAAGGTAGAGCTGATCATTTATCGGTGCACCTGCTCAGCCAAGCAAACTTCTCTGGACAGGTTGTATGGAGAATTCATGCCTTGGGGGGGGAAAGAAATGAAGCTACCTGCCTGGATTCCTCCACTTTCCTATATTCCATCTGCCAAAGTTGACCGCATTGCGAGCTAACTGCCCTGCACTTCCAGGTTGCGTCATTGGCCCCTTTGGGGAGCTTCCCTAGAAGCCAGACCCCATGCCCTGGGGTGTGGAGTCTTGTTCCAGTCCATGCTTGTCTACATGAAAGTGTTCTGCCACGGTGGCACCTGAGGCAGGTGAGGCCATGAAATCACAATGCGGTCAGTAGAGTGATGCAAACTGATCCAATGGTGAAACAAAGGCACCCACACATCAAGCAAAGATAGAAAGGGGGGCAGAGGGCTCCTGCCGGAGGCCAAGGGGGAGAAACGGCTCAAAGGCAGGGATAATGGGAATGCGGGGAAGGTGAAAGAATCCAGGTGAATTCATTTATTTACAGTATTTATAACTGCTTTTTTATTATAAAGGTAGTACATTTAAATAAAAAAATGGGAACCATAAAAAAGTGCGTATAATGAAATGAAAGTCTTTTATATGCTCTCAATTCCCAGTTACAGTTTCCAGAGAAACTACAATTTTTCTGTGTTCTTTCAAAAATTTCCTGGCTTATAAATCAGAGGTGGATGTTAGACGGGTTGTGTGTGTGTGTCTTTTTCAAGGTACATGTAGGATCCCATGACACATTAGGTTTTCGCATATATGGGTGTGGTATAGGTGAACATTTAAGCTACAGACAGACTTTGGCTATTGCAGATAATGTTGCAATGAATTCCTTTTACCAGAATCTTTGTGCATATGCGCAAGTATCTGTGTAGAATTGCTTCCTAAATGCGGAACAGTGGATGTTATTTAAATTTCTATAGATTTGCCAAAGTGTCTTCCAACAAGTCTATACTAATTTGCAACCCTCTCCCCGACCCCAACAGAGTTTGGTTGTGCTTGTCTACCTCCAGCCCCACCGACACTGGCTATTACTAGTCTGTACCAGCCTCTTAATGAAAAACAGCTTCACAGTGTCTTCATTTGCATTTCCTTAACCACAAATAAGATTGAGCATGTTAGACATTGAGGGAGTTTTAGAATAATGAAGTTCTGGCTTTTTACTTATTCTCTGAATCTGGCAGCCTGTCCTCTTGGTCTGGGGCATCCCTACTTCAGGGACCCTGAGGTCACTCCTAACAGGAGGGGATGGAGCAGATTGAGAGTCCAACATGAAAGCACACTGGAGGCTGGGGGTTCGGGAGTCAGGGAGGCTGGGAGGTATCTTGAACTTGGCAAACAATGGGTAGGCTGGAGGTCTTGGGTACCTTTGCAATGAGCCTTGGCATGCCTGGGAGAACCTCAGAATTAACTTGCTGTAGAGGACGGTCAGTCTGAGTGACTTTCTGGTCGTGAAACATGACCTCGGCAATTCAAAGACCCTGTGAGGGACCTGTGAGACACCCGGTCCTGACCATGCTTCCTTCTAGAAATACCTTTGGGAGAAGAAGAGGGCAGTTTGAACCCAGAGGGAAGAAACATCAGAATATCAAAGCCAACTCCAAGAGAATTGTGTGTGTCTGTGCGCCTCGGGGTGGAGGGCAGGGGGAGTCTTCTGCTACTGGGGGTGTTATGGTGGGAGTGGCATTGCTAAGGGCCAGGGCCCTGGGTGCTGTGGGGTGATGCTCACCTTGATGATGTTTCCCTCTTAGGTCCTGAAAGCTAGAAAGAGCTGGGAGGTCACTCGTCCATCCCCCACAGTGGGCTGTAGATAAGCTTCCCTTCCCCCTCACACCGTTGCGCATCCGCGCTCTCCAACTCCTGTTCTCCTCTTGCCATTTCCTTCCAGCCTGTTCACACGAGCGCTGACGTTGCCAGGGTGACGGTTCCTTACGGGCACACGCGGGAAGCACTGCTGCCTGCGGGAGTGACCTGGAGCCTTGCCTGCAGTGGGGAGCACAGTGGGGCAGGGCCCCAGCACATCCCCGTGGGGGGAAATCCCCTCCTGTGTCATCTCCTACACTTGGCAAGGGGTGGCTCTTATTTTGCATAAGTAGTTTAAGGCTACAAGCTAGCCTCTTGCCTTAAGGAGGCTGATGTGAAAAACTAGAATGTCTGTTTCTAAAGTTCCAGGTATTTATTCATATTTTCATTCATCCATTCTCTCTCTCTCTCTCTCAATCTCCTCTCTCCCTTCCCTCTCTCTTTCCCTTTCTCTCTCCCTCTCTCTCCCTCTCCCGGCCCCTCTCTCTGGGTGTGATTTTCTTCCCATGTGTAAGGAAGTATCAGGGGAAGGGATTATTCATATTGTCCACACAGTTGGCTTCAGGGCATCTCCCTAATGTTGTCAATCATTTCTCTTCTGCCTGTGGTCTGTGTGGCTGTTCTCAGAGCCCTGTCACCCATCTGCTTTTCTAAACCTGATGGAACAATCAGGTGGGTCTAGTCCCTCCGTTGTTCTGGCTTCTGACATGGAGAACCTAGTGAGGGCTGCGCTCACAGCCGCAGACAGAATGAGCCTCTCTCTCCCCATGTCAGGATGCCCTGACTCGCTGGGGTAGGAACCCAGCGAGCTCAGGACTTGCCAGTGCTGCAGACAGTGACATTGTAATCCTGGCTGGTGACACCACTGGCTAGTGTGGTTTTGACAGCTCTGGTTAGTTCTGAATTATTGTTAGCTTGAGGTGTCAACAATATCATGGAAGCAAACCAATGGTGCGGTTGACCCAGGATGTGGTCGGCCTGGGATGTATGATGCTGATTCAGAGTCAAAGCCATGACTCTGGCTTTGAGACCTGCTGATACCATGGATGTTAAGCAGCCCAACCTAGAGGAACTCTGACATGCACTGTTACCTTACACAGCAAAAGTGGCCTGTGCCTGTCCCTTCGTTTCCGGAAAATGTTCACCGGGGAGGTAAGATTGGAAACTTTGGAAGTCCTCCCAGGATCTTCTACTAATGCCCTGGCCTTTCTCCTGTGCCTTTGTTTCTCCTTGTGGAGAAGGGAAGATAATGGTGATCCCAATAATGATCTGGGGTGTCCGCACTATCATTTAAATTGGAGGAGGTACCCTTGGAAGTGACAAAATGAAGTGATGGTCCCTGGAAGATTGTCTACCAGCATCCTGTGGAGTTCTTTTTCATTCCTAACCTGGCAGGGAGCAGTGACATGTCTCCTTCTCATCTCTCTGCAGCCAGAGTGCTCCAGCCCAGGGGCACACCCCAACAAGGCCCTCTTGTACTTTGGGATCTCCTACAAGGGACCTCTAGCTTCCCCCGGTCATGTAGAGCTACATGTGCAACTAGGGAGTGGGGTACAGGGTATGTTTTGAACACAGTGAGGCTCACACTGGGATGCCACTCAGCACTCTGGCTTCTCCTCATAATTGTCAGGAAACCAAGATCAACACAGTGCCACTGAATCCTGATAATGAAATGTCTGCTCTCCCCGACACAGGCCTCGTGGCCAGGCCAGAGAGATGCTCATTAAGTGAAAGGGCTGCTGATTCAATCATCACAGAGCCAGACATCAGCAGAGGATGCTGCTTCCCCGGGGAAGAGCCTGTCTCTCCCTTCCTCCCAGTTCCCCCCTCCTGCCCCACTCTCTTGAGCGGCAGCTGGTTTAGTCTCCCCATAGCAGGCACTAATGCAGGTCTCGGGAATTAGAGTCTGTGCAGGAAGAGCCACATCTAGATATCTCTAACCTCTCTTCACGGAAGGGATTCGCTCACACAAGTAATAGTCCCAGGTCCAGCAAGGCCTTACGCCTCGCCAGCTTCCAGAGCAGGGGTTCAACTTGGGGAAAACTCACCTCCACCTTGAAGAATCTGATGAAGGCTGTGACATTCTTCCTAGGAAAATGCATGATCACACAAATTTCAGCGCGAAATTTCAATATCGCCCTGTGCCAGATTATGTCACACGTCTCTCTCCCTTAGTGCACCTCCCTCCAGTTTGGGGGAGGCAATGAGAGTAAAGCTCCTAGTAATGTGGGTAAAGCTGCCCTGGTGCTTGCTACCCTGGGGATGAATGGCACTTGCAACACACATCTGTGCACGTCTAAATGTCCTCCATCCTCAGGCTTCATGGCAAAGCCTCTGAAATGTGTCCCTCTATCTGAAACCCCAAAGAACATTTACCCCAAATAATGACAATCATTTCCCTCTTGTATGTTTCTACACCTCCTGTCCTCTCTAAAGGGGAGCCATTCCCAGGAGCTGAGGAGCAGCTATACTTGTTTCACCGCTGGTTGCCCTCAGCGCCTCCGGCAGAGTCCCTTGTGTGTAGGGAGTGCTCAGTAGATGTTCTCTGGATGAACAGATGAGTGATGAGTGAGTGTCCTCACTTGGGGACTGCTCATGCATAGCCAGTCTGCCACAGCGGGATGAAGCTGGACCCTGCGGGCACTGCCCCCGTGGCCTTCCTTGCAGACTTCCTGCGCAGTTGCGTCTCCCCCGCACACCCACTCAGGGACACGGAGAAGGCTGTCCCCAAGTGGAGATGCTCCTCCCTCCCTCCCTTGCAACACGCTCAGGGGCCTTTGACATTTAACTCCAGTGCAATTTGTTTGTTTTCACCCGAGTTGAAAATACCAACAAATGTCACCCACTTTCACTCCTCTCTCCTGACATGTGACTTCGATAGACCAGGAGCCAGCAACACTAATGAGCATCTCAGGTCCCCATGAATGAGCAGGGACGGCAGAGCTCTGGGGAGGGAGGTGGTGCGTGGGGAGGTGGTTCCATCAGGAGTTAGGGATGGGGGGTCAGGATGCCTGCCAAAGTGGGTGGTGGCGCAAGGAGGTAGGAGAGGACAGTCCTGCCAGCACCATCAGAGGGAAAGATGACTTGGTAGTGCAATGCCTCTTGCTGTTCTAAAGGACTTCTCCACAGTGCCCTGGGGCTGTCAGGTGGTTCCCTGCATCTGGCCAGCTCCTTCTGCCACCATGTACCTTTCTCAGGCATGGAGCTGGGATGCTACCTTGAAAATTATACCAGTTAGAAATACATTTCATAGTGAGTGATAAAACAAAACAAAACAAAAGTGGCCTAAATGAGAAAGACTTTTCTTTCTCGCTCAAGTAAAAGGTACAGGTTTGGTCTACTTTTGAAGTAAGGTCTATGTTTGATTGAATAGCAATGTAATAATGTCAATTTCCTGTTTTGACAATGAATTATGGGTATGTAAGTGTATCACGGGGAAGTGGGGTGAACGATGGGAATTCCTTCTATTTTTGAAACTTACTATGAGTCTTAAACTATTTTTTTTTTAGTTATAATAATAATAAATAAAAAAACCTTCAGGGAATTCAGGGCTTTGTGGAGGTGTTACAATCACCAGGTATTCAGCTTCCTTCCAAGTTATTGTTCTGTATCCTCAACACGAGGCTACCCCCTCAGGGACCAAGAAGGCCAGCTGCTCAAGCTCTAGTCAGGTATCTACATTTCAGTCATTAAGAAAGATAAACCCCTCCCCAAAGAAGGGTGTGCTATTTCTTTAAGGACATCCCTAGGGTATCACATACTAAGGATTTACCTATGCCCAGTGGCTAGAACTTACTAGTATGACCACACCTAGGTACAAGGGAGGCTGGGGAATGTAGTCTTTTTCTGCATGGCCTTGTGGTCAAATAACACTTGGGGATTCCCACCGGGGAAGGAGGGGAAATGGGCCTTAGAGGACAACCGGGAGGCTCTGTACTGTCACCTGCTGGAGGAAGAGCGCAACGCTGGGCGTCAGGGAAGCGCTGGTTGATTCGATTGTCCTCCTAAGGCTCCAGCCTGACCTCCCCATCGCCCCTCCCGAGGGCCCTGGAGGGACTGCTTGCTGGCTGAGCACTAAACCCCCGGGACCGTGGAGGTGCTTTGCCGGAGAAACAAAACTCACTGCCTCAGGGGAGCACTGATCCTGCTTCTCCCATTCCCAGCGGGAAGGTGCGAGCCCCTTCCCCAAATCAGCCAGGCCCCTGAGTCCTGAGGCCAGAGGCTGGGTGGTGTGAAGGGCGCCACTCAGGAGCACCAGCCCCTCATCTCTCCCCTGCCTGTGCTCTAACACTGGGAGCACTCTGACCTTTGACACGCCAGCCCCCCACCCCGAAACTCGGGGTGAGCCCCCCATTCTCTCCCAACGAAGTGCTTAATTATAAGAGTCTGGCTGCTGTTCGCTTAGCGCCCTCGGCACGTTTCGCTGTTGACTCCCCTGGAGAACACAGGCGAGCCCTTGTGTCCCGGGGCTGAGGCCCGGGTTCCGACGGCACCTACACGCTCTCCGAGAGCCAGAGGGCACCCTGTGGCCACCTCAGCACCTCTCCAAGCCTCCCTTGCCTCCTCTGCAAAGCAGGGCTCCTTGTCACACACCACGTAGGGTGGGGAAAGTGGAGCGTGTAGTTGCCACCTGCAGGTGTGAGCACGAGGTGACGGGGTGGCGATGGGGAGGCATCTGCCCTTGAAGTAACAAAGGGCAGGAGTTATTGCAGCCAAACTCCAGTCCTCTGCCTTCCGAGAAGCCCATAGTGAAATATAGGTTTGGGGACAAACTTTTCAAAATTAATCTCAGGTCCCCAGTTAGTACAGGTGGAAGAGGGCACACCTGGCAGTGACAGCTGTGCCTGTGGTGATGCCGAAAGGTGTAGGGAAAGAAGGGACCCCGGACAGCGAGGCGCATTCCTGAGTCTGTGCTTAACATCGGAACACCCCAGCAACTTTAAAGCTAATGAACCCGCCACATGGGGACACTGAGGCACAGGGTGGGGCCATGCTCAGCCTAAGGTCAATGAGATGGTCAGAGGGGTGTTTCTCCCTTGTACAGAGCAAGTATAAATGTGGTGTTCACGAAGCACTGCTATCACAACGAGTAAATATAGGAGTTTATCACCAGGGAGCCCCAGTCTGGGGGAGACACAGCTCTGTCCTCAGGGAGCCCCAGTCTGGGGGAGACACAGCCCTGTCCTCAGGGAGCCCCAGTCTGGGGGAGACACAGCCCTGTCCTCAGGGAGCCCCAGTCTGGGGGAGACACAGCCCTGTCCTCAGGGAGCCCCAGCCTGAGGGGAGACGCGGCCCTGCTTCTCAGTGAGTTCCAGTCTGAGGGGGGAGGCAGGGCAGCTGTTGCTGGTCATCTGTCCCCGCACCTCCTCCCTCTCCCCTCCGCTCCTCTGCTCGCTCCCTGTCCTGCCTTAATGGGCTGCAGTCCCCCAGAGGGCCGAGGGGACTGTTTATCCAGACTCTGTGTGGAGCCCAGCGCAGCAGCTGCTCAGGAAGCAGGCGTAGCTGCTAAAGATTTGGCACTGATTTGGCTCAGTAAACACACGTGACCTAAGTGGCAGAAGCCTAATGGAGGGCCACAGCGCCCGTGCAGGGCGGGGTGCTTGGTGGATATGGAGAAGCTGGAGCAAGAGTTACTCAAAAGCCTGCAGCGATCAGAGAGGAGGGTGGGCGACCCTTTTCTGTGGTCCCCATAGCAGTCACTCAGAAAGTGCCCTGAGCAGGGCTTCTTTATAACTTGTATGGGTCCAGGGCACTTTTGCCTTCAAAGGCTCCTTCCTTCACTTAAAATAATCTCTCCGGCCTCCGGCCAGCTCTCCCCTGGGCCTGGAGGCATCCTAGGCCCAAACTGCCCCCACGCCTACCCCTGGAATCAGAGCAGCCAGGTTGGAGGAGGTTCCGTTGTTGCCCCCGATCCCCGCTGTACCTGCTTTACCTCCTACCTGTGAACCTACAACAACAGAATTTCTTAAATGGTTGTCGAGGTCTCTTGGGGGTGCTGAGTCCAATAACATATTTTACACTTTAGTCTTTTATTTCAGTGGCAATCTAAAATCTGTTCTTAGCCAAAGCGTCTCTTTGAGAAGAGCCCATTGCATCTTAAAGACAGTCCACAGAGTAAGAATTGTAATAGCTGACACTGTTTTGAGATTTCCCTTTATGGCCGGCCCTGAGGAAGTGTTTTCCACCGAGGGACTCAGTCAATGTTCACAACAACTCTGAGATGATCCAGTTTTACAGATGTGAGAGGTCAGGAAACCTGCCCAACATCACACAGCTGGTGAGGGGTAGAGCTAGGGTTCAAGTGCAGTGAGCCTGTTGCCCACAAAGGGGCTGGGCCCCAGAATCCAGGTGCTTAATGCTGGACACCCTGCCTACAATGCAGCTTCTTAAGTGGGTGCTTCTCAAACTGGGGCCTCAGAAGGGCCTTCCAATTCCAGTACGTCTATAATTACCCAACTTTGTTAGACCCGCCACAGCGCCTTGAGTCTTTGGGCTTCTGGAATAGCCCAGGTAAGACAACCAGCCCCAGCTGCTGGAATCCTACCATCTCTCGCTCAAGGCCACAGTCAGTGGCACCTCCTCCAGGGAGTGTTCCCCTGCCTTAGTTAGCAAAGACGTCTCCTGAAGGATTCCCGTAGCGTTTTGCCACTTTCTTTTCTCTCTACCTTGAGAATAGTGTTGTCTCTGGTGGGGCAGGGCATAGTGGGCTGCAATTCCAGCTCCCCCTTTTGTCTTGAATCATTGAACCAAGTTCCAGAAGCTTCCTTAGCCTTGGTTTCTCCACCTATAAAATGGGCAAGTGGTGTTGCATTGCCAAATGGTTTCAGTGAGGTGATGGGTGAAGTGCCAGGCACGCTGTAGACGTGTCTCTCCCTTGCTGGGCTGCAGTTACCCACATGCGTGTTTATAGTTCCTCCCAAGGGGAGGGGAGATGGCCCATCTGTTCTGTTCACCCCTCAGGCCCACGTGGAGCCGGTGCTCAGCGGAAACCTGACTCGATGGTTGAATCCTTGCTCCAGTGTCAAGCACGTCCCCTGTCTGTGGGGGAGGGGATGGAGGGTCACAGGAGGGAGGGATGGACTACAATGTTCCAGATCTCAGCTCTAGACCAGATCTCCAGGGAGGGAGCCAAGAAGGGCAGGGGCAGAGGGCAACAGAAGACGGGAGATTATGCAGAGAAAAGGGCACAGGAGGGAGAAAGAGGTAAAGGGGAGGGAGAGATGAGTCTGCAAACAACCAAAGGAAAAGTGGAGCCCTGTGAGGTTTGCAGACTTGAGGACAGGGAGACAGCCAGGTCCTCCATTTCCCACACTTGGGGGACTGGGCTGGTGGGGTGGGGTGGGGGGAACTCGGGGACTCAACTGTTCTGGGTTCGGGGTCTTCATTGCTCCCCACCCAAATCTCATCAAACTGTGGCTAGAAATAGATGAACCCCCTTATACCACACACATACACACACGCAAGCACATACACACATGACCCAAGTGTGGAAGCTGAGGCACACAGAGAAGTGGCTTGCTGAGGGCCAGGGCCAGGGCCAGGGCAGGGCCCGGGCGGGGATCCAGGCCTGGAACTCCTGAATGGGGCTCCCTGCTGTGTGGGGCCATGGGTGGAAGTCAGGACGCTCAGATTCCAACATGAAGAAAGACAATATTAGGAATGCAGAGAGCAGATCTCAGGGTAATGGAGCCTGGTGTTTGCAATAAAAATTTAAATGTGCTGTCCTGGTGGCAACAGCGACTTTTATCTGATCAGACTGCCAGTGCTTAAGAAGGCTGGGTGTGTAAATGGCAAAACCAAATTGAATTCATATTTACTGCCCTGGAGTCTGTGGGGTTTATTGTTTCCAGCAGCTTAATCTCTCTCCTCTTCCCCTTTTTCCCTTCTCCCCTCCTTTCTCTCCCCCCCTCCTCTCTCTCCCTCTCTCTTCCAAGTGGTTTTACTATCCAACAACTCATTGGGGAGGTTGATGAGAGAAGGCTGCTCTGTGGGGGTTAGTTTGTATTTGCCCCTCCTAGTAACTCCCCACCTTTATCCGCCTGCCCTGTACCCAGGGGCGGCCTGTTTGGAAAACTTCCTACAGGGCCCCTTGTCCTCTGGCCTCCTGGGTTTAGGCTCTGAGAGGCCCCAGCAGGATGAGAGAGGAGCCTGTTCCCTGGGGCCCGTCACTCCCAGGCCGGAGTTTGACAGAGGGTCACATCCGTCCAGCCACTAAGGGCCAGAGCCTCTCTCTCGTGGCTGAGACTGTTTTCTGCCGCTGCCCCCTTAGGCCTAAGGGTGGGAGGGAGAAGGGTCCCCTCTCTTGCCAGCCCCTGGGGGCTGCGCCACCTGCCTCTGTAAGTGGTCCCTTCACTAAACTTCCTTCAGGTACCCCTCCCATTCCGTCATCTGTGTCTCTCTGTCCCTTCTCCCCAGAACTTATAGGACAAAGAAAAGCAACACAGGAAAGAGCAGGCAGGGGCCCTGTTCCATTTGCTTCGTACAAATGGAACGCTGTAGGGCGGGAGCTGGACCTGGTCTCCGGGCGGGGTCTGCAGTTTGTACGTGGGGACAGAGCTGGCACACAACCCCCGGAGGGCCAGACAGTCCTGCCCCACCCTCTGCCGTGGCCGCTTGCCTGGGGCCTGTGGGATGGGGCAGCTGTGGTGGGACCCCACTAACAGAAGTTTTCCTTTTTGTGGAAGGTGCCCCACCTCAAAGCCCCCTTGCTTTTGTGGGTCACCGTGCAAGTCTAGGCTGGCTAACGGGGATTCTGTCCCTGGGCCAGGAGGAGGCCAGGCTTCGGAGGGACCGCAGGGATTCCTGCCTGGAGCTGTGTCTCCATTGCAGCAGCTCCTCCCATATCCACGGACAGGAAGCTGAAACGAGCAAATAAAGCCTGTTTGATTTTCTAAATTCATTTTCTTTAATAATCAGAAGTGTTATTAGGAGCCAATATTCACTATACCAAGCTTGACGTCGTACTGAACACATGGGGCAAGATAGTAACCCCAGGCCTGTGCAATGGGACAGTGTCCTCAGAGTGGCCTGTGAGCCTCAGTGACACTCCACAGGGGCTGCCCTGCCCCAGCCCCTCTGCAGACACAGGGAAGGGCTGCTGCAGGGAGGCGGAGGCGTGGCCCTCACCTGGCCCCCCAGGGTGTGTGGTGAGGAGAGGAGAGCGGACGGCTAACATCTGCGTCAGATCCCAGAGGCAGATGCTTGGATGTAGAGACCAGGCACGGCCCTGCCCTCAGGGAGCCCCAGTCTGCGGGGACGCGGGCCTGTCCTCAAGGAGCCCCATCTCCTAGGGGCGTCTAACCTCTAGGTCCAGCAGCGATCAAGTCTGACACCCTGTTCCGATGCTGACCCATGAGTATGTCTTCCAGCCTGACTAAACTACCCAGCCACTGCCTACCCGGTAGCCTCGGTGACTTGCTAAAGAAAAGCCAATTTTAATTTTAGCCTGAGCCAAACATAATGAGGAGAGTAAATCATAGCGCGAACATTCCCCAGCCAGATGGAAATGAGTTCTGGATTATCTGCCGCTTTGAATTATCCAGCCCAGTGCTCCCTTCATTAGCCAGTCCTGGAGGGACCAGCGCTGAGGCTGCTCCCCTGAGTGTGGGGACAGGTAGAGGCCGGGGTGCTCGGAGGGAGGTGGGGGTGCTGATGAGTCAGTGAAGCTGGGGTGCCCTGTGGTTCAGAGCAGGGAGGGACAAAGGGTTTGGGTGGCAAGGGCCGGTCCTCGGATATGCATCTGTTGGGGAAGAGCTTGGGGATGGGAGAAAGGACAGGAGGGCACTGGTGGCTGGCAACGCCTGTGTCCTCGCTTGCCCTCCCTGTGAGGCAGGAAGGGGTGGTCCACCAGGTTCCCAGAGCTGGACGCTTCTCCAGTCTTCAGGTGGTAGAAGCTCAAAGATGCTTGGGACGGGGGCAGGGGATTTTAGGGAGAGAACTGTGGAAGTCATAACTAAATGAAAGCAAACATCTCTGCGTGAACCAGAGCCCCTGCACTCCCACCTGAGGCCTGGAGTGGAGGCTGACAAGGGGAACAGGGAGAAGGTCAACCCTGAAGCGATGCTGAGAGCTGCCAGCCCCGCAGGCTGTCTGTGTCCCCAAAGCAGGGACAGATCACAGGCAATCACAGAGATTAATGCATTTGCAGTTGACAACAGGGCAGCAAAACAGCATTCGTTTTCATCAGAGCTGAGCAAACACACTTGCCTGTTCCTTTCCTCACATACCCTGGACTCACAGGCAGCCTCATTCACACACAGCCTCGGTTCATAAACTCAGGCCCTCCCTCACCCACACACCTCCATTCACACCAACCCACCCGCTCCCTCACCCACTCACTCACTCACTCACCTCCATGCAGGCGACACCCCCTCACCCACACACCTCCATTCACACCAACCCACCCACTCCCTCTCTCACTCACTCACCTCCATGCAGGCGACACCCCCTCACCCACACACCTCCATTCACACCAACCCACCCACTCCCTCTCTCACTCACTCACTCACCTCCATGCAGGCGACACCCCCTCACCCACACACCTCCATTCACCCCAACCCACCCACTCCCTCACCCACTCACTCACCTCCATGCAGGTGACACCCCCTCACCCACACACCTCCATTCACCCCAACCCACCCACTCCCTCACCCACTCACTCACTCACCTCCATGCAGGCGACACCCCCTCACCCACACACCTCCATTCACCCCAACCCACCCACTCCCTCTCTCACTCACTCACTCACCTCCATGCAGGTGACACCCCCTCACCCACACACCTCCATTCACCCCAACACACTCCCTCCCTCCCTCCCTCCCTCCCTCCCTCCCCTCCATGCAGGCGACACCCGTCACACACACACAGGCGCCTGCTGTCACACACCGGCTTCCCCACACGCCTCTCCATTCACTCCCAGCCCCCATCACACTCCACACCCACCACACAAGCCTCCCTCACTCACAAGCAGACTCCCTCACACGCTGGCTCTCAGGTGTCTACACAAAAACGGGCCAGTGCTCCGCAGCCCCGGCCGTGAACATTTCTCACTGGACTGCTCCTTCCAGTCATGGGTGCGGGAGGTGGGGTCGCCCTCCCTCCTCGCAGCTGCTGCTTTTTGCTCATCGCTGACGAGAGGGGCATGGTTTTCAGATCACTTTTTACTTTTATGCATCTGACGTTGCCACAGTGGCCCAGGCTCAGTTGTACTGTATATAATGAGGGTTATAATTAAGAAGTGGGCCTGAGGCTGGGTTTCCCAGAAGTGGGCCTGGAATAGAATTTGAGTGTAAGTGGCTGATCCGGCTGGTGATGGCAGGACACACAGAGAGGGCGGGAGAGGAGCTGGGGCGGGGAAGGCCACCGGTGCGAGGTGTGTTCGGAGCAGCTGGACTCGGTGCCACTCGGGACCTCCAGGGGACTGTACAGCGTGCCTCAGAGTCAGCCACCTGGGGGGAGCTTGAGCTATTTGTCCTGTGTCCCCTCACTCAGGCATTACCTCCCCAGCATGCCTGCCCACCCCCCCCCACCCCCCACGGGCGAGCGCGCTCCTGCAGCAGGCAGCCTGCGCTGGGCAGACGTGCTGAAGACTATGGCTCTTGGAGCTGGGGCGCTCACTCGCTCATCTTTCGCTCATTTTGTTATCAAACACGTCCCAGGTGCCTGCTCTGTGCCAGGCTTCTCCTGGGGACTCAGATGAATAAAATACAGTCCCTGCCAAGACAGGGTTCCCAGGTGATTGGGGTAGAAGACGGGGGAGCACACAATTGCACTGCAACACAATGAAAGCTATCGTGGCCGCCGTCACACGGAGGCACAGCGCTGTCACTGAGAACAGAGAGGAAGCTGTTCTGAGCTTAAGCTTAATAACAGACGGTAACAACTGTTTATCTCGCACCAGACGTTTAAGCAGAGCCTTAATGGCTTCATTCTACCCTTTCGATGCTTGAGATAGTGTTTCCCCCTTTCTTTCCTGTTACCTGTGCTATCTAAGATGACTCTTTAGCTGGTCTCTGAAGAAGCTTGGTGATTCAGGACGTGGCCCTTGTCTCCATGGCTTTATTTGGGGGCTGCACAGGGGATGTGCTTGCCCATCCTGTGTGGGCATCTTTCTGTAACCACAAAGCTAAGACCTTCTGAGGGCAGTGGCTCCGTTGGGAATTTGGCTCCTTTCTCTCTCTCTCCCTTTAAACGGGAAGCTGTGACTCCACCATCAAAATAGGAGCTGCCTGCAAGACTGCTACCAGGTCCAGGTGACACAGCCATCCCAGTGGGCTCAGAATGTTACCAGAAAGGGGACATGGCCCTTGGCAGGTGTGCCTAGGGCCACCTGGTAGTGTGTGGGTTCTTGATTTTGTGCAGAAAAATTCCATAACACGTGTCCAAATGACTATGAAGGAACATTTATTAAAGCTGGGGATGTAAGATAAGAAAGGGCTTAGCACAGAAGAGGCAATGGGAGAGCCTAGGCTGGGTTGCCCTGGGTCTCTGGGAAATCAGAAAAAGGGGCCTTGGGAACAGGTTCAAGGGACTAGCCTGTGATGAGCTGCCTTTGTCCGTTGCTGCCCTGGTTGCAAGTCTCCTGGGGTCCCTTAGAGTTTAGGAGATGCATGCTTGTTTGGGAAGAAAAGGGGAAAGGAAACGGCAAGGGTGAGTGCTCCCCAGAGGGAGAGCACTTGCTGGGTCCTTTGTTTTGAGGCTTTTATTTCTCTCTTGCAGGTGGGAATCTTAGGGGAGGTCTCAGGGGAGGGTTTCAACAGAACACTCATCAGTTTTCTAGGTGGGCTCCTTCAGGGCCATAGTCTTCACTGATTGGCCAGTGTCAGGGCAGGATTCATTAATCATTGCAAGCTGGTCCTGGTGTTGCCCACCTGGTTTTGCTGCTTTTCTGAGTCTGGAGCTGAAACACAACTGAGGCCTAGATATTATTTCTAGGAAGGTAACCTGTATCTACTGTAAATTGCTCTGCTAGTTTGTTCAGCTACCTGCCTCAGTTTCCCTATTCCACTTGTGCTGGCTTACTGGCCTGTCTCAAGAAGGCAGAGCTGCTACCTCAGTGGGTTCGGAGGACAGTGCATCAAGCCAAAGAGGATGATTCTCGAGACTTAAAATCGAATAGATTGCCTGGCCAGTGTGGCTCAGTTGTTTGGGCACCGTCCTGTGCACCGAAAGGTTGCTAGTTCGATTCTCGGTCAGGGCACATGCACGGATTGTGGGCTTGATCCCTGGTAGGGGCGTGCAGGAGGCAGCCGATGGATGTTTTGCTATCACAGGAATGTTTCTCTTTTCTCTCATCTTCTCTCTCTAAAAATCAATAAACTATTATTTTTAAAAAAAAAACACAAAAAAATCAAATGGATTTGCTCTGCTATCAGCTTAGACCTGCTCAGGACAAGCCATCCCTCCCTCCTCTGACTTCTCCCTTCTGGAACGGGAATGTTTGTCCCTTGCCTACCTCACCACTTTAATCTGGAAGCAGCTAACTTGTCTGATTTCACAGGCTCACAGCTGGAGAGGATTTTTTTCCTCAATTCTTCAATTCTCACAAGGATTAGATGATATTTTGGTGAGATTTTGGACTTAAAGTTGATGATGGAATGGGTTAAGACTTTGGGGATAGAGCTAAACGAATCTTGCATATAAGAAGAACATGGAATTGGAGGGGGTGACAGAGGGAAGAATGTTATGCTGAATCGTGTCCCCTCCAAATCCATATGTTGAATCCCCTCCAAATTCATATGTTGAAGCCCTAACCCCAGCACCTCAGAATGTGGCTGTATCTGAAGATAGGCCCTTTAAAGAGGTGATTGAATTAAAACGAGGCCATTGGGGTGGGCCCTAATACAAACTCATGTCCTTATAAGAAGAGGAGATGTGGACACACAGGGAACCAGCAGGAACACGTGCCCAGAGGAAAGGCCAGGAGAGGACACAAGGAGAAGTCGGCCAAGCAGAGAGGAGAGGTGCCTCAGAAGACACCAAACCTGCTGACACCCTAATCCTGTACTTCCAACCTCTAGAACTGTGAGAAAATAAATTGCTGTTGTTTAACCCTCCCTTCCCCCCGAAAAAGAGCTGCCTGAGGCCAAAAGCTATGCCACCCTTCAGCCCGTGAGCTCTTTGAGGTCAGGGGCTATCTCCCTCTCCAACACGCACTCGCTGAGCTGGGCCTTCCCCCCCTGCTCGGGATTCTCCAGGGGTCCCCACACAGGCCACTATGAGGGCGAGTGTTTGGGAAATCAGCCGTCGGATGCTAACTTAATTTCCTTACCCGTAGAAGAAGCCTCAGACTGTTCCTTCCTGAGGGTCTGGCCGATGGAGGGGCTGCAGACGGGGCAGGGCAGGGCTAGAGCCGCACCTGGGGCTGCAGGGCTTCAACCTGGCAGCTCCTGGACCAGGAGGCAGCCCGTCAGCTGGAGTCTGGAAGTCCAGTTCCCTTTCCCCATCCTGCCCACCCGCTTGCTCCTGAGGGTGTGATGTACCGGGAGCAGCGAGTGCTCTGGGAGGGCAAGCCTGCCAAGAAGTGCGGGCGCTACCTCTCCTGGCAGATCGAGCCCCTCCCTCCCTTATTAATTCACACTTCCCCAGCCTGGAGGCCCCTGGAGGGGCCATTTCTTTTCACCTGAAGCAGAGGCAGGCATCTTACTTGATTTACAGGCTCCAGGGGTGGGTGGCTCCTGGGTGGTTGCTAAGGTATCTTTTAAATGGAAATCAGAGTGGAGAGATATCATATATATCTTGCCAGCCATCTGCTAAATGTTGCCTCTTCTGTCTGGAACAGCTGAGGAGGTTCTGACAGGGAGGCAGGGCCCAGGGGTTGGGGGAGGGGGAGAGGAAGGGGGAGGGGAGGGTCTCATCCTCAAGTGGAGGAACAGGAATTTTCCTTTTCTGCCACAAACTCTCTTTCTTTTCCACTTTCCGCCCTTGTCTCCCTTTTTCTTTGTTTTGTTTTAAATATGAAACTCCATCTGTTGACTTCGATTACAAACCATCAGCCTGTTTCCACAACTCTATGTACTACCAGTATATTTAAGTGTGTGTGTGCATGTGTGTGTGTATAATGTGTGCGTGTGTGTGTGACTCACCACCAGCAGGGCCTGACAGGTGGATATTTCTGAGCCAATTAGGCCTCTGCTTCGGGGAAGAGCAGCGTTCTTTCCAGGCCCATCCCCAAGAAGGAAACACAAGTGCCCAAATTTAGTGGCACAGCTGGGCCGTCACCGGTTACTAAGCAATCCCGTAGCAGAAGCAGCAGCTTTCTCAGAGTCCCCCAGACACACAGAAGCTTCCCGAGGGGCCTCCTCTACTCTGAGGACAGCCCCAAACCAGACAGCCCTCGGTTCAAATTGGGCCTGTTTTCAGGGGAGCCGGGAGGGTTTGGGCAGGCCCCACCCCCTTTGGACCTCACTTCCCAGTGGTTCAGACGGGTGTAAATACTCAGGATCACAGGTACAGTAGGGCAGGCCGCTCACTGAGCAAGGCTGTTCAGCTAAGGGGCCCCCAAAACAGCCTGAGTCGCCCCTCTCTTCTTGCAGAAGAGCCCCGTGTGGACAGCGCTCGCCTTGCAGAGTTGTTGCGAAGGCTGGAGGGAGAAACCTGGGGAGGGAAGAGGGAGGTGTGTTCCTACCCTGGGTCACCTCCCTGAGACCAGCTGATTCTCTGGGGTACTGAGGTCCAGGGAGAGTGCTTGTCTTCCTCTCCCAGCTCCCCTCTTTCTGTCTCTCCAGGCAACACCCCCCTCTCTCCTCCCCCTCGCCCAGTCCTGGCTCCTAGATACTCTGAGCAGATGAGCTCTGGCTCCTCTGCAGATGGAGTCCTCTGGAGGCTGATTCTGCCATTGGTACCAGCATCCACTTCCCAGCCTGGCTTCTTTTTGTTCTTTCTTCTTTTTTAATATGTCTTTATTGATTTAGAGAGAGGAAGGGAGAGGGAGAGAGAGATAGAAACATCAATGGTGAGAGAAAGTCATTGATCAGCTGCCTCCTGCATGCCCCCTGCTGGGGATCGAGCCTGCAGCCTGGGCATGTGCCCTGAAAGAAATCAAACTGCAATCTCTTGGATCATAGATTGATACTCAACCGCTGAGCCACACCGGCTGGACCCAGCCTGGCTTCTGATCCCCACAGGCCTCTCTCAGTTCTGCCCACCACTAATCCTGTGGCCCCTCCTGCCCCTTTATCTGGTTCTTTGTTTCTGACACCAGCCCTCTCCTGCTAATCTCCACCTCTCCTTGTTCCAGCACCTACAAGGTGGCTCCTTCCAGCTTTTGCTTAGGTTCCTGCTCAAAAGAGAGACTCCCTGCCCATTTGTACCAGTTATGAGTTTCAACCCAGTCCCCTCACCCCCTCCCAACTCAGGCTTTAAGCTACTTTCTCTTGGCTGTGAGAGTAATATTTTAAGCGACAGTTCTCGGAATATAATTTTAATTAAGATTCAATAGTCACTTCTCTGTCAGTAATCTTCCATGCTGATTACTTAAAACATATTTACCCAGCTCTATTATGTCACAGATTTGAATTTATTAGACGTTTGCTAATCCGCCACGAACTTTTTTAAATGTAATTTGTTTAGCATGATTTACAAGGACAAAACTGTTTAAAACAATGGGCCCTGTTCAGGGTGTGCATCGCAATGTGTCTGGGTCTCCCCGCTTGCCACCACTCAGCTGTCTAAGAGGCAGGTGACGGGCCTGAGGGTGGAAAGGCCCCAGGACACCATAGGTGGGGCAGTGCGTCCATATTGTGCAGAACCAGCTCACACTGGCAGCCTCCCAGGACACGGAGCAGGGTCGGGAGGGTGGAGAGAAGATCTGGAGGGACAAACAAGCAGAAGATACCCAGCACAGGCCTCTGACAGTCCCAGCCCTGGAACCAGCTGTCCTGACAAGCATCACCATTTCCTACCTGTGTCAGGAAATGAAAATGCCAGGAAGCACTGGCTGACAAGAGCGCACAAGGAGGCATCTTTCTCCTGGGGCCGTGGGCTTTCAGAGCACTACCCTCCTCTACACACACACACATGCACAAATACACGCGTGCATGCACACACGCACACAGCCACTCCAGCTTAACCAGCAAGGGGCCTCCTTGGGTGTGCCTGGCCCTGTGTCTTCGGTGGGTATAGGGGTACCACTCACTTCTGCTTGAGCAGATGGAGGGGGCAGAGAAATATGCCTCCTGACTCTACTGCCTTGTGAGTCATGCTAGGAAGTGCAGCAGGTGGGTGGCGGACGATGCTTAGGAAGCATCTACTGTAGAGATGGTTTTCCCAGATGATTAGCCAAATGAACTCTGGACGGTGTTGAGACAGAACGGCGAGCCTCAGTGCCAATGGCAGAAACTCACTTTGCTTAGTACTGTATTTCATTCATTCAACTGACATTGATTGGGTACTTACTATGAGTGAGGTGTGGTGCTGGGTACTGGGGATACAGTGAAGGGTGGACAAGACAGGTAAGTTCCCTGCCTTTTGGAGTTTGTAAACTAGGAAGGCAGACAGGTAAGTAATTAAGAAATTATAATTAAAAGTGTGATGATCGATAGGTAGGGCAAGTACAGGGGGCTAAGGGTAAATAGCAGGACGGCCTGATTCGGTCTAGGTTTTGAGGAGGCTTCCTGGAGCAGGTGGTATTTCAACTGAGACCCAGAGATAGAACAGGAGCTTGGCGGGGCAGGAGCGGAGGTGGGGAGAAGCCAGGAGGAGAGCAGAGCATGTCAGAAATCCCGGAGGGCCAGCAAGCATGGGTTTATAAGACAGAGGTTGAGAGTAGCTGGGGTGGGATGAGCAAAGGGAGACAGAGTGGTAAGAGATAAACTGGCCAGTGGGCAGGACCAGCTCTTGCCAAGACTTGTTCTTACGCTCAAAAACAGGAAAAGGGTCGCTGCAAATGGAGAAGATCCCTGTCTGTTTTTTCAGGCCCCAGCTAAATGTGAGCCCAGAGGCCAGGACACCCCTGGGCATGGAGGCGGTGATGGGCGGAAGCTTCCACTTGTGGACGCCTCTGGGATGAATGTTCTTGGTGGGACCTGGGTCAGGATGGGCTGGTGCCCCTCAGGTAGGAGGTGGGTGAGAGCAGGGACTGGCAGGGCGGATGGCCGCTCCCGGGAGCCCATAGCAGAGCCATGTGGAATTAGGCATGCTGGCAAAAGGATTTTAATGAAAGTGACCTTAATGAAGAAGATGAAGAAAATAACTCGGTATCTCCTAGAACAGAGGTCAGCCAGCCTTTTCTGTAAAGGGCAAAATAGCAAATATTTTAGGCTCTGTTGGCAGCATTGTATTTGCTGGAAGTCCTCAACTCTGCAAGAAAAAAGCCATAGACAGCATGTAAATGAATGAGCATGGCCATGTTCTAAGAAAACTTTAATTGTAAAAACAGTGGCGGGCTGGATTTGGCCCTCGAGCCATAGTTAGCCAACACCTGCTCTAAGGGCGTGGCCCATAGTGTGGCCAATAGCCACACATGCATGAGCATTTGAAATGTGCTGAGTGTTAATTACACACCAATTCTGAAGATGTAGTACAAATGCAACAATGCTAGTTATTTCTTTAACAATTGTTTGTGTCAATTGCATGTTGAAATCATATTTTGGATATGACGGTTTACATAAAATATATTAACCAAATTGATTTCACCTGTTTCCTTTTACTTTTTGAAAAATATGGCCACTAGGAAATTTACAATTACAGTTATGGCTGGTATTATATTTCTACTGGACAGTGCTGCTCAGAAATAACACTCTCTATAGATGAAATACAGGCTAAGTCTCTGGCCCTGAAGACTCTCAGGTGAGAGATTTACCCCTAAAAAGACACGGTAGCAGGACTGGAATAGGTTTTTAAATTTACAACATACCTTTGTTTTATTAGCTATTTGTTTTGTCTGTATCTGTGTGCCTCAAAGTGGGAGCTATGGAGCTCTACTTCCTCAAGATATTAATAGCTGTTGCTCAGAAAAATGAGCATCTTTAGCTACAACAGAAAAAGGCAGCAATGCAGAATTAAACATTAACACAGTTTCCCATTGCAGCAGAATTTCTCAACCCTCTGAACTTGCCAGTGCGTATAGAGCTTTTCCAAGAGTGAATGAGAGTCGGCAGCGTTTCCCCAACTCTCTGACCTCAGAAGCCTTTCTTGCAGAACTCTAAATAGCTCTCCTAGAAGGTGACTTGAGAGCTGCTGGTCTGCGTGATGCTGTACAACCAGAGTGAACGATTTTCCAAAAGTTCAACTCAGTTGATGTAATTCTGAGCACTACATAAATAGAGCCACGGTCAGTACAACACGGATAGTGGGGAAACTATCTGATTTGGAGGCACATGGACCTGAGCCAAAGTCCTATTCCTTCCTTTTCTAGATATTCATTCATGCAAAAACACCTACTATGTGTCAGGAATATAATGGAGTTTTGGAGTTTGGGAATATAATGGTGAGTGAAAACAAGTCCGAACCTCCCAGGGCTTTGTTGCTGGTGCAAAAGACAAACAATAGGATGTAAAGTACAACACAGGGGATATAGCCAATGATGCTGTAATAACTATATATTGTGTCTGACGGGTACTAGACTTATCAGGTTGATCACCGTGTAAGGTGTACAAATGTCTAATCACTATATTATACACCTGAAACTAATATAATATTGTATTTCAACTCTAATTGAAAGATAGGAAACCCTTGCTCAGTCATTCTGGATGTGCTCTCCTGAACTTGAGTTTTTCCCACTTGGGTGGTATGTCACAGACATCACCCCTCATCAATTCTCAGAGATTGTCCTCATGCTTTTGCAGAATAACATTCCATTGTACTAATGTGGCATAATTTATTCAAGCACTTTCCTGTGTATAGACATTTAGGTTGTTTCTAGTATTTTGCAATTACAAACTATGCTGCAGCAACAAAAAATAAATAAAAGGTAAAATTTAAAAAATTTTAAAAGACAAACAATAAATAAGACAAGTAGGTAAAATATATATGGTAGTTAGATAGGGCTAAATGTCAAGGAGAAAACACAAAGCAGGGAGAGGGGAATGCACAGGCCGGGTGGGGCCTGGGGGAGAAGGCGACTTTTGAGTAAAGGCCTAGCAGAGGCCATTAGGCCATGGACAAGTCCTCGTCTATACACAATAAGCCCTTCCCTGTGAGGGGTGGTCCTGAAGCCCAGACGAGATGACATAGATGAAATTCCTGGCAGAGGACCCGGCACCTGCTAAGTGCTTAGCAGTTCCTGTCCCACCACCCTCTCTACTTCCCCGAACTCCCAAAGACGTACCTACTATATGGGTTCTCCATGGTGAAGAATTCATCCAAAGCCAGTTCCCCACTAACCTTGGGGTCTCTCAGGGCCAGGTCTCTCCTGGTCCACGACCTTGTTCTTAAAAACGTTGGTCCAATTTAATTTCATGCTGAGTCTAAACCAATTAAGAAGGCAAAACTGCTTTGGTATAGCCATAACACACTTTTCAAATCCAGTGATCATAAATGAGCCACTGGTATGGAATTATTTATCCATCCATCCAACAAATACATATTGAGCACCTACTGTGTCCCAGGCCCTGTGCTAGATGCGTGGGGTATAGCAGTGATTGGAACAGACAAGAGGACCTGCCCTTGAGGAGCTGACATTCCAGTGGGGAGAGGGAGCACCCCATAACCATTACTAACAAGGACACCCGATAGTCCCTTAGAAGGTGACAGGAGCTAAGGACAAAAGAAAAAGTAGAACTGGGGGGGTGGGAGTTGAAGAGATTACACTTTGCAATGAGTAGATGCCGTTGCAGCGGTTAGGGCGAGAGAGGAAGCTCTAGCCGGGGGCCTCAGGAAGCCGCCCCCTGACCCTGACCTGTGTCCCTCCCTTCCAGGCGCTGCGGCCTGAGTGACCAGACCATGGAGACCCTGCTTGGTGGCCTGCTGGCGTTTGGCATGGCGTTTGCCGTGGTTGACGCCTGCCCCAAGTACTGTGTCTGCCAGAACCTGTCTGAGTCGCTGGGGACCCTGTGCCCGTCCAAGGGGCTGCTCTTCGTGCCCCCTGACATCGACCGGAGGACGGTGGAGCTGCGCCTGGGCGGCAACTTCATCATCCACATCGGCCGCCAGGACTTCGCCAACATGACGGGGCTGGTGGACCTGACGCTGTCCAGGAACACCATCAGCCACATCCAGCCCTTCTCCTTCCTGGACCTCGAGAGCCTCCGCTCCCTGCACCTCGACAGCAACCGGCTGCCCAGCCTCGGGGAGGACACGCTGCGCGGCCTGGTCAACCTGCAGCACCTCATCGTGAACAACAACCAGCTGGGCGGCATCGCCGACGAGGCCTTCGAGGACTTCCTGCTGACGCTGGAGGACCTGGACCTCTCCTACAACAACCTGCACGGCCTGCCCTGGGGCTCCGTGCGCCGCATGGTCAACCTGCACCAGCTCAGCCTGGACCACAACCTGCTGGACCACATCGCCGAGGGCACCTTCGCCGACCTGCAGAAACTGGCTCGCCTGGACCTCACCTCCAACCGGCTGCAGAAGCTGCCCCCGGACCCCATCTTTGCCCGCGCCCAGGCCTCCGCTCTGGCCGCCACGCCCTTCGCCCCGCTCTTGTCCTTTAGTTTTGGGGGGAACCCGCTGCACTGCAACTGCGAGCTTCTCTGGCTGCGGAGGCTGGAGCGGGAGGATGACCTGGAGACCTGCGGGTCCCCGGGGGGCCTCAAGGGCCGCTACTTCTGGCACGTGCGCGAGGAGGAGTTTGTGTGCGAGCCGCCGCTCATCACCCAGCACACGCACAGGCTGCTGGTCCTGGAGGGCCAGGCGGCCACGCTCAAGTGCAAGGCCATTGGGGACCCCGGCCCCCTCATCCACTGGGTGGCCCCGGATGACCGCCTAGTGGGGAACTCCTCGAGGACTGCCGTGTACGACAATGGCACCCTGGACATCTTCATCACCACCTCCCAGGACAGCGGCGCCTTCACCTGCATCGCGGCCAACGCGGCCGGGGAGGCCACGGCCACCGTGGAGGTGTCCATCGTCCAGCTGCCCCACCTCAGCAACAGCACCAGCCGCACCGCGCCCCCCAAGTCCCGCCTCTCGGACATCACCGGCTCCAGCAAGACCAGCCGGGGAGGGGGAGGCAGCGAGGGCGGGGAGCCGCCCAAAAGCGCCCCGGAACGGGCTGTGCTTGTGTCTGATGTGACTACCACCTCGGCCCTGGTCAAGTGGTCGGTCAGCAAGTCGGCGCCCCGGGTGAAGATGTACCAGCTGCAGTACAACTGCTCCGACGATGAGGTGCTGATTTACAGGTGAGCCAGGGCCGGGAAAGGGGGGGGCCTGGCTGGGGGGGGAGGCGACGGGAGGGCGCTGAGGTGTTCCCACCCAAGACCTCCCCAAAGGTGCCTGCGTGGATCCTGGGGCAAACCACGCCATCCTGCAGGTAAGGAAAGATAGAGGAAACGTGATCTACAAGTTTAAGAAGAAAGGAACCCACATGGGCAGCCGAGGAGATGTGTGTGTAGGAAGAACAGGCCCCCTCGGGGTGTGGCTGGTAGGTGGTCACATGGCTATGAGCCTCGGAACTGTCTGTTTTGAGCCACAGCTAGAGGACATGCAAGAGCAGCGAGTGGGCCTCCTGGCCAAAGGGCCTGACTCCTCCAAAGAGGAGCGAATCTGGCCTTCACTGGACTCCGATGAAGTCACAATTAAGGCTTAGAGGTCAGGAAGAGTAGAGTTCAGATCATGGCTTAGCCACTTGCTAGTTAGGTAATTCTCCTGGGCTGCCTTAGTTTTCCCCATTTGGAAAATGGGGGTAATCCGTACATAACTTAATCTGGACACTTGGTTGCAGGTAATTGAACCCAACACAAACTGGCTTAAAAAAAGGGGGGGGGGGGCAGTAACGTGTTGGCTTGTATAATTGAAAACTCAGAGACCTGCTTCCAGCTCAGCTAGATCAAAAGCCCCACAGACATCGGCATTTTCAGAATTTCTTTCCTTCCCTAAGTTCCATTTCTTCTGGGTTGGCTGTACCCCCAGGCAGCCTCTTTCTCCTAAGCAGCCCTGGAGGGAGAAGCTTGTCTCTTTCCCAGTTTGTTGCACTGAAGTCCTGGATGAGCTTTGCTTGGCTAGAGCAGGTCACGTGAGCCCCCTGGGATATTAGACGTGGGGTCTTCCTGCCCACCTGCACTGACCTCTCTGGGGAGCAATCTCCTCACTTAGAAATGGAGACAATGATGTTGACCTTGTAAATTTGCTGTGAGACTCTAGATGCCATTTCCCAGGCCTGGTAGGAAGGGAGGTTTAAGACTGAGAAGCTGCATTGGAATTTGCCTAAGTCATTCAGAGGGAGGGAGGAGCTCACACAGTGATGGATACTGGCCAGAGGGCCCAGAGGTCTGACCCCATATGAGTTCCCTTCTCAGGTAGCTTTGGTTTGTGTTAAACCTGAGGGACATGGCCTAGAATCTTGTCGCTGAAAGAATGCACAGTTTCTTTTGAAATCCTGAGTGTTGCCTTTTATGCATGTAAAGCAATTATTCTGGAAAGAAATCCTGTAGGCTTCACCTACAGCTGAAGTGGGTCAAGAGAGGTCAAGAACCCTTGATCTAGCATTGAGCTTTCTTCCAGCTCCGGCCTCCGGAGTTGATGAGTCTCTGGATGGGAAAGTGTGGGACGGAAGGATGGGTTTCCTCTCCCTGCACGTGCTCACCTGGGATTTCCTTTAGTTGGTTTATCTGGAGAGCAGTTTCATTTCTCAAGATGGAGAGAAAGCAGCATTAGAACTTAAACATATGCATATATGCACGTGTAGAAAGATATATAGACATAGATATATAATTAGACTTAAATATACACATGTGTATTTTTCTAATTATAAAAGTAATAGTGTTTGTAGCATATATGGAAAATAGAGAGAAATGATAAAGAGGGAAATAAAAATTATCTATAACCACTCAAAATTAACCAGAGGCCTTTGGCCTCTCCCTTTTATTTCAATTCAAAACAGTATTTATGATCATCCTAGCGTGTGCTTTTGTTTCTTAATTCCTCCACTCAGCATTATAGCTTGTTTAGTTCCCACGGTGTTCAAATATTTTTCATTTGGCTGTCCCATAATTTAGTTAACCAGTCTTCTATTGTTGGTCACTTAAGTCGTTTACCATTTTTTAATATTAAAAGCAATGCTGCGATGACTATCTTTGTACACAAATTTATTTGTGCAGCTTCAGTGATTCCCTTAGCATATTTTCCTAGGAACTGAATTACTGGCTTAACGAGTGAAGTATAACCTTTATATGTTGCATATGAATATTTATTTACCCTCTCACAGGGGAAGGTGACAGTGCCCACTGTAGCCACTCCTTTGCCATCTATTGAATACCTAATCACTTGCATCTTTGCCAATTTTATAGGTGAAAAATGGAACTTGTTTTAATTTGCATTTCTCTGATAACTTGTGAGATTGACCTTTTAAAAATATGTATTATTTCTCCACTTGTGAATTTATTATATGGTCTTGACTTTGATAAAAAGTGTAAATGGTGAAAAGCTCCCAGCGCTGAGGCTTGCACAGGCCCAGGATGACGGGAACTGAAGTTCGCGTGGGGCGGGGGGTGATGTAGGCATCAAGGTGGCAGCGTGCTGAGGGTCTCAGAAACTCTGGGAGGGTGACTGGAGGGGTTGAGGCTACCCTCCTGAAGTCACCAGACGTGGGAATTCAAACTGATTTTATTTGGTGACTATCACCCTGAAGACACTAGGTTTATAAACATAAATAAAATGGAAGCATCAGAAACCTTAGAATTAAAAAAAAATGCTGAGCTCCTCTTAGGGCATCATGAGGATCAGAAGAGATAACAGCATGGAAAGCTCTCCAAGCAGTGTGGGCACTTAGTCCGTGGTTAGGAATACAAATTATTACTATTATCAGTAGAAATAGTAGTGATGGTAACGGTGAGAGTAAGACTGTGACCTGTCTGCCAACCTGGGGAAGGAAATGGAAGAGGTAAGCTAGCTACAGAGAACTGAGAAGACAGATTTCCAAAACTTCAGAGCAGAAGGTCAAGGTGCCTATGTAGCCAAATAGCAACAGCAAACACTAGCCAACAATATCGCCCGCTCGTGTGTGTGTGTGTGTGTGTGTGTGACTTGCAGCTCTACAGGCAATATCTCATTTAATTCTCCCGGACGCACCGAGAAGTATAGAGTCCGGACAATTAAACCACTCTCCGAGGTGTCCCAGCCAGGGAGAGGCAGGACTGCCCGGAGCCCAGGCCTTCCAGCTTCAGCACCTACACTCGGCCGCCACGGCCGTGCTGCCCCGACCACGAATCTGGCTACAGAGTCATAGGGGACTCCAAGAAAGAAACTGGGGCTTTAGAAAGGAACTGTCCCCATCAGAAAGAAGAGACGCCAGCAGCTGCCCCGTGGCTCTCTGATGGGCTCAGGCGTGGACAGGAAAGTGCGCGAAAGAAGGAAAGAAAGGCTTGCACGCAAAGATGAATATTAAAGAGGAGCATGCACCGTACAGAGGGAGCTGAAGGCGGCCAGCAAGGGCCTTAAATCCACGTTCAGGGCAAGAGCAGTGACAGAGCTCTGCTGCTCGGAAGGAGGGTGTAGGAGGCTAGACAGAGCTGGCGGGCAAAGCCGAGCAACTTCCAGTTTGCCTCCACGCTCCCCAGTGAGAGCAACGGCAACAATGCAGTCGGTCCTCACTTAACCTCACGCGTAGGTCCCGCAACTTTAAGCAATACGGCTTCTACCCAAACCGATTTCGCCTTAGGGTGATGGATACGCACCCGTTCCTCCAGCATCCATCGGAGTTATGATGAAACGGCGTTGTTACTGTAGGATCTGTGTGGAGAGCTTACTTGCACCGGCACTTACAAGGGCTTCTACATACTAACCCATTTAGTTTTCTCAGAACCCCAGGACGCCAGACCTGCGCTTATTCCACATTTCATATAAGGAACTTGCCCGAGGTGTTACACGGGAGTAAGGAGCAGAGACAGAATCTGAATCCAGGCAACCTGGGAAGGACAAGACCAATGCTGTGGAGAGGGAACTGAAGCCCGGCAGAGATGCATCACACTTCTGGGCTGGTCCCCAGGTCCCAAGGGTCATGTCCAGGATTAAAGGAACACGAGCTGAGGGTCCCAAGCCCGTGGGAGTGGTCCTGAGACAGCATGGACAGAAAGGGAACTGCCTGAGATGGGAAATGGGCTGATGTTCTACTTTTCAAAGAAGAGACCCAGAAAACCATAGGCTACCAAGCTGGGCGCAGGCATTCCAAATTTGAGAAGAATTTTCAACAGATGTGTAAGCCCCTGGGAAGGAATGCTGAGTGCCAGGATCCCACGTGGGCTTGCAGGGAGCAAATCCTGCCCAGTTATCAAGCTGTCTTCAGGGGCAGCTGTGGCCGGTAGTTCTCGACCTTTTACTCCGCCGCCTAGTCCTTCAGGGGGGGCGACACGCCTCAGTGACATCCCTCCGGTGATAAGTACACTTGGAAAATGTCCAAGGAGTTTCCATGGGCTGGGACCCATGGCCATAAACAGCACATCACAAATGTATGGGACACCTGGCAAAACTCACAGTGTTTGGAACCAGATGGAGAAATGGAAACTGGTGAAGTGAACTTATTACAACTGGCTACATAACCACCTTGATTAACAAGCTGACATGGACGTGCAAGAAGGCCCGTGCCTTGGGCCTCAGCGTCTACCTCCATCCCCATGCTGCTCAACGTGTTTCCTTATTGACATGGATCACAGCACAGAAAGCCTGTATTCCTTGGTTCAAGGACTCCACTGCCTGGGTTCGTGGTGGGGAAAACCTGGCTTCACTGGGACTTTGTGTGGATAGGCTCACAGTTTTAGTTGATCTCAAAGACATTATGGCCACAAAGTGATGGAGCTGCTGAAAGACACCTACGTCTTTCAGTCATGTTAACCGAAGTGAAGTGCTCAGATCACGAGTAGGAGGTTACGGTTCTGATCACTGAATCATTCGAGCTGGTCAGACAGAGCTGTAATATGTTTAATTCAGATGACACAGTCTCGGGAGTCATCTTTACCAACTGCAGTGCATCCAGTGATCCAGTGATGAGAATGGGACTCTGGGAGCTTATGTGTGATGGGCAAAGGTTACCTTGGAGACGACAGGACTTAGAAAAGAAGTCATAGTGCCCTTAACTTATTCAAAGAACTTACATGAGTAGGAGAGGAAAACACACACACATACACACACACACACGAGACTAGGCATCGGCCCAGTACAAGAAAAAACTCCAGCAGCAACCGCTTCCCACCCCTCTCCCGTAGCTCTGGCTGCGGGATGACTGCTTTGGCGTCTTCCTGCCTCTCCAGCATGTGTTGTTCGTGTGCACTCGTGTCTGGACTCGGCAGCTCCTAGGAAGTCCTGGTCCACAGCCGCTATCAGCTCGACATTTGGTGACCTGAACAGAATGGAGCTGAGCGTCAGGGCTGCCCAACAGCAGAAAAAGTAAGAGCTGCCACCAAGCCATGGGCTGCCCGCGCCGGAAGGGTTCAGGCAAAACCCAGCAGGCTCAGTGCCCGGGCCACCGAGTGGGCAGCCTGACTCTAACATGTGACTTAAATGAGTCCAGCCCTGGTAGCATATGATTCTGTTTAAGGCTTTTATAATCCCAGGATTAAGACAGTATGGTCACCATGGTTGCTAAGTCCATGTGCTTTTACAAGTTGGGGCCATGAAAGGGTTAGAGGCCCTGTCTCAGGGTTAGGGGCCTCTCAGGGCTAAGGGCCCTGTCTCATCAGGTTTTGAGTCCCAGGGCCTGAGGTCACAGGCAGGGACTTTGGCAATGTCCATATTGTCCAACCAGGCCTGGACACAAGTCACTTACAGGCCACCATTGACCCACGCCAAGGTCCACAGAAGCCTGGGGCGCTGTGAGCAGTGTCTGAAAACAGCAGGTTCTATTCTACATGCCAGGAAGGGAGCAGCGGCCTGGCTAATCCCAAATCATGGACCACTCCAGATTTGAATTTGGCTATGAAATAGTGTCTTGCTCTTTTACCAGATAATTAGCTCCCTAATGACCTAAGGGTTCCTGCTGACTTCCCAAGGCATTTGCCGTCCCTGAGTACACACAGCTGAGCCCCGCAGGCAGCCCTAGGACACGCTGGACACAGACAATCCACAGGTGGGGCCTGTTTCCTATGTGACCGGGGAGGACGGACTCTCCTTTCACTCAGCCCCGGAACCTGCCCTTGCAGGAGGTGATCAGCATTAATGGGGACAGTGTCAGAGGGAGGAGGGGCCAATAAGGGGCAGAGGAAGGGTGGCAAGAATGGAGTTAGGAAGAAGAGGTTCCCCCCCACCCGCCCAGGAAAAGCGGCAGCCCATCCCAGCTCGGCCTCCTCCCTGGTGTGACATGGAAAATTAAGTGCCCGGCATGTCATTATCAGCCAAAGTGACATTCACAAACACTTGTCTCCAAGAGTCAGCAGGAACATCTGTCACCAGGCGTGATGTTGGAACGGTCCCCAGGAGGGCCGGGGAGCAGCAAGCACGCTTCCAGAGCGCCGTGTGGAACTGCCAGGGCGCGGCCTTGCCTTCGCCGTCTTATTACGCTCCCATCCTCTCCGAGTCGGAGGAGTGAGGGAGAAACCTGCAGCCATCCCGTGCCCCCTGCTCTACCTGCAGGCCCCCTGTCCATGCCATGTTCTTCCATGATTCTCAGACATGCCCCGCCCGGGGAGGCTGAACTAGCCCACTGAGGTTTGCAGGGCTGGTGGGGAAGCGTCTTTTACTGTTGCTCTGTCTCCCATCTAGGGAAAGGATAGGAGGGCAGATTCTGCCAGTTCCCACCCCATCAGGATCTTATCAGCCAACATTTCAGTGGAGACCTGCCCCCTCCCCATGAAAATACATGCATTTCTACCATGGGGTGGAGGGACATTTACTGACGAACCTGGGATCTTGTGCATATGGGGAGAAACTGATAGGGACAGGTGTTCCTTAAGGGAGGGGGCATGCCTGGCCCAGGACCTGCCACCTATTCGGGAAGATTCTTTGCTCAGCTGCTTCCCCAGACATCCCAACGCTTACTGAAAGGGCAAACTGAGCCTCCACGGGCAGAGGGAGAAACAGGTAAAAGGAGGAAATTGGGGTGGAGTTGGGGGGTGGTAAGGAAACTCCCCTGGCAGCCGTTCCCTCGTTGGAATGAAAATCAAAAACAGCCTGCCTTGGATTTTATTTTTCTAAATTTTTTTTTTTTCATACTGTTTGATTATTGAAACCTGACATCCACAAGTGGGGATGGACAGGACAAATATTACAGTATGCCCATTTTATAGTTGGTAAAACTAAGTCTCAAATGAACTGAGTTGATCTCCCAAGGTTCTGCAAAACAGACGAGGGATGTGGTCTCCCAGGTTCAGGTACCACGCTGGGAGCACAACTCATTGGCACCCCACGGGCTTTTTGTTAAGACTAACACTTGGGCCGAGGGCACCAACTGTAATTTCTCTTTTGGGGAAGGATGGGGTAAGCCACTGGGAGTCTGATGGGGTTTCTCTTTTGGCTTTAGTGGTTGCCCTCACATTTTTAAGTTCCAGCAACCTTAGCACAAATAGGAGCAGGAGTGCCAGCGAGAATCTTGGGTCCCACTCAGAAATAGCCCCTGAGAGCCAGCTAGCAGAAAATATGGTCAAGATGAGGATTTCGGGGTTCTGTGTCCCACCAGGTGAGCCACTGTGAAGAACCATGTTGTTAGAGGCATCACAGAGAAAACGAGTCCAGAGTCATGAAAACCTATTGTGACTTAACCTCACAGGGCATCTGTCTCTCATGCGAGGGAAGTCCAGCGGCAGAGAGTTCAGGTCTAGTTTTCTGGGCAGCATGTGGTACCACCAGGGGACCCACCCGTCTTTCTGCTCTGCCATCCTCAGCTCAGTTCCTGTCTTTAAGGTCACCTCACAGTGCAAAGTGGCAGCTGGAGCTCTAGCTATCACATCTCCTTTCTACACATAAGGAAATCTAAAGGGCAAGAGGGGAAAGGGGAGGGGATTCTCAGAAGCTCTACCCAGTAACTTCATCTTATCAGCCACACCTGTCTGCAAGGAAGTTGGGAAATGTAGTTTTTTTGAAAAGCTAGGCATAACACACTTCCGGTAATATAGAGAAAACAGCCCGGCCGGGCGTGGCTCAGCGGTTGAGTGTCGACCTAGGATCCAGGTGATCGGGGTTCGATTCCTGGTAAGGGCACATGCCTGGGTTGCGGGCTCGATCAATGACTCTCTCATCATTGATGTTTCTATCTCTCTCTCTCCCTCTCCTTTCCTCTCTCTGAAATCAATAAAGATATATTTAAAATATATATAGAGAGAGAGAAAACAGGGAGGCAGCTAGCACCCCTAGAACTTGAATTTGCACCCCAGCTTCACCATTTACTAGTCCTCCTACCATGGGCAAATCATTTCACTGCTTTCGGTCTCCGTTTTCTCACCTGTAAAGTGGGAACAGATTCCTTTCTGCATATCGCATATAGTGTGGTGTAGACTGAATGAGATCACGTATTGGAAAGTACCGTTTGGTACTGGATACATGTAGGCACTTCTTGTGATTAGGAGCCTGCCCACTTTCCCATCTTAGCCCCCTGCTCTTGTGGCCGTTCTCCAGGCTGCCTCTTGCGGCGCCATTCCTCACAGCCTTACTCCAAGGGTGCTGTAAACCATGAAAAGGATCTCATAATGTTTTAAGAGATCAAGGCATAAGGTGTAACCCCTTTCAGAATTTTTTGTAGTTCAACTGGGAACTCTGAAAGACCCAAACAAGTGAATCTCTAACGGTGGAATTTCAAAACGCACAGCAGGTTTGTGTATAAGAGAGACATTTTTTAGGGGTGCCTTTAAGAGTGTCTCAAATCATATCACTACACTCTCTTCCTGCCTTCTTGCTCTGCACAAGAAGATGGCACCACTCAGATTCAAAAACCTTCAGGGCATCTGTTTAGAGGTGACTAATTTCTCCACTTGTCATTTCTTCATCATTCTCAGAAGGCTCTGGCTGGAAACATCTCCAAAGAGAGAAATAATTAACAGAATAAAGGGATTTCTGTGCATCAGGTCTGCCTCTCTTCTGAAATGCGACTTTTTCCCCTCTAGTAAGGGAGAGCCAGAGTACGGGCCCCTTGTTAACTTTATATATGTTTGGGTAGTTTGGGGGTGGGGGTGGGGATATTGTTCATTTCACACCAGAAAAATACCAAAGGTTTACAGAGGGAGGGGCTAGGGGAGGAGTGTCTGGAACTTCGGGGTCAGGGCTAGTGGTGGCAGCCATCAGAATGACACCAAACACTCTTTCAGCAACAAGACTTTCCCAAGCATGTTCACAGCAGCCAGCTCCTGTAAGCCTCAGTACAGCTCCGAGTGGACCTGGGCAGGCAAGGGATGAAACCAGGCGTCTGAGACCAAGCCCGAGGTTTCCCACCACCCCAGCGTTTCCCAGCCTGACGTCACACTGCAATCTCCTGGGGAGCTGTGTCCTCTCTCCAGGAGATCCTGAGTTAGCTTGGGGTGGTGCCCACAGGAGCATCAGTGATTTTAAAGCTCCCCCAGTGTCTGGCATGCATTCAGGGTTAGGCCACCGTACCAGGGAAATCAGGGGCATGGGGAGCACTGCTGGGTGGCACCCCTGGAAATTCCACAGCTGGGGTTTGGCTCTGAACTTCTCATGAGGGGAGAAGCCAGAAGGTCTGGATTCTAGTCCCAGCTCTACCATGCGCTAGTCACCTCACCTCTCTGACACTTTGCTCCATCTACGGCATTGAAATAAAAATCCCTGCAAATGGGGATATCGCCAAAGAGATAAAGTACGGGAAAGACTTAGGAAACACAGCATCTTGTGAATTTGAGTTGCTAGAGTCGTTTTTCTTGTCCCCCAGCCAAGCCTAAGTGATTGATATGGGCATCATTTTATTGTGCTTCGCAGATATTGTGTTTTTCACAAGTTGAGGGTTTGTGGCAACCCTGCCTCGAGTGAGTCTGTAGGTGCCAATTTTCCAACATCATTTGCTCACTTCGTGTTTCTGTGTCGCATTTTGGTAATTCTCACAGTATTTTAAAATTCTCATTATTATATTTGTTGTGGTGATCTGCAATCAGTGATCTTAATGTTACTATCGTAATTGTTTTGGGGCATCACAAACTGCATCCATAAAAGCTGGCAAGTTTAATCGATAAATGTGTGTATTCTGACTGTTCAGCAACCAGCTGTTCACCCATCTCTCTCCCTCTCTTCAGGCCTCCCTACTCTCTGAGGCACAACGATATTGAAATTAGGGCAATTAATAATCTTACAGTGGCCCTAAGTGTCCAAGTGAAAGGAAGAGTCTCACGTCTCTCATTTTATAACATAAGCTATCAGTGATTAAGCTTAGTGAGGAAGGCATGTCAAAAGCCAAGACGGGCTGAAAGCTAGGCTTCTTATACCAGTTAGCCAAGTCATGAATGCAAAGGGAAGGTTCTTGAAGGAAACTAAAAGTGCTACTACAGTGAACGATAAGAAGATGAAACAGCCTCTTTGCTGATATGGAGAAAGTTTTAGTGGTCTGGATAGAAGATCAAACCAGCCACAATGTTCCCTTAAGCCAAAGCCTAATTCAGAGAGCAAGGCCCTAACTCTCTTCAATTCTATGAAGGCTGAGAGGTGAGGAAGCTACAGAAGAAAGGGTTGAAGCTAGCAGAGACTGATTTAAGGAAAGTGCAAGGTGAAGCAGCAAGTGCCGATGTAGAAGCTGCAGCAAGTTATCCAGATCTAGCTAAGACAATTAATGAAGGTGGCTACACTAAACAAGATATTCAATGTAGCCAAATCAGCCTTCTGTTGGAATTTTCATCTAGGACTTTCCTAGCCAGAGAGGAGAGGTCAATCAATGCCTGGCCTCAAAGTTTCAAAGGACAGGCTGACTCACTTGTTAGGGGCTAATGCAGCTGCTGACCTTAAGTTGAAGCCAATGCTCATTTACCATTCTGAAAAATCCTAGGACCTTTAAGAATTAAGCTAAATCTACTCTTCCTGTGCTCTATAAATAGCACAACAAAGCCTGGATGACAGCACATCTGTTTACAACATGATTAACTGACTATTTTAAGCTCACTCTTGAAACCTAGTACTAAGAAAAAAAAAAAAAAGATTTCTTTCAAAATATTACTGCTCGTCGACCCAAGAGCTCAGGAGGAGATGTACAATGAAATTAATGTTGTTTTCATGCCTGCTAATATTCATCCATTCTGCAGCCCATGGATCAAGGAATAATTTTGATTTTCAAGTCTTCTTATTTAAGAAAGACATTTCTTAAGAAGATGACTGCTCTAGATAGTGATTCCTTTGATGGATCTGAGCAAAGGGAATCGAAAGCCTCTGGAAAGAAATCCCATTCTAGATGCCATTGAGAACGTTTGTGAATCATGGGACGAGGTTGAAATATTAACATAAATAAAAGTTTGGAAGAAGTTGACTCCAACTCTCATAAATGACTTTGAGGGGTTCAAGAGGAAGTAGCTACAAATGTGGTGGAAATAGCAAGAGAACTAGAATTAGAAGTGGGGCCTGAGATGTGACTAAATTGCTGCAATCTCAAGATAAAACTTTAACTAATGGATGACAAGTTGCTTCTTATGGATGAGCAAAGAGAGTAGTTCTTATGGACGAGAAAGAGAGTAGTTTAGAATATTACATAACCTTAGTTGGAAATCAGCAGAGGGTTTGAAAGGATTGACTCCATTTCTGAAAGTCTTCTGTGGGTAAAATGCTATTAAAATAACATCGCGTGCTACAGAGAAATCGTTCATGAAAAGAAGAGTCTATCAAGGAGACAAACTTCATGGTTGTCTTATTTTAAGAAATTGCCACAGTCACCCCCACCTTCATCAACCACCACCCTGATCAGCCAGAAGCCATCAACACTGAGGCAAAACCCTCCACCAGCAACAAGATTACGACTCACTGAAGGCTCAGCTGATGGTTAGCATTTTTGTGGCAATAAAATATTTTTAATTAAGGTACGTACATGTTTTATGTATAATGCTATTGTAGTCTACAGTATAGAGTAAACATAACTTTTATATGCACCAGGAAACCAGAAAAACTCGTGTGACTTTATTGCGGTGGTCTGGAACCAAACCCGCAGTATCTCCAGACAGGAGCCCCTGTTATCACCCCATCCTTTACTTCTCTGAGCCTTGGGCTTCTTATCTGCAGAATGGGGATAATGATAACTGCCCTGCCTACTTCACAAAACTGTTGAGAAAGGGAAGCTTTACAAAGAGTTTTACCGAAGAGCACCTTTACAAAGTGTGAAGTGTTTATAGTCGCAGAGATCTGACTACAACCCCTTAACAATGTGGGGGTTGGTTTCTGTCAACTGACACAATCCCAGAGGGAGGTAATCCGGGGCTGGTATGATTTCTCCGTGGACTTCAGGGACTGAGGCCCCTCCTGAATGTCAATGGTACAGCCTTTAACGTGTGGCTCACTGCTCCTGTGCTTGCTGAACCTTCTACCTGGGGACCTTCTCTGGGCTGTCCAGCCCATGGGAGGAGTTGACGTCCCCAAGAGCAGCCCCAGCCTATGACAGAGGGGGGAAAGAAAGAGGAGAACAACTGAGTCATGTTCTATGCTGCCTCCCAGGGCGTCCCAGGAGAATGGAACCCTAGTTGTCCACAGTGACAACTTGCTTAGCAAGACACCCTGTATGGATTTCCTTCCCCATTCCCTTACCAGAGGGTCCTGAGAACACCTCCCAAAATGCACACTGCTGCTGGAATCCTTGTCTCAAGGTCTGCTTTTTGGGAACCCAAACTACAGCAGGCACCAACCTCCCAGATGAGTCAGCCCCTTCAGAGTCCCCCAGGAGTCTCACCCAGTGTCTGCTGCTTCGCTCTCAGGGCATTTCCTCCAACCTGCACTGGAGACTGAGAAAGGTAGTCATTTGATCAGGTCTGTGGCCTCCCCAGATAGAATCAGGCTCTGCTGGGAAGTTAGGACAGGACAATGGGAGGTGTGCAACAGCCACTGAGCTGTGGCGAAAACATCGGTGGCACTAGTGTTTCTTGGCACCTGCCCACACAGTCCCAGAGACAGTAGCCAGCCCGGAGCTGAGGCCAGCCGGGGAAGCAAGTCACTCCAGGCTGCTTCTCTGCCTCCCGCTCAGTGCTCTGTTCTCGTCTCTGGAGACACCGAGACACAGGGCAGCCAAGAGGGATGTGTTAGTTCTTGCCAATTAAGCCTGCGGTCTGGCATGTGTGTGTGTGATGGGACTGGGCACCCTGTGGGTGACAGAAGGGTTCAGGATGTAAAGTCATATTAAAGCCCATCATCTTCAGAGTCTCAGAGGTAGGGGGTGAGAGGGTAGAATCACACAAAACCACAGGCCGACAGGCGAGCCTAAGGTGAAAGCAGGGCCACGGAGATGTGCGATGTGGATGGATGAGCTCATTAACTATTTACGAAGGAGAGCTATTTCTAGCTGGGGTGGTCTGCAGGGACGGTCGTCGGCTTGTTCTGTGGCTGCGGGGCTGATGCTGTGGGTGGGAGAACGGACCCAGACGTGGGAACCAACTTCCATTACATTGGAGAGAAGATAAGTGGTCGGAAATGAAACATCACAGGGAACTATTTAACACTTAACCTTCTAACTAGGTAATTAGCTAGAGATGGTACTAAGTTAAGGGGCTTTTCAGTTGAGTAATTAGCCACTTAAAAGGTTGAAATTTAAATGCATTGCTTGGTGAACTTTATCCACTTACGCTTTTTTCATGAGCTCACTAAAGCGAGTTCCCAGGCCTGGGTCGGGAGGGGTGTGTTCCGAGGGCCCCCGGCCCAGGTGGGTGGAGTATAAGCCCCGTCCTGTGTGAAGGTGGGATTTGGGAGGAAGAGGGGCGGGGCAGCTGCTTTAGGTGGAACCAGCGAAGGAAGGGGCAGAGGCAGGAAGGCCCCGGGTGGGCCCCTGGAGTATTGGGCCCCTGGTGTGTTAGTCCGCTGTTGCCACAGTTATGCTACATGACAAGCAACCTCAAAATCTAGGCTGATCACAGTCACTCATATTTAATTTTCTTATCTGTGGGTCTGCAGGTTGGTTGGAGTTGAAGCAGACTCAGCTGGGCTGGGCTGGGCTGGGCCCCGGGTCGGTTTAGACCCTTTCTACATAACTCGTTCTGGAGCCAAGGCGGGAGGGCCGTGGCTGTGCGGGGTATGTTCTTATGGTGACAGCAAGAAACGGAGGGAAACGAGCCCAAGGGAAAAAGCCCATGTCAGGCCTCTGCTGGCATTGTCTGCTAGATTCCGTTGGCCCAAGTAAATGACACAGCCAAGCCCGAAGTTCAGGGGCGGAGGTGTACTTCACACCCACAGGCCATTTTATTAAGTGAGGTACCACTTTATTACGGGGGGGAAGGAGCAGGGCCAGCCACTCGGCCTCCCACACCTGGCTTACCTGCGGGAAAGGCTGTCTCCAGGGCAGGGGTTCGCAGGCTGGGCACGATCCATCGCCTGGCAAGCCCGTTCGCACACAGACGCGCGACCCTGCCCCCTGAGTGTCCCACTCAGTCTGTGTGGAGTGGATCCGAGAGTCCTCCGTTCTAATCACTGAGCTGGTGCTGTCCGTCTGGGGACCACACTTTGAGAACCTCCAGTCCAGGGAAATAATAGGAGTTTTGTTCAGAGAGGAAGGGAGAGGGCAGCCTGTGGGTGGCCTTGAGTGTCCAACAAAATAGCTATACTTCTGAGCCCTTACTACATTTCAGTTATTTTTTGAAAAATGTTCGGTGTGTTCTCTTAGTTGGCAACTCAACCCTGTGAGGTGTGGTACTGCCACTCGACAGAGGAGGGCTCTGAGCCATGGGTAGGGGTGTTTGGGGTGGGACGTGACTTACGAGACCCCACAGCTTGGAGGTGGTGGCACTGGAGCTCACAGCCAGGGCTCTGGCCTGACTTCAGGCTTTCTTCCATTGGCAGTGGGGAGCCAGGGTCGAGTCCTAGGGGCAGGATGATCCGTGGAGGAGAAAACTCTGGATTTGGAACTGGGTGCTCTTAGGTACAAACCACACTTTGACTTCTGGTAGCTAGATGTTCATTTATTCAATCAACAAATACGTATTGAATGTTTGCTTTGGGGTAGTCTCTGGTCAAGACCCTAGGGTTAGAACAAGAGAGGCAAAAGTCCGGGCCTTCAAGGAGCTTACATTCTTATGGGGGAGAAGGTTAATACTTTTTAAATGTGCAATTGGCATGAAAATAATTAGTGTAAAGAGACAGAAACTGGGGGGTCTACTGTTTTAGATGGTGGTCAGGAATGGCCCCACTGAGGAGTGACATTGGATGGACTGGAAGAAAGAGCCAGGAAGGGGAAGTAGCATGTGCAAAGGCCCTGGGGTAGCAACAAGCTGGTCTTGTTGGAGAAGCAGCAAGAAATCCAGTGCATCTGGAGGAAAAGTCGCAGTAAATGAGGGTAAAGGATTGGACAGGGCTGGATCATACAGGGCCCTGTAGGCCATGATGAAGCCTTGGATTTTATCCTGAATGAGATGAGAGCCATTGGGGGCGTTGAATGCAGGAGAGTGGCAGGATATGATTTAAAAAGAAGATTCTGGCTGCTGGATGAATAGCCTGTAGGACTCAGGAATGGAAGTGGGGAGACCAGTTACAGGGTGGTTGCAAGGGTCTTGGCTATGTCCATAAAATGGGAGCAGGACCCTTCCATTTTTCCCCCTCAGGCTCGTCACTAGGGCAGAAGGAGTTCAGGGTGGGGGTATGTGAGTGAGCAGCAGTACTCAGGTAAAGATCAAAGCAGCATATGATGATTTTCCTGGCAGAATTCTTGGGCCTGCATCTGCCTGGCCTGAGAAACTCACAGCCCACGGTCTCGAGTGGAGAGGAGCCCCGATCGATCTCCCTTCCCAGAGTAGCACCTGTCACCCATCACCGGCCCAGCCCCTCAGCCAGCCAGCATCCCCACCCTCTCTGCCCCAAGCCTTCTTACTCTGACAAGGAGTAATAATTTATGTTCTTGTTTAACGAGCTCATTAGACATGTGCTGCAGTATTTCTGAGAATAAATCTCACTCTCTACTGGCTCCTAAGGGCATTTGCTTGTGCTTGGCCACAGCGATGGAGGTGGCAGTGTGGGCGTGAGGGTGGCTGGTGGTCGGGGGCTGGGTGACCTGTAGCCTCTCTCCTGGGGTGGGGTGTGTGTGGGCAGGAGGGGAAGCTGCTGAGGCTCTGGCATGGAGGCAGGATCTTGGAGGCTGAGACTGGCAGCAGCTGGCATTGAACACCAGAGATTTTTACTGCCCATCAAAATGCCACTGTGTGTGAGCCAGTGCCAAGGGCTGCTTCTCAAGGCTGCTTTGATTGTCACTCAAAAGAAGGTCTGAGTGGAGCATGGAGGCTTTAAAAATTCCCTAGTTGGCTAGGCAGGTGCTCAGCAGTCTTTACTTTGGGCAGGGGGCTGGAAGGATGTTTGTAATGCAGCAAAAGTGAGTGGGCATTAGCTGGGAAAGCAGGCATCCCCAGGTTCAGACCCAAACCCCACTCTCCCCCATTCTGCCCAGAGTGGGCCTAGGAACAGGACACCAGCCAAACTACTTCCTTCACAGAAGATCAGAGGGCCTTATATTCTATCATTAGAGATGCATTTCTTTGCATCTGTCATGGACAGAAACCAGGGAGATGCTAAAGTGGTTTCCTCTGGGACTGTCCAACAGAGGATATGTCCATGATGAAGGACCTAATGGAGGTCCCAGCAGCAGAAGGAGGGAGGGGGTCAGGAAGGGGACATAAGTCAACCTCAAAGCCCAATTCCTCTGTGTGGACATATTGCCGAAGGCTTGAGAGAGCTCAGGGAGAGGGAGGGAAAGCCAAGGTCTTGGGACCAGCCCAGCTGTTTTACTCATCACGACTCTCTTGGATTCTGTTCTATCATTAAAATGGGCCTAGTTCTTGCTACTCTCTTAGATTGAAAAAAATATCAAGGGTGAGAAAGGGACAGTTCAAGGTCACGGAGGCCAGCCCTCTCCTTTCTCGGTGAATCCCTGTGATACACACACATCTCTCACCCATCACCCCCACTCTTACCTTCCCTGGATGCTGACTGACCCCAGGTAGAGATAACTTCCAGACACAAGAAACTCGCCCCTCCTTCTTTCCAAGAGCCCACACCATGCTGGGTGCGCTAGCTGAGAAGACCCCAGCTCCACCTCCCTCCACCGCCGCCCTTAGGTTCTGCCTTCGTTCCCATCGGGAAGGAAACTTTTTCTTCCATAGCACGTCCATGTAACTTTTGCAGGTGACTCTCAAGGCTCACCTAGCGCTATTTTCTTTTTCAGATTCAACACCCTCCCTCCCTGCCTTTCTCCATTCTTGCTTTTCACCTTTAGTTGTTCAGGGCGTATTTATTTTATGCTTGCAGTGTCAGGTCTGGGCCACTTAGGGAAGGTGGCCATGAACAGGACACCCCTGGCCACCTGCAGTCCGCATTTCCCAGGGAGGCAGATGTTAAAGGACTCTGTACTTGAGTAGTGACTGATTCAGTACCTATAGCTGTGATAAGTGTTATGTGTGTGCATATGTGAGAGCAGGTCCTGGGGGACTGACCTAGACCAGAGAGGTCAGGGAAGCCTTCCTGGAGGAGGTGACACGGAAGGTGAAGTAGAAGCTCAATCAGTGAAGAGACAGGAGAGGCACCACATGTACAAGGCTGCTATGTTTGTCTCTGAATCAGGAAAGGATGTGTCCTATGGTGCATCTCCTGGTCCCTTGCCTCACATGTGTGCCAGGTTGAGCTACCCCTCTGCACATGTGGGGTCCATCAGTGCACAGTGTGCTGGATAAGGCCTGGCCAGAGCAAAGTGGACTGGGGCACTCCTTTCGGGGCTGAGAGGGCCCCTCATCTGAAGGCAGCCTCAGTCCACTCTGCCATCCTCTGGTTCAAGTCCTACACAGACAGGGTGCCCTAACAAAGCCGCTCCCTTCACACTGTTCTGAGGTCATCATGCCCCCTCCGACCTAGGCTGTTTCCTAGATGAAGTGGCCCAGGACTGAGTAGTAGCTTTGTGAGAACGTGGGGGTTATAACTGAAGTGAGTGCTTGGATGTCACAACTAACCAGCCTAGAGTCCAGGGCCTGTAGTTCAAGCCTTGTTTTTTGTTTTTTGGGTTGTTTTTTTTAATTTTTTTAAATTGACTTCAGAGCGAGGAATGGAGAAGGGGAGAGAGGTGGAAACATCAATGATGAGAGTCGTTGATTGGCTGCCTCCTGCATGCCCCCTGCTGGGGATCGAGCCCACAGCCCGGGCATGTGCCCTGACCAGGAATCAAACAGAGACCTGCTGGTTCATAGCTCTACGCTCAGCCACTGAGCTACACTGGCCGGGCAAGCCTTCTTTACTATTTATTCATTTTTTTAATCTGTCACATAACATTTTAAAAAATGTACTTGTCTCATTTTAGACAGGTTTTGATGTTGCAAGTCACCTCCTCTCTTTGGCTGAAAGTAAGTGGATTATAAATCATAAAGCCAATTGATGGAAATTAGGTCCAAAGTGCCGAGTGAATGCAGGTGGCTTCTTCTCCACTGATGAGGACGGTAAGAAGAGCCAGCCTTTCTGAGGAGCTAGCACGTGCCAGGTACTGTGCCAGGTGGTTGCCATTTATTAGCTCATTTAATTCTTTCCGCATCCTGATGAAGAAGGTGAAGTTGTTATCTTGATTTTATGGATGAGAAAACTGAGGCAGAAACTGGTTCAGTAGCTCGCCCAAGGTGTCCTGCCTAGGATTTGAACCCCTGTGGGCTGGCTCCAGGCTCTGCACCTTGACGCCTTGATAATGACACATTGATAGTGTGCAACTAGCACTTGAGGGCTTGCTGTGTGTTTTCCCAGTGCCCAGCCACGCACACAGCCCCCTGGGAGGCAGCGCTTACTGCTGTGCCTTCTCTACAGGGTAGGAATCTCTGGGACCAGAGAAGGCAGGTAAGCTGCACAAGGTCTCCCAACTTGAAGTGGCAGAACCAGAATTCAAACCCAGGCTCGCTGTGCTCCGGAGAGAGCTCCTGGCCACTCCTCTTCCTCCCGGGACATGAGTTACGATGGAGAGGAGAGAAATAGCTGGCTGTCCCCTTCCCATCCACCTAATCTATTAATAAGCCCACACCATCAGTCCGCTGTCACCAGGAGGAAACAGGGAAGGGGAAAACAAGAGGAAACAGGTGGGTGCTCGGGGAGGGGTGGCAGGTAGACAAGTGGAGGAACTTCCAGGCAGTGCAGGCAATGCCGCAGCCTCTGTGAAGGCGGAAGGAGGGCTCCAAGGCCTACAGGGCCTGGAGGATTCTATCCGAGGCAGGCGGCCCCCGTCCCTTCTCGGTGCTGAGGAAACTGATGACTGCCCTGGGCCATTCTAATTTACAAACTGCCGTTTCAACCGTAGCTGCTCAGCCTCCTGGTGGCTGCCTCCTCCCAGGACTGAAATGAGACCCGGGTCATGGGTTCAACCCTAGTGACAGGGCGTGTCCAGGGGAGAGAGTAAGATTTATGTCTTGGTCTCTGTCCTTAATGAGCCATCATCCCCCAGAGCCACCGTGACCGCGGCCACCAGGCCCAGCAGATCCCAGGCCCAGCGCTGGGGACGGCGGGTGGTCAGGGCTGGAGGGAGACACCGTTGAATCTCCCACAGCCACGGGCTCGCTCCCTGGCTTGTGCACGTCCGGCCGAGGGAGCAGCTGATAGATCACAGCTGGGCTGCTGACCTTGAGTCTTAAGTAAAGTGAAGAATAAAAGGTCATATTTATTCCATCAGAGCCTTGGGAGCCGTGAAATATCGGAGTGTGAATGAAGATAGTGGCAAATCACTCACCACTCTCGGGAACTTGCTGATCTGTCTCCCGGCCCTGTCACGCTGGGCGAGACAGGATCAGTGTGCCGGAGACGGAGAGAAGGAAGGCATGGGGACTCCAGGGACCCAAATGGTGCTCTCTCTGGAATGTAGCAAGAATCTCTGAGATTCACAGGTTCCTAGAATGCAGGCCTTCGCCTCAGATGCCACCCTTTTAGCCCTGGCCGGGTGGCTCAGTTGGTGGGAGCGTTGTCCTGTGCACCAGAAGGTTGCAGGTTCGATTCCCAGTCAGGGCACATACCTAGGTTGGGGTTTGATCCCTGGTTGGGGCGCATAGGGAGGCAAATGATCGATGTTTCTCATATCGGTGTTTTTTTCCTCTCTCTCCCTTTCTCTCTCTCTAAAACCAACAAAAAAACATATCCTTGGGTTAGGATTTAATAAATAGATAGATGATGATAGATAGATAGATAGATAGATAGATAGATAGATAGATAGATAGATAGATAGATGATAGATAGATGATAGATAGATAGATAGATAGATAGATAGATAGATAGATAGATGATAGATAGATAGATAGAGATAGATAGATAGATGATGATAGATAGATAGATAGATAGATAGAGAGATAGAGAGATAGAGAGATAGAGAGATAGATGGTAGATAGATAGATGATAGATAGATAGATAGATAGATAGATAGATAGATAGAGATAGATAGATGATGATAGATAGATAGATAGATAGATAGATAGATAGAGAGATAGATAGAGAGATAGAGAGATAGAGAGATAGATGGTAGATAGATAGATGATAGATAGATAGATAGATAGATAGATGATAGATAGATAGATAGATGATAGATAGATAGATAGATAGATAGATAGATAGATAGATAGATAGATAGATAGATAGATAGATAGATAGGGAGATAGGGAGATAGAGAGATAGATAGATAGATAATGTCATGCTTTTAATGAGATTACCCCTGACCCCACTTAGAGCTGAGCCTGCCCTCCCTACGCCCCTAACACTTTCACCTTCTCTTAACCTGTGATGCTTTTCCTTTTTTCCATAGCACACTCCACTTTCTAACATCCTTAATAATTTACTAATTGTGGTTATCATTTACTCTCTCCTCTCTCCCCACCAACGTCACCTCACGGGGCAGGGACTTGTGCCTTGTGGTCACTGCTTATGCCCAGTACTGAGAGCTGCATTGGCACATAATAAGGGCTCCAGGAAAATTTCTTGGATGAATGGATGAGCCTGGAAAAACCTTAGAAATGGACTAATCACAACCCCTCACCAGGGAAGAGCAGAGACCGAGACAGGGCTTGTGCTGGGTCACACAGGGTGCTGGGAGCCTCTGAGCTGCGGCAGGAATCAGGCACCGGAGTCCTAGGCCAGAGCTCGGGCTCTGCGCCCTTCAAGCTGCAGTCGCACCCATCAGAGAACGTGCTTGTCGGTCAAGGGCACATTCCATTAACTACCGATAGGACCAGGGAGCTGTGCAGCCCTGCGTGGGGCAGGCTGGGGGCTTGCTTGCTTCCTCCCTTGATTAAAAAAGAAAGTCATAAAGCTCTGGCTGGTGTGGCTCAGTGGTTAAAGTGTCAGCCCACACAGCGAAGGGTCATGGGTTCGATTCCTGGTCGAGGACACATACTTGGGTTGCAGGTTTGATCCCTGGCCCCTGTCAGGGCATGTGCAGGGGGCAACCAATTGATGTTTCTCTCTTTCTCTCTCTCTCTCCCCCTTCTTCCTTTCCACTCTCTCTAAAAAATTAATGGAAAAAATATCCTTGGGTGAAGATTAACAACAGCAAAAAATGTAATAAATATCCTGATTACTGACTTTCTAACCCAAAGGGTACCCAAAAATGCGGGTTCTGTGACTGGGGAAGGGTCAGGGAGTTTTCTTTCCCGGGAACTTTAGGGGCTGGGGTGGGAGTGAGGTGAGAGTGGTTATGAAGCACCTCACCTGCTGAGTGCCGGCACGCTGGGGCCTTCCCACCATCGCTCAGTTAGCTCTCACCTCCAGGCTGTGACGGGGGGTGGTGATAACAGCTAACATTTATCGAACTGCGTGCCGAGCACTGTTCTTGGTGCTCTCTGGTACTCATTCACTTAATCTGCCCAGCCACTCTGCCAGTGGATGTTTCTATTATCGTCTCCATGGTACAAATAGAAACCAGAGGCAAATATGCCACAACATAAACGCTGCCATTCTGGGTCTTGGGATGCATCGGTGAACAAAACAACTCGGAGACCCTGGTCCTCGTGGGGAAGCAGGCGCAGGTGTGATGAGTCAGTTACACAGGTGTGGGAGGCAGTGGGTGCTACGCAAAAAAGAAACAGAGGCCTGGGGTCAGAGCCTGGGGTGGTGGGCAAATGGCAACATTACATAGGGGGGCTGGGTGGGCCTCACTGGGATTCAGAGGCTTGGCAAAGGCTTGAAGGAGATGAGCCAAGCAGAGCTCTGCGGGAAGTGCATTCCAGGCAGAGGGAACAGCTAAGGCGAGGCCCCAAGGCTGGAGCGTGTCTAAGGAGCCGCAAGGGCCAGGGTGGCCGCAGCAGAGAGAGCGAGGGGCAGAGTCTAGGAGACGGGGCAGGGAGGTGGTGGGGCCGATCGCAGGAGACTTGCAGGCCCCTGCAAGGACATTTTCTCCAATGCACCAGCTCATTCAAATGCTCACCTCATTTCAATGCTCACATACACCCAACCTCCAGCCAACACCCTCTTCTTGGCTCTGCTCACACACCAGGTTGCTTCTACATTGGCCAATAGACACACACTCATATATACACACACACAGCAGCCACTAGACACACATTTATACCAGCCAATGCACACACACTTGCACTCACACTGGCCAATAGACACACTCTGCACTCATATACTGGCTAATGGGCACTCACTCAGCTACCTCCCCGTCGGGCCTCACCCTCCACCCCACCTGCTTGTGGGAGAGGGACAAGAGCTGTCCTCATCAGCCTTGCTCCCTATGAAGCCCAGCATGGCCTGTCCCCAGCAAACCAGGAGCAGGAGGAGAGCAGGCCAGTTCCTGAGGCCTCAGATCCATGTCCCCAAACAAAGTGCTGGAGAGGCTCCCCAAATAGCACAGATGCAAGAAAATCTGTGATTTACTCATGCGTGATTTACTCACATGATCAAGATCACAGACCCACGTGGCCATGCTCCAGGGACACTGAAGTGTATTTAGTGGCTCCATTCTGTGCTGATTGTCCCCAAAGGAGCTGGCTGTCCTTCAGGCTTGGAGCAGGGCTAGGAAGGGGGGAGAGAATAAAGCTGTAGTTTTTAGTTATTCTCGGTTAAAACCAGGACAGTGCACCTCCAGGCCAGGCCAGCCTCAGCCGCAAGCTCCTGGCTCTGAGGAAACCCCACAGTGAGGCTCATCTTCCTGCTCAGCCAGACCCTGAACCCCAAGGCGACCTACGAGTGTCCCCAGGTAGCTCACCTGCCATTGCAAGAGATCCTGCCAGGAGATGGGGGCTTAGGGGGTGTTAGTATTCTCTACAAAAAAGATGATGATGGTTATGGACAGATGATAGACAGACAGACAGACTGACAGATGGGTAGACGATAGGTGATCAAGTGGGCAAACATTCACCACGCACAGGAAGTCCTCACTTAACGTCGTCAGTAGGTTCTGCAACTGAAGCGAAATGATGCATAGCGAAACCATTTTTACCGCAGGCTAACTGATTAAATAAACAGGTGAGACCCCGCAGCCCCTCATGAGCATCAAAACAAAGCCGCATTGAGTGACACAACGTGCCTCAATGACCTGCCATACGGGTGTGATTTATTGGGCTTGTATCATACGCCAGTGCTGCACGTACATTATTTCTAATCCTCATACACCTCTGAAAATTAGGTTTGCAAACTGCTTTTACAAACTAGACTGACGCTCTGGGAAGTTAAGCAACGCGGGTAAGGACATGCGCCTGGGAACTTGTGAGTCACGATTTGAGCCCAGAGCCAAGGGCACTGGTGCCAAATCCTGTGTGCTCTGAGAGTTGGGGACACTTTGATGGCTGTGTCCCTCCTGCCCTGCTCTTGCACCCCCTTGCTCCTGTCACTCCTCTTCTGGTGATGTTTGGTGGAATTCTAGAATGTGAGAATTGGACACAGAAGCGTGCAGAAGGAAAGTGATTTGCCCAAAGCAGCACAGCAAGGCCGTGGCAGAGCAGGGCCCAGAGCCTCACCCGTTCAGCTTGGGCCTGAGGATATCTGGAAGGTGGGCACAGCCTGCTCTTCCATCTTCCCTCCCTCTGGCTCCAGGATTGGGATTGTGTCAGGGCTTCTCGCTGGGCGGGACAGAGCAGCCTCCTCACTGCCCCCTGAGATCTCACACCGGAGGTCATTCCTGTCCCCACCCCTGATTAGTCCCTTCCTGGCCAGCCTGCTCGGAGAGGCCCTGGTGTCCAGCGAGGATCTGCAGAAACATGGCCCAGAGAAGAGCTGAGAGGGCTCCCCCTGACCACTGGCTGGAAGGGCTTCTCTCTGCAGGGAGAGGCAGTGGGCAAATGCGCTGCGGCTCAGCACAGTGGGCTTGGTGTCCGGCAGGCCACTCCGCCATGGGGTCCGGCCTCCGGACATGCGGCACGGAGCAGCCCTCAGGAATGCCAGTCCGTCTCTCTGTCACTCACTCATGCATGGGCTCTGAGTGTCCCCATTATATAAATGACAGTTCACATTTTTGAATGCTTTACCTTACATACTGCGTCCAAGGAGACACACCTCTGTAGGTTTTCCCGATGACTCTACGGACTGGGGAGCAGTGTTATCATTCCCATTTGACAGATGTGAAAGCCAAGATTCAGAGAAGTGCCAGCTCCTTTTTCAAAATGGCTCAGGTAGCAGATGGAAGGCCCGGATTTGAACCTGATCTTCAGACACCAAATTAAACATCATCATGGCTGCTTTTTATTGCATAAACACATTCTAAGCACTGAACTCATTACTGAACAAATACCGTATTTAATTCCCACAAAGATGCCATATGATCACTGTTAACCCATTTTGCAGGTGAGAAAAATGAGTGAGGCTGAGATTCGAAGTGACTCACCTACACTGCACGGTTAGTAAGTTTTTGTCACCAGAGCACAAATTCAACCCGAGGGTAGATCCCGTTCATTTCCTCAGGGAGCTTCTGATGTGGCAGAGGAAGGAGATTATAATTGGGGGGAAAGTGAGGCCCCCAAACTCATCCATGAAATGACTCATCCATTTCATCTTGTTTTCTTCTATAAGGGTCATTGCTGACTCTCCCATTGGCATTGAAACAAAACCTAGTGTTTATGGTTCACTCATTCGTTGCCAGGTGTCAAGTGTTAACACACTTTACTTGATAATCCTGACAACACTCCTACAAAGTAGGTCCTAGAATTCCTATTAACTCAGGCAGAGAGGACTGAACAATCTGTCTTAGGTCATACAGCTGGTCATTAGCAGAGTGGGATTTGAACCCAGGCCTAGCTGACACCACCGCGGATGCTGCGGACTACTGTGCTTTACCTTCCGCAACCTCTTTGCCCATGTGTTTGACTCGTGCCAAGTTCCACTCTGGAGCTGCCCTGTTCTTCAGCCATCAGAACAGGCATATGGCCTACCCTGGCCGGGTCTCTCCCCAGATGCTGCCTACCAGCCCACTTCTTTCAGGGCCACCCAAGCCCATGGGCAGCAGAACCAAGAAGCCCCTGCCAGTGGTGCCTGCCACCCACGTGTGCATCAGTTGCACTGAAGTGACATATATGTTTCCAACAACCTCTGCTCTTCCTGCCCACCTGGCAGAATTTGCTTTGTGATAACATTTCTTTTTTGCCATTTTTAAAACTGCGCTAAAATATACATAACATAAAATTTGCTATTTTAACCTTTTTTTTTTTTTTTTTAATATATCTTTATTGATTTCAGAGGGAGGAAAGGAAAGGGAGAGAGAGAGATAGAAACATCATTGATGAGAGAGTCATTGATCGGCTGCAGCCCGCAACCCGGGCATGTGCCCTGACCGGGAATTGAACCCAGATCACCAAGGATCCTAAGTCGACGCTCAACCGCTGAGCCACGCCCGGCCAGGCTATTTTAACCATTTTTAAGTGTGCAGTTCAATGGCATTGAGCCCATTCATGTTGTTGTGCACCGTCACCACCACCCATCTCCACAACTGTTTCACCGTCCCAGACTGACACTCTGTCCCCATGAAACACCAGCTCCCCCCACCCCCCCAGCCCTCCTCTGCTTTCTGTCTCCATGAATATGACCGCTCCAGGTGCTTCCTACAAGTCGAGGAATACGGGGTTTGTCCTTTTGTGCCTGGCTTATTTCCCTTAGCATAATGTCCTCCAGTCTCCCCCCTGTTGTAACGTGCATCTGAATATGTTATTACAAAATAGGGAACATTTCTTGAATTTCCATGTCATCCATGTGCAGGGCCGTGCAAGTCTCTGTATCCTTCCAGTTTTAATGTATGTGCAGCTGGGAGAGTGCTGTTGTAGCATCTTTAAGGCAGTTTGTGTTGTAGGTGATGGTGGCCCTGGGTGGCGCCCCCATGAAATTATGGGTCTGCCGACTGGGGAGAGCTGTCCGAGCAGGCTCGTCACTGGGTGGCACTGACTTGGAGTCTGCGTGTTCTGGATGCAGCTGGTGGGCATCGTCACTCTGCATACTCCTCAGTTTGCGACGTATAATTGGTCTGACACCTTCTGCGTTCGTCTGTAAGTGATGAATTGTTATCGAGCAAGCTTTTCTCAGCTCCTGGAGGAGAGAAGTGGCAGCTATCATCAGCGTCGTCATTGTCGCTGAGGCTCCAAATGGCCCCGAGCGGGGGGAGCGGGAGGGCTGCCGTGTTTGCCTCCATTGTATTATTCCTCACACCCAGCACGGGAGGTTGGCACTGCTGCCCCCATTTCACGAGTGAACAAATAGAGGATCCTAAAGAGGAAAATGGTCCAGAGTCCTGTAGATGGTCGGGGGTAGAACCAGCCTTCTGAGAGACTTCTGTTTAATTGCAAAGCTGGCACCTTTCCCTCTGAGACCCGCTGGCCCCGTTCTTGGGGACTGGGAGCTAAAGACAGTTAAATACAGAGAAAAGCTCCACCTTTTAGAGACTTGGATAAGGAGAGAGAGAATGAGAAAGAGAGAAAATAAGGGGAGGGCTGCCACTGGAGGGGAGCAGAGTGGGTGCAAAATGGCTTAATAGCCGCCCTAGGGACAGCACGGGGCCTGTCCATGGACAGCCTGCTCCGGCCACCGACAGGTGCAGATACAGCTCCGGTGGGGCCTCAGCAGAAGTGTGGTGTCTGCTTGGGGGAACGCAGAGTCTGACTCAGTTCTCTGTGCTCAGACCTCCCCAGGAAGGCCAAACACACCGCTGTGTGGCCGGAGGGGAGCAGCCGGATACAGGCTGGGAGCTGCCCCGCGGGAGTGGCAGGGGGGGATGCAGGTGCTAACTCTGGAGAATGGGGGGCTCTCGGGTTGAGAGAGCTGCCGGAGTCTGGGAATCATCGACATGTGTTCAAGAAAGAAACACCTTGTTCTGGGGGTTCCCATGGGGTTGAGTTGGGGCCGGTTGGAGGAAGCAGCAGCTGTCAGCACAGCCCGATGTGAGCTGGGATTATGAGCCACTAGGGGCTGTGTGAAGCTGGGAGGGGCTGCCTGGCATGTCCCTGGAAGTAAGTGGAGTGCTGACATCCAGGGGAGCCTGTTACAGAGGCACTGGGGGGCCCTCTCAACCAGGTGTCCTGTGGTCTGTGAATGGAAATGGCAGGGGGAGAACTGGGAAAAGCCAGGGGACATCCTGGTGAGTCAGGCACCAGCACCTGGGCTGGAGGGGAGGCTGGGGCTGTGGCCTGCGCCCAGACATAGAGGCAGATCGCAGGCAGCGGGCCCCTGAGCTGTGCTGGGCACCTGTGTGCCTGCCTTGCTAGTCGTATCTAATTTAACCTCACGCCTGCTGGACTCACCTCTCTGTCCTCATTGGGACGAGGTGACTCCCTCCCTCACGATCACTAGCACACACTGAGCTCTCACTGTGGGCCACGTAAGGTTCAAATAATAGGGACCGACTCAATTCGTCCTCATAGCAAGCTTGTGAGGGAGGCCTCATCTCGGGCCCTTTACAGAGAGGTCAAGCGGCTTCCTCAAGGTCACACAGCCATTGAGCGACAGTACTGGGTTTTGAACCCTGTCCATCCAGCACCAGCACTCACGCTCTGACCTCCTGGCTTTATCTTCTCCATGAAGGGGCCACACTGTTGTCTCAGCCACACACAGGGGCTGGAGATTTCCCAAACCCTTGCCTGGCGGCGGGATCTGCCACCCATCCTGAGTCAGGGAACAAAGGCAAGACGGTGCCTCCTCAGGTCACATCCTCACCTGTCACCAGGTAAGTCCTCACTCTGGGAGATGAGCCCAGAGGCAGCCTGCTGGGGCGGGGCTCACCGTGGCCTAACTTCCAGCACCTGATATCCACAATCGCTGAGCCTGGGCTTAACTAACACCACCGCTACGTGTCCTCTGAGAGAGACTCTGGACTCACACGGGGCAGAAAACACATCCTGCTGTGGGTGTGGAAGCCACGAGGTTTTCCTGCTGGCCCAGCCAGGATCCAGGAGCTGCCCACGTCTCCCAATGTCTGGCTTGTTTAGGTTTGCCAGCCTCAAGTCCTTGAGGCCTGGATTTCCACCATCAGAGTTCTGTTTCCTTTGGTTCAGCATCACCCTCCCCTTAATACAGCCAACTCTCAGGTGGAGCTCACCTGCAGACACCGACCGGGGTCTGTGGGGAAGGGCGTTGGGCACCCTGCCTCAGGATCCCTGCCACGCTGAGTGTGGCTCCTGACAGGGCGAGGCCACTCCCTCAGAGACCTGCAGTGATGATTAAGTTAGTTGATAGATGTAGATTACTCAAAACTGTTTGACATATATTAAGAGCTCAATAAATGTTAGCTGTCATCACAGCAAGATAAATATTTGTAGTTGCTATCAAACAGTAGCCTAACTAAGACTTGCTTCCTGCTAAAATCAGATTCTGCTCAGTCCAGTTCAAGCAATACAGTCTCGGGAGGCCCAGGCTCCGCGGCTTGGCGGGCCTGGAGGGCCTGGCGGGCCTGGCTTTCAACGCTGGCTCAGCCTCTTTCCAGCTGTGTGAACTGGAGCAGGCGCCTCACCTGCCTGAGCCTCAGTTTCTCCATCTGTAATGTGGGAGAGTTATTCCTACCTCACAGAGTCAGTGTGCAGAAGCAAAGAGACCTGCCTGTCAGTGCTCAGCACACGGTAAGTGGTTAATAAACTGTGCAAGATAGAACAGCCGGATCTGCACCACTCCTGCAGTCTGCGCGGGGAAGCAAGCGGCCCCTGTGGGGCTTGCAGGAAGCGGGAGGGGCTGGGGAGCCTGCCGCCTGCCTGGGTTTAACGAGGCCCTTTCATGCTCCCTGAGGTTTTGCATGGGGCCGGAGAGGTTGGCAGGCCGGAGATTCTGTGAAGAGTCAGTAATGAGGGTGCAGAGCCAGGGAAGTGGACTGGGGAAGCTTGATGGGCCTTCTCTAAATTAGTGCTGGGGCCAGCAGGCAGCTGTGGTGCAGCACTGATGGGGGAGGGAGAGGGGAGAGCACCCCAAAAGTGGTGGTGCTGGTGCAGCTGAGGGGGTGGAGGCTGGAGATTAAAGAGGTGATGTTTGCTGACAACTCCAGGGAGCAAGAGCTGCATTTCCTGTGTAGACACCAATTTCCTACACAAATACACACTCACCTGCTCTTATCTGTCACACATCTACATGTAACAAACTCCTCGGGTTCACCTCATCTTATCTGCAGGGCCTGTATCAGTCAGAAGAGGCTAATTACTGTTGCACACGCATAAAGGCTGAAACACAACAGAATTTGATTCCTGGCCCTCCTGGGTCCAGGGGGTACAGCGGTTAGTCAGGAAGCCTCCTCACCTGCAGACTCGGGCACCTGGTTCCCAGCACCCCCAGCCTCGCAGTCATCTGCGTGGTCAAGGAGGGTCCCCACACCCAGGGTGCAGCCCGCAGAAGGGAGGGAGAGTGTGGGGCAGGAGCTCCCTCTCTTCGAAGCCTGGCCCAGAGGTCGCACCCACTGTGGCCACCACATTCCTTTTGCCAGAAGTTACCACTTGGACAACCCTATCTGTAAGGGAGCCTGGGGAATGCAGCCTAGAGGGAGCCCGGGAGAGGGGAGAGCGGACTTCAGCAGTCAGCTCGCAGGCTTTGAGTGGAGACCCCTTAAACTCTCACGTTCCCATTTCTGGATGCCCCAAATGAGTTTAATAGTAGCAATTAGGGAGGAGCAGAGTTGGCCTGCAGGGGTCTCTAAACCTGAGGTCACATGGGAGTCACATCAGAAGTGTTGGGAGGCATGTGGGAGCCTCGCAGGGGCAGGGGTGGTTAGGGGACTGGGCGGGAGAGGGGCAGAGCAGTGACTAACGCAGCCTGGGATCAGAACCTTCTGGACCATATATATGTGAACACCTATGCTCTCTCTCTTTCTCTCTTTCTCAGACACACACTCAGCTGTCAAATGATAGACACACAGCCATGCCCCTACACACTGTGTCACACACAGGCACACACATTCACCTACATGGCTGCACTCACACCCCCCAAACACTTACCTACATCACATCCATAAACATCATCAGGAGTCCCTGCGGCGAGCCTCAAGGATATAGGAAAATGCCCCTCTGGAAAATCCTCCGCACACCAGCCGGTGTCTGCGTCACCGCCAGCCAGCCATCATATTGAAAAGTGACTCTCTTACATTCACATAGGCCTCACGTTAACAAAGCATTTCAGTCACTGCTCAGCCACAGGGCAAATATTTACCCAGCAGAGACTCTGAGTAAGGCATTACGGTTGGCAGCGGAGATACGAAGATGAATGACACGGACCCAGGGGAGGCACAGGGCTCCCCCTGAGGGTGCACCCAGGGCTGTGGGAGGAGGGAGCAGGAGCAGGTCTGGGTGGGGTCGGCCTGAAAGGATGGGTGAGGTCACCAGGTGGAGGAAGAGATCAGAGGCTTCCAGGAAGAGGGGCTGCTACATGCAAAGCCTCCAAGGTGGCTTGTCTGGGGAGTGACACAGAGACTCAGAGGGAGTGTCTAAGTGCTCCCTAAGGCTGGGGGTCCTGTAGGTTAGGCCAAGGTGCACCGCTGCTGACATGAAGTAATGACAGCCTTTCCCACAGTGTGAGGAGAAGGCGATAAACTAATGGGTAGAACAGTCTTGTCACGTAAAGGTTATCTCCCTGTGTCACTCAGGATGCGATGCAGTCGGGAAAAAGAGAAGCACTCTACATCTAAGAGGGAATTCAGTGCAGGGGTCGGATTACATGGGTGATGGCATTGCTGAGGGGTCGACCAGGGGGACATTAGCGACAGCCCAAAGCCACTACCACCCACCCACTGCTGCCCACGGATGGAGGAGATGGCAGGAGCTAGAACCCTGGAAACTCGGGTCATAGAGGAGCCTCCGGAGCCAACAGGGAAAAGCAGAAAAAGATGAAGAAATACTGACTTCTCCCCTCCTCGGACCCTCCAGTCTTCCCCCAGTGCTTCCATCGGCCAGCTCTCCCTGGGAGCCCGAGGGCAAGAAGGCCTGGGCATAGGCAAGGGAGCCCGGGAAATGCAGGCCCTTAGCAGGCCGAGGGGCAGGTGAAAGGGAAGACGTGCCTGCGAGCAAACCGTAGAATGGCCAGTAAGCTGTGATTTCTTCTTAAACCCCTGGTATCAGCTGCAGATGTCATCTGTAGATGTGTTTCCTGGTGTTAAATTGAAGGGACAAACTCCAAGTGAACATTGATAGGGGAAAAAAAGAAAAACCACTCAGAAGCAGCCTCTCACGCTCGTGTTGTTTTCCCTGGGTAAATGCTTGGGGTTGCAATTTTAAATTGTGTTTAGAGCGTGCGAGTTTAATTAAATTTAACACATTGGAGCAACTTAACTTGAAATAGCAATTCATGTTTTCCGCTAACAGAAATGTCACTAGTCTGTGTGACAGAGAGAAAAACCTCTCATAATTTGAGGACGCGTCTTTCACCAAGAGGATGTGACGGGGGTTTGTGCCAGATGTGGCCATCTGCCTCTCCATCCGCTCCCCTCCTCCACCCCGCCGTGTGCCCTGGAAAGCTGAGCAGTATGTGCCCATGAACACTGGCTTCTGGCTGGGTTCAGCCATGGGGAGAAGTGGCAGAAGAGTGGGCGGAGGGAAGAGAAGAGAAGAGAGTGAGGTTAGGGTGCTTACTCGCCTGGTTCCCATGCTTTAGGATTGCTCCTGGCTGCCTCATCTACCTATTCTAGGCCAATGTGTCTCAGCAGGGGGTGATTCTGTCCCCAGAGGACATCTGGCAGTGTCTGGAGACATCTTTGGTTGTCACAACTGGAGATGCTACTGGCATCTGGCGGGTAGGAGTCAGGGTGATGTGAAACATTCTGCAGGGCACAGGACAGCTCCCCGAACAAAGAATTATTCAGCCCAAGGTATTAACAGCGCCAAGGCTGAGAAACCCTGCCTAGGTCAGTGCTTCTCAGGCTTTCACGGTGAAGGGCTGGAGCTGCTTTCCTCCCATCCTGTGTGGGCCGATGCTTCCCTCCCATCCTGTGTGGGCCGATGCTTCGGTAAGAATATAATAGAAATAAATGATCAGGAAAATGACATGCACTTGGACGTCACAATCTGTGCCAAATCACCATGAAACATTCTTACTGCTTACTCCCCATTTCTGCGCTGTCTGATCATGAACCAGGAATTGACAGCTCGGGGCCCGGCATCCGGCTGTGGGCTGCACTCTGCGTCAGGCGGGCCTGCAGAATTCTCCCTCCTGCCTGGGTTTGGTCACCTCCCTGGGGTGCTCAGGCCTAGAGAGGGGCACCGCTTGGCTGCTACCAACCCTGAGTTATTGCACGTTCCCTGTGGTCCCCCATCCCCGTCTGTCCCTTTGTAATGAGTCATTTTATGAGTAAGGTCTGATTATCCCCCTGTGAGTCTATCTTCTGCCCTGAAAAGCCTGAGAGATTCCGAAGTGTTTCCCTAAAGAATGTGCACAGTGTTAGCAGGCGTGGGGGTGGAAGGCCGAGAGCGTGATGGGGAGCCAGGCTTGGGAGCCCCGTTCAGGAGCTTGGCTGTGCCTTAGAGGTCACGGGCAGCCCTTGGAGAGGGTTTTAGTGGGTGAGGGGCACAGCCGGAGCTCTGCTTTAGATGCAGCTCTCTGGAGGTGATGGTGCTGAGCACGCCCAGAGGTGGAAAGCCCATTTGGAGGCTGCTGCCTTCATCCAGACCAGAGACGGCGAGGCCTGAGCAGAAGTGTGAGTGCGGAGGTGGGAGGTGGGTGGGAATGAGGGTGGGAGCCAGGCTCCCAGACTGGCCTGGAGGATCAGTGGTTGGTAGAGCTGGGGATCCTGAGGGAGGGGCAGGGCCATGTGGGCAGGAGATGAGTTAGGTTCTGTCCCTAGAGTTTGAATAGTGCCCGTTTCACATGACTTTCTCACACAGTTTGTCCTTTCTGCTGCCTGGAACAGGGAGCAGTCTTGCTTCTAAGAGTGTGGGCTCTGAATTCAGAGGGTCCAGAGCTGGTGTGGGCTCCACAGGGCCCCACAGAGAGGAAAACTGCTTAGCTTACTCCTCCCCTCAACGGGAATGAGGGTAACCTCGGGCATGCCAGGAGATGGAAGCAGGGAAACGTCCAAGCACAGGGCTAGCACGTGCTGAGCACCGATTAGTGACGTTACTGGTAAAGGCAAACTTGACTGCCACAGACTGTTTTGAGGCACCTGGCTGCCCCTCTCCTGTAAGTACACACAGACACTCAAACACACAGACACACACTCACAGACACACTCACACACGTGTACACACACACACACACACACACACACACACCAGAAGCTGCTTTCCTCTGAGGCCAATTCTTGTGCAAGGCTTTTCCAAGCCTGACTCTTCACCCCTGGGGCCAAGGATCAGGTTCACCCTCTTACACCACCATCTGTTTCCCTTACTGGGGAAACAAGTGGGGGAGAGAGGTCAAGCAAGGTCTCAGGCAAAGTCACCTGTGGAGGGCAGGAAGACAGGGCAGACTGTGTGGCACAGGGGTCAGGAGCACAGGCTCTGGGGCACCACGGAGCAGACGGCTTAGTCTTTCTGTCTCAGGTTCTTTATCCATAAAGTGGAGATGAGAGTAACAGTAACAACCTCCTCAACAATTGTTGGGAAGATTGAATGGGTATTGATCCTCTGAAAGACCTTAGAACAGTGACTGGCATAAAGCGAGGCCTCAGTGTTAACTACTCCTCTTTAGTAGTAGTAGTAGGTCCTGCTTCCTGGGAGGAGACAGTGTAAACACTGGGATGATTTCTGGGCCCCTCGTTCACCTCCCGTGTCTTGCAGTTGTTGTGACCAGTAGATGCAGTATGGAATGTGGAAACCCTTGTCACATAGCAGGTGTCCAGTAAACAAGCCAGCCCATCCCCTGTCCCCAATCCCCAAATGGGTCTGCCCCCGGGGGGGGGGGGTGCAGAGTGCAGGGATACCGTGGACAGGAGCCGCCTGCCTGGGCTTGAATCCGGGCTCTGCCAGTTAGTTTGCTTTCTACCTCTGGAGTCTGTGTCCCCATCTGTAGGAGGAGGAGCATACCAGAGGTCACTCAGAAAGTTGCTGCCCGGCTGGGCGTGCCTCAGCGGTTGAGTGTCGACCTGGGATCCAGGCGATCGGAGTTCGATTCCTGGTCAGGGCACATGCCTGGGTTGTGGGTTCGATCAATGACTCTCTCATCATTGATGTTTCTGTCTCTCTCTCTCCCTCTCCTGTCCTCTCTCTGAAATCAATAAAGAGATATTTAAAAAAAAAAAGAAAAAGAAAGTTGCTGCAGGACTAAGTGAGCTGGCAGGCACTGGGCCCCCAACACAGCCTGGCACACAGCTGCCCCTTGCTGTTTGCTCTTACTATCGTCACTGTTCTGGGTGCTACCGAGGGGAAGGAAGTGGACCAGTAGCACTGGCCACAGAGGGGTCCTGGGGCTCTGCCCAGTGATGGTCCCCCAGGCCAGACACCCTGCTAGTGGAGGAGTATGAGGCACAGGGGTCTCTGAGAGTTATTCCGGGGGAGGAGTAACTGGCCCCAGGCCAGGGTGGCTTTTCACTGAGTTGAGAAAAATGCCCTGTGTTTGTCACTTGGTGAGGAACAAGCCTGGGCTATGGGCTTAGAAACCAGTGCTAAGGTCCCAACTACCCCATCCTAGCAGCCCAGCTGTGTGACCTTGTGCAAGTCACTTAGCCTCTCTGAGTCTCCGCCATTCCATTCCCCTGACATGAGAGCACGATCCCCTCTCACAGGATTGCCGAAATGCACAGTGGAAAGGTAGACTTAAGGGGCTCGCCTGTAGGCACTTGCTGGATCCGGCCACCTCCTCTGCCTGCCTCTTCAGCCCCAAACACTGTAGCTGTGGGGTCGGGGTGAAGCAGGGGACAAAGGTCCCTCCACGTGGCTTCCCCAGCAGAGCAGCTGGAAGCGCGAGGAGGGAGGCAGAGCTCCCAGGCTGCCCGCTGACGGGATGTCAATATCTGCCTGTCGGCCCCGCTCCTCCACACGGACTTCCCTGCTAGACCTTCTCAGCATCTGGAATTTCATATCTGAGATCTCAATTAAGCTGCCTGGCTCTGGATTTGAGGGGTTGACGACTGCTGATGAAGCCCTTGAGTAGGAGGCAGGAGAATGGAGGGTCCCTGGAGAGCCAGGGACTCTGGGGAAGGCTGCAGACAGGGACATGGCACCTTCAGGCAGAGGAGAATACTTCTGCAGGAATATTTATGGGGTGACACAGGCATCGTCTCGGGAAACGGGAGAGGTGTGATACCTGGACAAGGGCCTCAGAGAGCAGGGTTGGCGTCCAGGCTTCCCGAGGACCCAGGCAGGAGCAGCCCAGGCTGCAGTGGGTGGGCCCAGTATGGGGAGACCACGGACTCATCAGACCCTCCCCTAAGGTGGAGGGACCCAGCTCGGCCTCCCCGACCACGGCAACTCTTTCTGCGGGTCTCTCTGGATGTGCCTGGCCTGCTATGGCTGTGACAGAGGAACTGTCCTTCCCTCTGGGAAGCAGAATCACCCTCTAGTCTTCGACATTGCCCCCTGCCCCCAGTTGCCCCCTGCAAACCTTCCCCTTCCCTAGGCCTGAGAGCCATCTGGAGATGAGAATGGCCTTGGCTTCTGGAGTTAGGACCCTGTCTGTGGCTCAGTACAGCACAGGACCCAGAGAAGAGGCTCCATCAGTGTTGCTGAGCCTCCAAGGACAGGACAAGGTGGGGACCGGGGACCGAGCTTTCCGGTGGGCTGCACCAGGGCCAAGGCCAACCCGACTCTCACACCTCCGGCCCCAGACACTCTGGGAATATTTGTAGCAGACTTGGCAGGAGTGGGGCCGGGCTGGGGGCTGGGGCTTCCCTTTGTTTAATTTCTGCTGCTGCTCCAGGCCTTTAACCTCTCTGCCCCTCTGTCTCCCCCTCTGCCCCTCCCTGTGCTTCCTCTCTCATCTCTGCTGGGTCTCTCTCCTTTTTTCTCTGTACCTCCGTCTCTAAACTGCTTTCCTGTCTCTACTTCCAACTCGTCTGCCTTTATTCCCACCTCTCCTGCGTGGCTTCCCGCACTTGGCCGCTGCCGTCTCTGGGTACATCTCTCCGACACTCCTGCCCTGGAATCCCTCCCTCTCCCTTCCCTTTTCACTCGCACCTGTCTTTCTCTGTTTTCTTACCTGGGGCCTCCCCTCGCATCTCTCCGACTCCTTCACTGTTTCCTACACCCTGTTCCCGTCACCTGCTGTCCCTTCCACTTCTCTCACTGCCCCCCCTCCTCTCCGTCTCCACCTCGCCCCTTCCGTCCCTTCACCTGTCCTCTCTCCTGCCCTGCCTCCTACTGCGTCCCTGCGCCCATTTCTCTCTCGCCGCCCCCACTTCTCCATCTGTCCTGCGTCTGTCACTCCCTCTCTCTCTCTGCCTCTGTCCCCACCGCTCGGCTGTCCTTCCCCATGCCTCCCCCGTGTCTGCCCCCACCCACCCTAGGATGATCCCGGCTTCCAACAAGGCCTTTGTGGTCAACAACCTGGTGTCAGGGACCGGCTATGACCTGTGCGTGCTGGCCATGTGGGACGACACGGCCACGACACTCACGGCCACCAACATCGTGGGCTGTGCCCAGTTCTTCACCAAGGCCGACTACCCGCAGTGCCAGTCGATGCACAGCCAGCTCCTGGGCGGCACCATGATCCTGGTCATCGGCGGCATCATCGTGGCCACGCTGCTGGTCTTTGTCGTCATCCTCATGGTGCGCTACAAGGTCTGCAACCACGAGGCCCCCGCCAAGATGGGGGCCACCGCGGTCAGCAACGTGCACTCGCAGACCAACGGGGCCCAGCCGCCCTCTGCGGGCAGCGTGCCCAGCGGGGCCCCCGCGCCGGCGCCGCCCAAGGTGGTGGTCCGCAGCGAGCTGGCCCAGTTCAGCCCCGGCCTGGCCCGAGGCAGCGACTCTTCCTCCTCCAGCTCCCTGGGCAGTGGGGAGACGGCCGCACTGGGACTGGGACGGGGCCCCTGGAGGCTCCCGCCCCCAGCCCCACGCCCCAAGCCCAACCTTGACCGCCTGATGGGGGCCTTTGCCTCCCTGGACCTCAAGAGTCAGAGAAAGGAGGAGCTGCTGGACTCCAGGACTCCGGGCGGGAGGGAGTCTGGGACTTCGGCCAGGGGCCACCACTCGGACCGAGAGCCGCTGCTGGGACCACCTGCGGCCCGGGCCAGGAGCCTGCTCCCCTTGCCCCTGGAGGGCAAGGCCAAGCGCAGCCATTCCTTCCATTCCTTCGACATGGGGGACTTCGCAGCTGCAGCTGTGGCAGCAGGAGGGGTCGGGCCAGGTGGCTACAGCCCCCCCCGCAGGGTCTCGAACATCTGGACGAAGCGCAGCCTCTCTGTCAATGGCATGCTCTTGCCCTTTGAGGAGAGTGACCTGGTGGGGGCCCGGGGGACTTTCGGCAGCTCCGAATGGGTGATGGAGAGCACCGTGTAGGCTCGGGGTGGGTGTCCTCCCTCCTGCTCTTGCAGGCGGAAGAGGGGAAGGAAGCTTTCCTGGTGAGTCTTTGTGGGGTTTCCATGGTTATGTTTACATCCAGGGACAGTTCAGTCTCTCTGTCCACACCCCCCCCCCAACACCTCCCCAGGCCTGTCCCCTGCCCAGCCAGGGTGTGCTCAGGGAAAGCAGGCTCCATCGCCAAGTGTGGACTGGGCCCGGAGTGTTTGGAAAAGTGGACTCTCGCCTTTCTCATCACAAATGCAGTGTATGAGCAAGTGGCTTTGGATCGCTTAAGGTTCCCGTGTGGTTTTTGTTTCTTAACTAATTTCTTCCACTTCCCAATGCCTCCTCCTCACTCACACAGATAACCGAGAGTTTGCTACACGTCTGAAATAGGTTCCCATGGCCCTGGCAGCGGTGGTCATTGCCAGTGGAGGAAAGAAGGGGCAGATTCTGGTTCCACACTTGTCTGGAGGAAGACTGTGGGGTCCCCTGTTGAGACTCTTCATTTTTCACAACGGTCCCCACACTTAGGAGGTTAGAGTGATCCCCATACCTGACCCAGCTTCCTCTGCTTCTCAGTCGTGACTGTCGACATCTTTCACATCAGCTTAAACCAGAGGGTGACTTCCAGGACTCCTCATGCAGGAGAGGGAGCTGGGCTTTCCAAGGCACAGGGTGTGAGGGATGTTAGTTCTTGGAGTTCATTTAGGATTTTTGCCTCTTTTGGGGGGAAGCTGGGACAGAAAGTCCAGATGAGCAGGTAGTGGGCCAAGAAAACTTTGTAAGGAAAGCAGGGTGGGCTGGCACAGGAGCACTGGACTTCAGGTCCAGAGCTCCGAGTTAAGGTTCCAGAGCCACCACCAATAAAACAGCTGGAAACATTGGGGGCGGGGGGGCTTTCCTCTCTTTGACTTCAGCCTCCTAATTCACAAAATACTGGGATTGTGCCAGATCTTCTATTCCATTCCAGTCCTGAGGACAAATGAACTCTCACGACTTAAAGGTTAGGGTTTCCAGCTTGGCGGTACCAGCAGCACAAGCTGGCAGCGCAGCCCCTCTCCTTCCCGCTGCGCACAGGACGGAGCCCGAGGGGCTGTGGCGGGGAAGCTGGACCTTTTCAGTATCTAGTGCTGAAGCTTGAAGAGGTGTTTGCAATTATCCCATCCTCAACCCTCTCCCAGCCCCCAGAGTATAAGGGACTTGCCTGAGTTCACACAGTGAGTTAGTGACCTTAGTCAGGGCACAGGCCAAGGCCACCTACCTCCGGGGGGGGGGGGGGTGGTGGTGGTGGTGGTGGATCTGTTCCCTGGTCTACACCTTGGCTAGGGCGTTTCTATGTCCCAAGTCTGTCCTTTGTCCTGAAGAAGCTGGCTCAGGGTGGGAGGGGGCACCTCCCATGGACACCATCTGTGAGGAGGACCCATCCGTGGAAGTGGCGTGATGGCGATGCGAGGGGCAATGGGCTCACTTCTACGTGGGATTAACCCCACCCTCCCAGAGTGCCGAGAGGGGACCAAAGACGTGGCCAGGGAGGGACTGCTCTAGGAGCAGCTGAAGGACTTGCCCCACGTCTCTGTCTCTCCCAGCCTGTCTGTCCCAGGTCTCTCCTCATTGCCAACACACTACCTCTCACTTGGTCCCCCAACTCATTCCTTCCCCCCCCAAGCCCCCGCCACCCATCCCTAGCCCCTCTCCGTTCTCTGACTGCCAACCACACAGCACACAAAGCATACGGGTGAGGGTGAGTCCATCTAGGGCTGGAGAGCTCTGACGACTCAGACCTGGAGCTGAGCTGGTGGCCCCCACCCCGACCCACATGGCACAGGAGAGGGCAGGGAGCAGAAAGCAGGATGGCCTCTGGCTCCAGCCAGGAGCCTCCGAATCCCATGCCTCCGCCCTTCCATCCCCTCCTCCCTCCCTCCCTCTCCTCTCCCCTCACCTTCCCTCCCCCTCCTGCTTTCATTCTTTTTCTTCCTGGGACTCTGCCTTCCTCAGTCCCTTCCTGGTCCTGACAAGGTCATTAACAGACCAGTCTCTTCCTGAGGCCACCAGGTAATTTCCCGGGCCATCCCAGTGCCAGAGCCCACGCCTTCCCCAGCCACGGTGGCACCAGCAGAACTGGGTGGCTTGAAAGCTCTCCTGCCTCCCTCTCCCCCGCCCGTTTCCCTCCTCTCCTTGCCCCCTGCCCCTTTCTCACTCAGCCTTTCGAGACGCAGCCATTGAGGAAGCGGGCACCTTGCTTTGGCCTTTGGGCGCAGACACCCCGGGGGAAGCGGAGGGCATCGGGAGGTGGGAGCCAACGTCTGTGCCCGTCTGCGGCTCCGAGCTCCGTCGTGCCGTGATATGTACTCGCCCTGTGTTTGTCATGTTTCTGACTTGGGGTTTTGGAAAACATCGTTCCTGTGGTCAGAATATAAATGCCAATCGTCTCCTTTGCTAAAATATGTACAGTAAAATGTACAGTTTTCAAAACAATGACCAACCGCCCTTCCTGGGAGAGAGAAAAAAAGAACGTTCTCGTGTCTGTAAATGCCTGCTGTTCGTTTCTCTGGAACCCTGCGGTCCTCAAGGTGGCCGCGAGGCCCACGGCCCTCAGGCCTGCGTTTGCTCCTGCCTGGCGGGAGCCGGCTTCCTGCCAAGGTCACGTAGGAGATGGAAACTTTCTGAAATCAGACAATGAGGCCGCCCTCTGGAGCAAAGAGCAAAAGAGGGGTCGGGAGTGGAGCCCCAGGCGAAAACACTCGACCACCCCCCGCCACCCTGCCCGTCCCACCTGGCACCTGGATTCTCTCATGCCGCCTGCCTCCTGCCCCTGCCTGTGGGCACCACCAGCCTCGCCACTAGGGGCGCACTCAGACCGCCCACCTATTTTGGTGGAGCCCTGATGGCACTTTCTCCAAAAGGGCCTTTTACTGGGGAAGCAGTACAGCAGCGCAAAGCACAAACCCGAAGTGTAGACACAAATGAGCCTCCGGAGCACAGTTCCCAACACTCTTTCCGTCTAGTATCTAGGTCAGCACCGTCCAACAACGTGTGAGTCACGGTGCCATTTCACATTTTCCAGGAGCCACATCAAATCAAGTTTAAGAAACAGGAGAAATGAATTTTAATAATATATTTTATCTAACTGAATATATCCAAAATACTATCATTTCAACACATAGTCACTATAAAATTTATTAATAAGATATTTAACTTTTTTGGTACAAAGTTCTGTGTGTTTTACATTTGTGCCATAAGTCGGGTCGGACCAGCCACTTTTAAGTGCTTTAGAGGCATATGGGGCTGCTACTGGACAGCACAGCTCTAGACACACAATGATTGATGCGGAAGCCCAGCTTTTGGAAGGGGAAGGAAACTGCAGTTATTATCTGCAGTTTTCAGGTACTGTGTTGGGGTTTCACATGCATTTCTCACGGAATCCTGACTGCAGCCTCTCAAGGTAGATATTATGCCTATTTTACAAATGAAAGGACCAGGCTCAGAGGGGTTAAGTAACTTGCCCAGGGTCACACAGTAAGTCTGGCTGCAAAGCCTTAGATCTTTCCATAATGTCAATGCTGCCTCCCCCATCCTTCCTTCCTCCCTTCAACCCACTGCAGATGGCAATTTACATGGACTGAAGTACTCAATTTATAGCCCAATCTAGAAGCCTTTGGTTTGGCCTCAAGGTCTAGTAAAATTCTCAGAGTGTTTACTACAGGCAAGGGCTTCAGTGGTTTCTTCTGACTTCACGCTGGCCTTCCTGGCTTGAAACACATTCCCTCCTTTGGCCAGTGAGATCCCCGCAGGCATCAGACAGTCCTGCCCAGACCACCCTTCTAATCATCCCTTCTCCTAACTGGTGACTTGTTTAATAGCTGGCCTTGTCTGTCTCCCTCTGTCCCAAAAGTCTGTAACTTCATCCCCCTAAGATAGAAAGCCTCATGCCAGCTTGCTGCCTTGACTAGCAAGCCCACCTCTTGACTCCAAAACCCGTGTCCCCATCAGGAAGGGTGTTTGCCCACCCAGCCCCTCTCTGCTGATGGAGAGGAGCCCTCAGCTCTCTGACTTTGCAGAAAAGACAGAGCTGAGACCCCCGAGCCCCTTGAATTATTAAGCTTTCTGAAAAATAATCCAGCCCCCAGTCCAAGTTCTTAATTATGCCATGTCCCTCAGGCTCTCCTCAGGGATGGTTTTCACTTTGCCATCATAATAGTATCGATACTCCAAAAGAGCTTAAACACATGTGCTTTTTTTTAAGGGATATCATTTCCAGCCAGGTAAGAGGAGGGTCACTGTCTCAGGTTTCCTCCTTTCAGAGTGAGTGGTAACTTCTCCCCAAGTCTGTGGATATTGATGTTTCCTAGGTGCAGCCCTGGCACTTCTGGGTCTTCCATGCTCTGTTCCCAGTGTGTCCGCGTGCAGGGCTCAGGGCTTCGGCGAGCTGGCGGGGCTTCCTCTGGTCTTGCAGCCCCTGGGGTCTCTGCAAACTGCTGCTGGTAGAACAGACACACTCTTCAAAGAACAGACTGTTGGCAGGCAGCAGGCAGAACCTGCACGCACAGTCTTAAATTTCACACCTAGATTCCCAAACCCAGCCATTCCATGAGATACCGTTGGCAGTAAGGAATATTTGTTGTGACAAGAAGGCTCCCAGGTAAATACCTGAGGTTTCCACCTTTGTGTTATAACAGAATCCAATCCATCCAGATCGCTCTCCCGACATCTAAAAGGAACACTGCCCCCTTCACTGTTTAAAATATGTTTATGTTTTCAGTCTTTAAACCAAACATCTTATTTTCTCAGCTTCCACGATCTCATTTAAGGTTCCCCAGCAACCAGTCAGTCCATGTTTACAACAAGGCTCCCTGGCTTCCCTTTACTGCAGCCTCTATCAGAGGGAAATCGATAAGCTTCCCAGCAGACCCAAGAGGGAGGCTGGCCTTGACCTCCCAAACTGTCCTGTGTCCTGTTGTCGTAGCTGTTTAGCATCTTCCAAGGGTGGGGTGATCTTGCCCCATGTCTTCATTTCGGACAATGTTTGGCAACTTTCTCTGCTCCCCAACTCTGGGGAAACAGGCCCAGATGGCAGGCTCTAGGTTGGTGATTTTCCTTCTTGAGCTAATTGAACTTCTGGCCCCTTTAGCCAACAGCCAAATGGCTCCTGGCGAGTGAAACCAGTATTCTCCTCCGCCATCCTGTGCTGGAGCTTCTCCGGGGCTGGAGTAAGAAAGATCTCATGATCTAGTCCCTTCCTGAGCTGTCCATGCATCCGGCAGTTACTGGCTTGGTTCCCTACTGATGAGGGGGCGAAGCTGGAATTTACCCATCTCCATGGGATCCCCAAACCCATCTGGTCCACAGCCAGCCAGCCCACTAACCAGCCTCCTACGGCCCCCCCCTCCGTCCAGCTGCCCGTCTGGTTAGGTGACGACACGCCCCCTCTTCTTTTGCCACCTCCCCTATAACATGTGTTCATTGGTGCTTCCTGGCTCACCCAGCAATATGCCATCTATATACTTTGCACAGGTGAGTTTTCTTTCCCTTGACTCCCTTATGTCATATCCAAGATGTCCCCTGTTCCCCAAGCTGTGGCCACCTCTGTTGGCTGGCCTTCCTGATACTGTTCCCACTCTCTCATGAAGAAAATCTCAGAGCCCCACGTCTGTCCCCTTCATCACTGACGTGGTATGTCCTGGTAACTGCAGGTATCTCGCTTACCATTTGAGGAGGAATTTGACAAAGAGGAAAATATTTAAGTTCTCAGTTATTTCAAATAATCCTGAGTGTTCCCCCCTGGGTTCCCTGTCACGCTCTCTCCACCCATTCCTTTGGGGATCTCTCAAGGGTACAGTTCTGTCTATGAAGGACGGGTTGGTTGACTTCCCTACCCAGACTAATTAGAGGAAAGTTCTTCTCCCTTCCTTAAGCTGACACAGGATTGGCATTTTCCAAGTGGATATTGAACTGCAGAATGGAATCGATAATAATAGCTGACTTTCATTGAGAGGTTCCTACTATGTTCCATGCACTGTTCTAAGAACTTTATACAGATCAGCTCAGTCCATCATCAACACAACACAATGAAGCAGGTGTTAGTACCATTGCCCTTGGCGAAGCAAAGGTAGAGAGGGGTCATCTAAGCTGCCCCATGGGACACAGCTAGTGAGTGACAGAGTTAGGTAAACATTTAATAACTGCATCTGTACTGCAGTTTCCAGAGGTGATTAGAAATGCAGTTTTCTGGGTTTCGTGTAGACAGCCCGAATCTTGGCTTGTGAACCATGAATTTGAGAGGACTGAGCCTGGCAGAAAAAGTGCCAGAGGTGGAGAAGTCAGAGCTGCATTTGGTCAACATGCATTTGCTGACCAGCTACGTCCCCACACAGTGCCCAATTTCAAGAGAAATCAAAATACGAATGAAGGACACTGTGCATGCCCTTGACTGCTGCACTTGATGGGCAGGAACATAAACTGGTATCTGGTTTTACAAAGGTGGTTCTGTTTTCACTCATTTCAAGAGAATGTATAGCTTTGGGGAACCTACTATACAGGAGGAGATGGATGGTAGATTGGCCAGGGCCACAAGCCCAAGGTAGCGCCCCTGGCTGGAAGAATTCACTAGATTTTAATTCCAAAGGGACCTGTCATTAGGAAGTGACTGGCTTTGAGTCCAACTGTGGCCCAGCCAGGGACCAAAATCCCCAGTTGGAGTCTGCACTTGGACAGGTGGGAGGAGGCCAGTCTAGCTGTCCTGGGAGCTTTGAGGAGGGGTGGAAGGTGGGACGCAGAGCAGGCCTGGCAGGCAGCAGCTGCAGAGAACTTGGGGTCCCGAGTGCAGCCGTTCCTGGGGGGCCGTCCAGTGCGAAGAGCCAGAGCCAGTTTCTTGGTCTCAGTTTCCTTTGCAGTAAAGTATCGATGGTAAGTATTGATCGGTAAGTATGCCTGAGGAGTACCATGTAGCTCACACTTCGAGTTGAAAAATGCAGAGTGATAACAGCCATTATTATTAATGATATGCATCACTGAAAACATTATTATAAATTATAGTGTATAAGTGATAATATTCGGTAAATCAGGCTCAGAGAATCTCAGGGCTGGCACAGCTATCGGAAGTTGTCCAATGCAGCCTCCCCTAATGGGTATTAGAATCCCCTCTTCAATATCCATGAAACTGTTATTAATCTTATTACAAGCAAGTGTGCGTGATGGATTTCTGAATCCACCCCCGGCAGGGAGTGGCTCCCTGTACTCCAATCAGACAGGGCCTGCTGGTTACCGCGCCATCCTCCTGGCGGGCTCTTGCAGAGCCATCATTCCTGCCTTCAGCAGTAATCCAGAGCCCAGACAGAAAGCAGCTCCCAGACTGCTGTGGCCCAAACAGTGGGAGGGCACTAGGTACAGAGCCAGGGCCCTGGCTGGGTGAATCTCAGGGCAGGGAGGGGTGGGGGGTGAGGGGGGGTGCTGTTCCCTTGCCAAATCAGCCCTGGTGTCCATAACACAGAGAAAGAAGAGGGCAGGGAAGGAGCAGAAAGCACCTGGCAACCTCTGACACCAAGGCTCCTTTATGCTCAGATCCACAGTCCCAGCTGCAGCTAAAAGGACCTGGATAGTCCAGACCCCACCCTTGGGCTCTCTTCCTCATCGGTTCCCCAGTCCCTGCTCACCCTTCCCTCTTATTCCAGGTTCTGGCCTAACAGCCGAAACCTAACAACCAGGGCTCTGGCATGACTCAAATCTGCCTCCCACTGGTTTTCCTTCATTCCTCCAGGTTAAGACATTCTCCCTCCCAGGATGTAAGTGCTCAGGTGCGAGTAGATCACCCAGGGAGAGGCTGGCTCTAGTCAGGAGGCTGACAGTGGGCCAGAGGGACTCCACTTGACTTAGCAGGTGAGCACGTCCCAAGGGGTGGTAGGATGACCCAGGGCAGCCCACTGACCAGCTCTACCTCTCCTGAATTTCCAGGTCCCCTCTGGCACAAACACCATCTACCTGCTTGAGGTGAGAAGATTAAAACTGGCTCCTGGTTTGGTCTTTACTTCTGAATCATCAGGTTAATCCCCACTTGAATGAAGGAGAAATGTTAGAGAAGTGTTTCACCTCCCTGCTGGAGGTCAGAGAAGGTTGGCCGGAGGGTACATGGCTGGCAGGCTCCTTGGGTAGAGCTGACACTTGCCAGTTGCTTCAGGGAGAGCTGGGGGTGGGTAGGACATGTCAAGGACAGTGCACCCACACACATGAACACCTTGGCTTCCATGTTGAAAGTAAATGGAGCCAACTGTGGGCCAGTCCAGGGCCTGACAGGAGGTGGGGAGAACCTCACCAGCAATCAAGGGGCCCAATTCTTCCTTGATCTTTACACTTTAAAAAAATGTTTTTGATTTCAGAGAGAGGGAGAGGAATAGAGAGATAGAAACATCAATGATGAGTCATTGATCAGCTGCCTCCTGCATGCCCACTACTGGGGATGGAGCCTGCAACCTGGGCATGTGGCCTGCCCAGGAATCAAACCAGTGACCTCTTGATTCATGGGTCAGCACTCAACCACTGAGCCACAGCAGCTAGGCAGTCTTTACACTCTTAAGAGTTTTTATGAGATTCCACCTTCTGAGGAATCCTTCAGTTTTAGGTTGGCTTGGCCTTGGCCTGCTAGGGAAGCAGAGGCTGGAACTTTTCATGGGACTTTTTCCTTAAGCCGCAGGGCTTCCCATCCTCCCTGAGGTTTACGGAAAGTGGGGTCTGTGCCAGGCATACGAAAACAAGACACGCTCACCTGAGCCTCTCTGTCTTTAGTTTGGGGTTCCTCACATAGAGAGGTTAAAGAATTTGCAAAAGTTCATATAACTCATCAGGGGAAGGGCTGGGTAATCCATAACTGGAGTTGCCCCCAAGTTATCTAAGGAACAGCAAAGGACATTAGAATTTCAGCTAATTTTCTGGAAGGAATCATGTGAGCAATGAGGGTTAAGAAAGTAAATATAACATTTAAAAATGGAACACATGGGGAAATGTGTTGAGTAAATAGCGACTTCTCAATGCCTGTCTCAGTGCCTCGTGGTAAGAAAAGGCTGTTCCTAAGGTCCTTAACTTTGTCCTGACAAACTGGGTATTAAATAATTCCAAGGTCCTTTTCTTTTTTGGTTTTCGTGTGGGGTTAGAGGAGAGGAGTGCTGGTAGGTCTAACAAGGCACGTAAACTGCATGCCCTCTCATTAAAGGGAGCCCAGCCTTTCTCCTGGTTTCAGTGTCATCTACACAATGACCAAAAACTATCCACCTCCAGAGACTGTGTGCAAATCTTAGAGCTCTGCATTGCTACACAAAGTAGCCCTCAGGATTTGAGAAGTCACCAATTCATGATGGTTAATGATGTGGATCAGTGACAACAGTGTTATAAAATTACAGGACATTAATGATAATTATATATTAGGCCCAGAGTCTCAGGACTGGGAAGATCAAAGGCCTCCAAATAAGCCGTTCTCTGCTCATAAATATCCCTGCCAGGTTGTACTATTATGTATGATTCCATACTTTTAATCTGTTAAGTTTTCCAAGGAAAAAAAACACAAAAATAACTCATGTTCTGTGCTCCAATGAGCTCAGTGCTGGATGATTTTGGCTCTAGGATTGTACAGACTCTACCATTCCTGTTCCTAAAAGACCCAGAGCCTTTACAGAAGGCAATTCCAGGAATATTCTGTGGTCACCACTGGGGTAGAAACACACAGAGCCGGGGCCCCAGCTGGGGCATCTTAGGGCTATCTGTTCTCTTGACAAATCAGCTCTGGTCTCCATGGCACACTGGGGAAAGAGGGGGCAGGGGTATTGGGCAACCTCTGAGGTCCTAGGAAGTGGATATGTTCTGCTAGGACTTTTACTACCAATTATGAGATCCAGAAAAGTTGCCCACCACCTCCCAGGCGCATGAAGCAGGCCAATGATGGGATGGATACCAGTTCTTTGATTCAGTCTAATAAGAACCACCTCCACCCACCAATAATTTATTCCTTAATAATTCTCCCTTTACTGGCATTCAAGGGTTAGAAAAACAAGGTAATGAAAATAGTATCTCATAAAATTCCAGGACCTCAGTACAAATCACTATTTAGTTCCTCCCACATCCTAATGACCTTCCATTCTGGTGGATAAATTTGTTCCTTTAGTTCGTGCCTTATTGCAATGTAAATGCTCAAGGAAAACTCTGCCAGGTGTCTTGTAAACCAACTGGTTTCAGGTCTCAGACTGGGATGAGCATTATTCAAAGGTGTGGGAGGACCAGGGGGCGCCCCTATACAGCCCCCTTGCCACCCTCCCTCCATTCCCATGCGGCACAAACTCTACCTCGTTTGGGTGGGAAGAAAAAGAAAGGGGGGGGGGCAAATCTTTACTTCTGACTCAGCTCACAAGTTTCAGTAGCCAAGGACATGGAGCCTTTATTAAATTTTCCACTTGACCTGAGGGCTGAAGGGCTGTACTGGGGCCTGGGTGACTGGCCAGGCCCTTTGAGCCCTCCAGGCTTCCTTCATGGAAGGCCATCTCTGCGGAGCAAGATAGTGCATAAAAGGGGGAGAATATATCCATGTGAAAAGCCAAGTTTCCATGTTGATGGTAATTGGGAAAGCCTTTGGGTCAGAGATGAGCTCTGGAAAAAACAGCAAAACTAAGAGTGAAGGGAAGGGACCCATCCTCTAGACTGATCTGAAAGCCTACAGCTCACAGCCTAAAGCCTTGTCCTCTACTGAGGAATCATGGGAACCTTGACCTAGGAGGGAACCGTGGCCTGTGGGGGCTGGGCTTTTCAAAATCCTGCTGCCTAGAGCTCAAATCTCCTCCCTGAGGGCAGAGTACTGGCTGTCTTACAAAAGAGTGACAAAAATGCCAATCAAGTCCCAGATCCCACCAGCAGAGAGCTGGTTGTTCCAGACAGCTGAAGCCTCAGCAAAGCCTCGGAAGCAAGGAGACACAGGACCGTCTCTCTGGGTCGGGTACCGCTAAAAAGGGTTGGATTCCTAGTTCCCAAACCATGGCGGTGGGGACAAGCACACTGTCTCCATGTTCTTTGTTAGGGCTGGGCTGATGATCACGGGCAGTGTCCGATCCTGTGAAAGTAAAAGAAAATGGATACATAGAAAGGCAGCAGCCAACAAAGTTAAAATCGCAATGAGGAACCTGTAGCAAAGCATTTACATAGCCGCGCCCATCCTCACAAACACCGCGCGGTAGGCGCGGCTATTTTGTCCCTCTCCAGGCGAGAGGATATGCTCGCAAAGGGTTAATGTGTCTCCCATGATTACCCGGAGCTTAGAGAGAAGACCTTGGCCTAAGAAAGATCTCCTGGGGCTAGGTCTGGGTTCCCCACCACCACCCTCCACCAGTCGCTGGGGGGAGGGAGGAGAGCAGCAGGGTAGAGGGAGGGGCCTGGAGGGCAATACCTCCATATCCCCAGAGCAAGTCGGTCCTGCGAGCGGCCGGCAGGGGGCGCACGCCCCGGGGGCGTCGTTCCCGCTGCACCGCGGGCTCTTTCAGGGCGCACAGTTGACTGTCCCGCTTGGAATGGGAGCATGGACGACTCCTTCCACGAGAGACAAAGTACAGGGGCGGAGGGAGAAAAGAAGGGAGAAAGGCAAGGGTGAGGACCGAGGCAAGTGGGGAGGGGGCGCAAGAGCGGCTTTGGGGCCGCTTCTATCAACGGCCCCTCTCTTACCTGGGCGGGGAGAACCAATGTCCGGACCCCCGGTAGCGGAAGGCAGAGGAAGGTGGTCCGGAGATGAGGCCCCCTGCCAGCTCCCCCGGCCCTGGGTGAACCAGTGGGGAGAAGGGGGAGGGCACCCCAGTTCCAATGACTGTTGATCATCTGAGCCCTGGCCTGTGAGGGGGGTGCCCGTGCGTGAGGGTGGCGCAGGGGCGTGGTGGGGGCTCCACCAGAGGACGAGTGGAGAGGGCAGCTGAGGGCTCAGGCAGCCCTGTCACCACCTGTCCCTGGGAGGACAGGACGCCACACTGCGAGGACGGAGGACAGGGGTCCCGGGGCCCACTCGGGCCACAACTTCTGCAACCAACCTGGGATGAAGGAGAGGGCGCCCCAGTCTCCGCATCCTGGGCCTTTGGGGTTTTCCTGAGTCCTTACAGCAATTCTTATCTTCCTGGGGAGGGGAGGGTCCCCATAAGATGGTTTAGCAATTCAATCAGCTGAGCGCCATCGCGGAGCAACCGTCGGAGCTGCTGCCAGAGATCAACTGCCAAACGGCTCCTCCTCGGCCCTTGGCCACGCCCCCAGCAGGCCTCCTCCAATCACAGGCCCAGCTCCTCCCTCCGCCCACCCTGCCTTTGCGGGGAGGGGCGGGGCCCTGGCCCTTCCAGAAAGTTCCAGAGCCTCGGAATGGTCCGGCCTTTCCGGGGGGGAGGAGCTTCCTTCAGTTCTTAGAGGGCAAAGGCTTCTGGGAAACCGCTGGACCCGTGAAGGGCGGGGCGCCGCCTGTTCCGGAAGGTGGTGAGCGGGGAAGGGAGGTGAGTCCCAGGCCTTCCAGCCTGTAGGTCCGCCGCGGCCCGGCCGTTGAGGGCAGAGCCCGGGTGCAGGTGCCGGTAGCGCTCCTGGCTGTATGTTTACCAGGCTTTTGAATCACTGGAGACTCACTTCCATTTTAACTCAAAGGAAAGCACCATCCAGAAGGCACTCTGCCGGAGGCCTCAGAAGAATCTGGGGCAGGGGAGCAATTCAGGGTCTCCTAATGCCAACTTCTGACATTTTCCCACCAGCCAAAACCTTCTCAGTAGAGAGAAATGTTTGAGCAGCTTTTGGGGACCCGGGTCCCTTAAGGAGGGTTTGCCATTATGTGCCTGCCGCAGGGCCTCGGCCACCCTGGTTCTCAGTCACCAGGATCCAGCCAATGGGAGAGGGTTGCTAAGCAGATGAGAATGCTCCTGACCAATGAGAAGAGGAGAGTGTCTTAGAGCCGCTGAAGGAGGCCCTTGTGCTAATATTTATTGGGCACTTATTTTGAAAGACTTTGTCCTGAAAAAGTTAAAAATACATCTTCATATTTGAGCATTCTATATTATCTTTTTAAAAACTGACATAGAATTCACATAACATAATGGTCCTCATTTTAACCATTTTAAAGTGTGCAATTCAGTGGCTTTTAGAACATGCACAGCATTGTACAGCCATTGTCACTAATTCAAGAGCATTTTATCACCCCTAAAAGAAGTGGAATACACATTAAGCAGTCACTCCCGTTCTTTCCTCCCAGCCTCTGGCAACCACTCATCAGCTTTCTGCTTTGATGGATTTGCCAATTCTGGACATTTCATGAAAATGGAATCAAACAATTATATGACCTTTCATGTCGAGCTTCTTTCACTTAGCATAGTATTTTCAAACCATGTTGTAACATGTACGAGTATTTCATTCTTTTTTTTTTTTTTTTTCTTTAAACTATTAACAAAATTGTTTTGTTATCAAAGGTAATTCAAAAACATGTAGTGGCCATTAAAATAAACAAGAACTTAAATTCTTAATTTAAGAAATAAACAGTTAGTGAATTAAAAGTAGTATTGAGGGTTTAGCATATGACACTTATTTCACAGTATTGTGGAATCATTAACAACAGAAAACTTGGAAGTCATCTGGTTCTTTATCATGGAATAGGATTTCCTCCTAATTTATTATTATTATTTTTATTTATCTTCGTGTTGAAAGTATTACAGATGAACCCTTTTCCCCTCCTCCAACCCATGCCCCCCCCCCCCCCAGGACTTAACCACACTATTGTCTATTGTCTGTGCCCATAGGTTATGCATATATGCATATAAGTTATTTGGTCACTCTCGTCCCCCCATTCCCCACCCGTTCCTCTGAGATTCATCAGTCTGTTTTATGCTTCTGTGTCTCTGGATCTGGTACTTCATTCTTTTTAAGGCTAAATAATAGACCACTGCATAGATATACCATTTTTGTTTATTCATTCGTGTTGATAAACATTTAGGGTGTTTCCACTTTTTGGTTATTATGAATAATTATAAAAATGTGTATACACATTTTTTTGTTTGAACATATATTTTTAATTCTCAATACTTAGGAGTGGAATTGCTGGGTGATACGGTAATTCTATGTTTAGCTTTTTGAGAAACTGCTAAAATACTTTCCTCACAGTTGGTGTACCATTTTACATTCCTACCAGAAATGTATGAGGGTTCCAGTTTCTCCACGTTATCATCAACACTTGTTACATTCATTTTTTTTTAAATATTAAGCTGTTCTAGTGGGTGTGGAGTGACATCTCATTATGGCTTTCATTTGCTTTTCTCTTGTTGTTTGTTTTGTGACTTCTCTGAACTAGTTTTGTAAAGTTTGTATCCTTTCTCATATGTAGTCATCACAGTCTCTTCTGTTAGATTAATGGTCAGCTAGTGATTCCACAGAAATTTCCTTAAATACTTGAATCTAAAAGAAAAAAAAAAATCTCCCAGTCTTTGCAGATGGACTCTGTGTGTGTGTTGGGACATACATTCAACACTCAGCCAGATAGTCGACAACTCTGCCTTAGCCTTCAGTTCCTGCTTGTGCAGAGCCTGATGATCAGCCAGAGGTAAGAGCACAGGGCCTTCTCAGGGCTTTTCTGAGCATGTGTCCAGTCCTGGGTATGTGCATGGCCTTCTAAATTCACAGAAATATGTGGAAGCTTCCCAAAACCCTTATTCTCCAAAGCATCTCATACTCCAGCCTTTCCTCCCAGGCTTTTAGATTGGTCTATTGTTTTCCCCAACTGTTCTTCCTTGCCTCAGGAAGTAGCGTAGAATTCATTGGCTTTTAAATGTTTTTGACAAATTCTCCCTAGGTAGCTGCCTCAACCCTGGGAATTTTCTAGGTGAAATAAGGCAAGCCCTTTGAGATAGCTCTTCAAAGAGCCACCAGACTGGTCAAAACACAAAGCACAGTTGTTGGAGAACAAGGTCTGTTTTGCTCCCATTGATACCAGGTACGTACTGGGCATACCACCTATTTGCTGTCTTGACCACGCCAACCTGGGGAGTGAGAGAGGTGCCAGGTATGTTAAAATGTCACAAAGCTCACTTACTGAGGCTCATGTGGTTTTTTTAAATTAATCATTTCCCTGCTTACTATAAAATTTTGATATTGATATTAGAACTTAAAAGTGCTATGGAATACAGAAATTGAAATATTTATTGGGTATAAGGACTTTTATGGGGGTGGTATAAATACAATTTTTTATTTTGTCTTAGTTGCCAATTTATAGAAAAGGTTCAAGAATGGTACATGAATTCCTAGATATGTTTACTCAGATCTAGTCATGGTTGACATTTTGCTACAATGGCCTTATCATTCTCTCTCTCGATAGGAAGTTGCATTACATTGGGCCTGTTTACTCCTTCATAATAAGGAAATTATTTTATAGGAGCATGAGAATTACCAATCAGGAAAGTTAATGTCTATACAATACTATTATCTAATCAACAGCTTATATTCTAATTTCCACTATTATTCAGATAATGTCTTTTAAACCAACTATGTTTTCCAGCCCAGGATTCAATCCAGCATCATTGTTTGCATTTGTCATGTCTTTTTAATCTTGAACAGTTTCCTCACCCCTGCTTTGTATTGTATAACACTGATGTCTTCAAAGACTACAGGATAGCTGTTTTAGAATGTCCACAATTTGGGTTGGCCACCAGACAGGTCAAAACAGGTCTCCTGTGGATTAGATCCAGTTAATGCAGTTTTGGCAGAAACACTTACTTCAGTGATTTTTGTCCTTATCAGCAAAATACATAAGGGGACCATGATGTTGCTTTGTCTCATTGATCATGCTAACATTCATTATTTCATTAAGATGTTTTAAGCCAGATTTCTCCATTAAAAGTTATTACTTTTTTCTTTTATAATTAATAAGTAATGTTTGGAGATACTTAGAGATAATATAAGTATATTTCCCTCATGTTGATTTGTTTTTATTCTTTGAATATATAAAAGATTGACATGGTTCTAAATTTAAAACCATATAAAATGCATAATCGCTGACATTATATTCAATTTCCTACTCCTTCCACCCAGTTTATTTGCATATATGTGTGGAAAGTAGGTACGTTTTTGGGTTTTCCCCCGAATTTTTTTTTTAAAAATTGATTTCAGGGCGAGGTAGGAAGAAGGAGAGAGATAGAAACATCAATGATAAGAGAGAGTCATTGATCTGCTGCCTCCTGCACGCTCCCCACCCAGGATCAAGCCTGCAACCCAGGCATGTGCCCTGACCAGGAATTGAACTGTGACCTCCTGATTCGTTGAACTCTCAACCACTGAGTCATGCTGGCCAGGCAGTAGGTATGTTTTTTAAAAACTTTTCCTGTATGTTAACGGTTATTTCTTCCTCATTAATTATTACATGTATTTATGTTTTCTTGTTTTTAATTCAAATTAGATTAGCTAATGATTTGTTTATATTGTTAATTTCCAAAAACCTGGCATTTTAATTTATTGTTTAGATTTACTACTTTCCTATTTGTATACTTAGATTCATTATTTTCTTCCTTATGTTTTTGTTTTTGGAGGAAATTCCCTTTTTTGGCTTTTGAGGTAAAAATGTAATTAAATTATTTTCATCTTTCTGTCTTTAGAGATTTAGCAGTTTACCACCATTACTTCCCCTCTGATCACTGCTTTAAATATTATAGGTGGGATACTGAGTGTTTTAATTATTCTTTTCTTCAGTGTTCTTTAATTTTTGTTTATATTTTATTATTACCAAGGACTTCTTAATAAAAGATTGTTTTAAAATTCTAGTTGGACATTTTAAGGACATCTTTAAAAATATTATTTTCATATGAAAATATTTTTTATTAGCTTTAGTGAGATATAATTGACACACAAGAAACTGCATATACTAAAATGTACAGTTTAATAAATTATGACATTTATAAACACCAGTGAAATCATAATCATTGCCACAATCAAGTTAGTGAATATCAATTAAACCCAAGTTTGTGTCCCTTCATAATTTTTCTCTCTCACTCTGTATTCTCCTCAAGCAACCATTGACTTGCTGTCACTGTAGGTTAATTTGCATTTCATAGAATTTTATATAAATGAAATCATACAGTATGTACTCTTATTGTCTGGCTTCTTTCACTTAGCATAACTTTTTTGAGATTCATCAATGTTTTAGTGTTAATTTCTTTGTATTGTGAAATAGAATTTCACTGTATATATGTACAATAATTTGTTTATCTATCAGTATTTATCAGCTGATGAGCATTTGTGTTGTTTCCAGTTTTTAACTAATACAAATAAAGCTGCTAAGAACATTAGTGTACACTTGCATGAACAAAGGTTTTCGTTCCCTTGGATAAATACCTCAGAGTAGAATGACTTGATCATATGGCATGTGACTGTCTTAAGAAACTGCCAAACTATTTCCCAAAGTGACTGGGCTTTTACATTCCCAAAAGCAGTATATAAGTTTCAGGTCCTGCACATTCGCACCAACACTTGACATAAACAGTATTTTAAATTTTAGTCATTATAAAAGATGTGTAGTAGTAAACCACAATTCAAATCTTAGTGTGGTTTTAACTTGTTTTGCCTAATGACTGCTGTGATTTAGTGTCTTTTTATGTGCTTCTTTGCCACCCAAATGTCTTCTTTGATGAAGTGTCTTTTGAAATGTGTTGCCTATTTTCTGTAAATTTGTATGGTTTATTTTATCAAGTTTTGAGAGTTTTTATATATCTGAATATAAGCCCTTTGTCAGAAATATAATTCAGAAATATTTTATCCCAATCTTTAGTTTATCCTTTTATTCTATTAAGAGTATGAAGAAGAACTGAAGTTTTTAATTTTAATGAAGTCTAATTTATCAATTTGTTCTTTTATGGGTGATGATTTTGGTATCATATCTGAAAACTTTTGCCTAACTCAAAGTTGCAAATGCTTTTTTCTTTGTTTGTTTTCTTTAGAAATTGTATGCTCTAAGATTTTACATTTAGTTGTGCAATCTATTTTAAGTTAATTTTTATATATGGTGCAAGGTATGGATGGAAAATTATTATTGTTTTGCATATGGGTATCTAGTTGTGTCAGGACTATTTGTTGAAAAGGCTATCCTTTCTCCATGAAATTGTCATTGCACATTTGTAAATTGTCCATATATATGTAGGCCTATTTCTAGACTATTCTGTCCCATTGATTTATTTGCCTATGTTTTATATCAGTCCTGCACTGTCTTGATTACTGTAACTTTACAATAAGGCTTGAAATCAGGTTGCAATAATCTGCACACTCTATTCTTCTTTTTCAAAATTGTTTTGACTGTTTTTGGTCTTTTGATTCCCATATGAATTTTAAGGTCAGCTTGTTAATTTTACAAAAAACCTTGCTGACATTTTGGTTCAGAGTATATTGAATCTAATAATAAATGTGAGAATCCACATCTTAACAATATTGAGCTTTCTAAATTAGGAACATGGTATATCTCTTTATATATATTTAAATTTCTCTCAGCAATGATTTATAGGCTTTAGTGTAGAGGCCTTGCACATCCTTTGTCAGGTTTATTCCTATCTATTTTACATTTTTGATGCCATTATAAATGGTATTTATTTAATTTTAATTTCCTAATGTTCATTGCTAATATATAGAAATAAAATTGATTTTTATCTTTTGTCTTGTATCATGCAAACTTGCTAAATTCACTTACTAGTTCTAATGCCATTTTTGTGGGTTCCTAGAAATCTCGGCATAGACAATATCATGTCTTCTGAAAATTAAAACAGTTTTACTTCTTTTTTTACAATCTGGATGCTTTTTATTTTTTTCCCTTGCCTTATTGCTCTGACTAGCATCTTCAATAAATGTTGAATAGGAATAGTAAGTGCAAACTTCCTTATCTTGCTCTTTCTCTTTTGGGGAAAATTTTTAGTCTTTCACTATTAAATGTAATGATATTTTAGGTTTTCTAAAAATACTCTTTATCAGGTTGAAGAAGTTCCTCTCCATTCCTATTTTGTTGGTAGGTTTATTCAGGAATGGATATTGAGGGGTGATTTTTTTTAGATTATTTTTCTGAATCTATAGAGAAGATCACATAGCTTTTATTTTTGGTTTCTTATTGTATTAAATTATATTAATTATTTTAATTGTTAAACCAACCTGTAATTCTTGAAATAAATCCCACCTGGCCATGATGTATTATTTTTTTAATGTTTTGTTGGATTTGACTTGTTAAAATTTTATTAAGAATTTTTGCATCTGTGTTCGTGGCAGATACTGGTCTTTAATTTTCTTTTCTTATAATATCCTTGCCTGAGTTTGTTAGGAAAGTTTTGCTGGCATCATAAAATATGTTGGGAGGTATTCTTTCCTTTTCATTTTCTGGAAAAGTTGATGTTGAATTGTTATTATCTCCTCCCTGAATGTTTGATAGAGTTTACCAGTGAAGCCACCTGGGTCTAAAGTTTTTTTCTGTTTGAAGGTTTCTAATTATGAGTTAAAATTTAAAAATAGACCTAGGACTATTCAGGTGATTTATTTCTTCTTGCATAGAGTTTATGTCTTTTAATGAATTTGCCCATCTTATCTAAGTTGTCACATTTATTTAGCATAAAATTGTTCAACTTATTTCACTATTATCTTTTAATACTCATGGAATCAGTAATAATGTCACCTATTAGTTTTGATATTGATAATTTATGTTTTCTCTGTTTTTTCCTCATTAGTTTAGAAGTTTATTGATTTCAGACTGTTCTTTTCTACTTTGGGTGTCTACTGCTTTTGGATAATGCTTTAGCATCATCACACAAATTCTGATAATTTTTTATTCTAATTCTCGTTCAGTTCAAAATACTTTTTATTTCCTTTTTTGATTTTTTTCTTTGATTCATAGCCTATTTAGAAGTATGTTATTTAGCTTCCAGATATATGAAGATTTTCAATGATTTTTCTGTTTCTGGTTTTACTTTAATTCTATTGTGTTCAAAAAACATATTATGTATAATGTGAATCCTTTTAAATGTATTGTGACTTTATTTGTGGCCCAGAATATCGTAGTAAATGTTTCATGTGCACATGAGAATAACACATATTCTGCTGTTGTTGAACTGAGTGTTTTATAAATATCCATTAGTTCGAATTGGTTGATTGTGTTCAAATCTCATATCTTTACTGATTTTCTATTTGTTGTATCAGTTATTGAGAAAGGGTATTAAAATTTTCAACTACAGCCCTAGCCAGTATGGCTCAGTTGGTTGGCCATTGTCTGATGCACCAAAAGGTTGCTGGTTTGATTCCTAGTCAGAGCACATGCTCAGCTTTCAGGCTTGATCCCCGGTAGAGGGCATGCAGGAGGCAGCTGATAGATGTTTCGCTCTTACATTGATGTTTCTCTCTCTCTCTCTCTCCCTTCCTCTCTCTCTATAAATCAATTTAAATAGTCTTTTAAAAGCAATTTTAACTACAGGTCCTGGCCATATAGCTCAGTTGGTTAGAGAATTGTTCCAATACGCCAAAGTTGTGGATTCAGTGTCAGGTCAGGGCACATACAAGAATCAAGCAATAAATGCATAAATAAGTGGAACAAAAAATAGGTTTTTCTCTCTCTCTTTCTCTGTCTGTCTCTCACTTCCTCTTTCTCTCTCTAAAACTCAATAAGTAAATAATTTTTTCAACTACAATTGTGGATTTGTCTATCAGTTTTTACTTTATGTATTTTGAAACTCTCTTATTAGGTCCATTTGAGATTGTTATGTTCTCTCAATTGATCATTTTTTATTATTAAGAAATTTACCATTATGAAATTATATTATTTATCCCTGAAATCTACTTTGTTTCATATTAATATGGCCATTCCAGCTTTTTAAAAATTAGTTTTAATAGAGTATATCTTTCCTATTCCTTTACCTTGACTTATGCGTGTCTTTGCATTTAAAGTGAGTTTTGTGTAGGTGGCAATAGTGGGGATTGCTTTTTTATCCATGTTAACAATCCCTGCCTTTTTATAGAGATTAAACGATCCTTTACTTGTAATGCAATTACCGATATGGTTACGTTTAAGTGTATCATCTTGCAGGCTGTTTTCTATTTGATCCACATGTCCTTAATTTTTATTCTTCTCTTTTTTGCTTTCTTTTTAATTAACTGAAAAATGTTTACTTCGTTTTCCCTCCTTTGTTGGGTTATAATATATAGGTCTTTGTTTTGATATTTTAGTGGTTGCTTTAGGATTTGTAGTATACACCATTAAATTATCACAATCTATCTTCAAGTAATTTATACTATTTCATATATAGTATAAGAACCTTACAAAGTGTATTTCCATGTACCTCCTCACAGTTTTATGTTATACATTTCACTTTTACTGGGTGTGTGTAGCTATATGGATTATAAAATTTACATAACTACAATTTCAGTGATTTTTATTACTTTGTGTAGTTTTGCATTTCCATCTGGTATCATTTTTCTGTTGAATTTCTTTTAACATATATTGTAATGTGGTTCTGCACTCTATGAATTCGTTCAGCTTTTGCATGTTTAAAGAATTCTTTATTTGCATTAGCTTTGAAATACTTTTACTGGGTATTGAATTCTAGGCTGACAATTTACTTCTTTCAGCACTTTAAAGATTTTGCTTCACATTCTTCTTGCTTAAATTGTTGACCAGAAATCTGCTAGCATCTTTGTCTTTGTTTCTCATTAGGTAAGGTGTCTTTTTCTCTGGTGACTTTTAAGGTTTTCTCTATTACTAGTTTTGAGTAAATTTACTATGGTTTGGCTTAGTGTGGTTTCTTTGTATTTCTTGTGCATGGTGTTTGCTTGAGCTTCTTGGGTATGTGAGTTAATAATTTTTATTATATTTTGAGTATTTTAAGCCAATTTTTTCTCTCTCTTCCTTTCTGTCTTCTCCTGTGAGGACTCCAGTTATATGTATAAGAGGCAGTGTGATGCTATCCTACAGCTAACTGATGCTCTTTTCATTTATTATTATTTTATTTCTTTTTATTTTTTTTCTGCGTATTTTATTTTTAGGTTGTTTTCATTGCTGTTTCTTCAGGATCACTGTTCTTCACAGCTTAATGTCTGGCATCTTGAAAACCATTGCTTCATAGATTTTGTTCAAATCTTTTGTTGTTGTTGTTTTAGGCAGTAAAATGAAGTCAGACCCCTTTTCTCCATCTTTGGACGGGCATTTTTAATTTTTGCTTTTAATTTATACTTTTAGTGCATTGTGATCAGACTATTCATATTCTTATTATGGAACCTACCTATGATTCCTTTGTGATATTATAAGTGATCAATTTCAATGAATGTTTCTTGTCTGCTTGAGAAGAAAGTATATTCTTTATCAAAGGGTGCAGCATTTAATACATATTTATGAAATCTAATTTATCATTAATGTTGGTTAAGTCTTCTCTTTCTATATTTTGTGTTCATATGCCATTCATGTCCTGAGAGTGGAATGTAAAACTATCTCATTGTGTTTATCTATTTTTCCTTTAATTACTGTAACTTCTATTTTATAGATAGGTGGTTTCTATGCAATCTGGTGCATAGATATTAATAACTGATATGTTTTACTGTAGATTGTGATTTTTGCATTATCATATGTTTTTATTTGTCTTGTTTGATGCTCTTTGGCCTAAAATCTGTATTATCTAATATTAGGCTTGCCACCCTTTCTTTAGAGTTATTCTATTTAGCTGTCATAACTCTTCCCATCCTCTTTTATTTTTTAGCTTTTGACTCACTTTGTTTTAAATGTTTTCCCTATATATGGAAGAGATTGAGGTTTTGAAATCTATTTCTTTTACTACACAAGTTAATCTCATTCACATTTATTGATATGGCTAATATATTGGATGTCAACTCCTTATACCATTTTATATTATAATTAGTCTATGTATTGTATTATTTTTTTTTATTTCTCTATATAAATTGTCTTTTTTGCTCTTCTAAAACTTTTATTTGATATTTTAATAGTATACATTGTTGCGCTCATAGTTACCTTTGCTTTGATATCTTTCAAAATATTCCTAGTTTCCTTTTTTTAATTTAACTTTTTACTATCTGGATTGTCAATGGTAAACGGTATCATTTGATTCCTACATGTTCCCTATGTAACAAGGACCTAATTCTTCTTTCCTCTTTCTGTCTTCCTTTTTGGCTCATATTTTTTGTTTGTTTGTTTGTTCTTTGTTAATTTTCACCTGAGGGTATTTTTTCCATTGACTTTTAGAGAGTGTGGAAGTGGGGGGGGCGGGAAACATTGATGTGAGGGAGACACAGTGATTGGTTGCCACCCATATGTGCTCCCATCATGGCTGGGGATCAAACCTGCGACCTAGGTATGTGCCCTTGACCGGAAATCAAACCCCAAACCCTTTGGTGCACCAGCTGACACTCTACCCACTGAGACACACCAGCCAAGGCTTGGCTCAAATTTCAAGTTGCATTCTTTCTACTTTGTCAGAACATATGACATTTACAAGTTATTTTTTACCCTGGTCCTGGCTCCTTGTTTAAATTTAGATCTTGCCCTAGCTGGTTTGGCTCAGTGGTTAGAGCACTGGCCCGTGGACTGAAGCGTCTCGGGTTTGATTTCGGCCAAGGGCACATACCTCAGTTGCAGGCTCCATCCCCAGCCCCAGTCGGGGCGTGTGCGAGAGGCAACCAATCGAGGTGTCTCTCTCACATTGATGTTTCTCTCTCTCTCTCTCTCTCCCTTTCACTCTCCCTGAAAAAGCAATGGAAAAAATATCCTCTGGTAAGGATTAAAAAAAAAAAGGAAGAAATTTAGATCTCTACTTAAATGCACTGCATGCTCACTGTCATTCTTTTGCCAAAATTTCCCCCGGTCATGTCTTGATTGGATAGAATGTATGCTCCATCAGGTTATCCAGGAAGGTCTCGTGGGTCCAGCAGTCTCTCACTCTCTGCATATATAATTTGCTTTTCCCTAGCCTTGATAATTGAGTGATAGCTTTGCTGCATATAAAGTCCTTGGCTCACAATTTATCTCCTCTTTTTAGGTTACTTGAAAATAATGTTCCACTCTTGTCTTGCTTTCAGGTTGCTCTTGAATATTCTGATACCGTATAATTTTCACACTCTTATATATATTATGGGTATTGTAACTGAAGGCCTTGAATATCATTTCTTTGTCTCTAAAGTCTAATAATTTCATTGGCTATGTCTCCATGTTGATCAATCTCAGTCCATTTTTTCCGGGCATATGATTGGCCTTTATATAAATTTAGGTTTCCTTTTTCTTTTATAAAGGGTCCTTGAATTTCTTCTTAACAATATTAGTTCTGCTCCATTGTTTTCTCCAATTTTCAATGTTCTTGAATATGTGAGAAGGGGTGAGATACAGTGGAAAAATGGAGGGGCTGGCTTTAGATGGGAGCACAGATAGTTCATTTATATATTGGGCAGGAAAGCAGAGCGTGTGGGCACGGATGCTGATAGGTGGGGAGATGTGGAGGGGCTGCCTAAGGAAATGCTCCTCTGATTGCTTTGATTTTTTTCAGTGGTGAGGAAGCCACATCTAAGCTAGTTCTCTAATTCCCCTCACCCGCTTCTCCTGGAAAAGAGAATGGAGTTGAGAGCCAAATTTAGATCTGTGGCCTATGAATCATTTATCAAGATCTGGGATAAGACGATCAGTCTCTGGCCCTTTCACCTAGTAGAAGACCAGGAGCTGCTTCCTGCTGGGATTTGTTCATGTCCCGAGGAGCTGAAAACAGCACCAAAGGGGACTGTGAGCCAGGGGAGCGGCCAGGCCCATCTCTGCGGGGAAACTGGAGGGTTCTCTGTGAGAGCGGGTTGGGACCTGCCCTTCATGGCTTTAGGAGCAAATGAGAGAAAGACATGGAGCTTGAGTGGGTGTTAAGAAAGCACTTTAAAGGACTGGGTAGAGCTGTGTGTGAGGTGGTGAGTCCTCTCACCCAGGCAGCAGTCATTAAGGGGCTGAACATCGTGATGTCAGGGACGCTGGGTCGGAGATTCCTGGGTGGGCAGGGTGGTTGCTGGGGGTCTCCATAGCAACTCCGAATTGCCCGTTCACCTCTCTCTCTATCTGAACTCTCTGTCAGCAACTCCTGCCCACTCCACCTTCAACATATGTTCAGAACCCAACCATCTCTCACTCCCTTCACCTGAGTCACTCTGAACCAATCCATGGTTTCCTCTCTCCTGAGTTATTCCATAGCCTTCTAGACGGCGTCCCTGCTTCCTTCTTGGCCCCCACTCCCCTACCACCCCAGTCCATTCTCAAAACAGCAGTCAGAGTGACCCTGTTAAATTACAAGTCAGATAATGTCACTCATCTGTGTCAAACCTCACATTCCCAGAAGTCCTGACTGGTGCTCATGACCACATGGGATCTGCGTCCCCCCACCAGGTGCTGTCCTTGTCCTCAACTGCGCCCCGCCCTTCCCTACACTCCTGGCTCTCCCTGGGCACGCCAGACGCTCTCTCGGCCCTCCAATTGCCCTGGCAGGCTCTTCCCCCTGGAACATGCTCCTGTAGATATTTAGAGAGCTCATTTTTCCTACCTTATCCTCAGATTTCATTACCCATTGAAAGAGGCTCTGCCTATCTACCCTTTATTTTTTAAAAAGCACTCCTTCTGCCTTCCTTTATTCTTTATGATAGTGCTTATCACCCACATGTGTATTTAATTATTTGGGAATATTTGGACTGCCTGGCTGGCGGCTTTGTCTGCTTTTCCAGTGCTGTTCTCTCGGTGTCTATAAGAGGCCTGGCGCAGAACCGGGGCTCAAGAAATATTTGTTAGCCGAGGGAGAAAGTGAATAGGTGCGATTGTGCTTTCACGGTGAGGCAGGACAATGGGACAGTCAGTCTCCATTCTCTTGGAGGGTGGGGAAGGACCACGAGTCCCTAACTTGATAGGGCTTTAAATCTGACTGTGTCCCACTCCAGGCAGGTGCGGTGGACACGCTGCGGCCCCTCCTGCGGACTGCAGGGCCCGAACGAACACACGATGCGGCTACCCGCTGCCTCTGAACGGTCAGTACCAATGAATAAATTGGGAGGTGGGGGCACAGGATTCCCAGTGCCACCAAGCTCGTGTGTTGAGCATATTTCCATGGGTCTCCCCCAAGCAGAGCTCAGCGCAGCCTGACATTGGAAGTGAGCACGGGGCACAGACAGAGAGATATAGACGACCCCCACGGGTCTGCTTAGAGCAGAGGAATGAGGGGCTCCTAAAACTCGGAGCACGGGGGTGGCCCCCGTGTTTTTCTTTCCTTTCTTCTCCACTCTCATGCCTCATGGGGGAGTCCATGGCTGGAAAGGCAGAGGCAGAAAATGTGGCTGTCAACATAAAAAGATGGGGCTGGGACTCTGGGGGGAGAAGCTGTGTTCCAGCCTTGGATGTCCTTTCTTCCTGTTTGGGGGGCCTTGGGGCTCCTGCTGCCCATCACTCTTGCTCTTTAACCCGGGATCACCGGGTGTGGGGGTGCACCTGCCCTTGATAACAAGCCAGTTGTCACAACTGGGGCAAGTCAAGGAGCCTGGCTTCAGATGTTCCCATAAATATCCTATGGGCAGGCCCTCTCTGCACCCTTCCCAGGTTCCAGCCTCCACAAATAAGGAGCTGAGCCCAACCCACTGGATCAAAGTGCAGGAGGAAGAGGTAATGAGCTACTGGCCTTCCGACAAGTGCCATGGTCCCTAGGTCAGCCATGACACCCCCCTGGATGTCCCGGGTGGAATACAGCTGGGGCTCAGGGGGAGGGGAGCAGAGGAGGGACTCTGAGATCTGGCCTTCCAGAATATTCCAAGGGCACTGGATGGGCAAATCCATGGCACCTGTGATGGAAGACCAAAGCCCAGGAAGGGCTACCTCTGCCAATTTTCCTTGACTGTCCCATGAAGAGGAAGGTTCTTAACACTTAGGCCTTTGTGTTAGGGTGGGGGGAAGCACTAAGCACCTCATAAGTGCTATGCCAATTAGTCCTCACTGGGCCCATGGCCTGTGGTAGGACACCCACTTTTCAGATGAGTAAGCTGAGGCAAAAAGAGGTTAAACAAACCTCTGCATCAAAGGTCACAGTCCTGATAAGTGACAGGGATGAGTAAACCTACTTGCCTGTATTGGAAAATTCCTTAAGTGCTGGATCCTAACACGTAGGCCAAGAACTTCAGAAGGCGGAGGCCAGCAGAGTGCGAGGGAGGTGAGGAAATGAGAACCATTCATATCAGTGATTTGCAGAGAAGACGCTCTGCCCATGTCATGAGAAATGAGAGAGCTTGGCCATGGCCTCGAGGTCTTCACAGGTCTCCCTGAGGAACTTCGCTCTGCTTGACAGAGACAGGTGTGTCCTTGATGCATGTCCCCTGGCCCCTTCGTGTCTGAGGAGTGCACTGCCTGAGTGAGGATGGATAGGCCAGAGGACCTTGCAGCCCGAGGTGGCTGTCACTGCCAGGAGAACTCATGGCTGTCCGCGAGGCTCCCGGGCCTGCAGGCCTCACTCATCAGAGAAAGTGGCTAAGGCCTCCAAAGGGGAAGAGGTTTGCTTTGAATCCAACCGGGATCAGTTCAGATTGGCTGTTTTTTCTGAGGAAGAGGGGGCCCGAGGCACCAGCTCCAGCTCTGGAGTTTGGGGGGGGTTCTGTGGGCTTGTGGGGACAGCCAGCAGAGTGAGCAAAAAGGGTGGGTGGGTGCCAACAGGAGGCTCCTTCAGCAGCCCACGTTGAGGGCACTGCCCAACTGGTCATGAGTGAGGGGAGGGGAGCTTTAGTTTGTGGCCTCAGTTCCTTAATTTGTAAAACAGCTGTGGAGACAGATTTAGCTCAAGGGGCTGCATATTTATAAACTGAGAAGCACTTAGTAATTAAATACATAACACGTATAACTAAAGAAGTAGAGGTGCTAACAGTCTCCCGTACACTAATTACATGCACCATGGAGCACATTGTAATCAATCACATCATATTAATAATAATACAGGGTTGACCCTTGAACAACATGCTGGTTAGGGGTGCCACCCCTTGGCCCCTCACACAGTCAAAAGTCCACACAGAATATTTGACCCCCAGAAGACTTACCTATAGTTGTCCCTTGTAGAAAACAGCCTAGAACAATGCCTACAATCTGCCTTCACATCCACGACTCCCAACCACAGATCGAAAATACTGTTTTGGATCTGTGGTTGATTGAATCCGCAGATGCAAAACCCAGGCATACAGAGGACTGACTGTATATTTATTGAAAAAATTACCCATAGAAGTGGACCCATGCAGTTCCAACCCACGTTGTTCAAGGGTCAAGTGCATTGTGTTCTAGGATCACGGGACTAGCACAGTAAGTACCTCAGAGACTTCCAGCCCAGTCTCCCTTATCTGATACTAGAATTCTCTGATCAGTATATGCACAAAGAAAGACTGACATTATCCTGAGCAGTAGTGGGCACGAGCTCATCTAGGGGCTGGAAGAGGGGGTTCTCATGCCCACTTCCTCAGGGCAGCCTTGGTTGACCAGATCCATTTGCCCTCTTAGGTCATGAGCATAGGCAGATTCTGCACCCAGGGTGGTTTGTGCTCACCACCTGAATAGGAAAGCTCTGGGTGAAGACGGGGGCTGGAAAACCTATGGTGTCTGCTGTCCCTTCATCCCAGCACTGCAGGAAGGAAGGAAGGGTCGGTGGGCACAGGGGGCGAAGGTGACAGCCCAATTTCCCATGCCCAGGAAGAAGTGAGCCCCACTGTCCCATCATCAGCTAAAAGGCCCTGAGAGCCCCTGATGTCACTCTAGAGGCAGACAGCATAAGCACAGGACCCAGTTCCCCAGGGTCACATCCCCGCATGAGGACAGTGGTGCTGCCACCTTCATCTGTCACCTAGAAGCCATCCTTGCACACAGCTGTCTCAGCACAGCCACCAGGAAACCACAGCAATGAGGACCACTGCCCCTGCAGCCCCAACCTTGCCCATGGTGGAGGCCCGTTCCTCCATGCCAACAGAACCCCCTCCACGAAATGCAGTGACGCCCAGAACGGTGACCTCACTCCTTCCAGGGGTCATTGCTATCTCTCTGCTCTAGGAGCATCCAGGCTACAGGAGGCGATCACTGCTCGAGGGAAAGGTGGAGGCCCCCAAGCAGCCATGGGGACCAGCCCTCCTTTCCTTTAATTCCCATCTCTCTTCTTTCTCAAACCCAGTCCACCCGTGAGAGTGAGAAGTAGAAATAGAGTCTTGCCTTAACCCCATCACCCCAAGTATGACTCCAAGCAGCGAGGGACAGGATACAAATCTCCCTTAAAGAAACCTGGTCACCCCAGCCTGATGCCCGGGAGCTCTGCTGGAGCCTGGGTGCTGGCCTGGCCCCTCACTGGGGGTGGAGCAGATGTCCTGGGGTTACCCCCTAGGCAAGCCTGGGTGTGCCAGGACACTAGGCCAGGGAGTAGGGGCCCTGCCCACATGAAGAGCTCAACATTGTGAGGATATAGGTGGAGAGCAGCTGAGTGTGGGACAGGGGAGGGAACTACGTATCTCAGATGAAGGGAGGGGCCCTCTTGCTCCTGGTGGGCACAGGGGGTGAAGGTGACAGAAAGGAGCAGGATTCCTGCTCACCCACCCTCCCTTCTGAGCAGTTCTGAGAGCCTGCACTGGAGAATGGAGGAGGAGCTGGGCTTTTCTCTGGATGTTCCCACTCTCCCTACTCGGTCAAGTTGGGGACCTGACACTTTGGGGTGGCGAGGGGCCCTGGGTCCTACCAGAGGGGCTTTCCCAGGGAACTGGAGCTCAGAGTGTGCGGGGTGGGAAGGAGCCTGGGAAGGGTGGTGGTGGCTCCCCAGGATTAGAAAAGCGGCTCTTCACACTCATCTCTGTGTGGGTGGGGTGGTCTCTCCTCTCTGTGGGCTTAGATCCCCGTGAAAGAAAAAGGCAATCAGGAGCCACAGGAAGGGAAGGAAGGAGGGCAGCAGCGGGGAGGGAGCAGGGATGTGGTGCGAGTGACACGCATAGCTGTCCCTGTCTCCCAAGCCCCACATGCAGATCAGCGCTCACCAGAGGGTGGGCACTGCCGTTTAGATCATCTTACAGGAGGGGACACGGCAGCTGGGAGAGGGTTAGACGTTTGTTCCAGGTCAACAGAGCTAAGATGGCAGCGCTGGGACTTGAAATCAGGTCTCCTGACCCAGGCCTGCACCCTGACCCTCCACCCCACCTTCACCCGCTTCCCATGCACTAATCACGGCCCCTTAAAGGGAGGTGAGGAGGAGGTGACCCAATGAGGGAAACACCCCGAAACCCTGAGAGAGAGGTGGGCCTGGGAGAGGCCAGCAGGGCGGGGCTGGGAAGGGCAGGCTCATCAGGCACTACTTGTCCTCAGAGTCCCAGCTCTTTCACGGCACTCAGGTGGCTGTCCTCCTTGGGGTGGGAGAATGGGCTCCTTCCATGAGAGAGGAAACACAGAGCAAAGGGAGAAAAGGGGACAAATGCAAGGGTGGGGACCCCGGTGGGGCGAGGCTGCAAGAGCAGCTTTGGGCAGCTGCTGCCATAGGCTTATCCCCTGCCAAGGTCGGGCCCCCAGGTAGCAGAAGACAAAGAAGGTGCTCCCGAGAGGAGGCCCCTGCCAGCCCCCCCCCGCGGGTGAGCCATCGGGAAAAGGGGAGGCCACCCCAGCTCCAATGGCCATTGCCCATGAGGGCCACCGGTGCCGTGTGTGGGGTGGCCCAGGCGTGGGGGCCTCACTAGAGGACCAGCGAGGAGGCAGCCCCTTGGGTGGCTCGAGCACGTAGGAAGCGACAGCAGCACATCTGGGCAGCATGTTCTCTCCTCGGGAAAGACCAGCTCGAGCTGCCTGAAGATAATAGAGGAGAAGGGAGAAAGCCAGAGGCACGCGGTGCTCGCATCCCCCCTGCTGTTCGGCTGACGCGCCTGCGGGCGTCTTGCTGCCCTTCCCACCTCACCCTCAGGCCCTCTAGGAGGGCCACTGTAGCCCCGGCCGGTCCCTGTGCTGGGGGCAGGGCCAGGGATCACTGATGACTCTCCGACGGGGCATCTCGGGCCACAAGAGTGGGCGCCCTCTAGACCCTCCCTTCAACAGCTTCCTGCTTCCAGCCAAGGCTTCAAGGCATCCTGGGGGTCGGGGGAACATGCCCTGGGGCAGGGTCACCAGGAGCCCTAGGGGCTGGGACTGAGCACAGGGCAAGTGCACGGGACATGTTGGCACCTCTGGCAGGAAGGGTTTCAGAGGCGTGGGCCTGGGCTTGCTAAACGCCTTGGCGGCCTGGGTTCCGTGTGCGCTCTGCTATGGAGAGCTTTGCTCAGCCCTTTCCATTTGGCACATGGCTCTGGGAGTCTTCTCACTTGGAAACAGAGGCTTTGGGGATCTGCCCGGCCAGTGAGGCCCGATGGTGCCCATGCCGCTCATGGTGGTTCTAGGGCAGGCTCCACCTGCACTGACCTGCCTCGGCTCTGTGAGCACAGTACATTTACCATGTTGGCCTTCAGCCCTGCAGGGAGCTAGGGATTCTGCATCTCCTACTGCATGAATCACCACCACCCTACACACACACACACACACACACGCGCACACACACACACACACACACACACACACACGGCTTGGCGTGACATTGAAACTGGTGAGGCCTGAGTGCCTGGAACAAGGGGTTTTGTCTGCTGGAGTTCGGTGGTACCTCCATCACCACAGACCACGTGTGGTGCGTGCTTCTGCATTTCTCAAACACCCGTTGCCCAGAATGGATGCAGTTGGCTCTGAAGGGTGGAGTCTTAATAGGGAGATGAGGTTGTTACCGAAGAAGTGAGTGCAAATCTCATCCAAGAGTGTCGTAGGCAAGGTAAAGCTCAAAGGACTCATCTGTTACCTGGAGAAGGGAAAGGAGAGAAGGCAGAGAAACGAGAGAGGGAGACAAGCATGGGACTGGAGGAGCCTGGACAGCCGGGCTGGCCTCAAAGCCTTCCTTACTGATGCTGGCCCCACCGCGCACTATGGGGATGGCTGGGATAGCACCAAAGGCTCAAGTCGGGTGGGCGCTGGGCTTGGCACAGGCCACTGCCTTTTTTTTTCATCTATCAGGTGAGGGAATTAGTTGAAATTACTAATAAGCTCTTTTCTAGCTACTTCCCTCAAAACATCCATGGGAGGCTGAGCCATTGCAGGGCTGGGAGTCAGACAAGGGGAGCATTCAGAGATGGGGCCTCTTGGAGGACAATAGCCCAGGTCTATGGTGGTCTTGGAATAAATATTTTGCCTCCTCTACCAGCCAGAGGTGGAGAAGGAACTAGTGTTTGCAGTCCTGGCGAGGGGTCTGCCCTGTAACCAGATTTCTTGGGCTTGTAGCCACCCAGCTCTGGCGAGGACTGCCATCAGAAATGCCCGCCCTGTCCCAACTGGATGAAGAGAGGCACTGACAAGTTCTGCATATTAATAAACACACGGCGACACCCCTGCAGTGCATGAGCTTCTGGCAGTTTCAGGTAAATCACATTTTTGTAAATCAAAACCTATGTTCTATGCACTTTGTTTTTTTTGTTTAAAAAAGCCCTGTTGCAAATCCTTTTGTGAAGCACATATCTCTCCCCTGATAAATAGCAATACTCATATTTAGGTTTTCAAAGTATGGGAGTCCCTGTCTATCCCTGTGTGTACGTGCACACACATGAGCATTTGCATTCATTCTGGAACAGAAAAGAATCCATGGATACAATTTTTTCTTTCTCTCCCAGGCTTTGTTGTAATATGTTGCTGAAAAAAGACACACTGTTCAAGCAAAGGGCAGGCCCCGAGCTGCTCAGAGCTCTATCTTCCTGGCAGCTGATTGCTCCCCATGGGCATAACCCCATGCGGGCCACCTCAGGGCGAGGCGGAGAGATTTAATAACCTGGGGAAAATGGAAAGCCTGCCTGCTGCCTGGAAAGGGATGGGGAAGGGGAGGGAGGTGGATGTGGAAGTGAAATGGGAGTGCCTGGGAGTCTCCTGGAATTCATTCATGGGTTGCACTCCCCAGTCAATCATTCACCAGGGAACATCCAGGGACCGCTGTCATCTGCTTTCCACTTGTCTGCAAGGTAAGGACAGTGGCCTTAACACTGTATTTCCAAGGTCAGGACAGTGTCTTGACGTCCCCTGGTCAATCCACGGCGCCTCCCTGGCACCTCCTCTTGTCTCACTGCCCAGGCCTCTGAATGGGGAAAGGTCCCCTCCACTCCCCAGCCTTCTGCAGGCTGGTGCGGGGCCAGCGAGGAGCCTCTGGACAGACTCCCTCATCATTTATTAATGCTCCCTGGCCTCTTCCCTGAAATAATTAGGGTCGGATATTTTCATATCATGCAGTTAATTGCCATCTGCAGTGCTTAACAAGTCAGGGCGCTGGGTAGCAATCCAGAGGCCCATCAGGATGGCGGGTGGGCAGGAGTCACGGTGCTGGCTGCTGCAGCCTGGGGTGGGGGAGGGGAGGGAGCCAGCGGGAGGTGGGAGGTGCGGGAGTTAGAGTTTACAGGAAAGGTGTTAAGAAAACCAGGCCCTCACCGCAACAGATACCCACAGGATGCCCCAGGGAGAGCCTCAGGAGCACACGGATTCAGTATCAGAAGCCCCTGCTCTAGCCCTTCTGTTTCCCCGAAGTGGGGGACTCCTGTGTGTGTGTGCATGTATGTATGTACATGTGTGCATGTGTGTATGCATGGGTGCATGGGTGTGTTCGTGTGCGCACGTGTGTGTGTGTGCGGGCATGTGTGCATTCATGTGTGCACGTGTGAGTGTGCATGCATGCATATGTGTGTGTGCGCGCTTGTGAGATTTTTTGAGGGCACTCAGGAGAAACTGGGAGGCAGGGAGAGGGAACAGAAGAAGGCAGGAGAGGAGGAATCTAGGCCAAGATGCCACCGCAGGTGAGGTCTGGCAGCCTGGTCCCATGGGGAGCTCTGGAGCGTGAATGGCCAGCAGAGTTTGTTCCACCTTAAGACAAAGGGACTGGCTTCTATGTCCTGCCACCAGTGTCATTAGCCAAGGGCCATTCCAGGGGAGGGGTGTGATGGACCTGCTGGACACCTCCCAGGGAAGTGGCTCCTGTCCTGTCAGCCAGGGACAACCCATTGGAGAAGGTGCAGCTATGAGCCACCAGCAGCTATCACTGCAGCAGCTTGGGCTGGGCGCCGAGGGGTGAAGGAGGTCTGGGTGGGGCGCCCGTGGCACCTGATACATCCTCTGGGGCTGAGAGACCCCAGGCCTCTCCTCGCTCCGAGGCTCAGCTCCCTCCCGTGTGGGAGAGGGTGGAACAGCCCTCCAGGGCTCTCCTGCAGTGCAGAAGGGTAACACCCCGCTGGGGGCTGTGGAAGGCGCTGTTAGCTGCCATGTGCTGTATAAAGGCCTGGGGCCGCCTCATAAGCCCCAGGATGCTCAGGGAGGCAGTGCCAGGTAACTGTGCGTGTGGCTGGAGTGCACAGGCCGGCACCTGGCTGGACTTACAAGGCTCCTCTCCCCTGGCCTGGGCTCCCACTATGAGACAAACATTCCTTTGGGAAGGTACTATCCTTGGGGATAAGGGACAGAGAAAGCAGAGAGGGGTTAGTGCTCGGTCTCAGTCTCGAATGCTGGTGTGAAGGTCCTGTCCAGGCTGTCCTGGCCCAGAGCAGGGAGAGGAGTGAGGGCCCAGGGGAAGGCTGGGGTGCCAGGAGGGACGGCAGGAGGGGCCTCCTCTCCTCCATGTCCATTCTGGGGCAGGCGACTGGGAGGCTAGGAAGGACTGAGCACCTGGGCTGCTGACAGAGGCCCTCTGTCACCCAGAGAGGACAATGAGTGCCAAGGAGTGCTCCCTCCCTGCCCCGCTGGACCCCTTCCTTCCCTACCCCGTGCCCTGTGCCCGGCTCATAGGAGAAAGGGGGACCCGCACCGGAGGTGGCTCCTGTGGGATGTGACATTGCCTCTGTCCAGGGTGCACCCACAAAGTGAGGCCATCACTGGGGGAGGCACAGAAGGAGGTGGGAGGAGAGCCCTGCATATAACAGCTCCTGGGGGACAGGCCACTCCTGGGAGCCAGCCTGGCCTGTGGAGTGGGGAGGGGGTATAAGCTGAGCCCTCCGACGGCCAGGGGCTGAGCCTGGCCTGGGGACAGAGAGTGTTAGCAGTGCCAGGAAGGGAAAGGCTGACCTGCTGTCCCTCAGTCTGCAAAGGAAGGAGAATTATGACTTCAGGGGCTTCCTTCTGCCTCCAGACAAGGCTGCGGCAGGTCAGCAAGCCCCCTCCTCCCCACCCCCACGACGGCCCTGTCCCTGGGGTGGGACTTGGTGCCCTCATTGCACCCCTCAAACAGCCTGCCCCAGCCCCACCTGCCTCCTGGGCGCCCCCCTCCCGGGGTTGGGGAGGCAGGCTGGCCTTGTCCTCAGTTGGACTGAAAAATCCAGGGAATGGCTGGGCTTGGGGAAATGCGTTTTGGTTGTCATTAGTGGGAATGTGGGATTATTTCTGGGGAAACAACTAGGTTCTACCTTACAGGGCATAATCATAGTGTGTGTGTGTGCGTGCACATGTGTGCACACTTGTGAGTGTGTGTATGCATGTGTGTGTGCATGTGTGCATGCGCATCTGACTGCATGTGTGGGTGTGCGTGTACCTGTCTGCCATCCCAGGAACACAGACGCCTACCTGGGTCAGAGGACAAGCCTCAGCAAGGACAGGTCCTACGGGCTCCTCTGCTGGACTCTGCTCTGAGGTGGCAGAGAGGTGAGCAAAGCAGAGCCACGCTTCAGGGTCCCGACGCTAGATTTACTCAGAGGAATCATGTTGGAGGTCAGGCCTAGGGAATTAGAGAAAACAGACAGTGCAAAGCCCACCAAAATGGTCAGGGAAGGCTGCCTGGAGGAGGTGGAACAGGTGGAGCTTGAAAGAAGTTCTGGCATTTGAGTTGGGAGGGAAGAGGAAAGAGAGAGTGCACAGGGAGAGCAACTGTGCCCGCTAAGTGCGGTGGCAGGGAGGAGGGAGGCCTGGCCAGAAGAAAACCTTGCCAGAATAATCATGGCCATCATCAGAGCTAATACTAACTGAACACCTACTGTGTGTCAGGCACCATTCTTAGAGCTTTACATACAAACTTATTTAATCCTTGCAATGACCTCGTGTGGCAGGTACTGTTATCCCCATTTTAAGGAGGAAGAAACTGAGGCCCAGAAACATCAAGTAATGGGCACAAGGCCACTTGGCCAGTGAGTGGCAGACTTGGGATTTGAACCCATGCAGCCTGGCTCTGGGCCTCCATTCCTAATCAATAAACCTTTCCATCCAAGTTAGCAGACATATGTGCCAGGCACCATTCTGAACCTTTTATTCATAGAGTCCTCATTGTTAACCCCATTTTACAGATGAGAAAACTGAGGCAGAAAGTTTCCCATAAGGTTAATCAAGGTCATGCAGAGAGCATTGACAGAGCAAGATTGCTCGAGGTCATGCAGAGAGCAGTGGAGCCACATTGGACCCCAGGGGGTCTGAGTCCTCAGTGCCCAGACCACGCATTCATGGAAGTGGTGGGAGACGGTGTGGGTGAAGGCTTTGGCTGTTGTACTTGAGGTGTGGACTTGCCCCCAGGCTCTGGGAGTGCCTCTGCAGTTTGATCACTGAGGAGAAGGGACGTGGGGAAGATGCACACAGCTGGCACCTGTGCCAAGGGCCCCTCATCATGTGTAGGCAGGAGACATAGCCCAGAGACAAGCTTATTATGGGCACTTGAAGCCCTTTCAAGGGGGGCTCTCTCTCCTCTGTCCCCATCTTGGGTACCTCTCCCTGGGACCTTCCCTGCCTGGGAGGCTGGGGCAGGGCCTGTTTCCTCCCATGGCTCCTGTGGCCTAGTTTCAGGCAGCCTCCGGGTACTGCAGGCCCGGCAGGCGGGTTATAAATATCCCCCAGTGACAGCCATGCCTTCACTGTGACGCCGATGCGGATTAAGCTGGATGTGCAGCCCCAAGGTCATTGGTAGGGCTGTAGCTTCAACTGCTCTAGGAGGGTTTAGTTGAGGGGCTGCCAAGGAAGCCACAGCAGAGGGGCAGGGGCCTCAACCCCCAGGTCCAACCCAGCTCAGATTTTTTCTCCTGTGTGGCCCAAGTTCATCACTCCTGCTCTTACCTGCTTAGTCTTTCTCTAAACCTCCCCATCCCCGACTTCATCTGCCCTCCGGAGCCTGCCCTCACCAGGTTTCCTCAGCCCAGTCCTCAAGCCAGAACGCCTGGGTGGGGGGGATGGGTTGTTAGGTGGGGGTTAGGATGGGAGGTTGGTTGTAGGAAGGGTATTGGCGGTCAGGTGGGTGATTGGTTGTCAGGTGGGGGATGGGTGCTTAGGGGGGAGATGGGTGGTTAGATGGGGGATGAGCTGCTAGGTTGGGATGGGTTGTCAGGTAGGGTAGCCCCTGGCCTGCCTCCCTCCTGCTTCTGCCCCACCTCTCTCCCAGCGCCATACTTCCACCACTCTCTAAGTGTGTTGGCCAGTGACTGGGTTGGCCCAGCAACGCTGTGCCCAGCTCCCTGGGGACCTTGCATGTGTATGTGTTTATGTGAAACCATGTTCATTCTGCTTATTTAAAAAAAAAAAAAAGGACATTTGGAAGTATCAGTCTCGCAGGGAGATAGATTTCCCCCAGGCTCAGGCTCAGAGGGGGCACATGAAGTGTGCCAGGCTGAACCAGGCTTTCAGAACTTTCTGCTCCCAGGCCATGCTCTCCAGTGACAGCTGCTTTGGATTTGGTTCATGCCAGAGGAGCCCTAGGAAGGCCCAGGGGCCTAGGTTGGGGTTAAGGAGACCTCAGTTTAAGGAGGTGGTTGAGGGATGGGGAGTGGATGGGGCTGAGGCAGTCGTCTGCCCTGCCTGAGGACTGAGGACAACCGAGTAAAGACCAAGTCTGGGCAGAATCTGGGCAGTGACCACAGGCTTCGATGGGACTAAAACCAGGCTGGGTTTTCTTGGTTCCAGGGGGCAGGGGGATGGCTGGACATTGTAGGCACTTGGCCACCGTGTCCACCCCTCCTATGTTCCTTCTGTATCACAGTAGCTAGAAAGGATAAAAGTGGCATTTCCCAGAGTGCCATGCTGCTGGGATTCTGGCTGCAGCTTAAGTTTTGCCAACAAGAAACTAGAAGGTGGCCGGGAGCCAGAGGTCACTTCCTCTGCAGTGGCATTTGCGGCTGAGTGGGCTCCAGCCAATGTGAGGGTTGGCAGCGACTGTTGTATCCACGTTGTCCCCAGCTCCCTGGGCGTGGGGCAGCTGGGGCAGCATTGTTGGTCCTGGCAGTGGCAGCAACTGGTGTCAGGCTCACAGCTGTGCAGGTGTGACCTTAAGCCAAAACTCCAGCAGTGGTCCCTGACTTCCATTTCTCTAGCCCCTCAGATGATTTTGTAAGTCCCCATTTCCCTTACTAAATTTCCCTCCCTCCCTCCCTCCCTCCCTCCCTCCCTCCCTCCCTCCCTCCCTTCCTTCCTTCCCTTCTTAGGGACCTCAGGTGTTTCCTGCGTGGAATGCTGGCTGACACGTGGGACGCAGCTGGGACAGGCGGAGGCTGGGCTGCGTGCAGGATTGCTGAACCCGGGTCTCATCCCGGGGCCAAGGTGGGCGCTGAGCCTGGTGTCTATGATGAGGCCCTCACCCGAGGAAGATCGGCAGGCTGCAGGAGTTCGGGGGGCCAGGGTCAGAGGCTGTGTGAGTGACCCTGGAGGGACCGCCGGCTGGGCCTCGGCGCCCCAGGTGCCGTGGATGCTGGGGGAGAGGCGGTGGTGAGGGGAAGCAGAGCTTGCCACCCTAAAATATAACTTTTAGGATACTGATTATTTTAAACTGGTTATTTTTAAGAAACAAAAGACTCAGGCAGAAACTTTGACCCTCCCTCATTATCGGCCTAAAGGAATTCAGATAGAAATACCTGGTTGAAGGAAGGGGGCTGTCACCTTAGCATAACATAATCTAAGTGTGGTGGACAAAGGGGAACCTGCCGTCTGTGTGAGACCCCCTCCGTGGGTGGCCCAGCAAGAATTGGTTCACCATGTCTGCTTTCTCATCTGCCTGTGAGTTGCCTGCTTTCTCTTTGAAGACCCAGGCCCCTGCCTCCCTGTCCCGGGACCGGAATGGCAGGGGTACCCACTACCCAGTGTGCCTTGGGCCCCATATTCTCATGGAACCCCTGTGCGCACACGTGTAATAAATGTGGCCATTTCCTCCTGGTAATCTGTCTCGTGTCAATTTGGTCATTAGACCAGCATGAGGGATTTAGGACGGGAGGAGAGTTATGTTTCTTCCTCTGCAGTGGAAATCCCCTCAGACCCTCTCAGAGACAGCCTAGCGCTGCCCGGGGTCAGAGGCCAAGGCCTCGTCTCTCCTGCAAAGAGTCAGGGAAGGAAGCAAGTTCAGGCCACGCTTACCCGAGCCTGGGGGTGAGCAGGGTCAGGCTGTGGGGACAATTCTACATCCAGGAGACAATGCAATGACTCATGAGCAGCCCTTTCAAGAAAGCAGCTGGAAAAATGCACCCACTGTCAAGAACATCCCCTAGGGAACTTGTCCAGGCTACCTTGGCCCCGTGGGACTCATCTTCACCAGCTCTCTGCCTCCAGGAAGCCCAGATGCAGGTCCCCCTGGAAAGAGGAGGTGCCGCAGCAGGTGGCTCAGAGGTGAGGGCACAGGCCCTGGTCCTGGCATGACTGCCCGCCTGCCTGAGGCCTGCACCCACGGGGAGGACAGGCTGAGGGGCCAAGTTCCAAGGCCACATCTGAGCACACACGTTCCTACAGGAAAAAACAGATGACAAAGACTGTCAGAGGCACGCCGCTTGGCCTGAGGCATGTTGCTCCTGCTTTGGCTCCTGACACATCTGACGGTCTAGATGTCCCTGTCAAGCAGCCCTCCCACCACGCTGACACATGAGCTCTCCACGCAGCCCACCGGGTCCCAATGCACTCTCCAGTCCTGGTTTGCTCACCTCCCCTCTGTGTACATTCCCAGAAAGTGGGGTGACAGTAAAACCCATGCACTGGATTGAACCTCAGGTTAGAGGTTAAGTGCTTAAGCAGCACCAGCACGTACGTGTCTGGTAAATGTGAGCTGCTGTTAGTTCTACTATTATTGACCGAACCCATTAATCAGATGATTGCCCCAACTCTCCACTGCCCACAACCAGTAAAGTTATAGTATATAAACATTTTTTGACTTCTGTTACCAAGACAGAAAACCTCAGATCTGAGATCAAAGGTAAAGGCTTAGTGTTCTCACCCTGCACAAGTGACCATCACCGGGCACAGGTGACCCTGCCAGGGGTTGGTGGTGGGCAGCCCTGCAGTGGGTGCAGGTCAGAGGCTAGCTGATTAACATTGCTGCCTGTTGCGTGGCCTACAGGCACAGCCCCATTCAGGCTGAGCTGGAGCTATCATCACTCCAATGTTACAGATGAGAAAACTGAGGCTCAGGGAGGTTGAATAAGTAGTCAGTGGTCACAGAGGCAGCTAGTGAAGGAGATGGGATTTGAACCTAGCCTGTCCAGGTCAGAGCCATCAGTATAACCACTGGGTGTCCTGCCAAATGGAGCAGGTGCCTCCTGGGTCCCTCCTTGAGAGTCTGTGAGCTGGGGTCAGCACCACCTCCCACCTCTCCCTGCCCCCCGCCCCTGTCCAGCTCCCTCCCAGGGCAAGGCAGAGGAGTTCATGTGGATACACAGGGCTTGGCTCCCCACTCCTGCTTGGCTTGATAGGTGCTGGGTGTTTGCTTGTTTCCTTTCCTTTCTTTCTTTTAGTTTAAGCTCCAGTACCATCCACTGACATCTAAGTCCCAATTCTTTCTAAGTAGGAAAGGACAGGCTTGACCTCTGCTTGTGCTGGGAGAGGTGGCCACTGGGGTGGGACACCACACCTATGGGGCCAGCTGCTGGGCTCCCTTTGGGAGGAGCAGGGAGAAGCCGGCTTTCTTCACTGGTTTAGGAGATTTGGAGCCTCCTGGAATGATCTAAAGGCAGAGGAATGACATGCTGCCACCCCATGCTGCTGGCCCTCAGCCTGTAATTCCATCATGGGAAAGGTGGGAGGTTTTTCACCACTTTCATTGTTTTTTCCAGGGGGGCCTCCATGGAACTGTCCAGCCACTGGTTTCCATGCACCCACCATGGCCCAGGATTGTGCTAGATACTTCCGGGACACCATCTAAGCCTGTTCCCCGAGGTAAGGGTGCTATCCCCACTTCACAGATGGGAAGGGTGAGGCTCGGAGAGGAAGAGTCTCTTGCCCAAGTCCTCACAGTGGACGAGAGACCACGGGGTCTCCCTGACTTCTAGAGCTCACGCATCTTCGTGTCATCGCCGTGACACCTTATCTTCGCACGGCAGGCTGTCTTCTGCAGACTCATCAGAGGCAGATTCATGGAACATCCCCCCCCTGCAAGGATCCAGGCTGGATGCAGTCCGGGCCCCTGACTAGTCCCCAGGCTGATGGGAGAGGCAGGACGAGCAGGCAGGAGCCTTGTAACTCACGGAGGTGGGTCCCGGAATGCTCCCCACCACCGGCAACGTCTCCTGGGGACTCACCATGCACTGGGTTGTCATAAGGCTCCGTAGGGACTTACCCTCTCAAAAGCCCGACCAGGTAGGTACTATCAGCATCTCCACTTTAGACAGGAGCCAAGTAGGTCTCAGAGACCCAGCAATTTGCCCAGTGCCCTCAGCTAGCAAGAGCAGGGCCAGGGGTTCTTACACAACATTACCTAAAGGTAGGAACAAAGTGCCATGAAGCACGGAAGATGCAATAACCCCGTGGAGAACCCCACCCGCTGCCTGCAACAGGCCCACCCATGCACCAGACGAGTGACCTGAGACCCGGAGCAGGAAGCGACCTGTCTGAGGTCCCTCCGCTGGTGGAAGGTGGAGCTGGGTTTCCAACCCAGGCCTGTGTCTCTGGGACGCTGTTCATGCCTTGACCTGCACTGGCCGGAAGGATTTGTCGGTGGCGGGAGGCGGTGGGGACAATGCTGCTGTAGGAAGGAGGCGGCCCAGGGGTTCTCAGCTGAGGCGGAGGGCTCCCACAGTTTAGTTTATGAAGTCGGGGCTGCTGGAGGGGGCAGCCCCCGTCCCGCTGGCGCTGTGCAGCCTGCCGCCGCCCGCTGCTGTCTGCGCCTCTCAATCCCGAGAGCTTCATCTCATGGATGAGAGCCTCCGACATCTGTACCTGTCAGGCGACAAATCCCCACGTACTCCCCCGTCTGGTTAGAGATGCCTCAGGCCCGATTAGGCCCGTGAACCTGCCTGCTTCTCGCGGATCCTTTTGCTGAAAGCTGCAAAGATAGATGGAAATCGGGAGCAACTCATGCCGGGAAGTTGCCCGGTGACGTGTTGTGAAGGGTGTAGAGACATGGGGAGAGGACACCACCCAGCACTCTCTGCTGCTGGGGTGGAATGAGCAACTGGCCCCCTGGTACCAGGCAAAGGGTCCCAGTCCCCTCACCCTCTAGTCCCTCTCAGGTGCTTAAGATCCCAGCACAAATGTCATCCACCTCTGGAGGGTGCAGCAGGAGTGGTCTTTTATGACAGTGCTCCCAGGTCCTGTGGGGGGGGACACAGGCGGCAGTACCCCCAGAGAACAGGCCGGCACAGCACACCGCCCTGCATCATGCCTTCGAGCCTGGATTCCCTGTCCTACCTTTAGGTTCCTTTTTAACCAGCAAACACGCCTGGGAAGGGGCACCCCCGCCACTTCCATCCATTAGCCCTTTCCCAGCAGGACTGGACAGCTCCAAGGCAGAGGCGAGCTATAGGTGGAGACCCTTAGGGTGTATCTCCCGATTCCCAGGGAGGCTCTGCTCTAGCTGGCTTCAGCCCACCTCTTCTTTGTTGGCTCCCCTGTTCCACTTGGTCACAGGTGCCCTGCCACCTTGCTGTGCCTTCATGTGCCTTCCACAGCAGCCACCGATGACAGGACACCTCCACATCCATTCCCAGGGCAGTGCCTTCCTGAGTGTGGGAAGCGCGTCTGATGTGGTTCCTCTCCCCCTGCATTGAGCGTTGGAATGAACGTGGTGGTTGGTCCAGTGAGTGACTGCTTTGCTCACGTCTGTTCCCAGTGCACCCCCACACTCGGCCGCCCCTCAGCACCTCCAGAGGACATGGTCATGCTTCCTGGCCACCCACATTCTTGAACACCCCTCCCCTGTTTGCAAATTTCCCACTCTGTGAGGCCTGCCTCTTAGAGTGAGAAACCAAAGGCTTCTTCCTAGCCTGTCTTATAGCGGGGACACAGGCATGACGTGGACTCTGCCAACGGGACCCCATGTAGGAGGCTTTGACTCAAGACAGGCACATGGTGGGGGCAGGTACCAGGCAGTCTGTATCCGGGTCAGAGCCATGCAGAGGCGTCAGGCTTGGGGCAGAATTGGTGGAGGTACCAGGACCCAGGACCTTGCATCAGCCTTGGGAGCTCTGGTGGTCTTGGTGGGAGCAGAGCAGAGGGAGGGGTGAGCTTACTCCTGATTGTATGGCCTCCCCAAAGTCTGAGTCTGGCTCCCCTAAAGATTTCCTATATCCCCTTTCTGCTTAAACTAACCAGAGGTGATTTGCACTCCTGACTGACAGCACTCCCTGGACTAGGTCTGGGGTCTGTGTCAATAGAGGGTGTGTGTGTGCGTGTGCGTGTGAGTGCGCACAGAAATGAATGAGATATAATCCCTGCCCTCAAGCTTACGAGGCCCTGAAAGGTAAGGGTGATGATGACACTGAAATTGTGTTGACCAGAAGGAAAGGCAGTCAGAGCAGGAGGAGGTGGGCGACTGTGACCAGAAGTCAGCAGGACTCTGCCAGGCACACTGGAGGGCTGCCCTCTGGAAGCGAAAGGAGGGGACATGAGCATGACAGATGCAGCGGTGAGATGGGCAGCAGACGGGCCCATCGCCTGCTTCCCTTGAGCCAGATGCAGTCCCACCAGCGAGCCCCTTGTCCAGCTCCAAGGTCTGGACGCTCTGGCTGACACAGCCGCCCTGCTGCCTGCAGAGCTGCTCTCCCAGTGCCCCAGCCAGGCTGCCCCCTCCTTCCTCAGGGGACTGAGCAGGAGCCAGTGGACTGAGGAATGGAGGGCCCAGGACCTTCAGGGAACTTGCTGCCATTTTCCTCATGATGCTCAACTCAGTAAAAGCCACTGTGGCTTGGAGGAGGCTGCTGCTGGACAGGCCCCTGGATGGCTCTCACTTCAGCACCATCATTGCTGCCAAGGGCTCTGCCAGCGTTCCCTCTGCCCCTCCCGACCTGGGCCTTCTTGTTTTCTCTCTTCCCCTACCCTCCCCCATCTCCCCTGTATCAACCCCCTTTCCTTCCTCCCCTTTCTTCCCTCTATCTCTTTTTTTTTTTTTAATATATCTTTATTGACTTCAGAGAGAGGAGAGGGGAGAGAGAGAGAGAAACATCAATGATGAGAGTCATTGATTGGCTGCAGCCCACAACCCGGGCATGTGCCCTGACAGGGAATCAAACCCTGATCGCCTGGATCCTAGGTCGATGCTCAACCACTGAGCCACGCCCGGCTGGGCTCTTCCCTCTATCTCTAACCCCCACTTCTCTTAGCCACTTCTCTGCCACCTACTTTCCTCCCCACCTTGGTCCCCAAACCTCTCCTCCTCTTGCCACCTGGCCGTTCTTTCCCAGGAGCCCCTACCTGGCCACACTTCTCCCCTCCCTGTCCTGCCACCTGGTTGCATGAACTCCAGAGCTGGCAGCACAGCGGGCTGCACTGGCATCGCTTCCCCTGGCAGGTGCCACCCACAGCCCTCCAGGCCTTGTCTGATCTCTCCCACGTTCTGGGGCCTGGACAAAGCAGTGTGGGCGCTACAAGGAGAGAGGGGAACAGAGGACGCCAGGAGATCCAACTCAAAGAGGCACAGCTCCTGTCCTCTAAGACAGCGAGCCGGGAACTCCGGGGGGGCTGGGTGAGGAGGGCGGCGGTGGCCTGGGGGAGAGGCCTCTCACTTGCTGGCCCGCGTGTGTCTGCCTCCCTTTCTCTCTCCACCTCTCTTCTCTTCCTCTGTCTCTCTCTGCCTCTTGGTCTCTTTGTATTTCTAGCTCTGTGCATTGTAAAGGGTGAGCTGGAATAACTTCTTAGCATTAACCACCGCTTCTGTGCGAGTAACGTTATCTTAATTGAGTCTCAACTGTTCACAGGCACTCAGCTGCCATAAATAATGGATGTCCAAATGGACTGTAAACCAGAGGCCTGAGCAATGCTGCACGATGCAGTCACCGCCAGCCTCTGCTTCTGCAAGGGGCCCAGCCTCCTCCTTAATAATGCATGCCCAGGCCGCCACAGACAGATGCCCAGACATTCCCAGCCAGGAGGCTTGTCATGCCGGGGACCAAAGTGGAGCAGTTGGGGGGGAACTGGGAACAGGCCCACCCTCTGATCCTTCTGGTGAGGGCAGCAAGTGCCCCAGAAAGAGGCGCCAATGGCTCGGGTCTGGGCAAACCACCCTGCTCATGACAACGATGTTGCTGAAACACTGAACCGACCCCTAATCTCTCTCCCACAGGCACTGGCAGATGATCTTTGGTTTGCGGCTTTAATACTGGGGTCTGAGTCCTGTGGCCGTCTGCTCACCAGGTCCCTGATGACGGCATCATTCTCTGTGTACAGAGCAAGCTGCTATTAGGCTGAAAGTATTTAACACACTTGTGTTGTTTGCAGAGCCTCCCTCTGTTTGTACAGCCTGCTGAACTGGCAAACCGAGGGCTGTTTGCAGACTGATGCTGATGGCTACCCCTGCCCAGGGTTCACAGTCAACACCTTGGCTCACACAGGGAGGACCTCCCTCATCCCCACATCCCAGTTCCCACTGTGTCCCCTCCCTCTGGCTGCTCTGCCTGTCCCAGGGTGTTCACCTCTGACCGCCCTGTCAACAGTATCCCCACCCACTCTCCCTCTATGTCCTGGCTGTGCTAAAAAATGCTCTCTAATAAAGGGTCCCAAAAATTAACTTCAGACTTGAGGTTTCTGGGGTGAAGGTGCTCCGGGAGGGACCCCTGTGCTGCTCATCAGTTCCTGGTGGGTGATGGTCTCGGTGCCCAGGACTTGCTTTTCAAGCTCTGGGCAAACACAGATGTGAATAAATCTCAGTGTCCACTTTATCCTAACATGGCCTTGTTGGTTTTGCTGGGGGGTGGATGATGGGAAGCTAACTGGTTGTTTAGTGGTTTTTAACGTTAACAGCTTTGGTAATGTAGCAAAACCCTGCTCAGCTTCTGTTGCTACTGGTACCCGAATGCTTTGCGCAAATCATTACCGGGCCTCGGGGTTATCTCCCCAACAGGCCAGCAAGCCGGGCTGCTCAGGGCGCGCAGAGATGTTGGGGAGCCCCGCAGTGAGCCAGGCTTGGTCTCCCACAGCCAGCCCCACAAAACCAGGGCTCCTCTCATTCATCCACTCACTGAATCAAGTGTTTATCTGGAGCCACGAGGTGCAGGCACCATTGTAGGCACTGGGGGGAGAGATGAGCAGGGTAACAAGGTCCCTGCCCACAGGGAGATTCATTCTTAGGAGGAGACAGGTAAGTGAGTTAAAATAAAATAGATGAAAAGGAAATGTTTTATTGTGAGAAGTGATATGAGGGAAATAAATAGGGTGATGGGATGCAGAGAGATTGGAGTGGTGTGAAAGACGATTCCCCTCCCCATCAGACTCGGAGCTCTGTGAGGGCAGGGCTGTGTCTCCCCCGCAGCCTAGGAGATCGCTCGGAAGGGACAGTTTCTTAAGTCCTCCAACTGGGTCTAGCACGTGATGTAGCAGGTGGGAACGCTCGGTGACTCAGTGGTCTTAAGGAGTCTGAACTGTTCTTTAATTTGAAGGTTGTTTGCTTAGTTATTTAACAAAGGCCTTCTCGCTACTGGCACCTGCAGCCTCGCAACCCTGATCCCTGCCCCCCCACCTTCAAAAACAGCTGCATCCCTTTTCAGTCCTTATAATTTCTTCCCTGGCATTATATTGTAAGAACAAAGGCTTACGGGCCAATGCCAGTCAGCCCCCCCCCCCCCCCCCCCCCCCCCCCGTCCCCCGCCTCCCAGCACCTCCGCCTCCGGGCGCAGCAACCCCCTCCCGGGCTCCATGTCAGAAAGCCCCAGCCGCCTGGCCCATTTCCCTCCACAGCTGAGCATGTAACCAAAATTGGCTGTTGTAACGGCAACTAAACGGTGCCCTAATACCCAGATCAGTCTTCCTGTGAAGTAACTCATGATTCAGGCTCCAATCGCAGGGGACAGAATTAAGACAAGCACAGTTAAAGGAGGAATTGCAGCCCCAGGGAGCATTCTGCAAAAGCAGGGTGAGTTGTGGGGAGGGGGAGGCAGGGAGGGGGCTGGGCCTGCAAGAGGAGCCCCAAGCTGAGCTGTGGGGGAGGGGCGTCAGGTCAAGACATCCCCCCTTTTCCACCTTTCCTTGAGAGGAGCAGAGGCCGGATGGGGCGCCAGCTTTGCAGTAAACACGGTTAGAGCCAGCAACAGGATGTAGGGCTCCAACAGCCGTCTCCTGGCTCCCGCCAGCCAAGCTGAGGCCAGGACACGCGGCTCTGAGCAGACAGCGAGCCACCGAGACGGGGCCCATGCCACCAGCACCCTAGCTTGAGGCTTCATCTCAGAGAACGGCCTCCAGGCCTCTAAAGATCACTCCGTGGAGACAATGGCCTCTACACTCACAGGAGCGAGGGGAGGGAGAGAATGGACAAGGCGGAGAGGTCGCAGGGAGACTGCGCCAGCAGGAGTGGGGACAAGCCCGCCCCTGGGAACCTTGGCACAGAGGTTGCCCTGTTCCCACTGCCCTTTGTTCTTACGTTGATGGGCAGCTCAAGAGAAGTGGTGTTCCAGCAACAATTCCCTCCTGATATGATTCATTCATTCATTCATTCATTCAAGGGACAGCCATGGTCTCCTACTGTGTCTGCCTCAGGGAATGCCACTGCGAAAAGAGCACTGGGATGAGAGCTGGGAAGCCCGGCTTCCAACCCCGCCTCGGGGACAAACTGTGCCACCGGGAGCCAGTCTCCAAGGTTTCTGGACTTTGGTCTCCTTATCTGAAAAGCGAGGAGATCGGAATACGGTGCAGGGAGCAAGGGTCCCACCCAGCCCTGATGCTTGAGGGTCCTCAAGACTCGGGTGGGAGGCCCCTCACAGGACCGAGCCTCGAAGGAGTGTGGAGCAGAAGGCCTCGTGCTTTGTGGGTGGGGAGCCAAGGGGAGGGTGCGGGGCCGGTTTGAAGGCTGGAGGGGGAAAGCGGTTGGAAGAAAGGAAGAGAGAGAGAGTGTGTGAAATAGAAAGAGAGAGAAAGATGGTGGAAGAAACAACAGAGAGAGTCAAACAGCCAGACAGAGATAGAGGGAGACAGAAAGAGAGCCAAAGAGACGGACAGCGGGGGCAGGAAGGACGGGAGAGCGGGAGAGGGTGCCCCTCGGAAGCATGAGCTGGTTCCGTCTACCCCGCTCTGCCCCGCGTTCTCGTGGGAACCCACCGCACCAGGCGCTGTTCTCAGCACGGGGAACCAAGGCCACCACGATAGGCGCTCCCTGCCACCAAGGAACTAATGACCCCGTGACACATGAGAAGTGAGCAGGATGGCACAATGTTGGCCCTGTCAGGGTTTCTATGCAAGGGAATCTCAACCTGAAACCCATGAAAAAGAGTAATAGCTAATACTTACTCTAGGTTCCCCACTAACTAAATCTTCACACTAATGCTGTCAGGTGCCTATAAATGACCATCTCTTCTATAGGTGGGGAAACTGAGGCAAAGGAGAGGTTAAGCAATTCTCCCAAGGTCATGCAGTCAGTAAGTGGTGGGGGCAGGGGTCGAGCCAGAGCAGCCTGGTCTTAGAGCCGGTGCTTCCCCACTGTCCTCTATGGACAGGCTAGGAAGCCAGGTATGGAAAACGGGAACTGCCCTCCTCCAGCCCCAGGCAGGAGGGAGCAGCTCACCTCCTACCAGGCAGCTTCGCCCCAAAGAGGATTGATTCTTTCCCCTACATCTGCTTGGCGTGATAAGGAGAAGTCCAGTGCTTTATAAATAAATGCATCTCACGAGAAGAAAAAAGGAACAGAGCTCACAGTCAGGACCAGCCCATGGCAAGATTGGAAAGCAGGTCAGGTTTTCTCTGATGTTTTCTAAGCTCTCTCTAAGCGGTAGCGGGAGAGTGGGTTGAGTCGTGACTGTGGACTAATGATTAATTCTCTCTGCAACTCAGTCTTCTCACCTGTTAAGTGAGCAGATTGAATTATATCCACACACTCTTCATTCTGAGTCACAGACCTCTTTTTCCCTCCATGGCGTCTCTCCTTTCCTTCATTCCTATCAGATGTCAAATCCATAAATGTTGTATCAGAAACTGATTCAGGCAATGGGCTAGGCAGGCAAGCAGTTTCCATCAGGCAGATCAAGAAATAGGTAAATGGCTGTGTCTTCATTAATTAGGCACCAATTTACCTACTTATATCCGAAAGATACAAATAGGAGTAGCTAAAACAACCCTTCAGTCTGTGGGCCAAAGCTCTAATCACTGAGCCAAACCGGCTAGGGCTGGGATCCTTCTGTCTTGTGTTTCCCCTGCATTCAGCATGTGGCTTCCATCTCATGGTGCAAAATGCTTGCTTGAGCTCCAGCATTTGCATGCACATTCCAACTAGCAAGTACGAGAAAAGAGATTAAGAAAATTGTGCTTTCTCCTATCTAGGAAGGCTTCACAGAAGTCCCACACAATACTTTCACTTAGATCCCATTGCCAGAACCTCGTCATATGGACACACCTCGCTACAAGGGAGCCTGGGAAATATATTGTGTGTAAGCTGAGTTTTAAGCCCCATGCTCAGCTAAGGGTTTTGTTGCTACAAGAGGGGTAAGGGATATTTTGCAGACACTTTGCAGTCTTTGCAATCTTTTCTTGACTTTAAGTGTGCTGATATCCAGGGCAATGGAGATTGTCATCCAGGGGGTCTATCACAGAGGGTGGGCCTTAATAAGCCTAAAGAGATCAGAGTCTAAGGTTCTAGAATAGTCCAGAATAGGGGAAGTGAAAGATGTGATCAATGGCATGTGGTGGGAACTCTAAGGTCATTACATGACAGCTGTGCTATCCAAACAGGACCCTCCGACTTCCTGCGTCCCAGTCAAGAGCACTCATTTGGTGTGTGGGGCCTGAGGCAGGCGCGAACCTGTAGGGGGACTGTTTCCCAGCTGTGGGGTTTGGGAGCCAGGGGACAGGGAGCCAGGCAGCTCATTACACCAGGCACGTGACTGGGGGAAAAGGAAGGAGAGAAAATGCCAGGCACTTGGACCAAGGACAGGAGTCTCTTCCTTGTCAGGAGCTGAAGCTGACTCAGACCCAGGGTGGGTCCCCACAGAAGGCCTAGCTGGGTCCCCCTTGGGGACCGGACAGAGAGAGTCCTGGAAGCTGGCTAAGAAAAAAACCCCTCTGCAATGGAAATGATATTCTACACAGAAAAAGCTTGGGAGGCAAAACAAAGCTATTCCACTGAATAAATGTTCTGCATTAAAGCAGCCAGAATAGCGATGAATTAAACATCAGGTCTGAATGAAGGGAAAATGCCATGATTTATAATTGCTTCAGGCAGGAGGCAGCCTGGGAGTGAGGCAAAGACTGCACCAGGGACCCAGTTTCCCCGCAGAGCTGCAGAAGCACCCAGAGGAGATGTGGGCTTCCTCCAGGGTGGGGAGACTGGAGTGGGGTCTTCTAGAAAAAAGGAAGGGGTTCTTCCAGCCTGGGGAGATGAAAGGAACGTGCTCAGGCAGCCCAGAGGCCCAGCTGTTAGTCTTAGCTCTGTGTGACCTTGGCTAAGTCACTGGGCGTCCCGGGCTTCCTTTCCCCATTTGTCTGGGGATAACAGCACCTGCCTCATCTCGCTCGGTTCCTGGGAAGATAAAGGGAGATAATGGAGGATGAAGGGTTTTGCAAATGTAATGTGCTGCTGCTACTGCTTGGTCTCAGCATCGATGTGGAGACAACAATGATGCTAATGCGGAGCTCTGGCAGCCTCCCTAAGGTGATGGGTGAGACAGAAGCGGGGTTGGAATAGGTCAAGATGCATTGGCTGGCGCTCAGAGACGCCGCTCGGCTCCAAGAGGCTGTTGCCGGGTCAGCTCCATGCCCTGCGGCTCACACTCCTGCAGGCAGAGGGGTAGAGGCCTGTCTGCCAGGTCAGCTCCATGCCTGACGGCTCACACTCCTGCAGGCAGAGGGGTAGAGGCCTGTCTGCCAGGTCAGCTCCATGCCCGATGGCTCACACTCCTGCAGTCAGTGGAGTGGAGGCCTGTCTGCCAGGTCAGCTCCATGCCCGGCGGCTCACACTCCTGCAGTCAGTGGGGTGGAGGCCTGTCTGCCGGGTCAGCTCCATGCCCGACGGCTCACACTCCTGCAGTCAGTGGGGTGGAGGCCTGTCTGCCGGGTCAGCTCCATGCCCGACGGCTCACACTCCTGCAGGCAGAGGGGTGGAGGCCTGTCTGCCGGGTCAGCTCCATGCCCGATGGCTCACACTCCTGCAGGCAGAGGGGTGGAGGCCAGCCTGCCGGGTCAGCTCCATGCCCGACGGCTCACCCTCCTGCAGGCAGAGGGGTAGTGTGAGGCTCTGGGGGCCTGGCTTGGAGTCCCAGCTCACCTGTATGTTAGCACAGGACCTCAAGCAAGTCAGGTAACTTCTCCGCACCTCAGTTTGTTCCTCCGTGAAATCAACACAGTAATGGTACCTCATCTCGGAGCGTCCTTGTGAGGAGCATATGAGTCAGCGCGGGTAGAACACTCGCAGCATCGCCTGGCACACAGAAGCTGCCCTGCAACTGCTCGCTCGTCTCACGTTTCTAATGCTGAGCACATCAGCGGGAAGTCTGGAGAAGAAGCCTCGGGCTGGCGTCACAGGCTCGGAGCACTGCCACAGGCTTGCTCCACAGACGTGCTCTGCTCAGGAATCCCCTGGGGTCTGTTAAAGTCGGATTGCGAGTGGGCCCGGTCTGGGGCGGGGCTGGGGTTCTGCATTTCTAGCCAGCTCCCAGGTGATGCTGGGACCACGTGTGGCGCAGCAAGTGGCAAATGGAGGCTCCTCATCCAAACCCGATGGCGCCCGCCTCCAGCCCGTGTTTGGCTATTTCAGGAGGCTGTTGGGTCAGCAGGTCTGCGCTGCTGGGCTCGGCTCCCCGCCTCCCACCCGAAAGGAGCTGCTGCCCAAAGCTGCCTTCCCCGGGAAGGAATCATCCACACCTAAGAGAGATGAGCCTTGATTTTCAACTGACAGGAATTTATCAGCTGCCCTGCTGCCATATTCCTGATCTATTGCAAATGACAGAGAAATCCATTCCTAAAAATTTCCAGCAGCTGATGATGGTGCTGAGGCTGTTGGGAGAAAAGTGGTGAGGGGGAGGTGTAGCTGCAGGCAGCTCCAGCTGGATGCCCCGTTCTTGTGGGGCTGACAAGTTTGTCCCTTGCGGATTGCGTGCCTGGGGCAACCTACCTTCCCGGAGCCTGACTTCCTCAGAGATAAATGGGGATCACAAGAGACCCCGCTTTACAGAGCAACATGTATGGGTATGAAAAATTATCCAAGATTGGTTGCTAAGAAAGCAAATTGCAGAAAAGCTTAATTCCATGTTTTAAATTGTACAATAATATATGTTTGCATATTTATGGGAATGTCTAGAGGAACATATACCAAACTGTTAATAGTACTTATCTTGGGGAGGGAGAGGTATGATTATGGGGGACTTTTACTGTCAGTATTGTGAGTTTCTATAGTTTGATTTTTAAATAATGAGCATGCACTACTTTTGTACTAAAAAAGAATCATTAAATTTTTTTGCTTAAAACTGACTTTTGCCAGCCTTCTAGGCCACTGTGGAGAGAGAGCACTTGGCAAAGTCCCTTCCCCAGTCAGCACAGACTGTGGGATCTGGTATCAGAAGGCCTGGATGGGAATCTTACCTTGTCATCCACTGGCTGTGCAATTTGAGCAGGTCCCCGTATCTCACTAAGCCCTGGAATCCTCATCAGCAAAATGGGAATGATAGTAATACCTGAACCAGGAGGTCAGCATCCTGAGCACCAGTGAGGTCTGAGGGGCAGAGCCCTCCCCCAAACTGGGACATCCCACCCCCAGAAAGGAGGAGGGCAGTAATATGGGAGGGTGTGGGAACCCCGCTAGGTTTCTTAGGGTAATCGTGGAAGTTTCCTCCGACCAGCAAGGAGAGGAGTAGGGCCTGTTGCCCAAAGCATGACACAGCTCTAATCAACCAGCATCCCAGTCTGAAGACTTTCATGCCTCTGAGCCTCTGCTCAAGCTGTTCCTGATCCCTTGGATGCCCTTCCTCCTTCACCTGACTACTTCCTGCTCACCCTTCAAGACTTGGCTACTGTCTGGCCGGTGTGGCTCAGTGGCTGAGCATTGACCTGTGATCCAGGAGATCATGGTTTGATTGCTGGTCAGGGTACATTCTCGGGTTGTGGGCTCGATCCCCAGTCGGGGGCGTGCAGGAGGCAGCCCATCAATGACTCTCTCATCATTGATGTTTTTATCTCTCTCCCTCTCCCTTCCTCTCTCTGAAATCAATGAAGAAATATTAAAAAAAAAAAAAAGACTTGGCTCCTCCAGGACTCTTCCTGGAAACCCGCTGCTACAGTGGGAGGCTGGGGCGCCTCCTGGGTGGCCCTCAGCAGGTTGCATTTCTCTCCCTCCCTGGGCTCAGCTTATCACATCATAAGGACAGGTTTTCTTGTCTGTTTCCAATGTAAGACTGAGAAATGGGCAGTTACGGGGCTTATTCACTTTAATCTCTGGCATCTGGCACAGTACCCAGCACAAGTTTTTAACCTATCTTTTAGCTTTTGTGCACCTTTTGATGTAAGCCCTTTGGATTATCTGGGATTTCCTAGTTGGTTCCTCTCTGCCAAGGCCATCGGGCCTGTGAGGAAGAGGGACTAGGAAGGGTGGGATATTGGGGTGGGGTGGGGGGGTGAGGGCATGGCGCCCCCTGACGGCCAGGTGCAGGGCTGGCTGCAGGGTTATGGCAGGAGAAAGGGGGCAGAGGCCAGGTGGGACTGCTGGGCTCAGGAAGACCAACGAAGGACCCTAGGAGTAAGTATATGAGTGGGGGCCACTCTATCAGCCATTCCCCATAGCAGCGGGGAGCAGCCCTCCTCCGTGGACCCACATGGGGGCTGTGGCTCCGCTTAAAAGCATTAGAAAAACAAGAGGAGGCCCAGAGGCTGCCCCCTTGTGGAGAGGAGGAATTAGCCACTCAAACGCCTCAGGGCAACGCTTGGAGCAGGGTGCTGGGCACGGAGGTCTAGAGATGGGTGACCTGGGGGAGGACACCCGCGCATGGCTCCTGCTCAGATGCTGACACAGGCCTGAGAGTAGATAGGACCTTCAGCTAGACAGGCTTTCTTTTGCAGGGAATTCATATTTGAAAGCTTTTTGCTCCTCGCTGTATCCTTCTAGTCCTGACATCCTGGGATACATGAGGCTCCCTTACTCCTCCGTGACCCCCCAGGAAATCCTTTCCCAGGGTTATAGCTACATGTCAACGGCTGTACCCATTGTAAGACATTTCCCAGGGATGTAGCCATGCAGGAAATAACCGAGGGGAAAGTGTAAAATATCAAATTCCTAAAACACAGCTTTTCCTCCAGGCTGTGTGAGGAATTCCCAGGCCACAGAAGTCATCTGGTCCAGTCCCCTGCCTCAGACCCATAAACCAGAGTAGGTGGAAGCTGGCCAGTCTCCTCCCTTTCTTGTCATGTGTCACCAGTGACATTATCAGACATCTTTGCCTTTCAACACCTCTAGGACCTCACAGTTTCTAGGCACCTTGGTGGGACCAGGGAGGGCCCCTCCCAGGCCTCCTGAGAAGACGGACAGCCAAGGGAAAGGCTGACTTCACCAGAAGCCAGACCACCTCCTCCAGTGATTCACTTCCTTTCAAAGAAGTTACATCACCCGGAGTCTAACTTAAGTCTTTCTTGCTGCTATATAACCCTCTGAACCCTAGTTATGTCCCTCTCCCTTCCCCAGCCCCAAGATAAAGAGGTTCTCATTAGCATCCACCTGCCTTCCTCAGCCCCATTTAATTCCCACCTCCCCTAGGTTTTTCTAACAGGTTCCCCCCGCCTTTTCATCATTTCTCCTACTGGCTCTGGCTCCTCTCTTGAACCTCCAAATCTCTCTTAAATGTAACAGTTAAAATTAGATTCCAGGAGAAGACCAAGTGCAGGGGATGATCCCACCTGTCTTGCATGTGCAGCATGGTGCGGGGTGGCCCTGCACTGAGGATATCAGGCTGGGGGTGCCATACAATCCTGGGTCCCCATGGGTTTTCTCTCCACCTCCTCCTGGATTGGTGGGGCTTGTGTTTAACTTCTAAGAACCTCATCTTATATTTTACCCATCCTAATCGATCATTTTTCTAACCCAACAATTTTCACACATAAACTAATTACTAAAATTCTACGGCACACCAAAAAATATATTTTTGCCCATCTGAAAAAAAAATAGGTATAATTTTGATTCATTCACGCCAGACAGCTATTGTTGTGTTGGCTGTTGTCATTTTTTATTTGACAGTCTAAGGGAAAAGAGGTCAGTGCCCCTGACTAAATAGTCAGGTTCTGCATGTTTTAAAAATTCTTGCAGCACGCTGGTTGCAAATCACTGTTCTAATCCATCAAGCTTCTCATGAAATATATCCCCGCTCCCTCGGACTGAGTGTTTTTCTTCTGCTCCTCCAGGATAAGCCAGAATCTGATTCTAAATGCTTTTAACTGCTTTGGGCTCATTCATTTGTTCATTCAATCACCTATTGAGGCAACAACTCCTTACTGACTGAGTTTTTCTCTGTGGCAGTCACTGTGCTAGCTCGGGGACGCAGCCACACGTGAGGCAGTCCCTAGCCTTCATAGGGATGACAGTTTTAGCAAAGAACATTGAAATGGGACAAGGTCTGCCCAGGGGACTGTGAGAGAATATAAGAATAAAAGAGAGAAGCTAACTCTCTTTCTGGGAGAAATCGTATAGCAAATAACAGTTGTATTTTGGTGACACCAGGTATGATGTGGTTAAAACAAAACAAAACAAAAACAAACACCCCTCCAAATCCTAGCATTTTAGTGCAAGGTATTATTTTTCTTTGTACATGAAAATTTCAGTGCAGGTTGAGTGACTCTGCAGGGCAGCCACCCTCTCTACAGGGACCCCGGCTGCTTCTATCTTGTAGCACCCTGTCAACACTTGTCAACTTCCAGGTTACTGTGGCAGGGAAATAATAAGTTGTGGAACTCACATCTGCTTTTAAGTGCCTTGGACTAGAAAAGACCGATGTCATTAATGCCCACATGCCATTGGCCCCGGACTGGTCATATGGCCCTGGCTTAGCTGCAAGGGAGGCTGGGAGATACAACCTTGCCACGTGTTCAGACAGAGGAAATGGGCTGGTCTCCCACAGACTCACCTGGCTGAAGCCCAGAAAAAAAGAGTCAGTAAGTCACCTTCACCACTGCCAACCTCCTCTTCAGCTTCCATCTCCAAAGTGGCTCTTGGTCCTAAAGAAGAGGTCCAGGGCTGAGTCCTGATCTATTCTACTCAGGGAAGGCCTGTGACAAGGTCCCATCCTTTGGGCAGTCAGCTTAGGCCCAAACCCAAACTAGTGGTGGAATCTTGGCTACGTGGCCTCAGAGTCTCAGTACAGGGTGGTCTGGGAATCCCATGGTGTTTGTCTTGGGCCCATTGTCCTCAGATCCCTTCCTTGCCCTTCCCTGTCTGCATCTCAGCGGGCTGGTCCCTGCAAGCACCTTCCCCAGACTCCATCCAGCAGTTTCATGTCCCTAGCAGGGAGTTCAGGATCAGGGAGGAAGCAGCAGGGGATCAGCCCCTGACTCCCTACCTGGAGCTTGTTCTAGAGGCTGCCATGGTCCCAGCTGTCACAAGTGGCCCCAGCTCCCAGGTTGTGTCAACACCCTCTCTTAAGGTTGCTAATTTCTAAGTTACTTCACTGCCCTGTTTGGCCCTTGGCTGCTCCCACATCTGTGTGACCAGGTCCCTGAACTACATTCCCTCCGCTTGTACTTGAAGTGATTCCTGTTTTCCCATTCAGGTCTGGGCTGGCACACCAGCTGCTTGGCAGAACTGGTGAGGGATGGGGAGGGGAGGGGGAAAGGGAGTGGGTGTTACATGAGGTAGAGAACATGAAAAATAGGAATCAGGTACAAGCCCTGGTCTCCTTCGCAGCCCCCCTTTGTGGTCTTTGATGCAGACATTCACCATCCCCAGGGCTGTGTCCTTTCCATTGACCCTTGAAGGTGGGGGAGAGGGGCACACATGCTTTAGAACAAGCTCCGATGACCTCCCCGGTTGTCCTGAAGCTAAGAAAAAAATAGGCAGTGCCGAGACCTCCAAGATAGAAGAGAATTTTTCAGGAGCCTCCTGCAGGCGAGACCTGTGTTGCCCCATCCATCCCGGAGCCCTGCGCTGGGAAGGCTCGTGGGGGAGACGGCCGGGTGCAGGCACGGCCTCGCCACATCACATAAATCACCCCCAGGAAAGCCACCAGCTCCTCGGCCAGTGCGATGGGCTCGGCTCTGCCATCCATCCTGGCCCAGCTCACAGCAGCTGCGGCCGAGCAGACAGCAGGCAGCTGAGCTCTCCGTCTGCAGAACAGCTCTGAGGCGGTGAGATAAACCAAATCAGAAGCCATAAATAAGCCTGATGGCCTCACACGGGGTGGACAAGCTGCCCCCGGGAGCGGGGCTCTGCTTCCAAGGAGGAGATTAAATTCCAAACCAGCCCAGCTCCATGTTGGAAAGGCAGGGCCAGGCCCCTGGGGCTGTGTGAGACGGATCAAGTCATCAAACATTAGAAAACAGGGGTTTCAGAGTGAGAATCAGGACTTCAAAACGGAGAGGGACCTTCCTGGTGGCTCTCCACCCCGGCTGCACATTGGGTGACCTGCAGCGACTTTTTAAAACCTAGGAAGGACAGACCCCTCCGCACCCAGCCTCTGAAGATGCTGCCCGAGGGCTGTGCTCCTGGTGGTTGGGAGCCCACCTCACCCCAGAGCTCAAGCCCCGTTAAGGACCCCAGGGCCCCGAGAGGAGGGCCGAGGGTTTCTCAGCAGAACCCAATCCTGCAGCTCTTTTCCCCATTCGCAGAAGAGATCAAGGCCATAAATACAATGTCCTCTATTTAAAGTGCCCCCCAACTGCATACACTTTTCCTCCCCTTTTGGTACCTTTTGCGCCCCTGCCAGTAACCAGCAAGAAACAGGTAGGAACACAGACCCTCAGGAGCCACTGATCACGTCGACTCTGAGGACTTTTTTTTTTTTTTTTTTGGTAAGCCCATGTGCTTGAGCTTATGCTCTTGTATTGTTTCTAGTACGAATTTAATTAAAGGTAGTATTTCTAGGCAACTTAAGCTTTGGGTAATGAAGTCAGATAGCAGTTCCCTCCAATCTTCTGTAAAACGATGTGGATTGAGTGTAAGTAAGACTCCATCTCTTGATGATCCTCAAGGTGTCCATAACTTAGGTGGTACAGCAGCCCCTCACCCCCACCCCCACCCCAGAGGACAAGACCACGAATCCCAGAGCTAGGAGCCGGGAGTGACTGCCAGCCCCTCTGCTAACTGGGCCTGCGGCCCTGAGTAAGGTGATTACCCGCCCTGGGCCTTAGTTCCTCACACGGGGAACAGGGAGAGTCAATAGCACCCATGCTGTCCTGAGGCCTAAATAAGTCGGGACATTTAAAGCCCTTTCAGCAGCACCTGGCGCTCAGTAATGCGTTAGTTAGACACGTCTGAGGACTCGGGGGGGGGGGGGGTGGCAGAGTCAGGATCTTTAAAGAGGATGCTATAGTCACAGGAATAGTCCTGTGTGCATTTTGAAAGGCTTACATTTTTAGAACAGTTTTAGGTCTACAGCAAAATTGAGAGGAAGGTTCGGAGGGTTCCCCCAAAGCCCCTGCCTCCCACGTGCATAACCATCCCCGTTGTCAACAACTGCGCCAGAGGGAACACTTGTGACAGCTGATGAACCTGCACTGACACGTCGGAATCACCCGAAGTCCACAGCTGATTTACGTCAGGGCTCACGCTTGGTGGCGTGCATCTGTGGCTTTGGACAATTGTACAATGACATGTGTCCGTCATTACAGTATCATTCGGAGAATTTTCACTGCCCTAAAAATCCTCCGTGCTCTGCCTAGTCACCCCCTCCTCCACCACATGTGGCAGCTGCTGATCTTTTTACTGTCCCCATGGTTTTGCCTTTCCCAGAACGTCATATCATTGGAATCATGCAGTTGGTAGACTTTTTACACTGGCTTCTTTCACGTGGTCACATGCATTTAAGGTTGCTCCGTGTCTTTTCATTGCTTGACGGCTCATTTATTTTTAGTCTGAATGATATCCCATTGTCTGGGCGTACCGGTTTCTTTATCCATTCACCTGCTGAAGGACATCTTGGGTGCTTCCAAGCTTTGGCACTTATGACTAAAGCTGCTATAAACATTCATGTGCAGATTTTTATGTGGATATAAGTGTTCAACTCCTCTGGGTAAATACCAAGGAGTGTGACTGCTGGATTGTATAGCAGGAATGTGTTAAGCTTTATAAGAAACCACCAAGCTGTCTTCTAAAGGGGCTGCACTGTTTTGCATCCCCGCTGGCAATGACTGAGAGCTCGTGCTGTTCCACATCCTCACTGGCTTCTGGTGCTGTCAGTGTTCTGGGTTTGGGCCATTCTGGTAGGTGTGCAGTGGTGTCTCACTGCTGTTTCCACGTGCATTTCCTGGATGACCTAAAGGGTGGAACATCCTTTTATGGGCTGACTTGCCATCGACCCATCTTCTGCGGCGGGGTGTCTGTTACCGCCTTTGGCCCATTTTTTAATCAGGTTGCTTGTGTTCTTATTTTTGAGCTTTAAAAGTTTTTGTGTATTTTGGACAACAGCCCTTCAGACCAGATGTGTCTTTTACAAATATTTTCTCACAGTCTGTGGCTTATCTTCTCACTGTCTTGACATAATTTTTTTAAAAAATCCTCACCCCAGGATATGTTTTATTATTGACTTTAGGGAGAGAGGAAGGAAGAGAGAGAGAGAAACATGGATCAGTTGCCTCGCACATGAGCCTTGACCGGGAAACGGATCTGCAGCCTTTTGGTGTATGGGACGGTGCTCCAACCAAGTGAGCTGCCTGGCCAGGGCTTGACTTAACTTTTAATCACACAATAATACATAAGTCATTCTCCTTTTAAAAATCTAAACAATATAGCAGTATATGGAATTGAAAAGTACTGGTCCCCCTTTAAAAGTCACCCCACCCCTATAGCATTTCTTCCCAGGGAGACACCCACTGCTCCCTGAGCCCTTTGAGTCCTGCTAAATCTTCCCTGGGAATTCACAGGCAACAAGACACATGTGCTATTCTTTAGGGACCATCTGGGAGGGCAGACAGACAGGGAGGTAAGAGAGAGGAGAGAGTGGGGACTAGAAGGCATCGAGAGGAGGAAGCCTGTGTGGTTTCCCAGCACTGCCTGTGAGCAAAGCTGCGGCCAGGTGAGGAGCTAGACCCGTGGTTCTCAAAGTGTGGTCCGCGGACTGGCAGCATCAGCGTCAATTTCACATGGAAACTTGTTAGAAGAGAAATTCTCAGGCCCGGACCTGTGAGCCAGACTCTGCGGGGCAGCGATCTGAATTTGGATAAGTTCTCCAGGGGAGGGGTCCGATGTACCCTAAAGGTTGAGAACCACTACCCTAGAAGAACGAAGCCCTCAAAACTCACCCCTGAGGCTCCCTGCTCTCCTGTCTGGAGACCAAGAAGGGCTACGCACAAAATGCCGGGAGCTGCCCAGGGCAGAGGGTGCTGCAGACCATGAGCTCAGCAGCAGGTCGGTGAGTGCAGGTGGAGGGCACAGAGCTGCCCATTGGGGGGGGGAGGGGGGCAGTGGAGATCGGTGGTCCTGGCACCAGAACCTCTGCGTTTCAGCTGTTCCCGCTACAGGCCTGACCTTTTCCAGGGACATGTTTCAGCGCCTTCACTTTGCTTAAGGAAAGTGGCACTGCAAACTGCTCAGCTGATTCCTCCAGAGGACGCGGCAAAGTGCACACAGCATCCATAATGAATGAGCCCATTTCCGCGCGAGTCAGGTGGGAGTTGGGGCAGATTAGCCCTGGTAATGGAGTTAAAGTCAAGCTCATCTGTTTGCACGATGATTGGGAGCCCGGGTCCCTCTGTGGGCTGCCCGGCGGGAAAGGAGCGGCGAGGCTGCAGGACGTTCCCGCGGTTGAGAACGTGTGTGGCAGGAATGCGCGCCTGGGCGCCGTTATGTGTGTGCATATAGTTGCATGTAGACGTTTTTAGGAGAAAAAGAGGAATCTGAACGCTTTATCCCAGAGCCTGAGATTCTCCCTGATCCAGTTGTGGCTGGGACCCCTGGGACCCCTGGGATTCTTGCTTTCCATCACTGCCCCACCCAGAACCCATTTCTGGCCCTAATCACCCCTCTCCTGATAGGTGGGTGTGGGGGAGCCCTGCTGCTTTCCCAGTGTGAGCTAATGGTTTATTCTCTCAAGGCTCACCTATTCCTAGACTCTCACATGTTAAGAGCCATTGTCTCTCATCAAACCCACTCCACCCTCCCAGGGAACCTGTCTGGGAGAGAGCGAGTTACCAGGAGAGGAAAGGCAGGAGGCCCGAAGCTCAGCCCCTGCCCTGGCCCGGGGCCACCCTCCCTTGGGTTCTGCCTGTCGTTACTGGTGCCACCACCTGGTTGGCCTGGAGAGCCCTGTGGCTCCCTTAAGGCTGCTCCCAATCAAACCACATTTTCTTTCATTCCTGCCTAGGCTGAGATAGTTAAACAAGGCTTTACCAGAAGCTCATATATATGTGTGTGTGTATATATATATATATATATATATATATATACACACACACAGAGCATCTCATGCAGCTGGCCAGTCTGGCTCACAGGGGCTCTCCTGCTTCGGGGCAGCCTGGACCCTCGCCCTCCCCATGCCCTGCCAGCCTCCCAGTGTGGGATGTCATCTTGGTTCCCACTGCCCAGACCTGCCTGGACAACAGCCCCCATGTGGGGGCGGGGGCGAGGAGAGAGAAAGAGAGAGGATGTTCCCTCAGGCTCTCTAGAACTGCCTTCCAAGTCCTGGGTCTCTGACTGAGGCCTCCACTCTTCCAGGGGTGACTGAAAGGAATGTAAGGAAGGATGCTCTTTTTAGGGGAGATCCTGCCTCTTCCCCACAAAGGTGTGGCTCCAACAGATCCAATACTAGGTTTAGTCCTAATACAATAAGCCTAAATTAATTCCAAAGATAAATGAACAGAGAACAAAGGGCCATTACTCTGGAGATATGCCCATGCCCAACTGGTCCCTGGATGGCCAGCACTGGCCTTTACTGAGCGGCTGTGCCCTCTGGCACTGGCCTCTGCTTTGGACTGATGCCCAGTGATGCACCAGAGAAGGCATCCCCCATCTTCCCCTCCACCCTTCCCTCAGAGTGGACAGGTCTTGTCCCCACTCTAGGCTCCCAGTCTCTTCCCCAAATGAGCTTACCCTCCCCTTTCCTGAGCCATGACTGGAGGGGCTGCAAGGAAGGTTTCCAGAAAGACTCGAAGGTATGTAGGAATCTGTAGCAAATATGAGCCTAAACCCACAGGGAACACGGCCCAGCATCAGCCAGTCCCCCACGTCCCAGGAGGCCAAGTCCCAAGGAGAAGGACCCTAGGGCTCAGAGCCCTGCTGCTCCTTCCTGGGAGAGCCCAGGTTTCAGGTGAGCACGTGCTGCTCCTCACTGGGGAAGCTACCCTGCCTTTGCTGAAGTCTTCCAGGGCTCCAACACCCACTTTAAATAAAACCCACACAGCCCAGTGCTGCCCACAGGCCCTCGAGGCCCTTGAGGCCTTCGTCCCTGCCTGGGGGTTTAGTCAATCCATTGTGAAACCCATCCCCAGACCCCTTGGCCGTATCCACACCACCTCTGCCTTGTGAACTCTGACCTACCCTGCAGAGTTCAGCTCAGATGTGACCTCCTCTGGGAGCCCTTTTGAGTGTCCAGGAGGAGGCTTGCTCTCATGTGCATTCCCCAAGCACCCAAAGTTCCACCGTTTCTCCCACAGGGCTTGTCACATCCCTTGGTAATGATTTGTCTGTGAAGCTGGCTCCCACAGCAGGCTGCGGGCTCCTGGCTGGGGTGGATGTTTTCCTGTACATCTTTGCTCCCCCGTGGCCCACACACTAGGGAACACATAGAAGACACCAAGTAAACAAGACACTGAAGAAGCTCAGCCTGAGCCCTCACCAGGAAAGCCCCAGGGAGCTCAGGAGAGCGTGGATTCCCCAGGGATCCAGCCCCTGCAATGGCAGCTATGTTCTTTTAGCGGGTCCTACTTTCATCAACAGAATGCCTTTTTTTCTCCCAAAATGCTAAAGCAGAAACAGTGGGGAAGGAAGTGCGTGGAAGCCCAGTGAATGACTTTCCTACTTGTCTCTAAACCAGGCATCCCCAGAGGGGTCAGAGCCCGCTCCTCCCACCTGCCAGATGGCTCCTTTGAAATAGGCAGGGCTAATTTTATAGCCAGAGGGAGGCTGCAAGGATGGAAGACTCTCATTTCAGAGACTTTCACGCCCTTGCATCTTGCAGGATCGAGCAGGACCTCGGAACCCAGAGCCAAGACCATCCTCAAGCGTGGAAGAAGAGAGTAGCGGCTGTGTGGGATGGTGAGGGAGGGAGCCTGTCTCAGGGAATGGTGACACCCCCATGTCCCTCAGCTACATCTGTGCCCAGTGACTTCACGCTGCTCAGAGGCCCATCGTGGGCACTCCACTCTGGGGGCTGGGTTAGACTCTAGAATGCAAATATCCCTGAGAGGGACTCCGCGAAGCAATGAGCAGTACATTCTTCAGGGAAGGTTACTTTAACAGGTAATGAGACCGTCTCAGGCACCTCTGGATGCCTGAACCAAATACCATAGACTGGGTGACTTAAACCACAGACGTTTGTTTCTCGATGTTCCGGAAGCTGTAAGTTAGAGATCAGGTGGCTGGGCTTCAGTGGGGCGTCTCTCCCTGGCCTGCAAAGGGCCTACTTCCTGCTGTGTCCTCAGGGCAGAGGGAGCTCTGCTGTCTCAGTCTCTTCTTATAAAGACACTGATCCCGTGATGGGGCTCCACCCTCATGACCTAATCACCTCCCAGAGGCCCCGCCTCCAAATACCAACCCTAGGGCTTCAACATGAAGTTTGGAGACACATAAATATTCAATCCATAGCATTCCATCCTTTGTCTGCCAAAATTTCACCCCTTCTCACGTGCAAACTAAATTCATTCTGTTCCAACAATCCCCAAAGTCTTAATTCATTCCAGTATCAATTTTAAGTCTAAAGTCTAAAATCTCACCTAATGTCATCTAAATAAGATATGGGTGAGACTCCAGGTATGATTCATTTATCCGGAGGCAAAATTTCTCTCTAGCTGTGAACCTGCAAATCCAGAGAAGCTACGTGCTTCTGAAGTACAGTGGGGGATGGGCGTGGGATAGGCATTCCCATCCCAAAAAGGAGGGCAAAGGAAGGCGTGGTGGGACCCGAGCGAGGCAAATCCTAGCAAGGCAAACTCCACGAAGCCTTATGGCTCAAAAATAACCCTCTTTGGGTTAATGCTCTGCCTCCTGGACCCACTGTGGTTCCCACTTTTGTGGCTCTGCTAAGTGGGGGTCATGTCCACAAGGCTTTGGGTGGTCCTGCCCACAGGGTTCCACCGGTTGTTCCTGGCCCCACATCTCTGTAAGGGGGTGCTGGTCCCGAGGCTTCAATCTGGAGCCGCCTGGCCTGTTGAACCCCTATGACCTGGGAATTGCCTTTGGGTGCATCTTCTTTTCATGGAAGACCAGGGTGTTTGCAGTCTAATGGCTCCATGACCCAGTCCTGCAGGATCATCTAAGATGTCCAGCAGCTTTCCTTCACGTCACCTTAATTCTGTCCCCTTTAGTTCAAATGGGCAGTGCCACTGTGGTACCATCTCATCTCTGTTCCTGGCTTCTGCTGAAATAGCTGATTAAGTCCATGAGTCACACCCATGATCTTTCTATCAAACGGTTTTTCAGCCACACTTTTCAGAACAAGATTTCTCACTTTTCACAATACAAATCGGCTGAGGGTTTCCCAAATCTTCCAGTTCCATTCCCTCCTGCTTAACAATTGCTTCTTTAATTCACCTCTCTTTTTTCACGGTTCACATTCAGAAGGAACCAAACCACTCTTTCAATGGTTTGCTTAGAAATCTCCCCGGCTAAGTAACCAATTTCATTGCTCACAAGCACTACCTACCACAAAACATTAGAGGACAGTTCAGCCAAGCTCTTTATTATTTTATAACAATGATCACATCTTTCCTCTAGTTTTCAATAACATGTTACTCATTTTCATCTGAGACTTCACCAAAGCTCCCCCCCAATATCTATATTTCTAGATTGCAACTCAAAACTCTTCCCGTCTCTGTACGTTACCCAGTTCCAAGGTCATTTCCACAGTTTTAGCTATTTGCTACAAGTAGCATCCCACTTCTTGGTACTGAAATCTGTTTTAGCTCAGGTTGCCATAACAAAATACCACAGGCTAGGTGGCTCAAATAACAGAAATGTATTTCTCACAGGAGGTCAGGGTGCTATCATGGTTGGTTCCTGTTGAGAGCTCTTTTTGTGGCTTGCAGATAGCTGCCTTCTTGCTGGGCCCTCACATGGCAGAGGGAGAGAGCTCTGGTGTCTCTTTCTCTTCTTATAAGGGTGCTAATCCCACCATTAAGGCCTATCCTCATGACCTCATCTAAACCTAATTCTCTCCCAAAGGCTTCATCTCCAAATAGGTCTTCGGCATATTCATATTGGGGACACACAACTTAGTCAATAGCAAGAATGATGTCCTGCGAGAATGAAGGAGCTAACCTCTTTGCCACACGAGGGCCCAGCAAGAAGGCAGCTATCTGCAAGCCATAAAAAGAGCCCTCACCAGGGCTCTTATTTTCCTGGCCAGGAAAATATGACAAACCTCCTATATTTTTATAGTGCCTCACATCCTGCAAACAGTTATGTTGTATATGACTGTTCAGGTTGTGCACTGCGTAGCCCTCGTGGTCACCAGTCACATAGGAGACCTTGTAGTTTTGAAAGCTAAATATGATCATTTTATGACCGATGGCTGTGATGTATCCTGTTCTGAGAAAATCAGTATGTTGTGATAAATTTCCAATGGATGGCAGTAAAATGTCTTGAAGAAGAGTTCTTTTCCTTGCAATCCACACAAAACTAGATCAATTGTATAAACTAGATCAGTCCTCTGCCAAGTCTCCTTTGATGTCTAATTCAAAATAGCCCTATGAGGAGGTCTTTGGGGCCCCTTTACTGGTGAGGAAGTTGAAATGGGCAGGGTCAAAGTCATTCAGTTGGTACGTAAGGGACTAGCCAATCTGTGGTGCAAGCCCAAGACTGAGTCCCTTTCTTACCATATCCTGGCCACAGTAGACATGGTCCTGTGTCTGGTTCCTTTGCCTTCTATGAAGATATTTCTACTAGTGGTGTTCCTCCAGGAAGAACTGTGGAGGGACTAATCTCTCCACATTTTGCTTCTGCTAGGCACCTGCTCCTCAGGTCCCCCAGGGAGCTCTAGCTCCTCCTGGTCACACAAGAGCTACCTGGTTCAGGATGCTGTGCTGAGAGCTGGCATCCCCAACCCCAACTCACCATAATGGAGCCCAGAAAGGGAGGCAACCCCTTTGGAACTTGGGGGCTTATTGGAGTTTGGAAGCTGGGCAAGAGAGGAGGGAACCCCATAATGGTCTCTCAAAGGGAGGTCTCCCTAAATCAACTGCAGGAAGGTACACTGAGAAACGAATAGGGGCTTCTACCTCAAACCTAGATGGGGAATCCTCGGGTATAGTCTTTTGAATTAATTAATTAATTAATTAAATGCAGATTTGAAGGACTTGGAACTTGAGTCAATGAAACCTGTGAATGAATCATTCATTATTTTTTTTAATTGAGGTATGATAGATACACAATAAAATACACAGATCTTAAGTCTATAGCTTGATGAGTTCTCGCCTAGGGATCCACCTGCGTAAACAATTTTTCAGCCCCCCCCCCCCCAAGACTTCTAGGTGCCCCTTCCCACCTCTGTCCCACCCCAGAGATCATCACTATTCTGATCCCTTCAATATTAGCTTTGCCTATTCTTTTTAAGATTTTATTTTTATTTTTTATTTTGGAGAGAGAAAGGGGGAGGGAGAGAGAGAAATATCAATGATGAAGAATTCATCGATTGGCTGCCTCCTGCACCCACCCCTCCACTGGGTATCGAGCCCGCAATCTAGGCATGTGTTGGGACCGGGAATTGAACTGAAATCTTCTGGATCCTAGGTTGATGCTCAACTGCTGAACCACTCTGGCCGGGCAGCTTTGCCCATTCTTGAACTTCACATAAATGGACTCAGAGAGTATGATATTCCTTGTGTCAGCTTCTTTCAGTCAACAGAGTATCTGTGAGATCCTCTATGTTGTTGCATGTAACAATCAATTATTCATTTTGTGTTAGGTAGTATTCCATAAATTGTCATGTGTAAATATTCCATAATTATTTATCCATTAAGGCCATTAAGTTGTTGGAAACATTCTTATGCATGCTGCTTGATGGACAGAAGCCCTCATCCCTCCAGGGCAAGGGTGGGGAACGTCTGGCCCTCAGGCCATATAAAGCCTGCAAAATCACTTGGTCTGGCCCTGCCAAGACAACTGCAGGCGAGACTCGAAACTCAATAAATCTAGGAGCTTTTTTCATAGCTAATTTTTAAGTTGATAATTTTGTATGGCCCGTGAGCGAATGATGTCATAAATATCCAAATGGCTCTTGGCAGAGAAAAGGTTCCCCACCCCTGCTCTAAGGCAAACACCTAGTGGGGATTAGAGAGGGTTCAAAAGTATGCTTAGATTATTTTGGGGGTGGGTGGATCAGAGACTAGTTCTACCACTGTGTGACCTTGGGTAACACACTTTCTCTTTCTGGACCTCAGCATTCTTCATCTGTAAAATGGGACAAAGAATACATTATTCAGTGGTCAATATAAGACTTAAAATAGAGGATACTTGTTAAGCACCTTGCGCATGCCTAGCACACTTAAGAAAATAATAGACCTGGCCAGTGTGTCTCAGTTGGTGGAGCATCGTCCTGTGTACCTAATCTGGGTCAGGGCACATGGCTGGGTTGCTGGCTAGATCCCTGATAGGGTGTGTGCAGGAGGCAGCTGATCTATGTTTCGATCTCAGATTGATGTTTCTCTCTCTCTCCCTCTCCTGTCCTCTCCCTCTCAAAATCAATAAAAAATATTTTTTAAAAGGAAAGAAAATAATAGTCCCTCTCTACTCCTCACCAGCCCCCCATTTCACTAACCTCAGTCCAGGCTCCCCTCAGGAAAAGAGTAGCTTAAAATTCACACCTGTGCTCATCACCCATAAGGTGGGTGAGGCAGTAGGTGAGGTCCTGCCTTCAGAGCTGTCCCCTGTGCTAGAATGATTCTTCCCTCTGTGGTGGACATGTATGGTTAGTTCTGTTCCAGCACTACCTTCATCTCCTGGAAATGCTCCTCTGAACCACATGGTTCTGCTGGGAACTGCTATCCATGGATCCTATTCCTTCCTCACACGCCCAACTCCAGCCCCAACCATCAACTGGGATTGATCACATGACACAGGCCTGGCCAATCAGAAAACTTCCCTAGGATTTTTCAAACAAGATCTCAGAAGAGAGACCCCTTTCCTTTCCTCACTGGTCACCTGATATCTGTGAGGTGGTCTCCCCCTTCTCCACCTACAATGTAAAGGAAAAAGGTCCATGAGATTAGAGTTCACACGGAGAAAAGCTGGGAAGCAGAGGAGAGAGAGGGAAGGAGACAGCTGCTGACAGTCAGGTGTTTGGTTCCAGGCACTCCTGAGGCCAGCCTCCTGGTATTTGCTTACATGAGACAATGAATCCCCCATCCTTTTTAAACTACCTCAAGTTAGGTTTTTGTCATTTGATCCCATGATAGTAATGACAGATATACCCTATATGAAGGTTTCAGAACAAAGGTCCTCATGGGTCTCCACCTAATCTTTCTCAGGCTATCCCCACCTGGCCCTTCTCTTTGCCCTAAAATGTCATAAGCATGCTCTCTGCTTATGAGGCCAAGGCCAGTGGTCACTCATTAAGCACACCTCATGCCCCAGCCCTGGAGTGGTCTTTGGGAGCATAGAAGGCAAGTGGGTAGCCTGGCCCCCAACCTTGAGCTTTGCAGCATCCTTGCACAGTTTCTCCTAATTGCTCTCGGATTTATGCTCCTTTCCTTGGAGTGGTATTGACAAATGGAAGATCTGATAGATTCTCTCCAGGTCAGCTATTTAAAGTATCTTCAGTTAATACAGGGAATGATATTTGGTTTATAAGTGATCAAACTCCAGCCATGTTTTATTTTCATCAATACACTCAGAGACCTGAGTACCTGCTCTGGTCTGAATTCATGAGTGGACTTATTGGCCCCGGGAAGACTGGCTGCTGCCTTCCTAGGTAGTCTCTGAACACTAAAATCGCGTTACCAACAATGTTCACCTGGGGCAAGTTCATAGTGAGAAAGTGAGCAAATCTGACTCTGAAGCCAAAGACCAAATAGGATTGAGGATGAGAGTTCTGTCCATCCTGTCCTGTGCCTGAAGGATACCCTGAGGGTCCATTAAACTGGTTGTCTAACATGTTCCCTGCAGGGGGATGCCTGGACACTGGCTATGATAGATGGCACTATTTGGCTGCAACCCCTTTCCTCTCCCTATATTCATATCCTTTGCCGTGTAACTTTACTGTGTGCTCACTCCTGGGTGAAGTGATATCCATCCCTTGACTCTGGGCTTGTCATGTGACCAGCTTTGTCCGATGAGATGTTTATAGGTGGGACACAAGTGAGGCTTAAAAAAGCACCCTTGGACCTCTGCCCTCCATGAGAACCTCCCCAGGCCAGCCTGCTGGAGGATGAGACATATAGAGATGAACCAAATCACCCCAGTGCTGCCAGCCAAGGCCAGCTTCTATCAGCCAGCCCACCTTCAGACACATGAATAAATTCAGTGGAGGCCAGAAGAACCGCACAGCTGAGCCCAGTCTAAATTATGGACCCACTATTTAACTATTCATGGTTTCAAGTCACTGAATTTGGGGTGGTTTGCTAGGTAGCATTAATTGTGACAATAGTTGACTAACACACCAGCTATAACAGAGGGATTGTCAAAGATGCAGATGAAACAGGTAGATAAAAATTCTGAACCACTGAAAGATCCGAGTTAAGATATTTGAAGCAAATAGTTTTTTGAGAATTGCTTCTTATAGGCTGAAGTAACTGAAGTAAATGTTAACCAATTATTGTCAGGTTGAGGGATATATTTTCAAGAAAAGAGAAAATTCAGTTGTAATTAACTTATTGATATGGCAGCGAGAGCTGCTGAATGTTTTAGGAAACAATTTTCATTGTTAGTCACATGAAATATTTTTCTGGCAATGGGTACAAACCCACACTTTTTCTTTTTCATAAAAATCTTTATCTTTTGTTTCCTTTGGTTCTTTGAACTCTCATGCCTCCATTTCTAGTGGACCCCTCTCCTCTGCAGGAACACTAATGCTGGCTTGGTTACCTTTGATGAGAAAGGAAGCAGTTAGGTAAACTAACTCAGGTTAAAATGTGGGCACTGGAATAGGCACTGGGACTTTAGGCAAACTTTTCTTCCAAAATAATTTTAATAAGAGAGGAAAAGTAGACCTAGGGCACCTGGGAAGATCCAAGTGTGGTGATGGTGGCATGTCCTTGAAGATTTATATTTAATCAAATCCATGCGAATGTGCCAGTGATTCTCGAGGGGTGGTGCCCCTGGAGCTTTACAGAAGCAAATACAAGTCTTTTCTGTGGAACACACTGACCTCAAAGAATTCTCACATTTAAGATTGTGAACATGAGCTCACAGTTTAAAATAACCAGAATCACAGGGAAACAAGCAACCATGAGCAAGAGTTATCAGAAAAACAAATTGAGGATCAGATCAGCCAAAATAGGAACTATTATAATCATCAGATACCTAGTGTAAAATAGTATGTTTAAAGAATTAAAAGGGAATTCAAAGTATGGTAAAGCAATGAAGAGCTATCAAAATTGACCAGACAATTTGCAAAATAACTAAATTTAATTTCCACAAATAAATAATTAAAATAAAAACTCAACAGAAGAGACAAATAGCAGGTTTAGCCATTGCTGAAGCGAGAATTTGTGAACTAGAAAATAGATTGGAATTAACCCCACCACCTGGGAAACTGCGTCCTTGGCATGAAGAGTCTAGATCTTGGTTGCTGAGGGGACAGGTGGCAGGTGGACTTAGCTGGTAGTGCCTTGGCCCCTGCAGTGAGATGGGCAGAGGAAAAGCACTGGCCATTCTACTCTATTAGGGAAGGCACCGACTGTGGGGACAGAGAAGCTGGGGAAGGCCTGGTCCAGCAGACAGAAAACCCAGGAGTAAAATGAGCTGCATCCGAGAGGACTGCCCAGAGCCACCGAATGCCTTAAAAGGCAGGCACAGCAGCTGTTCTGGCTATTTGTTGCTGTGTAACAAGTCACCCCCAAACTTAGGGGCTTAAGGCAATAATAATCATTTATTTTGCTCAGAAATCTGAGCAAATTTGGTAAGACTTGGTGGGCACAGCTTGCCTCTGCTCCCCATTGCATTAGCCAAGGTGACTCAACTAGGGCTAGAGGATCCCTTTCAAAGTGGCCCACCTGGCGGGCGAGTTGGTGCCGGCTGACAGCTAGGAGCTCGCTCCGGCCTCAGCTTCTCTCCCACATGGGACCCTGCATGGGTTATTTGCAGAGTCCCATCCCACAACATGGGGGTTGAATCTTCAAAGAGAAGGCAGGAGAGCATGACATTTTTATTACCTGGCTTCTGATGGTGTCATTACTCTACCGGTCAAGGAAGTCATGAAGACCTGCTTGGGTTCAAGGAGGAGGGGAAGAGGGAAGATTCTAGGAGAACATGTGGGATGAGAGATGCTATTGCACCATCTTTGGAAAATACAGTCTGCCACAGCTGATGCCAATCCAGGTGGTGGCAACCCAGGATCAGGTGATGGTCGGAGGCCGAGTCAGGCAGCTGGTCAAGCTGTCATTGCTAGGCTGGGGTTTGGTGGCAGAATTACAGCCCTGAGAGGGTGCGGTTTACAAGAGCGAGGCCAAAGCTGGGAGTTTATTAGCAGGTGGTATGACACAGTGGTTAAGAGCTGAGATTCTAGAGCTAGACCGCCTGTGTTTGAATCCTGGCTTCACCAACTAGTAGTATATGATCTTGGGCAAGGAAATTTCCTGCCTCAGTTTCTACTTCTATGAAATGGGATAACAACAGTACTTATCGAATAGGTTTGTTATGAGGATTCTGTGAGTCAATATAGGTAAAGAGCTTAGAACAGTGCCTGGCTCAGGGCAAGTGCCACGTCAGGATAAGCTGATATTGTTAATAGGCTGTTTCACAGAAACGCCGTAGGAGCAAAACAGAACAAAACTGCCAATGGTGTGTGTGGGAGCTCTGAGGTGAGGCAGGCTCCTTGGAAGAATGAGAGCTTCCAGTAGTGAGAAGGGTGCTCCTGGGGGAGGGGGAGCCTGGGGAGGGTGGGGCCTTGGCGCGGGGAGGAGGTGTCCTTGGAGCAGAGAGATGGGTCTCTAAGCCCTGGCAGGGAGGTCCTGCCTGGCTCAGAGGCAACACCAAACTCAAACGCTATAAAATTCCCTGCAATGTTGTTGGAGCTGTAAAAATAGCGAGGAGTCCTGAGGCCACTTAGAAATACAACAACTGTTTCCTCTTTAATGAGCTGCCATACGCAGCATTTAATTAAAACTGCAGGAGACTCCCAAGAATGTGGACAGCAGGAGTGTGGCGGGCTGTGGTCACAGGCATTTGTCAGGGCTGGGGGTCAGGGGCGTCCCTCAGAAGCTGGGCACAGCCACCCCCATCCCCAGTTCCTTTCCTGCAAGGCCACACGTCAGCCTCCCGGTCCCCCTCATCATTGTCATCATTGCAGTGGAGTGTCACCCTCGATCTGCTCTAAGTACCTGTGGGGCAGCACAGGACAAAGGGTTGGCCTCTCTGGGCCTCAGTTTCCCATCTGGAAAATGAGGGTTATGAGTCGTCCTTCAGAGGGCTGTTGTTAGAGCAAATGAGATACGTGCCAAAGGGGCTGATACTGGTCCCCTAACACCCCTCAAACGTCCCTAGCCAGAAAGATGAGACCAGTCTTGACACTTCGAAGGTTTCAGGCATCAGTTTCCAAGCCCTGTCCTCTGAGGTGCTCCTTGAAACGGGGGTTCCAAAGTCAAATAAGTTTGGGAAACACTGTGTTCTCCCTACACTCCTCCTCACTTGCGGGTGGCAGTGGGCATGGGTGTTTTAAAGGTTCTGAGAAGTCCTGGTGTGAAGAATCCTGCTTGTTAACCCAGTGTTTTCTAAGGTTTCCACTATGGAAACTCTGTTTTATTTGTTTCACATGATATTTTCTTTATTTTTTCACCTATTGTTGGCATCATGGGGGACAGTCTCTGGGAAACACTGGGGTGCAGAAATCACGAGGAAAATTGCTTAATCTCTCTGAACTCATTTCTCAACTGAAAAGTGAAGACCGGGAGCACCCACCTCACAGGCTGCTGTGAAGATTAGCGGTAGAGTGCGCAGAACACCTCGCCGGGGCCTGGCACCCAGCGGGCAGGCAGCAAGTTGAAGCTACTGGGACTCAGGCGGGCACCCGGACTCAGGGACTGACACTGAGGGATACAGACACTGAAGGTGAGAATGAAGCAGGGGCTTGACCACAAAGGCCGAGACAAGCACAGGCCTTCTGGGCTGAGCCTAGGTGTCCTTACATCTCTGGACCAACATGGGGGTTGTTTCCATACTAAGGGCAAAGCTGGGCCTGTGGGAGAGGGACATGTGGACTCACTAGGAGTGGGAGGACTACTGAGCACAGAGGCAGGTAAGGCAGTCATTTATGAACTCCTTCATTTTGCAGATATTTATTGAGCACCTACTATATGTATACCAGGCATTCTTAGGCACAGAGGATACAGCAGTAAACAAAAAACCCCCGCCCTCATGAGGCTAACACTATCAACACATTTTAAAATAATAATGTTAGGTGAGGATAGGTGCTACTAAAAATAAAGCAGGGTAAGGTGGTAGAGAGTGGTGGGTGCGTGTTATTTTAAATAGGGTGGTCAGGGGCAGCCTCTTTGAGGAGGTGATGTGAGCAGAAAGTTGGAAAGAGGCAAGTGATTTCAGACTCCCTCGCTGTCACCATCATCAATCATCACCATCACCATCGTCATCAATGACATTATTTCTAAGTCTCCCACAGGCCGCCTCTCAGGATAAGCGGGCCTTCCCAGGGTGCAGTTCCAGGAATGGCCACCAGGTGGAGTAGTGTCTCTAATGGGGCCCAGGGGCAGTTTGTTGATGAATCCAGAAGACTCTTGCATTCCAAGCATCCCCCTCTAGAATCCTATCAAGTTCAGAGTAATCTCCAGCTGTCTGTAGCCACAGGGGCCCCACATAATTGGGTTGCAAACAGAACTGAAGAGTGGCGGGGGTCTTCGGCTATCTGCCACCCAGTGACTGGGAGGCTTGGGCTGGGGGAGGGAGAGGGGCAGCCCCAGGGAACTTCCAGGGAAGCTGAGGGTGGAGGGTGTCCCAGGGCTGAGGTTGGCATGGCCACTAGGAGGGCACTTCCAGCGGGACTTGCTCTCTTCCTGATGGGGTGGGGGTGGGGTTCAGACATCCACCCCCTCCAGCTGTGAGGAAGGCAGATGGGGAAGCAGGGAGTAGAGAGGGGACTGGTGTGAAAGCTGAGGCCTGCGCTTGGCACAGCCCGGCTGGGCAGCAACAACCTGCCCACAGTGTGGGCACTGCTAGCTGCTCCCCTACAGTCATCTGAGCTTCGGGAGCGGACAGCTGTGAGCTGCGAGCTGCCAGGCCCGGAGAATCGGACCTACTCAGACCCCCATCCCGTTATCCCCCGGGCAGTAGCTGCAGGACAGTCCCTGGTGGCAAAACTGCCAAGACCCTCTGTTTGGGGTCTTCCCTGAGTGCCCACTGGAAGGGACAAACTGGCTCGGTCCCCTCGGGAGCATCACCCCCACTGTTCCTCCTGGTCTGAGATTTATCGCCTCCAGGACGCATTCCAGCAAGGCAGGATTGCGGGATTTCTGATTTGCCAGGCAGTTTGCTCCCCAATAACATGTGGACAGTTGCTGCAGGGGCCTCTCCCAGGAGTCCCAGGTAAGGAGGGTGGAATCTCCTTGGTGAGGTTCTTTGCTTTTCTCTGTAAGGAGAAAATTCATTCCACGTTGCCCTGTGATTCCATAAACGTAGTTACTATTTACTGAGGCTTGATGAGGTGCCAGATGCTACTGGATGCAGTCTCTTACTGAGTTCACCAGATGACTGTCCCAGGTGAGTATTATGTGCCCCATTTGCAGATGAGTAAAGTCGGGGCGGGGCAAGTTCCACCTGTTCCTGGGAGAGTCACCTGGCCAACTCAGTAAGAGAATGTGTCCAATAGCACCTGGCACCTCATCGGGGCTCAATAAATAGTAACTATATTTATGGCTGGTGAAGTCCAGGCACATGTTCATATCTATGATCTCTTTCATTCTTCAGAACAACCATGTTTGGTACATTCCTCCCCTTTTATTTTATTAAAATTTTTACCCAAGAACTATCTGAAAACATTCTCATCATAACAGAGTCAAGCTCTGCTTCAATATTTGGAGTAAAATACAAATGTCTTTTCTTACCCCCTAGATGTGCACCCTATCTCTACCCCAGCCCCACCTCGCACAATATATTCCCCAGAGGTGACTACTGGGGGAAGTTTGGTGTTTATCTTCTCAGACATTAAAAATACAGACTTTTGTTTTACCAAGACAGCCCTTGGAGCTGTAAAGTTCAGTTCCATGTTGGGAGCATCAGGTGGGGACCAGCCCCGGAATAAGCTGACGAGAGAGGGGAGACCAGCTGTTTCTCTCGGGCGGCATTTAGTTGCGTATCAACACTCAGCGTGCTGATTGCAATGAGCTCCATTCAGAATAGGCCTCGGGAGGTGGTCTGCAACACTTTGCAAGCAATTACTATCAAGGCCTAGAAAGTTGTAGAGGGGGATGTGTGTGGTTCTCGAACTCGCCTGTTCACTAAATGACCGTGGCCTCTGTCGTAAGCTTCCATCAGGGTGTGTGGCTGCAGAGCCCAGGGACACAGTCCTTCAGGCCATTTTCTGCCAAAATATTAAAGCCAAAAATATTTACTATCTGGTGCTTTACAGAAAATATTTGCTGACCTCTGATATAAATACCTGCCGTCTAGGGTTGATATAAATGAATTAATATATGTAGAGCTCTTAGGACCATGCCTGATATATAGAGGGTGAGGCAAAAGTAGGTTTACAGCTGTTCATATGGCAAATAATACAATAATTAATAAATAAGGCCCTGGGCGGTGTGGCTCAGTTGGTTGGAGGATCGTGCAGTGCATGGGAAGGTTGTGGGTTCGGTTCCTGGTCAGGGCACATACCTAGTTTGTGGCGTCCCTGGTTGGGGAGCCTGTGGGGGGGACAACCAATTGATGTATCTCTCACACATCCATGTCTCTCTCTCTCCCCCACTTCCTTCTTCTCTAAAATCAATAACAATTTTTAAATAATACAAGAATAAACTGCTTTGCATACTCACAACCGCCACCTTATTTTTGCCCACCCTGTACACGTAGATAGGTAGGGATGTAGATGCGTGTCGGCAACATGCAGTCCCCAGCCACCGTTTAATGCCAGCCTTCCCTCCCCCGGCCACGCGACGGGACCTTCCGTGATGGAGGGAAGGCTTCTGTGCCACATCTGCACGGTCCCGGCAGCAGCCGCCAGCCACTTGTGGCCACGGAGCACCTGACATGTGGCCAGTGTGACTAAAGGAACAGGATTTTCCATCATAGTTCATTATAATTAATTTCCGTTTTAATTTGAAATGCCACATGGGGCTAGTGGCTACCGTGCTGGAGAGCGCTCCGAACCAGGGCCGGTGAGAAAACGCGCGCCTGGCAGACGGTGTTCGCCCCCCTGCTCTCTCCCAGCCTCGATTATGCCCCCACTCACCCCCCCAGGGCCCTGTGCTCTCCCTTTGCTCTTGACCCGCTCCCCTCCTCGGGGCAGGCCCTCTCTCTACCCCCCGAGCCCCCACTCCTCCCCTGCCCGGCCCCTCATCAGACAGGGTCCACTGGCATCCAGGCCTCATCCACGGCCAACTGAGCTGTCGCTGTAAATCAGCCCCGATAATTCGCCATCTGGTCCCAGCCCTTAGCAGGCAGCAGAGGGGGGCCAGGCCAAACGGATCCGGGCTGGAGGCGGGAGGGTAACTGGGCTCTCGGGGCAGCAGCCAGGGACGCTCCATCATTTCCGTGGCTGGCACCAGGAGGCTGTGCCAGGCCCGAGTGGGGCTGCTGAACGCAGAGCAGCCAGGGGCCTGGAGGGTGGAGACGAGCCGGAGCCCGGCTGCAGGTGCCCAGCGCCTGGCAGATGGATGGTGTGGAGGCAGGAACAAGGGGGGGCTGCTGGGGAGCCTCCCCGGGGCTATGCTCCCTGCTTCAGAGGCTTTTTGTTACCATCGCTGCAGCTGTGGGGCCCTCGGCCACTGCAGGGAAGGGCACAGGGGAGGTGGGAGGCAGGAGGCGTTGCTCGAGACTGAATTTTCCATCCAGTGACTGCCCCTGCCCGAGCCAGGCTACCTCGCGGCTGCCAGCCCTGCCCTCCCAGAGCCCACAGCACAGGGCGCCGCGGCCCCCTCCTGGGAGGCCGGCTGGCGGGAGAGGCCTGGGCTTCGGCAGAAGCGCCAGGTTCGCCCTTAGTGAGGACACACAGGGGACCGGAGCTCAGAGCTGACATTGGTATAATTTTTGATTAATAAGTAAGTGCCAAACCCATCCATTCTTCCATGGAACAAGCAGGTGAAACCACTCAGGGAACTGGGCGTCCAGGCCGGGCCTGGCCTCTCAGGACCAGCTGTGTTGTTCGACAAGTGACTGGCCTTCCTCTGGAAAATGAAGGGGTAGACTGATTGGTGACAGCTCCCTACCCCTCCGTGGGCGACTCCGAGCTCCATTCCACACAGTGTCCAGAAGGTCCCCGGCGGGTGAGCCTCAGGTGCCCACAGCGGGGCCTGGGATGGGATCTCAGTCATGGACTGCCTTCCGTTCCTTGTCTCATTCTGCCGGTCCCTTACCTTCAGTCGGGTCCTTGTCTTGGGAAGCTTTTAGGGAAGCCCAGACTAAGACAGTGACCATGAGACATCCTGCCCAGCTGTCTGGAGAGGCTGGGAGGTAATACCCTGTCCACCCGGGACGGGTTTGATTCAGCCCCGCCTGGAGGCCGGAGGGGACCGAATCGCTGGTAGGGACATCAACTGAACCAAATCCCTGCGATGGGTGGTAGCTGGGTTGGGGTGTGCAGAGGGCAGGGACCCCACATTGTGCAGCACCGTGGTGCCCCAAGCTGACAGGAACAGCTGTGGGAGACCTGAATTTCCTTTCTCTCATCAGCACCCCTCTTTGGGTCCATCACTGGGTGAAACCACCCACTGGCAGAGAGAGAACAAACACATCAATGTACTTGGTCCTCATTACGACCAGAGCTGTTACTGATGGAATCGGACCATGCTCTCTGCACCTGCCCCAGGGACTTCTTTTTTCAAAGGAACATAAAAGTAGAGGGGGAAATGGAACAATTCACAGTTATTTTCCATCTCTCCTCACCTGTTTGTCTCATTGAAAATGCCCAACATTCAGCCTAAATTGTCCCAAAGGCCAGGGCCACTTGGGGCCAGCCATGGATTAGGAGCAACAAAGGAAGTGTGGTGGGGTCAGGGGAAGAAGCCAGCTGCTCACAAAGGAAAAGATGGGGCGCATGCATGGCAGACACAGCTGGTTGGCTGCCCAGCCCTCACTTCAACCCCCTTTCCTCCCGCCCAAAGTTACTAAGTCACTACCCTTCCAGCCACGAGTCATGGACATGTGCTGGATAGTTCCTGGGGACAGCTTTTGCTGACCTGATAAAAGATACTTTCCCTTCGCCTCCACCATGGTCCCACCTTCTTCCTGCTGGAAACGCGAGTACTATGGCTGGAACCGCAGCAGCCATCCTGTGCTCATGAGAAAAAGACTAAGGTCATTTCAGACTTTGGAGCTGACATCCGTGAACTTGAACCAGTAGCCTCCTACCTCTGCATTTCCTGTTAGGGAAGAAAATAAGCCTCTCTTTTATTGGACACTGAAATTGGGTTTTGTGATCGTGGCTCCCCGGTCATTCCTCACTGGTACAGTGGCCCAGGCTTTCTTGCCCTTTCTTGGCTCGGTCATGTGTCAGATTCCTTGTGTGCCCAGCCTCTGAGCCCGCTTTTTATCACAGCCATTGCTGTGGGAGCCAGGTACTCATGGCATCCTCTGGCAGCACCTTTCCTGGGCTGGTCCACCTTCTCCCTGTCTCTTCAGTGGCTGCCATGCAGACATAGGCACGTCCTTGGACTTGCAAAGAGGTCAGCACTGCTATGGCATGAGGTAGCCATTGCTTAATGGTGACCAGAAACTGAAGGGCAAATAGCGCTCTCCTACCCCACCCCAGCGCCCACTTTGAGTAGACACTGCTGGAGCACTCGGGCCCCTGCTGTGGTGGCAAGGCACACTTGCTCTCTTTCCTATGTCACTAATACATTTCATAAAATATGCTACTCATGGCCAAGACCCTGTGTTGGACTTTGCTTTGGAAGGGGGGAGGGGAACACAAGCTAAGACCTTTTAGATCACTGAGTGGTCTTGGAGAGCTTGCTCACCCTCTCTGGGCCTCAGTCCTCCATCTGTACAGCGGGTAGACCTTGGACCCCATGCTCTCTGGGGACTCTCCCTCTGTGCATCCCTGTGTCCTGTCTTTGCTCCTAAATGTCAGTATGTCAGCCCCCGAATGAAGGTCCCCCAGGTAGGGCCCACAGCTGCCTCGGCCTGTCCATGGGGGACCGGGTCCAGCATGTCACATACAGTCAGTTCGGGAAGGCAGAGAAGAGCCAGGAGAAAGTGCTAATTACAAAGTGAAGCAAACCAGAGAGAGGGAAAAACCCATCAGGCTGGAAGGTAAATCATGTGAAGGGGGAGAGGATGGGGGTTGCCAGGCGGTGCTGATCCCATTAAATGAGAATGAGCGGGAGTGTGTGGGCCAGCCAGGGGCAGGGATCAAGCACAAAGCCCAGTGCTAATTAGCTGCAGTGGCTTTGGTCACAGGTCACCAAGGGCAGAAAACACTCAGCCCTGCCAGGGCATTGCTGGGGGAGCTGGGGGTGAGGGGAGGGAGGTCATCAGACTGCTGAAGGGCTGGTGGACAGGCAGGAGGCACAGGGCCGGGATCCATGGCTGACCCTCCCTAGCTCTGCTCCTGTGGGCTGCTCAGAGGTGACTCCACGAGCCTGCCCGGAGCGCCCACCTGCACCAGGCTCCATGGTAGAGAGGATGCAGGCCCTGACCTCATAGAGGTCTCAGTCCAGTGTGGAAAGAGCTTCTAGACGGGCTAAGCAGGAGGTGAGGGTGTGCTCACCACTGGGTAACGCTTAAAGAAAGATTTCCAGGCAGAGTGTCCTTTGTATTGAAATCTGGAAGATGTGATCCCTGCAAGCAAAATAAGGGTGACTAGGGAGAGGGGAACAGCGTATGCAAAGGCCAGGAGGCAAGTTAGAGGACGGCAGGTTCAAGAGCCACAGTCCCCCTGGACAGCTCTCCTTGGGCCAGGTGCAGCAAGCCAGTGTTCTCCGGGGCATGGACCTCTGGGCTGCTCTCACCTCTGGGCCTCTGCAACAGCAGAGCTGAGTGGCACAGGGCACGGCCCAAGCTGTGTGCTTGACCTGGGCATGCCACTTAAGATTTTGTTCTGCCCTCTCAAGATGGGACCAAAAGGGAAGATGTCAGGTCACCTCTCCAGGGGGTCAAGTGAAAATGAGGATGTGTCATTCATTTATTTATTCAACAAACATTAAATACCTATGCTGGGTGAAAGAACCACAAAGGTAACTAAATTTTTCCAGGTCCCAGATCTCCCTGAGTCCTCAGCACTACAGAGATAGATACAAAAATAATTACAGAAAACCTCCCGAAACAGGAGTTTATTTCTGCCTCATGTTAATCAATTATAGAAGTATGCAGCCGAGGTCTGGTGTGGTGGCTCTATACTTCTGTAAGACTCATCCTCTTATCTTACTCCTTTACTCTCCTCCACACATATTTCCACTGTGTGGTCCAATACGGCTGCTGGAACGCCAGCCATCTCATCCACATTCCAGCCAGCAGAATAGAGGAAATGAGAAAGAGAAGGGTGTTCCTCACTTTAAGGACACCTCCAAAGACTTGTCTACACTGCTTCAGCTTATGTCCGATTTGTTAGAATTGAGTCAAATAGCCATACCTACTCACAAGATAGGGTGGGAGTATAGACTTTATTCCAGGAGCCTGTGTGCCCAGCAAAGAATTAAGGATTCTATCTCCAAGGAAGATGGAGAATGGAGATATTAAGGACATCTTTCAGTCTTTGCCACAAATCAGAAATCTTGGCAAGGATGGCAGAATTCTGAGGTAGAAATTTTCACCATTCCATCCGCTTGGGCCCAAGGGGACTCTGATATGTGACCTCTACGCAGATTGTTGCTAGGGACTAGAAGACTGGATCTTGTAGGCTCTGGGTTCCACAGCAGACTCCACTGGCCAACATGCTTTTTCTCTTTTCCCCTCAAATATTACTCCCCAATAAACCTTTTGCGTTCCTGACTCTGCGCCTCCAGGAGCCTGGCCAGCAGGGAGCGCTGCAGACACTGGGTCACTGCAATCTGCTGGCCGCCCTGCCTCCCGCCAGTGCTCTGGGTCAGGCTTGGAGCAGCTTCTTGTAGGTGCAGCCCTACAGCTGTCCCCTCTGCCTGAGCCCTGCTATGTTTTGCGTACTCACAACTGTAAAGCTACTCGTGCCCATCCCTGTATTATTGTAGCGTGTCTCTCACTTTCAGCCCAGTGCTTCTCTGATGCCACAGATGCGTTTCCCATGCTTGGTGCTCAGGGCCTGCAATCAGGACGTGCAGGCCACCCTCAGCCAATGATAATTGGCAGTGGCAGCGAATGATAATTGTCTCCCTTTCATATCCCTGGTGCACAGCGCCGAGACATGTTCCTTAGGGCTCCTGAGACCTCCCCTAGGGACCATGCACCGGTTGCCTGCAGGGGTGGCCAGTCCCACACGCAAACTTGGGTAGGCTCGCCTCCATGTCTCCCTCTCTCTCCCTCCTGCCCGTAGGACCACCTCCCAAGGAAACTGCCCGGAGCCAGCCCCTGTCTCAGGCCACTCTCAGGGCAACTCTGCCAAGACAGAAGGGGCAGGGAGGCCTTGCTCTCTCCGTCCCACCTCCCCTCAGCGATCAGGAACCGCCCGAGGAGCACCTGACCTGAATTCAGAAATCCAGGTTCAAATCCTGGTTCTGCTGCTTTTCAGCTGTGAGTCCTTGGGCTTACCGCTGCGTGCACCCCTGGTCTTGTCGGCACGTTGGCCTTAGGCTCCCTCGCACCCAGCCCCAGGGTGCTGCCTTCACTGTGTTCTCTATGGGGGAGCCCCAGGGTGGTGCCGCAAGTACCCGCTTACACCACAGGACACAGTGAGCAGGTGGGTGCATAGAGCGTGTGCTGGGCACACAGTAGGAGCTTAATAGAGATTACTTCCCTTCCTTCTTCCCTGAGTCTGGGGCTCCCCTCAGGTCAAGAGATCTGTATATCTCATCCACTCAGAACTTGCTGAGGGCAGGGCCATGTCTCTCTCAGACTGGGGCTCCCTGAGGACAGGGCTGTGTCTTCTTCAGATTGGGGCTCCCTGAGGACAGGGCCATGTCCCCCCTCAGATTAGGGTGTTCAGGTGCAGGGCTGTGACCCAACCCCCCCAGACTGGGGCCTCTGGGCACGTGTTGGGAGCTGCCTTGTTTCTTCCTACAGCCTGTCACCGCCCGGATCCTGGCCCGCCCGCCCTGGCCATGTTCCAGTCTTGCCCAGATGATGGATGTTTTCTCCCAGTGCCTGCGGACCCTGCTTTCCCTGCTGCACCCCCCCCCCCGGCCCCAGTGCATATGGACATGTTGCATTGCACCAACTGCGAGCTCACTTTGGTGGTTAAGAGGAACACGATGCTGCAAGCAGAGTCACCCGGGTTACAAGGTGGAAACCACTGATTTTACCCGGAGACCAACAGGGACTCTCCTTTCCCGGCACAGCCAGGTGCACAGGCTGGCACAGGCGCCTGGGGAGCTGGGTGGCAGGGCTCCCCTGAGAGGCGCCTGGTTCCCTCTGGGTCTCCCACTCCCTTAGCAGACAGTTGCCTGGGGAGGACAGTGGCCTTTGCAGGGAGGAAATGAAATCCCTCCACAGGCAGGTTCACTAACAGGCATCGGGACCCAGAGCCGCAGCTCTGTTCCCTTGCAAATCAGAGGCTGCTGCAGGAACAGCGTCCCAGCCTGGGGACCGGAGCAGGGGAGGTTCATGGGGCCAGTGCCAGGCCAGCAGCCACCCCTCTGATCACAGACCCCTCCCTGCAGACCGCTCCACCCACCCCAGTCCCAGCAGAGGACCTGCCTGTCCATTGTGAAGAAAGCACGATCCTCAGGTGCCCAAGGTTTCCGATCACTGCTGCACTTTTTATATTCATTCCCTCCTTCCTTTCTTCTCACGCCCTCTCTCTTCCCCTCCTCCTTTCCGTCAATCTCTGAGCAGGGACTTTGTGATTTTGTGACAGTGCTCAGGCCTGGAGAAACAGCAAACAAGGAGACAGGACCCACCGTCGTGGAGCCTTTATTCTAATAGGAGAGACAGGTGGGAAATGATTACGGGAATATTAGTAAATGCTGTAGTGGTTGTGGTGGATGTTACACAGGAAAAGTACCGGTGCCGCCCCTAATCTGGGGTTAAGGCTTGAAGTCACTATGCATCAGGAGTTGTCACCATTCATCCACTCATTCATTCACTCATTCATTCATTCACTCACTACTTACTGAGCACCCACAATTTGCCAAGTCCTGTTGCCTGGGTGGGAAGAAAGCTCATGGCCAGGTGGGAGAGAGATGGTGACCACTTCAGACAGTAGACGGTTTCAGCAGCACCAAACTCCAGGTAATCGCTGTGCTTTAGAGACTTCATAGACTTCATTCCTTATAACCATTCTGGGGTCACTTATTCTCAGCCCAGGTGAGGAAACCCGTCTCCAAGGGGCCACAGAATGAGTCTTTTGAACCTTGGTGCTGCCCAGCAAGCTTGGGGTAAAGAAAATATAAATCCCAGCAGGTCCCAGGAAGCCTGTGTGAACGTGCTGGTGACCGTCCGCCTCACGGGTGACAGTCAGCTGGGACAGGGCCTGGCAACTCGCTCCCAGTGGAGAGGCGGCTGGTCTGGTCTGCAAGGGCTGTGCAGCTGCTGAGCCCACCTGCGTTTCCCGGCCCAGCAGAGGCCACCTCTTTCCTCGATAGTGACAATTCCTGAGGTCTTCAGGGGAAATCATTTTAAATGTAATGATTTCTTTTTACATATGTCTATTGACTTTTCTCCACCTTCTATTGGCATTTTCAATACCAAGCCAGCAGAGCAGCCAGTTACAGCAACTCCAAGCAAATGAGGTTATACCTACCTATCTCCACTGCTTTCTGCTTCCAGAGCGGGAAGGGGGGGGCGCCCCAGTCTGTCTGGGCTCACCCTGGGGGCACGCGGCTTTGCAGTCCCTTCCTTCTTCCTGCAGGCCCTGCCTCTTTCAGAGTGCCCCATTCAGGGGGAGGAGAAGCCACAGACGCAGGACTCAACTCACAGGTTTCCCTTGTGCTGCTCCAGGGCGTGGGTGGGATGAGGGCAGGACAGGTGAGGCCACTAAGTCAGGTGTCTCACCCGGGAACTTAAATTAGCCATGGTCAGGCCTGACAATGTCTGCTGTGCGCTAGGACGTGGGGAGGTGCAGGAATGAGGCTGCAGGGGCTAATCTGTAAACCAGGGACGTGGGGAAGTGGGGACATTGCCCTGGGCACCAGGTATTTCGGATCTGTGACTGCTCACCCCTCTGGGTCGGCCTGTTTGGATTTCTGAGCTGGTGGCGAGGATCCCTGTCCTCTTCTGCCGTCTAGAAAGTCGGTGTCCCCCCACATCCCTCCAGTGCACACCAGTGCACTACCAACATCTGCAAGTGTTTTTAGTTAGTTATTTTGGCTGAGGGCTTTCCTGGGCCTTTGGAGCCTTTTCTTGTGTTGAAATCCGGGGGATAAGGCCCCGGCTCCCTCACTCCAGGTGCTCAGAAGTTCACGGTGCACATGCCTCACTGGCCCCAAGAGCTCCTGGGAGGATTCAGCCCCAGCTGGTGACTTGTCCTTCACTGCAGACGGCTTGGCTTCCTTCCCTTCCCTACCCACTCCCGGCCCTCTTTCTGAGGCTCCTGGGTCAGCTCCTCAGTAAGCTACTTGTATGTAAGCCCTGACTCAGGCCTGTGTGGGGAGAACCCAAGTGAACAGTGGCATCATTAAGTGCGTGGATTCAAATCCCACTTCTGCCACTTAGACCTTGGGCCAGTGACTTAAGCTCTCTTTGCCTCAGTTTATTCACCTATAAAACGGGCATAATGATAGACCCTATCTCAGAGTTGTTTTGAGATTAGGTGAGCGACTATACGGATCCGATGTGTGGCAAATACCCAAGTGTGATCACACCATGAACCCCACCCCAAGGTCAGGGGCTCCCAGCTTTGCACACCTGTTGTGCACTATTGCTTATTCTGGGAGGGGGCGGAGCGTCTGGTACTATTTACGGAATCCAATTCTTGTCCTGACTCCGACCCAGGTGTTCCTGACCTCGGCTCCGCCTCCACTCCTGACCACAGGTTCTCTTGGGAGTCTGGGCTCTTGTTCCCAGCCTGGCCTGGCACCTGCCCCCACACTGCAGGGCTGCATTTTCTGACATCATGGCTGTGGCTAGGCAGGGGAACTGAGACACTTCCCAGGTGACCCCCACCCTCTGTGTACAGGCCAGGGCCGTCAGACCTGGGGTGACCTCTTCATATCAAATGAGTCCAATTCTCTGGCGAGGGCGCCAACAAGAGGCCCAGGGCAGCCTCTCTTAGGACTGCAATTTCCAATTAGCCCCTGTTCTTTGAAAAGAGTAAAATGCGACACAAATGTGAGTTGTTAATAAAAACAATTAATCTTATTGGAGTTGTGCTTGTGGCCTTTGGGGCCTCTCCTTTCCCCTTGATGGAGGCAGAACAAGAGAAAACAGTCCTGGAAGGAAGTGGATCAGGATTCTAGTCCCTCCTGTTGCCAACTCACTGCGTGAGCTTGGACAAAGCACGTCTTTTGGGAGAGTCCCTGTATCCTCATGGATAAAATGAGGGTTTTAAAGTTCCCTGACATCTCTGACTCCAACACAGACCTCACTGAGGACTGTAGGCAGGGGCCAGACATTTAACACCTACTGTGTGCCTAAGGATTTTCACCCATGGGCTCCTTTATTCCCCACATGACCCTGTTATGTAAGGATTGCCCCCCGGTGTATAGATGAGGATGCCAAGGTTGGGGGGAAGTCAGAAAACTCCCCTAATGTCTCGACTTATCAACAGTGGAGCTGGGGGGGTGCCTATGTGTGTGTCCATGTGCACACGCAGTGTTTGTGGGTGAGTGCTCACATATATGTATGTCTATGTGTGTGCATGTATGTATCTGTTGGAGTGCAGATACGCTTGTGCATGTCGAGTCCACGCGTGTGTGTGCAGACGTGTGGCATCTGATCAAGTCCAGGCTCCACCGAGATGCTGCCTCCCCTCCTGCCTTGCTCCCCTCCTTCCTTTGTCTCTAGGCAGAGCCACCCGAATTGGTTTTCTTTTGAAATGAAAACAAAGCCTGTTCTTCCCAAATTCCTAGTGCCTTCACCTGCTGAAAAATCCATATAACCATTAGCCGGGTCTGCGGGAGGAAAGCAAGCCCTGGGACCCAGAGATGGCTCTGCCAAGGGAGGTTGTTCTCCTGCCCTGGTTAAAAATTCAGAAGGAGCATCGGCATATGATATGAGGCGCAGTCTTTTACTAAAGAGATTTAATGGCCCACAATTCAATTTGAACTGAAAGAATCCCCCCAATGACTCCTTATAAAGTCTTCGAGCACCAAGTCAATATCTATGGGGCTGGTAAGGAGCGACTATCGATTAGCTGTCTCTGTCAATGACCATTACGGGCCAAGGAGGTTGGAGGGGAGTCATGCGCTCAGTTACTTGGGTGGCACCTCATAAAATGGGCACATATTGACCAGCTGCAGTGCCTTCCAGGCTGGAATGGAGTAGGGCTAATGCAGGGCCTGAGAGCTAATCAAATTTCCTGGGATCCCACTGGGAGGAATGAGTCCCAGGCCTTTCTCTTACCAGGGGGCACCTAACAGGGGCTGGAAGCCACATTTCTAACCTTTTCAAGCCGAAAGATCCTCAAGTGCCAGGTAAAACCTGATCTTACAACTCTTGGAGTTTCTACATTCTAACCAGCAGATAGTTCCTAAAAGAAAAGAGAGAAGTGACCATGATACGTCTGATTTGGCAACCCCAGCCATACAGGACTGTAACAGGGTTCCAGAGTAAGAAGAAAGGGTGTCTGGGCATTTAAAGAGTCCTCATGATAGAAGTCTCTGAGTGAAAATCCGCTCACTATCCAACTAGGAGCACTCCAGGCCCTCACTCAGAACCCGTCACTCTTGCTTTATATGCACGGTTCTAATAAACTTGATTTTTCTGGTCTCGCATGACATTTTAGTACTAGAAAACAAAGAAGATTTGAGTGGGTAAGGGAGCTCTCTGCGAAAGGCCGTCACCCTATCAGCTGCAAGAAGAGCTAAGGCAAAGAAACTGTAAGCCAGAGTAGGGTGGGTACTGAGCCGTGGACCTACTCAGGGCCAGAGCAAGCAGTCCTACCCTCGGGAGTCTCTCTGTGAGTCTGTGCTTGGGCTGCCAAAGCAAAACACCATAGACTGGGTGGCTTAAACCGACATGTATTTTCTCACAGTTCGGGAGGCTAGAAGTCAAGGTCAGGGTGCCAGCAGGGTTGGTTTCTGGGAGGAGGACTCCTGGCCTGAAGATGGCCATCTTCTCACCGTGTCCTCACAAGACCTTCCCTCTGTGTGCACATGGAGAGAGAGAAAGACCTGGGCTTTCCTTCTTTTGATAAGGAAACCAGTCCTACCAAATTAGGGACCAATGCTTTTGACCTCACTTAACTGTTCTATCCCCTTAAAAGTCCCTATCTCCAAATACAGTCACATTCGGGAGTTTCGGTTTCAGCATATGAATTCCAGGGGGGCACAGTTCGGTCCATAACAATCCCCCAAAGTCTGCCATGCCCAGCACAGGACAACAATTGATGCTCATGAAGAGCTATCAAGACAGCAAGGAAATAAGGGATGCGTTTTATAAAGATTCACCTTCAAAAAGAAAAGAATATTTGCTATAATGGTGGTTTTTAAGGGAGAGAGCTCCTTTTAAAAACAGTATCACTCCTGTCAAATGTAGGTGTGTTTTTGTTTTTTTCCAGGGTCCTGACAGAATTGTTAAGAAATGTCACCCTCAAATTAGGATCATTTGAGAACAGGTTAAAAAGGGCTGTTTACAAAGGTGTGTGCAGACAGAAAAACCACAAAGGGGGAGCACTGTAGCCCAGGCTGATAAGGGCGGGATATTCCTGCCCTGGACCTGAAGCCCAGGTCCCTGAGACCCCAAGACAGGGAAGACTGCGAGCAGAGGGCTGTCCAACCAGAGCCTTAGCTCCCGGGGTTCAAGCAGACCCCAGCAAGGAGGCTGAGGGAGATGGAGATCTCCCCGTCTTCCCTCCCATCTCCTATAGGGCTCCCCATGGGCTAAATCCGCCTGGAATCCAGGCAGTAAGTTTGCCTGTGGGCTGAGAGCATTTTTTTTTTTTTGCCTCCTGGGATGGAGGGTGGAGAGTGACCCTGGAAGAGTCAGCCAAAGAACGCCCCGGTTTCTTACCTTTTCCAAGGTGTCCCTGGCTCTGCCACAGTCATCCTGCGCACCCCACTGCAGACTGGGTGCTGTGGCTGGGGGGTCAGCTGTCTCCTCCCCACCACCCCAGCTCTGGCCCTGTTGCATCATCTCCCTCAAGACAAGAGAGGGGGAGAACTCACCGAAAGTTTCTCCCCAGCTCCAGCCCGCGGCGTGCCCCCAACAAAAACACAGGTACAGTCCCCCTTTTCCACTAGGAGGCTGGGAGCTCCGGCCTTGACTGAAGCCCCGCCCCAGCCCCGCCCACTCCTGGGCACGCCCCGCCCCCAGCCCGCCTACGCCCCGCCCCCGCCTCCAGGGCTGGAAAGAACCGAGGCGGCCCCGCGGCTTCTGCACCTGCGCTCCCTGATTTGCACCAAAGGGCCCTAATTAGCACGTCCCAGGCTGTGATTAGGCTTCCAGAGGAAGCGGGCCAAATGCCATTAATTATGGATGCGATCTTAAATTATTCACTGGGAATGTTTTCTCCTTGATAGGCTCTTTTCATCTCCACTAACTTTTTGTCACATCCAAGAATAGATCCAATTAGGCCCCCCAAAGCAGAAGTTTGTTATGTTAAAGAAAAGGTAAACTGGCAAAATTTCCAAGGCTGCCAAAGGTAAAATTAATCACTTTTTTCCCCCCCTCCCCAATAATGGTGTTGATGGTGACCAGGAAGCAGCCAAAAGGGGAAAGCTGTGGTGCCCGCCCCTCCCTGTTCTTTCCCCAGATCCTTGGTCCACCGGCTCTTCCATGGCACCTTGCTCTTTCCCCATCCCCCGTTTATTTTTATTTTTTCATTTTAATTTTTTCTATTACAGTTCACATTCAGTGTTATTCTGCATTAGTTTCAGGTGCGCACACAGTGGTTGACAGTTCTTGCTCATTCTTGTGGGAACCAGATGGGGGTATTTTAGGCAGGTTCCACAGAGGCAGGTTTTGGGCTGAGGGTTCCAGTGCAGAGGAAGTATTTAGAAAGCTGGGAAAGAGTGGGGGAAGCAGGGCAATTAAGGCGAGGCAGGGGGCAATCCAGGCAACGTCCCAGCCTCAGCCTGGGCCTGCAGGAGCTCTGGAGTATAAGTGACACCTGTGTCCCTAAGGCAGCTGAGCTTTCAGACCCCTGCCAGTCAGTCCCTGAACAAGAGCTGCCGTGGGCTGGGCTGGAGGGGCTGTCAACTCCCAGGCGCCAGCCTGCTGACTTCAATCGAGCACTAAGCAGTTGTTGGGCGAGAATACTAGGCATGAGCCATAAAATCAAAGTAAAAGCGGGTGACAGGCCACGCAGAACTGCCATCTCTGTGCAAGGGGGCTTGACAGGGCCACAGAAGGCAGAAGAGGAAGTGGAGAATGACCCTGCTTCAGGTCCCAGAGTTCAGTTGCCTGTGGTGCCCCCCCACCTTGCAGATGCTCTGAGCGCCCCTGTGGACCCAGCACTGTGCCCTGTGCTGTGGCAGAGACAAAGCTAATTCAGTCGGTGTCGGTGTCGGAAACTGGTCTCACACAATGAAGAGAAAAGCTTGAGGGTTTCCAGATTAAAACCAGAGACGCAGTTGCAAGAAGGGTTTATAAAAGTGAACTTGAGTAGGGCTCAGGAGGGTGGGGAGGAAAAATAACGCTTCCTTATACGCAGTGCCTTATACTTTATGGAAAGCACTCTACTATCTGTTTCTCATTTAAGTCTTGAAATAGGGCCCTGAGGGGCTATAGTAGCCCTATTTTACAAATGAGAAAAGTGGACGCTCAGAAAGGTCACGGGCTGACTTGTCAGTTGCTGCTTGGTGAAGTCACACCTCGAGTTCACGGCTTTGGGCTCTGAGGCCTGTGTTCTCTCTACTGAGCCACACTGTCTGCTACCATGTCACAGGGGAATAAAATAGTCTCTCTGTAGAGGAATCCAGGCCTGAAAGCAAACCCCGAGTGGAAGTGGCTGCCCATCCAGGCTTTTAGAGTGGTTGGGAGCCATGCAGGAGGCCTGAGGGCCATCAGCAGACATGACAGGGGAAACACAGGAGGCTAGGAGCCTGCCGTGTGCTCGGGGCAGGAAGGACACTCTCTGGTCAGAGAACTGGCCAGGGCAGGCTGCTCCTCGTGTCCCAGAGAGGCCAGAGCCCAAGGGCGGCATCTCTCAGCCCCAGATGCCTAAGGACAGTGCTGCCCTAGGACAGTGGCTCTCCCTTCTGTCCCATCTTGGCTCCGAGTGAAATCAGGGAAAGACAGGATGTCTGTCCATTTCCCCAGACAGGTAGTAAGCGTTTCCTATGCATCAGGACTGGAACCCAGGCTCCCATGTACTACGATCGGGGTCCTTTAAATTTGCCCACAGAATCATCATCGGTGTTCCTCCCTCCAGAAGTTAGAGCCAGGTTCCCTCACACGAGGGCTGAGCTCAGTGATTTTTTTCCTGGTTAATAGAACGTGGTGGGAGTGATGCTGTGTGGCTTCCAAAGCCAGGTCATAAAGACATGGCCACTTCACCTGCCTCTCTCTCTCTCTGCCTCTCTCTCTCTCATAGCTCACTCTGGGGGAGCCCGCACACTGTGAGGCACTTGTGCCAGCCTGAAGGAGGCCCAAGTGTGCAGGAACCGTGCTGGAAGCCGCTGCCCCACATTTCTGACCCAGAAACCATGAGGAATATTTACTGTTGTCTTCATTTCTAAGCTTTAAGGTAGTTTGTTAAGCAGAGTCTCAGGACCCCACTGAGAAAGGGCCTCTTGATTCTACCTAAGGCACATATCAGCCCAGTGTTGCAATAAAAAATACAGCAAAATCTGAATCCGGAGGCTTTAGAAAGTATTGGGCAGCTTTGCTGAAGTTTCCCTGGAAGGGGGAGGAACAAGGTGGGGATCACATCTCACAGCAGATGCTAAAATGCCTTAAAACCGCTGTTATTTTCTTCCTTCTGGACAACGCTCCCCACATGTCTGCCTTTTCCCAAAACTCCAGCTCACCTGTGACAGGCCTCCCAGTGCTGACCTGGGCAGCATGGTCCCAGTGCCCCCCACCTGTGACCCATGTCCCATGTCCAAGCACGCTGGGAAGTGGGGACAGCTGTGATCCTTTAATAAGCTGGTCCTTGTCACAGCAGTGAGAGCAGCAGTGGACAAACATGTGAAATCAGCAAGTCCTGATGGTTGGGGGTCCCTGGAGCTTTACCAAGGGGAAAATGAGGACAGACAGATGTGGGAAAGACGCCAGGAGGGGGAAAGGGCATTGCTGGGTGGGACTTCAGGCTGTGCAAGGGCACAAAACACACAGCACAAGAGAGGGCAGTGTGCTTCTGGTTGGTGCCTGTGGCTCCTGTACAATAAGAGAGCTCTAGGATTCAGAGGTTCCAGCCCACCTGACAGGGCGGTTTGGGGTTCCTGGAGCAACTCGAGCTTGCCCTGACCTTGGATTGACTTTCCCTTCATGGAAAACATCCCCATCTGGGGTTCAGTTTGGTCACTGAATAGTGGTGAGGGCTTTGCTCAGCAAGTTCACCTCCCTGGGCCTCAGTTTACTCCTCTGTAAAAGAGGAGGCTGCAGAGCATCATGACTCTCAAACTTTCATTAGTGGGAAGAGCTGGTTAAGTGCTGATTCCAGGGCCTCACCTCCAGAGGTGCTGAGTGCTCAGAGCCAAGGCAGGGCCTGAGAACCTGCATTCTAACACGAGTCCCAGGTGCTTGGGCTGCAGGTAACCCTCCCATTTTAGTACCTTCCTAAACTGTCTTGATGCTAAGAATCACCTGGGAAGTTGTGAAAAACACAGCGTCCAGATCCCTCCCCTAGAGGTGCTGGTCCAGGGAGCCTGCAGAGGACAGTGATTCTTAAAGAGCGGTTCCAGGAGTAGGCACACCTGAGGATCTGTTGTACATGCACTTTGTCAGGCCCCACACTAGAGCTGCTGAATCAGAAACTCTGGGGGTAGGCCCCCCATTTGTTTGAACAAGTTCTCCAGGTAAGTCTGACCCCTGCTAAAGTAAGACATCCACTGGCCTAGAGTTTGCCTTGCTTAGCAGCGCTGGCAGGTGGTTCTTAGCATTGAAAAGGTTGGGAAGCCTTGCAGCCCAGGATGGCCAGCTCCTGGTGCCCGAGGTTCCCAGAAGGCCTGGGTCCTCCCCAGCTTGCCTCCAGGTCTCTCCAGGAAACGCTGTCCAGGAAACGGCCAGTATTTCCACTTTATAAGCAAATAATACTCAGAAGAGCCAGGGATCAGGTATTAAAACCCCCACCCTACAACGTGCACACACCTGGCCTCCCTCTGCTGCCTGAGAAGTGAACACCCTGGAGGAACTTCCTGAACCTGGAGGCCAAGTTTACCAAGAATGCGGCTGGGTCAGCAGGTCCACTGCCTTTTATTAATTCATTCCCGCCAGCTGACATCTCATTTTCTGGAAGGTGACCTGTGGAGCCTGGCCCCAGCCTCTCACCTCCTGCTCCCCTGCTCCTTCCTCCCTACCTGGCAGGAAGTCCTACGAAGAGTGACAAGGAGATTAGAGCAGCACTGGGCCCACCGGTCATCGGGAAAATGAAGTGTGCTGTGGCCGGTGTGGCTCAGTGGGTTGGGTGTCATCCATGCACTGAAAGGTTGCCAGTTCGATTCCGGGTCAGGGCACGTGCCCAGGTTGCGGGCTCGATCCCCCGTGGGGGGCGTGCAGGAGGCACCGCTCTCACATCGATGTTTCTCTCTCTTTCTCCCTCTCCCTCCCTCTCTCACTAAAAATCAATTTTAAAAATCTTAAAGAAAAATGAAATGCGCCCTTGCTTCCCTTTCAGCACAGTGTTGAATCCTGAGGCAGACCCATTGTCTCAAGGCTGTGACAGAAAGGGAGAGGGATGGCTCCCTCTCCTGTGCTCTCAGTACTGTGGCCCCAGGAGACCTTCTCTCCTTTCCCTTCCTCACGGGGGCCCTGAAATCCCACACCACTGCGGCATTTCTCCCATCCTCTCTCCTACACTCACACACACACACACACACACTATTCATCCATCCACCCACTCACCCAGCATTTACATATTGAGCATGTTCTGTGCCAGATGATGTGCTAGAGGCTGAGATGTTTGGATTGACTAGGACCTGGAAGAATATTTGAAGCCTTGTCAGGCAGAGCTTGACCCTAGTTGCTTCGGTAGAGCTGCCCAGTGGCTGATGAGGAGATCCCATAGGTAGAAGGGATGGGCCTTTGGAGGAAAAAGTGAGAAAATGCATTGGGGAAAAAAACTACACAAAAAAAACTTGTTTGACTTCAATTCAACTTAGAAACATGTTTATTGAGCAGTTACTGTGTTCCAAGAGCTTCACTAGGGCCTCCAGAGAGGCAGTTTACAGTGTGACCTGCATATTTCAGGGGGTGGGGTGGGATGGGGTGGGCAGTCAGTGGAGTTCTTACCTTTTCTGAGTGGCATCATGGTATTGGGGCAGAGCCCTGGTGCAGCATCAAAAGAATGAAAACTAGTCTGGCAGGTTCTCCACCTAGCTGTGACCTTGGAGAAGTCACCTTACCTCTGAGCCACCTATCTTCTGCGGTGGGGGGAGGAGTTCTCTGTAGAATGGGAGTCTTTATAAAGCCTGTTGGTTAAGGACAGATGAAATAACAATCGTGGCTGCACCTGCCGACTGTCGAGAGCTGTAGCTATCTAGTCATTCCGCAAATATGTATTTGGCACCTACTATCTGCCAGGCACGATTTCACTAGGGATCCATGAACACAATAGAGAGAAACCCCTGGCTTCAAGGAGCTTCCAGTGGGGGGTGGGGGGGGGGTGGATGATGAATAAACTAATAGTGTGTCCATGATGTCCAATGCTCTGGAGAACAGTAAAGCAGGGTGAGGGGGTTAAGAAGTACTGAGGGAAGGGGGTGCTGCTATTTTATATAGATTGGCTAGAGAAGGCTACCCCTACATGACATGTGGTGCTTGAGAGGGAGCTGAAGGAAGCGGGAGGAAATCACAGGGTTATCTGGGGGAAAGAGCATGCCAGGCAGAGGGACATGCAAGTGCAAAGGCCCTGTGGTGGGCGTTTGCTGCAAAGAGCATGGGGGTTACTGATGAAGGGACAGCCAGTTATTAAATTTCAGGAATTTTGACAGCCACTGTTAAACACAACCATTGTTTATAATTATATAAACATGATTAAATATTATTACATCAAAAAGAAAGGTCATAAATATTTAAAACCCATCACTCCCTAATTATTTAGCTACACTTTACTATGATCCAAGCTCTTCAGGTTATGTGCATGTGTTGTGGGCACACAGTGGCAATACTGTATAGTGGAGTGCCAGCCCTGGGCCTGCAGCCCCTAGAGGGCTAGTGACAGTGATAACAAGTATATTCATTGCCTTGTAAAACTCTCCTAAGAACCCTACTGGTAGACAAGGTTATCATCCTTGTTTCATGGAAGGGGAATCTAAAGCACAGAGAGGTTTAGAAACCTGTGCAAAGTTGCACAGCTAGTAAGTAGCAGTCTAAAGTTGAGCCCAGGCCTCTGGCTCGAGCCTGCACTGTTAACCACAGTGACACTAAGAGAGATGAGGGCCCTGGGCTCACAGAGCTGATGCTGTGCCGGGGACAACAGATATGTCTGGGCCTTGAAGGATAGATGGCATTGTCCCTGAAAGGGAAGGGGGTCAGAGGAGGGTGTTCCAGGTGACAGGATCCGCAAGGACAAAGATCCGGTGGGGGGAGAGAAGAGGAAGTGTTCAGGGAACAGCCAATGGCCCCGTTTGGCTATGTTGTTCCACACCTGGCCAAGGTCCTTACCCACCGTGGAGAAGCCTGCCTTTGGGTTCCTCAAAATAACAACCTTCCAAAAGTAATTTATCTTCAGCTTTGTCTGTGTCGAATACTTCTTTGCTCAGTGATTCCTATTCTACTCAAGGTGGTGGTAAATTGAATTAGTTCTCTGAACACAGAGATTAGAGAAATTGCGCATGTGTGCCCGCGTGCATGTGTGTTGTGGGAGGCAGCAGGGAGGGGCCTGGCGGAGGGCACCCAGCTTGGGATCGAGCATCTTCCTCAGGTCAGTTTGATTATCTGCTTTGAGCAAGGGCTGGTGGGAGGGCTGGGGAGGGGGAATGGCTGTGCATGGATGTCCCTGTCACTTTCTCTCGTAGCTCAGAATCTGCTGTGCCAGTCACCTCATGGGGTTAATGTGACAGTGACCATCTCTGGGTCAACTGTTATGTTATCCAACAACTTGTATCTATGCGATAAATCCCTGCTATGATGAATTGCTCTTTCTGAACTCTGAACAGAGACCACCCTCTATGCAGGAGGAATTTCATCTTTCTAGATAAGCCTGTTGGCCTCTTTTATCTGCTACTGTGAACTATATAACCTAACTATGGCCTCTGAGAGATTACATCCTGTGAGTTTAATCCTGCTCTGTGAAATGGGTTACAGAAAACAGAAAGGCCCGATGGAAATTTCCATTGCTCTTAGACAAGATGATAGATATCCTTTTGTTTCCCTGGAATGAGTACTGGTAGGAGAAGCCCAGAGACTCCTGTTCTCCAGAAGGTTCCAGAGGTTTGAAAGGTCTTGAGGGCACTGGCTACACTGGCAAGAAGCACAAGATCTCAGAACTGAAGATTCATGTCTGAGAGATAAACGAACTCAGGCGGCTTGAGAATAGCAGAGGAAACAACAGAAATAAGCACACTGCATCCAAGGTGGCCCAGTGGTGGGGAGACGGGGTGCATGTGTCTGGAGGCTGAGCGTGGAGGGGCTCCCTGCCTGAGGATCAGAGTGGACCCTGTTGCCCATGCAGTTACTGGGGGTTGCCGGTTCTGGATCTAAGAGGCCTGCCAACCTCCCCCAAATCAGAACCCTTAGCTATGATGTACTTTCCTTTTGGTCTGGGCTACTGGAACATTCAGAGGTAGAAATCAGTGTTCGGATAGTGATGGGACATTCCAAGTTCCTGACATGCCTATTTGTTAGCAGCTCTGTTTTTGACCCTTGTTAAGGTTCTGCAAGGAAAAAAAAGACTGGAGGCAATATATAATACTAAAACAGTAGTGCCACTCAAAATCAATCCTTGCCTTCAAAGAGTGGACCTCTCTGGAGCCCCAGTGAAGAACCACACGATTAGTACAGGGGCCTTTGCTCCCCTCTGAGTGGTGTGTGGCTCTCCCACCTTTAGGACCCCCTGCTTCCCTCAGACTGATCTTCATATAGTTACTTTAAGTCCATATCCCAAACAGTTCTAGCCTCTTCACATTTTTAGGCTCTATCCCATCCAAGGCAATCCATCTACCCATCTCTCTACCCATCTCTCCATTCTTCCATCCATCCATCCATCCATCCATCCATCCATCCATCCATCCATCCATCCATCCATCCATCCATCCATGTATCCATCCATCCATCCATGTATCCATCCATCCATCCGTCCATCCATCCATCCATCCATCCATCCATCCATGTATCCATCCATCCATGTATCCATCCATCCATCCATCCATCCATCCATCCATCCATCCATCCATCTCTCCATCATCTCTCCAACCACCCACTCATCCCTCCCTCCCTCCACTCTCTTAGCAGACATTGAGCACTCTTCCTCTGGGCTAGGAATGAAGCTATAGGATGCGCAGGAATGGGACCTGCCTTCCAGCAGACTTTGCACCCAGGAGGGGAGAAGATTTGCCTGTGGGTAAGTTCCAGAGGTGTCAGGACGGCTGGGAGAAGAGTCAATACAGGGTTCAGAGTGAGGAGGGAGCGTGCACTGTGGGGCCAGGCTGTCTGGGTTTCCAATCCTGGCTCTACCACTTAACAGACACGTGGCCTCGGGCCAACTGCTTTACTTCTCTGTGCCTCAGTCTCCTCATGTGTTGGTGGCGTCCATTGTACCTACCTTAGGAGGTTATTGAGCCGTCATCTACTGTGTAACGAGGCACTTCAGGCACTTCATTACGCCTCCTGATTTGGGGGGTCAGTCACCCAGGCAGGGCTTGGCTGCTTGGTACTTTTGTTCTCCATGGTGTCAGCCAAAGTCACTCAGAGGTTATTCAGCTGGCCTGGAGGGGACTGGAGGGGACTGGAGGGGCCTGGAGGGCCTCACTCATGTGCCTGGCACCTGAGCTGGCAAGGCTGACAGTCTGGGTCCAGCTGGGACTGTCCACTAGGGAGCTCGGATGTGGCCTCTCCAGCGGGGCTGTCTTGGGCTGGTCAGACGTCTCACGTGGTGGCCCAGGGCTCCCGAAGAGACTGTGCCAAGGGATGGAAGTGGAAGCTGGCAGTGTTCAGCTGATCTGGAAATGGGCACAGCTTCGCTTCACCACATCTATTGGTCAGAGCAGACCCAGGGCCTGCCCAGGTTCAAGGTGGGAGGACGTTCACCCCACCTCTTTGGTGGGAGGAGTGGAAGGAATCTGTGGCCCTTTCTCAAGCCACCACCGTTATGAAAAGAGGGAACGAGTTCATCCATGGGGAGCAGTTGGAACTGTGACTGGCAGAGTGAAGGCCCTAGAGTGTTTGTTGTTGTTTCTATTATTATTATTATGATTGCCTTTGAGCTGAGACCTGAAAGGGGAATCTGAGCTCCCACGGTAGAGACAGGAGCTGTGGGGAGCTGGGAGGGATAGGCTCCAGGTAGACTGTTGTTTGCACATATCTTGTTTTAGGCAATTTTGTGAGAGTCCTGGTCTTTGCTAATTCAAAGTCGATGATCAGACCAACTAATATATGCAAACATGTAACTGACTAGTAATTAACAGGTTTCACATCCCTCTGGGGGACATCCAGGCCCCAGCCAAGTAGGGACACAGAGAGCAGGATGTCACCTGGACACCAGCCACATCACCCAGGACATGCCGGCTCAGCTCCTCCGAGGGGCTCACACAGATGAGCAGACCGGCTCTGGGCTGCCGCCTGGGCTCCCCCTCCCAGAGCTCACTGCCTGATTGGAAAAGGCCATTTCAACATCTTTGTAGAAAATGGGGGTTTTCTTCCCTTGATGTCGTGATTTGACTGGGAGTTAGCAAAGTATCAGTAGAATCCTAAACATCTACTTAAAAGAATCAGGCCTGCATCTCAGCTTGTCACCGGCTCGGCCTCCCTTTGTGGGAGGAAGACAAAAGGCTTTCACGCGTGTCCTCCTGCCTGTGAACACGGGCTGGTTACATGACTCTGGAAATGGCTGAGCTGCGCCAATGATTTCCTCTCTTCCCAGTGACAGTCCTGCCTTTAAACGGGGGAGGAGTCGTCCCGCACGCTCAGGCCACAGGCGGAGGCGGGCTTCGGGAGGAGGGGGCTTCCAGAGGGGCAGGCGCTGCCCCGGTGTGGTCCCTGGGCCTGGGTCCAAGCTAGGCCCTTCGCTGACCTCTCCCTGTGAAACCCTACACGGGGGTCATAGCATGATGAGGGAATGATGATTAGTTTTCCCGTCTATATAGCTGAGAAATCCGGAGCCCAGCAAGGCTGCGTAAACTGCCCAAGGTCATGCCCAGGGCATGGCGCAGAGAGGCAAGTTCTCTGCAAGTGTACCCAACATCTGTGTTTCCCCTCTGCCAGGAGGTGTGGGGTCTTCCCCAGGTCCCCTTCATTGCTCTTCACTCCATTACTGTGTAGAGACAAGGACTTCTGTCCTCACTTTGGTCCTCTGTGGGGGACCAAAGTTTGGTGCTTCAGCGGAGGCACGTGGCTTATTAGGAAGACCCCACAGCGCGGCAGGTTTCTGAGGCTGAGTCAGGGACACCATGGCACAGAGAGCCAAGAACTGTGGGTTCACCTTCCAGCCACTTCATTAAGACAGCATTGCACAACCTTGCAAAAGTTCTCTGCACCAGGAACCTCAGTTTCTCCATTTTAAAGCTGAGACCATGCTCTAGGCTTTCTGAAGCCCCCTTTAGGCTGAGACTCGGGAGCCTTTCAAGGCCGGCTGTTGCATAGGGCTGTCCAGGTGTGCACTGCACAGCTTCAGGCAGTGCCGCCCAGGCTGCAATGCTAACTGTACCCTGCCGGGGTCCTGGATTCTATAAAGGGGGATATAGGTAGAAGGGTTGGAAGGCAGGATGTGACCCTGGCTAAGAAAGGTGGGCCTGCAAGAGGAAAGAAGAAATGGCTGGTGACTGCTCTTTTCTCCAGTCGAGAGGTAGACAGGTATTTATTCTGCACAGGGAGTGGGTATGTCTGGTCCTGGGAGGGAGATCCTGGGGTTTGTATTGAATCACACTCGCCACCCACATCTGATGATGACCACTTTGACTGGCTCTGATTTAGAGGAACAGAGCTGGTCTACCAGGGAGAGAACCCTTTGCTGGGTCTGAGATGTGGAGCCCCGAGTTTTCAGAGGCAGCTTCCTATGGGAAGTCTTCCGTGACTGAGTCCTGTAAGCCTATGGCTCCTCAGCCACCCTTCCTTCAGGACTTATGTATTCTGTTTGTACTTGTGGATCAACTATTGACTCAAGAAAAATCTGTGTGTCTCTCAGGCTAGAGCTCCCTGAGGGCAGGGCTGTGTCTTCTCCCTTAGACCTAAAGTTTCCTAACAACGCTGTGTCTCCACCCTTCATTCATTCACTGGCTGTTTACTATGGACCTATTAAGTACCAGGCGCTATCTAGGCACTGGGAATATTTTTTTGATAGACAACAAACAATGTTAAGCACTGATAAGTGCTAGGAGGGTAATTGATGTTGTAGCTAGGATTGCGTGGCTGTCTGCTGGGTGGCTTGGGAAGGCCTCTGAGCAGGGGCTTCTGAACTGAGATCAAATCATAAGGAGCCAGTCACAGGAAGGTCTGGGTGAAAGCCTTCCGGGCAGAGCTGATCGCAAGTGCAAAGGCCCTGAGGTGGGAGGAGGGACAGAAAGGTCAGGTGCCTGCACATTGTGGCACAAAGATGAGGTCAGGGGGGTTGGAAGTTGCCACTTAGAGATGTGGCCAGGCCTCGTAGACCATGGGGAGGACAGGGAGCTTGTAGGGAAGAGGCTGCCTCCCATCTCAGAGGGTCTCCCTGACCTTCCCATCGCTTCTCCATGAACCCCTGACAGGGCTCTGAACGTCTCTGGGAGAACTCTGTCACCTTCCTCCCCTTCCTCACCTTCTTCTGCTGCCCCAAGCAAAATTGGAGCAGGCATCCTGCCAGGGCCATGCCCTTCCTACAGCCACCCCTGGGTGTAGCCCCTGTGGGCCACACTCGAGAACTCCCTGCCCAGGCCTTGCTGTGACAGACATGTCTCCAGAGCTCAGTGCCTCCCTTCCCCTCAGCACCATCTTAACCAAGCGGGTGAGGAGACCTCCTTGACCCCAAGTCTGGATCTATAAACAGATGCCCGAGAAGCCTGGAGCTGGGAAGATCGGGAAGGGCCTCGCTGCTGCCTGTCTCCCCAGCTGACAGGAGTCACCCGAAGCCCCAGGCCACTGTCCTGCTTTCCTTCACCCCCTGCCCCCAACCCCCAGCCCAGACAACCTATGACAGGTCAGAAAGTGCCTGGCCTTGTCATATGCCCCCCAAATGGGCCATTGAGAGAGGCCAGGCTAGGAAGTTACACTGAGCCCTGGTTGAAATCTGGCAAGTTATTTAACTGCTCGGTGCCTCAATTTCCCCATCTGTGAAATGAGAATAATGACATGTGCTTTGCAGGGTTGAAAATCGATAATAATACTCAGGTGGGGGCTCTGGACATTGTGATGGGTAACAATCATTATATTTGCTAAGTGGACGCACTGCGCTTCATTCTTCTAAGTGATATTTAATCCTCGCAGCCCAGAGAGGAGGGCGCAGAGATCTCCAGGAAGGCGACCACAATGATTCTTTCCTGGGGGGGGACTAGCTCCCCAGGGGATAGGCTGATATATGGGTATGTGGTTTTGGGTTGTCACAGTGGCCGGAGCCACCTGGGGGGAGGCAGGGAGAATTCCTACAAAAGTGTGCCCCTGGGCAATGTGTAGAATAATTCTACATAGCATCCCCATTTTGAAAAACACTAATTCCAAAACATCCCCTCATTAACCAATGAGAGACTGAGTCCCAGGCAAGGTGACTAGTCCAGGTTCACCTGGTGCATCAGGGCAGACCTAGGACCAGAACCATGCCCCCACCTCCACTTCCAACACCTTCACCGTGCAGAGCCCATGCCAGATTGGAGTCACCTTCGGGCTCAGGCTGAAGCCACTCCAAAGCCTCTGGTGTGGCCCTGTGAGCTCCCGCTGCCCAGCCTGAAGGATGACCCATCACCCAGCCCAGCCTGAAACATGAACCTGGTTATCTTGGATCCGGTTAGATTTCATCGCCCACAGCCACCTCCGTAAAGAGAAGGGTTGATAATTGCATTTCTGCTCTCTGCACCCTGTAATTAATAATTGAATTCACCTGGCACACTTACTCAACTAGCTCAGGGGCTAATTGGCTGTTACGCCTTGCTCCTTTGATTGAGACAGTCAGTGTTCCAGGTGGTTCTGCGGTGCTGCAGTTCGCTCAGCAGGAAGCAGTTCCAGGCTGCTGCAGGGAGATGTGCGAGGCATTTGGGGAGAGGGAGCTGAGCCAAGGGTGAGGGAGCTAGGCCTTCTGAGGGGGGGCAGAGGGTCCTGGGCAATATGTTGGAACAGGTCTATTTAAGCCTTGACTCACCCTGGATGCCGGACAGAGCTGGGCAGGCTTCACTCTGGCTCCTGATGCAGCCAGCCCCCGCCCCCTCCTCTCATTTTGGGTGTGTGTGAGTGTGGGGGGCTGGCTCTCTTCTCTTCTTACCCCAGCCTCTGTCCATCCAGCTCTCTCAGGCCTGGGGTAGAGCATCCAGTTCATAGGTTGGGGACTATCAGCTGAATCCTCTGTCCCCAAATCTCTTCCTGAGATTTCTTTGCCATCCATGTGCCTGAAATCCTGCCATTTGAGATTCATTTCTTTGTCACTGGCTGGAGGGAGCAGGGAGTGGGAGCTCTTTTTCTGAGTTTCCTCATTGCATTGGTTAGGATTCTTTTAATTGTAAATGATAAAATACTTGGCTTGGTCTTAGGCAACATAATTGGATGAATTAATTGTTGAAAAGTTCAAAGAGTCCTGCCGGCTTCAGGCACGGTTTAATCCAGGGTTACCCACTGTCAGCAGGACTCTGGCCCATTCCTCTGCTATTTCCTTGGCTCTGCTCTGTTCCTGCGTCAGTTTCCTCTTCTGGCCAACAGCCCCCAACCTCCACCACAACAGTGGCTACAATACCATCTGGAGACAAACAGCTTCTCTCTGAGAGGCTCCTGCAAAAGGAGAGGAAGCAGCTTTGGAGAAGCCCCCAGCAAATGTCTCCCAGCTCATCAACCCACATTGGGTTATGTGTTCCCTGTACCCCGCCCCCCCCCCCCCCCCAGTAATCACTGTGACCAGGTGATGGAATCAGTTACCCTTGGGCAGTACTGTCATATTTATTACACAGGACGGGACTCAGTGAACTACGTCCCTTGGGCCAAAGGACACGTGCTTGTAGATAGTGTTATTGGAGCACTTTTTGCACAGTGCGTTTTTTCCTGCCACAGTGGCGGAGTTGAGTAGCTGCAACAGAGACCTTACGACCAGCAAACACAAAATATTTACTATTGAGGCCTTTTAAGAAAGAGGTGTGTTTTTTCATTTGTAATTTTAATCAAAGCCTTGCTAATTCATTTCTTTTAACTTTCATATAAGCACCAAATTTCAATCATGTAAGTCAATTCATTTTGGGGGAAAGAAACACCATCAAGAACTCCCATCCAGAACAAAACAGTGATGTGCATTCCTCCAAACAACCAATTCAAAGTTTACCAAAACAAAAACAAAAACGGCCCACACAGAAAAAAAAAAAGTAATGAAAATCACATTCTCGGGGTTCAGTGCACGTAGCAGCCTCTGCTATGCTAACTAATCATCCTTCAGCCGACCTTCAAAAAATAACACCCTAGTTCATCAAACTTAACATTTTCCATTTGCTTTTTCAAGTTAAAAATAATAATTAAAAAAAGAAAACTTGAAGGAATTCACAACCACTCGCCTGACGGGTTTTGATGGCATGTACAGCAGATGGAGGTCAGGAAGGCTATGCGCAGCACACGTGATTAGGGGATACTGATCTTCAAGGTCCAGCTTTCTTCCAAACAGTGTGAAATACCCACAACCCCAAGTATGAAGGGACACAGACATCTCCTTTGAGAATTCCACAGGACAATACGGTTCCTGAGCTGTTCTTCATAGAGTGACAGGGCTTCTGTCAAACTGACACGGTTCCCCTGTGAAAATATTTCCCATCCTGTTTCAGTACTTTCACGGAGAGGTCAAGAATCAGCCTGAGACACTCCCAGGCAGAATCTTCTTCCGGAGATGGGCGATGCGGAGATCGGGGCGGCTGTCACATCATAATGACAGGATGAGACCCTCCCTTCTCTGGCGCCTCTTGGGTGCTGGAATGCAGGCCTCTGCTGGAACCTGGCCGCAGCCTCCTCTGAGGTCATCTAAGACGTCACCACACGTTTTCTGCGTGTGTTTCTTACACCCATCCATCACCGTTTGGTCAGTCTCTACCATAGTGACCGTCTTTGGTTTCAGTTTGACCACATAAAATGCCCCATCCCCGCCTCCCAGATCAGCGCTTCTTTGCCAGCGTAATCATTGCCACTGCCCAGGGTGGCCCGGTATAGGCCAAATTAGCATCCCCACTGAGGATGAAGGTGTTTCCAAATGGCTTCACCTGCAGAATTTTAATGTTCCCATAAGGCAAATCTTCATCATATGCCGCTTCATCTGTGTTGTACTCAACCAGGAGGCCATCGGCAGTGGGCCAGTACCTGTCAATGGCCCCTCCTCGAACGACGGGTGGCAATCGCTCCACCCGCCCAGGACTGTCCCGGCTCAGTTCTTTCATTCTTTCTTCTACTTTGTTCAGAAGACTGTCAACTTCTTGGCCTTCCTCACCGCTGCCGTAACTCTGCAGGTCCAGCAATACCAATCCATGTGGGTAAATTCTCAAACGGGCACAGCTGCCTTTTTTGTTTACGTAGGTCGCTAAATAACCGGTGTCCTGCTGGGTGTGCACCGGCTCCGCCATCCCCTGCTCCTGGAAAGTGGGCTGGAGCCTTTTGGAATGGTCTCGCTGTCAGCTTTGGCGTCGAGCAAGCATGACATTCAGTGTGCTGTGCCGTGCCTGCGGGAGGCGGCCCCGGGAACTGGGGGACCCCATATCCGGCCAAGAAAGAGTTTTCAGACTCCTGACACAGAATGTCAGAGGAAATCAGACATGGGGCGATCTGCTCAGCCCTGGCCCAGTCCTGTCCTCTGTTAGCTCCTTTGGTAGCTGCCCAGGAAAGGGGACCAGAGTTGTGATTCTACAACCTTACCTCAGGTGCATCCATCAGTGTGTATGGATCAACCCAAGGGCTCCATCTTGCTGTGATTCCCTCACCCAGATGCTGGGTGCCCTGCAATGGAAACCCCTGGGCAGAGCAGGGTCCCTCAGGAATAGCACTGGCTAACAGGTATTGAGTGCTACCTTGTGCCAGCCTCATACATAGACTTTGTTACTCTTCAAAACTACCCTACAAGGCAGGGATGGCCATTGGCCCAGGTTACAGATGAGAAAATGAAGGCTGAAGATGTTACAGGACTTGTCTCAGGTCACACAGCTTGTGTTGGTTGGGTCCTCTGGGAAGTAGACACTAAGAGTGGTTGGGGTGTGTGAGAAGTATTGCCTGTGAAAGTATGAAGGGGGGGGAGCGGGACTGGGCAGAGAGAGCCTTCAGAGCACAGTGCAGGCCTGGAGGCTGGGAAAGGAAAGGGCCTGGGCGGGCCTCAGGCCACCTCGTACCACGACAGAGCCCAAGCTCCAGAACACACGGCTACTAGAGGAGGCCGGCTTGGGCAGAAATGGCCAGACCTCTGCAGCCCCCATGCTTGGTCATTGACTGAGGCTGACCAGGAGGATCTGGCCTTGGCTCCAGAGTCAGGGTTGATCCTGAAAGTGCTGGAGCCTGAGGCTGTCGACTAACTGCCCTTGTCACTGGACAGCTCCTCCTTGAAAGGGAATCTAAGAGCCCTGACTCCACAGCCACCTCCCAGCTAGAAAATAAAGCAAGACTCAAACTCCAGCAGTCTGGGGCCAGACACCTGTGTACCCAACCCCTCCGCTCTACCCCTTGCTATGGGGCCTCAGGAGCACTGAATCAGTGCTAGTCCTGGGTGTCCTGGCTCTGCCACCACCAACTGTGTGTCCTTGGGCAGATCACCCCATCCATCCATCCATCCATCCATCCATCCATCCATTTCATTCATTCCAGCACTTCCTGAGTATTTGCTGACTGTCAAGTTCTGTGGCAAGTCCCCGAGAATAAAACGTAGGGCCATGGCCTCATGGAAATCTTCATTGGGGGATGGAGGACCACAGTGGCTACACCGACGCTGGACAATATCATAAGGCAGGGATGGAGAGCTCTCAGGCTACAGCAGCACACAGAGATGTGGGTGCTACTGTGGGCCTCAACCTCTTCATCTGAAAAAAGAAGCGGTTGGACGCAAGGCCCTAAGGCCCCTGTCCATGCTATAAAATCAGCTTCTGGTCAGATCTGGGGAATCCCAGGGTCTGCTCCAGCAGATCATGAGTCTGAGACCATGGTGTAGGCCCAGCCAGAGGACCAGCCTGGGCCTGTGCAAGCCAGACATAGGCACTGCTGCTCACCGCTTTCCACAGAGGTGGCCTGTTTTTTCTTCCAACTGCACAGTGAACCATTGACCTTGGGAGGGGTCCATGCCCCTGGCATCTGGATACAATGCCTTGAGCACTCCAGATCCCAGGGCAAGTCCTGCATCTTTGCCTTCCTCCGGACATAGCTGTTATAGGCTGAGAGCCAGGCTAGCTGGGCAGGAACCATCGGTTCAACAATAGACATTCATCAGCTGATGGATGTCCTAGAGAAGTTGGCAAACTCATTTAAAAAAACCAACCACCCAGGCTATCCTGCATCCTCAACGAGCCATACCCAGACACATGACCTTGAAGAGGTCCCTTATCTTGCTGCAGAACTATTGCCAGGAAAATCTATGGCCAATTAAACAAGCAAATGTTCCCCTTGCAACTTTTACTACTTTCACTCTCTTAAATGAGCTCTGCCCTGGCCTGTAGGAGAAGATGCTGGACTTGCCTGTTCTCTTCACCAGACTAAACATTTTCCCCATGGCATAGGCTCCAGGGCCTGGTTATTAAATCATCAAAACCCATATGCTCCCAAGATACACTCCTGATGATGCTATAATAGCAATCGCCCTGGAGAATTCCAATTGGTGCATATGGCCAGGGAAATGTCATCGGCAGCAGCATCCGAGCTCAAACAACCCAATTTGCTGGTTTATGGCTCAGATGTTGAAACACGGATGCAACTGGCTCTAGTGGCCAATGGAAAAGTATCCGCTGAAAATTTCTTTCCTCGCCTCCGCCAGGTCCTAGACATCCTGGTCTGAGGAGTCTTCCTCCCTCCTCCCCCAGCCATTGTTGGCCAGTGTAAAGGAATATACACTGGTCGGGGGACAGAATTTTTCCCCTAAAATTAGCCTGACCCCACCCACCGCCCATAGGGCAGGCAGGCCGCGCTGACTGCCAGGCACGCCTCCCTGCGCCCCATCGCGAGAGGACTGTCTGTCTCCAGTCTTCTCTTTCCACTTCTGCCTCTCTCATTCCCTCTCATCTGACTTTTTTTTTCCTATCTCACTTTTTCCCTCCCTCTTTTTCACCTGCCTTTCCTGAGTTGGGTTCTCTATGACTTTGCATGTCAAGACCTTCACATCGGGAAGTTCTTCCTAACCCTAGCCAGTCTCGGGGTGATTTTCTATCCCTAGCCAGTCTTGAGCTGTTTTTCTAACCCTAGCCAGCCTTGGGGTGCCTAGCCAGTCTTGGGGTGTCTCAGTCACACTTTCCTCCTCCCCTCACAGGTGCTATCCTCACTCTGTGATCCCAGCCTCGTCTGAGCAAATGGTCAGTCTCCCCCAGTGGCAGATCTAGAAGCAGCCAGGAGCCACCCCAGCCCATGGGCAGCTCTGTGGAAACTAGACAAGAAAAGCCCCTTCTATGTCAGGACGGGCACCCCTGAGGACTCAGCCCCATGTGCAGCCCTGGGCAGGCACCCATGACCCAGTACTGAGAGGCACCCACCCAGCTCAGCAGATAGGCACAAGGTGACCACTGTGGACTAAGCGATTCTTCTCACTGCTGCAGAGGCCAAGTCCGGAGTGACCGTTAGCAACTGTTAGGCGGCATGGACTCCCCCAAGCGTGGACCCGACTTTGCAGTTGGCTGGCCCTGCGCCCCGGGGCCAGGCTGCAGCAGGTGTGTCCCGGGGCCCCTGAGCCCAGCTGCCCAGGTGGGTCTGGTATAGACCCCACTTTGAGAGTCCCTGGTTCCCCAGAGCAGCGGCCAAGAACCTTTTCAAATTTGTATCCCAGGAATGAACACATTTTGGCTCTCACCCCAAGAGTATGAATTTATGTTTTATACATGTAATACTGAAAGGCAGGATATTAAATAGTAATAGAAGGAAGAATTTTATTAAAGATAAAAATAAATGTAAATGGTAATGGTAATATTTTCTTCCTGGCCCCTCACCCCAAAGTCTGCTTTTTAACCCTTAGGGACAAAGTGCTCCCTACTTTGGAGACCATGACCACAGAGACCGGAGAGGGACTATAGCCACTGAGATCATGAGTCGCCACCCCGTTTGCTTTGGGCCCTGCTCCTCACTTAGCCCTAATCTCTGCCTTCCTAGTGTCCATCAGCTGTGCTGACTTGCAGGCGGGAACCCAGCCCCTCATGATCAAGGGGGAGCTTCAGGCTTCCCTGTCTGTGAATTCCTCCTGGTTTCATGTCCTCTGGAGGGGGCGGGGCCGATGGTGGTCATGGCTGGGCACCTCCTGGCTTCCCAAAAGGCACTCTTGGCTCTTGGCTGTGAACAGTGTGTGGGCTCCTAGGCTCTGTGGGGCCTCGGCTGGGGGAGCATGCAGACATTTCTCTCTGATGTATGGCCTCGGCCCTGCGCTGTGGGTCAGGCCTGTGCTGATTTAGTAGCATTGTCCTATTTCTGTGACATGCTTCCTCACCTGTAAAATGAGTGGGCTGGACCAAGTGACAGCGAAGGCCCTTTCCAGGTCTGACAAGCAAGGCTCAGTAAAATTCTGGCAGTGCCACTCGTGAGCAGAAGAGTAAGTGGCAGTCTTGGAGAAGCAGGTTCTCTGGGAGAGAAAGGCATGAGAGGGTCAGCTGGTTAGTGAGGAGATACCCACCACCCAGCCAGTTTTCCAGGAGAGAAGGCATGGGAGAGTCAGGGTCCCCAAGGCCGGAGCAGTGGGACTGCGGGTCTCCTCACTGCAAGCAGGGTCAGTGGTCACCTGGTCTGGGTGCTCGCCCAGGCTTTGCCCAGAGCAAGGTGTCCTTGAACAATGACTTCTTTTCTGGACCTCAGTTTTTTGTGTGTTTTATTTTTTCCAAAAGGACAGAATTGGCTTGGATGATCACTATGGAGCCTACCTACCATGGGTATAGTCTAGAATGTTTTTGTTTTGTTTTTTCAGAATGAAGTAAAATTTAATTATTTGGTGAGACAAAGTAGGGCCTGGCAGGATGAAGTTTGTTGAAACTTTTGTTTCAGGTATGTGTGTGTGTGTGTGTGTGTGTGTGTGTGTGTGTGTGTGTGCAGTAGATCCCTGCACCAGTCAGGGTCCCAAAAGGAAACAGAAGACACACTTAATTGAGAAGCATTTGAGCAGGGTGTAATAGAGAGACTATTTAAAAGGTGGGAAACAGGCGACCCTTGATGCAGGAGCCAGGCACTAGCAGCAGCAGGGCTATTCTACCCCTCAGGCAGAAAGAACATGGAGAGGGGTGCCTTCCGGTACCCACAGGGGAGCCACGTAGAAAAGGCCACCTTGCGAGGAGCAGTGGCTGTGGTAGAGGGACAGCCAGCCCACTGCCACCGAGCAGGAAGGAAGCTGGGAGAGAAAATACCCGACCTCACTGTCCCCCCTTCCATTCCTTCTGGCCCTCCTGGGAGGAACTTCCTCAGAAGCCAGAAGGCCAGGACCACCAGGGGCACAGTGCCTTACAGCTCCCGGGCAGGGGAGTGGACCCCAAGGGGCACAGGGGTGATTTCTGACACAGGGAGATGTCAAATCTACTTCTTACCATGGATTGCAGTCAAAGACATGTCAAAGCCATTGTCCGTGGGAGACCAAGGCGGCACTGGGAGCAGGCACATGTTTAAAATCTGCCAGAGACTTGATCCTGGCTGTGCCATGTGCCAATGTTGTCACCTTGGACAGATCATTTAACCCATCTGAACCTTCGCTCCTCTACCTGATGCCGACTACTGAGCCACATGGGTGCTCAGTAGCCACAGCATCAATCCTGTGTCCCAGGTGTGACCACAAAAAGTATTAGCAGACAGGCAGTCCCTTCCGAGCACTGGGGCTTGGGAGGAGCTTTGCCCATCTCTGCTTCTTTAAAAATCACCCTTGGTGGCCCTGGCCGGTGTGGCTCAGTTGACTGGAGCATCATCCCGTACAATGAAAGGTCGTGGGTTCGATTCCTGGTCAGGGCACGTACCTGGGTTGTAGGTTTGGTCCCCATTTGGGGCATCTCCAGGAGGCAGCCAATCAATGGCGTTCTCTCTCCCTTCCACTTTCTCTGAGGGGCAATGGAGAAAATACCCTCAGGTGGGGATTAAAAATAAAAATAAAAAAGGTTTGTAAAGAGCCTGGGCCAGGTCTGTGAGTGGAAACCTCTGGCCTGGCCGTGGGGTAAATTCCTCCACAGATGAGTCTGGCTCTCCTCGCCACGCAGTGGGCTCTGCCTCTGTAAACTACTCAGGCAGGTTTGCGGAGATTCTCCCTCTGTGATTAAAAGCTGCTGGTGCCACTGAAGGCTGCCTGTGGCTCTGCAGAAAGACACTGATAATGATGCCAGGTGCTGGGAAAGGCTGGAAGAAGACTGCTCCCCTGGAGCCTGCAGCCCTGTGCTCATCTGCATTGAAACCAGAGGCTTCACTCACGCCCCAGCCACACACACAGGTGCCCAGGTGAGGCTGCAGACCACGCTGTGGTTGCTAACAGATGAAGAGAGTGCTGGGGGCCAGCCAGGAGCCCTGCCCTGAAAGGGATGACAAGACGGTGGCTCAGAGGACGTCTTTCATGACCACTCTGCTGGGTGCTGGCTGAGAGCAGAGCTCCAGAACCAAGCCGCTCAGGTTGGGCTCTAACCTAAGCTTGACCACTTTCCAGCTGGTGGCCTCGGCAAGACACTTAGCCTCTCTGCCTTGATTTCTTTCACTGAAAAGGGAGATAGAAGTATGCTGTGATGAGGGATGCTGCTGATGATTTCATGAGTCAGTACAGGTCTCAGGCTAGAATAGGGGCTGGTGCATAGTTAGCAGGGACGCATGTGAGCCGGGACCATCAGCTTCAGCAGCAGCGGCCTCTCCCTGAACAATTGTATAGTGAGAGGAGCCCTGCACTGGGGAGGGAAGAACTAAGGTTAATTCAGTTATTATTATTATTTCCCCAAATATATTATTCCAGTTGGGACTTGAGATAAATTGTGAACATTCTTATGCTTCACCAAAATAGAATCAAGTACATGAGAAAATGTGGGAGGGGGGAGAGTGAGAGCAAGGTAAGTGGCCAGATGCCCTCGTGTGGTCCTGTGGAGCTCCTGGCGTGCACCATTATTTTGACTCCAAGCCCCATAAAAATACAATCAGTTGCAAAATTCACCGACAAATGCCTGCCAATTGCAAAATGAATGAACCCCTCAAACGCAAGGTTGAATGAAAGAAGTCAGATGCAAAAGCATACAGGCCGGGCAGTTTCATTTTTAAGGACAAACAGAGGTAGGATCATCCATGCTGTTAAAAGTCAGGATAATTGTCATTCCTGGGGGCAAGCAGTGACTGGGAAGCCGGCAGGGAGGGTCCTTGGGGTCCTGGTGATCTCCTGTTTCTTGATCTGGGTCTGGGTGGCAGAGGTGTACTCAGGTTGTGAGACTTCGTCAAGAAGCTGTGCAACTATGACATGTATGAGTGTTTCATCGCAAATTTCAAATGAAAGCAGTTGCTTGGTGGAAGCATAGCTTTTCAGTACGCTGAATATATAAGTAACATTTATTGTTGATGACAGGAATAAATGGCTGATCTGTGTGTGTGTGAGTTGCTAACCACTGCATGGATTTCCCTCACAGCCATCCTAGTGGGGGGGGGGGGGCACTACACTTCCACAGAAGGGCAGCTGAGGCTTACTGAGGTTCAGCAATTTCCCTGCACCCTCAGATCCCTTCCCTCCCCCCCCTCCCCCCATCACCCAATAGTGGACGCCTTGAGGACATAGCACAGAATCTGGCACACAACTAATGCTCCATAAATGCTCACAGGAAGGAGGGGGCAAGGCATGTCATTACCCTGTCACTGGTCACCCATCTAGGCATCCTGAAATCATCTTTGTCTCCTTAATTCGAATTCCTATTGCACTTGTGAGCAGCTCCAAAAGGCATTTAATTGCTTTCTGTTGGGAGGTCTAAACACTCTGTCACTCTGGCCTGGGCCTTCAAGCTGAACAATTGTTTGGTGTGACTGAGAAGTAAAGAGATACAATTCTGCTCCCAACAGGAGGCCAGCCTGGTGGGGAGGGAGGTGGGAAGAAATGAACCGAGGTGGGGGAGGGCAACTGGGGAATGGGTGCCTACACCCCTCCCTCCCACCTGTGCGAACACTTAGCTCTTACCCCAGCACCTGGCCCCCAGATGGCATCATCTACCTTCCTCCCCCACCCTAGGGCCTGGCTTCTGTCCCTGTCCTCGGCCATGGCCCTCCCACCCTATTGGATTCTTTGTCTGAATTAAGGTCAACAAATAGCCCATTTGGGCCAATTCACCAGGGAACCTGCATTTACACTCTCCCTTCTGAAAGCCTGGTTCTCTCAGGGAGACTTTGGTGGACACCAGAAAACTCCAGATGTGTCCCTGGGAGACCGCACCCTCTTCTGATCCCAGAAGCTCTTTACATCTCCCTCTGGGGTTGTCAGGGACAGGGACAGGGACAGGCCTTTCCCGCCCTGTGGGAGGACCGCGTCTTTCTGCGGCTGCCTATATTACACTGAGTCAACATTCAATGAATAATGAATTATAATAATAATAACTTGAGGAAATTTATGCCCTGGCTTCAACCGGGTCCAAAACATAAAGGGAAAATTCACTGTAATTTACACTCTGGGACCTCAAGTAAATAATGCAGGCGCCTTTCCCCAGAGACCCGCAAATCAACTCATTTAAATTAATAAATCCCGCTCGCCTCTGTGTCTGAACAACAGGCTTATTTATGTGTCTTAAAATTGGCCAAAATTTCCGAGTCGGGGAGCAAAGCAATTAGAGTCCCGCCTTCATCCAGAGAGAGTCTGAGGCACCATCTGAGCTTGCTGACTCTGATTAGGCCTGAACGTAGGAAAGGAAAAAAAGACCGATATTGAATCCAATCTGACACATGGGTTACTTCTAAATCTACATGCTGCCAAATAACCAAATTGACTGACTTTTTCACTTTCCCGTCACTTATTTAGCATTTTCTGTGCATAGTCCTTTCAGCCCTGAAACCCTGATCCAGAGCACTCTTTCTGAGTAGCTGCAGAACTCAAGACATGGAAATAAGGTTGGTGCTGACAGGCCCCCTACGGAGATCCCTTTGACTCAGGGCTCAAATTTAAAGCATCTCACAAAATCGGGGGCTCGACACTGACCAGCCAGAGTAGCTGTAGCCTGCAGGGCTTGCTGTTCAGTGCTATGTGTTGTTTTTGGAGCTTACGGCGGTCAGTGTTGGGGGGTCCTGGGAGAGAGGCAGGCGAGGCCCTGAAGGGCTCAGGGCAGCAGCTCTTTAGCAATGGAGATGAAATTATGTTAATATTTCCACAGTACGGATGACTGGATATCCAGTCTGCCTCTGCATGTTCTGACAGTGGGAGTAGGGAGGAGGGTCTAGTCTGCCTTCTGTGGGTACTTTCTGTTCTCTTTTCTCTAACCAGGTTCTTCTTAGCCTGTCCCTAATCAGTGTGTCATCCCCACCACAGCTTTGGGTGCAAGGCAGTTCTGATAATAACCATCTGGAGTTGGGTCAACTCCAAGGTGGGGACCAGTCCCCAAAAGACTGCCCACATGTCAGACACTAGCCACAATATTGAGGGTTTCCTAGAGCATCCTGTACTTCAGGCCAACTGGCTATAAATTCAGAGGTACCCACTAGTTCAATTGATAATTCACTAGAACTTTTCATAGAACTAAAGAAAGTGATCTACTTACAGTTTTATTATAAAGGATTCAAATCAAGGCTAGTCCAAAGAAGAGACACAGGTGAGCTCTGGAAGGTTCCAGATCTGAAGTTTCTGTGTTCTCGGACTGCATCTCCCCCACAGACATTAATCTCTATCACCAACCGGAGAAGCTCATCCAAGCCATGATGTCCAGAATTTTTATTGGGATTCCATTAGGCATGATTGACACACTTGGCCACGAGTCTGAACTCCATCTGTAGCCCCCACCCATCCTAGGAGGTGAGGCTAATATTATGTGGCTCAAAGTCCCCACCATCTAATCACATGTTTGGTCTTTCTGGATGACCTGCCCCCATCCCAAGTCATCTTGTTAGCATAAACTCAGATGTGGGAGGGTCCACCATGAATAGCATGAGAAATTCTAAATTTAGAGGTTCTTTTGCAGGACCCAGAAACAAAGACCTGCCATTTACTGTACAACATACGATTGAAATGAACATGCTTTAGCAGAGGCCTAGCTTCTGTGTCCATTAGGTAGGTCCTAGAATGCTGGTGTGTGTGAGCACACTCATGGAGGTCTCCAATAAGTGGGAACAGTAAAGACTGCATGATCACTAGAGAGAAACTGAGATGACAGGTTGAGCCCTAGTCTTGGGTTGGGCACGTCTTTATCCTCAGGAAGGACAAGGACAGTAGTAATTCTGCCACCAAGAGCAGCTATGTGCTCTTAGGAGTATGCCCGTGGGTTGGGCAGAAAGTCTGAGAGAGGGCCAGAGGATGGGAAAGATTGGGGGATGGGTGTTCAGTGGGGACATCTTTGCATGCACATGTGTCTGTGACTATGTACAGACGTGAGCGTGTGTGCAGGTGAAAGAGAAGGAAAGGTTGACGGTTGACAATACCCCTCAGATTTGGGGTGTCATCCCATCAGATACAAGCTGGACCAACGGTTGATGAACAGGGCCCCTCTCACTATCACTCCTAACGAAGCACTTAGAGAATGTTTGCCTCCAAGCCTCATAGTCTCGGGCTCTGCCAGAGTCCCAGGGATGGAATACACTTCCACCAGGGTTCAATGAACTTGAAGCTCTGATGACAACAAGGTCACTTTGGGCTCCTCCTGCCAGTTGACCAGCAAGCACAGAAAGGAGTTACTGTGGGAGTGGAAGTAATTGGCCCTGACCACCTCGAGGAGCTGAGGCTGCTGTTCCACGTTGGGGACGGGGAGGGAGGAGCACATCTAGGACTCGGAAATACACTGAGCTGTCCCTCGGACCTCCATGCCTGGCAACGTTAAAGACAATGCTGCAATCACAGCCTGGCGATGGCAAGGCAACCAGGCTGTGATTGCCTTGGTGAGAGCGCAGAGCTCTTGAGATAAGGCTCAACCCACCTCACCAGGCAGGCAACCCAGGCCAGCTGCTGAGGGAGAGGGAGCTTCAGGACGTGTGCTGGAGCAAGAAGGCGATATGAGTTGTGGTCTCGGGACCAGCTGCAAACACAGGGACTAGAGCTAGTTCCACTTATCTCCTTGTATTAAGTTTGGGCAGAGATTGTAGGCAGCTGCCACCATGAAGGAAATTGCAATGGACTGGACACAGAGGAGGCCCAAGAAGGTTTGAGTGTTTTGGGGGTGGAGCGTATCAGACACCTCTCCTATCCACCTCCTTGTCCTCACTTCTCACTCCAGCCACTGCCATGGCAATCGGTCCTGTGCAGGTGACACCAGCATCACGCAGGTTAGAAGTTAAATGCACCCTGTGTAGGTCGATGCCGTACACCTCTCCCTTCCTGTGCCGGGGTCCCAGACACTGGGGCTTGGATCCCGGCGGAAGCCCACTCAGCAGGCACACGCGAGCACCCAGGAGTGTGCAGTGGTTACGGCCAGTGAGGCCACACTGACCCCCGGGGAAGGAAGACTGCGGAAGGGTGCTCCCCCTTTCGTTGTCTAAGCTGAGAGCTCTGAGATGCATCTCTCCCAGCAGCCTGTCACAGTCAAAGTCAAACTGCAGCAGCCAATGCTAATGGCCAGCTCAGGAATACATTCTCCTCTGGCTTTCTCCCTTTCCAGCTCCACTCTCCTGTCCTTACCTCTTGCTCCATGGAATCACAGGTCCAATAAACCACCGGCCTGGCTGGTGTGGCTCAGTGGTTAGAGCGTCAGCCTGTGGACCGAAGGGTCCCAGGTTTGATTCTGACCAAGGGCACATTCAAATAAATAAGCCGCCTGTGTGCAAGCCTTTGTCTTGGACTCTGCACTGGGGGAAGAGTCTAAGACATTCCCCACTGTCTGTCTCAATACAGAAGCTGGAGTGATCCGTATGTGAGTTAGGTCGTGAAACCTCTGCTCAAAATCCTCCAGTGGATCCCTGTGCTCTAGACATGCTCCTCCCTGCCCCTACTTTGGAGAAGCCACTCCAGCTCCCTAAGGTAGTCGAGGCCAATCACCCCACCAGCAGCTGCTCCTTTTCCTGGAGGCCTGGGATGATCTGAGCACCTCCCCACCCCTTTACCTCTCTGACCTTGTGCCCAGCCTTTCCCCTCCAGCCTCTTTACTGATCCGTGAACACATCAGCAAGCTCTCACCTCCAGGGTTTTGCTCTATTTATTCCCTCCGCCTAGAATCTCCTCCCCCAGATGTCTGCATGGACAACCGCATCATTCTTTCCAGTCTTCCTTCCAATATTACCTCAAGGCAGGGCGACCAACTGTCTGGATTTGCCCGGGACCCTGAAGCTCCCCAAACTGTGGGACTTTTAGTGCTAAAAGCAGGACAGACCCAAAGTGGAATGGTTGGTCACCCTATTTCAATGAGACCTGACTCTTGTATTTAAAATGCCAACCCCTCCCATTCCCTCTCCTCACATCCTTGATTCCCACTAATCTGCTATTACACTTCCTTTCTTTCATAGCACTTACCACCTCTAACCAACTTCATCGTTTGCTTACACATTATGATTACTGCTTAGGGCATTCTGCTGTATCCCCAGTATCTGGAATAACCAGGCACAGTGGTTCTCAGTGTGGTCCCCGACCAGCAGCAGCAGCACCCGGGAGCTGGTTAGAAATGCAGATTCTTGGGCTCCCCTGACCGCTGAATGAGACAGTGTGGGCTGAGCGCAGGAGTCTGAGCTAAAGCCCCCCGGAGGATTCCCAGGCGCATCAAGATCAAGGGCCCCGGCCGGAGCGCCTAGGAAGCGCTCAGCACGTGTTTGTGGGGGAACTAATGGTTCCTGTGGGGGGAATCCTCACCCAATTTACAGAAACGGGCTCTCGTGGGCTCTGTCTCAAATAGGATCTGTCTCCGTATTGAGGATTTGTCACTTTGAGCCAGAGAGGGATTTCACTCCCAGCCTGTGAGCTCGGGCTGAGAACTCGGGGGGTCGCGGTAATTAACCCGACGCAGGCCGCCTGCCTACAGTGAGGTGTCTCGGTGCCGGCTTATCTCAGAATGTAGAAGGTGTGGGAGAAATAGAGCTGCCCTCACCTTTTGTCATGATACCTGAGCTGCTTTTCTTTTCTTTGACCTGGGAACCTCAATCAGCAATATTCTGGTGAATTATTTCAAAGGGCCAGAAGGTGTGGAGCAGGAGACAGAAGCAGGAGAGAGACATCTGATCTCCATCCCTCAGAAGAAATCAAACCATTTTGAACTGCAGCAGGAGAGATTAAGGCTAGCTCTCAGGAAGGACTTCCTTGAAGCCAGGGAAAGTGACAGGGACCTAGGGGAATATGAAATCCTGTCTTGCAATGCCTCCAGACACACTTAGTTGGTCCTAAGTGTGCCTGGAGGAACCGACCAGGACTCTGGGGACCGGCCGAGAGGCAGCTGCCTTTCCATGAGGACTCAGAGGAAGAGGTTGTCCCTCGCTCACCAGCCATGGGGATTTGAATCCCTTTCCGTAATTTCTCTACCTCAGCCTTGACATTATCGATATTTTAGAATAATTTTTTGTTGAAAGGGTTGACTTGTATATTGTAGAATGTTTAGCAGCATCCCTGGCTTCTATCCTCTATATATTAATAATAAGCTCCTCCCCAATTGTGACAATGAAAAATGTCTCCGCACATTGCCATCTCTCCTGTGGTGGGAGCTGTAACTGGGCCAGGAGGCCTGGAGGGTCCACAGGGTCCTTCTCTGTACCAATATCCCAAATAGAGCACACACCCCATGGCACTTGGGGCACCAGAATTATGTCAGTGCCTGACTCCAAGAGACAGAATATGTGGCCACCATGTCACATGCTCTGTGGCCACCACGACCCCAGCCTGGCTCTGTTGGCTCTCTCTAAAATGCCTGTCTTCCAGTCACATCTGGCAGCATCTTCAATGGCCGTCCACTCTGGGCAGTTCAACTTCTAACAGCTGGTGAGGGAGGGGCGCTGATGTCACACATAGTAAACCCCTTTCTCATTTGAAAATCAGTATCCCCCAGGCCATGATTTCTGGGGAAACCAAAGGCCCAAAGTCATGGCCAACAGATGGAAATGTTACTGTCAGATTCCCAGTTGGAGATATTTTTGAGCCATTTTCTCCAGAAAGACCCTTTTTGGGTGAGGTGAGTGAGGCAGGGTCTTGCAAGTACAGGATTGTTTTATTTAAAACTTTTGTGTTTTGTTCATCATGGATGTTTTTGCATTAATTTTGATTTTTTGACATATTGCATTAAAATATTACTTGATTACTTGGAGTCTCTCTGAAACATTGTACCCCAGCAACTGTCTCACCTGCCTCACTCTAGTCCTGGCACTGATCACCAAGGTTTTATGATGCAGTACAGCAGGCCTAGGAGTGAGGAGCATGGCAAAGGGAGCAACCAAGGTTTAACCTGAAGGCCCAGAACACCTGGTGTTGCAGAACCCCCCAGCAGGGAGGACTCAGCGAGAATACACTGAAGATAAACTAGACAGAGCCTTGCAGGCCTAATCCTCAGTGAATGAATGTTTCTAGGATACTATGCATCATTCATTCATTTATTCCCAATCATCCTCCCAGGGCCTGCTCTGGGGCAGACACCAGCAAGACCCATGGGTGATGCTGACTTCCAGGCAGGGAAGACAGGCCGGCAAACGAATGAAACCTAACGCCAGCTTGCATTGACCAAGCACCGGGGAGCCCGCTGAGCAGCGATTCGAGGAATCTGGTCTGCGGAGACCGGACCCAAATCTGAGATTCATTCTCAACCCGAGAAAGATCTTGTCAAACACAGGTCATTTTCCACGTTTGCTAACAAGCCTGCCAGAGTCCCGGTGGTGAGAGATGAGCTGGGGATTTACTCAGCTTCATTTCCTTTAATCACTTAGGTAGCAATCAAGGGACTTTCTACTCCCCTTCCAATAGCTGAGGCCCCGCCCATTGGAAACAATTAATGAACTGATTCCCACATAATTAGAGGGCTTAATTGATGAAAAGCCCAAGTATGGCTTTTCTCTGCCCACTCTTTTTTTTTGTTTTGAGATTCAGAACAGCAGGAGGTGGGGAGGGAGGGACTCTCAGGGAAGAAACAGAAGAGTAATATGCTTCTTAACAGTGGTCTAACTGCCCATTTCACAGATGAGGGAACTGAGGCCCAGAGGGACAACTGACTTACAAGTTCTCTAGGTAGGCTGCCACTCTGAACAGGTAACGATAATGCAGGCCCCAGGTGGGGGGGGATGTACAGGGTCATCCAGATGTACAGGGACAGGCATAGTGTCCTCTGCTAAGAAATTAATGAAGCAGCAGATAATCCCTACAGCGGCGATAAACCGCGCTAATAAGCAAGCATTTGGTTGGTGGCAGGAGACAGGACCCCTTACGGCTGGTGCCAGGTATTCCGCACTCTGGGGAGGAGGCTGCACTTGGACTGGCGGGCCCCTGGCTCCGGTCCCAGCAGCCCTGCATGTACCCGGCTGTCCTCTAAGTTCCCTGCAGAGGAGGCCTCTTCTCTCACACCCTCCTCTGGTCCTGGAAGGAGGGCCGACAGGAAGCACCATCAGTTTCATTTTATAGTTGAGGACACTGGCACTCAGGAATGTCTGGGGATGTGCCCAGGGGCATTTTGCTAAGCAAATTGCTGGCAGATCCTGCCCTGGAGCCCAGACCAGTCACTGCATTTTCTGCCCAGGCCTGCGGAGGCTCTGCTCCTGGAATACGCTGGTCAGGGCTGCGGGCTTGGGCTCCGTCTCTGTTGAACTCCACCGGTGCTGGGAAGCCAGCAAATCCGTCTCTGGGTCCCTCTGTTGCAGGCCTCTCTCTTATAGATACCTTTTGTTTTTTCTTATATAGATAGAGCCCATCCTCCTTCCAGGATTCCGGGCACTAGGGGCCACGTCTTTCACCTCTCGCTAGCCTGGCACCCGGCTAGAGCCTGGCCGAGTGTGTTTTGGAAACGCTGCCTGCCTTGCCCTGCCCAGGTGTGACTGACCCTCGTAACCCCCAAGGGAGATGAGCCTGGGATTCTCCCATCACCCACCTGCAGCTGGTCCATTTTGCGGGATCTGCAATGGGAGGGCCTTTATGTCTGGAACAGAGGGTGGCAAACGTGGATGCAAGAGTGCTTGGCGCAGTATCAGAAGGCAAAGCCTGCCTGGCGGGCCTCTGGGGACCCTCCGGCTCTCTCTGCCTAAGTGGGCAGCTGGACTCAGCCCCAGCCCACTCTGGCTTCAGGACACTCTGGACCCAGTGTTGCCAGAGTAGACACCTGAATTTCTAAGTGAGATTTCCTGACTTGACAGCGTTGGCCTTAAATTCATCTTTTTAAAAAGAAACTATGTGTTCAGATAAAACAAAATACAAGCCCGGGCTGCTCCTTGGCACTTTTAGCCATTTCTTAGGCCCAAGGCTGGAAAGATCCCAGGAAGGGGCCAGGTGGGGGTTCTGCAGGAGGGGGTTCACCATGTCCTCCCTCTTCCTCCTTCCCCTGGAACCTTGGAGGGGGCAGAGGCTCCCTGTACTGTGCTTGAAACTGTACTTCACTGGCCCCTGTGGCTCGCCCTGTGTCCCGAAACACTATCCCCCTGCCCTGGTGTCCTTGGGGCCCCCACACACCCCTATCTTTCCTTTCTCATGGATAAATGAGGGGGAAACCATCAGGTCCTGTGCCTTCCACAGCTTGGCAGGGTTCACTCTCAAATGCCTGCTCAGGGAACCTCCATTTTCAATCACCTCCCAGCTCACCTCCAGGGAGCCCGGCCAAACCGGAGGATTAGCAGACAAATGGGCTTAAATGATTTAGCATTTTCTCCCATCTTTAGTCTGTGGCAACACTGAACCTAACCCAGGTCCAGATGCCTTGGGTGGTACAAGACAGGTTAAGGCTAATAACTAATCTCATTTTTAAATTAATATGCAAATTTCCGCTCACAGCAGAGGAATGAAAGAGGCAGCTGGGCAGCGGGAAGAGAGGGTGAGCAGGGAGGGGGCTGCAGAGTTTCCTTTATTCTGGACTCGGCAGAATCATCACCTGAGAGGCAGGGACGGAGCACTTTGACAGCATGGATAGTCCCCATTGTGGTGCACAGTCCCCAAGCCTGTTCTCATCTCCCTTTGTAGGGAGGCTGTGGGATGGTCGAGTGGCAGTGCCAAAGGGGAGTCCACCCCCGCTTTACAGGTGAAGGGACTGAGGCCCGAAGTTACAAAGCATGTTGGGAGCAAGGCAGTGGCTGCAAACCAGGGTACTGAGGGCCCCGTGCAGCAGGAAGGCCGGAGAAATGCGTCTTCCCTGGTGTTAGTGGCGGGAAGGAGACTCCTGCTCCCGGCTCTGAAGAGTCATCCCTCTTAGTTCCAGAAGCAGGTCCTCTGTCACGTGGGAGTCTCCATAGGGCCCCACACAGGGCCTGGGCGGAGTGCTGACCACTTCCAAGGATCCCAGCTGGCCGACCGAATTAGCAACGAAGCTCTGAATATGGGACGGACATTTGAGCACCTACTATGTGCCAGTCATTGTGTGGAGCACTAGACAGAAGATTTTTGTCCTATATGTTGATTTAATCATCAGTTTCACACAACAAATGGAAAACCAAGTCCCAGCAAGTGACACACCAGGGGAGAGATTTCACAGCAGAGGATGCTGCGGCTCCTCGGTCTGTCCCAGGCTCGACCTGTCTCCCAGACTGACTTTGCTTTTAGGCTGGGCGCCCATGCTCCCATGATGATGGTTGTATCAGCCTGGATTCCCTCTGTTTATTCGGAAAAGGCTCATGGAAAAATGAGTTGGCACCTTCCCAGCTCACCCTGAAGGATGGGTTATTGGGAAGGCAGGGGCCGCTGGCTGCAAATGACCCTGAGCCAGGAAAGAGGCTGTGGTGGTTCCCTGGGAGGGAGCTGGGTCCAGGCACCTAGTGTGGTGGCCCCAACACTGAGACCTGCGATGCTCACTAGGAAGGGCTGTCTCAGCAGGAGGCCTGCTCCTTAATCACTGCATCTTGGAGTTGGTTTCCTTGTGTGTATTTACCCTCCTGTCTTCGCTGACATTACAGCTGCCTCTCAGACTGTGGGCTGTTGGATCCTGGAGGAGGGGACACAGTGTGGAAGGAGAGCTGCAGGAAGCTGGGGCCCACTGGCCCGTGGAGACCTCCCCCCTCACCTTTCTCAGACTCAGCGTCCTCCAGGGAAAGCAATGACTCAGAACCAGATTCCCAGGGGGGTCAGGAAGCAGGGCGAGAAGGAGATCCTCAGGCTATGCTAGCCAAGAGGATGGCCACCAGCCACAGGTGGTATTTAGGTTAAATTAATTAAAATCGAAAGTTCAGTTCCTCAGGCATTCTAGCATTCACGCCAGTGTTCAGCGGCCACACGGGGCTATTGCTCTATGCATGCTCACAAAATAGCTGTTTGACAGTCTAAGGTGCTTTCTGTCTTGAGCGCCTGCTTCCTGGGTGGATTCCCAGGATAGTCCTCCACCTGGACCTCATATCCATCTGCAGCACCCTGTTCGGAGCTCTGCCTGCGGTGGGGCTGGGATGTGGCGCCCATTGTCCACACCCAGAGACAAGGAGGAGGTGATCTCATTTATCCATCCACAAATCAAGCCGTTTATATTTCAATAAGAGTATCCCACATGTATCAGCCCAGTAAAAGTCCAACAGCGTTAAAATTGGTTGCTTGTAAGACCAATGGGAAGTTGGAGCGGAGGGTCCCTTTGACTCAGGGGAGGCTTCAAAGTAAAGAAATCAGAAGGCACCAAACATGAGGTGGCGTTGGGTTTCCAGGGGATGAGAGCTGTCCCCTGCTGGTCCTTTCCTTCCAGCATGAAAGCGTTTCCTCAAGTGCAGGACCACTGCGCATGGGCACTAAGAGTTTTTAGCCGGGCTGCTCTAAGGGGCACCAAGGAAAAAGAGGGAGGGGGCAGGAAGAGAGTAACAGAAAGATGGGGAGCGGTCACAACGAGCACAAAGCCCTTACCCTTGCACGGCGCCTTGGAAGGACCACACAGGGTTCAACGGTCACTTCGTCATAGTGTGTGGTGCTTACAACACATGGGTGAGGAGCCAGGACACTTATTTTCATGCCCATTGTGCAGATGAGGAAAGTAAGGCTCGGAGAGCTGAAGGAACTTGGCACCGAGCGGCAGCCCTCTGTCACGCCTTGTTGATTAAGGCCTTGGGGAGGCTGAGAGCCTGAGCAGGCCCGGGCTGTGGACAGTGGAGGCTGCAGGCAGGAGGAGCCCTGAGCCCACTGAAGAGCCAGGAATCATTTGCTGGCTGAGAGCAGAGGGCCCTTTAGCAGCGGGGGCGGGTGAGAGGGCAGGAGAGGAGCTGCTGAGGAAGAGCTCAGCCCAGGGGAGACGGGGAGGAGGAGGGGGAGGGGGCGGGGGGGCGGGGTGCCCCCAACACCACGAGGACTCTGAAGGAGAGGGGCACCACAGCCTGACACCCGGTCACTGCGAAGCCAGACCCGCCGTGACCCCCAAGAGCTGGGAGGTGAGCAGTGGGCCTGTTGACAAACTTTCAGATATACATTCATCTCCCAGGCAATTAAGTTATTCTCCATCAAGGGCTTTTTTGTTACACGTTGTAGAGAATTTCAGTTATCAATATGCCCCTCCCTTCAAATTAGGGGGCTGGTTACCTTGGTTACTATTTCACAAACATTTCAGCAAACATTTTGGATCAGCTTGCTCTCCCAAGGAATGTGCGTCTCACATTGTGACCCAGCACACACACACACACACACACACACTCACACACACACACACTCACTAATAACAGCTGCCCCAAAACAGTGGGTTTCCTAAGATGGGCTTCACATCCCCCATGTCCCCTTGTTTCGTCTCGTCTCTTTTTCCCTTTCACTCTGTTCCATTTGGAAAAATGCTGGTCACAGCCCACTCCATTGATTTTGCTCCTCGCTAATGGGTCTTGGCCTACAGTTTAAAAAACACTGCTCCCGATGAATTATATAAAAGCCTCTTGCTGCCCTTCCCACTTACCATGCTGCCTGCGTGACCCCTTCTGTTTGGAAGATGTAATCTCTGGTAACGTGTGCTGCATAGAAGACCGGGAAGGGCTACCGGGGTCCCCTGAAGCACTAAAGAAAAAAATCTTATCACTTCTTCTCAAACACAACAATGCGGTTGATATTTATTTCAGGGACAGTCCTCGTCCTGTCTGGGAGTTGGCTGCTCCTGCAAAATGCTTTAATCAGGGCAATGGGAGGGACATTGGAGCCCCTTGTGTGGGGGTGCCAGGCGCCCACCGGGGAATTTCCAGGTTTTATCTCATTTCCTCTTGGCTGCAGCCCTGTGAAGTCAGTGTCATTAGTCCCATTTCATAGATGAAAAAAAACGAGCTCAGAGAAGACAAGCAGCTGGTCTAAGGTCACACAGTGGCAGAGCTGGGATTTAAACCCAGGTCGGTGTCTAAACCAAAGCCTCTATTATCTTGCAAACATGAAATTATTTGAATAGTTTAACATCAACATTACTCCAGAGAACAAAAGTGCCAATGTCTTAGGCATTCTCTCTCTCTCCTCTTCCTCTCTCTCTCACACACACATACCGTCTCATTACTAAATCAAATCTGTATATAATCTGTTGCCCAATTGGTCTTGACATGGGTACATATGTGTCCAGTCCTATCAGGCCTCCACGTACCCCTCCTGAGAGGAGAATGGGGCAGGTGAGAGAATTGGCGACGCCAAGGGGACTTTACACAGGGCAGCAGCCCCCTTCCCATGCAGGAGCCTCCTGTAGAGGGCACCGAGGGTCACTTGCTCACCCTTCATCTGCTCTGCTTCTGGGCTGCCTTCCTGTTCTTCAAAGGCTGCAAAGCTCGAGCCTACATTCCTCAGACTTCCTCGTGGCTATTATTCCGCAGGTGAATTAAGTGCTTCGATCAAATATTCTTGCCCAAGGGTTGGAAGACACAGCTGAGGTAAGGAGACAGCGGTGCTGCGTCGTCGGGCTATTTCTCTACCGGAGAGGAAGGTTGTGCACATGTGGCTTCCTCCGCTTCAGCAGCTTCCCAAGGCCCCTTCTCGGGTCCCTGGGGGTGGAAAAGCAGCTGTGGTAGACATCAGGAATGGAAGCCACACCCCAGCCCCAGTCACCAGCACTGAGAGAAGGTGGGGACAGGGGCACAGCTGCAGGGCTGGTTTCCGTCTGAATCCTGGACCCTGCCCCATGGCTGTGGGTGTGATCAGAAACTCAAAGCTGCAGGGATGGCCTCAGGGATCAGCCCCCTGGTGTTCAGAGAGTCATTCCTGAGCCCAGCCTCCCACCCAATCAGTGCAGCCCTTCCCAAGACTTTTAGGCAGCTAAGCCCATGGCTTAGACCTTTCCATTTAAAATAGCTAGAGCTGTTTTCCATTCCTCTCACAGAACCTGGCTAACACATTTCCTTCCCCTCCCTGAGCATCCAACCCCTTCTAAACACGTCCAGGGAGGAGACTCTCCCTGTCAAGCAAGGAAGCCCCTTCCACCATGGGAGCTGAGCCTCGGTTCCCAGCCCTGCCTGCTCCGTGGGTCCCTCTGGCTCAGTGATTCCATGCAGTGATACATGCCTATTATTAATCACAAAAATGCTGTCTCGTGGACACATTGGCTGGTTTAGTTAGTCAGAACCCTGTTCAGTCTGGGGGAGCCTCGGATGCTTAATCAGGTATTTCTTTTTCTGGCAGCTCTGAGGCCCAGACGGCTTTCCATGGAGGCAGGAATTTCCGAGAGGAACACACATCCTGCTCTCCGACCAGAAATTGGCAGAATGTCACCTCTCCCCTCTGAGCCCTCAAAAGCCAATGACAGATCACATCTTCTATTTTCTGAATTCCTAAAAGGGAAAGAGGGATGTCTGCGTGTCACCTGGGGGAGACCTTGTTTGTCCCCAAGATAGGGAGGAGCTGTGGGGTCTGAGTGCTTGGATTCCCCCGCCTGGGAACAGCCCTTCAGTGATGTGACTGGCTGGTGTGAGGAGGGAGCTGAGGAATCTCGGGCTGCAAGCATGGGCGGGCATGGCAACCGACACCACTGTACTGATGGACAAAGCCGAGGGGAAGGCACTGGGCCTGGGTCACACCGAGAGTCAGTGGGAGGACGGTGACAGCAGCCCAGAGTTCCTCACCCCTGCTCGGTGCTCTTTCTACCCAGCACACTCACTGCCCTTTTCTCCACGGGGCACAGGACGAGGGCATCCCTCCTGGACGGTGGGGCTGGGACATGGCCGTCATTGAGGAAAAGCTGATATGTGAGTTAGCTGGTAAATTGTCCCTGTCCCTGCCCCATTTTTAGGAGATGACGTGCATCCATCAGGGTCCTGACAGTAAACAGATGGCACCCCTAATTGGGTCATTTGAGGAGAGGTTAATAAAGGGACATTTACAAAGCTGTGGGCAGAGAGTGGGGAAATAGTAAGAGATGGTGCAGGGCTGGGGAAGAGGGGTTCCATTTCCAACCGAGGTCTGAAAGGCCAAGGGTAAGGGGTGGCACATGAAGAAAGAAAGAGAGAAAGAGAGCTCGGTGGAGCCTGTGTGATGGGAGCTACGGGACACGGCCAGTCCACAGCAACACCGAGGAAAGGGAGCCAGGGGATAGATGCCCCGGCTTTTCTCCTGTTCCCCTGCCCTCTGAATCCTGCCAGTGCCTCTCATGGGCTGAGCCCAATTAGAAGTCAGGGGAAATGGGGACCCAGTGATACAGTGCATAGGGGTGCCCCCTTAGGCACAGAACAGGGTGGGGACTGGATCTGAAGGGCAAGTTTATATCTAGGCCAAGGGGGTTCTCGGCTTTGGGAGTGGGGAGAGAACCAGTTCTCCAGATGCTCTGGGTGAGGGAGGGTGGTGGGTGTCTGCCGTGACGCAGCAGCAGTTTAGAGGACCAGCCCCCCCTGCCTGGTTAGGAGCTGACCCCCTGCGGAGACATCCTTCAGAGGGGTGCTCCGCCCTGCATGACCATCAGGGGAGGTGAAAGGAATGGCTCGGGGACATCTGTAAAGCCTTCTCTCACCAGCTTTGTGTTTCTTGGGGAATCTAAACTTATGTTTTTCTGAAGGAGTGACTCCCCTCCCCCCCACCAATGTAAAGAGTCATGTAGAGAAGGGGCTGATCTAAAACTCATTTCAGGGAGATTGTGGGGAATGATCTGGGCCACAGAGCGATAATCCCAGAGCATCCCTGAAGCTGCTGGATTGGGCTTCAAATGCCCTCTTTAGGCCAGGTGCCTGTCGTTTCTGCTCTTTGCAAACTCCCCCAGCCAACGCCTGAAGAACTGCAAAGATGAGCAGTAGTGTAGTCAGTCACCAGAGCATACACAGCTATTTTTTAAGATAATGTGGGGATTTCAGGGCACCAACCATGCAAAACAGAAAGTTACTGAGTAATGAAGCACCTTCCCCGGGTGACTTAATACCAATTCATGCAGTGAGTGGGCTTATCTCAACTGTGCCTATTTCTACGGTCCTTTCAGTTGCTGGCTCCCCATGTCCCTCTGTCCTTGGGATTGTCCTCCCACTGCCCTCTCTTGCTGAGTCACCTCCTTCCTGTCCCAGGCCAGGCAGAGCCTCCTTTCTCCTCAAGGTATCTCATGAAATTTGGACCCTTTCTATCTGGGTACCGGGTTCATTTCCCTAACCCTGGGTCAAAGTGAAGATGTCACAGATGATGTCTAGTCCATGTCTTCCATAAAGCAGATGTCAAAATGGGATGAAATGTGAAAGGATTTTAGTAGTGAAAACACCTGTGAGAGAAAGAGGCGGGATCCAGAGAGGCTGGAAGAGCCATTAGGCTGCAAAGTAAGACTCACCTTGAATAAAAGAGAGAGAAGAAAAAGGTTAGGTGGAAATATCCTAGGCTTCCATACAATCTAAGATAGATTTGGCAAAGCTGTTGGGTGTCCTCAATGTCCCCAGTGAAGATGTCTGAGTCTCTCAGGGACCTGCTTACCCTGATATCCTTGCTGCACTCAGGTGTTGGTTGGGAGCAGCCCACTGAAAGTGTGGCCTTGGTGCAAATGATGATGGGTTTCAGAGCACAGCAGCTGGCACCACTGGACAATTAAACTCCTACTTCTCCAGCTCTTCCACTTGTCACTAGCTCATCCAGCTATTTCTTACCTTGTTGGATCCAGTTTTTCCTAGAAGTCTCAGTGTGCTATCTTGAATTTCCAGTTTATCATAATGATACCTAGTTCACCCTTTCTGAGCGGAAAACCGCTCTCCCCTTCTCCCCACCTTCCTGAATTGTCCAATGAGTTAATGTTCTTTCACATACCATTTACAACATTTTCTTATAAAACTCTCATCTCTCATGTTATTATATATTGTTTTAGCTTGAGTTCCCCTGAAAGCAGAGCCTGAGGTAGACTTAGGTGCAGATAGTTTGTTTAGGAGGCAATCTCAGGAGGCAGCAGTGAGGGAGCAGTGAGAGAAAGACTAGGAATAAGGGAAAGCCAAAAGAGTGCATTATTAGTCTAGGACCTGATGGCTTCACCGGTAAGTTGTACCCAACATCTGGAAAAGAATTAATATCAATTCTCTCAAACTCTTCCAAAATATAGAAAAGAAGGGAACACTTTTTAAAATTTATTTTAGCCCTCACCCGAGGATATATTTTTCATTGATCCTATATGCACCCCAGATATTGAACTGGCAATCTGGGTATGTGTCCTGACCAGAAATCAAACCCACAACACTTTCCATGCATGGGACAACACTAACCAACTGAGCCACACCAGCCAGGGTGAGGAGGGAACACTTTTTAATGCATTTTATGAGGCCAGCATTACCCTGATAACAAAGCCACATAAAGATGTCACACAACAAAAGAAAATTACAGATCAGTATCTCCTATGAGTATAAATGTAGGTATTCTCAACAAAATACTAGCAATATGAATCTAACAACATAGCCAAAGGATTATACACCACAGCCATGTGTGATTTATCATAAGAGTACAAGGATAATTCAACATAAGATAATCAATCAGTGTAATACAACACATTAATAGAACAAAGGGGGAAAACAGAAATGATCACCTGAATTGACAAAGAAAAAACATTTGACAAAAGCCTTTCATGATTAAAAAAACAAAAACGCAACTCAGAAAACTAGGAATAGAAAGGAACTCCTCAACATAATAAAAAACATTTATGAAAAACCTACAGCTAACAATATACTTAGAAAGATTGAAAGCTTTCTAAGATCAGGAAGAAGACAGGAATGCCTGCTTTCAACATTGCTATACAACATTGTGCTGGAAGTTCTAGCCAAAGCAATCAGACATGAAAAATAAATAAAAAGCATTCAAATTGTCAAAAAAGTAAAACTACCCCTATTCATATATGACATATCCTATATATAGAAAATCCCAAAGAAACTATAAAAGCTACTAGAGACAATAAACAAATTCAGTAAAATTACAGGTATAAATTAACAAATTACAGGTATAAAATCAACACACAAAAATCAGTTGTGTTTCTATACATCAGCAATAAACAATCTGAAAAGGAATTTAAAAAGTAATTCCACTGACAAGAGTATTTAACAGAATGAAATACCTAGAAATATATTTAACCAAAGAAGTGAATGATTTGTGCACTGAAAACTAAAAAGCATTGCTGAAAGAAATTGAAGAAGACCTAAATAAATGGAAAGACGTCCCTTGTTTATGGGTTGTTAAGATAGCAATATTACCCAAAGCAATCTAAAGATTCAATATAATCCCTATCAAAATTTCAAGACCTTTTTTCCCCCCAGAAATGGGAAAGCTGATCCTCTGATTCATATAGAATTCCAAGGGGCTCTGGATAGCAAACAATCTTGAAAAAAAATAAAGTTGGAAGACTCACACTTCACAATTCCAAATGCAAAAGAATAAAGCTTCACCCCTGCCTTACACTATATGTAAAACTTAACTCAAAATGGACCAATGACCTAAATGTAAGATACAAAACCATGAAACTCTTACAGAAAGAGAGTTAGAGGTAAATCTCGAAGACCTTGGATTCAGTAATGGGTTCTTAGATGTGAAACCAAAAAACTAAGCAACAAGAACAAAAATAGATAAATAGGACTTCATCAAAATTAAAAATTTTTGTAAAAGTACACCATTGAGAATATAAAAATATAACTTACAGAATGGAAAAAATATTTGCAAATTATATATTGCATAACTGTTTAATATCAAAGTAAATAAATAACTCTTGAACTCAAGAACAAAAAGACAAACAACCCAATATAAAAATGGGCAAAGGACTGAAACAGACATTTTTTCTGAAAATAATATATGAATGGCCAATAAACACTTGAAAAAGATGCTCAACATCATTAGTTACTAGGGAAATGCTAATCAAAATCACAAGGTACCACTTCATACCTACTAGAATGGCAAAATAACAATAATAATGATGAAAATAACAAGGGTTGGCAAGGATGTGAAAAATTAGAACCCTTGTACATTTCTGGAGGGAATATAAAATGGTGTAGCTGCTAGGGAAAACAGTTTGGCAATTCCTCAAAAGGTTAACTCTGGAATTACCATATAGGGTGGGGCCTAGTATTAGAGGTTTGGACATGAGTAGAAGTTGGTAGTAGAAAGGACTAGTCATTAGATAATAAAATGTTTGTAAGAAGTAGCATGAAATAGCAGAAAAAATAGGATTTGCAGTTAGAGGGAAGTAAGTTTAAATCCTGTCTCTGCTCCCTACTAGTTTTATATTATTGAGCAAATTACTCAAAACCTATTTTCTTATTTGGGCAATGGTGATAACCCTGGCCCATGTGGTTACTTTTAGGATTAGTAATAATACATTTAAATACCAGATGCTCAATAGCTGGAAACTATTATTATTTGGAGATGGGGTTGTAATAGTTAAGATTCTTTTGGTTGCAAGCAACAGAAACTGACTGGTAAGTTAAATGAAATGGGAACTTTGAAGAATACTTGGATAGCTCACAAAAAACAAAGGAATAGCTAAACAACCAGGATACAGGATGGACAGGTAGCAAGACTACTTCAGGGATATAAACAGCAGGAGTGGAATTTCTCCCAAGAAACCATTTCTGTAAAGTCAGCTACAAATATTCCTAAGGGGCACAATCATAGAGTTCAGCCATGACCCCTGAAATCCTTCCCCTCCTGGGCATCAGAGTTAGACACTGGGGAGTCCTTGGAAGCCAGAGTGTCACCTCAATTAGTGTCCACTATAGGAACAATGTCTTTAATAATATCCAAGCCTGTGCTTGACCTTTGCTTCTGAAGGTACGCTGGAGATGTAGACAATGTGACTTCCAGCTGCTGCAAGTGAGACCCTAACATGCTGGAGCTACCTCTTTTTTCTAACACATAAACCTGAATAAGCTAGAGGGTGATTAATGGGAATTACCCCCCACCCACCGTTTATCACTTGCAACTAGTCACTAGTTACGGCCATGGTTGAGAAAAGATTACAATCTACATTTTGTGTTCATTGATTTCTACAAGCTTCCATTGTGCATACTGCTCATCAATATCCATCACATAGATAAATTGTATCACAGATGGTCTTGTGTTGTGTCTTTGCATGCTTCCTTTTCCCTTAGAAAGCCAACAGAGAATCCTACAACACAATGTCCAACTTATTCAATGAGGTGTCACAGTACATCTAAACTTCCAAGTGTGAGCACTGAATGGAGCCTCAGAGATCACCTGGTTCAGGTTCTCAATCTTAGTTGTACATTTGAATCATATGAGAGATGTAAATGCTGATGCCCAGGCCCCTCCCCCAGAGATTCTGATCTAATTGGTCAAGGTAGAGTCCAGAAGTCAGTATTTTAAAATAACTGCCAAGTGATTCTCATGTGCAGTAGAGGTTGAGTAGTACTAATTTGCTCCAAGCTTTATTTCACATACAGGCAAACTGAAGCATAGTGAGGACATGCACTAAGGTCATGTGACTAATTATTTGCTGAACTGGGACTTGAACCCAAGTGTTCTGATTACCCATTCAGTGCTCTTTCTCTTCTGGTAATTGATTGCTCTTGTTCCATGAAGAGTTGGAAGTCTTCCAAATGGTGTTGTTAGATTTGGCATGGAGTTGAGAGGGGGTTTTTAGGCTGAGGGAAACCAAGACTAGGAGAAGCAACCCAGGGACTCTGGAAGAGTAGAGTCAGAAATGTGACCTTAAATGTACAACATGCATTGTAGACTGTACCACATCATATCATCTCAGTTTCTGGTGTGAGAAGGATCATAAGCATTAGCGAGCACTAGGTCATTGTTTTCCAAACCTGTAGTTAAATAAAAGAAAAAGGCTGCTACTCAATATTTAAAACAAAATGCTATGACTAAGAGACCACTCAACTCAGCTTCTCCTGGGACCCTTCATATAACAAGAGCATGTAGCATTTTTCTTATACAGCTAGGTTTGTTCCTGATAATTCAGTTTAGGGATACATCGTAAGGAGTATAAAGTTAAAAAAAAAGTATAATAGTTTCACTCTGGAGGTGAGAGAGTATGAGACTGAGCAGTTATATACAGGGGTTTGCTTAATTTTTTGCTTAAGTAATGAAGAGATATGCTAGTTAGGAATAGCTCTCCAAGGAAAGGAGACTGCTGAATTTAAGTCAAGTTTTGGAGTCAAGGATTATTTGGGGATTTTAATGGTTTTAGAGCTGGGAGTAGGCTGATGCTAGCCTTAGAAGTATGCTTACTTGGTCAAGACTTCACTAGAGTAAGTGGACTGCTGATTGACTAACCTTCAAATGCCATTATCGATTGGTTGGTTTTCAGAAATGTTTTTAATGAAGCAAGTTATCATTGATATAATACTGAGGAAAGTTGTCATTGATTAAACAGTTTTTAAATTGGTTCTGTAAAAATCAATCTTTTGCTAGGGATATAGAGGCTTTATTTTTATTCTCAGTTGTTGGTTCAAAGTTATTAGTTAAATGATTTGTGATTCCCGATTGAAAAAACCAACCAGATGCTTAGCACATTGGCTCAAAACAGACACAGGCTGAAGTATATTATTGTGAAATTTCAGAATACTAGGGACAAGGAAAAGATTCCAGAGAAAATGTAAGTATTTAAAAAAGGATCAGGAATCAGAATGGCCTTTGCTTTCTCACCAGTAACTGGAAGCTAGAAAGCAGTAAAGCAGGGTCTTAAAAATTCTGAAGGAAAATTATTTTTGACCTAGAATTCTATACCCAGCCAAACTATCACCCAGGAGTAAGAACAGAATAAGACATTTTTAAATATGCAGAGCCTCAAAAATTGTACTTTGCATGTACCCTTTCTCAAAAATATCCTCAGAAGGTGTGCTTCACTAAAATGAGAAAATAGACTAAAAGAGAAGATATGAAATTCAAGCAGGAGAAGATCCATCACAAGAGAAAGGCAAATCTGATCAATTATCTCATGATGACAGCAGTACAGCAGGCAAAGAGGACAATTGGTCCTGATGTGTGTGACAACTCATGCTATGTTGAATGCTTATAAATGCGGATCTCAGTTGCCTAACTTTTGTTAATCTACAGATGAAATTTTCTGGTGAGTTTGGCCTAACTTCTTCTCTGTTCTAGACTGTGTTAACTGTATTCTCTGTTACCAGACTATGACCAAAAGAGTCAGCTCAGTTTCCCTTGGGAGCTTTCATTCAACAGGGGCCATGTTGCCCTTTCTTTACCCAGCTAGGTTTGTGCCTAGTACTCGCATAGATGGTGAAAAGTAAAAAATAAAGAATGATCTGGTGGAGGGGGACAGTGGGGGGAGGGGGGAGAAGGGAGGATATTTGTAATACTCTCAATAAAGATTTTTTTTAAAAAGTATAATAGCTACCTTTGTGGGTGAGGGAATATGCAATTGGGGAGTAGCACACAAGGGCTTCTAAGGTACTGGTATTTCTTTTTTTTTAAAAAAAAATATATGTTTTTATTGATTTCAGTGAGAGGAAGGGGGAGAGAGAGAGAGATAGAAACATCAGTGATGAGAGAGAGTCATTGATCAGCTGCCTCCTGCACACCCCTACCAGGGATTGAGCCCGCAACCCGGGCATGTATCCTGACTGGGAATCAAACCGTGACCTCCTGGTTCACAGGTTGATGCTCAACCACTGAGCCACACCAGCCAGGCAGTACTAGTATTTCTTAACATTAAATAATCTCATAATGCTTCTTTAAACTGTAACTATGATTCTTAAACTCTTCTGTATGTATAATACATTTCACAGTTTAAAAAGTCTTTATCATTTGATATAAATAAACCAGCAGTCATGCTTACTAAGCTTCTTTCTGAAGGTAAATTCTTTTCAACACTATATAAAGCTCAGTGAGAACTCCAAGAGGTTAAAATGAACAGCTTCATTCTTCTCTCTGTGCTGCAGCAAAGAGATTTGTTTTGAATAGACTGATGTCTGACTCTTTTGAAACCTAATACAATGGAATACTTTCTAATTGCTTAATTACCTTCTATATTTATTAATGGCTATAGTGGCTGGATAAGTGTCCTCTGCTTCTCTCTGTCTCTGTCTCTCTCTGCCTCTCTCTATCTCTTTCTCTGTCTCTCTCATTAAGACTTCCTAATTACTGTTACATTGCACAAAGTGGCAGAATCTCTTACCCATCTCATCATGGAATTACACCTGGAACCTCCCTTTGGTAGTTGACACCTGACCGAAATAGAAAAAGGAGGAAAAGGTTATACTCAGCCTAAATGTGGGCTTGTCTGAGAAGGTAGGAGAATGCGCCCCACCTGAGCAGTGACCTCACCCAGCAGTAGGACCATCCAGTAGTGGTCAAAGGATGTCTGTCACTCACCAGTCAGATTGGCTTCTCCACCTGTGGGGAGGACTCAATCAGATACAGGGAAGAAGAGCCAGTAGTAGTCATAGCAACCCTGAGCTATGTTGGAGAATCTAGTAAAAGTCCCCTTGATGGAAACCAGGAGGGAGACCAGCATCCTGCCTTGTCTGCACTGAGAAACATGCTGATGTGAAAGGGAGGAAGTGTGTCAGCCAGGATTCAAACAAAGAAGCAGATCCACCTCCACCGATCTTCAGAGAGTAACCAGGATGCTGCTTCACTTCTGCCCCCCAAACCTCACTCAAGTTTCTCTGTAGCCAACTCTAGCTTGAAATCATGCATTCTAGGAGGTGTGCTTCCAATGCAGTTACATTAGCACAGTACAGAGGCACCATGGTCCACACTTTAAAGACTGGAGGTTCATATACATCTCTTTCCCTCTCTCACAAACATATCAGCACATTTTGCTTATAATGTCTAGTAGTAAACAAAGTGTTTTCTATACATGTGCATTTGACCCTGTGCTTACGCCCAACATTCTGTTATTAATAAAAATAAGGTACCATTAATTGAGTGCCTCTTAAATGTCTTAAGCATGTCGTTTTAATCTTTACAAGTCTATCGGGAGTGTAGGGTTTTCAACCATTTTTAAATAAGGAAATTGGTACTCACACAGCTGTTTAAACAATACCCAACTTCCAAGTCTAGAGAATAGGAAAGATGTGCTTCTGCCTAACATGAGGCAACTCTCTTTCTCATACACGGAAACACACCAACTCTCTGCTCAAAAGAGGAGACCTTCCTTTACCCATCTTTGGGTTGTGTTAATTCCCTTCCAGCTGTGTCATATGATCCTCTTAATAGTGTATAATTTAAACACTAAGAGATAAAGTTGATTACTATTAACATATCTTAACCTAGATGATAGGGGAGAGAAAAATGGGTTAATATACACAAAATATATTCATATCAAACTAAGGAAAATACTCATAACTGCTTGTATCTCCATTTCCGAATCTGATTATGTGGCTTGTAGGTGGTATATAAAACTTACTTTCTTCCACCATTCATTTTACATTCTCTTTGCCCCTCAGCAAAAACCTCAAATGGTCATGGTTCTCTGCCTGGTGGGGTAACCCAAACATTTATTCCTCAAGATTCTGGATCATGGGCTGTTGCAATTTTTTGTTTAATCACAGGACATGGGAGTAGTAGGAGGCACGCCAGGAGGTTGCCCGCATTGCGTAAGCTGCTTCTTACCCCCTTATGTGGTTCCAGTCTCCCCTGGTTAGTCAGGGTTAATCACCCCAGCTGACCCCCTGCTTTGTCTGTAGATCTACTGGCACGAGAGCCCAGAGAAGCCAGGTGGCAGTCCCAATGCCCAGTTCAATGGAACCATAGTTGTGTTCCTGGCAGAAATATGTCTCCCTTGGCAACAGAGCTCAAAGTGATGGGAGTGGAAAGCAAAAATTTTGCTAGTGACTCACTATGGGTAACAGTGAGAGAAGCCATCCTTATTTCTGCTCCTTGATTCCTGTCCCCATACTTCCTGCTATGGGTAAAGACATATTGGTCACTGATTTGAAGTACATACCATGTCCTGGAGAGCATCGCCTCAGCCCTGAAAGCCGTTGCCACCAGCTGGACCAGCCACCAAATCTTGGCATGACTATTTCTCTTGGATTTCCTACTAGGGTAGCCCTCACTCCTGAGGTCAGAAACCACTGGGGGGGGGGGGGAATTCTGACAGCTTTGAACTATGTTTACTCCAATTATACATTCTTGAAATACCTATGAGGTGGGCTTGGGGAGCTGCCAGCCCACTGCAATCCCCTCCCCTCTGTGAGGGGAGCCCTTTTCTCCAACTCATGCACCTCAGGGGCATTTGGGGTCTCAGGCACTAGTGTTAGTGTCCATTAACCCCTGGAAGCCTGATTATTTCCCTTCCCCATAGCATAGTCACCCTGGTAAATGGTCATTGGTCCCTTTTGAGAGGACTGGAAGATTTACAGCACACTTTTTTGGTGTTATATTAGGGTCCTTTCTTCATTCAGAAGTTCCATGTCTGTGAATTGGCTCATGTCTCAGAATCAGCTCAGAGCTGGAACTCCCACCTTGGTCATTTAAGTCACACCTCTATATCTTGCTTACAGCTTTTCTACATACATAAATCAAGCAAAAATATCACAGGATGGCCCTCTATTTCTGTTTTAGGACCACCATTGTCAACTGCTGACACCAAAGATTTCTGCAGGTCAAACCAATCTGATTATTGCGTCAGCTGTTGCCCACAGGTAACCATGTCCACCTTAGTCACTGTAGGTAGGTGTCACCACTTGTCCCCCTATCACCCAGGGATTCATCAATCTTGCTGAATTCAGGGAACCCAGTCTGAAGGCAGTATTTCCCACAGTCGTTTCTGGCTTTTATAGTTATGACAGAGCTCTTCAACGATGCTGGGTCTCCCCTTGTGGATACATCCTTAGTGAAAGGAGTGTCCTTTGGTATATATTTAGGAAATAGGAAGCAGGTCATAAGCAAGAAGTCATTTTAGCATCCTAGTCTCCCCAAACCTTTGAATAGCTTCCTCTGCTGTGTATCAAAACAACAAAACAAAAAACTGCCACGTCAACTTGACTTAGTGTAGGCCATCGTGGGGTGCAGGTATTAGTCAATCAACCAACAGCTACTCCCAGTCACTACAAATCCAGGATCTCTGCTAGATGAGCCCACTTCAATAAATTCTGCCTAATTCATTATATTTCTCCCATCCTGCTCTAATACCCCTAAGTTTCATCTGCACATATATTATCCAGATTTCTGTCTAAATAAAAAGGAGAAAAAAAAATCATGCAATTCTTTTGGCATGTGTGGCACCTACTCACAGGTGACAATTTATGCCTCACCCTCTGGGACCTGTCAGAATTTGAGTCTGATTATAGGTTTTAGCAGTGAGAGGTGGGGACTGGTCTTGAGGAGATTCCATAGTCCCTTGCAAGACAATGACCTCAGGAGAGGCTGTTAAAGGTTCCTCGTGCAAGGAGAGGCTGACCAGGCCTCAGTCAGGAATGGAAGGGGCTGCTGCTTTTAGAAAAAGAGACTTGGCAGGATTTAGGGGGTCCAGGTTGCCAGCTTCATCAGAATCTCTCTGTATGTCCCTTTTCGAGTTTTAGCCTTTTTCACCCTTTCCCAAGAAGAGCCCTAAGTTGAACCTAAGAACCTAAGAGGTTAAAATTCAGTTTTCATCGTAATTCAACCACCAGCGAGGTTCGACTTTGGGTTTACTTTTCCGAAACCTTGGTGGCTACAGGTGATAAACGTTTCTTTTCTGTTAGTCATGGAAGTTTTCAGGTACCCTTAGCAGAACTTGAGTGGGAATTTAAAGCTCTGAGCATGTAATTTCCTCTCTTCAAGTCCTTAAGCATTGTTAGGAGAAACCAGTCAACCCTATATATTCTTTATTGTCATCAAAATGTTCTGTGGCAGCAACCACCTGGTCACCCCAAGCCTTGCCTCTGCAGACACCTGATTACAGATGCCTAAGGTGAGAACTTAAGTAGCTGGTTGCCATGGGCTGCGGGGCTGGTGCTGGGAACAGGTAACACTGTGAAGTGGGGGAGAGCAGAGACAGCTGGACCCCATAAGGAATAAGCTGAAACCGTGACTCTCTCCCAGCTCCAAGTCCTCCCCTGGATGACCTGCAGGAGAAGCTTGCATCACACTGCAGGGACAACCTCACATCTGGCGCAGGATCTGGGGAAGCCAAAGGAAGAGATTTCATGGAAGCTGGAGGAGACAAGGGCCCTACAACTGCCCCAGCCAGCGAGAAGAGTGAGCAGATGTGCAAAACCTGTGTGAGCTAAAACACAGCCTGAATGTCACCCTTCAGGGAGTAAGCAGGGCAGGTGCCTCACTTCTCCTGTTCAGATCTCCTGTATGTTTCTCCTGGGGCTCTAGCCAAACCCAAAGGGGGAAGGGAACTCTGGGAAATGCAGTTCAGCTTCACTCAGCCCACTGGGTATAGAGCCACCACAGTAACCCAGGCAGCTAGAAGCACGTGTGCCAAGGGACACTTAGGAGAAACAGCATGGTGTTCTGGGCAGCTGATGAATGTTTATGTCTGTCCCAAATGCCCCCTTTAAGTGAACCCAGCCTATCCACGCTGGGACTGTGCGGAAACCCCCACAGGTTAGATGACACGTTCTCGGCCATGTCCTCACCAGCCTCTCTGCCTGGGCCTTCGGGTTACTGGCTTTCGTTGCCCCAGGTCTTACCTCCACCCTCCAGAACCATCAGATTGGCGACCTGCTCTTGGGCCCACCTTCTGCCTCTGGCCTTGCTCTCCTGGTGCTGACCTCTGCCTTCTCTGCAGGACCTAAAAAATGCCCAGTAGTTATAGCCCCATGGGCTCCACCCAAACAGGTCTGTGGTTCATCTGCCCCAATAAAAAGGGGGACGGCAGAAAGTAGGTAAATAAATCATGAAAATGAGTAATAACAGTGCTGCTGATGATGGGAAATTGTCTAGCATCTTACAGCTTTTAAATTTCTTTATCTGGGCTAAGTCTGGACCAGGTGGGATGAATCATGCCCCTCCCAAGCTGCTTGGGGGGCAGGGGACTGTGAGTAATAGACCCCTGTGCGAGTTATGGTTGAGAAAATCCTACAGCAGTTGGAAACCTCAAGTGAAATAAGCCCATTTCCACCTGGCTAGAAGCGGTTTGTTTGGTTTTGCTCATTAAATGTGTATAATTACACCTTAAAGTTGTTTTCATTTGCATTTCTTTAATTGATATTGTGAATACCTTTTTCCCTGAGACGATTTACCTTCCAAATTTCCTTAGGTTGGCTTTTTCTTCCCATCTTTTTCATCTTTTATTTTGTGGAATTTCAGCATCAACCTCATATGTTTTATCAAGTCTTTCTATATTTCGGACAGTAAATTTTTCTGATGATATTCAAATATATCTCCCTTTTCTGTTGCTTTCCTTCTGATATTTATTTGATTGCCTTTTATTATAGCAAAGCCCTTGGCTTTATAGATTTCAACACATCCATCTTGTTCCTGATGATATCCTCCATTTTTAATATTTAGAAATTGATTTCCCTCCAGAATTGAGATATAACAGAATATTTATTTTCTCCTAGATATTTTTTTACAGACTGGATTTATACTTATTTCTGATTTATCTGGAGTCTGTACAGAGCAGTATGTAAGAGCGTGGCTTTTGGTGTAAAAAGCATGAGTTAATTCTGTCTTTTCTCTTTCCCTCTCTCATAACCTTGGAAACACATCAATTTTCTTCTCGGAAGCTGTTTTCTCAGATTTCTTCACCATTATTACCTCTTTTTTCATAAATATTTTTCATGGTGAAATATCACAGATAAGAAGTGCATAAAACATGCACGGATGCCTTGCTATCGTTCCTAAATTCTGTCTCCATCGTTCACTCTCCCTGCCGGATTCCACTCTGAGGTGCCCAGGGAAGCACGTTCAAATCCCAGTGAATCTCACCCGTATGCTGCCCCAGCTGAAGCAACACCCTAGGGGGGTGCGCTCGGGGGCTGACCAATTAAGACGGACACCACGGGCTGATCTGCCCATGGGGATAAAACTCACCAAAGGAGGGTGTCTCAAAATGAATAATGAAAAACGAGCCCCAAATTGGGACCTGAAATTCAATGACTGGGAATCAGAGCTGGGAATGTCAGACAGAGGAGGTGATGAAGAAATGAGCAAAGCAGAGAGTGAGCCGGCGAACTTGGTGAATGGGGCCACAGACTGGGTATCAATGAGGCCCTCCTTTCATGACGACTTGGGCACACCTTGGCGGGCGGAGAGAGAGCACCAGTGGGGCTGAGGAGCGCTGGGAGCATACAGGTGTGTGGTTACCTTACTGCATTTGGTATTTCTGGGCATGAGGTAGCTTCTCCCTCTCCAGGCATTAATGTCTTCTTTTTGCCATTAAATATTTATAATATTATTTGAATAAATCTCTCATGGTGCAGGTGGATATTCAGATTTTTATTACCATAAGTGGTCTAGTCATTTCCATTTTATTTTCAATGTGCTACTAGTATACAACAGCACGATTGGTTTTTTGAGCCTACATCTTCTATCTCATAACTCTACCGAATTCATTTATTACCGCTAATAATTTTTGCTTGATTTCTTTTGATTTTCTAGGTCACTGGTAAAAAGCAACATTTTGATTTCTTTTCTTCACATATTTATGTTTTTTATTGTCTTTCCTCTCAGTACTTATTGCAGGCTCATCTCGTACTATGTTAAACAGATGCAATGAGGAAAACATCTTTGTTTTGTTCCTGTTTTGTTTTGTATTTTAAAGGAAATGACTAACATTTCTCTAACATACATAGTGAGTTTTGCATCTAACTACACTCTCCCTCTCACTTTCTCTCTCTCTCTCTCTCTCGCTCTCTCTCTCTATATATATATAGGTTAAAATGAGATGAATAATCCTTTCTAAATAATTAACTTAAATAATTTAAAGAAAAAAGGTATTCATCTTATCTTAGAGAATTAAATACAAAATGGATTTTTAAACACGCCGAAGTCATTTGGGGCACATATTAAGGGAATAGAATGACACTTGCTAATATAGTTCATTGTGTTAAGGCTCTGAATTTCTGTATGATAGTTTTGAACTCTGATTAAATTGGGTTTGGGTTTAGTGAGTCATTCTAAGGTGCTGTATATCACTTTCTGTTTTATTTGGGGAATTGTGCATTTGTCTTTCCAAAGTGAATTGGTCTAATTTGCTCTTATGATTGGTAGGTGTCAGATGTGAGAATTAGCCATATTTGCCTCAATGAATATTTCATTTTTTTTTTATATTTTCAAAGACTACACAAAACTTGAGCATCCTTGGCTTTTCTAAAAGTTAAGAAAACCATCTGGGGAATCCATCTGCAATAGGCTCTTATTTCTTATTCTGTTGTTAGGCTGGTCATGTTCTCCTGGTCACATTAGCTTTTGGAATTTAAAAACCTATATAAAGGATTGTGCATTCCGCTAGATGTCACTTTTATTACCATGAAACTGAGAATAATTCCACTAAATTATAATAAATACAAAAGAAAGTGTATTTTCTTTCTCATTTACTGACTTCATTACTAATCTCGCCGAGGCTGGAACACTCCCGGCTCACCTGTTTTCCACAGAGCCTGGCACAATATCAGCCTCACTGTACATGAAGTAAATGTGTATGAAATGGTGAAATAAAGGGGCCCCCTTTCTGCGGAAGACATAAGTTTAGTTTTCAAAGTCGTCCTTCCTCTATCTTATTTCCAATTCATACTTCATCTTTATATCTTGAGAGTCTGAACTACTTTTCATATATTTTTAAATGATTTATATCTTGCCTAGTCCAAAAAGGTGGACTGAAATATTAAACAGTATAAAACTATTATAATTTTAAAGATAATAAAAAATTTTAAGTGTAGAAAAGTAGACATGTTGAGCACTGAGAAGGGCTAGATAATAAAATGGTAGAAATTTCAGCTTTACTTTTTGTGGTTTCTTACAGTGTGCATTTCACTTCCTGAAGGTGTGGATGGGATTAAGTGTGGATACTGCCCAAGTTGAGATCTACTTGCCTCTTCTAAAGTCTCTGTATTTTCCCTGTCTGTTGAGTTAGTTATGTGCTCTTGGCTCTCACTCCTTCCTATAATGCTTGTCTCACCTGGAGATTTGGTCCTGGCTGTACCTGGCCAGGTAGGGCCAAGAGTTCCAGTTGTCTGTGCCCCGAAGCAATTTCCTCCCAGGGCAGGACTCTTGTCCCACAGTCTGAGAAAGAGGTCTAGATTCATTTGAATTCCTCCAACTCTAAATATGACCTTTCTTTTCTCCTTTAAAAATTGTGTCTTTGTCTTTAAGGTCTAAAACAATGAACAAAGTGGCTTGGTTTTGGGCGTGGGGTGGGTGGAGGAATGGGAGGAGCTTCCTTTGAGACCTGCACCCACATATGATATATCTCCTGAGATTGTTTTCTTTCATGATATTGTTGTTCAATGGTCACTTTAAAAATGTATTTTATGTATTTAAAAGTTTTTAAATTTTTGAATTAAAAAGCTTTTACTTTTAAAATGTGTCCTGTGTATGTAAGCTTTCTTTGCTTCTTTTGGCAACCCAGACGTGTGCTGAGTAATTTTCTTGATCTGTTTTCAAGCTTCATCAGCTGCCCTTCATTTAGCCTTTTGTAAAATGCAGGTGCCTGCTGTAGGGCTGGATGCTGATGGGGACCCAGCCCTGTAGCAGAGACACGGGTGGGAGCCTGGTATAGCCCACCGGGTGTTTCCAAATCTGGCTGTTGGAGGGAGTGATTTGGGGTGCAGGGGGAGGAGCTGGGCATGGGGGAGGAAAGGGGTAGTAAGCATGGGTCGTGGAGGGTGCCTCCACCTGGTTTCACCTGGGGAGTGGACTGAGGCTCCAAGCTGTGAGGGCGTCACTGGAATTCCCTAGACTTAGACTAAATCAGAATCTGAAGGCTTGCAGATTACATGTTGAGAGCTGGTCCTTCATGCGCAGAAACAAGGTGATATAGAGGCCGAGACTGTGGAACTTTTCTCTGAAAAATGGCCAGGAGGGAGCCGAGAGCCCATGCAAGGAGGAAGCTGCCAAGAGACACAGTCTTGCTTTCCCTCCCTCTGCGGTGCTGGGCCCAGGCCGGCTGTGAACTGAGAGCCTGGACCAGTGTGAGACTTTGGGTAAGTGGGACCTCACCAGAGCTCCCTGGAGTTGGTTAGTGTCTACACGGGGCCCCTGAATCTTACCCTTTTATCAGGCTTCCCTTCTTGATCTGGATGTAACAGCTCCTGCTTTTCCTAACTGTGCGAACTGCCATTGCAGGTGGGCGTCCCAGGAAGCAGGTGCCGAAGGGGAGCGCAGTGTGTGGTTGTTTCCTAGGGAGGCCTCAGGAGTCAACACTGTGCAGGGAGGCGGCCCTGAGTGTGATGCCGCCAAGGAAGCTCCGCTGATCCTGAAGATTTCTGGTCCTTCAGAGGAGTTGCCTGACCCCACCCCCACCATCAGGCACTGGGTAGGAGCTGACCTGAGGGTAGCCCTGAAAGTGACCCTCTACAGGCATAGCAATTCCTGAGGGCAGGGTCTGACAGCCGTGGGCCGCCTGCAGCCAGGACCCTAGCAGCGGGGACGACATTGAAGGACAGGGACAGCTTCCCAGGCCTTGAAATCACCAGGTTGCAGAGACCATACTTGCAAAGAACTCAGACTTCAGTATGGCAGGGAGACGGGGAAGACACAACCCCTTATACTCCGCTGCAGTAATTACCATAATTGAAGCGTGCTTAAAATGTCAGCGTGGGCTTGTGGGCAAGTACGCAGAAAGGATTGCTTACAATTACATGGGTCTTAAATTAATTTTTAAACAGAATATTGTGAAATCTGTCGTCTTTCCTAAGTCTACACTCAACTACAATTCCTGTTATTCTATTTACAAATTTAGCAAATTTTAAGTAAATAGAAAATGATCATTTTCCATGGGATTTTTGAATAATGTTTCATTCATTCAAGATGAACACATTTAATTCTCTGAACAGTCTAATTTGCACCCTTAGCTAAATGTACTAAATATTTTAAACTATAATCATATAATATATTAGGTATTTGTTTTCTCATTAAGGCCTTCAAATGCCTAATAGAAAAAACTTACAACTCGAACAAGGAAACCTTCCCAAGTGTTTAAACAACTGTAGTAAATTGATTATAGTGCATTTACAAATATTAGGCTAATAGTAACATTTTCATTAAACTATCAAATGATTTTATAAAATTTCAACTTTAAAATCACAGGCCTAAAGTCTATTATTAGTTTTAAATTGGGAATTTTTAAAAAAAAAAAATGAAATGCTAACTCAGGAATTTAAAAACTGAAGGAAAAAGTACAATCATTTTGTGTGGACTTTATATGCTTCTTGATTCAAAAAAAAAGTCTTAAAAATTTTTATTGCGTTCATGAGACAAATTTAACACTTGAACTTGAGTTGTTAAGAAATGATCACTTCTTTTACATACATACTGTGCTGTGACATCTGGAGTTTGCTTCTAAGTTCAATGGGAGGGAGACGCGCATCTGGAAGGGGAGGGGTTTGTCCTCGAGTCGGCAAATGTTGAAGCTGGATGTTAGGTGCATGGGGCTCATTGGACGATGCCATAAATATTTGTACTTGTTTGAAATTCTGCATCATATGATATTTTAAAAATTCACTTGCAATCTTAACACCGATTTCTGAGATTAATTAAGATATTGTGTATATATATATATATATATATATATATATATATATATATATTCAATAAAAACCTATCAAATAACAAGTTCACAGATTGTCCCTATATTTGCAAAATGTATTCCTTAACTAACCCTGAAGCATGACTGTCAGGGATTTATTTGATTCCCCCTTCTCTTCTAGAACTACTTTATGTTGAAAAGACATCCCCTGGGCAGCGGGGCGCAGCCGTGGGAGTCAGCCTGGCGTCAGAGGCCCAGGCTAGCCTGCTGTGCACCCGAGGCTGGGCAGCACTGTGCTCACAGTTCCTGAGGACCTCCTGGAGGCCGTGTCAACACACAGGAGGCTGGGCCGGCCCAGAGGCCCTGACCCATGGGTCTCAGGAGACCTGGAAATCTGCATTTCTCAAAGTTCCAGGTGACTCTGATGCTGCTGGTCCAGGGGCCCCAGTTTGAGAACCACGGTTGCCAGGCACACAGATTTACTACGTAAGGAGAGTCAAAGGCGCTAGGTCAGTTACACTGAAACTGTCTCCTGTGGACTGAAGTTGTTTACTGACCTCTGACCTTGATGTGCTTGGTCTTTGTTATGACAGCTATGATAATGGGGGGGGTCCTCCTTTACATTTGAGTTTTTACAGTCCTTGCCCCAGTGTTCAAATCCCACCTTTATCTAATTATATCTTCTAAGAAGAGTGGAGGGAAAGGGTAGATGCCTTCCTTTACCCAGCTAGCTTCCTGGCATACAAGGCCCACCCTGCACAATGCCTGGTCCCTGCTGCCATGCTGGTAACTCTCTTGAGACATTTTAGTGTCTTCTGCTCTAGCTTGGAAGACATTAGAATACAAGTCTGTAGGGTCCTGAAACTCCTCCCATTTTGTCTGATGTTGTGGCCAAAGCTCTTAAGTTTTGTTAGCCATAGAGCTGCAGCATCAGAATCTGCCTGGGGAAATCAGGGAAGACTTCACAGAGGAGGTGGTTTCAAGCTGAGACTCAGGGATGAGTAGGAGTGTGGAAGATGAACAAAGGAAGGGCAGAGGGGACAGACCGTCTGGTGTTTTCAGGATTACTGGAATGTCGAGCAGGGCGTGTGAGGGTTACAGGGGGAGGGGAAGGGAGGGATGAGAAATGCGGCTGACCAGGCAGGCAGGCAGGGACCAGGGATTGTGCAGGGTGGGCCTTGCATGTCATGCAAGGGAAGGGTTCCATTTATCCTGGAGCCACTGAGAGGCCTACAGAAGAATTTGAGGAGAAGAGTGAGCCTCTGAAAGTTGCATGTTAGGTTATTCTGGGGTCCTGCCCAGAAGCAGGAATTCACCAGCCGGGAGGTTGTCTGAGCGACAGTGGTGTGTGAGGACCTGGGCTGGGGCATTCGCGGCAGGGACGGGAAGAGGGGACGATACAAGGCAGATGTTTGCGTGCCGACCCGCGTGCATGTGTGTATTTTTGTGATCTGCCTTGTCTCAACAGGATTTAAGGCAGCTTCAATACATGCATAAGAGTTAAACAAAACTAAAATCTTAAATCAATGTAGAAGGAAGCAGGACAAATAGAAAAATAAAATAGGAAAGATAAGGTGAGGCCATGAAAGGAGTTCACGTTGGAGCATCGAGGTCCTTATGTTTGCCCGAGGTGGGTCATGAATTTGGCTGACTTTACAAAAATCAATACAAAGGGAGGCTCCATCCATCACTTGATTCACAGAGCCCATAAGATAAAAGCACTCCAGCTGCTCGGGAGGAACTCAGAGAGTGTTGGTTCTGAAAATAGAGCAATTTCTCCCATGGAGCCACAGAAAGAGCAGAAGAATTGATGTGCCAAACAAAACCCTCAGCACTGAAGAGTGAGAGGATCTTGTTTTTCCAAGAAATGGTTCCTCTGAGTGGAGATTCAAGAATTCAGACTGGGTCACAGGGACCCAGCAACCCCTCTTCTGAGTATCCAACCCCAAAATTTGAAAACATTTATTTGCAAAGATATAAGGAACCCTATATTCATTGCAGGATTGTTCACAGTGGCCAAGACATGGAAATGACCAAAGTGTCCTTGGATAGATGACCAGATAAAGAAGACGTGGTGCATATATATTATGGGATACTACTCAGCCATAAGAAAGCGTGAAATGCTGCCATTTGCGACAACATGGATGGATGCTGTCCTATAAACAAACAAACTAACAATAAACAGCAGGGAGGCTCTGGAGTGGGACAAACCATAGCCAAGCAGACATGGGAGATGGGGAGACTTCCCAGGCCCGCTTGAAGATAAAGGCGTTTTCAAAGTGTTGAAAAGAGGACTTGGTGCCTCATGATCTGGGGGAACGAAGGATTGGTTAGCAAGTCAGACCCAGCTCGGTACTGGCTTGGGCCAACTGGTTGGCCAGTCATGCGAAAGGAAATGAGCAGGCGAAGCAGGCCCTCTGCACTAGGGTACCTTCTCCTCGATGGAGCCAGGCAGGTCAGAAGTGTTAGGAGCTGGTGTCCCAGGGTCAGCCCTCAACCGATAATGGACAGAGGTTGGTGGACAAATAGCAAACCCCTTGCCCCTCCAAGCAGACAGTTCTTAGGAGTGTTTCTCAGTTTCCAGAGGACCCCAGGCGGGGCTGAGTGCCTGTGGCCCACAGGGCTGCCCTGCTCATCGGTGTTGCCTTGCTCCTTCCCTGTTTCACTCCCCGTTCTTTCCCGAGCTTCCTGGGGTCACGTTCCAATGGCCCCTCGCACTCACATCCTTCCGAGGGCTGCCACACCAGGCCGGCTTTTTACGGTGCCCGCACACATTTGTCCTTCCTCAGCTGGGCTCCTGAACGGCGGAGCTGAGCTGCACGACTTGGTCATGACCCTGGAGGGCTCTCGGGAGAAGAGGAAGGGGGGAAGCAGGAGAGGGCAGGGGGCAAAAGCTAAGTAGAGATAATGGTCTCAGGGAGAGACCCCACAAGGAGCCACCTTGAGGCCAGCAAGCCAGCCTTTTGTGTCCCCATTGTCACTTGGTCACTGGCTGAGGCCTGAGGAGGTGGGGAGGTGGTACCACCTCCTCTGACAGGGCCCCCCCTCTTAGTCACCCTCCAGGTTAACCTCCCAGTGGAGGCTCCCCTTGGCCTGGAGCAATTCCCCTGAGTTGGCCAACACCAGCTGCAGCCAGGAGGTAGAGGGATGCAAGCAGCGCCCTCTACAGGCCCCCTGAGTATTACAAGCTTGGCACAATCATTTTCCTCTTCACCATTTCAGGGGACTCTGCCAGGTAGTGTAAAGGAGCCACATAAGGTCTGATCCCTACGCTCAAGGAGCCAACAGCTGTGGTGGGAACCAGACAGGAAAACAATTATAGAGGGAGCAATGCATTCACATTGCGTAGAGGTGAAAGCAAACTTCTGTGGGAGCTCAGCCACGAGGTGGAGAATTTCCAACCGGCGATTAACAACCCTATAAGGCTTCCCAAGGAAGCAGCATTCCAGCTGGCACTTAAACATCACCTTGAAGGGCTTCCCGATGCTAAAATATTTCTTAGACTCGGGCTGCGATCAGAGCTTCCATCACAGGAATGAGCGCCACCCTTCCCCCACCCTCTACACACCATGCTCTTGCTCCTAATGTTGGAAAATTAGTCATTTGGCAGGGGTTGTGTTTTGTGTGTTTGTTTAACTTGGTTGTTTATTTTTTTCTCTCTTTAAAATATTAGGTGTTTGTTTTATGCTTTCGAGGTTGCTGTCGGTATACTCTCCTTAGCAATCACCCTACACTGGGGTCCCCTTCATAGCTGGACAAGCTCCTCTCTCAGTACCTAAAATATACCTGCTGTGTCCTCCAGGCCCCCACAGTATGGTCCAAGAATCCTCCCCTAGGAGGTGAGATGTGGCTGGGGTGTCAGTCAACAGAGACCCAGGCCTTCATTCCTTTGCTAAGAGGGGGAGCCATGGTTAGCTCCCCCAAAGCCTCTTCCCACCTCTGCCCTGTGTGGTCTGAAATGACAGCACTCCCCAAGCAACAGAGGAAGAGATTTCCCCTGTCAGTGTTCAATTCCAGCTTCCCATCTGGCCACGAGCCACCCTGATCCAGTCCTTAATAAGGTCCACATTTAGATCCTACTTAAAGCCTGTGTGGGGGGTGTCATCAGTTTGGGGATCTATTAAAAGAAATGGAGCTTGTCTTTAATTGCCCCTGCTGAACCTGGGCCCCTGGCCCTCCTCACCCCAGTGGCTTTGACCGAGGGTGGACACTCCTGGAGCTGGGGGTAGGGTGGGTGGCACTGGGAAAGCACAGCGATTCCCCAGGAAGGAGACGAAGATTCAGTCTGGAAGCTCCCCTCTGTTTATTTAATCTCTCAAGGTTTCAATCAACCAGCTCTTACCAAACCAGCTTCACAGACCAGAGAAAAATCCTATTTCCTCTTGAGTGAATCCTATTTTTTACAGCCCAGCTGCTACCCAGGGCCTCCCCCACCGGCAGGGGCAGTCCCGAAGCACCCCCACTTCTCCCAGCCCCTCCCAGAACACCCCTTTCTTCCGTGTCTCCCTCCCGGGGCCGCCCACTCTGCGTTCCCAGCTCTGTGCTGTGCCTCGCAATGGGCTAGGAGCTTCACGAGAAAGAAGGCGCGAGAATCTGTCTTCAAGAACCTGATGTGGGAGGATGAGGTTAGGAGAGGGGTTGTTAAGAAGCATGAGGGGGAGGGGAGATGGCTCCCCCAGTCCTACTCCCTGGACTGCTATCCGTGCAATCTCCCCAAAGAACAGAAGCAAAGGAGGGAGGCAATCTAGAATTTTCCACATGTCTAGCATAGTAATAGGAACTTTATGCATGTTAGGTCATTGAATCTTCTGTTATTGTTCTCATTTTTCCAGCAAGGAGACCGAAGTGTGCAGGACCACACAGCCAGTGAGGGCTGGCACAGGATTAAAGTCAGCGCATGCCCGAGTCCGAGGCCTGCAGACTCTCTGCTTAACCGCACTGACCAAGTTTATTATGCAAATACTGTAGGACCTCATCCCAGACGACATGGGTCTGGGAAGCCGAGGACCAGAAGGGGTGGCAGCCTCTCCAACAGGCCCAGAGGCCCAGTCCCAAAATGTATTCTTCCTTTGCCAGGGTGCTGGGCCCTGCTGGCTCAGAGACCCAAATACCACAGGAGAGATGTTCCACCAGGGAACACATGATGCCAGGAGAGGCAGGGGCCTACATGCCCCAGGCCTCCCAAGTCCCCACAAATAAAGCTTCTGCTTTCGTCAGTCTCCACACCAGAGCTGCACACGGCAGGCCAGCTGCAAACAGCAAGGCCTCCTCATATTCCCACTAAATATTTCAGAGTGCGTGTGCACATGGTACAGGGTGTAATTCGCACGTCGCCTGTATCAGCCACGCAAAGCAGGTGGCACGCTTCCCTGTCACCAGTGTGGTGGTTCTGTGATGAGCCCCTGTGTCTTTTTCAGGAAGGAAGCTTTCATTTCCCACCTGCTAGACCCTCAAGGATCAGTTCTGTTGAAGAGAGCTCCTGCCCAGGGTCACTCCCCTTCCAGAGCAGCCACTGCCAGGGACCAACTGTCACAGGGACAGGACAATGCAGAACAATCCCATCTCCATATCCCCCTTCACAGGGCTGGCCGAGGCTTCCCTGGAGACTACACTACAGCCCAGCTCCCTCTCTGCCCACTCCTGTTGTGCCCCTTCCCTTCCCCAGATGTTGATCCCAAGAGTACCCCCAATAAACCTTCTGCTCACCTCTGAGTCTGCTCCCAGGAACCCAACCCCCTGAGGCCTAGGCGGTCCAGGGAGGTGAGTCTGAAGTAATAGAGAAAGGACCAAAGGGAGCGTTGGGAGTCTTCTTTTCTGGTTCCCGTTTTCCCTTGAGCAGGCTGTGTGACCTGGAGAAGCCATTTGGCCAGCCTGGACCTCAGTTTTCCCATCTGTTCCAGAAGGGCCTGGACTGGATCATCTCAACCGTCAACAGGTCTAAGAGCACTTGACCTTAAGGAATTCGTACGAGAACTATGATTAGGACCTAAAACTTCCACATTTCCCAGGAAATTCCCACTGGTCCTGACTTTGTCACAGGGACTTGAGCATGGTCCCTGGGACCCTAGGGAGACCCAAGCTGAGAGCTTAGGCCATCATTCTCTAAGATTTGCTCCCACCCTTTTCCTCCAGGAGCTCTTCCCCACATTGGGAGAACTTCATTCCTCCAGCAACTTCCACCAGCCTGGCATCCATTTGCTGAGAGGGCCGTGTCAGCAGCCACCGCCTCACCTTCCCCCAAGCCTGCTGTCGTTCTTTGCCCTGACAAGAAGGAGTGGGTGCCGAGAGAAGCAGGACGCTGCTCTGTGCGATGTGAAGATGTATTTATACCCGAGAAGGCAGGCTAGAGGTGTGGATATATGTGGTCCTATAAATATATGGGGCTCCAAATGCCAGGCAGCAGAACCCCTCTGCCCTCCCCATGCCCTTCTCCAGGTGCCTTTACTTAGCTACCAAACTGCTCCAGCCCACAGACGTTTCCAGGGACCTGCAGAACCAGGACTGCCCTGCTTCTTGGCACCTGTCCCTGACCTGTGCCCCCACCAAGCTGATCCCTACCTTTCCTGTCATATTAAGAACCCATGATTTCTTTCCCTTCTTCCATCCAGGGCCAGCTGGGCACCTGACCTTTAGCCCTCGGCTTGTTTTTTACATCTTGATCATGACAGCTAGATTAGAGAATTGGACGTCGTTGGCAGCACCCCAAAAGCCCATGCTGCAAACTGACTGCAAAGTGATTGGCCTGTGAGCAGAACATCTGTGAGAGGCTTGGGCAGACACGCACCGGGCCTTGGCAGGGCTCCCGAGAACAGAGCCTGCCCCTCCGTCAGCCTCACTGGCCCCCTGCAGCCTCTCCCTCCACAATGCTCCAGGGAGGACGTGGGGCTTTGAGGGACCCCAGTCTCAGCACCTCTGCGCTTGGCCTCCAGGGTGAATGCAGCCAGCTTCCTTTACCAGAACTGTGGTGCGAGTCCCGTCTCCCTCGCCACGCGGGGTGCTCCCGGAGGGCAGGGGCACCTTCTCAGATTGGACCCTGGGGCTGGGGATCTGCAGGAGCCCTAGAGGACACAGTCCAGCTGAGGAGACAGACTGTGCACATACAGGCATGCTCAGTATTATGAGAGGGGAGTATGGGTCTCTTGTGTTGTGTGACAAGGGGACCTAAAACCATGGCTGGGGTGGGGACAGTTAAGTAGACATTGTGTCTCCAATATAATGACCAAGTTTCTCCATAGAAATTGAACCCTCTGTTGACTCATCTGAAAATGGACCCACTGAGTCCTGGGTCAGACGCCTCCCTAACCCCCATCCACGCACACAGTCCCCTCCAACCCCAGGGGCCCGGTTCCGAGGGTCACGTTCCTCAGACAGTTTGGCCCCACTACTGGGCAGACCAAAGGCCTAGGAACCCCCGGAAAATGCCTGCTGTCCTTCCCAGTCTGCTTCCTGCATCTCTTGTCTGGGACCTGGAGGGTTTCTTCCAAAGACCTTAGGGTCTTTCTCCTTCATTGTGCTAGTGTGTGCCCTCTCCATGGTGGGCCATTGTCCCTCAGAGCCCAAGCTGTCCTCAGCCAGGGGACCTGGCCGGCGCGTATCAGCTGCGAGGAAGCCTTAGGAGGAGGCGCACCCTTAAACCTGGCTTCGCCCACCTATTCAGGCTACTGAGACGCTGCCTCACCCCTGGTTCCAGCCCCTCCTCCCTCCCAGGTCTAAGCCAGCACCTTCCCTCCCTCTCCCCTGGCTCCTGACGACGCAGGTCCCCTTAGGGTTCTGCTCTCCAGGTCCTGCCCTCATGCTCCTCAGACCTCACTCCTGACACCTGGAGCGAGCTCACTTCCTGCCCACCCTCAGAAATGTCCTTCCACTCACTCCTCCCAGCATCACCTTGCTCCGGCTCTCTAAGGCATGTTCTCGTCAACCGCATTCATCAATCAAGTCACTTCCCTTGTTTCCTAATTTCTCCTACAAGTTTGGTAAAAGTCCAGGTCCCTGGGTGTTGATGGACAATAAAGTCAAATGGGGGGACAAATGACGGGGGTACTTTCAAAGGGTTGGGCGGGTTAAGGTACCTCATAGCATCAGTGCTGGCAAGTGTCAGGATGCTGTACTCCCAGGGCCTGATGAGCCACAGAAGCTGGGACAAGGCACCAGTGATGCGCTCCCAATATGTCAGCCTCTCTGGGGCAGAGCAGAGCGAAGGGGGTGGAGGGGCACTGGACAGATATAGGAAGAGATCAGGGAAGGTTTGTTTTCCCTTGTCCTTTCTTGTCACTGGGATTTGGTGCTCTCTCTGGCCAGTCCAGTAAATGTATTCTTTCTTGTGTGATGATTGTGGCAGGACCACCACCCTGGTCCACCAAGCCCCAAGGTGGCCCCCCGCGCATAGAGAAAACACCAGCCTGCTCTCCTGAAGCACAGAGCTGCTTCCCTCCCATCTCGGAGCTCCAGGGGCAGTTTTGCTAAGTGAGGGGTAGAAGGGAAACTGAACTTACGGGCTCAGTCCTGCTCATCATAACAATCCAGCCTGGATCAGCGCTCGGCCGCATGCTCCTCCACATGTCATTTCATTTACTCTTCCCAGTGGCCTCGTGCTCAGTGTCTCCACCATCCTGCAGACAAATCGGATGCAGCTCAAAGGGGTTTGGTGATGGGCTCGTGACTGCACAGCTGATAGGCAGCAGACGCTCCAAAGCCAAAGAAGGCTTCCCCTCTGCATTGTCCCAGCCCCCCCACCTGCCCCCTGGGGAGCCTGCCTCACATTCTACTTTGCACTGCAGTCATTTGTGCTCATCTTTTACCTCTCAGCCCGCAGGCAGCTTGATCGGCAAGCTCTGTCTACCTGCCATGCCCAGAACACAGCATAGAACCTGTCGGTACATGGAAACTGAAAGAAAGTTTCAGCAACGGGGCCCAAAATACCTCCGAGCCCTTCCAAGACCACTCCGTGAAAACAGGCTTGAACTTGACCAGTGAAGTCAGAACTCCCTGGTTCTGGCTGGCAAGAGGACTTGACAATGATTATATTTGATTACACACAGGCTAGTAATAAACAGAATGGGTAGGTCCTAGGCTTGGTGGTTTACAACATCAATAAGTCTGGAGATTTCTGCAAGCTCATTTTACAAATGAGGAAAGGAGGTTCCAAGAGATTAAGGAAGCAGCTTGAGGCCTGGCATCTAGCAAGTGGTGGAACCAGGATCTGCACTCCTCACCCGTTTACATGGTACCCAGGCTCGCCCTGGTGGTAGCAGGACTCTTCCGCAGACTGGGCCCGAAGTGTGTCTGCCTCGGGCACACCGATAGTTCTTGACTTGGGCAGGAGACATTTCACAATATGAGCCCAGGTGATTTTGAGAGGACATTTATTAAAGCTGGAGACAGCGAAGCAAAGGAAGGGCTTAACGTAGAAGCAGCATCAGGAGAGAGAAAGTCAGAGAAAAAGGGGCTCTGGAGACAGGTTCAAGGGAGTGAGCCTGGGATGATCTGCTGCTGCCCTCTGCTCCCCTAGTTGCAAGTCTCGTGGGAACCCTTGGAGTTTAGACAAAGAGTAGAGACACAAGGCCTGGGCTGCTCTATGCATCCTTTGCCTTGAGGTTTTTTATCTTTCTTTGGCTAGCTGGAGTCCTAGGGGAGGTCTCAGGGGAGTGTCTTAACAGAATATTCATTAGCTTTTCAGCTGTGTCCTTCAATATGCTGACTCATCAAAATGTGCATAAAGAGGGGTGAGGGGTTACCTTCTGGTTAGTTTTATTTTCAAAGGACATCATTGAAGAGCGACTGGGACTGAGACCAGTCCAGTACTGTGTGGAATGCGTAAGCCATTTGCTCCCAGGTGTCCTGGGTCAGGAAGGATCAAACCTTGTGATTCATTAGCTGGTTGTAAATTACTCAAATCATTTGACCTTGTTCAATTATCTTGTCTCAGTTTCCCGTATTCCTCTTGCTAAGGAATTTCCCTAGCTTCTTATGACCCTGCCACAATCCCACTCCACCCTGTTGCTCCTATACTGAGTGGACTCCAGTGGGCTGGGTCTTTTTGGAGGAATTGATACTGGACACTAAACAGGTCTGAGGCCACCTATCACTGCTTGAGCCAAATTAAGCAGAGATGGTTGAATCATATATGAATGTTTATTCCAATAATGCCAGCAATATGGGGAGAGCAGCAGGTCACCCTGGAAATTCTGTTCTGACCTCCCTTGCCAGCTGGCTGATTGTATACGGGTGGGGGGAAAGGGGCTACGTGCAGCTGTGAGCTGCAAGTGTAACAGGGAAGAGGGGAGGGAAGGGTCTGCAGTCTGGCCTTCAGGAGCTCCAAGTCAGATAACAAGGTGCCTAATCTTCTATGATATTATAAACAACTCAGCCCATTCCTAGGACTGGACCATGGTCAGCATTCCTGAGGCACACTCCGGAGGGGGTCAGGGTCCAGGCACAGCAATCAAGTCAAAGCGAGTCTTGTCCTTGACCTGCTCTTAAAGCATATTTTCTTTTTGTGATGTATCCTCCAGTTTCCCAGGGTCCATAAGAAAGACTCTTATCTATAGTTAGTAAGGTGAATAATTCATCAAACAACTGTGGTCCTGTTCTCATTATGTGCCCTTCCTCCTATCAAAGTCACAGAAAAGTACCTGGTGGGAATGCCAGGAAGCACTCTACAGACTCCTGAGAAATGAAAGGCTTGCTGGCCTCCCAGGCTCCTCCCCTCCCTTTTGCAGATTTTCTGGTATTCTGGAAGCACACAAGTTCGCACAACTGTGCTCCAGGGAGCGGACCTCGGGCTGCACACACAGCTGGCTCTTCAAAGGCAGCATCGTTCGGTCCCCTTGTAGGCAAATAAAAACAAAATGCTGCTGCTAAAAAAACAAGTCCATTTCACATGTCATTTTACTTGAGAAAATGGGAATGCACTGAGGTCAGGTTCCCCTGGCATTTTTGCAGTCTCAGCTACCTGAGCCAATCAATTCCCTATTCCCCTGCTGACTACTCTCCAGACACTAATTTCTCTTTCCAGGCCTGCTCCGAGCACCCAGGAGCGTGTGCCTACATGCACCTACACACTGTCTCTGTTTACCCATGTGCCAAGTCTCCATGATACAACAGAAAAGCAGAGGCGACTTGCTAAATCCTGGTACCTTGGCCTGGCCTCTAGACACCCATTTCTGATCACATATTCAAGCCTTGGACGAGGCACCGCCATAAAATGAGAAGGGAAGCCATTCGTTTATACTGTACAGAGTTTCAATTTTTCTGAGGTTTCTACCCAATCATCTTTTATGAGCTATAGTAAAAATCACATGTTTATACAGTCTCTCTCCCTAAGTCCCAAACATTTTAGCAACATTATCTTATGTAACACCTGGGTTTTGAGAAGCGGGCTGAGCAGCCTGGCATCGCTTATGCAGACAGTTTTGGATTTTCCAGATGTATCCATTTCTTTTCAAGTTAGCAAAAAGCTGATTTGGAAGATACCGCCTCTCCCTGTGCTCACCACCCCCAAATCTCTTCCCTTCCACCTGCAGGTAATATTTGCTTCTAAAAAGAATCTCTGCCTTTGCAGTAACATGGATGCAATTTCTCTGATTCGTTTTGCAATGAATATCTTTATCTACATCTCTTATGGAGCAGCAGGGTACTGCCTAAAATTAAATCACAAAGTCCCTGCTTTTCTCTCTCCTACCCATGCTCAGATCTGGGATCCACTGTTCACCCTTTTGTGCTCTTCATCTCCTGTAATAGTTTAGCTGCCAGGTTCCTTCATTTGTTGTACAAAGTGGTTTTTGCATCTCTTCACTTCCTATTGCTGCGGTCCTGCTCGGACTTGTAAACTCATAGTTGGGTTATTTCACCAGGCTCCCAACAAATCCCCCGTTTCAATCTAGCTGGCTCATCCTAGCCTCATAAGTCTCCTTTGCTGCTCTCCACAGAAACACTGCTCCCGGTGGCCCGTCCTCTGTGACAGGGGAACACAGCCCCTTCCCCCTTTGCAGGGTGCTTCTCACTGGAACACGGCCACACCCACCCACCTGTGGCTGCTTTTGTTATAAAAAGGCACAGTTTAAAGCCTCAATTTATTTACTCTGTGGGACCCCGCCTTCCCCCAGCCTTCCCTGCCTTGTCTCTGTGTAAGTCCTCTGCAGCCCCATAAGTGGACCGTCCCCTAACCCAGCCTATTTCATGCCTCTCTATTTCTACTCACTGGAGTTCTCTTCTGAGCTCCCCAGCCCCCAACCAACACCAACCAGTCACCCAAATTTCAGCTCAAGACGGCTCTTCAGTGACGCCATCTCTGCGCCACAGCCCACCCTTCTGAAGCTCCCTCTCCATAAATTCGAGGCTTCTGTAGTTGCACCCCACTGAGCTCTTGCAAATATTTCCTGCAACTTCTGCTTGTGTCTGTGTTTCTCCCCCTTCAGACTCTAAGTCCCTGGAGAGCACATATTGTGTCTTAATCATTTTTATACTCCCAGAGCTTGGTATTATACCCGGAATATAGTAGATACTCAATACATGTTGAATGAATGAATGAATGAGTGAGTGAGTGAATGAATGAATGAATGAATGAATGAATGCAGAACCAGCCCCTGACTTCCCATATTTTCCCCTCTCCCCATACACGCTCCTGGTCTGGTCTCATGGGCCCTATCCCATCTCCCTGGTTCTGACCCTGAGCTTGTCTTGTCCTGTCCATGCCCTTCCAGGCTCCAGACCCTTCTCCTCCAGAGGCAGCCCTACTGCTCCTGCCCACACTCATGTCCCTCGCTCCCCAGGTGAGTGTGGCTCTCAGTGACCCCCTCGTCCTGCCCTGCTGCATGGCTGACTGGGCCCTGTGACTCTCTCTTGCCTGACAGGTATTTACAGGTGTCACGGCTGAGGAGTCCTGCGCCGGAACCCGGGCTCCATCATTTTTCCAGGTCTGTCACCCTCAGGTAACTCAGTGCCTGTGCTCCGGTTTCCTCATTCCTAAAATGAAGTGATTAAATGTATTTCACTGGCTGATCTGATGACGAGATCATATATAAAAACACCCAGCATGAGCCCAGGACCCTGATAGACGCACATGCATCCGTTCAAACACTCATCGATTGTTCATTAAATGCCAGGCAGCAAAGGAGATGCCAGAACAAGAGACAAAAGCAAAACTAAATTCCTGCCACATGGGGCCGACTTTCCTACCAAGCAGCCAGACAATAACCAGAGGAGTATAAAGCTTGGAAGGTAAGAGGAGTTTGGAGGCTGATGGGGCAGGGAAGGGGGAGGGAGTGCAGTGTTACTAGACGGTCATTTTTAAAAGGTTTTTCCATCTGAAAGTTTCTTCCGTAGAAGTCTCAGGAACCCCCATGCGATGCTTTATAAAGTCAGCCAGTGAAATAAGCATCTGATAAAAATACCAGTTGGGTGAATAAAGGAAAGAAGGAGGGGAGGAGGAAGAGTGCCCTTCATCATTGCTCAGCAAATACTTTGTGAACATTCCTACCCCCAGCCGGAGGGCCGTCCAGGCCCAGGGAGGAGTTGTAGTAGGTGGTAGTGGTTGTGTGAGATGGATGAGTGAGGGAGAATCTGAATTTGGAGAAAGCAAGTTAGAAGTTTCACCCCAACGTCGGGGCTGATCCAGGGATACAGCTGTGGGACCCAGCGAAGGACTCAATGGGATTGCGTTTCATGGGAAAATTTGGAGACTAAGCCCAAGGTCCTTCAAAGCGGACTCCTCTCATCCTCACGCCACACCCGAGTTGCCGGGAGGCTTCTGATAAGGAGGTGGTGGGAGGTGATGGGGGGAGGCGTGAGGAGGACCTAGCTTGGGCCCCTAGGCATTTTCCCACCCATCTCTCCTCTCTATCTCCACATGGGAGCCCTTCCCGCGGTGCTTCTGGCTGCCTAGCCCACTCCTTCCTTCTCGGTCTATCACGTGAACTGCATTGCCTGAAACTGCTGACCCTTTCCTTCATCCCTCACAAAGTCACCACTCCTGAGGCCCCTCAGTCCTCCAGGACTCACAGAAAGCGGGACAGAAAAGGTACATACATGGGTCAGTAGGACATAGCATGTTGGGGCAGCTCCATCAAATCGAAAGAACCAGACAGACCCAAGGTCAAATCCCAGCTCAGAGAGCTGCAACCCTATGACCCTGGATAAGCCTTCTCTCAATTTTCTGATAGGTAATAATAAAGGATAACTTTTTTTTAAAAAAGTTAAGCTCATACTCTTATATGAACATAAACTGACTGTAATGTCAAAGATTTTATTTTAACTCATTAATGAATGAGGGAACCATAAGTTATGGCCATCTTTAGGAGATCAGGAATTCTGAAATAAAATTACAAAATATTTGCAACACTAGGAAGTAATCAGTGGCATCTACACCACACCCTTTCATTTGCATTTCTGAGAATGGGGCTCATTTTCATCTCTCAGTTTCTCAGGACGCAAAAAGCTGTAGCTGGCTCCGAGGCAAGGACATGCCCAGGCCCCTCCGGATCAGAGCCCTGGCAGGCCGCAGGAGAGGAAATACCCAACCGTTACCTTCTTGTCGTAATTGGGTTTTCCCCCCATTTCAAAGCCTTTCACAAATGTTCCTAATGGAAATATGGGGATATTATCTGAAGTATATATTTAGAACACCCAGCACAGCTTTTGCCACATCACAGGCGCTCTGTCTGGAAATGCCCTTCTGTGTCTTTCAGCCTGATCAAAGCGCAGGAGAGATCTTTAATGCAAACACTGCGGAGAAATGTGTAATGGGCCCCAGGGTACAGAGGTGAGAATCCTCAGATCTGGCTAGGAAAGTCTTCTTGATAGAATAATCTAGTCACCTCAAATCCAAACTCCTTCCCCAGCAGCACCTGTCCCGGAGAAAGCCACAGAGCCGCCTCCCCGGTGCCACCTTCCTCTGTCATTTCACAGCGTGTACACCACGGCCACGTCTGTGTCTCACAGGTTACAACTCGAGGAGGTGGGCTGTTCAGTGTTGTACTCAGTCCCTTTTCACAGAGGAGGAAAGTGGTTCAGAGAGATTAAATCACTTGACTAAAGTCACACGGCTAGGAAGTGGCAGAGCCAGAATCCCATGTTTCAGAAGACTCTGAGGAAAGATTTACTTCAAAGACCCCCACCCCACTCCGCAAGGCCTGAGTTTATTGCTCCCTCGGAGCCTCTGGAAGTCTGTGAATCAAACTCAGCTTTCCTTGCCCAGGCAGCTGTGAGTGAGTAATACGTGTCTTGTTGCAGATTATTAATCTATTACAGTGATTTCATCAGCCTGTGAAATAACTGTCCATATAATGTGACTTTCACAGCTCCCTCTTCAAACCAAACCCACAAGCACCTGTGAAGGCTGGTGGGCCAGGGTTCAGTGTCCCCGGGTCACACAGGGGCAGTTCTAGGGGCCTTTGTGGGATTTGTTCGCTGGATGCTGGAGGAACAGAGCTCCTCCTGCCCTTCAGACAGAACCCATCCCAGGCAAAGGACAAAGCAGGGGCAATTGCCTGCAGTGACTGCTGCTCCCACCCAAGCCCTCTCCGCTCTCCCCCATGGCAGACTCTCAGAATCCTCCCCCAGGGTTCCTGGCTGTGACCTTCTGTCCGCCCAGGAGAGCAGAGCTTCTAGACTCAGGAATCTCGCCAACAATCGCCTCCTAGCTTGTGTCTCTACTTCACCCCTTTCCTCCCTTCAGTCACAGCCTGCTGACGTGTGAGTCAGGTCATGCCACTTCTCCGCTCAGAAAAATCCGGTGGCTTTCTGTTGCAGATGGGATTTTCTGGAACAGATTGCACAGGGCAATTTAGTGCTCGGCGACGTGCACTAGAAAGTGCATTTTGGGGGGACTGACATCTGTGGGGAGGGAAGGAAGCAAGATTGAGTGGAGGGAGAAGTTAAGCTGCAAAGCAGGTTCTACCAATGACAACCTCAGTCGTCCCACGAGGATTCCGGACAACTCCATCCAGGGAGGCTCCCATTTCTGTCTCATCCCGCAGCCACCTCCACCTCCACAGCTACAAGAAAGGAAGACACAGACACAAGGGCTTCCCTCTGCCATCCCCTTCCCACTCATTACCCCAGGGACCTGTCACACTGAAGACAGGACAATGTGGCTGTTGTCTCATTAATTCTCTGATGTCAAGTCTCCATGTCAATTAAATGTTTCCGTATTCCTATCCCGCAGCTTGAGGATAATATTAGTTTAATGTATTAAGAGGAAAGTAATTCAATAGTTGTTCTGGGGTAATTGTATATAAATTGCAGGACAATTGAACTGGTGATGTAATTAGTGAATCTTAATTGGAGGCCCCTTTACGATCAATGTTTAATTTACTAACAACTGTTTTGGATTAAGAGCAAATTAAATGTTCGTCATTGGCCTTGCACACCCATTACGTGTGGAAACAATTCACTTCCTGGCGTCCACTTCCCAGGTGGCTGCAGTGAAATTGTTCCTGCTCTCCGCAGGCTGTGTCATCTCTCAGAAGTTTTGTATCCTCTCTGGAACTCAGTTTTATTGTCTGTAAAATTGGAGCATAGGAAAAAAATAGTGTTGACAGCTAACACATATTGAGTATCTGCTATGAGTGGGATACTCAACTCATAAGCACACGATTAATTCGTATTCATTATGTGTGTTCTACGCAAATGTGGGTAACTCAGATGTGGGTAACTCATTTAGCCCCAAAACAACCCTATAATTAGATCTTATTTTTATTACCTCCATCTTATAGAAAAGGAAACTGAAACACAGAGGAACTTGTTCAAGAAATAGAGGAAAAGGGATGTGGCTCCAGAGCCCATCCTGCCATCAGGTAAGGCCTACTCTGTGTTATTATAATTCTTAGCTTCTCTTCTAGCTCAAAGGGTCTACATGCCCCAGTCCTCGGGGCACCCAAACCCTTCCGTCCCATTGTTACTATTTAATCCCTCCCTGGCACGGAGCTTTTTGTATAGCTGAATTCTTGACTTTGATCTTTTCTGAGTTGTTGCCAACACCAGCGATGTCCTGTGTCAGCAGCTTCCACAGCCTCCCCTTCCGTATCAGTGAGGATGGGCTGTGCTATGCTGTGGTCACAGCCCCAAATTCTAAATGGCTTATAGCAAAGGAGGTTTGTTTCTGACTGGTGTTCCATGTCCAGTGTGGGAATCCTGTTTTCTGGGCTTCCCACTGTCTGCTCATGGGTCAGTCCCATGCTATCTTCATTCCAGGACCCAGGGTTGACAGAGAAGCCAACATTATCGGACTTATAAAGGAAAAGAGAAATGACAGGTTGACTGCTGGGCTTGAAACCTTCTGCTTAGAAGTAACACATGAGACGGGCTCACATTTTATGGCTGAAGTAAGTCACGTTGCAACCCCAGAGTTCAACAGAGTGGAGGTTTTTATTCTTCTGCAAGGAGAGGGACCCAAAGCCACACAACCGAGTCTGTCAGTGGGGTTAGGGGATACAGAGTTTTCCCACTGGGATGGGCAGAAAATATTTTTAACAATAACAGACCCTACCACACATCCTCCACTGTGCATCCTCGCTTTCTGCCTTGAGCTGAGTTGTCATCTCCCTGCCACTGGACCCCTGAGCGCGGCGCCTGGGCATCCAAGTGCTTCCTTCCTATTGAAATGCCCTCTGGAAGGGCTTGGGGAATAGCCCCTTATAAACACCTAAAGTTTCAAACCAGAGCAACATGTTTCTTTATAATTCCCAGTGCTGGGGAAGGAAAACATTTTCCCTCAAAGTTCTTTCCGCAGGTCTACTAATCAAATTGACATGTGGCAGGTTAACAGGAGAAAATAAACAAATTTAATGACTTATGTACATACGGGGGATTCTTAAGAACATGGGAGCCCAGGACAGACTGGATTATATGCCAACTTGAGCTAAGGAGAAAACAGGGTAGTGGTTTGGGACTTCCAAGGGCAAGGAGGCAATTCACGGGGAGATGGAGAAGCAAATGTTGGCTTACCGAACGTCGATAAGCATTTGCAAGGCCATGTTTAACAATGGGACACAGGGACAGCTTCGATCAAATGGGCCTTGATGGTTCCTCCCTGTCTACCACACATAGTTCATGTGAAACTATAGTTATCGGCGATGATGGCTCCCTTGCTGGAGCAGGTCCTCTGTCTAAATTCCTCTGGGCAGTTAGGCAGAAGGTCAAAGGTTCTTCTCGAGTCTTTTGTTTCTTAAAAAATAACCTGTTTAAAATAATCAATATCTCCCAAAAAGCATATTTTTGGGGTGGTGAAATCTGCTTCCTTCACCGGCATCTCCCTACACGATACCTCATTTTCCTTCATTCCTGGACTCTTTTTTTTTATGCCTCTGCCCTGCTCCCCAACTCCTGGCTACACGTTTCCAGGGCCCTTCATAACTGAGGCTGGGAGACGCCATCAGCTCTTTCTTCATCTTCTAAGAGTCACAGTGGTTCTTGCAGCCCCCTTGGGAGCGGCCTCTGCTATCAGAGGTTTGAGAGGGGTGCATCTACCAGAATAATAAAACTCTCCCTTGGTAATCACGATGATCTCTCGCAGTGTAATAAGTTTGATCTACAGCAATGGAAGCTTCACCTCCACCCCCTTCCTGCCCACCCGAGTGAGGGTGGGAAGGAATGAGGCGTAATGATGACGAAGGAGCCAGGGGCCCCCACCAGCTCTTTCTCAGCCATTCCCTCAATCTAACCCCAGGCAGAAAGCACCATGTTCCTTCTCTCTTCTTAGGTTCTTTCTCTTCCATTCAATATGCCTCTTCCTTCCCATTCCTTTGATCTTAATTTTGACTTCCTTAGAGTCAATCCTAATTCTCCCAGTTTCCTTTGTTCCATTCCCCCTAATTCCCTTTAACCATCTCTTTTTTTTTCCTCCTGGTTGCCCCAGTCCCTATGATTTTGGGAGGCAGAATAGCAGAGGACGGGGGGCTTCGGTTCTTGTCCCAGCTTAGCCACTAACTTGCAGCATGATGCTAACAAAGTCCCCAGACTGGCATGTAGCATGGACTCCATCATTGTTTCTAGGGTAAATGAATATCTGAATGAATGGACAGATGATGTTTTCTCTAAAAGGCTCTCTAAGGACCCTCTCAGCTCTGAGGTTCCATGATCCTATGTGATTCTATAAAACTCCCACTTCCAGAGTGTCTTTGGGGACTGACAAGGCAGATACCAACTCAAATAGCAGTAAACGTGAAAGAGATTTTATACCTAAATGACAAACTAAATGTAGATAAACTATTAGGGCCAGATGGCACCCACCCAAGAGTGAAATTGGGGAATTGTTGGCCAAAACGTGTAAGTGCTCATTACAAAGGGATGCAGTGCCAGAGAGCTAGAGAGGGTGGCTATGCCTCCACAAAGGCCCGTGGGAACTGTTGAACAGTGGGACTGGCTGTAAAACCAGGTACATTATCTAAATTTAGAATAAAGAATAACATCACTAGCAAAAGCTACACACCAGCAAGGAAGACTCCTTGGGTAAATGAAAATCATTCCTGGCTAAATCTTCCAGAATTATGTGTGGGGACACATATGGGAGAGGCAATGAATCCAGGCTCTGAGAATTATACACTGAAATCTATAAAAAACAAAACACAACTGAATAATTTAAGATCTGCTGTCTTCGAAGAAATTCTGTTTTAAAATAAAAAACTTTATGAGACTAATAAAATTTATAGTTGCAAAAGTTGTTTCAAAGTCTCAAAAATACTCCTGAAACTTTGATCTTTAGAACAACCTGCTGAAATTGGTAGAAGAATTTTCATAGTTGTCATTTGAGAAGTGACACAGAGAAAATAAATGACTTGCCCAAGTCACATAGTCATAGGTAGAAGTCTTGAAACCAGGATCCTGGTTTCCTAATTCCCAACTGTGTGTTTTCTCTCAAACAAGACATTTAAGATCTTGATACCCACAAATCATTTTATTAAACATTTTTATTTATCACAAGGAAGCAGATGGACCAGTTATTCATTGCTTACTGCTATGTAACAAATAACCCCCAAATCTTAGTGGCATGTAAAATAGGCATTTATGCTTATGTAATAAATGGGCTCACTGCTTTGTTCATATGTCTGGGAGTCAGCTGAGGGTCAACTTATGAAGCTCAGCTGAGCTGAGTTTTGCTCTGCTCTATGTGTCGGTCATTCTCCTTCTAGAACCAGCAGGTTAGCCTAGGCATGTCTTCAAAGGCACAAGAACATATGTGGAAACTCACAAAGCTTTTTTGGGCCTAGGCTTGGGGTTGGCACCATCACTTCTGCTTCATTCTCTTGGCCAAAGCAATTCAGGTGGTCAATCCCAGAATCAAGGTGTTGGTCAGGTGCTTAACCTGCTCATGGAGGAAGGTCAATCCAAAATGACATGGCAAAAGATGAAGACCCAGAGCTGTTATCGCAATCAACCACCGAAGTCAATTCCAGTATAATCTCCGAGTTCATAGATGACTCTAAGCTACTGATGAGAGTTAGATGCTAACACTTGGCAGATATTCTCTGCAGGATGTGTGCAGCCATCAAGACAGATAGGAAAGGGGCAGAAAACTTGAGTGTGGGTGTATCCATTAGGATTAAGTTCAGCTGAAGGTAATCAATCATAAATAACTGGCCTAAACAAGATGGAATCTTAGTTGTCTGAGTTGTAAGTATGGACGTGAGCATCCTGGGGATGGTGTGGTGGCTCTGCTTCATAAAGTTTTTGGGCTCCTTCAGCTCTCCGCCCCACTATCCCTAGGGAGAGAAATACTGCCACAAAATTAGTCAAATCTCCATGAATTTCCTTGCCACTTGAAAACAGTCAAAGAAGCGAGAAAATACCTCTGTGTCATTGGAGCACCTTTGAAATCTCACATGAGTGCATCTAGTGTCTGCATGAGTGTGTTGGGGGAGCTTAATTTGCATCCAGAATCAGCTGCAAGGGAACCCGGGAAAAGTAGGTTTAAGCTTTTCCTACTTCACTGTAAAGCAGGGGTGGGGAATGTCCTGCCCATGGACCATATATGGCCATTGAAATCATTTGGTCTGGCCCTGCCATAGGCTGAATTCAATAAATTCAATTAAATGTTTGACCAAGTAGAGCAGGCTAATTTTTATGGCCCTCAAATGATGTTATAAGTATCCAAATGACCCTCGGCAGAAAAAAGGTTCCCCATCTCTGCTGTAAAGGAAAATACTAGAAGTTGAGAATGAATGCTGTATGCACTATAGTTTGTAAACGAGGAGACATTCCCAGAAGAGGAAAAGGTATTTTCAAAGGATGGGGTTACAAAAAGGTATCATGGACTGAATGTTTGTATACCCCCAAATTCACACGTTGAAATCTAACCTCCAATGTGATGGCATTTGGAGGTGGGGCCTTTGGGAGGCAATTAGGTCGTGAGAGTGGAGCCTTCATGAATGGGATTAGTGCCCTCATAGAAGCAGCCCTAGAGACCCCCCTCATCCCATCCACCATGGGAGGTTAGAGCAAGAAGACAGCTGACTATACACCAGAAAGTGGGTTTTCACCAGACACCAAATCTTCTGGTGTCTTGATCTTGGACTTCCTGGACTCCAGAACTGTGAGAAATAAATGTTTGCTGTTTATGAGCCACCCAGTCTATGATATTTTTTGTTATAACAATTCTGAGGGACGGAGACACATAGGTTTGAAGAATCATGGTCCCTTGGCAAGACTGTAAAGTACCAAGGGCTCAGGCAACTCCTGCTTTCTCTGCCTCTCTTCTCTCTTCCCCTCCCTCTTTGGAAACACTGAGATTAGACCTTGTCCCAGTGAGAAGTGGGGAAGGGGGAGGGTATGGATTTCTTGTGACCAGGACACCTATCATTCCTAACTGGGAGGGAGGTGGGCAGGGAAGAGCTGATAGGACCAGGGAGATGGAGACCAAGTTGTTGGAGTGAGTCACTGTGATCTTCCCTAAGCCACCCACGTGGGGCTCTCTGAACCTCAGAAAGGAACAAATAAATACAGAGGCACATTATATCATTAAGTGTAATTACATTGTTACTTATAGGTTCAATTAAACACTCTGGGCATTTTTATAATGTAATTTGAGGTGTGATGCGTGTAGCACTGGCATTAACCTTTAATCATAGTTCTTTCCCTTCGGAATGAAGTAATGACCCTATTAATTAGTAATGAAATAATTAAATAGGAATAGAAGCCATCAGATCATGATTCCTCTCATTGGGTTCTCTCCCTGGATTTAAATGTAGTCTTTTGACCTTTCTGCCCAAAAGAAAACATCTCAATAGTGGGTGTGTATAGGAGGGGGAGATGCTGAATTTCCCACAGCCTCTACTCTCCCGGAGGTGCCAGGTACGAAAATGGATTGGAAGAGCATTGGGCATATGCAGTGTTCAATCTTGGGATGTTTATTTGTTCCTTTGATTACTGATACTTGTCCTTTCTGGATCCAGATTTGGGGATGTAGAGTGATATGAATTATATAGTTCTGAGCAGTCCTAGGACCTTGCTAAAATCAGCTCAACCCTGGGCATTTCCTTCCACTCACTGCCTGCTCCCCGCTCCTGGAATTACCTCCTGGAATCCCAATGGGCTTTTCTAGAATCCATTTGCCACTCATCCCCTGGGATGTCTGAGGCCCACACGCCATGCTTCCAAACCAGCCAGTCATCCATCCACTTTCCTCCATCTGGGTTTACTGGCTCCAGCCATGTGTCAGGAATCATGGGAAACACTGAGGGGATGAAGCCAAAGATCACTGCTCTTGGGGAACCCTGTAAAACTTGGTTATAAACTGTTTTGCTATGATTGCAATCCTATAATTATTGGAGGATCGATAAGAAGTACAATAGAGAGAAGAACGTGGTCTTGGGGACCCTCTGAGGATGGTGTCACAGAGGCGATCCCGGAGAATGGACACACAGCTGAGTCTTTTAGGGCAGGTGAAGCTAGCAAATGAAGGAACAGGCAGGGCAGGTATTCCAAGCACAGGACACATCCTGAGCAAGAGCCCAGAGGTGTAGAACAGCTGCTGGTGGCCCCTGTGTATCTTTAATCCAGTAGAAGACCCCGTCGGCAATCATACACCGTAGAGCTCACCTGTGCTCGTGGAAGTGAGCCCAGATTCTGCTTGCCTGGCCCCCCATCCCGTCTGACTCTTGGGCCTGGCCTTGAGTCAGCATCTCGCTCTGGCCCCTGCGGACTCAGTGCCTGTATCAGGCTCTGTGGTCAGGAGCTAGCGGTTACCTTCAACGTCTCCCTCCAGGGTGTCCCACGGCAGCTTTCTGTCCTGGCTTCCTTGGGCTGCGCCCCTTCTCCGATCCCTCCCCACTCAAGCTCCCTCACTAGCTTGAGCCCACCAGTTAGCAATCAGCTCTGTCTAATTTGAAGACACAGCAGGACCACACAACAGCCTGACTAAACACACGCATCCGCTGTGCTCTGAGCCTAAGCAACCACACAGCGGCCCGACCCCCACCCCACGTCCACTGTGAATCCTTGGCCCAACCTCTCTGACACATGCGCCCCTTTCACTCCGTCAGAACTGGTCAGACTTACGGACTGGTTCTGGTTTTAGCAAAAATACAAGTTCGGCGACTTGAACTGAGAGACAATAACAATGGCTTCAAAAACAAAGTGTCTTTTTCTCTCACACTGAAGTCGCAGCGAGTGGTCTGGTCCAGGCAGGGTGGCTCCATAGTCATTAGGAACCAGACTCCTTTTACCTCATAGCCCAAGCTGGCTGCCCCAGTTCCTGCCCTCCCAGGGGACACAGGGCCACTCCTGTCAAGGACATGATTGGTAATTTGTCCACGTCACTTCTGCTCCCAGACATCAGGACTTAGTCATAAGGCGCACAGGAGCCTGGGAGATGTATTCTGGTGGCCATGTGCCCAACTATGCACTGCATGTAAAAGGGAAGAATGGGTGTGGGGAGACAAGTAGCAGACTCTGTCATAATCTTTGTAAACCTGCAACCATGCCCCCTGCCCCCAGATTTCTCAGGATGCCAGGAGGCCTGATCTTCCGCCAGTAGCATCTCTGCTCTCTCCCTCACTTCAGTTTCTCACTCATTCAAAATATATTGAGCAAGCCAGCTGTGTCCCGCCTGGATCTGACGGGCAGTGAGGGAGGCTCAGATGCGGGGGTGACTGTGGAGTTGCAGAGAACTGAATGGAAGGGGACTTGGGGTGGGGAACACACAATACAATATTCAGATGATGTGTTGTAGAATTGTACCCCCGAAACCTCTATTGGGGTGACGTTGTTATTAAATGTCATTCCAATAAATTCAATTCAAAAAAGATTTAGAAGGAGCTAGTTCCATTCAGTTGAGTTATACTATCATTTAACTTTTTTAAAATGAACACTTGATCTCGCCTTTTGTTGTTTGTTTTTGTCAGTTTGGGTCCTCTAGGAAACAGACACCGAGCGAGGTGAGAGTGCAAAAGATTTCTTGGGAGAAACTCCTGTGACAGCTAAGGGGAGTGGGAGCAACAGCAGGCAGGGGGAGTCCAGGCTGTGAGGCAGGCCTGACCCCTAAGGAAGGGGAGAGGGAGCGAGAACTGGGTGGGAAGGGTCTCCGACTGGAGTGCAGCTCTGAGAGAGTCATGGCCAGGCTTGGGGAGTCCTACAGGCCCCTCTCCAAATAAAGAAGTCCCGCACTGGGCAGGAATGACCCATTTCTAGCACTCCTGCCATGCTCTCCCATTTGCTGGGAGCAGCCTCGGAAAGACTGGGGTCCTAGTGTGAGCCCTCTCATGGATTCCAAAGGCAGGTTCTTGCAACAGGTTCTAGAACTGGAAGATCTGAGTAACACACTACCAAGACTGCCGCAGCTCTCCACCAAGATGGACCATCTGCCATATACGTAAGCCTTGGAGTGAACTCAGAAATGAGTGTGCCCTCACATACCTATGGGGGGGTGTAAGCAAGGGCAGGTTCTGGAAAAAACAGCTTGTAGAAGTGGTACCTTCAAATTTATTTAATTTTAAAATCCTGCCATGCCTGGATTGAAGCTGGTTGAAGCTGGTTTGGTTCTCAGCATCAGCTTATGAGGGCTGTCCTCTTGGGCTAAGGGTCACCCCCTGGAGAGCAGACCTTGTCTTTCCCCCACAGGACAGCCATGTATGTATTTCCTGGGTGCCAGTGAAGATCAGACAAACTTGGGTTTAAATTTCAATTCTGCTACTGACTAATCTTGAGCAAAATTAAACTCTCATATTCCTCAGTATAACAATGATTTATTGAGCATCTACTATAGGTCAGACAATAGTTCATTCTAGGAGTGGTATACACTGCTTTGGACAATATTTGCGACACACCAAAATTCATGTTTTAACCTAATCCCAATGTGATTGTGTTTGGAGGTAAAGCCTTTGGGAGGCGATTAGGTCATAAGAGTGGAGCTCTCATAAATGGGATTAGTGCCCTTATGAAAAAGGCCCCAGATGGGTCCTTCTGCCATATGAGGACACAGTGAAAAGACAGCCGTCTATGAACCAGAAAGCAGGCCCTCACTACACACAGCATATGCTATGATCTTGGGCTTCCCACCTCCAGAACTCTGAGAAATAGATGCCTGCTGTTTATAAGCTACCCAGTCTATGACATTTTGTTATAGCAGCCCAAACAGTCTTAGACACACACCTTACACGGTTAATTCTCATTTTGCAGATGAGGAAGCAGGCTCAGATGTGTTAAGTGACTTGCTAAAAGTCACACAGCTCAGAAAAGGTGGGGTGAGAAATCACTCCCAAGCCCATGTGACGACAAAGCCCACTCTCCATGTCTCCCCACTGTCTCAGATTCAAAAGAGGGACATCAGAATTTAAGACTGTGAAGCTCTCTCTGGAGGCTGAACATCGCTCTCTTAACTTGTTTATTAAGTCATTTTCTCTCCTTGTCTTTATAAATGTGCCAGGCACATGGTAGGGACACAGTAAATGTCTCCTCTGCTTCTCTGGCTCCCTCGCTCTCCATTCCTCCTCTCTCCTCCACTCACCTCCTCACAGACATCTCCATTTCTTTGTCCCCCTATCCTACCAGGTTCCTTACCTCCCTCACCTCCTCAGATTTCTCCCCCCCCCCCTTCCTCTGCCCTCTCTTTGCTGGACCAATGCTCTTCACACATCTCATTGAAGTAATTGTTGACCCGAATTCCCATCCATTGCATTTATAATTACGCTCCAGGGGACACCCTGGGGGAGTCAAACAGACTCCTAATCTATTTCACATGAATCAAAACAACTCCCAGGAAAGCAGTTTAATAGCCACGATTAACGGAATGCTGCTCAGCCGCCCATGGGAGATGTTCCCAGCCCAGCACTGCCCACCTCCCTGGTCTCATGCTCAGAGACATCAAAGGCCTCCTCAGAAATGAGTAAGGATTTGGGGTTTATTTCGTTTTCCTAGTTAATTAACTGGATGCAAAGATAGCTGATGAGTTTTGTGAAAAGTGTTCCCCTGTCCTTTCTCAATCTCCTCTGGGCTGGACGACCCCACTCAGACTGTAAAAGCTTAGCTTGTCTCCACCTCAGTGTAGAGGTCAGTGCTGTTCACCAGCACAGGACAGTGTGTGTGTGTGTGTGTGTGTGTGTGTGTGTGTGTGTGCACTGCACTGTGTCAGGGGCAAGGCCAGAGATCCACCCTTCCTCTGCTTCCACTTTCTCTCCTACCAACCTCGAGAAATCCTTCCTTCTCCTTCCCTTTCTATGAAATGCCCACCACAAAGCTCCTCTTCATGGATGCTGGGAGCTAGTATTGCAGGAATGCCCCATCATCCACATGAGTTTCTATGGAAGTTTCCAAGAAGGCTGCGGATGCCAGCTGTCCCCTGGGCAAAGGGCTTTTCCAGGGCCCACCTGTGTTGGCGGAGAAAACGACACCAGTTGTTAGCAGTGATTGGACCTGGGTTCAGCAACCTCGGTACTTGAGAGTTCTGGCTAAGAAAGAATTCAGAGTCAAAACTCAAACAACCAGAGAAAGTTAATTTAGAAAGTCACAGAGGTAGAAGAAGTGAGTCATAGAAGAAAAGGGCTCAGGAAAAAGTTACAGGGACAAAAGAGGGGCCCTTGGAGCTTAGGAGAAAGAGAGAGGCAGTGAAAACAGGCTGGGGGGAGAGGTGGGGAAAGGCCCAGCTGTGCTTCACAGGCAGAGCCGCACTGGCGCCTCCAGCTTGAGGGTATTTATCTGGAGATCTCGGGGGAGGACCCCAATAGAATAGGCCTCAGCTTTCCAGGTGCGTCCTTTCAGGGTCCTGGTCTCTACTGATTGGTTGCCACCAGGGCAGGGGGGTCATTAGTCAATGCAGCTGGTTCTGAGGCAGCGGCCCACTGCTTGTCTGATTTTGCTGCTTTTCTGGGCCTGGGGCTGAAATACAACTGAGGCCTAGATGTTATCCCTAGATGTTAATGCTTAGGGAGTGGTCGTGCAATGGCTTGTACGGGAGCCATATGAGGATATTCTCTGACAACCTTGTTCCTCCTCTACGGGGGTCTCCCACATGGCTGGTGACATGCCAGGGGAGGAAAGGTCAGGGGAGGGTCCAAACTGCATGACCATCGATATGAAAGGCGAGGGGGCCTAACTGCATGACCAGTGATAGGCTGGGGAGGAAAGGTCATGCTGGGGAGGAAAGGTCCTTATTTTACCAGTTTTGCCCTTTGCTAGGAATTCCCGGCTTTCTGCCCTGGCGACCTTCTGTGCCTGGCCCATGGTCCTTGCTCTGCTCACGTCTGTCTAACTGCCGACCACAGCTGGAAGAGGGCTTGGCTCAGTAACTTCTAGGGCACGTCTCCTCACCCTGGGGTTCTATGCTGGTTGAATACCATTTTTCTAAACCCTCACCTGACCTCCCAGTGAGAACAGCTCATGCATACTCTATAACAGTGATTCTCAAACAAGCAGGCACCAACACCTCCTGCAGGGCTTGTTTAAAAAAAAGTTGCTGACTCTGAGGTGGGGCCTGAGAACTTGCACGTCTAGAAAGCTCCCTGTCCCTGAAGATGCTGTTGGATACAAAGGCTTTGACCTTGTCATTCAAAGTATGTCCCCAGGACCAGCAGTATGACCATCACCTGGAAACATCTGGAAATGCAGAATCTCAGACTCCAACCTGAACCTACTGAATTAGAATTTACACTTTAACAGGATCCCAGGGGATTCGTACGCACAGTGGCATGTGAGACGCACTAGTTTAGAGAAATGCTCTTGAGGTCCTAGGTAAGCAGGGAATTGGGAGCAGGTGGAGAGAAATGACTGTCCCCATCCTCCCAGGGACATGCCAAGAAACTAGTGTCTTCAGAGCAGCCTCTACCCCTCCCTTCTCATACACCCACACCCCCTACATCCCCTACCAACAAGAATTACCTAATTGCCCATCTCTGCCAAGGCCCCAGCTTGGGGAAGGGTATTTTCCCAGGGAATTTTGCTAGGGGAGAAGACCACCCCTTACTCTTAGCACCTCTCTTACCTCACTGATACCTGCTACGGCTGCCCCAGGCCCATAGTTGCTTGTCACTTCTTTGGGACAGAGGCAGTCAGCCATTATGCCACTTTTACTTCCAGAATCTTCTTCCAGATACTAATTAGAGACCAATAAGGTCATTTTGCCTTATGGTCATTATATAATGACAGCCTTCATAATGCAAAGTCATTATGCATCACAGAAAAATTAATCATTTATAATTCATGTTATTTCTCTGCCAAGAAATGATTGGTCATCTCCTCCAATAACAAGAACATGAACACATCAGTCGGTTTTTTTACCTGAGCCACGCGAGGCCCTCAGTTTCAGGGTTCTGACTCTAACAGGAGCACGTGGATTAAGTGGGGAAAGTCATGGGCATGGGGTGCACTCTGATGGGTGAGGAGCCTTTACCAACACCCCTGAACTTCCCAGCAATTCTCGATATGCCTCTTTGCCTAGGCTTTTGTCTATCTGTGCTGACTTTATTTTAATTTTTTAAAATTAGAGCAAGTAAACTATAACAGCTAACCTTTGTTGCACTATATATTATTTAGCCCAAAATATTATATGGCAGATGATGATGATAATAATAAGAATTTACTGTGTGCCAGTAACTATTCTAAGTGTTTTCTATGTTTTTGCTCATATGAACCTCACAATAACCCTGGGAGGTGAGTACTATCATAACCGTAAGCATCCCCATTTTACCTATAAAGAAACTGAAGCTTAGAGAGATTACGTGATTTGTACACGGTCCCATGAGTAGTAAGCCACAGAGCCAGGGTATGAACCCCAAAACTGCTGCGCTCCACTACCTCCCAAGTTCTCAAAGTTACTCATGGCCGCATCAGCTGGGACTTAAACTCAAACTATGAAAAGGGAGAGGGGCCAAGTTTTTGCCCTGAAGTATCTTCCCTCTATTGCTCTGGTAATATTTGTTCTTCCTGATCTTGCAGGCCAGCTTTATGCAGTTGGAGCTGTTTCTAGAAACCAAGAAAGTCCAGAACTTTCTCTCATGTCACCCCTTAGATCCCACCCTAAGGCTACAGAGAAAACACTGAAGGAGGCAGAAGTTGCTCGATTTCTTTGCACCCATCTCTTCCTCCTCTCATCTATCCATTCAAGAAACATGTTACACTTGCGTCGCATCCTTGGCACAGAGTTGAAGAAGCCGCTCTGCCATCCTTCCAAGTGTTTATGATGTAATGACATATACACTTGTGACAGCAACTGAACACAAGTGATGCTAGGGCAGAGCAAAGCAAACAGCAATGCATTTATCATTTGGGGTGTGAGGTTCTCTAGGGAGAAGACCAGACCGTGGACATCTCAGTTCTCTAATCACCAGCACCTCGGAAAGGACTTGACACACACTTGGTGAGCAGGTGGAACCAAACTGGGAGATCAGAGAAGGGTCCACAAAGATTCAGCAGCTCAGCTGGGTCACGAATGGTGGAGAGAATATTGATTTGTGGCAGAAACTGAAGGAAAGGCTGCTCCTGGCTGGGGGACAGCAGGAGTAAAGACAGGAAGTCAGGAAAATTAAGAATCTGTTGAGAGAAGTAGGATATTGACAGTTATTTTGATTAGGAAACGGGAGTGGTTTACAAAAGCAACTCTGAGATGTGCTGCAAGAAAAAGAATTGACTGAGTTTAACATGTTTCCTTTTTTTGGAGTTTTTCTGATCCCAGGGTGGATGGCATATTAAGTTCAAGTGCCACCAGCATGGTGCACAGAAAACCACCTTTTTGCCAAAAGACTCCTGTGTTTCACCTTTTTTCTGGCTGTCCAGGCCTGCCCCTGGGGACCTGAGGCTGTCATTTCACACCGCAGCACCTCCGGCTCCCGCTCTGCCCCATCTCCTTACTCAGGCCTAGAGGGGACCTGCAGCCTGGCTCACAAACGGATTCAGAGAATCCGCTTCTGAAGGATGCCTCCCACCTGCGGCTCCTTTCTTGAGAGGGTGGGGGAGGGCAGAAGGGCGGTGAAAATCAGGACCAGGCAGGCCCCTCTTAAACTCCGCATTTTTCTTTCTTTCCCAGAAACAATGCTTATTTGGAGCAGCTGCTGGAGAAACCCAAATCCAAAGGAGGAACTTCTAGGGAGTACCGGCACGGGCATAGCAGCTGAACAGAAGCAATTTCTAAGCAGGGACTGTTTGAACGCTGCCAGCTCCCCTAAGATCACAGATGCTGGGGGGATGCTAATGAAAGCCACAGACTGGACTCGCAGGCTCGGGACCTTCTGAACATAACTGCCAGGGAAGAGCCCGGATGACCTGGGATTCATAAGCCCTTCAGGTGATTCTTCACGAGAAGATGAGCGAACACGGTACGTAATTACATGTTCAGCCTGGGGAGCAAGGTTGCTGCTGGGGGAGGGAAGGCACTTGCATTGCAGGGCTTGGAGGCTGCCAACCACTGAACCTCCCTCCCTTTCCCTGCTATTGGTACCTACGGATCAGGACTGAGAGGAGGGGCAGGAGCTAGCTACTGATTGAGAGGGAGGGAACCAGTGAGAGAAGAGGACCAGAGGCCCACCCAGAGTGCTTGGGGGCAGGGGTGGGACTAGGTCCCCACAGCCTATAAAATCCGCAGCCGCAGGCTAGAGGCGCTGCTCAGTCCAGGCCCTGGGGCTGGGAAGTGGGGCTGCCTCAGAGTCTGCTGAGGCCCCTCTGGGCTGCAGTGGGGCGGGTGGGAAAGCCTGGGGGTGGGCAAGTGGGAGCCTCCCTTTCTTTCAAAAGGGAAGGAGTTGTGAGTAAGGGGATTTGGAGCTTTCTCTAAAAGCCAGTCTCTCTCTTCGCTCTCTCCTGTGTGGGGTTTTTCTCCTCTTCATAGAAGCCCGGGGGCCATAAGGAGACAAGCTCGAACTCCTCTTCTGTTTTCTTTCTTCTGAAAAACCTGTCTATTTCTCTCAACTGGAGAAAAAGCCTTAGAAGCCTGTCTGGGTAGTTACAGCTTCTTTCTTGCAGGGAAGTCTCCGCTTCCTCCCAGGAGAGAACTTTCCCTGGGAGTGGGCTGCTCGGGGAACCACTAGCCCCATGGTGGGGGTGGAGGGAGGCGGACTCTGCTAAACTCCACAGCTGCAGACAACTAACACAAAGCTCGGACCCATGGGGCCTGAATTAAAGCACATAAACCTGAGGAGGGGACACGCCGTTTCCCACTCCTAAAAACCAAAAACTCAAGGCTCCTAGCAAGCAGCAACCTCTCCTTGGCCCTTCTCTGACAGGGTGATGAATTTGACTTTCCTGCTCTCATGAGTCGAAGGCCCTCTGCTTACACACCGTGGCCTGGCACCTGGACCAGGTCTTGAAGGTGGCAACCCTATCGGCTTAGTCTCCTGTTCCTTTAAGCTTCTCAAAGCCCCCTCTGGGAACAGGCCCCTACAGAGGGTGTAGGAGCTATTGCAAAAGCCAGGGCAGACAGATGCGCCAAAACTTGGCAAAACCTAAAATGAGTCTGGAGACTCATGTGTTTCTTCTTAGCTGGAAAGAGGGCCTCTCAATGGGGGTTGAACTGGGACAGCAGAGTGTAGTCATGGCGTCAACCCTGAAGGTGGGGGTTTTCTCCTGTGGATTGTTCTACTCGGATCCTTTCCCTTAGGACTCCTTCGGGGGCGCGCCCAAGTAGGAACTAGACTGACAAGAGTTTCTCTAATGGAATTCTCTAAATGCTAGATTCTCTAATAAAGTTCATAGCTAAACAGCTCGCAAAACTTCCCTGCTGACCTAGGTCTGAGCTCCCACACCCTCTCCTGCCTTACCTGAGATGAGGGAGCGCGTGGAACCCATCCCCTGAAGTGGGCCCACTGCCTGCACCTACAGCAGCGTGGCCCTGAGCCTGGCCTGTTACCCCTGCTCGCTCCGCCTTCCACCCGAGTGAGTGGCCTCCACCTAAGAGCTCTAAGTCATCGACCTCCCTGGCAGCTCCCAGGAGCAACTTGAGTGCAGGCTCAGTGCGGTGGGGTGGTGGAGACCAGGCCAGCTACAGCGGAGGCTGGGCTGCGAGCCTAGTCTGGAGGGACCCAGTAGGAAACCAAACTCGAACAGGCTAGAGAAGGCTCTGGGGAAGCAAACGGTCTAAGTGCGCACAAGGGGAACCCGAGGGTGTTGAAAGGCAACTGACCACAAGATGCAGTGGCCTGAGAATCGGAACCCAAGGCTCGGAGGTGGCTCACCCTCCTGAACTGGAAACCGAGTGGGAAATGCTGACCTCGCTTGAAAACGGGGCAAGACCAGTGGGTGGGGAGCCTGCCCACCTGAGCCCACCTTGATGAGGGCCTAAATAAAAATTCCTAAGGTAGCTCCTCTGAAAGCCACTTCACTACTTTAAGTTTATTTTTTAATGTTGACATTACTACAGACGTTCCCTATTGTTTCTGCTCAAACTGGAGGTGGGAGTGCTGGGGTCTGGTTGTGGGACTGGTGAGAGCTGATCTACTCTTTGCAGTGGAGCCACTTTTGACCAGAACCTCAGTCTTGGTCCTTTATGTGGAAATGCTGAGTGTGTGACAGTGAGGATGTGGGCTTGAACTCACCTGGGGTGTTGTGTCCCCGGCTCTCACTTGTTTCAAGATCTTGGACAAGTACCTGACTCTGGAAAGAGTGGCTTAAACTCAAGTTTTGAGACATGGTGACACTATGTGTAGACCAGTGCCCATCATAGTATGTGCTCAGTAAACATTCACTCCTGGCAGCCAGTGCAGAGCTCCTGTGGTTTGGCGTCAGATACTTTTTTTTTTTTGGCACTTACACTTTCTGCAGCATGGAACAACTGTTCATCAGTCACAAGTGTCACTTGAACGTGTGACAAGTAGCCTGGCAGGCTCCCTGAACCCAGCTTGATCCTCACGCTTGCTTAGCTCCCTCGCCTACCCGGCCAGACTCTGCACCTGGGACTGGATGAGCCTGTCCTGAGCAATGGCTTCAAATGACATATTTTAAGGAATGGACAAAGTTGCCTTTTAACTGCTCTGTTCAAAGTATGGCTGGTGATGCTGGATTCTACAAAGTCAGAGCTAGGCCTGCAATCGTAAGGGTTCCTTTTAAAACTGCATTGGCTGCCTTAACGAAAGATTAAAACAAGGGGGATGGGTAGAACCTTGAGAATCCTTCAGGTTGAGGAATGTTTGCCAGCTTGTACTGCAGGTGCCACTTGTTGCAACCTGGGTTCTTGACCTCAGTCTTGTAGCCTCAGCTGTAACTTATCTGATTAAGGAACGAAGGTATCCAGGACTCGGGTTCATCTCGTAGCACTCGGTTTAGCAGCAAGTCCCTGGGGGCAGGGAAAAGGGGACTGTGGTGGTAGGCACGTGACAAATCCAAGCCCAGCATGTGCCTTAGCCCAAAAGGGCCCAGGAACTACGTGGTCTGGGCTGCCAATCAGCCAACTTTATTTGGGACACCTGATTTGTGACTTGGCACAGCCCACAGGGCATTATAGTCCTAAAGGAGTCCCAGCTGACTCAGCTGGTTAGGTGGGAGCTAAGTGATAGGGCCAACTCCGGGCTGTCAACCTGCTGGTGACGGGCTGGTATACCCAATTGCTTGCCTGGGCTTTCCATGTCCTTTATTTACACCAGGAGAGCAGCTCCTGCCTGAGTGGGGGGGGTCCCCAGAATGAGGCAGGCTCTAGACGGTAGATTCCCTACAGGGAAGCTGCTTGCAATGAAGGCTGGCTCCCTAACAGGCCTTCTGAGTCAGAGAAATGTGGATCACAAGACCAAAAGGTTTGAGATCACAGGCTTTAGGGCCAGATACAGCTTTAGCTTGAATCCTGCCTCTCCTTGTAGTCCCAAGTGAATTGCTTAAACTGAGTGTTTGACCTGTTAAAACAGGTAAACTAAAGGCTGCTGAGCTATGAGGCCTCAGCGGTGGTCATAGGAAGCTTGGCTTACTGCCAGTCCTATAACCAGTAACTTGACTGATAGCTCTGCACTTGCTCCCCTGCCTTGTCTCCTAGTTTCAGTTCTGGGTATGGTGTTGGGGGGAGAGGCTCCTATTCTCTATATAGCTCCTTCCCTGAACATAAGCTGCCCACAAGCCTTACCTGGGCAGCATCTCCCCTTCCAGTTTGGTTCCTCACATCCCCTCGTCATCACTAAGTGGCATAACCTTTGCTTGCATCTGCGAGGGGCAGTGTAGAGATCGGTTCTCAAAGTGCTCCTAAACCTGTGTGCACTTCTAGCAGTAGGGATCTTTCCTTCTCATGCTTTTTCTGGCAGTCCTGTTTCTAGTCTCCCACCAGTGGTTTCCACGGGCTATCCTGCCTTGCATTGTGTAGGAACAGAGCTTAAGCTTCTGAATTTCACAAGCACAGCTGTCCTGTGTTGCTAGAGTAATCTCTCAGATGCCTACGCAGTTGCTAGCATTTTGGCTAGACAGTAAGTAGGCTTGTGGCTCATGCTTGGAGTCTAACTGGAGCGGATGGAGAACTTGACAATGCTCTTATGACACAAGTCTCCTGGACCTTCAACGTTCATTTATAGACTTCATTGACTTAATTTGGAAGAAAGCAAAGAGGAGTCTTCTTGATCAGTAGACAGTGGTTGTAGCTTAGTTCACAGCACACTTGGGTTCATGCAAGGCCTCTACATGGTGACTTTACCTCCGTTTTCTCTCCATAGGCTAATACTCGTATATTCTTATGTAAAATGTGTAAAGCTGAATGCATGTAGAGTTAAGTAAACGGAATTGTTAACAGACATCTGGGTTTTTTACATGTCTTTCTAGTTATAGATTCCCTTGGTGTTACCTAGGTTGGCTTCCTGACCCAGGTAATGCTATAAAGAACTTGATTGGAGACTTTTTCAGGCAATTACAACCTCCTCATGGAGAGGCCTAGCTTTTCCCTACTCCTGGAATGAGCTGCTTCTCTTGAGCATCACTGTTGCTTAAGTACCTCATGTGCACACTTAGTAAGGGTGAGGTCTACTTACCCACGTTCATCAGGCATTAGACGTAAGACTGGACATGAGAGAGTTGTGATTACTTCTGAGGGCTACCTTGGAATATCCTCCAAACCAAAGGTGGAATTCCTGTTCTGTGCTGTACGTTATTCGACTGAAAAAATCAGCCAGTTCTAGCAAATCTCTTCCTCTGGCTTAATTAGCTTCCCGCACCTTTTTACATAACCACTTCGAAATGAAAACAGATCTAATCAAGAGGCAAACATTCATGTCGACTGGCAGAAATGAAAAACCCACCTGCTGGGGTGACTGCTTAAGTGGGCAGATCAGCAGCATTACACATGACAAGCACCCTCCTGGCACTTCTGGGAGCAGTGCCAGCCAATGGCCCTCCTCGAGGGGCAACGTGTATTAAGAGGCAACATGTGAGTAGAGTCTGCCCTGATTTATCAAAGAAATGGGAGCCATCAGCTGCTGAAGATTCAGCTCACTTTTTAAAGGGTTTATGGTAGAGCTTGAAAGCACGGGGGCGGGGGGTGGAAATATAGTGCCTTCCATCTGGGTTGCTAAACTCAAAGAATTGTGATGCTTGGAATTGGTCAGTATTAGAAGTGCCCAGCTCCAACTTCACATAACTACCACCTTCTGCATTGGACAAGCAGCAGGAAAGGTAGCTATGCAGGGGCTTAAAGGGACAACATAAACTGTCCTAGTCAAATGACCTCTAAAGAATGGTATCGGGCACTAGTGGTAAAGGCAAGACAAAGCTGTGAGTGAACCAGTCAGAAACCCAGGAGCCGAGCAGATCAAGATCAGAATGTGGTTGAGACGACAAAACTCAATGTCATAATAATCCAAGGGCCTCTGAGGCGCCCCTATGGTGGCACTGTCTTTGCAGTGGGACAAGGCATTAAACAATTCTACGTGAAAAACCTAGGAAGTGCACTAGTGGGAAAATTACATAAGCCACATTTTGTTAGAGATGCTTTTTAAAAGCTCGAACATAAATTTTTATTACTCTAAAGCCTCACTTTGTACTTTATTGCTTGGAAAAATTCTTAAGCTTATTGACACCCGTTACAGATGTCCCCACTGAGGCCTAGACCTACCATATTTCCAGGGGGACCCTGGGGGCCTTCTCTGCACCTACTCTGCCAGCCGGGCTGCTGAGACGGGGTTTGGGCCGGGATGAGCCAGGCTCCTCCACCCCTCCAGTGGCTGGCATCCTGTCCCTGTGAACTCGAGCCTCTAACGTTTTCGCCTCTGCCCAGCATCTTCGGCCTTCTCTACCTGACCGTTCTCTTGCCTAGTTTTCCTCTGTTCAGATTCACTTGGTCACCTTCTAGTCTTGGAATCTCACTCAGATCTAGAAAGTCACATTAACTACAAAAGCATTGTTTGAAAATGTGTGAGCTTTCTCTGAGAAACATTCCGTGAAACTAGCTGTAACTGGATGGACAGCTTTCCTATGCGATTCCGCAAACCATATGCAGTGGCCTCTTTATCCATAGTCTCACTTCCCAGTTTGTTACTTGATCGACCAGTCTGAAGATGTCAGGTGGAGAACTCGTCTTAAACTGCACATCCCGAGCAGCGAGAGCTTCGCCCTGTCCTGCACCCTGCCTGGGGGGTGAGTCGCCTTTGCCCCGCCTGCCCAGCACAGCTCGCAGGCCACCTGTCCGTGACTCGCTTAGTAGCTGTAGTAAGAGATGGTTAACCTTACTGTGCCTCCTTACAAATTAAACTCACAGATATGTACAGGAAGGAACATTGTACATAAAGGGATTAGGAATAGCCTCAGGCATCCACAGGGGAGTCCTGGAGCCTGATCGCTGTGGATAAAGGAGGACCGCTGTACCACGGACTTAGCTGTTAATAGGCTTTCTTAAAGTGGCTGAAGCCCCAGGAAGCTTGCCCCTCTAACAACCCTTCTAGAAACATGCTGATGTCACCCTGAGGACTACGTGTCCTCCCACCTGAGGCACTTGTGCACGCCTAAGGGATGCTCAGACTCCAGCCTCAAGTCAGGGCTATTAGATTACCACGTGGCTAGGTTAAGATGCTCTGAGTCTTACGATTAAAGCTTTAACTTCCCTGGGGGACTAACTCTGAGGGGAAGGGAACAGTGCCACCGAGTACTCAGACTGGAATTGCATAGGAGTAGGGCGACTTCGGGCTGTAAATGCCTGCTCATGCTTACAAGCAACTCTGCACAGAACTATGCAAAGAGAAAGGCTGGGTAATGTCAAGGTGGACTTGCTTTGACAGGTTTACGTGACCTTCCTCCCGCGCTTCCTCACACCTGCTGTTAAGTTCCAAGAAGGCTTCCTAAATGGCCCTTGAAAAAAGGGTTTCGGGTCTAAAACACAATGTGGAGAAGCTATTCCGTGTTCAGTAACCAAGTAGCAAAGAGCATGGGAGATGCCAGAGGCTTGGAAAAGCACAGTTCCCCTGGGTGGGGGCAGGAGTGCTGGAGTTAACTCGTCTGCTCTGATCCTGGAGGAGCCTCAGACTTAGTCATGTCCTCCTAGAACTTTCCTCTTACGCTCGACCTCGGACAGGTACCTGAGCAGCAGGAGGCAACCATAAGTTGATGGAAACAAACTCGGAGGTCACGTGACTTTCTTGCTTAAACCAAATGCTTAGCTTGACAACGTTCTAATCTTAACTCCATAGTTCACTTGGTTGTAAACCATGCTCAACTGAGTCATGCCGAGGCAAGGGGCTCGAGCCTCATCTGACTGGGGATAAAGGCGTCCTGTCTTAGCTCAGGTTCCCTTGAACAGCTTGACATGCAACAGCGTGTTAGTGTCTCTGCCACTAGCATTAGGGGCTTGATTCTGCTAAGACTCCCCAGGTCCATTTTAAAACGCCTCCAGAAATTATTTGCTTGAAGGAAAAGCCAGGCGTGTATCCATCAGCTTCTGTGCTGTGAGCTCCTTTAACATCTAGCAGGCTCCTGGCTGCACCTACAGAACTGGGGGAGCCCTGAAGCAGAAAGCAAATGCATGAGGGGCTCATCTGGGCAGAGTGCCATCAGCTTAGAGTCTGAGATCAGAAGGCTCCTGATGTCCGAGCACATGAGTTGGGGCACCAGGTAGGTCAGCTATGGCTTCAGAGAAGGCGTGTTTATTTAATGTGCAATAGCAAGTGCAGAAAATGCTGTCTGGACATGAGCAGATGTTAAACAGCCCAGGGGATTTTTTTGATGTGTGAATTTTCCTCTGAAATGGGTTAATCATAGTATGGAGTTGAAATTTTTTAGAAGTTGAAATTAAGGTTTGCATGATACTTATTACTTTTCTCACTGTCAGACAATCTTTCTGACATTGACTAAAATTACACTTGTGTGGCATTGACAGTTTTCAAACAGCACATGGTTAATGCTGAACTAAAAGCAAATGAAGACGCAGGTGTATTAACTCTTTTTTATACTCATTAGAGAGCAATCCCTAGTGTTTTTTTTCCTCAAATCCCCCACACACTGCTTTCCCAAGGTGAGCCTCCGGCACCCCCTCGAACAGGAGGACCGTGCGCCCTTAACCAGGATTGATTTATCACCTAATCTAACTCCATTAGGAAGTGGAGATAGCTGACCTCCCTGGTAATAGGGCTAAGAAAATGAGATTAATCTTGTTTAGGGAGCAAGAGTATGTTGGAGCTGCACCGAGCCTGGAAGCCACGTGCGATACATCCAGACTAAGGCTGGTGTTGGGGAGATCCTCAGCCAGAGAGGGCCTCCACCTCAGCTAGCTTGTAACCAGCAGGGGCATAGTGCCAGATTTTGGGTGAATGAAACGTTGCTGTTCTCGCCTCCAAATCAAAATGAGTCTATTCTGGGTCCCCAACTAGTTAGCCTAGTTTACTCCTTGCAGGAAGGTCCCCTGGGCTCCAGTACTGGCTCACTCCAGTCTAGGTGGTCCCTGACATTGGGCATTGTGTAAAGACGGGGTGCCGAGCCTTGTACTCTCCCCTCCCTAAGCGTTACGTGGAGATTCCCTTATGATGGTCTCCCCTCCCCGTTGGTCTCCAAGTACACTGGCTGCTTCAGTGCTCAGCAGAGATGCATCCACTCTGTTCTGTGCCCCAGTAGGGACAGGCCCATATGAACTGTATGGCTCAGTCTCCCTTGAAAGGTGGCTTCCAGGTGGATCTGGCCACTAGGAAGACACTGGCTAGGAGATGAGGCTTGGGTGCTTCTTTCCAACTCCCTCTGTTTACAGCCACATCTCAGACAGCAGGTATGCCCCTCCAGGCCCACTGCTCCTGACCTTTGAAGCTGCAGCCTGTGGGTCACACTAGTTTCTGGAAAGGGCACATCCTAAGTTCGCTATTGGTTACACTTGTGGTCGAGCTTCAGCTCCAAATGCCCAACCTGGTTACCTGGTTCTATATCTTCAAACATCTGTTCATAGCCCCAGAGGGACCACAGGGGTCAAGCACAAGGCTGATAGCCTTTGATACGGTTCTGAGCTGTAGAGTTACGAGAGATTTGCACTGTGCTTCCGCCCATAGATTCATCCATTCTCCCAGGTCCTCGTCTCGCTCTGCAATCTGTCCCTTCCAAACTGTAGTTACGACCATTGTTCCTACCAGGAACTTGTCTACTCCCTCACCAAGCAGATGACCAGGCGTAGTGTGAGTCTCTGCCCCCGGGAGGACTCTGACCCGCTTTCAGGGCCACGAATGAGGCTGTAGTGCAGCACCTTAGGGCTCTCAGCACCCAGCTGACCACCTTGAACCAGATCCGAGTCCTTACTCTCTCCCAATCACAAGGAATCCCTGATAAAGCTTAGATGTGAGTTGGAGTTCTAGGTGAAATGGGGCTTTGAGCCCCTGTAAATTGCACCCTCTACTATTTCTACTGTGCAGTGAGTTTCTTACGTGCTCAGACTTGAGTCTGAAACACTAACAGAAAATGGTAGCTCTGGCTTAGTCACTTGAAGTCTTGCGGTTGGACACTCTCTCTCAGAGCCTGGGAGCATTTCAGCTGTTTCAGGGACAGTGCACATCCCTGTGCTGTGGAACCTGCCTGTTTCGAACCCTATGGGGTATGTCTACTTAGCACGTGACTTTTGGCACCACTAACATGCAGGGTCGCAGGGCCATAACTGCAGGAAACATTTGAATTCTGGACCTGCTGCAGAGCCCTCTCTCTAGGCCCTACTCAAAGTAAACTATTATTCCCATGTGATTATACTGTTCCTCAAATCCAAAGAGGCCTACCACGGGCTAGGAGTGGAAGGTTCTGTGGGATAACTAACAGAATAGCCAGTCTTGTCTTGGAGTGGATGTCTTGGAAGGAATACTTCAGATCACTGACCCCCTAAGTCAAATACAGCAGGTCTCTGAATAGCTGAAGGGTTTATCTTCCACCCTTCAGGGTGCGTGTGTCCTAGTAATTGCATCAACCACTGCCTACTCATCAGGTTGGACACTTGCTATTACAGAGTGGACCAGTGTGGTCTTCAGAATCGAGACTAAAGGCCATTTGAGACTATTGTAGCAGAGCAGGAAAAACCTGCAGAGCCCTGGGGTGAGACGATATACTGCTCATCCCAATGAGCATGAATAGCTTTCAATCTCCCCACAATCAAGAGAAAGTTTGCCAGATTCATAGCCTCAACGAAGTGCCCAAGGAGGCTGACCAGTAGCAGAGATGCCACATGTGGTATAGCAGCTGTAACTGGGTTACGGTCTTCCATCATGTCATGACTCATCTTGCCTTTCTAGGAGCCATCTTAGTGAATCGAACAGATTGCGAGTCACCACCTCTGGCACTGTCACCTTCAACTTAGGCCATGGTCTAGCCTCTGAGTTGCCCTTGGCTGTGGGTAGGGAGCAGTTCCAGGGGATTCCATTCGGCCTTCTCCACCATGACAGCTTTGGTCCATGGGCCAGGGAACTAGTGAATTGTTAGTTGCCTGTGTCTTACTGGGAACTTGGATCAGGAAAATGACCAGAGTAGGTCTACAGATTCATTGGAGCCCCTGCAAGACTTCCTTAGTCCCACCTTGTTACCTGGCCTCCATATGTCCTTCCCTACTCTATCAAGAGGGCTGGGATCAGGCTTGAGGGCCCTTGATATCGGTGTCAGCTCAGAAGCTCTACCCAACAGCCTATGAGGTCTGAGTGTTCCCCTTTCATTAGTTACCCAGATACATGGTATAGGTTCCTATTGGGAAAGGGTGGGGGGATATTTACTGTGTATTTGCTGTGACATTGTAGGGCTGTAGTTAAGGGAAATAATCTACCTCTTCAATCCATGGAGTCTGAGTCTAGGAATGCTTAAATATGGAAACTCGGTGAGGGATCACATCAGTCAGGGTTCAACTAGAAAACCAGAATTTGTGGGACATGCATATCAATAAACTGGACTTAATCCAAGGAATTGGTGTATGCAATTGGGCTGGTAAAGCAGGTCTGAAAAGTGTAGGGCTAGTGGTAAAGATGGAAAGATCACACATGGCTGGAGCTCACGGCACGGGCCAGAGCTGTCTTGTCCACAGGCAGGAAAGGAGGAACATGAGCAGCATTGAACTTTCAACTGTAGAACTGGGCCCACTTGGATTATCTGGGATTATCTCCCTTATTTAGTCAAATACTTAAGGGCTTGAATCACATCTCATACTCAGGACACCTGGATTAGTGTTTGGTTCAGTGACAAGAACTGAAACGAGCCAAGCTGTCACCAAAAAGCCTTCACAGGGGCCCTGGCTTCTCCTTGCCATGGCTCGGATGGCGCACCTGTTCTTGCTCTGGTATTTTTGTAGGCTTCCTGCCTTACCCCTGGGCGTACTGTGGTTTAATAAGATCTTTCTGTAGATTCTTGTAGGACAAGGCCGTCCTGACCTTGTTATGGTTGCTATGTCCACTGCACCCCAGCGGTTAGGTGTGGCCACCTGGGCCCTGCTCTAGATTCCTGGACACACCCAAAGGTCAGGTGGTGGGGTTCTCTGGTCATGTCACCATGCTACTGTGATCACTTGAGTCCCCACCCCCACATTTACTACAGCCGCTGTCCAAGCATCAGGAGCCCGTCCAGCAACATGTTAGGCCTGGCTCCAGGCACACTTGCTGAGGTGTTAAATGCTGGCTCAGAAGAAGATACTCCTGGTTGATGCTTTCGTTGCCAAGCAAGGGCTCATTGCCCAGCCCACCTCGCAGCCAATATTAAGGCACCAGCTTTTGAGGAAAAAAAGATTTTGCTAAGCTGACAGAGACTAGAGAAGGCAAGACTCAAATCTGTGTCCCTGACCCCGGGTTTGGGGGTTATATTTAAAGGAAGAAGCGGGGAAAGTTATGCATATCCTATGGAGCTGCTTGGTTCTAAGTGACCACTGCTTTTCACTGTCACATGTTTGAATTTGTGGCGGGGGGTAGGATGTAGTCCATGGTGGACTTTGACCTAGTGACCTTGGAAGGTTATCTAGGGTGCATGTCTGAGTGTCTTGACTCATGATCTGTGGCCTTATCTGTGAAAAACAGCTTAGTATCTCCTAGAACAGAACAGGCCAGTTTCAGCTGGTTCTCCCTTACACTCCTCTCTACAGCCTGTATTCTGGCTTTCTCAGCTGTGAAAGTTCCTGCTTATGTGTCAGCCAGATCCTAGAGTTCTTCCAGGGACTAACCCACATTGCCCATTCAGAGACACTGTTTCACGTTGTAACCCAACCCTGTTAACTAGAGCCTCTACTTGACTTTAGTTAATCCTGAGTGTTCGGGTAGCCCGGGATAATGTATCCTGGTTAGCTGCCTGAGCTGGCTTTTGGCTTGCATGTCTTCTAGTCATTCAAGGCCTGAACTTAAATTACTTCAATCATTCACTTCACTCATTCCATCATGAGCCTTCAGGGACATGCGTTCCTTGCATGACCATATGATCATCTCCAACGTGGTGCATGAAAGTTGTCTTCTGAATGGAACTTCTTACCTGCACCTACTTCTCCATAGTTATTTAGTTGCCAATGTTCAAGTTGAGGTACTTGCTGTTAGAGGTCAAGTAACGTAATGTAAAAGTTATTTAAACATGAAGTAAGGAAGCAGAGTGACTTTTATTCTATGCGTTTGTTACCTTAAACAATTGAAAGTCAGGTTGGGGAGTGAAGGGCATCTAATACCATGAACTTTTTTGTGCTAGGGCAGAGAACCCTTGACTGATTTACTGAACTGGAGTAGTCTTAGTTCAAATGTGGGACAAGAACTACTTGAAACAAAGCACAATCACAGGGGACAGATGTCTTGAGGTAGGCTGAAATTGGGTCTAGGCTCAAGGCAACACCCAACCTTGGAGTGTTGAGGCAGGTTACCAGGTCAGAATGAAATACTAAGGGTTGGTAGTTGGGAACAGCAAAGGATGAAAAAACATGCCACCCATTTTCTCTTGGTCACTCCCAGTGAGCTTTCCTTCAACCCCAGGCAGGGTATAGAACATAAGACTGAGTTAATAGGGCCACAGAACATTGAGGTCAGGGTATTACCTACAAGTTAGACCTCAGATCTTTCAGGCCCACATCATACCAAGTCCTTGTAACTGGGGCTCTGCCTGGATGATCCAGAAAACCAGCTTCATGTGCCTGGTAGGTAAGAAACTAGAACTCTTACTCCCTCAGGCCTCAGTCTTAATGTTGAATGGAAGGCACAGCCTTGTAGATTCAGTGGAATTGGTTGGTAGGCCAAGGCTCTCAATCAAGGGGTCCCTGATTCCTGTTTTTAGCTTATTTTTGCAGGAAAGGTAAAGCCATGGACTAGGTATTCCATGTGAAAGTGGGGCTTGATATTTTTGCAGGAAAAGTAAAGCTATGGGCTAGGTATTCCGCATGAAAGTGGGGAAACGAGCACACAGAGCCCTAAGTGGGTCACATGCATGCTGTCACTTCAGAATGTCCTCACAACAGGGTGCCCTGGAACAAAGCCTACTGACAGTAGCTGTCGGCAAAGTACGAGAATCAGTCTTGTCACACACTAGTTTGTGCAGTATGACATGACACTTTAATTGCTAATCCAGTATTGACACAAACTCACCATACTTGATCCATCCTTCTGATAAACTCCAATTGTTTGCTGTATGAATGAATTCTAGTGGCCCCTCTTTTAGGTTCGATGCTCATTCCTTACACTTCCTCCAGAGGGAACCTTGTTTAGCTCGATGGGCTCAGGTGGATTTAATGTGATACTTATGTCACATTTAGTCTTCTTGACTAACTGGCTCATTCTTTCTGATCTCTTCCCCTTTCAGGAGTAGAGCCCTGGAACAGGCTCTTTCAGACGAGAGAGATCAAGGTTTGAGAAACTTTCTTCACTGTTGAAGAAGCATATTTAGCTGAAATCTCTTTATGCCAGATTCTGGGCAATCTGTTTACGAGGTTGTAGGTTGCTCCAGCTGAATTCAGACAGCGCTTCCTAAAAGTACTCTGAGATCATCTCTGGTCTTTGTAACTAGTAGAGCATGGAGACTCAGACTAGTCTTCTGATGAACATGGAATGTGATATATGCTAGCGTAGTTTCCCAAGAGCTCACAGATCCAACTGGATATTGAGTAGGACAGTTTCTCCAGAAATATCCCTGAATGACTTGTAGGATCACTTCTCTAATCCAGGTGCCTGATAATGCCTACACGTTCCATGGTGTTGGGAAAGGTCATCAAGATGTGACCCCCTGATGGTCCCACGAGTTGGACCCAGGCAATTGGAGACCCCCCCCACACACACACACACACTCCCTCTCCCTTGCTTGGAATGTACACTCAGCTTGCCTTCCCCATGCTAGAAGCTGCCCAAGGACACAGGCTTAAGGCAGTCTCGTTACCACATTACTATCTGGACTGGGTACGTGACTAAACCCGGTCAAGGTGCCCTATGTGTGACTGAATCAGTTGAGGCCCACACATAAACTTCTAAGATTTGGTGGTTGGGTGCAGGAAACTAATTGTCTTGCACCACCCAAGACAAGCCTTGTATGTAAGTTTCCTTGCTTATTTAACCTGTCACTTACCTGGAGTGGTTTACCTTTTTCTGCAGTCTCTCTGCCTTGTGCATATGGGGCCCATTTCATTTTGAGTTAATTCCTGTTCTAATTTGTTTTTTTCTCAAGAATGTTTTGGCTATTGAGTCTCTTGTGGTTCCATACAAATCCTAGGATTTTTAAAGATCTATATCTGTTAGATATGCCTTTGGAATTTTGATAGGAATTGGAATAATTAACATTGTTAAAACTTGTCCATATTACCTAAAGCAAACTACTGGTTCGATGTGAGGTTGGTCTTAGATTATACCCAGGCAGCTCCTGGACTGCTCCTGAGTCATTTGGGTTCATGCAGTTCCTGGGGCCTCTGGGATACATAAGCCTAGAAGCTAGGGATGGCTATAACCAAAAGGCAGTTTTAAGGAGTAGCACTTTGTAGGACTTCAGGAAAGGAGCTTCCCCTAAGGGCACAAGAAGTTGCCACGTTCTTGATTGGCTCTCCCAAAAGTGATTCTGGTCAGGGTACAAAACACTACTGTACAACAGACTACCCCAAAAGGAAACTGGAGCATCAGTGTTAGAAACAAGAGCTGGATCGTCCAGTCCAGTCCAAATTTAAAAGCAGTTTAGCCATGAATACAAGATCAATAACTAGGTGTCAGAACGAAAGAAGCCAGAATGGTATGTGATGTGGAGAAGACAAACTGAAGACACCTGACACCTTGCTGGCCCGTCACTAGTATACATGTGTTTGTGTCTGAACGTTGCCGACTGGTCACAAGATAACTCGTGTCTGCACTTACGTTAACTGAAGTAATTTTGAACACCTTGCTGACCGCACGGGCGAGCTCTGGCGCAAAATAGCTGGTCAGCAAGGTGTTAAGATCCTACCAGTTCTAAAGCCTTGGGAGCCAACTGACCGGCTCCGACTATCTCTTATCTCTTGAAGGATAAACACTAACAGGAATTGATAATGTGAACTTGACCTATTGCTCCTACTAGAATAGTAAACAAAGATAACAGACCATTGATACTTGTGTGGCCAGTCTACTTGTGCATTCACGTAAAAAACCTTAATCTGCTCTAGGGATCTATTACTCTAAAATGTGAGGCCAGAAACTACCTGTATATAAATTATTCACTGTGAAGGGAGCACTGTTGATAAAATGGATGGGGGTCAGTGGTGTGGCAGATTGTTTAGCAGTGTACAAAGTACTTGTGATACTTGCCTCCTGTCATACCTTCTCCGAAGATTTAAAGGAACTTTTAAAATAGTCTTGGACCAGAATGCCTACCAAAAACTTGGATATATGGTCTTTTTCACTTCTATATTTTTGATTAGGTAGCAAAATCTCAAACACTAAATTGTGTACACTGCAGACGCTCAACTTTCTTGTTCCTCAGGATGGATCTAGGTGATCCATACGGATAGACATAGTCCAGCGGCCTTGCAGTAGCCTTGCAGTCAAGTGACAAACTCGCCAGGAGAGCTGGCGGTACTGGGGGGGAAATGCTCGAGTTCAACAGTAAGGCATTTAAGCAAATCTTTTAAACAAAGTAAAGAGGGTGCCACTAATTTTATGCTAAATGAAAGCTGTATACAGGTTGTGCACAGAATTCAAACATCAATGGTGGGATAAGTTACCAAATCAATCTTTTGGAGGCTATAACTAGAAACACAACCTTTTGGCCCTTCTGAATCTCTAAGTGGAAGCAGTGGAGTTGGAAGAGGTAAAGCTACGATGTGTGCACTGTGATAATAGACTGGCCAGACTGAACAAATCATGGCATTCATTAGTCTTCCCTAAAACTCAATAGAACTCTCCCTTGATGATCGGGACACATGCATGCGCTCGATAGTGGTGGGAGAACCAAACGAAACGGCAAAATACTGAATTACACTGTACTTGGAGTTACTGGACCCATTTCTTGACATTTTGTGTGGTTCTTATAACAACTTACAATATGGAATCTACTGAGGGATCTTAGGGAAGGCGGGGATGGGGGAGTGGGTGGAGAGAGATTGATCAAAGAACTTTGTGTCTATATGCTTATATGCATAACCTGACATTGGTATGGAGTAGGCCTCGGGGTGGGGTAGGTGCAGGGTGGAGGGAATCAATGGGGGGGAAAAAGAGGACATCTATACTTCCAACAAAAATTTTAATTTTTTAAAACTTAATTGGATGGATCAGTCAACAGATGTTTAATATAAGGTACTAACAAAATATTTTTACACAATATGCAAAACTAAATAAAATAAGGAATCTAACTTTAGGACTTGGGCTGAGCTCAGGCTGGCTGACAGTACTATCATCTACACTGACACTAATGCCCTGAGAATCCAGGATGCTAGTTTCCCTGGAAGACCCCCGCCTGCTGTGGGATAGCAGATGGACTCTATTGCTAGGCCAGACCATCAACGCTCACCAATCTACTGTTGCGCCTCCTTGTCAGCTCCAGCACCTGTGCCCTTTGGGTTTCAGCCACATCCTTCCCTGTGCGGGCCTGGATGTCTAATCTTCCCAGTATTCCTATACCTTGGGATGTAGGTGCACAGCAGTTCTTGAGTTGTGGCTGTTAGTCGTCTCTGTTGGGCAGTTAAGGTCTTGAGAATCCCTGAACCAGAGTCCTGGGCCAAGGTCTTATGCTTGACCTCTCAAGCTATGCTCTGTTCACAGGCTGTGTGTCTAGGTTTGTACTTGCTTTTCTTTTTTACTGGAGGGTTATTTTGTGTGCAGTAGGCACTGAGGGAACCTGGATTGTAACTCCAATAGTCCGGCACAGAAATCCTCCAGAGTAGGGTGCCTGGAGCAGGATTGGGGTGTTCCTCAACTCCTTGGCAAAAGCACATTAAAAAGTAGGATGAACACTTAGAAGCACGATACCCTTCTGTTCGTTCTGTTGATTGGACTACATAGGAAAAAAAGGACAGGTATAACTATGACAGACCGTTAACAAAGACAATCGATTGGTTTCTGAGTTCAACATAAACCTGTAGGTACACAGGCCTTGCCGTTCTGAAATAGCGCTTGACCCCTGTCAGCATTTCTCATCCTTGAGTCTCTGATGCCTGTTGTATCTCTGACACTTGCCTCTTCCTACATGTCCATTCATAGTTAGGTGCCTTTTATTTTTAAAGTTTACATTCATATATCTTGTACTGGTCTCGGGTATAGAGCAGAATTGTCAGGCAATCAGGCACTTCAAAGTGCTCCCCCTGATATTTCCAGTACCCACCTGGCACCATACATAGTTACCACAAAAATATTGACTATATTCCGTGCTCATATTCGACATCCCCGTGACTATTTTTTAACTACCAATTTGTACTTCTTAATATCTTTATCTTTTTCACCCAGTCCCCCAACCCCCTTTCCCTCTGGCAACCATCAGTCTGTTCTTTGTATCTGATTCTGTTTATATTTTTTGGTTTAGATTCCACATATAAGTGAAACCATATGGTATTTGTCTTCCTCTGACTTATTTCACTGAGCTTAATACCCACTAGGTCCATCCATACTGTCGCAAATGGTAAGATTTCATTCTTTTTGATGGTGCACATATATAATGGAATATTACTTGGTGACCACATTTTTATTCACCCATCTATTGATGGGCACTTGGGCTGCTTCCGTATCTTAGCTATTGTAAATAATGCTGCAATGAACATGGGAGGTGGTGTCCATAAGTTCACCTCTTTAAGTTTGGCTGCACATGGATCAATTAATAATACCTGATTAAGAACCTTTCCAGTGAGGTTGGGGAGAGCCCTTTATTTGCTATCTCTCCCAATAGAAAAACATCCTGCTTGTAGGCCATGGTCTTTGAAGGTTTCGTCTCCAGGAGCACACTGTAAAATGAATCGGTTACTAATTTTCAGTTTCTTCAAGCTGGTTAATAAGTCCTTGACAATAATAGCCTCTCCTCTTAGTAAGGTTGGTTCATATGCCCCTTCATCCAGGGTGATAAGTAACTATTTCATAAGGAGAAAGGTTGTTTACCAAAAAGGACAAATCTCAGGTTGAGGAGCACTTTAAGGAGAGCTTTTGGACAAAAGATTAAAAGCCTCTGAAAACTTAGCTAGTTGAGTTTTAATTGTACCATTGGTAAGTCCCACCAATCCAGAAAAAGGAGTGGTAAGCACAATGAAATGCTGTAGAATAGGCCAAATGTTACATAATGGATTCCATCAGTTGCCCAGCGAATGAGTCACTTGGTCACTGTGTAACTCACAGGGAATTCCCCAATAGTACATTATTTTTTTTCCAATCAGACTTTACCTCCCATTAAGGCTGTTGCTCTCCTGCAAGGGGATGCCTCAACCCAGTGAGAACATACAAGTCATAACACATTCATATTCTTGAGACAGCAATAGCATTCGGATAGAATCCAATTGCTACCTCAAATGGGCCTAAAGGGAGTGGGAAATGTCCCTGGGATCTATGGAGTGGTGTCCAGGGCTATATTTTAGACAAAACATCTGCTATATACTTTATGATCTACATCGGGAGGTTTCTGGTAATGTTGACTCTGTGAAATCATCTTTTTAGGACCCCAATGTGTTTGTTCATGGTACATGTTGACATATAGGCAATTGAGCCCCTACAGGTAATAAGGCTTCCCAGCGGGTCCAAGCCATATTTGTCTGGGTCAAAGTGTTCCCCTTTGTTGCCATATATTTTCTTCTGTAGCTGTCTTTGGAACTATAAGTCTTTTATTGATCTAGCAGAAGCAAAGCCCATTCTCAGGTGTGAATAGCTTGATGGCTTAGTGCTGCTGGTTTAGCTGCAGCATCACCTGAATGATTTTTTTGCTTCCAAGGTAGTAGCTTTAGAATGTCCTGGAAATTTGGTAATTGCCAATTGTCTCAGTCGCTTTATGGCATCTAATAATTCTGCAACCTGTTTTTCATTCTCTAGAGACCACCCTGAGGAAGTGAAGTTAAGCTTCATTGCTTCCATAGTATTCCAAAGTCATAAGCTACACCACGGGCACAGGACTGTCAGTGGAAATGTTGGCTATTTGAACTTCAGCCAATTGACACACTTGAGTTAAAGAAGTTAAGATCTGCCAAACAAGCCAGATCATTTCAGGTAAATAAGAACTTCCAGTAATCACCATGAAGTTATTGCATGCCCAGCTAAATGTGTCTCTTCAGTGATGTCCATGTTCATTTTTGAGATGAGATCTATCTGCAAACCAAGCTAAGTCACCATTACTAACAGGAATTTCCTGTATAATTGTTCCAGGAGCAAAAAGGTGGTCAGTGAGTAAAGTGTAATCGTGAGTGTCTTCATCCTGTAAAGAAAGAAGGCAGCAAAGTTTCTGGGTTAAGACTCATACTGGCTAACCCAATAGTAGGTACAGAAAGCCTGAGTACTTTGTAGAAGCCTGACTGAGAAATGCTGAGTATGGTAAGAGTTCAGCCAAAGAGTTAACAAAATGAGGACCATAAATGGTTAAAGGAGAGCCCATAACTACTTGTTTCATACCATGGCTGTAGCAGAGATGGCCCTTAGACAGGGAGGAAGACCTTTTACTACCGAATCTAGTTGTTGACTCTATCCTATAGTTCTATGATCAACTCCATGACTGAGTTAATTCTTAAAACATTTCCTTTATTTTCATGTATAAAAAGGAAAAGAGGAAATTTATAATCGGGATGTCCCAAAGCGGGAGCTTTAGCTAATTCTTTTAGAGCTGCTATGGTTTATTTCCCTTTGAGGTTCCATTGGATTGGATCAGGCTAATCTGACTTTAATAAGGAATATAGAATTTGAGCCATTAATGAAAAACTTGGAACTCAGTTGCAACAGTATTCAGTCAATCTAAACTGCTTCTTAGCTCTTGGAAGACGGAAGGATAGGATTTCTAGTCTTTCAAAGTTAATTAGTAACCATCTGTAGGTATAAGATAGCCAAGGTATTTTACTTGGGGCAAACAATTGAGAACTGAAGCCTGCCTTTTGAGACCTTGTGTCCTTTTATACACATAATTATGCTCAGACTGTGGGATGGGATGGAAGAAGCTGGGTTCACTTCATCTAAAAAGAGGAACATAAGGGAGTTCATAAAATCTCATGCCCAAAGTCAACAGGAAAAGGTTCAGCAGACATTTATCTTTGAACTAGTTGTGTGGCCTCCACCTTAATGAATTCCTGCCACCATGAGAATAGGTATCATTATGGGGGTGAGATGAACTCAAAGCAGAGGCCTCCTTTCAAGACCACTTGGAGCTGGTCTAGGAGACTCTCCCAAGGTTCTTCCCTTGAATGAAGGTCTCCCCATCATTTACGCTCCATTGTTTGCATAGCTTATCATAATCCCATCATTGTGGAGGAGAGACAGACTCCAAAACCCAGATTCAGTAGTGAGCTAGGGTACCGAGCATTCAGCCCACCGCTCCTAAAACCAATTACATGGGAGTGTGAGGTAATGACTGGCATGGGAAGCTGTCTCTCTTGCCCAGTGTCCGAAGCCCCTATTACCCCCACAGCTGAACATCCTACTTGTAGGAAATCGGATGTCAAAGTGAGCTCTATCAGGCTCCAACAGGCCTGCTGGGAGCAGGGACATAATCACTGAAGCTGGGCAGGTGCGGGGGCTCAGTTGAAGAGTCAGTGGGTTAGGAACTGCACTCCCAAGCAAGGCTAACATCTAAGGGCAAAAACCAGTGTTGGCTGAGATTTAAAAGGAAGGGTTTCGGGCATTGTACAGGCAGAAACAAAGATCAGAAGCCTGAAGAAAACGAGACAATGCCATTCAACTTAATCCCAGTGGCCTCCCTCCTGGCAAAGGGATATTCAAAGGCTCATGTCCAAGGGCTGTGTCAATATTATGTGGCCATGAGAAGGGATCTCTTCTCTAAGGTGTGAAGGTCTATGTATCCTACTACATTGAGCTAGTGAATCATTCCATAAGCTGCCTATCTTGTGTTCCTCTTTCAAGGAAGTTGTTCGGGGGAATTCTCACTTCAAAATCTCTAAACATAGTCAGACTTATAATCCAGTAAAATACACTTTTAAAAATCCTTATGTACCATTGTTACGGCTTAATGCTTCTGCTCTTATTTGCTTTACTCGTTTCTCTCTCACTGCTTTATTAGTACTCAGCATGTCTGGGCTGCTCCTCTTTCCAAATCTTTGTCACTGTTAGGCTCGCATACTTCAAATAAAAGTAAAATCCAGATGAAATATGTGACATAAGAAATACCATCATTCTGATTTGACTTGCATCTTCAATATTTACCAAAATCCTCTTTATTTTTTAAAAATTTTTTCAATTAGTTTACATTCAATATCTTATTCTAGTTTCAAGTGTGCAGCATAGTGATTAGTCAATCATATACTTTATTTACAAAGTGCTCCCCCTGATATTTCCAGGAAAATAAGAAGGGATTCAGAATGACGGATTGGTAGTTAAAAAATAAGAGTCATGGGGTCCTGGCCAGTGTGGCTCAGTTGGTTGGGTATCATCCTGTTCAACAAAAGGTTGCTGGTTTGATTCCTGGTCAGGGCACATGGCCAGGTTGCTGGCTCGATCCCCTGTAGAAAGTGTGCAGGAGCCAGCCGATTGATGTTATGCTCTTATGTCGATGTTTCTCTTCTCCCTTCCTCTCTAAAAACAAACTATTCTTTAAAAAAGTCATGGAAATGTCAAGTACAGAGCAGGCAATATTGTCAATGTTGTAATAATTCTTACCCTGGCTGGTGCACTGGCACCTCCTGTGTGCCATGACAAGTCCCCTCTGCCTCATCTCTTTATGCCAAATGTGGCTGCTGGTGTAACCTGGCAGCACCTCAACTCAGTCCCACACCAGCTACCTCCCAGTTTCCTCCCAAGGGCATGGGATGCTCTTGGGAATCCACTGGACGTTTATGCCAAGCAACCTGGTAGTATGAGGTCGTTAGCATAGGGGCAAATTTGACAGATGGGAGCTGGGAGCCAATGGGTAAGTGCATCTGTTTATCTTACTGTGGGTCCTGAGATGGATTTCATGAGGCTGCTTGTGTAATTCTGCTGAAGGAGCAACCAGTTGCTGTATGGGTGGCCAACTTAACAGTGCAGCCTTCTACAGGCCCCCCTCTCTGTCCTTCAGTCTTCCCTGTATTCATGTCCCCAGGTAACCAGCTGGCACATAAGCTTTTTCCAGTTTCCCTGAAGAGCAGAATCTGAGACAGCGGCTCAATTAAATTTCTCTCCATTCCTCTTCCCCCTGCTTGTTAATTTGAATCATTTACTTTATTCTAGGGTTACTTCGTGGTCATATCTAATTCTGTATCTACCTTAATGGCCACCAGGTAGATCTTCAGGTATCAAACCCAGTACATGGTTAGGAAGGTGGAGTGAGAGGGAAGCGCATTCATGGGACAGCCCTGGGGCTGGGATGAGGGAGGCACAGTAAATCTTAACTTCATAGTCTAAGACATGAAAGGACCAAGTCTCTAGAGCTGCTGCTGTGACAAGAACTATAACACTCTGCATCTCCTGAGCAAACAATTGCACAGCTAGAAACCCATCTTAAGGAAAAATGGGAAAGTCTTGTATAAAGAAAGCATAGCTCTAATAGCAGTCCTCTCCCTGCCCCCAATAAAGGAAAACCGAATGCAATCATGACCCTACGGCTCAACTGTGGTAGCCTCTAGAGTGTCACAGCTCACAACATATAGAACTTGATTGAAAAATCACAAAACTACATGCTCTTTGCATTTTCCCCTCATTCTTGTAGCTTTATAGTAACTTGTAACTGAACAAACATACTAGGATTCTGTGATTGTATGACTTATTTCTTAACACTTGAAAAGTAGCCACAGCGGCCGTGCACTTTAAATTTGCTTCTGACATTACTATACCTTTTATTTCTGAGATTAGACTGACTGCCCTGCCACTTACATCCCTGAGTTTGATATACTGAGAGAAAAAGAGGTGCTTTTAATAAACAAAATATTACTACAGGAGGATTAATAGGATGAGCTACAATCTTCTTGCAGGAGATACTCCCTCCTCTAGCACCCATTCTGTATCCCTTCATCTGCCTGCCCTTCTGCTTGTCTGGGTTGCTTTCCTATTCAGATAACCCAAGACCATTGTTCCCAGGGGAATGAGGGCCTAGTTAAGTCCTTGTCATACTGTTTCTACCTAAAACATGGAATCGCCAAGAAGCATCCCAGTTGTTCCAGACACATTTATCCCCATTACGTAGCAGCAAATTTATTCTCAACATAACAGGTCAGCTGCTTCTGCCATTAAACTTCTTCCTTCACGTGCTGGAGGAAGATCTATAGACCCTTTACTGTGCCTTCTGGTAGGGGCATTTCTCTTCCACTTCCTCTGATACCCAGAACCTCAAGTCCAACAATGCTTAAAGGCAAGGCCTGTGGAATAGAAGCATTGATTCATCAAGTGGATCTAAGATGATAGAAGCAGCAGCTATTCTTTCCACCTCTTGCCTCAAGGACCCATATTCTCTAGCTATTGGGGAGAAGACGCCATTGGTTTAAAGCGTATACCTCATTCTTAAAGACTGTGCCCAAGTACTGAAGGATTGTGTCCAGGCTGATTCCTCGGTGCCTTAGCCGCACGGTTAAGAGGCCATTCTAACATCCTTTGGACTGCGGGTTCCAAGTGATCTGATAGAACCAATAGCTCTCTTGGTCATGTTCCCACTGTATATTACTATAGGATGGATTTCTTAGTCTGAGACAAGATCACATAAATATCTGATGAGCCCTTGGGTAGAGCTGCTGGCTGAGCACTGTGAGCAGGAGAGGCAAGCCCCTACTCAGAATACTTACTTCAGAGGATGAATTACTGCTACTTCCAGGATAGAAGGGACCCAATATTCAACTTATCCTCAAATGTCTGTCTAATCCCCTTTGTGGGGGTGGTACTGTGTAGAGAAGTCACTAGCAGGTTTACATCTTATCCTGTTAGATGTTCAGAAGTGGCAGTATTTAGATAATTCTTGGTGAGAGGAAGCTCCTGCTGTTGGCCCATGCAATAGTTTCCGTTCCAACCACCACGAATACTTCATTCATGGGTCATCTGAGAAAGCACTAGAGTGGCCAAGAACAGAGGCTGGTTGCTGTCAAATAGACAAGTCAATCTGTTCATCTTGTTCAGTATCTCTTTAGATGTCTTAGCCTTGATGGAAGACGCACAGATCATCCTCCATGACCCCTGTTACAGATCCAATAGCACACTCTTCCCCGCACCTTCTGTATTCATTCCCAGATCCCCATTCCCTCCAGGCACCACAGCAAACATCAGGGCCATTTGCTTAGAAGTTCCTGCATATCCCTACTCATGTCACTTCTCTTTCAATCCATCATTATTAGGTATAGTCCTTAAAGTTCTTGCCACTAAGAGGCTTTTCCCTTATCACTGTCCTTTGGGGCTGTGCCCTCATAGGCCGCAATCCAGCAGCAGCAGACACTCTAACACCTTCCCTGAGCTTCTCACTGCAGGGGTTTTATCCTGTAGGTTGGTTGTAGGAAACTAGTCCTCACGAGTCAATAGACGTGAACTTAGGGAAAGAGGTAGATGATCTGGGGTCTAGCCCACCTGCTATTACAACTTGTGTCCTCAAGACCTCAGACTTTACCTGATTGTACTATGTCCATTTTTTTAAATGCTTTCTATTATATCCACCCAATTTTATGATTTGGGTCTGTCTACACTAAGACATGGCCAGCTCCAGTCATGTCATCATTCGATGTCCCCAAGCTAGATCCTCAGTCTCTGAGGGCCCAGCAGTATGTCAGCAGCTGTTTTAGTGACTGAAGAGTTCCATGCTGCAGTTAACACGACTTTGTTCCAGAAACTTTAGGGCTCTCAAATTGTGGCTTTCTACACATTCCTTAGTTTTCTTTTGCATCAGAGACATCTCTGCTATCACTGGAATTGGCTGGGCCAACTGCCAGAACAGCTGGCCCAGAAGCCTGAATCTCCTACAAAGCTGTCTTCCTTTGGGATCCATTTGAAACTAGAAACCTTCAGAATAACCTGGCATATGTGTTGGAGCAAGGTTTCAAAATGGGTCATATGCTTCCTCTATCCAAAACTCAACCAAACTTGAATTTTGGGGAGTGGGGGTACAAGGCGCTTTACCTTAGAGATGTCCTGGTATATAACAGATCACTCGAATCTTAAAATCCTCATTACTATGGGAGCACTCAGCCTCTGTAGGGTTTCTCTCACCACGTGTCATATCTTTCTAGTGCAGCCAGAAAACTTGCTACTAATTTTCACCAGGTCTAATTAGTATGATATCAATATCGAGGATTAATAGAGTATTCTGTGTTATGTCAAAGTGAGCAAGATCTTGCAATCTATATAGGAAAAAGGCAGAGTTAACAGACTTGCATGGCTGCGAAGTTGTACTATTGTCTTCCCCACATAAGTATAAACGGACTCAAATCCTCTTAGTGGGGATTGAGAGGAATGTTTGCCATACTTATGCTTTATGCACTGAATATGCTCTACATCAAGTGCATGTGTTGGTATCAGCTACCACATCTAGCAGTGGGAGGTCGCATGGAGAACTATGCAGTCTTTATCAACACTTGCCACAATGCAGCCATGTTTGTATGGAAGTCATAAATGTGATAAAGGATGTGCTAGTGGTCTCCACCTTGAGTCTTTGGTACTATTTCTCAGCAGTTTCATCCAAGGATTCAGCATTCCTAGCATATTCTAAGTCCAAGTTCTTGAAACTTCCTCTCTATGCTCTACCTCCCAGGCCAAGGAATCAATGGAAAGTTCTTTCAGATTCAAGTCTATCCATCCTAAGTAGGCACTTGAGGACTCAGGAAATAATACTTCACTGGGTAGAAGACATATTTCTGGACCCATTGGACATGCTGAGACTGCCTTGAGCTATGACTCTGCTCTGGCCCTACTCTGAGGGACCATAATGGCATTTTAAATCTCTCTCTATGCATTTCAGCTCAGACCTTCAGTAGCCTCTCGTGGCTCCCTGATGTACAACTAGGATAATTGGCTGAGGCGCAAAAGGACTATAAGAACAGTTGTGGTGTACTCATAGTGGCATTCCAGGGTCGTCCTTTAAAGGGATCCAGTTTATTACCTGCAAGCAATGGGATCTGTATCTGAGAACCGCTTTAGATCAGAAAACTGGGTGAAGGATCACAATTTCACATTGCTGTGCTTAACACCATGCTTCCCAGCTGTGGGGTCTTTTATTCTACCACCATCACCCTAGTCTACAAGTCAAGCACTCAAACAAGTCAGCTGCTCATCTTCCTCACCCCCTAGGAACCTTATTGTGTATTAGTCACGGTCAAGAGATCCCAGCAGGTCAAGATACACTGGTGGCAACACCAGACTCGCTGCCCATTGTAGTCATTCACTTTGGCTCTAAAGGCTAAGTGCCAGTCCTGGTTGCTATCATTCCCATCTTTTCCAGGAAGCCCTGCTTCAGGGCAGCATCTATTGTCGTTCCTGGCCTACCAAGGATAGACAGTCCATACTGAGCTTATAAATGATTTTTCTCTTGTAAAATACATTCTGTATTGTCTGAGTGAAGGGAGTGTCCTCTGAGCTGGTAGGTTTTGTGTAAAGATGTGCCTATTGGGTAAGACTATTCTCAGCCTGCAGAACATTGAGCCTAACAGCTATATTCTGCTTCTAGTTCTGGAACTTCTATCTCACTTGCTAAAGGTCATCACATTGTCCAAGGTTCAAGGAAAACTCCCAGAAGTGTAAAAAGACAATTTTCGGGTATCATTTCCGGATGTTAAATCCTAATCATGGGAATGTACCATCTTGTCCAGCCTTCTATTCAACCCATTCCCTTAACACCCTCAAGATCTATTTCCCAGTTCACATTGTTAAATACTAGGTCCTGCAAATACTACTCAGTGACTACTTCCTAAAGCAAGCATCACATTTCCCTCTTCATAATATGATGAGAGCTGACCCTAGTTAGTTACAATGAGAAAGGGGGAGGAATGATTTTCATAAGCATAATCTTGTGAGATTTTAGCATGGTCCTCAGGCAATGGGCAGTGCTCTCCACCTGCCTATGGTAGGAGCCTGCTTTTGCCACCCTGGAGGTTTCAAAGGAATCTGGCCCAGTATTGGGCTCATCTACTATGGGATAATCCTGACCCCAGGTCTTAGCAGCCTATTCCTTCCTTATTGGGTCCTTGGCTTTAGGATAAGAGACCTGCTAGTAATATGCATTTAGTCTCTTGCCCCTCTACCACTCTTCAAGCCCAGAACCTAATTGTTACAGCCCTTTAGCTGTAGGACACAAGGGTCTCTCAAGGTTTTCGTGGAAGCCTTCTGGCTGTCACCACATGCCTTGAATTGATTGATTGGTTGCTCTGAATCTGTCAACCTTCCTTTCAAAACTTCCAAAGCAGCCAGTGCCAGCTAACTCCACAACTTATAATCACCATTGTACCTATATTGTTTAAGAGCCAAAGTGTCTTCATCAAAGTGGTATGCCTTCTGAGTCTCATCCATTGTACCACAGGTGAGTCTCAGGAATTATGACACTGCAATAAGCTGGGGGCTCTCACCACCCCACTTACCAACAGCTCTGCAGCATTGGTGTTCTCAACCCTCCCTAGCTCCGGACCTCTATCCAGAGAGTGTTTCTAAGGCCTCTTCTTTCTTAGCTCAGCTTCCTTGAAAAGAGCCCTAGATAAATACTTCAGTGTAAGTGGTCTATATGGGAATTAAAATCTAAAAGGATGGAGGGAACCAGAAGAGTGAAGAAATATTTGAGGTTTCTGCCATGACCAATGGGAGTTTGACGCCAGCGAAACTTCCTGAGAGAGAGATAGGACACCTCATAGCATTGTCAGTTAGAAGCTTTGGAAGCAGGGACATTAATAGATTTCTGCATTTTTTTTTAAATGTTTTATCTTTATTGTTGCAAGTATTACAAATGTTCCCTTTCATCCCCTATTGATCCCCTCCACCTTGGACCCCTCCCCCCAGGCTTTCACCACACTACTGTCTGTGTCTATGGGTTATGCACATATGCACATAAATTCTTAGGTTAATCTCTCCCACCCACCCACTCCTGCCTTTGCTCTGAGATTTGCCAGTCTGTTCCATGCTTCTATGTCTCTGGACCTATTTTGTTCATCGGCTTATTTTGTTCATTAGATTCCACATGATCATGTGATACTTGTCTTTCCCTGACTGGCTTATTTTGCTTAGCATAATACTCTGCAGGTCCCACCATCCTGACTTTTTTACAGCTGCCTAGTATTCCATGGTGTAAATGTCTGAGAAAATGCCTGATATATCAGTCTTCTTGAACTTGTAGAGACTTGTTTTGTGACCTAGCATGTGGTCTATCTTTAAGAATGTCCCATGTGTACTTGAGGAGAATGTATATTCTGCTTTGGGGTGATATATTCTGTAAATGTCAATTAAATCCATCTGATCTAGAATGTCATTTAGAGTCACTGTTTCTCTTGATTTTTTTTGGTCTGGAAAATCCTCCAGAAAAAGAGCTAAATGAAATGGACATAAGCAATCTATCAGATACAGAGATCAAAATAATGATTGTAAGGATGCTCGACGAAAATGGAAACTATGAACTAAATTAAGAATAACATAGTAGAAATAAAAAATACACTGGAAGGAAACAAGCAGATTAGGGGAAGCTGAGGACCAGATCAGCAAATTAGAAGACCAGGGTAGAAAAAAATCGGAACCAAAAAGAAAAAACAACTAAAACAGGAGGACACTCTGAGAGCTGTGGGACAACATGAAACATAACAATATTTGCATCATAGGAGTACCAGAAGATCTAGGAAGTAAGCAAGGGTTAAAGAACCTGTTTGAAGAAATAATGGCAGGAAACTTCCCTAACCCAGTCAAGAAAAAGTCACACAAGTTCAGTTGAGAGAGCCCCAAGCAAGAAGAACCCAAAGAGTCCCACACCCAGACACATCATAATTAAATGCCAAAAATGCAAGACAAAAGAGAATCTTAAATGCAGCAAGAGAAAAGCAATCTGTTACCTACAAAGGAGCTCCCATAATGCTGTCAGCTGACTTCTCATCAGAAACTCTACATTCCAGAAGGGAATGGCATGAAGTATTCAAGGTAATGAAAAGCAAGAATCTGAAACCAAGACTACTCTATTGAGCAAGGCTATCTTTCAAAATAGATAGTGCAATAAAGAGCATTCCAGACAAAAAAGGCTAAAGGAGTTTATCACCACCAAAACAGCATTGCAGGAAATGTTAAAGACTGCTGTAATAAGTACCTGTGTTTCTCTTTCTATTTCTACTTATCTATTGCCATTTTATTTCTTTACGCCTATCAATAATAACTTTAAATATAAATGGATTAAATGTTCCAAACAAGACATAGGGTAGCTAAATGGATAAGAAAACATGACCCAAATATACACTATCTACAAGAGACCCACCTCAGAACAAAATACCCACACAGGCTGGGGGGGAAAAAAACTTCTGGAGGATTTTTTGCATTTTATTGGTAGATGGTTGCTCTTGGGTGTTATTAGCCTGAGAGCTACTGGGCTAGTCTCATTGGAAGCAGTTCCAGGGCAAAAAGTGCAGAGTTTCACCTCAGTAGGGTTCCCTGTGTATCAATCTCAGCTTCCATGGAGTTATTAGAAGCAAAAGGGTACCACATGTTAACTGGCCAAGTCAGACTGGACCTGGGTTCAGCAATCTTGGTTTTTGAGTATGGCAAAGAAAAGAATTCACACCCAAGAACTCAAATACAAGTGAAAGTTTACTTAAGTCATAGAGCTAGAAAAAGTAAGTCACTAGGGCAGGCATGGGAGGAAGGGAGTAGGAGCAAGCACAGGCGCACCGAGTCCTTATCTTGAAGGGTTTTTTTATCTGGATGTCTCAGGGGAGGCTTTCAATAGAATAGTCATCAGCTTTCCAGGTGTGTCCCTCAAGGTCATCTCCAAGCCAGGGCAGGGGGTCATTAGTAATCACAGCTGATCCTGATGTCAACCAGGGCATCACCTTGCCTGGCCTGGCTGCTTTTCTGGGCCTGGAGCTGAAACACAACTGAGGCCTAGATATTGTTTGTAGTTTGACCAAAACTCTGTGGTAATAGACCCAAGGCTTTGTTCCTAAGATTATTTGATGTAGGTCAGAATCTCATTATCCTGACAGCTTAATGCTTAAGAGTGGTCATACAAGGGCTTCCATGGGAGTAGTATGAAGCTATTCTCCGGCCACCTTGTTACTCCTCTAAGGGGGTCTGCCCTATGACTAGCAACATGCCAGGGAGGGAAGGTCAGGAAAGGGTCTGAACCACATGACCAGCAATATGCTAGAACAGGAAAGGCCACCTTGGACGTGAGGTGTCACCTTACAATTGTCTGTTGCTAGGTACCCGGGGCTTTCTGGCCTGGTGACCTTCTGTACCTGGCCTATCATTCCTACTCTGCTCATGTCTAACCACCTACTGTATCAAAACTATAGCTGAGATCATTGATGCTGGGTAGAGGGTACATAACAGCCAATGCTAGAAGCACCTGCAGCAGCTTAAAGTATTAAACACTGGAGTGCATTAAAGGCTACCTCCAAGTTTTACTCTTATTTCTCTGGCATGATCTTTGTCACAGTAGCCTTGACTAAGAAAATGTTTTCTTAGCCATTAGCAATGCGTAGGCCAGCCACAGAAGAAATCACTGTGTGTTATTAGAAAGCAGTGAGCATTACAATGGAAAGTATTTAAAGCCAAAGACTTCAGTTCTAGTGTTATGTGGAGTCATAAGTCTCCAGCAAAATTGATTTAGGAGGAAGGGCCGCTTACTAGAGTGATGAATGATGCCAGCACCATTAGTATATGCCCAACCTCTACTACATTTTACTGAAGCATATGTGTAAGATATCTTAAATACATAGAAACTAGACAGCACACCTTGTCTGTTCCAGGTGTGAAGGGAGCCTACTAAAATTTTGACATTGGTACACGGAGTCCTTCATTCCCTAAGATGGAGCATCCCTTTCTTTAGGGGTGGGGTATATTACCTATTAACAATTAGGGGAGTTGGTTGGTTGGCTCCAAAAAACCTTACAAATGAAGAGATGCTATGAGCCTCGAGGTTTCCCCAGTTCTGCTGTTATGGCTGTATTTAACTGACTTATTTGGTTTGAGATTGCAGTAGGAAGATGCCTTACAATTTAGGGAAATGAGATAAAAATAGCAGAGGTCCATCAGATCTCAATGTGGCCCTTTCCAGAGTCCCTGCTCAGTGCCCTGAGAAGATGGTAGGGAAGGTAGGTGTGAAGAGGGCTCTAGAGCCAAGGTAGAGGTGCCCTGCTTTGTTTCCCTGGTCCCCCAAGATGTGAGTGGGGCTGACCCAATGAGGGTAGGGCAACAGGGTGAGGAGAGACCAGGAAGCTAGGACTGGGAGAATGATCTCCTGGCTGTCATTTAATCATAAATTTCTCCAAGCTCCGTCCGCCTGTTCTGAGCCTCGCTCACAAGCAAGGTGGCTAGGATCTCCGTGGAAGGGCTGTGCTGGAATCAGTGTTCCTATTAAAGCCGCCAGTGCCCATGCTTATCTGAGCCATACTTCTTTCCTCAGCACGCACGTGCCCTGTCAGGTACTGCAAGTGTTTCTGGGAACTTGCAGAAAGGCATTGCAATTGAGGCACCCCTGTGCTCAGGCTCTGGGGTGGGAAGTGCATTGAAGGACCTTGGGAGCCTCCAATTGCATTCCTTCCTCCTAGTCCACCTGGATAGAGGCTATGGGCGCTGGAAGTCAGTCTGCCCCACTTCATAGGGTCAATAAACATATAGCCATAAATATTATGGACTTGTTTCTTGACTTGTATTGGCTAAGACCTCTAACATGGTGTTGGAGACAAATAATGTCAGCATTGTTGCCTTCTAATCTTAGGAAAAACATTTAATATTTTATAATCCAGGATTATGTAAACTAGGATGTTTATGAACATCCTTTTAGGTTGAGAAAGTTGTCTTCTACTCCTAGCTTGCTGAATTATTGCAGTAAAGGAGTATTAAATTTTAATATGCTTTACCTGCATCTTTTGAGACTTCTCTCTTCTGTTAATATTAACTACTGCTTTTCTTTGTGAAATTTATTCCAGGAATGTCAGATTAACATAGTCATGATATACTTTACATTTGCTGGATTTGATTTGCTAAGTTAAAGGATCTTAGCAATACTTATGTTTATAAGGCATATTGACCTATATTTCTATTTTCTCATAGTACTTTTTCAGTTAATGATATCAGGGTTATTCTTGCCTCCAAACAAATTGGAAAGTGTTCTTTCCACTTCTGAAAGGGCTTATGTAGAACTGCTTTCTTTTGGATATATATTTCTATAAATCCTATAAATTGAGGATGTGCGATAGTCCAGGTCCTACAAGAAAGATGCCAAGACTGGATTAAATGTGCAAGAAATGTATTAGGGTAAACACCCATGAGAAGATGGGGAGAGGTTCAAAGAGGCTAGAGCATTGTCAGATTGCAATGTAGTTCTGGCCCTGAGTAAAGAAATAGAAAAGAAAGGAATGAAGGTAGATGGAATTGAATTGCATTGCAGGCTAAGACAAGGAGAGTCGAGCTAAAGCCACTGGTCAGTCCCACATTTCCCATGGGAAGCTTTAGCATTCCTGCCATGATCTGTCATTGGCTGGGAAAACTTATGAGAAGTGTGGCTTTGGTACAGTTCAGTGATGGCTTCTAGAGCACAGCAGTGAGGGACCATGGTCAGTGAGGGACCTTGTAGTCAGTTCTGAGATGCATTCCCATGGTTGTCACAGAAGACACTCTACTATCCGTGTCATACTTGTCTTTGCCATGGTCTAGGAGACCGAGTTGGATGATGCACTACTGTTCTAGAGCATCTCTTCTATCCCTGCCACCCACCACTGAGCTGGAGCAGATGTTTACAAAGTGAGACAACTGAGCGAGTACAACAAGTTCTCTAGCATTAACTTGTAGCTGATAGCACAGTCCTGGCATACCATGTAGTGGTGTGACTTCTATAATCGGGGTTAGGTGTTTGTTTTGATCCAGCAGCAAGATGGTGATGGTCTAGGACATTGCTGGAGCCTTGGCTCTGGGCAATGTTGGCACTGATGGAAATTTCAGGCTGTGAGTCCTTTTTGTACTTAGTTTTGGTGGTCATCTGCTACAGCTCCTCCAGCATATAGGCTCTTACATCTTGATGCCAACTTGTTCTTAGTTTTGAGGAGCATGAAGTCTAGATAGCTTTTGTCCTCAGCTGACACGGTGAGTCTGGTTCATGATGCAGCTTGAGATGTAGAACAAGCCCTGCATGGTACTTGTTTCACTTGTCATGGTTGCAGTGCGTCAGAGAGCAAAGAGCCCTTCTCTTATTCTCTGGCTTCTTCTGACATGATCCTTCTGTCATAGGTCACCCAAGGAATCTTGCCAGCTCTGCTTACTAAAGTTAGATTAAAATAAGGTGACATGCTTGGCACAATTTTCTCAAGGAGTTGGCTTGTCTTGTCTTGTGCCTTGAAGGACATGTCTCCCCCATTGATACTTGCAAGTCAGATCCAATGGCCTGACTTATTCATCTCACGTCAGACATTGGTACACAATGATCATGTAGAAGATGACACGCCAATGAAAATGGTGCCTGATGTCAAAGCCTCTCCTGGGTTTCCTTGGGAAGTTCCTCAATCATGGGTGTCAGATGCAGGATTCACCCCTACTGCCCTCGTGCTCTCAGAGTTGTCTTCCTGGGTTTTTTAGTTTATTTTTTATTGACATTATTGCAGACATGTCCCATAGTTTTCTGACTTGTCTCTTGATCAGATAGTGGAAGGTAACTGAGAAGCATTTAGAATGTGCACTGCCAGGTTCAAGATGTGGTTTAGGGTCTTAACAAAGCAGCCACTCTCCAAGGCCATGCGACTGAACATTGACTCATAGCTGAGACCAATGAACAGTAGGCTCTGCTTCATGTCCTGGAGGAAGGATGTCGCCTTCCTGTCATGCTGGGACAGGGGCAGGAGTACCTTTTTCGTGTGGTCTTTGCTGGTGGAAAGGGTATAGTTCCCATCTCAGGTGCTATATTTGTTATCAAAGTTGTACTGACCCAGGACTTGATGGGCCCTATAGATTGGAGCCCCATGAAATCTCAGAGCACTTGGCAGTGATGGGGGAAACTTGTTCCAGCCAGTTTAGAGATGTGTATTCATGGCTGAAACCTGACCCCTTTGGTGTATCTGCATAGAGCGGATGGCTTTGTTGGTGGCATCCCAAGGCAAGTCAAGCCTAGAAGGAAATGACTAAACTCTGGGGCCTCTGATGATTACCATGAGCTTCTTTCTGCTTGTTGACTATCTTTATCTTGAAGCTGTTGTAACTGATGGCAAAGCCCTACTTGACATACACCTCAAAGATGTCTGTGAGGCCTGGGCATGACAGAACCTTCTGTCCTGACTATCTGTGGTGGAGTGAGTGGAGAGATCATCAGCCTGACCCAAAACTGTCCAGGACTTCAGAAACCTAGCAAGCTTTTGAGTGAAGGAAGTGAGCATGGAGCTGGGTTCTGCAGATTTAGTTACTAGCTCAGCACTCTGGACCACTGCTTTGTATCTACAAGCATACAAAACCTTCCCACACGACTGTACATAAGGGGCTGAAAATCATGTTTTCCCTGTCTCATAGACTGTCTAAATTTTCGTACTGAACTATTTTTTCTGCTTCTTGAAACAAAGTACCTTTGTCAACTAGGGCAAAATCCCAAATAACCAGAAACTCTAGTCCAATAGCCATATGAATGAATTTGGTCTGAGGATAACTAGGGTAATATTAATCTCAAATTGGGGGGTGCCTTCTGGTTGCCAAGCAAGCTGGTGTGTCAGCATTCATTGCTCAGCACTATTTTCTGTTCTGGGTGACCAATGACGACAACCGTTTCAGCGTCTCCACCTCTAAGCCAATGGTAGAAACAAGTTACAGCCTAAGAATTTTTCAGAATCCTTAAGAAGTTCTATCCTAGGAGATAAAATGCTCTAAATCTTTTCAGCCTAAAACAAAATTGAGGGTCTTGTTAACACAGTAAGCACTCCTAGAGAAAATACCCCTAGGTTTTGCTGAAATTGTCTGCTTAGCATTGGCTTGAACTAATGGGTCTAGGCAAGTGTCCAGGTTCTAGAGAGAACTTTTATGCAAGGACAGTGAGGCACTGTTTAACCTGCATTTATACAGTAGTACTTCTGTATTTTAAGTGATGCACCAGTAACTCTTGTCTCCTGCTTCTCATGGGTCCCCTAGAATTACATCTTCATTTTTCCTTCCCTCAATGGCCAAGAAAGACCTAGCCACGTACTGGTTTAAATCACAGTGACTTGAGGAGTCAAGGGAATGGGGAGGGTTCCTAGGAAATAGGTCTGAGAGGCACAGAGACAAGTAGGAACATAGAATAAGTTACAGTTCATCTGCTGCAGTTGACTAGAAAGTCCATACCCAGAGGGTGAAACTTGAAAGGTGCCCTTGCACTGATATTAGCCTGCTCAACTCATGTCTATGTCCTGGCAGGTGCCTATTGAATTGGATATGAGGCCAATGATAGAGTAGATACATTGTTCCTACAGCTAGTGTTTCCCTGGGTTCAGATCATGATAAAAGTGGGCATCCTTGAGTTAAGAGACAGAATTTTAGTCTTGTTCTTCTGGTCAATGCCCCTTTAAGATTCCAGGGTTTGGAGATGGTCTGGTGGTCATTGAGAGCCTCTTAATTCTATGTTCCTTATTTCCCCCTTTTAGGGTCTTTACCGAGGTGAAATGACAGTTTTCAATGATACCCATGCAAGTCCAGTCTGCAATATCCAGCACACCATGCACCCTTTACTCTCAATATTTGCATTCAGCCTAGACAACCTGAGTAGCCTTCTACCCATCTTTGCCAAAACAGTTTACAAAGTGAGAGTCTTACATTGACTGCCTAAGAGTCAGGCTATAAAGAGGCAACAGCCTCTCCTCTCTGCCATCTGCTCAGTAGCTACAAAGCAGGAACCATGTGTGTATACATCTCTGTCCAAGTTGGCCAGGCTGGTGTCCAGCTCTGCAGTGCCTGCTGGGAGCTCTACTGCCTGGAACATAGCATCTAGCCAGATACAAAGTGCCAAGACCACTAGGGGTGGGGAGACGACTCCTTCAAGACCTTCAGTGAGACAGGCCCTGGCAAGCATGTGCCTAGGACAGTGTTTGTAGACCTGGAACAGTCACTGAAGTTCACACTGTCAGCTCTTCTACCCTGAGCAGGTGATCACGGGCAAAGATGGTGCCAGTAACTATGCCCGTGGGCACTACACCATTGGCAAGGAGATCACTGACCTTATCCTGAACCAAATTCAGAAACTGGCTGACCAGAACACAGGTCTTCAGGGCTTCTTGGTTTCCCACAGCTTTGGTGGGGCAACTGGTTTTGGGTTCACCTCCCTACTGATGGAACATCTCTGTCGATTATAGCAAGAAGTCCAAGCCGGAGTTCTCCATTTACCCAATCTCCCAGATTTCCTTGGCTGTAGTTGAGCCCTACAACTCCATCCTCACCACCCACATCACCCTGGAGCACTCTGTGTCTTTATGGTTGACAACAAGGCCATCAAATACCTATTGTAGAAACCTCGATATTGAGCGCCCAACCTGCACTAACCTGACTAGGTTGATAGGTCAAACTGTGTCCTCCATCACTGTTTCCCACAGGCTTGATGGTGCCCTGAATGTTGATCTGACTGAATTCCAGACCAACCTGGTGCCCTATCCTCGCATTCACGTCCCTCTGTCACCTCTGCTGAGAGAGCCTACCATGAACAGCTTTCTGTAGCAGAGCTCACCAATGTGTGCTTGAAGCCGGCCAACCAGATGGTGAAACGTGCCCCTCGCCATGGTAAATGAATGGCTTGCTGCCTGTCGTACCATGGTGATGCGGTTCCCAAGATGCCAGTGCTGCCTTTGCCACCATCAAGACCAAGCATGCCGTTGAGTCTGTTGAAGCCCCACTGCCTTCAGAGTTGGCATTCATTACCAGCCTCCCACTGTGGCACCAGGTGGAGATCTGGCCAAAGTACAGTGAGCTGGGTGCACTCGGAGCAGCACCACAGCTATTGCTGTGGCCTGGGCTCATCTGCACCACAAGTTTGACCTGACATGTGCCAAGTGTGCCTTCGTCCACTGGTGCATGGGTGAGGTGATGGAGGAAGGAGTTTTCTGAGGCCGTGAGGTCCTGGATGCCCTTGAGAAGGATTATGAGGAGGTTGGCGTGGATGATGTTGAAGGAGAGGGTGAGGAAGAAGGAGAGAGATACTAAAGCTGAAATGTCACAGTGATGCTGCTTTTATAGGGAAGCTTATTCTGTTTTATACACTGAAAAGCTGTGGCCTGATCAGTTGACTTGTATGTAACAGTGTATACTCTCATATACATTATATATAGCAGTGTATACTCGCATATACAGTTCCTGGCCTATGCTTTAAAACACAATGCTTTGTCAGACCCAACCTGTCCACTTCTCTTCTGGGTTTGAATAAAGTATTCACTGTAATTCTGAGGCAACCGTCCTCAGCCTACTGCTCATGCATTCTTGCCCTTTGGTATAAATTAAGCAGCATCTTTCGTGTGTGTGTCTGCCATTCCCTTTTGCCCCAGGAGTGCCATGCTCAGTTAATCATCTCTATGGCTCCCTGTGGGACAAGCCCCCTTGGCTACCCTCCCAACCTTTCTAGATGATATAATAGTTATAGCACCCTGGCTTCTAACAGTTCAGGGCTACCACCTGGCATTGATTGCTTTGATGTTCTACCATCTTAAAGGCTACTAATGATCCCAGATTTGGGGACTGCCTCTATCAAAAACCTTGGCCTGCAGAAGAGCTGCCATTGAGCTTTATGATATGGAGCCCCTTTCACCAGTACATTGCTGATGACCTTGGTTAATGGTGTATCTATGTCCTCTCATGGAACATGATATAACTCATCCATTCCCATGTGCCTACCTCCCTGAGACATCAAATGTCTTCTTTGCCATACTAACTCAAATGGCTAGAGAAAGATAAATTCTAAGCAAAACTAAAATGCCTAAGGGTCACCTTAGAGAATGAGTTTATCCCATCCCTTGGGATCCTTGCCATGGTTTAAATATAGTGCCCTGAGAAAGTGCTCTTAAGTTTTTACATTCTGGCCCTTTGAACAAGCATCCCCAACATCCAGTCCTAGAGATGTTCCCCAGGATCCCCTGGTACTTGTGAGCTAGTTCTGTAGCTTGTTGGGGTGTAATCACTTTCCTCCTCTATCCAGGACCAACTCGTCCAGAGCTCAGTTATATTAGATATGCTGGGATTTAACTTTAGTTATCAGCCTGGCCTCCAGGAAAAGATGCCTCGTCATGGGGGAACCAGGTACTGCATGGGGTAGAAGCCTTGTGGTATATTCTTGTGGGGGGATAGGCTTGCTCCTAATGAAGAGAGGTACACCTCTACTGGCTATGGGAGTGTTGGGTCAGGGCTACCTGAAGAATCAGTCCTTAGGAGCATCTACCCAGATGTCCTCACCTTGTGTTTCACAGTCCCCAGGCCTGTCCAACTTGAGCTCTGACATTCTAGCAGACCTGCCTTGAACAGTATTCAAGTGTCTTTTAACCCTATTCATGATCAGATCCCAATTTTGCTCCATAGCTATGTCCCGTCCAACTGCAGGAGATAAGGGCCTCTTGTTCCCTAGCTTACAAAGCCTTGGCCTGCAGAAGGACCGCCCTCTGTTTCTCTCACTTAGCCTTAACAATAAGAACTCCATTTCTTACTCTTCTGCAGTAGGGCTTCCCAACAGTGTAGTCATTAACCAATTGTATTTCCCCTGTACTCAAAGGCCTGAATCACTGCACTGGCCAGAGAATTCCCTCTCAACAAGAGCACTCTGAGTCACTATTGAAGTTTTTAGCTACCTTGTGTCAGAAACTACTCATGCCACACGTCATTTTGGATTGGACCCTCCTTGGCTTTCTGGCTTTCAGTTTCCAAACAGCTTGATATCTCAAATTCCTTTTTCTATTATTGTTGAAAATATTACAGATGTCCCTTTTTCTCAGATTACTTTTATCAACTATGGTGGGTCCGCTGGAAAGTCAATACCAAGCAGAGTTGGAAGTATGAGGCCTACTGGGGATAACATCTATGAAGATAAAGGCGAGAAGGCACAGGTCCAGGCACAGGTCTAGGTGCAGGTCCAGGCAAGGCAAGTCTTCAGATGCTGATGCTGATCTGACGCCTGTGAAAGAAGGAAAGGCTGGAAGGTCAGAAACAACTCGAGACTGCAGTGCAGCCCTGAGAGCTTTAGCAACCCCAAGAGGAAGCTCTAGTGCAAAAGCACCCGAGGGGTCCCTCAGCAATGTCCCAGTACCCCCACCGTGTGCCATACTCAGGAGTGTGGCCTCAGCGCAAATGCTGTGGTGGCCCCAGAGGTGCTGCAGGTGGAAGCTGTCGACTGATGCCGTTTGCTGCTCAACAGCAAGCGCTTCCCGACGACCTGGCGCCACCTCTGTGCCCAAGGATTGGTCTAGCCAGGGGAAGGCCACAGGGACGGGTCTTGCGCTCCTATGGAGAAAATGGGTGAGTCTTACCAGTGGTTCTTGGTAAAGAAGTTACAGAAAGGAAACGGTGAAACACGATCTGGCAGGAATTGTGGAGGCAGTGATAAAGTGGTAGGAAATTTGAGATGAGGTTAGCAATAGCTGCATTGTTTTAAATCTTAAATGTTATACGGGTAACGGGTAAGGCAGTAGTGGAAATCACTTGATTGGAGGGCAGGGCAGATAAAAGCCCTTGGGCAGAAAGAAGCTCCTTGGGCACTTGGAAGAGGGAGGAAGCTGAGGCTGGTGTTCAAGGAGCGAAGGGGAGGGGAGGCCGTGAGAAGCGGCCCCTGGGCTTTGGTAGGTTTCATGCTGTAGCTATGGAAAACCACTAGGAAAGTTTTAAGCAGTGAAGCAATATGATTCCCACCCCACCCCCTTTTTTTTAAATCCTCACCTGAGGATATTTTTTTTTTCCATTGCTTTTCAGAGAGCAAGGAAGGGAGAGAGACATCAATTGGTTGCCTCCTGCACTTGCCCTAAACAGGGCCAGGGATCGAGCCTGCATCCGAGGTACGTGCCCTTGGCAGGAATCTAACCCGGGACCCTCAGTCTGCGGGCAGATGCTCTAACCACGGAGCCAAACCAGCTAAGGCTCCCTGTTTAAATCTTAAATAGCTCTGCCTTCACTATGGACCCCTGTAATCTACTCAGAAGTAGAAGTCTTCCTGGGAGTAAGACAAGGCAGTAGAAATAGAAAAGATGAATAGATTCTGAATATATTTAGAAATAAAATGAACAGTCGTTTTGATTGGGCATGAGAAATGAAAGGTAAGGAAGAACCTGGGGAGACTCCTGGCTTTCTGACCTAAGGGGTAGTTTTTGGTAACACCAATAAGATGGATTTTCCCAAAACATTATCCTAGCCCTTCCCAAGTGTTCTTGCATCCAGACCAAACCTGAGGTGCCTCTTATGGCACCCACATGAAAACGTGGTATCAATGCTTGGACATGAGCTAGGAGCCCAGGGCCCTCTTTAAAGCAAGGACAAACTGGAAAGTTGTTAAATGTTCTTCATGGCTATGTGGGCAGCTGTCTTGGAGCTGCACATTGACTCCAGATCTCCAGAAAATTGGCCCTGTGGTAGTTCCTGTAAATAGCAGGTGGCAATTACGTGGCTACAACCAATTTTATTGGGGGGAGCAAAAATTCTCACTTCGTCACTAGCCAAAGATCTTGGTTCCCTTTATGAACCTGAGATGATAGTCTAGTCCTCCCAGAGAGCCAAGGGGGGAATGCTCAGGGCTGAAGGAGTGCACAGTCCCCAGAGGAGAGCATAAGTGTTGAGATGTGCATACCAAGGCAAGTGCCCTCCTCCCACTGGACCCTCCACCCTTGGGGTTTGACTTGGGTGACAGAACCAAGAGACTGGCCATTCCAGTGGAGTAAAACCTAGCTGAGTCATCAACTGTTTTCTTTATGTTGGTTAAAGAGATAGACTTCAGGGCTTAAACAAGTCCAGTGTGAAGTTCCTTAGTGGGTTAAAAAAAAAAAAAGTCCTACAGGTGCCCATACATGGATAGCCCACGAATATTCCTTCAAGAAAGAACTATCCTGAGAGTGACAGGCAGAAAGACTAACGGTCCACAGGGCCAGACTAGGACAAGGTGCCCTGCTTTGTAAGACATAAATCAGATTTTCCTCGTGTGCCTCTCCTTCTCTGTGGAAATGGCCATGTTGAGACCCACCTGCACAATGAAACCCTTTCTACTTGTACGGCAAGTATTATGGCTCTGCATGACCTGGAGCTTGTGGTAAAGACAGTAAAAGAAGCTATGTCCTCTAAGGTAAGCATCAGTGTCTCAAACACTTTTGCTTCTGGTCTATAGCAAAGACAACCACCAGAACATCCCAGAAAACCCAAGGCTACAATTCTTCTTGACTTCCCTGTCCCCAGTGTGTACGTAGGTATAGGGTACAGTTAAGTTAGCCAGGAGAAAGGTTGGTGGAATGGGTAAATTAGATGCTCCAAGCTAAGCTTAACAGTTAATGGCATTGATAATTAGTGATGTGTGACAAATATTTCATCTTAGGCAGTTAGAATACACATGGTGTTTACAAAACTATGCCTTCACCTGTCTTTCCTGGAGGCCTGCTAGCTGTCACTCTCAGGATGGTTCTTCCTCGAAGAAATATTCCTGGGCTCTTCATGCTTGTGCACCTGTGCCTGCTCTGTTCTCCCTGCTAGCTGGAGGGTGGTCTGGGGACAAGCTAGTATATTCACATCTTGACAATTAAAAAGCTTTGCCCCTAAAATGTGTATTAAGCAGGCATTCAGTGTTTTTGAAAGGCTGTTAGAGGAGGTTATCGTTATCTGCTAGAATGCAGGGAGCCTGTGCTGCAGGCTGACTCGGGCCTGTTTGCTACCTCTGTGCTAAGCACTGCCTCGCTAGGGGGATAAACTCTGTGCTTGGCACATCTAATAGTCAACGATCAATTTGCTCATAGTTTGCTCCTAGATCTATTACTTGCTGTTTATGATGAATGGCTCAAGTGTTACGATGCCTCTAAATACCCATTCCCTAAACATTCACCCATGCCAACTGAAAGAGATGGCAATTCGGTGGCTTATTCTTGAAATAAATCAGCAGCTGTTAATTGTCTGGGTTCACTCAGGAAACCAGAGCCAAGGCAAAGTAGTTTTATAGGGGGAACTTAATGTGGGCAACAAGCTAGAAAGTTATTTTAAGAGCTGGAAGCCAAACAGGAAGTGAAGATATCCACACGGCAAGACGCTATTCCTACCCATAGGGCTGAAGCACCCAAGGGAAGCAGTGGTGTTATTATGGTAGAGACTGCACAGGGGTGAGAGCAGAGCAGGGAACACGTGAAGGAAGCTGGGGGCAGAGAGAGGGGCTGTCTCTAGAACATTAGACGTGAAACAGACCTTGCTGGAGGTTCTGCTGAAGTGGGGAAAGGAAAAAATACTCTGGTTTTCATCCATGCTTCATTGCTATTGTCATGAGAATGAGCCTGCTGGAGACCAGAGCATGTGGATGAAAGTTCTGTTGTCCCCGCTGAATCCATTCTGGGTCAACCATAGGTGAGCTAACCTCCAAATAAGAAAGTCCAGCCAGTGCCAGCAGAATAGCCTCCAGACCCACAGCTGGCTGCACACAGATGTATGCAAAGAGGAAAATGATTCATTGCAAAGGGTTGTTCAGGGAGCCATACTGTAAATGACTTGATAAATTCAACCATTAGGCCTCAAGATACCTGCTCCTGTTCATCCCCAAACAGGAGAAGACAGACAAGAATGTGTATGTGTTTGGAGGTTGGGGGGTGGGAAAGTAGAGGGTGGCTACCACTATAAAATGAATGTATCTGAGGTCCAAGGTATGCTCCCAGGGCTCTTCAGGATATTTCCCAGTGTTTAAAATACCACCCCTGGCCATATTTGCCAGGCAGGGATGCCAGGCCTAAGGGCCAATGGAGAATCATAAGTTTAGAATCGGTGCACAGATGCTGGAGAAAGGATGCTGATGGTTGCTTCAGGATGTTTCCTTAGCCTCCAGCAAAGTTATGCCTCCTGGATTTTTGCTGATATTATCAATAAAAGATTTCTAATGGAAAGTTGGTTTGAACTACAAAGATACACTGTTACATGAAAAGAATGTAGTACACAAGTGTCTTGCCACTTGGCCACCCTTCTCTCACCCATCCCAGTGTTCCAGGAAACTCACTAGAGAGGGAATCTGATTTCAAACCATGTTATTAGATATATTCTTCCCACCAGAATTCCTAGAGCATGAGTAGATGCTGCAGCTGGTCTTCTACCATCCCTGTCATGATGCTGTTGCATGAAAATTGGGAAATGGCCTGAAGATTTAAAGCATAAATGAGCTCAGATAAATTGATGTTTTCAACATGATCCTTATCATGGGCATATTTTCCATTGAGAGCGTTGGTAAGCCAGGTCCCCTGCAGGTACTATCCTCTGGTTGGCAGGGTCCCTAACTGCCAGCCAGACTCCTTCCAAGGAAGTTTCCTTTTGGTGTTGACATGGTTAGTATTTCAGAATTCAGTACTCTTGAATTGGCGTGGTGGCCTCCTAAGGACACCCTAGCCACACTAAAATGTAGAATCAACTTTCCCTGACAAATGGTGTCAAATAGTTAAAGCATGCTAGAGTTATAGCTGATGCATTCTTGTCCCTGTCCAGTTACTTGGAGGCTACTGCAGTAAACCGGGTTAGGGTTGGAATAAGTAGTAGCTCAGAAGCACAGGCCTAGTTGCCAGAGCCCTGCTCTCCAGTTATGAGGAGGCATGTTATCTCTGCAGGGTGGTGAGAACAGTCCCATGCTACAATAGCTTTGGAAGCTGAGCCTAGCAATCTGGAATCCTATTACACCTTGGTGTGGACGCTATCAGCCTGCTAGGATCAGGGAGAGGGACTGGGTCAGTTCAGCTAAGTCTGTCTTTAAAGGAAGTGTTTAGACTGGCCAGTAGCCTGCTTTACTGCAACAGTGAGTTCTGAAATCAGGCCCAGGTTTAACTCCCATCTCAGCTCTCACTGTGTGACCTTCCAGCTGCTTAATCCCTGAGCCTCATCTCAGCACCTTTGTAGATAATGTGTTCATTCTGAGTTGAACCTGACTTGAGCTTCAAAACATATTAAAATACTTAAAATTTCATGAAGACTACTGGTGAATGTAAAAACCTCATTGGAATTTTATAGCTGAACTAACTTAAAAATAAAGGTAACCAGCTATGTTGAAAAAGAGCTGAAGGAAAACCCCCTATCCTGGTGACCACGATTATAGGGGTCTCAATCACACAATTTAGAAAATCAATAGAACAGAGAAGGCCACAATCACACCTGAGATCTAAATTAATTCCTGATGTCCGACATCACACATCAATGGGCAATGCAAGGATTACTCAGTTAGTGACAGTTACAATGGTGAGTCATCTGGAAAGTGGCTTTAGCAGCTCTCATTCCATATTATGAAAGTATAGCGTAGAATGGTGTGAAAAAACAGGCTAGAGAATCTAAAATTAACAAGAAGGATCCCTGAAGACAGCGGGAAACTTGTACTGTGCACGCACCATGTGGTGGGCCGGAGCCTGACTTTGTTGCGAATATTCCCCGGATCTCAGTAGCTCAGCACAGATGCTCCGCTCGCTTGCCCTGGGGTGCTAACCACTGCGGCGATGGGACTCACACCCTCCTTCGCCCTGCCCCAGGCTGTCCATGCTCCGTCTGTCCACGGCTATAATCCTCCCCTTCAAAATTCCAGATCCTTGTCATCCTATAGGGGTGAACGGGTGGGTGTCTCCCCTTCTGTAGTTTCTTCCTGGGGTCACAGGGCATAGTGTTACTTATCTCCTGGTCCAGATACTCCATCTGGAATACGTCTTCCAAGGTCTCCATGGGTGTGGAAGGAGGATCTCTAGAGGGCTTACGTGTGTGTAAGCAAAATGCAGGTTTGACCGCCTGCCACACTGAAAGCCAAGCCACAAGATATGAGCTAGTGCAAAAGGAAAGGCTTATTCGGGCACCATGACCTGTCTCAAAGGCCTTCCCCCCTTCCTGCTCAAGCCCACAGTTCTTACAGGGATAGGGGCTAGCCAATTATTCCTATCCAATTATCTTGCTGGCTTTTGGCACCCTCAGACCTTGTTCATTCATCTTTCTAGTTTTGGTGCACTCGGTGTGAGCATCTCCCCCTGTGCCACCTTGGCCAATGGGAGACTCCCGGGTGCTCACTGAATGTCTATGGTATCAGGGTCAATGGGGCGAGGGGTGGTGCAGGACCTGCTGTCAGGAAACCTGGAAATGTCACATCAAAATAAAAAGCTTCTGCACAGCAAAAGAGACCATCAACAAAACGAAAAGGGAGCCCACTGTATGGGAGAACATATTTGCCAATATCACATCTGATAAAGGGTTAATATCCAAAATATATAAGGAATTCATACAACTTAAGAAAATGAAGACAAACAGTTCAATTTAAAAATGGGCAAAGGACCTGCATAGATGCTTCTCCAAAGAGGACAACACAGATGGCCAAGAGACACATGAAAAAATGCTCAAAGTCACTAATCATCAGAGATGCAAATTAAAACCACAATGAGGTCTTTTCTGGGAAATTCCTGAGGTGAACAATGGTCCATTGCCACTTTGAATGCTGACAGAAAGCCCAAGCCTCTACCCACCCAGGAAAGGTGTCTATAAAAACTAACCAACTTAGTTTCCTATGGTTTTAGGCATCTGTGTAGTCAGCGTGCCAGTCCTCAAATGGGTACACCCCTTTCTATTGTACCCCTTTCCTGTCGCGGCACGTTCCGTTTTTGGATTGTTTCTTGGTGAGTATCTGACAGGCCCGGGTAATCTTCTGAACGGGCCTTTGTAAATGAGGGCCCTTCACATGCGGTCCAGTGAGGTCCATCTGAAGCACCCCCTCCCTCGGGGGCCCCCTCGGGCAGGAGTGTAAGGCTGGGCTATGCCAGAGCTTCAGGGAGTAAGATCAGTGAGTGTGGACCTTCCCTAGAGAATCGGGCCCATTGTGAGAATCCCCAGCCACGGCCGTTCCTCTTCATCCTGTGCAATGGGGTTTAAGTCCTGACAAGTCCAGGTGGGAAATCAAAGCCCCACAAAAGCGGTGGCCCTCTGGGGGGTATCTTGCTGCTTTATGGGCAGTCTGGTTTCCCTGGCTTCTTGGGAACCGTCCTCCTGGTGTGGCAGAGTCACTACCTCTAGCGATTTTAAAATCTCTTCTGCATGTTTGATGTCCTTATACCCCGAGTCTGCATCCTTTCTTTCCATATTGCCCCGTGGGCATGGACTACCCTGAAGGCATATTTTAGAGCCTGTGGACGTTAATGTTCTTTCCCTGGGCTAGTTCTAAGGCCCTGGTGAGGGCCATCAGTTCAGCCTTCGTGCTGAGGTTCCTATGGCAACAGCTTGGGCTCTGTTATCTTGTCTGGGGTGACCACCGAGCACCGGCTCATTGGGACCATTCTCCATGAAGCCGCTCCCGCCTGTACACAGTCCCCAGTCAGGTTCTAGCAATAGGTCCCGTCTGCTGGAATAAACTTCGTCAGTGATCTCTAGGCAATCTTGCTGGAGATCTGAGCTTCCCTCTGGGCCCAGGAGTAGGTGGCCGGGTTTAAGAGAGTGGTGGTTTGTAAAGTAACATTTGGGTCGTCTGATATTTTCCCATGCGCCCTGCTGTCAGCCAATACCCTCCTTTCTGTTCCAGAAGGATTAGAACCTGGTGTGGTAAAAAATACCGTGGTAGGTTGCCCCAGAGTGAATTTCTCCGCTTCCTATAAGAAGTCACAGGTAGCTGTTATTGCCTAGAGACAGCCAGCCAGCCTTTTACCTTGTAATCTAATTTTTTATCAATATGCAATGGGCTGAGGGGTATTTCTCAGGGTCTGGGTTAGCGCTCCAAGTCCAATTCCTTGCTTTCATGAGTGTATAATTTGAAAGGTTTCTGTAAACCGGTGCAGGGGTCAAAAGTAGTTTTTCCTTCAAGGTGTCAAATGCTGCCTGACAGGCTCTTGTCCTTTCAAGCAGTTCAAAGAATTATACAATGGTTTCACCACTAAGGCCATAATTTGGCATCCAAATTCGTCAAAACCCTGTAATCCCTAAGAATCCACTAAAATGCCTCTGGTTCTGAGATTTTTAGTGGCTTGTTTCTAACTGCCCTCAAGCTCCTAGCGCCCTGTTGCAGTTGGGATCCCAGTATCCACCTTCTGTTTGCAAATCTGGGCCTTGTGAGGCAATACTTTATACTCTTTTTGATAAATGATTGGGGACTGTGAGGGTGTTGAGCAAACAGTCTTGTTAAGTATTGCTAGCTATTCGTAAGTCATCTACATATTGTAGAAGAATTCCTAGTTTCAATGGATTATCCCTTAAGTCTTTTGCTAATATTTCTTCAGATACGGTCAGGGAATTCTTAAATCCTTGTGGCAACACAGTCCAACCGTATCAGAGTGTGGCTTTGGTTTCTGGGTCCTGACATTCAAAGACAAATAATAGTTGAGGCTGTTCATCTGCTGGGATGCAGGAAAAGCATCCTTCAAGCCTAGGACTGAGAACCACTTGCTAGCCCCAGGCACCGTGGTCAACAAAGTACAAGGGTTGAGCACAGTAGGATGATTGTCCCAGACAAGGTCATTTATGGCCCTCAGGTCCTGTTCAAATCCCTACTCATCAGAATGAGGCTTTTTGACTGGCATGGCCAAATTAATCCTGATTTTAAGAATTTCTGCAATACTGGTTGAATTTCTCTAAAGCTTCCTTTTTAAGGAAGTATTTTCTTCCGTGAGATCTGCTCCCCTTCTTCTAGGTAAATTTTTATGGGTTGGATGTTAACCGCCCTAACTGGGGTTCTGTCAGCCAACAGCTCGATCAACCTGCTCCAAGATCTTGGTTGGGAGAGCTGACCTCCAGTCCTTGCGGGCAAGTCTGGAGCAGCTGGAGCTGGAGAGCATGCTCCTGCTGGACTCCTGCTCAGCTCGTATGCTCAGACTAGATGCATTTGTTCATGTCTGAGTCCTGAGCGGTACTCCAAGGATGCAGCAAATAGTCTGTCACATTTGTCTTTGAATCGGGCAGTGCTGTGTTAAAGGGTCTTTTATGGGGAATCTAGGTCCTGGTGCAGCCATCTTTAAAGGTGGCTATAAATACTAACATTTTTCTAAATTTTCTTTTAAATTTATCTTTACTGCTGAGTATTACAGATGTCCCACTTTCCCCCCATTAATCCCCTCCACTCCCCTCCTGCCGCCCTCCCCCAGGCCTTCACCACGCTGTTCTGTGTCCATAGGCAATGCACATATGCATGTAAGTTCTTTGGTTAATCTCTTCCCAGCCCCCTCGCCCCTCCCCTCTGAGATTTGTCAGTCTGTTCCATGTTTCCATGCCTCTGGATCTATTATCTATTTTGTTCATCAGTTTATTTTGTTCATTAGACTTATATCCACTTATATGTGGGTATAAGTGAGATCTGTGATATTTGTCTTTCCCTGCCTGGCTTATTTCCCTTAGCATAATAATCTCCAAGTCCCTCCATGCTGTCCCAGAGGGTAAGAGATCATTCTTTACAGCTACATAGTATTCCATAATGAAAATGTCCCACAGCTTTTTTATCCACTCATCTACTGATGGCCACTTGGCTGTTTCCAGATCTTAGCTATTGTAAGTAATGCTGCTATTAACATAGGGGTGCATGTATTCTTTCTGATTGGTGTTTCAGGACCCTTAGGATATATTCCTAGAAGTGGGATCACTGGGTCAAATGGCAGTTCCATTAATTTTCTTGACTTTAGTGGCTAAAAGACTCATTTGGGGACAGGACTACTTGAAAAATTGGTTGACTGGCATACAATAGACACTTGTGTGGGGACTTTGCCCCCAACTCTTCCTTCTCTAACACCCCTGCCTAACCAATTACATGTTCATGTGTGGATTTATATTTATGCTTTCAATGTCTTTGGGGAGATATTTTCCCTAAGTAAATATTGAGCTCATATATCCTTGATTTACCACCTCAGAAAACTGCGTCTCAAGCCACTGAATTCCAAAGCCTTTTCTCAGGATTGGAGGTGGTGAGAGTGCGTCCTGCCCCACAGGAGTCTGAGGTCTTCAGGACAGGAAGGTTGACTATGGGAGGGACTTTCCACTGGAGGATGGGCCTGCTTTTCAAGGATAATACTACCTAGACCTGCTGTAGGAAGCAGTCAATGCCATAGAAACTTGGTTTTTGACATGTAAACCCAAAGTTGAGACGATGAGCTGACACATGTTTCATAGGCCTTTACTTATTCCCAAGGCTCTTGGATGAGTCTTGGATGAGTCTCTGTTTGGATCCATCACATGGCAGATTTAAATGTTCTTCAACTCAGGTCTATGCTTGGGTTTGTTCCCCCCACACTCACACTACCACTCAGGAAGCCAACAGTTTCCTGTTTGGGGCCTTCAGTGGGATGGTCTCCAGCTCCTAGGTGAGTGGAATGGGAAAGGTGTTCTCCTCAGGCAACTAGTCTGAGGAGCATTTGAGCCAAGCTCAGGCTGCCATTGTATCAAGTAACATTGTAGACTCTATGGCCATGCTGAGGCTCGAGAAGTCACTGGAACGTGTAGACTATAAAGTGCAAATGGACAGGTCAAGGGTCCGTCTGCAGACTCAGCACTGAGCTGGATTTTGGTAGCCAAAGCTGATTAAGCACAGCAAGTGGCCTATGACCATGGAGTTCCATGGAGTTCCATTAATCAAGACCCAGGAATTTGAGTTTTGAGCCTAAAATGGAAAGAGCAAGTAATCTTCTGAAAAGATTACTGAACAGACCAAGTTCTGGAGCTACAGGCTGGCTTGGGCAGTGTTGTATAACCATTTGGTTTCAGTCTCCAAGGAGGCCATGCCCCTGAGCCACTGTATCAGTCAGTGTCCAGCCAGGAAAACAGCCCAATGATCATACCAAGTTCACAAGATTATAATGAGAGAACTAGTTCACTGTACCTAGTTCACTGTAGTAAAGATGTTAGAAGGGCTGAAAGGCCAAATGGGAAATTATGAGGCCCCTCAGAGGTTAGCAGCAGAGGAAGCCTCTATCTGCTCTGTGGCTGGAGGGACAAAGGATAGAGTAGATATTATCAGATCCTGAGAGAAACGACTGTTCAGTGGGAGCTTCAACTTCAGAGAAAGGGGCAGGCTGGCAGATGCCACCTAAAGCAGGTGCAGAGATGGAGAAATGTGCTGGCCTCTTTCTTTCCCACCTCCCCCAGGGCCTCCCACTGACCAAACCATTGCTAGAAGCCAGTTTCCCAGGGAACTGGGAAATGCAGACCACCAATGAGGGCCAACTCCTGCCATACAGAGCAAGGCAGAAACGCACAGGAATGGACCTGTAGCCTTTATCCAGACAACTAAGTTCCCATTAGGATGGACACAGGCCTTACAAAGTCCTGCGTTCCATCTTTATTATGATTATATTTCCTCCGGGACTCTCACATCCTTGGCCCTGATGGACTATCATTCGTGAAGGAGGTACTAATTAAACTGGGATACCTAGTCCCCCAGTCTCCTCCAGCTCCTGGCCAGCATGGCAGGAGACGTCAGAAATGAGCTGTTCACTCAGCCCTGGAGATGAAACCCCATGTTGGGCTAGCTCTTGGTGTGAACAGCAGAATGAGGTTTTTGACACTCGGGTGTCCATGCCTGGACTGGATTGATGTCCAGGCTCAACCCAGTGAAATGAAGCTGCAGAATTCCCCCTGGGTCTTTCTGCCCATCACCTGACAGTCCCTAGCAGAGAGTCCCATTGCTGCTGGGAATCGGGCACTAGTGGCAACCGGAACAGCAGCATACTGTGACTCGTGATCACCTCGCAAGACTGGTCTGCTGCTTCCTTATTAATCTCCCTGCCCTTTCTCACTGCAGTATAAACTCTCACCTGAGTTAACCGCTCAATAAAATCTCTAATGTGGTGATAAGCCCTGGTGGCTTTACAGATGGGAGGACTGTGTCCCAGTGAGGCGAGCGATCTTGACTAAAGACACACAGGTATCTGGAGGTTACCAAATATCTCTGAGCCTGCCTCTTTGGAAATTAATGAGATATTTTTTATCTATTTACTGATATTTTAAAAACTCTCTAAACCACAAATTAAGCCTAGTTGAGAGCCACGTTGTGGAAGAGCAGACACCTCTAGTCTTTCCTACACCTCTCACCTTGGGGACAGAAGAAAGGAATGACCACATGCCCCCTAGACCTGCTTGGGCCTTATCTCAAAAGGCCAATTTCCACCATAAGATGAATGCTGTTGCACCCTCCCAAGGTCAGGACTCAGTGGATGTCACCAAGCCATTGACTGGCAGTTCCACTCAGTCTATTATCACATGGTCAGTGCTCAGGCTCTGGGAGGACGCTGTGGCACCCCAGGAGCTGCTTTTCTGTTGTGGGTGACATAATCTTGCTCACACTCTATGCTGAACTTGTGGCTGTGACCTGCCAAAGGCCACACACAGCATGCTTAACTATTCCTGGGACCTCTAACACCATTGGGATGGCTTGTTAATATGGTTTGACTTTGTACCACAGCCAGGGACCCAAGAAATGTGTTAAAGCAATATTTCCAAGGGTGTGGTGTATACAAGTCTGTCCTCATGGGAATGGGGGGCGGCAAGGATCATGTATGCTGACTCCCAAATCCAAGTGCTGCGCTCCTTTTTCAGTGGTGTGTGGTCAAAATATAAAACTTGTATTTCTCCTTGGAGGGGATGGTGTGCCAAGCCCCCAGACTACCATACCACTCAAGACTCAGTGATATCATAATGTCCTAAATCGTCATAGGGTTCATCGCCTACCCTCTGGCATGCAATGCGCCTTAACTTGGACATTCTGAAAACTTGTCACTCCTGTTCACTGGGTCCTATTAGCATAATATCCCCAAGACAGAAGCCCAAGGTGATGTTCTAGAGAAAGTCAAGACAATTTCTGTCCCTTTAGATTGTAACAGAGCAGAAGACTTCATCTTATAGTAAGATTAAAAAAAAAAAAAATTGGTCATCTTTATTGACAGACTTCTGAAAAAATGCATTTTCCAGACAAGTGCCCAAACTATGTGGATATGTCCCAGTAAGGAAACTGCATCTGGCACAGCAGGGATTGGGGATACCACTCAGTTAAGTCTAGGGTGGCTGACTTTCATTGGCCACATCTGGTTTTTATAAAGATCAGGCAAGTGAGTTGATGGAGTGATGACAGTCCATTGCCTTTGCACCCTTTAGGGATTTGGTACTAATCCCCGGGATCCCTCCAGGGAAGCTGTAGTGCGCTTGGAGGATGGAATGCATTAGGATGGTGGTGCAGTTTCAGGAGATTCTCCTTGGCTTCTTCTACCTTAATATCTTCTACTCCACTAGTCAATGGGCCAATGTTATCAAGCTGCTAAGAATAGCTCTCCAGATTCTTTACTCAAGGGACTGGGAAGCAGCAGAGGGATCCACTGAGCCCCTGGCCCCATGTGGCATGAAGCTGAACCAGGGCTTCAGTGAAAGCCAATGCTCACATGAGGTCCATAATTCTGTCTTAGGTTCCTTGGTATGGCTGTCACTTCAGACACTCTATCCAGGGGCCCTTGCAAGTCTGGGTGTCCTTTACCTAGTGTACAGTTCCTCTAAAATGACTGTGTTTCTCTGAGAAAGAACAGGGGAAGTGTTCACTTTTGGTGATACTGTAGGCATTTCCTCAGGGAGACCCATTCCCCTGCAATAAGGCAACTGCCTCCAACCTGGAGAAGTCAGACATCGATGTTTTCCCCATTGCAGTAGCTGACATCAGACTGCTGTTGACAGGCCCTCGTGCAAGTGAAATCATCCTTACTAGCTGCCCGTCTGTCTCGCCCTAGAACCATGGGGAAGCATTAGCTAAGGCCGCAGATCTCCGCAGGTCAGGATGCCCCGATGGCTGCTCAGGCCTTGCCCGTTGGTTATTACCCAAAAGTATAAGGTCAGGAGGTAAAATGCTACCCACCTGACCTCTAGGTGGAATCCCGCCATCCCCGCTAATGCCAGGAGGCTATTCCATGGCGGCATCCCCTGTCGAATCCTAACTGTAAAGGGTAGTTCCTCAGTGATGTTGCCATCCCAATGCACTTTACTGCCTTTGTCTTTTAGAAAGGTCCAGAAGACACAATCTTCTCAGTTAGGTGGTCGGTTTTCTGATTTTTAAAGCCATTGTAACCACTTCCCTGCACCTTATGTCCCCTTTCTCAATACTCTGCCCCTCACCAGGACATTAGGTTCTGAGTCCTGGGGGACTTCTCCCACATCACATGGCCCCTCAGACTCTCCTCAATCCCACCGTCCGCATCCTCTGGGCAGAACCTCCATGTATGTGCCCGCAGGTGCCACAGCAGGTACTGAGCAGGCCTTGCAACACCTTCAGTGAAGACCAAGTTCCTGGCTTGGGGAACTTGACCCAACTTATTTTTCATGAGATAATAAGGGGGCGGGGAGGAGTGGATTTATAGGAGAGCATAACAACTTTCAAGGCATGGGCCTCGGATGTGATCTTCTCATGATCCCCAGGCAACAAGCAGCTGGTGCTTTCTAGCCTGGTGGAGAGGGATCACTTCTTAAGCCTGGAGGGGGGGGGGGGGTTTAGCAAAACCTGAGAGTTCGAGACTCTCAAGAGTATCCACCCAAATGTATCCATCCTGAGTCTCAGGTCCCATTCTTCCCCTATCAAGGCTACAAATCTAGCAAAGGAGACCTGTCAAGTTTTCACACTCAGTGTCCTTTGTGTCTCTGGTGTATTCACAGTCAAATCCTTAGTGTGAATTTTCAGCATGGTCTGTTATACAGCTGGGAGAGATAAAGATCTCTTTAAATCAAGTCTGAAATTTCCTGGTTTTTGCAGCATGTCCTGAGTTAGTAGTGGGCTCATCTGAGCCTGTCATTCTTTCTTCAAGGTTTCTAAATCAGTTTTTAAAGCCAAGGTCTTCTACAACCCTTATAGTTTCCATTAACCATACCGGTCAGGTGCCAGAGCCACCCCATTACCCAGGGATTCCCTTTCCAACTACCTCAACCCAAGGGAGGGGAGTCTTAAATAGTGATGGGTAGGGCCTCACTTCTGCTGACACTTGAGAAACAAAGGGATGCCTTCCAAAATTGACATGAAGTACGGGCATGTGGGGCATTTATCCACCAACGCCCCTTCCCATCAGTGGAGCTACACCCTGAAGGTGTTAACGCTCCCTGGCTTCCAGCCTGTGCTGGCCCGTTTGCTCAGATGACTTCAGCGGCTTCAAAGGCAGACTCAGGACCCCGAGGCAGAAAGCAGACAGACACATAGCTCACTTGAGGCCAGACACTGTCAGCATGAGTTCAAGTTCATTTAGAAGTGTCCAAAACGTCAGCAGCTGAAATTACAGGGGAGCCAGGGGGATGTGGCTGGAAACAAAAGTGCCCGCTACAGTCAGGGGAAGGGGGAGAAGTTACGGTGACCTGGCTTCTCAGCACCGTCAGGCCCTCCTCGGAGGCTCTGCCTGATCCGTGTTCCTGACGGTTCGTTCAGGGAGGCAGGGAGAGAACTGACCTGCCAACTCCCCTCTCCTGCGAGCCGGAGGCTGACCCCGTGCAGCACGGCCTTCCCCGCACACGCCGTCTGAGCTCTCATGGGCACTGAGCAGGGATCGGGGCACCCAGGCCTCCATCTGGATGGGGACACCCAGGGCCAGGAGCGGAGGGGTCAGCAGGAACGCAAGGCAGCATGCTGCTAGAGGGCCTTAGCGAGCATATTCCCACCCAGCTGTACGTGTAATCAGCTGCTGGAACAAGGGACAGGCGAGACAAGTGGTGACAGGTGTCCCAAACACGCTGTGCATCAAGTAGGCAGCAATAGGAATGCTGAAGGTTGAACCAAGACACTTAAAAGACAGTACCTAAGGCGCACACACATACATCTGAGCCCAATATTTTAGACTATATTCCATTTCAAATATACTTAAAATGCTTGTAAAATGACCAACCGCTAGGCCACAAGCAAGTTTCAGCAAACATCAAGGCATTGCCGTCATCCAGTCTTGGTCAGATTTTCACAGAATTAGAACCTGAGAAAACCACTCGGGTGCAGGTCACTTATTTGGGAGGTGATCCCTGGGAGCGAGAGTGGCAAGAAGGGCAGTAGAAGTATTAGCTAGTTTCTGCTGTGGGCAGAGCCCAGTGGGGGCCTCTGAGGAGCCCTGGAGAATGTGCTGCAGGTGGGCCTCCGTGGGATGGAGACCAAAGTGTGGGTCCCTTACCTCCCATCGCCTGCCGAGGGAGGGTTGCCCCCAGGAGTATCAGCTCCCCCCACTTCTGAGCTGCCCTGAGTGCAAGCTGAGCGAGCTCCTGGGTTGCAGAGAAAGCTGAGGAAGAAAGTGGAGCAGGGTGGTGAGCCCTTGGGATGGGACGTGGTTCGCATGCGCCGACTGTGCTTCACCTGTAACCAGGTGTGCCAAGGAGACGGAGCAAGGCCACCAAAACCGTCTGCTATACATAGAATTGTATTTTGGTCAGAGAAGATGATCTATCTTGTTTTCAGTTTAACACCCACATGTTTGGAATTTAGGAAACACTGAAATTATTGGTCTAAGAACAAATCATTATGTAAGAATGATAGTGCCACAAATCAAAATACATGGGATATAAAAAGTAAAATTTAAAGAGGAGATTTAAACCATTTTTAGCACTTTCTATATGTTGGTCAGCAAATGTCAAACATTGGTTCTTTGGAAAGGCCAAGGAGATAGACAAACCTGGAAGACTGGTATGGTGAGCTCTTGGTGCTCAGCCATATCTCTTGGGTCTTGACACATCAGTGGGCAGTGTCACGTCTCTGAGGGCTTTCCCGAAAGCCACAGAAGACTCCTTTTCTTTGCACAGGGCAGGCCCTGCGTGCTGGGGAGTTACACATCTTCCATAGGCCTTAACCAATGACTAGCTGGAGCTAGTGTGTCAATGCCCCAAGGGGCTTGCCCCTCAAAAGGGGCACCTACAGAATTTTCTCTGTAATTAGGCCCCAGTCATCCCCAGTGGTAAGGGGCTTAATAACACATATATTTGGCTGCCTCATCTCCCACTCTGCCTACTACTGTTTCCCAAATAATCTACTTGCACTGACATTCTTAAGTTTGTTTTCCCAAAAGCAGACCCTAATGTAATTGGTCAAAAAGCAAGATGCCCCAAGTACATAATACTTGGACTCATGAAATGGAACATAATTACAGATACAGAATAAGATTTTTGTGAGCCACTTTATGCCACTAACTTTGAAAACTTGGATGACATGAGCACATTTCTAGAAAAACAGAATCACCATAATGAAATAAAAAATGACTCATCTAAATAGCTTTATTACATTGAGAGAAATAAAAGCAGGCCAAGACTATTTCATAAATAAGCTCTTCAACAGTTAACTCCAATCTTACAAAGTCTTCCTGAGAAATGAAAAAGGAGCATTTTTCAACTCATTTCAAACCCCAAGCAACCTTATTTGTGAAACTAAATGAGAAGAGCACGAGGAAACTTTGGAGCTGGTAGTCATGAACAATCTTAAAGACTCGCTGGTCTGGTTTAGCAATATACACATATATAAGTACTAAAATTGACTCTCTTCTAGGAATGTAAGTTTGGTTCAGAGTTGGCATTATCAGTCTGGGTCCAATCAGGAAAACAATCTTTTTGCTTAAAACATCCAGAGTGGTTTCTAATACAACTGATTTTTACACAGGTGATGGAAGATTGGAGAAGATACCCAGAGATTAAAACAAGGATACATATTTTACAGGTTTTTGTTCGAGTCAAAATGAATCAGAAATCAGATCAGTTGTTTCCTGGGCTAAAAAGAAACTTTCTCAGGTAATGGAAATGTTCCATATCTTGCCTTGGGAAATGGTTGGGTAGGTTTACATGTAAAAACTCATTGACTTTTACACCTAATATGCATTTTATTGTATATACCTAATATCAATGAAGATGTTTTTTAAAAAATAAATCTTTAGTTGAAGAATAAAATAAAAACAAAAAATAGGCTACAATGGACCCAGCAATTCATTTCATTGCTATTCCAATACCCCACTTCCTGGTAACCTGCCTGAAATTGCTCGTCAATTCCTTTTTATATCTTTGAACAATATATTGTTAAGCATCTATATATTTGGTGTGGGGGTTTTTTTCTCATTGATTTTTAGAGAGAAAGGGGGGAAAAAGGGAGAAAGAGAAACTTCAGTGAGAGACTGAAACATCGATCGGCTGCCTCCTGCACGCCCCCTACTGGCGATGGAGCCCACAACCCCGGCATGTGCTCTGACCGGGAATCGAACCCACAGCTTTTCAGTGCAGGAGCTGCTGCCCCACCAGCTGGCTACAATCTTAAAGACTCTCTGGCCAGGGCTCCATATATTTGTAAGAGCTTTTCAGGTTTTTATCTAAATGAACTCCTATAACCCTTTGGATTTACTTACTCAATGGTGAGGCTTCTTCATGCACATACTATGCATGTTTCTGTAGTTGACTCATTTTGCTTCACGGAATTATTTCCATGGATAACTTGATATCTTCAAACATTCTCCTGTTGGTTGGCTTTCTTGGGTTCAGACACCGGCCTTTCTGACCAATGTTGTTTTGAACATTCTTGGAAACTTCTTGTACAGGTATACAATATTTCTCTAGGTTATATACTTGGGATTGAGTTTTAACTTTACATTGATATTTTTATGAGGTTATAGCACCAAACTATACATTATTACCAAGGGGACAAAAAGATTTCCTTCTGCTCGGGTTCTAATCCTGTGTTGCTTATGTCTCAAATCTCTTCCCCAATTGTACCTTTTTTCATCCCCTCATGTCCTTCAAACAGAAGTTCTTCATAATAAATTCTTCTCTTGTGGATACTTTACATATTTAAGAAATCCATTTTTACTGAAGTTATAAAATATTCTACATTTTCTTTTAAAAATTCTAAAGCTCTGCCTCACACATAGTAAGTATAGCCTCACATCATTCACAAATCAATTAGATCAAATATCCAATTATTTTTTCCTTATGGAGAACCTACTGAATAGTGTATCTTTTACCCACTGGCCAGCAATATAGCTAAGTGAATGTTAAATTGCCATATATGCATGAGTTCATACATAAATTGTTCCATTATATTGCTCTTTGCCCATCCCTGACCAATATCATATTTTTATACCTTTATAAAATTGACAGCTTGTATAATCAGAATAGATGGACTTGGTAGTCAGCCCACTTTCCATATTGAGCCTTTGGTCTTCCCTAACTATTATAGCTTTTACCCAATGACCAAGTGAAAGGCTCTAAAACTGACCCCTTCCAGCCAAAGCAGCCAACCACAACATATCCTAGGAGGAAGGGGTGAAGATTAATGCCACTTATAAATATCTAAAGGAGACAGGGATAATGGTGCCTATCATAATCTCTCTTTAACTCGCCACTAACTTGGCCTCAGATATGTGGCATGTAGCTAACATTATAAATATGTCCTCCTCTGTCAGGGAACCTTAAGTGGCTCACATTTACATGGAATAGACATTATAAACTGTTTTGCCCCAGAGCCATGTAAGCTCTTCCAGCTTGAGATCAGGACCATCTGAATGTACCGAAGGACATCATATTGGACCTCTCTGTTGATGGCATGCTAACTAGACTGGGCAAGCAGAAACGGGCTGACACATTGGAGGTATTGGTAAAGCAATGTGCTTTGTGGAGTAGGAGACAAACCATTTAAAGATTCAACGGCCTGCCATTCAGTAAAATTTTTACAAGTTCAATGGTCAAGGATGTGCTGGGAATAGTCCACGCAATAGTAGATGAATTATTGTACCTGCCACCATGAAGAAGCCAGCATAACACCTGGTGGGTCTCTCTAGGTTTAGAGGCGGCATCTTCCAACCTGGGATTACTGCTCTGACCACCACACCGAGTAGCAAGGAAGGGCCTGAAAACTCCAAGTGGAGCCCAGAGAGACAGGCTCTTCAGGAGGTCCTGCCTATGGTACTGGGGCCAGATAACCTAGCAAACCTCATAGCATGGCTGAGCAAACCTCTTCTGAAAAGGCCAAGGCACTAAATAGTTTAGGCTTTGCAGGCCTTATGGTCTCTAAAAATATTCAACTTTGCCACTGTCCTATATAAGTTCAGGAGTTTTCCTAGCTCTAGATCTTAAATTAGACCTGAGATCTGTTTCAGATTAACCTTTATGTGTAGAAAGAGGTATGAGGTACAGGATATGTGGTTGACTTTTCCATATGAATATCTAGTTGTTTTTATAATATTTACTATAAAAATATGCTTTTTCACCCTAGCCAGTTTGACTCAGTGGTCGGAGTATCAACCCATGGACGGAAGGGTTCTGGGTTCAGTTCCAGCCAAGGGCACATGCCTCAGTTGCAGGCTCGATCACCAACCCATGCGGGGCTTGTGTGGGAGGCAACCAGTCGATGTGTCTCGCATCAATGTTTCTCTCTCTCCCTTCCACTCTCTCTGAAAAGCAATGGAAAAAATATCCTCAAGTGAGGATAAAAGAAAAAATATATATTCTCCATTGACTTGTGAGTGCCTTGTTAAAGACTGAACACATATATGGATGGACCTATTTCTGCACCCCCTTTTCTATTGATGTACGCAGGAAAGGACTCAATAGTCGGGTACAAGGAATGTGGTTATCTGACATCCTCCAGCTGTCATGTCCTCAAGGCCATGCTCTTTTCAGGGTTGCCCCCAATCGGTGACTGTACCACTGTGTTGGTCAAAGACCTGACTATTTCTGTCCATTCTGGACCTCCTCCTCTGGAGCAAACTTTCTCCACCGCAGAGACTTCATCAAGTCTACATTGCAATCTGATAGTTTCCCCTGTCCTATCTTTCCTCCGTTTTTCTTCCACAGGTATTACTCCCTCAAAAGCTTTGCATTTCTGACCCTTTATCAGCATCTGCTTCCCAGAAAGCCTAATGTGACAAGTGATCTATAGGTCTACCTTATGCCAGTACCACACTGTCTTGGTGAGTGTGGCCTTATTAAGTCCTGAAATCAGACAGTAAAAGTTTTCTAACTTAGTTCTATATTAAAATTGCTTTGGCTATTTTATTTCCATTTCCATATGAATTTTAGAACATCAATTACTGTAGAAAATTCTGCTGGTATTTTGTTTGGTATTGTGTTGATTGTATAGGTCAATGGGGCAGAATGGGCACCTTTGTGAACTATCCAATCCATAAAAGACATATTACTCAGGTCCTTTGTTTCTCAACGATATTTTAGAAATATACTTTTATGATAATTTACTAAGAAACAAAGAAAAAATCCATTTAAGATAAGGCCTTATGTCGGTCAGTGTTGGCTCAGTTTCCCTTACTGGGCCCTAAGTAGTCCATTGAAAGGTTTAAAGAGAAGAATTCATTTCATAGCTACCATAAAAACAAGAGCAACAACCTAGAGGTTGAGAACAAGGGGCAGCCACTAGTACTTCATGCTTATGAGACTGAGGATATGGTGGTCCCACAGCCCAGGCACACATGAGGGCTACCTGGCAGAAGCAGGCACCAGGGAGTCACTGTGAGATGGTGCTCAGAGCTGAGAGAGAAGGTAAACTCTTGAGCTTCTGTTCCTGGACTGTCCAGTATCATGTTAGTGCGGGCCGCTTGGTGAACCTAGCTAGAGGCTTGCTGACTGATCTATTAGTTCTCTATTGCTGCATAAAAACATTATTATGAACTTTGCAGCCTAAATGAATCCACATTATTTCAGTCCCTATGGGCCAAGAATCCAGACACAGCTAAATTAACTGGGTCCTCGGCTTTCGGGTCTCAATCAAGGTCTGGGCTGGGCTGCATTCTCATCTGGAGACTTGTCTGGGGAAAAATCTATTTCTAAACTCAGATGTTTATTAGTAAAACTCACTTGTGGTTTTGAGCTGAAGGCCTCAATTTCTAGAGGTTTCCTGAACTTCTCTGCCACATGGGGTTCCCCCAACACAGATGCCAAAAGGGAAATTATCACCTTCATCTTGTGTGGATAGCAGGGTGGTGATGTGGGATCACTTTTGCTGTGTATTATTGCTTAGAAGCAAGGGAAGGGTTCTGCCCACACTCAAGGGCAGGGTGTTAGGCAGTGATGTGAGCACCAGGAGGGAGGGATCCTGAGGGTGTCTTAGAAGTGGCCCCTCACAGCAGGGAACCTATAGTTTGCAGGGGGGGAGGGAGGGCAAAGGCACTGAGAACAAAACGGCTGACTTGCATGAGCCTGATCCTTCAAGTACCAAATATCAAATGACACAAACCAGAACTATTTTAGCCTCTCCGGTTTCCTTTTCTCTCATTCTTGACCCTTTACTCTTCTTTCAGCCTCTCTATTAGCTAATCCCTCTGTGTTAAATGTCTGAAAATATGCTTTATACTTGGGAAATATAAAATGTTATGTGTATTTTTCATTTACATAAAAGACATTATGCTATAGATCTTTCATTTTTACTTAACACCCCAAGATCGATGGTGGTTGTTACACTGCACGCAGTTCATGGTTTCTAACTTCCATAATTTTACTTTTCATTTCCTGTAATGAACATCTCGGTTCTTTGCCAATTTTTCTCAATACCGAAATGAATATTCTGGAATATTTATGAAGCTGTGAGAATACTCTGGGACATATCCAGGAGTGTGACTGTTGGCTTACATTTCTTCATCTCCTATTCTTAGAGTGATTTTCTTAAAGTAGAGGAGCTCGGTGCTCAATTGATAATTATACATTGAACTTTATACCCTATTAACAAAGTATACATTTTCTAAGCGCCCATAAAAGACTAATAAAAAAAGATTCTACGTCGGGCCAGAGGACTTTAAATTTCGGAAGCAGAAATTACATTGTCACAAGAGACTATAACTTACACAGGGGAAGAGGGAAACAATTTCCCCCACTCTTCCAATTAAAAATGCCTCCTCCACGGCTCCTGAACCAAAGAATAGATTGAGTACCAGAGGGAAACTCATAGCCTTAAATACTTTTTAAAAACATGTTTCTTTAAATATTATAAGACATTCCGGTATAACCATAGCTTAGCCAAATTCCATAAACAATTTTTTTCTGTTTGAGATCCGTAAAGAATAAGAAAAGTAATAAAAACGGAAATTAATACGTTACAACACACAGTGCTGCTAAAGAACTGGCCCTTCTAGGTCCTGGGATGTGTGGGGAAATAGACTTCTCTAGCCTTTTTTGTTTTGGTTTTGGTTATGGGATATACATGTGTGAATAATAAATTATGGGATTTAGGTCTAGAGACCTGGCCATTAACTGGCATTTAGCTTTGGACAAACTGTTTTTAATCTCACTTTTTAAGTTTACCATGTCTAAGCTAAAATGCAACTTGGCAGGGGAGTGGGAGCACAGGAGGGTAAGGTTTGACTACATAAAGTGTAAGTAAATACCAGCACTAATTCTGACTTTGAAACCAATGAGCCAGTGTACCTGAGCTCATGGATGGCAAGAGCAACTAAGTCTATCTTGATACGGGTCCCTTCCCCACTCCCCTCCTTTGCCCGTGGAGCACAAAAAGTTACTTCATACCCTTCCCCGAGGGGATGGAGGTAGGATGTGTCAATGGCAGTGTTGTCTTAAGCAGAAGATAGTCATGTCACCCATCGCCACTAGGGTCTGTGTGTCAGGGGTCCCTTACAGAAGGCGTGTCTTAAGTCTCACCTCTCATCCTCCTCACTTTCAGCATGGCCACGCTGTGCTTTATGAGCTCTCTCTTTCTAAAACACTGACATACAAGATAAAAATAGGAATGTTTTTAGCACATACTCAGTTTCTGCCACCTTGAACTTGAAATATGATTATAGCTACAAGTATTTTCCCCTGTTCTAATGTTAGCATTATTCTTAATTTGCTAGAACAATGTTGCCGTGGTGGAAAGTAGCAGCGAGAGCAGTAATGCCATTTTTTGTCTATCTAAATTGGATGCTTCTAATAGCTCTTTATTAAACGTGATGTTTGCTCTAAGCCTTTGGAGGATTCCCTCTATCGTGTCACAGATGGTTCCTTTCCTCCCCAGCCTGACAAAATTCACTCATTTACAGAAGTTTGCAAATGCTTCTTAAAAATGAGATAATGTGTTTTCTCCCTTAACGTGCTAATGCAGTGAGTTGGTTATTCCCACCCCCCCAAACACTGATCTCGCCTTTTATTTCTGAGACAAACCCCACTTAATCCCTGTTATTCTTCTGATACACTGCCGTATTTGCTTTTCCAACATATTTAGACTCCTTGCATCTGTTAATGTTGACACGAAGCCCGCCTTTCTCTGTCTATGGCGTCAGCTATGGTACCTTCCTGAAACGCCCTAGGCCATCTTCCTCTTCATTTTGGCATTTTCTTTGTTTTTCCTATGTGTCCTCTATCTTTTCAGTCGGGGTCTAAGCCAGGAAAACAAAGCATTGGAAGTATTTAGTGCAAAGGGGATTTAATCCAGGTGATGAGTTGTCCTGAAGAGGGAAGTGCTGGGAGCCCAACAAGGCATCAGGAAATGGGGAAATTAGCAGCTGCAAGGACCCACCACCCCTGGGCTGGGACCAGGGGGAAGCAGTGCTGGGAAACTCGGGAAGCCTTGGTTTCAAAGGGAGACCTGCTGAGTCCCAGAGAAGCTGCCCGAGACAAAGAGGAAGGGGAAGGAATAGCCTGGACCTTCTCCCACCCTCAGTCCCCTGCCAGACCTCCCACTGGCCGAGCCGGGGAGGGCCTGCAGACCAAGGAGCCTGGGAAACGCAGCCCGCAATGTGCGGGCCAGGCCCTGAGCCGCGGGGCAGACGCTGAAACGGCAAATGTCAGCAGACACTCAGATTCCTTCCAGGTCCTTGCTCCTTGAGCAGTGCTGCTGTGAGCACCCCGCATGCATCCCCTGGTACACGGGTAAGAGTCTGTACGCTGTCTCTCCGGGAATTGTCAGGCACGCGGGCCCTATATCTTACTGGAAGCCACCAAACTGCGTCCCAGACACTTGCATGTTTTCCATTCCCAGCTGTGTCTTAAAGTTCTTGCTCTTCCTTGTCTCCAACAAGGCCAGAGTTTCAGGGATCTTCTGCTTGCTCCCCCAAACTCTCCTCCTTTCCCTGCTCCCAGAGGCTGAGCTGAATGGGCTTCACCTCTCGGGCTCCCAGGCCCTTGGTCCCTGGTCTGGTGCCATCAGTGGGAAGCACTGGCAAGAGCCCCGAAGGAAGGTCCACCCGGATGTAGGCAGCAGCTTTCCCCTTGGGGAGCACTGTCCAGCGCGCTGTGCGGGATTCCTGGGCAGAAAAGCCCCCTCGCTCCCCAAAGTGAGAGTCAACTGCCTTCTGCGAGGACCAGGCTGGGGCGGCCAGGCCCGCTTGACCTTTCCAATGGTTGTCCGACTGTTGCTCCTGGAGTCTGGTGTTTAGCTTCCATTCCCTGGTCACTAGAGCCCTTGGCCATCTTTCTGATTACTGGTTATTTCTGTTTGTGTGAAATCTGTTCACCACTTGCTATTGAGGAGTTTTTTTCCTCTTATTGATTTATAGGAGTTCATCATTTAATCTAATCACCAGTCCTTTTCTTGGTTTATATGGTACAAAATTCTTCGAATTTTCAATGTCTGCAGTGCTTCCTTAATTCTTTAATATAGCAAAAATCAATTCTTTCTTAATGTGTGTACTTTTTACCTACCAAATAATTTCTTCGACCTTACCTCAAAGTCAAAAAAATAATTTTAGAAGACAACATAAGACACGCCAGCTTTGACATCCACATGCTTATATATCTGGAATTGATATATACCTTTTGCACGTGGTGAGAGGTAGGGTACATGCACAAAGTTTTCCCATAGAAATACCTTTCTGCCCTAGTCTCATGTTCTGAAGCGTTCAGCCCTGCCCCCCCCCCCCCCCCCCCCGCGGGTCCCTGCTCCGGGGAGCAGCTGTGTCGCCTGAGGCTCCTGCATCCTTCAGCCTATTCCGGGCTCTTGATTCCAGTCCAGCAGCCTTCATTCCACGAGCCTCTGCTGGGCCTCGCCTCCACCCGGTTTTCTTCAGCAGTGATGTAGCTCTTCGTGTCCCTCGGCTTTTCCATCTAAATTTAGAACTAACTTGCCAATTACTATGGAAAACAAAACTTTTTGGAGTTGAACATAATCGTGTTAAATCTGATTATGGATATATGTTGGCATTCTGCTTCTGTTCTTGGAGCGCCCAGAATCTGTGGTTTTTGTCTTTTTTTTTTTTTTTTAAGTTTGCAGTATCTTTTCCCCTACTTCTCTTTAATGCAGACTTTAAAGAGCAGTTTTAGTTTCATAGCAAAATTGAACAGAAATTGAGGTGTTCACATTACCCCTGCCTCCATCTTTCTATCCTTAAATATTCTTTCTCTGGCACTTCCATGATATTAGCCTGTGAGATACTTTCTGTTATTCTTGGATTCTTTTTTCCCCCCTGCGTGTTTCAGTTTGGATCACGGCTATTAAACTATCTTCAAGTTCACTGACTCCTTCAGCTGAGTCCAGTCTTCTTATGAGACATTTGAAGGCAGTCTTTCTGATACCACAGGTTTTCTTTGCTTTTCCATTTCTTAACTTTTATGGTTCTCATTTTTCTGCTGAAATTCTCCATCTATTTATGTGCATTGTCTGCCCTTCCCACTAGATCTTTTATCACCTAATCATAGTTATTTTAAAGTCCCTGTCTGACTTTCTAACAGCTGAGGCATCCCTGAGTTGGTTCTGTTGACTACTTCATTCCTTTATAATAGGTTATCTCTCCCACATTCTCAGAATGTGTGCCATTACTGTGAACAAAACAAACAGATAAATAAAATTTACACCTCGAAATGGGCTGCTAGGCTATTAGTTGTATGTGTGGAGAGGTGAGGTTCTGAGTCAATCTAATCTGATATTAAGTTGAATTGGGGGGTTAGTGAGTTCTGTTACTTCTGTTGTCTCCAATTTTTTCAGTAGAATCTGCTTTTCCCGTGTGTTTATGGTGCCAGAGGTTTTTCACTGTATCCCTGCCCATCCCCAGCTCTCAGCTTTTTTTCCATGCCCGTGCCACAGAAAGAGCCCCCTCCATCATCTCGCCCGGCCCCAGCAGTAGACTATTGGGCTTGTTACCAGTTCGAGGGTGACGGTGGGGCCAGAGGTGTCCTCTGTTCCCAAACACGCTTAGTCTCAGGCTGACCCTCCATGCCTAGGCCTCAGGGGTGATGGTTTCTGAGCAGCAATTCCCCATCCCCATCCCCATGGCAACCCCCCATCTTCGTAGAAAAGCACATCTAAAGCCTCCCCCGCAGCAGCACACCCGCCGCTTGCCTTGGTAAGGACTAGGGGCAGGCTATGGGGTTTGGGGTTTGGGGTTTGCTGCCCCTCCCCCCTCCCCTCTCCCACGAGCTGTGGCTCCCGCCTTTAGTCCCAGCAACAGAAGAGAGAGCACCTTCCCTCCTGCAAAGGCAGGTGGGTTTTGTGTCACCCAGAAGTATTAGGTCTTTGCCAGGCTCTGGGAGGGAGAGCGTTTCTCACCCTCCTCCAGAGGCCTAGGGACCTTCTGAGAGAAGGTCCAGGGGATGAAGAGGTGTTCGCTCCTGGCCTCCAGCAGCAGCCACCCCCGTGGTGCATGTCTGCACCCCAAGCAGGGCCTTCTGGCCCCTGTCCCAGCCTTTCTCATGAGCGGCCAGAGGAGGCCCTTGGCAAAGAGCTTGTGCGTCAGTGTAAACTTCTCTTGTGTCTTGGGGCCCCAGGTTTTGAAACTTTAGCCCACATTAGGCCTTTAATAATTTCCATAATTCTTCTAACCCACCTGTATAGGGTGCCCCGTCCCTTCCTCCTGTGCTCAGCCAAATGTGAGCCGGGGCGTATCCTAGCTCTCCTCCCAGGGGATCAGCACTCTGCAATTTAACTCGCTTGCTTACCTTGCAACCTCAGCTCTCTAGTCTCAAGAAGAGTTTAATTTTGTAGGTCATCTGGTGTTTCCTTAAGGGAAGGGGCTTCTCTCTTGAGGTTTTCTACATTCTCAACAGAAGCAGTACCTCATCCCAAAACTTCCGATTTACACCGAGTTTTTCTTTGACCTATGGATTATTTTACGGTGAGACCCTGTTTTAAAAAATTTTTGATTGATTTGAGACGGAGAGAGAGATCAATCTGTTGCTCCACTTATTTCTGCATCACTGGTTGCTTCTTGTACGTGCCCTGACCGGGGATGGAACCGCAACCTTGGCATCGGGACAACGCTTAGTCTAACCAGCTGAGCTACCCCGCCAGGGCTGTGAGTGAGACTCTTAATTTCCAAATACAGGATAACTTTACCATTATTTCTGTTACTGATTTCTAGTCTGTTTGCATTTAATTGATGCTCACTCAGTATAATTTGCCTTTTGAAATTTGATTTGCCCTTTTTATTAAAAAAAAGTTCTGCATGTGCTCAAATGTGCTCTGCATTTACTGGGTGCAGTGTTCTGTATATGGGTTCGGTTCATTCATTCTGGTGGTCAAATCTTGACTGATTTGTCTACTTTTTATCCATACTGATGGAAGCATATTAATAAGCCAGTATGTTTAGGGACTTGTCTTTCACACCAAGGGAACTACAGATTTTGGTTGATATGTTTTGAGGCAGAGCATTAGAGATAGTCACTACAAAGTGATATTGTTCAGTTTGAATAATAACTTCCCAGACAAAACAGCCTTTGAGATATGTTAATATAGCTTTTGGTATTTAATTGGTATCTTCCTACATCTGACCTTCAACTTTTCTGCATCCCTGTGAAACGCAGTTCAGCACATGGAGCTGAAAATCGGGCCCAGAATGGAATCACGGCAAAGAGCAGTTACAAGGGACGTTCAATTCTCAGCTCTAGCAAAGCTTGTACACTCAAGTCAGGCCTCGATTATGAAACTGGATACTTATAAAGGGACATCTAGGCAGATGCACTTCAGATCCTTGAATCACGCAGTTTCCCTGAATCCTCGGGGCCTCTCCCTTTGCCTGTGGATGAAGCAGAGGCCTCACCTGAGGCACATCTATCACAAGCTGATATTTGCTTGTAACATAGGCCCCCGTCTCTCACAGCTTCTAGGCCAATTATTAGTGTCAAGTTCAACATGGCCCAGTGGGGCAGTCCATCCTTCTAACAAAGAAGGGATCATCTACCAAGGGATCTGTAGAAGCTGGCTCCTCTGTAAGTGGGAACTGAGAGCAGACTGAGGAGTGGCTCTTAAAGGTGCTGGAGCAGGGGGTGCAGGACAGAAGGCAGGGTAATGGAGGGTTTATTGATGCAGCGGAGGCTCCCAGGACTAACGACTGTCCTGGCGAAGACATAGAGCCAGTCTCAGTATGCTGCTGGGGTAGCTATCAGCAGCTCCGGGCAAGGGAGGGGGTACAGAAAGATGGCCCATAGCAGCAGTCCACAAATATTGCTGTACATTGAAACCATGTGGAGAGTATTTTTTTTAAAATATTGATCCTTAAACTTCTCAACTTTTGCAAATAAATCAGAACCTCGGGATATAAGACCCAAGCCTCAGGACTTTTAGAACTCCCCAGGTGATTTTAACCGCAGCCAAGTGTGAGAGCTACTGACATACAACAAATGAGAAGGGAGATGGCTGAGTTACCTCAGCAAAGTTTTGTGAAAGGTCTCAGGTGGGCCCACTAAGAACTTTATTATAGATAATCAAAGAAGCTAGAATGTTCCCCAGGATTCTCCAGAGGTCAGTCCTTTCTCTGAAACAAGGAGAGCACTAATGATGGAAGAACCCAGCCTCCCCAAGAGGCAGGGTGGTTGTCATCCTAGGCCAGGGCTGATGGTAGTAGAAGTTTCTATTCAACCAGTATCTATGTGGCTGGTAGGATTCACTATAGCAGAGGCCAGACAATAGCACTGAATCACATCCAGATGCTATGAAACCAGAACAGCGAGCAGAAGGCCTTGGTTCACAAGGCAGTTAGGCCATGATTCATTTGGTGGTATGAAAGATTGGTGGTCACAAGGTATTGCTTAACCTGTATAACAAGAGATCAACAGTAGGTGAGAAGACGTACACCAACTGCCCCAATGGGAAGCCACTCTCCCTTCCCCATTTCTCATGTCTGAGCCAATTCTAGAAGACAAAATCCCTAATACTATAGGAAGTACAGTGTATTTCCCCAAAGTCCATCCCAAAAGGAACCTATGGTCACCTATCTGAAGAACTGTATACTGGGGAAAAGAAATACTAAGATCTTTTAGTTGTTGGATAAAGGTTGAACTTGTTAGTGATATGAAGGATAGAAAAAATGCTCATGAATTTCCAAGTTAGACTAAGGATGTATGGGGCCAGTTAATAAGGTCCTCAGACTAGGAGGAGTCTTCATTAGTCCAAGGAGCCTCTGGTACCACACTGTGTTAGTCCTTGACGCCTAAGTGTGAACATATACTTGGAAACACTTTTTTCCAAATTCTGGAGATTAAGTTGTAAAGCATATGAAGTAGGTGGCCAGGATGGCTTGAATAGTTCACCAGAGTAGCCACATGCTATGGTTCCCCAGGATGCCCCAGTGGTTACTCCTTTCTCACAACTAAAGGAGAGCACTAGTGAAGTGAGCACACAGCCTGCATGAAGAGCTGGTGGGGGAAGATTGATGGTAGGGGATACATGAAGCTGGGTTCCATGCTGTCCATGGGGATGGTGGAATTTAGCAAAGCAGAGAGACCTGGCACTAGCATTTAATCACATCCACATTGCCTCTGAGGGTTGCCATAAAGAGCCACAAAGCCAGAATGACAAACACAGGGCTACTAGACCATGGCCCACGAAGCAGTGACAAAGCTGGGTGGTCAACCACCTTGAGGGTGCTGGAGGAGGGGGTGCAGAATATAAAGCTGGATAAAGGTAAAAATGATCACTTGGCTTATCAAACTAAAGGGGATAAAGGGCAGAGGAGCAGAAGACTGAGACCAGCTGCCCCACTGGAAAGCCTTACCCCTGGTGCAGTTATCATGCCTGATTTTGTACTAGCTAAGGCCCCTTGGGGAAGGACCCCACGATACCATGACAAGTACACAGAGTAGTGATTCCATAAGTTATTCCCCAAAGGCATCTACAGTCACTTATCTGAGAAACTCCATCCTGTGGAAAGGAAACTACTCAGATAATTCAATAGTTGTTGGGTACAGGATCAGATACATTACTGATATGAAGGACCTAAAACACTCCTGGCTTTCCTATTAGGAAAGCTATTAACTGCCCCTCTATTAGAGTAAGGAATAATTAATAAAGGCCCCTCCCAAGTTAGTCTTGCTAGGTCCAAGGAGTCTGGACGCACCCTGTGGTCATCTCCCATTACACCAGAAGGCCTGAGAGGGTTGGACCTACTTGGCGATTGTTCAAGCCCTCATGTTGCCTCCTGATACGTGGACTCCATTATAAAGGTGGGAAAGACCCACCTTTCAAGGTGCAAGTCCAGGAAACCACATCCTGTATAAGACAAAAAACAATTACTGCCAGATACGGGTGAATGGCACATAACTATTGTTTCCTGGAAGCCTTAAAGGATATGGGAAGTGGGGTCCCTGTCAATCGTGTCCCTATTTAATGTACACGTATAGCGTCTGCAACTCCATGGTGGCTGATGGCTAAGCCTAACAACAGGCACCAAAGGAACACGCATTACGATCGTATGCCACAGAGCCTAAAGGCTGCCGGCCTGACTTTCCGGAGCAGGGCATCTCGTCCAGAGCTGGGGCATCAGCTTTGGCACCGTTGACACCTACTGTCTGGAACAGTGCCTGCATACTGCAAACCAACAGCCACTGCGGGATGCCACCAAGAGGTAGCTCCTGAGAGTATTCCGTGCATGAGGGTGAAGGTGGGAGTGGCCGCTCGTATCCCTTTAGGGATTTACTTCGGGACTTATGCTTTCCCTTGCTGCAACCTTAGAAGTACTGGTTTCTAGCAGGGACGGAAAGTGGATAATGTTCCCACCAACGGACACACTTTCCACCAAACAAAGTGTAAATACCGCTTGATCCTGTAGAATCAACAGGCAAAGAAAGCAACAGCAAGATGACTGACTCGAGCTGCTGTGAGGGGCCAGGGCTGCTTCTACATAATCCGAGCGTGAGGGAGCCTGTTTGGGATCCACTGGGCACCTCTTGTTTCTTCCATGCCAGTGATAACAGGAAGTTTAGAAACCATGACCTGTCAAGAGATTGGTAACCAGGACTTAGACTACTTAGGAATGAATGTGCCTGAGTTACCCTTCTGGGCAGATCATTTAAACCATACAAGTGAGGTCTGAGTGAGAGAAATCTGCTGTCTTGAAAATGCTTACATACTTTGTACCAATAGCTACTACTTGATGCCGCCAATTAAGTACTCTGGCAAGACTGAAATAAGGACTGAAAATAGTCAACAACATGGATATACATTATAATTAAGGATTTGCCAGAATCTTATACCGCAAATAAAATGGTGGTTTTAGAAAATAATCATCAATGTCTTCTCTTGTGAAAAAAGGAGACACAACCAGACACAACATGCCTTCTGATTGAAGTGCACGGCAGTTCTGAATTCAGATATGCCGCATTCTGGGCTCATTCACCTGCCCTGAGTCTGACTCCAGCGCCTCTAACACTGGTTGGTACTTTTTCTGCCATCTGGGGAGAAAGGTTGCTGCTGCTTCAGCCACGGCCACATAATGTGGTACTTGCAAGGACTGCACCCTGAGGCTTCGGGTTTCTCACGGCCTTGCCTTACGGTGCGTCCCTCTGAGAATGTTCGACCATTGAAGGCCCTCTGAATGCACATCTGATGCGTGGGGGGGAGTTAACAGTCCCTGGGCAGTTTTGCAGGGGCAGAAAGGAGCTGGTGGATAAATTATTCTTTCTCACTCAAAGGGATTTGGGGGTGGAAATAACTTCCTTGGCCTCTAGAAAGACTTTTGGGCAAACTGAGAAATCATCTGGTCAAGAAGCTATGGCCAACTCAGAAACATACTTTGTCATTTGCCATCTCTCCTTCCCTGCTTTTTCCCCTCCTGTTTTTCTTGAGATGGGACTTTGTGACAATAAAGTATCAGTAAACATTTTTGCCTCAGGCTCCAATTCCCAGTCTTCCTGGCCTAAAATAGTCCCCTATTTACTATTCTTGCCAAAATACAGATTTGAATCTGAAGTGTCTAGACCTAATTTTCAATTTATAGAAAATGCCAGGGACAGAACATGATAAATGACACCATGGGAATAAAATCTGCAAAACCTGGATTCTGGAACCATTTACAGAGGAGGTTATCTAGTTTCCAGGAGCTAATAGTTAAAAGAAACAGTGGGTTTAGATTTGGATCCTGATTGAACTTAAAGGCTTCAAAGATATTAGGGCAACTCTTTTTTATACACATGAATTGTTTATATTCATAAGTATTTATTAATCTTTAGAGTTATGTCATATAGTGCACTTCATAAAAGAATATTTAGAGCAGGTCAAAAATATGGGGGTGAAAAATCAAAGATCAGGTGGTAATTGACTTTTTAGTGAGGAGGAGTCTCAGGCTTCAGTGTTTGGAAAAATATACAGACGTGGTAAGACGTACAATATGCAGAAAGGTGACCTGTTGAAGGTTTGAGGAAATGAAGATCTTAAAAACAACTCTAAGGTCCTCAGAAGTGATCAACTCAGATGATGCTATGTGAATTATGTATCATCATGTCAGGTCCAATTCCTGCCAAGCCTGTGAATGAGTTTTGTCCACATATCCTGTCCTCAACAGTCCTGCTCAGCTCCTGCAGACTCAGGCCTATGATTTCTTCTGCGGAGTCAGTCCATCTCCTAGTTGGTCTTCCTCTTTCCCTGTTGCCTTCTATTTTTTCCAACATCACTGTCTTTTCCAAGGAACCCTTCCCATAAGGTACCCGAAGTAGAGCAGCTTCAGTTTTATCGCTTTCGCCTCCGGTGACGTTTCAGGCTTAATGTGCTCTGGGACCCGCTTGTCCGTCTTTCTGGGGGCCCGGGGTATCTGTTAAGCTCCCCACCACCATATTTCACATGAGTCCTTCCCCCTCACCAGCCTTCTTCACCGCCCTGCTTTCACACCCGTACATAGTAACTGGGAATCGAGCGTGTGGGTGGCCTTGGCCTTGGTCTCTGTGACGCGTCTTTGCCCTTGAAGACCTTTCCTAATTCTTCCACTGCCCGTCTGAGCCTCGGCCTTCTCTTGCTTCTGTGGCTGCAGCCTCCATTTGAACTGATGACCGCACCAAGGCAGGCCAAGCCTTTCACAGTTTCAGTCTCCTTTGTCTAGGCTGAAGCTGTGCTTCTTCCGTAGCCACGGTCTCTGTCTTCACGTTCAAATGCAGTCCTGCTCTGGCACTTTCTTCTTTCACTTTCATCAGCAGTCCTTTCGAATCACGGCTACTTGCTGCCGGGAAGAGGCTCTCGTCGGCATGTCTTAAGTTATTGATATTTTTCCCACCGATTTTTACTTCTTCCTCCGAGTCCAATCTGCTTTTTTGTGCATGTTCTGTGTACAGATTAAACAAATAGGGAGGTAAATGCACCTCTGTCTGGCAGCTGTGCCTGTGGGAAGCCACGCTGTCTCGATATTGTCCTGACAGGGGCTCCCTGTCCACCACACAGGCTGCCCTTCAGGACAACCGAGTGCTGGGGGGCGCCCGGGCCTTTCAGAGCAACCCGGAGCTTTCAGGACCCACCAAGTCGAAGGCTTTACTGTAGCCTGGAAAGCACGGGCTCACCTGCTCCGGAAATTCTCTGGAGCTCTCCCCTATCCGACAAATGCTCGCAGTTAGATCTCAAGTGGCTCTTCCTCTTCTGCCTCCAGTTGGAACATCAGCCATCTCTTGCTGCATGTGAGGTAGAGGCCTCTGTCACATCACCCTGAGCATCACTTTACTTGTGTGGGGAAGCAGAGCAATGGTCCTATAGTTACTGCACTCCTTGGCATCTTTCTTGAAAATCGGGGTGTATATCAAACATTTCTAGTCTGCAGGCAACTGTTTTATTTTTCATATTTGTTGACATGTTCTTGTTAGGATTTTGACATTCAGTCTCTGAGGCTGATGATGGTACCTCTTGCTAAAATAAAGGTCAAGTTGAGAGAAAGAAGTTTTATTCTGTCCTGGAGCTTGAGACTCCTGCAGCTCACTCGGGTAGAATTGGGCACTGGCAACTAGAGTCTGGACAGAAGCCGAGGTGGAGAAGAACCCCTGCAGATGATAAAGTAGCACAAGGTGGTTAGCGATGGCGCTTACCCGGTGACTGTTTCAGACCCTGCTTTGGGGAGAACTTAAAGTTTATTGGGAACACAGCAGGAGCGAGGAGTAGTGGGACATGAGAGACAACACAAGCATGCGTTATTGAGTTGGTCACTGCTACAGGTGGCTGATCACACTGTCCCATGGGAACTTCAGGAAAGGCCTCAGAACTGCCCACCAGGGAAAGAAAGGGGAAAGCATCCACCCAGAAGGCTTCATTGCCCTGTTGCTCACATGTAAGTCCACGGCTTTGTGGGTTATATTTGCATAAGTGCTGAGCGAATTCCCACAGGCATCTCTCTCCGTGGCAGTGTCAGAAGCCCCAGGACAGGATGCTAGTGGCGTGAGATGACACTGGATTGCTCTTGGATGAAACAGGTTCTTGTAGGAATGGCTTAAAGGAGAGGCAAGGTCAAAAAGCTTGAAGTGGTACACGAACATTTCCAATCTGCTCCAGGGGAGTCTATAGAGAAGAAAATACAGTTGAGCCCCTGGGGAACATCAACTTCTAAGGGACAGGTAAGCAAGGTTCCCAGAGGAAGGCCTTAAGGATTAATAGTAAAGAGTAAAAGTTACCACAAAAGAGTTTTCCAAAGGAGGAATTAGAAAAGTGGTATGAAATATAGCAAAAACCAAACAAGGTCGATTATGACCAATAAATTTGGGGGAAAGTTATTAGCTAAAGTGTATTTCCTGGGATGAAAATAATAAAAGGAAGGCCACAACATACTAAGCAGTAAATGGATTGTGATGTGTAGACTGGTGCCATTGGCATGTCTGTATATGTCTATCATATGTGTACACTACTGTATTAATGTATGTGTTTCTAAACATTTCTAAAAGATTAGTGACAAAATACTTTTTCATAATACAAAACTTTACAGAAAATAAAAATATCAATTTATGTGTAAAAGTGCTCTATTTTTTAAAGGTTTTAAACACTCGATGATACTTGGAAGATTTAAGTTTAGTTTGTTTTGATTTGTGGTTTTAAGGATTGTCATAGCTGAGAAAGATGTTTTACAAAGACTGGTGGCTCCAAATGAAGGACCTTCACTGTTTACTGTTATTAAATTGTGAACTTCATCATTTAGTTCCATCTACCAATTATGTAAAACTCTTTGTTTTTGAGACTCTTCTGTAAAATTCCCACCTTCTCTGATGCCAATCACTTGTTGTAAACTAATTGGAAGGTGTTATATTTCTTCAGTTTCAACCAATTAGCCCAAACCAGCTGAAATTGTTTGAAAACAGAACCTTCTAATCTGTTCAAAGCTCTCCCAGGTTTTAGTATGCAGACATGGGAGACGTTAGACACCTTTTCCAGAACAAAATATCAACATTGGAAACATGTCAAAATGTGCTTTTATAATATTCTGTCCATAGCACGTATTTTTCCAAAAGCAGAGTACCCCTTTCTCATGGCTATAACTTCATTTTACCTCCCCAAGGGAGCATCCTACTCTCAAGGTGAGCAAATGTGGAACATTGATGTTTTTAAGACATGCGTAACTCAGCCTCTATTTTTCCCCCTTTTGCGGTAGGGAGCGATACATCATTTCATACCACAGAGACCTTTGGTTCTTGTAAATTATAATAAAGAGTTGGCTCTTGTTTAAAGGTCTTGTTTCCATGAAATGAGTCCCATCGATGAACCCTCTTGGCGCTGTGCACACGTTCCCCTCTCCCTCCCGGCAGCTCCCCGTTTGTGAAAGGTGAGATAGATGAATTGCATGTGCTGCGAGACATCTATAAACCTGCTCTGTAACAACAGTGGGCACACTTATCTTTTCCATGAAGGGGTCATTTAATGTTCAATGTGGCTCACAAAAGTAATTTTCAGTGTACATCATTTTTGAAATAGAACCTGGCAGATACTACAGTCTGAGACATGTTCAAAATATTTATACTTTCATCCGACTGTATAGCGACCTCCCACACTATGTAATTTGTTCTAAACCTTGTATTTTCAGATCTTCAGTATTTTCCGTGCATCTGCCAATACTAGTTGGTGACAACAAAATACATTTGGCTTGTTCTATTGTTTCCAGCGTATTCTGGAAATTTCTATTGTGGTAGGAAGAGCCGTGAGTTTCCCCATGGATAAATGAATCTTTATCTTTCACTCCTAATCATTTATTGCTAAATTTAGTGAAATCTTATGGAGTGTCAGAATAGAATAGCATAACTCTCCAGAGCATGGGCAGAACTGTAGAATTTCTCTTATGTGTTCTGTGTGCTTAGTATGGATTTATCAGGATTAGCAAGACTTCAAAACTAACATTAACCTGTCGAGTCACTGTATACACTTCAGAAAAGGAGTTTTTCTGCTATGAATGACAAACATTACCCTAATAGTCTTGATCGTTTCAATGTAAGAATCTGGCAGATTTCTTGAACTGATTATGTTATATCTCATAACATGTCTAGTGAAGAATCATACTAGGAGTAGAAACTGTCAGCTTTTCAACACTTATTCTCCTGTTCTGTATTAGTTCCTTCAACCTGTAGTTTCACTGTTGCAGTCTAATTCGCATGCTCCCCATGTTATAAGGATTTTTTACTTAAAACAAATTAAAATCCACCAATCCACTTAGGGCAGCACATTGTGGAGTGAAGGCAGAGCCATGACTAACGAGCCTTGGTCAGCACCTCCAGGCTGGAAAGCTCCCTCTCTGCCCAAGCCTCAGGTGCCCCAGGTGTCCATGACATCCAATGCACAGATGAGCAGGGCCCAACCTGTGTGTCCAGTGTCCTTATCAGAATTTACCAACATTAATGTGAGTTTTTATTAGGGTAGATTATGGGTACGTGTATCTCAATATGGAGTCTGCTGATATAATGAACAAATACTTTAAGGGACTGATCTGTAAGGAAATCCGTAACAATAAGAAAACAAGAAATTGAGGGAAGTTTTTATGTTTTTAGATGGGTGAGAGGAGTTTTGGGTTAAGAGAAAGAAACTGTTGAAAGTACAGGAGGAAGAGATAACTGATAAAATAGGTCACAGAGAAAGAAGGGAAAGCCTAGGACTTACGAACACAAGGAGGAATTAACCTTCTACCTCAGAGGAGACCATGTCCTGCCAAGGAAAGAAGTGTAAGGAAGAGGGTGCAGATCCTAAGTAACTTTGGGGATGAAGGTGGAGACCTGGCAGGGTTCACACTTGAGATATTTTCTCAGCAGCTGGAGGCAGGGACATGAGCTCAAAGAAAGAACAAAAGGTTCGTGGAAAGACGAAAATTTGCAATGGCTGCTGTCATATGTAATGAGAGAATTAATGAAGGGGACAGTTAGTTTTTAATTACAAAATATCTACTTTGTCCCTCACCTAAGAACTGTGTTTATGAAAACAAAAAAGTTAAAGTAGCAGAGGGATCCTACAACTAACAGAATGGCAGAGTAAGGCTCTGAGATCCATACGGTAAACGAGTGCCCCAAATACCCAAATATGGACAAGGAATGCAAGACACGTCGTCTATCTTTCAATGAGAAGATACAGACTTCTAGAGCTTAAGAAAAACTGTCAAGTGCCTACCAATTGGGTTAAATATACATTTAAAGCCATCAGAGATTCTTGAACTATTGCTTTTTCTAGTCACATCATATAACAATTCATTCTTCATAATGCAGGTTTAGCATTAGTGCCATCATCACTAGAGACATGCTGCTTCAATCAAAGGTTCCCAGAGCTTTTGTGCTTAGTCATACCACAGACAATAACTTTTCAATCAGACACAACTGCAGGAAACTTGATCCCCAGCCACGAGGACCCATTTACATAATGAAATATCTTCCTCTTCCAATGACCAGATACTTGTTTCCTACAGTGTGACTTAATGTGTTGCTTTTTAAAGTGATCTCTAAAAAGGCTTATTTATAGTGATATTTAAAATAGAATACTACTCGGCCATAAAAAAGGAAATCTGACCTTTTGAGACAGCACGGATAAACCTGGAGAGTATCACGCTAAGTGAAAAGAGCCAGTCAGAGACAGAGAAATACCATATGATTTCACTTATGTGTGGAATCTAATGAACTAAACTAACAAACAAAATAGAAACGGAATCATAGGTACAGAGAACAGACTGCCAGCTGTCAAAGGGGAGGGGGGTTTCAGCGCTGGGTAAAAAAGGTGAAAGAATTAAAGCAAAAAAAAAAACCCTCATAGACACAACAGCATGGTGATTACCATTCGGAAAGGGGGTGGGGGAGGTAGGAGAGAGTAAAGGGGGGTAAATGGTGATGGTAAGAGACTTAACTTTAGGTGATGAACACACAGTAGAATAAAATAAAATTAATTAAAATTTGGTTGTGAAGACATAGGGCATACCCCAAGGTGTAATTAATGAACTGGTGTTACTGTGTGTGTGTGTACAACTGCTCACTATCTTTGCCAGTTGTCAGGCAGGTGACCTCCGTCGTAGTCCTGAACAGTCTTTCCTGGTTAATGCATCTTTTCTACATGGCACTTTCCTAAAAATATATTTTTATTGATTTTAGAGAGAGAAGGGAAAAAGAGAAACATCAGTGAGAGAGAAACATTGATCAGCTGCCTCCTGCATGCCCCCTACTGGGAAATGAGCACAAAACCCAGGCATGTGTCCCAAGCTGTAATTGAACTGGAGACCTCTTAGTGCATGAGACCATGCTCAACCAACTGAGCCACACTGGCCATCGCCCCATATGGCACTTTGTGTTCAAAATAAAACACCTGAGACTGCACCAAAATGTGAGTCATTATAGCTCAGTCATTGCAAAGCTCAAAGTCATTGTAAAGTCTCATAATTTGATTCCATCTTCTCTGAGGGATGAGTTTTTGAAGGAAAAATTCTGATAGCTGGGCATATATCATGTGTTCTTCATCACACACAGTCCTGACAGCATACTGCGTGGCACATGGTTAATTTTCATCAAATAGTCACTGGTGTCGTAGGGTCAGATGATGAATGTGTGAATGTTCTCTGCCTCCTGCACTCCCTGTCTCATCTCTGCCATTTCTCAAGCTTCTGGGCTTCCTTCAGATTTGGGTAATCAGCTAGAGGAAAACACGAGAATTAGAAAAGTTGTGTTTGTAACAGAATTAGTGAGTTTACTGCCAACAGAGGGAAATTATTGCAGCTGTTTAAAGGAAAATAAATACTTGGATGAGTGTGAGTGAATCTGAAGGCTGAACAGAGTTAGGGAGGACCGCCTCCTGTGCGGGATGGTTAAGGGCATCACATGTCTCACTGAACAAAAGACCTCAGTTTACTCTGAGATTTTATTGTTTTAAGAAACCAAAGTTGGATAAAGGAGCTATGGTACCTATATACAACAGAATACTACTAGGCCATAAGGAAAGATGAAATATTGCCATTTGCAAAAACATGGATGGACCTTGAGAGCATCGTGCTAAGTCAAATAAGTCAGAAAAAGTTAAGAACCATATGATTTCACTCATATGTGGGATATAAAACTGAAAGCAACAAATGAACAAACAAGGCAAACAAAACTCATAGACACAACAGTATGATGGTCACCAGAGGGAGGGGGTGGGGGTAGTAAAGGGTAAAGGGGGTCAAATATATGGTAATGGAAGAAGACTTTACTTTGGGTGGTGGAACACAATGCAATATACACATGATGTATCATAGTTGTACATTTGAAACCTACATGATCTTATTAACCAATGTAAACGCAGTAAATTTAATTTAAAGAATAAATTTCAAAAAGGGAAATCAGCCCTAGCTGGTTCGGCTCAGTGGTTAGAGAGTTGGCCTGCAGACTGAAGGGTCCCAGGTTCGATTCTGGCCAAGCAGGCTTGGGCATCGGTCGGGGTGTGAGAGGGAGGCAACTACTCGATGTGTCTCTCTCGCATCGATGTTTCTGTTTGTCTCTCTCTTCTTTCCACTCTCTCTGAAAAAGTAATCAAAAAAACATCCTTGGGTGAGGATTTAAAAAATATTTTAAAAAAAGGAAATCAAAATATGTGTTGTGATTGTTAGACTTTGTTCTTTTAAAGAGACTCCAGGACCCCCCAAGACCTAGGTTATCTTTGAGGCTGCACTACAATCACCTGATAGCACTATACACTTGACACATATTCTTTCAATTCTCTACAACTCTGAGGTTTGTGCTTAGGTGGGAAATCTCAGGTTTTCAGTTGACTTGCCCCAAATCCTTACTATAGGCAGCAGGTCGTAAGAGGCATGCCCAGGGTTGTGAAGAAGAGGAAAGATTTCTCCACAGTTTAGATTCTCTGACTGGGCCTGAGAGTTAAACTGTCAAAAGACAGATTAATAGGAGAAAAGCTTAAAAACCTCATTTGATAGTATTTTTACATGTATATGGAGGTCATTACTCATAAGAAAGGAAGACCTAAGAAGCAAGTAGGTTTGAGACCTTATATACCAGTTTAACAAAAAGTGATAAACTGTAGACAAAAAAAGGGGGGCATGGGCTAGGGACAATACATTGTAGAAAAGTGATCAGAAAATATATGGAGAAAACTCATGGAAGATAAAGGCTATTTTCATAGGTTTGTTTGTACAGATTCATCTTGATGTTGACTCTTTGCCTCCAGTGATAAGAATGTTCTCTTCCTGGCACAGGGAGGATACCTTTCTCACATGAAAGTTTACTCCCTGCTTCTAGGTAGAAAGGAGAAGCTCAGAGAGCTCTTCCTGCATCTGCTTTTTCTCAAGTGCCTTCAGTTCAAAATGCAAGCTGGCATGTTTTGGGGTGACATTTTTCATCCCCTTCAGTTGTCTCGAGATAGGCCTGTAATGCTATGAATTTTCCTCTCAGGACTGCTTTCGCCGTGTCCCATAGATTTTGGGTTGTTGTCTGTTCATTTTTGTTGCTTTCCATGAAGTGTTTGATTTTCTTCCTTGATCTCATTGGTAACCCACTCATTGTTTAATAACATGCTATTTAGCCTCCATGTGTTTGAATATTTTTGAGTTTTTTTTATAGTGGTTGATTTCTAGTTTCATGGCATTGTGATCTGAGAAGATGCTTGGTATGATTTCAGTCTTCTTATATTTGTAGAGACTTGCCTTGTGCCCTAACACGTGGTCTATTTTTGAGAATGTTCCATGTGCACTTGAGAAGAATGAGTATTCTTCTGCTTTGGGGTGAAATGTTCTTTAAATGTCAATTAAATCCATTAGGTCTAGTGAGTCATTTAAAGTCTGCGTTTCCCTGTTGATTTTTTGTCTTGATGATCTGTCCAATGCTGACAGTGGAGTGTTAAAGTTCCCCACTATGATTGTGTTGCTATCAATCTCCCCCTTAAAGTCCCCTGAGAAATTTTTTATGTATTTAGGTGCTCTTATATTGGGTGCATAAATGTTTATAAGGGTTATTTCCTCCTATTGGATTGATCCCTTTAGTATTATGTAGTGACCATCTTTGTCTCTTGTTATGGTCTTTATTTTGAAGTCTGTTTTGTCAGAAATAAGAATTGCTAGTCCAGCTTTCTTTTCCTTTCCATTTGCATGGAATATTTTACTCCATCCCTTCACTTTTAGCCTGTGTGAGTATTTTACTCTTAGGTGTGTCTCTTGTAGACAGCATATATTTGGGTCCTGTTTTCTTATCCATTCAGCTACCCTATGTCTTTTGATTGGACCATTTATTCTGTTCACATTTAAGGTTACTATTGATAGCAACTTATTTAATGCCATTTTTCCCCTTTATGCTGATGTACCTTTCTCTCACTATTCCTTTTTCTTAAAGCAATCCTTTTAGCATTTCTTGCAAAGCTGGTTTGGTGGTACTGAACTCCTTTAGCCTTTTTTTGTCTGGGAAGCTCTTTATTTCACCTTCAATTTTAAATGCTAGCCTTGCTGGATAAAGCAATCTTGGTTGCATGTTCTTGCTTTTCATTACTTGGAGAACTTCATGCCACTCCCTTCTGGCCTGAAGAGTTTCTATTGAGAAATCAGCTGTCAGCCTTATGGGGGTTCCCTTGTAGATCACTGCTTGTCTCTCTCTTGCAGCCCTTAATATTTTCTCTTTGTCCTTGACACTTGCCATTTTAATTATGATGTGTCTTTGAGTGGTTCTCTTTGGGTCCCTCTTGTTTGGAACCCTCTGTGCTTCCTGAACTTGTGTGGCTTTCTCCTTCACCAGCCTGGGGAAGTTTTCTATCATTATTTCCTCCACCAAGTTCTCTATCCCTTTCTCTCTTTCCTCCCCCTCTGGCACTCCTATAATGCGAATATTGTTTTGATTTATGTTGTCCCAAAGTTCCCTTAGGCTGCCCTCATGCTTTTTAAATGTTTTTTCTTTTTGCAGCTCTGATTGAGTGATTTTTTTCTACCTTGTATTCTAAGTCATTTATTCTAGCCTCTGCTTCATTGAGCCTGCTTTTAATTCCTTCCAGTGCATTCTTGATATCAGATACAGCATTCTTTATCTCTGTCTGAGTTTTGTTTATGGTATGTATCTCCTTTTTCATATTTTCACTAAGGTCCTCAATCTTATCATCTAGTGTCTTTTTAAGTTCCTTGAACATCATCATCAATACTCTGAACTCTGTTTCTGATAAGTTGTTAACTCCATCTCATCAGTCTTTTTCTGGCAATTTTTCCTTTTCTTTAATTTGGGGGTTGTTTCTTTGTCTTCCCTATTTTGGTAGGTCTTAGTGTTTGTATCTATATATTAGATATATTTGCTCTCTCTGTCTTGTGGGATGGGATTTTGTCTCATGAGTCCAGTGGAGCCCAGAGGTGTGTTTTCCTTATACTTCTGAGCTCTTTCTTCTAGGCGTGTCCCTTTTGTGGTTTCTTTATGTTCTCCTATAGTGGTTGGGTCTAGATTATTGTTGATCAGTCCTTGGGAGGACCCTCCTCTCAGGTTGGCTAAGTGTGTCTCAGTCCCAACCTCGTCATGTAAGCTGCTGTATGGGTGCTGGCAAAGCAGGACAATACACAACTAAACTTCCAGGAAACAAGAGGTATCTTACGAAATATGTTGACAGTCACAATGAAAACAACCCACATGAAAATAGAACTGGGAGAGTGAAGGGAGAACACACACACACACACACAAAGCTTAAAAGAAAGAGAGAGAGAGAGAGAGAGAGAGAGAGAGAGAGAGAGAAGTGATGCTTAGAGAGATGTATATTGTTGTTAATAGTGGTGAAAATTTAGAAAATAATAAACTAAAATGTGAAAAATAGAGAAGCTACTGGGAGATAACAGAAGCAGAGAAAAGATTCTGAAAGAAGGGCCAGCAAAAAATTAAGGGAGAGAATAGGAATAGGATAATAGTTGAAAATGAGAAAACAAAAATACAATAAAGAGAATAAGAGAAACTAACAACCGAACAAAAAGACAGGATGACAGAAGGGAGGATAACAAAAGAACAAAAGAAAAGTAGAAAAAGAAAAGAAAAAAAAAAGGAAAGAGAAAAAAAGTTATGCCAATGGATCGAGAGGAGAGAGATAAAGCTCAGGCAGGGAGGGAATCCGGTAAGAGGTTTGGGGGAAACTATAGAGGAAAACAATGAACTTGGTTATAATGATAAAGTCCCAGTCATTAAGCAGGGATATCAAGAAAGTCTTGATAGTAGAAGCGAGGATAAAACAAAAAAAGCAAATAAACAAAACAAAACTAAAAACAAGCAAAGCAAGACAAAATTCTTTTATAAAAAAGAAAAAAATTTAGCTAAAATAAATTTTTTTTAATTAAAAAAAAATTATTATAAAATTTAAAAAGGAAGAAAAAACAAATTTTCTCCCCTTTCTCTTCTTCCTAAGGAAAAATGAGAAAAAACAAACAAACACACAAACAAAACAAACAAAAAAAAAACAGGAAAAAACCAAAACCAAAACAAAACAAAAAGAAGAAAAAAAGACAATCAGTGGGTTTCTTCCAGGCAGCTTATGTTGTCTGCAGCTCACTGTTTTGTGTGCTGATTTCCGTTCTCCTGGGAGGTGCTTGTGTATCAGCCAGTGTGAGGAGCCGTCTAGGTTTGGCTCTGGTGTCCTTAGGTATATGGTTGATGTGAGTCCCTCCGTGGGCCACCTCCTCTTATCAGCTATTTTGCAACCTTGTAGTTGCCTGGTCTTACTCCAGAGTCTTCTGTAGAGTCTTTAGGGTGCAGGGTGGCTAGTTAGCCCAGGGTATCACTCCCCTTAGAGGTGTCGCTGTCAGGCGCTCACTCTGCGGGAGTTAGTCTCTGCTCCACAGCCAGCTCCTCAGTCCCTACCCTGTCCTCTGATTCTAGTTCCCCAGGCTCTGGCCTGCTGCAGCTTCAGATTGATTTCAGCCTGTTGCCTTTTCTGTATGGGCCGTTTCAGCAGCCTCGGCTCAGTGGGTTCGATTAAAAACATTCTGGTGGGCCCTTTGCCTGCCCAGCCCCCAGCAGGGGTCTTCAGTGTTTCCTCCAGCTCCCAAACAATAGTCCCCTAGAATCTTATTCTTGTGATGCCCTCCTGTGAGCTGCTCTCCTTCCCCCTCAGGACTGTGCCCTGCAGGGTATCTGGGGCCTCAGTGAGCGGGACCCGCCCCTTTCCTGCTGGGGGCGGGGCTCATGGCTGTGGGCGAGGCTGGCAGGCTCCGCCCCTCCCTGCTCAGCTCTGGTTGGCTGGTGGCTCCAGGCCCGCCCCTCAGACCGTCCACTGTGCAGCCCCCAATCCCAGCCTCCGCTGGTCTGTCCCCCAGTGCACGCTGGGAAGGTGGGAGCCAGTTCCGGGATCAACTCACAAATGCACAAAGCAACACACGGGCAGAGAGTCCCCCTGAGAGGTCCCGCCGCCTGCGCACCAAGGCACCGAGCGGGAGGGGACCCAAAGTCAGCTCCACGCAGCTTCCCGCACCGCTGGTCTCAGCAAAGCTGGAGCGGCTTCATGCACCCCTCAGGGCTGATAGCAGATCCCAGCCTCTCCCACCGGGAGCTCAGGGCAGGAGGACACCCTCAGGGCTGGTCCCAGATCCCACCTCTCCCCACCGGAGCTCAGGGCGGGAGGGCTCCTCCCCTCCCCTCCCCCGTGCCACGCAGGCTCAGTGCTTCCTGGGGCTCAACACGATGCCCCACAGGGAGGCAGAGGGTCCCCGTGTGCGGCTGCTCAGGGTAGTCCTCTGGTCCCTCACCACTCGGTGCCACACACTTTGGGACAGCCTTCCCTATGGTCAGCACCCCGAGCACTAGATGCCAGTTGCAGCTGCCACTAGAGGCTTTGTTTCCCAGGAAGGCGCCGGCCGCCATCAGAGGCTTGTTTCCCAGGAAGGCGCCGGCCGCCATCAGAGGCTTGTTTCCCAGGAAGGCGCCGGCCGCCATCAGAGGCTTGTTTCCCAGGAAGGCGCCGGCCGCCATCAGAGGCTTGTTTCCTAGGAAGGCGCCGGCCGCCATCAGAGGCTTGTTTCCCAGGAAGGCGCCGGCTGCCATCAGAGGCTCTGTTTCCTAGGAAGGCACCGACCTCTCCAGGACTCACCGCTATCCTGGGTCCCTCTGCCCTGTGCGCGGGGCGCTCCTTCCCCTCTCTGCTCCGGGTGCGGGATCCCCGCTTTTGGAGGCCGTCCACACCCCAAGGGGAGGAAGCTTTGCAGCCTCCAGGCCTCGGGGCTCAGAGCCCAGCACAGGCTTCAGGGGGACTCCCCCTTCCTACGCCCCCTCTCTTACCGGACTCCGTGATGTCTCTTCAGCGCTCCCCACTTGCACTCCGTCCACTCAGGTATGTGTCTCTAGTTTTTCAAGCAGGATTGTAGGAGGAAATCGAGTCCTTGGCTGGGAGGGGGGCACTGCTGCTCTCCCCGGGCCGCCAGCTTCCCTCTCCCCCTTCAGGTGTCTCGAGCCAAACACTGTTCTTATAACCATTATCCGATTCTGCCTCCTTATCTCTTAAGATAAAGAACCAAATTGGCATAATATCACCAGAGGAAAATAATGGCAAACAAGTCAAAATGTTAACATGTTGGAGGGAGAGGAAGGGGCAGAGGTTAAAAACTGCTTAGAGATGGACCACATGTCAGAAGTCACCGGGCAGGGGCTATGGGCAGGCACGGGGTCCTAGAGAACAGGGGAGGGTCAACTAGAACTCTAATTAAGCAGAAGGAGAAAGGGGGTAGCAAGTATTTGGTGAAGGTTTAATGAGCAGAAAACCCTGGGGGTACGTTTTCTATTTTCATGAGTCTCAAGATATTTCCTAACTTCCCTTGTGATTTCTTCTCTGATTCATTAAGATCGGTGTTGCCTAATGTCCACTTACTGTGTTTCTTCAAGCTTTTCTTCTGTGTTCTAGTTTTATTCCATTGTGATAAGACATTTTGTATGATTTTTGTCCCTTATAATTTATTAAGGCTTGTTTTGCAGCCTAACATATGGTCTATCATGAAGAAAGTTTCTTGTAAACTTGAAAAAAAATGTATGTTCTTTTGTTGGGTGGAACGTTCTGTATAGGTCAGGAGAAACTGGTCTGTAGGGTACAAGTCCTCTATTTCCTTATTGGTCTTCTTATTATTTTATCTGTTATAGAAAGTGCAGTATTAAAGTCCTCTCTTATTGTAGAGCCATCTATTTCTCCCTTCAAATCTGTCAGTGTTTACTTCCTATATTTAGGAGCTCTGATGTCTGGTGCATATGTTTATAATCATTGTATTTTCTTAGTGAATTATTCCTTTTATCATTGCATAATGTCCTTTTTTGTTTCTTGTAACAGTTTCTGGCTTAGATCATCTTGTCTGGTATTACTATAGCCATCTCTACTCTTTTGGTACTGCTTGCATGACATCTTTTTTTTCAACCTATGCATGCCCTTTGATCTAAAGTGAGTCTCAGGCTCCAAGTGTCAGGATTTTAGAAGTCGCTACTTCATCCTAACAAGTGAAAAGCTAAATACTGAAAGAATCAACAACTCTTTTTGGATCCATAAAAGAGGGGAAGACACAGGGCAAACTGCTGTCTCCAAGATTTGAGAGACAGGAGAATACAGATAATCATGGTTTACCAAGGTCAAGACTCACAAGCAGAAACTGGGGGGAACAAGTGCTGAGCAGGAAAATCTGTACCATGTCCAGGGGGAGCTCAACCAGCTCAACCAAAGAGCTCAACCAGGTTCCTACAGTATATATTAGAGAAAAATTTCTCAGGCTTTACACTAGGGGATGAGGTGGCAGGGGAGGAACCATTTGAAAACATGCCAGAGTACTCTGTTCATCTTAACAAGGCTTGACCTCAGAGGAAACTATAATCAGAGCCTGGCCTGCTAGAGTTTTATCAGAGCGTAACTGACCTGGGGAAGAAAAATACCTAACTCCAGGCCACTCTAGCCAAACAACCCCACCTAAGGGTGGAAAAACACTCTGACAAACATTTGTGAAATTTAATCAGAGGCTCCCTAAAAGACTGAAACCTAATCACAGCACTGTAGAACACTCCCCTGCCCTATCCCTCCCCACCTATACCTCACCACCACCTTACTAAAGGCTTATTCATAGCAGTTCCTTTTACCTGGTACATCACGTCTGGCTATCAAAAAAAGTTATATTGTGGTGATCATTTCACAATATATACAAATATCAAATTATATTGTACACCTGAAGCTAATATAATGTTATGTCAATAATACCTCAATTTTTAAAAAATCACAAAGCACCCCAAAGGCAAAAACCCCCACAATTTAAGAGACTGAGCAAGCATTAGAACCAAACATGGCAGGGATGTTGGAAATATTAGACTGGGAATTTAAAACAACTGATTAATATGTTAAGGATTCTAATATATGAAGAAGACAGCATACAAGAACAGATGAGCAATGTAAGTAGGAATAGAAACTCTAAGAAAAATCCTAAGGAAAAAAACAAATGAAATTCTAGAGAGAAAAAAGCAGAACACTAACAGAAGTGAAGGATGCCTTTGGACTTAGACTAGACATGGCTAAGGAAATAATCTCTGAGCTGAGGGATATATCAACAGAATCCTCAAACCAATTAGCAAAAACATAGGCTTTAAAAAAGAACCATGTCCCAGCCAGGTGGCTCAGTTGTTTGGAGTATCACCCCGTACACCAAAGAGGCTGGGGGTTCAATCCCCGACTGGGGCATGTATGGAAGGCAACCTATCGATGTTTCTCTCTCACATCGATGTTTCTCTCTCTCACTGCTCCTTTCCTCTCTAAAATCAGTAAAAACATATCCTTGGGTAAGGATTAAAAAATAACAGCCAGAATATCCAAGGACTGTGGGACAACTACAAAAAAAAAATGTAATATTTACATAATGGGAATATCAGAAAGAGAAGAAAAAGAAACAGAAGAAATATTTTAAACAATAATAATTGATACCCTCCCCCCCAGTTAATGTCAGACATCAAATCACAGATCTAGTAATCTCAGAACACCAAGCAGGATAAATACCAAAAACCCCCAAGCAAACTACACCTAGGAATATTACTTACAAACAATAGAAAATCAAAGATAAGAGTAAAATCCCAAAAGAAGCCAAAGGGTAAAAACAACTTACTTATAGAGAAGAAAAAAAAATTACACCTGACTTCTCAGAAATTCTGCAAGCAAGAAGAGAGTGGAATGAAATATTTAAAGTGTTGAGAGAGAGAAAAACACCAATCTAGAATCATGCACCCTGCAAAATATCTTTCAAACATAAAGGAGAAATAAAAACTCTCAAAGAAATTAAGAAAATTTGTTGCCAGTAGACCTGCTTTGCAAGCAATGTTAAGCGAAGTTCTTTAGATCCCCAGGTTCCTCAACTGATTTAATGAACAACTAAAGTGTAGAACTGCTAGCCCAAGGAGCTGGCTGTGATACGGAGAAGTCACCATTGTGCTTCTGTCATCCCAGAATTTTGTCCAGGAACATATAGGCTCCTCATACACCTGGATGAAACTCAGTGATCCTGAAGGAGTCGGGTAGGACAGCCTATGAGACCAGCTTCAAGAATGGGAAGCTAGGCCAGGGGAGGTGAGGACCGTGCCCACTTCCACCCCAGTGGCAATGGAATCACATCTGCAGGAGGCCCTACCACTGGGTCTGTGAGGCTGGCCTTGGGCAAGGCTGGCTAGGAGAGTTGCTAAGCTGCTTCCTGTGGACCGCTGAGTGGTGGAAATGGCAGAGATGGGGGAGGGGAATCCTTTCCAGAGACATCTAAAAAGATCTCTACAGGAGAGAAATAAGCCCTAAGAGGTTTGGGATATTTTTCTCCTTAACTTTAAAAAAGCTGTATAGAGCCCAGTGTGGCTCAGTGGTTGAGCATCTGACCTATGATCCAAGAGATCATGGTTCGATTCCCAGTCAGGACACATGCCTGGGTTGTGGGCTCAATCCCCAGTGTGGGTCTTGCAGGAGGCAGACGATCAATGACTCTCATCATTGATGTTTCTACTCTCTCTCTCCCTCTCTCTCCCTCTCTCTCCCTCTCTCTCCCTCTCTCTCCCTCTCTCTCCCTCTCTCTCCCTCTCTCTCCCTCTCTCTTCCTCTCTCTTCCTCTCTCTTCCTCTCTCTGAAATCAATAAAGATATATTTTAAAAAAGAAAAAACTATAAATGACATAGGAAACTGTAATATTTTTTAAAGTTCTTCAGAAAAAAATATAGGTCAGAAACTTAGATCTACATAAAAGGGAAGAGCATCAAAGAGGTAAAAGTAAAGGTAAAATAAAGTGAGTCTCTTGTAGACAGCTTCTAGTTACATCCTATGTTTTTATTAATTCTACCAACCTGCCTTTGGTCAAGTAGTTTAATCCATTTGCATTTCAGTTACTGATAGGGAAGGACGTAGGAATTCCATTTTGTTTATTATTTTCCATATTTCTTAGCTTTCTTTGCCCCCATTTCCTCCCTACTCTCTGCCTTTGTGTCTAGTTGATTTTCTTTTTTGTAGTGATTCCCTTCTCGTTTTTTGTGTGTGTATAGTCTATAGATATTTTTGTGGTTACCATGGGGGTTACATAAAACATCCTAAACCATAACAATATATTTTAAACTGATAACTTCAATTGACCACAAAAACTGCCCCTCTACAGTTTCACTTCCCACATTGATCTTTTATCACAAAGACATCTTTATATATTGTTTATGAAATAACATAAATTTAGTTAATTTTTATGCTTTTGTCTTTTAAATCTTATAAAACAATTAAGAGTTATGGACCAAAATTACCATACTGCAGGCTTTTATGTTTGCACATGTATTTACATTTACCAGAGAACTTTATATTTCCATATGGCTTCCTTTCCTTTCAACTGGAAGGACTCCCTCTAGCATTTCTGTAGGGCAATTCTAGTGGTCATGAACTCTCTCAGCTTTTGTTTATCTGAAAATGTATCCCTCATTATGAGCATAGATGTGCTAGATATAGTATTCTCTGATGTTTGTTTTCCTTTCAGTACCATTAATAAATCACACTGTTGCCTTCTGACCTATTACTTTTCTGATAATAAATTTGTTGATATTCATATTAAAGGCTCCCTCGTATGTAATGAGCTTCTATTTTCTTACCGCTTTTAAGATTCTCTTTGTCTTTGACATTCATCCGTTTAATTATAACCTTTCAGTTTAAGCCTCTTTGGTTTTATCCTACTTGCAGTTTGTTGAGCATCTTGTATTTGTACATTCATTTCCTCCCTCAAGTTTTGGAAATGTTAGGCCATTATTACTACAAATAAGCTCTGTCACTTCCTGTTTTTCTTCCGGGATCCCCATCATGTATATATTGGTCCATTTGATATTACTTCATAAGTCCCTCAGGCTCTGTTCACTTTATTGAATTTGAGGAGCAAAATGAATAAATTTAAATCACTTGTCTTCAAGTTCACTGATTCTCCTGTCTATGTAAACTCTGTCAAATCTCTCTAGTAAATTTTAACCTCAGTGATTGTATTTTCAGTTTTATAACTTGATTCATTGTTTTATAATTTCTATCTCTACTGATACTCTTATTTTGTTCATATATCATTTTCCTGATTTAGTTTAGTTGCCTGTTCTCCTTTATTTTATTGAGCATACGTAAGATGGTTGTTGTTAAAGTTTTCCTCCGGCCCTGGCCAGGTAGCTTAGCTCATTGGAGCATTGTCCCAATATGCCAAGGTTGCAGGTTCAATCCCCAGTCAGGGCACATACAAGAAACAACCAATGAATGTATAAGTGGAACAACAAATCTCTTCTTCCTTCTTCCTCCCCCACCCCCCTTCCTCTCTCTTCCTAAAATCAATAAATAAACTTTAAAAAAAAATTTTCTTCAAGTCAGGACTGTATTTCTTCAGGGTCAGTTTCTAGAGATTTATTTGGCTCCTTTAAATGGGTCATGTTTTTCTGTATCTTCATATGCTGTAAGACGTTTTGTTGAAAACTGAGTTGGTGAAAACTGTCACCTCTCCCAGTTTTTTCAGACTTCTATACAGAAGAATTTTACTAGTCAACCCAGCAGAAAGGGTTAGGGTCCTCTGAAACCTTTTTTGGTGAGGTATCTTCCATTGGTCTGTGTGCACTTATTCCAGTTCCCTATATACACAGTTTTTTGTGTTTTTTTTAATATATCTTTATTGATTTCAAAGAGAAAAGGAGAGGAATAGAGAGATAGAAACATCAATGATTAGAGAGTCATTGATCAGCTCCCTCCTGCAGGCCCCCACTGGGGATCGAGCCTGCAACCCGGGCATGTGCCCTGACCAGGAACTGAACCCCAATCGCCTGGATCCTGGGTCGACGCTCAACCACTGAGCCACGCCCGGCCAGGCTACACAGTTAAATGTCTTAACTTCCCTAAGAGTCTCACGCCTTACTTCTTAGCAGGGGCCTTGATGTTCTATTGTATTCCTTTACCCATAATCTCTCACCCCCAGGGGCCCATGTGTCTGCAGCCCTCTGTATCTCTGCACTGTGGTGCATGCCACTGTTCAAGAACCCCCAACCTGATACTCAAACTATGCTGCCCTTCCCATTAGTGCTCCAAGTCAAGTGAGATGGAGTCTGCAGGCTGCCCCCAAGCCAGATTGTTACAAGTTCTCTTTTCTTTCTTCCCAAGGGAAGGACCAGGAATTGGGCAGCTGCTTCTCAACTGTCCACAGAAAGCATTGGGCAAAAATCTCAGGTAGCTTCTGTTTCAAGTGCAGCTTTTTCTTGGTTAGATGTCTGCTTGGTTGCTGCAGCTTCTTAACTGGGTTCTAGAGTTCATAAAAAGTTACTTTGGTCTAGTATTTAGTCAGTGTTTCCAATGGTAATTTATCTCCCTGGGGAGTCCTTTGCCAGTGACTGTCCCCACCGAAAGCAAAGGCGCTAGGTCTTCATATCTCCACATTCACTGAACTTGGGGCTATAGCTTTCACTCCAGAGTTTCCCTGTGCACCTCCCCTCTGGGGGGCCTTGCCTGAACCATATGAGTTCATGATTTCTTCCCTTCCCTATCCTGCTTCCCTGACTCCCCTACTGTTGTTTTCCTTGCAACCATCCCCTAATAAATCACTTCCATATATTCTCATCTCAGGGTCTATTTCTAAGGAACTTAACTCAGATCCATAGTATATGTTGTATATCTCCCTATGCGAACGGCAGCTTTTAGCTTATCAAGATTAAACAACAAAAACAGTCTGCATGTTTCTCTGCATCAAACTCTTGGATTATAGTTTTTAAAAGTAGGTTTTTCCTGAACCCCTGTCCAATTTGCACAGGACCTTCAATATTGTACAGGATTGTGGGATGGGAGAGAACCAGCATGAAGTGGAAAAATCCCTTGATTATGGTCCCATCAGATCCTGGCAGGAAAAATATTGCATACTTTATGGATTTAAATAAAGAGTGGTTAATAAAAAGACTATTTAAAGAAGTAGATGTAGGATTAAGGGAACTAGCAAGAGTAGTGAAGCACCAGGAAATATTGACAGAGGAGAACCATTACCACCACCAGGACTTTGAGGGGTATGGAAAGGAAGCTGTTATTAGAACCCAGTACAAGCTATAGCCATGGGAGAGAGGCAGCCCAGCAGGAGTTGTAGTTCTGGGGAGAGAAGCACAGCCACTGCCACAGATGGCCTGTCAGGAAGGTGCAGAGAGCCATTCCTTCAAGGTCAAGCCTGACCTGAAGCAGCCCACATCCAATGACTGAGTGAGGTGGAGCTATAAAGACCCAGCTGTGTCATCTCCACAGAGGACACTGCAATTGACAAGACTCCAGAAGTCGCCGCCAGGCTGGCCAAAGTTTGTAGGGCCTGTGTTGCAGTTTAATTCTTAGTCCCATTGCCTCACCTCCATTTCCCAGGTGTTGGTACCTAGTAAACATCTTGTATCCCAAACTCCATTTCAGTGTCTCCTAGAGAGGTCAACCCATGAGAGCAAGGAAGACAGGAGCTTCCATTTGCACAGATCAGCCCATGTATGCCGAGCAAAACAGAGGTAAGCACAGAATAACTAATAAATAACCAATGAATCTACACTTACCTCCCACTCCTGTGCGCTCAACTGCTCTATCCTTTCTCTTAAAGTGCAGAATTAAAGTGAGCCTGGTGTCCTTTGATCTCCGGGGCCTGCTCAGTTTGAGGACCTGTATAGGGATCCTGGAACTGTAACAGGAAGGTGTATATACCCACACATCCCATCCCCATCACATGCTCCCCACCGAGTGTGTGAGAGTCTGTCTGTACACGTTGTCGCCATGTCTCCCGAGGCATGCGCGCATGTCAGCCCTGTGTGCAACTCCACCGTGTGCTGTCAGGAAAACTCCAGGACAATGCTGAATGAAGCAGCTCTAAGTGAGGTGACTAAGCGGTTCAGTGACAGCATTCTCCCAGCGAGGGGAGGAGGTGTCGAGGACACGCCTGAGTGAGTCAGAATGAGCTTCCAGTGAAGGGAGCTGGCAGACACCCCAAGCTTAAGGCATAGTCACAGTTCTCACTGTCGTGACATTTGTTCTGAGTGCCCTCTGGCTCATCTGAGTAATTCAGCATTTCATTCACATTTTCTTGCATTTAAACAATTTTTTTTTTTACATTTATTCTACTCTGAATCCTGTCTCCATCACACAGGGAACTCCATTATGAGTGGGATTGTAGCTCCTCTTTATGTTATAGGAATCCACACCTATGAAAGGGGGAGCGGAGCAGGCTAGGCAGAGAAGAACTGATGCAGACTGGAGGAAGCTTGGAGCATCGGTGCAGAGAGCTCTGCACCCACAGGAGCCACTGGGCTGAAATGACCAGGCCTCTATGCCCACACTTCTCTGTCACTGGGCACAAACTTCCCTGGGAAGGAATGATGTGAGGAAGGCCTTGTGGCGATCTTGGTGGTGCATCTCCATGTCTAGGACTCACCAACGTGAGGCTACTCTTTTCCAACTCTGTGCTGATTCCAGGCTGTGGAGAGGGAGGACAACTCCTGGATCCCTGGGGAGGGAGCGGATGGGGCGGCTGCTGCTCCCACGAGAGACAATGGGATCCTGTGATGAATCATGGTAGTTCCTACTAGACATAGGTTCTGTGTGGTCTGGGTCAAGGTGTGATCTCAACTGGTCTTGAAAGGATGGGCTGGACCCAAACTCAGTCTCAACCCCCTCCCTCCTTCCCCAAACAGCCAGACTCAGAGACAAGACAATAGGACAGAGGCCGGGGATAATCCTCCTTGAGCAGAGAGCTAGTGATAACAGAGTAATACGCACAGTAAGGAACTGGGTAATTAGATAAACACCAGTAATTCATTGAGAGTTAGCCAAACTTCCACTCTCGCAGGAGGGGAGCATGCTATCCTCTTGCCCCCCCCCCCATTGTTTGGAGGACAGACCTGAAGTCCTGGAGCTGGAAAGTCCCGTCTGCCCTTCACCCATGAGCACTCTCACAGATGCACCTCTCACACCATCTCCCAGCCCTGTGGATCCTGGTGATTCCTGCTGACTTTCATTTGAATGTCAAGAGCAGGAGAGCCATGCTCACCCTGCCATCTGACACAGAGGCTGAGGACCAGCCAAAGTGAGCTGAGGAGCAGCTGCTGTCACCTCAGGACTCCTACAGACACACCCTGATATTCTCCACCTGGGGGTGCTGGATTGGAGGCTGTACAGTGTGGCTGGATGAGACCCCAGGACATATTTGCCTCTGTCTTCTAACTGGTTCAAATTGTAACTACTTGACCACCCTGTCACTTGTCTCCTTGAGGTGTTGTCTGGACAGCTGGGACCCACATTGCCTGCTTCTTTTCATTGCCTAGCTCTGGTCGGAAAGACAACTAGAGGAGTACCTGCATGGTCAGACATCCCCAAATGCCCCTCAGGACTGAGCTAAGCCTGTCCCCACAGATGCTGACGTGAACTCCCCTGAGTCTCAGGATCCCACCTGGCTGGGGCTGCCAGGACACTGGCCCAAGAGCCACTCCTTCCCAGGAGCTGCATCTGACCATGCTGTATGCACCTCTCAGGATATGTCCTGAGGCTGTCAGGGACTCCTTGCACAGCCTAAAATATTGCTTATTAGAATAAGGTAGTGCAACATCTGGCAGACACAAAGGCTGTTCTGTTTCACTCTCAGAGGCAACTGTCAGCAGAGTTGTGACCAACTCCCAAATCCCCCTGCAATGCCAGAGGGGAGCTGCCTGCCAGGTGAAGCTGCTGATGCTGAGGCCAGCAGAGCTCCACAGCGTCTCACCTCTCTGGGTCTCTGCCAGTGGGGCCCCAATAGGGAACAGGTGGCTCACTCAAGTTTGGATCAATCATTACGGGCTTATTTCCAAAAGAGCTCACTTCAGAGCTGTGGTGGAGTACAGGGACCACAAGGAGTAGTCAGTAATAAGCAACAAAGCTGTTACCCACTCTGGGCCAAAGATTGGAAGAGGGGAGGACGAGAGGTTACCTGAATGTGGGGAGTGAGTCCTGAAGAGAAGGCAGCCTTGAAAGGAGCAGCGACCTTTGGTCAAGGGCACAGCCAGCTAGAGGTGAGCTCCCTCCCTTTACTCTGATATCCTGAGTAGTCTCCCCATGGACTAAACTCAGCCAAGAACCAGAGGGCAGGGGCTGAGCCCATCCATGTACTGAGCCTCCCAGGGCAGAGAGAACAGAGAATGGAGGAGAGCATATCTCAGGGAACAAGTGGAGCACATCCGGGACAGTGTTCTTCTAATTTTCTCTTTATTTAGTATGTGCCCCCATCAAAGCTCACTCCCAAGAGTTGACCAAAAGGCTGGATCTTTATTATGAGCTTGTGTTCATTATCTATTGCTCTGCAACAAATTACCCTAAAAGTTAGTAGCTTAACATTATGCTATAGTTTCAGTGGGTCAGGAATCTAAGCCAGCTAAGCTGGGTGGTGCCGGCTCAGGCTATCTCGGGAGGTTGCAGTCATCTGAAAGCTTGACCGGGCTGGAGAATCTGCTCCCACGGTGGCTGGCCCACATTTCTGGGTAGGGTGACCAACTCATTCTGGTTTGCCCAGGGCTGTTTATATAATGGCTATGGCTGCTGTGGCAATTCTACAATGAAAGAGTTGAATAATTCAGAGACCAGATGGCCCTCAAATCCTAAAATATTTATCATCTGGTACTCTTACAGAAAAGTTTGCCAACTCTTGACATAGGCTGATAGCGAAAATCAACTCCAGATGAAACGTGAAGTCTTTTGAATTTGTAGCATGGTTGTGTGGACAGTGTACATGATTGACTAGATTGATACCCCCAACACCCCTTGAGATTGAGCTGAGACTACCCCACAGGTATAAGAGTCAGACTTTTGAGTGTCACGATGTCACCTGGCTAGGGATTCCAAGACTCTGCTACAGTGCACTTCAAATACTTTCTACCAAACTTGACATCACATGTGAGAAACCTGTTTACGTCACATGGTGTTGGTGGCCTGCCCACATCCCCTGGCTCTTACCACGCCAGCACCCTCAAGTTTGACTTCCAACTGCACCTGTGTTTCTTTGCCTGCTGGTGTTCTCTGGCTGTTGAAATCTGGCACACGACAGTCTCAAAAGGTCAGGGAGTTGACCCCACTGGGAGCAGCCCTCAGCCAATGAGTAATAGGAGTTTATGTATAAATAGCCCCGCTCCCTGAGATGTCTGTGCTACACTGGCTCTCCAGCTCTCCCAGTGAAACTGTGTTCCAGGTCCTCACAATGGTGATGAACTTGATAATATACCACTCATTGACTGCCTTCTCTTCTTTGTCTCATTTCTCCTCTCTCTTATCAGTATTTTCCTGGGCTCACCTCACAAAGACTAGACAACTTTTTCTCAAATCCCTATCATAGGGCTCCTTTTTTCAGAACACAATCTAAGACACGGGGCACTTCAGTGTGAGGTGGCCTAAGAAAGCCTGAGACTTGGCCCAGGCTGCTCTTTCCAACAGCTGACTTTGCTGCTCCGTTGCTGTGTGACTTTGGTTTGAAAGCAGAATAATTTTGCCCAGTTTCATCTATAAATGCCACATCTTGAAATCCTGACTGATGAGACTAATTAAAGAGACTAGTCAGAAATCCCCACGAGTTCTTCTGACATGAATCCCCGGAGCCTGGATCCTTCTGCCTTAATTCCTGCTCTGGACATAATAACCGCCATCCCTTTGCCTTCTGCTACCAGTGTTATTAGGGTCAAGAGTGCTGCCCTGCAGGTGATTAAACAGAACAGGCAAGAGAGGCCAATGATGAGAAAATAGCCTGAGAGTTTCCTCCTCTCTGAGGGGCCTGAGCCATTTATCTTCCCTCTGCTGGGGCAAGTAACTGGGACCTGCTTATGCATGTGGTGTTCCCCTTAGATGGAGATACCAGGGACCTCAAGGGAGTTCTTCAGGTGCTAAAGACTGAGGTCAACTCTGTTAGCCGAATCTATCATCAGTTTTCTATGTATGGTGATGCCAAATCTATTGGTGTTCTCTCTTGGAAGAGAGGCGGGAAGGGGAATTCCAGGGAATTTTAGAGCATAATAGAGAAGAATCTGACACATCTGGAATATAATGGACCTTGACTAATTATTGTATTGCAGGGATCTTGATTTCACTCTATCAACCGATCCTCAATATGTACTAAATTTATTCTGACACGTACTGATCTAACATTGCTCCATGACTTGAAGTCAAGGAATGGACAGAACCACGTAATGTTTTCTTGGCACTGAGATTAACATCCCACCCCAGGTCTAGGGTGAGGGCAATAGGTAGAAGATAATGGTCTCACACAGTAGGGAATGTCAGAGACAATTAGGGAGGCAGGACAGTACCTTCAAATGTGGATGGGGAAAGTAAAAGTCCAGATAAAAATTCTAGACAGGATACAGTCCAAGGGGGATTTCTGGAGGGAAGGACTATAGAGCAAGGCTGCAATAGAGAGGGATGGGACTTGAGGGAGAAAGGTAGGCTGGTGGAAATAGGAGTATAACCAAAGGGCTTATGAAGAGGAGTTTAAGAATCTCAGGAAGACTTCAGAAGGCAATACTGGGAGGTCACATAAGGCATGTGGCTTTCAAATCAGTCTTGGTTTTGAATCTGGCCCAACCACTTAAAAGCTAGGAGAGCTTGGGCAATTTTCATGGTTTCTGTTCTAATAATCAGTTTTTTAAATATATAAAATAGGAATTCATAACTACCTCCTAGAGGTGGTAAGAGGATTACAGCAGCCGATGTGGGTAGACTGGTCAGCATGGTGCCTGGCTCACAGGAAATGGTCAAGAAGTGGTGGCCACTGCCATGATCATGTCATGTTTGAAGGCCAGCCTGCAGGAGAGGAGTGACAGTGGTTCTGCATGTCCCTGAGAGTGAAAGAAGAAGACAGATTTGTTTGGTGTTGGGAGAAATTCCCTGGCTCTTCGAGTCGTGTGACTAATGGAGGGATCCTCTAGGAATCAGGGGCCCCTCCTTTACTGGAGCAGAAAGTGTTGCAGGCTCACTCCATGGCTGCATGGAGGATTGAGACAGCCTTGGGTGGGTGGGTGGTCGGTCAGATGAGGAAACCCGGAGGCTGCTTCAAACTCTGCGAGAGATGTGTGTTCATCTTGGTTTTTAGACTTGCTAGACTTCAAGTGGACCCTGTTCTGACCAAAGGCTCTGAAAACAATTTTGTTTCTCAATCTTTTCTGTTTAAACCTTATTGTATCTCATTACCTGATCAGGGATTTTCATTTGAAGAAGTGAGGTAGATAATAGGTATGAAAAATGTTTGGCACTCCTTTAAATCTAAGTAAAAATGAGATTACATTCCAGCCAAGTTATTACAAATCGAGATTCTGAGTGTGGTCATGCCCACCCCAGAAGTGATCTTGAACCTGCGCAAATTAAATCATCTGAAATGTGCCAGGAGAGAGCTTGATGTTTAACTCACATCGGAGGACGATTCTCATGGAAAAGGAGTTATAATCAGATGGCTGAATTTGTATATATTAGATTTAAAGTGACGAGGGAAAAGCAATTACTTCTTATTACAAATGAGTGTCGTGTTCCTGCAAGGGGATTGTAGGATCATTGGCTACGAGCGAGAGAGAGGGGGTTAGGAAAAGACACAGGCAGCAAGCCGTGTAGGTCCTGGCTTCGCCTGGAAGTGCTTGCCTGTGCCCTCCCGGGCTGTACCCTTGGGTGTCCCCTGGTTACACGCGCTGACTTGTTCCCAGCCGAGGCAGAGCCTGGGAGTCCTCCCGTTGGCCTCGGAACTTCAGAGTAGCGGGGCTGACTTCCCACCGTCAGGAGCAGCTCCGTCTGCCAGCTTTTTCTGAAGTTGCCGGCCAGTTAACAGCAGACCCAAAGCACTGAGCAGCTTACATTCCCTAAGAGGTGCCCCCAACCCGTGGCTGGCAGGGGTGTGAACACCCCAACTGCCACCGCAGCCCCACACCTGAATGGGATCATACCGAGGCATTTGTTTTTACCATTACTCGGGGTTTCCAAGTGAAATTGGGCTCCGGTTGCCTGTGTGGTTTTGTTGGCGGCCTTCCTGTCACTTTGTCACGTCTCCGAGCTCCCACCGGCTCCTCCACACCCCTCAGACCACTGGCACCGGATTCTTGCCTTCGGGCCTGTTTCTGGGGGAATATAAACTAAGACATGGGCTTCCTGATGTCCTCACCAGCCGCATGTTGGACTGCTGAGTATGAGGCCTGTGTGTGCTCCTGCACGCACACATGCGCTGTCCCCATAGTTCACGGGGCGACTGCGGCCCTCACCCGCGCAGGGGCCAGGCTCAGGGGCCAGGAAGCTGCGCTCAGGGAAGCAGTCCAGGGTCCATCGGGCTATTTGCTGAAGGCTCACCTCTAAAACCACGACACAGGCCAGTGCAGAGGACAAGTTCTTAATGTTACATTAACCTGAAAAATACCTTTCAGTCAGTCCCAGGAAGATGCATTACTCTAGGTTCTTAAGGTGACTCTTTAGCATCTGTGCCCTGTGTAGTCCATTTGAGGGGCCTGCTGTGTGGGTGTCTGCCCTGTCTTTGGGAGAATTTTCTTCTGGTTTCCTGACAGTCCTGCCTCTCCCTATACCCACAGAATTAGGGGAAAGGGAGGCATTTTTTTTCTAGTTCATCGAAGGATTGGCAAAGTTACACTTAGCTTTCAATGCATTGTTTCCCCCCAAGGGAGGTCACGGCCTGTCAGGAAGAGCCGTGGGAAACTTAGGCAGCTGCATCTTTACATGGAAGTTCTTATCAAAAATACCTCATTTACTGGACTGGCCAGCATGGCTCGGCAGTTGAGCATCGACCTATGATCCAGGAGATCAAGGTTCAATTCACAGTCAGGGTACATGCCTGGGTAGCTGGCTCGATCCCCAGTCGGGGGCATGATGGAGGCAGCCAATCAATGACTCTCTGATCATTGATATCTCTCTCTCTCCCTCTCCCTCCCCCTCTGTTATCAATAAAGACAAGAAGAAAAGATACCCTACTGACCTCTTCCCAAATGAGGTGTCCACTGTTTTTTTTTAATCCCCAATTCCATTGCTTTTAGAGAGAGTGGAAGGCAGAGAGAAACACTGATGTGAGAGAGAGACATCTATTGGTTGCCTCCTGCAGACACTCCAACCAGGGTCAGGGACCAAGCCTGCAACCAATATACGTACGTGCCCTTGGCTGAAATCGAACCTGAGACCCTTTGGTCCAAGGGCCGACTCTCTAACCACTGAGCAACTGGCCAGAGTGGTATCTGCTTCCTGCACCTACTTCCTTCTGTCATCAATATTGATTCTGTTCACGGTGGTCATTGTCGTCAACAAAGTGAGAAGCCTCTTGGTTCCAATCCAGAAGGCACGCTGGCTGCTCCCATCACAGCAGAAGTAACACTTGGTCTGTAGCCAAGTCAGTCTCTACTGGGCAGGGATGGGGTTGAAGTTCAGGTGGAAGAGCCTGGGGCAGCTCACGGGGCTCCAGCTGGGACCTGGGCCTGGCTGTGGTTTCACATGGCATCCATGGCTTCTCTCCGCTTCCTCACCCCTCCCACTCCCAGCCACGGATATACAGGGAATCCCCTGGGGGGCTGAATTTTGTCTTTTTGAGAAGAAAGTGGTGTTGTCTCAGATGGCACAGTGGGCCTGCTTCGAGGGCGTCTTCTCCCCTCTGTGCCTGACCCCTGGTGCAGGGCTCACAGTGGCTTAGTGATACTGAGCTGGTGAGAAAAAGCAGAGGAAAATCAAGTGATCTTCAAAGGGACCTTCTCAATTGGTCACTTGAAAAATGGTTTCCAGTCCTTTACAAGTAAACGTCACTTATAAATAATTGGCTACCAGGGGATCAAATTATATCCAGTGGACCAGGGATATCACTCATTTCCCATTGCTTTTCTGTTTTCTACATTCATTGGGACTGGGAAGTGCGCCTCCAGCTTCCTTGCCTGGCATCTAGGAGACTTCTAATAGGAGGTGACACCGCAGGTGGCATTGTGGGGAAGAGAGAAGCAGCGTGGAGGTAAATGACACAGGCAGTAAGCTGAGAGTATAATAGGATTCCATAAGCAAGTTAGAGACCTTAGTTTCATTCCTCTGATTTCTCCACCAAGATAACCAGGCTCCTGTGACGTGTGTGTGTGTGTGTGTGTGTGTGTGTGTGTGTGTGTGTGTGTGTATGCGTGCGTGTGCTTTCCTCATTAAAAAAAACTTCAGAGCAAATGCTTTTGTGAGTGGAACACTGTGGGCGGGAGGAAGGGGAAAGATCAGCTTTGCTAAAGGCACACCTCTCGGGACCTAGAAGCAAAATTGTGTAGGATGACAAGGAGTGTGCCATTTGTCCCCAGACAAATGAACAAGATCTATGTGGCCAGGGTCACAACGTGGGTCTTAGCACGCACGCCCTCAGGTGGGGAGGGGGCTGTGGTGAAGCTTCGTGGAGCTTAGCCAGGGATGAATAAAGCGCAGCTCGGCCCCGGGAGGCTGCGCCAGGTTGCAAGCTTCAGTGTAAGACTGGAAGCTGCCTCAAGGAAGGCAGGACTGTCTTATCCATCTTTAGTCCCTGGCGACAAGCAAGATGTTTTGATAAATGTGATATATGTTTATGCTCAGAAAATGCATGTTTGAATAAGTAAAGGAGCTCCCAGGGCTGTCTGGGCTGTTGGAGGCAAGCTCAGAGAGCTGGGCTCTGTAAATGTCAGGGTCCTTGGAGGGGAGAAGTAATTATAGTCCTGACATTTGGAACATGAGGCAGAGCCTGCCTCAGTGAACTATTTTGGAAGCTACCGAGTGGAGTGGGCAGCCAAGTCTCCTGGGAGGGAGAATGGGCCTTTAATCTTCCTGTTTATGCTCTTTCCCTCCCAGCCTCCCCACCCGCAGGGGCCCGCACTGCTTTGCTTCTCTAAGTCCGGACCTGTCCCATATGTGAAAGGAGCTTTCATCTCAGAATGCCTTTGGGGCCCTCAGGGTACCCTAGTCAGATAGAGCTGGTGACTGACATACCCCTGACGCTGGTGCTCAGTTCCACATCAATGCTTCCCATCTTTCACGTCAAGGAACACACAGAAAATGATCTTTGCATTGAGGGCACTGAAGACCACTGGGTTGGGGAACCTAGGTGCCCAGACCCCACCCACTATCCCAAGAGCTGAGAGAATCTCTCCCTCGGCTCCGTAGTAACCCATCAGGCCTTCATTGGAAAGCTCTCCTAAGTAGTCTTCATGTCTAATGGCTCCCACAATATTCCCATTTCCACAGAAAAAAAATAGAGGAAAGTCAACTACTTTCCCAGGCCAGACCTTGGTGAGGTAATTTCAAAGCTCATTCATTGAATACATGGATTGGGCGCCTTTAATGAGCTTATGCAAAGACAGGAGATTAACCCACGAGGCAGAGAGCGTGCTCCAGGCCCACATAACAGGTAACCAGGCAGTCACGAGAGCACGTGAAAGACAGTAAAAGGGGAGCTTGCCAGGGGGCTTCTTGAGGGTGGGGGTGGGTATTTAGAGAGCCTCAAGAGAAAGCCATGCGCATAAAGCAGAAAATCCCCTCCCTTGAGCTTGTTCAAAACCCCAGAGGTGGACGAATTTTTTCTTAAAGGGACAGAAATTGGTCTCTGTCACAAAGGTTCACCCCCCTACTGCAGTCCGCATGCATCACAGACAGCGCGTGAAAGAATGGCTGTGGCCGCGTTCCAATATGACTGTACAAAAGCAGGCGGCAGTGGTTGGCTGCATTTAGACCACGGGCTAGAGTTTGTCAGCTCCGTCTCTAAACAATGTGAGGGTAAATGTTTTAGCAATCACCTTTGATTTGGAAACCGCTAGGAGAATGAATTCTGGAGAATTTTATCTAACCCAAGTTGGAAAAGTTAATTTTAAAGTTTCTGTGGATCATCAATCTAGTTAAGAGTGAAGACTGTGGCAGATGGCAGTTTAGGCAAGAACATCAGTACATCTCTTCTTTGGAAAAACAAAATATTTATTCCCTAGCACAGTGTGGGGTAAAAGATATAAGTATCCATTGACCTTCATCTCTAGAAAGAGGAGAGGAGACTTGCAGATGACGGCAGCAGATGGGTGGCAAGGGAAAGATGTCCAGTGAGGAACATGCTAGGACGGTTCTGGCTCACGATTCAAGAAGGATCTTCATTTTGTTTCCAGATTTGCAGGAGGACAATCCCTCATCCTGTGTGCTTAACTTTTCAATACAAGATGGATAATAGGTAAGTCAGAGACAGCTGGTTTCCACCAAATATTCCGGGTGCTCCCCAACATTCCCAGCCTCCCTTGCAGCTAGGTTAGGACTGTTTCTGCCCAGTGGGATAGGAGTGAACATAACGTGTGACCCCTGACATTTTCTGGTGTCTTTGTCTCCATGTGTTCCTTCTTCATTGACACTAGTCCAGCACTCCTCTCTGGGTCCTGTGGACAGATTATAGCTTAAGGAAGAAATGATCCTTGGATGATAGGCTATTGACCAGAGCATCCTAGATACACAGCTTTAGTTCATAAGAACAACTGTGAAGTCAGGAAGTGGGGCAGGTCTGGGGTGTGAATGTATATGTGGAGGCAGAAGGTGCCAGAGCTTTTTCCCTGCGGACTCCTAGCTCCCAGAAGGTTGAAATAGTCAAATTTATCTTTCTAGTTCCAGTGCCTGGCATACGTATAAGAACTCAAGTGCTTGAATGAAATTTTATGACATGATTCTTTCTCAGTTGCTTCTAACCATAAATACAGTTGGTCAAAAAATGAATGAACTCACTGAGAGTGCTTTTCCTAACTGAGCTTCCCACTTTCCCTTCACCCTCACTGCTCTGGGCCACCCTGTGCCAATAGCCCAAGTCCCCGGGGTCCAGTCTTGCTGACCTCTCCGAGGCGCAGGAGAGGAGTTACGGCTGCGTCTGAGTCCACCAAAACACCACAGTCTATTAAAAGCATCGGTTCATCAAATTCCATGATGTTAATTTGCTGCGAAAGAGTCCCACTGGATTAGACTTTTAATTGGTATGAAATGCAGCCCAGAATATGGGGGTCTTGGGGAAGTTTCACTATGGCCTGACAGTAATTAACGGACCTCCTCCAGACTGACTGCCCCCTGGGGTACTGAAGTTGTTCAATTACCAGGCAGGGAAAAATTCTATTATCCAGGAGCCCAGCCCTTACATATTCCCTGTGCTCCCCTCCACTCCCTTCCTCTCTTTCTCTGAAGGAAGTTTTAATGAGCAATCTCTGACCTAAAGACTCTCAGAGACCCCATAGAGCTGTGTGATCGTGAGCAAATCGCCATCCTCTCAGGTGCTGGGTCACTACCAGCTTCTTTTCAGAGGCAGTGATGTGGGAAGCCTTCAGACCCTGACGATCCAGGGCTTCAACATCTTCCTCTGCCCTCATGTAAATCAGGACTGTGGGGCAGTGCTGGAAATTATGGTGTGGTCAGACACTATAACAAAAATAACAATGTAAAGCCATGGGAGATATTTATATTGATAATATAAAATCAACAGGAGAAGGCAAATTGTGTGTATTTTTCCTACAGTGGAACAAAAACAATACGTAATAAAATAATAAATATACAAACTATCATAAAATATAAAATAAAAAAGAATGAACTGTGTATACATGTGGCAATGTGGATGAATCTGAAAAACATCAAGTATGGTGAAAGAAGCCAGACACAAAAGAGAAAAACTGTATGTTTTCGTATTTAGGAAGTTCAAGAACAGGCAAAACTAATCTACGGTGAAAGAAATCAGAACAGGGCTGCCTATAAAAGGTTGGGGTAGGGAATGACTGCTGAAAGGGGGCATGAAGGAACCTTCTGATTTCTGTTTCGAGAGATGATTGTTAAACCTTTGTTAAATTGTATTGGGTTGGACACTTGAGATCTATATGTAAATTTTACCCCAACAAAAGAAAATTAGGCTTGAAGGGGGAAAAATTCACATACCTCCTTAGCATATTCCACTCAGAATTTCTTATGTCATTAGACAAGAGTATAAAAGCAGTCATTGCAGTGCTTACAATAGAAAAACTAGAAATACAATTTAAATGCTCCAGCAATGTGATTAAATTATGGTAGCTCTATACACTAGAATGTACTACAGTCACGGAGAAATGTCAACATATACTTTGATGTGAAAATACAAAATGTGATGAATTAAAGCATTATAGAGTGCAATCTCATTTCTGAGAACATAAAATAGAACAGTGACTTTTTGGCTGGTTTTGTTACAGGCAGCATTTATGCATTTATGAGTTATATGCAATATGTAGCAGAATATGTGTCTATAATCAGTGTTTATTACTTTAAAAACACCTAGTTGTTTTCTTATGCATTTTGGATTAGACCTGGGTGGCACCCACCACAATGCCTAGACTGCTAATGCTCACAGCCTGTTCCTTCTCTGTTTCTTTTCTTTCCATCCATGCCTTCAACCTTGTACTCTTTCTTTCTCTCTGGACCAAACCCAGAAAACTTGTATTTCCATCTCATGAATACTCTGCCACCATTTAGTCCAGAAGAGGATGCCTTTGTAGTCTCTTTGGGGCAGGTCTAGTCTGTTCCCAGCCACAGCTGTGCATCCCATCTTCTGTGAAGGTGCACAGTGACCTGCATGAGATCTATTTACCCCTTGAAACTTGCTTTAAGGGCCAGCTTGTTGGAGCCTTGCTCCCACTTGTAGGACCTGACCTCAGGTTTCATGTGAGGTATCCACACACTGGTCACATCCAGCTTCTTCCCAGCCCCTGACTTGGGCCGCATCTGCACACTGAGCCACCTGGCTCTTCTCCCTCCAGGACTTCCTCTGGGCTCACACATTTTCTCCACCTGCCATCTATTCTAGGTTTTCAAATCCTGAGAGTCTCAGCTTAAGGTGCTTGTGTATCTCCATATTTTATGCAAAGGGGATTGTATAGCAGGTTAAATAGTAACCCCTCCAAAGACGTCAAAATCCTACCCCAGAACCTGTGAATGTGAACTTAGTTGAAAACAAGGTCTTTGCAGATGTAATTAAGTTAAGGATCTTCAGGGTGGGCCCTAAATCCAATGACATGTGTCCTTCTGAGAAAAACAAAGGGGAGAGATGACACACAGAGAAGTCAGTCAGGTGAAGACAGAGGCAGAGACTGGAGTTATGCAGCCACAGGCCACGGAACACCTGGCCCCCCCAGGAGCCCCAAGAGGCAGGGAAGGATTCTCCCCTGGAGCCTTCAGAGGGAGCGTTGCCCTGGGGACACCTTGATTCTGGACTTAGGGAATACATTTGTTTTAAGCCACCAAGTTTGTGGGGAGTGTTCCAACAGCCCCGGGAAATATACACAGGTAGGCATTACAAACCGTCTGCCACAGCCCTCCTCCCACCCCTGCCACCTGCACTGGCAGAAGGAAGCGCGACGGTCTTTGCTTGAAAGACGCAAATGAAAACCTAAAGCAAGGGCTTCTGAGCAGACAACTTGGTTTGAGAAGTGATTCCAAGAAATCAGGTGAGGAAAGAGATGAGGTGACACAGGAAAGAAGGAGATGCCAGAGCCAGCACGTGTCCTCTAGCAAACCTGTCGCCACTGTGGGCAATGGAGGTGTGTTCTCACTGGGAGGCTAGGGAGCTGTAGCAGCCCCCAATTGTCCATCCAAGGGACAAAACAGGGGGACATTTATTTCCTGACTCCTTTTCTCCATTGGTCAACAGTTGTCCCTTTGGACACTAACTGTGTGGTTCCAGCTGTGCCTGCTGGAGTCAGGAGAGAGAGACCTCGGGGGAGCACGGCAGCAGGGGCTGGAGTCAAAGGTGGGCCGAGAGGACGTGAGGCAGAGGGCCCCGTGTCACGGTCCAGAGAGGGGTGTCAGCAGACTTGGACTGGAGCAGGAGCTTGGAGACTTTGGGGAAATTCTCCCAGAACTCAAAGCTCATTTGATTTGTAATCTGACCTCAGAGGTCTGCTGAGGATTCACTAAGAGTGAATATGAAAGCATTTTTTAAACTTTAAAAGACTAATGACTATCAGCTAGTGTTTTCCTGGTTGTATACGATCAGCCCCAACACAAGAGCTCAGTTTTCCAAATCTCAGCCTCTGTCCCATGCAGGCAGCGCCTTCCTCTGTCCCCTTCATCTTTAGCACATGGCCCGCCCTTCTCAGGCCCCTTCCCCATCAGGCCTGCGCACTCCCCAGCCAGTCCCCCCCAGAGCCAGCTGCAGGCCCAGCCTGGGGAATGGAGATGCTGCCCTGTGGAGGGAAGCAGAGTGGCGAGCGACTGTCGCCAGACAGAGAGAACCAGCTCTCTCAGAAGTATCTTTTACTATAAAACCTAATTGCATCTCTCCTGCTGCTCCAGCAAATGAAGTTTAAATATTTACAAAGGATGTTAGTAGAGTTTGGGTGGCTGTGGGTCCTCCAAAGACGAGACCTCAGGGAAGACAGCTTATTGGGGCCTGCACAGCCCATGACTGGGTCAGAGCTGACGGCTCCTCACCCCCACACAGACCAGGTGACCCGGCATTTGGAGCCAGTGGCCTCAGATCCCTTGCCACAGAGAGCCCAAGGGGGGTGCCTGCCCTCAGCTGGCCTGAGTCGGGCCAGATCCCAGCAGGTGCCCAGGTCCCCCATCAACCCCAGATGCTGCGCACAGCTCAGCCTGTGCTCAGCGGGCTCTGGAGCAAGATGCTAACACTACCACTCACCGCCCGAGAAACAGGGCTGCTGGTCCCTGGGGGGGCTTAGCGCTCCCTAAGGCCAAGTGCTTTTTCATTTCCTGTCTCCTCTCCTCGCTGTGCCATGTCTGATCACAGACATGCATTATTTTTCAGAAGTCATATTTTATTAATATAGCAGTAAAATAGCAAACAAGTATCTTATATTTCTAAGAAAACATATATTTATGACTGTATTTATAAATACATAGGAAGCATGTTTATAATGACATTATATAAATAATCTATATTTTCTACGTATATTTTATAAAGTTATAAAAATCGGCCACGGTTCCGTCTGAAACAGAGGGCTCACTCAGATTAGAACTGGAGGAAGGTTTCTTTGTAAGGAGGCTCTTTGCAGAGGTGTGCTGCGCTGGGCACCACAGTGGAGCTGTCATCACCCCCGGCCTGATGGACTGCGGCGAGGAATTCTGCAAAAGAGATGTATCCCGCAGGCTGCCCGAGGAAATGTTCTGTGAACAAACTTACAGGGCGCTTCCCTGCCAGGTACTGGGGACAGAGAGGAGGAAAGGGTTCCTTTGCTTTCAAGAAAGGAGCCTGCTCCCACAGGTGGTGCAGTGGGAGGGCACACTGTCTTACGCTTTGTCAAATTCCCTAGAAAATAGCAAAGAGGGCAGTCAGCCCTCACTCCTAGGAAGGGACTCGGAAAGAGGTCATCACTGGCAAGCTTCCCAGGTAACAGCTGAGCTGAGTTTAGGAGAAAGGTGTTTCCTAGGCCAGGCGGGGCAGGGGAGTTTAGGTGGAAGGAGCAGTGTCTGTGTATGTCCAGTGGTATTTGGCTACATGGCATGTTTTGGGAATGGCTGGAGTTTTGACGTGGCTCCAAAGGTTTTAAGAAAATAGAGGAGATGCCACATGCAGTGACACATATAAAACTGATTTCTCCCTCTCCCCACTCACATTGAGAAACGGGATATTTGGGGAGGTGAGTAACTGGAAAGTTGTGTGTGGCTGCACACCCATGCAGCGGACGGCAAACCCAAAGTGCAAGTTAACTGCTCCAGGCTGCGGTTTAGATCCCTCAGCCCTCCTCCCCTTCCTTCCCAGGTTCTCCCAAGCCAGGAGGATAGTCAGATGTGCCCAAGGTGAGAGTGAGCGGCCCTGGGCATCTAGAGGTGGTGGGGATGGGAGCCCACTTGCTCTCTCTCGTTCTTGCCTGTGCTCAAACACATGAATTCCCATCCCCGGTCCCTGCCAGTGTGCAAAAGACCACAGATGCCCTTCCCACCGACCCCAGTTCCTAGGCTCTCTTGCACGCAGTAGTGTATAGCATCTAGGAATAAATCCTAGGCAAAAAAGAAAAGAAAAACCCAATCTCTAAAATATAACTCTCCAAAGTATCTACATTTCCTATCTACCTCTAAATATTTTCACCATTCTTAGGAAATCATGAGTGTCTTTCAACAGGATAACACCTGATACAATACCTGTATTAAAGGAGAAAGTTATTAACCAATCAGTATCTATTATTCCTAGCAGCACAGATGGTTTTTTAAATTATTATGACAAATTTTGAAAGGGGAGAGAGGATCTTTGTCTGTAGGATGCTGACTTAGGGAGGTTTTTCAGCCTGAGGGTGCTAGACAGATGGGCTGGATCATGCAGTGGAGATTGATAGACTTGAAGTCATCAAACGGTTACTTACCTATTCATGCCCTGGTTTCATTATCAGACCGGGCCTGGTACATGCACCTCATTGGAAACCTGCCTGGGGGCAGAGCCCCACAATGGTTATCGGTGCTCCATTTAGCCTTCTGGGGAAGTTTAATTAAAACTGTATAAGAAGAGTCATGATTTTGACAGCCAGGGGCATGGGGGGAGTTGACTGGAATTTGGTTTCCTGCAAAGCTGTGTGTTTCTTTACCTTGGGAGAGTGGAGGTGGGAGGGAGGTGCTCAAGACCTTTGCAGGTGGAATGTCAGAAAAGACTGGCCAAGGCCTGAAATGATATGGTTTGAGTGTGGAGGTCCTCTGGCCTTTGGGCTGGTCACTGAACCCTAGAAGCCTTGATTTCCCCATCTGCAGCTGGGTGAGGGACCCCTGGCCTCGTGCAGCTGGGTGAGGGACCCCTGGCCCTGTGCAGCTGGGTGAGGGACCCCTGGCCCTGTGCAGCTGGGTGAGGGACCCCTGGCCCTGTGCAGCTGGGTGAGGGACCCCTGGCCTTGTGCAGCTGGGTGAGGGACCCCTGGCCCTCTGCAGCTGGGTGAGGGACCCCTGGCCCTGTGCAGCTGGGTGAGGGACACCTGGCCCTGCGCAGCTGGGTGAGGACCCCCTGCCCTCTCACCCAGGTTTAGTGGGCACAGGGAGCCTTAGCGCTGTGCTGAAGGAAGAGAAGGCACCGCAGCCCACCAAGGTGCTGAGCCAGCCAGCGTTCAGTCCTTCCTTCAAGGTTAACACTAGAACTAAAGCAGGAAACCCTCACAGAGGACAGTGTGAGGAGCCCTGACCCCACAGGCGGAAGGTGGGAACTTTTTTAAAGAGATGGGTGGGGGGAGAATGAAAATGAGAATGGGCGTTATAAGGAAATGGGAGAGCACAAATGGGGAAAACCTGTCACAGCCCTGCCCTTGCATTGTCTTGTCACTGCCATGGAGCAAGGAATATCCGCCCCAGGCTGAACGCGGTGTCTTCCCAACTATAACCGAGACCTGGCGGGAGCCCTGTGCCTGTGGGAAGCCGGAAAACACATCATCTGGCCTCGGGCAGTTGCTTCTGGCAAATGTCACTGTCCTAAGTACCAGGACTGGGAATTATGGTCTAGAGCATTCCCTATCTGCTGCTTGTCTCTGGAGAGCAAAGGGTGAAGGGTGATTGGGGTTTCCTGGTGCCTGGGGCTCTCGGTGTGAGGCACCCCCACACCCCGCGTTCTCTGGGGCCACCTGGACTGGGGGTGGGCCCTTCCCATAGGCAGGAACTGACACCAGGGATAAAACCCCTTGGGGAAGATAAGCTCTTAGGTCACAATAAGAAGTCTGGTAAGTCAACTATTAAAACATACACACAAGGTATCACAAGTTCTATCAGAAGCAGAAATATTAGAAAAGGTAAACCAAGAATTTAAAATTATCCTAATAAACATGCTAAAAAAAGAAGATATTTCAGTTAGAAACAAGAACCAGGAGATACCAAAAGAAACAAGCAGTAATGTTACTGACGAAAAACATAATAACTGAAATAATAAACATTATCTAATGAACACAGCAGGTGAAGTAAAAAGCACCATGGATGTAGATGGGGAATTATTTAGCAAATTGGAAGATTAGCTTAAGGGAACATGAGAAGGAAAAAAATAGAAACATATATTTTTAAATTATAGTATATGAAGCGTAGAAGTGAAAACATTCCAGGAAGAGAGCTCAATGAAAGGACAATGGGGAAATATTTGAAAAACTGGTAGAGATCAGTTTCTCAGAATTAATCACACATCTCAGATTGAAAGGGCCTCAGAGTGCCCAAGAGAAGGGAGGAGGGAGAACGGGCCAGGCACATTATAATGAAGTGGACGATTCTAAAGACAATCGAAAATCCTACAGCTTATAAAGAGAGACTTATTGTCTTCTTGCATTTAATGTTTCTGTTGAAAATTTTGATGTCAAAGTTATTTATGGAAAATAAGTTACATTCTAGAAATATATATCCAGTCAAACTAACACATGATTCAGATATTCTTGGGCAATCAAAGGCTCAGAAGCTTGCCATAAGGAGACTCAGATTGAAAACAGTTTTAGACAAAGCAAAGAGATTAATCTAGGAGATGTTGCAGAAGAGAGATGAGATAAAAATGATCACATGTCTTTGGTCTTAGATGGTTTTCAAGATGACAGGAGATTTACAAAGAAATAGGAAAAAATATTTGAAATAACCCAGAATTCAGTCTGTATGATATTAAAAGAGAAGTTGCGTGGGCAGGAGAGAAACAAAGGCTGCAAGATCATGATAAATTCATATCATGGTATGAAGAAGACATAGGTATGAATTACATAACAAGAGGATGCAGAAATAAGTGGAATAAGTTAAAAAAATAATTTAAGGTGGTATAAATCAGGATTATTGTCAATTTCAATAAATGTACAAAATTCACCAGCTAAGAGAAATATTGGCAAAAGGGATTTAACGATAGCAGAGTCCAGACATAAGCTGTAAGCTATTTATAAGAAAAATACCTGATACATGCAGATCACAACTTAAAAAGGATGAAAAAATATATCAGACAAATTGGATATAAAAGAGAACTGGTATAGCTATATTAATAGCAGATAAAATAGACTAAGACAAAATGTATAATTGGGGATGAAGAAAGTGATATTTAGGCTTAAAAGATTAAATTTAAGAATATACAATAATTTTAAATTTCCATACAATTTTAAAATAGCTTTATAATATGGAAGCAAAAATTAATAAAACTACAGAAAGAAGCTGACTAATAAAATACCACGGTGGGAGATTTCAATATGCCTCTCTCAATTATTGAAATAAGTCAAACAAAAAAAAAAGCCAATGAGGATATAAGTGAACAACTCAGTTAACAAGACTGACCTAGTGGCCAAAAATTAGCCCAACGTGCAATAATTAGATAATCATTTTTCTCAACCATACAGAAAAACTTTCAAAAGAGTATGCACTGGGATATAAAATTTAATGTTTAAAGAATAAATTTTATGAAGATCATGGTCTCTGACCATAAATAATAAATTGAAAATTAATATAAAATATCCTTGCATATTTTAAATTTAAAAACACTGCTTAAAAACTTATAGATTGCCCCAGCTCAGTGGCTCAGTTGGTTGCAGGGTCGTCCTGATATACCCAGGTTGCGGGGTGATCTCCGGTCAGGGCACGTAGAAGAAGCAACCAATGGATGTATAAATAAGTGGAACAACAAATTGATTTCTCTCTCACACACACACACATCAAATAACTTCACATGAATTAAAAAATTTATACCGGAAGTTTAAAAGTTTCATTTTCTTCAGGGTGCTATTCACAGAACAAAGGGAAACAAAATCTGGGCAGAAGAATATCCACAGATGTCTGCTGCCATTTGCCTACCATCTTTTTCTTAGGCACTGGCGACTTTACTCTCACCTATAATTTGGAGTCACCAAAATTTTGGAAACACCAGAACAGCCTCAGTCTAGTGGACACAGACTTAACAGAATCTAAATGAAACATTTTACAGGGCATCTTCTGCTTTTAAGGTCCAAGTTCTTCTGATGACCAAAAATACACACTAGTTATAAAAAGTCCCATCGCATTAGAAATATGTAACAAAGGACATAAAATTCCCTGAGAGCAACACCCCTGGGAGAACGTCTGTGAAAGAGCAGTTGGTGAACTTTTCTCCAGATTTTTCTCAACGTGGTTTGCTATTTTTTTAAATCATTTTTTTATTTTCAATTACAGTTGACATACATCATATATTAGTTTCAGGTGTACACTCCAGTGACCAGACAGTACATAATATGTGATCATCCGATAAATCCTACACCCATCTAGCACCACACCTAGTTATTAGAATATTATTGACTATCACTCAGTTTAGCTCAGTGGTTAGAGCGTCGGCCTGCGGACTGAAGGGTCCCGGGTTCGATTCTGGCCAAGGGCAGGTACCTGGGTTGCAGGCTGGATCCCCGGCCCAGATCAGGGCACATGCGGGAGGCAACCAATCGATGCGTCTCTCCAGCATCAATGTTTCTCTCTTTCTCTCTCTCTCCCTTCCACTCTCTCTGAAAAGCAATAAAAAAAATATCCTCAGGTGAGGATTTTAAAAAAAAAGAATATTATTAACTATATTCCCTATGCTGTTTCATTTCTTGAATCTTGGAATTGGACAAAATTTGTTAAGACACAAAAAACACTAACCATGAAAAAAAATGATAAACTTGACTATGTTAATATTAAGAACTTTTGTGTATTCATAAAGAAGTGAAAAGGCAACTTACAAACTGAGAGAAGATTTCTGCAATACATGCTAATTACAAAAGATTAGTATTCAGAATCTAGAAAGAAGTTCCACAAGGAAATAAAATAAACAGCAAAGAGGCATAGCTCAGAAGGTGAAACATACATAACCAATAAAATACGAAGAGATGCTCAACATTAGTGATCATAAAACACAAGTCAAGATCCCAGTGAGATACCATTTTATACACATTCTATTGGCAAAAAATTGTTAAAGTCTGACAGTACCAAGAATTAAAAAATCTGTGTACCCACAAAATTTCTTATATTTTGCAGGTAGAAGTATAAATTGGTGCAATTACTTTGGAAGGCAGCATTAATAAATACCACAATGTGCAAAATTCTTTGCATATATATGCAGGAGGCAATTGCTGGATTATAAAATATTTGGCATTACCTCTTAAAACTGAGTATTCAAACTCTTTTTCAAACATATCTGCAAATGTACAACATGGCCCCCTGTGGCTGGGTGGGGCCATAAGTCTAGTTTTGACCAGTGAGTTGGGAGTGGATATATATTTGTCACTGTCATGCCAGAGCATTGAAATAGCAATGTCATCTCCTTTCCCCCACCTCTGTGGCACACCAACATTTATGTTGGTGACTATTTTGTCGGCCTAAGTCCTTGAGTGACTATAATAAGCAGAACCTTTCTCATTGACTGCAAAGGACATATAGCATGAGTGAAAAATAAACCTGTGTAGTTTTTGGCTGCTGAGATTTTCAGTGTCATTTGTCACTGCAGCATATTATAGCCTATGCTAACTGACACCCGTACAATAGGAGACATGTAAAAGGTTATTCATAGCACACTATTTACAGTGGCCTTGGAAACAACCCCAATGCCTGTTCCCTGACGGAGAATGAATAAATTGGATATATCTACTAAGGGGGAGGTTATTCAGCAGGGAGCGTAAATAATGACAGTGACATATAACATAACGTGAGTTTTAGCAATGTAAATAAAGCGAAAAGTAAATCCAAAGATTTATAGATATAATACATAACTATGTATCAAGATGCCTTTTTATAAAATTAAAAACCTTAAAAGGCAAGCGGGTACTCTTTAAAAATGCATAGAGGTATAATAAAATCATCTAAAAAGGAAAGCAGAAAAGTGATAACCACGGGATTCAGGATGGCAGACACCTGCGGCAGGCAGAGCAGGGGCCTGGGACGGGCAAAACTGTATTGCTACATGTAGGTGATTATCGAGCTTTTAATATTTTGGGAGGTGGAGGCTATTTTTCTTTTTTAATACTCACCTGAGGATAATTTTCCATTGCCTTTTCGGAGTAAGTGGAAGGGAGAGAGAAAGAGAGGCAGCAATGTGAGAGAGACACATCGATTAGCTGCCTCCGGAACCCGCCCTGACCAGGGCCGGGGATGGAGCCTGCAACCAAAGCACATGCTCTAGGCTGGAATCAAACCCGGGACCCTTCAGTCCGAGGGCCAGTGCTCTGACCACTGAGCCAACTGGCTAGGATGGGAGGTGGAGACAATTATATAATTATCAGAAAGAGCAAAATAACTAACAGCTATTCATGGATTGATAATGAATGCTTTATAAACCAAGATTATCACTAATCCATAATCCAATTCTATGCAACCAAGATTTTTAAAACCAAGATGATATCAGTGGTCCTATTATCATTATCTTTGTGAAAAGAGTGCTCTCTGTGCCTCCGGAGGGATCCTCAGTCATCAGGGCTTTAGTTAAAAAGTGGTTATGCATCATCAACCGCATTAAACCCTGAAAGCAGGGTGACCTGAAGCCAAAAGATCATTGTTTTTCTAAATTTAATATAGGCCTCCAATCAGCCTGAAGGTGCCTGTAACATATCCCTTTTCCTGTAAGGCCCGTAGTTCTAGACCACAGTTAAAGGCTGAGCAGACAATGATCGTTTCTGCATGAATCGAGCGCTCTGAACAAATGCGTGGGCACTGACCTGCTGACCGCCTATTCCTGCTCCTTTGCAGGCCTCGTTCCCGGGGCTGGAAGGCAGGGAAATCGAAACTTACTGGGACATGTAGGCGATAAATGGGTGCTGTGAGAGGGGAAGGCCCTGATCCAGACAGTAGATGGGAGGAGAGATGACATCCAAGCTGAGACCTAAGGTGCAAGTAGAATCTCTGCGGATGAAGGATTGGGATTGTGGGGGCTGGGTGGAAAACAGGAGAAAAGAGGTGTGTTGCAGGCAGAGAACCAGATGTGCAAGCATCGAGGGAAGAAGGTTTGGGGCAGCTATGAATTTCGGTGTGGCTGGCCTTGAAGGAGCAACAGAGGGAATGACAGGGGGGAGATAAGAGAAGGAACAGATCCTCTAGGGCCTTGCAGGAGTTTGGACTTTAGCCTGAGGGCAGTTAGTCACGTTGGAAGGTGTTAACCGGGGGAGCAAGAGCAGATTTGCGTTCAGAAAGAGTGTGCTGCTGTGCTCGGAATGGGTCCCAGGGGGGTACTGCAGGGACAGTACTTGGAGGGTGTATCTGGTTCCCCCGGGAAACAGGCACACTCAGAGGGTTTTATTGGAGAAAGTGTAGTGAAGGGCTGTTTACAGAGCTGCAGGCAGATTAAGGCAACCCAGAGAGGGTGGTGCGTCTCCCAGGGACGAGCAAAGGTGAAAGCCTTTAGCGCACGAGCCCGCAGGGTCAAGGGGAGGGAGCTGGAGGGAAGGGAGGGGCCACCTGACGGAAGCCCTGGCTGTGGAGGGTGCAGCCACTGCCAGAACCATGGCCTGCAGGGGGACAGGGAGGGGGAGCCCAGCCCCTAAGGCCTCAGCCCAGGCTTCGGGTTCGCCTAACCTAACCAGGGCACGGGTGGGATGGGAATCTGGCTCCTAGTGTATGGAGGGCGGCCTCCTGGGGCACAGAGAAGGGTGTGGAGGGGAAATTGAGAAAAGCTTGCACATGAGGCTCTAGTAGTGACCCCAAGACTGTGGTGGCCTGAGCTAGGGGCATGGCCCAGAAGATATGGAGAAATGGGAAGATCTGAAAGAGATTTGATAAATCCATCCAGTTAGTAGACTCGAGGTCAGTGGAGGAATGGGCACAGAAGCGCTACAGTCAGGAACCGTAAGGAAGAGCCCTCCTTTACCCCTGATGTGGGAGCGGGGGACAGAGGAGTGTCTACCTCCCCGCTGCTCCCTCGGGGAGGAACGCCTAATGCGGTAGGTCAGAACCCACCATTCGCGGGCCAGGCTTTACCTGTGGGCAGGGCCTCTGCGGCAATGCTCTTACGTGGTATCGGTTTCCCTCTCTCTATTACATCCAGCAGCCTCCCAAAACAGGCCGGCCGGCCTCCCCCATGGGTGAGATGGGTCAGCTGAGCCAGGGCCTCTCCGGCGATCGAGTCATCTATTCCACCCGTGACTCTGGGCATGTTCATCTGCTCTATAGGTCCCACCTCTCCTCTAGGAGTGCAAGTTCTAGACGCCCAGGGCTGCAGAAGGAGGGATCTTAGGAAATCTGATTGGGGTTCAGATCCAAGCCACAGTCTCTAATCCTCCACTACCAGCAATAAAGCTCATAACTTGATCTCTGCTGGGCTGTCCCTGCTGTTAACCTTCCAGCCAGTTCTGAGGATTTAGAAAAAGTGACACCCATGAAGCCCAGAGTGTTTGCTCTGGGTTGTCCCCACGTGCTGTTGTGATACCAGTCACATAATTTGACAGAACCTGCCAGAAGTTCACCGTTCAACCAGCAAATGTCCACTCATGTCCTGCACAGCAGGGAGGACTTTTAGACAGCAGTCAGTAAGGAAGTCATCTTTTTGACCAAAAAGGAGAACCACAGTATAGAGACACCATCGCTGGTAGCTGTCACTTCACAGGGCATATTAAAGGGAAATAAATTGTGTTCCAAATCACAGGGGTTTGTGGTAGCAAATTAGGGATAGCTAGGACTATGAAAACATAGCTGATAAAAGCTCTGAGCAATTATATAGTTTACATGTGTGGGTGTATATAAATAATCACCTGTACGAAGAAAGTTCGCCTGTGCCCTGTCTTCTGCACTGCAACAGACAGGATCTAACACAGACCTGTATGGGATATGGAACAGCATGGGCCTAGAGCAGGATCAGCAAATAATCAGACCAGGGTGGGAAAGGAGGTGACCTAGATGGGATTCATCTATTTCCTAATACAAAGGATTGGCAATGTCAGGTTCATGCCATGCATCTGTAGCTTGAAATCATACATTTATAAATTAAGCTTAGTAAAATATCCTACCAGCCACTTTAAATTCATTCATGCCTACTTGTTCCAAAAATGACTGAGTGACTATGCATATCATAAAATATTTGCAATTTGTAAAACCATTCTCTTGTCTTTATATAAAATCTAAAATTCAAGAACCCCTTTGAGTATTATAAAAAATTAAAGGTGTTTAATTACAATATCCAAAACCTTCTCTGTAACTGAAGATAATGCTTATTTCTATCCAACACTGTCACATTTGCCAGTTCAATTCCAGGTCAGGGAATTGCAGGCTTGATCTCCCAGTAGGGACATATAGGAGGCAGCTGATGAATGTTTCTCTCTCCCCCTTGCTCTCTCTCTAAAAATCAATAAAAATATATTTTTACACAAGACCATCAAATTTAAATATGTAGAAGTAGCTGAGCTGTAAACATGGGGGGCTAGTTCAAGAAGCAGGCAATCCCAAGGTCTTTGTGGCGGCATCTGTGTGTGGAGGAACCCAAACGAAGATCCAAGTGCAAGTAGTAGATTTTGGATTTGATCCCAGGAAACACTGGATGGGGGTTGGGGAAGTGAGACAAGGAAGGGAAGCAGCTGATAAAGGGTCCATTACCTGCCCTTGTGAGCCTTGAAGCCTTAATCCCATTGAGAAATTCTGGGACCTCTTGTAGGACACGTGCCTCAGAGTTGTCTCACTCAAAAGGCAAGGGAGCTGCACCAGCTCCCCCCAGTCACTAGTTGCGGGCTGCGTGTGTATCGCTGTGTTTGAGGACAGAGCAAGAGGAAGCCGTCAGGCAGAGGAGCGGGTGCTGGAGATGGAAGTTGGGCCAGCGTACCCCGAAATAGAAGGGCTGCAGGAGTCTGGGCAGGGCTCCAACAGCATCTGCCGCACCCAACCAGACACCTTTGGTCCTCTCTACTGGTACTTCGATGGCATGAGTGTCCCAGACGACAGAGGAGGGCACTGGTGATTGATTACACTGTACCAGACCAGCAGGAAAGGAAAGCCTGTTGAGTATCCTGATACGATGACTCTATTATCATATCGTGATGACTGTGACATTGGGCCATAGAGTTTACCACAAGATGTTACTGAGTATTTCACTTATATTCAAAACTCTGAGAACCCAGAAAAAGTGGGTAGTTCTTTTCTTCTTGGAAAAACAAACAAAACACCAAAAACCAGCAGGTGACTTGGGCTCCGACCCTCTGGCCTATGGTACGGTCTCCTGTGACCTTGTCTAAACACTGCAAATCTGCTGCTCTGTTTTTACAAGGATTTTGTGTGGTTGGTGGGATTTGTCCACTCTCAGCCTGTTGCCTTAACAGCGTCTCTAATTTTTTCTCAAGTAAATCTCAATCTATAATTATTGCAAGAAATGACCTTCTGTCACAATACACTTCACCATCTCCCAGTTTCCCAAAGTGAGAACCCAAGTAAGAGGAGCTGTTTCATAAGGCTGGTCCCACTTATCTAAACCATGAGTGAACATCCAGGGATCATCTAAACTGTATTCCTTCGAAGTGTGCTTCTGAGAACCCCTGCACAAGGGACTGGGGAACTTGATAAAAAGGTAGCTTTCTGGGCTCCATCAAATAACCGCTGAATCTAAATCTCTGATCCTGAGAGCTGGATATGTCTCCTTAAGAGCAATCTGGGTGATTATAATACATGACTGAGACCTGTGGTCTCAAATTTTGCTATACATTAGAATCACCAAAGGAGCATTTAACCACCACCCCTCTCCCCACCCATCTTTCGAGCTCCCAGTGGATAATCCCTAATTAAATTAGAATCTAGGAGTGAAATCTGGTCATCAAGACAGTTTAAAACTCCCAAGTGATTCCAGCGTGCAGCCAAGTTTGAGAACAGTGACCTGGCCTACAGCAAATAGAGATGAAACTCTAAATGGTGGACTGTGAAGCTGGAGTCTCTGATATTTAAAGAGTTTTTTAAAAACAGGCCAGCCTGGCCTTAGAAATTTTATGTAAGACTATAATTTTACAGATGAGGATACCGAGTCCTATAAAATAAAAATTCAGTTACCAAACAGCTGATCAAATTTAGATTTCTTTTTCTTCATTCAGTACAACATTCTTGGACATTCAGCACCAATACCCAATCAATGTTTAATATGTCATCTCTGATGAGGAAGCAGATGTCTGAAATGTACCATCACCCCTGTTGCCTGACTTGGGGTTTGTATATGACCTTATGCTACACTTTTTTTCTTTAATTCCTAAAAACATTTCAATATTTCAATGTCCTGACCAGTCTTTTTATAAACAACAGAAGCAAAAATTTGGGGTGGTGGTAGCAAAAATGTAAATAAATAAATAAATAAATCCCTAAACAAGAATTAAGAAGTCCTCCAAACCAAATTTTGAAAACCACAAGCTCTTAATAAATAAAAGAAGCACATACAAAACTGCCTGTGCACAAATCATACACGATTAAAGTACTTTTGACTTACCTCAACATTTGCAAAATAAGAAAACATTACCAACTATAATAGACACATTTGGGACTTGTGAGTGTATATATTACCATAGCTTTGTACATTTTCCCCCATAAGACACTAAAAAAGTAACTCTCGTTTATTGATTCATTTTATTTTTTGAGATCATGTGCAGTAGAACACCATAGAGCAAGTCTCAAGAACCATTATTTTGTTTGCTTCCAGGATATTTTGCTTTGCAGAAAATTGCTAAAGTGAGTGAAATAGCTTCAGCTATTTCCCTTCACTTCAGCACACCCCGCCTTATCCTCAGATGGAAACAGTCCCACTCCAGGGAAGGGTGAGGCCGATGCTAATCCGCTTCTCCAAACGTGTGACATAGTCACATGAGAAACCCAATGAAATCAGTTTCATACAATCAAATGTACCAAGAAACCATAGACGGGTTTTGGTTGGTAATAGAGCTTTCAACTTAAGGTTTTAAAAAATTAATATGAAGGGGCAAAAATAAAGCCAACTTTTTAACAGAAAATGATAGGCTTCCTGTAGGGCTGCTCGCTAAATTGCAAAGGTAATTCAATTGCACAGAAATCAAAGTATGTTTAGACGGCTTTTTCCTGGAGCCAAGAATCATTCGCTTCATGTGTTACACATTCTCATTTTTTCTTTATGATTTTAAATTCCCCATGAAAAATATTAAATATTCAAGGTAATAGGGTCTATATTCTTTCTATACCTTAGGTTTGGCCTAGTGCAAAGGAGATGCAACCTGGGACATTGCTTGAAGCAATCCCTAGGCAGACAGTGCAAAGCATTTTGGCATGTGTTCAGTTCTGCCTGAAGTGACTCCTTTCTGAAAACATTTCCCATTTCTGGCTCCCTGTCTTCCATGCCACCAGAGAGTTCATCTGTGTGATATAGGCCTATAACCTGGAGCAGCCCTTTTTGGAGACTCACAGCAGGGTATGCTCCTGGTGAGATTCAAAAGTTGCTCCAATTCTCTGCCATTCTTTTCTAGAGTGTTATGTTGTGGTATAATAAAAAATAAATACGTGATCTTTGTCCCAAGTGACTGGCATAAAACTTCTAAAAGTCTTTCGTATGCTAATGAGATGACTTATTGGTGGGGGGGAGGTCACTAGATAGCTTCAGGATGGGACTGGTTGTCACAAAAACCAACCACATAGTTAGGTTAAAGATTTCAGCTCTACCCTTCAACTGCTAGGGTGGGGAAAGGCTGGAGATTGCAGTTAATCACTAATGGCCAACAATTTCATCAAGCATGCCTACATAATGAAATGTCCTTAAAAACAAAAACAAAACAAAAAAAAAACCCTAAATGATGAGGTTCAGGATTTTACCAGTGGTGAACACATTGAGGTGTTGGGAGGGTGGCACACCTGGAGAAGGTATGGAAGTTCTGGGGCCACCCTCACCCCATACCTAACCCTATACATCTCTTTCATTCAGCTGTTAGTGTCTGAATTGAATTGAATTGAATTGAATTGAATTGAATTGAATTGAATTGAATTGAATTGAATTGAATTGAATTGAATTGTTGGACACCCAGTGTCAGAATTGGTGTGAAAAAATGAAACACCATGTTTATTCTTCCTTCATCTTCCTCCTCTTCTGATCTCCTAAGTGATGGGGCCTGTGTTAGTAAAGGTCCAGTTAAGAAAACAGAAATCATTCCAAATGTTTTAAAGGGGGGATTTAAATCAAGGTGGGTCTCCGCTGCTCTGTTTCTGGGTTTTTAATCCAGCTGATCCTATCTTTGTCTGTGAGGGAAGAAGGCATATCACCCCCGGAGTATGCGTGCAGTGCAGCTGGGTTTTCCATCCTGGAGATAACTGAGTTCCTGGGTTATAGCAGGAAGAGGGAGATCATCTTCTTCCCTAGCTCCAGAGTGGTTCTCCTTGGGCCCAGAGCCTCACTCCATGTACCACAGTCTCTCCTGAGAAGCAGGTCCAGCCTCCCTCACTCTAACTGTGGGGCTAGACAGAACTCAGCCTCTCACTATCTTAGGTTATATTGCTTCCTGGACTCTCCTCTCCAACCAAACAGTTCCCCAAATTACAAAGCAAAGCCTCCCATTCTGTATCTATGTACACAGTTATGTTTGGGAACAAGGATATGGAAGCATTGCCTGTACAATGAGCCAGGCCCAGCTCAGCCAACAACAAAAAATTACACAGATAATTAACTGAGACATGTGCAAAAGGGAAAATAAATCTGAAGCCCCCTTTCTCTATCACAGATCTGTTTCTATATCCATTTCCTTCCTATTCCCTGGCCCTTCTGCTCCCTCCAAAATAAAGGGTTGATCACTTGGCCCTGTTAATAGTGCCCACAGCCTGCCCTCAACCCCAGAATGCATAACCAAGAGGCTGAATGTTGCTTTAAGTCCTGGTACAATGCAGGTCACCAGAAGTTTGGGGAGGTTCCATGATTCACAGAGTCATTGCCCTTTTATTAGTTTTCTATTGATATGTAATAAAGTCCTCCATGATTCAGCATCTTAGAAGAAAAAAATAGTTATTTTCCATAGTTTTAAGGGTCAGGAATTCAGGAGTGGCTTAGTATAGTGGTTCTGGCTCAAAGGACTGTGGTCAACCTGTTGTCTAGAGCATCAGGTGTCTGGGGCTAGAAGATCTGCTCCTAAGCTCGCTCACCAGGGTGTTGGCAAGCCTTGGTTCCTCCCAGGCTGTTGGAATGATGGCCTCATGGACCTCTCCACAGGGGCTCCCTGAGTGTTCAGAACGCATGGCAACTGGTTTTCCCCAGAGCCAAGAGGGAGATCCAAGTGATCAAAGAGGGAGAGAGAACCCAAAAAAGCAATTGCAGTGTCTTTATAATCTAAGTCTCTAAGTGGCATGCCATCACTCTGCATGCTCTTGGTCACACAGGTCAATCCTGATACAAAGTGGGAGGGGACTACACAAGAGTGTGGATACCACTAGGTGGGAATCACTACAAGCCACACTGGAAGCTGGCTACTGTACCCTCTCAGACCTCCTACCTAGTTTTTTCAAAGACTATCCAAAAGAGGTGGTCCTAGCCTAGCTAACAATCAAGCAGTAATTGCTTTCTAATTCAGCTCCCATTCCTGTACTTCTCTAAGGCACTATGAACTGGAAGGGTGGCTGACATTATGGGGTCCCATGGAAATACCATCTAATGCTCTTAAACTCCTCCCCTTCCACTTTTAACACTTGGGTAGTCAAGGTAGATCAGTGAGTACATTCACAGAAATTGGGAGCCAAGTCCTGTATCAAAAGGTTGAGCTCTCTTGTGTATAGCTGGTTCAGGATCTTAAAATCAGTTTGGATCTTTTCTTGGCCTGCATTAGAAATCCCTTTCCTTGGGTCAGGGGAGACTCACTCCGGGACATTAACATTAGGTTGTGGAAGTGGCTGCACATACAGTAAGTCTCAGCCTGCTACCTCACTCCAAATGTTGAGGACAGGACTCACCTGGACCCGAGCAAATGCAATTCAAAACGAGCCCTTGATCTTTGAGCCCTCATCTCAAAAAAACTTCTCAAATGCTGCCCAGGAATTTTCTTTTTTTGCTTCTCCATGGGAACTGATGATGCAGAAAAACCGGTAGAGGAAAGGTATTTGGATGCTGTCTTTGGGTTAATAAAATCAACCAAGCCCTGGGGGACCCAAAGAAAACTAACATTTTAAACATTACTGAGAGTGGGGGACAGAGGTCCTAATGTATTTCACTGAGTTTTTAAGCATGAGTCAGGCACAGGCTCTATAGTTCAAGTCGGGCTTCTTCAAGGCTTAGGAAGAAGAAAGTGCTAAAGGTCATTGAGCTCACTGGGCTTCTACTATGCGAAAAATATTTTCATCAACAATATTTGTGTGATTTACAATATACAATCTCCACATTTCGGTGGCTCAAAGATCTTTCTTGCATACTTCATGTTCCTAACGGATTAACCTAGGTGTCCTGCTCGTCAAAGTCACTCAGGGCCCCTGGCTGGTAAATTGTCCCCCATTTCGAACCTGGCAGAAGGAAAGCACGCTCTGGAGAGTCACACACCAGATATTAAATGTTCACCCACAAATAGACACAAGTCATTTCCCATCATTTGTACTCATGATTCTTTAGCTGAATTACTCATAAGACCCCACCCAACCAGGAGAGACCAGGAAACAGTCCTTTCCTGTACCTGCAACGGGAAGATGGGCATTTGGTGGACAGCGTCACTGACGACCACCACTGGGCCCAGTGAAGCCGAAATGCAGATTTTCTCTTCTCGTGCTTTCTCGGCTACCTTAATGCCCCCAGACAGCACTTCCTCTGCGCCGGTGTTGACAGCTGGCAGCAGCGACGTGGGGCTGGAGACTGCAATAGCAGCGCGCCTCGAAACATCACTCCTGTTTAGAAAATGCTCCCATCGTTGCTAAACGGTATGAGTCTAGGACTGGTGCTATGACTTCCATATGTCCGCTTACCCTTTGGAACTTGGGAAAATGGAGCAGATGAGACTTGAAGTTGGAGTTATTTCTGCAGTGCAGGTGCTGGAATGTCCCTGCACTCGGTGGAAGACATCCGGCTGCTGCTGGAGGAGGGCCCACTGCCCCAGCGGCCCCGGGCCAGGCATTGCAGTGGGAGGTCAAGGTCACAGCAGGGACAGGACGCGGCTCCGATGTTCCAGAAAGAGACTTTAATGAAAGGACTTTCAGAGGCATGCACGGACTTAAGGGAATCAACGGCAAGGACCTGGTGACACCCTGAACCAATATGAAAGAATAGGGTCAAGTGTCGTCTTAGCGCAGTGAGAGCTGGAACTCGAGAGAAGGGGCTGCTAGACAAAATCTGTATTTATTCAAGTACACGGCCACCACCAGAAACGTGTCCCAAAGCAGGGAGGAGGCTGGAAGAAATATTTCAACCTTTCTTCCCACCTGCCAGTCCCCTATTAATGGCTGACATTGGCTGGGCACAATGAGAAACCAGTTAGCAAGGGAGCTCCAGCAATGCGGTTCCCAGGGACCAGCCTCCAGGGCAGAGAGAAGGGCAGGAGGGGTCTGAGAAAGGGGAGGGGGGAGAAAGGGGTGTCAGGGAAGTAAACACAACCCACACAGGGAGGCTGCCTCTCGCTAGGACTGGGCAGAAGGAGAAAATTGCAGTGAGATTACTGGCCTCCAATTTCTCTAGGACTTTAATTTCCTGAAGGGGAGAGAGTTTTTATTTTCTCCCTGATAACAAAGAGTTTGTGCTAGAACTTAAATATCTTTGAGAGAATTTAATAAGGGGAGGGAATTCAGATGGTTTTAGTTTGGGACATTTTTTCATATCGTAGGCATTATGCATATGCTACGCAAGTGTTTACTGCCCTGGGGAATAGTTTTTTTCTATAAGGCTAGGAATTATTTGGGTTGAGAAATAAAATCGGGAGTCAATGTTTGGTGAGCCTGTGACCTTGGACTAAATGTCATTCTGTCCATTTTAGAAGTTTCTGGAGTCAGAAGTGGAACTGCCCATTTCTGTGGTCCCAGGAATTTATAAAAATTAGTGGCAAATGTTAGGGGGGGCAGTCTCAGGGGGTTCCCTTGATGATTGATGGCCTCCCCACTGAAGGGGGCTGTGCCCTTCCTGGTTGACCGTAGGCTTGAGTAAGGGCTATAATTCACTGACCAACAGAACACAAAGTAGGTAAATGCAGAGGAGAAAACACTGCCACCAATCAACCCACCCCTTCCTCGCTCCTACTCACCACCCAGAGAGGACCTGTCACCTGGTCAGATTGCTGGGATATGGATTGGGTCTCATTTACTAGTTGGGGCAGAGCTGAGCCTCCTGGGGGCTTCCTGACTCGGGGTATTGATCCTGTCAGTTAGAATGAGAGAAAGCGCCAGAAAGCTTCCTAGTCTTTCCTGTGTGGGTGACTTCGCCAAATTTCCTTCTCCTTGCATTTTGAAGCTCTGCTCTCTCTTTGATCTATGACTTTTGAGTTTAGAAGACAGATAACAAGCCCTGCTTAAGCCTCAGACCCAAGGCTTAAACCTAAGCCTTGTGCATAATTAGGAGCTCTGGGTTGGGAGCTACAAGTCATTAACCTGGCTAGTAATAGAGACACTTCAGTGTAATTCTGCTTTCATTTTTTGTAAATGTGTTCTTTGGGTACCTGGGGTGCTGGGAAAAAGACATTCACTTTCGCTTGCCCAGCACCACTTTCCCTCTCAACTCTCATTTGCCTTTGGTAAGAGCACTTTTCCTTTTGAAAAATTCTCCTTCCCGACCAATCAGGCAGTGGGAGTGGGGGGCCATCAATCATAGGCTGTGGCTGGGCACAGAAACCAAGAGGGACCATCAGGGCACCTGATCCCTTGCCAACAGTAAGGATTGGCCCTGCTTTGGTCATATGTCCGTCTTTGGCAAGTAAGCGTCATTCCTTATTGTTGTTTAGCTGAATCTTGGTTGAGAAGAGCATTTTCCTTTCTGGTAAATGAAGTTTGCAAGAGATGAGCATAAAGCAGGTAGGCTCCATGTACTCCACCAGCAGGAGAAAGTCAGCCTTCCATAGGAGAGAGTGGATTGGACACTTAGAGCAATAAAGAAAAGCAGCAAGAATGGTCCAGAGCTCATGTAATCCCTGCTTCCAATCTCCCCCAGCTATACCTGCACCCTTCCTGAAATCAATAACATTTACTGTGTGTCTAGGGTAGACTTGATTGCATTTGCGTCACACCCAAGGAAGTCCTGACTGATTAAGAAGGGGACTGCTAGGGGAGGGGGTGTAGGCATTTTGGGTCCCTGACCATCGCACCACCGCCAGCCTACATCCTAAACATTATAGATTAGACAAGGTAATGGCAGGAAGCGATCAAATCCCCTGGATGGGCGGGGGATGCTTCCCTATAAGGCAGATCAGGGGCTGCTGACGTTGTAGGTTCAGAACCCAGAAAACACCATGCACAGTTTAAGAAGCTCCAAGCAACACCGAGACTATAGGCAAAGGAAATTCTGCAGCACGGAGAACATCTTGTAAGCCACGCCATGGCATTTGAACTGTAGCCCGCAGGCCACGGGGAGCCACAGAGGAGCTGCCACCCAGGACCCCTGACCTCTAGACTCAAACCAAAACGCCTGACCTGCTTGAGGCTGGCATTTCTGTTTTAGGTGGTCGAGAAGGGAGATGCGATGTTAAAAATAAGTTCAACGGCTCTGGGAGCAGAACCTAAGGTGATTGCGTGTCCCTAGAAGTCTGAGGCAAGGGCAATGGCACAGGGCTAGTCATTCGTGACCTTGGGCCACGTTGCCCGGCCTCCCCGATCCTCCCCCGTCTTCTCATCTGTGAAAGGATATTTTTTGTTCAGTCCATGCTGTTCTCTGAGAAACCGTTACAGACTCATGTGCTGACCAAGTCCGCCACCTAGCGAGAGCCTTGGAAATCATCTCAGGCTCGCCCCCAGCTGCTGCTGTCCCTCATCAGCCTGGGGGCAGGGACGCCCCATCCTCTCTGTCCGATGCCTCTGTGCTTGTCTCTCTTAAATTCACATCTTTTGCCTGTAGTCCTCCCACTGCCACGGACACGAACACAATTCCCTACATGGGGATTAAGCTCTAAAACGTGCAGGCTCTGCTCCCTGACCAGCCTCACTGGCCCTCGGAAATCAGCGCCCATGAGCATAGACGGCAATGCTGTCGGCACATGGCATTTCTCTGGATCCTTCGCTGTCCCTTTTAAATGACATGCGGCCCCGTCATACTCCCATTTGAGAATTGTCAATGCCAGGTGACAACTCCAGTCATCTTGGTGACCGTAATGTTTGCCATGTTTGGTTTTTTAAAGCTATATTTTAACTCTGGCTCATGTGGCTCAGTTGGTTGGAGTGTCCTCTCGTACGCTGAAAGGTTGTGGGTTCAATTTCCAGCCAGAGCACATGCTCAGATTGAGGGTTCAGTCCCTGGTTTGGGGTGCGTGCAAGAGGCAAGCAATTGATTTTTTTTTTCTCTTTCTCTCTTTCCCTCTCCCTTCCTTTCTCTCTCTAAAATCGTTTCTTTTAATAACACTTTATTTAGTTTATTGGGGTGACAATGGTTAATATGAATATATAGGTTTCATGTGTGGGTTTCTATGTTACAGGATCTGTATATTGCTCTGTGCGCCTACCACCCAAAGTCAAATCTTCCCCCGTCGCCATATATTAAGACCCTAAAAATCAATTTTTTTACCCTATATTTTAACTCACTGGGCTGATGTGTGCATTTTCAGTTTACTCATGAGCATCGGACCTCTCTGTTTGATGAGCTGGCAAAGCCCATGTGGGATACTGGAGACACCGTATCTATCTGAAAGGACCCCAATATTCTCCAACACCTGAGCTCCTGGCGCCATCGTCAGGAGCATCAGCTAGGCCAGGGTTGCCATGACCAGGACAACACCTGTCTCCCTCACCACTACTTCGAGTCCAGAAATCTACGGTTTAGCAGAGATTTCTTGGCTATGGGGAGACGCCTAGATTAACCTGGGTGCAATGTGCAGGACTGCAGGTACAGTGAGGGAGGAAGCGCCTCAGTAGCCCAGGAGACAGGTGGAAACGGCAAGGGCAGATTCCAAAGGACATCCTGCGGGGGCATTAAAGCTAGCGAGTCTGAAAGCTTAGTGTCGGAATCTGAGAACTCGGGGCTGGGCGACATCTAGTAAAACCTTATTATGCCAATGAGGTGCCTGGATCTTGATTCTGTCACGTTTCTGGGCAACATCAGGCAAGTGTTTCTGCCTCCGCCTCAGGCGGCTGGATCTGCATGGCCCCAAGGCCCTCAGGAAGAAGGGGGGAGCCCACGTGGCAACGAAGGAAGGACTCGATTGTAAGACATGAACACGGCATAAGAATCGGATGTTCTCATGGTGCCACTTGGAAAATACAAGGGAACCGAATAAAAGTGTGCCCCCGGGGAGCCTAGAAACCGGGTCTCCTCATGCACCACCAGGCTGAGTATCTGGTGTGTGCTACACTCCGCTGGGCACAGAAGATAAAGGTGAGAGGGTAAACGCATAGCTCCTGTTCTGAGAAATTCATAGTTGCTCAGTGCACTCACGCTTCCCATTTTTCCAGAATAATCAACTCCAGAACTGCTTTTTTGACTAGAGCCTCTTCCTTCCACTCCTCCCACTGTACCTATTCACTGATCCCTGACCACCTCCACCACCAATACCTCAGTTTACCCAGCCTCCTGACTTCTCTCACCTCCATATACGCCAGCTATGTTCTCACCGACTCCCTCACATCCCCAGTGCCCTTGACCTCTGATCTCTCTACTCAGCCAGTTTCCAGTCTTGGTCCAACCCATGCCTTCTTCTATTCTTTGAATAAATACTCATTAAGTACTTATCATGGGCCAGACACTCTTCTGTATGCTGAAGATACGTCAGCAAGGAACAGAATTCCTCCTGGGACTTATGTTCTAGTGGTGGTTGACAATGTTCAGAAGAGGGATAAACATATTATAAAAAGCAAACACGTGACATCATGTAGTGATGGAGGGCTATGACAAATTACAGCTGGGTAGTACAAGTGGTCGGAGAAGGACTCTTTGACGTGAAAGAAGTAAATAAGAAGCCAGGAGAATATCTCAGATGGGAACATTTCAGGAAGAGGCCCTGATATAGGAGATGATGCGGTTGGTGTGCTCAAGGCCCAGGGTGGGTGGCACGGCTGGGTGAGCGACTGAGAGAAAGGGGCTGGAAATGGAAGGCAGAGCCTGCCCAGGGACGGCCTGGGGGCGTGCTGGGTTTCCACTCTGAGGCGATGCGAAGCCAGTAGGAAGGGGATGGGTGAGTGGGCGAATGATGCAATCACTGAAGAAGGCCGGGGAGCCAGCCAGGCGCTGCTGCAGTAATTCTGGGGAGACGCATTGGTAGCTTCTACTTGGCGAGTGGCAGTCACTGGAAATGATAAGTGCGGGACAGATTTATAGGTAGAACTGACGGAGTTCACTGACAGATCGCATGTGACTCATAAGGGAACGGTAAGACAGACTCGGGAACGACTCCAAGGCAAAGAGAGCTGGCATTTTATGAGACGGGAAATTATGAGAAGGATTAGGTTGGTGATGAGGGAATCAAAAGTTATTTCTTTGACATGTTTGAGAAGTCTTAGATGTCCAAGTAGATATATTAAGCAGACAGTGTATAGACAATATAAATGAGGTCATCAAATTACCAATGCTGTTTAGAGCCAAGATGCTGAGAGAGATCATCTAAGGAGTGGGCATAAACAGAGAAGAGACCCAAAGGCCAAGCCCTGGGCCACCCTGACATTTAGAGGTCCAGAGGGGTGGAAGAGCCAACTGAGGACACTGAAACAAGGTAGAAGGAAGACCAGGGGAGCGTGATGTTCTGGAAGTGAGGAAGCATGTCAGAAGGGAGGCCTCAGGTTTGCTCCACATTTCCCTGGCATCCACTAAGATCGTATGCCAGTCCACAGAGCCGGGGAGGCTGCTCAGCACACATATTCACGTTTTCCTTAGGCTCTGAGTTCTTCCCTCAGTCTTTGCCAGGTAGTTTTCTTGGCCAGGTCCTAGAGTGTTTATCCCACTTCCCCACCTTCAACCCCTTCACACCCTACAGATGGCTTCTTCCTTTGTTAGTGAAGAGGAAGATAACTCACTTTCCTTCCCTCCTTTCTCCTTCTGTCCGAGAAACAGAGTGGTGCTCTCCCAGCTGCCTTCTCTGGGCCTTCCCACATTCGCCACCTTGATTCTCTGGATCCCAGTCTCCCAGTTAGCAAAATTCTGGACAGATCACCAACTGTCCTCAACCAGCGCACAGTCCCAGGCTTGGAAACAAATACCCTTCATGTGAACAATCTCCTGTCTCCCTCACTCTAACTTTACCTTCCACCAGCAGCATCCTTATAAAACTCAGATCTGGAGGTCATAGTGTTCAAAAAGCTTCAGAGGCTCCTGAGAAGAAAGCCCACATTTAAAACAGGGCATTCGAATAAGGTCCTGCTGTAGCCTGACTCCCCAGGCCTCCATCCCAGCCTCATCTCATGCTGTACACGAATGCGCATTACATAAGGGGAAGATAACCCTCCCCAAAACTACCATGTACATTCTTCACCACAGGCCCAGTTAATCCCCGTGGCTAGATTTTACCACGAAGCTTTCAAGATACCAGCTCAAACATCATCACGTTTGATGCTTTCCAGACCATCTGCTTCCCCAAAGGGCCCAGGGTCACTGGGTCCTGAGAAGGGGTGGGCATGGTGGCTTTCTAGCAGTGAATTTCCCACATTACCTAACCATGAATTCTCATCACTGTAAATTTATAAAAGAAAGACAATATATATTAAAACCAATTACCCATAACCACAAAGGGCTTTAGCATGTTTTTAAGCTCACAGCCTGTCCTCAACCAGCGCACAGTCCCAGGTAAGAATCCAAAGCTGCACACACCTGGACAGGTATTTACTTTCCTGTGGTTCTCTCAGGGCTTCGCCCTCAGGCAAACTCTGTCTGGTTCGACCGCCTGCCTGGGCTTCTCATATTCTAATAGCCAAGGGCCACAGAAGAAACAAACGAACAGGAACAGAATCCAGCCTTTTCTCCAAACACAGAGTTCTCAGGAGTTTAAAAGCTGTAGTAGGAGTTTTAATAGTCACAGAAGAACAAAACGAAGACACTGAGAGTAGGACAAGAAAAAAGAAAATAATTAAGAAAATTATAATTTATACCATGGAATGCTTTGCAGCTGTAAAGAAGAAGGATCTTGTACCCTTTGGCACAGTATGGATGGACCTAGAGGGTATTATGCTCAGCGAAATAAGCCAGGCAGAGAAAGACAAATATCACATGACCTCACTTATACGTGGAATCTAAAGAACATGATAAACCGATGAACAGAATAGATTCAATGACATGGAGACATGGATCAGACTGATGAATCTCAGAGGGAAGGAGCGGGTGGGAGAGGTGGGGAGGAGAGAGTAACCAAAGACTTTATATGCATATATGCACAACCCAAGGACACAGACTATAGTGAGGTGAGGAACTGGGGAGGGGGGTGGAAGGGGTAGAAGGGGTCAATGGGGAGAAAAAGAAACATCTGTAACATTTTGAACAATAAAAATAGATATATGTGTGTATATATATATATGTGTGTGTGTGTGTATATATGTGTGTGTGTGTATATATATATATATAATAAAATAATAGATAAAATGTCTCTTTAAACTGAAAAATCCTATCAAGTATTAAACAGAAAAAATTTTTAAAATACACATGCACCTTATGTATGTACTAGTGACATTTATCTATCTCCAGGTTAAAGAGAAAATTTCAAAAGCTTTCAGGGTTGAGGGAAAAAATCATATATATATGTTTATTTTGTTTATGTAGATATATACACACATATCTATACATATATATTTGTATACATTTCTTTTTACAAAGGATCAAGAATAAAAAAGACATAAGATCTTACTAGTAATTCTAGACACTAAAAACAATGGAACAATGCCCTCAAAAATTAGAGAGAAAATGGCTGGGTATAGAATTCTAGGTTCAAAATATAAAATCAAATATGAGTTAAAATAAAGATGTTGTGTAAGTCTAGGTCCTGGGGAAAACGTGCCAAGATGGGATTATGTGTGCAGGAAATACATTAAAGCAAACACCTGTAAGAGATAAGGGAGCTTGAGAGGGTGGACCAGCTGCCAGGCCTCAGTGCTAATCTGACTCCAGGTAAGGGACAGAAGGGTGGGTGACAGTGTCTGAGACTGCAGGGCCACTTTAGAAGAGTTTGAAAGGGCTCTCAGGAAATGCTCAGGCCCGAGAGGAGTCTGGGTCCCCCCGCTCACCCGTGGCTGTGGGCAGCCTACGGGAAGCCGCAGTGAACTCGCTGATGGACCCCAGGCAGCAGTGGGGGCTGTGGGTCAAGGACACACTCTGCAGGCAGGCATCTGAAAGGGACATGCTGGTGGCTGCCACAGATGTGTTCGGATGTGTAAGGATTCAGAAAGTTTGCCACCACTAACCCTGCGTGTTCAACATGAGGGCTGTGCTTTTTAGAAAAGGGAATCCAAAAAAAAAAAAAAATGAAGAAATACGAGAAATAGTAAGAGCCGATTATATATCAGAACCAGCAAAGGAAGCTGAATGCTCTGAAAAGAAAGCCCTGTCGCCTCAGTGCCTGGCCCAGCCCCTTTCCAATGGCTTGTACAATGGAAGGACAAAGCCTTGTACTTCCTTCCATTAAGGGTTTAATTGTACAGCTTGAGCTTCTGCTACAAATAAAAGGTAAATAATCATAATCTTAAAAGTAAATTGATTTGGTTCCAGTTGTCAAAATCAATCTGAAGAAAGAACAGAGAAGTAATTTTAGTTATAGGACAGAACAAAAATGTTGTAAACTCCGACAAAGTGAAAAAGATGTCAGGAGCAGGGAGGAAAGAAGGGCAGTGGAAAGACTTGTAAGCTTAGTAATTTTATCACCTTTCGTAACATAGGTATTCTAAATGTGAGCAGTTAAGAATATTTTATAACCTAAAGTGATATTAAATGACTCTCCTTAGGAAATGAGGCTGGAGGGGGGGGGATTTTAATTTGTTTTGTAGTAGTCTACATTGCTTGGGCTATGTGTATGAATTAATTTTTATTATTTTAAAAATTAAAGCATTTAAAAGGTCCTCTAGAGATTAAAACTCTTATTTTAGAAAAAAAAAAAAGTAAGACTAGAACCTTTAGTTACTCGAACATGAAACAAGAACCCATCTATCAATTTTAGGGAAAAAAATTAAATTCACTCTTAACTTGAGTGAAGACGTTTCAGGCTGAGTCAGACAGAGATGGTAAGTGGTCTGCTTAGTGGTGCTACTTGGGTTTAACTTTAGCTAGACTGTGTCCTTAGTGCAATTTAAAAAGATGTTTATGAATAAGTTTATCTGCCTTTGAATCGTCTGTTCTTAGAAGGTTTGCTTCTGATTTCCCATAGGTAATTCTTGGAATATGCACACAGAAAATAGCATAAAGGATCAGAAGGCATGTCGTTATCTCATGCTAGTAGCAAATCCTAAAAATAATCACAGGTGAAAACCAAAGCTCATCTTCAAACTGCAGCTCCAAGTTCAATGTTATTCCAGAAAAAAAAAAGAGAAAAGAAAACTTTAGAGAGGGAAATTTCCAATATTTTTTCCATTTTTAAATCATTTTTATTTTTCAGTTACAGTTGACATACATTATTATATTAGTTTCAGGTGTACGCCCCAGTGATTAGACATTCCATAACTTACTAAGTGACCATTGGATAAATCCTGCACCCATATAACACCATGCATAGTTATTAGAATATTAATGACTATATCCCTAAACTACTTTACATCCCCATGACTCTTCTGTAACAACCAATTTGCACTTCTTAATCCCTTCACCTTTTTCACCCTTCCTCCCAACCCACTTCCCATCTGGCAACTGTCAAAATGTTCTCTTTATCTATGAGTCTGTCTCTGTTCTGTTTGTTTGCTTATTTTGGTTTTGAGATTCAATTGCTGATGAATATGTACTTATTGCCATTTTTTTTCATATGTTTATCTTTTTTTCTTCTTCTTCTTAATGAAGACCCTTTAACATTTCACGTAATACTGGTTTGGTGGTGAGGAACTCCTTTAGCTTTTTCTTGTCTGGGAAGCTCTTTATCTGCCCTTCAATTCTAAGTGATAGCTTTGCTTGGGTAGAGTAACCCTGGTTTTAGGTCCTTGCCTTTCATCACTTTCAATATTTCTTGCCACTCTCTCCTGGCCTGCAAAGTTTCTGTGGAGAAATCAGCTGACAGTCTTATGGGAGCTCCCTTGTAGGTAACTAACTGCTTTTAAGATTCTCCCTTTGTCATTAACCTTTGGCATTTTGATTATGATGTGTCTTGGTGTAGGCTTCTATGGGTTCATCTTGTTTGGGACCCTCTGTGCTTCCTGGACTTGTATGTCTATTTCCTTCACCAAGTTAAGAAAGTTTTTTGTCATTATTTTATCAAATAGGTTTTCAGTTTATTTTTGTTGTTTTGTTAACCCTCACCTTAGGATATTTTTTCCAGTGTTTGTTTGTTTGTTTGTTTTTGTGTTTTAGAAAGAGTGGAAGGGAGTGAGAATGGGGAGAGAGAGAGAAACATCCATGTGAAAGAGACACATCGATTGGTTTCCTCCTGCACACGCCCCGACCAGGGGCCAGGGAGTGAACCCACAGCCCAGGTTCGTGCCCTTGACCAAAACCAAATCCAGGAATTTTCGTTCCACAGGCCAACACTCTAACCACTGGGCCATGCTGACCAGGGCTAAGTTTTCAATGTCTTGCCTCTATCCATCACCCCTATGATGCAAATGTTGGCATGCTTGAAGTTGTCCCAGAGGCTCCTTACACTATCCTCATTTTTTTTTATTCTTTTTTTCTTTTTGCTGTTCTGAGTGAGTGTTTTTGGATTCCTTACATTCCAAGTCACTGATTTGATTCTCAGCTTCAACTACTCTACTGTTGATTTCCTGTAAATTATTCTTTATTTCAGTTAGTGTATCCTACCTTTCTGACTGGTCCTTTTTTATGCTTTTGAGGTTATCACTAAGTTCATTAAGCATTCTTACAACCAGTGTTTTGAACTTCGCATCTAGTAGGTTGCTTGTCTCCATTTTGTTTTGTTCTCTTTCTGAAATTTTGTTCTGTCCTTTCATTTGGGACATGTTTCTTTGTCTCCTCATTTTGGCAGCCTCCCTGTGTTTGTTCTATGTATTAGGTAGAGCTTCTATGTCTCCCAGCCTTGGTAGAGTGGCCTAATGTAATAGGAGTTCTATAGGGTCCAATGGCACAGCCTCCCCGATCACCCAAGCTGGGCACTCGAAGTGCACCCTCTGTGTGGGCTGTGTATACCTTCCTCTTGTAGTTGAGCCTTGATTGCTGTTGGCACATCAATGGGAGGGATTTACCACCAGGCCGATCAGCTGCAAGGACTGACTGTGACCACTGGCCACCAACTTCCAACCAGCTGTGCAGGGGCCCACCCCACACAATAGGACTTAATTCAGTGGAGCTCTGGTTCCCACTGAGTCTGCCCCTTTAGTGTGTTGCTTGTGGAGGTGGTAGGGTCGTGATGCTTTGACATGATCTGAAGCTGTCCACTTGGTGGTGCTCTGGCTCTGGGGCCTCCTGGGAGGTCCAGGCCAAGGTGTTCTTCCCAAGGCAACCCAGCATGAGCTACAAAGCGATCTGCAGATGGCTGCTACTTTTGTTAGGTTTGGAGGTGCCCAGGTGAGGCCCAGCAATGAAACAAGGCTGGCTGCTGCCAGTGCCAGGTCTGGAGGCACTTAGTGAGAGGTATGAGGCACACTGAGGCCAGAGGCTGCTTGTTTTAGAGATTTTAGGAAAATCTGGAGCATGAGCCAAGACAGGCCATTCATATGGAAAAACCACTGGATATAGCTTGGTTGGGCCTGCAAGTTGGGAAGGTAAGGGTCTCAGGGAATCACTAGGGCAGGGCAAACTGTGTGAGCCAGGTTGATGGAGTCTCAGATATGGTGCCCAACTGCCAACTCAGGGAGGGGGGTCCTCATCAAAGGAACAATGGCCTATGCCAGCATTTCTGTGTGGTAGAAAGCTACCTCCCAGCTCTTGCCCTGGTGCCAGATAATTCAGTTCCTCCTTGTATGTCTCTGGTGCCTTTTAAGCTGTTGCTTCAGTGCTGGAGCTCAGAGGGAGTGAGTCAGAGTAAGTCCATACATGGGCCCTTTAAGAGGACCTGCCTGGGACTTCAGTAGCCCTCCGTCTCCCTCAACCTCAATCCCCACTGATTTTTATAGCCAGACATTATGGGGGCTTCTTTTCCTGGCACTGGACCCCTGGGATGGTGGGGCCTGGTGTGTGGGTGGGACCCATTGGTCCTCAGGGGGTCTACAGTAGCTGAGATATCCCTTCCAATTTTTATCTGCTAGGCATGGGTGTGGAACCAGCTCATTCTGAGTCTCTGTCCCTCCTACCAGTCTTGATGTGGCTTCTTCTTTAATTCCCTAGTTGTAGGACTTCCATTCAGCCAAATTCCAGGCAGTTCTGAATGATGGTTGTTCTATAGTTTAGTTTTAATTTTGATATGGTTGCAGGAAAAGGTGAGTATCACATTTACCTAACTGCCATCTTGCCCAAAAGTCTTCAATATTTGTATTGCTTTGTCTGAGGGGTAGGGAATGACCAAACTATGTGTTTGTCTTTAGGTCTCAGAAATTTGACCATGTACGTTTTAGTGTGGATTTCCTTGGATTTATCCTCTTTTGAATTTAAGATTCTTGAATCTATAGTATTTTGCCAAATTTGGAAAGTTTTCAGTTATTATTTCTTCCAGTATGTTTTCAGCCTCACTCTCTCCCTTGTCTCCCTTTGGGACACCAATGATATAAATATTAAATCTAGTCCCACAAGTACCCAAGTCTCTGTTAATTATTTTAAATCTATTTTCTTTTGTTCAAACTTCATAAATTTCTAATATCCTAAGTTAAATTTCATTATTTTAACCTCTGTCCTCTTCGTTTTGCTGTTGAGCCCATTTCTTGAGATTTTTATTTAACTTATTGTACTCTTTAGTTCTAATATTTCCACTTACTTCTTCATTAAGACTGGTTTTTTTTTTTTTCATTTGTTTCAAACATGTTCATAATCTCTCTTTTTGTCTTTTTGCTTTTTTCAATTTTTTATTATGGTAAAATACACATAACAAAATTTACCATTTCAACCATTTTAGTTGTACAGTCGAGTGGTATTTAGTACATTTATATTGTGTACCCATCACTACCATTCATCTCCAGAACTCTTTTTATCTTGCAAAGCTGAAACTCTATATCTGTTAAACAATGACTCCTCATTCCCCTCTTTCCTGAGCTCTTGGCAACCACCATTCTACTTCCTGTCTCTATAATATTTGACTATTCTAGATACTTTGTGTAAGTGAAATTACATAGTATTTGTGTGTGTATGCATGTGTGTGACTGATTCATTTCATATAACATAATATCCTCAAGGTTCATTCATGTTGTATCATGTGTCAGAATTTCCTCCCTTTTTCAGACTGAACAATATTCTATTGTATGTATACACATTTTGCTTAACCATTCATCAGTCATTAGGCATTTGGGTTGCTGTTGCCTCTTTGCTGCTGTGAATAACGCTGCTATGAACATGGGTATACAAATATCTCTGAGACCCTACTTTCAATTATTTTGGGTATACAGTCAGAAGTGGAATTGTTAGATTATGTGGTAATTCTATTTTTAATTTTTTGAAGAACCACTATATGTTTTCCATAGTGGATGTACTGTTCTCACCAACAGTTCACCAAGGTTCCAACTTCTCTACCTCCTCACAAACACTTATTGTTGTTTGTGTTGTTGGTTTTTTGATCGTAGCTACTCTAATGGGTATGAAGTAGTATCTCATTGTGGTCTTCTTTTGTATTTCCCTAATGACTAGTGGTAATGTGCATCTTTTTATGTGCTTATTAGCCATTCATATAACTTCTATAAAGAAATATCTACTCAGGTCCTTTGCCCATTTTTGAATTGGGTTGGTTTTTGTGCATTCATTTTTATGATGACTACTTTAAGTTGTCACATAATTCTAACATCTCTGTCACTGGCATTGCATCTACTGATTTCTTTTTTTTTGTTTGTTTCATTCAATTTGAGTGCTTCTTGGTGATGAGTGGCTTTTGATTGAAACTTGGACACTGGGTATGATGTTGTGAGAATCTGAATTTTATTTAAACCTTCTGTTCTAGCTGGCTTCCTCGGATAGTGCTCTGGTAGAGGAAAGAGAGTGCTATCTTGTTACTGTCAGATGGGAGTAAAAGTCCAGGTTTCCCATTTGGCCTCCATTAACACCTTCTTCCTGCTGGGCAGTGGTGGGAGTTCTGGCTCCTCAGTAGGCCTCCCTGGTTGGGAGGTGTAGGAATGCCTCATGAGTGTTTCCTAAATGACCTCCACTGACAGCATGCGGCTGGAGGGTGGACTCGGTACCACTGGGTGATCATGAAAGCCCCAACCCTCTGCTAGACTTCTTCCTGAGACAGCAGCAACGGGGTGGGAGGGATGTTGATGCCTCCTCACAGCCTGGCCAAGGCTCCCCACTTGGCCTCTGGGGGCATGGGTAAGGTAGGGTGGGGCCACAGTGTTTCCTGTGGCTAATGAAGGCATGGTATTATTGAGACTTTTTTGTCTGTACCCATTGGCTTGTTGATTTTTAGAATCTTCAGCTTCAAATCTGGGATACATGCGGCAAAAAGAAAACAGAAAACTCATTACCTTGCTGTTCCTTGGACCTTCAGTTTCTAGCTGCTCTGCCTTCTTCTCTCCACCTTTCAGAGTCTTATGTTGGTTTTACATTTAATGTCCAGGGTTTTTAGTTGCACTTTGAATAAGAAATAGAGAAAAGTGCACTTCATCATCTACTCCAACTATTCCATCAGAAGTCAAAATTACTGGTCAATTTTAAAAATAGTTATAAGCCTATTCAGACTTTCCATTTTTCTTTCAGTTGCTTTTAATAAATTATGTTTTTCTAGAACATTGTCTACTTTAAGTCTTCAGATTTATTGGCATTAAATTGTTCAGCAGTTCTTTCATTTTAAAGTTCTCTGATTTATCTATAGTTATATCTCCTTTTCTGTTCATCATTTTGGCCATTTCCTAACCTCTCTCTTTCTCTCCTCCTCTCCCCTTGGCAATGGGTTGTGTATAGTTTTCTTTCAGAATATCAGATTTTAAGTTTGTTGGTGCTATGCCATAACTGTTCTGTTTTATGACTGAATTACCTATTGCTGTAATAATACTGCATAAAAAAACCAAACTCTGCATTTAAACAACAAGCTTTTACTTCTTACTAAATGATGTATGAGCCAGCTGCACTCAGCTGGGCTAGGCTGAAATCCAAGCTTCAGATTCCAAGTTGCAGGTTGTGTTCAGGTCTTATCCTCCTTGAACCAGTAGCTTGCCTGAGGCATGTTTTCTCAGGGTGAATGGCAGGCATTCAAGAGACCAAACTAAATTGCGCAAGCATATTTAAGTCTCCTGTTCCCATTAAAATTACCAACATCCCACTGGCTAAAGCAAGTTGATGATGAATCCCCTTTTCAGAGGTGCAAAGAAGTATATTATGCCTGATAACTTCACAGTACCTTCCCCTCGTGGGTAAGAGGTGTGGCTGTATAATCCGACCGTAGAAGCGTGAGGAACTGAGACCAATAGTCCAAATCTACCACAATTAATTGCTCATCTTAACTTTATTATCCTCCATATAATTACTTTGGACTCTGTTCTCTTAATTTTTTGAGTTAGATGATTAACTCATATGAAAATTTTATTATTGTTTAGTTGAAATTGTTCCCAATGTCCCTTACAACATGGCCTTCGACCCCAAAACTTCTTAACAGTGTGGTTTTAAAATGTTCAAATGTATTTTATGTTATCTTTGTGTTATTGTTTTCTAACTTAATGGCAGTGTAGTCAGATAATGTATTCTGTATGATATTGATTCTTACAGTATTTGCAGGGAGTTATTTTGTGGCCTAATAAGTGGCGAATTTTCATAAATGTCCCATTTGTGTTTGAGTAAATTTTATATTTCTTAATTTAGAGTATAGGGTTGATGTCATCAACAGCTTTGGAACATTTATTAAATTTTAATTTGTTTGATTTGTCAAAACAATGTTTAAAAAATTCCCTTCTATTGTAGATTTGACATTTTCCCTCGTGGTCCTCTCAAATTTCTACATTGTGTATTTTGAAGCTATGTTTTAGACATAAAATATTTAGAAACCTATTTTCCTTATGAATTTATCATTGTGGAGTAACTCTCCTTAAAGCCAAAGGCAGTTCAAGAGCTAAAGCCATTGTCTCATTCTGAGGGAGCTGTACCAGCTGGCTCTGGTTAGTGTTTGCCTGGTGTTATCTTTCTCTACTCTCTTATGAGTGGCCTTTCTATTCTTCTATGTTTGTTTTCTTTGTTTAGCTCTTTCTTGCTTCACATTTTAATGTAATGGAATCAAAACATGTTTTCAACTTTCCATAAACTATGAAATAAGCAGAAAGAAGTGTACAAAAGGAATTTCCACACAGACGTGTAGGTTGGATCAGCTATGGCTCGCATTCAGAGCACATAATAAAAATACGTTTAATAATTACTTAGTCACTTAGGAGAAACCAATATCACTTCGAAATGTCACGGAGTATACAGTGAATAGTTGAAATGTAGTGACAGTTTGTTTGTGTAACTATTTTTCAAATGCCTTCCAGTAAGAAAAGCCCAATATCCGTTGTTAGAAACTCCTTTCCATTAACCTTTAATGCTCTGTGATTGAAAATTAAACTTAACTTTTTTTATTCCCTTGAAGCTAACACTTTGAAGAATTTAATAAAAAATTCCAAGAAAATTTAGAGCCTTTTTAAAGGGGAAGAGATTGGATAGCCTATTTTTACAAGGGTTGAAATTAATCCTGAAATTCAAGAGCATCTTTGGCTAAGCTATAAGTTTAGCAAAACAACTGCCTTCTTATAAATAGAAAAATAAAAATGAGAACAAAGTGCATTGTTTTGACCCCTTCGAAGTACCATATCTAAGATATATACATCCATGCTGCTACTCCAAGTTGGTTTTTAAAATATAAACCTCTGGGAAATTTTCAGCTTAATCTAGTTCCCTGGTTAGTCTGTATTTCTTCCCATTTTGCAATCACTTCTGGCTTGTCGATTTTCATGAATTTCTTAGGGGAGTCCTTCACAGACCTGGAAATATCCTCAATGAAGGCTCAGTATCGCTTGCTATGTGCATGGCTTGCTATGTAAGGTGGATTACGGTCAATGGCTTTGTACAGAATCCACATTCCTGGCAGAATGCTGTTCTCTGTTATGAAACAGGAGAAAGAGCTCACGTGACTTTTGACACAGGTTGCAGGATCCACAGTAGATTCTAACATGGCCCAGAATTTTTAACATGTAAACTGTGAATGTCATTTTGGTATCCCAGTGACCCAAGCAGAGGGAATGTGGAAACTGAATGGAGGTCAGACAGTTTGGGTCACATTTAACATCAAACAAAGGTCCACTGACAAACCAGTTCTGCTTACTTGCTCCAGGACAAAATGCAATACTCAATGTCAACTTTTGTGTTAACCTCAAATATCAGAGAACAGACCTGCTTCTGTGCTCTGGCAAATTTCCTTGTGTCCACCTTCAGTAAAAGCTGTTGCCGGGAAAGGAGCCTGGGGGTCACTTGGTGCACTGTGTTTCTTTTCAGCAGTACAGTGTTCACAGTAGGGCTGGATTTCATCAGTTCTGAATTAAGATGGTCTGAGGGCATTTCTTTTTGCTCCCACTCTTTAGCTAAGGAGAAGCTTCCTCATGGGAGGGTCCCCTAGCTCCCCATCAGATTCACTTTCAGAATTGCTGTCCTCCTCTGGTTTCCGGTCCTCTGAACTATCTAGGTTGGGGCTAGAGTGACCTTTTCCTTCTGAGAAGTCGTTGTGATTATCGTCAGTTGGATTTTTGTCATTTAACTGATTGGTGGCAGGGTCCGATGGCATTCCAGTGACAAGAAGAAATAACAGCATGGCATCGGCGAACTCTTTGCAGTTGACTTTCTTCTTTGCCATTTATGTGACATTTCGGGGACATGACACCCAGGCAGGTGAGACCATGGGCAGATGTCTCAGGTTTCTGAGGCTGGTGTGGGCTTTTACATGCTCGTCCTATAGCTATCAAGTCCATGTAACTTGTGTGTCATGATGTCTTGATTAGGAAAACAGTACCCAGGGAGCCCCTCGCCATCACTGTCTCCCTCTGAATTTTAAATGCCCATATTTTACCCACATGCTTGCTTGTTAGCTTTCTCTGTCTGGCTCACTGCATCTTGCCTGCTGTCTCCTGTGTGTGCATTCCCGCCCCCCGGCCCCCCCAACACAACCTTCTCTGAGTTCGTCTCACATTCAGTCCCTGAACTCACTCCGCTTTACCCTAATCAGTCAGCTCCCTTCCAAACTCCCTTCCTCCCCCATCCATCCCCTCAAGCGCTCTATTACCCTCTGCTGGCATCTTATCCCCTTGTTCGCTCCCCCCCCCCCCATCAGTCTACTCCGGGCTGTCGGGGACAATCATAAAGCCATGAGGCTCGAAGCACCACAAGTCCCCCTGCTCTGCACTCCTCAGAGGCCCCCCAGCCCAAGCCCAGCTTAGCAAACCCTTCAGCAGCGCTGCTCGGGTTCCCTCCGCAATGCACATGCTGCCATCCGGCTGGCTCCCGGATGGCACCCTCTCCCACTCTGCCTCCCCAGCGCCCCTCCCCCATCTCAGGATGCAGTTTGGGTGGGTGTGGCCTCCAGGGGTGGAACCCGATGGGCTTCAGCTAATCAGCTTTCCTGTCCTTCTAGCCAGTGATTAGTTTATCACAAATCAACACACCGTCCAATTGGGGCCAATGAGACACTTGTAGGGGCCTCTGGGAAATAAGATTTCTCTCTGCCGCAGGCTCCCCAGAGGAGACCTTCTTCCCCTGGGTGGTGCAGTGTGGACGTGGTGTCTGTAGCTGCTGGAGCAGGAGGGGCAGGGTGGACAAGGGACTAGCAGGAGCCACGCGGAGTCCCTGGCCTCTGGGCCAAGGGAGGCCGGGCCCAGGTCTGCCTTCAGACCGACTGCCAGTTACGTCAGTGAGTAAATGTCCTGGTGGTGGTTTGGTTAAGCCAGTTTGTGCTGATCTTTCCATTCTCGCTTCATTCCAAAATTTCACCTGTTCTCCCAGATCCCCCGTTTTACTCCACTCCCAGCAAATGATCTTGCCTCCTGGTTCAAGGAGGAGACAGAGGTCAGCCCGAGGGATCACCATCGACTTATGTCCCTGGCACCTGCGGGGGTTTCTGACTCAGAACCTCTCGTATTCCTTCCTTCAGCCCTGCCCCTCTTCCGTCTCAGGGACTCAGCTTCTCCTGTGTCTTTGTCTCCTCTCTCTCCACTAGTTCTTTCCATTCGCTTCTCATTCTGGTTCAGGTGCTTTCCAATGCGAAAAGTCATAACCTTTCCTAACTCAGCCCCCGTGTTCCTGCCTCTCTTCTATTCCCTGCTGAATTTCTTGGGTAGGGGGTGAACGTACTATCACACAGAATTCAGTTGGAGGCATGCTTAGTGGGGATCCATGGAACATTCCAGAGCTTCCACCCAGGAGGCAGGTTTGCATAGGAGTGTGTGTGTGGGGGGGTACTCAACACAGAAGCCTGGGCAGGAGACATAGATTGGGCATCCCTGGCATTTCATAAATGGAAGCCACTGAAATTGGTGGGACCTCCCAGCAAGTGTGAGGAATGAGACTAGAAGAGAGCTAAGGAGGAGCTTTGGGGGGTGTGGGTGTTTAAGGGGGAAGTGACAAAAGGCCATGTTTGAAGGAGACCGTAACAGAAAGCTCAGAGGTAAGAAAAATAGGAGAGAGGTCCGTCTAGAAGCCAAGAGAGGAGCATCCTCCCAGGAGGAAATGGCCAATCAACTGATACTGAGAAGTCAAGCATGATAGGACAGAATCGCTAGAGTTTCAAAGCGGCAGGGACAGAGGCCGGCTTCCACTGGGGTGGGAGAGTACATGAGGTAAGCAGGGGGAGGAGAGAGCAACTACAGATGGCTTTTTTACTTTCCAACTATCTCAGTTTAGATTTCTCCAAAAACAGACTCTGGATGAGTACCTGGATGCAGGAGGCGAATCTTGGAAGTACAAGTGCAGTAGGGTAAGGGGGCAGGGTAGGGAAGAGACAGTGGAGGTAGCCCTAATGGGCAAAACAACTGGGTGTCATGCCGCTTCTCCCTTCTGGGCCTCCCCAAGGAGCTGTGTGAACCAGGCCTCAGAATGGTCCCCCTGGACATATATCCACTGACTCTCGGGCCTTGTTGGTTGAGGGTCGCCGCTTGAGGCCTCCTGCCCACCAGCGCTCACCTCCTCACACTTGCCAAGAGAGTTCCTGTGGGAACAGGAGGAAAGCCTCGGGCTCCAGGCAGAGCTGAAACCCACCGCTGCTGTGAACACTTGGAGGGTCCACCGAGTGCGGGGTGGGGCGTGAGCCCTGTGTCAGCCACGCCAACCCCTCCTGATCCCTTCAGCAAGTCACATGGCCAAAATAATAGGCGGGCATGTAATTCAAGGCAGGTGTAAGAAAGCGGCTTTTAGCGCAACAGATTTGATGAGAAATTCAGTGTGCCAGCAGGAGACTAATCCCTGCAGAGTTTGGAGAGGTCCAACTGAGTTGCAGATAAAAACTCTTCCCAGCCCCACGTTCTCTCCTTGAAATGGATGCCAGAATTAGAAACAGGAGTAGGCAGAAGTGTAGCTGTCATCATAATGCTTTTGTTGCAGAAGAGGGGGCAGGAACAGGGCCAACCCCTCGCTAGGCCACCCGACCGCATTTTTGCTCTTCTTGACTGAGCTCTATACACGGTATACGAAAATAGAGGGCCCGGTGACTTGACCTTCCTTTTCTTGCATGCACCTGTGCTGTCATAGTTTCTCAGCATTTACTGATCATGCATCCTGTGTTAGGAGCTGGGGGAGAAGCAATGACCCTTAGACCCAGCCCAGAAATGGCTGACTGGGGGACTGTGACAAGCACAGTCTTGAGGCAAGCATGGAAGTAAGAGGAGCCGGCCCTCTCCGCTCTCATCTCTTTCCCCAAAGGTCAAGGGAAGAAGAAAAACGGGGTGTGACTGGGAAAGAACAAAGCAGAGAGGGCTGGAAGAGGCTGGCAGTGCTTAAAGTTGAGCTAAACCTTGGTTGAGCGGTAAGTCCCTTCAACAGTCTCCTCTTGCGCAGCTGGGCCTCCCTTCCGTGGTGCTGTAGAGGCAGAATTGTGCGGGCGCCCACATGCCCTCTGAATGCACCGAACGACAGAGCCGGGGGACTAGGGCAGGCTCGCAGGGAGAGCGAGCCCTGCGGTGCCCCTGGGGAGGGAGCTAAACAACTGGACGCCTATGCTCTTGGTTCTGCCTTGATGACCTCACCTTTGATATTTTTGCCTGATCCCCAGCCCCCTCTATGGCGTCTCAAACACTGGGAAAGGGAAGGCAGAATCACAGGCACTTAGGAAGGTAGCTGTGGACTTGTTTGGGAAATGGAGTGGAAGATTGTGACAGGTCTGTGGTTAGAATTGGAGATAAACATTTTTGTTTTTATCAAACTCTCACACCCATGACTCAGATGGTACCGCTCACTGCCCAAGGGCACTCTCCTCTCCTTTAACTCTCCAGCTCCCGGAAGCCCTCTTCCTGCTCACCTATGAAATTATTATCCTTATTTGTCTTTAATAAATAAATGGTTCTTAAAATGATACTGGTTTCATATTAACTGTCTATTAAATTACTGTTCGAAAGCAATATTTAAGTCACTTTAACTCTTAGGCCCAGGTTGGTTCAATTGTTATCACTTTTTAATTAATCTTGGCTTTGTACCAAGCAATGTCTTGTGAGGACCCAGAGGGTCCACTCAAATTGGGAGAGTTCAATAAAGTCGTATTTATAAAGATGTGGGCTGGGGGTGGGGGTGCTGGTAACCACTCCTAGGCCTGAAGGAGCAAGGACAGGGGAACAGATAATAGACACCAGGGAGGAGCGAGAGCCACTTGGGGAGAAGTACCTTGACAGAAGCTGTGACGGCCATTGAAGGACACGGCCATCCCAGGTGGCCACTCGGGAAGGAGCTGAGTGAGGGACTGTCACCTGGACACCGCTCTTCTCCCCCTCTGACCACCTGCCAGGGATCCCCACTGGACAAACCCAGTCAGAAACCAGAAGGTGAGGGTCATCCCTGCAGGTCTGCCTTCCAGAGAAGAGGCCTGGAGGTGCAAACGGAAACTACCCCCACTCCAAAAAGCAAAAACCTTGATTTCTCTCTTAGGGTCAGTGTTTCATAGCATATGGTCTGCCCAGTCTACCAGACCTCAAGGGAAACAAAGAATCTCTGTGATCTTGACCTGGGGAGGGCACAGAGCTCTAGGACTGCATCTCCTTCCCTGAGGAGGTGATCAGAACCAGTCTTCTCTCTGATGAAAGTTCAAGTTTATTTTGATTGTCCTTGGCCCGATTCTGCACGTCCACAATCCTTTATCTGTAACTCCAAATTCCAAACGACATCTGAAAACTGGGTTTCTCCATACTTCCTTGGTCAGCAAAATGTGACCTATTGGCGTGAACTATTTATAACCGTTATCTAGCCCACTTAGTGTGAATATGTTTACATTTCCTTGCAGAAAAATTGTTTGATTACCAAAGGCTTCCCTAGACTCTGCATTATGTTATAGATTCACATGTTTTTACATACACATACAAAGTATATGATTATACAGTACATGGCTTGTCAAAATTCCAAAACATTTCAAAATTCTAAAATCTATTCGGCTCCTCTGTCTTTAGATAAGAGATTTTAGACCTGTGTTCCCATTCACACACCCATAACATTCTTTAGAGAAGACATAGGGAGTGTTCTGATTTTCATTTATAATTGAGTTCCTTTACCTAGAATTTGACTTTTATATAAAATATAAAGTTCTTTTAAGTCGAAATTAGTTCTTTGAGTATCTCCCTGCCCCTTTTGAATAGTAGGTAAGATTGTGAAAGGTAATAGGCTATAGTACAGAATTCTAGCAGGAAAGAATGAGAGATCTAAAGGGTTACTCAAGGAGAATTTACTGAAAAGACTATGTAAGGGGGTGGTCAGGGTCAAGGACAATGCTTAAGAGAATGGATCCTAGAGTCAGACTTTCTGGGTTCAAATCCCAGCTTCACCACTTAACTAGCTGTATGTTCTTCTCTAGTTACTTAACTTCTTTGTGCCTACTTTTATATTTTAATAATACAACAAAATGCTATTTAATTCATTTTTCACAACCATCATCCTATGAAGTAGATAAGACAGGCAAGTATCCCTTTGACCTGTGAGGAAACCAGAGAAGTGAAGATATTTGCCCAAGGATAGGGAGTGAACTTGGGGCAAGTGAGGACTGGCAGTCAGATCTCGAAGCTGCCAAGGTTGGGCTCTTTCTGACTCATTATCTGCCTTATTTAAAGAGGTTTGCCCCTCCCTGGCTGCTCCGGGAGGGAAACACGTCACGTGGTATTCTTGGTGGGGTCAATTCTCAAACAAGCAGGAAGAGCTGGCATATTTCCAGAAATGTCAGCCTTTGATATCCCTTGTTTCATATCTCCACCCAAATAACTACCCCAACTCAGTTTAACAACAGCAATCACATGATCCAGAGAGAGTAATTTTAATTTGCCTGCAGAGAAATCAGGGATGAGTATGTGGATTTGATTGTCTTAGAAGTAGATGCTATTTTCCATTCAAGAAAGGACCAAAAGTGAGTTGTTTTTTTCCCGAGTGGGTGGGTTTTAACATGTTGAACTGCAGCTCTGCAGGTAGGAGTAAAATAAAGTCACATGTAATATCATCTCTTGCCCAGTGGGAAGGAAAGCAGAGCTGGAGGGGTAGATATCCACGCCACTTTCTCTCCTGCCCGCTGTTCCCCTGCCAGTGCTTTTGATGGATGGAAACCAATGGAAGCCTGAGAGCAAGGGAGTCCATGGAGTCAACCTCTTAGAGCACAGGGCCGGACAAAGACAGGTGGAACAGGATCCAGGCAAGGGCGGGGCAGATAAGGGACAGTCAACCCAGAACACCACCAACACACATAGCAAAGGGCATCTCTTTCCTATAATGGGGATGGGTAATACCTTTAAAGAAATAGTAATTCAAAGGAGGAATTCACACACTGTATTAATGTAACTGTGCAGAAATTTTATTTCTCTAATACCTTTTCTTCTTTCTTTCCTTCTGATTCAAACTGGCCTCATCAAGCACCCTGACTCACCTGTCTCCTGCACCCTTACACCTCTACTCCCTTAATCACTGAGACCCTGGGACAATGAGGGCCTGGTCAACATTAAACAAATTTAGGAACAAAGCCTCAGATCTATTGACCATAGAGACTGAGTTTTCAATTAAACTAAAGATAACATTTAGGCCTCCATTGTGCTTCAACTTCAGACCCAGGAAAGCAGAACAAACCAGGGGAAGTGATGCCATGGCTGACATCAGGACAGGGTGCAATGCTCCACTACCCCCTATCCTAGCCCTGGCCAATCAGTATAGACCATGACCCTAACTCCTTTAATCACCATGATTAATGACTTCTCCCCTATATAACCCATCTCCTGGAAGCCATCGGTGAGCCAGGTCTTTGAGCAGTAGCTCACTTGTGACTCTTGGCATGGCACCATTTCCTCACTTAATAAACCCTTACTTTCTTGGCTGCAAGCTCCCATTTGCATGCTCCTGTTTGCATTTGATTGGGCTTTGATGTGCACAAGGCTAATGGACCCCTTTAGTCCAGTAACACTGCTGTGGAACAAGTTACCCCAAGTGCAGTGGCTTAAAACAACAAGCATTCGTTATCTCACAGTTTCTAAGGGTCGGAAACCTGGCAGTGGCCCGCTGGGTGGTTCTGGCTTGGGTATCCCACGAGATTGCAGGTGTTTGAAGTTTAGACTGGGCTGAAGGATCTGCATCCAAATGGCTCACTAACATGGCTGTGGCTGGCAGCCTCGGTTGCTCACTGGCTGTAGGCAGGAGGTTTCAGCTCCTGGACATGTAGGCCTCTCCAAAGAGCTGCTCCCAACATGGCAACTGGCTCCTCCCAGAGTGAGTGAGTCAAGAAAGAGCAAGGAGAAAGCTGCATTGTCTTTTGTTGACTAGCTTCAGAAGTCTGATACCATCACTTTTGTCACATTCCATTCATTAGAATTCCTAGGTTTAGCCCACACGTAAGGTTCCACCTTGTGAAGTGAGGAATACTTCATAATTCAAGAACCTGTTTAAAACCACCATATACTCAGAAGGAGATTGGAAGGAAAAATAGTTCAGGGTTGGTCTGCCAAAGATCTGGGAAGGTCTTGGAAGAAGATTCTCAGTGCCCCCCCACACCCTCCTCTTCTCCCAGATACCAAGGACCTCAGGGCTCCCTGGTAGCGGGGCCCTCCTGGGGCCCATCCTTGTTGACAATCCCTGTTCCTTCTTAATCTTTCCAACTCGTTTTTATACCTACCCTGTTTCCCTTTATGTTTCTTGGCTACTTATTCTTGGAAAACTGTTAAACTAATTTGATTGGAGTAGTCATGGTTAATAATGGGCTCACAAATCCCTTATCCCTAATTCTAATGAAGCTCTACCAGAGGCTTAATGGGCCTGAAGAAATCAATCTCTATAATCTCTTTCATGTGGGGAAAAAGATAGCTTCAGTGACTCTAGGAAGGCACTCCCCGCTCCCAAACAATATCATAAATCAACAGAGCACCTGCTTACACATTATATGATTTAATTATCCCAACAAAGCTGAAGGCCCATTTATGATTTCCAACTAACAAGAAACCTAAACCGGTGACTGAATGGCAGCGGTCAGACGTGAAGCGTGGGGTTGACCCCAGTGCGGGGCTCCTGCACTGAACTCGGTCTGCTAGGGGGACCTCAGAAGCCATCAGCCCACCACTATCCCCTCACTAAGCAGGTAGCCCACTTCAGGAGCCCAGGGAAATAAGAGGGCTAGTATGAGTTCATTTTATTTTCAGTGGTTTGGGGAGAGTGATGTGAGCAGAGAGCAACTACAAAGCACTATTAAGCTGCCTCTGGGCCTCCAGAAGATGAAGTAGTATATATTAAGGCAGCAACTTTCAAACTTTTTGTCAGGAACACTTTATACTCTCAAAAAGCATTAAAGACCCCAAAGAGCTTTTGCTCATGTGTTATGTTTATTCAACGTCTATTTACTGTATCAATTTATTTCGCTTATAGTTACCATATTAGCAATTAAAACTGAAAATTTTAAAAAATATTTAACTTATTTAAAAACAGCAAAGTTAATACCTATTACACGTTAACACAGTAACACTTATTAAAATAACTGTTTTCCAAAAAATAGAAAAGTGGCACTGTGGTGTATTTTTGCAAATCTCCCTAATGCCAGGCTTAGTAGAAGGCAGTTGGATTGTCATAACTGCTTTTGCAATCAACCTGTTGTGAAATCGCAGCTGGATAACCTGTGAAAAATACCTCTGTGTGGCCGTGGGAGCGTGAGAAGGCAGATCGTATCTTAGTGCTTTAATGAAACTAGTTGACCTCGGAAACGAACGCTTGGAGAACCACTAAATTAAACAAACTCACCTCTTAATTTTGCTGATGGCAGACTCTTAATGAGAGAGTGCTGAAGCCAGCACTTCTGGCTCTGGGAGTAAGGCTGACATGTGGAGACAGGAAAGGGCACCATGGCTAATTTCAGTGTGCAAGGGGAGCGACAGGGATGACTAAAGGGAAGAGTTGTCCAGAGGAATGGAAAAGCCTGGAAAAGCACAAGGGGATTATTCCTAACATCGGCTTCCCCTCTTTGTGGGAGGGCTAAACCTCACTTCCTTTTGAAATTAGATGTAGCCACGCTACTTGCATTGAGCAGAGTGATGTGTGGCATTTCCAGGAGGACACTCGAGGGGCCAGTTTGCTCTTTGCTGTGGCCTTTCCCTCTTGGTAATCGTCAATGTTTCATCAGCCTGGGGCCCAGGGCAAGGACAACACTGGTGGGGAACCATCCCCAGCTAACCCTTGCTGGACATGTAACACAAGTGGAAAACAACATGTGTGGGTTTCAGCCATTGAGATGTTGGGGTTGTTTGTTATAACAGCACAATCTATCTCAGCCTGACTGATACAGCCACCTGACTAGAAAGGCAAGTAAAAGATACAGAACGAACCATTTAATGCACACCTATTGGGAGCTTACTGTGTATCAAGCACCGCTTTATGTGCTATGATTGCAAGTGGTTTAGATTTGAAACTGCCCTCAAAGGGCTTATAAGTAAATAAATAAATAATCTGTCACTGTTGAAATTGGCACTGTTTTAACAAAGGTGAATTTAGGAGATTATGGGAGGGAGAAGTCATTGGGTCCTGAATCAGTCATGGAACCAGCAAGAAGCAGACAGAATTCTCATCTGGGATTTTTGAAGGGATATTTTACTGAAGAGACCATTTTTGAGGCGTGGGCAGGGTTAAAGTGGCCAACAGAGATGTTGAGGCATCCATGGCTATCAACAGAGGAAAGACAACCCCACCCCAGCCCAAAGGGACAAGGGTTAGAAATGGTGTTCCTGGACCTGGTAAGAGCTGGGCTCATTGCAGAGGAGCTGTGTGACACAAGCTATAGTTCTAGAAGGGCACAGTCATTGGCAGAACCACATCAAAACAGGCAGGGAGCAGGAGAAATAAATACTCTGATCTCTCTCTCCTTCTGCTCTCTGATATTCTGTCTGTGCCTCCTACTGGCCAGATCCATCTGGACACCAGAGACAGGGGTGCCTGGATTATCCAGGTGGTCTCTAAATTCAAGGACAAATAGCCCTATAAGAAGGAGGCAGAAGGAGAATTAAGACAGAAGAGAAGCAGGCCATGGGATAGAAGCAGTCACAGAGAGAAGATGCTACACTGCTGTCTTTGAAGATAAAAAAAAAAAAAGGAACATTGAGCCGAGAAATGCAGCTCTGGATGCTGCAAAAGGCAAAGAAGGCAGATTCTCTCCAGAGCCTCAGGAGGGAGCACACCTGCCAACATCATGAGTTTAGTCCAGTACAACTCATTTTAGACTCTGACCTCTAGAATTGTAAGAGGATAATTTTTTTTAAGCCACCAATTTGTGGCAACTTGTTACAGCAGGAATACAAAACTTAAACAGCTCAGGACAGAGCTGATTAAGGCCCAACACATAGACTCAGAATCTCTGTTCCCTCTAAATTCTAAGGACTTGATACTGGACCAAGTTCATTATGTCCTATGACTTCTTATCTGAAAAAATATGGCTTTTGTTCTCTTGACCCCCACACTCAGTTCTCCTGACAAATCCAGACATCAAACTTAGCCGTGGACTGAGCTTTGAACAGTCCTCAGTAGTTATCAAGCTCTTTGCAAGCAGATTTCTGTCAGGCCCCACTAGTTTCAAACATTCCCAGACACACCCTCATAACATCATAAGAAAGCTTGAATCTAAGCTAAAATCATTTCATCTTTTCTGACCATCTTGCTGCCTGTGTACTGATCAGTTATACAGAGGACAATCAGTTACCGTTTCTTCTCCACTAGTCTGTTAATTCTTCAAGACATGGAACTCTATCCCCATTTCCTAATATGCACTTGGCAGCTAGCATGCTCCAGTCAAGGTCTGAGTCTTGCAATTCCAGTGATAGAATTTTGGATGCAACAGATAGGCTGATTTGAGTAACATGATTCTTAGTACATAGGTTCATTACTGAGTGTGAAATACCATCCAAAAATCTTCGAAGACTATAGGTCTTTGTTTCTGAGAGTGAGAAGGAGAGACCCACCCACCTTTCCTAACACACACTAAATTTTGACTTCAGGAATCAGATTGTCTTGGGTTTAAATCCCAGTTTTGCCCCCGATCAAATATGCAACTTTGGGAAAATTACTTAACTTCTCCAAATGTCAATTTCCTCAGCTGCAAGATTGATGTCCTATTAAATTGCAGGATTATTGTAAGTATTAAATGATGCCTAGCATGGAGCTTGGTGTGTAGGAAGCATAACAAAAATGATATCCACTCATTCTATGACTTCTTCCCACATACTCCTTTTTTAAACAGAGATGCCAAGATTGTGAATGTTCTTTGGGAGCACAGCTGGAGAAGTGTATCTTGAAAGAGGCAGCTGACCATCCCACAACCAAGGCTTAGACTACTGTGAAGGGAGTGAGATGAGTCACAAACGTGCAGGGTCCGACCATGTTTTTATATAAAATGTTAATATTTTGTTCCTTGTGGGTTTTTTTTGCATTGATTCTGACTTTTCAAAATATCGCATTAAAATATTATTTATCTTGATAACCTGCTTTTTGGCACCCTCTGAAATGTTGTGCCCTAAAGCAATGCTTTATTCACCTGACTCTAGTCCTGCTCTGCCTACAGCACTTTGTGTCAGTCACACCAGGATCTAAGCACGGGACCAGAGCAGGCAGAGAAGCCTGTAGGAAAAGAACTGGGACCTCCTCTGAGTTTGAACTTGCACTTTCCAAGCCCTAGAGCGCCTTACGGGGCCTAGGACGAGAGCGGAGGGGATGGACTACAACTCCCAGAAGGCTGCGCGGCTCTGGGCCACCGTCGATTGGCTGCGCAACTCGGAACCCTCGCCGATTGGCTGCGCTGGCTCCGCCCCGCCCGCCCCTGCCGGGATGACCCAGGGCTGCGCGTCCCGGGCTGGAGTGCTCCTGAAGCCCGCTACTCGGGGGAGGCTCGCCCTGGCCGGCAGGCTTCATGGCGGCGCGGCCCGTGCCCGGGATGCTGCGGCGGGTCCTGAGGGCCAGTGTCCGGAGCTGCAGCTCAGGGGCTCCGGTGACGCAGCCCCGACCTGGACAGCCCTCCCAGTCCGCCGCGGAGGTGAGCTCGCCCGAACCCACACCTTCCCCGGGAGAGGGGGCGGGGGTGGCTGGCAGCCTGCCCCTTATGTCCGGAGAGCACCCCAGGGCTGAGGCCGCCGCTCCCGGGGGCGGGGAGAGGGGTGGAATGATGTCCTCTAGGTAGACCGGCTGCCCAGTGTCCGGATACTCCAGCCGGGTGGGGGAGGGGCGCCCGGGGGTCTGGGTGAAAAGCCCCCCGCCCGCCCAGCCCGGCACCTGCGCCGGGTCCTAGCGCCGCTGGAGACGGGGGCCGGCCGGGGGGGGGGGGGGGGGGGGCGGCTCTGGGTCCCATGAGGTGTTAGCGCCCCGCTCAGCCCCGCCTCACACTCAGCCTCTCCCTTCAGCATTTTCCTCCCTGTCCCCCCAGGGGACTTTGTGTATAACCAGGGGTTCTTGTGACACCCCGCTGTAAAGCATGACACTAAAAATGTCACCTTGGTGCCACCGGTACTCAGGTGTCACATCAGTAGTCACAGGGCTCTGACTTTCTGTTTCATCTTCATGTCTCTTGGGCGGGTTCAGCCTCCTTGTAGAGCAGCAGGAGCAGGACCCGGCTCTTCGGGGTAGGAACCAGCTCTGCAGGATTGGGATTCCCTCCCCCCCAACCCCTGACAGCACCCCTCAGAGTGATTCATGTCCTAATAAGTTTGAAGTTTGTTTTTCTTTTGTGCATGTGGTCAGAGAATAATTTGGGGAGAAGCATCTCTTTTTATTTGGTGAAACCTTATTTCTAGACCCATCTGGTCATTCTCTTCCCATCTCGCAGCACAAGGCTTCATATCCTGGGGTTCATCACATCCTGCCCTGCCCCCCCCCCCCACTGCTTAGTGAGGGGAGCCTCAGATCAGCAGGCCCAGCTGCTGGGAAGTGGAGACGTTTTTCAGTATCCTTGACCTCTGCACCCCACCGAGGGAAAGATAGGAAAGTAAAGATTGCTTGGAGATCTTTAAACAGTTCAGGAAAAGGGGAGTTTCTTCTCCCCCCTGCCCCTAATTCATTTTGTGCCTTTCGTGAGAGGACCTGTGCTGAGTGCTGTGGTCCTCACGGTAAATCATAAAGGAGAGGCTGTAAACCTGAGAAGCGCTTCAGGTGTGCGGGCTTATTGATGTGAACTTCCCCGGAGTCACAGGGCTGCAAAGGGGCAGGAACTCAAACTCTGGTGCCCGTGGGGAGAGCAGGGAAGAGGCTGCCCCCTACCCTTTCCTTTACACTGGGAGGGGAGCTATAATTGGCAGGTAAGGGCATGGACTCTGGAACAGAATGCCTGGATCTGATTCCCAGCCCTGCCTCTTCCTAGCTGTGTGGACTTCAACTCTCAGTGCCTCAGTCGTCCCATCTGTGAAGTGGGAACAGTGATGTCTACTCCATCAGGTGGTTATAGGGATGAGAGGAGTTAATGTATATGCACATGCAGACTTAGAACAGAGCCTGGCTCCTGTAAGTGCTATGGTAAATGTATATTTGTTGTAATTATTATCTTTGCTGCCATTGCCCCATGCTGTGTCCCATTAGTCCCCTCCCATCTGGACACTCAAGATAGTCGTTCTGTCAACTGTTTGATCACAGACCTCCCATCGTGGTCATTCCTCTCTAGAGTTGTCCTCAGCAGACAGCTTGTTCCTTGAGTGCTGGATGCTCTCCCACCTTTCTTAGAATTTCCCCACAGTGCTTAACACGGTGATCTGCAGGCAGTGGAGTCAGCAGATATTTTTGGCTGTTTGAAACCCAACTAGTGAGGGAGCATGAATAGCAGACAGAGCACAGGAAAGGGAGCCCCAACTTTTCACACTTGCTCGGCTTCCAGTTTTACCTGGCTCCTGGGCTGCCACTCCTTCCCTCTTCAGGTCTTTAAAACCAGAGGGTTGAACCAGCCCATCTTTACACAGTGGGGGGAGGGCACAGAATGTCTTGAAGAGGCTCTCAGAGGTGAGACAAGTCTGGAGATGCATATGTGTTCAGCCTATCCCCAGAGCTTGCTAGTTGGCAAGAGCAGGGGTGGGAGCACCTGGGACCCCTGTGCCCCTTCCCTTCCTGCAGGGTACCTTTTCCCATACTCTCCCTAGGGCCTTGGCCCACTGGTTTGGGATGGGGGCATTGCTTGGAGAGAGGGGAAAATCACTGGGCAGATAACATTCTACGTGTCGGGGTGTGGGTGTGAGAGAGATGTGAGGTGTGGCTTGGGTGCAGGCTGTGGGGATAGCAGAAAGGAGGCCATGGGTTTGGTCCAAGGACAGGTTGAACAGCTTCTACAAGTAGAAAGGGAAAGTGGTGGTGTGTGGCTAAGTGAGGAGGTGAGAAGGGGAGAGATAGCTCCCTGCCATTGTGATTGGGGAGGCCCAACAGTCTTCTCTGCAGGGCTTACCCCACTCCAGAAGCACTGCACCCCTCTTTCTCCCTCTCAGGCTCCATGCAGGTTTTGGGCAACAGAGGGCTGGCCTCAGGTCCTAGGCCTGCTGCCAGGGCAGGGGAGAGAGGGACTCTGCAAGGCCAAGGCACTCAGCTGTGCAAGTGACTAGAAAGACAAGATTTTAGAGAGGACTTATGGAGGAAGGAACCGGGTATAGGAGAAGGTAGGAGAGGAGAGCAGGGCCTGGTCTGGGGCAGGGACACATGGAGGGAAAGAAGACGGAGGGAAAACAGGGTATCTTGATTGCCAGCCTGCCAGCTCTTTAAAAGCTTTACTTTGGTAAAGTGTGACACTCCTTGCCAGGGAGCCATAGATGTGACAACCTCAGACTTAGGGTGGGGATGAGGTGCTTTTTGTCGTGAATAACCCTGCTGCTGTGTGTACACTTCAGAGCTTTTCAGGGGCTTACCTTTACTGTCAAAATCAAATGCTTGAGGTTAGTGACTAATAGCCAGGGAAGGCACTTAACTCCTGTGTACCACCCTTCCCCACCCCACTCCGTCCCAGTCTGCACTGGACAGGGAGACAAGAGGTAACCTGTAGTGTGTGGTGGCTACTGAGTACCTCGTTACTGGCACTAGTATCGGTGGTCCTGGAGGGGCTCAGACCCCACTTCCTGCTCTGGAAGGTGTGGCGGCAGGTCGGAAATCCCAGCTGTGGGTGGGAAGGCCAGGGCCTTCAGGACTGGCTGTGCGTGGGCTGAGAAGAGTGGGAAGATAGTCACAGCACACAGCTAGGGCTCCTCATGAACAAGCCTGTTTGACGACTACGTGTAAGTAGGAGTTATTTTAAGAGAATGGCAGGAATCACATATTTGATGCCTACTCTGTGCCCAGAACACCTCTCATCAAGTTAGGTAGAAATATTATTCACACTTTATGGATGAGGAAACTGTAGCTTAAAGAATTTAGTGCTTCAGCTAGTTAGTAACAGAGCCAAGCTTGGAATTCAGGTTTGCCTACTCCCAAAGCCTGCACCCAGAACCTCAGCTACTACCCCGGAGTAAAACAGCACCTTATCCTGACGTGGCTGGGCCAGGGGTTCTCAGCCCTGCTGCAGAGTAGGAAGCTGAAGCACTTCAGACAGGTGAAAACCCAAAGCTGGGGCCCCATCCCAGAGCAGCTGAGTCAGAGTCTTTGCTGGGGCTCTGGCCTCAGCACTTAGCGCTCTCCAGGCGACCCTGCTGTGCAAGCGGAGTTGTAACCATGGTACCAGGCCAACCCGTTTTGACAGTAGAGTCCAGCCCGGAAGTGAGTGATGACCCCAATGTAACAGGTTTTGCACACACCACCTTTCTCTTTGGATTAGGGACCTGCCTATTTGTTCATTGGCACAGTTTGCCACTTGCTACTGACATATTGTGTAGACAGCAGGATACCGAGTCCGCACAGGGGAAGCAGCTCAGTCCAGGCTGGGGCCCTGGGCATATAAGCAGCTGAGGGCCTTCTTCTGATGTGTCCAGCCCTTCCTGGGCGAGGCAGTGCTGGCTACCCTGCCCGGTGGCCATCCCCTCTGAGTCCTGGGCTCCTTTGATATCTTTTTCCTCAAGGGGATTTAAGGGAAGGGAAAAAAACTAGAGCAGAAGTAGGACATGCAGTGTTGGAGGAGAAAAGAGGCAGGGATGAGGCTTGTTAATATCCAAGAGAGTGGGGGAGAGAGGAAGGGAGGGAGAGAGAAAGAGAGAGTGCGCGTCTGTGTATGTGTGTAGGAGGCTGGGGCAGGTACTGGCAATGCGGAGTCTGAATGAATCTAGGTAAGGTCACTCCAGGTCTCAAGAGTGGGCATCGGGCTGCCCCTCCCTCTGCCAGATTGGAGCGCCTAATCCCACTGTTGATTGCCCCATTACACTGCTTGCTCCCTGATATCCGCTGAGTCATACTCCTTGGCCCTTTCACTTGCTCCCAATTCCTGAATTTATTTTTGCTTTTCCTTCACCCAGCCACCTCCCCTGTAGGTTAAGATGAGAGTCAGGCCTGGCATCTTGGCCAGTTAGGAGGTAGACTCTGGGGTGACTGACAAATTAATGAATTGCAACTAGCTGTTGAGGGAGAAGCGGGTGCAACTCTGGCCTAAATCCAGATGCCGAAGTGTCTGACCTCCTGGACTCTGGTAGCCAATGGGACTCTTGGCTCTAGGGTGTCCCCTGCCCCACCTCCAAGGCTACCTACCATTGGAAAGGCAGTGGGGTGGGGAGGGAGGAAGGTATTGTTATGATGATAGCAGATTGCAGTTCAGAGAAGTGACTGCTGCTTACTTGTCATGAGAGAGTAGGGGTTTCTCAGAGGACTTGGGAAGGATGGAAGCACCCCCCCACACACCCCCTCACTCCTATCCCTTCCATCTCCTGCATCAGGCAGTCACCTGGAGAGATGAAAAACACAAGTGCTCAGAGATGAAATTCAGTTGATCTGCAGAGAAATTTTTTTCTTAAGCTCCCCTAAATGGTTGTATCATACAGCCAAGGCTGAGGAGGTCACCGAAGTAAATGCCTCTCCCTCCTGGGTGCAGTTGAACTGTTACCCTGGATCTCAGGAGGGCAAGAGGCCTTCTGCCCTCTTAGGTTACAAGATCATCATAATCCTGTGTGTTCCTGGCCCCTCCCCTCCCCTTACTCAGCCCACTATTCTCTTTTTATTTTACAGCTGGGAAAACAGGCCTTGAGGAATTAGGGAGCTCTCCCCATATGTCAGGTCACATCTGGCCCAGAAACCAGGGTTCTTGGCTCCCAATCTGGAGCCCTGCCCATAGGCCTCATGGATGACTGCCAAGGTCATGCTTTCTTTGTTCTAAAGGTTCTGAAGAAATGGCTTCTCCTCGCCAGGTGTACTGCCCTGTGCATCTTCTCGGACTCACCCTAAGCAATTAGAGGAAAGAATTTAGAACTTGGAGTCAGAGACCTGGATTTGAATCCCAGTTCTGCTGAGGGTGTTCTTGGACCCCATCCAAGCCTTAGTTATAATAATCCTTTATGGGGTAGGTGTTGGAATTGATCAGAGAACATTCTTTGGAACTTGAAGATGGTTTGCAAATGTTCCTTCTTGGAGCAGTTATTTCATCAGCCTCTTGACTTGACCCAGGGTTTTGCTCTCAGGGTGGGAGATCGTACTAGATCACACTTAGGAAAAGGTGAGGTTGGCTGCCTCCTTTCTCTCCGCAGCAGGGGTTTGGGCCTTGCAGGAAACCTCCAGCAACCTCCTCCCCCTTAGGCCTCAGACCAGCCTTCTGGTAATGGGTCAGGTGAGGGATAAAGACTGGAGTGACCTCTGCATGGTCGTTCGGCCCCTCCATTCTGCCTTCCTGGGGGCTAGGGGTTGGGGGCCTCACTCCTGCAGGTCTCCCAGGGTGTGCTGTCCTTGCCCCCCAGGCCTCCTGGGTGAGGGACCCTTCCCCGTGCCTATACCCTTCCCAGCTGCTTGGCCTGTGGAGTCCTCCAGGGCAGTGAGGATGCCCCAGAAGCCCAGCCAACAGGGAGATAGTGGGGGGGGGGCAGCTTGTGTGACACCCAAAGTTAGTGATTTTGCTTGGAGCTTGTTCTGTCTCCCATTGCAAAGGGGAGGGATGGAGACCTGGTTGGAGAGGTGGCTCACCAAGTCCCAGGGGTGCAGCAATGGCACCCCTGCCCCTCAGTTACCCGCTCCCTCCTTCCTCCTTTCTGGACCTGCTCGCCAGTTGGCATGGTTGCCAAGTGGCACATTCTCTCCCAATGACCTGTCCAAGAGATACTGGAGTCGTTTGTTCCTGGACAGACTTCCTTTGAGGGAGGGGGAGCGATGACCTGCAGAGGTCCCTCACCCCCAGGGGCTGAGTGTCGGGGACTGGGGGCAGGTCCTATCCTCAGGCCATCCTGCGGGTGAGGGGGGAATCCCAGCTCCCCCAGGACTGTGGAACCCACATGGATGGAAAGGTTACGGGTGCTGCTGTACAGATTTCAGACATGGGGGGGTCACTGGGAGAGGGGTTATGTCCCAGGTGGGCTCTCCTTGCTCCATTCATCCAAGTCTCCTCCCCCCCCCCCCGCCCCCCGTCTCTGCAGGAGCTGTCCAGTCGGAGGCAGCTCCTGAGGGAGCATGCGGCCCCCTTCTCTGCCTTCCTCACTGACAGCTTTGGCCGCCACCACAGCTACCTGCGGATCTCCCTCACCGAGAAGTGCAACCTCAGATGTGAGTGTCCTTCAGGCCCTCTCCGGGCTCCTGTTCCTCTGCGGATCTCTCCCCATGCCCAGGAATCCTTTCAGTACTCCCGATTTCTCTTTCTCACTTCCCCACCCTCTAGTCTTCCATGTTGGCCAGGTGGGTTTCAGGGCAAGGTAAGGGTCAATGCCGAGTTTATGATCCTGGAAGCAGGGTTCTACTTGGGATTAGATTTGAGAACGGAATTGCTTTTGTGTTTAGGATTGGGATTGGATCTGGGTCTCTCACTCTTCAGGGTTCTTTCTTCCTCCCTCCTATTGCCCTGCAGTGTCCAAAGTTCAGGACATGCCTGGGTGGCCACACTAGACACTGTACAATGCAAGGCCCACAGCAGGACCATGGCCAGCGCTGCCAGCTGGGGAGGCACCCAGTCTCATGACAGGAGTCGGCTGGGGCCAAGATGATAGAGTCCTTGTTTCATAATCCCGGTGGACTGCTCTGGGGCTCTATCTGCTGCTGCAGGACTTCTAAAGTTTGTTGGCCCCTCCCCTCCCCTCCCCTCCCCTCCCCTCCCCTCCCCTCCCCTCCCCTCCCCTCCCCTCCCCTCCCCTCCCCTCCCCTCCCCTCCCCTCCCCTCCCCTCCCCTCCCCTCCCCTCCCCTCCCCTCCTTCCTTCCTCTGTAGCTCACAATAACAAATGTGTTTACTTCATGGCCCAGTACATATGCGTGTGTGTATATAGTAAATGTTTAACCAAACAATACTTACTCCATGCAGCACTGATGCTCTGATATTCTTATCTATTCTATTCAGTCTTAAAAGACCAATTCTGGACTCTTCACTAATTTGGCTAAATGACCTCCTAATGGATCTTGTCCCAGTCCTTGATAAGATCGTACCACTGGAACTGATGGTGGGGGTGGTGCCCCTCACCCACCAGGGCTCACTTCATTTACCCCATTCTGCTACCTGACCCTGAAAATGTAGTACCTGAGTTTTCCAACCTATCAAACAGTGCAGACAATAACCTGAAAGAGATAGGCTGTTCATAAGAACACTCGTAGCTATAGAGAACAGTAGCTCTTACCAGGCCAGAGAGTACTTCCCAGCCTTTTTCACCCCGTGACACACACACAGAAGGGTAGCTCTTTGCCAAAACCAGATGAAATGAGAGGGTGAACAATGCCAGAAGGAATGGGCCCAGGGCCCTGGCCCTCCAGGCAGGCCATGCCCAGCACTGAGGACTCAGCATCTTGGCATCCCCCACCTCAAGCCAGGCTCTGCTCTCTGCCTGGCTTATCTTTAAGCCATACCCTCAGCTCCCCCAGTGTGGGGAGGGAGTATTACCATTTTATAGATGAGAAGGGTGAAGCCCAGAGAGAATCTGGCATTGGGTCTGTACCACCTCAGATTTGACGAGGTCTCTCCTCACTGTCTGGGGTTCAGGAGAAAGCCCTGGCCTGGTAGGGGCTTTGGGACTTGGACATGTCACGGGCCTGAGTGCTGCCATCATCCTCCACCTCCCTTCTTTGCAGGCCAGTACTGCATGCCCGAGGAGGGCGTCCCACTGACCCCCAAGGCCGACCTGCTGACCACAGAGGAGATCCTGACCCTTGCGCGGCTCTTCGTGAAAGAAGGCGTGGACAAGATCCGACTTACGGGCGGAGAGCCACTCATCCGGCCCGACGTGGTGGACATCGTGGGTGAGTTTGGCAAAAGCTATTGCTGCTTCACCCAGCTGGATTCGGACATTAGTATTAGTACCGGGAGCTAACATTCATTTAGAGCTTTGTGCTCACTGGGTCCCACCACCCTCTGAGACAGGTACTGTTATTATTCCATGTTGTTAAGAAATGAGGCACAGAGAAGTTCAATAACTTGCCCAAGGTCACAATGCTAGTAAATGCCAGAGCCCTGAGGCTTGCTGTCACATTGAGACTTAAGGTGTCACCGGGCCTGGGCCCACGTGCTCTGCCTCCCTGCCCCCCACCCAGGCACAGTGCCAGGCCTTGGACCTGCTGCTCCCTCCCTGGGAGCACAGGGTTTACTGCGTGCCTCATTCCGGTCTCTGCTCAGCTGTCATCACCTTGGGGAGGCCTCCTCGACTCTAAAATACATCCCTTATACAGATGTCAAATTATGACCTGAAACATAATTTAAAAATAAAGTACATTTTCACACAGACACCACAGCCACTCTCTGTCCCAGGAGTTGTCTAACGAAAGCCCACAGGCTTAATCTGGGCCACCACCCGTTTTTGTGTGGCCTACAAGGAAGGAAGGTTTTTATGTTTCTGTTGATTGGGAAAAAAAATCAAAAAAACATTTTGTGACACGTGAGAATTATATCAAATCCTAAATTCACTGTCCATTAATTCACTGTGAGGTTTTATTGGAACATAGCCACGTCTCTCATTTACATATTTCCCGTGGCTGCCTTTGCGGAGTTGAGTGGTTGCAGCAGGGACCGTGTGGCTGGCAAAGCCATAAATATTTACTGTCTGGCTTTTTGCAGAAAAAGTGTAGTCACCCCTCCCCTACCCCCTTATCCTACCGTATTTTTCTTCACAGCATTTGTCTCCTTTTGATGTTATATTATTTGGTTGGTTGTGTTTTTTCTTTGTATCATCTGTCTCCTCCACTAACTGGCATTGAGAACTGTCAGGGGGCTGTGCAGGGTTTGTCTCAGCTGTGCTCCCAGCACCTGGGAGCCTGCCCGACGCACAGGTGGTGCTCACAGATTTGTCAGATGAATGGAGAAGTTCAAAGTATGGCCTCTGAAGCATAACATGCCCACGTGTGAGCCCCAGCTGTGCCTCTTACCAACAGCATGCCTTTGGGCAACTTTTAAAATCCATGCTAAGCCTCAGGATGAAGATTGTACGTACCTTACACGGTTGGCCTGGGGAGGAAATGCTCAGCATGTGCAGGTGCTCTGGAAGGGGTGGCCTTGCACCGCTTCCAAGCCCCAGGGTCAGGCAGAGAGAGACCTTTGCTCATGTGATTGTAGATGATTAAATCAGAGGTTGCTGAGCCATCCGCCCCCTCACCACCAGCCCTACCCCAGCTGCTCTGGGTAGGATCTCCCAGCCCTCAGCTCTCTGCCTCGTTTGCTGGTTCAGTAAACGTTCTTGGAGTGTGTCCTCTTGTGTCTGGGCCTGTGCAGGGCACAGTGAGCCTCCCACACTGCTGTCTAGGACCCAGGGGCCCATGGGCGGAAGCTGCTGCTGGAGCCTGCCACTTGACAAGTGGCCCAGGTGCTGTGGGAGCCCTGGGGAAGGGCTCAGGAACCTCCCACAGCCCTCTCCTTTCTCCTTCCCATGGCCAGCTCCCTCCGCCCCTCACTAGTCACTTGGCCTGGGATCCTCCCATTATTTCTGGGCTACACAAGCTGTCCCAGGGGAGCTGACCCCCTGTTTCAGGTGGCTTCTCAGAGCTTCAGAGAGAGGCTGGGTTCCAGGAAGAGGCTGAACCTGCTGAACCTGCCTGGCCTCCAGCCCAGCCTCTTGTACAGGCCACTTCATCTGCCCTCTGGCACAGGTTCCACCTTAAATCCCTGTGCCAGGGCCTGTGGGAAAGGAGGGGGTAGGCATCCCTTCTGGACAGAGAGGGGTGATTGAGCAGACTAGGGGATGCAGAGCTCCAGGGGAGCCGCAGACTCGCATGGTGGGAAGAGTGGGAGCCAGGAAACTCGGTTCCTTTGCTACCCTGGGCCTCAGTTTCCTCATGTATGTATTCTCCCTCAAGGGCTTTTCTGCTGGGATGGCCATCATCACCTGTCCTGGCTGATTGCATGGGGACGGGTTGATCAGCACAGAGATGCCCTGGCCACAGGGGGAGCATTTATTTCCTGCATTCTAGGGTGTGGGTTGATGGGGAAAGACTACACCCCTCCCTCCCCCAGTGCTCCAAAGTGAACGGCAGCTATAAAGTCTTGAACTCCTGTGGTGCTGTGCTTGCTAACAATTTGGCATCCCTCAGCCAACTCACTTGACCTTCCCCAGATTTTACTTCTTCAGAGCAAAATCACCCCGAAGGGCAGGCAGGTGAGGGGAGGGAACAGCAGTCAGCTGGGATGTTCACCATTGCTTGTCCCCACCCTCCCAGGCTTGAGTTTCCAGAGACCCCACCCTGGGGCCAGAGTGAAAGCCTTCAGGTTTCTCTGAGGCTGCTGTCCTGATCACTTAGGGTCCCTGCCTGAAATGCTGTCAACCGTGGGCCTAGGGCTGCAGGCTCCCCACGAAAATGGCTTAGCTCTGGCTCTGTCTGCTGCCGTCTGTGATCCTCCCTGCCAAGCCCCAGACTCCCCGGCACTCCTCCGGCCCGGCTCATGTGAGAGCAAGTTCCTCTGCCCCTTTTCTGCTGAGATGGGTTTAAAGAGCCCTGTCCAATAGAGCTTTCCCAGATGGTGGAACTGTTCTAGATCTGTGACCTCTGATACAGTAGCCAGCAGCCACGATAACCCTGAGCTCCTGACATGTGGCTAGTGTGACTGAGGAACTGACTTTGTAACTTTATTACATTTTAATTAACTACACGTGGCTAATGACTGCTTTGTTGGATGGTGAAGGCTTGGGAGTTTCCAAAAGAAATAAGAAAATGGGAAATAAATACAAAAGAACTGTGATCGTTTTGGAGGAGTTCGCAGAGGGCATGTTTGGGATCCTAACGTCAGGAATGACTTGTTGCTGTCAGATGAGCTTCGCTTAGCTTGAGTCCCTGGGTCCCGCAGCCTTTTCCTTTCTTATTTTTCTTCCTCCCTACTTCCCTCTTTCCCTCCCTCCATCTCTCCTTCCTTCTCTTGCATTATGTTGAGGAAATGAAGATATCGGAGCATCTAGAGCTCACAACGCAACAGGGAAACACTGAGGCTTTCTGAAAAAGGGTGATGTTGTTTGTTTTGTTTCATGTTTGATGGACTCTGGTTGCGTAGAATTGGATTAAATCTTGCTCTTTAGTTCATGAGATAGTCTCATCATTGGTCCATGTGTGGCCTGTTTTACTTTATTCATGCTAATTTATTCATGCGTTTTAATAATGTTATGAGTTCCGAAGGAAACCCACTACATCGCCAGTTTAGTTTTGGGGGCAGAATGAGAACACTGGCAGTCACTGACCCACCCACGTGGACGTCCCTATTCCTCCCCGCTTCGAGGGAGACACTCCGCAGCTTCGTGTTCATCGTTGCTTTTTAAAAATGAGACAGCCCGGCCGGGCGTGGCTCAGCGGTTGAGCGTCGACCTAGGATCCAGGCGATCAATAAAGATATACTTTGAAAAATATATATTTTAAAAATGAGACATAGTGCTTTGAACTGTGTAGGTAGTCATTCAGAGCTTGCCTTTTTTTTTTTTTTTTAATATATATCTTTATTGATTTCAGAGAGAGGAAAGGAGAGGGAGAGAGAGAGAGTGAAACATCAATGATGAGAGAGTCATTGATCGAGCCCGCAACCGGGCATGTGCCCTGACCGGGAATCGAACCCCGATCGCCTGGATCCCAGGTCGACGCTCAACCGCTGAGCCACGCGCAGCAGAGCCAGAGCTTGCTTTTCTGACGCAACTGAAATTCACATGTCACCCCGAGTTTGCAGTTCATTCCTCTTCTCTGCGATGTTCCTTTACATTTCATGCTGTCGTGAGCATTTGGGTGGTTTCCAGTTTTATGATGCTTATAAACATTGCTGCTTTAGGCATTTTTATCCTCATGCATGTATCCCGTTGTATAGTTTCTCTCAGAGTGGAATAGCTGGGTTAGGGAGTATGTGAATGTTTAACTGTGGAAAACAATTTGCCATTACCTTATAAAGTGGACGTGTTAATTTACACTGTTACCAGCAGTACATAAGAAACCCTTTCACACTGCATCTTCCATCTTCCCCGGCACTCAGCATTATTATCATTCTGGATTTCTGCCAGTTGAACAGGTGTAAAATGTTATTTTATGTGGCCTTAACTTGTATGTCCCTGTTTAAGAGTGAGGTCAAGCATCTCTCCACATGTTTATTAGCTACATATATTTCTTCTGTGTAACACTAGATCATGGCATTTGCCCATCTTTCTCTTTGGTTATTTGTCCTTTCATATTGGTTTGGTGAAAGTTTTTTATGTTGCAAACGCCTTCTCCCATTTCGAAAATGCGTGGCACATTTTGTGTAACAGTTATTTTAAGCAATAGCAGTTCTTAAATTTATCAGTTGTGTCTTTTACGGTTACTGTTTCTTGTATCTTGTTAATGAAACTCTTTTACCTAAGGTCAGAAAAACTACCTAGTTTTCCACTAAAACGTTTAACATTTTGCATTTAAGTCCTTAGTTCCTATGTGGATGCTTTTGGGGAATCTAATTTCATTTCTTTCCCATATGATAGTCATTTTCTCTGGTTCCATTTTCTTGAGAAGTCTCCACTTCCTCTATAAATCGGCCATGTGGGCATTGCTCTGATTTGGGTTCTAGTCTGTTCTTTCAGTTAGTTTTTCCATCCCTATGCCAGTATTATTCAGACTTAATCACTGTAGCTTCCTAATAGGTCGATTCATTACCTAGGAGGGCGAGCCCTTTCATTTTTAGCAGTGTTTTCACTATACTAAGCTTTGTCCCTGTGAGTTTTAGAATCAGTTTACCAAATCCCATGGGAAATTCTGTTGGGATTATTTTTCTTTTCTTTTTTAATGGTTTTAAAATACACATAACATAAAATTTATCATCTTAACCATTTTTGAGCATAGAGTTCAGTAATATTAAATATGTGTACATTGTTGTACAGCCATAACCACCATCCACAGTCCTAACTCTTTTCATCTTGTAAGTCCGAACCTCTGTATCTATTAAACAATCACTCCCAATTCTCCCGCCCACCCCCGGCCCTGGCAATCGCCATTACACTTTCTGTCTTTATGATTTTTTGGCTACTCTCAGAACCTCATATAAATGAATCATACAGTATTTATTTTTTGTGACTGGCTCTTTTCACTTAGCCTAATGTTCCCCAAGTTCATCCATGTTATAGCATATTGCAGAATTTTCTTTTTAACGCTGAATAATATTCCATTGTATGAATATATCACATTTTGATAATTCATTCATTGGTCAACCTGTGTTGCTTCCATGTTTCGCTATTATGAAAAATGCTGCTATGAACATAGGTGTAGAAATGTTGGCAGTGGGAATGACACCAGGTGTTAGACTGGTGGGGTCAGTCCAGACCTGGATTCAGCAACCTCAGTACTTGAGTTCTGGCTTGGAAAGAGTTCAGAGCCAAGACTCAAACTATAAGAGAACATTTATTTAGAAAAATCAAAGAGGTAGAGGAGGTGAGTGGTAGAAGAAATGGGCTTAGGAAACAAGTTACAGAAGCAAAAGAAGGGCCCTTGGAGCCTAGAAGTGAGGAAGGTAAAGGTGACACACCTAGGGGGATGGGGAGGGGGAGGAGGGAGAGCTATCAGCATACTCCTGGGAAGGAGAGCACGCTGGGCCCTGCGTCCTAAGGGTTTTAAGGAGATTTTAGGGTAGGTCCCAGGGGGGAAGATCTCAATAGAATATTCAGCAGATTTCCAGGTGTGTCCTTTCAGGTTCTGGGTCTCCACTGATTGATTGGTAGGCACCAGGGCAGGGAGTCATCATTCAATGCAGCTGGTCCTGAGGTCAGCCCTGGTGTTGCTTGTCTGGTTTTGCTGCTTTTCTGGGCCTGGAGCTGAAATACAACAGGCTCAGATGTTATCTCTAGAACCAAAAGGTCAGGGGGTCTAAACCATATCATCAGCCATATGCTAGGGGAGGAAATGTCACCCTGGGCTTTCTGTCCTGGGTGACCTTCTGTACCTGTCCTTGCTCTGCTCATGTCTGTTTAACTGCCTACCACAGAAATATCTCTTTGAGATCCTTCTTTCAAAGAGACAGTGGAAGTAGAATTGCTGGGTCATGTGGTAGTCCTGTTTTTTAATATTTTGAGAAAGCTCCGTACTGTTTCCGCAATGGCTGTACATTTTGCATTCCTACCAACAGTGACAAGGGTTCCAATTTCTCCACATTCTTGCCAACACTTGTTTTTTATTTTTATTTTTTTATATTTTTATTGATTTCAGAGAGAGGAAGGGAGAGGGAGAGAGAAATAGAAACATCAACCTGGGCATGTGCCCTGACTGTGGATGCTCAACCTCTGAGCCATGCTGGCCAGGCTGTTGTGTGAAGCTTTTGTCCTGTAATTTCTTCCAAGAGTTTTATTGTGTTAGTACTTACATATAGGTCCTTGCTCCACTTTGAGTTAATTTTTGTATATGGTGTTAGGTAAGGGCCCAACTTCATTCTTGTGCATGTGGATATCCAGTTTTCCCAGCCCCATTTGTTGAAAAAAAACTGCCCTTTTGCCCATTGAATGATCTTGGTCTTGGCAGCCTCCTTAAATTTCATTTGACTCTATATGAGAGGGTTTATTTCTGGGATCTCTATTCTATTCCATTGGTCTATATGTTGGTCTTTATGCCAGTACCACATTGTTTTGATTATTGTAGCTTTGTAATGGGTTTTAAAATCAGGAAGTGTGAGTCCTCCAGTTTTGCTCTTTTTCAAGATTGTTTTGGCTTTTCAGGGCCTCTTGAAATTCCATATGAATTTTAGAATGGGTTTTTTTAGTGCTACAAAAAAAGTTCATTGGGAATTTGATAGGGATTGCATTGATTCTGTTGATTGCATTGGGTAATATTGACACTTAATAATAAGTCTTACAACCCATGAACATGGGATGGGTTTACATTTATCTATGTCTTCTTTAATTTTTTTCAGCAATGTTTTGTAGTGTCATTGTTAAAGTCTTTCACTTTGGTTAATCCTAAGCATTTTTATTATTTTTGATACTTTTACAAATGGATTGCAGAATGTTCACTGTGTACTTGTTGAGTGTTTTTTGTTTCCTCATGTTCCAAATTGCTGATTTGATTCTCAGCGTCCTCTACTCTACTGTTGATTCCATGTAAATTATTCTACATTTCAATTCCTGTAGCCTTCATTTCAAATTGGTACTTTATTATGTTATCGATTTTCTCAGTTATTTCCCTAACAGTCTGCTTAAACATCCTTATAACCATTATTCTGAAGTCTGTATCTGTTAGCTTGCTTGGATCTATTTCATTTAGTTCCTCTTCTAGAGATTTCTTCTGTTCTTTCCTTTGTGACATGTTTCTTTGCCTCCACATTTTGGCTGCTTCCAGGTGTTTGTTTCTGTGTATTAGATAGAGCTGCTGTGTCTCCTGGAATTTGTAGAGTGGCTTTGTGTAGTAGGTGTCCTGTAGGGTCCAGGGGCTCAGCCTCCACAGCCACCTGAGCTGGGCCTTCCAGGCACTCCCCTGTGTGGGCTGTGTGCACTGTCCTGTTGTAGTTGAGCCTTGGTTGCTGTTGGCGTCCCTGGGAGGAACTGACCCCCAGGCCAATCAGCTGTGAGGACCAGCTGCAGCTACAGCCAGAGAGCTGCTGTGCTGGAGACACCCCTATGGAGCAGGATTTACTTCAGTGGGGCTTTGGTGTTCATCAGCTGCGCCCCTTGAGTGTCACTCGTGGATGTGGTAGGGTTGTAATCCACCGTGGTCGAGTCTGACCACCAGGTGCACTGTCTCTGGGGCCCCTGGGAGGTGCAAAGTCAGCCTGTGCCAGTGCCTTGCCCAGGGCCACCCAGCATGAGCTACACAGCAAACCGTAGTAGGCTGCTACTTGTGCTGGGCTTGGCGTTGTCCAGGAGAGGCCAAGCTATGAGCCAATGCAGCTGCCGTTAGTGCCAGGCCTGGGGCCACTTATCAAGCTGTATGGGGCCCGCTGCTGCTTGTTTGAGAGATTTTAGGAAAGTCCTAAGCATGAGGCTCCAGAGGCCACTTGCATAGAAAAGCCCCTGGAAGTGGCCTGGATGAGCTGCAGGTGGGGAGGGGCGGGGCCTCCGGGAATCACGGGGCGGGGCCAAAGGTGAGAGTCAGGTGCTGGGGACTCAAATATGGCGCCTGCCTGCCGGCTGTGTGCGGGTGGACTCGCCACAGGAGCCATGGCCTCCGCCAGCCCCTCTGCCTGGGAGGAAGCCGCCCTCCGCCTCTGGCCCTGACTTCAGGCAGGTTAGTTCCTCCCCGAGTGTCCCGGGTCCTTTCAGGCTGCTCCCGGTGCTGGGCTCGGAGGGAGCGTCCGAGTGAGTCCGTGCCGGGCCCTTAAGAGGAGCTGCTGGGGCTCCGCAGCCTCCGCGACCCTCAGGGACAGTCCCCGCTGGTTTCACAGCCCGGAGTTATGGGGATGTCTCTTCCCGGCCTGGAGCCCTGGGCTGGGGGCCTGCTGTGGGGCTGGGACCCCTCATTCCTCCGGGAAACCTCCGCCGCCGAGAGTCCCTCCCGGGTTTCACCCGGGGCACCGGGTGTGGGCCCGCGGCGGAGTCTCTGTGATTCAGCCCCGACCCGCCCGCGTCTCCGCCCCTCCTACCGTCTGGGTGCTTCCTCAGCTCCCTGGCTGTGGGGCTTCTGTTCAGCCGGATCTCAGGAGGCTCTGAGTGAGGGGGGTTCTGTATTTTAGTTGTGATTTTGATGCGGTCGGTTGCCGGAGGCGGCGGGCGCAGCTGTTACCTACACCGCCACCTTGTTTCTCCTGTATAGCTTTTCTGATATTAAACCTGTAACACACTCAACCTAGTCCTGGTATACTATGTTTTTAATCTGCTGTTAGGTTCAATGTGTTAAAATTTTGTTTACATTATTGAATTCATTTCCATGAATTCAAACTTAATTTGAAACTTAATTTTGATATTAAGTTTCAAAGAAAGTTGGGTGAATTTATTAGTCTGTTTAGGTTGCTATAACAAAATACCACAGATTGGGCAGCTTATAAACAACAGACATTTATTTTTCAAAATCCTGGAGGCTGGAAGTCCAATATCAAGATGCCAGCATGATTAGGTGAGGGCTCCCTCTGGGTGGAAGACTTCTGATTGTATCCTCACATGGCAGAAGGAGCTAGGGAGCTCTGTGGGATCTCTTTTATAAGAGCACCGATCCCTCCACCCTCATGACCTAGTCATCTTCCAAAGGCCTCACCTTCTAACACCATCATGTTGGACATTAGGATTCAACATGTGAATTTGGGGACACACCCATTTAGACTACAGCAGGTAGCATTCCCTCTTATTCTTTTACCTGCAAGAATTTGTGTTAAATTGTGGTACTCACTTTTTGAAAGTTTGATCTCACCTGTAAAATTGTCTCTGCCAGTATATTCTTCTCAGGGAGATTTTAGACTGTGCTGCAATTTCTTGAATAGTTATTGCACTATTCAAGTACTCTACTGCTTTTGGAGCCAGTTTTGGTAGATGTGTGTGTGTGTGTGTGTGTGTGCCTGCACAATAAATCAGTATATTTTATTTACTTTTTTATTTATTTGTTTTTTTAAAAATATGTCTTTATTGATTTCAGAGAGGAAGGGAGAAGGAGAGAGGGAGAGATAGAAGCATCAACGATAAGAGAGTTATTGATCAGCTGCCTCCTGCATACCCCCTCCTGGGGATCGAGCTTGCACCCCACGCATGTGCCCTGACTGGGAATTGAATTGTGATCTCCTGGATCATAGGTTGATGTTCAACTGGAGATTTAAGTATGAGTACTCCAAGAAAATATTACACAAATTGGAAGCATCTTGGATTTTTTAAAGTATATTTCAATCCATAAATGTGTATGCATGCTTTATGCAAATGGTTATATTTCAGGAATGAGAGTCTAAACAAAATGCATGACCAGCACCAGCATTTAAGTTTCTGATTTTAATATAAGTCTGACACAGCATTAGTAACTGTGATGCACTGAAACATCTAATGGTACAATTGAATCCTGACTTGTTAAATATTATACCCTACAACCCCAGAATAGTTAAGCTGGTCATAAAGTGAGCATTGTGTAAGTAAGTATATAAGCATAATCAGTTATGGACAGCCTCTTATAGAAATCGCTGTTTTGCAATACACAGTCTGTCTCAAAGATTAATGCTTACAGGTAGACATTCAATTATACCAATAAAACATCATGTCCTGAAAATATGGGCACACTTTAAGACAATTCTGTTCACCATTAATAGTGCCACAGTATGACTGAGTAATAATAAGAACCTACTTTAAAAGCAAAAAAATTTAATCAGTATAGTGCATGATTGATTCATCGTAGTTCCCAGGAAACAGACCAGCCCCTCGATGGCAGACTCCTTCCTAGCAGCTGCCATCACTCTTCTTTATTACATAAATGATTGCGCCCTCCACGAACGATAGCTCACCATCCTTGTCTTTCCTGTAATCGCATATTGCCGCAACTTTCTCGGTATCATTCTAGGAGGTCCAAGTAGGATCCCTGTCAGCATGTGGATCATTATGCTGAACTACTGCTCTTCGTCTGCATGGTCCTCTGGAGGCGGCGTTGGCAGAGGTGGGGAGCTATTAAACATGGGGATGTCATCTGGTGGAGGTGGTGGTGGTGGCGCTGGACTCTCTGCTACTGGTCCAGTGGTGGGTGGCAAGGATGGAGCACAGCAATGGGAATGCCAGTACTGCTTGCACTGTCCTCGATTCCTCTTCCCCCAACACTCCTACTGTGTGCCCTCGGTCTCCGGTTTAAAGAAGCTGCCCTGCCTGGCTACACTCACTTCCAGGCCTAGCAGGACCTGTCGTGTGGTCACTAGGAACTGTTGGGGGTTAACCGGTTCCAGGGTTTTGTGAGGAGTAATGCGTCTCTGCTTCCCCCAGCCTGACGTGGGAGGTCTCGTTCTGGACGGTGCATCAGTTCTCGCAGGCTGATTATTTCCATGCTTGACACCGAGGTCCACGCCGTCCAGAACTGTATAGTTGATAGGTTTCCCAATATACCTTGCAGGGCACGTCATATTTGTAGGTACTATTATTTTGTGAATTCTTGATTTATTATTATTTGTTGTCAGAATACCAAAATATCTCTCTCCGAGCTCCTTTCTCTTTATGAATGTCCGCCGTCTGTGAGAGATGATTGATGGAAGGCTCCACTCTCAGGTGCCCAGAGGCTTGGATGCCCAGCAGCCGGCGCACATTGTTGGCCGATGCATTTATTTGATAAGCAGCACTCGCTAGGGGTTGGGTTGTGTGGGATTTGGTCTCTTCTAATGCTTTTCTCTTGTCTGTAGCCTGTATGTCGTCGTTTCAACAGAAGTCCGCCACCTGGATCAGGTTCTGGGAACTCTGTCAGCTCCCTCTTGCCCGATGGGATCCCCTCTTCTAGTAGCATCTGCAGCTCTGCCATGTGTCCAGCCCCCCCCCCCCCAATCGCTTCCTCTTGTGTTAAAGAGACAGGCAGCGAGGTCCATGGAGGCTCCAAGCACCTCACAGCCCACGAGATACAAAGCGCCTACTAGATTTTTTTTTAGACATTTGTTATTTCTTATTTCAAATTAATTGGTGTAAAATTATTGGTAATATTTTCTCATCTTTTTAGTCTCAGTTTTACTTGCAATTTTGTCTTTTAAAAATTCTTAATGTGGTTTATATGTGTCTTATCTCTTTTTTTCTTCTTTTTCTTGATAAGTCTTACCGAGGTTTGTCTGTTGAGCTAGTCTTCAGCAAACCAAGTTTGGATTTGTTGAACCTCTTACGGCATATATATATTCTATTTTATTATTTCTGCTTCTATCCTGGCGTAGCCTATTGCTTTTATAACATTTAGTTCTAAATAATTGTTTCTTTTACTCTGCTTCGTTCTTTCATTCATGAAATATTTAGAGGTAGTGTTTTTTTAATTTGTTTTGTTTTGAACCCTCACTCAAGGATATGTTTTTATTTATTTTAAAGAAAGAGGAAGGGAGAGGGAGAAACACTGATGTGAGAGAGACAAACATCGATGTGAGAGAGAAACATTGATCGGTTGCCTCCTGTGCGCACCTCAAACAACCAGGGATCGAACCTGCAACCTGGGTGTGTGCCCTGACCAAGAATCGAACCCGTGAACTTTCAGTGTATAGGACAGTGCTCCAACCAACTGAGCCACAGTGGTCAAGGCTAGAAGGAGTGTTTTTAATTTACAAGTGCATGAGGATTTTTAATTTATACTTTTATTATTAAATTATAATTTAAGTATATGGTAGAGAATATGTCTATATGATAATTATTTAGAGTTTATTGAGACTGACTTTGATCTAGTACATTGGCAGTTTTTGTAAATGTTTGTTCTGTGTGTGCTTGAGGAGATTGGTTAATCTTTAATTATTGGGTGGAGACATTTATATTTGTTCGATTGGATCCAACTGGTTAAGTTTATTGTTCAAACCTCTGGTTATCTCTGTCTTTGCTGGCTTTCTATCTGAGTGGCCTGCCAATAATAAATAGTGTGTAGATTTGTTCATTTCTCTTAGGGGTCCTATTGCTTTTTATTTTATATATCGTTGATGTGATTTTATTAGACTTATATGTGATTAGAATTATTGTCTTCTTCATAAATTGACTCTTTTATCACTGTGTAGTGGGTTTCTCTCCATAATGATACTTTGGGCCTTAAGGTCTATGTATATTATTTTACTAAAGTTACATCAGATTGCTTTTAGCTGTAGTAATAAGACGTGAATCTGTTTTCATTGTTTTACTTTGTAAACGGCTTGTGTGTCCTTGTTTTTTAGATATGTCTCTTATAACAGCACATAGCTGCTGGTGTTTTTAATCAAATTTGATGATCCCTGACTCTTAACTGGTAACTCATTGGTTATTCCGGTTACCTTTATGTAATTATTGAAATAGTTAGACTTGTTTCTACAATCTTTTATCATACGTTTTCTATGTGTGTTTTTCCCTCCTCTTTGGATTTTAAATAAATGATTCCTCCTTCTCCCTAACAAGACAAGAACACAGTTGTAGGCCCTTGATTTTGCCAAGCCCCCACCCCCACTTATTGTTGATATTTTCTAGGATTTTCTTGTGGGTTATATTATATAGTATATTTATATTATGAATAGTCTTCCCCTGTGTCTCTCATAAGCACACACTCTGTATTTTAAGATAACAGCAAGCTTTACCAGGGTATTTCATCACCCGTAATTGTAGTAGCATCTTCTGAATTTTTCACCTTGTTTCCTCTAACAGTTTTTCAATGTGGGTCTAATGGTGAATCTAATTTTGTTAGTAAATCTGATTAAATCTGGCAGCCAGGTAGTTTTAATAGTGTTTTAAAGTAGTAGTTTTATAATGTTACTTGAACACATATAAAATTTCAGGTTCAAAGCTCATTCCTTCATTATGTTAAGAATGTCCCTGCATTGTCTCCTTAAACCAATATGCTATTGGGAAAAGTCTGATGTCATTCTGCTCCTTGCTCTTGGCGGGTGATTTACTCTTTTTCTCTGGAAGTTATTACAATATTTTCTTTGTACCAGATTTTCTTAAATTTTATTATATATCTAAAATAGGCTTTTCCTCATCTGTTCTGTTGACATTCTGTGAAATTGTTCTTTTAATATTAAGCCATTTGCTTTAAATTTGGGGAATATTTTCTCCATTATTTCTTCAGATATTTCCATCTCTCCAGTTTAATTTTTTTCCTGGGACCTGTGTTATCTGGATATTGCCCCTTCTGCTTACAGCCTCCACAGTTCTTAAATTATATTTTGATTTCTTAATCTCTTTCTTTTTTTTCCTGGAAGAGCTCTTTAATCTCACCAATTTCTCCAGTGTCCATACTACTATTCATCTTAGTTCTTGTGTTATTTTACAATTATGTTTTCACTTAGTATTTTGCCTTGTTTTTTTTTTAAAATGAAAAGTTTTGTTTTATATTGTAAATATCCTTTATCTCTTTTACTGTATTATGTTTATTTTACATACTTGATTTAGCGGTTTTAATCATTTTTTTCCCCTCTTGGTATATATTTTAGTTTTGGGGGGTGGGCACTAGTTGTACTTCTCAAGGGGGTCCTTAGTTTAGCCCATAAGTTTGTTCTCCGAGAATATTAGCTGTTCTGAATGTCACCAGAAACATTTAATATACACCCCGATTTTCAAGAAAGATGCCAAGGAGTGCAGTAACTATAGGACCATTGCTCTGCTTCCCCACACAAGTAAAGTGATGCTCAGGGTGATGTGACAGAGGCCTCTACCTCACATGCAGCAAGAGATGGCTGATGTTCCAACTGGAGGCAGAAGAGGAAGAGCCACTTGAGATCTAACTGCGAGCATTTGTCGGATAGGGGAGAGCTCCAGAGAATTTCCGGAGCAGGTGAGCCCGTGCTTTCCAGGCTACAGTAAAGCCTTCGACTTGGTGGGTCCTGAAAGCTCCGGGTTGCTCTGAAAGGCCCGGGCGCCCCCCAGCACTCGGTTGTCCTGAAGGGCAGCCTGTGTGGTGGACAGGGAGCCCCTGTCAGGACAATATCGAGACAGCGTGGCTTCCCACAGGCACAGCTGCCAGACAGAGGTGCATTTACCTCCCTATTTGTTTAATCTGTACACAGAACATGCACAAAAAAGCAGATTGGACTCGGAGGAAGAAGTAAAAATCGGTGGGAAAAATATCAATAACTTAAGACATGCCGACGAGAGCCTCTTCCCGGCAGCAAGTAGCCGTGATTCGAAAGGACTGCTGATGAAAGTGAAAGAAGAAAGTGCCAGAGCAGGACTGCATTTGAACGTGAAGACAGAGACCGTGGCTACGGAAGAAGCACAGCTTCAGCCTAGACAAAGGAGACTGAAACTGTGAAAGGCTTGGCCTGCCTTGGTTCGGTCATCAGTTCAAATGGAGGCTGCAGCCACAGAAGCAAGAGAAGGCCGAGGCTCAGACGGGCAGTGGAAGAATTAGGAAAGGTCTTCAAGGGCAAAGACGCGTCACAGAGACCAAGGCCAAGGCCACCCACACGCTCGATTCCCAGTTACTATGTACGGGTGTGAAAGCAGGGCGGTGAAGAAGGCTGGTGAGGGGGAAGGACTCATGTGAAATATGGTGGTGGGGAGCTTAACAGATACCCCAGGCCCCCAGAAAGACGGACAAGCGGGTCCCAGAGCACATTAAGCCTGAAACGTCACCGGAGGCGAAAGCGATAAAACTGAAGCTGCTCTACTTCGGGTACCTTATGGGAAGGGTTCCTTGGAAAAGACAGTGATGTTGGAAAAAATAGAAGGCAACAGGGAAAGAGGAAGACCAACTAGGAGATGGACTGACTCTGTAGAAGAAATCATAGGCCAGAGTCTACAGGAGCTGAGCAGGACTGTTGAGGGCAGGGCATGATGGGTGTCACTCATTCACCGGGTCATCAGGGGTCAGATGGGCTCAGTGGCACATAGCACACATAGCACTGCTTAATGGATAAAGGACTGAGAACAGATTTTAGTCTTAGATATGCGTAGGCAGCCCAAGATCCCAGAACATCTCAGCTATTCACTCATGTTGGTCTCCCCACCAAACTACCAGCCTTGTCATGTAAGACTGCACAGGTTGTGCGCGGCACAGCTCCCGGAGACAGCGCTCATTTAGCTTAGGGCGAGAACGGCATCTCCTGGACTTATGTAATGTGGCAGTCCTGTAGGTCCTCACCTTCACACCCTCAGGGAGAAGCAGCTTTGGAAGGAGTCCCTGGGCTTTGGGAGTGTGGAGGAATGAATGCAGGGTGTTGTCAGGTCCCCGCCTGTTGCCTTCGACCCCTCCTCCAGCAGGACTTGGGCAGCCCCCCTGAGTTTACCACTAGTGGATTCCTGAGCTAGTTTTCTGGCGTCTGCACTCCTGATTTCTTCAGTAAGGGGACAAGCAGTGATTGTTCTGAGGCATCAGTGGGCGAGGGCAAGCAGAATTAAACTGTCTTGCTTACCTTTAATGCTTATATTCCATTCCCTGCCAGGCACCTTCAACCCAGGCTACAAACCGCCTCCCCATACCAGTTCAGAAGGCCTGTCCATCTTCCTATGAGTTCTCAAGATTTTCTTTTATTAAGGTCCTGGATTCTTTGTTTCTCCAGAACCCCTCTCTGGAGGAAACCAACTATTGCTGATTTTCCATGTTAGCAGATCCGCAGATAAAGCTCTTAATTTTTCTTTCTCTTAAAACAATTTCTCTTTTTAAAATTTTATTTCATTATTACAAAAGTAATACATGTTTATTTTAGGTAGGCAAAAACAATATATAACTACTGCCCAATTGTAACCACTGTCCACATTTTGGTGTGTGTGTTTTTTCCGCATTTAGTTTTTAACTACTGTTTTGTTTGTGTGTTTTTTTAACTTTTTCCCCCCCCAATTACAGTTGACATTCAGTATTGTTTTATGTTTCAAGTGTACAGCGTAGTGGTTAGATAATTATATAATTTACCAAATGATCCCCCCGGTAATTCTAGTACCCATCTGACACCATACATAGTTATTACAATATTATTGGCTATATTCCCTGTGCTGTACTTTACATCTCTGTGAGAATATTTTCTAACTACCAATTTGTACTTCTTAATCCGTTCACCTTTTTCACCCAGCGACTCAACCCCCTCCCGTCTACAACCGTCAGTCTGTTCTCGGTATCTATGAGTCTGCTTCTGTCTTGTTTGTGTATTTATTGTGTTCTTTAGATTCCACATAAAAGTGAAATCTGATTAACTACTGTTTTTAACCTGCTCTCTGAACTTAATATAGCATGTGTATCTCCTGATATCCTAACATGTTATTTCACAGTCATTTTTGCTTGCATAAGATTCCATCATCTAAACAAAGCATAATTTAGCCAGTGTTCTATTGTTGGGTATCAGAGGGATTTCCCACTGCCTTTTATTATGTATCTCTGTCTAATAAATGTCATTGTAGATAAATACTGTTCACATCCATGATTATTTCCTTAGATAAATTCTTAGAATTGGAACTTCAGGTCAAAGGCTTTATAAAGTACCATACTTAACTCCTCTCCAGAAAGGCGGTAAAATATTGGTCTTATGCCACGAGCGTGTGCACTTCCGCACAGCCCTACCTAAACTGGTGGTTAAATTCGTGATCTGCTGCTGCCTTTTTCTCGGTCTTATTCCTTGTTTTCACCTGGGCACTTCACTCCTGGTTTCCACTCTCATGCAGAGATAAGCTGATTCTTCACCAAGATTCATGCCTTCGAGTTGTTTGAAATAAATTTTATCTCTAGGCAAGTAAATGTTAAAATCACCTGTAATACTACTACTGATCAAAGATAACCACTGTGGACATTTTGATGCAGTATCTTTTCTCTAGATTTTATTGGGTTTAAATGTGAGTGGGTGGTTTTGTTTGTTTTTTGTTTGTTTCCATTCCTGTTCTTTTGCATACAGTCTGGGAAGATTCCTGGGCTCCGTATTCCAGCTTGCTCATTTGCTCTTCATATGTATCCATTCTGCTTTCTCATTAAGTGTTTTTTCTTTCTATAACTATATATTTTATAACTATAACTACATATATACACAGATAGATATATTTTCATAACTATATATATTTTGTAACTTTCCATGAAGAATATGTCTTTCTATAACTATATATATATTATTTTCAGAGTTCTAATTATTTCTTTTTCCCATTTCAGAATGTAATATTTAACCCCTGGAGGACATTTTCTCTGATTTTTTTGGATTGAGAGATAATTGACATATACCATTGTATTAGTTGCAGGTGTACAATATAATGAATCAAGATTTGTACATATTGCAAAATGATCACAAAGATAAGTGTAGTTAACATACATCACCACACAGTTATATTTTCTTGTGATGAGAACTTTTTAAAAAAATTTTATCTTTATTGTTGAAAGTATTATAGATATCCCCTCCACCCCGCTCCCACCCCCTCCCAAGGCCTTCCTCACACTATTGTCTGTCCATGAAAATTTATTCTTTTAGCAACTTTTAAATATACAATATAATGCTATTAACTGTAGTCACCATGCTGTGCATTACATCCTCAGGACTTTATTTTATAACTGGACATTTATATCCTTTGACCTCCTTTACCCATTTCATTCACCCCCTACCACCCACCTCTGGCAATCACCAGTCTATTTTCTGTATCTGTGAGTTTGGGTTTTGTTTGTTTGCTAATTTGTTTAGATTCCGCATATAGGTGAGATCATATCATATTTCTCTTTCTCTGTCTGATTTATTTCACTTAGCATAATGCCTTCAAGGTTCATCTATGTCACAAATGGCAAGATTTTCTTCTTTTTATGGCTGAATAATATTCCAGTGTGTGTGTGCCTGTGTATGTATGGTATTTCCTTTATCCATTCATTCACTGATGGACATTTAGGTGACTTCCATGTCTTGACTTATTTAAAATAATGCTGTAATGAACAACATTTGATGTAGTCCTGCTTTTTGCTTTTTGCTTTTGTTGCCTTTGCTTTTGGTGTCAGATCCAAAAATCATCACCAAGACCAAGTTCAAGAAGTTTACCACCTATACTTTCCTTCTAGGAGTTTTATCATTTTATATCAAATCTTTATTCCATTTTGAGTTAATTTTTGTGTATGGTGTGTAATATAGTGATCCAGTTTTATTCATTTGCATATGTGGGTTTGCAGTTTTCCCAACACCTTTTATTGAAGAGATTGTCCTTTCCCTATTGTGTACCCTTGACTCCTTGGCCTTAAATTACAGTGGAACCCCTGTTCTCAAACTTCATTCATTCCAAAAGGCTGTTTCAAAACTGAATCATTTTTTTTCCCATTAGAAATAATGTAAATTGAATTAATCCATTCCAGATCCCCAAATGATTCCTTGTTTTAACCTTTCTTATATATAGTACATACCTAATGTAGCATTTAATCTACAAATAAACACTTTAAAAAAAAAAAAAGGACATGAAATATAAATGAAAACATAATAGAAAGGAAATGAAAAATGTAATAAGCAGCAATAAAAGCAAAAACACAAGAATATTCACAGCACAATTTCCTGAGATGTTAACATTGTGAGGTTTAGTGGTAAACTGACTCATACTTACATGCATTCTCTCCTTCATTGCCTGAGAGACGCATGCCTGATCATATAGTTATCAGCGTGAAAGTGCTGTGGGGTTGAAATGTGAATTGTTTGAGATGGGAGATGTTCAAGAACTGAGAGGTTTGACTGTGCTTGGACCTATATGTGTGGGCTTATTTCTGGACTCTTGATTCTGTTCCATTGATCTATGTGTCTGTTTTTATGTCAGCACCATACTGTTTTGATTACTATGTCTTTGTAACATAATTTGAAATCAGCAAGCATGATGCCTCCAGCTTTGTTGTTGTTTCTCAAGATTGCTTTGGCTATGTGGGGTCTTTTGTGGTTTCATATGAATTTTAGAATTGTTTGTTCTATTTCTGTGAAAAATGCCATTGGGACTGTATTGAATCTGTAGATTGCTTTAAGTAGTATGCAGATTTTCAAAGTATTAATTATTTCAGTCCATGAGCACAGAATATCTTTCCACTTATTTGTTTCATCTTCAATTTCTTTCATTGGTGTTTCATAGTTTTTGGTATAAAGGTCTTTTGCCTGCTTGGTGAAATTGATTCCTAGGTATTTTATTCTTTTTAATGCAATTGTAAATGGGATTGTTTTCTTAATTTCTCTTTCATCAGAAAGAGAAATTCATTGTTAGTGTATATACAACAGTTCATTGTTAGTGTATATACAACAGTTCATTGTTAGTGTATATACAACAGGCTTTTGTATATTGACTTCATATCCTGCAAGTTCACTGAATTTGTGTGTTTGTTCTAATAGTGTTTAGGTGGAGTCTTTAGTGTTTTCTATATTTTATATTATGTCATCTGCAAATAGTGAGTTTTACTTTTTTCTCTCTGATTTAGATGCCTTTATTTATTTTTCTTGCCTAATTGCCCTGGCTAGAACTTCTAATGCTGTATTGGATAAAAGTGGTGAGAGTGGGCATCCTTGGCTTGTTCCCAATCTCAGAGGAAAAGCTTCGAGCTTTTCACCATTGAGTATATAATGTTAGCTGTGGGCTTATCATATACGGCTTTTATTATGTTAAACAACATCCCTTTTATACCCCTTTGTTGAGAGTTTTTTATCATGAATGTCTGATGAATTTTGTCAAATGCTTTTTCTGTAACTATTTAGAAAACTATGTTTTTGGACTTCATTTTGTTAATGGTGGTATATCACATCGATTGATTTGTGTATGTTAGACTATCCTTGTGTCCCTGGAATAAATCCCACTTGATCATGGTGTGTGACCCTTTAATGTATTCTTGAATTTGGTTTGCAAATATTTGTTGAGGATTTTTGTGTCTATGTTCATCTAACTCTGAATTTTAAAAGAATCATCCTCTGTTATCTCTTCTCTTCCTTTCTCATTTCTCTATTTGTGGGAATTTTTCTTTCTTTCTCAGCGTTATCTTTATTTTTTCTTTATTCTTCCCTTTTTATTGCATTTATTGGGGTTACACTGGTTAACAGAATTATACAGGTTTCAGGTGCACATCATCTGCACACTGTATTGTGTGTTCACCACGCCAAGTCAAGCCTCTATCACCATTTATCCGCCCTATACCTCCCTCTACCTTCCCCACCCCCCCACCCCACCCCCGGCATTCACACTGTTGTCCGTGTCTATGAGTTTTTTTCTCGTTTTTTCCCTTTTTTGCTCTATCCCTCCACTCCTCCCTCCCTGTGCCCCCACCTCCCACTGACAGCTGTCAGTCTGTTACCTATGAGTCTGTCTCTATTTTGCTTGTCATTTGTTTGCTGATTCTTGGCTGTACTCATCTCAGTGCCCAAGGCCTCTGTTGGCCTGGCCGTCAGTACTGTTTCTGTTTATGCTGGGTGCCCCTCAGGTTGTGGGTAGAGGCATGAGTTTCCGGAAGGCCTCTGGGCTTCTGGGCTCTCACGCCTCCTCACTCTCAGTAGCTTCCCCCACCCTGTTTGGCTAAAGTGCTCTAGCCTTAGGGTAAAAGCTGCTGCCTTCTTCCTGCTCCGAGGAGTGGGAGGGAGGTCAACTTGCCCAACTCATCCAAATATAATTCCCCAGCAAGGCAACTTCCTTGACATAACCAAGGACCCTTCTGCTCCCTGTCAATGTAACTGCTCAGCATGGTGCATGCCAGTCACCCCCCCACTCTGTACAGAACCTTCTCCTGTGTGTGCTTTGGGCCGTGATCTCCTCAACCCATCTGATACCCCTTTGCTTTCTATCTTTCGGTATTTCTCCACCCTTCTGGGCCATTGAGGACATTGTTTCTTGCTTTTCAATGCTGTTATGGGTTATTTTTTAATCTTTCTCTTATTTCTGGAGATTTTTGGTGGAATGGAGAAGTCAGTTTAGTACATAATCCAAAGCAGAGTATCAGAACCTGTGAGTTTAGAGCATAGTTCTGGGGTCACCTACAACATGGATTTGACTCTCAGCTCTTTCTCTTACTAGCTGTGTGACTTGAAGCAATTTTCTTAATCCCCCTGAGCCTCCCTTCCCTTGTCTATTAAATGGGGCTCATTATTGTGACGCTTCAGTGAGTTCATGCACGCAGAGCCCTCAGCAGAGCCTCTAGCACAGTGAACACTCACTGTTTCATCTTCAGGTTATTTTTATCATTGTTTTTATTCTTATGTTTGTTATTAAACTAAGCTTGGTTAGTTGAGGTCCAGAGCGAGCTCCTTTTCCATCCACCTTATTTGTACTCAGCCCTTCTCCCGGCCTCACCAAAACAAGTAGGTTGATGCCTCCTCCCACTCTTTCTGCAGCCCAGCTCCATCGGCTGGAGGGACTGAGGACCATCGGTGTCACCACCAACGGTATCAACCTAGCCCGGCTGCTGCCTCAGCTCCAGAAGGCTGGTCTCAGCGCCATCAACATCAGCCTGGACACGCTGGTGCCAGCCAAGTTTGAGTTCATCGTCCGCAGGAAAGGTGATGAGGCAGCTCACGGCGAAGGGTGCCCCTCCTAGACCGGAGGCTGGGGCTGGGGCTGTGGCAGGAGGCCTGGTCTCTTGCTCTTGGTTTCTGGGCTGTAGATAAGCCCAGGCTTCACCCCTCACCCGCACCCAGTGTCCCTCGTCTTTGTAGCCACACCCTTGGGGACTTTTTGGGATCAGATGCTAAGAGCTGTGAGAACCAACCTCCGCTTACCCAGCTACCAGTTTTCCCAGGACTAATAGGGTTTCAAGAACTCAAGACTTTCGGTTTTAAAGCCGATCTAGCCCCTGGCAAACTGGGACGAGCCGGTTACCCTATGATGAGCTCTGAAGAAATGTGGGCCGCCCAGGGTAGAAGCAGCTGCCCTGAGGTGCCAGGTCAGGGCCAGCTCTGTCAGGTGGGGTACCCCCAGCAGCCTCCAGGGGTGGTTCCTGTGCCCGTCCTGGGCATAGCCTCTCCCCGCACCCCCTGCAGCAGGCACTTCCTCAGCCTCCTCCTACTGGGCTTCGTCAGGGAGGGCTAGGCTGGAGAGGGTGACCGGCTAGAGCCCCAGGTCACATTAGGCCACTGCCCTCTGACGTCTCTTGAGTCGTGGGCTTCACATTAGGGCAGAAGTTCTTGCCTCCCCATGTGACTCCCTGTTTACACTTCCATGTGCTGAGGAAGTGCTCCCGAGCCTTTGCCCTCTGGAAGGGCTGCTCTAGGCACTGGGAGGGGACAGACACACAGGACATTGCCCTGCAGGACAGGCTACTCAGGGTCAAGGTGTGAGGCCCCTGGGTCACCTTGGTTTGAAAAGTACCACCAAGAGGGAGAGAGAGCTCCTAGCAGGGGAAGACCTGTAGGGCTTCACAGAAGAGACATACACTGGGCCTTGAACTGGGGGGGATTCAGAACAAGGGAGCTTACCCTGAGGGGGATGTCAGTTGAGAGCCAGCAAGGGCTCTGAGATAGGAAAGTAGAAGGTGTATTTGTGCGCTTTACCCTCCACCCCGACCCCTACACATATCTTGCCCCCCCACCCCACCCGCCCGTCTCCATGTCTCCTTTCCTAGAATGAGGATTGGAGACAGTATGTCCTAACATCAGATCCTCCTTCCCATTCAGACTCCTGTGCCCACTGCCTCCTGTTAGGGGGCAGAGTGCTTTATAAAGGAGAGAAGTTCTAGATTATTCTAACCACATTTTGTATAAAAGCCATGCATTCCTTCGCCCTCCTTCACTGGGCCGTCCAAAAATGCTGCAGGGACATCACGGAGGCCACACGCAGGCCACCCCCCCTCAGCTGACGTCCCAGCTGGCAATCACACGTGACCAGCAGGCTGCGGGCTATGGGTGGGTGAGACCGGCAGGCAGTGGGTGCTCAAGTGCTTGGATGCAGGAGTGAGCTGAGGTGAGGACAAGCCAGACTGGGGTAAACACAGAGACAGGGGAGAACCACACACATGGGAGTCTCTCACCAGCCCCGCAAACCTCCTGCGCCCTAGGTGCTTGGTAAGAATATGCAGATTGTAGGAAGGGACAGGCTGTTGAGGGGAAAGCCTAGATGAGGGAGGCAGGAACCTGTGTTCTGAGAGATGCGGTGTGAGGCAGCCAGAGGGCCCTGCTCTCTCGACCTCGGCTTCCTCTTTGAGACTGAGGGCTCCCCAAATCAGAGTTGCACACACTACAGCTCAGGGACCAAATCCAGCCCCGGCCCACTTTGTAACAGCCTGTGAACCAAGAATGGAGTCACAGGTAACATTTGCAATCAGTTTAATGACAGGGAACATTAACTGTGAACCCCAGTCACACAAAATATTATCCCTGTAAAAATAATTCCTTTCTTCCATTCCGTATGTTGATCTGTATTACCAAAAAGTATACCCAATTACTATCATATTCTGAATTTAGTCAATAAAATCTTTATGACATGCACCTACATAATATCCTCAGTTTTGCCTCTTGACCTGCAAAACCTAAAATATTTATGATCCAGCCCTTTACAGAAAATGCTTGTGGGGCCCTGGACTCAGTGGGCTCTGAGACTCATTACAGCTCTGGCGCCTCATTCCTCATGGGTGTGAGGGGGTCAGGGAGAGGGAAGAAGTTCCTGGACTGTCTCTCTTCTTCCCACAGGCTTTCACAAGGTCATGGAGGGCATCCACAAGGCCATCGAGCTGGGCTACAGCCCTGTGAAGGTGAGGACCTGCCACTGCTATTGGCCCCTGAGTCCCTGTCCCCTCCACCCTAGCTTGGCCTTTCCCTGTTACCTGCTGGCCCCATGTCAGCTCAGTGTCCCCCTGCATCCAGCCCTGCCCGTCACCCCGCAAGGGAGGGGAGAAACTCCGACCCCATGGGATCCCCCAACCCAAGGAGAACAGTATGGTGAAAGGCAAGGATTGGGACCCCCAGTGGAGAGCCAAGGCAGGTCCCAGATCCCCAGAGTTCATCCCTGCAAAAGCAGCCCTGGGAGACAGCCCTCGTGGTCCCTTTGTCGCCGGGCAGGTGAACTGTGTGGTGATGCGAGGCCTGAACGAGGACGAGCTCCTGGACTTTGTGGCTTTGACCCAGGGCCTTCCCCTGGACGTGCGCTTCATAGAGTACATGCCCTTTGATGGTCAGTGAGGTGGGGTGCGTGAGGGAAGGGAGGCTGGGCCTGTGGACGGAGCATGGAGACCCTAGGAAGGGTGGAGTGGCGCAGCAAGGTCTGGTTCACCCTGTGGGTGCTGCTGACCTCTCACCCTGATGTGTGCCCCGCTGTGTGGGTAGAAATTTCTCCAGGGATGGTGGGGAGGGGCCCCAGTAGGCGCTGGAGCTAGGGCTGCGGTGGGGCATCAGAGGCATTTAGGCAGGGCCTCCTGACCTCCAGTCCCAGAGAACTGATTCCTGGACTGTGTGGAGGGTGGGCCCCGGAGCCCCTGGGTCCCTGCAGTGCTGTGACTCAGGGGCCTCCATCCCTGATACAGGCAACAAGTGGAATGTCAAGAAGATGGTCAGCTACAAGGAGATGCTGGACACCCTCCGGCAGCAGTGGCCGGAGCTAGAGCCGCTGCCCGAGGAGGAATCTAGCACAGCCAAGGTGTGGGGCAGCCTGGGGTGGGGCAGGGAGGAAGGATGGGAGAGCAGCAGGGGCCACACTAAGGTCGAGGGCAGCGATGCAGGGCAGTGCCATTTAAGCAGGGAGCCCTTCAGGGCTATCACAGCCGCCTCCCTTCTCCTGGATAAAGAAGCGGGCCATGCATGGGATGGCGGTTAAGTGACTTGTCACAGGACACATGCCAGTAAGTGGTGGAGGGGGTCAGTCTGCTCCTCCACGGTGCCTGCTCTGGCCATGCTGCCCACGGGTCCCCGTACCCTTAGCAGGTTTGCCCTGGGGCAGGCCAGGCACAGGCAGAGCTCGTTCCACTCATGTGCCAGCGTCTTCTGTCTGAGGGCCTTGGGTGCTCCCTTCCAAAGGGCTCCCCTGGCGAGGGCTGTGGAGTGAGGGCTCATCTCAGGGAGGGAGAGCTGGCACCCCCCACCCATGTCCCCTCCACTGCCCTTTCCCTCCTCACCCAGACCTTTAAAATCCCTGGCTTCCGAGGCCAGGTCAGTTTCATCACATCCATGTCTGAGCATTTCTGTGGGACCTGCAACCGGCTGCGAATCACAGCTGACGGGAACCTCAAGGTGAGTGTCTGAATATCCCTCCCACCTGAGCCCCTTGGTTGGAGGGGAGACTAGCAGGGCCCACGGGATGGTTGGTGAAATAGCGTCAGATTTGGGGAGGTCATGGGAGCAGTCGGGGAAGGGTAGCACATGGCCCCCATGGAACCGTCAGCCTGATTCCTTCCTTTCTTTCCTGGGTCCCTAGAGTAACTTGCAGCTGATGAGGAGCCACTTTCCAGCACTTAGTGCGGCCATAGTCGGGGGGGGGGGGGGTGAAGGGTCACTGTGCACTCTCCCTGCCCCACGCGGGTTGGCCCCTTCCACCAGCCAGGGGCTCGGCTCTGAATCCAGCCTCTGTTACTCATGTCTAAGTGTCTCTGTGGTCTCTGCCCTCAGGGGCTTTTCAAACCTTCTGTCTCTGAGTCCACAGTGCTTTGTATAGTGCTGGCACATAGTAGGTGCTTTCTAAGGTTCTGTGAGAGGATGGTAGGTATCTTCCTTTCTGGAACTCCTCACTTATCCCTGAGCCCCCCCAGAGCACCAGCCTCTCAGGGCTGAGGAGCCCTGAGTCAAGTGTGACTCACCTCAGGATGCCATCCTCACCAGCCCTCTGCTGTTCCACCCCCCATCAGGGTCAGAGACTGGAGTAGAACAGGGCAGGCAGGTAATATCCCTGGGATGAGGGACCAGAAGGGGACTGACGGGACATGGGATGTGCATGCCATGTCCAGAGGGGACTGCGAGGACTCAGCCCAGCTAATCGGGGTCCTCTCATGGCCATTGGGAGGCCATTCCCTGGCAGGTCTCAGGATGTGTGGGTCTGAATTTCAGTGTGCTGTGTCCTCTGACAGCTCTTTAATTTTTGAAAGTACAATGTACAAGCTGAAGGTGACAGGATCTAAGTCAGAGACAGGCCAGGATGTTCTGAGTTTGCTTCCTGCCCTTCCAGCCTGTCTTGACTCCCCCACTGAGCACCTCCTGCCCCTCATTGTGGGACGTCCTGCCCTGACTATACCCCCGTCCTGGGAGGCCTGGGCACTGGTCTCAGCCCGTGGGGTCTCTAGGGATGCGCCAAGGTCAGGGATGAAAGAGGCATGCCGTCTCATCCATGATGACCCCCTGCAGGTCTGCCTCTTTGGGAACGCGGAGGTCTCCCTACGGGATCACCTGCGGGCGGGGGCTTCTGAGGAGGAGCTGCTGAGCATCATCGGGGCTGCTGTGGGCAGAAAGAAGCGGCAGCATGCAGGTGAGGGGCGGGTGGGGAAGGCCAGGCTGGGGGGGTGAGTGGGTCACCGTCAGCAGGAGGGAGGCCAGAGTTTGGGGTAAGAGAACAAAGGCCAGCCTGGCAGGGAGCTAGGGGGCCTCATTGTTGGACCCTTAGAGTTGGGGTGTGGTGATGGTTCTTGGGAAGTTGGCACAGCAGAGACTGCATGGGAGAGGGGCCCCGAATTCCTTGGGCTATTTTATTGGGTGGGGGAAGGGGGGTGTCATTGCCCCTCTCTTCCCACACATGGCCTTCTGCCAGGAGGGCAGGTCCTGGCGTCCTCGGACTTCTGGGCTCGGTCATGGTCATGGGTGGCCCTGCAGGACACAGTGGGGGCTTTGTCAGGTGCTTGTAGGTGAGTGCATGGACACGGGCTGTCACCCCACCATGTCCATGTCTGTGTCACTGAACTCTCCTCCTCCCCCTTTCTCTCCCTCCCCTGCTCTCCTGTCCCTCCCCATCCTTCCCGTACCCCAGGCATGTTCAATATCTCCCAGATGAAGAACCGGCCCATGATCCTCATCGGTGGGTGACCCTGCAGTACGTAACCACTCACCTTTGTCATTGGGGTTCCCATGGGTGGGGCCCCTGCCATGAGGCACCCCTAGGTCCTGCACCTTATCTTGATGTCCTCCGCCCTGGTCTTCTTCTGTTCCTCCTTTATGCTTTCAAACCCCTTCAGGCCTTTACTGCTTCTGCTCTTGCCCATGCATGGCTCCCCCTCACCAAACACGCCATAGAAATAATCACTGTCTCACCAGAAAGGGGTGTCCTCCGTATTTAATGACCACTGAGTTGTCCCCTGAATACAGAGCTCCTGGTTAAGACAGGCCTCATCCTAGGCTCTAGAATGCCCTGGCCTGGGTGCAGTGGCAGGTGTCCCTTCCCCTGTCGGGTGGGCCCGCTCGCGCATGGGTGCACCTGGACCATTAGCACCCACTGGGCAATGTGTTGTTGCTTCTGTGCCGGGCAGAACTTGAGCAGGAAGCTGAGGATGCTACTCATCTGTCAGGGAGGGCACAGCCAGATCGCAGCTCCTAGTTCCCTAGCTCCCATGAAAGTGTGTGATGGGGACATCTCTCATTGCGTAGGACGCCTGAAACAAAAACACTTTTTTATAGAGCTGTACGTGGCTCCCGCCTGGAGAACAGGCCAACCACGAGGAGCCTCAGGGTGCTGTTACCCCTCTGGCACGATGCCCAGACTAGAGCAGGGCAGCCTCACCCCCTTGGCCACAGCCAGATCATGGCCCCTGAGTTGTACCACTAGGCAAGAGAAAGCAGTGAGGAAAAACTAGGGGAGGGACACTCTGCTGCAGAGGTTGGAGCAGAGTGAGCCCATGACTGGGAGGGGAGTAGTTGCTGTGAGGCAAAGAGAGCCCGGGGAGCACCCTTCCACCTCAGCCGTCCAAGAAGGAAAGGCCATTCCACAGTGGGCTCCACTGGGAAGACAACCCGATCATCTCGCCTCCCCACCTCCAGTATGATAGCCCTCTTGTTTGGCGTCGAGCCATGCCGACACACCTTGATGGCCAGGAGTGGGGGCGCCTCGATGCCCAGGAGTTGGGGGTACCTTGATGCCCCCTTAGAAGAAAGCTTGTGACTCTGACATGGACGAGTAGGGGGCCAGGGCATGATAGAAAGCTGGAAATGGGAGACCTGTTTGCTCCATGAGGTAGATGATCACTCTCCAGGACACAGAGTAACTAAACTACTCTGGTTTCTGAAAACCAAGAGTTGCCTAGAGGAGGGCCCCTCAGGCTTTCATTGCATCCGAATCAGTGGGGTCTTGTTAGGTCAGATGCGGATTCAGGAGGTCTGGGTGGGGTTCTGTGTCTCCAGCAGTTCTTAGTCTCCAGCTACCGCTGCTGGTCTGTGGACCACCCTTTGAGTGATAAGGTTCCCAAGGCCCTAGGGACCGCTGGGATCAGCCTGTCGTTTTGTGTGCGAGTCTGATGTGCTTGAGGAGGCTTAAAAGACATTAAGTAGATTAAACCTTTCCATTAGTAGCTGGTCTGCAAACGACATGATTACTGTTAACTTCATAGAGGAGGTAAAGATGAGAGTGCCCATAATTGGTAATTCAGGCTGAGACCTCGCTGCAGTTTTCTTCTGAGAAAATGGAGAGACATGGAGAGGTCATCTGATCCAGGCTTCATCTTCAGACCTTAGGTGTTTTTTAAGAGAAAACTTTGGCCACAAAGTTTGTGAGGAGGGAGCCCAGGATACCCCCCCACCTCTGCAGGACAGGCCGAAATGGAGGGCTGTTTGTCCAGTGTAACACTGGGTAAGGGCTGTACACGTGTATTCCAGGGGCCCTCCATCTGTGCATCTTCTGTTTTATCTCTTCCCCTCTGCTTTTTGTTCATTCCTCCTTCCCCAGTGTGGGCAAGAGCACTCGAAGTGGGGTCAGGGAAGGGTTAAGAGAAGAGGTGGGGAAACGAATGACCTTCTGGACTCAGTCTTTCTCCTCTCTCTTCCTTGCCTTCCAGAATCATTTCTGATGCTCCGAGATTCCCCACCAGCCATTCCAAGCATTTCCTCTTGGGAGCCACTCGGCATTCAGGGTCTGAGACACAGAGTGAGTTTCTCCAGCCAGGTGGCAACTTTGTGGAAAAGATGCCGGGTCCCCTGGACCCCTCCCCTCGCCCAGCAGTGGTTGGGATCGGACTCCCCTCAGAGACACTACAGTTCCCACCCAGACTCAGACACCAACCCAAAGTGCCTTAGCCCCGTGTCCCCGGCTCCTGCCACCCACTCAGGATCGCTGCCAACCTCGGACCAACTAAGCCACGTGGACACAGAGGGACGGGCAGCTATGGTGGATGTGGGCAGTAAGCCAGACACAGAGCGGGTGGCTGTGGCCTCCGCCACGGTTCTCCTGGGGCCTGTGGCCTTCGGACTCATCCAAGAGAACAGGCTAAAGAAGGGAGATGCCCTGGCGGTGGCCCAGCTGGCTGGAGTCCAGGCGGCCAAGCTGACCAGCCACCTGATTCCTCTGTGCCACCATGTGGCCCTGAGCCATGTCCAGGTGCAGCTGCAGCTGGACAGCACACGCCATGCCGTGGTGATCCAGGCGTCTTGCCGGGCTCGAGGCCCCACTGGGGTGGAGATGGAGGCCCTGACCTCTGCCGCGGTGGCTGCCCTCACCCTGTACGACATGTGCAAGGCGGTCAGCAGGGACATTGTGTTGGGGGACATCAAGCTCATCAGCAAGACGGGGGGCCAGCGGGGGGACTTCCATCGGACTTAGAGCTCCTGCCCCCTCTCACCCACGGCCCAGCCAGGTCAAGACACGGGATGCGATTTGGGCCGAAGGAAAGATGTCTAGTTCCTTAACCCCGACACTGTCTACCTTCGGCAGTAGGAACCCAGGTCAGCCCATCCCTTACTGCTAATGATCTATGACAGCCTGCGAGGCCTCCTTTATTCAGAGAGAAACCAGCAGGCCCTTAGCCTTCCTGGACACTAGGTCACAGGAGAGGGTCACACGAGCAATGCTAAGTAAGGGAAAAATCAACTATGTCACCTGCAGGCTATTTCAGATGACCGGTTTCAGAGTCCAGCTTCCACTTCTCACTTTGGGTTTTCTCTCCTGCTTCCCTGGGGAGAGGATAAGGGCTCACAAAGCAGAGGAACCCACTTTGGGGGAAAGCACAGCTTGCACTAAGAACACTAAGAATGTACAAGGACTTTTCTGCAGCTCCGCCCGCCTGAGTCTTGGAGCTGCAGCCCTGCCCTGCCCTGCCCCTGCCCCTGCCTTTCCGCCCTCCACCCTCAGAGAGAGCCTGGTCCCTTCAGACTTGCAGGCATTCGGTTTAACAACGTCACCGTCCTGCCTGCTCCCTGGCCTCCCCCTCCTCGAACAGGCGCACACATGGGCTGCACCCCCCGAGGACTCCTGACCAGCCACTCATGCCACACTGGCCCTGTGCACTGCTGTCCCACCCACCCCCCACCCCCCTATTCTGGAACATATCAGGGAAAAGAGAGTTGAAGATTGCCTTCACCCCTACAGCACACAAAATAAAGCCTCGATGCCAACTTTGGAGACACAGGAATGAGGACTGTGTCTCTGCACAGGGCACTAGCTGCTAAGATTTCATGCCCACCCCTCAACCCCAGCCCACAGCCACTCCCCCGGGGGCAGAGGAGCAGGAGGGACATGTCTTTCCTATGTCCCCATCTCCCCAGGGGAGAAGGTAGGAGGGCCTTGGAAATGCACCATCTACGGTAAGAGAGTCAGGTGGGGGGTCCGTAGATCAGGGGGTGCAGTAAGAAGTTACTGGGTTTCACACCCCCAAGCCCTGGACTTGCTGGCTGGGCTCGCTAATGTGGTTGGGCTTCCTTCGGTCTATCCTCAGGGGTACTCTGCCTGCCTCCCTCTGCCCTGCACTCAGGTGTGCTGGTGAATGTTGAACAACCAGCTCTCAGGAAGAGAGAAAGCCAAGTTCCTGGGAGCCGGTTTCACACTACAGTAGCAGGTGAACTGGTGTCAGGATTCCTGAAAGTGACAGTTGTGCTCTCCTTGCTGGTAGGAGCTGGCTCCCACACGGTGTCAGCTGTACCTGGCCCCCAGCATACCTCAAGGCCCTAACAGGAAGAAAGCACACGTTTCAAGACAGGCAGTGGGGATGGTATGGATTTAATATTTTTTAGTATTACAATATATTCTTATAAAAAAGGTGCGGGTAGAAAGGACACTGCCGATTTCGTACATTAGCCTCGTTTGTCCTCTGAGACAGCTGGTGAGAGCAGCCTTGGCAGGACAGTGTCCTTGGTAGAGGTCGGGGAGATGGCCACGGCTCCCAGTTGGTGGAAATAGGTCGGGGTTGGGGAAAGCCTGGACTAGCCCCTTCCTAGCCCCCTGGAGAATGTGTTCCTCCCACTGCCCTAGACACACCTTATTTCCATCACGGGATGGCATGGGTGCTGTTGCTAAGAAAGGGGACAGGTTGCATTAGGTTATTGGATTTGACATGGGACACAAAATTAGCGGGAGAAATTCACCCGAAGGTGGCAGGAAGGGCACTGGAAAAGACCAGGGAACAAACAGGCGTAAACATGTAGCGTATCAAGAACCAGCACAGCCATCTCCACGGGCACTAGCCCCTTCCTGCCAAGTCAGCCACGATGGTCCGTGGTCCAAGGCACTGTTAGAGATCTGGCTCCAGTGGTGTCTGCAAAGCCACTGGCCAGATCTTGAAAATAATAAATAGAAAAGGAAAAATCTTTGGGGGTGAGAAGCCAGAGCCCTGGAACAATGTGTCCTCTGTAAACAGTGAAGCCAAACTGCTTTTCTGCGGATCCCACGTGTCTAGATCAGCTTCCGTATCCCTTGTCTTCCGTGTGCACGTCCAGTCTCCATGCGGGTGGGCGCGCCAGGATTTGGACATGCCTGCCCCATAGCAGTGGAGCCCTCCCCTGTTCCCTTCCCCGGTGGGTTAGGCTGACCCCAGCTGGTTGGGGGGAGGAGTTCAGAGACCCCACCCACAACCCTCTCATCATCCCAACACCAGCATCCTGCAGTGGGGGTGAATGGGTAAAACAGCTCTCTGCAGCGCCTCTTCCTGGAAGCCTTCAGCTTGCCCTCACCTGGGCTCCAGGATGACCCCCTCACACATGTCCTGGCCAGATTTGCGTTTGCTCAGATCCCTCGCCCTCGAACCAACACACATGCTGGGCTCACCAACCTTGGTTCTTCCTGGAAGCTACTCTGGTCTCACCCTCAGGAATTTGATGCAGGGAGAAGACAGGCAGCTGAAGAGTGGGCCCAGCCCACCGGTGTCCACTGGCAATAACCCTGAGCCGGAGGAGTAGGTTGGAAGGTCAGAAACACGGAGGGAGGGGCAGGGGGACAGAAGGGTGAGGAGCCCCCGGATGGGGTTCAGGCTGGCAGGTGCGGAAGACAAGGTCAAGTCTAGGGGGAGAAAGTGCCCTGAAAACGAGAGTTTTGGTGGGACTGACCTCAACTCCCTTCTTAGAGGACAGGACATTTTGCTTAGATACACCCATCAACCCACCTGCTCAAGATGGACAGACTGGAAGGTGGGAGTGAGCAGGACCAGAATGAGCGCCTTGGCAGTCAGGTACCAATGAAGGGATGCGACCCCCCACAGCGTTCCCCCTTGGCTCTTTCAGGCAGTGCACTCCCCAGGGAAGTCGGCCTTCCCCCTCCCCCCCATCTCCCTAGCTTCCCTGCCTGCTCCGGCCCAAGTCTGAACGCCTCAGAGGAGAAGGCACCTCAGAGATGGCATCTAAATGCAGAGGGCAGCCCTGGCCCTTGGGACCCTCTCAGGGAAGGACAACCCAGGGCCAGCCTCAGCCAGACCAGACACATGGTTTGAGGTGGCCTCCTGCATACTAGACATGGGGGAGGTCACTGGGTCTGAGTAACATGAAGTGGTGGACTAGAAAGCTCAGGCGTGGGCTAGGCATTCAAGTGCTGCCCTCTGGTGAGGGGTGTCAGGAACTCCTGGCCAACATGGGAGGTCACTTATCTCAAGACCATGGCCAACAGAGGTGGGGGGAGAGTTTTGTTCCAGGGACCCTCTGCCCAAGGCACGAGGTATACTGGTGGGCGGGGTCTTGGTTGCAACCCTTCCCTTATCAGATGCATCAAGTGCCTGATAGTGAGCCATAGCCAGGGAGCCCAAAGGTACTTTCTCTGGGATTTGGGGTTAGTAGATAGGATGGAGGTGGCAGTGGGGAAGAAGGGGGAGACTTAAGACATGCAAGAGAGGCTTAAACGAGTTGTGGTGCAAGCAACACTGCTATTCTGTCCTGATGACTTGGTCCCTGGGCCACCCTTCCGGCTTCGTTTCCCCCGGAACACATCTGGCTGGAACACAGAACGCTTCTTGCCTTCCCATCAAGAGGCGAGTGGGCTCCCAGGTCAGTGTTCCACTAAGCCACCTCTTGAGGGATGGGAGCCTGGACTCTCTCACCCTGTCTCTCAGGGCGCCACCCCACAGACACTCCCCGCTGCACATGACATCTGGACCCAACGCAAGGACCTGTCCAGTCTGGATCTAGAAGTCTAGATCTGTGCCAGCATGTGGGTGCCATGCTGGAGGTGGGGAGCAGGGGCCCTTCAGCCGGGCCTGCCAGGGATGTCCAAGTGAGCCTCAGAGAGTGGCCCCTGGGGGCGGGGAGGCAGGAAGAGCGATGGGAGGAGGGGAGGAGGGGAGCCCCTTCAGGTAGGTGTGAGAGACGCCCGGCCCTGCCTCACAGCCCCACCCCGGGACCCAGCCCCGGGCTCTGCACTGAGCACCATGTGATTTAAGCATCCCGCCGCCTCCACTCAGCCCCTCCAGGCCGTCCCTGTCCCCTGGCCTGCTGCGGCCAGTCCCCCGGTCAATAATTTAGCCTGTTTATCGCCCTCTCCCGGGTGACCTCCGGGGCCTGGCTCCCCGACCGCTTGCGGCTGCGCTTGAGCTTGCACAAGTCCTTGTCAAAAACCTCCCCAGAGCGCAGGGCTGACACCAGGTCGTCGAACTCGCCTCCCTCCTCCAGGGCGCCGCCCGCGTGAACCTTCCGCTGCCGCTGCCACCGCTCCCGCTCCCGCTGCTCCTTCAGCTGCAGGGGCGAGGAGGGACGGGTGAGGCCAGGGCGGCCCCCCGAGTCTGACTTTCAACCCCCGAAGGGCTACCTCCCAGGCTGTGCGCCAGCCGGCCCCTCTCCCCGGGTGCCCGGTGCTGCCCACCGCACACGCGCTCTCCCCTTGGGGGCTGCCATCAGCCCCTGTCCTCCTCGCACACCCCCTGACCTGGCCCTCGGTGGCACCCCTTGGGCCTGCCCTCCGCTCACCATGGCTTCCATGCGCGCCCGCCGCTCCTCCTCCTCCTTCCGCCGCCTCATGGCCTCCAGGTCCTGCCTGGCCTCTGAGAAGGCCTGCAGGAAGGTGTCGAAGATGCCAAAGAATTCGTCCGGCTGCATCTTGCTGTCCTGCTCCCCAAAGTGCACCAGGGCCTGGGAGAACTGGAGGGGGGAGAAGGGGTTGGAGAGTCGCCCAGAGCACCACGGGCCCTGGCCACGTGGTTAGCTGGGTGCCTGCCGGAGCCGAGCCCAGTCAGGCTGGGGGACGGCATGGAGAAGGGGAGACCCCATTATCATCTGGGTGGGGACAAGGCTGAGGGAAGGGGTGGGACAGACACCCTGGGGACGTGGGTCCAGCTGGCTGATGAGGCTGCCAGGGCCCCTTCTGGGCCTGTTACGCTGTGAGTATGGGATCAGGAGCTACAGACCTTGGAAGGAACGGCCTGGTCAGAAATCAAGAGGACCTCAGAGGTCCTGGGCTGGTTATTTAACCCTCTGTGCCTCAGTTTTCTCATCTGTACAATGAGGAGGATACTAGAACCTACTGCAGCGTTGTGGGGTTAACGAGCTCAAGGCTGTAAAGTTCTAGCTATACTTATGTGTGCCGGGCATGTTCTTCAGTGAGAGCTACCGCCTCTAACCCACTAACGTCCCCTAAGGAAGACCCCACTACTCCAGGTGGCTCTGGACCGGCGTGGGCAGCTCCTGGGAGCAGTTAGCAATGCTGAGCCCCGGGCGGCATTCCCGACCTCCCGAAGGAGGGGTGCCTTTTACTATGACTCCCACAGATGGGGCCCAGGGGCGCGTTAGTGTGAGAAGCAGGCCCACAGCAACTGGGACGGAAGCTGGGCCCGTCGGGATTCTAACCCAGCTCTGCCCAGCAAGGCTGGGCAGCCGGGGGCAAGCCGCCAGCCCCTCTGGATCTCAGTGCCGTGTCTGTTGAAAGGGCTAATGACCTTTCAACACGCCCACAAAGTCGGCAATGAGACTGATGACGCCGGCGCCTGAAGAGTGGACTGGGACCTCTGCCTCACTCCTGCCTTCCTGTAGGAGGGAGTACACGGTCATTCCTCAGCTCTGTGGCTCTGGGTGGTCCCTCTGGGCCACCTGGCAGGAATGGTGAAGGAGTGTGGGAGGCGTGGGGGCGGGGTTCGGCTGAGGGTGAGATGCGGCCTGGGGCACCCTCACCTTGTCCCTGGCCTCGTTAAGCTGGTCCTCCAGCTCTGAGAAGCTAAAGCTGGAAACCGTGATGAAGTCACTCATGACTGGGACAAACTTGTCACTTGGCTCCCGCGCCTGGCGTTTCTGATATTCCAGCTCCTGAGGGTGGAGAGTGAGGCGCTGGTTAGACTGGTGCTGGGATCAGGGTCAGAATTTCGGGGCCACTGCACCACCCGCCCTTCCTGTCAGTCACAGGACACTAGCCTCCTTTGGAGGAGGGAACACCCGGTGTCAGTTTTAAGGTTGGCAGAGACTGTGAGAGTTATCACCCAGTCTACCCTGCCATCTCCCTCTCTAGATCCTTGCTACTCAAAGTGTAGCCTGCCACCAGCCGCGTCAGCATCACCTGAGAAATTTGGAGAAATACAGACTCCCAGGCCCCACCCAGACCTGTGGGATCAGAGTCTGCATTTTAGCAGGACCCTCGGGTGACCCGTGTGCACACTCAGGATTTCTCTCTCCTAGCTGATGCTGCTGGTCCAGGGACCACGCCTTGGGCAGCGCTTTATAAACTGCCATTGCCCTCTGCACCCCCCCCCCCCCCATGAAAGGTTCTTTCTCATATTTAACTTCGTGCTCTACGCTCACTCTCCTTACCTGCCTGACACCCCCACTCAGTGAAGACGGGTATGAGGGGGACAGGGTTGGGGACATCCCCATACCGAGCCAGCCTGGCCTAGGGCCAGAGACAGTATCGTCTGAGAAGCCATCGGACTAGGACTGGTGGTGACCAGAGACCTGGGTCTCCAGCAGAGTGCAGCCCCGGCTCCTCTACTGGCCCAGGGCGGAGGGAAGGCATAGGGCAGAGGCTCTGGAAATAGTGGTCCCCAGTGTCACACTGTGTGCTACCTGCCCCAGCCGGCTCCCAGAGGATGTGGGCCCCCTCCCCATCTACTGCAGTTAAAGTTAAGCATGTGTCTGATTTACGGTTCATTCCACTCCACTGACCAACAGATACGGTGGACAGTGACCTGGTTAGTCTCAGTGTCCCTCTTTGTGACACTAAATTTAAGCCCCAGATAATCCAATCATCCTTCCCTGAGGGCTGGCTCTGTGCTAGAGGCTGTGCCATTACTCTATCACCCCAGCCAGGAGCTTTGGGCCGGACATGCCTGGGACAGGGTCTGCTGCCTGGGGCCCACCACCTGACCCAGTGCCTGTCAGCAGCCCCTCAAACCCAGGCAGGTGGAGGTGATGTACTTACCACCTCGACTGCTCTGAGGCCCTTCCTGAGGTTGCCCACCTCTTTCTCCAGCTCCGCCAGGCTGTGGGGGGACACGAAGGGAGGGACAGGAGGTGAGGGTCGTCCAGGAGAGGACAGTGCAAAGCCCAGGGGACTGGGGGTCAGTGGACTTGTGCCCCAGCCCTGCATTGGCCACTAACACGTGGCCCATCACCGCCCCTCCCTGCTCTGTCTGTGTCTATAAAATAGCCGAGGTGAAACTTAAGCTCTACAGATCCTTTAAGATTAGAAGTGTCAGGCTGCATATTAGGTTCCTAACACACGGCCTCTGGCTTGGATTTGTTTTTTACCACCAGGCAATTCTTATAAGCACTTAACTTAAAAGTACTATACTTGCACGTAGTGGCACGGGTGCATGTTAGCCAGGTACCACTGCATTTCTGCTCCTACTGAAGAGGCTTCTCTCAGTCCCTGTGTGTTCAGGCCTGACTTCTTGCCTGGAGCAGATACTGCTGGTGCCCCACCCACATCTCCTTGGGCCACCCACTGTAGTGCACAGACCTGACTTCCAACTGTGAGCACTTTTTCTGGGAGCCAGAGAGTAATGCCTCACCCCCCCCCGAGCCCCACAGCCAGTGACTGACAGGAGATGGTGTGTGATGCCCCAGCTCCCTCACCCCTTGGGTAAGATAAGTAGAGTGTCCTGCACTGTCTCCCACACCTCCCTGGAGGGGCCAAGCTCCAGTTGCCCCCAGTGGAGCTGGCGGAATTACGCTTCCTTCACTGGCATTCGTCCCATCCCTGGCTCACTCCCCCACCCCCACTCTGTTTCCTGGGAGCATCTCTGAAATAAGGATTGGAGAGCAGAGTCTCTCTCCGTGTGGCAGGCCCTGACACACTGCCCATCCCTAGTAGCCCCGAGGAGGACATTTAGACAAGAACGCGTGTGAACACAGCGAGCAGGCGGCCTCGGGGGGATCCCTCACTTGACTTTGGCGGCTTCTGGAAGATGCTGCAGCTCCGAGGGCATGTTCAGGATGTCGGGGAAGTGCTTCTCCAGGATCATGATTAGGTAATGGAGCAGGGAGATGTTCCTGCGGATGAAAGTCAGGGCAGGGGAAGGGGGTGAGGGTCAGCAGGGACCTAGGCTGAGGTGTTAGAGGAAAGGGCCATGGGTTGGGTTGGGTTGGAAATGGAGGGCGGGAGAAGGGAGAAGGGGAGAGGCCACGTGGGGCGAGACAGAGGCTAAGGAAGCAGGCAGGTCCCACCTGTCAATGCTGGACTTGGTGTCGGCAATCTTGTTGAGGCTGGCCACCCGGAACCCGTAGGCGCCCCCACGCTGCCCTTTGTTCATGAAGTTACCGATGGCCAGGACGATCTCTAGCATCTGTTTCAGACGCCGGCTGCGGATCAGCTCCCGGGAGGCCAGGAGGATGGCTGGGAGAGGAGGACAGGTCAGATCCCTACACAGGCTGGGCCCGGGCAGCTAGCCCCTTGGACCCCAGGACGGTGCCACCACAGAGTCCAGAAAGGGGCTGCAAGTGTCTTCAACTCTCAGAGGGGCAGTGACTATGCCCACGCCTGAGCAGACCAATCTACTCTACACGCGCCCATCTCCAGGGTAGAGACAAACTCGCCAAAGGCCAATTTGCCAAATAACGTACTCTCAGAATGTGCCAACTCTTCCCAAGACTATACTCGAGAATATCTTTTGTGTATATTTAAAGATTATTAATATATTCTTTCTCTGAATATACATGGGTGGCTGCTCAACCACTGAGCATCACCGGCCAGGCTTGAATATCATTTTTTAAAATGTTGCAACCTTGCCCAGATGGCGTGGCTCAGCGGTTGAGCATCGACCCATGAACCAGGACATCAAGGGTCCATTCCCGGTCAGGGGACATGCTTGGGCTGCGGGCTCAATCCCCAGCAGGGGGCGTGCAGGAGGCAGCCGATCAATGACTCTCATCATTGATGTTTCTCTCTCTCTCCCTCTCCCTCTCCCTTCCTCTCTCTCTGAAATTAAATAAATAAATAAATAAACAAATATTGCAACCTTTAGGTATTTTAGCTATTTTCTCCCCATGTCTTAAGTAATTCATTTGCTAGAAATACAAATTAAGCTAACAGTGACAAAAACTTCAGTCCTGAAGTCTGACTGGATGCTCTGGCCCTTCCTCAGCTGTCAGGTATTGATGGCAGCTGTGCGGAGCTGGGAGGCGAGTCCCACACCGACATGCCGGCTACCAGTTGTGCAACGTGCCTTTTGATTATTAAATGTGGTGATAAGACCAGACTATCCTATGATCTTTGGCTTACGCCAACTGAGCATGCCTTAAGATGCTGCTATGAAGATAAAATGAGAACCATCTGCTAAATGTGTGCAGAAATCTTCAAGACAGTTACAAATAAGTAATTGTAAAACAAAAACAAAAAAAAGAGGGAGAGAGAAGCTGTAGAAGCGAGTAATGAATGGAAGGCTTGTCAGGAGCTTCTAAAGGTGGCCATGGGCATATTCTATGACTGTTACACTTGCTGGGCATTTGAGAGGTTTCTCAGTTTTTTTCCCCTTAAATTACAAACAGACTGGTTCAATAAACTATGGTATATTGATAAATGGAATAAAACGCAGCACTGAGAATGAATAATCCACTGCTACGTGTAACAACAGGGTGACGCACAGCCAGAATGCTCAGCAAAGGAGGTGATCGAGACAGATGGAACCTCTGGGGGGGGAGCAGCAGTCGGAGGGGGTAATATCGGGGGGGCATGAAAAAGGGGCTAGCACCCTCCCGTCTCTCGACCCAGTGTCAAATGCACAGGTGAGCTCACTTCGCCGTAATTTATCAAAGAGGGCTCGTGGTTTATGTACGTTTCCACGTGAGAGTTTCAATAAAAAGTTTCCTTTAAAATAAAGCCACTTATAAAAGTTTCCAGCAATGTTCGTTGGCTGGGATAGTTTTTCTTTGGTTGATACGCTATTTGAAATATTTGCGAAGGAATCCTCCTGAAAAGGCTGGAGCGTTGGCAAAACAGACGGCAAGGGGTCCAAGGAAATCTGGGGGAGCGGGGAAGCCCGTACGCGGGGCAGACGTTTCCGATACGTTCCTAAGAGTAACAGGCTCGCGAGCGTGTTCACAGGGCGCGCTCGCAGCTGAAACCATCCCCGTCCTGCCTCTTCAGGGGAGGCATTCAGAAGATCCAGTAAGTGTGGGCATTCAGATGAGTGCACTCATCATAGAGTCAAGAAAAGGTTGTGAAAATATTCATACAGGAATCGGTACATTTGTCAAATGTGGTGAATTGACTTCTGGCAAATTGAGCCAGAGGACCTTCTGGGGGATGGGGCGTGAGGGGGTGTCGATAGCTCGTCACCAGCTGGGACAGGCCACAGATCAGCTCGCCCCGGAGCATTTCCTCGAGAACTGAACTCCTGCACCATCCTTGCCTCCACCCTCATCACGCCTGCTGACCTGATTCTGAGCTACAACTTCAGCCTCCTCTGCCCAACTCTGGGACGGGGGAGACCTGGGGACCCTTCTAGAACAGCAGCCATGCTCCAGCAGAGCCATGACGCCCCCCCCCCCCGGCAGGCTGCCACTCAAAACACGTCTTGCTCTACTTAGCCTGATGCTGAAGCAGGCTCCGCTCGCAGCAGGCAGTGGCTGACCCTCGGAGGGGTCGCGAGTGGCCCGCAGAACAGGAAACCATCTGAGGGCACAGCCACCCGGTGGCTAAGCTACTCTAGTTCCACAGCTCCGAGTGGCTGTTGCTCACATTTGCTCCCCTGAACCACGATACCCAAGTAGTTGAGCACATGCCTCGGGCTGAACCCCTTCCCTGTGCCTCAGGCCCCAAGGGCGGTCAGGGGCAGGACAGAGAGAGCTGGGTGAAGGGAAGGATTCCCCCTTCGCCGGGGCAGGAGGTGCCACCAGACCTCAGACCTGAGAGTCTCCGCTGACCTCTTTCCCTGTCCCTCACATCACAGATCCTCCTTCCTCTACAATCACAGGCAGCCTGCAGTTCCCGTGTGTGTGTGTGTATGTGTGTGTGTATGAGTCAGGATCCAGGTCACAGAAGATGTCTGTCCTAGCTCTGTCATGCAGTTCAGAGAACTCTAGAAAGGGCCCTTTTTTGGACAGGCCATCCCAAGACCTGCCAGCTGGCCCCGGTGTCCAGCAGAGGGGGCCCATGCTCTGCCCCCAGCCTGTCCCCCTCCACATCCTGGACTCAGGCTCCCTTGTTCCACTCCGCTGACCGTCCTCACCGCCTCACCTGCATTCCCCTCCTGTCTGCATGGCGACCTGCCATAATGACCACCTGCTCTCCCCCACTCCCTGCCCCCGTCCTCTGCCCTCCTCTGGGGAGGACACCAGGATGAGAGCGAAGGGACGGACTTTGAAGAACAACATTGTGTTCTAATTTTGACTCCACCTTGCACCAGTCACATGGCCTCAGGCAACACATCCCCATCTTAGGGGTGAGTGAACAGGTGCACCCACAGGTCTGTTGTGAGGACCAAGGGACTGCGCCCATGTGGAGTATTTCACACAGTGCGTGGCACATGGTTCTCATTTAATAACAACGTGCTCTGAAAAAGGCCTGTCTGTGTAGGATGGGGTTCTCCCACCCAGAAAATCAGATGCCTCCAGAGATTACCTTGCCAGAGTCCTACTTTCTGAGTACCTCACTCTTAAAACAATGTGCCCAGTGGCCTTCTATGAGCTGAGAACCTCTCCAGCAGGATAAAGGTTGATGAGATCAAACCATGCCAGGAGCTGTCCTAGGTGCTTGCTATCACAGGGTTCCCCGTTATCTGCAGGGGATACTCTCCAAAACCCCCAGCGGATGCCTGAAACCAAGAAGAGCACCGAGCCCTGTGCATACCGATTTTTCCTATACATACATATCTACGAAAAAGTTTAATTTATAAGTTAGGCACAGTAAGAGAGTAACAATAACTAGTGATGAATTAGGACAGTTACAGCAATATACTGCAATGAAAGTTATGTGAACATGGTGTCTCTCCTCTCTCTCGTAACTGATCCAATAACGGAGAGGTTATTAAGGGACTGATGAGGGGGAGCATTGCAGCATGGACATGCAGGACAAAGGGATGGGTCACGTCCCAGGTGCGATGGGCCAGGATGGCCCGAGACTTCCTCACGTTACTCAGAACGGCACACGATTTAAAACTTATAAATTGTATATTTCTGCAAACTTCCAGTTCATACTTTTGGACCATGGCTGACCGCGGGTAACTGAAGTCATGGAAAGCGAAACCTCGAAAAAGGGGGCACTACTGTGTCACTGTTTTTCCAGCATCTCTGCCCCAGGCTAGGGCAGATGTCATAGATCCTCTGCCCCAGAGTCTGCACGCTGAGGCACAGGAAGTGTGTCCACGCTTGGCACATGTGCTAACAAACAAGTGCATATATCTACAAGCTCACAGCTTTAAATTTTGTCCTTGATTCTGGTTTTGCGGGGGGACGGGGGGTGGGTTTCCTCTGTCCCTGTTCGTGGACTCCCTCCCCGGCCTCCCCAGGCCTCCTCCACTCCCGCAGTCCTACCTTCCACTTTGGGCTTGGCCTCGGCCAGCCGCTCCTGGAATTTCTTCTTGAAGAAGAGGGCCTGCAGCCGCTGCTGGTAGTGGTCAATCCTGCGGACAGGGCAAGCTGTGTCACCGTCAGGGGGAGGCCCCTCCAGCCCCGCCCGGGAGCCAGCTCCGGCCCCTCCTCAGCCCGCCCCCCCCCACCCCGCTGCCCACCTGCTCATCTCATAGAGGAAGCGGTCTGCTCGGGCCATCCGCTCGATCTCGTGCTTGTGCTCCTCGAGGAGGTCAATGTCACTCTTCTCCGGGATGAACTTGAGGAGCTGCAAAGAGCAGGCGAAGGTCAGACGGGGAACTGGTGGGAAGCAGATGCGGCGGCACAGCGCTCAGACGCCGGTACACTGAGAGCGTTCAATGGGGGGGGGGGGGGCCCTTAAGAAACCGAGGCATCCTCTGAGATGGCTTGTGTTTTATCTGCCCGAAAGGGACAGCAGTGAACCCAATCCTAGACTTCTTTCTTTCCTTTTTTTACTATTTAAAATTAAGAAATAACTTACATACAGTAAAATAATAATTATTATTATTTTAATCCTCACCTGAGGATATGCTCATTGATTTTTAGAGAGAGGTGAAGGGGGGAGAAAGAGAGAGAGAGAGATGTGAGAGAAAACACTGATTAGTTGCCTTCCAACTGGGATTTGAACCCACAACCTTTTGGTGCCCAGAATGATGCTCCAACCAAATGAGCCACACCGGCCAGGGCCAAAGTAATTATCCTTAAATATACAGGTCAGTGGCTTTCTTCTTTTTAAACTCTTATTGAGGTTTTATGTATGTAAAATAAAACACATCCATTTTAAATGCGCAGTTCAACGAGTTTTTACAAAACTACCCACCACCAGGGAGACAAGATCTGGAAGATGTCCATCCCGCCCAGAAGTTCCCTCGTGTCCCTTCCATCAGCCTGCCCGCCCCTCCCTCCAATACAGCCTCTCGACTGAGTTCCGTCACCTAGAGTTGACCTGCCTGTCCCTGAACTTCTCATAAATGGCTCGAGGTGTGCGTTCCCTGCAGGGTCTGCCCCCTTTCACGGAGACTCGGCGGCGGGGGAGCACCGGCAGGTGTTTCTGCTCCCTGCCGCGCAGCCGTGTCCTGCACCGGCACAGCCTGTGTCTGCTCTCCCGGGGACAGGCCTCGGGTTCACAGCCGGGGGCCGGGGACACGCCTAGGGGTGGACCCGCTGCGCGCTGGGTGGGTGTACCTGTGGCCCTAGTGTGCGCTGCCGAGTCATTTTCCAAAATGACTGCACCCAACGAGAATTCCCACTGCGTCGCCTCCCAGCCAGCCCTTGGGACTGTCAGTCTCTCTAATCTCAGCTATTCTGGTGAGTGCGGGGCATTGCCTCACACGCCGCACCTACCGTCTCTCTCTGATGAACGATGGTATTGAACCAGTTAGAAATTCTCCTTCATGAAGCACGTGTTCAAGTTTTTGGCTCATTTTTAAGAGCAGTTGTTCATCATTTTCTCACTGATTTGTGGAGTTCTTTACTCTGAATATGAGATCTCTGCCGGGTATACATAGAGCAAACATCTTCTAAGGTTTGGCTTGTCTTTTCACTCTAGTGATAGTGCTTTTTTGATGAACAGAGTTCATGATTTTAATGAAGTCCAACTAATGGTGGTTTTGTTTGGTGTTTTCTAGGTTTCTCTTGAAGCATAGAGCAAACTGAGGTAGAAGCAACTTGGGGAAGATATGACTATGGGTCCGGGACTTTGCCTTGAGACCCACGGGCTCATGCCTCACACCAGCTTTCGGGGCTTCAATCCCCTGGAACAGATGCAGCCTTTCCTGGCCTCCCCTCAGAAAGGTTTGCCCAGGGGAGTTTCTAGAAACCTCTTCCCACACTCCTCCAGCCTCCGGCCTGGTTTCTCCTTGACTACTTGGCCTCTCTGGGGGCCGTTGGGAAGGGGTACGCTGCCCCCTGGCTTCAGCCCCCCTCCCTCGAGGGGCTCACCTGCTCCAGCATATCCTTGGCGAGGTCCTCCTGCTCGTCCATCTTCAGGATGGCCTGCCGGATCTCCTCGTTAGAAAGCTTCAACCTAAGGCAAGAGCCCCGCCCTGAGCAGCCCGGCCTGGGCCTCTGCGTGGGACAGACCGCAGCTTCTCTCTCCCCCTCATGTGAGCTCGGTGGTGAGTCCCCCTCCCTCCCCAGCTCCTCAGCTCTCCTGCAAAGCGTCCTCAGACTAAACTAGGGTTCACTCCATAAACAAAAATGGTCTCTAAGCGAAGCTCTAGACAAATTCTAGTCTCTGGTCTGGTGCCTGGGTCGCCGTCAGAGCTGATAGGAGCATTTGGGGGTAGAGGGGCCATCTTCAGGGTAGCCTGAGACATGAGCAGGTTTCTGACCTTCCTCTTCTTCATGCCTAAAATATCTGCAGCATCTCCCTGGGAGGACGGGGGGAGGCGCAGGCCTTCAAGGGGCCGCTTCCTGCTTCCTTCGTTCTCAGCAGACAGACCAGCTCTCAGCCAGTGACGGCGCCTCGGCTCCCACACAGCTGCCCCCATCGCTCTCATCCAGCTTGCTGCCTGGGGAGGCGGGGAGCAGTCCCGCCCCGCCCCGACACACACAAGCACACACACACCCCTTCCCTAGCCCCTCCAGATGCTCAGCCAGCGGGAGCCCTGGGGGTGCAGACCCCCACCACCATCAAGGGGGAGAAACAGAGGCCTGGGGCCTTGTGGGAGGAAAGGGGGTGGGTGTCCCAGGGGTGGCACTAAGAATAGTCTGGGAGGCGGTGCCCTCTGACCCTAGCCCAGGGGGGAGGCCCGCACAGAAGCTGTGCTGTTAGCGAGATACTGCCCGGCTTGTTCTCAGCCGTGGGAAATGCTTGGGGGCTGAGATCATGCTGCTCTGTGGCCTAAGCCTCGTGGGGCCCTCCATGGGCTTAGAGCAGTTCCCCCACTAGACGCTGACCAAGCTGGTCAGGGCCTCGAGATCGGGGCAGCTTCCTGTCTGCAGAGCCCCCACTGCTGCTCCCCACGGGCTCCCAGGGAGGGTTCCAGATCACTGCCCCCTCCTCTTTCCCAGGGGGCAGCGGAGAGGGCGAGGCCAGAGACTACTGTCACCCCAGTCATCACCCCAGTCCTCGGCCACCTAGCTCCCCCAGGCATTCAAGCCACCCATCTTCCTCCACTAGCCCCACCTCAGTCCTCAGCTTCCGGGCCATCCCCTCCCACCAGGCGCCAGCGCGGGCAGGGCCAGCACGTACTTGGAGAGAAGAATGATGCAGTTCTGTGCCCTCCGGCCGTCAATGACTGACAGCTCTTTGACCTTGCGGGAGGCCAGGTAGATGTCCTCAGTGGAGCCCAACTCTTTCTGCAACCAACAAGCCAATCAGAAAGGTTGAGGTGTGTGTTTCCCCCAATCTTCTATTTGCCCCCCACCCCCCAGGAGCTACCCCCCTACCAACCAGGCCATGCTCCTGGTGTGAGAGTAGGAAAGGGAAAGAAAACGGCAGGAGAGAGAGAGGGTGGTGGTCAACTACTGACCCTAATAGGAGGCATCTGGGAATTTACCATGGGCTAGAATGAGTTGGGGGGCAATGAGGAACCCCTTTTTTAGAGACTGCCTTCTCTGTGCAAACTAGAGAGGAGCAGTTCCAATGGGGGGGAGTCATTGATCCCTATGGCTTCAGGCCATGTGATAGGATTCACACATCCCTGGAAAATCAACCCACAGCCCCACCCAGACAGCCTCCCCAAAGTTATAAGAAGCTGGTTCTAAGTCCCCAGAAGGCCACAGTTCCCGGGGCCCTGGAGACTTCAGGCTCAGCCCAATATCCCCTGGGAAGAGGGCATCCACATGTTCAGAGGTGGGGAAACTGAGGCAGAATTCCCTGTAGAATCTCTCCTCTGAGGTTCTAGCAGGCATATTCCTAAGAAACCAGATCCCTCTGCCTTCTCTGGGGCCCCTGGTGAGCAGACAGGAGGCCAGCTCCCACTCGGGGAGCTCCCTGCATGTCCGTGCTCCATGCTGCACAACTGCAGGGGCCGCCACTCACATCGCTGCCCCCGTGAGCTGCGCCTGGCCTGCTCACTCTCACAGGACGGCCAGGCGCTGGGCCCTTCCCTTGGGTAAGACAAGAGCCCAGAAGCCTCCTCCTTACTCCGGCACGCTTTCCCCTCCACTGCGGCAGGGTCCGTTAGCACTACCCCCTCACCTACACTTTGGCTTTGTCTGTGGGGCCCCTCCTCCGTGCCGTCCTGTATGGATGGGTGATAAGGTAAAAGGTAGAATGGACGGGCCTGCTCATTTGGGGGCCCGGTACAGGGCAGCAGCCCAAAGTAGTGGTTAAAAGTTGGAGCGTCCAGAGCCCCGTGAGCGACTCACCTGTTGGGAGGTATTAGTTATCAGCTCCTAGGCAGGCAGCAGCCACAGTCAACAGAGAATTAAACATGCACAACGTTAGCCAAGAGGTACAGGGACCCAGGGACAGGAAAAGAGACACGGGAACCTCTCATCTTCTACTCTGCTCCATCCCATCGAGACCCCCTGGCTGGAGAAGCATGTACAGGAGCAGCTTCTAGCAGGCATGCACCCACAAGCCAAACAGAGGAGGACAAGCGGCATCTCCTACAGGCCCCGGGTGCGGTGGACCACCCAGCACTCCCCAGCGGGGGCAGACCCTGCCCGAGCTCCCCACCCCAAGCTTCCCTCTCCTCTGCTGGGATTTCTCCACCCATGAGTTAAACTTTCTAAATAGGGGAGGAAACACACCGAACCCGAGCTGGACCATGTGGAAGATGCTTCCTTGAGACAGAGGGAAGCAGGTGTCCCTGAATTTTGCTCCGTGTCCCTTGCCCCTCGCCTGCTTTTGAATCTCTAAGGGGGCCTGGGGAGGTGGAGCTTGCCCCTGGTTCTCCCTTCCTGACCCTGATGGAGCTGAAATCACTAAGTCAGGACTTATGTGGGACAGGGAGGGAAGACCCAGAGGACATAGGACCTCCCCCGCCCACAACCATCCAGGTCCCAACACAGCAAGAGGAGGCGACCAGGGCAACATGGCTCAGATCCATCCGGCTCTGCTGCTGTGAACTCAACCCCAAGTCTAGGCGCCCACGGAATGACAGGGTGCTGCAGAGTGCGCTCAGAGCAGTGAGGGGGCACAGAACAGGGGGCTTTCTGTCTTAACTCTTCACTCACCAGATGGGGAGGCCCCAGACCCAGCCTGCCCTCGACTCTACAGCCCCTCTTTCCCTACTGGCCCCAGCCCAGCCCGCCTCAGGGCCCCAGAGACTGGTGGGCCAGACCAGAACCCTGGCCCTGAGGAGATGCTCAGACTAGATAGAGGTCTGCGATTGGCCACACCCGATAGTCCCCTTGCAACGCTCCCTCCATCCGGGGCCCTCGGAGCACTGATGCGCAGGAGCACCAAGCGCTCAGGATGCCCTCCAGCCACTGCTGGTGGCCATGCAGCCTGACATGGTCTAGGGTTGAAAATGCTGCCTGCAATCAGATGCCTCGAGGGCCCACATTTCAATTACACAAAGAACCATCTGGTTTTCTAGAAACCCAAAGCAAGGCTGGAGCCCTGCCCCACCTCAGCCCTTTGGCTAGTCCCTTAGGAGCAGTGACACCTGCCTCAGCCCCCATTGTCCTCAGGAAGGGTCAGCCTCAGGCCTGGACTTGGCAGAAAAAGTGGGGAGCCCAGTCACCACATGCAGCTGCTGCACAGTGCCCAGGAGGGCACAGACCCTACTCATTGGCACATGGGGACGTGCTCAGGGCTGGAACCCCGAGCTCAGCAGAGAAAACGCAGAAGAAAGTAGCACAACCCCAAGTGGAAGCAGCCCCTCAGAGGCCAGAGAGAAAGCAAACAACTCAAGGCCTCTGACCAGTGATGCCAAAGGGGGCTTGGGGGGCAGCCCCCAGATGTGCCAGCTGCATGCAGATTCCTGGGCCCAGTTCAGTTCCTGACTCACTTTTGTTTGAGGATAAGGTACCAGAATCTGCATTTTTGGCAATCCCACAGGTACTCGGCATAGTTTGAGATCCCTGACTTGGGAGCGCCCTGTGTTCTGCCACTGACCCCGCTGCCCCTACTGCCACTCACTCGTCAGCCATCTGTACCCAGCATCTGTAGAGCAAAGCCTGGGGCCTCTGCCAGCCTGCCCAGGCCCGGTCTAGCCTCAGCCCCCTAACATGACCATGAAACATTGGTATCCTCTGCTACTTGACTCTTGGGGGTGTTGAGAGTTGAGAGCACAGTGGAGAAAGTGGTTTGGAAAATTAAAATGCCTTTTAGATATAGCCCCTAACTCCTGCAGCCAAAGAAAAAGCAGAGTCACCAGGGCCAGGCCCCTGGACTCCACCTCCAGTGTTCCAGGGTGAGAGACAGAGGGGCTGAGGACTGGGTTTAAGGGGCAAATGTGAAGTCAAGACTAAAGGTCAAGATCCAAGGGGCTGGAGGAGGCAGGGTCTTACCTGGTGCCTCTGATAGGCCGAAAACATCTTCTCAAAGTCCTGTAGGTCCAGAATCCGAAATATCTGCATGTCATCAATCTCATTCCATACGGTGCCAGGGACACGTTCCTAAGATTCAGGGCGGGAAGAAGGCCCATGGTTGACTCACTTCCTTCACCGCGGAGATGTCCAGTGCCCCCCTACCCTCCTGCCCCCCAGGGGCACACTTCATGAGAGCCAGGCTTTCTGGCCATCAGAAGGGGTCGATTCCTCCCCTCAAACCCCCGCCCCTCAACACTCTGCTCCAGGGTAGAGGCCAGAGACCACCTCTTCCTCCTGTCCACGCGGGGCCACGTGGAAGCGTTACAGAGATCAGTGGGTGCGCCAGAGTGGGGGATGGGCGGGTACGCAACTCCTCGCAGAAAGGCGAAGCAGACCAGCTCTGGGGGCACCCCGTGAGGGTGGGCTGGCCGGGGCCGGGGCCGGGGAGGAAGAGTGCCCTCACGTATCTGGGATGATATTTCCTGTATCCCAGATGGTCATTTGCTCTCCCAGGGGGCTTCCTCCCACTTTCCCAGATCCCCAGAAAGTGGACAAGAGCCAAAGGCTGGGACATCATGCCCCCTCCAGTGACTGCGGAGGCCAGCAAGGCTCTGCCACAGTTTCCCGTTGGTCAGACCCAGGGAGGATGTCTGTCCCTTATGACCGGGATGGGCTCAGGAGTTTCCAAGGTCTCTCAACTTGGGCACTGCCCCACCTCTGTGTAGGACCCTTTCGTTGAATCCCCACCCAGGGGTCCAAGGAGAAGCTGTCAGCCTCTGCGGAGGAGCTGTCACCACACCAGGAACACTCCAGTGGTCCTGCAGCACCCTGATAGTGGCTTAGAGGACAGCGACCAGAGGTCCTCCCCGAGGCTCCACCTGGGAATCCGCGGCTCATCTAGAACTTTGCCGTCTTTTCAGGTAGAATCCCTACCCCCACCCCCCCACACACACAGCCCCCTGGCTGCAGGGCAGCTGGGGAACCTTCCTAATCTGCCCCCTCCTCCCTGCACCTCCCCCTCAGCAAGGCTTGGAGAGAGAAACATACCTTTCACTCACTTTTATTTTCTTAAACTCTGGAAAAGGGGAGGCTAGGCCAGAGCAGGGGGGTGGGGACATTCCTGTGGCCTTCCTAAGGCCAGGGACCCTCTCGTGGAATGCCGGGCTGGGAAGCTTGGAGCGGCAAGGGATACAGGCAACTGGCCAAACCCAACACAGACACATTCTTCTCATGGCAGAAACAACCACTGTGTGTGTGTGTGGGGGGGGGGGGGTACCCAGGAGCACGAGTGGGGTAGGGGAAGGGGCCTGGGGAGAGCAGCCAGGCTCCTGGAGCGGGGTCCGTAGAAGGCAGAGAGGAGATGGTCAGGAATCAGATTGGGGGAGGCAGGGGAGACAGACTTCTAGTTTAGTTCCCACCTAAATCTAGGCCTGGGGTGGAGGTGGGCGCACTGGGAAGGCTCAGCGAGGTGAAGCTTCCCAGTGCTCCTTCCTCCTGGGGAGGCCAGGGCGAGAAGGAAAGGGCTGGAATGAGAGAGTGGATGTTGAACACTAGGAAGAAACAACAGACCGAGCACCCAGTCTCCCCCGCGCATCTTCCCAAACACTCTCCCCTGCCCATATTCCCCAGAACTCCTGGTGGAGGTGCAGCCGAGCCTGGAGCCAGACACAGGTACGTCCGTTCCGGTGTCCTCCGCATCCTAAATCTCGCCAAGTCATCCCGATGCGCCCACCGTCATAATTCTCAAATTTAATTTTTACACCACTCTGGCCAAGACCTCATCACCTCTGGTCTAGATTCTGGGCGTTTCTGCCCCTCTAGAGACACTTTGTGTATGCTGGGGAAATCTTTCTCTAAACACATTTCAGCGTTTCCCTCGTGGAGCACTGGGGGTCAGTGAGACCAGGCTTGCTCTCCCTCCCTGCCTCGTCACCCTATGGGACTGTTGGCAGATGGAGGGGGACTGTTCTCTTATGTCACATGACGGAAACTGAGTCTCAACGATGCCTACTTACTAAGCTAGAGTGTCAATTAAGTGAGATGACATAAAGCACATATGGTAGTGCCACCAACAATAACCAATATTATTATTATTAAGACGTCCTATGTGTCGGTCACTGTGACAAGTATATGTATTAAAACAACCTTTGATATAAATGCATAATTACCCCCGTCTTACAGATCAAGAACCTGAAGCCCAAATAATTAAATAAGCTCCAGTCACACAAATAAATGCTTGGGGCTGTGATAATAGATTCACAAATATTGACGCCCCTCCTCCACTGTCTGCAGCTCCCATGAATGACCCCAGTGCCTATTCCATCAACTCTGTACTTTCCCACCTAGGAATGCGACTCTGGCCTGTGCTGGGTCCGCGAGGAATTCATGTAGACTGTATCAGTGCTGGACGCCAGAGAAAATCCTAAGCACAAAGCTCTATATGATCAAAATGTTACAAAAATATTAGTTGCCTTGTCTGCCTTCTTTAATTTCTAAGGTGCCTAATCAACTTTTCACGGTATTTTAAAATCATAAATTATAAATTGTAAGTACAGGAGACAAAAATTATATCTTCTTTTTACCACAATTTAAGAACATATTATTTCTGATCATGAACAATGCACGTCTCCAGACAGCCTCCGGCCTCTGGTTCCGTGTGCCCGTGGCCCTCCTGGTCTGCCCCGTGACCACGGAGAGCACCCGCAGGGCACAGCTGTGCCATGCAGCTGCCACCAACTTCAACAGCGTTGCTTCAGAACGCTGCTAACAAGCAGCTCTAAAATTTTAATAACTCAGATCGAAGATGTTGTCAGAGGCCCAGGAGACTATGAATGGGCAGTATTCATGCGTCCCCTTCCCTACATCATAAAACCAGAGGTAGAAGGAATCTGAGATCATCTCCCTGACAAGCAAACCGAGGTGTCGACAAAATGAGCAATGTCACAGGTCACACAGCTAGAGCCAAACCTGGTTTGGTTCGAGGCTAGAACATCTCCTGCAGTCCATCCCCAAGATCTACAAGTGTTTCTTTGAACACACTCCCTAGATCCAAAGCTCTTACAGGGCAACTTTAGTATTATCGCTCTTTAGTGTTATCCATCACAGCCCCCAGCAAAATGCTTTCCCTGGAGCAGGCGTGAGACTGACTGGCTCGCTGGTCCACCAGCAGGAGAAGGCATCTAACAAAGAGCTGACCACCTACGTAGCAATCCCACGTCGCTTCCCCCTTGAATCTCTATTCGGGCTCATTTAAGTTCACATAGAATGGTACAGTTACGAATTTGCCCAGAGAGTCCACCGGCCCATGCAGCAAGGTCAGAGGGCACCCACTGCTCCCAGCGCCGGGCATGTCTGTTGTTGAAGTATGCCTGAGTCAGGCCAACTGAACTCAATTGCCTTATATGTATTTATCTCAGGGACAAAGTCACTGGTCCTCTTAATAGGACACAGTGCAGAACCAGAGGCAGGGCTTGACCCAGGCTGGAGCTGACTTTCATTTACTCGGGTCTAACGTGACCCAGGGCATCTCTGCTCTAAGCTCATGCAAGTCCAACAGAGGAATCAACTGCACACCTGGGCCTGGGATGGGGGATTAGTGGGTAATATTCATGATGGCCTCTCATTGCTGAGCCATCTAGAAAAGTAGCACCTTTCTCCTGAATGGCATCAAACTCTTCCCTGCAAGGGTGTCATAGCCCCTGCCGTGGCCTCATTTCAGTCCTCTGTCCACATCGCCCTGATCTTTACAATCTCTAGACCTTGGCCCAAGGTCTTTGCCCAGATCTTCCACCCTTTTCCTCAGACTGACCCTGTCCTTACAGTCCCAGCCCAGCCCTTGTCTTTCTAGGAAGCACCCCTGCTTGGCTCATGCTCTGGTATCTACGTTACCCCACTAACCGTCAGCACACACAGAGTCCTTTCTCAGGTGGCTTGGGCCATGCAGGCATTACCACATGCCAAGCCATCTGCTCCCAGGGTAGATGCTCTTCCCAGGGGACAGTGAGCTACCTGTCATCGGCAAACCCATCTTCTGCATTCACTGTGTCTACCTTACACCCACCAAAGAAAGAACCAGGAGACAGGTCTGCAAACAACGGGGCTGACCGCCCCCGGCTGTAGGAGAACCGATGCACTGTCCTCTCCTTGCTACTCACCTCATTCAGCTTGACCCAGTTGAAGGACTTCAGCGGGTGGGAAGGTTGGGGCACACACTTCTTCCTGAGCGAGACATCACTGCTGGGGAAGGGGTCTGGAGGGAGGGGCAGGCCCATGCTGAAGCAAGGTGGGGCGCCAGGGGGAATGGGAGGCCCGCCAGGTGGAAGGGGTGGTGGCGGTGGGGGGCAGCAGGCGAATGGTAAAGGGGGTGCAGGTGGAGGCAGGTCACTGGTTGTCATCGAGGAAGACAAGGTAAGTGGGCCCCCAGGCGGAGGTGGGGAAGATACAGATCCTGTCTGTGGGGAGACAGGAAAAATCCAAAGAACAAAGCCATCAGCTACGACACCTTCCAGGTCCCCACGAGTGCTCCTTTCCTTACTCCCATTCTCCGTCTACACTAGACCCCTGACCCTGCTCTCACCTCCCGCATACGCTGAGCCCCCACTTTCTCTCTCTGTATCCAAAACATCCCCCCCCCACACACACACACGTGTCAAACATCAACACACAGACACTGAACAGTGTCACATTCCTCACAGTGCAACAGCAGGGTTGACACAGAGTGTGTAGGCCACCACCTACACTAGGGCATCCAGCTGGGGGGGAGCCAAGAGCCCACCTGCACTCTGCTTCCAAGCTGTGCTTCCTGGGCCAGCGCCACCCAGAGGAAACAGCATTATTTTTTCTAAGTGACACAGAGGTGCCACCCTTACAGCCTCAGGGGTCCCCTCTCTCTTCTCCCTCATCCTGGGGTCTCTCCCCATGCCTGCTCTCCCCACCATATCCTGAAGGCCTCGGCCCATCTGTGTGAAAGGAGAGGAGAGCGCCCACGTACTGAGATTTCGCTGAGTTGGGCTACCAGCTCAGCCACTTGTCCCCGAGCCTGGCGCAGCTCCTGGGACTCTCGGGCCAGCTTGTCCTTCATCTTGTTGAGTGTCCGCATCATCGCTTCCTTCTCCAACGTCTTTGTCTCACACTCGCGCTCCTTCCTCTCCAGCTTGCTCACCAGCTCCGTGTGCTCTGGATGGGGTGAAGCAGGAGGGGACACGGAGAGAGAGCGCGTGATCTGGGCGCGTCCCCCAGAGGAGGTGGGTCCCGGCGGGCGGGGAGGGGGCTGGGGACACGCGGCGGGTTCGGACAGCACACTCACCTTTCCGGAACTTCTCGGCCTGGTCTCGCCACTGCTTCACTTCATTCTCATTGATGAGCCTGGTGGGGAGGAGGGGGGCCTGTTGAAGGTTGGCTCCCAACCTCCCAGATGACACGCAATCCTCCTGCTCCCCAGACCCGTGCCCTGATCCCCATCTCTCTGGCCACGCTGAGGAGGACAGGACTTTGACTCTCCAGATGTCCTTCCAGGTCCCCATCCCTGCCCAGTTCTCACTGTGTGTCTCTCTCCATGGGCTGTGAAAGCTAAAAGGACCCTATGTGGCCTATAATCCAACCCCTTTGTGAAACAGTTGAAGCTCCTGAGACAAGAGCTGGAGACAACAGCTAAGCAATGGTAGAACTAGGCCCAAATCTCAGGCTTCCCTTAACTGTAATGGTTTGTACCCCTTTGTAAAAATAGGTTTTTACACTGACAGAGGTCAACGTATTGGTCCTACCACGGTGCAGGCTTCCAAAGAGTGGGAGAGATCGCCCACTGCCACAGCACGGAATGAGTATGTTGAAGGCGAAGAGGGGAGGTGTCTAAATCATAAAAAGTCCTCACTCACATCAACTCTTGTAACCAGGGTTAAAAGTAAGCTTTTACTTAGACACCAAGGTATGAGAGAGGGGAAACCCCAAGGTGCCATCCCAGTAAGTCTGAAAATGTGGAAGAGTTAGATCCATGACTCTTGACCTCTCAACCAGACCAAGGCTATAAAGACGGGACAGTGTGGATGGGGAAATAATTGTGCAGAGATTTCTTTGGAGAGGGCCACTGCCATTGTCCCGGAGCTGCCACCTGCTTCACTGCCATCCGGGGAAATGGCTTCTCTGGGCCTCTCAGAGACTTCTGACCCATGTTCATCGACACCGGGCAGGAGGCACGGCGGACTGGGGTCTGACTCGGGGCCGGGGGGGAACAGAGAGTGGAGCATTAAGCAGAGAGCACCGCTGAGCTGGGGCCCACTGGCGCGCCTACAGTTTGCTGCATGGGGACCGTGTGAGGGTTTCTCGTGGGCCAGATGTACGCACTGTGGAGGAACTAAGCTGAAGCGATTTTAAGTCCTGTCCGAGAAGTCCCCCTAGGAGAAATGGACACTTCAACAGTGTCATCTGTGTGTCGCGTTGCCAGTGAATGAGGAGCTGCGGGAAGGGATGGTACCAGCCAGCCCTGGGAAGAAGGAAAGGACCACCTTGCGCGATCAGAGACTTGCAGCGAGGGGCCCAGCCGGGAGCCTCTGGAGAGCCCAGGATGCATTTCATGGCTTCACCCCCGAGCCACGTCCAGGGAGCAGCAAGCTGTTCACTAAGTTACCTGATCAACAGGCCTTCCCCTCTCTCCGGGCCCACCTGCCTCTGCTGGGAGTCGGAAAGCGGGCAGCCAGTGGGGGGGACACGAGGGGTCAGAAGGGAAATAGAACAAAGGGGCCAGCAGCACTCACACACACGCGTGCGCGCGCGCGCGCGCACACACACACACACACACACACCCCACACACCCCACCCCCCACCCCCCACCCCCCCTGCGCACTGCAGCTTCCTGGCCCCAGTTCAGAGAGGAGAGAGATTCAAGGCTCGATCACAGCCAGACTGGTCATTTACATCTAGGACTGGATCTTCCAGTTGCAGACCTGAGACTATGCTGGCAGCTTAAAGTGATCTTAGGACTCCACTGCCCAAGAAGCAGCAAAACTTCCCTGCACATGAGGAGTTTTCATCCTCAGACAGTGGAAAAGCATCCCTGCTAAATAGTGCCAGGAATTAGTAGAAAATTAAGCTACATTTTGATCTTTCCTAGTTGCACCCGTCCAACATACCAGACAGGATTTCCACTACATCAACCCTATTTGCACAAATGAAGACAGTAGCTGAGTGTTTTAAAATCGTTTTCTGCTTGGCTTTGAAAGGCAATACAATGAATCACTGACAGCCAACTTATCTCCTTAGGGCAACTGGCTCAGACTTATACTGAAGGACAAGCAAAACTTTAAAATTAAAACTCAGTGTGTGCACATAAGGTCTGAATATTAATGATGTGACTTGGAGCTTGGCTCTCTGTGTTTCTCTGCACCCAGGGTCAGTCAGAAGACCCCAGGCTGTGGCATTCTTGTCCCACAGCCTCATGGCTAAATGGTCATGCTCTGTACCAGCAGTGGGCAAACCTTCTCCAAATGGACAGTAGAAATTTTAGGTTTTATATGCTATGTACAGTCTTTGTTGCATATTTTTGTGTCTGTTTTTAACAACTCTTTGAAATGTAAAACCCCTTAGCCCGTGGACCACACAAACACAAGCTGGGGAGCCACCCCCCGGCCATGGTTTGCTGGTTCCTCCACTATCCATTCTGCGTAATGGGCCCTTCAGAGTTCACTAGCCCCCTATAAACCTGTGCTGTCCAACATGGTGGTCACTGGCCATATGTCATATGGCTATTTGACTGAAAGGAAATACATTGTAAAATTCAGTTCCTCGGTCACACCAGCCACGTCAGTGTTTGGCAGCCACATGTGGACAGTGTGGCCGTGGACACTTGCATTATCTCAGAGATCTTTTGGACAGTGTTGCTCATGGCCCATCTGGAGGTGTCTGGGGTGAAGGGGTGAAAGAGGGAGCTGAGCTGTCACAGGTGAGACACCAAATAGGAGAGAGATGGGAAGGAGGAAGGCAGGTGAGGGCTGGCCACTGCTCACATGTTGACGATGTTCTTGACGTTGAAGTTTTCCAAGGGAGCCAGGTCAGGGTCCACGCCCCTCTCGTCCTGAAGGACTATCTGCTGCAGGATGCGGTCCAGGAGCTGCCACTGCTGCAGGTAGCCACCGTTCCGCTTGTCTGAGGGACACAGACAGCATGTCTTCACTGAGCCCGGGAGCCCCCTGGAGCCTCACCCTAGAGACACTGCCTGGGCCCAGGCTGGTGAGACAGGCCCTTCCCCTCCCTTGGCAAGCTCCCGGGCTGATGGGGGAGGGGATGCAGTTGCTGATGATGGAGAATCTCAAATCCAGTCATTTCTTTATCTGTGACTGACCCTCTGTGTCAACCCTTTCGACATATTTCTCTGTTCCCTGAAACTCTTCCCGGCTGCCTTTCTTCCCTGTGGGTACTCGAGCATCCTGTGCCCTGGAAATGAAATTGCTTTTCACAGTATCTTAAAAAAAGCACTTTTCAGAAAGCAAATCTGCTCCAAAATATTACGTGCTGAATAACAAAGTCTCCAGGGACTTTTTTTTTAAAAAGAACAGGTTTGGGGATTATCTATGCTATTGTTCTACAGAGAAAGATGAATGGAAACTAATTACAGGTGTGCACAGAGAGGGCGTTAGCTGGGTTGGAGAATGATCTCACAGGGTCCCACTGTCATCCCCCCTAATCATAGTCTGGCTGGGCATAGACTTTTCCCACGATAGCCACAAGCTTCTCTTCATTGGTTCTTGACCCCCAATACTTCATCTCTCCTGACCACCAACCAGCATGATCCTGACCTTGAAGTCAAACCATTAATGCCTACAAGGTGGAAGGTCATGTCTGCGAAGCCCCACTGTGAAGCAGACACACCCAGACACATTGCCCAGGGACCACCAAGCCCAGGGGCTGTGGGACAGAAGTCAGCTTTCCCAGGAACTTCCCGTGTCTTCCATGAAAACCTCTGAACTGACTTCTGGAGAACTGAGAGCTTCCTGGTCCCAGCCACTGGGTCTGTTTTCTTTCCCCTACTCTAGTGACACGGGCATTGCAAGGTGGCATCATGCTCCATTCACCTTTCACCCAGGAAAACAGGGTGCTGTCAGGACACTGGCTGCCAGAAGGAGAACATGTTTCATCCAGAGCCCTGCCCGCAAAGAAACAAAACTTCCTTCCCATGTAAAGACTGGCTCAGCCTCATCCAATGAAAGTGGATGTCACTGCAAGGTTCAGAGACACTGTGCTAAAGGACCTCCCCTCACACCTGGCCCACAGCTGGCACACAGTAAACTGTCATTGTTACAATCACCACCATCACCACCACTAAAGAGAGTCTGTCTAGGTTGACCACGATTTTCCAAATATTCTACTTTGTGAAGAGCTTAAATACCAAATGGTACAACTTTAAATTGCACTATTGAAATTGGTCATTAGTAATTCTGTGTAATTCATGCACTCACTGTGCACACCTGGATCTTAAGAGCTTAGCATCTGCTCCCCTGGATGCTGACATTTGCAGAGGCAAAGGTGTTAGGGTGGGAGCCAGCAAGGACTAGCTGGAGGAATTGATTAAAAAAAAATTCCTGCTACTCTCCCAAACACAGACCTTCTTTTTGGAACTCCCCGAGAGGCTGACCATTCCCTCATCGAGCTGACAGCCAGAGTTGTTCGATTTCACAGTGATCAAGCTACTGCTTGTTGGACTGGGATGCTGGCCTTGCTCAGGGCCAAGTCCCAGCAACTCCCCAAGGTGACAGTGGAAGTCATGGCCTCAAGGAGGGAGGGAGGAGCAGGGCCTGAGTCCTGGCCTGGCCTCCCAGGGGCATGTGCAGAGGGAGACTTGGGGAGATTCACCAGCCCAGGAGGTCTCGACACCTCGTCTCAGGTTGCCCGGGCCTGGACTCGGGCGCTGAAGCAGCAGGTTCGGGCTACTCACAGGGCATCTGCAGGCAGTGGTGCAGCACCGACAGCAGGCAGGGGTAGGCCTCCGTGTGCTTCAGCTTCCGGTGGATCAGCTCAAACATCTGGGAAGCACTCTTGGTGTCGATGTGGACCTGGGGAGTGGAGGGAGCAGTGACTGGGGGGGGGGGGGGGCGGAGGAAGAAGACAGGAGAGGAGACCCTGCCTCCATCCGCTGAGCCACCCCCCAGGAGAGCCCACCTGCCCCTGCCTCTGGCCCAGGCTTAAGAAGGGAGGAGAGTGTGCCAATTATATAAACCAGGTTCTCTCAACCTCGGCACTACTGGCATCTTGGACCAGAACGTTTTTGTTGTAGGGGCTGCCCTGTTCATTGTGGGGTGTTTGGCAGCCTCCCTGGCCTCTGCCTATCAGATGCCAGTGGCATCCTCCTCACACTAGTTGTGACCACTTAAAAATGTCTCAAGACACTGTAAATGCACCGCGGGCAGGGGGTGGGGGCAGCTGAATTGCCCCTGGTTGAGAGCTACTGACTCAAACCAAGGGAAGGAAGCAGGGACTTGGATGGGTCAAGAAGCACGTGGCTCAAGGTGCACAGCCTGGGCTCAGACCCCAGACCTGCTCTCTGGTTGTGTGTCAACAGGCAAGCAGGGTGGCACCAGCTCTCTAACCTACTTCCATGTCTATAAATCCAGGGAGTGGTGCTTGGTGACCGAAGTGCCACCCAAAAGCAGGTTTCTACTTGGGTGGGGATTTTATGGTACAAAATTTAGGCAGCAGAGTTGTGTATTTCCAGGATTGTTGAGGCTAAAATGGAAATACGGTTTTGTTAACTGAGCATGATCTGGTTAGTGATGGGGAGAGGTGACTCAGGAATTGCTGGAAGGCAGGGAAAGTAGTCCAGGAGTGGCATTTGAGACTACTCATGTGTAAGAAAGAATGCTCTCTTTTCTTTGGGGTTGTGACCCCCTAGTGGGTAAATACTCTACCAGGTAAGACCCGCCAGGTGAGGCCCACAGGAGCCAACGTACTGCTGGGCCTCCAGGAACAGGATCTGGCCATGGGGGGCCCCACCAGGGAACTCAACCAATGCTAGACCAGCCACAGCACAGGATCGGAAGAAGTGGCTGTGGGGCCACCTGGGACCCCACCGCAGTCACCTCTCCCTGGCAGGTTCCTCACCATGTCAAACCTCCTGGCTAGCTCCAGGTCATCCTCATTCCGGACCATCTCAAAAAAGTCTAAATGCCTAGATAGGGTGGGAGATAGACAGCACAGACATTAGCATCAGGACACCCTTGACTGAGGGTTACAGCCCCTTCAAGCACCCACCAGCTAAACCTGAAAGCTTCGTTCAGGGAAGGCCAACACCAAACCAAAAACCCCAACTGTCTGTAGGCAACACCCTGCTCTATAGACTCCCATGCCTTCCCTCAGGGAGGCCAGCCCAGGGCACTACTGACATTGGGGTTGGACTATCCTTGGTTATGGGAGGCTGACCTGTCAGTTGCAGGAGGTTCAGCAGCATCTTTGACCTCCACCCACTAGATGCCAATAGCAGCCCCCTCCTTGAATTGTGATAACCAAAAATGTCTCTAGGCATTGCCAAATGTTCTGGGGATGGGGGGACGTGTAAAGTTGCTCCCAATCAATCAGGGATTCGTGTTCTACATATACCTTCCCAGTGTTCTCACCCTGCCCCCATGTCAGCCCTCAAGGTCAACCTCTCTCCTTTTCTACCCCATTCACTCCCCCACTCCACCCCAAAAGGACCCTTAAGACTCAGTGTGATAAAATAGCCGGTACCAATGGGACAGAACCAGAGGGGTTGCTGGTAACACACGGGAATGTAACTGGGCCCTTGGTCAACAAGGGTCTTTATGGCCTGTCTTGAGTGGGGCATTTCTGTTGAGCAGGAGTGCAATGTAGGACATTCAGCATTCCTGGTCCCTAATGACCAATACCAGGCAGTCTGAAAACCAAACAGCACCCCCACATGGTTCCAAATGCCCCCCAGGGGGAAGTACTGCCATGGTTGAGGACTACAGGGTCCACCTGTCTATAACATCAGACACAAGACAGCAGGTCAGCAAAGAGGACAGGCAGGGACATAGGTAAGACACGGGACAAGGCGGTGGGAGCAATGCCCCCGCACACACAGCTGCTTCTGCATCGCTGTTGGGTATAGCAGGTGGTCTCCAGCGGGAAGAACGGGAAGGGCAGCCTCCATGAAGGTCACGACCATTACCACCAAGGCACTGTCCCCACAGGTCTGCCACGGGGATGGGTGGCTGGGGCCTTACTTGTCCAGGATGGCATTCTCATGCTGCCGGAGCTTGTCGATCACAGGCTGTATCCCCAGCATCAGGAACTCGTACCGCAGATGTAGGCGGAACTCCAGGTTATCCTGGGGGGTCAGCAAGCGAGGACCAAACTCACTGGCTGGCCCGATTTCCGCAAGAGTCCCCAGTGGACCCTCACTGGGCCACCACAGTCATCGCCCCACCACATCTGCAGCCAACTCAGCTGGAACTGCTTCAAGTCCCAGAGTCCCAAGAAAGGGTGGCAGAGATGGCCTTTGATGTTGGAAATTTACTCCCTTTAGCTCTCCTGTCTCATCCCCCGAGTCTCCTAGCTTTTGGCATCAAAGAGCAGTGTTGTAGAGTAATACGGAGCACACGCTTTGGAATCAGGCAGATCTTGGTTCAAATCCCTGTTCTGCCACTTTTACTCGTTTTGTGACTTTGGGAAAGCCTTAGTTTCCTCATCTGTAAAATGGGCATGGTATCGCCTATAGAAATGATGTTAGGAAAAATTACCTGATGGGTTATGGTTACCAACTAGTCAGAATCGATGTCAGCCACAAACAGCTAGTACTGACAAAGGTGTCGTCAGCATCTTAGGGACAGATTACTCCCCCCAATCTACCTCAGCTAACCACCTCACTCAGGTCATCACTCAGGATTGGATGAAAAAAATAAGCACACCGGCAGAAAAGAGGGAGAAGTAGAGATTATTAAGCTGACCTCGACTAGGGCATCCGATTACCTTAGAATGTGGGGAGTTCATCTGCTCTTCAAATTCTTCTTTAATTATTGCTATTTTTATGGTCTAAGGATCCCATTTTGACCCCAAAAGAAAGAAAAAGCCACACCTCCTAACCCCTATCTCTTCAGGGCCCTGGTGCCCTTTTCTAGAAGGTGCTAGAAGAGCATGACTAACCAACCCAGAAACCAGTCCAGCAGCAGGTCTTTAGAAAGCTCTAGAAAGAAGGGTCAACCCTTTTCCTCCTCCCATAATCATCCCACCACCCTAAGCCATCATCAGCCAGCCAAGATCAGGATTTGTCCACGACGCACGTAATGCACGAGGCCACCTATGCGGGAAACTCCCCAGGAGCCCCTCGTGACAGCGAGGTCCGTGACACGCCATTCTGTCCTAGCCCAAGGAAAGGAGGCAAGAGGTGACAGAGATGACCGAAGACGACGGCAGCAGTAGCGGCCGCCCAACCAGAGGCCGTGGCCCTTCCCCCCGCTGCTTCCCGGGGAGACACTCCCACACGCTAGCCCAGGTCCAGAAAGTCAGGGTCGGCAAGGGCAAGGCCAAGGTCCCTCACCTCTCCAGCGCCAGCATTGAGGACCGCGTTGATAAAGGACATGATGGCTGTCTTCAGATTCACCTCGTCCCGGTACCGGCCCAAACTTCGGTCCAGCTCGTTCAGCAGGGTCTGGACGGTAAAGGCGGGACAGGAAGGGAGGGGAGGGCTCAGGATCCTAAAGGTCCAGCCCCCGCGCCTTTGCTCCTGCCGTTCCAGCTACCCAGGATGCCCATCCGTCCTCTCTACCCCATCGATCCCACCGATCTGGGGCCTTCGCCACAGTTCCAAGCAGCATCCTTTCCCTCTCCACACCTCAGTCCCAGTCCTATCTCACTTCCTGCCCCTCAGCCTCGGGGCTTGGTCTGTTTTGTTGGGCAGTGTTGAAAAACTGCTTCGGCACCTTACAGCTCCTGCACAGCATGGACACTGCCTTTGATCCCTTTTGTATCTTCTGCAAAGGGTCAGGGGCCACCTTTTGCACAGAGTAGGTGCTTAAAAAATGTTTGATGACGGAATAAACAAAGCCTATCCTGCTAGACAAACCACAGAGATTGTAATGCCAGTTCACATCTATGGAGACTTACTCTGCGCCAAGACACCAGACTGTCTACCTCGCTGGCACTTTTCTGGGGTGAGCCAGGGAGAAGAAAAGTGAACAGCCTGGCCCGAGCTCCCAGGACTGTTCCTGGTGTCCCTGTAGTGGGCACTGGCCCAGCATAGGACCTAAAATCTGGAGCCGAACAACTGCATTCAATTCAATGATTAATTGAGTCTCTATAATGAGCTGGGTGCTGAGGTCAGAGAGGTAGAGCCACAAAAATGAAACAAACCAGTATTCCAGCCTCAGGGAGCTCTTGTTCTAGCAAGAAGTCTACTTTCCCAGCGAAACCCATCCCTCCCCAGGCCCCTCTGGGCCCTGACCCTCCCCAGGCCCCCCCGGGCCCCGTCCCTCCCCAGGCCCCTCTGGGCCCCATCCCTCCCCAGGCCCCTCCAGGGCCCCTCCCTCTCCAGGCCCCTCCAGGCCTCTGCCGCAGCCGCCCGAGGGCCCCATCCCTCCCCAGGCCCCTCCAGGCCCCATCCGTCTCCAGGCCCCTCCGGGCCCCGTCCCTCCCCAGCCCCCCCCCCCTGGGCCGCATCCCTCCCCAGGCCCCTCCAGGCCCCATCCATCTCCAAGCCCCTCCGGGCCCCGTCCCTCCCCAGGCCCCCCGGGCCGCATCCCTCCCCAGGCCCCTCCAGGCCCCATACGTCTCCAGGCCCCTCCGGGCCCCGTCCCTCCCCAGGCCCCCCGGGCCGCATCCCTCCCCAGGCCCCTCCAGGCCCCATCCGTCTCCAGGCCCCTCCGGGCCCCGTCCCTCCCCAGGCCCCCCGGGCCGCATCCCTCCCCAGGCCCCCCCAGGCCCCATCCGTCTCCAGGCCCCTCCGGGCCCCGTCCCTCCCCAGGCCCCCCCGGGCCCCATCCCTCCCCAGGCCCCTCCGGGCCCCGTCCCTCCCCAGGCCCCCCCGGGCCCCATCCCTCCCCAGGCCCCCGGGCCCCTGCCCCAGCGCCCACGGGCCCTCACCTGGAAGCGTGTGCGCTCGGCCGCGTACACCTGGTAGTGCAGCATGGCCTGCAGCACCTTCTTGTGGCCGCCGGGCACGAGGCACACGGCGCCCAGGATCTCCAGCACGGCCACCTTGGTCTTGCTGTTCTCGGTGCGCAGGCTCTGCGCGATGGTGCTGATGGCCTCGGGCTGCGCCAGCACGTGCGCCCGGCCCTGCGAGTTGTTCATCAGGGCCTTGATGCAGCCGATGAGCGAGGTGTGGATGCGGCTCTCGCAGGTGGCGTGGTCCATGCTCCGGAGGAAGTTCAGCAGGCAGCTCAGGCCGTCCAGCTCGATGAAGCGCGTCACGAACCTGCGGGGCCAGAGCCGTTAGCGGAGCGCGCATCCCACGCTTGCACGCCATGCCGTGTAACTATTTGCAGAGAGTTACCCTAGTATCTGTGCTCCACTGCCCCCCACCTATAGTAACCACTTGGCTCATTTATAACGTGTGTCTGAAGCACTGACCTCCCATCATCCTCATGGGGGCCTGGCATCTTAAATACTGTTCATTTGCATGTCATTGACTGTCAGGTGCTGTGCATGGGAAGGTGATGATCCTGATCATTATTGCAATAATTATTAAGGCTGTTCAACCTGAAGACTCATCTCCAGGGAGGGCGGGAATGAAAGAGAATTACAGCCAGACAACAAGGAGGACTTCTCCACCACGTGTGGGGGAGCGTGCATCGGAGTCGCTGAGTCAAAGGCCTAAGTCTCCTGAAGGTACTCTTAAGAGAAAACAGCTGAGTCACCTTGAATGCTAGCAGAAAACAGAAACAACAATTTAGTTCAGGAGTTCTCAATCTGGGGTCTGTGTTCCCTTAAAGGATCCATGGCTAGCATTCACGGCTCCATGAAATTGGATGGAAAAATAAAATTATACAGGCATACCTCGCTTTATTGCACTTGCTTTGCTGTGCTTCAGATCTTGCAGATTACAACTTGCTGAAGGCGCAGATGATGGTTAGCATTTTTTTAGCAATACAGTATTTTTAAGGTGCATACACTGTTTTCTAGACACAATGCTAATGCACACTTAGACTACAGCAGAGTGTAAACATAACTTGTATGTCGGTGGGAAACCAAAACATTCCTGTGACTTGCTTTCCTGTGATATCTGCTTTGTGGGGGAGGTCTGGAACCAAACCTGCACTATTTCTGAGGCGTGCATGTACTTATATTTTTGGTAACCTTTCACTGAAATTTAGCATTTCCTTCAATGATAAATGTAGGCAATAAGTGACAGTGGTACTAGCAGAAACTGCAACTCTGTCACCCAAAAAATGTCACAGCAATTTTCATATCAAATTACAGTTGTTGCAGGTGTCTCAAAATATCATTTACACTCATCATCAGTTCATAATTATGGTGGCTGCTAGTTCTTGCTTTTTAAGGCACAGTTATTACTATCTAGCAAATTTTTAATATTTGGAAACTGTATTTCACTTTAATTGGCTCATTTTTTTAATCCTATCTAATTTTATCTATTTTATTTTACTATTTGAAAAAATTCTGAAAGCAGTCAAGACGTTTCATTTGGGTGCTCAAGTCCTCTGTGGCATACACACACACTCTCTCTTGCTTGCACACACACACACACACACACACACACACAGTAAAACCCTTGATTTAATCAGACAAATAATTAATGATCTGAGGAACATCATAAATGAAACTGAGGGAACCACTCCATATAATTAATACATTTGGTCCCAAGTGCATTTGTGTGTATTTCTATATTATACGAATATGCCTCGAAAGGCAAAATTTACTCTCAAATTAAGTTGTTAAAATAGGTATTATTTACATTATTATATGCTTTCTATTCCACAAAATTTTCACCATGACTATGGGTAACTTTTGTCATCAAAGGAAAGAAAAAATAAATTGAAGCAGGAGACAGACCTGGCAACCTCCCCTCATCCCCTTTACATCCTGATCCCTCATCCTTCCTGCACCCCTCCCTTCCCATAGCAGACCCTCACCCCAACCTGAGAGACAAACGGCGATTAGGGTGCTCCACTCTCCTTGAGGCTCTGTTTCCAGGCTTCTGGGTTGACAGCTCAGCCCCGACCACACACACACACACACACACACACACACACACACACACACACACAGGCCAGTGTGCTGGTAACTGTTAAAGACTGGCTCTCTAAAGAAAAAAAGTCCTGATTGTAGTGCTTGCCAATTTCCATGGTATAAATACTCCCAGCAGAGCCGATCTCAAGGCATCAATGTGACCTCATAGAATGTGGAACTGGGAGGAGATGCAGCATTTACAGATTCCCGCCATGCCTACACAGCAGGTGTAAACTCAAGAGCATAAGTAATAGTGAAGATTCTACCTAACAGTAAAATGGAGTCATATCACTAGGTAATTAGGGAGTGATAAGTTTCGAGTATTCATTACCTTTGTTTTTGACATAATTAATTTAATCGTAAATTTATATTAAGTCATATTTTAATCATAACTATGTATAACAACCAGTTCGCAAAACTGCTGAAAATGTAACGCTTGGGTCTCACGAGCTGCTATGAGCCAGTTCCCAGACGTGAGAACCTGTGGCTCTTATCCCCTCGCACTATGTGGCCTAGGGAGAGTGGGGTTTCTTCTCCAGCCTTTGATGTACCCGCCCCCCCTTTCCTTTCTTTTAAAGATGTCTTCGTTGATTTCAGAGCAAGGAAAGGAAAGGGCGAGAGAGAAATATAAATGGTGAGAGAGTCATTGATCGGCTGCCTCCTGCATGTCCTCTGCTGGGGATCGAGCCTGCAACCCGGGCATGTGCCCTAATCGGGAATCGAACCCCAACTGCCTGGATCCTAGGTCACTGCTCAACTGCTGAGCCACACCGGCCGGGCTCCCTGCCTTTCTTTTCCGCTCCCGCTCCGGTGGGGAAATCTCGCCCTTGGACACCACACCTCCCCTCGCGGCTGGAGTGTCCCTCGCCCGGACTCGGGGGCCCCCAGAGCTCTTTCCCGCACGCCTTGAGCACAAGGCTCCCTTCCCTCCTGTTCCACCCGCCGAGAAAACCAGCGCCTGTCCTCAGCCTCTCCTCCCACAGCTCTCCCGGAGGGGAGGCCGAGGCTTATTCCACTTTCCCGTGCTCCTCTCCCCTCCCCGCAGCACGTCCCCCCAGGGAATGCTGGGCAGCCGAGTGGCCCGGGGGACCCGGCGGGACCAGCACTGCAGGAAGCCCAGGGAGCCCCGGGGCAGAGGCAGGCGGGGAAGTGAGGGGGAGAGGCGGCCAGTCACCTCATGGGCTGCGTCCGCAGGGCCGTCTTCAGGGCCTCCACAACTTGGTTCCTCAGCTCCGTCTCCTCCTCATCAAACGCGTACAGACTCTGCATCTGCGGTGGGTGGAGAGGGCGGGGGTCAGGCCTGCTGCGGGCTCCCGGCCCCTGCGCCCCAGCCAGGTGCGGGGGTCACCCTGGCCGCGGGGAGGCTGAGGCCTCAGGGACGGGTGGCTAGGCAGACGGTCAGTCTCTGAGAAGACTCGGGTCCTGGCCCCGGACTTGACATTCCTCATCTGTAAAATGGGGAGAATGACTGGCCCAGCCCACGCCCCAAGCTCACGTGGTAAATAAGTGGCTGAAGAGTCGGGAGACTCTAAAGCCACACGGGGAAGGGAGGGACCATGATAGCATCATGGGACCTGATCCCCAATGTGGGGGGAGGTACAGGGGAAGATGGCAGAGGCTCGCTCTCCCTCGCAGCCTCTGGAGGGGCCACCAGGGCAGGAGAGGAGCGGCCACTCACCGCAGCCATGGAGTTGATGCGGTCAATGTAATAGTCAGGCCAGCTGGTTGCCATCTTGTTGGGGTCCTCCTGCTCCTGCAACGAGAAGAACTGTATGGGGCAACCTGCGAGGCACGCCCATGGCCTGGGGTCCTGGGCTGCAGTCCACGGACAGAGGCATTTCCCAGCCCCCCACATGGGGTGACATCAAGGAAATGACACGATCTCCCAGGCTTCTCTTTCTTCCATGGTAAAATGTGGCTAATGAACACTGAATCTCATGACCAGCTAGAGACGTGGGCAGAAACCATGCAGGTATAATACACGTTCAAAGAGCAAGGTGTACAATTTAAAATAAAGTCATTTTTCCCCTATTATATTTGTTCTGACTCTATTTAACAAAATGTAATTTTATGTCTGTTGAATCTAATAAAAATTTGTGGTATTTTATATATCTGGGTTGTTTTTTCCAAATTTTATTTTTCTGATATCAATCTCATTGTATTTCACAAAATTACTTGGTTTGTGATGGTTTGGAAATTTCAAAACTTGGTCTTTCTCCCAGATAGTTTGAGAAGCACGGATATAAAGCATTTGGTGCAGTTCCTGGCACATAGTAGGTGCTCAATAAATAATAACTTTATGAAAAGAGGGAAAGATAAACTCCCAAGACCCTGGGTTTTGGAAAGACCCAGGAGGAGTCTGTGCAGCTGAGACGCAGAGCCCAGATCAGAGGGCCTCTGGCCCAACTGTCAGGTCCCAAGAAAAAGCCTCAATCCTTCCCCAGTGGGCAAAAAAGATGTGATTTGGATAAACAATGTTGACTGAAACTCTATCCCTCTCCTCCAGCCAAAGGATCTGGTGCTGGACAGTACACAGGCTCTTCCTGGCCCTGGCTCTGGCCCTGGCCCTGGCCCATTTGGCCGTTCCTCCTTGTCTGCTCTCTGCCGAGCTCCTGCTTCCAAATTGGCATGGAAACTTACCTCTTCCAGAACCTGTCTACCAATCTGGACTTTGCCTTGAACCCCTTAGCTCCTTCCACTTGGGCTTCATGATTTGGTTTTATAAAACCCAAATTTTAGACCAGTGGGAAAGCTGCCTTGATTTGGTCTTTGTGACTTCATGCGACTATGCGTTAAATCTCCATGCCTGAGGCCCCCAAATTCTATCTTCTACCTTGGAGAAGGGATCACAGAACCAGAAGCAGATGCATCATCAAACACATACTTCCCTGCCTTTGCTGGCTCCTCCTTTACCCAGTCCACATGCATTTAATGAGCACCTACTACAAGCCAGTCACTGTATTGAGTCCTGAAAGTACTGAGCAAAATGTCATAATCTGTATCCTCCATAGTGTCAGAGGCACGGTGACAAATGTTCTATGGAAGAACTGTCCCTAGTGGACCATGGAAACCTTGGGGGGCATCTAACATGCGGCTCATGAGGGGCAAGGTGGTGGGGGCTGAGGACAGGGCTGAGTTATTGAGGATGACTGAAGCTAATGCAGGTGGAGAGGGTGTTACAGACAGAGGAAGTGCGTTGCGGGAGGAGGGGGGCATGGAGCGTATGGGGAAATTACACACAATTTGATTTGGAGGGGAGAGAGAGAGAAGTCCTTACATTTTAATATTGCCTTTTCTTTTAGCTGTATATAAGAGATCAACTTGGAGGAACTCCACAGTAACTCAATTTGGAAAGTGGGGAATCATGAGACATGATTAATTACTCCCCAAACTAATTTTCTCATTCCTGCCTCCCTTCCTCCCACGACATGAGTTTTTGTTTTTTTGTTTTAAGATGTGTTTTCTGACAGTGAGATTCCTGGACACAGAACGTGGTACTCCGCAGGTGCTCAATGCTTGCGCACCGAGTACGCCAGACAAGGACTTGCAGTGTGTGGAGCCCGTGCATCCATCTCGCCACAGGTTCGCAGCCTCCGGGAGGCAGGGTTCTAGCAATGGTGCAGCCACTCGCCATAACCATAGCCGGCTGGTGACTCTGGCTGGGTCCACTGCCTCTCCAGGAGCCCCTCGCCTCACGTGTACAGTAAAGGACTAGCCTGGATGGTTTCTCAGAGCCTTCCGACTCTAAAATGGTGAACGATGCTAGCCCTTCACTTTTATAAAGTCGGTCTGTCAGTGTGGAGCTCTGCTTGGGACGGGGACAGCCAGGTCCTAAATCCCAAACGCTGCACGCCCAAGTCAAAGGAGCAAGCTGAAAATCCAGAGGGCGCAGGGGAGAGGAGAGCGGTGGGTGAAGGAAAGAAAAACAGAGCGAAAGAGAAACAGACAGGCTCACAAAGGGGCATGAGACACACAGAAAGAGGTGAGCAAAAGGCACTCAGATGGAGAAAAGGGGGCGGCGGAAGGGACGCGGAGGGGAGGAGATAAAATCCAATTAAGCCCTGACTGAGGCCGCACACCCCTTCCTAGGGAGGGCTGAGGTCCGGAGGCTGAGGACGCGGGTTAATGACCTAGAGGAGAGGGAGGAGCGGGTGGGGAGAGCGGGACTGATGTGTGACCCTCTGTGCGACCCTGATAGGGTGCTGCCCTGTGAGGCTGAGCCTGGGACAGGGCAGGTCCTAAAGATTCAGAAAAGGCCCCTCCTCTCCCTTCCCAAAACCGGGTCCTTACAACAAAGCCGCCCCAGGGTGGCCCAGGGTGGCCCGCCTTCCAGGCATGGGTCCGGCACACAAGGGAGTCTGGATGTGTCATCTGTGTGCCTCCCTAACCCGCACCTGACCCAGCAGGCACCTGCTTCAAGGGGTCTGAAGCCCGGAGCCCTACTTCCCTGCGGGCAGGCTCAGGAGAGCAGGGGCTTGGTGCCCCGACCTATTCACGGTTCCCTCCAGCACCCGGCGCAGCGCTGGTGCGTAACAAATCCACCCAGGGCGGCCGGCCCCGCACCCCGGGGCGGCAGCCGAAGGGGTCGGGGGCGGCACCTTCTTTTTGCTGCAGTAGATCTGCCATTTCTTCTCAGGGGGCAGCGCGAACACAGCCTCCCGGTTTTTGTCGGTGAGATCCAATTCATCCTGCAACGACAGCAGACAAACGTCTGTATCCGGAGGCGAATCTATTCAGCCTCCGGGAAATGACAAGGCCCCAAGCCTATGCCTCAGCCCACGAGCCTCCTCGCAGAGAGGACGGGAGGCCTGACGGGCAACTCCTCCGCTAGAAACAGCCGGAGGCCTTGCCTCGGCCCAGCCTGTGCGGCCTCGGCCACGCTGGCCCTGCTCCTGTCCCCGCACCTCGTCTCAGCAAACCCACCCTCCCCCTCCGGCCCCAAACACCTCTGCAATGTGTAGCTAGCCCTTAATCTTCTTATCCGGGCTTCTCGTCCGTCTTCCTTCCCTTGTCATTCTTAAACTTGTCAACACCGTAAGTCAAGGCCAGACAAAGAAAGGAGTCACTCTACAGACCAGTCCCTGCGCCACCCCAGTCTCCCTGACCTTCCAGGCCCTCCTCCGGGGATCCGCAGGCTCCCCTAACCTCAGCATGGCTCCCAGCCCGGGCTGGGGGAGCTGGTGAGAACGAGAGGCTGAGAGCTCTCCTGGCAGGAAGGGTGCGCCAGGCGAAGAGAGGTGGTGACCTGCTTCCCGGAAGGTGTCCCTGCCAGAGGTGGCCCCTGCACCAGCGGGACCCTGAGACAAGGCTGTGCACGGGCAAAGCTGGGGGCGCCGGTGGGCGAGGTCACACTTCCTCAGGGGAACGGAGCTGTTTCTGACATCATCAAGCTCAGGGCAGCTCTGTGGGTAGTTTGGGGGACTTTATAGATGTGGCTGGGTGGTTAGCCCCTGAAGCTCTCTGCTTGAAGGTTCTTGGCCTGTGATCCATGAGCAGTGCTCAGCCTCATCAAAGACATAGCTAATGGGCCAAGGGGAACACAGTGCTTCTCAGCTCAATACTGAGGGGTTTTTAAATTAAAAACAAAACTCGCATTAAGATAATAAAGCCCACTATTACTAACCTTTCCATTTTCAAAACTGATAAACAGTGAGAGTAGCATCTACAGTACAAAGGTCTAAAACACCAATATCCATACTCTTTCCCCTCTACTTTTATTCACAAGAGAACATTTAAATTTTCCCTTCACCTCGATCAAAACTGTCCAGTAGGAATACAATGTGAGCCACATGTATTTTTAAAATTTTCCAGCCACATTAAACAATTAAGGAATAGGTGAAGTTCATTTTAATAACACATTTTATTTAACCCCAAATATCTAAAATATGATCATATCCACATGCTGTCAATGTAAAAAAATGATCAGTGAGATATTTTACATGAAACCTGGTATGTATTTTACCCTCCAGCTCATCCCAGTTCAGACCAGCCACATGTCAAGCGGTCAGTGCCCGTGTGACCAGAGCCTGTCACCTTGGACAGCACACCCGAAGGCGATGAAACAACGCCCATCAGTTCACCTGCCTTTGGAAACCAAGGCTCCTACCATCTAATGCTAAACAAAGGTTCTTCCTAGCACCACGCTGGCCGCATCCGAGCGTCTGCAGTCGGAGCTCCCAGAGCCTGACCGAGGGCCCTTCAGTATTCCTTTCCCCACGGTCTGAGGGAGAAGCCTTCCCAGCTCCCAGCAGCAGCTCTGCAGCTCTGCCTGGCTCACACAGTCAGCTGTCCCCAGGCTGCCTCCTGCCCGCCCAGCCTGTGGCTGGTCTCACCCGCAAGCTCAAAGTGAGCCTCCTCCAGCAAGCCTTCCATGACCTCAGGTAAGGACGCCCCTTCCTTCCTGAACCCCGGACCAGTCACGTGCAGTGTTGCACTGTGCTAGTTTGTGCATCTGTCTTTTCTAGCCAGCGGTCTCTGTCGCTCAATCAAGGGACAATTCTCGGCAATTTGGCTCAGCCCAGAGAGCCTGTGACTCTGTGACCATTCACGCCTTACTGAACCCCTCTGCCCTGGTTTCCTCAACAGCCACACTCCTGGGCGGTCGCTCCTGCTTTGCTCTGGGTTCCTCTTGGGCCCCCTTGATGACTTCTCCTCTCTTCTGCCATCAAATGTTCAAGGCCCTCTGGGCACCATCCTGGGTCTTTTGGTCTCCTCTCTTGATGCTCCCCTAGGTGAAGCTTCTCAGTCATTCCCAAGGACTCAATCGTCATCCCGAAGTCTCTCAAACATATTCTGATCTCCTGAGCTCTGGCTGGGACCCCGCTTCCTCCTGCACTTTTCTGCCGGGAGGTACCTCACACACTCACGCGGGGTCGCTATGTGCCAGACGCTGTTCTAAGGGCTTCATGTTTACTCATTAAACTTGCAACAACCCATCTTACAGATGAGGAAACTGATGCGAAAGAGAGAGGCTGCAAATTAAGTTCATCATCCCGATCCCCGAAACCCGAGCCTCCACGGGTGCGTCCTGTCCTGTGTAGGGCCCAACACCCGCCCAGTTCCTCATGTCAGAAATCCGGGTGTCCCTGGATTCCTACTCACTCACGCATCCCAGCAGGTCCTATGATCATTTCTCCAGAATAGATCTTGAACCTGTCCACTTCTCTCCATCCCCGCTGCTAATGCCTGAGTAACATTCTCCCTGGCGGGGACTGTGCCAAGAGCCCCCTAATGGTCACCCAGAACCTCCTTCAGCAGAGGACCGTGAATGGTCTTTTAGAAAAGCAGACGGGTTCACCCCGCAGCCATGCTTAAAACCTTCCATGGCTTTCTGTAGCCTTAGAAATACATCCAAATTTATTCTCATCTTCATGACGTCTCCCAAAAGAACCTGCTCTCTTCTGTGGGGGACCCTCTGTGATTGTTCTGCACCCCCATTCACTTATCTAACCATCACTCTGTGTTCAGGTCTCAGTGGAAATGTCACTGCTCAGGGGACCTTCATGACCCCCATTCTAGAATAAAGCTCCCCGCTGGACACTCCCACAGGGAGTGTTCCTCTCCAAACACTCACCCACCTGTCATTACCATTCAAGATCAGTCTCCCCTACCTGGGCTTCGTGGAGGCAGGGACTGTGCCTGTTGGCTCACCATTAAGTCCCTGCCCCTGTAGAACCCAGCACACAGCAGTCTCTCAATAAACATTTTTCCTTTATTTGACCAATAACTGATGCTAGTCTCCTTGCAGACAAGACTTCTCTGACTCATCCTTGCTTTTACCAAATGGCCTAGTTAGTAGCCCTGCTCACTAAAGGCGCTCAGTAAATACTTGCTAAATAAAAGGGCCAAAGGCAGGAATACTTCTTCTCACGCCCATCTATCCAAACTCACGCGCTCTGATCGAGGAAATGTCCCTGCCACCCGGCCCACATGGCTCAGTGGTTGAGCGTCAACCTTTGAACCAGGAGGTCACAGTTCGATTCCCGGGTTGTGGGTTCAATCCCCGGTAGGGGGCGTGCAGGAGGCAGCCGATCAATGACTCTCATCATTGATGTTTCTCTCTCTCTCCCTCTCCCTTCCTCTCTCTGAAATCAACCAACACATTTTTTTTTTAAAAAAAAAGAAAGAAAACATCCCTTCCTGTGATAAAGTAAGACATACACTTTTTATCTTGGTTCCCAGTTCCCAGCGCAGAGCTCCTAAATCCCTTGGAATTTCCTGGGCGATAAGAGCCTCTTCTAGTGAAATGACTCTTGGTGGGACCTAGATGGCTTCCAGATAGGGGCCGGGCACCAGACAGATCAAGCCTTCACCAGAAGCCTAGGACTTTCAGCCTCACCTCTCCAACTCCAGAGAGAGGAGAGGGGCTGGAGACTGAGCTGAAACTCCATGATGACACTTCCATAAAAGTCCCTACATGGCAAGGCTCAGGGTTTCCAGGGTGCTGCCCCCACTCCCATGCAGGGAGGTTGCTGCACCCCAAAGTCCACAGGGACAGAAGCTCCTGTGCTCGGGACAGGAGCCTTACTGTTCTTGCCCTTCTGGGCCTTATTCTGTGTACCCCTTCATCTGGCTGTTCACTGGTATTCTTTATAATTTCCTTTATAATGGCAAGAAAAGTGTTTCCCTGAGTTCTGTGGGCCATTCTAGCAAATTATTGAACCTGAGGAGGGGGTCATGGGAACCCCCATTTTGTAGCCAAGTCGAACAGAAGTGTAGATCACCTGGGAACCCACTAGTTGTGATTGGTGGGTGAAGTGGGGGGCAGTCTGTGGGCCTGAGCCCATAACCCGTGGGGCCTGTGCTAACTCTGGGTAGTTAGTTAAATTGTAGGACACCCAGCTGGCGCCCACAGAGACCTGGAGAGCCGCTTGGTGTGGGAGCCCGCACACTGGTGGCAGCAGTAGTCTGAGTAAAAAGCAGGTCCCAGTAGCACTGACTGGCGTGGATCGGGCCCCGCAGGTCAGCCTACTGGGAAACGCTTTGCTCCCCCCATCCTGAGGACAAGGCACAACTTAGGATAGCAAGGCGTTTTCCTAAGCTCGGTGTCGTGAGGGGGCAGCTCTCCCCCATGGCCTCCACGGCCTCGTCTCGGAGCGTCCTGCTATTGGAGGGGCTAGCTGGCCTTAATCAGAAGCGTCTATATCGAATTTGAGTGTGGCATCGCCTTCCGAGTCACACTGCATCGATTCTCTATGGTCAGCCTGGAGCATGAGTGGCCGAGAGCTCGTGGAACGTGAGCCGGTGCCCATCACTCTGCTCAATGGCAGTTTCAGGTCTGAGTCCTGGGCTCAGGCCCCGCACCCCTGGTCCGGGGCTTGCCTTGGCCTGCAGGGTGTGTCACCATCAGACCTCCCCAGCGAGGAGCCGTGGTTCTTCCCATTCTGCCTCTTTGTGGTCAGAGGATGAAGTTTCACACTCAGGGGCTCCCACTGTTGCTCTGGTCCAGGTGGGTGTCGAAGAGTCAGGGAGAGCCACTGCCCGTGTGAATGACAGGGCTCCTGCTCCCTGCGGCGGGACGCGGGACACAGCCATCCCCGAGCCGAGCCGAGCCGAGCCAGCTCCAGCTGTGATGCAGGCATCTCCATCTCCGCATCTCTGGCCGGTCATCTCCTGTCCCCAGGAACAGTGTCTGCCTACAGAATGCCACCCTGTCTCTCCTTCCTGTGCCTGAGACAAAAGGACCCCAGGGGAATCCGGAGAGCAGAGGGGTTGTGATGTCCTTTGAGCTCTCACTGCTCATTTCACAGAAACCTGGGCCTGCTCTTTCCACGGTGGCCTAGTAGCTGCCCCGCAGGTCTAGGAGCCAAAGGAAACATGGGGTAGGTCTGCTCTTCTGGGGATACACTTCATGGTAAGTGGCTGTTTCTCCCACACGGCTCAGGTGTCCTTGGGGGCCACCTCAGCCCCAAGCAGAGCTTCAGAGGTGACGGTCCCAGGACATGGGCCCCTGCCCTCTGTCTCGCTCTGGCTGCTCCAGCCCCTCCCCTCCTCACTGTCAACACCCCCCCTGGCCCCTCACTCACCACCAGCTCTGCAAAGCGGACGTTGAGCTCCTCCGGGTTGGGGATCGGACCGGAGAACTCCATGTACTGCAGGGGGCTGCTCTCCCGGAGGTTGATCTCGGGGAGGTCGCCGCCCCCGAAGCAGCACAGGAAGCCCAGGCCATGGCGACTCCTCTTGCGCGGGGCCATGGTCACTGCAGGCCAGGGGGACAGTCAACAGGCAGGTGCCCTAGGTCCTCATCGTGATCTGGGTGGGAGAACAGAGAGCACAGAGCGGTCAGGCATGCCAGCCAGGTAGGTGGGGACAGCAGTCCCTCTGCCACCATAACTTCTTTGTCCCACCTCCCTTTTCCCACAGCGTCTCTGTTTTCTCTGGCTCCTTCTACCTGGAGGCATTTCCTGCTCACCACACCCTCCCAGTGTATCCTGCCACACACTTTCAGATTCCTGCCCTGTGCCCCTAGAGCAGAAAGGAGGGGTGTCGTCCCAAACTGCACTTCCAGAGGTGAGAGATGGCCCTCACCTTACCTCCCCCATCACAGTCAGATGCACTCCTCCTCCCTACTCTCTGGCAGGTCCACTTCCAGCAGGGCTCACTCCCTCTCATGATTCATTCTGGAGTTTGGGGATACATGGTTTAAAGGCTTTATACAACAGGGAGGGAAGGATTGAGGTATTTTTAAGTATTGATTCTTAGCTGATGCTTCTAGATTGGGGTCATGAACAGAATAAGAATGTCTCCACGGTCTTTACTTACATCATTGCTAAAAATGCTGAGCCCAATAAGGATACAGACAGACCGAGCTGGGAATGCCTAAGAACTAGTCAACACTCGCAGGGAGCAGTCCTCCAACCAGCTCTGTATCTACAAACCCAGTAATTATCCAGCCCTCTTTCCTACAAAGACACCAGAGGAGAGTTTCCTGAAGCCCTGTGGAGCTCAAGATATGCCTAACCTAAGGCATTCCTTTGACCCCAGCTCTAGAACCTTATCAAGAAAAGATAAGTGAAATGTGGCATCACTTGTTCCCAGTGAACTCAAGGTAACTTCTGGAGAACATTGCTCTGTTTCCTGAGTCCTAAGCATCTAGCTAATAATTTAGTCATCTGATCTGGCCTCTCATATAAATCATGATGCATTTTAATAGTCATTCTAGAGCTTTTATTTTTTTTTATAAACTTTGTGGCAGGTGTCTTAATAGGCCCAGGAGAGCCTCAAGTAACCCGCCACCCAAGGTTGCCTTATGCTAGAGGTTATTTATTCTGTATTTACATCTTGGCTCTGCACAGCCACAGTGAAGGCTCCCTGAAGGCAGGTCCATGCCTCCTGCTTCTTTAATCTGCAACCCCCATTTCTATAGCTAATACAATGATACAATGCCTTGCACTTAATAAGTGTTCGATAAATATTTCGTGGTCAATTGAAAAACGACCTGTGTTTTCAATCAGTCAAGAACTAATGATTGAGATCTCTGAAATCTCTAACTTCTAGTGGTTGACAAGCCAACAGGAACCTTTATAGGGCACAAGGGGACAGTCTCAAGACGGGGGGTAGAGAAAGCAGCAGGCGGGCTACCTGAGCAATCCTGATACATGGTGGCAAAGACCTGGAACATACCCGCACTGAGGAAAACAAGAGAGGAAGGGAGGCCACGGGACTTGTTAGCCAAGAGTGAATGAGACAAAGCCCTGGGCCCCGACTTTGTTAGAGGCCTGGTAAAGCACCAATTCTGCAGGCCCATGGGGTGGACTACCCTGAGTGTCCCCTGCCTGATGTCAAGTTAAGAGATGATGATGCAGAGTACAGACCAGGTCCCCTCTGTTTCATCAGCCTCCAAAATGCAGCTCCAGCAGGTGGGCATGAAGCTTGGGAAGAAAGGAGGTCGGAGGCCTGGTGAGGCTGGGCTGATGGCCTGATGGGGTTTGGGGAGGGATGCACTGATGTCTGAGAGGACCCGTGAACTCTCTTTTGCATTCACCTCCTCAGCTTCTTCTCACCCCCTCCAGCCCCCACCCCCACCGCCCCACACCATCTTCTTTGCCCTTCAGATCCTGAGCCAGGCTCTGCCCGCAGGAAGCAGGGGCAGGGGCAGGGGCAGGGGCAGGGCAGGCAAACAGCTGGCACACCCCGTTAGTCTGGCACCACTGTTTACAGCTGTGACTTCTCAGATGGGGTGGTGCCATGCCATACCTGTCCTTAAATATTTTTCATGTCTGTGCTGAGTACAAGGAGTGATGGGGAGTGGCTCAGGGGAAGGAGGAGTAGACCCAGACTCTCCAAACAGCAAGTGGCTCCCCCACAGAGAAGGACCTGTGCACCCAGGGGAGCGCTGCGTGTTTGCCTCTTTAAGGGGTGGCCTGTTTGACAGCAACTGAGTATGCATCTATTTCTGAGGGTATCCTCTGCCCCATGAACTCCTCTTTAAGTCTGTTGCTGCCTCCCTTTCTTAGGGACCCATCGAAATATCCAGAACTAAAGCCAAAGATGTTCAGCTGGACATTGTCTAGCTCCATGGAAGAGATCAGAAAACTGAGGCCCAAAGAGGGAACGTCTTACCTGAGGTCACACAGGTGAGGGACAGAGCTGGGACTGAACCCCAGGGCTCCAGTGTTCAGGCTACAGTCTGACCTACCTCACTGGAGCTCATCTTCCCACACCAATGGCCTTTTTACCCAATGCCCAGCCCCCTCATGACCTCCATCCACTAGAGAAGACCAATCTTAACAGCTTAGTTCAGAAACAGCTCCAGTCTCAAAGGTCCCCTCTAAACCAGGAGAGGGGCATGGAGATCCCACAGGCTATCTGATTTTCTTCCATCAGGAGGAGCAGCTTCCACCTGCCACAGCCCCAGTTTGCCATCCACCCCTGTGCCAAGCCCTCCTCCGCTTGAGCAGAGTCTCTGAAGCCGGAGGAACTGGGATTTGCCTCCTGGCTCGGCGCCCCTGAATATGTTTCATGGGCCTTAAGCTCTGAGAAGCTCAGGTTTCTCATCTGTGACACCAAGATGATAGTAATTGCATCTTCCTCACTGGGCCTTGGTGGACAGCAAAGGAGGTAATATGAGTAAGACGCCTGGAGACCCTGGGCCCTCACGCTGCTGTGGCTTCGTCAGCATCATCACAGCAAGAGAGACGCCCTGCCAGAGCCCCAGCCAGGAGCCCTTCTCCAGGTGGGATGGGCCACCAAGCCGGCATCGTAGAAACATGCCCAGCAGCTTTAAGAAGCCACTGGCTTTGCCTCCGGGAACTGGGAGGTCTGACCCAGAGGATCTGAGCTTCTCCTCAGGCTCTGAGCTACCTCCAGTTGGAAAGGTAAACCCTTGTCACGGACCCTGGGCAGAGAGGAGGGAAGATGGAGGGGACCAGAGCGAGTCATTTCTCCAAAATCCCTTTACAAAGATGGGCAATGGAGGTCCCCACGTTAGAAAAGATTGAGAAGCAATATGGAAAAACAGGAAGCAACAACAGAACTAAATCCAGTGGACTTGAACTTGGGCCAGAGGGATGTAACCTGCCCCCATGCCACCCACCTTTCTCTCCATGGAAACGTCCCCGATACCAATAGCTCCATGCTCTCCCTGTCTTGTCTTCTGGCCCCAAACCCTTCTTCTCTTGTGGGGACAAGGTCTTCCAGGACTGTTAGTCCCTAAACACAGACCAACCAGCGGCCTAAGACACCAAACCATCTGGCTACTACCAGTTAGCCCTCCTGGAACTGTCACAGGGGTCTCCTCCAGCCCTCAGGCTCCTGCCAGATGGCGCCTCCTTACTGTCATCTTTCCACATTGTGGAGAAAACATTCCTCAGCCCAGGAGACTGGGGCTAGTCGGCAGCCAGCAGTGGGGCAGGGGGTCATGGTGTTATCCTATCTGGGCCTCAGTTTCCTCTCGGTGCAGTGGCAGGGCTCGATGGGAGAACTCCCAGAGCCCGGTCAGCCCTGGCCTTTTACACATCTGGCTGGATCTCCTTCCCAAAGATTTCCCCAGGCTCTCAGCCGGCACTGAGCGCTCCTCCCGCATTCCTCCCACGCCAGGAAGCGTTTCCTATCTCGTGAGCGCAGGGGTCCCCGGGGGCCAGGGTTCGGGGTAAGGGTTGGGATATGACTTCAAAAGCCCTGTGTCATCAGTGCTTGCTCCTAAATCGTAATTAAAGCAGAATAATATTAACACTGAGACTTTGACATTTGCCAGACACTGGGCTATATGTGCATTTCATCCCCACAACAACTCTCTGAGATAGGTGGCATCATTTTAAAGAAGTTAGTAAAAGAGAAAAACAACGCCTGTGGTTCAGAGAAGCTAAGTAACTTGCCTAAGACACATAGCTAGTTACGGCATAGCTAGGATTCAAACACGACTTTGACTCTAAAGCTAAAACCACTAAGCCATAGGGCACATGTCTAAGGACTGTCCTAATCTGAGACCTGCTCAGAGCTTTCTCAAGAGTTCTATAGGTTCCGACCCAACCATTCGTAACTGAGTATTTCCCATGAGCTGGGCCAGGTGTCCTCACAGCTCCGCGATCTCATTTTAGCCTCACAGGGACCGTGTGAGGTGGTTATTGCTATCTCTCCCTACAAATGATGATACTGAGGCTTCAGCAGCTGTCACATGGCTTGTCAACAACACCAGCTGCTGAGAGACAGAGCTGGAACTCACAACTAAATATTCTGACCCCATAAAATAAAAATAAATAAATAAATAAATAAATACTCTGACTCCAAGTTTAGTGCTCCTGACACAGGATCAAAGCTGATTCACAAACCCTCCCTTTAGCTCTTGGGACCAATGCTGTGGCTTCAGAGTATTCAAGTTGCCTTCTCCTGTCCCCTTCCCCCAGCTCCACACATGGGGGTCACAGGGCAAGGATATGCTATGGTGTCTCTCCCTGGCCACTTCCAAAATGCCTGCTAGGAGTCAGGTGCTGTGCTGACAATTTAGTGCTTTATCTCAGTCCCTGAAACTCTCCCATAACATGACTATCCCTTCTTACTGACGATGACATCAAGGCTCCCAAAGGCCAGGCCCCTGGGCCAATGACCACGTACTATGAGTGAAGGGCCAGATTTGGAGGACACTGGTGGTCACTTGAACACATGTGCTTTTAATCAGCTTCTAGCCTGTAACCCTGACACTGACCTGGGTGGCGATAACTAAATGAGTCATGGTCCTTCTGGAAGGTGGTCCCTTCTAGTGTAGGAGCCAGGGAGGCAAGGCAGTCTACAGCTAGAGAGACAGGTGCGGTGGCAACACTGAGAAAGGGGACCCGGCTTAGCCCAGGGAAGGCGTCCAGGAGAAGATGATATTGAGCTAGTCTTGAAAGAGATGAGAAAATTAAGGAAGGGTAAAAGGTGGAAAAGGCATTCCAGGCAAGGGGAACAGCATAAGCAAAGGCACGGAGGCAGGACCAGCATGGTGTGCATGAGGCCAGAGTTCTGACCAGTGGCCTATTATTTTGTGGCTAAATTAATAAGCAAAGGGAATAGATAGGGGGTAAGAGTACTTTGGTTTGATCGCACAGTTCAGGCATCCTGGGGAGCCTGCTTCTTTGCCCTCCTTTCCCCACCATGTCCCCTGGCGTCCAGGTCTGGTAATGGGGCCCAGAGCTCTACAGAGGCGCTGCATGGAACATAAGGAATGTAAACAATTTCCTGTTTCACAGGCAGGAGATTCCTCCCTATATACTGACCCCCTATATGCCACTGGGGGCCACCTAGGAAACAGACTCAGGCCCAGCTGACCTGGGACCTGGCTGCCCAAGGAAGAGTCTATGCTTTTCCATCTTGAGCCTCTGCCTACCATCTCCCATGGCCCACCTACACCAAGCCGGCTCCCACTTCAAGCCTTGAAGACCATCCCCTCATGCTTTGGGGGCAGCAAACAGACTCGGAATCCCTCCAACCCTATCAACACACGCTTCCAGCCCGAAGCTGTCTGAATTACCAGCACCCAGCTCTACCCACAAGCTCGAACTCGGTCGCTTCAGCCAAGTTCTTAGCCTCTCTAGGTAGCTCATAAGGAAAATGGGGAAATAATGACAGCACATTCTTCACAGGATTGTCATGAGGACTAAATTAGTTAATATTTGGAAAGCACTTAGAAAATGCCTAGTAATAGGAAACACTATTAATAGCTACACAGATATGCCACTGTTATAATGAGGAAGGTACCTGAAAGTTGACTGTATATACTACAGAAAGTTCTCTATATGAATGAATCTTTCATATTATTACAGGGGTTGGCAGATATTACAGGGGCCAAATCCAGTTCACAGCCTGTATTTGTAAATATAGTCTTACTGGAACACAGCACACCCATCATTTAAGTATCATCCATGGCAGCGCTCATTCAACAGAGACCCATGGCCCACAAAGTCAAAGACATTCACTGCCTGGCGCTTTACAGAAAGATTACCCATCACTGTGTCATTAGGTTGAATTATATGGAGCTGACAGTATTCAATTATGTTTAATCTACACAATAATTAATTTCACATGGTTCGACTTAGTGTGCTAGACAGGCTAATCACATGTCCTGTCTTACTAAAACGGGAGGGTTGGGTTCTAAATCCAGTGATTCTGATTATAATAAAGTTACACCTATCATTTTTGAGCACCTACCATGTTCAAGGTTTATCCTGAACTTTCACCATACTTCTGCAGGGTAAATATGATTACCAACACTCCCATCCACACACCCACCACCTTTTACAGGAGAAAAAGATTGAGGCTCAGAAGGATGCAAAGTATAAAGCTAGGGCTCAGTCAGGTCTCCAGACCCCACTCCTACCACTGCCCCCACTCAGTGCTGAGGCTCCTGGGAGTGAGATCCATCTCTGATTCCGACAAGAAATGAAAGCACAAAGACATCCCATCTCCCACTTTCTACAGGTCCATCTCCCAGACAGGGCTCGGCCACTGGCTGATGGGGCCCAAATGTCACTTCCCTGTAACCTCAGGACAGGAGAGCGTGAGCCTCAGGCAGGGCTGGGAAGGGGGTGGGGAGCACTTTCGAAAATAATCAAGCTCTCTTTCCAGGACTGGGAGCTATTTTTAGCAGCAGCCTAAATTATGGTTTTCCCCTCTGCTCTGGGAAAGGCAAAGAAAGCAAGAGTCAGCTCTCTCAGCCCCAGTCCCCTCTGTGCAGGCTGCGCTGCTAATTGGGAGATGTAGAAAAGGGGAGAAGGGGAAGGAGAGAAAAGGGTATCTTGCTGGGAAAGCGAAACTAAAAATTCCCCAAAGTGGCATTTCTCTGACATGGGGGTGAATGTGGAAGTCAAGGATTTTCCAATTGGTTTCTCATTTTGAGAAATAAATAGGTTTCTTTGTCTAACTAGGGTAGAAAACAAGCAGATACTAGCTCTCCAAGGCCACGGTCAAGCATCCATCTATCCATCCATCCATCTAACCACCCCCCATCCATCCATCCATCCATCCACCCATCCATACATCCATCCATCCATCCCCCATCCATCCATCCATCCATCTCCCATCCATCCACCCACCCATCCCATCTATCCCATCCATCCCATCTATCCCATCCATCCCATTCATCCTATCTATCTCATCCATCCCATCCATCCATCCATCCCCCCATCCATCCATCCATCCATCCATCCTTCCCCCATCCATCCATCCATCCATCCATTCATCCATCCCATCCCATCCCATCCCATCCCATCCATCCCATCTATCCCATCCATCCCATCTATCCCATCCATCCATGCCCCCATCTATCCATCCATCCCCTATGCATCCATCTATCCCATCCCATCCATCCCAACCATCCATCCATTCTTCCTTCCATCCATCCCATCCATCCATCCATCCCCCATCCATCCATTCATCCATCCATCCATCCCATCCCATCCATCCCATCCATCCATCCATCCTTCCTTCCATCCATCCCATCCATCCATCCATCCATCCACCCCCCTATCCATCCATCCCCCATTCATCCATTCATCCATCCCATCTATCCCATCCATCCATCCATCCATCCATCCATCCCCCATCCATCCATCCATCCATCCATCCCATCTATCCCATCCATCCCATTCATCCTATCTATCTCATCCATCCCATCCATCCCATTCATCCATCCATACCCCCATCCATCCATCCATCCATCCCCCATCCATCCATCCATCCATTCATTCATCCATCCCATCTATCCCATCCATCCCATCCATCCATACCATCTATCCCATCCACCCCATCTATCCCATCCATCCATGCCCCCATCTATCCATCCATCCCTTATCCATCCATCCATCCCCCATCCATCCATCTATTCAACCATCCATCCATCTATCCATCCATCCATCCTTCCTTCCTTCCATCCATCCCATCCATCCATCCATCCATCCATCCATCCCCCAGCCATCCATCCATCCATCCATCCATCCATCCATCCATCCCCCAGCCATCCATCCATCCATCCATCCATCCATCCATCCCCCAGCCATCCATCCATCCATCCTTCCTTCCTTCCTTCCATCCATCCCATCCATCCATCCATCCATCCATCCATCCATCCATCCCCCAGCCATCCATCCATCCCCCAGCCATCCAGCCATCCAGCCATCCTGCCATCCCAAGTGACTGCCAGGTAAAGGGCCATTTCCTGGGCTTTTCAGATGAACCAAACATCATCTATCCTCCCCAGGTTGTTGGGGAAGCACGCGCATAAACAACTAGGCTGCAAGGGAGGGAGGAGGTGCGGCTCCAGGCCGGGGACCACAGGGAGAGAGAGTGACTTCTGGCTGGTGATCTGGAACATTCTCCACAGGAAGTGGCACTGAAGCTGGGTCAAAGAGGAGGAAAGAATATTGACACATGCCAGTAAGGGTCCAAGAAAGCATTCACAACAAAGTATACCAGAGTGTCTGGCATCAGGAAAGGCCCAAGGTGGTGAGGGGTGAAGGGAAGTCATTTTCCCAGGCTGGACGTGGGGCTCAGAGAGGGGCAGTGGGAAACAAGGTTGGGGCAGATAAAGGCAGGTCCAATGCCAGCTGAGGAGCGGGAGCCACTGAAAGATGGGTGGGTGGGTGGTTTGCTGGCTGGTTAGTTGGTTGACTTTTAGTAAAAAGAGAGAGTTTGTGAGACCTGATGAGAGCTGGGATTTGGATGAACAATTCTGGTGACACCATAGTAGGTGGGTTACAGGAGAGATAGACAGAGAGGAAGAGTTAGCAGGCAGCTCTGTGTGTCTAAATAAGAGTCAGTGAGGCCCGGAATGGCCAAGAACAGATAGGAGGGGACAGATGCCAGAGATGTCACGGGGTGTGCCAGCACGTGTATGAGTAAAGGGCTCTGGCATGGCATGCACTGGGCACAGAGAGCAGGACTTGGGCTGCACATGAGAGGGAGTGCCGTGAGCTCTTTGGACAACAGCTGTGAAGTAAAGGAGAAGAAGGAATTTCAGCACCCAAGTGTCTGCTACCCATCAGAGCCAGAGGGGCTCCTGGCCAAGGAGGAACCCCAATACACGTGACCCCAGCACCTCATCTCCTCCTGCTTCTGGCAGCCAGGCCCCTCCTCCGTCACACAGATAAAGGCTGCAGGGAAAAGCAGCCCCAGCTTCTGCTTGTGTGCTCCTGCCTGGTCTCCCCCAGAGCGCCCAGCGTGCTGAGCACTCACACTGTTCCAGGCAGCCGGGGTGGGAGGGGTCCCTACTGGCCACTCCTCCTGGTCCTCTTCTCCCGGGTCCTAGGACAAAGGCATGCTGTCACTCACAGGGGCAGGCCCCCGGGGTCCTGTTAGGGGAGGCTAGCCCTGGGATCCCAGGTGGGACGCTCTGGCCGCCGGCGGTCCTCCCAGGCGCGGTGCCCTCCTTACAGCCCTGCCAGTCCCGTGAGCATCCTGCACGCACACCCGAGAAGGCCCTGCGTGTTTCTCTGGGCCGGGATGGACATAAGTCCTGGGCCACAGGCACATTCCATCTCCCCGGGTGGGCAGAGTAGGGGAAGACGGGGGCTGGGAGAGGGGGAAAGGGATCTGAGCTGACTCCTGGAAGGCAAATGTGATTGAAAACGCAGATCCAGGCTGACCCCTCGCCTGCCCCTCACTTTTGTCCATACAATTTCACCCGTTCATTCATTCTGACAAATATTGGTTGAGTGCCTAAGTACCATGCAAAAAGCTGGAAAAAGATAATAGTAAATGAGTTCAGTTTGGTGGGGCCGGAGACAATTAAGTGAGTAAATGTAATAAAGTGTGGGTATGGTCATGATAGGGAAGTACAAATGTCTGCGTCTGAGGAACATCCGCAGAACTCCATGCTCAATGGGGTCCTGTTCCACCCTGAGCACCCAGCTCATACACAGGGGTTAGAGGGGTATTGTATAATGAGAAATAGTCAGAGAGCTGGAATAATTAGAGATGCCACCAGAGAGTCAGGACCAGACGTCCAACCCAGGGTTCCTAATACTATAAAAGACTGAAAACACCCAAAATACCAAAACATGAGGATTGGTTAATAGGGATTGATTAGATAGACACACACACACACATACACAATTATCTTTAGGTTCCTAGAGTTTAGGGCTATTTTTCTTACACTTTTCCAAATTTTTCCAAATTTCTTAGGATGAGCATTTACTACCTTTCATGAGAAAACAATGCTTTAAGAGAAGAGCAACCATAGGCTAAAAATGAGGAGACCTAGGATTGAGTCCCAACTCTGCCCTAGCAGGCTACCTGAACAAGACAGGAATGACCTTAGACAAGCGAGGAATGACCTTGGACAAAAGAGCACAATTTCTTTGAGCCTCATCTGTAAATAAGCAGGTCAAACCACATGCTCCCTAGACATCCTTCCACCCCTGACACTGGGCTCTGGGCCACAGAACACATGAGGTGCTAAATGCTGCTGGCTGAATGGAACCGCACCCCCTGAGCTTATCATTCATTCACGGTTCATCATTCATTCTTTGGCTCAGTCACTCAACCACTGCTGTTTTAGCGCTCACTCTACACCTGGCACTGCTCTTGGTGGTGTGGATCTAAGGGCAAACTAAACAGACACCGCCTGGCTGGGCCTGGCTCAGCGGTTGAGCATCGACCTAGGATCCAGGCGATCAGGGTTCGATTCCCGGTCAGGGCACATGCCCAGGTTGTGGGCTCGATCCCCAGGGGGTGTGCAGGAGGCAGCCGATCAATGACTCTCTCATCATTGATGTTTCTATCTCTCTCTCTCTCCCACTTCTTTCCTCTCTCTGAAATCAATAAAGATATATTTAAATAAATAAATAAAAAATAAAAATAAACAGAGCAGTTGTCTCCCAAGCTCAGAGTCCCTGTCCACTGCACTTTGCCTTTCATCCCTACGGCCCCATCCTGTTAGTGATTCTGGCCACTTCTCCCCAAATGCTTTGAGGATGTTTGTTTCATCCCCAAACGCCAAGCTGCAAACCTGGTCCAGCTCCACATGGTCTCATGCAGGGACCAGGGCTGACCTCTCATTCCTCCCCTTTCCAGCATCCTGCAAGCAGCTCTTTATGTTTCCAGGAGCACCTGATTCTGCACCCCTTGGTTCAGCATCTCTCAGGGTTCCAAGTCCAAACGGAAAGCCACCTGCTTCGATTTTTAGGCTTGGCCGTTTGGTGGGGCTCACAGATTCCATTCCACCCGAGCCTTGAAGTCAGACCTCCACCCTAAGTGCCGCGGAGAACTCAGAAGACCTGCGACTCTCCCACACTGCCAGAGGGACTGCAAATGGCAAGGCCATTACGGAGAACAGTCTGACCATTTCCTCCATATGATACAGTCATTCCATGCCTGGGTACTTACTCAAGAGAAATGGAAGTGCATGCCCATCCAGAGTCTTACTCATAAATGCACAGCAGCTTTATTTGTAATAGCTCCAAACTGGAAGCAACCCACGTGCCCACAAGCAGGTGAAGCAATAAACAAAGTGTGCAGTGTACGCATATAATAGGAAACTACTCATCAATACAAAGGAATGAACGATTTCTACATGCCACTCGTGGATGGATCTCAAAGTAATTAAAGTGAGAGAAGCCAGAGGGAAAAGGGTACATGTTGTATAATCCCATTGCTAAGATTTGAGAACGTGAGCTAATCTAAAACCAGGTGGGTGTTCCCTGTGGAGCAGGAGGGCGGAAGGGGGGTGGTGAACTATAAAAGGGCACGAGGGGACTCCTGGGGGTGATGGGCACGCTTATGATGGAATCGTTGTGGTGACGGTTTCAGAGGCGCACACATTTGCTAAACTTATCGAATTATGTACTTTAACGACGTAAGGTTTGTTATATATCAATTATAGCTCAATAAATCTGTTAACAACAAACAAAACAGGTCTATTTATAGCTTCTCAATATCAAACCATCAAGGGCTCAGGCCACTGCAACTGGCTCCCTTCTAGAAGATTTCTAATAGCATAAGCTACTCTATGGATTCTAGGAAACCCTATGGGAGTGAGGGGATGTAGAACACGGAATCCCCCCCAGGTCAAGCCTCAGCCCATCTGGTTTCATCTTCTGGGAGGTGGTTGCATCTTCTTGCAGAGTGTATGCTTTATATTAAGCCTGTGGCTAAGCGACTTAGTACTCGTGAGCCTCCTCTCCCTCATGGGCACAAAGACGACATCACCCACCTCCCAGGGCTACCACGAGAGCCAAACGCAGGGCAAAGATTCAGCAGCCAGGAGAGCACCAGGCACATCACAGACCCTCAAACTGAGTTCCCTTCTCCTCTCCCGGCCCCGGGCTGCTCAGAGTGACGGCAGAGGTGCAGGGCCCAGCCCAGGGAAGCGTGAGAGAAGCTGAGGGGCTCCCAGGAGCTGAGTGAGGATGGAGCTAGAGCCCAGTTAAGCACAAAGCAGCACAGACCTGGCTCCATCTGTCTCTGGGGATAGGGCTGAATGACAGCAGCCCAGGGCCTCCGGGTGGGTAAAAATAGGGCACTTGCTGCCTGGATTACAGTCCTGAAATTTGTTAGAGGCAGAGAAGATGGCCAAGGGGATCAAGAATGGGAGCCATGGCATGGAGTTCTCAGGACAAGGCATCAGGAGGGAGGTGGTTTGGGTGGGGTGGGGGAGACAGCTGATCCGTGAACGGTGGACAAGCACGTATGGGAGATGCTCAGTAAATGACCGAGGGAGGGAGGGAGGCAGGAAATTGGTGCAAGTTAGCATGTGAGAGGATGACTGTGGGTGCAGAGGTGTGTGTGTCGGGGTGGTTGCAAGTGGCGTGTGTGTGTATGTCTGTAGTATGATATATAGTGTATGTTTATGTGTGTAGGTGGTATGGTGTGCATATATAGGTGGTATGGGTATGTGTGTGTTCATCTCCAGGAAACAAATACACATAATTCTACTGACTCCCAAGTCTCAGCAGAAAGAGGATCCAGGCAGTTCCTCCAAGTGTATGAGCAGAGGAAATAGCAACATCGCTCAAAATCAGCCCCCACGTCCATTTCCAATCAGCCCACCTGAGTTTATGAAGGCGCCGCCCAAGCTTGACATTCAGAAAGTGTCACTTGGGGATGCCATGTCTCATCGTCACGTTCCCCTGAGCCACACTGGCCTGGGAGCAGAGACCTACTCAAAGGACGCTGGTACCTGCCGTGGGCAGAGACTGAGAATTCAATCTGTCATCTCATTGAATCTCAGGACAACCCAGTGAGGTCGGGATCTTTGACCGATGAGGACACTGAGGTTCAACATCAGGAGAGGACACCCAAACTTGGGCTCTTTCACATAAGACACCCCCTCATTGCAGCCCAGTTTTGATTCAGCTCTGGGCATGTGCATACACGCGCACGTGTGTGTTTCTATGTGTCCAGCAGACGTAACTGGTTTCCCTTGGGTGCATGTTATAATGGGGTGCACACTCCCCCTGCCCCCGCTATTTGAAATTCTTGTGTTGTATTTTATCAGTTTCCCCATCCAGCCTGAGATTAAAAAAAAACAAACAAAAAAACACAAATCCCTGACAGTAATGTGTCTCCGAACTACTCCATGCTCCACACCTCACAAGACAGATATTCAGTACGTTTCCAGAGAAGGGCACTAACTAACATTTACTACCCAGCTAGACTGGCCTCAAACTTGCACACTTTTTATTTCAGTTAATTATCCCAACATCCTGCAGAGATGTATTATGATCTTCATTTTTACATCTAGGGATATTAAGGCTTAGAGAAGATACGCAACTTGGCCAGGTTAGTCAAGTTCATGAAACACACGAGCCACAGTCTGAGCAGTTCCAGGGCTCAGCCAGCCTCCCCCCTGCAGAGGCGACAGCGGGTACATGTCAGAGCCCCACGGCAGGGCAGCCCTCTGCAGGGCCCCTCCCTCCCCCACACCCCACCCAGGGCTCAAGGAACAGCCCAGCACTAGCACAGAGAAATCCTCCCCCAGACAGACAGCAGCGGCCCTGTCATCTCACCCACACACCGAGTCACAGCGAAGTCCGGGCCGTCCCATCCTCGGGGCCAGCCTCCCAGGCCTGTGGGCTGGGTGCCTTCAGAAGGACCCCCGCTTGGTTTCAGGCTCTGCTGCGACGTCTTGAAATCTTTAATACTCTTTGAATGAGGAGCCCTGCATTTCCATGTTGCACTGGGCCCCGCAAACCACGCAGCTGACACTGCCCATCTTCCCCGGCAGCCAGCGCAGGCACTTTCCCAGGAAGAGCAGCCCCGCCAGCCACTCCCTGTGTGTTTCCAAAAATGTGACCCGCAGTCCCGGAATGGTCAGGGCAGAATAGAGACCAGTTACTTTAATCTGGGGTGGCTTCCTGCCCGAATGGCTCGCTGGGCAACTCAGTAGCTGCTGGGCCGCTTCCGCCCTGACCTCTCCTCCTGCCCCTCCTCGCCCGCCACCCTCACTCACTCCTCCCGCGAAGCCCCGGCCGCAGGAGGGACTGAAATTCCTAGAGGGCAGGGCACTTTCGCTTTTATCTCCAGCTCCTCCCACAGGGCTTTTTCCACAGACAGCAGGAACTTGATAAGAGCCGTGGATTAAATCGATGGCAATGTTTCCTGAATTCTTGACTCTATCAGTTATAACACATATCGCAAAGACTGGAGAGTAAAAGCAACTGGGTAGTAAAAACAAGAGGATGTGTTCACTTTGAAATAAAGTAAAGACTGTCTCTGCTCGTCCTACATTTGGGTTCCCAACATTATCCCCCACCCGTGCCCAGGCCCACGCCCACGCCCAGGCCCACCTCTGCCTCCTCTCATTCCGTGTAGATCTTAGCTTCTCCAAACAGCCTTCCTGGACACTGAATTCTCCTAATCCACCTAATCCACCTGAATTCTCCCAAATAAACTCAGAGCACTTGTGTCTTCCTTTTCCTAGGACACCTCCTCAGTTACTACTTCATTACACTTTACATTACTTCTTGTATTAATGTATATTTTATATTTCAATGAAGTAAAATGAATAGCCTCGGGGCCCCATGAGGACAGTTCCTGGCAGAGAGCCACGTACCCAGCAGGCCATCTAATGGCAGTGGGTGTGGGTGGGGGAGAGAGGGGAAAGTTAAGTCCCCAGAAATAAATCTTTACGGCAAACCCACTGAACTCAGGGCCGTCACCTCTTCTCTTCTTTGAAGTCCACTGGAGGTCAAAGGCATCCAGACCTCGGCCAGACACCCTCGAGAGGCGTCTCAAGTGACAGGGTAGGAGGCAAGGCATGCTCCTCTACGAGCTGGCACAGCCAACTCAGGTCTCGGCATTCCCAGGCAAATCCGGGACACTTGCGTTTCTGTCTGTTCCTACCTCCCTCCTCCTTACTGCAAACAAGAGACATGTTGCAGGTAAAAGACATAAGATTGACTTTTCCTTTCGGTTGCTCCTTCCGAGGGAAATGGGGCCCAATCTCCAGGACAACAGACTGCAGAGCTGGGGTTTCCTCTGGGAGCCAGGGCTGGCCGTCCCCGGTAGTCCCAAGGCCTGGGAGCAGGCCCTGCACGGATGCTCCCATTTCTAAATCCTTCCTTTGACCCTGACTTCCCTGCAAGCTCCCCTCAGTTCTCGGCATTAAAGGGCTTTCTCTACCCAGCAGGGCACCTCATTTTCTCCCTCTCATGTGCCTCCTCGGTGCCCAATAATTACGGCCCTGACCCACCCTGCCCTGGCATCTGCGCTTCTGGGCATCATTTTTTTTTTTAAATCTTTATTGTTGAAAGTATTACAGATGTTCCCCCTTTTCCCCCATTGATCCCCTCCACCCCGCATCCACCCAGGAGCCTCCGGGCCTTCTCCACACTATTGTCTGTGCCCATGGATCATACATACATGCATCTAAGTTCTCTGATTCTTCTCCCCCCAACCCCCACCCCCACCTTCCCTCTGAGATCCCTCAGTCTGTTCCATGCTTCTATGTCTCTGGATCTATTTTGTTCATCGGTTTATTTTGTTCATTAGATTCCACACATAAGTGAGATCATGTGGTACTTGTCTTTCCCTGCCTGGCTTATTTCACTTTATAATACTCTCCAGGTCCCTCCATGCTGTCCCAAAGGGTAAGAGATCCTTCTTCTTTACAGCTGCGTAGTATTCCATGGTGTGAATGTCCCACAGCTTTTCTATCCACTCATCTACTGATGGGCACTTGGGCTGTTTCCAGGTCTTAGCTATTGTAAATTGCGCTGCTCTGAACATAGGGGTGCATAAGTTCTTTGTGATTGGTGTTTCAGGTTCCTTAGGATATATTTCTAGGAGTGGAATCACTGGGTCAAATGGCAGTTCCATTTTTAATCTTTTGATGAAACTCCATACTGCTTTCCATAGTGGCTGCCCCAGTCTGCATTCCCACCAGCAGTGTACTAGGGTTCCCCTTTCTCCACACCCTCGCCAGCACTTGTAGTTTGTTGATGGCAGCCATTCTTTAATGAGGTGTGAGGTGACATCTCATTGTCGTTTAATTTGCATCTCCCTGACGATTAGCGATGTTGAGCATTTTTTCATATGTCTCTTGACCATCTGTATGTCCTCTTTGGAGAAGTGTCTATTCAGGTCCTTTGCCCATTTTTTTAATTGGATTGTTTGTCTTCCTTTTGTTAAGTTGTATGAGTTCCTTATCTATTTTGGAAATTAACCCCTTAACAGATGTATCATGGGCAAATACATTCTCCCATACAGTGGGCTCCCTTTTCATGTTGTTGATGGTTTCTTTTGCTGTGCAGAAGCTTTTTTCCTTCCACCCTGTCACCCCTCCAGAGACTATTTTCTTAGTCTCCCTCTTCACAGTGTTTCAGAACAATGGGAAATCCCACCCAGCTGTCCCGATGCTCCAAGCTCCCTCTTCCTCTTTGATTTCAACCAGGTGGTTCCCTCTGCCGGGTGCAGCCTCTCCCTGCCCCTCCCCACTCTCCTGTCCACTCACCTGGCAAGACACACCCCTTCTCCACGGGTGCGGGCTGGGCACCCCTCCTTAGCAGCCGGCCTTCATCCCGTCATCAAACATCAGACAGCGCTGCTGCTATTGCTTCCTGAATTACAGTCACTCTCACTGGACTGTGACCTTCCTGAGGTTGGGGATGGTGTCGCAGAGGTCAGCAGTAAACCTGTGTCCAACACAGAGCCCGGGACCTGGCAGATGTGCCCAGGGCTCTGCCAAAGCGCACGTCTCAGACCTTTCTCCCTCCAAGCACAATGTCCATCATCACATTTCAGATTAACTGAGGAAAGCTCACTCCAAATCCTCCTTCCCCCCTCTAGCTCCATCTGTCCAACTATCCGCATTTCTGTTCACATGTGCTCACACAACTCCCAACCTCCTCTCACACCGACGCCACCTCCTTCCCGTCCAGACCACCCTGCTTTTCGCTGTGAATGACACAGTGCTGAGGTTCCAAATTACAGAACCACCACGAACGCTTCCTTTGTCTCGAGTGCTGCTATGTGGCAGGCGTTTTACGTGTATTATCTCTTTTATTCTCACAACAATCCTTCAGAAGTGGGTCTTAGCATCCTGGCTTTACTGATGAGGAAACTGAGGCTCCAAGAAGCCAGTGACTTGCCCAAAGTCAAGAGCACATAACAGACCGAGCTGGGATCAGAGGCAGGTTCTGCCGGGCTGTCTAAAGCCCTCGCTTCTCCCCTCCCCCAGCACACACTCCGTTCTCTCCATGACTTTCTAAATTAATAACCCAATCAGCTTCCACGCCCAGTCGACTCCATCAGAAATGCCTCCTGTGGGGGCCCTCTGCCCGTGTGGACACTCAGGCCCCACGCAGACACATGGGGCAGGGCCGTGTGGTCACAGCGGCGGGGCTGGACAAGGCTCCTGCCTGTCTGCCTGGCGGTGTGACCTGGCCTCGTGCTCCCTCGTGAGCTGGGATGTGCTCCGAGCTGGGAACAGTGTCTTCGAGGCACTTCCCTTTTTCACCGGTTAGGTCAACCTCCAGCCCAGGTGAGGCTGACCCCTTTCCCCTGGGCTCCATGTGCACCCCGCTCACTCCTCCTCTTAGCCTCAGGCCAAACCCCTCTATATACCTGCTCGGATCCTATCCTGGGTTCCCAGCTCCCTTCCCTCAATTCAGCTCCTCACTCCCCCACTCAGCAGCAAATCCCCAACAGGGGATCATGCAGATTCCAGGGCCCCGCTCCCAGAGTTCCCGGTCAGCAGGTCTCCAGTAAGGACCCGGGAATCTGCATTTTGATGAGTTCTGTGGGTCTTCACATAACACTTTCCTCTTCTTGCTTGAGGTCAGGACCGGTTCAGAAACAGACATGTGAAGCACACGGATGGAGGTCGCCTGATCAGCAGGGTCCTGAGGAAGCTGAGGGAGTGTGCAGCTTTACATCTCCTGCCAAACAGACTTCCTACTTAATACCCCACTCACGAGAGAGGCCAGCGATCGGCATGGGAAGGCGGCCATGGACCTCCCTGTCCCAAGTGACTGGGACACAGGTGGATTAATTCGCCATCAGCTCTCTTCCCTCCTCCTTGGCCAGCATCTGTGCCCACCTTCCCCTCAGTTTGCCCCTCCTTCCCAGAGTTGTGATCAAGTCCCCCAGGTTCTCACCCCTGCCTGCACAGGAACATCACGAAAACTATCAATGCCCAGATCCAAAGCAGAACCAATTACGCTAGGTGGGCACGGGGGAGCCACCAGGGTGAGCAGCTCATCCAGGCTCGCCCAGGATCGTCCTGGTTTTAATAAAGTCCCACATCCCAGAGAACCCCTCAATCCCGGGGACAACTGGAACAGTTCACCCTACTGGGCTCTAGCATTTGTAAATCTCTCCAGATGATTCTAATTTTTAGCCAAGCTTGCAAAACATGGGACTACATGCGGGTCAAGAGGTGCGCCTCCCCATTGGCCAACCCCCCCAGGCATTCCCTGAAGCCTGAGCTCACCTGCCTTTGGTTTTTGTTTAGCTCAGGTTATGTCAACATGTGTCCCTAGACCAGCAGCGTCAACATCACCAGGGACAGCATTTAAAAAAAAAAAAGGTAGAGCCAATTCTAAATAACGTTCTCTTGTCTCAGCTACAGATGGATCCTTTTTGAATCCTTACCAACAGGCATCCACATGTACTGACCCGAGAGAAGTGGGGATTAAGGATGAACTGCCTGTCAGACAGAAGCTTGGTGGTGAGGGTGGTGCGAGGCTGAGAGGCCAGTCCCCAGGGAGGTGCTCAGAGGGGGCTTGGTTTTGATTCAGAAGCAACAAACTGACCACCACTAATAATATGCTGGCTGGTTTCTGCCATCTCATTAAGTTCAACACTGACTCCATCTGTGGGGGCTCTGTGGGTCCACACATAACACTTTCCTCTTCTTGCTCAAGGTCAGGACCAGTTCAGAAACAGACACGTGAAGCACACGGATGGAGGTCACCTGATCAGCAGGGTCCTGATGAAGCTGAGGGAGTGTGCGGCTTTACATCTCCTGCCAAACGGACTTCCTAGTTAATACCCCACTCACGAGAGAGGCCAGCTCCCATCCCAGTGATCGGCACGGGGGGGGGGGGGGGTGGCCGTGGACCTCCCCATAGAAGCAGGCTCCTGACCTCACCACCCAGAGCTGGCCAGAGGCACCCGCCCTGCAGGTGGCAGATCCCAGAGAGAAGGAGGGAGTGTTGAAGTGTTGGCAGGCCCGGCTCATAGCTTCTTCCATAGTCACTGTTAGAGCCGCCTCGCCTCTTCCCGTGGGGGCGTGATGGGGAGGGAGAGGCCTGCAAGTGAGCAGCCAGGGTTCTCCACCCGATGCACAGCACAACCACTCAGGCCCTGATCCCACCCCCAGCGACGCTGACCTGGTCTGGAGAGGTAGCTGGCACTGAGAGTTTGTAAAAGTTCCCCAGGTGACACTAAGGTGCCATCGAGATCAAGTAACCACTCTTGGGAGAGCCTCTCCTGGAAACACAGACCCGGGATGTTCCTCTGTAAGGCTGGGGTTGCACCTATTCCACAACCAGGGAGTCAGGCAGATCTGGGTTCGAGCCGAGGCTTTGCCACCACCTAGCAGGGGGGCCTTGCCTGGCGCACTCAACCTCTCTGAGGCTCAGTTGCTTCATTTGTCAAGTAGGGGTCACAGAGGTAATGAGCTCATGTGTTCCTTGCGAGTTGAACGAAGACATGCAAAGTGCCCGGCGTGGTGCATGGTGCACAGTAGGGAGGGGAGAAGTTGTAGGTGTTGGTTATTATTTGTAGACGTTGTTATTTAGGGAAGGCTTCTTTGCAAAGACTGGGAGGAGGTTTTGGAAACAGGCAAGAACACAAGGGGAGAGTGAGCCAAGTACTGCAGGATGCAGAGAGGGGAGCCAGTGCACAGATGTGGGGACAACTGGATTGTGTGCGGGGGGGGGGGGCGGTGTCTGCTGCAGATCTGGCTGAGAGAGGGGCTGCGATTCAGTCACCCGAGACAGAGCTGCCTTCTCTCCAAACTCCCAGTTTGCTTCCCCTCCTCTCCTTCTCCCTGGGCCACTCTCCACATGCCTCTGTCCAGACTCATTTGTTAGAACTGCCCAACCCCCCCCACCCCCCCCCCCCGCCACACCTCCACCCCTGCTCTAGGGACTCAAGGAATCTTAGCAATGTGTCCAACTCTAAGTGCTGGAGGAAAAGCAGCAAAATAAAAGCAAAAAGCCTCCGTCTAGGCCTGTGAGTGCGTATGACTCCCCAGTCTTCCTCTCCCACAAGTGATGGCCATTCTCAGCCAGCATCCGGTTAGAAGTATCCACACCAAGAGAGGCACCAACAGCCTGCCCCCCCGACCCAACCATTGGCAAAGCCCCCTTTGCCAATGCCTGTCCCTTCCCTCTGTCGTAACTGGACTCAACACCTATCTCCCAAGTCGCCCCCGATGAACTGCGCTAGGCTGCCAGGGGGCCTTGCTCCGCAGGCGCAGCCGTTCATTCATCTGCTCACCCCTCAAATGCTCGCTGAGCGTCCGTTCTGCGAGCCGGCACCTGCAGGCGGCAGCCCGCCTCCCGCAGGCTGAGGCGGACAGCAGCCGATTCGAGGCTCACGCGGTCCTAAGGGGAAATGGGGCCCCTTCTCACGCTCTTCAAGTGTTCTCCTTTCTAACATGGGAAGAGACCTGCCAGGCACTGGTGAGATGTGGCCAAATCCTCCTCCTGTTTTGCACGCACAAAACACTTCGAAGAAAGCACACCCATGTCAGGCGCGGATAACACACCTCACGTTGCTTTCTGTCCCGCAGACTTGAGACACTTGCCTGAGCCTCGAGTGCATGTTGCATGTTGTCTTCTGTAAAACCTGACGCCTAAGCCTGGCATCTTAGCTTACTGACCATCCTAACTAACACTGACCTGCTTGGATGTGCCCAGCACTGGAGATGCAGAGGGGACTAAGATATACTCCTGAGCACCTAGAAGTCACAGTCTCGTGGGAGAGCCAAGCGCATAGTCACACACAATATGGGAAGCAAACAGGTTAAGACGCGATGTGAGTAGGAAGAGGCGTCCGATACAGCCTGGCTGTTGACAAGCAGGGCACAGGGAAGGCTTTCTGAAGAAGGCAACTCCAGAGCTCAGTCTTACAAAAGAGAAGCAGTAAGTCTAAAATCAATCCTGTGCATTGGCTTGATTCCTGGCATTTCAGGTCAACTAAATCACTTCTCACCGACTCTGCTCCCTTCCCTGCCCCTCCATCGCAGAATGCCCAGGTCATCGGGGCGTGTGGAAAAATTAATCCATGTGCACATGGTGTGACTGGGTGTAGATTTCCAACCCCTCATTTTATTTAGTTAATATTGTAACACCAAAAACACGATCCTAATTATGTAATAAAAGCTAAAAATATAAAGCAAGAGTTTAGACCCCCTGGCTATTTTTAGGTGGTGACCGGATACCCCCTTAGCCTTTCAACTCCAGAGCAACTGAAGACCAGAGCTGAGTTTTCAAATGTTGCACCATGGTCCTTAACAGCTGGAGAGCAGCTCCTGGCAGACAGAGAAGGGCAGGGCTTGGGCCCGCTGGAGAGCGCGAGGCAGGGCCGTGCCAGGCTCTGCGGAGAGGCGTGCCGGCGGCGGGTCCCAGGCCGCCTCAGAGAAGCAGGGGCAGGAGGAGCCTGTCACACCACACTCCTTGTCAAGCAAGTCATCCGAACAGCTACGAAAATCACTGTTCGTGTCAAGATTGCACGAGACCAGAAGATGTAGGCCTTCGCGTACACATGGGTGGGAAAGGATTTGGAGACCAACAGCCCCTTGCTGACACGGAGCGAGATTTCCTGGGCGTGAGGGGTCTGCCCTGATTTTGACCCCTGGGTGAGTCCACTGAAGCCAATCCCCTTCACACATTATTCAAAGGGCCACATTTTATGCCACTGAGTGGAAGCCAAAGCACGCGCACCCCAAGGCTCCTTTCTGAGAGGCAGCAAACGCCTCAGGAGTAGGATGCGGTCAAGAATGGAGAATTTTTAGCTTCGAAACTGGGCTCTGCCACTAACTATCTGCAAGACTTTGGGAAAGTTACTTCACTTCTTTTAGTCTTTCCTTCTTCCTTGGTAAATGGAGACAGTGACAGGACACACCTCACACTGTAGCCCTGAGAAGTGACAATGCAGGGATAATGCTACATAGTGTTTGATGTCCGGTACAGAGCATTTTACAAGAAAAATATTTAAAGTATTTCCCAATACATTTTGCCTCTGGGAAATCCAGATGTTTATGTTTTTCCCTTCTTTTCTCCAGTGCCCTCCTAATGTAAGAGATAAGCTGTGATCTATTTTCCCTGGGCAAAGAAGCCCCCAGAACAAAACGGTCCATAGAACAGGGAACAGCTGCATTTTCTCTAGACAGGACAAGGGAACAGAAAACCTGTCCAGGACTAGAAGAAAGAGGAAGTAAGTGGTCAGGACTTCATTCCCTTACCCACCTGTAGGGCAAGGGGGGACATCACTAGAAACAGCCAAATGACTTGGAGAGTCCTAGAACAGGGACACACACCTGGGAAAAAGCCACCCCCTTTGGAGAAGCCTGGCCTTCAGCCGGGCTCACAGCAACACGGCTGTGAGGGGGGCAGGTGACTTCCTCAGAGAAGTCACCTGGGGGCTACCCTCAAGCCCACCCATCTACAGCCCTCACATCCAGGCCACAGCTGGACACTCAGGCTCTCCAGAGGCAGGTGGGTGACCCAGGAGGGCCAGGGGGCCTGAGGAAGCCACAGGCTTCAGCAGCCGGTGCCAGGGCTCCCCTCAAAAGCGCCAGAGACAGGACAGACCTCGCCCCTAAGTGGATTTCAGCACAGGGCCCAAGAAGCAGAGGGAACTCAGCGCACATCAGAGATCAGCAGGGACACCAGGGCTCCAAGGCCCTCTTGGTAGCCTGGATAATACTGGGGGTTCCTGGCCACCAGCCCACATGGGGAGGAGGGCCCCAGGGAGGTGATGCCCTCACAGAGAGTCTGCATTGTGACTTGACTAGACCGTGGTCCAAAACCACTGTCTCATCAGAAGAGACTAAAGCACCTTCATTTATCAAGCTGAGATTTTTATTGCAGGTTATCAATTATAGGAGACAATAACTTTCTTCTGCATATGTGAGTTGTAATATGTACATTTCCACCATCCATTTCAGTAAGTCTTCCATAAATATTAGCTATTATCATCACTACCACCACCATCATCACCATCATCATCACTAAGTAGATTATTCTCAGATTGCCACAGAGGGAGGGACAGAGCAAGAAATAGTCTTACTTGTCCCAGATCTGAGTCCTGGGAGGGCTCAGGAAGGCTGGTGGGGAAGGCGGGGAGGGGAGGGGAGAGATGCAGCCTTTGGGACTCACCTGAGTTTTACTCTCACCTATTTGTACTCTCTGCAAACCTAGTCAAGCCCTCCCCTTTCATCTGGGTTTATCTCTAACTCTTCTGCCAATTCCTCTGCCCTTTCCTCACCAAGGGGGCTTCAAGGAGGGAGCGCCAGTTCCCCTGCCCCCAGGGGGCTGCAGAGGAGACAGTGCCAGTTCACCTGCCCCCAAGCACCTGCCTGGCCTGCTCAGGTGGGGTCCTGGCAGTAAGCACAGTGGTTAAGAGCCAGAACTGGGGAGTGAGACCACCTGCGTGAGGATCCCAGCACTGCTTCTCATCTGCTGTCTTCTTTGGCAAGTTACTTTACCTCCCTGTGCCTCAGTTTCTCCATATGAAAATGAGATCAATAATAGTAATCTGCCTCATAAGGTACCTGTGGGGATTAAATGAGTGGTTCAGGTACAGTGATCGGGGAGTGCCTGGCCCCTAGTGAGCACTGTGTAAGTGTTCATAACTGCACACCTCTTCAGTGCCGTCTTCCGTGATTACTTAAAACCACCTTCTCCCCACACCGTCTACCTTCCTCCTCCCTCCCATTCCCACATAGACTTATCACCATGAGATGCTATATACTTTACTTTTTATGTCACCTTTCTCTCCCACTAGAATGTAAGCTCCATGAGACAATGTGTCCATCATTCACAGCTATATCCACAGTGCCTAGAATCACGGCCTCGAACATAGTAGGCCCTTGTAATAAAGAATAAATACAGGAAACTTTACTCACCAACTGTATAAATTTAAGTAGATTATGTAACTTCGTGTGCCTCAGTTTCCTGATCTGGAAAATGGGGTGGTGCCCACGTTCTCAAGATTGATGTGAGGATTAAATGAGACAGCCCTTGGTGTGTGGTCGATGGATGCTGGCTGATCTGGGGTCACCAGGCTGGGCCTGACTCAGGCAGGGCCTGCAATGGTTAATCCCTGGCACTACCCCCCGCCCCCCCCATGCAAGGCAAGGCTGGGTTGCAGGGCCCCTGGCAGCTGTCCAGGTGGAGGACAAATGTCAGAGGTGGGTGCCTGACCTCATACGGGGTCTTGGCCCGGGCAGCTGGAATCTCTCCCCACCCTCTCCTGCTGAGAGGCGCAGCCTGGGCCTGGAGCACTTGGGAGCTAGTGCAGGAGCTGAGCGGTGGGAACCTCCACCCGCCTGGGTCCCACGCCACATCCTGGCCTTGGGGGAGGTGGGCCCAAAGCCTGGACTTGCTTCCCAGCCATTCCCAGGCGGCCTGCTCTCCTGCTGGCCCAGCTGGGCTGGCTGAGCCCGAGGGCTACAGGGACAGGACTGTCCCTTAGCATGGAGTTGCCCTCACCCACAAACAGGAAGGCGCAGGCCTTGGCACAGGAGGGTCTGCACTCTGAGCCCAGCTCTGTCAGCCTGAAGCCCACCGCCCTCCCAGCCTGGGTGAGGGGGCACATTCAAAGGCAAATGAGACTCCTGAAGCCAGGTCCTCAGAGGACGCCAGGAGAACTGACTCCAATGATGACCACCTCCCATTTCTGATTTCTCACAGCCCTTTGGTTTCCCAGCCGCTTCCCCAAGAGCCCATCAATCCCTCCATGGCCGCCCCAGGAAGAGACAGAAAGACAGACGCACCATGAATGGGAAAGATGAATAAATGAAGCCCGGCCTTGCCCCGGCGGATTGACTCTTCCCACAGTGGTGCGTGGAGTCTCAGTCTGGGCCAGGCACGCACGCCGATGCGACCGTTAATAAAGCCCAGGCCTGATGGAAACATCCTCGGGCGGGGGAGGGGGACGGCTGGGGAGCTGGTCAAGGAGCCCAGGGAGGGGCAGAGCTGCCCAGGGCACGATGATCCCCCTCACCACGGGCCGGGTCAGGGCCGCTCTGGGGCACACTGGCCTGAGCTGCCATCCTCTCGGTGCTCAGGGACTCTCCCTAGGAGGTGAGCCCTCCGAGGGGAGGAACGTGGTCAGTCTGCAGCCCCTGAGCTGGAACAGAAGCGGACACACGTGGGAGGCGCTCGGCAAACGTGCCTGACCGCGCCGTGGGCGAATGCGCTCCCCAAGGCTGAGGCCCCGCGGCCCCGAGGGCCCCTTGCTCTCCTCGGATCGCACTGGCGCTCACGAACATGTTAGTGCCCAGCTTCCCCTTGCTGAGTATAAACAGCTTCACACGTTATAACTCTCCAACTGGGGCCAGACCAGGCGTCTCCTCAGCCTCCAACACAGGCGTCCTTTGCGGGAATAAACAGCGGGGCTCTGTCTGTCCCCCAAAGTGCCGCCAGCCCCCCGCACACAGCCATACTCCTTCCCTCAGCCTGGGCAGGGCCGCGAGAGTCCGGCAGGTTCTTAGGGCTTGGTGTTAAGGACAGGACGCTGCTGCCCCTCACAGCCAGTCCAGGGCACACGCTGAGCCCACCCGCGCGGCTCCGCAGCCCCATGGGGCACACGCACAAGGAGGGGGCGCCCTGAGTGCTCTGGGCGGACACCACCGTGAAACTGGCCCTGGGAGGCGCTGGGTAAATGACGCGACCACCAGCCGCGCTTGCTTCCTTCTCAGTGGGAGATTAGCAAGCACAGGTTCCCCTGGGTTGGTGGCATGCATTCATGTATTCACTCACTGAGCCAATATTTAATACAGACCTACTGTGTGCTAGGCCCTACCTCTGGAACGCACGCGGAGCCCTCAGATCCCTGTGTTCGGGGAGTCCCTAGACCAGTTTGAGCGAGCAGAGCGGTGGTTTCTCCGCTGTGCTGAGGGCCGCAGAGGGGCAGGTCTGCGGGGGGGGGGGGGGGGGGGCTCACCTTCCTGACACTGGGGGCGGATGGGTGGAAGAGGGGCTGGAGAAACTATCAGAAGTGGCTGTGTTTGGACTGAGCTCGGACAGAGGGAAGGTGAACAGACTGAGGCTGGGCACGCAGGGTGGGCTTGGGCTTGCCCAGTGCAGCAGCTGCAACCCAAGAAGTAACCCAGGGCTCGGTCAGCAAGGGGACCACCCTGGGATCTGAAAGTAGGTTTGGGATTTCCCAGATTCCCCTTCGGCCCATTTAGAGAATCCACTCTCAGACCAAGGAGGTCAAAGGGAAGCACCCTTCACAGAGACGGAGGTCCATCCCCCAAGTCCACAAGCACAGGGGAGCCTCCGTGGACCCCACTGGGAGAGCCAAAGTGTGAGGGCCGCTGTTCTCTGGGGCAAGTGAGCACCACCCCACAGCTCAGAGGAAAAATCTGACTGCGAAACGCTCCCTTCTCCGCTCCTGGGTGGCTGCACCCCCACCCTCTGCCTGTGTGTGAATGAACTCAGTCCTCTCTCTGCCTGCCCTGCAGGATGTGGAGAGCAGAAGTGACTGTCCTTATAGGGGACAAAACTGAGGCCTGAGAAGCAAGGCCATGACCCCAGGGCCCAAGCACACTCACCACAGACCATGTCTCGAGCCCCACCCTTGAACCCTCAGCACAGAGCTCTTCCTCCCCAACAGAGAACAGCCCTGAACAAACCCTGCTTTGGTGCTTGGTTTCCCCTTACATAGTTTCTACTAAAGATATGTATATAGTAAAATCAACAACTACAAAAACGTAATACGAAAAAAACTCTACAAAAATCTTGGCCGAGATTTATTAGTGAAAGGTCCCTACATACTGAGTCCTGCCAGGGCCCAAGCTACACACCCTCTCTCTGATGATGATGATGTTCCCTAATAGTTCAGAAACACATTCACAACCTCTCCTGGTCTTCACTTCACATATTCTACTTGAAGCCTGGAGATACTTAGAAATCCTGTTTTAAAAGAGAAAAGTGCTCCCAGCGGTCAGTCCATAGGTTCTGAGCTGCCGAGCTGAAGTTACAGACTCCCGTGACTGCGCATGGGATCATCACTATTTGCCTTCCATTACCATGCCTGTCCGTGGTCCACACCCGACTTTTATGTATACTCCCCTTGAGTTTTGTGTGCAGATGTTCCTAAGACGAAGTGAGAAAAATGAGCAGCAGAAGCAAAAGCAAGGGACTTGGGGATTTTAGGAGGATCAGGTGGCATTTGGGATACGTTTTCCAGGAAAGAAGCGCTATTGGTCATACCAGCTACACTACTCAAGGGTTCTGTTGAAAATGCAGAGAGAGGGAGAGAGAAGATTCAAGATTCCGCAAAGAGCCCAATGACATCTCGCCTGCTGCAGAGCCAGCACCACAGGGATGCTCACCTTCTGAGGCCTGCTTTCCTTTCCGAGAATGGCCCCGCTCCTGGCAGAATGAGGCTCTGTGCTGTGAGTGATGGGGACGCGGCGGTGCTATATAGAAGGCAGGAAGCTCTGAGATTCCCAGGGGGATAAGGGGAGGGCTCTCCAAAGTCAAAAAATATCTGACACCAACTGCCAGTTGTTTGGACTTGTTACACCAGATGCGGAGAACTGGCCCCATAACCACTTCCTCCCCAGGCCTCGCCTCCCCCCGCTGGGCAGAGCTAATCACGGCTTTGTTACGTCTCCCCAGTATCTTCAAAGGCAGCTAGATACGGGGCCAGCAGGCAGAAGCTGGACCAAGATAGGTGTCTGATGGGGAAGGAAACCAGGTTCCCTGAGCCAGGCCTGGTATATGCCTCATCCAATATTTACCAACACCTATGCCTTTGGGACACATATAAAATGTGAGCTTCCTTCCCACTTCCTATTGGAAACTGGAGGTTTTCAAAGGCCAAATCATTTGTCTTGGACCAGAGAGCAGTCGTAGAGCAGGACTGGATTTCTCTCCTACCGCATTCTGCCCAAGAGGTGCCAGGACCACTGTGTGCGGTGTTCAGGATGTGACCTGCAAGAGGAGCCCACTACCAAGGGGATGCTCGAAGCCACCCTGCCCGCAGGGCATGCACACCTGGGAGGAAATGCACCGGCCAGACATTCAAACAGCACCTGTGTGCACCTGTGCTCCTGCAACTCCCAGAGGCCCAGTTCCCACCTGCCCAATGACACCATGCCGGGCACTGTTGTTGGCGGAGCCCCAGCATCTTCTCCCAGGCTCCACAGGGAGAGCGTGGGCAGGGGACACAGTGGCTGGGCTGCTTCGACAGCAACATGGTAGCTACTATTCCCTGAAGGAGTAACACCCTTCTCAAATCCGCACCGAGGCTCTGCAGGGGTGAGCAGCATCCCTGACCGGGCTCCTCCTTGGCAGGCAGCCCAGGCCCCACCTGAAGCCATCCCCACGCCACCTCTCACTGTCCTCAGTGGCCAGGGAGTTAGAATCGCCTGGTTTCCAAGAAGCAGGCTGGCAAAGCCAAGCGCCCTGCATCCCGCTCTCCGATTCTCACCCAGCTGACCACACTCCGCCTCCCACCTGTTCAGAAAATGCCCTGGAAGGGAAGGAGCAGAAATTCATGCTGACACGAAGCCTCTGTCCTGAATCTGCAGGGATGCTGGGCTTGTTTTCTTAATTCACTGAAAATGCTAACACGGGAGCCCGGGAGCTGGCAGGGGCCTGGCCTTCGGCAGCAGCTAGGGGAAATTCTTGCTCTGAAACCTGGATCTCTGAGCTCCCTTCAAGCCCTGCGCGAGATGTCCAAACAAGCAGGGCACCGGGTCACGGACCACGGATCACAGATCACGGGCAGGCTCAGGTTACGGGGCCAGTGATGGATTTAGCTACAAGGACGCTTCAAGGCCAGACACCTGACAAGACCTTGATTTCCCAGAATGGCCCAGCTAGACCCTGATTGCCGCTTGCTGCAGTGGGGACTGGGCGGGGGGGCCAGTCCTGGTGTCTGTGCCAACACCACCTCCTGAGGGCCTCCTGCCCGGCAGGCTGGCGCTGGGCGTGGGTGTGGGCTTGGCAGAGATGGCCAAGTCCTGTTGACCCCTGCCCTTGAGGAGATGGGTTAGAAGCGAACCACTGAACTGTAGCACATGAAGGGTCACTGCGGAGGCAAGTACTAAGCGACACTCACAGAGGAGAGGGAAGCCCACTGTTGGCAAGGGCTGAGGAATGACGGGTCCTGGCAGGACACGGAGAGGCAGCACCTAACGTGGACAGGGAGTCAGGGTCTCCCGAGTAGAGGGATGGTGAGAGGGAGCAGAGGGCGTGCTGGGCAAAGGGGACAGCACAGCCAGGGCCAGGAGGCGTGGAGGAGAGATGTTCAAAGAGGGCAGGGGGCGGGGGGAGGAGAGCGGGGCTTTCGGAGGCAAGAGAGGGGCTTGGTACAGAAGATGCACGGAGATGCAGGAGGGGCGGGCCCGTCATGTTAAGGAGTCCAGCAGGCCAGGCCCTGGGGACCTAGCCTTTCCCCAGCAGAGGCTAACTGCATCCGGGTCACAGGCTGCCAAATCTGGCCCCCTGCCAGAGGGCGTAACTATAGTTTCGCTGGAGCACAGCCACGCCCACCATTTGCCCATTGCCTAGAGCTCCTCTTGAGTTGAGTGGCAAGACTGTGTGGTCCCCACAGCCCACATAGTAACTCAGGACCTTTACAGAAAACATTTCCCGACTCTTAACATAGAAGATGCACAGGAGTGGAGGGGGGTCTGGGGGAAGAAAGGCCAGGATGACTGCGCAGGCTCCAGGTGAGGGACAGTGACCAGAAAGTGCAGATGCACTGGAGCAGTACCCAAAGGTAGGTGTGACTACAAGGTGCCTCATGCAAGACCCAAACCTCAGCAGGAGGAGAGCGACAGGAGGTAGCAGGAGGTGGGAGAGGAAGAACAGGAGGTCTGGGTCCTGGGTCTCCTGTCTCCAGTCGCCTGCACTGGGGGGACATCCGACCCACACAGGGTGCTGTCACCTTGCACCAGGCAAGGCAGGCTTGGTGTACCAGCATGCCCTGGGGTGGTGAGGCCTGAGGCAGAGCCACAGTTCCTTACGTCAGGGATCCCACTGCAGCCTCCTCGCCTAACAGCTGGGCACAGGGAGACGCCAGAAGTTCTGGAGTGACTGGAGGGAGAACACCCCTCACTGAGAGGATGTCACATGGTGCTCCTGGGAGGCCCTCGCACCCCCTTCCCAGCCTCAGCACAAGCTGTCCCAGCTGTAAAGGCCCAGAGAGGAGGAACCGTTTGTTGGGGGTCCGAGATGCTGTGTCGGAAGTGGGGCTCCCAGCTCCTGATTTAGGGGCTTGCAGGTTCCTCTCTGAGTCTCTGGACTGGGTCCATCCTGATCTCAGAGGACCAGAGGCTGGGCAATGCGAACATAAAAGCTGCTTCACCCCAGCTGAGTTCAGGTCATTCTGAGAAGAGGGGCACGTAGGGCTGTGTTTTCCTGGGGGACCCATCCTGCACCTCGCTCCTTGCAGCAGAACCAGTGTAGCCTTTCTTAGCCTTCGGTACACGGGGCCTTCCAAGCAGACAATGTGGAACCCAGTTTAAGAAACAAAACATTAAAAGCTAAACACTATCATTTTAGGAAACCACTTGGTGCCAACTTGCACGGAAACAGAAACTCGGGGACTAAAATCCATGCCAGCGGTACGTGTATGGTGGCCATTCAGATGATTCAGAATGAATGCGTTCAATTTTCATATTATTATTAAAAGGAAACATTTCTTAAGAAAAAGAATATTCTCAAGCAGAGTTCTTAACGCACTCCCCCCCCCCCCCCAGGGTCTCTGGCCCGTTTGAAAGACTGCATGGGGTTGAGGACCCAGCTGCAGAATTAGGTCGGCCTTAAGCCTATGCCCAGCCATGTCCTCAGAGCCCACCAGAATGGCTGGCACAGAGTAGGCCATTAGCTCCACTTTGCTGAACAAACAAATGAATAAATGGTTGACTGAATGGAGAAGTTCAAGCCTGGTTCTGCAATTTGCCAGCTCCGTGTCCTCTGGCAAGGTCCTTAACCTCTCTGAACCTCAGTTTCTTCATCTCTAAACTCTCCAAAAGTATTCACAACTCAAAGAACTACTGTGAGAATTAAATGAGATGGCATCCATTAAGGCCTTGGCACAGTGGCACATGCAAGGTGCAGAACAAATGGTAGCTATTACTGTCACTTTTCAAACATGACTTGAAGCCCACAACAAAAACATCTTTCCAGATCTTCATGTCCTCGCGATTCCACCACATAAACCCCAGCACAGAGCCCAGCACCAGGGAGCACAGGAAAGAGCTACTGGAGCAGAACGTAGCAGAGAGCTTCATGGCCTCAGGTAAACGCAGGCGCTGAGGCCGCTCCTGTCTCCTGCCTCCTCCGTGGGAGACCACCCCTCACGCACAGACCCCAGTCCTCCAAACTGCACCTGGGCATTCCAGCCAGGGAGCTCACCTGTGCACATGCTACAGAATACGGGGCTGGGGACATTTGCTCTGCAGAGGGTGAGGGTGAGGGTGAGGGTGAGGGTGAGGGTGAGGGTGAGGGTGAGGGTGAGGGTGAGGGTGAGGGTGCCAGCCCAGCCGCATTTCGCCTGCTGCACAGACCTCTCCCCATTCCTTCTCACGCTGAGCTGGGGCCAGCATGGGTCTCCCCCCAGGGCACCGTTCCCAGGCTCAGGAACAACAAGCTCCCCATTCTTCCCTGCCCTTGGCAGACCTGCCTCCTCCCACCATGGCACTGCCCACTGCTGCTCCCAGGCAGCTGCCCCAGTCCAAGGGGCCAGCACAGACCTCTGTGGGGCCTGGAGAAAAAGCCCAGGGCCTGATCTGTCCCCTCACACCAAGGAGGAAAAGGAATTGGCTTGAGTCCCCTACTGAGACAGAATCGAAGGGTCACTCACTTCACCCGCAGGCCCTAAATGTCACTGGGCGGCAGACATCTTCTCATAGAGCCCTCACCGACCACACTTTGTTTTCTCCAAATGAGAGAGGATCGGATATCTGCCTCTCCCTGAGCTGCACCCCTCAGGCCAGGCTCCAGATATTTCCAGAAGTCAAAGCTCAGCTCCCTGCCTCAAGGGTGACAACCACTGGGAGGAGGGGCCAGGAGTATATACTACCCCCTGGGAGTCCCAACCCCACCTCTTCCTCTCCACACTTGCCCATCAGATTCCAAAAGAAATGTTGCCATTGGCAACAGCATGGCTGGACCTAGAGGGTTTTATGCTAAGTGAAATAAGTGACAAAGAAAGACAAATGCCATATAATTTCACTTATATGTGAAATCTAAACAAAACACACATACAAACAAAACAAAAAAGGAACAGACCCATAGAACAAACTGATGGTTGCCAGAGGGTAGAGGGGCTGGGAGAGGGATAAGAAAGGTGAAGTAGAGTAAGACGTACAAACTTCCAGCTATAAAAATAAATAAGCCACCGGGATGTAATGTGCAGCACAGGGAAATAGTCAACAATATCGTAATAACTTTGCACGATAACAGATGGTTACCAGACTCATTGTGGTGATCACATCATGAGGTATATAAATGTTGAATCGCTATGTTGTGCACCTGAAACTAATATGATATTGTATGTCTACTATACCTCAATAAAAAAAAATTCTACCCGACAAGAATCACCAGACTCAACCCCAAATCTGCCATCCCCAATCCAAGGAGAAGGGTGCAATGTTGGGCTTCTTTCACTTACCAAATTTATGCAGCTATTTTCTAACTTTCTGTTTAGGGATCCTGAGCTCAGCCCTTAAGAACGATCCTCCTCTGTCCCAGGGTCTGGGCTGAAGGGTGGGAGCCGGGGCCCCGGTGGGGGAGCTGCGGACAGGGAGTCCTTCCCAGGGCATGGATCCCTGAGGGGGTGTGCACTTGGTTCTAAGGAGCCCCCTCCTCAGGGGCTCCAGCACTCAGTTCCAGCCCAGGAGGGGCCCATCTGCAGCCCAGGAGCACCCTGCAGAGGAGGCAAGGCCCTTGGTGCAGTAGCAAAGTGTGCGGCTGTCTTTCTTAAAGGGATGGGCCCAGAGCCCACGGGGAAACTGCTAGACCGGAAGGAGGGAGCAAGGATGCGCCAGCCTTCTCCAGGAAAAAGCTCTGAACAAACTCCAGGGCTTGGACTCACCCAGAAGGCAGTACAATAACCAATAACAAACCTACTGTGTGCTTTGCACAATGGAGCTTACTTGGTCCCCACATTTTAGAATGTAGGCACTGTAATTGCTGTTGTTCACATTGTATAGATAAAGAAACTGAGTCCTAGAAAGAGTCAATTGCCAAGGTCTCACAGGTAATGAATGGCAACATTAAGGTTTGAACATAAGTGGTTCTACTGGAGCTCCACCAATAGGGGAACCTCACTATATCAATCTATAATTGCAGACGGAGCACCCACCAGGGTCTGGTTCGTGCCCCTAAAAGGCACCACACAAGACACGGTGTCCACCCTCAAAATGCTCGCTGCAAGAAATCACCCAAGTGCTAACACCAAACTTGTCTACTTTTTTTTTTCATCTTTACTCTTTTCTGTATTTCCTACATTTTCTAAAATACGCAGTTATTTCTTTTATGAGAAGAAAAAAAGTAAAGATTCTAACTCCCACCTCCCATTCAAATATTCCAAACAACCGAGACTAGAGCAGGAAGATCAACTACCCCACCTGAAGGTACCAGGAGGCGGGGAAGGAGCAAACCTCCCAGGGCAGTGAGCGCTCCTGTGATGAAACTATGTGAGTGAGATTTTCCCTACTGTGACTCTATGGGCAGGCTTTCAATTAAATTAAAGCGATAGCTTTTCTCTCAGGCAAATTGAAACAAAAAGCTTTCTAAAACCTAGTAATTAAAAAAAAAACTCAGTTAAGACCCAATCCTCGTGTTTCTTCCAGACCCTTCGTAACCTAATCACCACGTGCTCTGTAGCTGCCCTTTACTTTGTCCCACCCACCCCCTGGCAGCCAGGCCAGACCTCCAGCGGCTTCCCCAAGCCCACCGGGCAGCTGACATCCTTCAAGACCCGTTTGTCACCACTCCTATGGAGCCTTCCACCCCCAGGAGCAAAACCGATGGCTCCTTCTCCAGGTCCCGAAAGCTCTGCCCATCAGAGCTGCTATCAGCTGGCGTCGCCCTGGGTGCTAACTAGCTCGGTGTCTGTGTCCACCCTTCCACCCCCAGCACCCAGCGCCAGCACATCTGTGGGGTCAGGCAGCACATGAGAGTAATTATTATTATTGTTTGAAGACCATGTATCGTTTTCCAGGTACCTCCTCCTACAATGCCTCACTTGAGCTTCTAAATGACTGGTCGAGCGGGTATTAGAAGCGTCAAATGTGAACACGGAGGAAGCAAGGAGTGCTTGGGGTCCTGGAAACTCTGCCCTTTGGAGACTAGGTTTGCCCAGTGGCCTGGAAGGGGGCACCCAGCTCCCTAACCGCAGTGTCAGCCAGGTCAGACCGTTTCCATCTCCGGCCCCTGCCTCTGCCTGTTCCCAGTCCTCCCTCCCTACATATCCCTGCCCTGAGCTCCCACAGGCCAGGCAGGGGGACGTCAGAGGGCCGCTGGGCACAGATGATGCCCCCCAGCTGGTGTGTAGCATGCATTCTCTCAGAGCCGTGAACGCAGAGTGGCCGGGGCGCAAATGAGGCCGCAGCTGCCAGGGAGAAGCCAGAATGATCCTGGCAGCTTCATGGAAAAAAACTGTCATGCCACCCAGCAGTGACAACCAGACAGCTGGGCCACAGACCCCAGCATTGGGGGCCACCAGAAGAGGGCATGGACCAAAAGTGCACAGAACATTCAAGCCGGAAGGAAACTTCGAGATGCCCTTGCTCAGCCCCTTAAGACAGCCAGGAAGACGGGGCCTGATTGGGAGGGGCTGTCAGAAGCACAGAGTGAGACCGTGGCAAAGGGAGGGCTGACACCTGAGCCCTTTCTGATCCAAGCAAGAAAAACACAACTCGAAGGGCTTGTACTAAAAGGAAGTTACAAAGGCCAAATTACTTTGCAGGGCACTCTTCAAGCACACAACACACAGGTGATTCCTAGATGTAACACCACACAGAAAACACCTAACAAAGAAGCCACAGAGGAAGGTGTTCAGTAACAGTGCTAAAATCTAGTCTCCCTGGAGGCCAGGCCATGTCATAACCCACTCCCTCCACAGCCTCTCCTCCGAGCAAAGGGGGTCTCAATCTAAAACGATTTCTGTATTGACTCAGCAGAATGCACTGACACAGGGATACCACAGACTGATACATTCATCCTCAGGTACCATTATTTACAGTTGTGACAGTTACTGGTACCTGGCCAAATACTGTTGGTTCCCAACCCCCCACTCCAGGCACATAGTGGATTCCTAGCCACATGTGTTTGTGTGAGGCCACATGAGCTGAGAGTGGAAGCTGAGTGTTGTGATGCTTAATTTAGGTGTCAACTTGGCTGGGCCATGTGTAGATGTCACTGTGATGAAGGCATTGTCTACATGAGATAAACATAAAATCAGGGGACTCTGAGTAAAGCAGATTATCCTCCATAATGTGGGTGGGTCTCATCTAATCATTTGAAGGTTTTAAAGAAAAGACTGAGATCCCCCAAGGAAGAGGGAATTCTGCTTCTAAACTGCCTTTGGACCCAAACTGCGAAATCAACTCTTCCCAGGGTCTTTAGCCTGCTGGGCGGCCCTGTAGATTTTGAAACAGCTCCCACAATTAGGTGAGCCAATTCCTGAAAAATAAATCTAGATAGATGATAGATGATAGGTAGGTAGGTAGGTAGGTAGATAGATGATAGATGATAGATAGATAGATGATAGATAGATAGATGATAGATAGATAGATAGATAGATAGATAGATGATAGATAGATAGATAGATAGATAGATAGATAGATAGATAGATAGATAGATAGATAGATGATAGATAGATAGATAGATGATAGATAGATAGATGATAGATAGATGATAGATAGATGATGATAGATGATAGATAGATAGATAGATAGATAGATAGATAGATAGATAGATAGATATAGATAGATGATAGACAGGAAAGAGAGAAGAGAGAAAGACTTCCTATTTGGTCTATTTCTCTGAGAACCCAGAATAATACAAGTGTAATTAGAGGTCTAGAGCATTAATTGGCAGGACCAGCCCCTCTTTCCCTTTGGTACACCAATCGTCAACATTTAAGGAGACACCTGCTCTGCCAGCCTGGTTCCTGAGTGACTGTCAGGAGCAGAGACCCTCTGTTAACCCACTACCAACAGGTAGCATGAGCAAGAAATAACCTCTGCTGTTTGAAGTCACTGAGGCTTGGGGGTTGTGTGTTACCACAGCATAATCTAACTTATACTGACTAAAACACTGACTGTTCCTTAGATTTGAGATGTTAGAGTGTGAGGAGAAAACTCCAAAAAAGCAATGGAACCATGAAAGGGTTTGATCTTGGCTGACCCGAGTCCCAGACACGCAGCCCTTCCTCCAGCTGCCCAGCTGCCCCGTTGTCTATTTCGGGATCCTGGGATGTCTTAACACACAGAATCCAAACATAGTTGTGTGAATGCATCCAAGGTACGAACTCAGTGGTGAAAGAAACTTCCCTAGAAAATACTCAGAGTTCTGCTGAGGAATCTAACCCTGGGCCTGGAATGGGAAACGCTCCAAAGAACAAAAGTTTCCACTACGGCAACAAGAATGTTAAACGTGATAAAGAAATTTTTTTTCTCAGTAAGGAAAATGAGACCATGAGTATTTATAAGCCAAACCCCAAAGGCCATTCCCTGATCCCTGTGAGGTTTCCTGCTGCATGGGGAGAGGGGACTAGGAAGGGAGCAGGATGTCCTTGGCTCAAAAGCAGATGGGTTAAGTGTGAGGCCTTTGAGGAAATGCAATTACAAAGCATTGGTGATTTTCCTTAGGAATCAGCGGTGACCCACAGGCTGCTGGGGCTCGGTGTCACTCTTCTCAATGAATAAATACAGTCCCCTGACCTTAAATACACTACAAAGATAAACTCTGGGACAGACTGAGCTTAAACCAGTGGCTCTCAGCTTCGGGTGGTTCCCAGGTCATCTGGCAACATTTTTGGTTGTCACAGCTAGGGAACATTACTGGCATCTGATGGGTAGAGACCTAGGATGCTTTAAAATATCCTATAATGCACATACAGCATCCTCCCCGACAGAAAATTATCCAGGCTAGTACCAAGGTTGAGAAACCCCGGTGGAGACTGAATCCCTAGTTAGGAGGGTGTGAAGGATTTGAACAAAGAGCAGAAGGAACATTCATGGAGCAACATGCTGCCATGGGAAAAGATACAGACATGCATGTCCGTATAAATATTCATACACACACACAGATAAGCCAGAACTCACTCGACCACTGAAGCACGCTGAGGGGGCAGAGTTCACGCTGGCAGGCAAATCAATTCCACCGCTACTCTCTCCCTCCTGGCGAGGGAGGCGGCGGCAGGAGCGTCTCAGGAGAAGGCCCGTTACTTAGAGGTTGTCTTTAGATTCTCAAAGGGCGTCAAGGAGCAGAGCGTAGGGGTGGGGCTGGAGAATGAACATAGCGGGACCACTGGACATAATAAAGAGGGGGGTTCCTTGAGCCGCTGGTGAGCACTAAGCAGCTCAGGAAGAAGGCCAGACGACCTGCTGTCTAGCCAAGCGATCAACCTTTTCTAGGACAAGGTTGTCCAATATTCAATTGCAAGTGGTTTGCATTACTGTGATGTTAATGCTGCTGGTCTCCTCAAATCTCCTTGAAGTTGACCATGTTCACAAAACACTAGTGTAAACGCTGTGTGTCTGTGTGTGTGTACGTGTGAATCAGGGCATTAAATTCCACACCTGAGTCAACACAGTGCAAAACAAGTCCACTTGCATGAAACCAGTAATAATAGTTAACATTTACTGCAGGCCTACTATGTGCCAGGCACTGGTTAAGTGCCTGTCATGCAATCTCACCAAATGCTCACAGCTGCCCTATGGGGGGAGGGTGCACCATGGTTATCCCATAGCAGGGCTAAGAGGTCTGAGGCAGATGGAATTTAAGCCACTCACACAGGGACCACAATGAGTCAAGGTACAGGCAGAATTCAAATTCAAATCCTGGCTCCAGAGTCCATGTCTTAACTTCTGGGCCACCGTGCTTGTGACCAGTGGTGATTCATAATCCTAACTAATTAGATGGAAACAGGAACTTGGAGCTGGAGGTGCTGAGAAAATACAAGCCCTCACCTCTTACCCTGGAATCTCTAGACCAGTGGTTCTCAGACATGAGTGTGACCAGGATCACCTGGCGGGTTTGATAAAACACAACAGCTGGGCTGCGTTCCCGGCCTTTGATTTAGTGGGTCTGGGTCGGGGCCCAAGGATTTGCGTTTCTAACAAGTTCCAGGTGATACTGACTCCGCTGGCCCAGGCCGGCTCTTTGGGAACCTCTGCTCCTTCTGAAGGATATGGGGCTTCCTGTGCTTGTAGGGGCTGGATTCAGCTAATTTATTCTGAATTTCAAAGGCAGGGCTCCTCAGGTAACATAGGGTCACAATATCAACTGCTGAGTAGCTGGGAATTGGAGGGGGGCTAATACTGAAGAGAATGGGGGAGGGCGGGGACAAGGGTCAGGTGGAATTCAACCTGGAAGACTTCCTGAAGGAAGAGCCAAGTGGCGAGAAGTGACCCTGGGGGTACTGATTTGATACACACTCCGGGATGGGAGGCTGTGCAGGACAGTGGTTAGAGGACAAATGAGTTCAAACTGCATCTCTTCCGCTGTGTTGTATGGACCTTACTCATTTCCAAATCTATAAAATGGAACCACTAACACCTAAAAACTCAGCACTGGAAAACCCAGCACTGTAATGGCATCAGGGCTGTATCTGTGGCCAGGGAACCCGAGCCTCCCTCAGTCAAAGGCAGGGACTTGCTCTGCTGCTGCTCACAGCCCATGCAGGGGCCAGGGGCTTGAACTTGAGACCTTCACCTTCCATCATTGAAAAGATCCTCGGTCCCAGTGGGCGCCCTCCAGTGCTTTAGGGCCCTTCCCCCAGTTCTGAGCTTTCTCTCTATCACACCATGCCCAGAGACCGCTTTCCACACCCAGCTCAAAACTTTTCTCATTTCCACAGTTGGTAACACTAAGGGGGGAAGATGGAAGCAGAACACAGAACTGTCCAACAGGAACATGCACGATACGTACCCAACTGCTTTAAATGTGCACGGAAAGAGAGCTGAAACGTGAGCTGCCACATGTTAGCTGAGCTGGGAAGGCAAGTTCCCCAAGTGTGCTCGGGGGCCAGGTAGGCTGGTGGGGAGCAGGGGTCTGGGGACAGCAAGAGCCAAGCCCCTTTGGGTCCACCAGTCATGGGCTCATAGGCTAATTTTATTTTTTGTCTTTCTGCTTCTATGTATTTCCTACATTTTCTATGATAAACCAGCATTTCTTTTATAATCAAGGCGGAAAGTGTTTTTGTTTTGTTTTTTAACTCCATGTCCTTCCAAAGCTTCTCTGGATTATAACCCGCTCCACACCGCTCTGCCTGCTGGCTCTTGTCTGCTTCTAGCCCGCGAGTTTGCAGGTGTAGCCGTGAGTGGTTGCTTTTCAATGTCCTATGTGTTCACCTGTGACTCTCGAGTAGGTGGAGCTGCCCCAAAGTGGGAAGAGACATTTCCTCGCACAGAAGAGCTGGTGGGCTCCTTGCCTGCCATTCTCTATCCTGGGATCCACCCTCACCCCCAAAAACTCACTAGAGGGTTCATCATGAAGGGAGTGCTTCATGTCAAGAAAAAGGGCACAGAAAGTGACCTGCAGGTGAGGAGAACTGTGTGTATACACACACACACACACACACACACACACCCCCACTCATGCAACCCATCTGCCTCTTCTTTTCTTCTGTGTCTGGAGGAAAATGTCATCCGGTCAGTGCCCTCAGATGAACTGGGAAGGCAAATTCCCCAGTGTGGTTTGTGAGGGGTGAGTAGCCGGGGAGGGGGTGTCAGGAGGAGCCAATCTGCTTCCATCTGGCTCTGAAATCCACACTTATTTTCCTGGACTGGACTAGGATCCCATTTCCCAATGTGAGGAATCTCACTCTCTCTCGGTGACACACACTTTCCCCAAGAATGCTTGACTTTTCAATAAGAACTGTTGTGTATTTGGGATTCCTGGAAACAGGACAGAGACTAATGAATTGCTGGCTCTGCCCTAGGTTTGGAAACCCTCTAGAACTCACAAGAGGTGGGGAGAAGGGAGGAGAGATACGGGGTGTGGATGTGTTCTCAGCAGAAAGCAAGGCGCAGGGCTGAGATGCAGGATCCCAGTGGTCAAGCTACAGGCACTCCACAAGCTACCCACGACCCCCGAGTCAGAAGCCCCCTTCCACTCTGTGGCTGGACACGGGCAGGATGCAGAGGTTTGTGGAGCTGGGTTACAACACAGTGCAAGTCAGGCGGGTGGCTGTTGAGTTCATTGCAAAGGGAGATGGTTGTGATATCAGGGTGCGATACAGACAGTAGGGCTCTTGGAGTCAGGCACACCTTATTTGCAATGGCCTCTGGGTCTTTAACTAGTTATGTGACTTCAGGTAAGGTGCCTACACTCTCAGAACCTCAGTTTTTTCTCTTCTGTAAAATGGGGTCACACCCACATTGCAGGTCTATGGTGACAAAGAGATGTGTTGGAGTGCACAAGTGCTTAGCCCAGTGCCCTGGCACATAGTAGGTCTTTGATAGATGGTAGGTATCATCTGATGAGTTCGAAGACTAGGAGTTTATAAAGCCACACATGTGATGGGCCAGCTGCAGCCCCGGGGACAGCCAATGAGAAGACATAGCTCCCTGTGATAGTGGCAGCTAAGCTTAAAGACCCTCCCTCATAGGCTCCTCTGGGGCCTCTGCATGTTCTGGCAGGTTCGGAGCAGGCCACTGCCCCCTGCCCCAGCTGCAGACCCTCTGCGGCCTCAGCTGCTTAGATCCAAAGTGCGAATGTGCGGGCGGAGTGAAATGACAGAGCATCTATGTGGGTTCTGGATCTCTCGGTGCCTCAGCTTAAAGTGGTCAGGAAGCACACCGGCCACCAGGAACGACCAGGGGAACGGCCGCAGCCCACTGTCCAGAGGATTCCCTGGGCTCTTAAGCCATCCTGGAGAAAGCAGGGCCCTGAGTTACTGCCCCCTCCCCGCCACCTCCCCACACCCCCCTGCCAAGAGCTCTAGTAACCTGGGCAAACAGACCAGGCCCCCAGGGTGTTCTCAGTCTAACCGAGAAGGCAAAACACAGACAGAAAGGACTTAAGAACACAGAAGAGCAAGGGGAAAGAAAACAGTTTTCTTTCAAAGGAACTCATGGGATTGGGAGGTGACCTAAGGAATCCACATTCCACAGGGTTAATCCACCACCTTCTGGAGAGCCGGGTGACGGGTGAGGCCGTCACTTAGTGTCACCCACAAGCTCTCCTCCAAAGTCCCCTCTGAGACCCTGTGGCCCAACCAAAGAACAGGCCCTTGGCCCGAAATAGTAAATTTACATAACCTCCCAGTCCTAGGATGCTCGGCGGCTCCAGTTACAACAACAAGGCTGAAGAACTGGAGCGCCTGCGATGGCCAAGGCAGCGGGGAAACAAAACAAAATCCACATGAGGCTTTCATTTTCCTCGGCCACGTGAGAGCGGCCCTGTAGACGCGGCTATAAATACCCGCTGCCAGGGCCGCGCGACGGAAAATCCCCCCCCTCCGCCTCTCCCTCTCCCCCCCATCTCTCCCCCCTCCCTCTCTCTCTCTTTTGTCTCTCTGTCTCTCTCTCCCTCTCTCTGTCTGTCTCTCTGGTGCACACACACACACACATGCACATGAACACAAACACGCACATGTGACAAGTCCCTTCAACCAGTTCGTGGGCTTAAGAATGCAAATCAGGGTTTCTAGGAATATCTGCTTTGGAAGACCCAGAGCTACACTCCCCTCGCCAAGTGTCTCACACAAAGGCATCCTCGAACAGAGGTGATGGGGCCTGAGAAGAAGCTGTCCCATGGCCATCACCAGGGTGGAATTCAGAGCTGTCCCCGCAATACCGAGGCCCAGTAGAAAGCCACCGGTGACGACAAACAGGACTGAGCGAAGGAGCTTTAGGCCAAATCCCTTAGGAGGAAGTGAAGAGCTCCCTTCTTGAGCCAGGCCACCTGGGGCTGGGCTCCCCAGCTGCAGAACCTGACACAGAGATCTGTATATATGTCATTTATTGAGGCTGCGCTCCCAGGAGCAACCGGGAAGGGACTGAGGGAGAGGGGTGAGGGCGGGAAGGATCTGGCAAGAATGTGGTTGAGGAGAGCTCTGGCTCAGCCCCACCTTGCATGGCACTCTGGGGGAGGGACTGCACTGCCACACTGGCCCCTTTGGGGCGGGGGGGGCTTCTGTACCTGTCCCCAGTTAGTCACTGGCCACAGGATGCATGGGGAAGGCAAGCAAGTGTCACATAACTGCAGGCACCTCTGGGCAAGGGGAGTCAATAAGCCAAGGGCAGCCCACACACCGCCAACGGCATCTCCTGTACAGGGTCAGTGAGCCCAAGTGCCTTGCTTCTTACAATTTGTATTTTCTATTGATTGCAAAGGTCTGTGGTTTGTTGGCTTTGTTTTTGGGGGTTTTTTATGTTCTTTTGCATGGGATGCTTTTAGAATCGACCTGCTGCAGAGAGAAGCAAAGGTTTGATCCATGACACAGTACAAGTTGCCCCCTTAACATCTCTTCTCTCCTTCCATACTGACGGCTCCCTGCTTTTGTTTGAGGCAGCAACATGCCCCATGAAAACTGCTTTCAGCTTCCCCTAGACACCGTCGCAGTCTGAAGTCTCTGTTTAAGACAGTTCTGGCCAGTGTCTGGAGGGGGCATCCAGAAAAGCTGGTGAAGGAGAGCAGGCTTAGCTGACATGCACCCCTTGTACCCCCTTCTTCCTCCTGCCGGAATGCAGATGTGAAGCTAGAGGCGATGCAGCCACCTTGTGACCCTAAGGCAGTGAGCACAAAGACGAAATTTTGTCTCATCCTAAGGAAGGCTGGGGTCGAGACACAGAGGGAGCCTGGGCCCTGGAGGCACCGGGGGCTACTCTGCCAACCCTGGACCGCATGTGCGGGACACGTTGCATAAGATAAATAAAGGCCCCTCGCTGATACAGCCACTCTGATGACATCATCCCTCCCCCCACCCCTTCAGGCATAGGAGTGTTAACAGCTTCTTGCCCTTGCTGGCCCCTGGGTGTCTCGCCATCTCCTCCGTGTGTGCGTCCCTGCCTCTGTGCAATAGCCCTCTCATTACATTCTTACCAGTTAAACCCTTTCGGGAGTGCCAACTGCTTCCTGCCCAGAGCCCGACTAACACAGACTACAAGGTATATTCTCAGAGCAACCATGTACCCAGGATTTGTGCCCCAAAGTCCCAATTTTGTGTGATTTTCTTCCTTTTAATTAAGGTGAATTATGTGACATAAATAAGCGGGAGGCAGAGAGGAAGGACAGCCCCCAGTGCAAGCAGTGTCTGGCCAGATAAGGGGCTCACTGGTGCACACTGAGCACCGAGGTTCAGGGGCCCGGTCAAGGACAGAGGCTGCTCCATAGAGGACAGGGCACCCGAGGCCAACCCAGTGTGTGTCTCCCGCACTGGGCTCAGACCAGATTCCCAGGGAGAGGGGGCTGTACAAAGCGTAAGGCATATAAAAGCGCTGAATGGACTGAATTTCAATAGGCACCCAGAGGAGTCCGCAGGGCCTCATTGTCCAGTAAAAGACAGGGAAGCAGTGCCCAGGGAGGGCTCTTCCCCACTTCAGGGCAGGATGTTTGCAAGAGAAACAGAGCAGCGGCTGTTTTAATGAAAGGCAGGAGGCATGGAGACCTCCATCGAAACCAAGCAGTTAGGATGGGAGAGGGAGTTTTTCAGCCCGGGGCAAGGAGAAATACTGGAGGCTGTTGGTCCCACGTCCTTATCAAAACGATGGCAGGATGATGGCTGTGGTCCCTGGCCAGCACTAGCAAGAAATTCCAGTATTGCCCCTGGAGGGGATGGGATGATGTCTCCTGCAATTTGCCATATAAATGAGCCAGACAGTTGCTGTTTGGCTTCGGTTACTATGACCCTATTTTGCATCTCCACCAACATATCAAAACAGAATCCCAACAAATCCGCAAATCAGAAAAGAAGAGGTCAACATTTTTTGCCCAAAAACAGTGACTACCATGTGCATACAGGGCCCCGTGGCCAGCCCATCTGAAGATGCTCTCAGCTACCTAATATTTCCCACACGGACCTGGAGCAAATGGGCAGCAGCTTCACAGTCACCCTCTGGCATGTCTCTGTGCCAACGGGCAGAGGAGCAGGATTGGGAATGTGTGCCCATTTCAAAAAAATTAACATTTTTAAATTAAAAATACTTTACCTAAAAATATAGATAATAAACAAACATTTGTATATCACTCAGTATAAGAAAGAAAATATCACATATAAATGGAGCCCCTGCATACCCCGCCCTGGTCTTCCTCCTAACTTCCCTAGAGGGAGCCACCTCTCTGAATTTAGTGGTTGCTCCAACATGTTTTTACACTTTCATTACATATGTAAATATTATTAAATAAAAAGGTATTCTTTCATATTGTTTCAAACTTAATGACAACGGTATCCTTCTGCACCTTGCTTTTTCCACTAAATATTGTTTCTGAGGTCACACCTCCCTAGTGCACTCTATTTGGCTTTTGTCTACTGTATTGCATAGCATTCCACTGTACATGTACATATCAAATTATTTCACCAGTCTTCTGGTTGATGATAGACTTTCGAGTTGCTTTCTAGCTCTTAAAACCCATGCTATAATGAATATTCCTGAACACATCTCCTTTTCATATGTTTTCGAGTTTCTCTAGACTTACCCAGGAGCGAACCTGGTGGGCCACAGGGTAAGTGCCTCTTCAGTTTCACTCGAGAGCACCAAACTGCTCTCCCAAGTGTCCGGACCGACCTAATTCCCATATTAGTGAATTATTTTTGGCTCCACAGTGTGCTGAGTATAAATTGTTGGCCAATCTGATGAAGTGAGTGTTAAATGGTGTCTCCGTGTGATTCCAATTTATGGTATTTCCCCGATTCCAACTATGGTTGGACGTCTTTTCACATGTGTATTCTTCTGTAGCCTCATTTTACTGTTAGAATTACATTTGCATGCTTGGAAAAACCAAAAGAATTTTTCTTTTAATTTATAAAAGTTTGAACAAGTTGTGCATTTCATCGCCTCTTCCCTGGAGAGGAGCGGGAGACAGAGGCAGAGGGCAGCCTTCCTTTCACGTGCTGCTCGGAGGCGGGGGCTGTAAACCGAGCCAGGGCATTCGAGGTGGGGCACGGGGAAGCGGCAGGTCCCACCGCCCCGGCAATGTGGCAGATCCTAGACTTTGTGAACATTACCTAGGGAAAGTTCCACATGTTCTCTCTGTGCCCTTCACCTATGAACACACAATTATGCGGGTGTCACAAAGGGACTGAAGGCACCAGAGGGGCCACCTGTCCATCTTCCTGCAGGACGCACCGCGCATTTGCCATCCCAGCAGATGAAACAGCTCGTCTAACAACAACAGAACCTGGAAGGAGAGGCCGTAATTTCCCAAACATCGTTAAATGGGACTCCAACTTTCCCAACTTTGAGCATCTCCAGGGAAAACAATTCCTCACCTCTAGATCCTTCCTCGACAGCACTGTTGGCGCTGTGAGGGCCCATCTTCATAGCTCCAGTCCCTGGCACAGAGGATGGACGAGCCAGCTTGGAAACGCAAGAGGGCAGAGGCCAATCTCATTCCACTTCAGAGTTCCAGGGAGCATCTGACTTACGTTTCTTTAGGGAAGGAATTGATTCCATACTACATCTCCTTTTCTGAGCTTTAAGACGGAGTAATCACAGAAATAACAAACCCCTTTGCTCAGGGTAGGAGAGGAGTCTGAAGTATACCGGGGGATACTTCTTTTCCATGCAGCCTTCCTGACTTCTCCCGTCTCAAAAAGATATTTCCTCTAACCATGCGCTGCATCAGACCTCACACTAGGATTCCAATGGAAAGCATGTTGTTTGGCAAATAATAATAATAGTTAAGATTTACTGAGTACACACTATGTTGCGGACACTGTTCAAGCACTTTACAAGTCTCAATTTTGTCTTCATTTGGGGGTAGGTACTAATACTGTCACCATTTAACAGACGAGAAAACTGAGCCTCAGGGGGGATAAATGCTTGTGCAAGGCTACAATTCTAGTGAGTGGTGGGATCTAAACTTGGATCCCAGCATTTTGACCCCAGAATCTGCAGGAGACACCACCACTATGCTACCCCAAAGCTCCTGCTGGACACACACAAACTCTTCAATGCTTCTGGCCGCTGTTCTGGTGGAAACGCAGCTGTGGGCTTAATGAGAAATTCATTATCCTTTGCATCCATGTCTCTGACACACCCACATCAAGTCTCTAAGGCCTAGAGGAATCTGTTGATTCCTTCTTTATTTATTAATAAAAGCTCCCAGTCACATGGGCTTCATTCTCACTTTAAGACACTGGAGGCCCCGGAGGGGTGGTGAATTTTGCTCCCCAGGGCTCATTCCCAGGACCCGACTGAGCCCCTCACCCAGCGCCTTACACCAGCGCTTCTCAGGTAGCTGCTGACCGACCACAACCACTGGTGACTGAGAACCCCACAGCCCCCCGCCGTGTGACGGGCACTTTCTCCATGCCCCGCGTCATAGACTCGCCTGACTCCTGTACCACAGGTCATACCATCGTTTCCATTTCACAGGTGACTCAAACCGAGGCTCGGACATGCCCAATTGCTAAATCCCTTATCTAAAGAAGTTCAGCTAATTAGCCGATGGCTGAAATTTCAGCCTGATCCTGACACCAAATCCCACGAGGCGGTATCTTTTGCTGCTCCTTAAGCGGACCCCTTCCAGTCTCTGTCCTTTGCACGTTCGTACACTTACACACACGGCTGACTTCTCTTTCTGGGCCAGCAGAATGAGTCAGATCAAAAGAGAGGAAAGAAAGAATTTAAACTAAGCTTGCTCTACTCGGGATCAATGAATGAATGAAGGCGCATGCAGATCACGATACACACGGTCAGCAAGTGTTCCCTGGGCGCTAACTCTGTGCCTTTCACCTGGACAGGTGTCGTCAACATCACAGTGACTAAGGAGCTTCTCAGCTCTTGGCATCAGCATCTCAGCGGTAACTGGATCTGTCAGAGGAAGCTCCCCATCAGAGCCACATTTGAGCAGGGAACCGTGTGGAGAGGAAAAGCAAGCCAGGCCCTGGTGAGCATGCACAGAGGAGCCTGGAAGTAATTGCCTCAGGGCAACCTCCAGACAGAGGCGCTCTGAACGACTATAAAAGAGCCCCGACGGCCCCACTGCCCAGCAGAGCGATGCCCACTCATTCTTGCAGGGGGTGACCATACATCCTGTTTCCCTGGGACAGCGCCTGCTTCCCCAGTGTCCTAGCCAGTTAGTGCTCCTTTCACTCTTGAAGGAGTCCTGGTTTAGACAGTAAATTACATGGTCACCCTTGCCTTCCAGGAAATGTATGACTTTCTCCAACAGCCCAGGGCAGGAAAACAATCGGGCTTCTCAAGGTCACTGAGTTGTTCCTCTTGACAGAGCATCTCCTCACAGCCACCACCCACAGCTGGCCCGGGTTCCAGGAGAACACCCCCCCACATCCGTGTCTGTGTTTCTACCCAGTGTTAGCACTGAAGCCAAAACTATTCAGCATTAGATCCCAAAATGCAGGAGCTCCGGATACAAGCATATCTGTTTTATATTCTGACTCTGAAAGTTTCTTCCTGTGTGACCTTAGGCAAGGCACTCAACCTCTCTGAGCCTCGGTTTCCTCATCTGTAAAAGGGAATGATAACACCAACACCCATCTCATTTCATGGGCCGGTTGTGAGGATTTAGCACAGTGCCTGGTATGTAGGACATGCCTACCCCCAGCGGGCTTTCTAGACACATGAACTCTCATTACAAAGAGCATGGGGGAGAGGAACGTCTCAGGAACCCCAGTGTGTTACGGGGCCTCAAGCCCCTGCACCACCAAGGTGGAACTGCTTCTCCATCTTTACAGAAAATGGAAAACACGATACCACCACTTCGAAAAACTATTTGGGAGAATGTGCCTCCTACGGCCGAACACACCCATTCCCTATGATCCAGCAGCGCCACGCCCAGGGCTGCACCCACACCACGCATCCGTATGTTCACCCAACGACGAGCGCACAAACGCTCACAGCAAGGCTGTGCATAGCCACCAAACGCCCACCCACAAAAGGGTAAATAAATAAAGTGTGTGTAGTCACACGGGGAATACTATACAACCATGAGAACAAACGACCTACGCAACAGCATGGTGCTGAACAAAAGAAACCAGACACAGAAAAATACGCACCGTATGCTCTCATTTACATGAAGTTCAAGGGCAGACAAAACTAATCTATGGAGTTAGGTGTCAAGATTGTGGAAGGGCGGTAGGCAGAGGGGCCTGAGGGGCTTCTCTGGGCAGGAGACATGGGGGGCTTTGGAATGCTCTGTTGCTTGATCTGGATGCTGGGTACACAGATGTGTTTGGTTTGTGAAAACCCATTGAGCTATATACTTATAAAATGTGTATTTTTCTGAATCATGTCAAACTTCAATAAAAAGTTAAAATAAAATTTTAAATGGAAAACATATTTTTTTGGTAGGGAGTCGAGCAGGCTAAGTAGGCAGTAGACACTTAGCACACTTAGCAGTGGGACATTTGATTTAATAAATGTTGTTATATCCCCACTCTATGCCAGGCACTGAGCAGGATGCTGGGCAAACAGAGCTAATGAGATTTAGTCTGTGTTTTCCATCGTCATCTCCATCACCTTCATCACCATCACTAACATTCCTTAGTGCTTACTATGTGCCAACCATGGCTTCAAGTATTTTTCCCCCTTTTTTCCTTTTTACCAAATCATGCACCAACTTTATAACAACCCATTTTACAGATGAGGAAACTAAGGCACAGGGACATGCAGTAACTTGTGCGAGGTCACCCAGCTAGCAAGAAGCGGAGCAGAATCTGAATCCAGGGCCTGTGCTCTGAACCACAGCCTTTCACTCAGAAATCTGGGCTGCTTACGGGCTCTGTCGGCCCCAGCCGACAGACTTCAGTAACATCTCTGTCCAGGGCAACAGTGATGGTGAATTACAACTGTGTGTCTCAGAAAAGCAGAGGAGGCTCCTAACTCTGTCTCTGGGCAGCTGCCAGCCTGACTGATAGAGATTTAAAAGGAGGAGTTAAAATCGCCTGGCCCGTCTACTGCCCAAAGTCCACAGAAACCCTAAATTTGCTTCAGACTAACTTCAAAGCTGCCTCTGGCCCTGTGGAAATATTGACGGGTCTCCCCACTGACCTGGCATTACTCCTTTCCCTGGCTGCCAGGTCAGGGGACCTTGAGGCTGGGGGCTGCGGCATCTGGGAGGAAGAGAGGGAGGGAGTGTGGATGCTGACCCCCACGAATGTGGTCAGACGCTGAACTGTGGGTCTAGGCCCCTGAGTCTGGCACAGCAAGCATCCACCATGCAGGCAGGCTTTGCCCTGGCACTGGGGGAAGGCGATCAGTGTACTTAACCTGGGGGTGGAATGTTTAACTCACAGCGCCAAGACCACCGGGCTTGGGACAAACAAGTAAGAAACAAACACCCACAGGGACAAATCAGAAGTGCAGAGACTTGGGCAGGAATGAAGTGAACACCTACGCAGCCAGGAAGGCGGCTCCCCGGGGCCAGCAGGGTCCTCTGGGACCACTCCCTTTATGTGACAGAAGCACCAATAAGGTGGAGAGGAGTTCCCAAAGGGCCACTTGTCCTGTCCCGTCTCCAGGATGGCAGCAAAGCCGTCTGGTCCTGCTTCTATCCAGAAGTACCTACACTCTCTGCCTAGCTTGAGGAGCAGGGACAGGGAAGGGGCACATGCAAATTTGGCAATAAAAATCAAAACATTTGCTCAGTCTGCCCAGCTATGACACAACCTATTTGTAGAGAAATCTGTTGGGACTCACCTAGAAAACACAGAAAACAAAGCACAGAAAAAAGGTACACTTTTCATACTCTAAGAGAGCCACCACTGGTTACCTAGAAAGTAATGGATGCCTCTGGAACTACTTCATATAAAACAGTCTCAACGTCTGGAGCAGGCAGGGGCTATTAGAAGGGCACTTGGAATCAACCACCCAGGGGAGCGAGGGGTGGTGGGAGGCAGCACTGGGCACAGGGAGCAGAGCCCCATTCAGCCTCATTGAAGGCCTCCGCCAACCCTGCGGGGAGCCCTGCAGCTGGAGGCCCTTTAGAATTTCCCCAACTGGGACAGAGGGGATAGGCCTTCGTTGCTCCCACCATCCCTGGATGCAGGCGACCCAGAAGGGAAGCGTGGGCTGGAGTGACCGTAGGCAAGGCAACTCCTGAGCTGAGGCAATTCCGAATAGAGCTGACCACTGCCAGCACTGCCGGCCGCTGGGGGTCAGCCCAGAACAGGGGTCTGGGTGGCACAGCCGGGCGTGCACGATGCAAAATTTGGACTCAGATAATCAGAGTGTGGAGTCCACACTCCTGCCCATGATTCCACACTGCCTGACTTGCTCCATCCGGACTGTTCTCCAACCTGACGCACAGTCTTGGAAGCTTCTCGCACATTTCCTCTCAGTCATTGAGGAGACCCAAGGAGGGAAGGCTAAGTCTGATGAGGGGAGTGGAGGGAGCCACACGGCCTGATGCTTAGCAGCTTCCCCAGGGGACAAAGGAGCACCACACGCGACATGAAGTCATACCCCAGCATGCTCGGCAGGAGCTCTCCTGGGTGATGGATGCTCGGAAAGTCAGACTTGGGGACCCTAACTGGCGATGAGCCAGGATAAAACCACATTTAATATCTGACTGATGGAAAAGTAAACATCCCTACAAGAATGGCATGATCTCAAATACGTATACAGCTGTATTTTCTTGTAGGCACAAGAAAATCAGAAAATTTTGAAAAGAGCCTGATCCACTGTAGGCATGACCTTGAGATATGGTCAAGGGGAAGAGACGTGTGCTGCCGAGAACTGTGGACAGCTAGATTCAATTTCAGTGGGAATAAACACAAACAAGATCCCGCTCTACCTGTGCGCACACCTGCAGGTGTTTGTGTGAACAAAGAAAAAGACGTGGAGGAATATCATTCTAGGCCATTTATATTAATTACTAGGGCAGAGCGGGGGTAGATGTGTTAGTTTTGCACTTGTCTTTTGGTATCTCTGAATAATATTGATTCACTTGTTTAAGCAAGGAAGAATCACTTTCAGAATTCAGAAAAGTTAAGTAAATAATACATTTTTAGAATGATCGGCATAGTGCCATGTGCATATGGGGACCTATATAAACCTGTTTCATTCTCTCTCCTACATTCCCCTCTTAGGAGGCAGTTCCTATTTTCCCTTTGGGATTGATCAAAAGGAATATTTAATTCAAGGCCAACATTTTTCTGTGCCCTCCCCTTAGTCATTAGAAGGGAAAAAAATTCATTTTAATATTATTCTACACACAATATGTATCTGCCACCAAAATAAATCTGCCACTAGAATCTATAAAAATTATGCATCACGCTCTGCAGCCGAATGGCATTGCTGTGAACGGCTGTTCGCCGTCATCCACGGCCACGTTCTCTGTCACCGCGCTAATGAAAGCTGACCGTAGCAGCTAACTCCCAGTCATCCTGGCTCACACACGAGACGCCCAGAGAGGCCGAAACCCAGCTTTGCACCACATCTGCAGACAAGAAGTCAAAGACTTGGCTCTAAGTTTTTTCCATCTTTTTCTGTCCCTGACTATACCCCCAGGAGAGGTGTCCCTGAGGGAAGGGGCCACCACGGAGCAGGGGGATGAAGCACAAGGGTCCAGGCAAGTCTTTAAACCGGGTGGCTCTTCCCCATCTGGTTGGCAGCGGGAATCCTTTCTTGCAATCCCGGCAGCACCTGGGCAAGTCCCGTTCATTCCTCTAGAGTTAACTCGGGTATCACTTCGCTGAAGGGCCGCTGTGTGGCCTCCAGGTGTGGACACTCCCATTTGCCTTTTATGAGCGCCAAACGTGGAGGAAGCAAGACGGAGACTGAGTCCTGCCTCGACTGTAATACAGTGTGTTCAGTGTTATGAGAAAGCTGTGTGTCGAGTTCATGGGAATGAAAAGGAAGGGGTGACTGGGGGAGCCTTGCAAGGGAATGTGAGAGAGAAGGGGGCACCTGAGCAAGGCCGGCAGGAAAAGTGGAGAGGAAGATAAGGCCTGGGCAGGGTCTTTCGGTTGGAAAGAACTATGAGCAAGGGCATGGAGGTGGGACGTGCTTGCGACTAGATTCGGTGTAATACCATCTGAGTTAACCCTGGAGGGAGGACAGGGAGTGCTGGTCCACACAGCAGTCGGCCGCAGGAGCACCTCGCTCACACTGCGGGGGGCCTGCTCTGTGCTGTCTAAACGGGACACCCCTTAGCTCAGAAACCTCGCATCGGTTTTTCTTCATCACGCCAGCTCGCAGACTGATTCTTCCCCTACCACGTCCCTTATTCTGTCTGTGACACTGGACTTAGGTTTGGACTTCCATCTACTTAGTTTTTGTTCTACTTGGTGAATTGCAAGTAACTACAGCATCAACCGTGACGGCGAGAGCTAGCGCTTACTCCAGGTCAAGGGCTGGCGATTCCCACAACCGTCCTGAGAGGGAGGCGTTATTTATTATCACCCGTTTCCCCGATGAGAAGACTGAGACTCAGAGGGATGAAGGAGTATGCAAGGTCTTCCAACAGGGAAGCAGCAGAGCCAGGGTTCAGGCACAGGCTTGTCTGGTTCTAGGCCCCAGGTTGACCACCATGCGGTCATGACTCTCCCTGAGGGACACTCGCTCCATCCCTGTCTGAGATCCAGAGCAGAAGCCATCAAACTTTTTCTGTTAAAAGGCCAAACAATAAATAGTTTCAGCACTGTGAACCATACGGTCCCCATTACAACACTCCACTCGGCCCTTATAGCATGGAAGCAGCCATCGACAGCACAGAGACAAATGACGTGGCTGTGTTCCAATAAAACTTTATTTATATAACAAGGTGACAGGTTGGATTGGCTGATGAGATTGTTGGCTCCTAATCTATAGCAGTTTGTTCATTCATTCATTCATTCATTCAGGCGATGTTTCTTGAGTGTGTCCCTTGAGCCTGACACTATTCTAGGTTCTGGGAACACAGAGAGAACCACGCAAGGCCCCACCCTCGTGGAGCTTACTGAGATCCTGGCAAAGTCTTGCCTGTTCATTTTACCTGTAACTGGTACCCTGGGTTCTAACCTTCATACAGTATTTGTCACTCTTCCCTTGGACCCATGTCTCTCAACTTAGATTTCAGATCATCTGGCAGCTTGTAGAGCTCTCAATGCCTGGGCTCCACTCCCCAGAGATCCTAATGTAATTGGCCTGGGGTGAACCCAGGTATTGGTACTTTTATAAGCTCCGCACTGATTCTAACGTGCATCCGGAGCTGCAACCCACTGCTTGGATCTTCCTTTACCTCCTGTTTCTTCCACTTACCCACTGTGTGAACTAGAGTAAGTCTTTTAGCCCACAGAGTATGAGCCATAACATGTGGATAATACCAATCTCCCAGGATTGTTACCATGATGAAATGAGGCCATGAGCTTTTCAAACTGTAGAATGTCATACAATGTAAGTTACTGTTGTCATTCTGCCATTATTATTAGGTCTTAATGTTAGATACTGACTCAATAATTTCTCTCCCCAGTCTTGACCTTGACTCTGAGCCAAGACACTGTTTGGGATTTCTAAAACAAGCTGTGATGAGTGAACTGGTGGCCTTCCCTTTATTCCAGTAGAGGGTCGTATGAGGCTGCCATCAGCATGGGGCGTGCTGGTCTGCGCCCCACTTTTGTATGAAAGGTTCTCCATCTCCAGACTGAGATAGCTGACCTTGAGCACTAATGCTGAGCCTTGAATAAGTGGTTTATTTACTTTCAATCACGGACAAATGTCCAAACCCATGTACTTTCATGAGCTTAGACCTAGAGAGAGGAGAGGCATGAACATTATGCTGAGCACCGAGCAGTTTCCTAGGCCCTTCTCACATATTATTTCATTTCACCTTCAGAAAAACCCTGGGAAGTGAGGACAGTTACTGTTCTCATTTAGCAAATGAAGGAGAATCAGAGGTTGAACAGCTTGTGACCTGGCAGTGCAAGAACTCACACCTGGTCCACTCGGTCTGAAGCTTTCCTCATGGAACCCGAAGGCATCCAACAAGTCATTCAGCTCCTCTCTGACCAGAGATAAACTGCCTAAAGTTTATTTTCCCCAGCTTTTTCTTGTCTCTTTTTCTGAAAAGGAGCCCCAGAAAGAATCCCACGACACCTGCTAATCCCCACAGTCTAAAAAGCCTCACACAGCGCTGGCGTGATGCAAGGGGCCCGAGAAGAGGCATTTCTTCCCTGTGCAGCATCTCAATGGTGCAGTTTTATAACCTCATAATGAAGCAAAAAACAAACAAACCAAAAAAATGTGAGGAGAGAGTTGGAGAAATAGATGTGGATGCTGCCAGGAGTGAGGAATTCACTGACCCCCAATCTGGGCCATCTCAAGAGATGTTGGCCACTGGCTGAGCCTCTTAAAAGCTGAAAAGTCATCCCAGGCCACTGTTAAAGAGAGAGCTTGAACAAAACAGAAACAAATGTGATCCTCAAAGTCTTAAATGTCAACTTGAAGGATAACTTAGAAGCTCTGAGATGGGCCAAGAGAACCTGCAGCTGCTCTGTCCAGCATCAGACGCTCCTTCGGTGCTTGGACTGGCCACTCCCCTACACAGTGTGTAAATCAGGGGCAGCCTCCCACCCGCCACCCACCAGACAGGTTTACAGACGCCTAAAGCCTCCATTTAAAAAATATATTTGTATTGATTTTTTTTAGAGAAAGAGAAACATCGATCGGCTGCCTCCTGCACGCCCCCTACTGGGTACCGAGCCCGAAACTTGGGCATGTGCCCTGACTGGGAATCAAACGAGCGACCTTTCGGTGCAGAGGACAACACTCAACCAGCTGAGCCACACCGGCCAGGGCTAAAGCTTCCATTCTTTACAAACCAGAGGAGTCTCCCCTTACTCTGACCTCAGCACCTGGAAGCGAAGTGGCTGCCTAACCAACCTCTGACCTCAGGCTTGTTCTTCAAGACTCAACTAGTGCCCTGGATGGCGTGGCTCAGCGGTTAGAGCGTCAGCCCGCAGACCTAAGGGTCTCGGGTTCGATTCCCGGTCAAGGGCACGTACCAAGGTTGCAGGTTTGTCCCCGGCTCCAGTCAGGGTGCAGGAGGCAACCAATCCATGTGTCTCTCTCATATCAATGTTTCTCTTTCTCTCTCTCTCTCTCTACTCCTCCCTCCCTCCCTTCCACTCTCTCTACAATGGAAAAAAATATATATCCTCAGGTGAGGATTGAAAACAACAAAGACTCAACTAGTTCTTCCACCTCATTTTCTCCAATTCTTTTTCTTTCTGCTGCTCTGGTTTGGTGTTTTCTGCTGCCTTGTCTTCTGAATCACTGATTTGATCCTCTGCTTCATCTCCGCTGCTGATTTGGGGGGACAACTTTGTAAAGTATATGATTATCTAACCACTATGCTGTACATCTCAAACTAATAAAAATAATATTGAAAGTAAACTGTAATTAAAAAATGAAATTTCAAGAAGATATACAAAGGTTAAAAGTCAATACCAAAAAAAAAGACTCCACTGGTTCTTGCTCTTGCTGGCCCACCCGCACCGCACCCTGTGGCCTGCTCTGTGCCTTCTGGCTCTGGAGAGAGCCCACACGGGGGCGGTTTCCAGGCCAGATCTCCAGGATGCCTGGTGCCTCCTCCCACCCCTCAGGACGTGGGCCAGGAATGCTCATGGGTCATCCCCACCAGCCACCTTTTCTAGAAGGAGCAAGTAAAGGTGACCTGAGCCCTAGCAACTCCACCCATTGGCCTTCAGTAATGGAAGACACGTAGCCAGATTTGGGGGAAGGTCCTTTCCAAACGCATGCTCCTGATGGCCGGAAACCGAGACATGAAATTATGGCAGTCGCCTTATTAAGCGTCTACACCATTGCTAGCTCTGTTTCAGTCCTTTTACATAAACACCATTTTCGTAATGACCTTGTGAGGTGAGTATTACGCTTGTTACCCTTTGCCAGATGAGGACACTGAAGCTCACAGGGATAAGTAAGGCATCCCGGTGACTAATCCTCTCCAGGGCGGTGCTCGGAAGCCTGCTCTCTCTCCTGGCTCCAGGCCGCGTCTTAAGTCCAGACCTGAAGGACACGGGATCCCTGACCACAGAGACTCTGGTTGTTCATGGAGATCCAGAGTCTTCTGCTATCAAAGCCAAAGGCACCGTCCAAGTTGTTTTTCTGCCGGGCATGTTTGCCCCCTGGACCTTCAGGAGCGCCTGAGAATGTGTCCTAATTATTCTGACCTCAGAGATGACTGAGGAGCTGGCCAGATCTTGAGCTGATAGAAGGGACAAGAGAAGGCTTCGCTATTGGCCCCAGTGTCAGTGGCCTGGGAATTTGTCCCAGGTCTCAAGTTGGTGAAATGTCCCAGAGCAGGCCCAGAGGGGCCAGGATTCCACTGACCCTCCTGATGACAGAGTCAAAGCCCAGTTCTCTTCCTGAGGAGCCCTGTGCTGGGACAAGATATTTCTGGGCATCTACCTCCAAAGGGAACCTCTATCCCTGGGTTTTCCATTTGTAAATAGTCGAAATGAGTGTGAACATTTAAAACTGGTCCTCACATTGGCTCCACTGAGATCAAAGGAGCCAGCCTCTGCCTCATTGGTTATCTTTGCCCCCTCTCCACTACGGGCACTTAGGCTTGCCTCGCCTCCACGCCTGGGTCCAAGGCTCTTCAGTGAGGGAGAGAGTTTAACCCGTTTAGCGTCCAAAACTTTGGGGGCAGGAAGACTGGGGAGAGAGCATGTTTCCCACAGCAAGCAGTTGTCTCAACATCACCCACACTTACCCCCTCACCCCCAACAAAAAAGACATTTGCAGGCCTTCCGACTGGTCCTGCCCTCACATCAGCCCCCCTTCCTGAACGCCTGACTCTCTTCTCAGTTCTAGAGCCCAGGAGAAGTTTCTCTCCTCCTTTTGTCCTGATGGGGGCACGAGTATTCCCTCCGCATCCCAGGAGCTAGAGGAAAAGCTCCGAAAACTGGGCTAGGAGTATGCACCAGAGCGTGCAACTTACCAGGCAGCAAGACATAATAGCGCAGTTGTTTTTTGTTTCAAGGGAGAAATGCAGCTCCCAGCACAGATGAGAAACCGGCTGTTTATGCTTCCACGCCCCAGGCCACGACCATCACCACACACTCACAAGTGTGCGAGCACGCGCCTGCACGTGCATCTCCCAGGAACCCAGCCGCCTGTTTACACACTCGTTTACACTGCCCTTAAAGTGACTTGTTTCCTTCTTCACACACTCGGGTGGAAGACATACTCCTGAAGTGAAGCGAGTCTATATCTGACATTGCTGTCTGCTCAGCCTATTACAGTGTTTCCCTAGGGGTCAATCTGTATAATTTCTAAAATCCTGCCCAAATCTCCAACTTCCTGTGCATCCCAATTTCCTCCCTGTCCCTTCATTCTCTCATTTTTCTAGGGCACAGGGAGAGTCCAGTAATGTTCCTCCCACCCAAACATTGTAGGTTGGCTCTATTGCAAAATACAAAACCAGAGACAGGGCTAGGGCGAAGCTGAAGGCTCTCTTTGTGGTCACTGGTCTGTGGAGCCCAGCTACTGCCATCTGGGGCGCGCATTGGGCAATCCAGGGCTGCCGGGTCCCACAGCCCGCGCCCCCTCGCCTCCCACTCTCAGGAGAACACAATTCCCCCTCTGCGTCCCAGGGAAAATCCGTTCCCTCCATCAGCCGGCTTTTCTGAGAAATCCAAGAAACTGACACCAAACTCCGATCGGGGAAACACAAAACTTTAAGCTTTTCAAAGATGGGAAGTTGCTCTCATTCCCCTGTCGGCTTCAAGGAAAACCCCCAGGGCCTCTTTCCTCGAGAGGCTAGATCTTCCTTCCCACCTTCCCAGGAACTTTGCAAATCCACCACAGAACTGTGCAAAAGTGGCCGGAGCAGAGAGAGAAGAGTTAAATTAAGCCCAGACCTCAGCAATCTGTGTTCAATTTTGATAAAAATCTCTCTCCCTCTCCCCCACCGCCCCCCTTCCTCCACCCCACAGCTCAGACATGTCTCTTTATGTTATGAGCTTGCATCTTGTTTGGGGCACCTCGGTGCTCCCAGAGAATCCAGCACCTCCCTCACTGTGGGCGCATGTGGCAGACACATTCAGCCCACTCCTGGGGCAGTGTCCTGGCTGCCACCCCCCCCTCCTCTTCCCTAAATTACCTGCCTACTGGCCAGATCCTTCCTTCCCGCTTAAGTCAGCGTCCCAAGGCCTGGGAGTCAGGGCCACAGCGGGAGGCTTGGCAGCGGCCACAGGTGCTGAGGTCCCCAGAGTCGGGACCCCTTTCCTGAGATGCTCCTTTCTTTGCTCAAAGTCCCACTGCCCGCTGCTGCTGAGCCGCAGGATCCTGGGGGGTGGGGAGGGTAGGGGGGCGCCCTGCCTCGCTGGCCGGAGGCCAGGCTTGCAAGTGGGAGCGGGGCTAGTGAAGAGTTAAATCACACATGAAGGCACAAACCGACCCCGGACAAGCCACCACCAAAAAGTTGTCAGTTTTGGGGGGAGGATACCAGCTCTGTTTGTCTACTTGTGACAACAAGGAGTCAGACTGCAAAGCCACGAAAAAAAAAAAAAAACATTTTTAAAAGTTTTCCGAAGACGTTTCCCGTGTCCACCAGATGCGCTAACGCCGACAGGCACCTGGACACGCACACGGACGCGCGCGCAGGCCCCGGGAGCCCACCCAGGGCTCGGCGGCTCCAGCCAACACTTGGGAGAAACAAAACAGGCGGCGTGCGGAGCCCCTGCCCGGCGACCCGCTCTCAGCCCGCGAGCCAAGCGGGGTGGAAAGTGGGGGAGCGCCCGCGGCAAGCCCCCCCGCCCGGCCCCCGCCCCCCCGACGGACGCGAATACCCGCGGGCCCGCGGCACTTACTCCGACGCCCCCACGGCGGGCGCGCTCCGCAGCCCGGCCCCGCGGCGCTCCCGCCGCTCCCGCCGCTCCCGCCGCGCTCCCGGGACTCCGCCGCCTCCGGAGAAACCCCCGCCTCCCTCCCTCCCTCCCTCCCTCCCTCCCTCCCTCCGTCCCGCCCGCCCCGCTCCCCGCTCCCGCCCCCGCCCGCCCCGCTCTGACGTCAGGCGCCCGGAGCGGGATATTTATGGCCGCGATCCCCTGAATTTTCCCGAGGTAGAGTTCTGATTGCAGCTCCTTGGGGTTTGTAATTTTCACACTTTCAGACAGAAAAGGGGGCGGGGGGGGAGCAGGGAGAGGGCAGCCGCAGGGGCGAGGCAGACAATGAGGGTCGCTGTTTCCTACTCTGGCAAGGAGCCTGCTCCGGGCTCCCCCTGTTTTGGAAACATGTTCAGGGTCAAAGAGGCAAAAGTGGCGACCTGGCCGGTGGGCTCCTCCGCGCTCTGCCCGCGGGCATGTGGCGCAGAGGCCTGGGCTGAGCCGGCGGGGGTTCAGGTGTGGGGGGAATGCCCGCGCCATCCCCTAGGTCCCGGGTAGCACAGGAAGCCCCAGGAAGGTGCCAGGGCAAGAAAGGAGATAAATCAGGCAGAACAGAACAGCTAATTAGAAGCCCTGGTCCACACCCGAACAACTTTTCCATTTCTTCTTTGGGAGTGTGTATGTAAAAAAAAAAAAAAAAAAGTTTATTTTTATAAAATTATGTTCCACACTCCCTGCCTCTGTATAGCTTTTCCAACTCAGCGCCAGTCAATTCATCGTACTTCACCGCTTATATACAGAGTGTGAGCCCTTTACAATAGCTCTTATTCATACTTTTAAAAATTGCTTTTAATTTTTTTTTTTTTTTTCCTTAAAATGTGATTGTGATCCATCTCCTGGGCTGGACTGGAAATTGCCTTGGTCAAGAGCAACTGTCTGCTCCAAGGCTGGCACTGTCCTCGGTGGAGCGTTTGATCTTCTGTTTCCCCCTCAGTCCTAGGAGCGTGTGAGCATTTGGCACCCGCCCTGGGTGATGACCCATGTAGAGTTTTCTGGGTGTTCAGATCTGGATCCTGATCTTTTCCTGTTTCTCCACCGAGCTGAAGTGTGTTTGGGAAAAGGCTTGGTTTAAGGGCCCTCCTTTCAGAGGAGGGGAAAAGAGAATCGTAATGCTTTCTCCTTCATGGTTCCCAAGAATTGGAGAACGAACATAAAAATGATCCACATGAGATGCGAGTTGCTTGTACAGTTAGATAACATAAGTGTGTAGGTATTCAACTCCCCATTAATAGAAGGAGCACAGATAACCGCAAATCATCACTAAGCCATCACAACTCTAGTGAACTTTCCATTAGCCCAGATGGGGTGGGGGGGGTGCCTTAACCACAGTTACAATGCAGCAGGGACTCAAGGACTTGGAATGTGTTTACCCCTTTGGCAGCAGCTGGTTAGGGCTGATTGCCAGATGGGGCCAGGTCTTGGGGACTGGGCCTCTTGGTGGGGGACAGCCAAGATGTTTTGATCCAAGCCACAGAGGGCCCAGAGCCCTGCTGCTTGGTCAGTGCCAGGTTGCCCTCCTGAGCTTTATAGCCACTGCCCCGTCTTTCCCTTTCCTCACACCAGGGTTCCATTGGCAAGGTAACTTTTGCAATTGGCTTCCAAAAGCCATCGACAAACCCCTTCTCGTTTGCTTTCCTCCACTGAAAAACTGGAAGTCTACAATATTCACCATCCCAGACTCCCCTGTTACTAGGAATGGCTGTAAAACCCAGCTCTGGCTGTTGAGGTGGTTGTGCAAAAGGCAGGAGTCAGCTGCCACAAAGAAAAAGTCAGATTCAGATAGCGTGCCCCTTCAACACTTCGACATTCCTTATTCGTCCTTTGCTCATTTCTTCTCTCTCGGAACATACATATGATGCCTGGAGATACAGCAGCCATCTTGCAACCTTGAGAACCAAAGCCGCTCACTTAAGGATGTTGGATCAGGAAGGTAGAAGGAGCTGAGGTCCTGGACGACGTCAGTAAGTGGCTGCACCTTCCTCCGACTTCTTGTTAGGCGAGACAGAGGAACTCCTATGTGTTTAAGTTACTATCGTTGAGTCTTCTGCTGTTTACAGTGAAATATAATCTGACCTGATACACTCCCATCAATCCACCAAAATATAACGTTGGGATAATTCCTAAGCGTTAGCTTCCAGGTATGACAATGATATTTTACACACCTTGCATTATTAGCATAAATTTTTTTATAGTTTTCACATGTCTTCTCTGAATCTCACAACTTTGGGAGCTATAACTTCAGACACGCACACACACACACACACACACCCAGAAGCCAGATTTGATAAGTGTTCTGCCCCAGATCAGAGTCAGCAAATAAAGGACCTTGGAACCTAACCTAGTTCCTCCGACTCCAATTCCATGGGTTTTCTGTAACATCTTTAATAACACAAGAATGGCCAACAGAGGACACTTATTCCTACTAAGTCGGCATGAATTCTGTTTAATTCAACCAAGACAAATCAGATTGCAAGTAAATTCTGGAGCTGGAAAGTGCCAGTCTATTTGGGGATTCAGTTCAGTCCACTGCCTTCCTGAATCCCCCTGGCCTTCCAGCTACCCTGCGGCATCCTACCTTGAGTCCCGACAGTTGCCCCTTCTAAGGCTCTTGGTCTTTCAGATGAATCCAGTCTTGACATTCTTGCTCTCACACTTTGAAACGCTGAGACCACCCCTTTCTAGAAGCGCCTTCCTGAGGGATGTCTCCCTATCACTACCGCTTCCCTTGTGTGGTTTCTCTCCTGAGCCCTCTCTTCCCCCCTAGATGTTGATGTCCCCACACATCTGTCAGCAGCAGTCCTCCAGAGTGTCACAGGTCCTCCTCTCGTGAATTCATTCAATTCTCGTGGATTCCACCACAGGCTCAACAACCATCTGGGGAAGTCAACCTTGGTCTCTGTGCCTAAATCTACACTCTAACCACCATTTTCCTCTCAACTTTAAATCCCACTTTTCCAACTGTTGACCACATTGCCCGGCAGGGGGCAAGTATTAAATACATGGTATCTATTTTTAACTGTTTTTGAAAAATAAAAGGATGCCGGAAAGTTACTAGAGCATGAGAGAGTTTTAGGACTGACTAATTCCTAGTACCAGGAGTTGTGGTGTGACCATCCTCTCTCGGAAATCACACCACAGGCCAACCTAACTGTCCCTGTCATAAGGAAATGAAGGGGAATGAATAGAAATCAGCAGCAGACCAAATAGAAATGAAGAGGCAGGCCTGGCGAGGAGGAGGGTTTCCTCATGAACGCCTTTTAGAATTAACTCCTTTTAGAATAGCCCCATTAACTCATTCCAGGCAAAGAGAGAGGAAGGATTTAAAGCTGGAGTGACATAGGGCCGGAGACTTGGAGGCGGGGCGCGGGGAGCAGGAGGAAGACTAAGAGAAGCGAGGCTGGGCCACAGGATGTCCCAGGCCTGGGAGGGGGTCTCCGCCTGCCTCGCGCTCTGTTGGAAGGAAGACTAGGGGAGGCCCATGAAAGGTGTGCGTCTCAGTGCTAGGGGCTGCTTTGGAAGCTGGTGAGCCCTGAGAGGATGAAGGGGAGGGCCCCTTCCCAGATCAGCCGATTCGCCCCTGCCCCCAACTCTGTCACACAGGGAGCCCTAATGCAGGGGTGGGGCAGCTACCCTCCAGGCTTCACCGGTCAGTCACCTGCGTGTTCCAGGAGCGTTCCCCGAACATAGACTGTGCACAGCACACTGCTCACCTGGAAAATTCTACCTGTGCACTGAGGGGTCCTCAGAGAGTTTAGCAAGCTTGTCCCGGCTTCCAAAGCTAACCACGTACTTCCAAGGCACAGCCTTCTCTCCAGAGAAGGGGCTTCACAAAGGTCCCTCCCTACGCACTTCCCAGGGCTTCAGCTCCTGGTCTGTCGGGACCTTGGGAGCACTCGGCGAAGACCTTTGGCCGAAATCAATGAGAATCCCACGAGTACACCATCTAATCAATATGAGGCTCTCCATGAGTAATGTGTTTGTCCCTGTTTTACTAACACTGGCTCTAGAAGATCATGAAAAGAACTCAAGTATCGGAATCAGAGGCCTCGGTTAAATCCCCAGCTTTGCCTCTCGCTGGGTAATCTCAGGATAGGAGATGGGAGGTGACTTTTTGAAGCTCAGTGTTTGTGCTGGTTAATTTGATGTACCCACTTGGCTCATATGGCGCCCAGATATTTGGTTAAACGTTATTCTGAATGTTTCTGTGTAGGTGTTCTTTGGATGAGATCAACATTTAAATTGGTGAACCTCCATAATGTGGGCGGGCCTCATCCAATCAGTTGAAGACATTAATAGAACAAAGACTGACCTCCAGGATTCTGCCAGCAGGTGGTCTTCAGACTTGAACTGCAACTCTTCCTGGATCTCCAGCCTGCCATCCTACCCCATCAGATTTTGGATTCGCCAGGCCTCCACAACTGCATGAGCCAGTTCTTTGAAATAAATCTCTATCATCTATCTGTCTATCCACACACACACACACACAACCCGTGGGTTCTGTTTCTCTGGAGAACTACAGCTAATGCAGCGATCTTCATCAATAACATGGGATGAAGATCGTTCCTTCCCAAAGGATTGTTGAAACAGTCAAGTGAGTCAAAACGTACTGAAAGTCCCTGCCTCCGCGAGTTCTTCTGAGACGGGGGAGGAAGAGGAACACCCAGAATGGAGAGGTCTCTCTCACCCCACCACTTAGCCCACCAAAATCAACCTGCTGTCCCCCAGGCTCTGTTCCAAGCTTTGTATCAGTGGTGCTGTCAGTGGCTCAAAGGCAGAAGAAGCTTGTCCTGAGCTGGGCCCAGTTCGGAACAGACATGTGACCCGGGAAGTGTTTGATCATGCCCCCCCCCCCCCCCCCCCCCGCTTCTCTCACTTACAGTAAGGATGCCATCTCCATTGTTTAGGCAGCCCTCCTGGACTTCTGTTATGCGACAGTAACTTCCAAGGATACAGCTAAAGAGAGGAAGGGTCCAGAGCTTCCACAGATTCTTAGTGGGAAGGCCCTCTTAGTGGGGTGTGAACTGCTTGAAGATGCCTTAGGTCCCCCCTGAGGTGCGGTGGAGTGGAGAGGCCTCAGAACACGGCCTCCAAAAGCCTGGCCTCTAACCCCAGCTCTGGCCCTTACAGCTGAGTTAGAGCATCATTTAGCTTCTCTGAAAAACATGGAGTAATAGGAGGATCCTTCCATGGTGCCAAAGTGAGGATTACATTACAGAGTGCTGGTCCCTTCACTCTCATGTGCCGTTCTTCTCATATGCCTTTCCCCCCCTTGCCCTTTGCCATGTCCACCCCCAACACGCGGCGCCTCTGTTAGTTAACACCCAGAATGCACTTCACATTAGTGTGCAATTCGCCAGGCTCCTGGCACCCAGCTCTCTGTAAATATCTTTGCCTGGGGTTAAGAAACCTCCCCTGGCTCAGACATGACCACACCAAATAGGCAGCAATTGGAAAATTGCCCCATAAAGGCCGTCTCCTTCCGAGGCGCAGGACTGAATTTTTGAGAAGCCTTCTCAGGTTGTTTGCAGCGGCTTTGAGGGTCGGCTCTGCTGCCCCGTCTACGTCAAAACCCTAAGTGTTTAACCACAAGACACACAATCCTGGGACATCGTGGCGGCAGCCCTCCACCCCCACAGCGAGGCGGGCCACGCGTGTGTCTAATCCGGTATGTGGCCCCCCTCCAGAGGCCAGCAAGACACGCACCTGGCCAGATGTGGGATGGAATGTCACACAGTGTGAAGAGCGTTTGAGTGGGTGGAAAGTGGGGTGGAATTCCTTCCTGACCACCCCGCACCCCCGGACAATGTGCGATCAGAGCCCACGGTCCCCAGGCCAGGGAGAACGTGCCCGCTGGTAGCCACAGCTGCTTATGTTATTTCTGGAGCCAGGGCTCTTGCACAGTCAGGACCGCATACAAACTCCCCCTACAGCCCCATTTCCAGGAGCTCAGGGCCAAGTGCCCCAGTCAGCTTCAGGGTGAAATTCTATTCTGAACCATTTGGGAGAAAGAAATCTTCCCAGCTGATCTATATGGAGGGTGAGCATGAGTAAATCTCACACATTCACATTCACTTTTCTGCATTGGGAAAAATTGGAGACTCGTTACAATCTTCAGGTTATGTGGGACTTGGGGCTAAATGTATGTGTGTGTGTGTGTGCAGCTGAGCAGGGACTTGTGTAAGACTAAGGGACTTCAGTAGAAGCATGACACGTTTCATCATTCGGTGGTTTTGTCTTTTAAAGGAAGATTTCTTAAAAATGGTAAAGTGATGATGTTAGGAATCTGTTCCTAATTACCACTCAGGAACTTGACAATCTGTTTTATCCCATTCATTTCTTTTGGAAAGTTCTCAGCAGTTCTTCTCTTCAGCTGTGTGCACACAGTCACACGCACAGATAATAAAGAAAGAGAACCCCCGCCCTGGTTGCCCTCGGGAAGAGCACGGGGCATTTGCACATTTAACGAACCCTCCTGCAGATGTAAGCACAGATTTTCACACACTGGGGAGTTTCATAAACACCCAATAGACTTGTTTCATTGCTGCACATATGTGGTTTAGGACTCAAGTTGAGAGTTTTTATTGTTTGGGGTTTTTTTTAACTTTCTTAAAAAAACACAAAAAACAGTAACAGAAGCGGCAGCAAGGAAACCCTCCTCGAATGCTATTTTTCATTCATTCCTGCTAAGTCCTGGGCGCCGTGGTAAGCCCTGAGAATGCAAAGATGGGTAAGATGGGATTGCTATCAATAAGGAATTCAGTCTAGCGGAGGGACCACGCAGCCCAGCTCTCCTACGTTCAGGCTAAACAAATAAAAGCACATGAAACCTTCAGAATCACTGTGGTTGGGAGGAGGGGAGAGGCAATAACGTGTTGCCTGCCTCGGGGAGCACACTGGACGAGAGGAGGAAAATACCTTCTCTTTCCACAGGTACTTTCCAGGCCAATGTTTCCAAAAAGCGTTCTGTAGAATGCTAATCTCCTTAAACAGCCTGCCAAAAAGGTAGGGGGAGTGTTCCTCATGGTCCAATAAGTTTGACACAAGCTGTGTATCCTATGCACACACCCCCCTTGGAACTTCACAGTGCATATTAGCACATTAAAGCTTCTGAGACGGCTCACAGCAAAAAAGATTTGCCCAACTTTGCTTAGCACAGTGATTTCCTCACAGGACCCATTTTTCACATAACATCTATGAACATCTCGTAACTTTAAGGAACATTGTTTAGTCTAAAGGGGACCAGAGAAGTCTCTAAAAATAAACACAAGGGTAACGGGATGCTGAATTGGAATTTTTAATGAGGCAGCGAGATACAGTAGATAAGAAATTCTAAAATAATGTTTCAGAGTGAGAAGCAGATTTTTCAAAAGGAAGTATCTGGGAACCGGTTTCATGCCTCTAAAAAAGCCCCTTTCTATAAAAAGAATTAAAAGTGTGGAAGTTGAGAAAGAATGTTATGAGGAGGATTTCTCTGAGAGACCTGCACCAAAATTCTTTCTCTCTGTGCACACAGTGAGAACAGCTCGAGGGAGAGGACTCAAGGACCTCACTGAATTCTCCCCAAAGTTGGGAGTGTGGACAGTGTCAGACTCCAGCCCAGAAATCAAGAGGGCAGGAGACAGATGGTGAATTAATTCTGTGGTTGATCAAAGGAGAGCAATTGCTTTATTGGGAAGGCTGGCACTCTCTGAGCTTGCAAGGACAGGGATTAATACATGTTTCCTGAGGACCATCTGTGGGCCACATGGAAAAGAAACTGAGCAGGGAGCCCGTTGAGATCTTATCAAAGAGAACTACCTGAAAGAATCATGGGACCACGCTATTGAGAAGAATCGGTGAGAGCTGATGTGGAGCGGGCCACTGGAAAACCACACTAAGTGGGGGAGAAACAGCTCAAGGGAGAGAATTCACAGCCCATATCAGAGAATTTAAATTTTGAGGGGCCCAAGTAAATAGTCTTTGAAGAATTTATAAAAGGGCTCAGAAGAGAGAATGTGATGTATGCAAAGTCATTTTACAACTGTATTGGTCAAGCGAAAATTTCTCTGTGAAAGGAAGGACTTTCAACCATGTCTGAGAGGGAAATCAGTAAAATTTATACCCTCAAAGCAATAAAGATTCTAGATAAAGTTGGAAAAGACAACCATTTCAGTATTCTGGAAATCAACCAAAAGCATATGACAATGTCAGGAGTGTTTATACTTAAAAAAAAAACCACAAAACCCAGTGATGAATTTAAAGTAAGAGCAGGAATCCTTGGTGTTCTAGCTTGAGGCTCTGTGTAATCATTGGCTGATCACTACACTATAAAGACACAAGGGTGATTTTTTAAAAGCCAAGCTTATAAATAAAAGTAAGAATGTTCAAAACAAAACTGAGCTCAGACATCAGTATCCATATACTGCAGGTGTCACAGAATTAGCCATGGTAAGTTATAAAACAAACAAATTAAATAGCAACAACCTTTGGGGACCAGGGGGATCAAAATCCAGAGTTGCTGCAAAAGGTTATCCAGAATGTCCAGTTTTCAATAAAAAAAATTATAAGACAGAAAAACTAACAGAGAAGTATAACTCATATGCAATATAAAAAGCAGTCAATGGAAACTATTTAGTGTCCAAAATGCCAGATTTAGCAAACAAAGACTTAAAACAGCTACTATCAATATGTTTAAAGAACTGAAGAAAGCAATGTTTTAAGAATTAAAGAATGACATCAATGAATGAACAAATAGAGATTTTCAGTTAGGACAGATATTATATTTTTTAAAAGAACCAAATTAAAATTCTGATGTTGAAAAATACGACTAAAAAGAAAAAACTAGAGGAGCTCAATAGCAGATGCAAGATGAAAGAAGAATCAGAGAAACTGAGTATAAATCAATAGAAATTAGCAATCTGAAGATCAGAAAGGAAACAAAATGAAGATAAATGAACAGTTCCTCAGAGACCTGTGGAACAGCATCAACTGTGCCAATATTCATATAAAGGGAGTGCCAGGAAAGAAGAGAGATAAAGGGACAGAAAAAGCATGTGAAGATTTAGTGGCATAACATTCCTACAATCTGATCCAAATATTTAATCTACTGATAGGAGAAGCACAAAATATTCTAGGTGAAGTAAACACAAAAAATTTCCTACCTAGACATACAGTCTAACTCTTAAAAGCTAAAACAAAGATAAATCTTGTAAGAGGGGAAAGAAAAATGACTTGTTACATACAGGGAGTGCCAATATGAAAATGGTTGACTTCTCTTCTGAAAGAGTGGAGGCCAGAAGACAGTAGAATGGCATATTTAAAGAACTGAAAATACTCTTAACCAATAATTCTAAATTGAGCAAACTATTCTTCAACAATTTAGGCAAAATAACCCCCAAACATGGTTAAAATAAACAGAAAAGTATACTCCTTAAAAACATATTTAACACACAAACAACACTCAGGGAAGAACAGGAAACATAAAGAAAAAAATAGCAAAGTAGTAAATGTATATTCAACCATAAAATAAACACATTAAATGTAAATGGCCTAAAAATACAATCAAAAGGTAGGAATTATCAGACTGAATTTAAAAAGTAAGAATCAATTATATGTTGTCTGCAAGAAAAACACCTTATATTTAAAAACACAAACAAGTTAAAAGTAAAAGGTTGAAAAAAATATAGACCATGAAAACAGCATTTACAAAAAAATTGGAGTGGCTATATTAATATCAGATAACATAGACTTCAAAACCAGAAATGTTAGAAACAACAAATATTTCATAATAATAAAATGGTCAATACATAAGGAAGATATAAGAAATAACAGAACCTTAAAATTCATAAAGATAAAAAGTGACAGAATTAAAAGGAGAAATGCAAAATTTAATAATAATTAAAGGTTTTAATATCCCACTCTCAGTAATTTATTAAATTGCTAAACAGTAAATCAGTAAGGCTATAGGAAACTTGAATAACTCTATCAACCAACGTGACATAACTAACATTGTGTCTGTGTATGTATGTTAGTGTTTCTCAAAGTCTGTTTTGTCTGATACTATAAGTTAACTTTTTTGTGGTCAGACACCATACTTTGTACTATACTTTGGCCTACTATATTGTCTTTTCTGGAGAATATTTTAAGTGTGCTTGAAAATCATATGTATTGTGCAGCCAATGGGTAACCATTTTATCATTAGGAAATATCTTCCTTGTCTCTAATACTATTTCTAGTCTGGCACACCTGGAACATTCTTCAGGAGAGACCAGATACTATAATAAACCAAGCTTCAATAAGTTAAAAAGAACTGAAATCATACAAAGTATGGCATCTGACCACAAAGGAATTAAATTCTAAAACAGCAACAATGACAAAAAAATCTGGGAAATTCCCAAATATTTGGAAATTGAACAACATCCTTCTAAATGTTCATGGGTTGAAAGATTCAATATTGTTAAAATGGCATTTCTCCCCAAATTGATGTATAGATTCAATGCACTCCTGTCACAATCTCAGCAGAGTCTGTTTGTTTGCTTGTTTGTTTTTGCAAAAAAAGAAGGTGGGAAGCTTATATTAAAATTTATACAGAAATGCAAAGGAACTAAAATAACAACAAAAAAAATTGAAAATGAAGAACAAATTTGGAGGATTTATACTAACTAATTTTAGAACTTACTACAATAATCAAGACAGTCTGGTGATGACGTAAGAATGGGAGTAGAGAATCTACATATGATATATAGTGTAGATCAACGGGGTAGAATTGAAAGTGCAGAAAGAGGACCTTTCATTTCTGTATAATTTATTTTCAACAGCTCAATGCAGAAAGGATATCTTTTTCAACCAATGATGTTAAAACGATAAAATTTCTTAGAATAAAACTAGGAGAAAACCTTAGACTTGGGTTCATCAAAGAGCTCTTATGTATAAAAGCACTAAAAGCACAATCCATACAAAAAAAATAGTGATAAACTGGGCTTTTTCAAAATTTTAAAGTTTTGCATTTCAAAAGACACTTCGGAAATAAAAGGAAAATAAAAAGACAAGCAATATATGGGGAAAATATTTGCAAATCATATATATTTGATAAAGAACTTACATCTAAATATTTAAAGAACTCTCACAAACGAGTAAGAGGACAAACAATCCAATTTTAAAAATAGGCAAAAGATTTTTTAAATTTTATTTTTCAATTACAGTTTGCATTCATCACTTTTTTTGTGTTAGATCCGGGTGCCCAGCAGAGTGAACAGACATTAAAATAGGTTACAAAGTGCTCCCTCTGATCATCCAAATGCCCACCTGACACCGCAGGTAGTTATTACAATGTTATTGACTATAATCCCTATGCTGTATACCTTATATCCCAAGACTATTTTGTAAGTGCCAATTAGTACTCTTAATCCTATTGTTATCAGAGAAATGAGTGGATGGTCTTTCGGAGTTGCTAGTGGGAGTGGGTTCCTTACGACATCTCGAGAAAAAGAATTTTCTGAGACTTGCACAAGAAGATGAATGACTCTTATTTGCATGAACTTACATCGTTGGGTTTCCAAAGTCCCATTTCCCTTACTCCAGCACTGAAAGATGTGCAGCTGGGGGTTCGGCAGAGCTAGAAGCAAAGCCAGTGCCCAAAGTTCCCGTTCCATGGTGGCGCTGGGCCTGGTGTAGCATCGGGCTAGTTGCAGTCCATCAGTCCACTGCCTGGGGGGTCCGCATGGCTGTGGGCCACTGGGCGAATGCAGGAGCATGCGAGTCCCATAGGCCAGGAGTCGGGTGCAAAGAGAGCCCAAGAGAGCAAACCCCTTTGTTTAAGAGGTTAAATATCTTAAATCTTCCTGTGCTTACAGTGGCCACACCTGCTCTGGCCAATGACCTGTTCCCAGCGGTGACTGACAGGTAAGTACTCTCCCCATGTCACCCAGACTTTCCTGGGCATGTGTGAAACTGCAGCTTCCTGGCAGAGCTGCGCAAATGGCATGCCTACACTGTCCCCTTTGCTTCTTTCCATTTATTCATAACTAAGTTAAATTACAACGGTCTCACCATCACCCCTCTTGACCCCGTCCCCCAACGCCCCTCTCCTCTCTGTATCTATAGTTCTATTCTATTTTGTTTGTTAATTTATTTTGTTCTTTAGATGCCACATACAAGTGATATTAAATGGCATTTGTCTTTCTCCATCTGGCTTATTTTACTTAGCACAATACCCTCCAGGTCCATCCATGCTGTCACAAATAGTAAGATGTTCTTTTTCATGGCTGAACAATATTCCATTATATGTGTACCACAACTTCTTCAGCCACTTGTCTGTTGATGAAAAATTGGCAAAAATATTTGGATATACACTTTATAAGAGGAGATACGCAGATGGCTGATGAGTACAGAATGAGATACTCAACATCCTTAGTCATTAGGGAGGTGAGAATTAATGAGACACCTCTATTCGTCTACTAGAGCGGCTGCAGTCAAAAGGACAAACAGCAGTTATTATTGGTGAGGAGGCAGAGCAACAGGAATCTTCATGTATTGCCGATGGGAATGTGAAAGGCCACAGCGCCTTTGGAAAATCCTTTGGATGTTTCTTAAAAACTAAAATATAAGCGCATCATTAGACGCAGAAATTCCTTTTCTAGGAACAAGCCCAAGAGAAATAAAAATCTATGTCCACAGAGAGACACGGATGTGAATGTTCATAACAACTCTGTTCGTAATAACCCAACACTGGAAACTACCCGAGCGCCCCTCAGCCGGTGAAAGGATAAACTGAACGTTATATAGCCGTGCAACAGAGGATTATTTAGCAACAGAAAGGAACAGATTTCTGATCGGTGCCATAAGATGAATAAACATCAAGAACTTCATGTTAAGTAAAAGAATCCAGACACGAAATAGTACGGAGTGTGTTATCCCATTTATAGGAAATACCCAGAAAAAGGCAAGTATATAGGGACATAACCCCGATCCGCGGTCGCCCTGCACCAGGGGAGAAACAGGGGCTCGGTGCAAATGGGCTCAAGGGAGCTTTACGGGGGAATGGAAATGTTCTAACACAGTTAAAATCACGGCGATCGCACAGCTCTGTGCATCTACTAAAATTATTGAATTTTACACTTACGATGGGCGACTTTTGTGGGATATAAGTTATGGTATGCAAAACTGTTTAGAAAAACAATAACATTCCTGCCTCTCCTCCCTCGCAACTTCAGTCTGGAGGGAGGGAGAGGCAGGGGAAGGCGGGGGCCAGAGGAGAGAGGGGTGCTGACCACATCCCTTCCCCAGGGCAGGCGGCGGTCAGACGGCAGCCAGCCTTAGCGGGGAGGCCGTCAGGGAGAAGGGAGCTTTATTCTACATATAAACCGAAGTGCTGATTAACATACAGGAGTTAAACCTGGTCTGTGTTTTACACCCCAGCATGTCTTTGTATCGCCTTCTAATGAACAGAAAAGCCACAGGGCCTGAGATTTTACCTAATAGCAGACACACACACACCCTTGTCACACGTGTGAAAGGGTAACAGGAGACAAAGGTAAAGTTGATTTTATAATCAGGCCCCCCCCGCATGAAAACTCATTTTTCAGCCTCTGGTGACACAAGTCTAAGCCCCATTATGTTCGATCTGTGAGTTTGGGCAAGTCACTTACGAGGATCACATGGGCTCCACGTGCGAAGCATGAGGCCGAAGTATACGCTGAGAATGCAACAAGTGGTTCACTTTTCTTACAGATGAATTAAGAAGTCACTGGATTCAGGCAGTAAGAGATCATGGTGAGGTTCACTGCCAATTAAATACGGTGGCTGCGCGATGTATACCTCTGATTTGAGGTATAAAGGGAGAGGAGTGAATCTGGGATGTATTCCAGTGACAGCTCTGCCATTCCAAGCTGTGCAACCTTGGACAAGACATTGCCCGTCTCTGGGCCTCTGTTAACTCAAGTGTAACACAGTAGAGCTGATCTCCACAATATTCTGGTTACGCTCACCTCTGACCGTCTGTGTGGTGACTCCTACCTGCCACAAGATGTGTGTCCTTGCAGCCGGGAGAGTCCCCCCGTGACCCCAGCAGAGAGAGCGGCAGCCAGGGCCCTGCAGCTCCCTGCCCCAGAAGCGGGTCTGGCAAAGACCAGGAAGAGGTTTCCAGTATTTACTGAAGCTCTGGCAATGGCCCCCACATATAAAACTGAATTATTTTAAGCCCCAGCTCTTTTCTTTTTCTTTTAAAGAGTGGGTGGATTTAAGACAAACAGACCAATTAGGTGTATGTCAGCCTTGCCACAAAAGCAAAACAGTCCGATTTCCCAACACAGTACCAAGCCAGGGCTTGGACTCCGGGGGGGTTAGAAGGGAAGCTGGGTGGTCGCTGCATTTCTCACACCCAGGGGGCCTGGCTTTCTGACCAACCAACTGGTCTCTCCCTAGGCCCAGTCAGGGCAGCTTCTGTGAGGGCCTCCCTCCTGGAGGTGGGCGGGGGACAGTGAGATTCCCTCCTTCCACTCCCCAGGCCCCCAAGTTAAAAGCAAAGACACCACAAACACTTAAGCAATTAGAGAATAATTAAAAACACATGTACACTGGAGTCCACAGAGCAAAGTGGGCTCGGCTTAACGTGCAGCGTGGCGGAGCCTTCCTCGAGCTGCATCTGTCACTGGGGAAAAGAGACCCCTCTTGTACCAAACACACCCAGGATTCTGGTGGAACCTGCCCCCCCCACACACACACAAGCACACACAGGCCCCTCATTACTTTATTTGCTGCTCCAAAGCAACCTCTAGCCCAGCGGAGCTGCCCTTGAACGTGAATTCCCTGGTATATCAATTAAATACGTTCTAGCTGCATCTCACAAAAAATTCAAAATAACAGTAGCATAGATGAAGTTATCCTTGTTCGTATAAAAGCAGCCCCGAAGTAGAGAGTCCAAGACTGTGTGTGGCAAAGAGGATGTGAGGGTATCCCCTAGGGTAGCCAGGAATGAAGCCGCCCCTGTGGACCTTCCAGGGACATGACTCTGACCTTGAGCTTGTCCCAGGCCAGCAAGGAGAAGGCATCTGCCCCAATCTGCCCTCTGTCTAAACACTGGGCATGGCCAGGGCAGGAGGTAAAGGGGAGCCTCCTGCGATGCAGACACAGGTGCCCTGGGAGACTCACTGTTTCTGTTTCTCCAGTTTAGTGACAGTTTGTCCTGTCCCTCACTCTGAAATTCATCATCCGAACTTTGTTGGGATTTTGTGAAATCAAACGAGATAATGGATTTGAACATTACCTACAACCCCAAGTGCATTCATGTTTCCAACAGCCATCAACACCAATGTCAACAACACCAATGTCAGTCTTGGTGTTTGTCTGGACAGTGAGGGTGGGTGGCTGTCAATGGGACGTGCCTTCCCCTTTCCTCCTTCTCACTAATTTATATACTTCGTGCTCATTTTATCTCTGCAGTTGACATATGTCATTTCGGGTGTCCTGTATCTTTTGAGTAGCGCCTTACTACATCTTAATGACTTTTTACATCATGATCCCTGCAAGGTGGAATCCAGAAAATGTGCATCCCTGAGGCTTGCTTTCAGCCAGAATAATAGCAGAGGACCTGAGTCCCTATGGATAGAAGAGCTTGTTTTGTTACTGGTGGGGAGCCCTCATCTCTACCTATTGCTCAGGGGGGTGGAGTTCTTGTGATATCCTGAGAAAGGGAATTTTCTGAGACTTGCATGGGAGGATGAGCTATTGTAGAAAGTTTTATTTCTATGGACTTACACCCCTGAGTCTCCAAGGTCCCATTTCCCTTTATCCCACCAAGAAAGAAGTACAGCTGTGACCATAATAGGGCTAGAATTAGAGCCAGTGTCCAGAGTTTCCATTGCATATTGGATCAGTCTCTAATCCAGCATCAGGCTAGCTTAGCTTGTTTTCCCTGTGGCGGTCCATTAAATACATAGATAAATAAATAAATAAATAAATAAATAAATAAATAAATAAATACTGGGCATGTATTATTTTTCATTCATTCATCCTACAAAATCCTTACTGAGCAGTCAGGTACTATGCTAGGTGTCAGGGCATAGTGTGGATAACCCAACCATGTTCTCACTCTCCTGAAGCTCATGGTGAAGTGCGGAGGACAGGTAAGAAGACATAAACAAATAAATTGAAAACTGTGGTTAAGCAGTATGTAGGAAACAGCCAGGGTATGTGATGGAGAAGGGCAGGGAGACCTACTTAATACCGGGTGGTATGGGGCACGGCTAGAATTCTACAGAATTGGTAGGGGAGAGACACCCGCGGCCTTCAGGCCAGCCAGGATTCTCAACAAGCAGGTAGATCCATCCATGTTGCTGCAAATGGCAGTATTTCATCTCTCCTTATGGCTGAGTAGTATTCCATTGTATATAGGTACCACGGTTTTTAATCCAATCATCTATCAGGACACTTCAGTTGTTCCCATGTCTTGGCCACCGTGAGTAATGCTGCAGTGAACATGGGGTGCATATATCTTTGCGAATAAATGCTTTCAAATGTTTCAGGTAAACACCCAGGAGAGAGTTGCTGGGTGATAGGGTAGCTCTATTCTTAATTTTTTGAGGAACCTCTATACTGCTTTCGATAGTGACTGTGCCAGTTCACATTCCCACCAGCAGCGAATGAGAGTTCCTTTTCTCCACAGCCTCTGCCACATTTGTTATTACCTGTCGTATTGATCACAGCCACTCTAACGGGTGTGAGGTGGTGTCTCACGGATGGGTGTTGAGGAAATCACGCTAAGCAGAATACAGACAGAAAAAAGTCAAGAACCATATGATTTCACTCCTGTGTGGGATATAAAACTAAAAGCAATAAATGAACAAACAAGAAAAACAAACAAAAACTCAGTGACACAGACAACAGTGGGTGGTCACCAGAGGGAAGGGAAGGGGGTAATAAAGGGTAAAGGGGGTCAGGTATCTGGTGATGGAAGATTTGACTTTGGGTAGTAAACACACTATGCAATATACACGTGATGTATCATACGACCGTGCACTGGAAACCTCTATGATCTTATGAACCGGTTACCCCAATAAATTTAATTTTTAAAAAATGCAGATAGAAATGATGGCACATCTTTTGAACATGGCTGCTGCCAGGTGCGTAGCAGTAGCCAGCACAGTGCACAGGGACCCGGATAGACTTGGGAGAACGCACACTTCACCGTCGCCACACACAAGGCCACGCCGGCGCTGCGCTGCTCTGTTAAACCTGTTTGCTAGAAACGATGAGGCCCATTTAACGCAACTGAGACTCGCTCAGGGCAGCTGCAGTGACCGGCCCGCCTTCAGGTTAAACGGCAAGCGAGAGGCACAGCTGGAATTTGAACTCAGGTCCTCAAGGTCCAAGTCCAGGCCCTTTGTACGCACAGCTATTGGACTCTGAGAGGAAGCTGGTCTGTCTCAGAGCATCCGTTTGGGTTAGGAGAGCAGGGTACTGTCCTGAAACGCTCAGTGTTGGTGCCCACGGAGAACTGACATCCCGACAAGGGCCACAGAGGCCGGCCAGCCGCAGGCATCGCGTTACACTCCCCAGACCTAATTGCCTTACAGACTAAACAGCACAATTTACAGTCAGCGCTGGGAGCATGACGTCTCCCCTTCCCCTTCTGCTCCGTTCCAAGGGATTCCAGCCTTTTCCTGAGAGACATTAGACAGAGGCCGCAAGACCGAGGCTCCCCGGGCTCAAAGGCAACCATTGTGAAGGACCGAGGAGGGGCCTGTCGCGAGGAAGAGGAACTATGTGCCGGTGTAGCCTGGGCGCAGCCAGGGGCCACCCCAGGTAAGTCTCCCCCGAGCTCCTCTGGGGAGGGCGCGATGACGCAGAGGTCAACCAAAAAGCCGACAAATTAACTGCCTTCTGCTCATGTGGGTTTGTAAGTAATCAAATAATTCAAACCCAGGTAGACAGCCTTAATCTCCAGGAATAGCTTGCTTTATAAATCACCCACAGCAAACTATTTCTGTTTCCCCCCCAAGTCTCCCTTTTTAGTAGAATGTAGCTATTTTTAGATTTAAAATAAGCCTTTTCAAACAACTCAGATTACCTTTCTGTGTCGTGGCTTTAAAAAATAAAACCTGGCCCTGGCTGGGTAGCTCTGTTGTTAGGGCAGCATCCCCATATGCCAAGGTTGCGGGTTCGATCCCCGCACATACAAGAATCAACCAATGAAGCATAAATAAGAGGAGCAACAGATCGATGTTTCTCTCTCCCTCTCTCAAAAAAGAAAACAAAAATAAAATAATAAAACCTGAACTTCCTAGAATGTTTCTTTTTCTATCAAGTATCATCTTCATCTATTTCTAGGCCGTGCCCTTTTGTTTATACCCAGAAGGCCAAATCCTTCCATGCCGTGCCCTTGAGTGTAGACAGGTCGGTGTGAGGATTCTCCCTGCGTCCCATGTGCTCAGAGAACGGGAGCAAAAAGCGCCAGGTCCCCGTCGCGACTTCTTCGTTCCCTTCATTCCTCTCATTTCCTCTCCAGCCTCCCCTCGAAGCGGAGGGAGACGCAGGCACAGTGCATAAAATTCGGGGAGAGGAAACACGCATGTGGGCTGAGGCTAAGCTAGCGCCCCGTTTACCCGCTCGCGGAGTTTCCATGGTTGTTCAGAGGCCTTAGGGTTGGACGTGTGACTCTCGGCAGCCTTATGATGAGGCCAGGGCAGCCTCCGTGGGCTGAATTGTTTTTCTCAAGTGCATATCAAACTTCTGGGCGTTCCCACCCGTCTGCAGGAGCAACGCGAATGAACGGAGGCAAGCTCGGGGGTGTGAGACCTGGCTCCGCGTCTCTGCGCTCTGCCCTAGGAGCTGTGCGGCTCTGGCCCAGCCACCGACCTCTCTGTGAAGCACAGTGCGTGGCACCGAAACACTAACTGCTGTTGCTATGATCATAATGATTATTATCATTGTAACTTATTACCATCGACAAGAACAGCCCTGGAATAGATAGACAGCACTGCGGTGTGTTCTTTAAAGAAAATGAATTTTTTTCAATTACGGTTTACATTCAATATTATTTGGTATTAGTTTCAGGTGTACGGCATAGGGGTTAGACAATCATATATTTTATAAAGCACTCCCCCCGATATTTCCAGCACCCACCTCGCACCATACATAGTTATTACAATATTATTGACTATATTCCCTATGCTGTACTTTATTTACATCCCTACCAATAGGGATAACTACCAATTTTTTCTTTTAAAATCCCTTCACCTTTTTTCACCCAGTTCCCCAACCACCCTCCGCTCTGGCAACCATCAGTCTGCTCTCTGTATCTGTGAGTCTGTTTCAATTGTTTATTTGTTTATTTTGTTCCTTAGATTCTTCATATTAGTGAAATCATATGGTGTTTGTCTTTCTCTGCCTGACTTATTTCACTCAGCATAATACCCTCCAGGTCCATCCATGCTGTCACAGATGGTAAGATGTCATTCTTTTTATGGCCAGTAATATTAAAAAATGGGTTTCTCCATTTGACAAAATCACACCCACATAAATCATTAATATGTTATTTTCTACCTTTTCATCTGATAAACCTAGACAATAAATAAACTCATGCATATGGATGAAAAACCCTATAAACGGGGCAATGGAGAGGAACAGTGATGAGAACAATCCTGACAGATAATCGGTGCCCAGTTAGGCGGCATGTGCAAGACCCGCCGTGGAGACAGACCCAGGCGTTCCTGGCTGGTCTCCACAGCAGGATTGAGGGTGTGGGTTGTAGTGGCAGGGCAGCCACGAACACACGCTGGGCTCCACTCCAGTCTCTTGCTCCCTGCCTCTGGGAGAGTGGTCCTGCTGGGACAGACCTTCAGCCCGGGGGCCCCTGACTGAGGAGATAGAAACACAGGACCTGCGAGTCAGAGGCTGAGTGGCCAATTCCAAGCCAGAGCCTCGGGGCCTGGCCGGGCCAGAGGCAGGTCAGAGAGGAGAGCCCGTGAGGGGAGCTGGGTTGCAGCAGACAATGTCCGTGGCTCCAGATGCTTCCCTGGGACCCCTTTTTACCATTTCTCTGCTCTTCCCCTACTTTTGGGGGGTGTGATTTCAATCTCCTACAACTGCAACTTACTTTGGTGGCCTGTCTTCAGCTACTGGAGCCACTTTGTCCCCTCAGACAAAGAGAAAAGAGCTGAGAGGGCTGTCAGTGGCCCTCTCCCAAAGGCCCTTAACCCATGACTATGGGGTGGGAAGCATAAAGTCCAGGTCATTTGCCTGGGATTGTGGCCACTCAGAGGCAGACGTCCAGTCCAGAGGCCCCCGCAGAGTCAGGTTGAACCCTTCCCCACTAGATTTTGCCCCAGTGGCTCCTTGCCCCCTTCCTCCCCTTCGCTGTCTCGCCTCCCAACTATCCTATGGGATTCGATCCCTTTTGGATGAACCAAGTCTCTTTCTAAGTTTGCAGCTTTCAATTCTCGGTTCTGATCCTTCACCATCTTTAAACTCATGGCACGTCACAGTGACTCATGAGGTCTTGGGGCTGAGAGAGCCCCTCCCAAGGGATCAGACAAGCCTCCTGATCCCAGGACAGAAGCTGGGGCTTTCCCAGGGCGAGGCCGTGGTTTCCAACCTCACAGCAAGTCCCCTTTAGCTCTCTTCTGTGATGGGTAGTTCAATCGTGGCTGTCATTCTGCACCCATATGTCATCCTGATCCAATAAATGGATGCAGTCTCTTTGGGCACTGGGGCTCCTGATTGGTCCTACAACTTGTCCTCTCACTTTGAGCTCCTCAGCAAGGGGACTCTGTCTGTATCCAGGACCCACACTGAGGCCCCTAGAGGACAAACCCAGGTGAGTTCCCCACCAACCCTCCTTCTTGCTATGACCTTTGGAAAAGACAACTGAGGAGACCAGGAGGTTCTTATCCTGTACTCTCCCTGGTCTCTCATCCATATGTAGGTTAGTAAACAGGGAACCCAAGCTTGGGAAAGATAACATAATTCAGGAGCCCTGAATTTAGGGGTACAGCAGGTGGTGTATCTCTCAGAAACGTAAGCAAGGGGTGAGGAATTGGGTAAGATGTACTTTGGGGGAAAAGAAACAGCATGTGGACCTGACAACCAGATCCAATGCCTTAAAAAAGTCACAGCAAGCCCTCAGGTGCCGTCAACAGAAACCAACACAGGTGAGCAGGATGGACCAGCATTGTCACAGTCTGAGTGCATGTATTTCTAGCCACAGTCAAGGGACCCTATTCTTTAGCCAGCGTGTGCGGTCTTATTACCAAAGAACTAGGCTTTTCTTTTCTTTTTTTTTCTTTTTTAGCTTCCTTGAAACACTGAAAACAACTCATCACTTCTGATGGACCCCTACAGCCTGAAACCCTAGGCAAGGAGCACAGGGCAGACCTTTGCAAGGCTGTTGCCATCTTTGATGATGTCCCCAGTGGAGGGCTCAGGAGCAAGTCAAAATGGATAGAGCTGGCCACACTGATTTCCTGCCAAAATATGGGCTACTATGAGGGTTATGGGGACACCTAAAGTTAGTCTTTGGGGGACAGGGTCACACGACCCTCTCAAGGTGGCTAAAACCTCTTGTGGTTTCCAGTGCTTTGCACCAGCATCAGAAATAGTTCAGTTGCCCCTGTGGCTCTGGGGTCACCCAGTGGGACCAGGCCACTCTCCAACTACCTGACTACACGTCTGCTTTGCTGTTTTTCTCTGCAAAAAGGAGACAAATAAACATGGGCAAAACTACCTTGTGGGCAGGCTAAGAAGCTCACTCCAAAAAAATCACAGCAGGTAATGTCCTCTCCTCGTGTGTCCCAACGTCCACATATGGCACTTCCAGAGACACTGAGCTCACAGCATTCCAGGCGTCTGCAGTCCCCCACAGCAGACCGGGGCTGGGTAATTTGGGGCAGGGACATTCAGCTGCAACCCAGTGGCTCCCCTCCAAGGTGCACTACTTGTTTTTTGCCTCTTGCCCCTAACTTTTTATGGGATTCTGCACGTAAGGCCAAAGTTAGAGAGCAGGCAAGCACACAATGTATCCATGGGGAAATCATTATTTTTGTGTGTTTCAAGCACTTGAGGGAACCCTCTTTAAATTATTTCTCTGGAAATGGGTCTGGCTTAAATGTGTTTATCCCTCTGCTTTTGTTAGTCCTTGATGGCATTGCTGGGCATTAGTAACAGATGAGCGCAGTCAGCGTAAGGTACTCAGCTCTTTGAAGAACTGCAGTTGCTTCCACATTTGCAGCCGAGATAAAATCAACAAGAGCTGGGGGACAACGCCCAGGGAGACGAGAGGCGAGTTTGACGGGAGGTAAAAAACTCACTAAGGAGAAGCTGAGGACGTTTCTTTCTTTAAATAATTGAGTGTGTGTGTACACATACACATATTTCCCCCCTGTCTTTCTGAAATATAGTAGATCTTACACGAATCCAAAATCAGATGTGAGCTAACAAGGGGCTAATGAGTGAAAAACTACCTGGAAACATACAGCAAAAGCAGCGTGGAAACTCCGTGCTGGGCCTTGTCTGATCTCCTTCGGGCTTCTGAATAGGTCACTTGCCTTCTCTGAACAGTGGAAAATTTGGACCAGAGCTAAGAGCCCTCCCAATTTTGATTTTCTAGGGTCTGGAAATATAAAAGTGTTAATTAAGAAAAAATTCCCAGATTATTCAGACACAGGAGCTCTTTTGGACTCAGAAGGTGTATTGTGAGGTCATGAGGCTGCAGCGGGGGACGTGCCATTGTGGTTAATGGTGTGGGTTCCAGAGTTCTGCAGCGGAGCTTCAAACCCGGGCTCTGCTTCTTCCTAGCTGTGCAACCTTGAGCCAGCTCTTAACCTCTTTGGGCCTTTATTTCCCTATCTGTAAATTGAAGCCAATGATAGCTACCTCAGAGGGCTTGAAGGAGAAATGAATAATGTGGATAAGGCATTTAGAACTATGCCGATTTGCATAGCAAGTGCTCAGCGGATAATTTTTGTATCAGCATATATCTCCCCACGCATTCACGTGTGTATGTATAGATACAGGGTGTCCCAAAAACATGTATACACACTTTGAATAATTGTTAATTCCAATGGGTTAAATCTGAAAAGAAACATCAATTGAACCATCAGCTGTTAAAGTGTGTATACATTTTTTGGGACACTATATATATATATATATATCACTCCAGTGGGGGCAGAAGGTCTATTGTTGCATGTTGCAGACACTTCCAGATGCCTCCCAATAGCCTTTTGTCCTTAGGAGAAAGTAAAAACAAAACAAAACCCTTGCCCAAGACGCCAGGATTCCAAGCTCAGTGCCTGGACTGCAGGGCATGAGGAGGTTGATGGTCTGTGAAGTCAGGAAGGTTAGTTGTAGGTTGAAGCATAAAGGGCCAATGAGTCCGGTCTGTGTGCTGCAGAAAGCACAGAAGCTTCCAGAGCTCTGGGGCAGGAGTATGGCTGGATCCAGGGGTGTGGGAAGGGCTCTCCAGGCCAGGGTGGAAGGTAGAGTCAATGGTGGGCAAAGGCCGTTGGAGAGGGAGCCGATGGTGAGTTGTTACAAACCCTCCATCGAGATGAGGGAGACCTGAGCTGGGACAGAGACAGAAGATGTGAATGGGGTAGCATCTGGGCACAAAAGGCTTCTGAATTCAGGATCCCAGGATCCTCACTCAGAGGATTCTGAATTCTTCCTCTCGGGAGAACTGGGGAGAGCCATGGCAATGACCGACATGGGAAACAGTGGAGAAGCACTTTTGAAGAGGAGATGGTAAGTTCAGTTTGGGATATTAAATTTGTGGTGCCTGTGTGGTCCCCAGGGGGACATATTCAGTGGTTGTTCAAATAGGAGTCTGCCGCTTAGGAGAGCATTCCAGGCTGGGTGTGGAAATGGGGGCGGAGGGAGGGCAACCTTGATCAAGGTGGAGACTGAAGCCCGGGGGGATGGACCTGCTGAGGGTGTCTCAGAGAGCAGGAGCAAAGGCATGGTGGGAACCCAGGTTCCCCTCTACTCCCAGCTCGGTCAAAGTGGCAGATGCCAACACTGGGGAGCAAATCAGCTCCCAGATCTTCACAGTGTCCTGGGACCCTCTGTGGCTTTCTCAGAACTGAGCCTGGGGCCTGCCATCCAGAGCCTTGGCTCTCTTTCAAAGCCTTGCTCGTCCTGGACTGGAATCCTATTACCAACCACTGACCACGCTGCCCAGCCCTCCCTCTGATCTCTGTCCACGGCGGGCAGCCTCCCGAGGCTGGGTTCTTATTCCCAGAAGAACCTAAGGCTCCTTCAGAGAGACCAGACTGAGGGGGGACACTTGGCTTTGATCTTCCAACCACACGAGAGGCTCCATCGCGCTGCTCACATGCCCAGCCAGGTGTGCCTAATGGTACCCCAGGTGCCAGGCTGCACAAGCAGCCTCCTTAGCTCCCCCGGCCTCTGATCTCCCAGCATTGGGGACATTTTTCAGCAAAGAAGTTTAGTGCAATTGATGTTTATATCCAATCTAATGCCCCCTCACCTCCAATTTCTGTCTCTTTACCTATCTTTTAGCTCAAGGATGGCGGGGAATAAGTGGGTTGGGGATGGGGAGGGACAAGGAGAGATATGGAAAGGATTGTTAAGAATACTGAAGATTTATTCCAAGTTAACTTTTAGTTGGGAGAGGCCTGGAAATGTTAAAACCTATACTGAGCTCCGACCGGCGAGATTGCTTTTCTCAAATGGCTGCACAGTTGTCTGGTCTGAGAGGATGAGTTTTCCCTTCTTTGGGGGATTCAGGCAGCCACTTTACAATCCACAGGTCTGTAAGGGATTTTGTGTTAATCAGCTCTCCCTCCACAGGAATAGAATAGCAAGAAAGAAGGCTTCGAAGTACAGTAAGAAGTATTTGGGTCAGACATAAGAAAGAATTTCCAGGCATCGAGAACCGTGAAGAGAAATTTCTAGAAACAGTATTTATCGGAGAGAGTTTGGATGTAGTTTTCATGGAAGACAAAAGAATGAATGAGACAAAAGTTTTCTTCCAGCCCCAGTAATGCATACCCAAGAAGAAAGTTAAATGTCTCTGAATTCTGGGGGAAATTCGTCAGTGTGGCAGTGTGTGAAATGGGCTTCTGAGCCAGAGGGACATGTTTCATCCCAGCTTCAACACCTGTCAACTGGGTGGCCATGCTCCTGTGCAAAGAGCCATGCTAGCCTGGTCCTCTCATCTGCAAACCAGAATGTTAGGTCACAGTGAACTTGTGGCTACCGGGGAAAATACCTGTAAAGCAATCCACGCGGAGCAGGACTCTACTTTTAAAAACTTGGGTTGGGTTTTCCATTTAGTTCTCTTTTCTGCGCACATAACAAAGCCCCAGAGCACAGAGCTCTGGTTTCCATTACAGTTGAAAATGCATTCAGATTGGGCTGGGAATGAGTGCAGATTCCCAGGACAAAAAACAAGCTCCATTGTCTGCTTGTTTATAATTAGTGACACATTGCCCATTATGGCCAGGACTGGCTGTGACTGGGGAGGAAAACAAAGGCCCTGTGAAGTGTCTGGTTCGTGCTCTGGGTTAAGCTGCAGGGTTCTGATGACACCACATCCATGGCTTATTGTGAGGGACACATGGGCCAGGTCCCCGTGAAAATGTTCTATGCCCAGAGGACCCCTGGAGAATGTAAATGAGGGGAATTTCACTTTAAAGTCAAGTTAAAGCCAACCCTTCGTCTTTTCATCGAGTCTCTGATCCTGACCACATTGCGTCTCTCAAGCACCGCTTCAATTCCCTGTTGGGCCAGAAGCAGATTTTCAAAACTCTCTTCTATTGGGAGCCTCTCAGAACCAAGGCGAGGATGCTGGGTTGTCTTTGTGAACTCTGGGGAGCAAGGACAGCAGGCGGGTATCTCATGATTAAGTGTATTTGGCAAATGAAAAGGAACCACCGTGTGCAGGCCTTTCACACGCAGCAGGGCTCCATCTGTGCCCCCCTGCCCAGCCCAGCGCCCGGAGGCCATGTGAGAGGGCGGCCAGGATGGGGCGTCCCTCCTGAGAAGATGGGGCGATCGCCTGCTCTTACGCTCGGTCTTATACCCGGGGCAGGGACCTGCCTAGTGGATCTTGGTACATGGGTCCCTGAGCATCCCTCCTGAGCAGACAGGGGCGAGCACCTGCTCTTACACTCGGTCTTATATCCAGGGCAGGGACCTGCCAAGCGGATCTTGGCATGTGGGTCTCTGAGCACCTAAGTTCTTAGGAATAGTTTGTGGCACTCAGTGTCATGTCTTTCTGATCTTTGTGCTCTCATCCTATTTCAGAAGGACCTCAGCTCTTCTGGAGATAAGAGCAGCAAAATCCTCTTAGATCTCACACCTCACACATAACTCTCCACGTGGTGTTCAAACTCCCCCATCCGTCAATGTGTGCTGGGCTCTATGAGACACGTGGCTTATATACACTGATGGAACCTATTACACTGTAAATTTCAAGAACACATAGTGACCACTTAGCAAATGTCTGGAGGAGTTTCTATAGGGCTTTCAAACAGCGGGGGGTGTCACTGAGGTGCCAGCAGGAGAGGCAGCCATTCAAAGGGTGACTGAAGAGACCACTGACAAGGTGTGGGCAGAGTGAAGGGAACGACAGGAATCGTGCAGCAGCCAAAGAAGGGCAACGAAGGAGAGCCACGCCCACCTGCGTTCATTTCCCACCGCGACCGTAACAAATGACCACAGTGTAATGGCTCAGAACGATGCCCGCTTACCATCTCACAGCTGCGTAGGTCGGAGGTCTGGTGACAGGGGTCCCTCCGGATCCTCTGCTTAGCCACAGGCTAAAGTCAGGTGTTGGCAGACCTATGTTCTTTCTTTTCAGGAGGCTCCATGCTCGTGCAGGTTGCTGGAAGGACCCATTTCCTTGCAAGTGTGGAAAGAGATCCGTTTCCTTACCGACTGTCAGCTGAGGGCTCCCCTCAGCTCCTGGAGCCTCCTCTCTGGCTCCCACATCTCAGAACCAGCAATGACTCTTTCTCACACTGGAATCTCTCTGATTTATTCTACTGCGGCATCTATCCTACTCCAGCCAGAGAAAGTTCTCTGCTCTAAGGGTTCATGCGATTAGATGGGGCCCACCTGGAAAACCCAGGATATTATCCATATCTTAAGAGGGCCATCATCGTAATCATATCTGCAAAGTCCCTTTTGCCGTGTGGCGTAACATATTCATAGGTTCCAGGGATTTGGGCGTGGTCATCTCTGGGGGACCATTCTGCCTATCATACCACACCAAGGACTAAAAGGACCAAGGAAGGTCTCTCTTATCAGAATGCAGCAAAAGCTGTCGCCCGACCAGGTGACCTGCAGGAGCTCTGGCTATATGTAGAGAAAACGGCTTCTGCCCAGCTGCACCGGCAGGGAAGGGGTGCGGGGTAAACACTGAGACTCTCTCTGCTCCCCCTCCGATGACCCTGCCACCGCCTCCCATTGCCTGAGCCCAGCTGGCACTGAGAGGGCAAGCGAGCCCAGGGGATGGAGCCCAGAGAGTTCAGCCCCCCGGGCCCAGACTGGAGCAGACAAGGGCGGGAGAAGCATATAAGGGTATCGAGGGAATCTGAGCTCTTTTCCCCTTAGGATCCGGGCATTTCTAGGCAGACGGAGAAGGACAGGGGCCAGGGCAGCTGAACAGGGCACTGTTTGCATGAGAAACTTGACTCCTGGGAAAGAGCATATCCCAAGGGAAAGATAAGCGGGGTGGGAAGTTGGCTTAAGGACAAGGGGCTAGTAAACCAAGGGAGGCCTGATGCTAAGATCAGCGCATTATCTGTCGCAGGCACTAAACCCTGACCCATTCCACTGGGCTCAAGTCCAAGTCTTTGGCCAAGAGAACAAGCGTAGATAAAGTGTCATCTCCATGGAACAGTGGGGCGAGGAGCCGAGCACGCAGCGGCGGCCAGGATCGCTGAGGGCGGCTGGGTCGGGAAGCCGCTGTGTGAACTGCAGAGGTGCTTCCAGGGTCCACGTCAGGGACCTCGGCCAAACGCTCTGCTGCAGCTGCAGGGAAGCCGGCCCGGCAAGGCTGCGCTGCGGCCTGTGAGACGGCTGAGCTGCAGCGCAAGGGAGGAAGGGCGTGCATGCGAAGGTCAAATCCAGGGAACATGTTAGGACACAGGGAACTGAAACTTCTGCAGGGAGCCTGGGAGGTGGGGGGAGGACAGGGAAAGGCTCCTCCGTGCCTGCTAGGATTATAGCCTGGGAAACGCGGCGGCGATAAGCCTCACGAGGAGTGGACTACTCTGTGTGTTCGTCGAGGGTCCAGCAGGAGCGGGCCATCCCACTAACTGGGTTATGGAAGGTGAGCTTAATGAAGGGGCTGCCCCCAAGGTGCGGTGGGAAAGGATCCTCAAAAGCTGTGCTGCATCCTGGGCTGGCTGCCGCAGGGAGTGTTACAACTTCCAGGCCTGGAAGGCTCGAGGGAGCCAGTGGCCACCAGAACCCCCAGGCAGCATGAGCTGCTGACTGTAATAGAGGCAGGTGGCTACCAGGTAGGTTAGGAATGGGGGTGGAGGGGAGAACCTCCTGACCTCCCTCCCTTCCTTTGAGTCCCCCCGATGCTGGTGCGCCCACACTGGGCAAGTCCAGAGCCAGCCTCCCTGGGCACAAAGAAAGATGGAAGGGATCAGGAATGGGTCTGGAGGGCAAGTCAGAGATCTCCACAGCAGTCACTAGACCGAAATACCTCCTACGACCAGCTGCCTGGCGCTCTGTAGCCTGTCTACCTAATGCAGGAGATAAACGCAACGGGTGTGGCCTGTTACCCATCTCACGACACTGGTCTTGGGTCACACAGAAACCCATCCACTCTGATAGAGTCAGCAGCACCACCATGGAGTTTCCTTAGGTTTTGATGAGCTTCTTAGCACTGCCCAATGTAGATACCTGGTTGCGAGAGTTCAAGGCAAAGGCCAGATTAGGAGGCGGCGTCGGGTTAACGCACTCAGTGTGCAGGGCCACGTAGTACCTGAACTGTGCTCGGGTTGCCACGGAAAGATCAGGTCTGATGTTCCACGTGCAGTAGGAGGCTCGCCGGACCCGAATCAGCGCAGTGAAGGAAAAAGCCCCCAGATGGTTTCCTAGTGACCCGAGTTAATCAGATTTCCCCAAGCTTAACCCGGCTGTGGAAAAGAGTCCACATATGGGAGACGCTGGCTTATTGCAGCTACATTTGATCTCTCTCCTTTGAAGCAACATATTTCCCACAGGGCGACTTTTTAAAACTCTGACCATTTAATTTGGGGGAACAAAACGATTTTTTTTTTTATATAAAGGAAAAATCCAACTTTGTGTGTTTTCCTCCAGATCCCCTGACTCTCTGAGATTATGTATTTTGCTGTTGGGGAGCTTTTTTCCCCCCTCAGCTCTACAATAAACTCTTTGTTGTTCAACATTCTATTAACCACAAGCCTCTAGTAACCAGCACATCTGTAAATCTCCAGCACAATAATTGTTGTTCATAATCCTGGCCCTGGGGCTCTGCATGGTCTCAAATGCCTCAAAGAGAAGGCACTGAAATGAGTTTGCATTCCCAGGGCACACATCAACCAACCACAAAGGGCAGGAGTCCAGACAAGTGCGGGGCAGAAGAAGAAATAAAGTGGGGCGCTCACATTCGTCACAGGTAGTTCACTTTGTGTGGGTAATAAAAAGCCGTGCGACATCGGTGAGCGCCTCCCCCTCTCGGTGGCCTTCTTCATGGTCACCATGGACTCAACTCAAATACCCGTGCAGGACTTTCAGAAGTTCACGGCCGTAAAAGCAGAAGTCGGTGTGCCCAGTTAAATCACTTCTGTTCTGTGCCGGGTCTGTATTACTCACTGACAAATTAGAAGTAGTTAAAAAGCTTTTAAAATCGGGGAGTTTCTGAGTTTAGGAGTGGGTGAGACAAACTCTCCCCCTTTGGCTCCTGCTACGTCTGATTCCCATCTGCTGACCACACAGCAGCAAACTCCTAGGCCGCTTCCAGGCCTTGGGATGGACCCCACCAGGCTTCACCAGGAACGCTTCCCTCCCTCGGAGAAAATCTTGTTATTAGTCTCGGCCACATGAAAGAGTGAAAGCAGAGAAAGAAACAAAGAAGGAGGGATAGAGGGAAGAGACTAAAGTTGGGAGGGGCAGTTTCCCCGAGCAGACTGAACAGAATGCCCTCCCACACTCAAGCTCTCTTCTCACAAGGAGCACTGCAGAGTGTGTTTCTGCAACACCGGCTGACGTTCACGCTGCAGGAAAATCAATCCGTTAGACCCCATGGGAGGCTTTGATAGAAGTCAGGTTCAACAAGCATGGAAGACTGGATCTGACAGACAGTGCGCACCAGGTTGATTGGCATGTGGGGGGGAAATCAGCTGGGTCAGGAAAGAATAAAATATGACTCCATGTACAGTGAGCGGAAACATCTCTTCACAGTGAAACTGAACATATTTGATTTTAAGCAAGAACAGCAAAAACCGGATGCCATGATGTCCACAGATGGAGATGTAAGTCAGTCCCTAGAAGGAAATTTTCAAACCGTTATGGTACAATATTATTTCCATTAAAAAATTACACCTTTTCTTGAGTCTCCATTTAACATTTCAGAAAAGCTATGGTAAGTGAGAATATGCACATTCCCCATGGTGGCCTTTTTTGGTATGTGATCTGAAAAGTGTATTTTCTATACACACCACACTTCCTACAATTTAGCATCGCACTTGACTCTGATCCTACCGGAAGACAACAGCCTGTCTTGGGATCTCACAGTCCCTACATCTTCCAAATTCCATATTTTCCACCCAAATGTAAGGTATTTACATCACCCAGTTGTCTACTTTAGTGTTTCTCAGCTGGGGTGCTGCTGACATCTGGGCTAGAACAATGACCTCCAACTGTGTGGGCATTTGGATGTTTAGTATCTCTGGCCCCCGTCCACTAAATGCCAGGAGCACTCCCAGCACCATCAAAAATCTTGAGCAAGACCACATTTACAAGCACTTCCCAGGAGGGCACACTTATCTCCCTCATGAAAACCACTGGCTACCTCACTTGAAGTTTCCAAAGCATCGATGGGGAAGCCAACTGCAACCAGGACAGCGCCAGGCAACTGACTGTGGTTTTCTGGCCACCTGTCCCCCTGCTCTTTACCTAAAGCCATAAGCATCCAGAATCATGGGTGATACAAAGATGATGTAAAAAGGCCTTGTTTTTCTATAGGCATTTAACTTTTAAATCCATGGCATCATGGGGAGTCTGATTCATATTAGTATAATTTCCCAGCTCCCTTTTCTCCTATCCCCTGAGATTCCTCAGGATTAACATCTTATTGTACTATCTCTGAACTTCTACCTGAAATTTTGTGCCAAACCACTTAAGTTTTAACAAGCTTCACACACTGGCTCTGTCCCAGATAGGGCTCTCCCCAGCCTCACCTGACTTCACTCTCTTCCCAAAAGCCATCCACTGGCAGCCTCAGCTCCTCCAACTGTGCTAGAGACTCTCCAAAGAGGATCACCACCGAGTTCTTTCCTCCTTGTATGTGCCTGTTGCCCCATCAAGATGAGGGATCTATCTCTCTTCCCTTTGAAAGCTGGATGGCCTTATGTGTTGTTTTCACCAATAAAATGTGACAGACATGATGAGTAGTCACTTCTGAGACCTAGTGAAACCAGCTGCTACACAAGAAGCTGGACCACCCTGAGACCATGTTGTCAGGAAGCCCAAGCTAACCTCATGGAGAGGCAACAAGAGGCAGCCCCAGGTCAGCAGACCCTCGAGCAGAGCATCGCCCTAAGACCACCATGCTGTCAGGAAGCCCAAGCTAACCTACAGCTGCCAGCCCAGCCATCAGCTGAATGCTCCCGAGTGTCCCCAGCTAATCACCACGCAGAGAAGGAACCTGCTCAAATGAGTTCAAAATTATGAAAAATAATAAAATTGGTGTTGTCTTCAGCCACTAAGTTTTGGGATGATTTGTCATGCAGCAATAAATGAGTAAAACACAGGCCAAGGGCTATGGCTAAAAAATCTCTCTCTCCTGAGCTGCATTTGGGGCTGTGTTTTAAATGTCTTAATTTGGGTGGGACTCTCTTAAAAAGCCTGCCCATCACACCAGGGAAGGAGAAGAGGGGCTGCCTGCTGCCACGCTAGCTGTGACACTAGCCCTCATCCATGGGCAGTTTTTTTTTTATTTTATTTTATTTTTTGGTTAATCCTCACCTGAGGATATTTTTCCATTGATTTTTAAAGAGAGTGGATGGGGAGGGAGAAGGATTCTACTTATTGGCTGCATTTTGTCAAAAAAAGAGAAGATTCTAAAGTGTACAAAGAACTCATACTGCTCAGCAAGAGGAAGACAAACAACCCAATTAAGAAATGGGCAGAGGACCTGAATAGACACTTCTCCAAAGAGGACATACGGATGCCAAGAGACACATGAGAAAATGCTCAACGTCACTAAACTTCAGAGAGATGCAAATTAAAACCACAATGAGGTCTCACTTCACACCTGTCAGAATGGCTCCATCAACAAATCAACAAAAGACATGTGCTGGGAGGGTGTGGAGAAAGGGGAACCCTAGTACACTGCTGGTGGGAATGCAGACTGGGGCAGCCACTATGGAAAACAGTATGGAGGCTCCTCAAAAAATTAAAAATGGAGCTGCCTTTTGACCCAGTGATCCCACTTCTAGAAATATATCCTAAGAATCCTGAAACACTAATCAGAAAGAATATGTGCATCCCTATGTTCATAGCAGCGCTATTTACAAGAGCTAAGATCTGGAAACGGCCCAAGTGCCCCTCAGTAGATGAGCAGATGAAAAAGCTGTGGGACATTCACACCATGGAATACTACGCAGCTGTAAAGAAGGATCTCGTACCCTTTGGTACAGTATGGATGGACCTGGAGAATATTATGCTGAGTGAAATAAGCCAGGCAGAGAAAGACAAACATCACATGATCTCGCTTATACGTGGAATCTAAAGAACTTAATAAACTGATGAACAGAATAGATTCAATGACATGGAAGCATGGATGAGACTGAGGAATGTCACAGGGATGGAGGAGGGAGGGTGGGTGGAGGGGGAGAGAGTAACCAAAGAATTTATATGCATATATGCACAACCCAAGGACAGGGACAATGGAGGGGAGAGGGACTGGGGAGAGGGGTGGGAATGGGTGGAATGGGTCATTGGGAAGAAAAAGGGACATCTGTAATATTTTAAACAAAGATAAAATTTTAAAAAAGAAAGTTCTCCCTATCAACCCATGTACAGCCTCTTCTTTTTGTACAAAGGCCACAGGATCTGCCGTGGCAAAGCCTCCTGGGAATAGGCATTCCACCGCTGTGGGTGTTACCCTTCCTAGTTTTATCTAGGCGATGCAATTTTTCTTCAAAGGCTGTCTTGGCATCCACATCCAGAATTCTATTCTCTTCCTCAAGAAATCATTCTTCCCTGAAGGGAAGGCTCATGTTTAAATAAATCAATCATATAATTTGTATGATTTGTTTCACCTTTGTACACGAGTTGCTTATCTAGCAAATTCTTTGAATATCTTAGCATTTCATTCTCAGTGCCAAAACCTTTTTGTTGCATCTTTATTTTTAGGTTTTATTAACTTGCAAGAGTTCACCATCATGCTTGAAAAATAGCAAAAGGTTAGGGACTGCCTGTTACTATCTTTGCACAATACTGCCCCTCACCTCACAGAGCCTGCGAGCTCTATCCAACCTATTCTGGGGACTAACTTTGTCTTTAAGTTTTGAAATCTGTAAGAAGTACATTTTGATTTGCAGTTGCTGTTACATAACCTAACCCCAGAGCAAATCCTTTGCAAACCAGAAAGGAGAGAGCAAATTCTAAATTAGGCACCATTTTGGCAACTGCTTTAAGAAATGTTCTAATTTTTAAAAAAAATAAAATTTATAGCAACTAGTTTATGCATTCCTTTGAAATCTGGACACATCAAAGTCCAAAATGTATTGGCCTGTTTAAAAAGATGATTTTGCCAACGCTGCTGTTTTGGTGATGTCCTTGCCGCCCGGTTCCAAGGCTAACTTTGGAAACTCTGAAAGCACTTTGAAGATATGTTTAAAGAGTCCGTATGTGCTCAACATCAAGGCAGAGGGCAAGAATTCAAAATCATGTTGATGAAACCGAAGCCAAAGTTTGGGGAAAGAACTGGGCTTGTTGAGCTGGGCCGTGGTTCTATCAGTCTTTCACAACCACCCCGAAACTGCGATGCCACTCCCAGGCTCTAGGGGCGAATGGCAGGGCCACTGAAGAGCAGGGAGGGAAGAGGCCCCGCACCACCCCGCGAGACACCCGGAGGGAAGACTGATTATTTGAGTTACAGGTTGGGCAGTTTGGGGAGCCTTTTAGGTCTTGCAACTCTACCCTCACGGGGACACAGGGGGCTTACCCCGGCTCTGTGGATGAGTTAGCTTAGTGAGCTAAAACCGTACAAATGAAACAAGATAGAACACGCATTTCTTCAGCCCCCAACGCGCACAGGTGCCAGGGAATATATATGTACCTTCTCAGTTAAGCCTCACGATAGCCCAGAGAGCTAGAAAACATTCAGAAATGAAGCAAACGGTAGCTCAGAGAGCTTAAGTCATTTGCTCAAGTTCATTCACTCCTCTAATGAGACACCGTGGGATTTGAACTCTGATCTGATGATTCGGAGACTCTTTCCTGCACACACCAGAGCCGCTCTGAAGCCGAGATCAAAGGCTGTTAGCTTGTCTCCGCACCAGCCACAGCTCCAGCTCCCGCTTCTGGCAGGCAGCTGCCAGATGTGTGCCTGGGTGATGGAGATTAGAGAGAGGAGCGCGGTGGGTAAGACGCGACTCACCCAGCTCTGAGCAGAGGTGCGTCCTGCCCATCTCTATGTCCTAATCCTGCCCCTGACAAACGGACGCCCTTCATACTGGCCCTGGGTACCACCCGCGATGCTCATGATCTCTGTTGAATTCAACCTCTCACTAACAAGAGTAGAAAGAGTTACAGTTTAACGAGCAACTTGCCACGCGATAGTGACCATCCTACACACTCTATAACCATGAACTCTGGGTGCTCAGAGCCTATGGGGGAAGTGCTATTAATTATCTCATTTTACAGCTGAAAACACCAAGACACAGAAACGTTAGGAACTTCTCTACCATTACACAGCCAGCAAATGTCAGAATTGAAATCAAACTGGATCAGGCTGGCTTTAGGACCCGGGTTCTTAAACCCTCTATCAGTGTTTCTCAAACACCCTAAGAACAGCCGGGGGCATTTGTTAAAAATACGCTTCCAGGTGCCTTTCTCTATGGAGTCTGGTCTAGAAAGTTTGTGTCGGGACCCAGATCCCTGTCATGTTTTAAGATCCCCACAATGTTCTTATAACGATAAATACTTCCCTTCCCCGCTCGGTCTCTCACTCCTGAAGAAAGGCCTCTAGCAGCACATCTGAGCTGCGAGCTTTTGGAAGCATGACTTTGCAGAGGAAGAGCGAATAAGTGCCCATGGGGAAGAAGCCTTTGTTCGCCCTTTCTCCCTTCTATACTATGGCTCAAAAGAGGGTGGCAGGGTGTGGGTGGAGGCAGGAACTGAGCCTCCCTGAGCTCCTGTTCTTTCCGCTCACATCACCATGGCCTCTGTAACACAGCAGGTTGGTTTGTTTTCCTTCTGCTCCCTCAGAAGCTTGAGCAAAAGGGCAGAATCTCAGATGAGCCAGGGGAAGCCCTTTTCCTCCATACTCTTAATATTTGGAAATGAAAGACACAGGCTCTGACACCTGGAGAGTCAGAAATATTATCAAGAATCCCCTTACCTGTTGTGTCAGTTTTGGTCCTCTGAGAGGCAGATGCTAGGAGGTTATAAATGCAAGAGATTTATTGGTTTAAATACCCATAAGGAAACAAGAAAAGGAAACAGGAGAGCCTTCAGGTTGTGATGTAGGTTTGACTCTTGTGAAAGGAAGGAGGGAGGAATCAGCTGGAAGCTTCGGGCTGCAGAGAGGCCTGAGAAAGCCTTGGCGAGGCTGACTGGGGGTTCCCACCAAAGGCTGCCTGTGAGAAGAGTTCGCGCCATGCAGGATGGCTCTGGTGCCACCAAGCTCAGTCATTGTCCAGGGCAGTCTGGAGTAGACGTGGCCTTAGCAGGAGCGCTGGGTGGATCCACAGCTGTGGCAGCTGGAGGCTCTCAGCTCGGCTCTCTGCAGTAGGGGAGATCTGAGGGGCACCCCTCCATAGCTGTCACATATTCATGGCTCAGAAATTTGTGTTTAACCTTGAAAGCAAAAGGCATTTTAGGACATCAGATGTAGAGATACAGAGACTAGCCAGTAGGCTTCTGAAAATATTCAGCCAAGAATGGAACAAAACTGAATTTAAGGAAGCGACCGGGGAGTCAAAAGAGTTAAGAGGTTAAAAATGTTGGCTCTTCAAAAGACACTATTAAGACAAGGAAAAGGCAAGTCACAAACTGTGTAAAAATCTTGGCAAAACATATACTGATAAAGGATTTATATCTAGAAAATATAAAGAACTTTCACAACTCTGCAATAAGAGGAAAACAACTCAATAAAAAAGAGCAAAAGGTATTAATAGATGGCTCACCCACGAAGGCAGATGGCAAATTTCATTAAAAGGTGCTGAACATTGTCAGTCCTTTGGGAAATACAAATTAAATGATAATGACATGCCCTGCTACTCCATTCTCATAGAATGGCTACTATTAAACGGTAGACAATAGCAAGTGTTGATGAAGATGTGAAAAAAACAGAACTTAAATACACAGCTGGTGGGAATGGAAAATAGAAACTCCAATTGGAAAAGCAGCTTGGCAGTTTCTTAAAAAGTTAAGCATACATTTATCCTATAAGCCAGCAATGCCAGTCCTAGGTAGCTACCTAAAAGAAACAAAACCTATACCTGCAGAGACTCACATGAACATGTTCACAGCAATGTTAGTCATAATAGTCAATAACAACCCAAATGTCCATAGAGAAGCAAACTGTGGAACAATGGTATACTGGGAACTATAAAAAGGAACAACACCATGGATAACTCTCAAAACATCATGGTAAGTCAAAAATGCCAGACACAGAAACTTCATATTGTATGGTTCCACTTGTATGAAATTTCTAGAAAAGGCATAACTGCAGAAACAGGTAAGCGGTTGCTTGAGGCCAGGGTGGGAGTGCCAAGGAGCACAATTGAACTTTTTGGTCCACTGGGAAGGTTTTAAAACTGGATTGTGAGGATGGCTGCACAACTACATACATTTGTTAAGTCACGTTGAAGAACGTATTAAAAGTGCGTACATTTTACAAAATGTAAATTAAATTTTTTTAAATGTTAAGAAATAAAAAATATAAGAAGGCAAGTGGGATGGGATACAGCAACTGATGGTATCTCTGGAGAGTAAGGCTGAAAGAAATGTCAAGAATGATGCCAAGGTTTCTGGCTATGTTCCAAAAGGGGAGGAAGATGTTATAAAATAGTATTTGGAGTAGGAGGAAGAGCAGATTTGGAGTTTAGCTTTAAATATGTTAATGTTGAGCTGGCTGTTGGACACTCAAGTGGAGATTTCCAGTAAGGAGCTGGGAAGGGTGGTCTAGAGGTCATGAAAGGGACAGGAGTTGGAAAGAGAGTCGTCCACTTCTAGGAGGTAGCTGAAGCTGTAAGAGTGACTGAGATCATCCATGGAGAGTGTTCAGTGTGAGGGCTCCTAGTTCAGTTGAAATACATTTTCAATGAATCAGGAGTAGCCTAATGAAGGTCAGCTTTCCCAGAGAGCATCTCGCTATGTGTGTGGCGATAGCAGGGAATTTCCCCGTGTTTTATACATTTTCCTGTAGCTCAAGATCTTAGAAATTTTGCATCTGAATGTCAGACCTATTGTGTAGAGGTAATTTAATCCAGCCTGTATTGCCAAATATTTATCTTATACCACATGACTGGAAGCTGAACTATGGCTAAATTAACAATTTCTGAGGGCCTACCATATGCATAACAATATGCTAAACACTCGTGGGATTGCAAGGGAATTTAAGGCTCAGCAGCTGATTTCAAGAAGTTTAAAATCTGTTTCTATAGAGCCTACACTTTATTCAGCATATGAATTCCAAGGAATAGAAAAACGACTGGGAATCCACTGCCCTCCTAGGTTAAGGATAGGTTGGGTTGTTTGTCTCTATAATAAGCCCTTGACTGGAAGTAAACTTGAGGAAGTTGCTCAGGCCAAAAGGGCTTCTGTTTTGTTTCAAAAAAGCTAGTTCTTGTGGGTTTCTTTTTTAAGCTCACATTGGTCAATTTATTTGAAGTGAATTTTATCCTGATTTTCCAAGAGGCATGGTAAGCATTATTTCCAGAAACCATTAATATGTGGTGCAATTCCTTGCAAAGATGAGTGTGTTCCAGACAATCAAGAAATGAGGCAGACCTCTTGAACATTGAGCCTGGGCGGGGGCTCATGGCTGCTTCAACCAACAGAGCATGGTAGAAAAGATGCTATGTAACTTCCCATTATATGTGTGTGTGTGTGTGTGTGTGTGTGTGTGTGTGTGTGTGTATCTTTCTCTCTCTGAAAGGGTTACCTCCAGAGGAAAATAAATTCTGAGGAACCTCATACTAGCTTATGAGAAAAATCCCATGGAGAGGTGCTCATGGAGAGTTGCTGAGACTCCCAGCTAATAATGGTCATCATCAATAGTCAGACATGTATGTGAAGGAGAGTGAAGGAGTCTTCACTCTCCTTGCATGATTCCTATCTCCAACTTCAAGTGTTCAGCTAAGGCTCCAGACACTGTGAAGCAGAGACAAGATTTGCTCACTCTACCTTTTCTGAATTCTTGACCCACAGAATCCATGAGCAAAATAAATGGCCACCAAGTCTTATAGAACCATAGTACCTAGAACGCTTTCCTTTTCTCTTCCCATCTTTCTTTTTCTAGTCCTCTGAGGTTAGTACAGAATGGTACTAGAGCTGTCAAAGAAGATGTGATAAGACTAGTGGGGTTATACTTCTGGATACTCTTGTATTTTTTTTCCTGCTTCCTCTTTTTTTTTTCATAAAGCAATGGTTAAGAAAGTAGATTCTGGAGCCACACTGCTTATGCTAGAATCCTGGCCTTACCCCTTACTGATTGTGTGACCGTGGGCAAGTTATTTAACACTTTTGTGCCTCAACTTTCTCATTTATATAAAATAAGAATAATAACCAGACTTATCAAAGAGAGTTGTTGGGATGACTCAATGAGCTAATGCATGTAAAGTGCTTAGAATAGGGCCTGGCACATAGTAAGTGTTCATTGAAATATTAGCTATTACCATTTTAAGTCTAAGAAACTTCATTTTATTTTTATGATTTATGTTTATTACACAAATATATTTAAATATAAATAACAGAACATTTAAACACACACAATTCTAATACCCTATGAAATGAATTCATTTTCCATGTTTTCTTCAAGACCTTATCTACATAAAAACATTACTTTTAAAGTTATAATCATTTCAAAGATACAGGAGGACAGAAATAAATACTTAGAGTACACTCTTGAGAAGATTAATCATTGTGAGCCAGGCAACGACCCCAAGAGGTGGGAATATGCCCATCTTATAGGTGTAAACACTATCATGCCTACAGAATATTGTACAGATGCTAAAATTATAAGTAAGAAGACTCATAAGTAACATCATGCATATAATATAAAGGAAAACAGTAGGATATAAGACTCTAGATATTAGAATTAATAAAGACAGACTATAAAAAAAAATCTGTTTATTGTATTCAACAACCTAAAAAGGCAAGCTGAAAATTATAGCATGGAACTGAAAACCAGAAAAAGTGACTTGGCATGTTTGAAAATAAATCAAATAAAAATTATAGCATTAAAAAATATAATAACCAAGTTAATATTTCAACAGATAAGTTTAATAGAATCTGAAGAGAGACTTAGAGCATTGGAAGATGGGTCAAAAATATTAAAAATAAAGCATGGAGAAATAAACAAAGAGCAAACAAGCAAAAACTCTAGAAATACAGAATTAAGATAAAGGGCATAGAGTATATATAATGAGGAATTCTAGGATGTTTAATTGAATTCAAGAAGAAAAAGTGAAAGGAAAATAATAAGAAGCAATGTTTGAAGACTGATGGGTGAAAATTTTCCAGCATTGATCAATCTAAGTTTCATGCTCCAATTTAAGGATCATAACAAATCAAAAACAAGATAAACAAAGAAAATTCACTCCTGCGTGCATTAGAGGGAAACTAAAGAAAACCAAAGGCAGAGATCATCTCAAAAGTAGTCAGAAGAAAAAGAGATTACCTTTAAATGAATCATAGTTAGACTTACAGCTGACTTCTCAACAGCAGCAATGGGAGCTAGAAACCAGTGGATGGATGTCTTTGGTATGCTGAAAAAAATCTATAAATAATAACTGCTAACCTAGAATTCATTAGCAAAAAATTCTTTAGGAAATATATATTTTTTCAAATACTGTGATAGTGAACCATTAATAGATCATAGTGAAGGACTTTCCGAAGATTGTCTGTAAGTAGAAGAAAAGAATCCTAAATCTCAAATTAAATCATCTGATGATCAAACCAAATTGTAAATATTTTTAAAATATATGACCTTTGTTTCTTTAAGAAGAGGAAAAGAGAGAATTTTCTCTATATATCATTTTTATACCTTTTAAATTATATTCTTGATTTAATAAGCCTACATAGAACATATTTTTCTTACTACATTCTTAATATTAATAACTGGATTAAAAGAAACTTAACCAAAAAGTTGTTGTGGTCAAAAAAATAGAAAAGGGGGTAATAAGTTCCTTTCAGGAATGCCATGGGAGGTAGTAAATTAACATTATCTATGCCATGAAGATATACACATATTTATGTTTCTGAATAGTGGAGATCAGGCTATGGGAAAAAAAAAAAAGAAAAAGTAATCAGCAGAATGCAAGGAAATAAAATGCCTTTTATCTTACACATTATCTTTTAATTTAGATTCTACAGAAGCCAGGACAGTTCAGAAGAACGTACTAGATTGAAGACTACAAATTTTGCCTGTCTTTTCCATTTAATCATAGAATCATAAAAATTTTATGGCCTATGTTATCCCACACTGTACAGACACTCATACCCATTACTGTAGAGAATCAAGCAGATCAGATCGTAGTAGTTTAGAGTTAGAAAGTACTCAGAGATTTAGGAATTCTGTCTCTATTATGCCTGAGAAGCTTGAGCATATCCACTGACACGGAGCTCACCACTTTCTGTTCTATTACTGGATGGTCCCAATTGTTTGAAAGCTTTGTAACTGAGCCCAACTTTCCTTCCTATGACTTTTTCTTATTTTCCTGGCACCATTCTTTCCCTGGTAACACAGGACAAGCATGTGCCCTCTTCTTCATGACAGACCACCAAATATTAAAAGACAACTATAATGTCCCCATTTCAGGGTTGCTCTTGTAGGCCAAAGACCACTTATGCAGTTAAGCCTTGTCAAGTCTGCCTGTGCTTGGCTAGTCAGAAAAGAAATAACCTGATTCAAGAGATAATGGAATAGTGTCATGAGAGGTAGAAAAAGTCAAGGCAGACAAAGAGAGGTGAGCTTTGAGAAGATGACCCAAACCCACACGTTTTATAAGGTCAAGTAAGACTTTTCTGTACCTGTGATTGTTTTTAAAATTTCAGGACTTTCATATGATGCATTAAAAGTAAGAAGACTACTTGATCATATTTAAAGATACAAATCTGGGGCTTAAGGTGGTCTAGAAACTTTCTATATTCTGAGACATGCTTAGTAAAAGGACTATCAATCTATGTCTTTAGATTTTGAAAAAACACTCTATAATAAAAGATTTCAATTAAAACTATCTAGCTAACCCAGAGGACAGAAATATATTTGTGAGGTTTGTCTAACCCTAGTAATGTAACTGCAAAATACACCTATATTCATGGAGCAAGGAGTTCCAGAAGCTGTGTTCCTTTGGAGATAAAGGTAGAACAAGGGACAGCTTGTTTCCATGCTGATCCTAGGTGAGCGTTGGAATGGACAGTTTAACAACTGCTAATGATCAGGGTCTCTTAATATTATTGGAAAATGCTGAATGTTAATGGCTTTTTCTATTGTCTAGACATTTGTCTCCTGCAGCTTGGGACCTGTGCCATGGAACTCATTTATAAATCATAAAATCTTGATAGAGCTTCTGTTGTTGGTATGTGCCACTTGTGCGGATAATGAAGAATGACAGCTTTTTCATTCTATTATTCTGTTCAGTTTGATTCTGCTAAAAGGATCCTCAGAAACTGCTCAAAACAGATTCTTGAAGAATGGGCTAGGCTGGGGACAAATCCATGACATGATGACAACCTGTCTGACTCATGGCTGCAAATATGCACTTGTTCATCCCTGCAAATAACAATGTGTGCTGGGTGTCACATTGACTTTCCTGTCCCTGGGAAACATGACTGGAGACACGTACGTGTATTCGTCAGCGATGACTATACTAACACTGTGACAAAAACTCAGTGGCTTCTGAGCAACAAGCATTTTATTGTTCTTACTCACTGGCCTGTGGGCTGGCTCTGCTTCAGGCTGCAGGTTGACTAGATCGGGTCCAGGTTCCAGACCAGGCTTGAGTCAGCTCCATGCGTTGCATTGTGGACCCAAACTGCAGAGCTGGAAGCCAGCCAAGCCGTGCTCTTCTGATGGTGATCACAGGAGTGCATGGGGCAAGCCGACCATGTAAGCACAGAAAGCCTGTGTTCGCTACATCCCATCGGCCACGCTCACGGTCAATAGAAGCAAGCGCCTTCCGATGTCCCCTTGTCCTGTGGGGGGCGGGGAGGGCCAACCTGCAAGGAGAAGGGGTACAGGCATGTAATCTTACTGTGAAGAGTTGGAATGAGTAACTCAGTCTTCCAGAGTCAGTATTCTGTGTTATTTTTTGTTGTAAAGGCTGACCTATGTAACTGCTTTTCATATTCCAAGGTAATATTCTAGGCGCAAGCATGATAGTATTACATTAAGTAAACCCATAAACACTAAAGAATTGACAGCAGTGAGAAAGTCATTAATCCTAAATCCAAGAAATTAAAGATGCTCCCACTCCGTATGAGGGTCTCCTGGTGATGGGGTGATGGGGACGCCTCAGGCCTCCGATGCAGCGGGCTTGGCCCAGAGCCCACACTGCCATTCGGGCTGATTCAGGGCAAGACAAATGTGCGCAAGCTTCTCGACGCTGTCAGCGGCGCCAAAAGGGATGTGTTGGTTGCCAGCAAAAGTGCCATTAAAAAATGGAAATGAAATATAAAAAAGTGAAAGTCGGGATAAAATGTCTCAGTGTGTTTATGGAAAGACCTATCCATTTCTAAGTGATGTAATGGAAAATCCATCTTTGGTCTACCCGAGTCAAGGACATTCTATAAACTGAATAATGTGACAGTTGTGACAAACTGTAAAGCCACTAACCAAAATCTCCCGTCTCTGGGAAAAGGGTAGCTGGAATTTCCGAACATGTAGAATTATGGCTTAAAGCTCTAGGGAGAGGCAATAAAGCAGAAATATTTAAGAGTCTATAGGTGTGTGTGTGTGTGTGTGTGTGTGTGTGTGTGTGTGTGTAAATGAGTGAATTCATACATATAAACACACATACCGTGTGTTGATTTTGCCAACCAATACTTACTTGTCAAAGTAAGGATGAGATATTTCAGTATCTGTGCTGTTTATTCTTGATTAAAACTCCTTGCAGTCAGCTTATCTGATGAGAATTAACCCTTTCTCCAGTTCCAGTTTGCCCAGCCTCAAAGGTGCTCACTAGAATTACAACCCTGATGTAAGACATTGGAGCATCTTTAGACCTGCAGTGGCTGAACGGAAAGCAGGGTGTAATAAAGCAGACTGTCTTCCAAGGTCATTCGGTTCACCCCAGGGTACCTCACCCCTTATACAAAAACTATTTTAAATTGTATCAGAATGCATTATTGGTCTAAATGTAAGATTATTAACAGAAAACCATAAAACTTTTAGAAAAAAATATAGGAGAAAAAAATCTTCAAGACCTTAGATTAGAAACAGGCGCCAAAAGCATGAGCCATAAAAAGATGATAGATAAGTTAGACTTCATCAAAATTTTTAGAACTTTTGCTTTATGAAAGACTATTCAGAGAATGAAAAGATAAGCTACAGGCTTGGAGGAAATATCTACAAATCATATATCACATACATGATAATAATAAATAACCCAGTTCAAAAGTGGACAAAACTTTGCAAGTCATCAAAAAAGATACAGATAAGCCCAGGAAGAGATGCACAGCATCACTTGTCACTAGGAGAGTGACAATTCCGATCGCTCGAGAGGTGAGGGGGTAGTAAAGGGTAGAGGGGGCCGAATATATGGTGACTGAAGATGATTTGACTTAGGAAGGTGGGCACACAATGAAATATCCACATCATGTGTCACAGAAATGTACACTTGAAACCTATATGATCTTATTAACTATCAGCAATAAATCAACAAACAACAAATGTGGCGAGGGTGTGGAGAAAAGGGAATGAACCTTAGTGCACTGCTGGTGGGAACGCAGACTGGGGCAGCCACTGTGGAAAACAGCCTGGAGTTTCCTCAAACAATTGAAAATGGAGCTGCCTTATGACCCAGTGATCCCACTTCTGGGAATATGTCCTAAGAAACCCGAAACACTAATTTGAAAGAATATATGCACCCCTATGTTCACAGCAGCATTATTTACGACAGCCAAGGTCTGGAAGCAGCCCAAGTGCCCATCAGGAGATGAGTGGATAAAACAGCTATGGGATGTTTATACCATGGAACACTACTTGGCCATAAAAAGGAAGGAATTTTACCCTTTGTGACACATGGATGGACCTGGAGAGCATTATGCTAAGTGAAATAAGCCAGGCAGAGAATGACAGGTATGTGGAATTTAATGAACAAACTGAACTAACAAGCAAAATAGAGACAGACTCATAGATAGAGAGCAGGCTGACAGCTCTGGGGGTGGCGGGGGGGCGGGGGGGTGGAGGTGTTGGGGGAGGTGGCAGGATTGAGCAAAAAAGGGGGAAAAAAGAAAGAACTCATGGACATGGACAACAGTGTGGTGACTGTGGGGGGGAAAGGGGAGGTGGAGGTGGAAGAGGGTATAAGGGGGATAAATGGTGATGGAAAAAAATAAAATAAAATAATAAAATAAAATAATAAAATAAAATAAAATAATAAAATAAAATAAAATAAAATAAATAAAAAGAAGCTAGAATCAAAGACTATATATATACTTTATGATTCCATTTATGACATTCTGGAAAAGGCAAAACTATAGGGATAGAAAATAGATCAGTAATTGTCAGGGGCGCAAAGTGAGGAGACGATCTGAGGACCAATGGGCAGCATGAGGGAATTTTTGGAGGGTGATACAACTGTCCTCCATCCCAATTATGGTGATGGTTACATAACCTATGCAGTTGTCAAAACTCACAGCCCTGTGCTTTTTTAAAAAAGTGAATTTTACTGTATGTAAATTTAAAAATACATTTTAAGAATTTAATTCAACAGACATTTAATATTTGAGTATTATGTGCCAGGCGCTCTGCCAAGGTAGTACAGGATACAAAAATGGGAAAGTCAGAGTTCCTGCCCTCAGGGGAACTTACGAAATCTAATAGAAAGACGTCCGGCTAGGGTAGAGTGACGCATTTTCGCTGAAAACTATACCAGAGAGCAGTCTATATAAGGAGCTTCAAGAAAAGTGCACACAGGGGCAAGGGGCTTAAAGGCAGGAGAGTGGAGATATCACTTTGTAAATGTGATGAGAGAAGAAACGTATGGAATTTAAGATGGACCTTAAAAGAAAAGCAGATTAATGGGCAGCTGTTGAGGATGGGAGGAAGAGATGTGGGGCAGGAGGAAGAACAAAGAACATGGGTGCAGTGGGCAAGCCTGCTGTGTGGAGGGAGAGGGTAGTGATTCCATTTGGAGAAACAGTGGGAAGTGCTGGGGCTAATTTGTGGAGTGTCTTGAGTGGCTTGGTAAGATGGTCTTGATTCAACAGACAATGGGATGCCATTGACTTCAGGGCAGGATTTCCCAAACTCTTTTGAGCGTGGGGCACTTAAAAAAGCACAGTGTTTAGATGGATATCAGTGTTGCTCAGGACAGTTAATACTTGACTTAGCAACTGATCCATAAAAATAAGTCGTATAGTACAGATGCTTAATATATAAAAATACTTGAATATTATTGAAACTACATGTTGACCCCATAAACATGATGCAGACATAGACCAGAGATCATCAATCAGGTAGGTGAGCAATACTGAGTAAGGGGATGGTTGGTTGGTAAGGTGGTCCAAGTGTCTATACAAAGACTGGATGTCATGTGTTGCTATAGCAGATGAATCTCTTGTGGTTTCCTGTGACTGCACAAGACACAGTGCTATTACTTAGAGGTAGATCCTGTTACTTAGAGGTAGATAATTATATAAGACTTACAACTATACAAATGTATATACATTTTTAAAATGTAGAAAACCCCCCGGCTGGGCATGGCTCAGCGGTTGAGCGTCGACCTAGGATCCAGGCCATCGGGGTTCGATTCCCGGTCAGGGCACATGCCCGGGTTGTGGGCTCGATCAATGACTCTCTCCTCATTGATGTTTCTATCTCTCTCTCTCCCTCTCCTTTCCTCTCTCTGAAATCAATAAAGATATATATTTTTTTAAAATGTAGAAAACCCACATTAACAGTGCTCACTGTAGAAGGCATCGCTGGCGACCCATTCAGATCTCCTTGGTCTACTCAGATGTCACTGCAACTCTGGTGGACATACCTCTGCAATCGAGCTCTGGCACCTATGTCCCTCTCTGCCCAAGGGTGTTCTCTGAAAGTCAGGGCACTGGCACACCAGGTAGGCTGGAAGTGCTATTTATACCCCCAACAGTATCCCCCAAATAAGGAGGAGCCAGAGCTGCTGGATAAATACTCCAACTTGCTCACCCCTCACTGGTCAGGGGAACAAGGCTGAACTGTGTCATGCACAGCATTTCAGAAGGTCCTGGGCAGGATCGTGCCCTAGTTTCCCACTATAATAACCCACCCATAGATGCACCAGCCGTTGGTTTTCTTTCCTTCCCTGTCTTGGGATCACATCCCAGATAGACTCCTGACATTTAAATGCTTGTCTCAGTGCCTGTTTGCGGGGAATGCGTTCTAAGACAATGTTGATTCCTCTCACCCCCATGGGCATTTTTCCATCAAGTCAACAAACGGATCATCTTGCACCAAATCCCTGTTTATTAAGCCCTTACCGCGTACACAGACTGAGAATCTGATGGTGAGAGAGGAGAGTCTGTTGTAAGTAATAAATGGCCTAGTGATGTACGTACACACTCGGCGTGTGCGGGAGCTAAGGGCCCGCGAAGCTGAGCTCTGGCCGTGGTCTGAGAGGATCAGGGGAGGTTCTCAGGGACAGTGACATTTCACCTGGGGCCTGAGCGGTGAGCAGGGGCTGGGAGAAGAGGCTGGAGGACAGTGCACCTGGCTGTGTATGAGGGAATTTTCTTTGGTGTTTGGGGTGGAGGGGAGTAGAGAGATAAATCCTAGAAGAGAAAGAACAGTTGATTGAAGCGCCAAAGGCTTCCTTTGTCAGTTATCTGAACAAACCCTTTTTTAACTCGAAAAAAAAGAAGGTGAATCACCATTTAATTGGTTATTCGTAAATGGTGCGTGCTTTTTAAATTAAAATCAAGTTCATTTCCAGATTCATTCAATGCCTCCCAGACATCCCAGATGAAACGGCCTAATTTAACAATGGACTAGTTTGCTTCTCTACACAACACTCCTTTTCTGCGATCCTCCAAAGGTTAATGCGCTCTCTCTATCACCCCGGGAAACTTGTAAGCATCCTTTCGTGCCTAAAGAAAGGGGGTTCGGAAATCCACACGGTGATGCCGTATTTGTTTCTAACTCTTTCCCTCCTTCGGTGTCTACTCAGTCTGTAAGTTATCTTTGTTCTCTTGGGTGAGAGAGGGAGAGAGAGTAATTTTCACTATGGAAATATGAACCTCAGATAAAAATTTTAAACTGCAGGGATTTTATTTTATTGATTTTTTACAATGAGTTAGGCATTCACTCATTCATTCAGGGGGCATGTAGAAACCTGTGGTATGTGTCTAAACCCTTGTTAGTCACTGGGGATACAGAGAGATAAATGAGAAAAACCAAAGCCCTTAAACAGTCCCTGGCACGCTGCGGGGACAGATACATACAGGTAACCTTGATAGGGCAATGTTACAAAGGGACAGAGGGTCACTCACTTTGCCTAGGAGAGAAGGGGATGATGGTCTTTACAGAGCAGATGACATCTGAGCTGGGTCTTGAAAGGTGGGCTGAGTTTTCCTGATACACAAGGTGGGGAACAGCACCGGGAACAGAAGGAACAGCACCGACAAAGGCATGGAAACATACAAAAGCCCGACCTGTTTGGGAGCTGCAGGAAATTGGTGGCAGGAGTACAGGGGCAGGGAAGAAGGGGCTGAGGACAGGGAAAGGGCTATGAAACAGACATAGGACAGTTTGGAACCAGGCTGTGAAGGCTCTTTGGACAAGCTTCTATTTGTAACAGGGAAGGAGTGATGTGACTGACTTTCATCGCTAAGCTGGTAGCAGGTGTAGAAGATAGAATAAAGGAAAGGACAAGGTGAGAGGCGAGAAAACAGGCAGGAGATCTTCGCTGGTTCTGGCAGGGCTAAGAGCGGCACACTAAGGCAGGACGTACCGAGCAGGGGCTTGGTGGGAAAGAGACAAAATATATGGCGGAGGCAAGATCCTCAGGATTTGGAAACTGGATCTAGCTACCTGAGACAGAGGAGGGAGCAGGCTGCAAACCTGGGGTCAAGCCTGGGCAAGCGGGTCCATCGGGACGCTTTCCCGGGATGTGCAGACAGGAGGCATCACTCTGGGCACGCAAAGTGTCAGCAGGCTCTGTGCAGCGTGGGAGGCGACAGCCCCGGAGCAGGAGGCTGCGCGGGGCACGGGAGAGGAGGGGCAGAGATCCGGAGGGACTGGGCTGCTGAGCAGCTAGGTCCAGAGTGGGTGCGGAGTGGCCGGATTTTGTGGCAACAGTAATGCGCTGGGTAAGGGACCTCCGCTGTGTGAGCCATTGTCTTTGATGTCTTAAGCTGTGCTGTCTGCGGGGAAGCATTTCTTGTAATTCTGAAATATGCAGGGAAACACGTTCAAGTAAACACCCCGAGGAGAGGGGGCAGGGTGGGTAATTTACTCAGAAGACAGGCTATTTTTAACTCAGCCCATCCCTTGCTTCCCTGGGATGTTGGGGAAACATTCAGGTTGTTTATGAGGAGCCCGCGTATAAATACACAAAGTCAGAGTTTCCACTCGGGGCCCGAGGCCTCGCAGCCTCTCCCCTGCGCCATGGCACTGTCATTTGCTTCGTGCGCTACACTGTAATCCCGGGACAGCCTGGGCTGTAATTCCGTGTGGCTGGCCACCAGCTCCCAGCCATAAACGCCTTTGATGTTGCTGTCAGGGGAGCCCCAGGAGGGCCGCAGGAAGAGAGTCAGACGGAGCGGGAGGAAAGGGGCCTCTGCCTGTCCGCCAGGAGGGGTGAGCCCGGGGAGAGGGCCCAGGGCGGTGCTGGAGTCGCAGCCGCCACCTGATAGGAAAGGGGAGGGCGAGCCCAGCGCTTCCCACTGGGACCCCCTAAACCCAACTGCTAGGCAAGTTTCATGAATCCCACTCTGCTGCGTGCAGAGATGCTTATGTTAATGAAATTATGCTTTAAATTAGCCGAGCCTATTCTCAAAGGAAAATTCTTCACTGAAATTACATATTACGGACTCTGTGGTACCCTTGCTCTGCAATTGGACAGCATGTTGTTGTTATTTAGCATTTAATGAGGACCAGAAAATGCAGTGCCCTCCCCTTGATTTAGAAACAACGGGGTAAGTACAAGGGGTTCCCTCGGGTACTGACCACGCGTAAGAGTGATGGACGGGGGGCTCAGAGAGAAGGGGGTCTCTAAAAACCAGCAGCCAGCACAGAAAATATCTGCTTTCTTCCCCATCTTTTAATTCCTTTCCATAAAATCCTCCATCGGGGGTACTCAGGAACCATGCCTGACATCCTAGCCCTTGGACCCAAACATACCCTTGAGATTGCGCTGCGGGTGAGAGCGGCTTTCGTCAGAGCTCAGAGACGCCTCCCACCAGTTGGCTTCTGTTCTACTTGTGTTGTTAGTTACCCAGAAGCAGTAAAATTCTGGCTAGTGGTCTTGATTCTCAGAGAAAGTTAGTAGCAGATGTAAGTTAGAATCAAATGTTTTCTGTCCTGTTCCTGAGGTCCCACCGCTCCCTTCTAAACACGCTTGCTCATCTGATAATTGGGGGGAAGGGGTGTCATGTCGTGGCAATGAAAGATTTTAGAACGAATGATCATAAATCCCCCAAAGCCACAGATAAAGTAGGGGAAGGGGGAGCTTACTGCAATTAGTTAATTTTATGTGTATATATTTTATAATATCAAAATTGCCAGCCCATAACATTTTAACGGGCCCCACTTCAGACTTAACAAAGAAAAATGATGCCTTTTGTAGTTGTGGTACCAACAGCTAAAGGGATAGTTGAAAACTAGCCCTGGAGTTTCCATTTTTCTTAAAAAACATACAAACAGAAACTAGCCAACTTGCCTATAGACTAATTCGTTTCAGACACAGCTTAATTTCTTTCAGATTTGAGGCCTAAAGCCCTGGCTAATTTGCCTGCTGCAATTATATGTTGTTTTGGCAAATGCAGAGCTCAAGAGTGTTTTCAACAATTGAGAGGCATCTTAATTACCACATTTAAGCAAGTAGATAAGGTGCAGATATTAATACTGAATGTACCCAGTTGTGGAAATGACACCAAAACTTGGAGATTTAATCTCAAAACTTACACCCATTAGGGTCATGTGTGTGAGATTTAGGTAAACCTGTCAGAGGCACGGGGCCTGGGAATTCCTAAAGTGGCCTGTTCCAGGAGCAGAAACAGAATTTGTAAACAAGGGGGGGGAGGGGGGGGGACAAATGTGCTTTATTCAAACAGCCTTGTGCTTGAGCCATTTTGAAGAGAATGTTTTTAGTTAGAGGTAAATGGTCTCCAGTTCACAGAGATACCTCTCTGCCGGACACACTTGCACCATCAGTCTAGCCCCAGGAAGTATTCGATTTTGCAATCCCCAGTATGTCTTAGCCACATATATACCATAGTTTCGGCTCCTTAGGAGGTGTTTACAATTGAAGGAATCCTGTCCAGAGGTCAGAAGCCTTTGGCTGTGGGGCATTTTCTGTTCGCCAGGCACCATTGTAATGTTTTTACATGCATGTCCGACATGATCTCCGCAAAAGCTCCATCAAGTAGCTGTTACTATCCATCCCCATTTCTTGGATGAGACAACTGAGATTTAACATAAATTACTTATTCAATGTCATGCCCTTAGGTATGGCAGAAGCAAGATTTGAGCCCACAGAACCTTCTTATCAATGCATTTGATCATAGGACTGGAGCTCAAGACAGGAGGTGTAAAGACCCCACAACCTGGACCCGTAGGTATCCTTCCTGACTTCACAACACTCCTGACGTCAAAGGCCACTAGCAAGCAGCCCGGACCTCATGGCTCTACACTTACAGTGGACTTCTGGAATACCCTTGGTCCCTCGCCTCTTCCACAGCACCGGCTTGGTGTAATGCCAATTGCTCATCTGGGGCAAACAATCATTATCTTCTCTCCTTCCTGCCCCTTCAACCTCCCCCTCTTTATTGGCTTTACCCCTTTAGAGATGAATAAAAGAGCCTTTCTTACCCTGGGTTCCTCAAGCTTTCACCCCTTGTTTGGCCCCTTTGCAGGACTTCACCACCACCGCCTGGGAGGCAGCCTGTCTTGGCTGCTCCGCTCCCTCCCTCCCACTGACCCCTCTGCCTCCTGCACTGACCCCTCTGCCTCCTGCAGTCTCACTTCTGGCTCCATCACTCCACCGGAGCCGCTGTCTACGTTGCTAATGACGTTCTAGTTGTTACATTGGATGGACGTTTTTCAGCACACCCTCTTCAGTATCCACACTGTTGAAAACCTCTCAAAGTCTTCTTTTCCTTCGGCCTCCACCATAGGACACTCCCTTTCCACCCTCAGGCCCTTCAGGGTGCTCCTTCTGGCCTCTCAGCCCCTCTTCCATCTCCAACCCTCGGTGCTGGGACTGCAGCCTCAGTCCTCCTGAGTGACATGATCACTTTTTGGAAAAAACCTGTGATGACTACCAAATCCTTATTTTCAACCAAAACTTTCTCCTACGCTTTATCCAACGACCTGTGGAAGTCCCACAGGTACTTAAAATTTAACACGCCCCCAACTCCTTATTTCCCCCTTTCCCTCTCTAATCTGTTCACCTGTCCAGGTGAGTACCTGCACCATGCACCCAATTGCCCAGTTTTTATTTTTCCAGCTTTCTTGAGGTATAGTTGAGAAAGAAATTGTGTATATTTAAAGCATATAATGTGATGCTTCAAAATATATATACATTGTGAAATATTTACTACAATAAAGTTAATTAATACATCCATCACCATTACTTTTTTAATTTTTTTTATTTGTGATGAAAACACTTAAGATCTACTCTCTTAGCAAATTTCAAGTATACAATACAGTGTAATTAACCATAGTCACCATGCTGTACATTAGGTCCTCAGAACTATTCATTTTATCACTGGGAGTCTATACATTTTCACCAACATCTCCTCATTTCTCCCACTCCCTAGTCCCTGGCAACCACCATTCTACTCTCTGTTTCATATATATGTGTGTGTGTGTGAATATATATATATATTCACACACACACACACAAACATATATATATTCTACATATAAGAGATATCATGCAGTATTTGTCTTTGTCTGGCTTATTTTCACATAGCATAGCGCCCTCCAGTTTCATCGATGTTATCTTAAATTGCAGGATTTCCTTTTTATTGGCTGAATTACATTCCATTCTGTATATACAAACACCTAGGCTGTCTCCCTTCTGAAGGACAGGAGATCCGCATCTTGAACAGATCCCCGCACTCCCACGTTCATTGCAGCATGAGTCACAGCAGCCAAGGCATGGAGACAGCCCAGTTGTGCAATCTCGAGTCTTTTCTTCCTTACCACCCAGCACCAAGTGAAAAAGCCCTTAAAGTCTATTCCCTAAACACCTGGCTCTCTCCTTTTCTCGGTCCCTGCTGTGCCATACCTGTTCATACCTCACACTCTTTTTAAACCCCTTTTATCATAGTATAATGTACATACAGTATAATTCACCCCTTTAAGTCTATAGGTGGCTCTATGAGTTTTAACGAACGTATCTAGTCCTGTGACCACAATTACAATCAAAGCATGAAACAGTTCTATCACCAACCCCACCCCAAAAACACACACCTCTCCCATGCCCATTTGCAGCCAACATCTTTCCCTAGCCCCAACCCCTGGCAACATTGATCTGTTTTCTGTCCCTATAGTTTGTCTTTTCTAGAGTGTCATATAAATGGAATTAGTGTGTGTAACTTTGAATCCAGCATCTTTCACTTAGCACAATAAATGCGAGACTCAGCTATGTCATTGCAGACATCAATAGCCCGCCACTTTTCATTGTGTGATGTACCAGTTTGTTTATCCGCTCACCAGTTGAAGAGCATTTACTTTGTTTCCAGTTTGGGGCAATTGTGAATGAAACCTCAATAATCACTGTTTACATTTCACTTCACTTGGGTAAACACCTAAGCGTGGGGGTGCTGGATCTAATGGTAAATACACATGTGACTCTCTATATAAGAAACTATGGAACTGGTTTTCAATGTGACTGGTGCACCTTGCGTTCTTTCCAGCCTTGTCTGAGAGCTTCGGCTGCTCTGCATCCATGCTAGCTGCTGGTATTGCCAGTGTTATTTTCTTATTTATAGCTATTCTCAGGGGGGTGTTGTAATAACTTAGTGTGGTTTTAATTTGCATTTCATTAATGGTTTATTTCATTGAATATCTTTCATGTGATTAGTTGCCATCCATATTATGGGAAGTGTCTGTTCAAATCCTTGCCCACCTTCTTTTTAAAAAATAAATTGGGCAGTTTGCTTTCCTATTTATGAGTGACTTTTAAGAGTTTTTAGGTATTCTGGATGCAAATCCTTTATCAGATAGGTGTTATGCAAAGATGCTCCCCCAGTTTGTGGATGGTCTTTTCATTCTCTAAGAGTTTCCTTTTTAAAGCTTTTGATTTTGAGATAATTGTAGATTCATATGCAGTTTTAAGAAATAATACAGAGCGATCTTTCATGCCCTCCCCCCAGACCGCCCAGTGGTAACATCTTGCATGACTACAGTACCAGGTCACAATCTGGCAGTGGACGTTGACATAATTCATCCATCTCATTCAGATTTATTCACGCTTCATCAGTGTTATGTGCACTCATGTGTCTGTGCATTTGTGCGTGCTTTGTTCTATGCAATTCTATCACATGGGTAGATTTCTGTGACCATCGCCACAGTCAAGACACACAACAGTCCATCACAAGGATCCTTTTATAGCCATAGCCACCTCACCCCCTCCCTGCCTCCCTAACCCCTGGCAACCACTAATCTGCTCTCCATCTCTATAATTTTGTCATTTCAAGAATGTTATAAAAATGGAATCATACAGCATTTAACTCAAGTCTGGCTTCTTCCACTCAGCATAAGTCTCTGGAAATTCACCCAAGTTTTTGTATTTATCAGTAGTGCCTTCATTTTTATTGCTAAATAGTATTCCACAATTTAACTATTCTTTGGTTGAAGGACACCTGGGTTCTTTCTAGTTTGGACCTATTATGAATAAAGCTGCTATGAACAATCATGCGCAGATTTTTGTGTGAACACAAGTTTTCATTTCTGTAAGATAAACGCCCATGAGCTTAATTGCTGGACCTTACTGTAGTTGCCTAGTTGGTTTTGTAAAAAACTGAAAAACTCCTTTCTATAGTGGCTGTACCATTAGTCATGATACATTTTACATTACACATTCCCACCAGTAATGTGTCAGTGGTTTGGTTTCTCCATATCCTTGTCAGCATCTGGTTTTGTCATTATTTTTATTTTCAGCATCCTTATAGGTGTGTGGTGATATCTCATTGCGGTTTTAATGTGGATTTCCCTGGTGGATAATGATGTTGGACATCTTTTCTTGTGTTAACAGTGTCTTTTGAGGTGCTCATCCTCTTATTTATTTTTTCCAGCTTTATTGAGATATAATTGACATAAGTTTTAGGGTTACAATGTGATAATTTGATACATATATATATTTTGAAATGATCACAATTAGGCTAGCTAACACCTCCATCACCTCACATAATTAACTTTTTCTATATGGGACAAGAACATTTAAGATTTAGTTACTTAGCAACTTTCAAGTATGTAATACAATATTGTTAACTATCATCACCATGCCGTAAATTAGATCCCCAGAATTTACTCCTCTTATAACTGAAAGCTTTTACCATTTGAGCAATATCTTCCCATTTCCCCCACCCAGCCCTTGACCACCACCATTCTACTTTCTCTTTCTATGAGTTCCACTTTTTCAGGCTCCACATACAAGTGAGATCATACAGTACTTGTCTTTATTTGTATAACTCATTGCACGTAGCATAATGCCCTCCAGTTTCATCCATGTTATTGCCAAATGGCAGGGTCTCATCTTTTTATGGCAGAATAATATTCCATTTTACATTTAAATCAATTTAACATTTTCTAATGCCCATTGGGTGTCATTTTAGCATGAGTGCGATGGTTTTTATACAATGAGAAAAGGCAATTTCTGTCTTGCAAGGATATGAAAATCAGTTCCATTTATATTTCACATGCAGTCCTGGAATATGTTATCCGTAGATACACTCAGTGTCATCTGTTTTAGCTATACATGGTTAACTCCATTATATATAAAACTCCACACATATACATGACTCCATTATAGATATAAACATAATATATAATATATTAAAATATTCTATTAGATATATCACATTTTCTTTATCCATTCATCCATCAGTGGACTCTACATTGGTCTATACCTTGGCTAATGCTGCAATAAATATGGGAGTGCAGATATCTCTTAGGCATCCTCATTTCAATCCTTTCGGATATATACCCAGGAGTGATTGGGATTGCAGTTCAATTTTTAATTTTATGAGGAACTTCCATACTGTTTTCGACGGTGGCTGCACCAACTTACATTCCCAGCGTCAGTGCCAGGGCGCCCATTCTTTCTTGATACGACCATTGCATGGGAAAGTCCCCCTTTCTCCAGTCCTGGCTCTTCTGACCCCGAGCTAGATGAGGTACCCTGCACAGAACCCCTCGCTCACCCCACATAACTTCTAATTTCCTATTGAAAATCTGTATCCCGCCTCAGGTCTTCATCTCCCAGAGGGCAGAGGCAGTTTTGCTCAGCTCAGGATCTGCAGCCAGCGCAGTGCTGTCACAGATCAAGTGCCATTTACTCAGTGAATGAATAATAAAAACCAGAATTCCTTCAGTGCCAAAAAGAAGCGCTGGCACAGGGGAAGCATGGATTAAGGAGCAGAGACAGGCATGGTGGCTGTCACCCCATTAACCACTCTCCAGGCCTGCCCTGGAGCGGAGCCGCAGCCCAGGCCTCCGCCGCGCACATGCGCAGCGCTCCCCGCTCGGCCCCGCCCCGCCCGGCTCGGCCCCGCCCCTCTCTGCTCCGCCCCGCCCCTCGGTCCTTCCCTCGGCACCGCCCCACTCCGTCAGCAACCAATTAGAGAGAGGAGGCGGGCCCTGTTGGCGCGTTGATCCTTGGGTAGTGTCCCTGGTTACTGTTGCTAAGGCTGCCCTCGCTGGAGGTGGTGGGAGTCGGAAGTGCGGGGAGCCTGGGCCTGAGAGGTCAAGGGTCAGCCCAGAGCGGGGGAGGAGATGGTGAAGCAGACCATCCAGATTTTCGCCAGGGTGAAGCCCACTGTTCGGAAGCAGCCACAAGGGGTACGGGTCGGAGCAGCGAGGCCCGGGGAGGGGCGGCACGCGTGGGGCCCGGGCCCCGGGGGGAAGAGGGGCGCGGGGGGAGGGGAAGGCTCGGGCGCGGGGTGCCCCGGGGAAGCCAGCGCTCTGACCGAGGAGCCCCGACGGCCACGCAGACACCCGCGCAGCGCTGTCGGGACTCGGCGCCCAGCAAAGCCCCGTGGGCGCAGACACGCCCCGCACAGAGCACAGACTGGCCCCTGCGCACACCTGTTCACGCAGTGTGTGCGTGCATGTGCGTGCGTGTGTGCGCGCGTGCCCGGAGGTGTGTCTGTACTCCCGCATAGACTGCGCCTCAGCCACGCACCCTTACTGCGCCTGTCTGGGAAATGGCCACGCATCTCTGCACGCACGCGCGCGCATACACGCACACTCGCGCGCACACACGCACACTCACACACACACACGTGCAAACACCCTAACTTCCATTTCGCACACTCAGGCAAAGCGTGCAAGCAAGAGATGCGTGTCCATACATGTCTGAGCTGCGTTCAAATACAGATACACGGAGTGTACACTGCACACAGCGGCCCTCAGAATGCGTGGGCTGTATTTTCATTCTGCAGCAGACACGGGAGCGTGGACATAGACTCATTGCCTACGCAATAGGTATTTATACACCCTGACACAAAGCCTACACATGCACTGGCTCTTCAGAAAACCTTAGCTGAGCAGGTCCTGGGTGCTTCCTCTGGGGCGCTAAGCTCAGACGGGCACAACGAAGGTTAAGACATTGCCCTTGCTCTGGGCAGAGACACATTAATGCTTCTTAAATGTTTCAGAGCATTTTCTCTCCTTGACAAGGGGCGTAGTCATTCTTACCACGTACCTGCGTTGTCTACATTATCCCTGGCTCTGGGGAGAACCCTGCAAAGTTCATGCCATTTTCCTCATTTTATAGTTGAAGAAACCGAGTCCCAGATAGGCTGTAATGTGGCCAAGCCACCCACCTCATGAGTGGCAGAATGCTGATTTTAACGTAGGATTTTTGATTCCAAAGCTCTTGGCTCTTCAGACAAAACCCTTTGCCTCACAAAGTGAGGATTTAGGCAACGGCAATCTGAGTCATATTAATCAGTGCCAGGAATGGCTATATTATTAATATTTTATCTCTATCCCATATCTATACTTCTACACGGCACCTGAATAGATGTGACATCACAGCATCTCATAGTTTAGCATTTGCCTCCTGTAATTTAATGTATTTAAAACAAAGAGAATATAGTGTCTCTGTCATCACTCTTTTTACTCCTGGAACGCGTGAGAAGATGCATGAGAGACTCCAAAGAAAATATTGGCTTTTTTTTAAAAAAAGGAATAAAGCAGTGTAGAAAGGAGTCATGGATATCTTTCCAATTTCTCTCCTCTTACATGCACTTACAAGAAGGTTTTTTAAAGTGCATCGTATGTAAAAAGTATTTGTAACATCTGTCGTCCACCCCCCCCCCCCCCGCAGACTCTTAGTAAAAATGTTGAACTTATCTACATGGACTTGGCCTCAGAAGCAGGTGTTTGGATACGGTAATGTGCGAGGATGGAGGCAGGGCTGGGGGTGGATTGGTAGAGAATCTTGGATTTAATATTGAACTTTCTCTTTTCTTAAAATGCAGTGTTTGGATATTTTAATGTGCCTTCTTTTCTTTTGCATTTCTTTGGTGGGATTCTGTGGAGTAGATTGTTACTGCAGGAAGTGTTTTTAGGTGTCATACTGTATTTTAATAATGTCAGATTTCTTACCGAGATACAACATTTTGCCACATAGGCAAAAATAAGAGAGCACAGATGAACAAATTTTGAATTAGTGTATCCCTGCTCTCCCTTAGAAATTTTATTTTTAGCATCCTAACTTTTTGCCCCCAAAAGATTGTATGGTTGTTTCTCAAACTGGAAATGCTGTATGTAGCTTTAAACCAAGAGTGATTCAAAGTGGGGTTCCCCTCTTCATTTTATGGCTCCACTACTTCATTACTTGTATTTACTAAGGCACTGTCAATGAAATTATAGTAATTTATAGATTAATAAATCAGAAAATACATAAGAGGAACCTCTGATAATGGCAGTGCTTTTCATTTGGGTAGTGCTTTGTATATTTCAGAATCTTTTCATTAGACCTAATTTTCTTCTAGTCCTAAAAACCTCCTCTATCTCACATACTTTTGTGACTAGGGTAAAAGTCAATTTATTAGACTAAACAAGCTTTCTGGTTATAAGGGGCTCTTCTTAATGCCTCAAAGACTGGCTTAATGATCGTGGTGGATGTCACTGTTCCCACTCTAGTAGATGGTCTTTTTTATCTTCTGAGCAGAGTGTTACAGGATTTTTTACTGTTGCTGTTTTTAATGTGTGGCAACCCTCCCTCCTGTATGTTTCATGTCTTACCCCTTTTTCTCACCAGTCTGGGCATTAATCTTTTTTTTTTTTTTTAAATGTAATTCCCTACAGGATATAATTTTTAAATGTCTCTTGAGAAAACCTGGCCAGAAAGGCTTGGACCTGATGCCATCACTTTCTACAGATAATTTCACTTTACACAGATTCTTCACATTTTAAGTGCGAGTGTTCAATGAAAGTCTGCTTAGGAAAATCAGTTAGATTTTCTGGAGATTTAGGTAGGCTTTTGCTTGTTTAGGAATCTGACCTTCCCCCATAATCAAGCATCTAATGGGTCTTAAACAGGAAGTATTGCTGTTAGAAAGAATTTTATTTCCTGGTTAAAGACAAGAAGTCTTTCTTAAAAACCTGTGACTCTAATGACTAACATTTTTTATGGTGCGTTGCAAAATGCTCCCATTTCCATGACGTCATGTGATCCCCACAGCAATCTCGTAAGGGAGGCCATAAGGAACGGAGGTTCTGAATGCGGCAGCTGGTCACACATCTGGTAAATTGAGGTCAGCATTGGACCCAGGTTTTTGGACACAATATCTTACGCTTTTCTTTATTCCACGTGACCTCTTTATAGGCTTGACTCTTGATTTTCCTGGCCAATAAGTAGAGGAGCAGGCAACCAAGAAGACAGAGCATACCACAGTTGTAAGGGGGTTGATTAAGACCCTTCATTTCAGCATCAGCTTAGTGAGGTGAAGTGATTTTTTTCCAGGTCGTTAGCTAATTAGCGGCTGAGCTGGGGGTAGAACCTTGAAAAGGACATTAAAGACATGAAATATGTGTGTCTTTTGAAACCACATGCCTTTTTCAAATGCCTGGATACGTCTCATGAAAACTTGGGCTTCTTTGAACATAACTTGAATTAGAGCGCTCTTCTGAGCTCTCTGGGAAGTCTCAGACCTTGTCCTTTTACCTTCTTGTCTAGGATGTTGTAAATGCTCAGCAATGCTTGTTGCTTGTAGTAAAAAGTTAATTTCTGGTACATCATTCCACAGCAATATTTAGATAATATGTTGTTTTCGGGGTTATTAGTTTCTCAACAACAGAGATACTCAAATGTTCAGATTTGAAGATTAGGTTAGTCAGAGGAGCTGAGCTTTGATGGAGCATTGATTTGGGTTTTTACCTCTTGTTCAGTTTCATATATTTGTCTGAGTCTGCACACAGTTCAAAGAGGAAAATTATCCAACTTATACTATGTTTGACTTTTTATCTTAAAAGTATAATTTTTTTAATAAAATTGCCATGCACATCATAATAACATGGTCATAGTCCAAGCCTGAAATTTACCATTTTATATTCACTGTCTTCATATTTGCAGATTTATTCCATAGATGAAGATGAAAAATTAACACCTAGCTTGGAAATTATCTTACCTCATGATTTGGCAGATGGGTTTGTGAATAATAAGCGAGAGAGCTACAAATTTAAGTAAGTTTATCTTTCTTCATTTCTGTTTTACTATTGAACTCACTCATACTGCATTAATATCCACTGCGAAATCGTTAGCACCGTGTCTCATCTGGTAGATAGAATTCAAGCTGTCTTTTCACTGCTGTGCCCACAGTTGAAAGGAGGGTGTATTTCTGTATCCACGGTGATATCCCAAGATCCTAGCCTTTCTTTACTACATCAGTATTAACTGTTTCCTACTTGGCCCACTCCGGTTTAGCACTTACAGGAAGTTTAATGCATGACTACATTTAGTAAAGATAAGAACTTAAGGCACAATCTGTACCCTGTATAGGCGAGCCTTCTTTATAACATAAATGATATACAGACCTCAACACATATGAACACTCTATATCCGTACTGTCCAATGTAGCAGCCACTGGCCACATGTAGGTCTTAAGCATTTGAAATGTGGCTAGTCCAAACTGAGGTGTGCCAGAAGTGTAAATATATCAAGGGTGTTTGAAAGCTTAGTATGAGAAAAAAAATAATATAAACTATCTCAAGAATATTTTCATATTGGTTCCTTATTAAAATGATAATGTTTTTAATATATTGTGTTAAGATATAATTTAACCTGTTTCTTTTTTACTTTTAAAAAAAATCCTCACCTGAGTATTGTGCTGTGTTTTTTTAGAGAGAGGAAAGGAGAGAGAGCGAGGGAGAGAAAAACATTGATATGAGAAACATCAATCGGTTGCCTCCCATATGTGCTCTGACCAGGGATCAAACCCGCAACCTAGGTATGTGTCCTGACCAGGAACCCCACCTGCAGACTTTCGGGTGTATGGGACAACACTCTAACCAACCGAACCACCCAGCCAGCACTGTTTCTTTTTACTCTTAAATAAAATGAAGCTACTAGGAAATTTTAAATGACATATATACTCTCATTTATGGATCGCATTACATTTCTCTTGGACAGCCCTAAGCTGTGTGGTTCAGGGGGAAAGCACCAGACAGCTGTCCCTGGACTGTCATCAGTGCCCTGAGTCCAAACACTCTTCCCGTAGCCAGGCCCTGAATTTTGAAATTCTGGCTGCTTCACTGTCTTTGTTTCCCAGTTTCAGATGATGTGCAGGGAGTGCGACAAAGCCCCTGCCCTTATGGTGCTTACGTTTTAGTGGGAGGAGATGGACAAGAAGATCAATAAGTAATATGTGTGTCAGAAAGTGTTAAGTACCCTGGAGCAAAATGAGGCAGGGACAGGGACTGGGGAGTGCCGGGCTAAGGGCATCAAAAGGGAGGGAAGGTGGCAGAATGTCACAGGGCAGTCAGGGAAGGGGTACAAGAGGTGACATTTGAACAGGGCATTCAAATACCCAAGGGATGGGAATTCCCTGCCGAGAACATAGTGAGAGCAAAGTCCCTGCGATGGGAAAATGCCCGGCTTGTCGGAAGAGGAGGGACCTGTGTGGCTGGAGGAGAGTAAGCCGGGGTGGGGTGTGTGTGAAAGGGGCGGCAGAGAGGCCAGACCATACGGAGCTTTCCTCCGAAGTGCCACGGAAGGCAGCGGAGGGTTTTGATCAGAAGAATGAAGTAATCTCACTTATATCTGAGCAGGATCACTCTTGCTAACATGTAGCAAATAGACTGCAAGGGAGTAAAGGAGACCAGGCGAGATATTTTGGCAGCGTGGGCCGGGGGAGCCGCAAGTGGAAATGTGGAGAAATAGTTGGATTCTGCTGTGTTATAAAGGTCAGAGGTGGCAGAGTTTGCTGATGGGTTGGATATAGAGTGTAATGGAAAGAGAGGAGTCAAGGATGCCCTAAGGGCTTTGGACTGAGCTTTGGAAAGGATGGAGTTGTCGTTTACTGGGATGAGGCGGGCCAGGGTGAGCAGCTTTGAGGTGGGAAGAGGTCAGCATGTGCCAGATTCGAAATGCAGTTTAGAAAAAGCCGACACAACCTCCCAATAAATGAAGGGCCTCCTAGGAATCCGGAAACCTAAGTCAGGTCTCAAGGTGCATCATTGATTTGCTCCAGGGCTGTAAGTCAATTGCTTTATCTCCCTGGGATAAAGCAGCTTCTCCTGCTGTAAAAGATTAGACTCAGCTTGTTAAAACTCTATGATGCTATTTTGCTCCTCAAAGGTATTCAGAAAAATAGATGACCATAATGCCTTCTCGGATTACTATGCAACTTGTATCGTAAAAATAAAATATTTGGGGATGATGGTTTGATGTTTAATGTTTACTGAACCCCCTGCCATCCCTTTGGTTTACATGGTGACGGATGTAACTCCTGTCGCTTATGGAAGTGGGGCTGGGAATGGCTGCTGACCCACCGAGTCATCATCGACCTGGTGAAGAATCCAGTCAGCCTTATCTTTGTCCTCAGAAGCACCGCTGGTCTGTGTTCAGCTGTCACAGCCGGCAGGGCTCTGAACAGCACTGTGTGGCCATGTCCCCATGTCTGTATCTGGAGCTCTGATGCACCTGTAGGGTTTGAGGCCTGGTCTGGGCTCCCCCGGGCAATGTCGTTGTCGAAAACATAACCTTGCCTGCTGAGCAACGTCCTAGCCGGAGCGCCTCGCAATCTCTCTGAAGTTAATTTTGATTAAAGACAATGAATCTCATTTTACTCCCTATTTCCAACCCAGCTCCAGATATCCTTCTGAACCTCCCCAGGAGTGTAAACAGTCCTGCATTCCATGTGGTCTCCACATGAATCAAAGATGTTGTGCCCAGTTCACTTGTATCAGGCAGACACATAGACCAGAGGGTCCCAAGTCATCTGAAAGCTGCTCAGGATGCCCTCAGCCTGTTTGTTGGAAAGGTTTTGCTTAAAAGCATCCCACCCCCACCCCCGTGCAATTTTTATTTTGAAAACTTTTCAATATGCCGAAGATGTGGAAAATAGTGCAGTCAACTCTCCTATACTCTGTGGGAGACCCACCAGTTATTAACCTTTTACCTTATACACTCCATTCATTCCCACCCTCTCTTTCTCCCCCCCCCCAATGTTTTAATGGGACACAGACTTGCTGGTGGCAGCTTACCACACTGTGAAAGAGTGGGCTGTGTGTTTTCTACCCTGGGCATTCCACCGTGCATGTGACCCTGCGCGAAGCCCGGTCAGAGCGCCACTGCATGAGCGTGAACTTGACACTGTCCCACCTCCCCACGCCCCAGCCTCGCCAATCTGATATGGCTGCTCCGTGCAGGACAGATCTATCTGAAGTCACTTTTCGACTTTTGATTCATGATCAACAAAGTGAAATAAACGTCCCTGGAAATGAAGCAGCTAATACTAGGATGCAGTACCGAATTAATGGAAAAGAAACTTCAGAATTTTGAAACCGAGCTCAGTAATCATTCATTTCACAGCTGCGTTCTTTTCTTACCGGTCAGACATCAGAAGTTCTCCAGCTGTTTACATACTGTTCTTGGGTTTCCATTTCATGCTCTTTATCTCGATTTGAATTTGATGCCGATTGCGGGCACTGTCCCTCTTGAGAGCTAAAAAACACACAGTTTATTGTTTGGTTCAAAGCCGCTGCAGTTTTTCAGAGGGATTTATTGTGCAGATCTTGTCAAAGCAATACTGTTTACCCGCCACTCGTGTGCAGGGGACAATGGCGCAGTGTGGTTGGGACTACAGGGCAAACATTGTGCTAGGTTAGGTAAGCCCAGTGCTGTAAATATGGGGTCGTTTACAAAGCTGTCAGGGAGAAAGTTAATCCAATAGTATTTGAAGGCTCAGCTTTAAACTAATTACTGTTTTCACATTTGCAGATTTCAAAGGATTTTCGATCAAGATGCAAACCAAGAGACCGTTTTTGAAAACATTGCCAAACCAGTCGCTGAGAGGTAGGATCTCCTATATTCTGTTTAGTGGGCTAGTGGTTTTTGATCTTGTCTTCAGTTCTTGGACAGTCACGGTAACGTGCTCCAGTGTGTTGGTTAGGCACTCGGCCTGCCAGGTGTGTCGTCACGACAGCATTAATGCCTTTGTTCAGACGGCTGCTTGTTGTAGATTTAGATCCTGAGCCTCAGAACAAGCCCCCGAGGTAGAACAGCTCTTGTTACTCCCATTTTGAAAGATACATAAATCTCTGAGGATCAGTGAGATTAAGTGACACTGTTCAGGGTCGATGGCGAGCGGTGGCTGAGTCCCAGGTGGTTTTCTGTTAAGCCCAGTGCTCTTTCCTCAGCACAGTATTTCAGTGGTTAGATGGATGTAGGACCAGGTATGGGTGACAGCTGGGAGGCCTAATAATGGTTGACCCAGCTCCACCTCGGCGTAAAAACTATATTTCAAAGCCTGGCCCTTAGCTTCTAGGACCCCTTTGTTTCTGTATATCCAGGTAGTTTCAGTCTGATGACTCTGAAAACCACAGTCCCCTGAGAATGCAGAATAAATCAGAATGCTGTTTTATTCATGTATGGGAGCAGAGTCTCCATGGGACTAGACACTCACATCCTTTGATAAGGGCACTCTCCTCCTGCCAGGAACCTCTATGGGAAACTTTTACTTAATGAGGTTGCTTTCCCGACCCTGAAATCATTTTGGGCGATTTCAACGACCGAATGATCCCCAGATATATCAGTCTTTGTGATTAAAGTGAAAACTCTACCTGCTAAATAAACCTGTTTGCAAGTCCACTGATCAGTAGACGCTGTCCGGGAACATTGTTGGAACCACATTGCCTCGTTTTGTCTCTCAAGCTTCTGTCTTATGAATCCTATTTGAATCAAGCCCTTCTCCGCCCCCCCCCCCCAGCTTTATTATTGAGATATAACTGACACATAACATTGTATAAGCTGAAGGTGCACAACCTTGTTGATTTAAACGTTTATAAACTGCAAAATGATTACCACCGTAGCGTCAGCTTCCACCTCCATCTCATTCCGTGGCGAGAACAGGTCAGACCGGCTCTCTTGACAACATTCAAGCCTGTGATACAGCATTATCAGTTATCATCACCCTGCTGCACACGAGACCCCCACGCCTGTTGATTAAACCCCTCTCTTTTAATTCGTCTTTCCTTGCAGTGGGTAAAATGCAGCTGAGGAGGCGTGAGCTATTTTACTTATAGTTGGAACCCAATAACGTGTGTTTCGGTTACATTCAGGTCTCCTAGACTGGATGTCATACATTTCTAAAAGTCCCCCTTTTAAAGTAATCCTTAAGGTTGTGTCATTTTTCAGGTGGTTGATCTCATGTGTCTTATTTTGAAGCTTCCGAAAGTCATGCTGGGAGGGAGCCCTCGCTTCTGTTTCACCGACTTGTGGTTTTCCTCCCGTGGCCGACCGCCTCTCCCACCCCGAGCCCACGCCACCCCACCCCGGCTCTCGCTGTGCCCTCTGTGTGGAGTTCCCCTCCTTCAGAAATCTGCAGAGCTGTCTCCTCAGCTCCTTGCAGTCTTTTGCTCACATATCGCCTTCTCAGTAAGACCTTCCTTTATCACCCCATTTCAAACTGCGCTCCCTGTCACCCTCACTGTTTTCTTTTTCTCAGAGCTTGTCACCATCGGACGTACTGTATAGTTTGATTCCTTACCAGCTCTCTGCCTCCCTGCCTTCCACGAGAGCAAAAGCTTCATAAAGGCTGGCGGTTTGCTTTGTTCACTGACTTACAAAGACACCCAACCCAAGGGTGACAAGATTTAAAGAGTGACAGGCCAGAGCATCTTTCCCCAGGCTGCCCAAGTGTCCCAGTGGATCATATCTTTCATCGACGGGGAACAGTCCTCTGTCTTTTTTTATGCTTTCTCCTTGTATCCCATTTCCCCCCAAAACTGTTTTTGCTAATGTTTGTTTTCTGTTAGCCTTCATCTGGTTTATCTTTCTTGGTTTCTTAATTCAGCGGCCCTGGGGGCATTTTGCTTCTAGGTATAGAACAGAGCTGGCTTTTGCCTTTTTAGCTAAACTCAGAGTCGCTGATCTTTAATTGGTTATTTTCACCTCTTTGTATCTATTATGATTACTGTAATGGTGTTGGGAGGTATTTATCCTGTCTTAGTTTATTTTTTTCTATTTATCACACCCTGTTTTTCTCCCTTTCTCACTGTTCATTGGCTTGCGCTCTCTGTTGTTGTTGCTGGTGCTGTAACTCAGGAACCCCATTAATTAAGACTCATGTTTTCCTATTTAATTCAAGTCAGTGATATGACTGCCGAGCTGCATGCTTGTGGCGAGAAGGTGTAAAGCTTTAACTTCGTATCTTTGGAAATTAACTAAAGAATCTTTGTGGTTATTATTTAATACATTTCCACTAAGAAATACTTCATCATGCTCCCTCTTCTGAACTTCGGTTTTTCTGAAATCTATCCTGTGTTTTTTAGTAACATAAAAAAAATGCTGTTTATCATATGAATTTTGCTCATTGGTTTTGGACTAATTTTTGTAAAGACAAACTTGAGTAGGTCCACAAATGTGGATGGTGGATGGCGCGTGGTGGATGGCGCATGGTGGATGGTAATGCATCGTATTAAAGAGTCCGCAGTTTCAGTTGATATTTTTCCTGGAGTGACACTTCCTAAGCTGGAGCTCACTGATCTCGGGAGAATGGAGCGGTCTCTCAGGGGAGGCCTGCAGCGCAGGCTACGCATGGTGTATTACCCGGGAAGGGCAATTTTACTTAAAGATTTAGTGAGAAAACTTTGGAGTCTAGACTTTTCTGGGGTCCTATCACGTGCTCCTGTAAATCTGTAGAATTCTGGTTTTCAAGCCAATCTTTTGTTCTACCTAAAAGCTTGAGATCCTGGGAAAATGTGGAGCGTCAGAGGAACACGGTGCATGAACAGGGTGCACGCCGCTCGGACTGGCTGCGTCAGTGGCACAGGTCCCCGTAGCTGGCACTGGGCAGTAAAGCATCTCTGCAATACGGCAACCAGGGTGGGTTTTGAAAAGCTATCAGTCACCTTGGGAGCCATTGCTTTTTAACCTTGATTTCACCATCGGTGAGCAATCCAGAGCCTTTGGATTTGCACTAAGAAGAGGGGTCAGGGAAAGGAAAGCTTGCAGGGCAGCCCTCTCAGCCTGGAAGGCGATATGTGAGACTTCGCGTGCCCCTGTGCTCCGGCTGCGGCTGTGGCTGCGGCTGCGGGGAGGCCGCTGCGGGAAAAGGGGTTGTCTCGTGGGGGGCGCAGTCCCCGTGCCCTGCTGGGCTCTCCCCTTGGCTCTAGGAAACAGGCTTCGCTGAGGGTGCTCCGGGTTCCGTAGCTCGCCCAGGCCTGCTGCTCAGGCAGAGAAGGGATCCTGCACCTGCAAGACGAGGAGACCGGAGTGGGAGAGGAGAAGGCCACGGGGAGTATTTAAAAAATAAAACCAAGGCTCATGGGTCAATCAGTCACCTCTGCATACTCATGCTCCTACCAAGTCCGGCTCAGAGCTTTTGGCATCAGGCGGAATAACCCAATTCTGGCCGCAGCCCTGTGACAAGCTCACTATGTGACCCTGCATCAGACCTGTCACTGCTGAGTCACTTGTTCCCCCTGAGAAGGGGGATGCTAAGAATGCCCCATCGGCGAGGTTGCTTCGAGGCTGGAAAGAAGCAGTGCACACGACGGTCTTTGTGAATGTCAGGGCCCTAGTCAGTGTCAGGGGTGGAAAGTTAGGAGCCTTTATTCCTTTTGCCACTTTAAAAATATGCCCATTGACTTCTGGCTCCAGGCCAAGCTGAAGTAGTCATACCTCTCTGTCCCTCTCACTAAGTACAGCTAAAAACTCTGGATGTTATGTATTAAAAAAGCACAAACATTTAAAGGCTCTGAAAGGTGGAGAGACTGGCCAGGGACCTTAGGACCTGAGGCATGGCGGTGAGTTTCCTGGGTGTTTTGGTTTTGTTTTTCCCTCCCTCATCTATCCCATAATGGATGCTGGAGAAACTGGCAACCCAGAAATACCAATAGGCTGAGACTAAAGTGCTAAGAAAAGTCTGCCCTCTACAGCCAGAGGACCAGGGAAGGGGCAGCCTCGCAAGGCAGAAACCTTTAGAAGCTGGTCGTGCTGCCCCCTCCAAATACCATGGAAAAGCCCCAGCCCGGCCCCAACCCTGTCAGCCAAGGCCGGGCTGTAACAAGGGACCCGACCCCCCACTGCCAGGGTGGCATCAGAGAAGGTAACAACTCCCCCCTCCCTCCCCCACCACCGAGTTGTCAGTGCAAGTCACAGGGATCCTGAAGTGACCACCATCCATCAGTGACAAGGGTTCCCGCCCTGCGGTGCTGTCAGAGAGGAGCAGCGTGGTGCCCCTCCCTCTCCTCCCTAGGAGGTGTCAGTGAGGCCTGGAAGGGAGGCTGGAATCTCAATTCATCTGCAGGAATGAGGGCCCTGGGGGGGGAACCTGGATCTTCACCCCCACCTGGCATTAGTGAGGGGGCACTTCCGTCCCCACACTGGCAGAGTATCGGGGAGGCCTGCTGAAGTGAAAGAATTAAGCATGATTTAGAATCTTAGAGCATAATACCTAAGCTATCCAGGATGCCGTTAAAATCCATGCATCAAATACGAAACATCAGGAAAATGTCAACCTGCATAAGAAGAAACAGTCCACAGGTGCCACCACGTAGGAGCCCGGGTCTTGGAGTGATCCGACAGGGTTTTAAAGTAACCATTATAGAACTGCTTCAACAAGCAGTTACAAACACGCTTTATACAAATGAAAAGGCGTAAAGTCTCAGCAAACAAACCAACCAACCAAAAACAGATATCAAGAAGTACCAAATGGGAATTTTAGATCTGCAAAGTACAATAACTAGAAAAAAAAAATCGGTGGATGGGCTCAGCAACAGGATGGAGAGGTCAGAGGAAAGAATCAACAAATTTGAAGAACTGAAAGAAAACAGACTAGGGAAAAAAAACAACAGGAACAGACCCTCAGGGACCTGTGAGAACAGTCGCAAAAGGTCCAGCATGCATGTCGTCAGAGTCCCAGAGGAGAGGGGAGAGAGGGAGTAGGGTTGAAACGTTTTCAAAAAAGTAATGGTTGAAAATCCCCTAAATTTGGCAAAAGGCATAAACCTAGAGCTTCAAGAAGCAGGATAAACTCAAATCCACTTCAAGACAAATCGTAGTCAAGTTTCAGAAAACTAAAGCAAAGAAGTGATCTGAAAGCAATAAGAGAGAAATGATACTGCACCTATTGGGGGAAATCGTTTGATTTACGGTGGATTTATCATCAGACATCAGAGTCTAGAAGAAAGTAGCAGAATATTCTCAGGTGCTGAAAGAAAAGGACAGTCAGCCCAGAATCCTATACTCGGTGTAATTACCCTTCAAGAATAAAGGGAAATAAAGACGTTCGCAGACAAAGGAAAACTAAAATGAGTCCCCAGCAGACCTCCCCTGAGAGACGGGACGGGGGACGTTCTTCGAAAGAAGGGAGATGAAAAAGAACAACTCTTGGAACATCAGGGAGAAAGAACAACAGGAGGAGCAAAAACACGCATTCATAAAATACACTTTCATCCTCTTGAGGTGACAAAATTATGTTTGGTGACCGAAGCAAAAATTAAAGCATTGTCTGATGACAACTATATTACAGAGACGGGAGGGGCAGGGCCGTAAAGGGAAGCAAGGCCCTACCCTCCGTTCAGACTGGTCGCGGCACCGTCGGGAGGCACCGTGGGGACAGGAAGTGGCGCGTCTTGATGGCAGCGGCGGTTCCTCAGATCCACACGCGTGGCAGAGTGGCACTGAACTCTGCCACCTTCCTGTACCCACGTCAGTTTCCTGGTTTTGACCAGACGCTATAGTTATACAGGATGCGACCGCCGGGGGAAGCCGGGGGAAAGGCACACGGGGCCACGCCGCACTCTTTGCAACGTCCTGGACGTTTATGATTATCCCCAAATAAAACAGTAACATTCCCAGGTATGAGAACTTTGGTGTCATTTGTTCTGTGATGTCCTTCTAGTCAGCAAATTAGGTAATCTGACTCATTCTACCACAACTTCTCCCTCATGGGACTCAATAAAGCGAATCCCATTTGACATTCACCAAAACATGCCTGGCAGTAAATACTTTGTTTTTCTCAAAGCTGACTTTCAAGCAGAACACACTGGTCCAAACCGAGATATACAAAAACCCATCGACTCCCACTGATCTGTTCAACTTCCGGCCACAGTTTCACTCCACCAGATGCATTGTTTATAAACATGCACCAATGCTTGGCTCCACCTCCTGCTACACTGAATTTCCTGATAACATTACGTTGCTGGCTTTTGTGATTTCACTAGCTTTCAAGTTTAACACTTTTTAAATTACATTTTCAACCAAAAACATGTGTTTGTGGTTAAAAACATGAAAACCTATCAGCTTAAAATCATGAAATTATACAAAATGATGACCTTGAGGTCCTCCACCAGCATCTTAACAAAGAGGGTAAATTTGCCTTCCACCTACAGCTAGTGGATTTAGAGAGAGAGCAGCGGCCCGGCCGGGCGTGGCTCAGCAGTTGAGTGTCTACCTAGGATCCAGGCGATCAGGGTTCGATTCCTGGTCAGGGCACATGCCTGGGTTGTGGGCTCTATCAATGACTCTCTTATCATTGATGTTTCTATCTCTCTCCCTCTCCCTTCCTCTCTCTGAAATCAATAAAGATATATATATATATAAACAAACAAACAAAAAAACAAAAAGAGAGAGAGCAACGGCAGTGCATCTGATAAGCATAGATTGTACTGACGATGCACACTTCAAATATGGATTTTATTATCGTAGGTAGGCAAACACATGAGTCTAATTCTGGAGGTTTCTTCTTAAGAATGTCCAATCAAGAAACTTTGGTGGTAATCACTATAAGTTAAAGCTATTTGTAATCTATTAGATAAAATACCTCTAAAGAATAGCCTAAGAGTTGTACGAAGGGGTTTGATTGTGGAGACTGTGTGTTCTGACAGACCATGTACACGTGGTGGAAATCTCTGGGTCATTGGTAGGATAAAGGCATTGCTTGAATCAGAAAAACAGTAGAAGGGACTGAGCGGTAGATCAGAGATGCTCTCACGGTGATGTGACTCCTCAGCAAGAAGGGACTTGTCTTGGTCTGGCACCTCCCCCCCCATCCCCACCCAGGCAGATGCTGAAGCTGGGATTCTAGTGAAAGTAGCTGATTTAGGAGGTGAGCCCAGGAGGCACCAGTAGGGGAGTGAGGAAGTGACACAGGGAAGGAACTCTGGAGGACTGAGGGGCCGTGCCTCAGAGTTGTCCCACCAGAGGGGCAAAGCAGCTCCTTTGTATTTAGCCACCCCTGTTCCTGCCTGGTTGAAGCTGCTTCCAGGGTGTTAACACCTTGGCACGTCAGCCTCACCTGTGTATGAGTTAAACAGGAGCTCGGAGCAGGATGCGTGTGAGGCAGAGCCCCTGGCCCCTGCAATAAGAAGCCACCAGTGTGAGTGGGAACCGGGAATGCTCAGGGAATGGGGCGGGAGCAAGCTCACTGCGGCCACAGCACATCTGCGTTCCTGCCAGGGGTAGCCTGAAAACTTCTGGGCTTCTCTCTTCAGCAATTACCCTGACAGCAAAGCAGATTAAAACAAAACCCAAAAGGAAAACAGAAGCCAATAGTATTTGTGTCTATGTCTTCATGTGAGATTGGGTTCTCCAAACGTGGTGATGCCGAAACGGAGAAGAGAAATTATCTGCACATTGAGTATGGACCAGAGCTCTCCCCGTTTCCCCCCAAACTCTGAAATTCATGTACTCACTAACAATTTGGAGGATAGTAGAAAACTTCTCTCATTCACAAATAATTAAAAACACCGTTTTTTATATTGCTAGCCCTCAGACACATCAAGTGTGTCCCCAACCCACAGCCTTTGCACTTGCTGTTCCCTCTGCTTAGACTCTTCCCCAGGTGTGCTCACGGCCTCAGTCTGTCTCTACAGCATGTACCACCAACTGATATCCTACATGGAGAGTTTACTAGTTATGTTTGTTTATTTTCTGCCTCCGCCCGCTCGGATGTACCCTTCATGGAGACGAGGCCTCTGTCTTGGTCTGCTGCTGTGCCCCAGCTCCCGGAGCAGGGCCAGCCGTGTGTTGGATGCGCACGGCTTGGTGAGTGAGAGACTGAGCTAGGGAGGCTCATCCTATAGGAGCTGGAGCCTCTCATTCCTGCCGAATGCATTAGTGATGGGCTGTATTTCTTGTAAAAGGGGTTTTACTTTTGGTTCTTTCCTGAAGTATTTTTTTGGACAGAGGCCTTTTCAGTGAATCTAAAATAACACCATAGATGGCTGCTTTTTTGTTGAGCCTAGTGGTTCTCAAAGTGTGGTTCCTGGACCAGCAGCATCCACATCACCTGGGAACGTGATAGAAATGCAGATTCATAGGCTCATGGGACCTACTGAGTCAGAGCAACCTGTGTTTCAACAATCCCTCCAGGTGATTCCAATGCCCACCGAGGCCTGAGAGCCACTGATCCAGGTGTAACGCTTAACACAGGTACCCGTGCTGTTTCTTATTAATGATACCTTTCTCAGAGCCCTGGGGTGCACTTTAAACAACTGTGCAATTTTGAAATCGATGTTTGTTTATAATGTGCACTTTAAACAACTTTGCAATTTTGAAATCGATGTTTGTTTATAATGTACATCCCGTTTGTTTCTAAAATAAGTTGAAGCACCTTATTATAAAGCCAGGGGAGGCTTCATGGGCATGAGGCCTATCAGGGCCTGGTGCTCAGAAGGGACCTGCCTTGGCTGGTCCCTGTTGCTAACATTTACAGGATGAAGGAAAAGAACAGAGAAATCAGGAACTATTTCTGATGCACGCCTCATCTCCCAGCTTTAACATTTAATAGCATTGCGGCTCTGGACAGATTACTTAATCTGTTTGTGTCTCAGTTTGGGGGTTTTTGTTTTTTGTTTTAAAGACTGCAATTCACTCCAACCATGGGGCTCGTGGAAGGTGTTTTTTTTTAATTCTCACCCAAGGGTCCCCTTTCCATTGCTTTTCAGAGAGCGTGGGGGGGGGGGGAGAGAAACATCAATGTGAGAAAGACATATTGACTGGCTGCCCTCTGGCACGTGCCTGCAACTGAGGCATGTGCCCCTGGCTGGTATCAAACCCAGGACCCCTTAGTCCCCGAGCCAACGCTCCAACCACTGAACCAAACCAGCCAGGGCTGTGTCTCAGTTTTTTATCTGTAAATGGGGAAGATGACACTTTATTAGCTACTTCATTTGCCATGATGATCAAATTGTATTGCACATGAAAACACATGTCCTGGCACATAGTATGTGCTCAGTAAGTATTAGCTCTTACCCGTTTTGGGCTCCCCACCAACATTTTTATAGAAAAAGATTTTTCATTCTAATTCAGGGTTATGAATGTTTTTTCTTTATGGATTTTTCCCCCCTTGAATTGTTTTAGATTTGGCTTCTCCTGAGGCACAAGTTTGCAATTTTATCATAGATCTTTATTCTAAGACTTGAGAATGCATTCACGGATACTCCAAAGGTATTTCTAGTTATTATCATTCACCTTAATATTCTCCAAAAGAATGACCTATAAGGAAGGAAAATAGATTGCAAAGCCCTGTGGGAAATCCTTCCATACAAATATGTGGGATTGATTACAACCAGCACAGTTTTTACCATAATTGTTTGAATTCGTAACTGTGGTAAAAAGCACAGCCATACTTAAACTGTGTTGTTTAAATTGTTGGGGGAACTATAGCAATAAATGTCCCTTATGTTTTATCACTTGCAGGTCCACATACCTTCCTCATTTGAAAGTTGCTTGACTCGGAGCAGAGCTCTTTTAGCAGAATTTCTGTCATTTGCAATGAACTTGGCCTTTCCATTTATGCTCCACCAAGTGTTTCTGGTCACATTTTTAGTGTGCTTCTTGCAAAGTAATGCAAGCAGATTTCCTTAGTGCTATGTGAAAACACTGAGATACGTTTCATTCTGTGTAGAGCTTTGTCAGTCTCATTGACCTTTCCCATGTATCGTCTCCCTGAATTTCTGCAGAAGCGCTGTGGGTAGATAGGTGTCATTGCCATTGCGGATGAGAAAGCGGGGCTCTGAGCATCCAGTTAGATTGGGCCGGGCAGTAATTAGGTTGCGGAGCTGAGACTAGACTAGCTCTTCCTTGCGTAGTCCCTGCATCCTTAAATTGCTGTATCACTCGACTGCATTTACCTATCTTATTTCATCTTGTCGCAGCCGCCCTCCGCTAAGTTCACCAGCGATGTTCACGCCACGGGCCAGTGGCTGTTTCTCAGTGCCCGCCCCGTCCCTCCTCCCTGCGCGGCGCTCGTCCCGCTCTTCCCGGCAGCTGCAGCAGGGCCGGGAGGGCGGTTCTGTCTCGGTCAGTGTTGGGGGCTGCGGTGTGGAAGGTGAGAGGCACCTCCTGAGTTTTTCCTTCCCACCTCCTGGGTTTTTCCTTCCCACCTCCTGGGTTTTTTCTCCTGTGCTCCAGAGGTCCACGATCTCTGCGTGGTCCTTTAAGCATCACACCCTTTTCCCAGTGTCCTGCCTAATTTTCATGTGCCCTAAACGATAGCTCTTCCTTCAGTTCATAAAATATCTTCATCCGATGTAGCTATTCCCAGAGAAAACAATGAGATAAACCGAACTTGACTCAACACTCATTCAGCTAACATTTGTTGAGTGCTAGCTATGCAGCAGGCACTACAAGCAAGTCTTAACTTTCTTAGAGGGAATTTTATTAGAAAAAAGATCCTTGTTTACCAAAATTAGGCCAAGACTGATGGAATTTCGGGCGCTGAATTTCTCACACTGAAATGAAAGAAGTTATCTGTGTGTTAGAAGACATTTGGGGCAAGGGTTCAGTTATGTCATTTCCATGCCTACCATCCTCACAGACTCTGATGAGAGAAGATGTCCCACCCGTATTCCCTAGGGAACTATGTTGTGGCCCCGTGACATTGCCCCGGGAGCCATGCTGATAGGATCAGAAGAAGGGAGCTGAGTCAAGGGCAGCGGTGCACAGGCGGGCGTGGCTTGGGAGGTAGACCTGGGGCTAGAAGTGTTGCCCAACTAGAGATGAGCTGGGGCCATTAGCGTGTCACTCTTGGCCCTGTGACCTGGGAAACTGAACAGAGCAGGCTGCTGGCTGCAGGAACAGACGCTGAAAGACTGTCAGAGGGAATGAAGCCGGAGGGATCGCTGCGGACCGCAGGGGTGATGGTTATGAACCAACGGAATGATCACTCGACAAAGATCAGCCAGGGGAAGGTCCAGCAGGGTCTGGGGCCTGGAGGAAATCCCTGTTTCCACATGCTCTTGTGTGCTTTTTTAGTTTTTAAATCCTTACCTGGGGATATGTTCATTGATTTGAGAGAGAAACATCCATTGGTTGCCTCCCGTATGCACCCCAACCAAGGGTTGAAACTGCAACCTAGGTAGGTGCCCCAATTGGGAATCGAACCCGCAACCTTTTTGGTGTATGGGACGATGCTCCAGCCACCCGAGCCACCCGGCCGAGGCATGCTCTTGTGTCCTTACGGTCCCCTTCCACCCTCCTTTCTTGTTCGTTACAACCAAACACATCTAATTAAACAGGGTCGCTGGAAAAGGAGGCTTGATCTGGTTTCTTTATGTCTAACATTGGCTGAGTAGATTTAGAAATTACTTTTTCCCACAGCTTTATTGAGGTTTTATTGGCAAATAAAAAGTGTATGCAGTTAGGTTGTACATTGTGATTTTATTTAGAAATTACTTTTGAGTGTATTGAATGCCCAAAAGCAAAGCGATAGTTGTGTAAACCAAGTTTGAGGTCTGAATCAGAGGAGATCACTGGGTCTAGTTCTCTAGTGTAAAACCAAAACCTGTGCCCTCCATCAGTGACTGCAAGTGAAGCAGGTCAAGTCACTTCCCCGCTCAACCCTTTAGTGGCTCCCCGTTTCCTTCTGAGAAAAGCCCAGCCTTTTAGGATGGTCCAGAAATCTCCAGCTTCATAGACCTGGCTGCGCAGTCGCTCAGCCCCTGCATGGAAAAGGGCCCCATGCTCGCTTCAGTCCTCCACTGTTGCCTTGAATGTCTGAAACTTATCTTTGAACTTGCATTTTATAAGTGACGTTCAGTGAGAAAAAGGAGGGGCGATCTGTGGAGCAGCAGCGGCATGCACACACACGGGCTCAGGCACTGAAGGCCGCGCATGCAATAGGGTTTGGTCAGCTGCGCGCTGCGCACCCGGGGACAGCCCGGGGCACCCTGAAGCCCTGAGGGGCAGGCACACTGGGAGCTAGACCCAGTTAGGTGGTGGCGCCACGGCGGCATCAGCAGAAAGGTAGCAGGGCCCTGGCAGAGAGCAGGGGCTTCCCAGGGGGCAGCACCCGGACACCATGGGAGCCCGGCTGTCCCAAGGGTCCACAGAGCCGGCCCGGAGGCAGCTGGTGTTAACTCTCCGGCCTGCGCGTCTGGACGGGAACTGCTGGCACTCGGGCAGCAAACTTCATCAGTCAGTTAGTACAGAATGAAAGTGGACATGTGGACATTGCGATAAACATTTCAGAGAGTTGGAATTCTTCAAACTTAGAGTTTTCAGTTTCGAAAACTGCTGCAACATCGAAAGCAAATTATTCACAAGCTTGGAAATGGATTAAGTTTAAAGATGACCATACCCAACAGAAAAGGACGCTATTTTCATAGGAAGCTTTAAGAGCTTCCAATTAATGTGGAAGACAATTTTTAAATTAATTTTTCCTGTAGTCGTAGACACAGGGATAGAATAAATAACAGGTGTTTTGAATTACGTACAAATCACAAAACTACTTTCAGTTTGTTGTTCAACCTCCACAAGTTACCAGAGATGTCAGAGGCAACATTAAAATGCATTGTATATATTTGCATTTAAAATTAAATTCAAACTTACATGAAACTGATTTGTCCGAAGTTAAATCATTTCAGAGAAGTTGTTTTGCAAGATGTGTCAGCTTAGATATACTAAAATTTATATTTTGAAATAATTTATCAGAGATTTATCTCAGCGTTGTCACAGCCTATAAAATACACTTAACAGCTCCTGGTAACAGTGGCATCGGCAGAAAGGTCTTTCTCAGTATTTAAAACTATCAAAAAATTTTTGTGATCTTGCATTTGCCAAGAGCTTTCAGTTATATCAGTTGAAAATGAAGCTGTTAAATATATACCTTTTGGTGATCTAATAAATGAATATGTAGAAAAGCAAATGAGGAAGATTGTATGATTGATCAAGATATATGAATAAAATATCATTATTTTGTTATACAAAATTATGACAACAACATATTATTTTTTTAATTTGAAAGTTTTATGAGTCACATAATACTGTTATCCCTCTAATTGTAAGTAATCCCTGTATTATAAGTACTGAAATATATATATATTTTTTAATATATCTTTATTGATTTCAGAGAAAGGAAAGGAGAGGGAGAGAGAGAGAAACATCAATGATGAGAGAGTCATTGATCCAGCCAGCAACCCGGGCATGCGCCCTGACCGGGAATCGAACCCTGATGGCCTGGATCCTAGGTTGACACTCAACTGCTGAGCCACGCCCGGCCGGGCAGTACTGAAATATTTGAAAGGGAAAAAGCTTTTTATTTTAATACCTTTGATAGCACTTTCCCTCTGTTTGAACAAGGGGCCCTGCATTTTCACTGTGCACTGGGCCCCGCAAATAATGTCACTTCTCCTGTCACAGAGGCCCTCCATCATCTCCTTCCCTCTCGTAAGCAAAGGGGCCCTTACCTTATAGTTTTGTGTATTTTTTTCCCTAATATTCTCCCCTTTGCTCACTCTGCACCGTGTTTCAACACTCAGAACTCTTCAACCTTAGGGCTTTTATCCTGGCTGCCTTCTCTGCCCAGCATGCTCTTCCCCCAGATCCCCACATAGCTCATACCGTCCTCTCTTTTAAGCCTTTGCCGAAATGTTACCTTCTTCACGAGGCACATCCTGATTGCCCCAGTTAAAGCTGCAGGCGTCCCTCTTCCCTGCCGCTGTCCCCACTATCTTACTCTGCATTTCTCTTTCCCCGCAGTACTTACACCTTCTGACATACAGTGTATGTACTGTGTCTCTTGTACATTATCTGTTTCCTCTGCTAAAATGTGAGCTTCACAGGGACAAGAACCAGTCTGCCAACCGATGGTTCCCAAGCACCTACAATGGAGCTGGCACGTGGTAGGTAGATGCCCAGTGAGTGTCTGTGGAATGAATGGGGTCTGAAACCACTAGATAAACATGCAGTTGCTCTATGCACACTACAGTTCTTCACATAGCTGCAGTGCGTTATTCTTTGTTGTGCAGTAGGCAAATTAGGTTCTTGATTCCTCAAATTGTTTATAGCTAATGCTTTTGTATTTCCAACTGCTCTAATTAATGAAATTCCCATTATAGAGCCATACACTCAATGCATTCTAATTAAATCGTGTTGTTCATATAATTGTTGCATATTTAGAGCCCTAAAAGACTTTCAGAACACTAAAAACTTTGTTATAAAAGCTCCAACAGTTGAAATAAAAAGAAACCCCAGTGGCTTAATTCTTTCTTTACTTGTTAAGAATGTTCATCTCCTGTGAGACCCTGTTTTACCTCCATCTAAGTGGTAATAGAATGCAGTACGTTTTCACTTAGGGATGTCTGCATTTTCATTCTGGATTTAGGTGCACAGCCTCTTGTGTAGGAATTATTTTTATTCATGGACAAAATATTCTTCATGGAGCTTTGTAGATCTTTGAAAGTCAATATTCCTTTTACTTCTGATTTAATTTTGATTAGTTTATCACAAGAACAACAAATTTCCTCCTCACCGAGACAAAATCAGGATTATTGTTACAACTAGGATTATCCTTTTTTAAAAAAATAAACTTGAGCTGCATGCTACTTACGAAAACGAAATTGCTTCTTTAATGGGAGAAACTGTTACTGAAAGTCGCTGTGCTATCGTGTTTTTGGTAGAGTGTTTATATCAAGACACTAAAATTTGGATTTCCAAGGAAGCCACCAGAGTAATGAAACACTTAAGTAGCACTCCAAAACTGTTTTCTAAATGTGGCTATGACATGAACCTTGATTAGCTTCTAAATATGATTAGAAAGATGAAAATCATGGCAACAGTCTCATATCCATATTAGATTTTTCAATGTCCATGTGATACTACTATTATATGACCAATATTACATGAGTGACATGAATCAAAACTTTAGGGTACTGAGGAGATACTAAGACAGATACTAGAAAGTTGCCGATTCTGTCCTTTCCCTGTCTATTTTATCTTTACTACGTCAACCAACCTGCTAGGTCACATGGGAAAACGAACAGTCTTATGTTAGTCTCCAGAAGTTTCTCAATGATAAGAGGTAGCAACCCACCACAGACCTAAGAAAAAGGGGCTTCCCGGCTTACACTTCTGGGGCTGGCAGCTCCAGGTTCACAGGGTTACAGAACCGGGACCTTCTTTCCTCCAGTGTGAGGATCATGGAGCGACCTCCCATCCCCAGACCAATCGCTGTCACCAGAGGGTGGAGTGGTCGCTTCACCTAGGTCTCCCCGACCTGCCAGAGCCCTGCCTGTGCCACGTGGAGATGCGGAGAGATGCTGCCAAAGGACAGCATCTTCCAAAGGTGACGCCAGAAGAAGAGGGATAGGAAAGCAAGCTGGACACCTCAGCCTGGAGCTGATAGGCAAAGAAAACAAAGCCCAATCAATTTGAAGATAACGACAGGAGAGTTAAGGGTTGGGGACTCTCGGGTGACTAGACAAAGCATGAGGGCTTGTTCACATTTTCACTGGGTCCTGTGGTATCTAATCATTAAACTCATCTTTAATCATGGGAGGTTGACAGCTGTCAGTATATTTGGGGTTGATTGTAGTAATATCATACTGGATGAAGAGGAACTAACGTGCACTAGGTTCCTACTGTGTGTTAGGCCATAAGCAGTGAGATATTGTACATCCGTACACGTACATTAGTTGAGTCAATGAAGTGTTGATTCATCTGTCAGAGAAGCAAAACAGAGACGGACTCATAGGTAGAGAGCAGGCCGACAGCTGTGGGGGCTTTCTGGGCGAGGGGGTGGAGGGATTGAGCGAAAAAAGAGAAAACTCATGGGCATGGACAGCAGTCTTGAGGGGAGGGGCGGGGGTGAGGTGGAGAAGGGTGTAGGGGAGACTTGACCTGGGGTGGTGAGTACACAGTACAGTGAACGGATGATGTGCTGTAGAATTGTGCACCTGAAACCCGTATAATTCTGTTAACCAGTGTCACCCCAATAAATTCAATAAAAAGGCAAAACAGAAAAAAGGAAACAGAAAAGTTAGTAGTGGCTTAAAGATATGTGTTTGTTATCTCACATAAAAGAAACCTGAAAGTAGGCAGCCCAAGGCTGCACTGGCCGCTCATGACCCCTGGGGACCCAGGCTCCCCCTCTCTTGTCCCGTTCTTATCGCATCATGCGGTGGCACTAGATGGCTCTTGCACTTCAGCCCAGAGGGGCACCTAGGCAGCAGGAAGGAGAGAGTAGGAGAAGGCTGCAGCTGTTCCGTTCTAAAGAGAATCCTTGGCAGTCCCACACTAAATTTCCATTTAGGTCTGTAGTCACGTGGCCACACTAAGCAGTAAGTGAGGCAGGGAAGTATATAGCCGCCTATCCTTTTATTGCACGTCACAGATGTTACATTTGTGGGGTGTGTGTGTGTGTGTGTGTGTTTACATATTGAAGGCAGGACCCTCTACCACAAAAAGATTACGACTCACTTTATTGTGATACTCACTTTATAGCCAAGGTCTAGAACCAAGCCCACAATAACTCTGAGGTATGCCTGTAATTCTCTTAGTTGGGTGCCCAACTAAAATTTGGGGGTTTGGTTATTAAGTAAGAGGGAGAGAATGACTATTGAGAGACAGAATTTATCTCCTAAGACATACAACATAATTTATCTCCTAAGACATACAGCAAACATTGCTCACTGGGCTCGAAGACCACGCTACTCAAGCTGGGAAAGTTACTGTCTCTGGGTCTGGGCTGGGGGTGTGAGCGCTCCTTCCCCCTCTGGCCTAGTCCCCAGACTCGCTGAGGTGCCTCCTGGGCCTGCTGTCTGAGTCCTGGCAGCTGCTGGCTTCCCCGGAGCGCGTGTGCGTTGACCTGGGCAGTGAGGCTCCGCACGGGCACTGTGTGACCACTGCTCTCTCACGCCATCCGGTGCTCCCTGCGTGAATGGAGAGGACAGCTGTTGAGGCAGTTACCCTTTTGATGCGGAGAGGCTGCTCCGTCCCCGTCCTAAGCAGCTGGTACATGGCGTGTCCCTTCTGAACGTGAGGCTTATGTGTATTGAATACAGCATTCTTTTCTCTCATCAAAAACCATTGAGTACATAACTCTTCTGTCTCACCTCACCTATTGCAAATCCTGCAAGTGTTGTATATTAAGTAGCCTCGAGCACATGCATTAAAGTGGAGGTCTGGTAAAAGGATTTCTCCTTAGAGATTCCTTGACAAATCAAATAACGAACAGAGGCTCGGAAATATCTCAGTGATGTAACCACCATTCTTTTTGTTAGACATATAAAACCACATAACACATTTTATTTGAACTGTAAACATGTTTAGATATGTTGAAGTCCTTGCTGTGCTGCATCATATATCACAATTTCAGTGTATTGAAAAAGTTGTTTGGCAATTTACCTCATGTTTTCAACCTTCCCGAGGTTAGCAGTGTGGACGAAAGGTGACTGAAGCTTCCTTAGTAAAATCCTTCATGTGCAGGATTCTGAACGGTCCGTTACAGTGACCTTAACCCAAACCGCAGTGCACCGTGTCTCCATGTGGCCATCGTGTTCGAAAAGAACGGCGACGGTTGCTCTGGGGAAATTAGAGGTTCTAAAAAACTGAGCATAGAAAGACTCATTTTCTCTGGTTCTAAGTTTGGGTTTCCCTTTACTCAGACCCGTCTCCAGTTCAGCCTGCCTCTTTCCAAAGTTCGTCTAATTCACTTCCAGCGAGGGCGGCCAGATAGGCAAATGAAAATACAGGACACCCGGTCAATTTGAATTTCAGATAAACAGTGAATACATTTTTAGTATGAATATGTCCCAAATGTTGCATGGGCCATACTTATACTAGAAATTGTTATTTAGCTGAACTGCAAATTTAACTGGGCATCCTGTATTTTATCTGGCAAGCCTGCTCCCAGCCCTCGCTGCTCTGGTCTTGTCCGCATGCAGAATTTTTCTCACTGAAGTTCACGTCTCCATCAGTAGGTTCTTTTCCCCTGTGTTTCCTCTGCCTGTGGTCATCTCGTCTGCACGGTGTTTGCTTCTCCCTTTGTTGGTTTGTCAGCTCGTAGCGGTTCCCTCCTGATCTATGGGTAGCATGCTTGAGGCTTTGAAGCTATTTTGAGCCCGCCCTTACCCGTTTCCTCTTATTTATTTATTTAAATTTTTAATTGATTTTTTAGATCAATTTTTAATTGATTTTTTTTAGAGCTAGAGGAAGGAAGAGGGAGGGAGAGAAACATCGATGCGGGATCAAAACATTTTTGTGAGAGCAAAACATCAGTTGACTGAGTCCTACACGCGCCCCCCCCCCCCGCACACTTAGATCGAGCCTGCAACCCAGGCATGTGCCCTGACCCGGAATTGAGCCAGCCACCCCCAGTGCATGGGAGGATGTCCAACCCACTGAGCCACACTGGCCAGGGCTTGTTCTCTAAATAAGTCAACAAGCCCTATCCATTCTTCCTTCCCAGTCCACTTTCCCCTCCCTTCCTCCTGCTCTTTCCCTCATTGTCTCTCTTGTCTGCCCCTGCCTGCCCATTCCCCCACACTGCCCTCAGTTCAGGTCCTTGCCCACGGTGGTTCCTGCCCACCTGCTTTTGCAGCTGGCCTCCTGCCCAAGGCTCTCGCTGCTGCAGGTGACTTTGCACTCCTGGTTAATCATGTTAAACTTGCACCAAATTTTGTCCCTGCCCAGCTGAAAACCTCCAGTGACTTATTGCTGCCTGCAGAATGTAGTTTAGGCCCCTATCTGAGGCCTCACATGCAGGACTTTCCAGAATTGGCCTCTGCCTAGTTCTGTAGTCTCGGTTACTCACCTGATATCAGTTAGTGTATATCACCCACTCTTTCAGCATGATATAATATTGAAAACCCCCTGAGACATGTTTTAAGTTATGTAATCATTTGCCATGTAGATTAATAGGAAGTATAATCTTAGTTTATATCACTGCATTAGTGAATGTTACATTATAAAGTTTATCCTAATACAGATTTATATAAATACAAAGAAATGTTTTGACTTTTTCCATTTACTGAATGACACACACTTTCTTGTACTTTGAGTTAATTAGGTAATTAAAAATGTGATTTGCTAGCAACATTTAAAAAGGCACCTTGGCTTGGTGACCAAACGTGTATGAAATGTTCATTATCATCAAACTATGTAGAAGCAGCATTTCACGACCTCTTGCTTGTTGATTCTTACATTTTTGTACTTTAAAATGAACTTTTTCCGATTTCAGAATTTTTCATGCCTTTTACAATATATTTCTAAGCGATGAGATAAGAAAGTAGGTTTCAGATTGCTATTGCCAAGCATTTCCTACAGCGACTCTATTTCAGACCTAGACAGTCTTTACTCACAGTAAATAAAAGGCCAGGTTGTGGGTACCCTCCACTTCCCCCTCACGACTCTCCAGGGGTGTGCTGCAGGAGCCCAAGGCTCTGGGGGAGTCTCAGACATGTCCCCCACCACACTTCTCTGTTTGGGTTTGGCTCCATTACAAAATACTGCAGCAGCTTCTCTGGGGCCTTCTGAGAAAGGCCACGACTGGTTCCTGTGATACCTCTTTTCTCATTCTTTGCTCCTGGGTCATAATAAATTGAATAAATAACGAGTTTCTGGCCCCTGCCCTATGTCTATCAAGATGAAAACAGGTTGTATTAATCTTGAACTGCAGCCTTGCTGAGTTAATCTTAGGGATTGGCGCTGATGGGTGTGACGTAATTAGTCACAGCCAGTGTGTATCTGCTGAAGTCAAGGCGCTTTACTCCTCAGATGGTTTCTGCACAGCACCGCCTCTCCGGGCCTCCTGCCTCCCCTTGCCGCCTGTCCTGCCTGGCAGGCTGACCTGTGGGCTCCTCCACCTGCTTCCTGCCCTCTGGCTTCTGAGTGCCTTCAGCCAGTGGGAAGCCCCAGCAGGAGATCAGAGGGAAGGGAAAGTGAGGTCGAATTATTTTTCCCCCTGGCTTTCTCCCTGCAAGGTCACCTTGGCTTGGCAGTTTTCTTCAGACTGAAGTTCAGTTACTTCTCAAGGCAGCCTAACCTCTGTAACACTCTCTCCTTCTGGATTCCAGGAACCTTTCTTCCCCCACACTTTCAGGTCTAGGGGTGGTGACAGACCCACCACGACCAGCCTGAGGCTTCAGCACTATTTTTTATGGCTGCCCTTTGTGTCCCACGTCTTTAAAAAGGTCCTCGATGAATGGAGTGTCCCATTTATTTCCTGTTTGGGTCCTTATTGTCACAGTGTTTTACAAGGAATAACTAATTTAATCCCTTCAACTATACTATGAAGTACGTGCAAATAGTATACTCATTCTAGGGAAAAGGGAAGGAAAGCACAGAAATGCTATGTGCCCTGCGGAGATGGCAGGGCTAATGTGTGTGATAGACCCAGGACTCAAGCCTGGCTCCGGGCTCTGGGATCTTAAGTTAACCACCTGCCATTCCCAGGTGTGACGGTGGGATCTTAACCACCTGCCGTTCCCAGGTGTGACGGTGGGATCTTAACCACCTGCCGTTCCCAGGTGTGACGGTGGGATCTTAACCACCTGCCGTTCCCAGGTGTGGTGGTGGGATCTTAACCACCTGCCGTTCCCAGGTGTGACGGTGGGATCTTAACCACCTGCCGTTCCCAGGTGTGGTGGTGGGATCTTAACCACCTGCCGTTCCCAGGTGTGACGGTGAGATCTTAACCACCTGCCGTTCCCAGGTGTGGTGGTGGGATCTTAACCACCTGCCGTTCCCAGGTGTGAGGGTTTGAGTGGTACAGTGTATAGGTTTCATCAGTGTTTTGGGAGTATTCACTAGAACAAAATGTATTAAAATTCATCATGTGGACGTACAGGGTTGATCAGATTATCACCAGAGCCCTCTCCCCACCTAGCCTTTCATCTGGATACTTCAAAAGCTGTGATCTTTCTCTTTCACCCAGGGAAGATTGCGAGGCTGATGGTCTTTGATGTTAAGGAATAAGAAGTTCCCATTTTACTTACTATCCCCTGCTCTCTTGGAAAAACTTCTTTGCCAACCATTAGGTATTCGCTTTAAAAGATGAACTCATCAAGGGCTGGAACTGAGCAGCTCTCTTTTCTTAAGGGCCGGACGTTAGCGGTTGGTGTTCATTTCTCACAGTGACCTGGTTTTCACATGGCTTTGGTCCTGTTCGTTTGCTCCCGGAACCGAGCAGGCATCACTTTGTCGCCCCCTTTGTGTCAGGGGCCATGCCTCCTGCCCTGCCCCCTGCCCCCGCCACTCATTCTTCATTGTTCATTGTGCCCCCTACTCCTCTGGGGTGTGACCTGTCACGTGCCCGTCCTCCTGGCCTCGCGCTGCGTGGCCGCTGTGGACCGCGGCTGCAGCGTGTCGACCCTGGACGGCCAGGCCGCGCTGCTGCGACGTGCCGCTGCTGGAGGACGTATCTGGCAGCGACACTGTCTTCTGGCACAGCAGCTTCCCAGCGCGCAGCATTTCTTCCAGCTAAACACCGAGAATAGAGAAACAGCCCTGTTACAGCTCCCGTGGGCCCCGGGGATCGTTAAAACTTCACGGAATGATAGCCTGTAATTATGCTGGTCCCAGGTAGACACAGACTTTAAAAATGCAGTTGCTTTTTAGGAACTCAAAGAAAACATACATTTACGGCTCAGGTGCTCTTGTTGATAAAAATAGTGCATTTGAATGAGTGGCTGTTTATACTCTGGGTTTTGGGTGGTTACTCTGCAGTGAAAGTCTTGTTCTTGACAAATGTGCTTCCCAGCCATTTTTCCTAACGTGGGCGGCCGGGGCCTGGGAGGAGGCCAGGGCTTCTGGGCAGCTCCCTCTCCTTGCTGCCCGGAACCCCGCACAGTGTTGCCGTGGGCTTCACCTCCAAACCAGGGAGTCTGACCAGAAATTCAAATCTGGGAGCACAAGCAACCCTTCATATCTCCTCAAACTACTTACCTTGGTGTTTTATTTAAGACTTATCCTGAAATAAACTGAAGCTTTAAGAGTACAAGAGAAAGCTGCTTATTAAAATGTTGTAGTTTTACCATGTCATTGGCATAAATAGCATCTTTTTGGCCAAATGTTTCTGTATGAAGAGAGAATATTTTAAGTGCATTTTCAGAGATTAGTTCAAATGAACAGGGAAATTCTAGTTGCACCTACTTTTTAGGACAAATTCCCCCCTACAAAAAAAGATCAAAAAAAAGAGATCAATGTGGTGGTTTTTTTTTTCTTTTCTTTAAAAAAACTGCCATTTTATGTACATTTGAGACCTAGAGAGATTAAGCCAAATATGACCTACTCCACTGTCCTGGCAAAGACTTAGGAAGATGTCATGTGGAGTCGGTTAGTTTATTTCATCAAAAGGCTCTTTCATCTGCCGTCCAAATAAGGGATATTCAAGTATAGCAGTGTTTTTAAATGAACCCTCATTATAAAAACTGAATTTCAAAAAATTGTCATCGAAATCAACTAAAACAAAATAAACTCATGCAGCAGATTTATTCACTGTGTTCTTATAAATTTCAGTATCTGTGAGTTTAATTTGCAACAAGGGGAGAGAAGTACAGAGATTGCCCAAAGGGGGGAGGAGGGGAGGGGACGTTTTTCTAGGGCTTTGGGAAGTTGAAGGGACTGCAGCCGTTCAACCACTGTAACCACCAGCAGTTTCATCTGCTCACAACCGCAGTGCCCCACGTGGGCTGGGATCCAGGGCCAAGAAATGCCATTAATCCTTCCACCTCTTTCCCTGTCATGCACTTAGCAAAACCTCTTCTCTTGTTAGGCCTGGTCATCCACCTGCTCCATACCTACACCCAGGCCGCAGCAAATTGCTAGAGAAAATGGAACAGTAACGGGGTTGATGGTCTCGCTATAAACTCGTGCCACACACCTCAGAGAGAAACTCAGGACAGCCTCACAGCCCCAAGATACTTCCCTGGCATGTTTGTTTTCTCGCTCTCAGAAATGACTACGTTCCGATTTTATCCTTAAACCAACTGTATTCCTTTCCCTTCCCCTTCCTCTCAGCTGCCTCATGTTTCACTGAGTAAATAGACCCGTCAGACAGTGCTACCTCCTCCCAGCACCAGGCCCCCAGCCTGCACCTGTTCCTAACTCTGGCCGGCACCCTGTTACAGTGCTCAGGGCTCCCTGCCCCCGCCAAGGGCCAGGCCTCCACTTGTTTACTGAGGCCTTGTCCTGCCTTCACAAGCATACCACGCTTGCAATTTTCTTCTTTCTGCAGCATCGCTGATTTTTAGAATCTGTGGGATCATTCTCACGAGTACATTTTAGTATCTTCTGTCTTAAAGCAAAACAATGCCCTTCATTTACCCTCCCAGCTATTTCCCATTTCTGTGCTCTCTTTTCCCAGGAAAACCACCTGAAAACAGTTGCCTGTCCTCTTGTCTACACTTCTTCATGTTCTACCCACTCCTTGACTCTCTCCAGTTGGACCTCTGTCTTCTCTACCTTCCTGAGGCTGCTCTAGTTAAGGTCATTAGTGACCTTCATATTGTCAAAAACAATGGCCACATGCCCGTCCTTGCGTGACCTGATGTTTAAGCACCATTCGGCAGGGCTAACTTCACCTTCACCTTGGAAGCACTGTTTCACTCCTGGCTTTCGTGACATCACACTGTGGTGCCTGTGGAGGTGCCCCACCCAGGCCTCCCTACATGCGCATCGGCTACAGAGTGGTAGCTGACTGACAGCCTTCAACTACCATAGTCTTAGATCCAGCACATTGGAAACACAGTACAGGCTCTCTCAGAGCGCTCCCAGACAATAACCCAGCACCATGGGGTACTAGAGCTGGGACATTCTTTCACTACACGAGATCCCTCTAATAGACACGTTGGATCAGCAAGTCCCCACTGGCCACGCGAAGTCTCTCTCAGAACGAAGCTGTGGCCTGATGCTCTTCCCATCCGACCCTTCCACCCCTCTCTTCTTTCACAGGTGTCAGACCTGCATAAGGTCTGGAACTCTCGTTGCCTACACCTGCTCCCTCCTCTTGTATATACCTCTTATACGACTCATCCCATCTTGGTGTCGCCTTCCCAGAGGACCCACGTGGACTTACGCACTATCCTCTCCCCTCACCCACTGGGCAGTTCTTGTCTCCTCCGCCTCCTCTTCTCCATAAACTCTTAACACACCTCCATCCTTGGGCCAGTTCTTCCTGGTGCCTTTGGGATGTCGTTCAGTCCCATGGCTTTAAATGCAACCTCCGTGTCATTGTCTATCAAACCTGTACCTCTAGCACTAATGTCTCCCCAGAAAACAAGACTTCTGTGTCTAATCACGTTCTCGACATCTCCACTTGAACACTTAATGGCCATCTGAAAGGTCCCCTGTTTCAAGGAGCTCTGGACCCTCATCCAGATCAGTGCTCCTTCAGTGGCTGCAGTCGCCCTTGACCGCTGCCTTCCTCACCTCAGTGAGCAAGTCCTACTCACTGAACTGCCACCTCAACCCGTTTCCTTCTCCACTGTTGCCACCCTCGTCACTGTGGCAGCAGCCCTCCAATCCATTGCTCTCTTGCCCACGCGTAGTCCATTCTCCACCCTTCAGCCGAAATGAGCTTTTAAAGAGCTCAATCAGAGCCAGTCATTCCCCTTTATAGTACCACAAAAGCTTTTTGTTGAACTCTGCCTAAAACCCCGAGTCCCTTACATTGTCTACAAAACCCTACGTGATTGGCCTCTCCTGGCCCCTCGGGTCTACCTTTTCCTTCCTTGTGCCCCGACCATGGTGGCCACCTTTCTCTTCCTAGAACAAGCCAAGGTTCTCTTTGCCTTTGGGCTTAGTTTTGTAGGTGTAGCTCCTCCTTGACACTCGGATCTCAGCTTAAATGTTACCTCCTCAGGGAGGCCTTCTCTGACCTCCAATCTAAATAAAGTATCTGTTACTTTCTAGCACATCACCCTGTGTTCATTCCCTTCATAGCACTGTATCCTCTGATTTTTCCTTTTTCACTTACTGTCTGTCTCCCCTTGACTAGAATGTCAGCTCCGTGAGGACAGGGTCCCTTCGTGTCTTGCTCACTGCTGCGTGCCCAGCGCCCGCCGGTGCCTGGCGTGTAGTGAGCATTCATAAACACGGCAGGGAGTGAGCTGACAGGCTGCATCCGTCACCGCCATGCACATCTTTGGTTCGCCGAAAGGAAGAGTAGTGGGTTTTTCCAACTCTACACTTCTGAGTTTGTAGCTCTTATTATATTCATCATTCCCCCAAGATGTACTTTCCCTTGAATACACATAATACCAATACAGTTAAAATCTCATTATCGTGAGCTCCATGGGGCTTGCCACTGGCTTTGTTACAGCGGGATCTGTCACAAGGCCAGGAATTGCATTTCCAGCCTACAGACCCTGGGGATGAACAGCTGATTCTCCGTTTCTCCGCGGCACTGCGAAGGGCACTGCGAAGGGCACTGTGAAGGGCACTACGACGGGCACTGTGAAGGGCACTGCGAAGGGCAGGCCCTCACTCTGACCTGGGAAGGGAGTGAGATCTCGGCAGTCCTGCCCGCCTGCCCAGGCTCCCCGACTCCGCGGGGGACGCTGGCTCTGGCTCTGGCTCTGTGTCTGCTTCTTGCTGAACAATTTGAGTATTGGAAGAAGGGGTAGTTGCGGAGGAGAGAAAAAGGAAAAGGCCATTACCATTTGGTGGCAAGAAGATTCCAGAGTGAGACAGTGTTCTCGCCTTCTTTCTGTAGCAGGAGAGTGTCATCATCAGGTGCTGTGTTCGCACGTGAGGATATGCATGAACCAAGGCCAGAAAATGGGACAAGGCCAAGCAGAACACAGTTCCTGGTGCCCACGAAGTACCTGGTGCCAACAGTTTGGTGTAAGCAGGGCAGCGAAGGTCCTCTGTCTTGTTTTTAATTTTACATTCTGAAATGTGGAAACAGCCTTCTTATATTAGAGGTCTTTCTTTCATTGTAATGGTAATTGTGTTCAAATCAGACCATCAGATTTATGTTTTAATGGCTCAGATGTTATGAACCATATAACTGTTATGTTATATAAATAAAAATGTTGTGAGTTTTTAAAGTCGTTTAATTATCAAGAACTCTTTCTGGCCCTCTCAGGCAGAGTATTTATACCCGCCCCTTCGTACCCATAACACTTGCTACACGGCCCGTATCAGTTGTAATTGTGTCTGTCTGTCTGTCTGTATCCTGTACGTGCTGAGCACAAGGGCTGTGCTTCGTTCATTTTCGCATTTCCTACCTCTATTGCCCCTGCCACTCCCCGTCTTACCCAATATAATGGTTCCTGGGAAAAGGGGTTTGTGGAGTGGTGGCATCTACTTCTACAGCTACTTTAATCTATTACTTACATTGCCCGCTACATCTTTTTCTGCCCTTTTCAGCAAAGCTGCTTGCTTCATGACCAGCTGTTTCTGGCCTGCCCAGGTAGGGTGGATGTCACCTTCTCTCCAGCCCGGCATATTGCATTCTTCTTTCAGTTCTTAGGTTGACTTCATCGAGAAGCCCATCTTGTCTTCCTCCATCAAGGAGTAGAATCTGCCCATTAAACGTTCACTCTCCTGTTTCCTTCCTACCCTTTATAGACGGCTCAGTGGACTTTGTGTTGGTGTCTCAGTTCTCTCTCCCCAGTTTCTTCCTGAGCTGTAGGCTGGGAGGCCAGCCTGCGCCGCTCAGCGCGCTCACTGACGGCCCTGTGAGGGGACTGAGAGTCTGCTCCGGGAGTTAGAGCTCGCTGTATTTGCTTTATTTGAGATGCCAGGGCTTGTAAGATATGCCATGGAGTTAACAGCTCTCATGCAGGACGAGAACCCCTGCCAGGTGACGTCTCTGCACTGACCGGAGGATATCTCAAGTTCAGAAGCACAGGCATCTGGATGACATTCCAGGGAGATGGAGTGACCTGTACGAAAGCCTAGGGGAATTGAACGAAAAGCCAAAGGGTCTAGAAGCTCATAGGACGGACAACTCTTCTGTTAGTGTTCCTTCCAATCCTCCTTCCTCTCTCCCCACCATTACCCTTCCCAGGCACCCCACTCCTGGTGGTAAAGTAAATATCAGTGAAGAGAATGCCTCCCTAATGCCTCCCTTAAAACGATGTAAGATAAATAAATCAATTGAACTCTCTAAAAAGGGACACTGAGATATCATAAATTTGCAGATGTAAATTCATACATTCGTGCACCCAGCACTCTTTTCCACACAGGCAGGTACTGTATGAGCCAGTCAGTGGTGGCTCCCTTTGCGCCATATCTCTTTTTATAACAGTAGAACTGGAATTGTATGTACAGATTGGTGTCTGGGCCAAGTCTGTCTTTTCAAAGATGTTAATTGTAAATTTAGTCCATTATATTATTTCAACATGTGCTTTGTTATTTATTTTTTTCCTTCTAAAATACTGCTTTCACTTGTTTGCTGAGCAGCGATACAAATTCCTTTTTTCTTTTTTTCCCTCGTGGTGAATGTCTGGGCAAAAGTATTGCTGCCTGGCACCGGGGCCTTGTATGATTTATTTCTTCTAATTTTATTCCATTGTAAAGATTCCAAAATCTTGTACTGAAAGACTCTGAAATGTTAGAGAAACTTAAATAGTTTTAATTCTTTAAAAATCTAGGCCTTTGCTCATTTTTCCAACTGAGCCTGGCTCTGACATATCTGAGGTTTAGGAGAATTTGGCTCCAGTTGATGGGGGGGGTCTAATATAGGTCTTTGTTTCTGAGTGAAATTCAGTGGTTTTGGCTCATGGGAATTTGTGCAAAATTGTTGGTTCGTTTGATTTGGTTCCCTTTGGACTACACCCATGAAGCTTTCTTTGGGTTTAGCTTGGTAATCCCCACCCCACACCAGACTCAAAGTGGAACACAGTGGGAACATTGAGGTTTATACCTCAAGCTATAACTCATCCTAGAGCTTTACCCAGTTTTGAAGAAAAAAAAAAAAAGGAAAAAAGGCCTAGATTTTAAATCTTTGAGTAAAATATTTATTGCAACTAAACAATCCCAGAGTTGGTTGAGATCTTGGAGGTCATTTGACCAAACTCTCCACCTGATGCATGGTTCCGAGGATCAATTTCAGAATGTTTAAAGTCTTTTAATAGCTAATTCGCTTCCATGCAGGATTCCATATTTGTCCTTTGGTTCAAGCTTGTTGACTTTGTGGTCCAAGTTTGCTATATTTGTATGATTCTTTTTTCTTTTTGATCTGTCAAGAACCAAGGGAGGTGTATAAAAACTTCCAGATGCGTGTACTTCTACTTGTATTTCTGCCAATTGTGCCTTGTATATTTGGAGGTTATAGTATTTGATTGGGATTGCTTCGTCTTCCTGAGAAGCTTTCCTTTTAGGCTACATAGTGACTGATTTTTGTCTGTAACAGTTCCTTTTTAATTTAATTTTTAATTGATTTCAGAGAGAGAGAGAGAGAGGAACATTGATCTGCTGCCTCCCACACACACTTCTACTGGGGATCAAACCGGCAACCTAGGTATGTGCCCTTACTGGAATGGAACCCACAGACACTTGGTGTATGAGATGACGCTCCAAACAATGGAGCCACACTGGCCAGGGCTGTAATAATTCTTTATATCCTAAAGTTTATTTAAAAAAACTGATCTAGTCTGGCTGGACTGGCTCAGAGGTTGAGCATCGACCTATGATTCAGGAGATCGTGGCTTGATTCTCAGTCAGGACACATGCTGGGGTTGCCGGCTCGATCCCCAGTAGGCAGCCGTGCAGGAGGCAGTGATCAATGACTCTCTCTAATCATTGATGTTTCTCTCTCTTTCCCTCTCCCGTCCTCCCTCTGAAATCAATAAGAACATATTTAAAAAAAACCAGAACTGATCTAGTCCCATATCTAAAGCCCACAACACATGTACAGAATATTACCAAAGGGTCTGAGCCAGTATTCGGTAATCAAATGCTTTGATACAACCACAACAAAATGCATGAATGTCCACACTAAGTGAGCTATGTTTTCCATCTTTTTACTTTCAAACTTTCCATATTCTTACACCTTAGTTGTGTCTCTTGGTAAAGACATGTAGATTACTTTTACTTTTTTATCCAAGTTTAGTCAAATTTAGTGGTCACTGATATTTGCAGTTATTTCTGTCATATTTACATTTTATTTTATTATCCTGGGTTTTTTTTCTGTCTTTTTCTCCCCACTTCTTTTCTGCCTTCTGTTTTGCTTTTTTGACCAGCTTTTTAAAATTTATTTTCTCCACCACTTATCTAGAAGTTATATATTCCCTTTTCTTTTAGTGATTATCATTCAAAATGTATAAGAATACTTGAATTCATAGAGTCTAAAATTAATATTTCTAATCTGACCTGTATGACTAATTTTAATCACATTCCTCCCAGTTTTACTTATCATTGGTAAATGTTTTAATTATACCTTGCTTTTATGTGACTCAAAGTAGCCATCATTGGTATTTTATTTTAAAAAAAATCAATGAATGTTTAGATTTTTCCATTTTTTTTTTTAGTTTCTTTGCTTAATATTGCCTTTTATTTACTTCTTTCTGGTTTCAATTTTCCTCTTCCTGAAGTATATCCTTTGGTAGCTCTTTCTGAGAGGGTCCTTTAGTTGTTAACTCTATTTGTTTCACTCGATTGACATATTTACTACATTTGGAATTGTTGGTTGACTGTTATGTTTTCTCAGTACTTTGAAGATATCATCCTATTACCTTTCAACTTTTGCTTTTGAGAACTCCCCTCTAATCTAATTGGTCTTTTCCAGCCAATTTCCTACATTGCTTTAAAGAGTTTTGTGTATGTGTTCTGTGGTTTCACAATGATATGTTTCCATGTGGATTTATTTGCATTTCTCCTACTTAGGACTCATTGTGCTTCCTAAATCCAAGGACTCACATCTGCCATTAATTCTGGAAGTTCACAGCTGTTCTTTCTTTGAACAGTTTTTCTCTTTCATTCTCTCTAATGCCTACTTTTACAACTCATACAGACATTTTCTTTTCATTCAGTGCTTTTTATTAGGCTTTAAAATATGCACTTTTATCTTTATATTGCTCTTTGTTGCATTTTGGGTAATTTTCTCAGATAACTTTTCTAGTTCACTAAGCGTATCCTCACTTATGTCTAATCTGGTTAGCTCTTACACTAACTTTTTAAAAAAATATGTTTAAAAAATAAAAATAAAAAAATATGTTTTTATTGATTTCAGAGAGAGGAAGGGAGAGGGATAGAGAGACAAAAACATCAATGATGAGAGAGTCATTCATTGGCTGCCTCCTGCACACCCCTTGCTGGGGATCGATGTGCCCTGACCAGGAATTGAACCGAGATCTCCTGGATCATAGGTCAATGCTCAACCACTGAGCAATGCTGGTCAGACTCTTACACTAACTTTTTAAAATTTCAGTGATTATATCTTCATTTTCATAATTCTTTTTGGTCATTTCTTGTCTATCCTTGCTTTTCATAGTGTCTTGCTATTACATTAGATTTATTACTTATTTTAAGTATTTAAGAATTTTAAACACACATTTTTTTGATCTTTATATCAAAAGTTCTTATAGGTCTGAACCTGCTTTTTGTTACACCTGCTAGTCTTTTCTGGTGGATTGTATCTTTGTGAGTTTTGTTGTTTTGGATTGTGAGCTTATCTTTAGTAGGGCTTTGGCTATTGCAGTCCTATACCACAACATGAAGGGTATGTTACTTTAGATTAGGTTTATTTTTGCTTCTGCCGGCTGCCCCAGAGCTATCATCAGCTTCAAACACCTTTTATATTAATTTCAATGATTGGGATTTGGAGACCAGTTGGGTAGTGTAAATTTATACCTCAGTTATGCACATGGATAGGTCAATAGTCACTCATGCTGAAGGAGGACTTTTTCTTTTCCCACCCATTATTCAAGCAGAAACAGACAAATGTCATTGTTATTTTCCCTGCTGATAGGTAGAATTGAAATTTTTTTTGGTTTGCTTTGTTAGTGATGGTCACGAGGTTTATAAAGGGATCTTGTTTCCGACCGCCCACTTTACGTTGGTCTAAACTCTGGCTGCTGATTCGAGCATTCTTCTCCTACCCCATGCTCCTGGGGCTGCCCCAGCGTTGGCTCGAGCACCTCTTTGTTTCTCATTTACTTTTTTGTTTTGATCCCTAGGTATTTATTTTCCTAACATTTTTTGCTAATGTAGCTATGCATTAAAGGGTATACATTATATTTTATCCAGAATCTTTAAGTAGATTTTATTTTATTTTTTGAATTAAAAAAAAAAAGTGTTATTGAATTTATTGGGGTAACAATGGTTGATAAAATTATATAGGTTTCAGGTGTACAACTCTGTATTACATCATCTGCGTATTATATTGCGTGTTCACCACCCCAACTCAAATCTCCTTCCATCACCATTCATTCCCCCTCTTCTACCTCCCCCATCCCCCTTTCCCCCTGGTAATCGCCATATTGTTATCTGTGTCCATAAGGTTTATTTTTTGTTGTTTGTTTTGCTTAATTCCTTCACCTTTTTCTCACTAATTTTTTTTACCCATCACCATTTATCCCCTCTATGCCCTCTTCCATCTCCACCCATCCCCTACACCCCGCAATCACCACACTGTTGTCCAAGTCCACTCAACTGAACTACCAAGAAAAATAGAGGCAGGCTCATAGACAGAGAGCAGGCAGACAGCTCTGGTTGGGGGGCATGTTGGGGGAGGTGGAGAGATTGAGCAAAAAACAGAAAAAAATAGAACTCTTTAAGTAGATTTTAGAAGAAGAGATTTCAAACTTTCTGGACAACCCAAAGTGGGAGAATTGGAGTTTCAGTCATTTTCCGTTTCCCGTTCTGCACTAACGCAGCGGGTTTGTCTGTTATTATTGAGGTGCAGGACTTTTTATTGATCCTGTTACATTTTTTTGTTGTTGATCCTCACTGTAGCTTTTGTTTTGCCCTGACTCAGTTATCTAGTATGTTAGTTTTACCTCCCAGACCTGAGTCATTTGTTAATATGATGTACATATGATGTTGATTTTCCACAAGAGTTTCGTAAAAATATTAAACCAAAGCAGTCTATTTTAAGTTTTTAAACACGAATTCAAAAGGCTATATGCACCCCTTTGTTCATTGCAACATTATTTACAATAGCCAGTATATGGAAGCAACCCAAGTGCCTGTCGATAGACAAGTGGATAAAAAAGTTGTGGTACATTTATACAGTGGAATATTACTGGGCCATAAAAAAGAATGAAATCTTACGATTTGTAACAGCTTGGATGGACCTAAATGGTATTATGCTAAGTGAACTAAGTCAGACAGAGAAAGACAAATGCCGTATGATTTCACTCATATGCAGAATCTAAAGAACAAAATAAACCAGCAAATAAGACAGAAACAGACTCATAGAAACAGAGAACAGACTGATGGTTGCCAGAGGGGAAGGGGTTTAAGGAACTGGGTGAAAAAAGGTGAAGGGATTTAGAAGCACAAATTGGTAGTTACAAAATAGTCATGAAGAATATAGTTGATAATATTGTAATAATTATGTATGACAAGTGGGTGCTGGAAATATGGGAGGGGAACACTTTATAAAGTATATGATTGTCTAACCACTCTGCTGTACACCTGAAATTAATACCAAATAATATTGAATGAAAACTATAATTGAAAATTAAAATTTAAAGACATGTCCATGCACATAGCCCAGGGATATGCCAGTAAAGATCTCTCTGTCAGTGGACATTGATTAGAGCTCTTTGAAATTACTTACAAATATATTCAAACTCTGTTATTTACTTCTGTTTACATTTCAACATTTTCCTCACAAGGCTAATTCTTAGTAAACTTGCTCAGTCCAACTCATCTCTGCCATTATTTCTTAAAGTACATACTGCGTGCTGTTGGGTATAGTGTGTGCACCAGAGATGTAAATAATAAGCCACAGTTCCTTCTTCATGGAGCTTGTAGCCTGCTAGAGAAATTCAGGTAAGCAGGTAGCCCAGTCGGATGATTAGCTCTCCGCGCATTGTGCGCAGGGCCAGCTTCTGCCTGAGTGACCTGTCGTTTATGGCATCCACCTTCTTTCCTTCCATTGCTGCCATAGGCACAGCAGTTAAATTTATACAGTTCTTTTCTGGGAAAAGTGTCACAGGGCTAATTTCCATTTCTCTTCTCTCTCTAGTCTTTTGTGAATAAATTTATTTAGGGTATCTTTATATCAGTAAAGAATACTAAAAATACTGGATATACTATGTTACTTTCAGACATTCTTTTCTTTTCTTTTTGTTCCTGGATACTATTTTCCACTTAATTGAAAACTTTCTCAACATTTTCTCTTCTCCAAACTTTCAGTTTCCCAGGAAGGCAGTGCAGTATAGATGTCTGATGTCAGTGTGACCTTTCTGACCTAGTCCCTCGGGTGACTTTTTACCCAGGGTTTCTTACTTGGCCCACGACTTCAGCGCATTTTTACAGTTGCTGTTTGAAAATTTGTTAGGCAAACGAGTGATGCAGCTGCATTTTCAGTGAAGGGGCTTAGTTATGGGGGAAAAAGAGGGACATCTGCAATACTTTCAACAATAAAGATAAATTTAAAAAAAGAAATGTTTTTATCTGGACGAGAAAGTTTGCATTGGATCTCTACTCTTTTCTCTCTGTAATCTCAATTAACATTCATCACTCAGGAAGTCCTGGCAATACGTACGTCACCTTCAAAGCCTCTCCTGCCTGTCCCCAGGTTCGCCTTCCCCATCCACACCCTTACCCTTTCTCACCTAATAACTGGATAACTTCCTAAATATTTTCCATTTCTCCTGACTTGAACCTTAGTCCTGTGCTTTTCATATTGTGATTTACAATCTAGTACATTAAAGAACCAACTTACTTGTTCATAGAATTTTTTAATGATATAGAACATATTGACAATATTAGAGTTCATGGCTATAAGAAGGGTATATTTTTCATGAAGCTTTTGTTTTTAAAAAAGATATCCACATGTAAACTTACCATCTGTAATAGAAAGTAATAGTTGCAGGGTATTTGTCACTTGGAGGGGTGTCTGTCTGGCATTTGAACTTTTTCCTGTGTCAGAGAACTCTGTACCATATTAACCTTGGTAGGAAGTAGGGCCTGCCTTACATTAAAGAAGCTAAGAAAAAGCCCAAGTTTTGCATTCCCAGCATCCTTTGCAGCTAGGGTGCTGGTTTGTGACCTGGGATGTTGACTTGGGACTGACAGAGGCAGGGGAGGCGAGTACCTAGACTGGTGGTGCTGGCAATGCCCAGGGCACCGGCATCTGGCTTTCGAGGCAGCAGAGGCTGGCAGCCCCGGCAGTGGCAGACAATAGGAGCAACGGGATCCTCCTCAGAATGGTTCTGGGCACTCTTGGGGCACGGTTGGGGCACGGTTGGGGCATGGTGCTGGCTGTCTGGTTTCGTCTCACTCCTGCCGATTTTCTGAGTCTGGAGCCCTAAACTTCCTGGGGATTTCATACGCCACTCCTTTCCCGTTCAGTCGATTTATTTTCTACTTGCTATAGACTGAATTGTATCTCCTCCAAAGTCCGTATGTTGAAGTCCTAATCCTCCCCCAATATGACTGTATTTTGGAGCGAGGGTCATTAGGAGGCAATTAAGGGTGAATGAGCTCATAAGGATGGGGCCTTAGTCCAGTAGGGCTATGGTCTCGTAAAAAAGAGAGAAAGAGAGGTGTTTCTCAGCCCTGAGGACACAGGGAGAAGGCGGCCATCTGCGGCCCTGACAGTCTCACCAGAAACAGGGCCTGCCAGGCCTTGATCTTGGACTTCCCAGCCCCCAGATCCCTAAGAAATCCGTTTCTGTTGTTTAAGCGCCCCAGCCTGTGGTAGTCTGTAATGGCAGCCCAAGCTGCCGAGCTCGGACATTGGTGCCCAGGAGTGGGGAGCAGCAACACGCGCTCACGGAGGGAGCGGGGCAGGGCCCCACGCACTTCTCAGAGTGTCACCGTGGAGGGGCCTTTCTCACCTATCTGAGCTGAGCCTGGGATAGCTTTTTCCACTGAAAGACCCTTTCCAAGTGACTCCTAGGAGAGGGCCTGTCTGCTTCTCGCTTCTGCCCGGGCTGCTTAGAAAGGCAGTTTTAAATGAGAAGCCAGCGACATGTAGTTTCCATCACTGGGCATGGGTCCCGGCCTGAGTGTGCTGGAGTCCAGGCCCAGCCAGCACCTGCCACCCCGCCCTGGCCCAGCCTCCCGCTGGGACGACAGGCTCCATGCTGTGACCCCTGAGGCCCCAGCACACCTCTCAACGTGCCTGTTCTGCTCCTGGGAGCTGCGCCTCTTCATATCTTGTCTGAGACACAAAGCCTAAGCGCCAGGTGACATCAGCCAAGCTGCAGAAAAAGAAAAAAAAAGAGTTTATTATTACAATGAAAGTTTTCAAGTCGCTGACTATGAATGAGCAGTAACATTTTCAAAGGGAAATAAACTGAGAATGGACCTGTGTGAGACGTGGAAAGTGTTTTAAGGCAAAGGAAATGATTCAGCACCTGAGAGACATGGCACCTGCGTGGCTGGTGCGGTTGGCGTTTAACCGCTGCGGAGAGCCCCTGTGCCCTGGGTCAGTCTCTAGTATTAGCGTTCAGAGGGAAAGGGGCCCCTGGTGGCCTTAGCCCTCTCCTCTGAGAACCAGAGGGCCAAGGGTAGCATGACTTTGGAGTAGAGCTTTGTTTACATAACGGATGCTTTGTAAAGTGATTAAAAAGTGACCTTTGAAATGTTTAACTTGGTTTGCTTTACTAGATTTTCTCATTTGTTTTTCCCCTTGGGTCCCTTTCTGCAGCTTCTCGTGACATCTAAGCCAACATTGCAGGGGAATGCACTTTACCCTTTTTCATGAATCACGTGCGTAGGTGCTACGTAAAAATAATTATATTTAAGAGTAAACGTATTCGAGTTCCTTTCTAGCCATTAACTGAAATGAGGACTTTATGGCATAGTCAAAGTTGCTCAGCATTTAATCTTAGGAGTAAATGCTTCAATGAGTCTTATAATTTTAGCTATCTCTACAGATAAATTTCATTTTAAGTAGATGCCATATTTCAGTTCTTAAATATGTTTTCACAGAATTGCATTTATAATGTTAAAATTAATACTAAACATTTCTTAAAATTACAGTGGAGGAAGGCTTGAGTTGCACTTGCACTTCGTGAGGGATTTATAGATAATTAACGCAACTTGGAGGGCCTGGCGGGGCAGAACAGAAGCAAGCAGGGACCGTGACCATGAGGCGCCCTGGAGCTCTGGGTGGAAAACGCCTGTGCGGCAATTAAACCTGACACAAATGAGATGGGTGTGTCGTGAGAAAATGAGCTTCTTACCACGGGAAGTAGTGGAGCAAAGGCTGGCTGACCTCATGTCAGGGATGTTGCATGGACTAGGTTCTGCATTTCGTGTCAGTAGGGAGAGACTGCCCAGGGCTCCTTAGGTTCTAGGACAAAAGCTCTAACGAGTTGAGTTTGTCATAACCGTGTACCTTTTGTTGGATGAGTCAATGGTGGGACTCATCCTATGGCCGCTCTTCTTTTGAAAGCAGAACCAGTACAAGAAATTGCTCTGCTTTTCTGACTTCCTAGGCTGAAAGTGAATCACACATGGACAAGGGATTTATTCGTGTTGAAAGGCATACAAAAAGGTCTCTCAAAAAGGTCTCTCCACCTGGGTAGTCTCACTTTAACTCAGGCTAGAGGAGGGGGAAAATACACTTTCTTGCCATTTCTTTCCTCTAGGTCTCCCGTGCTTGCAGCTGATCCTTGCTCCTAGGCAGCTCCCACTCCTTCTCCACACATGGAATTCACCGGCAGACAGGTTTCCATACTTTTACGTAGTCACCTGTCATGAAAAACACTGCACACCTGGGCCCAGAGGACCCTGACTTATCAGGACCTGTAAGGACAGCTCCTTACACTCGCAACCGTCTGTCAGAGAGATGGCGAGGGGTGGGAGAGGAGTTTGAGACTTGTGTCTAGGAATCAAGGCTGCCATCCTGTGGGGAAATTAGAGGACTTGTCACACCATTGTCTGAGGCCAGTGGTATTTCCGGAGATGGTGATTCTCAGGCTAACCAACTTCTGTTTCTTCTTTCTCAGCTTTCCACCTCCTGCCCTGGAAATGCCAAGCTTGCGCTCTGATCTGCTCCTCCCTGTCCCAACTATCCTCCCATGCCCTTCTCTCCCTCTCCTTTCCCTGCTTTGTTATTTTCTTTAGAGCAGCTATCGCCACGTGAAATTATATTATACACAGCATTTATTTTACATTTAAGTTGGCATGAATTCAGATTGTAGTTCCGTCCACTAGCATGGAAGCCCCGCGTGGACAGGGCGCTGCTGCGTCCCCAGCTCCGAGCGCAGTGCCCAGCACACACGAGGTGCCAGGAACGCGTCTCTCAGCCTTTTTATTGGCTCGCTCCTGGGCTCAGGTGTTAGGAGTGTTCAGAGAAGTGATGCCGATTTCTCCCTGAAAACTGTACCTTCTCGTCTGGGAGGCCTCGTGCTCCCCTCGTCCACTCTCTAGCCGTCACTGTAAAAGGTTTTCCTCAGTCTACACCTTTAGGGGAAGCCAAAGCTCACAACCTGAAATCTAAATAAACAAAAGGCAGTGACTTCCTCAGACTTGCCTGCATTTTCATACTGACCGCTCCTTGGAGGGACTGCCCTTCCCAGCTCGCTGGGAGTGAGTGACTGTCCTCTCTGCTGCCCCGGCCCCACTTCCTCCAGGTGCTCCGCAGCTCATCCGTGCTCTGTTCCCATTTCCTACCCCCCGCTGGACGTGCCTGCGGGTGCTCATCCCGACCGCCCAGGAGGTCACCGTGCAGCCCGTGGGCTTCTGCGTCGCTTTGGAGGCATGTGGGGATCTTCCCGAGGGGGCCCTGAGGCTGCTCAGTTTTATTTCTGACTCTGCAATGTACCACCCAGCTCCCCGCTTCCTTTCTTCCTATGGTCCGTCTACAATCACCAGCCGAGGAACAAATCCGCACAGGCCCGAACTTAAGCCACTCTGGGGATCCACAGTATCCCTCGGCAACCTTGTTCCAAAATTTAATTTCCTTAAATCTACAAATGTTTGAGGGAACACAGGTTTTTTTCACTAGTGTTGGTGTGGCTGGTTGTTCTAATTTGATCTTCAGAATGATACCAGGTTGAAGTTGCAGAAATTCCTCCAACTGGACTCCCAGCTCAACGCCCCACCTGCATGTATTCATTCTTGACTGCCTGCTATGTGCAGGCACCACTTTAGGCTCCGAGGACACCAGGGTAAACACAGCAGAGAAAGTCCCTGCTTTCAGGTTGAGTATTTTATGGCCCAAGGGGAATTTTTACAAGGACTTCTTATATTTATTTGGGTTTAAAATTAATATTTAATCTATTCGAGCTGTGCATTCAGAAACCTACTTCAGCCTACAAATCTTATGATTCTATTTTTAAATCTAGTCACTATTACATGAAAGGAAGAGTAGTCTCCTATATTATTTTATTAACATTTGGTTAATTTAAGTTTAAGAGTTGAGATTTCTCTAGAAAATTAATTCTGATTCCAATTTAGGTAATTTAGTTTGAAACCTCATTTACATATTTAATGTGCCTGATTTCTCAGGCATCTCAGCTGCCTGGTGGGGTGTACTTAGGAACCTAACAAGAAAATCATTCTAAGCACTTAGGTAACTTAAAAAAAACCCACAGCAATTAAATATATACATGGAGTAAACAACTTAAAAATAAGCAACTTAATAATAATAATAATAATGAGACACGTACATGCAGTACATTAACCTCTCTTAAACGTTCCCACACTATTTCCAAATTTAAATCAAATGTTCTTACGCCTTTCAATTTAATATCACAAGCCTGAAATCAATTACATCTTTCAAATTGAAAACATAATCTCTCTAAGTATTTCAAACTCTTTAAACAAACTGAGAATAGCGCATTGATATGAAAATTACTCTAAAACATATCCCATGAAAATATAAAGAGTAGTGGTTTGATAGACTTTGTGATCCCTATTGTGATTTATTTAAACTCTCCCGGGGTGGTAGCTGAGGTGAGGGCTGTGCTGTCCTTGGGCGTCAGAGGTAACTAGGTGGAATCAGACACCCCTGCAGTGAATCACGACTCGAGACTGGCCTGATTTGTGTTCTTTAAAGCTGGCTCCTTGCGGCTGGGTGGCAGAGCATTGCCGGGGCGGGAGATGTTAACGTGGCAGTGAGGTCTTTTGCGCCTAGGTCCTCGCTGGCTCCTTCCTGGAAGGGGACTTTACTCACGGCCTCGGGGCATTTTTTATTATCACCGAGGACTCGGGTGCCTCCTGCACCTTCTCTTGGATTTGTTTCCCCACCACATGCCTTTGTAACGCCTTTTCTGCTCCTTGATTTTCATTTCATCCCAGTCGTACTACTGGAGGTGGGTAGGGTGCTTTAGATTCTTAGAGTAGAGGAAAATCAGGCCCCGAGAAGAAAATGGGATGGGGGTTGGACTTAGTGGTGGAAAAAAAAGAAAGAAAACATTCATGACCCAGCACTGACAAAAATCTAGACGTACCCACAGCATGTGTTACCCTGAGTTATCTCCTTGGGACAGGTCACGGAGGACTTTGACTTTCTACTCTAATCTACTCTGTGTTTTTGACAAGAAAATATACTATTTCTGTAATCAAAGGAAATTTTTAAAAGGAATCAAAATAAATGCAAACCAATGGGGATTCGTGTGGCGACAGGGTCAGAGGAGGCTTTCTGAAGGTGGTAGAAGCGGATCTGAGTGAAGACTTGAGCCTGCCTGTCTAGAACAACTATTATTACATCTCTGTCCATACAGAACTGTGGTAGGAATAGATTTTGAAACCGCAGCCTTTGATGGGTCTTTTCAGACTGGTTGTAAATGGTGGTCACTGTGTGTAGGCGCCTGTGAATGTCAGCCTTTCAGGGTGATTGGTTCCACGATGTAATAATTGAAGTGCAAGTAAAACCAATTTGGATTTTGCAGCTCTCACTGAGCGAGCAGCAGTACCATGAATAGTAAGCAGCAGCTTTTTTTCTGAAGCACTGCAAGGTGCTTTCATAGGATTTACAGGGAGTAAAAAGGAAACTATTTCTTGCCTTAGAAAACTTGATGTGTAATTATGGAATCATGCATAATGGCTTCATTGACCAGAATAATTTGATTTTAACTTTTTACTTATTTGGAAAGAAAACGGAAGCTTCTGGATCATATTAGCCTGTTCAGACAATGCCATTATCTCACGTCAACTGTTAGTATTTGGAGTTGCTCTGAAGTTCTCTTACTAGGGGCACAGTGCTGAATATGTTTAGACTGATGCCATTCATGTCACGCAATAGAATAAACTGTATATTTGGGGCTCCTTAGCTCAAAAATATTAGGCTCTTTAAAGCCTGCTTTAACCTGGGAGAAAAAATGCATGGTTTCTGCTGTTGAAGCAAAGTTTCATTGACAAAACTATGTGAGCAACTCATATGTCTGAACTTGGCAACCTGTACTTCAAAACCTCCAAAGAGAAATTGGCCACACAGCTAGATAACTTACACCCTCATAGGTGGCTGCTCACCCAGTACCCTTATCTGATTTGATGATACCCTCAGTGACTGGGCAATATCTTGTGGCCAGGACTTCTCATCCCAGTATAGACTAGGTTGTATACTCTATACGTGCTAGTATAGCACATGCATTTTACTTATTTATATTGCATCCAGAACAGTGCTGTGGAAGAGGGGGAGTGTTGGAAGAAAATGCATGAAGGAATGAATGGATAAAGAATTGGCCTTCAGCAAATTTCTGATTGGCTCTTTTAGTGTACATGAACTGTTGGGTAAATATGACATGGCTAGGTTGGCCCGTTTTCAGCATGGCTAAATTTAAGCCATTTCTTTAAGGCTAAATAAATCATGCAAAACATGACTTTACCAACTATGATCATTGCATAGTTGAGCTAATCAACCCTGACTTGATCAGCCATGATGTGGTGAGAAAGCCGTTTGGTTACTAACCGACTGGTGCGGCGCATGTATGCAGAGCCGGTCGCCTGTGATCTGCTGCTTTGCTGGCCTTAGACTTCTTGTAGCCACATTTGAGAAAAGAAACTCAGATTAATGAGATGATATTCCAAATACTGTAACAAAATAGGACATAAATTTTCTATATGTAGCATTTTCTTGGCCCAGATATTCATAAGTAACTGTTGGGAAATTGCTGTAAAATAGAGAGAGAATCGGTCCCATTGTATGAGCCGTTATGGTACAATACAACCTCCAGGTCAGGGGACCACATGTTAAAGCCACACTGGGGCCAGTTTTCCGGTTCAAATTTCAGCACAAAGCATTTACTGGAGATATCGGGAAGATTTCTTGACAAAGCTATTTAATACTAGAATGAGTTATTAGGAGCAATTGTGGATTCTCTTGGCAGCCTCTGAATACGGTTTAGTTTCTCCTCTGTCCGGGATAGTTTGGGTGGGCCCACCTGAGAGCAGACAGACAAGCCGACTGCTCCTTCTGGCCCGGAGTTTTTGTGTTTCATTATAACTCAGAGTTAAGCCCCAGCGCTTAACCGATTTAGTAGCTTTCCCGTGCACTCAAATAAGAGCCACACACCGTGCTGGACTTTCACGCCCCGGCTTGGCCGACTGCCCCTGCGTGAAGACCTCCATTATTGAGGGGTTTTTTATTCACCGTAAACTTTTTCCCTTGGGTGGGAATGTGTGTGCCTGGCCTCAGCTTGGAGGGAAATTATTTAACGTATAACTCCTAACTTAATATGCTGCATTAGGTAGTAGTAGAAAAAATAAGCTTTCCCTCCGCATTTGTGAAATAACTTACTCTCTACAAGAGAGGTGGGTGCTTATTTCCCGCCCACCATGCTGGAATTCTTTCTAAAATTTCTGCACCAAAAAGAGTTTTTAGGGGAAAATAAAATAATAAGTAGAATTGGAAAGATGTTGTATGATTGTTCGGTATATATTTTTTTGCTCTTTCAACCACTACAGAATTTTCAAGATACCTAATAAGATCATGTACTTCCCTTCTTTTGAAAATAGGTGCTTTCTGTATTTTTGTTTTAGATTTTTATTTAAAATGTGCTGAAAATGCATAGCAGTTTTTAATGCAGTTGGAAGTATTCTTAACGCAGTGTTGAATATTTAAGGTTAAACCACCTGAATGTTTAAATGGAACAGGCTCCCTTCCAGCTCCCTCCTACTTGTATCCATATGTGTATGGAAAACAGATCATATTAGTGTTAGTTATTTGAAAATAAAGGTAGGCATCCTAAGCAGGATGAGAATTTAGGTTGTTTATATACATGTCCTTTCTGTGTTCCAGCTCAACACTGAATGTTTTAGTATCTAAACTAACACATGTAGAAAATATAAAGTGGGTAAGTTAAAGTCCTTATGAGGCCCATAACTTCTCAGTTTCCTGGATGTTTAAACTTGAAACCATAATGTTGTATTAATGGAGTTTTGTGTTTTATATGTACATGGACAAGTCTGCTAGACAGATGCTAAATATGCCAAAATGGTACTAACACAACTCAAAATGTTCTGTAAATGGGATTTTAGGGTTTAGCCATCTTGTTGAGCTTATTGCTATTATTTTATTTCTGACAGAGCTGTATCGCTGACTGGTCTTTAATATATGAGCAGAACGTTCATATGTGCCAAAGACATCCTTAAGTCTCACTTGAGCACAGGCTGTCTTAACTTTATAGACTGCTGAACAACTGTGCAAAGCAAATATTCGTACACTTGTCACTTACTACCATAGTGTTTCTTTATTATTTTATAAATAAAAATTAAAAGCATATTGGCTACAAGACCAAAAAAAAAAAAACCTTAAAAATCTTAACTTTAAATTTAGAGAGAACTTGTCTGTGGTATTGCTCAACTCATAAATTTGTTAGAGGAACAATTATGTAATTGTGTCCATACTATTTATTAAAACACAGGACAGAGTTAATTCTCCTCTCTCCCTGGGGACTTTGTTGTTTGGTCAACAAACAAGCATGCTGACTATGATCTACTTTAAATAATGAGCAGAACTCTCTATGGCTCCCGGCTTCCTGAGAGTAGAAGCAGCAGTTGCCTCATTCAACCCTCCCTCCCTCCCTCCCTTCCTGCCTCTCTCCAGACTTGGCTTCCTTTACTCCACAGGTTTTATCCAGTGTCCGTAGGCTTCCAGCTACCCTGCCCTAGGCTTAGGAGATGCTGAATTGAGATAGAGTTTCTGTCTGTAAGGAGAACACAGTTTTATGGGTCAGACAGACAGGAAGAAAATGAGTCGCTCACTGATGCCGTGGACGGTGAAGGGGTGGGAGGGGACACAGAAGAGCCCTAGTCCCTTCTTGCGACGGCGGTGGGAAGGTGGGGTGACCGTGGAGAAGTAAGAACTGTAGCGCAGGCAGTGATGGAACTGAGCCCGAGACTTGGCGATGCAGGTGTTACGCGAGCACATACATCTGAGGAAAGAACAAACTTGGTTGGGGCAGAGGGTTGGAGGGCGAGGCTTATGGGTGGTGGAGTGACTTGGCCTGCCACACACGACGACGTAAATTGGTATGGATGACTATGTGGGAAAGCTATTGAGAATGACAGGCCGGACAAGTGGCCAGAGAACGGGTAATGTGGAGATAATTGGAAATGACACATGAAAAGTGTTCGAGGTTGTGAAAAGCCTCATACGGCCTACAGAGAAAACTGGACCTTATCCTAAAAGCAATCAGAAGTTGCCAAGTAACTGAAATCAGAGGGGTGGCCCAGTTCTACGTGTCATAGAAAAACCATCCTGGTGGCACTGTCGAGAGAGGATGGGCCGGAGGGACGTGAGACTGTCCAGGAGGGTGTCACCGTAATGCAAGGTCCTCGAGGCAAAGGCTGTCAGATAGCACAAATAAGCCAAATGGGCCAAGTTTGGAAACTTGAGAAGGTGGACCTCGGGCCCATGTAAATAAGAGGAACAGCCACCACTTGTTCCAGCCAGTCGCTGCCATTTGGGAGAGCAGAGACCCCGCCACAATCATCCATGCTCTGTTGCACACCCATTATTTACTTTTGGCTCTCAGGTGGGTGTCAAACGTTTTTAAAAACATGAACAGGTCAACACTCTGCTGACCAAACAAAACAAACCTTTGGGCCAGGTGCAGCCTAAGCCAACGTACCACTGAATTGTGTTCTTTTGAACAATGATCTTTGAAAAATGGGTTCTGTGGTCAAATAAGTTAGAAGAATTGGAACTTGACGAAGCGGATTTTAAAGTTCACAAGGAGAAGAAAATGTGTAAGAACAGCCGGGACAATTTTCCAGCCAGATGCGGAGCCTTGCCCGCCAGGCTGCACGCCGCATCCAGACCTCTAACAGTTAAAACAGCGCGGTGTTGGCCGGGGATAGGCAGGTAGGTTGGTGGGACAGGATGGGCATTTCAGAAGCAGTTTCGTGTACAGGGTGGGGCAAAAATGGGTTTACAGCTGAGTACATGAAGCACAGTTTATTTTTTTAAAAACATGTCTTTATTGATTTCAGAGAGAGGCAGAGAGAGAGAGAGAGAAACACCAGTGGTGAGAGAGAGTCATTGATCGGCTGCCTCCCGCACGTCCCCTGCTGGGGATCAAGCCCTCAACCCAGGCATGTGCCCTGACCGGGAATCGAACCAGGATCTCCTGGATCCTAGGTCGACGCTCAACCACTGAGCCACGCCCGGCAGGGCCACAGTTTATTTTTGTATTATTATTTATTAATTAATATATCATTTTCTATATGAACAACTGTAAACCTACTTTTGCTCTGCCCTGTGTCTATGAAAATTTAGTTTATTATGAAGTTAGCATTTTAAAAGAGTTGAGGGTGATGGATCATTTAATACATGGTGCTGGGGAAATTAGCTATCAGCTGAGCACAAAGTTATTTTTTGCCATTAATAAAAAATAAACATAAGTGAATTAAATAACAAATTGTAAAAAATAAAGCAATAAATAGAGGGAAGTGGAGAAAACATGTTAATGATGGAAACAGAGGCCCTCTTAGTGACACAAAATGCAAAAAACAAATGTGACCTGATCAAGAAAAATTTGGACAATGAAAACCACCATAAACAATATTAAAAGGTAAGCTACTATCATGAAGGAAATATGCAACATATAACAAGATCCATATCCATAAAATGGAGATAACTCCTCCCAGTTAGTAAGAAAGAGACAATCCATCACAAAATTAGTCAAAAGCATGAACAGTTTGCTTCTTGAAGAGGAAATATAACTAATCAATAAACATGAAACTATGCTTCATATGAATATGAACCATGAATGTGAAAATATGCTCAGCCACATTGTGGTCAGGTAAATGAAAATTAGTCCCACGAGAGACCTCTTTCCCTTATTGAACTGGCGAAATAAAATTGGGTAACGGCAGGAGTGCGCAGCAGGAGCTCCTGTTCCACAGGGACTCGCGGCTCCGGGAAATGCTGCGCCCCGAGGGGTCGAGGAACGGGCTGGGCCTGCGGGTGTGATGAGAGGTCTCCTTGAAAGAACAAAACAAACCCCTCAACAATGCAGGCCATTAAAACAGCTATTCGAAAAGGGCTTTATGTTTTATTTAACATAAAACAACACTAAATGTGAGGAAGTCTGGAAGGAGGGTGGCCCGTGGCTCCCGGGCTGCAGGAGCGAGCACCAGAGACCACGCTGCGACCCGAGGGCCCAGTAAACACGAGCTGCGTGGGACGCTGCCACCGAGGCACCGCATGCTGTGCCACAGGGAAAATTTAATAATAGGAAGAGTGCACTCTAAATGTAATAGTGCCCGGCCGGGCGTGGCTCAGCGGTTGAGCGGCGGCCTAGGATCCAGGCGATCGGGGTTCGATTCCCGGTCAGGGCACAGGCCCGGGTTGCGGGCTCGATCAGTGACTCTCTCCTCATTGATGTTTCTCTCCCTCTCCTTTCCTCTCTCTGAAATCAATAAAAATATATTTTAAAAATAAATAAATAAATGTAATAGTAAAAAATCTTAAAAATAATAATGACAAAAGTATATATAGTAAATAAATTAACCACATATGTGGCCCGGGGCTGATGAAACAGCCGTACGTAGCTCGCGACTACTTTTTTCGCTGTGAGTTTCTGAGGAGAGGCCCTTTGGGACAAATATTGAACGGAATATGATTCTAATGGACACGCTGGATTATTAAGTTTTCTAAAGAGATGGTCAGGTTCATTTTAGGTAGCAGCAGGAAAGGAACATAAACGCCTTAGAGATTACGTCTACTGGCTTCGTTTAAAAATATGTGAGGGCTCATCGGAGCAGAGAGACGGTCGGTGCAGCAGACTGCGCTGTGGACAGCCCTACCCGTTCCAGCGCTGCCCTCAGTGGGCCGCAGGAAGGAGGAGCATTCTGCTCGGAACCACACAGACCTTGATGGTAGTCCTGTCACTTAATAACGTGACCTCGGTCTAGTTAACTTTTCTAAAACTCAGGTTTGTCATCTTAAAGGGGGCATAATAGAGAGAAATCCCAGGAGAAATCCCCTGGAAAGTGAAGGAGGAGGAATACATTGGGGCGGAAAAGTGACTTCAGTGTTGCTGGGCCTGAGCTCGAGGTGCTCGGGGAAATGCAGGGGTGCGGCCGAGCCGCTGCTCTAACGCTGGCTGCTGGGTGTGTCAGGGCCGCATCGTAACCAGCACTCTGCAGAGGCGGTGTTTCCCCTGTGCTGTGAGCCCACAGGCAGGCTTCTCCCAGCGCCCTGTGAACAGTGCCCCCTTCAGAGTGCCCCCAGGGCCCCTCACGCGATGCCAGCACCAGCCTCCCACCTCTGCTCCCACCGTGCCCCTCTAGTGACCACCAGCCCCCTCTTGGCCACCACCCGTCTGTGCAAACCCCTCAGCGGCCCTCCGGGCTGGCAGGACAACCGCAACACTGCTCTGCTGCAGTTAGCTGATGACGGCCTGGCCCATGCACCCTGCCTCATTTCCGCCCCTCCGCCCCGTGCCGTGTGGAGCGATGCCACTCAAGTCACGTCTTTCCGCTTCGGACCCTCAGCTTTTGAACCTCATCAAGTCACTGTGTGCCAAGATATCACTAAGCCACAGTGAACACTGAGGAGTCACTTCCCGAGATGTATTTTTAATTGACCTTTCCGCTCCAAAGGGCAATCCCCCCTTGGGTGGTGTCCACTGAAATCTGGTGCGATTGGATTCCCAAGAATTTCACACAGGATTGGCATCAAGTTAGAAGGTCTTATTTTGCAAATAATCCCGAGACTGGAAGTACAGGGAGAAGAGCTTGTAACTCAGGCATGACCTAGAGCTCCAGGGGGTCTCGCCTGGGGACAGCGTTGCTTTTGAAGATGCACACAGGTCGGGGTGTACTCGGGCTCCCAAGGCAACGCCAGGGGTGAAGGAGCCCATTTTCACGTGTTGCAAACGTCTTAAATATCCTTCCTCCTCTGCTGCTTCTCTCGGCATCCTCCACCCCATGGCAGCGACCTGCTGCTCTCCCTGCGACCCTGAAGGTCCCTGTCCCCACTGGCCACTCTCTCAGATCCCTCCAGGCACCCCCTCCCCCGCTGCAGGCCCTGCAGTGCCTCTTTTCCGTGCCTGTCTTCCCCTCTTCTTAATCTGGGTCCCTGGATTTCTGCCTCGACCTACTCAGCTGGCTGGAGGGCCCAGAAGCTCCACTGAGTCTTTCCAGGGAAAGGATCATATCCCCAGGGAAATACAGTTTTCTCACTTTGCCTTTTTCTAATGAGAACTCCTTGTAGGGGACTCTCTGTGAATTCTCCATCTCTCCACAAGACACATTTATAAATGTGCTTCTCTGTTGTAGACTAATGTATAAATCAGACAGTTATATAGGTGTAATATACGTGCACATGCTCATATACCCGAAGATGCTTACCTTGCTAATTATTTTGTTTCACTTTGCACTGTAAGTTTTCCCCTGTGAAGTCACACAGCACACAGCTCCAGGCTTCTGATATGATGATATAACGGATGCTTTAAAGATGTGGTTGGTCACTTTACTGACAGAGTTGCAACTCAGTGTTGCAATTTTAAGGAAAATTATTTTCTATTTTCTTTTGTATCCTTAGAAAAGAAAGACAAAGTAATAAGTTCGGCCTTTATGCAAGACTGTGCCCAAGTAAACTTCCATAGACAATGGCTTTTTCCATAGTATTGTATAAAACTTTTATTGTTTCATTTGAGTTGCCTCCTTAGATGGTCATCTGAAAATGATTATGTATTTAATGAATCTAAGTGTTTAGTCTCAAGGGTCATGGAAAAATAGATGTCAGAAATGCTACAGTAAATGCATTTTTCGTAAGGTAAATAAGATAAAAATCTTGCCTTCCCATTTTAGTGTATATAGTAGACTGGGCTCAAACTGAAACACATTTTGGAACTGGATTGTGTTCAGAGGGGTCATTTTCTCCTATTGAAGTTTCATGCATTTCTGTTACGTTTCCAGGTCTAAGCTGCTTATTATTAGTAATAAGACAAAATGGTTTCTTCTGGAACTTGGGAAATAATAAACAGCCTCGTTTAGCGAGCACTTGGGCCTGACCTGGTTCATGAACTTATGGACATGTGCTTAAGATCTCGAGCATCCTGTCGAGGGAGAGTGTTTGGATTATGTGCCCATGATGTGTTTGCCTCTTGCAAAGTTTGGTTTAAAGTAGTTGGGACGAAACTGTGAACAAATCCCTGAGAATCACAGAGCTGGAAGGAGCCTCAGAGGTACTCCTGCTTAGCCCGTATCCCAGGAGGAGAATTTACACATCACTGTAGACAGGCAGCTGCTGATCCGGATTTTGTGGCTCATCCAAGCGTGGGAGCCCTGATTGTGCCCTCGTGACTGTGTGAGAAGAAAGCCCAGCATTCTTGTTGTCTATCATATTTAAAACTTAAGCAATGTGAGCGACGGTTGGGAGAGAGATGCAGCCTTGTTCTTGGGCGGTGGATGGTGTGAGGGGTTGCCTATGAGAATCCAAAGCCTGAAAGATTTTCTGTGCGCATATCATTCTTATATTTGATTAATTTCGTTTTATTTTAATCATGGTGTTAGTCTCCTAGCATTTATCTGAGTTACTTTATACCAGGGGTTTCAAAACTCAGACTTGCACAGAGGGCAGGCAGCTTATCTGAAGTTAGCCAATGGGGGCCTTGGGGAGCGGTGACTCCGAGCGTGAACTGGGGGACACCAGTCCCAGGAGCCAAGAGCAATCAGACTGAATCGAGAAGAGGAGAGAAAGAGAAGACAGTGCTGGCCAAACAAAATGCTCTGCGGACTGCGTGTGGCCTGCGGGCCTCTTGTTTATGATCCGAGTCCAACAACCAGTGTGCTCATAGGTGCTTACGGAAGGCTTTGAATGATGATCCCAGGTGTATCGGTGACTACTTAATATCCACGTTTGCCGTTTTTTGTGTGTTTTTTTTTTTCCTGACAAAAGCATATTTTCGATGTGTAGGTTGTTTTTAATCTATATATCCTTGCCTTGGATGTTTCTTTCCACAAAATAGCTAATGCTTTCCTTTAGGTTAACTAAGGCCAGCTGTGTAGCCGACTGTGTTTCTCTGTCAGGATTCACAGCTAGGTCAGCAGGGCATACGGGTGGAGCTGCGAAAGACCCTGCGATGCTTTGCCAGAGCATGCTTCCAGAAGGGATGCTGTCTAACCTGGGGACTAGACTCAAATGCTTTCACGCAGGACTATGTGTCCCACACCTCAAGGGCCGTGGTTCGCAGTGGCCTGAGCACATGCCAAGCACCGTGCCGCTCTGGGGAGCGGCGGATTCACTCGGACTCCGCCGTGAACAGCACGCTGTAAGGGCAGTGATGCAGCCCGGGCTCCCAGTGTAGGCAGGTCACATGCATTAGGGAAGCGACAGAGTCCAAGCAATAGGGAGCGCTGGAGATTGTGGCAAAGTGGAGAGCAGATGTCCCACACACAGGCATTCAGGTGTAGATAAGTTTAAACCTGCCTGTAGGCAAGATGCACTGCCAGCTAGAGACCTCTGGTCTATGCCAAGGTATAAAAGATGCTTTTCAGATGACCCTAGAAACTTTACATTAGTTAGGACTCGTGGTTACATATAACAGAATCCCAGCTGAGAGGAAAGAGAGGATTTCTTACTCACATGACTGGGCTGGTTCAGAGGACTGAAGGGAGTGCTGTAAAAATCAGTGTCTTTGCTGCTCGGACCAGGCACCTGTCGCAGCCAGGACTCCTTCTCCGCCCATCTGACCTCTGCTCTGGCCTGCGTCTTGTGCAGAGGGCAGGGGCCTGGTCTCTGGCAGCCGCGGGCCATAAACCCCAGCAAAAAGAGAGCGTTTTTCTTCTCAAAAGCTGTATGCTCTACTTGAGGCATGTCATCAGCCCCTTGGGACGGTAGTTGTTACAGATGGGCAGGGATTGGAGGGACCGCAATGGAATGAGGTTGTGTGATTGGCCAGGCCTGAGTCCCGTGCCCCAGGCACCTGCCTGGTCCTCATGAGCTTGGAGAGGGGGGTGGGGGGTGGGGGGTGGGGGGTGGGGGGGGGGGACAAGGGATTATTACCAGAAGGACTAAGAAAGCTTGCTGGGCAGAGAAATCTCTCTCCAAGTCTTCTGCCCTCTCAAGTTCCCCAGAAGGATAACCCCCCGTGGTTTTTCCTCTCTTCTTTTATAGCAAAGGGAATTCCCCATGGCCAAATTTTGCTGGAGATTTTATAAATTGCATGCTCCTTTGGCTTAACAGATGGGGAGATTTTATTTTTTTGATGTATCTTCATTGATTTCAGAGAGAGGAAGGGGGAGAGAGAGAGAAACGTCAATGATGAGATGCCCCCGACTGGGGATCGAGCCCGCACCCAGGCCTGTGCCCTGACCGGAAATCGAACCCCGATCGCCTGGATCCTAGGTTGACGCTCAACTGCTGAGCCACGCCGGCTGGGTGGGGAGATTTTTATATATGGCAGACTGAGTTGTGTCATGTTAATTATGACTTGCTGTTGGTTTTGGTTCAAATGTCTCTGAAAAGTTTAAGCTTCTGAATTCTGCACTCAGAAATACTCTGAAAGTGGGACAGTTAAGAGCCGGTAAAAGACAACGGGCTGCCCCAAAGCGCGGCTGGCAGCTGCCTCTGAGGGACGCTGTTCTAGGGAGAGGGTTGCAGCGGACAGAAGTGAACTGTTCTGAGCATCAAAAACACATCAAAAGAACTGCATTTCAGCTATTCGGGCTCTCAGAACTGTGTGAGAGGCAGGATGGAGTCACAGAGCGACCATGTATTTAAATACGGGCCTGCTCTGCCCGGTGTGGCTCAGTGGGTTGGAGCGTTGGCCCATATACCGGGTCGTGGGTTCGATTCCAGTTGGGGCACAGACCTAAGTTTCGGTTGGATCCCTGGTCTGGTCAGGCCATGTGTGGGAGGCAGGCCATCGATGTTTCTCTCTCCCCCTCTCTCTCCCTCCACTCTCTCTAAAATCAATGGGAAAATATCCTTTAGTGAGGATTTAAAAACACAGTAATCATAAAATAGTGGCCTTAATTTTGACAATTCTGTTCCAGATTAATCTTGTTGATATTAAGCAAAGATTTTTAGTGAAGTTAAACATAAACATAATTTCTATTAGCTTAAAAATTTCACTCTTGGTACTAAGTATTTGGTTCATTTGTGCTTTCTGAGTGAACTGATTTCTTTTATTCCAATACACAGTTTTTAAAAATATAAATATATATGTTTCCTGGGATTCTTAATTTTTCTAAGGCTAAGCTACATGGTCTTTTAAGGTAGCACCTCACCTTTCCCGCTTCCCGTCCTGCTCAGGAATCAGACGGCTGTTGAAGCACAGCGCAGACAGTGTCCGACCCTTAGAAATATCTGAGAAGGTTCTTCTGATGGACAGAGAGCAGTTAGAAGACCTCTAACGACACCAACTATAAAGTCCATGATCCTTTCTCGTTGTCGTTTTTCTGACTGCTGCACCTTCACACTTGAGGGCCTATAATATCATTTGTTTGGTTCAGTGAACTAAATTATCACAGTGATCACTTCTGTGGGCTGCTTTGATTTAGAATCGCGTAAGGAGACTCTTAAAGTCTCCTTTCCCAGGTAAACGAAATGAAGCCTCACCTCCTGCAGATACTTCCAAACACCTCCTTCTACTTGGGGTCCAGTTAAACAAGAAGTCATAAAAGTAAAAAACTTAACCTGAGTGGTTCGTATTTTTCCCCACATCTGCATGTGCTGCGTGTGGAGTGATACTCGGTTCATAATCTCCAACAGGGCAGAAGCTTTATTTTTGTTTTATTCATGAGAATATTGAAAGATAAGAAATGACAAAATATCTTGGCTTTATAATTTAAATTTATAGGGAAAATGCATTTTGCTGAAGGAAAGAGAGGACTGCTACTCTGGAGATTTCACCTGATCATCAAACCTTGGGTTTATAGAGCATAGATTTATTTACATATCAGAACTGTCTCCACCTGGGATGAGTTAGGCAGCGAGTCACCTGCATTTCTAATTTCCATAGAAGCTCAGAAATATTTCTCACCCAAAATGTCTATCCTGTTCTTTATGGCTGAAGTTTATCATTAGTTTTCATATGTTTTTAAAAATTTACTATTGCATATTTCCTTTTTTTTTTAAATCTTCACCCGAGGACATTTTTTTCCATTGCTTTTAGAAAGAGTGGAAAGGAGAGGGAGAGAGAGAGAGAGAGAGAGAGAGAGAAACATCGAAGTGAGAGAGACACAATAACCAAATATTCATATTAAAATTTACAACCTAGTAGTTTTAGTACAAATGTGCAGCCATCGATCGCCTTTGTCTGCTTCTAGAACACTTGCTCCCCCACCCGCATCCGCTCCCAGGGCTCTGCTCTTCCCCCGTCTCTCTGAACTGCCTTCGGCCGGACGTTTCATGCAGATGGGACCGTCCCCTCCGTGGCCTTCTGTGACCGTCCTTTCACTTCACATCACCTGTGCAAGGCCTGTCCGTGCTCGTAGCAGTATCAGCGCTTTATCCTTTCAGGGCCGAATAGTAGCCCGCGGTGTGGGTTCCACTCGTCAGCTGACGGGCGTTTGCGTTGTGGTCACTTTGGGGCCGTTGTGAACAATGCTACCGTGCAAATCCGTTGCACATTTCTCTGGGGCACGTGCTTTCCCTCCTGCCGGTCGCGTGCCCGGAGCGGCTGCCGGGCCGTGTGGGGACTCCGTGTGCCGTCGGAGAACTCCCAGGGCCGTCGGAGCCGGGCCCGCGCTTCAGGGCCCCGCGGCCAGGGCGGCTCCGGTTGCCGCACGCGCCCAGCAGCACCGGGGCGTCTCAGTGCCTGTCCTGAAGTTCACTGCTTTTTTCTTAGTGAAAAACTGTTTTCTTTACCAACTCAAATTTGCTGTTGTAGTGAATTTTTTATTTTGGTTATTTTACTTTTCGACTCCAGAATTTCTGTTTGGCTCTTTGAAATGAGTTCTATTTTTTATTATTATTTTCTTTAGGGTGAGACATCATTGCCCTGCTCTCCTTTAGCCCTGCATTGCTTTTGTCCTTTGAGCAGATTGACAGTGGCTAATTTAAACTCTTTATAGCTAGGAAGCCAAAATCTGGGCGTCCTCAAGGACCGTTTCTTCTAAACGCTTCAGTTCCTAAGTAGGAAAGGCTTTCCTGTTTCTTTATGGATAAGAATTTTTTTGTTGGAAAACTGGGCATTTGAGTAATATAATATGACAGCTTTGGAAGTCAGATTCCTACCTTTCCAGGATTTGTTTTTATTTGTTACTGTTTTTGTTGTTTCTGCTGCTGCTGTTCGTTGGAGTGAATTTTCTGGACTACTTCTGTGAAGCCTGCATCCTTCATTGTGCGCAGCCTCTGAAACCCGTGCGCAGGTAGCTCCGTGGCCAGCGAATGACTCACAGAGTTCCTTCACCGCCTTCAACAATCAGTCCCCACCCCTTTGAGGAAGGGCTCCCTGTGCCCAGCGGGACCTTATAGCTCTGCCTTCCCTTCGATTCCTGCTGGTGCGGAGCCTCAGGGTCAGCGGTGGTGAGATACAAAGACCTTCTCAGGTCTTTCCTGGGCATACAAAACACCTGCCCCTGTACGTGGCCTTCTAGAGCCCCAGGACTGTTTCATAACTTTTCAAAGCCTCTTATAGACATTGTGTTTCAGATTTCTATTGTTAAATTTATTCACCTATTTTTTTGCCTTGCTGGTGTTGCAGCCTACGGCAACTGTGATGTTAAACACTCGATATGATTTTTTTCAGAAAACACCACGGGGGTAGAACTGTTTGTACTGCTTGTAGTGAACTCTGAGTCAGGACAAATAGAGACAAATACTGTGAGTGAGGCTTTTCCTGGGAGCTGCCAGACAGGCGAGAGAAGCGTACTTCTTTGGGCTTTGGGGGAACCTCCAAACATGTAATGCCCCCGTGATAGTTGCTAGTCTTTGTGTTTGCCAAGATTCTGCTTTTCCAGGCTACCATGCAGCTGGGGAAAAGGAGTGGGAATGGTCAAGTTAAAACACCATAAATCTTTTTGTTCTTACTGAGATTCAGCCATTTTTCTTAAGTGAGCACTCTTTGGACTCCTGTGAGCCTCTGGATAACTTCCAGGGTTCATAAAAAGTTGATTTTGACAGTTTTTCCTCTGTTATCATTGTGCAGGATGGATTTTCTTATTTTTCTTTTAGAGACAGAGGGAGGGAGGGAGAGAGAGAGACACACACACACACACACACACACACACAGAGCTTTGTTGTTCCACTTACTTATGCGTCATTGGTTGATTCTTGTATGTTCTCTGACCGGGGATCAGAACTGCAACCTTGGTGTATCAGGACGATGCTCCAGCCAACTGAGCTACCGGCCAGGGCCATGGACTTACAAAGATATTTCATTCGCCATTTTTCTTTCTTTATTTTAATTTAGTATCTTCCCTTAAGACAGATGAGACTAGAAACATAAGAAATTGCCCAGTACCCAGTGGAGAGGGGGCACAAGATTGAGTTGGGATAAGGGACTGTAGAGAAAAGGAGCTAGAGATAAATTTCCCATTTACATTAATTTTACATTAATTATTTATTATATTACAGTAATAAATTGCCATAGAGTATATATATATATATGTACATACATACTCTCTAGATCTTTTTTTGTTTTACACAGCACTGTGAAGTTTTACCGTCTAGCTTTCTGTCCCACAGCAGATGTGGGGAAAGGAGCACACCGTAGGGGCTGGTATACTAGGACAACTGGCATGGGAAAGAAGAGTTACCTATGAAGAGATTTACCTGTAGCAATCAGCAGGTGACAAAAAATGTAGCACACGGTGGTACTCACTTTTCATAGGCTTAGCTAAGTCAAAATGAAATGCTCATTTGTGCTCTGTGTTCTTTGCTTTTTAAGACACAGAACGCCTAAATATTTTAGAAAATTTTCTATAAAAAATGTTTAAGGTTTGATACTTAACGTTATAGGCTTCATTTACCTAGAACAGTTATGGCCAACAAATATCAGATATCTAAGTGGTATTGCTGATGAGACATTGCTATATCATTGATGACAAATTCTGTTGAGCAGAAAGCTCCTATAATCATTCATCTAAATATACCATTGTAGTTCTAACTCCAAGTGTCTTCACATGGAGAAAAATTATTAAGCCTCTTGAATGTGGAAAGTTGGACTACACAGGAGTAATGCCTTTGATCGCTTCTTGTACTAAGTCCTTTAAGTTTCTAAAAAGAGTCCTTCAGGTGGAAGTGGAAGGACACTAATTAGTAACACAACAATATATGAAAATATAAAAATACTGGAAAAGGTAAGTATATGATCAAATTCAGAATACTCTAGTACTATGATATGATGATGTGTTAATCACTTAACTCTAGTATAAAGGTTAAAGGGCAAATGTATGAAAAATAACTATAGCTACAATAATTTATTAATGAATACACAATATAAAAAGAGGTAAATTGTGACATCAAAACATAAAATATGGGAGAGGGAGTAAATGGGTAGAGTTTTTGTATGCTATCAAAGTTGTTATCAGCTTAAAATACACTACCCTAGCTATAAGACATTTTATATAAGCCTTGTGGTAAACACAAAACGAAAACCAATAGTAGATACATAAAAGGTAAAGAGAACGGGATCAAAGCATACTGCAGGGAAAATCATCAATTCACAAAGAAATAAAGCAAAAGAAGGTCTAAGGAACAAAGAAACCAAACAGCAAGAAAACAATAAATAAGATGGCGTTAGTAAGCCCTTACCTATCAATAGTTACCTTAAATATAAATGGGTAAAATTCTCTAATCAAAAGGCAAAGAATGACTGACTGAATTAAAAGACAAGAGCCACGTATATACTGCCTATAAGTAACTCACTGCAGCTTTAAGGACGCACAGGCTGGAAGTGAAGGAATGAAAAAAGTTTTATGCAGAAAGAAACCAAAAGAAAGCAAGAGTAGCTATACTTATATCAGACAAAATAGGCTTTAAGCCAAAAACTGTAACAGGAGACCAAGAAAGTAATTATATAATAATAAAAAAAGTCAACTCATCATGTGGATATAACAATTGTAAATATATGTGCATCCAACATAGGAAGCACCTAAATATATTAAGCAGATACTGACAGATCTGAAAGGAAAAAGAGACAAAAATATAGTAATAGTAGTGGAATTCAGTACTCCATTTTCAACATTGGGTAGATGATCCACGCGGAAAATCAATAAGGAAACACTGGATGTGAATCGTACCTTAGAACAAGTGCACTTAACCTAGAAACACAGAACATTGCACCCATCAGCAGCAGCATATGCATTCCTCTCAAGCAGAAATAGAACATTCTCTAGGATAAATCATCTGTTAGTTCACACAACAAACCTTAGCAAACCTAATACAATTAAAATCATGCCAAGTATTTTTTATGACCACAACGGTATGAAACTAGAAATCAGTAACAGGAGGAATACTGGAAAATCCACAAATGTGTTGAAATTAAATAACATACTCTTAAACAACCAATAGGTCAAGGAAGAAATAAAAATGGAAATAAAAAATACTTTGACACAAAAATGGAAACACACGTACCAAAACTTATGAAAGGCAACAAAAGCAGTTCTAAGATGGAAGTTTATAGCTGTAAGTGCCTACATTAAGGAAAACAAAGCTCACAAGTAACTTAAATGTCTACCTTATGAAACTAGAAAAAATAAGGACTGAGCCCAAAGTTAGCAGAAGGAAGTAACAAAGACCAGAGTAGAAATAAACAAAACAGTGACTAGAAAAACTACAGAAAAGATCAATGAAACTAAGCTGATTTTTTGAAAAGATAAGCAAAATTGACAGACCCTCAGCTAGACTAAGTGGAAAGAAGACCCAAATAAATGAAATCAGAACTGAAACGGGGGATATTATAAGTGACACAACAGAAATACAAAGGGTTATAAGAGACAACTATGAATATTATATGCCAAAAAAGTTGGAAAACTTAGAAGAAATGGATAAATTCCTAGAAACATGCAATCTACCAAGACTGAATCATGAATAAATAGAAAATTTGAACAGAATAATAGCAAGTAAGCAGATTAAACCAGTAATCAAAAACCTCCCAACAAAGAAAAGTCCAAGACTAGATGGTTTCACTGGTGAATTCTACCAAACATTTTTAAAGTATTGCTAATCCTTCTCAAACTCTTCTAAAAAACATTGAAGATGAGGGAGCACTCCCAAACTCATTTTATGAGGCCAGTATTACCCTGACACCAAAGCCAGACACTTCAAAAAAAAAAAAAAAGAAAAATAGAAAACCACAGACCAATATCTCTGAAGATAGATCTGAAAATTCTCAACAAAATACTAGCAAACTGAATTCAATAGCACATTAAAAGTATCACACACAATGATCAATTGGGATTCATGCCTGGAATTCAAGGATGACTCAATATACACAAATCAATAAATGTGATACACCACATGAATAGAATGGAAAATAAAAACCATATAATCATTCTAATAGGTGCAGAAAAAGAATTTGATGAAATTTAACATTTTTTATTAAAAAAAAACTCTCAACAAATTGGGTATATAAGGAATATACTTCAATATAATAAAAGCCAGATATGATAGACCTATAGCTAGCATTATACTCGATGGTGAAATGTTAAAAATCATCCCACTGAGATCAGGAACAAGAACAGGGTACCCTCTCACTACTCCTATTTAACATAGTACTGGAAGTCCTTGTCAGAGCAGTTAGACAAGAAATAGAAATGAAAGGCATCCAATTAGAGTCTAAGAAGTAAAGTTGTCTCTGTTTGAAGATGATACAATCTTACAGATGTAAAAATCCTAAAGATTCCACCAAAAAACTGTTAGAACTAATCACTTCAGTGAAGTTTCAAAATACAAAATCAGCATACAAAAATCAGCTGTGTTTCTATACACTAACAATGAAATATTTGAAGAAGAAATTTTTTAAAATCCCATTTACAACAGCATCAAAAACAATAAAATACTTAGGAATAAATTTAACCCAGGGGGTGAAAGATGTGTACATTATAAATTATAAAACATTAATGAAAAAAATTGAAGACACAAATAAATTGAAATCTATCCCATGTTTGTGGATTGGAAGAATATTGTTAAAATGCCCTTACTACCCAAAGCTAGCTATAGATTTAGTGCAGTCGCTGTCAAAATTCCTAAGGCGTTTTTCACAGAAATAGAAAAAAATCCTAAAATTCATGTGGAACCACAAAGGACCCTGAACAACCAAAGCAATCCTGAGAAAGAAGAACAAATCTGGAGGTATCACACTTCCTGATTTCAAACTATATTACAAACCTATAGTAATCAAAATTATATGGTACTGGTACAAAACACACACATCAACTAATGAAACAGAATCAAGAGCTCAGAAATAAACCCATGCATATAAGGTCAACTAATATTTGACAAGTTAGCCAAGAATACTTTACGGGGAAGGATCCATAGTCTCTTTAGTAACTGGTGCTGGGAAAACTGGATAGTCACATACAAAAGAATGAAATTGGACTCCTGTCTTACACCGCTCACTAAAATTTACTCAAAATATATTAAAGACTTAATGTAAGACCCAAAGCTAAAACTTCTAGAAGAAAATATGGTACAGCTTAGTGGTTAGACAATCATATACTTAACATAGTGTTCCCTTTGATATTTCTAGTACCCCAACTGGCACCATACATAGTAATCACAATATTATTGACTATATTTCCTATGCTTTACTTACTTCCCTGTGACTATTTGTAACTACCAATTTGTGATTCTTAGTCCTTTCACCTCCTTCACCCAGTGCCCCAACATTTCCTCCCCTCTGGCAACCACAAGTTCTCTCTTTCTATGAATCTGTTTCCATTTTGTTTGTTTGTTTATATTGTTCCTTAGATTCCACATATAAGGGAAATCATATGGTATTTGTCTTTTCCTGACTGACTTATTTCACTGAGCATAATACCGTCTAGGCCCATTGATGCTGTCTCCAATGATAAGATTTCATTCTTCTTTATGGCCAAGTAATATTCCATTGTATAGATGTGCCACAGCTTTTTTAACCACTTGTCTGTTGATGGGCACTTGGGTTGCTTCTAAAGCTTGGCTAATGTAAATAATGCTGCAATGAACATAGGGAGATTATATATATGTGTGTGTGTGTATATATATATGTATATATATATATACACACACACATACACACACACACATATCCATCCTCTGGCAAGGGAAACAAACAAAACAGAAAAAATGGGATTGCATCAAACTAAAAAGTTTTTGCATAGCAAAGGAAGCCATAAAAACCCCCACAAAACACAACCTATTAAATGGTAAAACATATTCTCCAATGATACATCTGATAAGGGGTTAATATCCAGAGCTTATAAAGAACTCATACTGCTCAACACCAAAAAAACAAACAAATTTAAAAATGGTCAGAGGACCTGAATAGACACTTCTCCAAAGAGGACATATGGATGCCAAGAGACATATGAAAAGATGCTCAATGTGAGCATCATTGGAGAGATGCAAATTAAAACCACAATGAGATGTCACCTCACACCTGTCAGAGTGGGCGCCATCAATAAATGTACAAACAACAAGTGCTGGCGAGGGTGTGGAGAAAGGGGAACCCTAGGGCACTGTTGGTTGGAATGCAGGCTGGTGCAGCCACTGTGGAAAACACTGTAGGGTTTCCTCAAAAGATTAAAAATGGAACTGCCTTATGACCCAGTGATTCCATTTCTGGGGATTTATCTAAAGAAACCAAAACACTAATTCAACATTAGACTTGACAACAATCATTTTTGGATCTGAAACCCAAAGCTCAAGAAACAAAAGTAAAAATTAACAAGTAGGACTGCATCAAACTACATCTGTAGTAAAAGAAACAATCAACAAAATGAAAAGGCAACCTATTTTTCAAACCTATCTATCAGATAAGGAGTTAATATCTAAAATATATTTTAAACTCATTGATATTGTTAATATAACAAAAATTAAAAATAGCAAAAAAAAAAACACAACAATTAAAAATGGGCAAGAGAATAGAAATTTTTCAAAGACATACAAATGGCCAAGGTACGTGAAAAGGTGTTCAAAATCTTCAATCATCAGGGAAATGCAATTCAAAACCACCATGAGATAGCTCCTTAGGATGTTAGGATGGCTGTTATCAAAAAGACAAGCGACGAGTGTTGTAGAGGACACGAAGAGAAGGGAATTCTTGTGCACTGTTGGTGGGAGTATAAACTGGTGCAGCCACTATGGAAAACAATACGGAGTTTCCTTTAAAAAATTAAAAATAAAACAACCATATAACCCATCAATCCCGCTGTTTAGTATATATCCAAAGGAAATGAAATCACTCTCTTTAAGAGATACCGGCACTCCCCTGTTCATTGCAGCGTCATTCACAATAGCGAAGCCATGGAGAGCCTAAGTGCCCACCGGTGGGCGAGTGGATAAGGGAGACGGGCATGCACATACCTGCACTACAGGAATGCCGTGCAGCCAGAGAAGAGGAGATCCCGCCCTTTGTGACAGCATGAATGGACCTTGGGAGCAAGATGCCAAGTGAGTTAAGTCAGACAGAGAAAGACAAATACCACATGTTCTTCTATGTGAGATCTGAAAAACCTAACTCATGGAAATAGAGACTAAAGTGGTGGTTGCCAGGGGCTGCAGGTAGGGAAAACTGGAAAATGCTGGTCACAGGGTACAAACTTCCAGTTACAAGGCGAATAAGTTCTGGGGATCTAATGTACAGGATGGTTACTATAGTTAACAATACTGTACCATATATATGTGAAAGCTGTTAAGAGAGTATATCTGAAATGTTATCACTGCACAAAAAATGGTAATTCTGTGAGGTGATGGACAGGCTAATGAATATTATTGTGGCCAACATTTCACATCAAACCATCACATTGTACACCTCAAACTTGCATATATTGTATGTCAGTTATATCTTAGTAAAGCTGAAAAGGAGAAAAAGACATTATATAAAAACCAAGGACATTTTAATAAAGTTTGTAATAATATGTCTATATTGGTTCATTAGTTGTGACAAATGACAATAGCAGAACATCAGGGAAAGTGGGTGTGGGGTATGTGTGAGCTCTTTGTGTGAGCTCTTTGTACGATCTTTGCAACTTTTCTGTAAATATAAAACCGTTCTAAAATGTAAAACTCTAATTTCTTAAAAAAGAAAATATTTAAGAAGGCTGCCCCGTCCCATTTTTGCTGCAGGATCTTTATTAGAAGAAAAGATCAATGTGCGGATGCTCTTGGCTGAGAAAGTCGCCCTAGCTGGATGCGCGCGCACGGCCCTTCCTGCAGGCGTCTTCAGTAGCGGCGAAGCAGGCTGCCTGCAACATGGGCCGTTACCACAAATGCCATGAGCCATTTTGATGTTGACAGTGTGTCGTTTCTTTCTGCAGCGTCCTGGCTGGTTACAATGGCACCATCTTTGCATACGGGCAAACAGGCAGCGGGAAGACCTTCACCATCACGGGAGGGGCGGAGCGCTACAGCGACAGGGGCATCATCCCAAGGACACTGTCCTACATTTTTGAGGAATTGCAAAAGGTATGAAACTATATAAGTTCGTTTTGTACTTGATATAGTCAGCAGAAGTTTACCGTGGGCAAGAAATTTATTGTGACATTTTATTATATTGTATCTAAATGAGCAGGTATTGTTGTGCAATATTCCTGGTCTTTTCATGGAAGGGAAGTTTGGATTTTGCTGAAGAAATGGAAATTAAGAAGGTGCTTCTCACTGAAGGGACGCTGTTTCAGCAAAGGCTCAGAGGGAGCTCTTTCTGATTCACATGAAGGTTAAAAAGGAACCGGCAATGCATTCCACAACTGATACCTTATTAAGAAAGTGAAGAATGCCCCTTTGCCAAGACAGCCCTTTATTCTAGCTGCTAAAGCACTGACTAGGATATTGTGATTGCTCCCTTATCACACTTTTTATAGAAGCCTACAGGAATCTACCACAGTGAAAATCCTATTGCAGTTAATATTTCTATAAGGACAAATTCCCAGCTGTAATATATGCGTCACTGTGTAGCTCCAAGTGCCAGTTGCTTTATCAGTATGCGATACAATGAACACAGCTAACAACGTAGTTACCCTTATCCCCACTTTATGTTTGGGAAGACTAAGTCTCAGGTTAAATAGCATTCTCTAGGTCCTTATAAGGTGCTCAGCTGGAGATCCACCCAGGTGTGTGTGAGGCCAAACTCTGTGCTTTTTATCTCTGCACTCACTGCCTCTGTATCCCAGACTGGATTTGTTTCACTGGTTGTGTTTAAACAGACTCTCTACTGTGAGCCGCTTCTCTGGGTTTCAGTTCTCCCCTCTGTGAAAGTGGGGGGTTGAATTTACTAGAGGATCTCCAGCTCGCCTAGTAGCTCCAACAGCTGCTTGGTTGTACTAATTCTGTGTAACAAATGTCCTAACTAGGTCAGTGTAACAGCCACTCCAACATTTCCCGACTGTATGCTGTTTGCATTTTAAGTTGCAACAATGAGAAGAAATTGCTGAGATCTGCAGGATTCTAATTTCCATCCATAAAGTAGCAATTACCCATTAGTTCAGCTCATCTCTCACTGGCTCAGACATTCCAACTCTGCCTGCCAGAATATTTGGAACAGAGAGTTGAGCAGAGTGTACACGCTGGCTCCAGATCCCTTCCTTTCATTTACTCATTTATTTCTGACATTAGCTGTTTTGTTTTTCCCCAGATTTCACAAACTGGGAATGTAATTTCTAATGGTGTCTATTGCTGCGGCCTAATGTAGAAGCCTGTTGTCTGGGAGAGGCCGACCTGCTTCTACTTTGCAGCATGTGGACTTGGGCAGTTCCTAAAGTTTCAGGCCTGTGGAGCTGCTCTGAGAGCTGAGCATACTGTACATTGTCCAGTTTCTGGCACATATTAGGTGCTTATACTGTACATTGTCCAGTTTCTGGCACATATTAGGTGCTCAATACAGGCTCGTTATTACTACAGCTGTCAATATCCACATACAGCAGGTCCTCGAATAACGTCATTCAACCGTCTTATTATAATGCTGATGAGAAGCTGCAGGAACGTAAATTTTGTTTATTTAACTAGCCTATGGTAAAACTGGTTTGGTTATACATCGTTTAAAGCCACAGAACCCATCAACAGCGTTAAGTGAGGACTTACTGTACTATATATGCATGTGGACAGAAGACCCCTGACCAATTTCAAAGAACCCTTTGAAACTCAGAACAAATGAAGCCAATACCCCTGATAAAGTTAATCAGGGTAAACAAATGCTTTCCTAATAGAAAGTATATATGTCTCTCTTTAAATTTTTTCTGTGGTTACCAAAATACATTTCTAAAAGTCTACCTGTCTCCCCAGCACCTACCATGTGTCAGGTTCATTGTTTTATGTGTTTGTCGTCAACATTACTCTAAACCCCATTTCATTCCGAATGGTCCAATTTACAGCCAGGACAACCCTTTGTAAATGGACGGTTTCCGTGATGGGGACGGGCACACTCATTGCAATCAAACTGAGCTGCGGCAAAACGAGTCAGAGGCGGCCTGAAGTGCGTCGTAAAGTTTTTCTGCAATGTATAGCCGAAAAATGCAGGCAGGCGCTCAGCTGTCCCTAATCGATTGCTCTAGAGGGCCACCTGGAGTGCTCTAGAGTTCTTAAATAAAACATTTGATTTCTGCAAAGTACTTTTTTCAAGATAAACTAAGAGCCAGTACATACCGGGTCCTGCAGTGCCTATGAGTGTGATAGGAGCACATTTTCAACTATTTTAGAAGAAGAAAACCGAGTCCATTGATTTTAGAAATCACTGCTCGTTATTTTTGAGTATTGTGAGGTTCAGACTTGTTTTGGGGCAGAAGAGAAGGCTGTCTGCAGGAACATGTGTGTTACATTACAGTCTGGCAACCCTAGACACTGAAAAGGGCAATAAGGAAAGGTAGCTGCCACATCGCTCGGTGGGTTGCATTCCAGTAAAAGCCCAGAAAATGCAGGGGCTGGAGGAGCCAGAGGCATTACCCCGCCCATCTCAGGGCTGTGGGCCTGCGTTTCCCTGCTTTTTATGATTCCTTCTCATTTCTGGAAGAAGACAGTGTCTCCACTGCAAATGGACGTACAAGTTAGCTGTTCTCTCTGCCTCTTTTCCTTTCTCTTTATATTCACATATTGAATTCTCCATTTGAAGGCTTTAGAAATAGTAAAACTAATGACAGCGATAGTAATAAGAGCAGCGACTACAACAGTTTGTTGGTGCCTATTACAGGCCACTTATTTTTGGTAGGATTTTAAACACAGAGCCCTATATTTCTGTCGCAACAGATAGGCAAGACAAGGGTTATTATCCCCATTTTCATGGTTAAACAACTGAGGCTAAGGGTAGAAATGGCAGATCCAGTATTTAAACCCAGTTCTTGGTCTGATGCTAAGATGAGCTCAGAAGGGTGTGCTAGAACTTTAAACCATAATCCGTGAAATATTTCAGATACATTCAGGTAAGTTTTAGAAATGTGTTGTTTTAACAGGATCTCGGGATGTTGCCGTGGCCTTTAATCTTCTCTGAGAATCTTCCAGAGAGGAACAGCATGTACAGGGTGGGGCAAAAGCAGTTTTACTATTGTCCGTATGGAAAATAATACAATAATTAGTAAGTGATAATACAAGAATAAACTCTGTTTTGTGTACTCACGACTATAAACCTACACTTTTGCCCCACCCTATATGTGTTGACCGTGGATCAGTTTTTCCAAGAGTACTTCATGGAATGTTTTAGGAAACACTGCCTTAGACTAAAGGCTACACAGAGTCTGTCTGGTATTTATAGTCTCTGATACCTGCACTAAGCCAAACTTCAACCCAGAGAATTATGTTGGACTGTGCCTTCTCCAGGCTAGGGTGCTAGTGTCGCCGATGGATCATTTGCAGGATGAGCAGCCAGAGACCCCACATTGGTGGGATTTCTAGCATTTAGGTGGGAGAAATTTGTTCCATGGAGATTCAGCCCATGCTGTCACCTTCCCAGAACAGCAGAATGTGAAATTTCAGCTGTGGCTTGGGCATTTTACTACATTCGTGTGCTGGCTGAGAGTTGCCTTAATTTTTCATGTATTATTTTGTTTTAGTGAAATAGTGGTATCTTTGTTCGAATGGTTTGAGCTATTTCAGGACCAGAGAATTATATTAATTTTAATCTGAAGACGATGTAGGGAGTCATTATCCAGCTTCCTTGCTTTGATGGATATGGAAACTGAGGCCTGACATAGTAGGGCTCGCAGCTAGTAGAACTAGGTTCCAGCTGCAGGGCTACAGGCCACTGCTCTCTCCCCATCTCTGCGGCCTGCTCCTCTCTCTCCTTGAGCAACATCTGTTAAATGGATTGTCTTGGATGCGGATGAGAGTTGACCAGGAGGCTTGTCTTAAGTAAACCCCTGTGAACAGTCACTCTGACAACCTGCTGACCCTCTGGCACAAGGCACAGTGTATTCTCCCCTTATGAGAAACAGGATATCTGCATAATATTTTGGGAGGAACAACAAGAAGGTGATATTATTTGATATTTTATATTAAAAACTGAACTTGGAATTTTCTCAAGAGCTGAAAAAATTCCGTTTTATTCCGCTGCAGTGGGAGTGGGTTCTTTCTGTCTGTTGGCAGAACCAAGACCAGAACCGTAGAGCCAGTCCCCTTGACTTTTTATCCTAATTCCATTGGTACCTATGTCATTGCATTTCAGCAGTGACGCATAGAAATCACCTCTCTCTAATCAATAGCAGAGTACCCCTGATTTGCCACTTGGGCCAGAAAACTTAACCAGATAAGGTACAGGCGGTGAACTAGTAATGTCCACCCTTATGATTACTTGATTGACTTAACTATTTCTGTCCCCTGGAATTTACTTTACATTATCTAATTATTGTCTATTATCTATTTATGTCACTAGAAAATATGAATATTAGAAAAGTTAAAAAAGATTTGTGATTAAAGATGGAAACACTTTTGCTACTGAAGTTTTTAAACCAAAGTAACAGTCTGTGTTCTTTTATGAATAGACTATTCACAGAATACAAGTTTATTTTTTCTTGGTAACCTTTTATTTCGGTCTGGAAAGTAAAAAATGGTCTTACACGGTTCCGCTACCCAGGCAGCTCACCGTAAGTGTAGACTGACTTGTTACGTGGACCGTGGAGCCCATACAGAGTAACCGACTGAGGTTGCTTATAACCATGGGTATTGGCCATTAAAAAAAAAGCTCCATGCATATGGTAGCTGGCAACTTGAAAGTGTCATGAATCGAAAATGTAAACCATACAAAGTGTGAGAGAAAAGGGGAAACTGTGGGGTAATCACAGTGATAAATGTGCTCATCTTCCTCTCAGCCGAGTCGTTATTTCAGGCCATTAAATGACGTCTCTCCCTTTCCCAATCAGGACAGCAGCAAAATATATACAACGCACATTTCTTATTTGGAAATCTACAATGAATGCGGTTATGATCTATTGGATCCAAGACATGAAGCCTCCAGTTTGGAAGATTTGCCGTGAGTAGCAGAACAACAAAGAACAGGGGAAATTGCTTTCAGATGTTTCCTTCAATTGTTTTCTCTGAAACTTTGCATGTTTCTGGTCGCAATTGTAATTAACAAGCTCTGGATAACAGAATCTTTTTGTAATATAATGGATACCTTTTCATAGTGACAGGAACTGAACCTGCTTAGAGCTCACTCCTTGGGAAAGCCTCTCGGAGCTGCCCCAAGGAGCAGTGAGCGCCCCGGACTGATGGGGCGGGACAGTGCTACTTTCCTCCCGCCACATGAAACCCTCCACGCCTCTAATTGTGGCCTTTCCCTGAAGGAGGTATTCAAATTAGGGTTCCTGCAGCAATGAGAGAATCTGAAAGAAAATAAAACTTTAAGTTTCCCCAAATCCTTCTCGACTGTTATTAAGACCAACAGTGACAATCATTTGGTCACAATCGGCCCTGATCGTTTCGTGACCGAACTATAAATAGAGTGTTCAGAGCTTATCTAATCCTGGAGCAAGTTGCCCTGCCAGCATTTCTATAACATTACTCACTGCTTGTTTGAATATCTGCCTGAATTAGACATATGTTAATTGGCAACAATGCATATACTTTATCCAGACATCTTCATATATGAGAAGATGCCAGAACCAAGAAAACACATTTTAATGTTCTTCTTATTAAATATTCTAAAGCAATTAAATTTTATGTATATTAATCCTCTACCAAAAAGATCAACAACCAGGTATTTAATTTGTAAAGGAAATAAGAATAATAAAGAAAATAAGTTATACTCTTTGCACCACCTTTATACGTATTCTTCCTTTAATGTTCATTGATTGTTTTTACATATCATCTCTTTTATGCTTACTGTATTCATTAGAGGAAGTTAGAAAAAGGGATGATTGTTGCTACTCTAAATATTTGTCTAAGAATTAAGAGAAAGAAAAAAAAAAAACAGAGTTAAGAGAGAAGAAAAATTACTGACTTTGTGGAAGACATTCGCCTTAAAGAAACTATTGGAATTATGTTTACGAAAAGGTAAAAGTTTCCTATCACTACTAAAATAAATCTACTATGTTACAAAACAATTCTGTCATCCAGTATTTGCTAACTGCAATGGAGACCAGAAAGAGTGGCTTTACACACTGGGACAAGCTCTTGCTGAAGTCCTACCTGCCTAGTTCCCTGGTTGGTTTCATTGTTGTGGGCGGGAAGGTGCCAAACACTCTGAACACCATCCAAAAAGGTAAAATCTCATGGGAACAACATTAACGACAGGAGGCGTGACTGGAAAGGCCAGGTGCTGAGGAGTCATGTGAAGTAAAAGCTGAGGGACCAGCTGAAGCTGGCTTCTGAGGGACTCAAACAGCAGGCTTTGGTGAGAGATTGCTCTTCATTCTTACAGGTGTCTTAATTAGTTTTCCAGCTCCAGTTGGGCCTATATACCTCTAGGCTAAATCTCAATTAAAATTGCTTTTAACAAGTCACATCTACACCGAAGATCATAAAGCCTGCTTAGCAATAATACAGAAATGAAGGGCTTGGCTGTAATGACCATGAAGGAGGAGATGTAAATCTGAGAGATATGCAACAATAAATAAATAAGAAATAAAATAAATTCATTATATCCAGCACTTTGGATTTGATTGTGCTTGGAAAGAAGGTGAATCATAGTAAGTTGGTGTGCTCCTCATTTTACTGGTTGAGAAAAGAAAGCACTAAGAGGTATGACTTGCCCAGGGTTTCAAAACTAATTGGTTAATGGTAGAGCAAAGATTAAAAACTAGAACTCTCACTTTCATGCCAGAACAGCCAAAAGAGCCTCAAGATTTTACCATGGGGTATAGAGAAATAAGGAGTCATGGACCTAAAAAGGAGATTTCCATTAGAAAACTTGATTGGGTGGTGATGGACTTCCTATATACGATGTCAGAGCGCCAGACTAATGTCCATCGCTTTTTGCAAATGTTGCTATAGTCATTTAGCAATGAGTTTTTAGATACAATACCAAAAGCATGATATGTGAAAGAAAAAAATAGATAAGTTGAATTTTATCAAAATTAAAAACTTATGCATTGCAAAAGACACTGCTAAGAGAATGAAAAGACATGCCCCAGACAGAAAAAATATTTACCAAACACATGTCTAATGAAAGAGTTGTATCCAAAATATACAAAGAACCCCTAAAACTCAACAATGAGAAAACAAACAACCCAATTAAGAAATGAGAAAAAGATCTGAATAGACTCCTCACCAAATAAGCATATGAAAAGATGCCCAACATCATCTGTCATTAGGGAATTGTTAATCAAAACAACAGAATACCACATCACACCTATTAAAATGGCTAAAATGAAAACATTAAAAAAAAACAAAAAACTGTCAACACCAAATGCTGGCAAAAACAGAACAGGAACTCTCATTCATTGCTGGTGGGAATGCAAAATGCTACAGCCACTTTGGAAGACATTTTTCTAATTTCTTACAGACTAAACATTCTTACCAAATGATCCAGCAATCATGCTCCTAGGTATTTAACCAAATGAGCTGAAAACTTATGTCAGAAGTATAGATAACGGCAGAAAGTCAGTGGCTGCCAGTGTCTGAGGAGGGGTAGGGTAGAGGGATGAATGGGTGAAGCACAAGGATTTGTTGGGCAGTGAAACTATTCTATATGATACCAATGGTGGATACATGACATTATGAACTTGTCAAAACCCATAGAATTTTTTTTTTAGCAAATCTATCAGCCATTAAAAAAAATTGGCCAGTGGAAATCCCTTCAAGGTAGCCTCTGTTTCCTTTTCACACATTCCTATTAATCTTGGAAAATTTGTTTGCTTTCTGGCACAAATTGTCCTAGACCGACCTTGTGTTTTCGTTTTTTGTTGCCCAGGTGTGGACTCATCCTTTCTCTAAGAAGCCTTGTGTTTTTTGTTGTTATTTTTCAACTTATTTAAACAAAAAAATAAAACAGTTCACCTAGTTCTTCCAGCCCCCCTCCTCCCGCAGGAATCCTAATCTGTCTCTGTATGTATGAGAATTTACAACACACAGAGTAAACTCTAATGTAGACTATGGACCTTTAGATAATAAAACAACAATAACAAAAAGGAATGAATTATTGATACATTTAACAACTTGGGTGAATCTCTAGGGAAATAGCTGAGTGAAAAAAGCCAATCCCCAAAGGTTATATGCTGTATGGTTTTATTTATGTAATATTTTTAAATGGCAAAATTATAGAAATAGATAACAGATTAATGGTTGAAGGAATTAGGGAGGGCAGTGGGAATGGTTCTATAGGCCAGTGAGGGATCCTTGTGGTGATCTTGACTGTGGCTGTGGATATACAAAACTACCCATGTGATACAAACACAGACACGCGCACAAGTACAAGCAAAACTAAAACATCTGAATAGATCAATAGATTGTATCAATGCCATTGTCCTGGTGGTGATATTTTTAATATAATTTCTCAAGGTGTTTCCATTGGGAAAAACTGGGATACAGGTACATGGGATCACTCTATTATATCTTACAGCTGTATGTGAATCTATAATTGTCACAAAATAAAAAGTTTAATTACAAGTAATTGGCTCCTCTGTTAGATATTAATTGACCATAGAGGTATGGGCTCTCTGTTCTGTTTCATTGATCTATATGCCTGTTCTTATGCCAGTACCAGGCTGTTTTGATTACAATGGCTTTGTAGTATAGTGTGATAGCTGGTATTGTGATCCTCCAACTTTGTTTTGCTTTCTTAAGATTGCTGAGGCTATTCGGCATCTTTTTTGGTTCCACATAAATTTTTGGAATATTTGTTCTAGATCTGTGAAATACGCCATTGGTATTTTAATAGGGATTGTGTTGATTCTATAGATTGCTTTAGGTAGTATGGACATTTTAATGATATTAATTCTTCCAATCCATGAACATGGTATATGCTTCCATTTATTTGTCTCTTCCTCAATTTCTTTCTTCAGTGTCCTATAGTTTTCCAAGTACAGGTCTTTTACTTCCTTGGTTAAATTTATTCCCAGTTACCTTATCCTTATTTTTTTGTTGCAATAGCAAATGGGATTGTTTTCTTAGTTTCTCTTCCTGATCGTTCATTATTGGTATATAGAAATGCCATCAATTTCTGGATGTTTCTTTTGTATCCTGCTACATTTCTGAATTCAAAACAGTATGGAGTTTCCTCAAAAAATTAAAAATGGAACTCCTTCTGACCCAGCAATCCCACTTCTGAAAATATATCCTAAGAATCCCAAAATACCAATGAGAAAGAATAAGTGCAACCCTATATTCATAGCAGCGCAATTTACAATAGCCAAGATCTGGAAACAGCCCAAGTGCCCATCAATAGATGAGTGTATAAAAAAGCTGTGGGACATTCACACCATGGAATACTAAGTGGCTGTAAAAAGGAAGGATCTCTTACCTTTTGTGACAGCATGGAGGGAACTGGAGATGATTATGCTCAATGAAAAAAGCCAGTCAGAGAAAGACAAATATCATATGATCTCACTTATATGTGGAATCTAATGAACAAAATAAACTGATGAACAAAAGAGAGCCAGAGACATGAATACATAGCACAGACTGACAGAAGTCAGAGAGGAGGTGGGTGGGACAGACATGATGAAAGGAGATGAAGAGAATAGTTAAGGACATATATGCATAGCCTATGGACACAACAACAATGTGGTGAGGGCCAGGGGAGGGGAGGGCGGGCTCTAAGTGGAGGTAGGGCTAAGGCGGGGAATGGGAGACATCTGTAATAATGTCAACAATAAAAATAAAATACCATTTTTAAAAAGTAATTTGCTATATATTTATATAGAGACATATATTTGTATATAAACACATATGTGTATTAAGTCTATTCTTTATTTAGTAATTTAAATGAACTTAGAACTTCTGTTTTTGAAAGCTCTTTATATCATATGCTATAGTAAGAATCTAAGTGTGTCTCATGCAGTAAAACAGTATAACTGTTAGTCTCAACTGTAGGGAAAATAGTCACCTTCGGTGTAATTTTAGTATTCCTAAATAGGGACATGCATTCCATTTAAGGTTCCAAGTTGGTCAGGGTTGTTATTGTTACAAAAAAAGTCTGTAAACTTCAGAATCTAGTATTGAAATCTTCACTCTGTAGTGTTTTTTAAATACTTTGTCATCAAAGGGGAAAAAAGTTGACATGTTAAATTTAAATCAACATGTTTCTAATACCTAATGGCTATGAAACACTGCAAAGTGCCGCAGGAGTTACAGAAAGGACTGATGAGCAGCCTCTGCCCTGGTGCTTTGGCCTAGTCGTGTGGAATCACTCAGTACTCAGCAAAGGTTTATTGAGACCCAGCTCTGCTCCACGCACCGCCCTGGGCACTGAGCTGACTGTCAGCCTTTGCTCTCCCGGCACAGAGAGTGGGTGGAACGAGTACAGGACAGCCCAAGGTGGGACATGAGAGACATCCTAGGAGGCACAGAGGATGACACGCTTCCAGGAGAAGGAACTCACATCAGGTCATTAGAGAAGATGACAAATAAATAGTCCTTGAGGGAGGCTGGGACTGGGGGGGTGGAGTGTGGCACCCGTGCGTAGACAAAGGTAGGGATGTTGAAAAGTGTACGGCTTGTTCTGTGGCAGTGAGCAGACCTGTTTGCCTGGAACCCCGTGAGGGAGCAGGCGAGAACATCGGGCCTGGAAAGATGAATGCAAGATCTGACAGGCCAGGTGTAGCCCTCAGAGACTTATTCCAGGGCATAGCATAACTGAAACTGCTTTTAAGAAGAAAAATCAGTCAGCAGTGTGTAGGACTGGAATAAATGAGAGTCGGGGAGACCCCAGAGCACTGTGGGAGGTTGTTAGGGCCATTTAAGTGGCAGTGGGAGGGAGTAATAAGGAGAGGCAGAATTGCTAACCCAGTTAATTGAAATGTAACTATGTACAAGGTTCTCCTGCAGTGATTGTGGAAAATGCAGATCCCTGGCCTTCACCTTTGGAAAATTTAAATGTGAAATATGCTCGAATAAGTTTCCCGGGTGATTCTATTGCAGATGGTTTTTCTTAATCCCTTCCCTCATCCACCCAGGAAAGTTCTTTTAGAAGATACCAGGAAAGCCTCTCAAAGAGGGAGATGGGCACCTTCATATGCTGGTATTTATTTATTTATGTTTTAATTTATCTTTATTGTTGAAAGTATTACAAATGTCCCCCTTTTTCCCCCATTGGTCCCCTCCCCCTAGGCCTTCACCACACTCTTGTCTGTGTCCATGGGTTATGCATATATGCATATAAATTCTTATGTTAATCTCTCCCCACCCACCCACCCCTGCCTTCCCTCTGAGATTCGGCAGTCCGTTCCATGCTTCCATGACTCTGGATCTATTTTGTTCATTGGTTTATTTTGTTCATGAGAGTCCACATATGAGTAAGATCATGTGATACTTGTCTTTCCCTGCCTGGCTTATTTTGTTTAGCATAATGCTGTCCAGGTCCCACCATGCTGTCCCAAAGGGTAAGGGAGCCTTTGTTTTACAGCTGATTAGTATTCCATGGTGCAAATGTCTGAGATGCTTGATATGATTTCAATCTTCTTGAACTTGTAGAGACTTGTTTTGTGTCCTAACATGTGGTCTATCATTGAGACTGTCCCATGTGCACCTGAGGAGAATGCCTATTCTGCAGCTTTGGGGTGAAATGTTCTGTAAATGTCAATTAAATCCATCTGATCTAGTGTGTCATTTAGAGTCACTGTTTCCTTGTTGATTTTTTTGTCTGTAAGATCTATCCAATGAAGTCAGTGGGGTGTTAAAGTCCCCGAGTATGACCGTATTGCTGTTGATCTCTACCTTAAGTCCTCCAGGAGTGTTTTTTCAGCGTGTGTGAGTCTTTTGTTCTGAGATGGGTCTCTTGTAGACAGCATATATTTGGATATGCTAGTCTTTGCTGGGGACCTTACATGCATCATCTCATTTAAAGAAGTAGATGCCATAATCCATGGTTTATACATGACTACACAGGTTCCCGTTAAGTCATATTTCCCCAAGAGTCCCTGTCTGCCATATATAGACCAGGATCAAACTCAGTCCATCAGACTTCAGGGCTGGCAACACTGGTGCATTTGTCAGGGAGATCTGTGCTGTGCCCCGGTGTCCATCTGAGCTCTGAGCAGACTGGTTTTCTGGGCTTCTTCAGGCCTCTAGAGCCTCTCATGTGAGCCGAAGCTTTGAGTCCATTTCAGCTCTCTGTTGTGTGTCAGCCACTCTGCAGTGCTCCTGCCCTCCAAGGACTCTAGTGTAGTAGAACAGACTCATAAACTGATCATTTCAATCTCACACAGTAAGTGATAAGCTGCTCTGGGCTCCCTAAGGGCAAAACAAGGGAGGACACTAATTTCAACCTGGGAGTTTGGAGATGGCTGAAGAAAAACTCCACCTGATGTGGTCCCCAGCCTCAGCTGGGACCCGAGCCTGCTAGCAACGCCTTCATGTGTCCAGCCCTTTCCCCCCAGTCTTCATGGTAATTATATGAGATTTCTGGCTCTTTGATCAAGTACTACCTGCCCCAGTTTTCTTGGAAACCGATTGTATTCTTAGCTCAGAGAGAATATGGACACTGAGACAGGAGTCCATTCACCTTCCTGCCTCCCTCCTGTTCCCACTCACCCACTTCCCGCCAGCCTCAGGACGCTGTGTGAAGGCCAGGCCTTCACTTACGCTCCGGACCCTGCTCGCACCAGCCCCGCAGCTGCTTTGTTTGGCCTAGACATTTTCTGATTAAAATTTGCAAAGTTAGTGCCTCTAGCTGAAGCGTGTGTCCTTTGGTTCTTGTTCCTGCCTGTTAATAGCATTCCACTTTATGTTTGTGTTATTTTTCTGGCCCCACTGAGTATTTGAAGAGATTTCTAGGCCTTTGAGCATAGATCCCAGAGTTAAAACTAACTTCAGTCTTTTCTTCAATTGAGTCAGCTACTAACACAGCTGAGATGCAACCTCTTTAAGAAGCTGGGGTGCTGTCTTGCAGGATGATCTGGACAAGTGACCAGTGGCCAGTGATCCATCATGGATGGGCCGGAGATGTATGCCTAGGAGTGGAACATTGCCAGTGACCATGGCAGAGGGAGCACGGAGCCTGTCCCGCCTGAAAACAACTCACTTCTACTAGAGTAGTTAACAAGGCAGAGGCTGGCATCCCCCACTCGGAATGGACAACTGAAAGAAATCTTTCTCAATATCAGAAATGTCTTAGATAGGAGGTTGTCTTAGTTAGCTTGGCTACCATAAAAAATGCCACATAGACTGGGCGGCTTAAACAGCAGACCCTTAGTTCTTACAGTGCCGGAGGTGGGAAGGTGCAGGCAGATTTGGTCCTTGGGGACAGCTCTTTCCCTGGCTTGCAGGACAGCTGACTTCTTGCTGTATCCTCACATGGGTGAGAGAAGCAGAGCTGTGGTCTCTCCCTTTTTATAAGGACACTGATCCCACCATAGGGGCCCCACCCTCATAACCTATCAAAACCTAATCGCCTCTCAAAGGTTCTGCCTCTAAATACCACCACACTGGGGAGTAACTTCAACCTATGAATTTTGCGGGGACACAAACATTCCGTCCATAACCCAGGTGTTAGTTTTCACCAACAGTTGCCTAATATGTGATGTGTAGGAGAATGGGGAAAAAGAGCGGCAGTGTTTTCATTTATTCATCTGCAATATGAAAGCGTATCTGTGACAGGAAAGACACTGTCACCTCAGTCAATTCCATTTTCCTCGTGTTTTGTATATTGTACACATGCATACAATTCCTTTTTCTGAGAATAAGAGGTGAAATGCACTTTTAAAATTTTGCGTTGGTTTGCTTTATTTTGATGCTACATCAATTTTTGCAATCTGTTCTAAATTTTGAGTAAATAAAGGAGAACCATAGGATTACCTAAGAGAGCTTTGAGTAATTTAGGCATATAGTGTCCTTCAAAAGAATAGATGGAGTTTGGAAACACATCTAACTATTATAGCTCAACCTATAGAGAAAGAAATTATCATAGCCTTTCAGGAGAGTCATCATCGTATATACCAAGCATTTACTATATTGCAAGAATCTCAGCTCTTCTTGGGGCATTATAAAGAATTTAAACTGTATTCTATCTTTAACTAACTTATCATTTAGTTAGAAAATATAGTGTGCATGTGAATCCCCTCAAGAGACTTCTGCAAAACTCATCTGCTCTCAACATCTAACTAATAATGAATGTACATGCAAAAAAAGGCGTGCAAATGACTTAGAGCTCGGTAGTCTCATGAGTAGAGCCCATAGCAACCAATAACTTTTATGCATAGCCCAGTCCAGTCTGTTTGCACCAGTGTCTTTCCTTTGCTCCCATGACCTTCAGTGGTTTCCTAACTTGAGTGGCATATGCCAAGACCAGAACTCTGATTGAGCAAGAGCCGGCAGTGCTGCCGAGGTGGGGGCAGTGCTGAGCCGGCCTAGAGAGGACACATGGGGAAGAGCCTTTAGAATGAGATCTAGGTGGCTAAGGCAAGGTCACAGATGGTGAGAGGGATCACCTGGACCAGGTGACCAGGGTCACAGGTAGCATATTAATCTCCCTGCTTTGAAACTTCCATAGCAGTTAGTCTATGTGTCATTTAGCCAGTTATAATTGACCTTGCGTTTTCAGGTTGAGATCTAGGATAGTTGAAGACATTTTACAAAATGCAAGTTGGTTGTCATAAACCGGAGATCTGACTGGTGCTATCCCGGCTGGCTGACCACCTGTCGTCTTTCAGTTCATATCTAACTCAGCCTAAGAAGCGAGCCTTAGGAATAACCCAGTTAGAAGAGACAATGGCAAAATAGGTGTATTTTACAATAGCAAAAGAAAGTAAAATACTCAGGAAACGTTCAGGGGCTTTGTGAAGACAATGGTATATTTTTTGGTAAAAAAAAAAAAAGTAAAAGATTTGAAGATAAATGCAAAGCTATTGATCTTGTTCTGAATGAGAGGTGTGGATACCTTGAAGAGGTCAGTTCTTCCAACATTAATGTCAAGGTTCAGTGAAATTACGAGCAGCCTTAAAGTCTTTAGAAAACATCGACATGACTCCAGAGTTTGTCTGAAAGGATGCACAACCAAAAGAGCAAAGAAATGTCTGAAAACTAGAGAAATGAGGGAGGACTTGTGACACCACATAGTCACATTAGGTAAAATCTCCAATAAGGAAATCATGTCACAGCACTTCAAAGCTATGCAATGAAGAAGAAAGGGCAGATAAACCAGAATCAGATCCTGTGCCATGGTATTGTTTAATGAAGAGGGAAGGCTTTTCAGTCAGTGGTATCAAACGCTTTGTGTTAGTAAATTAACCAAGAGCTGCGTGTAACAGCACCCCAACTTACAGCGGCGTAACCAGCTGGCCTGCCCCCCACCCCCGAACACGGTGAGGGTTCTGGAGGTGGCGCCAGGGCTGTGCGGGAGCCCCAGATGCATCAGAGCTTCTATCATCCTGCTCAGCCTTTCTCAGCAGGTGCTTTAGTCCCTGTGCAAAGTGGGTGTCCTACCTCCCCTGTCCCATCCCCATTCCTAGAGGGAAAAAGAAGAGGAAGGGAAAAGGCACGAGTTGGCAGAATTACCTTGCATGGCCAGCCCTAGTTGCAGGGGAGCCTGGGGAAGTCTAATAGTTTAAAATGATTCCCTAAACAAAATCAGAGCCCGATAGTTAGGGCGTAAGGGAGGACAGATGCCTTGTAGGCAGCCTGCGCTGAGCCACACGGTTATTCAGGTGGGAAATCTATGTCGATGCCTCATTTCCTTTCCTGCACCTGTATCCTGAATGGTAGAAGAAAACATATGATCATTAATTATGTGTATCATTAATATGCTCTATATTAATGCTAGTATAATAACATAAATACATTTATAATATTACCACAAGTCTGCAAAATATGTTTAAGAAAATTACCTTAAGGAAATATATTGACTTAGCATCATTGTCTTTGTGGGAAATGAATGAGTGTTTCACATATATGCTAAATCTCAATGAAATAATTAAATAACATTAACCAATACATAAATAATAAAATAATTAAGTAGCAGTAACCAATACATAAATAAATATAACCATTTTTGAGAAAAATGTTGGTTTTCCTACACATCAACTGTACCTAGTGCTGTGCTGTCTTCACCTGCCATAGGTAATTCTGTTTTTGGTTTTGCATTTCCATGGCAGTGGCCAAAAGCTCCCAGTACTGTCTTGAGTGTTTTCGGTGATGGCTGTTTTCACAGCAATGAAAGCAAAGTACAGTCAGAAGCCGCAGCTTCTTGAAGGTATGAAGATGTTTCCACATCGGCTCCAGACATCCTAGAGTCTTGCAGGACACATTACATTAAATGACTTGATCCCATGCTTGTTTCAGTTTTGCTCCCTTTCAGACAGGGAGTAAATCATATACAGACAACTTTAGAGTAGTTTTAGGTTCACAACAAAATTATTGGAAGGTACAGAGATTTCCCAAAAACCACCTGCCTTTCTCTTTATCAACACCACTTGCCAGAATGACACATTCATTACCTAAAATGAACCTTCGTTAAGATTTCAAAATCTCCCCAAGTCCGGAGTCACCTCGAGTGTCACTCTGGAGTGTACATGCTATGGGTTTGGACAAATGTGTAATGACATGTGTCCGTCATGATAATATCATACGGGGTATTTTTACTGCCCTAGAAATCCTCTGTGCTCTGCTAGTCATCCCTCCCCCTTCCCTCCACTGGCTTCATAGTTTTGCTTTTTCCAGAATGTCACGTGGTTAGACTCAGACAGTATGTAGCCTTTTCAGTCCGGCTCCCTTCAGTTGTAATATCCGTGTTTTTTCGTGGCTTAATAGCTCACTTCTTTGTAATGTTGAATAACATTTCGTTGTTCAGATGTACCAAGTTTATTCATTCGTTTACCCACTGAAGGACATCTTGGGTGCTTCCAAGTCTTTTAAATGATGAATAAAGCTGCTGTAAACAGCCACGTGCAGGTTTTTTGAGATCATAAAAATGCTTTCAGATGCTGGCTCTCAAATTCTCGATGCTCCGGATGTTGGCCATATTCATAGGTGTGGAGTGGTATCTCATTGTTGTTTTAACTTGCATTTCCCTGATGACATGTGATGTGGAGCATCTCTTCATATGCTTATTTGCCGTTTATATATCTTTTTTGGTGACGTGTCTGTTCAGACCTTTCCCTCATTTCTTAACTGGGTTGTTTGTTTTCATATTGTTGAATTTTAAGAATTCTTTATTTATTTGGGATAACAGTTCTTTATCAGATGTGTCTTTTACAAATGTTTTCTCCTAGTCTGTGGCTTATCTCATAGTTCTACTGACACTATCTTTTGCAGAACAGAAATTTTTAATTTTACTGAAATCCAGCTTATCAATTATTTCTTTCAAGGATTGTGTCTTCAGTGTTGTATCTAAAAAGGCATCACCATACCCAAGGTCATCTAGGTTTTTCTCTATGTTATGTTGTAGGATTTTAATAGTTTCACATTTTACATTTAGCTCTATGATCCATTCTGAGTTCATGTTTGTGAAAAGTGTAGAGTCTGTGTCTATATTCATCTCTTTGCATGTGGATGTCCAGTTGTTGTAGCACCATTTGTTGAAGAGACCCTCTTTGCTTCATTGTATTGCCTTTGCTCCACTGTGATCCATTGTGAAAGATCAGCTGACCATATTTATGTGGGTCTGTTTCTGGGCTCTCTATTCTGTTCCATTGATCTATGTAAGTCTTAAAGTCAGCAGTGTCAGTCCTCCAGTTTTGTTCTCCTTCAATATTCATTTGCTGTCCCTCATCTTTTGCCTCTCCATATAAACTCTAGACCTATTTTGGCAATGTCCGCAAAATAACTTACTGGGATTTTGATTGGGATTGCATTGAATCTACATATCAGGTTGGGAAGAACTGACATCTGGACAATAGTGAGTCTTCCTATCCATGAACATGGACTCTCTCTCCACTTATTTAGTTCCTCTTTGATTTCTTTCATCAGAGTTTTGTAGTTTTCTTCATATAGATCTTGTGCACATTTTGTTAGACATATACCTAATTGTTTCATTTTGTTAGGTGCTAATGTAAATGGCATTTTGTTTTTAATTTCAGTTTCCAGCTGGTCATTGCTGGCATATAAGAAAGTAATTGGCTTTTGTATATTAACCTTGTATTCTACAATGTTGCTATAATCACTTACTAGTTCCAGTAGCTTTTTTTTTTTCCCAGTTCTTTTAGATTTTCTGTATAGATGATTATGTCATCTGTCAGCAAAGACAGTTTTATTTATTCCTTCCAATACATATAGCTTTTATTTCCTTTTTTGCATTATTGCATCAGTCAAGACTTCCAGTACAATATTGAGAAGCAATGGTGAGAGAGGTCATCCTTGCCTTATATCTGATCTTAGTGGGAATACTTTGAGTTTCTCACTGGTTGGTGTGATGTTAGCTATAGGTTTTTGTACTAGTGTTTTTGAAGTTGAGAATGTTCCTCTCTATTCCTAGTTTACTGAAAGCTTTTATCATGAATGGGTGTCAGATTTTGTCAAATGCTTTTCCTGAATCTATTGATATGGTCATATGATTTTTCTTTTTCAGTATATAGATGTGATGGATTATATAATTGATTTTTGAATGTTGAACTAGCTTTGTATACCTGAAATAAATTCCCATTGGTCATGATGTATAATTCTTTTTATATATCATTTGATTAGATTTACTAATATTTTGTTGAGATTTTTACATCTATGTTCATGAGAAATATTGGTCTATAGTTTCCTTGTCTTGTACTGTGTTTGTCTAGTTTTGGTATTAGGGTAATGCTGGCCTCATAGAATGGGTTAGAAAGTATTACTTTTGCTTCTATCCTCTAAAAGAGATTGTAGAAAATTAGTATAATTTTTTCTTAAATATTTGCTAGAGAACCTCGTGTTTTTAGTAGGTTAAATTAAATAATTTCTAAAATGTCATGTGATTGACTGTATCCTTCCTTATCCATAAAAAGATGTAATGTTAGATAAAACTGTAAAGAAAAAACATAATTTTGGGCTACTAGAGGTTTCAAAATATCTCAATAGTAGTTAAATAGCAAAAATATCCATTACATTTATCATGTTCTGTCTGTTGGTGGTAGGAACCTCATGCCAGGTGTTAGACCGGTGGCGCCTGGGTTCAGCAACCTCGATACTTGAATTCCGGCTTGGAAAGAATTCAGAGCCAAGACTCCAACTGTAAGAGAACATTTATTTGGAAAATCACAGAGATAGAAGAAGTAATCTGTGGAAGAAATGGGCTGAGGAAACAAATTATAGAGGCAAAGGAAGGGCCCTTGGAGCTTAGAAGTGAGGAAGGTCAAGGTGACTCCCCTGGGGGTCGGGGAGGGAGAAGGGGAAAGGCCGGGGTGAACTCCCAGGAGGTAGAGCCAGCTGGATTCTCTGTCCTAAGGGTTTTAAGTGTGGAGATTTTAGGGGAGCTCCCAGGGGTCCCCCTTACATATTTCTCCTAGAAATTTACATCTCCTCTCTTCCCCAAATCTTCACCATAGAGAGCTCCTGAGAACGTGTGTTGGGTGGAATATAAAAGGAGGTTGAAAACCGCTGAACCAGAGAATGTTCTCTTTATTGAAATAAATAGTGAGGCTGCGTTTACAACATATGAAACATATCTAGTTATTTAGAAGAGCCTGGTGGTTCCCCTCACATTTTCTTGAGGCCTGCCCACTATTGATGTTGCTCTGAGTCAAGGTACCTAGACAGGGCTATCTCTAGTCCCAAAGGCACCTTCATGTGAATTATTAAAAGGCACCCCTGCCATTTGCCGGAAAGTTGTGGTCATATGCTGGTTTTGTTAGAGGACGCTTTACTCTGATGCTCTGACAGACGTTTGTCAGAATAAATATACAAACTCTTTATATTCATCGCAGCCCCCTGGACTTGGTACCATGGCGCAGGGCACTGCCTGCACAGTCACATGGGGCATTTGCAAGTAGGGAAGGAAAAAAAAGAAATCGCCATGGCAACATTTGTCTGTACCATGAAAACGAGAAGCCAGGCTCATTGCAGTGACCCCCAAGTTCCTGCTCAGCAAGCTGGCGCGTGGAGCGCTCTGGAGGTGGCGCGGGGCGGGGAGGTGCTTTCATTGATGGCCTCCGCTCCTGAGAACGAGAGCTTGGCTATTGCCCTTTACGTGTCTTCAGTTAGAAAGGGCCTGTGCATTCCAACTACTTAGCTCAACGGAAAAGATTCTCTGTTTACAGAGAAAACACAAAGCTTGTTTCTTCCTCATGATTAAGCAGACGGAGCACGCTTAGCAGGACTTTTCCACTTAGGTGTCCAAGTTAAGACTATCAGTGACTTTTGTTTGAAATCTAAACTCTTTAGAAACATTTTGTAGGAAAAACGCCTCGCAGGCCCTCTCAAAAAGAATCAAATAAATAGTTTGGGGGTTTCCATCTTGGAATTGGGGTGTTTATTTAAGAAACTCTAATAAAGCCCTCTTTCAAGCCCAGGAAAATTACAGGCGGAATCGAGTGGCGACCAAGGATTCAGGAAATAGCTATTGATTTGTGAGAGAGAGAGGGGTAGAAAGGGCCAGGGAAGGCAGCGACTTGAGGAGAGACTTTGCGAATGGTTCTTATTTCCTCCGGCTTTGGGAAAGCGTCCTCCCGCGGCAGTTCCAAACATGCCCACTCCCAGGTTAGCCCACCTAGGCAGGAGGCAGCGCCGGGGCGCCTGGGCCTGGGCTCCTCTGAGCAAAGGCCTGAGAGTGTTGGGCTGACACACTGGCTAGAAGCTTAGTGAAAAGAGATTTTTCCATGAGAGCAGGCAGGGCAATAAGGGAAAGTCCAAAGCCTCCTGCCCAAGGGGTTGGGCAGAACCCAGGGCAGAATGGGAGGAGGAGAGCTGGCAGGGGCGATCCTGAGCGCGGGGAAATGTGCCGCACAGAAGAACCCACGTGGGTGCCAGAGACGGAGCCCTTCAGAGCCAAGCAGGGACCCGGCCCGGAGAGAGCTAAACTAGTTTGGAAACCAGCCTGCCTTCTGATTTACTTTTCATAACCTCCATGGGCAAGAAATGAGAACACAGTGAGGGAAACGTAGTGTCAGAGGAGTCCGAGAAGTGCGCAGTGCTACCTTATGAAAGACAGACGAAAGCTCCAGACAGAGAAGCGGGGGCCATGTGCACATTTATTCCGAGCAAAGTGACAAAGCTGGACCGGCACCTGGAAGTAAATATAGAAGCAAAATCGTTCTCAAGTAGCCACATTGGAGATCAAAGGCTCTGAGCCATTTAGAAGAAAAAGGTAGCTTAGCCCAGTGCCGCTGGTGACGTTTCACAAACACGATCTGCCTTATGCTCCTAATTACTCTATAGACATAAAACCCTAAGTCCATTTTGGTTGTCTAATAAGTGAACACTCTCAGAACTCCTTAGTTGCTTGTTTGCCGTGTTTTTTACCCCAGTGAAATAATGGTGAGAGATATATGTATAATGTGTCCTTAGTGTCGCTTAGGTTGACTCAGCAATGATATAAACCCTGTGGCAGTTTAGGTAGATCCAGAATCCCCGATTGCACCTTAGTTATTGTTCTGGTTAATGGGTGGCTTAGTTGACCATCAGCTGCACAGTCAGGGAGGTAGAAAAGGAACTTCGCATGGAGGTGACAGGCTCTTAAGATGTGACCTTGCCAGTTAGATGTGGCTTTAGAGTGACTCCAGTGACAACCAAGAAGATGAGTGACTTTCGCCTTTGGGCATGGGGTGGAGCTGGGTGGAAAGGAAGCTGAAGGAACCAGAAACCTCCTCCCCATGTGCCTACCTTGAAGGGTTATGAAAGATGAAACCAGTGGCTCTGAGCCTTGGCTGAACATGAGAATCACCTGGAGCTTTTACAAATTCTGACACAGACCACGCGGCAGGACAATCAAATCAGAATCTCTGAGGAGGGGACCTGGCACCAGTGTTTGTCGTGCCTTAAGTTCCGCAGGCTGTTCCCGAGTGCAGCCCAGGTGAGCAGACCTGGGTGACATCCAACGCCGCAGGTGCCCCTCACGCTTGTGGGCCCAGTGAGTGTGAGCACCCACCCTCCTCTTTGAAGCATGTCCTGCCACCCGCCTCTCCCTTTTCTGAACTTGCACAGAATAGTACTATATCTGTCCGGGTCTTACCACATGTAGCAGAGGTGACTGTGCCTCAGAGCTGAGAATTCCCTTTATCTTCATGTTGAAAAAGAGGGAACTCTCTTCTCACCTTTTTCGGTGTGTGTGCTAGCTCATCAATTATTTCATACGTTTATCTTCCTTCCAATATTACTTACCTTCGTTCACCTTTCAGTGCCAGAAAGATTTCTAACTTCTATGTCCCTAGAGTTTGAATTTAGCCAAGTCTTTTTGCTCACTTCAGAAGGATCAGGGTGAAAATAAAATTTAATGAGTAAAGGGGGCTTCTAAAAATAGAACACACTTCATCCATTTCAGTTAAAAATGCCTTCATGTTTTCCAAGCATTTTTTAACTCTTAAGCCTTTTTAATAAGCTTACTTATGAGTCTTGTTGAAAAATAAATAAAATACACTTGTTTTCATTAAGGGAAGAGATCTTTTTCCATCTTAGTCGGTAATGTTGAAGCAAACTAAAAGGAGTCCAAAACTTGGCAAAGGGCTACCTAATTAGTGACATATTGGTCACAGATGTGCTGGGAGAGCTATACTTTCTTCCTGTGATTAGTGTTTTAAGTGCCCACAAATTACATCTGAAAGTCAGATAACCTCCTTATAAAAGGGAAGGGTGAAAATTATGGTATTTGTAAAACTTTTATTTTTAAGGTATTGTAGGTGTGTTTTTATAAACAGATGAGTGACAAATATTTATTCGCAAATTATACTTTTAGAGACGTAGTGCCAGATGATACCAACCTTTACTTATTACCCTTCATTCCAAATGTTCAAGCAAGTGCAGTCCTTGTAAATTATAAGATTTCCTTCCCTCAACAATTCTTAAGAAAGTCCGCAAGACAAGGCTCAAGAGGCTGGCGGGAACTCTCTCTAGTAACCGCATTGCTCGAATCTGTAGGCCTCTGAAGCGGAGAATGAGGAGCTTGGACAAGTTGTGACCAGTCACTGAAAGTGCCACAGGACTTTGAGAGTATGGACAAGCCCACTCCGGGAACCGGGCTAGGACGCGCCTGGGAGGACATGGCGTTGACACTGGGATGCCCGTTAAGGCCGTTGTAATAGATGCAAGTAATTCTAGCCCCAAGGCTCTGACTAAGGATGTAATGGAAGGAAAAGGGATGTTGTAAAAGAAACAGGATCCAGAAACACATCTTATGGACATAAAAAGAATAATGACAAACCAAAACTTTTATAAGACTTCTTGAGAATTTTTTACTCACGTTGCTAAGAAAACTAGACAAGGCAATGACTCCTAGAGGGGTGACGGATGCCTCGTTTTTCATCATGTTTAAGTTGCTGAGCTAACCAATTTCTGATGTCGTATAAATTGAAAGTGATATGAAATTGAACAAAAGGGGGAAAGGAGTTGAAAACTTACCTATGTAAGAAACTGAATTATGACACAGGTGGCCAAGTTTCCTGACACATAGGTAGAAGGTCATCTATTTGTATTTTTAGTTCGGTGATAATATGCATCTTAAGATGATTTAGTGATCTGATGACTGCAAAGACAGGTGGCTTTAAATTGGGAGCTTGTGACACATTTTGCAGCCCCAAAGCTACTTGATGTGCTGTCAAGGTGATGTCGGTGTTTGATGCTAGTCGAGTACTGTCTGCTGTCTCGTGTGTTATTTGATTTTATAAGTTCAAGACATCATACTATACAGCTTTTAAAAACTAAACCTGTAAAAAAAGACTTCAAGTTGTTTCCATTCTCAAAGTGCCTTGCTCCGGTTGCTTCCCATTTCCCTAGGAAGGTGACAATACTGGAGGACCCTGATCAGAACATTCACCTGAAAAACCTGTCTCGTCATCAGGCGACCACGGAGGAAGAAGCTCTGAATCTGCTCTTCTTAGGAGACACCAACAGAATGATTGCGGAGGTAAGAACCTGTTCCCTGCAAGCTGGATTCGCAGGAGATATAGTGAAATTCTAGGGACAGCGACGACCTTAGAGATGGTCTCCTCTAACTCTCACGTTACAGAGCAGGAAACCCAGAGCCAGAGAAGTGAGAAGGCTTTCCCCAGATCTCAGCCGGTTAATGAGCAGGAACTAACATCTAGACTCTTAATTTTTATGTTTTTCAATTTTATACAAATTGGTTTGCAGCTAATGAATGACAACTCATTAAATGTCTTAATTACATGAATTGTTTTTTGCATAATTTTGAAATTTAAAAATACACAATCCATTCTTCCTAATCTCAAATTATCCATGTGTTGGCATTTGTTTCTGTATCCATATGTTTCCATGCATTCAGCGGATGGTTATTTATAAAGCATTTAGAGTAATGCAGGGAACACAGGGCGCGTCCTCTGCGTCGGCAGCTGTTGTTGGCAGATCTGGGAACCCTGCCACTGTGTGCAATATGAGTACGTTTCGCTGTAATATTTGGGACATACTTATATTATTTGTTGTTCGTCTGACCTTCAGACCTAACTGGGCACCTGTATTTTACCTGGGAACCCAAGGCAGGGGCCAGGATTGCCCCAGCTTGGTCAGGAGACGCCGACCTCAGCCAGTTGCCGGCTGGAGATGGAGGGTCATGAAGCTGTCATCCTGCGACACTGCGGGGAGAGGAACGGAGCAGTGGCGGTGGTGATGGTGGTGGCGCGGGAACAGTTCCCCAGATGTGCAGCTTACTGGTAGCCCTGGCAGCGTCCTTCTCCAGCCGTGCTCCCGGATTCTCTGTCTCTGATAACAAGCAGTGTGGAGGATAATAGGCTGGGAGGCTAAGCATGCTGAGAAAGTCTACCAACTGCCCTTTTCCTGCCCATTTCCACTCTCTGGAAGCACTACCTTAGGTCCAAGATAGATAAATGGAAACCAAATTCAGATACTGAAAAATACGGTGTTGACATGTGTTTGGGGATTGGGCCCTTACTTTTGTTGGTGGTGGTGGTGGTGTTTTTTATGGTTCTGCATCAGTACTTTTCAGTAGACTAACTTCTATAAATTGAGCTTATGCGCCACATATAATAACGGACCCTTAAACTATTACTTTCATTTCAGGAGACCTTTACATAGTTTTCAATTTCAGAATATCTTGTTTGGCTGTACAAAACTGGCATTTGTGTTTTGCTTCAACATGTTGCCCACGTGGTCATCTGGGGGGGTCTTATTTGTCACAATAATTACAGATTAAGGAATAAAGGCAGATTCAGAATTAAGGAGTATGGTGATGGAAGATTTAGTATGCCCCGTTAAAAATCCTGCTCCTTCACACAGTTTAAGAAACACAGAATTTAGATGGGTCCTGCCCAGCAGTGAAATGTGGAAAGAGAAGAAATACCATTGGAAAACCATGGAGAACCTACCCCTGCCCCAGTGCCAACCCTCCTCCCGAGGCGACTCCCCCGAAAGATGGCTCAGCCTGTCCTCACAACCGCATCCCCTCGTCTGAAATGGGTTGTTGAGGCTCCTGGCCCTTAAATACCATGACCTCTATTAGCTTAAAAGCGTGGCCATTGCTCTCTAAGTTTGTTAACTTTAGCTGACGACAACTTTTCAAAGTATTACAAAGTTTTGAGGACCTCAGACTTCCCTTGTGCCAGCTTGTCTCATGTTCCACCGCCTTACAAAAGCGCAGCAATCTTTCCCTATTACGTACTGAGGGGTATCTAATGACACCGTTATTAATAAGCTGAAGCCTGAAGAAGTCCAATGCAAATAGTGCTGGTGTGCATTGTGTTTCTTAATTTATTCAGCTTTCCAGTGGGAAGCCTAAGTGCTTTAAACCAAATCTAATAGGTTTTGGATGTTTCTGGGCCTGTTTTCAGTTTTCCTTTGGTAAGAATAGCTACTAGGTTATACTGAGAATCTGTTTAATAGACTTGACATTGTGGCAGATACTATATATTTATATATTATTTCAGATTCTTAGTTACAGAGGAAGCAGAGGCTCAAAGTGTCAGAACACTTGTCCAGCATCACATGACTGGTAGGTGGCAGAGCCAGGGTTCGGCTCCAGGCCTGACTGGTCCAGAGCTTGTGTTCTTTCCTTCCACCACCTCCCACAAGTGCAGCAACCACACTGACATGTGTCAGAGTTTTCGAGTGAGGACAATTTTTTTTTAAAAAGAAGGATAGCAAGTACTTAGCACTTCAGTTTAATCTCTTGAATTCATTGAAAGCAAATACATAAAAATATAAATGAAAAATAACTGTCAATCCCTGGAGATCGTTTATTATTCAGTCTCTAAAAAGGCATGTTTTAGATTACAACCTAGCTGTCAGAATGTAATTTGTCAGCACCGAACAAGTTACCAGGATAGAAAGAACGCGCTATTATTTTTTTCAAAAATAAGCTTCCCAAATTCCCATTTACACAGAGACATCCAGAAGTTGTCATGGTAACCAGCAAACATTTGCAAAACAAAGTCTGCAAATGTGGGACACAAGTGGAGTGCTTTTTCCTTGCACAGTCTCGCTCAAGCCAGCATTTTAAGGAAAAGTATCCAGATTAGCTTCTTCCTCTCTGCGTATCCAGAGCTCTTAAATAATTTCTGTAAATCTACCAACGTTTTGAATAAGACCTGATTATATTCTGAGGGTAAATTTTTTTTTAAAGTTGAATTGCCGTGCCAAAGAGAATAAATATATTGAGAGCTGAACTGTGTGTGACCCAGTGTCAAAGCCCACGAGCAGCAAGTATGACTTTGTTATCGGAGAAATTGGGGTGTCCTCTCCCCCACCGGGTGCTGGGGGCGGGGTCCTTACAATATCTCAAGGAAAAGAGTTTTCTGAGACTCACACGGGAGGATAAGTGATTTCTATTTGTGTGGAATTACATCCCTGCGTTTCCACAGCCCCGTTCCAGTCTTTCTAGAAGAGTAGCTGGGGTTTCAGGAAAGCTGAAAGCAAAGCCAGTGCCAGGTGTCCCTTCGGTGATGCGGCCGGGTCCCCCTTAGCACCAGGCTCCCTGCAGCCTCAGCCCAGCACTGCCAGGAGGCAGGAGCGAGCCAGCCCGCAGGTCAGGAGCGTGACCCTGTTCAGGGGGTTCAATAGCCCAAATTTTGGACCCTTGCAGTGGCCACACCCATTCTGGCCAATGACCTGTCCACCCCCAGGTGTGACTGACAAGCAAGTACCTTCTCCATGGCAGCCCTACTTACTGTGCCGCGCCTGTCCCCCCTGCCGGTCCCTTCCCCCAGGATCTGCAGGGAACAGCCCACGGTCCCCTGCGGAGTGCAGAGCCGCAGCTTTCTGGCAAAGCTGCCCAAGTGACATGCATATAATGTTTGGTGTTATTAATAACTAGGCTAATTACAATGGCATCCACTTGAGACTTTTTGTCTTACAGTTAAATGTTTCTATCAATTAATCAAGGCTAATTGAACAAGAGAGCCTTTGCTTGATTGTCAGTCCCGCACGGTTCCGTGGCTGGCCCCTTCGCTCGGCCCCGCCCGTGATCATGGCAGTCCGTGCCCAGGTATGGTCAGGGGACAGCCTGCGGTCGAGTGTCCGGTAGGAATCAAAAGACAGTTTCTGGCATCCCATTTCGGATCCGTGGGTTCAGGATCTCTGCAGCGGAGCCCAGGAGTGCATATTTTAGCACTTAAATGTGCTCAGGCTAAAGTTGGGGACAGTTTGGGGTTTTCCATTAAGAAGCTGTTGAAACCCACTCCCAGAGAAGTTTGTGAGCAGGTCTGTGTTCTGCATCCTTGCTAGCACCACTAAATTTGAGAATTTGGCCATATATATATATATATATATATCAGTCTTTTTAATTTGTGTTTTTGATTACCAAATTGTTTTAATTCCTTTTTTACCGCCTGCATTTGTATCTTTGTTTATGCCTCCTATCTGCTTTCCCCCCGGCATGTTGAGTAGGTCTGGTTGACACGCTGACTTTATGAGGACCCGGATTGGGTCTTGTCCACCCTGTAACCATCGCTCCTAGGAACAGAGTCCGATACGTAGCAGCGCTCAGTAAATAATTATTGAAAATTATTGAATGAATGAACATTAAGGATGATAATTTTTTGTCTTTGTCATATATTTAGCAAATACTTTCCCCATCTTATAAATTTATTTTAGTTTTATTTTCTTCATCTGGTCAAATCAGTCTTTTCATTTTGGGGTTTCTGCTTTGGGTATCATGCTTAGACATGCAGCAGTTCACTGAGGAATGATTCCACTTGTTAGAAAGTGTTTTGTTATTTTGAGTTGAGATGTGGTGCCCCGTTGCATCCACCCCATTGTTCCCACCTTGACCTGGGACATGGAAGGGGATGGTCATCGTCAGGTAGGAGTGAATCTTATCAGAAGTTTCTGGAACATGAGGATTTTACCTGAATCTTGAAAAACAAAACAAAACTGTCCTAAGTTAACAAAATCAAGGTTCATTTTGAATCCTCTCTCTAGAAGTAGCCTCCATTGATAAAAGTGCCATTTAAATGTCCATTTTAAGACGCAATAATGTTGCTCGGAGTGGATCACGAGGCTAACTCCAGCCTCTTATACAAGCTGCCGTGGAGGAGAGGAGAGTGTCTGGGGTCCTTCCACCGAAACTTCACAGTAGTGTCTGTTGTGGGTTAAACTGTGTCTCCCTCCCCACCCCCTGCCCCAGCTCATATGCTAAAGTCCTAACCCTGTGCTTCAGAATCTGGCCTTGTTGAGAGACGGGGTCTTGACAGAGGTTATTGAGCTAAAATGAGGTCGTTAGGGTGACTGCTGAACAATACAACTGTGTCCTTGTTAAATGGGGAACCTTAGAGACAGACACTTACATGGGGAAATGCCACGTGAACAGGAAATGGGCATCCAGGAGAAGAGGGGTCCGGGCGGCTCCTTCCCTCAGTCCTCAGAACAAAGAACCAACCTGCCAACACCTCCTTTTTGGACTCCAGTCTTCAGAACTGTGGGATAATCCATTTCAGTTGTTGGAGCCACCCAGTTTGTTGTATTTTATTATGGCAGCCCTAGCAAATTAACACGGTGTCCAAATAACCTAGGTTATAATTCCTTCTATCACAGGTACCTGGTGTAGGCCTTGACCTCAGTTCATCCAGGAGCAATGCTATGCTGTACCTGTTACACAGCATTTGCTATGAAACTGCTTGGAGGGGAGCCTTGGTCAAAAAAGAGTAGTCTGAGCCATTGCTGGGCAAGTCCGGGGGCCCGTGGGGGTGTCTTGCTTTCTTCCCATCTGGCTTCCTTCCCCAAGTGAGCCACCGGGTGAGCTCCTGCAGCCAGTGCCAGCGCCCGCTCTGTGGCTTCCTCTCCCCCTGCCAGGCCGTGGCGAAGGGCACGTGCTTCCGAGAGACCTGCTCTTCTCCCAGCTCCACCCCTCCCAGGGGTGTCCTTAGACACGCCACTTAACCCATCTAAAACACGCTTTCTAACCTGTAAAATGAGCGTAATAACAGCTACCTTGTAGGATTTTAGTAAGAATTAAATTAAATGACACTTGGAAAGACCCTACAGTTCTTAGCTAGCAACTATTTAAAGACAAGACTGTTAACTGGAACATCTCTGTTCTCTCAGTGCCAGGCAACCAGGTGGTCAGTCATTAATTAACTATTTTATTGAATTGACTGGAAGAGAAATCCCTGACAATTTCAGGTGATAAGGCCCAAAATCTCAGGCCCAGAATCGAAAGTACATGAGTATAGAGCACATCACAGATAACTTGGACTCTTAAAAAACTTTGTGAGACTCCAGACCTTTTGGAAAAGTTTACCAATCATGTTTATGGGATTTCTAAATTATTTTTCCAGGAGCCATCCCAGGTCTTCTTACCTACTTCTTGGCCCAAAATAAAAGCACACTAGATTTACCTGAGTTGTGCTGATGTGCTTTGTAAGCTCTCAGAGTGTGCGCGTTCTCAGGCTTTTGGTGTGAGTTGTGTAACCTTGCGGATGTGTAAAGACAGTCAGGAGACAGGGTGTGAGTGGAGCTAGTAGGTTTGTCCAGTTACGGGAACAGCTGTCATTGGACATGTTGTCTGATAACATCAGGGTAATACAGGAAAGAAAGAGTATGTTTACTATTAGGTTGTGTTGGTTAACAACACCAGGCCTCAGTCTCCTTGTGTGGTGTGTGTGAGAAACAAGTATTTGGGTGGGAATTAGTGTTCCAGAATCACATTCCACTACACCATCAGAGGGACGCTGACCACCACATACTCACAGACTTCTCTTTGAAAGGTATATTAGTTGTAAATAATTACTAAGTTTATTCCAAGATTTGTGAACCCAGGAAGAGCAAAATACACAGCAGGCTAAATATTTTTGGCCCTGCTTTTATTATAATATGAATAGCATCTCTTATTATTAGGTCCCAATAGGCAGCTAGAAGCCTTAGCAGAAGATGTGTTAACAACTATAACCTCTTCTTCTTGTCTATTGTATATCCTTACCAGAAGGAAACAGACTTAAACTTTGAGCACATGCTATATGCCAGGCATTTCTCTTTTTTACATTTTACATATGAGAAATACACATTTTCAAATGGTGATTCTGTGTTATAACATAGTTTGCATTCTGCTCTCATGTAATTTGATTTGTGCTATTGCATGAACCATCAGTTTTGAGATCTAAAACATTTATTAAATAAGTGAAGTGGCATGGTATAGTCATTATTAGAATGTTCAAATGTACATACCCTATGTACATGATTACAGAAACATAATCCTTTTGGCTGTAAAAACTTAGCTCTGGAGTTCCTTCTGATCTTTAAAATTCTCATTTCTGATTAAACATAGCAGAAGAAAGTAATTTTTACTCTACTCCCTATTATTGAAATTCACCAACAAGAGCAACAAAATGTGAAAAAAAGAGGGGAATGAAAGTCATCTTCAGAGAAACAAGGAAGCAGGCATAACCTCAAGCCAAGAGGAAACCTGCCAAATACTATGAAATTTGAATTATGGCGAGGGAGGGTGCTGAGAGCCAACACATATATTCTCCAACCTCAGGCAGGATACTGTTTCCCCTTTAAGAAAGGGTCACAATTTTCAAACGCAAATCTGATGATCTTTTGGTTAGAGTGATGAGATCTAAGAACATAGGCCAGTATGGGGGAGGTGTTGTACAGATATTTATTCTACACTATAAAAGGTGCATCCAAAGAAGAAATGTTAAAGACAGGCCTTTCTGCGGTCAGTGTTCTAGGCTCATTGCCAAGAAAGATGGCCTTTTTGGGTGGGGTTCAGTGAGTTTGTGACTTATGGGGTTTTACCATAACAGGCCTCTTAGTGCAAAAAAATTGAGGAAAGTATATGCTGTTAAGGCTAAGGACATAGCAGATAGGAAAAGTAGCTTAATTTTGAATATTTCCTCACCCATCCCCAAGACCACTCGTTAGAGAAAAGATAGGCATGTTGAAAGATAAAATTATCAGAAAGAAAACAGCTAAGGCCTATCCATGTATATGGAGTGTGTGGTGGAGAGGAGAGAGGGGACTAAGGTATGCATACAAGGGTGGGAAAAAGCAGGTTTACAGTTGTTCATATGGAAAATAATACAATAATTAATAAATAATAGTACAAGAATATACTGTTTCGTGTACTCACAACTGTAAACCTACTTTTGCCAACCCCTGTATTTTGAGACAGAGGATTTGTTCTTCATAATCTCAGATGTTACCTAAGTTCATTCTTTGTTGTTGTTTTGTTTTAAAAAAATGAAGCTAAAAAATGTAGGAAGGGTCAAAGAAAAGATTACAAGACAAGAGAAGAAGATAAAAAGAAAACTTGCGGAACTCTTAAAACAAATGAAAGAGGAAAAGAAAGTTATAGAGATGAAAGTGCCATTAGAAGAAGAGGAGGGAGAGAAGGAGGGGGGGAAAGGAGAGGAAGAAATGTGGCTGAAAAATAACTAAGGATAAAGAAAGTAATGAGGAAAGTGACACTGAGAAAGACAAAGGAGAACCTAATTATACATAATTAGAAATCCTGAATAAAAGAAAGGGAACAGGAAAAGCACAGGGAGAGAGGGAAGGAGGGGGAAGAGAGAGAGGAAGAGAGAGGTATCCTGAACTTTGGAAAGACTTGAATCTGCAGATGAAAAAGGCACACTGTGTCCAACAAAAAACTGAAAGAGCTCAAATCCAAGAGAAAATCTATTAAAGTTACTTAATTCCAAAGCTAAAGAATGAATCTTCTAGCTATCAAGTCAGAAAATGCAAGCCAATTGTGAGGGAAAATGAAAGAGATTGTTCTCAGGCTTTTCCATAGTAGCAAAATGGAAGCAATTCTGAAGCAAGGATGTTGTGTCCCAATAATTTTATACCCAACTAAGTTATCAATCTGTTCTTAAAAATACAAAAACATCAGAGAAATACTTTTAAGCATGCGTGAATTCAGAAAGAAAATGAACTGAGGGATTCTTTTTAAAAAATGCTTGACAGTGAAGTCTAACCAACTACAAGGTAAATCAAAATAAAGAGCTTGGGAACTGAGAAGCATTCTGGAAGGAGTGGTGAGAAACATACAATTTAATGTAATGTTAGACATAAAAAGAAACAGCTATGTAAAGTGAATATTATAAATCTCAAAAATATAAAAGGAATAGTAAATCTAACAAAAATTTAGAGTTAGAAAGGAGAGAAGAGAGTGGTGTTATATGGAGTTATAAGTGGGCTAATTTCCTTATATTTCAAAGCAAGAAATGAATAGATACTATCTAAATGTTGACCATATTATGTCAATCCAGGTCCCTTAATGTTTTCCATGAGTATTTCTTAATTCTAAAGAAATAGTTTTAGAAAAAAGATACACATATCTTACCATGGGTGGAGGATAACATTTATTTAAAGCTCACCAATTTCTTCAGAGTCATTTGTTTCTTTTTATATCTATTAAATTCAAATAAAATTTGATTTAATAATTTTCAAATATGTGCAATATGCTTTTGTTTTGGTAAAAGTACTTCTGTTTTTCTATTTGTATGCATGTATAAAGAAATGTCTAAAAAATTTTTATCAAACATTAACATTGTTATTTTGATTGGGAGATTTCTACTTTCATCTTTGCTCCTTTTGTGTTGTTTGGATTTTTAAAATAAGCGTGGTAGAAATTACCAGTGCTCACCAAAACTTCTAGTTTATTCCTTCTCACACATGCTTCCTTGAGGACAGTTCATGTGACTTGCACTAGCCAATGAAGTGTGAGTGAATGTGAGATGTTACTTTTGCATTGAAGCTTTTAGGAACTAATGTGAGGTTCTCCTTGATCTCTTCCCCTTTTGTGGCAAACCCTGAAGCTTTATGTTGAGATGGTGGCCTCACAAGGTTGTGGCACCTCCCCCAGCCTTGCTGGCTTAGTGTCAAGAATATGGAGCAGAGCCACCATTAAATCATATTGGACAAACAACGTGAGCAAGAAAGAAACCTTTGGGATTTTAAGCCACTGAGATTAGGGTGCTATGTGTTAATTTGCTACCACAATGTAACTTGGTCTATCTTGATGAATATAATGTGTGTGTCATTTACAGTAATTCATTGTTCCTCATAAAATTCAAATGTGGCATGGCTTTTTTAGTAAGAAAACAATGTTTATGTTAGTGCTATCTCATCTATTTTTCCAATGGGTCTGAAGCAACTTATAGTGTTAAAACATATAAATCTGGACAAAAATGTCAAGGATAACAAATTTTTAAAAAGGTAAACTTTAAAAGAAGATAGATGGATATAATAGACAACTGGAATGAGTTAATTATTGCCATTAATGACAGATTTTAACTCTGATTTTTGGGGCAGATAAGTAAAAACAAGGGAAACATTTAGGCATTTTGAATGACAGTTCTCCTTGTTCAGAGCAAGCTTACATGTATTGAACTGTAGGTAAAATATATGCAAGGATCCTGTGTGGCAAAATGGGCAATGTCATGCCTGTGACTTTGAAAGAAATACAAAACTTTACACTTCTATCGGTCTTGTATAATATCTGAGAGCATTATATTAAATATAGTGTATTTAATTAAGTGTATTAGTCAGGTTCCAACCAGGAAAGCAAGTCACTGTATTTAAAACAAGAAAATCAATGCATGGGAGATCCAAGATGGTGGCAGATTAAGTGGAAGCTACATTGACACTCTCCTAAGACCAAACTGGAATTAAAACTAAAATACAGAAAAACCATCCTGAATAATCAACTGCAACTGCAGACGAGCTGGGGAGCACCCTCATAACCAAGGAGGAAAAGTGGAGACCACATAGAGACTGGTAGGAAGTGCAGAGGCGAGAGAGGGCTGGCTGGGCTCCCAAAGGCAGCAGCTGAAGGTCCTGAGGGATAGCTCAGCTGTGGGGGATTCCCACTGAGGACTCTGGGGCCTAAACCCCAGGCTGGGCTTCCCAGCCAAGAGCACCAGCACTGAGAAAGGTGCCCACATAACATCTGGCTGTGAAAAGCAGCAGATTTTCTATCTGCCAGGGAGAAACATCTAGAAATGCAGGCACCCTCTTAAAGAGCCAACACACAAAGTTTTGTGTGCAGCCACTCACCTTGAGCTCCTGCAGAGGGAGGGCAGAGTGGACTAGAGCTGTGTGAGGAAAATCCAAGGGGGGCTGGGTAGGGGGACAGATCTCAGAGAGCATCCATCTGGACCTTGGTGCTGAGTCACTCCCCCATACGGCAGAGGACAATTTCTCAGGCAGACATTTACCTTCCAAAAAGCTTTTGCCTGGGGCAGGTCAGGGGGAGCAATTGTCCCACCCTGTTGGAAAACTTCTGGCCCCAACCCCTGGAATTTCTACAGCCTGAAGCTCCTTAAAAGACTGATTAACAGCCTCTGGGTACTTTGAGTCTTTGCCTGATTTGCTTCTGGACCCAGGGCTTGGAAAAGCAGACCTTGGTGCACATCTTGATCCTGTCCAAACACACCCAGCCCCAGCAGAGGAAACCAGAAGCTGTGGAGTGCGGAAAACTTCAAACAGGTTACTCAAGGCCAGTCACAAACAGCATCTGACATTGGCCTGCACGAGAGACCATCCAAAACACTAGGAGTCCTAGCAGATTTACCTAATACATAGAAATAAATCCAAACAGGCAGCCAAAATGGAGAGACAAAAAAACAAGCCCCAGATAAAAGAACAAAAGAATTCTCCAGAAGAAGAGTTAAATGAAATGGAGATAAGCAATGTATCAGATGTAGAGTTCAGAATACTGATCATAAACATGCTCAACAGCATGAAAAAATATATAGAAACTAAGAAGGAAATTAGGAATGACATAGTAGAAATGAAAAAAAATGGGAAGGAATGAAGAGCAGATTAGGAGAAGATGAGGGTGAGGATTGGATCAGAAAATTATAAGACAAGATAGAAAAAAGTCACTCAATCAGAGAATCAAAAAGAAAAAACAATTAAAAAACAGGAGGACAGTTTAAGGGAGCTGTGGGACAACATGAATGTAACAATATTCACATCATAGGAGTGTCAGAAGAGGCCAAAAGTAAACAAGGGTTAGAGAACCTGTTTGACGAAATTATGGCAGAAAACTTCCTTAACCTGATCAAGGAAAAAGTCACACAAATTCAGGAGGCACAGAGAGTCCCAAGCAAGAAGAACCCAAAGAGGCCCACTCCCAGACACATCATAATGAAAATGCCAAAAATTCAAGACAGAGAGAATATTAAAGGCAGCAAGAGAAAAGCAATCTGTTACCTACAAAAGAGCTCCCATAAGGCTGTCAGCTGATTTCTCATCAGAAACTCTACAGGCCAGAAGGAAATGGCATGAAGTATTTATCCAGCAAGGCTATCATTCAGAATAGATGGTGAAATAAAGAGCTTTCCAGACAAAAAAGGGCTAAAGGAATTTATCACCACCAAACCAGCATTGCAAGAAATGTTGTAATAAGAAGTTGAAATAGAATGAGAAACAGAGGCATAAAGAAATAAACTGGCAATAGATAGGTACCTATCAATAATAACCTGACATATAAATGAATTAAATGTCCAAGCAAAAGACATAGGGTAGATATGAATGGGTAAGAAAACAACACCCAAATATATGCTGTCTACAAGAGACCCACCTCAGAACAAAAGACTCACACAGGCTGAAAACAAACAAAAAAGCTTCTGGAGGACTTTAAAGGAGAGATCAACTGGAATATAACCATAATAGGGGACTTTTAACACCCTACTGACTTTACCAGATAGAACTTTCTGACAAAAAATCAATAAGGAAACAGTGACTTTAAATGACACACTAGATCAGATGGATTTAATTGACATTTACAGAACATTCCACCCCAAAGCTGCGGAACAGGAATTCTCCTCAAATGCACATGGGACATTCTCAAAGATAGACCACATGTTAGGACACAAGACAAGTCTCTACTAGTTCAAGAAGATTGAAATCATATCAAGCATCTTCTCAGACATTTACACCATGGAATACTATGCAGCTGTGAAAATGAAGGATCCCTTACCCTTTGAGACAGCATGGTGGGACCTGGACAGTATTATGCTAAGCGAAATAAGCCAGGCAGGGGAAGACAAGTATCCCATGATCTCACTCGTATGTGGAATCTAATGAACAAGATAGCCCGGCTGGGCGTGGCTCAGCGGTTGAGCGTGGACCTAGGATCCAGGAGATGGGGGTTCGATTCCTGGTCAGGGCACATGCCCGGGTTGTGGGCTCTATCAATGACTCTCTCATCATTGATGTTTCTATCTCTCTCTCTCCCTCTCTTTTCCTCTCTCTGAAATAAATAAAGATGTTAAAAAAACACACCTACTAATGAACAAAATAAACCAATGAACAAAATAGATACAGAGACATAAAAGCATGAAACAGACTGAGGAACCTCAGAGGGAAGGTGGGGGTGGGTGGGTGGGGAGAGATTAACATAAGAATTTATATGCATATATGCATAGCCCATGGACACAGACAAGAGTGATGTGAGGGCCTGGGGGGAGGAGTACAGGGGGGAGGGGATCAATGGGGAGAAAAGGGGGACATTTAAAATACTTTCAACAATAAAAATAAATTTAAAAGAAAAGAGAAAAGAAAATCAACATGGGTAGTTTTGTCTCATGGGTGATGGGAGAATCTGAGAAGCCAGACAGGACGCTGATACAGCGCAAAGGTTACCAACAACAGGAAGCCACTGTGCCAGGCAGGTCTCAGCTAGTAGGAGCCACTGGCAGGAGATGGGGGGGTGCAGAAGAGGAAAGCAGAGTATTTCTCCCTCTCCCTGTCTTCCCAGTTGGATGTATGCTAACAGGGGTCTTGGGGAAATTCTGCCTTTAGAGCTCAGCATCTCTGTGGTGTAGAGCAAAGGAGAGGAAAAGAAACTGAGAACTCAGATCAATTGCTTTTAGCTTATCTTACAAATCAGGAATATACATGTAGGAAGCTGGCAGGAAATCAATTGTGGGTATAGTTTTAAGCACAGAAGCTATTTTTATAGTATTTCCTGCTGATATTTTTATTTTTGGGCAGCTGACTTTTGTATCTATTCCTTGTATTGGTGTCAAACCAGGAGAGAGGAGACAGGGGTCTTATCAGCCACCAAAAACCTTCAACAAGTAACTTGATCATGTTTCGGGTTTGCCATTTGGAGTCTTGCCAGTTCTAACAGCAAGGAATTTTTGTGGCCACAGAGAGAACTGTGAATTTTCAAACTGTGGAGAAAATAGTGTGGGCCTATAAAACGGAGTGAAATGTTAAGGCGAGTACCAGGCATCTGTGCTTCCAGAGTTCTTCCTTCAGCATCTCTGCTGTTGAGTGACATGGTGCCCAAGTCCGTGCCTGTTGCTGATCTTGACATTCAAACTCAGAGATCGTGGTGAGAGCTATTACCATCCATTTGACAGAATCAACTTCTTTCATAAGAATAAAAGTTTTAAAATGTATACCTGAATTTTGCTTGGTGTCTATACACAGGATAGTAAAGAGTATTTTCAGTTTACCTATAATCTGAAAGTAATTAGTATGTGTTTTTTTAAAAAGGCTTTTCCTTAAAGACAGCTTACGTGAACTGCTGTAAGTTCCTGAGAAGATCATTAGACTTTTTAGCCCCATAATAGCTCTGTTCCAGTGATGTGTGTGGTCAGACTTGGAAACTGTTAAGCCAGACTGAATTTTAAAAGGAAGAGAAAAGGGGAAAAAAGTTAAATTCAATTTAAAAAGGGAAAATAGATATGCTAGGCAGCTGGGTTAGTTACTGCCATTGAGCACTAAACTTAGCCATGATCGTTCTTGCAGTCAGGCATAAAGGGGGTGGGGGGGACTATCTGGGATCATGGAGTTTCTGTCGTTCAGAGACCAATTCTTTATGCTGATGATGCGATGACATCCAGTTCCAGGATGACAGACGGGTGATAACATAACTCTGATTGGAGATAGAGGTAAAATTCCTTTACAGTTGGCCATATGTGCCAGCTTTGGCATGCTTAGATTTTCTATATAAATGTGTTTGACTTTGGTTTTTCCCAGATCCTGGAGAAACAGCCCACAGGGAAGCAATCTTCTGAGTTCTGACATCAGCAGAAGAGCCATCACTAACTCTGACATTCAGTGTTCCCAAAATTATTGTCAGCTAATCAGTCTTTGAGGACGTAAAAATAAAAAAATCCATCAAACTGATTCCAGACTTATTAGGAGATATATAGCATAATAAACGATAGTAGGATGTCCTTAATCGAAAGGTGAATCATAATTGCTAGAACATTCTTGCTATACATTCCAGATTGCTCCAAAGCTTACTGTTATTTATTTATCTTTATTGTTAAAAATATTACAGATGTCCCCTTTTCCCCCATTACCCCCCCCCCCCCCCCCCCCCCCCCCCGGCCTTCACCACACTGTTGTCTGTGACCATGGGTTATGCATAAATGCATGTAAGCTCTTTGGTTAATCTCTCCCCACCCACCCACCCACCCACCCCCGACTTCCCTCTGAGATTCATCAGTCTGTTCTTCTAAATTTTAAACAGAATCATGTGCCTGGTCTATTTTTCTCTTTTACAAACTACTTTGACAACATGCTAGAAATCCTTCAGCCAGGGAAAATGATTTCGATTACTTGTTTAACAGCCTGGTGTCTTGTACAGAGGCAAGTCAGAAAGGGAGATGAGCAGCTTAGGATCACTGATTTCAACAGAGGGCTATCTCACTGGCGGCATTTTGCTGCTAGACAGCGTTCTGAAACCATCTCAAAGAGACCAAGGCAGGTGTTCCTAGGGCCGCAGGCTAGACCAGCAGGTCTGCCAGGCCCCGCTGTTCAGGCTGAGTCAGAGAACGTGAGGCACAGCCCACTTACTGTGCGAAGAGCTAGACAGGGAATTATTTATCCAGTGTGGGGAGGCCTAGGTAATCCTGAGTTGAGCGCGAGTTTTTACCTGAACGGCTAGGATATCAGCCTGGAGAACACATGGAGGTCTGTACTTTGAGTCTTCCATTCGGGTCGAGCAGATGAGGTGACCAGGCCAGCTGGGACAGGCAGGCTGGAGAGGGCGATCGGAGTGGAGAACTGGGTGGACAGCTGGGCTCTGGACTCTGGCTGCTGCTGCTGGACTTGGCTGGTTTCCTTTAAAGGGTCTCAAGTGTATACGTTGTGTGCTCCTGTTCAGGCTAAGAGATTTTCTTAGCCTAACCTGTTCTAGATTAGTGGAAATTCTTGTGGAGATATTTCACTCTGAAATAGCAGTGATTAAAAAAAAAGACTTTGGTATATAAGAATAGAATATAAGGTAAAGTTATGGCAAGAAATAAACAAGTATTTAAAAGATCCTAGAATATCTTATATTATAAAGAGAGTATGTAGCTCACTGAAGGCTGTATTAAAGATAATCATTTTTGAAGTTCCTGAAAACATGTGAGATTAAAAGTAGAAAAATTGTTACAAAAATCATGAGTACATTATGTAGACACAAAAACCATATTTTACTTATCAATTCCTGGCTCTGCAATCAAATTTCCAATCTTGAAGATGGTCACCCCCCTACACACAGCATCATGGATATTTTAAAAAGTGAAAATTTTAAATGGATCCTAGTTGAATGGCCAATAAAATCATAGAATATGAGGGTTGGCTGTTGTGCATCTGCGGAACCCCAAAGGGAGGAGGAATGAACGGCCTTTGGAAATGGTTATTAGTCTTACCCAATCCTATTGTTATCCTGTTTCTTTTTAAATTTCTGTTTTAGCCTAGGAGTGCTTCCTGCTCAGTAGAAAATGGTTTTGTCCTATGAAATGTGAGACTTTTTACCATATAAAATAGCTTCTGAGAGTGGAAGCCCCGCCCATGGGCCAATGGCCTGAAGGGCTGTGGGAGTAGCTTTAGCCTTAAGTACAAGCTTGTGCTGTTTCCTCAGTTTAACTGTGTATTATGAAAAGTATTACCACTGTACAGCCACACTGCTCCTCCAAGCCCCTTCTGTGTAGCTAGTTTGAAGCCACCATAGTCTGCGAGGGTCGTTATTGAGTCACCTTTTATAGTCTGCACCACTCTCTGCATTGCACGGAGTGGGCTGGCCTCCGCTCACTCACTTGTAGCCCAGTGGATCACACCATCATGGCCAACTGTAGCAAACTGTCCATTACAATGACCTTTTAAAAATTGATGGACATTTAAAAATCCATTTGGAACAATCCATTCTTTTGACTTTTCTAGAGTTTGGATATTAATGGTCCTCTACTCTGTGCACATATGTCAAAGGGCCTTTCTGAACATAATATCTAATGCCAACTGAGAAGAGTCCAAGGGAATTCACGAAGATAAATAAATTTCGAGTAGGATTATTTTGGGAGGAGGAAGAGGGCATTCCTTCCCAGTAAGCAATACTAGGCAATATTTGACCAGAAAGAGGGCATTCTGCGCAAGATAAAGGGTAGTTGAAGACATGGAGGGCAGTGGTTAAGCGCTCTGGTATTAGGCACAAAGAATAGTTGAAGTCCAAGGTAGGTTAGAGAGGTTTCAGTCAATCCAGCTGTTTGAAACAATTGTAATTTTTAGACTCAAATGAATTATATTCCATGCACTCAAAGAGCCCGCAGATGCAGGCTCCGAATTATTTGCAGATTTTTAGAAATTACAAAACATGCCATAGAGTCTAGAAAACTAGAAATGAGCAAGAGCCAACACTTTAACACATATATTTGAACACTGTTGTTATGTTACGTTATGTTATGTTTTATGTTATGTTGTTATGTTATGTTGTTATATTTTCATGTTATGTTATGTTATGTTATGTTGTTATGTTATGATGTTATGCTAGGGTTACAGTGATGAAGAAGACTCAGCCCCTGCCCTCGAGGAGCTCGGAGCCCTGGCGGGAGGAGGAAGTGGGGGAGCTTTGTAGAGGAGGTGACCTTCAGATGGACCCTGAGTGAGAAGTAAAGGACTTTGCTGCACTGGAGATGAGAAAGGGGAAAGACTAACTTGCATTGACCATAGACTGCAGATATGACGAATCTACAAGGGACCCAGTGAGCCTAGGTTTTTAGATTTCTGCCCCATAAATAAAAGTCACCTATTCTCAACTTTCCAAAAAAGTAAACACATTTGGAAAGGACAAGTTAATTTTATTGATACTAAGCCCTAAGAAAGAGATCTGAAAAACAGGTTATTAAATAATAGCCAATAAGCAATTAGGAAAGAGTCAGCATATTAATTGATTCATTGAAACTAATTTCATTCACTTTTCTGATAGGGTTATAAAAATTCACAGGTCAAGTGAATTCATTTTATTTCACGAAGTCTCCCAAAATACCCTCAGGGACACAAAGAGGAGCTGAAGGTACACAAAAGTATTTGGATTAAATCCAATTTGAAAACACCCATAACTGTCACCTAGCAGAGTGGAGAGCGGTGGTGTCCTGACGGAATGTCGTTTGCCCTCCTTGGTGTCCCGCACGTCATCTGGGTGAAACTACACAAGATACGTTCACTCATTCATAGCACTAAATTGAAAACAGATCAAGATCTGGGATTATACCAACGGATTGTAATGTTGGGGTGAAAATTCGTCAAACGCAGTCATCAAATGTGTGTGTGTGCGTGTTTTCCACAGAAATCCCATAGCATGGGTAAAAGGCTGGGCAAATGTGGGATAATGCTTCAGGTGCTGTTTACTGGCAGCACCGGGTTTAGATGGCCCAGATTCCAGTGTCTTCTGTGGTTAGGACACTTTTGAAAGGATGTATTCAATTCAGAGTGTGAAAGTGCCACATTTAAAAAAGAGTTTGATAAACAGTTGCATAAGCCAGTAGAAGAAACTAGAGCTGTTTAGTCTTAGGGAGCATGTCAGTCTAACCCCAGGATATAGGTTGGATTGACATAATCAAGTAAGTCTTTTAAAAGTAGTCCTCTGCCTGCAAGGTGGAGAGCAACTGAAGGAGACCAGAGTCGAGATGCGGAGACTATAAGAGAACGTAGTAACCCAGGTGAAAGGTAAAGGACATTTAGGGACGGACAGAAGTGGAGGTAAATCCAACAGGAATAGGACAGATTGGGTACCCGTTCGTGGGACACAGGCTGAGGGGAAGCGATGGGTTTGCTTTGGGGAAATATTTCGGTCCAGATGTTGGTAAGGCATTTTAGTGACAGTCACCAGTCAAGCTCCTAGGCATTCTAACCTGGAGAACAGAAAAATTGTCGTTGGAAGTAAGGATATGGAGGCACCTGAATAGAGTGACTATCAACAGTGATGGACATTTATATGCCCTTTTCAGTTCATGGGCCACTTCAGCGCTCAGTAACTCAGTTGCTATTTAGTACAGTTATTTGCAGCGAAGAAGTCTCATTATGGCATTACAAAGCTATGAAAACTGAAGTTACTTTCTGTAAATTTGCTTAAGATTTCAACACTAGTAAGTGATGGAACCAGATTTAACATGAGGTCATTCAGTACCAAATGCCAAGGGTGTTTTTTTTTCCTTTTTTTAAAAAAATTAAATTATACTTGACATACAATATTATATTAGTTTCGGATGTACAGCATAGCAACTCAACATTTATCTACCTTACCAAGTGATCACCATGAGTCTCGCACTCTCTGTCACCATGCAGAGTTGTTATGATATTGCTGACATTCCCTGGGCATTACATTCCATACTTGTGGCTTATTTTATAACTGAGAGTTTATACTTCTAAATCCCCTTTCCCTTTCGGTCCACCCCCCCTCCCTTTTGGTGATCATCAGTTTGTTACCTCTGTCTGAGTTTGTTTCTGTTTCATTTTATTAATTTGTTTTGTTTTTTAGAATTCACACAGAAGTGAAATCATACAGCGTTGGTCTTTGCCTGATTTATTCTATAGGATGATACGCTCCAGGTTCATCCGTGTTGTCCCAAATGACAAGATTTCCTTTTTTATGGCTGAGTAGTATTCCATTGCATCTATATTTTTCCTTTATCCAGTCATCTATCGATAAACACTTGGGTTGCTTCCATATCTTGGCCGTTTAAACAGTGAAAATCAAAAGCCCAAAGAGGAGCCACACACGCCTGCCAGAACGGCCGCCGTCCACAGTGCAGCACAGGGCACGTGTCGGCGAGGACGCGGGCAACGGGGACACTCGCACTCTGTTGGGCTGTCAACTAGTCCAGCCACCGTGGAAAGCAATACTGCGGAGGTTCCTCAGAAATGAAATAGGACTACACATAACCCAGCAACTCCTCTTCTGGGTATTTATCCGAAGGAAACAAAAGCACTCATTTGAAAAGCTGTACGCACCCCCATGTTCATTGCAAATACTGAGATTTTTGGTGTGTGATTTTTTAACTCCACTAAGGGCCTATCCGGTGAGAATTGGAACAACAGAAGGAAGAGTTCCCCAAGGAAAGAAACGTGTTGACCGTAGCTTGGAGCATGTCTATTTTAGGGGCCGGAGAGAAAAGGGCCCAGTAAAGGGAAAGGGGACAGAAGACTGCTGGGGTGTTTGACTCTGGACAGCAGGGAGTAGGGGCGGAGAGCTCCCGGGGTGGGGGGGGGGAGTGTGGCCTGCTTAGGTGTTGGGGTGCTTGGGGGGCTCGGGATGCTCGGTGCTAGGTTTGCCTTTTTCTCACCACTGCCTCTCATTTTACACATTTTGTCTTTAGCACTTGAGCTATATTGTAGATTCCTTGAGGGCAAGGTCCCCATCTTATTTTCCCTCGGGTCTCTGCACTGCCTAACACAGAGCTGTACACATGGACTGACATGAAATGCGAAAGCTCCCTGCGTGGGGAAGATTAATCATCACTCGAATTTTTCCAAAGGCACAGTCTCTAGTGCCAAGAGCACATTTGTTTAAAATGTGCGCTGAAATTTGAATGAATCTGCCTAAATGGTGCCATCTGTTCTTAGGCAGTTTCAGAAATGCTTTAATACAATTTTACCTTTAAAAGGACAAGCGCCCATGAGACATCAAGACGTCCTTAAATAAACACAGGGCAGACACCCACACATTCAATCATACTTAAACGGCTACACGTAAAGAATGTTTTCTGAGGTTTAAGAAAATTTTAGCTAAGAGGACACCAACTCCTACTTCATGCAGAAAATATTTATGAGAAGTTACAAAATTGTAGACATGGACTCCTACAGCATATCCCGGCATTTTAATTACAGACTCCAGAAAGACAATGTAATTGATGTGAAGCTCACGTTGCTTTGAAATGGGTACACTCTCCCAGTGTTCACTAATGGCCTGCATTTTACTGCGACTTCAGGATATCAGTTGAGAAGCCGAAGGCAGCTGTTGGGGGCAGGCACTATGGTTTTCGTTTATATCGATCGTCAACTTGACTTTCATTACAGTGCTGTAGGATTTATTGTCGTGTGAATGTAACAGTGAAATGAAACCCATGTTTAAGTTCTGCAAATAACTTACAGTCACTTCCAAAACACCTCAACTTAGGTTCTAAATTTGAGTTTGCGGTTTTACATGCACAGTTATTTGCTGATCCACTTTAGCAAAATCACACACTGGCCAGGCCGGGTATAATTATTGTGGCAACAAGTAATGGGTCAAATTTTCAGCCTATTTAACTCACTAGCTACATCATCATCACCAAAACTATGCCAGTATTTTGACATATGTGCATTTTGCTCATTGGCGTAAGTCACTGATAGTGTGTATCGAGAATGTATATTTACAGACACAATTTCTGGTTGAAAGAGCATCTAAGCATGTTAACCTAGCTGCACACATGTGCATCCATATGGAGAGTCTTTGGTTAAATTCCATTCTGCAAAAGTGGAGCTCTGAAAACTCATATGAACATTCATCTGGGATATTTTTAGATAATTTTATTTTTAGATGATTTTGGGTATCAGAATTTGCTTAAGATAATTTTTTTTATCTTTATTGTTGAAAGTATTACAGATGATGCCCCTCTTTTCCCCCCACTGCCCCCCTCCACCCGGATCCCGCCCCCCCAGGCCTCCCTCACCCTGTTGTCTGTGTCCATGGGTTATGCATATATGCATATAAGTTCTTTAATCTCTTCCCGCCCCCGTCCCCCCTTCCCTCTGAGATTCGTCAGTCTATTTCATGTTTCCATGCCTCTGGTTCTATTTTATTCAGTAATTTTTTTCATTAGATTCCTTGTTCATTTATTTTGATTTTAGATTCAAATGTTGATAGCAATGTATTTATTGCCATTTTACTGTTCATATTTTTTTATCTTTTTTCTTCTTCTTCTTAAAGAAGACCCTTCAACATTTCATGTAATACTGGTCTGGTGGTGATAAACTCCTTTAGCTTTTCCTTGTCTGGGAAGCTCTTTATCTGACCTTCAGCTCTAAATGATAGCTTTGCTGGGTAGAGTGATCTTGGTTGTAGGTTCTTGCTTTTCATCACTTTGAATATTTCGTGCCAGTCCCTGCAGAGTTTCTGTTGAGAAATCAGTTGACAGTCTCATGGGTGCTCCCTTGTAGGTAACTAATTGCTTTTCTCTTGCTGCTTTTAAGATTCTCTTTGTCTTTAACCTTTGGCATTTTAATTATGATGTGTCTTGGTGTGGGTCTCTTTGGGTTTCTCTTGTTTGGGACTCTGCACTTCCTGGACTTATAATTCTTTTTCTTTTACCAGATATGGGAAGTAACTCATACGAACATTCATTTGGTATATTTTTAGATGTTTTTGGATATCAGAATTTTGCTTCCAATAATTTTTAAATAAAAGTAGTATAAAGTTGAAGTCCCCTTGTCAGCTTTTCACTTCTGCCCCTCACAAAGGCAACCACTATCAACTTGCCATACCCTTCCAGTCCGTATCATCTTTTCCATCACCATTTATCCCCTCTATGTCCGTGCCTACCTCCACCTCCCCGCCAAGTCACCATACTGTTGTGCATGTCCATGAGTGGTCTCTCTCTCTCTCTTCTTCCATTTTTGCTCAATCCCTCTACCCCTCCCCACATTCCCTCTCCCACCAGAGCTGTCAGTCTGCTCACTATCTGTGAGTCTGTCTCTATTTTGCTTGGTAGTTCAGTTTGTTCATTAAATTCCACATATGAGTGAAATCATATGGTACTTGTCTTTCTCTGACTGGCTTATTTCACTTAGCACAATGTTCTCCATGTCCATCCATGCCATCTCAAAGGGTAAAATTTTCTTCCATTTTATGTTAGAGTAATATTCTATTCTATATTCGTACCACAGCTTTTATATCCACTCATTTACTGATGGGCACTTGGGCTGCTTCCAAACCTTGGCTACTGTAAATAATGCCCCAATGAACACAGGGGTACATGTATTCTTTCAAATTACTGTTTCAGGTTCCTTCAGATAAATTCCAAGAAGTGGGATCACTGGGTCTAAGGCAGCTCCATTTTTAATTTTTTGAGGAAACTCCATACTGTTTTCCACAGTGGCTGCACCAACCTGCATTCCCACCAACAATGCACAAGGGTTCCCTTTTCTCCATATTTTTATTTTTTTAATGACCTAAGTTATAGCACCATGGATAAATATTTCTAGATCACATATTACATTTTTAATTATATAGGATCTGTCATAGCATTTATATCACTTTTTAGCTTGCTATTTTTCCTCAGCCTTCTATTTTAGAAATTAATCTAGGTCAATCTATCCAAAAGTTGCTTCATTTTAATGTCTCTGTGGTTTGAATTATCCCAGTTTATTCATCTTTTAAACCAGAGATGTCCCCCCTCTTTCTCTGTCCTGGTGTATCTGTCCCAGATTTCTCTTAGGAAATATACCTAGTAGTCTATTTATGGGTTGTGGATTATAAGCCTTTGCAACTTTACCACGTATTATCAAATTGCTCTCAAAAGAGGTTCTTAATTTATATTCCCACCAGCAGCATTAAAAGTTACCATTTATTTATATTCTTACAAACACTTTTGTTAAACTTTAGTTTTAAAGTTTTTTGCCAGTATGATGGATATGAATGAAATAGTTTATTGTTACATCTCTAATTATTTTGGCCTAATTATTTGTGAGTTTAAACATTTTAAAAAATACTTATTGACCATTTTCAGGTTTATGCTTTATGGGTTGCTTGTTCAAATCCTTTGCTCGTTTTTCTCTGAGGCTTTGTCTTTTTTCTTATTGATTTGTGGGAGTTATTTATTTCCAATATTAATCTTTTGTCGGCCATATTGTTAGGGGCAGAGATGATGATCGTGCCCTTTTGACGGTGATTGCTAGCTATAGTTATAAGAAATATTGCCTGGCTGGGCATGGCTCAGCGGTTGAGCACCGACCTAGGATCCAGGAGATTGGGGTTCGATTCCCAGTCAGGGCACATGCCCGGGTTGTGGAATCCATCCCCAGTAGGGGCCGTGCAGGAGGCAGCGGATCAATGACTCTCTCATCACTGATGTTTCTCTCTCTCTCCCTCTCCCTTCCTCTCTCTGAAATCAATAAAGACATTTAAAAAAAAAAAAAGAAATATTAATCATGTTCTGTTAACTGTGATTGTTCTGTTCGAATTAGAAAAAGCACTTTCTAACCTGGCTGGGAGCTGTACTCCCCGGGACATGGGAATTACCCTTGGAATGCGGTCCCGTCTCCTTTTCAGAGAACCACATATCATCATGGAAAGATTAATCGCCATGTTCCCCAAACAGTGGAATCCTGGAGGCGCCCGCCCTTTGCGACCCCCAGCCCACCTTGCCTACTTCCCCGTGCCTGTAATTCCTACTTTCCCATGTAATCTTTGTCCTACCCAATATAAGCAGCTGGCTATTGGGGGGTGGCAGAGCAGATTTTCATGGATGACCTGCTGCTCTCCCATACTGCCGGCAATATTGAAATAAACGCTTATACATGATTCAACCCTGTCTCTGCTTTATTGGCTCAAGTGGTGACAGGCAGCCTGGACTCATTGCTATCCTGTTTCAATATGTCTTGCAAATATCTTCTTTCAACCTTTAAACTTTGTGGTGGATTTTATCACACAGAAGTTTGGATTATTAGATCAAATATTTTAAATCAATTTATTTTTTTATTTTATGCCTTATCATAAAATATCCATTACTACCTTGAATTGATTACAATATTCTACCATATTTTCTTATGTTAATGTCAAAGTTGTATTATTTTATACATAAGTCTTTAATCATTCTGGAATTTATTTGTGTGTATATAGTATGAGGAACTATCTAAATGTGTGTTTATCAAGATGGATGGCCAGTTATTCCAGCGCCATCCTTTCTCACGGTGGCGTGATGTCACCTCTATCCTGCAGAATTCCTACATGAACAGAGAATGTTTCCCTGACCTCGTGTCATTACCTGTTCCTGTGCCAGAACCTCTCTGTTTTAACTATGATGGCATCATGATATACTGTGATATATAGCAGGACACATCTCCCTTCCCGGTTCTTCCTTCACATAATTATTTTTTGTTATTTTTCAATATTTTCTGTTCCACCTGATTTTTAGAATAAATTAGTTTGTTCTGTTCCAGAAACAAAACCTGTGGCATTTCTTATTTCAACTGCATGGAATATGTAGGTTAATATAGAGACATTAACATATAGATTAATTTTGTTTTCTCACCCATGAAACAGTATTTTAGTATCTAGCACACCATTTATTCAGGTTTTATTTTTGTGTCTTTCATATAATTTTGTCTTTTTCCCTACAAATTACACATTTTATAGGATTAATCCCTTATTATTTCATCGTCTTTGTGCCATTATGATAATACTTCCTGATTGCTGCTAGATCATTAGAGCCTCATTGATTTTGCATTTTAATCTTGCACCCAGCACCCCTGCTAAACATTGTAGGTCTTAACACTTTGTTTGCAGATGCTCTTGCATTTTCTGTGTAGACCACCATTTTTCCTATATATAATGGCACATTCTCTCTTATTTTCCTGTCACTATGCCTTGCATTTCTTTTTGTTGTTTATTACATTGGCTGGGACCTCCGGTTCAGTGTTAGGTGGTAGCAGTGATGCTGGGCATCTTTGTCTATGGGTTGTGTTTACAGTTGTGTAATGAACCCATGATAGCCACCCATTCTCACCGTTTTCCCATGATAGCCAGAGTGAGCGTTTCAGTATGGCCATCCAAGGTTAAGTAAGGTATGAACTGTGGTCATGTAATGAAATAAAATGATCGTATTAGTAAGAGGACCCAAGCTTTACCACACTCGAAGTCCTTTCTTAAGTTCTGAATTAACCCATCTACACCTGTTACCAGGCATTCGAGATGGAATACAGTGAAGGTAATTCGCCTGAAGGGTCTCAGCTACGGGTATTTTGTTGTTGTTTTTCCATTTGACAGCGTTGGCTTCATGGCAAATGTCTTGCGGGAAATATAAATTTATATCTGCTGATATTCTTCAACATTCCTCATTGTTCACACTCTTTGTTTTGAAATTTCTTTTTTGTAGACTCCTATGAACCAAGCTTCAACTCGTTCCCACTGCATTTTCACTGTTCATTTGTCAAGCAAAGAACCAGGCTCTGCAACTGTCCGACATGCCAAACTTCACCTGGTGGACCTGGCGGGCTCCGAGCGAGTCGCCAAGACTGGAGTAGGGGGCCTGCTTCTAACAGAGGCCAAGTATATCAACCTGTCTCTGCATTACTTAGAACAGGTAAAGTGGGCAGAATGGGCTGTAACTGTACCTACCACTTGTTGACCGTGTATTTTGCATCTGGGGTTCTCCTGACATTTTTGTTTTGTTTTGTTTGGTTTTGTTTCTTTGCTTTTTTCACTGTGGTGAAATATACATAACATAAACATTCCCTTTTAATAATTGTTTTAATCCTTCCTGAGGATATGTTTATTGATTTGGAGAGAGAGAGAAAAAGACAGAGAGACATCCATGAAACAGAGAAACATCAATCGATTGCCTCTGGTATGTACCCCAACTGGGGATTGAACCCCAAATCTGGATATGTGCCCTGACCAGGGATCGAACCTGCAACCCTTTCAGTGCTGAACGATGCCCAGCCAACTGAGCCACCCAGGTCAGGGCTATTTTTAATTTATGAATTGGATTTTGAGGGCAGAGAAAGCTCATCCGAATTTATCTAAATAAACCTTCCAGAAAAACATTCTCATGTCTAAAATGAGTGAACCAAATGAGATTTCTCAGATTCCTTTCAGCTCTGCGAGTATTAGTGCTGTGACTTGAATGTTAAAGACGGCTGCTACTTCCAAATTCAGAAAAGAAGAGAAACCTGACCACAGACTGGAGTGGGGGAGTGCAGAGCACCTTGGCAAGGCAGAAGGACTTGTTAATGAGTTATTGGAGCCTAAAATATTTGAGAGGAAAAAAACCAACCTTTTTAACTGCCTAACAAACCCTGTTGAGACTGATGTTGTTTTGGTGTTAGATGCTTTGTAATGGTCAAGTTGGTTGAAAGAGCGCTTGAAGGAAAACCTAGGGAGCTCTGTCTGAACAAGGTGCACATAGTTAGACTCTGACCAAAGGAATCCCAGTAACGCGGCCCCAGAGGTGCGGGCACTTGGCATACAAATCACTCTCGTGTCCCTGACAAGTGTCAGCACTCCCGAGCTCCTTCCTGCTCGAGTAGCACACACCGCTTCTACTTAGCAGAGCTTTTTACTTGACAGGACACTTAGGAAACACGGACAGGAAAACATAATGGACTGTATTCAAAGCCCTTTATTTCAAAGAAATGTACCTCCTTGCTTCAGATGGCAGCATTGTCTATTTTTATTCCCATTATGACCATCTGTTCACACAAAATAACATTCATCAGTTAAATCAGAATTTCCACCAATTGTAATCACTCAAGAGAAATGTGCTGCTCCTAATCCTTTCTTTTTCTTTATTTTACGCAATCTTTGCGAGCTGCTACTTGTCATTAAAACTTTTTCTGTCCCCTCGTATCTTCTCTTCAAAATCCTCATAACATCAGCCCCATGGGAGAAGTGTTGGTGGCATTTGATTTGCTATATAACTGCTTCACTTCTTTAACAAATATCTATAAGGAACAATAATGTTCCCTGAGCGTGGTGGTGAGCAAAATAGCAGCAGTCCTTGCCCCAAAGGTCTCCTGGCCGAGTGGAGGGAGACATGCGTTGAATAAGGGTCGGTGAAGTGCGTGTCCGCGCCCCTGGGGGGGGGAGGCGGGGGAGAGCTGTGCAGAGGAGCCCCTGGAGCAGGGGGGCCTGCAGTGCTGCACGTAGACCGAGGGGAGAGCGCTGGAGGCTGTCTCAGTGGCGACATTAAGCAGACACCTGAGGGGTGCGTGGGATTGAGCCCGGCCAGGGGGGTGAGCGCGTGTCAGGCAGGGCTCCGGGAGCCTGCACCCCAGCTCCAGCCTGGGGTGGCTGCCCCCAGCGTCGCAGGGGTGCTCCGCTCACGCGCCACTCACTGCTGGTTCCCAGTGGAACGCATCTGCTTCCCGCTCCCCCCTGCATCCCTGCAGCTGCTCACTGTTTGCACTGGTGTGCACGTGCCTTCGCAGAGGCCATAGCATCACACAATGAGACAGGAGACATCAGCAGGAGAGGAAAGAAGAGCATAAATATGGAAAACTAGTATGTGGACGTGGGATGTGGGGCTGAGAAAGTCAACCAGTCGCCGCCAGAGAGAAAGTAGGTGCGTAGCAGAGAAATTTGGGAATTTCACACAGAAAGAGCTCAGAAAGAGCCAAAGCGGATCCAGGAATGGGAGTGAGAGAAGGGCAGCGGGCACTGTTAATGAAACGGCAGTTCAGAGACTTTCGCAGCCAACTTTTCTTTATGTGCCTGATGGGCCCAGAAGTGCAACGCAAATTAGCTTAATTAGCTTCATTCATTCATTCAACACATTGGGACTGAGTGCCCACTGTGTGCCACGAGTTATGTCAGGCAATGGGGATACATGTGTGGCTGAGCAACGGTCTGTGAGAGAGCAAACCATAGAAGCGGATTCTCCCCTACAGCGAGGCGAGTGCTGCGATAGGACGCCCTGCGCCCGTAATGATCACGTCCTCTCGGTCTCAGTTTCACTAATAAGATGGAGATGGGTTAGGCCCCGGACCTGTTGGCAACCTTTGCTACAGTCATTAGCCCACAGTGGCTCTAGAAATTCTATGCGGAATTGGAGCTGCCCTCTGGCCGTAACTGTGAGCCCTTCCACCTGCTCGCAGGGCGCAGGCTCCCTGAGCCAAAGGCGCCTTACTGTGCTCTGCACAAATAACACCCTGTTTGCTGGTTTTGGAGTTCTGTTGTTGGTGTTGGAGTTCTCTTTGTGCGTGCAGCACTTTTTCCAAAAAGCATCCTCAAAAACATTTTAAACCACAATCGCAGGGCACGTCTCAGCCCAGAAATCGAGCCCACGGAAGATAAAGGGGCCACGCATTCTTGTTCTGACCGTGGGCCTCCCGGTGCTCCTCGGTCTCCAGCAGCCCAGGGGTGCAGCGTGAGCAGGGAGCACCACCCAGCAGGGACTGTCTCCCTCTGCAGAAACCCGAGCTGCCCACTCACCCCAGCCGGCTGTCCACACGAGCGGGACTTCCAGGTGTCCGCCTCCACTCGCCTTCCACCCAATGCTTTGTGCTCAGGAGAAGAACCCCAGGTGCCAGTGCCCGCTGTGACCACTCCAACCTTTAGTTTTCAGAGGGTAATTTCCATGCGCTTCTGAACTCTTAAAAGAAAACCACTTTAATTCATTCAATAGTGAACCGAACTATTGATCTTAGGCCTGGTTTCTAGGTACCTGGAGGTATTATTAAGTATAATGTGAGGTTTCCCTCTTTGTCACCTAAAGATTGCCTTCAGGAACATGTTATTGTATTTATCCATGAAATCCAAAATGGAAGTAAATATTTTTTTAAAGATCCAGGTTGTATGCCGACCTCCTTACCCTGTGCCATTCAGGTCATTTGGCTCCTGCCCAATGTGGAGAGCCCATAGCTTCCCCTACCTCTGCCCCCCAGACGCTGGCTGCCTGGGGGTCACTGCTGGGCTCACTCTGGCACTCCTCGCACTTTGGCGCTGAGACGATTCCTGCTCCGTCCGAGTCCTCTTCTGGAGAAATGGCCCAGGTCTGGGTCTCTGGCTAAAATAAGCCTCCAAAGGGATCATAAAGAATGTAGCCTGAAGACCCTCCACAACTCAGTGCCTTTTGTTTACTAAGGGCTAACCCAGGAGCCATCTCTTGATGTCCAAAGCTCGCCTGTGAGCTGGGCAGGCACCCTCACCCCACTCCCACAGGCGGGGCCGTTCCGGGTGGGGAGCAGGCTGATGCGTCCGAGAGATTTGCCTGTGATCACACCCGTGGGGAAGCTGGATGCCGACTCTAAATCCCGAGTTCTTTCTGTTCTCGTGAACTGGCTTCATTTCCCCCATTTTAAAAGGCTGTATTTTCTAATTTATAATCCCATTTTGAACTTTAATTCTTCTCTTTAACAATGTTAGACCCCTTTCTGGAAAGGGTATTGGGATTGCCTCCCACCGTGCATTCCAGGGGTAGCAGCCAGGAGCCCGTCCCAGCTGCAGGGGTAGACAGGCCCTGACTGGTCTAAGCCCATGGGAGCCTGTCTTTCTCCCGGCTACAGTGATCGGTTCGTGGAGGGGCCATGACCCAAGTTGGACTTTTGTTTAATGATTGGAAAAGAAAGGCCCTTTCCCACCTCAGTGATGAATAAGGAAGTTCGTAACAGGGCGTTTGGCAGCCACCCTGTGACCATGAGGAGAGGCCACTTCTACCACATGGGAGAGAGAGACAAACAGGCATAAACGAAGTCTTTGGTGGTAGCCCTGAGGCAATAAATTTCCCCCATGAGCAAAGCTGACTTGGGTTATATTTTCTGTCACGGCAACGAAAGGCAAGTTAACGAACCCTGGTTACCTCGGCAGGGAGTTTGATAAGGGTGTCCTCCTTTGCGTTGCCTAAGTTGTCAACAAAGCTGTTGAACAGGAGAGCAGGGAAACATAGGGACATTTGTTTCACGAAAGAACTTCAGGGTGCTCAGAACACTGTGAGGTATTTGACTGGGGACTCAAACAGTAGTGCCACCCTCCCTGCGCCTCTGTCACACCTGCCTTGCCGCTTCCAGATCTTTCGTGGTCCCCTTGGCCCGTGGGGTCTGGAGCTCTGCTCAGCACCCCGTGCGCCCCCTCGCCACTCAGACTGGGTCTGTCCTAGTCCCCACCTCCGTTCAGTCACACCGAAACTTAGTTCTGCCAAATCCCATTCCACACTAGTGACCCTCACTGCCTTCCCAGTGAGCTAATTAATCTGTTCGTTCATCTGTTCAGATTCCCTTAACAGAAACGTGTTGAGCACATGTGGTATTAGTCAGATTTCTTAGGAAAACCCACCCTAACTAATTTAAGCAGCAGAGGGCTTATTAAATATAAAGAATCTGGATCTGATATGCTAATATTTTGTTGAGGATTTTAGCATCTATGTTCATCAGGGATATTGGCCTGTAATTCTCTTTCTTTGTAGTGTCTTTATCTGGTTTTGGAGTTAGGATAATGCTGGCCTCGTAAAAAGAGCTTGGAAGTGTTCCTTCCCCTTGGGTTTTTTGGAATAGTTTGAGGAGGATGGGTGTTAGTTCTTCTTTGAATGTTTGGTAGAACTCCCCTGTGAAGCCGTCCAGGCCAGGGCTTTTGTGTGCTGGGAGCCCTTTGATTACTGCTTCAACTTCATCAGCAGTCACTGGCCTATTCAGGTTTTCTGACTCTTCCTGATGGAGTTTTGGCAGGTTGTATTTTTCTAGGAATTTGTCCATTTCACCCAGGTTGTCCAGCTTGGTGGCGTATAGTTGTTCATAGTATTTTCTCACAATCCTTTGTGTTTCTGTTGGGTTGGTTATTATAATCACCTCTTCCATTTCTGATTTTGTTTATTTGGGTCCTCTCTCTTTGTTTCTTGATGATTCTGGCTAAAGGTTCATCAATCTTGTTTATCTTTTCAAAGAACCAGCTCTTGGTTTCATTGATCTTTTGTATTGTTTTTTTAGTCTCTATGTCATTTATTTCTGCTCTGCTCTTTATTATTTCCTTCCTTCTGCTTACTCTGGCCTTTTCTTGTTCTCCTTCTAATTCTTTAAGTTGTAGGGTTAGAGAGTTTATCTGAGCTTCTTCTTGTTTCTTGAGGGAAGCCTGTAGTGCTATGAATTCCCCTCTCAGGACTGCTTTTGTTGTGTCCCATAGATTTGGAGTTGTTGTGAATTCATTTTCATTTATTTCCAGGAAGTTTTTTTATTTCTTCCTTGATCTCTTTGGTAACCCATTCATTGTTTAATAGCATGCTATTTAGCCTCCATGTATTTGAATGTTTTTTAGTATTTTTATTGTAGTTGATTTCTAATTTCATGCCACTGTGTTCTGAGAAGATGCTTGATATGATTTCAATCTTCCTGAACTTGTAGAGACTTGTTTTGGGTCCTAACATGTGGTCTACCTTTAAAAATGTCCCATGTGCCCTTGAGAAGAATGTATATTCTGCAGCTTTGGGGTGGAATGTTCTGTAAATGTCAACCAAATCCATCTGATCTACTGTGTCATTTAGAGTCACTGTTTCCTTGTTGATTTTTGTCTGGAAGATCTATCCAGTGAAGTCAGTGGGGTGTTAAAGTCTCTGACTATGACTGTATTGCTGTTGATCTCTCCCTTAACATCCTCCAGAAGTTTTTTTATGAATTTAGGTGCTTCGATATTGGGTGTATATATGTTTATCAGGGTTGTATCCTCTTGTTGGATTGGCCCCTTTAGTATTATGTAATGAACTTTCTTGTCTCTCATTATGGTCTTCATTTTGAAGTCTATTTTGTCAGATATGAGTATTGCTTCCCAGATTTTTTCCATTTCCATTTGCATGGAAAATTTTTTTCCATCCCTTCACTCTCGTCCTGTGTGAGTCTTTTGTTCTGAGGTGGGTCTCTTGTAGAGAGCATATATTTGGGTCATGTTTCCTTATCCATTCAGCCACCCTATGTTTTTTTATTGGAGCATTTAATCCATTTACATTTAAAGTTATTATTGATAGATACTTTTGCCATTTTAATTCTTTATGCCTATGTTTCTCTCTCTCTCTGCTTCTGCTTCCTCTTACCTCAGCCCCTTTAACATTTCTTGCAGTGCTTCTACTTCGACTTCAATTTCAGCAGTCCCTTTAATATTTCCTGCAATGCTGGCATGGTGGTGATAAACTCCTTTAGCCTTTTTTTTGTCTGGGATGCTCTTTACTTCACCATCTATTTTGAATGATACCCATGCTGGATAAAAGTCTTAGTTTCAGATCCTCGCTTTTCATTACCTTGAATACCTCATGCCATTCCCTTCTGGCCTGTAGAGTTTCTGATGAGAAGTCAGCTGACAGCCTTATGGGAGCTCCTTTGTAGGTAACAGATTTCATTTCTCTAGCTGCCTTTAATACTCTCTCTGTGTCTTGAATTCTTGGCATTTTAATTATGATGTGTCTGGGCTTGGGCCTCTTTGGATTCTTCTTGCTTGGGACTCTCTGTGCCTCCTGAACTTCAAAATTTTATATGGAGCCCAAAAAGACCCTGAATAGCCACAATCTTGGCAATCTTGAGAAGGAAGAACAAAGTTGATGGGATCACAATACCAGATATCAAGTTATACTATAAAGCCACTGTAATCAAAACAGCCTGGTACTGGCACAAGAACAGACATATCAATCAGTGGAACAGAAAAGAGAACCCAGAAATTGACCCAAGCCATTACACTCAATTAATATTTGACAAAGAAGGCAAGAGCATACCGTGGAGTAAAGACAATCTCTTAAATAAATGGTGTTGGGAAATTTGGACAGGTACATGCAAAAAAATGAAACTAGACCACCAACTTACACCATACACAAAAATAAACTCAAAATGGATAAAAGACTTAAATGTAAGACATGAAACCATAAAATCCTAGAAGAAGACGTAGGCAGCAAAATCTCAGACATCTCTCGTAGCAATATGTTTGCTGATACATCTCCTAAGGCAAGAGAAACAAAGGAGGAAATAAACAAATGGGACTGCATCAAAATAAAAAGCTTCTGCCCAGCAAAAAAAAACCCCATCAACAAAACCAAAAGGGAGCCCACTGTATGGGAAAACATATTTGCCAATGACACATCTGATAAAGGGTTAATACCTAAAATATATGAGGAACTCATACAACTTAACAAACAGAAGACAAACAATCCAATTAAGAAATGGTCAAAGGACCTAAATAGACACTTCTCCAAAGAGGACATACAGATGGCCAAGAGACATGAAAAATGCTCAAAGTCACTAATCATCAGAGAGATGCAAATTAAAACCACAATGAGGTATCACTTCACACCTGTAAGAATGGCTCCATCAACAAATCAATGTACAAGTGCTGGCGAGGGTGTGGAGAAAGGGGAACCCTAGTACACTGCTGGTGGAAATGCAGACTGGTGCAACCACCATGGAAAACAGTATGGTGGGTCCTCAAAAAATTAAAAATGGAACTGCCTTATGACCCAGTGATCCCACATCTAGGAATACATCCTAAGAATCTTGAAACACTAATCAGAAAGAATATACGTACCCCTATGTTCATAGCAGCACAATTTACAATAGCTAAGATCTGGAAACAGCCCAGGTGCCCATCAGGAGATGAGTGGATAAAAAAGCTCTGTGACATTTACATCATGGAATACTATGCAGCTGTGAAAAAGAAGGACCTCTTACTCTTTGGGACAGCATGGATGGAACCGGAGAGTACTATGCTAAGTGAAATAAACTAGTCAGAGAAAGACAAGTGTCATATGACCTCAGTCATATGTGGAATCTAAAGAACAAAATAAACTGATGAACAAAATCGATCCAGAGACATAGAAGCATGGAACAGACTGAAGGTCTCAGAGGGAAGATGGGGGTGGGGGAGTGTTGGCAAGAGATTAATCAAAGAACTTACATGCTTACAAGCATAACCTATGGATACAGACATTGGTATGGGGAAGGCCTGGGGGTGGTGTGGATGCAGGGTGGAGGGGATCAATGGGGGGGAAAAGGAATACTTTCAGCAATAAAGATAAATTTTAAAAAAAAAGGTATCTGAAGAAAAATTAGGAAACTGGGCTTGGATGCTACCCAGCTGGGAGCAGAGCAGCCAGGAGGCACATCTGACCACACCCCTGAGCTTCTCGGCAAACACTACCATCACCCGCGCTTGGCACTTAGACATTGAGTCCTGGATTCCGGAAGCTTCCCTGAAGCTGCTGCAGAAAAGCCAGATGCCTTTGTTGCCACACCGTCCTGTAAATCTGGTCTTCCTCATGGCCATCACCCTCCTTGCTCCCCTCCAGAGCCCACACAGGGGTGTCTGCTACATGGGGCTATGTGTCAGGCAAAATATGAGTTGCAAGAGAGAGTAGGAAATGTAATTGTATAGGAAGTAAAACTAGAACGGGGGTTGTCATGAGAGCAGAGTGAGACAATTTGGTTTCTGCCACATGTACTGGGCGCTGGGCACTGTTCCAGGCAGTGGTGGTGGAGCAATGAGCACGAGAAACAAAGTCCCTGGGCTTCTGGAGAGAAAGTCTCGCAGAGAGCAGATGACTAACAAGTTGACAAATAAAACTCCAGATAGTGCCAAGTGTCAGAAGAAAAATAAAATGGTATAACAGCTTGGAGACAGGGCTGTTGCTTTTTATAGGGATTCAGGGGAAGCCCTGCGAAGAAATGAAATTTTAGCAAAGATGTGAAAGATGAGAGGCGGGAGCCTGTATGAAAATCTGGAGCAAGAACGTCCCAGGTGAAAGAAACAGTGAGTTCAAAGGCTGTGAAGTGGGTGTCAGCTTGGCATGGCAAGGGCAGTGGGAGCAGTGAAAGTACGACAGAAGGTGAGGTCGGATAGGTAGACAGCAGCCAGGCCGCACAGGAGCTGGGCCATGATTCTGAGTGTATCGCAAAGGCTGTAAGCACGGCAGTGACTTGGTGTAACTTACATTTCCTAAGGATCCCTCTGGCTGCCATGTGGAGAGGAGACCCTGCGAGGACAAGAGGAGACGCCAAGGGACTGGTTCAAGGACATGTGCAGTTGTCCAAGGAAGGGATGACGGAGGATTGGTCTGGAGTGGTGGCAGACGGGTGGGAAAAGTGGTCCAGTTCTGGGCATGCTTTGTAGTTAAACCTAATAGAAAAGTGCTCTGGATCGGATGTTGGAGGTGAGGGGAAATGAGGAACGGTGCCAAAGAGTTTGGACTGAATCAGTAGGTGGATGGTGGTGCTACTAATAATAATGGGTCAAGTCCGGGAAAGTGTCAGGTGTAGGGGTAGAGGAGAGAGAAAGCCAAGAGCAGACATCCCCCGATGCAGAGTTGCCACGGGGATAAGCTCAGGGAAGAGGCGACGCTGATGATGTGAACGGGGGAGACATCAGGATACAGACGTGTTTAGAGCCAGCGGATTGGATGCACACACAGAGGAGAGAGTGCAGGTGGGAAGGACAGGCGCGAGGACGGAGCCCTGGAACACTCCAGTGTTTATCACTTGGGAAGAAGAGAAGGAAACGTTCATTAACCAGAGTCTGAAGAGAGATGGAAACCAGGAAAGTGTGGCGTCCTGACTCCCAAGTGAAGAATGTTTCCTAAAGCAGGCAGTGACCCAGAAGTCTAGCAGTACGGCAATCGATGCTGTTGGTTCAATGGGGGCTACTGATGACCTTGCAAAGAGCCGCCTTAGTTTAATACTGTAGTGGGCATGCAGGACGGGATTGATCCAGGTGAGGGGGAGAAACTGATTAGAGGAGAGAGGGATTAATCGTAGGAGCAAAATGGGTAACAAGAGAGGAAGGAGAGGGTGGAGGGCTGGCCGTGGGCAGGAGCAGGACCGGAACTGGAGGAAGCGTAGGATGTGGATTTGGCGCCAGGCATGAGGTGGTTCTGGTCAGGCTGCTTACAGCTGGTTAGAAGGGCGTGTGGCCGTCAGCCCAGGCTGAAGGTGGGGGAGGTGGGGAGAGGACTCTGGATAGAGGTTCGAAACAGAAGGATCAGATGTGACAGCCTCATTTCTGAGAGTGGAAAAGTGATTTCTTGAGAGAAATGCCACAGGATTTCTGGTTTGTAGTGAAATATGTGGTCATGGATATAAAGCAAGACCAGTGGTATAAGTTGTATGTTTTTGCTCAAAACAGCCTTCAAAAGGAAGGCTCCCATCTTGGTTTGTAAACTAAAGGAGCAGAAGAAGTTCTGATGATAGGGGTTGCACACCTGGGAGGAAGGAACACTAGAACAAGGGCAGGTGCTGGTGCCCCTGAAGTCACATCCGTGGGTGACTTATTGCTGGTGCTTTGGGATGGGCATCCTAGCACTGGATTCATCTTCCCAGGAAAACCCTGAACCCCCAGTGGCTCCTTTTGGGGACAACCCACAGCAGCCTTTCGTTCATCTCCCATCCACCCATGTAGTTCCTTCCTGTTAAGTACCTAGGACACAGGAGTGAGATGAGCAAGCCTTGGTGGGACCAGCATAAATGGCCCCTATCACTTATGATGCACTTATTATGGGCTGGGTACCGCTCAAAGGAATTTGTACATTTAACTTTTAATCTTCCCAGCTACCTATGAGGTAGGTTCTGTTTTCCCGCCTATACTACAGATGAGGAGACCAAGGCAGAGATGTTGAGTGACATGACCCTGGTAAGGCTAGAATTTAGACCTGGACAGCCTGGCACCAGAATCTGGGGTCTCCACCACTACCCCTTACTGCATGGTGTGCGCGTTTTGTTTGTTTGCTTATGAATCTGTAAGTTTCATTTTTAAAAAATTACTCAGAAACATGTATACACTCCAGTGAGATATTAGCACCAAATTAAATTTTACATTTCAATCACCAATTAGAGATTCACCTTCATGAATAGATGCATTTTATAAAGCTGAGATTTTTATCATTCTAGAGACAAATAAAGTGTAATTTTCTCATCAGGTGTCCAACTATTTCAAATATCAAGGGCTTTAAGCACAGATCTGCTGGAAATTTTATAATTAAAATCAAATCACCAGCCCGGCCAGAGTGGTTCAGTTGGTTGAGCATCGCCCCATGCACAGAAAGGTTACCAGTGTGATTCTGGTCATGGCACATGCCCAGGTTGTGGGTTCGATCTCTCACATCAATGCTTCTCTCTCTCTCTCCCCAAGCATGCCCTCAGGTTAGGATTAAAAAATAAACCACCAGTGAAGAGAGGCAACTTCTAATAAATCAATATGTAATTTTTGTTGTCAAACTAACATTTAATTTTGATTTGCTGACAGATTTGAGTTTATTATTTTGAGGCCCGCTATATTAGTTAAAAATTATTTCTTATTTCAAAGTCTTAAAAAATATCATTTAGACCATTTTAAATTTTTACTTTTCTGGTTAAGGCTACTTCGGGCATAGAAGGTATCAAAATGATACTGATCCGCCTCTTTAACCTTGAAGATGAGCAGACAGACCGCGTCTGCTAGGACTTCTCAAATCGGGCGTGATTTCCTCTGGAGTCTTTACATGAATCTCCCCGTGGCTGAAACAGCACCGGCGTGTCCGGTTCTGCGCAGGCCAGATCGCGTGTCCGGAGTCGCAGGTCCTCGCGGTGCATTTTCCCTGCAGTTGCTTCGTCCCACCCCGGCCGTCCCTGCCCCGAATGCTGTGACGTTTCCTCTGAGCCCGAGCGCTGGGCGTCGCCCTGCCCAGGTTCTTTCCCTCTGCATTTGCACTGCAGCTGCGGCTCAGCTGTCGGACGTGCGTTTCTGCTGAGCTGCTGGCGTTGTCTCTCTGCCTCCCCAGGTCATCATCGCCCTTTCGGAAAAGCACCGCTCGCACATCCCCTACCGGAACTCCATGATGACCAGCGTCCTGAGGGACAGCCTGGGCGGGAACTGCATGACCACCATGATCGCGACGCTCTCTCTGGAGAAGAGGAACATCGACGTATGTTGTCTTCTTTCTGGAGCTCTCAGTCTGAGTGTTTATTGTTAGTCTGTGTGCTGGAGTTGCAGGTCCCAGGTGGGTTTCCGTCTTTTCAGCCGGAATAGGGTCTGCCTTCAGGTTAGAGGACACCCTACAGATTCACAGCTTTGGGGTATTGGCCGGCGTTATAATTACCCCATTTGAGAATTGACTTCACATGGCACAGGATGGTCTGAAGAAGCCTCATACACAAATTTTGAAAGCCCTGCTGATGGGCTGGTTAGTTACCTTAACCAAAGACATGCCAGAGGAGACCCATCAGCTTCTCCTGCTCCATTTTTCCTGGCTACTAAGATACCTTGAAGTCATCTCTGAGATGTGTCCCTCAGCATGTCGCTGGGCACAGTACCCAGGATGCTTTGGTAGAGCTGGCTACTGAATGGTTTTCCTGGGTTGTTTTAGAGATAGCTGACATTTCATGCATTTCAGTTTAATGCCTGGGATCCAGACTTTCTGAAAGGAAGTGGCAAGACAAGGCCGAGACCCATGTGCACTGTAACAGACCTCGATGCCTCTCTTGTTCGTCTGTACAAATATTTCCTTTGTAGTCTTTCATGCTCATGGATCACGGTACCTGCTCAGATTATGATTTGCATATGTGGTTCTGCTGTAACAGTCAGTAGTTGAGAAACACATAGCAGTTGGCACCTAGGACCTCAGGACCTCCCACACCTTTGGCACTGATCATTTCATTAAGCCCAGACAACACTTTAATAAAATATAATGTTCAAGAGCAAAACCCCCTAATCTGGAGGCATGTTTCCTCATCGTGTTCCGTAGGCGTCACCCTTTAGATGCATCTTGCTCCTTTGTCTCTCTGAGCTGTCCCACTTTAAGGCATTGTTTTGCTTTCTTAGGAGTCCATATCCACCTGCAGATTTGCACAGCGGGTGGCGCTCATAAAGAATGAAGCTGTTCTTAATGAAGAAATTGACCCCAGATTGGTAAGCAACTTTTAACTGACTGTATTAAAAAAAATGAAAGTGCTATATCAAAGATTAGCTGAACTCTGGGGGCACTTACCCCCCGAAGCAGACGATGTTCTGAGTCCTGGGAACATATTGACAACAACCTTATGAGTAGATGCCATCTCCAGCTCCATTTTACAGATGACAAGTCTGAGGCACAGAAATGATAAATAACTTGCTCAGAGTCATGGTGCTAATAAGTAGCAGAGCCAGCATCCAGACACAGGCAGTCTGACCCAGGGCCCGGGCACATACCTGCAGTCCCCCGTTACTCCCCCAGGAGGGCGTGCGTGAGTCCTGAGGGCCTAGCAGCGTGGTCATACTAGCTACACTTACATGCAGGTTGCAGCCTTTCTTTTTAGAGACAACAATAATAATAGACCATCTTGTGAAAAGCTTGTAGCGAAAAAGAAGTCCTGGTGGTTATTAAATAGAACCGTATTTGGCATAATTGTTCTGTTACTTTTCTAGAAAGTTTTAACGATTAATACTGGTTTGATCCATGGAGAAATGGCCAGGCTTCTAGTTTTATAACAATGAATTGTGCTTTATCAAAGTGCTTTTTTAAGCCAAAACTATTGGTGACACATTTCAGCTACTCATAAACGCAGATACCTTCTCCATCTAAATTATCAGTCTTCCATAAATGAAATGAAATATGGAATCAACTCATGCCAACACTAAAAATGCTGAAATAAAATAGTTCAGTTTTGTCCAAAAGCAATATCTCTGATTCACTGTTCCCCATGCTGACGACTTCCTCTTGGTCGCCTGCCCTTCCTCCCTGAAATCCCTGCACTGCAGGGTGGAGGAGGCAGAGGAGGGGTCATGAGCCTGGCTCTGTCCTCGCCTCGCCTCGGCCTCCGGAGCCCCCATGGAGTTCCCTCCAGGGGAGACCAGTGCTGAGGCAGGAGCTATTCCCAGCACAGCCCTGGCCAGAGCCAGCATCCCGCGGGTGCCCTGGAAAAGGAGGCAAAATTCGCAAGAATGGAGTCAAGTGGCGCCGAACCCCTAGGATGGATGTTCCCGCTGGCCCAGCCTGCGGCAGCCCTGTACCTGCCGCCAGGGGAAGAGCGATGCGTGATTAGCAGGAAGCCAACGCTTGGTTTCTAATCGAAGGAAACAGCATATTAGACACTGGCTCTTTCCTTCTTTCTTTCTTTCTTTCTTTCTTTCTTTCTTTCTTTCTTTCTTTCTTTCTTTCTTTCTTTCTTTCTTTCTTTCTTTCATTTGTCTGGAGAGACTTCTTTGAAGGAACTTGAGGGATTTGAAGAAAGGTAAACATCATCAAGTGTTGCTGTAGATTTGTGAGGAATTTAAAACAACAGGAACTCTGGAGTCCAGAGCTAATAGCTGGCAATGGAACAAGCTGAGGGCCTCTTGGTGCAGGACGGCCTGGAGACTGACAAGTGGTGTTTCCTGGCCCCTTTTACAGTTGCTTCCAAAAACCCCACATTACTATTCACTATTTTATGCACAGGGCATTTCTGAAGCCCAAGTCACAATTGAAAATTTGTTCTCAAAACCACTTGAGTGGAATTTCCTATATCTTACTCTCAAAATTTAATGGCAAATGTGGACCAGCCCTGTGAGATTGGCTCAGCAAGGGCTTGACTGGCTTTCTTTACAAGAATTAGTGCTTCAGAGAGACAAGGTGATAAAAGAACCGGGAACCGGCCAGAGTCTGCGGTCACTGGGCACGGGCCAGGCCTCCTCAGGGTGGCTCTCATCCGAAATTCCTGCAGTCATTCGAGGGGGAAGTGTGACTGTCTTAATTTCAAATTCGGGAGAAGCTGGCTTAGTCGTAAGATTTCTGTTCAGGAAAACAGGAGATACTTAGTTAGATTTGACTTTGAGGCCTCAGGACAAGCGGAGAGCGCGGCATCGAGATGGATTTGGCAGAGGGCGGCTGCGAATGAATGACCCGCGTAGCTGCCGTCCAAGGGTTTTCATTCTGCTCAGCGTGGTGAGTCCAGGGATGTTTCTGAAAAGTAGCAAACAAGCAAAACCCACTTGATTCTGCCCATTTAAATGAAATTCTAGGAACGCCGACATGTTCCCACTCTTCCTGCCATCTTCTTTGGACCTCTGCCCTGTCGATGTGATACGGATAACATGACACCCACCCCTACAGAATTTAACGAGCATCTTCTGAGAGTGCTGTCTGAGGCTGGAGGATTCGGGGCCTTCTCCAGAGCCCAGAGACAAGCCGAGGCTGCAGTTGTCATGGGGGGGAAGGGCAAAGGGGGCTTCAGTACAGGCACAGAGGCCAAGGCCCTTAGAAGGTGATGAGGAGCCAAGATGTCTCTTTCCCCCCCCAACATAAAGCCAGTGAAAGGCTGAGCCTGGGAGGAAACAGTCTCTTCACTGGCCTAGGGAGGTGCTGGGGACGCTTGTCTGCCTTGGCCTGGGCCCCGAATCGCGCTTCCTCTGAAGGCGAGAGGTCCCAAGGCCCTGCCTCACATGAGTCTGAAGTGCAGATTTCCTCAGCAACCTTGGTCTAGTAACCCCCAAGCCAAGAAGTTAGAAAATAAACAAGCAAATCCAAAAAGGATAAATACAGAAATTAAAAAGTACAAAATGAGCAACAACAGAAGCCAAAGCCAAGATACAGTGGAGAGAAACAGCAAACCTGAAGTTTATTTTTAATAGAGTAATAAAATCAATAAATCTCTGCAAACACTAATGAAAAAAAAATCAATAAAGACAGCACAAATTGATATAATAATATTTGGAATGCAAGGGAGACTTAACAGGTACAGTGAATATCTGAAAACAATAACACAGTACTTTGAATGACTTTATGGTAGAAGTCTGAAAATTTAAACAAAATAGATAACTTCCTAAAAACATAACACTGACACTAAAGCAAGAAAAATTTTAAAACATGAATAGATCTACAACGAATAAATAAATTGACTCAATAATAACAAAGCTACCAAAAAGAGAGAAAGAGGGAGGAAGGGAAAGAGGGAAGGGCCAGACTCAATGTCTTTTTCACGTTCACCAAAAATATATTGAAGGGAGAATAAAAATTGGATTTAACCCGCTAATTTTTATTTCAGGAACTTTGTATTATGATCAATCATATGATCACTAACATATTATGTGGTATCATGACCTAGTTGTGTTTATTTCATGTATTGAAGGATAATCTATCATTAGAAAATAAACAAATGTGTAGTAAAAGAAAAATAGCCATTGGAAAAATAAACACCAAATTTAGGCCCAGCCGGCGTGGCTCAGCAATTGAGCATCGACCTAGGATCCAGGAGATCGAGGTTTGATTCCCGGTCAGGGCACATGGCCGGGTTGTGGGCTCGATCCCCATTAGGGGGCGTGCGGGAGGCAGCCGATCAATGACCCTCTCTCATCATTGATGTTTTGCTCTCTCTCCCTCTCCCTTCCTCTCTCTGAAATCAAGAAAAAAATACACAACATATTAAGCACCAAGGCTATACAGGACCAAGGCTTCAAAGAGTCTGTAATGTTTTATTTCTTAGGCTAAGTAGTGGGTACCAGGGTGTTCTTAAACTTTTGTATATCTGAGGTAGTTCATACTAATAAAAAATTACACGTTAAGGTGATTGATTACATTTACAATTTAAAAGAGAAAACTTACATGTTCACATCACTAGATGCAGAAAGTATTTAATAACATTAAGCATTCATACGTAGCTTGAAAAGGCTCATCAAACTTTGAATATAACTGAATACCCTTAAAGCGATTAAGGGTATCAACCAAAACTACAGTAAACGTTTTAAAGGTGAAATGTTAGAGGCAATAAGACAAGAATGAAATGTTTTGTTTTGTTTTCTTTCCTTTTACATATTTAATCATCTGAGCATAAAAGTTAAATAGAAAGAGCTAAGTTGTAAGAGTTAAGCAAAATAAAATGAAACCAAATATTCTAAACCAGGCACTATATACACCATTTTTCATGTCATGCGGAAGCACTGTACTTGGAAGTCCTAGTGGACAGAAACTTGTTTTTTAAATTAATGAGGATTTGAAAAAAAATGAAAAACATCTATTATTACTTGCAGACAATTTGATTGCATATATAGAACATCCAAGAGCATTTAATGATAAGCAGAACCAAAAGGATGTTTGGAAAATTATTTGGTACATAATCTATATATGAAATGAATCACCTTCCTATACATCAAAGCCAACAGTTGGAAAATGCAATTTTACAATAATTGCATTTACAACAAAATTTTTAAATTTATTTTAATCAAATTTATTTCCTGTTAAAATTTGAGAAGGGCCTTTGGCAGAATTTTACAAGCTGGGTCTAAAATGTATGTATAACAGCAAATGACCGAGAACAGACAAGTCTATTTTGGGAAAGGACAAGATGGAAGGGTCTTGTTCTGTCTAGATGCGGAAATTTCTTGAGCTGTAGTAATTAAACAGTGTAGTTTGGCGACACATATAGTCAAGTAGACAAATGTGTTTAACCAATAGCCCAGAAAAAGACACATTAATATGTGGAAACATATTATATAACAGAATTATAATAGCAGACCTTGCATGGTTAACCATATTAAAAATAAATAAAAAATAGCTCCATATCTTATACTTTACACAAAATGAAATCAACCTAAATGTGAAAAGCAAAGCTTTAAAACTTTCATAAGAACCTATAGGAAGATATTCCTGTGGTTTTAGGTAAAATGGATTTTCTTTAAGAAAACACAGAAATACAACTCATAAGAGAGGAAGCCAATAATACAATTATATTGAAATTTAAAACTTTCATTTACCAAAAAGAACACCACAGAGTGAAAAATATGACATAGATTGGGAGAAAATAGGTTCACTGTGTAAAACTAATAAAGGGCTCGCACCCAGACTGGACAGGGCAGCCTGCGGAGGAGCAGGGAGGAGGGCTGTGAGCTACCCCGCGAACATGGGCAGAATCGTGAACATGCAGTTCGCAGGCGAGGGGCCTGAAGAGCCCGAATGCAGACACAGAGAAGACCAGCCTCTCTAGTAACCGTGAAAATGCAGATTAGAGCTGTTTGAGACCCGACTGACGAAATTGAAGTGTCTGTAGCATACCGAGCGACAATGATGTGGGGAAGCAGGAACTGATGGGTCGCTGATGAGAATGGAGCCCTGTAGCAGCAAAGGTGAAAAGCCCTCTGTCCCTCAGCAGCAGGCATGGCTAAATGAACGGTAACCTACCCCTTTGCTGAAATGCTATATACCCGTGAACATTGATGAACCGGAGCCACGTGAAGCAATACGCACAATCCCAACGATATAACGTGAGGGGAAACGAGCTGCAGCTCCGCGCAGCACAGGAACATTGCCCCAAAGCGCAGGCGTGCAGAACGCCACACCCTGTCTCAGTTCCCTCCCTGCGAGGGGTGACCGTCGGGAAACGTGGGCGAGTGCTCCCGGCCACGTGCGGTTAGTGCTCACCCGGGAAGGACGGGGGGGGGGGGGGGGGTAGGAGGAAGGGGTTCCAGTTACGCCACGCATGTTTTATGTGTTAAAAAGAATTCTAGAACTGTTTCAACAAAATGTTAAGGTCTAGCAAAACTCGGCGGTAGGTGCGGGAGCGCCTTTTCCGTTGTCATTTTCCCATCCTCAAATGGTTCGCGGTTTGAAAGGCCGCGTGTCCCGGGCCCCCGGCCCCCCGGTGAGGGACCCCGCTTGTCGCCCTGCCCTTGCAGGTGATTGCGCGCCTGCAGAAGGAGGTCCAGGAGCTGAGGGACGAGCTGGCCCTGGCCACGGGGGAGCAGAGGACAGAGGCGCTCACAGAGGCGGAGCTGCTGCAGTAAGTGCTGACTGCTTTCTTTCCCTTGAACGGGGAGGGTTTGCGTCCACTCCCCTGTTGGCCCTAATGTTCTGAGTTCGCCTCAAAGCACCGAGGCCCCGGGGACGGTCTGCCGTCGCTGAGGCGCCAGCTGACGGTGGCTGTCTCCACGGAAGGCTGGGTCCGGCTGGCCGCGTTCCTGTCGCCCGGCTCTGAGGAGTAAAGACAGGGCACAGAGGGGGTGGGAATGTCCTCCTCGTGCCAGCTGAAGAGGAGGGGTTGTCTCACGGTCATGCAGTTTTTAAATCGGTCCACCAAACGCTCCTACGCTGTGGGCCGCAGGTCTGAAAGGAATTCAAGAAACGTCCTTTGTAGTAACAGCATCCTGCTGCCGGCTCCGGTCCATCCCACGCCAAAGTAAGCGCTCCCCGTTAATAATAGGCGGCCCGTGCGTTCCGGCTGCAACACTCGAAATGGGGATGAGAGCCGGTACTCGGGCGTCAGACGGTGGCAGCATTCAGAGCCCCCTGATGCCGCGCCGTGGGGCATGCCCGTGGCCAGCGCGGCCCCGATCTCCCTGCAGGCCCGGGCTTTCTCGTTCTGCGCTGCTTAGTAAGTGCCTGTGGGGCCACCGCAGTGCACAGGGCTCAGAAGGCAGCCGTAGTTTCCGTTTCCAAATAAGAAGCAGAGCTGCGCACGCTCTTCCTAAAGGTACACTCCCATTTCACCCAGCCCTCTCCCAACAGAGAAAATGGTAAACATCCGAGATAATAAAAATACTTTCTTTAAAGCAAGTTCTCTGTTCAACGCTAAGCTTTTACCCCTCTAGACGGCGTTTCCTAATTCCAGAACTCTGCGTGTGAAAATATGAGAGGCCCTTGAGGCCTTCCCTATAGAACCGCTTTGTGGCATGTCTGCAACTAAGCTGAAATATTCTGCCAAAATTCACATTTCAAAAATTCATGTCACTCCGTGAAATAACTTCAGGTACCTCAGATACGGAGAAGCCAAAGTAGAGAATTCCTTCACTACGGTCCTCCCTTCGGCTCAAGATAAAGGCATTACCAACTAGGACCTTTGAAGGTGGCTCTTCAGAACTTTGATTTTCATGTCAGGGTGCAGCCAGCAAGATAAGATCATTCTAGACCTTCCCGCGAAAGGGATCTAATAGAGGAAACGCACTGCATGGAGATGGCAGTGTGGCCATGCTGTGGCACCCAGAGATCAGGAACAGCGGGAGCTCCCACCCCGGGACCGAAGGGACACTGGGAGAGGTTGCGATACCAGCGCCTGAGGCTGGAGCTGACCAGTGGGAGCTGGGCCGGGATGAGCCGCAGGTGCTCTGAGGGGCGTCCTCCCCGGGGAAGCTGAGCTTCTCCCCCCTCTCCCCTTGCAGTCCTCCCCCGGGGCCCTTTGGCTGAACTTACCCAGAGCCAGCTGTCAAAGGGGTCAGGGAATGGAGTTTCCAAGAACAGAAAGGGAAATGGCCAACGTGGCAAACAGGTTTCATGTTCTCTGATCCCTGTGTGTCCTGCCTGTGGCTCAGGAGGCTCAGCTGAAGGGTAAACTCTGAAAGCGATGATTCGAGATGCCAGGCCGAGTAAGCATCCGCTGCAGGCCCCTCCGCTGCACCGAATCTGGGGAATCAGAGAGCTGATATGAAAAAGCGCCCCATGAACAGGAAGTGAATTTCTCCAGGGACTAGAGGCTTGAAAGAAATCCCGGGAGACTGAAAGGTGGCCTGAGATGGGCAAGAGAACAGGACAGACCAGGACCCGGAGGCAGCGCCGCGAAGTCTCCTGTCTGGAAGAGGTGGCCCCTGGGGCAGCAGAAGGCAGGGGGACCCCAGCTGCACTCCTTCCTTCTCCACCCAGCAGCGTTCAGGTCCTTGTCTAGGTTGGAGAAAAAGGAAAGGGCCTCGGGCAGCTGGTGCGGCCAGGACAAAGGGAGGCCGGGGCAGATCTGAACCCCGGCTGCTGTCCTCAGCTCTGCCGGTCCCCTGTGCTCAGTGAGAAAGGCCCTCACCCACGGCCAGCCGTCCAGGCGGAGAGAGCTGAGCGTCTAGAGAAGGTGAGCCCCCGGCCGGGACCCACTGGCACGTGGGGACTGCCTGGGACCTGGGACAGCCCGCAGCGAGAAGACAGGGCAGGAAGCACTGCACCTGGGGGGCTTCAGAGCTCAACCTCACAGGCGCGACTAGTATCTTTAGAGATAGAAACGATACGACATCCATGAAACAACAGGATCTTGATTTTTATAAAAAAGGGCCAAGAAGAGATCTTGAATATAAAAACGTGTAATCGTTACCATTAAAAACTTAATAGGTGGCTCTATAGCAGAATGAAAAACTGGAGGGCTAATTAGCGAGCCAGGAAGATGGGGCCATGGAACTCTCCCAGAATATAAGATAAAAGCATAAAGAGAAAGTTTAAAAGAAAAGAATCGCCGAGAGTAGCTCTAGATTTACCAAAATCTAGCAAATAGGAGTCTGTGGAGGAGAAACAGAGACGATGCCGGGGAGCCGAGAGTTAAAGAGTTGATGTCTAAGAATTTCTTAGAACTAAGAATGAACAGGACGCCAGGCTTCAGAGTGAAAGAGTTAGCATGCGCTGAGCAATGTAATGTTATAGAAAAATTTAGAGCCTTAAAATATAGAAAGGAATCCCAAAAGTTATCAGAGAAGAAAAATGTTATTAATAATAAACAATCCAACTGACAGCAGGCTTCTTGGCAACAACTAGGGAAACAAGAACTTCTAGTGCTGAAAAACAAAGCAGGGCCTTGATGGAGATTTCTGTGTCTGGCCAAATTAGTATTCAGGCGTGGAGGTGAAATGAAGGCATCTTCCAGGCACAGACCTTCAGACAGAAAGATCCCCACCCCAGATCCTCTCTCAGAGGCAGCCCCCGCAGGCTCCCCTTTCCCACACCCAGAACACTGTGCAGAGTGTAAGCACCGAGAACGAGCCAGTTGTGTCACATCTTCTTGAGGACACTTAGTACTGTGTGAGGTGTACATTATATCTTTTGCTAACCTGCCATTTATTTCATAAAGAGATGTTTCCATTTAAGAGTTATCGACAACAATCAAATGCCATTCATGGGAGTTTGGGGGATAGAAAGCAGAGAAATAAAGTGACGACAGGTGTAGAATACTGACGGACTCTGAGATTAGGGGCTGCTTTCCTTTGACCCACAGGTAACCGATATACGAATGTCAGAACGGATTCCACATAGAATCCATAGGGCTGCCACTCACTCATTCATTCACTCACTCCCTCATTCATTCAACACCTGTTGATGTAGTGTTCACAGAAATCTTCCCTAGGCCCCGCGAGAAACGCAAAGATGAGCCCGGCCCCAGCTCTCAAGGGTTCGCAGTTTGACGACTGTGACAGACACGAGCACAAGGGATTATATCTCAATGTATATATTTTGAAAGATATAAACAAAACATGACATCATAGAGATAGTGATGATTTATTCTGAGCTCAGAAACCATGTAAAATTAGTCTGTGTGCTAGCTAAGTAAGCGCCAGCAATTCCCAATGAGATGACTTTCCTGCTGTCAAGATAACTACATAGCATTACACTTAATAATGACCTCTGGCCAGCAGTTAGGGAAATGCAGCAAACTACACCCCCACACAGCAGAGCACAGGGGTCCTTACAACAGTCCAGTAACTTCTGTGCTCCTTCAAACTGACGGTGAGGATCAGTCGGGTCATGTGTTTATTGTTGTTGTTTTTGTTACGTTGTTGCAGTTATGTTTTGCCATAATTACCTAGATTGAATGTTGGTGCAACTTAAAATTCAGCAGATTTATGAGTCCTTTACCGTCTAGAAGTAAAAGAGAGAAATGGAAATCTGCCCCTAACGTGGCCTTGTGATTCCACATCAGGAGACGTGCTTCTCTGTCTTCCAGGGCCCAGCGCGTGCTCTCGGGAATGGGAATCAGCTTGAGTCCCTCGCTGCGCCCAGACCCCCAGGGCAAGGGCGAGGGGGTTGGCGGTGCTGGAGGGAGGAAGGGTCCCAGGGCACGGCAGGACCCAGGGCTGCTTCTCTGTCCTGCGGCCTCCTGGGCTGATGCCGAGTGGCCTGGCACAGGGACATCCTGTCGGGCTCTGCGAAGGGTGTCAGAGAGCAGGCATTTCATGGGTAATGTATTATATGCCATATGCACTGGACAGTTTGGAGACGTCGGTTAATATCTAGCTCTATCACATTTTTGAACTATTTCCCAACATTTCAGTTCTTAATGTAAATATTTGTTGCATTGACTCAGATGCTTTATTTGAGGAAGATTTCAGATGTCAGCCTCCAGTTATTGTGATAGTTTTAGTTTACATCTCTCTTTTTTTTTTTTTTTTGCCTGTGTAAATTTGAAAAGAGACAGCTGGATGGGGGCTGGATAGCCAAGTTAGTGTTTATATATAGAATTTCTTGGGTGAAGATGTGATTCCGATTGATTCTCTAAACACATATCTCTTGCTTCCTCTGGTTAAAAAATATCCTTTAGGTGTCTGGCTAGGACGGAAACATTCTATCCTGGCCCGAGTCTACATGAATCCAATATTTGCAGCATAGCAACAGTTTACTTCTGAGATGAACTGAATTGGATTTCATGGGCTCAAGTTCGCCCAAAGTGAACTTGTAAACCTCTGGGTCCTTTCCCTCCCCTCCCCCTGCCGCCAGCTTTATTGAGATATGGCTGACATATAACATAGTGTTAACTTTAAAGTATACAATGTGATGATTTAAAAATATATATTTATATTGTGAAATGATTACCACAATAAGCTTAGTTAACACATCTATCACCTCACATAGTTACCTATGTGTGTGTGTCTGTGTGTGTGTTGAGAACATTTAAGATTGACTCTCCTTGCAACTGCAAGTGTACAATACAGTATTATTAACTATGGACACCGTGCTATACATTAGATCCTCAGAAAGTATTCATCTTATAACTGGGAGTTTGTTCCCTTTGACTTACATCTTCCCATTTTCCTCACCCCCTAGCATCTGGCAACCACCAATCTAATCTTTGTTTCTCTGAGTTCAACTGTGTTAGCCTCTGGCAACCACCAATCTAATCTCTGTTTCTCTGAGTTCAACTGTTTTGTTTTACACATATTAAGTGAGTTCATACGGTATTTGTCTTTCTCTGCCTTATTTCTCTTAGTTAAAATTTGCAAACCAATTAATCCTTCAACCTCAATTTTTTGAGCACCTACTAGATGCTAATCATTATAATAGGTGCTTTCGGGGATCCTGGAATGTAGGATACAGAAACTAATTCCAAGAAGTTACAGTTGTACTGGAGAAGTGATGCATATATACAATACACACATTTACGTCCACATATAAAACAGAGACTAAGAGAGTATATTAGTGAAAAGAATAAATGAACATTGAGAACTGCAAGACAGCACTTACAGTTCTGATTCTACTCATATTAGATTTTAATTGCTCTCTAGACTTGTTTCCTTAAGTGTAAAGTGAGAGAATTGGACTAAAGCTGTCTATGCACTCTGTCAGCTCCGTGTTTTTAAATCTAATATCAGTATGTTGCACATGGTTTAATTCCTTATTTACTCATTTCAATATCTATGATACTGGAAATCTAAATCATTAGGTAGGAACTCAGATGGGGGAGTATGGCAGATACCACCCACTGAGCAGGCGAAATAAGCCCTAAAGGTTGTCGAGGAGAAGGTACCATTCTGAGGTGCAGGGACCATGTAAACGATGGTGCCGCGAGCAACTGAGCCAGTGCGAGGAGGAGGGGGGATAGCAAGAGACCAGCATGGGGATTGCACTCGAGAGGCACCAACTAGCACGGATCTGGATTGAAATTGCCTGGCAGGAGCCTAGGGTTCTTCTGCAAGGCCTGAAAAACAGGATTAGACAGATAAGTGGTGACTTCACGATGGGCTTTATAAATGCCACATGTAGAGGAGCTACTACTTTCTTTCAGGGTGACTAGGAAGCATTGTGACGGAAGAACATTGCAATCCATTCACCCGTTCACTAATGTTTACTGTGCTCTTTCTTTACGCTCAGAACTCTTCCAGGAGTTAGAACACAGGAATGAGCAAAACAAAGCTCTTGCCCTCGTGGAGCTGTATTCTGATGGGGAGAGAGGTGATACACAAGATCAATAACTAAAATACAGAGCGTTTCAGAGAGCAGGAAGTACAAAGAGAAAAATAAAACAGGAGGTGCAGTCTTAACAGGGTGATGAAAGAATTTACACAATGAAGATTTTTATGGCTGCACAATCAACAGAATCGGCAGCAGTGGGAAATCAGGAATGAATCACAGTCTAGTTTGGAGTGGTGATGAGGGAGAAGATTCAGTAACAACAGTGAGAGGAAAAAATCTACAGTGATGGCTACAAATGGCTACAAAAAAAGAGATAAAGACAGGAGGACAGTAAAAGTTCAAGACTTAAAACAGGTTTTCAGGGAACGAGATAAATGAGAAAAGAGGTTCCCAGATCATTTTACAAAGCCAGTGTTGTCCTAATATCAAAAGCAGACAAATATAAGAAAACTATATAAATAAAAATATTCAATAAAGGATTTGCAAATCAAGTCCAAAAATATAAAGAAGAAAAAAATCATGGGAATTATCCCAGGAGAGGTCGCTGGTTTAATTTCCAGTCAGGGCATATGCCTGGGTTTCAGCCTCGATCCCAGGTAGGGGGCTGCAAGAGGCAGCTGATCGATGTTTCTCTTTCTCATCGATGTTTCTCTCTCTCTCCCTCTCCCTTCCTCTCTCTCTAAAATCAATAAAAACATATTTTTTAAATTAAATCAATATAATTTACCATGACAACAAACTAAACAACAACAACAAAAACGCATTTTATCATCTCAGTGGATTCAGACAAAGCATTTGACAAAATTCAACTTATCCTCATGATCAAAACTCTCAATAAAGTAGTAATAGAAAGGAACTTTCGCAATCTAATATCTTTCTCCCTAAAATTGGAAGCAAGGCGAGGATGTCCTTTTTTGCCACTTTATTACCATACTAAGGGACCTAGTCAATGCAATAAGACAAGAAAAATAAATAAATATTATATAAAGAATCAGAAAGCAAACAATAAAATTGTCTTTATCCACAGACAACGTGATTGTCTATGTAGAGAACCCCGAAGAATCTACAAAAAAAGGGGGCTATTAGAACTAATAAAAGAGTTTAACATAGTTGTAGGATACAAGGTCAATATGTAAACTCAATTGTACTTCTATATACTAACAATGAGCCGTTAGAAATTGAAATAAAAAGCCAGCAGCATTTACAACAGCATAGAAAACAAACAAAACCAAAAAAAACATAAAACACTTGGAAATAACTCTAAAAAAATTTGTGCAAGATTTGTATGCTGAAAACTATGAAACACTGATGAAGAAGTCAAAGGACACGTAAATAAATACAGATATACCATATTCATGGATTGGGCTATTCTACACTAAGATTTACGTTTTCCCAAGATTGAGCTATAGATTTAATGTAATCCTAACCAAAATTCCAGCAGGCGTGTGTATGTGTGTGCGTGCGTGCGTGTGGGGAAAATTGACAACTTGCTTCTGAAATTCACAGAAATGCAAAGGTCCTAGAATAGATAAAACAACTTTGTACAAGAATAACAATCTATACTGTACACCATAGACAAACATTTATTATTTATTTATTTATTTATTTATTTATTTATTTTTACTCCTGATCCAAGGATATTTTTTCCATTCCTTTTCAGAGAGAGTGGAAAGGAGACAGAGAAACATCGATGTGGGAGAGACACATTGATCAGTTGCTTCCCACACAATCCCCAACCAGGGTTGATGATCAAGCCTGCAACTGAGGTGCATACCCTTGGTCAGAATCGAACCTGGGACCCTTCAGTCTGCTGATCCAAACCAATGAGGGTGACAAACATTTATTTAAAATAAACCTTAGACCTAAATGTAAAACCTGAAGTATAAAACTTCAAAACAAAAGAGAAAACCTTTGTGATTTTGAGTTAGGCAAAAGTTTTTTGGACATAAAACGCACAAACCGTAAAAGGAAAAAATGATAAACTAGACTTCAGTTAAAGCATCTGCTCTCTGAAAGATACCGTTGAGAATATATAAAAATGCAGACTGGGAGAAAACATTTTCAAAACACATCTCTAACAAAGACCTATATCCAGAATATTAAAAAAATTATTACAATATAATAAGAAAACAAACAAAAATATGGACAAAATATTAGGACCGATATTATATCAGAATATAAACAGAGGGCAACTGAGGACCTGAAAGCTCAACATCGTTAGTCATTAGAGAAGTCACGTTACAACCTTAACAGGATAATACTATATGATTATTAGAACAGTTTTCTAAAACTAAGAGTAACAAGTGCTGGTGAGGTTGAGAAACTGAAACTCTCCTGCATTGCTGGTGGGGATGTAACATGGTACATCCCTTTGGAATCACTATTTCACAATTTCTGATAACATTAAACCTAACACTCACCATAAACCCAGTGATCCCATTAGGAGGTACCCGCTATGAGACATGAAAACATGACCACAGGAGGACTTCTACATGAATATTTACAGCAGCTTTACTTGTCATCTCCCAGAGCTGGAAACAGCCTAGACCAGTGAGTGGCTAAGCAAACTGTGGTTTAGCTCAACAATTGAATCTTACTTAGCAATAAAAATGGAATGAACTATTGATACATTCGACCGCTTTGGATGAATCTCAAAAGCATTATAAGTAAAGGAAGCCAGACACAGAAGGCTACATAGTCTACGATTCCATTTATGTGACATTCTGTAAAAGGCAAAAGTATGGGACTAGAAGTCAGATTAGTGGTTGCTGAGGTTGCTGGTGGGGGAGGGAACTGATTATAATGGAGCAAGAGGGACTTGTTTAGGGCGATTGAAATATTCTGCATCTTTCTTTTAGTAATGGTTATAAAACTGTACACGTTCGTCGAGACCCATAGTAACACACATCTAGAAAGGGGGCGTTGAAAATTTTACAATCTGTACATGTAACCTCGACTAATCTGGCTTTTAAAACATTAGAAAAATCTGTATGATAAAAGATAACATAAAATTAAAAGACCAGTAATTATACAAACCGAAGCCAAATAAAACAGAGCCGTACAGTGAGGAACTTTTATTTCGCTGTAGTTGGTTTAATAGCAAGTTATCTTGGACTATAAGCCCCGCGGTGCGCACAAACATACCTTTTCACGGCGCGCGAGCCGAGAGCGGCCTGTGTCCTGCTCCGCCACCGGCCCTGCCACCGGCTCGCACCTGCGCCCACCCCTCCTCCTCCCCTCTCAGTGGCCAATGTGCCCGCCTCCTGTCTAGCGCTGACCTCGCCAAGCGCACTCTCAACCCCAGTCCCTTCTGCCATCTCAGGGCCCCTAACTATCCTATTTTTTTTCCCCTTTATATTCAACTTCTCCCTCCTTACTGGACTCTTCTTATTAGTATTCGAATGGTCTCAAGCTTTCCCCATATTTAAAACCAAAATACTCCCCGTGACCCAGCCTCGCCCTCTGTCTGCTGCTCACTTTCTCTCTTAAGCTGAACCACTCGGAGGAGTTGCTTTCACCCGCCGCCTGCATCCCCGGGCCCCGCTCCCCCAACCTGGCTTCGGCCCCCTCGCACTGAAGTGGGTAGGTACCCGGGACCTCGGTGTCCACACTGATGGGCCCATTTCAGTCCGCATCTTCCCCGACCTTTCAGCAGCATTCGGCGTTTTTAACCGCCCTGCTCGCTGAAACTGTCTCCCCCCTCGGTTCCTCTCCCCCTCCGGCTGCCCCTGGCTCCGGGGCCAGACCCCCTCCTCTGTTGGCCTCGCTCAGGGCACTGTCCTAGGGCCGCCTCCCCTTCACTTCGTGCTTTTTCCTAGACGATCTCAACACCCTCCCTGCAGGGGCCGTCCAGTGGCGACACACACTCATTTCCTACCCGCGTTTGTTCTCTGGCCGCCACCCTCGTTGAAAGCATCGCCTCCCTCACGGCTGGCCCTCGACTCAACCTGCCCCGAACTACAGCCGTCTGCACCTTCCTGCAGACCTGGTCTGTGCCACCGGGTGCCCGTCGGTCAGTGTCCCTGCAAGCCCGGCAGCTGCCCGGCCTTGAAACTTTGACGTTACCTCGGTTTCCGTCCCTTTTCCAGTCCCCTTGGCAGCTCTGTCGCCTCTGCCTTCAAAGCAGGTCCCGGATGGGACACCTGACCACCGCTCCGCTGCTGCGACCCTGGCCCAGGCCGCAGCCGTCTTTCCCCCGGCGCTGAAGCACGGTCATAACAGGCCTCCCTGGGCCCCGGAGGCCCCTCTAAGTCATTCCTGGGCAGGCAGAGTGTTCCTTTTTAAAAGTCTAATTCTTATTTCATTCTTCTTAAAACTCTTCAGTGGCTTCTGCCTTCCCATTGTCCTGGGGGAGACGGCGGCCCTTCAGGTGGCCTGTCCGTGTCCGCGGACCGGTACTTTCCTGTGTTTTGAGCCGCATTTCAGGTTTCTCTCCCCTCCTCCCTGTCACTCAGCAAGCCGCCGGCCAGTTCCTTAAAAGCCCCACATGCAGTCGCTTCTGACTGCTGAGCGGGACGACTCGTGTGTGCATGGACACGCTTGCACACACACACACGCGTGCACACGCACGCATGCACGCACACACCTTGTTTTGCCTGTTCACTCATCCTCGAGGCCTCAGTTTAAATTGTTCTTCCTCGAAGACGTCTTCTCTGACCCGCAACCTTAACTGAACCGTGGCTGCCGCACACTTTTACCTCTCCCTCCGTTGTCCTCCGAGCACTGTCTCCTCGTGGTCACGTACCGGGGGCATCGTTCGCCTGTTACCTGTGTCCAAGGCCTGCGAGGGCAGGAGCCGTGTCTGCTTTAGGTGACTGTGCGCAGCACCTTTATTTGTGTCACTGAGTGGCACATAATCAAAGACTAGCGGTGAATATTAATACAGCAAAGGTTGTGCGTGTTACAGTAAAACCGCAGAGGGAACGGCCTGCGAGGCGTTTGGCCGTGAGCATGTGATCACACAATTGAAGACTCTAGGCTATTGAGTGCACCCAAGCAGGCAGGCGTCGCCTTACGCAAATGATGCCCTAGTTGGGGGTCCGTTTTACTAGGTGGGACATGGCTCCTGCAGCCACCTGGGGCACCGGCCGAGGCAGCCCCTACTCGGCTCTTTAGGGTCCTCAGGCCCCTGCTGTTCTGCCCACTGCTCCTCCTGGCAACAGCTCCGTCTTTCCAGGGGAAACAGATGGGAAAGCAGGGCCCGGGCCGAACCCGACCCTCGGGCCCTTACACCTTTTGCAAAACGCAGGCTAGGCCTTCGCTTTCCATCCTCTGGGCTTTGCTCTATATTTGGATTTGTTTGGACGTTGTTATCTGATGGGATTTCTTTTTTATTCTTTATAAAATGAAATAATTTAAGAATACATGTAGTTTCAATATAAAACCAAACACTGTGTTTTCAAACTCACAAACACAGAATTTGTTTCAAAAGGATATATATATCTATACTAATAAAAGTTTAATTGGGTTCAGTTTCTCAATACGTTTGAACTGGATTAGACATGAAACACATTTCAACTACAGGCGCAGTGGCTCTCTTGAACCTAAAATTTGATAACATCTTCCCAAAAGGATGAGACAGAATCATTAAAATCAAGACCATCCCATGTAATTTGAGGTAGACAATCGCTATAATTATAAGTCTTGAAATGTGACCCTCAGACTATTTTAGAAATGAAATGAAGCCAACAAACAGATAAACACCCTAGAGTATTTGAGTGAATATTGCCAAGTGAGAGTTAGACACCAAACTGCTCTCTTAGGGAGAGTTTCTTGTTAGTCCTTAATTTTGGATCAATAATGCTTCATTCTTTTAAAACTCGTTTTATTCTCACTGGCCTCCAAAGTGGTTTTCTGTGTCAAACCACTATTTTAAAAAGCTTCAGAATGCTGACTTACGCTGTAAAGGTTCTGTGGTGATGAGCTCTCCTGACAGCTCTCGGGCGGCGTCTCCCTCTGTGGAGGCAGGGGGGTGCCTTTCAGGAGACCAGGATGAGAGATGGGGGTGGAGAGGGGGGCAGAGGGGGGCAGGGTGTAGACCAAGAACAGAGAGAGGAGTTTGGAGGGGGGAGAGAGAGAGAGAAGAGAGGTGCCCAGGCAGGAGTCGGAACAAGCTCTTGAAAAGTGAAATGTGAGTGAACTCTGTCCTACGCCAGATTGCTCGTTAGAAAATGATAAATCTCAAGAACGTTGGGCCTAATTTGTCATTGTGGATGAAGTTGTCCCAGAGACAATGGTATTGACTATCCCCTCACTATCGAGAGCCTCTTCTCGTGACCCGCAAAGGCCGGCGCGGCCTGGCCCCCGGCAGCCTCTGGGGCCTCAGTCCCTCCCCGACCCCCTCCGTCACCCTGGTCTCCTCACCCCCCCCCAACATTCTCCATTACCCAAATGTCGCATCATCAGCAAGCCTTCCCTGGCCGCCTTATCTAACACACACCTCCCACCTCACTCTTTATGCCCTTTGCGCTGAGTTAATAGCAGCAACATCGCATTTAATGTTAATTCTATTGTCCATCTCTCTCTGCTTCACGAGGCAGCTTCCTAAGGACTGGGACTCGATCTGTGTCGTTTTCCATTCTGCCCCTGTCACTAGAAAAGTGCCCGGCTCGTGGTAGACCCTGGTTGAATGAGTCGTGAACCCTCTGCCAGGCCTCAGTTTCCTCTCTGGCTCCTTTCATGGGCCACTCATTTTTCATCTCTGGGACCTCGCCTCGGATCTGCCCAGGGTGTTTGGTATCAACAAGCGCCCTCAGGACCAGTCTCTGCTGGTAGAAGGCCCTTCTGACTGTTAGAATCACTGCACTGCTCTGCTATCTACCACGCGCTGGGCCTGACGGACCTCGGTTTAAGAGGGAGATTAACTGAGGAATTACCTGAAATAGTCCGAATTGTGCCCACAACTGCTTTCTGAACTATACTCAGAGTCACTGAGATCAGTCAGAGAAAATTTGAATGGACTGAGAGTCAAGAGACCTGAATTCTAGTCTTGACTCCCCTGGTCTAAGGAGATGCAATATCTTAAAATAATCACTCCGCCTCCACCACCTAATCTTAGCTGTGTGACCGTGGGCAAATTATGCCGTCTCTGGGTCTCAGTTACTCATCTGGGTGTGAGAACAACGATCTTACCCACTCCCAGTGCTGTTGTGAGAACTGATGAAGGAATTCATGCGATGCACCAAACACAGTTATTATTATTTCCCTATTGCTGCTGAGGAATCTACTCACTTACATGGATATTGATATTTTGTCAGGCTTCTCTGCTAGAACTAAGGAGTAAACCAAATTTTAATGCCCCTTTTTAGAACATACACAGTAACACACCCATGCCCTAAGAAGGGTATTGAAAGGAAAACCCCTGGAAATATTATCAGAATGACAAGGGGGTTTTCTTGTTTGTTTTTTTAATTTTGTTTGTTTGTTTTGTGGGGATTTTTTTGACCTAGCTGTATTTTCTAAAATTTCTACAGAAAATTAAAGGTTATTTCTAAATGAAAGATAACCCACTGAATGGGAGAACATATTCACCAAAGATACACCTGTTAAGGGGTAATATACAAAATTATAAAGAGCTCATACTGCTCAGCAAGAGGAAGACAAACAATCCAATTAAAAAATGGGCAAAGGACCTAAACAGACACTTCTCGAAAGAGGACATACAGATGGCCAAGAGACACATGAGAAAATGCTCAACATCGCTAATCATCAGAGATGCAAATTAAAACCACAACAAGGTATCACTTCACACCTGTCAGAATGGCTCCATCAACAAATCAACAAATGACACATGCTGGCGAGGGTGTGGAGAAAGGGGAACCCTGGTGCACTGCTGGTGGGAATGCAGACTGGTGCAGCCACTATGGAAAACAGTATGGAGGTTCCTAAAAAGATTAAAAATGGAACTGCCACTTGACCCAGTGATCCCACTTCTAGGAATGTACCCTAAGAATCCTGAAACACTAATCAGAAAGAATATGTGCACCCCTATGTTCATAGCAGCACAGTTTACAATAGCTAAGATCTGGAAACAGCCCAAGTGCCCATCAGGAGATGAGTGGATAAAAGAGCTGTGGGACATTTACACCATGGAATATTACTCAGCCGTAAAAAAGAAGGAACGCTTACCTTTTGCAACAGCATGGATGGACCTGGAGGGTATTATGCTAAGTGAAATAAGCCAGGCAGAGAAAGACAAATATCATATGATTTCACTTATATGTGGGATCTAATGAACAAATTAAACAAAATAGAAATATACTCATAGGTAAAGAGAATAGAGGAGAGGGGTGTTGGGGGGCTGGATGAAAAAGGTGGAGGGAGTAAGCAAAGAAAACAACCTCATAGACACAGACAAGAATATGGTGATTCTGAGAGGGAAATGGGGTGGGGAAATTGAAGAGGGTAAAGGGGGGATAAATGGTGAAAGAAGGAGACTTGACTTAGGGTGGTGAACACTTGATACAATATACAAATGATGTATTATAGAATTGTACACCTGAAACCTATATAATTTTATTAACCAGTGTCGCCCCAATAAATTCAATAAAATTTTTAAATGTTTATTTCTAAATGAATTAATGTCACTTGCCAATTTTACACCTCCAAGTGGCAGACTGAAATTGTTTCACTTAATTAAGAACAGCAGAAAAAAATACCCTTCTTTGTTAACTCTACTTTTATACTAAATCTCATAGCTGAATTAAAAACAAATGCTCTCTCGGCATATAGCAAATGACTGCAACACACATAGTTGGTCCTGAGATCTAAATGGTCTGCCTCTGGACTTTTAACTTTCAAGTATGGTTATAGTTAATAGTTGTATTATTTTTTGTATATTCAAGCTATAATATCGCGTACTATTAAACATTCACTTCAGAGTGGTGTTTTTCTTATACAGTTGATATAAGACTGTATATCTAAATGGATAAATAAAAGAAATTTCCAGAATGGAATGTTCATAAAGTGCTTCCAAATTGGAGTTGTTTGCTATCATCTTACCATCCAGTTCCTTAACCATAACAGAGCTCCACATACTCCCCGCGTGAGAAGACTTTGCTGAAACCTCCAAGATGTTTGGAAATTTAAAGAGAAAGTAGCAGCCTCCATCATAAAGAGAAATGATGCGTAAAGCCTATATTTTTATTTAAAATGCAATTATAAATTTAAACATAATCTTTGTAAATCTGTGTATGTTTGTTTACCTAATTATATAAGCATACGTACTCGCTCTAAAAACTCTAGAAAATAGACATGAGGAAGAACCCATGTATATGCACATGCCCGCGTCTGAGCCGTGAGAAACAGCCAGAGGTAACAGGCCAACGCTTGTCGCCCGGGTGGCGACGGGAGGGCCCTCTCTCCTCCTCGACTCCTCAGGGGCCGCATAAATGGGGCATCCAGCGTGAAGCTCCTGTTCTCTCCCATCCTGTCCTCCCGGACTCCTGCCAGTTGGAATTCTTGGCATTTCCCTGTGGAATTTTGACGTGAACATGCTATTTTAATACCTTAATACTTCTTTCAGGTGCTTTCCAGTTGTTTTTATTCTGAACTCTCCTTTTTTTTTTCTTCCCCCAAATGCTGGACATGTCAGCAAAGCCTTCTGTTTCCCATTTGCTGAATTTAGCATTTCAACATCTGTAAACAGTGTACTAAAAATACACAAACATGAAATTGTTAGTGAACATCCTGAAGTCTTATAAATGGGCAAGATGAATTGAGTTGAAAATTTTTTGTTATTACTGAGAAGGATTTTGTTTGATTACTTGGGAGTTTTTTTGGCGGGGGGTAACTTTTTGAATGACCTTAGAACCTAGCCTTTGGGTATATCTTCTGACTTATCTCATTTGCTTACAAATCTGTGGGCTAAAGAGAGTTCAGAGAGAACAGTTTGTTTTAGCTGCCTCCCCGGGGCTTGGGAGAAGAGGTGTTGGGATTTCTCCCCCTCTGCACCCCTTGGCCTTGCTGCCGCTGGACACGGGCGTTCCCTGAGTGTCACTGAGCACCTCTCAGCACTGTGAGACAGGCATGGCGCCTGCTCAGAAGGGCTGTGTGAGGACAAGTGACATCTGCTTTAGAAAAGAAAATTAAAGCTTAAGACAAAATGCGCAATAGAAACCAGGAGAGCAAGGGGCTTAATGAAAGAAAGCTTAGCTAGTTAGCCAAATAACTGTCTGCATAGATCAAGCTTTTTAAATAAAATGCAGAAGAATGACCTGCAGAAGAATACACAATACCAAAGCAAACTTAAGGACACTCAGAAATGTTACCAAGTGACATGGACACCCACCCCTGACATTTAGGCAAAGATCTGAGAGCCTGGGAGAAAATTCAGAGCTCTTTTTATATTAAGGAACCCCAGTGCCGGACATCCTAGTGTTGATAAAGTTCATGCCCCCAAATGGAACTGGGACAGTTTGCGTCCTGCATTGGACTATGAGATGGTGATTATCTTTGCATTCAGCTAAACATTGGGGAAAATTCTACTTTTTAATTTTATACCTGCCAAAAAAATAGTAGTTTGACAAACCCTTCCTTTTGGCAAAACATAATGGAGAATTATCCCCAAATAATATGTGAATCTGAGTTCATAGTGTATGTTCAACTCCCGGCAAAACCCAAACCAGAGTAGCATGTAAGATGCCTCCTGCAGGCAGCCCGCCCCTCAAGCTGGCCCTGGCCTCGCACCCAGGGCCCTCTCCCCGGCGCTCGGGGGCTCTCCAGGGAAGCTCTGCTCACCCGCCGCCTTGGCACCCGGACAGGCGAAGGTGCCCAGGGGCAGCCTGTCCTAGGGGAGCCCCTGTCCCTGAGGAGCCGAGCCATGACTCAGGCCGGGTGCCCTGTACGGTCTCAGACTCTCCTCCGTTCTCACCGCGCCCTCCGGCCCAGGTCCCCCAGCGGCTTGCTCTGTGGTTATTAGTAACTGGGCACACCCGTGATGACTTTTGCCACAGCCTCAAAAGCGTGAAGGCAGCTACTGCCTGGCATTTAATACCTTCAGTTTACTGGGGAATCAGAGCTCTCCTTGTTCTCAAGCCCACCTCCTACCATTCCTGCTTCTTTTTAAATATATCTTTATTGACTTCGGAGAGGGGAGGGGAGAGGGAGAGAGAGAGAAACATCAATGGTGAGAGAGTCACTGATCGGCTGCCTCCTGCGCGCCCCCAACCAGGCACTGGGCCCACAACCCGGGCATGTGCCTGACCGGGACCCGACCCGCGGTCTCCCGGATCCCAGGCCGCTCAGCCACCAAGGCGCCCCGGCCGCCCGCTGCCGCTTCTCGCCCGCTCCCCTGCTCGGCCGGCGGGCAGGTGCTGGCGGGCGGTGCTGAGCCCACCCGCAACCCCTCACTGAAACGCGCTGTCAGGAGTGTCCTCTCCTTTCTGCCCGCCCCCCATCTCCCTCTATCTCACAGCCGTAACTTTTCCCGTCAGTTAGGAGGAAGAAAGCTAAGCAACGGTGAAGAGACAAAAGTTGCTAATTATCAAAGAAATGCAAATTAGCATGAGATGCAAGGCTTTACCAGTCCTACTGGTAAGAATGGGAAGGGCGAGGACCGTCTAGGTGGATGAGCTCCTACCCTGCAGGCAGAGGGGACAGGCCAGGGAGGGAGGAGGGGGCAGGGAAGCGTGGCCCTGAGGCCTGAGCAAGCCCCGCGTATCATTTTTAGCGTGTTCCCCTTGCTGGACAGCTTTGAAAAGCATTTCTACAAACTTCTTAAATGGCTATGCTTTTTGACTCAGGAATTTAACTTCCGCAAGTTTGTCCTTAAGGACACAAAGATACATGTTTGAAGATTGTATTTATCATACCATTTATAACAAAGAATTGGTTATGATATATTCATTCAGTGAAATATAATGCAGCAAGTGTCAATGTTAATGAAAACCTATATAGAGAGATACTGACCTGGGAACACTTCCAAACTATATATTTTGTTACTTTTATAACAGAAGTGCATTTGTGTATGCACATATATGCATATATGCTTACAAACAAGTCTGGAAGGGTAAACACTAAAATTTCACAGTAATGGGGTTCCAGAATTGGAGTACGTTCTTTTTCTGTATTTTATTCATGCTTAATGCAAAAAATTTATGATTGGACCAAGTATAGATGTTTAAAAATTATGTTAAAGATACAATATGTTAAGTCATCACATTTTCCATAAGTAATAATCACATCACTCAGCAAACATGCAGTAACAATTACGATAAAAATAAATACCATTTATTGAGCATTTGCCAGTAGGCATTGCGTTGTATTTTTTATGTACATAGTCTAATAAAAATTCTGCAATAACTTCATGAGGCAAATAACATTCAGCTAGCAAGAGGAGATGCAGAGGCAGAATTTGGGTTCTGTTTTGTCTGTCTCCAGACCCACTCATTTCTGGCCCTTGAGCCACAAAGATGTGATGACTTAAGCCTGAATCCTGCTTCTCAGGAGTCTGCAGGGCAAAGTGGAAGCAGTGTTCTAGATTAGCTTGAGTTTTCTGTCACGTTCATGACCAGACAGTAAGGTCTCTCTGGAATTCCGGATGTTCTTCACTGTTGTTCCTGCACTCTGAGGATGCCATATAGAGGTGGTCTTTGGAATGTCCGATAAGAGGCCGGGAAAGGACTTGTGGGAAAACGTGTCCCCCTTTCCACCCCAGGGGATTGGCTTCTGAGTAAGACAGAGAACAGAACCGTAAAGTGAGCATCTACCCACTGCCGTTGGCTTGTTTTCTGTGTGTTCGAAGTACATTAACCAGGGCTTGTTTTCATATGAGACGGTTTATGTAGAAGTAGCCACAGCTGATAAAACTCAAGAGTTCATGCCAATAATGAAATTCCTCGCAGTTCAAGTAATCGCAGGGCCACTAACCTATGAGGTGGTTACCAAGAAACACAGGGACAGATCCTAATTATTCTTATTAGCTGCCATTTGGGTCAAATAGCTAACTTTTCCAAAGTTCATGTCTCCATTCTTCATTGTTATCAGCCAAAGAACAAGAGCGGAAATGTATGGGATGTTTTGCTTGTTTCGGTCAGTATCGCTGATTTCACAGAAACACGTGCTCACGTGGCCTCCGTTGAATATTCTCACAACTGGAAGGTCAGACGGCTGTGATCACTCTTCGGGGACCCTCAGGTGACCCTGTGCTGCCCAGGGCTTCCCCAGGCACCTGTCCAGGTGCCGAGCAGAGCCTTCCTCCTTGGCTGAGCTGGGCCCTGAACCTGCTGGGCACGTGTTTCCTCACTGAGCTAGAGAGGCAAAGACCGCACAGCATGTGTTCCTAAAAGGCTGGGGTTTGCTGAGGATGCACCAGCATTCTCGGTGGTCTTTCCTGAGAAAACATTTTATGGCTTTAACTGACTTCCGTACATATTCCTTGCAAATAATATAAAGGTTTGTAATAACTTCCCGTGTAGGCCTAGGCTTAGCCGTGATCCTCCCCGGGATTTCTTCTGAGTCTGGCTCAAGTACTGTTTCTTTCCTGGTTCTGGTTCTGCCTGTCTCCTGGTTCATTCAAGTGAGCTGCCCCTCTGCACCCACACGGCCATGCTTTCTGGTTCGACTGCTGGTCCATATATTTGCTGTAAAGACAACTTATCTGCTCGGTCCATTTCAGCCTTTTAAAACGCAAAGACTTCTACAGCCGTTGCAGCCTCGAGAATGTATGCGGTAGTGTTCTCGCCGCTTTGGCTGTTTCTCTTACTGTTTGCTACCGCTCAGACCTGTTCAAAGGCAGGGCATTTTAGAGGGTCTGACTTGAATCAGAAAATGCACAAGCAGTGACTTCCGCAAAATGCCCCTAAAAGGGCTGCCTTCCTCATGTCACTGACAGCTGTGTCCTGGGCCCACAGCAGGGCATTAAAATGAGGTGCGTGGTGCTGGGATGGCAACGTGGGGGGTGCAAAGGTGAATTAGTGCCATGCTGGCCTTAGCGAGCTCAGTCTCGTAAGGGAGACAAGTGCATGAGTATCTGTAACAGGAGGTGAGACGTGTACCTGGACCAGAGAAGTGCTGGGGTAACTGGAGGGAGCAGACATTACTTTTAAGTGGGAAGATCAAGGGACGACTTTCAGCAGACCCCTGAATTAAGACCAACTGAGAAAAGCCAAGCTGCACAGGGAGAAATTTCAGATAGACCAGGGATCAATACGACCAAAGCTGCAGTCTGCTTATGTTACAGATTCGTAAACAGACCCAGGGAAGTGGTGTGACTTAGGAAAGGTCTCTACCAGGGTGGATTTGTTCCCAAGGCAATCAGCCTTCGCCAACTCTGGCTCCCTAAGGGCTCTGGACAGTCTCGCAGCTCTCAGAAATTTTAGCTTTAAAATCAATTGCGAGCGGAGTGTTGTATTAGTGGGGATGCTGTGGTACGTTTCTGTCCTCTGAGGAAATGACAGCGGGCCTGGGCCTCACGCCTCCCCTTGCTAGTGACTGGTCGTTAGCAGCAGCAGCTGCCAGCCCATGGCCTGGGTCCACCAGCCCGGCAGCGTGCCAGGGGCCAGCTCAGAGCCCAAAAGCCCGAGGCCTCTGCCTTTCAGCCCAGGGTGGCCAGGTTTAGCAAATAAAAATGCAGCACATGCGGTTGAGTTTGAATTTCACACGAACGACAGATAATTTAATATGTGTGTCCTACCTGATATAATATCTGTAACCCTGCTTCAGTCTTGTTTTGTACGATCAGAGCTTTTATTATTTACATAATTTCCATAAGTAATTTTGCCTTGCAAACAACTAATGGCTACTTGCGTTTATACCTTTTTTTTTTAAGTTCCGTTGAACCACAGCTCAAAGCTGTTTAAAGACCAGGATGCAGGGGCGTTGAGGTGAATAGATTTGGGCGTGTCTTTTTCATCTTCTCGCCCCCACCCCGTGTCGGGATAGCAGTCAGTAGATGCTCTGGGAAGAGATGTGAAGTGGAGGACTTAGTCCACTCTTGATTTTTATTTCCCGTCTTCTTAGAATCTCCCTTTATGCGGTGATGAATTTAAGCCCCTAATGTAGTTCTTTTCTAAAACTACATTTGAGTTTTAGAATTCTAAATTCTAAAATTTGAGAAGCATCTTGTACCATGGTCAGTATTTACCAAACAGTTCATTCACACCCCTGAAGAGGAGAGGCCCAAGTAATCAGGCAACGTGTTTTTTTTAAAAAAATGGACAGATTACCTGCGGGCGTTGTTCTGAATTCACATCCCTTGTGCGCAGGGCATCCCGGCGGCTGCAGAGCATGCCCTCAGCTGTGCGGATTCAACGCCCCAGCGGCCGTTGACGGCTGAGCCGTCTCTCTCTTTTTATAAAAATCAGACCTCTGAAATCATTCATGAGGCGTAATTTGCTACAGATGAGGTTTCTCCGCTGCGGTACAAAGTGTTTCGGGTCCTGACACTACATTTTGAAGATATTAAAACCAAAACTAAAAGCGTGGTCCACAGCTTGCGTTGATTATCCTGGGGTGGTTTATGGGGGCATTTGAGTTCGTAAGACGTAGTTATCTTATGTGATTCAAAAGGCCCGTCCCCAGCTCGGGGCCGGCCTGTGCTTTAATGATTACTTTAATCCCCTAAAGTTTAGCTGCTTTGGGTACTAACGGGCCAAATGAATGAATTTGGAAAGCGGATGAGCGATGAGGCCGGAATGGCCGTTCCAGGGACTGGACTGTGGGGACACGTGGGGTTCCTTGGGCCTCCACAGCACTTCCGTCGCGTGTCCAAGGACTTGGTCCTCAGTTAGGGCGCGGTTTCGTTCTTCCAGTTGGCCCTGCTTTCTCGGCGTTACTGCCTTTGCGTTTCGTTTCTGCTCTTTGGGGTTTTTTGAGCTCCAGGGAATTATTTTAGAAGAAGGAATGTGACCCTTCCTCACAATCAGGAATATTTGTTTTCTGTCTTGCTTCCCCCGTAACTGCCTCACAGGAAAAGTGTGCGTATACCTGGAGCTGGGCATTTTAAAGACTTCCTGAGACAAATGTTTGTCCTAATTACAATTTTATGTGGTTAATGCCACGTGAAGAAACCCCACAGTGTGAAAATGGGCACTTATGGAAATAATGAATTCCAGCCGCGTCTAGCACCTGGTCCGTGATAGCTGGTTGAGAGATGCAGCGACAGCCACCCACCACTGCAGCCATGGCCACCGCGTGAGTAATTAGGCCATGCCAGCAAATCAGACCTGTCTGGAAGCAACAGTGACAGCTTTGCCTTTTTTCTTTAATCCTCACTTGAGGTTATGTTTTTATGGATTTTTTTTTTTTAGAGAGATGAAGGGAGAGAGAGAGAGAAAGAGAGAGAGACAGACAGACAGACATCAATTGGTTGCCTCCCCTACGCGCTCGGACTGGGTATGGAACCCGAAACTTGGGTATGCGCCCTGGCGGGGAATTGAACCTGCCACCTTTAGGTGCACAAGGTGACACTCAACTGAGCCACCCGGCCAGGGCAGCTTTGCCTTTCAACTGTGAGTTTTATTTCAAGGAGCTAATAACAAATAAGGTGTATCTCCCTCAGAGCTCTACCTTCAAGGAAAGTAACGTGAATTGTTATAAATTAAGTTTTAGAATGTTAGCCACTTTTTAAAAATTTTGATGGGAGAGTTGTAGGGATTTTATAATTTTTTATTTTACAAACAATTCATATTCATGCTGGGAAAGTGATAGTGGATAAAATGGAAAAAAAGAGAAATCACTTGCAATTCCAGCTCTCAAAGATAATTATTGTTTGGTTATAATCCTTCAGAGTTTTCAAAGAATACATATAAATATGTATTTTAACAAAAATGAACTCATACTTTACTTACTGTTTTCTAACCTGGATTTTTCATGGGGGGATTTGTGGGTCCTTCACCCCTCAAAATACATGTGAAATATTTCAGTTATGTGTGTGTATGTATTTTTTCTGGAAAAATGCATTGGGACTTTTATCTGTTTACTTTAATTTCTATTGGTAAATTTAGGAAGACACTGCAGTCCTGCTTCTTTCCACGCTTGGTAAGACTCCCAGTGTGCCTGTGTCCTCTTTGCTCCTGGTCTAAATTTGTGCTTTTATTTACGTAGTTCCTGCATCATTGTTTTAATAATTTAATGGTCATTTTTAACAACATTTAATTCATTAAGGTTTCAGTATTTCTTACTGTAATTTTATTGCATCTTAGGGTCTCTGTCTTTACCTTGTAAACCCATCTTCAATTTAATATAGGACTTGATGATAATGTATGATTCAATTTACATAAACTTGCTTTGGGTTTACTATTACATGAACACATTTCCAAACAGCTATATACTATTTTTCATAAGATAGAAGAAAGTAAATTATTTGTTATCAAATGGGAACATACCCACAAGGATGTGCTTTGTGTTTTTACATAAAATCTTTTGAAATCTGTCTTTTCAAATTTTACAAGTTTTCTGTCTAATTAAAATATATTTTTCCCCCACATTTTTTTTTATATAAACCAAGGCTGCTATTTAGAATTTTTGCTAATGGAACCAGCTGAGAAATGTTTATCTCTAAAGTTTAATGTTGCCTACAAATACTAATTTCATACAAGTCAGAATTACAGAAAAAGAGTTCAGAGAGTTGGTGCAGAGGATGGATAAAGCTTTTACTGCTCCTTCAAATTAATGAAGTGTATAGCTGGGAAACTTTAGCCGTGGAGATACATAGCTATGGGAGAGCCCATTCCACTTGTAACTGGCTCTATTTTTCCAAATTTCCCAGTACATTTTTGTTCCGTAGGATGCTCTGATTTTACCCACCTATGGTCTGCCTTTCTCTCCTGGCTTCCTCCCCCACCTCTCCCTCCTGGTCTCCATCACACACACACGCACACACACACCCGCCTGCCCTGTGGCCTTTCTTCTCCCGCTCCCCACACTCGACCTGCTCGCTCTCTGGATGTCCGCGTCAGGGGGGCTCCCTTGGGAGTTTCTCCACCGTCTGATGCGATGGCTCTTTCTCAGTCCCTTCCCCGGGTGCCTGGTTGTCCCCTGCACGCCCCTCTAAGCTTTAGCAGTTTACCTCCTCCTTCCACCTCCTCCGTAAAGATAGGAAGCCTTTCCTCCCTTGTTTCTGTTGACTGTCATCGCTGCCTCCCTGAATGTGACCTGTCTCTTCTGCTTCCCTGCTGCCAGCTATCCTGCTCCCTAACTGGCTTCTCTGCCCCCCCATTCTCTCCCCTGTAAGTCAGTTTCTTCTTTATTATGGAATTATGTAGATGAGCATTCGTGTTTACATTAAACACCAGTAACTGAGTGTTTGCCTATAGCAAACAAGGAGCTCAAAAGATACCCAGAGAATGTAAAGAGGGAATTAGGAATACCTATGGGTTGATTAATTTATGCTGTTTTCATCTCTTATTTACATTTGTTCTAAACCACTGAGACTTTCTGTGTCTACTGAAGTTAAAATGTTTAATCACGTCAAGATATATGTGCCTTTAAGTAAGCTGGATGTATGACCATCTGGACAGACAAAATCAGAAATAATTTTTATAACTTTTCAAAAGCCTTCATCATTGCATCATAAAAGACCTTAAAATATGTCTTTGGTAGCTTTAAAGTTGTTCTAGTTTATTTTAAATTACTTCAAAGTAGTTTTTAAGTTTCCATAAACTGAGGTCCATGGCCACAAGTGCATTCCCTCTAAGCCAGCCACTCTTCACCCTTAGAGGGGGAAGCAGGGTGGACTTCGGCTTGGATTTTTCACATTTACTCCTTCAAAACACTGAAAGATCCGATTGAGCAGTGGCGCAGCTCTGCATCCGGGGCGCCGCATAACTGCTTTCGTGGAGGTGAAGGAAGCATGCATCCCTAAGATACGCCCTGAAGGCAAGCCTGCGTGGGAATTTCCCCTGCACCACCGAACCAGGAGCCTTCCCGCCTCCTACTGATGCCAAAGGGAGCTCGCTCAACCAAGTGGCTGACATGGAGCTCAGTTCTGTGCGCGAGGGGCGCGCCGTTCACTTACTGGTTGGGGCGAAGGGAGTGTGTAATGTATATAATACTTGTCACAGACCAGAGGCTTCTAAAAGAAAAAAATCCTGAAGCAACTACCTTTAAGCCAGTTGGGAATCGATCTTTTCAGCGGAATCTAGCAAAAAGCAAACATGAAACTAATGACCTTGAAAAATATTTATATAGTTTTCTTCGGTCGTAGTCCTATTGGCACAATCTCAGCCTGCAGTTTTTCATGTCCTGTGGATTGTAATTAATCATAAATTGTGGATTTATTGCTCTTATCTGAACTTTCCTTTTGTAAATTACATGCTATCCCAACACTGTGTGTTTTAAAGGGTCACACCCCATAAAAGAAGCCCATCATGTTAGCAAAGTCAAAATTAGGCCTTCCTTTGCCCTCCCACCACAAGGTCCCAAGAACCCCCATTATTGAATCCTCTTAAAATTTCTTTCCTTTGAGATGCCAGACACGAAATCTACTTGATCTCGTTGGCCTTGTTTGCATCTTTACTTGTTTTTAAAAAATGTGCAGGAAAGTTCTGGACTGAAAATAAAAATTTAGCATATCAGGGGTTACGAGACTGGGGGACATTTTTTGGAATTGGTTGAGACGCTTTGTGTGGAAAGAGTGGGGGCTCCTGGTTCAGAAGACCTGCCTTTAAATCCCAGTGCTTCGGTTCCCTCACTTTGCAACAATATGCAAGTTACTCGACTTCTCTGAGCTTTCCCAGCCTCATCTATGAGAGAGAAAAGATAACTTACAGCTTATTGTACAGATGGACAACAAAACACATGTGAGAGTCCAGTAAAAGTAACAGGAAAGTAATTGGAAGAAGGCAGTTACAAAGGAAAACTGGCTATGAGATTCTCCTTAATTCTTTTTCCACTTAAATAAGAAAACAAATGCAAAGTCACTAGCACAGTGGCCAGGACGTAGTTGACCGTCCAAGGACATTCGTTCCTCTCATTTAACATTTCAAGTTGCTTATTTGTTTGGTTTCTAGAACTGAAAAGATGTGTATATATTCTTGACTCAACATTCAACAGCAGGCACCCTTCTTGAGCATTATTAATTAGCGTGAATCAGATCACGCAGGAATGCTGTCTAAATGTGGGTCCAGCAGGTCTGGGGGGGGGGGGCCTAGCGGCTCCCAGGTGATGCCCCTTAGGTTGGCCTCCTGGTCACACTCGGAAAAGCAAGACATTAATGGGCCCGGCAGTAAGCGCCCTCCCTTTGTTCCTTGCATTATCTTACTTCACAGAGCTTAAGGAGTTTAAAGATGATGTTATTTTGCATATTTTGCAGATGAGAAATCTGTGAGCCATATTGGGTGGCGAGTTAGTTAATAATTGAGATTATTTAGCCACACCCCTTACCTACCCTGGTCAGTTTTTTTAACTGTGTCACTATTCGCTCACTGTCCCTATTTAATTATCATGTTCCTGGACGTTAAGAGTTATCAGGTTCCTGTTACATCTTTATCGCTGTTACCCGGCTCTTTCTGAGACCTTTGCTCGTGTTAGTAGGCACCTGCAGTTTGTCAGTATCCCCGTTTCTTGACCCCGTGGGAGCCCACCCAGCCTTGATGGAGCCGTCCCTCAAGGCCACATGATTGGTGGAGGTCAAGCGGATTTTATACTTTTTGGTGCAGCTGATACCAGTTAGGTTCTTAAATCAGGACTCCCTCTAGCTCGGGAAGGAGCTGCCCGCGCCCCTCCGAGAACCGGCGAGAAGCCGATGAGCCAAGGACCCCCAGCTCAGGGACGCCGGGCGCTTCGTGCATCACCACAAGGCAGCCTGACCAGCAACTGGATGGCTTTATCCACCTCGCTCTCCAGCTCCCGGCGCTGTTCCCCCCTCGCCTGCTTTTCGTGAGCCCCCTGGAGTAGCCGGTACTGTGTGACACTCTGTTATCCTGGCCCCGGTCTCAGGGGCATGCTCTCGCCCGCCGGCCGCACCTCCGCGGCTGCCCTGGGTGGGAATGGGCCGCCCTGCGCGCCGAGGCCTGCTCTCTTCTCTAGCTTCCCCGCAGCGACCAGACGGGCCCAGGCCCATGCTAGAGCTGCAGCTGACCAGGGCGTGTTTATACAATACTTTTAGAAACAAAGATTATTTCAGAATAATAAAAACATAATCACACTCACTAAATGAACAGTGAACTTCATTTAATAAATAGTTAAATGTAACAGAATCATAAAAATATTGCAGGAGAGTGAGCTCAGCTTGGATCACCAGTGTTTCTTTTCACAGGGAGATAATAAATGTTCCTGAGCCAAGGCAACTGGGCAGAAGTCAGGCTGGTTTCCCTCCCTCCCTCCTCCCCTCCCTTCCTTTTTTATCTCTTCTCTTCTGTCGTTTTGGGTGCTACAAGGTACTGGCAGAATCCCTGTGAAGGGGTTCCTGTTACTCCATCATAATGTAGCGCAGTGTTTTTAGGGTGAATAAATACACCTCTCTCTTCGCCGCCATAGTCGCTGAACTCAGCACAATCGTGCCGTGGTTTGTGTAACGAGCCTCCCAGTGCGGCGTCCGAGTCTTTTCTGACTCGTGTCACTGTCATAGGTCACGCTGGCCGGCGGCCTGGTGAAGACGGAGGCACCTGCTACTCAGCTAACCCTGCTTGTCCGTGGGCCTGTTTACCTCCTGGGAGAATTCTAGCGGGTGTGGTGTTCTTTTTTGTAAACACGTTGTCCAACAGGGTACTTAAATAAAGGTAGTGACTCTTCTATAGTGTGATGGATGTGATGCCTGAAAACTTGGCTCCTGAACCCGGCCTACTGAGTTTGAGTCCAGCTCTGTCGTTTGCTAGCTGTGTGACCTTGGGCAAGATACGTAACCTTCTGTGCTTCTGCTTCTTCACCTATGAGAGAGGGTAATAATGGTACTTATCTCACCGTGAGGATTAAAGAAATGATGTATTCAGCCTGGCCAGTGCGGCTCAGTTGGTTGAATGTCATCCCATGAACCGAGAGGTTGCTGGTTCCATTCCTGGTCAGAGGCAGGAGGCAGCTGATCAGTGTTTCTCTCTCATCGATGTTTCTATCTCTCTCTCCCTCTCCCTTCCTCTCCCTCTAAAAAAATCATTAAAAACTTATTTTTTTTAAAATGATGTATTCGAAGGCACAGAACAGTATCTAGCATTTAGTGCTCGCTCAAATAATATTAGCTGCTGTTAGTGATAATTAACTTGCTTGCCTTTTTATTTGCAGTATTAAATGTACATTTCCACAAGTCTATGGCTGCAGACAAAACTTCACTTTGGGGCAAGAGATAGTGGGAGCAGAAAGAAAGGAGTGCTGGTCTCAGGGGGCAAAGCACATCGTAGGAATGTGGCCAGCGCTTAGGATGGGGCCAGGCATCAGTCCCTCACGCAGTCGTTGCGGGGCTAGGCTGCCCGCGGTCAGCGTGGTGGAGATGCGTGTGGCCGCCAAGCGTCCACCAGTCACCTGCCGCCGGCCACGCGGGGCGTTCGCTCAGATGGGAGCAGATTGTCCATGATCTTTCCTGTCCGCAGGAGTGAGGACTGACGGGTGTACATTTATGTTCACTTCTCCCCCAGGGTTCTTTTCTTTCTTTTCTCTTAGTGAAAGTAGAGAAAAGCCAAGTTGCTTGTTTACTTGGGCATTTCCTAAAGAACTGACTTTATTCCGCTCACTCCGCCTCCCTAGAGAGCTTGTTCTGCAAACAGCCCCTCACCGGCCTGTGGGGTTCTGGCAGCTGGGAGACCCCTCCGGGGGAGCAGGGACAGGTATGAACCTGGGGACTGTTTTTGGAGATAAGAAAACACAGGGAATTTGAGGTCAATCGTTCACTCTTAGCTGCTAGAGAAGTACATCTGAAACAGCTGAACTAGGCATTTATTTACATTTTAATTATTAGACCAAGTCCTTGGTTGATAGGAAAATAAATTCGGCAAATGTATGAAGGGAAAACCAAGCATTTTTCTTATCCAAAGGGGACCTGTGGTCTCAAGCACTGAGGAAAAAAATTGCACATCAAAAGGCCTAATTTTTAGTACTAGTTTTGTAGCAAACTAGTCGAGTCCCAGAAAGGATGAAGTGCTCAGTTCTTTCATTTAGGAAGAAGTTTTTGTTTGGGTCCTGTCCCTGGTGCTCCTTGTATCCCATACTGTGATTTTGTGAGACTCGAGCCTTGACGTTATAGCCAAGGCCCGGGGAGGCCGAGTGATCAGCGGGTTTATGTCTTATAATGCCTTCCTGAGAGCTAGGATCCCACTCAGTCCTCCTTCCTGGCATGTGTCCTAGAATACATGCTTCATGATCAAGCTGTGCAGGAGAAGTCATTTTCTAAAGAAAAGCAGTAAGGAAGGATCGATTGATTAACCATGGCTCCTAACCTAATACTGTCTGATAGAAATTTTGTGGACACTGGAAACCACAAAGGGCTTTTACTCCAGAAAACGGGTAGATCCTAGAACTAAGGGTGACGTTCGAAGTTCCAGAATGTCTCCCAGGTATTCAGGGTGATACGAGTCGATAAACATCACTATTTTTGAAGCCTCGGTCAGTGGGAGTTGTAGATCCAGGCCTCCTCGTGGGTTACAGAGGAAAGTACCAACTACGAATATGTCTCCTCAGTGTCCATCAGGAGAGGGCAGTAGACCCAGGCTGTGGAATATTATGTAGCCATAAAAAATGAAACAGCTGTACTCTATATGCAATGAATGGAAGAATACATGTTATAATTTGTTTAGAAAAATAATGATGCAGAACACTATTCATGGTGGGATTTAATTTTTGTAAGAACAAACAAACAAAATCTACAAACATGTGGATATAGGTATCTGCCTCATTACGAGCTAGAAGAACAAATTAACTGTTACCAGTGGATTCCCCAAGGTACCCAGAGTGAACAAGGAAGACGCAGGAATGGTGGTGGAGGAGGGGAGGAGAGGAATGTGTACTTTTTAATTGAGTCACATCTGTATTGTTTGGATTTTTCATCAACATGCATATTATAAAATTTTACATAAAAACATAAAAATGTGTGTATCAGAGACGAATCTCTCATGTGCCTGGAAGTTTGCAGCTCTATTCTGCAAAGAAACATGCTGTCCATCTGCAAATATTACGAATGACAAGTATTCTTCCACCTGAAAAAACTCCTTAAAATAGAAACATAAACTGCCTCCCACTTGCAAACATCAGCTACTGCATGTCACAGGGACAGGAAGAGGCAGAAGTGGAGCCCAAGCTGCTCTGTGATGGAAATTCGCACGTCAGTGGGCTGATAGTAACAGTGGAAGGGAAATGTGTACAGTTAAACAAGGTGCTGAAAATACGCAAATACTTTCATAATAATGTGGGAAAGATGCGGTGCTGCCCTGTTACAATACTCAGTGTCCTAGATCCTGACGGCCATCCTCGCCTTCCCTATAAAGGGCTCCATTTCAGCACAGAAGGGGAGCATCTCCATGGAAATGAATCCACTAGCTAATTAACATGTTTCTTCGAGAACCTGATGCGCGCACTGCTCCTCGCCCAGGGTTGGGGAGGGGGCCACAAAGGGAGTAAGAGCCCAGAATTGCCTCATGGTGCTTATAAACTGGTGGGGGAGCTGAGGCGGCACAGACTCTAGGATGCAGCGTGGACTGTGGTGAACACCCATAAAGCGAGGGACTGAAGCAGGACTTCCGAGAAGAGTGGCTGGATGGTCCCTCCAAAGAGAGGTGTTTTGTTTCCTATTTTGTTTCGTTTAAGAATAGGAAAAACAGTCCAGCTGGCGCGGCTCTCCTAGGATCCAGGAGATCTAGGTTCGATTCCCGGTCAGGGCACATGCCCGGGTTGCGGGCTCCAGCCCCGGCAAGGGGTGTGCGGGAGACAGCCGATCAATCACTCTGTCATCATTGATGTTTCTCTCTCTCTCTCTCTCTCCCTCTCCTTTCCTCTCTCTGAAATCAATAAAGATATATATATTTTTAAAAAGAATAGGAAAAACCATTCAAACCATTGTAAGCAGAGGGGAAAGGGTCAGTGTGGAGAGGTAACAAGGGGGAAATTCGTCGGGTAGCCCTGTAGAAGCCTGAAGAGAGCCCAAAGGGGGACACTGGTCATGGAAAGGAAGACGGGTGTTACCTGATATGTAACAGAGGGAAGAGGTCCTGGGGGGCGAGGCAGAGACTCTCTGAGATGAAGGGAAAGGAAACCCAAGGGCCCACTTGTAACAGCTTTGACTTCCTCAGTCGAGAGGGAAGCTCCCTTATGGACAGAATGACGGGGTGGCGGAAGGCTGGGGCGCTGCGGGGCGATTCGGAACAGCCACCGTGAAGACTGCCAAGCAGGAGTGCTGACGAGGGCTGTGCAGCACCCTTGAGGTCATTGCTGAGGCCGAGTAGCAGGCACTTTTAAGGAAACTAATAAACGTTTTCATTACTTTCTCTAGTAATGTTGTAGGTGGGCACAGGGGCATAGAAATTCAGTTTGGCTGGAGTCCATGTTTTGTAGAAATCAAGTGATTCTTATATTGAAAGCTTCATTTGGAAATTAATTGCGAATAATTGCATCATTTCAGATCTCACTTTGCCAGCTTGTGACTTTATCTTCAATATTTAGAGTCAAATCATTCGGACAACCATGTTTTCATAAAGAACTAGGAGCAATAACCTGTGCTTCAAATGTTAACCAAGCAAGTAATGCCACTGGACTTTCTAAAGCTTCTAGCTCATAGTGGCTTCTCATTCATTATGTATTTTCAGGTTGGAAAAACTAATAGCATCCTTTTTGGAAGACCAGGATCCGGAGAGTAGACTGGAGGTTGGCGCCGATATGCGTAAAATTCATCACTGTTTCCATCACTTAAAGGTAATTGTAAGCATTGTCCCCTGGTGGAAGCCTCCCTGACCATGTTCAAACCCCAGTAACGCTTCCCTAGCTGACCGGCTCTGAGAAGGCCGGGCCCAGCCTCATGGCCAGGACGGTCTGATCTTCCCACCGAGGCTGTGCCTGGCGCTGGGTCCCTTCAGAGCTCGTCTCTCAGTTCCAAGGAATAAGCTCGGACCGTAGACATCTACCTCTTTTGCCAGGAGCCTCTACCTTCTGCGGAAACTAGCTCCCTGCTCAAAAGCCATCTATTTTCAAGCTGTGCCAAGAGAATGCGATCTTTCCTTTTCCCCCAGCAGTTTCTGTTTATCCGTATAAATCCTCAGCTTTTCTCTGCCTTCAGTCTTACCTTTTATGATGACAAGCACTATTGTTAACTTGCTTCTTTCGCACCTGTAACCTGGCATAATTCCTTAACATCACCCACGTCGCTGTGGGCCTGCCGTGGGCCGGGCACCGGGAAGGCAGCGTTGCGTGAGCAAGTCACGGAGATGGCAGATAGTGAGGGGCGGCGCAGCGCACCGCAGGTGTTCTTTTAGAGAGGGGAAGAATCGGAGAGGAGGTCACGTCTGAGCAGGGCTTTCCCAGTTCAGGGGCGAAGATGACAGATCGCGGAGGGTATGGGGACGGAGAGGGGCCATGGAGGGCCCGCCTGGCTGCGTGGGCCACCGAAAGGCGAAGGAGCCGGAGAAGCAAGCCTGGAGCAGCGGTAAGGACACAGCTCTTATCTCACCTTCCAGAAACTACTGAACGGCCAGAAGGGCCTCAGGACGAGCACCGTGTCCTCCGAAATCAAAGACCAGGGCTGCCAAGAACCGCTCAAAGAGGAAGAGTTCAGAAAGCTGCGGGATGTCCTGCAGCAGAGAGATAACGAGATCAGTATCCTTTGCGGAGCCCTCGAAACTCTCGCTCTCCTCTGCGGGCCGGAGCGGGGAGGGGGACCGCCGAGTGCCCCCTTCCCCCCGGCCACGCCCCCCCAGCCCCTGCCTCCAACACATGCCGCCTCTTTCCTAAAATGTCCCTTCAGCAAACACAGTGGAGCAACTGGTGAGCAATGGAGGTGCTAGAAGAGAAAAAGCTTTACTTTGTTTTTAGCCAGATATAGTTACTATAATGTTTTAGTTTTATATATATATAGAGAGAGAGAGAGAGGGAGAGAGAAAGAGAGAGAGAGAGAGACTAAAATTTCAGTTTATTGAAGAGTATGGGCTTCTTCCATACCATCTTTTAACATTAAAATTTTAAAAATATTTTTGACTGCTCTGCGGTGCTCTTTCTGTTTTAGTCCCGAGCCAGCTCTCTAACTGGTTATCTTTAGCGGGCTGACCGGACACCGGGCCGACCGCAGCCTCACCATGGCCCAGAATTTGTGGCTTGTGTGTGGGTGAAACTGAAATGATGGCTGAAAAATGACAAATGGTGTTTAGCTTATGAAGAGCAGAGATTGATTTAAATGTAACTTTTTATTGAAAAGCCAGATCTACTGCTTTGGGTTCCACTTACGGACGTTCCCACATTTGGAAGTGCGTGTGTGTGAGTGTTGAAGACGGAACTCTCTGGGCTCCAGGAGGCCGTGTATTTTGGGTGCTGACCGCGGTAGCCACCCTGGGAGTTGCCTCCAGCCACCGCTAGGTGGTTACTTCTAAAGAGCCCCTGTTGGTGGAGCGAGACCTCAGGTGTCCCCAGCATTTCTTCAGTATTGTTTCCTATTTTATCTTTCATGCCTCTTATGAAAGATTTGACATTTCCATTATGTTTGCAGACTGTAAACATGCACAAGAAATTATTTTGGTTAGTTCTTTATGAATGGGTATTTTGGTTTGTTTTAGAAAATTTTCTAAAAGGCATTTTAGCTTCAGCTATTGTGCAAAATGCATAAAAATAACCTACATGAAGGGAATCTAGTGCACAGCACACACACACACACACGGGAGGCAGGCACGGTGCCTGATTAACTTCAGCCTCTAATTTTAGTTGAGAATTAGCAGGCCCTGGATGTCTGGTTCCAATGAGCTCTAGCTGCTTTATCAGCCAGCCAGTAACAGCAGGTTCAGCTGTGACGGACGCTCCCACACGGGCCCGCCTGGGGAGGCTGCCCACAGGTGCTATCACCCCTGCATTCCTTTCCCTCTCCCCTCCCCTCTCCACCTCCCCGACGGTCCCAGCCCAGACCTCAGCCCCGGCCCCGGCCCTGGCCCCGGCCCAGCCGCAGTCTGAGCTCTGCTTCTGCTCCTGGCCGTGATCCTGATTGAGGATCTACTCCCCTAAACACTCCTACCAACTTCTTAATCCCCTTCTGGGCTTATGGCTGTCTGTGCAGAAGGAGGGATGCAATGAGACGTGACAGGGACGGGGCAGCCTAGGCCTGCGTGTATATGTTTATTATAAAAAGAGGGTCAGAGAGAGCCGTACATCCACTCCCTTCCTCAGAGGCAAATCCGGGCGCTGTGGGTCACGGGGGCCACACCAGAGTCTCTCCTGACTGAGCAGGGTCCCCTCCTTCTAGGCTCATTCAAAATGATGGGGCACAGGAGACACGGGGAAAGGAACGCTGAACCTAAGGTCCACACCCACACTGATGTCCTCGCCCTGCAGGCACCGGTCCACGCTGGTCAGTGAAGCTGTCCAGCTCCTCAGGGGGACAGCCCCGGGCGCCGAGCAGGCCGGCGAGGCCTCTCCCTGGAGGAGCCCTGGGCCCTGGGCCGTGCAGAGATCGGGACATGCGGCTGCAGACGGGGAACTCAAGGGGAGAAACGGCCAAGATCTGCTCATCACGGAGTTGACACTTACCAAGGGCTAATGACCAGGAAAGGACCCCGAAATGTCGTCGTTTTTCACAGTCGGATTGGAGGATATTTTCACATATTTTTTGTAGAACCAGGGAGGCCAAGACTGTGGCTGGAAGGGTAAGAAAGACGTGACTTGACCGGGAAAAAGTGCAATGCTCGAGGTCAGCAAAAGACAGCGATGCAGCCAAAATGAGGAGGCCACAGTGAGCGTTTGTCTTGGAAAGAGAGAGAAAGTGACGTCGTTTCAGGAGCATCACCAGTTTGAATATAGTTCAGACGCCCCTTCAGAAAACATGTAATGGGTGTCCCTTGGTACCCACACAGCGCTGGACACCAAGGAAGGCCCTCGTCAAGCAGAGGGAGGGGGAGAAGACGAGGAAAGGGGAGAGGAAGGCAGGCGGCAAAGGTCTTTATGAAACGTGAGTCGGACACGGGCTGTCTGCTCAGTCTGCCCGGGGCTCCCCGTTAAGCTTGGAGTACAGTCCCGGGTCCTTTCTCCAGATGGCGAGGCCTTGTGCGGTCCTGCCCCCGCCACCCCTGACTTCACTTCTTACGCCCCTGTTCCGAGTGTCAGGCTTTGGTCACGGTACCTTTTTGTTGTTGTTCTAACACAGATTCTTCAGCTTTGGCACCACTGACCTGGGGCTGGACAGGCTATGCTGTGGGGCTCTCCTGTGCACCGCAGGATGTGTAACCCCACCTCTGGCTCTACCCAGCAGCTTTCAGTCACAGCACCTACCCCCACTCCAGTATGACACCAAAAATGTCTCCAGACCTGGCCAAATGTCCCCTGGATGGCAAAATAGCCTCTGCTCGGGAACATTGCTAAGCCTGTTTCTCCTTAGGGTTTCAGCTCTAGCCGTTTCCTCTGCTCGGGGGCTCTCTGCCTGATCCCGCCTGTCATTCAGATCTCAGCATGTAAACGTCACTCTTAGAAAGGGTCGCACCCAATGTACAGTAGCCACTCAGTTGATTTCTTAAAAAATTTATCTTTATTTCTGAAAGTATTACAGATGTCCCCTTCTTTCCCCCACTGACCCCCTCTACCCCACACTCCCAGCCCCCCACCAGGCCCTCAGTTGATCTTGACATTTTTAAAATGAGCCCTCTGGCACTTTCATTCTCTAGCCTGTGTGTGCACGTGTGTGTGCACGTGTGTGTGCACGTGTGCGTGCATGTGCACACGTGTGGGCCTGCGTGTGTGTGACCTGACCTGTCTTCCCCAGCAGGACATCTGCTTCGTGACAGGCTGCCTTTTTACTGTCCTATTTCTGTCCCTGGGATACTCCCTGGCTCATAGTACAGGCTCCAATGCACATCCTCAGACGGGTACTTGAGCGCACGTTGCCCCTGCAGTGTGGGAACCCAGCTGACACTCAGGTGCCTACAGCGAGGAGTGGCCGACCTGGGCAGAGCCTGTCCTCCTCTGTCAGGACAACGCCTGGACACCATGGAAGGTGTGAACACCTTTCGTGGGTACAAGTTTTTTTGAGGCAAAGAATAGAAGCCACATTGGGATTGTAAGAGGAATAACTGATCATCCTTCCAGAGACTGGAAAGTTGGCATCGAAGCTGAGGAGGAAGATGAAGGTCGAACGGTTTCCGTGCGACTTGCCCAAGAATAAGTGTAAGCGGGGGCCCCCTCTCCTTCCTGAGCGCCAGCCTCTCTCCTGCATTGCCCTCATGTTCTCTCAAGGTCTTGCATTAACGAAGCCACCTCTAGGGATGGCGAAGGTCTTGAATTGGTCTTGCTGCGTATGCAGTTAGAGTCCTGACATTCTCGGGCGGATTATCATTTTTCCTTGCAGCGATGGCAAGACCCCCTTAGAGGTCAGGGCCTCCTGAACCTGACAGAAGAGTGGAGCAGGGGAGAATGGCATGATTTTATCATATTGCCAGTACCCGTAGTGTATCTGAATGGTCTACAAAGGTACATTTTTAAATGACGTATACTAATAATTTAGCTCTTTCCAGTTCAATTTCAGATCCAAATTAGATATTTTAAACAAAGTGACTTTAAAGCCACTTGAAGGTACTCTGACTAAGCACAGTGGGGCTCTGGCGAGCAGGGTTGTCTGGCCCATCCGCCAGCGGGGCAGGTCCGGCCATCTCTCCCCCCCTCCTGAGCAGCTTCCTGGATTAAACTCTTATTTACTCCCTGATGTAGCCATAGACCCATTGCTTACTCCTACTCAGTGTTCATTTTATTCTTATAAACCTTCCATAAAAGTTTTAAGGCTTCATTGGTTCCCACTCAGAACATGTTGAGGCCTTTGCGTTTGCTCTTTCCCTGTGATGGCACCGTCCCTAACGACCAGGAGCCTGCCAGGTGTCTGTGATTCCAGGAGATTGAGGACGTTCCCTAGTCAGTCTCTGCCACAGGACAAATGGGGGGTGTTATTGGGAATATTAATCTCATTTGAAACATTGGTGTTTTGACCATTATAATCTAGCATAAACCGTGGAATCCTTAAATCACATCTCAGATATTCTGGTTGGTATGTTAAGGAAGGAGAAGAAGAAAGTTCAGGACGCCCTCCGCTTCCCCGGCAAGGAGAGGAGCGACTCCCGGCACGCTCCGAGCCCGCCCTGCGTGCCCGGGAGCCCCGACGGTGCCGGGGCATTGCCGCCCCCAGCACCCGCACGGGGCCAGGACCCCGACACACTCAGACACAGGTCCGGCCTGCTCCACAGAAAAACAGGTCAGTGATATTTACTTGTAAATATAGATTATATAGCCTTAAATGGACTCTCATAAATTATGCATCCATATAAACAGTAAAAAGTGCAAACAGTTATAATTTTATCATCACCCTCATCACTAATCTTGTCCTTGTTCTTATTACTAATATCTCTTGAGGTTTTGTAGCTGTAGCAGCAGCTGCAAAAGGCCCGGGTAAAGTTTGTCCATCCTCAAAAGACTTCCAGAATTCCTCGTGCTCCACAGTGGAATTCAGCGTGGCGCCCTTCAGTTTTCAATGTGCAACGATGAGGCTCTACCAATTCGTTTTTAGAATTTTTATTACAACCATCAAATAAATGAAATATCAGCTTCCGAAGCTGATGGCTGAACTGAAAAAACAATGTCTGAACTGTCACAGAGCTCAGAGGCAGAAAGAGATGGGTCCAGGGCCACAGTAGAAAGAAACAAAGACTTTTCCCTGACATAGGAGGGAAAGAACAAGGACAGATGTGGCATTGCTGACGTGATGACACAGTGCTTATTTCTAAATTCAGATGAGCTTTCTGCCACAAAATAACTTAAAGATATTATCAGAGTCTGACATACAGGGCAATAAACAAACAAAACTGTGCCAGACAATAAATATCACAGCGTTGCGCCGACTCAGGCTCCGCCCCCGTCTGTAGCGTTTGATGAGTGTGTCACTATCTCAGTTACGGGACCACCTGGCCCCCGACTGGTCGGTGCACTCTTCTTTCTCTACTGGACCAGCCGAGCTCGATGTGCAGTAATGTGCCTGATGCCCTTCTCTTGAGGGCGTGGGCGAATCTGAAATATGGAGTGTGCTAGAACAAAGTGGGAGAAAGCTTGCCTTTTGACAACATAGGTTGACACTTTCCGGGTAGATGTTTGTTGGAATTGGTGACCTGACATGCATGGTTTCCTACAGGATTTCGCTTGGGAGTAAGTAGAGTATGGTTCTCGCTAAGAAATACATTTTTGCTTGACCAGTGTGGCTCAGTAGTTGAGTGTCAACCATGAACCAAGAGGTCACAGTTCAGTTCCTGGTCAGGATACATGCCCAGGGTGGGGGTTCGATCCCCAGTAAGGGGCACGCAGGAGGCAGCTCATTGATGTTTCTCTAGCATCAATGTTTCTATCTCTCTCTCTCTCTCCCTTCCTCTCTCTAAAAATCACTAAGAACATTTTTTTTTTTAAATGAAATACATTTTTTGGTTTATAAAGACAAGATTGAGAAGCCTGAATATATAGTTTGTGATATTATGTCCCTTTATCTATTTTTTTAAAATTTATTGGGGTAACATTGGTTCATAACATTATATAGTTTTCTTGGGTGCAAGGTTATAATTCACCATCTGTGTACTCTATTGTGTGCTCCCCACCTGAAGTCGATTCCTGCCATTACCATATATTTGACCCCCTTTATCTTTTCATTCCAAATCTTCTTGCATTGGATATTTTTTTTTAGTAACACTGTAGGATAAATTCAAAATCATAGGAAACCAAAAAATGCTATTTTACCATTTATCATGGTGGCTGTAGATGGGGTATGTTACTCATCTCTGTGACTGTGTTCTCTCCAGCATTCCTGAACTCCGTGATGGGTAACAGCTGGTGGAAAAGTAAAAGACCCTCTAGATTCGTGAATTTATCAGTTCATTCACCTATTTATTCATTCATTTATCCCTTCAACATACATTTATTGAGTACACTTTGTTCTAGGTACTGTGCTAATTATTATTATTGTAGCGAAAGCCTACATAGCCCTTATATACATCAGGTACTATTCAGAGTTCTCTACCTGAATTAACTTTTCTAATCCTTGCCCCGTAAAGTCTTGTTTTACCCACATTGCAAATTAGGACGTCCATGGACAAACACAATCTCTGACCTCTGAGTGCTTGCAGACCGACAGAGAAGAGGGCCTTGAACAATTAATTACAAAGCACACCCCGTATTACTGAGAGAGCGCGTACGGGGAACCCTACCTCAAGTTGAGACCAGGAAGGTCCAAAGGGGGTCATGGGGTGGGAGTGTGGCTGGGAGAAATGTTGCAAGCAGAACAGTAGCTTTCAGGGCCTTTGTGTAGAAAGGAGTGTTTTAGGAAGTGAAAGGCCAGGATGGTTGGGGTTGGGGAGTGTGAGGCTGGGGACAGCAGATTGGCAGTGGACACGAAGCTTGCATATCCAGTTAGAAGGCCATTAGAGTGTAGTCCAGGGCAGAGGATGGGATGCTGGCGGGGAGGGGGGATCAGAAGCCTTTAGGAGATAAATAGGGCCTGGTGACTAAAGGATATGGGGGGGTTGGCCCCCAGGTCTTTGGGTGGCTGGGGAGGCTCTTCATGGGGGTAGAGAACAGTGCCTCCCCGGGCCCTGCAGCAATGGCATTGCTGGCCACAGAGGAAATAGTCTTGGGGTGTTTGCCAACGTGAAAGGTCACAATCAGTACCCACGATGGAACCCCAGGCTCGTGATGGAAGGAACTCTGTTTACTGGCCTTTTCCAAACATGCACACCATGTGCCCGGGCAGGAATGGCCTGGACGTCGCTCCCAGCCCTCGCTCGGTGCCAGGCCCTCTCCGTTTCCCCTTTCCCCTGCCCACACCATCCCTCTTCCCATAATTCTTCCTCCCCACAGCAGCTCGCAGTCTCCCAACTCACAATTACAGTCAGCTCGCAGTAACTCTCCCCTCCCTTGATACTGCTATGGAGAAAGGCTATAGTTTTGTTTGGAGTATGAATCAAGTTTACTTGAATAGAAAATCGCTGAAAAAATAATGGAAATTGTAAAGTCCAAGTACAAACGAGGTAAAAGAGTTTTGGCGAAAAGCCTTACAGTTGAAAGGGTTTTTGAGCTGTTTTAACTGTCACTGGATATAGTTCTAGCAATAACTTTAAATAGGACCAGGCTCACAAATGGACTGATAACGATCTAAGCACTGGGAGGAGGGATAGATGGGGGATTGATTTTGTTTTTTGGCAAAACTACAAATAGGATGAAAATTGCTGTGGATGAGTCCATGCTGCAAAGCAACAGGTAATGGGATAGCTTGTTACGTTTAAGATCCTTGGAGCCGATTAGGCTTTTATTATTGCATTATTTTATATACAAGCAGCCTGTGTACTCTAAACCGAATTCAAAAAACGCATTAGCATGCTGTTTTGAGTGTATTTCTGCCTAATGTAGGTGCTGTTCATTTCTGTTAACCGGCCCTGGGGCTAGCAAATCTGGCTATCTTCTACCCAGGCTGCTGTGAAATTGTCTCTCCCTTTAGATGATCCTCCCCTTCTTCCATTTACCCCCACTTTATGCTGAAAATGACTCCTTTCAAATCTCTCCGGTTAAAAGAACATGAAACCAAATTCACGGTTCACTGGAGAATCCCACGGGGTCCTTGTGCAGCAGCTGCCAAGGGGAGGAAGGGTGAGGCTGCGGGGCTTCTTGTTGTTGTTTTGGAGGTTAAATGTCTGTTTTGGTTTTATTGAAATAATAGGAGCGATTGTTCAGCTTTCCAGTTTGAAGAGTCATATTGTTCTCTTTAAAACAGCAGTTTTATAGTTTGTCTGGGTGGTGTGTGTGTTTTGTTTGGGTTTTTGTGTTGTTTTGTTTTTGTTTTTGCTTGTTTGGATTTTTTTTTTCTGTGTCAGATCTCCAACTGCAAGTTCCAAATAGCCACCCAGAGCCCGCCAGTGTTCCAAAGCCCCCGACGACCTACCTCATCTTTAGCTGTTTGAGATGCTAACGGAACCCCCTGGTCACAGGTGATGTCACTGGCATTGGAAAAGGTGAAGTGAAAGCCAAAGCCCCAGCTCCAGGCTCTTTTCCCTGACTCCATGAGAATTTCTTAAATCTCCACGATGTGCGTGGAAGGTCGGAGGGCACATGTTGCAGGGGGTACCGAGGCGAACTGACAAGTGGCCCCTGACTCTCGGCGCGTACATTTAAGTAAAGGAGGCTGGCTTGTACCCAAACTGCAGGGGGTGCAATAACAAGGGCTGTGAGCAGGAGCTGGGAGAAATGCCACGGGAACTCAAAGGAGAAGAGATGAGTTCTAATGAGCAGATCGGGGAAAGCATTGCAGGCAAGTGACGTGGAAGTTAGGGCTCCAAGGACTGGTAGAATTGGATATTCAAGGACAGAGGAAGAACGCTCTGAACATTCCGGGTTTAAAGGGCACTGTGGACAGAGGCCTGGGAACAGGGAAGGGAGAGTATGCGGCGTTGGCAGGGGCATTTGCTCAGCTGGGCCCTTGGAGCCCCAGGGAGGGAAGGAGTGAGTGGGAAACGGTTCGGAGGGTTGCCCCAGGGGTTGGGAGCTCAGGGATGGGGGAGCTCCCCGTTCAACTTCTATGCTTCCACGGTGTTCCGACTGCTTCCATGTCCTTATTGAAGAAGTAGGGACACATTATGAAAACCCTTGAATGCCAGGCCAGGGAATTATCTTCATTTGGTTGCAAGGAAACCGCTGACACAGAAAGGGCCCAGCGATGGTTGCAGCCTGGGAGGTATTTCTGGAAGAAGCTTTAGGGCATGTTGGAGACGAGCCAGGGACTCCTGGAGACTGGAGTAAATGGCTTAGGAAATACTGTAGCGGTCCAGGCTGGGAACAGAAGCGGCGAGGCGCGTGAAGAGCAGCTCCCGGTGGCCGGTGGCCGGTGGCCGAAGGGCAGCTCTGTTCCCGCGCCTTCCCGCCGGCCGCCTGCTTTCTCGGGCGCGGAGGGCGCGGCCGGGCTCAGGCAGGAGACCCCGAGGGGCTGGCGCGCCTCTGGCTGCTCCAACCTCGAGTCAGTCCCTTGGGCTTGCGTTACTCCTGCTCAGAGGATTGCTCTCCAGGCCCAAGCTACTGTTGTGAGGGCTCAATGTACCCAACCCTCCACTGCGTTGGAAAGAGAAGCTCAAAGAGAATTTGATGGAGGCAAAACTCACCTGTAAAACAACTAGGAAAAAGAAGAGAGATTAGATTTTCTAAGACCCTTCCCAGCTTGCTTTGTGTGGGGGCCTCAGGCACAGTTGTCCGCATCTTGCATTTCTAACCGCTCCTGACCCATCTTACCCCCCTTTTGGAACTGACCACACTTTCATCTCTGCATTTTCCCATGATGCAGTTAAAGAGGCAGCCAGTAGGTAGGTTGCTGGCTTCCCTATGGTTCCATGACCAGCCTCACTTCTGAAGGGCATGGTACTGAACAGTTAGCCAGGCTTCCCTTGGAGTGTCTGTCACCTCTTTACATCCCTCCTATTTGAAGTGTCTATAGATTAGATGATTAAGTGATGAGAGAGAAAGAGAGAGAGAACAGTCCTCTGCTTTTAAGTCCAAAATCAAGGCTCACACCCATTTCTAAATGTTTATCTGATAATCTTTGTGATTCCAATAAGGTCTGTACCCTTAAAAAGTGAATAAGCGAATATAAATAAATATGTTTTTCTAAAGGAAAGTAGCATGGCCTTAGGTGGGACTCAACTTCTGACATTTGGATTCAGCAGAGACCCATGAGCACCCCTACGCCTTACCTGTCTTGCTACCTGTCTATTTTGGAAGTCACCATCTATGAGCACCGTAGGAGTTTTTGTGTAGTGGAGAGAGAAATAGGTAGAGAAAGCTGTCTTTCCGTGCAGTGAATGCTCAAGGAAAAGCCCTGGGTAGTTGAAGGTTCCTGCAAAACCGTAGTCCACTCAGCCATCAATTCCATACTTTTGGGGAAAACAGTATGGTCATGAAGGGGAAGACGGATTCCAAATATGTTCAGGATTCAAAGAATTAGAGGTACCCAAGAGGCAGAAAGTGATTTGTTAAAATGGGTATCTATTCCCTATGGACATTAAAATTACATATTAAAACTGCAGGGTTAGCTATATAAAGGGAAACCATGGACCTGGAACCCAAGTGCTCGGGGAAATGACTTAAGAAAAAAGGTCTGCTGCCCAGCAGGAGTGGCTCAGAGATTGAGCATCGACCTAGGATCCAGGAGATCGAGGTTCAATTCCCGATCGGGGCACATGCCTGGGCTGCGAGCTCGATCCCCAATGACTCTCTCATCATCCATGTTCCTATTTCTGTCTCTCTCCCTCTCCTTTCCTTTCTCTGAAATCAATAAAGATATATTAAAAAAGAAAAAAGGCCTGCTGATGGCAGTGAGGAATGGAAGAAGAAGACATAGCCAGATAGAATGAACCGGAAGGGGGAAAAGATTTGCACGAATTGTGTTGTTTGCTTGTGTGTTTATGTTCATCAGCATGAGTAAGTATTGTTCTAGGATCACAAAAGAGGACAGTAAGATACAGGCCAACAACCCTGCTTCCCTGCCCTGTTGTAGGAAGACTCATATTCTGGGATAATGCCATTTTTCTTGCCTTGTCCGGAAGTTTGGAGTAAAAGGCTATATTTTTATTTAGTTACATCTGTAAAGTAGATTGGATATTGTCTGTTCGGGCAAATTAATTCTTCAAATAGGAGTGATACCCTCAAAAACTGCTGGGAGAGGGCACTCCACTCAGGTCTGGTCAAGGACCCTACCTGAACAGTTTCAGAAGACCAGCTGCCCAAAGCGGTGCACTTGTATGGCACAGAAAAGTGAACGATTCTGGGAATGGGACAGAGGATCACAAGTATGAACAGTTTCAGAATGCAGGTAGTTTCATTTTATTAAACATTGCCTTTGAAAATTAATTCTTCAGTTAATTATTCTGAGCTCGGGTTTCATTTTCTCATGTGGAGGCAGGTTGGGCTCCCTCGGAAGCACTGTCTGAGCGAAATGTTTATGAGAAAGGGCCCTGGGACCAGCAGCTGTGGAGTGAGAGCAGGAGCTGGCAGAGGGAGAAGCTGGGCTGTGATGTCCTAGCAAGAGCTTCTGGGCCCTGGACCTGAGCGGCCTTTCAGAATCCGCCCCCCTGAGGCAGGGCACAGGGCCTCTCTGCCCTCATGTGGGCCTACCCCTGGCAGGAGGCGTCGCTTTAAATGAGGTCGTTTTTCCAGCTGAGAAAACCCTTAAATAGGATTGACAGCCGAGGACTTTCTGTTAATGTTCTCCCAGCAGTTGGAGGAACAAGTGTTTCATTTTTTCCCTTAAATTTTATTTCTTTCACCCCCTCCGTCCACCTTTGATAATCACCAATCTGTTCTCTGTATCTATTAGCTTATTTTTGGTGTTTAGAATCCACATGTGAGAGAGATCATCTGATATTTGTCTTTCTCTTTCTGACTTATTTCACTTAGCATAATACCCACAAGTCCCATCCATGTTGTTACAAATGGCAAGATTTCATTCTTTTTTATGGCTGAGTAATATTCCATTGTGTATGCATTTGCATTACAATATCTTTACCCATTCGTCCATCACTGGGCACTTAGGTTGTTTCCATATCTTGACTATTGTAAATAATGCTACAGTGAACACAGGGTGCATGTATCTTCCTGAGTTAGTGCTTTTGCTTTCTTTGGATAAAAACCTAGAAGTGGAATTGCTGGGTCAGATGGTAGTTCTATTTTCAGATTTTTGAGGAACCTCCATACTGCTGTGCACAGTAGCTGTACTGTTTACATCCCCAACAGTGCACAGGGGTTTCTTTAGCTTCTCACCCTCACCCACACTCCTTATGTCTTGTCTTTTTAAATAATAGCCATTCTGACAGATGGGAGGTGATATCTCATTATGGTTTTGATTTGCATTTCCCAGATGATTAGTAATATTGAGCATCTTTTCATGTACCTGTTGGCCATCTGCACGCTTTCTTTGGAAAATGCCTGTTCAGATCTTCTGCCCGTTTTTAAATTGGATTGTTTGGGGGGGGGGGGGGGTTGTTATTGAGTTATACAAGTACTTTATGTATTTTGGATATTAGCTTCCCATATATATGATTTGAAAATATTTTCTCCCATTCAGTAGGCTGCCTTTTCATTTTGTTGGTGGTCTCCTTCACTGTGAAGAGGCTTTTTAGTTTTTATGTCATCCCACTTGTTTATTTTCGCTTTTGTCGCTTTTGCTTTTGGTGTCAGAGTGAATGAATCATTGCCAAGACCTATGTCTTGGAGCTTATTGCTTATATTTTCTTCTAGGAGTTTTACGATTTCAGGTCTTATGTTCAAGCCTTTAATCCCATTTTGAGTTAATTTTTGTGTATGGCGTAAAATGGTAGTGTTTTATTTGTTCTTATGTGGCTGCCCAGTTTTTCTAACAACATTTATTGAAAGATCATCCTTCCCCCATTGTGTATTCTTGGCTCCTTTATTGTGAATTAATTGACCATATATTTGTGGATTTATCTGGGGGCTCTCACTTATGTTTCATTGATCTATGTATCTATTTTTAATGTCAATGCCATACTGTTTGCAATATAATTTGAAATCAGGGACTGAGATGCCTCCAGATTTGTTCTTTTTTCTCGATTTCTTTGGCTATTTGGGATTTTTTCCCCCTGGTTCCATAAGAATTGCAGGATTATTCTATTTATTTGAAAAAATGCCTTTGGGATTTTGATAGGAACTGCATTGACTCTGTAGATGGCTTTGGGTAATATGAACACTATATGTTAATCCTTCTAATCCATGGAATATCTTTCTGTTTACTTGTGTGTTCTTCAATCTCTTTCACTCGTGTCTTACAGAAATTTACAGATCTTTCACCTTCTTGGTTAAATTTATTCCTGAGTATTTTTTTCTCTAAGTCCTTGATTCTTGAGGGGGTATCTGGATGGCACATCCTAGTATCCACCACAGGTAGTGATTTTCCACAACGTCCAAAATACCAATGCAGTCCTAATTTAACTGGTTATTTGGCTTTGTAGCCCATAATGTAATTCTATAGTAAGATGACTCATAAAGCCAAATAAATATAGGAATTGTGTAATCACTATTTTTAGCATTGTTTTCATGACAAAATATATTCTGCTTTTCTATTTGGGATGCCAAAAACATGCGCTATCCCTCTGGCAGCAGAGAAACCGTAGACCTCTCTCTCTCGCATACACACACACACACACACACACACACACAGATACATATGCACACATGGGCACATGCACATACACATGCAGAGTCTTGGCCAGACTTGGGCGTAGAATGCGTGAAGCTCGGACCATCCTAGCCGAGGTGGGGCGTGTGAGCATCCCATACCAGAGGTTCTGGGAAAGGGAAGGTCTAGCCTTAGCTTCAGGAGCAGTGGCTCCTATTAATCCATTTCGTAAACAGTCACCGAGGTTAAGCTATTTAGTAGGCATTGTGCTGGGTGTTGGAAACTAAAAGGTGATTGAGACTCAGTCCCTGTCAGAGGGTTTGCAATCTGGAAGGGGACCCATGGTGAGCATGCAGAGAGGTGCCATGAGGCATGGAAGAGGAATGGTCAGCCTTCCCTGGGCAGTTTAGGAAAACTGAATGGAAGAGGCGATATTTAACGAAACCTTCAAAGAGTAATCATCTGGATGTCTGGAAGAATGAATAGAGGAGGGAAGGGACGGACAGAGCACTGCGGCCTGGGAAACTTCCCAAGCAAAAGCGTGGAGGTGTGGGGCACACGGCGTGTTTGGGAAGTTGCAAGCATTTGGTTTGGCTGGCCTGCACGGTTTGTGTGGATACAATGGTGTTTAGCAAGAGATAAAGCTGAAGGGGGATCAGCTCATGAGAAGCTTAAAAGCCATGCTTTCGCTTTTGAACTTAGGACTGTGTTTTCTTGGCAGTGGAGAGACATTACGGCTCTGTGACCAGAGAGTAACATGGTCAGATTTCTGTTAAAGAAAGATCCCTGAGAGCAGTGTGCTGAGGAAATCGGGAACTGGAGGGAAGGAGGGGAGGGAGGGAGGATGTTGTAGCAGCGCTCGAGGTAGGGAATTGTAAGGGCCCGACTCAAAGTAGCCGCAGTGGGGATGGGCCAGGCGGGAAGCGTGTCAGGTACGCACGGGAGGGAGAACTGCCTTGCACTGAGTGGGATGGGGCGAGGCGAGCAGTCTAGGGTGACTCCCCAGTTCCTGAGTGGATATGGTGCCGTTTATCGAGGCAGGGAGTACGTGAAGCAAGGCAGGCTTGGGAGGAGAGCTTATTGGTTCAGTTAGGGACGTGCTGAGGGTGTGCTGAGGTTGGGAGTGTCTCAGCTCATCAATACAGAGCTCTAGTGCTCAAGGCGAGAAGTTCGTCAGAGACATGAGTCACGGACTTGTAGCCGCGAGACTGGGTAAGGTGGCCCAAAGAGACAGGTGGTAAGGATAGAGAGGAAGAAAGGACCGACTGGAGGATCCTTAGGACCTCCAATATTTTTTTTTTTCTAAATATATCTTTATTGATTTCCGAGAGAGGAAAAGAGAGGGAGAGAGAGAGATAGAAACATCAATGATGAGAGAGTCATTGATCAAGCCCACAACCCGGGCATGTGCCCTGACCAGGAATCGAACTCTGATCGCCTGGATCCTAGGTCAACGCTCAACCGCTGAGCCACGCCCGGCCGGGCAGGACCTCCAATATTAATAGAGTAGGCTGAGGCACAAGAACTAGCAGAGGAGAATTAGGGAAGGAGAGAGAGAGAGAGAGAGAGACAGAGACAGAGACAGAGACAGAGAGACAGAGAGAGAGAGGGAGGGAGGGAGGGAGAGGGCGTGATCTCAGGAGCCAGGCCAGAGTTGGCATTTCCAGGGAACTGGTGCCCTTAGTGGTACTGAATGCTGCGGGTGGTCAAGTTAGAGGGGAACTACAAAGTCTGCCGCACCGGGGTAGCAAGTGATCCCCAGCCTTTGCCAAAGCGGTTTCAGAGAGTGCGGAGGCAGAAAGCCCGCCGCGCCGGTTGAAGAGTAGGAGGTAAGGAAGCGGGGCAGGGGTGGCCACGCAGGCCATTAGAGAAGAAGGCACTTTGAGGCCAGGCTCGTTAAAGGGAGTCTCTCTGTGGATGTTGAAGTCATTTGGGATTTGGCAAGAAATGGGGTGGAAAATAAAACTGTGAGCCAGGAGCCCAAGTCTGCTTAGGGTAGCTGGGAGGGTGTTGTTCACTCATTGGACCAATATACACCGACTAGCCTTACATTTCAGCATCGGAAAGAGTGGGTGGCGGGACCAAATGGCACAAATCTCAAAGGAGGAAAATTTTGGGCCTTGGCATTAAAAAATAGTGATTTTGAAATGGTATTGGTGAGTCAGAAGGCCACCACTGTCTCTGGCCCTCCTGGTGTTTACATTGTAGGAAAATGAACATCTCCCACTTGAGAGGGCTCCAGATAAGGCCGTTTTCTTTGAAGGGAAACAGATTCCAGTGAAGAGAAGGAGCTGAAGGGGGTGTTCCATGACAGTATTGAGCATGTGGGAGGGTTTAATTAGCAGTGGAATGTGGGGTCCAGAGGGCAGAGCAGGACAGGTTCTCGGGGAGGCCAGCAGTGGTGGGGGAATGGGTAGGATGAGACAGAGGTGGGACAGGAGGTCAAGAACAGTATGCGAGGTGACAGTTGCCAGGGGGCGGGAGCGGGGGGGAGCTTGCATTCTGTGAGTGGGAAAGATGACAGGGATAAAAGTCCTGGTAAGACTGATGATTCTTGTGGCCACGGGCCTGGTAAATGTAGCAGGTTCAGTCTCACTGGCTTTTATTTTTATTTTTAAATATATTTTTATTGATTTCAGAGAGAGGAAGGGAGAGGGAGAGAGAGAAACATCAGTGATGAGAGGCCATTGATCGGCTGCCTCCTGCAATGCCCCCTGCTGGGGATCGAGCCCGAAACCAGGGCATGTGCCCTGACAGGGAATCGAACCACAGTCTCCTGGATCCTAGGTCGACCGCTGAGCCACACCTGCTGTTAGATGGCTGCTCCTGAGGACGCCCTTCAAGACGAACTCTCCTGGGATGATGTTGGAAGGGGTTGGGGGAAGGTCAGCTGGCCTCTGGAGTATTGCACTCCCAGTGGCATCACGGGGCCCTGTGAGGCTGGGGCGAACATGCAGCATGGGGAAGCCTGGAGAGGCTTTGGAAAAATCTCACTTGGTTAGTTTCCCCACATTGTAGGGAGGCCTGGAAGTGACCCCACATGCCCCCTCCTGATGTGTCCTGGTGGGTTCCCGCAGCAGCAGCAGCTCCTCGGGGGATGGGGCAACAATTTGGGGGCTGTTCTTGCATCAGTGGCAGTAATCTGTGGCTTTGTAGAGATGAATCATTCCTAAACCTGATATTTATCAATTTAGTATTGTATTTCCTAAATTGTAAGCTCCTGAATATGTCTGTTCAGAGGTCTCCCCAGAGCCCCCTCTGGAGGTAACACAGAGACACTAAAGCAAGAGAAACAGAATTGAATCAGGAGACTCTTTTTCTGGTCGGTTTTATTTGGGTCAGGCACAGAGCTGAGAATCCTTAAACCTCCTACCCGACAGTTCTCGCTGTTGTTTCTCTCCCCATGGCCGTAATGTCATCAGGCCTCCTCCCGCCCCGAGAGGGGTAATTGCTCTGAGCCGCGCTCGCTTCCACCTGGAGTGTGAGAATTTCATCAGCGCTTCCTCCTTCAAATATGATTTTCCAGGATTTATAGCAACGAAGATGAAAATGGTTTTGTCAGTGAGTTCAGTGGGGAATGTGCTTTGGAGACGTGATAGAGGAACCCTGGTCGTTATAGCATAAGACACGCTCTGTATAAGACATCTGTCCATCGCTCTGACGACCCCGGCCAGGCTTCGCCACTGGGCGCCCACCACAGCCAGGCTGGGCCACTTCTCCTGCTTATGATCAATACTGAGTTCTTAGTATTTACTGCAATCAGCATATATGTGGAGGTGGGAGGGAAAGGTCACCTTGGAAACAATACGCCGCTCTCCACTGTGCACAGGTGAAGCTGGTCTTCCTATCGGAACCTCAGTCACTATTTGACAAGCCCATTGTCACCTGTTACTCTGGCAACTTCCCAGCCAGAAAGCTCGGCTCAGAAACACTGCTTCACCCCTCCCGCTGCATCTCAGGCTGGTCCCTCCGGGCCCCATCCCCTCATTTCCAGTTACGCTCCCTGGAAGGGAATCTGTTCAGTTCTTTGCTCTCGGTTATTCTGCTTCATTTTGGTGAGCAGAGATTTCTTGGGGATCCTCCGGCACCCCATCTTCTGACCACCTTGAGCCTCATAAGCTGCGCTGTGCTGAGCACTGTCCTGAAACTCTCAGAAGAGGGGTGCCTCTGGCTGCGACGGCCAGACTTGGAGATAGAAACAGGGAGCTCGCTTCCATCTGGACTGAAGATAAACAAGTTTTATTTTTTTAGTATAAACAGGTCCCATTCAATATTGGGGACATACATCTACTAAAAAGTTATTCATTATTCATCTGAAGTTAAAATTTAACCGGGAGCCCTGTATCTCACCCAGCAGCACTGCCCCAGGCCCTCTTGTTGAGATGTTTCCCGGGTGCGGGGAGCCCCCAGGGCCAGAAGAGCAGTAAGGAGGCCCGTGGGTTCACTGGCACGCGGACTGCTCGGGCTCTCTTCTGGGGGTCTGGCCGTGGGGGGTGCGGCGGGGAGGGAGGGAAGTTGACGTTCACATTAGCACCAGACTCAGAAGCTTTCCAGCGTTTGCCCTCCGCGTAGTTCGTCCTAGATCCCTGGAACCCAGGCTTCGGGCCGCAGGGGGGGGACAGGGGTGTTACAGTGCAGAGCGCCCGGCCGCGTCGCACAGGATGCGGTGCTGTGCAGAAAGCGCGCCGTGCGCCGCTCCCACGAACGTGTCTTCGCTGCACGCACCGCTCACCTGGCGCCACTGCATCCGGCTGCCTGCTCCCCGGAGCCGCCGTCGGTGCCCAGTTCTGACCCTAGCCGTGGCCTGATGCCTCCCTGTCTTGCTGCGAGTGTGGTCCTGGAGCCCCGTCCTTCGTATATGGTTGGTGTGGGAAGTAAGTCTTGTAACCAGTACTCTTGATAACAACGTGCCTATTCCTTTGGAAGTTTTTCAGATGCCCAGGGATACTCTGAGCCTCGCTAGCCTCTTCTGCTGACAGACCAAAGCAGCTTTAGAGGCACTGCCTTCTTCACTGGCGAGCTCGGCTGTAGCCTGGACAGCCCAGGGGCGTCTGGAGGCAGCCAGGGCCAGAGGCTTCCCAGCTCAGTCCCGTGCGGGATGCACGTCCCTTTGTGAAGATGACAGATACACCAGAGGGACATTGACATTTAACACTGGGGTTCTCCCTCTTCGCTGTGTGATGAAAATCAGCTCAGGGCCACCCTGAGTTTTCAGATGAAGGGGTTCTTTTCTCCATTCGTGCTGTTCAGATGTGTTTCCACACGTCTTTTTAGGGGTTTTCTTTCTCTAGAGACTCAGCACTTACCATGCGGACAGTTTGAGTGACATTTTGCTGCATATTAATGACCTTTCCCACAGGGGTTTAATAGGAGTCAGACAGTGGTCCTTCCAGGAAGTCCATGTGGCAGTTGGCTCACCTTCAAATCTCATCACCAAACAGCGACCTAACTGAGGTGCAAGCACCAGCTGGGCTGGGAGCGTATGCACGGGACCGTCCCTCCCCTTTCAGTGGACATTTACAACAACGCCTGACATATTCTCTTTACAAGACTGTGGTGTAGGACTTCATCTTTCAAGTCCTGCATTGCTCGGTCATTCTCCCACATTACAGTAAAATCGCAGTGAGACTTGTCACCTCAGTATTTTACAGTCCACTGATGTGGCAAGAGAAAGAGCAGTGGAGCCTTTCTAACCATTAGTGTGCAATGGTCATCACTTAACTCAGATAACAGAGCGATTCTCACTCATTTCCACCAATCACAGCTGCAGATGTGTATGTACATGAACTTCCATGCTCACGCCACACACACACACACAACACACATAACACCACATACACATACACATACATCACAACACACACACACAACACACATAAAGGCCACGCACACATGCACAAGCAGACAATGCAACACACACACAAGCACACAACACACACATAACACCACACACACATACACCGTGACACACACAATACTTACCACACACGCTCGCACATACACATGCACACACCGGCCCTTTCGCTCCCCGGGCTTTTCCAGCACACCCTGTCCTGTTCTGGCCTCTTAGCCTGCACTAAATTAAACAAGTGTCCTGCCATACTTACTGGTCCAGAGCTATCTAAATGGTTGATTTACTGACTCATAGGTTAAATTTCAATCTTTTTCCATTCCATTAAGTCCAGCAGCTACTGGGTTGCTGTCCTCCAGCATTTCTCTTGCCCTTTATGATCTCAGTGAATTCCTTCGACCCACTTTATTCTGTAAACACAGCGGGATCAGAAGGGCACTCAGCATGCATGAGATCATGGAAAGGGACACTCTCCTAATGGGGGGTTTCGTGATTTTTCTCACCGAGGCTCCAGACGGTTTTTGATAAGGTCCTACAGGGAGATAGAATTTACCGGTCCATTGCTCTCTCCCAAATCATCAAGGTCTGTTACACTGAGGATGTTAGCTTGAGTATACAGGAGATAGGCTCCTTAAAAAGAAGCCTAAGCAGAAGTAAAAACCGAATAGGTTACTGTATTCATTTCATGACTTCATTGCTCATTACCCCTCCGACTTTAATTACCTGTGCTGTGGGAAGTCATCAGTTCTTGCCATTAGCCAACAGAGCCCACAGGGCCTCATTGCCCTCAGCTCGTGGCTTTGGTGTTGAGTTAACCATGGTTGTGGAATAGTTCTGTCTGACAGCAGGTTGACTCTGGGGCTTAAACCCCACTCTTCACCCAGTGCAGGCAGATGTCAGTGCTGTAGGTGGCGTCTGACATGTCCAGGGAGAGGAGTCCCTACCACCTGGGTCGTTCACTGTCACACACCAGATCTGCCAACGTGAAGGTACAAGATGGCCAGCTGGCCCCTTCTGTATTCCTGGAGTCTCTGCTTTCGACCCTTTCCTGGTCCCACATAAAGCCCTCTGGTGGGGGCCAGGGATGCTCTGCCCAAAGTGTCCTCCTTCCCCCCCTAGGCTTGAAGCTGCCTCAGTTCCAGTGTCATTTGGGTAAGTGAAACTTTAAAAGGTTAGGCTACAGAAACATGCATCACTCCCCCTCAGCGCATTGCACTTAAGTCAACTTCTTCCTCAGCTGAGATAAACAGAGGTCATTTGGGGAATGGAGTGGGTGGGATACGACAGTGACGGAGGCCTCCTTTCTAGAAGCCTGGAGAGCAGACGCACTGCAGTGGGAGGAGAGTGACTCGTGCTCCTCAGGAACACTGCTGCTCTTTCCTCGCCCCTCCAGGGCTCACTCCCGGTCAGGAACAGTGTCGTCTGACTGGGAGTCAACTCCTGGGATGACAGGGGTCAGGAGAGAGCAGGAAAGGGGTCGGGGACCAACCATGTCGGCTGGCTTCCTGGTAACTGATGCAGGAACCTGGAGTCTGCTGTCAGGACAGACCCCCAGTCTGCTGTGCGCAGCGTGTGTGTGGCACGTGGCCACACATCCACATGCCACACACGTGGCTTAGCAAGAATGGTGCCGTAGAACTTCTAACTTTTATTTTTACAAGTAATACTTGCACATATTTTCCTTCTAAAAAACTAAAACCTTACAGGTAATACCAAGTTTCCTTTGACAACCTACTCCAGTCTCCCAGTTCCCACCTCCCCAGGTAGAACTGTGCATAGGAGACCGTTTCTTTTACTTTTTCTCTATATATATGTGTGTGTGCGCTTACACATATATGTATGACTCAACATATATGAATACTGTAAATATTTATTTTATAATATATAACATTTTACATAATGTATAATATATTTATAATATATAATATATTAATATAATTAATATAATAAATTAATATAATTAATATAATAAATAATATAATTAAAATATATAAATAATATATGTGTTATATATAAATACATGTTTTTATATATATAATAAAGCCATAGAAAGTATATGCCATTACTTCATGTGAATATATTTGTATGAGCTCCATACATTCATGTACTCAGTACTCAGCAAAGTTTAGGTGCCTGCTCTGTCCTGGGTCTGTCCTAGGTGCTGGCAGGTGAATTCTGAGTAAAACAAAGATCCTCACCATCGTGAAACTAACACTGCAGTAAGTGTTATCATTCTGGAACGTTTTCACCCAAAAAAAATATGTCCTGGAGGCTTATCCATTTTCATACATATAGACCTACCGCAGTCACTTTAAATGATGCATAGATGTGGTGATATCACGTGATTTAGACATTCCCATACTGATGGAATTATTGTCATGAAATTTTGACAGCATCTGGTCTGCTGGATATTCCTCTACAGTTGGCTGGCAGTGGAGGGGCCCCTTGCCCCCCAACCCCCGCCGTGGTGGGAGAGACATAGCGGCGCCTCCTCCGTCACCTTCCCATGATTTTGTCAGGCGCATTCTGTGTCCTCAGACCAGAAGGTCCAATGCAAGAGACGCATCTGAGAGTGCTGGTCAGGAGAGTTCTTCTTCTACTTAGGGTAGTGTGTCAAAGGTTTGATGATGAGACTTAGAACTAGAGTGGTGCCCAGAACAGAAATGGAAGAGAGCGGTGGCAGGAAGCCTGTGAAGGGGGCACACGCCTGGACCACCAGCAGGTGAGCGTGACCCCACCGGAGAGGCCAGAGGGCAGTTCTGCCTGAGCCCAGATCAAAGACGGGACGGCCCATTTTTCATCTCCCAGTACGGTCCCTGTGCCTGCCGTCACCTACCTCTCTTTTCAAACCCTCTGGACCCTGAAAGCCCACCTTCCTGCCTCCAGACCTTCAGCTTTGATAAAGACGGGAAAAAGCTCCGCCGTCTGAACACACGGCGGAGGCTTATAGAAGAGCCTCAGGTGCAGAATGAGACCAAGTCCTCATAATTGCAGTATTTTCCTTACCTCATTCCGATCCACGTGAATTTCATGTACGTTATATATCAAAGTGTTTTCCTGTAGTTAAAAAATTAATAGGGTTCAGGCCTTTCTCCTTCCAGTTGAGGTTCCAGAGCATTTATTTTACTGTAGATCTGTTCATCACAACTCAACATAAAACATTACTTAAGCTTTCCCTTGGTTTGTTCGCTTTCATCATCGGCGCAAACAGCGCTGACTTTTCCATCACTAATCAAGCTTTGATGTTCAAATCAGTTATGCTATTTTCCATTTTTCCATCCATTCATTTAACCCGAAAGTAACGGAACCAAGTAGTGAGGGAATCAGCAAGTCTTGAGTTCAGATGAGTATTTGGGGAACTTCACTCAAGTAGTTTCCTAAGTGAAATCATCCTTTTTTCTATGTGAATATTACCTATGGATTCTGTAGGCATTTATTAGCGAGAAAAATAGTGGTGGGCTTAATCGGAGTTTTGATGATTTCGTTTGTATTCCAGGATTATTCTAAGGGTTGCAGAAATTAAACCTTACCCATCCTGTGTTTGCGTACACGTGTAATCAGTAGGCGTTTGGAGACCGTGTTTGCGTCTTTCCCAGCTCCGAGCCCTGCGTGAGGGGGTGTCTCTGGCTCTCAGTCTCTCCTGCCATTCTCTCTGTCTAAATGCTGATGCCTGGAGGGAGGCGACTCTGCACCTTTGGTACCAGAAAGGAAAGGACAGGGATTTGTGCCTCATCTGAGCCATTTAACATCCCAAAGAAAAGAGAAAAATAACAACAAAATTTTTAGAAAGAAAAATCTTGCCAACTTTTATGTGGCAACCCCCAGCTCTTGACGAGACAGCCCCTTTGTCAATGCCACGATCGGGTTTTGTGGAATCTGAAGCTTATACAATTTGGGGAGCTCTCTTTAAGAAAAAGAATAGAAAATTATTAATTCACAAGTAGAAATAAAATTAAATCTTTATGAAATAATGAGAAAAAAAAGTAATCATGGCACATTACAAACTTTAAAAAGCTAAAAAAAATGACAGAATCCAGAAAAATACAGCATTTAACACACCTCTATAATACTTTTTCTCCACATTTTTTTGTTGCATAATCTTTGCTCAACACTTTATAAACCATTTGTAACATCATTTTCCATAGATGGAATAGAAAGATAACTTGATTTTCCTCCAAAGCATGGTTGGCTGAAACTTGTTGACATTACCAGTAGTTTAGAAAAGATTATTTCGGCGTTGCAACTTGTCATTGTTAATGTCATATAAATTGTTAGAATTGTTGTCAAAACTGAGAAAATTCCATCATGTTTCTTTTGTTGTGAGCAGTGGGAACTGCGCCAGGTGTTAGACCAGGGGGGTCAGACAGGGCCTGGGTTCAGCAACCTCGGTACTTGAGTTCTGGCTTGGAAAGAATTCAGAGCCAAGACTCCAACTGTAAGAGAACATTTATTTATAAAATTACAGAGGTGGAAGAAGTAATTCGTAGAAGAAATGGGATTAGGAAAAAAGTTATAGAGGTAAAGGAAGGGCCTTTGGAACTCAGAAGTGAGGAAGGTCAAGGTCACTCCCCTGGGGGGTGGGGGTGGGAGGGGGTGGTAAAGGGGTGAGGCTGAGCTCCCAGTGGGGAGAGTGAGCTGGATTCTCTGTCCTAAGGGTTTTAAGGGTGGAGATTTTAGGGGAGGTCCCAGGGGAAGATCTTAATAGAATATTCATCAGCTTTCCAGGTGTGTCCTTTCAGGGTTGTGGTCTCCACTGATTGATAGGTTGGCACCAGGGCAGGGGGTCATTATCCAGTGCAGCTGGTCCTGGTGGCATCATTTGTCTGGTTTTGCTGCTTTTGTGGCCTGGAGCTGAAATAATACTGAGGCCTAGATGTTATCTCTAGGGAGGAAAGGTCAGGGGGTCTGAACCACATGGCGTATCTATAATACTTTCAACAATAAAGTTAAATTTAAAATAAATAAATAAATAAATAAAATAATTAAAAGTCAACATTGCCCTAGCTGCTTTGGCTCAATACTTAGAGCGTTGGCCCGCAGACTGAAGGGCCCCAGCTTTGATTCCAGCCAAGGGCATGTAGCTGGGTTGCAGGCTCGATCCCCCACCCTGATTGGAGCTTGTGCAGGAGGCAACCAATGGATGTGTCTCTCTTACATCGATATTTCTCTTTCTTTCTCTCTCTCCCTCTCTCGCCCCCTTCCACTCTCTCTGAAAAGCAATGGAAAAAATATCCTCGGGTAAGGATTAAAAAAAAAGTCAACATCATAAAAGGCATTCAGATAGAAAGTAAAAAGTAAAAAAACTGACTTTGTTCATAGATGGCATGATTTGGTATATAGATAATTCTAAGGAATCCCCTAAAAACTATTGGAACTAACAAAAGAGTTCAGCAAGGTTGTAAAGTACATGATTAATATGTAAAAGTCTAGTATCTAATATGTAAAAGTCTAGTATCTAATATATAAAAATACAATAATATTTCTTTACATTTCTCTGTGAACAATTTGAAAATAAAAATAAGAAAACAACTCCATTTACAACACTACCAAAAATAAAATATTTAGGAATAAATTTAATAAAGGAAGTACAAAACTTATGCTCTGAAAACTACAAAGCATTATTGGAAGAATTTAAAGAACATGTAAATAAATAAAAAGATAGCCCATGTTCATAGGTCAGAAGACTTAACATTGTCCAGATAGTAATGCTCCCTAAATTGATCTACAGAGGCAATGCCATCTCTATTGGAATCCCTTTGTAGAAAGTACAAGCTCATCCTAAAATGTACATGGTAATTCAAAAGACCCATGTAGTCAAGATGTTCTTGAAAAAGGAAAAGTTAGAAGACTCACCACTTTCTAATTCCAAAACTTACTGCAAAGCAACAGCAATCAAGACAGTATAGTAATGGAATAAAGATAGATTTGCAGCCCAATGGAATAAAATTGGGAGTCCAGAAATAAACCCACATTTCTATGGTTGATTGGTTTCCAGTAAGGATGCCAAGACCATTCAATTGGGAAAGAATGGTCTCTTCAACAATGGCACTAGGACAACAGGATACCCACACTCAAGAGAATTAAGTTGAACCTCGCTATCATACCATATGCAAAAATTAGCTCAAAATAGATCGAAGACCTAAACTTATAAATTCTTAGAAGGACACATAGGGATAAATCTCCATGACCTTGGATTTGGCAATGGTTTTGTGGATACAACACCTAAAACATAAGCAACCAAAGAGAAAATAGATAAATTGAACTTCAAAAGTTCTGTATTTCAAAGCATACTATTAAGCAAGTGAAAATACAACCTACAAAATGGGAGAAAAGTATTTGAAAATTGGTTCATCTAATAAGGATCTGGTATCCAGAATACATAAAGAATACTTATAACTCAACAATAGACAGTCAGATAACCCAGTTTAAATATGGGCAATGGGCTTGAATAGAAATTTCCTCAAAGAAAATATACAAATGACCCGTAGGTGGATGAAAAGATACGCAAGCTCATTAGTCATCGGGGAAAAACAAGTCAAAGCCACAATGAGACACCACTTCGCACCCACGGTGGTAACGAGATCAAAGAGCCACATTGTCGGAGGGGACTGGAGCCCTCGTACACTGTTGGTAGGAATGTAAAATGGTGCCGTCACTGTGGAAAACAGTCTGACAGTTCCTCCAAAAGGTAAACAGCCTTATCATATGACCCAGCAGTTCCACTCCCAGGTGTACATCCAGGACAACTGAAGGCATGTGTTTACACAAAAGCTTGTTTATGACTGTTCACAAGAGCATTCTTCCCAGTAGCTAAAAGTGTCCATCAACTGATGAATATATAAACAGGATGTGATACATCCATACCATGGGATATTATTATTCAGCCCCCAAAAAGAATGAAACGCTGGCACATGCTACAACATGAATGAACCTGGAAATCATTATGCTCAGTGAAAGATGCCTGACACAGAAAAACACATATGATTCTGTTTAAATGACATGTCTAAAATAGACAAGTCTATGGAGACAGAAAGTAGATTAGGGGTCACCTAGGGCCTGAGGGGATGGAGAGACTGGGAGGTAATAACTAAAGGGTGCAGGGAGTCTTTGGGGCATGCTGGAAATGTCCCAAAATTAATTGAGGGGATAGCTGCACAACTTTGTGGATTTACCAAAAAATCATTGGATTGTACACTTTCCGTGGGTAAAATTTATGCTACGGGAATTGTATCTCAATAAAGCTGTTTCAAACAAACAAAAAAATGGCAAATGCAGAGTATCAGGAGTAGCTTCCTGTACGGAATCTCCACTGGCTGCTGGCTCTGTGTGAGTCAGCGGGACCATGTGGCGGCTGCCACCAACACCAGGGGCATCCTGGAGATGGAGAGAGGCCGTGTGCAGCACGCAGCAGTGGTGACAGTCCCCCTGTTGGATACCTCTGAATGGCAGCCTCAGTCTGAACACCCCATTCTTGAAGGGGGTTAATGAACGTCCCAGAAGAGGGAGTGCATGGGGACAAGTGGCGAACCTGCCTTCACGGGCCTCACGGCGTGGAAGGCAGACAGACTGAAAAAGTAACGAATGATAGAAAGTACGGGAACAATTACAGGAGAAGTCCGTCTAAAAGAGTGTTTAGCAAGGAAAACCAAGGCAAAACATGCTGGAGGCGTAACAGGCGAAAGGGGAAGATGTGTTCTGTACCAACTCAGTTCAAAAAATGTGCAGCCCCTGCCACGTGGAAGGCGCCTTCCGTAGAGTCGGGCCCGGCAACAGAATCCATGAACGAGGTGTTCCCTGGCCAGAAAGCTTCGGGGGGCTAAGTAGTCCACCCTCCCCTTTAAAGGGTCATACGGTACGTTGATTTACTAACAGTCTAGGAAGACCCCATACCGCTGTTTGTTTTGTGTAACCCGTCATTTTAAGGCTTGCTTGACCACTGCGCTGCACCACCCTTTGAAATGCATAAGACCTTCAACAAGGCAGAGACTCCCTGCTCCTGGCAGCACAGCGCAGGAAGTCCTGGCCCAAGGCACCAAGGTGGCCACTGAGGAAAGAGACAAAGTGTGACGTTGGTGGTGGCTTGGCCTGCCCTCAGGAAACTTCCATCGGCCCGGGGCTGGGAGAACAGTGAGCTGCTGAGTAGGTGCTCAGCACTCAGTAGGCCCACCCCTGCTTCCCCCTTTGGGCCAAGTGCTTCCTCTCCCGCTCGACCAGGGGGCTGTTGCTCTCTCTCGCTGTTACAAATTACTAAGGTGTGTGTCTCCCCCATTCTAGCTTCACTTTGGCGTAGGGACATGGAGAGCAGAGCTCAGACCGAGTCCTCTCAGTTGTCCCTTCACCAGCGCCTTAAAGACCAGGGATCTGGACACTGTTTTAATTACAGTAGTTTGTCCATGTTGTGGCTCTTTGGGAATGCAGCTATCTCATCCACTAAAAATGTTGGTGGTGACTAGTTAGTCTTGGAGTGACCACCAGTTTGGGGTGTGGGAGACACGGATGCAGATTTTTTCCACCTTTATTTCCTTTCCCTAAATAACTCCGGCAGCTCTGCGGCCTCATGGCCTCATCTCCGTCTCCCCGAGAAACTCCCTGACGTGACCAGATGCTTGCAGGCTGGTCAGAGACGGTCCTGCCAACGGCCCTGCTGGCGAGAAAGCCCCTGTGGGTTCACCAGCTCTCAGTCTCTCTTATCACCTTTGTCCATAGAGTCAGGGGGCACCCTTGGAGGTTTCAGCTTAGATACCTCGCCCTTCATTCATCTGGATTTCCTCCTACCAAAAAAACCCAAGGAATAAGAAAATATCGCAATATTTTTTCTCTCTATGAATAAAACACCCCGTTCTTTTACATCTGAATATCACTTTCAGAAATTCAGAATTCTAAAAGCATTCATTTGTTTGTTATCAGATTTAACATAGGCTTTTGCCTGAATGATGTGGTTCCCCACGTTTCTTTTGTAAAATTACTATTTCAAGTGTCTGCCCCTTTTCTTGTGCTCCAAAAAGGTCTATGATTATTTGACCTATAAAAATATATATTTTCTTATTTGGTACTGAGTGTTAATTTCTTTTAACTTGTCACTTATTTCATTATAAACATTTTATTTTAGAAAGTTCTTAAGAAAGAGGCTGTATCTACTTCTTAATGTATAAACATCCAAGTGATAAAACTGAGCAGTATTCCCAGGACTTAGTGAATTAAATCTTACACTGAAAAGGTAATATTAAATTCTCTCGAGTGCAGGGGTATATACCAGGCAGTACCCAGAGTCATTCACCGGACATCCCCCTTACTTTCTAAGTCATGTAACTGTCAAGTCAATAGTAAACACTAAACAAGCAAGAAAGCGGGAAGGGCAGGAGAATCCACATTCCACACTCATAGTCCCTAAAGGATTAAAGAGGAAGTGGGTTCTTTACTGAGATGTTCCCAAAGATATCAAGAAAGTTCTTAATGTTCTTGGAAACAGAGACTATTCCTCATATAGGGAGTTGCGCAACAAAGGTTTGGTGCCAGGAGTGGGGAAAATTTTGATGAAAGATGCCAAGACCTCACCAAGATGTGTGTAGAAATAAACCAAAGAGGAAGGTTCTGCAGGCCAGGAGGAGCTCTGAGTTGAGCTCCGTCTTGCTAAGCAGCAGTGGTGGGTTTCCAGAAACAAGGCAGCTGTTAACAAGGGTTGCTGTAAAATTTTGAATTAAATGGAGTTTGTACAAGTTGAAGGTGGCCATATGAGAAAGAAGAATATTCTACTTGGAAAGATAGCCAATTTATTTAGCTCCTGATTATCCGTGGTAAGGTGGTACACAAGCTATCTAGCATAAAGAACCCGAAATCCAGGCAATCCTATGCCAAAGGCAATAGTTTTCACATCTCCACACATCAGACTTTTTCTAGAAAAGTACTGAAAAAGTCTTGAATGCCTGTCTACTTCCTGATCCTGGTCAACATCATCTAGTGATTGTGAAAGGGAACCAGAGAAGGAAAGGCTCTAATGTGTGCCTCACAAATAGCAGGCTCTCAGAGAAGCTTGTTGACTGACTGCAGGAATGGAATGGCAGGAGAAACTTCTAATCTTGACTCTGTCATTAGTTACATGACCTTGGCCAGGTCACTCAACCACTTTATGGTAAATCATCCCAGTGACAAAAAAAGCTTCAATGTCCTCATCTGTAAAAATGAAGGGGTTGAACTATTGGACTTCTAAGGTTCCTTCCAGCTCTAAAATTCCAGAACATACAAGATTTATCTTCCATAAATAGTTACCAAGTCATTCACGAGTACAAGTGTTGGAACTAAAAATTCTGCAACAAGAAGTATACCCCCAGGTTCTGGAAAAGGGGAAGGAAGGGCACAAAGCTTTCATCACCATTTTTATTATCATCAAGATAATGAAAGCAGTCAGCTTCACAGAGGAGGTAAGACCCAATGGTTTGGATGTCAAGAAGAAAAAAAGTCAAGACATTACATATGACAGTTTCTGTGCCTTGAGCTATATTTTTTCCTATAAAACCCAAGAGCCTGAAGAAAGCATTAGGCCCAAGGTCTAGGCTCTAAATCATACTCCCCCAGCTGAAGACCAGTAGAGACAAGTTACCTGCCATAATACAGGTAACACACAATGGATATGCTGAACTTAATGCCAAACTCAGATACCTGCAGTACATGCTGCCATTCAGAAAGGGGGAGAGTGGGAGGCACCCAGCAAGCACTGGGCCATAGCAATTATAAAATCTAGTTCCAGGTCCTTCATTAGAACCTGACCAACTTCCTGGGAGTTGTCTTCCACGGCTTTGCCTCTTCCCTTGGGTCCAGCCTCTAGAGCATCTTTTTCCCCCGTAAGAAGTAGCATGTATTTGCAACTGAGCAACTTCACAGCTTACTTCCTACCTACAGAAGGTTAAGGGTCCAAAAGCTTCTTTATATTTTGCACTATCTCTGTCTCCTTCAGCCCAAACTGATACCATTTCCTTAAAAACTTTCTGGGCTGCCTGCATATCAATTTATAATCTACTCCATGAGTCTCTTTAACGTAAATCCTTCTTTGCCTCTATAAGGATCTGTGAGGCATGCTCTGTTTTATGATCCTTACGGAGTTATTTTGTCTGTCTATGAGGATCCAAGAGATCTTTATGGGGTCTTTACAAAGGATCTTATCCCATCTGGATGTCATCTTTTCCAGGAAGCCATTCCTTAATCCAAGAACCCTTTGCTGGCAGAAAAGACTCTTCTGGACCCTTTAAAATTCCTGCAACTTCTACTCAGAAACTGAATAGCTGTCTCTAACTTTATTTTCTCCTCAATCATTTAATGTAGGCAGCCAGAAGGAACCAGGCAGTGCCCTAAAACTCTTCCTGGAAGTCTGCCTCGCTAAATCATTGAGTTCAAACTTATATTTTCTACATTATTGCTGGTGCGAACTTCGCTAAACTTCCCCCTACTACATAACAAGAGTCTCCTTTCCTCCAGCTCGAATCATATTTCCCTCGCTTTTCGTGAAGCCCTCGCCCATCACCTCCCCTGAGGCTTCTGCTAGCACTCTCTTTAAACTCCTTAGGCTTTCACTAGCAGACCCTTCAGGTCCCTCCTAGCTTCCTGCTGCTGTCTAGTCCCAAGGCCAATGCCATATGTTAATAGGGTTTTGTTTACAAAATGCCTTAATTCCAGGTACCAAAGTTACCCACATCTACTGGTCAGCTATAGCTAAGTAACAAATCACCCCAAACTTAGTGGTGTAAAATAATAATAGTTGTATTATCTCTCTGGATCAGGATTTTGGGAAGGGCTTGGCTGGGTAGTTCCAGTTTAGGGCCTCTCACGTGGTAGCTGGAGAGGGGTGCTGAAGAAGCAGAGAGCTGTCTAGATGTCTCCTTTCATGCTGTCTCAGGACCTGTCGGTGTGGCCTCTGTCTGGGCTTTCCTGTAGCACGGCAGCCCCCAGCTCAGAAGCAGCCAGGCTGCTTACCTAGCAACTGGCATCTTCAAACGCAAGCGTTCCAGCTGCCCAGCCAGAGCTGCATCGTGTTCTGTGATCGAGCCCCAGGAACCATCCAGAACTACCCTGTCACATCCTCTTGGTTACAGCTGAGTCAGGTGTCCACCCAAATTCAAGGAGAAAGAAATCGGTCCCCTCCTCTCGATGGGAAGGGACAAAACTCCAAACGAGTGTATGGAGTGGGCCATCGCTGCGGCCATCGCGTGCCCCCTGTCGCGAGGGTCTGGGATGGTGAATGTAAAGCGCCTGGCACCCAGCCTGACATTCGTGTAGCAGCTGCTAAATAACGTACGTTATCGCTACGCGTGTCACTGTCACTCGTATAATTCAGGGTGGTTTTTCCCAAGTGTTGTCAGAATCTTCTCAGGTGGAGCACTGTTTAACTTCCTTTCTTCCCCCTTGGTAGTTTTATCACCACCTTTCATTGCTAGTAGACCACTTCTATAGATAACGTGATATTTCATAAAATCACAGAATACTCGAGCTAAAGACATCTTCCTTAGCCTGTCAACCAACCATTTTATTTTTAGATACAAGTCCAAAACTCAGCGCAGCCAAGTCATTTGCTGTTCACGCAGAGTCAGGCTACTTGTTGGTAACAGACAACAGGCTCAAAAAACACTTCTGCGGACCCCCAAACCAGTAGCATTCCCACTTCTCTCATCAAGAAAGGTGTGATCACTCATTTTTTCATCGTTTGGAATAAAGGTTCACGCTTCCCCTCATTTGATGCCTTTACAGTCCGCTCAGCGTCCCTGTGGTCTGGGAGCCGCCTGCGGCAGGCGGTCCGAGCCTTTCCCTGGAACGGATGATGCTCCTGTGGACACATTTCGGGGTTAGTGAGAAGGCACTCGCTGGGGAACACAGGGACAGGGCCCCCACAAAGGAGAGAATAATGGAGTGCCCCCCTCTCTCCCAGCGTCTCTCCTCTGATCGGCCAACGATCATTTTCACTTCTAGCACTTTGTTAATATCTTTGGAAAGAGCCTATGGGCCAGATTTGTCCTTTGAGCATCACGTTTAACTCCCATCTAATTTAGTGAGAACTACATACATCCAGTGGTGAGATTTGGCCAGGGGACAAGAGGAACAGCCGCGCAGGTCGAATGCATCCCCAGCAGTTCATTTCTGAATGTATTTTCTGCCTTCTGCCTCTGCGTCCTTCCCTGGACCCTGTGCGCTGCTCTGAAGGAGACCTTAATTTTCCTTTTTGAAGTAACAATATGAAGTTGCAGTGCCTCTAGGTTTGTATTAAGTAGTTTTGTAAGGTTTGGTTTGCTCATTTTTAAGACCTTTATCATCTCACCCCCTTCTCATGTGCCTCTCCCTAGCAGCTATTTTTTGTTTTGTTTTTATTAAGCCAGCACTGGGGGAAATGCTCCATCCCTGAACGGTGTAGCTGCTTGAAGGCACTAAATTACCGCTGCTCTTGTCACAGCCACCATCCCTCTCTGATCTTCAGGTTTCCTGTTTGAGATTTTTGCTCAAGTGCTAGCATTCTTCATCTTCTATCCTGGCAACAAGTAGGAAATAAATAATCCAAGGTTATTTTTAATGATAACATTAATTACGTAGGTCTATGCAGCCCTCACTTCCAGCTGAGAATGTGTCCATTGCTAGGACCATCCTGATGTTTAAACTAATAGATGTATCCAGTGAGCACCAATTTATGTGATGTGGGACAAAAACAATTTGGAAAATTGTTAATAGCCTTCCTTAGGAAAAAACTGATCCTCAAAAAAGAAAAAAAAAATCCCACAAAAGAAATCAAATAATCAAAGGCAATTTAGAAAACAGATTTTATATAAAATTAAGAAAAGTGGAAAATACTTTAAAACCCATTTCTAAAGCTGTCATCCCTAATTCTGATGAAGATCTAGAAGGTAGACGTTTGGCCACTGGGACTTCCAGAGTCCAGAGCCAATGCTGAACATCAGGGTTTCCCTGTGCACGTGTGTTTTCTGGAAAATGTGTTCTCTCTGTGTCAGTCAAAATGTTCAAAGAATGCTGTTTGGTTGACACTATATAACTGCCTAACAAATGATCCCAAAACTCAGTAGCATGAAGCAGCAACCATTGCATTATAGCTCACTGTTTTGTGAATTGGAATTTAGACATGGGTCATCTTCATGTGACATCAAATCTCCAATGACAGTCAGCTGGGCAGGGCTGAGGGTTCAAGATGGCTCATCCGCCTGGTGCCTTAGAAGGGACAGTGGGAAAGCTGGGCCCTGCTGAGCCCCTCTCTCACCAGGTAGTCTCTGGGCCTCTCCTGCAGGGTAGTCAGACTACTTACTTAGAGTCTCGAGGCTCCCAGAGGAAAGAAACAGAAAGTGCCAGTCTTCTTAAAGCTAGGCCCAGACTATTACATCATACCTTATTGGTCAGATTAGCTGCAGGCCAACCTGCGTTTAAGGGGAGGGTACAAGAGTCCACCCTTCGATGGCAGGAATGTCAAAGTACCCATGGTCACCTTGAATCTGCCACAAGCTTTGTTCAGTATTGCCTGGAGCCTGGCCACCTGCATTCAAACCCCACTTTCCAGCTGTGCGACCTCAGCAAGTTACTTAATTTCTCTGTTCCTCGGTTTTCTCATCTACAAAAGGGGGATAATATTACCATCTACCTCATAAGATAGTTGTCAGGATTCAATGACTTGGAAAATACAAAGCACTTAGGCCCTTGCTGGGCCTGGAGTAAGTGCTAGGTAGCGTCAGCTCTTTCTCTTGCCGTTCTTCCTATGTTGGCGGGTTCTTTCTAAAAATGTGTGGATGCCCTTGTTCAGTAGCTATCAGAGGTTTGCCCCTGGCTCTGCTCTGACAATCTGAGGGGCCGACACTCCTGTTGCGACAGTGCTCTCTGCACACTGACCCCCAGTGAGAGAGAGATGGGGTCCGTCTCCACTAGGAGGGGGGTGTGGGGAGAGCTCCTGCAAGCTGTTCACTTGAGAACCACTCAGTGTTAGGCTGTATCGATCCGCTGCTGTGTGCCAGGCCTGGTTCAGAGTGCGGGGGATCAGGGATGGTTAAGACACAAGGCCAGAACAGGGCTGAGGCACAGTTAACAGTCAGGTAAGCAGACGTCCTGAGTGTTCATCGATGTTGAACACATGCGTTGAGGAGGACTGGGCGAGGGGGATGGTTTTAGATAAAGCTTCAGGAATGATCTCTTTGATGAGACGTGAGCATTTTCACATTTCATCATATCTTGATTAAATCTCTCGAGCTGTCCTTTCTTCCTTAATCTTGGAAGACAGTCTATCTGTGAAAGAGCTTTGCAGGCGGTGATCTCATCCACTACTGTAAATTGCATTAGTGTCACTGCCAGAAAGTTCCCAGCGTCCCAGCCCTGGGGCGCCACTGCAGGTCCCCTCCCACTAATGAGACTGGCTAGTGTGACAATGGACAAGTTGCTTCACATCACTAAACTTTAACTTCCTCGCCTGTAAAATGGAGAAATCTTCAGGCCAAGGGCAGAGCCCTGGGGAGGGAGCGACAGTGAATCGCTGGGAAGAGGGAAGCTGATAAGGGGAGTGGTTAGAGCAGAGAGAAGAGGCCAGAGGAAGGGGCCCACAGGGCACATCCTGCAGACCTGGCAAGAGTGGTTTCCCCGGGGAGGCAAACACCAGATTGAGGAGGGGCAGAGATGATGTCAGTGACAAACACAAGGGGACCCCGGAGGGACCCTGCTGCCCGTGGCCTGGCCTCTGCATGAGAAAGAAGTGATAGATACCCTTATATGTAAAGGCCCAGCCCGTAGCACAGGAGATGTAGCTTAGTGCAGAGAAAAATCACACCAAGAGGCACAGTCTGGGTGCTCTCAGATTTGCCATCTACCTGGGACTCCTGAAATAATTACCTCCACCAGGCAATCGACATGGACTTTTTGTTGCCTGGGAAATCAAGTTCGAGGTCCTCAGCATGGCCTTGGCCTGTCTCCGTTTCCGCCGCTTCTGCCACCGCGTCTCCCACCGCTTTCGTCCCCGGGGCTCCCTTCCATGCCGCTCCGCGCCCTCCGCGCCCTCTGTGGCCTCCTGCCCGCTGTCCCCCAGGGGGAGCGGAGAGCTCGTGTGTGTGCTGCTCTGGTGGCCCTTGAGCAGCCCAAGGCTTTCATTCCCACTGAGCTGCAGCCTCGAATGTGGGGATTGATTTACGCAGCAAAGAGAACCTCTACCTTCGGCCCTACACCAGGTACCAGCTGCTCAACAAATATCTGGGGACCTAACTGTTTATTACGCAGCTGCTGCAGAGCAGGCCCTGCGAACAAAAGCGCTAAGCTGAAAACGTCCCGGCAACGTAATCGGGAGGGAGGCAGACGTGCTCTGTGCACGTGCAGGGCGGTGTGCACGAGGCACGAATAAGCGCCAGCCGCAGCACGTCCTCCGAGGTCACTTCTGAGTGTTCCCGTGGCTCTGCCTGGTCTTCAGTATCCCCTGTCACGCCGCAATGCAGCCCCCCGCCTGCAGCCTGCGGGCCGCCCCCACACAGCGACCTGAGGAGCGCAGAATATGACTGAGCCATTTGCTTTTCAGTCCTGGTTCCTGGCCCTGAGTCAGAATTCCATAAATATTTTTGGAATAAATAGAGCAGCTCGTCACCAAGAAAGGTCACCTTTAGATACCACGTCTTCCGCCAGAGCCTGTCTCGCCTCATTCATTGATTCTGAGATGCTGGTAGGCTTTCCCCACTTCCCTTTCCTCTCCCGGCTAATATCTGGGTATCGCAGTAACAGCCCTCGAGTTTCTCCTTTGAATCCTGGGCAAAGGCCTGGAAGAGCAGCGAAGCATTGACGGGCTCGCGCCCTTAATGTCGGGGTCAAAGCTTCCAGCCCTTTCAGAGGCTCGGGAGGCGCCAGTTTAAACCTGCTCCACGGCGGTGGATTTCAGCTGCTTTGTGAGTGAAAGACTGGCTTTTAAAATGCCAGCAGAGAAAACTTGGCACATCTGACAAAGGTGCACCCTGGGGTGGTGACTGGAGGTGTGGCAGGTGGGAAATCTTAAAAATCACTGTTTCCTCAAAACCCAGCTGCAGGAAGCAGACGTGGGGGGGGCTGGGGGGGGCGGTGGAGGAGGCAGCGTCAGGAAAGCAGCAGCGGGGGGAAGGATCCCGGTGCGAACAGGGAGGTTCGTGGGCACCGTGGATTCTGGGTCACTCCCGATGTTTGTGTGCTTGCCGGGTATTTTCCTGCGTGCTTCTCAGACCTGTGCTGCGTCTATTTGGTTCCCTTTGGCTTCTCCCCCAGAAGGACAGACAGGATGTCAGACAGAAAGAAAAGAAAAAATCTCTCAACTCTGTTGACTATTTTATGAGAAACTCATAGTTTCTTTTGTAGAGGAGCAGAGGGAAGGGCTGGAAGGATAAGACTATTAACTGAAATCAAGGTTTTAGATAATCTGTTACTTTAATTAGCCTCACTTTTCCATTTATCTAAGAAAAAAAACTTAAAAGGTCATGGAGAAGCCAAGGTGGGGAGAGAAGGAACCTAGCTTGGAGCGAGACCTTGAACAAGCCCCTCTTCTTCCCCAGGCCTCAGTTTCCTGGGTAACCGAGCACGAGGATGAGGCATCCCCAGAAAGCGTGCCCCCTGCTCTGAGCCGTGGCAGAGGCTGGTCTCAGCGGGACTCCAAGGAGCCCCTAGCCGCTGATGGAAGGGCCGGCACTCAGGGAAGCCTGAGCCTGCTGGGGGATCCCCAGCACTGGCTCTGAAATCCTGTCACTCAAACTGTGCTCCTTCTCAGTGAGGTCGTGGGCCCCACGCTGCAGGAGGAGCTAGCTGACGAATGTCAAGTTCAAGCTGAACTTCCCAAGTAGGGTGTTATCTACCTGGGTGTGTGGGCAAGGTTACTCCAACAGAAATAATCCGAATGTCTCTGGCTCTTGCCACTACCTGCTTTCTCACCCCGCGGGGATTTCTGGCAGCCCTGTGGGTATCTTGCATTGGCCCAGAATTGCTGTTTCTTGTAGTTCTGTAGTGGCCCCTTCCCTGGGGTCCACTTGCCATCCTGCCCTCGCCATGCTACCCTGCTCAGGTTCTGGCTTCCAGGGCTCCCCAAAAATGCAAAATTCAAAAAATGTCAAAATCGCCTTACATTCTGTCCGTTGCCTTCTCACTGTCCCAGAGCCAGAGTCGTACTTGTGGCTCCTGGCACCCCTCATGGACATGGGTCCTCGGGTTTGACCTGCAGGCTCCTGCTCCGTGATGCTCAGACCTGGGCCTAAAGGTCTCTTGTACCTCAAACCTCCTCCCACCTCATCCCACCCTCGTTGGTGGTGATGGTGGTAATGGTGGGGGGACCCACATGCAAACAAGCTCCACTGGGCCCCAAAATTCACCAGACACTGCCAGTAACATTTGGGTTTCAGCTTGACTTCAAGAGTGGGAGCCTGTTATACAAGTAACAGTTGACAGGAATCTGGACAATTTAGCTCAGGGTCCCTAAACCCTTATTTGAAGGAGCAAGTGAGGGATGGGTTGGGGTCTGGCCAGTCCTTACAGCTGTGACCTGGACAACCTCTTCCTAGTAGGACCTAGAAAGCTGGAAATGTGTGAGGTTGACATCGTTTCCTGACAAGGGTCCCAGTGGGGTGTGTGTGTGTGTGTGTGTGTGTGTGTGTGTGTGTGAATTCCAGTGGCTCTATCGCAAAGGACCTGACACTCTCACTGTGGAGTCTGTTAAGCATGGAGTACGGCACTGACGGTTAGCGTCATGGGGGTCACAAAAGGAATTCATCAATATGGGCTCCAAGTGCAGCCTTTACAGGTGGGAGGGGCGTTGGGAGACAGCGGGCTTAGGACAGACAGAGGGCGGAGTGACAGGCATCCACACAGGCAGGGAAAGAGCCCAAGCAGAGGCTCGGGGGTGGAAACATTGAGGAACAGTGAGGAACCCAGCCCAACGGGAGCTCAGGACACGTGCCGGGGTCTCAGCAGTGGACACGAGATGGCCTCGGGTGGGTGGGGCGAGTTTGTGCAGAACCCTAAACGTCAGAGATGTGGGAATTTGATGCAGAGACCATAAGGAAACGTTTCTGCCAATCTGTCTAGAATATTTGGGAAGATTAATCTGACAAGAGTTTTTAAGAGAAATTGGGGCAGGAGAAACTGTCTGAGAGGATAGTTTAAAAGGTTCTTACGTGATTCATCCCTCAAGGAGTTTTAAATTTAATTTTAAAATAAGGTAGTGTGTATTGTACATATTATTAGCACATGCGTGTGTCTGCCCTAAAAAAAATTTAAAGCATGCTTATTTCATTTGGCAAGAGGCGGTATACGCACGTGGCTCTTACGTTCAAACCATGCGAAAGGTACGCAGCGCAGGGTTTCCTCCGTCTCTGTCTCTGTTTCAGTCCCACCTGGCACTCTGCCCCCCGCACCCCTACTCCAGGCCACTTCCACGACTTCCTGTGTGTGTCTCTGGAGTTTCTTTATGGAAACTCAAGCAAATAATAGTGCAGAGTTTTCTCTTCCTTCCTTTTTACAAAAAGAAAAAGAAAAAGGAACATGCTGTACACACTTACCTGGATTTTGCTTTTCTCACTTAAAAATAGACCTTGAAGATTTTCCCACCTCCGTCTTCCTGTCTGCTGCACGGAATTGCATTATACAGAGGACCAGACCCTTATTGATGGGGGGGGAAGGGTAATCTTTCGCTATTATAGATAATGCTGCAGAAAATAATCTGCCCTATGTCATTTTGTATGTGTGCGTATGCGTCCACAGAATAAACTGTGCACATTCCACAAATGGGCTCGTTGCATCGAAGGCTCCATGTACCCTAATTTTAACAGAGCTTTGCAAGCTGCGCCCTTCGGGGAGCTGTAGCCACTGCACCCTCGCCAGCAATGCCTGGGCGTCCCGCTTCCCCGCAGCCTCCCTGCACCGTGCTAATCACTTTGGGGGCTTTTCCAGTCGATTAGGCGAAATCTCCGCGCAGCTCTAATTTGCTTTTCTCTCGCTATGAATGAGGCCGAGCATCGTTTTATGGCTGTGAGCCCGGTGGATTTTAAGCTCCTTCTTAGGGGGCTGACTTCTTCCTTTCCGTATCCCTCCCAGAGCTTTCCCAAAGGCCCGGCTACAAAGTAGGTTTTCAGTAAAGACAGGTCAGTCCAGTAAATGTGTGATTGGAGTTATAAATCTTCAATTAGATGTGCTGCATGAGATATGATGAGCGGATGGAGCAGGTGGAGCATGCATATATTCAGAGATTACATGCAGTTTCTGAGTGAATAATCTTTTCCTTAGCTGGAAACTGGAGAAACTGGATATTCTTACATGAAATGCCTTGTTTGTCCCCCAGAAAGGTAAGGGGTTGCGGGGAGAATGAATCTCACAGCTTTTTCATGGGTTCCCATTCATTTAAAGAATGAATTACCAGCAGTTTGGAGCTGGTACGATTAAGTGGTTTTCAGAGAACCGACTAGTAAGTCAGGGGAGACGAATAAGGCCCCGCATGTGGCTTGCTCAGGCTCTTCCAGCTTCCTTTCTCCCGCAACTCCCGCAGAAACCAGCTCGCGTGGCCGCGCGGCCTGTTATTAGCTGAGTTGCAAGCCTGAGTTTCTTTGTTTTTCGGCTGTTCCTATGTCATGAAAGTGCCTAGCCCCCAGGCACAGCGTGTTGGCCCGAGTTGTATGGATTTTGCGGAATTCTGCCCTCCAGCAGCGCATTTGCCAGCTCTGTGCTCTCCTGGTCTTCGGTCAGCGGGAAAGCTGTCCTGCGGGCAGAAGCTGAGCGCAGTTGTCGGCAAGGCCACGCGAAACTCTCCCCGGGGCCCTGTTACCCAAAGTGACTTTTCCAACAGCCTGCTCCGGCTGACTGCGGGCCCCAGAGGAAAGCCCACCCCGGAAAGAAGCGTGAAGCCCCCCGCTGCTCAGGAAGCTCTCCGTCCTCCTGAGAGGGTGAGAGCCGCCTCCCCAGCCCGGGGCGGGGGCTCTAGAGGCTGAGCCGGGCCTGGAGCATAAGGTCCCATTTAGCCTGGGCCTGGGGCAGGAGCCACAGCGCAGGAAGGGGCAGGGCGGCAGAGAGGGTGCAGGGGAGGGCAGCCCTGAATTCAGGTCGGAACCCTGATCCCACACCCTCTGTGACCGAAAACAAGCCCAGCAAATGGTGTCAGGGCTCTGGGACAATAAGGCGAATGGGGACCCTACTTGACGCTTTAAATAGTTCTGCTGATGGAGATTAACTGTTTGAAATAAGGACACTTGGAAAATTGGGTTACCTGAAAAGTCTCCATCACCGGTTCTTTTCTTTCCTGTTGTTACTTGAGGGGGGCGGTTTAAATGGCAGGTCAAGAAGAAACCACTTCAACACATGTTCACCAGTTAGCAGAATATCTCATACATCTGTGTTCACTGTGTCACTTCCTCCCCGGGACACGTGGGTGTTACTTCCACTCCATCACCTGCCCATTTCGTTGGCAAGGAGGAGCAGGAGACGTTGAGCGACTTGCCCAAGGTCACGCACTTCATAAGGATTTATTTCTTAACTCCTTGCAAAACTAGTTCAAGTGTAGGAGTTGGGGCAGAGAAGTGCAAGAGGAGGAGCCCCACCTCCACTCGCAGCCACAGAGCCATTATAACCTTGCTTTGTGATAACCTGAAGTCACGGCAGTTGTCCTGCATCCAGGCTCAGGGATCAGTGAGTAACCAACACCTCTGGCAATTTCTTGGTGACTGTGCCACAGGACAGTGGGTCCCCTGCAAGGCAGGTCAACTAAACCTGGAGCTGGAACCACCCTTTAAAATTTGCCAATGACTTAGAGATAAGCTTGTCCTGTCAAAATTCACAAACCGCACATGACAACACACCGTTCCAACCGAGTATTTGGTTAGGCCTATCGTGTGCCCACAATTCCCGAGGACCTGTGAGAAAGAAATGGGGACGCTTTCAGACCACAGCCCCTCGCAGGAGGAGCCGACAGTCCAGCCCCCTATTATTATGTTTTTGTGATCAGTTATTACCCCCGTGGAACTAGTCAAGAGGCCGGCTTTCTCACAAAAAATATAAGGTTTGTAAGATGCCCTTCATTCGTGCAGGTAAAGAAGGAAAACTTTTTGAGCACTTGCATGTGCCAGTTACCTTAGTTCCTGGATGGGCAGCTGCAGTTAAAGAGATCTACGGACTAAGAAAAAAGTTTGCTTTAAGAATAAATATGTTAACCCCCAAATAGGTAATATCTTTATTAATTATTTTACTGACTTAGCATTACCTACTTCACTTCATGGCTTATATATAACCAATGATTTTAAAATATTTCAAACTCTTAAAAATAGCTCTCTTTAAACATTCCCTTGTTAGAGATCCCCTCCTTCAGTTGTTACCTGTTTTCAGATATTAGATTTTATTTAGAGTCACATAGAAACTTCTTAGGAAGTACACATCTATTTTATTTCCAAGATTGGATTTTCCAAATGCCAAATAAAGAACAGAAGCGGGTGGCATTGTCATGATCCTGGATCAAAACTCAAATGAATTTTCCATCGAGAAGGAAAGTATGTGTCCTGTGTTTTCTGTCATACTTAGGTTACCTAATTAATCGGTGAAGCTCTTGAGCAGAGGGGGAAATAAAGCTTGAAGTCAAGTTAGAGATAAATATACCTCATGCTCTGACCCTGATTTCTATCCCATTTTTAACCCCTACTGGGGAATGAAGATTTTCAGATAAGGAAAATTTGCAAAAAACTGAAGCTTCTCTCTTTTTCATTTTAACCAACTTTGACAAACATCATTCCAGAAATCAACTATAAGAGAGCGTAATATTGTACAACATTTAGCCTCTTCCTGACACGTAGGGCCCTGCGTCTTATACTCAGTATCTGCGGGTAGGCAGCGGGAGGTCTAGAGAACTCAAAGCAACTGGAGGAGCCTGAAGCCAGCCTCCCTGGACTGTCTGCTAAAGCGGAGAATGTGGAGGGGGAAGTGTGAAGCCCAGTGCTCCTTAAAGGTTTGGTCACACATGCAACAAAAGTAGCAAAATCTTACTTTCCTACATGTCCACTTGTATCCTTTACTTTTCATTTTTTGTGAATGTCTAGAAAATAGAATTTTTATGCTCGGTAAGTGACTGGAAAGTGTGCAACGTTCTTATTATTGGAGAATCTGGTGGCATTGGCGCTGCAGTGTGAATCACTCTGGCCCACTCGGCAGGGCCTCCCCTGCAGACGCCAGAAGTCTGGCCTGTTTGATTTCTCAGCAAGGCCAAGAAGGCCTAGGCAGCTACCTTTTTAAAAACTAGAGTGTCACTTAGAACATGTGTGTGCATGTGCCTCTGTGTTATTTTTGTTTTTAACTTTGCACTATGAAAAAGCCCTACACGGCTGCTTGATTTCCTGCTGCAATTGGGATCAACCATAGGTTTTGTTTATAACGTGGGTCTATGTTCAGTTCCTCAATAATGCAAAAGGCAAAAATACCAACAATTAATCTTTTGGGGTAATTTATCATTTACCGTTTTAAGGGTAACAATTTTCGAATTATATTCTTACCCAGGGGCATGAAAGTCTCTAGTTAGAGGAGAAGAAAAAGAAAGGAGCATTTAAAAAGAGAAGGAGCATGGCATGAAAACTGAGTGGCAACAGGCAGGGAGCTGGGGGACAGCCGGGAATATGGAGTCCGGGGAACCAGGACAGAATCAGAGTTGATAGTATCCAGTGAGATAAGGACTCCGGAGAGATTGCTGCTGGGTTTCTGGCCCAGCATGGAAAGAGTTTGGAAGTCACCACTCTGTCCGTCCTAACAACAGTAAAAAACAGAACAAACTGAAGTCAACAACTCTTCTTAGATCCATAAAAGAAGCGAGGTCACAAGGCAAACCACTGCCTCCAAAATTAGAGAGACCAATGGGCAAACACAGAGAACCACACGCGCAGACCTCCACAGGAACCAGTGGCAGGGAAACCTGAACTGTAATGAGTTGTTTGAGGCTCAGGGGGGACAACTCTGAGAGTTAAAAATTCCAGGGAACCCAGTTATGGGGGCTCCCTGGAGTTTTGATCTTTTGTGAGTTTTATCTCCAAGAGCTCCACCACATCCTCACAGTGAATATTAGAGAAAAATCCCCTGATGCTTCTGGCAATGGGAGGGAGAAAGAGACATTTTGAAATATGCCAGAACATTCTGTTCTCCTTAGCAAGGTCTGCCCTAGGGAGAAACTGTTTAACCAGGGCCTAACCTATTGGGGTTGCATCAGAGCCTAACTGACCTAGGGGAAGGAAAGTACCCAACTCCAGCCCACTCTAGCCATCCTATCCCACATAAGGGGCGGGTAGAGGCAGGGACTGAGAAACATGTGTGAAAGTCACAGTCCAGAGGCACAGACACACTAAGAGACTGAGATCTAATCACAGTAGTATAAAATGTTTTCCCTCTCCCCACACCTTATTACCACATTACTAAAGGTCATTTTTTAGCAATTCCTTTCACCAAGTACATTATGTCTGGCTATCAAAGAAAGGGAAAAAAAAACCCTGTAAGACATACCAAAAGACAAAAAAAAAAAAAAAAAAGGATTTGAAGAGACAGACCAAAACTAGACACAGATGTTGCAGGGATATTGGAATGATAAAATCAGAAATTTAAAGCAGCTATGATTAATATGCTAAGGGCTCTAATGGATAAAGTAGATATTATTCAAGATAAGATTGGCAATGTAAGCAGATAAATAGAAACTCTAAAAAATGAAAAGTGAAAGAAAAAAGACAAAAAATAGAACAAAATATCCAAGAACAGTGGGACAACAACAAATGGTGTAACATATATGTAATGGAAATACCGGAATCAGAAGAGAGAAAGGAATACAGAAATTATTTGAAACAGTAATGACTGAGAACCTCCCACAAAGTAATGTCAGATACCAAACCATAGATCCTGGAAGCTCAGAGAAACAAACAAACGAACAACAACAACCTCAGTAACTAAAAAGTGATTATAACAATGTTGCAGGATACAAAGGTAACATACAAAAAGTCAATCTCTTTCCTATATAGCAGTCATGAGCAAGTGGAATTTGAAATTAAAAACACGATACCATTTACCTTAGCATCCAAAATAATAAATACTTAGTTATAAATCTAACAAAATATATGCAAGATCTTTATAAGGAAAGCTACAAAACTCTAATGAAAGAAATAGAAGAAACTAAATAAATGGAAAGATATTCCATGCTCATGGATAGGAAGACTCAACATTGTCCAGATGTCAGTAAATACTTCTCAACTTGATCAATAGGTTCAATGCAATCCCAATCAAAATCCCAAAAACTTATTTTGCGTATATGAATAAGCTAATTTTAAAGTTTATATGGAAAGGCAAAAGACACAGAATAGTCAAACAATAATGAAGAAGAACAAAGTTGGAAGACTGACACTATTCAACTTCAAGGCTTGCTCTAAAGCTACAATAATCAAGACAGTGTGAAAGAATAGACAACTATATCGATGGGAAAGAATAAGGAACTCAGAAATAAATCCATATAAATATATTCATCTGATTATTGATAAAGGAGCAAAGGCAATACAATGGGGAAAAGATAGTCTTTTCAACAAATGGTGCTAAAACAACTGGACATACACATGTGAAAAAAATGAATCTAGACACAGATCTCACACTCTTCACAAAAATTAACTCAGAATGGATCACAGACCTAAACATAAAAGACAAAACTATAAAACTCCTAGAAGATAACATAGAAGAAAATCTAGTGACCTAGGGTTTGATGATGACTTTTTAGATACAACAGAATTGATAAGCTGGACTTCTAAAATTAAAAACTTCTGCTCTCTGAAAGACGCTGTCAAGAATATAAAAAGAGAAGCTACAAATTGGGAGAAAATATTTATAAAGACATATTTGATAAAGGACTGTTATCCAAAATATACAAAGAAATCTTAAACTTAACAATTAGGAACCAAACAACCCAATTAAAAATAGGCCAAAAGCTCCAATCAAGATGGCAAGGTAGGTAAAGTGGTACTCCCATCCTCCCACAGCCACATCAAAATTACAGCTAAACTACAGAACAACAATCATTCAGAACCACCTGAAATCTGGCTGAACAGAAGTCCTACAACTAAGGATATAAAAAAGAAGCCACATCAAGTCTGGTAGAAGGGACAGAGATGTGGAATGTACTGGATCCACACCCATGTGTGACAGATAAAAATCAGGAAGACTATCTTGGCTACAGAGGTTCCTCCCTGAGGAGTGAGGGGTCCCAGGCCCTCACGCCCCCAGACTAGGGTTCCAGTGCCATGAAGAGAAGTGTCCATAACTCCCAGCTGTAAAACCGATGGGGATTGTGGCTGAGTAAGATGGAGGTCTCTGGAGTACCAGGTGTTTCCTTTTAAAGGGCCCACATACTGAATTACTAGGACTCACTTGCTCTGAGGTCCAGCACTGGGGCAGCAGCTTAAAAGGCACCGGGGGGGGGGGGGGGGGGATTTAATTGTCTGGCATCAGAGAGACAGCTGAAGGAGCAGCTTTCTTTCAGACAGAAGTGCTGGTAGAAGCCATTGTTCCTTTTCTTAGCCCTCCACCCCCAGAGCCAGCAGGTGGGCACTATATCTGAGTGTCCATCAACCTGGCTAACAGTGTTCCCCCCACCCTGATGATTCTCTGAGACCTTCACCCCTTCCAACTTGCAGGCCCACCCAAACTGTTTCCAGTGACTTTTTTTCATACAAACAGCCTGTCTTGGCTCATGCTTTCGACTTTCCTAAAATCTCTCAAACAAGCAGCATCTGACCTCGGTGTGCCCCATACCTCTCACTAAGGGGCCCCAGGCCCAGCACTAATGACAGCTATCCTCAGTTTGCAGCTTAGCCTCTCCTTGGAACCTCCAAGCCCAGTATGGGTGGCAGCCATCTGCAGAGGACTTTGTAGCTCATGCCAAGGGGCCCCAGGAAGAACACAGGTGGTGGCTGACCTTGGCCTGAACCTCCTGGGAGGCCCAGAGCCAGTGCATCTAGTGGACAGCTTCAGACCACATTGAGGAACCACCCAACCACCTCCACAGGGACACACTCAAGGGACAGACTCAATGGGCAACAGAGCCCCACTGATGTAATTCCTGCTCTGTGGAGTCAGCCCCTCCACAGCTGATCCTCCATGGTGGTCCCAGTCAGTCTTTGAAGCTGATCAGCCTGGGAGTACATCTCTCCCATTTACATGCCAACAACAATCAAGGCTCAACTACAACAGGAGGATGTACACAGCACGCACGGGGGCACACCTAAAGTGCCTGGCTTAAGTGATCAAGGAGACTGTGCCTCTGGACCCTACAGAACACCTACTACATAAGGTGACTTTACCAAGCCTGGGAGATGTAGCAGCTCTTCGTAATACATAAAAGCAAACACAGGGAGGCTGCCAAAATAAGGAGACAAAGAAACATGTCCCAAATGAAAGAACAGAACTAAACTCCAGAGAAAGAACTAAACAAAATGGAGACAAACAACCTACTAGATGCAGAGTTCAAAATACTGGTTATAAGGATGTTCAACGAACTTAGAAGAAAAGTAGATGAACTTAGAACTTTAACAAAGAGATAGGAAACATAAAAACAGAACTAGAAAACATAAAAAGGAACCAGTCTGAAATGAAAAATATGTTAGCTGAAATGAGGAAAACATTACAGGGAATCAACAGCAGAGTAGGTAAAGCAGAGGATTAAATCAGAGATTTGGAAGATAAGGAAGCAGAAAACAGCCAATCAGAACAGCAAAAAGAAAAAAAAAATGAGGATGGTATAAGAAGCCTCTGGGACGACTTCAAGTGTACCAACATTCGCATCATGGGGGTGCTAGAAGTAAAATAGAGAGAGCAAGGAGTTAAAAACCTATGTGAAAAAATAATGACAGAAAACTTCCCTAACCTGGTAAAGGAAATAAACATACATGTCCAGGAAACACAAAGAGTCCAAACAAGATGAACCCAAAGAGACCCACACCAAGATACATCATAATTAAAATGTAAAATGTTAAAGACAAAGAGAATCTTAAAAGCAGCAAGAGAACAGCAGTTGGTTACCTACAAGGGAGCTCCCATTAGACTGTCAGCTGATTTCTCAACAGAAACTTTGCAGGCCAGAAGGAGTGGCAAGAAATATTCAAAGTGATGAAAAGCAAGGACCTACAACCAAGATTACCCTACCCAGCAAATCTATCATTTAGAATGGAAGTACATATAAAGAGCTTCCCAGACAAGGAAGAGATAGAGTTTATCACCACCAAACCAGTATTACATGAAATGTTAAAGGGTCTTATTTAAGAAGAAAAAAAAAAAAAGATTAAAAATATGAGCAATAAAATGGCAATGAATACATCTCTATCAACAACTGAATCTAAAAAAATAAGTGAACAAGCAGAGCAGAGATGCACTCATAGATACAGAGAACATTTTGACAGTTGCCAGACAGGAGGGGGTTTGGGGAAATGGGTATGGGTGAAAAAGGTGAAGGGATTAAGAAGTACAGATTGGTAGTTACAGACTAGTCATGGGGAGGTAAAGTACAGCACAGCAAATATAGTCAATAATACTGTAATAACTATGTATGGTATCAGATGGGTACTAAATTTATTGGGATGATCCCTTAGTAAGTTATAGAATGTCTAATCACTGGGTTGTATTTCTGAAATTAATATAATTTTGTATGTCAACTATAATTGAAAAGTAAAAGACTATTTAAAATAAATTTTAAAATGGAGTCAGCCCCTCCACAGCTGATCCTCCATGGTGGTCGCAGTCAGTCCTTGAATAGACATCTCACTTTGGAAGATATATAGATGGCAAATAAACATCTGAAGAGATGCTTCACATCATGTGTCATCAGGAAACACAAGTTAGAACAACAATGAGACACTATGATACACCTAGGAGAATGGCTGGAATTTAGATTACTGACAATACCAAGTGCTGGGAAGGATGTGGAACCACACAGACCCTCATTCATTGCTGATGGAAATGCAAAAGGGCCTAGCCACTTCACAAGACAGACAGTTTCTTGCAAAAATAAGCATACTCTTACTACAGGATCTAGCAATCACACTCTTTGATTTTTAGCCAAATGAGTTAAAAACGTATGCCCACAGAAACACCTGCACAGAGATGTTTATAGTAGCTTTATTTATAATTTCCCAAACTTGGAAGCAACTAAGATGTCCTTCAATAAGTGAACAGAAAAATAAACTTTGGTACATCCAGACAATGGAATACTAGGCAATGCTAAAAAGAAATGAATTATCAAGCCATGAAAATACATAGAAGAACATTCAACGCATATTACTAAGTGAAAGAAGCCAATCTGAAAAGGTTACATACTGTATAATTCTAACCATATGACATTCTGGAAATGGCAAAACTGTGGTGACAGTAAAAAGTTCAGTGGATACCAGGGGTTGTGGGAGGAAGGGAAAAGTAGGCAGGGCACAGAGGAGGAATTTTAGGATAATGAAATTACTCTGTGCGGTACTCTACTGTGATGGTGGATACAGGTCGTTATACATTTGTCCAGACTCATAGGGTGCACAGCACCAGGAGTGAACCCTAATGTAAACTGTGGACTTAGGTGCTAATGATGTGCCAGTGTAATGCATGTGTCACTTTGGTGGGGGATGTTGATAATGGGGGAGGTTTTGCTTGTGTGGGGCAGGGGGCATATGGGAAATCTCCGTGCCTCTGCTCAGTTGTTCTGTGAACATAAAACTGCTTTAAAAAATAAATTCTATTTAAAAAAAAAAAAAAAAAAAAGGCTATTGGGTGTGGCACTACGGAAGTGCTGGGTGACCTCAGAAGAGCAGTTCCAATGAGGTGCCGAGTATGGAAACCAGACTGCAGCGAAATGAGGTGTGAAGACTAGTTGAGGAGATGGAGCCAGGGAACTCTGACAGCACTTCCAGGAGTTCGCTTGTGAAGGGGAAGAAGATGCTAGTTAGGAGAGGATCGGAAGGGTTGGGGACAGGGCACGGTGCTCTCAGGCATAGGCTCTACGTGCCTCACGTGCTGGGATTCGCCGGCTTCAGGATGCAGTTGGAATCCCCTGGTGCGTCAGAAGTATCAGTGGCTGCACTTAAAATTGGAAAAAGTAGGAGGCCACGTAGTTACAATTTACTCCACTCCCTGTGACGTCCTTGATGTTCGTTCTTTCCTCAGAAAGGCTGCACGTGTATCTTCTCAATTTAGGTGCTCAGCAAGCAGCTCTATCAAGACCAAGGTAAATGCATAGGGAGAACCTACAGTAAAGCAGTTCTTTCGGGAGGAATGCAAGGGCTTGAATTACTAAGACCGTTTTTGCCTTGAGCTGGTACCCAGAGGTGCTGCGAGGGGGTGTTTACTACTCTCTTACTGTCTCCTGATGGCAGGGCCAGGGCACCCGAGGGCCTCTGGATAGCCCGCAGCAGCCCCAGGCACACATTTACTGAACACAAGTGGCTTCATGACCACAGATAAGGGGAGCCCAACACTGGAGCGCCCAATTCCGGCCGTGTGAGCAGTGTCCTAGCCCAGGAGTGTGGTAGATCCACAGGCAGAGCTGGCATGGAGGGCAGGGAGCGCTCGGTGTCGTGGCAGGGCAAGGAGGCGGGGAGAAGGCTGGGTGTGGACCGCAGAGGGATGATGGACAGGAAGGCCAGGGGGTCGGAGTGGAGGAAGCAATAGATGGGCAGAGATGCGGCCGCTCTGCGCACGGCAGAGCTTTCCCTGGGTAGAGGCGGGCGCCCGGGCTGGACCGACCCCCTGAAGGAGGAAACGTGGAGACCATAAAGATGCCAAGGGAAAAGAAGAACCGGAGAAAAGGAAATGAAAACAGGAGAGGGGGGCGTCACATTTCTTTTGGCGTTTAAAACACTTCCAGATTGCATCCTGAAATCTTGCTGGACCAAGAACTGCAGACTTCTGGCAAACTCGAGGCCTTAGCTTTGGCATCCCTGGTGTCGTAATATCAAATCACAGCTCAATGTTAAGTTTTATTATTCAACATGAATTAAAAGGCCAAGGAGGAAAAGAGCTCCGTGGTGTTCCATTAAAGGGAAAACCTGATCACCTTAAAGCAATAGGATCTTAAAGGAGCCGACGTTAGAGAGAGCAGTGCCCAAAGGAACACGGCAGTTAGCGCCTGTCGCTCCCTCGGAAGGGCGCGCCGGGCAGGGTGCTCACGGACGGAGTTAACACGTCTCTGCAAACGTTGCACTTGCAGGGATTAGTGGGAACATCTGTTAGGAGATGATTACCCACGGAGGTCGCCAAACCACGCTACTCCTTTTCCTTCCCCCAACTCTGTTGTTTTCTAAACCTGACCTGTAAACGTACAGCATCTTCCACACCACCTGGGGAGCGTGCAGAGGTCCCTCCTCACCATACTCCTGTGTCACAGGTGCCGTCCTTAGACAACTCAGGACAGCCATCTGGGGACCAGTTTGACGTGCTCAGAGACAAGGTCACTGGGATACACTATTGGATGTTCTGCTCTGACGAATCTAGAGGCTCCTGCAGAGAATTCTGTAACCTCATGTGTCATTGGCAGGAGGTGCCAGGCGGGCATTTGAGTTGTACTTAGCCACGTCACACAGCTCAGCCTCCCGTCAGACTGTGAGCTGTCACTGCATCGGTCTGTCAACTATATAAAATTGTTCTTAGACCTCTGAACTTTGAACCTCAGACCCTAGAGTGCCCTCCTCTGCCTGCTTACCTGTTCCTCCCTTATCCCTGAAAGCCCAGCTCCTGGCCCTTCCCTACTCTCTGCTCTGCAGCCCCCTTCTCTGCCACTAGCCTGTGGTCAGAAAACATACCTAGTATGATTTCGATCCTCTGAAACTTGCGAAGGCCTATGTTATCATCTAAAACATAGCCTGTCCTGGGGAGTGTTACACTTGAGAAGAAAGTGTATTTTGCTGGTTTTGAACAGCGTGTTCTCTGGGTGTCTGTCAGGCCCAGTTGATCTACAGTATAGGTCAAGTCTTCTGTCTCCTTGGTCTCCTCCGTAGTTCTACCCATTCTTGAGCGCGGCATATTGAGATCTTCAAATAGCCTTGTTGAGCTGTCTCTGTCTCTCTTCAGTTCCGTCAGAGTTTGTTCCATCTTTCTTGGGGCTCTGTTTTTAGTTGTATACTAGTAACTGTTATAGCTTCCTGATGGATTAAACCTTTTATCATTATAAAATGTCCCCCTTTATCTCTAGTAACATTTTTTACATTTTTTAAAGCCTATTTTGTATCAGATTAGTAGAGCCCCTTTAGCTTTCCTATGGTTGCTGTTTGCATGAGGTATCTTTCCTATCCTTTTACTCTCCACCTGTTTGTACCTTTGAATGTCAAGCGAGTCTCCTGGAGCATGTACTCAGTCTTGTTCTCTTTATCCCATTTGATAATCTCTGCTTCTCACTGGATTGTTTCATTCTTCACGTTTGTCGTTGCTTTAGTTGGATCTGTATCTGCCATGTTACTTTTTGTTTTCAATCATGTATCATGTCTGTTTTCTTGCCTCTTCCTGCTTAACTGCTTTATTTTGAATTAAGTGAATATTTTCTAGTGTAGCATTTTAATTCCTTTAATGATTTTTTTTACTGTTTATTTTTTTTTAGTTATTACCTTATTGGTTGCTGGGGCTTAAAATATGCACTTTAACTTTATCAGAATCTACTTCAGATATATGCTAATTCCAGTGAGATATAAAAATGTTAATTCTATATAGCTCTATTTCCTCTCCCCTTTTTGTACTATTATTTATATATGTATTACAACTTTGTATGTTACAAACACACCAAGACATTGTTATAATTATTCCTTCATATCACTTTTTTAAAGAATAGTTTATTGATTTTCTTAGAGAGGGAGGAGGGGAGAAGAGAGAAACATGGATTGAGAGTGTTAACATCGATTGGCTGCCTCCTGCACATCCCCCACTGGGGATCAAGCCCACAACACTCTCCTAGCTGAGCCATACCAGCAGCGCCCTTTGTATAATTTTATATCTTAACGGACCTGAGAGAAGAAAGGCAAACAATTACGTATTTATAGAATTTATTGTATTTCTGATTTACCATTTCTGGTTCTCTTCATTTATTCCATGGAATCATTACTGTCTGGTATAACATGGTGATTTTCTTACTTCAATACAGCTTTGCTCCCACCCACCTCCTTTATGTTGTTACTGTCAACTATATTAAATTTCTATATGTTATAAGCTACACAATGCAATTATATACATATTGTTTTATACTGATGACTTTAAAATAAGTTAAAAGAAGAAATATGCAATATAATGTCTTATATAATTACCTGCATAATTACCTCTACTGTTGCTCTTTGTTTTCTCATATGAATTTTAATTAATGTCTAGAGTCACTTGTGTTTGGCCTAAAGAAATTTCTTCAGCATTTATTGTAAGGTAGATCTCGTAGCACTAAATTCTCTCCACTTTTGTTTCAGGATGTCTTTATTTCACCTTAATTTTTGAAAAATAGTTTTGTTGGATAGAAGTTCTTGGTTAACAGGTTTTTGTCTTTCAGAATCTTAAATATATAATCCCACTGCCTTCTGGCTGCCATAATTTCTGAGGCGAAGTCAGCTTTTAATCTTACCGGCTTCCCTTGGACATGACAAATCATTTTTCTCTTGCTGTTTTCAAGATTTTCTGTCTTCAGCTTTCATTTTGACTATGATGTAGCTGGGTGTGGGGCTCACTTTTTGAATGTGTAGCTTAATGTTTTTCATCAAATCTGGGGAGTTTTCAGCATTGTTTCCTTGAATATTTTGTATGCTTTTCTCTCTCTCCCTCCAGTACTCCCATTCCTTGTACACTGGTGTGCTTACTGGCGCCCACGTTTCCGTGAGGCTCTATTCTTTTTCCCTGTGTTCTTCAGATTGCATAATCTCTAATGATCTACATAATCTTCAAATGCACAGATTCTTTCTTCTGTTGGTCCAAACCGACCGTTGAGTCCCTCCAGTGAATGTTTCATTCGGTTATTGTCCTTTACACTTCAGAATTCCCCTTTGGTCCTCTTTAATAATTTCTGTCCCTTTATTGATAGTCTGCATTTGGTGAGTCATCACATCATACCTTTTTTTTTTTTTTTTTTAATCTTTATTGTTGAAAGTATTACAGGTGTTCCGTTTTTCCCCCCAATTGGCCCCTCCACCTCGCTCCCCCCCTACCCAGGCCTTCACCCCATTAGTGACTGTGTCCATGGGTTATGCATATATGCATATAACTTCTTTGGTTAATCTCTTCCCACCCTCCACCCCCCTTCCCTCTTTCCTCTGAAATATGATCGTCTATTGCCTGCATCAATGTCTCTGGATCTATTTAGTTTGTCAGATTCTTTGGTTCATTAACTTCTTAAAGAAGACCCTTCAACTTTTCCTGTAGTGCTGGTCTGGTGGTGATGAACTCCTTTAGCTTTTCCTTGTCTGTGAAGTTCTTTATCTGACCTTCAATTCTAAATGATAGCTTTGCTGGGTAGAGCAATCTTGGTTGTAGTTCCATGTTTTTCATCACTTTGAACATTTTTTGCCACTCCCTTCTGGCCTGCAAAGTTTCTGTTGAGAAATCAGCTGACAGTCATATGGGTGCTCCCTTGTAGGTAACTAACTGCTTTTCTCTTGCTGCTTTTAAGATTCTCTCTTTGTCTTTAACCATTGGCATTTTAATTATGATGTGTCTTGCTGTGGGCCTCTTGGGTTCCTCTTGTTTGGGACCCTCTGTGCTTCCTGGACTTGTAAGTCTATTTCTTTCCCCAGGTAGGAGAATATTCAGGCAAGAAATATTTTAGTTGTGATTTTGATGTGGTTGCGGGAGGCGGCGGGTACAGCTGCTACCTAAGCCACCAGCTTGTTTCCTCTCTCGCATCATACCTTTGTTTAATACTTGAAGTACGGTGTCCTTTGGCTGTTTGAATGTACTCATAACAGCTGGTTTGAAATATTTGTCTACGAAGCTGCCATCTGTACCTTCCAGTAGGCAGTTCCTAGTTACTCTTTTTCTGTATATGGGTCACACTTTCCGGTTTCTTTGCATTTCTCATAATTCTTTGCTTAAAACTGGACACTTTAGATAATATATTGTGGCAACTCTGGAGACTCATCCCTACCATCCACCTCTAGGGCCTGTTGTTAGTTGTTTGTCTATTTGATTAGTAGTTTGGCTGGGCTATCTTAGTGAGGCCTGCTTCCCCTGCAGTGTGCAGCCTCCAGAGTTACTCTTCAGCAGCCGCGATCCTGGCTATGTGCCCCATCACCCTGGGATGACAGTGGTCTTATCAGGCCTCTCTTTAATTGTTGTCCTGATGTCCCTGTTAATATCACACCCAGCTGTTAGCCTCCACTAATTGAAAGCTGACTGCTCTATTATTTTCAACAATGCTGAGCATAAATTGCTCCATAGTTTGATGCAATTAAATTCAGCCCCTTTGCAGGAGTAGTCTTTGAAGCTAGTCTTTAAGACTTGTTTCAACCGCAGGAGGGCTCTTATTAGCTGTCCCTTTGTTAAACTTCTAGCTGGTCTCAAATGTAAGTTTATTTAGTTTGTTGCCTTCATGGAGCTAGCTACCAATCTCCTCTGAATTGCTTTCCACCAAATTTCCATTGCTTCAATAGTACCCTTAGATGTGGACTTCTTCATGCTTTCTGTTCAAAATAAAGTCAGTTACCCTGGGGAGAACTATGAAGCTCTCTGTTGTTACACTGGCCTCTTCTTCCGAGCCAGACTCTGAGCAGCTGTGGGACTGAGGGTGGGAACCATGGTACCCTTCTCTTGAAGTGAGGCTTCTGCTTTATGAGTGAGGTGCTGGCCAGGAGCAGTAGCCTTTTGCCTTCCCCTTTGCCTTTTCCAGCATGGAACCATCACTTTATGAGCAAACGGGAGCGGCAGTTAGGACCCAGTAGTCTTAGACTGGGAGCTATGGGAAAATGGAGCCTTGGGCTCTAATCTGCACCCACCAGAGTGGAGCTGCCATCACTACTTTGTTGAGTGTGGGGCAAAAATGAGTCCAGGCTCAAATGCCACAAACTCTCATTGTTCTTAGAAAGATTTAGCAGATTTTTTTGAATAAATATTTTTCCGCTCACTATGTGCCCTTAGGATAATTTCCAGAGACTTTAATTAAAAAAAAAAGAAAAAGTCACTAGCTACGATTGTTTTGCTGGTGAGAGGGCCCTCTGAGGTCCTCACACCACCATTTTGAAAACACAACTCCTTTATCTTTGATTTTTAACTTAGGAACCATTGCTCTATGTTCTTCGAGAAAGTCCAGAAGAGTTTTGGTACCCAGTGATTTTTGGAAAGAAGGAAAGAAAGAAGGAAGGGAGGGAGGGAAGGAGGCTGGTCTTACTGTCACGCAAAGCTATTCATCAGAAAATCTCCCTCTATCACCATACTTATGTGTTCAGCAAGCATGAATGAGCACCATGCATACGTGAGGCTCTGTGCTAGTCCTGGAGTACACAGTCCTGAGGTCGAGATGCTCACAGAGAGGTCAAAGAGATAAACAGAGCGAAGGAGCCCTCACCATACAATGCAGCAGGGATGAGAGAGGCACGGGGGCATGCTGTGCCATGCAGAGGAGGAGTGGCACTCTTCCTGGAGGAGTTAAGATGGGCTTCGGGGGCAGCGACATTTCAGCTGCCTCTTGAAATGAATTCATCATACGGAGGTGATGGAGAAGAACACTGGAGGAATGGAGAGTGGCATGGTCAGAGAGCAGAGGCACGCAAAAGCACGCTCTACGGGAAGTGCTCAGAGGACTTCCAGTGGTTGAGTGTAGTTAGCGCACAGGATGCGCTGCGCAGTGGGGAGTGGCAGAGGGAAGGCTTAGGTTGGGACCCGACTGTTACACTCATCGGCTTGGAAATGATCCTGTGAACTAAACACTAGGGAACCTCTGCAAACGTTTAAGCATCAGAGAGAAACCATTGCAGAAAGCTGCTCCTGACAAGCGTGGAGAGAGAGCGGCAATGCCGTCAGAGGGCCGGGCGAGGAAGGTCAGTGCAGCCGTCCAGCGTGAGCCGCTGCGGGCTGGAGGCGCGGCAGGCAGGTGCTGGGGTGAAGAGCTGAGCGGCTGGGCTCCAGGGACACGGAATCAGCAGGTCTTTGTGACTAAGACATGCCAGTGGCAGGAAGGAGTCAAGGTAGACCCAGAGGCCTCACCTCGGACACCTGTTTCTCAGTCACCACGGCTGGCTCTTGATGAGAACATCGTTGCTCTGATTTTTGGAGACAAGAGTTATTTGTTCGAAATTCTTCACGTACCAAAGCTATGTCTGCGTCGCACTGTGTGGTGATGTCTGAACTTCCTACTTGTCCTCCCTTGAGACTTCACGGCCAGTAATGACAGTGACCAAAAATAGAGCTGCCTCCTTCATGGCTCCTGGTTGCCTGGGGCCTGACACCCCTGTCCACCTACGGAAGCAGCGAAGTCAGTCCGTGGCTGTTCTGGAAAATGGGAAGGACACTGCCATCTGGTGATAGCAGAAATGCTTGGAAAAGTGGGCTACTAGCAAAGAAGTCCTGACCGACTAGAGTTCACAGATACATCCTAAAGTGGCCAACTCCCACCCAGAGTTTTGCTCCAGTGGGTAACAAGCGCAGCACCGGGTTTTCACGTAGCTTTCTTTTGCCACAAACTGGGGCAGTCATGCTTTCAGGACCGAAGGCTGTTGTCCTTCAGCAAGAGTACAAGTGACCAGGTTAGAAAGGCGGGGTTTGAAAGGCCGTCAGTCCATCGGAGGTGCATCACTGCCCTGAACTCAACAAGTCGTAATGATCTCCCACAGGCCGAAGAAGTCTTGTTAGCTGGGGCCCAGCCCCACTGAGTGGCGTTTGTAGGCGCCCCACCTGGCCTGGCCTGGCCGCCCCAGCCTGCCAGCACCCAGGCCGGCTGCCAAGTGACAGCCTGACAGGGCTGAGGAGGAGGCTAGCGGCTGTTTATATTCCAGACTCCACTTTTAACCAAAGGCTCACAATTTCCAATTATGAAAGAATAGCTGTGTGAGATAAAGGAACATTAGATGCAAAAGTAAGGACACTTCACTGGGTTAGTGCACAAGTTTATGCTTAACACACTGGCTAATCTAAGGTAAATAGTGGATTTAATTGAGATCATTTTTTCCAAAAGGCGCTTGAGCCTCGCATATACACAGAGGTTCTCTCATCCTCCAGATACTCAGCAGCCAAAATAAATATGTTTTCATTTAGCCTGGAAATGCAGATGGTGTCCAAATGCTTGACAGTCTATCTTGTTAATCAGGCCCGGCCAACGTTAACTACTCCCTGCTGCTCGGCTCTGAGCATGGGACTGGTTCTACCTCGTACCCCCTTCCAAAGCTGACCAGACCTCATAAAGTCCAGCAGAGGGTCCAGAAGAAGCAGCCCCCGGTCTGCTAGCTCCACTCTTCCTGCTCTCGGCCCCCCGGGCTGGCTCCTGCCACCCTGTCAGACCGTGGCACGTGGCAGAAACAGAAATACCACCAGCTACAAACTGCTGGCCACAAGCATGTGCACCAGATAAACAGAATCATGAAATGCAAAGAAAGGGGCAGCGGGGGATTATTGGAATGACACCTGAGGTCGATGCTAAGGAGAGCCCTGATTTGGCAGAGATGCGAGGGGGAGAAGACGAACGAGGCTGTGTGGGAAGGAGGGAGCAGATCTCCTGGGCTGCAGTTGAAATGGCAGCTGGAGGGAGATGCAGCTGCAGAAGGGCAGCGCCTGACAGGGCCCAAGAGCCGGAAGCTTTACTTCATGCGAAAGGCAATTGGCAGCCGCTGTGGGAAATCAGAAAAGAGGCGTGATGATGTAAGAAAATGGCCAAATTAGTTAAAGAATGGCCATCTGATGGGGTACCGTGCAGTTGGTTTTTAAATGCTTTGGAAGAATTTTTAATCACCCAAGAAACGTTTCATGATGTGATGAGAAATGAGAAAGATGAATGCAGGTTTGTTTATGATACAGCTTCGATCATGGTACACAGATTGAAACTGTACCTAGATCTAAGCATGCGTAGAAAGTCCGGAAGAAAATACACTGACATGTAATTATTATCTCTTGGTAGTCAGATTAGAGATTCTTTTTTCTTTTTAAAGCATATTCCAAATATTCCACAAAGACTATAATATTTTTAAATCTGAAAAAAAAAAAAATTTACATGTGACTTTAAAAATAATATCAGAGGAATTTAATTGGATTGTAGTTTGGGGTTGATGAGACTGGAGGCAGTTGGGTCGATAGAGGTGTGCGAAGTGTTCAAGCTGTAAGTGGGAGGCCTGGTCTCACGACCGGAGTGAGATAAAGGAGAGAAACAGGGAGCTTAGTTCAGAGAGACAGAAAGGACCATGAGGTTAGGCGGTATGTGTTCAAAGAGATGAAAATAGAAGCCAATGCCAGAGGAAGGAGAAAGGTACTACCTGCTAATTAAGTGGAAAGCGGAGAGGGTTAGGCAGAATTCAATTCCATGTGGTCCTCTTTGTTTTAGGTGTTTATGGGATATAAAAGGTAGGCCAAGGACTTTCTACTTGACATATTAATACAGGAAACCTTAATAGGTTTTCTCTGAGGACTTCAGTTTGCTGGATTTTCTTTCACGTTGATCTAGGCTCCAGAGCCAGTCTTCATCCCGCCAGCTCTAAATCTAATCATTTAGCTGATGAATATTTACTGAATAGTTTTTCTGTAAAAGCTCCCAGCCCTACAATCTAGTACCGAAAAGTGACATCTATACAAATTATTATAGAAAAGACAGACCGTGATAAGGTTCATAAGGCAGGGACAGATATATTACTCTGGGCTTCTCAGCTGAGATGTCTAGTGGGCCCTCTACTTTCTGACTCAGCCCCATCCCTACAGACTTATTCCTATCCTTCATCGTATACCTCCACCCTACTCAGGCTGCCTGTTGTCCCTTTTCCCAACGTGCCATATTCACTGTATCAATTAGGGGTGCTTTTAGCTGCAAGTGTGATCTGTCTGTTGTGACTTAGTAAGGACAGACGTTGTTCAAAGGCAGGCGACCTCAGAGCTGTGCAGCAGCTCAATGATTTACGTAAGGACTGCGGGCTGTTGCTCCATCATTCTTAGTGGATTGATTTTTTTTTTTTATCCTTATGAGAGTTGCCTCATGGTGACAATATGTCTGCTCTAGCTCCAGGCATCACATAATGTTCGCATTCAAAGTAAGAAAAGGAACGAAGAAATGGTGACGGCAAGCTCCCTTCTTGTGTTTTTCCCTTTATGAGAAAAGCAAAAGAACTTTTCAGAAGATCACTCTGAACTTTGTCGTACATTTCTTTGGCCAAAACGTACCACACAGCCACCCTAAGGTACAGGGAAAGCTGGGAGCATGGGCGTGTGGCTTTTCCAGCTTCTAGAGCCGCACTGTCCAATGTGGTAGCCTCTAGGTACATGTGACTATTGAGTACTTGAATTGTGGTTAGTGCAACAGAGGCTCTGGATTTCTAATTTTATGTAATTTTAATTAATATTTAAATATTAACATGGGAGCAGTAAAAAATAACATTTTTTCCACTAGATACACTTTATTGTTTTGGTAAGACTGCATTGCATTTTAATCACTGCATAGCACAGATATTACTGTATCGTAGAAGTCATGTCAGCAGCCACAAGCATGGTTTCCAATATTACACATAAATATTTCATTGACCAGTTGTGTCAGTATGGATGCAAATATTAAGGGCAGTATTTTTAGCACTCATTTTGGTTATTGGAAAACCTTTAAGGATGTTTGGAAAAAGTGTAAATTTTATGAAACATAAAGATCACGTTTACCATGTCAATTTAGTGCCTAAAGTGAGGTGGGCTGCGAGTATATCATATGCAAAGGAGTTTAACGGTTATAAAAAGCAAATGTAAAATATCTTGATTTTATAAATATTGAAGTTATAATATTTTGGTTATATTGTGTTAAATAAAATATATTACTAAAATCAATTTCACCTTTCCTTTTTATATTTTTAATGGGTCTACTAGAAACTTAAAATTACATATATGACTTGCATTATATTTTTATTGGTTCTTTTCTAGAGTGAGAGGAAGGCAAAGATAGAGAGGACTGGGGGTGACTTTTAGGTTACCAGCCAATAGGATTGGCCTCCCTCATATTGCCTGTGTCACCTGCTCATGAGGAATCCGCTTTCCCTCCTCGCCTATTAACTGGCACAAAGCAGCGCTCCATGAATCTTAACTATAAGTTACCGCTGAGGTTACTCCTATTCCTATTAAGCTGGGCCTCAAGCAATATCTAGCTGGGCTTTAAGTAAATTCTAGTTTAAGGCTGACCTCTTCTAAAAGCTCTTCTTTGACCAGCCAGGTTAGCCTTTTTGTTCATGCATACGTGCTCTCTTTCATATGACAAAAGTTCATCGTGGACTGACCTCGATGTGAAAGAATGTAAGAATGAAGTTAATAATTCTGCAGAGGAGAAACGAAAGGTTTCCCAGAAGAGGTAGCACTTGAGCTGAAATGAGAAGGACGGTCGGAGCCTGCCCCGTGGGAAGGGGCATTGCAAACGGAGGGAGCAGCGTTGCAGAAGCAGGAGGAGACAGGGTGCACCTGGATACTGGTGGAAATGCTGTGTGGCTGGAGAAAAGGGGGTTTGAAATTGAGGCTAGAATTGGGACTGTCTGTAAGGTGGAGTGGGGAGTAAGCAGGACATTTCTCCAAGCAGGGGAATGATATAAACAGATTTGTTCCTAGTCTATCCTTCCTTCTTGTAAGGGATGTATTCTAATGTTGTTTCTCTACCGTCTCAAGATATGTGCTTGGTTCATTAACTTACATTCTCCCTTACTTTCTAATATAACCCTTAAGCTATAAATTTTCCATTAATTACTGATTTCCATTAATTACTGATTAAAATGTCCATTAATTTCACAAGATTTGATAAGAAAACATGAACGTTATAAATAGCATCTACTTTCCTTTTTAGTTTTTCTTTGACCCGTGAGTAATTTTGAGGTGTTCTGTAAGTGTTCAGACTTACAAAGTTCTTAAAGATGTCTTTTGTTTTCAATTTCTAATTTTATTGAACTGTTATCAGTGGTTTCTATGGCTAACTCTATGTACTTGTTGAGACCTGATTTGAAATATAGTACACGTCCAGTTTCTGTCAATATTCCATGTATGTTTTAAAAGAATATACATGGGGGTATAGGATTTTTGTGTGTTCTTTGTATTAAGCATATTTACCGTATTATTTCAAATTCTCAATATCTTTGCTCATTTTATCAATTATTGTGATGGAATATTAAAATGTTCCATTATGGTAATGGGTTTGGCCATTTGTTCTTGTAATTTGTTTACTTTGTTGTTTTATGTTGTGATGATATACTTCAGTGTTTTCAGTTTTTGAATTATGTCTGCTGTGTATCAATATGTATGAGCCTGTTAGCCCCTAACAATGTAGTTTGCTTAAAATCTATTTTGCCTGATAATAATATTGCTATTGCTACACTGGTTTTCTTTTGGTTAGCATTTGCTTTGAATATCTTTTTTCAATCCTATTACTTTCAGACTTTCCAAGTTCTTTTATTTTAGATGTGCCTCTTATAAATAGAATATACTTGGATTTTTAAAACCCAGTCTGACAATATATATTGTTGCCCTGATGAATTTGATCTATTTCCATGTATTTTGATTACTAATATCTTGGATTTTATTCTTTTATTTAATGTGTCTTTTCTATTCACTGTAATTTGTCTTTGTTTCTTTTCTTTTCTTTCTTTCCTACTTCCAGTAGATTTATTAAGAGGTTTCTGTTTTTGGTTTTTTAGTTTTCTATATTGGTTAGGACATTTTATGTGCTATATCTATTATTATTACATTTTATTAAGCAATGTTTACTTTATGAAATCTAAAGTTAGTTAATAGTTCTACCACCTCCCTAAACAATACAAGAACCTTAGAACATTTTAATTCAAAGTTCTCTTCATATTAAACATTATTACTGTCCAAAATATGACCAGATTTATTTTTATTCTTTCATTTCTCCAAATTAATAAATAACATTAATATTATTATATACTGGCACTTTTTATTTAGATTTTCCTATTTATTTATCTATTTTTCTTACATATCTCTGTTTTCTTTCGGATTCAACATTCTTTTTCCTGAAGTAAAATAGAAGATTTAATTGGAGCCTGCATGTGGAAAAGGGCATTCCATGCCAAAGAGGCAGTATTGCAAAAGCCCAAAGGACATGAGAGGACATAGTGTGTTTGGATACTGGTGAAAAATTGCTTGGAATCGAGGCTAGAGTTTGGACTTTCTATATGGATACTGTAGAGAGTAAGCATTTTTGTCCGCCCGTGTTTCAATGGCAATTTAACTGAGTATAGAATTCTAACTTAATATATATTTTCTCTCAATACTTTAATGATACGATCCTATTGACTTTTTGTTTCCATTGTTATCATTGGGAAATAGTCTGTCAATCTAATTGTTACTCCTTAGCAGTACATATGCCTTTCAAAACCCCTGGCTACTTTTTTTTTTTTTTTTAATATATCTTTATTGATTTCAGAGATAGGAAGGGAGAGGGAGAAGGAGAGATAGAAACATCAATGATGAGAGAGCCGTCATTGATCGGCTACCTCTCACACGCCCCCGACTGGGGATCGAGCCCGAAACCCCGGCATGTGCCCTGACCAGGAATCGAACCAAGATACTAGGTCGATGCTCAACTGCTGAGCCACGCCCAGCCAGGCATCCTCTGGCTACTTTTAAGATCTCTTGTCTTTGGTGCTCTTCGTATCGATATCATGTCTAGGAAATGAGGATTTTAAAAATTTATTTGTCTGCACAGGATGTATTGTGTTTCCTAAATACCAGAATTCACATATTTCTTATTTCTGGAAAATGTAGAACCATTATCTTTTTAATATTCTCTCTATTCTTTGTAAACCCCTATTAGACATCTGTTGGACCTTATTAATCTCTCTTTCACGTCTCAGTCTTTCATATTTTCCGCATCAGTAGATGTCTGCGCTTCATTTTCAGTGATTACCTCAGGTCAGTCTTTTCTCCTTTTTCCCTTGAGTCTTTGTAGCGAAGAATGCCTGAAGCCAGTGTTGTCTTTGAATATTTCAATTACTTTTACTAACAAAATCCATTTTTAAAGCCAGGTTAAATTTTAGTTTTCCGTTATTTGCAACTCAAGAGTTCTAATATATAGTCACACAGCTAATTAGTCACCATGTTTCATTAGGAATGTCTACTGAATTTAACATTTCCTTTCCATCCCCACTGATCTCATTGTCAGTTATGCCACTGAGGTGGGCAGGCAGTGCAGCAGCCAGTGAGGGAGGCTTACACTGAACATAGAGACGCAGAGAGAGACTCAGGAGGGGACTCTGCCATGATGCTGGGAAGGGCATTTTAATAACTAAGGAATATTCAAATATTGCAGAGAGGCCAAGAGGTGTGAGAATTGAACATGTGTGCTGGAATTGCCAATTAGGAGATGATTGCTGACCATTATATTCTGCCTCTACTTTTCATGGCTTTTACTGATTCTTTATCAATTACTGTGATTAGCAGAAAGCATAGAAGATGGATATTCCAAAAAAATATTGAGTGGTTAATTGATTTCATTTGGTGGGTTTAGGGACATATGAAAAGAGCCATTTAGTAACTATTTCTATGGAAGGGGCAAGAAATAATGTAATTAAGAAACAAGAAAGGCAGTTTTAAATTGGAAAGTAATTTGGAAAGGATCTAAAATTTGTAAGTCAAACAATTTAACCCAGAGCCAAGTTCCCTGGGTAGCTATGGAATGTTCCACAGTGGTGTAGATAAGTGGGCAGCTATTTAAAGGGATTAATTAGAAATTTCAAACCATTTTTCCAAAAAATAGATGCTTAAACCAGTTCACTCTGGGCACATTTCCTCTTATTGTGGTCCTGGGAAGTGTTAATAATTCCCAAGGCATCAGAGAAAAAAATAGTCTTTGTGTTTTCAGATCCATTACTACTCTCGCAACTGACAAAAGGGTACTAATCATTTCAAATGTTTCCTCAGCCAGAGACCATTAGTGTAGCAGGTGTCCTCGGGAGAAGGCCTGTAACAGCAGGCCCTGGGATTTTCTCTCCACCACAGGCTCATAGTTGGATCCCGTTTATTTACCCTGATCTTTGTGCCTATCAGTCCATCTGCCCAAGTAACTACCTTTGGGCAACTCAAATGCATCTATCATCACTGACTCTTTAACAACGTTGTGGGTTAAATCAACCCCGCAAAATATATTCCTTCTTTGACCTCAATTCCAGTAGGTCCAAGTGAGTTGGGATGGGGGCAGGGGAGAATCCCACGAATCATAGCATTATAGGAATTTTATGCTGTTGGCTGCGAAAGTTGGTTTTGCATCTGCTCTGAAATGAATTTTCCTGACCGTTTGCTTTCTGTGCCATTTTTGCTATTTACTTTGTTACTTGGCTCACACTGGGCCTGAGCTTGACTTCGGTCCATACGTCTGGAAAGCATCGTGCAGTTCGTTCTTCCACACATCCCGCTCTCTTAATAAAACTGTTCCTTTTGTGTGTGTTTTAACAGAACGGCTGATCACAGCAATTGGTAACAGGGCAAGAACTGATAATTTGCTTAAAATGAGTCACTTCTGTGCCAGACTGGGAGCCCCGTGACTCATAATTACACGTTCAAAACTGGCTGTTTGCAACAGGAGGAAGCCCAGCCAGAGGGGCTATCAGCCTGCTCCCTCTTGGCATTTGTTATGTCCAGAGAGCAAATTGCTGCCCAGGGCAGCCCACTGCTCGTTAGTGAACCGGTGCAGTGAAAGGCGGCCTCCTGGGCTTGGGCAGAGGGGACCGTCTCTCTACGCAGCCCTGTGCGCTGCAAGCAGTTAACCGGGCCCTGGAGTCTGCCCGTGAACACCGTCTACCACAGACGAACGCCAATCTGGAGCTTTTCCAAATTTAGGCACTTCTTCACCCTGCTTAACTTCGAGCACCCTGCCTTCTCCCTGCTCCTCCTGCGGGGTAGCAGAGGCGCAGCCAGGGCCCCAAGCCCTTGGCGTTGTTTTCCACAGTCCAGCTCTGCTTCTGGCTTAAGGAAAAGACAGGGTCAAAAGGAAGAACCAAACGGCGAGGGAGGAAGGCAGACAAAAACTATTGCTGCAAGGACTGAGAAGAAAGCTGCCCGTGTGCCCGCACCACGTGAGGAGCCGCAGCAGAGAGGGCAGAAGATAAACGCAGGGAGGAGCGGTGGGGCCTGCAGCGGGTGGGACAGGTCTGCGGTCTCCACCCCGCCCTCAAGAGTAAGGAACCGGGACATCACTGGCGTTCGGGAAACAGAAGGGTGATGCTGGTCGTCACGTCTACTGTGGGTGTCCTGCTCCAAACAAATCTGACTACCCAGCTAGCACGTGCCCTGCCCCAGTGAGCACACCTTAGAAAGAGCCTTGACCTAGGATCAGAAAGATGATGGAGGAGGTGCGACATGGCAGAGAGGTTAGAGCCGGGCCTGTGGGTGGAAGGACCTAGATCTGAAGGAGAAACTGCTGGAAAGACCCCAGGGCAATAAGGGGACATGATTGGAGCTGTGCTTTCCAAATCAGGTTAATCACTTGGCACGAGGAGAGCGTGCAAGTCTGATGCTAAAATGTGTGCCTTTGGTAACCTTGTTTAAGACCAGCCATCAACCAAGGCCTTCCTTGGAGTTTTTTTTGGTCAACATTAAGTATTTTATATACAACAAAATATTTTTACTACTAAAGATCAGTTAACTCGAAAGAGTACAACCCAGCCTGGGGTTTGTGGAGATAGTTTGCTTGGAGCCCTCTCAGCGCTTTGTGCAGCTCCCCCTCCTCTTACCAGCCCCGGTCCTCCCCCACCCCTCGCACAGTTGAGGGAGAGAGACAGCGTTTACCCAGGGCCCACTGGGAGTGAGCCAGTGTTGGGCTCTTTCCAGATTTCAGTCTCTTTTAATCTCCCAAACTACCCTATGAAGCAGGCACTATTAGCCCCGTTTTATGAATGAGGAAGCTGGCGACACCACCTACTTGCCAGCTCGTGAATGAGAAGAGCTTTCTTTGCAGCGTCTGACAGATTAGGAGCCATCCTGTACTGCTATGTGACCAGTCATCTGAGACCTTTCTTTCTCTGTCACCCGGTGTCAGTAAGCTCCTCTCAAGGGGTTGGGTTCTTCCCGTCCTTCACCCTGCATCGTTGACCACCTAACGTGCGGAACAGACACAGCAAGTCCATGCCACACGCTGCAGGACCCTCCTTCAGCTCAGGTCTCATCAACCGGAATGCTCCGCGCACCTTTAACGACCTGACTGCTCCCTTTTCCCAGATGTGTGTGTGTTTGCGCCCTGACCCAGTCCTTCTGGGATCCAAGAACCTTAACATCCCATCGCCACAGCCACCCCAACCCTCCGCCTCCACCACAAACACACACACACACACACACACACACACAGACGTACACATACAAGTGTTATTATTTCTACTTCACAGAGGAAAACTGAGCAATAGGGGAATAGGGAACTTGCTCAAGATCACACCCTGGTGTGCACCCAGGGTGCATTTTTATAACTGCTCATTCCAGGCACTGCTGAGAACTGCTGTCAGGGAGCAGCCTGCCTTCCTGGAAAGCAAGAACTTTAACTCAGACGCTCCCTCGAGGAGTCCAGCCTATAGAAACCACCCAAAATGCCTCTGTGCAAACATCACTTCCTCAGAGAGAATTTCCTCTCGTCTCTGAGGAAAATAGCCTCCCCTTTCCCGTACCCCTTGCTTCGCATTCTCTCCCCAGATTGCTCATTACTTTATTTGCTCCTCTTGTCTGTCACCCTCAGCAGAATGTAAGCTGTCCAAGGAAACAGGTCTTGATTCACCAGCTCCAAGAACAGTAACTGGGATATAGTGGGTACTCAGTAAATACTTGTGTTAGTTAATTAATTTAATTTAATGTGGAATGAAATTTATACACCAATACACTCGCTGTGGCATTATTTACATAGTACTTACATATGCATAAAATAATGTAAAAGTCCAATAGTTTGGTGAATGGCCTATAGTGATGAAATATTATACAACTGTAAAAAGAAAGAGTTTAATAACTTAGAAAAATTATGAGATAATGTTTAGTGAAATAAATGGGCTACAAAATTGTATAGACATGATCATCTTAACTATGTAGTAAAAGAAAGCATAGATAAAACTGGAGAGTAGAGGAATTATGAGTGATTTTTTTTCCAATTTCCTTACATCATTCTTTATTTCCCAGTTTTTTGCAATTGACAAGCTAAACCTTGATAATTAGGAAAAGTAAAGTAAGGCCTTGGGCCTGTTCTTACGTCATCAGGCAAAGATGTGGGGATTTAAGTCTTTAGGACTTGCCTTCAGCATCAACTACATTCCTCTCCGAATTCTACTGGAATAATGCATCTAAGAAAAATCCTCGGAAACTGTCTGAATGGCTTAGCACAAATGGCTCGTAATGGTAAATTACTCTCTGTTGAGGATGTACGAGTACCAGACACAGCCATCACCTTGGCTGGCCCTACAGCATTCTGGAACCGGGATGGATATCCCCAGAGGTTCTCATGTCTGTCTTGGGGATGAAGCTCTTACCAGGAAAAGGAAAGAGAACTTCTCACAAGCCCCCTCACAAGTTATATGTGGAGTTTAGTGTGGCTCCCTTCAGAAATAGTTACTTATAGATGGGGGATTCAAAAAAATAAAAGTGAAAATAAACAAGCACAAAAGGGAGAGCCAAGTAAGAGAGAGACAGCAGAAGCATTGGGGCGAAGAGGCTCATCGGGAGGTGGGTTGGCAAGGGCCTGTGGACGCTGACCCAGGCCAGGTTCCCGGGAGGGAAGGGGCGTTTTTACATTTCTGGCTGTGGGTGCAGAGAGGAGAGAGCTCCAAATCGAGAGTCGGCATCTTCACAGGAGAGCAGTTTAGGCTTGGAAGGCAGGGGCGATCGTGCAAATCTGGTACCTATTAGGGGGACCTACTTCCAATAGAATGGTGACCTCTCTTCCTCCCCCGTTCCCTCCCTCCCTCCCTCCCTCCCTCCCACCCACCCTTCCCAGCACCGGGTAAGGAGCAGTGAATAAGACAGGACAGTCTTTCCTTTGTGAAGTTTTTATTCTACACAATACATACGTGCATGCAGTGTCAGATGGTGACAAAAGCTAGGAAGGATGTGACACAGAATAATCCGGTAGGAAACAATTGGGGTGGGAACCAAAAGAGGTGACATGTGAGCTGAGAAGTGAATAGTGCATTGACAGTCAGGAGGATTCAGGGAAAGAACATTCGAGACCAAGTGAAAAGGGCCAGAGGTAGGAATGTGATTGACAGATTTGAGGAGCTGAAAGAAGGCCGGTGAGTCCAGAAGGCATGAGCGAAGCTCCGATCGAGGCGCAAGCAGGAGAGATGACATAGGCCTGCCAGGCCTGGGAGCTGGGGGGTTGTTCAGGGGCCATGGGGAGCCCTTGGGGAGTTTAAAGCAGAGGAGGGACATGCTTGCATTCTTAATAAATCCCTCCGTTGCTATGTGGAGAATACATTGTAGGGGGGCAAGATGGGAGCTGGCAAAGCAGGTAAGGGACATTCCAGGTGGGACATGGCAGTGACTTAGGCTGGGATAAAAAAGAAAAAGAGAGAGAGAGTCAAAGAGAAGCAAAGAGGGGCAAGGCGTATTTCTAGAGGGTTGCAGACAGGACCTGCCAGTAGAGCTGATGTGGGAATTGAGGGATCGTGGAAGAGTTTTAGAGTGTTTTGCTTGAGCAAGTGGTACCATTTACTGACATGGAAGCAATTAGGGGAAACAGCTTGGGGTAGAGTTCGGAATGGAGTTTGAAATTAAGGGTTCTGTTTGGGGCATGTTCAGTTTGAGATGCCAAGTAGACATTCAAGTCGAGATTTCAAGTGGGCTATTAAATATCCCAGCCTGGCCCTCCGTGGAGAGGTCAGAGCTGAAGATACAAATTTGGGAGCCATCGGGGTATAATACGTATTAAAGCAGTGAGACTAAGTGGAATCACCTGTTGGAAGAGACGAGGGCCCAGGGCTGAGGCTCACTGCGCTGCAACGTCTGGGGGCTGGAAGAAGCCAGGAAGGCAGGAGGAAAACCAGGAGCGGGCATGTCACAGGAGGCCAAGGAAGGAAGTGCTTCAAGCGGAAGGGAGGTGTCAGCTGTGTCACTCGGGTAGACTAAGTTACGCTCTGGTGATAAGTGAACAGCAAAGCTCGGTAGCTAATCATAAGGGATTTCTTGTTCAACTGCACGAACAACGTGGGTCAGAGGGTGGGGGTCTCTGGTCCACAGTCGCCAGGGACCAGGCTGCCATCAACGGGATGTCTGGAATGACACTGTGGTCCTTCAGTGCTTTAGCCGGGAAGCAGCACATCACCGCCCTGCTGGCAGAACGGGCACATGCGCCCCACCACCCAGGCGGCCTAGGACACAGGTGGTGACTCCACCGCTCTGCCATTTACCGAGAGGGCAAGTAAAATAGGAACAGAAAGCTGGCCGCTGGGTTGGGCAATGCTAGGTCACTGGGCTGTTCAGTGGCATCGGGGAGGTGAAACTCCAGCGGACTGCACTCGGGGGACACTGGCGGGTGAGGGACAGAGGTGATGAGGCAGCTCTGTCCAGGCTTCGTCTACGGAAAGGGACCTTTGATAGGATGGTCGATGCTTGTTCCGCTGTAACCAGAAGCCTGCAGCGCGGTGGGGCCACCAGCAGACATGGTGCCGGGAGTTGAGGAAGCCCCCGCCCCGTTGCAGTTATTCTCAGTGAGACGCCGTGACTAGGGACCGAGCCTGGCTGGTGTGGCCGGGAGGCAGGGACACAGAAGCGGTGGAGCCCGCTGGCAGTTTAAGCCGCTCTCCCTACATGACCAACCATAACCTGCAGCTGCCTTAAGAATTCTGCTGTTACGGCAGCTCTTGCACCCTGAGCAGCTCACAGTGCGCAGGCTTTCCGATGACTTGTTATTAGTTAGGATGGTAACTCATTTTACACTTTCACTTTCTATGGTGTGTTCCACACTTGCCCATTCATTCTGTCAGGCTGTTAAATAAGTGAGTCCCAGCGGCCACATTCTGCCTTCTTTTCTGTCACTGTAGAGCATATGCACAGAGAACTGCCTTAGGGGTGTGTGCACAGTTAACAAATAATGCTTTTGAAAAAAACAATTTAACTGGAGAGATCTCATCCTTGCTCCTTCGTTCAGTCTACAGACCTTGTCCAGAGTGTCTGCTCTGTTTCAAACACTGAGCTTGGAGCTGGGGCTGCAGACACAAGAGGCAAAGTCACTTGCCCTCTGGAGTTCATGGCCTGGGGGGGCAGGTGAGATAGTCATGGAAACACATCATTGCAAAGGTATTCAGGAGTTCCACACAAAGTGCCACCTCCTCTGATTAACCCTTCGCAGTAACATTAAGGGACAGGAATTATTAGCTTTGATGGATAGATGAGGAGATCAGAGCAGTTTAAACGGCTGGCCCTGGGCCATACAGCTAATGAGTGAAACCAGCACTCAGACCCATGTCTTCTGACTACAAATTCCACTCCCTTTGCCCAGCCCCTGGACAAGAACAGCAGGAGAACAGCCTGAGGTTACACCTAAAGCAAACATTCTTCCTCAGTCATTTGAGAGAATTGCCTGAGAAGCCCGTGGAAAACTCCAGTGGCCCCCTGCTTGGGATGCCTGGGCAAGCATAGACTAGTTAAGAGAGTGGTGTCTGGACCAAGAGGTCACTTAGGAACAGATTCCCTCATGCCAAAGGAAACCCCCGGGGTCCTTTCAGTCAATTTCTGTGCCCGATCTTGCATGCCGTGGGCTCCTCCCCACACGCATGGCTTTGCCTTTCTGTTCCCTGTGCAGGGAACCACGTGGACCTCCTTCCCTCCAGCTCCTGCTCCTCGGTTCCTCTAAAATCTTTCTTAGGAGGAATTTTCCTTGAAAGTCCCTTTGCTGTGTGATTATGTCCCTTGTGTGCTCCCTCACAATCATTCCCACCATCTGCACGGTGTTACCACCAGTGCAGTGTCTAGGAGTGCTTTCTGCTTTGCACTGCAAGCTGTGACCTTCCCCGAGCCCCAGTGCTTTGTATCAGAAGCTCAAGGACAGTCTTTCTGTCACTTATCTGTAACTGGCCATGCACGAGGGTTGTCAATAACGTAGATACTCCGGCACTTGTTGACAGATGGTTGGCTTCACCAGTTGACTCACTGCCCGAGTGAATAAACTAATTTTGCATTTCAGTAATGAAACGCTTTCCAGAGAAGTGGCAGTTGGGACACAGAGTTCGAAAGGAAAGCAGTGGCCTCCTGGGTCCTCCTCTCCATGATTTGCTCATTTGCAGGTGGGAGACTGTCTGCCGAAGACCACGCTCGGGACCTGGACCCTTCCCCTTCTCTGCTCTGTGGAAACCCCCAGCCCGCCCGCTCCAGTCCAACAGAACCATTTCACTTGCATAAGCTATTTTATTGCAGAGACTTCTGAGAGCGAGCTCCGTGTAGACTAGGGAAAGATCAATGCTTAACCGGACCTGACACAGTCGGCTAACTAACAAAGTCCTAATGGCAGGGACTCAAGTCAGTCAACCTTCCCCTTCCCTCTGGGTTCCCAGGTGAAGCAGCCCCCCCACCTGCCCATCTAGGGCCTCCCCCAGTTTCCCATTCACGAAGGTCTCAGCTCTTCTGAGCTGCCTGCCATGTGCATTCACGTTTTCAGTCCACGTCCCAGTCACAACCCTCCAAAAGTTGCCCTTTGCTCTTTACCATCTCTGCCCCCCTGACCCCATAGGTCCAACCTCAGAGGTTTGCCGGTATTTATGAGATTATTACTACTTGGCAAATGGTTTTCACTTGCAACACAGTGTACAAAAGGAAGGGTTTGGAGTCAGACAAACCTGCTAAGGCTTTGTTATTTTACTAACTGATGTCTTGGGGTTAACCTCGGGGTTAACTAACTGTTAACCTTTTGTCACCTTCAAGCACCTTACCTTAACAATGGGCTCGATACTACCTAGTGGACAGGGTCGCTGCGAGAATTCAATGGCACGCTGTATGTGATTCCCGTAGCACATACAAAGTTCTCAATAAGCATGAGCTCCCACCACTAACACAGTTGTCGTGAATACTAATTGAGTTAGGATCTGTGAGTTAATATTTGTGAAAGTGCCTGTCGCTTAGAAGGCAAATAAAAAATAATTCTCCCTTTTCTTTCCTTAAAGAATGGACTGAAACATATCCAGACTTCATTTTCCCAGGCAACAGATTTTCTTTAAATCCACATTCATTTCAGGAGAGGGGCGTTTTTGCTACTAGGCCAGATTGTAACTCTTTCATTCTCTTTAAAAAATATATCAAAATGAAGTTGAGACTAGAGTGGAATTCATGCCTAATCGAGACATAGATAGAAAACTAGACTCATCTTTCAGGCAGCGGGCCACGCGGACGCTGCTTGAGCCACAGCCCCCGAAGCGCAGGCCGACAGAACTGACCATGGCCTTTGCAAGTGGTCAAGGCATCTCAAACTTGGGGAGTCCTGTGTTTTCCAGATTCCAAAGAACTTGGAGTGTCTTTGTAAGCTGAAGAGGAATGCTGCCTTTCTGTCCAGGGGGCCTCCCGGCCAACTGCCCTTTAGCCCACGCAGGGCTCGGATACCCATCCTTCCACCCGTTCCCAGGGTTGGTCCAAGCCTCGGGCGTGGATTAGCCACCAAGGCTCCTCCAGGACTACCAGGGCTGTGGCCTGAAGCGATGGAAAAGGCTCCCCAGATGCAGGTTAACCTGGCAGCGTGCTGTCTTATTCAATGGAAACGCTGCTGGCCTCCAGATTCCTGAGTTAGCTCCAAAACACAGAAATGCCAGCGTGCCCCAGGCTGCTCTCCAAGCTCCGTGCCTGCGTCTGTCTATGGGTTTCTCCAAGCAGCCCACACGGGCGCTTTGTCCCAAATGCTCACAAAATAAACCCCAGAGACACGGGGTCAGGAAATGAAGGTTTTCTGCAGATGACCTTTGGGACCACGTTTGAAGGTTTGAAGTTACTGCTGGAAATGGGCAGCTATCCTCAAGGAGCGGCCATGCTTTGAGGGGCTCCAGGCCTGTCCCCTCGGCTGGCATACCCGGCCTTTCTTCACCTGCTCAGGCTAACGTCCAGGGCACAGTTGTGGCAGGAGGGTGCATCAGACATGGTCACCAAGATGAAAGGGAAAAACGACCTGCCTCAAGCACCACCCCTCAATTCCTCCCAGCCCACGTGGTCTGTGCTGCTGGGCCTGTTGGAGTTGCCGGTGGGATGTGTGATTTCTGGCACCAGGAGTCAGGAACCCATTTAGTTTATTTAGATGTGGTGCCACCGTTGGGTGGGTCTCCTAAGGTTTCTGTGGCTTTCCACTTCAGATTTTCCTTCCCTCCACTCCCCGGAGCCCCTGCCAAGTCTGCCATGCTCCAGCCTGGTCCAGCCAGCCCTGCGAATCTACTAATTAAAGGTTCTCCTTTGACATCTTTCATGTGGCAATTTAGGAAACTCCAAGGCAAGTCCCGATCTGAGGACGTGATACCAGGTGGTATCATCTGGTTTGAACACAGGCCTTTAACCCCAAGGTCCTAGGGGCACCAACTCATTCCAGAAGTTGTCAGTCAAAAGCAGGAAGTAGGTTGGGCAAGTATCCTTGGTCACCCCCCAAAATTTACCCTTTGGTCTTCACATCTGTAGTCACTTTGGCCGTGGCTAAGTGGTTTTGTCTTCCCCTCATCCTCAGATTTCGTACCCTACTGTCCCCACCCAGCAACCCCTCAAATTGTAGCTGAGCTGCTCCTGGCCCTTAAAGTAAACAGAGCCATGGCACACGGCACCGCTTCCCGCGGTGACCTCTGTCACCCCGACGGCAGAGGAGCGTGGACAGGGGCCTCCTCGGCACCCGCGCCCAGACGGCTGCCCTCAGTGACTCAGGCGCTCTAGGACACGCTGCTCCTGGGGAAGTCACCTGCAGGCCGGCTCCTGTGGTGATGGAACCAGGCAGGTGTTTCATCCTGAAAGCTCAGGAATTATGAAAGTCACAGCAGATGTCTTCTGACCGGGTGGTAATCTGGGAGTATCTATTACAAGAAGAGCTTCTAGGCCAGGGATGGCTGCCTGGAGGACTGTGCTGAAAACGCGGGGGCTATCATTCGTTTCCCCAGCAAAGGATTCTGTGATTGGTTAACAAAGTCTTCCATTGGTGCGAGGAAGGAAAGTGGGAACACAGGGGCCACAAATGTGCCACCCCGTCTTTCATGTAACTTCCAAACCTCCTTCCTAAACGACAGCACCCTCCCCACAGTGGGGGAAGGCGGTGAAGACAGTATCTCAGGTTTTCCTTCTAACCTCTCTGGGAGATCGCCCATTTCTCTTTATAAGATCCTACAGCACCTCCCCACCTCACGAACGTATTCATGTCCGCATCAGTGGGCCCTTTGCTCCCCGCGCCAGGAGCTGCTGACTTGTCCTTCACCCCAGAGTCTCTGGCCGTAGCCATCACTTCCCACGGGACACCCTGGTTCCCAGCGCCATCCCCAGCTGGACCATTGGCCTTTCCTTTGGTTCTCAGGCCCTCCTGACCTTTCTGCTTCGCATGATTGTCCCTTCCTCTCATCTAAGTTCTTCACTCCTCCCCCCCCCCGTAGGTCCATTCATTCTAACCTCTCCACACACTGAAAGGGCGGACGTCTCTTCTATTTATGCGAGGATATTTTTGTGTGTTTCACCTAACTCAGCCTTCACAGAGAGCTCTCAGCGCCTGTAGAACCTTCTACCAGCTAGCATAGGAAAACACACTCCACCGGGGCCTGCCGCTTCCCCTGACTGTAAGCACGTCCCTTACTACCTATTATAGGTACTCAGCATATCATTCCCGTGCCTTCGGTTTGAAAGCTTCCACTACCAAGCCACAGAGAGTGTAATCACCCCCCCCCCCACATCCAGCTTCTCCCAGCATCAGCCCCGAGTGACCCCCACCCACCTCTGAGCCTTCTCCTGCTTTCAGCCCCAAAGCCCCTCCCCTGGGGACCCGCCCCACCCCTCGCTTTCCTTCATTCCCTCTTGGTCTTGTTTTCTCCCCTCCCTTGTTCAGTCCCAGGCACCAACATGAATAAATGTCTTTCCCAAGGAAAACACATTTTTGGCTCCAACTAGGAAATCGTTTTTCAGCACGAATAACACAACTCTCCATTATTTTACTTTTGTCAAATGTTAAGCAATAGCTTCAGCAGCAGTAGGTTGTTTGGGAGCAGCCAGGAAAATGAGCTCTGGCCCACGTGCCCAGACTAAAGGGAATCAGACAGCAGGCCCCAAGGCGGTGGCATAAACTCTCCACTTCCGGTGTTTTTCCTTTCCGTTTGGTTTCCATGGGACCCTGCATTGGGAGTGGGGAGGGCTTCCAAAAGTAAGAAACCAAACTTCAGGATGGCAAAAAAGAGCACTAAGAAATGCACGAGGCACCAGGGCCTAAGAACTCTGGGCGCCTCACATTTTCAGAAACCCAGCTCGAGGCTGATATGGAGAGTACCTGTTGACTGCCATTCCTACCTGAGTGTTCCTTCTAGGCATCAAAATCCAGAAGAGGTGGCTCCTTTAGGACCTGGAAATGTTTTCCATGCAATTCACAACCGGAATTGCAATGCTGTGTTTTGGGGACTTAGACTGAGAAACTCCTCTCTTTTAGGGGCTTTGGGGGGGGGGGTGTTTTTTTTTTTGTTTTGCTTTGTTTTATTTGAAATTTTAGCCATCCTGTGATGCTTTATTTGCTCTCCTTTAGGTTTTAAACAGTCCTGTGACTCAGCGGGCCAGCAGGCTTCTCTGAGTCAACCATATTTTCTGGGATGCGACACTGGGACCTATGACTGAAACTCACTAAAAGGAAACAGCTATGAACTAGAAATGGGAAGTTAGATCTCCTCAGGCCTACACTTTCCTGAGCAGCCCAGTCCATCAGACTAAACAAAGTTGGGAAGCAGGTGCAATTTATCTTCCCTTTCAAGCTCAGATCCCCTTGGTTCTGGCACCAACCTGAGACACCACCTTATGTCTCTCAACCTTGCGGGACCTTTTAGCTAATTGTCAACAAATTATGCAGTTTTTTCTTTGCTGGCCCTAAACTAGTGATGCCTTCAGGAATATCTGCATTGTTATGAAAGCTTCTTGGCATTGGAATTTGTCTCTAATGGTGGGCCCTGAGGCATGGTGAGACTTACTGGAGAGAAGATGATGTTATATTTCTAAAATCACACTGGATAAGAAATGAACCTGCCCAGGAGGACAGTGGTGGAGGGAGGAAAAAAGGTGTTGACATGCTTCACTCCCCTCATAAAGTCACAGTATGCTATTTAATATGCTATATCACAAAGAAAAGCATTAAGCCTCCAAAACCTTCATTCATTCAAAAGACATTGGACTGAGTTCTTCCTATGTGCCAGGTACTAGCCGAGTGCTAGAAATATTGCATCAGACAAAACTGACAAAAATCCCTGCCCTCATGGAGCTTACAAATTCTAGAAATAATTTTAGAACATATTGATAAATGAAATAAACTATGCAAATGGTAAACAACATTCATGGTTCTGTTTGCCCTGTGATACTATAAAGAAAACTCAAAGTTTTAGACAAGAGAAGCATTCATAAGGGCATGATTTATGGGTAAATTCTATCACCAGGTTAGTCTGAGGTCTACCACCTGCCCCCCTCTATCAGGTATACTTTCCCTGAGAAAACTGATCAAAGAACAGAAATGACCTCCTTTAAAAGTGGGGCAATTTTTACCCCTATACTCATTTCTTTACTGAGTTTCAGTTTCCTCATCTGTAAAACTATATTATGGCCAGGGATTATGGAGAAGTTTAACTAAAGTAATATAGGCATATCTTGGAGATATTTCAGGTTTGGTTCCAGATCACCGCAGTAAATATCACAATAAACGGAGTCACGTGAAATTTTTTTGATTTCCCCGTGTATATAAAAGTTATGTTTACACTATACTATAGTCTATTAATTGTGCAATAGCATTATGTCAAAGAAAACTATGTACATACCTTAATTTAAAAATACTTTATTGCTAAAAAATGCTAATCATCTGAGTCTTCGGGGAGTCATAATCTTGTTGTTGATGGGGGGTCTTGCCTCAGCGTTGATGACTCCTGACTGATCAGGATGGTGGTTGATGAAGGTCGGGGTGGCTGTGGCAATTTCTTAAAATGATACAATAATGAAGTTTGCCCCATTGATTGACTCCTCCTTTCATGAACCTTTGATCTATAGCACGTGATGCTGTTTGACAGCATTTTACTCGCAAGAGAATTTTTTTCTAAATTGGAGCCAGTCATCTCAAACCCTGCCACTGCTTTTTCAACTAAATTTGTGTAGTATTCTAAATTTTGTGTTGTCATTTCAACAACCTTCACAGCATCTTCACCAAGAGATCATATCTCAAGAAACTTTTGCTCATTCGTAGAAAGCAACTCCTCATCCGTTAAAGTTTGATCATGAGATTGTACCAGTTCAGTCACATCTTCAGGCTCCACTTCTAATTCTAGTTCTCTTGCTGTTTCCACCACATCTGCAGTTACTTACCCCACTGAAGTGCTGAACCCCTTAAAGTCGCCCATGAGCGTTGGAGTCAACTTATTCCAAACTCCTGTTAATATTGATATTTTGACCTTTCCCCATGAATCGTAAATGTTTGTATTGGCATCTAGAATGGTGAATCTTTTCCAGAAGGTTTTCCATTTACTTTGCCCAAACCCATCAGAGGAATCACTATCTGTGGCAGCTATAGCCTTACAAAATGTATTTCTTAAATAAGAATACTTGAAAGTCAAAATTACTTTTTGATCGATGGAAGTTGTGTTAACAGGCATAAAAACAACATTAATCTTGTTGTATGTCTCCATCAGAGCTCTGGGGTAACCAAATGCATTGTCAATAAGCAGTAATATTTTGAAAGGAATCTTTTTCTGAGTACTAGGTTTCATCAATAGGTTTAAGATATTCAGCTAATCATGTTGTAAACAGATGTGCCATCATCCAGGCTTTGTTGTGCCATTTATAGAGCACAGGAAGAGTAGATTTAGCATAGTTCTTAAAGGTCCTAGGATTTTTCAGAATGGTAAATGAGCATTGGCTTCAACTTATAGTCAGCAGCTGCATTAGCCCCTAACAAGTGAGTCAGCCTGTCCTTTGAAGCTTTGAGGCCAGGTACTGACTTCTCTCTAGCTATGAAAGTCCTAGATGGCAACCCAAAGGCAGATGGATGTGGACTATACACAAGCAGAATAGTAATGGACAAGAGTAGGGCTGAGATGGAGCCTGGGGTCTCACACTGCAGCTGCCCATGGAGTCCTTTCCACTCTCCTCTCGGCAGACTCCGAGTCTCACCCCCCACAAGGCAGTTGTGAAGTCTTCCTAGGCTTCCAGGCCTTGCCTTGCCTCTTTGCCTTCAAACTGTGGGCATCATGAGCCCCTTCATCTTGGCCTCCCTAAGCAGACACTTAGGATGCTGGCTGCCAGGTCTATGGCCATTACACTAATGCTCATCCACCTGAGGTCACCACCATCAGAGAACTCCAATTCCAGAATATTTCTCCATTACAACAGGAGGAAAACTGATACCATGCTCCTGACGATAAGCCCATAGCACTGTGAGACCCCAGTGCCTTTTAAATCACCAGAAGTTTTAATCACTTCCAGTGCAACTTCCCCATAATGTGTACTTTACTAAATTTTAAATCTTTGAAAATTAATGATTCATGTATAATATGATATCATGGTGGCCCCAGATTCTTAGTAAGACCTTCCAGGTTCTGCAAGATGATCCCAACCTACTTTCCTGGGATTCTCTCTTCTGTGAATCCCGTGTCGTTTCCTCTCCCACTGCCCAGACCCCTCCACAGCTCAGGGAAGACCATCCAGGACCTACTGCTGTACCAGGATCATGGGCACTGGAGAACCTTTAGCTGGCCTTCCCAGCCAGCTGCTGATTTAGAATGTCAGCCCTAAAAGAAAGCAGACCCTGACAGAGCAAAGGCCGTGGCCCTTCGCCTTCACTGCAGCTTTTTGAGCAACCTTCCACCTCTCCTCCTCTCCCCCCCCACCCCATATCACTATTGGTCACTGGTTGTTGGCAGTCTTCTCACCTCCTCCTCTATGGGGGGCAATTTAGGGATCCCAGGGGCAGGCTCCAATGTGGTCTCTACGCAGCTTCTCTCTTCCCCAACTCTATCTCAGAGAGCCCCGTTCCCTCTCTTCCCGGTTGTTCATTTATTATGCAGTGGAAGCATACCCAGTAGTTAAAATGAGCACAGACCAGGGGCAGGGGAGAGGCATGGAGTGAGTCCCTGGGCTCCTGGAGGAAGCAGAGTGCCCCCTGGTTAATGTCTCTCTCTCATCAGGACTCCTCTTTCCAAGTCTCTCACAAACCCATGTCCAGGCCCCACTCGGTTCTGCAGTGTGCAGGGCAGATGTGGACATGGAACTGAGCTGTGCCCATTCACTTCGGATGGAAAAGGGTGGGGTGCCTTTGTGTGCCTCACCATTCAGACATCTCCGTGGTGCTATTTTTATCAACAGTAATCATTAAATTGGTGTCAGATGGGCTCGTCCAGTTCCCTGCCCCGAGGCAGGGTTTTTCCAGGCAGGAGATGTGGTCTGTGGCCCATATGAATGCATCTCGGGTACCCTAGGCCTCGGAGGGAACCCCTGTAGCCCTGGACCATGTTCCCACGGTGATAAGAGCAAGGTTCATCATCACTCCCATTTCATTCTGGGCCTGACTCACTTAACAGACATATGTTGAGCACATTCTAAATGCCAGTCATTGAACAAGACACCAAGGATTCACCAAAAAATATCCTCTCCTCCCCCAAGGACACTGGAATTTCATCAGAAAGGATTGTCATGCAAAGTGACAGTGCCTGTGGGCTGGGCATGTTCCAGAAGCATCTACAGGTCCAGAGTGGATGGGGGATTTACTCTGTCTGGGCCTTGGGGAAGCTTCATGGAGGCGCTAATGCTCAGCCAGGGCTGCAAAGATAAGTGGAGTTAAATGGATAAAAACATGGAAAAGGGGATGAAAGGCAGAGGCATAACAAACGATTGTCGATTCATCCAAAATCCAGCTGTGATTCAGCTCTCTCCTAGAGAGTCCCAGGCACACACCTGCTTCGACCCTCACCCTGGGAGTGAGGGAGGGATGTCACCTGCTCACTCCAAGGGCTCTGGCCCTTCTGACTCTGAGTTTCAGAATTTGGCCCCTGAGCAGGACCCGGCAGGGAGGATTAGTCTGCAGTGGCAGTAATGACTCAGGATGTTGGAGTTAGTCATGAGCTAGGACCTTCCTGCACCACCGTCTGCTCCTGGGTCCTGCAACTGAGAGCCTGAGTCCTGAGTCAGAACGAGGTCCCTCATTAGCTGCAGGAAACAGGGTGGACTGTGATGTGGAGACAAAGAGCAGAATTTTCTAGATTCTAAGTCTTTCAGTCTGAATTACGCTTCTTTTAACTAAATGCCTGGAAATTCAGGGTGAAATTTAACAGAAAACCAAAATGGGGAGTAACAGGAAAACAGGGAGAAATATGGCACCGAACGATGGCAGAAAGTGCATTTGCAGATGTTCTTGGCAATCGAGGGCTTGGCACTCTGGTTTTCATTTCCTTTGACCAGACATTCCAAACCCCGCCCCCCCCACATGTCACAAGGATGCACAGGCACAGCCCTGCAGGGTGCAGGGTGCAGGGTGTGGCTGAAAGGGCCTCCCCAGGGTGGCAGCCAGCTGGAAGGGCCTGGGGCCACCTGCCTGTTTGGGAGCCTCTTGCTGTGGGCCTCTTGGAGCCAGGGCTGGCTTTGCCGTCTGACTAAAGTGACAATGAAATTAATGGGATCCTGATGCCGTGACTAAGGCAATTTCCCTGTGTCTCCAACAGGGATGAGAGAGGAAATGTCATTAGGACGCCAGGAGGCGTTTGAAATCTTCAAGAGGGACCACGCTGACAGCATTACCATCGAAGACAACAAACAGATTCTGAAACAGAGGTAAGGCTGGCTCAGGGAGCCGCTGGCCCTGCAGGCTGGGCCGGGCCAGCAAGAGGAAACTTGCTTCTGTCCCCTCCAAGCTGCCCAGCCCAGCTCCTACAAGGAAGGCACGGCGTTTACTGTCCACAGTGAATTACACCCAGCCTGGTGCGGTTCTCCAGGTGTGTATGCCTCATCACCCCCGTACAGCCGGGTGGCAACCTCAGGGGCTGTTTTTGGCAGCACGAACTATCTATGCAAGTCTCACCATTGTACATTCATTCTCATCGGCTTGTGGTTCTATCACTATCTCACTGTTCCAAAGGCAGGAAAAAAAAATCTATGGACTCAATTATAGACGTAGAACTCCAGGCCTGCAGCTGCTATGGAGGGTGGTCCAGCACCTCTTAGTCAAAGAAAGTGTACAGACGCACCTCTGTGACCCACAGGCCCTGGGTGCGTTCTCCTGGCCGCAGGCAGAGCCGGCAGCACCGTCTGCTGACCTGCTGTGGAGCAAGGCTGTGTTCTGGGTCCTTAAGAATAAGCTTATTCTTTGTTCCAGATAACCCATGAATTAGACACATATCCTCAAGCCGTAGCAAACAGAATGACTGCCAGGCGTGTGGGTCCAGAGCTCAGGGGAGAGTTCTACACTATAAATATGTCACATGTGACTGGATCTTAGCACACGGTAAATTTTCAAAAACTATTTGTTGAAGTAAAATGAGATCCAGGATTGAGAGTCAGGCGTGAGCAGTGGATGAGCCCCCGCAGAAAAGCATGTGGCAGTGGCAGGGCCTAGAGGGTAGAACCACAGGGGGAAGCTCGAAAGGACAGAGAGGGAAAGGAGGCCACAGTGGGGCCTGAGAAGAAGCAGAGAGAGAGGAAGAGGGACAACCTGGAGAATAGACTGTCCTGAAGGCGAGGGGAGGCTGCTCCGGGAAGCGGCCTGGTGTCCCTTGCAGCAGATGCTACCGAGAAGTCAGCAGGTGGTGCTGGGAAGCACAGGGAGATTTGGCACCTGAAGTTTCGGAAGTGACAAAACAGATCAAAATAAGATGAGCAAACAGAGAAAGAGAGCAAACAGTGTGCTCAAAACGTTCGTGATAGGTGAGAGACATTTTTATGAAGAAGAAAGGGAGGAGCTTAAGGAGCAGGGAAGCCTGTTTCAGGATGGGAGACAGTTGGCCAAGGCTGGAGGCCGCAGAAGCAAGCCAGTGACGAGCAGAAAGAGACGGGAGAAACCGCCGCAGCAAGGCTCGGGGGACCGGGGGTGGGGGTCTGGTCGGGAGGGAACCAAGGGCAGGAGGCCTGAACAGAACAGCAAAGCGAGATGCGGCTGACGTGGGTACACTTAGAAGCGGAGGGGGGAGTTGAAGGGGACCTCTGCTTCCTCTGTGCAAGTTGATGCAGCATGAGGGACTTGAGGGTGGTAACGAAGGTGTAGAACAGCTGCCACGGGGAGTGGGAAAGGAGGCAGGCTGGGAAAAGAGAAAGGAAATGCGATCGGCTTTGAGAGCCCAGCTTCCCCTATTAACCGACAGTTTTCCACTTGGTGGGAGGGTGGGGGCAGATCTCAGATCCCCAGGAGTACAGTGAAGGTGATTGGGGTGTGCCCAGGGGGCTGTCTGAGCACCGTGCAGCACTCCTTAGTCCAAAGAAGTGTATGCACCCCTGTGACCCAGCAATTCCACAGCCGGGTTTATCTCCCAAGTTCTCACGGTTCAGAGGAGACATACATGAGGGTGCCCATGGCAGCTCTGTTTGTGGCTGGAGAGAGCTGGAAACTTTCTGGGCGTCCATCCCTGCGGAAGTACAGAGGGGAAACACTGGGGAGGGCCTCCATGGGGTCGGCTGCAGCAGATGGGAGCCATGGATCAATGTACACATGCTAACAAGGAAAGCCCTAAGAACACAATTGATGTAAATTATAAATATATGCACTCAAAATGAAAATAGTCAAACAAAAAGATAAACTTTAGTATACTTTAGCCATAAGAATGGTTACCTCTGTGGGGAAGCAGAACAGGACCAAGACTCGGGGACATGAATGAATGAATAAATAAATAAATGACTGGAACAAGGGGTGGGGAGCAGAAGAAAGTGGAGCCAGTGACGGCTGAGAGCTCTGTCCCTAGGAAAATGGGCATAGGCACAGCCACATGAGGTCGGCACCTGACCCAGGGGTTTCACACGCTTCTCTGTGCCGTGGGCCATGGATTTTTAGCAGAGTCAGCTGGACATGTTGAAGCAGGGTGCCTTGTATGCCTGATGATAAACATGTGAAACTAGACAACAGCTGTTCTATCCAACGACTTCAGAAGAGCCCGTAGCTTTGTCCCTGCTTGAGGCATCAAACCTCCCACCAGTGCCTCATACCCCTGGCTCCCTGTCGAAGTGACCATGGAGCTTGTAGACGCTTGCCGACGCCTTGGCCGGCCTCCCCACACATTCACTCGGCTACATAGAGCCGGAGCATCCGTTTGTTTAAAGGCTCTCACCTGCCACGGCTTGAAAGCTGCTGGCTAGAGAGTGTCCAGAGACCTTGAGACCCAGAACCTTGGAGGCAGGAGCGCAACACCTCCACAGGTTAAACCAATTACCAGGTGGCTCGCGCACCCAAGCTTAGAACCCCTGGCTCAGGAAGAACACACTACTTCGTCTTTCATATTCTAGAATTGGCATGTTTCCTGGTCCTGGTCTGTGCCCTTCGGCCGAGGTCTGTTTCCAGCAGGGGGTAGGTTGGGTGGAGGTGGCAGAGATGCGGAGGTCGTGGTCTTTGGAAGCCTCCTAATACAGAGCTCACTGAACTCTGGTGCAGTGGAGCTCTGACAAGCCATGTGACCAATGTGCTTTGGGGTTCAAACACACTGAAATCGCGCAGGATGGGCTGGTGGTGCTGGTGGCCCCATCTTCCCTGAGGCCGTCGAGCAAGGGACTCAGTGAACTCCCACAAAGCTTCCCTCTGGAAAGAGGTTTTCCCAGCAGTAAATCAGTCTTTTTAAGTCAAATGAAAAGTTGGGAGACCTGCCCACATTTTAAAAAAGCGTCGCATCTGTTTAATGTTACTGTAATAACAATCATTAAAGGAATGTTCGGTACCGGGATGTTTAACCGAGGACCTACCCCCCTCTCAGGCTGAGAGCTTCGTCTGCGTTCGCGGAGCGTATTCGGCTATGAGCTCACAGGCTCACAAGTGCTTCAGGCGGAGGGCTAAGCGAAGACGTTTTCATATGAAAACGTAGAAGTGTGAACCAGTGTTCCCACAGCAGACATCAAAATAAGTTCCCACGGGCGCTTATGGGGTGATCTCCACGCCACTCTTGCTTTAGGGCCTGGTCCACAGGAACCTGATCCCCTCCCCACACCGGCTCCCGTTCCCTCGGGCGGCCCAGAGCATCGCGTGGACCGTCTCGGGGAGGACCAGCCAGTCCTCAGAACACGGACGTGCGCCAGCAGGGTTTGCTCAGGGTGGCATTAAATTACTTTTTCCTAACTCTACTGACCGCCCAGTCTCGTCTCTCTAAAAGTCCCCCATGGCCAGGACCCAGTGGCCTGGCCCACCATTTTATTCCTGCTTCTCAAATGCCAAATAATGGCACTCAGTGGTCCTAGTGCTGTGACATCACGTTTGCAAAGTCCAGGAAAGAAGAACTCAGAACTCGTGGCCCCCACGCCCGGGCCTTGGGCCAGCTCAGCCTCTCTGGCCCAAGGTAATTAACTTCTAAGCCCAAATGTACAATCCCTTCTGGTTCCCCCAGCTCCCAAGAGCGTAGGAGTTGATTTAGAGTTGCAGGATGGGACCATGGACGGCGCACACGTCTGCGTTACTTGTACAGTGGCACCTCGGTCTCCGAATGTGATCCGTTCCGGAAGCCCGTTCGAGTTCCGAAATGTTCGAAAACCGAGGGATCCACAGCCGACAGCCGGGCCTCAGGATCTTGCCCTCAGCGGAAGCCATGTGGCGTGTTCGACTTCCGAGGCGTGTTCGAAAACCGAAGCATTTACATCCGGGTTTGCAGCGTTTGTAACCTGAAATGTTCGCTAACAGAGACGTTCGAAAACCAAGGGACCACTGTAAGAGGGTTTCCTTCCCCTTCTATACCTGCACCCTTTGCGGCCCTCCCAGCTCTGGCCTCAGCCTGGGGAAAGCCTGCCTGTGACAACAGAAACTAGACACTGGCCCCCGAATAGGAGGTTTGCCCTTCGCCGAATGAGAGCATATGAGCCAGTTCTTCAGCCACTGTTTCCGCAGAAGACAACTGCAGCTGAAAATCACTGCGTTCTCAGGCATGACACCCTCCTAGTGTAGAGCAGCGGGGGAGGGGCTGGGACCCCCGCCTGGCAAACGCCACTCTGCTGCGCAGATCTCTCACACAAACCCAATCCCTCCCTCGCCATTAAATAGCAAGAGGAGAAATAAACGAGACTAACTGCAGCTGGAAAGAAGTCCTCAACGACGTGAATTCACCCAAGACAAGCGCCCCTTCCTTCAGCTGGATCCTTCAGACGCAGAACCTAAACCCAACAAATCTCACGGCACCATCTGGAAATAACGTCCATGACAAATAGGAGGCCCCTGGTTTCCATTAGACTTCAATGGCAACTTTATTATTTTCCCATTTGTCCTTTGTATGTATGTACACCTGTCTCCTGAGCCAGAAGTATAAACTCTGAGAGCAGAGAGCAGGTTAGAATCTTCTCAGCCGCCCCACAGTTTTTAAGACAGCACTGGCCTCAGAAATGATACTTTTGCCTGAGGACGACAATTTGAAATGGACTCTGGGAAACCTTGGCAGTCAGGAAAACTGCTGGGGCCTGAGTGTGTCTCTAGGAGGGGGAGAGTGCAGCCACGGGCTTCTAGAGAGTCGGGGAAGGGACCTCTCAATGGGAGACAAGAGAAGGCCGCCATCCTCAGCCGGAAATGAGATGAAATAGAAAAAGAACTTATTATTTTTTAAAGCGTAAGGGAAATAAAAGGTGCATCTTCATTGCAACATAGCGCAGGCACCAAGGTACTTTGTCGGGGACAGGTCTACAGAGAAGGCAAAGGCATAGCTATAGGCCCCGACTTCTCTCTACCTCTCTGATGGGGAAGACAATTGAATAGTCACTCTGCAAATAATCTAGTAAGTTCTTCACCCTAGATAAAAACACTGGGAAAGATGTCGTAGGAGCCCCTTGCCTTCCAATGGCACATTTACCCCACTGGCCCAAAGAAACTGTCCCAGCTGATGTGACAGGGAACATGCCGCAGAGGCCCTTGGAGGCTGGGTGGTCCCTTCTGATTCTTTGGTTTGCTGAGAGGACAGTGCTTATCCACTACTGTCTGCGGTTACTGCTTCCAACATGCAGTCCCACCCTGGGCTCCTACATGGCCAGGCGGTGGTCGTGATTCCCACACCAAAGCGCACTTGACCGTGAACCTCCCGCATGAGCCCGGCCCTGAGAGGTGTCTCGATCTAACCTGAGAGAGGAGGCATCTGAGGTCCAGCTGCTACGAGGTGGGGTGGGCGTGGGAATCCAGGTGTCTGGCTCCCAGTCCAGTGCCCCCCACGTCGCACACGTTGCTCACTCGTGAGTCACTTCTTTTGTTCTACAGAACTAGTGGAGTGTTTACTAAGCACCAGCCCCTGTTCTAAGCTCCAAGGACATCCAAGTGAATTAAACTGATGTGGTCACTATCCACATGGCACTTAGGATATGGAAAGGGAAACAAACACGTGAGCAGCGGTCCCATTACAGCACGCTAATGAAGGCAGAAGTTCAGGGTGCTGCGGAGCTCGCGGGGTGACACCTGATGCAGGCGTCAAAGGTGCTGGAAAGTTGTCTAGAGGAAGAGGCATCTGAGCTGAAACTGCAGGGTTAGGGAGAAACTAGCCAGATCAGGAGTGATGTTCGTAGCCAAGGGAGCAGCCAAAGGTGAGAGCGAGTGGGACCCTGAGGGAATGGAAAGCAGGACAGGCCAGCTGGACAGGCAGAGGGGGTGCCAGAGAATCTGGGGAAATCAGCAGGAGCCAGAGCTGGGGGGGGGGGTCTGGTTAGCCTTGTTAAGGAATCTGGGCTTTGTTCTGATGTCCCCGGGGTGCCCTTGAAGAGTTTTGAGCAGGAGCGTTACAAGATCAAGTTTGCTTTTAAGAGGGCTCACTAGGGCTAAACCGTGGGAAGTACCCTGAAGGCAGGTAGCGTGGGCACAGGGAGCCGAGCAAGCATTCGTTCCAGTAATCGGGGAAAAGAAGGCAGCTTCCTCTCTAAGGCCAAGTAGGACTAAAGCTAGCTGGGATGCCGCGGCAGATGCTGAGGCTGTAGAATGAGCGAGACCCCAGGACTGAGTGGAGGGCTAACGGGGACAGGGCAAAGGACGGTGTGCAGGTTCCTGGCGCAGGCACATGGGCTGGGCGAGTGTCGGTGCCCTGTGTTGAGATGAGGAAGACGGCAGGAAGGGGGGAGTCTTCAGGGAAGGTAATCAGTTCTGCTTTGGAGACTGAATTTTCATTACCTGCAGGGTATCCAATAGCAGCCGGATAGGGGGCCAGGGGATAAGCAGGGCTGAGGTGGAGACCACAGGTGAGTCAGTGGCATTAGGACAGGGTCGGGACAAAACCTGCAGAAGGAGACCTGCAGAGGAGACCGAGGAGCAGCCAGGGAGAGCCAGGTGATGTGACATGGCAGCCAACGAGAAAGAACTTCACTCTGGGGCAGATGCCAGCACAGTGCCGGATGCACAGTGCATGTAGTTGGATCTGGGAAGGCTGATGTCACTGGAACCAGGTGTGAAAGAACAGCCAGGCACTGTTTCTGTCCCTTCCAAACCCAGGCCTTGCTCGGAGGTAGAGAGTTTCTGTGTGTGAACAGAGCAGCCTGCCAGCCCCACACTGGGCCTGTCCCCAGCAGAGTGCACTCTCTAACCAGGGCCAGGGACTCCCTGGTAGGAGCGCTCTGGCCCCAGCAGTGAGACCCTGAGAGAGCACAGGAAGTTCTGGTGGAGTCCCAGAGCCTCCTAGCTGGGCCTCCCAGCAGGCCCCGCCTCCTCCCCGGTGGGCCCCGCCTCCTCCCCGGTGGGCCCCGCCTCTTCACCAGTGGGCCACGCCTCCTCCCCAGCAGGCCCCGCCTCCTCCCCGGTGGGCCCCGCCTCCTCCCCAGTGGGCCCCGCCTCTTCACCAGTGGGCCACGCCTCCTTCCCGGTGGGCCACGCCTCCTCCCCAGCAGGCCCCGCCTCCTCCCCGGTGGGCCCCGCCTCCTCCCCGGTGGGCCACGCCTCCTCCCCAGCAGGCCCCGCCTCCTCCCCGGTGGGCCACGCCTCCTCCCCAGCAGGCCCCGCCTCCTCCCCAGCAGGCCCCGCCTCCTCCCCGGTGGGCCCCGCCTCTTCACCAGTGGGCCACGCCTCCTTCCCGGTGGGCCACGCCTCCTCCCCAGCAGGCCCCGCCTCCCCGGTGGGCCACACCTCTTCACCAGTGAGCAACAGCTTAGGATACTGTCCACGTCATTAATGGGAATGTGCATCTTTCAGAAGGTCAGGAGTTGAAGGCTCTCCTGGCAGAGTCTGGATGAGCAGAACTGAGCCTGGGCAAGAGGAAGGGGACGGGCTGGGGGAAGTGGAGGGGCAGGGCTGGCAAGGAAGAACAAGGGCCCGGCAGACCGGGTCACCCTCTTCTCAGCTCAATGGTTCGCCTCCTTCCCCTTCTCATCTCCCCGCCTCCCTTCACACTCTCCCTCTTCTCCCCCCAGGGCTGGGCTTCCTTAGGAAAGAGTTTGTCTTGACAACCAGGGATCAGGAACACATGTGGGTGGGGTGGCCTGGAGTGGTGACAGCTGCGGAGTAAAGGGAAACGGTCTCATGAAGACGGACAGACATCAGCCCTCACCTCCGCAGTGGGCAAACCCTTCTTAGCCTGGCGCTGGGCTGCAGAGAGGAAGCTGGAACAGCTCACGGGGCGCGCACACACACACACACACACACACACACACACTGTGTCTGCCTGTCCTGGGCAGCTCTTTGGAGAGCATGGACCACAGCACTAAGCGGCCCCCTCCGCAGTGCCCCCTGGACAGCCTGGGCACTGCCGAGGTGCTGGTGCAGGCGGGGGGCCTCATCCCAGGCCTGCCGGGCTTCTCAGAACAGCGCTGCTGCGGCCTCCTATTCTGCCTGCAGTGCCTCCTTTTGCATCTGCACTCCGTTCTCCTCCAGCACTGACATGATTTCCAGCAGCTTGGCAGCCTTGCTCTTGCATTTTCATTGTTTTCAAGTTTCCAGGCTCTACAGAAAGGGCAGGAAGAGGAGTTGTTCATTGAGCAATGAAGGACCGTCAAATCGGATGAAATCCTAGGTACTGGACATGGATGGGGCAGTCAGCAAACAGTTCCAGCCCCCCCTCCCACTTGGCAGAAACTAAAGCATGAAGACAGCCCTCACCTGAGTGGCCTGGACCAAGCCTGAGGTGCTGCCCAGCAGACACAGGCCAGTGCGAGCACGGGGCCCAGTGCAGTGACCTACACATCACATGAATGTTTGCTGAACCAAATTCAACCTGAATGGCATCAAAAAGAACTATACTCCCCTCCGGAAGTGACAGGCCCTGGCTGAAGAGAGGACGTGCATCATCTGTGATGAGTCTGAATACCCTCAGTGAGGGAGCCAGGGGTAGGGCCCCAAAACCCTAACATTGAGGGAGAATTTCATCCCCTCCCCTGGGAGTTCCCCTGTCTGTAGTCACAGGCCAAGGAGACAGACTTGGAAAATAGCAGGGGCATAGTTCACACTACTTTCCATGAAGCACAGAGCACTCTGGCCTTTGCTAATGCTGTTCCCCTGCCTGGAAAGCCCTCCTCTCCCCACTTCCTCTAATGAAAATCTACCCAGCTAAAGCAGTTGTGGATGAAACAGTGTATCTGGGTCTCACTGGGATCCAGAAAGATTTGAGAGGTGAGACAATGAGGGGAAAGGAGATAATTAAAAATAAAATTGGTCAGATGTTGACAGTTAATGACATACGGTGGTGGGTGTATGAGGGTTCATTCTGTCATTCTATTTTGTGTATATCTGGAAATTTCCATAATAAAAGTTTCCTTAAAAATCCTATGCACCCATAAAACCCAGGTGAGTCCTACCTTGTACATGAGCTTTCCTGACTCGTGGACAGGCCCCTCCCTGGTCCTCTAATGGCATGGCCAGTGTTGCCCACAGTAGCACCATGATTTATTGTAGCCATATATTATGTATTTGTTTCATAGACTTTCAGTTGCCTCTTAAATTTCATGGCAGAAGGAAGACGGGAAAGCAACTAATATTTCACGAGGTCCTGGACTGCCTGTTTCTCATATAGGCTTTATCCTACACCACTCCTCTAGCTCCACAGGTGACTCATAAATATTCGTTAGGAGATATAGAGGAATCGCTAAGTGCACATCAGCACAACCATCTGGTGGACTAGTAGACAGCCATCAAAGACGATGGAGAGGTTTCTAAAGAGATGGGGAAAGACATGTTGTAATGCTTAGTGAAAAAAAATCGAAGCACAAAACCATACATACGGCATGATCTTAACTCCATGAAAAACTGGCTAGAAAAAGACTGGAAAGATCTCAAAATGTGCTTATTTCTGGATGGGGGGGTTATTCGAGATTCTTTTCCTTGTTTTTTTTATATTTTCAAAATGCGGTTTACCACCACCTATACCAGGAGTTAGCAAACTTCTTCCGTAAAGGGTCAGATAGTAAATACGTTCAGCTCTGCAGGCCACACGGTCTCTGTCCAGCCTACTCAGCTCTGCCTTAGCAGCAGGACAGCAGCCACAGAACCACCTAAACATGGGCGTGGCCGGGTGTCATTTACAGGGACAGGTGTGGGCTGCCTTTGTCTCATGACCACCCATAGTTTGCTGACCTCTGCTATGTGACTATAATCAGAGAAAAAAGCTGCTTAAGTTACATTAAGCATGTGTTCCTTGCCTGTAACTCTAAGATCCTGATACTACAGAGCACGCCCAGTACAGAGAGCTTATAGTCACTCTTTATTCTGGCTCCCTTGCATCATAAACACTAGAAACTGAAAGTCCTAAATTAGTGAACATGAGAATGAAAACCCTATGCTGAGTCGGGGTGTAAAATTCGCGATACCAGGGATTAATACAAAATTTTTCTCCATTTCAGCCTAGTGTATTTCATTTACTTAGATTTTCTTTTATGTCTTTTAATAAAGTTTTATCATATTTTAAAGACCTCTCAGAAATCTGTTATTTTTAAAACATAATTTAGGATGAAAAGAAAAAATTAAACTCTTTTTTTTCTTTTCCTCCAGATTTTCTGAAGCAAAGGCCCTGGGAGAAAATATAAATGAAGCAAGAAGTAAAATTGGTAAGGAGATGGTCTTCTGTGAGCTTCCCTCAAGGGCCACTTCCCTGGTGAAAATCAGGTCATGATGTGCCTCCAAAAAGCCCTGGAGCTGGATCCGGGAGGCCCTGCCAAGGGAGCGCTTTGGGGGTGCCTTTCCTTGGCAGTCAGTCGTCCTCCCCTCATCCATCAGGAGAAGCAATTTCTTTTGTCTGGAACGTTTCATCCCCACACAGGCCTGAGCTCTAGCATCCCAGTGAGAAAGGGTAGCTTTTCCCAGGAGCCTCTCTTCTCCTCATTGGCCTGAATGGGAAGGCCCTGGGCCAGGCCCAGACTCTCTAGAGTCTTAGAGGAAAAGAGGAGAGTCTTTCAGCAACAGCTCAGCTGGTCATCAGCACAGGATTACAGTGACAATTTCTATTTTCAGGTGCCGTGAAATGCTTTTACATCCCCAAAGCTTACACTCAGCATTTTTGGCACAAGTGCTCATTTTTCAGCGCCATCCGTTAAGCCGGTGGGGAGATGAAAAACCAATATGATCCTTCCCAGGATGCAGGCCGCTGAGCAGGGCTCCCCACTTCCATGAGCATCCCAGGAAAGGTGAGGTGAAAGCCAGAAGCAGATTCAACAAAAGCAGGCCACAGGTCTTTGTGAAAGCAAGAGGAGAGAGAGTGTGTCTTTCGTTCCAAGCTAGAAGGCACATGGAGACCCATCTCCCAGGCCGGGCAGCTTCACAGAGGGGATCCCCGTGGTAGGGAAGGCAGAAGTCACCAACCTGCTCACAGCTGACTCCCTGAGTCCCTCTTGTCCCCACCTTCCTCCTTTCAAAAATGAGGATGGGACAAATGGCACTCTGAACGGCCCTTTTGGCTTTTTCTACAGAATATTAAACATCATGGTAGCCTCAGGTGGTTTCGGTTCAGGAAACAGGAGCCTATGTTCTCTTCATTGGCCTGAACGGGAAGGGCTAAGGCAGCCAGGCCCTGGGCCAGGCCAAGATCTCTAGAGTCTTAGAGATTCTCCACCTAAAGTCCAGGATCTTGGGCGGGGAAATGAGCCTTCACGTTTCCTGACCTCTAGCTGCAGGATAGCACTACCTCGGGGATGAATGTGGGCAGCAGACCACAGCAGAACTGGCAGCACCTGTCCAGTGGGCATCGCAGACATTTCCATTTCACAGCACAGTTGGCAGATATTGTAAAATATCCTTTATACTCATCAGTACTTTATTAGACTCAGCATTCGATCTGATTATTTAATGCATTTATATAAAGGCACATAGATATCTCTCTATCGACAAAAGGTTTAAATTTTTGATAACTTTTAATATAATTGGTTTCTCGTAAAACTCCTTCCTTGGCCTGGCCCCCAAGCCCCTGAAACTGCATGAAAAAAATTGGAGGATAGGAGTGTGTTCATTTTTCTGGAGATAGTATTCGTAGTTTATCTGATTCTCAAAGGGACCGGTGACCCAAAGCAATAAGGAAGCTGATTGGGGCAGGAAAGCAGACGCCCTGCTGAGGAGCAGCCCAGTCCCCGGGGCAGGGCCCTGCTGACATACCTGTGGAGTAGGGGGTGGGGGAGAGCAGACTTCAGTGGATCAGCTGACCTGTCAGCATTATCTGACTTGAAGGACCCAGTGGTCTGTCTTCATTCCTAGGGAGATAAGAGGGAAAGACCTTTTATGAATTGCTTCTCCATGAAAAGCAGTATAAAGTGTTGCTCTTGAAAAATATCTCTCTACACCAAAATAGAATGGTTCCAACACCAGTGAAATGCATTACTGATGGAAGGCACCAGTGGCCTGTGCTGACACACTTAGCTTTTCACTCGGCGTACCTGGGGTTGTCGTCACAATTCTAGATTCTCCATCATTTTGGTGCAATAGCGTATGTTGATGGATCCAGTTCGCCACATTCTTGAGATTGGGCAAGTCGAGGCTGCCCTGCAGCTGCACAGGTTGGGGCGGAGGGGAGGCTGTAATCGACCTTGGCAGAGGATGCTTGTAACTGCAGACATGCTGGCAGAAGCCTGGGCAGGTGGGCCTTTGCTTTTCCCAGAGATAATGTCGAGATTCAAGCCTTCACTGCTAAGAGAAAGTAGCTAGTTCAGTGGTGCTAATAAGCCATCGTCACTATTACTTCCTTTTATGCAAATAACAAACACCGTCTTCTAACCATTCATCTTTCCAATGTGCTCATGCCCCAAGGAGGCCCAGGGGAGCGGATCCCTGAGACTCAACCCCAGTCCTGAGTAAGCCCCTCACGGTGCTTGCACAGAGCCCGCCGTCACCGCATCTCAGAGTAAGGAGGTGTAAGGTGGAAGTTACACACCTATTTAAAATTTCCAAGGTACCTTGAGGAAAACTGGTTGCAGGAGATTTATGACATGACTGAGTCATCAATCTTTCATTTCTTCCTAAGGAGAAATTAAATCAAATGAAATGTTCAGTCCCCAGTGAGTCCTTTAGTGACTCCAAGGGTCAGGAGGCGGGAGCCTGGCAGGGACGCACCCTTATACGCCTGGGACAGTGACTCAGCTTCGCATCCCGCCTCTGGCGTGCACGTGTAATTGGCCTGCGGAGAGGAATGAACGCTGTGTGTGTGAACACTGATCAGCCAGCCGACGTGTTTTACGTGAGGTTGCCACTGTCTTCTCGAGCAGTTTGGCTTTTTTCTGACATTGTGATCTGGAGCTGCCACTTGAGTTTCATTCTCCAAAATCCCTGAAGGCTGTCATCAGCAGTGACCACATATCTATTTTCACATGGCGCAATCAGCAAATCTAAAACCTCCATTTTATTTGCTTTTCTCATAACAAGCCATCCCAAAACTCTTGCCACAAACTCCTTTTTTGGTCCTCCTTTATCCATTATTTAGATTAATCTTTAAAAAAATATATATGTATATATATATATACACATATATATATATATATATCTTTACTGATTTCAGAAAGAGGAAGGAAGAGGGAGAGAGAGAGAGAATCATCAATGATGAGAGTCATCGATCGGCTGCCTCCTGCACGCCCCCCACTGAGAATCGAGCCCGAAACCCGGGCATGTGCCCCGACCAGGAATTGAACCGTGATCTCCTAGATCCTAGGTCGATGCTCAATCACTGAGCCACGCCTGGCCTGGCATAGATCAATCTTGATATTGAAGCAAGTTTAGATCAGAAATGGAAGAATAAAACAATAATAGGATATTTGTTTCTATGGGAGAGTCATTTGCATTGTGGTCACCTGTTCCATACACAGGAGCTTTTCATCATATGGGCTGTGTTTGGAACATGTTCATATACACCCCGAGTCCATTTACCATATCTCTTAAAATGCTGTTGATCCATGGCCCATGTGGCTCAGTTGGTTGAGAGTTGTCCAATGCACCAAAAGGTCACTGGTTCGATTCCCCGGTCAGGGCACATGCCTGGGTTGTGGGCTTGATCCCTAGTGGGGGTGTGCAGGAGGCAGCCCATCCATGTATCTCTATCATATTGATGGGGTTTTTTTCTCTCTCTCTCCCTTCTTCTCTAAAATCAATAAAAACATTTAAAAGCCCTGGCCGGTGTGGCTCAGTGGTTAGAGTGTCAGCCAGTGCACAGAAGGGTCAAGGGTTCGTTTCCCAGTCAAGGACATGCACCTAGGTGACAGGTTTGATTCCTGACCCCAGTCAGGGTGCATTCGAGAAGCAACAAATTGATGTATCTTTCTCACATCTATGTTTCTGTCTCCCTCCCTTCTACTCTAAAATCAATGGGAAAATATCCTCAGGTGAGAAAAAACAAAACTTCTTGAAAATACTATTGAGCCCAAACTGTGGGAAAAGAAATGGGCTGCTTTGCGGGGAGGGGCACAAACCAGGCCATTTTCGCTCACTGGAATTCTGGCATCGGCGTTTCTGCGGCGGAGATCTACCGCTGGCAGCATTGTCTTTGGCAACAAAGGACAATGGATGGCTGTTCCCTGGCATAAGGCCCACTCCTGGAGCAGTCCAGGAACCAGCTGCTTTGGAGGCAGGTGAAAGGGTTTGACTGACACCTCTTGGCACGCCTTCAGCCTCCATAGACCCGTCCAGGCCTAAATGAAAACTGACGTCACAGGATGCTGCACAGAAGGGTTTTCACTGGTGAGCCAATCAACGCTCAGTTCCAAAATCACAGGAAATGTCACAGAAGAAACTGCTAGTGAGAGGTGAAGGAAAACGCCCAACACGGGGAAAGCTAACAGGGCATTCTGAATGTTTTCTTTCTCCTGCTCCAAATTCAGAGAAGGGTCCCAACCTGCCATCTGAACAATACTGTTTTTCAAATGTTTCTCCCGTGCATTTGGGATTTGGGCAAATCAGACCCGGGTCTCCATTCTCAGAATAAATAGGACTGTTTTTCAGTTTTGTGTATTTTCTGTACTTTAACCTTCCTCTGAAGTTTACTTCTGGACCTCCTTGTGGACATTAGCTTCTAGCATCTCCTGGAGCAGGGGAAAGAGCAGCCAGAGCAGCCAGGGCTGCCAGGGCATTTTGCTAGATTATGAAGACCTGAACCAAGTATATTCTTGTGTTACTCTTTGTCGCCAGCTCCCAATAACAACCACATCAACAACGGCCTCCACCATCCATTGAGCACTGACTCAGCTGTGGCAAGAACTCGACATATGCATGTGAGGTAATCCTCACAGAGAAGAGCCATTACCTACAAGGGGCATCGCCATACGTCCTGTATTCTGGGAGACTCAATCTTTACCATTTTTACACCTCAAATCAGGATGCATTTGACCATCCCACTTGGCTGTTTTTTTCATATTCTGACTTTAAATGTTTATATTTTGAAATCCTCTGTAATGGGGATGATCCTGTCATAGACTCTAGAGTCTATGAAATATGGTATTATTGTTATTTTGCAGATTTCAAAAAATGGTGTATCAGTGAGATGACCTACTCAGTGGCCAAGCTGGAATTAAAATCCATTTCTGTCCAACTCCAAAATTTTTAAATGCAGTATGCTATCTCCATAAATCAGGTTTATTTAACTTTGACATTTTTCTTCTCAGTTTAAAATTTTACTAGGCTGTTACTCCGTTTTCCTGATTATTTGCCTTCACCCTACATAATCTGCCCCAAAACAGGCTCACACCAGACCTGAGCCCATGCACACACAGCCCAGGAAGATTAAAGGGGTCTTCGTAACGTGATTAAGAGGCTCAGTTTCGGCAGCAAGTGGGGCCTGAAACCCCGCCAGCCCCTGCTCCCCACTCCCTGTGAGTGGGCCCGGGGTCCTATCTTCCCTTAGGGCACCTAAGAGCATCTTTTTCTCGTTTGCAGAGAGATGCGCTGTGGGCTTCCAGCAGCCCTGGTAGGATTCTGTGACCTGCTTGGTTCTCAGCTACCCTTTTCAATGGCCTGGAAAATGGAAGGGTCATACTTTCAGGCTGCATACAATCCAGCTGAGTGGGTTTACTGACGCTTCAGAAAACATGAGAGAATTCAAATGTAAACTTAGATGAGGTTTAATAGGAGTGGGTGTAATGAAGTACTTATGCTTAAGTACCAAGCCGGCACAGGGAAGGACTAGAGGAAGCCTGATTAAGGGCAGGCATAGAAGTCACCAGGGACCACAAAACAAAAATGTCACCATCAAGTGAAAACTACTGTATCTCAACAACAGGAAACGCGAAAGTCAAGCCATCCCCCCGTCACTCTGCCCAGCATCTCGGTGCCTACCTCGCATTTCCTCAGTAAGTCTCTACAGCAGGAAGATGGTTCCGAGAAAAGCAGCTAAAGTGATGCTTAAATAGTTGCAAAGTAGCCCTGGCCATGTGGCTCAGTTAGTTGAGCATCCTTCAGGGTACCCGAAAGGTCCGGGTCAGAGCGCATGCCCAGGTCGCAGGTTTGGTCCCCGGGGTCAGGATGCTGCATATGGGAGGCAACTGACCCAAGTTTCTCTTTCTCTTTCTCTCTCCCTCTAAAATCAATTTAAAAAGTATATATTTTTAAAAAGTTACAAAATAGATTTTTGCTCTTTTAAATGATTCACCACATGCTTATTTTTGCTCTGGTTGTGCATTAGAGTGCTTAGTTTGATTTTTTAATTATACTTACCAAAATTTCAATTAATTTGGGCGACATTTGTATTGGTCGGGATGTTTGGCTGTGAGCATAAAGGGGCTTTGTTGTCTCATGTAACCAGAAAGTCCAAGGAGTACAGTTGGCTTCAAAAGCACACTTCTCTCTCTCTCCCTCCCCTCCCCCCCTCCCCTCTCCCCTCCCCATGAACCCTCCCACCTACCCTTGGTTTTTCTCCCCTCCTTCCATCTCTCAGTTCTACTTGGCTAGGTTTTCTGACAGCCTCTCCGCATTCAGTGGCCAGGTGGCCCAGAAACCCCTAAGTTGCATGGTCTGTAGAATCCATGATCCTAGTAGAAGCAATTTTCCCCTCAGTGCTGGCAGGAGCCCCTAAAGGGAGACGCAATTGGCCTGGCCTCGGGCACCTGCCTGTCTCTGGAGCCATCCCTGCGTCCAGGGGAAGGAAACACTCTGCCTGCCTGGGCCCAGAGCCTGTGCCGCTCCTCAGGTAGGGCTTAGCCAGCCTGTGCTTAAATGGAGCAAGATTTTTAAGGAATCCAAGAGGTATCTTTCTCCAAAGGAAGAAAGGCTGGGCAGAAAACCATCATGTTCACTATAGACCTTCCAGAAACTTACCTGTCCCCTGAAATGAGAAATCTGTAAAGGAGATTTCAGTTAGCCAACAGACTAATCTATCCTGGGGAAAAAAGAGAGCTGTGAGTGGGGAGCTTAAAAACTGGTTTCAAGTACAGGTGCTCCTGCTATAATTGAATAAATGCAAAACTACACGCTGAAAGTAACAGGAATTGCAGGGAAATCAAGATTGAAAAGACCTCTGAAAGCCCATGCAACTTTATAACCAACTCTAACAAACCAATTACAATCTAATAAAAGTCATATAAATTTCAAACCGGTTAAATTCCTAATACATAAAGAAACGCTATATAAACAGCAGATTTGTTCTTCCAAAGTGAGGCTATGGCGATAGAAGAGGCAGGAGGAAGGGCTGAGGCGCTGAGTGATGGAAACACGCACAGCCACAGAGAGATGAGAACAGCCCCACAGGGAGGAAGAGCCTGTCTTCTAAGAAGGAGCACTGGCCACACTGGACCAAGATGAGGGATGTGGAGATACCATCTCCACTCTCACCATTTTCAGCAACCACATGTGAGCTGATTCCTGTTAAAGAAACATGGCTTCAGTGATATCAAGTAATCAACAGTGATTACTTGATATCACACAGAGGGGCCAATAACTTGTAGTTCATCTTTAAAGAGACTCAAAAAGGAAGACATAATTTTCAATTGTATTGAAAAAATAGTTGTGTAAAAAGACGCTTTTGCCCCCCCAAAGGGTAATTAAGTGGCTAGAGATTCTAGAATATTTAAAAGCAGGATAGATAGGCATCTTTCTGAGCTGGCTCAGGGCCTCTGGAGGTGAAAAGAGCAAAGGCGATTTCTTAAGGTCCCTTCTGCAACCATTCGGAAGGTTGAAATTCCAAGGCATGTGGTTATCTGAATGACAGCCCATAACCAGTACGACTGATGTCTTCATGGAATTGATTGACTGCATTGCTGTCATCTTGAAAATCGAACAAAACAAAACGAAAAATGAGTGAGCAAGCCGAAAGCTGCAGAGCATGTCAACTGACAATGGGTGATGCTGGTAATTGTCATGTATGAAAGAAGGAGGCAATGATTTAGTTGGAAAGTCAGCACAAAAAGATGGATGGCTGCCTCCCGAGAATCCCGACAGGGTGGTTGTAACTTAGTGAAGGAGCCAGGGTCCGGGATCTGGCCTCGGCTGGCTGGATTCAGAGAGACTGACACGTCAATCAACTCACTATAAACCAGAGAAGCAATTTTTAAATCGCCTCCATGGGGAGGTTCTTTTGTAGACAAGAACTCTTAAACTGCCTCCATCCAGGGCATCTCCTCCCAGGGAACAAAACGGATTAGTTATTGAAAGGTTAGTAAATAGACATGGCCAAGCACAAAAGGAACCAAAACAAAGAGAAGTAAAGTGCTTTGAGAGCTAGATTCTCAAGGTCACGGGGAAGCCTCACCAGGCGTCCGCTGCCCATGGCAGCGAATATCTACAGCAATTACAATGAGCTTTCAGCAGACCAGCCCCATTCTGTGCACAATACCCCTTTCTCCAGAAAAGATAAAATACCGCTTGTATTAGGCTTCTGCGTACTCAACTACAATCGTATCCCACTCCTGCCTCTCAGGATGAACCCCAAGTTGTGTTGACGGTGTTTTGGGTGACATAAAAAATTACTTTTAGTTTGATAATCTTTTGATTATCAGAAATGGAAACCCAGGGAGCAAGCTCCGTCGGGCTTAGGATACGTGTGTGGTGATGACAAGAATCTCATCAAGATGCAATAGTGAGATCTGGGACTCCTCCAAGACGGAATGGGAACCAGAGCCAGCACCTGAGGGGCCATCAGGAACCAGGGCGGCTCCAGAGCCCAGCACTCACCCACGCCCCCCTCGGTGCCTCTTGCTAAATCTGTGCATGTCTGTCCTGCAGCCCCTGGCCCCGCTGACCACAGGCCCTGCTCGCTCAGAATCTGCTCTAGCCCCAGCTATATCCTGAGAGCGCCTTCAAGCATTCTGTCCCCAAGGCTGGCCTGCTAATTATTTGCTTGTTTCTTAGCTCAGTGTTACAAGAAAGAGAACCTGACTAGCCCAATTTCTCTTTTCTAAGCTTTAAAGACAGCAGCTGCTTAAGAATGTGCTGTCTTTGGTCAGAAACCCACCTCTGGCCCAGAAAGCTGTGGCCAGGGAGGAAGAGAGGTCTCGTGTTTCGGAAAGTGGCCACCTACGCAGTAGAGTGTGACAGGGAAGGTTTCCCTTTCCTAAAGCAGATGGGTAGGGCAGGCACAGGGATTGATGTCTTGTATCCTCTTGGTTTTATCTCACAGAGAGTTGTGAGATTTTTGTTGGTTCAGCTCTTATAAGGTGACATCAATTTCTTTATTTCCAGGTTCTCAGGGAAGCGCCTGGCCATTGCCCCTTTATTTTACCAATAATAGTGACTAGTCTTTGTAAAGTGCTTTATAATATGCAGGGTTTTATTTGATTATTTTTGATATCATCAAATCCATTGGTATTTTCTTTTATGACTTTCTTCATTGCTTTTGTACTTATTATGATAACCATAATAATGATGGGTTGGTCGTTGCCTGGTGCCTATTTAATGCTTTCCTAAATTTCCTTACAGTTTTTTTTTTTTTATTCTATTTTTCACACTCCACTTATTTAGAATTTATTGCAGAATATGGCAAAAGCTGAGGTTCTAAGTCGAATCTCTTTCAAAGGACCAATTTTCCCAGCACCTATTTCGTTTAATGAAATGCCTTAAAATAAGATTTCTCCCCTCCTAGGGGAGTCGTTGCAGATTCTGAGAAGGCAGCTGATGCATTCTAATCTCATCATCAGAGTAACGCACATCCTTGATAAGTTTCATGCAAGTATTTCAGAAATAACTTGCTGGAGATACTCTTATCTAAATACCAGAATCTCCCTGCATAGAAGGGCCAGCGTGTATGGAAAGTGGGCAGCGCATGGCTGGGAGAGGCAGGCATGTGTCTGGGGGGGGGGGGCGCCCTCCAGACTGGGAAGGAGGGGGACCATCTGAGCACCGCAGCAGGAGCTGGGCTCACCTTACCCATCTTCCAAGGGAGCATAGTTCAGAGCACGCTGTTTCACTCCCAAGGAGGAAAAGCGTATTGCATCGTCTCACGCTGATGAAAAAGGGGAATGATGACCGCGGCCGAGGTGGGAGAGGGAGGGGGAGCTGTGTCCGCGACGCTGGATGGGGAGAGCTGAAAATAGCAGAGGCTTTGCTGTGTCTACTGCTGACCACCGTGAAAACACTGAGGCGTCCCTTGCTGGAAACCGCGGAAAGCTTTCAGAAACAGAGGCCGCACCAGGGGGCGGGGCCCTCCCCACAGTGGCCGTCGGCTCAGGGTGGAGATGGCCTGGGTTTGGTGCTGGTTTCCTGGGGTAACATGACCCGCGGCCCAGCCCGGCTCCTGGGGCCCAGCCTGTCCCGCAGCTTCCTCTGCCAGCCCGAGAACCCGACGTGCAGCTGCAGGGCCACCCCTCAGGGGAGGGGCTGGAGCCCGCAGAGACACGCCGCCCCTCCTTGGGACCTGGGCTCCCCTCCCCGCAGGTGTCCGTCTGCTGCTGGGCACCCTTTAGAGGGCAGGGTGCTCCGGAGCACCCCAGGCTGCGTCGTCGATCAGCAGCCCAGCCGGGCAGCCTGAGCGGGGAGTAATAGCAGGAGGACCCTGGGCAGCTCCCCCGCAAAGCTGACAGGGTGGCCGGGGTAGGAAGGCGACACAGACCCCGAGTCTGGAATCAGTGTTTGGACACAGTTGGGGTGGCCTGCGTGTCTGGCAAGAAACAGAGAAGCTCTGGGTTAGCGGTCAGGTGTCTAAGGCCGACTTTGGGCCTGCAGGTGTCAAAGAGGCCGGGTCCCCACCGTAGGGATCGTCACGGCTGACTGGTAGAGCAGCTGTCATTCATTGTCCTCTTATTGTACAAGACGAAACGGAGACCTAGGGAAGTTAGTAAGCATCCCCAAGAATTCTGAGCTCATAAGGGCAGAGCCACAAATGCAGCCCAGTTTCTGTTGGGCTCCAAGGTGAAGTCCCTGAAGTGGCAGGAAAACACACAACCCGGCTAAGAAGGGGCACTAGGCCCCTGCGGTACAGGCACCGGGGACTCCCATGTCCTCGCTGAGTTCATGTTGATGATAAAAAGAAGAAATGGGAGCCAGGGAAGGAAGCCTTTCCTCATTTTTACTCCCAAGGAGATAATAAAGGAGGGAGGCAGAGAGCTGGCTGGGAGGCAGACAAGGCTGTCAGTTAAGGAAAGGAAAGCTGCCTCCCTAGGGCCTCCCCTGACCTGGGCTTTCGAAAGTTGTGGCGCTATTGGAGGGTTAGTTTTTGTCTTTTTTAACTGCTCAAGTGATTCACGGGTGTATTTTGCTGTCAAATGTTCAAACACTACATAAATATACATATCAAAATGTAAGATCCCCTCTTCCTCTCCTCTCCCCCAGTACCAACTATGGCCCCTCTCCAGAGGAGAGCAATCACTCTCAACAATTCAGTGCATGTCCTTCCGTCCCCTTCTGTGTGTTCATAGATGGATAGATACATGATTGATTGATTGATGATAGATGATAGATAGTTAGATGATAGATATAGATAGATGATAGATAGATAGGTAGATGATAGATAGATAGATAGATAGATAGATAGATAGATAGATAGATAGATAGATAGATAGATGATACATAGATAGATGATACATAGATGACACATAGATAGATAGGTGATACATAGATAGATGATAGATGGGCAGCAGACATGTAGAAAGATGCCTTGTTTGTTGCATAAATGGGATCCTAATGTACAGGTTATTCTGCACTTTGCTTTTCTAATTTAACAGTGAGAATGGGTCTATCGCTCACCATTTTTAGTGGGGCTCTTTTTAAGTATGAATAAACCATGATTTATTTAATTACTCTGTTGTAACAAATATTTCATTTTTTCCCTAATTTTTCTCTATCACAAACAATTCGAGCATTTTGGGGTACAAATAAGTGTTTCTTAGAGATAGACGCCTAGAAGCAGAGCTGGGGACAACTACAGTGGAAGTATATTTTTAGTTTTCATGCATGCCCCCCAGTTCCCTTCTCAAATGTTTCATTAATTTGTATTCCCACCATTGTGTGACAGCGTTTATTCCTCTGTATCCTTGCTCGTATGAGATAATATCAGTCATTGTAGGTTTTGCCAGTTGGAGAGAGAAAAAAATAGTGTTTCATCGTTGCCCTAATTTGCATTTCCCTGACAGCTGGTGGCTCTGAGTGTCTTACATCCTTTGCCCATTGGTTGGTTGACTTTCTCTTTATGATTTGTAGGAGCTCCTTGTGTCCTCTGGATATTGGGCCTTTGTCTTGGAATATGTAGCAGATGTTGTTCTTCCAGTCTGTCACTTGTTTTAATTTTCTCTTAAGATTTTTAGAAGAACCCTAGGAAAGTTGCTTTTCTCTAATTTTTAAAAATTGCCTAAGATTGAATTGTCTGCTCACTTTTGAAACTGTTCATTGGACGTTCTCAAGGCTACCTCACCATAACACGGCCCCAAGGAAGCTATCCAAGGTAGCCTCGGTCACACTGCACAGATCTCACTAAAACATGTAGGGGTCAAGACTGGGCATGGTGATTCCTGGTCAGTTGTCTTGTAGCGACTATGTGAATAAATGACAGATGTACAGAGATTAAACGTTTTACCGGACCACAAGTCTAATGATTTTACTGCTGAAAATGTGAGTTTTGTAATAAGGTAAAAACTGATTTTATTAATTTAATCTTTATTGAAGACATCTTTAATGATGCCTGAATTTTTTAAAATTTTTATTGTGTTTTGCAAAACAACTTATTAACACGTGTTGAGATGATGTTGAAGTCTAGAAAACCTCCTAGTAAATCACTGGAATGTAACAGTACCTAGCAACTCATTAGCAAATACTAGGGTCCTTTAGGGTATTCCCTTGTGTTGGAAGATGCCTATAGTCATTAAGGAATGACTACAGAAATGGGTAATGTACCAAGTAAGTTTAATAGACAAGGAACATCAAAAACAAAGTTTATTGATTGTCTGTGCCAATAATCTAAAGCAGGTTGATGTTTGAAGGTTATTAAACAATGTATTCCTGCAGAAGTAAATAGCACAATCTTGTTAAAAATAAAAAAATATGTCATGAAGAGGAATCATGAGAATTTAGCTTCACCGGACCCCAGTGAGATGAGCAAAACAAAGCCTTTATTAACTCCCAAAGCAGAGGTGGAATCACATGCAAAAAGAGCTCAAACACCTGGGAGGCCAGATACCATATCCTCAGGGGCAGAGCTGAATGGGGGAAGCCTTTGCCCTAAAGCCACTAACTAGGGTGTGGTGGTGACTCCCTGGCGGTCTCAAGAAGACATTAGCGGCAGTACCTTTCTGCTACTGTCCCTGGAAGGAGAGGACAGATTGCAGAGCAAGTTCAAAGTCAGCTTGACTCAAAGTGCTACCAAAGCCACAAAGCTGTTCAAGTGCTAAACATTCCAAGGATTCGGATTCCAAAGAAGAGAAAGCCCCTGAACAGAAGGGTTTGGTGGTGAGGGAAACAGCAGATTTGGCAATAATCTGCCAAATAGGAAGTTGGCCACCTTTAAATTAGAATTCTGGGTAAAAAGTAGTAAGGTTTGCATTACAAAGATTAATATCCCCGCACCCCCACTCAGAAACCTCTGAGGCCCACTCATTGCCAAACAAAAATGTTCATGCCCCATAATCCAGCATTCAAAACTCTTTCTCCATGTCCATATAATTATATTAACATTCATATACTTATATGGGAGATTGGGTGGCTTGTCTTAAAAAAGAGAGAGAGATGAAAACAATATTATGTATATTTCTGTGCATCTGCTTTGCAGTGCATCCAAGATTTCATGTATATCCCTGCAAATCAACTGGTGTGACTACATTTCATTTTTTTAAAAGCTCCATGATATTCTACAGAATACTTTTGTCACAATATTTTCCAGTAGATAGGTATTTGCTTTATTTCCATTTTTCTGCCATGTAAAACATGCTGCAATAAACACCCATGCACGTGTATTTTTATATACTGATGCTGTTACTTCTGTGGAAACTTTTTCTGTAAAGGACCAGATAGTAAATATTTTAGGCTTTGTGGGCTTTATGTGGTCTTAGTTGCATATTCTTCTTCTTCTTTTTACAACCCTATAAAAATGTAAAAACCATTCTTAGCTCGCAGTCCAAAGCCATACAAAAACAGACCACAGGACAGAATGGCCTGCCAGCCCCAATTTGCCCGTCCTTGGAACAGACCTAGGAGTAGGATTTCTTCCTAAGTGTATTATAATTTTTGCCGCTTTTGTGAATGGAATATTTTTCTATTTCCTGAGATAGGAAAAAAAAAAATCTATTTTTAAAAATATTTTCCTTGTACCCAGTTATCTTACCAACTTCTCTTTTAAATTTCATGGTCTTTTTCTTGCTGTAGTTTCTTGAGTTTTCTAGAAATGCAATTATATTCATCACAAAAGAAAAATCTTTTTCTAGTATTTACGCTTAGTATTTTTTTTTCTTGCCCTATTCTACTCATTAGAGCCTCTGATTCACTATGAGCTCATATTAGTAACAGCCTCTCCTTTCCTGTTCCTGGATTTAATGAAAATGGCTTAAGATTACATAGCATAAAATGACGGGAGACATCATATGAGCGTGATCAGTGCTGCCATGCATCACCCAAGTCCAGGCTGTGTAACTTCTGTCGTGTGAATTTGACGTGGGGTGGCTCTCCAGTGCTCTGGAGGCAGGAGAGGTGATGGAGAGACTCGGTGTTTGAGAGCTGGCCTGCTGGGTAGGAGCGCACAGGTACAAGTGTCTGAGTTTGGGTGAGGAATTGAGTACAGTACAAATAGAATCAGATCATGAGCCGGGTGAAGAAGAGAGACTGAGTCTGCCTAAACAAAGAGAAAGGGAAATAAAGCAGATATTATGGATATTTGTTTTTCAGTCCTAACTGCGACAATGGCTAGTGAGATGGACATATTCTTGTTTAAAAACAAAAAACTATGAGCTTCCAGTTCTGAACAAAGTGGAATGATCACACTCCATCCTGTCTCTCCTACTGAAAACAACTATAAACACGTGGAGTGGCATCTGAGAACCCAACTGGCAGCAGGCAGTTTCGGGAAGGAGACCAGATTTAAAGTACTATCTGGTTAGCGCCCTCAAAAAATCTTCCGGCGGCGGTGACAAGCAGCAGCCGCCAAATGGAAGTCGAGAATGATGGAGGAGAGTCCTCCGTCCTAACCAGAGGAGCTGTGGTACCAAAAACATGGGAAGACTCCCCATTGCTTTTCCTCTCTCTGTCCTTCCACCACGTGGTCCCAGATGCAGACACAGTGTTGGCAACTGCATGGCAGAATTGAGGGGTCCAGGGGTGGGGCCTTAGGAAGTCGTAATGTGCCAGGTAGATCACAGAGGGGAAGGAAATCAAGACAATGTTCCATAAAGTTGTTTATATAAGCTTCTGTGCTCACTTTCAAAATGAGCATGTTCAGATCTAAAGAGCAAACCTGCTACAGGTAGCCTATCACCCAGATCCCATGCTGGCCACTGGACAGCACATATGCGGGACGAGTTTGAAAAGCACTGCAAAGTGTTTGAAACAGAGCTGACATTGGAACCCCAGCCCAAAGTAGGCTTATTGGAATTTGTGACGTGAACCTAATCAGATTGACTGTCTGCTGAAACAAACAAATCAAAATCAGTAGTCTGAGAATTTAAACAAGACCCTGAAAATATTCAGGATGTGATCCAAAAGTACGTGGCATAAGAAGAACCAAGAAAATCTCAACTCACAAGTGAAAAGACAGTCAATAGATTCCAACCCCTACCTGACACAGTGTTAGAATCATCAGACAAAGACAAAGCAGCTCCTAAAACCATGCTTCAAGAATTAAGGAAAACCCTCTTGAAATAAACTTGAAAGGTAGACGGTCTCCGGAAAAATATCGAAAATATGAAGAAAAACCAAACGGAAAATTAAAGCCGAAAAATAAAATAGCAAATGGACTCAAGAGAAGAGTGGGCATGACAGAGGCAAGAGTTAGTGAACTTAAAGGGAGATCGATAGAAAGTATCTCATCTGAACAACAAAGGGAAAATGCTTTTAAAAATCAACATGTCAGTTGACTGTGATGTGAGAGTAGAATCCAAGGTAGATTTAGTAGATGGTGGGGACTGAAGCCAAAAGTGATGTGTTGTAGATTGTGTGGGATTTGAAGAAGCAGAGAAGAGAGTTTAAAATTAAGGGAAAGAAGAAAACGGGCTGGCATCTCAAGGGGAAGGGCAAATCGAAGAACTGATTTGTGATAGAGACGTTCGCAGGTCTAGCTCAAGTTTTCCCAGACCACTGGGACAGATCTGGGGACGTTTCATCAGAGATAATTATCTATAATACAGTTTCCCCTTCTATGGTCAACTCAGCAAAATCTATGGGCTTCTTAAACGAGCCTCAGGCGATACACCAGTTTCTGTCCCTCGTTAGACTATTTGCCTATGTTTCATTCTCTCTCCACACAGCAATATTTCATCAAGCTCCCCCAGGCCAGGTACCTCTCCCTAACTTCCCAAATGACTGCACAGAGCGAGTTAAACAACAGGCTGAGGGGCCCCAGCTAAGGAGGGTGCATCGTTTGGATTGTCCTAGGATAAGTCCTTGAAATGGCTTGAATCCCTCGTGCCCCAGGTGGTGTCCACCTCTGCCAGGGTTGATCCAAGTGGCATTTACCATCATAGCAACATGCCATCACCTTTCCACTGCACCAAGGGAAAGCTGATCTTCATGAGAAAGAATTAAGGAGCTTCTGACGTTAGAGCTTCATTTCCAAGGCGTCACCCCAAAAAGGGAAACTGAGGCAGCAAGAGAGAGTAGCTCACCTCAGCATGTAGAACATTAGCCGGGGTCTGGGCAATCTGGTTTCTATTAAAATATGGTCAGTAGAAAACTAGAAGCTACTACAGTCATTCCCATCCGCTGGACCAATAAACCTGGCTCCCAAAATGCCAGCCAGGCCCATACGAAATCAGTCAGTGGGCTGGCTGGAATATTCCGTTTCCTCTGCCTCTCTCTTTGCTCACTTGGTTGCCAGAGAATCAGCGGTGTTGTAAGAGACTATATTAACTGAGGAGATGGAAATCTTTCTCAAACAAGGAGCTGAGGAATGAGAAATAAAGGATAGAGCCAATGCTCAGGGCCCCGCTCACACTTTTTCCTCTCCACGCTGTGCGCTCGAGGGCCACTCCATCTGCGAGCACCTTCGGCTCGTCCCCAGGGCCTTCAGCCACCGAGCGACGCGCCGGGGGCAGTGCTAGGGAATCAGTGCCCTCCAGGAGGCCTCAGCCAACCACTGTTGGAAATTGCTGTACACACACCCACCTCGCTCACCCCCAGGAGGGCAACTCGGATGTATGTGTCCTGCACTGTCCCCCAGAGGTCCCCAGTGGGATTGAGTTCCACTGGGGCTGTGACAACCCCCCCCCCTCGTTTACTGGCTGTCTTCCCTCCCTGTCTCACTCTCCCACTTTTTTATCCGTTTGTCCAAGGATCACTTCTCAAAGGAACCACTTGCCCTGGGGTCTGCTCCTTGGAGAAACCACACTGAGAAAGGCAGAGGGTCACTGTAGCTCAGGCGGTGAAGAGGAGACGGGGCCGGGCCTGGATGATTCAGGCAGGAGCCGAGAGAACTAAAGTAAGTTGAGAACCCGCAGGAAGGCCTCTGGCCCCTTGGACAGCTTCCTAGGAGTTGCTGTCCATGCTGATAATGTCACACTGTTAGGAATTCAGGATGCTGTGTTTGCCATCCAGATAATTAGTTGTCCTTTTCTTGCTGTTTATGCAAGATCTTAGCTCACCCGTCATTCATCCATTGAATTAACATAGTTGGTGATTTCCTAAGATTCAGGTAAAAACCACCAATTCCACTAACCGCCTCCTCGCTGCTAAAATAACAACCCACAAAGGTTCATTGGCATTAGTTTGCTGACACGTAATCTGTGGAAAACAGATTTCCGCAATTCTGTGGTACAGAAAATCATTACCTCAAGCAGATTGTCTCCAGCAGACAATATCCTAAGGCCCAGAGCGGGTTCTCTCCAGAAACTGCATGTCACACATCCTCACTCGTCACTGGTATTGACTTGGAAAATATTATAAATATTCATCACCATGAAGTAGGAGTCAGATCTGTTTCCAGTGGCAGGTCAGCATCGAAATCCTTTTAAACAAACCTGCATGGATTCCTAAACTGCTCCCCATGGCCCTGTTCCCCCTCCCAAGCAGGAGTTGTTTCCAGTCGAGGCCTTTCGAAATCGGGAACAGTGCTCGGATTCCTGTGTTCATTCCTTGGCCACTTCTTGGGCCCCCGGTGCTGACCGAATCTAGATCAGGTATGTTTACTCTGGACCCCACGAGGCCGGGCCAGTGTGGCCAGCACAGAGCTGTCTGCAAAACATTAGCTTTGGATATTTTTAAGAAGGGGGAAAAGAACACACTTAACCAGATTTTATTTCTTCAGCAGTTTGTGAGTCCGGGTTGGCATCGGTCAGGAGTGTAACCGTCCAGGCGTGTCTGAAGGAATGCTATCCGGCTCCAGTTTGCTTGGCCTTCTCCCCCCACCCCACCCCCCCCCCGGGGTAGGAACAGCACAGGGGAAACTGCTCCCATTGAGTCTCAGCAGCCTTGCTAAAAATGAGTCCACTTGTCTCAAAACTAGTCCCCAGCCTGCTCCTGAGACGGTCTCCAAGGACTGCCTCCAACTCCCTGTTGTATGCACCTGGGACCCTCCCCTGCCGTCCTCACCTTCCTCTGTGCTGCTTTTCGCCAGTCTCACTGTCCTCTGATGGTGGCACTGCTGGTGGCCGCCGCTGAGCTTCAAGCCCTGCTTCCCTGGCTACTGCATCCAACCTGCCAGGCCGACTTTCACAAGACTTGTCCAGAGGCTTAGGGCTGATGGAAATGCTCCTGGGAAAGTAGCTAAGAACTACTCTGGATGCGGAGCTCTTGAAGGGCCCTGATCCAGTGGCTCTGGGGCGTCCTTCTTGGTGGCCTCCTAGTCCCCTCAGCCAGGCCCTCCAAGCAGCAACCTGCTTTGGCCTCCAGGCCCAACTGCCTCTTTACATAGTCACTCCCTCCAGGCCATTGTCTGGACCCACAGCCCTGCCAAATAGTTCAGACCACTTTGTTTTTCCAAACTCTGTGCTATTCAGTCTCAACTGACTCAAGCAAGTCACTAATCCAAGTGGGCTGCACTCAGTGACGACCAGCTCCTTATGTTATCTTTCACCAAATACCATGTTTCTCAATGGGGGCACCACTGACCTGTTGGGAAGGGCCATTCTTAATTGTGCAGGACCGGGCCCAGTCCCCTGAGCACCAGTAGTGCTTTCCCCCTGCTATTATGAGCATGATTCAGTGCCTGAGTGAGAACCTCCCTTCACGTGCAAGGTGAGGACAAGATTAAGGCTTGCACGTCCATCTCACCATGGTCTGTCCTCTGCTCCCACAGTACTAGAGCAAGTGCTTGGCAAGAACACCCCCCCACAACCTCTGTGTTAGTCATGGTCCTCCAGAGAAACAGGACCCATAGGATGTGCGTATATACAGGGTGTCCCAAAAAAATGTATACACAGCTGATAGCTCAACTTTGAAAATGAAATGTATTTTAATAAACACTGCCTCTGTAATTATTCAAAGTGTGTGTATACATTTGTGGGGGGACACCCTATATATGTGGAGACAGAGGCAGAGAGAGGATTTGTTTTGAGGAATTCCCTCATGTGATTGTGGAGGTTGGCAAGTCTGAATTCTGCGGGACAAGTCTGCAAGCTGGAGGCCCAGGGAAGAGCTGACGCTGTAGCTCAAGTCCCAAGGCAGTCTGGAGTTTCTTGTTCCTCGGGGGATCTCGGTCTTTTTTCTCTCAGGTCTTCATCTGGTTGGATGAGGGCCATCAACATTATGGAGGGTGGCCTGCTTTACTCAAAGCCTACTGATGTAAATGGTACTCACATCTAAAAGCAGCATCTAAACTGGTGTTTGGCCAAACATCTGGACACCATACCTCAGCCAGGTTGACTCATAAAATTAACCACCACACTGTCTGAGCACAAACACTACTTTGTTAGGCATAGGACAATCTACATGCAGATTTCGAGGGGGAAAAATTCTCTAGCTGTGTAGGAACATAGTTCTGCTACAGAAATGCCCAATCTGTGTTTCTGAACCCAGAACACCTAACTCTTAGCCTAAAGTGCCTGCATTTGGGTGTTTTTCATTCCTGAAGAACCGTCGAGCTTAACCTTTCATGTACAGGCCTTCTAAATGATTAGAATATCTCAGAGCTGTGCTTGCCTCGAAGACAATATCCAGGCTCTCCCATAGAAGGCAGAAGTGGCTCCCAATTCTGAAACTTTTAATCTTTCTGAGTTCAAAGAATGTGATGGTCTGCTGTCCTCCTGGCACCTGTCAGACCCGGAGCAGCTGGTGACCAGTGCAGCCCATGAGCCAAAAGGAGCAGCTTTCTCTAAAATGAGAATTCTCAACACTTTCTGTGCCCTGGGACATCACTGTCATGTTTTGTAATTCACAGAGTATTGTACAGTTGTCCATCCGTCCCCAGTCACGGGGGACCTGAACATCCCTGAGATAGAAAAATGCCATAATTAAGAATTAAGACTTTATGTGAAAAAAAGCAAAGATTGGGTTTGCAAGTAAATCTGTGAAAGACCCTACAAATATTTTTATATTCACCAAAACAAAACACTTAAGAACATATAATAACATCTAATTCATCTTCCATTTGTGGTGGGTTCTATATACAGGGTAACCCAAAAAGCTGTATACACACTTAATTGCTGGTAGCTAAACTGATGTTTCTTCTTTTCAGATTTAACCCATTGAAATTAATAACTATTCAAAATGTGTACACATTTTGGGGCAGGACACCCTATATTTAACTTCCATTTGCTATTCCATATACAGTGAAAACTTTTCAGGATCTCTCTCCCCTAGAGTTTCAGTGTGAAGCTTGGAAATTATTTTTATCTTTGCACATCATGGCAATCCCTTCTCTATGTCTGTGTCTGTGTCTGTGTTTCTTCTCTGAGTGTTTACTGCCTTCCTGATGTTATCACCTGGACTTGTTGCCTCAGAGACACAGCACCAAAACCTGTGCGGTCAGTCAGCCCCGGTCACACAGGCTCTGGTCCCCGCTCCGGGCTCCCACCCCTGCCCCCTGATGAGTGGAGAGGTGCGGTTCTTGGGCTGTGTACTTGCACCCTCAGCTCCCTCATCTCTCCCAAAGCTTCATCGCAAAACCTCCCCTCTGGTTTTGCTATCTGCTGTGCCTCCACTTACCCCACAATGACCAGCTTCCACCCCCTGGGCCTGAAGCCTGTACAGAAACGGAGCTGCGTGCACCGCATTTCACGTGGGCAGAAGTCAAGCTCAGGGAGGGGACACAGTTCTCTCTGAAAAGTGCCGTCCCTGAAACGTCGTCTGCGACGGTCAGCAGCCCGTCCCCGCCCCTCCTGCTTCCCCTCCTCTGTGATGATGTTCGGCCACCACAGAAACAGGAGAAAGCGCTCTGGTGCTATTTTCTGGAAGAAAAACGAAAGATGAGGGTAGGAGTCATCCCCGGCTCTGAAAACAGGACTATTGCTACCAACATCTCAAGCAAGCTTATTAAAAAGTCACTTCCTTTCAATCATATTTGACCATGTAAAGAAACATGAAAGACCCGGTTACTCACGAGAGTAGCGGTGAGTTTGAGGGTGAGGGATCAGAAAGCCAGGGGTTCAGTGTGGGGTCCGCATTAGTGAAGGTTGGGGTTGGGGTCAGGGACTGCAGGGAGGCCGACGCTTTGCTTTGGGAAGCCCTGTGTTGTGACTATTGCACGGACATGTGACTGTCCCCACGGGGGGATAGAGGCACCTCAGTTTAGTCCACTGGGCCCAAGATAACTTGTTAAGGCCTCGCAGATGCTTTCAGAGAAGAGAACAGGGGGAAATGCCAGTGTCGTATTGTATTTGATCTTAGTGGAGGCCTTAGGAACAATTGCAGTGGGCTTGCGTTCCTCCGTCCTTCCCGCAGTATTATCTGTATCCAAGCCCCCTCGGGGTAATTACTCTCACTGCCGCCACCAGTACCACCCCACCTACTGTGCGCCTGCGATGTGCCAGGCACCATGCTGGGTGCTTCAGGTACGTTTCCTCTAATTCTTGCAGCAGCCTTGCCATGAAGGTGTTATGATCCCACTAAAAACATAAATGAAGCCCAAAGGGACTAAGTAGCCCAAGGTCACGGGTAGTAAGTGGCACCTGCTCCCAAAGCCCATGTTCTTTCACTGTTCCAGGCCCGGGATTCCCTCCGCTACTTCTCCTGCCATTTTCCGCGGCCCCTCCTCCCCGGCGAGCCTTCCCCACAGTTCCGTGGGCCCTGAAGGCCAGACACCCTTCCCTGGCTTCCCGCCTCCACCGTGATTCCTCAGGGTCCCCACTGGCTCCTCCCCTGGGACTCAGCAGCCTTTGGCTTCCCCAGATCATCCCCCGAGTTGCACTAATGTACCCCAGCCCCCGGCTGCCACCCCGCAGCAGGTGACTGACCGCAGAGACAGAGCTCAGGAGCCCGCGTGGAGGGCCTGGCCCACTGCACCCCAGAGAAGCAGCAAGTCGACGCAGCACATGAAGAGTGACTTTTGAACCTGAAAGCTGAAACCTTTGCCATTGGATTTCACCTCCCGCTTGTAACCTCAGTGACATGTTTCTCCTGGTCTCCAGCCTCCGCAGCTGGAGACCAGCTCCCACATCAAGAAGCACAGGCTCTGTTATTCACAGGCCGCCGGCAGCTTGCCCGGGGTGAGCCCGAGCCGGGCCGAGCTGCTTTCTGCTGCCTTTTTTAAGCACTAGCTGATTTAAATTAAGTGAACAGAATCAAGCTTGATCTTGCAGTATGAGAGTTTATTGTTTATATCAAAGAGCCATGTAAAACCCACTGTTTGCATGTTTTAATCCATCTAAAAACTGTATCTATTGCCAGATCAAACATCTTCGTGCTCGGGGGTTAGTTCACACCCTTAAGTGAACCCCGCCCTCCACCTCCACAGTCAGTAAGGGGCCCGTACAAACCAGCCTCCATGAGAGGGGGCGTTGGGAAGAGGTGGAGTGGACCTGCCCCACCCTCACTGGCACCCCTGGGAGTGTCCCCTGTGCCACCTCTGGGGCTGCAGGGATGAAAGTCCAAGGCCCTCCCCTCACCCCAGAGAGCCACAGCTGCAAATGGAAGGAGAGACTGCGACCTGCAGCTACTCCTCCAGGGCAGGGCTTGGAAGCTGGTTGTTCCCTCTGTCGCTGAGATAAGAACATCCGAGCATCTAAAGTAGCATATTTTGGATGGGTGCCAACACAACCGGGAGCCCGCAGCTCCCCAAGGTGTTTAGTATTTAGCAATGCATGCTGGTTGCTGAGCTGAAATTTTCCCCATGCTTACCTACTTGCACATTTGTTGAGCTTTTAACAAATGAGCTTATTTACTTAATTCTCTGAGCATGTTTATGGAATATTATCACATACTGGAATAGTGGTATTAATAAGCTCCTTAGCTTAATTAAGCGTAGACAGAGCCAAATGCCTAAGCTTCAGACAGAGTGCACTAATCTTGTATGATTATGATGATTACTGGGGTAGCCGGAATGAAAATCCCATAGGAAAAGAAACCCGGTCTCCCAGACACGGTATAATTTCCTCATTTTTTACAAATGAGACCATCATGTCCTGTCCCCATGATAAGAGGGGAGCTGCCTTGAATGCCCAGACTGCTGTCTGCTGTTGCCATCCTGAGTTGAAACTCTCATCAGTTACGAGGCACACCCTCTGCAGGAGGGGGTCAAGGTGATGGGCCCTCTTGGGAAACCCCCGGAGTGGGGAGGGGAGGAATCAAGTCAAGTTACAGTGTTTTTCTTGAGATTATTATTTTTAAGCATGAACTGCCTTTTCCTCTCTCTGTGAGTTAATAATGTTACCAAATATAATGTTCGGCATACTGGATGAAAGGAGAATCCTGAATTCTGGACAGTGGAAGTGTCATTTTGGTGTAAGAAGGCTTAAAAATATTTGCCCTGCATTTAGACCACTCCTGGCTTGTCGTTCCTGCCTCATCACTGAGCCTTTCTCCTTGGGAAACCCAGGGAAGGACCTGTTCTCTGCCCCAGGGAGGGTGAAGGCTTCTCAGAGGCTCCCCCAGGCCCAGGCCAACGGCTCGCTGCTGCTGTGCTGGGCTCCCTCCGACTAGCGCCCTCCCCTCGCCCCCCCTTAATCAGCAGGCTCCTGGGCAGCGACCGAGCTCCCACAAATAAGCCGAAACTCTCCTCGCTGCCCAGCCCCGTCTCTCAGACTCCAGCTGACATGACAGACAACGTCACACGTGTGGCAGGTGCCCCAGCACAGTTTTCAGCACACTGTATAATACCGCGTTTCCCTTTCTTAGTTTTTTATTTCTTTTTATCAATATATACAAATGTACTTTTACATAAACCATGAATCAGACACACTTACTAAAGTACAATTTTTTCTCACCTTACTTGGCTCAGCCCCTTCTACCCAGTTCACCTTCCACCGTCAGGTAACCCGTCGTAACAGCTCTGTGGCTCTCCATCCCTGTCACCTCCACGCTCCTACGATCATGTCCATGTGCACACGTGCACGCGCGCACACACACACACACACATACACACACACACACACACACACACAGGCCCGTGAAGGCTCTTGCCATTGTTTGTTTGACCAAGGACAGGATCACTTACACTCTTTTCCTGCTCTGCTGAATTGTTGAAATTTTGGCATTCTCTGCCAACAACTCTCCCCCTCCCCCCCCATCTTTTCTCTGAAACTCTGTCTATTTGGCCTTTATAGGACGTATTTTTCTTTTTCTTGAGTTAAAAAGTAGCTATAACATGTCCGTAGTTATTCCAAATGCATCCTCCCTCCACCCACCTCCAGGGCTGTAGCCTGTGCTAGTTGTTGAGAGTATTCCAGATGTTTCCTTTTTTCCCCACTGCCCCCTCCACGAGGTTCCCCCCCCCCAGGCCGGCTCCACCCTATTGTCTGTGTGCGTGGGTTATGCCTATGTGCGTGTAAGCTCCTCGGTTCATCTCGTCCTGCCCTCCCTCCCCCTTCCCTCGGAGATCCCTCAGTCTGTCCCGTGCTTCCACGTCTCTGGTTCCATTTCATTCGTCGGTTTATTTTGTTCATTAGATTCCGCATACAAGTGAGATCCTGCGACATTTGTCTTTCTCTGACTGGCTTTTTTCACTTAGCACAATAATCTCCAGAGTTTTTACAGTCAATAGTTAAATATTTTTATTTAAATATTGTCTTTGTTTTTATGGTCATCATAGTTTCTTATATCCTACATAGTTCTGTTTATTTTTCTTCTTACTGATCACAATAAGAATTTTTACACTTCCATAGTTTCTATGCCAGGCACCCTTCTGGGCACTTTGCATACGTGACCTAATGCAGCCCTCATAGCACATACTGTGATTGTCCCTGCTTGTGACGTGCCGACCCAGGCCGAGTCAGTGGCTCGGCTGGGGTGCAGACCAGGGGCCTCTCAGTTGGGTTCTCCTTGGGGCCGGGCCTTCTGTGGGTGGCACGTGCTCGCAGTCCCCCTCGCACAGAGAACGCCTTCACTGTGCCCTCACCTATGAATGGCAGTTTGACTGCCTGTAAAATTCAAGTAGATGTTATTTCCCTCCGTTGTCTCCTGGCACCTGTTGTCACTGAGGGGGGGCCCATCGTCTGAGTGGTCCCGGGGCACCCCTGGGAGCTGGTGGCAGCGGCTCTTCCTCCCTGAAGCTCTGCGGTTTCACGAGGACACGTCGGGGGCGGGTGCGTTTATATTCACCCTGCTCAGTCCTCAGGGTGCACAGTCAGCTGGGGGCTTATGTCTTTCTTCAGTTCTGGGAACTCTCAACTGCTGTCTCCTCAAATATCGCTCTTCCCCGTCGCCCTCTGGCTTCTTCCAGAGCGCACGTTAGACGGATGTGAAGCCTTCGGTCTCTGCGGCTTTGACGGCTCTTCCCCGTTTTTCTCTCTCCTGCTTTCCGCACCGCGTTCGGGTGCGTTTCCCTGTACTGTCTCCCAGTGCACTGGTGTGCCTGTGAAAATGTGTCAAGTCTGTGCTTTACACCTAAATTCCTCCCATTGCTTCTTTGTTTCAATAGCTCTAATTTTTATTTCAAAATTTTTTTCCTATTCACTTATTTTATTTATACCTATTTGTTGCATAATTTCTTAATCCTTTTAAAGAAAAACTACACTTTCGTTCATGTCTGAGTATTCTCAACACCCTTCCCTCAGCGTCTGTCTCGGAGGTACAGACTGGCCCCGTGGCTACGGGGGGCAGCCCCGCAAATCAGGTACAAGGCTGCTGAGACCCAGCAGGGAGGTTTCCGCCCGGCCAGCTCAGGCCCCACGCTCACGGGTGGTCACCACAGTGTCGCCTGGTTAGTGGGAGGGGGAGGCAATCCAGCTGTCCGAGCCTCAGGAGGGGGAAATAAAATGTTGGGGTACACACTGTGGGTGTATGCGGTGGGTAGAAACTGAGAAAATGAGTAGATGTTAAAAACTGTGAGAATACATTCAATGAACGTATGTTATCCAGGAATTAGGCTGCCTGCCCCTTGGAGGAAAGGGGAGTAGGGGTGGGATGGGCTGAGCCCGGGCATTGAAGCGCACACAGGCCCGCGCCCAGCCCGCTGAGGACCTGCCGCACCCTCCGCGTGTCTGCGTCAGTACATGTCTTGATCTGCCTGCTCAGGAAATTACTTTCATCTGTAATGAATTCATGTTCCAGGTATTGATTTTGCTATCTTTTTTTGGCATTAGATTTCTCCGTACATTTTGGCATTGTGATGGGCAGGCTCCTTTTTAATGAAACACATTTTATTTCTTTGTCTTTCCCTCTGTCCCTCTGTGCCTGACAGACACCCGGGCCCCCCGTCTGGAAGCAGCTGTAATACGGTGATCTGGAAGGATGCTCCACGGCGGCACTGGGCTGTGGTCGGCCTGGTCATAGTCACTGGGCAGCCTGGTCTACGATCTGGGGGGGCTGACTGTGTGCCTCTCTTCCCCCTTGGGTGCCACGGGATGTGAACCACAGCCCCAAGCAACATCTGGCGACACTTTTTTTCTTCTCAGTCCCCTTTCACTCACACGTCGGGCAACAGGGGTCTCACCCCAACCTGCAGCTTCCGGCTCCGGGGCAGGCGCTCGTCCCCCGTCTTGCCTGGTGCACTTTTGGTCTCCCTCCCTGGACCCAGAGCCCTGCAAGCTGAGGCTTGGGCTCCACGTGCCATTTTGCATTTCTGTCTCATGTCTGGTCTTCAGAAACATGTCATCTAATCCAGCAACGTTTTCTTCATCGTCTCTCCTTTTTTAAATTTTTATCCACTCCTGCTATGGCGGGAAGAGGTGGTTCCTACCTCAATACATATTCAAATGATACAGACAAGGTTTAGATAAAACCTGATGAAATATAGAGTAACAGGGAAGAGAGGCTTCAAAGGGTTTACACAGTCCTGCTTGTTGGAAATTCATCTAAAGATTACACATTCAATTTATGCCAAGCCCATCAATTTTACAAAGAGCCCTACAAACAGCCTTTAGAGAATCTAACTTTTTAGTGATCACCTTCTATGTTAGTACAAAGAAACTGGCTTCCCACGTCACGGCCAAAATCAACACCCTAATTTGGGACCACTAACCAGACCTTCCCTTTCAAAAGGGCCCCTCAGACAGGAAACATACTCCGTGTACTCTCCCCTCACCCCAATTCTGCTACCGATGTTTATTCTAAGTCAGTTTTACTGGGATATACAGCAGTAGAGTGGAACAGAAGAACAGATTTGGCCAGAGCCTTTCTAGTGATTAGAACCCTGGTCTCAGTATAAGTAGAACTGGGTCTCCCCCCAGCCTACTCCTCCATCCAAGCCCTCCCTTCCAACCCCTGCCCCAAACCCATGTGTGCCTGGCCCTCTCCACCCATTGCCCAGCAGTCTTCTTTGCTGAAATGCCTCTCCCGAGCTCACCTTAACATCTCTGCTCTTTTGGCATCTACGAAAGCCTCACCTATAGTGACGACATCTTTCCTAATATAGCTAACCCACCCTTCCCCCCTCTGCACTCAGCTGCACCACTGATTTCACATTTAGCCACAGGGCCTGTCATCTTACATACATAACACCCTGTCGGTGTCTGAAAGCGCCCTAATACCTATGACCCGTGAGGTGTACCATGTGCTGGCATGTTAGCCCTTGAGTCTTTGAGGATCGTGGGATACAATAAGGCAGATGTTATCACAGTTACGTTATATTCTCATTTTTCAAATGGTAGCATTGAGGCATAGAGATGTTAAGTAACCCGCCCAACTAGGAGGTAGCAGAACTGGGATTTGAACTGAACTTGGTCTCTCAGCACATCTGTAATTACTTCCTACCGTAACCAAAATCGCACGGAGGTTGGCTCCATCTCAAGTCCAATTCCGAGTGATTGGTTATAGCTGCCCCGAAGTGCTGTGTTAAAAAGCCAAACCCAGGCTCAGCAGGAAAGGGAACCCTCCAGATGAAGGAGCAATGTCAGCCACGGGCCCAGCTTTAAAAGGGGGAGCACGCGGCCACCTGTCTGCCTTCCCCTGTAGCGTGAGAACTTTCTCGAGCTGGGAGAGCAGCGACCCCCAGGCCGCACGTTCCACAGCGCTTAGAACATGGAGCTTAACATACAGCGCGTGAGGGTCGATGTTTACTGCTCGTAGCTGCGTCTGCACCCTCGATAAGGCGCCCCATCAGAGGCACTGCTCCAGCGGCCGCAACAGCCCCACGAGGGGGGTCGTAAGCGAACAGCTCTGCTCTGGACCAGCTGAGCAGCTTCGCTAGGTGACTGATTCCAAACTAACATGCATGCAAAATAAAACGTGAAGCTTATGGAAAACTGTTTGATCCAGAAGGCTGACTATCAATGTAAAAAATAAGTGTCGCTTCTGCATGGTGACAATACTTTTCATATGCACTACATGGTACAGAGAAACCGTAGACTGTGCAGAGCGCACACTCTGCACCTGGTTTACTCCTAAGGCCGTGCATCTCCTCTGGGGACCCCCATCAGATGTGATAATATCTGCTTCACTGTATCTCAAGATTCTTGGGAGAATCAAGGGCTAAGGGATCAGTATAGATGATCCCTTACCCCACTACCTGCTGCAGCCACCCCTGTTCTGTCAGTTAATAAATGAGAATGAGAGAGATGTTTCTGACAGGTGCTATTGTCAATTCCTGGAGACAAAATTACTAATTACCCTTCTCCTACAAGCCAGCTCTCCTCCCCTCCCCAGCTTCCTTCCCAGCCCACCTCCTGCCTCGGGCCGGGAGTCCGCCGTTTCTGTTTCATCTCTTTACCATACCTCGGGATGGGGGCCTGTCCAGGAACCCAGGCCAAAACCAGCAAATGTATCACCATGCTCCTGACAGCAAGCTGCACGCTGAGCGAACTCTGCAGTCCCCCTAAACTCCTTCCTCTGCCAAAACCCGGGGAGCCGTAAGATCCAGCGGATTACAGAGACTTACCTCCACGTGAAGGATGGCTCTGTTGGAAAATGCAATTAGGGATCAGCCGTGAGGCTGTTTTTAGCAGCTTGTTTGGGAAGACCTCAAACACAAAAATGGCCCTTTGCTGCGAGATGTTAGCCAGTTCGCCAAAACAGAGCGTCACTGAACACATCGTAAACACACCTTTAGCAACATGGAGCGTTAAAAAGACGAACCTTATGTCCCCTAGTAATGGCTCATTGTTCCAAGAGTAGGTGGATGTTTGTGGAGTTTATAGGACTTTCAGTCCTGGTGGCAAAATCCTGTCTTTATTTACATGAGCAGCTTTTCCCAGGCTGGGGGGGGGGGGGTGTTAACCCAGTCGTTCCAAAAGAGCTTCCCCAGGGGTTGGGATAGGGGGCCGGTCATTCCAACAGGAGCCGGGAGGTCATGGCACACAAGGCTGAGCACCCACTGGGGTCAGTGTGTGAGATGGGGAGGCCCGTGGTCGGGCAAGCATGTTGTTGGGGAGGCTCTACAGGAGCAGGTCACTGTCAGTGTCATTGGGAGGAGCTACTCAGGCTCGTAGGGGGCTCCTGCCCTGAGGCACCTGTGCCAGATCTCCAGGAAACAGGCAAGGCCCAGGGGACACTGGCTCCCCACACTGAGGGCATGAGGAAGCCCTAAGGCCTGCTCTAAATACAGAGATGTGTCTCAGTGTTGTGTTCCTTTGTCCCAGCAATGTAGCCCTTTATTTGAAGAATGGGTATGCTAAGCTTCTTTAAAATTCAAGGCAGGGATAATTGATGCAGGCTGGCGTCTCAGCCCAGCAGTAGCCTTAACTCAACTCCTTCACTCTGTTCATGAAGACGATGATGACCATGTCACTCAGAGTGGAGAGGAAGCCCCATCTGGGGCAGGACTGGCCTGCGGTTCAGGTCATGTTCCTGTTGGCTCCAGGCCCTTCCAGGACTCATTCTTGGGCCAGGTGTCCACATCCCCTACTCCCTCTCAACACCTCCCCAAGTTACCACCTTCCCCACTTGGAATTGGGGTGCAATCATTGTTATGACCAATCCTTGGCTTCCTCTCTGTGCACAGTCTTCTCCAGTGGAGACACATGAAGGCAAGGCACAGGCTGGCACAGCGACACACCTGGAACCAGCAGCCTCTGAGGGGGAGCTGAGGGAACTAATGATGTTTAACCCAGAAAGGACAAGTCTACGTGCAGAATCATGGCATCCTGAGATGTGTGGAGGGCTCTCGTTGCCAACGAGAGAAGATCCTTTCTCTCTGCTCTTCCCGAGAACTGACTGGGTCCGAGTCTGAAAGTTACAGAAAGCAGCCACATCAGTAATTCCTTATATACAATTCCATCAGCGAGACAGCCTGGATACATACGAGAGGGAGGGGAAAGGACCATTTCATTCTGTAGAAAAGATTCCTAAATTGGGCAGGAAGCTAAACTGAATGACCTCTGCCCCCCCCCCAATCATGACATTCTAGGAATGCTCTAGAACTTCAGGTGAGTGACAAGGTCTCCTGTGACTGCTTCATTGTCTACTCAGTTCAGCCATAACCTTTGAGGCATAGAATGTACTTTGTGTGAAGAAAGAAATACATGAGACAAGGGACCGATGACGTTCCCAGGCTTTCTTGAAATCCCCCAGTGGCCTGATGACACCCCCCAAATGGGATGCATAATATAGACAGAACTGACATTTTAACTAGTGTGCCGAGCCCTGCACATAAACAAACCCCAGGGCTGCTGTTTCACCCGTCCCTCAAGCACAAAACCATAGAGTTTTAGAGGTGGAGGGACCCTAGAGGCCGTGTCACCCCCAAATCTTAAGCAGGGCAGGAATTCTCTCACTCCAGTAACCCCACACGGTCACCCAGCTTCTGCTTGAGCACTTTCAGTAAGGGGCTCACTGCTTTGCCAGGAGGTTAGTCCATTCTGAGACACCTTAATCCATGTTGAGACCGTCCTCACTATGAGCTCTTTCTTCCTCATATGGAGCCCCAAGTCTGCCTTCATTCAACTTGACTTTCGCCTTCAGCGATAGGACAAAAATAAATGTTTTCTCATCCCAATGACAATGTTTAGATTTTTTAAGATAGCCATTATTGCCATACTTCCTCTCTCTCCAAGTATTTTCTTCTCCATTTAAATGTCTCAGGTGACCTCAGATATTTCTCATACGGCATAGTGTCAGACACCTCACCATCCCAGTTACCATCTTCTAAATATTTTCTATTTTCCAAATGTTCCTTATACAGAGTAACTCCCAGAACAAATACCATCTGTGGTCTGATCGCTGTAGAATCAGTGGAGCTATCACCTCCTTTGATCTATACCTTTATTAATACAACCTAGAATTATATGTTTCATACCAAATGATCAACTGTTGTGTTTATCTTAAGGTTATGATTAACCAAAACCATCTTTTGCTTTGACACAAGTTCATATAGCTTAAAAGGATGACGTGGATTTAAAAGTCGCCCTATAAATTATTAAAGCATCAGACCTTACATCCCTATTTAAGATCAGAGCCCTAGCAAAGATGATTAGTGACAGACTAAGATAACTGAACCCCAAAATGGTTTAACCCAACTGTGAAATATGTATCGGCAGGGATGTGCCAAGGCCCAGCCTTTGCAGTCTCTTCTTCCAACAAAATTCAGGGTGTAGAAGGGCTCTTCCTGGAAGCTGTGCCCACTTATGCCTCCCTTACTTTGCCTTTTTTTTTTCCAGCTTGCCACATGCTTCTGAGGCCAAGTCTTCCTCCAGCCCCTGGGAACTCACTAGGATTTTCCTTTGTGTCTCTGACAGGTCACCTGAAGGAAGAAATCACCCAGCGGCACCTGCAGCAAGCAGCTCTAGGTGGGTACAAAGCGGAGCCTGCAGAGGAAGGTGAGGTAACACAAGCTGACTATCCTGGAGACCACACTTGGCTAAAACACAACCCGTCCAAACCCTCGGGAAGGTGCAGGAAGACAGGTCCCCTGTCCGTGCGGCTTTCTGCGCACACCCCTCCTCCCCGGGACCAGTTTCCCCCACCTGCGTGCTTGCTCCTGGCTGGGCTTTCGAGAGCCACCACTAACTAATCTTAACAGTATCGACCGGTGGTGTAAACAGCTTCTGTTTGCCGAACCCTCTCTGTGAGCACTATATGTGCCCTGTCTCCTTCTGCCCTCACCACCACCCGAAAAGGTAAGTGCATTTTCAGTACCAAGGCAATTCAATGACGTGCCCAAGGTCACATGGCTACTAAGTATGAAACTAGGATTTGAACCCAGTTCTCTGAGTCCAAACTTGGTGCTTTTAGCCCCACACTACTTACTGCCCACGACAGTGGATGCACTTCAGTTCATTAATATGCAGACACTAAAACACGCTGATATTCTGAAAGGCCTTTGGCACCTTTTAAGCAGTGACATCTGCAGAAAATACTCCCTTTTGACATGTGAAGTGAGCTTGGGGAGCAAGTGGCTCCCAGAAAGGCTGGCAGAGCGGCATCTGGGCAGCACCAGCTTGCACCTCTGCAGCTAGCCTGGGACCAGCACACATGCAGCTCTGATTAAATAAGCAACCTGTGTATTCCAAAGGAGATGGCTTGGCCCTGGGTGACCTGTAACTGGAGAGATCCAGCACCCGGACTTCTAGGGCCTAGTGGGGGACAGCCCCCGTGTCACCAGGATGACCCATTTGACCCAGTAACTTGGGTAATTAGGAAGGTTGGTTGTTTAGTTTCAGTAATAATAATGATCACATCAATAACTACTGATTACATCAGAATAAAGAACAGCAGAGCCCAAGACTAACCAGAGCTTGAGCTTCCCACTGTTGGCCCCGGGACTGAGAGGGCAGGTCAAGGTGCCGGGCCTGCCCTCCCACTGCCATCGACTGGGGCTCAGAGCCGAGAGTCTGCCGAGTGACTTCGACCAGGAGCCAGGGACTCCCCGGGCCCTAACACGGAGGGCTGGGCTTAGGAAGGGCACAGGGACCTCTGCAGGGAAGCTGTGCCAAGGTGACCTTTGGGCCTCCTGGGTAGGTCCCTGAATGGGGAGTCATCCCTAAGGGCTGCCACTGGGCCCTGCCTTTGAGGGCTGCCATCTGGCCTCTTCTCCAGTCTTCAGGATGCTGGCTGAATAGGAACAATGCTGTAGAAAACACCACTCGGGGGACTCCAGGGGCCGTTTTTATCTAGGGCAAGAGGTGCTCCTTCCTGCCTGCCCCCAGCCCCTGGCCCGCCTGGGTCCTGGGAAAACTACTGCTCGCCCCCCCCCCCCGCTGCCTCCGTAACCCCCCTGCTCACTCCCCGGAGCTGCCTCCTGAATGACAGCAGGTGTCAGGGCTCAGCTTCGCCCCAAGGAACCAGCCAGCTTCAAACGGAAAGCACTCATGCTGGAAGTCTAATTAAGAGCATTCGAAATACCTATTTGTTTTAAAAGTGTACTATTCCAATTGAGAGAGGAATTGTTAACATCCCCCAGCTGCTATTTTGAGAGCAAACGCCTGCTGCTGTCCACACTCAGGAGCTTGTCTGCTGGAGATTTAGAGCCACCAGCGCCCGTGTGTCCCAGGTGACCGCAGTGCAGAAGGGACCTGTCACTGAGGGAAACCTCTCCGCACAGCACATGTTCATGGAGCCGGTTCCTGCCTTAACCCCCACCGTGGGCTAGCGCTGGGCTGATGGCTGGGGCCACCCCGATGCTCTGCGACAGGTCGCTTTGCACACTCCCTTCCCCTTTCCGTTCTATTTCCTCGTCCCCTCTCCACTTGCCGGTTCCCTCGATTGCAAGTATCCCTTTGGTGTCCTTTCCCCCTCGCGCCTCCACGTACCCCAGTTTCATGAAAGCGTCAGTGAGGTTGGTTGTTTGGGGAGGGGGTGGTCATGAGCAAGTCGGAGCGGGAGATGTTTTCTCATGTATTTTGCATGAGAATATGGCTCTGTGCCTACAAGTAGACAAATGCCCAAGAAGATGTGCGTAAGGCGACCTCGTATCACAGGGGAGCGAGGGCGGGTGAGCTGCGCGGCGCCTTGCGGATGGCCCTCGGTCCGTGTCAGAGAGCACTTGCTACCATTTCAGGAACTTAGGAGCCGTGGTGAAAGCCAGCTGTTGTTAAAAATTAAATTATATGCAATTAAATAAGTTACATTGAAAAAGCAAAAGTTAATAAATACTCCAAATTCATCTCTACCTAATTAATTTACTGCATTTTACTGTATCTCTGCTCTGGAGGTAATTGACCTCTGCGGTGTCTGTGTCGTGGAAATACTATCTGATGGTGGCTTCCTGGGCATGTCTCCTAATCCATGTTCAGGACATCGCCAGGGCAGCTTGAGGTCAGCATGGTGGGGGTGCTTCACCAAGGAACTGATGAGTGTTATAAATCGGAGCCCTTGTTCCCCATAGAGCCTGTTGTTAAACATTTAACATCACACCACTGACACACAGACAAATATCATTGAGGGGCCAGTTTGTGCACGTGTGTGTGTGTGTGTGTGTGTGTGTGTGTGTGTGCACGCGCGCTCTTGTGATGACTTCTCCCCCCTTTCCTGGCTGAAAATCCATGCCGGCTCCCCTTCACCGACTGCCTCCCACAGAACCCTGGTCCTCTCGACAGTCAGTGGGCAGGGAAACCAGTGAAGACAGAGTGGGGCAGGCGAGGCATTGGGCCCAGGAAGCCTTGGGGTGTAACAGCCAGAGCTGGGGGGTCCTCTAGGAAACACATCAATGACCAGTTCTAAGAGCATCGTCAACAGGCAGAAGTTACTGGTGGACTTAAGGGGGGGCCTACCCTCACGCTGCTTCAGGAAACAATAAAACAATGTTCTTTGTAAACGAAGCTTCATTTGGAAATGACTCGACTTGAACTGTAGTCAGCTAGCTGACTGGAGCGCGGTGTCTTTCCCTCTTTGCCGTCCTGGCTGCCCTCGATGGCACAGCGCTGTCAGCAATGCAGATGAGACTGACCAGCAGGCATTTCTTGAGGTCTTGACCACGTGCCAGGCATGAGTCTAAGCCCTTTACCTCTATTCCCTTCCCTTGTGTCATGCTGCTAAAACCCCATAAGCAGACACCACTCTTACCCTCCCTGTACATTAAAGCCCGAAGGGGTGACGCGCACCTGCCTAAGGTCGCTCACCAGCTCCAGGTCCCGCGCTCCCACCCCACGCTGCACGGCCCTCACACCCACGGCCAGGCGCGCATCGTGGGGTCCACAGAGGGTCAGAGGTCAAGGCCTGCCCTGGCCAGCATGAGGGGTCACATGCATAGAGAGAACTCTGCCCAATTTCCCATTTAGACACACATGTACTGTGCCAATCAGCGTCCTCTTCCCACTGCAGTCCCCAAAGCAGCTCGGCCTTGACCTCCTCCATGACACCTCCCCTGGTCCCTTGTCCCCAAGTCCGCTTTGTCTTCCAGCCCCACGCACCTCTGTTAGAGCACCAGCCCTGCTTCGTAATTATTTGTTTCCATCGCTGCTCTCCATGCTAAAACGCGAGCTCCTAGAAAGCCAGGTGCAGTCGAATGAGTCTTTGTAGCCCCAGCAGCCAGCACGGGCAATAAATAGGCCCAATCAGAGCTCCCCCAGATGGCTTCCAGACTCACACATCTCGCAAAAGTATAATGAGACATTTGAACATAAAATAAAATAAGTCCATGAAAAGAAGTGGGAGGAGGAAGTGCTTTTGGACCCCACAGCTGAGCCGATTATAATGCTCAAACGATAAATTCGACTCTCTCTTATCTAGCCACCAAGCAGAAAGGAGCAGCCGGAGTTACGGTTTTCTTTCCTGACAACAGGAAGCATGCTAACTAATTTATCCGCAAAAATAGAATTTCTTCCCGGAACCAAGCACAAGCCGGGATTTATCGTGGGTGCGGACCCTTGTGTAAAGAAAGGGCAGAGTGGCATCGTGAGCAATGTCTTCCACTGCAGTTTTACAAAATGCACCGAGATGTTGTTCAAGGAGACGGTTCTTATGTCAACCCTCTGTAAAGGCGAGAGGCCCACACTGAGCATAACTCACGGGAAGCGTTCCTGTGCGGGGCCACGTGATGTGCTCCAGGTCCTCCTCTCTCGATGGCCGCAGGAGCAGGACACAGCAGGGGAGCCACCCGGGAGCGCGGCCGCCTTCCCCTGCTGTCTCTGCTGAGCAGGATCTGAGCAGGGCTGGCTCTCGCTCAGCTCCCCATCCATATCCTACCAAGTGCCTGTGACTGAAATGCAAAAGGCACATGGCACCACCAAGCGGCGTGAGAGGTGTCGGGTGAGAGGGACTGGCCACCGGGGCTTCGGGAACTCAGCAGGGGGTGTGGCTCCCGGGGAGGTCACTGAGCCCACCCCTGGGCTGAGCCTTCGGGAATGGGCAGGATGCAGAACCCAAGTGGAGCGTGCGGGGGGGGGGGGGTTGCTGTGGGAGGGTGCAGGGGTGTGTGTGTGGCATGTGTATGTATGTATGTTCGTTTGTGTGGTGTGCATGTGTGGTATATGTGTATATGTGTGTGCTGTGGGGTGGTATATGTGGTGTGTATGTGTGTGGTATGTGTAGTGTGTGTGGCCTGTGTACAGTGTGTGTGTGGTGTATGTGTAGTGTCTGTGTATGAGATGAGTGTGTTGCATGTGTGTGGTATGTGTGTGGTATATATTTGGTATGTATGTGTATCGTGTATGGTATGTATGTGTATGTGGGGTATGTGTGGTTATGAGTGGGGTATATGTGGTATGTGTATGTGGTATATGTGTGATTATGTGTATGGAGTGTGTGGTGTGTGGGTGCATGTGGTGTGTGTGTAGCATGTATATGGTATATGTGATTAGGTGTGTGTGTTGTATGTGTGCCTGTGGTGTGTGTATGTGTGCAGTGTGTGTGGTGTGTGTGATATGTGGGGTGGGTGTGGGGGGTGTATGTGTGTGGTATGTGTGGTATATGTGTGTGGTTATGTAAATGGTGTGTGTGGTGTGTATGTGTGCGATACATGTAGTGTCTACAGCATGTGTATTGTGTGTCATATATGTGTAGTGTGTGTATATGATGTGTGTGTGGCATGTGTGGTGTGTGTGGTTATATATGTGGCATATGTGTGGTATATCTGGTTATGTGTGTGGTATGTGTGATGTGTGAGGTGTGATGTGTGAGGTGTGTGATGTGTTCAGTGTGTGTATCTGTGGTGTGTGTGGTATGTGCAGTATGTGTGATGTGTGTGGTGTGTGCAGTGTATCTGTGGTATGTGTGGTATGTGTGATGTGTGAATTGTGTGTATCTGCGGTGTGTGTGGTATGTGCAGTGTGTGCAGTGTATGTTTGGTGTATGTGGTGTGTGGGTATATGTGGGGAGGGCGTGGCATGTGTGTGGTATGTGTGGTTACGTGTGTGATGTATGTGCATCTGTGCTGTGTGATGTGTGCAGCGGGGGGCATGGTTTTGCGTGTGGAGGGAGGGAAGGAGGACTTTCTTGGGAGTGGATTTGAAGCAGTCAAGGAAAAGGCTGGAAGGGTGAGTTGGGCAGGCTCATTGCAGACCTCAGACCTGAACCTCCACCTTACAGGCGGTTGAACATTTGCGAGCAAGGAAGCCTTGGTCAAAGAGGCCTTTTAGGAAGAGAGAGCCCCAGGCAGTCACTGAGCTCCCCCGCACTTGCTGACTGACTGAGGAGTGACTAACCTGTCCCCACACCACCCCCAGCCTGGCCAGGGTGGGCCTGGAGGACGCCTGGGGCTGCCCCGGGCGTCCCACACTGATCATGCCGCGCAGCCCTGGCCTGGCCCTGGGGGCTCGGCAGTCAGTCAAGTATTCTGTTCGGTGGTAGGAGGAATTATTCTGTTCTCTGGCCCTGAGAAGCTCAGACCATGTTGGATGACACCACACCTTTCTCCACATTTATCCCTTGACCCAACTTCTGTGAAAACCACCTACTGGAACATTTCATTGCCTCGACTGTAGGTATGTTACAGAAGACAGCAATAATGATGATGATTAATTAACTAAGAAATTAATTAATTAAGAAAAAGTCCACGATGCATGGCATTGGCAGGTTCCAATTGGCGTCTGTGGTTCTCCCACAAACACTAGTTCCCTGAAGAGCCCTCCTCTCCCCTCCCCCATCCTCTTACCATACCAGGAGCAAAGCAGCCCCCGAGACCAGTCCATTGTGGCCACAGTGCCACCCATGGTGTGCTCCACCTGTCCCTGAAAACGGGGCAGTGACAGCCCCATCCCCAGGGGGGGCCTTACGGAGGGCAGGGAGGCATCAAAGCTGAGGACTCCCTGTTTTACTTCATTGTTCCAGCTTAGGGTCCTCCGAGCAGCGCATCTCTCCCAAACAGAATTCCTGCAGTGACCCCTTGTGGCAGCCCTGCTGTCTCCAAGCAGAGGCCCCTGCCGTCGCCACTTCCCCCCTTTGGTATAAAATTGTTTAAGATTGAGTCCTGAAATGCTCTTTGGAATTCTGGACCCGGGGACAACAAATTTGAGAGAGAGTGAAAGACCAGCCTGTCACCCCTTTACTCACCAGGTTCACTGAGCACCTAGTACGCCCCAGGCAGTGTGTGGAACCAGAGGTTCCCGGGTGTGCAGAGGAGCCCCTGACCGAGGCAGAACTGGAGCTCCTGGCATCCTCCAGTGTATGGTTTTCACAATGAGCTCAGTGGAACCCAGAGGTGGTGTGGGGGAGTCACTGCAAGTGGCAGGGCCTCAGGATTTCCACCCACCCTGATTCAACCAAAGCAACTTCTATTTCTCTCTTTGCCATTAAGTTTCTGTTTGAAGAAAGGGTTCTGCAGCTTTTAACATGTCTTCCTCCCTCCAGACCTCGTGGCTTGGTTAAGACATTTCCAAAGGCAGGCTTCCCTGAGCAGGGCTGTCTGCTTCCTCTGGGCTCACACGGACTCTGGGTAAACAAACCTCTGTGATGGAACCTAGCATGTCTTGTAATGACTGTTAGTCTCTTCTGTGTCTCCTCCCCTGGATGGAGTAACTTTATCTCCCCAACACCGAGCACAGTGATTGGCACACAGTAGGTCCTCTGTAAATATTTGTTGAATAAATCAGTGACATCTCAGGGATCAAGTTTTTGCCTAAAAGATGCACCAGGCATCAGCTAAGGGACTCTGTGCCCAGGTTCCACCATCTGTAAAATGGGGTGGTTGGACCAAATGATAGCCTGCGCCCAGCTGGCATCTCTGAGACTCAGCTGGCATCTGCTGGTGGCTTGTTGAATGAAGAAAGGCATCTAACACTCCCCAGACCTCAAGGGCTAAGGTTGTTGCTCTGTGAGTGCAGATTTCCTTAAGACATGCAGGGAACACTCACGATATTGGTGAGGAGGCATGGAGGACTTGGGTGGGTTAGCAATGTTTCATCTTCTTAGAAATGAATGGTCGAAATGCTGACCCCCAATAGTAAGGCAGAATACAGAGAAAGCAACTGCCCCAAGGCCGAGATGGCATCTCAGTTGGTTCCAGAAGAACTCGGGTGGCTCAGTACAGCCAGTGATAAAATCTCACCACCTGAGTCTATTCTAATCCACGGTTCCTGGTGAACATAGGACCAGCTTCAGTGGCACAAGGTTCTTGACCAAGTTTCCAGGCCCAAGTCAGAGGCTGGGAATGAGGAGTTCCCACCCCATTTCCCTGCCCAGTTCCCATTGCCAAGGCCCCAGACTCTTTGAATAGCTCCAGATTCCCTCTCCTGCCAGTCTGGACACCAGAAGGGGGCCATGGGCACCAGCGCTGGGGCCAGTCTTGAACAGCAACTGTGGTTTAGTGAAGAGAGCCTTCGCCTTGGACTCAGGAGACCCTTGTTTGAATCACACCTCTACCGTTTGCTAGTTCTGTGACCTTGGTCCGTTAATATTCCTGAATTTCCTTTTCCATATGTACATGAGAACGTCTGCTCCACTGGGTTGGCCTGAGTGTCGAGCACGGTGTCCATGTGATGGAGCTGAGGACACAGTAGAGTGCTCAGCGAACTGTCATGGTCTCAGACTTGAGTGCCCGAACCGAACAAACCAGAAGTCCAGGCAGCAGGCACAGCCTCCGGCCACAGAGCCTACCATGGCTCTGGGCCACCAGCACCAACAGGCATGACTGGTGGAGGTCCCCACAGTCCCGCAGTCCCATCTCTCTGCCCCCATCTGCTCACAGGCACTATTAATCCCTCTCCTGTGCACAAATTCAGCCGAGCCCAGGAAGGCCGTCTACTGCCTTGAGTACTTGTCCACTGATGAGCCTGGAACCAGCTGCCAGAGCCACTTTTTCGCTTTCCAAGCGTGCAGGAATCAAGTCTGCTGCTCTGAATGAATTAGGCCTTTCAGCCGTGCTGATGTCAGTTGGGGGTGTCACACATTACCACAGAATAGGTGGCTGACAGACAGAAACTCATTTCCTCACAGTTCCAGAGGCTGGACGCCTGAGACCAGGGTGTGAGCATGGTCCGGTTCTGACGAGAGGCCTCCTCTGGGTTGCAGACTTCTGGCTGCTCATTGCGTCGTCACGTGGCAGAAAAGGAGTGAGCTGGCTTTCTGGCCACTTCTTATAATGGCACTAATCCCATTCATGAGGGCTCCACCCTCGTGACCCGGTTAGCTCCTGAAGGCCCCACTTCCAAATACCATCACACTGGGGAGTAAATTTCAACGTATGAATGTTGGGGTGACACAAGCACTCAGTTTATATCAAACATAGAAAACAAAATTCTAGTAGAATCTAGTCTAGTAGATTCTAGTCTAGTAAAATTTAGTCTAGTAGAATTTAATCTAGTAGAATTTAGTCTAGTAGACTAAAATATGTTATGGCTGGCCGCTCCTCCTGTCCTCTCTCTCCCTTACACGTGATAAAAATCACCATTTGTGCTTGGCCCAGGGATGGTCATTGTGTTTCCTAGGACTGATTCTCTTGTGTGTGTCATGAGCTGGGAAAGCCCTTCCCAGTTTTTCAAAGGGGTTGATGAGTTTGGGATGACCTACCAACAGAAAGCCAGGGTCATCCGTGCTCAGAAACAAACAATAGGCGCTGTGTTCTAACCAACCAACAAAAAGCTTCAAGCGGTGTTTTGAAAATACTGGTTTCTCTTCAGGAAACCACGGGGGAGCTGTTGGAAGGAACCAGGGGCCCGCGCAAGATAGACACGTGTAGTCCGTCAAGGCAGAGCCGTGGACAGGTGCCGCCCAGAGAGCAGAGTGGACAAGTTCCCATCCAGGAAAAAATGGAAAGGAAAGAGAACAGGGAAAAGCGAGTGGTGTAGTGAAGTCTATGAACAACCCCTGGGGACGGTCCTGGCAGTGTCTGGTAAATGGAAGATGCGCACCCCCAGCCCTGCAGTTCCCTGCTGAGGAACATACACCCGAGGGGGTGTCCCGGGCGTGCCTGGGACGCTCACCGCAGAGCTGTTCTCATCATAGCAAACAGTCAAACAGACGAAAACGGGAGGCAAGCCAAAGATCCCCCAGTAGGGGGTGGATAGATGAGCTACAGCTATGATATATTCATACAGTGGGACACTGTGGAGAATCTGAAATAAATAAACTTGATCTACACGCGACAATGTGAACAAATCTCAAAAACACAATGGCGATTGAAAGAAAGAAAATTGCTGAAGAGTATATATGGAATAATACCATTTATGTAAGTCCCCAAATTTTCCATACTCTTTACTGGGGAGAGGGGAGTGGGAGCTTGTGTGTTTGAAAGGTAACACAATACATAAGATGCTCAAAACATATATGCACAGGTGTCCGGTCCAACAAATATTTACTAAAAGAACACCTATGCCACATCCTCCTAGGTCAAGAACTAGCTAAGTCATGCTTAAGGGGCACTGAAGATATAGAATGAACCCCGGCTGGTGTGGCTCGGTTTGTTGGAGCATCGCTCGTGCACCAAAAAGTCATGGGTTCGATTCCCGGTCAGGGCTCATACCCAGATTGCAGGTTTGAGCCCCAGTTAGAGTGTGTATGGGAGACAGCCAATCAATGCTTCTCTCTCACATCGATATTGGTGTTTTTCTCTCTCTCTCTCTCCCTTCTTCACTCTCTAAAATCAATAAAAACAATTCCTCAGGTGAGGATATAAAAAAGATATATACAGTGAGAATATAAAAGCGGGGTGGGTTGTCTTAGGGGCAGAGGAGAGTGGACTGGGGAGGACACTGAGGAGGCTCCAGCCAGCTCTGCACTGCTCAAGTTCAAAAACAAAACCTGAAGCAACTGTGGCTAACCAGATTTTTCAAAATAAGGAGGCGGTACATGCATGTTATTTATATGATTCTCTGAACTTTTTTTATCTTTGAAATGGTTTATAGTAATTTCCAGAACTCTACAAAGGATTCAATTCCAAGGGTTCAGAGATCAAATAAAATTACTGCGTCAGCGGAATGGTTGTGATAATAGAAGTAGTAAAAAACCAATCCCAGCCTGACTCTGATTAACCTTCATTTCCCTCACTACCGTTTATGTGAGGATCTTTACTTAACGAAGAAAACAAATCATGGCTTCTCATCTCTCCTCCAGGTGCCTTGCATGCTCCGGCAGGGCCGTGGCATCTTCAGCTGCACTGGGACGTGCTCCTCAGGGCTACCTTTCTGTTGCCCCTCCCATCTCTTTAAATATTCTCGGTCGGGAGAGTCCTTCCTCTGTCTCTGTCTCTGTCTCTGTCTCTGTCTCTGTCTCTGTCTCTGTCTCTGTCTCTGTCTCTGTGTGGAAATTGGGCCCCCCGGATTCATTGGTCAGTCATTGTAAATTACAAACAAAGCAAACAACAACAGAAAAACAGTAGTCATTTTATATCATAACTACAGTCTCAGTAATTCAAATGTCATTCAAAGATAAGGCTTCTCTTCCTTTCCCCAGCTGAGGCAAGCAGCCAGGAAGACAGGACAGATGGTCAGCCCCTTCAGTCTTCCTAACTCACTTCCTCTCCCAGCCTGCGAAGCTCAGTTTCCCCAAGGAGTGGAGACAAGAAGGGAGAAAGGCGGGTGGTGAAGATCTTGTTGGACTGGTACAGCTGTAGCGTGGCTTTGTGCTCTCTGGGCCTGGCAGATGCTCCAAGCTGGTTCTTCCTCACTGGGATGCTTCCAAAGGTCTCTGGAGGTCCCCACCTGCAGGCCCCTCACCTGCAGGCCCCTCACCTGCAGGTCCCTCACCTGGAGGCCCCTCACCTGCAGGCCCCTCACCTGCAGGTCCCTCACCTGCAGGTCCCTCACCTGCAGGTCCCTCATCTGAAGGAAAGCACCTCATTCCAACGGTTGTCTGCCCACTTTGAACCTGTATGGGTGAGACTCCAAACAGGAAGCAGTTGGCAGCACTCAAATGAGGTATTGTGAAGAGTTGAATAACAGTCTATTGACAAAGGTGTGAGCAGAGTGTAGGGAAACCGCAAGGGAGGCCCCAGAGGTGGTAACAGGAGCAAGGCAGGAAGCACCGCCACCCCTGGGCCTTCGGGGAGCAGGAGAAGTGAGCAGGTGCCGGGACTTGAAGGCGGAAAGGGCTGTGCAGAAGGGCTCCAGCACCTGGCGGGAGCTGTGGCCTTCAGCCAAGCAATGCATCCAGCTCAGGGTTCCCGCGGAGACCCCCAGGAAAGAGCTGCCTCGGCCCCTTTCTCCTCCCACCCCAGTCACTCGCCCGCGCTCCCGTTGGCTGAGCCCAGCGGAAGGCGAGGGGTAGGGAAGCCCAGCCTTCTCCCAGCCAGGCCCCTGGTGCAAGGAGCAGAGAGTAGAAGAGGGTGGATTTGGAGAAGCAGATGGAGCAGGTCCAGTGCACCACCCCCAGGCGTCCCGTGGTCCACTGCCAGGCTTCCTTCTGCTAAGGTCCCGGTGCCCCTCTAGGAGGCCCTCTTTAGAAGGATCTGAATCCTAAGTGACGTGCTTAAGAGCCTATGGGGCTGCCGCCAGCTCACACGGGCTCATGAGAGCTTCCGTGTGCATCTCTTTCCAGCTCCAAGTTCAGGAACATCCTGTTGGCAGCTTAAAACTGGCCATGATGAGAGTATGTCCGCCACAAAAATTGGCAGCCACTGCAAATCAGGGTGTTTGTTTGTTTGTTTGTTTGTTTGTTTGTTTTCAGAGAGCTGGTTGTTAGACATTTACCAGCCCAGGAAGGTGACCCTACCCTGACTCTCTTTCAGGCTCCTAGTGCCTCATCAGCCCAAACCCTACCCTCTAGAGCAGTGCTTTTCAACCTTTTCACCTTGTGGCACACATAAACTAATTACTAAAATTCTAAGACACACTAAAAAATATATTTTTTGCCGATCTGACAAAAAATAGGTCTAATTTTTTTTGTTAATCTTTACCCGAGGATATTTTTTCCATTGACTTGTTTTTTTAGAGAGAGTGGAAGGGAGGGAGGGAGGAGAGGAGAGAGAGAAAGAAACACTCGTGTGAGAGAGACTTATCGATTGGCTACGTCTCGCACTTGCCCCGACCAGGGGCGGAGGGTGGACCTGCAACACAGGTACCAGAAATCAAGCCCACGACCCTTCGGTGCATGGCCAATGCTCTAACCGCTGAGCCACACTGGCAAGGGCAAAATAGGTATAACTTTTATTCATTCACACCGGTTGGCTATTGTTGTGTGGGCTGCTGTCACTGTTTTACTTGATAATCTAAGGGGGGGAAAGGTCAGTGTCCCTGACTAAATAGTAGGCTATTGCATGTTTTAAAAATTCTTGCAGCGCAGCGGTTGAAAATCGCTGCTCTAGGGCCCTATTCCTGAATGGGAGTCAGACATCAGTCCTCTGTGCCCCTGCAGGGCACAGACACAGACACACACACACACACACACACACACACGCCCGAGGATGCTTATTAAGCTTTCTGAGTGGTCTCCGAGCCCCGGACTGCCTTTGAGGGGGGAAGAAGGACCCCCACACGTGCCTGTCGGCCTTTTCCAGCGCTGATGTGGGCATTTGGGTTCCTAACCACCTCTTGCCATCTCATTTTGAAAATGTGCCACTTCCACTGTGCGCCGTCTCAGAACTTTTGACTCTATCTAAATAAATTTTTATCAAACCAGCATATTGACTTAATAAATTGGCGAGTAGCAGATACGTTTTCCAGAAGTGGGAGGAGACGGTTTTATCAGGATCCTCACCTCAATTCCTAAAAGTCCTGAAGTCTCTCTTCCAAGCCGGTCAAGACAACACCCAGCCCCACCAGCCGTCATCATCAGAGGCAGGCACAGGGGGAGGCCCGCTCACTCCTACAGGCGCTAGAGAAACTGTCCCCCTCGAGGCCATCTGTGTCCTGAGAACACTCCCGACTGGCTGCAGCTGGTGTGACAATGACGTGACTGCGCTTTAGAGGTGCCAAGTTTCCTGCTACTTTCTCCCTGAAAAGCCACTGAGACCAGGACGTGTGGTCAACACCGTTCCGTGAGGCTGAGCGACAAAGGGTAGAGTTGCCAGGGGACCTGGACTCTGAGTTCAGATGCGAGCACCCTTCTGACCAAGGGCTAAGGAAGCCACCGGGGGCTGAAAGCAGGCAGGAGCGGCCTCGGGACAGACCTGCCTCTGGAGGCCGAGGTGGGCAGGAGGGCCACCAGGAGCCCCGGAAAGAGTGTCACGGAGCCAGGCTCTGAGTGGCTGCCACCAGAAATGTTGACCAGGAGCCAAAAAGATGGATCTGGGCTTAAAGCAGAAGGTTTGTGAAGAGACAGGAGAAGGTGAGAGCTTCGGAAGAGACGTGTTTGAGGCTGAAGCCAGTGGCGAGACTAGAAGTGGCTTTCCCTCGGCGCCGTGGGCCCCAGGCCCTCCCTCTGCAGGTTCGCTGCCCCTCGTGTGCACTGACCTCTGCGTGGCCCACACCCTCCGCAGGGAACAGACTGGGGAAGAGAAGGGGAAGCTGCAGAGGAGAGAGGCCGCCAGCCCAGGGCCGTGACCTCGGGCAGAGACGCCCAGATGGCAGCAGGGGAGGCTCCTCGGCAGCACGGGAGGGCGGGCGGCCGTCTATGAGGGCGTTCTGGGCCTGCGATCTGCTCAGAACTGGCCTACCGACTGATTCTGATGGTACAAAAGCATGGGGTGTCCCCTCTGGGAGAGTGTCCCCTTCTCCCTGGGGGAAGACAGGGGCGGGAGGGTGCAGCCTGTGGGGCGGCGGGGACGGCGCCCAGGCAGTGATCAGTCACAGCATCTGCAGGGCGTTCATCAGGCCCCCGAGCCTGAGCCGGCCGCAGGCAGCTGTGTTGTTCCCCAGGATCAACACCGAGATGGATGGTGGCACTGAGCCCCCGTTAGCGTGTGATTACTTCAGCTGACAATACATTTGAGCCATTAAGCAGGAAATGGTCTGATTGGGAAACCAGACTCTGCCTCTGAGCTGCCGCCCATTGTGGTAATTGAGCCACCGACACCATTAATCTCTGCAAGAACAGACACTTTGACTTCTCAAACAAGGTGAGGCCGAGTGATCTACGGTTCTGTGAGACGGCTGAGCCCCAACGAGGCCCAGAGAGGGTGTTCGGCGGGTGAATCATTAGCTGGAGAGCTGAGACGAGGCTGGAGTGCCGCCGTGGCTCCTATGTCTCGTCTCCCACAAAAGAGCCACATAACTCACTCCTGCTCCCGTCCAGGGCACTGGCTGGAAGACAGCCACATTGGGCCCTGTGGCCTCTGCTCCCTGGAAACCCACAGGTCCCCTTCCAGCTCTGGCATCTGGTTGGAAATGTCAGTGTTGCCTTCCTTAGGACTCCTCCTTTGCACACAGTGGGGGAGATGGAGCCGGCTGTCTCTGGGCATCTGGGGGGCTGGACTTGGAGAGGGGCAGGCCCCAGTGGGCACGCTGCAATGCCAGGTGGGGTCAGAGTGCAGCCACATTTTCATCAGTAAAGGGCAGTCTTCACAGGCCAGCACTCAGGAAGAAACCGAGGCTTTGTCTCAGCCCCGGCCCCAGATTGGAAAGGCATTCATGGGAAAGAGCATCCCCTTCAAATGCCAAGGACAAGTCAATACCGACTTCAGTGATCTGCCCGTGGCTTCCTGCCTTATCGCAATCACTTACGGAGGAAAAAGCACGGGCTTTGAAATCGGACGGAGCTGGGGCCTGACCTCAGCTCTGCTCACCAGTGGTGTGATCCTGGGCAGATTACTCTCCCCTCTACTCCCCGTCAGAGCTCAGCTTCCCCATCTGCAGTGGGGGCTGCGACGATTATATAAGATAAGACACAGGAAGTCCCCGACCAATGAGCGTGGTGACCATCATTATTCAGACTTATCCACCTCCGACAGGGCCAAGTGATTTGCTCGGAACTGGCAGCTCCAGCCCTGCACAGGGTGCCTTCCTCGCTGCAAACCCTCGGCCCCTTTCTCCACAGTCTGGCAGGTGGACAGGGACCGAAGGGACATGCTAGCTCGCCCACAGCCTACCTAAGCCTTGGCAGCTCCTGCATTCCTGATCTCTCCTGCGTGAAGTCCGTGCACTGAAGCAGGGCTCGGAGCCTTGAGCAGTGTTTCTTAAAGAGGGGTGAGCGTCAGAATTCACAAGGGAAATAATATAAAGCAAGATCAATAACCATTCTGTTATTTCACATTTATTAATAACTTTTTTCTTGCTTAAACTTTATCAGAATAGTGTAATCTGATCATTCAACTCCTGTATTGCTCATCTTGATTTTTAAGATAATAGAGTCTTTCACATGACAATTTATTTTAGAGTTTTTTTGACTCAATGAGAGCACATATTATTGTCTTTGTAGGAGATTTCTGTTGATGGCACTAAATCAACCTTATTGATAATATCATTCTGTTTCTGTGTATAATTATCGATTACTTAAATTACGTGACAAAGACCCAATGGTAACGTGCCCATCAATTCCCCCTTGCTTGTCTTGGGTTTTGCTTATTTAGCTGCTATAGTGTTTAGCAAATAAATACTTATGGCTATAAATACTCTGATTTAAATAAAAATTTTAAAAAAAGAATTCACCAGGGAACCTACCAGCAAATCCTAACCCAGTAGGTCGGGAGTAGGGCCCTACTAAAGCAAAGAAATGAGGTTCTGCACATTTGAGACACTAAATAACTGCATGGGAGAGTTTTGGGGGTGTGGTGAGTGTGTGTGTGTGTGTGTGTGTGTGTGTGTGTGTGTGTGTGCGCGCGCATGTGTCAGGTAGGAGGGGGCATATAGGGGGTGGCCTTCCCAGTGAGGGTCCCTGTCTTCCTCTGCTGCCAGTTCCCGGAACACCTGACACTTCAGAGCTGGGGCCGTGTGCGCCCTGTTTGAAGTTTCAGTTACCGCTTGACAGCCCAGGGCTTCCTCCGTGTGGCATTCAGCTGCATGGCCCTTGGCACAAAACCCGTCCTCCTTGCTTTTGTGTTGCTTTGGAGCAGGCTGCCCAACAGATTCGCAGCATGACCTCCTGTGCCCCTGTCCCAGGCAGAATCCTGTGCTTGAAAGGAGGGCTCCCTGTGCCTCCTGTCAGGTGACTGGAGGTCCTATCCCTGGCCACAGGCCCAGTGGGCCTGGAGACCCACAAAGCCCAAGTGCCCTTTAGCGACTCCCCACTACTCTGTTCTTGCTCAGTGCTTTTGTTCACTTCCTTTGAGTTCCCAGCCCGTTTCCCTTCAGAAAGGATGGGTAAGCCAAGCGTCAGAAAGCATCAGAAGCAGCCAGGGGCTGTCTCCCGGTGGGTTACAATGCATTTCACTGAGCAAACATCACCTTTGGCAAGAGGCCCTTTGGTTGCCATGACAACACGGATAGCTTGCATCTTGGGGTATGCTGTGCCCTCCTTCTGGCTGCCCAAGGTCCCATGCCCCAGTTTTCTCTCCCAGATCCTTTCAACAGGCCCACGGCATCCTGGCGCCACCTCGCACTAACTATTCTTCCGCGTGGAGCAGCTTTGTCTTGCTCAGCAAAAAAGCCGCCTGGCTTAGCTATCAAAGGAATAGATCTAGCTATTCCTCCACTCAAAACCCTCCAGCTTCTGGTCGCTCTCAAAGCCAAGGTCCTTTCCATGACCTACAAGGTCCTGTGTGGTCTGGGCTAATTTCCTCACTGGCCTCAGCTCCACCAGGGTCCCTTTCCCTGTGTAGGGTGGGGGAGAATGGGGAGTGGGGAGAAGTCTTAGCCACCTCTCTCATGCCCTGAAATCATGCCAGGTAGCAGGGGTCACATACTGGCCTTCTCACCGTTCTCCAGATTCGCCAACAGACACACCACAGGCCCTTTGCACTTGCTCCCATACCCTCTCCTCTGAATTCTGCAGCCGTCCTCTCTTCATTCAGGTCCCTGCTCAAGTGCCCCTCCCCGGGGAGGCCCCTGACTTCCTGCCTGGCATGGCTGCCCTCCAGCCCGTATCCAGCTTCCCCTTCCCTCACGGCAGCTTTCGACCCCCGGCATTCTGTCCCAGACTCGGGTTTTGTTTTATGGTTTAATGTCTGCCTTCCCCGGCAGGCTGCCCCCGACATAAGAGCGGGTCCTTGTCAACACTTATAAACATTCGTTACGTGAGCGAATGAATGACGAGTCCTGGATTCAAAGCCTGGCTCTGCTGTTTGGTGGCTTTGGTGGCACTGAGCAAGCCACCAGTCACCCTGAGCCTGGGTCTCCTTCTCTGGAAAATGGATCGATGAGATCTATCAGCTAGAGTGACAAGAATAAATGAGGTGGCACAGCGAGTGGGACCAAGGGCATGCCCCACACACGGTGGCCGACTCGTCTCCCATTCTTGTTCAGCTGCGTTCAGAATGCTCTCCTTGCCCTGGGCTCCTGGACACCCTCGGGCTTCCAGGGCACCTGTAACTCCGATCTGCCAGGGACACCCGCAGATGCCCCAGGAAAAGACAGCCAGCCCATCTCTGCCTCCATCCTGCCCTCTGCTTTTCACGAGGCCTCTAGAGACTGCCTACGGGAGGGGGTGGGTAATGGATGAACTGCCCCTGGCAGCCCCAGGAGCCCTGCCTCCAGCCGCCTGTCACGCAGTGTGTGGCTGCAGGACACCAGCCAGTCACCACAGAGCGGGTCCTTCGCTGAATTTCCCAGCAATTCCCTGGGGTGGGGTCCAAAAGTATTAAAAGGAGGAAGGAGATTCACAGCTTTTCTTTTTTAAGAGGCTAGAAGATACATTTGCCCATTTCTGAAACTATTAAGAGAGGAAATATTCTGTCCGTTCCAGTCCTACCATTATCCGTTTGAAGTTAAGATGCTTTGTTCAGTTTCTCGTGTCTGAGGTTTTTCAGAGGACAAGGGCCAGGGAGCGCAGGAAGCACTGAGTGCACCCTGCCTGTGAGGTGCGAACAAAGCCCGGGGAAGACGCAGGGAGCAGAAGGGCCAGTCCCTGCCTTGAAGGGGCTGCCGGGGCCTGCGCCCGGGGCACACGGCAGCACAGGCGGGCAGTCTGGCTCAGCGGGGCCAATAAAATGCCCAAGCGTGGGCCACAGTGGCGTCCTCAGCTGGGAAGCCTAAGGTATCTCCTGTGATTCAGTGAGGAGTCAGACGCTTGCTGCAAGGGAGAGAAAGTAACAGGTGCCTGGAAGATAAAGGACAGAATGCTAATCCGCTTAGCATATTTATCAATGAGTCAGATAATGACAGAAGCGGGAGCAATAAACGTGGCAGGACAAGGAACCTCTCAGCAGGCTAAACCCCCAATAAGTGGGACAAGTTGCATTTGGGATCAAAAGGACAATCACGCTGAAATAGGATGTGTTTTGACAACCACTCATTAAAATATGAAAGTGTTTAAACCGAGCTCAAGCTTAATAACGGCCACTGACAACCTGACACGCGCAGTGACAGTGATAAAGCTGCTGCCATATAGCCTTGGGGACGCTGCCCGGAATAAACACTTGGCTCTTTGGAACCAGCTCTGCCACCTATTAGCTGTGTGACCTTGGGTTATTCACAGACCCTCTGAACTTCGGGATCTAACTGAAATGAGATGGCAACGCTGCTATCGCTGCTCGGTTGTTTGAGAATTAGCGACAAGGTGTGGAGAGCACTTGACAGAACCTGCACAGAGAAGGCATCAACTGGTTATTTCTAATATTCACCTGCTGTGGAAATAAAGGGCATAAAATTGTAGCAGCCAGGAGAGCCCTGTCCCTCTCAGACCTGTCTGGGGTGTTATGTCCAGACTTAGGCGCTATCCTTAAGAGCGTTAGAAAGTAACTGTTGCCCGGCCGGGAGTGTCTCAGGGGTTGAGCATCAACCTAGGATCCAGGCGATCGGGGTTCGATTCCCAGTCAGGGCACATGCCCGGGTTGTGGGCTCGGTCCCCAGTCGGGGGCGTGCAGGAGGCAGCCGATCAATGACTCTCTCATCATTGATGTTTCTGTCTCTCTCCCTCTCCTTTCCTCTCTCTGAAATCAGTAAAGATTTATTAAAAAAAAAAAAAAAAAAAAAAAAAAGAAGAAAGTAACTGTCACTGAGCCCTAGATGAGGGCAGAGTCGGACTGAGAATAAAGCTCCAGGCACACATGGTATTTTGTTGTTGCTGTTAAGATATTTAAAGAACCATCAAATTAGAAGGAGGTCATGCTATGCTGTCCCAAAGATCCAAAGCAGAAATGAAACAAGTTAGTGTGGCAGGTCTCAGCCCAAAGCGAGAGGAAACAGAGCTGCCCACAGTGAAATGTGCTATCGTGCAAAGTAGTGAGCTCTCCACTTCTGGGGGTAAGTAATGGCAGAAAGCGAATGGCCATCCATCAGAAATGTTACAGAAGGAATTTCTGAATTTAAGGCCCTTGCAACCAAACCAACCCATATTTGTTTTTTTGCTTCTTGTGGGGTTTTTTAAATATATCTTTATTGATCTCAGAGAGAAGGGAGAGGGAGAAAGAGAAACATCAATGATGAGAGACATTGATTGGCCGCCTTCTGCACGCCCCCTACTAGGGATCGAGCCCGAAACCCAGGCATGTGCCCTGACCGGGAATTGAACCGCCATCTCCTAGATTATAGGTCAATGCTCAACCACTGAGCCACGCTGGCCAGGCCTAACAAACCCATATTTGGATCTAGGTTCTTGAAGTCAGCTACTTGGCCTTGGGCAAGTTAACCTCTTCGATCCTCAATGCCCTTATCTGTAAAGTGGGAAGAGTAACGCCTCGGGTAAGCACTAGAAGGATTAAGTCTGGTCAAGTCCAAAAGCCTCCTGGCCCATAGTAGGTCTGGAGCATAAGCAGTCCTCACCCACCCGGCTAGGAAAGGACAAGCTCCAGCAACCAGGCAGCCAACGCGGTGGTCAGCCTGCGTGGGGACACAGCCCTCCCCAAGGCCTCGCCACACCCCTGTCACCTGTCTTAGTGGCAGGGGTGGGTCCCAGCTCCGGCTGCATTGCCTGGGTTAATCAGGCTTGGGGACCAGTGCTTCAGAGGGACGTTAATCAGGCTTGGGGACCACTGTTTCAGAGGGACATCAAAACCAGGAGGCTAGAGAGCTTGGCTGATGCAAAGACGGACGTGCGCCGGTTTACTGATGTCTCCCTGCTTTGCTAGGGCTCTGCATCAGAGGATGGGGGGCGCTATCTTGCATCTTCCCTGGGGACTCCAGAGGAAATGAGTGACTCAACAAAGGATTAGTGGCAACGTTAGAAGAATTCTCTTCCTGAGACAGACGCTGGGCAGTGGGAGGGACAGCCTCCGAGCAGAATCGGGGAAGCCTCCGGGGGCTTCCAGCAGAGCAGAAGTTGCCATCCAGGGGAGGGGCTAAGCGGGTTCCCATCGCAAAGCCCCAGAGGAGCTCACAGGGTCCCCTTTCATCTTGGGGTTCACTTTGTCATCTGCCCTAAATAGTACCCTCACCCTTTGCCTCTCTCCCTCGTTGATGTAAACCCTGAGCATCTCCCTTCTCCAGGCATCTCTGAAAACACCACCGTGCCCTTGGCGCCAGACCCGCTGGAGGAGGGGCTGCGGTCAGAGCTGGAGGAAGAGAAGAGAAGGTACCTTTTCCTTCTCCTTGCCGCCCCCCCCCCCAGCCTCAGAGGGCTCCCAGGGACTTGGGTCCAGCAATGGGTCCTAAAACATCTGGAGAAGGTGCTCCTCTGAGCAGGCAGATGGGATGCAGGAGCCTTGGGCAGGTGAGGTTGGTACAGGAGCAGAAGCATCAGGGAGGGAGCCCCGTTTTGCGGGGGGCACCCTCCCCAGTCCAGTCCAAGGCCCACGCTGCAGAAGCCACCAGTCTTGTCCACTGCTGCCATCTAGGGGGGGCCAAGAAGTATGGCCACGGAGGTCTTCCTCCCGCCTGCAGCCTGACCCACTTCCCTCCTCTCTATCTGTGAGGCGTCCTGAGGACGTCATACCCTCCTGCAGCCATTTAGGGTCCCCGAGTGGTTTCCATTGCAGAGTGAGGACCCTCAGGCGTAAACAGACCTGCGGCCGTGACTGATACACAGCACGGTCTCGCTACCACTCCAGCCAAGCTTCTTAGTTCATTCATTTATGCATTCACCAATGTTCACCCTCTCCTCCACGCTGTGGAGAGATTTGGGGGAGACCAAACAAGTCACCTCCTTGCCCTCAGGATGCTAATGGTGTCAATGCGACACAGGCCACCCCTGGCTTACTGGGCATGCTCTCCAAGCAAACCCTGCCCCCTGCCCCCTGCCCCCCCCCAAGCGCGCGCGCGCGCACACACACACACACACACACACACCACTGCCTTCCTGAGACCTGAGACCGAGGTCCCGTGCAGCCCATGGGCAGGTCCCTCCTGAGAGCTGTGCGCTGTGCCCTCTCCTGCCAGCATCCCCCTTCCGAAAGCTTGCACTGCCCTCCTGGACAGCTGCCCTCTTTCTTTCTCCCGGGTTCACTCCCCAGTTGTCCTCTTTCTCCCTCACTGCATTTATTTTTCTCAGTTCCTTTCCAGTTCACTCTTCCGTGTCTTCACTGTACCCATCTTGTCCCCTTGCTCCACACTGCCAGCTGCAGGGGCATCTCAGAAGTCAGAGTGTCTCTGCAGATGGGCTGTTCATCTGCTTCCTGACTCACTGTAGCACGCCCAACACCCAGATGCGTACTAACCAGTGTAGTGTCACTTTTGGTCCTCGCCATGAAGGTGAGCCAGCGGGATGGGAGGTGGTGAAGAACTGGTCCTAGAACCAGACGGCCTGGGTTCCCATCCTGGCTCCTCTCCTATTAGCCCTGTGCCATGGGGCAAGCTCCTTAGCCTCTGCATGCCTGAGGTTCCAAATCTGTAACGCGGATGCACACAGCGCCCTCCTCGTAGGGTTGTGCAGACGGTGAGCTGAGTGTGTATGTGTCCAGTGCCTAGAGTAATGCCTGCCCCTTCGTAGGTGCTCAGTAATGGCAGTTACCACTCTTGGAGACGGGTTGTTCATCTCACACACCCAGGCCAATGGCCTGCTGGACAAAAACACCTGCCTCTGCGTCTCTATGGTGGATGGAAAAAGCCCCGGCGCTGTACTCGGGCCCCCTGGGCAACGTTAGGCCCCCAGTCCTGTTACCAACGCAGCGCTGCCGGGTGACTGAGGCACAGGCCCTGCAGCCCGCATCCATCCACAGCCCTCCCGCCCTCCCAGCAGAGACATTCAGGGCTCCTCCCTGATTCCACTGCAGGTATAAAACGATGTTCACCCGCCTGAAGGCCCTGAAGGTGGAGATCGAGCACCTGCAGCTGCTCATGGACAAGGCCAAGGTGAAGCTGCAGAAGGAGTTTGAGGCCTGGTGGGCAGAGGAGGCCAGCAGCCTGCAGGTATGGGTGGTGGCCGGGCCCCTTGCTGGCCTAGAGCCTGTCCCCCTCCTGGGGCCTGGGAAACCTCAGGGCAGCCGGGGAGGAGCCAGACACAGCCCCCAAGGGGCCAGACACAGCCCCCAAGGGGCTGCCAGGGGAAGAAGAGTGGGGACTTCAGTGCTCTGGCCCAAGTGCTCTTAGCCCCGGCTCCTGAAGCAAGAGCTGGTTTTAGTAACAAGGAACGCAGGAGGTCTGGGCTCATTGCTTCCTAGCTCCAGGCCTGTCCCATAGAAAGGTGGGAGATGGAAGGTGCAGCCCCCAAAACCAATGGATCTGCCACCGTTGTTTTGTGTGATGTTCTCCTGTGATAGCATATTGACAACACTGACTTTTTTCTTATTATAATCGTATATATTATAAAAATTTTAGAAAATACAGAAAAACACAAAGGAGTAAAAATCACCCGAAATAGCGCCAGCACTTAAGGATAAACAATATTATCATTTTGGATTATATTACTTTATTCTTTTTCTAAGCATATATTCATATGTTTTTATAAAAATAGAATCATATTGTCTTCGGGTTTTACAAACGGCATTTTTTTACTTAATTACACAGCACGACTTCTCTTCCATGTTATGTCTTCACCTCCAAACTAATGGCCGTCACTAGCCCACCGTAGGAATTTGTTTTAATCCCTTTAACTAATCTATTGTTTAATGTTTAGTTTGTTTCTAGTATTTCACTGGATGCCCATTTGTAGATAAACCTTTGCATATTTTCTAAGCAAATTCTTAAAAGTTCCCTATCGTATAATAAAGCTGAAGTAACCTGTTAGGAAACGTGCGCACGAGCCCCGGGTTCGGGTGTCCTCCGCTGCTCAGCTGTGCTGCCGTGAAAGTGACGAAACGCACCTGACCCGACGAGGAAACTGAGGCCCAAAGACGAGATTTGCCCCCACAGCCAGGCAGCAGTAACCCACCTGTCACCAAGTGGCCATGTGAGCCGACCACAGAGTAGAATATTTGGATACAATTAAACACACAAGATAACAAAACACAATGAGACTGAAATACAGTTCTCAAAATATTTTGTTTTGTTTTTTATTTATTATCGACAGTATTACCGATGTCCCCCATTGCCCCCTGTTTTGATCCCCTCCACCCAGCCCCCACCCCACCAAAATATTTTTAAAATAAAGTTATGCTATAATAATATGCAGAGCACCCTGCAAATTAATGAGACCTAGGAGCAGGCCCAACATTGACCATAATTTCAAAGTAACAATGAACACTGTGATGAGATATGATCTCTCTCTGATTTGCACCGGTGATGAAGTCACAGGTGCTGCTGATATGATGGTGGCTTGTTGTCTGCATCTATCATTAGAAAAATGCTAAATTTCGGGTAGAAGTTAGGGGAAATAAAGATGCAATTGGCTCCGCCCACGTGCACAGTGCCCCTGGGGTCTGTCTCCAGTAGAGAGCCCGTCCCAGTGCATCAGCGCCGAGTGAGGCATCAGCCACTGCAGCACCCGAGGGAGCTCAGCAGCTGAACAGCGGTGAGGGACATCCTGTGACTCAGGAGGCGTCCATGCCGGGCTGACAGGGTCAGGCAGATTATGACTTTCACGGACAGTGGGAGCCAGAGGAGCCAAAGGTGCCAGCTCTGGGGGCCCTCTCTCCACAGGATGTCACTGAACAGAGGGACCAGGTGACTGCAGCAGGGATGACAGGCACGCTGTCGCTGAGGAGCCGAGCAGGTTTATAGCCGGCAGGTGTCCCCTGAGCGGGATGAGGCAGGAAGCCTTAAACCTCATCAGAACAGGGGAGGCGCTGAGAAACAGTCCTGGGGAGGCAGGGAGCAGGAGGAAATAGCCTGTGGGGCGCTCACAGGCCCCATGCTCTCGTGTCCTGGGGCAACCACAGGGCGTCCTGCCGGGACACAGGTGAGCTGCAGCTGGAGTCCCACCCAGGAGCCCTGCGAGGAGACACGCGAGGTGCCCGGCAGCCGCGGGGGAGCTGTTCCCTGCACGAGTGCCCGTGGGGTCCTCCTGACTCGCAGCATCTCCCTGGGGCCAGGGGAAGCAAACCCAGAAAGGACTTCTGGGGAATTGTCAGATCACACGTGAAACATTTTTTCCTAACTACAGACAGTAACACAACTTCAATTTGGAAAACTTAGCCCAGAAAAGCACCAAGAACAAGTCACACATTACCTGTAACCTGCCACCCAGAGTATTTCAGTGCCTGTCATCATAGTCATGACTATGTCGAGATTTATTTTTTCCCACGTATGTTGTGTATACCCACTTTTATAGCTAGTTTTTTCCCTTTAAGAACTAAATCTAGGACCCTTTCCCATGTCATCAAATGCAGGCTAACACTGTAAAATTCCTTCTTGGGCCAACAGGTGAACTCTCCAGCTGGGAATTCACTGAGTCACACACAGCCACTCCCCCCGAGGCCTGAGTCCCAGCACGAAAGGCCCCCACTTCTCTCCAACAAAAGGTAAGAGGACAGGGGCGCCCGGCACCGCTCCCCACCTGTCCTTGCCTGCCCTGCGGCCCCGAGTGTCTCTCTGGGCTGCGTCATCCCCAGGAGCAGTCACTCTGCTGTTCGGTCACGTGTGGACACTCAGGCAGTGGCTTTCCCGAAGCACAGCCCCCTCGGTCCTGCCCCCTGGCTCTGACGCCACAGACCCACGGCGATGGCCACAGGAGAAGCTCCTGAGTGGGAAGAGGGGTCTGCAGCAGGCGGGAGGGGAGAGGAGCCTGGGAGAGTGGGGGGAGGCAGAAGGGACTGTTGGTGGCAGGGCAGAGGGCAGCGGGCCTACCTGGGTGCGGGGAGCTCTGGTAAAAGACTGTCCTAACGCAGGTTGAGGACAGATGCGGGCGGCCCTGTGAGGACGGCCCCCTCATGAGCACAGCCCAGAGCCAGTTTCCCTGAATGACAGCATGACAGGAAGGGACGCAGCCCCCACACACCACCTTTGAGGGCAGGTTCCTTCTCATGACACCCCAGTTATTGTCTCTCTCCAGCCACCAACTCGGGCCGCAGAGCCGGTGCCATGTGCCTCGCTGTCCTCCAGCCCTAGAAAGACAGGACAGGGGCCAGGGCAGGGTGGGGCCTCGGCTCCACCCCAGGACCCGCCCTGTGACTGGGTTGAGCAGCAGCTGAGCTCTCTCTTTGGAAAGGGGTTGGGGGAAGGGCAGCTCTTCCCAGCAGCGGGCCCTTGGGCAGCCAGCTCCCCTCTTCAGGGTTCCCTCTCTCTTGGGTAAGATGCGCCAGGGTCCCTCCAACACTTATTCGACGAGCAGATAAATGTCCCAGTGCCACTGAGGAGCCGCTGGAGTGAGAAAGCGAGTCGGGCTGGCTGTTTGCGCCTGAGCTGCAACGTGGCTGCTGCAGACGGACTCGGGCAGGCCCGGGGCTGGTCCTCCGCTCCTCAGGTTCTGAAAGAAGCCTGGTTTCATCACTTCCCGGGACGCTCAGGGCCCGCGGACGGATCACACTAAATGCACAACACTGCCTGGCAACCCAGGAGGTCTAATTGTTATTAATATTGCTTATTAATCCTTATTTAGAAAGATAATTAATTCTGATGGCTGGTTATGTTCTCCCCAGAACAAATGCAACATGGGAAATGAATTCAGTGTCGAAGGGTGGCTGGTCGGGAGAAAAGACAGGAGTAATTTGTAACATGAGGGTTCAGAAATGAAGTTGTGGCATCCGGTGACCCTGGAGCAGCTTGGGGACCGGAGGAATCGTTTCCCTCAGGAGCCCCAGGCCTCTGCTTTGTGCAGCGCTCCTGCGCTAGCTGGTCGGGCAGCGGGACCTGCAGGGGGTTCTGCCTTGGGGTGGTCACCGCGCCCTTCTGCCCCGCCTATGTCCGTCTCTGCCCCCTTCCCTCCGCTCCCCACCCTGCACAGCCTGACACCTATGAAACCTTAGAAGAGGCTCCACTGGGAAACCATTGAGTCAGTGACGCATTTGTGTGCCGATGACTTGACCTTGTAAGGTTTGCTACAGCTTCCAAACCGACCTGGACCTACAGAGGGAGAAGCCCTTTCTCCTCCCCTTCTCTCCACCTGCACCAAGAGCTCTTCAGTTAGCGCCCTGAGAATCGGCCCCTCTTCCCTAAAGAGAAGCGCGCAGAGCCTGCCACCTTGTGGCTGCCTCTGGCCCGCGACAGCCCTCACCAAGCAACGCAGATCCTGGGCTCCCCGAGGACTTGGTGGAGAGTGGCCGGGATGCTTGGAAATAAGCAGCAGGGGGAAGGTCCCAGGCTCTGATTTCCATTCCTGTTTGTTCGGCCCACTGTCCTGAGCCTGTGGAGGCAGGCTCGGGGAGAGGAGCCCTGCTGCTGAAAGAGACCGGAGAGGGCCGACGGCGGGAGCTGGGGCAGGGCTGTACTCACGGTGGGACAGCAGGCTGTCAGGCCTGTAGAGTTCCTTGGACTCTTGTTGCAGACCTGGCAAAGCTGGTGCACCTGTCTCTAACCCTGGCCTACCTCAGCCTAAGTGTTCCCATCTGTAAAAGGAGGGTTCTCACCAGGTGACTCTTCAGGCCTCTTCCAGCTCAGACGTGGTGTCTACACAGGACTGTCCCAAAGCCAGGGAGCGGATGTCATCCTGTCTCTGGCATCTGGGACATCTTTGGCCACTGGCCCTTTATCTCCCAGGGGGTGCTTCTAGGTTCTGCTATTTGTATCCAAGAATCCAAAGCCAGCCCCATGCACCAGGCAGCCTCCTAAAATGGGCAAAATTGCATCTGCGTGAGCTGCTGGAACTGACTCCTCATTCAGGAAGCACAGCGCTGGTCAGCTGGGGCCACCTAAGGGCAGTTGGCGTGGCAGGGATAAGCCTCATGTCTCCCACAGAACACCAGAGTCGGGTCCAGTTAATAAAACATCGTGAAGAAAAAATAAATAAAAATAAATAAAAAATAAATAAAGCATCGTGGCCGAGAGCACGGATTCCAAAGCCTTCCAGAGTCGCGATTGGATCCAGACTTGGCCACGTACCAGCTGGATAACTTTTAGGATCTCTCTAACTTCTCTAAATCTCAGTTTTCTTGTGTATATAATGGGAATAACTAGGTTTTTGAGAGGATTAAGTGGCATAATATTTGCAGAGCTCTTTCCCAGGACCTTGCGTGCAGATGGCGTCTAAATAGCTGTGATCTTTGTTGTTTTTGTTCAATTTGCATATCCAATACCTGCAATGCTCAACATGAAAAATAATGTATAAACCATCTGTTATGGACTGAATGTTTGCGTCCCCCTCAAAATTCATATGTTGAAACTCTATCCTCAATGTGATAGTATTTGGAGATGAGGTCTTTGGAAAGTGATTAGATCATGAGGGTGGAGCCCTCGTGAATGAGATTAGTGCCCTTATAAAAGGAGACTAGAGGGCTGGATCACTCTCTTTCCATGGAAGGACACAGTGAGAAGTCAGCATCTGAAACCCAGAAGCAGGCTCTCACCAGAACCCAACCATGCTGGCACCCTGACCTCAGACTTCCAGCCTCCAGAACTGTAAGAAGTGAGTTTCCATTGTTCATAAGCCACCCGGCCTGTGGTACTTTGTTACAGCAGCCTGCCCTGACTCAGACAGGAATTGGTACCAGAGTGGGGTGCTGCTATAGCAAATACAAAAAAAAAATGTAGAAGCAGCTTTGGAACCAGGTGATGGGTAAAGGCTAGAAAGCTTTGAAGTCCATGCTAGAAGAAGCCAAGATTATTGTAAAGGGACTTTTAATGAGAAGAGAAGAGCTGTAGAGAAAGCTTCAATCTTCCTAGAGATGACATAAATAAATAATCATGCACAGAATGTTGATAGAAATATGGATGGTAAGGCCATTCTGATGAGGTCTCCAACAGAAATGAGGAGCATGTTATTGGATAATAAGAAGAGGCAATCCTTGTAAGAAGCCACAAAGAACTTGGCTGAATTGTGTTCATGTTCTAGTGTTTTGTGATGAAACTGGATATTAGCCAAGGAGATTTCTAAGTGAAGTGTGGAAGGAAAGGCTTGGCTCCTCCTGGCTGCTTATAGTAAAATATAAGAGAGTAATGACTCGAAGGTGACATTATTAAGCAAAAAAGAACTAGAATATACAGATTTGGAGAATCCTCAGCCTATCCATGTTGCAAAAAATAATAAAGTGTCTTCAGAAGAGGACACCCGAGGTGTGACAAGCAACCACAAGGAGATGAGTGCGGGTGTGAACCGGGGATTGAAGCAGCCACCCCAACAGGAGCGCGGACAGTGGACTGAGGAAGGAAGGACGGCAGGCTGTTGGACCTCCTGGACTTTACAGGATGGGACCATGGTGCCATTCTGCTGTGAAGGTGGTTCTTCCAGGCGAGAGGAAGATGACCCCAAAGACGACTCTGAGATCTTCAGGGCTGCCCCTCCCTTTCAAAAGGGGGGACCACTGACTTGCTTTCAACAGGCCAGACAGCCTGTGCTCAAAGCTGTGGGGATGGGGTCACCCAGCAAGACCTCAAGGCCATGACCCCTGCCCAGCAGAGCCTGGCTGACCTCGCCCCAGTGGGTCCAGAAGGCTGGACCTTAACCCTAGTGGGCCAAAGGGCTAAAGACAATTATTCTTGCCTTAAGATCTCACGGAGTTTGCCTTGCTAGGATTTGGGCTCGCTTCGGACACATCACCCTTCCTTCTTTCCTGTTCTCCCTTGTGGATTGGGAATGTCTGTCCTGTGCCTGTTCCTGCACTGTATTTTAGAAGCACGTAGCTTGTCTGGATGCTCAGGTTCACAGCTGGAGGGCAGTTTTGCCTCAGGATGAATCAAAAATATCTCGAATCTGCCCTGGCTGGTGTGGTTCAGGTGGTAGGCATCATCCCCTACGCTGAAAGTTTGCCAGTTCCATTCCCATTCAGGGCGCATACTCAGGTTTCCGGCTCGATCCCTGGTAGGGTTTGTGCAGGAGGCAGCTGATAGATGTTTCACTCTCATATAGATGTTACTCTCTCCCCCTTCCTCTCTAAAAATCAATATCTTTTAAAAAAAAATACCTTGAATCTCACCCATATCTGATTAAATTACATTCATATGAGACTTTGGACTTTAAACTTGGAGTTGATGCTAGAGCAAGTTAAGATTTGGCAGGGGTGGGGGGAGCGCTGGTAGGATGGAAGGAATGTACTTTGAGAAGGACATGAATTCTGGGGCCCAGCTGTAGAATGTTATGGACTAAATGTGTCCTCCAAAAATGTGTACTTTGAAACCTAATCCCCAATGTGATGGTGCTTGGGGTCTTTGGGAGGTGATTAGGCCATGAGGGTGGAGGCCTCATGAATGAGATTAGTGCCCTTAGAAGAGGCCACGAGGCTAGCTCACTCTCTTTCCATCACCTGAGGACACAGTGAAGAGGGCCCTCACAGAAATTTGGCCATGCTGGCACCCTGGCCTTAGACTTCCAGCCTCCAGCACTGTGAGAAATGACCTCCTGTTGTTTAAGCTGCCCACTCTGTGGTGTGTTATGACAGCCTGGGCCGACTCATTCATTCACAGCAGAGGGTTCTTGGCTCCTGTCCTAGTCAGCTCAGGCTGCCCTAACAAAATACGATGGCCTGGGTTGCTTAAACTACAGAAATGTATTTATTTCTCAGTTCTGGAGGCTGAAGAAACCCAAATCAAGGTCAAGAGAATCAGGCTGGTGAGAACCCTCTTCCTGGTTGCAGGTGGCTGCCTCCTTGCTCTGCCTTCACGTGGTAGAGAGAGGTCTGGTCTTTCTTCATCTTATAAGAGGACACCAATCCCATTATGGGGGCTCCACCCTCATAATTTCACCTAAACCTAATTATCTCCCAAAGACCCCACTCCAAACACTGTCATATTGAGGGTTAGGGCTTCAATGTATGAATTTTGAGGGGACACAAACATTCAGTCCATACAGCTCCTAAATATAGACCCTGAGTGTCTCTTTGGTAAAACGCCTCCCATACCTTCTCCTTTGTGGGTTTGGTTTTTATAGTGATGTGAATGCCAGGAAAATCCTGCCCTCGCCTTGCCCCATCCTGCACAGCTGGGAGCAGACGAGCCCTCGTGCCTCCCTGGATGACAGGTCTGTGGTCTCTTCCTCCCTCTGATGACTGTAACAGCCCCTACTGTGGGCAGATGGGGTCGAAATAGTCATTCTGTTCCCTTCACAACCCGAGGAGCCCCTTGTCCAGTGTCTGCACAGAGCACAGAGCCAGCCTCCACTCTGGTGCCTGGAATCCCCTGGGACCTCTCACAAATGCTGACGCCCAGAGCCGGGATTTCTCCCAGGGTCCGGGGGCCCTGTGTGGGCAAAGATGCTTCCTGACTCCTGTGAACAGATGTATGTGGGGCCATTAAAGGAAAGAAGAGCCAGCCCAGGGGCAGTCCCAGCATAGGCCCCTGGCCCCACCACAGCATCCCCAGAGGGAAGGGATGGACAAGCCCGGCCTCGGCCCTGTGAGCCATTCACTCCGGGCTGAACAAAGTGGACCAGGCCTCTGCTCTCCCCAGCGCCGCTCTCCGTGCCCTCTGACTAGAAGGCCTGTACACCCTCCTTCACCTGGCAGGCCCTACCCTTCTCCCAAGGTGTCCAAGGGTGACCTCCACCAGACCCCCCCCTCCCCAGAGAGAAGGGACAGCCCCAGCCCAGCTCCCCGCCTTCCCACCCCCGCACTGTGGCTCCGCTTTAGCACCTCTGGCTGAGTTGCAGCTGGAATCCTGACACAAAAATTGTTTGTGATTATGAGCGACACTGTACCCCATACAACCCTCACTGCTCTCTGGGGGAGTGGAGAGTGCCACCTGCTGGGTGGGGGGACAGGTGGGAGGGTGGAGGCTTGGCAAAGCCAGGAGAGTGTATTGCTCTGACTTTTCTCAGGGGGAATTTTATATGGAGGCGTTGGCTGGAGAAAGAGGAGGGGGAAGGCCACACACCTCCCTCCCTTTCTCAGGGGACTTCTGCTCTTCTTACAAATCTCATCGGCCAGAACCTGGTCACCTGACCAAACATAGCTGCAAAGGAACCTGGGAAATGTAGTTTTTAGCCGTGGCTGTTTCCTTAGCTAAATATTATGGTTCTGTTTTTAAGGAGAGAGGGGAGAATAGTTATCTCTACCTTGGGAGCAACTAGCTAAGCCACGGTGGGAATGGGGACACACTGGGAAGCCACCTTAAGGCATATGACATCAAACTGGGTGCCCAGGTCAAACGGGCTTGGTTTGGGTAAGCTGGGGGCAAGGGAAGAGGGGGGTGACGGTGAGGGGACGGGGAAGGTGGTGAGGACATGACCCATTTGCATGTAAAGATTCTGCGTGACTGCTGCACAGGTTAGGGGAGGGGGTGAGGAGGCAAATTCATTGTCACAGCGTCCTGCGTGACATCGAGTCAGTGAACGTGGAAAGCACGGTGGAAAGCTAAGCACTGAGTCCAAACATGAGGTGTAGTAAAGTGTGACATGTGGTTGTCCCCAGCATCCCTGAGAGGCCAGTGTCATCCGTCCCTCTCACTGGAGACAGCCAGACGGACTCGGACATCCTGGCATTCATCAGGGCCAGAGAGGCCGTCCTGCAGAAGAAATGTAAGTGCACCTCCTCCGGGGCCACAGGTCGCCTCCTCCCACCCCTCGCTCTGCTCGCCAGTACCTGGGAGGGGGAGAGGGAAGGGGAGGGGAAGTCTGGAGCAAGCAGCGAGGGGAGAGGGAAGCAGGGAGCTTCCTGCATGGTCCTGAGGCTACAGGACTAGCCTTGCGGTCACCTCCATGTGCCCGGCCTCTGCGTCCTCCTGGAGAAAACCCCAAGAGGCAGCATCGGAAACCCCAAGAGAAGCCAAGAGGGTGGTTGGCCCGGCTGCTCCCGTCCTGCTTGGCAAAGCCTCTCTTCCTCCTCCAGGTCGTCAGCTCCCTATGTTCTCTGTCCCCAAAGCCAGCTCTCCTTGGCTCGGTCCTCACCAAACAAGAGGGGCTTATAGGAGGCTTGGTGACTTGTGAAATCCCTGGCTGGAAATATCGCTCTCCTGCTGGGGGGTGGCTCCCGCCAATGAGTTATCGATGTAAATAGCACTCAAAGTCCCAGGCCTGAGGACACGGGGACAGTTACAGAAGAAATGTATGTGGTGTCAGACAACAGGGAAGGAAAGAAAAGGCCCTTCCCCGCCTTCCTCGCTAACCCCACATCCTCTGGGCAGCAACCCACCTGCTGTGGACAGGCCTTCTCTTCTGCCTCTCCGCAGAGACCACAGGACAGCCCCAGGGCTCTGCCCCGAGCCTGCTTCAGTCCTAGCCTCGTCCCAGGAATCCAGGGCTGCCAGACAGGCTTAGCGCCGCTTCCATGTGTCAGCAGGCTCCTTGGTGGGTGAAAGGCAGGCTTGGATCGTTCCATGACTGACACCTGCCCTGAGGGGCTACCCTCAGCTTCATGACCAACTCTCTGCCATTTAGACAGTAGGAGGTTGGCACATGGGCAGAGCACCCCAACAAAAGGGTGGCCTTGGCCATGCTGTCCTCACTGGGAAGCCAGCCTGCTCACAGTTCTCTCTGCACCGGCAGGATCAGCAACCTCTGCACCATGGTCGGGTCCTGGCTGAGACCTGTGACCATCTGGCTCTGCCACCAGCCTGCTGTGACACGTTGGCTACACAACTTGCTTTCTCTCATTCTCAGTTTCTTGTCTAAAAGGAAAGAGGGGAAAAAATGAACTTGAATTCGGTGATCTCAGAGGCCTTATCTATTCCTAAAATACTCTAATGACATATATCGGACACTGAATAGCTCTGCACAGCCAATCGGCGATTAGACACTGTATTTATTGGGCATCTTGTGCGTGCCGGGCACTGTACCTGTGCTGGGGTCCTGGCAGGTGGAACAAGGCAGAGTGCCCTTTACCCTCCAGGAGGAGGGAGGAAGCTGATGAACACACCAGCTGATACATAAGATCATTCGAGGTGCGGATGAGTGCTACGAAAGAGCCAAAACATGCCATGCTGAAGAGAGCAATGGGGAGACTGCCTTTCACTGGATAGGTGGGGGGCTCCCTGGGGAAGAGAACCTGAACCTGACAGCTGAACAATGGGACAGAGCAGCCACGTGTCCTGTGAGTGAGTGAGTGGTCCAAGCAGAAGTGGCAGAAATGAACACCCCTGAGGGGCAGGAGATTTGCTTGGTCACAGGATGGGAAGGAGGCCAGAGGGGCTGGAGGGCCGAGAAGGGCAGCAGGGGCCAGGTCACACGGGTCTGTGTAAGGGGCCAGGCTTCTGTTCCAGGTGCGGTGGGGACGCACTGAAGAAGTAAACCCTTGGTGGGCTGTGACGTGACTGCTGCTTTGGAAAGCCCGCTCTGGCTGCCGGAGGTGGCGTGGGTTGTAGAGGACCAGGAGGAGCACAGTTATCGGGCTCCTGGGAAGGTTCGGGCAAAGGGCCAGGGCAGCCTGGACTTACCAGCGATTGGACATGAGATGTGAGGGAGAGGAGAGAGCCAGGGGTGCTCCTGGGCTTCTGATCTGAGCAGCTAACAGGGTGGCGATGACATTTTCTGAAACCAGAGAGGCAGGGAGGATGGACATGAGAGGGAGGGCCTAGAGGACTTTGACTTCTGGTGGCCCGTTCAGAGTTTCCGATGTGTGTGAAGGCAGCTGAACTCAAGTCTGGAGCTCAGCGGGAGGCCTGGATGGTGTGGAGAGCCGCGGCACTGCGTAAAATCCTAGTTGCTGACAACAGATCCCTGGGCACAGTGACATTCAGAGGTAGGCTAGCAGGTGCAGCCAGAGACAGAGAAGGCTCGGCCAAGGCGAGAAGGGCCAGCGGGTGAGTGAGCCTGGCCTCAGGCAGGTCGCAGGAGAACATGTCCCGAGGGAGACGGCGGTGGAGTCCGAAGCTGCTGGGGTTGAGTCAGTCGGGGCAGAACACTGACCAGTGGCCGTCTGCCTGTCGAGGCGGCCCTGGACCAGCGCCCTTCCAGACCGGGACTGGGGCAATGGAAGCCCTACGGTTGCCGTGGGGGAGGAAAGAGGGGACAGAGACAGTGAGTGGAGACGACTCTCCTGGGAGTTCACCTGTGAAGAGAGGAGAGAAATGAGGCTGCAGCTAAAGCAAGCAGGGCACAGAAGGGGAGGGCTTTGGGTTTTTGTTTTAAATGGTGACGAAGCCGTTTAGATACTGAAAGGAAGGGTCCAGGAGAAAGGAAATTGGTGATGTGGAGAAGAGGACCCGACTGCAGGGGGAAGTTCTCAGAGGAGGTACAGGACACAGTGTCTGGGCCGTACATGGAGAAAGAAGTCGGCTTTGGGGGCAGGGAGCACCACCCCAGAACAGTTCATAAAAACCAACTGTCATTTCTCCCTTCTAGTGAGCGATATCGTTAAGTCACGCTTACTCAGCTTTTGTACACAGGATAGAGACTTTTCATCCAACCCTCTCCAAAGAGAAGCAGCAGAAACCCAAGGTCTGTGTGAGGATGGAGCCTTCCGGCAACACTGCCCAGATGGTGCAGAAAGCTGGCTGCAGGCTGGGACACTTCCACTAAATCTACACGGCACGTTAGCAGCTCTGCACTTTTATTTACATTATTCCATTCGATGCTTTCAACACCCCTGTGAGGTACACGGAGCCTAGAGTATGGTCCTGCTTTGACAGAGGAGGAAACTGAGGCACACGGGGGTTAAATAACTTGCCCAGCGAACCAAGGGCAGAGCCAGAAGAGCCCAGGTTTCTGCGCGCTCCCCACTGACCTGCGTGCAAAGCCCCTCTGCTGTGCGTGCTGGTCCCATGGCCTCTGCCCTCCCTGCAGCTGGGAGCTTTGTTCTCCAAACAAGCAGCAGCCTGGAAGTCATTCATCAAAACAGGCAAGTTCCAGGGTTCAATTGTTAAGGGAAGAAAAATAATCCTGGGTTCTCAGTGACCACGGGGCTGAAGGAAGCTGAAGACTGGATGACAAAGGGTCCCTCTCCTGCCAGGCCTGGCGGAAAGCCGGCAGGTGCAGCCTCTCTGGGCGTGCGGCAGATGGCCCAGGTCCCAGCGCAGCACTTTCTGCGCACCCCACTTATCAGGCCTCCCTGTCAGGCAAACACGCAGGCCAGCCGGGCACCTTCCCAGCCAAAGCAAACACTGCCTTCCCCCCGGGATCCCCCTGCTCTTGATTTAGGGGCCTGTCTGGGCTTCTTCAGGGGTGCTCACCAGGGGGAATTTGTGGCTATCAGCCTGGGAGCAGGAGCCCAGAGAGGGTGATTTAGCATAAGCCTCCCGCCGGCTCCCAGACCTCAGCAAGGGCAGGTGAATCGGCGTGATTTAGGGTTCACGGAAAAGCTGCGGAACATTTCAATCCCTGCCAGGGGCACCGCGGACAGGAATATATTCCCCGGAGGAGGCGTCAGTCATCCACGGTGCCAAATCTGCTGCTTCTAACTACCAAGGACCGCTTTAGAATCTGAGAAGATAAGTTTAAATCCTTTCTAGAGTGTTTTGTTTTGTTTTTTTAAATCTTCCTCAATCCCTGAGTTTGGAAGTGTTTTCCTCTGGACAGGAGCCTTGGTGTGACCCCCCGTGACCGTGACACCCTGTTCTTGGGCTGGTGCCAGGAAGAGACTCGGTCTGACAGCCTCGACGTCCCCACCGCCCCCACCCCACCATCTCCAGCCTGAGGAACCTCCAGCTCGCTCTCTCCTTTGTTCTGGAACCTTCCCCGTGGAATAGAAAGAGCAGAACTGGGAGGGAAGTGACCTAAACACAAGGGCTACCTCTGCGCTGGGTGACCTCGGCAGCCTCCCTCTCACCTGTGAGGCTCGGATTCCACCTTTGCCCCCATGGGCAGCCTCTCCTGGATAAAGTCCAGAAGAGTCCCTCGCAGGACCCAGCCCCGGGGAAGAGGAGCCATGAGCGGGGCTTGGCCTCAGGGGTGAGACCTGGCCCGCATGGTGAGGTGCGACTCTAATGATTCATCTGTAGCAGCGCCTCCATCCAGGAATCTACAGTCCCAAAGTCTACATGTAGACGGACAGCCCCATCGTGTAACCGGGGGCTTATATAGTAAACAGTGAACTAAAACGGACACCTTTTATTCTGGTTGAGGCCTGTCTATGTGAGGAACTGGGACTTGGAGCATTGTGCCCCTGAGCCCAGCCCTGCAGGGTTCCTTCTCCGCCACACCCACCCCCCGGTCATCCCTGCACCCAAGCGTCTGTGGCCAGTGGCAGCCCTGGGTGGGAGCTGCCTCAGACTCTGTGCTCCTGGGGCCCGGACTGCTCATCAGCGGTGCAGAAGAAACATCGGACCAGTGCCTCGGTCAGCAGCCCCACGGCTGGTGGTCCCGGCACCTGCCCTCACCAGTCCTCGGAACAGAGAGGAAAGCAGTGGGTCCCATCACTGGCTGCCCTGGGCCCACCCCGGAGACTCTGATTTAAGCTGCCCCAGGAGTGGCCCTGCCATCAGGATTCCCAAAGGCCCCCAGGGTCTCCGACAGGCAGCAGAGCTGGGAGCCAGACGCAGAGGGACGGACACATCACCTTCACGCGCTCGGTGTACCTGCCAGTCTTCCCTCCTGTCCCAGGGTTCAGTTAGGACAGCCAGGGATGTTTTAAAATGAAGATCAGCTCCGTGAACTGTGAGGCCAGCCGGGGGAGTTGCACACAGAATTAGACCTGAAGGGCCAGGGGCTCGTAGCCTTGAATTGCTTTCAGCCTGGTCCTCCCGGCTGCCCCACATTCAATATGTCACGGAGAACTAACTACCCATCCTCCTCAGCGACACCAGGCAGACCACACCCGCACTGCCCACCTGGGGCCACACCCGGGGCTGCAGCTGCCTCACCCCCGCATCCCCCTGCCTGCTGCAGGGTCTTAAACACTGTGTTCGTTACTCCGCCCAAGAATCTTCAGAAATCCCCTTTTGCTCCTATTGTGATAGGAAACTTTAAGCAGGTTAACTGCATGTCCTCACACCAGTTCTCCTCACACTTTAACGCGCCACCAAATCCAGGGGGCTTTGTTGAAATGCAGATTCCGGGCCAGGGAGTCTGGGTGGGCCCAAGATTCAGCGTTTCTTAGCGAGATCCCCAGGGATGCCGGTCCGTGGACCACACTTCGAGAAGCCAGGAGCCATGCGAGCTACCTTGCTTTTCCCAGGTATTGGGAAATGGGGAAAGCAAGGCCCAGAGAACTAACATGATTTTCCCAAAGTCACAGGTGACACCGGTAGGTGACAGGCAGGGGGGCCGTGTGATTGGAGGGGCCAGGCTGGAGTATAAGGAATTTCTGGAGCAAAGAGCAAGGAAAGAATCTCTTGGAGAATTAAGTGGGAGTGTCCGTGAAAACCACAGGGCTGGGGAGCGAGTGCTGGTCTGGCTCAGAGACCAAACTTTTGCAAAGGGCAGAGAAGCTTCTTCCTTCGGTGCTTGGGGAGTAAACGAAGCCCCTGGGAGTCAGGGCGCTGAGGTGCACTGTCCGAGACCCGGGTTGGGAGGGGGTGGCCTGCAGCCTTCTCCCCTCGCCCTTCAATCCCGGGAGAAGCCAGTGACCCAGGCACAGCCTGACTGAGAACAACCTGTCTCCCCTCAGGTTTCCAGTAAGTGTCCAGCAAGAACGGAGGACAGATGCAGGCGCCTCCCCTCTCTCGCCTGGCTCCAGAAGTGACCTGCTGGGAGCAACTAGTGACTGATTTCAATGGAGGAGACTGTGCTTCTTTAGGGAGGGTGGCCCTGTGGCTGTCGTGAGGCTGGGGCCGCCTTGCCTGTGGGTGCTGAGCTGCTGGCAGGCCAGGCAACGCCGGGGTGCTGGGACAGGGCAGGGGCTGCAGCTCACTCGCAGGCGATGGCAGCCCTTTTAGATTGTGAAGTAGTGCCACCAGAATGTCGCGCCAGGGACATCACGCTGGTGGAATGGGGGGAAATAATAGTCATTTTCAACTATTCACCAGCCCACTCCCCTGCCCAGCCCCTGGTGTACAAGCCCAGGAACGGCTAGGGTGGGCCGGGCAGCAGGTTGGAGCCAAAGGCAGGGCAGTGGAAGGCAGGGCATCTCGATGGCCAGTTCAAATCTCAGACCAAACCCTACACCGTCGCCCCGATGCCCAAGATGACCTGTAGGCCTGAATGAACTGTGTGTCCAAGGAGCTGTTTACCCTGCAAGGTCAAAGTATATCGAAGCACCCAGAGAGCCGCGGACGGCTCCCCGGAGCTCCACAGTGTGGACACCTTGGCGCACTGCTAGATCTGGGCCGAAACTCCCACTCTCACCCGGGGGTCTTGTCTCAGTGAGCCCCCCAGCACCCCAGGCCCTGACTCCTGATGCAGAGCCAGCAGAAGGTGAGCCGCTTCTGTTCTCTGTTCCATGGATACAGGACCTCGACACCCTGGAGAGCGAGCAGAGAGAATACACTTATTTCCCTCCTTCTCAGGACCAGGTAAAGGGATCGTGCAGAAGATAGATCCTTTTATTTATTTGTTTTTTAATCCTCACCTGAGGATATTTTTTCCACTGCTTTTCAGAGCAAGTGAAAGGGGGAGAGAGAGAGAGAGAGAAAGAGAGAGAGAGAGAGAAAGAGAGAGAGGGAGAAAGAAAGAAAGAAAGAAAGAGAGAGAGAGAGAGAGAGAGAGAGAGAGAGAGAGAGAGAGAGAGAGAGAAAGAAAGAAAGAAGAAAGAAAGAAAGAAAGAAAGAAAGAAAGAAAGAAAGAAAGAAAGAAAGAAAGAAAGAAAGAAAGAAAGAAAGAAAGAAAGAAAGAAAGAAAGAAAGAAAAGAAAGATCAATGTGAGAGAGACACATTGACTGGTTGTCTCCCACACATGTCCTGACACCAACAGGGGCAAGGACCGAGCCTGCAACCAAGGCACGTGCTCTTGGCCAGAATCAAACCTGGGACCCTTCAGCCTGCGGGTCGACGCTCTAACCACTGAGCCAAACAAGCTAAGGCAGATCCTTGTATTTCAAAGCTGGACAGGCCCTTAGCACTTCTCTAACCCACACCTTCATTTAAATATAATTAGGAAACTGAAACGAAGGGGAGGTCCTGGTTTGTTAAAATATAACTAGTTAAGCCCGGCTGGGCGTGGCTCAGCAGCTGAGCATCCACCTAGGACCCAGGAGACCGCAGTTCTATTCCCGGTCGGGGCACATGCCCGGGTTGTGGGCTCGGTCCCCAGTCGGGGGCGTGCAGGAGGCAGCCGATCAATGACTCTCTCTCATCATTGATGTTTCTATCTCTCTCTCCCTCTCCTTTCCTCTCTCTGAAATCAATATATATATATATATATAGCCAGTTAATGACAAAAGTCCCCTTTTAAGGGGCTTTCCCTGACCACCCCAACTAGAAGTACCCCCTAGTTACTCTCTAACCCATGACTGTTTTATTTTCTTCACCACTCCCTGACATCATCTTTATTTGCTTATATTTTTATGGGCTACAGCCCCCCCAAGACTAAAGGCTCCATGACAACAGACCTGTTCATCATGCTCTCACTGTGTCCCCAGCATGGTCAGTACCCTGTGATGACTCCTTCAGTGGCTGAGCGGGAGAGTCAGAACCCAGAGCCCCTGCTTCTCAGGCTGGCATCTCTCCCATGGCTTCGCTCTGGCTCTATGACAGAGGCCCACAGCCCTAGATGAGAGGCTGCTCTGGTCCTGCCTGGCAAAGTTTAAAGAGCAAGCCTCAGAAGAGTCCCGTTGTTTCCAGTAAGCCTCCAAGTGACTTCACTGAGTCTCAGAACAAAACTCAAAAATACTTAAGAGAATTCAAAATATCCAGCACCCAACTATGTAGAATTCACAGTGTCTGACATCCAATAAAAAAATTACCAGACGTGCAAAGTAGGAAAATATTGTCCATGATGACCATAATGCATAGAAAAACCAGTCGATACAAATAGAAACAGGCCGATGAACGACACAGACGACAGATAAAGTAGACAGAGACATTGTTTTAAATGCAATGGAGGTGTGTTTGCAATACATGCAGAAAGACGTCTGTTGTAATTCCTTAACTGTTAACAGGAGCCATCCATCTGGTCATTCTTTTAGCAGGATGTGCGATCCGCTGTACGAGGTTCTGATGAGTCGGACAGAGGTAACCAAGACAGAGAAAGTACCGGCCCCCTTGGAACTGAGACTCTAATTAGGGAGATAGGCAATCAACAAATAAACAAGGGAACCTGAGCTGAGGAGTTGGGGGTGGGATAGGATGGGCCTGGGCTCACTGTCATCGATAAGGGTGTGAGAGCCAGGGCAGGTGAGGAGAAGAAGGCATAAGAGAAAGGCTCAGGTCTGGGAGGGCAGGTTAGGGGTTCAGTGATATAAGGAGGCCCGGGGCTGAGCAGTTGAACAAGAACACGGAGCATGGCAAATAGGGGATCTGTGGGGGATTTGAGTCACCTAAGGTAAGGGGGAAGAGAGTATTCTATGATGCGTTTCCAGGGGCTACCAGGGCTTTAGGAAGAGGAGATGTGGAAAGAGTGGCTGTGAATATTGGAAGTTGAAAATGTATGTGTGAAACGTGGGAGGGGGCATATTGTATTCCCTCAATACAGGCTCTGTCTCCTGTGTGAAAAGTGGCCTCTAGCTCTGGCCCTGGGTGCTTCTCTCCCAGCAAGCGGGGAGGCAGCAACCCTCTACAGGGTTAACTCCTTTATTTGGGGTTTCTATGGCCAAGTGCCAGCCAGCAGGGCCGAACCAATTTTATGCACATTGAGGGGAGCTCAGAGCCAAGAGCAGGCAGAAAGTGGGTTAAGTCCTCCACCCTCTCTAGTCATCAAATTCCTTGTCTCAGAAGGCAGCTCTTTCCCAGGCCAGCTTCATCCCCTCTCTGGTCCCAGTATGAGACACTACCTTCTCTTCTCTGAAATATCATTTAGGTTCACCTTTTCCATGGCTGTCCTTAAAGCCAAGCAAGGAGGTCCCCTCAACCATGCCTCAGAGGGCCTTGCGTTTTGAAGTGCCTTGCTAGAAAGTTTCTAGGTCTCCCTCTAAGGCTGTCATGGCCAGCAAGGTCATCCAGGAGGGCCACCCCAGCCAGGGCCAGTCCCCATGTGAGCCTCAGTTTTCTTTCCTCCCTTCAGGGTGCTCTTCAACTCATGCACGTGGTAGACCAGATGCTCCAAGGTGCTCCGGGCTTCATGCCTGTGGAGCTTCTTGGTCAGTCCCTGGTTCCAGGAGGACAGCCTGGCAAGCCGGTCATTCTTGCTGACTGGTGCAGCTTTCCTTCCATGGCCTTGCTTGAGACCGGGCCACCACAATGGTGCTGATGTGCTGATCTGAGTGACTCTCACAGTTAGACATGGGACAAAGAATCTTCGTGTGCACTGACTAGACGACAAATAAATCAGTGAATGCCTCCCCTCCACCAATTCTGAATGCTCACCAATAAGTCACTGTACCTCACATGGACTAGTGAACTTGGTATGTTTTTAAATCAAATTGCTTATATAGACAGAGGTCCACAAAAAATATGTGCCAGAACCCCACACACCCAAGAGCAGCCCTGGCCTTTTCTCTACTCCCAAGTCCTCAGTTCATTCTCTCTCTCGGGCCCTGGGGAGGCTCTGCGCCTCCCTGAGAGCAAGATGCAGCCTGTCTTGGTCAATACCCCTCGTCTACCTCCTGGTCCATGTCTTCTCCGGCTTACTGCTGCTCCAGCTCCAAACCCCCTTGCATCTCCTGATTTTTTCCATAGTATGCAGAGGCAAGGAGACATAGGGGGCTTCTTTAATGTGGGGTGTCCAGTGAGTCCCTGAACAATCCCCTTGCCTTCTTCAAGTGTAGTGGCCATCGAGAGAGGGGGGCACGGTCCCCCCAGTCCTGTTGTGCTCCCAAGCTGGCCAAGTCCTTCATTAAGGTCCACAGAGGAACTGTTTCCCTACCAGAGTTACAAACCACGGTGACCTAGAAGTGGTAGAGAACTGAGAGTCTGTGACAGACACTGGCAGTGCCCTGCCCCTGTCCCCCCGCCCACCTGGAGTTCCTGTGCAGCTTTGGTGGACAGTCCCATCCACACCAACAGTGTCCTGTCTCGAGCACCTGCATGTCTCCACCTGAAGGTTCTCTTTGGCCACAGGAGCACTCTCCGGGTGGTGAAGGGTTAACCTCCCCTGAAGCAGTCCCCAACTAATGAGGGACAGGAGTTGGTGACAGACAGGCTTCCTCACTGCCTGTGGGACAACTCAGATGCGTGCCTTACTCAGTCTCCAGAAGTCCTCAGTGGGGCCAAGCCCCAGGCGCCCACAGCAGTCACCTGCTCATAGCCAACCCCGCACTGGCTGCCTTCCCTCCGTCTCTCTTCCCCACTCTCCTGGGATCTGTGAGATCTGTTCCCAGATGGACTACTCTCCCCCCGAGTTTGCCTTGGGATCGGCTCTGAGGTGAGTCTCATTTGGGGGCAGGGCACCCACTTCAGAATCATGGTGGGGCTCCCGCAGTCAGGCTCTCTGGGCTTCAACCAGAGCCCCGCCCTTAACTGTGCTATCAGCTGGGGCTCAGGGAACGATTTCATGTGAGAAAAGAATCTTGCTGCTCCGAAAACAGCGGAAATTTCTGAGCAACATCAATAAAGGTTTGTTTGTTTGTCTGTTTGTTTGTTTTGAGCTTTCCCTCCAATCAGCCCACAGCGTCCCCATCCTCTCTGCCTGTCGCAGGGTTGGGCTGGACCTCCTGACATCATGCTCTCGGGCCCCAAGGACAGGCGAAGCCCCACGCAGACCTGCACCCCGCCTCCTCGCTGCGGGGAGGCCTCGGGAGCCCAGGCAACCACGCGGCTGGCTGGGGGCTGCGGCTCCTCTCCCCTCCCCTCGCCGCGCTGCAGGGACGGCTGGGGCCCTGTGGGCCTTATCTGCTCCCCTGGTTCCGGTGCCGAGCGTGCCTTTTTCATTTGTGCGGATATGTGCATATTGAGCGGCTCCTAAGTGAATGCCGATGTTGGAAGGGGGGTGGGCGGCCTGTCCTGCCCTTATCTGGGGCCCGTCCAGGTGGAAAGAGGCCCGTGCCCAGCTGCTCTGTTTACTCTGCATGGAATTGATCTGGGGGGTTGTTTTTCTCATTTTTCCTCCAATCTCCTTATTAGTTCAGCCTCAGAAAGCCCCTTATCACTGCCGGATGTCAGGCCGCACTGTGCCATCAGGCCTGGCCATGGCAGGCTGTCCATTAATTGATTTTGCCCTCCCCTCCTGGGAAGCACAAATTGGCGTGGCCCATTAGCAGCAATAATTCCCTGAAAGGGATTATAAATCATGACCTATGTCCATCGGCTGCTCACAGCAGAGTGGTGCCCACGTGAGGAGTGTCGGGCAGGGAGCTGGAGCGTTAGAAGGGTAGAGGCCCCAGCAGTCCTGCAGGCTCGCCCCTAAACCTGAGCACGTGAGGCTCGGCCCACCGGGAGCAGCTGAGGCAGGTCCCAGCACAGAGGGCCTCCGTCCGTGTGCACTGAATGAGCAGAGCGGGGGAGAGAGGGGAGGGGGGCTCTTCTGTGGGGGCAGAGTGCTTTGAAAACCTCTCGCACTGACCCCACCCACCAAGGCCACCACTATGGTACCATCCTCTGGCTCTGTGGTCTTGGGGTTTCAGAAGTACCCCCCTTAGCTGAACATGCTCCTGAGAAAGCCTCTATCCTTGCTGGTCTTTGGGTGTCTGAAAACCTGCGTGTGAGAGGAGAGGAGGGGTGCAACCAGAGAGAGCAGAGAGGAAGGAGAGCCCAGGGAGAGAAAGAGCAGCCAGGAGAGGTGGGAGGAGGCCACTGGCTGGATACTTTGCCGGCACATAGTAGGTTCTCAATAGGGCCAGTAGTCCCTCCCTACCCCCCTTATCTGACGGGGAGACATTCTAAGATCCCCAGTGGATGCCTGGAATCACGATAGCACCGAATTCTACATAATGCATGTTCTTTCCTCTACTCACCTTTTCACTTAGAGGAAGCATTTTACGGCTTCTCTTTGGTGGGTCCAAACTGTCGGCATCACTACTCATGCACTTTGGGACCGTTACTGAGTGAAAGAAGGGCCACCTGAACACACGCACTGGGAGACCGAGGCAGTTGGTCTAATACCCGAGGCGGCTACTGAGTGACTAACAGGCCAGGAGCACGCACAGCGTGGAGAAGTTGGACAGAGGGATGAGTCACCTCCCGGGCAGGACGGGGTGGGATGGTGACAGATTTCTTCACGCCACTCAGGACAGCACACAGGTTAAAACTTTGAATTTTCCATTTAATATTTTAACCATGGAAAGGGGAGCCGAAGATAAGGGGGGGCTACTGTAGTCCATGAATGAATGGCGTGCTTTGCCCACAGTGAACCTGGCACCACAACCTGCCCGGGACCCGAGGGAGGGAGAGCTAGAGCGGAGGCTGACCAAGCCCTCCCTCCACCCCGGTGTGTACAGATGTCCCTCTGGCCCTGCGTTCTCTCCCGCAGGCGGTGCATTCTCTCCTCCTTCATTTCCTTCCATCTGAGGACAGCCACCATTGCCTGTGGACAGTGTCCAGACCTGTCGGGGATACTCGGGCTGCAGAGGTTGCTAAGACCTTCCCGAGATCCCCCAGACATCGACGGATATGCTCCCTCCCTACATAGCACACAAGAGAACTCTTCACATATCGATCTCCTCCGGGGCAATAAAATAGGACTGATTATCACAAGGCCTTGCAGGTCTAACCACAACCCTTGCTTAAAACCAGGAATTGGCGGGTCTATAGTGGCACGCTGACAGCCAGCACTCCATGGTCTTATTTCTCCAAAACTTGAGGAAGCACCAGTCCAGGGTTGAATTTTGTGGCTCCAGAGGCTTTCATTGCCTCCAAGAGAAGCCCACACCCAGGGCGGCACTGTCGGGGAGAGCTCAGGTGTGAGGAGGTGGCTTTAGATCCCAGGTGGCCTCCGGGGACCCAGAGCCCACAGGATTGTGGAGAAGGTGGCTGCCGCCCCAGACAGGGCCCTACCTGCACCGTGGGATGGGTGTGGTGCTTCGCAGGACTCCCCGCCTGCCCCTGGCACCTGTCACTGCCTCGGGATATTCCTAATGTACAGCCTCGCGGCCCGGCCTGGATTGGTGGTGGTCATTTTGGCCTCGGAGCTTATGAAGGGCCCTGTGTCACTACTATTCTCTTGATCACTCAGTAGCAAGATCTCACCCTTGTTTTTATTTTCTGCGAGACACACCTCCCTCTCTCTCCCTCCCCTTCTCTCCTTCCTTCCCCCTCCCATTACAGAACCACAGTTGCCCTTCCCGGACATGCCCACCACAGTGTCTGCCTCCCCATAGCACCTTCCAAGTGACACCTATAGGTGGGGCGTCAGCTGGCTAGGGCCAGTCAGCTGAGCTGGGATTGACCCGAGGACAGCCCACCCTCAGCCCAAGGTGGCCCACAGGGAAGAGTGCTCCTGGCCATGCAGACTCCTGGAGGATCTGAGCCCAGAAATACCAGGAGAGAGAGCAGCTGGGAGCTGACACCGACCAGGCTCACCCGCTGGGGTGGGAGAAGGGGCTCCACCGAGGACAACGGGTGGGCATGGTAATGACGGTGGAAAGTAGACGTGAGGACTCAGGCCCGGTTGTCCCAGAGCCCTGGCTGCCCCTGGCTTCCCACCACAAATTATTCCAATCACTTGAGATACCTGGAGAGTGTTCCTTCCAACTCAAATAAGCCTTGAACAATGAAAACAACAAAGCCTCACCTAACCTTTGGGAAGTTACAGAGCACCTAACAGCGGCTTAGGGAATGGGCTTCTGTCTCTAACAGGAGAGAGCTAGAGACAGTGTGTAGGAATCAGCTGAGCTGCTCTGCATCACTCTTGACCTCTCCCTCCAGGACACGAGCTCGCTCAGTGGGTGCAGTCTGGAGACGGGAAAGGGGCCAGCTGAGGCTGAACCTCCGCCAGGAAAGAACAACTCTGGCCAGCGCTAATTGGTCAGAGCTGGGTCACATGCCCCCCCAGCTGCAAGGGAGCTTGGGAAGTGGGTACAAGGGACACTGTCAATCGTCTGACCCTCTCCCCATTTCTGAGCCCCTCTCCCCCACTTTAATGTGTTTTTGCTTCCGATGGTCTGGCCAGCTTACGGGGGCTCTTCAGTGGACTTGTCTAGGGGCCACTGGGCCACAATGCCTGCAGGTGCGAGCCAGAGATGCCCAAATGGCCTGTCCCCTGCCTCTGCTTGGGACCAACTGAGTGTGCTTGATGGGCCAGGGCTCCCCAGGAACCAGGTGGAGATGGGACAATGGTGCCCCACTTGCCTCACTCCCTTACTGGTCCCAACTTACTGCCCTGCTCATACACGAACCCCTCCCAGGGCTGCTCCTGGGGAACCTGGCCTACGACAGCAGGGGACAGGGTTATTGCGAGGGTGAGACCAGCCACGCTCTGTTGTCTGACATGTACAAAAGTAGGGTCCCGTTAGCCAGGAAGCAAGGGCAGGATAGTGGGCAGGCAACTCGTGGCATCTGCTGCCATGGCTCATTACAAAAAAATCAGAAAACACAAATGGAGAACCTGCCACCCTCACACCTGCTGGTGGGAACGCAAAATGGTGCAGTCACCTTGGAAAATGGTCTGGCAGGTCCTCAAAAAGTTAAACATAGAGCGACCGTGTGACCCAGCAATTCCATTCCTAGGTATATATCCAAAGGGTTTGAAAATATATGGGCACACAAAACCTTGTATGTGAGCAGTATTATTCATAATAGCCAAGAAGTAGACACAACCCAAAGAGCTATTAACTGAAGAGTAGATAAATAAAATGTTGGTATATCCATCCAACGAGACACCACTCAGCCATAAAGAATAAAGCACTGATAAGCTACAGTAAGGATGAGCCTTACAAACGTTAGCTAACAGAAGCTGGACACAAAAGGCCACACACTGTGTGACTGCATTTGTATGAAATGCCCATAGAGACGGGGGGCCGGCTAATGGTGCCCAGAGGCCGAGGGGGCAGAATGTGGGGAGGGGGGCTTCAGGGTGATGGAAATGTTCTCGAATTGATTGTGGGGATGGTTGCACAACCCTAGGAATATGCTAAAAACTATCCAATTGTATACTTTAAATGCATGAATGGTACAATATGTAAATCATCTCAATAAAACTGTTGCCCGGCTGGGCGTGACTCAGCGGTTGAGTGTCGACCTAGGATCCAGGAGATAGCGGTTCAATTCCCGGTCAGGGCACATTCGGGCTCCATCCCCAGTCAGGGCACATGCCCCGGTTGCGGGCTCGATCCCCAGCAGGGGGCGTGCAGGAAGCAGCCGATCAATGACTCTCTCATCATTGATGTTTCTCTCTCTCTCCCTTCCTCTCTCTAAAATCAATAAAGATTTATAAAAAAATAAAACTGTTACAAATACACACATACATAAGCAAAGAAGACCTCCTCGACTCCGCCCACCCAGAGCCAGGATGTACTTTCAGCCTCGTTTTTATTCACACATGTATCTCGCCAACACAGTCTCCTCTGAAGGGAACCAGCTAAAGGACTTCCAGCAAGGAAAACAGTCAGTGAAAGCTATGAGCAAATGCATCCAGGTAGTGAGGAGCACTGGCCCCAGTACTGTCCCCGATGGGAACTGCGGTTTGTCTATTTGCTCTGCCCTGATTTGTCACCCAGTTTACTCATCCTTGGTTCCCCCAATAGGCAGGTCAATTCTCCCGTCCCATTTTGTAGCCAAGGCAACTGAGTACAAGGTTTATTCACATCAATCTGATTTCTTCCCAACTCCTAAGCTTAGGGGCTTGAAGCCATCATGGGTGAGAAGCTGGGGACAGCCAGAGGGGGCCATTCAGGCCTGGGCAGAGTGGGTAGAGCATCAGATTTGGCTCAGAAACACCCAAACAGCTTGCAGGCAGAGGGCGAGACACGATGACCTCAGGATTACCCAGCAGATCTATTTGAGGGGTCCCTGCCACTTGCTGCTCTCCATGGAAAAAAGAGGCCAGTGGGGGTGGCAGGCCTGTTTGCACTCACTGCACTTAGTGCATCCAAGCTGAGCCGCACTGTTCAAACAGAATCCGGGCCTGCAGACACCTGTGCCGAGGAGGGCGAGGCTGGCGGGAGGCTGGCTGCAGGTCCCCCGGGCACTTCCCAGCTCTCCTCCCAAAGCCGGCCCTGCGGCCCGGGCAGAGTGGGGGCCACGCCATGCCCCGTCCTGGGCTCCGCAGCTGCTGGGGGAGCCGGGTGCTGCCCCTCCTGCTGGCCTACGTCTGCTACCTGCTGCTCGGAGCCACGGTCTTCCAGCTGCTGGAGAAGCAGGCAGAGGCTCAGTCCAGGGACCAGTTTCAGTTTGAGAAGCTGCGCTTCCTGGAGAACTACACCTGCCTGGACCAGCGGGCCCTGGAGCAGTTTGTGCAGGTGAAGGGGAGATGATGCTGGGGGGGGGGGGGGGAGTGTAGAATGGGGGTTCTCGTGGCCGGTCCAGGGCCACAACCCAGGGGCCGAAGCCTTGTTTGGAAGCAGAGGGGGCGGGAACAGAGCCAGGGGTGACCTAGATCCAGGTCTAAAACTGGATCACTGTGACATGGGGCAACTCACTTGACCTCTCTGGTCCCAAATTTCCTCACCTAGAAGGTGAGAGTAATCATATCTGTGCTGCAGACTTTCAACAGCAGACTGAACACACTTTCTAAGTTGCCACTTGCTGTATACCCATGATTGGAGTATTGGCATTACCCACGCTGTGCAAATCCCTTCTCCCCACTCTGCACTTCCCAGCCCCAGCCCAGGGCCGCGTTCCTTCTGCCCTCTCCCAGCTAATGTCCCTGTGCTGACCACACTCCGGGCGGTGGCAGCTGAAGCTTCGGGTGGGAGACACAGATAAAGGTCAGGAGCCGCCATGCTGGCCCTCCCCGGCCAGGAGCCACCTGGAGCTGGGCTTGGCGAGTAGTGGCCAGGGCGACTGAGCTCCACCAGCACCGTGCCCCTGGGAGGCTCTCTGATGGCAGAGCAGGTCACCCCCTGCCTGGGCCCCTTCTGCTTCCCACACAAACTCCCAAAACGCTCTCTGCAAGAGACAAGGCAAAGCACGGTGCTGCTGGGGAAGGTAAGTGCGCTCAAGACTAGGGCCGGAGTGAATGACAGCATCCACCACAGAGACACAAGCACAGTGATCATTGATATTTACCGAGCATTTACAATGTGCCTTAAACAGTGGGGAACAGGGTCGCCATGATGGGCCCAGCGTTTTATATGTGTTTTCTCATAATCACCTACATTATCACTATCTCCAGTTTGTAGGTGGGAACTGAGGCACAGAGAGGTGGTGTATGTTGGCCGAGGTTGCACAGTTAGTGGTAGAGATAGAATTCGCACCCAGGTCAGCTGCTCTTCACCACACAAATTAGCACAAGTGCCTGGGCAGGATACAGCTGAGAGCAGCAGTTCTCAAAGTGTGGGCCCCGGACCTGGAGTTCATTAGAAACACCAGTGATTGGGCCTGCCTTAGACCCACTGAGTCAGGAACTCTGGAGGCGGGGCCGACAGGCGACAGACAAGCCCTCCAGGTGACACCGATGCCCACTTGAGATGGACAACAGCTGACCTAGAGAGTGGGTGGGCTGTGAGAGACCTGCCCAGGCCCCTTCCTCCAGGAAATGAGGCCTCCAGCCTGAGGCTTCACATCCTTGCTCCTCAGCAGCACAGGGCTGGGCCACAGCACCCACATCAGGACTAGAAAGGATTTGGGAGCCTCTATAGACTCCAGGAGGTGGAGAGGGGGTTGGGGGATGGGGGTAAGAGAGGGGCCCTGGAGGCCCTGGAACCTCCTGCTCCCTCAGCCCTGGGTTAGAGGCAAAACCCAGGAGCCAGAGGTTGTGGGAAGGGTTGGTGGCTCTGCAAACAGAGCAGGGAGGCCACAGCCTTGACTACAGCCCTGAGGGAGCCAGGACATCCCTCAAGTCCTCAGCCTCCTGAGGAGGGGCCTCACTTGCCAGGGGATGTTTAGCTGAGAAGCAGAATTCTGAGATGAGACTCCAGAGCGCATATTAATGCTCAGATCACAAGGGAAAAAGCTGTAAACACCCTATGTGCAGTATTAAGGGCCAACTCTGTCAGGAAATGAAGCTGTGCCCAGGTTCACAGGACTAAGTGTCTGCCTTTCTCCACCATGGATTCTTAGAGAGGGACAGAAGGTCTGCATTGGCGCCCCACTGGGCACCCTCGCAGACATCAAGGCCCCTCCTCCGGGGGATGGAGAACGTCAGAGTGGGGAGAGCTGGGGTCCAGGGCAAGTGCTGCTCCCAAGAGGGAGGGTCTCCAGGGAGAGGGTATGTTCCAAAATGTTCCATCCTGGCATGTCAGGGTGTGTGGGAAAGAGAGGGAAGCCAAAGTTCACATGTGAAGAGGTCAGTTCTGTCAAAGTGAGAAGCAGCAGACAGCCTGTGTCAGGATGCCCCACCCTGGCCAGAGCTCACTCACCCAGCCAGTAGGGACATGGTTCCCACAGGAACGAAGCCAGAGCTGCCCCCTCCCCCATTGCCTCCCACTTGCCTTTGGGGCTCTACCAAGTGGCCAGGCTGTGCCATTGCCCTGGCACAATTCACAGCTACAAGGGAGGGGGTCTGGGAGCAGATGGGGGAGGGAGCCCTGCCCATATCCAAGAGGGCTGGGCCCAGGGGCGGAAGGGTTTAGGTCTGAGCCTTCAGGTTCTGTAAACACACACTCAACACCCACATACACACAAAGCATCACACACTTAACACACACACACACACACACACACACACACACACACACACACAGACCTTTGCCCTGGCCTCTGATGGAATTTCTCTTGTAGGCCTGGGCTAACACTCACTAGGGGGCAGCAGAGAGCAAGACTACCAGCTCACCTGGCCGCACAGGGAACCATCAGCCCCATGGGAGGGCAACCCCATGCCTTCCTGATGGACCCCATACCCTGTGTTCCCAAGCAAACCCTTCCAGGGACATGCAACCTGAAATCTTCCCATCATCCTAACAACTCATTTGCATCTCACCCTGTTGGTCACCGGCAGCGTCTCCCACCTGGTCCGTTCCTTAAGCATCTTCTGCCTCCTTAGGCCCATTCCCCTCCCCCAGCCCATGCTCACAGCCCACACTGCAGTCAGTCCTGGACAAGGGAACGGACTTTGGAATGACCCTGGGCAAGTAGCCACTCTGAGCCTTAGTTTCCTTTTCCATGAAATGGAAATGAGACTAAGAATCTCATTAAATGAGGTGACACAAAAGCACCCTGCTGAGAACTTGAGCTCCAGCTGGTGCCGTCAGCTCCCTCCTCCTGCCACTCCACAGGTCATCTTGGAAGCCTGGGTGAAGGGCGTGAACCCCAAAGGCAACTCCACCAACCCCAGCAACTGGGACTTCGGCAGCAGTTTCTTCTTTGCAGGCACAGTGGTCACCACCATAGGTAAAAGATCGGGTGAAGAGGGCTTCCCCTGTCGAGGTTTGGGTTCCCCAAAAGCAGATGCTGAGACAAAGATGTAGTTCATCTAGGAGATGATTCCAGGAAGCACTAGCAGAGAAGTGGGAAAGTGAAACAGGGAGAAAAGGCAATGAAGTTTGCATCAGTGAACGGGCTACTGGGTAGGGCAGCTGGGCTCACCCCCTCTGGGGATCCTCTGAGCGGCTAGGGAGAGCCCATTCTCAGAACAGTCCCTGCGAGGGGCGAGAAAGCAGGGATATTTGTCTCCCCAGTCCTGCCCTGGCTGGTTGAGAGCGAATCCTGGATGAATTAACTCTCCAGCATTTTGGACCTGACCACAGATTAAGTGAACTCCAGCGGCCAGAAAAGTCTCTCAGGTACAGAGAGATGCAGGGACTTGGGGAGGGAAGTCATCTGTGTGCACAAGAACTGTCCACAAAGCTGCAGGTGCTATCCCAGGTGTTCCAAGGGGACAGGACACTGAGAGTGTCCAATATACCCCTCAGCCATAAAACCCACTCTGCCTCCTGCAAGGAAACCCCAGATCCCCACTAACCCCATCCATTCAATTAAGGCCAATTAAGTCTCCCCCAACCATTCAATTAAGGCCAGTTAAGTCCAACACCTTCTTTGAGCTCTGATGACATGGGAGGCAGAGGAAGGAGTGGGGGTAGGGGGGATACATACAAACTTGGATCAGACCCAGACTCAGCCCTCAAGGAGCTTCCAATCCAAGGAAGAGGGACAATATAAACACACCAGAAACAACAGTGCAAGGCAAAGTAGGTAATTAGATAGGAATGACACAAAGCACTATGGGAAATCACACCTAGTAGGGAGGAGGAAGGTGGCAGTCAGGAGGGCTTCCTAGAGGCAGTGCCATTTAAGATGGGCCTTGAGAGACAAGCAGGAGTCTTATAAACAGGGATCATCCTAGCAGAGAATGAGAAAAGTGTTCATGAGATCAGGGGAGCTTCCCCTCCTCCCCCTAGAGGTGGTAGAAGACCACCAGCCTCTGCTGGAGCCTGTGGGGGGGCAGTTCTGAACTCCCCCCCCCCCCCCCCCGCCATTTACCCACTTCTCCTCCCCTGCAGGATATGGGAACCTGGCACCCAGCACCGAGGCGGGCCAGGTCTTCTGTGTCTTCTACGCTCTGGTGGGCATCCCACTCAATGTGATTTTCCTCAACCACCTGGGCACAGGGCTGCGTGGCCACCTGACCACACCTGAGAGGTGGGAGGACCAGCCCCGACGCTCCCAGGTAGAGCCCCTCCCTCCCTCAGCCCTGCTGTGACAGAATCTGTTGCAGGTTGATCCTTTGGAAGAAGATACTGAGACAGTGTGGCAAGCAGGTGCTAGGTAGGCACCGGTGGAAGGAAAGGATTGGGCAGAGGGAGAGGCTGAATGCAATGTGGGCTGGGCAAAGACTTGGCCAGCCCCTCACGAAGCTCTGCAGCATGTGCAGGCCGTCAGAGTTGTCCCCGCAGCGGGCTGAAACAACCAGGGCCTTATACCCCTGCTTGTATTAGGCACGGGGTAGCCTCCCTGGGAAGGTGTGCCCTCAGGCCAGGCAGTTCCTGTAGCTGCCATTCATCCTGAAGGAACTGACAGCTGGATGCCACCTGCTGACAGCTGGTCAACAGGGCACACCTCCATGGTCATCACAGAACTCCAGTAAACTCCAGGCCACCCAGCATAGCGCCAGTGCCCACCCCACTGGCCAGCCCTTTGCAAAGCCAGGCACACTGGGAGGACAGGGGTGTAGAGGAATCCGGGATGCTTCAGTGACAGTCCTCTGTCCTAGATCTGAGTCCATGGGGCGCTGTACAAGTGGATTCCCCAGCCCAAAGGAATCTCCAAATTCCAACTTGACCCACTAATGCAGTGCCTCTGACCGAATCTTTCCTGACCTGGGCAAGATCCCACACACACAGATCCAGGCCCACCCCAAAGGAATGCAGGGCAGAGAAGGGACCTGGCCTTGACCCAGCCCCACTCCCAAATTTTCCTCAGACTCCCCTCGCCCCCCTGTACAGTCCTGGGGTCTTCCAAGTGGACTCAGAGATGGACTCCCTCCCTCTCTCCAGCTGCTGCAGATCCTGGGCCTGGCCCTGTTCCTGATGCTGGGGACACTGGTCATTCTCGTCTTTCCACCCATGGTCTTCAGCCATGTGGAGGGCTGGAGCTTCAGTGAGGGTTTCTACTTTGCCTTCATCACTCTCAGCACCATCGGCTTTGGGGACTATGTTGTTGGTGAGAATGAGGCCTCACATATCTCAGGCTCAGGGACACCGGGATTGGGGGGGTGGGGAGATGTCAGCAGGGGTAACTACTGAGGATCAGATAGCCCCTGGTTCTTTGGAGGAGATGAATGATTTCTGAGGCTGCTGTGGATTTTCACAACAGCCTCAGAAGCTACTGGTCTGGGACCCACCACCCTTTCCCCAGACACCTCCATTGCTGATTCTTGTTATGGGGAGGCTGGCAGGGCCCCTGTGGCACCTGGGGAGGCTGTGGCCTCAGTCCCCTGGAATTTATCACATCTCCCTTCCCTGCCAGGCACGGACCCCAGCAAGCATTACATCTCGGTGTACCGGAGCCTGGCGGCCATCTGGATCATCCTGGGCCTGGCATGGCTGGCGCTGGTCCTCCCATTAGGTCCCCTGCTTCTGCACAGGTGCTCCCAGCTCTGGCTGCTCAGCAGGGGCCTCGGCCTCAAGGAAGAGGGAGTCGCTGAGACCAATGGGCTCTCCAAACCTCAGAAGATCCCTATCTCTGCATGAGGCCCCCCAGTGGCCCCAGGAGCCCCTCTCAGCTTCCCTAGCCCAGCCCATATGTTCTCTGGATTTCTCTCCCCACCTCCTCTCCCAATCCACTCATTTCCCAGCCAAGGCTGGTCTCAGGAGCTCACTGGAGAGAGAAATGAGGCAGGAGTATCCAAGGAAGCACCAGAAAGGAAATGTCGAGTGGAGACAGGATCAACAACAGATGTGTGTGAAGCCAGATGGGTGTCATTGTTCCACAGCCCCTGCCCTTTTCCCCTCAAAGGTGACCAGACATGGATCACTGTGGCCAAATCCCCATGCCCTCCTCGCAGCCCCTCCCAGGAGACCTCGTACAGGAGCACAAGCAAAGGGTGCCTTTACTTTCGCCTCACTGATCCATGCACAGTGTTCACTGGTCTGGCCCCACTATGTGTCAAGCACTGTGTCAGGCTCTGGGGTACAACAAAGAAAGCTCCTGCCCACCATGTGCATTTAGTTGAATGGAAGGACTAGCCAAGTAGAGAGGCAACCCCAACCCAGTGCCCAAAATGCTGTGACAAGGGCAGACCAGGGAGCCCATGGGAACCGCCGGCAGGGAGGTCAAGAAGAGCAGCAGGGACTTTGGAGCATCTTGGTGCAGAGAGGATCCCTGCCCTCAGGGAGCTGCACCGACGGGAACTCGGCAGTTCCCCTTGCCAAGAGCGCTAGAGCTGTCCATGAACAAGACCCAGGGGTCCTGGTTGTCCCGCCCACTTTCCTGGACATGGTCTCCCCTGACTCACCCCCCACAGGGCACCCCTTGATCCCACCATCCACTCTGGGCTCCTGTCTTCTTAAGAGCCTTTCCAAACATGTTTTCCTGGGAAAACGGAGTCAGCAGATCCCAGGAGACTTCCAGGAAATGAGCTCCATGGAGGCACAGCCTCCCCTCAGGAACAAGCTCTGCTGTCCTGGCCTTTCTCCTGCCAGATGGCGACACCTCTGGCCGGAAGGAAAGGAGAGATTTAGACCAGCCTATCCCAAGGCACAGCCTCACCAAGGACTGCAAACTTCAGCCCCTACTTCAATCCCAGCAGCAAGGAAGGCCCGTAAGTGGCCAGGGACCTCTGGACGGGCCTGAGGCGAGGCTGTGATGCAGAGGAGGCTCCAGGCGGGACACCCAGGGCAGGATCTACAGCAGCGAGACCCAGGTTACATCCTAGGGTGTCCTGATTTGAAGCTGGGGACCCCTGGGGACGCCCTCCTTACCCAAGACCCTTCTCCATTCTGGGAAGAGGAGGGAGTTAGGGGGCCTCTTCAGAAGTAGGGAATGGACAAGCCTACCGGTCCAGGCTCTTCCACCTCCCAACCTCATGGACAAGTCATCAGCTGGGGTCCTCATCTTTGGGTACACAAAGATGATGTGATGGTGTGAGAGATCCAGGAAGGACTTCACAGGCAGCAAGTCCTTGGAGATGGTCCCAGGGCCCAAGGGATTAGGCGGTCCCAGGGCCCAAGGGATTAGGCAGGGGCCCTAAGAAAATAAACTTGGCTTCTGCTTTCTCTTCCCTGAGTGTGGTCTCCAGGAGTCCCTCCCACTGTCTGTTACAGGACAGCGGAGGGCTCTGGGCCCTTCCTTCTCAAGAGCCTGCATCACCCAGCAGCCCTTCCCTTCTCCCTGAGCCGGGCCTGGGGGGTGGGCACTCCATACACACTCAAGGCGGGGCCACAGCTGGGCCCTCTTTTGTCCCTGGGATTGGATCCTGGCTCAGGGTGGGGCACGGCTGTCCAGCACGCCTCCTCTGCTGAGAAAACTGAGCACAAGCAGCTGTTGGCCAGTGAAGGGGCCAGCAGAGCGGGTGGCCCTTCCCTCCCGCCTCGGCCCGGCCGCCCCGTCTGTCCACCATGTGCAGACCGCGAGCCCGCGCGGCGTCGGGGGGCAGGGCCCAGCGCTGCGCGGTGCCAGGCACGGTGCTCCTGCTGCTCGCCTACTTGGCTTACCTGGGCCTGGGCACCGGCGTGTTCTGGATGCTGGAGAGCCCCGCGGCGCGGGACTCCAAGGCGAGATTCCAGCGCGACAAGTGGGCGCTGCTGCGCAACTTCACGTGTCTGGACGGCCCGGCGCTGGACTCGATGATCCGGGTCAGGGAGCAGCGGGGCCGGCGGGGCGCGGCGGGGAGGGCCCGGCGGGGGAGCGCGGGGTGGCGGGCAGAGGGCGACGGGCACCCCCTGGCTCCGGGCAGGGAAACGCCGGGACGCTTCTCCAAAAGGGTGGCGGGGATGGACGCGGGGACGACCGGGGCCTCTCGGGGGGGGGGGGGGGGGGGGCTGCGCGGCGTGGAGGGCTGCGCGGCCAGGACAAGTCCCTCTGCTCCCGGGAGAGCAGCGCGCAGGGCGGCGCCGTGAGTCCTTTAGGGGCTGGAGGGCGTGCCCCGCCCCGTGGGGAGAGATTCGTGCTGCACACACCGGGTTCGGGGCTGAGGACCGCAGGGGGCGCGCTTCCCGGGGTCGGGAGCTGCCAGGGCCGCTGCGAGGAGCCAGAACTGGGGCAGGGCGCGGCCGGCCTGGGAGGTGGGGCACCCGGTCCAACTAGGACCCACGGAGCTGTGTTGGGGCCTGAAGGGCTGAAGGGCACGCCTGGCCCTGTCCACAGAGAGAGCCCAGGGGCAAATATGCGAATTGGGGGCGGGGGCGGCAGGGGGCGCTGGGCGGTGACTAAGGATGCATTTGACCGTCAGGGGAGGGGAGGGAGAGGGGGAGGGGAGGAGAGGGGAAGGGGGAGGGGAGGGAGAGGGGGAGGGGAGGAGAGGGGAAGGGGGAGGGCAGGGGAGGGGAAGGGGGAGAGAAGGGGGAGGGGAGGGGGAGGGGGTGTCTCAGGGCGCTCTTGTCCCGGTTGTGGGTGGAATGGGGCCCAGGCACGCCGTGCCAGGGTCCCAGGGTTCCAAGTAGGCAGATTTGGGTTTGACAGAAGGAGGGATGGATGCAGGGGCGCTCTTTAGCTGACCCCGAGTTTTGGGACAGGGACTGGACGCGCCTCCCCAGCTCTGGAGACTTAGGAGGGCAAAAGGGGACGGTGTGCGTGAGGTCGCAGGGTTCCTGAGGACAAGACTGCTTAGAGGATGGGGACCCAGTGGGGTCTACAGAGGGGAAGCAAAGGAGGGATGCAGGGTGAGGCATGAAGGATGGACAGAGGTCTCTACATCAGGGTAGGGGGCGCTGACTGAGCGTTGCTGGGATTTGACCGATGCATTAACATCCCAAGCCCTGGCTTGGTCCTGGGACCCAGACAGTGGCACACCTAGCCCGAAATCCCCTCCGGGAAGGCAGGGCCTGCATCTTGGGCACTGGGGTTCAGATAGAGTCCTGAGCCCTTGGATTGGGCCTCAGCAGGGCCTGGAGCTCCAGGGCAAAGACCATCTATCTGAGGGCCTAATGTAGCACCTCCACTTCCCGCCTTTAAACTTCTCTAAGCACAGCCCTCTGCCTGGTCCTGGAGGCTGTGACACTCCCCTTGCAGAAGAGGTGAGCATCCTTGGGCCCGGGAAAGGTGACAGTGATGGGGTGATAATAAGACTAAACATTTCTGTGTAGCATTCACTGCGTGTCTGGCACTGTCCCCAGTGTATCACTTGGGTTCATCCTCACCTGCCTCCCAGGCAGGTACCATTGTTATCACCCCCATTTTAGAGATGGACAAGCAGAGGCTCGTGGAGGTTAATATAAGTACATGGCTACAGAGCCAGGAAGCTGGGACGGTGCTCCACGAGAGCTGCCTGCGTGTGTGTCTGTGGGTGTGGGTGTTCCCGAGTTTCCCAGCAGGGATCCCCTCTCTGCACATGTCCCCCTCCAACCCTCTCCTGCTCCACCCCATTCACACCTTCACTCACCCTCCTCTGGCTTCATCCCCAGGCACAAGGATATGGTGTCTCCAACTGAGATCTCCCCCTGAGCAGGCATGTACATGCAGCTTCCCAGCAGCCCTGAAGTTCCTCCAAGGTCAAGAGCAGGCGCTCCTCCCCCCACCCCCCCTCCTCTTCTGGCCTCACATCCACGCAGCTTACAGTCATCTTAAATGCTTCCCTTACTACCCACACCAAATAGTGCCAGAGGCCTGGGCCTCTGAATATCTCTTCTCTGTTTCTCCTGGACCACTCTGTGCCGGGATGCAGGCCAAGCCTGCTCCATCGCTGAATGTCCTTCCTCTGGGAACAATCCTATCTGACCCTCAAGGAAAGCCCAACTAAAACATCCCCCCTCCATTAAGCCTCTGCCCCTCCCCCATCAGAATGAACACCCTTCCTCTCCGAATTCCTCCAGCTTTATGTTCATAGCAATAATGATGACAGCCACCACTGGCATGTACCCTGTCCAGGGACTGTTCCAAGTCTTTACACCTAGCACCTCATTTAACCCTCACAGGAACTCTATGAAGTAGGTGCTGTTAGTGTTCCCATTTTGCAGATAGGGAAACTGAGGCACAGAGAAGCTGAGTGTCTTGCCCAGGATCCTGCAGCTGCACTGCCTTAATGCTGCACAGACTGGACCATATTAGAGTTGTTTGTTTCCATCCCACTGAGGACTAAGGTCACGGCTCTTTCATCTTCGTGTCTCTAGAACACCACATGTCGTGCCTGGCCAGTGCTTGTTGCAAGACTGGGAGTGAGCGGAGAAGAAAATGAATGGTGTTCTTCCAGCCAGTGAGATATCCTGGCCTGACCTGAGCTCTGGAGGAAAGAGAAGGGAGGGAGCTGTCCCCATGATGGTCCCTGCCCCTGGGGAGCCCCTGTTGGAGGGGAAGAGCCTCCTGGCCCGGGACAGTCTGGACTCAGAGTGGTTGTGAGGATTGCCCATGAGTTTGTGGGTGTGCCTGTGTGTGTGTATTTGGGGGCAGGCGCCTAATCATACCACAGAGCCTGGTGGTCACTGCAGCCTCTCCCCCAGGGCATCATCCAAGCCTACCAAAGTGGGGACATCATCCTCGGCAACACCACCAGCATGGGGCGCTGGGAGATCATGGGCTCCTTCTTCTTTTCCGTGTCCACCATCACCACCATTGGTAAGAGCTGGTGGGGCGGGCAGGGGAGGGTGGCCTCCCTCTGAGGGACAGGGGACTGGTGCCTTCTGGAGCAGTTATCAGGGCCTCAGGACTCCGAGAGTAGATGGTCCCTGCACTGTGAGCACCACCTGGGAGCAGAGTCTCGGGCTCATAGCAGATCCACTGTGTCAGGTTCTGCATTTCCCAGGGTCCCCAGAGTCTGTGTGCAAGGCTGAGAAGCACCGCTCTGGGAGGATTCTGCCTCACACAAGCTCTTGGGAAGCAGAGGGTCTCCCCAGGACAGGAATAAAGATGCTCTGGGCCAGATCTGCCCAACACTGAGCCTAGGGGTAGTTGATGGTGGGGCAAGGGTGGTGGTTGGGAGGTGAAAAAGAGGGGATGGGAAATCTAAAAACAGCCTTTGGGGAGAAGTGGCCATTCCTGGAGGCCACTGCTCAGCTCAGGAGGGCACCCCTTCAACCCATCACTGTCCTCTCCAAGCCCCCTCCCTCCCTCATGTACGGGACACCTGGGCCAGACCTCCTCTACCCTCACCACCACCACCCCACCCCACCCCCCACTCCACCCCCGGTTTCTCTAGCCCTGCCCTCAGGAGAGCAGAGGTGGAACTTGTCCCAGGAGGGTGCCTGGGAATTGCTGTGAGGGGAAGGTAAAGAGCAGCCTAGATCCCCCAGCTCTAGACCCAGGGAGCAAGTCAAGCGGCCCCATCCCCCTGCCCGGGTGCCAAGCCCAGCCCTGCATGACAATGGACTCGCCACCAGGTGGCAGGCTGACACCGCCAGTGGCTCAGGCTACCTGCGCAGGCTCTGGCCCCTGAGAGGACCCTCTCCTCAGGAAAGCAGCATCCCAGCCTCTGTCCTTCCAGAGAGGAGCCGGGCCTGAGTACCGAGAGGACTCCCCATCTAGTTTAAATAGGCCAGTTCTTGGAAGGACTACCAAGAAGGGCTACGCGGGAGCTAACAATTCCAAAAATACCATCCATCAGCAGGTGGTGGGATGTTGAGGCACGGCCACACGTGTAGGGGTCTTAAGTCTCTGAACCCCACACCTCCTACACCTTCTGCATTTGGCCCCCTGAATTCAGAATTTCACAGCCTGTCTCTTCCCAGCCCTCCAGTGCTTAGCCTGGCCTATGTCCCTGTCCCTTCCTCTCCGCTCAGTTCTGCAAGTGAACCAGCTCTGACGGGAAGGAGGGCAGAGGAGGGGGGAGGCTGCCCCACCCCACATATACGGTCTACTTTAACATTTGGGATTTTGTCCATACAGTCCAACCTCCAAAGACAAGGCTTTTATTTTCAAGTCACAGATGAGGAGACTGGGCACAGAGAAGCACACTTCCCCAAGGTCACATCGCTAGTAAGCAGCAGATTGGGAATTTGAAACCCAACACTGCTCTTTCCAGTACCTTGGGACCAGCACCCAGTAAGAACTGTACTTTCCAAGCCCGAGAATGAAACAGGGTCTGACATGCATACGGCACTTCTGGGCCAGCATGACAAGCCTGAGCCCTGAAATCGTTCATCATCTGTAAAGTCCATCCCAGCTTGCTCATTTGTCCACTCATCTATCCATCCATCCATTTAACAAAAAGACTGAGTACGCGATGTGGGCCAGATAGTTCTAGGTGCTGGGGATACAATGGTGAGCAAGACTGGCAAGTCCCTGCCCTGGGGGGCGAGGGGGGGCTGACAATATTCAGGTTATAAGAGGTGCTTAGAGAAAAATAAAGTCAGGTAAGGGAGTTCGATAGTAATAGGGGGCTGGGCTACTATAGATGGGGTGCCCATTGACGTCCTCACTGATACGGTAACATTGAAGCAGAAACATAAACAAAATAAGGAAACAATCCATGCAGATAACTGGGGAAAGAAATATTCAGCCAGCATGGCCCTGAGGTAGAGTGTGGCTGGTATGTTTGGGGAACAGTAAGGAGGACCGGATGGCTGGAGAAATTGGAACTGAGGACTGACTTTGGAGAAGGTACAGGGGAGCCCAACCACAGAAGACCTTGCAGGGCCCTTGCAAAGTGTCTTAGGGCTGGACTAGCAAAGTGAAAGAGGTGACAGGTGAGAGATATGCTGAAGTGAGAGGTGGCTTAGATGGGCCTGTGGCCACCGAGCATTTAACAGGCAGATGAGAGCTTCATTGATATCCACCATTTCTGTGACCTGAGGGCTGAGGATGGGAGGAGAAAAACCCATTTCATTTCAGCCTTGGAAAGCCAAAGGCATTCATGGAGCTCCTCCCAGATCTGGAATCTAAGGGCTGCCATCCCACAGGTTAGGGTGAAAAGACCCCCAGGGACAGAGGATGGGACCTGGGGGGACCCAGAGCTGGAGGGGGAGGAGTTGGTGAGGAGGGAAGCAGACAGGTTTCCTGAGAGATTTACCTCTTGCTGGATGCCAGCAGTAGAGACTTCCCCCCTTCAGAGGAGGAAGCTGTAAAGGCCGAGAGGGGAGATGGACAGGGCTCTAGAGGAAGCCTCTGATGGCCTCAGGCCAGAGCTGATTCAGTGGAGTTCAATCATTCATCTATTCATTCATGCAACAAACACTTAGTTAGCACCCTCTGTATACCAGATGCTCAAGGGCTGCCATTCCCATCTGCAGGACACCCCCACTGCTTCCATTCATTCCCACACCACACTGTGAGGTGGCTGTCAACATCCCCATTTTATGGACAAGGAAACAGAGGCTCAGAAAGGTCAAGCCACTTGCTCAAGGTCCCACCGCCTACAAGGGGCAGAGCTGGGATTCAAACCCAGGAAGTGCCTCTGACCAAAAGCCATGCTCTAAACTAGTCCGTGCTTTGACCTCTCTTGAGACCATGCTCTCTGAGACCCCTAAGTAAGGCAGGTGAGTGTGAGCCACCGGTTTCAATACAACGCAAATGTGTGTGGAGTCAGGCACTTTAAGCAGTGATATGGGGCAGGGCGTAAGGCATGTGTTCACCTCTTTACACATTCATTCCTGTATTTTCAAATCATTCATTCATTCTTGTACTCATGCAACACACATATGGTGAGCTCCTATTGAACGTCAGTCCTGTGTCAACTGTTGAGAATATAAAGATGATTTAAGACCCAGGCCCTGCTCCAAAGGGGCTCAGGTCCCTCAGGAGCAGCAGACACAGAAAAGAATCATTCTCATGTAGTGAGTGGGTTATCCTCAAAGCCCGGCACAGCGCTGGGGAGCTGCGCCTCCACCAGACCATTTACAGCAGGGAGCCAGTGATGGGCTGGGCAAGACTCTGGCCTTCCCCAACAGACACGAAGAATAATACAGGATGATGACCTGGGGGGTGATATAATCAGGTTTGCGTTTCAGAAAGATGAGGCAGTGGTGACCAAGAATAGGGGAAAGAGGCGGGGGGAATGGAAGAGGAAAGATGTCCAGGCTGAGAGAATCCTTTTAGAAACACCTCATTCCCCCCAGTCTCCCCCTTCCCTTGTCTTCGTGACAGAGCCCCCCCAACTCCCCCAGGTCACCTGATGGTCCATCCTCTGCTCCTCACTCCCCAGGGGTTTGGGAAGGGGTCCAGGTGTGGTTAGTAAGGGCCCTCTGGAAATCAAGACAGAATCAGATGTGCAAGAGATGTTGGGGGGTTGGGGGAGCCTTTGAGGGGTGGAGTAAGAACAGGAGAGATGGCAGGAGCCTCAGGCTGCAAAGCAGGTCTGATACCTGTGACAGGAGAGAGGTAAAGAAAGGGCCCTAAGGGGGTGAGCTGCAGACTGCAGTGGGGCTCGAGAAAGGCCAGGCTAGACTAAGCAAGGTGACCAGTTAGAGGAGCCCTGCATGGGGCAGGAGCGCCGGCTTTGGTGCCCAGAGCCACCTGGGGACAGCAGCTTGAATGGTGCAGTAGATCCCAGAGGAGCAGGGGCTGGAGACTCCAAAGCCTCCCCTGCCGCCCCCCATTCCTCTGCCCACCAGAGAGGGAGGAAGTGAAGACTCTCACACTTGGCGGGTTTGGGCTCACGCACCCTGCTGAGCCGCCTAGAGCTTCAGTTTTCCAATCTGTAAAACAGGGGTCTGACCCCATCTGGAAGGAGGGAGTGTTTGCCCCTGCACGGTGCCTGCAGAGGACAGGAAGGCCTCGGTAAACACCAGCTGCCACGTGTGAAGTGGGTTAGGCATGGGGACCCCCAGAGATGGAACTGTGTGCCCCTCTCTCCCCTCAGGCTACGGCAACCTGAGTCCCCGCACGATGGCCGCCCGCCTCTTCTGCATCTTCTTTGCTCTGGTGGGGATCCCCCTCAACCTCGTGATGCTCAACCACCTGGGGCACCTCATGCAGCGGGGTGTGCACCGCTGTGCCCGCAGGCTGGGGGGAACCTGGCAGGTGAGGGGCCAAGGGGGGGTCACTCGTGGAACGAGGGGGGGTGCTGGCAACTGTGGCCGCTGGTGCCGAGGGCAGTCACTACCCCCAGTGAGAGTCTCTGGTGGGAATAGAAGCCCCAGGGTGGGGGGTCCATGGCGTGAGCAGGACTACTCCTGGGAATTAGGGTTACTGGTGGGGATGTGGAGGGATCGGGGGTCGGTGGGGGAGCATCAGTGGGAGACACACAGTGGAACCTGGTAGACAGGAAGGGCACAGGCACCAAGGCCCTGGCTGGAAGCTGGAGAACACAGCCAGGTGGAGAGGCCCCAAGGGCAGCCCCCTCTGACTGCCTGCAGCGCAGGACCCCCAGGCTGTCTGCTCCCAGCCTCTGCACCCGACAGGGGCCAAATGGGGGCTGAGTGCCTTGTGCACCCCCAGGACCCAGCCAAGGCCCGCTGGCTGGCGGGCTCCGGCGCCCTCCTCTCGGGCCTCCTGGTCTTCCTGCTGCTGCCCCCGCTGCTCTTCTCCCACATGGAGGGCTGGAGCTACGTGGAGGGCTTCTACTTCGCCTTCATCACGCTCAGCACCGTGGGCTTCGGCGACTACGTGATTGGTGAGAGCCCCCAGCGGAGGCAAGCGGGGAGGGTGGCCCTCCACTCGTCTGCCCCTTGGCAAGTTCGCTGGGTACCTGCTGCCTGCCAGGCCCGGTGGGGCTTGAGGCCCCAAATCCAGAGGACAGGGTCCTTGGCATGTTAAACCTACCTTTGTTATGTGACAAGGCTAAGGTCACCCAGCCAAAGAGTTTGGACCAGTGCCTTTGGCTGTGAGGAGCACTCCCCGCCATCCTGACAAGCACTGGGAGGGCCTCACGTGTCCACAGGCTCAACTCTCATTCCTGGAGCGCACTAGATAGAGGGTCCCTGACCCCTTCCCTGGACTGTATTTGTCCCAGGGTCTCTCCTCCCCACCACACCCTATCCCCGAGACACCAAGCTTCCCACTGACCCTGGGCTGGGACCCACAAGGATCTGGCTGGAGAGTCCAGGAGACTCAGGAAACCCCAACCTCCCCTGATCCCACTGGAAAACAATTGGCAGCCGCACTTTGAGTGCCAACAAGAATGGGCTGCGTGGCCTCACCGGTCCAAGATGGGGTTTAATGCATGATTTAACCCAATGGGGCAAGACTAGGGCCCCAGAAAGCCTTGCATAATAAAGCTGAGGACGACGCCCAGCAGGTGGCAGTAGAGGACGCCAGCGCACCCTCAGCGTCCCCCTCAGCTCCCACACCTGAAGGTTCACGGCTTGAGCAGTAGCCAGTGGCACCAGCACCACACTGGGCTCAAGAGGCTCTGTTCACCCATTTGGATCCCTGGCCCTAAATGGGGGGAGGGGGCTGCCCTTCTTCACTCCTTTGGGGACAGAGCCCAGCCTGGAATATTGAAATGAGGTTTTACCAAAGTAACAGAGCTAGTTCATCGGGCAACCTGGGGCCATGAGAGTCACCCCATTTAATTTATTTATTGATTGATTTTTTAATTGATTTTTTTAGAGAGGGGGGAGAGGGGAGAGGGAGAGAGAAATATCGATCAGCTGCCTCCCATAGGCCCTTCAACCGGGGATCCGACCTGAAACCTGGGTATATTCTTTGATGGGGAATCGAACCCTCCACCTTTTGGTGTACAACATGACTCTTCAACCAACTGAGCCACACTGACCAGGGCGTGTCACCCCATTTTACTAAGGAGGAAGCTGAAACTCAGAGAGGCCAAGCCATTTGCCTGAGATTGCACAGCTAGTGAGATATCAATTCTGATCTGTTTGATTCCAAAACTCAAACTCTTTCCAGACCACCTCACAACCCCTCTCTGGGCCTCAGTGCTCCTGTCTGTAAAATGGGGGGACTGGGCTAGGTGGTAGCTAAGACCCCTCCCCCCAATGCCTTGTAGCCTATGTGCAAAGTCGCCTTCCCTGACCCTCTCCTCTCCAGGAAGAAGGGCCTGGTGTCAGGGGCCTTAGGCTACCCCTCCCTGATTCCTCCATCCCAGGAGGACTGCTGTCGCTCTGGAAGGAAATCCTTGGGAAGGTTTCTTCCAGCTGGGCCATGTTCCCCTCCTGCCCTCAGGGCAGAGAGAGGTGTCTGAGGAGAGCTGAGGCCAGCAGCCCCAAGGGCTACCTCTGCCCCTCACAAATCCCAGAGTGCTTCTTGGATCTGCCCTCTCCTCTCTGTTCCCACTGCAGTTCCTCTGCTCCGGGCAAGGCCGTTGCATGGCTGGCTGTGCAGGTTGAGCCATGCACGACCCTGAGGTGTTGCATCACACAGAACATGATGACGGTGGTGCCATGGATTTGTGCAATCTCTATTGTGTCCCTCCTTGGCTCTTATGACCTCTAAAAATGACAAATGCTATCATGTCACCTGCCCAGCTCCTCTGAAAACCTTCAGTTTTCCCCAGTCTTAGGATGGAGTACAGAATCCATGACTAGGCCTGCAGGCACCGCCATGTGACTGGGTCCTGCCTCCCTCCCTATGTGAGCCCTCTCCCTCCCATGCTGCACCTGGGCCTCCCTGAGAACTCTTTTGACCAGCCCAGCAGCAGCAGCCTCAGTCCAGGGTTGTGCTCTGCCAGGTCCTGCAGCGCACAGACACACACACACACGGCTCAGAGGATGAACTCAGGATTTGTCCCAAGGATAGTCCTAACCCCAGAAGGCCTCATTCTCTGAGAGAGTCCAGTGCAAGGAGATGGCAGAAAAGTGAGAATGGGACCCCCAACTAGGGTCTCTTGGTGCCACTGATCACCAAGGCTCCCAGAGTTTGGTCTTGGTGGGAGGAGCTAATGGGGTTGAGGGGACTCTCCATGAGGATGTCCTGAGGCCCCACAGCCCCCTGAGGCAGGGCAGGGGAGGAGGGGCCGGCCCTCTCTAGATGTGGGCACCCTGGAAATGGGAGGGAGGGGCAGTGACATCTGCACAGCGGCCTCTACAGGGGTGAGAAGGGCTGTCAGGGTCTCTGCTACCCTGTGAGCCACCCGGTGGGGCCTGGCCAGGCAGGGTATGGGGCACCGACCTCCCAGAGCCCCCCTCCACCCTGACGCAGAGGGGCAGCAGGCAGAGCCGCCCCCTCCACCACCTCTCCAGAGATTTCTCCTCACTCTGGTTCCTTCTGTGACCACTTCAGTGCCTTGTGGAAAGTGACCACACTGAGAGCCCTTGACTGCCCATCTACCAGGGGAGACTGAGGCCCTGAGAGGGAAAAGATGTTGATTAAGGTCACAGAGCAGGCAAGACTAGGGCAGGCCTAGGATAGACTCCCAGGTCTGGGCTCCTCATGCTCATGTGTTCCAGAATCTTCCACAGCTGGGAGAGGACAAGCCCTCTCTCCCTCTGTCCCGTGTCTCTCAGCCTTCCTTATCTTCCAGGGACAGGGTCAAATCTCTGTCTTGGATGGGCATGCTGAGGCCCACCGCCTGGACTGTGGGTGTCCATTGTCCCTGCGTCAGCAGCCACAGGGGCGTTGTCTTCACAGTCAGCTGCCCCATTTTGCCCGAAGGCTGTGGCAAGAGCAGTCCCCAGGTCCCAGCTGCCTGCTCCTCTCTGGACTCATGGCCCCCGCAATTGCATTTGCAACTCAGTTGAGCGCCTTGCCAGCTGCCAGGTCTCCTGCCACTTATGATTTCAGCTAAAAAAATGAAATAAATGTGGAGAGGAACACCTCCTCCCGTCCGTTGCCAGGAGCAAGCTGAGCTGGCGGGTGGCAGGGGCAGAGAGCTGGCTCACTGCTGATCTCATTTGGGACGGCCAGCGGAATCGTGGCCCCATAATCCAATCACCCTAATCCAATCCCGCTCCGCCAGGCAGCGAGGTCGGTCCTGGACTGCGGGCTCTTCCCCAAGCTGGGGCCCAGGCGAGGGGCCTGGCCGCGGGGGGAAAGGACAGAGAGGTTGTCTTGGGCCAGCAGGACAGGATGGGAGGTGGACAGGGAGCTAAGATGTCAAGGAAGTAGGAAGACAGATCTTCCTTTGAATGATCCAAGTCTAATAAGGGAGTCTAATGAGGGAGGAAAGACGGTCCCCAGGAAACAGACAGAGGGGAGAACTAAGATACGGAGCAGACCCTTGACATGACTTAACTAAAGCCTCACAGCAGCCTCCATTCACCCCTCCCTCTGCTGTTACTTATCCAGTCCTGACTGTGCTGGGGACACCAGTGTGGGGACCCAACAGTGAGTGAAACCATCACCCAAGTACAGTGAACAATACACCACACTCTTCCAGGCACCATTCTCAGTACTTTAGGTGCATGAACCCATATGATAGTCACAACAGTCTTAGAAGGTGGACACCTCATTGCCTCCGCTTTATAGATGAGGAATCTGAGTCCCAGAGGCAAAGAGTAACTGAGAGATTTTAGCACAGGAGCCCCATCTAGTCTCTGGGGCCTGACATCTGGACTGATATCTAAAGGATGAAGGGAAGACAACCAAGTCAAGAGGAATTCGAACCTAGGGGACAGCAAGTGCAAAGGCCCTGGGGCAGGAAAGATGACAGATGGAGGAATGGGAAGAAGACCAGCACTTCTGTGGTGCACAGAGCTTTTTCACTCAAAGGGGAGAAGTGTGCAGATGGGGCCTGGAGAAATACATAGAGGCCTTGGGATAAGAATTTAGGACTTCATCCTAAAGCCAGGGTGGGGGGGATTATTTTCCCCATTTCCCAGGTGAGGGGCAGTCAGACAGATAAAGGTCACAAAGCCAGTAAGAACTGAAGCGGGGTACAAACTCCAGCGGTTCCATCTGGTCTTCCTAAAGGTCCTGGCAAGTTGCCTCCCTTCAGATATGAGACAACCACACACAGAGAGAGACAAACAACAGATCAGGCATCAGAATCTCTTGGGGCGCTTGTGCAAATACAGACTGCTTGGTCCACCTGGGGTTTCTGAATCAGTAGGCCTGGAGTGGGGCCCAATCATTTGCGTTTCTAGCAAACTCTCAGGTGGTGCCAATGCTGCTAGTCCAGGGATCTCGCTTTGAGAACCACTGGAATGGAACACAGAGTACCTTAGACAGAGAGGAAATATAGCTTCCAAACCCAAGGTGCCAATCCAGGGAGGCTTCTTACAGAAGTGACCACAAGGACAGCAATCTCGGACCAGTGAAGACTCCCCATATTCTGCTCATACGTGTCAATCCATGTCTGGCCATTTCTGTTTGGGGAACACGGCCCTCACTTTCCCAAGACTCCATCCTCTGACCTTGCCTCTCCCCTAGGGATGGACCCCTCTCGGAGTTACCCGCTGTGGTACAAGAACACAGTGTCCCTGTGGATCCTCTTTGGGATGGCGTGGCTGGCCCTGATCATCAAACTGATCCTCTCCCTGATGGAGACCCCAGGGAGATCGCACTGCTGCTACCGCCACGGCTCCAAGGGGGATCTCAAGCCCCGAAGCTGGAGGCAGGGCCCAGATGGAGAGGCAGAGCCCCGCTCCCCGCAGCCGGGCTTTCCGGAGGGGCCTGCGGGAGCCACGCAGCATTCGGCACCCTCCGCTCAGGTCTCCTGCTGTGGAAAGGACAGCTAGTTATACTGGCATATTCCCTACACCTTCTTTCTCAGCAGTAAGACCCCTCATTTTAATCTTGGCACATGACCACCCAGACTAAAGACTACATTTTTTTTTTTTATGTCTTCTCTTGAGACAAGGTGCAGTTTTTGATTAAATTCTGCTCAATAGGATACATAAAAAAGTATCCTGTGTGACTTATGAATGTGACTGTCAACTGGGGGTGGAGCAGTGTGTGCTCTTCTTCCCCACTTCCTTTTATTTTTTAATCTTCACTCAAGGATGTTTTTATTGATTTTAAAGAGAGAGTGAGGGAGCGAGAAAGAGAGAAACATCAATGTGAGAGGAAAATATCAATCAGTTGCCTCCTGCATGTGCCTTAACGGTGGATCAAACCTGAAGCCTAGGTATGTGCCCTGACCGGGAATTGAACCCACCACCTTTTTGGTGTATGGGACGGTGCTCCAACCAACTGAGCCACCCGGCCAAGGCCCCACTTCGTTTTTTCAGCTGGCTGCAATGCTGATATAGTGGCTGGAGCTCTGGCAGCCATGTTGCACCATGAGGTAAAGGCCATGTTTGATATTGGTGGCACAATAAAATAGGAAGAGCCTGGATTCCTGGTGCTTACAGACACACCATAGCAAACCAGGACTAACTATCGCCAGACTTCATTTAGAAATAGATGTAAATCTTACTCAAAACACTATTATTTGGGTTTCTCTGACACTCACAACCAAAACTAATTCTAATTGTCACACATGTACCCAAGATAAAGGCAGCATCTGAGACGGGACCGTACACAGAGAAACCGCTTCGTCTGCAGGTGAGTGTGCTCAGGACTGGTGGAGGGAATGGATTGAGCGCTAGAGTGTGGCTCCCCTACACCTGCAGAGACCTTCCAGGTAAACTCACTAAAGATTTGCTGAGATGTCTCACTGCTGCTACAGCCAGCAGGTGGCTGGTCCCAGTTTGGCTGCTGACTCCATGCTCTGTCATTCAGTCACACCACAGAAAAGCCAGAGGCAGATCAGTGGGCTTCTCCTGCCCACCCCCCCATGCATCTGAAGGCTCCACCACAGTTTGCACAGCCAGGTAGGGTTTGCAGGGGTCATTTCTTTTGCATAGCATCTTACCTGAGCATTTCCATCTCTCACTCAGGATTGTTACCAATCAGAGCGTAATGGTGTGATCCCCACCACAGCTTAGGTCCCCAAATTCAGTCAGGAGCCCCTGACAGTACCAGCCAGCACCTGAGGGTCACCTGGACAGCTGGATTCTTGGCCTCAGTGGATATCCTACAGATAGCATCATAGGGGCCAGGGGCTCAGGTGGCCCCTCCCCATGGACAAGCCCTTTAGCATCGGGCCCGCCTGGAACTGGGCCAGAAGCAGCCTTTTAGCTGAGGAAAAGGGAAGAAATGTTACTCCATCCAGCTTCCGCCATCGGGCTTGGGCCTAAGTGGGACCAAGGCCAGACACAGGGGCAAACACCAGCGAGTAGAGAGGGCTCATGCCCACTTCTTAAGGCCCACAGGCTGAGCAGAGGTAAAGGGAGGTGAGGAAGAGATTGTAGAAGGTATGGAAGTAGCATCCTTTGCACTTAACACACTCCAGAAACAGGGCTTAGCACTTCAAAGCTGGGAGAGGGAGGGGCCGGCATTCTGGGTTGGCCTCTGTGGTCCCAACTCGCCTTGAGCCCTTTCTCCTCACGCCTGGCCTCTCTGGACAGGGTCCCTGTCCCCCATCAAACCCTTCCCCTTATGCACAGCCCTACTCATGTTCAGAATGCCTGCTCCAGAGGTAACCTACCTGTGGTGATGGGGAGGCAGAGAAAGGCTTCTGGAGGGGGGGAGAGTTTCTAAGAAGCCATGTGTTGGAGCTACCTGGAGAGGTCTGAGCCTGGGAAAGGCACCAGAACAGAGAATCAGACCTCTGGGCAGAAATCAGAGAACAAATTGGGCAGTGAGATACTCCCCTCGTAGGCAAGGGGTGGGGGGGGAGTGATGATGGCATAAGAGCAGCCTGAGAGAGCTGTCCTACAGTGTGCCGGCAGGAAACAAAGTCATTCATTCACTCATTCATTCACTCATTCACTCACACAGCCTCGCCAGGCCACCAAGGAGGAAGGAAAGGGGCCCCCTCGGAGCAGCTGAGTGTGGCTGTTAAGGGTGCAGAGTTCGGAGCCAGCCTGCCTGGCTCACCACCTCGGTGACCCTCGGTGAATCACTTCAGGGCTCTGCTTCAGTTTTCTCCTCCCCAAAATGGAGAAAAGTCAGGGCTGACCTCCCAGGATTAAATGGGCACGTGTGTGAGTCCCAGAGGAGTGTGCATCCGCCCCGAGGAAGCACAGGGTGCATTTCAGCTGCTGGACACTCACAGCCGCCCCGAGGACCAGGCAGGAGGCAGACACTGCGCAGCCAGGCGGCGTCTCAGCCGACCCCTCCCGGGGCTCCGACGGGCCAGGCAGACTGGGCTGGGCAAGCGGTGATGCGGGACTGGATGAGGGTCCGGACGCATGAGTCACGGGGACACCTCCTGGCAGAGACCCAGCAGTGCATGTCGAGGGGCAGGCGGGCCCCTCACACCAGCAGCCGCCTCTGTCCTTCCTCCCGGACAGGCTGCCCAGCTCCGTGGCTTCAGCGCAGCCAGGGCAGAATCAGGCCCAGTGTCACATGATGGTTTCCTTTAAAACAGTGTCATCTTTTATCATCAGCATCATCATCATCATTTCCTAACATTTATTGGGTGCTTATAATGTATCAAGCCCTGTTCTGTGCTCTTGACCTATACTAAATCATTTACTTCTCCCATCAGCTCTGTGAGAAAGGAGCTATTATTTTTAATGCAGTTTTAAGATGAGAAAAATGAGATTTTGGGTGGACTTTAAGACCAAAGGTCACCTGTCCCCGTGGGTAATCAGGAGGGCTGCTGCAGCCCTCTGGCAGGAAGACCAGTGCCCAGCCTGGGGGGCAAGAGACACTTCCTCTAAGCCATGTGTGACCTTGACCAGCCTCTCCCCTTTCTATGCCTCCTCACCTGTAAAATTTCAGGGAGTCTGAATTTTACTACTACTCCCTCCGCTTTTGTCTGGATTGTTCTAATTGACCACATTTCAGGGAGGGCAGTTCCCAGCCCCACCCATCTTTTAGGGGCCGCCTTAAGCATTTGGATCCGAGGAGGTGCTTGCTCACACACACAAACACAGTTCCCCAGGCCCTTCCCTCATGGCCCCTCCAATCCTGAAGGCCTAACTGGGGGTGGGGTGACCATTTATTTTAGGAGCCAGGCCAGAGAAGGACTGAACTCAGTGGGAGCCAGAGGACTCCTCAGTCTGGGGCAACAGCTATGCTGAGACACCCCCATCCCCAATTCTCTTGGGCCCTTACCTCACTGTGTCCCCACCCCTGGGCCCCAGGCCCAGAGAGTGCTGCCCTGAAGTCAGCCCCTCCGCCCTCCCCAAACCACCCCATACACACAGTGCTGTTTCTGGCCCTGACCCCACTGACCTCGCTCCCCTTCCCCCAGTGCACAGTACTAGAACCTCTATCTCCTACTCTCCTTTGCTGGCCAAAACTCATCTCCAGTTAAAAGTGTTTCTTGGGGCCAAGGATAGCGGTTCCCTCCTCCAAGGAATTCTCAGCTCCTCCCTCGTGTCTTTGCTTAAGATTCTCAGCCCTTCTTCACTCCAACTACAAAATCTCTCCCAACCCCTCCAGGACTCAGGGTAGACCGAAGCCTGGAGGCAGGGAGGATGACCAGAGCTGGGTGTCCCCCACCCCAGTCATGGCCCTGTGGGGAGCCAAGGAGGCTCCCCATCCCACCAGCACTTTCTCCAGAAGTGGGAAAACAAAACCATGCAGACCGGCTCCCACCAGCCACTGACCAGTCCCCTGCCCCTGCCTGGCCCTGGGGTTGGCATCCTGTTCAGCCTTTGCCCACAGTCCAGCTTTTCCACATCTTCTCAGACCAACTTTTACCTCATTTATTCTTCCCTGGACGTAGGCAAACATGAATTGGTATCCTGACTCTATCACTTGCTTACTGTGCAACATTTGAGAAGCCACAAAACCTCTCTGAGCCTCAGTCTTCTCATCCTTAATTTGGAAACCCTAATGTCAACCTCAGGAATGTTTGGATGAATATGGGGGAGTGAGTAATGGATGAGAAAGCACCCGTGTTGTATCTGGTACAAAATCGAGCTCAGAAATATTTGTTCCCCTCCCTTTCCCTTCTTCTTGACTGAAGCTCTCCCCCCGACCCCCACCTTTTTGCATCTCTCCCTCTGAAGAGACCTCCTGGACCCGCCTGCTCTTTGGCCTCCAGTGGACTTGGGAGGGGCAGGAAATGAGGTGGAGATGGAAGGAATAAATTTGCCAAAGCTCTGGGAGGCGAGGAGATAGCCTGAAAAGTGAGAAAGCTAGTGTGTGTCTTGGAGGAGCTGCTCCCCATCCGCCCACTGGCCAGAGCCTCTGGGGTCAGGTCACTGCCCCGGGGGCGGGGGAGGGCGGGGGGGGGGGGGGGGAGTGAGCTTCAGCCTTACTCAGCCTATTAATCCCTCTCTGCTCCCTCTCTCTGTTCACTCCCTGACACGCTCTGAACCCCTGGACCCTCGGGTGGGAGGCTGGTGCTAACCCCCACGGACTGAGTCACCCAGGCTCCTTTGGTCATTCACTTCTGACTTGATTAGGCCCAAGAGGGAAAGTGATGGGACAGCAGGCGGGGAGAGAGCCAGGTTATGTGCCTCTTTCCCTGCAGGCCCTGGTTTTGGCAGTGGCCATGTTCCTTGTCTAAGCGCACAGTGCCTGTCCCCACAGCCCCTTTTTCAGGGTAGCAGCGTTGGCTGGGTTCTAGCAAGAGCCCTCCCTTGTTCTGAGGCCTAGGGGTGGTAATGACTCCCCACTGTGGCTAGTACCTGGGAGTCACCCCAGGCTTAGACCTGCCCGCACTCTGTACATGGGCCCTTCCTTATATTCTCTGCAGTTACCCCTGTAAAGTGCCCCCTGCCCCCTGCAAGGACCCGACTGATCCAAGCACCCAGTCCATCAATCTCCCACCCCTCCCTGAACCAGTGCGGTATGGTTAGAGCACAGAAGCTCAAAGCACTGAATTAAAGCCGAGGAGGAGTCATCCAGCCACCTGACCGGGGAGAGGCTCATGCTCTGGGCGACATCGAGAGTGGAGACCCAGCACAGGTGCCCAGCAGACCCGGCACTCTTGCCTGCCTTTGCCTCTGCCTGCCTAGGGACAGAAGCTTGAGGGGAGGAAAAGGCTCCTCGAAAACTTGTTCTGGGCCCTGCAGAGAAGTCAGGGAGGAAGGACAGACCCCGTCCTCAACAGGAAGCGCCTTCATCAGACTGGGAGCTCCGCGACATCAGAACCATGTCTCCCCCATCTGACCAGTTGCCCCCTGAGTGCAGGGCTATGTCTCACTCATTTGTTTCCTTATTGTCCCCAACATCTCGCTCAATCATCAACAAACATCTCCTCAAGCCTGGATGGGTGTGGCTCAACAGGTGAGCATCGACCTAGGATCCAGGAGTTGGTTCAATTCCCCATCAGGGCACATGCCCAGGTTGGGGGCTGGATCCTCAGCAGGGGGCGAGCAAGAGGCAGCTGATCGATGACTCTGTCATCATTGATGTTTCTCTCTCTCCCTCTCCCTTCCTCTCTCTGAAATCAATAAAAATATATTTAAAATATATATATAAAATAAAATAAAGGCTTAAAAAATATATTAAAAACATCTCAAAATGTAGAGACAACGAAATGTGTAGAAAACGGCCCCTGCCACCAGGGAGAAGCAGGTAGCTCTTGCCCTGCGGATGGTCAGAGCCATGCCATCTCATCCCCCCACTCGCTCCAGTTGCCCTCAGGCAAGTCACTTCACCTTTGGGTGGCCAACTGGTCCCTGTTTTCCCCAGACTCTCCTGGGGAACCCCTCAGTCCTAGGAAAGTGGGACAGTTGCCCACTCTACATCGCCTCCTGTGCCTCAGTTTCCTTACATGCGAAATGAAAATGATAACAGCAGTCTCTGCGGCATGAGGGGAGCTGCTGTGTAGACGAAATGAGCTCATGCGAATCTAGAACTCAGAAGCACCTGACACAGACTAAGTCCTACACGGTTCGCCTTCTGTGTTTGAGTCCCCCAGAAGCAGGCCATGGACAGGACTTGGCTATAAGTAGTTTACCTAAGAAGTGGCTCCAAGAAGCACCAGTAAGGAAGTAAAACAAGCCAAGGAAAGACAGCCACTGCAGAGGGGTAGAGAGCAGATGACTCCTGTGGGCAATCGGGCTCCATCTCGCCACAGAACTCTGGAAGCCTAGAGAGGGGGCTGCCTCCCAGGTACCCTCCTGAGGGGCAAGGAAGCTGGGGAATATAATTCCCAAATCCCGTTCCTCACTGCCTGGGGGCTGCTCCCTGAGGAGGGAGGCCCTAATGCCCCAGCGCATGGGCCAGGAAGCCTGCAGAGCAGTGGGGATGGTGAGTGCTGAGCGGGCGGGGCACTGTCAGCATCCAGCCGCTATGTGTTAGCCACACTTCCCATGTGCAGGAGACATGGGAACACAGGAGACACCTGCCCCACTGTGGGGAAAGGGTCAAGGCAGGAGGAGAGATTGTCTGGGTGAGCTCTGAAGCAAGAGTGAGGGTTTTCCAGGCAATGGAGGAGGCGGGCCTTGCACCTGGGGGGTGCATGGTACATGTTTAAATGAATGACAGGTAGCTTAGTGACTCAAATGCTTGAGCTAGTGGGGCTGCTCGGTGGTGGAGAGCTGTGGGCAGCCAGAGGAAGGGGTGATGCAGTCAGCCCTGCGGGCATCAGGAAAGGCTGGATCAAGGCCTGAGGACCTGAGCTGGTCCCTGGTGGACAGGTGAGGAGGAGGGAGGGTAGACCAGGTGGAAGGACCTCAAGAGCTAAGGCAGAGAGGCAGGAATGGGTGGGGTAGAAAGAAAAGAAGGAGAAGGGAAGGGAAAACTGAACTTAGAAGAGGGGGAAAGGAGACAGGAAGCTCAGTCACAGGAGTGAGAGAGCCATGGAGTCCTGCACCACTGAGGTCAAAGGGAGAGGTAGCATCGAGGGCTCAGTGCTGAGTCCTGCCCTGAGTGGAGGTGTGAACCATCCAGGAAGGCTTCCCGGAGGAGGCAGGCCCTGAGCCAGGCAGGAACTGCTGTGAGCCCAAGAACATGGGCATCATGGACAGAAGGCTGCGGGGGCTGCAAGTGAGAGTGAGCGGAAGGCAAGGTGCTGCCAGCCAGCCAGAGAGAGGGCAGGTTCCAGCGATTATTACTGGAACTGCGCAAATATTGTTGTTTTGACTGGTAGGGGATTGGTTTGTTTTTCTCAAGTGTGATGTGCAGGTCCATTTTAGAACATGACACCCTGGGAAGAGCAACAATCTCTGGCCTCGCCCTTCCCACTTCTCCTGATGAGATACACGCATTCTCTCTCTCACACACACACACACAAGCTTGGTCATAAAAAATAGCCCAGACCACAATTGTTTAACCCACCAACGCCGAGGGTCGGCTGGAAATACCTCACTGTCAAAGTGGTGAGAACATCCCACGTCTTCGTGTGTAGAGCTTTCAGCAGTGCCTGGGGTGCAGAAAGCTCCATCACCATCTTCGCAGCTCAGCAGCCAAGAGCACGGGCGCGGCAGCCACTTCATCTGGGTTCAGAGCCCAGCTCACTGCTTACTGGCTGTGTGACAGGGGGCAAGTTGCTTACCCTCTCTGTGCCTCAGTTTCTCCACTTAACACGGGATAACAGTAGTACCTCCCTCACAAGGTTGTGAGAATTAAATGGTTAATACACATAGAGAGCTTAGAAAATGGACTGGCTCTGAGTAAAGGCTATAGACACGGTCGTCATTGTCATCATCATCACCCTCTGCCCATGGAACCAGAAATGACTGAACACCCCACAGCCTGTGCTATAGACTCCCATCCCCCCTACTCCCCCTTAAAAGCGACCGTGCCTTGGACAGTAGTGCCCTGGGACTATGTGGGGGGGGGGGGGGTAGAAAGAGAGATACAGAGGAGGAGAGAGAGAAGGATCTCATGCATCCAACACAAAATGCCAGGTGACCAAAGACTTGATTCTGAGATGATGTGACCCTTCCCTTCTCACCTCAGACTACATCCAGGGACTGAGGACACAGCTGCACCCCTCTCTGCCCACCCCCACCCCCCATGAGTCTCCTGGGAATAAGGTAGAGCCATCTCCCCACCTGAAGGAGGCCTTGTCTGCACCAATGATGCCAAGTTCAGGGGTGAGCTGGCACGAACTGAGGCTGGGATCTGGCCAAGGTTAAGTCCCTCTCCTTGGTTGCATTTGCCTAGGCGAGAGGAGGCGAGGGCCAGTGTGCCCTCAGGTCGGGCTTGGAGTGGTGGCTCTCAGACTTGAGTGTGCGTTTCCTATTCCCTAGAGTGCTTGTCCAAGCACAGGTAGCTGGCCCCACCCCCAGAGTGGGTGATTTTTAGGACAATTGACTTTTCTAGAAAGTGCTTACGCTGAGCTGCTGCTCCGGGAAGCACACTCTGAAACTGCTGGTTTAGGAGCTCGAGCCTGGGCAGACCTTGTCTGAATCCCTGTTGTACTCCTAGGAGCTCTGTGACCCTGGTCAGGTCACCTAACCTCTTGAGCCTCAGTCTTCCTACTTCTAAACACTTGTGCTCAGGTATATCAGGCCTCTAACACCTGTCCTCGGGATGTTGTGAGGACTGGGAGGGAAAGTGGGCAGCACAGGGGCTGCTTCCTCGCCTGGGCACGCCCTTCACAAGCTCCAGTATGGAATCTGACCCTGAAGTGTCCCTTTGTGAGGACAGACCCTCATGGTGCTAAGTCCACGTGTCTTAGTCAGCTCGGCTGCTATAACAAAACACCATCACCTGGAAGGCTTATAAATAACAGAAATGCATTCCTCACAGTCCCGGAGGCTGGAAGTCTGACATCACGTTGCTGCTGTGTGGCGAATGCCCGCCTTCTGGTCCACAGGTGGCATCTTGTCACTGTGTCCCCATGGTGGAAGGGGAGAAGGAGCTTCCTAGGGCCTCTTTTATAAGAGGAACGATTCCCAGTCATGCAGGCTCTACTCTCATGGCCTCACCAACTCCCACAGCCCTCACTTCCTACTACCATCGCCTTGGGGTAGGACTTCAACACATGGCTTTTGAGGGGACACAAATATTCAAGTCATAGCACCAGCTACACTCCCCATGTCCTCGCAGGAGCTGGGCACCGCTGTGGCTGCACTCTCCTGGATTCCTCCTGCCCCCCTTGCCACCCCTTTGAGGTGTATACAGCAGGATAGTCTGTCTGTCTTTAATTTTTTTCCTTTCTTTGTTTTCCTTCCTTCCTTCTTCCTTCTATCTTTTTTTTTTTTTAATTGAATTTTTAGAGAGGGAGGAAGGGGGAGAGAAGAGAAGAACATTGATCAGTTCCCTCCCGTATGCGCCCCGACCGGGGATAGAACCTGCAACCCGGGCATGTGCCCTGACCGGGCATCGAACCCGCTACCTTCCAGTGCTCAGGACCATGCCCCAACCAACCAGCCAGGGCCTTCCTCCGTCTTTCTTCCCCTTCACTTCTTCCTCCTTTCCTTCTCTCTTTTCTTCTTTCCTTTCTGAAATGGAGAGAACTGGCCTTTGTCAGGCAAAGGGTCACCTCTGGGGAACACTTAGTTACATGTAGGACACGCGGGGAGGGGGTGGACGGATCTGCCTAAAGCCCTAAGATATTCAGGGAGAGGGATGTGCTGCACCACCTACGGCGCTGCCCTGGGGCCATGAGGTTTGTGGGACTAAAAGGCTCCAATGCTCTCAGCCCACGCTTAACCTCAAAGTGAGCCTTTGGGGACCAACTACACCCCTGAGAGTCCTGTCATTTGCAGATAAAGGAGTTCCAGAGGAGGATATTGGAGCTCCTCTAATAGGGCTGGTGGAGACTGGACCCTCTGATGGGAGTCATACCCCCGTGGCCCGGCCCCCACAATTTCCCTAACTGTTGGCTTCCCCCAGCTTCCTCCGTAGCCCATCTCCTTTTCTCATTCCACGTTTCTTCCCGGGCTATCAAGTGCCTGCCAGAATTTCAGTAGCCAACTACAGCTTGACCTTTCTCAAGCTTTTATCCCCAAACCGTATTTCTCCTTTGAGCTCCTGAAGCTAAGCAGCCGTGGCCGTCATCTCCCAATCAGCTCCTGCTCCCAATGGCCCCATGCACGCCAGCCACCCGGTCCACATTCAGCTGGAAGGAGTAAGGGGAGAAGAGACGCTCCACACTCCTCACCCTTTGTAAAGGGGTTTTCTAAAAGGCAGGCAACACAGGTGCTTACATCTCACTGGCTAGAAGTTAGTCCCATGACATCTCACTTCAAGGGGAGCTGGGAGATGTAGCCTTTCAGCTAGATGACAAAGTGCCCAGGCCCCCCCTTGTCTGGCCTCTGCTTACCTCATTAGCCTTGCCATCTCCATCACTGTCAGACTCTGCCTTCTTCTGTGGCAATGGTCATATTGACCTTGTCTAGGTTCCCCAGACAAGCCCAGTTCTCTGCCACCTGGAGGCTTTTGTTTAAACCATTTCCTCTGCCTAGAATACCAGGCAGGCTGTCCCCTCGCTCCACCCACACCCTCAATTCCTCCTCACCTGTCAGTGCTCGGCTCAAACTCCATCTCCTCAGAGGCCTTGCAGAAGAAAGGCATGACCCTCTTTGAAAGCCCTCACATCTCCCCGAGACCTTTTTTCATGGCACTTACCATACAAGTTTGTAGTTATTGTAGACATAAGAACATCCAAACCTGTAGAGAAATTTTATGAGAGTTTATTGGAGCCAAACTGACAACATACTGGGAAGCAAGGTCTCAAATGCTCAGCAGAATGATGGTTTTGCGCTTCTTTTCATACACTTGGACAAGATTGTGTGCTCCCGAGGGTGGTTATGCAGCTGAGGTGTCAGGAAAAGAGGATCACTTGGGCCTTTCAAAGTTGTGCTAACCTAGATGCGCGAGAACAACGGACAGCGCTTGCTTAAGGCAAAGAGCAACCCTTTATAGGCCGGGGGCGTGACTACCCACCATGGCCTGCTCGGGTGGGAATTTATGATCAGATCACCCTGACTTTCAGTCACTGAACTTGCAAGATTTATTACCTCGCCTCCTTTTTGTTTACATTATATATCTATTTGGGTGTTAATTTCCATTCAATTCAACTCACAAATATTTGTGGAGTACCTACTATGTGTCAGATACTCTTCCATAGCACCTTCTCCTGGTCACCAGCCCACAGGGGCTCCCTTTCGGATGGTCTCTCTGCATCTGCCATTTGCCCTTGCAGGGCCAGGACCAGCCCAACCAGTAAACTGAGGGGCAGATCATAACTGGGAGAGCGAAGACTATCTATCCAAGTCAATCAATCCTTTCCAAGGTCGGACTGGCCCCGTGCTGGTCAGGGCCGGTGAGTGGGTGGGCAGAGCACAGGCTGGGCACCTGGAGGCTGAGTTCAGGACCATCTCTGCCACTCACAGGCCTCCGGGCAGTCACTGCCCCTCTCTGGACTTCAGTATCCTCAATTATAAAAAGAATAAGCTTTACTTGACATGAATATTCTGAGCAAATGACCAAGACCTTTATGAAAACCCCGTGATGGACTTTAGGTTTCATTCACTCACTCACTGTTCATTCATTGACTTGACACATATTTATTAAGCATCTCCTCTGTAACAAGATGGCCCTGGGTCTGAGGAGTCACAGGGGACCCAGACAGTGACAGACATGGGGCCAAGGATACAAACATGTCAACAGGCAATCCCAGTTTTGTGTGGAAGAAGAGTTTTCTGCCTACAATTTTATATCAGCAAGAATTGCAAAGTTCTTTATTTCTCTACAACTCAATCTCTCTTTTAAGTGCCTCCTTGAATGGGGTGAAAGGAGAATGCATTCATGATCTATTGCTCCCAATCTCTCCTCTTCTATCAGGTCCTTTTAATCTCTCCTCCTTTCTTCTAGCCCAGAGAAAGTGTTTTTCCAGTCAAGGAAGGGATGGGGGCTGGGGAGTCTAGTCATTACGATTGTGCAACAAAATATTCCAAAAAACCTAGTGGCTTAAAATGACCACACTTATTCTGCTCACAGAGCTGCAATTCATGTCGGGCTCAGTGGGGACAACTCTGCTCCACCCGGCCTCAGCTGGGGCTTACAGGCTGGGTGGGTCACTTGCAGTCACTCACTCATGTCTGGTATTTGAGGTTTGCTGTTAGCTGAGACCCAGCACACCTTCACGTGGCCTCGGCTCTCTCACAACATGCTGGCTGCTTGTCAGGGGAGAGCACACAGAGAGGGGAGAAGCCATGCTGCCCTGTAAACCCAGCCTGGGAAGCCACACAGGTCATCCCAGTTTCACTCACAGAACCCACCCAGTTTCAGTGGGATGAAGAAATAGACTCCATCTCCGGAAAGAAAGAGACTCCATCTCTCCTGGAAGAGCATATGGGAAAGAAATATGATCATGACCATTGTTTTGAAAATACAGTCTATCATGGAAGTGGAGAGGGGTCCTGTTCACTCTTTTTTCACTTTTTTATTGTGGTCAAATACACACAACATAAAATTTAGCACTTTAGCCATTTTAAGTGTAGATCTCCGTAGTATTAAATACATTACATTGTTATGGAGCCATCACCACCATCCATCCCCATAATTCTTTTCATCTTGTAAATCTGAAGCTCTACACCCATTGAGCAATAAGCCCCATTTCACTCCTCTCCCCAGCCCCTGGCGACCACCAGTCCGCTTTCTGTCTCTATTTTTGACTATGCTAAGTACTTCATACAAATGGAAGCATGCAGTATTTATCTTTCTGTGACTGGCTTATTTCGCTTAGCACAATGTCCTCAAGGTTCATCTTTATGGCAGAATTTCCTTCTTTTGAAGGCTGCATAATATTGCATTGTGAGTACACTCCACAGTTTGCTTATCCATCAAGGGACACTTGGGTTGCTTCCACGTGTTAGCTGTTGTGAATACTGCTGCTATGAACACAGGTGTACAAATACCTTTTCGAGACCCTGCTTTCAATTTTTTTGGGTAAATACCGAGAAGTGGAAATGCTAGGTCATACGGCGGTTCTGTCTTTAACTTTTGTAGGAATCATCACACTGTTTTCCACAGCAACTATACCATTTATATTTTTACTAATGGTTCACCGGGTTCCAATTTCTCCACATCTTCACCAACACTTGTTGTTTTCTGGGTTTCTTTTTTTATATTGGCCATCTTAATGGTTATGAAGTGTATCTCACTGTAGTTTTACTTTTTAATTCTCACCCAAAGATATGTTTTTACTGATTTTTAGAGAGATAAGAAGGGGGAGAGAGAGAGGTAAGAGAAACATCAGTTGTTTGCCTCCTGCATGCACCCTGACCGGGAATCAAGCTCACAACCCTTTGGTGTACAGGACAAGTGATGTTAAGCATTTTTTCACACTATCTTTGTGCTTCTGTTGGACTTATTTCACTCAGCATAACGTCTTTCAGTTCTGTGATAGGCAATTAGACAGACATGAGCAGAGTAAGGACAATGGGCCAGGTTCAGAAGGTCATCAGGGTAGAAAGCCCTGGATTTCTAGCAAAGGACAATGGTAGGGTGAGACCTCATCCCCAAGGTGGCCTTTCCTCCCCTAGATTGTCTCTGGTCACCCAGTTTGGATCCCTCCCTAAATATGACATCTAGGCCTCGGTAGTATTTCAGGTCCAGGCCCAGAAAAGCAACAAAACCCTCCACAGCTGACTTCAGGACCAACTGCATTGGATGATGACCCCCCCTCCCTGAAGCTGACCAATCAATCAGTGGAGACCACAACCCTGAAAGGACATACCTGGGAAGCTGCTGAATATTATGAGAGCTTACCCTGGGACCTCCCCAGTAAGGGGTGTGCAGGAAGTAACCAATCAATGACTCTCTCATCATTGTTGTTTCTATCTCCCTCTCCCTCTCCCTTCCTCTCTCTGAAATCAATAAAAAAATAAATACATAAAATTTTAAAAACATTAAAAAAAAAAAAAAGTTCTTAAGAGAGTAGATCCTAACCGTTCTCATCACAAGAAAAAAAACATTTTGTTGCTGTTCTTGTATCTATATGAGATTACCAATGCTAACTAAACTTATTGTGGTGATCATTTCACAGTATGTGCAAATCAGGTCATTATTGTTAGATGGGCCAGGTACAGAAACCTGGGTATAGAGACTCAGCAGGGCAAGAAGCCCCAGGTGCCTAGCAAGGGGCGAAACTGGGAAAAGAAGAACCTTATCGCCAGGGTAATCTATCCTGCCATAGCATATCGCTGGTCATGCAGTTTAGACTCCGTGAGCATTCCTCCCTAAAGATAACATCTAGGCCTCAGTTGTATTCCAGCTCCAGGCCCAGAATAGCAGTGAAACCAGACAAGTGGGACCGTGGCTGCCTCAGGGCCAGATACATCGACTAATGGCTCCCTGCTTTGGCACCAAACGATCAGTGGAGACCACGACCCCGAAAGAGTGCACTGGAAAGCTGATGAATATTCTATTGAGACACTTCCCTAAGACTTGCAACCAGGGGAGCAATGGGCAGTGACAGCTCGTCCTGGGCTTACCCCCTGAGCCTGCCTTCAGGGCCCCCCTTCTCTCTCTGACTTCTCAGTGAGGCTCTCCAGTTACTTCTCCCATGCACCTTCCTTGTTTCACCATCCCAAGTACACTTTTGCTACCATCATGGACCCAGTACCCTTTGACTGAGTGCTGTATGGCCCTTCCATTTGGATATCCCCATCTCCCATCCCCTTTCCTTAAATAAATTCAATTGTTTTAACCCACCCTCTGAAATGGCTACTTAGCCTGCCTGCAGCACCACCAACCTTGACCTTTCGATTATGCTGTACAGCTGAAACACACAGTGCTGTATATCAACCGTATCTCAATAAAACTGAAGAATATAAAATTAAGTGAACTTTAACAAATACTTTCATTGATTTTCAGAGAGAGAGGAAGGGGAGGGAAAATGTTGACTTGTGTTCCACTTATTTATGATTCGTTGGTTGCTTCTTGTATGTGCCCTGACCGGTGAATGAACCCAAAGCCTTGTTGTATCAGGACAACGTTCTAACCAACTGAGCTACTCAGCCAGGCCACACGTTAAGTGGACTTGAGAAGCACTTGGGAATTAGAAATATTGGGTCTTGGGGCTGGTTGGATGTAGGGAAGAAGGAAGATGCAACCCCCCAGCCTCTCACAGCGCCTTCTTCTTCTGGGTTTGCCCAGATTCTGCCAGGATGGCACCTTCACAGCCTCTGCAGAGAAACAGTGCTCCTTGTGCACACCCATCAGGTAACTGGACCCATGCACATGACAAGGCGTCTTGAGACCGGATGTGGCAGGCACCCGCAGTGTCCACGGATTCATTAACCAACTAATCCCTGAGTGAGAGTCGTCGCTGGTCTCTCCCAGGGAGAAGAGCCAAGTAGCCCTCCGAGAGGAAGGGCCACAGGGTAGACCCTTCTCCCTCCCCCTCTCACACCCCCAGGTGGCCAGTGACCACTGACCTCCACCTGGATACCTGGGTAAAGGAGGGCAGGAGGATTGAGAGCCTTCTTGCACAGCTGAGGGGGGAGGGTTCTGCAGTAGGGCTCATTCTGAGGCCCCCTGAGCCCCTGGGTCACTTGCTCTGGGCTCCCGCCACTGGCATCACTGTGCCCAGGGGGACAAAGCCAGAGGATAAATATGCCCCATCTTCCTGCAACATCCATTTGACCCTAAGAATGTGAGAGAAATAATATTATTTTGGCATTAAACACATATGATGAACTGGAATTGCAAATTTTAGGTGTGGGCTTCAGATAAAGAGCAGAATGGAGATTTTACCAGGGCTCTTAGTTGGCAGTTTCGATCCAAGGCCCTTGGGGGAATGCGGTCTGGCCCCTTTTGGGCACCTCTTGGGTGTAAAGTTTGAGAAAGATCAACTTTCTCTAAAACCCGAGGTCCAAAGGACGGGCTCTGCAAACAGCTGCTGCTGTGACCAGGAATAGTTGTGTGTGGGAGGGGCTGTGGGTCTCACAGGAGTCACCTTGGTGAGCCTCTCCGAAGGCAGTGACCTCAGAGTCATCCACAAGGTGAGGGACGGTGGAAAGGTTGGCAGACCGATCACTGGTTGATGTTCGCCCTTTCAGCCCTGGCCGATCACCAGCAAGTCCTTCCTGTTATCAGCCCTCGGGCGGGCGCAGCGTGAGCCAGTGCCCCGGCCTCGGCCCCCACTGGCGATGGAGCCACCCAGCCCAGCCGGACTTTAGTCGGCCATCCGCGGGCGGAGGCGCGAGGGAGGGCAGCCGGTGCCAGGCCGTCTGTTTGGTCTCTGGTTTTGCCCACAGTGCCCAGTTCTGCCACCTTTGCTCTCTGGTCAATGAGTCCCAGAGTGACCCGAGGTGAAACAGGGTAGGAGTGGAGGGCTGAGGGATGCCTGAGGGCAATGAGGACAGTGTGCAGCCCTGGTGACCCGACTAGGAGAATGGGAACAGAAAGGGGAGGAAACACACAGAGAAATGCCAGATCTCACGGCCTGGCATCTCCCTCGGATGTGAGAGACACCCCCGGGGGGACACCAGGCCACCTAGTCTATTCCTGACAGTGGCTTTAGTAGTATCTCTGAGTACTGCCCCAGAGGCCCTGACAGCGGGGCCCTGGCACAAAAATATGAGCTGAACCTATCCCTCGAGGAATTCCTGATAGGAGGAGACACAGCCCTGCCCTCAGGGAGCCCAGTCTGAGGGGACACAGCCCCATCCTCAGGGAGCCCAGTCTGAGGGGACACAGCCCCGTCCTCAGGGAGCCCAGTCTGAGGGGACACAGCCCCGTCCTCAGGGAGCCCAGTCTGAGGGGACACAGCCCCGTCCTCAGGGAGCCCTGTGCCTGCCAGGGAGATGGCTGTGCCCTAAGAGGTCCCTGGTCTGCCGGGCATCCTGTAAGGCCTGCGAAGCTCTTGCCTAGCTCACCACAGGACTCCTGTGGCTGTGCTATAAATTCCTGTAAACAGAAATGAGAAATTTCAGGAACTGAAATGCTTTTAATCACCCTCCACTATTGCCCTTCCCTGAGTGAGTCAGAGGCAGGAAAATCACAGCTCCCCAGTGAACCGGGATGGAGCCTGAAGGGAGCTGGTGAAAGAAAGGCCGCTATTGACACAGGCTCTGCAGCTGGCAGCCTGTCCACAGGGATGGCTGCTCCCAGCCGGTCACCGCAGCCACTGAAAGCACCGACGGAGCGGGGGGTGGGGGGCAAGAACGAGCCGGCCTCAGGGGAGCCCCCGCAGCAGGGCCAGGCCCGGGCCCAGTGCACAGAAGTGAAAGTCTGGACGACAGTCTGAGGGGATCATTCACTGTCCAGGACTTCTGACTGTTGCCCTTTCAGGCACACACCACGCCCCCTGCCCGGGATGCCCTCCCCTTCCCTTCAGTGAGCCATGTCCTGCTCCCCTTCAGCTCCATCGGGCTCCTCTAGAGCTGCCATCGCCCCCTCTGTCTTAGTTTCTCTGGGCACTTGCTGTCACCTGACAGATCTGGAGTATGTAAGGACATGAGTCTTCTCTTCTCACCTAGACCCTCAAGCCTCAAGAACAGGTGTTGGAACTGCAGCAGAATGGGCCCTGCCCTTAGAAAAACACAAACGAATGAGTGAGTGAGTGAATGAATGAAACTAGAACCCAAGCTCAGTTTTCTTGGAGGAAGCAAGAGGTTAGCAAACACTGCCCTTTTCTGGGAGGGTGGGAAGCAGACACGTCCTTGAGCTGAAAGGGGCCTTAGAAATGAGCTGAGCCCAGCCGGGCGTGGCTCAGGGGTTGAGCGTCGACCTAAGATCCAGGTGATCGGGTTCGATTCCATGTCAGGGCACATGCCCGGGTTGCGGGCTCGATCCCCCGTCGGGGGAGTGCAGGAGGCAGCCGATCAATGACTCTCTCATCATTGATGTTTCTATCTCTCCCTCTCCCTCTCCTTTCCTCTCTCTGTAATCAATAAAGATATATTTTTTAAAAAAAGAAGTGAGCTGAAACTGAGGCCCAGCAAGGGGAAGGGGCTGACCAAGGCCACACAGCGTGCCAGGAGCACAGCCAGGGCTCACACAGGGTCTGCTGCCTTCCTGCCTCTGCTCAACCCTCCACCCTTGTACCTGGACCTTGGGCTCTGGGCCAGGCTGACACCCAAAGAGAGACACGTCGTTCTCTTCTCACTCCAGAGAACAGGGTGGGGCGGCCGGGCCGAGCTGCGGCTGACCGGCTCCACCCTGGGTGGGCACATTTCGTCACCAGGAAAGCCTGGCCAACGCTTGCAATCTGTGGCCCGGGGAGAGCTGGGCTTTGCATAACACGGAGCCACCTGGATCTTTATCCCAAACCTTACGCAAGTACCCAGGACATTCCATCCCCGGCCGACAGCAAGGGCATGGCTGCCCGGTGCCCTCCAGCGGCTAGGGCAGCTCCTGGGTCCACTCGAGACCTTCGGCCCTGGCAGAACTGCCCTGCGGGGGTCCTGCCCAGGATTTCCTACTGCCCACAATGGCCGCAGTGTGCGAGGAGGCACACAGGGAGTGCTATTCCAGGGTGCTCTGCCTGCCACCTCAAGAGCACGTTACACCTAACCCTCCCACCAGCCCAGTGAGGACTGTAATTATCGCCATTTTACAGAGTGAGCACATTGGAGCCCTGAGAGGTTCAAGGACTTGCCCAGGTGGCACTTTTGCTGAGTGGGGGCCTGGGACAGCCCAGCTTCAAATCCTTGCTCTGTGTCACTACACTACCAGTGACCCAGCTTCTGCCACCCAACCTCTCTCACTGCTCCAGGAGAAGGGCACCCAGAACCTGAGAGCAAGTAACGAAGTGGCCTGGCTGCTGGGGGCACTGGGTGGGGGTGGGACCCCCTACTCAGCATCACAGAAGCACTTACTAGAAACCCATTTTTTACCTTCACCTGCCAGGGAAAGGAGGGGCAGGAACTAATATTTGACATCAGAGAAGAGCACCTACTGGGTGCCAGCCCTGGGCCGGGCACTTGTAAGATGATACTTGGCCCAGAGCAGGGCAAGCCATTTGAAAGTTCTCTGGTGTTTGAATAAGCTGTGGGCTATAAGGGTGACAACCTCTACAGAGGGGGTCCTGGTCTCTGCCTTTAGACCTTTCCTGCCTAGTACTGTCATTGGAGACCTGGATGAAGACACAGGCACCCACCTACTGGGTTTCTAGAAGAGGCCATGCAGAGTGAGCTCAGGAAAGCTGTGGAAAACAGAATCCAGAGGAGTTGGTGTCATTCAATGTTACTAGAACAGCCACTGAGGGCTTGCTGTGCGCCAGGCCCTGGGGAGCAAAGGGACAATGAGAGGTCACTGCCCTTGATGCCAGGTAGGGGGTTAAGTGGCAAAAGCCAGTGCCAGACTCAGAGGCCGCCCAGCCCCAGGATGAACTGATTAACTGGGGGGGGGGGGGGGGGGGGGGCATTTACTGGAGAAAGTGTTATCTGAGCTGGGCAAGTCAGGATAACAGGGCTTTCTGCCAAGGCAACCACAGCATTTGTGTGAAAATCAAATAATAGAGAGAAAAATTACCTTGTGACTTGATTTTTTTTAAAAAGCAGGCAATTTCTAGGGCCTGTTGTGCTTCTGCAGGTGAGGAATCTGAGGCTCAGAGAGACTGTGACTTACTCAAAGTTAGCTAATGATTTTGAGGCAAAGACAAAACTTAAACCCAGACCTTCTGAATCCAGGTCTGGGTTCTGGCTCATCTATACTGACTTCTCCAGAGAGTGAATTTCATTGTAAAACCATTTTTATTAACATCTTGTTTTATAAAGGGTAATACAGAGGGGGGTCCTTTACACTATAGTATGTATTAGTAGTCAGCATGCTTTGCAGAGACAGCAAAGAACAGGGCAGTGAGGGAAACCTAAAAGTGGGGAAGGAGGTTGGGGATAAGAGAGGACAATTTGGGGATATGTAAGGCTTGGGGCCAGGAGGGTCATTAAAGTACCTAGACAGTGGGAAACAAGAAGATTTTTCTGGAAGTCGAGGGAAAGCTCAGAAAAGAGAGACGAGAGTGCCAAACACAAACTTTACCAGATTATCAAAAGTCTTGGTGTCCAGACCCTTCCTCCCTATAGTGAGAAGCTGGGCCTGGTATCCTAGTGCTTAGACCTCTCTCCAGAGGCCCTTTCTGAGCTTCCAACTCCTCTGAGCATGACCCTGGGGGAAAATGGGACCTTTGTCTACATTTCCCCCTCCTTGTGCAGAAGAGAAGAATAAATGAGAATCTGAGATGATCATCCAACTTCTGGGCCTCCTTTCTCCCATCCTGAAAGGCTTTCTTTCTCCTGTTTACTAGAAATCATAGCCGGCAGTAGATTTTTGTTCAACACACAGACTTGCCCTGGAAATGCTGAGTCTAGAACCTCATTCCCAAGTTAAATGGACTCTGAGGATGATACATTTTTAAAATCCTTGTTGACTTCCTCCGCTCTGCCTTCCACTCGCCTACATCATCAAGCCATGGAGAAAATTTAAATTGCTCACAATCCCACTCCCTACGCGAAAAAGCAATGGTTAACACTTCGGCATGTTTTCTTCCAGTCTCTATTCCATACATACATGTGGATTTCACAGAACACAAGACGTGTAAAAGCTTCGTTTGCAACCTCCTGCTTCCTAGAAGGCAACAGTCTTCTTTCCCAAAAGTCCTTGGGGCACCCACAGAAGGGCAAGTCTGTGTGTCTTCCTGGTGGATCCGGATAGCAAACCATTTGCATTTGTTGACTGGTGTGACCTTCCCTGGAACATTGGCCGAAGCATAATCCTGTAAGTAAAGCCCGGGGCTGATACCCTGAGGATTTTCTGTGCACTTGGTTCTGCCAGTTTGCCCCTGTCTCCCAGGAACCTGGCCCAGCTCATGTCCACGCTTGTTGTGGCCTCAGAATTAGTTCTTCACATATTCTCAAAATGAACAGTCTCTGTCCATTCAAGGCAGTTAGGCCAATCTCCGCCAAGGACACCTCGTGGGCTTTATGCCCAGTGACTTCATGTTTCAAAAGGTTTTTTTAGTTGTTTTTTTAAATATGTTTTTATTGATTTTAGAGAGAGAAGAAGGGAGGGGGAGAGAGAAAGAGAAACAAGGATTGGCTGCCTCCTGCATGCCCCCCATGAGGAATTGAGTCTGCAACCCCGGCATGTGCTCTTACTGGGAATTGAACCAGCGACCTTTTGGTGCATGGAACCATACTCTACCAACTAAGCTACACCAGCCAGGGCTCGAAAGGTTTTGATGGGCATTAGTTGATAATAATAGTAGCTGCGACTCTACTAGGGGCTAGAATCTATAATGGACTCTGTATTACTATCTCATATAATCCTCACACCCACCAGGACAGGACATTCCTAGATCCCACTTTACAGTTGGGGAAACTGAGGCTCAGAAATGTAGGCGATTTGCCTGAGGACATCTGGTATGACAGCCCAATGCCATGGACCTTCCCATTCCTCTCCTCTGCCCAGTGAAAACATGTTTCTGTGTAGCTGCCAAATGCTCACCTCAAGATAAGCCAGTGTTACCACACTGCTCAGGCATCGTCCCTGCCAAGAGCAAAGGATCAGGCCTTCAACTTAACCTGAGTAGCCTCATCTCACCTAAAAGCATAAACTCTGTGAGACTGCTTGAACAATTGAAATAGCTCTTTTGCCCCCATTGTTCCCTTCAGAGTGCCGTGGAAACTCCAGCTAGGAGGCATCTGTCAAGTTCAGCATAGGTACTCACTGGCCTCCCACCAGGTGCTCAGACATTGGGGGTCTCCTCCCCACTCAGGCAGTCCTCGGTGATTTACTGAGCATCCCATGTATGCCAGGCACTGGCCTCAGGACTGAGCGTGAGGCACTCGCAGGGGTGTGGGAATTTCTTTGTAATCTGGATGCACCTGTTTGTCAGGTCAGGCTCTCTAGGAAGCAGCTGCTGAGATGAAGTTAGGCAGGGGACAGGGTCACTGGGAAGTGACTTGCGTGCAAGGAAATAGGCAGGAGCAAGATCAGGCAGATCTGACAGTTCTCTACCAGCCCAACGGGGAACTCCAGAGCAAAGACCGCCCACCAGGGAGCCCTGATGACAGAGCTGGGCTGGAATGACCTGCTGCACTCGGCCACTGGCCCACAAGGCCAGGCCAGAGAGCAGTGAGTGCGATGCCTGGAGCACAGAATGAAAGAGGCACTTGCACACCCTGAGAGCCCGGTGCCTCACTCTCCTCTCCCTCACCCCAGCTCTGGGGTCCTCAAAGAGGCTAACAACTGGAACCATCGGCTCACCACACTCCTTGCAACTGGGCAGCAAGTCCTCTCTTGGAGGGAGCTCTGCGCAGCACATTCATCTGGCACGTTCTCCCATCCAACAGATATTTCCTGGGCACCCTCTGGGTGCCAGACTTGGGGATGAACAGATCAGACAAGCTCTGGGAGCTTCCAGCCTAGCGTGTCCCTGCACACACCCGAATGTGCTTCAGTGACTGTGTGTCAGGGTGGGGTGACCTCCTGCCTGTGTCCCAGAAGAGCTAGAGCTGTGGTGTGTCCGCCTACATGTGTGCACCCCTGAGGCTCACACTCATGTAGATTAAAGGGGGCTCTGGAAGGGTAGGGGGGATTTTCAAAGAAGCTGTGGCTTCAGAGGAAAGATGAGAGAACCAAAGAGGGAGGAAGGGGCTGCTGGGTCATGCCTGGGAGGCCAGCAGAAAGCCCCAGGTGGGAGAAAGGGAAATGGAGTCAGGGCTGCCGAGCCAAGGTCTGGTGGGGCATTTCTGTGCAGAAATGAGCCAGGAGCAGGTGACAGTAAGGAGGGCTCATGCATTACTGGGCCAGCAGCTGGGCTCAGGGCCAGGGAGGAAGAATGTCAGCTTCCTAAGAACTAGGGAGTGGAGGGGGGAGAAGGGACTGAGAGGGAAATCTAAAGACCAGGAATCAGGGCTGGGGCAAGCTGGGGCGAGCTCTTTAGATGGGTAGGAGCAGGCTGGCAAGGGGAGGGCAAGGGGGCTAGCCAGCTGGGAGCCGGGGCAGCCGCCAAGACAGCCTACCTTTTGAGGACTCCATGAATCCTGCCCTTTGTCCTATCCCTTGTGCCTTTGCCTGGCCCACTCTCCCTCCTGACCTCTGGGGTAAGTCTCTCCCCTGAGCGTCTCTCATCTTCCTGCTCCCTGGACTCATTCTCTTCGCTACAAAATTTATCACAGCGCAATTCATCTTTCGAAACCCCACTGTCCTCAAGACAAAATTCCATATTCTTACTTTGGCCTTTCAGGACATGCCCTCTCCCCTGCTCTGCAGCCAGCTCCTCTCTCCTGCAGCTCTTGGGTCCTCACCCCCCACCCCTACCCCAGGGCTCTATTGCCTCTGGGCCTCACTGAATCCTGTGTCCCCCTCTCTGGAACACCCTCACTGGGACTGATTCATGCTGTGACCTTCAGGTCTCAGTGTCTGTACCGCTCACTCCAAGAAGCCCTCCCTGAATTCCCCACCCCCACCCCAAGGTTAGGTGTTTCTGCACCAGTTCCCTGCCATGGCATTTGCCAGGTTCCGGTTACTGGTTAATTATAAGAGAATCCAAGGGGGGAAATCCCCTGCCTGCCTTGCCCATGTTGTACCTGCCGGATGACTCATAGTACGCATGTCACCAACAAGTAATTTTGGAGCATCTCCTGAATGTCAGGCACCACCATAGGCCCTCGGGAAATGATGGGGAGTTGGTGAAGTTCTTGGCTTCACTTTTCTACCTTCTTGGTTTTTGCATATTCCAAAGTTATTTTAGGGAGCATGTGTTGGTTTTATAATGGGAAAAGCAAAGGTGGGAGGAAAGAAGGAAGGGAAGGAGGGAGAAAGGCCAGGGAGGGACAGAGAAAGGGAGGGAAGGAAGGAGGAAGGAAAGATCTGTTGCTGTCCAAATGCAAGTGAAGTGAACCAAGCTCTTCAATTCCGGGCCCTGTCCTGCCAGGTTTCTTGCCTCACACCTGTCACCGTCCTGCACAAATGTTATGTCCCAGAGGAAATGCAGCTTCCCAGACCACTGTGCCCTCTCCCACCTCTGAACCTTTGCACATGCTGGGCCCCCTGCCTAGGACCCCTCTGCTCACCTGGTTCCTGGTGGCCCTTCAGGACTCAACTCTCGTGTGTCACCTCCCAGCTCATGTCAGATGCTCCCTCCTCTGGGCTCCTGTGAATGGGCACGTCCCTCCCTGGTGGTAGTTATCATGTCTCGTGCTGACTATTTCTCTAGAAGCCGCATCTTTCTCCCAGCAGGCTGTGTGCTTCGTGAGAACAAAGACAAGTCCTATTCAGGTTGGATCCCTCGAGAACTGAAAACGGTGCCTGGCACAGAGCAGGCACTTTGGTGGCTGTTGGACTGAACGGGAAGGCTTTGGACTCAGATCCTGGGCTTGATTCAGATCCCCGGGCTGCTCAGGCCTACGTGCTGCTTGGGCCGCGTGGAGGGCCAGTCATCCAGACCCTCGGTTCCTGTGGGGCTCACCGTGATGTTTTCAAACGTGATGCTTTCCTTCTGCCACAATGTCACCCTTATTTTTTGGTGGGTCCTCAACTCTAAGATAATGTAGACCCTGGACAGATGCAGGGACTTCAGTGTCCGAGCCCAGGTGGGGACCAGCAACACTTTGGAAACTTCCCACCTTGGTGCCCCACCTCTCCCCGAAAAGGTAACCATTAGCCTGGCACCTAACGCTATAGCCATTGTTGCTGTGTTCAAACTTGAGAGCAACACGCCCCTTCCCCCGGGCTTCCTTCGATGACGGGTGTGTGAGCCATGCTCCACTGTAAGGATAGGCACACTTATCACCCCACCTGCCTTCCGTGGTGGGTGTTCCCGGCGTCTGACTCTTACACACGAGAGGTGTTGCTCTGAGCACCTGACAGAGCAGACACGTGCATTTCCTTTGGAGAGAAACTTGGAAAAGAAGACTCGCTGCGTCATAGGGTAGGTATGCAATTTGTCAGCTGTAAAGACACTGCCAGTTTCCCCGAGAGGTTGCCCTCCATTTTTTTAATAAAAAAGAAAGTCTAAGGCTGTATAAGCACATATATCCCATTGCATAAGTGGGTGCTGAGGGTGGGTGACAGTTCAATGGGAAGGGGTCCCTGGGTGGTTAGAGGACAGCCCTGGGGGAACTTAAATCTCACTCAGCACTCCTGCATCTTTGGAATGTTGAAGCATGTTAAAGTATAACCTCGTAGCAATTTATTAATTTAGGAAAAAGAAGAGGGGGCCCTGGCCGGTGTACTCAGTTGGTTGGAGTGTCCCGTGTGCCAGAAGGTCACAGGTTCCATCCCCAGTCGGGGTGGGTACAGGAGGCAACTGATCCACGTATCTCTCTCACATCGATGTTCCTATCTCTTTCTCTCCCTCTCCTTCTCTCTCTCTCTTCCTCCCTCTTTAAAAAAATAAAATAAAATACAAAATCAATTCAGACACCCACTGGGGTCTTTGTAACAGCCCCCTGTTTCCGCTCACCCCAGATCCCTGTCTGAGAGCAACACGCTCCACCCACCCCCTCCGCTCTTTCTTTATTTTTCAGGTCCAGTTTACCTTCAATGTGATTTTGTATTGGTTTGGGGTGCAGCTTGGTGGTTAGACAATCATGTACTTTACAAAGTGTTCCCTCGGTATTTCCAGTACCCACCTGGCCCCGTACACAGTTACCACAATATCATTGACTCTGTTTCCTATGGTGCACTTCACAGCCCCGCGACTACTCTGCAACTGCCAATTTGCACCCCTTTATCCCTTCACCCTTTTCTCCCAGCCCCCCAACCCCCGCCCCTCTGGCAATCACCAGTCTGCTCTGTGTCTGTGCTTTCACCTAGATGGCGACAGTTATTAAAGATCAGAGAGCCTGGTCTGAGGAGGGAGGCCCCAGAGTGGCCAGTCACAGCCACAGATCCCACGGAGACATGAGCTGAGTCCTGTCCAGGTTCGTCGGGGATTACCTGGACCAGCTTGTTGGTCAGGATCGGTTTGTTGGCGGGGGTGGCAGAAGGAAACGGAAGAAGGGGACCCCACCCGAAAGCGTGTGGGAAGACGCATGTGGAGAGTGGGGCGCTGCTCCCCTTCTCCTTCCCTCTCAGAAACTTCCCCCACCCCCCACTTTTCCTCCCAACGCACACACCCAACCTCCAAAGGGCAGACACTTCTCATTCAGGGAGGCCACCTGCCCACTCAGGCCTAGGGGGATAAACAGATGGGCCCTGGCCCACCCCCACCCTGCCCACCCGGCCCGGTAACCAAGGGGTGCCTGCGCCTCTAACTGAAGCCAAGAGGAAGAGCCCACTGAGCTGGGCCCCGCACCCTCTGAGAAGGTGAGAGGCAGGGAGGCCCCCAAGCTTGCCTCCCTGCTACTCACCCTTAGAGCAGAGTTGGGCATGTCATTCGCTCCCTCATCCCCTCAGCAGAGCCTGTACGGTGGGCCAGGCTCTGTGACGAAAGACCAGCGTTGCTCTGTGGGGCTTATAGCTGAGCTGGTATCACTGGCTTGGTGTGATTTGGGGGCCGGCAGGAAGACGCCCAGCCCCCCAAAAAGCTTTGCCTCTAGCTTGCCCGAAATGCCACTTTAGAGTTGCTTAAATATAGATCAGCAGTGGGTTGTGGGGCCTGGTGCTCAAACGATTCCAGAGAGGGCATTCATAGGAAAGTAATTCAAAATGGCAATTTTTAGGAAACCATGTGGCCGTGGGAACCCATTGCTGTGGCCCATGGCAGCCTGGAAGGACCCCTGCGAGTGAGACAGACCCTGGCGCTTCAGCTGCATGAGTTTCCAGGGCAGCTGGGTTACCTGCGTTTTAAACGTGCAGATATTAATGAGAGGAACTGATCCACAGGGTTAGTCTCGGGAGAAGGGTGCTGGGCACTAAGGGCCGGCATTCTGCCAGGGAAGGGGCTTGCAGGAGGGGACAGGCCCAGAGAAGATGGTAGGAGGGCTCCTACCCCACTAGTCTGACCGCCTCCCCCCTGTGGGCTCAGTGCAGTCCCTGCTCCCCGTGGAGAATCTGACCCCCTCCTTTCAGTCAGCCTCTCCCCTCCTTCCCAGGAGGGGCGGGGCAGGATGTAGCATGCCGAAACATGGCCCAGTTTGAGCTTCCTCTCTACCTGGGGGTGCCTGAAAAGAGAGAGCAGTGCCCCCGAAGGGAAGGTGGGTGAGCTGCTTCTCTACCAACCCTGTGTGGGCTTTCTTCTCTGGGCATCTTCACGCTGGTGCAGTGCAGTGGTTGGAGTAAATCAGCTTATACCAGCCGAAGGCTTGTGAAAGCCCAGGGTCTCTGAAGGTCTTCTGAGCCAGAGGCTTTCTGTTAAAGGAGATGATTGTGTTTATCTCCATCTCAGTTCCTTACAATTTTAATAAATTAAATAATTACTTTTCTCACCCTGAAAGCCTTTCTGATTATGTCACAAAACCTAAAAGTCATAAAACAGAATCTTGATCAATTCAACGCCACACAAAAACAAAGTTGTTTTTTTTTAATTTCTAAATAGCAGAAGCTACTATAAACAAAACCAAAGGACAAACAACAAACTTGGAAAAATATTTGTGGTTAATATCATAAACATAGAGATAATTTCCCTAATATATAAAGAGCTCCTACCAATCAATAAGAAAAAACCTGCAAACCTCAATAGAGAAAGAATATCTAACAGACATACCACAGGAAAAAAAAAAAAAATTCAGCTGGCTCTTAAACATTTGAAAAGATGCCCAATCTCACCTGCAATAAGAGAATTGCCTATTTGAACTAGCACTGACATATCACTTCCACCTATCAGATCGGCCAAGGTCAAGCATTAAGTTGGCAAAAGTGTGTAGAAACAGCACTCAGATCATCCTGAGCATGTAAATTGGAACAAATCCTCTGAGAACAATTTGGCAACAGCTACCGAAATTATAAATGCACATTCACTCTGTCCCAGCCATTATACTTTGCTTTTGTAGTTTTTGCCTTTAAAACCACCTAACCATAGCAGTTATTCAAAAGCAAATTGAAACAAATTAAAAAGTCCCCCTCCCCCCCAGCAAAGTGAGTGCCTGCTGAGTGAACAGGCCGCTCTTGTGATTCAGCCTCTATGGGGCTCATCTTACTCAGCTACACGCAATAGTTGGTGTGTATTTCTTGACCATTCAACAACTTTTAATAGTTTTTACAATCATCACCTATTGTCTTACATCTGTCCATGATGACTGGTTACTTAGGGAAAGGAGAAAAAATACTTAGACTGCAACACGGGAACCCAACAACGTTATGCAATTGCCTCAAAGTGCTCATCACTGGCCGGGTCCATAATTTGCATTCATCTGATCAAAATTATTTTAAAGCACAACAAGGTGTCTTGGGTTCTTCAGAAACACTATTAAACAAAACAAGAAAGGGCTGATTCCTTCCCATTTGGCTTTGCTTTTGTTGGAAATGGAGCCTGTGCATAGCCGCACCATGTTATGTGTGGAGGCCTAAGAAAATGTCTCTCTCATCACTTAGGAATCACACTGGCGAGGGGTGCCAGGGAACCGGCTCATGAAGCGGAGGGTAAGGGTTCCACACAGTGGGTCTTAAAGTAGTTTGGACAATTGTTGATATTCTCACTTGTAAATCAATATCAATCCACTTTAAAATACCTCCAATCCCTAGGTTAGATATAATATAATGTGTCATTTTGATTTTTTGTCCAAAAAGTCATGCTTTTCCTTAACTAGTAAGTGGCAGTTATTTTGGAAACACTCAAAATGAGTCTTTACACTCTGTAAATGTTTAATTAAAATTAACTTGACAATGTAATTTTTAATCATTTCTAAGGCATATATTTTAACTAAAAAACACTTATACATGAAAAGTGCCAAAATGACCTTTTTAAAATATTTTAGGCAATTCCCAATATTATATATTAGTGTTGAAAGTGTCAGAAATGTTTGAATGATTGCAAAACACTACCTATGCTATAACAACTAGGACGTTCTTGGCTTCCAAGACTTAACAGCTGGATGCCATCCCCCAGCGTGTGAGGCTGTCCAAATGCTGATAAAGGAAGGCAAGCCAGGAGGTAGTTAAACATTCTCTTGTAGATATCCCCTACCTTCTGCAATTTGTAAACACTCATGACCTCATTTTATTTTTTTTATTTTATTTTTTAATTTTTTATTGATTTTAGAGAGAGGAAGGGAGAGGAAGAGAGAGAAAGAGAAACATCCATCAGCTGCCTCCTGCATGCACCCCGACCAGGGATCAAGCCTGCAACCCAGGCATGTGCCCTGACTGGGAATTGAACTGGCAACATTTCAGTGCATGGGGTGATGCTCAACCAGCTGAGCCACAGTGGCCAGGGTTCATGATCTCACTTTAGCCTTGCAAAACTTCTAGTATCTATCTATCTATATACACCCATCCTTCCATTCTTCCATCCATTCATCCATCCATTCATCCATCCTTCCTTCCATCCATCCATTCATCCATCCATCTATCCATCCATCCATCCATCCATCCATCCATCCATCCATCCATTCTTCCATCCATCCATCCATCCATCCATCCATCCATGCATCCATCCTTCCTTCCATCCACCCATCCATCTATCCATCCATCCTTCCATTCTTCCATACATCTATCCAGCCAGCCAGCCAGCCAGCCAACCATCCTTCCATCCTTCCATCCTTCCATCCATCCACCTATCTAATTATTTCCACTTTACAGATGAGGCCCAGAGAGGTTTCTGTCACTTGCCTAAGGCACACAGGTGTCAAGGCCAGGCCTACAGCTCTCTGCTCTCACTCAGAGGTGGTTGTAACGACTCTCCACTTCCCCGTCATCTTTCATCTTCCTTGTACTCTGAGGACAAGTCTGGTGCTTTTATGATAAAAGTAGCTCAGAACAATGGCTAATGGAGTCCAGGGGATAGACCAAGGCCAATGGTGGGGCTTGGGTAAGGGAGCTGGGGCAGAGGGCACTGAAGTCCACATCAGCAATTCTGCTCTATGGATGGCTGAGTGACACTCAGCAGTCATCTGCCTGATGGGGTCAACGCCCCCAGAAAAATCTCCTGACTGGCTCTGGTTAATGTGTAAGCACTGGGAATGGTGGTGAGCAGCAAGTCTTGTGGAGGAGGGATGTTTTAGTACATGAAACACGAACACAGAAACTTTACCCCAGGAGTGGGAAGTCGCCCCACCTCCATCATGTTTCTCAGAGGCCGGGGGGTTTCCTAGGTCAGGTTGGCGAGGCCCCATCATAGGAGTCCTGCTCAGAGCCATTCCCAGCAAGGGGGACGGGTGAGAGGCCCTCAAGTCGGGGAGTCCCTCTCCCCTCCCTCATCTTAATTGAGGTCAGTTAAGCCAGGGCTGGGCATTGAATAAGGGTTGGGTTGATTCCTTTTTGGGGGGTCAGATTCTTGTGGGTGTGTAGCTGTCTGACCTTTATCCCTCCCCATCCTTTTGTCACCTTCTGACAGGGCCACTTCATGGGCAGGGGACCACTGATCCATGGAAGTCTGAATGTCCCCTGGCCCAGGCAAGAGGAAAATAGTAAGAGCTCACATGGCTGAGTCATAGAAGAGGGCTCCAAGTAGGACCAATATCCACAGCCTGTGTTCCCCTCAGCAAAGGCACTGGCCTTCCCACATGGGGTTGCTGCCAGCTGGAACACTTGTCTTAAACCACTGGCACCCCATCCATCACCATCAGCTTCACCCCTCCACCACTTGAAGGCTGGATAGGTGCAGTTTCATTCAATGGACTTGGCCCACCTAGAATTGGAACCAGTTCCTTCGGGGGCCATGAGACCTCTGAGCTGCTATATTGAGGCTGCTGGTTGCCATCTCATATCCACCCTCCCCTGCTTCCTTACGACACTGCTGTATTGTTGGCAGTGGCCTGGTACTCAGTTTAAAACTAACAAACATTCCCCATACTCCCTCTCAGAGCAGGGTGGCTGATGATACATCTTTAGGGCTGGGGGCGGGCAGGGGTTCAAGGGAAATAAAGGATCATGGTTGAGTTGACAGGTGCTTTCTCCCTCTCACAATCTCTCCTTCCTTGAACTTGTGTGCTGACTGGAGCTCCAGCTGCCATCCTGGGCTATGAGATGATCCTAAAGACCAAAACCCATGCAACACATGGAGAGACAGAAAGCTGGAAGAAGCCTGGGGCGGGACATCATGACATCATGACATCATGAAGCTGTTACAGCAACTCTGCCCTGGCTTACCTATGGATCTTTTTTACTTGGGAGAAAGCAAAGCTTTATCTCATTAAGCTGCTCTTATTTTTTTTAAAAGAATCATTTATTGATTTTTAGAGAGAGAGGAAAGGAGAAGAGAGAAGCATCTATTCAAAACCCTGGCATGTAGAGAATTGGACCTACAACCTTTTAATGCATGGGACAACCCCCAACCAACTGAGCCACACCGGCCAGGACAAGCTGCTGTCATTTTTAATCTCCTACTAGCAACCAAATGAAATTCCTAATTAAAATATTGAGCCTCCCTAAAGTTCCCTCTGAGCCACCACAAGGTGCCCTCTCCTGAAGATCTCAGCCATGGGGGGGATGACATCACACATCATTGCCTTGGGGCAGCGGTGGGAGGGACTTGGGCTGGAGGCCGTGCAGACACAATCACAGACTCAAACCTGAGACACCGGCTGCCATCACGGCATCATTGACAGAAGGAAGAGTCCTCGTCGCTGTGTTATCAGAAACAAAATGAAAGGCCTTGGAGCCAAGGTTCATTTCCAATCCCAGGTCCATAAATTTCAGCTCCTTCTGCTTGGCTCACTCTTCCAGAAGGCTTCTGGGCTGATCAACGAAGAGCTGGCAGCCCTCCAGGGTCCCGCCACCCTCTGACATCTGTCTGAGGCCAATGCCCCTGTTCCCTGCATCACGTCTCATGGGCACATGTCTGATGTCAGCCACAGCTGTGGTGGACAAACCCGTGTAAGCTCAGACTCATGCCTCCTCAAGGGGGCCGCTTTCTGCCCCAAGACTCTCCCCAACATCTCAGGAGCCCCCTTGGTGCAGCTCACAGCCTGGAAGTGTAGGGGGGCAACCTTCAGTCAGTGGGAGATCGGGCCTTTGGGAAACAGCCCCTGCTCTTCTCAGGATGTCCCTGCCTGCAGCGGTGACCCTGCTGCTGCAACACACACAGGGCCCTTCCCCTTTCCCTGCCTCAGCCTTTCGTCCCCTCACTCCTGCTTCCTGGGACCGCTTCTCAATAAACTACACGCCCAGATCTGTATCTCAGGCTCTGCTTCCAGAGGCCCCGGGTGACTCTACCTCTCACCACCCTGCACAGCTCAGCCTTGACTTGATGTGTGACACACGCCCCTGTTCCCTGCCTCATGTCGCTGAGCCCTGAGGACCCTGAACAGGCCCTGGGGGGTTCTGGACAGACGTTCCCTGAGGACAGGAATGGTGTCTGTTCCCTGTGAAGCCTGGCAGACTGCCAGTTACCCAGTATGTTTTAAGTGCTTTTAGATGACGATGATGGTGGTGGTGGCGGCAATTATGATGATGGTGATGCTGAGAATGATGCTGCTGACAACCTAGACCAGCATTTTTCCTGGGAGTCACTCTGCTGTCTCTAGACGAGAGTCCAATGGGCAAAATACCCAAACAACCAGATGTTTAACAGCAATTAGCAACCTCTGTGGAGAGCGATCACCCTCACACCCAAACTTGCCGATTCACATCCTCTTTGACCGAGCAACTTCACTGAACTTTATCCTATAGATCATATATACAGCAGATGACAGGTATAAGATTTTTCATGGAAGCTTTGCTAATATTAGCAAATAGTTGGAAACACCCTAAATGTTCACAATAGAGCACTGGTTCAAGAAATTACGATATATCTAAACAATGAATGTTACACAGCTGTGTGGAAAAATGGGACAATCTTTATGTGATGACAGAATTATCTTCAAGATATATTATGAAGTGGGGGGAAATGGAGCAGAGCAGGGTGAAAAGGAGAGGGGATGTGGGTGGCTAAGGACAGGAGTGAGAGAAAGAGCCTCTGACTTTTGGGTCATGTGAACATATTACTTTTTTGAAAAACAACAGTTAAACATCAAACGCAGACATCTTTTATAGTCATATCTATTTATTGCACAGATACTTATCATGGGCCTGCTGAGTGCTGGGCAGTGTGCCACGAATGAGTAGTACAAAGAAGACCTTCAGTAAAGCTTTATATGGGGTGGTAGGTGGGCACTGGGGGAGACTGGAAGTGAATCAGCAATCAGAACATCCATATATGCCAAAAATGGGTTAAGTACAGATGCTGTGGGTACATAAAAGAAGGGCAACTGACGCAGATACAGCATCCAGGAAGGCTTCCTGGAGGCGGTGTTCAGCCTTGAACTATGACTAGCAGGCAGCCAGAGGGAGAAAGGAGAAAAGGGAACTCTGGGAAGGGAGAACTGAAGGAGCAAAAGTTCAGAGGTGTGACCCAGCCTGCCAGGTGGAAGCTTACAGGGGACATTGAGAAGATGGCCAGTTTCAGACCAGACTGAATGGAGCTCCTTCTCCGAGGTAGGAGTCTTAATGAAAACCTAGAAGCACATATCTCTCTTACTGAGAAGGCAAGTCAACACTGAATGAGGGAGTGCCAGTCCTGGGGTTTCAAATGGCCTTTTTCCACCTCCCTTCAGCCTCCCTCAACCCAGAAACCAAGCTATAATCAACCTGGTTGGTAGAGACTGGTCCCAGACATGACCTAGGACCAACACGTCACCCTGCCTCCTGCCTAGATGTCCCACTCGATCAGTCAATAGCATTTGCTGAGGAACCACAGGGTCCTTTGGACAGTGCTGAGGGACACAGGAAAAGTTTCATATACAGCCTGTGGCTTAGGAGGCGATAAAATTTACACACACAATGTCCTAAAAACAGAGCAACTCAGTTCATGACTTTATCTTTAAAAGTACGGGCCAAAGCAGGGGCTCAAACAGACGCCTCATGCCGAGGTTCACAGCAGTGCTATTCACGGCAGCCAAGAGGGGGAGGCAACCCAAGCGCCACCAGCAGATGAATGATAGGCGTGCTCTCTCCCTACAATGGAATAGCGCTCAGCCATAATAAGAAGCGAAATTCTGCCCGGCTGGGTGTGGCTCAGCGGTTGAGCGTCAACCTAGGATCCAGGAGATCAGGGTTCGATTCCCATCAGGGCACATGCCCGGGTTGCGGGCTGGATCCCCAGCAGGGGCCGTGCAGGGGGCAGCTGATCAATGACTCTCTCATCATGGATGTTTCTCTCTCTCTCTCCCTCTCCCTTCCTCTCTCTGAAATCAATAAAGATATGTTTTTTAAAAACAGAAATTAAAAAAAGTGGAATTCTGACACACGCTACAACATGGATGAACCTTGAAGACATTATGTTAAGCAAAAGAAGACAGACGCAAAAGGACAAATACTGTGTGATTCTGTTTATGTGAAATATATGACATAGCTCTAGCCTGTTTAGCTCAGAGCTTAGAGAGTCAGCCTGCAGACTGAAGGGTCCCAGGTTCGATTCCAGCCAAGGTCACATACCTTGGTTGCAGGCACAGTCCCAGGCCCCAGTCAGGTCGCATGCGGGAGGCAACCAGTTGATGTGTTTCTCTCACATCGATGTTTCTCTCTCCCTCTCCCTTCTACTCTCTCTAAAAAGCAATAGAAAAAATATCTTTGGGTGAAGATTTAAAAAAAAAAGAAAAATATAGCATAAATATAGAGACAAGATCATAGAGACAGAAAGTAGATTAGAGGCTACCAGAGAGGAATGGCAGTTATTATATAACAGGTAGAGTTCTGTTTGGGTGACAAAAAATTTTAGTGATAGTGATGATGGTTGTACAACATTGTGAATATAACTAATGGCACTGAATTGTACACTTAAAAATGATTAAAAGGGAAAATTTGGTATATGTATTTTACCACAAAAAAAAAAAAAAAAACTTTAAAAAATTGTTACTCAGGAGGGGGAGATAGTGAGGCCTCAGTCAATTTAGAAGGGCTTCTTGGAGAGGGTGGCATTTGAAAAGGTCTGGGAAAGTGTGAACATAAGAGAAGGAAAAGCGCTGTGATGGAAGACGGGGTGGGAGTAAGAAGAGCCCCAAAAGGGATGGATCTGATGGCCTCTCTTTGACCAGGTGGGGGGCGACAAGAGAGTCATGAGAATCGGGGATTTGGTAGGTGGGAGAATACCTTTGGATCCATGGTGTTCATGACATAAAAATATTGCAGGAAAAGATTGAACACTCCAGGCAGAGATTACTAAATTCCATTTTACAGATGCATAAACTGAGGCTCATCTGCTCAAGATGGCATAGCTCATAAGTGGCACAGTGAGGATTTGGTCTAGAGTCACACGGCCCTAAAGCAGTGGCTCTCGGCCCTGGCTACACGCCTGGTTGCCCTGGAGAGCTTCGAGAAAACACGGCCAGCATCCCATCCCCAGAGGTTCCCTGCTCATTGCCTGGGGTGGGGCTTGAGCATGAGTCTTTTTGAAAAGCATTCCCGGGGTTGAGTGTGCAGACAGGAATGAGAACCACTACTCTAAGTCCCGGCACGTTTCATTCCCTCGGCTCTTGGGTTATTGCTGTCAACCTTGGGCAAGATGCTCAACTTCTTTCAGCCTCATCTGTAAAATGGGTAAAAAATACTTACCCTGCCTACCTCGCAGGATGATACTGAGGGTTATCTGAGTTTCCCTTTGCCCCCTTTGTCTCTTCTCTTCGAGGAGGGATCAGCACACAGGCTGCAGAGAAAGTGAGGTCCCGAGGGCAGGGGCTGCATGGAAGCACTAACTACTGAGAGCTCAGCTCAGAGGCTGCGGGCACAGGAAGGTAAACTGACTCACAGATAAGTAAATACATTGGGGATAAAGGAAGCAAAGATTTTCACCATCAGAGAGGTGCTTTACAGACGTGAAAGAGGGGAGGCTAAAAAGTATCGTGAGGTTTGGCATTGGAATAGGAAGTATTGAAATGAACTCATGGGTTTTAAAATATATTTACACAGATAGTGTGGATGTCTGTGTGTGGTGTAGTATGTGTGCATGGTGTGTATATACAGTCAAAACTCATTATCTTTTCAATTTAAGTATTTTTATTGATTTTTTTTTTTAGAGAGAGGAAGGGAGGGAGAGAGAGAGAAACATTGATGTGAGAAACACTGTCTCCTGCTCTACACAACCCGACCGGGGATCGAACTCGCAACCTTTCAGCTTATGGGAAGACACTCCAATGAACTGAACCACACCAGCCAGGGCTTTCTTAAATTTAATTGCCATGTAAACATTCTACTAGTTTCAGGTGAACAATGTAATTTCAATATCGTATATATTGTGAAATAATCAGCACAGTCAGTTTAGTTAACAACCATCACCATGCACAGTTAAAAGTTTTTATTTCTTGTGATGAAAACTTTCAAGATTTACTCTCTTAGCAACTTTCAAGTACTCAATACAATGTTATTAACTATAGCCACCATGCTGTATATTACGTCCCCATGACTTATTCGTTTTATAGCTGGAAGTTTGTACTTTTTAACCCACCATCCAACTGCCTCTGGCAACCACCAATCTCTTCTCTATATCCATGAGATCAGGGCTTTTTGTTTGGTTTAGTTGGTTTCTTTTGAGGTTCCATATACAAGTGGGGTTGTATGGTATTTGCCTTTCTCTGCCTGACTTATTTCACTTAGTATACTGCCCTTGGGCCATCCATGTTTTGCAAATGGCAAGATTGCCTTCCTTGTATGGCAGAACAATATTCCTTTATATATAACAACTTCTTTTTCATTCACCCATCAATGGACACAGGTTGCTTACATATCTTGGCTATTGTAAATAATGCTGCAATGAGCATAGGGGAGCATAGATTGATTATTTATTTATTTATCTATTTATCTATTTATTTTGACATTTATTTATTTATTTATTTCATCCTAACCCAAGGCTATTTTTTCCAATTGCTTTTCAGAGAGAGTGCAGGGGGAGAGAGAGAGAAACATCGATGTGAGAGAGACACATCAATTGGTTGCCTCCAGCACACGCCCCCACCGGGGCAGGTATGTGCCCCTGGCCAGAATCGAACCCGGGACCCTTCAGTCCATGAGTTGATGTTCCAAACACTAAGCCAAACTGGCCAGGGCGCATATATCTTTTCCAGTTAGCATTTTCATTTCTTTTGGATAAATGGAATTGCTGGGTCATACGGTAGCTCTGTTTTTGAGAAGAAACTCGCACACTGTTTGCCACAGTGCCTGCGCCAGTTCACACTCGCCGATGCCCGAGGGCGCCCTTTCCCCGTGTCCTCACCAACGCTTGTTTCTTGTCTTTTCGATAACACACGTTCCGACAGGTGTGTGGTGACAGCCCAGTGTGGCTTTGACTTACATTTTCCTGATGGCTGGTGATGTTGAGCTCCTTTCGTGTGCCTGTTGGCCATCTGCACGTCTTCTTTGGAAAAATGCCCGTCTTTGATGGGATTGTTTGTGTTCTTGCTATTGAGTTGGGTGAGTTGAATCCTAATTACTCACAGATTCCGTATCTGCGAATTCGCCCACTTGCTAAAATGCATTTGCAACCCCAACATAAACACTCATCGCACTTCCAAGGTCATTCACAGGCATGCACAGAGCGGTGAAAATTTGAGTCATTCGGTGGGCATGTTCCAGCTGAGGTCCAAAAGGGCTGCTCTACCTTCTTGTTCCAGCTCTCCTACAGTCAACAAGTGTCCTTTTCGCAGTCTGTGCAGTGCCTCGGATTTTCCATGCTTGTGTTTTTGGTTGGTGAGTTCACTGTTTAGAATAAACCCCAGGTGTGGTGCTGAAGCGCTGTCTCGTGTCCCCAGGTGCAAGAAGGCTGTGATGTGCCTGTTAGGTGAGCTCTGTTCAGGTGTGAGCTACAGTGCTGCAGGCCATGAGTTTAGCGGCAACAATAGAATTAACTGTGGTGTCTTTAAACACAAAAACCCATAAAACGAAGATCTGAATTGATCAGTTGGTGAAAATGTGACCAGAGGTTCACAGTAAGGCGATGGTCCAGTGTTCACCAGCAGTGTTGGTGGAAACCAGAAAGCGAAACTGTGAGCAGTGAGAGCAGCTGCAAATGCAGGGGTGTCCTAGCTCTGTCTTTCGAGCACCCACATCTCAGTTTCTAAAGACTATCCTCCACTAAAAGGAGCCAGGGCTCCTTGTAAAACAGATGAACCCGGCACGTGTTATTGTGCTAGAAGGTGAGAAAATGCTCAAAGGGTGGTGGGGACATATCAAAGGACACAAGCAGCCAGCTTGAAGTGGGTCTGCCTGGCCCAATCTGGGACAACTTGAACACCAATATAAATAACAATACCACAGATTTTAACCTTTAAAAGACGGCATTTAAAAGACAGCATCATACAAACTCCATGTATTTTCCAGGATCAACTGTACAAATAATGTTTTCTTTCCTTTTGCTTGTAAAAAAGAACGTTTATGCTTAGGTTTCTGAGTATTTAACTAATCACATAAAGCAGGAATCCATGAGCTAAGCCTGACATAAACAAATAACTGGAGGAGAAAGGAAGGTTTTTCTAATAAACGGTAGGAGGAATGCTGGAGAAAGAAAACTTCCTAACGTCAACCACCATAGCGGTGTCTGATTCAGACAGGAGCTGTCAACGGACATTGAAGCTGGTGGGCAGAGGTTCAATGAAGATCAGGATTTTGCTATAATCTCATAAAACCTCCCCACAAAATATGTATTAATTAGAAAGGGGAGATAGTGACTTGGCAGTGGAGGAGCCTGGCAGGCACCAACTTGATGAAGAAAGGAAGGCATGGAATCATTTCTGTGGTATCCCTGTAAGAAAGCATGGATGGCGTGGGTCTGGTCAAGAGAAAACATTGGATGAACCCAAGCTGAGGGTCACCCTGCAGAACAGGAGGCCTGAACTCTTTAAGGCTCGTAAGAACACAAAGGGCAGGGAAAGATGGAGAAGCTGTTCTAGTCTGAAGGAGGTGAATGAGCCATTACAGTTAAATGCAGTGCATGGTCCTCGATTCCACCCTGGAGCACAGCAGGAAAAAGGAGTTGTTAGGACAGTGTGCCCACTGAACAGGGACTGTGGGCAGAACAGTAATGTGTGCCAATGTCCACTCCCTAATCTGGGGAGCCATGGAGTGATTCAGGCAGGAGGTTATTCTTGTATTTAGGGGCGATGGGCATCATGTCTGCAGCTTGCTCTTAAATTCAGAAAAAGATGAATGGGGGGGGGACGGGGTGGAATGGGTCATTGGGGAGAAAAAGGGACACCTGTAATATTTTTAACAAAAAAAAAATTTAAAAATAAAAAAAAAAATAGATGAATGGGTGTATGTAAAAGGAGAGAGGGTGACGAAGCATATGTGGCAAAATGTCAAAGGATCTGCGTGAAGGGGTTAAGGGAGTTCTTGGTCCTGTTCTTGCACTATTTCTGTGATTTCAAAACTATTTCACAATAAGTTATTTTTTTTAAAAACAGCAGAAGTATGCCCAAGTGCTCCCCAAGAGGCAGAGAGGTAAGGGAGCTGTTGTCGCAGGGTCTCCGGAGGAGTGCGGGTGGGCCGGGTGGGCGTGGAGGTGTTGCCATGGGGTGTGTGCGTGTTTATTTTCCACCCCAGATTAACCCCTTCTTCCCCAGGGCAACAGGCGGCGCGGGCCGCGTGGTGGCGAGGGAAGGGCCACACCTGAGCAAACACCGAGCCCAGGCTCAGCTGGGATGAAGGCAGCGCTGAAGTGTTTATGACTCTTGGTGTCTTATCGCCCCTTCCTGTCGCAGCTACTGCTCCCTGCCATCTGTTTATACAGACACTTATGAAACAACACGGCCTCCTGCCTTGCGTGGGCCTTGGGAATATCCACGCAGGCCTGCTGGCTCAGACCCCTTGCTTCCTGCTTTCCTGGCTGAGTTTCCCACCCCGTGCATCCCTCTGTCTCAGACGGGGGGGGGGGGCTCAGAACAGAGAATAGGGACTCTCCAAGCCAGGGACATCCAGCAAGGTCACGGCAGGGTGGGGCTGACTGCAGCTCAGGGCTGTGGCTATTTATTGTGGGCCTCGAACGGGCAAGGTCTAGCAGACGTGTCCCTAAACTCTGCTGTGCAAGGAGCCTGTTATCAGTCACAGAGAGGCAAGAAAAAGGAAGGACACCATCACGTCACCACCGTTATTGTCACCACCATCATCACTGTCATCACCGTCATCATCACCATCTTCGCCGCTGTTATGGGTTGCATGTGTCCTCCCTAAAAATGTTGAAGTCCTACATTTTTGGGAAATAAGGTATTTGGAGATGACCAAGCTCAGATGAGGTCATTAGGGTGGGTCTTAACCCGATATGACTGGTATCCTTACAAAAAGGGGAAGTTTGGACGCAGAGAGAGACACACACACTGGGAGAATGCCTTGTAGACATTGGGTGATGGGTCTACAAGCTAAAGGCACGTAAAGCTTGCCAGCAAACCCCCAGAAGCTAGGAAGGAGGCCTGGTCAGATTCTCCCTCGTACTCTGAGAAGGAACCAACCTTGATCTCATTTTTACATTACTGCGAGACAATGAAGAATTAGGAGGCAGTACATTTCTGTTGTTTAAGCCACCCAATTTGTGATACGTTGTTATAACACCTCTAGGAATCTAATACATTCTCCATCACCATCAGCAGCATCATTACCACCAGCACTGCCATCATCATCTTCATCACCATTGTCACCATCATTATCATCATCACCACCACAGTCGGCACCACCACCGTCACAATCACTGTCACCTAACTAGTTCAGATGGAGCTAGTCATAGGCCATCGCTGTTCTGAGTACTTTATTTTTATGAACTCATCTAATCCTTACCACAGCACTATGAAGTAGGTACTATTACTATCTCCATTTTCCGTAGACTATGAAACTAAAGCTCAGAAAGGTAAAATTGACACCCCAAGGCCACATAAGCAGAAAGTGCATTGGCCTCAACAATCCCCAGGGCTCCTCCTTTCCTCTCACCTCAACAGCCATCCTTCTTCCCCAGCCATCAGCTGTGTCCAGTGTTCATCTCCTCCTGCTCTGACACCATTCTGATGCTTCTCAACCCTTAGGGACATACAGGAGCAAGTGAGGATCATGCATGGAGTCCTACCCCAGTACGGGCCCACTCTTTGCCCTTAGAGTGCCTGTCACCGCACATAAAATTATCCCAGCCCTGATGCCAGCAACCATCAACAGAGGTGCCAGTCACCTTTGGATGCAGTTTGGGTGGATTATGATGGGTTTTTAATGCTCCGGTTGATAACCAAGGGCATTAGGTGCGCAGGACTCAGGACGCAGAAGGAAATCCTTCGGAGCTGTGTGCAGGTATTCTCAGCAGCTACCAGAAAGGGCCCAGGGGTACTGGAACTTCCACATGGTTTCCACATTTACCATTGTGTCTAGCACCATTCTGAACATATAGAAATGCTTCCGTCAATGTTTGTTAAATTATCTTGACACGTTTCCAACCCAACCAGAGCCCCTTCCTTTTTTATTTACTAAATCCACTTGTCCTTCAACCATCCCTTCCATCTTTATCTTAATATTTATTTCTTGTGGAAAGGGGTAGGTGATGATCAGTTTCAAAACTCTAATAGTGTTCTCAGGGTTGGGCCTGCAGATGAAACTTTTCCAGCCCGTTGTCCAACCTTTTGCAGAGCCTGCGGTGCTGCCAGACTGCAGGCACCTACAGGGCTCGCCACTTTTTGCCAAGCCTATAGCTGTTCACAGATCCCACAGCTATTTACAGAGCCTCTGGTTTGTAAATGTTTTTAAAATTTTAAATCACAATTTAAAATTGTAATTGTTTTATTTTATTTTTGCTGTTTTTCTTTTCTTTTTTTAAATACTCACCCAAGGATGTTTTTCATTGATTCAAAAGACAGAGGAAGGGAAAGAGAGAGAGACAGAGAGAGAAACATCGATGAGTGAGAGACATCGATTAGCTCCCTCCTGTACACGCCCGGACTGCCCCGCCAGGGATCGAACCTGCAACCTGGGTATGTGCCCTGACCGGGAATCAAGCCCACCACCCTTTGGTCCACCTCTAACAAACTAAGCCACATAGGCCAGGGCAAAATCGTAATTGTTTTAAAATATGCAGATGTTTGCAGAACTTGGAGGTGTTTACAGAGCCGATAGCTGTTGGTAGAGCCGGCAGCTGTTGGTGGAGATATTCCTTATTTGCCGAAATGCTGTAGTTTGCAAAGCATGGTGAATTTGATCAGTGTGCCTGATGGATGCTTCTGGCTGAGCTCTTCTCCCAGAGGTAACCATGGGCTCATCTTATTAAAGCACAGACAATGTGTCCAGCGTGGTGCCAAGAGATTCAAAGGATCTCTTTATACAGAAGTATAAAGGGCCCGGCTGGCGTGGCTGTTGGCTGAGCGTCCTCTTGTGCATCAAGAGGTCCCCGGTTCGATTCCCCATGAGGGCACATGCGCGGGTTGTGGGTTGCGGGCTCAATCTCCAGTAGGGGGCTTGCAGGAGGCAGCCAATTGATAATTCTCTCATCAATGTTTCTATCTCTCTCTCACTCTCCCTTCCTCTCTCTATAAAATCAATAAAACACATTTTTTTTTAAAAAAAAAAAGTATAAAGAAAGGCCTCGTACAGCTAAGGAACAATCGCGGAGCATACATGGACCACCAAGAGAACACTCCACAGAGCCACAGGGGGTTGGGAGGATGTGAGCTCCCCAGGATTAGCCCATCTGGCCCCTACATGCATCTGGAACAGCACAGCTCTACCTCATGCAGGCCCCTCTCATCCGGACCCCACCCCACCCCATGCCGGCAGGATTAAAGTTGCGCCCCGCCCCCTGCCCTCCCTAAAACCCCTTTCTCTTAGGGTCCTGATCCTGGCTAATCCTCAAAAAGAAAAGGCAACAGATTTGCAACAAGCCCTTAGTAGTGCACTGGAATGCACTACTGTGCAGGGACATTCACATTTTGAAATAAGAACCTTGGAGGCTGCCAAGCCGTCCCAAACGGCACGTCTCCCCGATGGCAGGATCTGGGCCCGTGGCTGCCCAAGGGGAAGGCTTGCTCTCCAGGCGCGCCCCGCTTTTTGGCCACAGCTGTAGCCTGACTGAATCTTTGCTAATTGAATTCTCCTTTCCTAGTGACTCATATGCCCATTTCGGAGCAAGGACGCACCCGGAATGAGAAGTGGATCCAGTCTAGGCATGAGCTGCAGGGAGCTTCGGCTGGCTCGGGCAGTGACTTCCACTGAACGGAAAGGTCTGTCTCTCTGTGTGTTCCTGCGTGTTTGTTTTCTTAAACCTCAGCTTGGACTCTGAGCAGGGCATGTAACCGATGGCTGTTGGGTCCCAGTCGTGCGCTCAGGAGGCTGGTCCAGCTCTCCCCAGGGTCTGTCTCAGCCCCGGCATGTGTCTCAGGGACTCTTCCTCCCCCCCCCCCAAGGCTCGGAGCGAGCCCCAGCTGCTAGGGGTTCAGCCTCCCGGCCTGGGGCAGTTGGGTCCACTTGGGAGAAGAGAGCAGACAGCTGTAAGCCCTGAATCTGTCCCTTCAGATTCCTGAATTCCTGGTCCTTTGTCCCCACTGCTCTCTGGGCTTCGTTGGCACCATCTGCAGTGAAACCTCAAGGCGAGCTCACTACCTCTCCCACCCGCTACACCCTCTCCACCTTCTTGCAAACTTTGCAGCCCACCCAGCTGTCCAGGTAAAGGCGAATCCTTCCTCTCTGAGCCCCGATAATCCTGCCCCCAAATCGCCCCTTACTCTCCACCTGCTGCTGACCGTGCCACACTCCACTTCATTCTTCCCACTGCGGCCTGTCCGCACCCCAGTCCAGACCCCAGGACAGCGCTGCGCTCAGCAAACACCGACTGAGCACCTTCAGCGTGCGCCGCAGGGACGCTGCGGAGAGCAGGCCCGCAGAGCCGTGCTCCGAGGACTTTTAGTCAGAGCGCCTTTCTTTCAGGACTTGCCTGGAAAAACTGTTTCTCTGCGGCTTGGTGTTTAATATTTTTAAAACATAAGCAACAGGTGTTCATTGAGAAAAAGCTAGAAAATGCTCACAAGCAGACCAAGGCCATAAAAATCACCCTTTTTATTGAGATATAATTGCATATAGCACTGTAGGTTTCAGGTATAGACTGTTGATTGGATATATCTGTATATGGTAATATGACTACCACTGGCAGCACTAGCTAGCATCTCCATCACATCACAGAATTAACGTTTCTCTTGTACGGTGAGAATATTTAAGACGGAGCCTTTTAGCAACTATGAAAATCGCTCTTAAACTTATCACTCTTTCCACCTCCTACTACCCCCCTCCAAAAAAAAGTTGTTAGCCTTTTGGTGTATTTATTTCTGAACATTTTTCTTTTTCCTATTTGAATATTTTAAAACACCACTGATGTCCCTTCCCATCTCAAATGTATTTGTTCATTCAGGAAATATTTATTATAAAGTATCACATATGCCAGGCCCCAGGCTGTATGCTGGGGACACAGAGACGGACAATCTATTGGAGGAGCCAGGTATGAAGCAAAAAAATATCACATAAATTAATATATGATTCTCTCCCCATGAAGCCAGGGTGCAGGGAAGCATGAGTGTATATGACGGGCACCACGAGCTTGTCATGGGGGCTTGTGGAGGTCAGGAGAGGCTTCTCCGAGGAAGAGTAGGGCTTGCCAGGATGAAGGGGTAGAGGGCGAGTGTTTGAGGAGGTAGAGACTGAATTCACAAACAGGGCTGACTCACCCATTAGCTACAGCAGGTCCAGGGTCTGGGACCCACCATACTAAAAGGAGTCTATGCAAATGTTTTAATTCTTTTAAAATCATTAGGGAAAAAAATGAACTTTTAGTTAGAAGAAAATGTTTTAAATTTAAATATTATATTCATGCATTGATCTTTATATTAATACATTTGTAAAATATAATTTATGGAAGAAGGGACCCCACAAAGGCAGAGGTGCCCACGAAAGTCACAGTGTGGTCCTGGCATGGAGACCCATGTGGCTGACGCAGAGAGTGGACTGAGGAGGTGGGAGATGTGACCGGAGAGGCGGGCAGGAGCTGGGGCTGGAGGCCGCGGTAAGAACAGAGGACTTTGTGCTCCCGCAGCAGCAAAACAGAGAAGGGACAAGATCCTTCGATCATTTTTATTTAATCTCTAAAAAGAAAATGTCTTTTCTTAAACCACAATACCAGATTACACCTTAAAAATATTAACATCTTGCCCAACAGGGCTTGGCTCAGCGGTTGAGCGTCGATCTAGGATCCAGGCGATCGGGGTTCGATTCCTAGTCAGGGCACATGCCCAGGTTGTGGGCTCAATCAATGACTCTCTCATCATTGATGTTTCTGTCTCTCTCTCCCCCTCTCCTTTCCTCTCTCTGAAATCAATAAAGATATATTAAAAAAAAAATTATTAACATCTTGCTCTAGCCAGTTTGGCTCAGTGGTCAGAGCATTGACCCTTGGACTGAAGGGTCCCGGGCTCAATTCGGGCCAAGGGCATGTGCCTCTGTTGCAGGCTCATCCCCGGCCCTGCCCTGGGTGCATGCAAGAGGCAACCAATGAGTGTGTGTCTCTCTCACATCAGTGTTTCTCTCTCTCTCTTCCACTCTCTCTAAAAAGCAATGAAAAAATTTTCTAGGGTGAGGATTTTAAAAGTTAATTAATTAATTAACTTCTGGGTGGATAAGGGGGACATCTGTAAAACTGTCAACAATAAATATATATATATATTTTAAAAATTAACATATGGGAATGAATAACAGTGATGGCTGCCTGACATTGTAAATGTACTTAATGCCACTGACTGGTACACCTGAAAACCCTTAAAGTGGTAAATTTTATGTTACGTGTATTTTTTCACAATAAAAAACACTGAGGCAGCAGATAGTCAATGGGGGGAAAATAAACAAAAACTTCTTGATGTCATCAAATGCCCATTCAGCATTCACATTTCCAATTGCCTCATAAATGTTACGGACTGTTAAGCTGTCTTGTTGGTTTCAGCTGTTTGAATCAAAAGCCAAGTGAGGTCTATACATGGAAGTGATTGGTCTCTTCAAAGTCTCTTGCAATCTAGAGGTTTCTGCTCCATCTTTCACCCTCCCTCCCATCTTTTTTTTTTTGGTAATTTATTTCTTACAAGTTGTTTGACCTGCATTTTGTCAATGACGTCCCTGTGCTGTAGTTTAAAACATATTCCTCCATCTTCTGTATTTCCTACAAGTGGTAAGTTGGATCTAGAGACTTGATCAGATTCAAATTCAATTTCGGGCAAGTCTGCTTCAGGGTGGCGCTGGGTACTTCCCACAGGGGGCACGCGTTGTCTGCTTTGTCTCTCTCCTGGGGATGTTGACAGCCACGGATGGTCACTGCCTAGGTGACGCTCTGGCACCAGGGGGAGCAGGTTGGAGGCTCAGGTGGGCCCAGCATTTCGTTTCCTGTCTATCCAGAAAAGGACTTGCCTGCGGAGGAAGGGGCAGAGGTCCCTGGGCCTTTTTCTCTCCCCACCTCTGACAATTCTCTCCCTTGGTAGGGAGCCTCTCCTGTATATGAAGCCGCTTCTGGCAAATGAAGACAACTTCCCCTGGGCTTTCCTTGTGCCTTAGGTTTTTAGTTTTGAAATCAGCAGCAGGGCCCACACTGTCGCACCCAAGCAGGTAAAGCCTGGCTCTGGAGGGACACAGGGCTAGGTGTGGGAGGGGTAGAGCTCCCTCGGACCCCGCCCTGTCTAAGAGGTCAGAGGCCTCGGCCATCAGACCAGTCTGGGTCCCCATCCTGGCTTCCCTATGCACCAGATTGGGCAGGTTACTTCCCCTCCCTGAGCCTCAGTTTCTCACAGGTAAAATGGGAATAAATACCAGGCTTACCTTAGAGGGTCGTAAGGTTCAATAGAGTGATGGATATCAGGAGCTAAGTGCAGGCCTGACACATAAGAAGTTCACAGTAACAGTGACTCGGGTCATGGCACTGCTTACCACTAGCCCCTTCCTCGGCCTGATGGTAAAATGAGTCAGGAAAGGGGATAGCCCATTCACCCCAACATGCTCACCTTTAGTAAGGTCCTTGAACTGGCCCCAGCCCATGGCTTTTCCAGACCAGACCATCATGGGTCCCTGACACTGGGTAAGAGGAAGTGGGTCACTGGTGTGAGGAGAGAGGTGTTTTGTGACCAGGGACAGGGATTCCAGTTCCTTTTGATAGTAAGTGAATAGTAGCTTATATGTTACAAGCCCCATAGGAAGGTATGAAGCCCCAAGCTCCTGGAGCCCCGGTGCCTGGTGAGCCATCACCCAAAAACGCATGTCCCAGGAGTCCAAGGCCAAAGTCCTGTGTGTGCCCAAATTCTGTTTATTGCCCAGCTCTCTCCTGGACATTGGCTCAGGCGGTAGAAATTCCAGGAATCCCAGTTCCTCCTTCGCCTTGGCATGCCCCCTCATCTTCCTCCCTCCCGCCCTCTTCTCCACCAATCCTCAGGCCTCTGTCCATTTGGTGGACAAGCGGACAATTGTCCTGGGATCTTTATGTTCTTTGGGAGTAGTCATGTTGGGGCCAGATGTGGCTGTTGTCGGCATTTAACACTGAGTCTGAAGGAGGCCTTCTGGAGTTGCTCAGAGCAGCCAGAGGGTGAGGGAGGCTTGGGGAGGCGAGCTGGGGAAAGGCTGTGTGTGAGCCAAGTGTTCAGGCAATGGGGGGTGGGTGCCTCACTCCAGAATGCAGCAGGTCCTGCAAACAGCAAAAAGTAGCAGAGCCCCCCAAACAGTGCCAGCTCCTAAATCACGAGGCCGCTAGCTCCTTAACATCCATGAGCCATCCCTGCCTCTCACTGCTCTGCCCTTGGAAATGCTAGTGATCAGGACACTTGCTTAAACCCTTCCAGGCAGGATGCTTAAACGTTTTCATTGTTTCATCTACCCGTTGGCTGGCTGTCAGGTGAAGCATGTGGACTCCTAACTAGTATAATAGTTTTAAATGCAGAAAGTAAAATGTGCCACGTTATAAAGGCAACCAATTACATTAAAACACAAGTATCAAAAATGTTGTAAAAATAAAATTTAAGTATAGTAATATACAGTCAGGTGCCGTAAAATGACTTCAGTCAACGACGGACCGCACACCCAACTGTGGTCTTGTAAGATTGTAATGGAGCTGAAAATTTCCTATCATCTAATGACTTCAGAGCCACCATAATGTCCTAGTGCAAGGCTTTACATGAATTCTTACCTCTGTGTTACAGTGGGTTACAACAGCCCAGCAATTTTCAACCTGTTTCATCTCCTGGCACACATAAACTAATTACTCAAGTTCTGAGGCACACCAGGAAATATATTTTTTGCTGATCTGACAAAAAAAGAAGGTGTAATTTTGATTCATTTATACTGGACAGCTATTGTTGTGTTGGCTGTTGTCATTTTTTTATTTCACAACCTAGGGGAAAAGATGTCAGTGTCCCTGACTAAATAGTCAGGTATCACCTGTTTTAAAAATTCTCGCCTTCCACCGGTTGAAAATCTCTGGCCTGCCATATTCAGTATAGTCACATACTGTAGGTTTGTAACCTAGAAGATGTAGCGGAGCGGAATTTGTCACCCCAAATTATGTCTCTTTGGCATAGGATTCTTTTGGGCCGGTTAATGTTAAAAAGCAGCAGGCCTGGAGAAGCTCTGAAAACCAAGTTGAAGTTAGCCTTTGTAAAGGGCACTTACATTTGTAAGAAGACCCTTTGAAAGGGTGTCTTCCTGGTACCAAGCAGAGGGGCGAGACCTCATCGTTATCTCCAGAAACTCTTATCGATGCAGCAAAGATTTAAATCTGCATAATTGTCAACATAACCTGTGGAGAATTTTTATAAGATTCTATTTGAGCCAAAACTGATGATGTTTGCCAGAAAGCAAGATCTCAAATGCTCCAGAGAATGACAGGGGCTTTTTTTTTTTTTGGTTGTTTTGTTTCTTTAACAGTCACAATGGCCCTGGTGCCCTGCCCCTTCCCCCCCTTTCCACTCACCTTTTCCCTCTTCCATTCCCCTCATCAGCCAGCTCCACTCAGGCTTTCTGAGCCTCCCTGCCTACAGGGCTTACAGTCACCCAGCCAGGAACAGCCTGGGTGGTGGGCGAGGGCCAGGTGCTCCTGCGAACCAGCAGAACTTGCATAAAAATGTTGGTGGAGCGCGGCCGGGTGTGGCTCAGCGGTTGAGCATGGACCTAGGATCCAGCTGATCGGGGTTCGATTCCCGGTCAGGGCACATGCCCGGGTTGCGGGCTCCATCCCTAGTCGGGAGCATGTGGGAGGCAGCCGATCAATGACTCTCTCATCATTGATGTTTCTCTCTCTCTCCCTCTCCTTTCCTCTCTCTGAAATCAATAAAGATATATTTAAAATATATATATATTGGTGGGCATGCACATGAGTGCCTTTTTCTGAGGAATCATCCAAAGATACACAACAGTGACCGAAATAAACAATTGAAAAAAAGTTAAGGTCCACAGAAGTAAAGTGTTAGAGTCTTCATGCCATACTTCTTTCCTGGGTTTGAAAAGAGGTCTTAGGGAGAGGGCAATATTTACCACAAAGGAATGAGTCTCAAATGGTGGGATTTCAGGGATCAATGACAGTTTGAGAGGAAGATTTGGGGATAGGTCCCCTAACACACACCACCCGCTATACCCTCTAGAAATGACCCAGTGGAAGGAATAGCTCTAGATGACCTCTAAACTGGTCAGTAGGATTTCTCTTCTTAACTGAGTTGTTTTTCCTGGCAGTAGAAATTTTAGATGTTGTCACATAGCAATGAAATTCTGATATTACTACGTCCCCTTTGTAAGAGAAAGACTTTGAAATGGCAATACAGATCTGTCTGAAATCTCCCAACACAAATAATTCAGATCAGGGCTTGCACTCTGCTCTTAACCTGCAAGGATATGTTTCTCTACAGCCTAACTGGCTCTCAGAGCAAAGGACACATAGCTCCTGTGTTAAGAGTAACTGAAACCCTGCCCTAGCCATTGGGGCTCAGTGGTTTGAGCCTCGGCCTGTGGCTTAAAGGGTCCCAGGTTCAATTCTGGTCAAGGGCATGTACCTCGGTTGCAGGCTTGATCCCTCGCCACCATCTGAGAGTGGGAGGCAACCAATCAATGTGTCTCTCTCCCATCGATGTTTCTCTCTCTGCCTCTTCCTCTCCCTTCCACTCTCTCTAAGAAAATCAATGGAAAAAATATCATGGGGTGAAGATTAACAAAAACAACAAAAACAAAGTAACTGAAACCCCGCCAAGGCAACACTTATCTGAATTAATTATTGTCCCTTGGCCACATCTCTCTCCTCAGCGCCTGGCTGATCCTTGTAACTTCAAATATCTTACATTTTCTTACACTGAATTTACAAGTTCAATTTTTACTACTTTTTTTGGTGTTTTTTTACATATATAAATGATTATTCTTAAGCTTGAGGCAAGTCTACAAAATTTACTGTGTGTACTTACCTTCAACCTTACGCATAACACAGAATTTGCCACCCTTTTGAGTGGACAGCACAGTAGTGTTAACTATATGGTCCCCTTTGTGCAACAAATCTCTAGAACTTTTTTATCTTACAAAACTGAAACTCAGTACTCATGGGACAACTTTTCTCCCCTCCTCGAGTCCCCTGGCCATTAACTACTATTATCTGTTTTTAAGAGTTTGACGACAGTCATGGGCCACATAGGAACATGGATACATTCTAAGAAAGTCGCCTTTAGGTGATTCGGTCATTGGGCGAGCATCATAGAAAGCACTTACACACACTAGATGGTGTGGCCTGTGTGGATGTAAGAACATCTAAACCTGTCAACAATTCTTGTAAAAGTTTATTTGAGCCAAAATTGACAACAGAGCTGGAAACAAGACCTCAAATGCTCCAAAGAAGGACAGTTTTGCTTTTTTTTTTTTTTTTTTAATACATTTGGAATGAAGGAAGGAACTAAGGAAAGAAAGATCACTGGAGGGTGGGAGGAAGCAAGATGAAATATCTCTGTTTGGATTACAGGACTACAGGATTACGTGCTCCCTTGAGGGTGGTTAAGTTTCCCAGGAGTATAAAAAAGAAGCACAAGATGTTAACCTAGATGAAGAACAGTGGACTTTGCTTAAGGCAAAGATAAGCCCTTTGGTAAAGAAGTTAAGTGCCTGGAATGTGACTACCCACCATGACCTGCCCAGTTAGGAATTTATGATTGTGATCATGTCACCCTGTGAGGTTACTCTCCATAGAACTCTCCCACCACCACCGTTTGTTTTTGTTTTTGTTCACAGGAGCTATAAAACGTGTTTTGTTTTTTTGAGGAATCAAAGTTTTCAAGTGACTGTGACATAGAATCACTTTATGCTCTTCATGGCTTTTAATGCGCCTCCTTTGGCAGGATGGGGAGTTCAGAGAGGGACTATTCCCCTAGAAATTCCTAAACAATATAAACAGTGGAGATAAAACAGTGTTTTAGCATTATAAGAGCGTTATCAAAGGTTCATTCCCCAAGAAGATAATCCCTTCGCTTCACTGAAAGGAGGAAGTCACCGAGGCAGGCGTGGATCTTCGAGCGCACAGAGTTTACCAGCATGACCTTGAGGGGAACAACCAATCGGCATCACCAGTTCCCAGGGTGGAACCCAGGAAAGTCTAGTGACCTGTTGCTGTCAAGGTGAAACGCAACTCAGAGCTGATTGCCTTTCAAAGGCTGGCGCTCTGAAAGAAGTGATTTCTGGCCACAGGCTGAGAAATAAACATAATAATAAAGCCACCCCAATGGCCTTATTTATCAGCAGTGTACAAAAATATATACCCTGTGCCCCTCTGCCACGTACCCACTTTTTCTTTTTCTGTTCCTGAGGCTCACGTTGTCTAGCATTCATTAGTTTCAGTACAGATTCTATTTCCCAAAGTGCCCACTGGCTGCTGTGCAGAGAATGGGCATAAGCCCTGGTCTGGTTGGAAACTGTTGATCCAAATGCGTGGATGGGGTGGGGGGAGAGGGGAGGAGGGGAGGGGAAGTACATTCATTGTGGAAAGAGAGGAAGGAGAGAGAGGCCGGGGCGGGGAGGACGGAGAGTTGGGTGCTGGGGTTTGGGAAACTACGGGAAGGGAAGGCCAGGGCAGCAGCAGGAGAGGGTGCTGAGCGCGATCGTGACCTTGAGGGAGGAAGAAAGGGGGGGGAGAAATGAAGAAATCGACAAGAAACCAGCAGTTATAAAAACTTCGCATAAAAACCAACTCATCCCAAACTGCTCTGCCGTGTTTTCGTGAGACAGTGAGACTGAAAGGGGAAGAGGCCCTTTATTTTCTTAGGAAGAGAATGCAGTCCGGCGGAGGTGGGAGAGGAATGGGACAGAACTTTCCTAACAAAGAAAGAGCCTGTGGCCTCCCAAACCGCCCCCACCCCACGCTGGATGAACCATCACGGCCCCTGACCTTCTCCACCCAGAGAGGGGGAACCGGGACGAAGGCCTGGGCTCTGGAAGGGCCGAGGGCCGGGGAGGGCCGCAGAGTTAGGTGCAGGCTGGGGAGGCAGGCGGGTTGGAGAAGAGGGCTCTGTCTGGGACGGGCAAGGGGCCTGGCTGGGGAGCCTCCTTCGATCTAGAGGGAACCGCCTCAAGACCTTGTTGAGGGGACTTGGCTCCCCAAGGCTTCAGGGACACGGAATCAGGAAATCTGGGGTTTCTCGGCTTCCTACTCCAGCCTCCTGGGGCACACACGGAGCCCTCGAGGAGAGACAGAAACATGTACACACCCAGATCAGTCTTCAGACCTGCATCCCTAGACCCTCTGCTCTGGCCGATTTGGAGATCCCACATGTGGGGTCCCCTCTCCCTTCCCACCAACCAAGTAAAAACTGCCCTACCTCTTGACACCTGAGCAAAGGGGAGGGGGGAGGCCTTGGCCAGGGGGCAGTGAGGGAACCTGACCTACTGCTGTACTTGCCCCCACAGAAACCAGAGAGGGTCAGGGCCAGCCCTTGGTATACAGAGTGCTGGAAGCCTGTGTCTCTCCAGCTCCTAGTGTTGTTGGTTCAGAAACTGAACACACACCCACCCCAGCTCCAGCTTCCTCACGGCAAAGTGGGTGTGATGACAGGCCCTGCTTGTGATGCTTGGAGAGGATGGTAGTACTGCCTGGGGAGCATGGTTTATAGATGCTCAGTAATTGGTATCAAGGCAAGTGAGAAATATCCTGGGTGTGTGTGTGCGTTTGCTGTTTAATATATTTGTTTAATTTTTTTATTGAGATATAATTGACATATAACATTATATTAGTTTCGGGTGTACAACAGAATGATTTGATATTAGTATGTACTGTGAAATGAACACCACAATAAGTCTAGTTAACATCCATCACCATACATAGTTACAGAATTTTTTTTTCTTGTGATGGAGACTTTTACGATTTACTCTCTTAGCAACTTTCAAATATGCAATACATATTTAAGATAACTATAAGCCACCGTACTGTGTATTACCTCCCCTTGACTTATTTATTTTACAACTGGAAGTTTGTACCCTTTGACCCCCTTCTTCAATTTCATACACCCCTGCCCCCCACCCCTTGCCTCCGGCAACTACCAGTCGGTCTCTGCATCTGTGAGCTTTTTGTTGTTGTTTTAATTCCACATATAAGTGAGGTCATATGGTACTTGTCTCTCTCTGTCTGATTTATTTCACTTAGCATAATTCTCTCTCGAGGTCCATTCATGTAGCAAATGGCAAGATTTCACTCTTTTTTTATGGTTTAATTGTATTCCATTGTATAGATATATAGCACGTTTTCTTTTTTTAATTTTCACCCGAGGATATTTTTTCCACTGCTTTCCAGAGAGAGTGGAAGGGAGACAGAGAGAGAGAGAAACATCGATGTGAGAGAGACACATTGATTGGTCGCCTCCTGCACACAGCCGGCCCGAGGCAGGGGATTGAGCCTGCAACCGATACGGGCCCCTGGCCGGAATCAAACCAGGGACCCCCCAGTCCGCAGGCCAACGCTCTACCCACTGAGCAGCACCAGCTAGGGCTACACCACATGTTCTTTATCCATTCATCCACTGATGGGCACTTAGGCTGTTTCCATGTCTTGCTATGTAAGTAATGTTGCAGTGAACGTGAGAGTGCATATAACTTTCCCAGTTAGTGTTTTTTGTTTTCTTCAGATAAATACCCAGAAGTGGAATAGCTGGATCACATGGTAGCTCAATTTTTCATTTCTTGAGGAATCTCCATACTGTTTTCCATAGTGTATGTGCCAATTTACATTCCCACCAACAGTGCACAAGGATTCCCTTTTCTCCACATTCTTGCCCATACTTGTTATTTCATCTTTTTTAAAATAGCCCTCTGACAGATGTGAGGTGATATAACTCACTGTGGTTCTAATTTGCATTTCCCTCATAATTAGTGATGTTGAGCATCTTTTCATGTACCTGTTGGCCATCTGTATGTCTTCTTTGGGAAAATGTCTATTCAGGTCCTCTGCCCATTTTTTAAAAATTATTTTGTTTTGCTATGAGTTGTATGAGTTCTTTATGTATTTTGGATATTAATCCCTTATCAGATATATGATTTGCAAATATTTTCTCCCATTCCCTAGATTGCCTTTCATTTGGTTGATGGTTTTCTTTGCTGTGCAGAAGCTTTTTAGTTTGACGTAGTCCGACTTATTTATTTTTATTTTTGTTGCCTTTGCTTTCAGAGTCAGATCCAAAAAGTCACTGGCAAGAAATCCAGACTGATGTCAAGGAACTCACCATCTATGTTTTCTTCTAGGAGTTTTATGGTTTTAGATCTTACATTCAAGTGTTTAACCCATTTTGGTTTAATTTTTGTGTATGGCATAAGATAGTATAGTTTTATTATTTTGCATGTGGCTGTCCACTTTTCCCAATGCCATTTACTGACAAAACTGTCCTTTCCCCATTGTATATTCTTGGTTCCTTTGTTGTACATTTATTTCTAGGCTTTATTCTGGTCCGTCGATCTATGTGTTTGTGGCAATACTATACTACTTTGATTAGCTTTGTAATATAGTTTAAAATCGGGGAGTGTGATGCCTCCAGCTTTATTCCTCTTTTCTCAAGATTGCTTTGGCTATTCTGGGTCTTTTGTAGTTCCATATATATTCTAGATTGTTACATTTCTTTGAAAAACACCCCAGGATTTTGATAGGGGTTGCACTGAATCTGTAGATTGCTTTGGTAGGATGGACATTTTAACAATATTAATTCTTTCGCCCGGCTGGGTGTGGCTCAGTGGTTGAGCATCGACCTAGGATCCAGGAGATGGAGGTTCGATTCCCCGTCAGGGCACGTGCCCGGGTTGCAGGCTTGATCCCCAGTCGGGGGCATGCAGGAGGCAGCCGATCAATGACTCTCTCATCATTGATGTTTCTCTCTCTCTCATTCTTCCTTCCTCTCTCTGAAATCAATAAAGACATATTTTAGGAAAAATGAAAACAAAAAAAACAATATTAATTCTTTCAATCCATGAGCACAGAATATATTTCCATTTATTTGTGTCTTCTATTTCTTTTACTCAATATCTTTTAGTGCACAAGTCTTTCACCTCCTTGGTTAGATCGATTCCTAGGTATTTTATTATTTTTGGTGCAATTGTAAGTGATATTGTCTTCTTAATTCTTCTTTCTGATATCCCATTATATTGAAGTGCAATTTATTTTTGTATGTTGATTTTGTATCCTATAACTTTACTGAATTCGATGATTAGCTCTAACAGTTTTTTGGTGGAGTCTTTAGTAGGGCTTTCTATACATAATACCATGTAATCTACAAATAATGACAATTTTATTTCTTCCTTTCCAGTTTGGATGCCTTTTATTTCTTCTTGCATAATTGCTTCTGCTAGGACTTCCATTGGGTGTGTGTTTTTGACAAATATGTTCGTGACTGTCATTCATTTTTTCATTGCACAAATGTTTAATGAGTGTCTACTGTGTAACAGGCCTGGGGGAATATGTCATTGAACAATCCAGACTTCCCACCCACAAGCTGTCATTTTAGAGTTGTATAGTATATGAGAGTTATATAGTAAATTTAAAAAAATTTAGTGCTAGGAGGAAAATAGAGATACCGAGGAGTTTGAGGAGTGCATGTGCACAAGTGTGCGCTCCAGCGCGGGGAGGGGGCTGTGCAATTTTAAATAGGCCTGGGAGCATCCAAGAGGTCGATGTCCCTGGATTGCAGCGTGTGTGTAGTGGGCGTGGGGGTGAGGGAGGGTCTCGCAGGGTGCTGCCGAGGGGTCTCACACCAGAGCAGGTGAGAATGGGGCCAGAGGGAGCAGTAGCGCCTTTGTGTCTGGATTAGTTTCCGATACCCCGATTCTCTACAGCTTCTCCAGTCCCTTGCTGATCCCCTTTCCCCAGGCTTATCATTATAGTGAGGTTTGTGAGACAAAAAACTAAATTCCAACAAAAATAACAATAGGGAGAACTTCCTGGCCCCAGTCCTGAGGCACACACTCTTTTCTTTAATGCACCAGTCCTGGCAGCAAACGCGAGCCCCAGAGACCCCACTCGCTCAGGCACTCGGAACCGGGGGACGCACGGCGCAGCGAAGCGCACCTCCGGAGTCGGCGGCTGTGGGGCCAGCGTGGGGCCGGCGGGCGCGGGGCGGGGCGGGGCGGGCGCGGGGCGGGCCCTAGTCGGCCCCTCCCCGCGGGGCCAGGCGCGGGCGGGCGGTAGGCGCTCGGCGCGGATTAAAGAGGCGCGGGGAGGCGGGCGCAGCGCATACCGCTGTGGCGCGCGGCGGGCAGCCCACGTGTCTCCCCAAGTCGGGTCCTGAGTTCCCCCAACTCCTTTCACCACCGCGATCCAGGGCGCTTCCAGGGTCCCCTTGGCGTGCGCCCATCCCCGGCCCGCGCGAACAGGGCCCCGCACGATTCCCCGCGCTCAGTGGGACAACTTGGAGAAGCTACTTTGTCCGGGGAACCGCGCCGGTGGTTCGGAGCACTGCGCATGCGGAGCTCCAAATTCAAACAGCTGTTTCCAGAGGCTGGAGGGCGGGTGGACCGGGAGCCGCTGGGGCTAGGGGACGCTTTCTCCAGAAGGTGGCCTCTCGGGAGCCATGGTGGACCGGGGCCCTCTGCTCACCTCGGCCATCATCTTTTACCTGGCCATCGGGGCGGCGATCTTCGAGGTGCTGGAGGAACCGCACTGGAAAGAGGCTAAGAAAAACTACTCCATACAGAAAACGCATCTACTCAAGGAGTTCCCGTGTCTGGGCCAGGAGGGCCTGGACAAGGTCCTGCAGGTGAGGCGCCCTTTCCCCCCACGAACACCTGAAGCTTTAGGAGTGCTGAAAGGACGGCCCTCCCGGCTTTGGATGACCCTCAGTCCCTGTGGGTTGTCCTGGGGGAGGGGGGCGCAGGAGAGGATGTCTCATCATGGATCTGGTGGCTGGGGTCTTTCGTTCACTCGTGGACGCAGGAGTCAGCCAGGCGCGGAGACCCTTTGGAACCTAGTTTGCCCAGAGAAGAATTTAGGGTTGACCTCCGGGTGGCTCGGTGTGAGTGTGCGGGGACCTCCCTGCCAGAGGGAGGCTGTGGGGCGGATAAAGGCGTTTATCTTTCCTCCGAGGCGCTCCCGGAGTTTGGGAGCCGAGCCGGGCGTCTCCACCTCCCGTCTCCGGGGCCAGTGCCGCTCCCGCACGGCTTTGCTTCGGGAATGGGAGCCCGGCGAAGTTGCAGGAGGGCCCCCAGCTCCAGCCTGAGCAAAGACCCCCCTTCCCCGTAGGGCTGAGGGGGGGGGGGTAGGGGCTCTGCCAGCCTGCGCCGCCGGGCCGGGGCTGGGCACTGGACGCGGAGGCGCTCGGGCTTCCGGGAGAGCCCATCTCGCCGCCGCCCGCCCGTCCCGGGAGGCGCACCCCAAGGGCTCGGAGTTAAACTTTGCGAAAGTAGGAGGGTGAACAAAAGGCCAAAACCCGGAGTCCATTTGGGGGCGGGGGGGAGGGGAGGTTGTGCAGAATGGGAGATGTTGGGGAGCGTTTCTTTCTGTGCTGGCACTGGGAGTTTCTTCTGGTTCATCTGCCCTATGATGGCATTGACCTCGCTGGGCTATAGCGACCCTTGGCTAGTTTGGGATTTGAGTTTACCCCAGTTTCTAGAAGATGCTTAGCCTTAATCGTCCCCCCTTGGCCTGCACTAATGGCATCCTCCAGTGGAATGACCAGGACCTGAGTAAGAGCCTGGGTGGGGTAAGGGTAGTTGATCTAAGATGTTACATTTCCCTTGGGGTGAAAGACACCATGAAAGAGCTATGATGAGGAACATTTAATGCACAGCAGTCCACCAGTACTTTGTGGCTGTCTGGTTGTCTCACTTTTCTGGCCTCAGTTTCCCTATATGTAAAATGGAAGCCAACCCGTCTTCATCCGTCTTTCCTGCCTTGAACCTGTTGGAAGGTTGAAAGCATTGGAAAACATGAAGCTGTCTGCTGGTGGCTCCCTTTTTGTCCCCAAATCGATAGGCATGCACAGATGAGCATATCAGTGCCTCCTGGCCGCCAGGCAAGTAGGCTGGTCCTCTCAGGGCCGCTGGAGCAGGGCAGGCTTAGGCCAGCAGGTTGGGTGTTTGATTTCTCCGGGGTGGGGAGCTGGTGGGAGGCCAGAGGTTGGTGAGATGAGCTTCAGGAGGTAGTTGGGTGGTCTAGCTCGTAATAGCAGGAGTACTGGGGCGATGTGGGTCCTTTGGCTGGGTATCTGCCCTGTGTGCATGTGTTGGGGAGGGGTCACTTTATAATTTCCCTTGAGGAAACAATTCTTCTGGATGACGAGCTGTTGTTTAGTTTCTTCCAGGGCTTTGTTTAGAGGGGAAGAAGGCAGGCGAGTATGATAAAGAATCGAGCTGCCCTCGAAGTTTCCCTCGCTGCTCCTCCACCAACCACTGCAGGAAGGAAAGAATTCAAGGCTGAATGTGGGAAAATAAACTTCAAAACACGAGGAGAAGGGAAAAGAGGGGGGTCGGGTGAGGCAGCCGGGTGCAGCTGGTGGTAGGAGTTTGGGAGGTTAGATAGCTGTCTTAAGGTGTTTGAGCAAACAAAATATCTCTTATTTTGAGGGCCTGTTAAATGCCCCGCAAAGAGGGCAGGTAACTTTTAGAAAAAGGATTTGGGCATCAGGCCAGTGTGACTTGGAGAGGATTATGGATAGCCCTGTCCCCATCTGCAGCCAAAAAACTCTCAGACCATCTCCAACTGGGCCAGTCTCCTTCCTTCATAGGAAAAACCCAAGAAATGAAAACCAGTGGAAGCATTTTGTTAGCGTGACTTTTTTTAGCCTCAGAAAGCCGGGCTCCGCTTTCTGATGCGACTTGGGGCATTGCCTCAGGCCTCAGGAAATTGGTTTAAGGAAAAATGAAAACTCAGAATCTTTCCAGTTGGGTTGTTTGGGCATTTTCCACCTGAGGTTCTGAATCACCTTTGTAATTCTAAAGAAGTCCTTGCTAGGAATTCCTGGGGTGGGGGCAGGCTCTGGGGAAGGGTTATTGGAAGGGTGTGGGGGTGGTGCAGTCTGGGTTGGGGTTTTTCTCACACTGGAAACTGCTTTCAAACTTGTAAGAAAGGGAGTTGACACACCTTTCTTTAGATCTTAGGAAATAGTACCCGAGTTGTTAGGAGTTGTTACGCGCTTCCTCCCTGTTCAGACTGCGGTTGAAGAGAGGCAGCAGTTGACTTTCAATTGCTCTGCGCCCCACCAGCCTGTGCCACGTGGTCACCCTCCTTCCTGCCTTCAGAGCCATCTTGAACTCTGCTGTGAGGCTTGCTGCACCAGGCGTTGGGTGACCTCCCTCCCCCACCCTCTTCCTAAATTGCAGAGGTTCCCTCGAGGGCAGTTTGCATGGACTGAGCCCCTTCGTGGTGGGCATTGTGAGTAGCATCTGCATTTTGAGAGGGCACAGTCTGGTTTTGCCATCAGGCTTGGCCATTTACCCATCAAGCCATCTAAGTTCCTCATCTGCAAAATGAGGTCTGGTGAGGGTCAGGTAAAGTAGAAGCATTCGGCCAGATGCGTGCAGATGTAACTTAGGAGAGCGAGCCCGTCACCCTGTCACTTGCACGTATGGAGCACACACTGGCCAAGGCAACTTGCCAAGTGCTTGACCTGTATTAGGTCAGGTACTCCTTCAGCAACCTTACCTATATAGATGAGGACCCTGAAGCTCAGGGACGTTAAAATGGCTTTGGTGACACAGCAAGAAGGCCCAGCCTGGGGGAGGGACCAGCTGTCTGCCTCCTGGTATACTCCTGCCCCCTCTCTTGGGCATGTGAAGCTGTCGAATGGTTGGTTTGTAAGTGAGTTTAGTAAATTGGTTCAGCTGGACTTTGGTGTGCTGGGAAATTCTATTTTCTGTTCCCCCAAGAACAAGCATCTGCACACAGGCCTCTCTGTGCTATGCCTGGCTGAACCGTCACCTCCATTACTGAAGTAAGCGGCGGTCTGCCATCAGTCTGCTGTACCCCACTCCTTTGGAAGCACAAAACCACAGAGGATTGGGGAAAGGGGAAGAATGAACCCTTCTCAGCCTTGTCCTCCTGTGTGCAGTGATCATAAATGGGAGGATTTGAGAGCTTCGATTAAGCACTTCCCATACATTCTTATTTTCACCTAATCTTGGTGACCACCCCACTTTTCTAGATGAGGACCATAAGGCTCGAAAGAAATGATGTAACTTGCCCAGGATCATATAGTGCAGACTCAGGTTTCAAATCAAAGTATGTTGTATTCCAAAGTACATAGGAATTAGTCAATAAACGTTTACTAAGCACCCACTGTGTTCCAGACACTGAGCAAGGTGCTATGAGTGCAAAGGTGAATTAAGACACGGCTCGAGCTGGCTGCTGGGGATAGGAATGAAGAAACCCTCTGTGACAGCAGTTCCTTAGGGCTCCGCAGAGGTGTTCAGGAGGGACTGTTACTGAGGGCCCCTAGGCCCAGTCCGAGGGATCAGGGAGGGCTCTCAGGAGGAGGTGACCTCAAGCTGGAGTGCAGTTTGGAACTCTGGGTTTTCCTAGACTGCTCACATAGATGACCAGCTCCCAGAAGCCTCTTGGATTTCACTGGCCTCCTTGCTGCCTAAGCTGCAAACTGCATTATTCTATTGGGAGGTTTTCTGTGTGTCCCAGACCTCTTTCCTTTTATTTTCTGGACCCTTCCTACTCTATCCATTCTCCAGTCTACAGGAGTGAGGCTCATTCCAATTATGAGGTTCTGACATCCTGTTATTAACACCAATCCTCCTCCTAAAATTTGAAAAATATAGCCATGTGGTAAAATTACATCCCACCAAAATGCTCAGAATGGGGCACATTCATTGACTTTTTTGGAGAATGGAGGGTTAACATGAAAACCTCTTTTGTGTCGAGCCTTGCTGGAAATTGTAAAAGTGCACTGGTCCACATAATGCCTTTGTGCATAAAGGGAGCACAATAGATCTTTTGATTATTCAGGATCATGGAGGCCCCACGTCATTAGTTCAAACTTGAACTCTCACCTTCTAGGCCTGGAGAAATGGAAAGAGAAGTTGGATTTGGGAGAGGAAATGGAAGAAAAGGGTCCCTTCCTAAAGGCTCGTTTTCTTATTAATGTTTTGCTCAAAGGCCAAGCAGCCAAAAAAAAAAATTTCTCAAATTGATAAATCTGACTTAGTTAACTGCTCTAGTTAGAGTTTGAACAGTAAAGTGAATTTTTATTGAATCGTTTCTGAGTTTTACTGGAGCCTTAGGACGGTTACAGATGGCATGGTAATAGAGACTTACTGAGTGTAGAAATTAGCAAGTGTTGAAATGTTCTAGTGGGGGTGGGGACTTCCTATAGGAGGGGTGCAAGGGAGGTGATGACTGTTGCTTCTAAGTATTTTCCTGGGGTTTTGCCATATTTATAGTCTGTCGTTTAAAAGAAACAGAATCTTCCAGTTTTGAATGCTGCGCTTGGCTGGCTCTGACCTCAGGTCATGGGCTTTCATCTTGAACTTGGCTCTTTGCTGTCAGATTGGGCTCAGCCTCTGAACTCTTAATGTGTGTGTGTGGCTGGGTGGGGGGATGGGCAGCAGGGAAGTACAAGGCTTTGAGGAGCTGTGCTACAGACAATGGTACTCCCAAGAAAGTCTTTGCACAGTTTGGGCTGTTAGATCTGAGTGGTTCTACAAGAGGCGACTGGCCAGAGCTGAGTGATACAGAGAGGCCAGGGGAGGTAGGGGACTGTAGGAAAACACTTGAAATAGGTTCCTCTCCTTCCAGTGTTCCTCCTGGGGAGTGGGGAAAGGTAGAGGAGAACCTCGGAGATTTCCCGTGAGCTTCCCCCTGGGTCAGCCCAGCATGATGACCTCGGGCTGCAGCCACAGGGCAGAGAGGTAAGGGTCAGGTAGGGAGCTCTCTGGGTTTAGCCAAGGAATTCGAACTCACCAAGTTTTTGCAATTTTCAAATCAGGGAGTGAATAACATTTCAGAAAGTTCTTCATAGCGGTTTGTAACTTAAAAGGAGTGGAATATTCTGTGAACTAACGGTATTTCTGTGGGCTGATCCTTCACCCGGTGAGTGTTATGATAAGGACACTTCCTCCCTTTCCCCCTCTGATGTGTGGTTTTTCTACCAGAGTCCACAGAGCTCACAGACCTCCCCACAAAGAGCCCGCCCATGCTCCCTCACACCCCAGCTTTCCGTTAGGGTGCCTCTTCCTTCCCTGAGCCCCTTGGGAGGTCCAGGTCTGGGTCCCCCTTCCCTGCCAAAGATACCCCCACTTGATGACCTCCCCAGACTATACCTAAGTAACACCTTTATGTAAAAGTGGGAGCAGTGTGCCCCAGCTCTGTACAGCTGCCTGAGGCCTCTAGGCTTTTTGTCAGCAGTTAATTCGGTCCCCAAACTTCAGAGACCTGGGCAACGTTAGGGGATCACAGAGGTGTCCCTCACTGCCAGCTGTCATGTCTGTGTGTGCTGAGGCCTCAGAAACTAGATGGAGCTTTAGCCCCAGGAGCTCAGTCTAGCTGGAGAGAGAAACAGGGCCGTGGTGGTGAAATGAGGGGAATTGGTTCTGGTGCTGAGTGATGGTTTGCAGATGGTTGAGGCTGGAGAGAGACAGACGCAGGTCAGAGGGCCTCAGAGGATTCAGTTTCTGTTTCCTGAGGCCTGTAGATCCTCTTCTTCACCTGTGTGGGATCTGGTCCTTTGTGAAACATAGTCCCCGCCTTCAGGGAACCCCCTGATCTAAAGAAAGGAAGGTAAGGAGCTGTTTACCTGAGGGACATTGGAAGGCGTACTGGAGGTTCCAAAGTGCACCATTGAGGTTAGCCTTTGCTCTCCAACTTAGAGAAGGGGAACTTTGAGGCCCACGGGATGAGCTGTGTGAGCAGCAGCCCCTGTGAGCATTCTGCTCAATACCTGCTGTGTGCCAGGCATCGGGCTGGTCCTTTACCTGGGTCTCACTGAACCAGTTCTGTGGATCAGATATTGTTTCTCTGCCCACTGGACAGGACACTGGAGGCCACAGGATTTATTGGGGTCTACACGGCCAGCTAGAGGCTGAGACTCACTGGGCCTTGCTGACTTCAGAGCCTCAGAGCCTGGCCATGAGTAGAGGTAGGGCCAGGCAGGTTGGAGTGAGGGAGTGGGGGTGGTGATGCCAGCTAGCAGTCCCCAGCACTTGCTTGGCCACAGGCTGTGTGAACTGTTTCGTGCACCATCTCAAGAATCCTCACCACGGCCCTCTGCAGTAGGCACCTTGCTGACGCTCCCTCGGGGGCTGGGGGGGTGGCAGGAGCAACAGAATGGACCATAGATGGTCTGTAACTTGCCCCAGGTCATACAGCTGGGAAGTGCAAGCATCAGGATTTGAACCCAGAGCCCACACTGAACCATTTTGCTCTATGTGAGGCCACAACAAAGGTGGAAAAAAACAAGGAGCAAAGGCCTAGAGGTGGGAAATGCAAGATTTGTGTGGTGTCTTCAGAGCCATGAGACGACTTTCTGGGTGCTTATGCAGCTATGTGACTCGAGCCGGTCACCTCCTAGTCTATAAAACAAGATAATAGTACAAGAGCTGCCCCGTGTCTGCAGACTCCACATAGACACCTCGGCAGAGTGCGGGGAGCTTGCAGCAGGCCCCTGGCCGTGTGTCAGCTGCTGCTCCTGGACCCTAGCTCTGTGGGGTCCCGTTTCTCGCTGCTTCAGGCCCCATCACGGGCTGAGCTCCTAATCTGCAGGTGGAGGCACCGACAAGAAAATGCACCAGATCCCTCCATTTCTGCAAATTCATCCACAACCCTCCCCTCAAATAGTTCATGGTCACCACCTAAAACTGTGGAAGGTTTACTTCCTTTCCTTCCAGCCAAAGCTCCCTGCTCTGGAGGAAAGAGGACAGGCTTTCTCTGCTCATCCTGGCTTGTCCTGGGCCCTGGTTAAAACTTTTCCCTTCTGGAAGATTCCTGGGCCCAGGTGACCTCATGGGTGACCTCCCTGAAAGGTGGTCATATGGGACCTGGGGTCAAAGTTGTACCTGCCTTGGGGGCAGGCATCAGCTACGTCCCCCTCTCAGAGGATCCTTGGTAGCCAGGGCTCTTTGATTGGCTTTGAAATGTATATTCTATTTTTCCTGTCTTCTAAACATTTGGGTTTCCTGCCTAAATATCTAGGGAGGGTTGTATACTTCTGGCTGTTGTCATCTCCCATGACCCACTGTAATCTTGCTGCAGCTGCTTAGCTGACCCCCTTTTTATGAGGGAAGGACTTGCCCCAAAGGCTTGGGGAGAGGCCCAGGTGAGCCCCTTCCTTTGTCTAAGTGGACCGAGGCTTGGGGCTGGGGCTGAGACCTGCATCTGAACCACTGTGCAGGGAATGGTTCTGATTCTCCCTATAGTACTGGTTTGTGCTGTGTGGCCCTGGTCGGATTTCGCGTCTCTGAACTCTACTTTCTTCGAGTAAATTCATCCATTCATTCAGGAAGGCTCGGAGTACGTGTTACATTAGCCCCAGTCAGAGTATAGGAGCCTACAGGGTTGGGGCCATGGCTCCTCACCTTGGCCCTGTGTTCCCAGGCCCAGCCCACGAGACATGCTTAGTACGTGTGTGGGTTTAGTCAACCACTGACTTGCCCAGAACACGTCTGTTGGGCCTGGGTGCCCAGCCTTGTGCCTGGCTCTGAGGGGGACGTGTGAGCCATGTGGCCCTTTGGGTTGGAAGTCCGGTCAGGAGGGGCAGAGCCTCTTATAAGGCAGTTCCTGGGTAAATTGACAGACCCAACTCTGGCCCTGGTCTCCAAGTTCTGAATTCTAGAGAGGAGAGGGGTGTTCCATTATCAAAGTTTACTCCTGCCTTCCCTTTTAAGCCACATGAGGTGGGGCCATGCTCCCTAGGGGTTAAGGACGGGCTCTCAGGTTACCCCCTGAGCGCATTGCTCATTGGAACACCCTTGGGAGTGAAGATAACAGCAGACAATGCTGTAAAGCTCCTTCCCTCCCTCCCAGTTAACCTTTAACACCAGCTTATCAGTATCTTCTCCTATTTGAGGGATTTTATAGAACAAACTGCTTTCCCTCCCCCCGGAATCCCCTGCTCTGCTCCCTCTATCCCTTATTTCATGAACTTTCTCTAAACTCTGTTTCCTTGAGATTCATAAGGCAGTGGGTTGGCATGAGCATGTCTAGCAGGTCTGTCCTCGCCGGGCTGGGTGCTGGAGGAGAGCCCTGCTTTCTGCTTCCATGGAACTTGGGACAGAGCAAATATCCAGTCTTTCATTCAACAGATGTTTACCTCACGAATACGTCACGGGTACATCATGCGTACCTACTGTGTGCCCAGACCTAGTTGAGACCTGCTGCAAAGAGAGAAAGTTTCGTCCCTGCTTTTTGGGGTCTTCAGACCACAAACTGCACAAACCAAGAAGGCAAGTGATGTGCTGTGGGGAGAGCAATGCCCCCCTGTCCTGCTGCTTCCTTGTGGAAACTTGTTTGAGCTTCAGATCCTTCTGAGGAGGAGCAGGGGGGAGGCTGGGATGGTTATATGGAGGAGGGCATGTCCCTGGCTGATACCTCCTTTCGCATAACGGGAGCCTGCACTGGGCCTTTTCTGCCCATGGCCCAACCCATAGGGCACCCCCTCCCCTTCTGACCCAGGACATTGGCTCCAGGGGTGCTGCCTGCAGATACACAGGCTCCTTGCCTCACTGTGGACGCTGCAGACCCATCGTCCCAGGTGCCTTCCTGTGACCTCTGTGAGCTCTGGCAGGGAAATGCCATCTCATTTGCCAAATGGAAAAACCAAGGCCTGGTGAGGAACTGGGGACAGACTGTCTAGAACCAAGCTCAGGTTCAACTTGCTCCACTCTACATGCCCAGGTCCAGAGCCTTTCTTCAGACAGCCATTTGTCACTGAACCTCGAATCCACTTTTAAATGGCCCTCAAATCAAAACCTTGATGATTTGGGGTGTAAAGCACTTACTCGACATACCAAATTGGTCCCGCTGGTTTCTTAACCTGCCCAACACACCCCATCCTGTCATCTGGAACGCCTGTGCCCCACCCGCCAGTGAATTTTTCTGGGATAAGAGGCAGAATTTGAAAGGAGGATATTTTTCAGGGCCATCCAGAGCCTGAGGCCAAAATGATATGATTTCTCCCCAGGGAGATTCCAGTCACAGGACCCTGCTCCCCAAGTGTCTGTGCCCAAGAAGCTGTTGTTGGTGCATTTCTTGGAGCCTTGGGTGCTGGTATGGCTGATGGGGGAGTCAGGTCAGGCTCTGGGCACCTCTCCTGGCAGCGAATCATAAAGTGTGAGGCTGGAGGGAGCTTAGTGGTTATCTAACTGGTCTCCCTTTGCAGCCCTGGCGCCAAGGCTCAGACCTTGTGAGGTTATGTAACTCTCCCAAGGTTGTGGAGCTCACCAGGGGCAGGGGAAGCACAATAAAAGTAATTAGAGCTAAGTGGGGCAATTAGGGAAAGCTGCTTGTAAGCAGTGGCCTCTAGAGTATGGTAAAAGGTGAGTGCCACACCTAATAGGTCCTCTGGCCACTGCCACTGGCCACTGCGACTGTAGTCAGGGATCCTCAAGAGTCAGATTCGGACCCCAGCTCAGAACCCCTCTGCGGCTTTTCCTGAGACTAAGGGCCCACGTTCTTGCGGTGGCCCGAGTGATCCCAACTTTGCTATTCGTGTGGTCTTGCCTCTGTCTGACCCTACCCTTGATCCCAGTAGCCCCATATAGACAGGAGGCCATCTCATAATTTACTAGTGTGGGGGGGGGGAGACATGACAACCGTCACATAGCAGTAGGGACCTTAGCCAGCACCCAGAGAGGGAAAGGCTGTGTGGGCCCAGTGAGGGCCATCACCACATCCCATCGACTCCTCAGCATGGTAAGACAGTGCTGTGGGGAACTTCATTTTCTAGATAAGACAATTGAGGCAGAGAGTGAATACCTTAGTCAAGGTTATACAGCTAGTTACTGCCCCGAACCCAGGCTTTCTGAGTCCAGAGCTCTGCAGAGTTCCCTCTCATTTTAGACTCCAGGTGTCCTAAATTCATGCCACCAGTGCTACTGATCTTGCTAAGCGACCAGCCATTCTTTGGGACTGTTTTCAGCTTGGGCCCGGTTAGCTTCTGCCATCCCAGCAGCACTCTGCTCCCTTCACTCAGCTGTGTGGGTTCTGACACTGCTGTTCCTGACCACGGTGACCATATATAGGTTTGTTTGCCATTTTTGGTGTGAAGGGTTTAAAGCAGGAAAACCTGGGTTATGTAAGTGGCTGGCACAGCTCAGAATTGGGGCTATCAACACTGTCCCCATGCCTGCCCCTCTACCTCCTTCATCCTTACAGACCTAGTGGGCCCCTGACTCTTTACCGCAGGATTTGTGGATCAGAGGACCCAGAGGGCAAGCCCCCAAGGAAAATCAAGGAGCAGGAGGGGGAGGCACAGTTGCCTCTTAGTTGTGGGGTTCCCATCTGTGTTCCACATTATCTGTCACCTCCTTAGCAGCTAAACCCACACTTGTGACATGTCCTCCCATTTGACTTCCCCAGGGCCAACCCCCAGCAGGACTCTGGTCTGCACCTGGGGTGGGAATAGCCTGAGCCTTGCCTTCGTCCCAGGCATCCCAGGGTGTACACGTCACCCAGATAACTGCCTGAGTGGCTGGGGACAGACGTGATTTGCAGCATGCTGAGGACCCCGGGCGGGTCCTTTATGGACTGAATGTTTATTTTGGCTTGGGTGCCCTTTGTGTCCGGTGCAAATTTCTTGTTTCTCCCATGCCCTGGATGCAGGATGGCACCTGTTCACAGACCCTCTGTGGGAGAAAGAACAGCAGCTTCTACCTTCCCCATCGCTCCTGTTCAAATAAAACCCTCGCCTCCCGGGTCGTGGAATGCATCCTGACAGTGTTAGCTTTGGAAGGCTGCCCTTTCCTTCTCAGCATCCAGGCCCCCTTTGGAGCGGCGGGTGGAAGGGCTGCCTCTCACCCAGAGATAAGTGCCGTGCGGCCTAAAGTGGAGCAAGCTGTGCAGTAGTGTCTTGTCAGCAACCCCCGGGGAGCAGGAAGAGGGAGGGTGTCCTGATTATCGGCTTTTCAACACTCACCTCTCCCATCCCCCAGACACTAGCGGAGGCCAGAGATCTACTTATGAGTGGCCCAGTGAGGGACTAGGAGACAGAGCTGGGCCTGGCGCAGCTGCTTGCTGTGTGACCAGGCCAGGTTGCTGCCCCTCTCTGAGCCAAGGACTTGCTCACTAAGGCCGATTAGACACTTAACCAAGCACCAGCTGCATGCCCAGTGCTATTTGAAGGGTCTTGGGAATTAGGAGAAGTATTAGGTTTTATCCGTGTCTTGGATGTTGGGTTGGATTGTATGTTAAGGGTTATTAAGTAGAGTGTGACGTGTTGTAGGGTCTCAGGTGTTCCAAGGTGGAAAGTTGCTGTCGGGGAAGATTCCCCTGAGCCTGGGGGTTGCCTTCCTTTGAGCCCTATCATTTTCTGGGAAACTGCCCAACTGCACTAGGCTTTTGCTGTGTATGCACTCCCCCCCACCCCCAACCCACAAGGCGCTCTCCTTGTGGCCCATTGGATTTCAAACCTAGCACCACTGAGGAGGGTTTTAATGAATATCCCACAGCCCCCAGAGCTCTGAGGCAGGATCATCACAGCCCTCCTTTGCCTTTCAGATAGGCCCACCCCCAATCTGGAAAACTGCCCACACTCATCCTCGCAGTGGGGGGCCTGCCAGGCCAGATTCTGCCCTCTTCCCTGGGGACACTCCATTCTCTTTTGGGACAGGTTGCCTGGCAAAGTGCGTCAGCATCTCCCTGGTGTGCATCTGTCTAGACCCAGGACAGAATCCACGGCGGGGAGGGGTGGCCTGGGCAGGGCGGCTTTGGAGTCACCAGGGCACTTCTGGGCCCTGCTCGAGAGGGCTGCCGTGTTCACCCATTGTGCTGGGAACTCAGAGCTCACAACTCTCGTTTTGGCTCACCTCTCTTCGGAATTCCCCGTCTCCCTCCACCTGCTCTGTGTCAGGGTTCTTGTGTACTCTTCAACTTTGCCCTTCCCAAAGCCATTTTCCTGTCTGTGTTCACACTCTCCCCACCTCTCCCCACCCCTCTGCACGCAGTTTAATCCTTGCTCACCCACTGACTTGGTGGGCTCTGGCCTGCGGAGTGAGGGACCCTTAGCCTGCACCAGGGCCATGCAGTGCAGGAGCTTCCCAGGCCCTGGGCGTGGGGGCGGCTTCTCGGTGCCTCGGTTTGGAGTTTCTCAAAGTGGGCCTGTCTGAGCCATAAGCCAGACTTGACGTTACACAAAACAAGCCTGGCGTGAGGGCCAAGGGCTGCCCAGATTCTAGCGCGCGTCTCCGTGGCACTGAGTCAGAGCAACCCGATGGAAAAGCAGAAGCCGAGCTGCAGGCAGGGTTGTCCATGCTTTCGTCTTTCTCGGCCTCCCCAGTTTTCTGTAATGCTGTTGCACTGCTTTTAAAACAAATCGAATTTTCTTAAAGGGTAAGATATTGCATATATCATTAGCCCCCTCAGCACAGGCTATTTTTAAGCATGAGGTACACAAAACAGATAAACAAGGTTTTTTTATTTTGTTTTGTTTTTAAACTGATTTTAGACAGAGAAGAAGGGGGGGGCAGGGAAGGGGGAGAGAGAGAAACATCCATTTGTTTCTCCACTTATTTATGCATCATTGGTTGGTTCTTGTATGTGCCCTGACCAGGGATCAAACCCACAACCTTGGCGTATTGAGACAGTGTTCTAACCAACTGAGCTACCTGGCCAGGGCTAAACATGGTTTTAACAGAACACACCCTGAGAACTAGTATCACCTTTGTAACCACTGAACGGTCTGCTGTTGCTATTTTTAAGTTTAGCTGTTGGAGTAGGGACTTTCTGAGCAGCAGTGCTGTTGAACACTTTGAGGGGAGGGGTCCAAAGTATGGGCCTGGGGAGACCTGGTGGGCCTTTGGTTTGCAGACCTGGAAGTGTGAGAATGGACACACGAGTTGACAGTCACCAAGAAGAGGTGTGGTTCTCAGAGGCCTGGCAGAGCCAGGGGGCTCCAGCAGCTGTCCCCAGTGCTGGGGGCACTGTCCCCTGCATGGAGGGGATCCTCCAGAGGCCTGTGGACAAGAATTATCTTGGCATCTGTGTGCATCCAGCTCTGCTAAGCCCCATGGGGGCCCAAGAAAAATCTCGCTCTGCCTTCCCAATTAACAAAAAAACATAAGCACAGACAAGATTTGGGATAGCCCAGGACCATATAGGAGCTCGCTGTGGACTTGGCCCGCAGCTTGGGTAAACCTGAGGGCCCAGGGGAGTCAGACCCTGCTGAGGGAAGGAGTGGGTAGTGACCACCCACTGGTCACTAGTTAACTTTATTTTTACATGACTATGGCTATTTAATGACTATTATGGCTATTTAATTTTAAATTAAAATTCATAAAAATTAAAGTTTAGGTCTTAAGTCACACTGGTCACCTTTGAGGACTTAGTAGTCACATGGGACTGCTCAAATATAGAACATTCTGCCAGCAGAGTTCTATGGGAGGCGCTGGAGTGTTGATGGGAATCCGGTGACATTCTTAATGGAGCAGTGGCTTCTCTGGGTGCCTGCTCTGGGGTGGGAGAGGGGAGGCCTGCCTGGCAGCCTCTGAGTGGGGAGGGTGTACTGAGACCCCCACAGGAGGTTTCCCCTATCCCACCCACCAGGAAACTTGCAGGATTTCCCTAGGTGAGCACACCCACTGGTCCAGTTCATGGAAATCGGAGTTTTCAGAGGCCGTTGACTGCCTTGCCCTGTGTGTCCCATCAGACTCAGATGGTGTCCCAAACCCAGCGCCATTGGTCATCCTTGGCTCCGTAGGAGGTGGGACCAGGCTGGAGAAAGTGAATCCTTTTTCATGGATCTCCAACTTGAAACTTGGGGTCTCGGTTCCTTCTAATTGACCTCTCCAGCCCCAGCCCACCAGTCTGCAGCAAAGTGTGCACTGTTCCCCAGCCCTTGGGAGGAAAGTCTTTTCCTAAGGTTCAGGGTCACCGGTCAGGTGATATGCTGGCTGCATGGCCATGTCCTCCCTTTGGATGAGAACTGGGAACGTATCTTCCCCACCACAAATCTAGAAAGAATGTGAGAAAGACATGACCGATAAAAGGACAGGGCTTTCCTGGGTTACCTCCATGGCCCATGGTGGGGGGCCTGGGCCAGGGAAGGTGGAAGATCTGAGGGCAGGTGGTGGGGTGGGCAGTCTTCAGAGCAGGCTGGGAGACTGGGAGACGGCTCGGGTCTAGTTCATTCATGGCTTTTGAGCCTCAATTTCTCCATCTGTGTTTGGGCTTCTGGTCTTGGTTGAACTTGAAAGGGGCACTGCGGGGTCCTAGGGACTGCCCTGCCTCACCTTTGGCTTGCCTGCTGCTTTCTCATGCTGGGCTCTTCTGTCTGTAACTCCTGTCTGCCCGCCCTGCATCTTGTTAGACTACGAGGCCCTCTGAACCGGCCTCTGTCTTCCACTCCCTTGTTTTGCCTGCAGCGTAAGGACACATGGCTGGTGCTCAGTGAAAGCTTCATAATCAGTCGTCCCGCCTTTGAGCTTCATGGTGCATGACTCTGGTCTGTCTTTCTTTGGGTTAAATTAGGTTGGGTGAGTTGTTCAGTACATGCATTGGGACCTGGGACCTGGCCAGAGGTGGCATTTGTAGTAGGCAGGCACTTTTGCCCTTCCCAAGAGAGGAGTGGCCCAGGGCCCCAGGTTGGGACAGAGGGTGACAGGAACCCATATTGCCTTCTTCCTGGGGGTTGTACGTGAGGGAGGGGCAGGCAGTGTCCTGGATGCCCACTGCTAGCTCACTTGTTTAGCCCTCAGCAGCACTCACCTGCTTCAGCAGCCCTGAGGATAAATGTCCTCTTTGGACAAGCCTGAGAAGGCGCCACCCCACCTGCCACTCACAGGGTTTCCTCGGAAACTGAGTACCCAGGGGACAGGATGCAGTCAAGCGATGAGTGGGTCTCACTCCCCTGCCTGACACCTGGGTGACTTGGAAATCAGGTGGCATTAGCTTTCCTGTCTTTTGGCCTCCCCCAGCCACACACCGTGCCCAGGAGGCTGAGAGAAAGGCCACCCCCAACAGCGCCAGGGTTAGAGCTAGGAGCTCAGAGGTGGGGCATCTGCACCTTTGCCTGTGCCTGCTTTACGCTCTCATGTTCATGCCCATCAAGACTCTGGACCCATAATCCTGAGAACTGGGTGGAGGCAGCATTATTCCCATTTTACAGATGAAGAAAGTGGGGACCAGCCGACCTTGTGCAGGCCTGTGTGTCGAATGTTCCGGACATGCTGGAAGAACTGGGGGCTGCCAGTACCTGGGGTGGCGGGGCTAGCAGGCTTGGCAATCACAGCCTTTGTGCAGGAGAAAGAGAGTGTGTGTGTCTCGAAGACATGGTCCTGGGTCCCTGCCTCCTGCCTGTCTCACCGGGGCTGTCTCAGAGTCAATATTCTGCTGTGCAGTCAAGAGTTTCCATTTCCTGTCACCCCGGCCTGTCCCGGGTCCTGGGCCCCAGGTTGGGGACAGGAGGTTTTTCCGACCCCACACCACCTCACCTCAGCCCAGCCTCCCTGTGCTAGGAGGCCGGCTGTGCTTTTCCATGCCTTCAGCACAAAACAGCTGTTTCTTCACCCTGGTCACGTCCACGCCCGTCAGCGGGGGATGGGAGGAGAGCAGGGGACTGTCCCGCAGCACACTGGCTGCATAGATCAGGCTCCTACTCCTTTCCCACACTATTTGGGGGTCCTCTTTGTTTCTCATCCCTGTGATCTCCATCCAGATGGGGCCTCGGTGGCCAGAGCCCCTGGTGCAGCTGCCGTGGTGTGAGGTCTGTCTGGCAGCCGGGGTGTGCCAAGTCTGCACGTTAGGCCAAAGCCACCCTGCCTCTAGCCGGGTGAGTTCAGTCGGGCATCACGGTCTCGGCTCCGTCTCCAGTGGTGATTCAGTGGGATTTGGACTGGAATTTGGGGATCATTGAGGAAGAAGCCTAGCCCCCCCCCCCCAAAGAGTACCACTCATCCCAAAATGCCCGTGTCGGTTTGCCAGTAGTGTCTCGTACAGTTTATTCCAGAAAGGATGGAGGCCAGCTGTTGTCCGTCTCCAGCTGGAGACTGAACCGAAGGAAATGGGCTTGGACCGCAGCTGGAGGGACTTAGGTGAGAGTCAGACAATAAGGAAGGGTTTGGTGACAGGTGGTTGGCCCCCAGGAGGATCCTGCAGGGTTGGGGGCTTTTGGAGAGGGGTGGGGGGTGGGATCATGCTTGGAGGCAGTGGGCCTGCTTGGGGTGGGATGGGTGGTTTGTATAAACACAGGGAGGTTACTTCATAGGAGCAGAGAGATTCAGCTGCCCCCCTACTCAGGATTAACACCACTGCCCAGTACCCTCTGGGCTTTTTGTTTTAATTAGTAAAGAGGTTTACAGTTTAACCATCGGGTCATCCTAAACAAGTTATAATAAATGAGTAGGTTTAATAATTCCTAATTAACAGAACTGCAGCCTTCAAGGATGGGCAGCTTACTTATTACCTGGAGCCACCAGCCATAGGTGAAGGGAGAGAGGAAGGGAGGGAGAGGCAGGTGCAGTGGCCGCTCTCTTGAGGCCCGGGGTGGGGGAGAGTTTGCCTGTGGTTTGGGGCCCTGTGTGGGGCAAGAGGTGGGATGCCAGCCACAACCCTCCTCTCAAGGTATGGGTGTTAACGGGAAGGGGTGAGTGTGGTTGGGGTCGGGCAGGTTTCCTCCCATGGAGGCGAAAGTCTGGGGGTGTTGGTGGGGGGAAGTCATGTCCTCATAATCCCTGCAGGGGGGCCCAGGAGCAGGGCTGGCAGCCACGAGGGTTAGAAGAGCTTCGTGGAGCAGAGCATTCTTCTCACTGCTGGGGAGCAGGAGAGCAGGGCCATGCTTGGGAAGACCTGTGGCCCCTTACCGTGACCTCCCTCCCGGGCCCTGCCCTCCCTCTGAAATCCTGATGGTTCCAAAGTCTGCAGTGCAGCTGACTCAGCAGGGCTAGGATCTCTGGTGGCTTTGGCCTGGTGGACAGATGGGGTGGGGTGAGGTAGGGGAAAGGCACTGAGGCAGAGAAACACAAAGCCATCAGCCTGGGCTACCGTCCCTGCCAGGACTGCCCACCTCATCCAGTGGAGCCAGGACCCAAGGTAAATACAATGCCCCACCCACCTTTGTGCCCCAGAAGGAGTGACTGTGGAAGGCATACATCTTGGAGACTCGGTCATTTATTTGGCAAATACTGAGCACCCACTGGTGCCAGGTTCTGTTCTGGGAATAGGATGAGTGAAGTCTGCCTTCAGCTCTCACAGTCTATTTGCGGGAGATATAGGCCAGATAACAGTACCCACTAGAATGTCATGTGAAGATAAGTTCTGTCCCACGCCCTGCCCTTCGGGGTGGTGGGAGCCAGGAAGGAGGGCATTGCTGTCGACAGCTAGCCCAGCTCCCGTCCACAGCTCTGGAGCCCCCATCCTTCCCACATTTACTTTTCTGCCCAGCTCCGAGCCTTGCATCGTTTCACATAATTGCACCCCAACCCGATGAAGTCTTGGTGCTCCCACTTCCCAGATGCAGAGTGAAGCTCAGAAGTGAGCAGGCATGCCTCAGTGCCACTGGTTGCCGCTGCAGCCAGGATTTGAACCCAAGTGTCTGCTCCAAAGCCTGGGCCTTTGCCCCTCTGCCCCATGCTGCTGGCAGAGGGTCCCGCCTGCATGGCTGTGAGCTTTGTGGTGGACTGGCCATCCAGCTCGTGTTGTGGGGCAGCCAGCGTGCAGACCTGGGCCCTGGGGAGCAGGATGAAGCTAGCACAGGGCAGGGTGGCTGGGCTGATGATGAACCAAATCTCCCTCAGGTCATCAGCCCAGATGGCGAGATGGCAAGTCAGCAGTTCCTGTGACCTCCTTTGTGGCCTGCTCGGGGGCTGTTTTTAGAAACTTCGAGTGGCTGGTGACTGCCTATGGTTGCTCCTTTCACCCTGCAAGGTCAGGGTAAATCTGAGGCATCTCCAGGAGTGGGGGGCGGGGAACAAAAGCTTGTGCTCATCTTAACTCATATCGAGATTAGATCATGGGTGTGACAGCTCAACCCTGTTACAGCTCCACAGCACCTGTCACCTGTGTCTACCTGCTCCGCTCTGGTTGGCATTTCTTAGCCCAGTCCCAGGAGTGGTAGAAAGGACCCTCAGCTGAGAGGGGGCTTTTAGCTGATTCTTCTTGGGCTTTGTCTTCAGCTTGCTTTGTGACTTCTACCATGTCACTGTCCCTCTCTGGTCAGTTTCCTCAGCTACACAGTGGGAATAGTAATATCCATTTTGTCTGTCTTCCTTCCAGCCTTAAGTCTCAAGTGATTAGGGCCAGAGGGGTTTGTAGGCATGACAGGTGACTGATGAATGTGGGTTTTGGCGGGATGCTGACTCAGTGCGCTCCTTAGTCTATTACAGAGGAGTTGATGGGGCCCAGAGAGCTTTGCTGTCTTGCTTGGAAAGGACAACAATCCAGGAGCCAAATCCTATGCAGAGACCTCTCACTCCCTGGTGACTCACACCCCTGTGGGGAAGGAGGGGACTGTTCTACCCACCTGGTGTGCTGGAGAGGTCCTGGCTAAACAATTTCCCACCCTCGAGTTGTTGACCCACTAGTTGGGAGAAGCCTCTTAGCATCAGTGAAAGTAGAAGGGTGTCAGACACTCCCAGGATCTGGATTCTGGGGACAGGGAACTGGCCAGGTCATAAACCCAGGCCCCAGGCCGCAGCATCCCAGACAGGGAGGAGACACCAGCACAGGCCCAGAGCAAGGCAGTGGCTGTGAATTGGGGGTAGAGAAGCTGCAGGTGGAAGAAAGATGTCCCTCTTATCACTTAAGTCTCTGGACATCCCACCTGCCCTGAGTCCTTTTAGAAGATGACGCAGGGGGTGGATTTTGAGAACATAGCTCCAGAGGGTCATCTGGTGTGTGTTTGGGCTGGAGGGGGCTCTTTCCACTCCCAGGGCCAACTCTCAGGCAGTGGTGCTCTGGGCCTGGGCCTGAGCCTAAGCCTAAGAGGTCCTCCGTGTCCCCACGCACAGAGAGTTCCAGCCTGACTCCTCAGCAGAGCCCTCCAGGTGCTGAGAATGCTTGCCGAGCTCCCAGACTGAGCTCAGGCCCCACCAGGCCCTCACTGTTTGCTTTAGCCAAGCCTGCAGCCCTCCCAGGTCAGCAGTCCTGCATAGGCTCTGCCCTGGGCTCTGACTCTCACGGGAGGGGCCTCAGCTGCCAGGGGGTTACCGTCCCAGCCTGAGAACAATGGGGGCAGGGTCACCTTCTTTGTTTTCATTGTCCCTCCTGAGTGAGGACAGGGCTCTCGGGCCTGAGAAAGTCGGAAACCCGGAGGTTTCTGCTGAAAACGTGCTCACCTCTGGCACGGGCTTGTCCCTGTGAGCGTGAGACCTGCCAGGGCCTCTGGGCTCTGCACAGGCTAATGAGAGACGGCCGGGAGGGCGGCGGGGGGAAGCCCAGGGTGGATGGGAGGACAGTCAGACACCCAAGGCCTGAGTGCTGACTCCAAGGGGGGGGCCAACTTGGGCCTTCCCCTAACATGGAGAGGTGATGGTTTTCTAGGACAGCTGTTTTGGAATTGGCTGTATGTAATAATAGAGTCACCTGCAGCAACTTTTGAGCATATCTGAGTCTCTGGGGTAGGACCCGGGCATTCGTATTTCCCTAGGCTCCCCCAGGTGACCTCGACGTGCTGGCCAGGTTAAGGAGCAGCAGTGGTAACAGTGACCCATGGTGACCCATGGTCCCCCTTGCCTAATGAGGTACCTGGGTTTCTGGGGTAGGGCGCAACAATTTGTCTTTCCTTCTGTCTTCTAAAAACATTATAAATATCTGGGTAGGAACTGGAGCAAATCTGAAACTTTAACAAAGCCCCTGTTGCAATAGCTGAAGTCTGTTCTCAATGGAGACGTGTTGCCCTGTCCCCTTGGGTCCCTGCACCTGTCTACCCTTCCCCCCCCAGGCACCTGAACCTTCTCTGGGAGAGACAGGGCCCGGGTGAGCTGGGCCTGCAGCTGGCACAGGTATCAGGGTGGCACCGCTGGGCCCTCGCCAGTACCCTGCTCATAAACTGGGCCTGCCTCTGAGCCACACCCTGGTCACCTGGGCTGAGGCAGGAGGGATGTGAATACCACAGATGCCTCCCCTCTGTCCTCAAATCCTCCCTCCCTCAGGGACACGGGAGGCTGAGCCCAGCACCCACACCCGTCGCCCCCCAGGAAGGCAGCGGCTGCATGTCAGAATGGCCTGTGGAATGTGTTAGGTCCCAGGGCCCAGGTCAGCCCCACAGACACCTTGGAGCGCCACCCAGGCATTATATCAGCCTGAACTGAGAGCCCCTGCCTCAGTGGCCCTGTGGTGTCTAAGGTCCCCAGGCTTCAGTTTTCTCATCTGAAGACGATCCCAGCACCCTTCCCTCACCCCCAGTTCACCTTAAGGGAAATCTCTGGAAGTTGAGTCACTTAGAGAGATGGAGAGTGAAGGAGTGAGGATAATTGAGGGCTTAACTAACAAAGGTAAATTCTTTAATTTGTTTTGTTGGTAATTAGAGGTAACAGGTGCTCACCTTCTCTGCAGGATACTTTTGATCTGCCAGCAGTCCCCATCAGATAGAGGGTGACTAGACAAGGACTGACACCTGTACCCACTAGCCCCTCAGGGTGTTGGGGGGAGTCCCAATACATAGGATCCGCCCCCCCCTCCACCATTTATCTTTTTGGGAGTTCCTGATGTAAAAGAATTTGAAAGCCATTATTTCAGACAAGCCCAAACTGCAAATATTTGCCTGAAAAGTGCTGTCCTGTTCAGACCTCCCCTAACCGACTCACTGTGGAGCCTGGACCTGCTCTTGGCCCCCCACCCTGAGAGGGATCTTTGTTAGAGACTAGGTGACATACAGACAGACGTGCACACATACTGAGAGCCTAGCAGAGACAGGGAGTGGGCGCGGCCTGGGGGGACATTGGCTGCCTTGTGAAGCTGAGGCAGATGATCAGGAGTTGGGACGAGGGTTGAGAAGTCTCCGTGGTCCCCAGCCTCTGCCTCACCTGGAGAGCACTATGGGGCAGGAGGAACATGTCCTTGACATTGTGTTCTCTGCTGCCTGCCTTGTTCAGCTTTGCAGGAAGCTGGCTAGGGTGTCCGGGAGCCTCTGGGTGACAGATCAGGAGAGGTGGGCCTTCTGAGGGATGTGGAGGGCATCTCAGGCATGCCCCTGTTTCCCTTACCCCTGCTACTTTTGGGTAGAGCTTTCCCCCAGGTCCCTGGACTCCGGCTGTCCAGTGGCCCGGGAACACCTGGGGACACCTGCTGAGTCTCAGTTCCTCTGTCCACTCATGACTTTTTTTGGTTCTCTGTGCTGGAGAAGTCCCCCTGTGGCCTGAGGAAGAAGATTGGTCAGCCTGTGAAGACAGTTTTCACTGCCAGGCAGGGAAAGTTGGGAAGAGATGGCAGGTGCAAGGAGGCTTGGGGACAGTGTCCCTGTGCTCACCTAGGCCTGTCCTCCAAGTGCAGAGAAGTAAACCCTTTGGTTTATCCTGGGGGACAAGCAGTCTCAAGTCACTGCATCTGGTTTCCTGACATAACTGATTGCAGGTATACTTACTCAGGGCTGATGACGTCTTAGGTACTTTTCATGTGTTCAGAGTAGGTGGGAGCTTGGCAGATGGGGAGACCGAGGCTGATAGGATAGGCAGTTATATAACCCAGAGACTTGGTGCTAGCAACTGGGAGAACCTCTAGATTCACACCCAGACCTGTCCCATATTCCCCTGAGCTTCTGCCTGGGGGAGGGCGCAGTCTGCCTCTGTGAGAGAGCCCTGTCACTCCCTTTCATGTTCCTTTTTCTGCTCTCGGAGAGTTTCCGGAGGGGACAGGCCTCCCCTTCCTGCAGGAAGGACAATCTGTCCGGTCACCCCAGGGATCTCTCAGTCCCACTGCCCCTCGCTCTGCCCTCTTGGACAACAGAGCTCTTGCCTGACTCGCTCACCTCACCCTTCCCCAGGCCCCTGGCCCCAGGACCTTTAGCCCCCTGCCTTCTGTTCTTACAACCTGGTGATCAGCCCCATCTTTGCTGGATAAAGGCTTCCACCTTGTTGCTGATGAATTTAGTTAAAAGCCAACTATAGCGTGATGCTGGGAAAGTTGAAGGAAGGACGTGAGAGGATGAGTGAGTTCAGCCAGAGAACACACTCTCATTCATTCACGTTAATTCACTCACGCATTGAACACATATTTATTGAGCACCTACTATGTGCTAAGCAGTATTCTAGGGTCTGGGAATATAGCAGTGGAAAAGAAAACATTACAGTCCTGCCCTTGTAGAGTTTACCTTCTAGGGGAATCTCCATTCCTGCAGATATTTCCCTTGCAATTGCCTGGGAAGTTGTGTTCCAGAGCCCTGGCTTCACTCCTTGTTGCTAAAACGCCCCCCCGGTGCCCCCTACCCCACCCCTCAGCTATAGAAAGCATGGGGCTGGGGCCTGGGATCTGGGGCCTGGGATTCAGACTGCCTGGGTTCACTCCCAGCCCCCCCACCGGCTAGCTTGTGGCCGGGGGCAGGTTGCTCAATTAGCCTGTTCCCCATTTCCTCATCAGTGAATAAGGGTGCGGTTGTCCCCCCTTCCCTGTGGTTTTGCTCTCTGTAGTTTCACCCGCAGTCAACCGCAGTCCAAAAATATTAACTGGAAAATTTCAAAAGCAAACAAATTCAGAAGTTTTAAATTGCGTGGCGTTCTGAGAAGCGTGATAAAATCTCTCGTCCTGCTCCGTCCCTCCCGGGCCGTGAATCATGCTTTTGCCCGGTGGCGCGTGCTGTGTATGAAACCCACCCGCTCGCCACTTAGGGAACGTCTCGGGTATCAGATCTGCTGGCTTGTGTGTGAGATGCTTGTGTTCAGGTCACTCTTATTTTACTTAGTAATGGCCCCAGAGGGCGAGAGTGGTGACGCTGGCCATCCAGTTATGCCAAAGGGAAGCCGTAAAGTGCTTCCTTTCAGAGAAAAGTGTATGTGAAGGAAAAACATAGTATTTTAAGGGTCTGGTACTACCCATGGTTTCTGGCGTCCACGGGGGGTCTTGGAAGGTATTCGCCTGAGGTAAGGGGGCTGCTGTGATGGTTCTGCATGATAGGGTTGTAAAAATTTATTCGGGCTGAGTTAAAGTGCTTTGGTTGGTACCTGTCCTATAATAAGTGAGCGCTTATCAGCTAGTATTCAGCTATTAGCTGTTTTATAATCTATGCTGTAAGGATTAATAAGCCGTGGCCCACCCACCTCACACAGCGGCTGGGAGGGCTAGGTGACAGGACCGTAAAGGTTCTTTCTGAACTGCCGAGCACCGTGCAAGTGGCAATGAGCGACATTTCACCTTCCAACCAGAGGGACCAAGTGAGCTTGGATGGGATGAATTAAAGATGAACGCAACCCTGGATGGTGGAGGGCCCGTGTCCCACCAACAGCCCCTAGGCCCAGGGGAGGCTAGCACCCAGGAGTATCCGAAAGGCCACCTGCGTAGCAGGAGGAGCTCTGTGATCCCCACGTAATGCCTGGCGTGCGTGATGTCTGCCGCGGGAGCTGGAGGCAGGGTGGGAGTAGCTCTGGGTGCCAGAGAGCCGCCATCCCCAGACGGGCCACCATCCTCACTTGGGCTTCCCCAGCCCTGCCCGATGGCGGGAAAGGCTCAGCCCCAGCCCCAGCCCCACCCGCCCTGTCTGAAGGTGGGTGTCGTGGTTTGTCTCCCCATCTCCGCATGTACCTTCTTGGGAACTGCCCATTCGTCGGGATGAGTCTCTCCAGGAAGGGGAGACGTGGCTGCCACCACTGCATGGGAAACCCCAGGTCCCCAGGAATGAGGAGCCGTCTGGGAACCCAGATTTCATGGACAGTGAGAGCCCGGGAAGGTGGGGAGAGGGCAGCTAGTTGCCTGAAGCCAAAGGCAAGGGCCTGAATCTGGCCTCCTGGAGGGCTGGCTGGAAATGCTGAGCTCCTCAGAGTGGCTGGACTGGTTTTAGGGCACTGTGTTTTCAGCTGGTGCGCAGGGGTGGGAGCGTGCCCTGGCCACAGCAGCCACCCGAAGGAGGCCAGTGTGGGAAGTGGGTAACAGCGGCTGGGGCCCAGATGGGCAGGCTTCTCCTCCTGGCTTCTTCGCTTTGAGCATCCTGACCTTAGGCTACTTACTTAACCTCTAAGCCTTAAATCCTCATTTGTAAAATGGAAAAAATGATCGTTTCTTCCCAGCAAGATTCTGTCCTCATTAAATGAGTTAAAGGCTCGTGAAGCGCTTAGCATAACACTTGTTGCATGGCGAGCCCTCTATAAATCACAGCTGCTTTATATGAGGGTGACAAGAGGCAGCGGGAGCTCGGCTCAACCCCCGAACAAGAGCTGGGCCTGGGCAGTGCGTGGGGTCTCCCTCGCGCCACTCTCCATGGTTCTGTGGAAAATGCAAATATTGTCTGTGTGAATTTGGGAGCCAAGTTAAAGAATACTGCGAGTGAACAGGGGCCACCTCCTCCCGCGAAAGCTGTTTCCCTAACCCTGGAGGGACAGGACACGGAATCTAACTGGATGGTGCCTGCTCCCCCAAACCCCTCCCCCTAACCCAGGGATGACCTTGGCCTGGGTCAGCCCCTCAGTTCTGGGAGACCTCTTCCTCGGCCTGGGTGACCCTGACCATAACCACTGTGGCATCCGACCAGAGCCACAGCTACACATGGGAACAGGCACCAGACACCCCAAATTCACACTGAGACCTCTGCTCCCCGAGCCTAGCTTTCCTCACCCGGCAAGTGATACCTGTTGGGTTAAACATATACAAGCCCCAGAGAGGGGTGTCTGACACACAGCAGCTCTAACATCCTGCTTCTCTCCAGCACTGAGATGGAGTCAAGCTGATTCTCAGGCCAACTGCTTGGGATTCATGGGCAGAGAGGAGGCAACCACATGGGGTGCTGGGGCGCCCCGGGCAAACAGAGCAGTGAAGGGAGAGAGGTAGGAACTGTGCTGATTGGCAACCAGGTGTCTAGAACCTACCCCATTTCTGCCACGTAACCTCTCAGCCTCAGTTTCCCCATCTAACCAGTAGACGTAAGTACTGCCACTGGATTTTGTTCTAAGGGTTAGTGGTGCTTCTAGCCCTGGGGATGCGAGGCCCTTCAGAATTGCCCCCTTTGCCTGCCCCTCTCTGGGTAGCCATGTGGCTGTGGCTCCCTGATAACCTAGGGCCAGAGGCTGAGGCAGGCTGTGCCCCAGAGAGCACCTACCACGGGGTGAAGGCAGGAAGCCCCACTTTTCCACCTCAGAGCTCCCAACCACATAGTACCTCTTTGGTTGCCTGTTTTGCCAGCTCTTGTGGTTGATGTCTCCTTAGCACATACTGTTCTCAAGTCACAGATCACATTTGACAAGCCAGTGTTTCTCAGCGGGAACAGTGTCGGAATGGGGGGAGCGGGGCATTCAGCTCCTCTGGTCCCTGCCCACTCAGTGCCAGCAGCACCCCCACCACCACCGGTGTCTAAACAGTGCCTGGCACAGTGCCGCCCCCACCAGGCAGTATTTCTACACACTTGCAGAATGTGCCACCCCCCCCCCCAGGTGAGAACCCCTGTTTTGCCGCACCTTCAACATCCCTGATGTATACCCCCTGGTGCTCACGCTCGGTCTAAACTCTTTCCTTTATCAGAAATGGACAACTGCCAAGGGCTGTCCATTCTGAAGTAGCTCAAAAAGCCACCCTGTTCCCTCTTGGACCTTGGTTCATCAGTTAACGTATTGTGAAGTCACCCAGAATGGAACAGAGTGCCCCCTGTGTGGCCTGACCCTCAGAGAACAATGGGCCGTCACCTCCCAGCCCTGAGTAGGCAACGTGTTGACATGGCCTGAGATGTAGGTGCTTCTCTTCTGGCAGCCACTCTAATGTGTGCTGGTTTGTGCACAGCTGAAACCCAAAGACTTTTCCCTTTGCTCCTGTACTCATATTCTCTAACCCAAAGTGTAAGATGGGGAAAAATTTAAAAGACAGTCGTTAGTGAGTTTGGGCCCAGTTTTCCAGTACAGATGATTTTGAGTCCCAGGCTCTCATTGCGGTGTGTCAGCCATATTCCCATCCCAGCCCTGTCCCCAATTTTGCATCCTTTGCAGATTCAACTGGTCAACCATCTCTGTCCATAGTGTGTTGTTCATGAAAATATTGACGAGGCCAGGCCTTTGGCGTGATCGTGGGGCCCTCAGGCCAGGTTGATAATGATCCTACTTTTCGTGGTTGTTTCTCTGCCTTTAAATGGACACAAATTAATCCCAGCTCTACCCCACATTTCTCTGTCTTGTTCACATGAATGTTTTTAATCCAACGTGTTCGGCTGCCTTGCTAAATCTAGATTTCCGGCATTCCACCCAGCTTCAAGGCTTCGCGGCCCCTTTGGAGAGGGAGATGCACTTAGCCAAGCATGACTCGTTCTTGGTGACCCAGTGCCCACCCCTTCTCTCTGGGTGCCCGGTGTTCTGCTGTTGGAAGTCCCCGGGAGGTCAGGTTGGAGTTTCCAGAACCCATCCTTTTTGTTTGTGTGAGAACAGAGGTAGCTGGTCTCCCGAACTTTTCTGTTCCCGTGATTCCATGGGGATGACCAGAAGTGGCACTTCAGGCACATCTGTCCCTGGCCAGTGGTGCAATTCCCGCTCACAGGTGTCCTTATGTGTGCTTCATATCCCTGACAATTAACCGTGCTCTGCCTTCTCCACTCTAAGATGGGGTCCAAGTGGTTCTGCTTTCTCGGCCACCTGTTTAACACTAGGACATGGCCTTACGCTCCTGCTTGGAACAAGATGCCGTTTTTGGGAAACCTTTTTAGAAGGACCTTCATGTTTGTTTTAGCTCCCCTGCTGACCTATGAGTAACAAAATGTCCTGGTGCCTTCACGTGCACGGGGCCTGGCCAGCTGGACGGCAAGCTCTCGGGCAGGGCCAAGGCAGCCTCTGCGCTGGGCGGCCCACGGCCTCCAGAGAGGGGCTCTGGAAATGCCGGGAGGGGCCAAGCAGCGAGTATGTGGTTTGATGGCCTGTCGGACAAGCATGTCAGTGCAAAATCCTTTATAACGTCTGCAGATTCGTTTACAAGGGCCTGCTGCTGCTGGAGCCTGCACTTCCTTCAGCACAGCCTGCCTACCACTCCCTTTCCCCCCAGCGTCAGTCAGGTGCAGGTGGGTTAAAGCTGTGGTTTCCCTGTCTCTCCTGTTCTCACCTCTCACTCTGTCTTCCCTCGCTCATCCTAGGCCTACTTTTTTAGGGACTATGGCTGAGTTCCTGGTATCTGGACTGGATGGGGGGTGGGAGGGATCCTGGGGCCCTCCTTAGGGGCAGAACTGAAGACCCAGAGTTAACGCAGATCCTGGCCCTGTGAGCTGCTTCTGGGTCCAGGCCCTGCCATTGGTAGGTCAGGGTGAATGGAGGCAGAGCTGAAGGATGGGTTAGAGGCAGCGTCTGGTCGGGTGGAAACAGGTTTGGCAGCTATCGGTTTATCCTAGAACAGATAAGGCCTCTCCTGGGGCTCCTCCCTGAACCTCCCCAGGTGGCCTTTCACCTGCTGCCCAGTTGCCGGGAGCTCTGTGGGGACTGCCAGCACGATTTTGAGTCACCCTGAAATGTATACACCCGATGATCTGTCCTGTCCTAGACGCTGAAATTGCTCAGCCCAAGGCTGAGATAAAGGAATCCAGAGAAGGGGGGGTGGGGGAGCCTGTAGGGGAAGAAGATAGAGTCCCTGCCAAAAAGGAGGTCTTGGAGGACAGATCCAGGAGTTCACTGAGCTTGACCTCAGTAGGTATCCTAACAGTGGAGGTGAAGGGTGTATAAGGGTCCCTCCCACGCCAACTCTGCAGTAGAACTTCTCTGTGGAGAGCTGGGGTGGTGTAAGGGTCCTCCTGTGCCCTCTTTAAGAGGCAGAACAGTCTAGTGCAGTGGCTCTCTGTGTGATCCCTGGACCAGTAGCTTCAGCACCACCTGTGAACTTGTTAGAAATGCAAATTCTTGGACCCCTTCCCAGACCTACTGGATCGGAGACTGGTGGGGCCCAGCTTGTTGATTTAACAAGCTCTCCAGGTGACTCTGGTGCATGTAAGTCTGAGAAGCACTGGCTCAGTCAGAGGATGGATTTTGGAGCCAGATCGCCTATGGATGGTCCCTGACTTACAGGGGCTTGACTTAATGATTTTTTGACTTTATGATGTGTGAACGTGATATGCATTCAGTAGAAACTGTACTTGGGATTGTGAATTTTGAGCTTTTTCTGGGCTAGTGACAATGCGGTAGGATACTCTCTTGTGATGCTGGGCAGCAGCAGCGAGCCACAGCTCCTAGTCAGCCCCGCAGTCATGAGGGTCAACAGCCAACACTCCACAGTGTTTTTTGGATACTATGTTTTGAGCATGCTTAAGGTAGGCTAGGCTAAGGTGTTGTGTTTGGTAGGTTAGGTGCATTAAATGCATTTTCAGGGCTAATTGGAATGTAACCCCATCGTAAGTTGAGAAGCAACTGTATTTAACAGCTGTGACCTTGGGCAAATCACTTAACCTCTGATCCTCTATAAAATGTTTCATCATCTATAAAATGGAAACAATAATGCCACTTGTTATTGTGATGATTAATGAATGCTTATAAGGAGTTTAATGGAGTGCTGTTACTTAAAAAGCATCTGTTAGTCTGGCCTCCTTTGACCTTCATTGTCTCTCTTTTTAGGTCGTATCTGATGCTGCAGGACAGGGCGTGGCCATCACAGGGAACCAGACCTTCAACAACTGGAACTGGCCCAATGCAATGATTTTTGCAGCCACTGTAATCACTACCATCGGTAAGTTTTCTGGGACCTTCAGGATATGCACTGCCATGCCCTAGCTCCGCAGAACCTTATGGGAGTACAGTTCTGGTCACACTGCCTTGTCAAGGTAAAATTGAGCCATTTGCAGCCTGTCCTTTTGACACTCTTCCTGGGATTTAGAAATCCTTGGTGACTGGCTGTGCCTGGGAGGCTGTGCAGGCATCCTGACCTGGGCTCTTGGAGCAGAAAGACACGGCCTAGTAGTCAGAGCCATGCAAGGGGCCAAGCAGGCCACTTGCTATACAAACCCAGCCGTGCTTGGTCCCCAAGCTTGTGTCTGTTCTGGTTACGTGTGGATGGCTGCATAGCAAGCCACTTCAGAAGTTAGTAACTAAAAGACACAACTTCTTATCTTTTGCCATTCTGTGGGTCCACTGGTCTCCACTGGTCGGTTCTTGCTTGAGGCCTCCCAGGCAGCAGTGGTCACGGTGGCTGGCGCCGGCCTCGTCTGCAGACCTAGCTGGCGGACATTCACAACGTCTTCTTCCATCACGTGCTGATGCTTCATGCTGGCTGTTGGCCAGGAGCTCAGCTGGAGGGAAAACCTATAGTGTGGGTTCCAGGAGGGCAAATACCAAAGCGAGCATTTCAAGAGATCAAGGGGAGAGGCGGCAGTCTTAGATCTAGCCTACCCACTGTCACTGGTCAAGCAAGTCACCAAAGCTCAGATTCAGAGGGAGGGGAATTAGACGCCAGCTTGACGGGAGCAGCAGGGTTGCAGGAGAAGGGCAAGAATGAAGAATGTCCATCTTCAGAGACCATCTGCCACAGTGCCTCTGGGGTATCTACCCAGAGAAGGGTGTCTTTTTCTAATTTGCACATGGATATACCGACTTGAGAAGACTTGCTAATGGTAGAGGCTTCGTCTGCCTTCAGGGAGCTCCCAGTCCGATGGCAGAGCCACAGCCCGCACCATCATAAGTGCTGTAAAAGATCACGATCATAGTGTGATCAAGAGAAATGTCATTTCCCAAGCATTGATATTAGGTCAAGAGCAAGTGATCTTAGAGAACGGGTCTCCCTCTAGCTGTGTGTGTGTGTGTGTGTGTGTGTGTGTGTGTGTGTGTGTGTGTGTGTGTGGAAGCAGGGCCCACTCCAAGTCTGACTCCATTATCCCAGCTGCGGCCCTGCTCTTAGCTTCACTTTTCATCCTCAGGCTATGGCAATGTGGCCCCCAAAACCCCCGCTGGGCGTCTCTTCTGTGTCTTCTATGGTCTCTTTGGGGTGCCACTCTGCCTGACATGGATCAGTGCCCTGGGCAAGTTCTTCGGGGGACGAGCGAAGCGGCTGGGCCAGTTCCTCACCAAGAGAGGCGTGAGCCTGGTATGTCCCCAACCCTAGGTGCTGGGCAGAGATGGGGGGTTCCCTGGCCTGGCAGGAGATGGGAGGGTAGGAAGGATCTAAGAATTGGACAGAGGTGTTAGAGGGCAAGAGGCCAGTTTCAGAGCCCCCTGTCCTCCTGGGTCAGGCTGGCATCATTTCCCCTTCCCCTCAACCCTGGGCAGTGAGCCTCCTCCCAGGTGTGGCGCCCTGCTGGCCTCTCCTCTGTCCATCTCCCCAGCCCTCTGGGTGTCCCTGCTGGGACCCCCTGGTCGCCACCGTTGTCTGACTCGGTCTCCCCTCCATCCCATCAGCGGAAGGCACAAATCACATGCACGGCCATCTTCATCGTGTGGGGCGTCCTGGTCCACCTGGTGATCCCACCCTTCGTGTTTATGGTGACTGAGGAGTGGGACTACATTGAGGGCCTCTACTACTCCTTCATCACCATCTCCACCATCGGCTTCGGCGACTTCGTGGCCGGTGAGTCCTGCCCACCCCACCTTCTCTTTCTCTGCTTCTCCAGCCTCGGGTCAGCTGACCTGCATTGGGAGCCCCAGTGGGCATTTGTGTCGTGGGCCCTTTCTCCACTCTGCCAGTTGCAAGAGGAAACCAAGGCACAGAGCAATTGCAGAAGACGCCTGTTTCCCTTTCTTGGGATGTGGCTTTTGTCTCCTCTCCTCTCTGGGTGTTTAGCATTTGATCCCTTCCTAGCAGGCTGGAGACTGGGAAAGGCACACGCATGCCCATCTCCTGAACTTCGGGGCACTAGCTAGGGGGTGAGCCTTCTACCTGCGGGGTTGGTGCCTGCTGCCCAGAGAGCCCCTGGGCCAAGCCAGGGCCCTCCCTGTCACAGAGCTGCCTTCCTTCCATCATTCATATGATTCGAGGGAGCTACCCCAGAGGCTTGGCTCAGAGGCCTGAAACTTTACTCTTGCCACAGGCAGTTTAAACACAAGAGAGGCTTTTTCCTGAGCTCCTTGGGCCCAGACACTCCCTCCCCTATGTAATCCAGGCAGAAGATAAGGTTCTTTGGCTCCTTTGTCCTTTCACTCGATCACTCTAGTACTTGTGCCTGTGGCCAGCACAGTATCCTGGTTCTTAATCTTCTTGACACCCCGTTTGGCCACACTGACCCAGTGTTTGTTCCCCCATTGCCTGCTGCCCTGCCCGGTTGACCTCAGCCTCTGCTCCAGGGGCCTCTGGTCTCTCCCTCCCCCATCCAGGGGGCAGGGACAGGTCAGGCCCTTCTGCCCCATTGTAAGTGGAGACTCGGGAATGCTGGCAGGGGGCAGCCGAGTGGGGGGAGGAGCAGGAAAGAGAAGCCTGAACACTCCACTGACCTGGCAGATCTGGGCCTTCTGTTTTGGGAGATAAATTGAGACAGAGGCACAACCCTGCCATTGTGGTGCCAGAGCAGGCAAAGGAGAAGCCTCCGTACTGGAGAAGCACACAGCATGTTTGAGGATACTTTCTCAGCTCCAGCAAGACACTAAACCTCCGCCTCAGTGTCCTTACCTGTAAAACTGGTTAAAAAAAACCAAAAAACCCAAAGTAATAGTGCCTACCTCCCAGGGCGGTAGAGGAGTCAACTGAGTTACTGTTCATCGGCGCTGAGGAGAGGGCCTGGCTATATAAGTGTGTGCCCTGGTTGTCATCACACCTGCTTGTGCCCAAGATCCTGAGTAAGATTAGCAGCACCCCCTGTCTGCAGGGGGAGACACAGCTCTTGCCGTCGGGGAACCTCCAGTCCGATGAGGGAGGTGCAGTCCTGCCCCCACCCAAGACAGAGCCCCCTTTCTCTAGTTCCAGGCTGCTCCCTAGCTCCGGGGGCCTGGGGGAGGAGAGGAGGCTACAGGATACATAATAATACAGACCAACATGCTGGAAGCGGAAAGTGCACAGTCTCAGATAATCCTGCAATGTAGGAAAACAGCCAGAACTGTGGGGGATGACCCGGGAGGGCTCCCTGGAGCAGGTGTCAGGATCTCGCCGTGGGAGGAACCAGTCCAGGGAGGGCAGAAACAGGAAACCAGGAGGCAGGCCAGCCCTCACTGAAGGAGAATCAGGGCTGTCCCGAATATTTCCTCCTGGGACCAGTGCTCACCGTCCTCTCGGCCAACCCCCAGCCTCGTTTCTATTAAACTCCTGAGCCTGTGTCTTCAGTGAGGGTGTCAGAGCCCCTCACTTTTCATCCTGGTTTTAACTAAACTATAACAAATACACCAAAAAACGTACACAAAATAGCTAGGTGTCAGGATAGGTGACTAACTGAAAGGCAAACATTCGTGGGCTGTTTCCTGCCCTGTGTGCTGGCTCCAATACCAGCCTTCCTGGCGACCCTGTCCCCTGAGCCTCCCTCAGCCTAGCGAACCACTCTCCTGACTTCTGGCAGCTGGGGAAACTGAGGCTCAGGCAGCTGAGGGTTGAGAAAGGCACCTGAGTGCCTGGACCAAGGCCCTGCGGGCGATGGGACATGCCAGCTTCTGGAACAGGCCTCCTTCCTTTCTCAGTGGGTCCCACTGTGTGTCCTGTGCTCTGGCACAATGCCCGCTCTTGGAGGCGTTGACCTTAGGTGTTTCCACGTCCCACTGATGTGCTCCTGACCCCTGGGCTTCTCCTGTTCTGTCCTCAGGTGTGAACCCCAGCGCCAACTACCACGCCCTGTACCGCTACTTTGTGGAGCTCTGGATCTACCTGGGGCTGGCCTGGCTGTCCCTGTTCGTCAACTGGAAGGTGAGCATGTTTGTGGAGGTCCACAAGGCCATTAAGAAGAGGCGGCGACGGCGGAAGGAGTCCTTCGAGAGCTCCCCACACTCCAAGAAGGCTCTGCAGATGACAGGGAGCACTGCCTCCAAGGACGTCAACATCTTCAGCTTTCTGTCCAAAAAGGAGGAGACCTACAATGACCTCATCAAGCAGATTGGGAAGAAGGCAATGAAGACGAGTGGGGGTGGGGACAGGGTCCCGGGGATGGGACCTGGACCTGGACCTGGACCTGGAGCAGGACTGGGACCAGGACCGGGGCAAGGATCGGGCCTGGTCCCTCAGGGCGGCGGGCTGCAGGGTGTCCCTGCCTCCCTGGTCCCCCTGGTGTTCTACTCCAAGAACCGGGTGCCCAGCTTAGAGGAGGTGTCTCAGACACTAAGGAGCAAAGGCCATGTGTCGCGGTCCCCCAGTGAGGAGGCTGGGGCCGGGCCCCCCGAGGATGGCTCCCCCACCTCTGAGGTGTTCATTAACCAGCTGGACCGCATCAGCGAGGAGGGCGAGCCATGGGACGCCCAGGACTACCACCCCCTCATCTTCCAGAACCCTAACATCACCTTTGCGAACGAGGAGACCAGCCTCTTGGATGAAGAGACGTCCAAGTCCTCTCTGGAGGACAACCTGGCCGGGGAGGAGAGGCCCCAGGAGGAGGCTGGGGCTGAGGCGCCCCTGAACTTGGGCGAGTTCCCTTCCTCGGACGAGTCCACCTTCACCAGCACCGAGTCGGAGTTCTCTGTGCCTTACGAACAGCTCATGAACGAGTACAACAAGGACAACTGCCCCAGGGGCACGTGAGGCGGGGCCGGCTCCCCACTCCACCTCTGGCTTCTGTTACCCTCATCCTGGGCTGTCCTGCTGTGCCTGGGACCCCTTGGATCTGGGAGTGGGGGGCCAGGGCCTTCCTCACCTTCATCCCCTCCAGCTAGATGCCACCTGCCAAGCGTGGCGTCCCCAGGACAGGGCCTCTCTTCTCCAGCTGAGCGGCACCTGGCGGTGGGAGGCGTCTGTCCTGGGCACAGCTGGTTTATTTGATGGTTCAAAGACACCGTGGGCTGGCAAGACTGACCCCGAGGAGGCCTGCACTGCATGGGCCTTCGCCCCATCATACGGTTGAGAATGTCAAACGGTTCTCCTAGGTCGGGGCCCTGGCCTGTTGAGCTTAACCAGTATTAATGAACTTCTGTGTGCTCAGCACTGAGCTGGCATTTCCAAGAGAGTGAGGGCCCTGCCTTTGGAGGTCCAGCTGGGGGGTAGGGCTGGGCACTTCAGGCCTCTGCAGGAGCAGGTCTCTGCCTGTGGCAAGAATCCCCCCCCCCAGCCCCTGTCTGCCTGACTGGCCCCTACTGCAAACCTCAGTAGGGCCGAGACCGCCTGGGGGAGGGAGTGAGGAGACAGAGGCCGGCACTGCAACACTCCTGAGACGGGAGCAAGTCCTACTATGTGCCCGAGGTCCTAGACCTTGATGATTCCCTGAGACTGAGCCCAGCCCGGAGAGCAGTCCCTGTCTCAGATACCCTTTGGCCAAGTGATGTAGATGCGGGCTTTCTGCCTCCCGGGAAGTGGTGGGAAGAAGAGAAGGGACAGGCCATGGCCACTGAGGCTGGGCTCCTGGAGCTGGTGGCCAGGAAGCTGCAGGAGCCAGCTCAGCTCTGCCCCAACCCTCCCATCTCCCTGTGCCTAGAACAAGGACCTTGCTGCTCCCCAGCTGGCCCTTGGCTCACAAATGGAAATGGCCAAATATGTGAATCAAGCTCCTCCCTGCAGCCTTTGTGTGTGTGTGTGTGTGTGTGTGTGTGTGTGTGGTGTGTGTGTGTGTGTCTGAGAGAGAGAGGGAGGGAGGAAAGGACTTGTGATTGGGGGAGCTAAAGACAATGTGAAACTGCACAGTATGTTTCTGGGAAGGGGCTGGCAGAGTTGCTAGGTTCTCCGTGAGGCCCACTCTGGGGCCGGCCCACTCTGCCCTGTCTGTTTTATTATTTTTTAAATAAACTGCTGTTTTTATATACCTAGCATCTGTTGTTGGCTTTAGAGCCAAAGGAGAGAAAAAAGGAGCAGGGTCCCAAGGATTGGGAAGCTCAGTGTTCACCCTCCTATCCAACCCCCAACTCAATGGGGCCTTTCTCAGTGACCTCAGTGATGACCTCAGCCAAGGTCATGATGTCTAGAGTCCCCACACAGAGTGGGGGAGGGCACTGATCAGGTGAGCAAGTTGGGGTACCCATCACAGGCAATGGATGCTGGGCAGGAGGTGAGTGACCACCCTTGACCTCCAACACCCTCTCCGCTCTCAGCCCCCTCCCCAGTACTGTGGGGCCACACAGGGCCAGAACCTCCCCTCCCCTCAACATGTGAAGACGACGGTGGACATGTGTGTCCACACCCCCTTCACCCTGTGACCGAGGGCTGTGCTGGCTGGACGGTGGGGTGAGGACTGGCCTTCTGTTCTCTGTGAAATGTTTTAATAGGCTCGTCTTGGTTTCCTCACCCCACCTTTCTGGGGTGTCACTGGCTGTCCTGGAATCGCACACACTGTGTGTACATACTGCAATGATGTCAAATGTAATTTATTTTAACATTTTTACAATAAAACATGAGATGGACAGGCCAGCCTGGTGTTGTGTTATGGGGGAGAGGGGGCTGGGGTGGGGGGGCAATATGGTGAGGGCAGTCTGGGAAGATCAGGGAGGAGTGAGGACAGCCTCAGGGCCAAGAGGAGAATTGGGTGGTCTGGAAGGGAGAAACCGTGAAAGGTGAGACAGGCTACCTAAGAGGTGGGCAGAGCACACCCTTGGAGGAGGTGACAGTTAAACAGGTCTGGGTGGGGATAGGGAAGGACCATTGCAGAAGGGGTCCAAGAACCAGGAAGGAGCCGGGAACATAGGGAGAGAGGGGGGTGGTCATAGCAAACTCGGGACACCAGTCTGCCCAGCACTGTTCCACCTGCTTTAACCCAGTGATATGTAAATGAACTCGTTTGCTCTTGCAACAGCTCTGTGAGGTGGGTATTAACATCCCTGTTTTATAGGTGAGGAAACAGGCCCTGAGATGATTGTGCAAGACCTGAACAGGTGGGGAGCCTGGATTCACACCCACGCAGCCCCGCACGGGGCTGCTGAGGTTGGTGTCTTCTGGCCCAATTCAAGGGCTTGCTTCCCAACACCACCCGGGACAGTTAGAATTCAGAGTCTGTCGGGAAAAATGAAAAGTTCTGTGATTTCAGGAGCAAGCCACATATTTCATGAGGGTATACGGTAGACGTGTTTACAAAGGATCATTGTTTAAAATACCAACCAGTTCTCAACTACTTGATATCATCCCTCCCTCTGCCTAAACATCACCTCTGTCTGTCTGTCTGTCTCTCTCTGACACACACACACAGGCCCAAGGTTCTTTGGTTTTGATTTAGATCCTTTCAGCCTCAAGGTAATTTCGTCACACTAAGCACTGCCTTTATTTTGCCCTTGACCATTTCCCCAAGTCCTTTGGCAAACACAGTGTGGCGCTTCCCTGTGGTGCAGGTTACCAGCCCTGTTTGCAGTTAAGGAGATGATTACTGGGGCACAGCTCCACAGAATCGTGCTCACGGGTGATAAGACACAAACAGGAGGTTGGGGTGGTGTGGTCTTGGCCACTGTGGCTAAGATTAGTCCAGAGCTTTCTGAGCAAAAGGTCTGGAAATGGGGAGGGACAGCAGCTGGAGCAGAGGGTGGGGCCCGGGAGGCACCCCAAGTTCCTAAGGGTTCAAGAGCTTCGGAGGGGTATCATTCAGGCAGCATGGTCACGTCACAGTGCCTGAGCTGTCGAGGGATGGACAGTAGAAGAGGTGATTTGGGGGTCAAGGGAGAGGACCCTGGCAGGGGAATCCCTCTGCTGACTCCAGATTCATGACCCGGGTCAGTGAGACCTACAGCCTCATGGGGTGCATTGTTCAACCCCAGATGTCCATGGGGCTCCCAGGCAGACACTCCCACTCCAGTGGGCCCGCTCCCAAGCAGCCTCCCTGCCCTTGTAGTGAACTGGCACCCTGCTCTCCACTGTCATTTCTTCAACTAATGTTCACTGAGCACCTACTATGTACCAGGCTCTGTTCTGGACACTTGGAAAACAACAGTGTGTAAAAAATGGACAAAAATCCCTGCGTTCATAGGGTTTACGGTCTGGTTCCCTTTGCTCTCCTTTCTGGCCATTTTCATGGTTTGTGCTTGGTATTTATATCCTGTCCTTATTTCTCAAGGATCTTTCACTCTGAACTCTTCTATTTTATCTTTTAATCCTCACAGCAGGTGTTTTATTTTTTGCAAATTCAAACCATCAGGCAGCAGCAAACACAGCTTCCCTGACTTGCATTACGATTCCTCATGCTGTCCTCCAGAAGTTTCTAATCTCGTTGGGGAGACACCCACAGAAAGCCCACAGTCCGATGGAGAAGACAGTTCCTAGCCTCAGAGTCTGGAGACTGAGGGGGAGCAGAGCACAGACATTGAGAAGCAAGCACAAATTCGGTCTCCCCGCTGGGCCTCTGCCCTCCCTTGTGATCCTGGAGGAGTCACTTAGCTCCCTGCCAGGACTGATAAAAAGAAACCGAGACGTCTGGGTTTCACCCCCTCACTGGCGAGGGCCAAAGTAGCTTTTCTCAGACCGATTGCTTGGAAGCTTCCTAGAGCCTGGGGCAGAGAGAAGAGGGAAAGGGAGGTAGGCAGAGTTTGCCGCTGTGGGTGGGGTCTCCTGGAATAGCTGCCTTTCTGTGGGCCCCTGAAGTTTGGGCTCAGCCCTGCCAATCATCTCTCCACCCCTGAAATAATAGGTCCCCAATTTCCAGATTCATACACAACTGGTCCAGGAACCAGATGCCAGTTTGTGAATTGCCAGGATGTGTTTGTGTAACAGTGAGAGTGCACCTCCAAATCTCTGTCTCTTTGCTCCATCCCGTCCACCATCCTGGCCACTACAGCCCTCATCTGGATCCCCACAACACAGGGCGTGGCACCTAGCAGGGACTCCACAGATGTTTGTTGAATGAATGAATGAGCCCCTTAGCTGGCCCCCCTTCCAGTACGTATCCTAAACTCGAACACGACTCCTTCATCTCGTGCTTTAGACTCCTGAGGGGCTCCCACTGCTCTTCCCGACCCACATCTTCCTCCAGCCTCACCTTCCACCCTCCTCCACCTCTTTCTGGCCACAGTGACATTTCTCAAATGAGCCAGGCCTCCCCAGGGCCACACAGTCTCGTCTGCCAGGGATATGTCCTGCCTGCCTCCTGGCTAAGTCCTAAGACCTGCTGGGGTTCAAGGTGGGCATCAGCTTCTCTGGGAAGAGTTCCCCAATTATCTGCCCCCATTCTGAATTCTGGTCAGATGCCACCCCCACCGCCACTCCCCCCACCCCCACCCCCCCACCCCCCATCTCCCCACCCCACCCCCACCCCACCCCGTGCCCAGAGCACCTCCCACAGCAGCCTGCCGCTTCTCTGCCATTTCCGCCTCCTGTCCCCTGTCCACACCCCGCCCCTGCCTGGGAGCCTCTGCGAGGAAGGGACGTGGCTGCCTCACCTTTGGATCCCTACGTCTGGGCCTGGCGTGGAGGAGGGCTCAGCTGTTTGTTGTTTACAAACGGAGGTGAATGAACCTGAGGCCTGGACTCTCTTGTTGGTAATTCAGCTCCTCTCTTCCTCCGGGCAGAGGCCAAATCCACAAGGCTCGTTCCACAAGGGCAGGTTCCAGCAAAGCCGGGCGGGTGATCTTAAGGGACCTTGTCTGGGGCTGCGGTGGCCTGATGAGTCATCTAATTTTGCTAAGTCACCTGAAGTGGTGGGCAGGACAGAGACACAGCACACCTCATTTCTCCACACCCCAGAAAGCACCTCTGTCCGCACCCCCTTTCGTGTTTCCCCACACCACTCTGTCTTCGCTTCTCACCATCTCAGGGCAGCCCTAATGACCTGGGGGCAGAGACTCCCACCCAGTGGCCCCCAGTCCCCATGCTTCCCTTCTGGGGTACCTGTGCTCAAAGTGACCACTCACGTCAGCTCCCAGCAGCCAGCTGACAAAGCCCTTTCACATCCATTCCTGCCAGATTACTCAACAGCCCAGGGAGGCAGGTGCAATATTTTACAGCCCCCATTAAGGGTTTTTTTTTCAAACAAGGAAACTGAGTGTCTTGGTTTGGTTTCTCAGGAGAGGAAGGCCTAAGACCAGAGCCGGGGGATGTTTGGAGGAAGTAGCAGAGGGGAGGGGGAGAAAAAGCTGGAGAAACAACAACAGGCAATTAAGGGGCATCACTGAGCTAGTTCCCTGTGGGCACTGGGGCCTCAGTCCCGCTGGGGAACCCCTAAAGAACCTGTCCAGGGTCAAAACTGTCCCTGAAAGTCAAGGGACCTGCATTTACTCACCAGTTCCCACCCTCACTGGTTAGGATTGCCCCGGGGGCATTAATCCCCTCCTTTCTCCCACGCAGGCCGGCTGTGATGGACTGTGTCCTCAATGTCCACGACAGCATTTCCCATCCTACATTCTGGTCAGCAAAGTGCCCTGTCCCTCCCTCAGCAAGAGGTAGAGTCCGTTCCCCCTGCGTGGGCCTGCCCCGGGACAGTTTGGGCCAACGGAATAATGTGCGGGCACCTTCTGTGCCTCCGGAACACGTGCATCATGAAGGCCTGGCAGCTCCTGCTTCTGTGCTCTGGGGGCAGCCAGCCACGGGTAAGACACCCAAGCCCCCGAGACCCTTGCTGTGAGGAAAGACGCCAGGCATGTGCAGGAGCCATGAAGCGAGAACGTCCAGCCAGGGTGCCACCCGGCTCCCCGGTCCGGCTGAGGCCGTGGAAAGCGGGGCCCAGCCGCATCCCCAAACTGCAGCCATTCGCAAATACATGCATAGTGTCGTTTTAAGCCTCTACATTCTGGGGTGTTTTGTTAAAACAGCAGTAGATAACGGGAACTCTGACTGGGCTCACCCTGAGCTAATCGACCCTCTGCGGGTTTGGGAGAAAGCTCTGAGCGGGAACAGCAGAGGCCCGAGGCACTCCAGCGAGGCCGTGGGCAGCGCGCGTGGGGCTGTCCACAAGAGCCGCACTGAGCTCCCGAGAGGAAAGAGGGATCGGACACGGGACACGAACAGCATTTACTGCCCCGACACTAAAACTCTTTGAGGAGGCAGAGTTGAGACCAAATACCATCAGGTCTTCTAACTCCTTCCACAAGTTCAAAGTTTTTTGCCTTCAAGATATCAAAATCCCTTCTGCTCTGGGGTCTCGCGTCCTCTCTGCTGTGTCTAAACATGTGGAGGCCTGGGGTGTGCTGCCACCTAGCCATGTGCCCAAACAGCTACCCCGGCCGTTTAGGGGACCCTTACTACACACAGCACTGACCGGGACATGGTATGCCCGTGATCTCATCAATCCCCCTCCGGCGCCAGCAGAGCCCACACTACACACGAGAATTGCAGTGGAGAAATATTGGCTATTATCAGTGGCGCCACCCAGGAGAACAGGAGGCTAATGCTCAACAGTCCGAACTCCCTGATGGGGAGTAGGTTACAGATTCTATAGGGTGAAATCACACGACACCACGGGTTAGGGGTTCGGGGTCTCCTGGGAGCTGATGGGTCAAAGGTGAGGTGAGGGTAATGAATCATTTCTCCAGGTCTGGAGGACACCTCTGAGATCTCTTCGGGTCTGTCTGCCTGGTCTCATGGGAAAGTAGCCAGGGAGTCAATCCACCTTAGGGCTCAGGAGCTGAAACATAACTTAGGTCAAGAGGCTATCTTTAGCCTGCAGAGGTCCCGACATTGTAACCATTAGTCACATCCCGGCTGCTGTCTCGGGAATTACTGATTATTTGGGAGAAAGGCCAGGTCTCTGAGGGACATACACACACACACACACACATATATACACACACACACACATATATATATATATATATATATATAGAGAGAGAGAGAGAGAGAGAGATGATTCTAGAGCTAGGATTTAAAGCTAAATCTAATCCAAGTCCTAAGGACCCTCAGCTTCACCTGCCAGAGAGAGGCTCCCCTGCTCAAGGGAGCGGTACCCAGAGAGGGTGCCCTGGCCACAGCTCCCAGCCACTCCTAGTCTGCAAGACCAGAGGTGAACCAATCACTGGATCCCAGCCCTGGGGTGATTCCCTACCAACCACCAGGGGATTCCTGGGCTCCACCTCCAAAATTCTGATTTAGCAGGTCTGGGGCAAAACCCAGAAATACCCAGGATCTGGGGAATAGCTGGCTGGAGACCTGGAAACTCAGGCCTCTCCAAGTTTCTGGCATCCCCTGCCAGCCCCGCCCTGTGTTTACCTCCAGTTATGTTAAACTTCCTCCCCTTCTCTCATTCCTTCACCTGCCCTCTGGCCAGCTGAGCTGCTCTGTGCGTGGAATTGACGTCATACTCTATTCAGTTCAAATGGCCCGTGTTTGTTGAGAGTCCCATACGTTGCTTAGAACACCTGACACTGGTGACCGAGGAGGAAGAAAAATGAAGTTGCCAACTAGGCGGCCAGGGCTTCCCCTTTGTCTCTCTGTCCGCTCAGATTCCCACCCTCAGCAGTTCACTCCAGGGGAAAGCTTCTGACCCAGTGGTCTGGAGCCCGCTCATACCAGCTCATGAGGGCCAGTGGTTGAAGTTTCAGAAATTTTACAAGCTGGTTGCATTAGAAATTAAATTATATAAACATACAATTAAATTGTATTAAAAACAAAGGTGGTAAATACTCAAAACTCATCATTCCTAATTACTTTATATGTTACTATTATCCATGCTGTTGAGGTTATTGCATCTCTATAGGTATACGGTGGAATATTACACAACAGTATGCCAGAACTGCGTTTCTCCCCCTGACTTCACCTTCTGCGACATCGTGTCGGTAGCTTAACATCAGCCATAATGTCAGTCCTTACCCACAGAAATGGTCAAGTACCACAAGTTAGCCTTCTCTCCCCCCCAGAGAGCCAGATGTTAAACATTGACCAGGACATCACGGCCCTGGCCTTCTTCTGGACTGGCTGTGTGGCCTGAGTGGGGGGGGGGCAGTGAGGTTTTGCCCATCTTGGAAAGGAGAAACAGTGTGTGCATTTCAGGGGGAACTTAATTCATAAAGTTGTCGCTTGCAAACTCCCTTAGGCCCCTCAGACCAGCGTTGCATTGGGGGGAGGATTTGAGGCCTGCGGGAGCTGACTGTGAGGGTAATAAGTGTACAAATTACACAGGTGCCAGCCCCACATGTGCCCATGGGTGCTCTTGGGTCATTCTCCAAAGTGGAGGCAGAAAGGGGACCACAGGCCTGGTAGAGGGGGCATTTCTGCCCTCAGCTGGAGCTCTCAGACGGCCCAAAGCCTAGGTCAGGAGCTGCCGTCTGCGCACTCTGCCCAACTGCACAGTGGCTTCAGCTACGTCCCCACCCCTGGCTGTTCTTCAAATTAAAGGGGAGACCCTCTTGGCAAACACTAGGTCTGGCAATTGGATCAGGGCGATTGGGCGGATTGGAATCTAGACTAAAGCTGCCAGGATCACATTGCTGAGCAAAACATCTGCTGACACCCAGGCTCCTGTGCCTGATGTGAGCCAACACAGGAGGGAGTCTAACGCCTTCCAGAAATCCCCCACCCCCATGCAGGGGAGGAGGTGACTGCATGCAGGACGTCCATGGCCAAGTCAGAAGGAGATGTTGCAGAGGTCCAGTGTCCCTCAGCCCCACCCCAGGATCCTCCCAGCGGCTGTCTGCAGCGCGTCAGCCATAGTAGGGCACCCCCCAGGGCAGGCATTGCCCTGCAGTCCACCGGGCACGCTCTGGGCTCGAGAGCCCCTTGCCATGCTGTCCCTCTAACAGTCACAATGTTTTATTGACCGCTTGCCTTGTGACAGGCTCTGTGCTGGGCACTTTACAAGGAGACCAAGGGCAAAGGTTTTTCTTTCTTCACCCTCTCCCCCTATTATGCCCTGTGTGTGTGTTGGTACTAGGAGGCGGGAGGAGGGGTCACATAGGATTGGCAGTGGGGATCCTTAATGACCACACAGAACTACAGTGTGTTTGTCCACGAAGCAGATGCCAAGGCTGGATCCAGCCAGAAAGGATTGTATTGGGGGAAGCAGCTGGGAGAGGCTGGGAGCACCATCTGACCGCGATGCAAGTCCGATCCTGAGTGATGGAGGGGGCGGATAGGTCGGAGCATCCTAGATGGCCATGCAGGCCCAGGGAGGTTAGGCTAGACCATGCAGGCCCAGGGAGGTTAGGCTAGACCATGCAGGCCCAGGGAGGTTAGGCTAGACCATGCAGGCCAAGGGACATTAGGCTAGACTGTTGGGTACATCTCCAGCCAAAGGCAGCTCAGTTGAATCCTGGGTATCCTGCTAAGTCACTGGCTTAGCCCCTCCTCGACTGGGTGGCCTGGTTCTACACTGACCTAGGAAGAGCTTCTTAGCAGCCAGGACCCCCAGCCCCTTCCATGTTTGCCTTGCTCTCCTCTATCTGGCAGGCAGCTTCATGTTGCTGGCTGCTGGTTTGCTGTCTAGATGGTTTGTGGGTGTCTGTCCCATCTCCCCAATGAGCAAGCAGGGTATCACTGTGCTTGGGCTGCCTCAAATTCCAGGCTCAGCCCTCTGACAGCTAAAAACCTTGGGAAGTCACGTAACCTGCCCTGTTTCTTCATAGACAAATGGGGACCATAAGCTACCTGAAAGGTTAGCATGTCAGGTGCATGGCGTTACTCCATGTAACTATCCCTAGTGTTCCTAGGAATAAAGGATGCGTTATTGTCATTCTTTTCATGCTAGGAAACGCTTAACAATGACTCATTGAAGTTCTAGGCAGAACTGCGCTAGACAGCGGTGATTTTCCATGGCAGTTGCCAGACCCTGACAATTCAGTGCCCTCTCTCTGCTACACCTGTGGGAAGACATTAGGTAGCAATATACCTGGGATTTGCCTGAGATTAGGCCTCATATGAATAGTTCTGTACATTCACTAGTGCTTTACAGTCCTTTGTCTTCCTGAATCCTCCCAACGACCCAGTGAAGGAGAAATATGTGTTCCTGCTTTGCCTGTGAAAATCTAGTGGTTGACTTGCCCAAGGTCACATAGCTGTTCAGGGGAGGAGTCCATGCTGGCTTCAGATCCCCAAGATCTCATCCCACCTCCAGACCCCAACGGAATTAGCAATTCCAGGAAATCCAGCTTGGTTCATCTCCAAAGAAACACACTGAGATTCCTCCTTAACTGGTAGTGCACCCTCTTTCCAGGGTCTTTCTGCCTCTGGTTCTGAGCCCCCCAGTACCCCCAAACCTACCTCTCAACTCAGAACCAAATGTTACAGCTGCAGGGAATTTATTCCTTCTGGGAGAACCTCGTGAGCACCTTTTATGAGCCAATACATGTTAGCCTTTGAATATTAGTGATAATCTAATGATGGAGCACAACCTTGGCTGCTTATTAGAATCACTGGGGCATTTTCAAAGTGTGTCACCCAGGTCCTAAAGCAACCAATGAAATGAGAATCTCAGCAGAAAGGGGTGGGAGAGGGGAGGGAGGTCAATTATCAGAATGCAATCTAAAAACTCCCTAGATCATCTAATGCTCTCTCCGGGTTGAGAACCTCTAATCTAGTTGAAACATAGCTCCCCTCATGTTACGGAGGAGGAAATCTGAGCCTGGTTCACCATGATGGACCAATGAGATGACACAGTAAGGCATTTAAATGAAGATATTGAGAGAGTGGGCCAGTAAGCTGTGGGGTGCTGAGCAGCCAGAGCATGGAGGCTTGGGGGGGGGGGCAGGCATTTGGGATCATGTGTGAGCCAGTGAGTAGGGAGAGGAAGAAGGGGTGCAGAGAGAAGTAGGAGAGTAAAGCAGTTACACAGCAAGAGAGACAACATTGACCCTCACCTTTTAAAACTAGTGGGACCCTTGACACCCAAAAGGTCTTGACCATGGTAACCGCCCAGGTAAAAGCCTGTAGCCACTAGAGACCTTGATGTATCTCTCACTTTGCCCCTGATCCCCAACAGTGGCCCACTGAAGAATTGAGTTTCCTGTCATTCAGAGTAGTCAGGCAAAGGGTCGTTGTCCACCTCTTGGAGAAGCAGATCTCACAAATCCTACTTGACCACGTGATTCTGAATTTCCACAATGGGCAGGCAGAGGAGTATTTTAAGATTGTTTTTTTTCTCCTTCTCGGCGCCCAGTGCCCCATGCCTGACACCTGGTCCCTGGCAAGGAAGCCTGTACCCCCGGGGATGGGAGTGGGGCACACAGTAAACAAAGAACACAAGAAAGTTCCTCCGTCCCGCCCCACACACCAACACACACATCCCCAAGGTGGAAGAATGGCAGGGGTGTAGGAACAATGGGAACCTATGAGTCATGAGGGTAGCCGAATAACGTTTCTCCAAAAAAGCTCCCTCTAGCCTTGTCCGGAGGAGCTTACGTAGGCAGCTGACAGGCAATGACACTTGGAATGACCCTCACTTCTGGGCAATCACTTGCCCTGCCCTGGATGACCTGGGTTTTCTCTTTATCTTTTAATTCAACTTTTATTTTTAGCCAAGTGATATATATGTCAATACTTTTTAAAAATCAAATAACATGCACATAAGGTAATGGAAAACATCAATGGCCCGCCTCAGCCTTCCCCATCCCCAGCTCCCAGAGGCAACTTCTTTTAGACTTTCCAGCTATTTCTTCCTACCTTTTCCTCCACTTCTCTAAATAACATACCTATTTTTTATCCCATTATTATTTTTATCTTACTTTGGTTAGTATAGCTTATCTTCCTGCTATCAAAGATGAGGACTGGCTCCATTCCACCCCCAATCCACAGACTTCTTTTCCTATCCTCCCAATATAATTAAATCTCAATTTGTGGTTAGATCTCAATTTGGTGTTTATATTAATTATAACTGAGTAAATATTACATGATGTACTTGGGTTGCACTTTCTTTATGGCATGACATTTTGTTTTCAGTGTTTTTATTTCCTTAGTCTTGTATGTTTTTGTCACTAATTCTCAAACTCCCTGCTACAATTGTAAAACTCCTCTCAGAGGAGTAGTCCATCGGTCTCATTTGTTTCTTTCTTGGTGAACTGCTTTCAGACCCAACCATCTTTCTGCTCCTGGCTAGATGGCTACTCCCTAGGCCTGCTACATAGCTAGCATCCTAAAGTGTCCCTTCACCATTCATTGGGAATTCCCTTTGCCTATTTCCTACATTGGAGTCCCTGTTTTTTTAGTCCAATGCCTTCTGTCTTTCTTCATTTACGTTTTTGTTTAATGGAGCACTTCCTCCAATATCTTTCTGAGAAATGGTACAAGGGAAGTAAAGTGTTTGAGGCCTTGTATGTTAAAAATATCTGTATTCTACCTTCAAGCTTGAGTGATAATTTGGCTAGGTATCTAATTCTAGGTTGGAAATGTTTTACTTCAGAATTTTGAGAGGTTTGGGGTTTTTTCCCCTTTGTCTTCCAGCTTCCTGTGTGGCTTGGAAAAGTTCAGTGATATTTAGATTTTTAGGCCTTTCTATGTGAACTGCTTCTCTCTTTCTCTCTCTCTCTCTCTCTCTCTCTCTCTGTGGAAATGTTTTACAATCTACTTTCCAGTGCATTGGTTGGTGTAATTTTTTAATTCATAGTGCTGGATTCTCAAAGCTCTCCTTCAGTCTAGAAGCTCATGACCTTTGGCTCCTGTCTGCACTTATTATGTTCTGTCTTATTGAGCTACACCTCTTAGGCTGGTTTTTTGTCTTCTTATCCTACTTTTAAGAAAATTTTCTAAACTTGATCTTTCAACTTTCCTATTGTTCAAAAGAAATTCTTCTACTTTATCTTTATTTTGTTTCTTTTTCTTCCTAATTTTTATTAAGAGAATAGCAAATATACAGAAAAGTTGAAAAAATATAGTATACTTAACATCCTTTCCCCACCATCTGAGTCAGTGTTCTTCACTAGAAATAGAATGTGAGCCACATATATAATGTTAAGCTTTCTAGCAATCACATTAAAAAGGTAAAAAACAAACAAATAAACAAAAAAAACAGGTAAAATATTAACTTTGATATTTTATTTATTTCAAAATATTATTTCTACATGCAATCAATATTTAAAAAATTATTAAGATATATATTTTTTTACTGTCTTTGAAATCCAGTGTGTATTTTATACTCATAGCATATCTCAATTCAGATGATTTAAAGTGACTAGTAGCCACAAGTGATTAGTAGCCACTGTACTAGATTTTGCAGAACTAGATGCACAATGTTATTATATATCTGTCTATTAACTGCCTGTATATTTTGGCAGAACAATTTGAAAGAAATCTGTAAACTACATTATACTTGATGTTGGAATATGTTTTTTAGCCTGCAGATCCTAAAATTAAGGACACTCTGCTACATAATCACACCTAAAAAAGTTTACGATAATTCCTTAATATCTTTAATATCCTGTCCATACTCAAATTGTCTCAATTGTGTCCAATTTTGTTTTTTAGCTAGTCTATTTGAACCATGATCGTATCTAGTTTCATTTGGTTGTTAGGTCCCTTTCATCTTTTTAAAATCTATAATAATTTTCCTTTTTATTTGTCTCTCCTACAACATTGACAGTTTATGCATCTGGGTAAGTTGTCTTGTAGAATGTTCTACATTCTGGATTTGTCTAGCTGCTTCCTCCTGATGTCATTTAATTCATTCTACCCCATGTATTTACTGGAGACTGGAAGTTACATGGTTACATTCAGGTTAAATATTTTTTAGCAAGGTTTCTATATAGGTTATGTTTTTAATTTTCAAGAGCTAGTTCTTATTCTGTGAATGTTATATATATATTTTTTATAGCATCCTATTCTGGTTTCAAAGGTTGTAGCATTTTTCTTATTTCTGAGAATATTAATTATTTCAAAGAAACAAAAAAGATTCTGCTTCCTGCGTCTCCTCTGAGTTATGGTTTTTTCTTATTTTGGTTTCTCTTTTTCAGAGGGATGCGTCTTTTCCAATGCCCAGTGATCCTCGATTGTCTGTTTGTATTTAAGACCCAGGCTCTGATAATATGAGCAGGGCTTATGCCTGGTGGACTTGGTGGCAAGCGGACTTTTTTAATGAGAAACTCCCAAACATCAGCCTTCGTAAGACTTTTCTGTGGGGCCAGTCTCCTTAGAGAGAAAATTTAGAATTTGCTGGAGAATATAAAGCTGGTTTCAATGTTCTAATGCCCAGTGGGGAAGGGCTCAGGGAGAATTCCATTTGGTCCAGACTTGCACTTAATTCCCTGCCTCGGCTGTGTTAACCTCTCCATTGCTAAGCCGGCCCATTTTCTGCTAAGGTGGGGAAGGCAGTGACCAGCTAGGTAAGAAGTGGGGGGTCCTGGGCTATTGCTGCCTTTACCCACTTCCAACTAGTCCTCCTCAGCCCCACCCTGCACCCCCCTTTTCAGAGGGATCTGACCTTTCTAAGTGCACCAACATCTCGAAACAACCTGCTTCTTATTGCTGGCTTGCCATCCTCCAACCCCCCACCTACCCTCCCTAGGCAGTTCAAGTGCAGCTTCTGCAGATAGGTAACTATCCACCCCTTAACAGCTTCCAGAATTTTGCTGACTGCTCTACAACATCTCCTTATCCTTGTGGGCTATGCCTTATCCCGATCATCTCAGTGGGGTTTTAGGAGAGAAAAGATAAAAAAAGGCCAGTCCTCCGTGCTTTCTCTTCAGCAATGACCCATTCTCAGGAGGTGAAAATCAAGGCTTAGAGAAAGTTTGGGGAGGTCCCACATTCAAATTCCAACCTCACTAAGGAAGCATCGTGCCCAGAGATCTGGGAGTAGCTTGACCCCTGAAAACTGCTCTGTGGCCTGGCCTCCAGGGGTGGGAACGCCAGGACCTCAATTTTGGCTGCAACACTGGAGTCCTGAGATGGTCACTTTGCATCAAGCCAGCTCCTGCATGGCCCTGTTACGTCTCCAGACTCCGGCACAGTCCTTGGGGCCTGACTACCTGCTTGCCCACCCTGGCCTCCCAGGGCCTGGCCTTCACTCGGTCTCTGAACCTGCTTCTCTCTTTGCTCCTTTTATTTCTTTTCTCTTTTATCTCATTTTCTCTCTCCCAGTATCTCTCCTTCCTTCTTTCCTCCCTCTCCACCGGTTTCTTTTCTTTTCCCCCATTCTCTCTCCCTCTTCCCCTCTCTCCCTCTCTCTTCACCCATCCCTAACTTCCTCCCTCAGTAAACCAGGACATTTCCCATCTATACCAGAGGTTTTCAACCAGGGTTGATTTCCCCCCTCTCCCAGAAAACATCTGGCAACTGGAGAGGGGGTTGGTGCTGCTGACACCTATTGCACAGACGCCAGGGATGAAGCATCTTATGATTCACAGGACAGTCCCATGACAAAGAATTATCCGGCCCCAAATGCCAATAGTGCCGAGGCTGAGAAACCCAGATCTCCTGCAAATCCCTAGTCTCCAAGAAAACAAGAGTGGAGAGCAGAGGCCCAGAGACGGAGCCATTGCCAGTAGCTGGCTGGGGTGAGGAGCCCAGACAGTGGGCGGGATGCAGCCTCTGGAATCTGCTGGTGTTGGTTTTGGCCTTCTCGGGGTCAGACAATCTGGTGGGAAAGCACTCTCTAGCCACTCCAGCTGCTGCTGCCAGCTGTTTACCTGGCTGTGGGACCACCCCTGGTCCTGGCTCAGGAGCAGGTAATGAAAACACAGCTGGCCCACTGCCCACCCAGACTGGCCTCCCCCAGACTGCGAGGGCAGACGGAGTGGCCTCTGACAAGCAGATGAGCAGTGGAAACCTTCCTCTTCCCCAGTCTGTCCTACTAGCCTTCCAGAAACTCTCCTGGAACTCAGTGTGCGATGTGATGGGGCCCGGGCAAGGGCCGGCTCGCCCTCCAGGACTGTAAGTCTACACTACCAAAGCCTCCACAGGCTGCCTTCACTTCCAGAAGTCTGTGAGAATTGGGGTGAGTTGTGGGGCAGAATGGAAACCAGCCCTAATGAACTCAGTGAAGAAGGCAGGAGTTCAAGGCCAAGAGAAGAATCCTGGAGAGACCTGGCTGGGTGCCCTGGCTCCAACTCTACCTTCAGGCTATGAATCATCTCTGTGGTCCCCCAATATCCATTCTTCCATTCTTCCATATTAATAGAATTTTTAGCTGGGCACATGGCTGCCCAGCAAAAGACTACATTTTCCAGATTCTCTTGCAGCTAGTAGTGGCCACATGACTAAGTTCTGGCCAATGACATCTGAGCAGAAGTGGCAGGTACAATATCTGGATCATGTATTTAAAAGGAAGGAGGGTGAAAATGTGATGGCAGGAGCTGGAGCATTCATTTTGGACCATGTGAAGCTATGTGTTGAGGGTGGCAGAGCAACAAGGTAGAAGACGTCTGGCTCTCCACACACTAACTCTGCACCATCTACTCAGAGAAAGAAGTGAAATTGGTTCTTCTTTAAGCACTATATTTTGGGGTTTCTGTCTAATAGCAGCCTAACATGTGTCTTAACTAAAATAAGTCCTCATGAGCTGCTCCCAGCCTATGCAAGGTATGTGTCACTTTTTGCACTCCCATCGCTTTTCAGATAAGAAACTCATGATCTAAGATCACACTTGCAGTTAATTTATGATGTAACTGAGGCTTGAAGCCAGGTGCGAACCATTGGCCTGGATGAAGCCCAAGGTTCTTACCATTTCTCACATTCTAGGATTCTCTGAAACCTAACGAAGGGGTGTGGCTAGCACCTGGAACTCTGACTTACTAGAGACTTTTCACTAAGTCTCATCTGATACGGCGGACTGTCCCACTCTCCGCCCTCCAGCCACACTGATCTTTAGTCCTCAGGCCAGCCATGCTCCGTCTTACCACAGGGCCTTGGCTTGCATTGCACCCTCTCCCCTTCCACCAAGGTAACTACTTCCAAGTGCAGCTCAGGAGAGGCTCCTTCAGAAAAGTCTTACCTGTCATCCCACCAGCCTGAAACTCCCAGAGGGTGGGGCCAAGCCTTTTGTCTTTTTTTGCTCCTTAATGTATCCTAATTCCTAGTAAGGTGCCATAATAAACAATTGTAAAATGAATGAATAAATCCATAGGAGAGACCAGAGGTATGGCTTCACCTAGAGGCTGGGCTATGGCTGGACTGAACTCACAGGTGCTTTCCAGTCTCAAGAGTGGAATCTACTAAGAGTGATGTTATTGTTCTTGCCCTACCCATGAGGAAACCTTTGTCCAGGGCCCAGGAAACTTCCAGAGAAGCACCTCTAGAATTGGATATGCAAATGGACAACCAGGCCTGATTCAGTAGGTCTGGGTTGGACCCAAGATTCTGCATTTCTAAGAAGCCCTCATGTCAGGCTGCTATCTGTGACACTTTGAGTCTCAAGGGCCTCAGGTGCCCTCCAGGAGTCCATCTGTCCATTGTCCACTCTCTTGCTCCGTCTGTGTGGGATGCCAGAGCCCAGCTCCCTAGTCCAGGGAGGCAGGTCCTTTGTCCTTTCAGCTTCCAGGACAGCATCCAAGATCAAGGCCCAGTCTGTTCTCCCCAGCTGTGCCACACCACAAACCTGGCAAGCGCACCCTGCATGCCCTGTCCCTGCCACCTCCTTCCCTCTTGGGGCCAATTTTCCATCTTGGCCTTGGCAGGAGCTGTGACACCTTGGACCAGAGCCACCCCTTTAACACTGTGTTTTGCCAGGATTAAATTAATTGACTTTAAAACACAAAGGCTGTGTGTGTGTGTGTGTGTGTGTATGTGTGTGTGTGTGTGTGAGTGTTTAGGAAGATTATATCAGAAAAGTGAACATAGCCTTGTCCACGGGGCTCCCCTTGAGGGTGTGTGTGCCAGTGCGTGTGCGCGCCTGTCTCTGGGTCCTTTGCTGTGGATGTCTGGGTGCGTAGTCCTGAGCCCCTGATTCTAGTGCAGCTCTGAGTGTGTGTGGCATGGGGTGGGGAAGAAGGAAGGAAGGGCTGGGCGCCAGCAGCTTCATCCCTGAACCTCCCCTTTCGTCTTCACTGAATAAACATCTTGTTTGTCCAGCAGACAGGAGCCAGAGGCCATACACTCCTCCCGCTGCCCCCCAGGGCTCAGGACTGGCCAGACCTGCACAGGAAGTCTGGCTGAACCATAAGCTGGTGAGGGAAATGCCAAGGCTGGGAGGCACATGCCAGGCCTGTTGATGGGACCAGGCGTGCCCAGGCCACAAGCACCTTCATTACAGAGTGGCTCAGAACACAGCCTCCTCCCCGCACCACCCCCAGCTTGCTGGCTCCACCTGGGAGCACAGTGGGGCCACTTCAGAGCAAAATCTCATCCCTGAAGTCTGTCTTCCCAGGAGTTCCCGACTCAGAGCGAAGGCTCTGGGCTCTGTGTAAATGGAAACTCAAGCTCCAGTGCCCCGTCTTCTTCTTTGCCCAGGTCTGCTGTGCCCAGGTGGAGGGCAGGGGACCCAGCAGCCTCACAATCCAAATCCCCCCTTCGCTTATCTGGTGAAGGCAAGGGCGCCTTCAAAAAGGAAGTGAGCTCCCCATCGATGGGGGTGACCTACCACCGGGAGGCGGGCCACCTTGTCACTGTGAGCTTCTACAGTTACAGAGGTCAATTCATCCCTCTGCAAGGACGGACTGACCTGCAAGGGAGACAATGGGTGCTGAGTTGAAAGAGCCCTAGAAAAGCTGACTTCATAGGGTCTCCACATCCCCAGTCCTCTTGTTTGCACAGTGTTAATTCCAATGCATCGCCTCTAGTTTCCATGTTTATGAATGAACCGGAGTGGCCCTTTCTTCAAACAGAAAGTGACTAGAATCATGCAAATGACAGAAGGATGTTTTCCAAATATTATGGGAATTAACCTCATGCAGGGTCCCTTCCTGCCCACCCTGTGGCCCTCCCCAGCATGGGGGCCTAAACAAATGTGGTGGGACACTCCCCTGGAAGATGGTAGACCTGCCCCCTCTCCCCTGGGCTCTGGGAATCAGGACAGGCGGCGGGGGGGGGAATTCTTGGCCTGGCCTCCCATCTGGAGCTGGGACATCCCCTGTTTGTCCACTTCTCTACCTTGCCCTGTCCCTCTGACGTCTTCAGTCCTTGCACATGCTCCTAGTCCTTTCAGACCCTTCTCTGTAGCAGCCAGACCACGTAAAGGGCATGTGAGGCTGGGAGGGAACAGCTCCAGAGGGGGTCAAGCTCACACCCCATCCTGGTTACTACAAGCTGAGGACACATCTGCTGGTGAGGACTCCCTCTCAGAGCCTCAGAGGGTACAAAGGGACTCAAGGCCCCTGAGTTCAGGTGAGGTCTGAGCCTCACCCCTGGCAGCCCAGCCTCAATATCACCCCTGAGTCGTCAGCGAGTCTGGGTTTCTGTAGTCCTTGGAGTGTGGACTGTGTTCTTGGCATTTATTGAGATTTGCACTTCAGTGTTTTTAAGACTTCTTCTGACTGTCTGCATGTGGGTGTTTCTACATGTGAGAGAGAGAGACAGAGAGACAGAGAGAGACAGAGAGAGGAGGGAGGTAGGGAGGGAGGAAGAGAAATAGAAATAGAAATAGAGACAAGGCCATGGAGAAAGAGGGCTATCTTATCAGAGACCTTTGATGACCCAAAACTGTCTCCCCTCAGACTAGGGCTCCCCAAGGACAGGGCTGTGTCTCCCTTCAGGCTGGGTCCCCCTGACACTCTGATCCACCTGCAGTGGGGACTCTTCTAAACCATGAATCCTCCCTGCGTGTTTGTACGGTGAGTGGGTGATGATCCCACTGGCCCTGTCTTCAGAGGCTTCTCTGGAAGCCCAGGGAGTGTGTTCTCTTTCTGGGATGGATTTTAGGGAGGTCCAGCCTGGGGTTCTTGTTAACAGAGACAAATGGGATGGACCTGGAGGCCTGGGCCTCCTCCAAGGGCCGTGGGAGTGGTGATGAGGGGGCTGCCAGCCACCTCCCTCCCCTCCCTCCTGTCCCTTCGCTCTCCGCCTCCCTCGCTGTGGGACAGATAGCATTGGAATCAAGTCTGCGGCCCAGGACAGTCACTGAGGCTCATCCTTCCCCAGGGGTGGCAGCACACCCCCTCCTGGGCACCAGTGACAGGCAGGCGCAGCCACTGGGCACAGCAGGACCTCGCTCTCCCTCTCTGGCCCCTCTCTGGCCGGGCGAATAGCCTCTCGGTGCCCAGGCCTGGGCCCTGTGGGGTCAGAGGGCAGGCCCGGCTCGCCTGTGCCTGTCGGATGCCTCCTTGGAGGGGGGAGAGGAGGGCGGGTCTGGAGGCAGGAAAGACGCTGCGGAGACGGGCGAGGGGCACAAGGAAAACAGGACAGTCCCAGAGGAGGGTGCGCGTGGGCACAGTGACTGTAACATTGGCGAGGTCTGGTAGGGTTTTAATCATTTATCTTGCCATCTTTGGTTTGTCACAAACACTAGAATTTAAGCTTTTTTATGTCACACAAAGGCAGTTGATGTGGGGGGCAGCGATGCCCGGCTCCTCGCCATCTCGGCCACGTCCTGGGCCACCGACGTGGCAGCTCCACCAGCTTCTACCTTCATCCCACAGGCCCACCGCAGATGGTTTCCTTGCCAGAAAGATCTCGGACATGGACAGAAGTGCCACTGACGGACACAAGGATGTGGCAGACACCAGCACATTTTCTCCGTCAGCCATTGGAGGTCCGAGGCTGACCTGTTCTTCCTTTTGTTCCCTCCCCATGAGGCGCCACCAGAAAGAAAGAAAAAAAAACAGAATTCAAGCTCCTTGAAGGCTGGGACCTTTGCTTTGTTCACTGTTGCATCCGATATATCTGGATGCCTGGCACATAGTAGGTGCTCAATTAATATTAAATGAGTGACAGATTCTAACTGGTGCGGTTTCATGGACCTTTGGACTCTTCTATCACATTCCTGACAGTTACAAGTTTCCCCTGCTCTCACCCCCCACCCATATGCATTCCCCATATGCACACGCGGCTGCGTGGGGACAGGCCTGGTGGCCAGGCAGAGGTCGACTCGGCTCCTCTCTAGGTGTGTGGTCAGCCAGGTCTTAGCCCCCAGGTCTCAGTTTTTCCATCTGTAAGATGAGGAGAATGGATTCGGTTAATGGTTTGGGAAGACTTTTCCTCTCTCCCCTTTCAAGCAGTGAACACTTTCTTCAAAAGAAATCTTAAGAAAACGCTCAAAATACAAAATTGCTAATACCAGAGGGTCTTTCTCTAAAGGGGAGGGGAGAGAGGGATGGAGTCCAGTCCACCCCTCCCCCATTCTTCTGATCACAGGTCCCCTGGGTCCCCTGGGGGATCCAGTAAGTCCTGTTGAGTGGAGCTCCAGAACCCCTGTAGGGGCTGATCTCGCAGAATGCTCAGCTCCTGCCCGGCCGGCGTGGCTCAGTTGGTTGAGCATCATTCCATGGACCAAGAGGCCACCAGTTCGATTCCTGCTCAGGGCACATCCCCCGCTTGAGGGCTCGATACCCAGTGGGAAGGGCATGCAAGAGGCAGCAGATTGGTGTTTCTTTCCCACTGATGTTTCTATCTCTCCCTTCCTCTCTCTAAAGATCAATATAAATATATATATATTTAAAATAAAAGAATTCTTAGATCCTGAGGATGGGAGGGAAGGAGTAAAGGACAGAGCAGCAGAGGGGGTGCTCAGTGTGAATTCCATCCTAGCTCAGTCCCCAGGGAAGCCAGAGTGAGGGGCTGAATGTGGGTGTTTGTTGTGGGATATGGGGGGCTCCTCCAGCACCAGCCCCAGCTCAGGACACACTGTAATGACCAATTTGAGTCAATGTTATTTCCCCGAAGGCTGATGAAACTCTCCGGGGAGGGGGGCTCTGAGAATGTCCGGGAAGGTGAGCCCCTCCCCCCTAGGCCTCCCGCGCCGACCTGCCAGTGGGTCATCACACAGGCGCCACTGCCCTCTTGTGGTCACTCCGACAGCCAAGCGGAAGCTTCTGTCCCTCAGGGATGCTCCAAGTGCCCAGGAGATGAGAGCCAGGTTGTCTCTGGCTGGGGTCAGGACCGGGGAGCTCTGCCTGGGGCTTCCCTTTCTGCCTCAGGGGGAACCTTCCAGAACAGGAAACCAAAGCCATACGGTGAAGTGCACCCAGCTCCAGCCTGCGAGTCTGGAGACCGGGGGTTTGGATACTGCTATCTCCAACACACGGCATGTCCTGGATAAATCAGATAACCTCTCTGGGCCTCCAGATCCTTGCTTATGAACCAAAACTTTCTGTCCTGCCAGCCTCGGGAGCTGTTGGGAGGGCTTGTGAAACACCCGTTGCGTAAGGCCCTTGGCATGTACAAAGGGTCAAAGTGGCAGAGTCACTGTCAAGAGGGCAGCGGAAAGGGTGAGGCTGGGGGAAGCCAGCCTGGAGACATCAGTGCTGGGGGGTCTGGGGAGACCATCCTGAAAAGGCAAGCGGAAAGGAGGCCTTCGGTCGGCCCTTCTCTCACGTGAGGATTCAGTGACAGGACGCAAGTCTGGTTTTAAGCCATCGGGTTTGTGGCTACTGGTACCGCAGTCCTAGGACACTGGCACGAACACAGGGACAGAGACGCTTGCCTTTGAGAAATCTGCGCACAGCAGCGCTTCTCAGGCCCCGGCAATTCCCCTCCAGGAGCCGCCGACCCTCCAGTGCTCCCCCGTGGAGCCTGGCGCTGCCCCCACGGTGGGCTGTGGTAAGGTGACATCGGAGCCCTCGCGTTTGCTGAACAATTGACGCACAGGGTCACGGCGCAGGTTCTCCCAGCCCCGAGGGGCACAGAGCAGGACGGCCTTTCCTGCGGTTCCTCATTCTGCCCGGGGCCTGGCCTTTAACCTTCACATTTCTAGCAGCAGTCTCTCAGCATCTAGGCTTTTCCCTGCGAGCGTCTTCAAACTCTTTCAGCCTCCATCCCGTCATCTAATCCCAAAGCCCCGTCTGCACTTTCAGGGACTTGTTACTGCAGCACCCCAGGACCCCCAGAAGCTGGGAGAGAGGCCTGGAGCGGACCCTCCCTCACGGCCCTCGGCTGGAACCAACCCTGCTGACACCTTGATCTTGGACTTCCAGCCCCCAGAACCGGGAGACAACACGATTCTGTCGTTTTAAGCCGCCGGGTTTGTGGTTACTGTTACTGCAGCCCCGGCAAACGAATACACAGCTTTCACCCTGTCAGCGGCCCCAGGACAGGCCCTCACCCAGGCTCTGGGCCTCCCTCCTCCTCAGGCTCTCCAGCTGCCCCACTGTGACGTCCATCCTTGCACCCTGCAGGGATCCCACATCAGATTCTCAGCCCCTCATGGTTCCACATGTCGGGGCCCCACCGCACCCTGGACAATAATTGTCGTGACTCCTGTTTCTGCCCTTATCATGTGCCGGGCTCAGGTAAGGTTTCCTTGCATCCTGCCATTGAATCCTCGCTCGAGAGAAGTGACAACGCTATCACCACTTCCCAGAGGACGCGGGCGTTCAGAGAGGCTAAGGAATGTGCCAGAGTCACTCAGCTGGAATTCACCCTGGGCCTGTCTTAGTTGAAGGTCTGTGCTCATAACGCTGTCCTCCCACATCCCGCCCTCCCTCTCAGAGTCACCATTGCCAACCGGACGGCCTGAGGGCTCCTCACGTTCGTGGTGCCTACAAGAAGCTTAGCAGTCCCCTGCCCCGCACCCCAGCAGCTTCTCCCAACACTTCCTGTGGTGGCCTGGATGGCGTACACCGCAGCCTTGGCTGCCCCTCAGCCTTGCTCGATGCCTCTCGGGGTTCAGGAGAGGCTAGGTCACTTCTCTTTGAGGTCCTAGGCTATTTTAAAAAAATTTTTAAAGTTATTTATTTATTGATTTTTTAAAAAAGTTTTTAAATACAGTAGTATTTATTTTTTTGCTGTACAGTTTCACGGGTTTTATGCCTTTTTTTTCATAACATCACCACAAACAGGATACAGAACAATTTCAACAAAGTTAACCTCTGCAAACCCTAGTCTTGCCTTCTGTTCTGTATTAGTTTCCTGTGGCTGCTATAACAAAGTACCACAAGCTGGGTGGTGTAGAACAACAGAAATGTATTCTCTCACAGTTCTGGAGGCCAGAAGTCTAAAATCAGGATCACTGGGCGGAAATCAAGGTGTTGGCAGGGCCACATGCCTCCTCGGGGAGGCTCTAGGGAGGAAACCACTCCTTGCGTCATCAAGGTTCTGTTTGAAGGCTGCCAGCATTCTTCGGAAGTGGCCGTCTTCACTCACTCCTCAAGGCCAACATTGTCAATCTCTTCCTCTGTTCCATCTTCGTATCACTTTTTTCTCTGTGTGAAACCTCTGGCTGCTTCCTCCCTCTTATAGCATTTAGGGCCCACTTGGACAACCCAGGATCATCACCCCATCTCAAGATCTTTAACTTAATCACTTCTTCAAAATCCTTTTTTGTTAGATGAGTTAGCATTCACAGGTTCCAGGGATTAGAACATAGATACCTTTTGGGGGGATGGGGCCTTGCTTAGCCTGTCACCTTTCTCAGAAGGTCAGATAAATGGAATCATGTAATCTTTTGAGACTGACTTCTTTCATTTGGCATAATGCCTTTGAGATCTATCCAAGATGTGTCCATAGTTCATTATCTTTTATTGAGTAGGAGTATTTCATTGCATGAATGTATCACAGTGTATCCACTTACCAGTTGAAGGACATTTGGGTAATTTCCACTTTGGGTGATTATGAATTGTGCTGCTATAAACATTAATGCACAGCTTTGTGTATGAACATGCGTTTTCATTTCTCTAGAGTAAAAATCAATCTAGAAGTAGGATTGCTAGATTGTGTGGTAAGTGTGCATATAACTGTAAGAAACTGATTCCCACCAGCGGTGTTAGGAGAGCTCCAGTTGTTCCACATCCTTGTCAGCACTTGGTATTATCTGTATTTCTTTAAAATTCCTAACCATTCTAATAGGTATATAATGATATGTCACTGGGGTTTTAATTTTGTATTTCCTTAATGACTACGAATGTTGAACATATTTTCATGTGTATTTGCCAAAGAGATGTATTTGCGATCTACTTATCTTCTTTGGTGAAGTCTGCTCGAGCTTTTTTTTTTTTATGTTGTTTGTTTTCTCACTGTTGTTTTGAGGCTTCTTTCTATTGTAGATACAAGTCCTCTGCTAGATACATGGTTGGCAAATAATTTCTCCCATTCTGTGGCTTGAATTTTCACTCTCTTTACCGTGTCCTCGGCAAAGCAAAAGTTTTAAATTTTGATGCAGTTAAGTTTATCTCCTTTTTCTTTGATGGATCATACTTTTGGTGACATATCTAAAAGTCAAGGTCACAAAGATTTTCTCTGATGCTTTCTCATAAGAGTTTTATTGCTTTACATTTTATATTTAGTTCAACAATCCATTTTAGGTTGATTTTTGTATATGGTGTAAGATACAGGTTGAGGTTCATTTAAAAATATATATGGATATCCAGTTGTCCCAGCACCGCTTGTTGAAAACATTCCACTAAATTTCATTTACACCGTTGTCTAAAAATCGGGTGTACATATTTGTGTGTGTCTGTTTCTGGACTCTGTTTTGCTCCATTGAGCTATATGTCTACTCTTTCCCCAATACTACATTGTCATGATCACTATAAGTTATAGTATGACTTAAAATCAGGTAGGGCAAACCCTTCCATTTTAACATTCTATTTCACAATTGTTTTGGCTATTTCAAAATTGTTCTATGGAAGTTTCTTTACCTTTCCATATAATTTTTGGAATCAGTTCCTTTATATCTACAAAGAATCTCGTTTGTGTGTCTTTGTAACTGTATATTAAAATTCATTTGTAGATAACCTCAAAGTTTACATCGGATACTCTTTTTAATATGAATCCTGGCCCCAAATCCAGCACTTCGTCTCCCTAGAGGCCCCAGGTCACTCTTTGGCCACTCCATGGCAGTCACCAGGCTCTGTTAACTCATTCATCCATTAACTGGCTTGAGTCCACCCCTCATTATCACCATCAAGGGTGTTTGCATAAGAGATTCAGCTCTCTTATGATCTCACCCCTGAGTGGGTGTCATGGGTTTCTACTGACCCCTGCTCGGCCCATGCTGCCTTTTCTGCATCTGGCTGAAATCCTCTTTACGTGGAATCCTTCACTGGCTCCCCTTTGCTTACTGAAGCGAGTCCAGATTCTTGGGCCGGCATTCAAGGTCCCTTCAGTCTGACTGCTCCCCACCTCCCAGCTTTCTCTCTTCCTCTACCCCGTCCCGGGCCACACTGGGAGGAGTCCCCTTCTGTGAGGGCCTCAGAGTTTCCTACTTGGGGGTCCTTGCAGTTGCGGCTGCTTCTGTTTGGCGTGCCACCCCTTCTCTGGCTGTTCATCTCCCGCTGATCGCTATAGCCAACCGGTGTTACTTACTGAGCACTTCCCTGCAGATGCCCCAGCAGGCAGGAGCACAGCCCTGTCCTGCAGGACGTGATGTGTACATAGGTTAGCTGAACTGTTAGTCAATTTATGCTAAATGCCAGCTCTTAAGGACTCAAATTCAGAGAGGAGAAGACAAATACTTTAAGAGATAATCGGAGAGTTTTTTTCAAGGCCTAAGTCAAATTCAACTTCCTCATGAAAGCAGACCTACCTCCCATCAGCCTAGAGAATGGGCGTGTGTGTGTGTGTGTGTGTGTGGTGTGTGTGCACACGCACACACACACGTGTTACAGGTGGGCTGGGCAGGAGGCACCCAGGAAACCCACCTCTAGTTTACGAAAAGAGCTTAGTGAACTCCTTGGTGACCAGTAATGCTTCGTTGTCTGTATAATAGTGAGCTGGTTTAGTAAAGAATTCTTGTTTTGATAATTCAGAGAAAAGAAACTACATCATCTCAGAGTCTGGGAAATTCAGGGGGAGAACAGCAGGCATAGCATATAGGAAAGGCATGCAGGTACCCACTACCTGACTCAGAAAGGGAAAGTGGTTGAAAGAGTTTTAAGAATGAAAATCTAGCCCCACAATGGCCAGTTGTTGCTACAGGAGGTAAAGAGTGGAAAGTAAAGGCATTGAGGTATTTTCTTTATCTTTGAACCCCAATATCTAGACCAGCACTAGGCACTTGGCAGACAAGTATTTGGGGCTCTGCATTGTTCTTGATTTTATTTTAAAAGTGGAATAAAAAATTATTGGTTTTAGAACCCAGAAATATATACGCTCAGGCTTACATACTCGGAAGAAGAGCCATCTGACTGCAGCACCACCACCTTTGGCAACATTGATAAATCACAGGCTAAACTTCCATGAAGACCTAACTTCTTGAAGTTTCTGCCAGTTTCTCTCCTTCTCCCCAAGGTCTCAGCTGGCAGGGTCACCAGTGCTTCTAAGAATGGCCATCACCAAGCAGTTCCTCATGATGCAGTTGAGGCCTTCAAACCATTAAAATGCAAAATGAACAGGGTTAGGTGCTATCATGTAAGCTTCCAGGGCCCTCTTTCATGCCAGGCTCCAAGGATGGGCTTCAGGGGATGGAAGAATCCTCTGAAATTGTTTGTCAAAGTGTGTGAGCATTCGTATACGGGCATTTTTTTCAAGGAGGAGGTTCATATCCTCTGACTAGATTTTCAAAGGGATCTATGATCCCAAAAAGAAAAGAAAATCTCTGCTTTGGGTGACAGGCCAAGCTGACCCTAACAGAAGGGGCTTGTTGTCTAAATAAATGAGACAGAGAAACAAAAGACATAATTGACCTTCTGAACGTAATGAAAGATTGTATTTCTCTCCCTTTTCTCTGCCTCTCTGCTTTTCACAACACCCTCCCTAAACCCCTCCCCTCTGCCCTCCACCTTGGGGAGTAGGGAAGGAATTCACAGGCAGGTAAGTGACCATCTGTCTTTCGCAGGTTTATGGAAGGAAGAAGGAAGCATTTTATAGCCTTCTGGGGAGACAAATTAATCCCAATTAGCTCGAGGCAAAGGAATCAGACTCTTCAAGATAACACCATCTACAAAACAGCCCCCTCCTTCGTCTCCAGATCAGGCGCCCGGGCTCTGTATAGGAAGCTGATAAATGATGTAGCTACGTTTCCCGTTTGGGAAAAGCGCCTGCCTTTATCTCCCTGATTGCTTCTTTATTTGGCAACTCACAGACTTACTGTTTCCCCTGATATAATTGCCTGCCCGCTCCCAGCTCGCGGGGATGTCGCAGGGCCACCTTTCCATTTTCCCCTGGACTTTAACGCTGTGAGCGAGCTCATGGGCTGTTTCCCTTCGCCTTAGGTTCCCGCCCGGACCCAGCGATCGGCTCTTTGGATTTGGCTTGTCCGGTCCTTCGAGAGTCTCACTCACGAGCTCGCCAAGGATATTGGCCTCGTTCCTCCCCGCCCGGTCCTTTCCTCATGTAAACTCGTCTCTTCCTCGGTCTGGGGAAGGGGGATAGTTGGAGGTAAACAGGCTCAGGCCCTGCCCTCACTTTCCTGGTCAGAGCTACTGGTGAGAATCACCAAGGCTCCTACGTGGGCGACGGGCCAAGGAGTCACGGGGACCGAAAGGGCTGCCGCTCTGCCCGCCCTGCCATGTACCCTGGGCTGGGCTGGGCTGGGCTGGGCTGGGCTGGGCTGTGCCCACCGGGAGGAAGGGATGCCTTTTCTTCTTTGCCAAAAGGCCCCGTATGGGCTAGAAGCAGCCCTTCCCCTAGTATATAGTTGTTATTTATGAGAACAGAGGCATATTAATATCCTACACATCCAGTTAGAAGTCTAGACACCCAGGTTTGCTCCTTAATATTTAGCACCTTCTTCTCTCTGAGCCTCAGTTTCCCCTTCTGTATAATGAGGGTGTTGGAGTCAAAGATCTGTGGGAGCCCTTTCACTTCTGACACTCTATTACTTGTCAGATTTAACTGAAGTGATTCCCCTATCTATCCATCCACCCACCCATCCATCCATCATAAGAATATGGGCATCCAGGGGGGACAGATGGGGTTTGCCATTGTAGGAAAGAGATACCACCTGATGAGACCTTTTCCAGCAAAGCATACGCTCATATCTCTGAGGACACATGTCTGCCTTTGACAAAGGTCCTTTCCCTCCCATCTGAAAGTCAAGGTATTTACATGTCGCACTCCAGAGAGCAGCCACCATGTCGTTATAGATGCAATCAATACGCGCGGCCCGCGGCCAGCCATGCAGCGCGGAGACTGGAGGGTGCGTGGGCTCATCCACCCACCACCCCGACATGAAATATCACCGCGGCGTAAAGACTAATGAACTTCTCTCTCACAGCCCCTGACCCCGTGAGGGATGGTGGGTGTTTTTACAATCAAAGCACCTGGAGCCCAAATAGAAGGCAACGGACAATTATAAACACCATTTCAGGCCGACCTTGGGTGCCTGGGGAGGGCACAGAGCCATTGCCAAGCATTCACGCAGCAGGGCGTGGGTGGAGTGCTGAGGCAGGAAGGGGCAGACGGCTATGCTAGCCGAGTCATTTTTCTGGGGCTCCATCCCTGGTCCCCTAGCAGGCTGAGACCTTTTGTTCCTTTGGAACCCAGAACCCCCTTCCTTCATCTGCCTGATTTCTTTTCTCTGTTAGACTCAGGCCCCTGCCAAGGAAGGTCTGCAGTGGCTTGCCGTAAAGATACCTAACAGTCAACTTAAAATGATCTGGAAAGCTCTTTAAAAACCTCACTGCAGGGAGCCATCATTCATTCATCCATTCATTCATTCATTCATTCATTCATTCATTCATCCATTGATCTACTTGCTGAAACAATTCACTCTGCCACACCCAGCACTGTGTTGGATACTCAGTTTGATTCCTATGGTCCTTGTCATTTAGGAGTTTATGAGGAGACTGAGAATCACGCTGTATGTTAAGAAACTGGGGAAACTAGGCATCCTGGTGTATGTAGGGACTTAGGAAGGGCTAAGAGTGCAGAGACCTGGCTGCAGTCCCCATTCTGCTGCTTCTGACTTAGATGGCCTCGGGGCCTCGATTTCCTCAGCTGTAAAGTGAATGGTGGGACTAGGTTTGTGGTTTTTAAACTTCCACGGGCATTAGAATTCTCTAGAGAACTTGTTAAAGCTTCAGGGGTCTGAGAATTCCAGAGATTCTGCTTTCAGATGTCTGCAGAGGCTGAAGCCTGGACTTTAATGATCCCCTGACCCCCACCCCTTGGGGATTCTGATGTCAGGGTCTCTGGACATATTTTGAAAAACTCTGGGCCACTCTAAATAAAGGTAATTTTCTGGAAAAAAATTCAATAGTTCAATGATAGGCAGAGAGTAATCGGATGGAAAATGGAAGAGCCAGGAGAGCTCAGAGGTGGGCTATTTCAGTGTATGGGGTGGGCCAGGATCTGGGGCTCTTGGAGGAGCTGAGGCTCAAACTGTCCTTTCTAAGATGTGTGAGGCTTGGCTATTGCTGTGGTTCGGCCACCAATATCCTGATGAGAGAAGGGAGCTGTGCTTTTTAGCTATTAGTGCCACCTCCAAGAGGAGGTACAGCGAGCAGTTGATAGACGTCTGGAGCTGTTATTCGATGCACCTGTAGAGTCATCTCCACCCATTAGGATGGGACCAGTTTTTTAGAATTTGGAAAAGAAAAGGCATTATATTTTCATAACATTTGAAAACATTTATCAATTACCCAAACTACAGGAACGAAAACCAAAACAGATATGTAGTGGAATAAAGAGTAAGTACAATTATTTCCCCAACTTAACAAAACTCAGGATTGACTTGCTTGGTCAGGTTTAGGTGAAAAGGGAAAGAAAAGAACTTTTAAAATGGTAAGCACAAGTCCATATTCAAAGCATATAACATGTTTCCAAAGTTCCATTCAGTGGCTCAGGCTGGGAATCCAAGAGAAGCCCCTGGATGGTCCTGAGTGTGACACCGAGAGGCAGGTGCGGGCCTGAGGCAGCGGGTGCTGACGCTGAAATGCGGAGGCCAAGAAACTGAAGACGCAGAGAATGGATGTCTGGGACATACCTGAAGGACCTTCATTCCTGGTGAAAGCGTGGGAAACCTCCTCTTGGTCCGGAAGAGCAGAGCCAGTAGGAATCCGAGAGGGACCACAGGTGGAGGCCCCGACAGTGGCCGCAGGTTGGGCCCAGTCACCCAGGGCGGTGACATCCTCTTCCTGGCGGGATCACGCTGGCACTCCTGGGACGGCATCAACTATGCCATCCATCACGGTTGCAGGAGAGAGGCTTCTAGAACTGGGTAGGGGCTGACTGGAAGCCACAGGTTCCCTCTGTGGGCTTGTGGCTGCACAGGGCCTGACCCGCAGACAGTGCCACCCCATGCCTGGCTCAGGGTCCTGCTGTTGCCATCTTGAAATGCTTAACAGTGTTCTCTTTGAACTTGTGTTTCGGCTTCCTGAGCTCAGAATTCCGGGGGGCCCAGGCTGCGTGGGAGCTGAGTGAGGCACGGCGCAAGGTAAGCAGTGGGTTAGCCTGTGACTGAGGGGGCCAGGCCGCTGGCTGCCCGAGGGCCACCCCTTCCATTAGAACCAGAGCTTGCCCCACAGCAGAAAGATGGCAGTGGCATCCTGGGGAACATGAATGACCAAGGAGCTCGGTCACATCCCTCTTTCCTTGTGCTATTCTCCTGTATTGATGCGATAGAAGGAAAGGGAGAGACAGGGTGACTCAGCAGCGCCTTTCCCTTAGCCCTTCCTTGCTCGGCGGTCAGCCCAAGGTGGGGTCTTGGTAGGCTGTGCAGGAATCAAGAAACAAAACCTTAAAAGTTAGTTAGTCTGTGCAGCATTTCCACCTCTCTGGTAAGAACTAAATACACATACACGTATAAACTACTAAGTGGGAATTGTGTCATTTCAGTGATTCTGCATATGAGATAAATGCTCTTATATTTGCATTTAAAAGTGCCATAGAATAATATAAAGAGACGTGGTAAAAATGTATGTTAATAATGAGAAATTTCAATTTTTCTTAGATTGACATTAAATAACAAATTAAAAAACACCATGTCAAAAGGCTCCAGAAGAAAGGAAAAGGGTTATGTATTTTAGTGCTTTTAATGGCATTTTTTTCCTGCTTTTTGACCAAGGAACGGATTTTCATTTTGCACTGTACCCAGCAAATTGTGTAGTTAGTTGGCTCTGGGTGGCCGACACCTTCAGTTCTGGCGGGTGGGCCAGAGGGCAGTCTGGGCTCAGAAGCCCTCTGGGTAGTAGGACTGGATAGCACATCTTCCCGGGGTTACAGTCACTGGGGCTTGAAGCATTAGTGTCTCAGTTTTATTTGTATTAATTTCTGTCCTCAGCTGGCAGCTCGCCTCTTCTCTCCGAAGCGAGTTCTCTCTGTAGCGCCAGCAGGATGCCTGCGGTGACAGGCTTTCTGATCAAAACACGCAGCTTAGGGTTTATTACGGCTCATCCCCCCCACCCCCTGCACCCCATCAGGCGGCCTCCTGTTCGTAAATCCTCTGCGTCTAGGCCTTGCTCCCTCTGTAACCGAGGCTCTGTCTCCCCTGCCCACTGCTCCTGCAGAGCCCTGCCTCCCCGCCCGTCCAGGTCACTGAGACCTGTCCTTCTGCGGCGGGCTGTGCGTCCATTTTCCAGCCGAGCCTTGATGGGAGCTGTGACCTGGGTCAGTGTCCAGCGTCTCTGGGCGCCCAGCTTGTGGCCAGCTGACGCCTCATCACTCTGTTTGGATTGGAAAGGGACTCTGCGTTTTTCAGCCATTCTACTGTTTTCCTTGACTTCTTACCCTCTTGCCCTGCTTCTCAGGCGTTTCAGCAGCCCGACACGATTCTAAAGGAGAGCTGCGCCCATTTTTTGGGAAAAAGAGCTTCTTCTAGAACTTTCTGAGATCTCTGATAGGGTTGGATTCCTTTACCAAGTTCAGCGTTTCATTCATTCCAATCTTCATCATCACATTTTTCGTAACAACTTAAGGCTGGAATTTTGTTTTCGTGAACTTCATAGTGCACAGGCCTGTCTTCACTTTATTTAAATTATCTTTATCAGGGATCCTGTCCCTCTCTGGGAGTTTTATAAAATTAATAGCAAAAGCATGTAACTTTTCCGTAGAGCTCCAGGTTTCCAACAAATTGTTTATATTTTGCTCTTCCTCGGTTCCCCAAATAGCAGGCACATTTCCTGCGCATTTAAGTCATTTCTTCAAGTCACCTGACCATCTCTCTAAGCCCAGATACTTACTGAGCTGCATGGTTTTTGGGGTCTTGATTTCTCTAAAGAATAATCTTTGCTGCTTTGATAGTTTGCTTTTCATTGGATAACCTTTTATTTTGAAAGTTTTACACTGACAGAAAAGTTGAGAGATTAGTGTAATGAATATCCCACATACTGTTCACCAGGATTCACTAACTGTTAACATTTTGTCCTATTTTCTTTCTCTGTGTGATGCATACTTTTCTGCTAAATAATTTGGAAGCAAATCGCGGATGTGACACTCCATCCCTAAGTATTTCAGCACAATTCTCCAACGAATAAGGACCTTTTCTCATCACAGCCACATAATACCACAGTCACATCTCAGAGAAATTAACAAGGGCCCTAAAACCTAAAGCACAACCCAATAAAAATTTCCTTATTTGTCCCAAAACGAATCTGACAACTTTTCGATCATTTTTAAAAATTCTGCTAAGATCATTTCACACTACTGAGCAACATGTAATTCAATCACTTGGGATCTCCCACTCTTTATGAAAGGGAGGGCCCCACCCCAAAGAAACTGGCACAATCAGAGAGTGAGCATACTCATCCCCCCAAAAATTTTCCAGTACCCTTTGTAATCCCTCCCTATGTCCTTTCCCGCCCTCCCCCACCCCATGCACCACTGGTCTGCTTTCTGTCACTTTATTTATTTATTTTTTAAATTGTTTTATTTTGTTAATCTTCTAATGATATTTTTTTCCTTCGATTTTTAGAGAGAGTGGAAGGGAAGGAGGGAGGGAGGGAGGGAGGGAGGGAGGGAGGGAGGGAGGGAGGGAGGGAGGGAGGGAGAAACATCGATGTGAGAGAGACACATAGATTGGTTGCCTCCCGTATGGGCCTCGACTGGGGCCCGGGGTCTGATCTGCAACCCAGTACGTGCGCTTGGCCGGGAATCAAACCCTTCCCTATGCGGGCTGATGCTCTAACCACTGAGCAGCACCAGCCAGGGCTGCTTTCTGTCACTTTAGTTTGTGTTTTCTAAAATTTTATATGAATGGTATCATACAAAATAAACTCTTTTCACTCAGTATAACGATTGAGAGTCACCCTGTTGTCGTATGTATCCGTAGAAGTGCTGAGAGCAGACATCCTTGCCTTGTTCCTGATCTCATGTGGGAATTTTTCTCTTTTCCTCCCACCCCCAACCCCCAGGCTCCTCAGGCAGTTTCCTCGCTGGCTTGCACTTATTAGAACTCAGTTGACCACCCCAAGAGGGCTCTTTGCAGATCTCAGAGCCCCCCGCCCCCCGACTCTCTCTTCTCTCTATATTTTCCCTGACAACTCTAGTCCCCTTAACCTTCAGGTTTTCTAGCTCCTACTGAACTGAGCGATCACCAGGCTCTTACTGGGGTTTTCCTTCTCTGTGTTGTGACCTAAAATCTCTCTAAGCTTTAACCTGGGACAATCGTAGGGCCCGCCTCGTTTATTTCCCTTCTCTCAGGGATCACTGACTGTCATTGGTGACAGCCGATATTTTAAACTTCATTGCTTCAAATCTTTTGTCTGCTTTTTAGTTCTGGGTTTTTTGTTTTTTCAGGAAGAAGGTAAATCCAGCCCCCGTTACTCTACCTGTAGAGAAGTAGAAGTCACAGTTGCATAGACTTTTGATGAATAAACTTTAAGTAAGGAGTGTATTCTGTACTCACAGGAGCTCAGGCAGGAAGTCAGGTTCCAAACCAGCAGGAATTTCCCGTATAACCCAGGCCTGGTGCTAATTAAAGCCTCTCTCTCCCCCTTCTCACGTGGTAGTTTCCTACAAACGGCGTGACTGTGTGATTTCTACTTCTCTTTCCTTCCTTGGGACCGAACTAGATCCAGGGGAGCTCTGGCTCCTGGCTGGGGCACCCACTTTTACTCTTATAAGGAAAGGATTTAGGTTTTACACTGTGAGGCGTGCCCCTCTCCCGGGACAAGCGTGCTTTGCAGACTCAGCTCTGCAGCCCCGACATCCTCTCCTCTTCCTTCCCTTGCTCCTGATCTCTTTCTACATCTTTGGACACTCTTTCCATCTTTAGAGTTTTGACTTTCTTATAGTTTCAGCATAGATAGGGTTTGAATCTCCGTTTCTTGTTCTCCTAGTTTCTTTCAGGTGACTTCCAGGAGATCAGGAGAACACCAGCCTGAGGCTATCACCTTCAGACCAGAAGTCAGGGACCACGCAGTTGCCGTGGTTGTCTTGAGTGTATTTTTTGCATCTTCTCCCAAGCCAGACACAGTCTCTTATGCCTAGTAGGTAGTCAATAAATGCTTGAAGAATGACTATCAAATAGATACAGCATTCCGCCTCATAACTTGGGTTGCATATTGAAGTAGACTGTTGGTCCTCTCCACCTGAAGTGTCCCAGAATGCGTGGACATCTTTCCCCCATTGAGCCTGGAGCTTCCCCAAGCACGGATAGAGCAGAGGAAAGTCTAAGAACATGAGGCTGTCTGAAGTCTGTCTTCTAAGAATGTGAGCTTCGTGTTGGACAAACCTGAGTTTGAAACTCAGCTATAATATTCACTACTTGTTGGACCTTGTGTTCATTGGGGCTTTCCAGAAAAACTGAACTAACAGACTGGAGATAGATATAGATAGAAAGATAGATAGATGATAGATAGATAGATAGATGATAGATAGATAGATAGATAGATAGATAGATAGATAGATAGATAGATGATAGATAGATAGATGATAAATAGGTAGATATAGAGGTACTATCTATCTACTTATTTATCTAGCTAACTCTGTCTTTCCTCTATCTGTATCTATATCTATCTATCTAAAGAGAGATTTTAAGGAATTGACTCACATGATTGTGGGGGTTGGCAAGTCCAAAATCTTCAAGGCTGGAAATTATGGCAAGAATTGATGTTTTAGTCTTGAGTCTGAAGGCAATTCAGAGGCAGAATTCCTTCTTCCTGTTGGGTGGGTGGGGAAATAGACCTCAGTCCTTTCTCTTAGGCCTTCAACTGATTGAATGAGGCCCAACCACATTATGGACAAATACTACTGATTTTATTCAAATACTACTGATTTAATCACATCTAGAAAAAAAATACCTTCACAGCAACATCTAGACTGGTGTTTGACGAAACAACTGGGCACCATAGCATAGCCAAATTGATAGATAAAATTAACCATCACAGACCTTGAGTAATGTATTCAATCTCACTGATCCTGAGTTTTCTTATCTTTAAAATGGGACTATTATTATACCTTCCTTACAGAATTGTTGTGAAAATCAAATAAGTATGTAAACCACTTAACATAACATCTAGCAAATCATAGGTACTTATTAAATAAATGAAAGCTACTCTTGTTTTTTCTAGAAGACACGTCTGATATGGTCTCCTGGAATCCAGTCCACTCTCTTCCATGTTCTCCCTTCTTCTGTCTGTATTAAGGGCTAGAAGTTTCAAATTCTACTTTGCTAGGCTCCCTTGCAGCTAGAGAGTTTAGGCTGAGGTAAACTTAGGCAAGAGTTGGAAAAAGAAAGTAAGCAAGATTGGGCAGATGTGCTTGCAGCTGTCAAAGGCCAAGTTCTAGTTACTGGTCACCAGCTTCTTGGGTTCACATTCTGGTAACAGTAGTGGTTGCAACAGTAGTTTCCTGACCTCTGGCCTGCAGCTGTGGATGTATGACCAATGGCCTTCTAGTGGCCCCTGATTGCTTATATTAAGTCTAATTGTGTTGGGCCTGAAATACCTAGTGTGGTTCTTGTTTTCTATGTTGAATCTTGACTGCCTCAGAAGACTTTACTGCAGGTGGCTTCATGATGTGCTCCCCTCTGCATCCTGGAGGGTCTACTGGATGGCTGGCACTCTACCCACCAGGTCCAGGAAGGCTCCCTGGGCCTCTCTGTCAGAGAGGGACATGGCCCATGATTAGAGCTCTCATAATGACGCAAGAAACAGCGGATGCATCAGCAACAGCCAGTCCAACACAGGGCATTTTACTAATTGCACTGGTACTCTTGCTTTGGATTAAGAATTCAGTGTAGAACAGACTGTTCCGTTAACTGGAATCTTCCATTAACACGGTGTCGCTCAGCTCAGGGCTGGGCGTCTGTCTCTCAGCAGACAGATTTTATTGCATTGTAATATCTAGAGCTATAAACATTTGGGTACATTTAAAGGACCATCTCCTTAAAAAAAATAAAATTTTCCAAACGAGGACAGAGACCACAAACCCTTCATTATGGGGTAGCAAAAGTGGCCTCTTACCCACCCGTGCCCCACACCCCACTGCAGCCCAGTTTCGGGAGGGTAATAGGAAAGAGAAATTTATGCAACAAAACCTGGCACGCTGGGTGAGAACCACAGACACACGGGTGGGCTGGGGGTGCTGACTTCCTAATGAGCCCAAAGTTGAGGGTTGAGAAAACAGAGAGAGACAGATGGGCCAGGAAACATGAGACAGACAGGCTGGGACTGCTGAGGGCAGAAATGGCTTACAGAGGGGAAACATTTCCTTAAGATGTCTAATAAAAATAACTTCTACTTTTATCAATTGCCTACTGTATACATTTCACATATGATCCTATTTAATCTTCATAATCTTATGAGATGGAATTATTAATCCCATTTCACTTATGAGAAAACCAAAGTTTAGAAAGATTAAGAGACTTCCTCCAGGCTCCCAGACGCATAATTCAGATCTGAACCCAGAGCTGGCTACACTATTGGCTCCAAGGATGAGCAGAGGTGTTACACCAAAGAGGGGGATCAAAATCAATTTGGAAAATAACAAGTTTTTAAAATTCTGGGTTAATCAAAGCAAAATAGATTGAATGTTTTGTCTCTTTGCTTTTGCTGCAAGACTTCTCAGAACCTTTAATATGCTATCAGATGGAGAGATAGAACCGTTGAGAGATGGCCTGGGAGAAGAATAATCTTTTTCTCATACAGCATTCATAGGTAGCAAGATATAATTGCATTATCTTAAAAAGTAGTCTAGATCCCACCCCAAGCAGAACGGCAAGCAATTGAAATGGAGAGAAATGTGCGTGTCCAGCAGTAGACAGCTTTTTAGTGCGGGCAAGAATAAATATGTACACACAGTGAATGAACCACAAATTGGGGAAAGAAATCTCAATTAAAGTAGTCATAATTAGGTGAGTTATGCCAAAGGGCTGGTAATTGGTGTTTATTTTTATTTTCTGTCCTTATGATGGAAACATTTGCTGTTTTTTTATACTGCTGCAGACAGAGCTGGCTACCTAATTTGCAGGGCCTCATGCAAAATGAGAATGCAGGACTTCTTGTTCCAAAAGCAGGAGAAAAGTGTCGTGAAGTACAAAAATAGAGACTTTTTCCCTTTCTTCTGCAGTCCTCAACCAGTCACGGTGTTTTTTATTTGCTATTCAAAAGTTTTCAAAATAAAAAAAAATTAAAGTTTTAAGTCATTAGCACAAATTTTACTGTTATTCTCTATATTTTGCAATGCCGATTTTAAACGCAGACTATAAAACCAAGCGCAGGGCCCTCCTGGGCACAGGACTCTGAGCAGGTCGCATGCCTGGGAAGCCAGCCCAGCCCGGCTGCAGAACAGGAAGAAACACGACTTTTGTTTTACAGTTTTCAAGCAGCTGATTTTGTGCACGTTGCACAGAACTCTCAGGTTTCTGACATTTACAGTGTTTTCCCACGGGAGGTTTGGCACATCTCTGACCGACAGAGTCCGCCTTTGACAGACGATAATGACTGCTTCATTTGAGAGAGACAGAGAGGAGTCAGCAAGAAAAATGTTCCCCTTGCACCTCTCGAAGCTGTGAATGTCACTGCTCATTGTTGGGAAGTGTTCCAGGGCCAGGCTGATAAGCCAACCGAGCAACCCCAGGTGAAGGCGTTTCATAAACACGCTTGAAACCTGCCTGGCAGCTTCAGGGCTGAATGGGCTGCAGAGGCCAGTGGCTGAAGGAGGGGGAGAGAGGGAGCCAAAAAATACTGCATGCTTCAAACTGGAAGGGCGGGGGCCCCCCCCCCCCGCAGCACTGGGGAGAGCCCGCTGCTTCCCAGGGGCTGGGGGAGTGAGGCTGCTTGTCTGCCTCCCTCCCCATCTTCCCTTGCCACGTGGGACCCGGTTCACACATGTCCATGCCTACACCTTACAGACAACTAACGCTCCCACCCACTGGTGCCTCGTCTTTGCCTGTTCATAAAGCTAGCAACAACTTTATGAGACTATCTCTCCCATTTTCCTGGTGAATAAACTGAGACTTCAAAGAATAATGTGACTGGAGGAGGTCACCCAGCCAGAGAGGCCTCCCTGAGCCTGGAGGCCAGGCCTGGCTGGCTCCACAGAGCAGCCTCGCCCTCGATGTTCCCGGCCTCTGGGTACCATCCTGAGTCCTGCTGTCTGACGTCAGGGACTGGCTCACTGCATTGTCACAGCATTGGCTTCAGGTCTGTCTGCTGGTCTCACAGGAGTTCAGGATTTTACTAAATAACCAATGTACACTCATACACACATGCACACACGTATAAATGCAGTGCATGGTCTACAGAGAAATCCTTAGAACCTGAGCGCAGCCCTTTGAATATCTTTACGGTAGCAAATCTTTACCTCTGAAAGGGTATTTGATTTTTGAAATGAAATCATTCGGAGCCTGATATTGTGATTTATAATAAGAAATATATGTTTGGTCTTCTTCCCCAGGCCCTGGCACAGGGCTTCTAAAACACTTGGAAATTCCTAAGTGATAAGAGCACCGGAAACATCTTTTGTTCTAATGAGGTGACTCTGGGTGGGCTCTTGGGTGGCTCCTGATGGGGGCCGGTCACCAGAAAGTCCAGGCTATGAACAGAAGCTTGGAATTTTCAGCCCCTCCACTCCACCCCCCAACGCCTCTAGAGAGGGGAGAGCAGAGCGAATGGAGTTAATAATAGACAGTGTCTACATGAGGAGGCCCCCAAGAAATCCCAATAGTATGGGGTTTGGAGAGGTCCCAAGTAGATGAACACATCGCACACCAGGAGAGTGACGCATCCCAGAGCCCCAGGACAGGAGCTGATGTGCGCAGGACCCTCCCAGGCCCCGCTCTCCCCCCGCCCCCGTGCATCTCTTCATCTGGCTGTACAACTGTATCCTTTATCACACCTTTCAACAGACTGGCAAACATGAGGAGTGTCTCCTTGAGTTTTGAGAACTGTTCTAGCAAATTAACCGAACCTAAGGAGGAGATCGTGGACACCTCAGATTTGTAGCGCTTGGAAGGAATTGTGGGTAACTTGCGATTGGCATCTGAAGTGGGAGAGAGTTTGTGGGACTGCACCCTTAAACTGTGGGATATGACACTACGTCCAGGTAGATAGTGTCAGAATTGCGTTAAATTGTAGGACGTTCGGTTGGTGTCGCAGGTCATTGCTCAGTGTGGGCGGACACCACACATTTGGTGACCACAAGTGGTGGGCAGCCCTGGAGGTGGGCAGCCCTGCGGCCAAGTAGAGAAGAAAGACCCAAGAGGAGAAAGACTCAGGTTTTTCCAATATAGAGCCTGACAGTTTAGAGGGCTGTGAATTTACTCCGTGGATTAAGAGGTAACGTGGGTGATCAGGGGCAGGTGTGCATATTTGGATGTATTAATGTATTTTACTGCCTGCCCTGAGCCAAGCATCCGCCAGCTGCTGCTGTCCTACTCCTCAGCTCGTCGATGGCCATACTCCAAGGTGGATTCTACCATCCCCACTTTCCAGGGGAGGAAACCAAGGCCAAAAAGCGAAAATCACAACCCTCTGCAGGTAGTGGCAGAACTGGTGCTGGAATCTAATTTGCCTTAAGGGAATGAGAGCTTTCTTTTTGGTCAAAAACAAACAGAAAGAAAGAAGAAACACACGGCGATAAAGCAATGAGGCGCTTTTCTAATTTGGTTTCGAGAACTGGCTCTGCAGATAATTTTAAACCAATGAATCTGAAAGTGTTTTGAGAAATGGCAGCACCTTTATCATGCGAGTCAAGTTCCCAAGGAGACAAGTACGATAAAAACAAACACCCATTTGGCTGCCTGTGCCTTATATTTGTTTCAAGTCAGACACTTTCCTTGTCACCTTAGCTACAGTTCTCTAGAAGCCAGCACCTGGGCACCGGGCAAGCCCCGGGGACCTTGCTTAGCACCCTCAATGCAGGGAGGCGAAACTCAGCACCAGAGACAGGGAGTAACCCGCTCAAATTCACACAGTGAATCTGCCAGACCCTTGACAAAAACCCAGGCGTGTGACGATGCAGGGCTGGTTCCCGCCGCGCACAGGCCCTCCCCACCGCTCATCAGCACCTTCCTCACAACAGTGAACATTTTGAAAGAAAACTTTCTCCACCGGACACTTGGAAGCGCATTATCTTATTAAGTCTTCAAGGAAGCCCATCATTCCCATTTCACAGATAATAAAACCAAGTCCCGGAGAAATGAAACAATAGGGCCAAGTCACAGAGCTAGGAAATCGAGGCCTGGGGGTTTGGACCCAGGTCTGCTCACCTCCAAGGCAGGCCCCACATGTTTAACAACACCCAACACCCTTCCTTTGCCTGAGCTTCTCTGTCTTCCTCTTGTGTCCCTTAGGGGCCCAGGAGAAGGCACAGCACATTCCACTTAAATCCCCCCTCCCTCCGGCCGGCCCCTCCCCGCTTTCCGTGTTTATCAACACAAATAGCCTGACCTCCTCGCACGTTTGTTTTGCTGGAGGCCGGCCTCATTCCCTGGGAACCCTGAGGAACAATGAACTGTCGCCCATCAGTCCATCCGGGACTGCTTCCTCAGCTTCCCCTGTTCACCCCAGCCGGGCACAGGCCCCCAGGCCCCTCCGGCTAGTCCTCCAAGTGCGTCAATCACTTGTTTACTTGCTTTTCCTGCCTGGCCCGGGGTTCCGCTGGCTATTTCTTCTCTCTGGAAGTTCCCCTGAGGTGAGCTTTGATCTTCAGAGAGGAAGGGACAACGGGAAGACGAGAGATGCTAGAAGTCCTAGCATCTGACTCACCCCTTGTAGGAAAAAAAAAAAGGCCCTCTTAGAGCCACGGAGGATGCTGCTGGGACCCGTGCATCCTGCCTGGACAGTCTTCCTTTTCTCTGGGACAGAACTGGGAAGGAATAGAAATTCCACCAGCCAGAAGCAAGTGCCCCCCAGGCCTTTCTACCCTTGGCCAGCAGCAGACGCACTGAATAAGACATCGTACAAATTTTCCACAAAAAGCCACGGCTGCAGACCGCCCCTGGGGGGGTGGTGTGTTTTTAGATGCATATCTTCCCCTGGACAAGGCTGCGTGTGAAAACAACCTACAACCTAGGGCGCAGTCTCATTTGACAGCTGACGCGGGAATGTCTCTGGAATACTGCCCGGAATAGCACCCGATTCAAGAGCTACCTATTTGGGGTTTTAAGGGCTTTTGGGTCCTCAAAGTCCATATTAACACGAAAATGTAACCCTGGGCAGGGACACCTAAATATTAAAATAAAGTATCAGTCAGGGCCCAGCAGGAAATGATAGAGACACTCAAAAGTGTTTTTAATGGAAGAAAATTTAATATAGACTACTTATAGGGGTGTGGGGGGATTAAGGGAACTGGGAACAGTGAGGCGGGGAAGGAGGGGGTAAGAAATACCCTTGACCTTTCTCTCCTCCCTGCCTTTTACTCTCCCAACAGTGCCTCCCATTGACAAAACCCAGCTAACAGCCAAAGAAGAAAGAAGCCCGGACGGCCTGGCCCACAGAAGCCAGCCTCTGGGGCGCAGAGCAAGGTGGCCAGGGCAGAGGATGGGTCAGGAGGGGCAGGGGAGAGCACGCGGCCACCGGTCCTCTCACCAGCAGCTGAGGGGGTGGCCCTGGGCTGCTTGTCCACGCAGCTTGTCTCCGTCACGGCATCCAGGTTATGACAACAGGATTCTAAGAGTGTGAAACCAGTTTATTAGACTGGCCTGAAAACCTCAGCGTTCCACCCAGTTTTTGCGAGATTAATTCACAGAGACTGAATCGAGCGTTTGGAATATATTATGCGGGCGGCTGCAAGGGGTTCAAGCCCCAAACAGTCTCTGCAGAGAGACTATGAAGGCAAAACCCACATTCTGTTTGGCTGAGGGAGCAGGTGGGGGGCTATCGAAGGGGCAGACGGAAGCTAAGAGGAGCCTTCATTAACTTTCTTGGTTAACTATTCCCTGGAATTGACTCCCTGGAATTTTTATGGGCGGAAACCTTTTACAGAGTTTACAAAGAGCCAGGAGAAGGGGAAGAGGTCATTGTTTACCAAATTTTGTTGCTTCTGCTTATCTTCAAAGTAGCAGTTGTCAAGGCTGAAATGGGGCGCTCGACTTCATTAGCACTGAGCTGCTGGCTGGGTATTTTTGTTGCTAGTCCTGCTGCCTCTTGATTAGGGCTCTGAGAGAGGGAGAACCTCATGGTCCTTTTCAGATTTCCTGCAGTTTATGGCCCGGAGAGCTCCTATGAACACATGATTTCATTACTTCGCAGGGTGGCTTTGCTTGGTATGTAAATTTTGCTGTGAAGTGTATTATAGGTATAGAAGAGTATTTTAAATATATGTAAAGTTGAAAATACATTTAACACCTCTGAGCTTATCATAACAATTAAGAACTAGAACATTAACCGGGACCATAGACGCCCTCCTAGTGCTCCTCTGTACATAAAACCTCCAGCCTCCTCCCCAGAGGCACCCTTGGCTTGAACTTTGTGGGCATCATTGTCCCGATCTTCTTTACAGTTTCACCAGCTGGGTGTGCGTTACTAAGCAATGTGTATTGAGTGGAAGCACAAATCCAGCTGAGAGTGAGAGGGCGATGTTCTCCTATTTGATGAAAGTGTCCAGGAGAGAAATAAGCTAAACAGAGTCTCTGGATCAGTTTCCGTTTCCCCAGGAGTTTACAAGAGTCCCTTCTGGGGAAGTAGGTGAACAAGGTCATGAGTTGGGAAACACAGGGCTGACCAGAGTTGGGCATCTGGTAGGGTCATAGTGGGAGCCAAGCACTGGGCATCCAAAAGAAATATGGTCCAGAGTGTGGACTGACCTGGAGTTTCTGTTTTATCAACAGCCTACCTTCAGCTTCTGAAGTAGATCAAAGCAGAGCATTCTGTGGAGTGAAATGAGCAACCTCATCTGATCCATTAAATAGATCAAAGCAACAGCCTCATCAGAAATGATTAAGGCAAGTCAAGAAGAGATCATATCAGCCAGCCTCACCCAGGAATTCTGTCTTCAGGTACCCCCCCCCCCAGGAAGAATCAATAACAGTGGGGATCTTGGTGATGACAGTTCTTAACATATCTACCTTTTGAAGCACTCTGCTCTCATCTGAGCTGGTTGTACTCTATGCCTAGTACACAGCTGCCAATCTGAGACCACCATGTACCATCCTCTTGGGTATTTCTTTGATCTCTCTCCAGTGTTGGCGCTCAGGTGTCCTATATTCAATGTCTTTCTCTGTCTTGGCTTACTACCTCTCTCTCTCCATCTCTCCCTCTCTCTATCTTTATAAAGCATATACTCCAGTAATTCCCTGAGGAAGGGTGCATGGGAACAGAAATTTTTAATGACTGTACAGGCCTAGAGATATTTTTATTCTATAGTATTTGATTTATAGTTGAGCTGGGTATAGAATTCCAGGTGGAAGTTAATTTCTTTGCCAGTATTTTGAGGACATTTCTCCACTGTCTTCTTGTCTCAGATATTACTGTTGAGGAATCTAAAGTCTTTCTGATTCCAGGCCCTTGGAATGTATATATTCCATAAATATATATGTATATATTATATGTTCATATGTGTGTGTGTGTGTGTGTATCCCTCTTCTGGTAGTTTGTAGATTTTTTTCTTTGTCTCCACTGACCTGAAATTTCACAATGGTATATGTGCCTTGTGACTTTCTTTCTTTCATTCATTAGGCTGGGTACTTGGTGGGTCCTTTTGATCTACTCTGGGAAATGTCTTGCATTATTTCTAAGAATTCCTTATGCTTCCCTATTTTCTCTGTTGTCTCTCTTTAGAACTACCATTACTCTAATGTTGGACATTTATGATGGTCCTCTCTTATTCTGTTTTCTTCTATTTTCCTTCTATGTATGTTTTGCTCTCTTCTCAGGAGGATAGGAGTAAGATGAAGTTCCCTCAATATTATCTTCCTATCCAGTTAGAATTTTTCACTTCTTTTACCAGGTTTCTCATTTTCAAGAGCTTGTTAATGTTCCTTGGATTTAAAAAAATAGCATCCTGTTCTCGTTTCATGGAAGTTCTTCTTTTATTTTTCAAAGTATGTTAGTCACAAAATTTATTGGGGAAATTTTTTTCCTGCAGTTTTTGTGTCTTCCAAAATACCTTGCTCTTGTTTTTGATCTATGTCTCCCATAATACAGCCTTGCCTTAAATGTAAAACTTGGCTATATGCTTGTGATAATAAATGAGAAGTTTAAAAAAACTAACTGGAAGTTCTGAGCAGAGTGTGGGTCCTGACAACTTTGAGATTAGGCTCACGGGAGGGAAACCTGGCTCAGCTATTTGTTAGGAGAACACTGAATAAAGGCATTTATTTTTCAGATACCCAGATAATGACTGTCTAGTATCTTGCCATGGGGGTAAGAGTCTAGATGCTAATGCATAGGGAACCAACTGTGGGAATAACATAAACATATTCAGAGTTAGTCCTATCTCAAAGCTCTGTTTCTAATGAAGTCCTCAAGTGGGAAGGCCACTGCCAGTCCACAGCTACAAAACCTGTTGTCACCTTGTTTCACACACCAGGCTTGGCCTTGCTGAGTGTCCAAGGGGTGGGGTGGGAGATAATAAATAAGCATTTGCTGAGTGTTTCTCTTACTTAAGGAACACAGTAGTAGATGCATGTAATTGAGCCCATTTATTACCCACAAGAGGCCTACATGGCAGGCCCTGAGAAATTATTGAAGATTTAAATTTTTATTTCACAGTAAATAATGAATGACCAGTGAAGACTAAATTAACTGACCCAAGGTCAGACAGTTATTAAGCGGCAGAGTTAGGATTCATACCCCAATCCTTTGATTCCAAAGCTCTTTATTATTATTTTATTTAAAAATGTTTTTCTGAGTAAAGAGACACATTCTGTTATAGTTATCTTAAAGAAATATATAAAATTCCAAATCCATGTTATAAAAACATATAAGGCCACCCCAAAACTGTAATATTCATAGGGACACACCATAATATATAATAATAATTTATCATTTATTTGACTGTCTCCTAATTTGAATCCTTTAGGTTGATAAATTTATTCTCTTTCTACTACGTGGCATCAGCCAAAGGCAGCAGGCCTGGCCAGGAGTCAGGGTCAGAAAGGAGCAAGGTTCTAGGCAAGTCCCTAGGTAAAGAGCTGCTGAGTAAAGGCAGTTCAGATGGATTTGGTTCAGTACCCTGGAGAGCGCCACAGAGACCTATTCTACTGGGGTCTGGGCCCAACTATGGCTGGGAGTTCTTAAGGGTCCTGAACTGCTTCCCCAGACGGGAATGTTAAAGTAGACAATACACAGCTGGGATTGGAGGTCTCTCTGTCCTTGAGGGGTTCACCCTCAGTTCAAAGAGCTTCGTGGGAGTAGGTTATTTTTCTCACCACTATGCCTTCTCTGATCCTGGAAATGCCTGGCTAATTTCTGTTCATCATTTACTGTTCCATTTTATCATTAATTTCTTCAAAAGACTTTCTGGGCTCCCTCTACCTACTTCCTCAAAAGCTTTCCCACTTTCTTTTTCCTGCATTTCTTTTGGTCTTTATACATATTGGACTAGATTATAATTTTCTGTTTGTATGTTTTTCTAACTTGACTATGAGTTCTTTGTGGGCAGGGACAGATTCCCAGTTGTCTTTGGTCTTAATAAGTACTCAATAAATAATGTTAAATATTTAATAAATGAGTGTATTTTCTGTAGGCAATGGAGAGCTATTGAAAGTGGTTTTCAACTAGGGACAATTTTTGCCCCCAGAAGGTATTTGGCAGTGTCTGGAAATATTTTTGTTTTTGTTAACAGTGGGAAGGGCATATAGTAGGTAGAAACCATGGATGTTTCTCAACATCTTACTATGTACAGAACAACCCCCACAACAAAGAATTATCTGGCCCAAAGTGTTACTTGAGCTGAGGTTGGGAAACCCTGTTTTAGAGTAATTAAATGGGTTTAATCAAACTCTTCTTTAATCAATTTAAGAGTCTTCAGAGAGCAGTGAATTCAACTGGCTCATTTTACAAATGTGAAAACTGAGCTAGCTGGTTGTAGGGCCAGGGCAAAAACTTGTACTATGACACCCTTTCCACACAGTTGCTCTTAGCTAACATTATTTTTATCCACCCAGTATTCTGAGTGGTATAGGAATGGCATGGTTTTCTTAATATCCATTATCCTGGGTTCACCAATTAGGTTAGGAGAATGAGATTAGTGAACAAAATGTATTTATTTATAGGTAATGTATACCCACTTTGAATGATTGTAACGTCAGTGTTTATTAACATACAGTTCATTTTCAAAATTTAAAAGAATCTACAGAAATGAATAATTTTTCTGTCAATACCTGTTTTCAAACTGATGACCATTCTGGTGCAGGCACCACTGATAACGTGAAGCAATGGAATCGCAAACATCAGGAATCATTTTGTTTGGTATTTGTGTGCCTTCATCAACTGTTGCTGGTTTTGAACTTTATCTTTTATGTATCCCCATAAAAAAGTCTAGTGGATAAATTTTCTTTGTTCAAAGCTTAGTCTGGCTTCACCCTTTATTTCAAATCAGTTAAACCTGAAAAAGAGTGAAAATTAAGTGAGTTATCAGCTGTTAAAGCGTGTATACAAGTTTTTGAGACACCCTGTATGTTTGTATGTATGTATTTACTTATTAATATAGTTGATATTTTTTAAAAGAATAGTTTATTGACTTCTAGAGAGAGAAGAATAGAGAGAGAAACATGGATGTGAGAGTGCAACATCAATGGGCTGCCTCCTGCACACCCCACCCCGGGGATTGAGCCTACAACCCGGGCATGCACCCGTGACCAGGAATGCAACCTCCTGGCACACGGGGCAATGCCCAAGCAACTGAGCCACATTGTCCAGGGAGAGAAAAAACTCTGAAGTCACAAAATGGGGACAGCCAGCCTCCTCCCACCCCACCCTTGCATTGGCCTCTTTTTTTCTGGAAATATATGTTATAAATCTAGGGCTGAATGAGACGAAAGAGTCCTCTCAAAGGCTCATTTCTGAACAATTCCCAGTCTGCTCCGGGAAATGAGAGATTAGCCTGTGGAAGAGTGAATTAATTTTAAACCACTCCGCATTAGAGCCAATTAAAGCCCTGGAGGGCCCAGCCTGTCTCAGGAGAATTCACTCTAATTGCTACAGACCAAGGGGATCCAGTATGATTTTCCTCCCATCAGCAATAAGAGCATTTAGGAAGACCAAGTCAATCTCCAAGGGTTCAAGTGCCTCGGATTTAGAACGTTCCTGATCTCAACGAGGGCCCTGACCATCCCTCTCCTGAACCAAAGCTGCCATTTTCCCAGCAGTAATCACATGTCTGGACTTGGCCCATTCAGCTCAGTTGACTTCGAGAAGCCAAGTGGTTCAGGCACAATACACAGTGAGTCAGCAGAGGAAGAAAATGTAGGGGAAAAAGAATCTGTGTGGCATCCTGAATAGAAGTGCCTTCCAATAAATTTGGTGGATTGTCTTCGAGGGAATTAGTTGAATATGTTAAGCATTTATCGTGTATCATAAGTGTCTGGCACGCATGTGATTAGCCGAAAATGATATTTGTGGGTCCACTCAGCTCTGAAAGGGATGCAGAGGGGAAGCTGGTCTGTGCAGAATCTCAACTTTCTTTGCTGAAGTTTGCCTTGGAGCATCAAAAGCTGTGCACGTAGTGGCTGCTAGCGGCCTGAGAATGGGACGGGCAGGGCCAGGGGTGGCAAAGGGTGATTAGGCAGCAAGGAAATGCTGTCTCTCCACCTCTGTTCCTTGCACAGCCCCCCAGACTACCCCCCACACCATGGGGAGAAGTAGTGTAGCCACTCAGAGTGTGAGCTTAAGTAGGCTTAGGTTCGAATCCCAGTTCTGCTCATTTACTGAGCCTTCACCTATAAATTGGGACTAATACTGCCAATAGCCCCAGCTTGTCAAAGGGGTTTACGTGAAATGATGTATATAAAGCACATGGCTCACGAAGGCGCTAACTAATGTTCTGCTCTCATTGGGCTCATTCTCTGCCTGGACAATTTTCTAAAGGCAGAAAGCTTGGTCCAGGGTATTAGTGAGATGGGAATCATGGGATATGGATGGTGAAATGTAAAAAAAAAAAAAAATCTTACTTAAGTTTTGAGGTCTAATGATTTTCCGATAACTCTTTACAAGATGCAAAATGGTTGGGTTTGTGGTTAACCAAACTTTTTAATTGCTCAGCTCTGTACTTAAGTTTCTGGAGAATAGGCTTGTCACTGAGCAGGCTTGGAGAAGGTCCAAAACTTCTTGGACGTTGCAGTCACCCAGGGCTTAGAGTTCAGAGAAAGCATCAAGCAAGAACCGTCCTACCATGGGTCCAAACAGAGAAAAATGCTTCAACCGTGAAAGAAAAAGGAGTCCAGTTGGTGAATCTGCAGTTGGAGCAAATACAGGGTGGTGATAGGTCTCCTAACTGCAAGGTGCCCACACCTAGCTCTCCATCAGCATCCCTGGGAGAATTTTACAAAAATATATAAATTCCTGAGCCTTACTCTGGAGATTCAAGGGTCATGGAGGGGCTCAGGACCCATTTTTCTTCCCTTTATTAAAGTGCCAAGGTGCTTCTGATGATCAGTCAGATTTGGAAATAGCTCAAAAGGTGGATGGCTCAGGCCCGTGGGCTCCTGCTTTAAAAGTGATTCATTGAGTATTAGTTTCTCTACTTGATTTCCCTTTGTAAAGATCTGGCCTATATCTCTCCAAAATGCTACAAGATTTAGGATAGTCTTAAGAGACTCTTGGACCTGATTCCCATTTCAGAGGTAGTGATTTTGGAGTATGTGGCTGAGAAATGACACCATCTAAAAGTGGTGGTCATGTCTTGGCCGGTGTTGCTCAGTGGTTGAGCATCAACCTATGAACCAGGAGGTCATGGCTTGATTCCAGGTCAGGGCATATACCCGAGTTTCAGGCTCAATCCCCAGCAGGGGGTGTGCAAGAGGCAGCCCATCAATGACTTTCATCATTGATGTTTCTCTCTCTCCCTCCCCCTTCCTCTCACTGAAATCAATAAAAACCATATTTTAAAATAAATAAATAAATAAATAAATAAATAGGTGCTAGAGTTTATTAAAATGCTTTTTCTGCATCTATTGTTATGATGGTGTGATTTTTATCTTTCATTTTGTTTGTGTGATGTATCACGTTTATTGACTTGCGAATATTGTACCAACTTTGCATCCCTGGAATAAATCCCACTTAATCCTGGTATATGATCTTTTTACTGTATTGCTGAATCGGTTTGCTAATATTTTGTTGAGGGTTTTAGCATCTATGTTCATCAGGGATATTGGCCTGTAATTTTCTTTCTTTGTAGTTAATGCTGGCCTTATTAAATGAGCTTGAGGGTCTTCCCTCCTCTTGAATGTTTTGGAATAGTTTGGGAAGGATAAGTGTTAGTACCTCTTTGAGTGTTCAGTAAAATTTACCTGTGAAGCCATCCAATCCAGAACTTTTGTTTGTTAGGAGTTTTTTATTACTGATTCAATTTCATGAGTTGTAATTGGTCTATTCAGATTTTATGATTCTGATTCAGTTTTGGAAAATTGTATGTTTCTGGGAATTTATCCATTTCTTCCAGGTTGTCCAATTTGTTGGCATATAGTTGTTTGTAATATTTTCTTACAATCCTTTGTATTTCTGTGGAGTCAGTTATTACTTCTCCTCTTTCATTTCTGATTTTATTTATGTTGGATCCTCTCTCTTTTTTTCTTGATGAATCTGGTTAAAGGTTTGTTAATCTTGTTTATCTTTTCAAAGAACCAGCTCTTGGTTTCATTGATCTTTTGTGCTTTTTTTTAAATAAACTCTATTTCACTTATTTTTGCTCTGATCTTTATTATTTCCTTTCTTAAACTCACTTTTGGGCTTTGTTGTTCTTTTTCTGGTTCCTTTAAGTGCAAAGTAAGATTGTTTATTTGAGACTTTTCTTGTTTCTTGAGGTAGACCTGCAATATTATTAATTTTCCTCTTAGGATGGCTTTCACTGTGTCCCATGGATTTGGGGTTGTTGTGTTCTCATTTGCATTTATTCCAAGGAAATATTTTTATTTCTTTCTTGATCTCATTGTTAACCCATTCATGTTTAGTAACATGTTATTTAGCTTCCATATCTTTGTGTGTTTTTCCATGTGTGTTTTTTTTCCTTGTAACTGATTTCTAGTCTCATACCATTATGGTCAGAGAAGATGCTTGATATGATTTCAACTTTCTTAACTCTATATTTGGTAAATTGCTTGCCTCCATTTCATTTAGCTCTTTTTCTGTAGATTTATCCTGTTCTTTCATTTGGGTCATGTTTCTTTGTCTCCCCATTTTGGCTGCCTCTTTTTGTTTGTTTCTATGTATTAAGTAGGTTTGCTATGACTCCCAGTTTGTAGGGTGGCCTTATGTAGTAGGTGCTGTGGGAACCAGTGGCACAGTCTCCTTGATCACCTGACCTGGGTGTTCCAGGAATGTCCTGTGTGTGGGTTATGTGAGCCTTCCTTTTGTAATTGAGTCTTGGTTGCTACTGGCTTGCTCATGTGTGGGGTCCACCCTTAGGCTGGCTGACTGTGAGGACTGACTGTGACCACAGTGTATGAGCTGCTGTGCAGGAACTGACCACATGAAACGGAATTTGCCTCAGCAGGGTCTGGTGCCTGCCAAGATCTCTTTTTGTATATGCCGTTTGCGAAGCTACTTGGATCCTGCTCTGATGTTTTGTGAAGCTAGCCACTGGGTGTGTTGGTTCCGGGACCTCTTGGGAGGGACTGGTGCAGGCCAGTGTCAGAGACTGCCTGTGACTGGCCGTGGGCAATCTGTTTGGGGCTACAAAATGATCAGTTTGTAGCTGCCTCTGCTGGGCCTGGATGTACCCAGGAAGGGCCAAGATGCACACTAAGGTCAGCTTTTACCAGCACCGGGCCCAGGGGCAGGCAGGTAAGCAAAAGTCCCAGGGCACCTTGAGATCTGCCTCTGCCTGCCTCCACCTGCTGGCTGCCTGACAGACTCAGTCACTGAAAGAGCCTCTGTGGTACTCAAGTTGCACCAGGTAGTGTCTCAGTGAGTCACCAGGTAGGGGTGCGTGGTGTTCACCAGATTGATACAGGTTCAAACTCAGTGCCAGTGCTGGGTCTGAGGCCACTCAGCAAATGTCCCAGGGTATACCAAGTTTAGCTGCCCCCCACTGGGTGTCCACAGGCTTTGTGGTGGGGTGGGGTCTCAGGGAATTATCAGGGTGAGGCCAATTTATCAGGTCCAAAGAGACCAAGATTTGGCCACACGGGGGAGGACTCTGCACTAGTGGGTCAAACATGAGAGGGAAAAATGGTCTCTGTCTTAGAGCCACACAACTCAGTCTGTCCAAGATTCTACCAGGAGCCAGGGCTCAACAGGGCAGGGCCACTGGGAGTCCAGAGAGCAGGGCTAGTGAATCTACTGTGATGGAGAGGTGCTGGTCAGGCTTGGGGGAAGGTGGGAGAAGTGGCTTCTTCCCAGGGTCACACAATTCAGTCCGTCCAACCACAATTCTGAGGTTGGGGCCATCAGGAGTCAAGAGGGTGAGGATACTTGCTGCCTGGAGGGTGAAGCTAGAGGATATTCTATGATAGGGAGGCACCAGTTAGGTTTGCAGAAAAGCCCCACCACAAAGCTGTACCACTCATTCACTGACACCCCCTGAGTCTGCCCAGACCTCTACACCCAGGCCCAGGAAGCTGACTCCTCAGTAGGGCCAGAGCTCCGCAGGGTGGGGCCACAGGGAGTCCAGAGGGTGGGGCTATTGCATTCCCCCAGGCTGATGCCCTGATGTAAGGAGGGAAGTGCTCCACAGGGGTCCTGGTGGCTGTCTCTCCAGAACCACAAACCCCAGTCTCTCCTCACATGACTCCAATCCACTCCCCTCTCCCTGTTGGAGCCCAGGATGAGTGGTTTTGAATGAGATTTTGTGTGTTGGCCCTTTAGGAGGGCACCTGTGACTCTAGTGGACTCCTGACTCACCCTGGCATACAGAATTCCTGCTGATTTTCATAGTCGGATGTTATTTGGGCATCTTTTCCTGGCTCTGGTGCTCTGGTCTGGGGCGCCCAGCATGGAGTTGAAACCCCCAAACTCCTCAGGGGGAACTTTTGCAGTTGTGATATCCATCCGAAATCTCAGCCACCAGCCACGGCAGCAGGGCCAGCCCTTTCTGCATCTCCTCTCTTCCTACCAGCCTTAATATGGTGTCTTCTGTAAATCTTTGGTTATGAGACTTCTATTCAGCTAGTCTTCAGTTGGTCATTCAGGTTGATTGTTCTACATCTTAGTTGTAATTCCAGTTTGGTCCTGGGAGGAGGTGAGTGTAACATCCATCTAGTCCGCCACTATCTTGGATCTTCCCCGTCCCACCACCAAAAAAATTATTTTTAAGGAAGAACTCAGAAAGAAAATCTTTTTTCCACAGGATACAAATCTAGAAAATTAACACACAAGTTGGAAAGAGACCAAGTGTTGGGTAGGAACTGCCTCACTTCCCCTCCATCACTTCCACCTTCCTGCAGGAGAAATAATGCTCCCCAGTGTGTGGGGCATTGAAATGACTAACAGCTGAGCGGGCAACACCAGGCAGAGTTAGGTGCCCTGGCAGTGTTCCTGCTGCTAAGTTATGTAGAAGGGGCCAGCTTTGCCTCCAAGCCTCAGCAGCAGCCAATGCTGTTAGGATGAAAGATGGTTCTATTTGGGCCCCAACCTCGGCATTCAGGCCAGACTCTAGAAGGTTGGTGGCTGGAGAGAAAGGTGAGGGCTGATCAGGATTTTGCAGGGAAGAGGCTGAGTAGCCAACTTTGTAAAAAATCAGGAAATACACTACTCTGGGTGTGTGTGTGTATGTATTTTAGCAAAATAGCTCATTTCTTCAAAGGACTTTAAAGGGCAAATGCTTGCATTCCTTCCAACTTTATTCCCATACATAATTGTAGAGAAGCAAGCTCATCTGAAAAACACAATGCCTATTGCTTTCTCTTCTTTTAAAAAAAATATTTTTATTGACTTCAGAATGAGGAAGGGAGAAGCGGGAGAGAGAGATAGAAACATCAATGATGAGAGAATCATTGATCAGCTGCCTCCTGCATGACCCCTCTGGGGATCAAGCCCAAAACTCGGGCATGTGCCCTGCCTGACCAGAAATGGAACTGTGACCTCCTGGTTCATGGGTCAACACTCAACCACTGAGCCACACCAGCCTGGCCCTATTGCTTTCTTTATGCACATTCTCAATTTGAAAAAAGATTCTCCTCCAAATACTTTCAGATAATTTTAAAGAGAGTTTTGGGATGGGATTTACATATAATCTTTGCTGTAATTCTATGGGCTTTGTCTGTTCGTCTGTCCTACAAGCCACAGGAGGCATTTTTCTGAGCATCAGAGCTAAGCACAATAGAACTCAAAATAGAACAATGTGAGGCAAGTTAGATGGGCAGGAAACTGTCACAACTTGAGGTCTTGGAAGCTTAGGTGAATTTAGGTGAGGAAGCTTCAGATAACAAGGTCTGGCAGGACTGGGAAAACCAGCAAAGACTGCTGAGGTCTTCTGGAATACAAGACCCCTGTAATTACAGGGAAGGGTTCAGGGACAGAAAAAGGCAAAGCTCAAACCAGCAGTAGTTGTCAGAAGTTGTGACCATCAGGCCAAGAGCAGATGGGGGCAATGGGTCATGTATCAATACCTTCTAATGCAAATGTAAGGTAGTAATATAAAGAAATGAACTATTACCAGAAATATTTATTGTCTACAGCAGTGCCCAGAAATTATATAACTTCACCAGCTTTCCTTCTCTGGCCTCAGTTTCCCCATATTTAAATCTCTGGCCTGGAATTGGTGCCCCTCCTCTGCTCCCTCAGACCTCCCTGTGCAATTGTGTGTTAATGAGTCTGCCTCCCCAACTAGATCTGAAATTCCTCAGGGCTGGGACTGTATTTCATTCATCTCTGAATCCTCAAAGCCTGGCACAGGTTGGCATATAGCAGGTGTTTGATCAACATTTGCTGACTGAATGGTCTCTAAAGTCCTTGCAGGACAGTCACAGAATGACTGGATTAGCTATTTGGATTCTGTCCTACACAGAGCCCAGCATCAAGTGTGGGCCAAATTACCTTCCCAGCTGTCCTGAACAGGCTGCTTCAGTTGAAGCAGTGTGGCCCTCCCCTTTCCTTCCTTTCTCTTTCCTTCACTTCATTTCCATCTCCAAATATCATTGTCCTTAGACTGTCTAAAGCCCTGTTTTGCTTGCCTCAAACTCCAAGACAGGGGACTTGTAAATGTGAAATATCAACGAGCCCTCTGGTTTACTTCCTTTCTGCAAGCAAGGCCTTGCTGAGGTCTTACCTTAGATTCTCTTGGAAGAAGATTCTGAGATAATGACTTGAAGGGGTTAAGTGGGGAAGTGATTCCAGGAAGCGCTGATGGTGGAGCAGCGAGTGAGACAGGAAAGAAAAGAAAGGTGATATAGGATGCTCTGATGAGCGGGTGGGCTCGCTCCTCCTGAGGACCCCTGGGAGACTCTGTGGAACACATCTCAAGGTCAGCCCCCGCAGGGAGTGAGGGAGCTGGGGTACTGATCCACCAGCTCCTGTGCAAACTGGTTGAAGGCTATTTGCGGGGCGGGGGGATAATCCCCCAGCACTGCCAGTCTGCCTCACGCACTAGTTGAACACACTCCTGCAGCCAGACAGTCCCCAGGTGCTTGTGGAAACAAGCATCAGCATGCACAGCAATGGTGAGACATGCGGGGACACCGGCAGTGGCACCAACACCTTATGTGACACATTCTTAGCCTGATGGCCCCTTGGTCTCCCATCTGCTCCTCCCAGTTGGCTCTACGTGGACTGAAACAGTTCTCCAGTTGGAAGAGATCTGGCAGTCATCTAGGTTCCCAAATCCCTCTTCAGTTCCAAAATCCTCTCTACAACATTCTTGACATGTGCTCAGCCAGCCTCTGCTTGAATATGGCTGATGTCAGGGAACTCACTGCTCTGAAAGGTAGCCCATGCAGTTGATGTTTTTGAATTGTTGGAAAAATAGTTTATTTTTTTAATAGATTTTACATTTGTCACCTTGTCATTTCCAACTCTTGGCCTTAGTTCTGCCTTTTGGAGCTCCACAGAATGATTCTCCTCCCCCATTCAAGGTAGCCCTTTCAATAGAGTTCCTAAAACTAACTGGGATGTTTTCATTATGACTCTTCTCTGGCCCAAATCATCCACTGCCTTCACTATTCTTACTACAGTCCAAATCATCCACTGCCTTCACTATTCTTACTACAGTCCAAATCATCCACTGCCTTCACTATTCTTACTACAGTCCAAATCATCTACTGCCTTCACCATTCTTACTGCAATAGGGTCTCTAGACCAGTCATTCCCAACCAGGGCCAGATCTGCCTGCCAGGAGTCATCTTTGGTTGTTACACTAGCAGGGAGTGCTACTAGCAACTAGGGTTGTGGCCACGAGGCTGCTAAGAATCCTACAAGACACCGGACAACCTCCACAATAATTATCTGGCCCCAAATGTCTAAAGTCCCAAGGCTGAGAAACCCTGCCCTAGATACATCATTATCCAGGTCACTCCCCTCTGGATATTCTATGAGTTGTCACATAAAGCACAGTGCTCAGAACTTGGCATGTGGTACCTGCAGGGATAGGACCAAAGAGAGCATGAGAGCATGGGGATCCTCTCTCACTAGACAGTGGAGATGACTGTAGCAGCTAAAGCATCCACCACATCTGGCCCCTCCTCTCCAGTGTGTGGTCAGGGAAAAGCTCCAAGTCCTATTGCAACAAACAGCTCTCAAGCCAATAGTTAAGAAACAAAAACGAAGATATAAAAACATATATGCAAATTTAGGAGGTAGGGTTCTCTCTGAGCATCTTCACAACCCTTTAATCATAATAAACTGAAACAAATTCATTTTTTTACCTGAAAGACATAATTGTAGATATTCTCTCAAATCTTAATCACCTGAAAATAGGATAAATTGCCTTTTGTACTTTCATCCAGGCCACGCCTAAGAACATCAGACAGACAGGCTGATGTTGATCTATTTCTTAGCACTGTTTGAAAAAGGCTGGGTTGACCAGCTATGGGTCCATTTAATTGTAGCTGACAGTTACTTATCCGCTCTAAGAAAACACCACGCCTGGATGGATTTACTATTAAGTCCTACCAAACATTCAAGGAATAGTTAATGTCTATTTCATTCAAACTGTTCTAGAAAACGGGGGGGGGGGGGGGGGCAAGGGGAAGGAGATGGATAATTCTAAAACCAAAACCAAGATCAATCTAGCTTTGAATTTTATAAAGTGATTGCATTGTGTTTCTTCCAAGAATGTAGGGTGGTTTAACAGAAAACCTATTACTGTAACTCACTGTATTAATAGACTGAAGGGGTGGGGGAGTCAGGAAGGGCAGGCACACAAAGAAACATTTTTTCTTTAATGGGTATATATCGGTTACTCTTTTCTGTGTAACAAAAAACCCACATTTCTGCGATATAAAATAAGCATTTATTTTTCATATAGCTTGGGGTAAGTGGAGGTCAGCTATTTCAGGCTGGGCTCTGCTGGGCAGCTCAGCGTTAAACTGCAGGTCTGCAGGTCAGCATATCCACGTGACTCATTCATTATTATTCTTGGACCAGTGGGCTAGCTGTTGCAAACTCATCTCATGGCAGTGCAGAGTATTCAGAGGGCGCCCCCAACAGGACAAACACACTTCCAGCCCCTGCCTGCAGACCGTCTGCCATCATGCCAACAGCCAAAGCAACCTGCAAGGCCGAGTTCAAAGTCCAGGAATGGGGACGTGCACTCTGCCTTTTATGGCATGGATATAAGGAGTAAAAATTGAGGCCAAAGATTTAATATTATGGGGCATGTAGGTATTTTATTACTTACAACTTAAAAATATGATATATATGTATGCACATTGTGTGTATGTGTGTGTGTGTATACACACAATTTGGTATGTACAAAGTATTTCATGATAAAAAGTAAACTGACACATTCTAAGTACACTTTGAGACCCTGCTTATTTGCTAGCCTCATGACCTTATCCACAAAGGAAATGAGGTAAGTGCAGCCCGAGCTGTTCTTCATGATCATCTCTTTCATCTTTACTTTTGTCCATTCTTTCAACCTCTTCCAAAACGAATTTAAAGATGTTTACAAAGCACTGCAGCAAATAAATGTACAATAAATCAGAAAACGAAGCAAAGGGGAAACAGGGTTACCAGAGCAAGATGGAGCTCGGAGAACACTAGCACTTGGCTGGATATTCTCCACTGGCTCCTCTCGATTCTCGCCCTACCCTTCTCTTCCTGCTCTCTGCTCCTTTGTCTCCAGCTGCTGCTATACCTACAGGTCTTGCTGGGGTTTTAAATATATTTTTATTGATTTTATAGAGAGGAAGGGAGAGGGAGAGAGACAGAAACATCAATGATGAGAGAGTCATTGATCGGCTGCCTCCTGCACCCCCCCTGCTAGGGGATTTGAGCCGCAACCCAGGCATGTGCCCTGACAGGGAATCGAACTGAAATCTCCTGGATCATAAGTCGATGCTCAACTGTTGAGCCACGCGGGCCAGGCCTTGCTGGGTTCTGATGACCACTCTTGTCCTCTTGCTGCTTAAGGCCCAGAGGCTGGTAACACTTCCTGTGAACATTCCTTTGCTGGTTTCCTTAATTCTTCCACACCTTTGTAACTAACGCCTTCATGAAACTCTCTTTACATAACCCTTTTGAAGGTGTCATGTTTCCTGCCAGGGACCCTGACTGCAATAACCGACAAATCACATGCCTTAAGTCTAATGCCTACTAGGAGACCATATATACAGCTCTAAGGTCTCTTAAAGAGAAGCAGACCTACTGCCTGTCTGTGCTCACTTCCTCTCCCCCCAGGGTGAGATGGCCTAGCCTTTGGCAGCAGTCTCTGCCCTGACTACTCTGTCTAGATGCTCCACAGGAGGGCTGAAGGACAGGGTCATGAGCATGTTATACCCTGGGATGCTGCCGTGGTGGAACTTGGCACCTGGTAGATGCCAGTAAAATCCTTAGGTGATGCCTGGCTCATCTTCCTTGGCTTTCCTTCCATCACCACTTTTTAAACAAATCTACACAGCTTTGTTTTCTATGATACCTGTGACTTTCTGGAGCTGGGGGTCCCCCTACCCCCTTTACCTGACATTAAACTTTTCTTTTTGTACCAACGGATCTGAGCCCAAGACACTACCCATACTGGAAGGGAATTTCTAGACACTAAGACACCCGACACCAAGATGGCAAGAAATTATCTCTGTGGTTTCTCAATGAGAGGTCATCGTGATATAATGAGAGCATTCTTTTCTGTCTTACAAACCATCTCTAATTATTCAGGCCCAGTCCTAAAATATCTCCTCTGCTTATCCACACTCACTCTTTAGTTGATCTCATCTAGTCTCACAGCTTTAAATATCATACATATGCTGATGACTCCCTTATGTATCTCCTGTCCTGACTTTTCCTTCAATTCTAGTTTTCATTATCTAATTGCTGACATTGGGTGTCCAATAGGCATCTCACACTCTTGGCATGCCCCAAATAAAACTATCCATGTTTATTCCATAATCCTCTCTTCTTGCTCTTTCCCCATTTCAGCAGAGAGCCCCAGCATCATTCATTTGGTTGTGTAGGGTGTGGTGTGGGGGGAGAGGGGGAGTGGCAGAAATCTATCATCCTTAATTCCTTTTTCTCACACCCCACATTCAACCCATCTGCACAAAATGTTGGCTCAGATCTTCAAAATATCTTCAGAATTCTCATCACTTCCATCACTACCACTCTAGCCCCAACAGTCACAGTCTCTTACACTACTGTATCTCCTCCTTACTGGGTTCCCTCCTACTTTTGCACTCTTCCATGGTCCCACCTCCAGCAGTCAGTGTGGTCCTTTAAAAATATCAGCCCTAGCTGGTGTGGATCAGTTGGCTGGAGCGTCATCCCATACACCAAAAGTTGGTGGGTTCGATCCCTGTCAGGGCACATACCTAGGCTGCAGGTTTGATCCCCGGCTGGGAGGCAACTGATCCATGTTTCTCTCTCACACCGATATTTCTGTCTCTCCTTTCCTTTCTCTGAAATCAATTAAAAAAAAAAGTCACATCATGTCCATCTCCTGCTCAGAATCCTCCAGTTGCTTAATATTACATTCAGAATGCAATACAAAGTGTCCATCCTGGCCTATAAGATCTTACATGATCTGGCCCTTGGATTCCTGTGCACCTTTATTTTCTACCATCCTTTCACTCCTTCCCTCTCCTCCAAGTATAGTGGCCTCCCTGATGTTCTGTGAGCAGGTCAAGCACACTACTTGAGGCCGCAGATCTTTGCACTTGCTGTTTTCTCTGATTAAAACAGTCTTCTCCAGATATCTGAATGTGTCATGTGTTTCATTTAGAGCTCTGCTCAAAAAGCAACTCCTCAGAGAAGTCTTTTCTGGTCATTAGCTCCAAACAGCCCCACCGTTCCTATTCCTTACTCTACTCTTCTTCACAGCACTAATCCATACCTGACACTACATTAGATGTAAACATGTAGTTATGCATTTGACTGTCTGTCTTTCCATTTAGAATGTAAGCACTAAGAAAGCAGGGGCTTATTTCGCTCACTCCAGCACCTCTAGTGCCAGGTACAATACCTGGCACATAGCAGGCTCTTGATAAATATTTGTTCAATGAACAAAAGACTCCATTCTAATGTTGATTAGTTTCTTGATTCAAACTCAGCAAGATCCAAGAAATATTTGAGTCTCAATTATGTGAGTGGCACTTAACTGGATGCTTCGAGCTTTAAAAATCTACCAGTCCCTGACCTGAACTGTGACCTTGTGGATGAGTAGTGATGGGAGAGGGCACAAGGGAGCCCTCAGGTCCCAGAACCGTTCATCTGGGTAGTAGTTATACACGTAGTAAGCACAGACTTATTGAACTGTACACTTAAGCTTTGTGTATTTTATTTTAAGCTGCACCCCAGTAAGTTTTTTAAGTTTCTGACCTATTCGGATGCACCAACAGGCAGTTTCCATTGTGGCAACAGCAATGAGAGAGGACTGCGCGGCCTGACTGCCACCGAAGCAGTGAGAAAGCCACGGGCTAAGACTGACATAGTCGTTCAAAGGAAAAGGGGAGGCTCTGTCCTGCTTAGTTCCCAGAGAGCACGGACCTTCTTCGGCGCCCCGGGACCACCTTCTCAGTCTGGGCCCCAGGATGAGCGCCGACCCGCTAAAGGATGCTCCCCGTGTTGAACGGCAGGCCCCTGAAGTGAGACGGGGCACAGACGGGCTTCCCTAAGAGGAACGGGGCGAGGCGGGAGACGGGAGCAGTCTTTCAGCTTTAGATTCCTAAGCATTAGGCCTGAGCAGGTGGACGCCGCGCCCACGTGCGTTTGGAGGGGACTCTGAGCTCCGCGAGCCCGCGGAACGTCACAAAGCGAGAGCACGCTGGAACCCCGGCCACCAGCGCGCAGGCGCAAGAGAGACGCCGCCGCCGCCGCCACTGCCGCCGCCACGCAGGCGCACTGCGGCCTGAGCCGGGCTAAGCGCAGCGCCGGTTCCCTGCAGCGGGCGCGCGCGCGCTCCCGGGCTCCCGGGGAGCGAGGCGCGCGCCATGGAACAGCGGTTAGCCGAATTCCGGGAGGCCCGGAAACGGGCCGGGCTGGCGGCCGGACCCAGCGCTTCCAGCCAGACGGCACAAACCTCGCGGGAGAAAGCGGAAGCAACTGCGACTCCGAAGTCGGCCCCAGGCTGGCTAAGACGACTCCTGGTGTGGAAACCGAGGCCCGCGAGCGCCCCGGCCCAGCCCGGCCTCGCTCAGGTGAGAGGAGGGAGGCCTCGCCCCGGGCCTGGCTCCCGGGCGGCTGTCGTGGCTCCTCGGGAAACTCCGGCTGAGGCCCCGCCCTTCCACCACGTGGTGGCCTCAGGCCCCGCCCCCGCGGTGGCGCGCGCAGTTCGGCCGGCGGGCGTGGGAGTGCCCCTCCCCCCGCCCAGGTCCGCCCCGTAGGCCCCGCCTCCTCCTGTTCCCGGGCCTCCCTCCGCTGTCACCTGCGTCAACACCGATCAGTGCCTTGGACAATTTCTTTCCCACGCGGCTCCTGATTGCAGGTGGGAAGCGAAGGTCCAGGGCAGTGATTTTCAACCTTTTTCATAAACTAATTACTACAATTCCGTGGCACACCAAAAAAACATATTTTTGCCGATATGACAAAAAAAAGGTATAATTTTGATTCGTTCGCAACAGACAGCTATGGTGTTGGCTGTTGTCATTTTTTTTTTTTTTTAATTTGGCATTATACGGGGAAAGAGGTCTGTGCCCCAGATGAAATAGTCAGGTATTGCGTGTTTTAAAAATTCTTGCCTTACGCCTGTTGAAAATCGCTGGTCTGGGGTCCTGGAAGAAAGCACCCCCACCCTTGAGTTAGGAGCAGTGAGTGGAGGTATCCTTCTGATGCCCTGTGGCTTTGGGAAACCTTTCCACGGCCGCGTTGAGCCACAGCCCTCTGCTGATGGGGGTAAAAGGGTCTAATTAGATACTAAAAAAGTGGCAGTAATTAAGGTTACATTGGATTTCGCAGCTGGACCTCCTGCAGCCAGTAACCCACATAGCCCGTGCTTTAGAAACGGTGTTTGAACACAAACCTGGCAGAAGTGTGGCAGCTGGAACTGCCAGAGGCGGCATGTGCTTGAGCATCACTGTTGAACTAGAACAAGTTCAGTAGTGAGTGTTGAAGGTGAAAACAATATCTAGATGGGTACGATCGCTTTCTCTCGCCCTGTACTTCTTTTGGGCATCTCTTATTTTGCAGATGAACTTAATTCACATCCTTGTTTCTTTATTTAGTTTTCCCTCCGGAATAAAGTGGCCAGGTGACTTGCATGTGCGATCGGCGTGTCTAAGTGGGATACAGGGAAAATCGGTGCTCTGAGAGCAACTGTGACGTGGCCCCTGTGCCTCAGAAGTGTAAAAGGCACCAAAAATTCCTTTTGAAAATTAAAATGTTATGGAGCAGAAGTGTACTTTACGCCCTTAATTTTTTTTTATTATTAAGTTCACTTATTATTGTACAATATCTGGTTTTAGGGAATTTTTTTAAATCATGAATTGCTACTCAAGTTTGATACTGATCTCCAAGACAGGCAGGGCTCCAGCTGATCTGCAGAAAAAGAGTGGCGCTGTAGGGTTCAGTCACTCCATTTCCTGGCATGCAGGTTGTCTCCGAGTAGCTTTATTGCTGATTAGAACTCACTGAGCACAATTGCTTCAGATTATAGAATCTACTTCTACCCTTTTTTCTCCCCGCAGTTAAAAAACAATATCTAAGCCACACAATGAGTTTTTGACTGTATGCCTCATTACCAAAGGAATATGAGATCATTGAGTTGAACCCAGGGAATCTGAACTTGGAGAAGAAATGCTGGGTCTTATCATCAAGTGTTTTTGTCCTAAGCTCATTTTCATGGACTCAGTTATCATTTCTGGATTTGCTCTGGTGTGACAATTCTCATTAAATTGTCTTTTTCTAATTTATAATCCATCTCTGCCTAATAATTTTGGTGGCAGACAGTGGCATGTCAGATTCCTTAAGCCTCCTATTTGTAATTGCTTCTTTTCAGTAGTCACTGATAAGGAAGCATCCACATCCTGCTTCCCCCACTCTGGAATTTAGCCTGGGGAAATGTAATCCCCCAAAGTACTAATTTCTTCCTCTGACAAGCTTTGGCCACATTAAGACAAAAATACTTGTCACTTTCTTTAATCCTGTAGAAACCCCCTGTCTCCCTCCCCAGGCATATCCCACAGGGCACCATCTAGCCCCAAGATGCACTGCCCACACCTGTCTTGCAGTTCCTCACCTCCAACCCATGGATCAGGTTGACCCACTGCTCAAATGCACATTTTCTTTGGAGTCACCTGGCTAAGCACAGTCTTTCCATCAGCCCCTCAAATCCAAGAGTCACCTTTTAGTTTCTTCCTTCCCCTCACCACCATTCATTCATTCAGCAAAATCCTGTCATGTGCCCACTGTGTTCCAGCTACTGTCCTAAATCTGAGGAGACAGCGTGACAGAGACAGACAGAGCCCTGCTCTCACAGAACTGGCTTTTGGGTTTGGGGAGACAGACAATAAACAAAAGAACAGAATGGTGAATGCTATGAAAGGGGGAAAAGGAACAGACATGGATAGTGAGTTGGGGGTAAGGGGTGCAGAGTGCTACTTTAATTTGGGTGGGCAGGGAGGACCTCACCGAGGAAGTGGCATTTCATAAGAAGGAGCCACTCTTGCAGAAACCTGGGGACAGGCCAAGGGCACATGTGGTGATGTTTTTGCTGAGGTTTATAGAAGAGGGAGCCAACCAGGTGATGTGAGGGGACAGGGACATTCCTCTCAGAGGGAAATACCAGTGCAGAGGCCCTGTGGTGGGAAGCAGCTTGGTATTTGGGGAATGGAAGTATCTTCCCTAAGGTATGCCTACGTGTGCTGTGACGACCACAAACCCTTCCCACTTCCACACAACAGAAGGCTCACCAGAACAGAAACAAATGCCAGATGAGGCTGAATTCCCACATCCCTCCTCTCCTTTCTTTGTCCCTTTGCCAGTTCGTTTAACCATCCCCATCTCCTTCCAGCACTCTACCCTCCCTCCCCCCTTACCATCTCCCCTAAAGGCTCCTAAGTAACAAGGACTTTGGAGACCACCCTCAGATCCCAGACCAGCCTCATCTCTGCCTGTCACTAGCTGTGTGACTTTACGGGAGTTACTTAACATCTCGGTGATTCCATCAGTGAACTGGGACTAATAATGCCTGCCTGGACTACAGGAGAGCAGGCGTCTTGAAGGCACTCAGTAAATAAATGATGGCCACGAGCATTATTTTTATACTCAGTAATAAAATAAATTCAGTTTGCTGTGAGTTTCAAGTCATACACATTGAAAATGTATTCTGTATCCATCAATCTATCGTTTTTCTCTGACATCTGGGTCACCACCCTAATCTCCCTCTGGCCCTCTCGCTGGGCCTCCTGCATAAGCTACTAACAGTTTCCCTGCTTCTACCCTTGCAGCCCATCTCTACCTGGCAGCCAGAGTCTTAAATATAAATGGATTCTATTAGTTCCCCCTAAGACCTGCAGTGATTTCCCTATTGTTCACACTGGTCAAATCTGAAAGGGACGTTTATCTATTTAATAAAAGTTTGGGGGGGGGGGGTGCTGATGAGATGTTAAGGGCCTTTCCAATATAACTGAAAAGATAATTACAATGTTGATGCTAAAAAGAAGGTTCTAATAAAATAGAATTTCTGAAGCAACATAAATCAGAGGATCTGCATTTTTTTTTTCCATCCTCACTGGAGGATATGTTTATAGGGATTTTTAGAGACAGAGAGAGACAGAGAGAGAGAAATGTCAATGTGAGAGAGAAACATTGATTGGCTGCCTCCCATACGCGCCCCTACCAGTGAGCGAACCTGCAGTCTAAGTATGTGCCCTGCCCGGGAATGGAGCAGGCAAACCTTCTTCTTTTTTAAAAAAATCCTCATCCAAGGATAAGCTCATTGATTTTAGAGAAAGGAAGGGAGAGAGAAACATCAATTGGCTGCCTCTTGCACAAGCCCCAACCAGGGACTAGACCCACAGCCCAGGTGTGTGCCCTGACCGGGAATCGAACCCGCAACCTTTTGTATACTGGACGGTACTCCACCAACTGAACAGCCTGGCCAGGGTGACCTGTATATTTTAGCGAGACCAAATAATATTTGTCGTCCCTTTTAAAATTAGGTGAAGAATAGGAGATATAATTGAAGAAATGAGCTAAAATGTCTGCTGTGTATTGAGAGCCTATGTGTGGGTGCTGTGTTTGTTTGGCTCTGGAGATGCCAAAAGATAATAAACGGCGGTCTGCGTCTTCGTGGTAACAATCTAGGGACACATGTGTCCTACATTAAAACAGAGACACGTCAGCTTGGCCAGATGGCTCAGCTGGTTGGAGCATCGTTCCAGATACCAAAAAGGTGGTGGGTTCGATTCCCGGCCAGGGCACATACCTAGGCTGCGGGTTCAGTCCCTGGTTGGGGCGAGTGTGGGAGGCAACTGAGCAATGTCTCTCCCACATCAGTGTTTCTCTGTCTCTCTCCCTTTCTCTCTCTAAAATCAATAAACATATCCTGGGGTAAGGATAGAAAAAGAGACACTTAAGTAAGTATTGTTTTACCTCAGGTGTATTTTTTTTTTTGAGACAATATATTTTTTAATAGTCATCTGTGTGTTGCACTGTGCGCTCCCCACCCCAAGTCAAGTCTGCTCCCATCACCATTTTCCCCCTTCGCCCTCTTCTCCCTCCCCCACCCCCCTCCCCGGGAAATCGCTGCACTGCTGCACTGCTATCTGTCTGTGAGGTTTTTTCTTTGCTTATTCCCCTCACCTTTGTCACCCAGCCCCTCAACCCCCTCCCCTGTGACAGCTGTCAGTCTGTTCTCTGTGTCTATGAGTCTGTTTGTATTTTGTTTGTTAGTTTAACCTACTGAAAAATAAAATTAAAAAATAAAAGAGAGATACTTCAGTGCTGAACAGTTTGGTGCTCAGTGAGAAAGAGCCAGTCAGTGCTTGGGAGGCAGAAGGGGGCGCCCTGGATGGTGGAGAAGGTCAAGGCTGTGCAGTTCCCCGACCATGCCTGCCTGGAGGAAGGCAGGGACTGAGAAATGGAGAGGAGACAGGGACTGTTCCAGGCCACAGATGGGCAGTGACTTTAGGTAGTGAGACCAGTTGAACTGGAGCAGAGGGTTCATTTATACAGCATTAAATTGTGTTGTACAGGAAATTTTATAGGCCGTTTTTCAAATGGTAAGTCATGACCCTTTAGTGAGTGGTGAAATCAGTTTAGAGCAATCTAGTCCTCTGTTAAAAATAAATTTTTAAAAGTAGAATAGAAAATGTCAGTTTTGTGTATAGCGAAGATATTTGTTGATTTGTGAAACTTTTTTCTGTTACATACATTATATATACAGATGCAGATATATGTATATATGTGCATGCTGGGTCACAGTACAAAATGTATCTTTTATTGCAGATCATACCCAAGGAAGTCTGGAAAATATTGGAAGAGATCAAGCTCCCTAAAGCTACCCAAATCCCTGTGTCTTCCGTTAGCATCCAGCCAGGGGCCTGTGTACTGGCATTTCTATCGGTTGAATAAATGGAAGGCCTTGGATTGCAGCCCAAGGAGTTTAAATTTTAACCCGTAGGCAATAAAAATTTGTTGAAGGCTTGTGAACAGGAGGTTGATGGGTGTTTTAGAGGATTCATTTAGCAACTGTATGTACACAGGACAGCGTGGGGAGGGAAGAGAAAGAGAGAAGAGTCTGCTTAGGAGACACTGCCCTGGGCCTGGGATGTGTAGGCAACCAGATGGGTAGGTTGTGGTTACTACAGTGATTTTTAGTTTTTCATGCATGGAAGGGGTTTTCTTTCCTGTTTCTGGTGTAGTTCTCATTTTAGAATCATGTCACCCAAAATTTTAGCTCATGTAATTAAATCAACAAGCGTATCGATTTTGTGTGAAGCATACGTGGCTATTGCATTATCCATTCCTGGGAGCTTCTGTGTGGGGCACACATTAGCTCTTGTTAGCAGCAGACTCGTCTGAGGAAATGCCTCCCATGAAGGGAACCCATCCGAGTGCTGTCGGGTTTCGATCGGGTCATCTCGCTAAGTGCTGATCCGTTTTGATTCGGTTGGAGCCGGGCGCACAAGCTCTTTGGAGATGATTGTTTTAGAGAGCTGGGCAAGGAAATAGAAATCAATGAGCCAGAAGCCTTCCCGCAACAATGTGAGCCGCCTCTCCAGACTGGTTTTCATCCTCTCGGCCTCATTACCTTTCATTCTTACCTTTGTTTGTGTCCTAGGAAGCCGCTCGGCCTGGGAGCCACACGTCACAGCCCCCACGGAGAACAGCCATTCCCCCACCGTTGCCAAAGGACCAGTCCTTCCTGACCAGCATCACCTTCTTGAAGGTTCTTCTCTGGTTGATCCTGCTGGGACTGTTTGTGGAACTGGAATTTGGCCTGGTTTATTTTGTCCTGTCCTTGTTCTACTGGATGTATGTTGGGACACGAGGCCCCGGGGAGAAGAAGGGTGGAGAGAAAAGCGCCTACTCCGTGTTCAACCCTGGCTGCGAGGCCATCCAGGGCACCCTCACCGCAGAGCAGTTTGAGCGCGAGCTGCAGCTTAGACCCCTGGCGGGGAGATAGGACCAACTCTGCTGTCATCAGCTGGCCTCCCGCAGGACTCGGCCTTCCCAGCCCTTGGCCGTGGACATGTGGGTTTGTTCAGGTGCCCCAGACTAAGGACAGCTGCGGGTTAGTCCTGTGACCTCGCAGTTCACCTGCTTTCCCTGATCTCTCCTGCAGTTTTATCTTCAAACTTCTCTTTGGTTTTGGTGAAACTCCCTGAAAGATACTCAGTGTGTGTCTGATGCAATTTATAAAAATTACATACTCGAGAGGAGACCTGTGTGTCTCATCACTTATAAGATGATTTAGGGCACTACAAAGGCACTGGGGTGACGACTGGGTAAAAACCCAGCTGTTTGTTGTGATGATCCGACTGTACATCGAAAGTAAATGTTCTTTTTAAGTCTTTTCATAGTTATCGTGTGTGTTCTTTCCTGGAAAGTTTAAGTTGCAAGTTTTATTTTGGGGGGTTTTGTTTTTGTTTTCTTCCTGTTTTTGCGTTTTCGGCAGTTAATGGTATTGAAAAATAAAGTATCTTTAAAACAGCTACTTTTCAGAAACAGATCCCATTGCCCACCTCCATCCTGGACTCTCCTCAGTGATTCCGCCCGACTCCGTGAAGGGGGTGGAGGGAAAACAAAGCCCTGGGTGACATGGGGAGGGATTCCACCAAGCCAATGTGGGTGGATTTGATAAGCAATTACTATTGATAAAGTCAGCCGGAAAAAACTCCCGAGTGTGTACAGAGGGGAGCTCTGGCAGCGGAACTCCAGGCTTGTTGCTCGGCTGGCTTCCTGTTTAGAGTAGGCAGTCCCCGCCTGTGGGCCTTTGGTGAGAAACTAAATAGTGGTCACCGGGCTTGCTTTCCGTGTGCCTTCTCCTTCCGGTACAAAGTTAGAGTTTGGGTTCATTAAACTTGGGAAAAGCAAACCGTTAAAAACTTTTTAGTGGCTCACAGTGATGAGTAAGAGGGCTCTAGTTTTAAAGCAGTAGTGTTTTCCAAACGTAAGATTTTAAGCCATTAATGATCCCTCAGCAGGTTTCCCACTTCAGAATTCAGTTTAATTCTTATGCTCTGGAAGTAACTTTAACACCTATGAGATGTTGTTAAGGAATGGAGACCGCCTGTTCATTCTTTTTTCATTCCTGCCTGACTGACTTTATAGCAAAACCTCAGCTCAATTTAAAGTTAGCGTTTATTCACCGAGCCAGCATAGGTGCTTGAGAAAAGCAGGCCTGTTCCCGTCTCCGAGCAGACAGCCCGGCCAGGAGTGGGTGGTAGACAAAATAAAACAAGCATTTACAGTAATAGAGTGAGACAAGTTTTAGTTATAGCCGGAGTACAGAGGGGAGGCTCTCATTTATCACACTTTATGGCCAGCTAACCCCGTGTGTTTCAGCCCTGGTTGAAAATTGTGCTCTGTCTGCATTGCTCCTCTCAACCAGCCCTTTGCTGATTGGGAGTGTGGCTGTCCCTCAGAGCCACCCAACTGAGCAGAAGTCCCTTTAGCTCTTAAAGAAGCCTTTTCTTCCGTGACATCTGTCTGCAGTGGATCTGTAGAGAGCATGGGAAACAATCCCTATTAAACATGCAAGTTTTAATTGTATTTAAGACACATGATTTTGTTTTCTGATTTCTTAAGGCTTTCTTCATTTCCCTGACATTTTACTTGGGCTCTTTCATAAAAGCGAAGTACAAGGAAGAAATATCTTTCTAAAATATATATATTTTTATTGATTTTTTAGAGAGAGAGAGGAAGGGAGATAGGGGGAGAGAGAGAGAGACAGACAGATTGACACTCAACCAACTGAGCAATACTGGCCAGGGCAGAAGAAATATCTTTGATCAATGAGCACTGTTCTAAGAAAAAATTAATTTGCATTTTAAAAATGTATAATTCAAACTTTTCCATAAAACAAAGTGCCTGTAACTCTAAATTAGGAACATTGGGTCCAATTAGTAATCCCAGAAGCAGAGACTTCCCATAACTATCGAAGAGAATCAACTTATGAGTGGGCTGCACTAGCATTCTTTGAAAATGTAGCTGTTTTTTAATGAGGTAGAGCCTAGATTGCCTGAAGCCCCTCTTTCATGGGATTTTTCTGGGAACTGTGTGTCATCTCTCCTTGTTCACCTCTCAAAGGTTGCATAATGCCTGCATTAACTTCTAGGAAATGTGGGGTGTGAACCAATTAAACGCTTGGCGGGGAAGAGAGGAAAGGACCGTATGTATTTGCCGTTCTGATCAGACCATTAAGCTTTAGGTGCAGTCTTGATTTCCTGAATTTAGAAAGGCTAATGCTCTCAGAATTTCTATTCAGGGCCTGACCATTAGCCCAGCAAGCAGCTTTCATTAAAAAGGCTTCTCTGTCACCTGGAAACTTGAAGCCCAGAGCTGCATTCAGTCCCTACGAGAGCTGTGTGCAGGGTGAAGAATTTCTATCCCAATCGTACAAGTAAGTTGGCCTTAGCTCCTATGCACATAGTCCCACCTTGCCTATTCACAGGAGCAATTAAGTGAGCCTCTACCTATAGGGCTGGAAGGGACCCCAAAATGCCATCAAATGTGTCCCCCCTGCCTTGGGCAGGGCTGCATTTGTTCCTTAACTAAATTTTTCCCCCCTAGTGATTCCTAAAGAAGAACCCAGGTATAAGATGCAGCCTCTTCTAGGCAGTTCTTTACAGAAAGAATTTGAGCCATCCCCCCGTCGCCACCTCGGGATATTTCTTCTTAATTCTGACCTCAGCAGACGCTGAGCATCCTCCAGGCTGGTAAACCTTTGCTCAGTTCTCTCTCAGTCCTCTCCAGTCCTCAGGATAAACCACCTGAGTCATGTGTCTGGGACAACCCCTTTGAATCTAGCCCTGACCTGTCCTGAGGGTTCCAGGTCTGGGTGGGTGCAGTGACTGTTGGTGGGTGCAGTGACCGTTCTGAAAAGCTCTGGAGTTTTACCAGATAACTTAAGCATGTATATTTGTGCTATAAGGATTGTGGTTTGAGTCTAGGAGATCTTCCACATTAGCCTCCTGGGTGATCTGTACATTAAGATTAAGCTCACAAGCTGTACAAAAAAAAATAGGAACAGTTGGCAAAAACAGTGATCCTCATTCGGGCAGAAGGAAGTAATTCTAATTATGTGCTTTTCTTTCCTGCCACTCACACTGTTAACCTACTTACCAGCAAATATTTGTAGGTGTGCTGGGCCTGGCGCTGCTGGGGACACATATGAACTCCTGCCGTCTGAGTCGACGGAAGAGCCAGGATGCGGGCGGGGCTGGGGTGCCGCGGAGCATCCTGCCACCAGGGGGTTGCAGAGAGCTGCCGCTGGACCTCGTGGGTCTCTTCCCATCACACTTGATCATTTCTGTAATATGGAAAACCCACTGGGATGTTTATCTGAACCGCTTCTGCCACTTTTTCAGGCGGTCTTTTCACTTTAAGATTCACATAGGAAAGGGCTCACCAGAGGTCCTGGGAGAGGCACAGAAAGCTACCAGAGTGACTTACATGTTTTTAAGAAAACAGCAGCCCCTATAGACTTAGGCAGCATTGCAGTCAAGGGGGCTAGCACTGTGCTTGCCCACATCTGAGCTCTGGGGGAGGCAGGGGGCAGGCTAGGAACTTACAGCCAGCAGAGAACTTGATCCCTAAGCCAAGAGAGTAACATTCAAACTGTATGCTTTGGCTCCTGTCACACATTCTCTAATTTCACAACATTGGAGCGCGGGGTTAGATAAAGACTTGAATTTCACTCTCCAAAAGCTGAGAGAGAAGGCAAGGCAAGGACACTAAGGAACACATTATAAGGCATGAACATGGCCCAGATGTTTACAAAGGTATAGGCGTGTGTGTAGGAGTCATCAGAGGAAGAGATCACCTTCAAATCTAAAGCCTGTGCTAGGTTGGATTGTCACTTCTATGTGAATAAGTTCCCTTGAGTCATGGATGAACGTTTTGCAAAGTGTGGCCTATGGACCACTCGCGTTGGAATCTCCTGTGGTTAAAGTGTTAAAACAGGTTCCAGGCCCCCCCCAGACCCACAGACTCGGAATGTCTAGGGGTAGGTAGGATTCCAGAATCTGCTTTTTAGCAACTTCCCTGAGATAATCTCTAGCTTACTAAAGGTTAAGAGCCACTGACATAAATCATAAGTGCTAAAATAGGAAGAAAACTGTATACATTAGATCCAAGCCAGGAAAGATAGATGCGTATTTTAAAAGGGGGCAGCAAAATTTGCTGTTTTTCAAACTGTCCATTTGGAACATCAAAGCTACAATTAAAAAGAAGAAAAGAAATACATGTATGGCTTTAAAACGAGGAGGAGCTAACTCCAGTGATTTATGGTAACTAAAGTTGCTTTATTTTTGATGTTTTCTTTAAATATAATTATTACAAAGCAAGCACATATCATTTTAGAACATTCTGGAATTATAAAAAAATAAAGTATTTTAATTTTGTACTTAGATGCTTATATTTCAGAAATCAAGAGGTGCTTAGGATACACAGTGATAAAGCTTCCCTCTCGTTGCCGTGTTTGTTCTTTCTCAAGCCCACAGACGACAGCATACTCTATGTGCTAATCTGCCCTTTGCTTTCTTCTGTCTTTGTTAGGTTTTGTGGTTTTATGTCGATGCACTTGAAGTTTTGATGGAAGAGAGCGACGTGATCCAGTTTTCATGGTTAAAAGACCACCTGGGCTATCAGGTGGAGAGCAGCTTCTCTGCGTCATTCATCTGCCCATCCGCTCGTCCATCCATCCACCCACCTGTCCATCCATCCATCCATCCATCCATCCATCCATCCATCCATCCATCCATCCATCCACATGGAGCATCTGATTTATGAAAATATTTACATATTTCTATTCAGTCATCTTTTAAGACTTTATTGACAGTTATTGACATTGTGGCAAAATTATCGGCTTGTGAAGTGTATTTATACATTCTACCTTTTTTGTTAAAGTGGGAGGTTTTAATTTGGGGAAACCAGTGATATTAACCATCATGATAATTAAAAACTAAATCAGAATATCCTAAAATCAACACAAAAAAATTACAAACATGTTAGAAAAGGAACCAAATAAAACCTGTAACCATTTGTTTCCAGAACAAATACGCTTGTGCATTCACCAACTTAACTACTTAACAGTTTTGGACAGCACTTCACTAAATAATTTTTTTCTAAATTTATTCTTTCATCGATGAAAGAATGACGAGGCTTAAACATGACCAAATGCAGAATAACAATCTACTAACAGCATGTTTTTTCAACTTAGATGAATCTATCAGATCTTTCCCTGCTTATTTATCTGTCTCTCTTCACCCAGTTATCTCTGTCTTGGGCTCTGGTTCATGATTTTTTTTTACAATTCTATTATCTAATCTGCTTTATTCAAATTTTGCCAGTTGTGCCACTAATATTCTCTACAGCAAAATAGAACTTTTTTTTCAGGTTCAGTGTTCCATCCTGGGTCATGATTTCTAATGAAGAGAATCAAAAGCCTATCATAGCACCTGCTGTGGACTTTGAGAGCACCAGATCTTTGCCAGGCCTGGTGCTGAGCATACAGAGCGCATGCAGCTGAGGTCCCTTTTCTCACAGAGCTCACAGCCGAATGGGGGAGGCGGCCAAGAACCAGACAGTGACCGCACAGGGTGCTGAGCACCATGAGAATGTGACGTCTAAACAAGAGCCAGAGCATAGAACACGGATATCAAAACACTTACGGGGTCAGGGAGGGCTTCCTGGAGGCAGTGACATCGTCCTGAGTTCGAAGGAGCATCATCTCCTAGGGAAGAAGGTGGGGGAGAAGAGATAGCATTTCAGGCACAGGAAATCACCTGGCAAGAGGCAGTAATCATGATGCAGAATAGCATGCTTGGGGAAAAGTGATGCATTCTGAGGATTTCTGTTATTTCTTTACACTAGTTGATATATATATATATCACATTGATTTTAATATATTAATATTATACCAGCACTTGCCTTTTACTGGATGCACTTACTAATTATAATGGTTTTCAAGTTGATTTTCCACATATATATATTTTTCAAATAATATAAAATTTAGCTCCTCTTTAATAACATTGACTAGGATATTCAGGAAAACGTTAAATCAGAATAACAGTCAATGATATCTTTGCCAGATATTTCGTTCTTGGCTTCAATGAGCATGCTTTAGTGTTTTTTCCACTGAGCATGATGCTGGCTTTGGGGTAAGTGGAAGGATAGATATCTTAAGGAATTATTCATCTGTACTTATGTTATTAGAAGGTTTCATTTTCCCTAAATTAAGAATGGATGTTGAATTCCACAACATCTCCTTCAGTGTAGTAGATACTGATTATGTGATTTTTCTCTTTGATCAATTAATGGAATCAGTTATGTTACAGATTTACTCATATTGGAGGATCCTTTTATCCCTGCAATAAATAATCCTTTATCGTAGGGCACTATTATTTTAATGTGCTAATAGGTTCTGTCTGTTAACATTTTTATTTATATTTTCAATCAGTTTTTATGAAAATATAGTACATTTTGAGTTTTCTTTCAGATTTTGGAATATATAAAAGCATAATTTTAGGTCTTCATTACAGACTGCGTCCTTTCATCATTATAAAAAGCCATCTTCGTTTTCTCGATAGCTTCTTGCCCTGAATTCACCCTTATCTGATATTAAGATTGGGACCCCTCCTTACTTTTTGTTTTCATTTGCCAAGTATGTTTCTGTCCAATCTTTGGTTTTCAGCCAGAATAATTTTTGTTAGTTAAATTGCTTAAATATAGAGAATAGTTGGATTTTCCTTCATAATTTGTTATGAGGATATTTTTCTATTAATAAGTCAGTTTAGCTCATTTATATTTATTCAAGCCTTATTTATCTCATCACATTTTATGTTATGTCTTCTGTTTATATTGCTGCTTTTACCATATGGTCTCTGTCTTTTTTTTGTTTTGTTTCCTTTATGTTTTGTTTCTTTTGATAATTTAGAAAGCAAATTTCTGTTCCAAAATTATTATTATTATTATTTTAATATATCTTTATTGATTGCAGAGAGAGGAAGGGAGAGGGAGAGAGAGAGAGAAACATCAATGATGAGAGTCATTGATCAGCTGCCTCTTGCCTGCCCCTGACTGGGGACCGAGCCTGCCACCCGGGCATGTGCCCTGACGGGAATCGAACCTCGATCTCCTGGGTCCTAGGTCAACTGATGCTCAACCACTGAGCCACGCCCAGCTGGGCCAAAATTATTTTTTATCTTTATTTTATCTTTAATGTTTTTAGGCAGTATTTATTAATATCTTGTGAAAAAGTGATCATTTGTTTGTATTTCCACCGTCTCCCTGCTTCTCTCTGTTCCCCGATACTCAATTCCATTGACTTTACATTTTTTAATTTAATTACAACCTATTACTTGACTTATTAGCCTTATATTACATACTTTTACCTGTGGCTGTGCAAGGTGAGGCACTCAACATACCTACCCTGCTTTATACCTATCCCTTTTCCTTTCCCTATTTTATTTCTTATATCACTACTATATTGTTAAGGTTTATAACATGTACGTTCTGTTTTTTAATCATAACTTCCATTTGTTTTAGTCTTAGTCATACCTATAATTGATTTTTTTTCTTACTTAATGATAAACTCTGAACATATTCTCATATGATTCTTCTACAATATTGATTTTGACAGCTGTATAGTATTTCTGCATCAATAAAGGTACCGTTATTTATTTAGCCAATCCCCTATTATTGAACATTTACATCATATCCAACGTTCACTAGTGTGAATAGTATAAACCAGGCTAGCCTCTTTGAAATTTAAAGCTATATTTCTAACTCCTGGAAAAGAGACTAATTCCTATCAGGAGAGCGGTCTCAAACTTTAGTGACCGTTCAGATCTCCTAAGGAACTGCTTAAAATGCAGACTCTGGCTCTGTGGGTCTGGCCAGGGCCCAAGACTCTGCATTTCTAACAAGCTCCCAGGTGCTGCTCATGCTGCCAGTCTTCGGAACACTTTGAGTAGCAAGGTCTCGGACTATATCTTGTGTCTGTGGAATTTTGCTTCAATGAAGCCATGCTAGAAAATTTTGTGACAGTTGGTTCTGTTGCGTTTTGTGACAAACTTTAAAATATTAGGTTTGTACCAAAGTAATTTGTAGCAAACCATTGTTACCTGTGAAGGTTCTGCAAGGTTACCCTTATGCCGCAATCTCCTCGCTCGCCTGGGCCTGTCACTCGCCGGGTCCAGGGGAGCGGATCTGATGTGCACATGGCTGTCCCAGGGGGAAAGGCTGAGAGCCTGGGGATCAGCAAATAAAGCAGAGGCCAGATGGGCTCCCTGGAGGGAGCTGGTGCAAAGAAGCCTTTGAACCCTAATTTGTAAATGATATCTGCACTCCGAGCCCTCGCAGACGTGTTTCATTTGGTGGGTGGGTGGTGGTTTAGGTGGTTTTATCCTGCCAGGCCCTGAGTGACTCGACCTTGCCGGCCTCTCCCAGCTACATGAGCCTCCCTTCCCTTCATCCTACACAGGCGTTTGGCAAACTTCTTCTGTAAAGGGCCAGACAGTAAATAGCTTCGTTGACCTTACTGTCTCTGTCACAACTACTCAACGTTGCCATTATAGAGCAAAAGCAGCCACAGATGATATGAACAAATGGGTGTGCCAATAAAACTTTCTTTATAAGACCAGGCAGGGGTGGGAGGGCATAGTTTGCGGACCCCTGCTCTACACACCGACTAAGCTTCTGCTTTAGGGTCTTCACACCAGTTGTTTTCTTCGCTTGGAGCTCACTTCCCCTGGATCATCCTAGAACATGTTCCCTTACTCCATTCGAGGCTCTCAGATGTCACACCACCCAGAAGGCCCTCCCCGACCACCCAGTCTAAAGTAGCGTCCCTCCCCCAGATCTCCACGCCCTTTTTTGCCACCCTCCTATGGTTCATACGTCATCTAGTTCCTTTGCAAGAAATATTGATTATATTTTGATAATTCCTAGAGAAAAGTGTTTCTAGGCTGAGTCGTTTTAATACATGTAGCAGTTTATTTCTAGTGGAGCATCTCCGTGGACAGAAATAGATTTGTTATACAGGGTTGGTTGTAATCATGTGCCTTCTAATGACTATTCCCCTGAGATTTAGACTGAGGTTGGCAGTGCCAAATGTATTAGATGGTGAATATAGTTTGATGTGAAAGAATTGCTTTGTTCTAGAGCCTCATCAATAATAATAAAAAATGTCTTTGGCCCTTCTGGCTCTTCTTATGGATTATACCAGTTTCCACCCCTGCATGTAACTTTCAAGAACTATTAATGGGAAGAGGAGAATTTTCCACACAATTTGCACCTATCCCCAAAGCAGAGGAGGCCTCGTGGCCAGTGCAGGGTGCACAGGGGAACTGGAGAGACACTTCCTGAGGAAAGAAGATCAGAGGAAATTCATGTCAGGACATGACAGCTTTGGGGGATCCAGCCCCACGGAGGAGAGAGGGGTCGGATCCTGAAGCGTTCGGCAGGGCGCGGGCGACCTCGCCGCTGAGGCCTTTGGCATCTCCATCAGGGCACCATTGTGAGCGAGGGCAGCCGGGGAAAGTCGTCCCCGTGGGCAGCTGATGCAGAGGCTGTGTGAGCCCCACATGCCATTGTGGTGATGACTCCAATTTGGGGGCATTCCTGGGGTTCAGGTGGCCAGGCATACTCCCAGAGGGTCTGCACCATGGATGCAGACCGTCTCAAGAGCTGTTGCATTTCTAAGGTGGGGAATGACTCCGAGACTAACCTAGTGGAGAAACCCGAGAGGCAAAGGACCTCCCGCTAGAAGAAGGGCTGAGTCTGAGCAGCAGGCAGAGTTCCGCCAGGAGGCGCGAGGGCCGCGGTGGCAGCTGGTGCGGAGGCTCCGTGGGGGCTCCGTGGGGGCTCCGTGGGGGCATCTTACCTGGGCTCTGGCCCCATCATGCTTTGGTTCGCAGCCTTCATGATCTTTAGCGGTTTCTAAAAGCAGGTGTTTTTGTAAATACCTTATGTGAAATGTGGTGTTAGGGATGTTTCCCTTGATTGCTAAGAATATCCCGACGCAGTATAATTCTTAATGAAACACGATTCTTTTATACGAGTGACCATGTCTTTTCACCTGTATTTTTAACTGTACCTTTCCAAAGGGTGCTGTTGGAAGGACATTGGTTTAGCTTAACCAGAGTGAGACGTCTTTACTTTGCTGTGTGTCTCCTGCATTTTGGTTCTCTCGTCTCCACTTCCCATACCAGGGTTTGAGAGATGGAAGAGCTTGAGGGTGGTCTCATTCATTGTAAGGTGGCGTCTAACTGGTGGGTACCCACGGAGTTCAATAAATTCCGTCTTCTAGGAATTTAGACCGTTCTGAAACTTTCTAGAAGACAAAATATATGGTGACCAAACACCTGTCTCTTTAAGCCGAAAATGTATACATAAGTGGTTGTAGATTGTTGAAGAATGGACCTACACGGGAAAGTAACTGTGGCCTTTTCGCTGTAGCTATTACATTTATGTCATTATGTTCCCAAGTCCTGAACTGTTTCCAATTCCACCCCAGGTCACTGGGGCTAAAAAGTCTTTTGCAAACATTATTTACTATTTGAAGACCTTGCTCTTTTACCTTGGAGACCTGGAAAGTTAAAAGATAAATTGCTTGCCAGTGGCCTCTAGCCTCCGTCAGCCCCTAAGCAATCCGTCTCCTGGCCTGGGACCGCTCCGTGTTTATAATTCTCGGCGATTGATTTTGTGCTTAGAGGTTGTAACACGGATACACTCTGAGGTCTGCTGGTCCTGCACGAGAGGGGGCCACGGTAATTCATTCTAACACTGTATGGGGGGGAAATTTTAATTGTTGGATTTACTCTAGGCTTTGGGTCTTTCTAATATCATTGTGTTAGTTAAAATGAGCCTTTGTAGCAAAGAGAATAGTCTATCGCAGCTCGAGATTAGAGAAGTCTGCAGGGAAACAGCTCGGATGCCTGCAGGAGAGTGAACGGCTCCAACTGGACGTGGCCCTCCCCTGGCTACCCCCGGCTTGCCCCTCGGAATTCCCTCCCTTCTCGCCTCGGCATCTCCCTCCTCTCTTCCCCGGCAGCTCTTTCCACATTTAAACAGTCTGCTGTTTTCCTTTATTTCCCTGTCTTGTGTCCAGGCCTCTTGGTCACCTCTTTACACCTACTGGCCCCACCTGTGCGGACACTAATCTCTCCTTCCTGCCCCAGTAGCGGGCCTGTTTTCCCACCTTCTCCAGCTCTCTGGCTACACTTGTTACCCACTCCAGTTTGCACCACTTGGGTTTCCCCCACTATTTTTGATAAGGGAGACCCCACTGCTCTCAGTCTTTCTCTTTATATGTAGGCGGGAGGGAGAGAGAGGAGAGACTGAAGGGCAGTGAACTGCAGGTGTTTCTGGCGTTGGCTTTGAGGGGACAGTAAGAGAAGACTTGGGGAGAGAGGCGATGCCCAACCCCTGGGAATGCTGGCACAGGTGGCACTTGGGTGAGATCCTCACAGATTCTCCCCACCTGTGGGCATCTATCGCTTGAGCGCGGCTTTATATTGCATGGGAACATGGGCGCGTCTGGAGACCAAGAATCCTCATTTGCGACCCCCGTGGCTGGGTCTCTGCAGGGCCGGCAGCTCCCCTTGCCCTTCCTTCGGCCTCGGGTTAAGCCCTATTAACAGAGTGCATGCACCCTCTTTTCCTGAGGTTGCATCTACCCGACTTACAGGGTCCTCCAAACGTGCTGGTCATTACAGTTCACCCTTGAACAATATGGGGCGTTAGGGACACCGACTCTCCTCCCACCCCTGACAAAAATCCATATATAATTTTTGACTCCCCCAAACCTTAACTACAGTAGTCCCTTGGTACCTGCAGGGGTTCGGCTCCGGCACCCCCATGGATACCAAAATCCATGAACACTCAAGTCCCTCATATAAAATGATGTAGAGCAACGCACACAGCAAGCCCTTTGCATCCGTGGGCTCCCAGCCCGGATCAAAAATACTGTTATTGATTCGCAGTTGGTTGAACCCACAGATGAATTCGAAATCCAGGGATAGGGAGGGCCGGCTGTATAGTTATTGGAAAAAACCCGAGTATAAGTGACCCTCGCAGCTCAAACCCGTGTTTTTCAAGGGCCCACTGTACTGGTTTGGGCAGGTGCTTTCCGGGGGGCAGGGAAGGGAGAAGCAACCCCGGGCCCCAGCCTGCTCCTGCCGAGGGTCAGCGTGAAGGCACAGAAAGGCGACCGTATCGACAGGGGAGGGAGGAAGGGGGAAGCCAGGCTGCTGCAGAAACCCCGAAATGCAGATATTCTGTCTGCAGATAGCAGGAGCTGGCGTGTTTGTAGTTTGCTCTCAGAGTAAGAATTGTGCTGTTTGAAAGGGACAATGACCCCGGCTCGTCTGAAAAAGAGGTGTGTTGAAGGAGACCTGCAGAGAAGCACATCGATCTTCGCCGGGCAACTGAAATGGTGGAGGCATTGGGGAGACCCTGATCTCCCAGAGGGAACTGCACATCTGGAGAGCAAGCCAAGATTTCAGTTGGCAAAAGGTTCATTTTTTTTTTTTCCTGAAGATGAATCTCTAACCAGCAGCTCCATTCGAATTCTGTGTCTGCTTTGCAAACAAGGCTCATGCTTTTATGGCTTTTAAAAAATGGGTTTAATGGACTGAGTTCATTTAGACAGGGATATCAAATGAATGAGCGGAATTCGAAGACACATCCATCTGGCCGTCAGTCTTTGTTTAAGCCACTTGACTACCCGCGGCTGGGCCCACCCGCAGCTGGGCCATCTCTAATGAAATGGCATCGCAGTCCCCTGCATAAAGTCTGCGATGGATAAATTAGTACCTGGTAAGTGCTTTGAAGATGAAAATCACGATGTGAGTAATGGGCAAGACTTTTTCCCTTGGGCCGGAAATGGCATCTTTTGTCTTTTCCCGCTGCTCCGTGAGTCACCCAGGTTGACAGTGCAGAAAACTTTCCTCTCCCCAGAGATGAGCAACAGAGACACACGAGGACAGACTTTTATTTGACTTACAAGGAAAATTAAGAAAGAGCCCGAACCCGTTCACATCTGTACAAGGAATGACACGCCGTACGCATTTGCTTCCTATAGACGCAGGTCGTATTTCACATGAATTTCTACATTAAGACATCGCATGACAATTATCTTGCTTAAACACTAATGAGGAACAAACATCTCCCAAAGCACTGAAGACAGAAATTCAGCTTTGTCCCTCCAGCAAGCTTGGCTTACCTCGCAGGGTGTTTAAAGATGTCCATCAAACTCTCTCCCAAACCGTGGGGACATCGAGGTTTATCTGCTCAGGAGATGGGAGGATGTTTAGTGGGAGCAGCCTAGGAGAACTGCAGGTGTGGAAGTGAAGTGTGAACCGTTGGGCAGGACCCAGCCGTCTGTCTGTAGGAACCTGGCCCTTCCCGGCTGCTCCCCGGCTCCAGGGCAAAGAAGCCAACACTTGTTCTATGCTCCAGACTCGGCGGGAGCGCCTCTCTCCCCACGTCCAAATGTTGTCGTTTGTCTATGTTTTTCATCTCCTGGGCTGCTCTGCCACGGTGGTCATTAGTCATGCTAGATTGTCCGGGTTGACTGATTCCTGATAGCTTTGACAGGCCCCGTCGGGAAGACTGCATGACCCCAGCGTTCGCTGGGACCCGAGCGGCGGGCTGCGGCGCTCCTCGCGGTGCATCACTGTCAGCCCAGCAGCGCCGCCTTCCCAGCTGCGCCCCAAATTGGTCACAGCTGAGAGAAGAGCCTTCCCAGCAAGGCTAGCAGAGGGGGGCAGTGTGGGAGCTCACTGCGGGGGTGGGGGTGAGGGGTAGTGGGGGGTGGAGGGGAGGTTGGATGCATCAGAGGAAAATGCTCTACTGCTGGGTGAGGTCCTGAAAACTGGTGAAAATGGTCAAAGGAAGGAGAGAAAAAGGCCCTCGGACAGATTCGGATACAGGCAAAGTCCAGGAGACTTTGAGGAGTTAATGGGAAAACAATTCTTCTTATCTGCTTCCTGCCAATCTGTGTCCATTGACAGAGCAGAAGTAATTACAGATACTGTAGACACACCACGGCATTAAGTAAAGTGTTTCAAATTATACTGCTTAACGACGCTTCCTGATACGGCCGGGCGGCCCGGGCCGGCACTGCAGGCACACGGTGCCGTCCGCAGGAGTTTCTCACACTGGGCATTTACTCACTCCAGCAAAAAGAAAGAAAAAACGAGTTGATACTAATTTGGTTTCTGTTGAATATTTAGAATGTCGCTCACAGAGTGAGCCGAACATATTTTGAGGATTTTCATAGTTTGCCTCGTAGGCCCCACCAGCAGGGTCAGCGCTGTAGATTAGAATAAATTCAGCGGAGGGAAAATAAAGCTTTGGAATAGATGCTGCCTTCCCGGAGCACGTAGCAGGCATTAGCAATAATGGGAGCCCTGCCTGCGCATGGAGAGGAAGCATCTACTGCTCGGGCTCCCACCCTCCCCGCCCCGGGCTGTGTGGTCCCATGACCTTCACAGTGGGTGGGAAGATTCTGGATTCATCATCTCTTAGCTTTATGCTGCTATGCACAGGACAAAACACAGACACACACACACTGTTCTTTCCTTGTGGAAGGGAGAGACGGGAGGGAAAGGGGACAGAAGCTGCTGAGACACAGCCCACACCCATGAGGTGACCGAGCCTTTCGGGCGTGGACGTGAACTGACTCCAGTTGCCCTTCGTGGTGGCTGTGCCATCCGCGCTAGGCTGAAGCCGCCCGCTTGCTAGTCTTTTCCAACTTCAGGGAGCGCTACGGAAACAACGGGGAGCTTCAGGACCTTCCTTAAGGCTTTTAGTCCACCCTGTGCGTCTGTCAGCTCGGGTGCGGCAGAAAACCATTAAGCCAAACCATCACAAGAGCGCTGGGTTCGCTACGCGGAGCGGCTCACTCGCTGTTTCTATGCATACGTGTGTCCTCGTGCATTTCATTTCTTAATTTTAAGACAAGGAGGCGTGAAGTACTGGTGTAGAGACAGTAAAGCACACTCTGGCCCTCCTCTCGGTCAACGGCATCACCGAGGAGACGGCACCTTCACCAGGCATTCGCTGCTGGTTACTCTTTAACGGAAACTCCAGATAACATGGATACACTTTACTTAGGGCATCTCATGAGGCCATTTATATTTCTCACCTACCCTTCCCAGCTCCTCCTGAGGCAGGAGTTGGCCTGGGTCCTGGCCCCGCTCAGCCACCATCTAGCACTGTGACTGAGCAAGTCACCTCTGCGAGCCCCCTCCCCACTCTGCAGATCCCCAAGGTCTTGCCTGAGACCCGAGGACTCCGCTGGTCTTCAGCAAGAGCCGCACAGGGGCCATCGAAAACCACGCCCCCAATCTGGAAAGTCCTTTGACAGGAAAGGAAACGTCGCAACATGCGGTTTGTTTCGGTTCTGCAATTTTGCTGCTCTGGAGATTGAAATGGCAGGGACAAGTTGACAGGATGTCCCCAAGGCGCTTGGGGGAGCTGGCCGCAGTGCTGAACCTGCACCGTGAGGGCCGCACAGCTCACCCGCCCACACCCCGCGGGTCAGCGGCGACACCCCAGGACACAGGCAGACAATGGTGTTCTCAGCAAGCTCCAGGCCTGTGGCATCGGGCATGCAGACAGCCGGGGGGATTTCAGAGGGACCTCGTGGGACAGTCCCCAGACCCGTGAGGGCTAGTGTTCACTTAGGAGTTTCAGAATAGCTTTGGAGGGAGTGCGCTGCAGTTCAAATGAATATTAACAGATGGGTCTTGGAGCAAAGAAAATATCTCCTTCGGTTCAGGGCCTGGTAAGTATCCAAGAAGGAAAAAGCCCCTCAGTGTTAAAAGGCTTGGGGCAAGGGGGTGCGACGAGCCCCCTGGAATCAGGAATCATCAGTACCAGTTGGGGAAAGAACTCAACTTACAGTTTCAACCAAATTGGCTGAGCTTCCCAGGTGCCTCCTAACTAAACACTGTCTCCCCCAAACTCCTCCCCTCAACAATTTATTTCTTGCAGATAGTATCAATGTGTCTCTTTGTTGCTGTGTTAATGTTCTCAAAATCTTTGTTTTTCCAAAACCTAAACGCTTGCACCAGAGCTGTACCCCATCAACGCACCAGCGCTCATCCCCCCCTCCCCACTCCAAAGAGAAAGCCCAGTGAGCGGTGCCACTGGGACGTGTGCCGTGGTTCGGGGGACGTAGGGCTGTCCCCGTCCCCCGCCATCAAGGAGGCTGTCTGCACAATTCCTTTCTTTAGCCCCAGGCCCAACTTCCTTATTAACACAGACACGACACTTCACTGGAGCTGAAGTACAAGAAATTTTCTGCTTGATGTGTTTTATGTCCCATTAGTATGTTCCCCGCACATCACACGCCTCTCTGGTGAGAATGTGTCTGGTGAAGGTTTAGGGGGAGGGCTCCCCACCACTTAAAACGGAGGAGGGAGAGACGGACTCATGAAGGAGTTCATCTGAAGCCTCCCTCCGCTCTCCCAGGGGGTCGGGACTCCCGAGCTCTGTCCTGCCCTGGAACCTTCCCTGGCATCCGTGCACTGTCACCAGCCGCCCGGGGCTGCTGGGTCCCTTTTTCCTAGGCATCTACAGCGTTGCTCTGTGTCTGCTTTTTCCTCACGGCTGGGGCAGGACTGATAGGTTTCTGCTACTCATGATTTACAGGATGAGACTGGAGGCAGGGCAAACATCCGTTAGCTCCGAGTGTGCAGGAGTCCAATCAGTGACCAGCCTCCTCCCCCAACAACATCACAACCACCACGACGACTTGGTTCTTGTTTTCATCAGGCGGGAGAAACCAGAATGGTGTTTGCACATACAGACTATTCACAGCAACAAGGAAAGATGAATCGAGTCCATAAAGCTCCCAGGTGGGGGGGAATTTCAGAGGGAAGAAACCCAGAGCAGGGGAAGCCCGTCTCCAGTGGGGACTGGCCGTTGTCCCACAAGAGGTCACATTTCCTAGAGTTCGAGGAGGCAGCCAAACCCCCGTCGGAGACACAGGATCTGGTGGCGCGGGCACGGCCCGGGGGGACGCCGCTGCAGCTCCCTAGGGGAACAGGATGCTTGGGCATCTAGAATGGAATGCGGAGCTCACGCCCAGGGCCGGGGCCTGGGCAGAGGGCCTGCCAGGGTCCCCTGGGCATGGCAGGGGCAGGCACCACAGCCACACACACAGATGCCCAGGGAGAAGTGGGCACCAGCAAAGAAAACCCTCGGGCACCTTCTCGACGCCACCCACAGCCATTTCTAGAAACAGCTGCTGGTCGTGGCCCAAACAAACGTCCGCAGAGAGAAGCTAGGTGGTGAGCTGAGGGGCAGGCCGAGGGAAACGAGCGACCCGGACACGTGGACACTGTCCCTCCTTGAGGAGGCAGGCGGGGGCGGTGACCCCACCCCAGGCAGGCGGCCTTGGCTTGCGTCACCCGAGCTCTGGGTCTGGCCGAGGTTGCCGGCCTCTTTGAGAACCGGCTCCTCTGACCAGCCGCATCCACTAATAAGCCATTGACCTTGAGTTTGAGTCTGGGGCTGATTTGCTGCTCTGTCTGGGGGAACCCCAGGGGCCTGTGGCTTAACGGGAAGAAATCCTCATTTTAGCAGCAATAGCTTTTCCTCTCTTCCCGCCACAGTGATCAAATTAGCAGGCTGCTTCTCCTCAGAGAAAATGTGTCCACGGTCCCGGGAGGCACTGCCCATTTGCCTGTCTGATGGGTTGAGGAAGGGGAAGCGGGGATGTGTGTGAGCGTGTGCCCCTCCCTTCCCGGCCCAGGAGGGTCTGCCCCGCCCGGATGGCCACCCAGCCCGCCTGCAGCAGGCCACAGGGCGGGCGGGGTGCCTGCTGGAGGCTTAGCTGCAGGAGGCCTGGCAGGAGGCTGCGTACACGCTGCCAGCCACGGCCCCGCTGCTCAGGCTGCTGGTGGGACACTTGAGGGGCTTCATGCTGCTGTGCCTCTGCATGCGCCAGTGCTCGAGCCGCCAGCGCTCCCAGCTCTTCTGAAACTCCATCTGGACCTTCCATGGGAAAAAGAGGGAAACAGAAGCCATCATGCAAACCCACTGCCCGCAGATTGGCCCCTTATTGCATTAGCAGGAAAGGGACAAATCCGCTGCATTATAGTAAGAGACACAAGTCAAGGCCTTCGGGCGCCTAAATTAATATCCCAATAAAATTGTTTATTGTGGTCTCCTATTTTCCGCCTCTCCTCAGGAGAGAGATGGGCTGGATGATATAATCGGTCCCTTCCATCTCTAAACTCTGACTCAGCTAAGTACCTTTACACTCCATCCCAGTACCGTTTAACAGAAGAGAACGGGAGAGGGGGAGAGGGAGAGAAGAGAGGGATTCGGGGAGACGGAGACGGGAGAGGAAAGGACAGTCTGACTTCGGAGCTCGCTCTCCAGGTTTCAGCTTGGACGACAGAAAAGAGGACACACGCCCCTCCCCTTGTGGTGCCTACACCGGACCCTTCTAAACTCCCTGAGGCTTCCCAAGGAGGCCGAGGCTGGAGGCAGCAGTGAGGAGGGGGCTGTGGACAAGGGCTCCTTGGCCTGTACTTGAACTAATCCCATCCAGGAACTAATCCCATCCTGTCCCAGCCCACTCGGGGTGCAGCCCAGGCAGGTTCAGTCAAACAGGATCCCTGCTGTGCTGGGCTCGGGCCTCCCGTCAGGAAAAGCCTTCTTGAGAGAGCTGATGCCTGGGGACCATGTTGTTGGGCATAAAGATGAAATCCAGCTAACGCTGCAGATCCCCAAGTCATTTACAGGCTTATGGTGACGCCATGGTGACCCAGGTCCCCTAGAGGGAGCTGAACCTGCACGCTCAGCCCAGGGTGTCTAGAGGCTCTTCTAGGGGATGTTCCTAAAAGTTTGCTTCTCAGAGCTTCTCTGAGGTCCCCCACCCTTGCCCCCAGGCCTCTCCCTTTCAGGCCCCAGCCACCGGGAAGGTAAGTAGCTCACTCACAATGCCCCCATCAGACCCTGCACAAACACCTCTCTTCTGCAGCTGCAAGGGCTGTCACCCACCTAGCTAAGCCCATCAAGACATCTGGTGTGGCCACACACCATCCCTTAAAAGAACGTCTTCTGCACTGGGTGGAGCTGAGGTGCCAAGAGCCTATCTGCCAGGATGGGCCCAGTGTCCCAGGCCGAGCCGTGGAGCCCAGGCTTGGGTGCAGGAAAGAGGTGGAGTGGACACCACGCACAGCCCTCCCTCACCTCGCCACATGCCAGCTCCCTGCCCAACAGAGTGTGTGGCACGTGTGCTGACAGCTGGTGGCCTCTGCTTGAGCAGCAGCAGGGAGGCCCATCTTGTCTCACAGCCCTTAACTGAGGGAAGGGGGAGAGAGATGGTAAACCAAGGCACAAACATGGGCAGCCACCTCAGGGACTGACACGGTCTCTTAGATACCAGCAGGAAAACAGACCAGACCAGAGCTCCTCAGAGTGCTGGCACTGTGTGCCTGTCCCCATCTCCCTCGGCGCTTTGCCTGGCACTGTGTGCCCCTGTCCCTGTCTCCCTCGGCACTTTCCTGAACCTCAGCTGTGGTCCCTCTCATTGAAAAGCATCACTTATTGGGAGCTACTCCATGCAGCAATTGCCATGGATTAGTTTAGTTAAACTTCACAGCAACCCTGTGAACAGCTCCTGTTAGAGGAAGCTGGGTGTGGAGTATAGAAGTATTTCTCCGGGCCTCAGCCAGGATTTGAACCTTGACCTGGGCTCCAACCCGGTCTCCTGACCACCGGCCCTGCCTCCCATGACTTTCTGGGCCGTGCTTGTTTCTGGCCAGTCCCACCTGATCGCAGCTGGGAGCGCTGGGGCCTGCACCACACCTTCCTCGCCTCCCCTGCCCTGAACCTGACACAGCGCCCAGCATACAGTAGGTGCTCGATGTTTCTTAAATAAACCGAATGAGCGAGCGAGTAATGAAAAACGCTGGGCTCCTCATTACTGGGTTATTACAATGGAACCACAAGGACCACAAAGCAAGTCTGGACACGGTATCTGCATGGTCAGTGCACTTCCCCTAAGTTCACCCTCACCTCTGCCTCCCATTGCCTCTCTGAGCAGGCACCAGGCCAGGCTCCGGGGCTTGGGGTGAACCGGTAAAGCTCATTCACCTCCATTTGCACTTGGGGGGAGAGGCGAAGTGACCTCCGGGTCACATAGCCAGGCAGTGTCTGAGCTGGGCCAGCACTCAGGCTCCGGAGTCAAGAGTCACGGTGAGCGGACACGAGCTGCCACAAATCCACCCAGGCCTCCCCTCCCTGGGCCAGCTTCCCGCCCATTGGCAGTGGGTGCAGCCCGGGCAGCCACGCAGGAGCGAGGTCCCAGCCATCTCTTCTTTTCAGGTTACAAGTACCTGGTATTGCCATGGCAACCCTGGGTCTAGAGAACAGCTCTAGTGGACAGAGGCCTTGGCCCAGGAGCCAAGGGTGCTTTTTGTGGCCCAGTGATGGTGACAGGTCTGTCCTCGTGCCTGGAGGAACCAGGGCATGAGGCATCTCCAGGAGGGTTTTGAAGGTGCAATATGCAGGGCCTCCTGGACCCCAAGCACCAGCCCGGGAGAGCCCCCGGGGAGAGGCCAGGGGGAATCTGGTGATTCAAGGATCACGTTATTTGCCAAGGGCAGCACGGGGATATGTGCCCATCCTTCCCTCCTTATACAGCTGGGCCAGCCTTGGGAGGTGGGCAAGGAGAGAGGTGCCAGGGTGACTGGGCTTTAAGGAATGGAATCAGGAGAAGCGACTGAGTCGGGGTCCAGGTGAGATGCTCCCCAGAAGTGGTGGGGAAACAGGTGCATGCAGGTGTGTGTGTGTGGCGGGGGGCAGTGAGCCTGTGCTGCCAGCACGGCCTTGGGGAAGGGGGAGGGATAAGTGGGACACAGCGGTGGGAGCTGGGAGCGTCGAGAAGGTGGGAAGGCGGCAGCAAGGAGCCCCTTTCTCTCCACACAGGCCTCTGTCCCCTCTGCCCCCATCTCACACATAGATACCTGCCACCCTGCCCCTGTCCCCCAGAAAATAAAGCAGCAGAGCTTTGGGCTGGGCGGCACATCACCCCTCTGGCTGAGAACCATTCCTGCAGGGGCCACCACCCCTCCGAGTGTCCTCTACGCCCACCTTCCCTCCTTGCCTGGCCCTCCCCACACTGAGTCTGGCCAGCCCTCTGAGACCTGCCCATGGGAACAGCCTGGTGCTGCCTCCACCTCCCCAGCCCTGGCGGCCCTGGTGCATTAGTAGGCACCCCTCCCACCTGCTAGCTCTGCCACCTTCTAGCCATTGAATTAGGGCTATTCATTTCACTTGGCTGAGCCTTAATTTTCTCATCTGTAAAATGGGGATAACATCTATTCCACAGGATTGGATTTACTAAAACCCTTGAGCACCTTACACATGGCAAGTGCTCAGGAAATGTTTCCCTCTCTTTTAGAGATCCAAAGTCCACGTGCTGTGAGGAAACTGAGGTTCAGAGTGGGTGTGCAACTTGCCCAACATCACACAGCTCATTAAGTGATGGGGCCTGGTTCAGAGCAGAGATCTGACTCCAAAGCCCACACCCTTCATCTCTTGCTGCATCACATTGCTTCTTTGAGTCATCCCACAGATCCCCGAAACTCCAATGTCCCTACCCACCGCTCCCCTTGTCCCCCATACCCACAGCAGTAAACTTCGCGTTAATGCACAGACTTTAAGATCTCTGAGCTCTGATCCCAGACCCAGTGACACAGAAGCCACACAGAGAGCGGGGTCTTTGACGAACAGTGTCCCTGGGTCACCTGAGCTCCAGCCCCAGCAAACCCTTACCTGGGCCTGAATGGAGCTGACAGAGGCTCAGTTTCCCCCGGACTGTGGGGTGGAGGGTGCCTACACTCTCTTCCCTGCTGGGGGTTAGTCCTGTCGTGGAAACTTCCCCTGGTGGCCGTGTACTGCCTGAAGGACTATTGTTTCTTTTCTTCTCTGGAAAGAATTGGGCAGGGGGCTGTGGCATTTGTGATACCCACTTTGATGGCTTAGGGGTGCTCCTGCTCCGGCACAAAGCTGGGTACCTTGGAGCAAGGGGCCTCCCCCTGGCGCCCACAGACAGCCCCTCTTCCCAGGAGCTGGCCGTGTCAGAGACGGGAGAGCCATCGTCCCACAGGGTCTGCAGGAGAGGGTGTGGGGTCAGCAAGAAGCCCCTCCTCCCAGCCCAGCAACCAGAAAGCTGCCGGGGGATCTCGTCCCCTTTCCCGTGGTGGCCCGGGCTCCTGCCTGTCTACACAAAGGACAGGTGGCTTTCTTCTTTCAGGCACAATTCATTTGAATCCTGGCCCTGCCACTCTTTCCAGTCCAGACCTGGGCATATGTCTTACCCTCTCTGATCGTCAGTGTTCTTGTGTGAAAAATGGGAAAATGGAAGCAAGAATTTTAGCAGAGATTTTTTGGGGAAGAGGCTATGACAGTGGAATGAGTGGTTATTAAAGCCCCAAGTCTGTGACACGGGCACATCTGATGAATCAGCTTGCAGCACTCCAACCACCTGTTCACTCAGGACCCCTTATCATGAGGCTGGGTCTTCCCCAAACTCACAGATGGTTAGGTATGCCTGCACACGTGTGTGTGTGTGTGTGTGAGAGAGACAGAGACAGAGACACACACAGAGAGAGGGACCCACGCACAGAAAACAGAATCCACGGACAAGATGCCCCCTCAACTCTAGTGCTCAGTTTGGTGAGTGGGGGTTTGAGCTGAGAAGACTGAGGGGGTCCCCACTGCACGGCTCCAGAACAGCCAAGGGTAGCACCCAGGGGGTGCCCTCGCCCCTCCCCAGGCCTTACCTCGTTGTTGACAAAGCAGTACAGGATGGCCACCATCAGCCCCTGGAAACAAGAGTCCCGTCAGCGGGGGGAAGCGGGAGGAAGCGGGAGGAAGCGGGAGGGGGGTGCCCTGCAGACCGGCCCTGCTCTCAGGCTCCAGCCCCAGCTCCCTGCCCAGGCTGTGCAGCCCCGCGATGGGGGGGGGGGGGTCCTTCTCCTCTCTTTTCTGGAGGAACAAGGAGCCCCCTTGCCCAGAGGCTCAATTCTTGGCTTTGGAAACTCCATGATTGCACATTTGTTTTAACGTCCCTGGGCCTCAGTTTCCTCCTCTATGATGGGGAGAATCCTGCACACCTCCCGGGCTCTGCGAGGACTAAACACACAGCGTCTGTAAGCAGCTGGCAGGGCGCCTCCCACACCCAGTAGCGGCTCGGGAGACGGCAGCTGCAATGCCAGCTGGGTGCCCACGGCTAGGCTTCTCCAGGAAGGCTCCTCATCCCAAGTGCTTATGGAAAAGACTGGTCTGGGCATGGGACCCCTGGGGATTCCAGCTCAAGCTCGGCTCCAACTACAGACGCCGGGCAAGGACCCCTTTCCTCCTGGCCTCAGGCTGCCCGGCTGCCTGCTACAGGCTGGCCTCTGGCCCACCCCCACTCCAGGACTTGGAAGGGAGGGACCCCAGCCATGAGGTCACCTGGAAGGAGGTGAAGGAGAGCTCCGTGAGCAGTTTGACAAAGCGCAGGGTCCCCCGGGCGTGCTCGTCCATCACGAAGGCGAAGATGACCTCGTGGGTGCCCAGCAGGGGGATGAGCGTCAGCGTGGACTTGGCAAGTCTGGGGGGGGTGGGGTGGAGATGTCACTGGGGACCTCTGCCATGACTTTTCCCCCCTTTCTTTGCCCTCAACCCCCACCAAGGCCTGGCATTCAGGTCACGGACACCCTCCCATACCAAGTACCCTGGGACAGTGTACTTGGAGGGGAGGGGGCAAAGGTCGAGCCCCCAGAAGCCCAGGAGCTGCCCGGGCACAGGGATGAGGGCAAGGCTTGGGGTCCCGGGGAGGCCCGGTGGGAGAAGGTAATGCAGGGGTCAAGCTTGGCACCCCGAGATCTGCATCTCTGCTGGGAGGAAGGGCAGAGGGTGCCCGGCAGAGACAGCTGTCACGTCACCTGCACTTGATGTCCGTCTTGCACATGAGATTGGCTCTCAGTTTGGACACCACGATGCAGATGACCCGGACAAAGATGAGGAAGTTCACCTGCGGGGCAGCCAGGAGCGTGGCTGGGCCTGCTCACGATGCCCACGCCCCCAGTCCTCCCCAGCACACCCCAGGGCCACCCCGCACCGCCGCTCACCCCGATGGCAAAGAGAATGGGCAGCCGGATAATCAGCCAGTAATTCATGTTCGAGTTCCTGGTCCAGCAGCTAGAGAGGGGAGAGAGTCGCAGCCGCCGGACATGGGCCCAGTTCACAGTGCAGGCACAGGCCACAGCGGTACTCGTGGCATACAAAGCGACACACACCGAGCCACACAAACACTGCCAGTAGGAGCCACCCAACCAGTCCCACAGACCCACACAGATCCCTTCCAGCCACACACACACACACACGCACGCACACACAGTCCTAAATACATAGTCACACACAGAGACACACACGGCCCCTGCATGAACCTACGAACACAGGCATTTGTGTACCTAGCACCATACACAACATAAACATTTCATTCGCAGTTATTACAGAAGAACCCGCAGGGGGTGCGACACACCCCACAGGCCCACCACCATTGGTCTTCATACAATCCCAGGGAGGGTGGACAGGGGAGTAGAAAACTAAAGTCTTAAATTAAGCTCTGGTCCCTCAGTTCATTCTCCCAACAGGTCACAGCCGCAGGCCTCCAGGGGCCAAGGAACAGCTTGGGGTTTGAGGACAGGACATCAGCACACTTCCCCTGGGAGCAGGACACTCACCCTTCGTCCTCATAGAGGTACTTGACAATGCCCCAGGGGATGACAAACAGCAGGGGAACACCTAAGAGCAGATGGGTAGAGAGAGAGGGGAGAGGGGCTGGCAGGCCAGAGCCACGGCCATGCACGCCAGAACCTCTCCTTACCAGGCCTCTCCCACCTCCAGCCCCTCTCCTTGCCTGGCCCATACCACACTTTCTAGAAGGTGTGGAAACAAGCATGAAGAACAGGGGCACCAGACCCCCCCACTCCCAACTCCCCGGCTTCCTTAGAGAGAGGCCCCCATCACGTGGTGGCTGGGCTCCTCCTGGGCAGTCACAGGCCAGGCACACTGTCAGGTTCACCCCCAGGGCCTGGCTGAGACACAAGGACACAGACACCCAAGCAGCAGAGGGACAGGCCATGGAGTGGGGAGAACATGCTGGATGAGGTGGGAACAGGCCAGCTCTCTAATGCACTTCCCCCACCGCCTCAGCCCACGCCACCTCAGTCAACTCCTCAGGCTCAGGAAGCCGGCCAGTCACCTGTTCCCAGCCCACGCGCACCTGCAAGGGGCCGGGAAGAGCCTGGGGTAGAAGCAGGAGCCCTATCCTTGATGCTGGCAAAGTGGCCCACAATCACAACTACAACAACAGCACTCCACTCGACTGAGACTTGACCGGTGGTAGCAGCTCTGGGATGCCCCCCAAAGATCCCCCCCTTGTGGCATCCACACCCTGGCACAGTCCACATGTACCAGGGCTGGTCTGTGTGACAAATGATGCACAGCAGAAGTGACGGCGTGACACTATGAGATCAGGTTATAAAGCACCATCTTAAAAGGTTAGGCAAGGCTTGTCTTGGGCTCTCTCTCAATGTGGTCACTTGCTCTGGGGGACACCAGTTGCCATGTCACAAGGACACAGCCTATGCAAGGCCCCTGTGGAAAGGAATGCAGACCTCCAGCCAGCAGCCAGCAAGGTCCTAAGCTTCCTGCCCTCAACCTCACACCTGAGCTTGGCAGTGGGTTCTCCAACCCCAGCTAAGCCCTGAGATGACAGCTGCCCTGGTGACAGCTGGACAGCATCTCCATCAGAGACCCCGAGGCAGAGGCCCACTGAGGTGAGCCAGTTTCTGGATCAAAGAAACTGAGAGGTAATAATTGTTTTAAGCAGCTAAGTGGTGGGGTCATTTGTTTGCAGCGATAAGTAACTAATACAACTGGTTTCCAGCGAGAGCCTCACTCATCTTGAGAGCCTCAGTGCTCAGTTCACCCTGAGAGCTCAGCACGTGTTTGCTGACTTAAAATCGCATTGTCCATCCTCAGGTGACAGATGGAGATCGGAGTTCAGTAGGGCACAGGTGGGACTAGAACGCAGGGCTGCAATCTCACGCCAGTGCCAGCCATCCTCTCTCCACGTGTGTCTCTATGGGTACCCCTCTCAGGGGGGGAGATGTGGGTGTCTGAGATGGGTAAAAGTGTGCATATAAAGGCGTGTTGACACAGATGTGTGGGGGGGGGGTCTGTATGTACGCATGTGTCACTTTGGGGGTCTCCCCCAGGAGCACGTTTCCAGGGCAGGACACACTTCAGAGCCTTTCCTGCCACCGTCATCCAGACCCTCACCAGCAGCTATTGAGTGGCCCGTGTGCCTGGAGCTACCGTGCCTGGCAGTGCAGACAGGCGTGGAGGAAGCAGAGAAGCTCGCAGCTTCACCAGATATCTCTACCTGGGCCACTTCGGACACAACAGGCCTCTCGGCATCTCATAGCATGATGCTTTCGTAACAGGCTTTCATGAGACTGGACAAGGGACAGAGGCTTCCAAAGGCCCCAGCACATAGTGCGGAGCCTGCCACATAGAAGATTCTCAGTGAGAATGGAATGAATGAATGAGTGAATGAATGAATGAATGAGGGAGTCAGTATATCAATTAGAGAAGAAAGCTCTCCAGGCAAGAGCGTGCCAATTTCCTGAGACACACACATGGACAGAAACCTCCTTCCTGGGCATCCTGGCCACATGCTGTCCTTTCTCCCGGAAACCTCACTCCAGGACTGGGAGCTCACTCATGCTACCTGACCTGCGGAACTTTATTCATTCATCAGCATCTCCTTAACAAAGTCTTTCTAAAAACAGGCACAGCTCTACCACGTGCAAAAATTACACACTCCCTGCTGGCTTCATCTTTCTCCCATTTAGAAAACCAACGAGACAGGCTGGAGGAAAAGCTTGAATTAAGACACAGAACCAGCTCCAAGAAGTAATGAGGCCCTCGTCCATCACTTGCCTCCCTCCTGCACAGCCTCCTCGTGGGGGATTAGGGGTTACCTGGCTGCCCATGGACTGTGGCAGCAGCTGACATGCCTTTTGGGAACACCCCCAACTGTGTTGGAGCCCTGATTTTAATTCTCCTGCTCACACATGAAGCTACGCGTTGCTTCCCGAGCATGCCAACTCGGGCCAGGCCTCCTGGCATCACAACAGATGCCTCTGTCCTTCTGCCTTTGTCCCTCTGTCTCTCTCTGTATCTCGCCATCTCAATTCATCAAGAAAAGGATGCTCTGATTGGGGAGGGGGGTCCCCCAGGTCCCACCCTTGTGCCCCTCAGACCTTGAGCCCTGAGCTGGGGAGTGAGGTGATGGGAAAGGATTGGCACCCCTCCCCCACTTCCCACTCAGAGACCTCGGGGCACTGCGTGTCCCCACCAACCCTCCACCAACCACCCGCACTCCTCTGTGCACATCACAATGTCCCTTTGATTGTTCCTGTCCTCAGGTCACCATGGTGACAGGCACTCCCAGTGCTGATGCCATTTCCCAGAATGGACAGACACCGGCCCCCACCCTGAGGACAGCCTTCCCAGAGCTCTCCTCAATGACCAGCCCATACCCACCCCTGGCTATCGGCAGGGCTCTCCAGCCAGCCGCTGTCTGGTTGACTGCTCTAGTGGGATGAAGAGGCCTCAGGAGGCAGGGAGTCTCGGCAGGGAGGGGCTCGGCCTGGGAAAGGAGGGACGGGAGGTGGGAGCAGGGAGCTGAGAGCAGAGGCCAGGCCCCGGGCCCACCTGTTCAGAGGCCTGAGCGTGCTCCTTTGGGCCTGCAGGGGACTAAAGAGGAGACACAGTGCAGGCTGGACAACTTGGCAGGACAGGCTGAGGGGCCCGGGCCCTGGGATTCAGGAGGCCCAGTTCCAGCGCCTGCACTGCTCTGAGGCCCTGGTCACACTAAAGCCCCCTTAGAGATACTCTCTACAATGGGCTACAGAGCCAAGTGGCTCAGGAACACCCGCAAAAAGCAGTGGAGTGTGAGAGAGAGCAAAGAGCCAGGCGGAGAGGCAGCCTGCGTGGCCTCCTGGGTGGGCTGGACCAGGATAGCCTTGCAAAGGGCCCAGGAGCAGGAGCCAGTATGGGACAGGGACTTCGGGGGAGGAGTGTGGCTGTCACTGAGGTGGAAGTCCCTGGGAGTCAGGGCCAGCAGTGGTCAGCGCAGCCCGAGGTGGGCGAATGAAGGGATGAGAGGAGTGGATGGATGGATGGCAGGCTGGAGGTGGAGGCGGGTCCTATGGTGTCGACAGGGACACGGGGACCAGGGAGGGCCAGATGCCAGGGCCCTCTTTGGCTCCTTCCCAGTGGGTGCCTGTGGGCCCCTCTAGAGCAAGAGCTGTTGCATCTGTTTTCTGGGTAGCAAGTGAGGGTTGGGGACGCTGCTGCTGGATTTCCCAGCCCCTGCCCCGCCCCACCCCTTTCTCATCGGAATCCTACGTGGCGAGAGGCAGAAGCACAACCAGAAATGTTCCAGCAAAAAAAAAGACTCAATGGTTCTCCGCAAACTTTTTTGGCTAGAACATTTCCAGCTGGGCTCCAGCACATCCGCGGTCCACCCTTCCGCAGCTGGCTCCCGCCGGCTGCCCTGCTCTCCTGCCAGCCCTCTTCACCATCATGTGACACACCCGTGGCCCTCAGGCCCACCCCACCCCACCCCACCGCCCAGCGACTTCCCACCCTGAGGCCCAGGATCTCCATCTCCCCCGGGGCCTGCACTGCCCCGACCCACTGGATGCCGGGCTCCATCCCCGAGGGTCTTAGGAGCGGGGTATTTGAGGACAGGGCGGGGGCTGCCGATGGTGTATGTGGTGGACTTGGCCAAATAGAGTGGATGCCTCTGCTTCCACTGGGGGGAGGCTATGAAAAGGAGGGAGGGTAATCACAACCCCACGGGCAGTAAGTCCTGCGCCCCTTGCCCAGCAGAGCGTTCTGAGTACCAAGTCGGCTTTGTGGGGGCAGCCTGAAGGCAGAGCTCAAAGAGGCGTGAGTGTCTCCCAGCCCCCGTGCCAAGCTCGGGGTGCGACAGACGGCAGTGGGCCTTACCCCAGCCTATGCTCAGGTAGAGCCTGAAGATGCGCTGCTCGGAGAAGACGGAGAGGGCCAGCAGCGTGTACAGGTACACGCCCTCCACCAGAAGCCAGTAGTAATTGGCCGCCACGCAGTACTGCATGAGCAGGAACACCAGGCGGCAGCCCAGGGAGTCCTGGGGGCAGAGGAAGGGTCCAGGGGACAACAGCTCTGCCCCTGCCTCTCTGCCCCACCTCCCTGTCCCGCCCCAGCCGCCCGCCTGCCACGGTCAGTGTAGGACGAGACAGCTGGCACCTGTGGCCGGGCCAGGGCAAGGACCCGACCCCCTGACTCCTCACTGCACCCTCACCGTCCTGGGTGGAAGAAACTAGTTTTATCCCCATCTGGGTAAGAAAACCGAGGCTCAGAGGAGTCAAACGATTTGCCCCAAACTATACAGCTAGCAAGTGGCAGAGCTGGGATTCGAATCCAGGTCTATCTTCAAAGGCTCCCCTGTGTCTCACTGAGAACTCCCTAAGGGCAGGGGCCGTGTTCCCTTCCTGGGGCTTCCTCCCATCACCCTGAGGGCTCCCCAGGGTGCACTGCTCTCCCATCACCCTGAGGGCTCCCCAGGGTGCACTGCTCTCCCATCACACTGGGGGCTCCCCAGGTGGACTGCTCTCCCATCACCCTGGGGGCTCCCCAGGTGGACTGCCTCTCCCATCACCCTGAGGGCTCCCCAGGGTGGACTGCTCTCCCATCACCCTGAGGGCTCCCCAGGGTGGACTGCTCTCCCATCACCCTGAGGGCTCCCCAGGTGGACTGCTCTCCCATCACCCTGGGGGCTCCCCAAGTGGACTGCTCTCCCATCACCCTGAGGGCTCCCCAGGAGGAATGCCTCTCCCATCACCCTGAGGGCTCCCCAGGTGGACTGCCTCTCCCATCACACTGGGGGCTCCCTGAGGACCACGCCTAGACAGCTCTTGCCCTCTTTGAGCCAGGCCTGGGTGGGGTGGGGGAGACCAGCGTTCACCAAGGGCCCGGTCCTCCCCAGGCCCTCCCGGGACACACCACACACCTGGTAGGAGAGGAGCCCGTCCCACTGGTGCTGCTGGGCGGCCGTGCTGTACATCCACTTGAGGGCCGCGTCCTTGACGAAGACGGACAGTGCTCGGAGAATGAAGGATGCGAACAGGTTGAGGTGGATGTAGTTGCGGGTGCAGTGCAGGTGTCTGGGGGAGAGAGTCCTGCTCTTCACCCGGCGCTCAGGCTGGCCCGCCTCCCGCGCTTCGGGCCCTGGGACTGCTCCTGTCCTTCCTCTGAGCGTGCCCTGTCCCCACAGCCTGCGCTCCTGTCCTTCCTCTGAGCCTGCCCTGTCCCCACAGCCTTGATGGTCCTTTTGTTTCATTCGAGTCCTGCCTCTCCATGATGCCAAGTCACTGCCACCCCACCCCTTCCCATGCACCTTCTGTCCTTCTGTCTGTGGCATCTTCTCTTCTACAAAGTCATGTGTGGCCCAAGTACTAGTGTGTGAAGACCCCTTGCCCCCCTGGGGACAGTGCTTTGCTTCTTGATGGCAGGGCCCACTTCGTACATGCCTCGGGGCTGCCATACAGAGCACAAGGCAAGAATTCAAAAAGTATTGGATACAATTTCATGTAAAAACGCACAGCAAATTGGAAATACGAGGGCATTTCTTAACCTGATAAGGGCTATCTACCCAAAGCCGGAGCAAACATCATTCTTAACGGATGAATTTTAGAAGCAATCCCTTTCAAATAAAATAAATAAAGGATCTAGACAGGAAGCTATCATCACGTCTAGTCAACACTGTACTACAGATCCTCGCCACTATAATCAGAAAAGGGAAAAGTGTATAAGAATTGGAAATAAAGACTGTTATTATTTATAGATGATAAATTATCTTCATAGAAAATCCAAGACATCTGGCACACAAATTATCAGAACTAATAAGAGAGTTCAGCAAGGTTGCTGACATGTATGTATACATACATCAGTCACAAGCAATTAGAAAGTAAACTTAAAAAGTTCACGTATAGCCTGGCCGGCCGGGACTCAGGGGTTGAGCATCGACCTGGGATCCAGGAGATGGTGGCTTGATTCCCCGTCAGGGCACATGCCCGGGTTGCGGGCTCGATCCCCAGCAGGGGGCGTGCAAGAGGCAGCCGATCAATGACTCTCTCATCATTGATGTTTCTCTCTCTCTCCCTCTCCCTTCCTCTCTCTGAAGTCAATAAAAACATTTTGGAAAAAAAAAAGTTCATGTATAATACTTTTAATTGCCTACCTAAGTCTAACACAACATGGGAAGACTTCTAGGAAGAATACAGTAAAACTTGCTTAAAATCATTAAAGAAGATTTCAATTAATGAACGATATACCACATTCATAGAAAGACTCACTCTCCTGAAGATGTCAATTCTCCCCATATTAATTGATGAATTCGATATAGCTATAACAAAAATTCCAACAGTGTTGGTGTTTTTAAAATGAAATTTAAAAATGTATAAAAAAGAGCTGAGTGCCAAGATTAGCCCAGACAGTCCCACAGAAACACAAAGCGGGGGCCCTCGCTACAAGAGAGCCAAGATCCTTAACGAGTATATAGTAGCAAAGACATCATGGTACTGGCAAAAGGACAAAGAGACCAGGGAACAAGGAAACGGACAACAGAAATTGACGCAGCCATAGAAGGTGACCCTCCCTGCCTGGCAGAGTAGGCATTGCCATCCGAGGGGAAAGGGTGACTAGCAGTGAATGGTCCTCAGACAACTATTTGTATACATGGGAAAATGAAATTAATCTTTATTTTCATCCTAGACAAAAGTAAATTCCAGGTACATCAAAGAACCATAAGGGAGACTAAAACTTACAACCTCAGTAGACAAGTAAAGATTTCTGAAACAAGACCACAACAAAATTTGGTCTTTGAAAAAAAACACAATAAATTTTAAATCAATTGAAAAAAATTATCTTTTATATATTGATAAATTTTGTGTATCAATAGAAACAGAAAAATTAATATAGTTCGTGCCATTAAAATTAAGGTTTTCTGTGCATAAAAGGCACCAGAGTGAGTGAAAAAAATAAACCACAGGATAAGAGGAAATTTTCTGGGTTGGTATCCAGAATATATAATGAATGCCTAAGAGAAAAACAAAAAAAGCCAAATAAGCCTATAAAAGGTAAGCCATTCTATGAGCAAGCAACTGACAAAATAAACATAAAAAATGTTGCTCTCCCTGGGAATCAGAGCTATGCAAATTAAAATCAATGAAATTTCACACACTTTAGATTAGCGACAATTAGGTCTGAGAATACTAAGTAGTGGCGAGGACATTAACGGAAGGGAACTCTCATTTATTACTGGTGAGAGGGCAAACTGGATGATCACTTTAGACAGCAACTTAACAACACCTAATAAATTTGCAAAAGCACGTGGTATTCAGATCAGGCGATTGGACTCGGAGGTATGTGCCCCTGGAGAAATGCACAGGGGGTCAGAGGCAAGAATGTTCATTGTAGAAAGGTTTATAATTCAGAGGAGAAAAACTTCCAATGTCCACTAAAAGGACAAGCGATAACTAAACTGTGCTGTATCATACAATGGGGTACAGAGTGGCCAGTAACACGGATGAAGAACCACCCATTTCAGTGTAAATGCATCTCACAAAAACATTGTCGGGCCAAAAATAACATTGCAGAAGAACATATGTCCAACATGTCATCGAAAGGAAGCAAAACTCAGCCTATACATTTTTACAGATACTTACAAATGCAGCCAAAGTATAGAGAGAAACGTGGAAATTATAAGCAGCCCCATTAGGGGTTCCCTTTGGGGGGACGGGGTGAGCGTTACCCTGGGAAGCATAACCATGTGGTTCTGAGGCTGGGCGGTGCATGCATGGGTGGTCACAGTATCAGCCACTGTATTTTTGAAGCACTGAAGTACTTCATAGTAAATTGCATTCCTTGAGTGAATGCATTTATTGAGCACTGACTGAGTGCCCAGCACTGACTGTGCCAGGTCCCGTGGGGACACGGGAGGAATGCCGCGCTGCCCCTTCCTGCTGTGTGTGTCCTAAGCTCCCTGCCCTCGGAATCCCTCCTGCCCCTGAGGCCAGGCCCCGGCCCACCCCCAGCAAGTGCCGAAGGGGCGGGAAGAACCTGGTGCTCTGGGAGGAATGGCTCCTCTAGGAAACCTTTCATGGGGTGGCTGGCAGGCTCCAAAGGGAGCAGGATTTCCAAACGCCTAACCCATACTGAATCCTGACTGTCTGGGTTACGCATGCTCACTGGAGAGGACTGCCCCTCATTCCCCCATCCGCTGCTGAGGTTTGGGGGTGCTCTGCGGGCGCGTGGTTTTAGTTGCCCTTTAGCAGTGTGGTACACACACATTTACACAGCAGGGCCTAGGCCAAGTGCACAGCGTCGTATCCGTGTTTTCAGCCTCATTCGACAGTGCGGGCTCTCTGGAGGCCTCTTAACAGGAGAACCTGCTGCCCTGTCGCCTTGATTCGGTGCCCCTCCTCCATCCGGGGACAGAGTGGGAAGCTAGGCCGAGACAGCCCCCTGGGCCCGGGCCCTTACCTGAAGCCAAGGAGGATGGCCGAGGCGACGACCAGGGCGGAGAAGGACAGTGCGTAGCCCACCGTGTAGATGATGTAAAGGGACAGGAGCTGGTCCTCTGGGGAGCTCTGTGTGCACGGGGACAGCGTGCATGGGGCGCCCCAGGCCCTCCTCGCCCGCATCCATCTTTCCAATGGCACGGGGCAGAGGTTGGGCCCCCAGAGCTAAGAAAGCGAATAACCTAGGGAGAGGTCTCCAGATTCTCGGAACCTGGTCCAAGGCGGGAGGTGAACATGCACCCCCGGCCCAGAGAGCACGGCATGCAAAGCCCCCTGACCCCGCAGGCCTGACCACGGCCCAGCCCCCCCACCGCTCCAGCGAGGCTGGGACCCGCTACCCCTCGCTGGCTCAGGGCCCCATCCTCAGCTCACTCTGTCCCCTCGCTTGGACTCCTCGCACTCCGACAGGTCCCTCCAGGGCAGGCTGGAGTTGTCCTTGTGCAGCCACAGGCCGTCGGCCGTGCAGAACCGATACACGTGACCCTGCAGCACTGGGGCAGAGACGAGATGCGGGAGCTGAGCCTCGGCCCAGTGCCACACTCCTCCTACCCCTCCCAGCCGGGGTCACCGTGCTCCCCAGCACTGGCCTCTTGGAGTTAGTGGCACGTCTCACACAAACCCACACGCAGACACACATACTTGGGCTTTCCTGCCCCGCCACATGCCCATCTGGCCCAGGAACAGGAACGGCGGTCACTGAGGAGTGGGCCACCCACCCCGCCCTCAGCCTTGCCTCCTGTTTGCGCTGCTATGCAATCGATGAAGCTCATCCGTGAGCGGAGATGACTCCAGCCACTGCCACGTTCCTGTCTCCAGCCTCCAATCACACGGCTACAAGGTCTGCTGTGGACCAGCAGTGGCCCTGACAGCCCCACAGCCACCTGCTGTGATGTGCGATTCTCAGGACTCAGTGCCCACCTCCTTCCAATACTCCCTGGGCAGAGCAGACCTGTCCTCAGGGGCCCCCAGTCTGGGGGAGACACAGCCCTGTCCTCAGGGAGCCCCAGTCTGGGGGAGACACAGCTCTGTCCTCAGGGGCCCCCAGTCTGGGGGAGACACAGCCCTGTCCTCAGGGAGCCCCAGTCTGGGGGAGACACAGCTCTGTCCTCAGGGAGCCCCAGTCTGAGGGGGGACACAGCCCTGTCCTCAGGGAGCCCCAGTCTGAGGGGGGACACAGCCCTGTCCTTAGGGAGCTCCAGTCTGAAGGGGGACACAGCCTTGTCCTCAGGGAGTCCCAGTCTGAGGGGGGACACAGCCCTGTCCTCAGGGAGCCCCAGTCTGGGGGAGACACAGCTCTGTCCTCAGGGAGCCCCAGTCTGAGGGGGGACACAGCCCTGTCCTCAGGGAGCCCCAGTCTGAGGGGGGACACAGCCCTGTCCTTAGGGAGCTCCAGTCTGAAGGGGGACACAGCCTTGTCCTCAGGGAGTCCCAGTCTGAAGGGGGACACAGCCCTGTCCTCAGGGAGCCCCAGTCTGAGGGGGTTCAGCCCTGTCCTCAGGGAGCCCCGGTCCGAGGGAAGAAGGAAGCACATATCCTGGCTTTAGCAAGACTCTCGAAGAGCAAAACCAAAATCACGGTCAGCAAGGAACAGGACCAATGCAAAGCGAGAGCGACCAGACACAGTCCCTGCGAGCTGCCTGCTCGTTCACACCAAGGCTTCTGACCCCGAGGCCTTTCCCTGCCACGCCGCACTGTCCACCTCCCCAGGGACACGGGTGGCTTGTGGCCCCAGGTTTGCTGTGAGGTTGAGAAAGGGGCGAAGGGGTTGCTATCTCCCAGCACGAGAATGAATCTGCGCCCAGGGCCAGGAAATGGGACAAACTGGGGTGGGGGAAGGTAGCATAGGGGGATCAAGGAGAGAAGCTGGATCCAGGACAAATTTTAAAAGATTTTAAAATTCTAAAGGACTCAACGATTTTAAAATCCGCTTCCCCGGCTGTGGGAGGCAGGAGCAGTGTGAGGGAGAGAGAATGGAGAAGCCACCGAGGCTCTGGGTGGCAGCGGCCGGGCAGGCTCCCAGGCGGAGCGGCAGAGAGGAACCCCGACTACGGGAGTGTCACCAGCCTACGTGCTGGGGCCCAGGAAGGGCGGCCTGGGACAGGGCTGTTTCACAGCTCACAACCCTCCGCCAGCCCACCTTGTTATGCGCAGGATAACAAGGGTCTGGGGACAGCGTCTTCCCACCCTGTCGGGCACCTGCAGGCCTGCCAGTCAGACCTTATCCTTCCTAACGCTGACCCCCAGGCACCCAGGGCAGCCTCCCTGCCGGCTCTCCTCCTTCCCCTGCTCTCTGTCACAAGCAAACCCTGAACCGGTCCCTCCTCGGGAGACAGAAGTCTCTGGCGGTTCAGTGAGGTGCGTCAGCTTGCGGCACAAATCCTTCTAGAAGGCCCTGCATTTTAAAAGACTTCACCTGGAAGGGCAATGACAACCTGAAAGTCTAATGGCGGGGACTTCCGGCAGCAGGAAGAGTCACATCCCAACACCCCCTAATGCGTTTATGAGCAAAATTAGGGCAAGGACAGAGGCAGAGAGTGGGGGGCACGTGGTCTGATTTCAGTAACTGGAGGGCTCGACTCAGGCCCTGAGCACATCTCCTATCTGGATGCCTGAAAGCCCTCCCAGGGTCAGACCAGTGGTGGATAACCCAGAGCAGTGCTGGATCAGGGCTGACCCCATGGCGAGCGAGACTGATGTCACAGCCTTCTCGGGCAGCCTATTTGGGGTGAGAAAAGAGGGAGGCAGAAGGACCAGGGGAAGGGAGAGGACAGAGCCCTTGGGCACAAACCATCAAACCACCCATTTACCTGACACTCAGCCAGCAGCAGCGTGACCCTGATGATGCCCGCCTGCCACAGCTGGTCAGGGCCTGGCACACCACGACTGCTGGTACCCGCCTGCCATACCCGTTTATACACTGTTCTGCAAGCTACACACTCACAGAATCTGTTTTGAACACCTGCTATATGCCTGACACCTCTGAGCATCACAACCACTTGACAAAGGTAGGCACAGTTAACCCCATTTTACAGGTGGAGGAATGGAGTCTCTAAGAGGCCAAGCAACCTGCCCCAGATCAGCCAGCCAGGATGCAGCAGAATCAGGATTCAGACCCCTAGCTCTTTGCCTCCAAAAGCCAAAAGTTAGCAGCCACACTCACTGCTAGCAGTCAACAGTGGCCACATGCCATCTCTCCTCTACCCTTCCCAAGGCCTGGACTGGCCAACATTCAGTGTCCTCCCAGCAGGTCCTCTCGCCGGTGCGGACCCCGGGCAGGCTGCACAGTTCCCCGGCCTCTGCTCAGGGCCAGCTGGGAGGACGTGGAGGCGGTGTGTGCACAGACGTGTGTTACAGGGAGTGTCAGGGATCACTGCGTCCCTGAGAGTCTGTGTGAGTGCGGCTGTCAGTTATCCTTCACCAGCAGCAAATATTAAGAGCCAGGGCTGGCTCCTGGCTGGGCAGTGGTCCCCAGACGCCCATCTTGGCTAGGGGTACAGCAGGTCCAGGCACAGTCCTGCTTATCAGCCCAGCTTTATCTTGCCCAGGAGCTGCTGGTAAGTCAGCCAGGGACTTGGCTCCGGTCTTGTCAACACCAGGAGGCAGCCAGCCACATGCCAGGAGGCCCAGGGATATTTCATTAAGTCAGACCCTGGTGTTGGAAATAAAACCCCCAATTAAACACTTCCCCTCCCGGAAACTGCAGCGGCGTCTGTAATCAAGCTAACAGCCGCCCTTCCACGTGGATGCGGGCACTCAGGGCTGCGGAGAGCCGCTCATGAATCCATTAGCTCCTGCGCTCTGGCAACAGCGGCCAGCAAGGACGCCTGGGCCCCTATCTTACAGACCGGGAGGCCCTCCCCAAAAGTGGTGGAATACAGGTCAGACGTGGGCTGGAGCTGAAGGCACCAGCTTGGGGTGGGCGTGAGGGTTGGTGCATCCTCACGGCCCAGGAGAAGGAGCTCAGGTTCTGAACTGCACAGACTCAATTTCAGATCCTGGTTCTGCCTCAGCCAGCTATGGGACCTGGAGCAGACCTCCTGGGTCTCAGTTTCCTCATTTGAAGCCATAATGACTCCCCAGGTCTGGGGTGTGATTAGGAGATAAAGCAAGTCAAGTGCCTGGTGCATGGGAGGCCTTCAAAACATGGTCACAGTGGGAGTCCTGTTGCTGCCCGATCCCAATTTCTCACAAGGGCACCCCTTCACTGAGGCTGGGGCTCAGGACCCCACCTCAGGCAGATGTCCTCCAAAGCCAAGCCCTGGCCTCTGTCGCCTCGGGCAACGCGACCTGCCATGAGAGTTCCCACGCTCAGCATTACTCAAGGGAGGCACCTGTCAGAGTTTCCGAGACTTGTGAGTGATAGGCTATTTTAAAAGCATTTTATGACTCTCATATAATTAGAACTGAGCTAACAAAGAGGTAGAGATCAGGAGGGGTACAGCTAATGAGACCGGAATGATTAGTAACAAGCAGACAGGCTGTGTGTCGGTAACCGGAGGCTGCTGGAGAGCCCTCAGGGAGCAGCGGCCTCTCTGAAGCCATCCAGCCTCTGGTTTACAGCAGAAACTTTGTTGGCACCAAGCATCCCCTTTGAACACCTTCCTTCCCTGACTCACCTGCTCCTGGCCTCTCCTTGGGACCCAGATTCTGAATCAGAGGGTCAGATCCCAGAGCTCACTTCCCAGGACACCGTGCAGCCCTGAGGCCTGGACCCCATCTCCAAAGTGGTGCCTGGAGGGAAGACCCTCCTGGAGGGTCTTCTTTGCCCTCTCCACCTGCCTGTTCTTTCAGGCCTGCCCCGATGTCAACTCTCTCCGCAGCCACACCCCAGGCAGAAGAGATGGCTCTGACCTCCCTTGACACACTTCCTGGGCGACTGAGCTGACCTCTCCAGCCCTGCGGTGAGGGGGTCACCCCTTCTCCCATGTACTCTCACGTCCCTAAGAAGGAATCTCACTGGCATGCCGAGCTTGGGACACAGACCTAACCCGGGTGCCCGGTAACTGCCTTGAATGTAATTCCTTCTCTAGTCGCTCATGGCTCAGCCTGCTCTGCACCCCGGGAGGCTGACCCCTGCGGACAGCATCACTTGGACTCTCTGACCTCTACCAGGTTTGACCAGAAGGCAGGAGGGCAGATGGAGGGAGAGGCTAGGGCATTTCTCTCTGGCTCCCTTCCTGCCTCGATTCTGAGGTTCTGGGGGTGACTTCGGCCCTGCTGATGGCCCCTCTGTCACCAGCTGTCACAGGAGCCCCACAGCCCCATTCCTGCCTCACTCAGGTCTAGAGATGCTAAGCTTCCCACAGTTGCAGTCCTTGGTGCTTTGTGTACCTACTGGCCCCTCAGTCCTGCCCAGCCTCTGTAAGTGACCCCACCATTTCCATTCTCTTCGAATTGCCAGCTGAGTGTGTTTTCTGGTGGGACCCTGCCTGAGACACCCCCTTCCTCTGCCCACCTTAACCCATACTCATAGGCTACTCCCTTTCTCAGCCCAAGAAAGGCCCAGAACTGCCACCTCCTGCTCCCGTGTGCCCTGGGTGGGAGTGAGGGAAGCCCCCGGTGCCAGCCTCTGCCCAGGTGACAGCCAGGCCAGGCCAGAGACAGCAATTATGCTGCGGGAGCCCAGATGGGTGTCTCTAGGGGTCCCTAGCTCAGGGAGGGGGCGGGGGAGGACAGTGGGTGATTCTGAGTGTTAAAAAAGGGCATGAATTAGCTCGGTGAGTCAGGGAGGGGGTGGAGGCTGGCAGGGGGCCTGCGCAGCGGCCGTTATCTTCGTGTAGAAAGCAATAAAACTGTGTTCGCTCATAAACGGGCACCACCAGGACCTATTTCCTGCTCAAATAAAATTAAAGGTGATGGATGGAGCTGAGAGCAGCAGGCAGAGTGGGGGCGGCTTAGTGCTGAGTGATGGGCCCTGTCCTGCCCCTGGCTCCGGGGGGTCTAGAGGCACAGCCCAGGCTGCCTGGCAGCCAGTCCCAAACCTCGGGGAGGCAGGGAAAGTGCAGGTATTTCAGGAGGTGGGGGAGGTAAGAAGGGTGGGTGAAAAAAATTAACAGCAACCATTTTTCAAGAACCTGCAATCCTCCTAACACCCCCATCTCCCGGCTCTGTCCCATGTCCCAGGTGATCCAGCTGAGGCACAAAGAGGTCTGAGAATTCGCTCGGTTCACACAGCCACCCAGAACATCGGCAAGCAGACCACTAGACTGTAGGACTCGGCTTTTCTATCTCTAGAAAGAGGGCAGGCAGCTCACTGCTCTCCTTCAAGCTGTGCCCAGCCAGCAGAGGCCCCAGCCACTCACCTGTCTCCATGCCCAGGAACACACACACACACACACACACACACACACACACATGCTCGCACACTCAAGGAAGTCTGGTGTAGCAATTAAATGCACTGACTCTAAACCAGACTCCTGAGTCCTGGGTCTGCTATTTACAAGCTGTGTGAGCTTGGAAAAGTCATCTAGCATCTCTGTGCCTCAGTTTCTGCCTCTGTAAAATGGGAAGATAATCAGAGTGCTGGCCTCAGAAGGTTACTGCTAGGATTAAATGAGCTTAGGTGTGTAAAGTGCTTACAACAGGTCACAGAAGTGCTGTGTGAAGGCCCAGTCTGTCTTAACCAGGTGCCTGCCTGTTTCCTGGTCCAGGCTCTCCCTGTGCACCTCAGGGTGAGGGGTGTGTCCTGGGAGGGTTCAGAAGGAGAGATTCTCTTTAGGACTCCTGCCGGGACTTCATATGACCTCAGTCCTCAGTTCTGAGGTGAAGCTCATGCCAGGCCCTGCCAAGTGCCCTGATGTTCTACTAAAGGGCCTCCTCCTCCAGGAAGACTTCTGGCTTCCCATAGTACAACCTCATTTTCACACTTGCTCCTGGGCTGGTTTCTGCTTGGCCTCAGGTCCCTTCAGGCCACAGTGGTTAAGCTCACAAGCTGGGTTCAAATCCTGGCGCTGCCATTTATCACATCATTTGAAGCAATTGGCTTACACTTTCTGGGGCCTCAGTTTCCTCATATGCACAAGCAGCATGACCATGGGGTAGTTGTAAAGATTGAATGCACAGCCTGCTTTTAGGCAATACTTGGCACATAGTAGGTGCTCAATAAATATCAGCTATTATTATAATCATTTTTGTAAGAGAGTGTTTTTTCTCCCCTTATTGAGACTGAACTCCTTGAGGTAGGGTGCTTGTCTCCTGTTAGCCTCCCTGACACCTGGGATAGATGGGGGGGGGGGGGGGAGGCCAACTAACTATCCCCTCCAGTCAGAGCTCCCCCTGCAGCCTCTGCAGGTTGCTGTACTCCAGGAGCCCCCGCTCACTTACCCGGTCACACCTTCCCCAGTGTAGGGTGCCCCCTGCAGGCAGGAGTGAGCTGGGGAGGCCCTAAGGGACAGCCCCCCAATGCCCTAATCACTCCTCCCACTGGGTCCATCTGACCAGTGAAGCCCTGAAGAGTCAGGAGGTGGCTAGGTGCCACTAGCAGGAACAGGGCACCCATCACACATACATACATGCATGCACACACACACATCAGAGCAATGGCACCTCTGGTAATGCCCCTCCCTTGGAACCCCAGGACCTGTTCCCACCTGGCTCCTCTCCTGACTAGTGGATGAGGGGCTCACATTTGTCTCTTAAGTCAGACCCCACACTTCCGCCCCCACTGGCCCCAGGCCCAGGTTACTTGCAATAACCCCCCTGCCCCCTCTCCCCAAGGAAAGACAGACAGACAACCCATAAGGAGTCCTAAAGACCTTCTGGGGTGGGGAAGGCTATGTCCCAGTGGAAAGGAAGCAGTGTGCACCCCATCCCAACTCCACCCACAAGGGAGAGTGGTCCATGCGTGGGGGAGGGGACTCACCACTGTTGGCCCAGGGCAGGTACCAGGGGCAGCTGACATTCACAAAGGAGCCAGGTGGCCCATCTGGCCAGCAGGCATAGTCATCGAAGGTCCGGTTGCAGAACAGGCCTGGGTGCAGGGGGAACAGTCCAGAGTCCTGGCTTGGCTGAGGCATCTCCCCACCGGGGGGCTGGCAGGGCAGAAACCTGCGCTCTGCTAACCTCTGCTGAGCGCTCACTGTATGCCAAGCACTCTACCCACCCAGCAGGGGCCAAGCAAGCGGACTTGGCCAGGTCCCAGCAGCAGGATTTTGAGAAAGTTTAATGTCTCTGTTCCCTTATCTGTAAAATGGAAGTAATCCTGGTTCCACAGGGCTTTGTGGGGACAGATAGGACACGTCATGTAGATAACCTGAGCATAGCAAGTGCTCAATACACGATCCCCATAGGCTGACTTCAGGGACGCGCTGCAGACGAGGGGAAATGGTAGCTCACACGGCTGTTAGAACCTTCGTAAGGTCACTGTATTGATGGCAAGAGCAGGATTTGAACCCAGGCCCGTAGATCTCCTAAACCTCCCCAATTCCCCCCAAAACATTTATTACTATGAATATGCAGTTGGGCCTCCAGCCCTGCACACACCGGGAAGTGCTGAGCAGTACACGGAATGGAGAGGCCAGGTCCTTGCTCCTGAGGGGCCCAAGCCCGGGACAAGGGAGATAGACAGCAACGAGATAGCACCCCAGAGCACAGGGCAGATGTGGCGTCCTGGAGAGGCCACTGATGCCCCACCAAGGGGCAGGGCCTTCAAAGCCTCGGGCGTTAGTTTGGTGGGGGCCCCGCTGGACTCACCTGTGGCTGGGGGTGGAGCCTCCGTCAGGAAGCGCTGGCACTGGCGCCGGTATTCTCGCCATTTCTGCACCGTCTCCGAGAGGGACACTGTGGCACCCTGGGGGGAGGGCAGAAATGGGGGCCCTTGGGTTGCAGCCAACCTCTCCCTTAGCCCCCGCCCCCAGCACACTTGGTTTCTGGATGTCCAGGGGACCTCAAGCCCCAAACCCATCAGGGGTTGGCGCCTCTGAGAAGGGGAGGGACTCAGCTGCACTTCAGAGGGAACTTTTCCCGTCTTTATCCCTCCAGGGGTCAGGTGTCCAGCAAGTGTCTACTGACTTCATGTTGTTGGGGGATGAGTGGGGGGAAGGGAGGGGAGAGTGTGCCGATCATGGTCTCATCTGGCCTCTCCTAAGAGAAAGTTCCTGAGAACCCCAGGCTCTGTGACTGCCAGGGGCTCCTCTCCCAGTGCCCAGTCAGCCTGCCTATGAAATCCTCACACTTTCAGCCATTCTAGAAGCGGAAATGCAGGCCCAGAGTGGGAGAGGGACTCGGTCAAGGTCACACAGCACCCCAAGGGGCAGGGCTAAGGCCAGACCCTGGGGTGCCTCAGATCAGCGATGGTGCTGGAGCACTCGGGGGCTGGGGGGGCGGTGGGATTCAGTGCTCAGAGCCTGGTAATTTTATCTTTTCTGCTCAAAGCAATCATGTGGGGGAGGCAACACTACCTCCCCCGCCAGTGTCCACTTTTAACATTACAACCCAGGTCAAATATCAGCTCAGCTTCGGTCAATTGGAGAGGGAGGCATCCTGAGGACCTGGGGTAAAGGCATCAGAAAAGTTCCAGAACTCCGAGGAGATCAGGCCTGTAATGGGAGGGGTCCCCACCTGTGACTAGGGGAATAGGAACCTCACTTTTAGATAAGGTAACAACTGGCCTTTTAGCACCGAGACCCAAAAGGACCCACCCAAGTGAGAAGGTCCCTTCTGAACATTTGTGCACCTCCTTTAGTTATGTCTCAGGACTGTTTCTTTTTTTTTTTTTAATTTGTATTTTTTTCTTGAACAGGCTTACGATGATACATACTCTATATGTTGAGGCTGCCGGTGCCAAAATGAACAGGGAGCACCGTGTATAAAATTTAGGACCTAGACATAATTTAAAACAAAATTCCTCTTTTAAAATTACAAAAATAGACACATGCTGAAATAAAAAGAGCTTGTTTTCAGAAGCTTGACGGGCGGTGCCCTAAGCACTTACTGGGTCTGGTTTCTAAGTAAAGCTGCCCAAGGTAGAGCTGAGTCCTGGCCTATGAGACACGCCCATAAAAGACACAGGTTGTCACGTGCTGGTCCCTGCAGAATAGGGACCCCAGGGAGGGGACCAAGCTTGCTTGAGCCCCAGCCACACTCTTGGAGTAAGTGTGCTGAGGCCACACGGGCTGCCTGAAGGATGGAGCTCTTCTGAGGGCAAAGTTCAAGTGCATTTGTTAAATAAATAAATAAAACGAACAAGGAATGGACCTCGACAGCAGCGAGGGCAGAGGCAGGATTGTAGCTACAGCTGACGCGCCAGGACAGTGCTCAGGAGAGCCGGGCCTGGTGCAAACTCCCCGCCCTCCCGAGCCCCTCATCCCTCTGCTCCGGCCCTGGCCCTCCGCGGCTGGTGGGAAGGGCAGAGAGGCTGGGCCATCTCCCTGGATCTCTCCTTCCAGGAGGAAAGCAGGCAGGAAGCAAGGCCACTGCTGGGAACCCGGACAGAAGGTATGTCTGGGCTCGGGAGTGGGGACAATGGAAACCAGAAGTCTCAGGGTGGGGTGGGGGTGGGGTTAAAGGCTAAGGTCAGCACCGTGAAGGCCAGCCTGGACACCAACGCCTCTGGGAGCTTCAAGACACAGGCAGCCCTGTCACCTGCTCTGTCTTCAGACAGGGGCTCCCTGAGGACAGGGTCATGTCTCCCCTCAGACTGGGGACTCCCTGAGGACAGGGCCGTGTCTCCCCTTAGACTGGGGCTCCAGTTTTAAGTTATAAGGATGTAGTGCACAGCATAGGGAATATAATCAATAATAGGGTAACAACCATGCACACTGGACTTACCGTGGTGATCATGTCATAAGTTATATAAATGTCTAATCACTACGTTGTACACATGAAACTAATATAACATCACATGTCATTATAATTAAAAATTTTAAAAAAAGTGCTATGAGCACACACACACACACACACACACACGCACACACACAAATCAGAACAGGGACTGTGTTTGTCCCCTCAGAGAGCTTTCTGACAATGGGGGTCCATTCATCTCCCTGCATCAGCTTAGGGTCTCCAGTACTGCTCCCCAGCCTCCCCCGCCCTCCCCCAGCACTAACTACCTGGCCTCGGGCCTCTCCCCACCAGGTGTCAAGGAAGCCGCAGGTGCCAGGCTCTGGGTGGCGGTGGGGGGATGCGCAGGCATGGGGAAGAAGATGTAGGACACAGCTCTGGCCTAAGCGTCCCCAGGCCAGGGCTGTGTCCTTGCTTGTGGGTGGGGTGGGTCCTTGATTTGCAGGATGTGACAGAGAAGGCGGTGGTGGCCCTGTTCAGGGAGTGGCTGGGCCAGGCTCAGCACAGACTCCAGACTCCTGGGAGGCTATGAGCTGGGGGTAAATGGAGAGTGGGTGGGGGAGAGACTGGGCTAGCGAGGGTGGAGGGTGGGCATTGCAGCAGGACCCAGCAAGGACAAAAGTGCAGCGGTAGGGACACTGGTGCTCCGGGGAGCGGGAAAGCCTTGACTGGTGTTCAGGGGGGTTTTCTGGGACAGGGACAGAGCAGCAGGCAGGACCTGGGACAGAGGTGAGGATCTGGTCACCACCAGTGCAGCCAAGCCCAGGTGCTCAGGTGAACTCAGTAACACCGTGGAGGTGAACAGCCCTGGCTTTGGGCTCAGACTTGAGCCTGACACTGAATTAGTTAATTAATCCCCCATAAATTAAGCTTGTGACCTTGTGCAAGAGTCTTAACTTCTAGCCTCAAAATGGGAATAATGAGTCCCTACCCACCCAGCTTGTTGCGAGGCACAGGCAAGTTAACGCTTAGAGCGGCCCTGGCACAGGCAGAATGCCCGTCCACGGCACCAGTCTCACGATGCCTGCTGCCTGTGGGACAGGGGAGAGGGGAACAAGCAGCCTGGCATCCTGGGGAGTCTGGGCCCCACCCCTCTCTCACTTTTAGGATCAACAAACTCCCCAAAGCAGGAAACAAACATATTTTCACCCAAGGACCAATCATCTGCTTAATTTGTGGCATCTTCCAGCAGCCACCATAGCCAAGTGTGGACACTCGGGACTCCATGCCCAAGGGCAGGGAACAGTGAGGAGGGGCAAGGCCCTGTCACCCGCCCCGGGCCCCACTGCGTTCCCCTGTGGTTTGAGGTCTTGCTCTGAGCGGTGAGGCGGGGCTGGGGGTGCTGGGTGGTGGGAAGACACAGTGGTGGAGGCCCCTGCCCCTCCCAGGGCAGCAGAGCTGGCCCAGAGCACAGGGCAGTGGTGAGGGGGCCCTCGGGGCCTGGGTGAGGGCAGGTGGGCAGTTTTTAAAATCGGAACTTGCCAGGCTTCCTGGGATCTCTCTGAGGGGGGTGAAGGCAAATGAGGGTGGAGCTTACAATAGGAGGGGGCGTCTCTCAGATGTAGGAGTTTGGGAAGGAAGCAGGGGGTGAGAAAGAGGTGCCAGGAGCGAGCGGTGTGTGAGCACTGGACAGGGAGTCACAAAGCACCAGGAGCTCTGGCCTCTCCGCCTCTGGTTTAAATCTCTGCTGGGACTGAAGGAACACATTTAATTTTTATGAGCCTCAGTTCCCTCTCCTATAAAATGGGCATATCAGTCCCCTCAGAGGGTTCCCGCACAGACCCAGCAAGATAGGTTAGGTGAACACATCAGGAGGTGACAAGCCCTGCAGCAGTGGGCACCGTGAGGAAGAAGAGGCGCGAAGAGGAAGGATGCGGGTGGCGGGGGCGCTCCAGGTGCTGGGTGTCCCCACAGCCCGGGAAGGCGGCTCTCCAAAGACTGGCGCTCGCCGGAAAAATCCCTCCTAGGGTTTTACTTCCCCGTGTGGATAAGTGCATTGGGTTCTTTCCTTTCCTGGCACAGGCATGACAAGGGAAGGAGGCAAGAGAGCCCGCCCGCCTGGGCTGAGGCGGGAAACGGCAGAGCCTCGCAGAGAAGAGGTCCCACAGGCAGCCATCTGCCCCGAAGGCTCCTCCCAGGACCCCACACTCCTTCCTCTCTGTGCCCTGGAGGGGGGCTGTCGGCCCCCGGCTCTTAGACACCCCTCCTTTTTTTGTCTTAAGGGCTCCAGATACATGAGCCAAAGGGCAGGGAAAGGAAAACTGCCCACAAACAACCCTCGCGCAGATACGCTGTCACACACATTGTCCCCCACGCCATCGAGCACATGCTACTTACTGAGACATGACCCAGGGTCTCTCTCACACACAAACACACAGTCAGATACACACTCGCATACTGAGACACTGCCCCCAAGACACACACACACACACACACAGGCCCCTTGACTGACATATACTCAACTCACGGTGTTACAGACACGCACACAGAGACACAACCACACATTCTGTGACAAGCACTCTGTCTCTCACCCACATGCAGACTCAGACTGGCAGACACCCCATCACACACACACACACCCCTTCCCACAGACACAGTATCACACTGTCAGACACAACTGCATGCTGAGATGCTTCACACACAGTGACTCACACACATGCAGGCTGTCACACACAAGATGTGTACAAACACACAGAGAAACAGGCCCATGGTCTGTCTCTTGCTCCCTGTTTCTATATCTCTGCATCACTGTATCTCTCTAACACACACACACACCCCGGAGCCTGCAGAGAGGCAGGTGGCAGCTCAGGCATCAGAGGGCGGGGTGTGATCTGCTGGTTGCTCCTGCCCCGGCAGCCACTTGGGTCCACACCCGGGAATGAGCCCAGCTCAGAACAATGCCCACGTGGGCCGCTGTGCACCCCGGACTCCCTCTGCCCTCCACTGGAGTGCGGAGCCGGGCCTCCCACAGCCCCTCTCCAAGCCCTGTCTTCTGCCCTGGGGAAGGCTTCCAGATTCCCGAGGACAGATGGGTCAGCTCTGCCAAGTGACCAAAGCCGTCCAGGGTGCCAGTGTCTCAGTCCTCGCCATAACCTGGTGTGGTAGAGCATGTGATCCCTACTTACAGATGAGGAAACTGAGGCTAGGGACAGTCAAGGGTTCTACCCAAGATCACCAGCTATGTGGACCCAGGTTTGTCTGGTTCTAATTTTGGGTGTCAAAGGCCTGCCTGTCCCCCAGTAGAACAGCTCCATCACAGGGGTAATGGAGAGGTAATGAACAGGAGTGGGGGTGGTCCTTCCCAGCAGGAATGGAGTGGCCTAGCTTCCCTTCTTCAGAGCTCAACTGCGCCATCCCCTTGCCTGCAAGGAACCTCTCCAGCCTGGGCAGACCTGACAGTGGAGAGCTCACTCTGTGGCCTTCCTTCAGTCCCACCTGGGTAGGCAGGCATTAGGCACGAGCCCAGCCCCGCACCCCTTGTTCCTCTCTGATCTCAAACCACTGGGTCACCTTACACAGGAAACCCTTCTTTTCTGAGCTTTTGTCCCCCCATCAGTGGCACAGACCGAGTAACTCTAGTCTTGCCAACCTCATGAACAGAAAATAGAATGCAAAATTAACCATTTTTTAGAGTTTTATACATAGGCATGAGGTTGTGTCACAATTATTGCAGTCTAATCTCAAAGTCCCTGTCCCTTATATCTCCACAGTAGCCAGGGATGTTCAAGGCCCCCCAACAAGAGCAGGCCCTGAAGTTCCACCTTCTCTTCTCAGGGCCTGACTTGTACTGCCCTCCTCTGGGCCCCAGCCTCGATATGGCCCCAGGATATTTGGCTTTTGCCCTTGGCCCAGGGCTGAGGAATGAGGGATCAGAAGAAAGGGCAGGTTCAAGGAGCCTGTCTCCTCTGGGTAAAGGAAGGACCTTTGGAGAGAAGACAAGCAGCCTCCAGAACCTCTCCTCTTCCCTTAATCCAAACCAGTCTGCAAACTTGGCCTGGAGCAGGAAGGGACCCCCCCCAGCCCAGCCCAGCCCAGCCCAGTGGAGGAAGTAAATGTGAGGGAAGCAGGTAATGGGTCTGCAGTCCTGGCTCCAGAAGGATCCCAAGTGCACCAGGGAAGCCAAGCCTGGCTGAGGGGCTGGGAGAAGATGCTGGGGGGAGGGGGGTATCTCCTGTGGCTAGGGGCCCATAGCGGGGCTGGGGCACAGGGAGAGGGAGGTAATCTAGAAAGGATTTGGGGGCTGAAAATGGACTGGCACCTTTGCTGGGAGGCACATCTGTCCACATCTGGATTCTTAAGGGGTGGAGTAGGCCCCCACCAGGGCAATAACCCCTCCTCCTGCCTCCTCCCTGTGCTGGGACACATTTCAAGGTCTGTATAGATCCACTCCCCACAGCTCTGGGGGTCGGGATGGGAGGCGATGGGAAGAGAGAGTTCCCAGCACAGGACAGGCCACCCAAGCCAGCGCCTCCTCTGCTCAAGCATCTCACAGCACCTTTGGACAACTCCCCTCGCCAAAAGCTGGCTGACCACAGTCCCCTGCCCCAGAGCCTGGGGACAGGAAAGGCAGGGAGGGCAGGAAGGCCAAGGAGGGGGCTTCAGAGGTCCTCCTGGTGGCCTGCTCTCCAGCGGCCCGAGGAGGCCAAGGTGTCTGCGTGCCCCAGTGTGTGCTCTGGTGTGTGTTGTCCACCAGGGGGGTCAGAACGGAGGGAGGGGGACTCAGGCTAGTGTAGGAGGGGGCGCTGGCTGCTTCCAGAGGGGCAGGAGCGTGGATCTTGTCTGCCTGCTGCAGGGGTTGGGGGGTGCGCGCGCATGTGACAAATTCCATCTGGGAGGTCACCAGGAAGGACAACAAGCTGTCACCGCAGGGTCCCTGGGGCTATGAGTCAAAGGCTGCGCTGGGGGGCCGGTGAGGGGTGATGGAGCCGGGTACCCACACCCCGGCCCCCGCACTCCCCGAGCCTCCTCAGGGTCCTGGACCAGCGAGGGAGCGGGCAGGCTGGGGGCAGGCGCTGCGGGGCAGGGCGCGGGGCGCAGCGGGGGAGGCTGAGGCCGGGGAGGGGGCGAGCCCGGGCTGGGGCGGGGCGCCTGGCGGGGTTTCCGAGGAGAGGGAGTTGGGAAAGTGTCGGGGCGACGCGGGCCGAAGTCAGCGCCCGGCGGCGGGGCAGCTGGCGCCCTGGCAGCGGGGCCCGGAGGCCGGGCAGCGGGCGCGCGCCGGGATGGGAGGGAGGGTCGCCCGCCGGCCCGGCCCCCCGACCCCCGCCCAGGGCGCCAACTCCGCAGTCCCTGCTCCCCGGGAGGCTCCGGCCCCCCGCCCGCGGTCGCGGAGTTTCTCCCAAGTCCCGCCGCCCCTGCCGGGACCCCGCGCGCGCCGCGCCCCCTCCGCGCCCCGGCCCCGCGGCCTCACCTGGGGGCGGGGGCCGGCCCTGCCCACCGCCCCGAGCAGCAGCAGCGCCAGGCGGAGCGGCCCGGGGGCGCCGGCCATGGCGGGGCGCTCAGGACCGGGCCATCGCTGCCACCTGCGGCACCGCGCGGCGGCTGATCCCGGGCGGCGGCGGGCGCGGGGGAGGAGCCGGCGCGGGGCCGCCCCGCCCGCGGGAGGGGCCAGGCGGGGTCCCCGGCCTTCCGCCCCGCGGCCCCGCCGCGCCCCCGCCGCCTCCCAGGGGCCCCCCGGCGAGGGAAAGCCAACCCCCCACCTACCCATTCGGGGCACCCCACGGGAAACTGAGGCCGGAGGAGCGCACGGGACTCATCCAAGGTCACACGGCCCGTCAGACCCCTCCAGGAAAACGTCGCCCCAAGAGCTGCGAGTGACTATTACGACGGGCCCCTCGGCGGGGCGGCCTCCCTCCCAAGACCCTGCTGACTCTGAGCCCTTCCCCGGGACGGCCGGGAGCAGAGGGGGGCCCAACGAAGGACGCACGGAGCCCTGGGGCGGCGGGGACGGATAGGGGCTCCCCCACTCCTGCAGCCCCCACGCCCCTCTCTGAATCGCGGGGCTTAGAACGTCCGTCGGCGCGACAGCGTGGGCCGGGCCCGCGGCTCCCCCTGCGGCTCCCGCGCGGCCGGCTCCCCGCATTGCACCTGCCGGGGCGCACCCCACCCCCAAACGTGCGGCCTGGGCGCGACGGGCAGGCTGAGGGCGAGCGCGCCGGGACGGCCCTGACTTTCCGTCCCCTAGTGCCCGTGAAGACAGGGGTGGGAGAAGGGGGCTCAACCCCCACCACCAGCACCCCCAAAGAACTCTGACGTCGCCGCTGGGAAGGGCGATGGCGGCAGCGCTCAGCCCTGGGCCAGCGGCGGGCACGTCTGGACCAGGCCAAAGGGAGAGGTTCTGCCGGAGTAGCTGTTCCTGGGGAGAGAAGGGAACTTCTTAAAGCCCAGAGGAGGCTGGATCCGCCGGGGAGGGGAGGGGGAAGGGGAGGGGAGGGGGAAGGGGAGGGGAGGGGGAAGGGAGGGGAGGAGAGGGGGAAGGGGAGGGGAGGGGGGGGAGGGGAGGGGGAAGGGGAGGGGAGGGGGAAGGGGAGGGGAGGGGAGGGGGAAGGGGAGGGGAGGGGAGGGGAAAGCGGAGGGGAGGGGGAGGGGAGGGGGAAGGGAGGGGGAAGGGGAGGGGAGGGGGAGGGGAGGGGGAAGGGGAGGGGAGGGGGAAGGGAGGGGGAAGGGGAGGGGAGGGGGAAGGGAAGGGGAGGGGAGGGGGAAGGGGAGGGGATGGGGAGTGGAGGAGAGGAGAGGGGGAAGGGGAGGGGAGGGGAGGGGGAAGGGGAGGGGAAGGGGAAGGGAGGGGAGGGGAGAGGGAAGGGGGAGGGGAGGGGAGGAAGGGAAGGGGGGAGGGGAGGAGAGGGAAGGGGAGGGGAGGGAGTCAGGAAGCCAGGAGCTCCCACTCAGCTAGAGGGATCCTCCCCAGCAAGCTCTGCCTCCACTACCTGGGAGTCTTGTCCCCTTCTCTTTCCAGAAGTCAGTCTAACAGTCACCTTCTGTGTGTCACTTAGGATGTTTGTTCAGCTGCGCATGACAGAAAACCACAAACGACAATGGCTACGCCAGGGCTCTGACCTGTAAAGCAAGGCTGGGGTTCCCGCCCAGGGCTGGAGCAGGCTGCCCGATCACCAGGGTCCGGGGCTCTCTAGCCTCCACCATTCTCATGGTCCAAAGCTCCCACCTAATGATCCAAGGTGGCTGCTCCAGCTCCAGCCCAGCCGTGACATCCACATTCCAGCCAGCAAGCGGGAAAGGGAAGACAGGTGCCCCTCCTTGCCTCTGGACGCACTCTGAGAGATGCAGTTGTCGGTCCCATCCACTGGCCATAATTTAGACACCCAGGGCAGTCTTGGCTTCAAAGGAGGCTGGGAAAAGTGCCTCTTATTCCAGGCAGTCACTGGCAAGGTTAAATATTAGACTTTTATTATTCTAGAGGAAGGCAAATACAGTTGAGCCTTGGACAACACCGGGGTTAGGGGCACTGACCCCCTTGCAGTCAAAAGTCCATGTGTAAATAACTTTTTACGCCCCCAAAACTACAGTTGTCCCTTGGTACCTGCACCCTTAAATTCACTCCAAGACCACCGAGGATGCCTGAATCCCTGGATGCTAAGGTCTCTTACACAAAACGAAGTAGAACAATGCATGCAGTCGGCCTCCACGTCCATGATTCCCAACCACAGGTCAAAAATACTACATTCAGTCTGCTGTTGGTTGGATCTGAGACAGGCCAGGAAGCCAGGGCTAGTGGCATAGGGAAACTGAGAAAGATAGCTGAACAAACTAACAAAGCAATTTACAGAAGATGCAGAAGGTCACCTCCCTAGAGAGAACATCTAGGCCTCAGTTGTATTTCAGCTCCAGACCCAAAGAAGCAGCAAAACCAGGTGGGTGACACCAGGACCAGCTACAATAACTAACGTTGCCCTGACGCTGACCAATCAGTGGAGATTAGGACCCTGAAGGAACACACCTGGAAAACTGATGAATATTTTGTTGAAACCCTCCCCTGAGACCTCTGCTAAGATTCCCGCTGGCAAGAGAGAAATAAAAGCCTCAAGACAAAGGACCCAGCAGAAGCTTTCCCTCCCAGGAGCATGCCCACACCCTCCCCTCTTCCCCCACAGGCCTGCATCTCCTAAACTCTGAGGGACCTCCCCAGGCTTGCAACCGGGGCAGCAACGGGCAGTGGCAGCTTCTGCCGGGCTAACCCCCCTGGATTTATCTTCAAGGCCCCCTTTTCTCTGACTTCTCAGTGAGCCACAGCAGCCCAGCCTAGGCTCACCTCCCCAGCCCCTTTCTTGTTTCTCTGTCCCCAGCTTTGCTAAACATCCTCTAAAATTTACCCAGACTCATGCTGTGAAATTTTTCCTGCACGAAGTCAAGAACCCGCACACTACTGGCTGGCCCTAGGCAGACCCGCTCAGGGCCAGGTCCCTTTTCTGGAAACAAATCCACAAATGGGAAACGTGGGAATCGAGAGGGCCAACCCTATATTTAGGGGAGAAAATTCATGTGTAAGTGGACCTGCACAGTTCAAGTCTCTGTTGTTCAAGAGTCAAGTGTACATATATCTAGGTGGGTGGGTGGGTGGATGGATGGACAGATGGATAGACAGATAGCTGGCTATTGAGAAGCAGCTCACAGGCTCTGCTATACCAGGGTGGAGGTTGAGGACACGAGAGGACAGAGGAAGATAAGGGGCTGGAGAAAGTATTCAGACAGAGCCAGGCCCTTACTATGAACTTATCACCCTCCCAATTACATTTATTCAGTCAGTGTCTACTGAACACTTGCCATGTGCCAGACACTGAACTAGCCCCCCCCCCCATGGTAAAGTGGTGACTAGCCTGTCCTCAGGCAGATTCTCTTCTAATGCAGGAGGGAGACATAAACAGGAGGTTACTGGGGCCAGGTAGATCACAATTTCAGTCATGACCAGCAGATAATCAGAAGTCTGCCCACAGCACTTAAAAGACCACGTTCCCTCTGCCAGGGGCTTTTTCTGACTGGGAGGAGAGTCTTGTGTTCAGCCAGTGCAGGGCAGGGCCCTAGGAGCAGCTCTCAAGCGTGACCGGGTAGGAGCGGATCGATAAATGCCCAGTTCCTCCCCGCTTGATCAGGCAACTCAGGTGTGAGCCACAGCCTCCCAGACGTCCCGGTGGGATGGAGCCCCAGCCTCCGCAGCCGTAATCTGCTCAGTAATGCACCACTCTTGGCTTCCTTCCCTGGCTATCTCACTTGCCAACAGTAGGGGACTCGTGCTTCCTGGGGACCCCTCTCAAACAAAAACAAACTGCTTGTCTTAAATCCTGTCTCAGGGTCTGTTTGTGGGAGAGCCCAGCTGGAGACAGTGGGCAAATGAGAGTATCCAGGGATGGGGGTGGCCCCAGAGGCCAGAGACACTTGGGTGGGAGATTCCTCAACCCCTTCTTTAACACCCGGGTCCCAAGCCTCGGAGTTTGTTCTGACGCTGCCTCTCATGTGCCGCCTGGATCATCTCTGTCTCACTAGAAGGCTCCGCGTGGCCCGCACGCTGTGCTCAGCCTCCGCACAGGTCTGTACCCAGTGAGTGCCCAGTGTTCCCAGACCCTCCTGGTTCTGTCTCGGGTATGATGGGTGATGCCTGGTGCCATGCCCGGGTGTTTCCGTGCCCTGCAGCTGCTGGAGGTGGTGTATTGGACACTTGGCAGCATAGTCTCCACAGCTCTAAGGTAAGTAAGCTTCAGAGTAGGGCCAAGGTCTGATTCACTTCTTCAACGACCTCACTGCTGTCCCTCCCTCCTATCCGGTCTCCTAGAGGACCCGCTTTCTAAAACCCTTCCCTGACCTCATCCCTGAGCCTGTCCATTGGTTCCCTGCCACCCAGGACCAAGTCCTCCAAACTTATTAGCACCTAAGGAGTCAGCTCGGGTCTGCCCCCAGCTTACCTTTCAACTGGCCTTTTGCAAGTACTTCCTCCCAACTCTTCACGACGTGGTCCCTTCTGTGTGAAGTGCCCTCACCCACCCTGCCTGCCTGAGCTCCCACCCATGCTTCAGGACCCAGCTCAGGCAGCCCCCCCCCCAAGAAACCTTAGAGAGGGTAGCCTAGGGGCTTTTATCAGAGGCAAGAACCCAGGAAGGCTCCCCTAAACATGGTCTTCCTCTGGGGTTCCCCAACTCCTGCTCACCCTCAGGGCCTCAGTGGAGGGGTCACCCCAGCCTGGAAGCTTTCCGTGATCCCGTGAAGGGCCCTCCCTCAAGTCCGCAGGCCCCAGTCCCTTGTGCTTCTTGCCATCGGGGTGCTTTGGAAACTTCTTGAATGTTTGCTGGTTAATTCCTTAGTGTCCCCAAACAGGGGTCCTGTTTTACTCAACTTTATACCCACAGCACCCAGTGCCATGCTTGACACACGCTTGGCACTCAGGGACTCTTGTTCAAAACACCAAATGACATGAACGGAGGCACTTACCCTGTTGTCACTGTTTCCTTCTGACTTTCCCTCATTAGACCGTGAGCTCCGGAGGGAAGGGTGTTTCCGGCTTGACCTCTGAATGTGCAGCATCACGTGGGCCCTGGCACGTCGCAGATGCTCCATGACATCTGTCCCAGGGAAATGTGTCTATCCAGGGTCCAGAGTAGGTGCTCAGAATCTGATCAGAAGGAGGATGCACTGGGAGAGAGAACAGATTATGTCCTGTCCCCTCCTCTCCCCACACTGCGGGCAGGGCCTCTAGCTAGGTCCTGCTACGGTCTGAGTGTTTGTGCCCCCCCCGATTCATGTTAAACCCTAGCCCCCAAAGTAGTGGTATTAGCAGGTGGAGCCTTTAGGAGGTAATTAGGTCATGAGAGCAGAGCCCTTGTGAAGGGGATCGGTGTCCTGATAGAGGAGACCCCAGAGACCCCCTCCCCTTCTACCTGGAAAACCGGCCTTCGGTGAACAGGGAAGTGGGCTCTGACCAGACCCCAAGCCTGCTGCTGCAGTGACCTTGGGCTTTCCACCTCCAGAACTGTGGGAAATGCATGCTCGTTGTTTATAAGCAGCCCAGTCTGTGATATTTTGTTGTAACAGCCCAAGTGGACTAAGACACACTCCCTGGAACAGAGGGCAGGGAGCTCCCTAAGGGAGAGCCTGGCTGCCAGCAGCTCAGGGGCGATGCCAGGCATCTAGGGAGGATGCCCCTCGGGCAAAGGCTCCACCCTCTGCCTCCTGCTTCCTTCTCTGACCCTGACCTTTGCCCCCTGACCCAGAGCTTCTGCGAGTAACCCTGAGTTGTGAAGTGGCATCATTTCATCCCCACTGTTCTGAGAGGATCCTGAAGCCCAAGGCAGCGAAGCAACTAGCTTTGATCCCAGACAGTTTAAGATGATCCAAGAGAGCCTGGATGCAGCGCCCCCAGGCCCGGCACCCTGCTGCGCGACCCGCAGTCCCCACACCTTGCAGAACTGTAGACAGTCGGGAACAGCTCGAGCCCAGAGCCTGGCACACAGCGGCCCTCAGTATCAGGCGGCGCCCACGTCGCCGCCGTGTCCAGTCCCCGCCCCGCCCGTCTCCCCAGGTGTGGTCGCACCAGCTGCACCAGGTCTCAGCTGGGGACGGGAAGGGCTGCTAATGCCCAGGGCCCCTGCTCAGTGCGTCCCTCCCTGGCCTGCGTGGCTACAGTCCAATCCCTGGTGCTGTCGGTGTCGCTGTCCCCACTCGCCGAGCAGCTGAGTTTCCTGGGTGCTGGGTCCCGTCCAGCTCCAGGCAGCCAGCTGGAGATGATTTACAGCCTCCTGAGCTACAGTGATTATTGCTGTCTCGGGTGAGAGCAGCCGCCGTATTTCCAAGGTGTCGCCCGTCCCTTTCGTGCCCGACTCCTCTGCTGAGAGGAGGGGGCTGCTCCCGCCTCACAGGGGGAAACTAAGTCCCGCAGAGTCAGGGACGAGCTCGAGGTCAGTTAGCGGGTCTTTGGCAGGGTTCGGGCCCCCTGGAACAGGTAAAGGAAAAAAACGGAGGTGAGAAGAGCTGAGTTCCTCCCTCTTCGCCACGTGGGGAGAAGGTGAGAGGAAACCCAGCGGAGGGGCCTGGGAGAGGAGCCTGCAGGGTGGTGGAACCAGGGAGGCTGCCAGGAGCTGCCCTGAGAGCCGGCTACTCTTCCTTTGACGGGGGGACTGTAGCAGAGCTGGCTGAACGCTCCCCGACGCTGGGCACGCAGCTGCTGCAGCTGGTTTCCTGGGGCTACTGTAACAAAGTACCTCAAGCCAGGTGACAAATGACAGAAATTTATTGTCTCAGCTCTGGAAGCCAGAAGTCAGAAATCAAGGTGTCAGCAGGGCTGGTTCCTCCTGAGGCCGTGAGGGAGTCTGTCCAGGCCCCTCTCCCAGCTCTGGCCTCAGGTGTTCCTTGGCTCTGCTCGTAGCTGGTGTCACCTCTGTCTTCACGTGTCTGCCCTCTGCATGTCTCTCTGTGTCCAAATCTCCTTTTGTATAAGGGTGCCAGTCATTTGGATTTGGGCCCATCTTAATGACCTCATTTTAATTCAATTACCCCTGTAAAGACTCTGTTTTCAAACATGGTCACGTTCTAAGTTACTAGGAGTTGGAACTTCAATATGTCTTCTTGGGAGACTACAATTCAACCCATAACACAGGCAGGCCAATCTCCCAGGCTCCCTTGATGCTTAGTGACCAATGCAAAGGGCAGGAAGTCACTAGAGGGAGGGCACCTCCAGGCTTGGCCCATGGAGCCCCCACACAGTCCTCCTCACCCTCCCTTCCCCCATCTTCTGGCCGGACACAGATGGTCCGATGCACACCTCCAAGGTCCCAGGGGACTGTGGAGCCTGAGTCCTGAACCACAGCACAGAGCAGTTTCCTGCCAACCTTTGTTGGGTTATGTGTTAAGCCGCTGAGATTCGGGGGCTGTCACTGCAGTTAGCTCCCCTGACAAAGAGCTGGCATGTGCCCCGAGCCTGTCTGGGGACAGGAGTAGTCTGTCCAAGCAGAGGGCTTCTGGGGGTCCCTCTTTGTGGCTGCCATTAGGTGAATGGGGCCCCTTCTCTGGGTCCATCTCCTCCCCTGGTGCCCTCTCCTCTCCATGGAAGGGGCTCCGGGTCTGTGCAGCCGGGGCTCCTGGGCCTGGAGCGCACACCGTTCCTTCCTCTCCCTCTGGCTCCTCTCCACGCTTCACCCTGGTGCTCCTCTCTGGCAGCCTTTTCCTCTGGAGAGGAGGCGGCTGGGGGCCCCGAGGGAGCGATTATGACGGAGCCTACATTGTCCCCTCAGAGAAGTCAAGCTCTGCAGGGAAAGAGGAACCATGCCAAATCTCACATGCTCGGAAGTCAAAGGAAAAGGACCCGTCACACCGGCCTTCTCATCATGGACTTTCAGCGGCTCCATCGTGGCTGAGAAATCCACTGTGACCAAAATGAGAACTGAAACCAACATCAACCCGAGTCTAAAAAGAGAGATGTCATCAGACTGACATCTAACCATCCCACCGGCAGGCAGTCTCCTTTTTGGAAACTCCCCAGCTGGTCCCCTCTCTCAGCACCAGCACCAGCATCAGCACCAGCACCAGCACCAGCACCCGCATCATCGTTCAGCCCAGCCCATCACAGGCCTCACAGGCCTGGGAGGAAATGCTCTGCAGAGCGGCTTGTGGGGCCCCAGAAGCTCCCTGAAAAGAAGGGGTCTGGAGCCCAGGCAGGGAAGCTCACTTCCAGGTGATCACCTCTAGGGCTGCGTCAAGGTCACTGCAAAGCCTCCTCAGAGTCCCCCAGGGCAACAAACAACCAGCACACTGGGCAGGCCGGACCCCAGCAACAGCCCGATCCTCATCTGGGAGCCTGGCAGACCTCGCCTCCACGGACACACTCAGGCTGGACCAAATTGCCTCCCTCAGTTCTGCATAAAGGGAGTGTGGTAATCCACCCACTCCCTTCTAAATAATAGAAAATAGATCCGGGCCACCTGCTCCCAGTGGCCTGCACCATCTCGCCTTGGTTGTCTGAGTGTGGGCTCAGTTGTCATCACGGCCCCCTAGGACCTCAAGGTCACACCGGGATACGGGCTGAAGTGGCTGCAGCCAGCAGGGCTGACCCTGCAGATGTCTCCTCCATCTGCCTCCACAGGCTCATGGCCCAGAAGTTTCCATTCCCTCTCCCTCTGGTCATGTCTCTCAGTCCCGTCTGACTTGTGACATGGTCACACTTCAGAATTGGAGCCTGGCCTCAGGGGAGCCGGGAGTCACCTCTGTTGTTGTGTTTTGACCCTTCGACCTGGCCTGAAGTGGACCTGCAACCCTGCCCGGGAGTGCCATTCCCCTGGCAAGGCCTGCTCAGGACCACGCCCTTCCCTGCCCTGGAGCCCTGGCTCCGGATGCACCCCAACACGCTCTGTTTCTGGCTCATTTGCCAAACAGGATAGCAAACAACGCTGATGAACCTACTTGCACCTAATGGCTCAGAAGTCCAGGCCCTGCCACCCGGGCGTTCTCAGGGCGGCTCCGCAGGGGTGTGTGTGCACAGAATTAATCCCAAGCCTGGCAGTTCTGCCACAGGAAAGGGGACAAATACCCCTCCACGAGGAGAGCTGATGGCGCTGGTGCTGTGGGCGGGCTGCAGGCCTCAGCGTCCTGGAATGAGAGGCCCCGGGGCTTTGGCTGCATCGGCAGGCTGGGCTCTCAGTGTGGTCAACACCAGGGCTCAGACCCTGAAACTCACGGCGGCAAGCTGAGGACAAGGAGCTGGTCCTCATCATCAAGCCAGGCTGCGGGGTCCAGGACACGAGGACTAAGCCCCTAAGATCAGTCTGTTTCCTCTGTGTGAGATCACTGGCTTTTCCGGGGATGCCCCTCAAAGACGAGGCTCTGAGGATCATGCTTGAGCAGCAGCAGACCTGGGCTGGCCAGCAGGCCAGGCTCAAGGCAACGGTAGTCAGTGGGGACGATAGTGGTCATGTTGGTGTGGATGTCAAGTGGCCCAAGGAGGTACCATTGCCATCGGCATGGCCTTCCTCCTGGCCACGCTCTGCCTGCTACCACTGCGGTTCTGGCCCTGGCGTCGTCTCGGTCCCCGTGCCTGGGAAGCTGCTGCTGACGGCAGGTCTTGGCCAGCTCTGCCAGCCTTGCTGAAGCCACTCCAATGTCGCGTCCGAGACCCGCAGCTCTGACCTCTGCAAAGAGACGGTTCCCCAAGTCTCCCATCAGGACCCCACTAACCCCCAGCAGAGTGTCCAGGGGTGGCCTCTTTATGGTGCTTTAGCACAAGAAAACTCAGTAAATTAAACCTGAAAGCAAACAGCAAACAACTTCCACAAGCATGCAGCCCGGCAGGTGCTGAGGAGCAAGTGCTCGCACAGGCTCCCTGTTACCGCAGGGTCAGGGAAAGGCCCCGGCCCGGGCTGGGAGGGCCTGGCTCTTCCTGGGTCTCCACCACACTCCTTTGCCCCGACAGCAGGCTGGCTGACTTTCCGAGTCTCCACTCCCTCGCCTCTGTGGTAATCTCTGCTTTGGCCTGCGGACAGGTTTGTTGTGAAAGTCTAATGAGATCGTGTACCCACAAGCTTTGGAAACGACAAAACGCCACTTATATTCAAGGAACCACCACGGTCACACCCACATTGCTCTTGACGCCCAGCATCGCAGGCTTCCCTCCCAGCTCTCCCGGTCACGGTCCCGCGCAGCCAGCCCGGATGTGCTGTCGTGGCTTAAACCGGGCCTGCCGTCGTCCACATCTGGCCTTCGCTCCGGCTGTGCCCTCCTCCTAGAATGCTCCTCTGGTCAAATCCACGCATCCTTCATGGCTCAGCTTCAGTTCTACTTCCCCCAAGGACCTTGCCGCAGCCTCCTCTGCGCTCCTGCGCCGCGTCGTCTCAGAGCGGTGACCTCTTGGCCTCGCTGTGCGCAGCTGGTGCTCCCTGCGACAGCAGGTGCCCCAGGGCAGGGCTCCGCTGGCATCCCACCTGCGTGGAGCTGCACAGAAGGCGCTGAGAGCAGCATCCCGCGTTGCGACGAGTTGGAAAGGACCTCAAGAGGTAATCAATGTGATGGGGGCCCGGAGGCAGATGCGTGTGGCCAAGCTCCAGGGGAGAGGGTCCATAAACAACTTTTGACAGAAAAGCCCAACTTCAAAGCCCAGCAATTTTAGATTATATTTGCATTGGAGGCTTTTACAATAACAAAACTTTAGATTTATGTTTCCGTGAACAGATGTGGAAGGGAAATCAATTTCTCATAGGATTGGCTTATTTGTTTTTATCGCAGTGCTAAATATTATGCACGAAGTGACAAATGAATACATAAATCGGCGCAGGACACGTGCGCGCACTCCCCCGGGCGAGGAAGGAGCGGGGAGCCGCCCGTTTCTTCCCGTGGCTGGATGTGGCAGGTGTCCCACGGCAGGCCGGCCACGCTGGAACTCCCGCAGAGATGCTGAGGCTGAAGGGGGCTCTCAGCCGGCAGCTCCGGGAGCCAGGCTCCTCCCCAGAAGAGGAACGCCGCTCACACACGTTTCGGGGACACGGAGAGCGGAGGGCTGGCGCATCTTGCCTCTGGCCCCGGAGCTTTCCTGGGGCTGCGAGAAGGGTGTCAGGAAAAAGGGCTGGTGGCCCCTGGCTCCCCGCCCCCTCCAGGATGGGAGGAGGAAGGTGGAGAAACACCCCAGACTGGCCCCGACAGCGGTTCCCTCTGGCCCCAAGTGACCATCTGCCACCCCTGGGCGTGGCTCCTGGGTGAGTCACGTGAGCAAACAAAGTGTGAGCGGGACCTCCTCCTGCGGGACCTTCCTCCTGGGGGGCAGAGAGGGCAAGGCGGGGAGAGGCCAGGGCAGGACTCGTCTGCTCATCCCCTGGGCCACCTGCCCCACAGCCCAGGGTCCACGGCCAAGGGAGGGACCCAAGGGGAATGTGGGCCCTGGGACCCGCGAGGGGACACTGCAGCCGTCTGCTGGCAGCCGAGGACTGGCTTTGGCTTCCAGACAAAGCAGACCAGGCAGGAAGAGCAAATCTATTCTCCAGAAAAATTCCATAAACATGGAAAAAACCGAAAAGCGACTGCTTTCCCCAGGAGAGGGGATGACACATAAGAGACAAAGCTTCTGACGTGGTCTCGCTAATGCCAAGCAGTTGGTTCTCTGGTCTGGGGGGAGAGAGAGGGAGAGATATTTTTCTATTTGCCTGGCAACCTCTCATTCAGGTTCTTATCGTGATGGACAGTGGTGTCCTTTGGGGGGCAACAGAAGAGGGACAATAAAAAGGGGAAGGGTTTGCGTAATCAGGAAGGAACACGAGGAAACCACAAAGGACAGACGGGTGTCCTCGCCCCTCAGACTCGGGGTGAAATCCCCCATCGCATGACCGAGGAGGCTGGGGTTCCAGCGACAGCTACCCATGAACCTGTCAGGTGGGGGACTGGGAGGGTGCCCACCCCCATGCATAACACCGTGTTGAGGAAGCTGCGAGGGAGCCAGGGAATTAGAGCCCCAGGCATCCAATACCTGCACCCGGTCAAAAAGGTTTTTTCCTGCAGACAGAGAGCGGGTTTTCCTGAAGCACCGCAGCCTGGGAGGAAGGAGCGGAAAGGCGGGAGCTGCCAGCCCCGCACAGGAGCGAGGCGGGAGAGCTGCGCTGCTCCCGGGGACACCTGTTCAGTTCGAACTGTTTGTGAAGAACCAGCTGTCACCCACCACATTTCCAAGGAGGGTGATTCCCCAGGCCCTGGAGGAGGGAAGCAACTTCCAGCCCCTCCCTCCCTGGCTCCTCCTGGGGAGACTGGAGCAGGTGGGGACAGCTGCTCCCCCGCAGCTCCTCAGGAATGGGTGTTAAACCAAGAACACTTTCATCTCGTGAGCATTACTTCAAAATGCTTATGCTCGCCTCAGATGCATGTCGATGAAGAGCTGAGTGTTCAGAGATTATGCTTCCTTGTTGCAGTCACAGCCAGGCGCTGGATCGGCTAATTTTCTCGCACGTGCTCAAGGTACTGAGGACATTTTTTCTAAGGCAAAACACCGTTCTACCCCCAGAAAGTCTTAGGGAACTTACGGCTCTGACGAAAAGAGCAATTAAGAATGGGTGCTCTCAGGTTTCAGTTGTCTTAGTGTTTGGGGGTCTTTTCCAGATCTGCCCCGTCACTGCCCTGGGCCGGGCTCCCTCAGGCAGGGACCCCTCTCCAGCAGCCCCTGGGAGGGGCAGGAGTCGCGCCTGCCTCAGGCCCCCCACTTCAGGCGCCCAGGGAACTGTCTTCCCTTCAGGGCATGCAGAGGCCGGCAGGTGTCCGGCTGAACTTAGGGAGCCTCTGAAGAGCCCATGAAGAGGAAGCAGGGGAAAGCGTGCTCATGACTTGTTTCCAATCAAAGGAGGTAGAGGAAGGACAGACGAGGGGGGAGGGAAAGAGTGTGGAGGAGGAAGGGCAACGCCAGGGATGTGCTGCTCAGGTGTCTCCAGGTCCCGGGCTCCCTCCCAGGCTGCCAGGGGTGTCCCTGCGACGGGCTGACAGCCCCCAGCCCCCGGCCTATGTGGGACTCTTGCGGGGCCATGCCCCAGGGTGGGGGTGGGTGGCTGAGGCCTTTGCTGTGACTGCGTCACACTCAGCTTCTCCCCCATCCCCCCACTCCCCCCACCCCCACCCTCGTCCTGCCTCCTTCCCTCCCCCACAGGTGGTGTCCCGAGAGCTCTGCACACAGGTCTCCAGCCCAGAGTCTGTGTCCAGGGAACCTGGCCTAAGACAGGGAGCGGGGCAGAAGTTCTAGGGTCTTGAAGGGGTAGACAATTTTAGACAATTTTTATCAAATACAGAAAAGGCTCACAAGCCAATGCCTATCCAGCTGGGTAAGGTGGGGTGGAGTCATTATCCAGCCAACACCAGGCATGTTTGTGGATTTATGCTATACAGGCATACCTCGCTTTATTGCACCTCGCTTCATGGCGCTTCGAAGATATTGCGTGTTTGACAAATTGAAGGTAAGACCCTCCACCCGCAAAAAGACTCACTGAAAGCTCAGATGATGGTTAGCCTTTTCTTTTTTAGCAATAAAGTATTTTTAATTAAGGTATGTACATGTTTTATGTTTTATATATAATGCTATTATACACATAGTAGACTACAGTATAATGTAAACCTAATTTTTATACGCACCAGAAAACCAAAAAATTGTGTGATTCGCTTTATTTCAATATTCGCTTTCTTGTGGAGATATTAACCCGCAATATCTCCGAGGCAGGGCTGTATGTCCTAACTATTCCTAAAGTGCTGTCATGTGATATCTTTTTATGTCTAAAGTGGGATCATTTGTTAAACCCTTAAAAAACTTTGAAGATTCCATTAGACGCCTAGGATTAAGCCATGGACTTGCTTTAATTGTGAGTGGCCTTTTGGCTTTTTAAATGGAAAGGATGTCCATAATTCCCTAATTTTTTTTTCATTTAGGTTAGTGAATCATTTTTTACACTTTTTGCTTTCTTTTATCCTTTGCTGGATTGTTTTTTTAAATAACATCTTACTTTTTTTTTTTTTTTTGGTATGTGGACAAGAAAGCCACCCAGCAGGGTCCTGGTCCCAGGACTAGACCCGTCTTCTCACTTGGCATCTAGAGCTGATTTCTCCAGCTCCTGCCAGTCAGCAATGCACCTGCTGGTCTAGAAGGGTCAAGAAAGCCCAGAAAGAGCATGTTGAATGAACCTACTCATTCCCTTCAAAATTCCTGGATTTTAATGTACATTGTTTGCACACATGCAAATGCTGATCTCTGCCTGGTAGTCTCTCTTCTGTGCACTTATCCAATCCATCCAGATGATTACAGCTGTTCAGATTAGCAAGTCAGAGAGACACAGATGTACTATCTTCTATGCGCAATTTTGGATTTGAGAGGTTTATGCAATAGGTCTGGCTTTAAAAATAAAATCTAGTGCCGCTCTGCAAAGTTCATCAGAGCATGGACTGGATTCATTCAGTCTCGGCTCTGTCCCTCACTAGCTGTGACACCTTGGACAAGTTATGTCACTTTCCCGTGCCTGTGTCCTCACCTGTGAAATGGAAATGAAAGCAGACATTATAAGGCTGGTATAAAGATTACATAGGCTAATTCACATCAGTGGCTTAGACCAGTGCCTGGCATACGGTCACACTGTGTTAAGTCACAGACTTCATCGAGAGCAATGGCGAACACACGGGCGCTCCAGTCTTTCTTCGGGGACCCTGGCAGTTGTGTATAAGCACTTGGCCAGGAAAATAGCTCTTTTCCCAGATTATAATGACAGAAGAAATATCTGACTGGGCTTTCCCGGCCGTGAACTGCTGCGTCTTTCATCCCTTCCTGCTCCTTCATCTCATCTACTTGATTTCTGAATTCCTAGATTTTACCTCCATGCAGCCTTTCAAATGACTTGCTTTACCTCCATGCTAACTGTCTTCTCTCTGGCTCCAACCCGCACTTCGTCTTGTTTGGTCTAGAGCGACAGCCTCCTGACTGACCAGCTCCCACTCCCGCAGCTCCTGGAGCCGTCCTGGGCCCCCACTTCCTTCCATGGTTTTCTGGACCTGCAGACTTGGCCCCACCCAGCAGCCCCTCCTTCTGCATCACTTGCCTACATTTCTCAGTCAAACTGGGTTTCATTCATGTGTTCATTCTGTCAGCACTTACTGGGCTGCCAAAGGCCAGACTCTGCTTTCGAGAAGCTTGAGGAGACAGAGATATGTTATTAAATTCCTAGGATTGAGATTGTTAAATTCAGTTACAACCAAAATGCAGGAGGAGCCATAGAGCCTCCTTCTGAGAGGTGATGGAAATCCTCACGGAGGGTGAAGAAAGACACAGGTGGCACAGAGAGGACTTCCCTTTACGGCTTTATCGAGGTGTAACCGAAGGACAGTAAACCGTGCATTTCAAGTGTACAACCAAGAAAATGAACGCATCTACCAGCCCCACTTCCCCCTGCCCCTTCCCAATCCCTTTCTCTGCCTTCCCCACCCTTCCTACCCCAGGTGACCGCTGCTCTGCTCTGCCACTGTAGATCAGTTTCCATTTTCTAGAATGTTCTATATAAATGGAACCATACACAGGCACTTTTCGTTTCGTCTGGCTTCTTTCACTCAGCGTAATGATTCTGAGACTCAGCCACGTGGCCGTGGTTATCGGTAGTTTGATTGTATTGCTGAGGAGTAGTCTATAGAATGGATGTTCCACAGTTTATCCATTCACCTCTCTGTGGACATTTGGGTGGTTCCCAATTGTTGACTGCTACAAAGTTTCTGTGAACACCCACAGGTCAGTCTTTGTGTGGACAGCAGCCTTTATCTTCCTTGGGTAAGTGTCTAGGAGTGAAACGCCTGGGTTAGATGGTGCCTGTGTGTCACTTGCAGAAACTGCTCGCCTGTTTTCCAAAATGGTTGTACGGTCTTACGTTGCCTCCAACAACGTAAGGAGAGGCGAGTTGTTCTGCATGGGAAAGCCTTCCTTCACAAGGAACAACGTGAGGATATTCAGGGAACATCACACAGTCCTAATGGCAGGAGCCAGGGCAGGGCGTGTGAGGGTGGGCACAGGCAGAGGTTATGTTTCAGGCCAGCTCATGAAAGACTTCGGGATGGAAACTCACCGGCGGCTCTGGAGAAGGGGACTACATGGTCCGGCCTCTGTCTCTGGGTGTTCCTGCAGTTTCCATGCCACTCTCTTCCTCATGCTGTTCCCCTCCTTAGAACATATCAGTCTACTGTCTCGGTACCAGCTTGGCACCATCTACGCAAAGACCAAGAGCCAACTGGAATGTTACCTTCCTTCAAGGTCCCCCCTTGCCCCTGACTGAACCATTCTTTCTCCCATGGCCCCAAGTCACACCCACAGTGCAGCGAGTCCCTGTCCATCGCAGGTCCCTCACAGCAGAGTGGGGCTGGCTCATGCCCCATCGCCCACAAGACCATCCCTTTTAGAAGATGTATCTTTAGACCCTTCCCTTTTGGTCTTATTTTTATCCAAAGTTCAAACTAAAATAACATTTTAAGTCTCGTTCATTTTGCAGAGACCAAAATGAGAATATGTGGATTGATTCCAAGGAGGGGAAAAAAGGACTGTCTCTCTCCTATTTCACTGGCTCAGCCATCTTGTCCCCAATTCTTTGCTCTTTTATGCTCCCCAGGTCTCCCTCACTGAAATGTGGCAAATTATGTCATTAGCGAAAGCAACAACTTTGCCGAGAAAATGGTTATGTGTTTATGGAAGTCCAGTGGCTCACAGTGTCTAAGGAAACCATTCAACGGGTCCAGAGAAAGAAAGCAGAGCTGGAGCCCAGCCATCTTTGCAAAACTAGGATGGCTGAGTGGTACCCGCTGTAAAGAAGACCATTTTGAGGCACATATTGGGTGCCAGGTGCCCATCGCCAGGTGGCCTTTGCACCCATCTCTCTCCTCTGTGTTGACACAGAGCAAAAACAGTCAGCAACAGTGAAAAAGTTCCCAGAAAATGGTCTGTGGCTTTAAACAGCCTGATACAGACCCTTGCTAGACTCACATATTTTCTATCTCTTTCCCAATTTTCCAAGAGGTATTCAAGTTACTAGAGAAGACTGAACCTAAATGTTATTCTCTGAAAACCTACTGGGACATCCAAGGGTGTAGACCATGCAGCCTGCCTTCAATCATTTTAGCGACTAAACAGGAACATGACGAGAATGTATGTTTTGTTTGGGGACCTGCGTTTTGGTTTGCTGCCGTGTGTTTCACAGCAGGCGGGTCCAAATTCCAGCCTCAGTCCAGGAAGACATTCTTTCTGGAGAGGCCCATCCTTCCTTGGTGTACCCACTGGCCACAGGAAATACTTAAAACACCCGGGCTGGGGCTACTTTACTTTTTAAACTGCCTTGGACAGTTCTCTGGCTCTGACATTGAAGCAACATCAGGAGCACACCAGAGCCACCGCTACAGGTTGCATTTCACAGTACATTTTCTACCATTTGAAAGTGTACCAGCCAATGGTGGCATTTCCTCTGGGGGCTTCCCTGGACACCTCACCTGGCTGCTGCTCTGCCATCCTGTTGTGGTCACCATTCGATCTCTGATCAAGGCAACACTTCCCTCCTTCGGTACAGACGAGGAATGAGGCTTGTGAATTTGGCTGTGGGCAGGCAAGAGGATCCTGGGCGGGAGGACCAGCAGAGGGGATCCTGGGCGGGAGGACCAGGGGAGGGGATCCTGGGCAGGAGGACCAGGCGAGACACTTGTTCACTTTCCTGAGGCTGCATGAGAATTCAATATAGGACCCATCTGTTTTGCTAAATTGACAATTTCCTTTAGCAGGAAATAAAGGTTCAAACTTAGTTTCAGACTAGCTACAGAGTAAGAAATAGCTTCTCTTTTTAAAGACTTTGCTCTTTAAGGCATTAAGCATGTAACCTAATTTCCCTTGATGGAGTTTGTTTTCTTTCTCCATTGCTGCCTAGAAATGTGTGCTCCGTGATCTCCTGCAGAGCTGGGCTGGGAGGGGAGAGCTGGGGAACAGAGCTCTCCCGGCCTCCAAAGCACTGAAACACCACACAGCGGTCAACCCCAGGGGTGCTGGCTGGGCTCCCCAGTTCCCATTTCACAAACACGGACAGAAGACCAAACTCAAACGAGCAAAGGGTCACATTCAGGAAAACATGGGCACCGGTAGGTTTTATTGAAGGGAAAGGGAATCTATTAGACAGAAAAGTTGGCACATGGTGAACTCCTTTTAGGATACAACAAGTGAATACTTTTAGATTTTTAAAATTCAAACCTTCCAAAGTGTTCTAACATGAAGATAGGGCTTCATCTGAAAAATAACTATAATGGAATGTGGCTGCCTGAAAACAGAAAGCATTACTTTAGAATTATCTCTTTGAATATTGATATGGGGGGAAAATACACACATAGCCAGCGACAGGGCATCAACTCTTTCCGTTGGAAAAGTAACCCAGCGGTTACCCGCGGAGAAGACACCGTCTCTGCGTCTCTCCAGAGCAGCAGCCACGGACGTGGCTCCCGTGCCCTTACTTGATGTCACACAGCAGGGCCACCCCTCTCAGGATCCAGTGGTCGGGGCTCAGCACCGTGCGCAGGTACACCACGGTGATGAAGGTGAGGTCGGTGCGCCGGGGCTTCTTGTAGATGGGGCACACGTACAGTTTGGGGTCCTTGGGCGCCGTGGAGTTGACAGCAAAGATGTGCAGCACAGGCAGCTGCGTGAAGAGCACCTTGGGCGTGGACTCGGTGAGCTTCCCGTTCCGCCTGTCCCAGGCCGCGCCGTCCATGTACAGCCCATAAATGTACACGCCCTCCTGGGAGGGGCAAGCAGAGGGCGAGAGGGCACTTAAGAACCAGGTCCTGGGAGGGGGGCATCCGTTACTGTAACAAAGGCTGTCGGTTTCCCAAGGAGACACACCCCAGTCTCAAGAAGCTCCCCAAAGAAGAAAATGCCGCTGGTGCGCGGTGTTGGTGAAATCGGAGCCCGTCCCTGCAGCCTAGCTGGAGGCTGCGAGCCCTGCGGAAACGGTCCTCCTGTCAGTTGTTTGAGCGTGGGGTGGCCTGCCTGGGACCACCTGGGGCACCAGGATTAGCAGCAGCACCAGCTCAGCTCTGCAGGGCCTATCAGTCTCCCAGAGGCCTGGTCCGAGCTGGTGGAGGTATAGGGTGGGAGCAGGGAACAGGACTTGGAGCTGGCGTCACGTGGGACCTACGCCTGTGCTGGCCAAGCCAACCTATGGCTTTAACTTCACCTCAGGCACAGGAGGGAGAGCGGTCTGTGCCACCAGACACAGCGCGAGCTGGAGAGACAGAGGCCCACCCCAGCCCCCAGGCCAGGGCGGTAGACTGAGACTGGGCGTGATGGGCAGGGAGGGCACGGTTGGCTGACCATCATCTGGAGTCTCTTTCACCGTAGGACCTGCCCTTGAGGTCCCACCATTAAATCGGGAGGCAAGACACACACAGAATTTAACACCAGCGCACACGTGTGACAGGCTGCTAATGACGGCACGAGGCCCAGTGTGACACCTTCTGAGGTGACAGGCGTTGTGGGCTGAGTGCTCAGGAGACTTTGTGGGGAGTGCATCCTTGAAGGGTGGCTGCATGTGGAAAGATGGAGGAGAGGGGAGTGTCCCAGGCAGGAGGTGGGTGGGTGGGGCAGGCCCCAGTGTTTCATTAGGCAGGGGGTTCAGTGGTGATACCATAAGTCAGCATTGAACAGCGAGGAGTCCAGAGGCCCAGCTGAAGGGTTTGAACTTTACCTTGTGGGTAAAAGTTTACATTTATGTGGAAGATGGTGACCACTTTCCCACTTCCAGCGAGGGTCAGGTAGGGGGAGTAAGTATAATTACAATAAAAGCCAGTGAGATCAGTTGCAAAGTATTTTCTAACAGGATGAGGGCTGTACTTTTTGAATCAAAAACTGAGGTACATGGTTTGACAGTAAATCCATGGGCAATCCCAGAAAACCAGAGCATCATTAGCTACTGGGTGACAATTATTACACAAACAACACAACCGCTTAGGGACCATCCAACAGGAAACTGTGTCCCTTCTAGGCTCCTATCAGTCTCAGAACCTTACTAAGTCGTAGTTAGAAGGTGTAGTGAATTGAACGGTGTCACCCCAAGATTCATGTCCACCGAGACCCTTCAAATGTGACTATTTGGAAACAGGATCTTTGCAGATGTAATTAGTTCAGGCCATGCTGATTGGGAGAGGCAAGTTCCTTATGGCTGGTGTTCTTCCAAGAAGAGGAGAGGACACTGAGAGATTCACAGGGAGAGGGCCACGTGACAGCGGAGGTAGAGATTCGAGTGATGCAGCTACATGGCAAGGGACACCAAGGACCGTGGCCACCCCTAAGGGTGAGGCAAGGTGTGGGCGGATTTTCCCTCAGAGCCCTCAGAAGAAACCAACCTGCCAACACCTTCGTTTCAGACTCCTGGCCTCCCGGCCTGCGAGAGAATACGTTTCTGCTGTTTCAAGCCACCCTCTATTTGTTACAACAGCCCTAGGAAACCCACACAGATCTTGGTCCCGGGAAACGGGTGCTGCTGACCAGACCTCTAACGATATGGACGTGGCTGCATAATGGGAAGAAGCTGGAGACTCTGAGGCCTGTGATAGGAAAAGCCGACACGGTTGCTGGAAATACAGAAACTAACGCTGCCTCTGGTGAGATCTCAGGCAGAAGTAAAGACCAGGCTCCTGGACACTAGAGGGAAGGCGTCCTTGCTACGAAGGGGCAGAAAGGGCCAGAACTGGGGAATCACATGGTCCATCCCTCACTTGACAGTTGAGGGAATGAAAACCAGAGAAAGGGAAAAGGGACTGAGATTTACTGAGTGTCTATGTGGGGTCCAGCACAGCCTAAATGATCCTATTAAATTCTCACAACCGCCGTTAGTGAGGTAGCCGTGTCCTCCTCATCTTACAGTCGAAGAAGATGAGGCTTGAAAAGTTAAAGAACTTGCCAGAGTTCAGAGAGCAGACTAGTGTCCAAACAGTGGCTCCCAAGGGTGCCTGCTCTTCTCGAGCCCCTCCTGTCCCCCGCCTGGGGTCCTGCAGCTAGAACTGGCCCAGCACGCAGGACGCTGGCCCTGTGAGTCTCTACTAGCGCCCTTCACACTCCTCCATTCTGCCAGCAGCCACAGCCGTAGCTGGAGACATGTGGAAAACCCTTCTCAGCAAACACAGCGTAACTTCTAACTATAAAGAGATGCAGCCTGGGGAGTTACTGGCGCTTGTCATTAATCCCCCTCCAGCAAATGGAGGAGGCATTGACATGAGGTCTCTGGTTAACCAAGGAAAGCCTGGCTGCAAAGGCAGTGACCTGACTGAGCCGCAGGCAGGTCAGCTTTAGGCAGAACCTGAACTTTAAGCCCCAGCTGGCTCCTGCACTGTCCCTGTCTCTACCCGGGGCGCCTACCGCAGGGGGTGCCACGATCTCCTCCTTGGTCTGCCGCAGAACTTCGTTGTGGATGGTCACCGAGTCCAGGGCCCAGCCTTTGTGGGCACGGGTCACTTCTTGCCTCATGGCTGTCAGGAAGCCTTAAAAAAAGAGAGAGAGAGAATTCTGACGGCTGGTGTAGTGTGCTTTAGAAACAAAGGGAGCAGTGCTAATTGTTAGTTGCTCTCAGTCTCCAAAGGCTGTGCCCATCCAAGAGGAGTTGAGATCAAACCTCCAAGGGACAGGTCTTCCAGTGTTTTATTTCTATGGGGACCTGCTGTGAGCTGAATGTTTCTTGTCAGCTCACAGCAGGAAAACAGCACCCTCTCTGCCTCAGACAACAACCTTGGTTTGAAATCCTCCTAGGATTCCAAGCACTCAAGTCCTATAAGGTGGTAACCTCATCCCAGCTCACAGCCTCTACTTGAAGATACAATATCTAGAAATAAGACTGGAATGTAAAGTATTCCGAGAACAGCATTTCAATTAAAACTTGAATCAAACCATTATCGAGTTTCTATTTGCTACAATGGAACAATTTCATTTATTCATAATGATGCCAAAATAGAAAACCCGACTTTCCATTTGATCAAACAAAGCAATCGCACCAGAGAGGACAGCTACATGGTTTAATATGCATAATACAGTTATTTTAAGACAACACATGGACCTGCACATTGTGGCCTTTCTTTACACTTAATATTGGCATGCCATTCAATTCGGCAAGAGAAGGCTTTCTTGGAGACTAGCATTTGACGTTAGAAAGTACACCCTTAACTGCAAAATATACTTCAAAATCCTAGGAGAATTTACCTGCGACTTATATGTCACATTTAGGCCTCCATGTTAATATTGACCGTCAACACCACACCAGGTTGCAAGGCATAGTTATAGGCACAGAGCTGGGAAGAAAGAACAGGCCTCTAGCCTGGCTTAGTGAGAGGTCAAGTTCTCCCCACTGCCAACTTTTTCCCTGCCTCCCTCCACATTCCCTCCAGACTGAGATCCTCGAATACTGAGCCCGTGGATGGCCCTTCCTCTTGGTAGTCGTCCCACTGGGAGCAGTGCCTGGTACATGGTTGTCACTCCCAGGAGATTTAACAAGTGAATGAATGAATAAGTGCTTCCCCAAGTATCTAACTTAGTAACCAGGGAGACCTTATTTTACGACATTCTGAAACTCATCCCAGTTATTTAGAAGATGGTGGTGGACTGCGTGGAAGCTACACTGACACTCTCCCAGGACCAATCTGCAATTACAACTAAAATAGAGAAAAACCATCCTGAATAATCAACTGCAACTGAAGATGAGCTGGAGAGCACCCTCATAACCAAGGAGGAAAAGTGGAGACCACATAGAGACTGGTGGGAAGTGTGGAGGTGCGAGAGGGCTGGCTGGGCTCCCATAGGCAGCAGTTGAAGGTCCAGAGGGCTATCTCAGCTGTGGAGGGGTTCCCACTGAGACCTCTGGGGTCTAAACCCCAGGCTGGGCTTCCCAGTCCAGAGCACCGGAACTGAGAAGGGTGCCCACATAACATCTGACTGTGAAAGGCAGCCAGGTTTCTGTCTGCCAGGGAGAGATGGCTGGAAATGCAGGCACCCTATTAAAGAACCAACATACTAAGTTTTGTGTGCAGCCACTCACCTTGGGCTCCAGAAGAGGGAGGGCAGAGTGGACTGGAGCTGTGTGAGGAGAAACCAGGCATGCTGGGAGGGAGAATAGAGCTCAGAGGGCAGCCATCTGGATTTCTGTGCTGAGTGATTCCCCGATAGGGCAGAGGACATCTTTCTCAGGCAGACATTTACCTTCCAAGCAGCTTTTGCCTGAGGAGGAAGTAATTGCCCCACCCTGCTGGAAAATCTTTTGCCAAACCCTGTGAAGTTTCTATAGCCTGAGGCTCCTTAAGAGACTGAGTAACAGCCTCTGGGTGCTTTGAGTCTTTGCCTGATTTGCTTCTGGACCCAGGGCTTGGAAAAGTAGACCTTGGTGTACATCTTGGTCCTGTCCAAGTACACCCAGCCCCAGCAGAGGAAACCAGAAGCTGTGGAGTGCAGAAAACTTCAAACAGGGTACTCAAGGCCAGTCACAAACAGTGTCTAACATTGGCCTGCCCCAGAGACCATCCAAAAGACTGGGAGTCCTAGCAGACCTGCCTGATACATAGAAACAAACTCAAACAGGCAGCCAAAATGGGGAGACAAAAAAACAAGCCCCAAATGAAAGAACAAGAGAATTCTCCAAAAGAAGATCTAAATGAAATGGAGATAAGCAATCTATCAGATACAGAGTTCAGAATAATGATCATAAGGATTATCAACAGCATGAGAAAATAAATGGAAACTATGAAGGAAATTAAGAATGACATAGAAATAAGAAAAACATTGGAAGGAATAAACAGCAGATTAGCAAAAGCTGAGGAATGGATCAGCAGATTAGAAGACAGGGTAGAAAAAATAACTCAATCAGAGAACCAAAAGGAAAAAACAATTGAAAAACAGGACAGTTTAAGGGAGCTGAGGGACAGCATGAAACATAACAATATTCGCATCATAGGAGTGCCAGAAGATGTAGAGTAAGCAAGGGTTAGAGAACCTGTTTAAAGAAATAATGGCAGAAAACTTCCCTAACCTGGTCAAGGAAAAAGTCACACAAGTTCAGGAGGCACAGAGAGTCCCAAGCAAGAAGAACCCAAAGAGGCCCACGCCCAGACACATCATAATTAAACTACCAAAAATTCAAGACAAAGAGAGAATCTTAAAGGCAACAATAGAAAAGCAATCTGTTACCTACTAAGGAGCTCCCATAAGTCTGTCAGCTGACTTCTCATGAGAAACTCTACAGGCCAGAAGGGAATGGCATGAAGTATTCAAGGTGATGCAAAACAAGGATCTGAAACCAAGACTACTCTCTCCAGCACAGCTAACATTCAAAATAGATAATGAAATAAAGAGCTTCCCAGACAAAAAAAGGCTAAAGGAGTTTATCACCACCAAACCAACATTGCAGGAAATGTTAAAGGGACGACTGTAATAATAAAAAGAAATAGAACGAGAAGCATAGGTACTTATCTACTGTCATTTTATTTCTTTATGCCTATCAATAATAAACTTAAATATAAATGGGTTAAACACTCCACTCACAGGACATAGGGTAGCTGAACAAATAAGAAAACAAGACCCAAATATATGCTGTCTACAAGAGACCCGCCTCAGAACAAAAGACTCACACAGGCTGAAAATAAAAACTTCTAGAGGACTTTAAGGGAGAGATCAACAGCAATACAGTCACAGTCAGGAACTTTAACACCCCATTGACTTTATTGGACAGATATTCCAGACAAAAAATCAACAAGGAAACAGTGACTCTAAATGACACACTAGATCAGATGGATTTAATTGACATTTACAGAACATTTCACCCCAAAGCTGCAGAATAGGCATTCTCCTCAAGTGCACATGGGACATTCTCAATGATAGACCATATGTTAGGACACAAAACAAGTCTCTACAAGTTCAAGAAGATTGAAATCATATCAAGCATCTCAGACATTTGCACCATGGAATACTATGCAGCTGTAAAACAAAGGCTCCCTTACCCTTTGGGACAGCATGGTGGGACCTGGACAGTATTATGCTAAGCAAAATAAGCCAGGCAGGGAAAGACAAGTATCACATGATCTTACTCATATGTGGACTCTAATGAACAAAATAGATCCAGAGACACAGAAGCATGGAACACACTGAGGTACCTCAGACGGAAGGCAGGGGTGGGTGGGTGGGGAGAGATTAACCTAAGAACTTACATGCATATACGCATAACCATAGACACAGACAATAATGTGGTGAAGGCCTGAGGGGAGGGGTGCAGGGTGGAGGGGATCAATGGAGGGAAAAAGGAGACATTTGTATTACTTTCAACAATAAAGATATATTAAAAAATAATAATAAAAATAAATAAAAGTATGTTGTTTTAAAAAAGTAATCAAATAAAATAAAACTCATCAGTGAACTATGAGTCTATATGGCCACAATGCACAAGGCATGAGTCCTGGTCTTAACCATCCATCTGCACAGATTTAATAATTGATTTTTTTCTATGACATTTTAAGTTCCAACTAAGTTGTAAATTTAACCTCAGTCCATGTGGCACTCAGGACAATGCCATAGGTGTGAGGTGAGGCATGGGCAGGATTCTCTCTTCTGGAACATTCCAGCAACAAAGACTTCCTTCCATCATTGTCTCAAGCTCCAGTACAGCTGAGAGGCCACCTCCTATCTCCTCCCCTCTCTAGCCGACTTCAGCAGTGAGCCCCTGATGTTTAGGAAGCACCCGTCACCTGCCAGTGGATGCAACACAGAATACACATTACCTGGAGCTACTAGAAAGGAAAGTGTTGAGTAAATGTATCTGAGGCTCGAGAGGGGAGGGGAGGGAGCTGTGCCCACCCAGAGAACATGGAGATTTTTTTTCAATTCTTCATGGTTTTGATTTGGCTTCCTAAAAAAACACAAGATCTTGTGGAATTCAAGCCATAATGAATCCACTTAATTGTTCATTATTGAATTTTAAAAATAACACTCTTGCCCTGGCTGGTTTGGCTCAGTGGTTAGAGCATCGGCCTGAGAACTGAAGGGTCTCAGGTTCAGTTCCAGTCAAGGGCACGTGCTTCAGTTGCAGGCTCAATCCCTGGTGAGTGCAGGAGGCAGCCAAGCAATGTATCTCTCACATTCATGTCTCTCTCTCCCCCCCTCCCTCCCCCTCCCTTCCACTCTCTCTGAAAAGCAATGGAAAAAATATCCTCGGGTGAGGATTGAAAAAAAAAAAGACTTTCTTGTAGACTTATGTCAAGTCTCATGGAAGCAAAATCTATGTTTTCTGAAACCTGAAAAGACCATTGATACGTTTTTTAATAAAAGCTTGAAATGCAAAACTTTTGTCTTGGCACCAATTTAGTTTTAATAATTCTTAAACCAAATTTCAATCGTCAGTGGTGGAAAAGTGATTCATATATTCATATGTTTGACTCTGAAGTGGGAAAGAAAAAGTTGGGGAAAGTCTTCAATTATAACAACATTCTGTTCTTCCTGAGACTCAGCCACCCACATGAAATGGGTGACGTGACAATTCAAATGTTGGAGCCGCATGTGGTCTGAGAGGTGCTTTGCAAAAAACGTTTCCCTTCAAGGCCTACACAGCATAATGATTTCTTAAAGCATGTGTCAAGCTTGTTCTTTCAAAAATTCACTTTTAAGCTGGGATTATACTTTGGAGACTCAGTTCTCAAGCAACACTTGTGTCTTAATTCATACGATAGCAGGAACCTAACATTTCAGCAAACGAATTACTGCCATTTGACTGTGCAGTCAGTCGGCTTAAAGAAAGCTGTGGAATGCCTTAAGGATCATTTGAAACAGGGTCCTGCCACAAGTTTATGACAGGCAGTTTTTCCCCCAAATGAGAAGCTAATGGAGTCCACTGGTAAGTTAAATAAAAGGTCAGAAATTAAATACCGACAGGGTTGATCCACCCAATTGAATAAAAGCACACGGGCACCTTCCCTCATGCTTTGCTAGATGTATAAGGCAGGGATCTTGACCTTGGCTAAACGTAAGAAATGCCTGGGCAGCCTTTAAGATCCTGATTCCCAGGCCACAGCGCAGACCAGCAAAGTCAGGATCTCCAGAGGTGGGACCAGGCATCAGTATTCCAGGCGGGGCCTCTCAGACTTCAATGCTCACACGTATCACCTGGGAAGGAGCACTTATTACAACGCAGGCTCTGATTCAGGAGGTAGGTCAGGGGTGAGGCCTGAGACTGTTTCTACCATGCTCCCAGGGGACACTGATGTTGCTGCTGCTGGACCACATAACTGGGCAGCAGAGGTCTATGGCCAACGTCTGCACACGTTAGAATGACCCACGGAGCTTTAAAGAAAATTAATTGTACAGACTCTAGAGGCCTCCCCGCCAAAGGTTCTGATGTCACTGTCTGGGGCCCCAGGCATTAGTATGTGTTTGAAGCTCCCTCCCAGGCGATTCTTCTGCGCAGGCAGGGCTGAGAACCACGCTCTGTGAAAAGATCTGCACAGCAGGCCACTGACAGGGCACTGACCCACATTTGTTTCAAAAAACAAATCTGACAAGTAGGAAGAGAAATGCCTCACGATACAAGCAAAATACTGGGAAGGCTGTCAGTAGTACTAGCACTCTTCCCAGAGTCCCGAGAGGGACGCGCTCTCTGCAGTGCCACTGTTAGTCCAGGGTACGGCTGGCTCCAGGAAAGCCTGAGTACAAGCTGGAGAGCTGGGCTAACTGTCCGCCAGGTTGGGGTCGGCTAAGCCCACCGCGCCTCACATGCCAAAACGCACTGCTCTGCCTTCTCCGAGTGCAGCCCTGTGCGTCCTTTCCCTCCACCCAGCCTCGCACTTCTCCCTCCCTCCCAAACCTTCCCACTGTTCCCCTGGGGTGGTCCGGTGGTGAGCAAACTCTTCAATGTTTTCCGCCTCGTCACAGAACATCTCTCCCTCTTCTTGCCCTTACAACCTGGCTTGGCTGTGACGACCCTGTCCTTCCCTGTGGCTCCAACCTTCCGGATGACCTCACTGCTGTGACAGCCACACCCTCTGGCCGCAGGCCCCTCCCCTCACTGTCCCTGCCAGATGCCCTGTGCCCCGTTCACTGAGCAGCTTGCCATCATCTGGGTCTCTCTGGTACCCACTTAGCATCAGCCACGTTGCCCACACTCACCCTCTGCCTCTCCGTTTCCTGCTCTCCCACTTGCTCACCCTGAAGTCTGACTCCTCTACCTTCCCACTCCCTGCACTGAGACCTCTCTTGCCAACTGTCTGTCTTCTTGTTGACAAAGCCATCTGGCCCTACCTTACCTGACCTCTGGAGGAACCTGTCACTATTTCTTCCCCTCCCCTCGTCTGTGCTCCCCTGGTTTCTTCTTCCAAGCTGTTTGGAGAGTTCAGGTGATCTGGACAAGGGTGATACACAGGTAAGCAGAGGAGGATCCTGGACGGGGCTGGTTTGGGAGGAAGATGACCAGATGGTAGTGCTGGGAGGTCCACGGGGGAGGGCACGGTCTACATGGGCACCTGGAAGTGAAGGATCTGAATCTCAGGCTGGGACTTTAGATGAGTTAGTCATGGGTAGAGAGGGATCGTTGGGTTGATGAGAATGGCTGAGGTCATCAAGGAAGGGCCAGGTGAAGGCCAGAACTTGCCTGAGACGAGCCCACAAAGGGAGAACCAGCCCTCTGAGAGGTGGAGAAGAACTGGGGAAGGTACTGGATGGAAGCCGAGTGAGTTTCCGGAATTGGCATCCTAGCATAGCCGAGGGCCATGAAGTCAGTAGGAGGGTCACTGGATTTAGTGGCCTTAGCGGTTTCAGGACAGTGATGGGGGCTGGCTGGTTACCAGGGGCTAGGCGGGTGGCGAGGGAGGTAGCCATGTGCAGAGACTAGAATTATAAAGAATGTGGCTGTAGCTAAGCCACTGCGTCAAACCCCCTCCCACACAAAGGCATGGAGGGTGGGTTGTCATTCACTCTGGAGGCATCTCTAAGACGTCCACAGCCCTACTGCTCTGCGATTTGGGGACAGGCAGGTGAGTGCTGTCACTCAGGCTGAGGTCCATGCACTCGAAGTCCCACAGGTGTTGGTGTCAGCTCTGGTTCCACAAAAGGAAGCTATGGGCATGCTTGGGTTGTTACCAGGTCAGAAGAAACCCCCAGCCCCTTCAGTGCTGCGGCTCTGTTCACCTTTGGTGCATTCTCCCAGCCAACCACCACCAGGCTTCTACAGATGTCTCCAAGACAAGCTCTCAGAAACCACTGCGAGCTGACGGCGCCGCCGTGACACACACACGCAGGCGCTGTGGGCGACTTTACAGTAACAGGCTAATGGGACGAAACTTCTCCACCTCCTTGCCTCAGCAAAATCCCATCTAACTGAAAGTCACGATGTGTGTGAACTGAGTAAGAAGCTGTTGCTGAGATCTGCCACGACAGACCACTGTGGCCTGTCAAGACACTGAGGAAAAAACAGAAGAACTAGCGCAGCTTGACATCTAAATGGCTTCAAGCTCCAGACTGAGTTAAAGGTTTGGAAAATGATGGTGCCTCCTGGTCAGTGAAATGGAGAGAGAGGCATGAGGGGGGCTGGACAGCAAGCTGCACCAGCCACTTCCTCAGGAGCGCTCGAGTCCCCCTCCCTGCAGCTGGCCCAGAGTGGCTTCAAGTCAGACTCCACAACTCATAGTCTTCGGGTTTAAACACATCTCCACACATCACACACACACACAGTCTAAATCACATGAACATAATGCTCTGAAGGCCCACACCTGTGGGAGAGAGAGACCAAGGACTTCCCTTGAAAGCCCCATGGCGCACACGGTACTCCTGGGATGAGTAATCCCTTGGGAGGCACATGCACGCATTGCCCGAAACTGCGCCATTGAACAGATTTTACAGGGTCATGGGTGCAGAGGGCTTGACCACTTTAATAATCAGATCTGTCACGTGGTCAAGTTCGTCAGTTGCTACAGAAATTAGTGGGAAGGGGGCTGAAGATGCCAGATTAGCTCTGTGGTGGCTGACTCAGCCTCTTCAAACGTCACCGACAAAACACCACAGAGCAACACCTCCAACAGCATGAGCTCAGACACAGAGTAGGGCCCACAAGACCCAACACCTGTCCTCGCAGTAGCATGGACCTCAGAGGATTGAGGTCTGAGGGCCGATCAGCAGAGGCACGACTGGAGACACACGCCGGGCATGTCAGATGCGCACAACAATATACCGACACACAAGTGGTCATACATCAACGAAACATTTCGAATGCTTTACCGTCAGGTGATTTTGACAATACATGTTTGTGATACAACTATGGTCTTTTGGCAAATTGCATTGTGCTGTACTTAAAGGTGTGCTTTTTTAATTAAAAAAATATATATTTAAATGTTTCAAACCGAAGAAAGAAATTATTTCATCAAAGGGCCTGGGTTAGAGGATATGAATCCAGGAGATTCATTCAAGTCAAGAAATCAATTACTGATGTCAAACAGCGGCCAGCGAAGCTTGCAAGTCGAAAGGACTTATCTTGCTTGCGCAGCGCCAGTGAGTGTGCACGGGATGGCCACAACCTCCATGCTTTCCGGATCAGCCAGGGATGTGGAACGGAAGGTGATTTGTCTCTAGCGTCAAGGGAAGGAAAAGAAAGCTGGGGAGTGATTAGCAGGCAGGGAAAGGGGGCTCCTCTCCCGTGCGACACAGGAAAGCAACCTCAGGCAGGGCCTGTCCAGGCCTGTGAAGGGCAGGGAGCTGGGACAGGCCGGGGCTTCCCAGCACGTGGGACGCCTGGGAGGAGGAATCAAACTTCAGCCTGAAACCAGAAGTACAGAGAAGAGAAAGGACTGGATTGCTAACAAGTAAAGACAGGTTAAAACAAAACCTGAGATGGGCGCCTGCACGGACTGTTCTGGCTTGTAGCACTAACAGAGAGTTCCGAGTAAAGACCAGTTCACATTCGTATCTTGCTATTTTAAGTCACATTTTTAATGAAAGAAATCATTGAAAGAGATTGTGTGCTGTGACCTACGACTGAGTCACCAGTGTCTATGGAAAGCCAGGGAAGGACCAACCCCGCTCCTCTGGTTTCTGAATATCAAAAATAATTAACAACTTCACAGTTTTTAAAACCACTGGTCCTCACCCGCCTCCTGAACTCCACGTCTGCCACTCACCTCCCATCTGGAGGCCCCACCACCACCAGCCCACAAAGCAGCTCCGGCCTTTCCTCCCAACCTGTGCCTCCTGCGCTGCACCTGCCTTCAGCCCCAGCCATGGCCACGCCACGCACTCCCCGAGGATTCCCATTTAATCCCTCCATCCAATCTGTCCCCTCCTCTGCACCTGGTTGAGGTCCAGGCTCTCTCTCTCCCTTGGACCTGGCAAGAGACTCACTGCTCTGCATCCATGTTCCAGGCTACCCTCCACCTTCTCCCAGGCTGATCTGATGGCTGGCGAGTTCCCATTGCCTTTATGTTGCAGCCCAAACTTATCACATTACATTGAAGCTGCTGGTGCATGTGTCTCACCAACCACATTATGGTCTCCTTCAGGGCAGGAATCAGGCCTCAAGTTTCTTTCTATTGAAGCACCCGGCAGAGGGCTGGCAAATGGAAGGTGGTTAAACAATCCTAACTAAGTTAAATGCTATTTCTTTGGCTCCAAAGCCAGGAATTACCTGGTAACAACTTACTGAAACTGAGGGCTGGCAAAGAAGGAGACTCATAAGTACACACAAAATCTGAGAACCATAATAAAAAACCTTCCTCCCCAAATTCAATAGAAATTCTGGGAGAAAAGGAGAGAGGCGAAATCTGGGGGTGTCCTTTCAAATCTGATATGCATAGTTTGGTAAGCTCATAAAAACCTTCATGGTTAGTGTTTTAAATTTAGAAAATGTTAAGGCATGTGAAAATGCATGGAGTGAATGAATGTATGTACACCGAGGACAATTAAATGTATACCTTTAAGGTATACTGTTTATTGAAGTATTACTCATACAAAGAAAAGTACACAGCCATGTGTACAACTTGTGCATTTTCACCAAGGGAATACAATATCCAGATCAAGAGACAGACCATTTGCAGACCCCAGAGGCCCCCTTGTGCCCTTCTGCAATCACTGCCCGCCCCCCAAGGGGGACCACCACCCGGCTTTGCTGACCGGTCATGAGATAACTCCTGTCTGCACTTACATTAATTGAAGTAATTTTAAACACCCTGCTGACCAAAGTAGCTGGCAAGGGCAAGTTCTGGCTCGAAACAGCCATCAACAAGGTGTTAACACCATGGGTCTGTTTTGCCTGTTTGGATTTTTTGTACAAATGGCATTGTACAGGATACATGCATTTGTTATATATACATTACAATGTATACATTACAGTGTGTTGTTTGACTTTCTTCACTTAACATTATTTTATGAGACTTGACCAGACTGCTCCGAGTAGCAACAATGCATCTCAAATCTGGAAATGTGAATGCTTCTTAAGTTGCACTGCCAGGGGAGCTATAAGGTGCTGAACTGTAAGGAACCCACATCTCTTCATTTTGGCCAAGAATTACTTGAAGTAAAACTATCCACATTACAGTGAGAAAAGGTGGTTGTATTCTGAACTTTATGAACTCTGATATCAGTCAGGAATTTGCTCAGTAAATATTACTAGAATGAAGGAATAAATGCAGAGCACATTTTAAGAAAAAACACAAACAAACAAACAAAAAACCATGGGGGGCAGACTCTGGAGTTCACGGAATAAAACTTTTGCCACGTGATCATTTTTAAAATCAGTCTAATTTGCTGTACTTCGGGAATAATTTCTGCATATTTTGGTACTTCATTTTTGTCATTTTTATAAGTATTTTAAAACTAATTTTTGAGTGGAACTTTTTTACTATTTCACATGTCCTAACCACAGACTGGTGGCTTGCTAAAGTGGGTGAAAAGAAAAACAAAGGTTTGGCTACCATACTTTAGAAGGAATACGGTAGAAAGAATTGCAGATTGAATTTGTAAAGCAAATACAGAAGATCAGCTGTGGTCTCCAGCCTTTGAAAGCATGTGTCCCACACTCAGCAGGCTGTGCCTCTGTATTGTTTTATTTTACTATTTTTATTATTTTTAAAATATATCTTTATTGATTTCAGAAAGAGGAAGGGAGAGGGAGAGAGAGAGAAACATCAATGATGAGAGTCACTGATCGGCTGCTTCCTGCACGCCCCCAACCGGGGACCAAGCCCGCAACCCGGGCATGTGCCCTGACTGGGTATCAAACCATGATCTCCTGGATCCTAGGTGGATGCTCAACTGCTGAGCATGCCCAGCTGGGTATTTTATTATCTTTTTAAAATATATTTTTAGTGATTTCAGAGAGAGGAAGGAAGAGGGAGAGAGAGAGAAACATCAAGGATGAGAGTCATTGATTGGCTGCCTCCTGCACAACCCTTGCTGGATATCGAGCCCGCAACCCGGGCATGTGCCCTGACCGGGAATCTCCTGGATCACAGGTCAATGCTCAACCACTGAGCCATGCTGGCCGGGCTCTGTATTGTTTTATGTAAGATACATTTACCGCCCCTGCTAAACACAGACACCCACGCCTTCCCCATCTGCCCTCTCTCCTGTGAGTACACACCTTGGGGATTGAAGAAGCCAGTCATCCAGAAGACATTGGGTCTCCCTTCAAATATCCACATAGAAAACTGAGAGTTTCTCTCCAAGAGTTCGGTGAACCAGAAGCCCAGGGTGGAGGAGTCCCAGGACACCCTTTTCCAGATCTGAGGTATGCGAGCATCGTACATGTTGTCCAGGGCATCCCTCAAGTTCTGAAAAAGATAAAGTTGGAAACAGAGAAGAAGGAAAATCCACCAAAGGCGGAAATGACCACTGAGTTAACAACAGCTCACCTCACTCATAATGATCGTTCCTTCAATGGCCAATTTTAGGTCACTCAGGCTGTTGCGAAGTATTGAGATGACTTTTTGCATTCTATCGATTTCCTGTCTAAGAAATATGTTCATTGAATTAAGATGTCCCATCTTTAACAAACGAGCTTTCACCTGAAACAAAGTATACAATGCAATGAGGGAGACTTTTAAATATCACTTTTACCTCTTTTCCAGTGGTGACCTCTTCTTTCTCTGTTCTTTTCCTGCCTCTGGATGTATATCTACCAGCCCAAACGAACTCTAAAATATCTCTTGCAGAACTAGACCTGCCATTAAATTCTCCATTTTCTGGCCTTCAAAAATTACTGTTCAACTAAAACGATTTTTATTTCCTACTGATTGTACTTAGTTGATAATTGGAAATGTACTTTAAACAGCCAAAGTAAAATTGTACCTTTTTTCCCCTTTCAAGTGATTAAGGACTAAGTGTCAGTTAAATACTCTTTTGCAATTTAACCTTTATAAGAGTACAGTTTGGAATACATATTTTTCTTCATAATTCTTACAGAGTTGTTATTAGAAATGTCACAGAAAGTAGATCCAGCCAAAATCTTTTAAGAACATTTACTAGTGAATATGACCGGCTGCTGTTTCCGAAGGTCATTGCTGCCCTGGCTAGGGTGACTCTCAGGCTTTCCTAATTCAACCAACAAAGATATCTGACTTTGTGGGAGAGTCATTAAGCACCTGCCATTTGTTCCTTTTGGTACATCATTTATCGACCATTTTGAAGAGATCAATACAAAAATCTCTGGTTATGGGAACGATAAAGTACAACAATTATTGGAAAATAAGCCAATGCATATGCACATTTCAATCTAGTGACATCTGCCCAAGAAAAGATTGACCACAAATACTCACAGAGAGATCTGAACTTTCCACTGTCCGCAGTTGGAGAGCTGCCAGAGCAGGAGGGGAAGGGTGAACATGTGGGGTGGGAGAGGATTCGGAGCGACGGGGCGGCCTAAAGAACCACCAGCGCGCCCGTATGCCGGGAATCCTTGGCTGGAGATGCCCCCTGCCCCTCAGCCTCCAGTGGCCAAATAGCATTCCCTTCAAATCATGACTACCCTGGAAATTCACGCTTAAAGAAAAGGGTCATTGTGGAACTACCTTTGTAACCCCCACAGGCGGGAAGTCACGTGCAGGTCTTGGTTACGATGCCAGCTCAATAGCTCAGGTAACTCTCAGTCTACCGCCAGCCGCAAACACAGCCCTGCCCCACTCAGGGTGTAAAAGAGAAACTTTGCTCGCAGTAGAGACATGCTTAGGAAAAACTTAGACTCTAGAAAATCTGGTTTTAGTACTGATGTTATTTTGAGTATGATTATTATTCCAGCCTAAAATTGTCTTTTCATTAATAAAATGAAAGATTTGCTGTAGTCTCATACAGGATTTTCACTGCTTCTGGGACCAAGTTGTAACGTGGCTTCTACGGTAATGGGCTCGTTCTTACTGTGGAAGCCAAAAGTATAATTATAATTCATTTTACACACTTCAGTCACCACCACATCTTAAAGAGCACATCTCCTCCATGAAACAGAGAACACTAAAAAGTGAGCGACCTTGAGAGAGGAAGTGATTTTCAGTGTTTTTAGTACACCTCCCCCCATGTAGCTCCGTTTAGTGGCTCCCTCATGCCAGGTTGCCACTAGGCTGTGCCCAGAGCAGAGGTCTTGGTGAAGTGTCCAGCTAACCCTGAACAGCTCACAGTGTCCCACGGACCTGAAACCTCCTCTGATTGCATCGACCTGTGGTCTAGTCACACAGAGTAAGTCTCACCTCTCTTCACATGCCAGTTTTTAAAATCTTTGAAGGCAGGTGTAACACCTCATCTGTCCTCTGAGGATCACTTACAATGAACCATTGAAAATACCTACAGTACTTAAAATATTTATTAATTCAAAAAATATTTCCTTGCCTTCCTACAACTATCTCTACATGAAATCATTGATTTCAGAATCATAGCCTGTATCTCGGTACTTGTCTACACAGTGGGAACAAAAGCTGTTTCAAGGGGCAAGAAAATGGATTTTTATTGTGGGGGCACTCATTACAGGTGGGAGGACTAGGGGCTCCCAGCTGATAGGTGCATTTTCTAAGACTTTGAGGTGTAGGCAGGGCAGACACCAGACCACAGTGACACCTGCATTAGGGCATCAGCCTCAACTTGGCCCAGTCTAGGACTCGGGCGAAGCTCCTCTGAGCATTGGCACCAGGGGGACGGAGGCGAAGGACAGGAGCGGGGAGGCCCTGGATACGGCCTGACCTCTTGCACAAAGCAGGAGGCCAGGTTGGAGGATCTCTCACAGAACTTTCAGACCATCTGGAAATTTTACCACAAACATTTAGATCAGCGGTTCTTAAAGTGTGGTCTGGGGTCCCCTGATTCCCCAGAGATCCTTTCAGGGATCAACAAGGTTAAATTTTTTACTGTAATACTGACATTGTTTGATGTTTTACTCTCTTTGTCTCAGGAGTGCACAGAGGAGTTTCCAGGGCTATCTGAGGTGTTCTCACAACAGACTGAACACAGAAGCAGGTCTGAGACCCCATCTGTCTTCTATTAAACCAGATATTAAAGAGATTTGCAATCTAAAACAATCACATTGATCTCCACGAACTTTTCTGTTTTGAAAAGTGTACTTATTTTTTAAATAAAAATGTCATTTGCCCTAGCCAGAGTGGCTCATTTGGTTAGAGCACTGCCCTGAGCTCCAAAGGGTCACGGGTTCGATTCCCAGTCAGGACACATGCTTGGGTTTTGGGTTCTATCTCTAGCTGGGGAGCATACAGGAGGCAACTGATCGATGTTTCTCTCCCATTGATGTTTCTCTCTCTCCCTCTCCCTTCCTCTTTCTCTCAAATCAATTTTTTAAAAGCCATTTATGTTAACATGTAATGGGTTTATTACTGTTATTTTATAATAAATTAATATTTTTGAAATTTCTCAGTTTAAATTTCTAATATATTAAACATCAGTAATTTATCCACATTTTAAAAAGCCATTTGAGGTCCTCAATCATTTTGTAAAGGGGTCTTGAGATAAAACAATTTGAGGAAAACTGATTTAGATTAACAAGCAAATACCTGGGGGTTCCAAGAAGCAGAAAAGTGTTGCCATCCAAACTGGGGAGTGAATGCATTTAAATGGCTTGCTTTCCTCTTACCTGGCTGAGAGGACTGGAAAATGGAAACTGTAGAGGGCAGGGGGCAAGAACAAGGGGCAGATTTAAAGGATGGACAGAGCAGGCTTGGGTAAGAGAGGGGAGGAGAGGTTTCCAGCCGAGAGGGTTAAGGTATCTGGGAATCCAAAGATGGGAAAAGGGTACAGAGAAGGCGATTGAAAGAAAAAGTGCAGCAGAAAGGAAATGGAAAAAGGTGTCAGAGAAATTGCAGATCATAATGTGCAAGATGCTTGAGAAAGGTAAGGAAGAGAAGACCAAAGGGGAGAAAGGACCAGCTGAAAGTGAAGAAGGAATGAGCAGAGAGGGGAAGGGACTGAAACACGCCCTCTGGGGACTGAGCTCGGCTTTGTGGAACCCACAGACAGCCCCTGTACACTGGGGGCAGGGAAGGGTGTAGCTCACCTCATGAGCAACATAATTAGGAGGCAGCTTGCTCAACATGTCTTCAGATAATCTGTAAACAATGGCTTCCCGGGTCTCTCCCACTCCACCTCCACTCTCTTTGGGTTGAATGTTGGTAATTGTTTCAAGAACAGCAGAAGCAGTGTTACTCTGGTACCTGATGAAAAGAGGGAACTGTTCAGAATGTAGCAGGGAAATGTACCTTCAGAGGTAATTGCAAAGCTCAAATGAAATGATGAATCACATAAATCCTACTCCCCCTCTCCCAAAAAGGTAGGGACTTTACCATCAACCTATAGGAACGAAAAAAAACAGGGATGCATTTTACTGTCCCCTAATGGGATACTGAGAACAGCACAGAAGTGAAACTTGTCCCTCTTCAGGGAAAGAGATTCCACAGATGTCCCTGGGAGTCCGAAGCAGTGCCACACAGCCTTGCTCGCAGCTAACCTAAACACCTCTGCAGGACAACGAACCCGCCTTCTTCAGGCCTCTTCGGCTTATGGACTGGTCATAAGCTGCCATCGTAAGACAATTCATTAGATCAAAGAGCACCACTCATATTTCCTCAATGAATTATGAATTATTAAAATTTCCTTGGTCTTTTCTGTTCTATTTTCCCACTTGTGTTGTTATTTCCAAGGTAATCTATTGGCTCCCATTGGCTCCACCTGTCTAACTGCAGCCACCCCTCTTTAAAATCCATATATTCAATAAAGATTTACTATGTATGAGGCACTGAGCTAGGTGCTAGAATATGGTGGGAAACAGGTTCCTGCCTTGCTCCCTTTCTCTAGTGGAGGAGGAATACATTAGTCAACATCATTGTAAGAAATTCTGTGGAGAAACAGAACAGATGTTTAAGAGAGTACCGTTTGTCCCTCTCTCTCACTGCTGCTCTCAAGCTCTCTTTGGGTCAACCAGAGGCTGTGAGGTGCAAGAATTTGGGTTCTGTTCCAAAGTTGCTGGGTCAACCAGTAGTCTTGATATGAAGATGGTATGTGTGAATGTGAGTGGATGTGAGTGGATGTGAGTGTGTGTTAGAGGTGATTTACATTAGAAGATCAAGGAAGGTCTCTTAAAATATCATATGTCAGCTGAGACCTGAAGGATGAGCAGGTGGGCCATGCAGAGTGGGGTAGGGTGGGAGTAAGAAGGGACTTTCAGGTAAGAGGTAAGGCCTGGAGGTCAGAAGGAATTCAGTGCATTTGAGGACCAGAGACAAGGCTAGGGAGGCTGGAATGGTGAGCTGGGAAGAGAGGTGAGGATGGAGACGAGGAGAGGCCAGGCCAATGCAGAGAGATAAGCCCTGGCGGCATCAACCAGTCCCTGGTGTGCTTGAGCTGCTCTTTGGATGGTACAATGAGAAAGGAGGGAGGCCTACACCCAAGGTGGAAAGTCTAATAGGAAACTCCTACAGAAATCTGGGACCTCACAGGACTATACACTCAGTATAAGTATAAACTAGAAATAACCCACTGGTCAGAAGGAGACTGTAGGTAAATTGATCTAGCTTGGCATTAGGTAGAAAAAGAAATCTTTCCTGAGAATTTTTAATTTACCAGGTTTGTGACATTAACTAACATTTATTCATGTTACCTATGTGATTTGAAAAAACCTCAAGACAAGAGTTTATTTTAAGGTGGCCCCAGAAAGTCCCAGGTGGCACGTGGTGGAAGCAGACACAAATCTTCCCTGGAACAATATGACTTCACTCCAGGTCTTAAAGAATCCAATAGTTAATTTCCAACAGACATGGGCTCCCAGTCAAAAGTTAGCAAACTCACAAAGAAGCAAGAACTGTGAGCAAGAGTCAATAGAAACAATAAAAAGCAGAACCAGACCTGCAAAAACCTCAGAGTGAATTTTCAGATGCACATTATAAAAATATTTTTACTATATTGAAAAAATTTTAAAGGTGATTGAAAATATAAGTATGAAATAGGAAACTGTAAGTATGAATAGCATGTTTGAAAAAGAGCCAAATAGAACTTCTGGAAATTAAAAACTAAAATAAAATTTAAAACCTCTATTAGTTTTTTATTGATGCTGCAACAAATTACCACAAAATCAGTGCCTTAAAACAATACAAATGTGCTATCTTACAGTTATGTAGCTAATAAGTCTGACACAGGCCTCGCTGGGCTAAAATCAAGGCCCCAGCAAGACTGTGTTCCGTTCTACAGGCTTTAGGGGAAGATCTATTTCCTTGCTCACTTGAGTTGTTGGCAGAATTCACTTTGTTGTGGGTGTAGGGCTGAGGTCCCCAATTCCTTGCTGGGTTTTCCCCAGCTTTTAGAGGCCACCTACATTCTTCACCTCATGGCTCCCTCAGCAAAGGCAGAGCAGCAAATCCCTTTCTTGCTTTGGGTCTTTCTTCCTTCTTCCATTTCATCTCTCTGACCCACTCTTCTGCCCCTTCTTCCTCTCTCTTAGGAACTCATGTGATTAAACTGGATCCATTTAGATAATCTAGGATAACATCTCCATCTTAAGATCAAGGTCATATATTTATAGGTTCTGGGGATTAGGATATAGATATCTTTGGGGGTCCATTATTGTGCCTGCCATAATGGCTAACAATGGATTAAACAGAAGATTAAATAGAGCCAAAGGAAGAATGATAAAACTGGAAAACAAATCTGAAGGCATTATCTAGAGTGCTTCAGAGGGGAAAATAAATAGAAAATATGAAAGAGAGGTTAAGAGACACATAGGCTAAACACACAACCCAGAAAAGTTTTAGAAAGACAGAAGAGGGAGGGTGAAAAGGAGATAGTAAGTGGTGAGACAATGACAGTGGCTTGATAAAAGGGATCAAATGGAGGAAACTCAGTGCATCCCAGGATAAACAAACAAACAAATAGAAATCCATTTGCAGACATATCACAATGAAACTGTAGACCACAAAAAATAAAGAGAATATCTTAAAAGCACTCAGGTTATCTAGAAAGAAATGACATTCAGCCTGACAACCAATTCTTCAACAGCAACAATGAGCACCAGGAGAAAACAGAACAATGTGTTCCATCCACTAGGATAAAATAACCACAAACATAGAATTGTATTCCCATCAAAACTGTCTTTCAAGAATGAGTGCAAGACAAAAAATATGAATAGACATTTCATCAAAGAAGCTATACTAATGGCCAATAGCACATAAAAAATACATAAATGCAAATGAAAACCTCCATGAGATACCACTTCAAACCCAGAAAAATGGCTATAATAAAAAGACAGATAGTCACAAGTGTTGACAAGGATGTGGAGAAGTGGAACCCTCCTCCATTGCTGGAGGGTACTGCAAAGCGCTGCAGCCACTTCGAAAAACAATTTGGTATGTTCCTAAAATGTTAAGGATAGATTAACCATTTGATTCAATAATCATATTCCTAGTTATCTATCAAGAGAAATAAAAAGACATGTCTACACAGAGACTTGGACATGAATGTTCATAGCAGCATTATTTATGACAGCTAAAAGGTGGAAACTACCCAAATGCACATCACCTGGTGAATGGATAAATAAATGTGTCCTATTCATATGTTGGCATACCATTTAGCAATAAGGAGCAATGAAGTAATGATACATGCTGTAACATGGGTGAGCTTCAAAAACAAGATGCTACATGAAAGAATCCATATACAAGGACCACGTCACATATGATTCCATTTATAGGAAATCCAGAAAGGGCAAATCTATAGGCACAGATAGTAGATTAGTGGCAGCCTGAGGCCAGGGGTGGGAGTGGGAATTGATTACAAATGGGGACACAGATTCTTTGGGGTGATGGAAATGTTCTGAAATTAGACCGTGGTGATGGTTGCACAACTCTGTAAAGTTACTAAAAACCATTGAACTATCTACTTAAAATGAATGAAGTTATGGTAGGCAAATTATACTTCAATAAAGCTGCTTTTCAATCAGAAGAGGGGAAAATAAGACATTTTTAGAGAAGAACAGAATAGTTTATCATCAACAGGCCTTCGCTGAAGAAAATTCTAAGAAATATGCTTCAGAAAGGAGAGTAATAGTTCTGACGGAAGGTTTGAGGGGTAGAAGTGAATGAGTCAGCCTGGCCAGCGTAGCTCCGTTGGTTGAGCATTGTCCTGCGCACATGGAATTGGGTGCATGCCCAGGGTGCAGGCTACATCTCACCTCTCTGGTCGGGGTGTGTGCAGGAGATGCCAATCGGTGTTTGCTTCTCTCTCTGCTTCGCGCTCTCTCTCTTTTAAAAACTTTTTTTTAGCCCTAGCTGGTTTGGCTCAGTGGTTAGAGCACTGGCCCAAGGACTGAGGGTCCTAGGTTCGATTTCAGCCAAGGGCACATACCTCAGTTGCAGGCTCAATCCACGACCCAGGTCGGCGCACAAGTGGGAGACAACCAATCAATATTTCTCTCACATCAATGTTTCTATCTCTCTCTCCTTCTCCTTCTCTCCCCCTCTTCCTCCCTCCCTTGCACTCTCTCTTAAAAGCAATGGAAAAAATATCCTCAGTGAGGATTAAAAAAAAAATAAAATAAAATCATTAAAAACATTTTTTTTTTTAAACGTGGATATTTGAAAAAGGAGAGAATGGGTTAGACTGGGTGAAAGAGGTGAAGGGATTAAAAAGTACAAATCTGTAGTTACAAAACAGTCACAGGGCTGTAAGTGCAGCACAGGGAGTACAGTCAGTAGTATTGCAGGAACTAGGTATGGTGCCAGTTAGCCCTGGAAGTACTGAGGGGGACTCTATGTAAAATATATGACCGTCTAACCACTAAGCTGCGCATCTGAAACCAACACAAAGTAACACTGAAAGAAAAAAATAAAAACATACATTTAAAAATAATGGGTCAATGCCTGGGCAAACCTAAATAAGCATTATGGTATAAAACAATAATTATATGTTAAGTGGGGGTAAAAAAAGATAAAATTAAAATACTGAAATGTCAGGAGAGAAATGACTGTAGTTAAACCTAAGAGGCTTTGACTGAGAGGAGGGCAAAGATACCGATTTTAGGCTTAAGCTAAAATGAACGCTGAAACGTCTAGGGCAGCCAGGAAAGGGGCAGAAACAGAGCACGTCACTCACAGGTTAGCAGAGGGGAAACACAGAGTAAGAAAAACTCACGTCCAGCAAAAAGCCAAAATGGAGGAAGAAGGAACAAAACACAGAAGTAGTGGTGCAAAGAAGCAACATTTCATATTTATTCTTTACATTTTATACACGTTATAAATGTTCTTGTACTTATTCGATAGGTTTTAAAAAGAAGCAGCCAGACGAGTGTACAAAGATGTACACATGAGACTGACTGTGCCGGCGTGGGCAGTGGCTCCGGGTAAGGCTCTGTGAGCATCTGCACGGCCCGAATCCCTGGCGCAGCCCCTCTGCGCTGAGGCGAGGCTGCTGAGTGGAGGCTGCCGCGTAGAGAGCGTGGTGCACAGGACGGCACAGTGCGCTCAGTGCCTCGCTGCTGCTGGTGTGCGCACAGGCTCGGAGAAAGCCCAGGGGAGGTGGTAGTGGGACTTCTGTATGATGAGCTTCTGCTTCAATGATCGTTTTCTGTTTTCTGTATTGGTTCTTTTTCTCAATGAGAACGTATGATCTTCTTCTAACAAAGAAGATTAAAACCACTGACATTTTGAAAAATAAGAGGAAAAAAATCCCTGAGAAGCAAAGCCCACAAGGGACAAGAACTCAACAGAGACGAATCAGTGGCAACTGTTTTAGGTTCCCGGGAACGCATCCTACCAATCCCTAATGATCGGCATGTGCTGCCAGAAGGGCCCCCTCTGCCTTTTCTCACAGTACATGGAATGAGAGAATTACCTCTCTCTCTTTATCCCAAGGTGTGAATTAAACAACCTTCTGTGGAAATGGCTCCTGCCAAAATGATCCAGGCTTCTTTGCTTAAGAAAAAGCTGATTTTGTGTAAACCGGGGACTCCTGAATTACTCAGGTGACCTTTAATTTATTTAGGAAACCAGCTTAAGGGTGGAGGGGATGCTTCTGTCTTCAGTATTTTTGATTATTAGGTAGAATACACATCTGGACCCAAACTGTGTATCCTAACAATCGAACACTTTCCAAAGACCCTGCTAAGGTAAGCGCACCTGCCACCAAGCTTCACATGCCGGGCCGTTGGTCAGGTGACGCGCAGCGAGATAAGGGGCCTGCGGCAGACCCACAAAATGTCTGCAACCCAACCAGAGTTGGGGAGTTAGGTCCACATGACCTTTAAACATAAGAAATTCACAATACGGACCAGTAAGGTAAAAGCTGATTTTAATAAACTAAAGTGGGTTTTGTATAATTTTATGTATACTTTTAATTTTACTACTCTTTGGTGATCAACCTCTTTCAGAAGTTGAGGTTTTTAAATATCCCATAAGGCATTTATTTACAAAGTTGAACAAAGGGGACACCTGTAATACTTTCAACAATAAAGATAATTTTTAAAAAATATATCTTTATTGATTTCGGAGAGAGGAAAGGAGAGAGAGAGAGATAGAAACATCAATGATGACAGAGTCATTGATCGAGCCCGCAACCCAAGCATGTGCCCTGACCGGTAATCGAACCCTGATCACCTGGATCCTAGGTCGACGCTCAACCTCTGAGCCACACCTGGCTAGGCAAAGATAAATTTTAAAAAATTAAAAAATAAAAAAGTTGAAGGATAAGTGTATAAATGCACACACACGCAACTGGACATACGAATAGGGAACAGAACGTTCTAAGAAAATGGCACAAAAGGCCTCTGCAATCCAGCACTGGTTGTTTTTCATTACTGATTTTTGAAGTGTGGTGCTATCTCAGTTTTTAAAAGTCATATAAGTAAAAGAAAATACAGATAACAATGTCCTGTGCAGACCCACACTTGCCCTCTTTAATAATATAGGTTGGGGCAAAAGTAGGTTTACAGTTGTTCATATGGAAAATGATACAATAACTAACAAACAATAATACAAGAATAGACTCTCTGTTTCATGTACTCACAACTGTAAACCTGCTTTTGCCCCACCCTATATATAGTATGGAAATAGCTGACGTGACAACAACATGAAGTTATCAACAGTCAGGGTTCCACACGTTGTTACATAACAGAAGTTTAATCAGAAATTTAAATGTGTACGTGACTCACACTACTCCGTGACCTATTCTGGCACTGCGCTCCAGCACACAGTGAGGACAGGGTGTGCTAGAGGAGATGCAGGTGTCACCATCGCAGGCGTCTTATGTGGAGCCATGACATTCCAGGCAAGTCTGGGTAACGTCAAACCTCTGACTTTATCGTGAACTCCGTGGAACCAAATTTCCACTGACCCCTAGAGCTCTGTTTCTTCCATCAGACAACCCCCAGACCCAATGTTTTAATCCCCCCTTTCCCCTCGCCTGAACTGCTCCTTGTGCCCCCTCCTTTAACATCAATGACCTCACTCAGCTGCCCAACCTGCGAACTTCAGAGGCGGCCTCCTCCCTGACATCACTCCTCAGCTCTTCTCAGTTCCCAAGTCCTATTTCCAAATTGTGTGTAGCACCTGTGTAGAAATGTCCAGCATCGTCATCCTTACTGCCTTTAGAACTGTCCCAAACTCACGTGGTGCCCACATCTCCCACAGCCAGTCTCTGCACTGTGTCAGCATCTCTGTTAGGTCGCTTTCCTCTTCCAGCCCCACCCCCACCCCACCCCCACAGGCTCCAGGAACACTGGACTCAGCTCCCCAAACCTACCACACACTTTCACAGCCTTGTGCCCCTCCTTGGAGAGCTCCTTCCTGTATGTGCCCTCATCTGTGTTTTTGTTCACTGCACTAAAGTGTCATTTTTTAATTGCACATCTTTAAGGTGTACAACTTGATCTGATATACGGGCACATCCTTACTGCTGGCTCCCTTCCTCTCTCCTTGCATTCTGTCCCTCTTGCCCTGGGCTGCAGTCACTGCCTCCACACCCACCCCTCCTCCAACCTGAGAGCCCCTGCACATCCGTTAAGGCACAACTCAGATGTGGCCTCGCTCAGTCACTAGCTTACTTTGATCCCTAAATGGAAATTGATTGCTCCTTGGCCTTTGTTCTCATAGCCATGTGTGTGTGTGTGTCCTGACTTTAGAGTTTACCATATTGTATTACATAATTGTTTGCCATTCATTTATCTTCTCTGATAGATGATGAGCTCTAAGGCAACGACTGTGTCTTACTAATCCTCAAGTTGGCTGGAGAGTAAGTTCTCAATAAATACTTGTTTGCTGAATGGAGGCCAATGGGCTTGAATTTTATAAAACCTCAGATATAAAGGAGAGCAATTTTCTAATATATTTAAAGGGCATCAAACTTTAATTATTTGTTTCTTCTTATGGTAAAAGTATACCATCATTACTATTTGTCTATTTCCTGGCACCTTTCCACATACAAAGATAGATATATCTTTAAAGGTCAAAGAGAAGAAAACCACAGTAAATTTCCATTCATACTAAGAAAATCATAACTGATTCTTCCTACCTGTTCTAACCACACGTAAAATGGGGAACAGCCCCATATCTGGGATTCTCAGGCACTCTCCTGGCTCACCTTCAGCTGGCATCCCCTTGGAAACACTCTGGGTGCCAGCAGCACACACCACTGTGGGCGGCCAGCCTGCTCCTGGCAGCACCGCCTCACTCACCAGCACTCCAGTGAAGGGCCAGTGGAGGCGGTGCTGCTGCTGGATCCCACCTGAGAAATCGCTTCCATGGTGGGTCATTTAATCAATTTTGTGAGGTGATTTGGAAACAGTCCTTGAGACACAGCCATGGGGAAGAGTCCCTGAAAAGCTGACCAATTTCACATAAGAGCTGAACAAGCTCTCAGATCATCTCCCACCACACACTGGGCACCCAATGCCAGTGGTGTACGGCCTCCATTCTATTTCTTTTCCCACAATGTGATTTTAAGTTTGCAAAGACAGAAAAGGCAGAAGCCTACCTAACTAGCTACAATGGAGAACAGCAAATATCTCTATACACCTCAAAAACCCAAACGCTCTCAGGAAAACAGTCCCCATAAGTAAATGCTCGGGGGTGGGGAAAGAGAAAGATGACATTCCACTTGCTTTGGCCCTGAGTTACTTCTAGAAGGAATTTCTCCTTGAAGTAAACATGGGAGGAAGCTCATATTGGTATTGTCACTCGGTGGTTTTGGGGAGTCATCTAGGCCGTCCCTGTCGGGTGGTCATGGATAATATAAATGCAAAACAACTGAAAAAGAGAACTGTCTCTAAAATAAATAATTAACCATCTAATGAGAAATTAGTGCACTATCATATCCAAATCAGCCTCAATGTAGACACATCTTTGCACAGGAAACATGTACAACGAGCATAATTTGTTTTTTTTAAATCTGAAACTCAGCCGTGTAGGCTAACAAGAAAAGAAATACAATTAAATTCAAACTGCGTAGGAATGAATATAAAAGTTGTAATAAGACATTTGATAAATTTCAGAAGGTAGAAAAATATGCATAACTGCTAATGAGAAAAAGAGGGAAAATAAATAACTGTTTTTGACATTGAGATAGTTGAATTTGCAATGTCCTTGGTACCTTATAAATCTAGATAATAAAACTATTTAAACTATGCAGAGTGATTAAACTATGCATTTTCATGGTTCCTGTCACCAAGGTATCTAAGCTCTTGGGAGAGGTTTTATTTATTTTAAAGCATTTTTCAGCTTGCTTTTCCTCCTCTACTTCTGCATTCTTAAGCAAAGACAGTGGGGAGAGACTTATGGTCCCCCTTCTCAAAGCTCCCCCTCCTCTCTAATTTGTGGATGCTAACGTCAGAGTGCAGATTCCGATAAGCAGGGGGACAGATTCTCCACCATGGCCCAGTTACAGCCCCTGAGCCTATCTGGAAGCAAGAGCACTTTTGAATGACATGAGCAGTCAGATAAATTAATACGAATCCCTCTAGCTACAACAGTCACATCGATTTAGCCGGTGTATCTCAGGGAGTCCATCCCCTCTCTGTCTTCAACTGTTATCTCTACACAAAGGCACTCAAACCTCTCACCTGGGCACCGAGTCCATGTTTCTCACCCCACTCAGACGCATCCCACTGTCTTTCCTAACTCAATACACCCCAAGCAGGACTCTTCTTCAAACACACTCCTGTTCCTAACACCTCCATCATCTCAGCTCCCAGACCAGAACCGGCAGAGGAACCTTTGATTACTTTTTTTTAGCTCACACAGATGTGGGGAGTTACATCTTACTGGAGTGGGAAGGGTGTGCGTGGGAGAAGGAGACTGCGGATAGGTTTTAGCTGGGAGGCTGCTTCAGTTATTGTTTACTGCCTCCTAGTGGCTGGTGAGGGAACAGCGAGGGGTTGGAGCACAGCCCTCCAAGAAGGCTCAACTGCCAAAAGAGTGAGACCCAGACTCTAGTTGCCAGGTATTTCAGAGCCCAGAGGAGACAAGGGCCAAGCCTAGGGCAAAGCTCACCCAGAGACCGAGAAAATGACCAAACGCAGAGCTGTAGAACAGCGCCTACTGCCTGAGCAGGAACCGGAAAGGGCCACGGTCTCTGGAAAGAGGAGAGCAGGGGCGAGTGGAGAAGGTCCTATGACAGACCAAGTGGGAAGTTAAGAGTGAAGAGAAATCAGAAGAGAGGGCCACAAGTCTTAGAGACCAGCTGGCTGTCTCTGGCAGGAATAGTACTCCATCTGAGGCAGAGGTCCAGGGCGTTTTACTTGGCCTCACTCAGCGTGATGGGAGCTTATAAGACCCTGACAGTCTAGTTTGAGAAAGACAGCTGTGCCATCGACAGCATGCCTGCCAGCAATGGCATGTAAGCCTGTGCACAGGGCTGCGAAGAGAAACACCAAAACACAAAGGTTTGCCACGCCCTCAGCCCAGCAGGAACAAATGAGAGAAAACTGCAGAAGGTTCCCAGCCTTGTTCTATATTCATTAATTGTATCAGTCCCCTTCACTCTACCCTCTGCATCCTGTCACCATCCCTAATTGCAGCCTGCACATCACACACAGGGCCTCCAAGATGGTCTATTCGTCCAAATAGCCCTTAGATGTAGGAAAATGTGCTCAATTTCACTCAAAATAAGACAAAACAAAACTGTGCTGTCATATTGGTGAAAACCCAAAATTTCCCCAATGCTGGTAATGAGACTGTGAAGAAACAGGCACTTGCATTGTTGGTGAGAGTAACAGCATAGCCCGGTGTAAGGAAATTTGGCAAGATCTACTAGGCCTTCATTTAGCGATTTACCCTGAACACACAGCTCCAACAATATGAGAAATCATAGACATGAGATTATTCATTGAAAAATTATTTGGGATAGAGAGGTATTGGAAACAACCTGAAATTCCCACCCACAGGAGAATGGATGGGTGAACTGTGGTGCATATGAACACTGGAGGAGCACGCAGCTGTGAAATAATGAGGAGATATCTATGAACTGACACGGAGTGGTTATAAGAGACACCGTTAAGTGAAAAAGGCTAAACACAAAATAATATATATAGTATGGCAACTTTGTTTAAGAAAGAAAGGGTAATGAGAATATATGTACATATGTATGTATGTCTGAGCAAAAAGAAACACAGGGAAGGTAAACCAGTAACTAATGCATTTGGTTGCCCACAAAGAAAGGGGGAAGTGGGTTGGCAATGAGACTTCTCTAAGAACAACTTCTTATCTAGTTGTGACTTTCAGCCACGTTCATGTTTCACATAATTAAAACAATGAACAAAGGTGGAAAAAACTAAAATGTAATACAAATAAAAACAAAGTACCTATGTATCAGTTGATAGCATAACCACACAGAAAAAAATCTGAGTGACTTTTGAACGTCATACTCTGTGCGTCCTCAGTGGGATCTATTCTAAGGGCAAAAAGAACAGCAAAGAAATCTCGACCTGCACGCAGGACATTTGTTGTTGGTAGTGGTATTGGTAGGGTTACTTGGAGCAAGTAAGTATATATATTGAAGTTGCTGGGAGCCAGCATTCTCATCTTGGGAGAAAGGAGATATCAAGATGGAATGAGGGAAGACAAGAAACAGCTGTGGGGTATACAGTTAGAATTGGAGTTATTAGTATTAGCTTATGATATTTTTTAAAAACACACACATATTTCCTAGCTCTGTTCACTGAGAGGGGCTACAAATATGCACACACATAGAGACAGAGCAGTAAGTGTGGTTATATAGGGACATAGCTGTAGATATATAAATATACAGAGGTTTAAATATAGAAGAAGAAAAGGCCAATGGAACAAAATGTGAATAATCAGTGAATCTTGGTAAAGAGTATATGAGAGTTTACTGTGCACTTGCAGCTTTTCTGAGGGTTTGTAATAGCTCAGAATAAAAGTCCAGGGAAAGACACTTTGTCTCTCTATTGCTTTCCATTTGAATTACATTTTAGTTGCCCTGCTTTGAACCCTTTTGAGCTTTGGTTTATCCTTCTTGAGAGCTGGTGACCAAAATGCCTTCAGTAATCCAGGCATAGGCATGCCATCCCCGTAAGTCAGGGCGAGATGGTGTCAACCCTGTTTTATGTGCTCCCTGGCAGGATCCCGTAGCACATGACAGCATCATATTTCTAGGAACCAGCTCTCATGACTCCTCGGGCTCTCGCCAAGGGTGGAATCCAAGTTCTAAGCCCTCATATATGAACCACTTCAACTGCTAATTTACAAGTGCGTCAGAACTTAGTGGCCATTTTTCTGCCTGCTCACATGAGATATTTCTCTAGATTTTCCTCACTCACTAGATTCTCCACAAACTGGAAGAATTTAGCATCCCTGTTGCAGTCCACAAATATTCTCTGAGCATCAGGCACTGGATAGTATTGGAGGAACAGTGGCGAAAACAAGCCAAAGTTTCAACATAAAGGAGCTTACGTTAAATGATGGCAGCCAGACAACAGCAAACAAACAAGCAAACGCAGAGTGTGTCAGTTAATGATAAAATCTATAGAGAAAAGCAGACAAGGAGGATGGCCTCGAGGTGGGGCTGGGAAGCCGTTTGCAGTTGTTCAATAGGGCAGCTGGGAAGGCTTCTTTGACAGGTAAGCGAAGGATGGAAGAGGTGAGAAGCTGAGCCACAGTGCTATGTGGGGGGAAGGGCCTGCCAGGAAGTGCAAGTATCTGGCAGTGAGAGCTGTGGGGCCCACCTGAGTGACAGGAAGCCAGCAGGGGAGCTGATGGCCACCAGTGAGGGAGAGGGTAGAAAGCGACCAGGCCAAGAGGTTGGGGGCAGGTGGAATTATTGGGCCTTGTAGGTCAACTGTAGGTCACGGTTGACCTTTGATCTTGACTTGACTTGGATAAGACAGGAGCCTTCAGAGGGTTCTGGGCAGAGGAGTGGCATGCTCTGACTCACATTTTTAAAGTCTCAGCTAAAGCAAAACTATTTCTCTGTTTTCTCTTTCAGATAATGTTTAGGTTGATATGCAAATAGGCCCCTGAGGAATCCCTTTAATTTCTTCACTTTTTTCCTGTCTCTGGCTAATTTTATGACAGTTTTTATTCTTCAAATAACAGAGCTGCCACCAAAGAGCCATCAGGGTTCTCTCGTGGGGGTTGAAGCTGGGTGAGCCATTTGTGGGTCTTTAGAGTGACCCCACGTCTTTGAAGACAACAAGAACATGAGAGAGAATAGAGGAAATGGAGAATCAGAATTAACATGAGTGACTGAGAGGCCAAGAGACCACGCCTCATGAGGGGTGAGGCAGTGGTCAGGGGTGGGAGCCCACAGGGACTCTGGGGCTGCCTGGCGGAGGCAAAGACCCAGGCGAGGACGTCCAGGCGAGGATGTCCAGGTGAGCATGTCGCTGTGGCTGTAGGTGAGCGATGGGAGAGAGGCATGCCGCATGCCGTCTCAGCCATTACAGCTTAGACTCTACCAGAGGAGTCTTGGTTTCTTTCTGTTTCCTAAAACCATGCTCCGAGACATCAACTTTGTGGTCTTTCATCAACAGGTCAGAGGCCACGACCATCCAGTGGAGAATCGGAGCTGGGGCTTCTTGGAATCCTCTCTGTGGAGCCGGGAGGTACTGTTTTCAGGTGGGGACTTCCAGAGCAATAAGGGATGAGACCTCATCCAAAGCAAAGGTCCTAGAAGAGGCTTGGGACCTGGATCCCCTTCCTATCTCTCCATTCGGTGCTTCTTGCCTCGGTGACTGGAGCAGGGATCTCCCTTGGAGATGCAACACCCCGGGCCCCCCTGGAAGGCTCCACATCCATGCCCTGTACACCTTGCTCACTGCCCTGTGCCCATGTAGATGGCCAGTGACAAAGGAGGCTGGTGAGCAGGTAGAGACGGGACCACGAAAGGGAGGGTCAAGCAGAAGTGCCATCCGCACCCTCCTCTCTCTACCCTCCTGGTCCTATTAGATTCTACTTATGACCACTGTTCTTAATGGACTTTTTTGAGGTCAGAGGCAAGGAGCTGGGAGACTGCTGTCCTATCAGTGGAGAGCATAAGTACCAATAACACCAGCTGGTTTTATGAGATGACAGAGAAGTAATCAATGCATAAATTAGAGCCTTAGCGTTGTCATAAATCCAGAGCATTGGGATTTAGTGAGGGGAAAGCAGCCAAGATATGACAAAGTTGTAATTGGGAGACAGGAAGTGGCACTATTTTTCACAATAAAATAAAAAAGCAGGGAAAGTGGAGAGATTAAGAGAGAAAATGAAATGCACAGTCCTTGCCAGGCTAAGTTACAAATGACTCCTTCAAATTTAAAAAATGCCAGGAACTTACGTGATATCGGCATTCGGGTGAAGCCCAAAGACTTCGGGGTTGTCCAGGGAGGGCAGTAACTGGATATATTCAAAATACTGGTCCAAGGTTTTGCATACGGGGATTTTATAACCGGTATAAAAACAGAACGATGGTTCAAACATTTTCTCACTGAACCAGACCTACATGGGAGAGAAGAGAGAAGAAATAAAATCGATAAACATCTAAATGGAAACCGCTCCTGTTAAAGAGGAAGGGCTGCCTTATTTCCATTTTAATAGTTTTTAATATTGAGGTTGAAAGCACCTAAACACAACCACTGATAGAATAATGAGCACACAGATGAAGAAAAGAGAGAGCCCGCGACACAAAGCAATGAGGCCCCAGCCTCCGCGTAACGGCCAAGAAGGTATTTGCCAACAGCACAGAGCAGAGGGCCGCCCTGCACGTCTGCTCTGACCCAGCAGCCGGACGACACTCCATCCCTCTTTGGAAGAGAGGTGGTGACATACTGTAGAGTAGATGAGGTGACAACCACACACACGTGTGCGCACACACACACACATGGGACAGTAGCTGGCGTTTTCAGCGTGGTCCCTCTCCCCCAGCGGGGCTCCTGGGGGAAGGGGCTCTGCCTGTGCTCACTGTGGCTCACAGAGGTATTAAGCACCACATGAGGCCAGAAAAACTTCTTCCAAAGCTCTCCCTTCCCACCCTGAGCTGGAGAGCTCCCTCTGTTAATTTAGTTGTGTCCTTGGCCACAAGAAGCAAATGTATCCAACCGTCTTATTGTTCGCCTTAAGGACACCCTATTCTTGTCCCCCATGCGCTGATTATCTGTAATGTAACAGCGAGAGAACGAATACATACTTGGTGTGAATAGACTTATTCTGAAGAGGAAAAAATAATGCTGAATGCCTATGAGCCAGATTTGAGACAATGACTTCAGTATCTAACAGGGCAATTTTCCGGTCGGAAGGGAGATAATGGGGAGTCAGGAAGAGCAGAAATGCAGGCGGATGTCTGAATCACCCGGAGGACTCCCTGCGAAGGAGGTGGGGACTGTGCCTTATTTGGTTAACCACACCTACTCCAGGATCTCTGCTCATATCCTTCCCGCTCTTTCCAGGCCCAGGGATTGTTCTGAATATGAAACACCCCGTGTAACCGGTCTCTCTTTTGCCCCATTCGCCGCACTCCTACCCTATTCAACTTCTGCACACAATGCATTGAGGCCAGAATGAGAACAGAATGCAAAGATGAGGCACGCACAGTCCTTCCCATCAAGGAGCTGGCGACCCAGTGCGGGGCTAAGCCAATTACATAATAGCCATGATACAAAGTGCACTAAGGCAGGAGCCAGAGGAAGTCAAATAAGCAAAGCAGCACGGAGGCTTAAAGCAGGAAGAAAGAGCAGCCAGGTGGGTGTCAGGCAAGGCTTTATCTAGGAGGTGATTTTGGCGGTAAACCTTGAAGGATAGGATTTTGACAGTGGAAGTTGTGATGGGGAGACCCCACAGGCAAAGGCATAGAATAACTAATGCAAAGGTGAGGCAGGTCAGGGAAATGATGAAGTCTCAGGTAAACATAATATGGTGGTGAGAGAGAGGACAGGAAAGGTGGAGTGAGGCCACACTGTGGATGACTATGAATGTCAGGGTGATGACTGGTGCTCATTTAAGAAATTGGGAGCAGTTGAAAGGTATTAGAGGGAGCAGTTCTCTGATCATGGTCATTCATAAGAAAGATTATGTTTCTGGTGATGTGGGTGACGAGGGAGGGGAAGGCCATGGGTCTGCAGCTCGCAGACAACAGGTGACCACTGTGAGCTCTGTGTCGTCAGATGACAAATATCTATAAAAGCAAACTGATGTTTCTTCCTGGTTTTCCATTACCTTATTTATACACACACAAACAATTGGATTCACAAACACAAATAGCTGAGTTTCATCTAATTTGGAGGATATTTTGGGGGTATAGTCAAAATACAGAATATGAAGTCTACATGAAATTACTTTGGGAGATTCTAGAGGGTACTTTACAAAGATATGCAGTCATACTCCAAAGACAAGAAATAAGATTCTACAATTGTTGGTTGGAGGAACGACACACCATAAGACACTGAGACTAGAGAAAACAAAGAGGGGTTCAAAGATTAGCCCCAAAGTGAAAGTCATAGGAACGGAGGGCCCCACTGGAAGGCACTGGTACACACTGAAGCCAGTTCCTGCTTGGGCAGCGCTGGATGCCACAGTCAGGGTGAACTGGCAACAGGGAGGCTAGTCCCCGGGTCAGAAGATAAATGAGGCTGAGGTTGAGGTGCCTTTACTTTCTCCTTCAGAGCTCAGATACAGGGCTGAGTGCATCATACCCCTTTATATTATTGTTCGCATGAGTATAGGCCCCACTGAGTCTTCTCCCCACTCAACCCTGATACTCACTCCCAGTCTCCTCCCCTCTCAGGGCATCTGTTTAAATGTCCTTGATACATGTCTTTGAAAGTGTATTTATCCTTGTGAACTATACATGTGTTATTAGAGATCTCATTTGATTTCATTAATCTCTGCACTCAGCAGGAAGTTTCTAAGATCTGTGCATGATGTCACACAGATTATTTCTTCCAAATGCGGTGCTATATTCCACAACAGGCATCTGCGACATTACTCATCTATTCCCCATGATGACTCCTAGGTTGCCTTCAACTTTCCACATACAATATCACCATTTGCAGACATATCCATTTGTAGACTCTTTCTAGAAATATTATGGGATGTCCCTACCTAGGATACTTAATTTCGGTAAATTTTGCCCAGTGGCTTTCTGGAAGGTCTGTACAGGTCTAACCTCCAGGAGCCAGGTTCCTGCCCTCACACATCATTATGACACCCACCTTTCTCTGCACATAGTTTCAAGAAAACTTGTAAAGGGTTGAAAGGAACATCAGTTTTCTGGTCAGTCCCTAGTTTATCAAAGTACCCCCAAAGCTTGTGCTTTAAATTTTGTTGAAGTTTTCATTTTGTTTGGGTGTGGGTGGGTCATTGAAACAGAGAATTGCCAATATAGATTCTAAAATAAAGAATTCAAGCAACCATAAAACACTCACATATCTGCTTTTCTCCCATTTGGTAATATATATTGCTTCTTTAACATGTATAATTTTAACAGGAGCTTGAATCTGGTGAGTTATATATACTACTCATCCTTGACATGAAGGGTGAAAGCCATGACTGCTAAGAACACTCTCCAGAAAATGTTCAAAGTGATACATGTGGGTTTCACTGGGCACAGAGAAAAAAATGAACACTTCATCAATTTTCAATTGTCTGACCTAATGGAAAAGATGAGAAAACTCAAATTATGGTCCATTTTCCAATCAGTTATTTTGGGGCTTAAAGTCGCTCTGCGTGGTTTCAGAGAAAGAAGCGGGGAGATTATGTGCAGTGTTTTCCTGGAGGCGAGGAGGCTGGGAGGGGCCCTGGGCATGCACAGCTCATCTGTACGGAAGATTCACAGACCACAAGCATATTACTAGATGGTTTGGTTTCGGTTTTGGTTTTGGTTTTAATTTTGTTTTGTTGGCTGATTGTTTGCAGCAGTTCGGCTCTATATTTCTTTTCCCCCTTAAGTTTGGCTTATGTATTACAAAAAAATATTTTTGTTTAAAAAGAAAATATAATAAAATGTCTCCATACCTTCCCCCCCACAACTGACTTACTCTAGCAAAGCAATTAAGTAGACGTTTATCGAAGTCATCTGTCACTCTGCCTCCATACTGCACTTCTCCAATCATGTACCGAACCGTACTCCACGATACACCCTGTATTAAAAATAAAAAAGAATTCTTCACCGTCCGTGCAATCAGAAAATCCTAAACATTTCAGGCCCTTCCTAGAGGCAAGGTCTGGGAAAGGAGGCACCCGCTGGGCTGCATGTAAACCCCTCATTATGTTACCTTAACAGCCCTGCTGCTCTAACACAACGGGAACCGCTACAGTTTGTTCACTAACAGCAAACCCAAACACTGAACATTCATGAATATGTTGCTCACCGATTGTTTAAAATAGGGGATAAAACCTATTTTTCACTCTGTGGCTAGAATCACCTATAGTGCTCGTTACAGCAATGCCAAGCTGCTAGAGCAGAAAGCGGTGTTTAGTGAAGAAAAGAAAAACCACGTAATCGACACTCCAACATGCACGCTTAGTAACGTATCTTCTGACTCAGCATGAGAACAACTAGAAAGTGATTCAGTCACAACATTTTCTAAACGAAGTCCTTTGGTGTCTCACTCTGTGAGCTTAACTACATGAAAGTGTATTCATTTCCACGGCAATTTTATACCAGCAATGCATTTCAGATAGTAATAGTTTTTTATTTAAAAATCACTTCAGTACCTCTGAGGTAGGAGACATAAGGATGCTTGACTTTACTTTCTCTCGGTTAAAACTTTATTTTCAGTTCTGTGGCGTTTCAAAGCAACTATTTCAGGAGAGTTGTTCCTTGTATATACCAACATGATAAATCATCACAGAATATAAACCCGCGATATGATTCATCAAAATGTCATAGTCAACTTATTATCTCCTTGTAATGTCAAGGGAAAATGGTTTGATTGTGGATTTCCCACCCACCCAGATAAAGACTCACCCTGGCTTAGCATCACCACCACTACAAAGTCTCATTTCCCTCTGGATCTGCTAGAAGGCGAGCAGGACACTGGTACTCACTGAGCCCCATTAGCACCATAAGCTGTGCTTTCACGATGCTAACTCACTCTCTACAGAACCATGGCCATTTTAGGTGAGGAATCAGGCTCCCAGAGGCTCAGGGACTTGCTCCAGCTCACAGTCCTTATTAACACACGTGTGAAAGGGCAACCAGGTTTGCACTCTTTGCTCTGTGACCTTGAGGAAGCCCTTTATTCTCTTTTGTCTACTACCTCAACGGTAAAACGGGGCTGGTAGTGATGCCTCCCCTTAGAGTTGTGAAAATAAAGATGAAACCCTGCCCGGGGAAGCACTCCGAGGGCTGTGAGGTGCTGTACAGCCATTAGCGACCCTTGTTGGGAAGTGTTGCTATTTACGTGCATGAGCTTAACCATCTGTTAAGATGTTGACCGGGGCGAGATAACATTTCACTTGAGGAGGCATGAGTGAGAGGAAGAGAGAAAAGCTTGGCTTTGACTCTGGGGTGTGATGTGAGGAAGACCAGTGTGAGATGGGGTCCGAAAGCACTCCTATGGGCAGGAGGGTGGGAGTTGAATGGCTGGACCAGCAGAGAGCTGACGGGAACGGGCAGTCCCTTTGCAGGGAGGTGGGGACCCCAGCACATTCTCTGCATATCACACTGGAAATGTCTATAGAACCTTGATCAAAGACAGCAATAAAAACAGAAAAGAATTTTCACTCACTTTTTTAATATCACACTCATCAAGGTGATTCTGAATAAACTGAACACTGGCTGTGAAGTCAGCAGAATTGAATTCATAGGGAATATTCCATCCCAAGGGACCAAATTTGCGGCGTTCCTTAAAAACACCAAAGAAAAGTACAGAGTGAGATTCTAAAATTGTATACAGCTGATTCTTTTTATTATTAATATTAAAATAAAAAGTAAAATTAAGGCATGATATCAAAATAGGTTGACATAAAAGAACAGTATTCAGTTTTGGATATACTGACCTTCCAAAATACTATTCCATGGTTCAATAGCCAGGCAGTTTATAAGACCCAATCTCCAAATATCTACTGAATTGGAGATTTTGGGTTTAAAGAAGTCTAGGTCTCCACTGCCAACTTAAAAAAAAAATGCAGCAGGTGCTCAATAGACATCTGTCAAATGAATTATTTATTCTAAGTTGGACTCTTGGAAGTTTCAAATAATAAATGTAAGGTTTTGAATTTTTTTTCAAGGTGACTAACTTAAGCACTCAAGCACTTAGACTCTCTGCTAGTTTCACTTTGTAATCTTGCAATTTTGGACTTTGAAAACCAACATTCCTGCTGTAAAAGACGACACATCTTCCTGTCCCAGCATTTTCACTTTGCCCTCATGTATTCTTCTGTGAAACACTGGCTCACCGTTGCCAACTGCCAGCTTATGCATAATAACCAACGGCCTTGATATTCTGGAGACCATTTTAAAGTTTTGGTTTTTTAAAATATATCTTTACTGATTTCAGAGAGAGGAAAAGAGGGGGAGAGAGCTAGAAACATCAATGATGAGAGAGTCATTGATCGGCTGCCTAGCCCGCAACCCGGGCATGTGCTCTGACCGGGAATCGAACCCTGATCGCCTCGATCCTAGGTCGATGCTCAACCGCTGAGCCACGTCCAGCCAGGCTCTGGAGGCCATTTTAAAGGTGTGTTATGTTAGAACTGATATTTCCAGGCCCTAATCACCACACAGATGAACTCACATGTTGCCATACCATCAGCTTTCCCTGCTCCAGCACATGACCAGTCTCTAAGGAAGGTCCTGTGATTTCTTTGGGCTACCTCCTGGGTCTTTGACACTACTGCCTGAGGTGAGGACCCACGGGGAGAGTAGAATCCCCATGGGGAAATGCAATTATACTTCTCTACCTCTGAATATATTCTTTTGTCTTTTCTGCCTTCCCCAACCCAACACCCCCACACACACTCTGTTTGCACAAACTAGTCCAATCCTTCCTTCTGCAGCTGCTTCATGCTTTAGATCCTGACAAATGCCACATTTAAAGGAATCTGAATGCAAATATTAGTTTGGACAAGTTCATGGGAAGGTCAGAGAAGAATTTCAGAAAGCACGAAGGTTTTAATTACTGATTTTCAGGATATGCTTCTAAAATATTAAGTAAACCATGAAAATTAACTTGGGTCCAGATGTTGAGCTCTGGGAGATCAGACTGAGGGCAAACACGTAACTTTTAAAAATGTCGACTCCCATTACTTCTAGACCTCTAGGTTAGGTCGTCAGACCTTAAGACATTTATATGGTGTGGCTCCCACCCCATCCCTTAACTAATTACATCAAAGGTGGACAGTCAGTCCAAAAAGAACCAATCAGATTCCTTGTCCCAGGAATTTGGACTTAGGGTTCAGAATTGCTATGGCATTTACTCCAGTCAGGGCTTCACTAGGGAGACTTGGGAACTCAGGAGCAGTGAGGCACCACCACCCTCCACCCCAACATAGAGAAGGTGAGAAGGTGCAGAGGTGAACCACAACAGAGACTTGTGGTGTTGTCCCAGGTGCGAGAAGGGGAGCCTTGGCTCTCAATGGTGTCAGCTTCTCTTGATGGCTTCCTGGATCATGTTGCCTTGATGAGTTTTCCTCCTGGTTCATGCTGAATATCTGGTCCTATTATCAGATTTTGATCACTGACAGTGAAAAACTCCCGTTTTTGTTTCCCCTCTTACACCTGTATCTTGGGGTAAGGATCATGGCCGTCTAATGAACATTAGTTTATAATCATCAAAATGAAAGTTCCTTTTTCTCTCACTCTCTGGGGGGGTCAATTCCAAGGCTGACACAGGGTTTTGAATTTCTTGAGTGGATCCCAGAAACACTGAAGTGAGCCTCCTCCAGGTTACAGTGGTACCTCGGTTTTTGAATGTCTCCGTTGACGAACATTTCGGTTTACAAGTGCCATAAACCCGAAGTAAATGCTGTGGTTTTCGAACAAGCCTCAGAAGTTGAACATGCCACGTGGCTTCCGCTGAGGGCAAGATCCTGAGGCCTAACTGTCGGCTGTGTATCCCTCGGTTTTTGAACATTTCAGAACTCAAGTGGTCTTCCAAAACAGAGTACATTCGAAAACCGAGGTACCACTGTATTCTAGAAGGATGGGTCGGGAGGGTCTATGGAATATTAACATGAAAATGCCTTCAGCTAACCCCCCGAGTCCCTGGAATTTCTTCTATCTTGAGGTCTTCAAAGAGAAGAATGCTAACCACTTATTGGTGAAATGCAAATGCTTTCCCATTTTTTAAAAAGAGAATCAAATCTAAATTAGTTTCACCTATGTTTGACTTTTTAAAATTTACTGTTCGATTAGACAGCAGACTGAAAAATAGTTCTTTCCTTCCGATTATTGCAGCAGCTTAAATTGGCTCTATGGAGACCCTCCAGTTTATAAGCACTGAGCAATTACCACTTAGTTGCTCCTTAAAATGTGATCTTTGAAAATTGCCCCAAATGCTGAGATTTGTGCCTCACTTCATTTAAAGCATTCACTTTTTAGGGTGGCTCACTAAGGTCATAGACTGTTTAGCTCATCTAAGGGAAAAAAGACAAAATCTTGGTGGGTGTTTTTTCTTCCACAAATAAAGTCATTTCACTTTCTCACTAATTTTTTTTTCTGTACTCGCCAATCTCTCTAAGTGACAATAAAGAAGAAATTCAGAATGATCACCTTGGGATGCCATCAGGATAGACTCAAACCACGGGGACCTGACAACTCATTTGATAGCTCAAAAGCAGGAGACCTCCCTAGAATTTGGAATATTGAATTATCTCCAATTAGTAGTTTTGAAACTATGGGATAAGACCTATGCATTACAATGGAAAAAATGAAATTCAATGTATTTTCAAAAAGTTTTAGCCTAGTTGAGAAAATAAGACTTAACAACAAGGAAAGGACAGTGTATAATTAACTGTCAAAATTTAACAGATGACAAGCCTGAGGAAGATGTTCAGTCAGTGGGTTCTAGGAAGAATACAACTGGAGAAGGGGACAGAAGCTGATCTCCCTGGAGGAAAAGACTGCTGGGCCTGGCGAGAGCCGGGAGCAAAGCCAGGAAGGAGAGCTCGGCGCACGCAGGAGGCTGCAGGAGGACAGGCGGCTGCAGCAGGAGGCGGCCTCTGCCGGGCAGCTGGGACCACGCGCCCGAGTGGCGGTTCAGGGGTGGAATGGAGACAGGCTTGACGGCAGGATAAAGGGCTAAACTTGACTCAGTATAGGGGAGTTATCCATTACCAAGCTGGAGAGTGACAAACTGAGGAAGACTAGTCTACTTACTAAAGTTAACCAGCACAGTTCCCTTTTTTTATTCCAAACAATATACAAAACACAGAATTACTGGGGAATTATGGATAACTTGGAATCCTCAGAATGCTAAAGAAGAGTTGCTCAACGGAGTCATCATTTTAATAATGTCAAAACTACTTCCAATTTCATCTTAGAGTCTGACTCTACCTGGTGATCCCATCCCCCACAGCCCAATGCAGAATCCCTTCACTCGCATCTTCAAAACAAGGGACTCCTCGGAGCAACACACCCTGTTTACTAGGGCCTAAGGCTAACGATGAAAAACGCAACCCATGCTGGACAGTGGAAGGGAAATTTAATAGGTAAACATAAGCAACAGAAACTGCCAGAACCACTGGGAAACACTACAGAGGAAAGTGTAAAAGGTCTTTAAAAAAGTCTGTATCATATTATTGCAATTATGCTGAGCACATTTAGACTAAGAACTTTATAACCACAGCTCCCCAAAGCAAGAACTGTACAGACTATTACACTGAAGGGAGTGTCTGCCAAGGCTCAAACTTGGGAATGAAAAAGTGCAAAGGAAATGCTTTCCTGAACAAAGAACTAACAGTGGAACCCCCGGGCCTGTTGATGTGGCCCTTTTTATTTAATAGTTAAATTATTTTTAAGAGCCAGAATAAAATTTGAGAGCTCCCAATCAATGACATTAGCAACAAACCCCACAGAGTTGTATATGAGCCATTAGAAAAGTCCCAAATGGGGCCTCAAATTAGAGTCCCAAATAGAAAAGCCTCCCAAGTCCTGAATGAGTGCAAGTCAAGGTCATGAGGAGAAAAATTCCAAACCACGAAAAGGACATAAAAATGACTGAAGACTCTTCCCTTCAGGGCACTGGATGCTTGGCAGTTATTCTCAATCCCTGTTGCATATTAGAGTCGCTTGGGAAGTGTTTAAAAGGACTGCGCACCCCACCCCACCGCCTCCTCCCAGGGACTCTGGGGCCCAGGCAACAGCTGAGAAGCACTGCTTGAGAAGGTCACCGGGTCCAGTGTGCTGCACAAACAAAGGATGGGTACACCGACCATCAACAGGGAAAAAACAGAACGTTATTCTGACCTCCTGTAGGAGGCGATGCAAGGAGACTACAGATGTAATTATTGAGTTTCAAAAGACCAAGACTTTAGAGGAAGACGTATTTAAAATTCAAATCCTCAAGGGTGAATGGAGACTTGCTCTGAACCCGGCCCAGTGCTATGATGGAGTTTCTGGGAAACCATAGACAGATAACAGGCTGGCCAGAGGGAAGCTTCTTCAGGAATCATCTTCAAGAGGATGTAGGAATGTTCTTGGGGTAGTGGCCCAGTGAGCTGAGGCGTGCACCAGGGTGTTGGGAATGAAAGGCTCCCGTGGGAGGGCAGGAGGGCTGGCTGCAAAGGCAAAGACCTCACCAACAGCAGCTGCTGCAGTAACTTTCTGGCTCACGTGGGTGGTATTAAGTTCCTGGAGGACAAGGGAAGGAACCTGGGGGGAGTCTGGAGGAGCAGAGCTTAGTACATAATTGGCTTGTGTATCTATGCGAGTTCCCATGGAGGCACCCAGGCCCTCTCCTCCTGGGTAAGCCTGCTCCCACCTCAACGACAAAACAAACTGCACCCCCCACCACTCTTCTACCCAAGAAGGTTGACTAGCCACATCTACCTTCCCTTCTTATAGGGGAGGAGGGTGCTCACTGTGTCCTCTGCAACAGGAACAGGGTCCACAAGACACCCCAGAGCTGGGTGAGTGGATGGCATGACGCCGAATCATGATTCAGTAGAAAAACTATGTGGGGGGCAGGCGGGGGTTACTCTGAGGTTCTGCATTCTGCTGTAAGATGGGCTCCAGCATGAACCTCTACCCTGTTCAGAAGCTTCAGATTATGTGACGTGAACCAATCTCCTGTTCTTTTTTCAATCTGCAGGGACAAAAGTATATACATCGTGTTTGCATAAAGCAATGGATATCTAGGTTAATTTGGAGGAATCAATCGATTAACAAATCAGGTATTTGGCTATAATGTCCAACACTAGGAAAATATGTCACAATCTACCCTATTCAGACAGGCTCCTACATCAGTTGCATCTCAAGCTCTAATGTTCACACGAATCACTTGGGCATCTCATTACAGGCAGACTCTGATTCAGCAGGTCTGGGGTGGGACCTGAGATTCACCTCTTACAAGCTGCAGGGTGATGCAATGCTGCTGGCCTGGGACCACAAGCCCCTACAGAACTCTGGATTTCTCTATCAAGCTAGCTCTATGCTAACCAAGTAAAGGCAAACTTTTAGGCACTATCACAGTAAACATTTCTGAAATTGAAAAGAAACAAAAACAGAAGAAAATATGCTTCTGTTCTATGCCCTGTATAGTCATAGAACTAGATAACAGAAGTTTAGAAATGGGGGAAATCTTGAAAGATCACCCCCTTCTGTCTCTAGGTGGGGAAACTGAAACTCTGAGAGGGGCATAACTTGACCAATTTCACTCACACAGCAAGTTGATTTTGCAGCAAATACTAAAGTCCAGGCCACCTGACACTCAGTGAAGTGCTCTGTATAGCACTGCTATGATTGGATTTTAAGAGATATTTTCAACCTTATTTTCATAGACACACCACTGTTAGCTTCATGGCACTAGGAGATTTTTTTTCTGTTTTAACCCAATTGCAAGTCATGTTAAGTGCAAGCACACTGCAGCCCCCTGGCTGGCCACAATCCTGTTCTTCTTTTTGGCACTTGGATAACGGCCACTAACAACACAGGTTGCCGCACTGACCTTATGGAAAATACCGCAATCATCTCTCCGTGATAAGCACGGTGGAAGAGCTGAATCATCACCACTAAGAACAGGATCATAAAATATACTATTTGTGAATTGGAAATTAAATAGCAGAGTTAAAGCAATATTTATATTAGAGTATGATAAAGTCTGGCAAAGCGAACAATCCCCAGATAAGAATGCATGAAAGAGGCTTCAGTGTAATTTACCACCCAAAGGCCACAATGCGACTTACTGGAAACAGCCACCCACAAAGGTTTTACCTGGCTTTAACTCTCTCGGGGTAAGGGACAGATAAACATCAGCCCTCTCTCTTGGGCAGTATGGAACCTGCAAGCCGGTAGGGACAATGAGCCTGAGGGTAAATATGCCCAGTGTGTTCTGGGGTGGGCACCCCATCCCCCTCCACTCTCAGGCAGGGCAGGAGAGAGGGGGAGCTCAGCACCCGCTGTGCCCTGAAGCCTGGCCCTGGTTCACTCCAGCCTCAGGGAAGGGAGAAGGCAAGGAGGGGTGAAGGAAGCCTTTCATCTCCCTGTGAAATCAAGGCGTGAACCAAGCATAACTTTCAAATATAGAACAAAACACAAAATTCAAATGTAGAACAAAGCAATAACAGAATGAAAAAATCCATAGGCAAGTTGCTGGGTAGCCATAAAATTATTAAATTACTTTTTAAGTGTATGGTAAAAGTAAATAGCAAACAACTTGGAAAAGACAGATAACCACTGTGACTCCTCCTCCCAACACCACTGCTCTCACTACTGGGGAGTAGGGTCAAAACCTGCACCGGAGGCAGCCAGTGTGGGGCTTGGCTCTGACATCTACCGCCTAACAAGGTGAGCTTAACCTCTTTGAATCCTGACTTCCTCATTTTTAAAATGGCGATAATCCTGCCTTAAAATGTGGTTGTTGGTATCACAGAGATGGTGCACAGAACATTCCTGGCCACCACAGGCACGTTGGAAACCAAGCTCCCACTGAAATGATCCATTTGTGCATCTCACAGACATGTACTGAGCTCTGGGAATGCCCCTGCTGCTGCTGTGGGGGGGAGACTCAGCAGGTACGGGGCTTACATTCTGATGGGGGCGAGGGGAGTAAGCACATAAACAAATATATACTTGGCAGGTGGGGAGAGTACCAGGAAGGGAGAAGAGCAGGGCGAGGGGCAGACAGTGCAGACAGCGCCCTCCCAGAGGGGCTTTCCGGTAAGGCCACTTAACATCATTAGCATCCCCCAAGGTGCAAACTGCTTCAGAAGTTACCTGCACGGTGGAGTGTAAAAATGCCACTGTGTAAAGCATCGGCTTCCACATGGGTAAATTACTGATGTCCAGTAGGTCCTGGTTAATTCCGGCAAACGTTCTTTTCAAACCTGCTCGCACGCCTTGCGGTGGTTCATTAGTGAATTTGAGAGAAGTCTGTCGTAAAAAGCAAATGGTAATTTTGTTTGTATAAATTATCGTAAAGCAGAAAACAGAAATTACAATACGTCAAACAAAAATATGCTCACGGTACGTAAAATGTGACACTGATCAGAGCTGAAACCCAAGAAATCAGCACAGAGTCTCAAAACTCCTCTGTGGAAATACCAGCTGTATAATCTTGGTGATTATAGGATGAGATTGTGCAGTGCGACTCTACTGCGCCCAAAAGCCCTGCTGTGTTTCACCCTTTGATAATGCCAATTCTGCTACCTTTATTTGTGTAACCCTCAAGGAAAAGACACTAATCTTCTGGAAGCAAACCTGAAGCAATGTAATTGGAAATCGATCATGAGGCTCGGTGGTTATCCACACTCGGAAGGAGTCATCGTTGGCTTCGGTGGTGGTTATTGTCTCCAGCAATTCTTCCATGAACTCTAGGCCAAGGTGACAATTTTGCAGCAGTACCCAGCCACCCTGTATTCCAAAGTGATTTTGCATTAATTTCTTATAGCTTTTTTGCTATGATTTTAATAAAAACAAAACGTACAAACAAAATCTTTTTAAACCTTTGTTTAGGGAATGTGAATACTATGTTTTGAGCCTATGTTTTGAATAAAATTATCATATGTTGGTACAATCATTTCTTCTGCTGCTGATAAAGCTGTTTACTTGGAATCAAGTGGGCTCAAAAGGACTGCATTCTGCCACCCCTGGCTCAGGAGGGAACAGAAATTAAAGCTTGCAATCAGACTTGTATTAGTACAGTGTGTGTGCCATCTAATGGTGGGAATGGGGATTTTGGAATCTGTAACTTAAATTGTTCTGCCTATAGTAAATTATAACTGACTTACCCCCAAACTCTAGTTACAAACAGAGGTACACTTTCCCTCATGAGAACTGGACACAGTACATTTGGTGACATTTGCTACCATAAATACTAAACCTCATTCTTTGTCATCACTCTTCCCATAATTCCTGAAAGCACAAGACGTATTAAGCATGAACTAAATACTTGATAAAACTATCTTTAACAATGCAAGTCTCATAACCATCACTGCTGTGTGAGAAAATAGTTTATTAACCGGACAACATTTTTCTACCCTTAGATAACAAGATCAGATTGAATACAGCTACAAAATATTGAGCACAGAAAGTTTATGGTAAGGTTTGTGTGTGATGATTTCTAATGTAAGAGAAAATATGATGCAGACTGGCTTAAACAGCAGAGAGGATGTGCTGGTCTAGACAATGCAGGGCATCCAGGGGAAGATGGACTTCACAATGAGTTGTGTCGTCATGGACCCAGTTACTTTCTGGGTCCCCACTCTGAGTTCTACAGTGTCAGCTTTATCCTAAACCTGGGGTCCCTCAAGTGGCAATGTGGCTACACCTGGTCATATTTTGTTTTTCCCCAATTATGCTATTTTTATCAGTACTTATCCCACCTTGAGAAAGAAAACAAAAGTTATAAAAGCTAATATTCCAAAGGTTAACGTGAGTGAGGTCGCTAAAAAGTTTTTCACTCGTGGAAGCTGAAGAAATATTTAAGGCCCGAAGTTCAACTGTCAAGTCATTCAATAGAGTGAACCATCTGATCTGAGTAAAAATAATTACATATAATTGCTTTCATATATAAATTAAGTACAATGTATTACTGAATTTGATTAAGTGATAAAAATTAAGGCTCAGAGCTCTCGAGAATTAATGACCAGGTTGAAAATGTGATGACCCAGGCAAGGTTCAGCCCATTAACACTCTCCAGTCATTAATTCCCAAGGAAAACTGCACCAAAGTTGTTATGAACATTATGAGATAAAAAGCTTAAAAGTAAACCAAGATCTTATTTTCATAAATGGTGCAATTTCTTATTACGGCTGAAATTGCTATCTGCCAAGCATTTCTAGAAAATTAATGTCCTGTGTATTTATTAGGTGTGATGGAAAACGTTTCTCAACGTTCCATCCAGCCTGCAATTTTCAATAAAAACTATTATCAACATTTAAACATAACATCCTCAAATACTTCTTATTTGCCTGAAAGTATCCACTAATGAAAAATGAAAGCCTAATTTTAACAAAAAATTGAAATTTAACTGTCTCAATCTGTCTCTTCCTAAGCACTATCTATTTATATTGACCATGGAACTCTAGGACTGCTAAGAGCTACATCCTTAGGAACCCAAAAGTGTGAAAGCCAAATTGTGAGAGGGGGGTGGGAGGAAGAGTGAAAATAAAATGGAGTATATACTATAGAAAATGAAACAAAGTTTTTGTGGGGATGTCAGAAGCAAACAAGCTGGAGGTTTAAAACGCACAAGTAATCAAAAGTTGGCTCTATATACATAAACAAAAGTAGTGACCGCCTCACAGGTAGAATGCTTGCCCTCACTGTGCTGGCCCTAGGCAGGCCCAACGGCCAGGGGACACCAGCCCAACGCTGCGTCGGAAGCGCTTGGCCCCGGCTGCGTACCTGCTGCATGGATATCTGAATCAGCTTTCGCGCGTGCACTTCCTGTCCTTGCCCCATGGAGATAGTTCTGCATTCTGTAAAACAGGAGGAGGTTCACTATGTTAAAACAGAAATTTTTCAACAGGATTGGGACAAAAGATTCATTTCCGAATGGTCATAGCCTCCCTCCCCCTAAGAAGGAGCCATTGCTATTCAAACAGGCCTGGCCTTGGGTCGTGTTGATGAGACATTAGTGGAGTAGAAAGTGGAGGAGCCACCCGGCAAGGCAAGGGGCGGGGAGAGAGACAAAAGGCTGAGCCTGGGCTTTCAGTGTGCTGGGGACTTTGGAGATGAGAAGACAGACTGACGCTGGGAGAGGCAGCTGTGGTATCATCACAGACACTCAGAGGGAAGGAGGGTTTAAATTTGCTGTTTCGGTGAGCAAACAGATGCTTCAGGGAAGATTTAATCTGTTTTTCACACTTTTAGGATAGGATGCCAGGCTTGCAGTGTGTTCTCTCTCTTTTGTTTTTCTTGGCATGTTTGTCCATTTCCGAGATGGAAATTCAGGTAGCTCAGCCCTCTGAGGGCTGTATTCAGGGGTAGCTGCTCCTCGGATTCAATTGCCACCTTGGAAGTGAGTGGAGACAACTCGGGGAGCAGAGCGCGTGATTACAACTCAGGGGAGACTATGCTACTGAGGCTCATAAGGAAATGTGATGTCCCAGGCGAGACCCACATTTGTGTCCTGCCATTTGAATTCACTAAATTGAATAAACCCATGAATCATGCTTGTGAAACTCGCACTGGAAATTAACGTTTAAGCGTGCCTTCGTAGGCCTGGACTTTCTTGAGTTTGAGAGGCATGATCCCGGGTGGAGAAAGGAGGTCAGTGGGGACATTGTGAAGCATGTATGCTTGTGCCCTGCTCTGCTGGATGAGTCGGCATCCTCAAGAAAATGGGCTGCTGTGCTGGGCAAACAGTGCAGCTGGCCTGGGAACTGCTCCTAGAGGCTACAAGGGCCTGCAGAAAATCACAGGGTGGGGCAGGAACTGAGAAGACATTTCCAGGACACACCATTTAAGTGTCACCATGCGATTAATGGCAGAGATTCCATTAAGATATGCAGGGTACAACACTGGGGGTTATTTGTGGGCTCAGGGCCCCCAGAGGAAACTCTGAGATGGGCGCCCTAGAGAGGATGGTTGAGCACTGCCTGAGAATCCAGAATTGCTACAGGCCAAGGGCTACTGAACCAAGCTGGACTCCCTGCCCCCCCAAAGGTCCCATAATCCCTCCTGCTCGAGTAGAGCCGGCACTACTCTCAGGGGCATCTGAGAAGAACCCACACAACCCATGAAGGAGAAGAAAGGGGAGGTGGGACTTGAGCGAGGGGAGCCTCTGGGTGGCACGACAACACGCACACTTCCCGCGCTAGAGGAACATGCCAGTGCTCAGGGGTGGGGACGCTGACATGGACAAAGAGTATGAACACGTGAGTGGAGCCACATCTCTCTCCCCTCCTTCCCCCTCTTCTGAAACAGCCCTTCTAGAAAGTGCTGGTTTTTGTTCAGATGGCCTGAGTTTCTTATATTGATCCAGGTAAGGGGTTGAGAGGAGAGTTGGAGGCAGAATCTGACCACCTCCCGATCCCTCCACTTTTTCCCCACCCACTTTTATCCCCCTGGTCCAAGTAACTGTCCCCTCTTGCCTGGATTTTTGCAACAGCCTCCTAAGTGGGGGCCTTACTTCCACTCTTGTCCCCTCCTAGCTTTTCTTCCCACCGCAGACAGAGGGATTCTGTCAAGCCCCGAACTCCCGATTATGTCCATCCACTGCTCAGAACCATCTCATGGCTTCCCATTTCATTCGGAGCAAAATCCAAAACCTAATCCAAAGTGCTTACCTACAGCTTCTAAGGCCCTACACAACTGACCCCCCACTGTGGCCACACTCTATACACACACACACACACACCCCTTTTCTTATCTAACCACTCTGTCTTCATTCATTCACTTCTCTCCAACCAACTGGCCTCCTCACACGCACTCCAGCCTCACTGCTGTTCCCTCTGCCTGAAATGTGTTTCATTGTCAGGGGCACTGGCTCACTTCCTTCACATCTCAGTCTTCCTCACCCTCTCAATTGGCCTTCCCTCACCATCCCATCTAAACAGCACACCACCCCATCCCTCTGTCCCTTACCCTGCTTCTTTCTTACCATATACTTTTCTTAGCTTATTACGCACTCACTTGCTGATCAATTATTTCTGCTTTGCCCCTGCACTGGAACTAGAATGTCAGCTCCACAAGAGAAGGGACTTAGATCTGGTGTCTTACCCAGCATCTAGACAGTGTATGGCGCTCAGTAGATGCTCAATAACTATACCCTTAAATTTTCAAAACTGATACATAATTCACATATCATATTAAAGTATACAATTTGAATTATGTTTTTTAGTATATTCATAAAGTTGTAGAATTATGATCTAGTCTCAGAACATTCTCATCAGCCAGAAAAGAAACCCCATACTCATTAGCAGTCACTCCCCATCACTCCCTCCTATGCCAGCACTCACTAGAAAAACAAAGAATCTATAAACCAAAAGTATCTTCTTTGAAAAGATCAACAAAACTGACGCCACGAGGGGGATTCTCCAGAGAGGATGGCTGCAGAGGGTCTTTAGGAAGTGTTAGTACAGGTAACACAGCGTAATTACTCTTTAGTGGTCTGGGGTTTGGTTTTATTCTTTATTTTCCAGTTGTTTGTATTTGAGAGACTTTAGAAGATTTCAACTGCCTTCCCATTTCGTTCCCAAACTAGGCTTGTGTCTCTTTCATTTCTCTCTCTTTTTTTTTTTTAAACATTTTATTTCTAATTAAGCAATATATGTTCTCAGTGAGAGCCTTGGAAAATATAGGAGAGTATAAAGAAAAACATAAAAATCACCAATATCCCTCCCTGGAGACCTTCATTCGAATCTTTCTTAATATGCACAATCCCTTACCCTCATTTTGAAATTCAAAACACTCTAAAAACGGAAAGCTTTGCCATAAAATTATTTAGTGGCAAAAGCTGACCCAAATGGACACGAAGCTATTTACAGTCTTCATTGATCACTATCTTCATAAATATTAATCCTCTTATCTGCAATGTGTTATATAATATATGGAATACTACCTGTCTAAAGCTGGAAAATTCTGATTTCTGGAACATATCTGGCCCAAGGGCTTTGAATAAGGAATTGTACACTGATCTATATTGCAACTTGTACATATGTATTATATGTATGTATTATAACATATACATATATCACACATTATACGTATATACATGTATCTGTTTCTTAACAGTATGTTGTGAGCATTTTACTGCCATTAAATATTACTGGAAAGCAGTTTTTAATGGCGACACAGTATTCCGCTATGCTGATCATTCAGCCACGGCCCTCTTGTATATTTAAGACATTTCCAACTTTTCAATATTATAAATAGCACTAGACTAAACATCCTTGCATATAAATCTTGATGTGCATTTCTCAGTATGTCCTTAGGAGAAGTTCTTACATGTAGAATACTTGGGACAAAGCAATCGAACAATTTTAAAGAGGATCCTTGACACCTGAAGGACAGCGGCGTCCCCAGGGAAAGGGAATGCTGTAATTCCCAACCCACACTCCTGCCCTCGCTTAAGCTTTAACTTAACCTTATGGTGCTTCTGACATATGGAAGTTTTAAAACTTTACCCAGATTAAGAATCTTGTCCCTCTGGTCTTGGACTCTGGTATTATGATCAAGGAAACCTTCAGCCACTGAAATACTACATAGCTATTCAGTATCTTCTTTTTATTACCTTATAGCTTAATTTAGACCATTTAAAACCTTAATCAATGTAGAATATTACTTTTGGGTTTAATATGAGGTAAAACTCTTACTTTTTTCTAAAGGTAACCTGCTACCCCAACACTTTTTTTGTTTGTTTTTCTTCTTTTTTTTAAATTTTATTTTTGTTTAAAATATTACAGATCTTCCCTTCTCTCCCCAATGACCCGTTCCACCCCATCCTACCCCCCTCCCCAGTCCCTCTCCCCACCATTGTCAGTGTCCTTGGGTTGTGCATATATGCATATAAATTCTTTGGTTACTCTCTCCCCCTCCACCCACCCTCCCTCCTCCATCCCTGTGACATTCCTCAGTCTCATCTATGCTTCCATGTCATTGAATCTATTCTGTTCATCAGTTTATTAAGTTCTTTAGATTCCACGTATAAGTGAGATCATGTGATGTTTGTCTTTCTCTGCCTGGCTTATTTCACTCAGCATAATATTCTCCAGTTTTACTTTTATTGCTATGTGAATGGGATTTTTACATTTTATTTTACAAGATGCTCCATTGATTTTTTAATCCATACTGTCCCAAAGGGTACGAGATCCTTCTTCTTTACAGCTGCATAGTATTCCATGGTGTGAATGTCCCACAGCTTTTTTATCCACTCATCTACTGAGGGGCACTTGGGCTGTTTCCAGATCTTAGCTATTATAAACTATGCTGCTATGAACATCGGGGTACATACATTCTTTCTGATTACTGTTTCAGGATTCTTAGGATACATTCCTAGGAGTGGAATCACTGAGTCAAAGGCAGCTCCATTTCTAATTTTTTGAGAAACCTCCATACTGTTTTCCCCAACACTGTTTATTTAGTTCCTTTTCCTCCACTGATTTGAAATGTGAATCTTATTATAGACTAAGCTATTATATATACTAGAGTCTAATTTGGGGCCTTTTATTTTGCCACATTGATCTGTTTATCTACTCTGAGCCATCTCCACACTGATTAAGTTATCTCAATTTGATAAAGTTTAAAAAATCTGTTAGTATCCATTCCCCACTCCTCTTTTTCCTCCTCAGGCTTTCTTAGCTATTCCTATTCATTTACTGCTCTAGATGATCTAAGATCCTCTCTTATCCCATTTGAAAAAAATACTGTTGGAATTGCAGTTAGGCTTGCATTCAATTTATAGATTAAATCAGAGACCACTGACGTCTTTACAATATGAATCTTTATACTGGGAATGTGGTTTAACTCCATTATTTTATCCTACTTTCATGTCTCTAAGAAAGTTTTATAGCTTTCTTCTAATGGGTATTTTAAAAATTATTTCTCAGTTTTACTTTTATTGCTATGTGAATGGGATTTTTACATTTTATTTTACAAGATGCTCCATTGATTTTTTAATCTATTTATTTTGTGACCAGCCACCTCACTGAACTATCCTGTTAAGTCTAATAGTTTTTCAGCTGATTGATTTGTTTTTTATTTAGACAATTACGCTGTCTGAGAATAATGATGATTTTTGCCCCTACTTTCCAGTAGTTATATCTTTTATTTATTACTCTTATAATACATTAGCTATATCTTCCATAACAATGCTAAATAACAGCAGTGACGGCGGACATCTCCCTCTTCCCCCTGACCTTCATGGCCTGTCTCTAGTTGCTCATGCTCATCAATAAGTATGATGCTGACGTCCGAAGTTCATGCTCATTATCATATTAACAAAACATTCTTCTATGTCTGCTTGTCAACAGCCAAATGCAAAGGTTAAATTTTTATAAAATGCTTTTTTAGCATCTATCAAGGTAATAACATGATAGCTTAAGGGAAAGTCTTTCACTTGCTGGGGTCAGATTTTTTTATCATCTCTCTCATTTCAGCTATGCATTTCTACTTGGTCAGGGCACATTGTTATTACTTTTGCATGTTATTTTTTGTAATGTTACACTGAATTCTTCTTGCTTGCATTTTAGTTACAATCCTCCTATTGATATTGAGAAGTTGATCAAACTGTGGTGTTCTTTCTTTTACGTAGTTACTATCTTGGTTTGTTTTCGATACCAGGACAATGCTGTTCCTTCAAAATAAAGAGAGAAATGTATCCTCTCTGTCTATGTTCTGGAATGGAATACAGCATGTGAAAGTTTTAAAGGACTTATCAAAAAGATCATCCAAACCCAGAGCCTTTGCTGAGGTAATAATTTCAAAACTTCTAATTTTTCGCATTTTTATTATTAGTCTACTCAAATTTTTCTATCTTTTCTGAGAAAATGTTGTAAATTTGTATTTTTCTACAAATTTGTCAAATTTCATGAGAGTTTAAAGTTTATTACCATAATTACATGTCATTCTCTTATTTTAATTTTTTATCTGTATACGTTGTTATGCCCGTTTTTCAATCCTTCTTTTGAAAACTTGTGAGTCTGTATTTCATTCATTTGTTCTCTTTATTTGTGTTTGGATTCTATTTTCGAACCTGCCCTTCCTCTGGGGTCCCCCTCCCCCTCCCCCAGGCTCCTCGCCCTGCGCAGGCCCCGGTGCTTCTGTGCAGAATCTACCTGCTCTGAGCCTCTCGGTGCAGAGCTTGCCAGGCGCAGGCAGCATCCATAGTGAGTCTTCCTTCTCCTCTTTTCCTACAAGAACTTGTTTGATTTGGTCCCATCCCTCAAGCTGCTCTCAGGTAACAGATAATTCAACCAATAAAGCAGTGAGAGGGAATGAGAGAGAGAGACCACTGAAGTGGGGTTTCCCACTGAGTCCTGAATCAGATCTGTCACCAACTAGCTCTTTGGCCTTATGCCCAGATCTTAGTTTCCCCAACTGTAAAATAAGGTAGTTGGAATTCAAGATTTCCAGAGTCCAATTTACCTCGAGCATTCTATGATTATGTTACCCAGTTATCCAAATGAAATATTTCTAGTTGAGACTAGATTAATAGTTACTCTGGCTACATCATAGTTTTATTTATTTTTATTTTAAAAACATGTCTTTATTGATTTCAGAAAGCAAAAGGGAGAGAGAGAGGTAGAAATATCAATGATGAGAGAGTCATTGATTGGCTGCCTCCTGCATGCTGCCTATTGGGTGGGGATAGAGCCCGTAACCCAGGCATGTGCCCTGACTGGGAATCGAACCCCGATCTCCTGGATTATAGGTTGATGCTCAACCGCTGAGCCATGCGAGCCAGGCTACATAACAGTTTTATTTTCACAGCTATTTTGGGGATTTTTAACCCAAAGCAGTGAGCAGCATGTGACTTCCTAACATTCCTAAAAATGATTTAGCAAATGGTTCTTTATATTTCATTGGGTCCTTCAGTGTCAAAATAAAATCTACTTTGTTTTAGTCTCCTAACAAAGCAACAATTGTTGGAAAAACAAAGTAGGAGCAAGAAATGGAAGTCATCAAATTGCCAAGCAAAGCAGTATGATAACATGTAATAAACTAAAGGCAATGCACAATTCTGGCCTTATATATTTATTTAATGTCATATAAAAGTTCTCCCAAAGAAGATCTTGAATTTCTTATTTCTGATTTTAAATCCATGTCCTAGACAGCAGCATCATTAATATTTATTTATTTATTTATTTATTTTTAAATATATCTTTATTGATTTCAGAGAGAGGAAAGGAGAGGGAGAGAGAGAGCTAGAAACATAAATGATGGGAGAGTCATTGATCGGCTGCAGCCTGCAACCCGGGCATGTGCCCTGACCGGGAATCGAACCCTGATCGCCTGGGTCCTAGGTCAACGCTTAACCACTGACTGAGCCACGCCCACCGGGCAGCATTATTAATATTTAAAATGGTAACTCTAGTGGGACATGCTCTTCTTCTAGGAAGAGTATCCCCTTCTAAGGAATGCCCCCTACTCTAGCTCCATATGTAGTTCCTGCTATGAACTCATCTCCACAGCAACAGTTCATTGATTGGCCCAGAAAGGAGCACATGACCAAAGAAAAACCAATTAATTTCTTCCCCAGCTATTTGGACTTGGGGCCAAGAGAGTAAGGGGAGTTTCCCCAGGAGTGCTGAACTTATTAAACACGTAAGCCCATGAGCCACAAGAGGCCTGAGTTCTGTCACATGGAAATTGGTTGTGGCAAGGTAGAAATAAAGAGATCTATATACAGAGAGAAGTGGAGTATATAAGCAGCTGGACAAAGACCCGTGGAGGACTAGATCTGAGAAAGATTTACAAGCTATAAGGCTATGAGAGAGGCACCACTCTTAGACCAGTGCAGATGACTAGCATGCTGCAGTAAATATCAGAGCAAAAGAGCCCATTTTAAAGGTGGTTAATGAGACTTAACCATGAGCGATTGCCAAAAGAACCATTTAAACATGGATCCATATAGGACATAGAATGGTTTGGTGACAATGAACAGAGCAAAATCAAGATGAGAAAAGTGGGAGTGAACATAGACCATGATACCATAGCTAATGGTTTACAGTAACTTCTTAGTGCAGAGAGACATAAGGTGAATACTCAGAGATGACTGAATTGATTTTGTATCATGTTTAAATTAACTATATAATAAGCTCAATGTAAGTTTTATTTCATAGCGTAGATTAGTGATTCATAATCAATCACTTTTATAATCTTTATGAATGAATTAACCCTACAAGGTATAGTTATAGAGATCTGAACTTGGAAGACCCCTCAATGGCAATTCCAACAACATTCAGATTTTCCCAGGATAAAGAGCAGATAAACTGCCCTCTTTAAGAGGATGGCCCAATCGTATCAACGTGGGCTCTGGGTTATGCAGGTCCCTGTCCTTTAGTTATGCTGATGCAGTCACTGCTCTCACAACTTGTGTTTATAACTCCTTGCCCTGTCTCCTCCCCCTGGAACACTTTCTATCTATTTTCCACCATCCCCCCTAATAAAATTTTATCTAATTTTTTTTAGATCCTACTCAAAATATCATCAATGTGATCTCTGTACCCCATGCAGTCTGAGTAGTTCTGGATCTTATAATCAGACATGTACATAACTTTTACAATAGTCGTCACATGGTCTCCAATAAGTGTTCACATGTCTGTCTTTGCCAGCTATGTTGTATACATCTCTGTACTCCCTGAATCTATCATTTAGTAGCCTGAGCTAAATGGCTACTAAATGAAAGCATGAATAAATAAATCCCCAATTTCTATGCATTACAATGGTTATAGTTTTTAAAATTTGTGACAAAATAGACTTTGTTGTAATTTTATATAGACATGGCGATAAAATTTTCTCTTGTATGTTCATTCTAGCTAAGTCTACTATCCATGGAGTATGGTCATCTGCTTACAACCTAAAAAAAAAGTACATGGTAGATGAGTTTGTTCCTCTCTGCACAAACATATCTCTCTCCCAAGCTCATTCTAGGAGATCTAAAAATGGAGGAAAGAGTTTAAAATTTTTTCTAATTCAGATTTATGGATATATTTCTAATTGGTTATAAAGTTATAAAAGGCAAAATTTGAGGCCAAAATGTGGAGGTTTTGCTAAATTTCATAGATTGTTGATCATACCCAGCTTCAGTTTCTTGGCCAGTGCGTCAATTTGAATTGTAGGATCGGATCCCATGGACAGGAAACATATCAGAGGTGTTCGTGTATCACTTTCTTCCCAAGTTTTTTCCAGGTTTAAGATAACCGGTTCTGTGTACTTCTCCTCCAGAGAATCTGCAATATACTTTCTTGCTTGAAAAACAGTACGGTCTGGGCACCAAGACCTAGAAATGAATACGAGTTAGAGGAAAAACTTTAGTCTGTTCATTTTTTTATCCTATTTAATTCTAAGCATGTAAAGAGCATATTTAATTAACAAAGGACAAAAAGCTAACTTCATCATGCAGATCTATGTAAGAGGGACGGCAAGGTCTTCTACTCCTGGATGAGTGCAAATTTAACCATGTGGTGTTGGTGCCAGGCATTGGCAAGTAGGGCGGAGCCAGTTACAACACAGTCTGTTGTCAGCCTGGAAGGGAACTTAGAAGTCAGCTGCTCCAAGTGTCTCATTTTCAGAAGAAACAGCAACTACTCTAAAATTTAATTGGCTTTTTAAAAAAAATACATCCATGATTTTCCCTTGTTACTGAGGCTATCAGCTTCAGGTAAGCAATTCCTCATTCAAACTAATACACAGGAGCACATTTACCCTTTGACAGACATTTATCGAGTAGCTACTATGCACCAGGCCCCGCTCAGCAGTGAAGCAGGAGGAGCTGGCCTGCCTCACACCAGGAAGCTCTGCAGGCTTCAGGGGGAGGACTGGTTTCAAAGTGTCAGAAGCAGGTTGATCAGCAAGCATTTATTTACTACCATCTGTGTTGCCTCCATTGTAGTAGGTTCTAAACACAATGACGCATTAAATAATGTCATTTGATATTTGATATTTTAAATCACAAATTCTACAGATTATATTATTTGTTTGACAAAGATTCAGTTTTAAAACAATGGATAAAAGACAGGAACATCTATTCCAATAAAAATAAGCTCTTCCAGACTCGGTAAATCATGAGGTCAGCATTGCTGACTGCTGTGATCACTTGCAGAGTGACAACATCCAGGCAACAACTTTTTGTAAGAAATGCAAGTTCAGGCAGCAACATAGCATTGGGAAAGACAAAAACTACTCCAAATTTTTCCTACATCTTTTTGTTAATCTTTTGTTGGTTTCATCTGCCCCTACCTCCACCCTCCTGCCTTGCCCACCAGTCTAGGCTCGCACTCTCTCTCTCTCACACACACACTGGTATTCTAATATAGAACCTTCTTTGAGCTACTGGATATTGAGAAAATGTGAAAAGTGTGAAGGAAAAGAAAAAAAAGAATGTCCTTCCTTAATATCAATTTTAAACTTTTGCTTCTAATAGTCAAGCCTGCATTATACATTTCAATAGTACAATATTCATGTTTTTTTCTCAGATGAAATTGAATTTCAGCTTATAAACTAATTGCTTTGTAACTTTGTGAATTCTATTTTTTAAAGAAGTAAATTCAACAATAAAAAATGAATAAAGTGAATAATAAAAGCATATTTTTCATGTTTTTTGCTGAAAGTACTATTATTAATATGTTGTCAAACCATACTATTCCCTGCCACTGCCACCATTTTATCTGCTTGTTAAGGAGCTAAAAATTGCCATCCCAAACTGCAACTTGAAAGCACATCCATTTCTTATAATAACTACTGGGACATATAATAACTCCTGGACAAGTAAACTCATTGAGGTAAGTTCCATAATGTGACAATACGATGAGTGATGCTTCCAGCTCTGATAATACCCATTCTCACCTGATGAGTAAAAGCTTGTGGCAGGTATCCAGTGAATCGCTATATCCATCAGGGATAATTTCTTCCTCTGGAGCATCTTTATCAAACCAGCTTTTCCATCCCTTCTCATTACGAGATATCTATGATAAACAAGCCAATTAGCGAGCCACAGGAATACATGTAGTTGAAATAATGAATCGGCAGAGGATTCTGAGTAACCTTAGAGGGTCATTCTTTCCAGGCACATCATTTTTCAAACATAACCATGCGTTTACATTTTTCTTCAAAATCAATGACTCCAATAACATGGATATTACTATTCTCTTTCAGTTTTTCCATTGCTTTCCTACACTGTTCACTGAGATTAGGACCATGTATCAATTACACTAAATGATTGGGCAGGAAAAAAAACACAGACCAGGGTTTCTTGACCTCAGCACTATTGACATTTGGGGCCAGATTATTTTTTGTTCAGGGGACTGTCCTATGCATTGTGGGATAAAGTTTTACAGCATCCCTGACCTCTACCCACTAGATGTCAGTAACACCACTCTCCCAATTCGTGACAATCAAAACTTCTCCAGAGATTGTAAATGCTCTCTCCTGGGAGGGGGGTGGCACACAAAGTTGCCCTTGGCTGAGAACCACTGATAGAGACCATTCTGATAAGCAAACCTCTAAATGTTGACCTCTACTTAAAATATTGATAGATAGCAAAATCAAAACTCATTTTCCTAGCGATCCCCAGCCTGAGACCTTAAACCTAAATCTTCCCAAGATCTGGTCTCGAACACCTGTTCTTTCAGAGCACGGAGAGAACCGCGGGCTTTCAGAGCATCACAAGGTGCTCTGTGAAGCCCGAGCACTAAAAACCAATGACAAAACTACATGTTGGCGAGCCTGACGCTGCTCCTCAGCGGCAATCAGGCCAGATTCCTCAGACGGAGTCTGCAAGCATATTTAAAAAGCAATGGTGCCCGGCCGGGTGTGGCTCAGCAGTTGAGCATCAACCTAGGATCCAGGCGATCAGGGTTCGATTCCCGGTCAGGGCACATGCCCAGGTTGTGGGCTCGATCAATGACTCTCATCATTGATGTTTCTATCTCTCTCTCTCCCCCCTTCCTTCCCTCTCTCTGAAATCAATAAAGATATGTTTAAAAAAATAAAAAATAAAATAAAAAGCGATGGTAAGTGCTAATAGCAAACAGCAAATGATAGCATAGCAGAAACTTACATGCCAGACCCAAGCACTGTCCTTTTTCCTCTCTTCTCTCCTCTTTTTACTGAGCCATAGAGAGGTTAAATAGCTGCCCAAAGTCCACATCATGTAAACAACTCATTAACTCGGTTGCTCCAACTTTGTCCCTGGGACACTAAACGATGGAGGAGGATTTCTGAAATGGTTCACAGCTGCCATCTTTCTCCTGGCTCTCCCTAGTTGGCTGCTCTCAAAGAATCTGCCTGGCACAAAGCTCCGCAGGCCTGGGTGCCGCTGGAGCCCCACCCTATTCACTGATACCTGCCCACTGCTACCCACAGCGCCCCCTGCAGGCCTGCTCCACACTAGCAGCTAGAGAGGAGGCACAAGAAGAGAGGGTGTTTATTCCCAGCCTCCACCTGCTAATTTTGACTCGACCATAGTAGAGCTTCCAAGGCAAGGTGCATTTGTGACAGGCAATGGGATAACTTCCAGCCCCTTGCTGCCCACCGCTATTTTCCACTCCTTTCCCGGTCCCTCTCTCTTAGCAGAAACCACCTCCAGGTGTTAAGCAGTTTGGCTGGGGATGCAAAGGCAGGGCAGCTTCTGTTTGAGGCTATTTTTATTTCAATTGCTGACACCCACTCAGCTGGGAGACTGATCTCCTTCTACTGCTTCCCTTCCTTCCCACAGAGAGGCCAATTCGGGGCCGAGGTCCGCCTGATGGCAGGTCCCCAGTGAACTTCTGCTGCTTTATTGAGAACAACTCTTTCCTTCACGCCTGGTCCATCTGATGGTGTAAAAGGAGTTGGACACATTTGATAAAGGGTTAATATCCAAAATATATGAGGAACTCATACAACTTAACAAAAGGAAGACAAATAATCCAATTAAAAATGGGCAAAGGACCTAAATAGACACTCCTCCAAAGAGGACATACAGATGGCCAAGAGACATATGAAAAAATGCTCAAAGTCACTAATCATCAGAGAGATGCAAATTAAAACCACAATGCGGAATCACTTCACACCTATCACAATGGCTGCCATCAACAAATCAATGAATGACAAGTGCTGGCAAGGGTGTAGAGAAAAGGGAATCCCAGTACACTGCTGGTGGGAATGCAGACTGGTGCAGCCACTATAGAAAGCAGTAATTTCAAAAAATTAAAAATGGAACTGCCATTTGACCCAGTGATCCCACTTCTAGGAATATATCCTAAGAAACCTGAAACACCAACCACAAAGAACTTATGCACCCCTATGTTCATAGCAGCACAATTTATAATAGCTAAGATCTGGAAACAGCCCAAGTGCCCATGAGTAGATGAGTGGATAGAAAAGCTGTGGGACATTTACACCATGGAATACTATGCAGCTGTAAAAAAGAAGGATCTCTTACCCTCTGGGACAGCATGGAGGGACCTGAAGAGTAATATAAAGTGAAATAAGCCAGGCACAGAAAGACAAGTACCACATGATCTCACTCATATGCAGAATCTAATAAACAAAATAAACTGATGAACAAAATAGATCCAGAGACACAGAAGCATGGAACAGACTGAGGGATCTCAAAGGGAAGGCAGGGATGGGAGAGTGGGTGGGGAGAAATTAATGAAAGAACTTATATGTTTATAAGCATAACCCATGGACACAGACATTGGTATGGGGAAGGCCTGGGGGTAGGGTGGATGCAGAGTGGAGGGGATCAGTGGGGGGAAAAAGGGGACATCTGTGATACTTTCAACAATAAAGATAAATAAATAAATAAATAAATAAATAAATAAATAAATAAATAAATAAATAAATAAATAAAAAAGGAGCTGGAGAGAAATAACTCAAGTGGTCAGGGACCCAGCCTGAGGTTAAATTACAGCCTCCCTCTTCATTGGCGACGTGGCCTCAGGCAAGTACTTGACCTCTTTGAATCTCAGTTCTGTCATCTATAAAGCAGATCAGGAACACTTCCCTTGCAGGGTGACTGTTGACGCCAGATACATAGCCTGCGGTCAGCAGTAGTAGCTACCAGATTCTACAGCGAGGGTACTTATAACCTCAAAGGCAGAGGCAAACCGTCACGCGTAGCCCGATACTGGTAGAACTCCCAAGCAGGGGCCCGGGTTTTGAGTGGCTCTTCCCGTGGTGCCTGAAGATCTCCCTTACCCTGTCCCCCAGCAGACAAAGACCACTTTTTTTTTCCTTCAAAGTATCTGTTTGGGCTTAGGGGACTCATCTGTGGCTGTATTACACAACAATGCTTACTGCCCCCATAGATGGAGTCCAGGGACTTTATCTAACTGCATCCGAACCAACTATGGCTGAATAGGTAAAGAATCTATCTACATGGTATTCTAGAAACACCACTAAATGGACACACATGGTTTACACACTCGGGGTGGAGGGAGGGGGAACTGAGGGAAGGGAATCACATGATGACAGCGCGAGGAGTCTGCCACCTTGTAGTCTACCTGCCACCTCGTCTGTCCACTGTCACAAAAAAAGACGATTATCAGCATTGACACGGGGATACTGCAGGCCCTCCGTCACTGACAAGCAGTTGTAACCAACAGACCCTAAGAATAAACAACTATATCTAGTCTGAGTTGCACAACTGTTTTGAAGTGAGAGCTGACTCAACAACTAATCAATCCACAATATCAAATTTACACTTTTAAATAAGAAAAGCTACAAGTAAATCAGGACCAGTTTCACCATTTTCAACATAATATGTCACCATTTTACATTTGCACCATTAAAATGATTGACTTTTTAATTTTATTTCTTTTTTTAAATTTTTTATACTTGTCTGCAGGTGACTGGCAGCAATGGCTGTTTGTCATGCTGCTGATTTACCTCCAAAGGTTTGTTTAGCGCATCAGAAACATCTTTTCTCTTGACATGAAAAAAGACATGAAATGTGCACAAAATGATTGATTTTTTTAAAAAAGGACCACAACGTCTTAATTTGCCTCAAATTCAAATGGCACAAATTATTTAATCACAGGCAGAAGTAAAAATACAAAAACATCAATAATCTACAATAAAAGGGTCCACCCACTGGTTCCGATTCTGAGAGCAGTCCAAGCAGGCTTGTAAATGACCCATGCCCAGCACACAAAAGGAAAAGGCAGCATCCTGCACGAGGAAGGGTTCCTCTGTCCAAACTCTCCCCGGAGAACCCAGAGCCTTAAAGCTACACGGTTGTGCTGACTCCTTTGTGTGAAGGACTTGTCACTAGGAGGCCCCAGTTAAAACGGCAGGGTGTGCTTGGGTGTACAGATGTGTGCTTTTCCCCAGCCCCTTGTTACCTGGTTCATAATTTCTGCAAACTGCGGGAGTTTACTCAGCTCCACAAGGTTCAGCCAGGTCATATCGAGGATCCAGCGGAAGGGCTTGGGAGGGCAGGCTTTCAGGTCCAGGGCCGCTCCACCTGGGGAAGGGCGGCGGTGGACCCAGGTCAGCTCGTGCTTCACTTTTAGGAATTTTTTGCAAGTCATGAAAATGAGATAACCATATCACAGAAAATGGGAAAATTGGAGAATAGTCATATTACAGAAAATGCGCGTATCTTTTTTTTAGTATATTTCCTTCAAGTCTTAGTGTTTTATTTACTGATTTATACCATCTTATAAAATACAGATGGTATAATTCCTTGTCATTTTCCCCTGAAAAGAACTGTTCTCAGTGACTGTGGCTGTTTGCTTTTTATTGCTTTTTTAACAATCTGAAATGTACAATTTTGATATCAATGAATAGGCTGATCTTTTCATGTGTGATTTTAAAAATCATATCTTAGTCATCACTCCTCCAGAACTTCCGTACTCAATACTGTTGGTTACCAGGTCAAAAAGATGGGAGATGGACAGATTGCTATAATAGAGCTGTGAGGCCTTAAGGGGGAAACAAATATTCACTCATTTATTCAACAAATATTTATTAAGTGTACCTGGCATATGCCGGGCACTGGGAATAAAGCAGAGGAAATAAGCAAGGCTCCCGCTCTTGTGGAACGTGAATTACAGCGTTCAGTTGTTTTGAATGAGCATACCCAATGTGGCCACCTTCCACCCAGACACTTGACTGTATTTACAATTTCAGGATCCCTCTGTTGTGTGTCTTTAGTAATGTTTTATCATAATAATTCCAGCTCTAGTTTAATTCAGATTATACAAAATAGTGATTCTGGAACTTTTAAATCCCATTATCCCCCTGAAGAACTAATGGAATCCCTCCACTTCATATGTCAATTTTTGGGCAAAAAGGGCCCGCACCCTCAGCACCTTCCTGAGATGGTGAATGAACTGAAGCACTCCTTCCACACACCCTTTGTTCCACCCACAGGGCCAGCGATTCGAGTGCCACCACACCTTTAGACAGTGAGACCTTCCTCACCACCTGCCCCAGGCGACCAGGCGAGGGAGAAAGCCACACTCCACCAGTTCTGCTAACGCCCAGTTTACTGGAGAAGCAACTACTGGAATCACCTGCAGACCTAAGGGATCTATTCTTGGAGGCAGAGACAAAGTCATCCTTTTCTTCTTGGTTGTTTCCAAAACAATCTGTTCACCATTAGCCTCAAAGGCATCAGCAGAGGACATTCAGGCTACAGTGGAGTTTCTGAACCTGTCGTGAACCTAAACTAACCCAAAACAATCACAGTCTATACCCCAAATATCCTGGCTCTGACACTCGGTAGCTGCATAAACTTGGGTAAAGAACTCAGTTTCTCTTTCCTCTTCTGTCACACATATATAATAACAGAATCTACCAGATTGGTTGCTGTGAAGATTAAATAAATTTTTGTATGTAGAAAGCTTAGAACAGTCTTAGTCCACAGTCAAAGCTATGCCATCATTAGCTGTGGTTTTGACATTAACTCTCTGCTTTGGAACTCAGGTCCAACCCAACCAGGAAGGTGTCCTTTGTCCTTGGTTTATGACAACAGAATGGCGGTCTCTTTGTAAAACAACGAGGCAGGGAAAACAGGTATATCAATTACTCTACAATGCAGGATTGCCCCTGGTATCTGCTTCATTTCCCACTGTTCTGACACTGTCCGTTGAAAGAGAATCAGAGGAACCTTCCAAATACTGTGGACAATCAATTGGAACTGAGGCAAAGGGGCAGTCCTTCCTGGGAAACCATTTCTGCGGTGATAAATAAGCTTCCTTCCTTCCCTTGTAAGCACTGAGTTCAAAATGATGAAAAATATCAGTGATCGAAGGGCCGAATTTGTTAACTTTGTGAAAAACATTAAAAACAAAGTCATACTATCTTTTAAAAAATAATTTGGTCAAAATTTAAGCCAGTTCAAAACTAATCCAAACTGTACAATAAGCCAGCTTTGGATTGTCATCGTTGTTGTTTTTTAAAAAAACTACCTCTTTTACTGCTGAGTTGATTGTACTTCTGTCAATCAACCTATCACACGATCCCAAATTAATCTTCCTAAAGCACTGGTCTGCTCATGCTACTTCCTGCTCATAAAGCATTCGATGGCTCCCTATTGCCCACTAAATTAAATCCAAACGGCTCTCACTGGCTCTCCCGGCCCTGTACAATCTGGTTCTCTGACTCTCAATTTGATGAAATGAAGTCACAGATGTGTTCTCACCACAACCCATATGTGCAGCCTTCTTTATTTTTCTGTGTCAAATCTAAATCTCCTCACGAATTCCTTCCCCCCATGTTGCTATGCTTCTCAGCCTCCTCTGATTTACATACTTGGTCTCACAGAATCCCATCCCTTTCAGGTAAGAGGCCTTGTTTGCTGGGTTTGTTGGGCAGGGAGAGGTGAGGGGGGCAGGTACTGTGTCTTGATAAGGAGGGTGCCTCAGATCTACACATACCCTCTAATCTCTACGTGTCTTGGTGCCGGGCTGGGATCCTGTACTGTCTCCTCTGAGCATGTCCTGTCTGACCTGTAGGCACACAGGGCTGTTATCCAGAGACTGGTCCTGTCTCCAAGTGAAGGACCCCTGCTCTGCAGCTTCTTGGCTTATAGCCCAGGCCTCCGGTGTGTACCAGCCCCCTCACATTTCTATGTCCACACTGCTGCCTGCGAAACCTCACATCTGTCCATCAGCCACTCTCTCCACCAACACTGCAGAGCAGCTCCCATGCCGGGTGGGGCTCTGAGTAGAGCACAGGGCATCTTCTGCCTGGGTGTTTCTCGAGCAACCGCCTCCACCCACCTCCTTCTTCCTCTGACTCCTGTGTCCTTCCATGACCCCTTGTGGACCAGGGGCCAGGTTTCCCACTTCTTTCTCTGTCATTCCTGTCTCCTGCCCAGGGGTCATACTAGCAGGTGGGACTCAGGAAGCAAAGCCAGCTCACCAATGAGGAAAAATCCACAAGTACACTTGCCATCCCACTGGTGTCCCGCAGACAGGAGGCCTTCCTAAGTTGTGAGGCCCATTTCGCTCCCACTGCTTCCTACAGCCCCACACGTTTCAGTGTCCCTCCTCCCCCTTGCCCAGTGCCCCAAGCACTGAGGCTGCAGCCCCAAGTCCAAGTGAGAGCTTCTAGGTGACTGAAGTGAGTCCAAGCAGCTTTCTAGGTTTGGTAAATTCAGGCTCGTTTTATTTAAATGTCACAGAGACCACCCATACTTCTGGACCCTCCTCTACAGAGCCTGCCCTGACTCTCCAGGTGACACTTATCCTTCCCCCAGGGCCCCACTGCCCCCTCTATGTGAGGAACCAGTGATCACTCCCTAAGATCACACTGCTAGTCAGTGGCTGAGTCGGGTTCATCTCCCTGGTTCCCAGTCCTGGCAAAGCCTTACTGCACCACACTGTTAACACCTACATACAACTGCAGACACCAGCTTCTCCAGGTGTACTAGACCTGAGAAAAATATGAGCCAAGTGACATATCCCAACTTCCTTTGTGAGAGCAAAAACATTAAGGGCAGGTGCGAGGAGTGGCAGGCCAACAGTGAGGAGCCATGAATGGTGTCTGAGTGAGGACAGACACAAGCAGGAGAATTTCCAAAGCTCTCCCTTGTGAGGAACAGACAGGGCGAGAGTGGAAGCAGAGGCCCTGTGGGAGACTGCGGCCTGAACAGGGGCAGCGGGGATGGAAAGGGCTGGGCTCAGGAAATACTGCGGTGGCTGGAATGCCAGGGCTTAGCTGTTTACTGGAGTGGGGAATGAAGAGCAGCTAATGGAAAGTCAAAGAAGAAACTCCAGTGATTATGCAAAGCTGTTTACGATGCTTCTTAACCAGTAATCTAACCTGGATCTGAGGCAGAAATTAACTAAGGAATGAGAGTAGTAAGTCACAGGCTACTGCTTATTGTCAACTGGACGTGACGATGAAGTGTATCCTGTCCTCTCGCCTTGCAGTGTGAACTTGGAAATGCTCTGCATTTTCTTCAATATGACCTTGGCCTTGGTGTTATTCGATGCCCAACTTTGCCTGTCTGACTTCTAAGTGGTCTGCCCTGTCAGCTGGGTGTGTCAAATCCAAGACAGCTGTGTAGTCACCAGGGCTGTGGGAACAGTCAGTTCCCTTCTCCCCAACACATGGGACAGCTGCATTTCCCTGCTCTCTTTCAAGTTAGACCTGGCCACATGTCTTGCTTTGGCTAATAAAATATGACTGTGACATGTGTTACTTATGGGGTAACTTTTAAGAGCCAGCACACAATTTGCCACTCCCATCCCTCTGCCATAGTAATTACAGAAACAATTTGGATTCCCGGGTGACCATAGTAAGCACGTCGGAGAGAGGGTGGAGGAGATGTATGTCTCTGTGTGTTAAGCCATTGAAATTTGGGGGTTGTTCTCATGGCCACAAAACCAAGCCTGTACCTACTGAAACTAGGTTCCAAAATCACACTCATTGTGTGTGTGGAAATCTCTGCACAGACCAGAACCTCATTTCTGACCCCTCTCTTGGCTCTGCTCTGGTTCATTTTACTGCCATGACCCCTCACCTGTTTCTTCCTTTCCACCCCCCCATTGTCTTTACCCTACTCTGGGGAAGCCTTTCCTGGGGGGGGAGGTTATAATAGACTCCCCTGATCCTCTTTTCTCTAATCCTGCACATGTCTGCCAGAGTAATTTTCCTAAAGGACCACAGAAGGCTCCCGAAGGACCACATCACTACCTGCATGACACCTGTTTCTCACTAGATCGAGAAGACCCTTCCTAGGAATCCAGGCTCACCAATTTACATGCTCCACTCATCTCTTTCCTATGCTGTTCTGTCTCTACCTGTCCTTCAGCGGCCATTTCAAATGCCACTTTCTTTCTTTTGGGTGGGGGGTAGCTAGAAAATGATTTATTAAACTACATGCAAAGAGCAAAAAACATAAAGAAAAGATTGGAACATTTTCCCATGTATCCAGTAACCTGAAACATTCATGGCTTCCCCTGCAAAGGTGTATTTTCTAAGGAGCATTTTTTATCTCACCAAGCACATGTAATCTTTCCCTCCTTCTAGACTAACACTTTGTTTTTAGCTCTCTTACAACACTTAGGTTATTCTGCCTTGTTTTGCAGTTATTTTTAAAATTATTTTTATCCCCTTTATGAGACTGCCATTTCTCTTCAAACAATGTATGGTTTATCTTTGTATCCCAAACACTAGCATGCTGGGTTTGCATAGCATGTGCTTAATAAATACTTGTTTTACTGAACAGAATGAAAATACTTTTTGTCATACTTACAATTTAGCATGGAGATAAGCAATGAAATGGGATTAACTTCTACGAGGCACAAGTGCGCTTTTCCACCATCTTATAAATCATTACTCAACCTTGCTTAAGGAATTACTCTCCTGCCATAGAAAGCTCATCACCAGCAACACTCTTCCACCCTTTGGCATTCGGTCTTCTAATCACAAGCAACAATGACCAAACTTCATTTAATTACATAGCTAAAGTTAACACAGACCTGAAATAAGTTACCTTGAGTAACCAGAGCACAATGAATGGAAATCAGGAAAAAAGGGGTATAAATAAAGAGCTTCACTTTCCTTGGGACATAAATTGCTCTACCGTATTATAAAATTGAGTCCACAGCAGGCCAAAGAGCACATCAAAAGCAATATCCTTTACATACTCCCTCCATATTCCAAATCCTTCACCTTTAATGAGAGCCTGGAACTCTCGGTGCTTCACTGTTCCTCTCTGGAGGTCGATCTTCAAGGTCATGAGGAGTACAAAGAGGAATTTGTGGTTTTCGTACAGGCCTCTGACAGAGTATATAAAAACTTCATATGTCAGGTACTCGATAATATTTGTAATTCTCTTTTGAGGGAGTGGAGACTTCTCAGATCTGCAATACATTTTAAAAATTAAAGAAATAGGAATACAAACAAAAATTTTAAGTTACTGCTCTCGGGGGAAGGCAGCGGGCCCACCTGGCCATGGACTGGTCAAACAACTTCAAGAACTGAGCCAGGGAGGTCTGGTACATGATGTTGACCATGCTCATCTCTGTGATGAGAAAGTAGAGGATGCTCCCTCGGGTGGCTGCAGGCCGGAACTCCTCCTGAGCCAGGTTGATCTTGACCTCTGTTTCCGCGGCCACATGTAGCTTTTCACTCACTTCAGCCGCTGTCAGCTTGGTGGTTCGGAGGACACCAATGAGAGACTCATCATCTACCAAGGAACCTAATGACCAAACAGGAAGAATGTAGAAACCACAGACCACAGAGGGGGAAGCTGGAAGTGACACCTCCATCATCACGCTGATGGCCCCCTCAAATGTCACAAGCTTGTCTGCCCTGCTGGGCTCACAGTGGTGCTGACTCTCAACTGCTGCTTGAGTAGAACGGTTCTTCCAGTGGTGGAAGTGTCTTACCAGGAGAAAAATCCTAATTTTATTTTTAGTTTTACCCTTCATATTGTTTTTAATAGAAATAACACATCTATGACAGTAAATTCAATTTTAAGATACAGAAAGACGCAGGACATGCTGAGCTAATGGTCATGAGATCTGCAACAGCAGGGCTCTGGCCCAGCCCAGAGTTCAGGGTGGGGCCAGGGCTGCAGGAGGGCGTGAAGGTACTCTGATGGGCCTGCAAGGTCCACTGTGGAAGTCAAACTGCGATTAACCTCACAGGAAAGAGTTCTTGAGCGGCACACTCGTGGTGGGTCAGGAGAGGGGCCCTCAGCTCTTTGCTAGTATTTAGAATCCCCACAGGTATCTGAATGGTGGGAGGATGCACTACACCAAGAGACGGACGACTTCACTGGCACAAGCAGTGCAATTAAGGCAGAAAAAAGGACTTCTCTTTGAGGTCACCTAAAACGTTGTGGTAGAGACTGCTGTGAGAGTAATGCACAATGCTCTTCTGGGAGGTTAAGGCCTACAGTGCTGCTGGAAAGTAGTAGACTTCCGAGAAATGGTAGAATTCACATTGCAGTAAGCTGCCTAATAACCAGAACGCTATAGTATTTGCTGATTTTATTTTCTTGGGATAAAATATTTTTACATATTCAGAGAGAGCACATCCCCAAATCAGGGTTTGGTGCAATGATCTGACTGCCGAGAGGAGAACCTGCCCCTGACGTCTACATGAGAGGTCAAGTCAGATCAAGAGTCACTGGGCCTTGGGTGCCCAAGTGCCTCCACACAGATGACACACCTCATACCCACTGTGGTAACTGATTTCAACGCCAACTAAAAAGTCAATCTAAAACAATAGATGGAGCACATTAGTTTCCTTCGTGCAAGCAAATTAGCCTATTATGTGTTATCTGGCTCTATTGGGAGCCCTTCTTTTCTCAGGAGGGAGCAGTTATATCAAGAAAACTGTGTTATTCTCAAATGCTCAGACTCTATTTGCTAATTCAAAAATCAGATTCTCTGCTGTCCCTCTTTAATGTCTACATGGAAATTGCCTCACTTGTTTTTGCATTGATAACTCGACTATTTCCTAACATCTGTAATCATGGGTCCATTGAAAAGAAGGTACAAGAAATCCTTATTCAGAATTCATTATTTGATTACTTCTTGATAACACAATACCTTTGGTAGCACTTAATTTGTAGAGGAGGTTATCTTCAAGTTCTTTCATCTTCCGCTTATTAAAAGTCACATCCTCCATAAGTTTAACCCTCTCAGACTCTAGCTCCTGTTATTAAGAAATCCAAAACAACATCAGAATGTTACCAGTTACTATGGAAAATCCAATTTACTAGTGTTTATTGTAAATTTTTAAAAGCTTAACCCAAAGTGCCTTTTGAATGACAAGAAATTGCTACCTTTAGTCAAACCTATCTTTCTGTATTTTTGTTTCTCTGGACAGTTTTTTAAAAATATGCCCAGTAGCATTAAGTTTCCATAGCACTTACACTGGCACGCATAAGATTACCCTGCTTAAATAATTCTGCTCAATTATCCCCAGCTGTCTTTCCAGCTCTCAGTTTATTTAAATTAGTGTCCCATTCTTTTGGCCCTATTTCCATATTGCCTCGGGGAGAAATGTTAACCTTATTTGCCATCAGAAGTAATAGGAACAAAGAGGCATTAATTACTATCAAGAAATCATGAGGCAACCCAAGCCAAAACTGAGCTCTTCACTTGGGACCTGCCTATAGGAACTCCAGGTACCTGGTTTGGCATAGCCAGTTGCCAATACAAATCCATTTTCCATTATTTTGCACCTCCTTCTATCAGAGGGGCTAAATTGGATATTTGGGAGGTATTTTTTTCTACATAAATGATGTATTTTTTTAATTATATTTTGAAAAATTTCAAACTTTCAGAAAAGTTGCAAGACTAGTACAATGAACTCTCATAAACCCGTGACCTAGATTCACCAAATAACATTTTGCTTTATCACTCTTTTTCTATATATATTTATTATCATTATTGTCATTATCATTATTGCTGAACCATTTGCTGATGTCATGATCCTTTATCCCTAAAAACTTTATTAGCAAATCTAAGATCCAAGACATTCTCTTACACACCACAGAGCAATTTTCAAACTCAGGAAATTTAACATGGATATAATACTCTGACTAAATATACAGTAAACTGAAATAGTCTCAATAGCATTCTTTATAGCACTTTTTGAAAACCTTATAGAGAATCACACCTTGTACTTAGAACTGTGTTAGAAGGAGTTTTTAAACTACTTAGTTGAGCAAGTTTCTTGAAAAACTGCTTCAGAAATTCCACCACTTTCAGAAGGTCTCCTAAACCAATTCATCATTCGAAAGCCACAGCATAGCATCCATCTGTATATCTACTATGACATGCACTTCAATCTGTGTGCAGCTCATGTCCCTCCGACTAGAGTCCATACTTCTAAAGGGCAGGAACTTGCCCTGTTCATTCCTATATTCTTGACAGCACTTATCTCAAGGCTTTGCAGAGAATGGGCTCAACCCAACGAATATTTGTTAGATTGAAGCAAGCAGGATTTAGTTTATCAACTTTATTTTACACCTGGGGAAACTGAGCACCCAGGAATATCAACTCCAAATAGCGTCTCAATACCATGTGCACAGCTAGTTACTGGCAGAGAAAGGCCTAATACCCTTCTTCTTCAGCTCCAAGACCAGGGCACACGGTGCACAGGACCAGGACACATGGTGCACAGGACCGGGGCACACAGTGCACAGAACCACGGCACTATCAGGTGTGCAGCATTTGACAGGGTGGCGATGAAGATCATGGCTGTGTTTGCCAGGGAATAGCTAACGAATTGTTTTCATTAAAAGTCACCCCTGGGTGGCAGTATAGGAGCACGTGGACAAAATGAATACCGTTAGCTTCCTTTTCTGTATGATTTGGAAAAACAAGCACCACAGTACACTGGATGCTTGAGAGCTTTACAGCATGACCCGTAACGTTTATCTAGGAGGTCTGGCAGGATGGAAAGCCTGTGTGCTCTCGTCAGTTAAGACCCTATTCTCTCCGGCCTCCATTTGCTCACCTGTAAAATGGGGTGTAAGAGCAAGATTACTAGGAGGATTAAACATTATGGTCAGGATCACCTCCTGTAGATTAAGTGTGCATTTTGTTTTCTCCGGCAAGGCTGGTGTGAACATCTTAGCACCTTTCTTGAAGAGGAAGCTAAGGCCTAGAAGAATGGGTGTGGGTGCTCAGGGGACCTGGAGTGTAGCCTACCTTAGACAGTGGAGTGGCCCGCCTTACAGAAGTTAGTGCAGCCTGCATGGGGGATCTGACCAGTGAGGAGTCATCCCGGACCACAAAAGAAGGACTAGTTTTCAATAGTGACATCATGAGGCCCCAAGAGGTGATGGAGACAATGAACTGAGGGGCCCATGCTCTCTGTGCCTGGCTGTGCAAGTGGAATGGATTCTCTTCTGGATTGCATAAAGCCTGGGTTGTTTTTGTTATCTAGGATTAAACAGCTAATGAGTGTGGAAGCTGGGGGGACTATGCCTTTCACTGCACCAGGCTGGCCACCATTCCAGGTTGCACCAGGTGAACCACTTCTATGTACCAGGTGAGATTTCCCTATTTGTTTACTGTTTATTTCTTTGGTGTCAGTATCATCCCTCCTTCCATTTTTGAATGTCTTTCCTCTGTGTTTGTGTCCATCTATTTGGATCTCTTGCCTTTCCTCCGTTCCTTGTCGAGTCTTCTCCTGCCATTCTTTTTCTCACCCTCCCATTTTATGCCTCTCTGGTCATACTATTTTGAGCCTTGCCTTTTCCCTGAACCCTTAAGGCTAATTATAGTTAAGCAAATACAAACTTTCTTCGATTTTATGCAAATATATTTTATATGTGCAAATATATAAAATTACAGTTTATGTATAACACTTAATATTTTAAGATTTATCCTAACAATTAGTTTAATCTGTACCAATCTCTTAGAACTACCCAGTCTTAAGTTGTTCTTTGTTTTATTAGAACCCTCAATTATACTTAAGTTCCCTGCTTTAGTGCAAATTTCACTTAATTAAAAATATGGCTCCCTATACCATTAGCTTATTAGGTTGTAGTAGTTAAAACTACTACAGTGGTAATAACACTCATTCAGAGCATTTTTTCTGCAGGATCGCTATTCTATTGAATTTTTCAGGAATACCCATGGCCATCCATCCAAAGGACTATAGAGATGAAAGTCAACATTTCCAAAGGTCTAAAGACAGGTGTAGGCAGTGGAAATGGGGGTATGTGTGTGTTTGAAGATGGAGGAGGAGAGGTGAGTTAGTTACATGATTTCTTGACAGGACTTGAGACTAAAAAACGAATATTTATGTTAAAAAGGTAAATAGTATTTACTTAATATTTTTCTTGTCCATATACTTAACATATTTCCCAATATAGTTTAAACATTTAATATCGTTTAAGTCAAAGTTCTTTACCTTGAGAGATTTATTACCTGTTTCTCTGTTAGAATTACTCTCCTTAGTAACTGATTCTCAAGTCCTTTCATGGTAACAGTGAAATCAATGACTGATGTTTTAGCATTGATCTCGGGGGTAAAGGCAGGGTTTGGTAATTTTGTAGTAATATAAAGTTTAAATGAATCCATGATATCACATTCCTTATCACCGACTTTCACCTACATCAATGCAAATATAAAGTTTTAAAAAGCTTAAAGGATAAGACAAGGAGTATGGGTTCAATTTAGGAGATAATTTGCCAAAGGTCAGTGCTATGAAAATTAAATTGCAAAGGAAAGTTGTAAAATTTTAATCACTGATCTTAGATTTGCGGTCCTGCTTGAAAATGTTTTTAGCCATGACACCAAGCAAATTAAATGAAAAATTTATCCAAAACAAATGCTGAGCAAAAGAAAACTCAAAAATTTGACTGTTTTTTTCACTTGAGAAAATTGTTTCCTACTATGGAAATGTGTCGTGTTTATGGAAAGTATCATTCTTTTTCCATTTCACAGTCATATCTGAAGCATATTTAACAACAGAAAGGGCTAACAAACTTTCAAAGAAAAAAATGCCAACATATTTTTCCAGAAACACGAGGTTTATATTAAACACTACAATCTGCAGTATATTGAAAAACAACAGGTGGAAATTATAACATTTTTAAATGACTTAAATTTTAATTAATCTGAATCCCACATGTGGTTGAAACCACATCCTAGAGGTTCTACCACCTTCTCAGGCAGCAGGCTTCACACTGTGGGCAGGAATCGGGGGTCTTTCAAAGAACCTTCAGGAATGATGTGTCTGCAGCCTCCTTTGGCATATTAAACATGCATATAAAAGAATTCACATTATGAAGAATTTTTTTTCTAAATAAATCTCTTTGTTTAATGAGAAAAATTTGCATTCTTTATTTATTCACTGATATTCATAAAATTAAGTTGTCCAAAGCAAAAAAAGTCAACCAGAAATACTCCTATTCATCAAAAAATAAAAAGCCAAGGAAGCCTCAAGGAAGAGAATGACACCAATGAGAGAGAAACACTTAGACTGAAAACAACTATAATCAACAATCAGGAATGCAGTTCCATAGCTTCCAGCAAAGTCCATGAATTTAGACTGAAAGTTAATAAACAGAGAGATGAACAAATCAATGTCCATAAACTTTATGAAGATGCCATTTTCTCCAGTGAAATACAGGTTTTATTGTATAGATGTGTATGTGTGTGTGTGTGTGTGTGTGTGTATGGCTTGCAACACCAATTTTCTTGGAGTTGCTAAAATATGTATATTTTGTGTATAACACTAATATTTTATTATTATGACCAGACGATATCTTTCCTTAATATATTATTTAGTTTCTGTGAAATGGCTACTCTTACCAAGACACTGCCCTACCATTGTACTTTTTATATACTACATATTTTGAAAGGAAACACTGACTAGAAGTTTGGAAATAATTTTTTCCAGGGCACCAAATACCTGAAAGAAACTGCTTTTACTGCTCTGCTCGAAAAGATAAGTAGATGTCACCATCATTCTTTTCTTTTTTTTCTTTTCCTTTTTTATTTTTTTACGGAGCTCACCTTGAAAGTGGTGCCTGATTTAATGAAATTCTTCTCTAACACATTATCCAGGGCTGGGTCCAGCTCTTCACGAATGTCCTCGATGAGCAGGGGTCGGCCCAAGGAAAGGCTGTCCTCCAAGTGTGTGCGGAAATATTTATGGTTCAGAGAGGTCACCTAAAAATAAGGAATTCGTTACTATATAAATGTCACAAAGAGTGTACCTCGTCCTCAGTGGAAACCAAGACTTGACTAAGAATTCTGAGGGCTATATGGGAAGCCTTGTTTATAAAAATAAAAGTAGCAAACATAAGTTAATTTTCAAAACTCGGTGGGTCCTGACCTGCGGAAGCCCAGGATGTGTAACAGGCTCTCTCTGATGCATGGAACAGAACAAAGGACAGTCCTTAGATCAGCCCCAGAGCTCTGCTCCTACAGCTGGGAGAGCAGTGACCAAGATGAGCCCTCTCAAACTCACATAGCTATCGTCACTCAGAGAGAGCACAGTAACTTGCATATCTGTAATAGTCATTTACCTTCTCAGGACTCCTATGGGATGAATAGGTGATTTTTTAAAAATAAGCATGAGCTTATCAGAAATTATATGGGTCAAACCAGGGGTCCATCCATGTATTCTAACAGTGGCACAGTGGAGGGATAGGATAGCTACTCGCCTTAAAACCAACCTAAAAGATTATACATTCGCTCTTACATTCCTGTAAAATATAAAGAATATTTTTAGAAAATTTAAGAAAAAAATTTTAATTAGAACTCTGAGTGCCTGGCAGACTCCCCCATTTGTAGACCAATGTTTATTAGTTAGAATAGACACACCGGGCTGGTTGATCTTTGCATGAGCCAATTGGCTTTGAACTCTTCTCCTATGACCCTTCCCTTGGCCTAAGTGTGAGGATTTCCAAAGGTTCAGTCCTCAACCCTCTTACCTCCTTACAGTCTACCCTCTGAGTTCAACCACTGCCTTTATGCTGCTGTGAGCGCTCCTCTAAAGAAACGAGAAAGGCCCGCCAAGACAGCAACTGATAGGAGGGTGGAATTAAAAATTACTCTCTCCCCAGCCGGGCGTGGCTCAGTGGTTGAGCATCGACCTAGGATCCAGGGGATCATGGTTCGATTCCCGGTCAGGGCACATGCCCGGGTTGCGGGCTCAATTCCCAGCAGGGGGCTTGCAGGAGGCAGTCGATCAATGACTCTCATCATTGATGTTTCTCTCTCTCTCTCTCCCTTCCTCTCTCTGAAATCAACAAAGATATGTTTTTAAAAAACAAAACAAACTACTCTCTCTCACTTGCTGTGAAAATAGGAGGTGGAATTGAAAAATAAGTCTACCTTTGTCCTGTTTGGATTAAAAAGGAAATAATTAAAAAAAAAAAAAAATCTTGCACATGAATTTTTCCCCCTGGATGGAGAGCATTTTTTATACAAATGCTGGGCTATGAAAGGCCTTACTATGAGTTGATGAATGAATCTAAACAAAGAGCTTTTACTAGCTTATTAAACAAGATGAAACAAGGTCCCAACAAGACTAAACGTAATTGTCCTGCTCTGTTTCCCAAGGAGTGAATTCTCTTTTTGTGATTTCCTTCCCAAGCGTGATGGTTAATTTTGTGTGTCGACCTGACTGGACTAAGGGGTGCTCTGCTAGCTGGCAAACATTATTTCAGTGTGCATCTGTGAGGGTTTTTCCAGAAGAGATTAGCATTTGTAGAATTAGCAGACTGAGTAAAGAAGATCACCCTCACCAATTCGGGTGGGCATCACAGATCTGTTGAGAAGGTGGTGGAGGAAGGGTGAATTTGCTCTTGCTTGAGTTGGGACATCTATCTTTTGCCCTTGGACATCAGCTTCTGATTCTGGGCCTTCAGACTCAGACTGGGACTTATACATTGGCTCCCATGGTTCTCAGGCCTCCGGGGATTGATCTAGAACTACACGACCAGCTTTCCTGGACCTCCAGCTTGCAGATAGTGGGACTTCTCAGCCTCCATAATCCCAATCTCACATAAAAAATCTCTTTCCATATATCTATAAATAGTTATTCTATTATTTTTGTTTCTCTGAAGAACCCTAATACCCCGTTAAGAAATAATAATTTTCAAATTAACTTATTTAAGATTACCTTTTCCCATATTCAGTATCTTTTATAAACTTGAAATCCTATCTTAGAGTTGTAATTTCAGGTTTAGTTCCCTTGATTTTTCCTGTGCAGAAACACGATGTGGTAGCCACCACTGGAGCCTGCACAGGCCCTGAGGTGCTGGCTCTTTATGAGGTGAGTACCTTCTCTTTCTGGAAGCCTGAACTGTAGGTCCTGGAGCAGGCACTGAAGGTGGCCTCGGCAAAGTTGCCAAGATAGTGTGCAGCCCTGGACATTTAACATTTATAAAGTGCTTCAATTTTCATTTTGTTTTCCTTCTCAAGTCGAGAAATACTCATTTTGTTTTCATTTATGTGTTTGTTCATGTGCTGATCCATATATTCAGAAAAATCATATCTCCTGAGTAAGGAGAATATATGTCAATCTGCTATATTCCAGCAGTAGATCGTTTTTAAAATACAAAAGTGTCTCCAGCATGTCTGTTGCTTCTCCAAGAGGGCTCCTGGGTCTGAACTGCATCAGGAGGGACGTTACTGAAGGTGATCAAGGAATTTAATGCCAAAATAGAGAAAAAACTATGATTAGGAAAAATAAAAAAGATGAGCAGGGAGATCAAGAGCCAGGGGAGGCAAGAGAACTGGGACAAGGACAAGTCACAGTTGAGCTGGGTCCAGACAACTGACTTCGGGAGCAAGAGTGCACTCCTCAGAAGCCACCTGCATTTCCCTGAGCTCTCCCTGCAATTACACTCTGGTCCTCCCTTGGATTTCTCTGGTTGTCTACGCAAACAGACTGATGCGCTGTGTTCTGGAGTATTCACAAGGTGGGAGTATTTCAGAAGTGCCCCCGAGCACTAGGCAGTGTCTGTCTATCTGCTGGCTAACCCTGACCACTGATTGCAGAAGGAGATCTTTCAATATTTCACCATTAAATATGGTGTGTGTTGTAGGCTTTCATCAATGCTCTCCATAGGATATCCTGTTCTTAGTTTTCTGGCAGCTCTATCATGAATGGGTGTTGAATTTACCAAGCACTTTTCCTGCATTTATCAAGATGACCACGTCATTCTGTTATTGTTTCCTGTAACAATGACATACTTTGATGCATTCCTTTAAATCCAATAAACGTCAGAATTTCTATTCTATTTAAAGGACTGTGCAGAAAATATAAAGATGGGGTAAAACCATAAACCTGACCAGCAATAAGTTTATGGTACAGTAGAGATAAAAGAAAAACGTGCGAAGAACAATTCAAGACAGACTTTAAATCCACAGCAGAAATGCAAATAAGGCACTGTGAGCAGTCAGAACAGGCCATCTTAAGCTGAGGACACAGAAAAGCCTTGACGAAGGTAGTACTGAATGTGGACTTTGAAGACTATTTCAGATTTTTGTCTGGGGTGTAAGTGAAGCGGGCAGGAGGGTGGAGAAAGACATTCTCATTAGAAATAGCGCAAGCAAAAATATGGGCCCAGGAGGCTTAGAACAGTGTCTAGGAAACAATGGATAGTCCACATTGGTAGCTGACTTAAAATATCAATGGTAACGAGATCCTCCAGGGAGTCAGGAATGTTGGAATCCTGCCTTTTGTCCACCCCAAACTTAAAATTAACACCTTATTAGACTCCAACTCCAATACTGGACTCTAGTATGCATTGTAGTACCAAGTGTCTGAGCTAGGTGATACAAGTGGCCTAACTCACAGGTTCTTTTACTGCTTTACTGTAAACTCAGACTCAAGGCCCAGGATGGAAGCCACATCCAATACTGGCAAAGCAGCAGAGCCAGAGAAATGGCTCTAGAGCTGGAGACAGTGATATCAACAGAGAGCACAAGAGAGAGAAAATGTCAAAGCCTTTGCCCCAAGTCCCTGCTACAAAACTCAAGGGTGTAAATTAGCAAACAATTACAGAGATGATGACTTTATGACTGGCAGATTCTATGGAAATTCTGGGAAAATTCCATGATTTCAAGATTACCTTCCCCTGCACCAAGCGGTACATACCTGCAGGTCATTTTCTTTCTCCTTTGATTTAATCCATGTTTTGCCTTGGGTTTGTGGATCTATGAGGAGTGGGTATCTGGTGGCCTTCGTCACAATAATGCCATTCTGAATTGAGAGGTCGTCTCCTGGCAGTCCCTGCAGTCCCCACTCGCCAATCTGAGTAACAGGAAATGGGTATGGCATTTAAAGGAAAACAGGAATGCTTTCATTAGTAATTAAAAGTACCATAATATAAAAGAATTTAAAATTTGTAAATAAAAATATATTTTTCCATTGAGAGTATGCAACAGGTACCTAGAAATAAATCCAAACTTGTAAGTGTGAACTAAGTAATATTAAATTTTAAAAAACTATATCATCTAATAAATCCTTTCTCTAATAACACAAGACTAGGTTTAGTACTGTACGTTGTATTTTCATGCTTATGAGGAAATTGTTAAACTGACTGCATGAAGCATGGTTGCTGAAACTTCAGAGAACAGAGGGGCTTTAAATCTGGTGAAGCTGGCTTTGAGAGGGGATCCAGATGGGCTGGAGTAGGCAGAGGCAGAGCAGATAGGCCATAGATGTCAGAGAAGATAAGCCCTGGAAAGCCTCTGCAACTTCCCTTCCTGCCCTTCCCTTCTGCTTTCACGGGGGAGGGGACTGCATAGCTCGAGGCAGAGGAGTTAGGGGAGATGAGATGTTACATTGACAGGATGCTCATCGATGACATTTAAAATACATATTTCCTTTCCAAAATAAGAGGAAATTGCCAGTCTGCCTCCACAGGTCAATAAAATCACCAAGATCCAATGAACCAACCTGCCTCCACCTTTGTTAAATTATCCCACACTTTCAAAGGCCATAATTAATAAAGAATATCCTGGCCCACTTAGCCTCATCAGTGACCCACTGTATCTTCAATACATGATCTAGTCCCTGTCAGGACCAGTTTAACATTGTTTGAATTAGAAAGATTAATTTTTAACTTTTAAATAGAGATAACATGAAATTAATAGCATGGCGTCTCTAAGGCAACCAGGGAGCATATTCACAAATCAGAAAAGCAGCTCATGAATACAAATGGCCTGGAAAGCACTTGCTGCCACAGGAGCTCTGCAAGAGATACTGAAAATTGACAGAGGCATCAAATTCCCGAAGAGGAAGGTTAGCAAGGTAGGCCACACTATTCCTCAGTAACAGACATGCTGCTCGGTACCTCTGTTGGACACTAATAAAGGTTTGCTAATGACCAAAAGAAGGTTAATAACAGTACTTAGGGCCTAGCTAATGTCTACATTGGCCTAAAATGTTTGAAAGAGAGTGTGGCTTAACAGTGTGATAGGCAGTTAGACAGACATGAGCGGAGCAAGGATGATGGGCCAGGTACAGAAGGTCATCAGGGTGGAAAGCTCCAGGTGCATAACAAAGGACAATTGTAGGGTGGGACCTCACCCCTAGGATGACCCTTCCTCCCCTAGCATATCATTGGTCATGTGGTTTGGGCCCCCTGACCTTTCCTCCCTAGAGATAATATCTAGGCCTCAGTTGTATTTCAGCTCAAGGCTCAGAAAAGCAACAAAACCAAACACAGCTGACCTCAGGACCAGCTGCACTGGATAATGACCCCCCTGCCCTGGTACCAACCAATCAGTCAGTGGAGACCCCCAACCCTGAAAGGACACACATAGAAAACTGGCTGAATATTCTATTAAGATCTTCCCCTGGGACTGCCCCTAAGATCTCCACGTTTAAAACCATTAGGGTGGAGGACCCAGCACTCTCGCTCCTGGGAGCTCACCTTAATGCCATTCTCTCTCCTCTTCCTTTCCCCATACCTTCCCCCCCCCCCCGCCCCCCACATTAGCATTACCATTAGCTCTCTCACTCCCAAGCTCCAAGGGCCCTTCCTTTACCTCTATAACTTGTTTCCTAAGCTCATTTCTTCTAGGAATTACTTCTTCCACCTCTGTAATTTTACCAAATAAATGTTCTCTTATAGTTTGGGTCTTGGCTCTGAATTCTTTCCTAGCCAGAACCTAAGTACCGAAGTTGCTGAACCCAAGTCCAGTCTGACACCACCGGACTAACACCCAGTGCCATTCCAGGCACCTACAACAATAGGACTCGTGTAAGTACTGAAGGGTTGTAAGAAGAGCTCAGTGTCAGCCAGTCTGTAACTCACTAATGATCTTTTTGTTCATAGCAGAGCAATTGGTACTCATCTGAAAGCAGGATTTCTTAAAATGCAAAGGAACTTTTATACAACAAAGGAAACTCATTTTTGGAGCTCTTAAACATTTTCAAACAATCTTTTCAATTAAATGAAAAAACAAACAAATGAGATGTACCTTGATTTCTTAGTAAGAAATAAAATGAGACTTAAATTCAAATAATATTATGAGAAAAGTAACACTTACTGTTGGAGGATCCACCAACATTGAAATAAGATTCAGGTTTTCTGTGAAAGGAATTTTCCGTGATCTCAGCTCCAATTCCCATTGTTCTTTAAGCAAATAGTTCCTAAATATCTGATTGAAAGGACCAAGGTAGGAAAGGAATCCGGTGCACATCAGAATATCACCCACAAGCCTGTTAAGGGGAAAATACAGTCACCTACCACAGTGTACGCTCTCCCATGAAGGAGTTTGAAAGGGCACAGTGCAGTTTTGTTTTGTTACTGGGTGAAACCCTTCTTTGCTCCCTGCACTTGGAAGCCATAGGTGGAGACACCATGTGTAAAGCAGTAGTGGCCATGCGTGGAGAAGTTCAGGGAGCAAGACAGGAGGCTTTACCTGGAGCCCACAGGCCCAGGGCCTTGCCTCCCAGAGGAGGGAAGTATCCTGCTCCTATCCCCTGGCTGGGCCTGTTCAGAATCAGTCTTGAGTCAACTATTTTTCCTTTCTCATCCTCCTCTAAGCTTTCTGAGCACACCGATGGCAAAGATTAGACAAATGGAGCAAGCCTATAGATTGTTCTGGCACATCCAAACCATACCAGCAGCACTCTCGTACTGAAAACCCACAGTGCTGAACCAAAACTGAGATCAAAGGCATTTCACAAGCTTTTCTTCCCTCTCAGTTTTCCTGAGAGTGCGTAACTTTAGCTGTAAGCAGTTTCCTAGGTGGTGGGAATCAGAGGTGGGTATCTGGAAACGCAGGGGAAGAGCTCTTCACGGGACGATGGATTCTATGTTCTCTAATGTCACAAAGAGGTGGCGTTTGGGGTGGTGACTAAGGAGAGCGAGTATAGCAAAGACCAAAATTTATACCTATTAATCTGAGCTCTGAACTCTTTACTTTGCTGAGTCCATCGGATTTTCTCTCCACTCAGTCCATCGATGAGCGTGGAAGCTGCCTGCATCTTTTTCCGGCACATGTCAGCATCATTGAGCAGATCCTACGTTCATAAAGGAAGGTCTCAAAGCACTTTTTAAATTGCTTATTAAATATCTATTATATTCACACATAAAAATACATGGAGCAATTTCTTAATGTGCAAAATAAACATAACCTAAAAATGCAGTGTAAGTGAAACTTTACATATTAAATTCTGGTACTTTATTCAGTATAGAGTTATTTTACATTACAAAATTTCAAGAGAAGCAATTTTGTAAGATAGAATCCAAATCACATAAATTAAAATAGTATTTCTATTAAATATTTTCAAAATAGAATCAAATCAATAAAATATACCATTTTAAGTCTTGGATTTAATAATAATTCTGAGTTCTTTGCAGTTTACCAAGATTTTTCCCCCAGAAAAATTCTACACATTTGTGTGCTGCAGGTAGCTTGCATCAGCTCACAAGAGCCAATTGTTAGTTTCAAGAAATGTGCGTGCTGGTATTAAACAACCATTATTAAAAATTAAATTATATAAACTTATAATTAAACAAATTATATTAAAAGAAAAGGTAATGCATAACCACAACCCCTCACCTCCTCATTACTTACTCCGTTTAGTGTTACCCGAGTGAGTTTATTAAGTCCACTGTGCCAGCACGGTGGAAATCACAGATGATAGGGTGCTGCTTCTGCACAAGTTTTCCCAAATCTGGGTTCAGTGTCGTTACACTGACAGCTTAAAACTGGCAGTGATGGGAGTACCTAGACCCCAGAAATCAGTAAACCCTGCAACCAGGGCTTTCTTCTTCCCCTGGCCCCTGCCCTCACAAGCCAACTGTTGAACCCTTACCAGACTATCACTGCTTACCTCCTACCTCAGAGGTCTGATTAGGATGCCCATTTGATGGACAATTGAGGTCAGCTGAAGCGTGACAGCACAATTAATAAGTGCATGAGCTGGACCTGAAACCCAGTTTTCTAACTCCAAAGTCAGTACTTTGGGTGTGACGTCACAGCTTCCTCTTTTAGAAAATGATGATTAAAAAACGAATTTGAAGTGTTAAAGATCCAAAATAAGTAATGTTGCTAGTGAGTAGGGGCCTTCAGGTAAATTTCTTTTGTCATAAACATTTACCTAATTTGTAAATACCACACACATTGGGTAACATTTCAGTACGTCGTTTCAGTAACTTTGGGTGTTTCATCTCACCATTTTTTCATTCATAGCTGCATCAAATTTTGCTTGTACTTTATCCAGCTCGGCTTGTTTATCATCAAGCAGTGCCTGTGCCTTCCCCAGCTCAGCATTGGCAACTGCTAAACGGCCCTCCTGCTTGGCCAGGTTAGCCTTAGAGGGAAGAGGAGGAGATTAGTGTGAGCTGTACTAGCACTGCAACACATTGGTGACTTTCATCGGTAACAACACATCACACGATTTTGCCCCAGATCGTTTGGAGGTCACTCGTTTCAGTGTTTTCACCTGTTTCAGTGTTTTCAGCTGGGAAAGTAGAGGATCTTGAAGAGACTTCATTAAAGTTCTTTTTCTTTTAATCATTAATGTTACTCTGGAAAATGCAGCAATGTATAGGAAGGGGAACAAAAATTACCTGTGATTTTACCCACTGATAGTCTGAGTGTTGTGTTAAGAAGTTGATAACTGGCATTTTGATTTTTTTCCACCTAATGTAGTATAATCATTTTCCCCATCCTTAAAACCTTTCCATGAACATCAGTCATATGGCTGCACAGTATCCTGCAATTTGGATGTATCATCATTTACATAACATTTTCTGTACTTTTAGGCATTTCTTTTTTCATTTTTAATTATTATAAATAATGCTGTGATAAGTACTATTGGGTATGTAAACATTCTGGATGGTTTCCTTTGTATAGATTCTTTGAAGTGAAATCACTGCAGTTTTTCATCTTTTTCTAAGTCCTACAACATGTTAATTATATTTTCTTGTAAATATAAAGTAATTAATCAGCAGACTAAGACAGCCCCAGAGCCTCTGGTATAGAGCTTTTTTGAAAACTTTCTCACTTTCTTCCTCAGTATTTCATTTATTTGAATTTAGCCTTTGTCCCTAGGAATTTTCTTTTCATTTAGATTTTCTAATGTATTTGCATATAACTGTGTAAAATTTGCCTTTTAATTATTTAAATCTACACATGTGTGGTTATATGGATTTATCTTTCCATTCTCATTTGTTCTTCTATATTTTCCTCTTGATTAGATTTTTAAGAACACATCTCATATTTTGTTTTTGCACCAGTTCTTAGGTTTACTTATTAATTCTACTTTTCTATTTTCTAATTTTTAATGTTATTTTTATTAGCTCTATTCCACTTTCCTCAAATTTTGTGTATATGTGTGCTTATAAGTGAGTGTGTACTGGATTTAGTTTCTTTAATTAATTTAAGGACAAAGAATGTATCATTTTACCACCTCAAAAAAGCTTTGGTAACCAGCTTTTTATCATTTTCTAAATAAAAGTGACTCACTTTTTAAAAATGTAAACTTTCTAATTTTATTACTTATTATCAAGGAACGAGGCCTCAGCAATTTTTGCTTCTGGGAATGAAATCAAGGTCTTCTTTTAGCATTGAACATGGTCAATTTTTGTAAATGTTTCTTGGACAATAGAAATGATTTCATATTCTGTTTATATTTTTAAAAGTTCTGTTAGCAATTCAAACTTAAAAATGATATAGTGTAAAATCTCTACATAATTATTAATTTACACCTACTCAGGATTGGCTACATAAATGGCAGGGCCCAGTGCCAAATGGAAATGTGGGTCCCTTGTTCTCGTATTAATAACATCAAGAGGGTGACAGTAGAGCACTGAGCCAAGCACGAGCCCTTCACATGGGACCCTGTGTGCACAGGTGGCACAGCCAGAAAGCCAGCCCGAGGCCCACCAGTTCTGGGGTAGGCTGATATTGTGCACCAGTCTCAGCCAGTCTCAAATTACAATATTATTTTTATTAATCTCCACTTAAAATAGTAATAGACTTTAAAACAAAAAATATTAATAGATTTTGCTTTATGTAACTTAATACTATTTTATTTATAGCATAAGACATTCATACAATTAAGTCTCACCATGGACTTAATTGTTAGGAATAAAAATTTTATCAATAAAAAATAACGGCTCTTTTAAGTCCTTTTCTCTTGAATTCTAACATTTATAGCAACATTTCTCACTTGGTGTCCTTTTGTTTGGATGTGCTTGCTGTATATTCTCATTTCCCTTTAAAACTTTCCTATTTTTAATTTATTTTCTATTTGTCTCAAAGCACAGAGTTTAAAGAGGCAATCACTTCTATAGGACCTATTATGAGAACCAGTAACCCCTTGCCCATCTCCTGACCATTTTTCATTCCACAGAGTAACCACTTCCAACTTTTTTAGCTTGAGGGGGCTGGGATGGGCAGCGGGGGTTGTGTTTGTCTGGGTGGTATATTTTATGACTCCCTTGCACCACTCTGGAAAATGTCTTTCTGTTCCTTCAGATATGAAGGACAGTCTGGCCCAGTAGAGATGTGTGTGTGTTGTGTCTACCCCTCGATTACCCCTCAATACTGAAATTGCATCCTTGAGAATGTCTATTTGTTCCCTCATACACGAAGGGCAGCTTGGCCTGACACTGAGTTCCTGGGCACTGCAATCTCCTCCTTAATGCTCTGCATGTGTTTTTCATCGTTGTCTAGTATTTAGGGCTATGGGAAGTCTGCGACATCCTGAATTCTCTTCTTTTGTAATCAATCTTTTAAATTTTGTTTTATTGTTTCTTATATGCATAAAAGTTCCCCTTTCTGTCTTTGAAATTTAAAACATTTCTATCTGTTGAGACTAATTTTTATAAATTTTGTTTGGACTATAACAACCAAATTCAGTCTCCAAACCTCATTTCCAAACTTTAAAGAAATGGCAAGTTTTCTGTTATGACAGCTTGGTTATTATTCCTGATAAATTCATTCCCTGTTCAAGTTAACAAGTTGGTTTCAGCTCCTTGTCTGAGATGCCCAAGGCACATAACAGATGTAAAAGGAATGAGAAATGTGAGGGAACATAGAGAAAGAAAGAAAAATTTGCTACCAGGGACATCTAGCTTTATTAGTAAAAATTATGCTTTGTCTTTTAATAGCAGTAATACTAATGCTTGACTTTATGAAGCATTGATTTACTGGGAAATGGAGGGAAACTCACCTTCAGAGGCAACACTTCCTTATTGATGCCATAAAATGTTACCATAGCAAGTGTCCATGACAGCAGACCAGCCACATTCCCACAGACTTTTTTTGCACTTTCAAAAGTGTAATCATCCATATTAAAATACGGCTGCAGAAACTCAACAGTCTCTTCATTAATAGTGTCCTTGGGGAACTGCTGAAGGCTCCACAGGAATCCCGCGGCACTCATCAACTGAAAAACAGGACTCAGCCTGCAAGTTCTGGGAGAGAGATATACTTCCTCCCTGAGCTGATGTGTGCTTCTAAATAAGTAACAGTTGATTTGCTCTAAACATACAAATCATGACTATGACAGTAGTCAACCTAAATCTGTAAATTGCAAACTGCCTTCTCATTTCCCTGGTAAAAGAGTAAAAAATAAAAGTTACCTGCATTTCCTGTCATGTAAGTACATTTAAATGGGCTGACATCAAGACTGCCAATATGAGCCACTGATTCTGAATAGATTTTACAGAAAGAAAGCATTCAGTCTAAAAACCCTTCTCTACTTATATTCTGGAAGATAAACTATTCAATACACACCAGTCAATTTTTACCTGCCAGCCTGTCTGGTCTATATTGAGTGTCCCGGGATGAGGGACCTACAGAAATAGGTTTTACTTACTTTCAATGACTCTGACCAAGACGGCTTGCAGCAGGGTTTCTCTGGATCCTGAGTAACAGGATCAATTTTCTTTTGAAATAGTAACAGAACGCAGTCCATGATTCTCATAATAAGATGTGGGGGCTTTGCAAGTTTCCTGACCGTGGCAATATCATTTGGTTTGATAGTCTGTATTGGGGGTTAGGAATCAATATTTTTTGTTGTTGAGTAGTCAGATGGCAATCTAACACTTTAAAATAACTAAAGTAGAAAACTTTAAAATGTATTGTCTCCCCAAACCCTGACATTATTTCCTCAAGGGTTTTCATTCCAAGGTTTTTTCCTAATAGCTCTTTCACTGTGATTTTAGGATTTTTGTTTGCTTTAATTTTTTTTCTTCTGTTGCCCTCAACTACTTCTTTAGAATATCACTACCATTCATTGCCCACCACCCCAGACCTTGACTAGCAACAAACCTTATTGGTGGATAACATTTAGCTAACTTGCATCTTCAAAGTACAGAGTCTATATTATGTGTGGATAATAAAAGAGGAGCAAGGCCCTGAATAGCAGAAGCCTCACCTTTGGTCTTCACTTGGAGGGCTGCCCTGTCTATGGGAGGGGCGGGGGTTCAAAGGAGACAAGAGAAGTTATTATAACATATGGCTCGTAAAAATATTTTTGATAGTTTCTATATGTGAGCTGGGTTTGGAATAAGTCATCACCAGACATTCAAGGCAAGAAGGACTGACCCCATAAATCAAGAAAATCTAAGACTCATTTGATTCAGCGATCTCTCTCCCTTGTATGTTACCATGGAATCCATAAAGGGAGTGGGGAAGAAGAATGTCCCCTGGTCACTGTCACAATTTTATTAAGTGATTATCATAAATCTACTCATTTATATAACTACAGGCAGTCTCCCGTATAAAACAAACAAAAATAGCCCTGTCTTCATACTTTTCCAAGGAAGAGAGAGAAAATGCAATTACCCTAAAGGAGGATTTTCTGTCATAACAGAAGCACAGGGGGGATAGGAAAACAAAGGAGAGCCAGAAGAACCAAGAGCTTTTTGGAAGGTGTGAGGTCTGAGCCCAGTCTTGAAGAATGACTCTTCTCAGGTGATGAAAGTTAGGAGACGCACTCCTGGCAGAGGGAGAGGTCATTTAAACAGACCATGATTCTTGCAGAAGCCTGCAGGGTTTTCTGTGTGGCTGGATCATGTTGTGTGTAGGGACAGAATGACAAGAGAGTTCAAGGAGTAGATAGAAGCCAGCTTAGCAGCTGAAGCAGCAGCACTAATATTTACTGAGTATTTCCCATGTGTCCAGCAAACTATGCTCATTGCTTTTAATGTTTACATTGATCCTTCAAGGATCAATGTGGAATTATAATCCCCATAGAGACATACAGAAGTCAAGTCAATTTACTTAAGTGGTGGCCTGAGAGGCAAATGCAGATCTGCCTGCCTCCAAAGCTGTACCCTCAGAGCCGTGGATGCCTAGCTGGGACTTTATCCTGATAGCAACGGGAACCACATGGACATTTCAAAAGGGCTCATGACATAATCTGAACAGGATGCTGGAGGAACAAGGAAGGCTTTCTAAGTACCTGAATCCCTCATGCTATAGGTTAGGCATTAATCATTAGTACTGTATTACTCTCAGTTCTCATGGAAAGCTGATTTACAGAATGAAAATAGTAAGTTACAGGAAGTGAAGACTTAAAAAATTAGAACTCTGAAAACTTAATCAGTGAAAAGATTTGTTTCCAGACTCAGTTTTGTGATTACAAAAATTCCAGTCATTTCAGGTAATGAAACGTAGTGCTGCTAGGACTTGTGTCGGGAGGGACAGCAGTGTGCTACTCACGTTCAGGGCTGCTTCTGCTTCCTCCAGTGCAGGTCGAGCTGCCTCGAGTTTGGTCTCGGCTTTTACTTTTTCATTATCAATTTCATCCACAATTTTTTGGGCTTTGTCTTTTACCTCTTGCACTTCATTTTTCACTTTGGATGCAGCTTGAGCACTTACTGTGACTTCTGCTAATACCTGTTAAGGTGAGAGCAAACATGAGAGCAAACAGAAACCTTTGAGCAGAATTTACAGATTTGAGTACTGAGAGAATATTCATTCAATATAATTTAAAACATGAAGAAGGGCAAGTGTACCTTCCATCCAAGTCATATATATGCCTCACCCTGGGATGTTTTTATTGATTTTTAGAGAGAAAGGAAGGGAGAGAGAGGGAGAGAGAAACGTCGATCAGTTGCCTCCTGTACACACCTCAATTGGGAATTGAACCCACAACCTAGGTATGTACCCTGACTGGGAATCGAACCTGCAACCTTTTTGGTGTACGGGTAACACTCTAACCAACTGAGCCACCCAGCCAGAGCTGTCATCGATATTTTAAGGTGTATTAAAGTAACTCCTTTGAGCAGTTCCTTGCTGTCTGTTATTTCTGAAGCTCTCCTCAGGCTTAGAATATATAATTAAATATTTTAAGCTTTCAGAAAAATGGTATTTCTACTCTATGTAATTTCTAGAAAATTAAAACAATTCAGTAACTATAATGAAATAAGATCAGAAACCATATTAAGCCTTATGTAAATAACAATAAAAATAGCTCATATTTTGCTAAGTACCTACCATATGCCAGAACTTTGCTAAGTGCTCTCCTGACTCTCTCATTTCAGCAACTGCCTAAAGGCCAAGATTTAAGTATCTGTTCTTAACGGACTCTCAGGGAGTGGAAGCTGAAAGCAGTCTGAGCCTGGAGGGGTCGTAGATAAAGGAGCAGCACACACATATTCCTACCACCTTGGGATGAGTATTTTTTTTTGTAACTCCACCAGCTCCTCCTCTTATTTTTTTCCTTGCTTGACACAAACTGCAGATGAGACTTGGGCCATCCTAGAAGCCTAGAGCATGCAAGGACCTTAACAAATATAGCTTACAGTCCAGCAGAAATGTCATAAACGTGAGAAGATGAGTGAGAACAAGCAAGCCAGCCAGAGCCAGAGGAGGAGCAGCCTTAGCCCCGGCAGAGAGGGTAGCAGTTCAGGCACATCTTGGTAGAAGTTAAACAAAAATCTCTAATGGTCTTTGGGAACATTATCTTACCAGAAATAGCCTAAGTTTATACCCTGTACGTTTATAAATGCTTTGCCTCTAATGTGAACAAAGGTTCCTCACCACTCGGGATGAAAGGAATGCCAACTCACTTCATCCGCCTTTACAGAAGCCACCTCCAGTTCCTTCTCCTTCACTGCGAGATCCTGAGACAGCTTTGCAACCGATTCACTCGCCTCCATGAGCTTGTCAAGACCTTTACACACAAGTACACACTCTTGCTGAGTATATGAAGAGCCCTTCATCGGATACTTATGCAACATTTACTACCTATAAGGCACCATATAAGCACTAGAACAATCCCAGTAATTAATTCTGGACAAAAGCTTTAAAAATACACAGATCTTTGGAGCGGGGATCCTGACCGTATTTCTGAGTTTCAGCAGGGAGTGAACAAAACAGCTCTGACTGAAGAGCACCGCCTAGCTGCACTGAAGGGACGCCACAGGGCCTAGCGAGAGCATCACTGAACTTCCTCGACAAACATCAGTGAAGACACGTCCTTGACAATGTATGCTCCCCTTGGCTTTGCAAACTTTGTAACTGTCATTTTTTTGCCTTTGAATCGTATTGCAGCTGAGGTGGCAAATGAGACACATAATCTATTAACATTTTTGTTGCTTGCTTCGCTATAAAAAGGGAAATAACTGCTAAGGCCTGTGTGACTGGCTCTGTGACTTTCAATACCAGAGAGGAAAATAACTAACCGGGCTTCTCCCCATTCCCACTGGGTTTTAGACAGGGGTTTGGGTACATGGTTAGCATCTGGTCTCTTGAGGGAAAGGGGAAGCACTGATTTACATGTTTTCAGTTTCCATGGTGTAAATGCTCCCACCATAGCTGAGTTCCAGCTATCAAGAGATTCTCAGTAGCACACTGTTAAGTAATATTTCTACCAGGCAGGGGGAATGGAAGTAACCTCAACATCAATAGTAGCGAAGGAGAGTAAAAATAATGAAGAAGTGATAAGTTTTGATATTTATTGCTTTTATTTTTAGTATGATTTATTTAATTGTAAGTTTATGTCATTTAATTTTTAATAATAGTTTTGTTTAACAACCAGATCATAAATTCTCAAATGTAACACCGGCTCCGGTGCACCAGTCCAATGGCATCAGCATAGCACTGGTCCTTGAGCACCCTGTGGAGCAGCTGCAGGAAGGTGAGCCCTGAGGCCAGCAGAAGGAATTTCTTCCACTGTGTTTCTATCATCACTTAACTTCCCAGCCCTTGCAGCTCAGTTATGCTCTGTGACCCAGTTTTGTGTAGAAGTAAAAAGAAAGCACTGAGGTATTTTGGAATGTTTGGGCCAAATGCTATCTGGACCTATAATCTATTCCAATTTTTACTTATATATACTGAACACTCAGAACACCATCACTCACGTAAACTCTCTCTTTTTGTTTTTGTTTCTGTGTTGCCTTTTCTTTTGTTAGAAATCTGAGAAGCATGAACATCACAAAGTTTATACAAATTGAGGGAAATTGTAATGAAACCAAAAATTGAAATTGTGGTCAGTTCCCAAGAGCTAGCTGTTTCCCGTCTGCAAGTGACTTTGGAGACTTGCTGCCCAGCTGGGAGGACCCAGAGTTGAAGGAGCTGGGAGAAATGGTTCTAGAGAGAAAACAGGCCACCTGTTCAGATTTTATTCTGCCCAGAGTTTGACAGGTCAAAAAACCCTTAAGGGCATTCCCTCTATTACTCTATTACTAGCAATAAAGTCAGTATTTCATTTTCAAACACAACAATATCCACCAAACAAAATGTTGGGATCCCTATCACACAAGCCTTAATAATTCCATTCTGCTTACCAATATTCATCCGTTCAGCTTGTTCATTAATAAACTTCACCTTTTCAGTATAAATGTTTTTATAACCGTTTATAAATGAGAGATAAGATTTGGGAGTCACGTGTGCTCTACGGCGGTACCTGAAAGTGGAATATAAAGTGATCTTCATCTCTGCCACGCTGGTGGACTCCCCAAAACATCAGAACACATGCTCTTCCCACTGTGAAATCGGGGTGAGTCCCAAGAGAGAGTCACTAGCAGGGGGGCAGGAGTTGTGAGTGGTTGCCCTAGAGATGATATAGTGAGAACACTAAATATCTTATCTTGACCTTTTCGGGATCTTTGACTCTACTCTTACCCAACTCTGGGCTTCTGTTTCCTCATCTGGGAAACTGAGAAAAGAATCACTGCTCTACACCTGCCAGAATTTTGTGAAGATAAAAAGAATATAAATAGCATATGTAAATACACTTTGCAAACTTTAAGATTCTGTACAAATATCAGAGACAAGTGAAGTGAATTTGTACAGCGGTCTGTTTTCATTCAACTGATATTGGCTACATACCTCTTCACTGCTAGGAGCAAGCTGGGTGGGCTCCCAGAAGTGAGAAATGGCCTCTCACCAGACCCCCTGAGCTGTCCTCGAAATCAGAACAGCCACACTTGGTTAAACATTTACCTCACTATGGGCTTTAGTATAGTAATTATATTTAACAATAGAAATAAATAAAAATAATAATTTTATACAGGAGAAACTCAAGTCAAAGAAGAGTTCCACACATACTGTAAAATCATTTTCGCTTTTATATTAATGTGCACTTTTAGAGTTCAGAAGATTTTTAACATTAAAAGTATTTTAAGAACTTGGCATATATATGACTATCACTAAAGTGTTATATAAACATTACATTCAGAATAAACTTCTACAACCTGAGAGGATATGAAAAATACAATAAGTTTTTCAAAAATATACATGGGTTTTTGTAGCTGTTGAAGGTAAGAATTTCTCTCTACAGATAATAGTAGCAGGAGACGTTCAAATGAGGTAAAAAGAAAATCTTCCTAACAATAAAAATTAATACACATGAATTCACCAAAAGAATCCAGGAGATCATTTAGAACTATTCAAGAGGGGTGGTCTAGGTGCAGTTTTTTCATAAACTTTGTGAGATAGGTACCCCCTGGAAAAGCAATGAAAGTGTTTCCCAGAGTCTCTATTCTAAAAAACAGGCAGAGTCTTTCTGGCGGGTTCAGCACCCCTGTAGCCCATCCATTAACCCTAAGGGAGAAGCCCACTACTACAGAAATCGGCCAGTCATACACAGGGACTATCATGTTTGGAGCGGGGGAGCACTGTATTTTTAAACCATTGACGCCAGCTTTCACTATGAACACCATTGATGCTTTTAGTGAGTAGATTCTCCTACAGCCAGTTACAATTTTGTTTCATAATTATTTGGCCCAAAAGCATGATGAAATATGCATCGCTTGATCAGACTAAGTGATGCAAGTACAAAACCTAAATGTTCTCTTACCAGAAGACAATAATGAAACTTTAAAACAGTGCTCTTCTTTAATCACAATAAATAATGCATTTGAACAAGAAACTAATTTTAAATAGTTTATAATGACTAGTTAAGCCATTTTCAAAAAATTAAGTAAACAAAATAAAGCAATTCATTAAGCATGTGTTACTTTGAGGCCTGGAAGGAGAGAGGTACTTAAATATGGACACTAATTAATTTTTAAATCTTGTTTTTTACCACCTTTTCAATACATAATCACTAGAAAATCAAAGCAGAAAAAATTTAAGTGCAGCTGGGACTCTGCTAAATCAGTGTGATGAGTCCTTTACTGCTATGCAATGTCACCTACCTTTGGAAATAATTTTCACAGCTCTCTGAAACCATGTCATGGAAGAGGCCCATCGTTTCTACAACATGTCTTTTGGTTTCACTAGAGCAGACAATATTATAGCCTGAAAGGAAATAGGAGGCCACGGCGACCAGTGCCTCCTTCGGCCAGCGACTGAACCAGTCCATAGTGCAACCTGATATTAAGCCAGGAAATTTCAAAGACCGGGCACGGAACTTCTCGCCAACCTGTTGACATGCAAGTCAGAAAGCATTAGAAACACAAACTGATTATAAATCAGCTACAGAGAGGTTACATGCATGCTGAGCCAACAGGGTGACATCACAATTTTTTTAAAACCTTGGGCTGCATTAATAAATTAAGTGTCCAGATGAAGGGAGGCAATATTTCCACACTCTTCCCATTTCTAAAACTACATATGCTTTCTTGGATTCAATTCTAGGAGCTACCTCTTAAGAGGAAATTGACAAATGAGAACTCTTCCAGAGAGATGCCCAGGATAGTGAAAGGCCTGGACACTAGACCAAGTGGGAGTAGCAGAAGGAATAGGAGATGTTTGACCTAAAAAGGAAACAATTGCCCGGCCGGCATGGCTCAGCAGTTGAGCATCAACCTATGATCCAGGAGATCAAGGTTCAATTCCCCATCAGGGCACATGCTCAGGTTTCAGGCTCTACCCCCAGTAGGGGGCATGCAGGAGGCAGCAGATCAAGGACTCTCATCGTTGTTGTTTCTATCTCTCTCTTCCTTCCTCACTCACTCTAAAATCAATAAAGACATATTTACAAATAAATAAATAAATAGGAAACAATTTAGGGTGTCTGCAAAAACTTTCTCCAAATCTGAGGAGCTGTATGTGGGAGTAGGGTCAGGTTCATTTTACAGGACAGAAACAGAATCACAGGGGAGGAGATAGACAAAATTCAATTGATTGTAAAGAAGACCTTTCTGGCTATTACATTGTCTAAAAATTAAGCAGATGCCTTATAAATTAGTGAGCCCCCACCCACCCGGAGCAGAGCTGACTAACAGAACTTTCTGTGGTGATGGAGATTTTTTATAAGTGCTGTTCAGTATGGTCGTCACCAGTCACATGTAGGTATTGAGCAACTGAAATGGGGGAGGTGGAATGAAAAATTGGATTTTTATTTTTACTTAATTTTAATTAATTAAAATTTAAATAGCCATACATGTCTACTGGCTACTATAAGGACAGTGCAGAGAGCTACAGATGTAGGACAGTTCAAACTTATATCAGGGACATTCTAGGTGGTATGTCTACATTGGAGGTAGAGCTGGACAAGATTATATCACCAAATTCCTTACAACTCAATCTATATCTTTAGGTAATGAAAGTTGTAGCCTATGCAATAATGTCTAATAAGATGAATACTTTAAATTATTACACTTTGATATGAGATTTTGGTCCATGGAGATTGGTGGTAGTAAAGCGTTAATTTTATTTCAATGTGACAAATGTAAGTTTCTGAGCAAATCATCTCATCAGAAGTTAAACAAACTATCAAAATTCATTTAAGTAAGTAACTCCTCCTACATAGATATAACTAAAATAAACACTCACTGGAGAGAAGCAGAGAACGACATGCAAGTTCTTCTTTGATCTTGAAATGAAGTACTCGTACAGATTATCAAAGGTAGGCGGGTGGCGGGGCAGCTCCTTTTTCATCACAGATATCAGACCTTGGGTGATTTCATCCATCTCATCCCGCGCAAACAAATTGGAGATCTTTGAGGAATTGACAGACAGTGTTCTGTATGTTAAGAGTTCCCCACAGCCAGTTCACTGCCAAAGTCTGGTCCTCTTCTCCCCCTCTACATGTCATCTTTTTTCATCTTTTCTTTCCGCATCTCTAGTTAAACTGCTGGTTTCCCAGAAATCACCAAGAGTGCAACTATTTATTGAGCAGATTGAGCAGTTTAACCAGGAACAAATTATGTTCCCCTTTGTTCAAATAGCTATCACTAAAACGCTCTCTTGCCACCATTTCAATAATGTCTTTAAATGTTCAGTGACGCTCTCTGTGCTGAGTCACTGTCAGTCTCAACTCTGGCTCCAAGGTAGTTAACCAGCTCATACACCAATCAGCATCCAGACACCACTGCGCAGGGAGGAGCTGACACCGCAGCTTGATATTAAGGAGGGTGTGCTTGCAGGGCTGGCATCTGGGAACCTGGCTTTGGAACGTCCCCTCAGTTGCTAATTGATAAGGCGTTCTACTGTGCCCAGACTATTTATGGAAACATTGGGATAGATGGTGAACATCTACATTCCTTCTGGGAGCCTGGAATTTGGGCACCTGTGGCTAGACAGGGAGTGACAACACGGCCAGCGCCTGTGAAACCATTGGCCTGTGAGCCTCAGACAGGCTCCCCTGAAGAAACACAGTGCACGTGGTCCGGCTCTTCACTGCTGGAGGAAAAGCACACTCTGGATGGCCCCTCTAGTGGGGGCAGAGACAGCCTGAACACGGATTTCCCGTCTCCACCCGATGTGCCTTTGTTTTTACTGGTCTGGCTGTGACTTCTCAATGAGTTGCTCTAATAAACGTTAACCATGAGTCTCAGTAAATGCTGAGTCCCATAAGTCTTTCTAACAAAGTACCACACGTGTGAGTGGTCATGGCAGTGCTGATACAAGTGGGGTCAGAGTGGTAACACCAACATCTGCTTATAGCCCACGGAACTCTTCCAACCCTTCTCTACTTCTGTTAGGTAGGGAGGTGGGTGGGTAGGTAGGTAGATACTTTGCTACTCCTAAAATAAATTATAGTATCAAATTGAAGACTGGAATCACAAATAAGCAACTGTATTTAAAATGGAACAAAGTATACAAAAAATTTAGAGGTGAGCAGCATTAATTTCCCAGGAACTTAAAAAAATTTACCAAATCTCATGTTAATCATTTCTAAAATGAAAACGTGCAATAAATGGCCTCACTTGCTGAAGGTTGCTGAAGGGTTGCTGCTTTTTCTATTATATGAACATTTTTAAAATATGAGCTTTTCCTCTACTTTTGAGACCTACCTCCCCTGAAGATAGCAGGTTGTTAAGATATTCTAGAAATGCCTCATCTTTTATTTCATTGTCAGTAAAGATGAAGGTGATGCCTTTTCCTTCAGCCCCGGCTACTTTGTACAAAAATTTTAAGTCATCTGTTAGATTATTCACATTATAAGACCTAAAAATAGAAGTGGTAAAAAACTTAAAATTAAAGAATATATATATATATAGTCATAATTTATCTCAAAATACAATAAAACCCATGATGATCAGAGCATAATCTGCACCTTCTCCAAGAGGTATTAAGTACCAATGCCTGCTAAAACACAGAGATTAGAGTGAAAGTTGCTGTATTCTACTGCTCAAAACACACGTCGTATTTAACTAGAGAAGTAAAGAGTTGGCCAGAAGCGGCTCATGAAGAGTAACTGGGAAAGGGGAAACGAACATTTATTCCTTGCAATCTGACAGTCCTCAGCAACAGATTTTACCCAAGGGTATACATGTGTAACATCTAAAACAAATTTGAAATTTGGATGAGTTTGGACTGATAAAAAAGTTAAGATAAATTATAAATAAAATTAGTGATAAATTATATATAGTAGTAATTTGTGCATCTCATTAAGTGGCTAGATACAGGGAAAGCCTACAGAAAAGATGCATTATGCAATGGATATAAATAATAGAAATGCTGTAATTATGTGGTTACAGATTATGAAATGAAGATCTTGGTCTCTGTTTTTCTGTTTTCTCTGTTTCCTACTAAATGTGTGTGCTACCAGAGCCAATGTGAGGTATAAAAATAAAGCAGACATTTTCTCAAGTGCTGTATATAAATCTTCATGAATAAACTGGTGACAAAGACTATAAAGAAACCTTCACTTGAAGGAGGTTTTACAGTACAAGTAATAGGGAGTTTCATGTAAGCGACAGGGTGTAATGGAAAGACTATGGGCACTAGAACCAGAGGGGCCTGGGTTCAGATCCCCTCTCTGCAGCTTTAGGAAAGTTCCTTCACATTTCCCAGCTCTGTTTCCTCATCTGCAAAAGGAAGGTAATACCTATTTGTAAAGGTTGATGTGGGCATTAGAAATGATGTAGCTTAAGTGAACTTGAATGAATAGCTGATTTTTAAACTAGGAGCATTGGCTAGCTACCCCCTTCTGAGCAGCACTACAGTAAAAAGTCTTACAGACCTTGGCAAAAGGAACTCCATCCAAAAGAGAACATACACTCCTTTTAAAATAAATCTCAGGAGGGAAATTCATTACAAAGAGAAACTGGTAAGATGCTTTGCTGAAGGGCTGCTACGCCTGTGAGTGGAGCCCAGTCGCGCTCTTCTTGCAGAGGCGGGTGGCAGGTGCTGTTGGTGTAACCTGCTCTCCGACTGGCCTGACTCAGAATCGACCAGGCAATGAGGTCACAGGGCCACTCTGGCCGTTTTTGTTTGTTTTTTAATTAAGCGGGCTATTATATATTGTTTTTGAGCTATATGGACAGTCACAGCACACCCCGCTCTGGGCCCTGACGCCTCTCTCACTTCTCTCATAGCTAGGCTTCTGGAGGAGCTTCTGAACACGTTATCTCCACTTTACTTCCTCACGCGACGTGGCTCCTGCACCACCCACTCCACTGAGAGTTTTCACACAGCGAGTGTGAGTTACCACTTTTCATGCCCTGACTTAATTGAAGCCTTCAGGCTAACTCTCCACCTCCCTGGTTTCTGGACTTCCCCCTCCGGATCTCTTCCTGGCTTGCCTCTCCTCAGCCACTGCCCCTTGCAAGCCCCCGTTTTCTATGCTGGGAGGCCCCAGAGTCCTTTCCTCAGATCTTCTCACTCTGATCCTGTTCACGCTCCTCGTTATCTTAAGAGCAGTCTCACCACTGAGATCCTGTACTTGTGTCTCCAGGGCCCTCCCCTGAACACCGCACCCAAGTCTAATCACCTATGCACTCAACATACTGAAGTCTCATTTTATTCCTTTAAAACTGGTCATTTACTCACTTGTTCAACACACATTTTCACAGTTAGTTACAAGTACTCACTTTATAGTAATAATAGACCAGACAAAGGTTACAGCAGCCCGTCCTCAGAGCGTTTGCAGCCTAGCGAAAGAGGCGGAAATATGAACCAGCACTGCTTTTAACGCAGTGTGATAAATGCCGCTAGAGAAACTAGCGTGTCATCCTAGGCTCTTTCCTCCTCCCTCTTTTTCACCCCATATCCAATCAAGCACTGTCTTATCAATCCCACCTACTTTAAACTGTCCCCACTGACTGCTCTCTATTCCCACTCTCCCTGCTATTTTACAATGTGCCCAGGATTTTATTTAATCAGGGATGGTAACACATGCAGACGTGGAAAGGACTGTCATCAAGGAAGAAGTTTATACTCGCAGATCCCTGGAAACAGGAGGGGCATGCCACACCACACAGGGCCCCATGGGGAAGCACCAGGGCTGGTCCACAGCAGAGTGAGGACATGACAACCGACAGTCTTTATTGTAGTTTCCATGAGAAAGGAAAGGGCTGAGCAGCCTCAGGATTGGCTAGTTAGAATAATTCCAGCAGGCCTCTGGGGCACAGATTGTATCCCTAGTGGACTGGTCCTTAACTCCTGTGATCAGGGCAAACAGAGGACTACTGCTTCCTGGAGCGTGAGGCCGGATACAGGTGGTGTTCAGAGGACAGGCTCTAGACCGGTTGGTTTACATAAGAAAGGCACGTTTCTGGGCTGTCCCTTGAAGAAGCAGTCTCTCCCCAGTCAGCAAGGTCCCAATGCCAGAGTGTCAAGAATACAGAAAACAAGAAAAGATAGTTAACACACCTGCCTTAATTTAAGCCTCTGTCATTTCTAACTGGCATGTTGGCAATGCCACCTGCCCTAGATCACAAACAGACACCTACAGGAGTTGGCAGGTAATGTCGACAAGTGAGGCAGAGCTGCTGTGGTCTCTGTAAATTGCAGGAGTGCATGTTCCAGCTAAGGAGGCAGCTGCTGCTCAGCTCCAGCCACCAAGGAATGTAGGCCCAATGTTGCCAGAGCCTTCAATTATTTCAAGAGGAGTCAGAAATATTTTTGTTTACTTATGTGAAATCTCTCAATTTTTAAATATTCACAACTGATTAACTTTAATTAATTAATCTCTAAATATTTTACATTTTAAAGTGCTCTTATAATTGTACCTTGTTACATTTTTGTCTATTGGGCAGCAGTGGTGTGGGTATGTATATGTTGAGAAAGTGATCTAAAATATATATATATATATATAGACACACACACACAAATACAAAGTGCTAAATATTTAGGACAATGCTGAAAAACAACAAGTTTGTTTGAGACACACAAAAAAGCTACAGTAATTAAAACAGTGAGTAATGACGCAAAGATAGATAAGCCAGTGGAATGGACTATAGACAAATACATGATCAGTTCATTTATGGGGGAAAATGACACTATGATGTGGCAGAATTAAAAGATAACCTTTGCACTAAATGGAGCTTGGATATCTATATTGAAAAAAATAATCTTAACTACTACTACCTCAGACTTTAGGAGAAAATTAAGTCTAGGTGAGTTACAGTTCCAAATGTAAAAACAGTACATTTTACCTATAAAAGTGAAGAAAATCACCGGAGACTATTTTCACAACCTTGGGAGTAAACAGAACATTTTAAACGAATACACAAAGGGCACTAAGATAAGGGGAAAATAAAAAACTAAGTTTCATTAAAATTAAGATCCACTAAGACTGAAAAGGTAAGCCAATAACTGGGAGAAGATATTTGCAATACACACTCTCACAGAGAAATTATATCCAAAATACAGAAAAATACTCCAAAGAACCAATAAGAGAAAGAACAACACTCCAACTGAAAACAATAAACAAAGAACTTAAACAGGTATTTCACAAAAGAGCCTGTCTAGACGGCCAGTAAGAGATGAAAATGTACTAAACATTATGAGCCTTCTGGGAAATGCAAACTAAAGCCTCAGTGAGATACCCACCAGTTTTGCTAAAGTAAAAAAGATTCACGATGTCAAGGGCGGGCAAGGGAGGAACTAAGCCTCTCATGAGCTGATGTTGGAAGTGTAAACTGGTCGAACCACATTGAAAACCACTCCGCAGATCAACTAAAACTGAGCAGATGCACACTCTATAGCCAGCAATTCTGTCTCCAGGAGCAGACTCAGACACGTACAAGAATATTCATAGCAGCTCTGTTTGCCCCCAAACCCCACACATTTATCAGCATTAATGGATATACAAATTGTGGTAATACGTGATAAAGTGGAGACTACACAGCAATAAGAATGAACAAACTATTGGTACATGTCGCATCATGGATGAAGCAACAGAAAAGATACAAAAGAGTAAGTCTTGTATGATTTCATTGATATAAAGTTCACAAATAGGCAAAACTAATCAATGGGCTTAGAAGTCCGCATATGGTTACCCCGGGGAGGGCAAGGACCAGGACAGGCCATGAGAGGTGCTCCTGGGTGCCAGACATGCATTAGGTCTCACCTGTGGGCTAGCTACACGGGTGTACTTACTCTGCGACACCCGTGACCTGTGTACATTTCCTTATATATGTCACACTTAAATGAAGACTTTACTTAAAAAAAAATACACCAAACTGTGTTGTGTTGTATTTTTTTTAAAAAGTCAACATTTTACCCAGGAGAAATTAACGACAGAAAAACATATTGCCTTGTTTTACTTTATCGTACCTGGTCAGCGTTATCTGGAATATCTGATACCCAGCTATAAAAGAGGCCAACTTCGACAGACTTTGTTTTCCTGAGCCACCAACACCCACCAGCAGTGCATTTCCACATGACGTTCGAATTACTCGTGAAATCTGTTTTGAAATAAAACAGAATTTATTTGAAAATAGAATTCAACCGTACTCATTTTCTTGCACTGAATGGGTCCAGGATTTGACAGTAGGCTTCCAGACTTTATTAAACATTTTCCTTTTATAACAGATCTCAGAATTTTAAAAATTAGAGTTTATATTGATTTATCCAGTTCAAATTGTTTCCCTGCCCAGCCATATTTTCATCATCAAAAGCCGACCAAATTATCTTTCCTGTTCTATTTCAAAACTGTTCTGTGTGTGTGTGTGTGTGTGTATGTGTGTGTGTGTGTAATTTTTTTTACTGTTCAGTTCAATGGGTGGTAGAGCTGCTTTTGCCAGTCTGCACAAGGTGTAGACTTATTGGCTTATTTTCATCAGTCTAACACACTGACTTCCTATACAGCTGGCTCTATCACAATGCTACCTCTACCATATCTCTCCCAATGAAAATTCTTTACAAGTATCAAAATTCTACTTGCAATGGGGGCAGGAAGGCATTTGTTGAAAAAGAATTAGAGAAACAGCCTTCATAGTCTCGTGTTGCTTTTCTATGGTTGAATTTTTCAGTGAGGATAAGGCTTGAATTGTGGTTCAAATCTAATGCAGGCCAACTGAAGACATTGCTAAAAAGCTGTCTTTTATATGAATGTCACTGATGAGGAAGGAAGTCTATATGGATCACTAAATTCATTATCACCACTAAAACGAATTTTTTAAGTCCAAGCTTTCTAGATGGCAGTAATGATACCTTGATATATGTTAATTCTATCATCATATTTTTAAATATGTTAATTCCTTATAATTTTTTGTGCCTAGAACACAGTCCCAGGCCCCCAGGACCTAGCCATAGTGGGTACTTGATAATTACTTGTTGAATGTGAAACAACCCCAGGACAGCTAGAAATTCACCAACTTTGTAGACGACAACTGCACAGTTGTTCGTATAGAAAATAATGCAATAATTAATAAATACTAATTCAAGAATAAACTCTGTTTCACATACTCACAACTGTAAACCTACGTTTGCCCATTCTGTATAATAAACAGAGTTAAATGCTTCCTCTTTATCAAGCCTTTCTACTCTGTGTTCTGAGTCCTGGAGAAACCGCATTTTGATTTACAAATAAACAACTTTCTGTAGGCTCCCAGCCTTGGATCAAACCATACTCCTTTTTGGTGCTGCCTCTAATTGGATTCTATTTTTTCATCAGTTCTATACACTCCCTTTCCCCATCAGTTTGCCCCTAATATGTAAACCAGTCATGAGACTAGCATTTTAAAAAGCATCAACTTTTCCTCCACAAGGAACAGAATTCCCATTATATCAAAATATTATTTAAGGAGGGAATATTTCTTCACAGGGTTCTCCAGCTTACTTTCTAGGAAGGTAAAACTGACTCAGTGTCAAAAGCTCTGAACACAAAACCCACCCATTTCTCTTGAGAAACATTTGCTGTCTTACAGGTGAATTCAAACAAAGGGTTTTTGATTAAGCCTTTGTTTTCTGAGACAGTGAACTAACCCAACTTAAGGACACTCTTCTATATGCTACCTGACACTATATGTTTATTCTTTCAAGAAGTGTCTCTGTGCAGTTCACTAAGCTGTTACATGATCTATTTATATCAGTAAATAGTCAACAGTTAGAACCTTAATAAGATGAGTCATTGCATCTTTAAAAAACACCAGATCAAGAGATGTTCCTCTAATGAATTCATTGAACTGTTTCTGGTAAAATTGGAGCTTTTCAGATAGAAAGTCAAGGGATGGTACCTATGGGTGGGGAAAGACAGAAAAATATATGTAAGATCCAAAATTTATGAAAGGAGCAATTGTAAAGACACTCAAAATTCTACATAATTTTAAAAACCTAATGCACTTCCAAAAATTTGTCATGGATTAGTTGACTTTCAATTATTTCCATTTTCAGAGGCCTCACTGAAACCTAACTCTCCAATATGAAGTTATTCCTGGCTTGTCCCTCCAAGAACCCTAGCACCAACTCCTCTTCACCGTAATAAAGGTTGGAATATAACCATATTTTTCTCCATTTTCATTTGCTTTTAATATTATTTATAGATTTTTAAAAATATAAAAAGAAGTTTAATATTGTTTTTATAGTCAAATTGTTCTGAAATAAATATTCCTGCATTTGCTTTGCAAATTGTTTCTCCCCATTTATTTCTTGATCTACATGCACTTCAGAATTACTCTGCTATGTAACCCTGTTTAAAAAGTCCCTCTGGAGTCTTGTTTCAAACTTCATTAAACCTATGCATTAATTTAGGAAGAATGATGTGTTGTCATTTAATCAAGTAAAGTTTTATCATGTTTATTCCTAGATATTTTACGTATTTTTGCTGTTGAATAAAATAATTTTACGTTATATTTTCTATCTTGTTATTGTTAGCAAGAGTTGGCAAACTTTTACTGTAAAGGGAAAGACAGTGAATATTTTGGGCTTTGTGCCCCTATGGTCCCTGGAATGGCTATTCAAAGCTCTGCCACTATCATGTGAAAGTTGTCAGACAGTTTGCAATCAAATGGACACGATGTATTCCAATACAACTTTACTTGTGAACACTGGAATTTCAATTCCGTATAAATGTCACACAGTGTTATTCTTTTCATTTTTTTCTACCCACTTAAAAATGTGAAAATCATTCTTAGCTCACATATCTAACAAAAACAGGCAGTGGGCTGGATTTGGCCCAATGACTATAACTTACTATAGAGGATAGTTACTAAGTTTTATATTTATATCATACTTGGTCATCTTACTGAACTCTTAGTTACTTAAAAGAGATTTTAAATTCTCTTGGATTATATGAAGAGATAATCATATCATCTGAAAATAAAATGATATTTTTGTTTTTTCCTGTCTGATAATTACATCTATTTTTTTTTTGGTCATTTCGTTGCAGTGCCCAGAACTTTCAAAGCAATATTAGATAATAGTGATAACATCAGGCATACTTGTCTTATACCTAACTTTAATGGGATCACTGCTAAATTTCATTGAAAGAAATATTTTACACTTGGTGTATGATGACATGAATCACAACTCATGACTAACACAGAAGTTACAGCAACTCCACGGTGAGGCTCTGGTACAGGGAGAAAAACCTAGTTAGGTGAGTGATCCAAAAGAACTCTCTTTAAAGGTGAAAATAAATACCAATTCATAGACTTTGGGTGTTTCAAATGTAGAGTCCTCAGGTTCTTCGCCAGTTGGTTCAGGCATCTCACGGAGAAAATCTACAAAGTATGGCTCAGGAAGAATATATGATGTCACTTCCGGGCTGATATTTTCTTCAACTGCATGAGTAATATGTGCTTTAAACCAATGTTCATCTTCAGGAGTTATAAATCTAAAAGAAGAGTCCAGGGGTAAAAACGCAAAATATGGAGGCATCTTTCCTGAGCATGGTTTCAACCTCTCCACCTCCTCCCGACCCCGTCCTGCACCTCCACCACGTCAGGACAGGGAAACAATACGTTCTGCCTTCTGACAAGAAGGAACTAACACATCTAACATGGTTATAACACTGCCAGTGCTACTTATAGAAAATACTGATGATGAGAGTCTCACCTTGACCACACTCAGGCTCCTCTGAACCCTCTTCCCTCAACTCTTGGACTTCCATGCCCTTCTTTGCATCACCCAATTTTAGCTCAAATCTTGTCAAGTACATTTAGCCAGAATCCTCCACCCCTAGTATCTGGTCACCCTCCACAAGTGACCAAATTCCTTTCTTCTACATCCCCCTGGGGTAACATTTGATCGCCTGGCCTACAAGAATCCTATTCAGGTAAGTTTAGCCGGAATCCCCCTGCACCCCTGCCATTTCCTCTGGCTGATTTTCCATGTGCCAACCTGCCCCATCCTGTCCCTTGGCTATAAACTCTCACTTTTTACTTGTTGAATCTGGAGTTGAGCCCAATCTCTGTCCCCCATTGCAAAGCTCCACTGCAGCAGTCCCTGTACCTATCACGACAGTCCCGAATAAAGACTGTGTGCCTTATCATTTTAACAAGTGTCATGAATGATTTTTTTGTTTAACAATACAGGTGAGTCAACTGGGTGAGGTTAAAGGTCCTTAACACTTACAGTAAGAGTGCAGAAGTGACAGTCAGTAGTGGGTGAGTGTCCTCTTTCTGGGTTTGTGGGCACACACTGTGTGAGGGTCCTTTTCAGACTTATAGTATTGGGGGAGAGAGGAGGAAGGGGACGACCATTGGACAGTACTGTCTGTGTGCCAGACACTGCAGTGGGCCTTCACAGCACTGTAAGACCACATTACTGCCCATATTTCATAGAGGAGGAAACAGGCTCAGAACGATAACTGAGTTTATGTACCAGATTTCACACGCAAAACTACACAGAGCTCGAATTTTTTAGAAAATGTACATAACTAAAATTTGCCTCTGAATGTTTCAACTCTCTGATAACGTGGTGATTTAAAAGATGTCCTGTTGAATTTCACAGAGCAAGTTTTTTAAGGTGACCAGCAGGTAGGAAATGACATCATTGCTTCAACAAGCCCCAGAGAAAATGAAGACACTACTCCCTACTCTACTGATCTGAGCAGACAATGCAGGATTTAATCTATTGTATGAACTTCTCATACGGCACACTGAACGCAGGCGCTGTACCACACACCTGTCTGCAATGACTCTGTTGCACTCGTGTTTGAAAAGTGACAGGAGAACAGAGATCGAATTACACTCCTCGGCTCTTATGGTTAACATTCCTTGCCAAATTCTGGAAAGATCTCGAAGATTGAAAATGTAATGAAATTTAGAAGGAGTTGGCAGCATCTTCACCTAGAGATGGAAAAAAAAAAAAAAAGATACTCTCATTCACTTTTCAGATAAATTAAAAACGGAACTGCTTTTAGACCTATTTCATTTCACAAATCCTATTTTAAAGAGGCTGAGTATTAAGCCAAAGTTAAGTTTATATTTTCATCATAGCACTGATGGAAAATACACATATCATAAATTAACCACCATGAAATGTAGAAGACCATAAGCCCTTGCATTCAAGTACAATGCATGAGATGCAGATCCCAGCCCCTGTTCTACCACCATTAGTTGGCTTTGAACAAGTCACTTCTCCTGAATTCTTAAAACCTATGTGAGCTGTGGGAACAAGCATCCTAATCATTATTAACCTTGTTAGTGTTTCATGGAAATAGGTCATCACAAAAAACTGAGTGTGAGCCAGTCATCATGTTCACGTCTGAAGTTGACGACGACTGTGCTCTGTGGGATGCTTCGATCAGCGTCCCTAGTGCAGTTCTGTTTCCACACGCATATTTGTATACTGAAACCTAAATATCACTAGTGGGGCCCAAGCTCAGTCCACATGCTTTCATATATCCGAACACCTGGAAAAAATTGACAGGCAAGTCTGACATGCAGCTGTTAGTACGAACACTAATTTATTTATTATTTCTACCAACTTGTAGGGTCTAAACAGGCAAAGCTGTCACAATGGCCAGGCAGGGGTAAACCTGAGGCGGAGCAGGTGTGGGAAGCACTGCTGGCCGTGTGGAAAGAGTGTAATTGGTATCATCAGCATCATTTTCGAAAGTGAAACAATGATAACTCTGGAGACACAAAGCAGACTCTCCGCATGATTAATTCAGAAAGCACATGCTTTCTTCAGCACCAATTCATGGACTATGTCCTTCCTTGTTGAAACAGTACCCCACTGAGTTTGGAGAGTGATTTTCTAGGCGAATCCACAGAGGAAGTTAAAACAGCAGGCAGCAAGGGGGAGAGAAGCGCTGGTTCCCTCTTTGCTCAGTTCCGTGCCAAGCTAAAACGTTCCTTCTACTCACTGACATGTCAATCATACACTTTGTGACTCATAAATACGACATATATTACAAATATGCAAAAATAAAGGGACAAGGGCACGTGAATGTTGCTTTTTCTTCTTTGCTGTAAAAGACACAGCCATTGAAGCAACCATTGAAGAGAATGAAATGAATTCCTTTCTTTCCCTCTTCTCATTTATTTGCCCACTTCTTTCCTTCTCTTCTAGTATTTCCTTTTCATTTCTGTCAGCTTCTCTTTTCTCACCTGCTTCTGCTTTAAAGTGTGTAAAGTAATGGAAAGGTGAGGGGATGTACAAGGTGAGTGGATCGAAATAGTGCTTTGTGAAGACAGGTGATCTGAAGGAAAACATATGAAGGAGGCTGTTTATCTGGGGGTGGGTACAGGAGGAAGATTCATTTATTTTGCAATGACCATGTCTGAGCACCTCCCACTGCCCCTGGGAAGATGCCACAGTAAACAGGACAGCTACACCCACTGCCATCAGGGAGCTTCCATTCTAGTGGGGGAATGGTGCTGGGGGAGCCTGACAACAAACGGGAAACAAACATATTGGTAAACAAACAAATGGACAAACAATAATGATAAAAATCATAGTTAGAAAAAATAGAGTCCAGAAACAGGCAACGCCTGAGATGAGGCCATGGACAGTGACTTTGGAGGACATGACACAGGCAAGCACCTCTGAGGGTAAGAAGGATGAGAATCAGTCAAATGAAGTGCAGTGGCTCTGAGCACGAGAAGCACCACAGCTGGAGCAGAATGACCGGGGGGGGGGGGGGGGGGGGGAGGGGCAGGTGAGCAGGCCCAGCTCAGGGCGAGGGGCACAGCCGGAGCAAGGGGCTGGGTTTCAGTGCAAATGTAACTGGGAATCTCCTAGTGCTTTTAAGGAGGAGGAATGATCTCTGGGTTACTTTCTGAAAAACGTGTTCTAGGACTGTGTAAAGGACAGACTCGAGGAAGGCAGAAAGAAAGCAAGGAGGCTGGTTAGGAAGTCGCTGCATGATCCAGAGGGCAGGTGACGGAGCCCCTAGCAGGGTGCACAGTGAGATGGCACTAAGGTCTCAGTTTTGGGATACATGGTGAAAGCATGGTGCTGAGACGTGCTGATGGACTGGATGTAGGGATGAGAAAGACAAATTAAGGACGGTGCCAGTTTTTCAGTCTTAGAAGCAGGGTAGTTGTTACTGTTAACAGATATGTAAGTCTGAGGAAGGGTCATACTTAAGGACAATTAAGAGTTCTGCTCGGACATGATAATTATTAGATATCAAAATGGGGATGTCCACTGAGCAGTTAGAAATTAGCCTGGAGCCAAGCAGAGAGGCCTGGATGCAGACAGTGATTTTGAAGTCATCAGCACAGAGGCACTGGTTAAAGCCTCGAAGCTGGTGAGACTACCCAGGTAAAGACTGGAGATGGACGCTCAGGTGCGCACCGATATTTAGAGGGGGGAGAAGGGGCTTAGGAAAGGTGACCGATAAAAGAGGACGGGAACCAAGGGACGAAGGCCCTCTGAAGCCGAGTGAAGGAAGTCTTTAGAAGGACCGTTTATGTCAAATGCTGCTAAAAGTCAAGTGAGAGGAAGAACTCAGCCTTCAGCCTTGGCAAGATCGAGTCCTCCGGAGACTTCGATGAGAGCAGTGGAAATGAAAGCTCATGTGCAATGGGTTAAAGAGGTAAAGCAAGGTGAGAAAGTGGAGCCAGTAAACAGTCACATCACAAAAGAAGCTTCGACAGAAAGACATCAGGAAGACCAAAGCTTTTCAGAAAAATGTGTCTAAAGGCACATTAAATTGGACAGTAGCTCCCCTGGAAAACAGATGGATCTTACCACCAAAAATACTCACACTCAGACCTTGCCATTCATTGTGGAGCTTCTTTAAAGAGGCAGAACAGCATGTGCAAAGGCCCTGTGCTGACAAGGAGCCCTCTCATGTAAGGAACTGATCACTTCAGGGGAGGGGGGTGTATGGAAGAGCATTTCATGAGACACAGCCAACTCCTCTTCTGATAACTGTATCTAGAATTCCCCGCATCCACCTGGGAACTTGAAAGGCTGGCAAACACTCCAGGTTTCCCCAGGATGTAGCTTCCACACAGATGTGTGTAACTGGCCTAATGAATGTATAGTGAACTATGACAACCAATCCTTATTCTCCTTCCCCATTTCTGGCAAATACATCAACTTCATTTTTATCTCACACCTATACTTAAAACACCTTGCTGATGGCTATTTCGAGGCAGGACTCGCCTGTGTGGCAGGCAACTTTTGTACTCTTTTAAAGCTCTACATTGCTTTCAGACCTTAAAATTACTTAAATTAATGTAAGTGCAGACATGAGTTATCTCATGACTGGTCAGCATGTTCAGACACAGAAATACGAGTATCCTCATGACCGGTCAGCAAGGAGTTTTAATTGCTTTTTCATGAGTCTGCCTTAAGCCACCTGATGACAGCTACAGGTCTGTTGAGCTTTACTTAGAGCACTGACTTGTGTATTAAAATAAAGCCTATTTTAAGTACATTCCCATCCATTTGCTAACTCATGCTCCACCTCTGAGGAACACACAAGTTAGACCTTAAGTTTGGGTTAGCTAAGAATAGCTGGAAATCCAAGTATTCACTCAGTCAGTAAATATCTGTGTCTAACATAGTCTGTGGTGGTGGGGACTGGGAGGAGATGGACATACAAGAGTTACAGACCAGAGTAACAAGTGGAAAAGCAGTGTTTTCATTTCAGCAAATTCTCCCTTATCTCGGGTGTCGTATCTGATTTATAGTAATATCTCATACATATGGAAAGCATCATTCAATCAGAGTATGTGCTGCCTGGCAGGAAAAGGTGTCACAAATATATTTGAGCACCCAATTTGTCTTGTACAAAACAGCATTACCACATATAATGTGATGATAATATCCTGAGCCACGAGTGAGAACTAGGGTGAGTAATATTTGACGTATTTTTATTAGTGACCACAGATGACCTTACCTTAGTCCACTGCCACAGCACTCTGCCTGCGGAAACTAAATTGGGAATCATCTCACATATTTCAGGTTTGAACTTTCTACAAGGATCAAAGTATCCACAGCCAATAATTCCTGGAAAAACACACAAAATTAAGGGTGTGAGCTTACTAAAAGATTATAAAGTGCATGTTTATCCCAGTGAATAAATCATTACAAGACTGACTAGGTGGTGCTAAGAATTTCTCAACTAAGGCTGGGAGTCAGCAGTGGAGCCTGCAAAGCTTAGTATCTATGACGAGCATTTTATATGGATTAAGTCGTTTAACCCTCCCAACATCCTATGAGGAGAATCTGCAGTAGATATTGAGTTTTGTAACTTGCCCAAGGTCATACAGCCCGTGTGTGGGCAAACCTGAGATTTGAACCCACATAGCCTAGCTCCAAGCCTATAAGACAGCACTCATCCTGAAGCATAGGAGAGCTGGGAAAGAACTTAGAGGAGGAGACTGGGCCCAGAAGGTAAAGCAAATTGTTCAGGGTCACCCAGATTGGTTGCTGACAGAAGTGGGATCCCCACCCTGGCTGGCGCTGGTCATCTAACGGTTCCCAGGAAACATCTAACACAGTGACAGTCCAGTATGATCCCCTTCAGGAAGGACTGGGCTACAGGTTTAGAAAGTTTTGGATTTTAGACTGCAAAAACAGGCTACTCTACTTCGCTCAGTGAGATGGTATGTTGAGTGGCATGCGCAGTTCTGAGCATGGTATTTTCAGAGGAATATGAATATCTGTTCAGAGATGTGGAGCAGGTTTATGAAGAGGGAGGCAGCTGAAGAAACTGGGCTTCCTTCACATAGATCAAAGAGTGGCCTTAAGGAAACATGAAATTGTCCTCGAAAGTCATGGTTGCTTGTGCTAGATGCCTGTAAGGCCCTTTGCTTCCTGAAATCCTCTGATTCTAGGTCTCCAACTTCCTGGGGGACAAATGTGTTATACAGGAAGCACAGGATCTGGAGTTAAAAACCAGGATTAGCTCCATGCCTCTGCCATGGGCAGTTATTTCTCTTCTCTGAGACTCAGTTTCTGGTTTGTTTCCATATGTAATTTTCAATATAAATCACATCAAAGAATGTATACAATAGTTTAACAAACAAGCAAATGCTCACTTCCAGACCACTAGCCTGAGAAATACAACACGGCCCCAGTTCATTAGTAGCCTGTCTATCCATCCCCATCCCACCCCTTCCTTCTCCAGAGGTAGCCTCTGCTCCCACTTGGTGAGAATCGGTAACTCACTTTTCTTTACAGCTTTGCTATGAAGCTTACATTTCTGAACTTTACCTCTTTTTTTTAACCTTAATTTTTGAAACTTAATTTAATGGCATCATATGTTCCTCTGTATTTGCTTCTTTCACTCAACATGCTATGGGTGTTGTCCATGTTGAAGCATGTAGCTGTGTGTGTTCATATGCACTGCTGTGTGGCATTACACTGTGTGCCTAGGCTGCAGGTTATTTATCTGATTTTACTGTCCATGAACACTGGATTCATGCTAACATGAACAATGTCCTATGAACACCCGTACGTAAGTCTTCTGGCACACATACGTAAAATCAACCACAGGTGGAGTAAGGACTTAAATGTAAAAGGCAAACTATATGGTGTTTGGGGAAAAATATAGGAGACCATCTGAGTGACCTCTGGGTAGGAAGGACTTCTCAAATGAGGCTGAGAGAGCACCAACCACAAAGGAAAAACAGTGATAAATTGCTATATAGCCAGAAGTGAAACCGCTGGGGGTGCCCATGGTCTGCTTCACCACTACTAACATCCAATCATCTGTGTTTCATTTAAACAGTTCTTTCCTACACAGCGGTCATTCAGGTATTTTCCCATATTTTCTTCCAAATGTTTTATGAGCTTTGATTTCTATATTTAGATCTTTAATCCATCTGTATTGATTTTATGTTTGGTGTGAGGTAGGGGCCCAATTTCAATGCTCTTCCCATAAGAATTACTAAATATCCCAGTGTCACCCATTGAAAGTCTTCCCTTACCCTTCTGATCTATAGTACTTGCTATATCAAATAATCTGATAAACCTTTGTGTATAGATTAATGTCCACATATGCATGGAACAGTTTCTCTTGTAGGTCTATAGATTAATGTCCACATATGCATGGAACAGTTTCTCTTGTAGGTCTTCACAAACATAATTTTTGATGGTACAATTTATGTGAGCCTAAACCTGGCATTAAAATTTCATTTTTATTAACATATCAAAGTGCTACATTTCACTTAGTATATTATATTGTTAACCTATGATCTATGTGCAGTCAGCCCAAATTTCTCATATTAATCATGCCAAGAAAACCAAAACACAAAGATTTCCTTACCTCTAAAGTGACCTTCAAAAAGGCTATTTCTGAATATTCCTGAGTCTTAAAAGGGGCTATAAACATTCTTCTTAGTACTTACTCCCTCTCTTCCAATATTTACCTATTTCAGATACATAACTCCCACTTCAAACAGAGCCTTTTTAATCTCTTTAATAAGGTTTTGCTTGGTTTATGTCCATTATATAATACACCAAGAATAGTCATACCAAAAATTTTGTCTATTGAAGCATTTGAAGGCAACGTGCAATTAAACACAGTAAATTGTCTTTTTAAACGTTGTGGAATGTCATTTCGACCCCCTCCAGGGTGGATCATTGCTGCTATGAGCTGCACATCAACAATAGTCGTGAAGTCTCCAGGCTTATCCAAGCTGTACATTCCTTCCATTTCCATCATCTGACGCACAATCTCATTAGTTATCTGAAATGTTATAGTTTTTTTTAGTAACATGTCACTTTCATATTCCTCCATAGTGCCTATAAGATTACTACAGATGAGATTAGAAGAAAATATTCAACTCTTATCAATGAAGTGTTTGTAAATGTTGATGATCACCTTCAAGGCTATTTGGCTTAACCAATCACCCACGAACTCTAAACCATAAATTAAACATGTCTGGTGCAGGTCCAATGTGCTCTTTATCACATTGATAAAACTAATTTCCAAATAAATTTAGGTAGGTGAATTATGGAATGTTTGGTACAATTACAACAGCACTCAAGGTTACAAGTTTTACTATAGACACCTTTCACACTCAAAATTCAACACTTCAAAAAACGTCAGAATGTGGGATGGTTTCACTCCTGAGTTTTCAAAATTACTGCATGTTTGGTTTTTGGTTTTGTGTACTCCTCTGATCTTAACTGTAGCCTCTAACATCACTGAAACTCCCTCCTCACTAAAAATGTTTCCTCTGTTGGTTTCAGAGGCTCAATTCTTCCCAGGTTCATCTCATGAAAAACTGGAAAGCCTGCAAACCTTTTGGTGTACGGGACGATGCTCCAACCAACTGAGCCACCGGCCAGCGCCTATAGGAGCTATTTTAGTCATACCTGATCTCCCCATTCATTAATGACAGGCATATTAATATCATCAATAAATACAGTCATTTTTCTGCCTCCTGGTGGCCCATATGTGCTTCCCATTCGCTTATCCACATAGCTTTCAATTGTTCTCTAGAAAAAGGAAATGGTTGGTTTGATGCATTAGATCTCAAGCTACATTTCTAAAAATGATGAGAGTATTTTCCAGAGTAGAATACAATTCATTATTTAATATGTATAAATATCATTATTAAAATACACATTGTGAATTTTAAAAATTATTAGAATGTTAATCATTAATTTATATTAAAGGAGATATAATCAAAAGTTCAGCTTCAGCCTCAATATTAGGCTATTAATCCAAATTTTAGACTATTAAATATTAGACTATTAATCCAAATATGGTATTTGAATTTGTTTTTAATCTCAGTCTTAGGGAGGTTAAATAGCTGAATGACAACATGTAACACCATTCCTTTTGAGATATATATACACATATATGTACATATATATACACACACACACACATATATCAATGTTTATATGCATATACATTTTATCATAGCCACCACTTAAAATATGTATTTAATGTTGATTAATAAAGCAAATGATGAATTTTACCTGAAACATTATTGGTTCCGTGGCAGATGAAAAGTTTAGACTTTTGGATAACTGTACTTCGGGATCATATTTTTTCAAATAGGCCTTAATCATTACAGTTTTTGCAGTTCCCTGCTCTCCTATGAGCAAAACAGCCTGCAATTGCAGGGTAGTCATGTTGAAAGGTGTTATAACATGTTTAGTTTTAAATATCTTATGGCCATTCTTTCATTCTATAAGTTAATACAACTCATTTTTTGGAATTACAACTACACAAAAATATATCCTAGTTGAATTAGAGATTTAAATGTAAAATGTATGCTATCAAAGTACTAGAAGGAAATATGGGTGAATATTCCCGTGACCACAGCAGTATGGAAGGAGTATGGGAGTCAGCAGTGACATACATCCCGGGACCTGGGGTTCATTTTCCAAACATGTTTCTCTCACTGCCTACAGCCTGTTATGCTGAAATTTAATTTTTCTACCTGTAGTGTGTGAAAAGGGGTGTGTTTCTTACATGGTTTGCAATTGTCTAAGAAACTTTCAAACTTACTTTATTTTGTTTTGCAATGGTGTCTATCAAAAAATTTGTTCTAATGTTATCAACATTTGGAACCAAAATTGATGAATACTCTGGAATACTGTCGGTTGGATAAAAATATGGCTGAATTTTCTTATTCCAGTGATCCCAATCACCTATACAATAAGTAAAAATTGATCTTAATAAAACTGCATTCCTCTAAAGTAGTTACAGTACAAAAATGCAAGTGCTATAAACAATCAACAAAATCATAAAAATATTTAAAACATTTTCCTAACACATGTTAACATATCTGTTTATCTAATCTAACATCATATCTAATATCTAATTTAATATCTGATTATCTAATATACGTGGCATTAGATAATTAAATTTGTTTTGCTCCTTACAAAATTTTTCAGTTGCTAAATCATTCATCTGGAGAGATCTGGACAATGGTTAGTTATGTCTTTCCTTTTTCCCCCCGATATCTCTGGTAAGAGATTTATCTATTTTATTGATCTTTTCAAATAACCATTTTTGGTTTGGCTCTGGAGTCTAAGAGAATTCATATCTAGATTTAAGGATGCATTTAATTTTGGTTTGCGTTTTGAGTTAGACCTTTTTATCATCCCAAATCTTTAATAGCATCTAATCACATGCTGTAAAATTACTGGTAATTCTGGTCAAAGCTGGCCAGCTGAAAAAAGTTCACTTACCTTACTTAGGCTCTTTATAAAGGCCCTTTAAAATACAAACTTTCACTTAATCCCTATTTTACTTTATTTTCTTATGTTTTTATTGATTTTCAAAGAGAGAGGATGGGAGAGGAGGGGAGAGAGAGAAAAGCGACGATGAGAGAGAAACATCAATCGACTGCCTCCTACACGCCCCCTACTAGGAATCTAGCCCAAAACTCGGGCATGCGCCCTGGCTGGGAATTGAACCCATGACCTCTTTGTGCATGGGTTAACACTCAACCACTGAGCCACACTAGTCAGGCATCCTCATTTTCAAATTATTCCCATGCCCTCAAATGTGCCTAGTGTCCCCCAGGTCCAGGCAACCCTGTGTTTTATACTTTCCAAACAATAATTCTTCAGTCTTTGGCCAGTGTAGGGTCGGTGCAGCTGTCTAGCAGTGTGGCTTTGGAAAGAGAACCTGGAGGTGTGTTTCTTAAGCCGACTTAAAAGCAGCCTTCTTGTTTTTACCTCCACCTTTGCCTCAGTGTCCAATGTCTGAGCCCTCTGAAGGTTCTGTAATATATACTGCACTGCTTCTCAACTCTTCCCACTGCTGGCTTAGGGCTTACCTTTGGCCAGTGTGCTTAATCAACTGCCACTTACCTTTCTGCTTTCTTGCTTTCAAAATGTAGTTATTGCAGTCTACTCTCCTGTTCTTTTGAGTTTGTGCATTAAAAAAATACCTTTGCTGTTTTGGGGTTTTAGAAAGAATCAGAGGTAAATATAGTTTTTAGGAAGTATGATTTTTCTTCTCTGAGGCTTAGAAGAACTGGAAGCTAGGCTCTGGGTAAAAGCATCAAGGTCAAGGGCATTTCTTTTAGAGAGAGGTGAGTTGGGCCCTGCCACACACAGCAAGCAGGCTGGTCTGCTACAGGTAAGGTGGACCCATCTGTTTGGTTCATTCTCTACTTATCTCGACATTTCCAACAGGAAAGTTATGGGATCTATTCCTGCATTGTAAAGAATCTGTGTCCCCTACACTGCTACCTTTCTTTGTCAAGCATTAGAAAACAGGTAATATAAGAGGTATTGCTAACTTATTCATGCCAGATGTCACTTAGGCCACTCCAAGAGAAGTCAGCAGTCTCTGTACCAGTTCCCAGCACAGCCAACATGCAAAATTATACTATTCTTTGCATATATAACCTTTAAAAATATGTTAGCAATTATATTATTCATAATTGGTTTAATATATCCCCCATAGAAGAGTTTATGGAAGTTTATATTTTTCCCATTTAAAAAAATGTTACTTCATTTCAGGTGTAAGTCACTACATGCTTACCATAGTCAGTAACATAAAACTCATACATGGTTTGATTTGTGCCTTCAGATATGTCTGGTAAGTCTAACTTGCTTTCATGGCTTCGTATAAAAGCTTCAAGCTTATCTCTGCTTTCCAATTCCAGAAGGGCTCCCAAACTCCACATTAGGCCAAACACAAATAATTTATGAAGATGCTCCACACACGAAACACCACCTTCTTCTTTGGAGGGAATTAAACCTTCCAGAAGAGTGAGAGACTGAAAATATTTAAAATACAATAAAATAAATTGTTATATTTAAATGTCTTAAATAAAAATTTTAAAATGATAATAAATTTAGGAGGAGGAAAAGAGAAAACAAATGAATTTCCCCATATTGCTTGGTCACTGTCTAGCAGCTAGCAGTATTTAGAAGAAAAGTCAGCTGCTTTAGACAGGCTGAATGGTCCAGCAGAGAGGATGCTAATCTGGGAATCGGGAGGCGTGGTTTCTACTCCCAGCTCAAGGCACTATCTTGAGTTTCAGTTTCCTGATCTATAAAGCAAAATGCCTAGACTAGATGTTTTCTAGGACAGTTTCTGGTTCTAAAGTTCGGTTACTCCAAATTTTCTAGATCAAAGATTGTATTTCTTTTTAACATTTTACAGGGCTCAGCGAACTGTGGCCCAGGGGCCAGCCACCTGTTGGGCAAATGAAGTTTTACTAAAACACAGTCACATTCACCTACGCATTGTGTCTGGCTGCTTTTGCAATACAACAGCAGAGCTGAGTGGGTGAGACAGAGTTGTGCAGAGCCTAAAATATTTACTAGCTTCCCCTTTAAAAAAGTGTGTGAACCACCATTCGCCACCAGAAAGAAATGTATCTACAGTAAAACATCCTCAGTCTTTCAAAACAAAATTATTTCAAAATATGCTTTCCACTGATGTTATGCATTTTAAAGTAATTACGAAATATTTATTTCAGCTTTATGTATTATTTCTAGCCTACCCACCCTTGCTGTCTTGAGGATCCTTACATCAAGAATCACACACTAGAATGGATCACCTATGGACTAGAATCAGGCAAGCCCTTAAAAGTCTATGCTTAGTTCGTTCTTTTTTTTTTTTTTTTTTTGTCTAAGGACTAAAAAGGAAAACTGAGGAGGAAAAAAAAAAGATACTAAAAACTACTTGGAGAATTGTTTAAAGGTTTCCCTATCTGCTATACACTAAATTTGCATAGCCAAGATTGCCATCCAAGTTTTCCTGATTGCCACCTGCTCCTTTTGTATTTTTCTGTAGAACTGTGAGCTATATTTACTTATTTTGTCTACTCTCATTATTGCACACACTTTCTGGGAAGGTTACTAAGCTTGACGATGGGAAAGATAATTCATTCCTCTTCCCCTGACAACAACCCCCTGGGAAATAAAAATAATAGAGAGATGGCAGTAAGAGCATTAATGAGCTCTTAAATAGGAATCCAACTTTTCAGAGCCTTCACAGCCACATTAAAAAGATTTCTATGGACTGCACACATTTCTATTTCAGATGCCTCTAAACTACAACTGAGTAAGAAAAAAAAATCTCAAATCTAAGTAGTGAATATACAAAAAAAAATCTTACTTGCACAATATAGTTGCACTCTAAGAGTTGCATTTTTGGATTGAGGTTTAGTTTCATATATGTATATATATCTTCAAATATTTTGTCATACAGAGTTTGAAATACAGCAGCTTCCTGTGCGGTACGCTTCTTCAACCACGCCTACAGCAAAGAAACAGTCTGTTTATTAAGAAAGTGAACCATGGGAAGTTAAAGCAGCTTCTGCAAGTCTCCCATCCCCACCTGTAATATCGGCCTCCAGTTGAGAGCAGAGCTGCTGATATAGACCATGCCCATCCTAGACACCGTGGCAGGAGATGCGTTCTCAATATTGTGGACTTCAAACAAAAGCTTACAGTTAGGGGACATGGGGATGCGATCCCCATTAGCTAACGTGAGCGTTTTATTGTCATCCAACACAGAATTTAAGTTCTCAATCCAAATGGCATCTACAGGGCCATCTAAAACAAGGAAAATGTTTTCGCCTGCAAACAGTTAAGACAGAAAATTAAGCAAATAACCATAATAAACTGGCAGGAAAAACAACTGATCACAAAGGAGAGCTTGTGTGTACCTTTTTTAGCTTTCAATGTTTTTCTCCACAGTGTAGAAAAGATCCCATCCGTCCAATCATTGGTAGCAGTGTCCAGCCTGCCAAACATCTGAGGCGCAGTAATAGCTTTCGGGTTCATTCGCATTTCCCGGTGAGGCCTGCCGCATTCTGTCAGTGACTTCATCAGGACTGTTATCACTGCTGTCTTCCCTGAGCCACTGGGCCCGAGAGTCATCAAGCCGTGACGTACCAGCGACGTCTCGTATAACTGAGCAACAAAATGAAACAGTCGATTGGAAAATGTGACTTATAAGTCTCTGGCTGACATTCATAGAGGTAGTGTGCTGAAACTGAGAAAGATTTTAATAATCGGCCCAGTAAAGTAACTAGTTCACTATTTTTTAAATGAGAAAATGGGGGAAAAAATGTTTTTTGTTTTGCTAGAGTTGGATAGCAAACTAGCATCATGTTATAAAATTTGTGATAAAGTAATGACAATGTGGAACTTGAATTACATTTTGGAAAAAATTAATTCAGGCTCTAGTTTTTGGTACTCAAACCTTGTAATTTTGTTTTGCGGAGGATACACATCGAGCAATTTTTCCACTTTCTCAGCGTGCAATGTGATGATACTGCCCCCTCGAGGTGGAAAGCAGCAACACAAACCATCATGGGGTGGATCCAAGTTACCCATCTATCTGCCTGGTTTCCCAGGAGCATAGCTGGAGATGAGGATTCTTAGGCCAGTGATTTACTCAGGGAGTGCTCTGAGGAGAAACTGAGACAGGCACGGGGAAAGCAGGACAGGAATGGGGAGAAGCAAACAGAGGTGTGACAAACTCCCGTGCCTGGCACTGCTGCTGTTTGTGCTGCCAACAAGCGGCTCCAGTTCTCCAGAGGGAGTAGTGAATGTGGGCAGATGTGTTAGGATCACACAGAAGCTGAGGAAGGGCACATTGAAACGGCAGAAGAGATTCAAGGAGACATACTAAAACGTGGACAGTGTCTGTTACAACATCCTGTCTACTGTCCTGTTAATAAAAATAAAAAGTCAAAGGTCTCACAGCTGATCAGAGGTAGAATTTGAGTTCTAACATTTTAGATAGGAATGTATTACTACTTAACCCATAGTTTAAAAGCAGCAGGGGCACTGGCCATAACATTATATTAAAGAGTAATGTTACTGACATCAAAAAAGAACAAAATATTCTAGTCCCCCGCCCACTGAGATGACTAGGATTTCAGTATCATCATCAGTATACTATATGCATATCATAGATAAAATGTTTGTCCAGAAATTTAAAAAAGTTTTCAAATAGTTTTCAGTACATGGATGATAAAAAATACTTAAACTTTTAAACTTTAAGTATTCCCTTGCAAGATTTGGATCTGTTTCATAATCTGGCAAAAACACTAAAATAAGAATTTTAATTTTGAAGTGCAGTTTTTAACACTGTCCACAATTTCAGCTCCTTCATATTCCAAAAGTCCTGGAAAATACTCCCAAAGCATCAAGCTCATAGAGATTTAATCCTGCCTCTGCTACAGCTTCGTGACTGCTGATCGAGAGGGTTGTCACAACCGGTGAAATGTGATGAGCAGAAAGACACCAAGAGGTGCAAAGACTCAAGTGTTAGTGTGGGTGTGAACATGTGTGCGTGTGAAGATGTCCACACACAAAGCAGGAACAGACTGATACTACCAGAGGCCTCAGGCTCCGTGCCCGGGGAGGCACCCAGCCACCGGCAATACTGCCAGATTGGTGCAGGAAGCCTGCTGGACCATTCCATCTCCCTGAGTTTTTATAATTTAATATCCCCTCCCAACTACTCCTGAGATTCTGGTTACTGCCCAACCTTCTCACCAAGTGTAAGCACCTCAATGAATTACCACTTGTTTACTGTGAGGCGGGGTAAATCCACCCCATCCCACTAGAACCAGCACATCCTCCTGAGGCCTCTTCTTGCATTGATGTGTGTTAATTTAGTTTCAACATTTACATCAAGTAAGACTAATATCAGTAGTCCTCCTCTTGAAATGGGGATTTTTAACAACACATGATTATCATTATACTGAAAAAGATTAAAATTTCTTTACCTGCACAAGTTTGAGATTCCAAGGTGGATGGTTCACCAAACCTTCTAACTGAACCTGGTGGGCTACTGCATCTTGTAGTTCCACGTAAGTATTACTATCCAGCTGTAATCCTGGAAACAGGTCATTGATTAAGCTGAGGAACAGGGGTTCATCTTCATCAACCTACAACGGCAGAGAGTACATTTACTCCAGTCAACAAGTGCCCACCGACCAGCTCGGAAGCACACAGCACCTATCACTTCACAGCCACTCTCCTCACCAGACTGTGTTCCCTAGTACCTTCTCCTGGACACCACCACTGAGTACACGTTACCCACAGCATCGCGCCCGCAGTGCCCTGGCATTCAATGTCCTCTAGTCTACTGCTCCAAGGTTTGACCTCATTACTTTGTCATGTGAATGCTCTGCTTCTGACAGACAGGTATACAAATTAACCTTAAAATCATGCCATTAAGAGTCCCTACCCCATGAAAACAGGATGGTAATATCTCTTTAAGTAAGGAAAATACCCATGGCCCTGCATGACCGGCTCATTCAGCATCAGCTGGAAAACCATCAAAGCAGAGTCCTGACCTGACCTGGTATAAGCAGCAGGGTTGAGCAAACGGAGTCTACTCCTCCTTTGCTGTCTTCAATGCCTAGATCACCCCATTCACAACTGCTGGCCGCTTCTGATTGCTCCTTATTTTCTGGGGCACCCCTGATGCTTTCTGGAATTCTTGTCTAGGAGTTTCAAGAATACCATTATCTAAGGGAAGCGGTATGTGTACTGGAAGGAGCAGAGGAGTTGGCATCAGAAAGTCTTGTGGACTTCTGTTCCAGCTTCTCAACTGACTGTGATTGTGGGTGGGTTCTCCAAACTCTGAGTTCCCTAGCCAGCCAGCCACATCCCACAGAGTTGCTATGAGACTCAAACAAGGCAATACCCCTGAAAAGGCTGCAACAGTAATGAACCACACAGATGTGAACTGTTGGTTTTTGTAACTACAATGTGAGCTTCTTGAGAACCATTTCTTCCCCAGCCTTGTTGTTCCAGGGCATAGACACAATATGTAGCCTAGAGAGTCCTTTGAATAAACCACATGAACCTTCCCAGCAGCTAGTTCAAAACAACTCAGCTCACAGTGGCAAGAATGAAAGGAGCATAATCACTATTATAATCTCCACAGCCAAGTTGTGGTGCATTTTCAGTAAACAGAAATAATGTTGATGTTCGGGGAGAAACATAGCTGAGATGAGCTAAACATATACAGACAAAGTAACAGCTCTCATGGTTCCCTGTGAATCAGAATTTCATGTTCAGAATATTTTGCATTATGAATAATGGCTGAGGACTGGACTGAAACGTGGGGGCAAAACCCACTGAGGAGGCCTGTTCTAGGGCACACAACTGACAAGAGGGTGCATTTTCGGCCCACAACGGTCATACCAGCAATGGGTTTTTGCTCCTGGAAGCAGTGGTAGATTCACACACCCATTGTTGCTGCAGTTATTAATGCTCGAAGACTAACATGAGCCAACCCCCACTTGTCAGCCAAGTAGAGAGAAACCAGGTCAAATTCTGGAAAGAGGAGTGAGTTCAGGGAAGAAAGATACCAGTTTAGAAAGGTTCATATCTCTTAGTCCTCTCATGACAGTGCTTAATTCACTATCCTCTGGCCTGGCTCTCTTCTGAGATCCAAGTGTCCTCAATACAGATAGGATATTTCTCAGCCCAAAGTCATAATGAACCTAAGAGGGGGGAAAAAGGGAAAAGATTATCTAACTGAAAAGCTCTAAATGTAGACCCACTATACATATAGAGATAGATATTCTGATACGTATGTACTGTAGTTTTGGCGTGGCTGAGCGGCAAAGTTTTCTTAGCTGAATTCCCCCACCTTCCCTTTGACTGAACAATGATCACTCCATTGGAAAGATCGAGCTGTATGACAGTGTTCACACTTTAAATACCTTTTGAGAATAAGACAGTCTGATACAGGCTGAGAAGCAAAGAGATTTAAAATGCACAGCCAACAAGTTATATGCTATGTGACTCCATTTATATAACGTTCTTGAAATAAGATTATAGAGATGGAGAAAAGATTAGTGGCTGCAAAGGGGTAGGGATTTGGTAGAGGTGGCTGTGGCTATAAAGGGGCAGCATGAGGGAACCTTGTAGTGAAAGAACAGTTCTGCATGTTGAGTGTGGTGGTGGTTAAATGAATCTACACATGTGATATAATTGCATAGAACTACACACGTGCACACGCACACACTCTGAGGGCGTTTCAGTTGGTGAAACCTTAATAAGCTCTGGACCGCACCAACGTCCATTTTCTGGATTTGTTATGATACTATAGTTATAAGATGTCAACTTTGAAGAAAGTAAGGTAATGAATACATGGGCCCTCCCAGCACATTTCTTTGCAACTTTCAATGAATTTATAATTATTCAAAAATAAACAGGTTTTAAAAATACATAAGCAATAGGTGAAAGTAATTATAAATTTATTTTGGAAAAGAGTCAAGGAGATTTTCTTAAGCTCACTGATTAACATTTATCAAGGTAAAACTGCAAAGTCAAAAAATCAAGTTTTATAGCTAGGGGAAAAACAAATATACAAAGTTACCTGCTTAGTAAGTTGTTCCTCACACAGCTTGTAAAGAACATAAAACTTCTGAGCCAAGATAACATTTTCAAGAAAACCACAGCTTGCAAGCTTAACTCGCATAATGATCTGAAAAAATTAGTATAGCGAGATTTTCAACAACTTGCATGGAAAACAAGTAAAAAACATAAATGACATTATTATTTTTTTATTTAGAGGGAGGAAGGGAGATAGACAGATGTAGAGAGAAAGAGAGAGAGAGTTGGGGGGGGGGGGTAGAGAAAGATCATTGTGAGAGAGAAACATCTATCGGTTTGCCCTGACCAGGGATTTAACCCACAACCTGGGTATGTGCCCTGATGGGAATTAAGCCCACCACCTTCCGGTGTGTGGGATGGCGCTTCAAACAACTGAGCCACACAGGCAGGGCCATATTATGTTTTCAAATCCAAATGCATACCTGTCTATCAGGAACCATCATAGCAACAGTTCTGAACTGAATTTTTAAGTTTTCTGGTAGTTCTTGGCGCCCAGCATATCCAGGGTTCTAGAAGTTAAAATTATTTAATTTTTAATTGTTGACATAACTTTTATTTCATGAATACAAATACATTTCAAATCCCTAATTGTGACTCTAAGGTGGTACTGAAAACAACATTAGATTCATAAACCTCCCTCTTTTCTCAAAATTTCATATTAGACCATCAATATTTATTAATGTCACATCAGTCCTTTTTACATATTTCCAGTTTCATTATACTAATACGGACACACACACCACTTTGTGAACAAAAATTAAGCATCTGTCTATCTACTAGTAAGAAAGTAAAAAAGAAAATAGATAGAAAAAAAAAGAAAACCAAATAAATATCTGGATAATTATGATCGAAAATACATTATTGAAAGAAAAATAAAATTCAGGATTTCATACTGATGAGTTTACTTAGGTAATTTTTATTTTCTCTTTTCACTTATTCTGTTCAGTCAAAATTGTAGAGTTCTCTGGCTGACAAAGTGCCATTAAAAAAGCCCAGGTGGAGAAGGGAAATAAAGGTGGGAATGATGAGAAGATACTGAGCAGGAGAAGGTAGAGGTGGCAGGAAACTGAGGCTTGCAAGTAGCTATAGGTTGAGGACAGGTCAGGCCCAAAAGTCCCAAGGGTAAGGTCAGGGGTTCAAAGGTAAGGCAAAACAAGGTCAGTTATTTTAGGAGAGTACCTAAGAAACCCTCATTCCCTGACCATTTATTGGGTGCTGTCAATAGGCTAGATACATGGCTAAGTGCTGGGCATACAGAGATTGCTGGTTGCCTATCAATGCTCCCTTTTTTCTCCTTCCTTAGTCACAGAACCCCAGCTGCAAGCTGGGGGCATCAGTACCCAGATTAAAAACTACATTTCCCAGCCTGCCTTGCAGCTGGAGTGGTTAAATTCTACATCATGAGACACAAAGGGACACACTGTATGAAATAACCTTGTTGTTTAAAGGAAGTTGATTCAGTTGATTAACTGTAATACAACAGAGCTGCTTTGGTAGCATCTTAAGTCATAGGTGAGCCTGAGGTTGGAAACCATGATGGAGCAGAAACACAGGAGAATCCTGAATAAACCCTTACATGTTAAGCCACTTTTTTGTGTGGCTCAGTTATTCACAGCCTAACCTAGTGTCTAACTGACATTTCCAACATTATTCTTAATCCAAGGAGAACGTTAAACTTATTTTAAATTATTCCGTGTCACAGTTATCACACTGAATAAATTACTTCATCCCATTTTCAGAGTTATAACTGATCGCTTCAGGATTATTATTTACTCCCAAGTGCTTTACTGGATGTCTACTTACAATGAATTTATTAGAAACTTTCCTTATTTTTCTTCCTATGAGTTATCTACTGGACACTTAAAAATCAGAGTACTTTGTGTTATCTTGCAACTTAAGAGATTTAACTGACTAGAAAACATATAAAAAACATTACGTAAAACTGGCTGAACATTAACTTCACTTCTCCAATTCATAGAAACCCCTACTTATTCATGCCTTTGGTTTTCTTTCTATACAATATTGTATCTCAAAGCTCTGCCCTTAATCACGTGGTAAATGAATTTGCCACAGTTCTTTGGTATCGGACCTTGTTGAATTATTTGGGAAATTTTAAATCATTTTCATGATCCTTTATTAAGTTTCAGAGAAAACCAAGTGTAAAGGTTAAGTAGTCAGGTTGATGTTAGACAGTAACATCTTTCTCTAACTAGCTGTGTGACTCGAGCAAGTTTTTAAACCTCTCTGTGTCTCAGGAACCTCAGTTATAAAATATCCAACATACAAAATACAGTACATGACTACACTTCCCTGCCCCTTTGAAGTTAGGTATGGCCATGTAAACTGCTTTAAGAAATGTTTGTGACTTGGGTCACTTCTGGACAGAAACTCTTAAGAGCCAGGGCACAGTTCTCTGTGTTCTTTTCCTTTGCTACAGCAAACAGTGAAGGCTGTGATAGGACCAGAGTAAGGACATCGAAAGCAGACCCTGCCCTCTCCACCCAGCCCCATCACTAGGGAGAAACAAATCTGTGGCATTTCAAGCCACTAAGATTTGGGAATTGTTATTACAGCTATCCTGTCCGATACAATATATAAAACATTTAACCCATCGCCTTACACACAGTAAGTGTTCAATAAACAGTAGCTATTATTATCATTAATATATTACTATTTTATTTTCTGTCTGGGCTATTTTTACTACTCAAAAAAATCATATGATATGAAAGAATAGCTCTGGACTCCTGGATACTTAGTCATTTACCCACAAATAGATGCTTTCTTTCACTTAAGTCTATAACAATTAAACCAGCCAAGTTGCATTTAAAACTTATATTCTCACCATTGTTAGGAAGATTCCAAATTCTGGATTTAAATCAACACAATCACCATCAGAAAAAATGAACTGTTTTTTTCTCTCTTTTCTTGCTGTCAAAACAATATAAATTTGTTGGGCTGCCACTGATAAGACGGGCAATTCAATTCTGTTAAACTCATCAAAACAGCCCCAAGAACCTGACTGTGCAAGACCTGGTATGAAAAACAGTTAATTTGAAAAGTTTTACTTCTTAATAACAATCATTTTTCTAACAATTACATACTGAAATATAACTTAAAGTTTCATATCTGGCTGTTTAGAAAGACATATTTAATTGCAGCAATATAAAGAGGTTTCATTATTTTCACACCATCACCAAGACAATGAAAATCGTACACTGCCAAAATGAAAGTACAGACATGTCATTACATTCAGGGATGCTGAAGGGCGATAAAATTGGATTCAATCTGGAAGTGTTTCCTCCAGTGGGGATGGGAGTGGAAGGAACCGAAATGTTCGGGGAAACTGACCAAATAAGGAATGCCCTGTCTGAATCAGATCACTCTGTTCCTTCCTTGTTAAAATGAGAGAAATATGGGGAGACTGAGTAAGTCAGAGAATGGCCAAAGGGATTTTTATTTATTGCTTATAAAACCCAGCACAAAGAAAGACCTGGATGGATATTGTGGACATTGTTCCTGTATAATCTCTAAGGATGAAAACCTTCATTACCTTCACCTGCATGAAATGCTCTTTCTTTTATTATTGCCCCCTCCCCCTCTAGTTTTTCTTTGCTCTCCTTTGGGAATTCCCACTGTACAGACGTTGGAACTTATATAGCTACCTCTATGGCCCTTAAGGTTTTCTGTAAAACTTTCTGTTTTCTTTTGCAATGTATTCTCTTGGCTAGATATTCCAATTAAAGAGAGTTTTGTTTTTTAATTTACATTTTTAACATCCAAGTTTTCCAACTGTTATTTTTTCATAGCAACCTGTTGTGTGTTTTTTTAATTGGTTCTATGTGATAAATTCTTGAATCTCTCTAAGCTATTAACTTTATTTACTTTTGAATTTCCTTCTGTTTTCTGTTCATCAGTTTAGTGGTCAGGGGGTTTCTGTTGTTTTGGGTACCTCCCTAATTCCTTCAAATATTTCATGAGACTTTGTTATCTCTGCATATGCGTGCATTTCCTCATGCCAAATGCAAATTCCTGCTTGCAGGATGCATGCCTGCCTCTGGCCAGCTGAGGGAAGGGATGGAGACGCAAGGGAGCTTGCTCTCCAGGTCTGGGGCTTGCAGTCTGGCCTGGTGCACTGCTTGTCTCTCTGACACAGGCCCCATCTGGGGTTGGTCTCTGTCAGGATTCCCACTTCAGGGAGCTGTGCTACAGCTTTTATATGGAGGGGAAACACTTTTTCTTTGCCTTCTGCTATCATTTTGGTATCATGGGGTTTACCTTGCACCCTAGTCTGCTTCTCTCAACCATCCCCAGCCCTCAAGCTGGGAGCGATCCAAAGATCCCTTCTCTGATTAGAAAATGATTCTCAGAGTTAGAAAATGTTTTAACAGTCAGGCAATTAAAAAGATTAATATAATGAATGCCCATATACATACCTATCAAATCAGCAATTTGCTTCAGGTTTTATTCTAAAGAATAATGTTGGAACCAGTTCAAGTCCTTGTGTACCCCTCTTGAACCTACACTCCCTCCTCCTCCAGAAGTAACTTCTGCCCTGAATTGGATGCCAGTGGTTCCTACGCATGCTCTAAACCATCACTCTTATGCATGAATTCATGAACACTATATATTCTGCATGTTCAAAATTTGTATGTGTGTATGTATCTATCCATCTACACCTACCTATCTATAAATTACTGTGCATATCCTCCTGAAACTTGAATCATTAGCTCAATATTACTTTCCTGAGGTTTATCTGTGCTGATAAAGATCTAATTCACTATTTTAAAATGCTGTGCTGGACAGTGTTCCATTGCATAAACATACCAGTTTAAAAACTCCTACTCTCAATGGATTTTGGGGTTGTTGCCAGTCTTGCTCACAGTCTTGCTCACAGCTCCTTGCGATCTGTGTGAGGAGTGGACATGCTCGCTGCTCAGAGTGTGGGCACCTCACATTCGCCAGCGTTGCCAAGCTGTTCTCTGAGCAGCTCCGCCGATTTACGCACATGAGGACTTACAGTTCCCACATGTCCTTACCAACAGTGGGTTTATCAGACTTTTCTACTTTTGACAATCTGGCAGGAGTGAGATATCTCATTATTGTTTTATTTTGTGTTTCTTAATGATTTGAAGAAAATCTTTTTTAATGCTAGATATTAATTTTTTGCCAGCTATACATGTTAAGATATTTTCGCTTAGTCTGAAGCTTATGTTTTATTTTCTTTCTTAAATGGAGAAATACCTCATGAAGACTGTGTAAGAGCTGGGCGTGCAATCGGGGTGTCTCTTCTGGGGACACCGCTCGCGTCCCGCCTGAAGGAAGGTACTTAGCACAGGGAGGCGCAGGGCCCGCTCTCCCGACTGCCCCTCTTCCCTCCTGGAGCCGGCGCTGCTCGTCTGAGCTCCGTCATAATCAGTCTCATGCTTTGCTCTGCTTTCTTCTTCTCTTTCTTGTTTTATTTTTACTATCTATATATACATATCTACATAATACATTTTTGGTTTTACCTATTTTTGAATTTTAATTAACTTTAATCATACTATCTGTGTTTTTGTGAGACTTGCTTCTTGCCCTCTAAACTGTTTGTGAGACTGCTCTATGTCAACGCACCGACTCCTTGTGCTGCACCGACTCATTTTTACCGCTATAGAGCTCTGTGACATATGATATGTAAAGTATATGCCCACAGTCTATGTATTTTTGTGTCCAGCCCACCACAGAGGACACCTGAGCTGTTGCCAGCTGTTTGCAGTTATTGGCAATGCTGCCACGGATGTTTACCCAGAGGCTCCCAGGGCAGAAGAGCAGCTTGTCTGAGTGGACACCAGGAGGTGGGCTAGCTGAGAATACACACATATGCTTTTTTTCCCAAACAAAGTTTTACACTCCCACCAGTAGTGGATGACTGTTTCTGTTGCTCTACACCAGAGCTGGGGAAAGTCCGGCCCGCGGGCCCTCTACAGCCCGCGAAATCGTTTGGTCTGGTCCTGCCAACGCAACCACAGACAGGACTCGAAATTCAATAAATCTAGGAGCTTTCTTCATAGCTAATTTTTAAGTTGATAGTTTTGTATGGCCCTCAAATGATATAATAAATATCCAAATGGCCCTTGGCAGAACAAAGGTTCCCTACCCCTGCTCTACACCTTGCCAATGGTAAAAAATGTCACACTTAAATTGTTCTTAATCTGGTGTGTACAAAATGGAACCGCTTTATAATGTACGACTCTTTGACTGTTGGTCACTGGTTTTCTTCATTTGCGTAATGCCTGTTTAAGACTTTTCCTCATTTTTTCTGTTGGGTTATCTTTCTCTTACTGATTTACAGGCATTACTAATATATTTGGGACACTAGTCCTCTGTAGGTAATATATATCGCTAGTGCCATTTCCAAATTTCGGGCATGCTTTCTCTCTTTGGTAACTACTGATGAACAGGTATTTTTAACAGAGTGGGCAATGTATCAATCTTTCCTTTGTGGCTTGTGGGTTTGTATTAAAAACCTCTTTCTACTCTGAAAGCAAAGATGTTTTCCTTTGGTACTTTCTAAAAACCCACACAAGTTTGCCTACTACGTTTAGACATTTAATTCCCAGAGCTGAGTTTTATATATGGTGTCAGCATCCAATTTTTATATAAGTAGGGACCCAACTTTCCTTATTAAGTATTAATCAACTGCTGTCCCAGAACACTTTATTGCAAAGTGTGTCCCTCCATCGCTGACTCACAGTAACACCTCTGCCACCCGTCATGTGTCCTGGGCCCGTCTTTATTTGCTATTTTACCCTTCGGGCCCACTCATCCATCCTGACCAACCCTACACTCTTGAGGTCACATTCTAAATGGTATTTTTCTCAAGTTTTCATTTTCTGTTTTTTTGTGTGTGGTTCATCAAAATAAAATTTATTTTTTATTGATTTTATATTCTAGGAAACTTGCTAAATTCTATTTTCCTATAGATTTTGTTGAATTTTAAAAAGTATACCCTATCATTTGTAAATAATGAAATTTTGCATTTCTTTCTTTCTTTCCAATCTTTGTATTTTTGTTGTTGTTTCTTATGGCATTGGGTAGGATCCCAAGTACAGTGATGACTAGAAGAAATGATAACAGGAACCCTTGTCCTACACCTCATCTCAAAGAGCATGCTTTCAAAATTCCAAGTATGATGTTGGCTGTCGACATCCTTGGTCAAGTGAGCCACAGGGGTGAATATCTGGGGGAAGAACCTAAGGACCAGCAAGAGTAAGGAATCTGAGGAGAGAATGTGCTTTGAGTGTTTGAGAAACATCAGAAAGGCCACTATGGTTATAGGAGAGAGCGTAAGGGGCGTAGAGAGGATCAGGAGATGGGGCAGGTCAGAACAGTAGCATGGGGAAGGGCGGGTGTGACTGTGTAAAACAGCACAGGACCTAAGGAGTTCTGCTTTTACTGAGTGAAGCCATGGGCAGCTTACAGCAGAAGAGAGCCGTGATCTGACTTACCTGTAAAAGGACTGCTATGCTGCTGTTTTGAGACTGGAGTGGAGGAGACAAGGGTAAACACAGGGCGACCAATTAGGAGGTTCATTGGAATAGTGCAGGTGAGAGATGATGACTGGCTTGAACCAGCATGACAGCAGTGGGATCAGATTTGGGGTGTATTTGGAAAGTAATAGTGTTTGCTGCTGACAATATAAGAGAAAGAGAAGAGTAAAAGATAAGTCAAAGATTTTTTTTGTCTGAGCATCTGGAAGAATGAAATGGCTACTCAGTGTGATGGGGAAGGCTGAGGATGGAGAAATATGGGGATGGGAGAGCACAAGTTGAGACCTATTAGACACTTACGTGGAGATGTCAAGTCGTAGATATCAGTTGTATATACGGATCTGAAATTTCAAGAAGTCCAAGCCAGAGAGATAAATTTGACCACACAGATAGTATTTACAGTTCGGGTCTGCATGAGACCATGAGAGAACGCAGGTAGGGAAAGAAGAGAGGATCGCCTAGCACCGAGTTCTAAGGCTGGAAAGCTCTCCAATCTTTTTTTCTTTGTCCATCTGAAACCACCTACCTACCTTTCAGGATTTTCTCAGAATTCTCACCTGCTGATGTCCCTCCTTATATCCCAGTGTTGCTATGCTTTTAAAAAATCAATCATTTCAGTGAAATTTAGGGATGGAAGGGAAGCGCACATGTCATCGGTTTGTTATCTTCAGCGTATCACCGCCACTGTTGTTTCAGGCAGTAATAAATTGATCCCATTTCCATAATCCACTGCACATTCAACTCATGGCAATAATACTGAACCAATGAAATGGATTATATCCAGCCATTTTTGACCAAGAAAAATCTCAAGATCATATGCATCAACTTATATTAATTTTGGTTAAGTGGGAAAATATCACTTTCGATATATATCAGAAAATAACATTGAAGTGCAGTAAAAATAAATTCACCCAAAATAGGGTGTTTGACACTTGCCTTTAAAAATCCTTCCTAGCCCTCTGAAATCCATCTGATCAGAGCAGTTAAACACCACCACATATTTTCCCAAACATCTTCCCATGTCTTTTGTGGTTTCTGTTTTGCCAGTGCCCGCAGGTCCTGCTGGAGCGCCTCCCATGTTCATGCCCAAAGCCTGTGCTAAAGTAATGTAGCATCTGCAGATGTCAATCAGACAAAGCATGGTGAGTGTGGGGTAACACGTTACGGTAAAGCACAAGCAAAAGTGCAATGTGACTGGAATGGGCCTGTTACTTTAGAATTTGAGCAGCTCACATAGGAGACAGGCAACCAAACAAGGTTGGAGCACCTGACACTTGTTAGCAGTAGTGCAGTGAGTGACTGCAAACACTGCTTGGGACAAACTCCTAAATTCCACAAGAAGCTGGCACGCACCAACTCCAATACACCATTACAAGTTGTTTTACTATGAAATGTTTCATTCATTTACATAAGTGTAAAGAATAACCTAATGAACCTCCTTGTATTTATGATCCAGCTTCAGTGATACTTGTTTCAGATTTAAGTAAAATTTAGTAAAGCTTCGTGACACATGAAGCGTTATATGGAAACATCAATGGGAGGGAAAACACACTGACGAGTTTATGTGGCAGTGGCAGTGGGCATATAAAGGGAAGTTGGATGAATCCAGAAGAGGCTGAAGACCAAAACTAAATGTTATAATTTTACTGGAGGCTCCTTATGTAAAGTAATGGCAGAATCAAGTGTTCTGTGATCCAATTTAAGTCAGTTCTACAAACGTTTATTGAGTGTCTTCTATGAACAACATATTGATCTGTTGTGGATAGATAAGGAAGACCCAGTGTTACTGAAAAAAAACTGTGAGGGGAGGTGCCATTAACCAAGTATTCAGACCTGGCTAAGATACTTCACTCTAGGTATCAATGTCCACATCTGAAAACCAGGAGACTAAATTAGACAATCTCCAAGGACCCTCCTCTCTTTGCAATTCTAATGACTTCCTTTATGGGCCTAGAGATGTTTTTCTATCTTGCAATCTAGACTTTGTTACCAAATTACTCATAGCCAACATTCAAGCTTGCTTTTATTCTTTTACCTTTTTTTACTTCATTAAAATTTAATGTACAAGTAACAACTACGGTTATTTCACTATTTGATGAGCTAGCGCAGACCTAACACGACAGCAATAAGCTTTTGTTAATATTTCAAATACACTTTCAAAACAATTTTAAGCACATTATTTAATTACAAAATCGAATAACAAAAACTAAGTTTCCTACCTGTCTGTTAATGGAGTGATAACAAGTCGATCAGTGCATCCCAGAAATTCATTTTGGTAAACAAAATCAACATCTGTAATAGACACTACTGTTTGATCCAAATCTTCTTTAAAATAAAATCTACTCTGTTTTAGCCATTCAAAATCAGTTATTGATTTAATATGCATTTTTACCTTAAAAACATGAAATACAAAGAGATTAGATACTGAATTGCAATAGCATAAAACACAAGCATATGGGCAGTTTTTACTCACTCATTCCTGAGCTGATTCTCACTCAAAAATATAAAAAATAAGTATGTAAAAGACGTATTTATTGAGTCCCTCCTTGGGCCTGACACGGTGCTGGGTAAACAGAGACAGACACAGCCCCGCCTCCTGGGGCTTATACAGAAGGACCAAAGACAAGCAGATAAGTAAGTAATTGTGATAAAGTGTCAAAGAAACTCAGGGTTTATGAAAATAAGTAGCAAGAGGACCTAACCTAGTGGAGGGTGTCTGAGAGGGGTACTCAAAAGAAAAACAGAGACATCAAAACTAACACCTGGATAAATAGTAGGAATTAGCCAGGGAAATAAAGCAGAAGGGATGGGTAATGGAGGTGTGGGAGGGCAAAATGCTTTAGGCAAAGGCCGGGAAGATCTGGTTGGCATGTTCAAGAAGCTGAAAGAAGTTCACTACAGCTGAGGCATCCAGGACCTGGACAGAGGGGCAAGAGCTGAGACTTCACAGGGTGTGAGAAAGGGGCTGGGCACTGTTCACTGGCAATGGGAAGCCACTGAAGGACTCAGGCAGGGAGTTGCTCATATATGCACACGTGCCTTTCTACACCAGCACTGTGGCCAAACCAGTCAACCCGCCCAGTCACCAGTGCATACCTATAGGGCAAGCAGTACCAGGCTCCCACCACAATGGATGCAAGAAATAGAAACCAGGTAAGCACATTTAGGAACAACATCCCACCACAACCACATTCTGGGGTGCTTCACTACTCCATTGGCAAACTTGGAGAAACTCCAGGCCTGCCCATTCGGGGAATCAACATGGGAAAATGACAAATGGTCCCCTTCACTGCTCCCCCCCCCCCCAATCCTCACCCAAGGTTATGTCCATTGAAGAGAGAGAGAAACATCAATTGGTTGCCTCCTGTATGTGCCCTGACCAGGAATCAAACCCATGACCTTTCAGTGTACGGAACGACACTAACCAACTGAGCCACACCGATCAGGGCCCCTTCACTACTCTCAAACCCAGTGGCCCACTTCAGGTCATTCAGCTGACACTGAAAAATGGACCTCTGGCAACTGTACAATGTTCAGATCTCCATCTAATCAAGTCTCCATGCTATTTACAATCTTGCTTTTCGTTGTATTGTTTCATAGTTCATGACCTTGTCTCCCCTCCAGTTAAGAATTCTGGCATCCCTCCTAAAGCACAGTCTGTATTTGTCACCTTAAAAGAACTACTTTCTGGCAACATAACCAGTGCCACCCCCAGGACTCTGCTAACACAGGACCCATAGCCATGGAGATGTACTCAGCTAGCTATTTTCAATAACCCACAACATGGTGAGGAGCTGAAAGAGGAGGAAGAAAGAAGAGCCAGTATTTACTGAGTTCCTACTGTAAAGCAGGCTATTCCAAGCATTAGAGATGAAAAAACAAAATGCAAATATGCTGGCCAAGACATCTCATTTTCGTTGGGATGCAAACTGACCATGAGTTCAACAATAATTAAGACAAAAAGAAAATGGTTTCATGGTTTTAATTGTATATAGATTTTTTAAAATTTCCATTCTGTATGGAAAGTAATGCTTTGCTCAGCACTTAAATTTAAAAGAAATTTCTTTTATGGGACTTCAGCTTTAAGAATCAGTGAGAGACATAGAGACAGACATTAGCCTCAACAATATCTCTTAACAGGCACAGTAATGGATTCCATAGGAGTTTCTTGAGGTGGGCTTCAATGAAAGCCAAAGTATAAGGGTAACTGCAATTCAGTGAAAGCAAATCTGTAGAAGGACAAAGAAATATGGTCTGAGTATGCTCGATAATTAGCTTTATCCAGAGACCAGTCCTAGAGCAGTGTTTCTGGAACTCTCCTACACATATGAATCACCTGGGAATCTTGTTGAAATGCAGATTCTAATTCAGTACATGGGTGGGGAAGGGGTAGTGAGGGGAGGAGGCTGGAGATTCTTGCTTTTCTAACAAGCTCCCAGGAGATGCCAGTGCAACTGGTTGGCATATAATACTTTGAGAAGCAAGGATATACATTCCAGGGGAATATCTAGACTGCATGTCCTTCAGTCTTCAACAGTGTAACTTATCTGAACAGAATTTCCGATATAAGCTTAAAACAGATTGCCTGTGATCATATTCTCTAAAAAAGGGTCCAAAATTGCATGAATTATGTGTCTCTAATAAAGGAAAGAGGTGCCTTTAAGATGAATCAAATCAAACCAAATAAAACAATGTCAGTTAAAGACAAAGATAGTAAAACATTAGCATATCAAAACCTCCCTATAGTGGATAACCACTGCTTTAAGAGAACTTGATCTTGCTCAAGATTATTGGTTACTGAGAGTTCGATTTCCAAAGGTAATTCTAATACTCCTCCTCCTCCTCTCACCTTACAAAACCTTGCCCAAACCAAGCCCATGATGCCCAGCTGGACACCATCAGCTGGTGTCCAACATGAGAGTTCTGTGAGGGTTGATTCTATGGATCTGGACTTCCTTCCCAACCAGCCCCTCATAACTCATGACCAGTGCCACCTAAATTGTATCATGACCCTGTTATTTGGTTTAATGGTACAATTAGTTCACATCACATCAGCTGGTTCCAGACTTTCGGAATGGCAAATGTGAATATAAATATATGTTGTTTAAACCACCAAACATAGGTATTTGTAGACATGGTACATATGTATATACAGCTGTGAAAAAGGACAAGGTAGATATAAGTTAGGGAATAAATATAATACTTAAATTTTCATTTTTAGGAGCATTAAATTATTAACTAATAGACTAAATTACTTTAAGAAAACTATATACTTTACCAAGTCATCAAAAATATCTCTCTGATGCACATGGATAGTAATTAGAGTTTCAAATTTTACTCTTTCAAATTTGCTTAGGTCATGTGTCGTCTGACTAATTAGAATATTTAGAATATCCAAAAATTTCTGGTTGGTTATTTGCATGATTTTCCTGTCATCTTTTGCATTATTTAAAGCATCTTCTGAATCGTGTGTCCACAGCATCTGAATTCCCAGAAGCCCAACCTATAAATCCAGCAGACAAACAAGCCAAATATTTAAAACACATCCTATAACAAAATTTGGTGGCGACTTATTCACATGAAGGCGAAAAGGATTTTGCTCATTTTAAAGTACAAAAGGGACATGCGCTTCTCCACTCCCCAAAAATAGTTTTCCAAAGGTCTCTTTGCAACTTTTTATTTTTCATTGATTTATTTTTTATTTTTTTAAATCCTAACCCAAGGATACTTTTTCCATTGCTTTTCAGAGAGAGTGGAAGGGAGAGAGACAGAGATAGAAAAACATCAATGTCATCTAGAGAGAGACACATCGACTAGTTGCCTCCCGCACATACCCTGACCGGGGCCGGGGACTGAGCCTACAACCAAGGTACGGGCCTTAACGGGAATCAAACCCGGGACCCTTCAGTCTGAGGGCCGACGCTCTAACCAAAACTGGCTAGGGCTCTTTGCAACTTTTTAAAAAGATACACTGCCTTTCTCCTTTCTTGACCTCCACTCTAATATCCATATCTTTATCTACATCTGTTTTTGTCTACATATTTATCTAGGAGAGAGAGACAGAAAGTGAGAAGGGGAGAATTTTTTCCTTTGTCTAAGGCGTAAGGAAACTGAGTGAGCATCACCTTATCTACAATTTCTGCCCCAAGAAAGGGAGTAAAAGTCATCAGAGTATCCCCCACCCCCGCCTCCTCCAAGCAGCAGTGGTCCCTTGGGGAGCATTTGTTCACCCTCAGAGTTAAGGAACAGATAAAAAAAGTCATTTGGACCAAAAAGGAACCCACATTTGGCAGGGGACTGAGAGCAGTGTGCGTGATACTGCTGGGCACGGCATTCTATGTGGCCTGGCCCTTCCCTAATCCCTGCCTCCTCCCGCTAGAGCAGGCTAATCCTGGGGTCTGCGGGTAAAGACAAATGAAAGCACCTCACTAAGGTGAGGGACAGGATATGGAGGAAACAGCCAGTGTCAGGAAGCTCCCAATAGCAAGCAGATTCTGACCCTGATGGCTCTAGAAGACGGCATTAAGATAGAAAAAGCAGAGAAACAATACAAAAACAGCCGTGGAATGCTGATTTAAAGACAAACCCACAGACCCTGCGAAACCACTACATAGTGGAAATTCTAAAACTAATCTTTAAAATGGCTATCCTGAGTCACTAAGAAAAGTTGATGTTTTTTACTTAGTTTAAGAGGGCAGGGGACTTAACTATAAAAACTGGGGGATGTTCATTAAAACAAAAAACAAAGTAAGAATGCTCCTTCTTTGCAATATTATCTGATGCCTGTAATTAACACATGAGAAATACTGGAAGGCAATACACTAAATAGTTACAGTCATAATTTCCAAGTGGTAGAAATATGGTAAATTTTTATTTTCACTTTCATATTTTTCAAATTTTTTCAAATTTTTGCAACAAGGATCCATTGCATTCATAATCTTAGAAAATGTGTTTTAGAAGAAAGCAAAGAAATTTAAAACAATTTTAAATAAAACCTTAAATTAACATTGAAGTGGACAAATTTCAGTTCTTTGGAAAAAATTGCTCTACAGAGTAATGTATATAGTGAATAAGTATATAGTGAATGAATATATATTCATTACTCTTTAAAGCAATTTTTCCCAAGAAATGAAATTTGCCAACTGCAATGTTAAGATTTTTATCTAAGATTGTTTAAAATTTCACCCCTTTATTTGCATACACACACACACACACACACACACACACACACATACACTAAAAGAAAACCCTGAAAACTAGTCAACTTTCCTGCTATATCCTGTTCAACTTGACCATTGCTTTGAACTTGCTCTTCAGCTGTTCCATCTTTAATGCTAACTCCTCTGTCTAAACTAGACTGAGCCTCTCCTTTAGAATGTACAGGGGGATCATGATTTCCTAGGAGAGGAAAAGTATGTTGATTTAGTCTAAGCTGCTATTTTCTCAGCTTATAAAATATTTTATAAATATTTATGACACAGTTAATAATGCTAATAAAACTATTAAAGCTTGCCAAGGATATTATACATTATTTTAAAATCACAATATTAAAGTATTTTCTCCAGTAAAGGTTGTTTCTCTATCTGTACTTGTGCCTTTTGAATAAAAAATTTCATACCACTTCAGCCATCTCCACCGTGTGTGCAGTAGTTCAGGATTTGTAGTGCAGGCTGGCAGGAGCAGATGGAGACGAAATATGGTTTGGGCAAAGGCTGTCAACATTTTCCTTGGGTATATTTCTTGCCTTCTATCCTATACTATCACTGACCCAGATCACAAGTCATCACTTTTCATTCATCTTGGCTGAAAATGTAATGAAACTATTGGAATTTTCTATATCTGGTTTTAATAATACTTGGCACATTACAATGCCAAGGTCTTGGGAAAGAGAATACGTGCTCCAGCCCCAGCCTCTTTCAAGGTCTTCTCTCATTCAAAAGTTAGCTGCATGAGAAGGCCTCCTTTAACAGATTATGCCAATTTTTAATCACTTGAAGGGAAAATAAATAAAAGGCAAGGTGGATTTAGTTTCAGGAAAAGATAAGCTTATTCCCTTTATATATTTATCCACATCCATATCTATATCTGTATCTATATCTACCTATGTTTTTTAATATATAAAATAAAATTTTCCATAAATGGTTTTAGTCTTGGTGTATATTCTCAATGATGGGAGAAAAGGGGCAAATCCCCTTCTGGCCAGTTGACGAGCAGTTGGTTGGGAGCTGAGGGTGGCAGGCCTCCCTAGTTCACAGCGACAACAGGCCCACTGCCTCCTGAGTGTCCTTCCCCCTTATTTCCATTTCTGATAACCATTATTTAAACATTGTATATTCTCACCTGTGCTGGAAAGTGACTGAGGAAAGGTAAGAGTTGAAATCCTGAATCACTGATTTGATAGAATGCAGATCGAATTATGTTATGTAATGATGACATCTGCATTTTTAACAAGTCCATAAGCCAAATCTCTACAGGACCTTTGGCCATAACAGGATTGTCCAACTAAAAAATATATTACAAATTGATAATAATTTGATGTTTTTAAAAATGTCACACACAACTTGCTAAATCATAGTTCCTCAATGCAGAGCAAATAGTTTTATATTGTACACAAAATATTTAAAACAGGAGTAAAATCAACTAATAGTATAGGTGGAAGGAACTATAAAGATCATCCGTCTAAAACTTTCATTTTATAGATGATAAAATGAGTCTCAGAGAAATTAAGTGAGTTATCCAAACTAGTTTAGAACACAGGGCTACAGAACTGGAACCCAAGTCCACCCCACTTCCCTTTTTTCATAAGAGAATTGCATTCTCCTTGACCTAAATTTTTAAAGAAATCCTAATATCAAAAGTTTAACCAAGTTAAATTACAATAATTTTTTCTCCTTCTCTTGATATGACAGCCAGGATCCGATCATATTCTTTTGGATGAAATGTCACCTCATTTATGTTGTCAGATACTGCAGGGAGATGTGGCTGTAAGAAGCACAAGACAAAGTAAAAACATCATACATAAGCCTAAACACAAAAGCCATTGAGATGTTTTAAAAAGCCTTAATATTTTTGATCTTTGTAAAAGATTAACAATTTACTTCATTGTTTCAAAAAAAAGAAAAGAAAAGAAAAGGCCTTGCTTTGACCCTTGACGGACTTGGAGGCCCACTTTCTAAACCCAGCCCTGCAGAATGTGTCCTCCAAGTCCTTGAATGCCCCTCTTAGACCATGGGGACTGGGCTAATGACTGTCCCTCCCCAGCTCAGTCCTGCCTTCTCTCTTGGCTCCACCTCTACCTCACGCAGCAGCATCTGCTTCTCTCCTTTCTCATCCCCACAACTTCCTGGAAACCAACAGGGGAGATATTATTAGCAGTTTCCCAGACTCCCAAACCAGCAACTGGCCCTGGGATGGGTGTGTTTCAGTGCCTCCCACCCCCATTTCTCTACAGTTTCTCTCTTCCTCCTGGAAGTATTGCCCTGGGAAATGGCTAAAAGCATGTGAGAAGCATTCTGGATGGAAAAAAGGACAAATCAAAACCACCAGCTCTATTTGATCTAAGAATATTTAGACTAGAATATTCATAATAATGAATTGCACTTGGTGAGCATGTAATGTATGCTGGATACTTTTCAATGCATTATCTCATATAATCCTTATGGTAATCCTATGAAGTGGGAACCATTAATTTCCTGATCTTACAGATGAGAAAACTAAGGTGCAGGAAAATTAAGAAGCTGGCCAAGGTCATTCAGCTGGTGAGTGGCATAATCAATGACCCTTGCTTCAGGTTGATGGGCTCCAAATACACAGAAAAAAGGATATTTTATAATCAACATAATTTTGAATGTTCTTCTTTCCTGCCTCTACTTTTTAAATGTTAACTTCATTTTTATCAACCATTATGTATGCTGTGGGGAAAGAAAGGGGGGTTAGGCAATAGATACTTCGATTATACCTGTATGGTATGGGAATCGCTGGCTTGTCCAAGAATTTCCAAGAGAACTGGGTCGGATACAAAGAAGAATCTTGGAAATAGTAATCGCTTCTTTTCCAAATACCTTTAAATAAAGTCACATTACCAAATGATATTTTTCTGAATTATTTATTTATTTTTAGGCAAGACATGATCACTAATGTCTTCAATAAGATAACAGCAAACACCTATAGTCATTTCCCATTTGCCTCTGAAATGTTTTCTTATAACCAAAGCCACGCTACACTATGGATATCACTTGGGAAAATGAGAGAAAACCAGAAAGGGATTCAGAGGAAGCCTGCCCAATCTATCATCTTCTTTCTCATCAGGAGCTCTCCTGTGGCCTAAGAGTATTACGAACCTCAGTATGGCTTAATCCCAGAGTGAACATAATTTATCCACAGACCAGCGCATTTTGAGTGAAAGGGGGAACAGCTAACCATTAAGCTATAGATATAAACTTAGACAAGGCAGGATATATGTTCACCCTATTTCACATAGAAACTGAGAATGAACTGCTTTATAAGAAAATTATCCATGAATTTGTCTGGTTAGTTGTTTTCTTAGTGCACATCTCTATTCCACGCCTATGTTGGGCTGAATGAAAGCTCCACCCCAACCCCCCAAAAGACAGGTCCACATCCTGTTCCTTGGAATCTGTGAATGGGATCTTGTCTGGAAAAGGGATTTTTATAGATGTATTAAAGTTAAGGGTCTCAAGAAGAGATCATCCTGGTTTATGCAGATAAACCCTAAACCCAGTAAGTGTCCTCATAAAAGATACAAGAAGAAAAAAAAGTGAATTCAGAGATAGAGATTGGAGTTATATAGCCACAAGCCAAGGACCTCCCAGAGCCATCAGAGCTGAAAGAAAAAAGGAAAGATTCTCCCTCAGAGCCTTCAGAAATGCTGACACCTTGATTTTAGACTCCTGACCTCCAGAACTGTGAGAAAATAAATTTCTGTTGTTTTAAGCCACCCAGTTTGTGGTAATTTGTTACAGTAGCCCTCCAGAACTAATACCATGCCTTAACTCACTAACCCCCAAGTTGAAGGTGTCTTTTTTTGCAGAAAAATTAAATTTATGTGCAATGTTAAATCCCTATCACCACTCCTACCATCACTACCAAACCAGAAATATATTAACCTGTTTGGGTAAAACACCAGCACATATAAAATGATAGGTCATTTAAAAATCAAACTCTTACCCTGTAAGTGACTTCTGACATACTTCCAGCTGTTCATGTAAGTGAGGTAACAGTTGCCCCATGGTTTCATCTCCAACACAGCAGCTGATTACATTGGGATTCTCATGAGCGCGCTGCATTATCTTTATCCATGACTTGTCAATATTCTGGAAACGTTTTGCTTCCTAAAAACAAATCCACAGTCAGTAAAAATTAGCATTTGGAAACTTGAATAAAGCAAAGCATTCACTTCAGAATTTCCTATAGTTCTTCAAACCAGCCTCTGTTAGTTTCATAATTTAAAGGGACAACTCTTTTTCATCTGAATTAATTCTGAACGACAAAAACCCAAAGTCCTAAAACTGCTTATTGAAATACTGCTTCATCACAATAGAGCTGATCACTTGTTTCCTTACATTTAATATGTTTTTCAAAGTGCCACATGATTAATTTGCAAAGCTATCAACTTTAAGCTCAAATCTAGTCTCACTCCTGCTGTTCTGGTTTGATGAGAAGACTGAAAAAATGTGAAAATAATTTGATCTCAGGATCCTTGGAATAATTACAGCTCAGTAATACCCCAGGAAAAAGAAAGAAGAAAAACAGTAAAAATCCAAAACAAAGCTTCATTTACATTTTTTCAAATGAAAATTTTATATTTACTATGGATGATAGTAAGCTTTGCATTCAATTGCAAGAATGCCTCTAGAAACTGGCACAATCTTGACTATTTTAAAAATTTTAAGTGCATTTTTTAAAAAGCAGCTTTCTGATTAAAAAAGAAAAGATTTGTGTTTTAAAAATGTGTTATAAAGGGAAATCGTCATTTTCAAAACTCTTTTATCCTTGCCCGGCAGGCCTGGCTCAGCGGTTGAGCATCGACCTAGGATCCAGGCGATCTGGATTCAATTCCCAGTCAGGGCACATGCCCAGGTTGCGGGCTTGATCAATGACTCTCACCATTGATGTTTCTATCTCTCTCTCTCCCTCTCCTTTCCTCTCTCTGAAATCAATAAAGATATATTTTAAAAATAAATAAATAAACAAAACTCTTTTATCCTTGATTTTTAATCTGTATAGATCCTGTTTGTAGTTGTGGAAATTCAGAAAGAGCATGCTTAACTTTAAAAAGGGGAAGTTATCTTCACAGAATAAAGATATTAGTGAGTTATTGGCATTTACTTAAAAGTCTCCAAAAGAGCTGTTTTAATGATTTTGTTACATGCTTCTAAGGTGAAATTTCCTTGCTCCATGGTATATTGCTGATCTACCATGAGTCACCTTACTACTAGTTAATTGTACTTACAGAATACAGATTAACTTTAATTCTACTCTCAGTGGGATATTAACTCTTAGAAGAGATGAACTGCTATAACTTAAGAGTACCATACTTGAATGTATCTCACACCCTAAAACAACCTGGAGATTTTTCAATGTTTGAAAATATGTGAATTTCTTCTGTCTGCTCATGTAAATCAAAGGTCATTTAGAAAAAATTTGTTTTGTAAAGGGCCAGATAGTAAATATTTTAGGCTTTGTAGGCCATATAGTCTCTCATATAACTACTCAACCCTACTGTTGTAATGCTAAAGCCTTTAAACAGAACATAAATGAATGGACATGTCTGTGTTCCTATAAAACTTTATTTACAAAAACAGGCAAGTGAGCCACAGTTTGCCAACCCCTGGTATAAATAACCAAGACATGATCATATGTCTCTGTGAAGACTTTTACAGAGACACAGGCAACACACATCAAATTATTCTATCAGAGTTACAAAAGCCACATTTACCTGAGGCAGCTGTTTGGCAATATCTCCACCTACAAAGACAGCTTCAAGATAAACCCAAAGGTTCTGGACTACTAGCCACTCTTCAATTATATCTGAGGAAGTGGACAATTTATACACCCAATTCTGTATATTTTTTTTAAATGGAGCATTATATCTAAAAAGAATACGAAAATGTTACATTTCAATGATGATTCAGAAAATAGTATGGCCTAACAAAGAAAATTATAGGAGAAACATTCCTTTGGAAATGAACATTTTTTTCCTAAGAGGCAGTTCCTAATAAATTTCTTATAGATAATGAGATTGTTGTTTTTTTAAATAAGACTCTTATAGTGATTTCACCTATTGTTCCCATGTGTTAGTCAGTCAATAGGAAAATGGGCCAAGTTTTATGCCACAGAGGTCCAGAAAGGAAATGTGCTGGTTGCTGCTAATTCCACCAGGTATGGTACCTATTCTTCAGTGCTACAGATCCAAGATAGCTACCCCAAAATAGCATGGTTCCTGTTTTATGACCATCATGGCTAGTGGTAGGGTTTTATGAGAATACAAAATGTCCAGAAAGCTAGGCACAATAAAGAAATACAAAGGTAAGAGTAGATGCCATGGAGGAAGTGATGAGAAGCTACTTGGTAAAGACCCAGTCACCTACAGTTGGATTAAAAAGCTGTCTTCAGTTTGTGGCAATGTCAAATAGTGTTGATTTGGTACAGAGGCATGTCCCAGTAAGCAGTACATGTTCACTAGGGTCTTAAAATTTTCCTTGATCCAGGAGAGGGTGACTTGAAGGTGTTCACATACAAAATGGAGTTCTTCTGGGTAAAGTCTGATGCCTGAGTGCAACACACTTCTCTGGAAGTCTTGTTACACATAGATGTATAAAAGGAGGCTGTACAAAAATTTATCTCAGGAGGTAGGTGAGTTGTTTAGGCAATAAGAGGCATTTTTCTCAACATCCGTTATATATTGTCCATCTGACCACTGTTCTACAGCTAAAAGGCAGTCAACATGCCAAAAGCATCTTCAAAATCAAGAAATGCACACACAAATCATATGAATGGGCATTTTAGGGAATTGAAGCACCACCTAGATATTTGGGGCCCCAAATGGTCCTAACCAGAGGTTAAAAAAAAAAAAAAGTTATCTTTGATGATAGATAAGTTCCCAACATGAAAAAGAGACATCTGAAATAAAATCCTACATAACCAGCTTTTGGCCTTTGGCAAGGTACCTGCATTGCATAACTTTACATTGAAGAACCTGTCATGACTGATAGGAATATCCACAGAGCCCCATGAAATCAGGACCCACCAGAAAAGTGTCATACACTCCAGGCAATATCTAGAGTCAATTCTCACCCATGAAGATATACAATTTCCTTCTGAAGTTACATCCAGGTAGCCCTAGAGATATCTAGGTATCCTTACACTCTTTCTTAGCAGGGCTTCAACACTGACTTGACTAGTACTATGAATAGATACTATACTAATTAGGTTACATGCAAGTTAAGTATATAAGAAACAAAGAAAGCTTTCAAATCCTGAATTCCTTGGCCATAGACACTGTTCAGGTTAATCTACAGTCCTCCTTCAAGCGGTTATCATCCAGGAAATAGAATGGCAAAATTTGCAATGAACTATGGGGAAGTAGTAACCTGTGAAGTCTAGGAACCACTGTATATATGGTCACCTTTGCTAGGATTATTCAGATTCCCTAAAAGCAGAGGGTGCACCCTACTATCTTAACCCCAGCAAATTCAAGCCAGAACTCCCTGGACTAGGAGCTGTGCGGATTAGTGCATTATCCCAACATAAGACTACCTCTGGGGCCAGAGGTCATGCAGGATGTCATTCATTAACCAGTGATCCTAAAATGGAGAAGGGGTGCTAGAATCCCCATGCACCCTGTACATTGACCTCTGTTAATGATGGTGTTGTAAATTATTTCTTAGGTGTGTTGAGGTGAAGAACAGTTGAGAATTACTACAGTTGAGAATAGCCAGGGGATTAGAGATGGCTAAAACCACAATATCTGACAGTATACTTAATCTGAGTCCCACTGGAACTTCCTCCAACAGCATGAAATCACAGTCACCTTGGAGCCAGTTCAGTAGTCCAATGATGGACAGGTTGCCTCATTCAGGCCACAGAGAACCCAGCACAGATATAGCCATGTTTCACCATTAAAAAATGCAAATTGTAAGTGCCAAGCCTCTAATGGCATATTCCTTTCATGTGTGGCCAGCATGCTTTTCCTGGGCCATTGGGTGAATAATTGAGCAGATTTAGCCAAGGAGGGCAATGATGACAGATGAGAGAAATAAAAGAGAGAGGAAATAAAATGAAGAGGTGATTTCAGTGGGGAATCAGGTGTTCAGGAGATAAGCTGCTAATTTGAGTGCAAATAATTACGGGGACCATCAGAAAAAATAGGAAAGGGAGATAAGTATCATGAAAGGGAGATGGAGGCCATGATTATTAGGGAGGAAAGGTAGTTCATGGAGGGACACACTTTAGGTCAGAATCTCATGTTATGCTGCAACTGCAAACTGGGTTTTACCTAGCATTTTATAGCCTTAAATACCAAAATAAAACCTTCCCCCCAAATTATAAAATTACCTGTTGCTTAGTAAGGATCCCAAGACCATTAAACTATCCTCCATCAAGGTGATAATTTCTAACGATTCACTTCCTTTGAGCAGGAGCTCTCCCTTTCCCTTAAACGCTGCAAAACTCAGGCTCTGGTTGGTCCAATTATCAATAACCAGAGACAGCTTGGCTTCAATATCCTTCTCCTTAATGGCAGATATGCAAATATCCTTTAGAGAGAAATCAAAGACTATGTCACAACATTTTCCATTCCAAATTAAGTGCAGTGTAAAATCATAGAATTTTTGAGCTTGGACCTAGAAGTCATTTAGTCATTTTATGGCCAAGAAAACTGAGGCTCAAGATCATTGTGTTGCAAGTTCAAACTAGAACCTTCTGAAACTACTATTTTACTGTAGCACATACATAAAATAATGGAACTTAAATCATCATTTCTCTTGATTATATTTTAATTGGAATTTTTTGACCAAAATGGAGATAATCACATCTGCTCTATTTCAGCAGCTTGCTATGAGAAACAAATGAGACTATATGCCAGAGTCTTTTGAACTCTTTAAAGTAACATATAAACATTAATATATTCCTGCCTGTTTTGGCCCTAATATGAACATCTCATTTGCTTAAAAGTCAATTCTATTTTTATCTTATGCGTTTCCCTGTATGTTTGTTTTTAGAATCCTTGATATGAAAGTCTCACAAGTGAAAATAAAAGTAAGCTATTTTCCCCACCGTGCCTCAATTTATTTTCATACTTAGAATCACAGAATCAGAGATGGAAAGGAACTTAAGGTTGCAAGGTATTTCCACAGTAAGTATAACAAAAATTAGTGTGTGATAAATGGCATAAGAGTGTATAAACTGCTATGAATTCTGAAGAGGGAGAAGTGATATCTGCCTGCAGTGAGGAGGAAAGGCTTCATTGAGGAGAAAGCATCTCAGAATAAGTGGGATTCCGATGGGGGTCACTGGGGAGGGAGAGGACATTCCTTAGCAAGAGGAAAGACTTCCTTTAGAGGAAGTGGATCCAGTAGCAGTAGGAATCAGGCTTGGCTAATAGCAGGGCTTGTGGGGCTGAGCAAAGGAGGTATCTGGTGAAGACAGCACTGAGGGTCTTTTTTGAAGTACCAATAGTTAATAACTGAATCCTGGAATTCTTTGGAATTGTAAAATAAAGTTTTTAAAGCACAGCCTATGAATGCCTATATTCTTAAGTATAAAAACTTACTTATAGGAATTAGATGATCACCAAAGTTTTTTTTTAACTCTTTGTTTCTTTCAATAGTATTTCAATCATATTTATAAATAGGACAAAAATTATTTGGAAACAAAAATTTGGAATACATAGTTGCTAAAAAGAGGCAGCGGGAGGCAGAAGACACAAACCTGGGATAACTATACTTATATCAGACAAAATAGACTGTAATAAGAGACAAAGAAGGTCATTATGTAATGACAAAGAGGTCAAACCAATAAGAAAATACAACATTTATAAATATTTATGTGCCCAAGAGAGGAGCACCCAAATATATAAAGCAAATGTTAGCAGACCTAAAGGAAGAAATAAACAGCAAAACAATAATAGGCCTTGGCCAGTGTGACTCAGCAGTTAGAGCGCCGGCCCATGCACCAAAGGGTCTTAGGTTTGATTCCTGGTTAAGGGCATGTATCTGGGCTGCAGGTTCATCCCTAGCCCCAGTTGGGGTGCACTTGAGAAGCAACCAATAGATACATCTCTCTAATATCAATGTCTCTCTCTCTCTGCGTCCCCCCGCCCCGATGTTTCTCTCTTCTCCTTCCTCTCTCTCTAAAAATCAATAAAAGCATATCCTCAAGTGAGGATAAAAAAAAGAAAGAAACAAGAGAGATCTAAAATTAACCTATCTTTAAACTTCGAGGAAGTAGCAAAAGAAGAATAAACAAAGCCAAAGTTAGAATAAAGGAAATAACAAAGATCAGAGTGAAAATAAGTGAAATAGATACTAAAAGGATGACAGAAAAGATCAAGGAAACTAAGAGCTGGTATTTGAAAAGATAAACAAAACAGACAAACCTTTAGCTAGATTCACCAAGAATAAAAGAAGTAACTGAAATACATAGAATCAGAAATGAAAGAAGAGACATTACAACGGATACCACAGAAATACGAAAGGTCATATGAGACTACTGTGAACAACTATATGCACATAAATTGGACAACCTAGAAGAAATTAATAAGTTCCTAGAAAATCATCTACGAAGACTGTATTATGAGGAAATTGAACATCTGAATAGGCCAATTACTAGTAAGAAGATTGAATCAGTTATCAAAAGCCTGCCAACAAACAAAAGTCCAGGACCAGATGGCTTCACTGGTTAATTCTACCAAACATTTAAAGAAGAATTAATACCAATCATCTCAAACTCTTCCAAAAAATAGAAGAGGAAGGAACACTTCCAAATTAATTTTATGAGCCCAGCATTACCCTGATAGAACCCCATATAAGAAAATTACAGGCCAATATCCCTGATGAACATAGATACAAAATCCTCAACAAAATACTGGCAAACTGAATTCAACAATACATGAAAAGGATCATGCACTATGATTATGTGGCATTTACTTTGGATGCAAGAGTGTTTCAATATCCACAACTCAATCAATATGATATGATACATTAATCCAATAAATGATAAAAATCATATGGTCATCTCAACAGATGCAGAAAAAGCTCAACATTCACTCATGATAAAACATCTTAATAAAGAAGGTACAAAGGAGAGAATGTACCTCAACATAATAAATGCCATATATGACAAACCCGCAACTAACATCATACACAATGGTGAAAAACTGAAAGCTTTTTCTCTAAGATTGGGAACAAGACAGATAACACCTTTTGTGTTTATTTCCACATAGTATTGGAAATCCTAGCCAGAGCAGTTAGGCAAGTAAGAAATAAAGGCATCCAAATTGGAAAGAAAGAAGTAAAATTGTCTCTGCTTGCAGGTTACATGATCTGATATATAGAAAACCCTAAAGATTCCACCAAAAAAGCCGTCAGAACTAATCAACAAATTTAGTAAAGTTTCACAGTATGAAATTAATATACAAAAATCAGTTGTATTTCTACACACTAATAACAAACTATCAAAAAAATTAAGAAAACAATGCCATTTATGATTGCAACAAAAACAATAAATTAACAGAGATAAAAGACCTCTACAATAAAAATTATAAGACATTGAAAGAAGAAATAGAAGAAGATACAAGTAAATTGAGCTAGTTCATGCTCATGGATTAAAAGAATTAATGTAGTCAAAATGTCCACACTACCTACAGATTCAATGCAATTCCTATCAAAATTCCAATGCCATTTTTTCCCCACAGAAATAGAACAATCAATCCTAAAATTTATATGGAACCACAAAATATCCTATATAGTCAAAGCAATCTTTAGAAAGAAGAACAAAGCTGGAGGCATTATGTTTCCTGATTTCAAATTATATTACAAAGCTATAGTAATCAAAACAGTATGGTATTGGCATAAAACAGACACATAGATCAATAGAATGGAACAGAGCCCAGAAATAAACCCATGTGTATATAGTCTATTAATTTATGGCAAAGGAACCAGGAGAAGTACAGGCTCTTCAATAAATGGTGCTGGGAATACTGAACAGCCACATGCAAAAAAATGAAATTGGACCATCATTTTACATCATATACAAAAATTAACTCAAAATAGATTAAAAACTTGAACTTAGGACCTAAAACCATAAAATTCCTAGAAGATAATGTAGGTGGTAATTTCCCTGACATCTTCCTCCAAAGGCCAAGGCAACAAAAGCAAAAATAAACAAGTGGAACTACATCCAACTAAATAGTTTCTGCACAGCACAGAAAACCATCAACAAAATGAAAAGGCAACCTACTAAATGGGAGAAAATATTTGCAAATCATAAATCTGATAAAGGTTTGATATCCAAAATATATAAAGAACTCATACCTCAATAGCATAAAAACAAACAAACAAACAAAAACAAAACCCAAACAACTTGATTAAGAAAATGGGTAGAAGATCTGAATAGACACTCAAAGACAACATACAGGTACATGTCAAGGTGATCAATGTCACTAATCATGAGGGAAATGCAAATTAAAACCACAATGAGATATCACTACATACTTGTTAGAAGGACTCTCATCACAAATACAAGAAATTACAAGTGTTGTTCAGGATGTGGAGGAAAGGGAATCTTTGTGCTCTGTTCATAGGAATATAAACTGGTGCAGCCACTATGGAAAACAGTGAGATTCTTCAAAACATTAAAAGAACTACCATTAATCCAGTAATTCCATGTCTGGGTATTTATCTGAAGAAAATGAAGACACTAACTGAAAAAGATATCTGCATTCCCACTTTTACAATAGCCAAGACTTGGAAACGACCTAAGTGTCCATCGATGAATGAATGGATAAGTAAGTATAGATATTTTTCATCAAAAAAAGAGAAAAATCCTGCCATTTGTGACAACACAGATGGACCTTGAGGGCATTATGCTAAGTGAAATAAGTCAGACAGATACAAAGAACAAACTGGTGGTCGCCAGAGGTGAAGGTGGCAGTGGACGGTGAAATGGATGATGGTGATCAAAGGTACAATCTTCCAGTTATAAAATAAGTAAGCTCTGGGATTGTAATGTACAGCATGGTGACTATAGTTAGTAATACTCTATTGTATATTTTAAAGTGCTAAGAGAATAGATCTTAAAATTCTCATCACAAGAAAAAAAATTGTATTTCTGTGTGATGATCATTTCACAATATGTACATATAGGGTGTCCCTCAAAAATGTATACAAACACTTTGAATAATTATAAAGGCAATGTTTATTAGAATACATTTCATTTTAAAAACTGAGCTATTAGCTGTTAAAGTATGTATACATTTTTGGGGGGAAACCCTGTATATTGAGTCATTATGTTGTACACCTAAAACTAATATGTCAACTATATCACAATTTAAAAAAAGATATCATGCAAACACTAAGCACAAAACAAAAAGAACCAATTAAAAATCTTGGAAAAAAATGTAATAATTTTAAATAGTTAATAGACATAGGGAAAAGTTACAATTAGAAATTTGGAAAATGTTCTGAGGATTTCACCAAGTACATAATATAGAAATGAAAATATTTTTTAAATAGAAGTACAGTTAAGGCATAAGGAGGACAGATTGAGGAGCTCCAAAACTAACATATTTCAAATAATCATATTATCTCCTTGAGTAGCAGCATTATTTTACAAAACCAAGAGATGTTCAGGATCACCCCAAAATTTGAGGGTGCATCTTATGGGGCAATTAGTATAGCCTGGAATAAAATGTCTGTCTGTATAATTCTGTATAATTTTCATAAAAGAAAAATGAGATATTCTTTAATGAACCATCTTATAATTTTCGGTACCTCGATGTCATCCTTATTTTTAAGGAGTGGCGCTTCCATAATATTTCTTAGACAAAAAGAATCAGATTCCACATCAAATGGGGTTCCAGTTAACTCAGAGATTCGATCCCAGTGTCTCTGTTTCATTGCCTTATTGGTCATCATTTCTAGTAGAGGACATGACTCACTGAAATCATCAATTCTCTTTTTCAGATCCAAAAAAGCCTGCCAATCTTTAAGACCTTTTGGAAGTTTACGACACCTTTCAGAAAAAAAGAAAAAATTATTTCATCTACACATTTCTTTGAAGAAGGTGTTATGCATTTAGAGCAATATATCAGAGGATAAATTCATTTGTGATATACCTATAGGATACTAAGAATATAAGCACTATAAAAATAGGAACTTAATTCAATTGAAACTCACCTGTTTTGAAACTCCTGCAGTTCTGCATTAATTTTTTCAATGTCTACATCTCCCCAAAGGATTTCATAATAACCACTAATATTGCCCATTACAGTGTCATACAGTCCATATAGCTTCTGCAGCAAATTGAGTTCCTTTCTGGGAAACGAAATAATTAAGTCATTACATAATGTATATTTTTAAAATAAATTCCATTATTAGATAAGCAGAATTCATCTAATCAAATATTTCATACACTGTGTATAAAATCTTATAGATACCAACGTGCATATAATCCTGTCAGTTTCCAAACAAAGACTTAATTAAAGCTCCGTAAATTAGGTGAAGTTTATAGCCCTGAAGTATTCCAAATCATACTGTGACCTGACATTGACAAATTGTTTGATTATTATTACCATACCAATCACTGCAAACAATGTGACCAAAACATGATAACAAGATCAAAGCCAAGGCTAAGGTTTTATTTGTTTTTTTTGCTTTCAAATGCCAGCTGGATTTTTATGAGAATGTTTGCCTTTTAGGTCTGACATTAAACATCACTCTCCTAACAACACCTTTCCCTCATGTGCCCAAATGGAGTTATATCCAAACCAAGAATAAAAGGAGGGATTCCAGGTCCATGTGAAAGGAATGTCTTTATTGTGAAAAACACCAAAAATTGACCACTCAACAGCGTCTGTGGATTTTGCCAAGTATTCCTCAACCATTAGCATACAATGAGGGTCCAATGGACCCAATTTTTAGTTTTCTGTTTATTTTCCAAGTAGCCCTAAACTATTTGTAAAAAGTAACATTCACAACTGTTATTATTTATTACAAAAAATGCAGAGACCAAAGCTAAAATTTGCTTAGGTTCTTAATAGAGTAAAATTCACTTTATTTTCCAATTACCATGTAGGTACACTGGACCCTGTATGAATCTAAGACACATTCTGGAATCCTTGTTTTTCCATTTCTTATTTCATTTTGCTAATTCATCAGCCTAGGGATTATTAATCACTGATTATTCCCAACTGTGCTAAAAATAACTAACATGTAAGAAAAGAAAATGATGCAATCTCCTCTAAGGATGATTCACTATTGCATCATCCTTACAGGAGACTGCATTCACAACAGTGAATTTTCAAAATTCACAGCAGTGAATTTTTTCACTATTACATCATCCTCCACATTTCTTACTATACTGTCCCAAGTATTGCATCATTTTACAAGAACCCATAATAAAAAAATAAAAAAAAGAACTCTGGAGATACGATTTCTGTAATCTTTTAATTTTCCTTTATTTAGTTTTCAATTTAAATAGTTAAGAACTCAAATTTGTCATTTTCTACCTAAAACAGCAAAGAGAAAAAAACTGACTACAGAAAGTGTTTCTGCATATTAAACAGAAAAGAGACAGAAAGCAGCACTCCAGACTCTAATTCTGATAGTGAAACAGACTGTGTAAGTGAAATCTCACACTGAGTCTTTAGATGATGATAACCTAGATGAGTTTTATTAAGCTCAATGATTTGTGAGTGAACAATATATTTCATTAGAGGCAAGGGCTTGACCATGCAATAATTTACAACCAGAATGTAGAAGATATCATTCTACCAAAAAGATGTGACAATGTACTTTATTTATGATGTTTATGTAAGTTTTATTTGATACATTCCTTAAGTAGACAAACATTGATGGCAGATGTGTATTCAAACAAAACAGATGATATAGAAATAAAAAAAATTCATTGAATTGATCATTCAAAGCTCAAAGTAATGATTTTTGAATTTATAGTGCAAACAAAATGATCTGAGTTTTCAACAATCTTGAGTTTTAAAAATACAAGTCTAACAAAAAATCAGAAGTAATGATAGACTACAAATATTGGAGACGGATTTGAAATCTGGAATCAGTGTTTACAGGATGGGTATGCTCCAGGTTCATGCATGACAGCTGATGAGTAGTTGGGTGCATTCAAAAGTCAGTCTCCATTTCATGTATATATATCTTAAAACCAGGACATTTGGTGTAGAAATTTGAGCTTTCACTGCTTAAGTTCTTATTAAATTTTCTAAGAAAATTGCTTTTCACCATTCGTTTATTCTTACCTCTATAAATTATTCATAAATTATTTAAAATATAAAAAATAAAAAGTGCCCATTGGTCCAAATGGTAAATAAGAATGATTATTTTTCCTAGAATACTAAGAGTTAAAATAATACACTGAGCCCTGGCCAAGTAGCTCAGATGGTTATAGAGTGGCATCCCCATACACCGAGGTGGAACAACAAATCAATGTTTGTTTCTCTCCTCTCTCTCTCTCTTCCTCTCTCACTATAAAAAAAATAATAAAAGAAAACATTGAGTCACAGATGTAGTATGAAAAAAAGTTAACTAGAAAGTTTATAAAAATAGAGATTTCTTAGGACCCAATCCCAGGGATTCTGATTTACTAAGTCAGGGTCAAGGACCAGACATTTGTAATACTAACACAATTGGTCACTGAGTTAAGCCTGGTGAATGATTATTTTAGAAAAAAATAGAAACCATCTACCCTAAATGGCTGAAGCATTAGTTTATCTTCAGACAATTTCAGGTCTGTTTTGCCATGACATTTTCATGCTGTGATTTTGAAAAAAAGTCAGCATGAAGTTCTTTCCTAAAGCCAAGATCCCAATAAGCTAATACCAAGCCAAGATCCTAATAAGCTAATTTTGCCTTTAAGAGAAATTATATTTAAAATTCTATTAAAATATACTTGTTTAAATCCTAGATCCACTGTTTACAATCACTTAAGTTCCTTGGCCTTCAATCTCCATGAATTCTATATCTACTCAACTACAAAGAGCACTTAGCATAAATTCAGTAAGACGAGATTGAGAGCTGAGGATGGCTAGTTCTTTAAATAAACCAAAATTACCCAAAATTGCAGTGTTTCCACACAATCATTGACTCTATTAAAAAATAGTGAAAAGAAAAAAATAAAGCACAGGCTAAACTTGACCACGAACACCCAGAATTTTTGCAATGTATTTTCTCCGATTCTAGAACACTGCTTTTGTATAAGGAGACTATGTATATAATGGGTGAGGAACAGCCAAGAATAAGGGGATTATTTAGGAATGCCCCATGGAGGGCCTTCTCTGCATGATAATGGATTTAATGATGATATGATTCTTCTAATAGACAATATTTAATTATTTGTTTGTAACACTTATAAAATATCTAAACTTACTTGACTTTGTGTAAAACCTCATAGTCAGTCACAGGCAATCCAAAAAGTTGTTCACCAGATGAATACGTAACAAACTTTCTCCACAGATCATCAAAATTGGCCTATAAGAGGGTTTTTGAATTGTAGTAAAATATAATTAATTCAGACCCCATTAAAGTAGAATGTATTTATAATTGGAATAAAAGCTACATGAAAGTTTATTTCATACTATCTATGAAACGGGGATTTGTGGAAATTCCAAGATGGCTGTGGATTAAGTAGAAACTATACTGACAGTCTCCCAGGACAACACTGAAATGACAAACAAATATAGAAAAACCATCCTGCATAACCAACTGAAGACTAGGTGGAGAGAACCCTCATCAAGAAGGACGTAAAGCACCGACTGTATAGAGACTCGTAGGAAGTGCAGAGGTGCAAGAGGGCTGATTGGGCTCCCACAGGCAGCACCTGAAGTCCTGGAGGGATATCTCAGCTTTAGGGGGTTCCCACTGAGAACTCTGGGGGCCTAAACTCCCAGCTGAGCTTCCCAGCCCAGAGAACCAGAACTGAGAAAGGCACCCACATAACAACTGGCTGTGAAAAGCAGAGGGGTTTCTGTCTGCCAGGGAGAGACGGCTGGAAATGCAGGCACCCTCTTAAAGGGCCAACACACAAAGTTTCACGTACAGCCACTCACCTTGGGCTACAATGCAGGAAAGGCAGAGCGAACTAGAGCTATGTGAGGAAAATCCATGGGTGCTGGCTCTGGGGATAAATCTTGGAGGGTGGCAATCTGGATTCCTGTGCTGAGCCATTCCCCCATACTGCAGGTGACATATTTCTCAGGTAGACCTTTACCATCCTGGCAGCTTTTGCTTGAGGGGGGAAGCAACGGCCCACCCTATTGGAAAATCTCTTGCCCCACCCTGTGAAGTTTGTGCCTTGCTGTGGTCTACAGCCTGAAGCTCATTAACAGACTAAGAGTAACAATCAGCCTCCAGGCAGAGGTGGACCTCTGGGTGCTTTGAGTCTTTGCCTGATCTGTTTCTTGACCTGGGGCTTGGAAAAGCAAAAATTGGTGCACATCTTAGTCCTTTCCAAATGCACTCAACCTCGGACCCACAAGCTGTGGATCGCTGATAGCTAAAAACAGGCTACTTAAGGTCATTCACAAACAGCATCTGACATTGACCTGCATCAGAGACCCTCCAAAAAGACTGAGACCCATAGCAGATCTACCTAACACATAGAAACAAGCCCAAGTACACAGCCTTTTTTTTTGTCTGGGAAGCTCTTTATTTCATTATCTATTTTGAATGTTAGCTTTGCTGGAGAGAGTAGTCTTGGTTTCAGATCCTTGCTTTTCATTACCTTGAATACTTCATGCCATTTCCTTCTGGCCTATAGAACTTCTGATGAGAAATCATCTGACAGCCTTATGGGAGCTCCTTTGTAGGTAACAGATTGCTTTTCTCTTGCTGCTTTAATATTCTCTCTTTGTCTTTAATTTTTGGCATTTCAATTATGATGTGTCTACGTGTGGGACTCTTTGGGTTCTTCTTGCTTGGGACTCTCTGTGCCTCCTGAACTTGTGTGACTTTTTCCTTGACCAGGTTAAGGAAGTTTTCTGCCATTATTCCTTCAAACAGGTTCTCTAACCCTTGCTTACTCTACATCTTCTGGCACTCCTATGATGTGAATATTGTTATGTTCATGTTGTCCCACAGCTCTCTTAGACTGTCCTGTTCTTTAACTGCTTTTTCTTTTTGGATCTCTGAGTGGTTTTTTCTATCCTGTCTTCTAATTCGCTGATCTGATTCTCAGCTTCCGCTATCTGGTGTTTTTTCCTTCCAATGTATTCTTTATTTCTACTATGCCATTCTTAATTTCCTGCACAATTACCATGTCTTTTTACATGCTGTTGAACATCCTTACAATCAGTATTCTGAACTCTACATCTGATAGATTGCTTATCACCATTTCATTTACCTCTTCTTCAGAATTCTTTTGTTCTTTCATTTGGGGCTTATTTTTTGTCTCCCCATTTTGGCTGTTTACTTGGGCTTGTTTCTATGTATTAGGTAGATCTGCAAGGGCTCCCAGTCTTTTTGGAGGGTCTCTGATGCAGGCCAATGTCAGATGCTGTTTCTGACTGACCTTAAGTACTCTGTTTGGAGCTATCAGCGATCCACAGCTTGTGACTCCTTCTTCTGGGGCTGGGTACATTTGGACAGGACCAAAATACACACCATAGTCTGATTTTCCAAGCCCTGGGTCCAGAAGCAAATTAGGTAAAGGCTCAAAGCATCCAGAGTGCCACCTCTGCCTGCAGGCTGATTAATCTGAATCTGTTAATGAGCCTCAGGCTGCAGACCACATCAAGGCACAGGCTTCACAGGGTGGGGCAAGAGGTTTTCCAATGGGTGGGGCAATTGCTTCCCCACCAGGCAAAAGCTCCCTGGCTGGCAAAGATCTGCCCGAGAAAGATGTCTTCTATAGTATGGGTAAATGACTCAGAACAGGAATCCAGATGGCCACCCTCCGAGTTCTATCCCCAGAGCCAGCACCCATGGATTTTCCTCACATCGCTCTAGTCCACCCTGTCCTTCCTGCATCATAGCCCAAGGTGAGTGGCTGTACATGAAACTTTGTGTGTTGGCCCTTTAAGAGGGTGCCTGCATTTCCAGCCATCTCTCCCTGGCAGAAAGAAACCCCTCTGCTTTTCACAGCCAGTTGTTATGTGGGTGCCTTTCTTAGTTCTGGTTCTCTGGGTTGGGAAGCCCAGCTTGGAGTTTAGACCCCAGAGTTCTCAGTGGAAGCTCCCTAAGCTGAGATATCCCTCCAGAACTTCAGGTGCTGCCTGTGGTAGCCCAACCAGCCCTCTTTCACCTCCACACTTCCTACCAGTCTCTATGTGGTCTCCACTTTACATCCTTGCTAATGAGAGTTCTCTCCAGCTCATCTTCAGCTGCAGTTGATTATTCAGGATTACTTTTCTGTATTTTAGCTGTAATTCCTGTTTGGTTCCTGGAGACTGTCAGTGTAGCTTCCACTTAATCCTCCACCATCTTGTAATCTCTTATCACCTGGCAAACCTATTTTAAATTTCACCTCCACATTCACACAGCTCAGCACTCTATGGCCCTTCCCTGCCTTTTTTCCCCCTTGGCACTTATCACCATCCAACATTACTATCTCTTTTCATTATTCATTTTGCTTTTATTGCTGAGGGGTTTTGCTTGGCTCAGCTGGCAGCCACCCAGTGAGTAGGTCGGTTTTAGTCCTGGCTCCTCCAAAGAGTCAGGCCTTTCCCTGGCACTTTGGGTCCAAACTTGAAGACATCAGTTTGCAAAGGATCAGACGCTTCTCCAGGGTCCAGGAGAAAGTGCTGGCAAGGGTGATGGGAGGAGCGGTTTTAGTCCAAGAGTGACCACTATATTTCTGGGAAGAGGAGAATCATGACAATAACAGGAAACTAGACTATTTGTCTGAGGACATCACATGTAAGTGAAAGGCGTGTGCCTGCTGAAACTCATGAAAATCCTTGCCAACACATGCACCCTACTTTATAAAAATCCACAGAGTTACTGGGCTAGACCTACCCTCCCCAGAACCAGGTGGCAGAGACACTGGGCTCTGTGACAGATGATTTCATCTGCTTTGCACGTTTATTCCACTAGGGACCAGCTGCAATTCCTAGTTGCTCCAATGAACCTGAAAAAACACTCTTCTTCTCAGAGTATAGATGTTCTACTTTAAAACACTCAAATCAAGGGAGAGACTTGAAAGCTAGATACCAAATGAGAAATTCCAGTTGGTTATGATGGGAAAAGCCTGAACTACCCCTCCTATTTTCAGGAGAACCTGCAACTTGAGATATTCCATCTAACCTGATTGAATCTTTTTGGTGAAAGGGTGCATGGAACCAGCCAAACCATCCATGGGACATAAAGTAAAGCAGCAGGAACAAGATTACTGACTCCACTCCTCCATTTATTTGCTTGGGGTGAAAAATCCAACTATCAAGTGATATAAAGTAACTTCTGACATAGGTAAAGGGATATTTAGAAATACCCATCAGTATGTGGCAAAACTACAGAAAGCCTTCTTGTGGCTAGATTTGCTGCAAAGCTTGGGTAGCCCTAATAAAGAAGAATACATTTGAGTTTTGGACAGCAGCTCTATATCTCCCAGTGGGACGACCACAAAACTGCCCGAGTATAAATGCAGGCAGAAACTGGGGCCGGTCAAGAAAGGAAACGTGAGGTTTAGAGGAAGGTATAGTACACAGATGTTTATCACTGTAACTGTATGTTAAGGAGGAAAAACAAACAGTTTTAAATGCTAAGAAGATTTAATAAAGAGGAAGAGGTTGAAAGTAAAGAAGAAAAAGGGTGAACAGAAGAAGAGACAAGGGAGAGAGTAAAGAGGCCCAGGGACAGGAAGCGGGGCACATCTCTCTGAAATTCACATCAGAGACCCTAAATTTCCTCTGTAAATTTGGAGACAAGGTCATCTGTTCAAACAAAAATCCAATAACTCCTCCCCTCAAACCTGATCTTTTCCTCTCAACCCAGGCTCCAAGCCTATTAAGTCAGTCTCTTTACTAACTCACGATCCATCCAGTTTTCTTTATTCCAAGGGCCACTTCTTGGTCTCAGGCTCTACGATCTCTTGTGTGTATTACTGAAACTGCCAGACCATCATCCCTCCAAACCACTGTGAACACTAGTGCCAAAGAAACCTTTTAAAAACACAACTGCTGTAAAAATGCAAATCTGACCATATCACTCCCTGCTTAGAGCCCTCCAGCCCTCAGGATAGGCTAACAGCGCCTCATTATTGCCTGCAAGGCCCTCCCTCCCATTAGGGACCATGGTCCACTCTGCTGCCCCAACCCTCAACACCGTCTTCTTTGCCCACTGCATCCAACGTTACACTCCTTACATCTCCCTAAAGCTCCCTGCTTATCTCCTGTTGGGGCCACAGATTCTGCCTAACTTATTTTTCCTCCTTCTTCTCCTAACTCTAATTAGTCTTTCACGATGCAAAATCCAAGATTAGCTTGGATGCCTCCTCTTCCAGGAAGCCTTCTCTGTCTGCCCCACCAGCCCCAATGTGGGTCCGGAGCTCCCACATCTGTTTCTATAACCACGAGTTCTCATAACTAGAATCATAGTGCTCACAGCACAGTACTGTGATTATTTCTCTAGCTTTCTGTCTCCCTACCAGGTTTTAGCAGCTTAGAGGTAAGAACCATGTCTTAACTGTCTTTCCATCTATCAAGTCACACAGTAGACATCTGATAAATATTTTTTAATAACTAAGAATGCAGATGGAGAGGGGACATAAAGAGAACATGAATATATCATACAGCCACTGCCGAAAACAGGAGCAAGAACAGGAACAAATCACAGAATTGCCTGATGGCTCCCAAGAAGCTGGCTTACATAGAAATCCACGAATCTGCAAAACATCTGTCCAAATGAGTGTGTGATTTTTCTCTAGATGTGCTCAGAAATCTGAGTATAGTAAAAGATGGTGAGTGAATGGCCTATCCAGTGAGTGTTGTACAGTACAGGTAGGACAAAGGAGCACGGAAATTGAAATTGATGGATACAGAAGGAAGAGAAACCATTAATATTTAAAATCTTATTTGATACATTTTATCATTCTATAATTTTTTATCACTTTACATGTAAATGAGATGCCTGGAACTAGAATTAAATATGCACTTCAATTCAAAATCAAAGTCTTGTTCTCTAAAAATACAGAGAGATATTCTGTGGGAAAGAGCATGGAGGGACACAAGAAGAGGAATCAGTTACATTATTTAGCAGATTAGAATACAATTAAAATATGTATCTACTTAAAACATTAACATTTCCATTGTAGTTAACACACAAATTTTCCCCTAAAATCATTTTTAAAAATAACAACACATTGTCAAATGTGTAACAAAAAATGTAATTTTACATGTTACAAAAAAATGTAGCTTTACCTGAAATATCTGTAGCCTGTTGCTAGCTTCTTGGGGTGGTATATTTGGAACCATGGGTCCTTCCTATAATGAATAATATAATCTCCATTTAATTCCTAATCATATGTACTTATTTAATTTATTGGATTTATCTATTATTTCATTTTAAATAAATAAACATTATTATTTTTTAATCCTCACCCAAGGAGGATTAAAAAATAATATGTTTTCATTGATTTTAGAAAGGGAGAGAGAGAGAGAGAGACATTGATGTGAGAGAGAAAGATCGACTGGTTGCCTCCTGTACGTGCCCCAACCTGGGACTGAACCTTCAGCTTAGGTACGTGCCCTGACTGGGAATTGAACCCACAACCTTTTGGTGTACAGGATGACGCTCCAACCAACTGATCCACCAGGCCAGAGCTAAACATTATTTTAAATTTAAAAGAGCTAATTTTCTCCTGTACATGAAGTTTCATTTATTTTTTGTAACAGTTTTATTGAGATGTAATTCACATATTATACAATCCTTCATTTAAAATGTATAATTTAATGGTTTTTGTGTAATGGAGTTGTATAACCATGACCACAATCAACTTTAGAACATCTGCATCACTCCAACTTCCATTCATCTTTAAAAGACTTTGACATAGCTAATAAAAAATGTGACAAAATTTCATCCTGTATGAAGTGTGTGCCATCATAGCTGTTTCATCTCATTTACAAGTGACGATGCTGTGGCTGTGCATCAGAATAACTGTTACAGAGCTTTGGGAACAGCCTCATTTCAATAACTCTTCAACCCCATATGGAACAGAGATGCACACAGGCTGAATACTTGGAAGAAGCAGTAGGCAGTCTCCGTTGGCATGAGCCAGAAAAGAGTTGCAAAAAGGACCCCAGGTAGTCTGTACAATCATGAATGTTAGGGATGGGCAAAATAACAGACCAGATTCTCAGTATAATAGAATGATTGGGCAGTCAAATGTTGAACAATCCAACTAAAAGAGATAAGTTTAGTACATGTAAAAAATAAAATGTTATAGAAGTAGCACCAAGGGCTTAAATCTATTATGAATCCAGATCCATTGTAATCAACAAAAGAAAGTAGAATATTCCAGGGGAATATGTCCAACTTCTGAGTTTAACATATTAAGGGGGTCAACCATTATCAGTCATTACACTATATAGAATAGTTTGTGGGACTAAGTATGACATTTATTATTTATTTTCAGTGACATTTTTAGTTCTCTAAAAGTTAGTAAAAAAAAAAATCAATTGTGTAAATACCCTGGGATTAGGACATTTATAGTTTCTTAGAGCCTTTCAACAACTATATTACATTTTCAACTATGAGATATGACAAAACCTGACCCTTTGCTCCTTCCATGATCTTTAAAATTGTTGCTCTTTTTTAACAGTTACATCTTCTTTCTAACTCTATAAAAATTGCTTGAAGGAGTAGCTATTCCCTTTTTGATATGTGTGAATATGTAAATATAGCCTCTCAGATGCAATGTACAAATCACTGTGTATTTCTCAGGGTCCATCACTTCCATTTCATATAAACATACCAGCGAACATGCTAACACAGAACACGTAAATACTTAAATTACCATGTCATATGATTCTGCAAAGTTCATAACATCCTCACGAAAAACTTCCACAGACTCAAGCAGATTACTTTTAAACTTTGGCTGCACTTGAACTAGTTCATCTTGTACAGAAACCTAGAATAAAAAAAGAGTACTCAATGTGAGAGCGAAGTAATGTATTAACCAAAAACTATGATTGTATTCCAGCAAGTTTTCTGTTCCATAGATGTCCTGTATGAACAAAGACATCTCTGCAATGTTTTTGTAAAAACAAAAAACAAAAAGCACAGAAATAACCAACCCAAAAGTAGCAACACCAAGTTCAAATCATTCTAGTTCATGACCCAAGAGGCAAAGACATCTTCTCTAAATGAGGTTAAGAAAGTTAGTTTCTGGCAGATTCATCTCAGGCCAACACTGTGACCTCCGGAACAGTTACTTCTATGGGATCAGTCTGGGTCACATGCTATCTCTGGGGCCAGGCCAAGGTCTGGGATTAGCAACCTCTAGTAGGTTGACATGGTTGCAGTGGTTGGTGCAGTATTCCTTAGGAGAAAGTGATATTACTCTGGGTATTACAAATACATATAACAAATGCCCTCCACAATAGTCTTCAAAGCTTCTGCTTAAATCTTCAATCATAAGACCACTTAATTCATGCTTATTATCTGCCAGGCTCTTTACATGTTACCTCATTTAATCCTTGGAACAACCCTATGTGGTAAATACTAACATTATATCCATTTCACAGGTGAGAAAACTGAGGCACACAGAGGATAAGTAATTACTTTAAGGTCCCAGCACCAGTATGAGGCAAGGCCCCTGCCCTTAACTGCTCTCAACAATAGCCTCTATCTTGGTTGGCACATAAACTACTTTAAGCTTAATGGTGACTATAGTATAGAACTGTCTATCTCTACTAAAGGATGTGTCAGTGAATTTATTTGTTAATTTTTATTTATTTATTTTTTGTTAATCCTCACTGGAGGATATTATTTCCCTTGATTTTTTTAGAGAGAGTAGAAGGGAGGGAGGGAGGTGGAAAGAGAGAGAGAGGGAGGAAAGGAGGGAGACACGTTGATGTAAGAGAGACACATCGATTGGTTGGCTCCCGCATGCGTCCTGACTGGGGCTGGGGGTTGAATCTGCAACCCAGGTACATGCCCTTGACTGGGAATCAAGCCATCGACCCTTTGGTGGGAGGGCCGACACTCTAACCACTGAGCCACATCGGCCAAGGCATGGTCATTGGGTTTAACACTAACAGTTAAAGAGATAGAAGAACAACTCACGTGAATTTTTTTCATTGAACAAAAGAAAGTTGGACTTCACTAAATCTCTGTGGAGTGCTGCCCATTTCCTTCCTAAGAGTCACTCTCCTGGCTAACCAGCAAACATTTTTCAAAACAAGCCTATTAGTCAATATTTAACATGAACTTAAATAAGCATGAGCCTAAAAATTATTTTATATTCATTACCTTAAGTGAGCGTCATAACAGCATATACAAATTTCCTAAAATATTCCTAAATGACCACATGGAGAAATTTAGAAACAAAGGTTATTAACTTGTATATGATCACCCAATTGGCTAACAGCGGAAATGGAATCCCAAGTCCTGACCCCAGTTTCAGCTCTGTGTCCTTGCTACTATGCCTTGCTTCAATCTCAGTGACAAATCTCTCCATAAACAAGAAATTTGAAGCCACTGTTAATTTAATTAACATCAATAAAAATGTTCAGTATAATTAAAGAATCTGGACCCTCCCTTGGAGCTCATTTTTGATGTCTAATTTGTTGTGTGTAAATATTTACCTATTTCAAAAATGCTTAGAGAGAAATATATGCCTATAAATGCATACATTAAAAAATATCTTAAAACAGTAACTAATTATCCACCTTAACAAACTAGGCAAAGAAGAAAAAACTAAACCCATAGCAAGCAGAAGGAAAGAAATAATTTTAAAAAGTAGAGCACAGATAATACCAAAAATACAAAAACAATAGAGAAAAATGAACAAATCTGAAGTTTCATCTTTGAAAAGATCAACAAAATTGATAAACTTTTACTTAGACTAACCAAGAATAAAGGAGAAAGGACTCAAATTACTAAAATTAGGAATGAAAGATGGGACATCACCACCTACTTTACAGAAATAAAAAGGACTGTAAGGACAATCAACAGAGTGAACAGGCAAACTATAGAATCGGAGAAAATAATGGCAAATCATGTATCTGATAAGGAGTTAACTTCCAGACATATAAAAATACTCCTACAACTCAACAAGCAAACAACCCAATTAAAAAATAGGCAAAAACTTGAATAGGCATTTCTCCAAAGAAGATACACAAATGGTCACTAAGTATATGAAAAGATGCCCAACATCATGTATCATTAGGGAAGTGCAAATCAAAACAACATGAGATACCACCTCACCCATTAGGATGAGGAAACCTACAGGCTAGAAGGGAATGGCATGAAGTATTCAAGGTAATGCAAAACAAGGATCTGAAACCAAGACTACTCTATCCAGCAAGGCTATCATTCAAAATAGATGGTGAAATAAAGTGCTTTCTAGATAAAAAAGGCTAAAGGAGTTTTTCACTACCAAACCATCATTGCAGGAAATGTTAAAGGGACTGCTGTAATAATAATAAGAAATAGAGAGAGGAACATAGGCATAAAGAATTAAAATGGCAATAAATAAGGATCTATCAATAATAACTTGAAGGACTTTAAGGGAGAGAGCAACAGCAATGCAGTCATAATTGTGGACTTGAACACCCCACTGACTTCACTGGATAGATTTTCCAGACAAAAAGTCAACACAGAAACAGTGACTAAATGGCACACTAGATCAGATGGATTTAATTTATATTTACAGAACATTTCACCCCAAAGCTGCAGAATATACATTCTTCTCAAGTCTGATTCTTCCTGATTCAGTTTTACATGATCTCACTCATATGTGGAATCTAATAAACAAAATAGACTGAGAAACAAAATAGATCCAGAGACACAGAAGCGTGGAACAGACTGAGGGATCTCAGAGGGAAGGCAGGGGTGGGGGAGTGGGTGGGGAGAGGTTAATCAAAGAACTTATATGCATATATGCATAACCCATGGACACAGACAACAGTGTGGTGAAGGCTGGGGGGGGACGCAGGGTAGAGGGGATCAATGGAGGAAAAAGTGGGGGATATCTGTAATATTTTCAACAATAAAGATAAATTAAAAAACAAAAACAAACAAAAAAAAGAAATTAAATAAGAATTTATCAGTAAGATATAAGAATTAAGTTTGTACTTACAGCTTTGCTCTGCAATTTGTTGAAAGAGTATCTCAAGGTATCAACTGCTTCTGATTCTTCTTTGGTCACTTCAACTTCAAATCTGTTTAAAATCGCATAGGCTTCCTATGGAGTGAGGGTGGAACTCAGAAACATCAAACATCACAAGGGAAGCAACTGTCAAATGACTTAGATGTCTTCTAGAAACACATCCCTATATCCTAGAAAACAGCATATTCCAGACTTGTTTCCAATATTAAACATGTAAAGAAGCACCTCTAGAGTCTCATGGATATTGGTATTGACTCTAGATCCTAGGCTCTGAAATCTGCATTTAATAAGTGCCTAGGTGACTCTGATGGAGAGGTAGGCAGATCACATTAAGATTCCACCCTAGAAAATATCCCTAGAATCATTTTCTGCCTCTCTCTCCTACTTCATCTTGTGTCAACACCATGCAAAATATGCCTCGTACTCCATTAAAATACAGGTTGACTGTATAAGGAATGGAATGACATGATATGGGAGATACTCCAAAGAACAGGAACTAGAATGATTAAAGAAATAGGTTGGCAACTGGTTTTACCGAAAGAATTTATGTTGAAGAATTGAGCTTCTGCAGTCAGGAAAAAAATGGTATGATAATTTGTTAAATCATGAGGAATGAGGGTGGTCAGCATCCAAAATTCCCAAATATTAAGATTTAAAGAAGTAGTAAAGGTATGAAGTTCCTTAGCTACCAAAGAGTATAAATTCTAAATGAGATCAAGAAAGCTATGCTCAGTCATGAGATTGGGCAGTGGAAATGCCAATTCTCCAGGTATTGCAGGCGATGAGGGAGTGCACTGTCTATAGAGAATTCAAAAAAAACAGTAAAAAAAATGAACTAAAAGTCTGATTTTTATTATCACCATGAGCCAGAAATTCTAAATACTAGTTGTAAAACTCATGGTAGACAGAATAATGGCCTTCCCACAGTTGTCCACATCCTAATCTTCAGAACCTGTGAATATGTTACCTTACATGGCATAAGGGGCTTTGCAGGTGTAATTAAGTTAAAGAACTTAATTATCCTGGGAGATTACCCTGGGTTAACTGGGTGGACCCAATGAAATCACAAAGGTCCACACAAGGGAAAGATGGAGGCAGGAGAGTAGGAGTCAGAGAAGGTGTGAGGACAGAAGCAGGGGTAGGAGAGATGCCACTGCTGGAGGGAGGTATTTAGCCAAGGTTAGAAGCTAAAGAAAGCAAAAGATGGCTTCTTCCCTCGAGCCCCCAGAAGAAATGCGGCCCTGCTAACATCTTGATTTTAGCCCTAATCAACCCATTCTCAGACTGCTGATCTCTAGAACTGTAAGAGAATAAATCTGTGTTGTTTTAAGCCGTTAAGTTTATGGTAATTTGTTATATGAGCAAGAGAACATGAATACAGTACTCTTCCCTAAAAACATCTGCTGATCTAAGATCTAACGGTTTATTGTTAAGTGTAAGTGGACCACTCCCACCATGCTGCCCATTTTAAGCCACTGGCCATGAGTGAGACTATAAGTGGTTTCTAAGGAAAGACAAAGACATTTGGGGAACTTGCGTAACATGTTAGGACTGGTGTGAGACAGTGCAACCATTCCCTTCCATAAAATGTTGGTGCCAGCATAAAAAAATGAACACTATCTAGACCAGCAGACCATTATTAACATATTAATACTCCTTTGTATACTGTTCACTGTTGATAATTGTCAAAATATCTCCAAAGATACCAACATCAGAAAGGAGAAACAGGCAGACTGTACCATAAAATAAATATATTAACAGAATCAATTTTTTAGTGTCTATTTTTTTTAAATAGCATTTCAAGAATGAAAAATGCAATCATTTCTTACTTCAATTGGTCCCAAAGTCATGTCCATTTGAATTTCATTATCACGGATACAAGACAAGGCTTCCATTGCAAACCTGACATCATCTAAATCACGAATAGGTCTAGATAACTTTTTCAAGTATTCATTAATAAATGCGATCATGTCTGACATTTTCTTTTTGTATTCTTCATTCAGGTATCGACAGAGTAACATCTTCCATGCCTTAGCTTCAATTGATAAGGCCAATTTCATCGGCTCTGGTGAAGACAAGAAAAGATCAAAATAGAATACAACTGATGTTCTGAAATGATTCATTTATGTGTAATCTGAGCATCTATAACTGCACTGTCTCGTTTGACAATCACTAGCCACATGTGGCTGTTGAGCACGTGAAAAGTAATTAGTCTGAATTAAATGTGCTGGAAAGTTAGTCGGTGTTGAAGATTTAATTCCTATCCCATGGAGTATGTTAAGCTATGTATGAGGACACTCAAGTCTATGGAAAAGAATATCAGAAATGACTTCTAGCACCATCTAACGTGAGCCTTGCTCTGTTTCTGGCCATCCCTCTAGCAGCCCTCACTCATTACCCCATTTTCTTCTAGGTAACCCCACACAGTACACTGTAATATATTTTTTGTCTGCCAAACCTGCCCGTGTTCCTGTTACTCCATTTCCCACCTCATCGACATGATTAGAGGATATGTATAACCTGACCCTGAGCCTGGGCCTAGCTGATTATCCCAGTAAATCTTGACCTTTCATGTACTAATCAGAATCCATTCTTGAGAGTTTGAAGTGAGGCTTAAGGGGGCGCCCTCTCAACTGGGAAGCAGGAAAAGTCACACAGAGGGAGTAAGAAATGAGAGTCAGAGAGAAAGGATTTCCTCAGCTTCCTTTCCTGACCCTGGTTCTGGTCCATTCCTAAAGCCCAGCAGCTTGGATTCTGGGATATACCTTTTTCCCCCTCAACATAGCTCAAATAGGTTTCTGTTCCTTGAAAACAAAAGAGTTCTCACTAGTCACCGCTACATATCAGTCCTTACCCATTCCTCTTCCTCCTCTCAGCACCCCTAAGCTCCCAGCCCCGCCAAGCTGGAAACATAACCTCTCCCCTCTCAACTTCCACCAGTTAAACTGAGAGGACTAGGGAGCTGAGGAAAGTAGCCTGAGAAGAGACACACGGCCAGCTTGTTGACTGAGGTTGTGAGATCCTATCTCACAAGGTCTGCACCTCCTGGGCCTCTTTCCTCTTTTTCCTCAGGCCCCAGGGATTCAGCCTACCTTCCCTTTCTTTGTAATTATTTTCAGCTATTCCACCTTTTAGTTTTTCTCTCTAAAAGCAAGTACCCTAGCTTTTACTGTACCAACAGTTTTAACACTGTGCTACAGTTAACTTTTGTATTAAGGATCCTAGTGCTGACCACTACAAGGAAACAAACAAAATGTTAAAATAATAGAGTACAGGTTCCAAAATGCTACCGAACTTCTTGTAATTATTGCCCCTGATATATAGTTTCTGTTTCTAGCTAAATAATCCCCTCAAGTATTTGTGATTCTTCTCCAAATTAGATCCCATCTTGATAGATATAATAGTTTATGTTTATTGGACATTAACTATTTGCCAGGTACTATGCTAAGGGTCTTATATAAAGTAGTTCACGAGGTGAACACTGTCTGTCACCAGCAGAAGAGGGGTCAAGTATCCTTGGTGGTCAAATTTGAGAGTCACAGTTACACTGATTCCTTGAGCATAGATCTGAAAATCTACTTAAGGTAGACAGTTGATGCAAAATAGGTCATTCAAATATCTTCTGAGAATACAATCTCACAAACTTAAGAGTGATTGTACCTCTATAACCATGGCAACAAGTAGCCACTGCAACCAGTTTTAAACTCAAACCACAGACCAGTTCACCTTAGTTCACATACTTTTGCAAGCCAATCACTGTCAGCCCCTCTCTTCTGAATGTCAACCAATCAGAGGAGCATACTCAATAAGCCCACCTCTGAGTGCCAACCAATCAACAACAGTGTCACCTGAGCAAGCATCGTTCTACAGATGATGTTAGCTAGGTAGGCCCACAATATGAGACCCCCCAGTCTGCTCTGCAGGGAGCACTGCCCCTGCCCAGCATAGCTTGCCCTCACTACAGGAAGCAATCAAGTCAGCTTGGGCTTTTTATTTCAGACACTAAGTGGTTGCCTCTTCATCCTCTGATACTCTAATCCCAAACAGTTTAACTCTTCAGGAGACCTCAAACTGTTTGACTCCTGTCTCAGGTACCCAACCTCTCCTCGCAGTAACCTGAAAAAGAGTTTCACCTGTCCTTTTAGTTGTTTGCTAATCGAGGAACTGTGCAGCAGATTAAGTATGTTAAGCCACCTTGGTATATTATCTATAAAAATACATAATATATTATATAACATACATATTATATACATAACACATATATAAACAATATTGGTGATCCAGAAATACTTAATATTTATATTATTGTACCAAGGAGCTTAATGACTGCTTTCCAAATAAAGTGATATTTCATGTGAAAATACAGGTATTCTATGTAATATTTTTTAAATACCTGTATGCAATTCAAGTGCTCCTACAATGATAACAGGCTTCAGCTCATCAATCTCCTGCTCAAAAGTAGCATAGTACAGAATTTCCGATCTGATCTCAGTCAAAGAGGGGTTGTTAGCCAAAAACTCCTGCAGTGAGGAAACAATCAAAGTTTGCTTTAGCTTTTGACAGTATAAATCCTACACTTATAATAATTACATTAGAAAATTGCATTTACTTATGTACTTTTTCACTTTTCTGTGCCATCAGGCCAGTGGCTCAATAAGGAAGGGGTGAACAAACTGTTAGTACTGGAAGAGGGGCTATGGGAGGGAATTTCACACAATAACATGAGTGGCTGTTCAGAGTTCTCAAGTTTCCTTGAGTCCAAAAACACAGCTGAGTCTATGTAAGTGTGCTACACCCTGAATGCCTGACCACTGGACAATCTGAACATAACTGGTACTCAACTGTTTAGGCAAATTAAATGAAATCTGCCTGAGCCTCAGTATCAATTGCCTCAGAGTGTCACTGCGAGAATTACACGAGACATGTCAGGTGCTTGGCATTTATAGGTGATTGACCTCTGCTCATGAGTTCCTTTCATTATCACTGATATTTTCTTGGTGCTCCCACATATGTTAGATATAAACATTCAAACCCAAACTGCATCACAAGTAGCAGAAATACACCTTCACTTTCACGTCTCGGTCCTCTGTCCAGAGCGTCTTGTATTTCTGAAAGTCCTGCAGGGCCTCATGAGCCACCTTTCGTAGAGAATTCACAGAGGAAGAGAGGAGGAGTACCAACTTGGAAATATCTTTGTGCTCCGCTACGCCGGGATAAAAATTCTTCAGCTTCCTTGCAGGAATTACTTCTTCAAAAGATCCTGAAAACAGATGTTTTTAAATATAGATAACAGCTATATTCAACTTTAAATATTATGTCAATTTCAATTTCGAGCTGTATTATTTTAAAGACTCTCCCTCTAAATAAGTAAAAGCTATTTTCTTGCGACCTTCACTTATTCTTTTTAAAAAATATATTTTTATTGATTTTTTTTTTAAAGAGAGAGAGGAAGGGACAGAAACACATCCATGCAAGAGCAAAACATCCATCAGCTGCCTCCTGCATGCCCCTGACCTTGTAATGAGCCCGCAACCCCGGCACGTGCCCTGACCAGGGATCGAAATGGCAACCTTTTGGTGCACGGGATGTTGCCCAACCAACTGAGCTCTTCACTTGTTCTTATTAAACTATCGTGTCTTATTAAACTATTTTAGTTCTAGATTTCTTTAATGAGGAAAAACTGTGTTGTTCAGAGGAGAGAACTAAGACACTGATTAACATCCTCCCCCTCCCCAATTTTTTTTTAAAGTCCTCCTAGGAAAGGTCAAAAGAATTGAAATTGCTACCTTCCAAAATAGTATGGTGATTAAAGGGGAGGCACTGCATTTATTACCCACATAACCTTAGGCCAGTTATTTAATATTCACCAAGATACTTGTGAGAATGAAATGAGACAACAGGTGCTCGTCTTCAGCTCGGCATCTGGTACATAGAGATCATCCAATCACTATTAACCACTACTATAAACATCTCTTGCCAAAATGTGGTCATGTCACAGCCTTGATGGAAATCTTCAAGTATTCTCCATCAGAGACCATGCAGATACTGTTGTCTGGCCCAAACAGTGCCTTACCTTTTAAAACAGTTGTTAACAACTAAAAATCACGGGATTTCACACAAAATTCCAGATTTTCAGCTTCTCTCTTAAAATCTGGTAGTGCAGGGCCCACATTTCATGGCAACAATTAGCTGAAGCTGAGTATCCCTTCTAAAGCCAGTCACTTATTTGCTCTTTTGCCTTATAGTTAATCAGAATGAAAGCAAGAGAAAATGACAAGGAATTGGCCTAATTAAGTTAATTAATTAATACCTGGGTAGTTCTGTCCCTTTTATTGCAGAGAAGTACACCACTGGGTCAATATACCACATTTTGTTTACCCATTCACCAATTTTTAGACAGCTAGGTTACTAGCAATTTGGGGCTATTATGAATAATGCAGCTATGAACATTCACATACAAGTCTTTACATGGACATATGATTTCATTTCTCTTAGATAAATTCCTAAAGGTGGAGTTGCTGGGCCAAATGGTAAAGATATGTTTAATTTTTTAAGGAAGTGCCTACCTGGTTCCAAAGTGACTATACCTTTTTACATTCCCATCAGCAATGCATCAGAGTTCCAAGTTCTTTGTCAACAATTAGTACTGTCGATTATCATTTTTAAAAATGTTTAGCCATTCCAATCGGAGTATAGTGGTATCTCATGGTTTATTAAACTTGCATTTTCCCAATAACTAAGGATGTTGAGCATCTTTTCATGTGTTTATTAGTCATTCATACATCTTTGATGAACTGTCTAATCTTTTGTCCATTTGGGATAGGGAAAGTATCTTATTATTATTCAGTTGTAAGAGTTCTTTTTATATTATGAACACAAGTACTTGATCAGATGTCTGATTTGCAAACATCTTTCTCCCAATCTGTGGCTTCTTTTTAATTTTTCTAATGGTTTCTTTTGAAGAGCAAAGATTTGTAATTTGAATGGAGTTCAAATTATCAACTTTTTCTTTTATGGATCATGCTTTTGCTGTCACATCTAAAAAATCTTTGTGTAACCCCAAATCACAAAAAGTTTCTCCAATGTTTTCTTCTAAATTTTTTATAGTTTTAGTTCTTCTATAAGAACTAAATTCACTTTGAGTTAATTTTTATGTATGGTGTGAGGTAAGAGTCCAATTTCATTTTTTTTTTACCCAAGGACATGTTTTTATTGACTTTAGACAGAGAGGAAGGGAGAGAAACATTAATGTGAGAGAAACATCAATCAGTTGCCTCCTGCACACCCTCTAACCCAGGATCGAGCCCACAACCTAGGTATGTGTGTACCTGACGAGGAATTGAACCTGCACCTTGTTGGTGTATGGGACGACGCTCCAATCAACTGAGCCACCCGGTGAGTGTCCAACTTCATTTTTTTGCATATGTATAACAAATAGTGAAACCATCATTTGTTCAAAAGACTCTCCATTACCCCATTACTTTGACCTGACATCTTTGCAGAAAGTCAAGTGACGCTAAGAGTTTATTTCTGGATTCTCTATTCTGTCCCATTGATCTGTGTATCTATTCATAGGTCAATACCAGATTGTTTTGATTACTCCAGCTTTATAGAAAGTTTCAAAATCAAGCAGTGCAAGTCCTCCAGCTTCATTCTTCTTTTTCAAAATTGCTTTGGCTATTATATGTTCTATTAAAATTTTAGGATCAACTTGCCAATTTATGCAAAACTGCCTTGTTGGATTTTGACAGAGATTTCATGAAATCTATAGATCAATTTGGGGAGAACTGCCATTTTGACAATACTGAGTCTTCTAATTCACAAACACAGTGCATCTCTCCATGGTGTATCTTTCAACAATGTTTTCTAGTTTCCATTGTAAGACCTTATACTACTTCTGTTGAATTTATTTTATTCTTTATGATACTACGGTGAATAAAACTGTTTTCTTAATTTCATTTTCAGATTGTTCTTGGCTAGTATTTAGAAATACAATTGATTTCTGTATAGTATGCTTGTATCCTACAAGCTTGTTGAACTCATTTATTAACTCTAATAGTGTGTGTGTGTGTGTGTGTGTGTTCATGTGTGTATTCCCAAGGACACTTTTACACACAAGATCATGTTATCTGCTAATAAAGACAGTTTTACCTCTTTCTTTCCAATCTGTATATCTTTCATTTCTTTCCTTATCTTAACACATTGGACAGAACCTCCAGTATAATGTTGAATAGATGTGATGAGAGTCAGCATTCCTGACTTGTCCCTGACCTGAGGGGGAAATAATTCAGTCTTTCACCATCAGGTGTGATGTCAGCTGGAGGCTTTTCACAGATGCACTTTATCAGGCTGAAGAAGTTCAATTCTATTCCCAGATTGTTGAGAATGTTTACCATGAGAGAATGTTGGAGTTTGTCAAATGCTTTGACTATATTTACTGAAATGACCGTGTGGCTTTTGTCCTTTATTCTATTACTAGGGTATGCTTCAGAGTGTTGAGCCAGCCTTGTATTCTGGGACGAACCCTTTTGGTCACAGCACATACTCCTTCCTATATGTTGCTGTATTCAGTTTGCTAGCATTTGTTAAGGATGCCAGTATGCTCATTTAATTTAAGGATCCCTTAAAGACTGTTTTTAAATATAAAGAAGTCAAATTTAAATATATTTCATTCTACAATTTGAGCTCTGTATGTCTTAAGAATCTTTACCTACTCTGATGTCCTAAATATACTGTACTATTTTTATTCCAAAGTGTTTATATATGTTACAGAATGTAGAATAGTGGGTATGTAAATTAAGATACATTTAAGATTTAATTTAAGTTTTCCCATATGGATAAAAGTCCCTAGTACCATTTATTAAATAACATATTCTTTTCTCTCTGATTTATAATTCCACCTGTGTCACAATCTAATTTCCATATATATGAGTGTTTCTGCTGCCTCTGTCCTATTCAATCGATCTATCATCAATTATTGTACCATTAAAAGATTGTTTAAATTAGTTTGGCTTTATAATACTCCTTGCTATTTGGCAGTTTTTCTTCACTATTTTTTGAGCTATTTTCAGCTCTTTGCACTTCAATAAAATTTTACAATAAATTATTAAAATTAAGAAATTATAGAAAAAATTCTGCTTAATTTACTGGAATTGTATTGAATTTATAAATTAATAAAGGAATTGACTTCTTCATGTTATTAATTTATTCCAGTCTACCATGTCATTCAATAATAATCATTTTCTCCAAAAATTCTGTGAAAATATTTTTTACATTTATTTATAAAGTACTTCATGGTTTTGTGGCCATTGAAAAATCTATTTTTTTCTATTACATTGTTTTCTAGACTTATTGAGATATAATTGACATAACTGTATTATATTTTAATTGAATCACTGGCCATTACAGAAATACTCTATTTTTGTATATTGGTCTTTAGAGATAAATATTACTGAACTTATAGTTATAATAGTTGTTTCTAGATTTCTTGAATTGTCTACACCTGATTTTTAAATAAAAACAACCTTAGGCTTCTTTTCCAATTACTATTCAAATTTTTTACTGTGAGGCATCATAGTAAAGATCTCTAGTAAAATCCTGAATAAATCTGACAATAGCAGGCTTTTTTGTTTATTCTTCATTTTAATGGAGAAGAAATGCTTCTAAATTTTTCCATCCATAGCATTATCAGAAAATCCCTCTTATCCCTAGTTTGCTGAGGATGTGTGTGGATGAGTGAAATATATCACATACACAGAAGCATATGTAATACATTGTTAAAGAAGAATTAAAAGTATACAAAACATGTATTGAAGAAGAAAAACAGGATTTCAATGTACTCAGCACCCAGGTTAAGAAGAGGATGCCAAGAAATTATTAGTATTCCTCTTTTGGCCCCTCTCCAATCACATCCCTTACCCCCAGAGGTAACCACCATCCTGAATTTCCTTTGGAGATAAACTTGAAGATAAACCAATGGACTTATCTCTAAACAATATGTTGTTTAATTTTTTAAAACTGAGCCATAAGGACAAAGGTAGCTGCTGTGAAAGAAAAACATGAGTTGCTCATGCTAGATGAAGGCTCCCAGGAGAAAAGAAGCTGGAGAGTCTCTTGGCCTAGACTTGCTTCAGCTTTCTACAAGTCTACAAAAGCCCTTTTGGGGAAGCCATGGTATAGGATCATAAGTCCTGTATAGATAATATAGGTCTCATCATAATCAGGGCATCTGGCAGGGCTGTGTTTATGATCCAAGTAATGGATGTCCAGCAGGAATACAGCCAGGATAGCGGGCTTCATACTCTCCTAGATCACAGTACCTCCCCTTCAGTTCTCAGTAGTAGGTCAAAGCAGAACACTTCGAAGAGTGAAACAAGTTTCTTCAGCTGACTTAGGGCAATGAGAGTAGAGCAGCAACTCTGTCAGCACATGGTAAAGCAAGCAAACACGGACAAGACATGGGTCAGGCTGACCCAGAAACTCGTTCTTCAAGTTAAGACAGTACAATGGCACCAGACATCTTGGTAAGGGGAGTGAAAACTCATCTATCTCTTGAGTTTCACTGGTGGCCCGCTACGCTCAGAATACATTTGTCATTGTGTACCCATCCTTTATCACCCCCCTGGGCATACCCTTCACCTCTCTGCTGTATTTCATCCCTGTTTCCTGTATCGTATGTCTTTGTCTCTTTTTCCCTTGCTTTATTTTCTCATTTTGAAAGGGTACAACCTTCAGTAACTTTGTGGAAAAGGGTATATTGAGGGTAAATTTTTTAAGACAGTCAATGTCTGAAAATGCTTTTATCCTACCATCACACTTAGTTGATAATATGGCAGAGAACAGAATTCTTATTTGCAAGGTTGTTGATTAGTCTAAAGATTCTTGCACCTAATGGTTTTTAGCTTTACATTTAGCCTGCTATAATAATAGGAAACATTGGACTAAAAGTCAGACAACTGGGTTCTAGTCTCTTATCTAGATTCATTCCTAGCCCTGCCACTAGGTTTGTATATATATAGATCCACCCACATGCTTTTTCCCCAGACTTCCTTGCCTCTGATTTCCCAGTGTTGCTCCTTCTAAGTCCTGCACAACTTGTCCAGCCATTTGTCACTGCCCAAGAGTCCATCCAGTATATCTTTGCTTCAGATGGCTTTCCCCTCCTTCAAAAGGTTATGCTACTTGAAGCTCTGCCCACTGGGGGAGAATCACAATTCTTCAGGGCCTTAAGGGCCTCCAGAGTAGGCTACAGTGCAGTGGAAGTCATTTTCAGCTCACACCAAAACACCAAGCCAACTCATCATAGGCCAGGCCTGAGATTTTTGTTGTCCTTTATCCCGCTGGTTGTAGGGAACACCCCATGAGACTACAGAGGTCAGCTGAGAGAGCAGTGCTTGTGCAATATGGAAAGGTGGCATGGGGCTCTGGGCCACCTGTTCGTGTAACTTACATGGTACCTTATTTTTAATTTGTATTTCCCTGGTTACCAATGGAGGTAGTATGGTTTCAGAAAAATAGTTTGACTTTTTTTTTAGATTCCACACATAAATGAGATTATACAATATTTTTCTTCAGTGTCTGGCTTATTTCACTTAGCATAATGTTCTCCGGATTCATCCATGTTGTCACCAATGGCAGGATTTTCTTCTTTTTAAAGCTGAATAATATTTCATTGTAAAAAACACAAACTCATAGTAACAGAGTAGAATAGTGGTTACCAGAGTCTGAGGATGTAGGAAAAGGGGAGACATTGATCAAAGGGTACAGACTTTCATTTATAAGATGAATAAATTCTGGAGACCTAATGGAGTATGGTGACTACAGTTAATAATAATGTGCTGTATACTTGAGATTTGCTAAGAGAGTAGATCTCAAGTGTTCTCACCATACACCAAAAAGATGGTAACTATGGGAGGGGATGGATACACTAATTACTTTGATTGTGGTAATCATTTCACAATGTATATGTATTTTAAAATATCATGCTGTACACCTTAAAAATATACAATTTTGTCTAAAGTAAATAAAATTTTTTAAAATGTGGCAGAACAGCTAAGAGGGAGGGAGGGAGAGAGGGAATAATTACTTAGGGAATAGCTTACATGTATTTTAAGCACAAAGAACACATGACCCAGACCTTCTAAATACCATGTTCCAGCAAACTAAGTTTATGAGACCAAATACATTATTCTTGTTTTAATTTTTAACTTTGAAACTGAAGTTATGATAGAACCATGATAAAAATCCTTAATTCACCCATGACCAAATCAGGAAAGAAATGTCTGCATGTTATGTTTACGATAGATGATGGAGAACACTAGTTTTTTAAATGCAAAACTTAACAAATAAACATATAAAAATGACTTTTAAAAATATCTACATGCTGTCACACTTAGGAAGAATCAGAGAAGAGCACTTATTAATTGTAATTCAGGGTTCTACTGCTCTGAGATTTGTTTGAACATTCTTACTTTCTTCCTTCTTCAGCTGCTTTCCTTGAGCACCTGAGTAGTTCAGGTCAGTGGTACGGCTGGAACTACTGAGAGTCTTCATTTGCCGCGTTGGCTGCTGCCCCCAGTGAGCCACTCCTCTGCTGACCTCCAGGGTTAACTGGATCATACGGTTAATGGCTTGCTGAATGTCATCCAAACTCGGGACTATTACCTGTGGGAAGAAGAAACAAGTTCCTGGTTCTGCTGGCACATGGGATCTGTCCCTCTGATTTCACTACCCCCACTATTCCCCCCCGAATGGGGGAAAGCCTCAGTTGGTTCAGGAAAAGGCTGCTTTCAGGAGAGGGATGTGAGGGGAGTGCAGACTGCATGCAGACTTTCTCAACTCCTGCAGGCAAGAAAGTCAAACAGAGTACTTGTCATCCTTTCCCTGTGAGGGTGGCTGGATGCAGCCAAAAATTGTGGACTCCGAGTTGGGTGTCCATGAAGCCAAACAACTGAAGAAACTATACTGCCAAGATTCTGACCTCTGTTCTCTGAACTGTGCCAAATAAGCAAGGCACTGTCCTCTAGGAGGCCAGACTGTGTAGAGGTGGAGTTAGGTGAATCACAGATTGTCCCCGCCTGGCCTAATCCCAAGGCCCCTTACAGAATGCACCCGTCATCCCATGTGGCTTTGGGTTCCAAATGCCCATATGCAGCTGGGGTGGTAGTAGAGATAAAATCCATGAGAAAGCATAAGGGTTCTATGGTGCTCAGGGCATAGGCTCTCTCTCTCTTTCTATTCTGCCATCCTTAGTGGGTTGCCTCATGGTCGTGTGTTTGGGGTAGAGATTTGGACTTCTGAGATGGTCTTACTTAGATAATTTAATGGTTTAAGTAAGAAAAAGCAAGATTTTTAGAATACTTGCCAATTGATGGCTAAACAGATGCTTTACTCAACTGTCACCTACCTTCAGTATATCATGAGCTACGCAGAGCAATTTTTTATAACAGATATTAATGATAATATTTTTATTTTGTTAAATACTGAGGTGAGGTAAAAAGATACACAGGACCAAGAGGTTACCATAAATGAAAATTCAGTTGTGACGCTACCCTTCTCAAATACCACTGTGTTAACTTGACTGTTTGGTCATCCTTACCACGTTAGGAATTGCAAGATGTACTTCAGTTTTTATAAAGGAAATAACATCTTCTGACCGTTTTCGACCATATGGGCTGTAAAGAGATGGACATTTAGCTGATAAACCTTAACCTATAATTTCATAAACAGCTTGTTATGCTATAGCACTCAATCCTAAAAAATAAAGACCATTTTCAAAATACTAAATTACATGAAGAGAATGTTTTTTATAATGAAACCACAAATTTCAGAGAGCTAAGAAAACACAGTGACTTACTATTCTTAAAAGTAAAATATTAAGCCTCATATACATTTTCTAGTATTTTAATGTTGTTCTCTGTTAGTCATAAGCATTTAATAATGTTTGCTAAAAGCATTATTTTTCCCCAGCCCTGTAACAGATATTGGACAAGACCACCAACAAAAAGCATATATCTTCATATACTCTTTTACATATACTTTTTTGAAAGATTAAAGGTTTTTGGTCAAAGCTTTCCCAAAACTTCCTTTTTATACAGTATCATTCATGCTCAGACAGAAGAAAAGACGTACAAACACATGAGTGCAAGTAACTGATGCATACCAGAGCTGAAAATAGTATGATTATCTCCCTCTGCCTTGACCTCTGCCCCCACCCCAGACAAAACTATAATAACTGTAAATTTTTCATAGCAAGAAATGCTGTCATTACTGAAAAACTACACTCCCATTTATAAATACAGCCTTGCAGCTACCGTTTTTCCAGAAGATGGGGGCCTGGGGTGACAGAAGCAAAAGCACAGCACCCCAATAAGCGACTAAGCAGGGTCCCTGTGCGTTCCCAGCTGAACCTGCCATATCCCAGTGCCTCTTCAGGGGGCAGTAACTGTGAGCCAATAAGACCTGGCTCTGTATTCAAGGTTCTAAGGGTCATGATGAAGCAAAAGTGAAACTCCTAGATAGAGAGACAAGAAAGGACAGACAAAGATTCAAAAACAAAAAGATCTCTGGCTCAAAGAGGACATACAAACTAAAATCCCAACAAGCATGACTATGTCTAACAGTAAGAAAGAGAGCTAAAGAAGTCAATAATTGAACCAGAAACTCACTCCAGATGAAAGTCAATGTAGAGAAGTATGACAAACTCCAAAATAAGTATAATGCGAATGTTCAAATATAAATGAAGGCTATCTTCTAAAAAAAATAATAATAAAGAATTACTCAACTAAAAAGGCAGAAATGGTAAGAAAAAGTATTAATTGAAATATTTAAGATGCAATAGATGAAATCATTTTATAATAGATACAGATACTTGCCCATAATGTAGCCCAGAAATGCAAAAAGACAAAATATATGACAGAGTCATTAGGAGACAAGAAGGAGAGGCCCCAGCAGTTGATATGACCACATATCCAGTGTGCCCAAGACAGTTCTGGGTTAAGTCTGTCCTGACCCTTCATCTGAATCGTGCCCCTCACAAAAAACAGTGTCCTAGTTTGAACAATAAATTATGTGTCAATCCATTCAACATTCAGCTGCTAGGAGTTCCATAAGAAGAGAATGTCCCGCCCGGCAGGTGTGGCTCACTGGTTAGAGAGTTGGCCAGTGCACCAAAGGGTCGCAGGTTCAATTCCCGGTCAAGTATACCTGCCTGGGTTGCAGGTTCCATCCCCAGCCCCAGTTGGGGCATCGATGTGTCTCTCTCACATAGATGTTTCTGTTTCTCTCCCTCCCTGTGACAAGTTTACAGTCACACGGAGAGATTTTAACAGTCCAACTAAATTAAAATCCAGCAATGAATAGCCAAGGAGTAAATCTAACAAAAGTGTGCAAAACTTTTACATGGAAAATTATAGAACTTCATTGAAATATGCTAATTCTCTCCAAATTTATGCACAGATTCAATGTAATTTAAATAACCCTCCCAAAAGAAAAATTAATTTTCAACAACTTTTGCTTGGTTAACAGAAAAAAATATACTAGTTTCCTACCTCACACTAAATACAAAAATCAATACCAGGTGGATTAAATCACTAAATGTAAAAGATAAAACTATAAAACTTTTAGATGACATTATGAAGAAGGGAAAGATTTCTTCTAAAAGACATAGAAATCACAAATTACTAATAAAAAGATTTCTAAATTTGACTATTTTAAAGAACAGATGGATAAACGTGAATATTTTTAAACTCAGCAAAGGATACCACATATAGAATGAAAAGACAGGCACAACAGAGAGAATATATTTGCCATATATCATCAACAAACTAATATATTCAGAGCATTGATAAACAAATCCAACCCAACAGAAAAACAGGTGGTGGGGGGGAGGAGGGCAGAAAGGGCAGAAGGGAGATAGGGAAATGGAAGGGAAGGGAGGGGGAAAGAAGGAGAGGGGAAGGGGAGGGGAGGGAAGGGGAGGGTAGAAGAACACAAATTTTAAGGACAAGAAAGCACAAATGGTTCATAAACATAAAAATGTGTTCAACCTCATCAGTAACCAGGAAAATGATAACTGAAAATCCAATGAGATGCCATTTCACACCTCCTATGCTGGCAAGATTTTTTTTAAGGATGAGGAGCCATGGGACTGTCACGCTAGGTTGTGCCTGGTAAGTGAGGCATGCACTCACCCTAGGGCCCATCTTTCCACTCTGAGCAGGTGCAGCAGGAGACAGGTACAAAAACGTTCACAGAGGATTTATTCACAATAGCCCAACCCAGAAACAGCTCAAATGGCCATCACCAGTAGAACGGAAAAACAGACTGTTTATGCTCCAACTATACACAAGTGAAATAAATTACATCAACATAGATAAATCTCAAAAACATAATGCTGAACACAGTCCAAAACAGGCAAAATTAAATGATACATTGATTAGGGATACATATACATGGTAAATTCCAAGGAAAACCAAGACAGTGACAAAGCTCATGTTAGTAGATACCTTTGGGTGAGCCAGAGAGGGCCAGGAAGGTACATGTGCAGTGTTCTTCACCTTGGCCTGGCTGCTAGGAACTTGGTTGTTCATTTGATCAGTGTTCTTGCAACATTACCCTTATGTTTCCTTACAGTCTTTTCATCAATGCTATATTTTAAATTTTATAATTTTTTAAATTAATAAAAAAGAGGGGCTCTTATTAACATTATGTCATAACAGTTAGTATTATCAGACTTATTTAGCGTATTTTCAACTTGCCTTGCAACAAATATTCTTCTTTTCATTGTGTCCAAAGATAACCGTGTAGCTTTTTGAAGACTGTCTAGTAATTGATGAGAGAAGAAAGCAAAGACCTCTTTACATTCCTGTAATAAGAAATCACATTACATTTGTTACAAAAGATAAAAACTCTCACACCCCCAAAGCAAGAATACAATATCAGAAGTGTCATGTGAAAGATAACAAATAATGAACTATACAATTTTGAATATACTGTAGAAATATGTTCAATCCTAAATTTACTTGTTTATTTTTTAAAACAATATATGAAAAGTTTGCTTTCATAAACACCCTAGCAAACCATAAGGACTTGATGAAAAGCCAAAATTTAAAAACAGCTTATTCGAAATAATCGTGGTTTGCTCAATACTCAGTAATTCACTCAACAAAATTGAAGCACTTATTCAGTGAGTGTGTTTAATGCTTAGGGGTGTGGGCATAAGAGGATATTTAGTCTGCATCCTCAAAATGCTTAGCTTGGCAGTTAAACATATTTTAAAATGTATAATACCAAAGTATATGGGATAAAACTTTCATCTTGGGACCATGGCTTGCCCCTCTCTCCAACCCTCCCTTTCCCTGCAGAGAAGTAGCAAGTTCATTGGTCAGAGTGCAGTACAAGTATTGAGCCTGGGCAGGGGTCTGGGCACCAGTCTTGCTTTCATACCCAGGGCCAGTCTCTGCCAGTCTATTCCTCTGCACCCTAAACCCTGCCCCCCTGGGACTGGGTGGGTGAGTCGGACTGAGCTGGTTCAGAAGGGAGGCTCAGCAGGTGTAAATAAAGAGGAGCAGGTCAGAGTGAGTTATCAGGCTAAAGCACGGGTGTGACATAATCAGGTAGCTTCTTCAGGTAGGCTACTCCCACAGTAATATGGAAGGCGGTTTGAGAGGCAGAGACTACTTAGGAGGTGACTGCACTGATGCAGCCCCCAGCGATGCCCCATTTGAGAGGCTCTGATGGCGCCGAGTCTTGCTCCGAGGAGCCGGGCCAGTGCTGAAGAGAATGCAGCTGGAAGAGAAGGGCTGCTGGCCTGGGGCCGCCCTCCTCGCTCCGCTGACTCCCGCAGACCGCTCAGGGCAGCCTGGCACATGGTTCTGAGAAAGCCACAGCTAAAATCTGACTCGGCAGGACAGCGTCCCCATCAATCGCTGATATCCTTGAGCAAGGGGGTGAAAGTGGAACAAGTATGTGCCGCTTATGTCCAAAGCTGTATGTATTACAGTGTATTAAAGAGTGTAAAAGAATGTAAAACAGGAAGAATGAAAAGATGAGTTTCACAGATTAAAAGAAGACTGACCACGCAGGGAAAGCAGGAATTAGCACAAATGTGGCAGTGGCATTTGGTGCTAATGTGACCAGACAGGGAACCCAAAGGAGAAAGAAACCCTGTGCCTCCTTTTCAACCTTCCTTCTCAACACTTCTCAACACAGTGTGAAAATCTACACCTTGGGTCTCTCCTGGGGGGAGTCTACAGGCTGCCCAGGGTACTCATTAGAAATGCGGATCCGTGGGACCCAAGTGAATCCAAATCTGGGCTTGCAATATAGTTAACGCTGTTAAACACAATAACTGAGAAAGATGTCCTCCACTCTGAGTCAGACAGGTTGGCACCGCACTCCCAGAGTAACATTTACTATGCAAGAAAACGGTCAGTCACTTAGGGGAAAATAACTATAAACATAGTAGACAGGTCACATTAAAAGTTGATAAAGTTCAGGAAAACTATAAGGATTGTTGTATCTTGCCAGATTCTACAATGTAGAGCTAAAAATTGTATTTTCTGAATTTTGTTAAAAATCTCAATTAGTTATAAATCCACCTAGGTTAGTTGCAGAACCTCCAGGGATGAAGCACCACTTGGGGTTATCTACAGTCCTATGAGTCATAATTCTGTGAAATTTAGTGAGGCTGCTTCACAATAAATACCTTTTTAAATTCATCTTCTTTATCATTAGCAGCAACCTCAGCCACAATATTATTCTCATAATCCGGGTTTTCACTATCTTCTGCTTCACTTCCAAAAACAACGTGTTTCCTCTGTTCTATGGATAAAATACAAAACAAAAATATAACATTTAATGTTGAGCATTTGGCTTATTATATATGGCCAAAACGTCTTTCAAAAACCCTTTTTAAAAAGTTCTTAATTTTAAAAATTTTAAATTTGTTCCCATAGGAATCATCCTTAATTCAGTTTAAATCACCCATCTCAATAGAAGCGTTATTCTACTGAGAAATATACTCTTTAAATATACTCTTTTTTTTTTTTCTTAATATATCTTTATTGATTTCAGAGAGAGGAAAGGAGAGGGAGAGAGAGAGAGAGAAACATCAATGATGAGTGATTGATCGAGCCCAAAATCCGGGCATGTGCCCTGACCGGGAATCAAACCCCAATCGCCTGGATCCTAGGTTGATGCTCAACACCTGAGCCACACCTGGCCGGGCTAAATATGCTTTTAATATCTAGAATTACGAAACATTTAAGGAGGGTTTCACATACTATCTTTCTAAAATTTTATTTACTTTTTGAGTTTTATAACTTAATGAACTGATATTTTTGTGTTTTGACACTTCTGAGGAAAACTAATTAAAGTAAGTGGGAAACTCTAAGAGGAAGAAGACCTGCTATATGTATCGTGGTTTAAGCTCAGGGTTTCTCATCCTGAGCATTCCTGGCATTCCTGGTTGTAGGGCTGTCGTGAGCACTTTGGAGATTCAGCAGCAGCCCTGGTCTCTACCCGCTAGAGGCCAGTAGCACCTCCCCTTGCTGTGTGACAACCAAAAATGTCTTCAGACCTTTTAGAATGTGGGGGGTGGGGGGGCGTTGAGAGCAAGCGAGACAGAGATGGAGAGAGATAGATGTGGGGGGATTATTATAGCAGACCTCAGACTGCGATCCATGAGAAGCCCTGCTTGCAAGATTGGTCCTTGATTGGCGTCTGGGAACTTAGATTCCAGAAGGGTTCCCGCCATTCTCTAACTGAGCAATTTTCAACCCGTTTCATCTCCGGGCACACATAAACTAATTACTAAAATTCTGCAGCACACACAAAAATATATTTTTTGCTGATCTGACCAAAAGGTATAATTTTGATCCATTTATAGTGGGTGGCTACTGCTGTGTTGGCTATTGTCATTTTTTTAATTTGACAACCTAAGGGAAAAGAGGTCAGTGCCCCTGACTAAACAGGTATCGCATGTTTTAAAAATTCTTGTGGCACATGGGTTGAAAATCACTGCTCTAACCAATAAAAAGGGCTCACTGTGCCTAAACAGTTCATGCAAACAGCGTGGTTTATGCTGGATACCTGCTTTGCTTTCCTTTTGGGAGTCTGGAATTTTGGTTCCTGCTAAGCAGGTGTCTACTTGCGAACATATCTGTAACTCTTGTGATTCAAACATTATAGCTAGTGAAATTACCTGCTTTTGCTGCTTTCCCACTGTACTTAACTTCATAAATAGTCTCAAATATTGAAATAAGTTCTCTGACAGCTTCTTCTACATGCTTACTTTTGTGGTTTAGAACCTCAGCCCATTCTTTTGTATATGTCTATTAAATAAAGAAATGACTATTAATTTCTGGATACTTTAAAAACACTGTGAAAATTATTAATAAAACTGTAATTGACACCACTTGAAAATAACTAGAGACAGTTGCCAATAGCATAATGTTTCAGATCCAAAACTATCAATGGCTAACGGCACAGCTGCTAAGGCCCATGTCAAGAAAAGGAGGAGAAAGGAGGAAAATTCAAAGTCTTTGACCTTCATCTGACTCAACCTCACACAGACATCTACACTCACACTTATAGGACGAAAGAATGAAGGCTGAAGAAGCAGAGAGATGATAATGTCAAAAGTTGAAAATGAAAAGTAGTTTAAAAAGGACAATCCAAAACATTGCTGAGATTCGAATGAGATGAGGTTTTTAAGCAAGCACAGCGTTGAATGCTGGGCATCAAAACCTCAGAGCTTTGTGTGTATTAACTCATTTAACTGAAGGACAACCTCTTGGGATAGGTAATATTATTGTCCCCATTTCACAGATGAGAAAACCGAGGCTCAGAAAGAGGAAGAAATGTGTCCAAGGTCACCCAGAGGGCATTAAACTAGAGGTTGAGGCCAGCTTTGAATGATCCTAAAAGATTGTGCTTCTGCCTTTCTAAACTTTTTTAATAGTCAGAAGAGGCTTTAGGAAGAAGCTGAGACTAGTTAAATTCAAAAAAGAAAACAGGTTTATAAAATTGAATAGGTCTTTTGACGTGTCCACAACATCCATACATTTTAGAAAAAGGTAAATAGGAACAGACAACTTGGGCCCTCCAAACGCCTTCTTCGAAGGAACCCGAGCCCATCTGTGCAAACCTCTCTCCAGGCGAGCTTTGCGAGGCCCCATACTCCCTGCATGCTGCCCTCATGTGTTCCTCTCTCGGCTACTGGCTTGAGGGAGATCCTTCTAAGTTTGTCACTCCCACTTATACCACCTCACCTGTATCTGAACCCATCTCTGTCTCTTCCCAGCCTCCCTAAGCCATTCTCTGATCCTCTACACCCCCACCAACTCTTCTGACATTGCTTCATGCTTCCTTCCTCCTGTCCTTTCTAATGATTCAACACAATGTTAACACTGGAATGACCGTGGGGGCTGAGAGCCACTTCTGTCTAACAGGGAAACTGAGTGTTCAGCAAGTAGACACTTCCAGTTGATCTTGGCAGATTGACCACATGTAAGCACATGTGTACACATGTGAAAAATGTAAACACAAGCTGACACCATCAGCCATCCCCATCCCTGCTTGCTTTGAAATCCTCTAAGAAAAGAACCGGACACTACAAGTTAAAAGTGACAGATTGAACACACTTGGGCAATCCCCTGATACTTCTAAAACCTCAGAAATAAGAAAGAAAGAAAGAAATAACACAAAGTAATCTTTTAAAAAGAGTATGCCCAAAGAATAAATGAGAGGATGCCACATACATTCTTCATATGTTTCCAATACTATATAATAATAAAGTTAACGAGATTTGAAAATTGGTGCTGGGACAACTGAATATCTACTTGCAAGAGAATGAAATTGAATACTTTCCTTACACCACACACAAAAATTAACTCACAATGAATCATACACCTAAATGTAAGAGCTAAAACTATAGAACTTTTAAAAGAAAAAGCAGACATACGTTAAAAAAAAAAAAAGGGGGAAATCTTACCTTTCGGGACAGCGTGGATGGACCTGGAATTTATTATGCTGAGTGAAATAAGCCAGTGAGAGAAAGACAAATATCGTATGATCTCACTTATATGTGGAATCTAATGAACAAAATAAACTAATGAACAAACTAGAAACAGAAGCATGGATACAGGGAACAGTCTGACAGCTGTCAGAGGCAAGGGGTGTTGGGGAGCTGAATATAAGAAGGTGAAGGGATTAAGCAAAAAAAAAATATATCTGTAACACAAAGACACAGACAACAGTGTGATGGCAGCCAGATGGAAAGGGCCTGGGGGTTAGGGAGAGGTACAAAGGGAGGGGGGAAGGGGACAGAGAGAGATTTTGCTTGGGGTCATGGGTACATGATAAATTCATTCCAATAAATTCAATTAAAAAAAGTAAAACATAGGCACAGATCTTCTTAATTTTGTATTAGGCAAAGTTCTCTTAGCTATGACACCAAAAACAGAGCAACAAAAGAAAAGAAGATAAATTGGACAAAATCAAATTTACAAACTTTTGGGTTTCATAGGACAACATCAAGAAACTGAAAAGACAACCCACAGAATGGAAGAAAAAATGGAAATCATGTATATGATAAGGGACTAGTATCTAGAACATATAAAGAACAATTACAACTCAAAACATAGACATTCCTAAAGGAAGGTACATGAAAGGTTAATAAGCACATGAACAAAAGGTTCAACATGACTAGTCCTCAGGGAAATGCAAATCAAAACTTCAAGGAGATACCACCTCACATCCACTAGGATGGCTATGGTAAAAAAGACAATAAGTGTGGGCAAGGATGCAGAGACACTGGAACTCTCGTACAAGGCCAATGGGAATGTAAAACAATGCAGCTGCTTTGGAAAACAGTCCAATAGCTCTGCAAAAGGTTAAACATGGAGTTAGCAATTCCACTCCAAGATATAAATCCATGAAAAATTTAAAAGTGCCCTCACAAAAACTTATACACTTATGTTCACAGCAGCATTACTTGTAATGGCCCAAAATGGAAAGATATCATCATTTCAAACTTGCATGCTTGGAGAACAAGATGTTAAAATGGGCATTTAGTATTGTCTCCATTACAGCCAAGGCCCCAATGCTGAGAACAAATGATTTTAATATCCCACACACTATAAAAAAGATGCTTCTTATAAGGTAGCAGGGCAGGCAACCCTCAGCCCATTGTCCACCTTGAGGTTATGGAAGGGAAGCTTGATCATAAGTAGAGATGTGGCAGAAATAAATGTAGGCTGCTTTAAAAGAACTATGCAGAGACCCTGGTCCAAGTCCTCTAGAACTGGGAACAGAGGGGCTGACCTATGCCTAAGTAGTCCTGAGGCAAGAAACTGGCTGGGTACTCCAACCCCTAAAGGCAAGAAGAGGTGTTCTGGGAAGAAACTGCATTTTTATAGAAAGAGGGGCAAAGGCACCTGTTTTTGACAGGCTAACTGGACCCCTTGAGTTGGAGCCACCCTTAGTTGTCTTGAAAAGGAGACTAGCAAGGTGACTCACACCAGCAGGGTGGGTGTAGCTGAAGGCAGACAAGGGAGAAAAAAAGAGTTCAGTTAAAGACATAAAGTGAGTGCTTTTGAGAGAGACTGTGCTGCTGTGCTAAGCCTCAAAAATGATTAGACAGGGTTCCTATCTTTGTGCTTTCTAGCCAATGTGGTGTTGAGAAGGGTTAGGTTTTGCCCTGTGGAACCGGACATCGATGGATTTAAACTGGGGAGTTTTGCAATCAAGTTTTGTGGAGGATGGATATGATGAGGCCAACTACACAGGCAGGGAGACTAGTGACACCACAACATCAATTGCTACACTCAAAAGGAGCCTTAAGGGTCTGACAAGACAGGGGTAGCAGCTGTGGAAAAGGAGAGGCAATTCAAGCAAAATCTGAGTAAGAAGCAAAACCTGACTAAGTTTTAAGACTGGCTTGATTTAGGAAATGAGAGCCAGGAAAGGGGTCCTGAAGGCTCCCAGGTGCCTGGGTGACCCAAAGGGAAAGTCTATGGTGGTAAAAACCATGAGAATAGACGCTATTGCCCCAGGAGCGTGCACAGAGGAGGAAGAGCAATGAGACCCTGACAGATCCCCAGCATGAGGTTGAGGGCATGAGTAAAGTAACATCTAGGGGTGGCCATCTGTTTGAGCTATTGAAGCCTTTAAATCTTTGGAGCTGAGGATGTCCCCCAAAGCTAGGATGTCTAAGTACTACTGACACAGAAATCTACTTTTAGATTGGAAACTCACATTTCAGGTTCATGAAGAAGTATTTCTATGATTAAAATATAACACATAAATGCATACCTCATTGAGCGTCAACATATCTTCTACTTTGGTAGCACCACTTTCGGGCAGGGAAATTAACACGGTTTTAGCTATCTCCTTTAGAACTGTATCAATATGCATCTCACACAAGTCATTGATCTACCAACAAGAAAAAGATGTGGAAGAAAACTCTTCTTTCATCCAGAATGTACTTGAGTTATAAACTAATTTAGAGGGCTATGTCTGGAAACCTGCCTTTGGAGCTAAGCATAATTTGGTGGAAATTTTAGTATATCTGCAAAAAAAGCTTGACATGGAAGTAAAGTTTTATTGAGCAGCAACATGTACCATATGCATAATCTCTTTTAAAGCCTCATTCCATCCATGAGTCATCACTATCCCAGTTTTATAGCTAAAGGAACCAATGCTCAGAGATGTAAAGTAACCTTGGGAGAAACACACAGCTAGTGAAAGGCAGAGAATCGTACCTTGGTGTATCTGCCTCCCAAGCCTCTGAGTTTTGACTAGTACACCAGGTTGCCACCACTGGCAGACTAGCACATCTAAAAAGGTGGGCATGTTCTCCACAGCAAACACGTCAGGAATCAATAGACAGTCGCCAACTAGATGACTATCTCGTTTAATTAATATTAGATGCATGGCTATTTAAGCACTCTGTTCTGTCATTTTCCACAGTCTACAATTTTCTAAACTAAGCTGTGGAGCTGAGCTATCATTTTGACATATTAAAGGCAAGGTAATTCAGAGACAAGAACAGGGAAAACCTAAATGAAAATGGCCCAAAGCAGTTCAAGAAACATAAAGCATTATTTTTTTTTAGCTTAATGGATATCCTTTTAGTTAAAAGTCACACCTCTTAAAGGGCTTTCATAGGCAATCAAACTATTACTCATAGCCTAAGTATTCATGTATGTAGCTTTTTAATATTTATCTATTTTACCTTCTTTAAAAGTTGATTGAACATATCCAAAACTGAGTCAACTTCTTGAAAGAAACTTTCCAGTGTTAAAGATGACCATGTTAATATTGTGAGTCCTTGTCTCAACACAGATTCCACCTAAAAAAAGGGGGGAAAAAGATATTCCCATTACTAACAGAAGCATCTGCACTGTTTTCTTTTATTACTTGGAAATATGATAGGTCATATTTCCTTAATTATATTTCTCCTCCATTATACCAAGCAAAGGTGACTTTTTGGTTTTTATTAATTATCTTTAGCTGTCCATGAAGCAATCATGGATTTTTAGAAAGTGCCAATTATTTAGATTTAGATGTTTTTCAAAGGCAACAAAACTTCTGTTTTGAAACCATTCTGTAGGAATAATAGAGCTTTAAAGTTGAACTAGAAAGACAGAGGATCTACGCAAGAACAGATGTTCTAAAACCCATAATCTAGAGAACTGTAATCTAATTTTAAACAAGAAAATCAACATAGACCTTCAGCATTACTAACCTTCTTCATTTTAGGGGTCATCAGATTGACAAACACAGAGGGCACTTCCTGACATAACTCATCATAATACTGTAGAAGATCCTGTTAAAAGTCCAAATGGCATGTTTTACTTTAACTTATTTTAAAGCAACAGTCATATTTTGATTCAGACCAGGAAGGTTTCATACCTGTTTCCTCATACTCCTGCCAAAATGGAGGGTGCTCATTTAAATTTATACTAATTTACTGTACCTTTTCCTCACTTCTAAATCACCTGAGCATCCCCTTTAAACACTGAGTCAATGGAGCTTTCTAGATTTGCATTTTTCATGTTTATAATTTGTCTTTCTAGATTTATGCTATTTTAAATAGATTGGAGCCCTAGCTGATCTTGCTCAGTGGTTAGAGCATCGGCCCATGGACTGAAGGGTCGATTCTGACCAAGGGCGGGTACCTCAGTTGCAGGCTCGTCACCAGCTCCGGTCAGGGGTGCGTGTGGGAGGCAACCAGTCGATGTGTCTCTCTCACATCAATGTCTCTCTCTCTCTTCCTTCCACTCTCTCTGAAAAGCAATGGTGAGGATTAAAAAATAAAAATAGCTTGGATAATTATCTTTTCATGATGTCTGTTGTTACACAGTTTTCCCTTTTTTCCCCCTTGTCCTCGGACATATTAAAGCATATGTATCACTGATGCCACACTTGTTTTCTTGAATCAAAATCAATGTCACACAATCAGAATTAATAAGCTTTTTATTTTCTTTTATATATCTTTCAGAGATGAGGCATCATAACAATCGATTTTTGACTGTTTTGTAATTTATTGCAGTGTGTGATGGGAGATGTGGATTCAAGTTAATCCTCCCCCAAAGTAATAATATTAAATTGTTTCAATGTTTACTTGATAGTTTCAAAGTTATTAATATCTTTCCTGCTTTTTTTCACTTGCAGTAGAACTTTTACATATACTTGACACTTGGCAAAAGACTTTGACTTTATGGTATCATTCAATACTAACTGAATCCTAAAGGGGATAATGCATGTGGTATTAACTTCAATTTATAACAGCATTTTGACACTCAATTCTCCAAAGCCACAACTAGCCAATACTAAGACCTAGGGCTTTCCATGCTGAAGCTAAAATTTACATAATGCCAATGTTCCTCTGAGGTTTTGTGTGTGTTTTTAATGTAGCAATTAAATATTATTTTGGTAAGAGCTAAAATTATTAAACTCTTAAAAGAAAGCATATGCATAAATCTTCATGACCTTGGATTAGGCAAAGATTTCTTAGATGTAACACTAAAACCACAAGAAACAAAAGAAAAAGTAATGAGCTGAACTTCACCAAAATTCATTTATCTGATAAGGTATTTGTATCTAGAATATATGAAGAATACTTACATCTCAGTAATAAAAAGGCAAATAACTCAATTAAAATACGGGCAACGGATTTGAACAGATACTCCTGCAAAGATCTACAAATGGACAGTATGCACATGAAAAGAAGCTCAATATCATTAGCTATACAAGAAATGCAAATCAAAACCACACTAACATACCCCTTTACATCCAAATGATGTTCAAATGAAAAAGACAGTAACAACTGTTGGCAAGGATGCAGAGAAATAGAAACCCTCACACACTGCTGGTAGAAATACAAAATAATGCAGCCTCTTTGAAAAAGTGTATCAGTTATTCAAAAGGTTAAATATGGAGTTACCAAGTTACTGAAACACAGCAATTTCACTCCCAGGTATCCCCCCTAGAGCAGCAATTTTCAACTAATAGTCAAAACCACACTAACATACCCCTTTACATCCAAATGATGTTCAAATGAAAAAGACAGTAACAACTGTTGGCAAGGATGTAGAGAAATAGAAACCCTCACACACTGCTGGTAGAAATACAAAATATTTCTGACTATTCAGTCAGGAACATTGACCCCTTTCCCTTAGACTGTCAAATTAAAAATGACAACAGCCAACACAACAATAGCCAGCTGGTATGACTGAATCAAAATTATACCTATTTTTTCATGCTTCTAAAATGCTAACCACAGCCCTTTCCAGTCCTTAGCTATGGAAACGCTAGCAAAAGGCCACCAACGTTAACATAGTGATATAAAAATTCCAACAACACGACCCTTCCTACTGAGCTGTCGCTGTACATTGGAACTTTGGGTTGGTTAACTTAGTCTCTCTTTTCACTAAGAGTTTCAGATTTATAACTGTACTATTTCTTTTTATCATAAGACATGCATGTTTTATTTGAAAAGTTTATGTGAGGAAAGATAATGCATTTTTTGAGCATGTTGCAATTTTCTTAAAGAAATAGCCAAAATTTATTCTAAATAAAAACTTGAGATGGTTGAAATAATCCTAAACTACTCCTCATGCATTCAGATACATGTTATGCCTGTCAAAAACTCTAATTTGCTTCTAAAAATACATTCACCTAACCCTTTGTATGCATTGAAAGTATGAACTAGAACACATACCTGGTCACTGAAATAAAAATTAAGTTTTACTTTAAAAAATAATAATAATAAATAATAATTATATATATATATATATATATATATATATATATATATATATACACACACACTTATTTTTTTGTCAACTTGGCAAAAATATATATTAATTGGTAAAAATACATATTTTTGGTGTGCTGCAGAATTTTCATAATTAGTTTATGTGTGCCATGAGATGAAAAGGTTGAAAATCACTGCCCTAGAGAATAAAAACATATATTCCCAAAAATACTTGTAATTTTCACAGCAACGTTATTAATAATAGCCAAAAAGTGAAAACAACCCAAACGGCCCTCAACTGATGAATGGATAACTAAACGGCTTCCTGAAGCAAAGGAAAGTAGTAACAAAATGAAAAGGGTACCTATGAATGGGAAAACATATTTGCAAATCACATATCTGATAAGGGGTTAATATCCAAAATATATAAAGAACTCACACAACTCAATAGCAAAAAATAAAAATACCTTTAAAACATGGGCAGAGGAACATTCCAAAGATGACATACACAAGGCCAATAGGGCCCTAGTGGGTTTGGCTCAGTGGTTAGAGCATTGGCCCCCGTACTGAAGGGTCCGGGTAAGATACAGAAACAAGGACATCCTGCCACTTGCCGCAATGTGGATGGACCTTGAGGCCTTAGGCTAAGTGAAATAAGTCAGACACAGAAAGACAAATACTGTATGATATCACTTATATGTAGAATATAAAAAAGCCAAACTCTGCCCTTGCCAGTTTGGCTCAGTGGTTAGAGCGTCGGCCCTTAGACTGAAGGGTCCGGGTTTGATTCTGACCAAGGGCATGTACCTTGGTTGCAGGCTCAATCCCTGGCTCTGGCTGGGGTGCGTGCAGGAGGCAACCGATTGATGTGTCTCTCTCACATTGATGTTTCTCTCCCTCTCTTTCCCCCTTCCACTCTCTCTGAAAAGCAATGGAAAAAATATCCTCGAGTGAGGATTAAAAATAATAATAATAAAAAAATTAAAAAGCCAAACTCATAAAAATGGAGAATAGAAAAGTTGTTGCCAGGGCCTGGGCCAGGGCTGGGGGAGGGGGAAATAGGGAGAGGTTGGTGAAGGGTACAAACTTTTAGCTATAAGATAAATAAGGTCTGAGGCCTACTGTATAACATAGTGACTCTAGTTGATAACTCTGTATTATATATATATAAGGTGATGAATGTGTTAATTAACTAAATAGGAGGAATCTTTTCACAATGTATACGTATATCAAACCATCACAATGTACACTAAATATCTTACAATTTTGTCAATTATACCTCAATAAAGCTGAAAAATAAAAAGAATTAACATAGTAACAGATTTCCCCTCAAAGCCATGTCAGCACAACTGCAATAATATATTTTTTCCCAAAAAAAAACAAAAAACGCTTCAAAACTAGCCTGGCCGGGCGTGGCTCAGCAGTTGAGCATCAACCTGGGATCCAGGCGATCGGGGTTCGATTCCCGGTCAGGGCACATGCCTGGGTTGCGGGCTCAATCAATGACTCTCATCATTGATGTTTCTATCTCTCTCTTTCCCTCTCCTTTCCTTTCTCTGAAATCAATAAAGATATACATATTTTTTAAAAACACAAAAACTAATGAGAAAATATATTTTATCTTACCTGCAAATGCAATTTATCTGCTTTCAATTTACTTTCCAACTTTAGCAATTTCTTTGCCTCTTCTGGTACATCCAGCTTCATTTTTATCATGCACTTGGTTTCCCGAACAACTTCCAGAATTTTGGGATCAAAATTAACCAACAACTTCCCTGATTCTGGGTGTCGCACAAAAAGCGTGGCTTGTAAAGCTACAAATAAACAATATTTGACTTTAGTTATTTTGGATTTCTTTTCTGCTTCCAGCCCTGTTTTACATGCCTGTCTTCCCCACTGGACTACTGACTTCTTTAGAGCAGAACAATAGTGTTGGATATCCCAGGTTCTAAGGCAACATCTAGCATACAGTCGGTGCTCAAACCTTAGATAAATAAATGCAGTATCTACAAGGCCATAAAATCAGATCGAGAGAGATAAAAATGGACCAAGAATGGATAGCCCTTAGGCTGTGAGCTGCAGTGCTTTCTGAGTGGGCCTAAGCAAGCTGCAATGTCATGTTATTTTATTTTCATAGGTGATGATTTAACCCCAGGAGAGAGCTGGAAGATGTGTACAACGACAGACATATGACATGCCTCATAGATTTCAAACCCTTTTCCATGCCTAACCCCAAACTGGCTTCTTTAAGGAGGTATCTGAATGAAATCTCCATCCTGAATTTCTGATAAATAGGCTCAATATCAGTAAGAAATATTTATTAAACACCACTGCACTATGAACTCCTAGAATAAATGTAGAGGAAGATTTTTTTTACACTACATCTGAACTACTACATGAACATCATTAATATAAATGAGCATTTTCAGATATGCTTTTTACTATGAATCCCTATGTTCATGCTGAGTAGCCTTAGTTTATTTGTTATTTTAACATGATAACTAATAATAACAACACACCTATAGGCAAGTATGTGCTAGCTTGAATTACATCTTACATTAACAAACACTGCTAACTTGAGGACGTCCATCGTATCTTCCCAGCCTCACATTACTGCACAGAATGTAGCTGCATCAAATATCTAGTTAAATAAAAAGTCTGCACACCCCACTGAAGTTAGTGGACTCATCATATAAAATTAGTCTTAATGATGCCAGTTTCATGGAGATTTCAACTAAAAATTTTACCCAATTCATTTGGAATCTTCTTAGAATTGGGCTAGAAATCACTTATCCTCCCAAGTTAAAGTCTAAATTAACCCTTGAACACTTATTTAATAAAACCTGCCTTCTTTAAGGTTGTACTAAGCTTCCGTGAATGGACAAAACAGTCAGCAAGACCACTGACAATGACACCAGGAAGTCCTCTCCAGGACTGAGTGAACGTTCATTCCATGTGAATCATCATCAGAGAAACATCACAGAGCAACCAACTAAAAGAGGTGGATACTAGGTCTCCAATTATTATCCTGAGTTCCTGTAGAGTTAAATAGTGTCACCTCACTACAGCAAGAAGCCTTCTGGAGCCAATTCCTGCCCACCAGCCTGTATTCACGTGAAAGGCAGATTTGAATCCTGGCCCTGCCACTTCCGAGCTGTGAGATCTTGGGCAAGTTGGTGAACTGGTTTCTGAGTGCCTCCATTTCCTCACCTGTATGATGAGGGTAATAACAGTTCCTCATGGGGTTGCGGTGAGGATCGAAGGCAGTCGTGTACGTAAAGCACTCAGACGAAGCACCGCACATGGTCAGCACTATGTGTTAGCTGTGACTGTTATTTAGGGGATACAAAGATGAAGCAGACACAGAGTATCCTTGGAAGGCATAGGGGAGATGAGATGGACGGATCTCTAACATGGTGAGTGTTCTGGGGAAGGGCTGCAGATAGAGTGTGGAGAGCTCCAGAGTAGCAGGGCATTATTTCCTACCAGGAAGAATAAGGGAGGGCTTCATGGGACAGGCGACCATTGAACTTGTTTTAGAACATGTGCAGATGAGAGGAAAAGCCAGCAGGACAAACAAAAAGTGGGCAAATGCTTGGTATTGCAGAAGCTAAACAGTACATGCTCCATGCCATACTTCAGTTGTTAAAAATTCTCTTTTGCCCTTTTCCATAGTGTGAATTTTAAGCTTTCTTGATGGTCCTTTGAGTGCTGCTCCATCAGCAGGAATTCACTGGGACCCATTCGCATATCCCAGACACAGCGGGTCTGACAGAAGTGGCCTATTAAAGGTTTAAGTAAGGGTGCAAGTTGGGGAAGACACCCTTTGGGGTTAGGGCCCTGTTCTCCGGGATGCAGGAGTGCAGTAAATCAATGGCCTGTATATGTGCTGTGTCCCCAACTGCTAAAATATGTGGATCTGGAACCAAGATGCAAAAGTAGGAGTGGCCCCCTCACTGTCACTCCTGGTGACAGAATTTGTGCCTCCTGTGCCTGCAATTCTGTGCTTTGCTGAAGTAGAGATCCCAGGGTGGGAGGGAGAGACCTCTCTACCACGGACACAGTCAGGGTTCCACCAAGATTATGGATAAGAGCTTAAGGTTAGAGTGGGACAAAGCATGGCCAGTGGTTGAGCCCACACAATTATAACACCACCCCCACCTCAAACTTAACTCTGCCCAGTGCCTTAGCACCTCTCAGAGGTACTTAGACATAGCCTTAATACTATTAATTTACTGGAGATCAAATTTGAAGTTAAATTCAATTATAGAAAAAGACAGAAAGGAAGGGAGGGAGCAACAGAGGAGAGAGGAAGAGAAGGGTGAGAAGGGAGGGAAGAAGGAAGGGATAAAGGGAGGGGGGGGAGGTAGTGGAGGAGGGAGGGAGGGAGGGAGAGAGGGAGGGAGGGAGGGGAGACAAGCTGCAATTCTTTCTCCACAGACTGGGACTGAGATCTGAATCTATAACATGATAAAACTAAATATGAAAACTTTCCTAAATCTATGGGGAAATATCTATAAAGAGTCTTGATATTTACTTTTAAATACTTTTTTTCAGGGGGAAGTCAAAATCTAAGTATATCTTTAAGGTCATGATGATTTTTGCTCATAAAATCAGAATATTATTAATAACTATAAAGAAATAAATAATTGTATCATCTCCAAATCTAAATTTAACCATAAGCTTATATAAGAGGATGTAAAACTTCCCCAGAACCATGAACTCATTCAAAGTCACCTGACACCCCTCAGAGCGTCATGGCCCAGTCTCATACACACCATACTGCAGCTGCGAGATCTCTCTGATCCAGGCTGTGTGATAGACCACCTCGAATTCCACCAGGACATAGGAAATCTTGTTATACTGACGAATGACAGCTTTACCTTCCACACCTGACAAAATGTCTGAGTTTTTCTATTTTTTAAGGGAAAAAGAGATTTATTTTAAAAGACTGTTGCTTGTTTTCATCCAAAGCACGAAGCTATTTGTACTTAAAATGGCATCAAATAATCCTGCTACCCATTTAGATTTTGTCTCAGAGCAAAACAGAGATGAGGAAGGCTATACAAGCTAGACGTAGAAATAGGGAAACATTATCAGTAGAAAGGGAAACTGGAGAAGGAAGTAAAGGATTTAAAAAGAAAGGTCTCTAGCCCTGCAGCCAGCCCCCGGCACTGAGAATGTACCTCCCACTCCCTGTTCCCTCCCCACTTTTCTGGACAAGATACAATGGACTGATTTTCCTTGAACTGTGGGTATCAGGGCAAAGTCCTAAATTCCAGCACCAAAAACAGTAACCAAAGAACAAACATTTAATTTCTTTATGTAAATTACTGCAAGTTTTATGTTTTGATTCGCATATGTCAAAAGGCAATCTCTGCTCCTCACTTTCAGACAGTCAGCAACAGAGTCCCATCCTGGCCTCTTGTGTAAGGCCAGTATTTTAATGTTTTTAATATTGAGAACAGTTAATAAATGATAGTAGCCAAACATAAACAACAAGAGCTTAATATTTAATAATGCTTAAATAATAATGTTACTTGCAAGACTATTTTTTGGTAGCATTTTGTTCAGAATTTAGGTATAAGATACAAAACTAAGCCAACCATCTCCACTTTGTTACTTTGTGTCTTTAAAAAACAAAGCAAACAAAAGAAAACAAAGAGAAGAGAAACTGGCAATTTCAGAATTCCAACAGGGCCTAAGAGTATCCCGGTGTTTTACAGAAACCTAAGTACTCTTGAGGACACAGGTCTCAGTTCTTCACACTGGAATAGACTGAGTATATCTTCACCTTCACTGACATTTATCAGTGACCCATCTGTCCACACACAGAAGTAAGCCTCAGCACTTGACCAGTACTTTATTGTTTTCAAAACAATTTTTTAAAGCTTTTATAAAATGTCCTGTATTATTAAAAGTCATAAAGTTTAAGATTCACCTCCTTAGAGATAACTGTAATTAAACAGTCTTATCTACCAAGCGTGAAAATAATTGGCTTAGTGTCTCTCAAGCATATTTATAAACTAAATTTTCTTCAGCCAGTAAAAGAATTAGTTCTAACTACTTTCTTGGACATAAATACTGTAAGATAAAACATATTTTTTGTATTAAAAACGGTAATCCACATACTGTAAATTTAACCATTGGCTTACAAAGAAATAGTTGATGGGCTCACTTATCCGGCGGTAGAGCTGCCTGACCCAAAGAATTTTTCCTGCTACTGGGGGCATGTTGCGACCCAGAGGGGGGTCATCTTTTTGAGAATGATAAAGCTGTAATTAAAGGTCTGGTATTAATGTTTGAATTTCAATACGACGGAAAAAGGCAAAAATATGAAGCTATATTTGTACTGATGTTTCACCATTATTCCCATGCTTTATACCAAGGGAGTAGCCAATAAATATATAAACGCACTTCCGAGATAATAACCTGAGGTTCAGGAACCATGATGTTTATGATATATGACACTGAATTCTCTCCTAACCCTTATTTCTCATTATATGTATATATTTTTTTCTGCCTTTTATCTCAATTTTTAAGGATGTATTTAAAAGAAGGAGCACAATGCTACATTATACATGCCATAATAGTCTCCAGAGCTCATATTTCTACACAGGAAAATATTAGCTTAAATGGGCTTTCCTATGCACATGTGGATGCTCTCTCGCAGAGACAGTTCTTAAGAGCCCAGGATGTAAATCTGGCCACCCAGTAACTATAGTGTCAGCCCTTCCCACACTGAGAGGGGAGCATCAGAGGGGTTTAGCAGTGAAAGGACTGCTCCTGAAAAGCTTAGGCACAATATGATCATGGCAAATACTTTCAGAATGCTTCTGTTTTTGTACTAAAGTACCATTCTATATTTATAAACATGATACTTGCCTTCTTAATGGCTTCGAGTTCAGTCACGTAACACTGAAGAATACGCTCAATTGTGTGACTTATTTCTAATTGAAGACAGGGAATGTTCAGCTTCTGGAATCTAAAAGTAATTGAAAGTGAAAAATTAAAAAGTAAATGAGAAACATACTTAAGAATTGCTGTAGTTGCCCACCCGGGCATGGCTCAGCAGTTGAGCATCGACCTAGGATCCAGGAGACCGGGGTTCGATTCCCGGTCAGGGCACATGCCCGGGTTGCGGGCTAGGCAGCCGATCAATGACTCTCTCATCATTGATGTTTCTATCTCTCTCGCTCCCCCTCCTTTCCTCTCTCTGAAATCAATAAATATATGTTTAAAAAAAAAAGAATTGCTGTAGTCCTAAAACTCCATTCATTTATTCATTTGACAAATATTCACACCAGGCCTCACACACTTCCTAGGACACAGTGATTAACAGGACAGATGTGGTTCCAGCCCTCTTGGAGCCTATGTTATCTTATGGAAAAGGGAGATATCAGTCAAGAGTTACATAAATAATTATTTAAATTACAGGGTGCCAGAAATGCATATTAATAGGGAACCTAGCCAAATCTGGGGAGTCAAGAAAGGCCTCCCTGAGAAAGCGACATTAAACTGAAATTGAAAAGATGAGTGGGGAGTGGATCAGTAAAGATGGAGGGGAGCACACTGACTACCCCTCTGTCAACACTACTGTCACATGATTCCAAAGAGCCAGAATAATAATAATGATTTTGTCAGTCAAATATCACTTTCACTTAGAGACTAAGTGATACACAGGAAGTGCTAGAACCAGAACGTTCTGATAATAAAGAGAATTAACACCAGTATACTATAGGTTGAGGGTGGGGGAGAGGGAGGCAAAGACAGAAAGAGAAATCACTAAGAAAGTGGTACCTGCCATCTGTCTGTACAGTCCTATCATGTGTCAAAATCACTTTATCTGTTTTGACTCTAATGATGGTTTCATAAGGTAAAGTCGCACTAGTACTATCCATCATTAAGGAGACACAGAACTATAGCAAAGCTGTGCCCAAGCCCAGATCCACTGGCTCTCAGGAGAGGGCTCCCAAAGGGTCCCTAACATGGGCCTGCGCTGGAAGAGAATGGCCTCTAGTCCAGCTCGCCCCCTCTAATCCAGGAGTCCCTGACCTTTAGGGGGGTCACTGTTATCAGGAACAGAGGGACAGGAGCTGCACGGATACTTGGGAGGAGAAATGGAAGTCTGGAGATCTGATACTCCTAATTTCACATTTAGAAATCCTTTCAGTATGCAGAATTGAATATTTTTTGTTCCTTTCCCAATAACACCTATGAAATTAACTTCAAGTATATTATATAGCTGGGGGAAACAAGTAAAATATTTCATTTTCTTATTGAAAGACTCTCTGCTACAAAAGATGCAATGAAAAATATCATATTTCAAATTTTTACCATTCTATTTAATGGTAATTGAAAGAGCAATGTTTAGGAGTTCAAAAGTTTACCTAGAAGTGATTTCCAAGAATATCTTATTTGAAATTGTATTTCCAGATATAAAGTTATCCCAACTAGAAATTATGCTGCTTAATGAATTATAAATACCTTTGAAGCAGTTGAAGAGCCTGCTGAGAAGATACGATTTTCCCAAAAGTACTGTTCATAAATGCCTGTATTTGTACCTAAAATAAAATATTGATATTTAATTATTTTTGGCATTAAGACATTAGTTTTGTTTAACAACAATTAATGATTTTCCTACAAAATCAACAGAGCCTTCAACACACCTACGATCTAAGCATCTAAAACTGCACTGCCCAGCACGGTGGCCACTGGCCACATGTGGCCACTGAGAACTTGAAATGTCACTACGTGGAAGTGAGATATGCTGTAAATATAATATACACATTAGATTTCAAAGACTTAGTACAAAAAAGAATGTAAAAGGCCCAATCAGGAAGAGTCAGAAAACCTGAATAGGCCGATAACTGCTGGTGAAGTTGAAACAGTAATCAAAGGGCTCCCAGCAAACAAATGCCCTGGTCTGGATGGCGTCACAGGGGAGTTCTACCAAACACTGAAAGAAGAACTAACGCCCACCCTCCTCAAACTATTCCAAAAAACCCAAGGGGAAGGAACACTTACAAGTTGTTTTTAAGAGGCCAACATTAGCTTAATTCCAAAACCAGATAAAGACACTACAAAGAAAGAGAATTACAGGTCAATATCCCTGATGAACATAGATGCTAAAATCCTCAACAAAATATCAGCAAATCGGATCCAGCAATATATTAAAAAATTCATACACCATGATCAACTGGGATTTATTCCAGGGATGCAAAGCTGGTATAATAGTCACAAATCAATTAACGCGATACATCACATAAACAAATTGAAAGGAAAATCACATGATCATATCAACAGATGCAGAAAAAGCATTCGATATAATCCAACACCCATTTTTGATAAAAACTCTTAGCAAAGTGGGAATAGAGGGATCATACCTCAACACAATAAAGGCCATATATGACAAACTTGGCCATATATGACAAACTTACAGCCAACATCATACTTAATGGGCAAAAACTAAAAGTGTTTCCCCTAAGAACAGGAACAAGACAGGGGTGTGCACTTTCACCAAAGTTATTCAACATAGTACAGGAAGTCCTAGCCACAGCAATCAAACAAGAAGTAAACATAAAAGGCATCCAAATTGGAAGGGAGAAAGTAAAACTGTCATTATTTGCAGATGACATAATATTGTACATAGAAAATCCTAAAGACTGCACCAAAAAACTACTAGACTTAAATGACTTTGGCAAGGTAGCAGGATACAAAATTAACACCCAGAAATCAATGGCATTTTTATACACCAATAATGAACTCTCAGAAAGAGAAACTAAAAATAAAATAAAAAATCCCATTTACCATTGCAGCAAAATAATTAAGATACTTTGGAATAAATTTAACCAAAGAGGTAAAAGACCTGTACTCAGATAACTATAGGACATTGCAAAAAGAGATAGAGGAAGATATAAACAAGTGGAAGAATATACCCTCATGGAATGGAAGAATTAACATCATTAAAATGTCCATACTACCCAAAGCAATCTATAGAGTCAATGCAATCCCTATTAAAATACCAACAGCATATTTCACAGAGCTAGAACAAACACTTCAAAAATTTATATGGAACAAAAAAGACCCTGAATACCCATGGCAATCTTGAGAAACAAGAACAAAGTTGGAGGGATCACAATAACAGATATCAAGTTATACTACAAAGCCATAGTAATCAAAAGAGCTTGGTACTAGCACAAGAACAGACACATAGATCAGTGGAACAGAACCAAGAACCCAGGAATTGACCCACGCAATTATGGTCAATTAATATTTGACAAAGGAAGCAAGAACATTCAATGGAATAAAGACAGTCTCTTCAATAAATGTTGTTGGGAAAATTGTACAGGTACATGTAAAAAAATGAACTAGACCACCAACTTACACCATACACAAAAATAAACTCAAAATGGATAAAAGACTTAAATGTAAGATGTGAAACCATAAAAATCCTAGAAGAAATCGTAGGCAGCAAAATCTCAGACAGTTTTCCTAGCAATAAGTTTGCTGATACATCTCCTAGGGCAAGAGAAACTAAGGAGAAAATAAATGAGACTACAACAAAATTAAAAAGCTTCTGCACAGCAAAAGGAACCATCGACAAAACGAAAAGGGAGCCCACTGTATGGCAGAACATATTTGCCAATGACACATATGGTAAAGGGTTAATATTCAAAATATATAAGGAACTCATACAACTCAAGAAAAGAAAGACAAACAATCCAATTAAAAGATGGGCAAAGGACCTAAATAGGCACTTCTCCAAGAGGACATACAGATGGCCAAGAGGCACATGAAAAAATGCTCAAAGTCACTAATCATCAGAGAGATGCAAATTAAAACTACAATGAGGTATCGAATCACACCTGTCAGAATGGCTCCATCAACAAATCAATGAACAAGTGCTGGTGAGGGTGTGGAGAAAAGGGCAACCTAGTACACTGCTGGTGGGAATGCAGACTGGTGCAGCCACTATGGAAAGCAGTATGGAGTTTCCTCAAAAAGTTAAAAATTGAACTGCCATTTGATCTAGTGATCGCACTTCTAGGAATATATCCTAAGGAACCTGAAACACCAATCACAAAGAACTTATGTACCCCTATGTTCATAGCAGTGCAATCTACAATAGCTAAGATCTGGAAACAGCCCAAGTGCCCATCAGTAGATGAGTGGATAAAAAAAGCTGTGGGACATTTACACCATGGAATGCTATGCAGCTGTAAAAAAGAAGGATCTCTTATCCTTTGGGACAACATGGAGGGAACTGGAGGGTATTATGCTAAGTGAAATAAGCCAGTCAGAGAAAGACAAGTACTACATGATCTCACTCATATGTGGAATATAATCAACAAAATAAACTGATGAACAAAATAGATCCAGAGACACAGAAGCACGGAACAGACTGAGGGATCTCAGAGGGACGGGGGATGGGAATGGAGGGTGGGAAGAGATTAATCAAAAAACTTAAATGTTTATAAGCATAATCCATGGACACAGACATTGGTATAGGGAAGGCCTGAGGTGGGGTGAATGCAGGGTGGAAAAGATAAATGGGGGGGGGGGAAGGGGACATCTGTAATACTTTCAACAATAAGATTTTTTTACAAAAGGTACAAACTTCAGGTATAAAATAAGTTTCTCATAGGGACGTAATGTACAAAATAGCAACTTTAGTTAATAATACTGTACTGCATATTTGAAAGTTGCTAATAGAATAAACCTTAAAAGTTGTCATCACAAGAAAAAAATAAAATAATAAATAAATAAAATAATAATAAATAAAGTATTAAAAAGTTAATATGGCCTCTTAATATACTGAATGTTAAAAATTTATATCTGAGACACAGTAAAGCCTTTACAATGTAGAATTTTTATTAAACAATCATAAAAATAATTTCAGCAATAAGTATTTTCTAAAAAAATCCAAATTCCCATTGACATAAAGATACAACTCACAAAGCAATTTAGAAGCAAACTCCACCCTGCCCAACTAGCCAAACACTAAAGGTAATAACTAAAATATATTTTAACATCAGAGTCTCACTTTCAAAAACTGAAATTTATCTTTTTATATTGCCCAGATTACATGTAATAAAGTTTTTTAAAAAATCTTTAAAGAATAAATGAGCAAATATATATGTACTTTTCCTCACCTTTAAGGCAAGAATTGCAGACTCAAGAAGTGGACAGAGTATATTCTTGTCCCTCCCTGTGTCTCTAGGAAGTTGTGTAGCAAAGAGAGAAGCTTTCCATGGGGTTAACCCTGGGTTTACAGTAGTTTTCAGTATGAGGGTAACTGAGATCATATAAACCCAAAGGTGAGAGAGAAATACGGTACAGTCTCACCAGACACACTTTTTAACTACCCTTAATCCCTCTGGTGCCCCAAAGCTATGACAAACAGGACAAGGGCCTCTTCAGAAGTGTCCTAACTGCAGAAAGTGCAGGGCCAAGGGGAGAGTGATCCACCTTCCTAACCCGTCCTCAAATCTTTTCTCACAGTAAGAATGACAAATTTTGCCTGGCCGGCGTGACTCAGCAGTTGAGCATGGAACTAGGATCCAGGGGATTGCAGTTTGATTCCCGATCAGGGCACATGCCCAGGTTGCGGGCTCGATTACCAGTTGGGGGTGTGCAGGAGACAGCCGATCAATGACTCTCTCTCATCAATGATGTTTCTCTCTCTCTCTCTCCCCCTCTCCCTTCTCTCTGAAATCAATAAAGACATATTTTTTTAAAAAAAGAATGACAAATTTTCCCTTTGACTGGAAAAATGACACTGGCTCCTTGACACACACAAAAATTGAATACAAATTTTAATGTAAACTAATAATGAACCCTAACTACAATAGTCCTTTGGGCTTCCTGGTTTTTCACTGACATCTTTTGATTAATATGCCCATTTTTCATTCTTTAAAGGGTGGAAAATATTTTGTGGACTAGTTAGAAAATTATCCACACTAACAAATCTTTTTGATCCATTTTCAAGAGTAACTTATAATAAACAGTAAATATGTGAATTCCAGGATTAATTTCGGCTTCACTAAAGTAAAAGTATGTACAATTACTTACCTCTAAAGCATTGATTTTTGCCATGAAATCTGAAAAATCTGTGTCAAACTCTGTCCTTCGTGGATCCAGAATGTCATACTGCTTTTTCTTAACCCCTTGATATATATTTTTAAATTTTATTGCCATTATGTCTATTCCCTCTATGGTTGAACTACTCAAGGCTGAATATGTTTGCACAACAGTTATCATTCCTGTAATCTTAAAGAGAGAAGTGTTATTTTATTTTTAAAATGAGATTATTAGCACCCTTCCCTGTAATAAGCTCTTAAGATGTTACTGATTAAAAAACAGACCAAGAAACAGGCCCTAAAATAATTTAGCTAAAACCAACCAGAGGAGATAAAATACATGGTAAATCTGTCAGTACTACTCAACTATTCTTCAACTATTTATTCAACCATTCAACTATTTTATTTTTTTGTTAATACTCACTGGAGGATATTTTTTCATTGATTTTTTTAGAGTGTGGAAGGGAGGGAAGGGGGGAGAGAGGAAAGGAGAGAGAGAGAGAAAGAAACACAGATGTGAGAGGGACACGTCAATTGGTTGCCTACCACATGCGCCCCAACCAGGGCCATGGATCAAACCTGCCATCCAGGTACGTGCGCTTGACTGGGAATTGAACCAGGGACCCTTCAGTGCACAGGCCAACATTCTATCCACTGAGCCACACCGGCCAGGGCTACTCTTCAACTATTTAAGTAGATGATTTACCAGCATATCTGAGAGAGTTCACAATCTTTCTCAGAACTTGATCATGTTGTCTTTCAAAGGGAGGGGAAAACAGAATTTGAATAAAAGCCCTTGCAGATGTCTAAATAGTTTCATCCTTTTATTGTTGAGAAGTTTGTGAAACTCATTTCACTGAGCCACTGGATTCAAAAGCTTCACCTTTCTTCTTGGCCCTCCCCTCACTGTACTTGATGTGTAACACCAGCATAAAGCCACATTCCTTTTCCCTTTCCCTGCATTCAGGTGGAGGGAAAGTCCAAGAAGACTGAAGAATGACTGCTGTCACTTCTGATCCCTGCAGAGCCCTGGGAAGCCCTCAAAATGGACCTTATTGCAGAAATGGCTGCCTCCACCTCAATGTACCAACACCACCTACTTCATCAAAATAAAGTCTTTCACATTCACAGGCTGCTCAGTTCCCTCATCTTCATCAGTGAGTCCCCATTTTGATTCCTGCTTTGGAGAGCAATGCTCAAAGCTCCCAGGTTTGTTTCCTGTTTAGCTACTGGACAAAGCTTCCCTGTTTTCAGGGCAGTCCTCCAAATACTACACACCATGAAGGCACTACTGGTCTTTCCACAGGGCCAGTAGAAGTCAAAGTCCCTGCACATGCCAGTCCAAAATGACCATTTTCTGAACTGTCACTCTTACGTCACTATTCTGCACACTTCCAAAACGATTGTCATCCTAGAAGCCAGCCCAAGCCTGGAGGAAAGACAGACCACTTGGGATTTACAGCACACTGTATACGCTCTATATAAATATGAGAATAGCTGGGCCTCTTACTAAAACATCCACTCCACTCACCTTAAATTAAAAAAAAACTTTAAAAAGCAAACTGAAGAACCGAACTACTCACTTCTCTGTTATTCTGCCCTAAGACTCTGCCCTTTATCCCTTCCGTTATCACCTGGTCCCGATGGCCAGAGAGGGGGACAAAATTCCTGTTGTTAACACATCCTCTGTTCTGTCCATCGGAGGACAATGAGTGAGCAAGAGACAGAGACAGCAGTCAGTCCCAAACTTAGCCAGTGAACCCCCAACCCCCTACACATGCCAGCAATATAAAAGCTGCTAATCAAACATGGCCATGCTCCTGCTCGTGTGTCCAGGCCTTGGCTTTTTTACCCCTCAGTATTGACAACCATTTATAATTCCTTCTCTGCTCAGCAACCCTGGCATCCTTTCGAGTTCTCAACTTGCTATGATTCCCTCATCAGTGTCACCATGAGTAAAGACCTCACCCCACCTACTAGCTCCAGTTCTTTAACTCTCCCCCCAGCAATACCGGCTTCCCCCCTTTCTCTTCTCTCCCACAAATGTCCAGGTTGAGAAGAAAACAAAACTAAACTTTTGGGATATACCATTTTTCACCAAAATTTACATGGAAGGAAGAGGAAGAAGCAGCACAGAATAGTCCACACTTAATTATGGCTCTTTAAGACAAACACTCAATGCACCTCAGGTGCCCACCCACCAAAGAAAAGGTGCATTTTGGGCACCCTAAGCTGGTACACTAGAACCTTCTTTACGTACTCATTACAGATCCCCAACATCTCTGCCCAGCTCTGAGGTCTTCGCTCTCCAATCCCAATCTCAGTCTTGTCTGTCTGCTGACTTTGTCTCTTGGTCATTCTGACATCTGAATCTCACCTTTCCCTAACAGGCTCTGACTTAGCTTGCCCTTCTTACTCTCCTCTTCAATTATTTAAGAGTTTACAGAGGGCCCCAAAAGCTCCCCACTCATCAGGGAAAGTCCATTCAGAAAACTCAGTAACCATCTCTAAGGGATTACACAAAATCATGGCCACACTTCAAGGTAAGTTTTATATCCCCATTCTTGAGAATTTGGATACGAATATCCACCAGTTATACCTGGGAGGGATGCTAGTCAGCCAAGGGATTGTTACTACAGGAGTCTTTCCATCACACACAATCAGGATGCGCTTCAAGTAAGGCCTCTAGGGGGTGCTGCATTAGCTCTGATTGCGGAGCCCTTGTGGCATGAATTTTTAAGACTAAAGGCATGGCTTCTGCAGAGGTAGGGCAGGGGGAGTAGTTAATGCAGTTGGCCATTACTGCCCACTCTTTCTAGCATCAGGAATGCTTGGGCTGCTACAAAAGAATTCCCATCATGCCCAGCATTAGATCTGCCACCAAAGGTCTCTACTGCTAATGGGCTAGCCATTAAGGTCCAGCCCTAAAACTCTATCAGGCATAAAACTACACCCAAGTTGGCAAGGGTTCAGCCTCCTGGAAAAATTTTAAGAGTAACCAGGACCCACCTCCAGGCTTATGCTCTAGTGCAGCGGTAGGGAACCTTTTTTCTGCCAAGGGCCATTTGGATATTTATAACATCATTCGTGGCCATACGAAATTATCAACTTAAAAATTAGCCTGCTATATTTGGTCAAACTTTTAATTAACACACCCCTAATGTGATCGCTGGAACTACTTCTCTTTGGTGAGGCCTTGGCAGGGCCAGACCAAATGATTTCTCAAACCATATACGGTACACGGGCCAGACGTTCCCCACCCTTGCTCTAGTGGATTCAGAAACATTAAGTATCTTTGTGGACTAGATCCTTACCAGTAAGGCTTATTTACTAATTTGACCATGCCATGATCCTTCTAATTGAATATTTGACCCCAAGGAATCCTTACTGTTCACAAAACAGCCCCATCCAACAGATATAGCACCAAAAGTACAAGCAACAAAAGAAAGTCTTGATAAATTAGACTTCACCAAAATTGAGAACTATCACAATTCAAAGGACACTATCAAGAAAGTGAAGAGTCCTAGCCAGGTGGCTCAGTTGGTTGGAGCGTCATCCCGTACACCAGAAGGTTGCAGGTTCGATTCTCAGTCGGTGCACGTATCTAGTTTGCAGGTTCAGTCCCCAGTTGGGGTGCATACAGGAGGCAGCTGATTGATATTTCTCTCTCACAGTGATACCATTCTCTCTCTCTGTCTCTAAAATCAATAAAAAATATATCTTCAGGTGAGGATTACATTTTTAAAAAGTGAAAAGATAACCCACAGAATGGGAGAAAATATTTGCAAATCATATATGATAAGGGACCTACACCCAGAACACTATATAAAGAACTCTTATAACTCAACAATAAAAATGCAAATAACTAAATATAGAATGTGTAAAAAATCTGAATAGAAATTTCTCCAAAAAAGAACTACAAGTGAACAGTAAGCACTTGAAGTTATGTTCAACATCAGTAGTTGTCAGGGAAATGCAAATCAAAACCACAGTAAGATACCACTTCATACCCACTAGGATGGTTAAATTCAAAAAGACACATAATGAGCTAACAAGGATGTGGAGAAACTGGAAGTCTCATAAATTGCTTAGGAAAATGTGAAATGATGCAACTGGTTTGAAGAACAGTTTGGCAGTTCCTCAAAAAGTTAAACAGAGTTGCCACATGACCCAGCAATTCCGCTCCTATGCATATACTCCAGGGGAATGACAACCTATGTCCACACAAAAGTATGTACAGAAATGTTCATAGCAGCACTATTCATAATAGCCCAAAATGGAAACAACCCAAATATCCCTCAACTAATGAACAGATAAATGAAATGTGGTATATCCATACATGGAATATTATTCAGCAATAAAAAGGAATGCTACGACATAGATGAACCTTGAAAACATTATGCTAAGTCAGTCACAAAAGAAAACATAAGATTCCATTTATATGAAATGTTCAGAACAGGTAAATCTATAGAAACAGAAATATTAATAGTAGAGGAGGAATGGGGTATGACTGCTAATGGGTAGAGGATTTCTTTCAGAGAGAATGACAATGTTCTAAAATTAGACTGTAGTAATGGTTGCATAATCCTGTGAATGTATTAGAAAATGCTGACTTAAATTCAATGAGTGAATTTCATGGTGTGTGAATTACAGCTCAATAAAGCTGTTAAAGAAACAAACAAAAACAGCCCTACAGAAGTATGTATGAAAGACACACCCCCAGAGTAACTCAGTTCTCTTTGTCACTCATACTTTCCTATCCTGGCTGTGTCAGGGGTTACAAATGAAAAATAGGCTTCTGGAAATGTCTAGGAAATGCCCTTTAACCTATGTAATGCCCTCAGCAACTTCCAATAAATGATGAACAGGATCCAAAATACTACCAGCACCTAAAAAGTTGGAAGGTGGTGGAGGACTGGAGAGGGTGGTACCTAATGATATCTTTGTAGACTTCTGAAAAGCCAACTCCAACAAGACTCTGGTATGGGCACCCTATATACCCTGAAAAAAAATATCACTCCTCCCTAGCCATTCTTAGTAAATCAATCAAAGGTGCAGAAGTTTCTAATCCATGTCTGCCCAGCAAAGATATCATCCACACAATGTCTGTGTATACATCGTATACACTGGCCTACAGAGAGAAGGTGCCCACCCAGCCAGATACAACAGGACTACTGGGTTCTGCCAGGTATTGCAGGTATTTCATCTCACACTTTTTCTCAGCTTAATACAATGGTTAAGAGCAGAGATTTTTAAATTCAAGCTCCAGAGGTGGAGGCAGAATTAAAGGAAAAGGTGAAAGTTTGCAACAGCTTTTGTGTATCTGGCAGAAGACAGTAATTAGGAATAAAAAAGAAGTTAAAATACAATAAAGTAATATCGAATGAGTCGTACCAACAGTGAGACAAGAGATCTGGAATAATAATTCTCAACAGTACTATGTAAGGTACAGTCAAACCTCATTTCTCGAATGTCTGCCATCTTGAACTATTCGGTTCTCAGCCAAGTTGTTCACAGAAAAAATGTCTCAGTTGTCCAACCAAACTTCACTTTTGAACTGACAACCCTTTCAAGCTAATACCTCAGCATGACAAAAAGCGTCTCTCAGGCAACAAGAGAGACAATGCTTTTGTTGCTGGGGAAGTCAAGGATTAACACAATTTTAAAACATAAAGAGGCCATCAAGAGTGCTAATGTTGCCCTAGCCAGTTTGGCTCAGTGGTTAGAGTGTTGGCCCTGGGTTCGATTCCAGCCAAGGGCATGTACCTCAGCTGCAGGCTCCATCCCCAGGCAACCAGTCAATACATCTCCCTCACATCAAAGTTTCTTTCTCTCTCTCCCCCTTCCACTCTCTCTGAAAAGCAATGGAAAAAATATCCTTGGGTGAGGATAAAAAAGAGTGCTAATGTTGCTAAGTGTGTGAAAGAAACAATGATTACAGGCAACTGAAGAGGAAGAACTGTTGTGGATTTGGATAAACAGAAAGCAGTTAGCCAGTGGCAGCCATTTCAAAGGCAGTAATATATGAACAAGCAAAGGTGCTGCATGCTGACCTGAAAGGCACCCCTGGAATGATTGCTGAAAGTGATTCATTTAAGGCTAGTAGGGGGTAGTTCAATAAATTTGAGAGAAAAAAGTGTTTATTTACAGATTAAGCAGTATTTAGGCCCGGCTGGCGTGGCTCAGGGCTTGAGCATTGACCTATGAACTAGGAGGAGGCCCAGCTAGTGTGGCTCAGGGCTTGAGCACTGACCTATGAACTAGGAGGTCAGGTTCTATTCCTGGTCAGGGCATGTGCCGGATTTCAGGCTCTATCCCCAGTCGGGGGCGTGCAGGAGGCAGCTGATCAGTGGCTTTCTCTCATCATTGATGTTTCTCTCTCTCTCTCTCCCTCTCCCTTCTTTCCTCTCTCTGAAATCAATTTAAAAAACAAGCCAAACAGAAAAAGTACATTAGACATGTACAGTATATAAGAAAGGTTAAAACGGGATAATTTGGGGGCCTGGAACGGATTAATTCAATTTACACTATTTCTAATGGGAAAAAATGATTTGGTTTATTAACAAATAGCTTCTAGAACAACCCTCTGGAATGAACTAAGTTTGAGAACCGAGGTTCCACTCTATAAAATAACCAAAGAGGTGTGGTTGGGTGTGAATACTGTGACTGCACAGTGCTTACCTTCTCCAGTCTTTTGCAGAAAGCTTCAAATTTTCCAAATATATACATTTCTGAAACCTCGAAAGATTTTTCCCCTGAGGATTCTAAAATCTGTTTCCTTGTTTTGTGAAAAGATGCCTGATATTCCTTAAATAGAAAAATGCAATCCTGTGAAAAAATTAAATGATGGGGGAGAAAAAGTGGTGAGACAATTCTACCCTCACACAGAGCTGATCACATAAGCCCCTCAATAAATGCTACTGCTGTTCACATTAAAAACTCAAGCTCTCTGCCTACATATTGAAAGGCCTATGAAATGCTGTTTTTTAATTTACATCAAATTTTCGTCCTCTTCATTCTCTCTATTTTCCCTACATAAGATCCCTGCTCTCATGGAATATACCATCTAATTGGAATTACTCTGCAGTACTTCCTCTTCACCAATCAATTCCTTTACGGTGGACAATAACAATTATCTTGAATAACAACTCTCATTATTTCCTCCAAATCACCCACGCACATTTGGTCATACCTGGAGTGCCCAGTTCGGGTGACCAGAGAGGCTGTGCCACTGGGCCATACAGGACACCTACTACAGAAGGTCCCTGATCATTTTTCACTTATTCAACAAAAGTTTATCAATGCCTACCATGTGTCGTGTGTACCCTACTGTTGTGGCTGAGCCCTGACTGCTGCTTGCACATCAGCAGGACTTGCTCCAGCGGGGCTCTGGTGCCTGTTGAGTCCACTCGTAGAGTGTGTTGCCTGTGCAGATGGTTGTGTGGTGCTTCAGCATGGTTCTTGCAAAACTATCCATCATTTTAACCTGCTATTTTGTCATAAATTGGTTGTCCATATATTTATGGGTTTTATTTCTGGGTTCTCAATTTTTTTCCATTGGTCTGTGTGTCTGCTTTACTGCCAATACCGTACTGTTTTGATTACTATAGCTTTGCAGTATAGTTTAAAACCAGAGTGTGTGATACTTCTGGCTTTGTTCATTTTTTTTCTCAGAATTGCTTTGGCTATTTGGGGTATTTTGTGGTTCCATATATTTTGTGGGGTTTTTTTGTTCTATTTCTGTGAAAAATGTCATTGGGATATTAATATTTGCATTGAATCTGTAGACTGCTTTAAGTAATGTGGACATTTTAATAATGTTAATTCTTTCAATTCATAAGTATGAGATACCTTTCCATTTCTGTCTTCTTCAACTTCTTTCAATTATGTCTTATAGTTTTCATAGTACAGATATTTCACTCCTTGGTAAAGTTTATTCCTAGGTATTTTATTCTTCAGTTTTATTTTTTAAATGCACACACAACTAAGATTGCCATTAAGTCATTTTGCAGCACTGCTTGCATTAAGCACTTTCTCTTGAGCATCTTTCTTTGCTTTTATCATCTCAACAAGTTGCGTAGTGTTATTTCAGGTAGTGCTTTTTTTGTCTGTCAGGCACTGCTTCTGCTATTTTCCCCCCCTCATCTTTCAGGTGTATTTATTGGATGTGTTTTCAAAGCTTGTTCCAAAAGTGTCTATTTTTCTGTTGTCCAAGAAATGAAATCTGTGCATGGATCTTCAAATTGTTCCAAAGGTGCTGTATTGTCAACTTGAGGCATTACTCTATGTAGTGTGTCATCTTTTTGATGAGGGTGAAATTTTGAAGATTCTTTTCTTTGGAAGAAGAATGTATGTTCATATAATTGGTGATAATTTTTTGTCCTGAATTTGTTCCAGCAAGGAAGAGGTTCACAGCTTTAATTAGTAATTGCAGATCAATCCTCTTCTGACCAATTTTTCCTGCCATTTCCACCTTCTCTGCATTTTTAGATGCTTGTCACATACAAGCCTTGTTTCCTCTTTCTCTTTTCTAATTTGCTCATTTATTTCTTCTGTTTTACCAGAGCAGCCATCCCTACTTCTTTTATAGAAAATATGGTGTTTAAGTCCTATAAGCTGGATAGTTTGCAAAGCTTTTTCACTTCATCATCATTTTAACCTGCTCCGTCTCATTATCAGACAAGTGATTCCAGGTCTTCCATGAATTTCAAAGTTCCTGCTGCCTTTCCCTTTTATTCCAGAGAGATGACTGACATATAAAATTATATTAGTTTCATGTGTACAATACAATGATTTGACATTGCCTTTCTCTTTTAATGGCTTTTTTCTGAATAACTTTGTCCTTCTTTGCCAATAATGCTCATTTAATTTCCTCCCCTCTCAGCTATCCAGGCACCTTCTCATTCAGCTCGTCTTTTTCTTTAGCTTCTCGCTTCTTCCATTTCCCTTCTGCATTTGCCTTCTTCCCGGCTCCTTTTTGACTTTGGCTTTGGGTTTGGCTTTTTCTTTGGATGCTGTTATCCTTGCCTTGCAGCTATGTGCATTATCAACTCCTTTTAGGTCCATTTCTTTTTTTCTTTGCGCCCTTGTTGCTCTCTTCAAATTTTCAATCTCTCTCTTCTCAATATGACTTTTGGCTTTTTTTTCTTCTTCATCTAAATAAAAAATTCTCTCCAAGAATAAAAATTATACCAGAAGGAATAAAATGTCTCTACATCTTCAAATAGTAAATTCATATCACCAAGTTTAGGAACTTTTTTTTTTTAGACTATCTGGAATTCCTGTCAACCACTTTGGGGAATGCTTCAAAGAAATTGCTCTTTTTTTCACTTTTAGAAGGAATTGAGTTATCAAAAGTAAGGTCTACACTGCTCAATGCTCCCATTTTCGCTGGATCAGACACTTCATAGCTTTAGTATTGCAAGTGTGGCAGCCATTTTCTCTTTTTATTGGTTTATCAGCTGCTTCTGGTGATGTTTTCAAACCATTGTTTTATAAGCTGCTTTGGTGTATCTCTGTAACTTTGTATCACACATGGCCAACTCCAAAAACCACTTATGATCCTGGTTCTTCCAGTGTTTGGAATCAGGTATTTTCAGCAATAGAAACTACCTAACTGTAATTCTTCATCTTTTGTTTCCCCTGACAACTCTTTCTCACCCTCCAGAATTCCAGTGGTCAGAGCACAGTAGTTCAAGTCCTTGGTAGAGGGCAGTGGGCATCTTTTCTGGCTCCACTTCCCAGGCCCAGTCTCGTGCCTTGACTCTACAAAGCCCAGGAACCAGCACATGCAGACAGCCAATTCTTGGTGTGGTCATTTCTTTCAGATTTAAAACAACAGATCACTTTAATTCTCTCCAAACGTATCCATAGAATAGAAAAGGGGGAATACTTCCTTCCCCTCCTCCACCCCTACTCATTCTGACACTTCAGTGCAAAAATACTGACAAAGGACAGTCTGAGAAAGGAAAATTACAGACTGTCTCCCTCATGAATATCATTTTAAAAAGTCCTAAACAGAATTGTAGAAAACCGAATTTGAGTGTTTAAAAAGAGATTATTATTCCACGACCAAGGGGAGTTTATCCTATGGATATTAGATTGTTTCATTTTAGAAAGCCTAAGTATCTCATCCATCACATTAACAGACTGAAGAGGAAACTCTTATAAGCATCCTCATTCAAAACTTTAAAAGATAACTCCTTGTACTAAGACTAGGAATAAAATTAAAAATATATTTAAAATGTACAAAAGCATCAGGCTAAATGGGGAAATGCTAGAAACATTCTATTTCAAAAGAAGATCGAAATCAGATGCCAACTATCACCATGTCTTTTTAAGGATGTAGAGCAGTCCTAGCCAATGCAAAAAGGCAAGAAAATGAAATTAATGGGTTGGGATGAAAGGTGAGAGCCAGAGTACATGACATGGCACACAAGAGGTGTCTGACAAAGGCAGCCATGGAGAAGATGGGGATTAAATTACACCCTAAAAGGAGCACTGAATAGAAATGGAATTAGGTAATTTTAATGAAGTTCTTTTTATATTCTCAGGCTACTCTGTTCAATGTTTTATCAAAATTAACATGCTCAGCCTGACAGATCTCAGGGAGGAAAAGGGTGGGGAGGATGCGAAAAGATCAACCAGAAAATATATATGCATATATACACAGCCTATGGACATAAACAATATGTGGTAAAGGCCTAGGAGGGGCAGGGGCAGGGTGGAGGGAGAAAAGGGAGGGAAATGGGGGACATCTGTAATAGAGCCAATAATAAAAAATTTAAAAATTAACATGATTTGTGCAGGAACAAAGTAAACAAAATTGGACCAGATGGTGAAAGCTTTACTTTATGAAAATAAAAATACTTATACAAACTTGAATTTTCTTCAGTACTAGTGGTGTTTCCTGATCCCATACATGGTTAAGTCCTCCATCAGTAATATAGGCTTTAGATGCTGTCACCATTTGATTTGTTACCTAAAATAAATATTAGTCCAAAATAACTAGAGAGAAATAAATTTTTAATTTTTTTTTAAAATCACAAGCTTAAAAATGATAAATAGTAAACTTATGGAATAAATTATTCACAGTATATAAGACAGAGAAGTATATATTCCAGTCAAAAACAATACAACAACAAAGTCACGTTTACCTACATTTAAGTGAATGTAATTGGGGCCATATATCAACTATATTTTCCACTTGTCTATTTCTCCTCTTATTAGGTGTTTTTTTTTTTCTTTTTAAATATATCTTTATTGATTTCAGAGAGAGGAAAGGAGAGGGAGAGAGACAGAAACACCAATGATGACAGAGTCATTGATCGAGGCCACAACCCGGGCATGTGCCCTGACCAGAAATCGAACTTCGATCGCCTGGATCCTAGGTCGACACTCAGCCGCTGAGCCATGCCTGGCTGGGCTCTCCTCTTATTAGGTCTTAATCAAGACTAAGTGTGACTTGATCAGACTATGTTACCATCCTTCAACATGCAAACCAAATATCAAGTTCACTACCTCTCAAACCCCCTATTTCACTATTAGTGAAAAAATATTTCACTATTTTTTTCAAAACAGTGAAAAAAATCAAGACGGGTACTTAGATGGTCCAGAAGTTAGATAAAGATGGCAGGCTTTCCCTGGCCAGTTTTGCTCAGTGGTTAGAGTATCAGCCCGCCGTCTGAGGGGTCCCAGGTTCAATTCCGGCCAAGGACATGTACCTTGGTTGCAGGCTCGATCCCTGGCCCCAGTTGGAGCCCATGCAAGAGGCAACCAGTCGATGTATCTCTCTCATATCAATGTTTTTCTCTCTCTCTTCCACTCTCTCTGAAAAGCAATAGAAAAAATATCCTCTAGTAAGGATTCAAAAAACAAAGATGGCCCGGCCAAGCGTGGCTCAGTGGTGGAGCATCGGCCTAGGATCCAGGCGATCGGGGTTCAATTCCCGGTCAGGGTACATGCCTGGGTTGTGGGCTCGATCCCCAGTTGGGGGTGTGCAGGAGGCAGCTGATCAATAACTCTCTCATCATTGATGTTTCTATCTCCCTCTCCTTTCCTCTCTCTGAAATCAATAACGATATATATATTTTTTAATTAAATTAAATTAAAATTTTAAAAAAAGATGGCAGCCTGACACACAGAAATTTTGGAGAATTCCTAAAATGTGGGAAGCACATGGGATCAAATATATAGAAGGAAAAAAAAGACTAGAGAAAACCAGAACCCAAATCTGGAGAAGGTTATTGTGAAGGTGAACCAATTATGGGAAATTTTCAAGATGGGAGACGATGTGAAGCGACCTTCAGTTGTAACCCTGCACACTGCATTTGGAACAACTGGTACAGCAGGCAAAGGGACATATGCTGAAAGGACAAAGCCATAAGTGTGAACAACAGTCTTGGAGAGGTGTGGCTGCGCCCCAGGTGGCTCCTACACACCAGGAGGACATCTCAGAGAAAATGCTATTCACACTGCCCTCCCAAAGTAAGTCACACCCCTCCCCTGCAAGAGACAGAACAGGGAGTCAAATTAGGAATCTCAAATCCAAAGATGGCCAGACAACCAAGAACCACCAAGCCCTTTGTTGAGGGGCAGTGCACTCAACAAAGCTAGGAAATGCAGAAGAGATACATGTACAATCTTTTAAAATATCTTTTATTAACAAATTAATTCATGAGAAAGAAATGAGAGGATTTTACATCATGAGAACAACTAGAGAACTCGAAAACTGAAATTTTTATTGCCAATTTTTTTAAAATCTATTGATGGGCTGAGAAGCAATTAGGACATAAATTAATAACACGAGTGAGCTGAAAGGTCAAAAGGCAAAGATGGACCAAAAAAATAAAATAGTTAAGAGAAATAGAAGTTAGATTCAGAGGGCAAGAATAAACTGCACAGGTGGGCAAGGAATGATCAAAGGCAAAAGAGGTAATTTCCCAGGAAAAAGAGGGACAAAAGTCTTCGCACTGATACCATCCAGCAACTATAGAACGAGATAAATGTAAAAAGAACCAATGTAAATAAATGTAAAAATTATCAATTTGACATTGATAAATGTCAATTTTCTCATCAACAATACTGTATAGTAGACAACAATATCTTCAAAGTCCCAGGAGAAAATTACACTGAACTTAGAATTCCAGTCAAACTAATATTTCAGTGGTAGGACAAAATGAAGGTATTTTCAGACATGCAGGAACTCTGGAGGTTGCCCATACATGGACCCTCTCTGAAAAAACCACCTGAGGATTTTTTTCAGCAAAAGAAATAATGAATTGCCCTGGCTGGGTCACTCAGTTGGTTAGAACGTTGTCCCGATACACCTAGGCTGCGGGTTCAATGCCCGGTTAGGGCACATACAAGAAGCAACCAATTAATGCATAAATAAGCGGAACAACAAATTGATGTTTCCCTCTCTCTCTCCCTCCTCCTTTCTCTCTCTCTCTAAAAAATCAATAAATTTTTAAAAAATAATGAATCCACAATAGAGGAAAATGTGGAAATCAGAAAACAGAGGTGATCAAAGAAACTCTACTTAAATTTTAGTCTGAATACTTGTTGATTCATAATGTTGAAAAATTATTAACAATAATATGGAACTAGAAATCTCAATGTGGGACATAAATAGCAGGAAGGAGGGAGACAAGTCACCGGGAAGAATCCTAAGGTTCTTGCCTTGGTGAGGACATAGATAATGATTAAATCTATCCTTTGATTTTTTTAAGTTGAAATGTGAATGTTAGTTATATTCTGCTTGAATCATTTTCAAAGGAATTCTATTCATATGTTTCTTGGATGATTTTTCAAATTATTTAAAATAATTAACCATAAGACATTACATGAGAGATTTTACACAAACTGCAGTGCTGGGGAGGTAGCTAAAGAAACCTTGCTAATAGTGGACACAAATCTTAACTCTTGAGCAAAACTATTTGGAATGGATAAAGTCACCAGCTACATTTAAACAAAAAGCCTGGATGCTTATCTCTGACAAGGAGAAAAGTACTCCTTCAATTAAGTACAACTAACTCCAGTCAACACCTTTCTTTTCTTGTCCACTGGAAGTATTAAAATCCAGAATTCTGAGAAGCACCCAAACTTCCCATTTCCCTTTTCTGGGTCAGGGGGAGAGCACTATTAACTTTTTCACAGAGGGGCATGTGTGATGTCTTCTCTTCAAAGCTTACCTTGATAAACAACGAGGTCATTCTTTCTGAGGTATTATAATATCTTGACACACTGTGAATCATTCTAATGGCATTAATCAAATTTTGTATTCCATGTGCCATGGAAACCTAAAATTGAAGTACATCAAGTGAATTCCATCATATATTTATAGGTTTAATGACCAATATCCTATAATATTCAAAACTCTAAAATACATAATATAACATTTTAATCTTAAAGGTGAATTTTACTAAATGCAACGCGGTATCCTAGACTGGATCCTGGAACAGAAAGAGGACATTGGTTTTGACCAATGTGCCAAGGGAATTCAAGATGTTAACAGGAGAAACTGGGTGAAGAGAATTTGGTGTTATTGTTGCTTAAAAGTTTATTTAAAAATAAAATTTAAGCCCTGGCCAATGTGGCTCAGTGGTTAGAGTGCTGGTACGAGCACCAAAGGGTCGAGGGTTCGATTCCTGGTCAAGGGCATGTACCTGGGTTGCGGGTTCATTCCGGAGCCTGGTAGGTGTGTGTGGGGGAGGCAACCAACTGATGAGTCTCTCTCACATCGATGTTTCTCTCTCCCTGCCCCCCCCCCCCCCCCCCGCGCTCTCTCCCTTCTACTCTGTTTAAAAACAATGTAAAAATATCCTCAGGTGATGATTGAAAAAATAAAATAAAATAAAATTTTAGAAGTGAACATGATATTAAGGATTAATAGTTCAAGCTGTTCTTTTTAAAGGTGAACAAACTAATATCTTGAGGGGTAACGTGACTTACTTAGGTCAGAAAGCTAGTTAAAAACAGAGATTAAACCAGAACTCATTTCCATGTACTCAATTCAATTCACCTTTCAATAAACATACTAAGTGCCACTAGGTTCTGAGAATACTGCATGAAATTCAAACATAAGGAACCTATTCTGAAGGAGGTCATGGCAAAGTAGAAGAGAGGTAAAACAAGTTAAACAAGCAGAACAGCACAGAGCAGAGCAGAACAAGTGCAAACAGAGAACAATCGCTAATGTACACTGAATACTTACTATGTGCTAGACACTAGGAGAGCTTCATCTAGTAATTTATGCTGAAAATGACCGCTTAAGATAGGTTTTATTTCATCACAGCTAAGACATCAGTGATTGCAAGACTGTATTGTCCCATTACTTTACACGACACTGAGAAAGGAAAAAGTGTCCAAGATGGGGCATCTCACTTCCACATTCAACTAAACCACCAGATGGCTACACCCCCCCGTAAAGGTAAGCATGAAATAAAGGAGCCACAGAGAAAAAGATAGGAACAAACCTTACATGTCCCAATCCCACTCCCTGAAGGAGGGAGGGAAACTAAATTCCCCTGAGAATCTGTACACAAGCTGGTACTCATTCACTGCTGTCTGAATTCACACCAATGGTACAAAACACAAAACACTACCCCTCAGGGAGACAATAATCTAAGGTGGTGTCAAGTCACATCCACAATAATTCATAAAACTCAATGACTATAAGATATGCTCTGAATACAGATGTTAAAATATAAAAAAAGTTTTAGAAATATAAAATATTATTATTCCCATTTTATACATGAGAAAATAGAGAGGAAGTCAAGTACCTTGTTCAAGGTTCCAAGGCTGTAACATAACCATAGTTTTATGCCTGAGATTTTGGAGACCTGCTTTTCACTGTGATGTAAATCACCAAGGATAAGGGCAACGGTGCTCCTGCCCTCAAGAAGCATGTCTTTTCATTGTTAGGACAACATAAATAGACAAAAGATTCTTAAAATGGCAATGGAATTACTAAAATCAAGAACAACTACTAATTCATGTATATATGTCCTAGGTATGAGGTGTAACAATGACATAATTAAATCAATTGTATGTAGTTTATGAAAATTGACATTATTTCATAGTTAACCTTGTATGTCAGAATTCATATTATATGCTATCTGCAGATCAAAAAAGATTCTAATAAAAAATGTACCCAGAAGGAGTCCCTGCCACTCTCAACAAGGCAAGTCTACAAAGTACCCCTAACTCCAACGAAGAAGGCTCAGGGATAGCATCAAATGGGCCCATCAGGAAAATGCCCTTCATCTAAATTTTAAATGTCATTATTTATAATACTAGCTGCTTGAGTGCACAGTACTTACCAATTTCTATACAGTGCTCAGGCATTTTATATGTAAAATATGTAACAGTAAATATGCCTAAACTGCAACACCAGGATGATAAAAGAAAACATTAAACATAAAATTCATAAAAGTTTTCAATGAGAAACGGAAGCATGAGTCCTCTCCACTTTAACAGAAATTGCTGGTTGCTTATTAAGAATAAAGAAAATGACAAGAAAATAATTTTTGAAACTACAAAAATAGTGGGTGTATGAGGGAAAGGAATGATATGAGTCGATACTATTAGCACTGCTCTAATTTCAAAAGAAAATGTTTGAAACATTCCGGTACCAGAGAATGTAAAAAGCTCAATAACAATAAAATAATAGTAATAACAGTAATAATGTACATTCTTGACTAGAACAATTGAACAAAGTTTTATAAATTACCGGAATAAGAGGAAGGCAGAACTAAAAGATTTGAAAATCGTGTGAATTTAAGCAAGTCTTTTGAACCAAGAAGTTGAAATCAGTATACCTTAAAATTTAGAGGTCTTGATAACAATAAAAACCATTGTATCTTTTTTCCAAGTTTACTTTATATAATGAAAAGCTTTAAATATATAGAAAAGGGAAGAGAATAGTCTAATGATCATCTATTCCCATCACCAGATTTGGCAAATGTAAACATTCTGCTGTATTAGCTTCATCTATGATTTTTTACATCAAGAGCCACTTGTAGGTAGTCCTTCCAGAACAGGCACTGCGTATATGTGTATTTAATATTTGTTTCTTCAGCTCTTGTAACCCCAAATCCTTGTGACATGTGATAATCCTAATTTTTCTTAGACACAAATTTCAATTGCACATGTTAAAAGCTGAGGAACTGAGTCAGTGAGGTAGAGTGAGCCAAGCAACAGTCATATTTCTCTATCACCATATAATCTGGGGTTTTTTACTCATAGTCATATACCCAGAAACACCTAAGATGTTCTTATGTGAAACAGATTTTCAAAAGGTTCCCAACAGAAGTCCAGTTGCTGGTACTATGGGTAGAAGTGAACAGAGAGTGAAGTTTAATAAAATCATACTTTTTCTTTATAAACAACAAGTTGTAAATAAATTAAAGTCCATCATCTCTTTATGGAATCAATTAAGACTGCTTCTGAGAAGGCTTCCTATCCTCTTTCATGGTGCTTCCTGATAGATGATGGATTCCCACATGGCAGTTAAGAATTGCACCTGCTCAGAACTCTCAAGCCACCTTTCCCTCCCCACCCACATTAAATTCTTTGTCTACCAATACCCTCTTGGGATGGGTACAAACTGTCCTTACACATCCCTCTTCTCCAAATCTAAATTGATATGGGACAAAGACTCTTCCCCTGTCCCTGCCTCTAGGATGAAACCAGCATTTACCCTACCCCCAAAAAAGGCTGGTTAACCAGCCAGATGGCCAGTGGTGCTATGTGTGTGGAAGATTTGACTAGCTCTTCAAAAATTAGAATGGAGAATGCTGAATATGTATATCAGACACTAATATAAACTATTTTGAGAGCATTTTAATTTAGAGAATATTTTGAAGAGGCAGCAAAATGAAATGGGGAAAAAATACAGCCTATAATGCCAAAGAGTGCTGGATTTAAATTCATTCCCATCACTTATACTTGTCTTTAAAATGAGGACTGATGTGAATATAGAATGAAAATATATGGAAACGCCTACAATGCCTATAATGAAAGGCCAGAGTTCTCAAGACTGTGGACATCTTTAAAACTACAACTGCCATAAGTTCTCAATACTGGTCTCCTTGATTTCCCCTCTATCTAAAGGATAGAGAGTTCACTTTAGTTTTGGTATTTCATATAAAACATTATGAATTACCAGATAATTTATGAATCAAAAACTAATATAAATTTTAGAAAAGTAAAAGCAAACAGGAGTACTAATGTCCTTTTTTTAAAAATATATCTTTATTGATTTCAGAGAGAGGAAAGGAGAGGGAGAGAGAGAGAAACATTAATGATGAGTCATTGATCGGCTGCCTCCTGCATGCCCCCACCTGGGGATCGAACCCGCAACCCGGGCATGTGCCCTGACTGGGAATCGAACCCTAGGTTGACGCTCAACTGCTGAGCCACACCCGGCTGGGCCTAATATGTCCTTTAAAGGAACTCTAGAGAAATATTGCAAGAAAAGTAGGTTAGATACTAGAAGATGGGCCCTGTCCCACATCACTGTCTAGCTTGAGTGATGCTGGTAAAGTCACTATGTCATCACGACTTTAGATCTAATCTCTAAACTGGGAGGAAGCCTCAAAGGCGGCCCCAGTGATGCTCATTCTCACGGTACTCGCACTCTTCTATAAACCCTCTCCTGAGTGCGCACTGGCCCTCCTGACTTGCTTCCTAATACAGAATACAACAGAGATGACGGAATGTCACTTGTGAAATAACGAGTATATCTGTCTTAATTCACAAATGAGGTCAGACTTTTAAAAGCATACTTACTAGGTCATAGTTATAGAGAGGTTGACATACTTTTTCTAGAGTGTACAAATATCTGACATTATCTTTTGATTCATTTGCTGTATCTGTGATTCTTGCATCCAAATCACGCCAATTCTAAGAAAAAAAATGTATGAGAATTCTATGACACATCCAAATATATAACTGTGCTAAAGTTTAACCAAGAAATTCAAGCTCTCTTCTTTAATCATGTATATACTAAAGTAGTAGATACTTAAATGTGATTGATGTAAGTTTTTGTCATATTATTTAAGATTTAAAGTTATAAACACCTTAAATGGTGTACTAAAACTGAAGATTCATTCCACCGGTAATTACTGGATCTGCTTCTATTTAGAGTGACTTTTGTAGGTTCGTTATTTACATTATTCTGGGTATTCAAGTATCAGTCAAATTATGAAAACAGAATATTACTCCAGGAAAATATTCCTTATCAGCAAAGCGAAATTTTCATATCCACCAAGAATGCCCAGAGATGCTCAGGGACCATGGTGGGCTGCCTCACTCAACATATGTAACAACTGATTAATAGTAATAATAATAAAGAACTCCTAGAACCAGCAAAAAATAATTTCTGAATTTTTTAAATGGGGGAAAGATAAAATAGCCAGTTCACAAGAGAGGAAATGCAAATACCCAGCCAATAAACTTTAAAAGATGACCAACTTCACTATTGATAAGGAAAAGTCAAATAAAAGCCATTTTCCACATCAGACTGGAGAAAAAAATGTAACTGATAATAAGTATTGACAAAGGTAGAGTATACACCCTAGGGAAATACTTGCATGTATGCATATATACGTTTTAACTGCAGCAATGTTTGTGAACACATAGAAAAGGGACAATTTTCCTCAAAAAATTAAACACAGAGTTAGCATCTGACCCAGAAATTCTACTACTACTTCATATCTCCATGCAAAAACTTGTACAAGAACGTTCATAGCAGCATTGCTCACAATAGCAAAAAAGTGGAAACCACCCAAATGTCCATAAACTGATAAAATGTGATATCATCTACAATGGAATATTATTCAGCTGTAAAAAGGAATGAAGTGCTAACACATGCTACAACATGGATAAACTTTGGAAACATTATGCTAAGTGAAAGAAGCAGTAAAAATGATCCCATTTATATGAAATGTCCAAAACAGGCCAATAGAGATAAAAAGTAGACTGGTAGTTACTTAGCCCTGGGGTGGAGGGAGGGAGACAGGTGGAGATGGGAGGTGGTAGCTAAAGTGTACAGGGTCCCTTTTTAGGGTGATGAAGATGTTCTAAAATTGCTCATGGTGATGGCTGCACAACTCTGTGAATATACTAAAAACCAACGAATTACACATTTTAAACGTGAGAAATAAATAGTATGTGAATTATATGTCAAGACTGTTGGGGGGGGGAAAGAGAAAAGAATCTGTCTATAAACAGGAAAATAATTAGACAAAACCTGGTATATTAAATTATGGAAAACTACATGGCTCGATCCAACAGATATAACTCTAAGACATGCTATTGGGGGGAATAGGAGTTGAAGAAAAACACACTATGACACTATGTTATAAGAAAATAGAAACACAAAACTATGTAATTTCATATGTATGTAGTATGCTAATATACAAATATCGCAGAAGGTGTATTTTTTTTAAAAAAAACAACAACTAGCCCGGCCGGGCGTGGCTCAGCGGTTGAGCATAGACCTAGGATCCAGATCGAGGTTCGATTCCCGGTCAGGGCACATGCCCGGGTTGCGGGCTCGATCCCCAATGACTCTCTCATCATTGGTGTTTCTATCTCTCCCTCTGCTGCCCTCTCTCTGAAATCAATAAAGATATATAAAAAAATTTTTTAAAAAACCCTAAAAAACTGGTTGTCTCTATGTACTTATTCCGGAACAGTTGTGAGGTGGAAGGGTGTGTCATTAAGAGAGACTTGTTTTAACTCAGACATAGACAACAGTATGGTGGCTAGCAGAGGTGCAGGGGAGGAAGAGTAGAGAAAAAGAAAAGGAACTGGAAAGAACTAAGCCAAACTGTCAGTAAAGATGACCTCTAGGGAAAAAGGTAAGATAGTGGGAATGAGATGATAAGAGGACATTTTTCCTTTTGACTCTCTATACAGTTCTTTACCTCAAGGAGCCTGTTGATTTACAATTTCAAAAACAATTTAAAAATCAGTGGCAATCATCCCACAGTAGTATGGTCAAAATTGGTGTGCAAAATATTGAGGACTAAATCTTCATTTCTATACTTCCTTTTCCTCTTTGGAAGTAACTGTAGCATATGAGAAACCCTTACTCAAAGTTTAATACTTTTACATATATGATTTCCATATATGATGCAGAGAAGCAGTTCAACAAGGGTAATTTTCCAGTTGGTTGTTCTGAAGTACACCAAACTTTAAAATTCAAGGCCTTTTACCTTTAATAGTTTGGAGTGTGCAACATTAAGCACATTTATGACAGCCTTACAACTTTGCCCTTTAATCTGTTCAATGATATAATTGAATTTGGCTGACATGCGTTTCCAGTGTTCCAGTTCAGTGAGTGGGCCTGAGTCATCAGCTTCTTTCCTCATCTGCTCACTCTCAATAAGTACCTGCAATCAAAAAATTCACAGAATATAGAAATGTTACTTTCTTGTAAAAGCTCATTACTTTCATCTTTTCAAAGGAAGCAAAAAGTATGAATGACATTCAACACTGAGGAATGTTTAAAACTGTTAGCAAACTAAGAATAGATGGGAAGTTCTTTAACATGATAAACAGTACCTAGCTACCAAAAATCTATAGCAAACAGACTTAAAGGTGAAATTTTAGAAAATATCACTTTAAAACCAAGGACAAGACAACTTTGCCACTATCATCACCCACCTCCATTCAACCTGGTAATGGAGATTCCAAAAGAAGATAAGTAAACAAAAGAATTCCAATAATAATTGGAAATGAAAAAACGAAGATGGAATAACTACAGCTAATACGGTTGACCACATTCTAAAAATTCAAGAATATCTAAAGACAAACTTTTATAGTTAATAAAAGTGAGGTTGCTAGATGTATACATAAATATCGGTAGCATTTCAGTAGCATTTCTTTATAAACCATATAACATTCTAAAAATGTAAATATAAAAATATAGCATTTGCTATAACAAATAATAACAATGATAAGATACTGAGAGATTAACAAAAGATGGGTAAGATATTTTTGGGGAAAATTAGAAAACTTACTTCCAGCACACAAAAGACCTAAATAAATGGAGAGATATACCATGTTCATGGATGGAAAAATTCAATAATATAAAGATGGCACTTTTCTCTAAATTAATATATACATTCAATGAACTTTCAACCAAAATCTCAAAAGGGTCTTTGATGATACTTACAAACTAATTTGAAAGAACAATTAACCAGAAATAATCAGTGCAATTTTGAAGGAAAATACAGAAAGGGACTTGCCATACCAAATGTTGGTTTAGTAAAAAGCTACAGAAATAAAAGCAGCATGATATTAAGTACAAAAACAAATAAGTAAACCAGTGGAATAAAAAAGGGGTCCCAGCCCTGGCTGGTATGGCTCAGTGGCTAGAGCACTGGCCCATGCTCCAAAGGATCTCTGGTTCAATCCCCGGCCCGGGTGAGGGCAGGTGTGGGGGGCAACCAATCAATGTGTCTCTCTCAAATCAATGTTTCTCTCTCTCTCTTTCTCTACCCTCTCCCTCTCTCTCCCCCCTCCTTCCACTCTCTCCAAAAAACAATGGAAAAAAAACATCCGAGGATGAGGACTTAAATTAAAATTTACTTGTACCAACATGAATGAAAGAGAATTCCTTATTGGTATTATAGCATTTATGTAAAGATTTTAAACACAAATACACAGTATATGTATAATTTATTTCTATCTATAATATAAAGCTTATAAATTTGTAAATGCAATAAAAGTGTAAACCTTTTGAGAAACGGTTGGAATCAATAACATCAGGATACTGGTTATACAAAGGGAGAGAGAAGAAAGGGTAAGACTTTAGTGAAAATAAAGATCTGAAGCAAATATGGAAAACAGAATCTGTTTAATGTCAGCTACAGAGGTGTTTTTAATGTTTATAACTTTTTTTTATATTTATTTTTGTTTAAAGTATTAATGTTTATAACTTTTCATAACTTAAACTATGATGGAATTTTTAAGGCTACATGAGATAAAATACATAGTTGACTTTTATAACCTATGAAAGTTCTATTTTGAATCCATAAAATCTTTCAATTTTAACCATGGTTTATGGAACTCTTCCTAATTACAAGCTTCTCTACCTCCTCAAATAGAGGATACTAGATATAATTTAAGCTTTTTTAAATGGCTGAACATCTATATAATTTGAACAGCTGAATTAAAGAATGAAAATGGACCTTAAAATTAACTTTTAAATTTTAAATAAAATGACCCTTTTGATGTTTAATTCCTGTTACATTATTCATAGATGATAATCCAGCTAGGAATTCAGCACATTCTATTTCCATCTCTTGCCCTATAACCATCACTCTCTCTGGTCTTACTTCTGCCCTCTAGGACTATTTGGTACAAGTTTAATCTCACATTAAATTCCATCAAACAGTTGAAAATACCCTGTCACTCCTACACCCCCTTTTTTCCCAAGCCCAACGTCTCCACGTACGTTCCTTAAATAACACTGTTCATATCCTTGGCCTATTTTTCTCTGAATTGCCCATTTATTAATGACTTATAGGTCTTTATATATTATGGATACTAATTCCTTGTTAGACATGCTGATAATATTTCCTCCCAGAAAGTCATTTAACTTTGTTTATGGTGGTTTTTGCCATATGGATGTTAATAATTTTTTTTTAATGTAGCCAAATCTATCACTTTTTTCTTTAATGGCTTCTGGGTTTTGTATCTTGTTTAAGAAGATATTACTACACTGAAACTCTCCTGGGACCAATCTGGATTTACAACTAAAACGTAGAAAAACCATTCTGAAAACCAACTGAAGACTAGCTGGAAAGCACCCTCATAACCAAGGAGGAAAAGTGGAGACCGCATAGAGACTGGTTGGAAGTGCGGACGTGACAGGGCTGGCTGGACTCCCAAAGGCAGCATCTGAAGGTCCGGAGGGATAGCTCAGCTGTGGGGGGTTCCACTGAGGACTCTGGGGCCTAAACCCCAGGCTGGGCTTCCCAGCCAAGAGCACAAGAACTGAGAAAGGTGCCCACATAACATCTGACTGTGAAAATCAGTTGGGTTTCTGTCTGCCAGGGAGAGGCAGCTAGAACCGCAGGCACCCTCTTAAAGAGCCAATACACAATGTTTCATGTGCAGCCACTCACCTTGGGCTCCAGCAAAGGGAGGGCAGAGTGGACTGGAGCTGTGTGAAGAGAGTCTGCCGTTATGGGCTCTGGAGAGTGAGATCGGGGACACCCATCTGGATTCCTGTGCTGAGTCATTCCCCTAGACTGTGAAGGACATCTTTCTTGGGCGGCAAATTTTTGGCTTTTGCCTGAGGGCGGAAGCAATTGCCCCACCCTGCTGGAAAGCCTCTCCCCCTGCCCAGAGATGTTTCTAAAACCTGGGGCTTATTAAGAGAACCAGATTAATCAGTCTGCAGGCAGAGGCAGACCTCAGGGTGCTTTGAGTCTTTTGAGATCAGGGTGCTTTTGAGATCAGGGTGCGTGATCTGCTTCGGGACCCAGGCCTTAGAAAAGAAGACTTGGTGTGCATCTCAGTCCTGTCCAAATGCACCCAGCCCCAACAGAGGGGACCTCAAGCCGTGGGTTGTTGATAGCTCCAAACAGGTTACTCAAGGCCAGTCACAAACTGCATTTGGCAGTGGCCAGTACCAAAGACCCTCCAAAAAGACTGAGAGTCCTAGCAGATCTACCTAACACTTAAAAACAAACCCAAGTAGGCAGCCAAAATGGGGAGACATAAAAACAAGCCCCAAATGAAAGAACAAGAGAATTCTGCAGAAGAAGAGCTAGTTGAAATGGAGATAAGCAATCTATCAGATATAGAATTCAGAATACTGATTGTAAGGATGCTCAACAGCATGAAAAAAGATATGGAAACTATGAAAAATGACCAGTCAGAAATGAAGAAAGACATAGCAGAAATAGAGAATACACTGGAAGTAATAAACAGCAGATTAGAGAAAGCTGAGGATCAGATCAGCAAATTAGAAGACAGGGTAGAAAAAAATCACTCAATCAGAGACCTGAAAACAAAAAAACAAAAAACAGGAGGACAGTCTAAAAGAACTGTGGGACAGCATGAAACGTAACAATATTCGCATCATAGGAATGCCAGAGGAGGTCAAAAGTAAGCAGGGGTTAGAGAACCTATTTGATGAAATGGCAGAAAACATCCCTAACCTGGTGAAGGAAAAAGTCACACAAGTTTAGGAGGCACAGAGAGTTCCAAGCAAGAAGAATCCAAAGAGGCCCATACCCAGACACATCATAATTAAAATGCCAAGAATTCAAGAAAGAGAGGGAATCTTAAAAGAAGCTGGAGAAAATCAGTAATGTTTATTAGTTGGCAACTCTCAGAATGTTGACATATACCCCATTCCTAACACTGCTTTTGTTAGTGCCAGAGAAAATTTACATGTCCAGAGTAGTACTGGTATGAATGAGCCTAGTTTGGAGCTCTTTGTCAACACAGACAATTCCATTGATCAACCAAGAGGTATTTATTTAGTGCCTAACACTGTAGCTACAATCTCTTCATTGTGTTCTTTTCCTCTTTCTCTTCTGAAGAGCAGAAACAATATGTAAAGTATTAGAGATAAATGTAGGCTACTCCTGATTCTTCATTATTTCATTCTCAATCCATATTGTTATAGTTTCTTCCTTAATGTGAGAATTATCCTAAAATTTGTTTTAAGTGGTTCATCAAGAATAATAAATTTTGCACTGGAGTGAAGAATAGGCTGAGTTTCATAACAGAATCTGGAAGACTCCTCTTCCCTTTGCTTTTAGGGATAAACTGCAGTGACTAGAACACAGGTGTCACTGCAACTCATACCTGATGAAATTACCTGAGTTAGCTCACCTGTTCAATCTGTTTGTACCATATCATCAGCACGTCCTCTAGCTGACGAACAGTTTCTGAATTGCTAGCTGCGGCTGTCACTTCTTCAAAGGTATGCAGTTTGGAAAAATCAAAGTTGTCTATCTTCTTTAACTTAACTGTTCCCTCAATACTTATTCTAGCACCTAAAAGGAAAAAAATATTGAGGTGTTTTATGTCAATGTGTTAAATATCACTGTGTGGTTTCAGGCTGTAATAACTAAAATGTTAGAGATCTAATACTTTATAGAAACATAATATAATTATAATTGATCATTAGACTGTGACCTGATGGTTTGTTAATAAAATTGTACTTTTATAATACGAAATAATATATGTTTATAATAAGGTATATATTTTTAAATATGGTGAAATTTTTCACAAATAATATAGCAAGAGAATCCTCCTGCTACTATGGAAAACAAAAAATGAAAACTTATCTTACTTCTGCAAAGATCCCCGAAAAGAGATGTCCTAATGACTTGATACTTTACCTCTAGGTCTGATAATTACTTTAACATCTCCTTTTGAAATGGAAATTTTTTTCCCTAATGCTTATTTTTAATAACATATCTTATAGTTAATTTTCTCATTTTAGTATTTTATTAAACATGAAACTTTATACTTACCATCTAAAAATGAAAGGTATCTGTTGATAGTTTCAGTGAAAATGTGTTTTTCCGATTCTCCCTGCTTGGACTGGTTTAAAGCACCCCAATTATTTGTTGCAAGAATAGCTGGTAGAAATATCTTTGCCAGCATATTCCTAATCCCAACTAGGAGTCCGGCGGAGGCATCCAGAACAGTGAATAACACTTCCTGAAAGGCAGTGTTCAAATGGTCTTTTATATGCTCATCCCATTAAGGAACTGAAAATCACAACATTACAGTAAGCATAGACAACACATTTTATAAACTATTGGGAAAACTTAACTGGTCATGAATATTAGAGTTCTAAAATCAATAAATTCCTATTCTGCCCCCATTTTAACCATTTACATGCTTGTTCATCAAGTAAACACTTTCCCTGGTGCTTTAATTTTCACAGAAGGAAGGAGATACGGCCTGGAGCCTATGTAGTGAGAGGGAAATGAAACTGGGCCTCCTGCATAAAGAAAGTTCTCAGTTGAAAGTTGCCCGGTCTCTGAAAAGGGGATCAGAAATACTGTGTCAGTCCAGGGAAAGCGCAATGAAATTAGCCTTGTGCCCAGAATTTTGCATGAAAAAAACATTGGTCAAATAAAGGGTACAAACTCTGTTTTGAGTAAGTTTTGGGGATCTACCGTGCAGCGTGGTGATTATAGCTAGCAATACCATATTATATACTTGAAAGCTGCTAACAGAGTAGATTTTAAATATCATCACCAAGAAAGAAAGAGTAATCACGTGAGGTGTTGGAGGTGTTGGTAATGCTACAGTGGTGATCATTTCTCAATATAAAGTGCATTAAATCAACTCATTGTACACCTTCAACTTACACAACCTTATATGTCAATTTTATCTCAATAAAGCTGGAAAAATGTTTATCTATCTGAAAACAAAATGTAAACATACCTCATGAATATTTTTAACATTTATAGCAATGTTACTGTGACAGCGAACAAAAAATACACACAGTCCTTTCAGTTTCTCCGGGGCCGCATTGTCTACATACAGTCTCATCATTTTTGACCCTTTAGTTACTCCAGCAATAATTCGACCACATTCTGAAAACAGAAGTCAAGAATTTAGTACATGATCACATAACTGATAAAATGTGATAAATTACTCTGCATCTTACACTGTCACTTCTTGCTTTACTTTATTGTAAGAAGTTTTTGATATGGTTGTGGAATAAATTGTTTTTTGTCTACAAAAAGATGACAATATTGGAATCCTTAAATTGGGGCCTCCTCTGGTTCCTTTCCCTGAGCTCTGCACATCTGTTCCTTTTGGCCAGGCCTCAGGCAGGGCTTCCCCACAAACTGGTCTCCTATCCTACCCCCATGTTTTGCCTACCTAATTCCAATTTATCTTTCAGACCTTGGCTGAAAGGCCATGTCTCTAGGAAGCCTCACTGACTCCCCTGAGAAGATCCAGTCGCCTATTAAATATACTCATAGCACCCTATTTATATTTAAGTCTTCCTTGAACTAATTCCAATGAAAACTAATCATTTAATTAAAAATCTTTCTTTAATTTAAAGAACTATTGTTTTAAGTTTATTTTTTATTGTTGACATTATTAAAGATATCTCCTATTTTCCCTCTACTTCCCCCCTCCACCCAGCCCCTTCCCCACCCCAGGCCTTCACCACACTATTGTCTGCGTCCATGGGCTGTGCATATAAATTCTTTCGTTAATCTCTTCCCATACCCCCCTCCCCTCCCTTCGGAGATCTATCAGTCTGTTCCATGCATCCATGTTTCTATACCTGTTTTGTTCGTCGGTTTATTTTGTTCATTAGATTCCACATATAAGTGAGATCATGTGATATTTGTCTTTCTCTGACTGGCTTATAAAAAACTATTAACAATATAATTGTTAGATGTCTGGTTGTAATATTAATATGCAAAAATCAATAGTTTTTCTATTTACAACAATAGCCAATTTAAAATATAATAAATAAAAATTTTAATTCCCCATCACAAAACCACAGAAATGTTTTGTATGCCCTGCCTGCCTTCCTTTGGGTTTGGGAGATTCCTCCCATTCTGTGATTCTGGAGACACCAGTCTCAGAGTGCTGCAGTGGTGGGCACCTGAAAACTAGGCTAATTAGACACTCTGCAAGAATGAAAATCTTGAATAGAGACACACAAAGATAGAAGGGGATTTGAGAGATGTCAACCTAGTGATGAATCCTAAAATAACTGCCCTAAAATCCATGGAAATGCTCAATTCCTGCCCTTTCCAAGGCCTGGTGGCTCAACTAATTCTAAAATTTGTGAACTAACCAAACATTTTTTTTCCTACATAAGCCAGAGTCTATTTCTGTTCCTTGCAGCCAAAGAACCCTGGTACAATGTAAGAGCTTAAATGCTCATTCAAGATTGGCAAGAGGCTCTACCCCAAATATCCTCCCTCCTCTTTTCCTTTGATAACCTGACTTTGTCCCATTAAGCAATGTGTACATTCCCTGGAAAACAGCTGCTTTCCCAGCCTCCCTAGACCCTAGGTAGCCATGTGACACAGTTCTGGCCAGTAAGACAACTTCAGCTTTCCTGATAAAGGGGAGAGGTGTGTGTGATTAGCGAGGCCCTTTACCACAAGTGCCTTGAACCTGGATGTGATGCCTAGAGCTTTAAGGGGCAAACCTAAACACAAAACCAACATGTTAAGAATGACAGGATAAAAGGAATCTGTTTTCAGATGGCACTACTCAGCATCTGAACCACTGCTAGGTACTGCCTATCTTGTTATGAGAAAAAAACAGACCCCCTATTTGTTTAAGACACTGTTAGGATTTCTCTGACTTACAGTTGAACATATTCCTGGCTGGCAGATCCATAATAGGGGAATGGTTTCTAAAAATCACAATGCAACTGTACTATGGAATACTGTACATTTTTTAAACATAGACAATGTTGAGTCCAAAAAGGCATGTTGAGAATAAAATATATAATCACACTTTTAAATGATAAGCATTTATATGTTAGTATGTGCATATAAGAAAGACAGGTAGAGAAATATTTACCAAACTGATAAATGTATTACTTTCAAGATAGCAAAAATAGTAATTAAACATAGATCTATCCTTTCTTCTGACAATTTCCCTCCTAAGAATTCTTCCCAAAAAGTCTTCCTAATCCACACAGAATTAGCTTCAATGGTTTTCATTGAGACATTGTTTAAAGGAACAAAAAGTTATAAACAACCTAAATTCTATTAATAGGAGATAAGTTTTGAAAATAATAGCTACATTAGCCTCAGAGAGAGAGAAAAGGAGAGTGTGTGTGTCCATCAGCGAGTCAACAAGGCTTATTTCAAGTAAGTAAGAATGTGGGTGATTTTTATTTTTATTCTAATGGTAGATATTTTCTTATCTTTCTATAATTTTCAGCTATTGTTTTAATTTTTAATGAGTTATGAAAATATGGACCACACAATAATGCCCCAGAATAGGAACTGTGAGGGACAGAAAATCCACAGAGCAGACCTAGTCACTACGTAAGACTTTATTTTGTTGGGGAAGAAAGACATATATATTTAACAATTAGATGAAATTAGAAGAACATAATCAGGTGCTGTGTTTTACAGTGCAGACTTTAAATGAGACAGGAGTCTGGAGAACAGGGATGGGTGTGGTCTGCAACATTCTGGAAGGCTCTGTAGAAGAGAGTGCATCAGGTCATCTGGAGCACGGGCAGGACTTGGCTAGGTGGAAAGAAGGAAGGCATTCTGAGACTCAGGAGGGTGGAGAAAAGCACACAGAAATGACTCTGGTATGAAGAGAAAACATTGAAGGGACTGGCTTACAAGGAGCAGAAGACTCATGTCTGGAAGAACAGGAAATCAGACCAAACAGGTACTGTGGGTCCAGGTTACTGTGGGCGTTAGCAGATAAATGAGGGGTTGGACCCAATCCCATAACTAGAAGCACAAGAAAAGATTTACTTGGCAGGAATAAGTAGTGTGAACTTCAGAGGGGGAATCTGGTAACAGAGATACTGGTTTTCAATCTGGAATACTAGGGCAGGCATGAAGCATGGGTCTGGCTGCAAGGCAGCAGGGGAGCAAAGCAAGAAAGGACCAATGGGAGGGACACACTGAAGGTAAAATCCAGTGTTTAGAGAGTAAGGAGTCTAAGACCTAAGGGATGGCTCTTGCACCTAGTTATTAAGACAAAGGTTTAACAACTTGGTAAACTGTTAATTATTTTAGGAATAATGTGAACAGTAGGGGAAGCCAGATATTCCAACTGGTAGCTGCAGCAGACAGATGTGACCAAGGACCACAGGGGGCGGCTGCTGAGCTCTCTGGTGGTTTTGTAACTATTGCCTATCATCTGAAAACGTGTATAAAATGGCTCCACCTGTTTCAGGGAAAATCCAATTAAATTCTAGTGAAAATTTGTATTCCCCAGAGAGGTCAATGATTTCTATAAGAATGTTTTCTCCTTAAATCATTATAGTAATACCTGAAATATATATTTGGGTTGAAAATGTATTTTTTTAAAGATGTTAGCTTCTGATAAATTTTCTTTATAAATATAAGATTTCCCATGTATAAGAGATGCACTTTTAACATTTATTAACTACTAGCCAGCACATTACCCTGGGAAAACATTCTTACCAACACCAGGAGCATCTCCTTCCTGGTACAAGAATTTCAATGTCTTACAACCATCTTTCATAAAAAAATAAGGAAGTGGATCCAGCTGTTAAATAAAAGAAAAAAAGATGATTAATAAAATGACTAGGGGACTACAATAAAATAAACCAAGTCCTGTGCTAGGCATTTTACATACTTTAATCTTCATCATTTTATAGAATTAAAAAAATGAGGCTCAAACAGTTTATTCAAGATACACAGTGACAGGCATAGCACAGGCAGGGTTAGAATCTGAACTAACTTAACTCCAAAATTACTGTGGAATATAGTGTGAGTTCTATTTGTGAACCTACATTAATAAGCTACATATATAAGGGGGTAGCCACTTACCTGATCCTCCTTCTAGAATCTTATAGAAGTAAATTGGTGAGTCCACCTGGAGGTAAATATAAGTATTGTTAAGGGAAACTATTCTTAAAAGCTGGCTCGGAGACCTTGTAGGATGAGGCCTGCGGCTTTCAGCTGTGGGAGCAGCCGCTAAGACAGCCACCACAGCCGTGCTCCCCCACCCCTGACCTGGATTAGGCCCAGCAGCTCCATGGCCACCACTGCCTCCCAGGGAGGGGTGGGGGGTAAAAAAAGAAAGAGAGAAAAGAAAAGAAAGCTGGCTTGGGGAACAGGAAATTTGCCCAATTGTTTTGTTTGACCAATTATTTGAGTAATTATGTTTTTAGCAACTGTAATTTGACCCATATTGTAGCCAAATTAATATAAAAACAAATTATTATAATGAGAGTCTTCCATATTTATGAGTGTGAAGTTCTTATTTAATTATAAGTCAGTGTAATATTTTAGTAAGTAGAAAACTAAATGTCATGTAAAAACACCTCAGACATCATTTGGGAAATACAGTTACTAAACCCGCTTCACCAAGTCCCACTGATTTTATACATTAAGTGTCCCTCTTGGGCAGTGGGTTTCTCTTCACTTACTGACCACGTGTGGGAAGTATCCCAGGTCTGGCAAAGCCTTTCCCCCTAGGACAATGGTTCTCAAACTTGAGTGTGCATCAGAGAAGTACCTAGGAAGCTTTTACAAAATAAAGAATGCTGGTCCTGAGGATCTGCATTTCCAAAAGGTTCCATGGGATGCTGATGCTGCCGGTGCTGGGACCGTGTTTGGGAACCAACACCTAGGAGATGAAACAAAGCCACAATGATGTGCAAGATTCTAGCCCTTAATTTCCTACTCTTCCATCTCACACATAAACTTGACTCTCTTGACAATTATTTCAGGCTGTAACCTGAAAGATACAAAAGCTGTCAGCAGGGCTATTCCTGCCCAGTTCCATAAATTCTTTCTTAGTGTCCGACTTTTATGTACTGTCACCTTTGAAAGCATACAAATTCTCAAAAGTAGAGCACTTGACTGTGATAAAAAGAGATCACAATATTAAATACAATGAATTTTTTAGACTCATTGTATTCCTGAGACCAGCAGAGTGACGGTGGTGGCACTGTGGATTAAAAATTCACTTATAATATGTAACATTTTACAAACAGTTCATCTGAGCAACACCACAACCTTGCGCTAGGTAGGGAGGCATTATGATGCCCTTGCAGGAGAGAAAACAGGAAATAAAAAGAATGTGACAACAGCCCAGCGCCTCCATGTCTGTGCTCTTTCCACAGAACCATATCGCTGCCACCTTGACTTTGGAAAACCCTGTCACGTAAGTCGGAAGGCAACATCTGTGACTACCTGAAACGGTGCTGAACAAAGGGAACAGTAGAAGCGGAAGTACCAGAAGCATGAATGCTACGGGGTTAGAATCTCTGTACTGGTGAAGGTCCCAGCAAGAGAGAGTCCCAAAAGAGAAAGTTTCCAAGAAACTTTATAATAAAGAGGCTACTTCTAGAGGCCAGAGCAGAGTCAAGGGAAACTGTGGCACTAGCAACACTATAACAGGACTAGCAAGGGGGGAAAACCAGTACCACTCCAAGGCCTGAAAGGGAGGGCGTGGGGAAAATGGTGCAGCTGAAAGCAGATTGAGAACTGGAGCTGTGGGAGAGGAACTGCACAGGAGGAGCTGTAGTTATGGGAGGACACGACCACGGCCAGAAACAAGGCCAAGTGGGGAGGGTCAGACTTCTCTCCCCTTTTGCCCTCCACTCTCCTGCTGGTGTCCCCCAGTGGCTGAGCCACCTAGAAGCCACAAAGCAAAGGAGCCCAGGCGATGGATTCCAGAGAATTCAGCCTTCCAGGCCATAGAGAAGGGTGGAGCAAAGTGGAGAATGGATCTGAAGGCAAACAAAGTAACTATACACCCTCTGTCATCTACTGCTTTGTGCTGCCTTTAATAGGCTGCTTTCGCACCAGGCTTCACATGCACGGAAAACTTTTCCATATAGTCTTCTAAACCACCACACCACCCCTTGTTCCTTGTTCCATCTTCTTACTCACCTATCCACCAATCTTGATGCAAATTTGCTCTATGTCCTTGCCTTGTCCTTTTGACGAAATAAGCACTCTAATCTCTCCCAGATTTTGACATTGGCTTTCTCCTAGCTATACTATCTTCCCTCCACTGTGGCTTTGCAATTCACAAACATACACTTAAGAAAACACCTTTCCTGGCTTGATTCTTCCCTTAAGACCTAGATGTCCCATTCCTTGCAGCCTAAGCAATGTCTGGCCTGGTCTGTGATCCCCTTAATGGAAGAACCTGACTGCACAGACCCAAAGTCCAAGACATATCCCAGGAATGACAAGAGGAAGGGTTTGGCACTCCTTCCTGGCTAGCATACTAGCCAGTGAGAAAGACTCCCTCAAAGCACAGAAGGCCAGGCCAGAAAGCCAGGTGACAAATATTGAAAGGTAAGATTACAAGCACTGTAGGCACTCATCTCCCTGACTTAGTCCTAACAGCTGTCCACCCCTGAAGCCAATGGCCAGGCCCAAAGACTATGCCTAAACCCTTTGCAGAGCTGCTGGGATTCCAACTGAGAGGTTAGCCAAAATTTGTGGCCTAGTCATTTTTAGGTGAAACAAGTTTCATCACCCATCTGGTTTCCTCCCTTACCAAGTGCAGGAATGGTCCTTGGGACAGGCGTGAAGCCTGGGTCTACTGAGAAACATGTTTTTAGAAATTGGCCTTTCCTTCATCTGACTCATCTGCTCAGAGATGTGTATAGGGTTGTTTTACACCACTTTCTCTGACTTTAAGAATGTGCAGACTTATAGCCAGAATTGCCAGAGGAGCCTAAATAGTCAGTAGGGAAGGGAGGCCAGGAAGTATTAAAAGAAGCAAAAATTAAAAATTAAAAAAAAATACAAACAAACAAAAACAACTTGAGAATAACAAAGAGAATCCTCTTGCCATATGAATGGAATCATACATCCACAGCCAAAGCAGGGTGCAAAATTTGTGGGGTCCAGTGCAAAATATAAATGCCAGGACTGCTTGTTTAAAAAATTAAGAATTTCATGCCCAGCTGGGCATGGCTCAGCAGTTGAGCATTGACCTAGGATCCAGGAGATCGTGGTTTGATTCCTGGTCAGGGCACACGCCCAGGTTGCAGGCTCCATTCCCAGCAGAGGTCGTGCAGGGGCAGCCCATCAATGACTCTCTCATCATTGATGTTTCTCTCCCTCTCTCTCTCTGAAATCAATAAAGATTTTTTTTTTTTAATTAAGAATTTCAAGATGACGAGGGCAGATCATTAAACCAAGTGCAGGGCCCTTCAGCACAGGGCCCAGCCTGCGTGCCCACGAAGCTATCCTTGACCACACCTGTACTTTCCCACAGGGAACTTTGGTGACCTGAGAAACCATACCCTACTTCCAGTTGTTGGCTGTGGCGCCTCTTATTTTATGTACACATCTCCATGCATCTTTCTAGCCTTTGCCATTAAAACAGCTCAAATGTATTGATCTTTCTGCATCCATCACATTTCCCATCTCACATAACACAAATAAGGGAGCTGGAAAATAAGTAATTCCATTCCTACTGTCAGGGAACTGCCAGATATAAAGGTTTATAAGGTTCCTGGAAGAAATAAAGGGCAGAAAAGTTTCCAGAACTTGACAACAGACTGCATCAAGCCAGGGAGAGGCTCTTTTAGGAACCACTCCACAGAACTGTGGCTCCCAGAGCAAGCTAATGCCCAAACTTTTGCCCAAGTTTACCGGTCCTTGTGAAAGCAGGGTGGACGGACCCTGATGACGACAGCCTCGCCATCCACCCACCTCTCTCGGCAGTGCATTCAGCGAGACAACCGGCTCACCACCACCAGCATCTCTCTGCTCACCGGTCTTGCTGGGGCTCCAGCCCACTCCGCTCCAAACTAGTCCATAAAACACTCAAGCAGCTTTTTCCTAGTGGCAGTTACTTTAATTATTAGTAGTAGTTCTGTTGAAAAAATCAATTCAGAGCCAGAGCTACCAGGAAGGAATCTATGATACCGCTTCTGAGAGCCGCTAAGGCCAAGTCACAGTTTAGCAGACATTCCTACATATTACTGTAACAACGGTGGCCATATAAAGTCATCATCCAAAACCGGGACCCTTTCAGGGGTGGAAGGGGGGACGGTTAATAATGATGCTAGGAAAGCAGGCATAATCCTGGGCCGTCTCTGGCACTCCGCGACGCCTGGCTGTTCCCCACTGCACTCGAGCAAGACCCCACTGCACTCGAGCAAGAGTCGGGGCTCCCTAGCTCACACTCATGCACTTGGGTTTTCTATCCAAATGACCTGCATTCTTTTAAAATGTTACTCTACCTATGCTTGACTCTCCCCGCAACTTCTAAATTCATGCCGAGTTAGAATTTTAGCCAGATTCTACCTGCTAACTCCCCTCTTCCTCCTTCTTGGCAGCAGACCTCACTAGAAATATCCGTCGGCTGGCTTTGATTCTACAAAACGAAGCTTCTCTCGTCAGCGATATTCCAACCGTCTCTTTCTAAACGTTCTGTCGTTCACGACAGTGACTCCAGTTTCCTGAATCAGTCGCTTATCAAAGAGCGATTGGGAAAAAAAAAAAAAAAGGCAGTAAGACAAACTTACAGACGGGCAATCCAGAATTAATTCTTCGACAGCCACTACGTCCAGGCCAAGGTTTTCTGACAGAATTTCAAATATATATTTGTATGAAGGCTCGATTTTCATTTTTCGGTTTTCCCTTGCATCTCTAAATCTTGCCTAAGGATAAAAAAAATAAAAAACACGTAAAAATTGTCATTATAAAGAAAAACTGACAAAATATTTCATTTTAAATAAAAGCGACAGTTAAGAAAACTCGTATTATAAGCGACACCTGTCTCTCTTTCAGCGTTTCCTGTAGGTTGGGGATGCCGCTCATGCTGCGGAGAAACTTGGATGACCTGCGGGTGTGCGCGAGCGCCTCGGACAGCATCGACTGCACCGTGCGGGGCACAGGCCTGGGCAGAAGTCTCCCCGGCTGCGGCTCGTCATCCTCTGAAAAAATTATTCTTTCACTAGAAGGGATGAGATTCAGGATATCACTTGCAGTAGGACTAGGGATCTTTCCAGGAAGAGACTTGGCGTCTTGTCCAGAGACTGCCTCTCCCGCGGAGGTGGCCTCTCCCGCAGAGGTGGCCTCTCCCGCAGAGGTGGCCTCTCCCGCAGACACGGCCTCTCCCGCAGAGGTGGCCTCTCCCACAGACACGGCCTCTCCCGCAGAGGTGGCCTCTCCAGGGGCCTCTTCTGACAGAGCCTCTTCGGTCCCGCCCTCTTCGCCGGAAGGAGGAGGAGCCTCTTCTTCCGGAGGGGGCGGGGCCTGGCCACTGGGATCCGCTTCCGGATCCGGGGGAACACTGTCTTCCGAGCCGGGAGGAGCCTCTTCTCCCGCAGCGGGGGCGCCGTCTTGCTCCGAGCTCATGTTAACCCGCCTTTCCTCCTGCAGGACACCTCACGCTTCGAAACCTAGATTATAAATTATAAAATGTTTTCTTTTAAAACCGTACAATAAACTCAGTGTTATGTGTCCATTTATCCCTCCCCTTGAAGCTAGTCGACTGGCAAAAATCACCTGTTTCTCCCTTACCATGTTATCTGGAGAAGCTAACTTCACAGGACTAGAGCGATGGCTTCATTTTATTTTTAAATTACAGTTTACATTTGATATTATTTGGTATTAGTTTCAGGTGTACAGAAAGATGATTTTTCTAAGAGGGCAGCACGCACTCGCACACACACACACACATTCCCTCACATTCACTCACTCACACACACACACACATTCGCACACACACTCACACACACTCACACACACATTCCCTCACATTCACTCACTCACACACACACACACACATTCCCTCACATTCACTCACACACTCACACACACACACATTCCCTCACATTCACTCACACACTCACACACACACACATTCCCTCACATTCACTCACTCACACACACACACACACATTCCCTCACATTCACTCACACACTCACACACACACACATTCCCTCACATTCACTCACTCACACACACACACACACACATTCCCTCACATTCACTCACACACACACACATTCCCTCACATTCACTCACACACACACACACTCACACATTCCCTCACATTCACTCACACACACACACACTCACACACACATTCCCTCACACCCACTCACACACACAAACACACACACTCGCACACACTCACACACATTCCCTCACATTCACTCACTCACACACACACACACACATTCCCTCACATTCACTCACTCACACACACACACACACACACACACACATTCCCTCACATTCACTCACACACACACACATTCCCTCACATTCACTCACACACACACACACATTCCCTCACACTCACACACACACACACATTCGCACACACACTCACACACACACACATTCCCTCACATTCACTCACACACACACACTCACACATTCCCTCACATTCACTCACACTCACAAACACACTCACACACACACTCGCACACACTCACACACACACTCACATACACTCACTAGGGGCTTTTCAAACTGTAAGCGCCCCTCCTGACTCTGACCCCAGGGGCGGGCCTGCTGCTCCCGCCCGCCCGTCCCTGTCACAGTAACCACTGCAACCGATGGGCAGGCACCTGTCCTCGGGGCTGGAAAAGACTGGGAGTGGCTGTATTCGAGGCTGGTGATCGCCACAGAGCTGCTGATTTGTCCAAGAAACCAAGCAAACCACGGGGCGCAATGAAATGTTCCTTAGGTGGAAGAACACTGTGACACAATGCAATCCGCCAACCAGACACTCAACGACCCGCCCATCTCGTCTTTATGAGCATAACCAAGAGCCCGGCGAAAGCAAAAAACATTCTCTAAGCAGCCAAAATAAATACCCCAAACACACAAAGTCCATGCTAATATGGGACTGTGACTCTAGATTGAACCAACGGTATCATCTACAGTGTAAATGCAACCTGCTCGCTCAGAAGAGCTCCGGTTACAAAGGAGTGTGGAAGTTACCGTGAGCACGTGACCTGGAAAATTAGGAGACGCCAGTGGGATGGGACAAAGTGACAGTTACCAAAGAAATCATCGAGTAGGTATGACAATAATAATGAAGCCTCAGTCAAAGTAAACAAGTTTCGGGGATGTGGCTAAGATCCAGAAACCGTAGGATAACGGTAAATACTTGAAGAACAAAACAATAAATTTCAAAGCAGATAGTTCAAAAGAAGACAGAGAAAGAGGCTTTCTAGTGAGAAATTTTGAGGCCACTGATGCAGACTGGGCCTCAGTGACACGGTACTTCTTCCGGGGGGACACCAGCAGCCTGTAACCTGCACACCACAGCTGCCCTCTCCAGGTTTTTCATAAAACTCGGAAACAGCTAAATTGTTTTCTCCGATATCCAAAACTGGCCTATTCAAGAACAGAAATGCCCAAACTGACCTATCTTTGAGTGCCAGCTACAGCTCACCAGTGTATCCACCTACTGCCAGGAAGCACAAACAAGGATCATTGTTCCCGAACCGTCTGCGGGCATTTTTCTCATCCCTCTCTCCTCTTTCTTTAAAAAATCCTGGTTTTTACATTGTTCCTTGGCTACAGTCTAGGGTCGATCTTCTTTACATGTCAGTAAATTTGCTTGGAAAATAACTAAACATCTCTGAGTTATTATTGGACACAACAACAATCTGCAATACCCAGGAGTTCTGTGTGCATTACGTTCTTACACTTGAAATTGGTCTAGAGGAGTTGGTCATGCTATCGATAATAAACCATGAACCAGTACAATGATACATATTAGGGAAGTCATGCCAACTGCCTGTCACTCTGCTCAAATTTATGCTTTTGATTTCTGCAAAACAATTCACTTTACTTAGTAAGAAAATCATGACTTCTCTCAAAAGATAATGATAGCCATGATTGTCTGGTTTCGGAAACCAGCAGAATTCAATTTCAGTATAATGGTAAAACACACGTGCTGATTGACTGGAGAGCTTATCTACAGGCAACCAATATTCTTCTAGAGCCACACAGTTATTTATGCTACTATACAGCCACCTTTATTTAAGCGATTAAGGGAGGGTTAAAATTAAATAATGATGTTTTGTTGAAGAAATTAAGGAAATATACAATAAATCTTAATGAATTTTTCATCTAAAAATGGTTACTGTGTTTTAAGTGTTGGCACAGATTAAAATTTCAGAACACAATTCATTCCCTGAGGATTCCAGATAATTGAGATTCATGGCACATAATTTCAGAACTAGAAAAAATATCTTAGCCTTGGCCGGTTTGGGTCAGGGGTTAGAGGGTCACAGCTTCCTGGTCAAGGACACGTACTTCAGTTGCAGGCTCAATCTCAGCCCTGGTTAGGGTGCATGATTTTAGAGAGAAAGAAGAAGTGGGGGGGAGAGAGAGAGACTGAGATTTGTTGTTCCATCACAGCCAGCCAAAGTGTGCACAAGAACCTATAGTATCAGAGAAGAAAGTGTGGAAGGGAAATCTCTAAGGAGGATCTGTCATTTGAGATAAGTCTTGGGACCCTGGCCAAGGAAGCAGGCTCGATCTCCGGTCTGGGCATATACGAGAATCACCAATGATGCATAAATACGTGGAACAACAAATTGATGTTTCTCTCATGTGTGCTTTCTCTCTCTTCCGCTCGCTCCTTTCCCCTCTCTAAAATCAATACATAAAAGTTTTAAAAAAAGGTAAGTCTTGGTAGGATATGTATAAGTACCATGTACAAGACTTGTGAAGTAATATTAATTGTCAACAATTAAGTGGCAGGTTCTGTGCCTGGTGAGATACATTCCTGTGCTTGATAAATATACAAAGATGGGCAAAAGTAGGTTTATAGTTGTGAGTTCACAAAACACAGAGTTTATTCTTGTATTATTTATTCATTATTGTATTATTTACTTGTATTACAACTGTAAACCTATGTTTACCCACTTCTGTATACATATTAATATTCAACATATTTAAATTTCAATGTTTAATATTCAACATATATATTCAAAAAACTGTATCTATTTTGAGCATTTTTTCTAAAACTAATAAGCCTAATTTATTTCAGTATTTTAATATATTCTGCTAAGATGATGGGTTTCATTTCTTTTAAAACTATAAACATATAAACAACCAGATGCTGGCCGGGTAGCTCAGTTGGTTGGAGCATCATCCTGATAGGCCAAGGTTCCGGGTTCCATCCCTGGTCAGGGCACATACAAGAATCAACCAATGAATGCATAAATAAGTGAAGCAACAAATCAATGTTTCTTGTTTTCTCTCTCTCTCTCTCCCTCTCTCTCTCTAAAATCAATCAATAAATAATAAATACTATTTAAAAAATAAACAACCAGTCGGAGGAACCACCCTTGCCAATTTCAAAACTTACTACAGGCTACAGTAATGTGGTATTGGCACAAGATAGACATAATACATCAATGAAACAGATTTGAAAGGCTAGAAATAAACTCATACATTTATGGTCAATTCATTTTTCACAAGAGTGCCAAGACAGTTGAATTGGGAAATAATAGCCTTTTTCAACAAATGGTGCTGGGACAACTGGAAAAACACACGGATACACCTGTACAAGAATGAATTTGGATCTCTATCTCACACCATATACAAAAATTAACTCACAGTGGATCAAAGACCAGCCCTGGCTGGGTGGCTCAGTTGGTTGGAGCATCATTCCGTACACCAAAAGGCTGCAGGTTCAATCCCCGGTCTGGGCACATATGGGAGGAAACCAACTGATATTTCTCTCTCTCTTTCTCTCCCTTTCTCTCTTCTCTAAAATTAGATCATATACGTACATATATATATACACACATATATATATATATATATCCCTTCAGAGGAGGAGAAGACAATGGGTCAAAGACCTAAATACAAGAGCTATAACAATAAAACTTTTAGAAGGAAACATGGGTGAAAATCTGTGTGACTGGTGATTGATAGATTAGGCAGAATTGCCTAAATCTTGGATTAAGGAATGTCTTTTATTTCTATTTTTATTTTTTGTTAATCCTCACCGGAGAATATTTTTTCCATTAATTTTTAGAGAGAGTGGAAAGGAGGGAGAGAGGGAGAGAGACAGAAATATCGATGTGAGAAAGACACATCGAGTGGTTGCCTCCTGCCCCCACCAGGTCCGGGGATGGAACTCGAAACCTAGGCATGTGCCCTTGATTGGGAATTGAACCCGAAACCCTTCAGTGTGCCAGCCAACACTCTAACCACTTAGCCACACTGGCCAGGGCGGGAATGTCTTTTAGTATGACGCCAAAAGCCACAAGCAATCAGATAAAAAAATAAACTTCACCAAAATTTAAAACTTTTATGCATCAAAGACACTATCAAGAAGATGAAGACAAGACACAGAATGGGAGAAAATACTTACAAATCATATCTTTGGTAAGGATCTAGTACGCAGAATATATAAAGAACTCTTACAACTATAAAATGGCATCCCAATTTAAAATGGGAAATTTAATAATGGATCAAGAACCAAAATAGATATTTCTGAAAGAAGATATAAAAATGGCCAACGAGCACATGGAAAGATGCTCAACATCATTAGCCATTAGGGAAACGACAGTCAAAACCACAATGAGCTAGCCCTGGCCTGTGCGGCTCGGCTGGCTAGAGCACTGTCCCGTGCACGGGAGAGTGGTTGGGTCCTGTCAGGCTGTGTGCTGGAGGCAAACCATCAATGTTCCTCTCTCTCTCTCTCTCTCCCTCCCTCCCTATCCCTTCCTCTCTACAAAAAAAAATTTAAAAAATCAATATTTTTAAAAACCCACAATGAGATAGCACTTTACACTCACTAGGATGACTATATATATAATAAAAGGTGTTGGCAAGGATCTAGAAAAATTTTAATCTTCATGCATTGCTGGTGGGAATATAAAATAGTGCAGCCTTTGGGGAAAATAGTTTGGCAGCTCTTCATAAAGTTACTCATGGAATTACCATTTGAGTCAATTGTTCCACTCCCAGGTGGAATTTTAGTAGTAATTCCACCCAAGAGAATGGCTAACATATGTTCACAGAAAATGTGTACACATATGTTCATAACAGCATCGTCTGTAATAGCCAAAGCGAGAATAACGCAAATGTCAAATTAGGCGATGAATAGATAAACAAAATGTGGCATGTCCACATAATGGGACATTGTTCGGTCATAACAAGGAATGAAGGACTGTTATATACTCCAATGTGGATGAACCTTGGAAATCAAGCTAAGTGAAAGAAGCCAGATGCAAAAGGCCACATATTGTACGGGGCCATTTATATAAAGTGTCCAGAAAAGGCAAATCTATAGAGACAGAAAGTAGATTATAGTGGCTGCCAGGGACTGAGGGGAAGGAGGAATTGCGTCTAACTGCTAATAGGCATGGCTTTATTTTTTTAGGTGATGGAAATGTTGTGGAATTTTAAAATACTATTTTAAAAGAAAAGAAAACATAATAAACACTGCACTAAAGAAATAACCAATTTGTTGACAGTATATCAAGAGGTTTTAGTTTGGAAATCTTCCCCTCAAACCTACGGGCGGGGGGGGGGCATATTGAAACGAGAGAAAGGTAAAAAGGTGGAGTAAATTTAGGCTTCGAGGACCTGTGGGCACCAGTGTCCCCCTTCGCTCAAATAGCTATTTGTAATCTTTTAAAGAAAGGATATTAAAAGCAAAAACTGTTTAAGTTAGTCCTGAATATCACCAGTGAGGTTAAACATTATCTGTGGTCCCTAAGGTCAGGGTGAATCCGTAAGCTCAGAGGAGAAAAACTGAAAGCAAATTCCAAGGAGAAGCTGCAAGAAAAGCAAATTCCAAGGAGAAGCTGCAAGAAAAGAAAGAGCGGGGGGGGGGGGGGGAAGGAAAGACGAAGGCCTCTGCCCCGTTTCTGCGCTCCAGCCGCAGCCACCACTCAAAGCTGCATGAAGGCCCCTTACGTGCCCAGGGCTATGACAGTCACTCTGGGAAACAGAAACCATGACTCTTGGCCCCAAGAATTCAGTCTCATTGGGAGAGCATGTCATCTTCATGAAGCAATCAGGGGTGTCACATTGTGGAGTTCGGCTGGAAAAGGAATTTAGAAAAGGGAAAATTTAGTGTGTACAAAACAAAGAGGATTTCATGGAGGATCTGGACATAAACCAGCCTTAGATGATAAGAATTCAATCAGAAGCAGAGGGGAGAGCCCAGCGGTTGAGCGTGGCATATATATTCAAGCTCTTGTTTTGTGAACATAAAAAATCTTTATGGTTAGTAGTTTGCATATACTGAACATAAGGAAACTGATAACTAGGTATTAGTGACTATCATGACTGAGAAACAAATAAATTCTAAATAATTTCTATGGTTTAACATTTTTTGCATAAATCACATATCTAAGATTCTCAAAATAAATAAATAAATAAATAAATAACCACTCCCATTTGGGGAAGATTTTGCCTGGGGGAGCCATAGATTTCTTTCTCTAACGATATAGTTTGAGATGCACTTTCTACATGGTTTTCAAATGTCAAATTGTACTTGGCATGTAATGAAATCTAAATATAAAATATCAGCTTACTGTTACCGGACTGGGACCAGGCCTGGAGTGGGTCAGCCGGTAGTGTGTGGATTCTTGACTTCATGTAGGAAAGATTCTACAACATGAGTTCAGGTGATTTTGAGAGTATGTTTATTAAAGCTGGGGACAGTGAAAAAAGGAAGGGCTTAAGGTTGAAGAAGCGACAGGAGAGAGCCTAGGCAGGGCTGCTTTGGCACTCTGAGAAATAGAAGTCATGGTAAAAGAAGTAAGCCAAGGCAGGGCTGCTGTTAGCTCACAGAAAGTGAGAGAAAAAGGGGGCCTTGGAGACAAGTTCAGCGGGTGATCCTGGGGTGAGCTGCCACTGCCTGCTGTTCCCCTGGTTGCAAGTCTCCTGTGGTCCCTTAGAGTTTAGGAGAAATAGAACAGAGACACAAATCATGGGCATCCTCTCTGGGTCCTTTGCCCTGAGGCTTTTAATCTTTCTTTGGCCAGCAGGAATCCTAGGGAAGGTCTTATGGGAAGGTCTTAACAATATTCATTAGCTTTTCAAGCGTGTCTTTCAATAGCCTGATTCATCAAAATGTGTGTATAGAGAGGTCAGCGTTATTTTCTGGTTAGTTTTATTTTTCAAGAGTGTCATCAAAGAAGGATGGGAACTGAGGCTGGTCTGCTCTGGGCCTGTCTGAAATGTGTAAACCATTTGCTCCTTGGTGTCTTTGGTTAGGGAAGATAAAACCTTGTGATTCATTAGCTGGCTATAAGTTGCTCAAATTGTTTGGCCTTCTTTAATTATTTTGTCTCAGTTTCCCTTATTCCACATGTCAAGGAATTCCCCAGCTTCTTACTATCCTGCCACATTACCACTTCCAAACACTGATGCAACCATTTAAGTCAGAAAATGTATGCAACTACATTACTGTATACAGAACTCCTTAAAACTATAGAAAATTTTGAATATATTACATAGTTGAAATGTAAAAAAATCTTAGTAAATGTAAATTAGGTTACTATATATACATATCATATACGTTTGTAGGTAGGTAGGTACACATACACAAAATGTTGGTTGTTCACGTTAACATGTTTATAATAGCAAAAGCAAGCAAGAAAGCAAACACGTTTCCTGGAAACAACCAAAGTGTCCCTTAATAAAGAACCCGTTAATTGTACTGTAATATCCTCCCTATTAGGTAAAATTTTAATGCAGACATTAGCAATAAAAAGCATGAGGAAGAGCTATATATGCAGATGGAGATCCCCAACATGGATTGTTACATAAAAAAGAGCAAGGTACTGTACATTGACTAACGATACCAACTGTATAAATTTTTAAAAGTGTATATATGCATATATATGGTATTAAGTCTCATCTAAGTTGCACTTTATTTTTATTTATTGATTGATTTTAGAGAAAGAGAGGAAGGGAGAGAGGAACATCAATTTGTTGTTCCACTTATTTATGCATTCATTGGTTGATTTTTTTTTTTTTAATATACCTTTATTGATTTCAGAGAGAAGGAGGGAGAAGGAGAAGGAGAGAGAGTTGAAACATCAGTGATGAAAGAGTCATTGATCGGCTGCCTCCTGCGCGTCCCCCGACTGGGGATCGAGCAGACAACCCGGGCATGTGACCTGACTGGGAATCAAACCATGATCTCCTAGATCCTCGGTTGATGCCCAACCATGGAGCCATGCCCTGCTGGGCTCAATGGTTGATTCTTGTATGTGCCCTGACCTGGGATAGAACCTGAAACCTTGATATATTGGGACGACACTCAAACCAACTGAGCTACCCAGCCAGGGCCCTAATATGTTTTGTTTTTTTTTAAATATATCTTTATTGATTTCAGAGAGAGGAAAGGAGAGGCAGAGAGAGAGATGGAAACATCAATGATGAGAGAGTCATTGATTGAGCCCACAACCCGGGCATGTGCCCTGACCAGGAATCGAACCCCAATCACCTGGATCCTAGGCCTACGCTCAACTGCTGAGCCATGCCCGGCCGGGCCCTAATATGCATTTTAAAAAGGTTTAATTGGTAACATTTTTTCTTTCCTCACATTTTTTCCTTTATGTAGCTTTTACATGTATGTAATTTGCATTCATGTAATTAAATAAGTTATGTACTTGCATAAATCAGTAACAATTTAGATTTGATAAAAATGCACTAAAAGCTTAAAATTTAAATTAAAAATTAAACGCTTAAAATTAAAAATATAAAATTTATGTAACTGCATAAAATCAGAAATAGTTTAGATTTGATGAAATATGTTAAAAGCTGTCCAGGGAAGCCCTAGCCAGTTTTGCTCAATGGTTAGAGCATCGCCTGCAGACTGAAGGGTCCTGGGTTTGATTCCAACCAAGGGCACATACCTTGGTTGCAGGCTCGATCCCTGGCCCAGATCCGGAAGCGTGCCAGAGGCAACCAATCGATGTTCTCTCTCACATCAATGTTTCTCTCTCTCTCCCCCTTCCACTCTCTCTGAAAAGCAATGGAAAAAAATATCCTCGAGTGAGAATTAAAAAAGAAAAAGCTTTCCAGGGAAGATTCACAGTAAATTATTAACAATGATCACTCTGAGTGAGGAAGACTGGCAGAAGTAAAGGAAGAGCCGCACTTATCAATTTTATAACTTTCTGTATGGTTCTTTAAAAATATGATCACACCCTAGCTGGTTTGGCTCAGTGGTTTGAGCATCGGCCCAGGCACATGCCTCAGCTGCAGACTCATCCCGATCCCCAGCCCAGGTCTAGGCGCCCCAGTCGGGGCCTGCAGGACGCAACCAACTGATGTGTCTCTTGAATCAATGTTTCTCTCTCTCTCTCCCCCTTCCACTCTCTTTGAAAAGCAATGGAAAGAATATCCTCCAGTGAGGATTAAGTGTGTGTGTATATATATATATATGTATGTATATATATACACACACACAGAGTCATGTGCATATTTTACTTGTATTATATGTGTGTATATCATGTACAATAACATACAGTATGTGTTTATATTTTCCCCCTATCTATCTTAGGACTTAAAATTTAGAGCCTAAAATTCCCTGTGGATTTTAGGATTTATTTCACAGTGAATTAAGATTAATTCCACAATGAAGAGGCACGTCCTTTCCTTACACACCTGCTGTCCCTCAGAGCACAGAGTGAACGCAGGATAAACAGTTGTTCATCTCCCTCCTCTCCGCCCACCTCCCCACAGACAACTTACCGCCACGTGCAATCATTTTAAATGCTCACCACCCCTCCTTCCTTAAACTCAATTCTGGAGGTTCACCGCGTGTCCACAAGGCATCCCCAGTCACTTTCAGGAGCCATAAGGTGCTGGACGCCTGCACGCCCGGGAATCCCGAGGTAATCGAGCTGCACACGTGCGTGCTCGGCGGCAGCCCCCTCAAACGCACCCCTTTCTCTCGCCGTTTCTGGACCCCCCCCCCCCCGTCCCTTCCCTCGCGGCTGCCCAGGGCCTTCCTCGCGCTGGGCCGCTGCGGCCACGTGCAAACCCTGAGCAGCCCCGCCAAGGCCAAGCGCACACCTGGGGACGCAAGACCGTCACACACACACACACACACACACAGTGGCCAGTGTCAAGAACCGGTGAATTAACAAAGGGGCTGAGAGAGACTGGGGGTGAGAGAAACGTCTGGAAAACGCGTGGCAGAGAGGGGCGTGTTCTGGGCGGAAGGCGGGGTAATGGGGTGCAGAAGCGGGCGAGGACGTAGCCTGCTTGGGGAGAGAGGTAAGTTCAGGGGAGATTTTTCCGGGTGTAGGGCACTGTAGAGGGGAGGAGCAGGAAAAAAGCCTGAGCGCTAGGCGTTCAGTCTGTCTGTCTGTCTTTTGAAGTCGTAAAAGGGGGAGGAGGGCTGAAGTCGCCGAGCCGGCCTGGGAGGGGCCGGGGCTGTGCCCGGGGCGGCGGCGCAGCTGGGGCGGTGGCTGCGCGCTGCTGGGCTGGTTGGCGGGATTATTTGGGAGGTGGGGGGCTGGGCTGCAGCACCGACTCCAGCCCCCCGAAGAGGGAGCAGCCGGGCGCCTCGCTCCGCGGGGGGAGGCGGGCCGAGCGGGGCCCCCGGGCCGCAGCCGCGCACTCACCGCCCGGCCCTCGCCGCCGGCCGCTGCTCCGGACCTTCTCCCCCGGGCGCCGGGCTCGGCCGTTGGGAGCCGGACACTGGTTCGCTCCGGGCGCGCGGCGCAGGCTCCGGAGGGCGCTGCTCGGCGGGGGCCGGGGCGCGGGGCCCTGGCTGCAGGGGCAGCGCTCCCCCCCCCCCCCCGCGCACTCTCGCGGGCTCGCTCGCCCCACGCAGGGGGGTCGGGGGGGGCCTTGTTTGGGGGCCGGGGCGCTGAAGGGCAACCGCCTAGAGGTGAAAACGTGGGGGTGGGGGCTGGGGAGGATTTCAGGGTGCGCCTTGAAGGGATTGGCGTGAAAGTGCGTAAGTAAACATAAAGTATATAAAATGATATTTTCGAGAACCTAAAGTTTCCCGCTGAATTCCTTCCTCAGACGCCTCTGACTGAGCATAGAACAGAAAGACCCCGAGGGAAACTGACCTCAAGCCCCCCCCTCCGCTGTCCCTGCAACTCCGGACGCGTGGCGGCTGCGGCTTTAACTGGGTGTTCAAGTCGATCTTTGAATGCAGAGCAGATCGACTTAAAATGAGGACTGGGAGATCTGCCAACTAGGAAAAAAAAAGGAAAAAAAAAAAAGACTATAAAAACACACAAGTTAAACAGACCACACCAAGAAGCAACATGCAACGAGATACAGCGCGAGGTCTCCGGGGGCCGCGCGCGCCTCGCCGCGTGTGCCAAACTGCAGGACCCCGCCGACTGTCCTGACCCTGAGCTGGCCCTTAGCTGTGGCAGCAACCACGGTGTGACTACCGAGCTCACTTCCCAGGCCAGAGGGACTAGCTTGTGTACTGTTTGCTACACACGACGCTGCCCCTTGGTCCTGGCTCCTCAGCGGCCTCTGAGTCCACGGCCTCCCATGTGATCCTCCTGCTGTTTGTTGGGCTGTGAGTAATAGAGTTTCTCTTTGGCCCATCTTTTGACTGGTCTACTTTTGGCACTTGAGTTGTAGCAGGTTTAATCCTTGCCATCTTCCCAGTCAGAGGTAAACATATATATTCTAATGTAGTAGAAAACAAATTACAGAATATCCTATCCTTTAAAGAGCTTTAAGTATATCCATGTGCCCTTACCTACAAATTCCTCTTCTGAAAATATATTCTAAAGAAATTATACTTAATATGGACAGAGCTTTTGTTCTAAAGATGTGCACTGTGGTTATTTGGCTTGTAGCACTGTGGTCTATGCAATAGTTTCATTAACTCTGGCAGGAAACTAGGTTCATGGAATACTACCCCATGATGGCACTTCTGGGGGTGCCTGAGATGTGGGAAAAGTACACCTTCCACAGAGTTTTCTCTTGAGGCTTAATAGAAACAAAACACCATGCAGCATATATAAAACATTGAGTGGTTAAACTGCTCAAGTCCCTGAGAATGAAACGTCCCTAAAAATATAATGAGGGAATGTATATGAAAACACTTAGCACAGTAGTACATGGTAATGGCTTAAGCAACGCTAGTTGTTATTACTGGTAGTATTAATACGGGGACGGAAATACTAAATTGGTAATCAGGGGCCTAAATCTACCGTGGGACTGTGCTACCCAATAACTCAACTAATTAGTTCTGAAACTCAGATTGTGAAACTGCTTTAGGCCTGAGTCTCCTTATGTGTAAAACATAATTCAGGAGATGAGTTGATCTCTAAGTTCCATTCCTGTTCCAAAAATCTATAACTCTGTGATGAGTTTGGTTTCAAGCCTCAGCAACTGAGAGAAAGATACTATTGATAGAAATAAAAATGTCAAGACAACCAATTGGAAATGTCTAGATGCTGTAGGGAATATGCAGTTAAAGTACACAGATTATCGATATTGTTACACTATAATTGTCCTGATATAGCCACATGATCATAGTATCAAATAATTTTTAGTAGCCAACCATTCAAGTAAAAAAATCTATAAATATTGAATAACTATCCACAGTTCATTCTCTCTCAAGCTTTTCTTCCAGGATTATTGGTTTATGGCTGAAACAGCACATTAATACCCGTTAAGTTGTCCATTCCATTTAGTAAAACAAAAACAAACAAACCTGCCAATGCAGAAATCTAAAACAACTGACAGTAGGAATCTGGGCAACTAACAAAATGATGTTCATTAAGAAAAAATAATGATCATAAAAGTATTTTAAACATACTCTGAGTAGATTTCCTAATCTTAATTTTACTAACCAAAAAAAAGCCCCTTGTAGTGAGTTGAATTGTGTCCCCCTAAAGTATGTCCAAGTCCTAACTCCTGGTACCTGTGAATGTGACCTTTTTTAGAAGAGGATCTTCACATATATAGTTGAGGATCTCAAGGTAAGATTGTCCTGGATCTACAGTAGGCCCTTAGTCCTATGACTGGTGTCCTTAGAAGAGAAAGAAGAGAGCTTTCAGACACAGGGAAGAAGGCCATGTGCAGGTGGAGCAGAGATTGGAGTTCCAAACCAAGAAATACCAGGAGCCACCCACAGCTAGAAGAGGCAAAGGAGTGTAGCTCTGCGGACACCTTGCTTTCACACTTCTAGCCTCCAGAATTGTGGAAATTTCTGTTATTTTAAACCACCAAGTTTTGGTAATTTGTTCCATCAGCACTAGGAAACTAATATCCCTTCTACCAAAAAAGGTAACACTTTTAAACTCTTTTTGGAATTTGTCTTCTCAAATAGTTACTATTCTAAACTACAGATGGTCCCTGACTGACGATGGTTTGACTGAGGGTTTTTGAACTTTACAGTGGTGTAAAAGCGATACACACTCAGTAGAATCCAGCTAGGTGAAACCATGATGTTCGGTAGGTTAGGTGCATTAAGTTCATCTTCAATTTACGATCGATTTATAACTCCATTGTAAGGAGCATCTGCACTCCTTCTCCACTATTGCTGTCTTCCCTTTTGTTTCTATATGTGGTGCTTATTACTTTTAAGTTTTAAAGAAGTATATGACACAATATTTAGGTGTACAGAGAGGTATAAAGAATAATACAACTATCTGTTTACCCAACATCGGCTTAAGCTATGAAACAATGTCAAGACATTTATATCCCTCCCTATTGTTTCCTCCAGGACACCTTGAGGAAATGATGTTCCAGAATTCAGAGTTAGTTATTCCCAGGCACTTCCAGATTTCATTACTAGATGTGTATTCAGCCCTAAGCAATAGATTATATTGTAGCACATTTTAAAACTTTGCCAAAATGGTATTGTGTTTTGTTTTTTCCTGCAACTTTTAATTATTTCGTTTCCATTTGTGAGATTTATCCATGTTGGAATATGTTCCTCTGATTCATTGATTTTCACTTATGTATAGAATCCACTGTATGAAAATAGCACAATCTATTTTCTTGCTGTTGGACATTGAGGCTTTATCTAGTTTTTTTCTCTTCAAACCATGTCTCTTATTCTTAGGGTACAGGCACAATAATCTTCTAGGATATATACTTAGTACTGGATCCTAGGATCAGGTTTACACAAGCAAATGTATATGAATTTCAGTTGTTCCACACCAACACTTGATACTGACAGACTTTAAATTTTTTAATTTTTGTCAACCTGAAGGGCATGAAAGGAATCTTTTCTTTAAATTAAATTGCATTTCCCTGTTTACCAGGAGCATTTTTAAAATATGCCTACTAGTTATTTGTGTTTCCTTCTCTGTAAACTTTTTTTTTCTGTTTTGTTTTCCCCCTCCCTCCCTCCCTTCCTTCCTTCCTCCTTACTCAAGAATATTACCCCCCCCCATTGATTTTTACAGAGAGTGGGAGGGAGGGAGCGGGGGGAGAGGGAGAGGGAGAGAGAGAAACATCGATGTGAGAGAGACACATCGATTGGTTGCCTCCCTCCTGTGCCCTGACCGCTGGGCTGGGGAATCGAACCTGCAACCCAGGTACGTGCCCTTGACCAGGAATTGTACCCATGATGCTCTAGCCACTTAGCCACACTGGCCGGGGCTCTTTTGTTATTTTTTTCTGTTGAATTGTTTATCTTTTTCTTATTGAGTTGTAACAGTTTTTGCATATTGTGGATACTGATCCTTTGTGGGCTATGTTCTTCCACTCTGGTTTATCTTTTTACTTTTTATGGTGTGTTTTAGTTAAATACTTTTTTTCTTTTATATTTTGTGCTTTTACATCTCATTGAGAAATTTCGACCACGAATTCATAAAGATATTCTCTGATTTTTATTCTTTACATTTTTAAGTTTTGCTTTTCACATTTATACTTTTAATACACTAGGACTTCTGTTTTTCTTTATGGTAAGAAATAGAGAAATCTACAGTTCCCCACCATAAATATAAACTATGGTATCCTAGCACCATTCATTGAAAACTTCATATTTTTCCCCCTGATCTGCAGTACTGGCTCTGATCTATATCGTGTGTGTGTGTGTGTGTGTGTGTGTGTGTGTGTGTGTTGGCTGTGTATTACTTAGCAGCTAAAACAACAAACATTTATTGTCTTATGGCTTCTGTGGGTTAGGGATATGGGAATGGTCTAGCTGGGGTAGTTCTGGCTCAGGGTTTCTCACAAGTTCAAAAATAAAGTGTCATCCGGGACAGCAGTCATCTCAAAGCTCTACTAGGAGGGGACCACTTCCAAGCTTACTCATGTGTCCATTGGCAGGCCTCAGGTACTCATGAGCTATTGAGAAGAGATAGCAGTTCCTTGCCATGTGAGTCTTTCCATGCTGTTGATTACAACATGACTGCTTGCTTGCCTTCTGAGTGAGAGACTGGAGAAAAAGTAAGTGAAAGAGAGAGCTCCAATGAAAGGCTCACAGTCTGATGTAATCTAATCTCAGAGGTGGCATCCCATCACTTCTGCAATAGTGCAAGAGCGTGAATACCAGGGGGTGGGGATCGCTGGGGCCATCCAACAACTGCCTAAAACAATTTCCATTTATTGATCTATACCAGTGCCATTATCACACTGTGTTACTGTAGCTTTATATTAAGTCGTTATCTGGGAGGGTAGGTTCCCCTACTTATTTATTCTTCAAATTTGTCTTGCCTTTTGGGGACTCTAAAAATAGAATCTAGAATTAGTTTATTCAGTTCATAGAAAACCCATAAGGCTTTTATTGAAATTGCTTTACATTAATAAATTAATTTGTAAACAAATAAATCTAAGACAGAGTCTTTCTATCCATTTATTTGGTTTCTCTCTCACATATTTCTAGGAAGTTCACCAGAGGGATTCAAGAAAAAAAAACAAAAAACAGTTTGGGTGTCTTTTTGATAAACTGTATCAGATTCATCCCTTTTGTCTGGGCTGGCTATGCAAAACTTCAGTGGTAATACACAGTGTATAGAGAGTTTGAAAATCATCTCAATTTCTGGGTTTAGCAACTTTAAGGCCTATCTCCATGTTAAAGATCTGTTGTTCTAGTACACTGAGTTTTGATGAAATATCACTTAATAAGTTAGTACTAGGTATGCACAAAATTCGTTGAAATTCTTATCATGCCCACCTTTTTGAGTGGACATGTATGGTTCAGTTTGCAGCAACCCTCTCTCCTTATAAGAATAATATCCCTCTTCTTTTTGGGAACTGCTTTGCCCTCCACTTCAACCAGGTAAATTCTAATCCAATAAGAGAATCACAGTCTTATATAATCCAATCTCAGGATGGCAGTGCCTTGACCATGGGAGTAAGTACAGGTGCTAGCCTATGCCAATCATAGCTTCTCCTTGGATTTTATCAAACTGGAATTCAGGGAGGAGGTTCACGCTCTCTCTCTGGTAAGAGACTGAGAGACCGAGAGCTTCATTTCTAGACGACTGGATCAAGTGTGCCTGACAAAATGAAGCTGAGATGAGAGATGGAGACATCTTGGTAGTGTCCAGGGGCATAGTGCCAGATGCTGAATGCCAGATGCATCCCTCCCCTGCTTCAGTTTGATTAGGTGAGCCCATAGGCTCCTGTTTTGCCCACCCCCTTGCAAGCAACATTCCTGACATCCATCTATCTTCTTGCTAATTGAAATGGGGCTCCCAGCAAACAAATGCCCTGACGCAGATGGTTTCACACGGGAGTTGTACCAAACATTCAAAGAAGAACTAACACCCATCCTCCTCAAACTATTCCAAAAAACCCAAGAGGAAGGAACACTTCCAATCTCTTTTTACAAGGCCAGCATTATCCTAACTCCAAAACCATATAAAGACACTACAAAGAAAGAGAATTACAGGCCAATATCCCTGATGAACATGGATGCTAAAATCCTCAACAAAATATTAGCAAATTGGATCCAGCAATATATTAAAAAGATCATACACCATGACCAAGTGGGATTTATTCCAGGGATGCAAGGCTGGTACAATATTAGCAAATCAATAAACATGATACATCACATAAACAAATTGAAAGACAAAAATCACATGACAATACCAATAGATGCAGAAAAAGCATTCTACAAAATCCAACATCCATTTGTTTTATTTGTTTTTAATTTTTTTATTGATTTTTAGTGAGAGTAAGGGAGAGGGATAAAGTGATAGAAACATTGCAGAAGGAGAAACATCATCGATTAGTTGCCTCCTGCACACCCTCTACTGGGGATCGAGCCTGAAACCCAGGCATGGTCAAGCTGATGACCTCTTGGTTCCTGTGTCAATGCTCAACTGCTGAGCCACAATGACCTGGTCCAACATCCATTTTTGATAAAAACTCTCAGCAAAGTGGGAATAGAGGGATCATACCTCAACATAATAAAGGCCATATATGACAAACCTACAGCAAACATCACACTTAATGGGCAAAAACTAAAACCATTTCCCTTAAGGACAGGAACAAGACAGGGATGTCCATTTTCAATACTTTTATTCAACATAGTACTGGAAGACCTAGCCACAGTGATCAGACAAGAAGAAAAAATAAAGGCATCCAAATCGGAAAGGAAGATATAAAACTGTCATTATTTGCAGATGACATAATATTGTATATAGATAATCTTAAAGACTCCATAAAAAATTACTAGATTTAATAAATGAATTCAGCAATATAGCAGGATATAAAATTAACACCCAGAAATCAATGGCATTTTTATACACCAGTAATGAACTCTCAGAAAAAGTAAAAAAAATTCCCGCCTGACCAGGCATGGCTCGGTGGTTGAACATCGGCCTAAGATCCAGGTGATCAGGGTTCGATTCCCGGTCAGGGCACATGCCCGGGTTGTGGGCTCGATCAATGACTCTCTCATCATTGATGTTTCTATCTCTCTCTCTTTCCCTGTCCTTTCCTCTCTCTGAAATCAATACAGATATATATATATTTTTAAAATTCCCATTTACCATTGTTACAAAAAAATTAAGATATTTAGGAATAAGCTTAACCAAGGAGGTAAAAGACCTGCACTCAGAAAACTATAGGATGTTGCAAAAAGAGGTAGAGGAAGATATAAACAAGTGGAAAAATATACCCTGTTCATGAATTGGAATAATTAACATCATTAAAATGTCCATACTACCCAAAGCAACCTATAGATTCAATGCAATCCCTATTACAATACTAACAGCATATTTCACAGAGCTAGAACAAATACTCCAAAAATTTATAGGGAAGGAATAAAGACCCTGAATAGCCAGCAATCTTGAGAAAGAAGAACAAAGTTGGAGGGATCACAATACCAGATATCAAGTTATACTACAAAGCCACAGTAATCAAAACAGCCTGGTACTGGAACAAGAACAGGCATATAGATCAGTGGAACAGAACAGAGAACACAATTTGATCTTGGCCATTACACTCAGTTAATATTTGACAAAGGAGGCAAGAACAGACAATAGAGTAAAGACAACCTCTTCAATAAATGGTGTTGGGAAAATTGGACAGGTACATGCAAAAAAAACACCCCCAAAACCAAATGGAACTAGACCACCAACTTACACCATACACAGGAATAAACTCAAAATGGATAAGAGATTTAAATATAAGACATGAAACCATAAAAATCCTAGAAGAAAACGTAGGCAGCAACATCTCAGACATCTTTCATAGCAATATGTTTGCTGATATATCTCCTAGGGCAAGGAAAATAAAGGAGAAAATAAACAAATGGGACTACATCAAAATACAAAGCTTCTGCATAGCAAAAGAAACCATCAACAAAACAAAAAGGGAGCCCACTGTGTGAAAGAACATATTCTCCAGTGACACATCTGATAAAGGGTTAATATCCAAAATATTTGAGGAACTCATACAACTTAACAAAAGAAGACAATCCAATTAAAAAATCAGCAAAAGATCTATATAGACACTTCTCCAAAGTGGATATAAAGATGTCCAAAAAACATTTGAAAAAATGTTCAAAGTCACTAATTATCAGAGAGATGCAAATTAAAACCACAATGAGGTATCACTTCACACCTGTCAGAATGGCTGCCATCAACAAATCAACAAATGGCATGTGCTGGCGAGGGTGTCGAGAAAGGGGAGCCCTAGTACACTGCTGGTGGGAATGCAGCCTGGTGCAGCCACTATGGAAAGCAGTATGGAGTTTCCTCAAAAAATTAAAAATGGAACTGCCATTTGACCCAGTGATCCCACTTCTAGGAATATATCCTAAGACTCCTGAAACATCAATCAGAAAGAATATATGCACCTCTATGTTCATAGCAGTGTTATTTACAATAGCTAAGATCTGGAAACAGCCCAAGCACCCATCAGTAGATGAGTGGATAAAAAGCTGTGGCACATTTACACCATAAAATACTATGCAGCTGTCAAAAAGAAAGCTCTCTTACCGTTTGAGACAGCATGGATGGACCTGGAGAGTATCATGCTAAGCGAAATAAGCCAGGAAGAGAAAGACAAATATCACACGATCTCGCTCATACATGGAATATAATGAACAAAATAAACTGATGAAAAAAATAGATCCAGAGACATAGAAGCATGGAACAGACTGACGAATCTCAGAGGGAAGGGGGGGTATTAACCTCAGCATTTTTATGTATATATGCATAACCCATGGGCACGGACAAAAGTGTGGTGAAGGCTTGGAGGGGTGGAGGTAGGGATGGGGTGGAGAGGGACAACGGGGGAAAAAAGAGGACCCCTGTAATTCTTTCAATGAACAGAAATTTTTTTAAAAATGTACCTTAATAGAATTAACGTAAACACACTTAAAGTTTTGGACCTTCAGCTCGTAAGTCGTGAAATAATGACTGAAATCTCATTCGATTTTCAACAAAATCCTGCAAGGAACTCAGAGGGCTCGGTTATTCCAAGCTAATAAACAGTGGAACCAAGACTTGAACCTTGGTTTTTGACTAAGTCAGAATTATTTTAATAATTCAGTTCTGTTTAACTTAGACTTTGAGGTTCTCATACTTTCAAAAGAATATCCCCCAATTCTCTTTCCATCAGATTTGAATTTCCTACCAAGTTGCAGCCCTGAGGTATGGGTGGTTACTGAACTTTAACAGTTAAGCAGAAATAAAATTAGGTCACCAAACAACGCATAGAAGCCCCTCTTTGCAGCCGGCGGGTACTTCTGGGTGTGTCTTAGTTTCTGCTCCCCGCAACCGGTCCTCCCTTGGGCGCAAGGCACCTTGGGAGTTGTAGTTCTGTGGCTGGAGGCGCTGACTCACTGACGCACAATCAGCGCAGAACCAACCCGCTCTCCGCACAGCTATTGGCTGGAAGTCGCGGCGGCCCCGCCCCCCCCACCGGCGCCGGAGGCGGTCGCTGGGAGAGGCACCTCGGCCTGGGCGGGGTGTGGGTTCCAGCCGCGTTCTGGGGACCTTCGCCTGTGATACAGCATCGCGGCCATGGCAGAACCGCAGCCCGCGTCCGGCGGCCTTACCGAGCAGGCTGCCCTCGGTTGCTGCTCGGACCCGGACCCCAGCACCAAGGTGGGCCCAAAACCTACTTCTCCTGAGTCGGGGCCCCCATGTGGTGCGGTTGGGGGGGTCCAAAGAGCCAGCCGATTCCCGGGCTCAGCCAGGCCCGGCTCGGACTGGATTCCAACCCCGTTCGGCCGCCTCTGCAGCTCTGCCCGCCTTGGACTGGCCGGATGGGCTGGGGAGAGGGCCAATGGTGTCCAGCGGGGGGATCCGGGAGAGGACCCATTTCTTAAGGTTATTTCCCAGTCTGCAGCCCAACTTGCATGAACTTTTAAATTCTGGGATGGTGAGTGGCGGCGACGGCTGACGCAGAGTCGGACCCGCGGTCTGTGGGTTGCGCGCTCCCGCGGCCGGTGGCCGCGCGGGTCGGAAGGGCGCTGTCTGAAGTCCCCCCGCGGGTCGAAGGTCCGTGCCTCCGGCCCCTCCCCGGCCGCCGCGCCTGCAGCCGCTGCCCCGGCGCCTGGCGTGACTCCCGCGAGCTGGCTCGGTCGGCCCGGGGGTAACCGCGCCCAGAATTTCGCTTTTCCTTGGCTTCGGCTTCTGCCCCGCCTGTGCGTGGTGGCCGGAGGAGAGAGCGCAGCATCTTGGAGCTTAGCTCCCAAAGGAACCTTGGAAATTTCTTCACCGATCGTCTCCTTTCGCCGGGACCCGGTAGGGGAATGAATGACCTGTTGCATCGGGAAGGCTTTCGTCCCTCCCGCTTGCCTCACGTGTCTGCAGGAAGAGTCATTGTAACGAACTCACCGAGGTGCGGTGCTTGCCGGCGTCGGCAAGATTAGACACAGTACTCGCGGGGCTGTACTCCCGGGCACTCAGCAGTGTCAGGACAGCCTTTGTGTACCGATTCAGTGGGCTGGGGGGGTTCTAAATTCCTTAAAGATTGAACGTGCTTTATGCAGCCCTCTGAGAAAGGTGAATGACTTTGGTCCCTGCTTGCTCTTTGCCTTCAGGGTGAAGAGTCATCCACCTGTAATTGCTAAAGCCTTTGACTAATATCTGGTACTTAGGTGAGGCAAAACCTTAGTCACTGCGAAACTAAGGAGAAAGAAAGAAAGGTATATATGTGTACATACACACACACACACAATCTCTCACACTTACTTGTATACCTTCTAATAGTAATACCTAGTTATTTCACAGACTCATTCAGTATAAGTTAATTTCCCAAATAATGGGATTTTATATACTGGGCTAGTAAAAAAAAAAAAAAAAAAAAAAGATTTCAGGGAGATCTTTATAAAATTCAGTACACTTCCTTGCATTCTTAATTTACATTTCTCATAATCTAAATTTCTCTTGGTGATTCGGTGTAGTTATTTTTTGAGATCAGTAGTTTTTGGCCTTTGAGGTACTACTATGTGGGGGACATAAAATGGAATATGTATTAGCAGCTGGCATATATTGAGTGTGCCAGTTCCTGGATTGTTGTCTTTAGTACACTACTTAATTTAATCCTCACAACAACCCTATGAGGCAGGCATAATCATCTCCATTTTACAAATGAGACTCTGGCACATAGGTATTGAGTAATGTGCTCAGGGAGGAGCCCACACTCCCAGCCTCTACCCTATTCGACTTCTGGAGTGCTGATTTCAGTACTAATTTTGGAACTTGACATGAAGGAAATTTAAAAACCTAAATGAATTAAATCTAGCTTGATGACTGATCATCTGCTATATGTAAAGAACATTTGAGGCTACTGGAATGAACAAGATGAAGTCCCTTCACCAAACATAAACCAACTCTAACATACAGTGGAACTGGGAGTAATGTGCTGTTGAAATTAGAAAGCACCCTGGGAGCACAGGAGGTAGAAGTTCTTGAAGGTAGCATCTGTGGTATGGTGTGTGCACAGGATATTTGGAGTCTGAAGAACTACATTTGAATCCCCAGTTCTGTCATTGGCTGCAGTGATTTTAGCAGGGCGCATGGGCTGCTTGTAAAAGCAGCAGAAAGAAAACTACTGTGATGATAAAGTGCATTGGTGTTCTCTAAACTATGAAAAGTGATACAGTTTAAGGTTTATTTCATCTGTGGGGATCAGGGGCTGCTTAAGCAGAAGGTGGGTGTGGGCCCATTCCTTGAAAGATGGATGGGATTCCAATACCACATGGGAGACAGAATTACATGGGGGAGGGCATTCTAGGTGGAGGAAACATCTGAGCAAAAATGTGCTGAGATATCAGAAAGATGCAGTGTGGTGCATGTTCTGGAGAGGTGAGTTATGTGTTTTGGGTTGAAATCGGGTCATCTAAGCGGTGAAGCAGTGGTAGAGAAAGCTAGAATGGTAGGTTGAATCCAGATCATGGAGAAAGCTTTGAGTGTCACATCTAAGGAAGTTGGATTTTATATGGGTAGTGAGGAACCATTCAGGATTTCGAAGCATTCTGTTGAGTAGATTGGAAGGATCCGAGCCTGAGGTGATGAGGACACCTGAAAGTCTCTTTCAGAAAGTGAGATGAGTGATGAGGGCCTGCTTGGAAAAGGAGAGAGCAGCAGTGGTGGCAAGTCCACTCGCCTGTTGATCATTTGCATCTCTGTCATAAAGTCAGACCAAAGAATAGACAGCTGACCATATCCTGGGCAGTCTTACTTGGCTGACTTTCTTCATAAGGCCAAATACTTCTTTTCCCAAGTGGTAATCTGAAAGTCAGTCTTTCTACTGTTTCCATCAGTGTCCTTTGGTACAGTAATTTGGAGTGGTAGGTGTTGGATTTGGGGAAAACTTTCAGGGATGTTGACATTTAAGCTGAGTTTTACCAAATACAAAGGAGGTAGCCAGGTAGAGCTGGGTGCAGGGGTAATGGGAAGAAGGAATGGAAAGGAGGAAGAAAGAAGGGCGATAGCCAGGTGGACGAATGACTGTTTTAGGCAGAGAGAATCACAGTATCTATAAAAGCACAGTGACATCAGAACACTGGTGCAGTGACCTACAGGTAACACAATGAGACTGAAGTTACAGGCAGTGCGAGTTGAGGGGAAGGTGCACAAAACAGCCACTGGGATGCTCAAAGAAATTATGAGCCGTCCCATTATGTTCGCTTGCTTTTCTCACCTTGTAAAGATTTCTACTTGGTAAATATGCTTTATAATATATGTGTTTTATTAGTATATTTGTACATAATTAAATATACATTTATTGGGGGTATATACTTTCTTTGAACTGATAAGGGTATGAAATCCAAAACATTTGAGATGACCAGTGTAGGGGAGTAGTGACAAAAATGAAGTTAGAGAAGTGTGCACCAACCCTGTGTACTTGCTGTTGATGCTTTGCTTTAAAAATTGTGAGGCACCACTGAAGGATGGATTTTCAATCCAGAAATGATACAATTGGGTTTTCATTATACAAAGATCAATCTGGTAGTATTTTAGGAAGATCACTCTGGACTGCATTGTAAGCCTGCAAGAAGCAGAGACCAGGGAGGCTGTTGCAGTCACCCAGGCAGGGAGTAATGAAGCCAGGATCAGGGTAATGATCATTAGAAAGGCAAGGAGAAAGATTCCAGAGGGATTTAATCAGTCAGGGTGATGGGCTGCTTGGACTGGATTATGGAGGAGTAGAGAGGGAGAAATCTACGAAGACTCCAAGTATCTGATTCGAGCTACCAAGGGGTTCTAGTGTTCCCTGATGGCAATATAGGAAGGAGTGTTTATTTTGGCTGTGATGAATTTAATATTTTAACCCAGGTGGAACTGATGAGTCGACTGATGGAGACATCACTCCAGAGCTGAGGTTAGAGGCATGGCCTGGGGAATGCAATTTGGGAGTCAAAAGCAATAGTTGGTAGTGGAAATCCTGGGTGTGTTTTATAGTAATGACAGAAAGAATCATAATAAGCAGAGTAGTTCGCTCTGCGCCAGGCACTGTGCTAGGCGCGTCCATGCGTTACCCCGTTTACTTTTCAACCCAGTCTAACGACATGAAGACTGAGGTTTCAGAACAGTAGTGATTTACTCACAGTAACAGCGGTAGAGTCAGCCTTTAACCCATATTCCTCTGAAGACTTTTTCCCCTCACACTTGGTATTTTTCTCCCTTTGCATGAGATTTGAAAAGCCTCATGATACTGAGGGCTTCTAGGATTTGCCTGTTTCTCTCACCTGTTGTAAGAGTGGTCTGGCAGGTGTGTTTACTAATATCACAGGTAATTTTTAAGCTTAAAAAACATCCCTTCGTGTCTCCTAGCTATTTCTGTCTCCCTTATCTATAGGGAAAGTATCCCTGAAGTATGTCGTTGGCTATTGAATTACTCAGTGGGAAGGAAAGGACCAAATGAAACCAATTTAGATAAGATAGCATGAATGTAAAGGGAGTGGCTGAGTTATTTTCTGGAACATGTGTTACATTTTAGTTTGAGTCAGGGAAGTAACACTAAAAGGAGGAAGGTAGTGAAGAAAAAAGAAATGGTACCATATTGTGCATCAGCCATGTGCCAGCTGTCACATAGTAAAACAACATTGGTCCCCTCAGATACACTTGTATTTCCAGAAGGATCTTTCACTGAAGGCAATTGTGATTTTAAAAAGTCAGGAAAAAACAAAACTATCACTTTTTGTTTTGTAGGAGATAGGACACTAGGGGTAAAGAGTTAAGCCCTTTCCTCTTTGATGATAATCTGACCTTTGGTTAACTCTATTTCCCAGGAAACAATTAAAAATGGTGTTTGTTCCTTGGGAATGTTGTTTATGGTAAAGATACCTCAACTGGTAAATTGCACCTGGAGAGGGAGAATTATAAGAAAAAACTGTGGCTGCAGCCTCACCTATGCCAGCGAAGGCTGAGTGGGGAGCCTGGTCTACCCAACAGGCTGTAATGAGGTGCCCACCTGCCCCTGCCAGGGTGGTATCGGAGAAGACCGAGCAGGGAGCCGGAACTTTCATCTCCTCAGGAAGTGACCAGCTTTCCCCCTGTGCTGTATCAGTGGAGAAACACGGGAATCCTGAAATTCCACCCCAACCCAGCAGTGGAAATATTTTATGACAATTATAAATGAGAGAGTGGAGGGATGTAAAGAGAAGTAAGGTTTCTATACTTTACTCAAACTGATAAATGATGACACCAAGGGACTGTGATAAGTTACTTATACAGGGGTGGACAAAAGTAGGTTAATAATAATAATGCATAATACAGTAATAAATAAATAATAATTCAAGAGTGAACTGTGTTTCATGTACTCACAACTGTAAACCTACTTTTGCCCACCCTCTATATAACAGAAGACCTAGAACAACCACTAAAAACATTATACAAAGAAATACAGGTAAACATACTCAGAAATCAAAATTGAATTATGGAAAAATGTTCCAGTGATCCACAGAAGGGCAAAGGAAAAGATAAATAAAGTGGTCAACTTAAGCCTTAATGTTTCAATAATTACATTCTATGTAAAAATACCAGTTAAGACAGAGATTGGCAGAATAGAGTTAAAAACATGCCCCAGCTTATCCATATATGATGGAATTTATTGTGGTGATCATTTTGCAACATATGTAATAACTTAAGGCATTATGCTGTACACCTTAAACTTATATGGTACTATAGGTCAATTATATCTCAATTACAACGGAAAGAAAAATTAAAACATACCCCAACTGTATGCTGTGTACATGAAACTCCCTTCAATGTAATGATAGAAGCAAGTTAAGTAAAAGGATGGGAAAATATATATTATGTAAACATTAATCAAAAGAAAGCAGGAGTTCCTATATTAATATTAAATAAAATAGACTCCAGAGCAGAGAAAATGATCATAGAGAAGTACATTACATAATGATAAAAGGGTAATCCGAAATGTGTGTGCACCAAACAGCAGAACTGCAAAAACATGTGAAGCAAAAACTGATATAATGGAAAGGAGAAATAGATCCCCAGTTATAATAGACTTCAGTACTCCTCTTTCAACAATGAATAGAGCTAGACAGAAAACTAGCAAGTAGATTGATTCCACAACACCTTCGGCAAACAAGATGCAGTCAACATTTGTAGAACATTCCACCCAGTAATAACAGAATGCATGTTTTTTTCAGGTGCCCAGAGAAAATAATCCAAGATAGACCGTGTCACAGGCCCTAAGACCAACTTTAACAAATTTAAAATAATTGAAACCGTACAGAATGTGTTCTTCTACTACAGTAGAATCGAGCTAGAAATCAGTAGCAGAAACATAAAAGGAAAATCTTCAAACACTTGGAAACTAAATAATACATTTCTGAATAATCCATGGGTCAAAGAGAATTCCAAAGGGAAAAGTTTTAAAAATACATTGAATGAAAATGAAAGAGCAATCTCAGCTAACAGTGCTAAGGGGGAAGTTTATAGCACTTACTGCATACATTAGAAAAGAGGAGAAGTCTCAAATTAGTAATTTAGGTTTCCTCCTCAAAAACCTAGAAAAAGGAAAGCAGATTAACTCAAAAGTAGAAGAAGGGAAATAATAAAGAGTAGAAATCATTGAAAACAGAGAAAATCAATTAAACATAGCTGGCTCTTAGGAAAAAAAACTAGAATTGGTAAACTGTAGCAAGACTGCCCCAAAAAGGAGACACAAATTACCAGCGTCAGGAATGAAATAGGGAATTCCACCTCAGACTGCAGACATCAGAAAGATGATAAGGCAGCGATTTTCAACCTGTGCGCCGCAAGAATTTTTAGAACATGCAATGTTTGACTAGTCAGGGGCACTGACCTCTTTTCCCTTAGATTGGCAGATAAAAAAATGACAACAACAATAAAAATGACGGTGGCCAACACAATAGCCGACTGGTATGAATGAATCAAAATTATACTTTTTTGTCAGATTTGCAAAGTATGCAGAGTTTCCCCCCCAAAATGTATATACACTTTAAGATTTGATGGCTCGATTTTGAAAATGAAATGTATTTTAATAAACACTGCCTTTATAATTGTTCAAAGTGTGTGTATACGTTTTTGAGGGGATACCCTATATAATATATTCCCTAGTATGCTGCAGAATTTTAGTAGTTTATGTGTGCCGTGAGAGGAAAAAGGTTGAAAATCGCTGCAATAAGGGAATACTAAAAACAACTTTATGTACATTAATTAGGCAACTTACATGAAGAGAAACAATTCCTTGAAAAACACAAAACTGTCATAACTTACCCAATATGAAATAAGTAATTTGAATAGCTCTATAATGCAAGGAAGTAAAATTCATAATTTATAATCTTCCAAAAACATATCTCCAGGCCCAGATGATTTCACTGAAAAATTCTTACAAGCATTGAAGAAGAATTGACAGCAATTATACACAGTCCTTTCAAGAAAATTGACGAGAAGGAAACACTTCCCAATTCATTTTATAAAGCTAGTATCACCAAGATACTAAAACCAGGTGAAGACAGGGCAAAAAGAAAAACTACAGACCAATATCCCTCATGAATATAGACATAAAAATATTTGACAAAATATTAACAAATAGAATTCAGCATCTATAAAAGGAATTACACACCTGTGACTCAGTGGAGTTTACTCCAGGTATGGAAAGCTAGTTCTATATTCAAAAATTAGAGTAATTCACCACATTAGGAGGCTAAAGAAGAAAAACATGATCATATTAATTGATGTAGAAAAAGCATTTGACAAAATTCAATACCATTTATGATTAGTTTTTCTTATTTCAGAAAAAATAGGAATGGAAGCGTTTTCCACTTGATAAAGAGCATCTATAAAAGCCTTACAGCTAACGTTATACTGGTGATGGCTTCTTCCTAATTTGGGGGAATGAGGCCCAGGATGTCTGCTCTCACTACTCTTATTCAACATAATGCTAGGAATTCTAGCCAGAGCAGGAAGTCAAGAAAAGGAAATAACAGTCATACAGATTGGAAGGAAGAAATGAAACTGTCCCTAATTGTCTGATGACAAGTCTCTATATAGGAAACCCTGTTGAAATCTACAAAAACCTTAGAACTAATACGTGAGTTCAGGGGGTCACAGGATACAACATAAACATACAAAAATCTATTGTATTTTTTTAAAATATATATCTTCCAATTTCAGAGAGAGAAAAGGAGAGGGAGAAGAGAGAGAGAGAAACATCAATGATGAGAGAGCCATTGATCGGCTGCCTCCTGCACGCCCCCAACTGGGGATCGAGCCCGCAACCCGGGCATGTGCCCTGACCGGGAATCGAACCTCGATCACCTGAATCCTAGGTCAACGCTCAACCGCTGAGCCACGCCCGGCCGGGCTAATTGTATTTCTATATACTAACAAAGGATATGAGCACCAAGATTTAAAATACAATACCATTTGCAATTGCTCAACAAAATTACATACTTAGGTATAAACCTAACAAACGTGTAGGACTTGTATGCTGAAAATCCCCCAGTGCTGATAAATCAAGAAAGATCTACGTAAATGGAGAGACATACTGTGTTCATGGTTGGATGACTCAGCATAGTAAAGATGTTAATTCTCCACAAACTGATACACATGTTTAACACAATCCCTATAAAAACTTATAGGCAGTATTCTAAAATTTGTATGGAAGACAAAGAAACTAGGATCATTTTGGAAAAAATAAAGTGGAAGGAATTACTTTACCTGCTTTTTAAGACTTACTATATAACGACAGTAGTCACTATTCTGTGGTATTGGCAGAAAAGTAAACACAGATCAGTGGAACAGAATGGAGAACCCAGAAATAGGCCCACACTAATATGCCCAACAGATTTTTGACAAAAATAGGAAAGCAGTTTAATGGAGAAAGGATAGCCTTTTCAACAAATGGTGCTGGAGCACTTGGACATCCATAGGTACAAATGAATTTTTTCCTAAGTGTCACATCTTGTACACACACACACACACACACACAGGTCCATTTAGAGGTACTCAAAGGGATGTTGACCCTTTGGTTCACCCCCCTGCCCTGTCTTTATAATTTTGTCAGGGTTATATTGTAGGCACATAGGACATGCACTAGAAACATCCTTGGTTGTACTGTTAAAGTTTTTACACATTAGTTTTGAGTTAATTAAATTTGGAGAATGCTCCCCACCCCCACCCCCCAACCTGATTATTTGTATTATTTTTCTTTTTTATGAGGCAGAGGAACAAACTTTTCTTACCTAGTGGTCATCCCAGAAAACATAAAGATACTTTAGGCATTAAAAACATCTTACATTTGTTGTTCCCAGTTTAAAACAAGGTAAGGGAAAGACAAAGTTAGGAATTGTCCGCCCTGGCTAGTTTGCTCAGTGGTTAGAGCATCGGCCTGCGGACCGAAGGATTCTAGGTTTGATTCCAGCTAAGGGCATGTACCTCATTTGCAGACTCAATCCCCAGCCCTGGTCGGGGTGCGTGAAGGAGGCAACCAATTGATGTGTCTCTCTCACATCAATGTTTCTCTCTCTCTCTCCCCCTCTCTCTCTCTTTCTCCCCCTTCCACTGTCTGAAAAGCAATGGAAAAAATATCTTTGGGCGACAATTAAAAAAAAGAAAGTTAAGAATTGTCTAATGAAGCATAGAGAATATAGTTAATAATATTGTAGTAACTGTGTATTGTGCCAGGTGGGTACAAAACTTATCAGATCACTTTGTAAGTTATATAAATGTCTAACCACTATGCTGTACTCCTGAAATAAGTATAATATTGAATGTCAACTGCGATTGAAAAAAAATTTAAATTAAAAAACTAAAAATAGCCCTGGCTGGTGTGGCTCAATTGGTTGAGCATTGTACTGTGCACTGAAAGGTTGCTGGTTCGATTCCCAGTCAGGGCATATGCCCAGGTTGTGGGTTCGGTCCCCCGTCCAGGTGCATATGGGAGACAACCGATCGATGTTTCTCTCTCACATCAATGTTTCTCTCCCCCTCTCCCTTCTTCTCTCTCTAAAATCAATTAAAAACAATAGCAACACAAAAATAATAACAAAACAGACTCCTCATTGGAGTCTCTGGGGGAAAGTCCTTCTGGACTCCTTCAGGTTATTGGCTGAATTGAGTTCCTTTTGGTTGTAGGACTGAGGTCCTGATTTCTTTGCTGGCTGTCAGCTGGGGGTCATCCTTAACTCCTTGTACATGTGCCCCTACATCTCTGAGATAGCAATGGCACATTGAATCCTCTCAACCTTGGAATCTGACTTCCTCTCCTGCCACACCTCTCTGCTTCCACATTTTTTGCCATCTCTCAGTCTCTTCTGGGTTCCTCTTCAATTTTTTTAAAAAATATATATCTTTATTGATTTCAGAGAGAGGAAGGGAGAGGGAGAGAGAGAATTGAAACATCAGTGATGAGTCATTGATCGGCTGCCTCCTGCACGCCCCTGCTGGGGATCAAGCCCACAACCCAGGCATGTGCCCTGACCAGGAATCGGACCTCGATCTTCTGGATCCTAGGTCGACGCTCAACCACTGAGCCACGCCTGGGTGGGCTCCTCTTCAATTTTTAATGTCTCATTGGATTACATTGAACCCACCCAGATAATCCAGGATATTTTAAGGTCAGCTGATTAGTAACCTTAATTCCATCTACAGAGTTCGTCACAGCAGCAATTAGTGTTTGACAGAATAACCAGGAACATCTTTAAAATGTAGTCCTTTCCTGCAACTACCTCCAGAGACTGCAGTGTATTGGCTGTGCATTGCGTCTGGTGTGAGGGAGACAGCTGTCCCCGTGAGGCCTGCCAGGTAGAGACTTGATTCACTCTATTCACATGAGAACACCATGGCTGTGAAAGGGATCAGCAGCGGCACAGCTTAATTATGAAGCAGCACAGCCTTTCTAACTGCCTGTGGTCGGACCCGTGTTTTGGTCCGAAGCCTGCCTCAAGCAAACATTGCAACTGAGAGAAGCCGTGGTCACTCACGTTCGCTGGGAGAGGGGACTATCTCGGCTGGAACAGGAGTATGAAGCGGAATTGGTTCTGCAGCTTTTATTTCTGTATCACTTCATCGCAGTCGCAGGGCAGCTGTGTAGGTGTATTTGCAGGTATGTTCCGCGGGAGGAACCAAGGTCTAATCGTGAGTGCCAGGCCAGTGCCTGGATGTCAGGAGCGGCTTCTCTCTTTTTCCGCTGTTGGCTGAAACTGAGACTTAGAGGAGTGTAGCACTTGACTGAGAAAAGCTATCCAAATATTCTAGAAATGTAACTTCAGAGCCAGCTGCCTTCTATGTGGTTATAAGCTGTGAATGAAGAATTAAGCTATTACATTCATTAAGATCAGCTTATTAAGATAGTTTTTAGTCTAGTTTCGTTTTCAATGAGCATTTTAATGCTTGCAATAAGAGTAAAATTTGGTTACTTAAAAATTTAGCAAATAGAAACATAATTTCCTAATGATGCTGAATGAATCAAGTATACTTGTATTTTGTATGATGTGAGTCATGGGGAGAGATGTCTTTGTGGCTGTGAAGGGAGAGGTCATAATTTTCAGGCATGTCTTGTCAAGTCCTTGGGTATGACAAGAATAAAAATGTTAGGAGGCGCAAACATAGTTAACAGGCTCATGGTCTGGAAGACATCTGTGGTAGAAGACCTGAGCTTAGCATCAGGAAGTTGGGACAATTAATTTAATCACCCTCAATATGTTTCTCATCTATTAAATGGGATATAAATACCTCATAGTTAAGTACCTAATGAAGTTAAATCCCCTAATGATGCCAGACCCCCTAGGCAAATTATTAATGCTAATAATAATCTTAACTCCATGGGTTATATGCTCTCCCCTTTTATCAGGCAAATCAATCCTTTTGTTTCCTGATTTTTAAATTGGACATTTTCACAATGGTGTTAGAGACAGTAAGTTTTTACCCTTTTAGTTACTTAGGAGTTTAGAATCTTGTAACTCCTTGCTATGATTCCCAATATATAGTTCTGTAAGGGCACTTATGCATTCATTCAACAAATTTTACAGTGATTGGACTCTGTAATGTTGCTGTCTTAGTTTGGGACACCCAAAAGCAGACTGGAGATAAGGGTTTGGTTCTCAGTAGTTTCTTTGGGAGGTAGTTAAAGCAATCTCTGGAGTGGGGAACAGAGGCGATACAAAGTGTGTAAGAGTGAGGGCATTTGGGTTCCGTCTTGCTGGGACGCCTCCGAGAGACTGGAACCTGCCTCAGAATTGTCCCACTAAGGGGCAAGAAAGCCAGGTTTTTTATCCGTTATTGGTTGAGGGTCATTCCTGGGGTGTAAACTCCCTGGTACTTGTGTCCTGCTCCACCCTTCTGACCAGAAAATACCTTTGGGCAGAGAGCCCAAGTTTTAGGTATTTTCTGGTCACAAGTTTCCCGGTGATTCCATGGTAGGCAGAAGGAACAAAGTTTTCTTCTTAAACATTATGTTACAGTGGTAGACTGTTTGCATCTTGTTATAGAAAGCATAGTTAATGTTGAGAACAAGTGGTAAAACTGAAAGGTATTTAATATATACTGTTTCTCCTTAGGATTTTCTGTTGCAGCAGACCATGCTGCGAATTAAGGATCCTAAGAAGTCTTTGGATTTTTATACTAGAGTTCTTGGAATGACGTAAGTAAACTGTTTATTGGGGCCTGTAATTTTTAAATACATAGCTTTGCAAATATAGGGAATGTTTTCAGATCTATTTTTAAAAATGGGTGAAAGTTTGCTTCATAAGTCACAAAAGTCCTTGTCGCCAGCAGTCTGGCACTAGGCTTCCCTGGCCAGGGCTTCTGGCAAGTTCCTCTCTATCCCAGCCAGGCTCACTGGGCAGCGGGACACCAGTACTTGTATTTTCTCCAACTCCCTTCTCTCTGAGAGCTGCCAGTAAAATCCGTAGTGTGTCTTAGACCCTTTGGATGCTATAACCACTTTTAGACATAAAGACATATATCTTAGAAAATGAATGAGTTTATCTAAAACTGGCCACCTGTCCCATTTTTATAGGATGTGTTTTCTTTTGCTAAACAGGTAATATCCACTGATCTTGTAATTCTTAAAGTGTATTTATTTTTATTTTTCAAATTATAAGAGAAAATTTATGTAGAACATTATAGAGGTAGCAGTAGTGAGCCAGCTGGGCTGTGTAGGCTTGGGAAACGAGTTACAGAGGCCGGGGAAGGCCCTTGGAGCTGGGTGGGGAGCGGGGGACAGGAAAGGCTCGGCGTGCTCCCAAGAGGGAGAGCGCCTGTTTATTTTTCTTGATTTGAGGTTTTCTGTTTGCTTTTGATAATACAGATAAAGAGTAAAATGATCTTTACTGCATAGATAATCTATTGACATTGAGAGAAAAGTTTAGGTAATACAGTATATGTCTGTTTAGAAAATCCAACCAATTCAGAAAAATACAAAATGAAAAGTAATAAGCTCCCTCTCCCAGTTCTTCTCCCGAAAGATAACTGCTGTAAACAATTTTTGTAATTTTTTTCAGAAAAAGTATTTTGCATATATTCATGGCATATGTAAAGGACAGAATGAAAACTGCACACTTGCCGTGTGCAGGCGTCTTACAGGGTATTCCATTCCCTCTTCAGAGCAGGCCTGTAAGGTCGCTGCCCTTTACACATGAAGGAAGAAAGCAAAGCTTAACCATTAAGCTACTGGCCCAAATTTGAAGCCGGGTCTGACTGACTCCAGGGTTGACCTTGTTTTTCAAAGCCCCCAAGCCGTTGTTCTGAGAGAGGCGCTCAGCTGAGAAAGCAGGTTTCAGCTGGCGAGAGCCGCACTCCCACCCTTGGTCTGCAGGGCCTGAGGTCTGCGTCGGGGCAGAGGCCGCGTCTTGATTGCGGTGCTTGATTCTCTGTTATAAACAGACACGTAGAGTAAATCTGATAAGTCAGGGCAGGGATTTCGGTGCGCCACGGCATGTTGCACGGCAGAGGTAATGAAAAGATTCGGAGAACTCTGGAAACTTTTCACTTGCTGTGCTTCAGTCATTCCCTCCTTGGATTATAAATGAGGCCGCCTTGGAGCATTTAACCCTCCGGAGTCCGAGGGGCGCGGCGCTGGACGCACCCTCCTTCGACCCGACTCCTTGCAAAAGACTCTCATGCTCCAAACTCGCTTTATAGGCCGTAACTTCAGTTGTCTTTAAAACTTCAGGACTAGCCATCTTCTACCCTTCCTCTCCTGTCAGACTCCTTTTCCACTGACTTTCCTCGCGGACTACAGAGAAGCTTGTCTTCTCTATTGGAGGAGAGTCCTTGCCCTGCCCCGGCTCCTTCCCACCTCGCCCAGCCCTGCAAGGGGACCGAGCTCTGTGAGTGCTCCCTCCCCTTCGCTCCCAGTCCAGCGCTGCCCCAGGACCTTCCCATGCCTGGTCACCTGTTCTCAGTCTCACTCCTGGTTGGCCTTCCTGCAGGTTTTGATGCTGTTAACCGCTTAACTGCTGACATTCACACCTTCTGTGATAGTAATCTGTCCTTTCTTCTTTCTTACCTTGTATCTTCAATATTTTTCCTAGAAGTTTTGGCTTAGTAAGAAGTTAATGCATTTATTTATTTATTTTCTCTTTTTTATTTTTATTTTTTAATTTAAATTTTATTTTTCAATTACAGTTTACATTTAATGTTGTTTGTATTAGTTTCAGATGTCCAGTCCAGGTTAGTGGTTAGAAAGTCATATACTATCAGTGCATTTATTTTTTTAACTGAATGTCATATATCTGAAAGGACAATTTAGTAATACATTGTATTTTTCACTGAAAATAACATTTTCTTTTGAAGATACCTTTTGCCATTTATAAACAAGTACCATAATTCCAGCTAAGTGTCATTATATTTGAAGAATTAATGATATTTGAAGAATTGACAAATTATAAAAGTTTGCTTTTTAAAATTTTTTTTTATTTCACTGATATTTACAGATGAATAGGTTGGGGTTTTTTTTTTAATCATCACCCGAGGTCATATTTTTTTAATTATTATTGATTTTAGAAGGAGGGAGGGGGAGAGGAAGAGAGAGAAAAAGACATCAATGTGAGAGAGAATCTATCGGCTGCCTCCTGTAGGCACCCCGACTAGGGATCGAACCCAAAACCTAGATGTGTGCCCTGACAGGGAATCGAACCAGGACTGGTGCACAGGATGACACTCCAACCAACTGAGCCACACTGGCCAGGGCTGAATAGTTTTTTTTTTAAATGAGATCTTTTTCATTGGTTTACCCTGCTTTTTCTATCAAAATGGCCTCACTAAACTCATGTCTTATTCTTAGTAGAACTTGAAAATTGTTATGTTGATTTTAGTATGAATCGACCTCTCCTGTTGTTAATTAATTCTGGCTTGTTGTTTAATTTCAGGCTACTCCAAAAATTAGATTTTCCCACTATGAAATTTTCACTCTATTTCTTGGCTTATGAGGATAAAAATGACATCCCAAAAGATAAAGATGAAAAAGTAGCATGGGTGTTTTCCAGGAAAGCTACGCTTGAACTGACACAGTAAGTATGAGTTTTCAGCTTTGTATATGTTCTGCACTTTTTACAAGCTTTTTTTTCTTATACCTTTTTTCCTTACCAGCTTAATTCAAACCTGGCCGACCTAAACGGCATTTATAACAGTATGTTGGAGTGTTGTTCATGGATCCTTAGTCTTTGCGTTGTTCTTGTGGCAGAGGTAGGACAAGTGAGGTCACTTGCTTTCTACATAGAGGATCTAAGACCGAAATGGCCAGGTATTTGCCAAACTATATCTAACAAATGTTTAGGTACCACAACTAAGTCTTCATAAAATGTTGAAGTAGGTTTCTCCCTTCTCTTTATTCCATATGTTGTTTCTGTGCTCTCTTTAACAACCGGTGAACAACAGTGTTTGTTTCAGGGTGTATGATTTAGTGTGTCCCTGGTTGAAAACAGCTCTGGAATCAGACAGACCTAGACATGAGTCTTGACTCTGACAATAGCTCTGCGACCCTGAACAAGTTATGTCACTTCCTTAAGTGACAGCCTCATTTATAAAATGGAGAGACTCAAGTATGGCCCATGGAGCTGTTGTGAGGATTTAATCAGCACAATAAACATTAGGTGCTTTTGTTACTGTTATCTAGATGCCTTGTTTACTCTTCGTAGTCTAGTTAAAATCACACTTTCCTTGTTTGCTCTTTCCCTAGTTGAAAACTTAACATTTACAATAGCAGAGATTAGACCAAGTATAGTAAGTAATATATTTACGTACGTTACATGCATATATATATATGCTAAGGTTTTAAAGACAGATTGCTGCAACTCTTTTCAGAATATCTGTTCTCCAGGTCAGTTGTAATCGTGTTTCCCCTCCCTTTATAGCAACTGGGGCACTGAGGATGACGAGACCCAGAGCTACCACAGTGGCAACTCAGACCCTCGAGGATTTGGTATGTTTCCCTGTTTGCATGTAATGTATATGGGTTTGTGTGCTTTTTGCATTGTGTACCTATTTATGATTGTAACAAATCTAAGACTTAATTTATTAGGAGTATGGTTATTTTTATTTGCACAAATAATTTTATTTAGGGGCTGTTTAATCTCATAGCCTCAGTCTAAACTTTATATCTCTCTCAGAGTGATTTTATTTTTCAATGTGTGTGTTATATTTCCAGTAGACTTTTTAATTTAAAAAAACAAAAACTATGCTTAATAATAATCTTGGTTTTTGCTAACATACACTTCTGCCTTGAACTATAAAATCTTTCAGTAGAGATAACGGCATTACAGGCTTAAATTGGCTGCTATATAGTCAGTGTCAACCATGAACCTATTAAGTATGACTAAATCATTATACCCAGCCAGTTACACTTAGGTTCTTTTTTTAAAATTTTTATTTATTTATTGATTTGAGAGAGAGAAACATTGATTTTGTTGTTCCAGCCATTTATGCATTCATTGGTTGCTTCTTGTCTGTGCCCTGACCAGGGATCAACCCCACCACCTTGGTATATGGCAGGGGTGGGGAATGTCCGGCCCGTGGGCCATATACACAGCCCGAGAAGACATTTGGTCAGGTCCTGCAAAGGCAACCACAAGCAGGACTCGAAATTCAATAAATCTAGGAGCTCTTTTCATAGCTAATTTTTAAGTTGATAATTTTTATGGCCCGACAATGATGTTATAAATACCCAAATGGTCCTTGGCAAAAAAAATGGTTCCCTACCCCTAGTGTATGGGACCAATGCTCTAATCAGCTGAGCCACGGGCCAGGGCTAGACTTAGATTCTTGTTAATACAGGGTGGGGCAAAAGCAGGTTTACAGTTGTATGTGAAACACAGAGTTTATTCTTGAATGATTATTATTTACTGTATTATTTTCCATATAAACAACTGTAAACCTAACGTTTGCCCCATCCTGTATATTATAGTTTTTGAACCTACTTGGTTCAGTCTGATTTTGGATGCCTTTTGTTATGAAATATGCTAGTTTTGGAAGCCACTTGTGGCACTTGGCTACCCTGCTGTAATGATGTCTTCCTTTTCTCTGCCTTGTTTTGGGGGTGCCACCTAAGGTCACATTGGAATTGCTGTTCCTGACGTACATGGTGCTTGCAAAAGATTTGAAGAACTGGGCGTCAAGTTTGTGAAGAAACCTGATGATGGTGAGTCTGCTCTTCGTTTTCTTCGGGCCTCTCTTTAGTTACAGAACATTTCCTGAGTGCCCACGGGGAAGGCACTGTTGTAGTAAAACCGTTTGGTTGCAAGGAAGTTGGAAGAAGTCTACTTCAGTCAGTTTAAGGAAAGGAGGGAGATTATTGGAAGAATACCTGCTTATTTTAAAGAACTGAAAGCCAGAGGGGTAGGGTGGTTTCACGAGGGACTAGACACAGGATATGGGGAGCCATCAAAGACCTAGGCTCCTCACCCCCCCTCCAGCCCCACCACATTCTCTCATCGGCCACCAGCTCTCACTATCTCGGGTGTTATCTAGTCACCCCAAAGTAAGTTCCTTAAAGTCTGTGTATACTGATATTAATATAACTGTACAAAATCTCTTCAGTTCATAACTGCCTGGTGTCCTTTCTTCATCTTTTACAACCTTTACATGTCCTATGTTTTATACCTGTCTCTTGAAATAGTATATATCTGGACTTTGTTGGATTTACATGTATTATAATTTATTTTACTTAAATCTGTTTCTGCCATCATAATTTATTATTTCAGTTTTCATTTTAATCCTTTCTCTTTTTTTTCAATTAAAGGATTTGATATCCAAATATCTTCTTCAATAGGAAAAGAACTTTCTCCCTTCTACCCCCGTCATGTTACTGTTGCCCAGACTGGGATATTATTCATTTTTTCAAAAAGATAATATAGACTGTATCAAGGTATTTGATCACCCTTTCTCCATACATCTCTTACAGCATTTTTTAGATTTTTCTGTCCCTTTATTAAGTACCTCAACCCAAACTGCTTTCAAAGGGTTTGTGAGACAAACTTTTGAGGCTGTATGCCTGGGAACCATGCCTTTATACACGAATGGCAGTTTTGTTGAATATAAAACTTTAGATTTATTTTTCTTCAGTCTTGGAAATAGAACTCCATTGTCTTAGTTTCTCATCCAGTCTTGCAGTTGGAAATCTGTCTGATTTGTGTTTTGATTTTTTAAAAATTTATTGATTTTTAGAAAGAAAAGGGGGGAGGAGAGAGAGAGAGAAACATTGCTTTATTGCTCCACTTATTTATACATTTGTTGGTTGCTTTTTGTATGTGCTGTGACCGTGGATTGAACCCACAACCTTGGTGTATCGGGATGATGCTCTAACCAGTTGAGCTACCCGGCCAGGGCTGATTTGTATTCCTTTGTATATTCTGTTTTGTTCTGGAAGCTTTTTAAATTTGTTATTTCTTTGTCCTTGCCTTCTTTCTAGGACATTTCCGCAAACTGTCATACCAGTTGTTAGGGTTTGGGCTGGTGACTGGAGCTGTGAGAGAGTACACAACTAAGAAAAGAGATACAGCGAGGAAATGTATTTTACTTTCCGAAGGAGGAAAGGGCCGGACATTGATGGGATCAGCGAGGCGGCAGAGAAAGTGGCTGGCCTGGAAAGGACAGGCTGTTGCTAAGCGACAAGGGAGGGCGGGCTCCTGTGAAGTTAGCCAGATGCTGGGAGTTGTCCTGAAAAGTTAGTTTGTTTGCTTTCCAGAAGACAGTCAGGCAGATGCACTGAGGAGGTGGCCTATCAGAATTTTCCACATCTGTACAACAAGCTTAGAACAAGAGTTATAAAGAGTTCAGCGGGAGAGGCTTGTCTGAAAGGCGGGGGAAGGAACTTTCTACTAGCTAGAGACTTCTTAGTGCAGATTATCCAGGAGTGGTTAAAACGGGGGTGGGGGGGGGAACTGTTTGAATCAGAAGAGCCAACAATCTCGGGGTTTAATTACCAGGTGCTTCTCATACATTGTGGAAAAACCATAACAAAGAAAAGGAGAGGCCTGTTTTCTGTCCTTACGCCAGCTAGCTAATTTTTCTTCAAATGCATCTCTTCTGATATTCATCTTTTGTGGTTCTCACCTATTGTGTTATTTCAGCTATTATAATTTTGCTTCCTGAGTTTGATTGGCTCCTTTAACTTTTCTTGTGCTTGTTTCATACTGGTTATATATCATATTCCTCACTTTTACAGGTTTAAATCTTTCTTGGTCCATCAGTCTAATATTTGTTTTTCTGTTTGAATCTATAACCTGTTGTTTTATGGTTATGTTCCTCAAATTCTTGTTATTTTTGTCTCAGAGGGCATTTTTTTACTGCAACTATTAGCTATTCCAGTCCATCAGGCAATGAGAATGGGGGAAGGCCAGATTCAGTCCTTACAACACAGGGATCTCAGGAAGATGGGCTGGGCAGAGATCCCTAGGCACCTGAAAATGAGAATTAAACACTTCACATTCCCAGAACAAGTCTTTGGCTGAGATCTTTCCTCTTTGTCCCTCATGTATTAGTAGGAGACATTCCTGAGATTGCCATCCCCTAACCTGGTTGTGTGGAAAGTGAAGGCTGGAGGAGATCAGTCGGTTCCCACATGTCTTTCTCAGTCCCCGCAGGCTTTTGTAGTGTCCTTTTATACTCCTGAGGACGTCTGAACCAGTAGCACGAACCCTCTTCCACTCTCCCCACTCCCCCAGTGTGAGGGTGGGTCCTGATACCCAAGGCACCAGCAAGGGCCAAACTAACAAAACTCCTGTTTATTCTCCCGCAGCTATGATGGACTGTCTTCTGGTCCAGGCCAAAAGTACCCCTTTCCACATAGTCTCTGTTAAAACAGTCATCCCACCCCATCCCCACAGTTCCTCTGCCAACCGTCACCCAAGCGGTTCTTACTTTTTTTTTTCCACTTGCCATCTGTGTTCCTCTGGGGTTGATCTTGGGGAAAGGAACCAGGGCTAGGAGTCAATTAATTCAGCATCTTGGTCCTGTAATACATTTCTGAGGTCACATTTTCCCATTTAAGCAAACAGCTCTACTGCTAGACCTACTAGCCTTTCAGTCCCAGTTATGAATTCCTGTGAGAAAGAACCTGAGTGGCAGACCTTGGGTTACACAGCATGGTCTTGACAGGGTTTGTATGACTCAAGCCTGTGCGCCTTTTGGCTGTGAGTAAGCCATGCCACCTATTCCCTCGAGCAGCCCCTTATTTTCTTCTTCTTTAAAGTAAGACAATTTCTGCCCTGGCCAGTGTGGTTAAGTGGTTAGAGCATTGGCCCTTGCATTGAAGGGTCTTGGGTTCGATTCCCAGTCAAGGGCATGTAACTGGGTTGCAGGTTTGATCCCCGGCCCCGTCAGGCTGTGTCCAGGAGGCAACTAATTGATGTGTCTCTCACATCAGTGTTTCTCTCTCTCTCTCCCTCTCCCCCTCCCTCCCCTCCACTCTCTCTGAAAATCAGTGGGAAAAAATCCCCTTATTTTTATTTATTTATTTAAATAAATAAATAAATAAATAAATAAAAATAAGACAATTTCTGTAACTACTCAGCTGGTAGCATGAAGTGATATTGTGAAAATGAAGGAATCACCTGATACCTAAAAGATGTAGCCTGTCCCACAGTTTTTAGAGTTGGTTTCCAGCTATGTGTAGAAGATAGAATATTAGTCATTGTGAAAAACATGCATTTGGGCAACACTGACAACAGGATTTTTAAAAATTAATACTATAAACAAAATGATATGCTTTATTGAAATGCAAATTAAAATTTGAATAAAAATATATTTAAATTTTTTTAGGTTTTTTTTTTAAGTCTTTCTAATAATGAACATCATTTCATTTTACAGGTAAAATGAAAGGCCTGGCATTTATTCAAGATCCTGATGGCTACTGGATTGAAATTTTGAATCCTAACAAAATGATAACTATTATTTAGTTCTGTGAGAACACTACTTTGAGATTTCAGTGAAGACACTGTGGGGGGTAAAAAAGGGAACCAGTGAGATTGGAGATTTTCAGATAACAGAGGCCTGGAGGACTGGTGGCCTGATGGTTCACTGTCCCCATTCACATTTTTCTTAAGTCCATTTCCCTTCCGGTTTCAGCTGTTTTTCCCCTACCTGTTCAGTCACTAGTTTTGAAGTAGAGCTTTGTCTTGTGTCCTTGAGTGTGGTTGTATAACATTCGTTATTTAGGTAATAATTAGGACAGTTCCCTTAAGAGGCTGCATTTGCCTTCCCCCTCCCAGCTATGGCTTCTCTACAAGTCTGCCTTTGAATCATCATTTTAAAAAAAAAAAGAAAAAAACATTTAAAGTGTTTTTGTTGTGGTTACCTTCTGGGGTTTCAGTTCCTCAGAAATAACGTTTCACAGTGGAGAGTAAAGAACACTGAACAAAAATGAAGCTTTATGTGCACTTCACATAGTATAAAGTGTTTATTTTACAAAAGAGAGGGCTTTGTCGGGAGCGGTTCAGAATCATGCCGAGGAGGATGTGGACGGAAAAGCTAATTCCTTCTTGTGTATAAAATGCTTTCAAAGTTCAAGGACTAACCTCTTTATTTTGGGCCGGGGGTGCAGACACGGGATCAGGCTGTCACATGCCTCATGTTTAACCCCCCGCCTTCCTGTGCGGGAAAACAGGCTGGACTGTAAAATAACTAACGAGCGGAAGGCAATACAAGGGCTCAGGAACTCACGGTCCCGTCGTCATTTGCAGCATTTAGGTCGAAACTCATAAATCGTGCCTCCCAGCGCCCGCCCGCCCGGCTCGGTCCTAAAGCCTTCAGCAAGGTGGCACTGGCCTCCGCCCTCGGCCTGGGGCTCTGTGTGCCCGGTGCTTGCTACTTGGGAAGAGCCCCTACCCCAGGTCTTCCAGAGGCGGCAGTCATTTAGGATGGATTATGACCAGTGAACCCAGAAATCAGCTCAGTGGTCTTCCCTGCCGTGATTGACATTTGATGGCTTTAAACCAAACTGATTCTGAAAATCTCCCAAGGCCCAGAGAGGAAGAGCATCGGGTTGGTGGTTCTCTGTAGGCTGCAGTGGAGGGTCTTTGGGTCGGGTGGGCCATGCCAGCCGTGCTCCCGCTGCAAGAAGCACTTGACATTTCCTTTTTGGATGGAATGGATTTATGTGAGCAACTTAAGTAGCAATACTTACAGACTGAAATAAAATAAATATTTAAATGAGACTGTGTTTAATTTGTAAACTGTCCAGCATGCTCTTTCTTAAAAGGAGAAAGGCTGCCTCGGGGAGTACCGCAAGGGTTCGGGGGCTTGCAGGCTCATTCGGAACTGGGCATAGGTGCGAGTCTGTATGTCCTGCAAAGCAGATCGTGTCTGTGGATGGGAGGTGTGGGAAAGGTGGGAAGAGGAAAGTAAGGAATAAAGGGCTGGGGGAGGAAGAGGTCCGAGAACGGCCATGTGTCAAAGGTGAGTTGTGGGAACCAATGAAGACCAGTTTCACACACGGGGTATAGAATTGTCAAATGGGAGGGTCATGAGATTCATAAATTCAGTCATTTAAACCTTATTTCCACAGCAGAAGCCTTCTCTACTTGCGAAGTAAGACCTGTCAAAAGATAGCCCTTGCTTGTTCCTTAAATTCATCCTTACATGCACTGAAAAAAGGCCTATTGTATTTTCAAGCTTTGCTAGGAATTAGGACAATTCACTTACTTCCAAATTAGCTTACCCAAGAAGTGGCGATACGAAAGGGTGACCCCAGGAAGTTTCCACAGGCGGTGTGGGTTAGGAGCTGCTGGCTGAGAGGCGCCTGGCTCCCTGCGCAGCGCTCTAACCGGGGCTGCGCACAGTGCACGTTAAGTACTTGCAGAGCAAGCTGCTAGGGAAGAGGGTTGCTTGTTAGGAGGCTTGCTGCTGGCCGTGAGACCCAGCTTTACCAAGTGGAACAAGCACTTCAGGGTTCTGGAGTGGGCGGTAGAGGGTTCAGGATACCAAGAACCTCGGTTTCCTTCCATCTTCCCCAGCCTTTCAGCGGTTCCTTCTGGGGCTAATAATGCTCGTGATCAAAGATGCCAACCATGCCAGGAGTCATGTATAAACCAACAGTGTCCAGTGAAAGGAGCCTTTTGATCCTCAGCAGAATCCCTCATGTCTCATCAGAAACGGGCCACTTGCCCGTCTCTAATCACTGGCAAAGGGGATGAGACCACCAACTTAAATGAATTATATTTACCCAAGTTGCCTGCGTGAAGGCAGACACCAAGTCAAAACTGCGGCGGCCAGAAGGGGGGTGCAAGTAAGGGCGGCTGAGTGGGCAGAACAAGAAGCTGCAAGGCTGAGACGAAATCTCGAGGACCTGGCTGGTGCAGGGTGCTGTAAGAAATAAAGCACCCCCGCCCTCCGAGCTCCGTCCAGGATTGTGGTTCTCAGACTTAGCAGACCCTTTTTATCATGACATCAGAACATTGTAACATCTATCACACCCACTGTCCTAAAGTGAAATATGTGCAACTTCCCTATACACACGGTTTCAAAAAGGGTCAATCCAATGCCTTTATTGTCATATAAAGGAGAAATGAAATCAATTTCTAATAAGACGTTTCAATATGTAAATGCTCAGATGCTACTACACTAGAAAACAGTGACGTAGTCAGGTGCTTACTCCTAAGTATGGAAGAGGTGAAATTGGTCAATAGAGTACTGTTTACACTATTTGATGTCTTAAAATAAAGACTGAATTCATGATTCATGAAGAGCTATAATGTTACAACTTTAAATGAATACTGATAACAGGTGTTGTCATTTTGTAAAATGGTGATCAATTCTGGCTAAAATTTTGAATAAAAGAATAATACACCTGCTTATAGGATAGATTTGTCCCTGGTGAATAGTAATGTTTTATATGTACGAATAAGTAAAATAGAAGTTACAGGCTCAGATAATAAAAGCAGGCTTTGCAATTTTAAAAAATTGTAATATAATTGACATACAATATCGTATAAGTTTAAGGTATACAGTGTGTTGATTTGATACTTATATACTGGAAAATGATGATCACCACAGCATAAGCTAACACCTCTATCGTGTCACATAATCATTTCTTTTTTGTGGTGGGACAGTGAAGAGCTAGTCTCCTAGCAGGTTTTAAGTTTATAACCCAGTGTTGACTAAACACTATGCTGTGCATTAGGTCTCCAGGACTTATTTATCTACTAGTTCTAAATTTGTATTTTACAATTTTTAAAAAATATGTAGAATAGTTTTAGAATTATAGAAATGTTGTAAAAATAGCACAGAGGTGTTCCCATATACCCCATACCCAGTTTACCTTATTTTAAAAGATTAGAATGGCACATATGTCACCACTAATGAACCTGTATTGATACATTATTATTAACTAAAGTCTATACTTTATTCAGATTTTCTTAGTTTTACCTACTTTTTCTGTTACAGGATCCTACATTACATTAGTCTTCATGTCTTCTCAGGTTCCTTTAGAATGTGATAGTTTTTCAGACTTTCCTTGTTTTTGGTAACTAACAGTTTTGAGGAGTACCAGTCAAATACTTTGTGGAGTGTTTCTCAGTTGGGGTTTTCTGAATTTTTTCTCATGATGAAACTGGGGTTATGGGTTTTCAGGAGGAAGACCAGAGCAGTCAAGTGCCCTTCTCATCACGTCGAATGCACATATTATCATCATGATGTGTCACTGATACTGTTAACCCTGACCACCTGGCTGCAGTGCTGTCAGGTCTCTCCACCCTAAAGTTACCCTCCTCCCACCCCGTTTTCTACTGTGATCTTAGGAAGGAAATGGTATGTGAAGCCCACACTTAAGGTGTGGGGAGTTATGGTCCTCCTCGAGGGGGAAAGCGGCTTTTTACCTAAATGAATACTCATGGAGACTTTACAAAGTTGCGCAGGTCGTTACAGGAAATCTCATATCCCTGCCTCTCATCCACTAAATATCAGTATTGAAACCCAACCAAAAATGCCGCACAAGTTTCCAAAACAACCCCTAGGGGTCAGTACTGCCCTGTTGAGAACCACTGGTCTAAGATATCCAATTCTCATTTCTCTAGAGTGTGAACTTAAAGCATTTACAAAATCGAGTGCAGAATTCATAGTTTGATGTGTTCCTTCTTATAAACACATTTTTGTTCCGTAATTCAGCTGCAAGTTATTTTAGCTATTTGCAGTCCTTTAAAATGTTCTACTTTCCTTTTACATAAACTCATTATTTCATTATATTACATATTTATAATTATGAGGATAACTGGCTTGAACGTGTTAGTAACAGAGACAACTGACTTGTAAGCACATAACCCTGGGGAAGCAGAAGTGCATGGGTGTCCTAGAGAGTAGCCAGCTAGTGATAATTATTCAGCCTGCAGGCATCGCTTCTTTACTGAGGAAATGATGAGTCGGGTTCATCCAATAAGTAGTGAAGTGGGAATTGGTTAAAATAATTTTTACTGAAAATGCATCAATTTGAGTCCTATCAATATTAGCAAAGATTGTAGAAGATTTTTAAATGCATCAATTTGAGTTATCAATCTTAGAAAAGGTTATAGAAGGTTTTTTAAATGCTAATATCTAGGACTGCTGTAGTAATGAAATAGGCACTTTTATAGACATCCAAACTATCGATAAACCAATTTTGCAATAGGTTTCAAGAGTCATTACAGACTTTAAAATTTTCATATCCTTTTATCTGGTATTATTGTTATGTTCTGGGAATTGTTTCCTAGAAAATAATCAGATTTTAGTTTTAAAATTATGTCCAATTTGTTGCTCCCATCATTATTCATAATAGAAAAAATTAGAAACAGCTTAAATATCTAAAAATGGGGACATAAATTAACTATTATAACACCCATATGTGGTAGAAAATTTTCTAGTGTCCCCAAAAATGTATATGCACTTTGAATGATTATAAAGTCAGTGTTTATTAACATACAGTTCATTTTCAAAATTTGAAACAATCTGCAGAAATGAATAATTTTTGTCAATGCCAGTTTTCAAACTGATGACCTACCTTCCTCATCCAGGCACCACTGATACCTTGGAGCAATGGAATCACAAACACCAAGAATGATTTCATTCAGTATTTGCACGTCCTCAATTCATAGACTGTTGCAGGTTTTGCACCGTAAGTTTATCTTTTATGTTTCCCCATTAAAAAAGTCTAGGATAAATTTTGTTTGTTCAAAACTTAGTTTGGCTTCCCCCATTATTTCAAATCAGTTAAACCTGAAAAGGAGTGAAAAGTAAGTTATCAGCTGTTAAAGTGTGAGTACATTTTTGCGGGGACAACCTATATTTTTACACCATTAAATTATTAAGTTATTAAAAATTCTATATATGGTTAAAAAGACTTAAAATTCTAAATGAGCACATTCAATTCAGTGACATTCAAACTTTATTTAAACATTTAGAGATAAGTATTCTCAAAAAATATTAAATGTGGAGAAATGCTCATGAGATATTAAGTGAAAAAAGCAGTATGCGAACTACTGAACATATGTTCTTGATTTTGCTTAAAAAAAAAAATGAAAGAAAGAAACAAGTGCACAAAGAAATGACTAAAAGAAAATGTACCAAATTGTGATTCACTGGCTGCTGGGATTACCAGTGACTTTATTCCCTTCTTTATATTTTTCTGTATTCCCCAAATTCTCTAAAATGAGCAGGTATCACTTTTATAATCTGGAAAAAATGAGAAATAATGCTTAATTTACTAACATTTACTATTTTCACCTTTTGAGTAGAAAGAGGTATTTTAACGAATATGTTATCTGCTACCTAAACTTCCACTTAAGATGGTGACTTATATTAAAGACCAGAGGATGCTCATATTAAGTTATTAAAAATTCTATATATGGTTAAAAAGACTTAAAATTCTAAATGAGCACATTCAATTCAGTGACATTCAAACTTTATTTAAACATTTAGAGATAAGAGTTTTTTTTAAGTTGAAACAGGTGAAGGAAGTTAGCATTATTTTTTTATCCACACTGCCTGCTCTTAGCTGACTTATTCTGAATAGTCAGAATTCTTTTTGCTGCTTACATTCATTTCGCATTTTAAATTGTAGTCTGAAATTGAACCCTAAGTACATGGTACAGTTTAGGTACAAGCGCCACCCTGTGTTTATTTAAGAAAGTGCTAGTCAATGTATATTGAAAACCAATGTAGTCACCTACCAGTATTTTGAACAACCTCACTATTCAGAGGATGTTCTATGTACCTGCAACATCAGCATCACCTTATGCTAGTTAAAAATTAAGACTTTCAGCCCAGCTGGCGTGGCTCAGCAGTTGAGCATTGACTTATGATCCAGGAGATAGAGGTTCGATTACCAGTCAGGGCACGTGCCCTGGTTGTGGGATTGATCCCCAGCAGGGGGCGTGCAGGAGGCAGCCGATCAATGACTCTCATCATTGATGTTTCTCGCTCTCCCCCTCTCCCTTCCTCTCTCTGAAATCAATAAAGATATATTTTTTAAAAAATTAAGACTTCCAGGCTTCACTGCAGATGTACTGAATCAGAATCTTTACTTTCAAAGGATCCCCAGGGGATTTGTGTGCATAACAATGTTTGAGAAGCACTGTTTGTACAGACTCCTTTTTAAAACCACTAATATCAGAGAAGCATATCTCCAAAACAGGAATTCTTTTCACCCCCTATTATAAATATAGTAAAACACTCATTTGTGGTGATGAATATAAGGTGTATGTATCTAATGCACAAAGTCAGGGGTGTAAGAAGTGGAATTTTTAATTGCACATAATTATAAAGCCCCCATTTCCTGAGGGGGTAGGTGGAAACTGAACCTCAGTAAATTCAGGATCTCTGCTGCTGCTTTTCTCTGAGGTAAAGTCTTAGGTTCCTCTATTGTCTAGAAGGTTGGGGGAAGGTGGGCATCCAATCTTCCATAGGGGAACCATCCTATTGGCACTTGCTAAAATGTAAAGTATCCTAAACAGCCCTTTGTTGAAAATCTGTGTAGCTTGCTGTTAAACCATGATTCAGTCTTACTGTTGAGGCTGCTCCAGGTTTGGCACCTCCCTGGCTGCTTCATTCTGCTATTTCCATGCTGTGTTAGTCTACAGGGAAATCTTTGGGGCTAAGACTTCTCCACAATGTTTACCCAAAGAGTTCTGGATCATTCTGCTGCTCTGGCATCGCGTGATACCATGGGAAGCTAACTCTGAGGTTTGTATAAGGTCCTGTCTAGTAGGCATCTCTCACAGCCATCTGTTCCTAGGGATCTTGCTGTCCTCCGGAGGTTCCACCTGGGAAGCCAAATACAGGGCCGCAGGGCCCCTTGCCTTCTAGATCTCCAGGCACCTATATCTCAGGACCGTGACTCCCTGTGCAGAGGAAGGGAGAGCCTCTTCATAGGGACTCACCAGGTGGTGGAATGCTCCTTCCTGACGCCCCTCCTCAACCCAAAGCATGGAGGTTTCGATTTTTGAAAGTCAAAGGCCGTTTTTCTTTTTAACATCCCTAGGCCCATATTCTAGCTGGCTGAGTGGGGGAGGGCCATGGGTTACAGAAATGCAGGGAGAAAGTGTTTCAAAATATCATGCCACACGAAAATGGGATACAGGGATCTCTATCCTATTATATATTGTTATCGAGGAGTGTGCTGAGCGTGACTAGGAGCACACAATCATATTGTGTTCTCATAGAACAAGAGGCTGGAAGCATGAGACAGGGATCCTGTGTTGAGAACATTATAGTCCGAGGAGGCAAACTGCACAAAACAACTGGAGCACAAGGGCAAAGCTAAATGTTGACAAGAGTAAAACAGATATAAAAGCAGCACCAACTACCCTATTGGGGGCTATTAGTGGCAGTTACAGCACCTGAAGGACTAGTCTGAAGAGTCCACCCTGAAATCGGTGGTTCTCAAAATTTGTCAAGCATCAGAATCACACTTGTCAAAACATGGGTGTTGGGTGCCACTCCCAGAGTCCTGATTCAGTGGGTCTGAAGTTCCTGGATGCTGCTGATGCTGCTGGTCAGGGACCACATTTTGAGAACAGCTGCCTTAAGTGTCAACATCCAGGATTTGCAGGTTTAATTCTGCAAAATCACTGAAGTCTACCTGTTCAGCAGCCCTTCCTGACATCCCTTATCCTTTCACTTGCAGCCGCACTCACCATCATTAAAACATGTCCTTTGGCTAGTCCCAGCCTTCTTTTCAAAATGACATAAACGACATGTCTGTTAGTCCCTCTTCTATGCATTTCTTTCTTTCTTTTTTTTAAAGAAAAAAATATTATTTTATTAAAAGCAGACAAAGATAAAAGATACCTTAAAAAGTCAGATGCTGATTTCTGGCTAAGATAATTACAAGAAATATTAGAACTTTTTAAAAAAGAAAATATCTAAAAAACTTCTGATGTTCTTGCTACAAGTTATTGTTTTTGATAACCCCAAACTCCCTGTTAAAAATCCTTGATGGTTAGGGAATTCAAACTTCTTACCTAGAAGAAAATTTAAGCTACTCTTTATGTTTGTGTACTTTATTTTTATTGTCTTTTCTTTAAATTATATCTGCAAAGGTTATAAACAGGACTCCTCCAAACAGTGCTAAGGGATACTTTGGTGTGTTCTAGAAACATCCTCTACCTCTTACAAATTAAAGGTGTCCACAATCTTATATCCAATTTTTAATCTGGCAGGCAAAAGGCGAAGGCAATAACGTAAGAAAGAAGACATCCATCAGTTTAGTAACTGTGTATATTAGCTGTGGGTGTGACATTCTTAATCTCACCTCCAAAGTGCAGAGAAGATGCAAAAACACTTAATGAACTGCTTTTAGACCCTACAGCTAGCCAGGAAGAAATAGACTTCTTCCACTCTCTAGCATTCTTAGAGACCCACACCACCTTGCACTTCTGGTGTCCATCCTTCCCTTAATCTTTCTGCATTGAGAGTCCCTACTAGTTTTCCACAACATGTACATACACTCCCCTGCCCAGCTCCCCACCTGGCCCCTGCCACACAATTAATTTATTCAATAGTTACTGAGTGCCCTCTGTGTGTCAAGCATTGTGGTAAGTTCTAGGTGTAATAAGAGGCATTAATTGAATTTGCATCACTTTACTATTTTTAAAAAATTAACTTAATAAATGATACATAGTACTTCAAAGATATCTACATTTTTAATAGGTGAGTTGGCAGAATTTCTCATTTGGCTGCTTCTTAATGGGCTGAATTTCATAAACCATTCCATATTTCAGAAAGAAAAATTCTTTGCTATAGCATAGCAACGATTTGGTCAGCTCATTTTTTTTATATGCAGGCATATACAGTATACCTTTCTCCTCAATTTGTGGAAAATTAACTAAAGCTGACCAAGATATATTTTGATTGAAAAATATTATAAAATAGTTTTGGAAATAAGAGGACAGTAATGTTTTACATTATTTCTTCTATTATGAATTTTTTATCCTTTGTGCCATAATTTACTTCCCATAACTATTCTTGCTTTATTTGTAACATTTTATATTGGATTGTGACATTATTGAATATCTATTAGTGTTTAATTTAGATTATCTTAATAAACTGCTAATCTGAGAACAACGGTCTTTCCCTTGCTTTTTAGACCTTTTTTTCTGAACATGCTTATTTATGTACAATGTGGAAATCTGATCCTGTTATCCTCCAATCAGCCAACAGCTCTTTTTGTACCTCTTCTGGTAGTTCATAGAAAACTTCAGGATCAACATCAGAGGAAAAGTAATTTTCTCAGCAGAATCTTGCTCTCTATTTTCTGCAAGTCCTTCATGATGAGACACTGTTGCTATCGGTTGCTTGTGGCTATCTGCAATGCGGTTTTTGGAGAAAAGTTGCTCACTCTGCAAATCTAGAAATGAATGGAACACAGACATAGCAGGGTTTGTATTTGAAAAGTGGGATCTTTGAGATTCTGTAGGTCCTCGACTCATTTGTTCATCTTTTAAACTACTGTCTAAATAATGTGAATAATCCTTTTGGCTAGACAGATAAGAGGAACTACTGCTATTTAAGCCTGAGGTTCCTGGTTCACAGGGAGATAGCGACAGTATCTGTTTGCTGTTAGATAAATGATCTCTAGAACTTAAGGGACTATCTTGCATTTGTTTTGTAGAAAAGAAAGATAATACTCCTCTAGAGGCATGCAACGGACAACTCAAACTTCCTTTCCCTTGCACTTTTTCTCTAGGTTTTCCAGACAGGATTTCTTCTTGAATATCTACTGGAAGCTGCTTCAAGACTTCTTTGTCAATACCCTCATGAAGTGAGCAGAATGGAAATTCATCACTGTCTTTATCTTTAGAAAAATTTAGAGTACAGTGGTACCTTGGTTTTCGAAAGTGACACACGGCTTCCGCTGAGGGCAAGATCCTGAGGCCTAGCTGTTGGCTGTTGATCCCTCGGTTTTCGACTGCTTCAGAACTCGAACAGTCTTCTGGAACGGAGTACATTCAAAAACTGAGGGACCACTGTATTTAAAATGTGGAGACTCCCCAGTTCTTGTACTTTCAATTCTTCCAGTTGGTAGAAAATCACAGTTTGTTTCTTTGTCTTTGGAAAAATCCTCCATATGAGTATCTTTCTTTTAAAAACTGTGCTTGCCAGAGCATGAAGTTGTTGATAATGATGGCGTTAAATAATAACCAATAGTCCCTTTCTTAGTAGTATTTAGTGACTTAAGATTGCAGAAGCACACACTTAAAAGGGTTAGGTGAAATGGCATTTTCACATTCACCATGTTGTGAAAAAGTTTCGTTAAGTGTGCCAACCATTGGTGTCATTGCATCATAACTTCCTGTCCCTAACTTCTGAATTACGTGGTATGGAACAGGGAGGGCATTGATGCCTCTCATGGCTACAGTGCTTCTCAAATAAATACCGATGGATTATGAATCTTATTGTATGTGGCTTCCTTGCATCTTGGCATACTCTGTTCAAAAGACTAGAAAGTAATTCTTCTATCTTGCTTTTACTTCAACTTCTGATGAACATTTTTTTTGAGAACATATTCTCTCACGTTCTCAGCATTTTGTTTTCACCTGCTTTCTTTGTTCAGTAAGATTTCCAGCATCTGCTTATAGAAGCTGCAGGAATATGATGTTTGCAAATGGACTGGAGACCAGAGAGTGAGGAATTAATAAGTGCATTTAGCAAGATGGCTGGGTAGAAATTCGATATACAAAAATCAATATACATAAATTTTAAAATGACTATATTTAAAATAGCATCTAAAACATCAAATACCTAGGAATAAATCTAACAAGATTCGCAAGACCTCTATAAACTAGAACAATAAAACTTTAATGACAAATTTAAGAACAAATAAATGAAGGGATATACCATGTTTATAAATTAGAAGAATCAATAACCAGAGGTAAATTCTCTCTATATTGACCTTTATATTCAATGAAATCCCAGCCAAACTCAGAGAATGATTTTTATGGGTTTTGATGAGCTGATTCTAAAATGTATATGGAAATGCAAAGGGCCAAGCAAACTTGGATAAAGTGATAAGCAAACTTGGATAACTTTTTCTACCAGATGTCAAGAGTTACTATAATCTACAATAACTAAAGCAGTGAAGTATTGCTATAATAATAGACAAACAGATCAAAGGGAAAGAATAGAAAGTCCAGAAACATATCCTTAGGTAATGGATACTAGATTTATGAGAAAGGAAGCACAGCAAAGCAGTAGGTACAGGACAGTGTTGTAGGTAGGTGCCCAGGGAACAGGCTCACAAAGGGAGATTGACAGACAGGGGTTTATTTGGGAGTGTTTTCAGGAACAACACCTGTAAGGAAGTGAAAAAAACCCAATCGGGCATGAGGAGAGGTTTAACTATAATGTAGTGGCAACAGAGGCCTCAGCCAGTTCCATGAGGAGCTCTGGTTCTGAGACAGTCCTTTAGAAATGTTACAGGTTGAGGCAAGGGGGCCAGGCCTGGCCTTTGTACCCCTACAATGACCAGTCAGTCATTTGATGTATGCTGCCCCCAAAGAGGGAATCTAACCTTGGGTAAGGCAGCTTCCTTCTGCCAAGGAAAATTCCTGGGGAGAGACCATTGTTAGCTATCCAGCAGTTGGAGGAATGAATATCTTGGTGGGATTTGGCCAGTGCACCACAGAGATCTAGTTCACCCCTTGTACTACGTGGATCCACTTACTTTACATAAGTTTAATCCATATAGGAACCATTCCTCTAGGATTCTGATTAATTTTTTTTCTGGTTCCTGGAGAAACTTATAAGACAAAGATTAAGTAGAACCAACTATCCCCACCACTGCAGCTGGTATTGTGATCACAACTGATATCCATATCTGTCCTCTACTGCTATTCTAGATTCCCTTCATCCTTGGCTAGCACCTCTGCTAGTGGAGGTGGCTAACCTGATGGGGTGGACAAGACTGTCATTCCTGAGGGGTCTGGGCCCCTGGACACCATGTCCTTGTCAGGTCATCCAGGGTTGCTGCACCTGTCCATTTTCCATCAAAATTGGGCATGAGAATACCAATAGGCACCTCAGCAGGTCACATGGGTGCTAAGCATATTCCTAGCTACCCTCATTGTATAGGAGCAGCTCTACTTCTTCCTAGTAATAAGGGTCACTTACTTCTGCCAGAATGGTGATCCTTCTTCTTGTCCAGAGCAACCATAGCTTACAAGTTAATGGAACTCCCCAAAGCAATATACAGATTCAATGAAATACCTACCAAAATCCTAACAACTTCTTTTTTTCAGGAATTCATATTAAAATTCACATAGAATCTCAAAGCACCCCAAATAGCCGAAACAATCATGAAAAAGGAGAATGAAGTTGGAAAACTCACACTTTCTGATTTGAAAACTACAGTAATCAAAACTGTGTGATATGGGCATAAATACAAACATACAGATCAATGGAATAAAATAGAGCCCAGAAACAAACCTTTACATATATGTTCAAATGATTTTTGACAAGACCATTTAATGGATACTAAGACCATTTAATGGAAAAGGGATAATGTTTTCAACAAATTATGCTGGGAAACTGGATAGCCATGTACAAAAGAATGATGTTGGGCTTTTACCCTACACCATATACAAAAGTTAACTCAAATGGATTAAAGACTTAAATGTAAAGGCTTAAAGTATAAAACTCTTAGAAGAAAACATGGGAAAAGCTCCATGACACTGGATTTGGTAATGACTTCTTGGAGATGGCACCAAAAGTTCAGGCAACAAAAGAAAAATATAGATAAATTGGACTTCATCAAAATTTATTTATTTATTTATTATTATTATTTTTAATTATTATTTTTTAAAAATATATCTTTATTGATTTCAGAGAGAGGAAAGGAGAGGGAGAGAGAGAGATAGAAACATCCATGATGAGAGAGTCATTGATCGGCTGCCTTCTGCACGCCCCCAACTGGGGATCGAGCCCACAACCCGGGCATGTGCCCTGACTGGGAATCGAACCCTGATCGCCTGGATCCTAGGTCGATGCTCAACCGCTGAGCCATGCCCGGTGGGGCTGGACTTCATCAAAATTTAAAACTTTTGCATCAAAGGACACTGTCAACAGAATGAAAAGGCAATGCACACAATGGAAAAAATACTTCCAAATCATATATCTGATAAGTTAATACGCAGAATATATAAAGAATTTCTATAACTCAACAAAATAACAAAAACAACCCACTTAAAAAATGAGCAAAGAATTTGAAAAGACATTCCTCCAATGAAGATATTCAGATGGCAAATAAGCACCTGAAAAAAATGCTCAATATCACTAATCACTAGGAAAAGAAAATCAAAACTCACAGTAAGCTACCATTTCCACCCAATAAGGTGACTATTAATATTTAAAAACAAAAAACAAAAAAACCCACCACACCTCAAAAACAGAACTAATGTTAGTGAAGAAATTGGTACCCTTGTGCATTTCCGGTTGGAATGCAAAAATACTACTCCAGCTGCTAGAAGCAAAAACTAAATATGGAATTACCATATGATCCAGTAATTACCCAAAAGAATTGAAAGTAGAGACTCAAATTGATATTTGTATACCAGTGTTTGTAGCAGCATTCACAAAAAGATAAAAGGCGGAAACAACCCAAATATCCATTAATAAATAAATGGATAAACAAAATGTGGTTTATACATACAATGAAATATTATTCAGCCTTAAAAAGGAATGAAATCCTGACACATGCTACAATGTGGATGAACCTTGAAGACATTATGCTAAGTGAAATAAGCCAGACACAAAGGGGTAAATAGTGTATGATTCCACTTATATGAGATACCTAGAGTAGTCAAATTCATAGAGACAGAATGGTGCTTCCAAAAGCTGGAGGGAGGAGGACATGGAGAGTTATTGTTGAAATAGGTACAGAATTTCAGTTTGGAAAGATAAATAGTTCTGGAGATGGATGGTGGTGATCATTTCACAGCAACATAAATGTACTTAATGCCACTGAACTGTATACTTACAAATGGTTAAAATGATAAATTTTATCTTTTGTATTTTTTACCACAATAAAAGAAATCAATGGGACTCATATTGTGTCGCCTGGTGAAAGTGTTCCCCTTTGGGGAAGAAAGGCCTCTAAACAAGAAGAACCTAGAATTGTGGCCACAGGAAACACAAAAGTTCCCAGTGGATAACTGGGGCAATGGTGATCAGAGTGCTGCTCATATTTCCACCCCCAACCATTAGTTTCTGAACCCATATAATACCTATTAGGAGTAGAGCACTAATAATAATTGACTGGCGGATGGCACCTCATCATTGCAGGATATCATCTCCAAGCTGGCACCTCAGCTGCACCTTCAAAGACCATTTCAGCACTCTCTTAGACCAGCAACTTCTGGGTGATACAGAGGTTTCCCATGGTCCAAGGCTCAGTACTACACCTCCTTTTTTGTAAAATGGGCCCCTTGGCCTGCCATCACCAAGAGAAGAACATACTCCAGGGAGCCACTGCCCTTCCAGCCTGAATCCCAGAATGGGACACATGGACCACAGCCATCCCAGGTGTCCCATAGTCTGAGCAGATGATCTTAGCTGATGTGAATGAGCAAGAAATAAATGTTTATTGTATGCCACTGACATTTTTGTGGCTACCTGCTCCACAGTATTTTGTGGCAATAACTAATTGGCACACTTCTATATCTCCCCAGACCCCAGTTTCTTAATTTATCTCATTTTGTTTCTAACTTCTTAAGTAGAATGATTGCTTTGCTTATTGACAATATTTTTAAATCCAGGATACTTCTGGTCAAGATGGCAGCATAAGTAAATGTGGTACTCACATCCTCCCACAACCACATCAAAATTACAACTAAACTACAGAAAAATCATAATTTAGAATTGCCTGAAATCTGGCTGAATGAAAGACTGCAACTAGGGAATTAAAGAAGAAGCCACATAGGGACTCCAGAGACTGGAATGAGCTGGTCCCATAACCGTGTGTGGCGGCTAAAAATCGGAGGAGATATCTCTGCTGCAGAAGGCCCCACTGAAGAGTGAAGGGTCCCAGACTGCAGGCAGGCACCATATCTGAGACTCCATCAACCTGGCTCACACTGTTCGCCCTGCCCTGGTGATTCCCTGAAGTTCTGCCCCACCCAAATTGCCGACCCAACCAAGCTATTTCCAGCGGCTTTTCCACACAAATGGCCTGTCATGGCTCATGCTCCATATTTTCCTAAAATCTCTCAAACAAGCAGTAACTGGCTTCAGCATGCCCTGTATCTCCCGTTAAGTGGCCCCAGGCCTGACACTAGTAGCATCCAGCCTTGGTTCACAGCTTAGCCTCAGCTAGGTACCTCCAAGTCCAGAACAAGTAGCAGCCATCTGCAGTTCATTTCATAGCTCATGCTGGCAGTCCCAGGCAGAACACAGGTGATGACTGACCTTGACCTGCACCTCTTAGAAGGCTCCAGAGCCACAGCACCCAGTGGATGGCTTCAGAACACAATGAAGCACCACTACCCAACCACCTCCATAAGAAACACACTCGAGGAACAGACTCAGTGGGCACCTGCTCTGTGGGGTGGGCCCCTGCACAGCTGATCCTCCACGGGGGTCAGAGTTCGGTGGTCGTGGTCACAGCCAGTCCTTGCAGCTGATTGACCTGGAGATAAATCCCTCCCATTGACCTGCCAACAGCAATCAACACTCAACTACAAGAGGAAGGTGTACACAGCCCACACAGGTGGGCACACCTTGAATGCCCAGCTTGGGTGATCAGGGAGGTTGTGCCACTGGACCCTACAGAGCTCCTACTACATTAGGCTACTATACCAAGCCCGGGAGATGTAGCAGTTCTACCTAATACATAGAAACAAACATAGGGAAGCTGCCAAAAAGAAATATGTCCCAAATAAAAGAACAAAACAAAACTCCAGAAAAAAAAACAACTAAACAAAATCGAGACGAGCAATCTAGATGCAGATTTCAATCTAGAGACTAGATGCAGAGTTCAAAACACTGGTTATAAAGATGCTCAATGAACTTAGGGGAAGAGTAGATAAACTTACTGAGAACTTCAACAAAGAGATAGGAAACATAAAAACCGAGATATAAAACATAAAAAAGAACCAGTCAGAAATGAAGAATACATTAACTGAACCAAAGAATATATTACAGGAAGTTGATAATAGAGTAGATGAAGCTGAGGGTCAAATCAGGGAGTTGGAATGTAAGGTAGTAAAAAACACCCAATCAGAACAGCAAAAAGAAAAAAGAATTAAAAAAAAATTAGGATAGTGTAAGGAGCCTCTAGGACAACTTCAAGTGTATCAACATTCATATCATGGGACTACTGGAAAGAGAACAGAGAGAACAAGAAATTGAAAACCTAAATGAAAAAATGACAGAAAAATTCCCTAACTTGGTGAAGGAAATAGACATACAAGTCCAGGAAGCACAGAGAGTCCCAAATAAGATGAACCCAAAGAGGCCAATAATAAGAGGCATCATAATTAAAATGCAAAAGGTTAAAGACAAAGACAGAATCTTAAAAGCAGCAAGAAAAAAGCAATTAGTTGCCTGCAAGGAAGCTCCCATAAGACTGTCAGCTGATTTCTCAAGAGAAACTTTGCAGACCAGAAGGTATTGGCAAGAAATATTCAAAGTGATGAAAAGAAAAGACCTACAACCTAGATTACTCCACCCAGCAAATGTATCATTTAGAATCAAAGGAGCTTCCCAGACAAGAAAAAGCTAAAGGAGTTCATTACCACTAAACTCATATTATAAGAAGTATTAAAAGATCTTCTTTAAGAAAAAGAAGAAAAAAGATTAAAAACATAAACAATAAAATGGTCAAAATATGTATCTATTAAAAATGAATCTAAGAAAAACAAAATAAATGAAGTAGAACAGAAACAGACTCATAGATATAGAGAACATTCTCATGGTTGCCAGATGGGAGGGTGTTGGGGGGATGGGCGACAAAAGTGAAAGGATTAAGAAGTGCAAATTGGTTGTCACAGAACCAAAGTAAAGTACAGCATAGGGAATACAGTCAATAATATTTTAATAACTATGTATAGTGTCAGATGGGTGACAGATTTATCAGGATGATCACTTAGTAAGTTATGTAATGTCTAATCACTGAGGTGTACACACCTGAAACTAATAAAATAATGTATCTCAAGTGTATTTGAAAATATAAAAAAATGACTTAAAGAAAAGTGCATTTAAAAATATTTTTTCCTCAGAACTCTTTTGGTCACACATCATAGCTTTTCATATGTAGGCTCTCATTGTTATTCTTTTATAATTTTTTTGTAATTTCTGTTTTGACTTCCTTTTTAACTCAAGAAGATAAGTTCTATTTTGCTGTCCTCTTGATGTTAACTGCAGTCTGTTGCACTGTGGCTAGTGAATGTGAATTGTGTCATTTTTTGAAATTTACTGCAATTTGTTTTGTTAGGAAGCATATGCTTGATTTTTGTGAATGTTCCTTGGAAAGAACAATAAGTATTTTCTGTTTTGGGATACTGAGTCCTATTTAAAATTGTTAGGTCAGTCACTGAGAGTTTAATTAAAATCCTCCACAGCTGCTGCTATCCCCTCCCCATTCCTCTTCTTCAGCTTTTCCTCCTCCTTCTTCCTCTCTTTCTTTTTCTATTCCTTCTCCTATCATCATCATCATCATCATCATCATCATCACTGTTGTTTGTCTACTTGGTGTATATTTATCCTTCAACATCATTCTCTAAGTTCATAAATACATATAAAATGTTGCAGTAGGCTGAATAATGGCCCCTCAAAATATCCAGGTTCTAATCCCTGGAGTCTGTGAGTGTAGTCTTTTATGGAAAAGGGTCTCCGGACCTGTGATTAAGTTAGGGATCTTGAGATAAGGAGGTTTATCCTTGATTATCTGTGTGGCTCCTAAATGCAATCTTAAGTATCCTTTGAGGAAGGAGACAGAGGTGACACAGAAGAGGAAATGTGGCCATAGTAAAAATTAGAGTGACCTGGCCACAAGCCAAGGAATGCTGGCAGCCATCAGAAGCTAGAGAGAGCACAGCCCCACCTATACCTTGATTTCAGCTCAGTGACACAGATTTTTTACTTCTGGCCTCCAGAAAATCTAAGAAAATAAATAATGTGTTGTTTGAACCTTCCAAATTTCTGCTGCTGTAACTTGTTACAGCAGCAATAGAAAATACATATATGTATATAAGCCTAATTTTCCCCAATTTAAATTTTTTACAAATATGACATCATACTCTTACAGTGCTCTTCAACTAGCCCTTTTCCTCTTAATACTGTATCAATTATGTCTTTACAAGTCAATGTGTATAGATCCCATTGTTTTATTCCACAGAATAGATATTTCATAATTCATTCAATCATTTCTCTATGGATGTAAATTCAAGTTGTTTCCAGTTTCTTATTGCAAACAGTACTGCAGTAAATATCTGGTGTGCGTGTGTATGTATATATGTGTGTGTATATGTATGTTTTATATGTTGGGATTTTTTGAGGGGACAATAGATTCTTACGAAAATCTATGGGTAAGTACATTTTAAATTTTAGTAGATGCTGTCAGATTACTTTCCAGGAATGTTATAACAATTCACACTTCCATCTGATTTGAATTTCCCTCAGTATAAGCAAAGTTGAACATCTTTTCATATTTTTGGCAATTTGCACTTTCTATTTTATTTAACACTTGTTTAGTTCTTTTGCTTATTTTTTCTTTAGGTTATTTGCCTTGATACTTTTTCTGTTGTGGATTTAAGAAACATTTCTCTAGTCTTTCAATTAGCCTTTGATTTTATTCTCCTTCCAATTCTTGCCCACTTACATCTAAAGAAGCCTGAGAATCTAAAATTACCCTCTCCTCTATGCCTTAATCAAGAAATCCCACCTCTCAGTTACTCTAATATAGTATTTTGGAACAGATCGTTCTCTCATATCACTCATTCTAAATCCATCATTGCCTGCCTGATGGGTCTCAATGACTTAATCCGCATAGATGCTTTAAGAATACACATACTATCAGTTAGTATAAGCTAGGTTATGCAGAAGTAACAAATGATTCCCCAAGTCTTAGTGGCTTACAACAAAGGTTTATTTCTCCCTAACACTACATGTCCACTGATTGTTTCAGCAGCTATTGACACAGTCTTTATCAGGAATATTGTTGTTCATCTTGGCAAAGGGACAGAGAGCATAAAAGTTTCAGCTGTAACTGACACATTAGTTTTGCTCACACTTCACTGACCAAAATTAGTCACACAGTCATGCTTGAGTTCACTAGAGCAAAGATGTGAAATCCTTCTACAAGGCAAGTCACTGAATATCTATGAAGAGTTATCAGTCTACCATACACACACAGATATGTGCAGGCAATGGGAATATCATATCACAAGTCATATAGGGGCATTCAATGGCTTGAAGGAAGTAAACCAAGACAACAACAACAACAACAACAACAAAAAGAACAGGCGACTCATGATGTCAGTGGAATCAAATGGCTTAGCCCAGAGCTGCTTTTATTCTTCTACTGAGGTACTTGAGAGTTAGCCTCCTAGGGCACTTCAGGCAGCCACTGGACTGAATATTCTTTTCCCTAAGTTCAGATAGAAACTTCTGAGGCTGCTGGCTCCCCAATCTTTCTCTGGCATAGTGTGTCAGTGCACAGGTGTGTCCCTGTGCCTGGATCATAATGCCCCACATCATCCTTTCAAGAACCTGAAACCTCAGAGGAGATCCCTTTCAGGATCAAGCCTCTCTTTAGAATAGAGAGGTAGTCAAGGATATTTGTCCAGAAAACACTCTAAGTCAATATTCTGTTCTTGGTGATTTCATATTGGCTTCTTTCTCCAAGTTAAGAATTTTTCTAAAAGCTTATCCTAAGTCCTTCATATCTTTGCCATCCACCATCCCCACTGTGTATGTCTGGAGGTGTCATCTCTCTTGCGGCATGATCACCATGTTTTATTTACCATCACTGTGGTAATCATTAGTGCTGCTCACTGATACCTGGTTCTCTTCTCTCTTTGGACACATGGTAGGATGCACTTCCTGGCTCCCTTGAGGTTGGTTCTGTGATAGTTTGACATGAATTGTGAGTAGAAGTGATGTCTGTCACTGTTGGCTAGAGAATGTGTTAGTGTGAGAATGCTCTTTTCCTTTTGGAAAAAGCCACCAATATTTTGGGGCTATATTAACTGTTGCATAGATTAGCCTATCTTGACTGAAACTATCACCCCTTTTCAGGTATTTAAAATACACAACTCAGACACATAATAATCTTTGATATGTCTTTAGACACAATTGGTATGAAATGTTCCATAATTTTCAAGGTACAGAGATAGTCCCAGCATTCTTATCTTTCCAAATTAAATTTAAACTGGCTCAAGCACCCAGATGCCATTGAGGTGGGAAATTCGGAATCAGTCTGTTGGGTATTTCCCACATACTCTACCTTGATCTTTCTCAATGTAGTTGGCACACCTTCTGTATCACAATTACCTAGGGTATTTGGTAAAACAGACTCACATGGTACCTCTCAAATCAGAACCTCTGGAAGTAGGACTCAACATGCCCCAAAGTTACTTTTATGCACTTAACACATGATCTTTCTTAGTCTGAAATCACTGTGCCTACCTTGTCTGTCTGATTCCCACATGACTTCTAGTTCAGCAGTATCCAAAAGAACTTTCTACAATGAAAGAAGCTTCTATACATGCACTGTCTAGCCACTAGCCACATGTGGCCATTGAGCTCTTGAAGTATGACTAGTCTGAGAAGATGAATTTAAATTTAAATTTAATTTAAATGTAAATAGCCACATGTGTCTATGAAACTATCATATTGGACAATGCACGTATAGATTGTTAGTCCCTGAGAGCAAGACTGTATCTTTAATCTCTGTATTCCCTCTGTGCCTGGCACAGAATAACCCAGTAAATAAAAACTGAAATGGGAAATAGGCCTATATAATTTCCATTTTTTTGAAGTTATACTAAGAAAAGAAGAAGTACCAAAACAGGATTACAAAACCTGTGGTACATTTTACTTGTTTATCTTACTTTTTTTTCTTGTGATGAGAACTTTCACAATCTACTCTCTTAGCAACTTTCAAATATGCAATACTCTATTATTAACCATAGTCACCATTTTGTAAGTTACATCCCCATGAGTTATTTACTTTTTAACTGGAGCAGTTTGTACATTTCACAACCAACCCCCCCTCCCCCAACCATCAATCTGTTTTCTTTATCTATGAGCTTGGTTTTACTTTATTTTTTATTTAAAAAAAATTATTGGAGTAACATTGGTTAATAACATTATATAAGTTTCAGATGTACACCCTTATAATTCGTCATCTATATATGCTCTATTGTGTGCTTACCACCCGAAGAATTCTAGTCTCCTTCCATCACCATACATTTGACCCCCTTTACTCTCTTCAACCTCCCTGGGACAGCCTAGAAAGCCACGACAAGTGGAATAGGGAAACTGAGAATACTTTATTTTATTTTTAGATTCCACATATAATAAGTAAGATCACATGATATTTGTTTTTCTGTCTGGCTTATTTCACTTAGCATAATGCCCTCAAGGTCCATCCATGCTGTTGCAAATGGCAATATTTCATTCTGAATAATATTCCATTATATATATCACATGGTGGTAGACAGAGGGAGCAACCTGCAGGCAATCCATGATTTTCCTTAAAAAACAATTCTTAAAAAAAAAAATTTAAATGTTCCAGACCATAAAGTTCTATTCAACAGAGCAGAGGGTCTGCAAACTCACAGACATGTCATATATTTTTTTATTTTTTTCACGAAGTTCACATTAGTTAGTTACATTTAGAGATCAATAAATTTCAAATTTCAGATGATCATATCACCACATGGAAGCAATCTACTGGGCTGTAGAGCATATACCCACTCCATAGGTATCTTAATGCCCAGTCACAGAATGAAGATGATTTGAATTGAAAGAAATTCCAAAGAAGAAATGACCAGTTATTAACTCTGGCTTTAAAAACATGAATACTATGCTCATGAAATGTATGGCTTTTAGCAAAGTTACTAGCCGGTAAATCTATCAGGAATTATTACTTGCAAAACATACCCTTAAGTAAAGAAATAAATCTGGTATTTAGTTACTGGATCTAAGCCAATTGGATCTAAGCCAATTCAATTTGAGGACATACGACAAAATAATTATTTGAGTTTTAGGACAGGTGTTCTTATCCATTCTTTCTGACAAATGGTAAACCACAAAAATAAACTGTACATTGAATTATAATAAAATATCATTAGCATTAAGGAAGATAACTGACTTTCTTATCTCTAAAGCATATGTCCAAATTATCCAAAAGTATTTTCACATTAGATATAGGTTAAAAACAAGGAGGGACACAACCTGCCTCTTTAATGCCACTTGAAATACTTTGTGATCTGCCTGAACATCAACTCTATTGATCTGGACTTTCAAGGTCATGCAGGAGTCCTAGTTTTATAAGAGTTATGATTCTCTATTGAACTCATGGAACTTAACCTGAAACTAGTTTTTGTCCACAGAGTCAAAGCCTGAGAAATCATTCGAAGCTGCAAATACTTTTTACTCTTTATAATTATAAATGTACACCCTCAACAACTTAGAAAATAAAAAAGAATTTAGATTACCCCCCCCAAAATTTTTATTTTGAACCAACAGAATACAGATATCCAAGGTCCTCCCAGTTACTAATGCTAAACCACAAATTTACTCAGAGCTTCTTGGCAGTAAAATGAAATTAGAAAACAGCCAGTTATATAATTCACATTGCCCATAAGGAGAAAACAGTTTCTCAAGGGTAGCCAAGTGTTTCATGATATTTGGCTGAGAGAAAATTCTCTTGTATTCATTTAATAAAGAATACAATGTGAAAGCACACACAGCAACCTTACAGTAACTGCACTGGTAAGTTCTGTCAACTATGTTGCCTAGAAGCCCTCAATGTGAGCAGAGGATGCGTGGTATGAAGGTAGCAGCATGGGGGTTAAGAGCATGGCTTTGATTCCAGGCTCCATCATTTATCAGTTGTGTGACCTTGAGTAAATTACTTAACTGTCTATGCCTTAGTTTCCTGAGTTATAAAGTATTGTGATTAATAATATCACCTACCTCAAAGAGATGTTATGAGGCTTAAGTGGTGTATTGCCTCTAACATACCTCAAACAGTACCTGACACTTAGTATAAGCATCATCATTACTGCAGTAAAGGCAATATTATTGCAGAGGAAGGGCACTTAAACCAACTAAGGGCCTGAGGGAAATTTTCCTCGAAAGAGTATGCTTGTGCTGGATCTAAATTTTAGTCTACTACTTAACCTCTGTTAGTATAACCTTGGCCAAATTACTTTGTGTATCCTCACCTGCTAAAACAGAGCTGTAATGTCAAATGTCAATGTTAATTTCATAAGCTGATGTTTATGAAATTAAATGAGATAACTGTGGAGGAAAGGCTGTTCCATGACCTAACTGCTGTTTACCCTGTGAGCTGGATCACGGCCAGAACGGAGTTGCTTTCTGTAGCCCCCCCCCCCCCCCCCTTAAAGACTGATCTTCATTCTGACACAAATCAATATCCTTCCTTGCTTCCTGCTATGTGCTGGTTCCTGGAACAGGTAGGTTGTGGTCCTGACCTGGTCAAGCATGTAATTTCCCACATCTGATAGTATTCAGGTACCAATACCTGTGATAATTGCCTCCTTTACCCTGTATAATTATCTGATGCCTGGCAAGTACTGCAGGGATCCATTTTGTCTTGCAGCCTCCCAAGACATTCCATGTATGTAAGCTTCCCTTAAACTCAATTAATTACCAGATAGGAGTGGCCACCCTTTTTCTTTGGTCATTCTCTGCCCTTTGCTTATGGAGGTAGCTTTTCAGTCTTGGGGTTTTTCCCTAGGTCAAATGTAACAGAGCATGGCACGTATAACAAATAAATGCTCCCTCTTGGATCTGGTAGGAAAGTAAATAAATTACTCTTGCATTCAATTTTTTATGTGCTCCCCTTTTCCCGATTAAAGAGTGTACTTAGTTTAGAAGTAGTTGTACATAAATATTCATTCAGATCACAACAAAACTACTTAGAAGGAATGTTAAATGATCAGCATTGGCCTAGCCCAACTCTCGTTTTGTTTTGTTGTTTTTTATCATCATGTAAATGCCTTGGTGTAGTTCTGTCCAATTTTGAGGCACACTGTGTCCATCTGAGAGAGTTGGTAAATACAATACCTTGGTATCAATTAGGCAAAACTGGTCACTCCCTCACCTGTATAACTTTATACATCCTTTCATTTCACTTCATCCAGAATTCTAATATAGCATGCAGTATACTGTTACAGTTACAGTTCATTGAATTTATGAATTGCTTTGTTTAAAAAAGAACTATGGCAATTAGTTACATACTTATGTGTTTATTTCCCTTCCCAAACTGAGAGTTTCCTGAATAACTATGTCATATTTATATACTACTCTCACTGGTGAGATGATCTGGGTAGAATTTGAAATGTGCTGTTATAAGCAAATGAGCCTAATATAAAGTTGAGGGGATTATCTGGGAATTTATGTGAAAATTACAGACTCAGTCTGATTCTCTTCTTTGGTAGATGAGAAAACCAAAGCCTGGAATAGTTAAGTGATTTGCCAGAGGTTATCCAGCTAGACTCTGAAACTCACATCAACCAGTCCAGAGGCCATCTACCATACTGACCTGCTTTTCAGAACCCAGTAATTTGATGTCTCTCTCTATTGCTTCACTAAAGCTGCTATTGTTAGCCATCAAACACTTTTGTGTTACTAAATCCAGTCGCTGCTTTTCAGCCCTTCAAATACTTGACCCATTTACGGTCTCTGACTCTGCTGACACCTTCCTCCATCTTGCAGTGCTCTCCTACCTTGGCTTCAAAGAGGCATTCCCCACCTAGTTCTTTCTCTCTCTGGCCATTAGTCCTCAGATTTCTTTTGGGCTTCTGTTCATCTGCCACTCCTTTTTAAAGTGTTTCCTGGGCTCTAGCCTAGGTCGACTCTTTATTGTTTCTTCTATTTTTTCTCCCTGATTGATCTCGTCTATGCCTAGGGCTTACATTACCAATTGTAAGTTAATGTCTTCCACATCTATTTTATTTTAACTCAACATCGCTCATCACAGACCTGTGTAATTGTACTGCTTTTTGGATATTTTGCTCTGGGTGTGGAGGTTCCCCACACCAAGTCACGGTCACAGTGCAGTAATCTTGGAGGCAGCCTAATTAATTGCGCCCTTCTTTTCCAGATAAAGAAGAATGCAGCTAGAGACTAACTATCATCTTCACTATTGACTGCACTAGTTTCCTATTATAACAAATTATCACAAGCTTGGTGGCTTAAAACACAAATTTATTATCTTACTTTTGGAGATCGGAACACCTAAAATCAAGGCATTGGCAGGGCTACGTTCTTCCTGAGGGAAATTGTTCCCTTGCCTTTTCCAGCTTCTAGATGCTGCCTGCATTCCTTGGCTCCATCTTCAAAGCCAGCAGTACAGATTCTCCAAATCTCTCCTTCTCTCTGATCTCTGCTTCCATCATCCCATCTCCTTTTCTGACTCTCTCCTGCATCCAGCCCAGCCTGATAATCCAAGATAATCTCCTCTTCTCAAGACCCTTAATTGAATCACCGCTGCAAAGTCCCTTTTATCGTGTAAGGTTAACATATTCGCAGGTTCTAGAAGAGTAGTACATGAACATCTTTGGGGGGCCATTATTCTGTATACTGCAACTGGCAAAGTTAGTATTGGATATTACCTGTGGACAGAGAGCTTCCCAATGCCAAACTCTGGAATTAAATAGGTTTACTAACTTTGCAGCCCTGGACCAGGCACCCTCAACCCCACCCCAAGATAAGCAGAAGAGAACATCAGGACAGCTGTGTGAAGGCAGCTTTCTTTAAAGAGAAAAAGAATGGGCTGGGTACACATTCTTTGAAATCCCAGAAAGTCACTACTCCCGGGAGGAGTGAGCTGGGGGCAGGTGCAGCCAGAGGCCACAAATATTACATTAACGGATGTCACTCCCTACGGAAGGAGACCTCGTGAGTGGAGGGCAAGTGATCCCCCAGTAAACTTACCTATATTTGAACTCAACACCATATCCCACAAGTCTAGCCACCCTCCTAGGGCTGCCACCACCAGTCACTTAGCTCAGAAGCCTGTGGACAATGGGAAGACTCACTTTTCTTTCCACCATCTACCCCAGCATCCGTCTTAGAAATCTGGCCTACTCATTTATTCCCCACTCAGGGCTGTCAATCCTACCACCTTAACTGCGCACATCTATCCCTTCCCATTGCCAATGACTTGTTTATGCTCATGACCTCTTACCGGAATGCAGCAATGGCTCACAACTAATCTCCCTGCCTCAAGCCTCGCACTTCCGGTCCACTTTCACTTCGTTACCTTTACTCATGAAGCTTCCCTTGCCTGGAATGATGCCCTTTCCAGTTACTCTCTCCCAACTCCCACACTCTGGTCCCCCAGTTTGCCCAAGCGTCGGTCATAACTGACTCTCCAACATCAGCCGGGATCAGACGCGACCCCGACTCTAAAGTCCGTGCTCTTAATTGCTCTTGCTCGACCGCCTTCCCTTGGGACAAAGCTTCACACAGCACCTCGGCATGCTTTCTTTCAGCCTCACGACTCTCCAGGGCAGGCCGGGTGAGTACTGTTAACCCTGCTTGCAGAGTGGGGCATCTGTCCGTCACCCCGCGCCCGAGTTAACGCGGGCCCCTCAGCCGTCTTCCACATTAAGCTCGCGCTCCGCCCCCTCTGGCTTGACCCCTTTGAGAACCTTCCTGCCCTTCGCAGAAGTAGCCCACGGCTTCCGCGCCCGGCTGGACGGGGCCGCTGCTCTCTCCACCACAGCCGCCCTGTCAATTCGCGGGCGGCGATCAAGCTGGGGACCTTCCCATCCGCAGTGACGTGGTAGGTGACGCCATACAGTGACGTATGGTGACGTAACTTATCCGGAGCCAGGTGCCGGAAGGGCAGCCACACCCTGGGGCCCCTGCTCCGGAGGGCTCGGGTCGGTCCGGTAGGGAAAAAAAAGGCAGTAAAATCCGCCTGAGGCAAACTCCGGCCCTAAACCTTCGCGTCCCGCCGGCCCGCCGCCGACCAGTTGCTAAGTGACGCCAACGCGCCGAAGCGCGTGCGCGGCCACGGCGTTGTGCGTGAGAGCGGACGCGCGCCGCGGCGGCGGCGGCGGCGAGGACGGCGGCGACGGCACCGGCCCAGGGGGCGGTGGCTACGAGGTGGCTGCCGGGCAGGCGGAAGAGGCTTCGGAGCGGGAGGCGAGGTCGCAGGACTTAGTCGGGGTGAGTAGCAGGGGCCTCGCAGGGGAGGTGGGGCCTGGCCGCACCTGCTGCGCGGGCCCGGGGCGCGGGGACGCGCGCCCCCCTGCAGCCGCGCGCGCCGCTCCACGCCCCTCCGCTGCTTTCTCCGCAGACGGGGGCTGACGAGGGTCAGTTCCTGGACGCGGCGCTCTGGGAAGCGGCAGCGGGAGGCCGGCGGAGGCTGTAGTTCTGAAAGGTGTAGTGAGAAGTAGGTGTCTGAGGGCTTCGGGGGGGCTCTGCCGGGCTTCCCAAATGAATCAAATCAGGAGAAGCCCGGGTTCCCGGAGCAGCGTCTCAGCCTGCCTGGGACGAGGCTGCGGGGACGAGAGGCGGCGGAACCGGGGACGCCGGGGTTGGGGTTCGGAAAGTTTGGCACTGCCGGGGCCTTCAGCGCCCCCGCGGTGGCGAGGCCGGGACGGGGAGCCGGTTGTTAAGTACAGAATTGTGAATCAGTGCCTGCGTGCGGCGTCGGACACACCCACGACCCGGGGAAGGCGATCTGTCAGAAGAGATAGGGGGCAGCCAGCCTGTTGCCAAGAGCCTCCAACTTCACATGTATGTGCACGTGTTTAATGCACACCTAAAACTTTGTCTGCTCTGGGCCTTTTATCACATCGTTGCTACAGATTTCGAGGCCAAGGGGCGGATATCCATCTTCAGTCCTTCCTCAGAGACTCAAAACAGCTGTTTCATTTCCCAGAGTGGAGGCACTGTTTTCGTTTTCCATAAACGTACCACAGGCTTGCTATTTACTAGGTAGAAAGGACAGATTCTGTTTAACGTGTGGGCTGGATGGAGAGTGTTGATGGTCTGACAGGCCTGAGTGTAAAGGTGCAGCTCCTCGGTGCGCTGGGCTTCTCGTGGGTACATGTTTGCCGGTTGTGTTAATTACCATACTTGGGAGAAAGAACTGGAGGTAGAGAAGTCAGTCTCTTCTGACTGTTGACTAAGGCAATGCCTAGAACCTGTAGAAAGATAAACTATACTGAAATGTAATCATGACTTGTGCAAGAAAATTACTTCCAAGTTTTCATTCAGCTCTAAAATTCTGCGATTCAGTTTTATAAGTGAGGATCTGTAAAGTATGTTGCCTGAAGTTCTTACATCTGGGAACCAGTAAAAAAAAAAATAACCTTGATCTGTAACATTTAGAGTATTCGAAATTCAATGTCTCTTGCTTTCTGGAGTAAATAGCTTTTTAGAACAGGAATCACGCATGATTTCGCCATGGCTATATCTTCAGTACCTACAAAAGTGCTTGCCACAGAGTAGGCAAGCAATAGATATTTGTTATATATCATGCTGTATAAAGTGTGTATAGCAAGCATTTAGTTCAGCCCTTCAAGTAGGTAATACATGTGCCCCTCTGCCCAGTATTATGTGACATGTGGGAGGAGGCTTGTGGGATTTCAAATGACATAGAAGACCTGGAATTTTTTTCCTTTAAGAGCAAACAGTGGCGAGGGAATTAAAGCATATGTATAAAAATAATTATGAAACCAAATGGGGTATGTGAACTGCTATACTTTAAGTGCACTAGAAATTTAGAAAAGATGAGGCTGGTGGGCCGAGTTAGTGAACACTTTGGAAGAGGTAAGATTTGAGCTGGTCTTTGAAAGAAGTGTAAAATTTGAATTAGAAAAGAGATGAGAAATCAGATATTGAGAAAGTGTGAATTTGGTTGTTCGGGGATATATTGAGGAGACACTTGTTGGATGAGTGGAGCAGAAGGTGTGTGATAGGGGAATACTGGAGAGAAGGTTTAGCAGGTTGGGAAGGGAAATTGTTAAGGCTCAGGCAGGCTTTATGAGCATCCCACTGATAACAAGGTAGAATCCGCTTGCTGGGTTGGATGGGGGTTGTGCTACTCAAGTAGAGTCTTACACTCTGAAGGGATATTATAATTGACCGCATCAAGTTGTTGTGTACTTCTGATTTCCATTACCTGCTCGAATAAATGCCTCACTAATATACATCTATCTTATGTGTTTAGTCAACAGTGCATGTCCCCATTTCAAAAATCTACCTGATGTGCTTGGCCCATTTCATTGGAAATTTACTGGAATGATGTACCCAAAGCAAATTTCCATCCACTCTCACTCTCAGTGACACAGTTTTGCTTGGGATTATCTCTTATGGTGGCCTGTGAGGTTATCAGGTGATCCTATAAAAAACAACAACACAATAATGTTAGCTGGGGAATCAACCAATGAATGCATGGATGGGTGAAACAACAAATCGGTGTTTCATCCTTTCTCTCTCTCCCTCTCTCTCTCTCTCTCTCTCATCAATAAATAAAAATTAAAAAAATATTGACATAAAGATTTTAGCAAATTAAAGATGCTGCTGCTAAATATTGAATCTTTGGTCTTTATAATATCTTCTGTTGTGGTTATGTGAAAATTCTTTTGAATGGTGTGTAAACCTGAAGTTGAATTGTTAACCTAGATGTATAAAGTTGCAACACTAAATGTTGCATTATTTAACAACTCAGCAAATATTTATTGGGTGCTGGCTGTGGCCAAGCAGTGTGTTGGATGCTGGGAAGACAAAGAATAAGACATAGTATACTCTTGAGATACTAAGCATTTGCCTGAAGAGACAAACCACTAACCGTGTTATGTTATGATATGAGTTAATCACTTTTGGAATGAATAAAATGCTGAGGGAGTAGATCACTTTGGCTGGGGGAAAATTAATAGAGTCAGGGAGCGCTTCGAAGAGAAGAGGAACAAAGTTAGCCCTGAAGGTTGAGTAGAACTGTGCCACATGTAAAAGGGAAAACAAGCATTGGGGGCAGAGGGGAGAGCATACGCCAGTTGCCAAAGATTAAAATTGAATAGGGTTTTTGAAAATCTTGAATTGTTTCTTGTAGGCTCATTGTATAACAGGAGTGATGAGACAGGAAAGGTATGGTTGGAGGCCAAATTATGAGGGGGTCTTCCATTCTTTTTTAAATTGAATGTATTGGGGTAACATTGGTTAATAAAATTGAATAGGTTTCATGTGTACAATTCTATAATACATCATCTGTTTATTGTATTGTGTGTTCACCACCCAAAGTGAAGTATCCTTCTATCACTATTTGTCCCCCCTTTACCCTCTTCTACAGGCCCCCACCTCTCTTCCCCCCTGGTAATCACTGTACTGTTTTCCGTGTATATGAGGTGTTTTCTTTTGCTTTAATCCCTTCACCTTTTTCACCCAGTCTCTCAACCTCCTCCCCTCGAACAGCTGTCAGCCTGTTCTCTGTATCTGTGAATCTGTTTTTATTGTGTTTGTTTATTTTGCTTATTAGATTCCACATATAAGTGAAATCATATGGTATTTGTCTTCCTCTGACTGGCTTATTTCACTTAGCATAATGCTCTCCGGGTCCATCCATGCTGTTACAAAAGGTCAGATTTCCTTCTTTTTTTAAGGCCGAGTAGTAATCCATTGTGTAAATGTACCACAGCATTTTTATCCACTCGTCTGACTGATGGACACTTGGGCTTCCAAATCTTGGCTACTGTAAATAATGCTGCAATAAACGTAGGGGTGCACATATTCTTTTACATCAGTGTTTTGGATTTCTTTGAATATATTCCCAGAAGTGGAATTGCTGGGTCATAAGGCAATTCCAGTTTTAATTTTTTGAGAAAACTCCATACTGTTTTCCACAGTGGCTGCACCAACCTGCATTCCCACCAACACTGCGTGAGAATTCCCTTTTCTCCACATCCTCGCCAGCACTTGTTTGTTGATTTATTGATGATAGCCATTCTGACAGGTGTGAGGTGGTGTCTCATTGTGGTTTTAATTTTTATTTCTCTGATGATTAGTGACATTAAGTATCTTTTCATATGTTTCTTGGCCATCTATATGTCCTCTTTGGAGCAGTGTCTATTCAGGTCTTTTGCCCATTTTTAGATTGGATGTTTGTTTGTTGGTGTTGAGTTTTATAAGTTTTTTATAAATTTTGGATATTTATCCCTTATCAGATATATTATTGGTAAATATGTTGTCCCATTCAGTGGGTTGTCTTTTTATTTTGTTGATAATTTCTTTTGCTAAGCAAAAACTTTTTAGTTTGATACAGCCCCATTTGTTTATTTTTTGTTTTGTTTCCCTTGCCAGAGGAGATATATGAGAAAAAATATTGCTATGAGAAATGTCCACGATTTTACTACCTATATTTTCTTCTAGGAATTTTATGGTTTTGAGTCTAACATTTAAGTCTTTAATCCATTTTGAGTTTATTCTTGTATCTGGTGTAAGAATGTGGTCTAGTTTCATTTTTTTGCATGTGTCTATTTTCCCAGCAGTATTTATTGAATAGACTATCTTTATCCAATTATATGTTCTTGCCTTCTTTGTCAAATATTAATTGACCATAAAGGTGTGAGTTTATTTCTGGACTCTCTTTTCTTTTCAGTTGATCTTTATGTGTGTTTTCTTGCCAGTACCATGCTGTTTTGATTATTAGGGCCTTGTAGTATAGTTTGGTATCTGGTAGAGTGATTCCTTCAACTTTGTTCTTCTTTCTCAAGATTGCTGTGGCTATTTGGGGTCTTTCGTGGTTCCATATACGTTTTGGAATATTTGTTCTAATTTGTGAAACATTCCATTGGTATCTTGATAGTAATTGTGTTGAATCTATAGATTGTTTTGGGTAGTATGGGCATGTGAATGACGTTAATTCTTTTTATCCTTGAGCACAGTATATGTGTCCACTTATTTGTATCTTCTTCAGTTTCTTTGTTCAGTGTCTTATAATTTTCTGAGTACAGGTGTTTTACATCCCTGGTTAAATTTATTCCTAGATATTTTCTTTTCTTTTGATTCAATTGTAAATGGGATTGTTTTTTAATTTCCCTTTGTGATAGTTCATTATTGGTGTATAGGGATGCAACTGGTTTCTGTGTATTTATTTTGTGTTCTGCTACTTTACTGAAGTCACGTATCAGTTCTACTAATTTTTTTGTGTGGAATCTTTAGGGTTCTGTATATATAGTGTCATGTCTACTGCAAATAGTGACAGTTTTACTTCTTTCCAATTTGGATGCCTTTTATTTCTTCGTCTTGTCTGATTGCTGTGGCTAGGACTTCCAGTACTATGTTGAGTAAGAGTGGTGAGAGTGGACATCCCTGTCTTGTTCCTGATCTTAAGGGAAATGCTTGTAGTTTTTGCCCATTGAGTATGATGTTGGGTGTGGGTTTGTCATATATGGCCTTTATTATGTTGAGGTATGTTCCTTTTATTTCCACTTTGCTGAGAATTTTTATCATAAATGCGTGCTGGATTTTATCAAATCCTTTTTCTACATCTATTAATATGATCATGTGATTTTTATCCTTCATTTTTTGTTTATGTGATGTATCACATTTATTGGTATGCAGATATTGTACCAACCTTGCATCTCATTTCATTCTAAAAAGCCTAGACTTTGCCCTTCCACCTCCACTCCCATGTTGGCAGTGGAGCTCCTTGGAGGTAGAATAATCGGGTCAGAAAGTTAACTGGAAGTTCATTCGCAGGTTCCATTAGAATGGAGGGGCTGGGAGACCAATTAGGATGTAGGTGAGAGATGCTGGTAGCCTGAATAGGGACCGTGAGAGTTCATGAATTGTAAAGAAATTTTAGATATTACAATCTCAGGATGTTATGACTAGCTAGAAGTGAGAGTGAGAAGTCAAAGAAGACTTGTGTAGCTTGAGTACCTGGCAATTATGATGACATTAAATTAGAAAACACAGGAGAAGGAACAGACTTGCAGTGCAGAGAAGAAATGATGGCATGTTAATTTTAAGGTCCCTGTTTGGAGTTTAGAGAGATCCACTGCATAATTGGAAATACTACCCCAGATACAGTTTAGGAATAATTATAATATAAGTGAGATCCTCCGAGGCTGTGGAAATAGTACCACTAAGAGTTAGTACAGTGGTTAATGCTGTGGACTTTGGAGTCTGGAAAACCCAAGGTCAAATCTCTGTTATGCCACTTATTTGGTTGGACTGGGTGACCTTGGGCAAGTTACTTAACATCTCTAAGCCTAAATTTCTTTCAAAATTCGGGGCTAATAATACTTCAAAGAATTGTAGGAGATTAAGTAAGATAGCACATGCACAACGCCTAGCTTATAAATGTGTAATAAGTGACAGCTGTTGCTAGTAGTAGTGATAGTTACAGTTGTAGAGAAGAGTGAGAACTGCAAAAAACAAGGACTGGAACTTTTGGAGACCAACATGTAGATCAAACAGATTGGTTCTTAAACTTGAGCATGTATTAGAAATACCTAGAGGCCTTGGTAAAACATGGATTTCTGGGCCCCACCCTGATAGTTTCTGATTCAGTAGGTCTGTGTGGGGCTCAAGAATTTATATTTTGAACAAGTTCTCTGGTGATGATGATGCTATTTCCAGGACCACACTTTGAGAACTACTGACTTAGTGTGAATGGAAGAAGAAAAACTAGCATAGAGACTAACAAAGTGGCTGGGGTTGATGAGAATCAGTGAGAGTTTCGAGAAGGGTAAGGCAGTAACAGCCTGCGGACTCTCCAGATCCAGCAGCCTGCTTTCCAAGGCCACATACCTCATCTCATTCTTACTTCTCTCTTCTCCAGAATTTGGCATAATGCTTGGCACAAAGCACTGTGTGAATGAACCTTTGAAGCTTCTTTTTTTCTTTTTTAACTTTTTAAAAAATTCTCACTTGAGCATATTATTTTTCACTGCTTTTCAGAGAGAGTGGAAGAGAGAGAGAGAGAGAAATATCAGTGTGAGAGAGACATATCAGTTGGTTGCCTCCTGTATGCTCCCTGGCCGGGCCCGGGGATCGAGCCTGCAACTGATGTATGTGCCCTTGACCGGAATTGAACCTAGATCCTTCAGTCCACGGGCCAACACTCTGAGCACTGAGAAACCGCTAGGGCTTGAAGCTTCTTAATACCGTTCTAGTGCATGATTGCATGTACTTCAGACGATTTCATTCATCCTCATATCTCTGCTGAGTCAAAGAGAAGGTACCATTTCTAATTTTACACACGTGTGTGCGCGGTAACTACAGAAAATTTCTTTCAGATAGCTGATGCATAGATAAGTGCTTTGAGTTTGTGTTAGATGCCCTGCCCCACTCTTTTTAATGTCAGAGTCCAGTTTGCAAAATAATAGTCACAGGAAGTGTCAAGATTACAGTCTTTTTAAAAAAAATGCATTTTAGAAAGAGAGAGAAACATTGATTTGTTGTTCCACTTATTTATACATTCATTGGTTGACTCTTGTATGTGCCCTGACCAAGGATGAAACCCACAACCTTGGCACATGGGGATGATGCTCCAACCAACTGAGCTACCTGGCCAGGGACTATAATCTGTGTCTTGTATTAAGCACTTTGCAGGTTTATAGGTAAGGAAATAATGTACTCCCTGTACCTGGGAAGTTTACAATAGGATGGGCAAAATGGGCCTAAAGGAAAGGAACAGGAGGAGATATAGTCACAGAAATGTGGATGGAGAGGAACCTGCATATAAGTACCTATTCCTTGTTTGCCGATATACTTTGGATCTTACATGTCTCGTATACTGAGGACTTTGGCATGGAGCACAAATGTTAGTCCTAATCTCTGATAGGGAGCTATAAAGAAGTTTACTATATAGGAAATCAAACAATAGTTGTGCAAAGATAATCATACTGTAAAGAGATTTTAGGAGTTAAATTTAGCAACTCACTGTGCTTCCTGTTTGTCTTGGCCTCTTGCTCCCTTGCATTCTTTCTGCTAACACTCATTAAGTATTTACTATGTGCCAGAAGCTGTGAACAGTGCTGGGCATAGAGAAATGATTGTTGCTCTGGGCATCTAGCATTAGCTTTGGTTAGGGGGTATGATACTGTCTACATGAGTGTACATACACATTGTTAGGGGGAAGACCTGATGCCTGAATTTTATAATCTCAAGAATATATTGATATGAGCAGACATCAAAGACTTGAAGTTAAATTCAGCCTTATGTATGCAAGGAGCCATGAAAAAATAGAGATAAACAAAATTTTTTAAGCCAGCAAAGAATATATAATTTGGGCCCTAGCTGGTTTTGCTCAGTGGTTAGAGCGTTGCCTGTGTTCGATTCCAGTCAAGGGCATGTACCTCGGTTGCAGGCTCGATCCCCAGCCCGGGACCGGGAGCGTGAGGGAGGCAACCAATTGATGCGTCTCTCTCATCTATGTTTGTCTCTCCCTCTCTCTCCCCCTCCCCATTCTCTCTGAAAAGCAATGGAAAACATATCCTCAGGTGAGGATTACCAAAAAAAAAAAAGAGTATGTTATTTGGTAGAGTAGTAAAAAACATATTTATAATATTATATAGACTATGATAAGTGCTATGTAAATATTGATCACAGGTTAGGTTCTCCAGTGCTTTGTTGAGTGCCTGAGTGTTCAATTTTGATTTCAACCGAAAAGCTGCTATAATGTTCCAGAAATTAAACATGTCATAAATCCACATTAATCTCCTAGACAGTCTTTTGCATCTTTATATTATACAAAAAATAAAAATCCTGGCAGTCTGTGCCCTTATTTTCTTGGTTGGGGAAATGTACTTAAAGGTTGTTAACATGTAGCTACTGTTTATTGATTAACTGCATTATGCTAGGCCTTTTCTATATGTCATTTAATCCTTATAATAACAGCCTTGTAAATTGGATATTACCCCCTTTTGCTAATAAGGCAACTGAGATTCCGAATGGGGAGAACAGTTCCTGCAGTTTGTGGCCAGTGAGATGGGACAGGGCTCCAGTCCCAGGCTTGGATTCCAGAGCCAGTGCTCTTCACGTTCACTCCTGGTGTCAGCATGGGAACTTAGCATGCAAATGTTCCGAGGAAGAACTCTAGTCTTGTTTCCACTGACTTGGGAAAGTTATTGGAGGAAGTCAGAATTTTATAAGATGGATCAAAGACAATTTGATAACATTGTTAGGGATTTGGGGAAATGGGGGAGGACATTAAAACGCCCCGATGCTGATTATCCCGTGAAGACAAGCTATACTTGATAAGAGATTTTGCATAAATGTTCAGATTTCCCACTTCTCTATGTATAGGTGCAAAGTATTCTAGAGGAGGAACTGTATTTTTCCAAGCTAATGACATTTAAAGTAAATTCAGAACTATTTAAAAAATTTTTATTGAATTTATTGGGGTGACACTGATTCATAAAATTATACGGATTTCAGGTGTACAGTTCCACAGCACATCATTTGTACACTGTATTGTGTGTTCACCATCGTCGCTTATCCCCCCCGTACCCACCCCCGCCCCAGCAATCAGCACAGTGTTGTCTGTGTCCATGAGTTTCTCTTTTTTTCTCAATCCCTCTGCTCCTCGCAATCTCCCCCCTACCCCAGCTGTCAACCTGCTCTCTATGAGTCTGTCTCTGTTTTGCTTGTTAGTTAACTTTATAAAGTTCCACATGTGAGTGAAATCAAATGGTACCTGTCTTTCTCAGACTGGCTTATTCAGCACTCCTTTTTAATAGTTTAGTGAAAAATATCTTGCTTCTCAACCCAAACAATGTGTACTTGAGATTTCCCAGCTAATCTCCCTTCTCTTCACAGAATTTACTCCTTCCAGCCACCCAACTGTCTATTTTTTAATCTATTTACAAGTTAAATACTTGTCTGTATATTATATTTATCGCATAATGTTTTTATTCTGATTTGATTAACCCCTTTTGGGTCTTATTTTATACATTCCTGGAAGTATTGACTGTACAGTTGACCCTTGTGGGTCCTCTTATTCGCAGATATTTTTCAATAAATATACAGTCAGTCCTCTGTATCCCTGGGTTTTGCATCTGCAGACTCAACCCGTCACGGATAAAAAAACAGTATTTTTGATCTGTAGTTGGGAGTCTGCGAATGCAGAGGACTGACTGTATGCATTGTTGTACACCATGTTATGTAAGGGACTTAAACATCTGTGGATTTTGGTATCCACAGGGGCCCTGCAGCTAATCCCCCAAGGGACTGTAGTTAAGCTTTGAGAGAGTCAAAAGTTATATGTGGATTTTCTACTGCGCAGGGGTTTGGTGCCCCTAACCTCTGTGTTATTCAAGGGTCAGCTGTAATGATCTTTGTCAAGCAGAGTCTTTTTCAGCTAATTTCACAAACGTTTCTATATAATTAAAATTATACAAATGGATAACTATTAAACCCTGTATTAGTTATCATTGCTATGTAACAAATTACCCCAACATTTAGCAGCCTAAAACAACGAACATCTCTTATCTAACCATTTCTGTGGGTCAGAAATTCAGTTGCAGCTTAGCTGGGTGGTTCTGGCTCAGAGTTTCTGATGAGTTAAGCTGTTGACCAACACTGCAGCAGTCATCTGAAGGCTTGATTGGGGCTGGAGGATCTGCTTCTTAGGTGGCTCCCTCGCATGGCTGTTGGCATGAGGCCTTATGTCTTTCCTAGAACTGTTGGAGTGTCCTCACAACATGTCAGCTGGCTTTACCCAGAGCAAGTGATGCAAGAGAGAGCAAGGATGTAACCACATGCCTTATATGTCCTATCTTGAGTACACACACTGTCACTTCTGTAATATTCTGTTATAAATGAGTCACTAAGTCCAGCCCATACTCAAGGAAAGGCAACTAGGCTCCACCTTTTTTCAAGAGGGAGAGGGGTTTTATCAAAGAATTTGTAGACATATTTCAAAACAATCATAAATCCTTTGTCAGATGAAACCATATTCTCAGCTGAAACTGTCCCCATTGTAGGACATGATGTAGTTTTTCTGACTTATGTATTCACAGTATTTTCTGGGAATGCTCTGAAGAAAAGGTAGTGGTTTTTAAAATTGAAAGCAAGTTTTCATAAATTACAGATTTGTTGGTGGTTTCTTGAAGTTTTACGTCTATCTCATTAGCTTTAGTTCTAATATAGCTTTCATTTTTATCCTATTTCATGGATTTATTCTGGTATATTTTATTTACACTTATTTTATAGTTTCCATAATTAATCTTAAATAGAACCAAACATTTCTAGGCAAATTAATTTACCTTCCAAACTTTTAGAAGAAAAGTACTTGCTTATCATGTCTGAAGGCACTCATTTCAGCTTCCATTAGCACAATGACTTTGGGTCACATGTCTTGGATAAGTCTGCTACCTTATGTTATAGTCCTTTGAATGCTTTAGAAACTCTTGTTCTTGAGTAAGGTCCTAAAGTAGAACAATTTTATTCCAGATCTCATTTCGATGGTGAATATAGAACACAATTGGTTTAGTCAGGGAAACTCTTCAGAACACATCACAGTTAGGTTTATATTTCAGCACTATATTTCTTTAGATGTTAACCAAATCTTGACTTTACCACCTCTACCCCAACAAGTGTCAATTACCTGCTTAATTTTTTCTTCTAACTTTTATTTTTAACCTAATTTTAGATAGAATTCTCATATAACCTTCACCACATCCTGAAATGTTAACACTTTACCACATTTCTTCTATTCTTTTCTCTTTCTCTTTCCATGTATATTTTTTCCTAACTGTTCAAGAGTAAGTCGCAGATATAATGTTTTTTTATCTCAATCCTTTAGTGTGCATTTCCTAAAAAAAAGTAATATTCTTACTAATCACCTTGTAATCCTTAAAATCAGGAAATTAGCATTACTAGAATACTATTATATAGTCTGCAGGCCTTGTTGTCCCAATTGGCTTACCCATGAATACCCTTTATAGCAACAACATCAAAAACCCAATGCCCTAAAACAAAATAAAAAACCGTTCACACAGTGTGCCTTCAGTTCTTGGTTTTCCTTTGGTCTCCTTTATCTGGAACAGCTTCTCAGTCCTTGTCTGTGAGACACTGACATTTTTGGAGAGGATAGGTCAGTGTTTTGTTTAGTTTTTAAATAGAATGCCTCTCATTTTTTGACGTTTGTCTGGTGTTTCCTCATGATTAGATTCATGTTAATGCATTTTGGCGGAATACCATGAGTGTGATGTGGTTTTCTCAGTGAGTCGTTTTACGAGGCCAGTGGTATTGATGTGCCCCATAACTGGTGTGAACTTTGGTCATTTGGTTAAGGTGGATTCTGCCTGGTCTTTCCAAGGTAAAGTTACAATTTTTCCTTGGTAAGTGATGGGTCTTCTGGGGAAATACTTTGAGATTATAGAAATAGCCTGTTACTCCCTAAACTTACTTTCAGTTTTGCCAAATGAATATTTTCTAATTCCATCATTCTTCTACATTTATTAGTTGATTTCCCTTCATTAATTAATTAATATCACTATGAACTCACAGATTCTTGTTATCCAATGGGTTATAATTCTTTATAAATATTTATAAATAGTTATTTATTTCCTTTACTAAAATTGTTCCATACTCAACCAATGAAACCCCTTTCAAGCTGGCATGTCTTTTTTTTTTTTGTACTTTTTTTTTTAATCCTCACCCCAGGATATTTTTTCCATTGCTTTTTTTTTCTTTTTTTAAACATTTTATTTTTGTTTAAAATATTACAGATGTCCCTTTTTCTCCCCAATGACCTGTTCCACCCCGTCCCATCCCCCTCCCCAGTCCCTCTTCCCACCATTGCCCCTGTCCTTGGGTTGTGCATATATGCATATAAATTCTTTGGTTACTCTCTCCCCCTCCACCCACCCTCCCTCCTCCATCCCTGTGACATTCGTCAGTCTCATCTATGCTTCCATGTCATTGAATCTATTCTGTTCATCAGTTTATTAAGTTCTTTAGATTCCACGTATAAGTGAGATCATGTGATGTTTGTCTTTCGCTGCCTGGCTTATTTCACTGAGCATAATATTCTCCAGGTCCATCCATACTGTCCCAGAGGTACGAGATTCTTCTTCTTTATAGCTGCGTAGTATTCCATGGTGTAAATGTCCCACAGCTTTTTCATCCGCTCATCTACTGATGGGCACTTGGGCCGTTTCCAGATCTTACCTACTGTAAACTATGCTACTATGAACATCGGGGTACATACATTCTTTCTGATTAATGTTTCAGGATTCTTAGGATACATTCCTAGGAGTGGAATCACTGGGTCAAAAGGCAGCACCATTTCTAATTTTTTGAGGAACCTCCATACTGTTTTCCATAGTGGGTGCACCAGTCTGCATTCCCACCAGCAGTGTACTTGTACTAGGGTTCCCCTTTCTCCACACCCTTGCCAGCACATGTCGTTTGTTGATTTGTTGATGGAGCCATTCTGACAGGTGTGAAGTGATACCTCATTGTGGTTTTAATTTGCATCTCTCTGATGATTAGCGACTTTGAGCATTTTCTCATGTGTCTCTTGGCCATCCGTATGTCCTCTTTGAGAAGTGTCTATTCAAGTCCTTTACCCATTTCTTAATTGGGTTTTTTGTCTTCCTCTTGCTGAGTAATACGAGTTCTTTGTACACTTTGGAAATTAGCCCCTTATCAGATGCATCCTTGGCAAATATGTTTTCCCAGACCGTGGGGTTCCTTTGTATTTTGAGGCTGTTTTCTTTTGGTGTGCAGAAGCCTTTTAGTTTGATGTAGTCCCATATGTTTATTTTTTCTTTTGTTTCTCTTGCCCTACGAGATGTATCAGTGAAAAGTCCACTACGTGGGATGTCTGTGACTTTACTGCCTATGTTTTCTTCCAGGATTTTTATGGTTTCATGACTTACATTTAAGTCTTTTATCCATTTTGAGTTTATTTTTGTGTATGGTGAAAGTTGGTGGTCTAGTTTCATTCTTTTGCATGTATCTGTCCAATTTTCCTAGCACCACTTATTGAAGAGACTCTTTACTCCATTGGATGCTCTTGCCTCCTTTGTCAAATATTAACTGACCATAATGGCGTGGGTCTATTTCTGGGGTCTCTGTTCTGTTCCATTGATCTATATGCCTGTTGTTGTACCAATACCAGGCCGTTTTGCTTACAGTGGCTTTGTAATACAGTTTGAAGTCTGGTAATGTGATCCCTCCCACTCTGTTCTTTTTTCTCAAGATGGCTGCAGCTATTCGGGGTCTTTTTTGGTTCCATATAAATTTTCGAAATGTTTGTTCTAGGTTTGTGAAATATGCTGTTGGTATTTTAACAGGAATTGCATTGAATTTATAAATTGCTTTGGGTACTATGGACATTTTAATGTATTAATTCTTCCAATCCATGAGCATGGTATATTCTTCCACTTGTTTAAATCTTCCTCTGTTTCTTTTTTCAGTGTCACGTAGTTTTCCAAGTACAGGTCTTTTATATCCTCGGTTAAGTTTATTCCTAGGTATCTTATTTTTTTAGTTGTAATGGTAAATGGTATTGCTTTTTTAGTTTTTCTCTCTGAAAGTTCATTGTTGGTGTATAAGAATGCCATTGATTTCCGGATGTTGATTTTGTATCCAGCTACCTTTCCAAATTCGTTTATCAAATCTAGTAGTACTTTGATGGAGTCTTTAGGGTTTTCTATGTACAATATCATGGCATCTGCAAATAATGACAGTTTTACTTCCTCTTTTCCAATTTGGATACCTTTTATGTTTTCTTCTTGTCTGATGGCTATGGCAAGGACTTCCAGTACTATGTTGAATAAGAGTGGTGAAAGTGGACACCCCTGTCTTGTTCCAGTTTTTAATGGAAATGGTTTTAGTTTTTGCCCATTGAGTATGATGTTGACTGTAGGTCTGTTATATATGGCCTTTATTATGTTGAGGTATGATCCCTCTATTCCCACTTTGCTGAGTGTTTTTATCAGAAATGGGTGCTGGATTTTGTCGAATGCCTTTTCTGCGTCTATTGATATGATCATATGATTTTTGACCTTCACTTTGTTTATGTGATGTATCACATTTATTGATTTGCCGATGTTGTACCAGCCTTGCATCCCAAAATAATAAATCCCACTTGGTCATGATGTATGATCTTTTGAATGTATTGCTGGATCCGGTTTGCTAGTATTTTAGTGAGGATTTTAACATCTATTTTCATCAGGGATATTGGCCTGTAATTTTCTTTCTTTGTAGTATCTTTATCTGGTTTTGGGATTAGGATGATGTTGGCCTCATAAAAAGAGTTTGGGAGTTTTCCCTCCTCTTGAATTTTCTGGAATAGTTTGAATAGAATAGGTGTTAATTCTTCTTTGAATGTTTGGTAAAACTCGCCTGTAAATCCATCTGGTTCAGGACTTTTGTTTGCTGGGAGTTTTTTGATTACTGCTTCAATTTCATTAGTTGTTATCCGCCTATTCAGGTTTTCTGCCTCTTCTTGATTCAGCTTTGGAAGGTTGTATGCTTCTAGGAATTTGTCCATTTCCCCCATGTTGTCCAATTTGTTGGCATATAGTTGCTCATAATATTTTCTTACAATCCTTTGTATTTCCTTTGGATCAGTTGTTATATCGCCTCTTTCATTTCTGATTTTATTTATTTGGGTCCTCTCTCTTTGTTTCTTAGTGAGTCTGGTTAAAGGTATATCAATCTTATTTACCTTTTCAAAGAACCAGCTCTTGGTTTCATTGATTTTTTTGTATTTTTTTTTTCAGTCTCTATGTCATTAATCTCTGCTCTGATTTTTATTATTTCCTTCCTCTGCTTCCTCGGGGCTTTTCTTGCTGTTCTCGTTCTAGTTCTTTTAGTTGTTGTGTTAGATGGTTCATTAGATCTTTTTCTTGTTTCTTGAAATAGGTCTGTAATGCTATGAATTTTCCTCTCAGGACTGCTTTCACCATGTCCCATAGATTTTGGGTTGTTGTCTGTTCATTTTCGTTACTTTCCATGAAGTGTTTGATTTCTTCCTTGATCTTATTGGTAACCCATTCATTGTTTAATAACATGCTATTTAGCCTCCATGTGTTTAAATATTTTTGAGTTTTTTTATAGTGGAAAAATATGGAATGCTTTATGAATTTGCATGTCATCCTTGCGCAGGGGCCATGCTAATCTTCTCTGTATCGTTCCAATTTTAGTATATGTGCTGCCGAAGCGAGCACTTTCCATTGCTTTTCAGAGAGAGTGGAAGGGAGAGAGAGAGAAACATTGATGTGAGAGAGACACATCCATTGGTTGCTTCCCATAGCACGCACCTTATTCTTTGAGTCCTTCCTTATTTTCTGGTACAAGATAGTTCAGATTCATCTTGTTTTTTTCCCCTGCCCCTGCCTGGAATCAGCTCCAGAGCTCTATAGAACCTTAGTGGAAAATTATATCTAGAAATTGAAATCTCAGTGCTAGGTGTGCTCATGACTATTGGGATGTCATCGCTTCAGGCCCTCTTAGCAAGCAGAGCTGTGTGTGTGTGTGTGTGTCTGTGTACCCCCCATCTATATCTGTTTTTGTGTATATCTACTAAACCCATGAGTTCACACTGACAATTCCTATTCCAATCTTAACACCACATGGTTTATTATGTCATTTCCCCTTTTCAGATTTGTAACTCCCTTTCCAACATTGAGAACATGGTTCCCTTTATTGACCCCATATTTATTTGTATACTCCTAATGTACCTAGAAAGTAGTTTCAAAATTGTGAACTCATGCCTCTGTGAAAATGAAACCCACCAACTAGAGTTCAGTATTTGCTTAACATGAAAAAAATTAGCCTGAAGGAATATAGTACAAATACTTTGTTCAAAAGTTACATGAGTTATATAACCCTTCAGTGTGGTTATGTGATTCATTTGAAATACAGTTCAGGTCTTTTGATTCTCTATTTCATGTTACTCTCTCATGCTACCTGGTCATTGTTGATTTTATTTACTGCCCTTTTTTGGATGTGTGAAACATTAACATGGTAAAAGTCAAAAAGGCATTCTTAGAGAATGGTAACCCTCATTCCTTTTGTTCTTTCTTCACTCTTTTTACCCCCCACCCGCTGTTGATAATCTATTAATTGTCTCTGCTTATCCTTCCTGTACTGCTTTTTGTATAAATAACTAGATATATGTATATTTTCTTATTTCGCCTTCTTTCTTATACAAAAGGTGCTATGGATATTCTTTTGCATTTTGCTTTTTACACTTAACAATATGTCCTGCAAACCACCCACTTAGTCCATAAAGATCTTTCTTATTTTTTTAAATAGCTACATAAAATTCCACTGTGAGGAGGTCACCTGCTTGCTTTTATATGGGGATTCTTATATTTACATAGTACTTTCAGAGCACTTTCCTTTTGTTGCCTCATTCCACTCATGCTTCCCTCCACCTTTCCCATTGAAGGTTAGGTGCCTTTCTTAGGCTTCCTTGCTCAAACTCTCCAAGCCATAGATTAATTTATCAGATTGAATTTACATTTTTCTCCCCCTCCCCTATTCCTTGTCCTGGTGAATGGTACATTATTCATCTAAGCTGGACACCCGAGTGTCCTGAACTCTTGTTTTGCACCTCGTGTTCATCAGCCCTCATGTCCATTTTCTCCTCTCCATTCCTACTGCTTTTACCTTCTTTGAAATCTGCGTAATTTCTGGCCTGGATTATTGCCTTAGAATTCTTAACTGTGCTTCTAGGACAGTGTTTGAGTCATCTGGGATTTGTTCTAAATGGAAATTCTCAGCCTCCTGAATCAGAAACTGGGGATGTTGACTAGCAATCTGTGTTCTAACCATGCCCTCTGGGTGGTTCTCATACATCTAAAATTTGAGAACCACAGACATAGAGTTTGTAATATTATAGAAGGAGCTTTTAAAGAAATAAATACCAAACTGGAGAAAGAAGTGAACAGACCGTAAAAAGCAAGAACAGTTTAACCAATGTGACCCAGGCACAGGGTGCCTCAGAAAAGGTGGGAAACTCATTCGTTTCCCTCCTGAGTTCCTTTTTTTGTCCTGTAGGGCACATAGTCTTTGGCCCAGGATTCACACTGGTACTTTTTCCTTCCTGGTTTCTAGCTCGCATAGACAATGTCTGTATATTTTTAAACTTTGTTTCTGTTGTCCAGTATAATACACATATAGAAAAGTACATGGAATACAAATATTCACCTTAATGAATTAATTTAAAGTATGTAACACCCAATTTATTGCCACTCAGGTAAAGAAATAAAACACTGATGGTACCTGGAAGCCCATCAGGCACTCCTTCCCAATCACAACCTCTCTCCTAAAAGGAACCACTGTCCTGAGTTACGTAGTATTACTTCCTTGCTTTTCTTTAAAAAAAGTTTTATCCCCTAAGTATATACTTTAAACACAGGTTACTTTACCTAGTTTTGAACTTTATGTACAGGCACACCTCTTTTTATTCCTTTTGCTTTATTGTGCTTCATAGATGTTGCATTTTTTACAAATTGAAGGCAAGACCCTCTGCCAGCAAAAAGATTATGACTGGCTTTATTGCAGTGGTGTGGAACTGAACCCATAGTATCTCTGAGGTATGCCTGTAAATAAAATCATATATGTGTATACTTAGTGTTTGGCTTCTTTAGTGTAATACTATGTTTGTAGATTTATCCATCTTGTTGCATACAACTAATTTTGTTCATTTTCACTGCTGTGTAGTATTCTATTTCATGACTACATAACTTATTCACCCTTTCTGTTGCTGATGGACATTTGGATTGTTTCTAGGGTATTTTGTTTAGTGTTTTAGCTATGACATTCTTGCTCATGCTCATAAATACACCTTACCTTAGAATAAAATTGCTGAGTCATATGATAGGCACATCTTCAACTTTGGTAGGTAACATCAAACTTTTCTAAAGTGGCTAAATCAGTGAACTATTTCTACTTATTTTGGGACCTTTATATTAACACTGCAGATCACTAATATCAAGCCAGTTGATACTCATACTGTAGTTTCAGTACCTTGCTCACGTCCTAGAGGTAGAAGGCAGCTTAATAAAGGCTCCTTCTATAATTACATCTTAGCTAACATCAACTCATTACCTTTTTTTTTCTTAAATCCTCACTTGAGGATATGTTTTTATTGATTTTTTAGAGAGAGAAAGTGAGAAGGAAAGAAACATCAGTGTGAGAGAGAAACATCAATTGGCTGCCTCCCATACCTGCCCTAACCTGGAAGCGAACCAGCAACGTAAGTATGTGCCCTGACCAGGAATTGAACCTGCGATTTTTTTGATGTATGGGATGGTGCTCCAACCAGCTGAGCCACCCACCCGGGCTATAATAAGTCTCCTTTTCATGGACATTTTATTTCTTTATAAAGCAGCTCATACCCATTTCAATCACTAGAAAAATCTATACTCTCATGAAGTAGTACTATGGGATTCTTTGCCAAGGAAATTAATGGATAAGACAGTTTTGATAATTTTCCCATCAAACGTTATGACCTAGTTTCTGCCCTCAAGGAGTTTATAGTTTGGCAGAGGAGGAGAAATGACATCAGAGGAAGAGCAGCAGGGACACTGAGTAATCTGCTAAGAGAGCTAAGTGTAGGCTCCCTAGGGGTGAGAGTGAACTGCATGGACTTGCTTTTCTCACAGCATCTGCCCTTTCTCATAGGCTCCTGCTCAGTGCTAGCTGAAGCAGAACTGGACAGCTCTCTCCTTGGGACCTGGGTGCCATTGTTCTTGTTTTTATCGCTGGCTGTGGCACTAGTCAAGTCTTAGAAACTCAAATGGAATCCCATGGCCCCAGTTAGCAGCAGAGTGGTTTATCTGTTCTTACAGATGGTGGCATAACAAGAGAATCTAGTGGAGTCACATCATTGAGGTAGGAGTGGGGTTAGTGGTTATATTCGAAAGTCAGGACAAGACGTTAAAATCAAGTACTGTCAAATTTTCTTTATAAGATTCTTTAATGCCTACAAAGTACCATGTCATGGTCTTCTTAATATAGGCATGTCACAAAATAAGCTAATTTGGATTGTGAGAATTTAATTTTACTGGAAGTTTTATTTGTCACCCCCTAATTTGGCTTACCACCTCACTTGAGTGCCACCAGTACTAGGCATTTCTTGGCCTGCCTCAGAAGCCCTACAGTGAGCTATCTTTGCAGTTATGCAGTGGACCGTTTGTAAAGTTCTCTCAGGTAGTACTTAGTTTGCTACTCTATAGCAGTAATAATCTACTATAATTGTTTTCATTTTACTACTACTAAAATTGTTTTCATTGCTTTCTTTGCTCTTTCTTCTGTTCTGCCATCCCTCCTTTAAAGGTTTATTACCTAAACATTAACATACGTACACTTTGTTAACTACTGAAGCAATTATGTACCATTTATTTCAGTGGTTATTAAGTTCTTTGGATATGGAGAAATCATCCACAGAGTTTTTAAAGGGAGGGTTAAAGGGTTAATTCTCCTAAGGAAGGATACTCTGGTCTACCAGTTCTCTACCTCTCTGATGTCAGTGTTTTTTTTTTAGAGCCTTTAAAATTAATTTTTCACTGCCTCCACTTATTTTTCAGTGATTGAGATTTCTAAAACCACTCATGCCTTCTGTCTCAGGTTTGATTAAAGCAAGGAGCATGTAGTGGAGTGGTGGGCAGCTCTCACTATTTCTCACTCCTCCTTCCATATAAGTAGTTGAATTCACTTAAATTCAATGTGAGTATGATGTGACTCCTTTATGGTAAGAATTGATCTAGTTCAAGTGAAATTGGGGAGGAGATTCCTAGACAGCTTTTCTTTCATCCATGAAAAGATGTATTGACCTCCTGCTAGGTTATGCTAAGTGCTGTGGGTACAAAGGAGAATCATTTCTGTTCCCTGCCCACTAAGAACTTGTAATCTAGTGGGGGAGGTAGATTTAAAAGTAGATATTTGTAATATAAAGTGGTAAGTGCTATGGCAGAAATATGTCCAGAAGACTGTTAGCTGAGAACTTATATGCCATGAATACTTATCAATACTTCTGAGGAGACATCTTAATAAACTGGTGTTCAGAGAAGGCTTTCTGGTAAAGGTGACAGCTCATTAGGCCTAAAGAATAAGGGCTTACCTATGCAGGGGCTGAAAGGAATATGTATTTTTGGCAGAGAAATGGCAAAGTGTGTCAGGGTAAGTGGTTACTATGTTTGGTATTGCTGAAGCATAAAATGAGTGGCAGGGTATCTTAGAGAGGAGGTGAGGGTCAGTTCAAGGAGGGCTGTGCATGCTCTGTCTATGAACTTGTATACCAGTCCAGAGACCTTAACACCGTCACTACAATTGTATTTATATTAATATTACTGATAACTACCATTTGTTAAGCACTTACTAGTTGCCAAAAACTGTATTATGCACTTTATAATTATTATCTCATTTAATCATCTGGACATTCACAAGTGAAAATATGAAGGTACAGAGAAGTTGAGTAACTTGTTCAAGGCCATATCTAATGAGTGCAGAGTGGATTCCAAAGTGCAGAGAGGTCTGACTCCAGAACCTTTTAATTGGGGCATCATTAAAAAGTGGAAAGCAGGGGAGTAGCATGATTATATCTTCATTTTAGATTGATTACTCTGCAAGCTGAATGGAGATGGTATTGAGGGAGACAAAATGGGGGGCAGGAAGATAGTTGGGAAGCTGTTGAAGTAGTCTGGGCAAGAGATTTAAATCCTGAAGTAGAATAGGAGTTATTAGATTGGCACAGGAGGACTGAATTAGAAGAACATATAGGTGGTGAAAGTAGATCTAACTAATTGAATGGATAGGGTGGGATCAGGAAGTGGAAGGAGTCAAGGGAGACTTACAGGGTTACAGCATGGGTTACCGTGTAGTGATACCACGTGTTAAGATCAAGGACGCGAGAGGAGCATGTACATCGGAGAAGACTAGTTTGGTGTTATGTTGATTTGAGGGGCTAGTGGGGACATGGCAGTGGAGTCATATTGTAGGCATATGAATCTGAAGTTCAGAGGAGAGGTCTGGCCTAGTGATACATCTGGAAGTTAGTAAGTGGTAGTTGAAACCAGGAGGATAGAGAAATAAACTCATCAGGAAGGTGTAGCCCTGGGAAACACAACTCTCAAGAGACAGTAGTGAAAGAAGAGACACATAGAGGTAATGGGAGAACCAGGAGAGGAGAGTGTCACAGAGGCTAGGGGCATAAAGTTTCAAGAAGGGCATGCTCAAGAGTGTCACATGGTGCAGAGAGATCCAAGAAGGTAAGGATGGAAAAGTGAACCGTGGGTATTCCAGTTATTATGTGTGAAGCACAAGTTTGAACTACTGGCTCTAAGCTCTGCATACTCTCAACCTTGGGGAAGCTGATTTGGACTCAATCCAACAAGTGGAAAATCTTTGAACACTTTGGGGAGTGTAGACTCAATTCTTGAGAGTTGGAGTCAACTGCTTCCTCTGTTGTGTCCCCACCAAGCCTTTCTATTCCCAAATGGACTATAATTTGCTCTAATTTGTTGTCGATGCAGTATATACGTCAGAAAATCATAATGAAAGTGCATCATCCTAAGTGATATTTTGGCAAAAAAAAAAAAAGGAAAAGAAAAAAGTGATGGGAGAGATTGAGGGTGCAAGGAAAATGATAGTTATGGTATGGCAGTTAAGTGGCAGGCATTGAACTATGTCCTTTCATGTGTTTTATTGTATATTATTTTATCTCATCCTTATAGCAACCCTATTGGGGGTGGGTTTATCCCCATTTTCTAAATAAGGAAATTCAGATTCTATAGCCTTATCTTTCCTTATCCCAAGTTCTACCACTGATGACTGTTGACGTTGGACCTCAATTTCCTCATCTATAAAAAGCTGTGGTTATAACCCTTAAGTCCTTTTCAGCTCTAGGGTTCTAGGAATCTGTGACTCTTTACTAATAGTGTTGTTTTTTCGGTCATGAAAAAAAACTGTTAAAGCCCCCACCCCCCTCGCCCAGTGAATTAATAACTTAATAGTAACACTGTCAGGTTTTCCAGGCTAAATAATTTATTTTCCCATCACAAAGTGAGTACTCATTATGTATGTGGGCTTAGAAGGCTACTGTAAAATAAATCAAGAAAATAGGCTTGGTGACAGACTCTCCATCAATTGTTACTAGCCCTGGAAACATGGACAAATAGCTACCTGCAAGATTGTGGGCTGATTTTAAAGTCTGTTATGGGTTAAGTGCTAAGTATTTTTATTAATTTAGGAGGTACTTTGGCATGTGGCCTTTAAAAATTACATTATTATATTATCATAAATCTTAATTAAGGCAACAAAACGTATTTACAGTGGCCAACTTCACAGCTGGGGTGAAATATTTTATAGTGTGTATAACGAGCCACTAGATAATGGTGAGTCTCTCTTCACATCTGAAAAATGAGAGGTGGGAAATGAAATAGAAGCTTACAGGTCTATTTAATTGTGAAAATTAATTTCAAGGAACATTATTATGTACTTAATAATTGAGGAGGAGGAGGGGAAAAGGAAATTATGAGCCTTTCAAACCTTAAGTCCATTTTGGAAAAGGTTAGGATAGCCTGGCCCAGTGTGGCTCAGCAGTTGAGCAACGACCTAGGATCCAGGAGATTGTGGTTTGATTCCCGGTCAGGGCACATGCAGGAGGCAGCTGATCAATGAGGACTCTCATTGTTGATGTTTCTATCTCTCTCTCCCTCTCCCTTCCTCTCTCTGAAATCAATAAAGATATATTAAAAAAGAAAAGAAAAAAAGAAAAGGTTAGGATAAAAATATCATGCTAATGTGAATTTCAAATACATGCTTTACAACAATGATATAAAAAGAAACAAAATTAGCAAATACTAGGTTAATACCAGGTAAACATTCTCCCAATTTGGAGCCACCTTGTTCTAGATACATTGATTATGCCAAGCAAAGAATTTCAATGTAGGCAATCTTCTCTGGCATTTTGAAAATTTATAGGGGCATTTTTGTTTTCTAAGATGGTTGAGTTACACATTATTTTATTATTAATTAATTTCTTTTGATTTCTCCCTTATAGCCAATGTATTTTTTAAAAAATATTTTTTGTTAATCCTCACCTGAGGATATGTTCTTATTGATTTTTTTTAGAGAGAGGGGAAGGAAGAGAGTGAGAGAGAGAAACATCGATCGGTTGGTTGCCTCCCATTCACACCCCAACTGGGGATCGAACCCACAACCTAGGTATGTGCCCTGACCAGGAATCCAACCTGCAACCTTTTGGTGCACAGGATGTTGCTCCAACCAGCTGAATCACCTGTCTAGGACTGTAGCCAATGTATTTTTTTAAAATGCTTAGTAGGTTCTCAATCTTCAAATTTTATTTCAGAATAGTAAGGCAGGGGATGGACCAGATATTTGTTATAAAAAGTGAGCTTTGGGTATGATAGGGTTAATGGCCATTACATTAGTTTTCTATTACTGCCAAGCAGTGTACCACAAACTTACAGCTTGAAACAACAGTCATGTATTATCTTACAGTTTCTGTAGGTCAGAAGTCAAGGCATGGTATAGCCATATTGTTTGCTGAGGGTCTCACCAAGCTGAAATCAAGGTGTCTGTAGGGGCTATGATCTCATCTGAGGTTCAGGGTCCTCCCCTAAGCTCATTGGTGGTTCACAGAATTCTATTCCTTGCTATGATATTACTGAGGTCCTCATTTTCTTGCTGGCTACCGGGGGTCGCTCTTAGCTCCTGGAGGCCACTCTCAGATCCTAACCATGTGGCCCTCTCATAACTTGGTAACTTATTCAAAGCCAGTAGAAAAATCTCTGCAGTTGGCTGTCCAATGGAAACCTAATGTGAGCTATAAATGCAAGCCTAATCATATGAGTGACTATCCCATATTCACAGGTACTGCCCACACTAAAGAGGAGGGGCTTACACAGGATGTGTATAACAGAGGTGGAAATCATGGGACCATCTTGGAATTCTGTCCACTGTAGCCACTAGTATGAAATCTTCATACCCCTATCTCTTATGTGTGTCAGTAGATTTCAGTTATTTGAAACAGGACCTCACTAGCTACTTTAAGCATTCATACAGGTACCAAGTACCTATTGTGTGCTGGGTAGTTTTCTAGGCACCAAGATAAACAGGGCAGAGTCCTTTTTCCCATTATTTTATCTTCTAGTGATAAGTGCAATGAAGAAAATAAAATGGAGTAGAGGGTTGATAGAATACTAATAGAAATAGTTGAATAGACACTTCTCCAAAGAGGACATACAGATGGTCAAGAGACATATGAGAAAACGCTCAACATCTCTAATCATCAGAGAGATGCAAATTAAAATCACAATGAAGTATCACTTCACACCTGTCAGAATGGCTGCCATCAACAAATCAACAAACAACATGTGCTGGCGAGGGTGTGGAGAAAGGAGTACACTGTTGGTGGGAATGCAGACTGATGCGGCCACTATGGAAACCAGTATGGAGTTTCCTCAAAAAAATTAAAAATGGAGCTGCCTTCTGACCCAGTGATCCCACTTCTAGGAATATATCCTAAGAATCCTGAAACACTAATCAGAAAGAATATATACACCCCTGTGTTCATAGCAGCGCAATTTACAATAGTTAAGATCTGGAAACAGCCCAAGTGCCCATCAGTAGATGAGTGGATAAAAAGCTGTGGGACATTTACACCATGGAACACTATGCAGCTGTAAAGAAGAAGAATCTCCTACCCTTTGGGACAGTATGGATGGACCTGGAGAATATTATGCTCAGTGAAATAAGCCAGGCAGAGAAAGACAAACATCACATGATCTCACTTATACGTGGAATCTAAAGAACTTAATAAACTAATGAACAGAATAGATTCAGTGACATGGAAGCATGGATCAGACTGACGAATGTCACAGGGATAGAGGAGGGTGGGTGGATGGAGGGGGAGAGATTAACCAAAGAACTTATATGCATGTATGCACAACCCAAGGACATGGACAGTGGTGTGGTAAGGTACTGGGGAGGGGGTGGGATGGGGTGGAGTGGGTCATTGGGGAGAAAAAGGAACATCTGTAATATTTTAAACAAAAGCAAACAAAGAAATAGAAATAGTAATAGAAAACTAATAAAATGGAGAAGTGAGGTGGGAGTTCTTTTAGGTAGGTGGTCTGGGAGCAGAGACTTGAATGATGGGTAGCCGGTAGTGTGGACTCTGAGAACAAAACATTTTGGTCGAGGGAAGGCAATATAAGCACCCTGAGTTCAGGGATAAGCTTTGTCTGTGTTAAGGAACAGCAAGGCCAGTGTGGCTGGAGCAGAATGTGCAGGAGAGAGGCAGGGGATGAGTTCAAGGAGGTGATTGGGTGACTGCTCATGCAGAGCCCTGTAGGCCTTGGTAAAGGGTATGATTTTTATTTAAAGTGAGATAGGAAGGCACTGGAGGGTTTTAAGCAATGGATTGACTGATCTGATTTACATTTTCAAAAGATTTGTGTTAAAAAATGGCCTCTAAGATGGGGAAATGTATAAATGCAGAGAGATGAACTCTCTGAAGGAAATGAATACAGCAGTCATGTGAGTGCACATGACCCTGGCTAGACTGAAGTCAAGGAAGACTGCTGGGGAAATGGCACATGAGTTGCACCCAGGGGATGGAAGGTGAATGGAGGAAGGGTGGTCTCGGTAAGGGGAACAACTTAGGCAAGGCCAGGTGGGACAAGGGAGCTTGTCAAGTGCCAGGGAATGTTAGGGAAAATCACGAGTTAGGAGCCAGATTCCTCCAGCCTCCAGCCTTGAAGACTGTGAAATGTTTTTCCTGTTATTCTTTTATATCAAGAGCTTTAGGGAAATCACTCAAGGATTTTATGTGAGGATGGGAGCTATAGAGGGAGGGGTTGAGGGAAACTTCATAATTAGTTTTATAATTTCACAGATTCAGGCCGGATGCTGTGCGGCCGACCGTTTGGAGTGGAAGCAGGGAGGTCAGTTAGGAGCTAAGTGATCGTCCAAGTGAGAGACAATGGCGGTGTAGACTAGAATGGTAGCATAGGGGTTGCCAAGAAGTAAATAGATTTGAGAGCTCATTTAGGAGGTAAAATTAAAAGACTTGCTGATGGATTAGGCATGGGAAGTGAGGTTGAGGGAGGTGTCATTCTGGTTTCCATAGCTGGATTCACTGAGCTGGGCACGATGCACGAGGACAGGTTTTAGTGGGGGAGAGGGTGTAGAGAGTGTGCAGTGAGTTTTGAAATACCTTTGAAGTAACCCAGTGGAGATGTAGGCAGCGAGATACAGGGATCTGGAATTCAGTGAAGTCTTTTAATATCTATATGCCTTTTTTGGTTGATTTTGAGGACTTAAATATGCCAGACACTATATTAGATTCTGGGAATGTAAAGGTGTGCAAGATATTCATTCAGTATTTGTTAAGTACCTACAGTCACTGAATCATGGTTATTTGGGAGCTTACTTATCAACAAGACAAGTCAGTAACAAAATCAAGTACAGTATAATGGGGGCAGTGATAGAGGGACACTCGCTGATTCCAGAGCATATAAAAGGGCACCTGACATAGATTGGAAACATCAGTGAAGGCTCTTGCTGAAGGGCATGGAGCCTGTTCTGAGCCTTGAAAAAGAAGACAGAATTAGCCCGACCAGGGAAGTATAAGAAGTTCCAGTAGTGAAAGCCGTGGTCCAGAAAAGACAGTGACATCTCAGAAAAACCAACGACTCTAGATCCCTGGCTTTCACTGTAGACTGCACAAATGGGAAGACATTGTCTGTGCTTAAGCTGTATATTTTTATGGTGGTGGTGGTGCTACTCTGATGAAGCTGTTCTTGCTCTGCAACCCTTTTGGAAAGAGCACTTCAGAGAATTTTTAGCCATTTCTTCTCATTTACAAATGAGGTTACCAGTAGCCAAAGAGGAGAGCTGACTCGCTCATACTTTGTCAGGAGTTCCATGTCTCCCAGAGTCCAGGCTAAGGTTCTTTACACTGCTACAGGTGTGGCGGTGTGTCCTTTACCATGTACTTCCACATTCCCATTGACATATTTATATGGAAAGAGAATGTCCTGGAAATGCCCAGGTGCTGCCATTGAGTAATGCAGGTCTCCATATGGGGTGTGTCTTTGAGAGCTTATGCCAGCCTAGAGTTAGTTCTTTACCTGTATGGCACAATGGACCTGTTCCTCAATAGGTCTACTCCTTCGAATTTAAATAGAGCATTCTCTCTGGACTGCCTGTATTTGTATCCTCTCTCTGCCTTTCTGCCTACTTGTGTCTTGGACCTTTTCATCATACAAATAGTAATAATAGCATAGTTGTTGTAGTAGTGATAGTAGTGGTTACCGTTTATTGCACATTTATTGTATCAGGCACCATAGTAATTGCTTTACCTCATTTAATTCTACCAGTAGCCCTCTGAGGAAGCATTTTATTATTACCACATTTTACAGAAGAGAAAATGGAGGTTTACAAAGAGGTTAAGTCAAAGGTTACACAGTAGTAAATGGCAGCGCTAAGATTTGAACTCGTGCAGTGTGACTTTGGATCTCTTTACTGCCTTTTCCTAAGACAGTCTTCAAAGCAATGCTGTCCGATGGAAATATAATGTGAGCTATAAATGCAAGCCATGTTTGTAATTCAAAATTTTCTAGTAGCCATGCTGAAGAAAAAAAACAGGTAAGATTAATTTAAAAATATTTTTATTAAGTCCAGTATATCTAAAGTACTATCCTTTCTACATGTGTTCAATATGAAAAAGCAAATGAGATATTTTACTGAATCTTTGAAATTGCAATGTATATTTTATAATTATAGTACATCTCATTTTGGACTAGCCACATTTTTTTGTAAAGGGAGTAGGGTTTTTTTTATTGACTTTTTTTTTTTTAGAGAGAGAGAGGAAGGGAGAGGGAGAGGGAGAGAGAGAAAGAAGCATCAATGAGATGGGAAACATCAACATCGATTGGCTGCCTCCAGGTTATGTGCCCTTATGGGGAATTGGACTATTGACCTCTTGGTGCATGGGTTGACGCTCAACTACTAATCCACACTGGCCGGTGGGACTAGCCACATTTTAAATGCTCAGTAACCAGATGTGGTGAGTGGCTACTGTTTTGGCCAGTGCAGCTCCAAAGAGACAGAAAAGTGAATGGAAAGTTCTGTGTTCTATAGCTAAGGGAGCCCGAGAGAAAAAAAACCTGCCAAAAATCTGCAAATGAGGCAAACCAAATGAGAAGGCAGAGTTGTAATTCTTGGGTCTGACCCAGTGAGCAGGGACTAGTGGAGGAGAGATTTCTCTCCTATTGCTCTGAGGCTAGTAAAGGTATCTTTTTTCTCCCCAAATTGAGACTCTGGGCATTTTCCCATATTGGTTAGTTTTATCCATAGTGGTTAGTTTCCATAGTGGCTGGTTACCAGATACTCTAACATTGTTTCTGTGGAAAAGAGTTAAGAAATCTAAGGCTTATAAATAATTTGACTTTGGAATGCTGTCTTTTGTTAATTGTGGAGGGGGTGAGATTATAGTCATCATTTGCTTGATGCTCTAAGTTACAGGTGTTACTTTTTTAGTTTGCATTTATGGATAATGCTCATTACCTATTACTTCTTCGTGGAGCTAGGCTCATAGTAAGCCTTTGCCAGTTGTTTGTTGAGTTGAATATTAGCTGAAAAGCAAATATCCCCAGAATTGAGCTATTTGAATTGTTTCCTTCATGAACTTCCATTCTTAAACATTTACTTCCCATGGGTCCTAACCCTAATAAAGAGCAACACAGGCTTATCCTAACTGAATAACATAGAAGTGTAGAAAGAACGGACAGCCCTGTCCTTCTTCTGTTCTGAAAATGCAAACCTGTGCACTGTCTGAAAGCACATCAACAGGAGTTTTATATTTTTGTGAATAGACAAATAGACTAGTGATATATCAAAGATTTTTTTTTTAAATATCTTTATTGATTTCAGAGAGGAAGGGAGAGGGAGAGAGATAGAAACACCAATGATGAGAGAGTCATTGATCAGGCTGCAGCCTGCAACCCCGGCATGTGCTCTGACCGGGAATTGAACCCCGATCGCCTGGATCCTAGGTCAGTGCTCAACCACTGAGTCACGCCCGGCCGGGCTATCAAAGATTTTTATGGGAATGTTGACTCTTAGGATTATGCTGTTAATGTTTGTTTATACTGACGTATTTATAGGATTTTGGAAAAAAACAAGAAAGGTGCTGCATAATAATTAAGTAGTTTTATAAGTTTGAAAATACTTGAAAAATAGAAACATTACACAAAGTGTGGTGCAGGAGTATAACCTTGGTTAGTAAAGTGAAAATTAGGAAACCACATACCTGCTGAATATTAAGGGGAAGGAGAACTTAATGAAAACATTAGATTATAAATAGTTGAGAGCCCGGCCGGGCGTGGCTCAGCGGTTAAGCATTGACCTAGGATCCAGGCGATCAGGGTTCGATTCCCGGTCAGGGCACATGCCCGGGTTGTGGGCTGCAGCTGATCAATGACTCTCTCATCATTGATGTTTCTGTCTCTCTCTCTCCCTCTCCTTTCCTCTCTCTGAAATCAATAAAAATACAATAAAAAAATAAAAAATAAAATAAATAAATAGTTGAGAGATAATTTTAAGATGAGCACATAAATTTTTATAATCTGTTCCTGTAAACATGTTACATAAAGTCCAACATTTGTGTCTACAATCTATGCTTAAGTCATTTTATTTTAATGTAATATTTGTTTATTGAAGGCTGTTCTTGTGGGACACCAGGTAGAAAAACCTAGTTATTGCTCTTCTCCAGGAATCTGTGTTTTGGCTTATTTTTTGCTAACTCCTAAAAACCTGTTATTTACTAAAAATTTATTTGCATCAATGTTCACTGATTTCTAGTCATGTTGCTTCTCAGTAAAGTGCAGCAACTGAGTGATAATCTATATCAGTGTTTTCATCCTTTTGTTTTTTTTTAAATCTTCTGATAAACATAAATATCTCATTACTTTTTAAAGTTTCCACTTCTTAAAAGTTTTTGACATGTCATTTATATAAAAGATAAATTAATTCTTGTTTTAAAAAAGGAAACACTTCAGAAGTACACTGAGTTTAAACATAAAACTTCCCATTCATTCCCTTTGGTCCCCTCATACCGCCCTCCCCCCTGGAGGCTGCTGCTGCTAATAGTGCAGTGTATATCCTTGCAATCCTTTTTTCTATGTATATATTTACTTAGTTCTATAGATATTTAAGTGCCTTCTTAAATATATACATCCACTCACAGCCTGCTTTTTTCACGTATTGTGTTTTAGAGCTCAGGTCAGAACATTCAGATCTGTTCCATTCTTATTAATGGCTATGCTGTATGTATGTGTTATAATTTATTTTCTGCTTGCCATATTGATGGGCATTTAGTTTCCCCAGCTTTTTCCTATTACAAGCAATGCTGAATTAATAACCTTATATATTCCTAGATGCATAACTGCTATGTTATAGGAAATGTATGTTTAAAAATTTGACAGCTTCTGCCAAACTAACCTTCAAAAGGCTGAACCAGTTTGCACTTCCAGCAGTATATGAGATCATTGTGTCCTACATATATGATTTAGTTACAGACTTTTGAACTTGAAGGGACCATAGAATGTAGTTTAATCCCTCCCATCTCTTTTCCAAGGTAGAAGCTGAGTTTTAGGGACTTGAACTTATTTGTTTAGATCTTACCCAGAAGAACTAACTGGGAGTACTTCCCAATTTCTGGTCTGTGTTCTCTTGGAGGCAGCTTACTTTAGACATATTTTATATTGCAAGACTGTACCAAACTATTTATTATTGTTTCCTCTCCTCTGTTGTTACTCAAAATAAGCTTCCTTTTCGGTTTCACATTTTCCTATAGTACCACAAGACTCTGCCCTTGCCATCTTGTCTGCATGGAACATCTTTAATTTAATAGCCTTAAAAAGCTACCTTCTTTCATTATTTAAAACCCACCTTATCCACAGGGTGTATGGGTTACTTCAGATTTACCCCTGGGTGTAGCACAGCAAATGAAATGTTTTATGAATCTTGTTTCCTCATCAGCAGCTGACCCCACCCAGTTGGCCAAGTAAAACATAAGCTGCTTCTTTTATAAACTTGGAAAAGGAAATAGACTGCAGATGTGTGTTTATTACAGCATTTCTGCTACATTTGATGATTTTATATTTGTTAAAAATGTGATGTCATTTCAACTACATGAAATCCAACTTTAATAACATTGAACATTTATTGATCACAGTTTATTTGTTCTCTTAGAAATGAGGAAATATTCTGCTTATAAAGTGTGAACAGATTTCCTACTCTTGTGTCAGTATATTTATTCCTCAGGTGCCTGCATTGTAGGCTTGCTTCTCTTATAAAGACACAGTCCTAGTGTCTTTTCTTGAAGGGCTATTAGAATTTGTGTCTGTGACATCCCAAGTTGATGCTGCAGCTGAGCTGGTCACATATCAAGATTATGACTTTAGGTAAAGAATCAACTGATGCAATTCTAAGCAACAGAAATTAGCCTTGATGCATATTTTGATCATGGTTAAAGAGATAGGATTGAATAGTTAGATGTGAATTAAATATGGTCCGTGAATGTTGTTATGTTAAAAACTGAGGATAGTAGGCTAATCATAAGCTCATCAATTATTCAGTAGCGTCTCGGGGATGTGAGTGCACAGACTGCATAAGACCCATCCACAACCCTTTAGAGTTTTTGTTCTAAAATAAGAATAAAAACGTACATTATTCCCTTTTTTTATCAGTTTTATTCTCCTACAGTATAAGTGAAGTTTATATGTGTACCAGAAGAGGGTGAAAGGCAGGCCAAATACTTGCTTATTCAGGGGGTTAGGGAAAGATTTGGGGTAAGATTAAGTTTGGAACATGAAAGTATGACAGTTTTACAGGAAAAGACCATTTTCTTAATCTCAAGAGACATGGGCCTCTCGAGCTTTTTGCCTAAGTTTTTCTGTTCCTTAAATGAAAGTTATTTGCTTGACATGTGTTGTTCACTCACTTATTCTTTTTCTTTTTTTAAGTTTATTGTTGAAAGTATTACAGATATCCCCCTCTTTATCCCCCATTGACCCCCTCCACCCCACATCCTCCCCTCCAGGCCTTCACTACACTGTTGTCTGTGTCCCTGGGTTATGCATATAAGCATGTAAATTCTTTGATTAATCTTTCCCCACCCAGTCTCTCACCCCTGCCTTCCCTCTGAGATTCATCCATCTGTTCCATGCTTCTTTGTCTCTGGATCTATTTTGATCCTCAGACTATTTTGTGTATTAAATTCCACATATGAGTGAGATCATATAAAACTGAACCAGGAAGAATCAGAAAACCTGAATAGGCCAATAACAACCAATAAAATCAAAGCAGCAATAAAAAAATTCTCAGCAAACAAAGGCCCTGATCCAGATGGCTTCACAGGGGAGTTATTTAATTCTTTAAGTTATAGAGTTAGATAGTTTACTAAAAATTTCTCTTGCATTTTGAGGGAGCCCTGTAGTGCTATGAACTTCCCTCTTAGGACTGCTTTTGCTGTGTCCCATAGATTTTGGGTTGTTGTGTGTTCTCTTCATATGTTTCCAGGAAGTTTTTGATTTCTTTCTTGATCTTATTGGTAACCCATTCATTGTTTAATAACATGCTATTTAACCTCCATGTGTTTGAATGTTTTTGAATGTTTTTACTGTATTTGATTTTTAATTTCATGCCATTGTAATCTGAGATGCTCGATATAATTTCAATCTTCTTGAACCTGTAGAGACTTGTTTTGTGTCCTAATGTGTGGTTTATCTTTGAGTATGACCCATGTGCACTTGAGAGGAATTTATATTCTGAAGCTTCGGGGTGAAATGTTCTGTAAATATCAATTAAATCCATCTGATCTAGCATGACATTTAGTCACTGTTTCTGTGTTGAGTTTTTGTCTGGAAGATCTATCCAGTGAAGTCAGTGGGGTGTTAAAGCCCCCAACTATGACTGTATTGCTGTTGATCTCTTCCTTAAAGCCCTTAAGGTTATTATTGATAGGTCCTTATTTATTGCCATTTTAATTCTTTATGCCTATGTTCCTCTCTCTATTTCTTCTAATTATTACAGCGGTCCCTTTAACATTCTTGCAGTGCTTCTGTTGCTACTTCTAATTACAGCAGTCCCTTTAACATTTACTGCAATGCTGGTTTGGTGTGATCAATTCCTTTAACCTATTTGGGTTTGTTTCTATGTATTAGGTAGATCTGCTAGGACTCTCAGTCTTTTTGGATGGTCTCTGGTGCAGGCCAATGTCAGAAGCTGTTTGTCACTGGCCTTGAGTAACCTGTTTGGAGCTATCAACAACCCACGGATTGAGGTCCCCTCTGTTGGGGCTGGGTGCGTTTGGACAGGACCAAGATGCACACCAAAGTCTGCTTTTCCAGGGCCCGGGTCCAGAAGCAGACCAGGCAAAGACTCAAACAGAACGCTTTGAGATCTGCCTCGGCCTGTAGGCTGATTAACCTGATTCTCTCAATGAGCCTCAGGCAGTAGAAACGCCACAGGGTAGGGTGAGAGATTTTCCAGCAGGGTGGGGCAATTCTTCTCCCTCAGGCAAAGGCTGCTTCGTAGGTAAATGTCTTCCTGTGAAAGATGACCTCTGCTATATGGGGGAGTGACTTGGCACAGAAATCCAGAGGGGCGCCCTCTGAGCTCTATCTCCAGAGTCCACAACCCTAGATTTTCCTCACAGGGCTCCAGTCTACTCTGCCTTCCCTCTGCTGTAGCCCAAAGTGAGTGGCTGCACATGAAGCTCTGTGTGTTGGCTCTTTAAGAGGGTGCCTGCATTTCCAGCCATCTTTCCTTGGCAGACAGAAACCCGGCTGCTTTTCACAGCCAGATATTATGTGGGTACCTTTCTCAGTTCTGGTGCTCTTGGCTGGGAAGCCCAGCCTGGGGTTTAGGCCCCAGAGTCCTCAATGGGAATCCCCCACAGCTGAGCTATCCCTCAGGCCCTTCAGATGCTGCCTGTGGGAGCCCAGCCAGCCCTGTGGTGCCCCTGCACTTCCTACCAGTCTCTATGTGGTCTCCACTTTTCTTCCTTGGTTATGAGGGTCCTCGTCAGCTCGTCTGCAGTTGCAGTTGATTATTCAGGATGGTTTTTCTATATTTTAGTTGTAATTCCAGTTTGGTCTCGGGAAACTGTCAGTGTAGCTATCACCCAGTTTGCTGCCATCTTTAATCTTTTTTTTCTTTCATATAATAATTTTATTGCTGGTTCTTTTTTTAAAATTGAATTTATTGGGTTAACATTGGTTAATAAAATTATATAGGTTTCAAGTGTACAATTCAATAATACATCTTCTGTCTGTTGTATATTCACCACCTAAAGTCAAGGATCCTTCCATCACCATGTGTTCCCCCTTACCCTCTCCTACTTCCCCCCACCCCCCTTTCCAACAGGTAATTGTCATACTCTTGTCTGTGTTCATGAGTTTTTTGTTGCTGTTTGTTTGTTTTTTAAAAATATGTTTTTATTGATTTCAGAGAGAGAGGAAGGGAGAGTGAGAGATAGAAACATCAATGCATCAACATTGATTGGCTGCCTCCTGCACACCCCCTTGTGGGGCTCGAGCCCACAACCCGGGCATGTGCCTTGACTAGTATGGAACTGTAATCTCCTGGTGCATAGTTCGATGCTCAACCGCTGTGCCATACTGGCCAGGCAAGTTATTCTTTTTCCTTAATCTCTTCACTTTTTTCACCCAGTCCCTCCACCCACTCCCCTCTGACAGCTATCTGTCCTTATGTGTCTGTTTCTAATTTATTTGTTAGTTTTATTTTGTTCATTAGATATACATATAAGTGAAATCATATGGTATTTATTTTTCTCTGACTAGCTTATTTCACTTAGCATAGTACTCTCCAGGTCCATCCATGCTATAGCAAAGGGTCAGATTTCTTTTTTTTTTTTTACAGCTTAGTAGTGTTCCATTGTGCAGATGTACCACAGCTTTTTTATCCACTTGTCTAACTTATGAACACCTGGGCTTTCAAATCTTGGCTATTGTAAATAATGCTGCAATGAACATAAGGGTGCACATATTCTTTTAAATCAGTGTTTTGAATATATTCCCAGAAGTGGAATTGCTGGGTCATAAGGCAATTCCAGTTTTAATTTTTTGAGAAAACTCCATACTGTTTTCCACAGTGGCTACACCAACCTATATCCCCACCAACAGTGCATGAAGGTTCCCTTTTCTTTATATTCTTGCCAGCATTTGTTGTTTGTTGATTTATTGATGGCAGCCATTCTGACAGGTGTGAGGTGATACTTCATTGTGGTTTTAATTTTTATTTCTCTGATGATTAGTGACATTGAGCATCTTTTCGTATGTCTCTTGGCCATCTGTATGTCCTCTTTAGAGAAGTGTCTATTCAGGCCCTTTGCCCGTTTTTAAATTGGATGTTTGTTTGTTTGTTGGTGTTGAGTTTTCTAAGTTCTTTATAAATTTTGGATATTAATCCTTTATCAGATGTATCATTGGCAAATATGTTGTCCCATTCAATAGGTTGTCTTTTCATTTTGTGGATGGTTTTCTTTGCTGTGCAAAACTTTTTAGTTTGATATAGCCCCATTTGTTTATTTTTTCTTTTGTTTCCCTTGCCAGAGGAGCTATATGAGAAAAAATATTGCTATGAGAAATGTCCAAGATTTTACTGCCTATGTTTTCTTCCAGGAATTTTATGGTTTTGAGTCTAACATTTAAGTCTTTAATCCATTTTGAGTTTATTCTTGTATCTGGTGTAAGAAGGTGGTCTAGTTTCATTTTTTTTTTTTTTTGCATGTATCTGTCCAGTTTTCCCAGCAGTATTTATTGAATAGACTATCTTTATCCAATTATATGTTCTTGCCTCCTTTGTCAAATATTAATTGACCATAAAGGTGTGAGTTTATTTCTGGATCCTCTACTTTTTTCCATTGATCTCTATGTCTGTTTTCATGCCAGTATCATGTTGTTTTGATTACTAGGGCCTCCTTATAGTGTAGTTTGATATCAGGTAGCACAACTCCTCCAACTTTGTTCTTTTTTCTGAAGATTATTCAAGGTCTTTTGTCATTCCATATACATTTTGGAATATTAGTTCTAGTTTTGTGAAATATGCCGTTGGTGTTTTGATACGAATTGTGTTGATTCTATAGATTGCTTTGGGTAGTATGGGTATTTTAATGATGTTAATTCTTTTTATCCTTGAGCACAGTATATGTGTCCACTTATTTGTATCTTCTTCAGTTTCTTTGTTCATTGTCTCATAATTTTCTGAGCACAAGTGTTTTACATCCTTGGTTAAATTTATTCCTAGGTATTTTCTTATCTTTTGATGCATTGGTAAATGGGTTTGTTTTCTCATTTTCCTTTATGATAGGTGATTATTGGTATATAGAAATGTAACTGATTTCTGTGTATTTATTGTATATCTGACTACTTTACTGAATTCACTTACCAGTTTAGTAGTTTTTTTGGTGAAATCTTTAGGATTTTCTCTATACAGTATCATGTCATTTGCAAATAATGACAATTTTACTTCTTCCTTTCTAATTTGGATGCCTTTTATTTTCTTCTTCTTGTCTGATTGCTGTGGCTAGGACTTCCTGTACTTTGTTGAGTAAGAGTGGTGAGAGTGGACATCCCTGTCTTGTTCCTGATCTTAAGGGAAATGCTTGTAGTTTTTGCCCATTGAGTATGATGTTGGGTGTGGGTTTGTTATATATGGCCTTTATTATGTTGAGGTATGTTCCTTCTATTCCCACTTTGCTGAGAGTTTTCATCATAAATGCATGCTGGATTTTATCAAATGCTTTTTTCTGCACCTATTGATATCATGTGATTTTTATCCTTCATTTTGTTTATGTGGTATATCACGTTTATTGATTTATTAATATTGTACCAACATTGCATCCCCAGAATAAATTCCATTTGATCATAGTGAATGCTCTTTTTATTGTGTTGCTGGATCCAGGTTGCTCATATTTTGCTGAGGATTTTAGCATCTGTATTCATCAGTGATATTGGCCTGTAATTTTATATCTTTATCATGTCTGTATCTGGTTTGGGAATTAGAATAATGCTGGCCTTGTAAAATGAGCTTAGGAGTCTTCCCTCCTCTTGAATTTTTTGGAATAGTTTGAGAAGGATAGGTGTGGTTCTTTGAATGTTTGGTAAAATCCACCTGTGAAGCCATTTTGTCCAGGACGTTTGCTTGTTGGGAGTTTTTTTTAATTACTGCTTTAATTTCTTCAGTTGTAATTGGCCTATTCAGATTTTATGATTCTTCCTGATTCAGTTTTGGCAGAGTGTATGTTTCTAGAAATTTATCTGTTTCTTCCAGATTGTTTAATATGTTGGCATATAGTTATTTGTAATATTTTCTTACAATCCTTTGCATTTCTTTGGTGTCAGTTGTTACTCCTCCTCTTTCGTTTCTGATTTTATTTATTTGGCTTCTCCCTGTTTTTTTCCTGAGGAGTCTGGTTAAAGGCTTGCCAATCTTTTTTATCTTTTCAAAGAACCATCTCTTGGTTTTATTGATCTTTTGTATTGTTTTTTTACACTCTATTACTTTTACTTTTGCTGTGATCTTTTTAATTTCCTGTTTTCTACTCACTTTGGGCTTTGTTTTTTTTTGTTCCTCTACTTTCTTTAAGTATAAAGTTAGTTTTATTTCATATTGTTTTTGGTTCTTGTAATGCTATGCATTTCCCTCTTAGGACTGCTTTTTCTCTGTCCAATTGATTTTGGGTTGTGTTTTCATTTGTTTCAAGGTATCTTTTTATTCCTTGATCTCATTAGTAACCCCTTCATTGTTTAGTAACATGTTATTTAGACTCCATGTCTTTGTGTGTTTTTCAGCTTTTTTCTTGTGATTGATTTTTGCATTCCTATCATTATGATCAAAGAAGATGCCTGATATAATTTCAGTCTTCTTAAATTTATTGAGACTTGTTTTTTGTTCTAACAAAATGTTCCATATGCACTTGACAAGAATGTATATTCTGCTTTGGGGTGAAATGCTCTGAAGATATGTATTAAATATATCTAGTCCTGTGTGTCATTTAAGGCCACTGTTTCCTTTCATTTGCTTAGTCTTATACACTATAGATTTGGATTTGGCTGTAGGCTTGGCTTTGCCTATAGATTTGGGTCATTGACTGTCATTTTGGACAGTAACTTCTAGAGTACATGAGGGTAATTATCTCTGAGTTTTATTTTTTTTTTTCACATTGGAGTAGAAAGTACTATGCTGGAGGAACAAAGACAATGCTCATAAAACTAAAGGAAAGAAATTATAAAGGAGAAAAAAGGAACAAAAAGAACACCAGTATAATTTGTGAACATTTCCTTTAGATTTTCTAGAATGGCAACAAATAAACTTACAAATCAAGATTTTAGGTGGTCTAATTTCTCAGAGTTGATGTTTTCTTTTTTTAATTTCACAGAAATAGCCAAGATATAGGGGTTTAACAAACGGCATCAAAATATGTGCAGTAGAACATTTTTATAACATCTACAAATGAAAAGCCAATTTCCTTACAGAGACAATAATGCAAATATTCACAGTATCTTTGCTACAAAGAAATTAAATTGTTGCAATTGATAATTCCACTACTTTAATAGGAGTTCATACTATAATAACCTTTATTAATTAGGAAAATATCATATAATTTAAATCTAGGTAAGAATATTACAGGCCCATAAGTTGCCACTGAAGAAATTAAACGGAAATAATTTGCCCTGTATTTTTAAATATTATTACAGCGAATCACCTCTGTACTTATCATGACTTTTTCATTGTGTTTTGGCTCTAGATGCATATATATATATTTCTGTTCACAGAATATAGTTCATGTAGTTTTCAATGGCTTAGGACCTAAAAGGCTGAGAACCTAAAAAAGGGTAGTTATATAAACTGAGATCTATTAAGTGATAGCCACTTCTTAGAGTTGCAGTCTGTGACTTGTTATTCCCCAAAGTCATCCTGTCTTATAGAAGGTTGCCTTTAGAGAGTTACACAATGGAACTAACAGGAGCTGAGAGACCGAGAGAAGGTTGATGGCTGGACAATATAGGTCTTTGGGTAAACATTCAGAACTTAGGTTAATAAAATCTGGTGATGACATTTTTTTACCATATCTCTTTCTGAAGCATATACTCAAGAAGGTACTTTGTAGGGAAGAAAGAAGCAGCAGCAATCACCAGTATTTGGGGAAACTTTAAAATGTCATACAATGAAGCTCACTTGGGTAATTTGATATTTATTGTGTTCTGATTTGAATGCTTTTGTTCTTTTGCAGGTATTTGGGGAAAATTGTTTTTGTTGTTTTGTTTTTTATTGTTGAAAATATTACAGATATCCCCTTTTTTCCCCATTGAACCCTTCCACCCAGCACCCACTCCCCGCCCCAGGCCTTCACCACACTATTGTCTGTGTCCATGGGTTATGCATATGTGCATACAAATTCTTTGATTAATCTCTCCCCACCCATCCACCCAACCCCTCCTTCCCTCTGAGATTCATCAGTCACTTCCATGTTTCTATGTCATTGAATCGATTTTGTTCATCAGTTTATTAAATTCTTTAGATTCCACGTATAAATGAGGTCATGTGATGTTTGTCTTTCTCTGCCTGGCTTATTTCACTGAGCATAATATTCTCCAGGTCCATCCATGCTGTCCCAAAGGGTACGAGATCCTTTTTCTTTACAGCTGCGTAGTATTCCATGGTGTAAATGTCCCACAGATTTTTTATCCACTCATCTACTAATGGGCACTTGGGCTGTTTCCAGATCTTAGCTATTATAAATAGTTCTGCTGTGAACATAGGGGTGCATATATTCTGATTAGTGTTTCAGGATTCTTAGGGTACATTCCTAGGAGTGGAATCACTGGGTCAGAAGGCAGCTCCATTTTAAATTTTTTGAGGAACCTCCATACTGTTTTCCATAGTGGCCGCACCAGTCTGCATTCCCACCAGCAGTGCACCAGGGTTCCCCTTTCTCCACACCCTCGCCAGCACTTGTAGTTCATTGATTTGTTGACGGAGCCATTCTGACAGGTGTGAAGTGATACCTCGTTGTGGTTTTAATTTGCATCTCTCTGATGATTAGCGATGTTGAGCATTTTCTCATGTGTCTCTTGACCATCTGTATGTCCTCTTTGGAGAAGTGTCTATTCAGGTTCCTCTGCCCATTTCTTAGTTGGGTTGTTTGTCTTCCTCTTGTTGACTTGTATGAGTTCTTTGCACACTTTGGAAATTAGCCCCTTATCAGATGCATCCTTGGCAAATATGTTCTTCCATACCATGGGGTTCCTTTGTATTTTGAGGCTGATTTCTTTTGCTGTACAGAAGCTTTTTAGTTTGATGTAGTTCCATTTGTTTGTTTTATTATTTTTTTGTGGGGGAAATTGTTTAAATTAGAGATTGGATTCAGAGAAACTGAAGAAGGGTTGAATTTAATAGAAAATGAAAATTATACTGCAAATTATATATTGGGCTCTTTTTGCCTTGGGAGTCTTAGATATTTCACAATTGAGTAATAGAGTAGCTTCTCCCAACTGCCACAGAATTAGATGTATTGCCAAATGGAGCCAGGGGCATTACCTAGTCTAGGAGAACACGTTTCCATGATGCCCTGGTGGGCCCTGCTAAGAAAAAGATTGGCAAATGTTGGGTGATCTCATAGTATTTCATTTATATATATCCTTTGGCAACTTACTAATAACCAATCAAATGAAGCATTAAGAATATGCAAAAGGTAGCATTCATAAATACACATCAGCATAGTACTAGAATTTATAAAGCATTCTGACATAGTGTTCTACTAGGAAGTCTGGCTACTATGCAGCCTGTAGCAACATTGTAAAGCTCCAGTTCCACATGTGAACATGCATAAGGTACAATTATTTTACATTTTGGAAAAATACATATCAACAGTGTATGTGGAGTTTTGTCCTTTTCAGTTGTTTCTAATTTTTTATTATAAATTACTGTTTAGCCTTATCATTATCAATTTAATTTGTTGTAGGTTGTTCATTTAACCCTGTAACATATAATGATGTATATTTGTATTAACAGTATTCTTGGTCCATAATTTTTCAGTTTCTAGAGTTTAAAATGTAGTTAAAATATGAATTATTTTTTCTGTATTAGAGTAGCAGATGCATATGTATTCTCCAAAAGTTGGCTTGAAAAATGACACTTTATTTCTATCACCCATGACATATTTTCCCTGGTTTGAATAGGGTGTGTCATAGAGTTTGAGAACTGCTGTTCTGAGGAGCTAGCTGGCTGGCAGGCCTAGGAGTCTGAGGCAGAACCGCTTCTGATTTCTTCCATGTCATGACAGCATAATTCTTGTAAGTTCAGGACCCTGACAGACCTGGTTTGAATCTACTATTTATTGTTTGTGGCCTTAGATAAGTTGCCTAATTTGTCTGTGTTTCCATTTCCTATCTGTAAATAAGGATAAAAAATAGTAGTACCTACCTAATCCAGTTCTTTGGTATTAGATGAGATGTTATGTGTAAAATGCTTAGGACTCTGCCTGGCTTAGAGTAAATTCCCAATAATAGTAACCATTATTACCAGGTGAGAAGTACTTTATGTGTTCCTACTGCAAAATGGTTAATTTTCTACTAGGTTGTAATTTTATTTTAAGCTTCTTTTTGGGTTAAGACATTCAACCAATATTTATTCATTGCATATGTTTTAATTCCTTTTGCATGAATATTCATTGTTATGTATGAATGTTCATTGCTAATAATAGAGTATGTTTCAAATGATCTTGATTACTTCAAATTTGGGGTGGTCACTTTTTTATTGAAATATATTTGACATGTAAGATTGTGTAAATGTTTAAGGTGTTAAGTATGTTAATTTGATACATTTATATATTATATGATTGCCATTATAGTGATAATCAGTACTTCTATCACGTTACATAATTATCATTGCTTTTTAGTGGTTAGAATAAAGTTCTAGTCTTTTAGGTTTGAAGATTACAATTCAATATTGTCTATATGCACTATAGTCTCTGCATTAGATCTCTAGGACTTATGGCAGGGTCACCTTATAAAATCTAATTAGTAGTAGTGTTGTCATAACAGCCATTTTTTTGTTTGCTTGTGTTGGCAGTGCTACATTATCTTCAATCAGTGGTTTTCTTGCAAGAATCTTTTTGTGAGTGGTAATTTAACTAAAACTAGATAGCATTTGGAAAATTCACGTAAGCAAGCACACAGGTAAAACTGACACTTCCCTTGAGCAAATGGGGATACTACCTTCAGCCCTGCCACTTTTGTGGAATTTCGTCTTCTCTTAAGATACTTATTTATCTTATGAGACAAATTATTGACATGCAAATTAAGAGAGAGAAGCAATGCCCATCCACATATTAAATATTACTAAAGCTTAAATGTTTTTCTCCTTTTTCTAGGTAAAAAATACATATAATAGGAGTGTCAAGGTTTTCTTTCCAACTTTCTGTGATTTGTATTGCACTCTCCCTGGGATATGACCACTGCATTTTAGAGAGCAAGTTATTTATATAGCCAATTATTTGAATATTAACTCTTATTCTGATACAAGAGTACAACATAATTTTTGAGTTCCTGCTCATTTAATATTCTGTTTGGCATAGCCATTGTTGTTTCGGCATGGTATGATTGTTATGGTAGAAAACTGTATTTTACTTTCTAAAAATCATAAAATTATGGTTTGCTAGTTGTAGAATTGACATTATTTGCCATCTAGTCTTACCTTCCTCAGTAGACAGTGAGTTCTTCAAAAGTAGTGACTTTATCTTTCATTAATCTTTGTGTTTCTGTCACCTAGCACTGGTCCTGTATTGCAGAGGGAGTTCAATAAATCTATTATTGACTGAATTATATAGACTCAGAAACTAGTTTGTCCCTTGGCAGAGAATTGGAGAATCAATGTGGTAATTGCTAAATGGAGTTTCATACACTCTCAATAAAATAATCATGTCAGATATTTTTGTTATGATATAGTTCTTTAGTGTTCCAAACTAAGCATATCTAAAACATTTATTTACAAACATATAAAATCATAGAATGACAAGAATTTGGAGCTGGACTGGATGTTAGAAACCATTTCCTCTTTCCCAGAGAAAGACATTTCAGGAATCCTGAACCAGAAAATGCCCATGAAGCCCCGTCGTGTTTGTCACTGTAGCACTTTACTGCCTGGTGTTACTACTCTTCTGCAGGGTTTGAATTGGATTTGCAGAGTATCAGAACCAAGGTTACACCTACCAGTGTACTCATTCTACACCTGTTCATTTAAACATTTGGATGACAGGGTGGAGTATATATCAAAAGAAGTGAGGTATCTGTCCCATGAGAAAGTAGAATGTGATGTTTTTTATAGTGTTTAAGATGCAGACAGGACATCGTTTATGTCCTCAAGCGATATTAATTTAAAGTTTAAGGAGTATTACTTCAAATTACACACCATGTGGGTACCAAGAGCAGAAAGAAATTGCTGAACCATATGCTTGTAAATGCCATCTCTTTCCTCAAGAGAAAGATCATTTATATTTTGCAATTAAAGAGCAGAAGGTCTTTTTTCCCATAAAGGCCTTTCAGTAAGGAAATTCACGGGGTAGAGAGGGCTTCCCGGGGGAGGTTTTTACCCCATTCAAGGACTCATTGGCATCGCCACCTGGTGGAACTTCGCTGATTAAACTCTGGAGAATAAATTTTACTTCTAAAACATGGTAAACCCTTGTTAAAGAAAAGTTTGTAAACAATTCTACTGGAAATGAGCATTAAGTAAAGAAATTGACATTTAGGTCAATTTGGTTTTTTCACACTCCTTAAGAGGCAATTATAGCATTACAACATTATGAACTACATATGGTGCTCTCACTTTATTGATGGACATTGTTTGTTATTTTGGTTAGAACCAATGAGTGTGGGTTTCTTAATGTATGATAAACAGTCGCTAACCCTGAGAATTTTCATCTGCTGCTTTAGTCTTCTAAAAAAAATTCTGACATATTTGAGTCCATGTAAGTTACGCAACCACAAAATATAATGTAGTTTCTATACCACCATCCCTGGTAAATATGAAGTCCCAGAATCCTCGACAAATAATTGTGTATGGTGTGCTGAATGGCACCGTTTCTGGGTTGAGGCCTCCCCCGCCCTCTCTTAGAGTAAGTCCCTGATTCCCCTGCCTTCATACTATTCCTTCCTGATACCTTGAAAGAGTAGCTTAAGTGAATAGATTACCCTTGCCCTATTCTGTAAATGTCAGCGAGTTTTAGACTCTGTGACTGTCAACAGGAGCAAATCTCAGAACATTTTGTGTGCATCTGAGAAGATCTGCCTTAAGTCTAGAAAAAGTCATACTGAAAATCCCCAAGTGAGGATCTTTTAAGTTGGGATGTATCAGATGGAGTGTCCTAGTAGGCCACGCTACCCAGGTATCTGATATTCATTACTTTCTGATATTCATTACTCTTAGTGTAATGAACTTTTTGTCCTGGCCTTTAAGTTGTTAATTAATTTTTTATCTGTGGAGATAATGTATAGTCCCTCTGCTTACTATTCTTAGTCACTATATCAGGTACTGCTGGTTGTGGCAAATTAAAACCCTTGCTGTCTGATACAGAAACTTATTTGTTTTGTAATTTTAGTGGCCAAAGTTACTGAAGTACTTGTATATTGTTTTATTACAAAAAACATACTTGTTATAAAAATTTTAAACATTATAGAAATATGTAGTGCATTATGTAAACTTTTTTCCCACACCCTGATCCATTGGGTTAACCCTTGTTAGCAATTTGGTGTTTACTTTTTATTTATTAAAAAAATAAGATTTGCCTGGCCAGCATAGCTCAGTGGTTGAGCGTTGACCGATGAACGAAGAGGTCATGGTTCGATTACTGGTCAGGGCACATGCCCGGGTTGCGGGCTCAGTCCTCAGTAGGGGCATACAGGAGGCAGCTGAACAATGACTCTCATCACTGATATTTCTATTTCTCTCTCCCTTTCCCTTCCTCCCCTGAAATCAATAAAAACATATTTTAAAATATATGATTTTACTATAATACTGTTTTTCAGCTTTCCTTTTTGCATACAAATACATATTCTTATGAGTTTTTAAATGTCAGTAGTGCCTAACTTTATTTTTTTAAATCACTGTATAATATTCCATTGTATAGACTTACCATATTGTTTACCCAGTTTCCTTTAAATGGGCATTTAAGTTTTTCCCCATTTTTTTACTGTTACAGAAAGTGCTGAAATTGACATCCTTATGTATTTAATTTTGTGCTCTTGTGTGACTATCCAGCTTTTTTCAAAATAGCGAGCCACTTTTATTGAAAAAATACTAACATTTCCTCCCACTGAATTGAAATGCTACATATATATATACACATATACTAAATTCCTATGTGTACTTGGGTATATTTCTGGACTAATATATTCCAATGACCCATGTCTCTAACATGACATTGTTTTAATTACTCTAATTTATGATTTGCTTTCTCATCTAGTAAGCTGGCCCCTCTTAATTGCACTTTTTTCCTCCCCCCAGAATATACACCAAATCACATATTTATTCTTCCAGATGAACTCCTTTACTCCAGTTTACTTTAAAAACTGTTGTGGTTCTAATAAGGGTTACTTTTAATTCCTGTATTAATTAGAACTGTGTCAGCTTAAAAAAACATCTTGATAAATATAAAATTCTCACTTCTCATTCTCAGTTTTCTAATATGTGTGCCCATTTGTCAAATTATTGGTTTCTAACTAATATTCCTACCAAGAATGTTTGGTTGAATTTTGCTTTCTATTACTAAAGGATTGTTTTTGTTCACAATATAAAGTACAATAAAGTATTAAATATGCTTTTTATGTGGTGATTTAGAGATGATTGGTTTCTTTACAACATTGTGTCTTTCTGTCTCTAAACAATGTATGTCTCTCTTCATTTATTTTTCTTAAATCTCTCAATAGAGTTTTATAATTTCCTTTGCATGTTATATGAGTTTATTTCTGGGTATTGCATGTGTTTTGCAATTATAAATTGCAATATTTTCTTTCATTTTATAGATGGTTGTTTTGGCCTGGAAGGATACTATATATTTTGATGTAATAATTTTATATGGTCACCTTAGTGAATCTTCCTTATTTTTGCTCATACCTTTTCAGTTGATTTTCATGGATATTTCATTTGGGCAATCAGATTATCAGCAATAGTGATTTTTTTTGCCTCTGTTTCCTCATCAGTTTAGCTTTAACTTGGTTTTCTTAATTGCATTGTGTTTTGTTCCTGAAAATTATATAGTGATAAAAATAGACCTCCTTATCTTATTTCTGAACTTTATAGGAATGTTTTCAGTGTTTTATTAACCAGATGCTAACATCTGTTACAGTTAGGCTGTGTATGTAGGTATCAAGTTAAGGAAGGATCCTTTTACTGCTATTTAATTAAAACTTAAAAAAATAAAAATGATTGTATAAAAAGGTATTTTAACTTTTATTGTGCTATTTATATGACTTTTTTCTCCTTTGACCTTTTAATTCGATGACTTAATTATTTTCGCTAATATTCTTCATCCTTTTGGAATTGACCCCTTTTGTCATTATCCTTCTGCTTAAATCTGTTTTCCAATACTTTACATTGGATTCCCTCCCCCCCATTTATACTGATTTTTGTTCTGTTTTTTTAATCCCCACCTCAAGGATTTTTTTCCATTGCTTTTCAGAGAGAGTGGAAGGGAGAGAGAAGAGAGAGAGAGAAACACTGATGCGAGAGAGATGCATCGATTGGTTGCCTCTTGCATGAGCCCTGACCAGGGCCGGGGATCAAGCCTACAACTGAGGTACATGCCCTTTGGCCAGAATCAAACCCAGAACCCTTCAGTCTGTGGGCTGACACTAACCACTAAGCCAAACCGGCCAGGGCTATACTGATTTTTGTGTGGTTGTGGTCACATCTTTGTGTTAGGGTTACATTGGTTTCATAGGAAGCAGAAAACTACTTTCCCCCTGTACACAGGAATAGTTTAAATATTGGAATTATGCGATCCTTAAAGTTTTGAAGAAACCTGTCCATAAAACTGTTTGGAGCTGGCATATTGGGAAGTAAGGGGTCAGGAATACATTTGGGCAGGTGGGATAGGTTATTTTCTTAGTATACTTTCTCCTATCGAAATCTTAGATTAAATAAGTGTATCAGATAGGTTCTTAGACTCCTTGTTTTCAGTGCTTTTGCTAACATTGTTAGATTCTCTGGTTGTTTCTGGAGCAATACAAAAATTTAACATAATTAAAGTTAGCAGAATTGAACTTTTATCTTTAGAAAGGCCTACTTGCAAAGTTGTCCCTTGTCTGGCATCTGGAACCTTGGATTTTAGAAGGTTTCCTGCCATTTATTGTTAAGAGTGGCTCATTTAAACTGTACAAACCAGTATGGTTTATATTGAACATTGCTTTCCTTCTTGGAGTCTGGAATTTTGATGCAGGCCAGGCAAGGGCTACCTACACTTAATAGCCTCCTGTTAAACACCCTGGGTGTTGAGTCTCTAGCAGACTTCCTGGTTGGCAACATTGAACAGGTGCTGTCAACTTTGTGGGGGAATTAAGCATATCCAATGTAACTCCACTGGGAGCAGACCCTTGTGTTTGTTTTCCCTCAGACTTTGCTCCATGTGCTTTTTCAAAACCTTTTTGATTTTGCTCTGTATTCTTTTGCTGTAATAAATAAGCCACAAGTACAACCATATTCAGAGTCATGAGAGTCTATTTTGTATGACAGCCAAAAATTGTGATATTAAGTGGCAAAGTTAAAAATAATACTGAAAAAACCCCCAGTGTAACCATGGCATTACAGGTGTGGAAACAATCTCATGGAAGTTAGAAAATTTGTCAAAGAACACCTATGTCATTAGTGCAGAATAAGTTTCAAAGATTAAGAAACAAGTCAATACAACAGTTTTACCCCACAAACTTAAATGTTTTTCCAATTTTATCTATCAAATTAAAATTGGTTTAAAAAAAGTTTATTTGTATGTGGTTTCTAAAACATGCTTTTTTATTTTATTTTTTAAAATTTATCTTTATTATTGAGAGTACTACAGGTATCCCATTTTTCCCCCCAATTGACCCCCTCGACTTCGCTCACACCTCCTCCCCAGGCTTTCACCCTGTTATTAACTGTGTCCGTGGGTTATGCATATATGCATATAACTTCTTTGGTTAATCTCTTCCCACCCTCCACCCCCCCTTCCCTCTTTCCTTTGAAATATGATCATCTGTTGCATGCGTCAATGTCTCTGGATCTATTTAGTTCGTCAGATTCTTTTGTTCATTAGTTTCTTCTTAAAGAACACCCTTCAACTTTTCCTGTAGTGCTGGTCTGGTGGTGATGAATTCCTTTAGCTTTTTCTTATCTGTGAAGCTCTTTATTTGACCTTCAATTCTAAATGATAGCTTTGCTGGGTAGAGCAATCTTGGTTATAGTTCCATGTTTTTCATCACTTTGAATATTTCTTGCCACTTCCTCTGGCCTGCAAAGTTTCTATTGAGAAATCAGCTGACAGTCATATGGGTGCTCCCTTGTAGGTAACTAACTGCTTTTCTCTTGCTGCTTTTAAGATTCTTTTTGTCTTTAACCTTTGGCATTTTAATTATGATGTGTCTTGCTGTGGGCCTTTTGGGTTCCTCTTGTTTGGGACCCTCTGTGCTTCCTGGACTTGTAAGTCTATTTCTTTCCCTAGGTAGGAGAAGTTTTCTGTAATTATTTTTTCAAATAGGTCTTCAATTTCTTAGTCTCTTTCTTTCCCTTCTGGCACCCCAATAATATGAATGTTGGGCATCTTGAAGTTGTCCCAGAGGCTCCTTATACTATTTTCATATTTTTGGATTTTTTTTTTCTTTTTGCTCTTCTGGTTGAGTGCTTTTTGTTTCCTCATGTTCCAAATTGCTGATTTGATTCTCAGTGTCCTCTACTCTACTGTTGGTTCCATGTAAATCATTCTTCATTTCAGTTCCTGTAGCTTTCATTTCAAATTGGTACTTTATTATGTTATCGATTTTCTCAGTTATTTCCCTAACAGTCTGCTTAAACATCCTTATAAACAAAATTCTGAAGTCTGTATCTGTTAGCTTGCTTGGATCTATTTCATTTAGTTCCTCTTCTAGAGAATTTTTCTGTTCTTTCCTTTGTGACATGTGTCTTTGCCTCCACATTTTGGCTGCTTCCAGGTGTTTGTTTCTGTGTATTAGATAGAGCTGCTGTGTCTCCTGGAATTTGTAGAGTGGTTTTGTGTAGTAGGTGTCCTGTAGGGTCCAGGGGCTCAGCCTCCACAGCCACCTGAGCTGGGCCTTCCAGGCACTCCCCTGTGTGGGCTGTGTGCACTGTCTTGTTGTAGTTGAGCCTTGGTTGCTGTTGGTGTCACTGGGAGGAATTGACCCCCAGGCCAATCAGCTGTGAGGACCAGCTGCAGCTACAGCCAAAGAGCTGCTGTGCTGGAGACACCTTTATGGAGCAGGATTTAATTCAGTGGAGCTTTGGTGCTCACCAAGTGCGCCCCTTGAGTGTCACTCGTGGATGTGGTAGGGTTGTAATCCAGCGTGGTCGAGTCTTACCACCAGGTGCACTGTCTCTGGGGCCTCCGGGGAGATGCAAAGTCAGCCTGTGCTAGTGCCTTGCCCAGGGCCACCCAGCATGAGCTACACAGCAAACTGTAGTTGGCTGCTACTTGTGCTGGGCTTGGCATTGTCCAGGTGAGGCCAACCTATGAGCCAATGCAGGCTGCCGCTAGTGCCAGGCCTGGGGCCACTTATCAAGCCATATGGGGCAGCTGCTGCTTGTTTGAGAGATTTTAGGAAAGTCCTAAGCATGAGGCTCGAGAGGCCACTTGCATAGAAAAGCCCCTGGAAGTGGCCTGGATGAGCTGCAGGTGGGGAGGGGCGGGGCCTCCGGGAATCACAGGGCGGGGCCAAAGGTGAGAGTCAGGTGCTGGCGATTCAAATATGGCGCCTGCCTGCCTGCCGTATGCGGGGAGGACTCGCCAAAGGAGCCATGGCCTCCGCCAGCCCTTCTGCCTGGGAGGAAGCTTTCCCTCCAGCTCTCACCCCAATTTCAGGCAGGTTAGTTCCTCCCCGAGTGTCCCAGGTCCTTTCAAGCTGCTGCCCGGCGCTGGGCTCAGAGGGAGCGTGTCTGAGTGAGTCCTTGCGTGGGCCCTTTAAGAGGAAAGCCTGGGACTCCCGCAGCCTCTGAGACCCTCAGCAACAGTCCCTGCTGGTTTCACAGCCCAGAGTTGTGGGTGGGGATGTCTCTTCTCGGCCCTGGAACCCTGGGCTGGGACCCTGCTGTGGGGCTGGGACCCCTTGCTCCTCCAGGGAGCCCCCACCACTGAGATTCCCTCCCGGGTTTAACCCGTGGCACCGGCTGTGGGCCCTCGGTGAGTCTCTGATTCAGTCCCAACCCGCCCGCGTCTCCGCCCCTCCTACCGCTCTCGGTGCTGCTTCAGGTCCCTGGTTGTGGGGTTTCTGTGCAGCCAGATTTCAGGAGGCTCTGAGTGAGGGTGGCTCTGTATTTTAGTTGTGATTTTGATGTGGTTATGAGAGGCGGCGGGTGCAGCTGTTAACTATGCCACCATCTTGTTTCTCCTAAAACATGCTTTTTTAAAAAAGCCAGCAGTGGACCCAAACTATGACTTTGTAAATAAGCTGTAGCATTAGGTGAAAGTATTTTCTGCATACAAGCTGTCACATTGGTGACGTGTTAGCACTATTTGCCTCTTTGCAATAAAACTCAAAATGGAATCATATCCCAAATGAACTTTTTCAGCTGGTATTTACTTGTGTATTTGTGCACCTGAGTGTGGGTTGTGAACCTACAACAGAGCCTAAATCAGTGGCTCTTTTCCAGGCTGCTCATTAGAGTCGCTTCAGAATAGTGATTACACATTCCAGACCAATTAAGCCAGAATCTCTGATGGGTGGGGCTCAAGCATCTTTCTATTTCATTTTAAGCTCCTTATGTGAATCCAATGTGTGGCAAGCTTATTGAGAATCACTGGTTTAAAAAAACTTAAATGTAAGTCATGAAACCATAAAAATCCTGGAAGAGAACATAGGCAGTAAAGTCACAGACATCCCATGTAGTAGAGTTTTCACTGATAACATCTCCTAGGGCAAGAGAAACAAAGAAAAAATAAACATATGGGACTACATCAAACTAAAAAGCTTCTGCACAGCAAAAGAACACAGCCTCAAAATACAAAGGAACCCCATGGTCTGGGAAAACATATTTGCCAAGGATGTATCTGATAAGGGGCTAATTTCCAAAGTGTACAAAGAACTCATATTACTCAGCAAGAAGAAGACAAACAACCCAATTAAGAAATGGGCAAAGGACCCGAATAGACACTTCTCCAAAGAGGACATGCAGATGGCCAAGAGACACATGAGAAAATGCTCAATGTAGCTAATCATCAGAGAGATGCAAATTAAAACCACAATGAGGTATCACTTCACACCTGTCAGAATGGCTGCCATCAACAAACAACATGTGCTGGCGAGGGTGTGGAGAAAGGGGAACCTAGTGCACTGCTGGTGGGAATGCAGACTGGTGCAGCCACTATGGAAAACAGTATGGAGGTTCCTAATAAAATTTAAAATGGAGCTGCCTTTTGACCCAGTGATTCCACTCCTAGGAATGTACCCTAAGAATCCTGAAACATTAATCAGAAAGAATATATGCACCCTGATGTTCATAGCAGCACAATTTACAATAGCTAAGATCTGGAAACAGCCCAAGTGCCCATCAGTAGATGAGTGGATAAAAAGCTGTGGGACATTTACACCATGGAACACTATGCAGCTGTAAAGAAGAAGAATCTCCTACCCTTTGGGACAGTATGGATGGACCTGGAGAATATTATGCTCAGTGAAATAAGCCAGGCAGAGAAAGACAAACATCACATGATCTCACTTATACGTGGAATCTAAAGAACTTAATAAACTGATGAACAGAATAGATTCAATGACATGGAAGCATAGATGAGACTGACGAATGTCACAGGGATGGAGGAGGGTGGGTGGGTGAAGGGGGAGAGAGTAACCAAGGAATTTATATGCATATATGCACAACCCAAGGACAGGGACAATGGTGGGGAGAGGGACTGAGGAGGGGTATGGGACGGGGTGGAACGGGTCATTGGGGAGAAAAAGGGACATCTGTAATATTTTAAACAGATAAAATTAAAAAAAAAATCACTGGTTTAATTAAAATTCTTTCCATATGCCATAAAAATAGTGTTTATTCCATACTAAGTGGTTATTTTCTGTACTGGCAATATTAGCTTTATGTCTCCAGTTGGAAAAGCACAATTAAAATGTAAATTTAGCAAAATGTAATTGTATGACTAAGAAGTACAGATCTAGAGAACCTACTAAGATGATATTTACATATGTTGTATTAATGTTTATTATGTGTCAGTTAAGAATTACACATTTACTTTTGAGCTATTTAACCAAACGCCAGTCATTGTGCATCACGAATCATTTAGTCAATCATTTGAATCTTGCTTATGACATAAGAGAACGTTATAGCAGAGAACATACTCACTGGGTGCAGGTGCACCTCATTTTATTACACTTTTCTTTATTTGCACCTCACAGATGTTGCATTTTTTACAAATTAAAGGCAAGAACCTCCACCAGCAAGAAGATTACAATTTGTTTTATTGAGATACTCACTTTATTGGTGGTGTGCAACTGAGGTATGCCTGTATATGCATTGCATCTTTTCAGCTGTAAGAGTGTCAGTTTTGTTCAGAGCCATGCATCATCATTGAGGGAAATACAGGGTATCCCTAAAAATGTATACACACTTTAGTAGCTGATAGCTCAATTTTGAAAATGAATTGTATCTTAATAAACACTGCCTTTATAATTATTAAACTGTGTGTATACATTTTTGGGGCCACCCTATATTAGATAGTGATATGAGAGTTTGTGTTGAAGAGGAATGGGATTTTCACATCAGGTACAAGTCGCTTTCAGAATTTCATGGCTGATACAGGAAATGACCATGTTATTTTGAACATTGGTTGGGTAATCTAACCAGAAACCAAAACAAAAAACTAAAGCATTTTGAACCTTTGTCTAGTTTACAGTCATCCTTGGTCATATATTTGGTCCTATGGCTCAAAGGTTAAATCCAGCGTTCTTCTGTGAATAGTTATTGGAACATAGCCATGCTCATTTATTTACTTATTGTCTGTGGCTGTTTTTGGTTGAATAGTATCGTGACAGACTGTATAGCCTGCAAAGCCCCAAAATATTTACTCTCTGCCCCTTTGCAGAAAGTTTGCCAACTCCTATGTTAGACTGTTGTATCAGACATTAGATGGTTGATTCACACATGATTTGCTGACACTCCTTAGATTGATCCTCTTAAGCTGAATTTGGTCTTTCATACGCAGGAAATTGGGGGTGATTCTGCTTTTAGGGCTTTCCAATAGAGGCTGCAGTTGAGAGAAGGGATTTGCCTTGGCAATGAGTAGCATGCTGTGAGCTGCCTGATGCTCCTACTATGAGGGACTAGGAGCTTGTTTACTTACCTGAGGTGGGCGCCTGTTTGCCTAACTCGCCCTCCATGTTCCTCTACATCACAGTCATTGCTGTTGCTCCCTCTCTCGGGGATGGTCATGGAGTAGCAGGTAACTGGAGAACCTGGATCAGGAGGATCTTCCATGGCAGTCTCTGGGGATAAACACCATTTTTCATACACTTTGCTAATAATGCATCTGGATGTGAAAGTTTAAAGATTAGGAGTAGCTTAACCTTCAATCCTTCCTGGTCCAAGCGGAGAGTTCTAGGTGTGGAGGGCTAGTGGAAAGAGCATATCTGGCTCAATACCCTTAGTCTCTAGTGCAGCTGGCTCACCTCTGAGCTACTGGCCACATCACCTCCAGCACGTGAATGCTAGTGAAGGCTCTTATCCACTTGCTAGGTTACTTACACCTGAAAAATCAGTACCTGCAAATATATTAAAGATTTAAGAATATAAACATTTTTAACTTTTGAAGCACATAACTTCCTTTTCTAATATGTGAAGATATTAATTAAGCTTTGGCTTTTTGATTTTCAGTTAACGTGTATTGAAAGGCATTGCATACAAAAGCAAGGGAGTGCCTGTAAATGAAATTAAATGTAATGATGTCCTGGTAGACCCAGGCCATGCGATCATTACAGCCGAAAGTTTGGGCTAGAAGTTAGTCTTGAGAGAAATATTTGGGGTTATTCCTTTTTTGAAGGGGATTATGATGCTTGCTGTAAATTTTCATTAATAAATGTCAAATTATTTTTGTGAATACAGAAGATTATAGTATTTTTTATAAAATATTTAAGATGGTTTTAGACCGAAACCTCTGAAAGTATTTGAAATGTGATGATTTAGTTTATTCTTTGTGATTTAGGTCTAGATCTACGCCCAAATGCCTTTCTGCTGGGGATAGTTAGTTATACCCAACCTTATTAAATCTATCTGTGCTTAAAGAGGAATTCTTCTGGTGGTTGACTTCCTTTTCCTGAGGTAACAAGAAGTTAGGGACCTGTATTTGGCACAGCATTTTAGATTGTGATATTTCTAAGTGCTGCTAAGGTTCGAGGACCCTGGCATTTATTTTTACTTTCCTAGTGTGAGAAGGCAGTGAAGGCAGTGTGTTAATGGAAGCAGGCTGAATTGCTTCCCACAGAAAATGGGTTAATGAAGATACCAGTAAAGATAAATCTCTCTCGTGTGAGTGTTGTAAAGTACATTGTTTAAATTTTCACTTAGCTATGTTTCTGGTATGTGATTTTTAAAAAAAATATGTTTTTATTTATTTCAGAGAGAGGAAGGAAGAGGGGAGAGAGAGAGAAACATCAATGATGAGAGAGTCACTGCCTGCCTGCCTCCTGCACACCCCCTACTGGGGATCAGGCGGGAAACCCAGGCATGCACCCTGACCAGGAATTGAACTGTGATCTCCTGGTTCATGGGGCAATGCTCAACCATGGAGCCACATCCGGCTGGGCTGGTATGTGATTTTTTTATGTGTATTCCCCTCCCCCTACTAACTTTCATTCCTTTTTTATCCTAGATCAGCGACTATTATCAATTCTACAAGATGAGTAACAGCCACCCTCTTCGCCCCTTTACTGCAGTGGGGGAAATCGATCATGTGCACATTTTGTCTGAACATATTGGTGCCTTGTTGATTGGGGAAGAATATGGTGACGTCACATTTGTTGTGGAAAAGAAACGTTTTCCTGCCCACCGGGTAATTTTAGCAGCGAGGTGCCAATATTTTCGGTAAGTCTGTTATACTTTCTGAATATTCAAGTTAACTTGTGGAAACATTGTTATTTTTTACTCTATAAAAAATATGTAACATAGCATAACAAATAATAGCAATCCTTCCATTCAACATCTATAAGAATTTTATCTTTGTAGACTTTTTGTTATTTTTTGAAAATCACTATTTTCTTCAGAAGTCATTTTAGAATTATAGGGTAAAAAAGGCTTCTCAGGCTAGACTGTACCTGATCCACCAATTTTCAAGATCTCAAGAATATTTCTTAGGCTGGATTATTAACCTCACCTTCTCACCATTAATCACTAATGGGAAGTTAAATTGATGTGTTGGCATGTAGGCTTCTCATTGTACAGACACATGGCCCTCTGGGCTTGGTAATAAACTTGAATACCTCTTAGTTTCAGGCTACTGAGATCCAGGACCTGTAGGTATCCCAACAGATCTCTCTCTAAAATAAGGAGTTTGATAACCCCAAATTAAAGGAAACAAATATTTACTGAGACCGTTTCATAGTTATAGTAGAACTAAAACTAAACAAAATATTTATGTATTTAATTAATGTAAAGATTGTACTTATATGAAGCTATTATTTGTTACTCAAACCCTTAATTTCCAGGGTTATAAATGTTAAAGTGAGCTCTAATTACTCTGTGTTATACCTAATGTTAATTAAAAGGGAGTCATCACTGAATGATAATGTATCTTTGATAAATCTATTGGTCTATATCCATAAAGTCATTGATTTGCCTAGGAAACTTGATATCTAAAATTGAGATGCCGATGGCTTAGAGAAAAATTTGGGTACTTTCTAGTGAAAACTGCAGTCTGAGTTTTATAATCAGAAAAAACTGAGACAGCGAAATAGCAACACCTAGAGTCACACAGGAAAGTATGTCTCTAAGAAATATTTACTACTGAACGAGAATTTTATAGTGCTTTATAAAAATTTGTAGAACATTCCATCTTGTACATATAAAGTGCCACTGTAGATGAAACGAGGAGCCTAGAAAAGAGAAGAGTCTGTTAAGAGTTCTTGCTAACACTCTCCTATTCTTGCTAATGGCCTTGGTTTCGTCATTATTTGTTCCCAGCCTCTGCACTTTTTGTGTTTCTTTCCCATTTCTTACTTTTGGTCCACTCACTACTAATAAAGTGTTTTTTGAAGAGTCCATTCTTTATTAAGTCAGAACTTTCCAGCTTTCTGTTTAATATTTGTTAATAGTTTATACCTTACCCTCTTTCAAAAATAATTTGAGACAACTATATGTAGCTATCCTTTAGGTGATCCATTTATTAAAAGAAACTCAAATACTTTAAAAAAATTGAAGATCATATTGAATGAGTGGAATATACTCCCCTCACTTGTTGACCTTGTTCTATGTCTTTTTGTGGATGTTGTCTGATGGCTCATGAGGCTAAACTCAGAGTCATTACCAGTGCTGTCTTAAATTCTCATTGCTCACACCGTTCTCTGTGCAAAGGTCGATTAACTTTCAGTAGTTGGGAGAGTCTTTACTAAGTGTTGTCATAGAGCCTGTCAATTCCCAGATAAGGACAAGCTGACTTTATAGGAGGGAACTTCCCACAGTTGGGGTTTATATTTAGGATTCCAAGGAGCTTCATCAAAACCACTTTTAAAGCATTGAGAATCCATGTAAACATCACGGGTCATGCTGGAGTAAGTCTTGGTGAGATCTTCCCAGGAATGCGTTTTTAATCTAGCAATTTTAAAGTTGTGGTTAGATGTTCTCTGGATTAATGAAAACCTTCAAGGGTGTTTTTAGGCAGAGTATAACCCAGTGAAGAGCTCTGCTCAGGATATTCATGACTCTTTTTGCTGGGTGGTTTCAGCTATTTTCCTGAGCCAAGCAAGAATGCTGGATCCTGGGGGAGGGTGAGAAGAGTTCCTGGCAGGTGTGGAGGGAACCTTTGAACTGCTAGTCCTGCTCCGAGAATGTTAGGAGCAGGGGGAATATCTATTTGCCCCCTTATTCTCTTGCTTTCACTTTTACGTGTTTTCTTTCTCTTTACTCTTCCTTTTCTGCCCTCCTCCCTTGTCATCCTCTGGCTGTCCCTTCTTTTCTGATAGAGTGAAAGTTTAATTGGTTCATATTATTTCTCTAGAGTAATAGAGATAGAAATTAAAATTCATTACTTGACTGAATTGTCTAGTTTTCATTTTTTAGATGAGTAGATAAGCAATAATATGGGGATTTTTTTTTAATCTGACAAATACTGAAAGACAAAAAAAATCAAATCATCCATAATTCCATCACCAATTTCAATTTCCTTTTTAATTTATAAAGTAACAATGAAAGTCCTTTCCTCCTAACCATCTAATCCCATTCCTCAGAGACAACCACTGTTAACAGTTTAATATGAATTTCCCCTGATTTTTCTCAGTATAAATAGATATACCTGTATATACACCTATGTGCATACACATACAAGTATGTGCTATACATTTTTTTACTCAACACATGGATCTGCTCTGCAATGTAACTACTATCTCCTGGACATCTTTCCAAACAGTATATATTGACCTCCCTTGATCTTTCTAATGGCTGCATAGAATGTATATATCAATTTTTTCCCAGTGTTTCCATTGTTTCAGTATATATTCATCATATATATATATGTTTGTGTTTACAACCATGCTGTATTATGTCTCTAGAACTGTGTCCTAAAAATGAGATCACTGAGTTAAAGGGTATGCATCTTTTAGATTTGAAAAGATATTACTTAAATTAGTTTCCAAAAAGGGGTACCCATTTATACTCAAAGCAGTGCATGAGAGAACCTATTTATTGCTTTTGCAGCATTGAATGTAACAGGCTTTTAAATTTCTGCCAGTCTAACAGGGAAGAATGGCACCTGGTTGTGTTTAATTGTTTTTATCTTATTATATCTTTTCTATCAAGTTTTACTTTTTTTATTCCTCACCCAAGGATAGTATTTCCATTGATTTTTACAGATGGTGGAAGGGATGGAGGGAGGGGGGAAAGAGAGAGAGAAGAGAGAGAAATATCGATGTGAGAGAGACATCAATTGGTTGCCTCCCGCACTCGCCCCAACCAGGACCGGGGATCGAACCTGCAACCTAGGTATGTGCCCTTGATCAGGAATCAAACCCCTGAGCCCGACACTTCAACCACTGAGCAACATCAGCTAGGGCTATAGAGTTTTCCCTTTTTTAAGCTGTTTTATTGGCCTTTAACATGTTTATATTGATTTCACTATTCCTCTCAAAAGAGTACTTTTATCACACTGGCTGGTTTGCCTCAGTGGTTGGAGCATCAGCCTGTGGACTGAGGGGTCCCCGGTTTGATTCCAGCCAAGGGCACGTACCTCAGTTGCAGGCTTGATTCCTGGCCCTGGTCTGGGCATGTATGGGAAGCAAACAATCGATGTGTCTCTCTCACATCGATGTTTCTTTCTCTTTCTCTTGCTCTCTCTCTCTGTCTCTGAAAAGCAATGGAAAAAATATCCTCAGGTGAGGATTAACAAAAAAATTTAAAATAAAATAAAATGGTGCAACCCATTTTCCATAAAAAAATTTCTGTGTAATGAATGTCTATTACATATCTTGAGCTTTCAGGGTATTTCTTTAGTCCAGTTGTTTATAGACTTAATTCAAAATAGCTTGTAAGTTATTTCTCTTGGTTTCTTTAGAGAACTTAAAATGATCACTTCTTTACTGGAATCTTTATGTCATTAAACGAATTTGTGTTTGAATAATGTTGATAGCCACGATTTCATGATTTTGTAGCAAATCTTATTTGCGGTGTTTCTCGTGCATTTCTTCTCTGACGTGCAGAGCATTGCTGTATGGCGGAATGCGGGAATCGCAGCCGGAAGCAGAAATCCCTCTCCAGGACACCACTGCGGAAGCCTTCACGATGCTGCTCAAGTACATCTACACTGGACGGGCGACGCTGACGGATGAGAAGGAGGAGGTGCTGCTGGACTTTCTGAGCCTGGCTCATAAATATGGATTTCCAGAGCTAGAGGATTCTACCTCTGAGTATCTCTGCACCATCCTCAACATTCAGAATGTCTGTATGACTTTTGATGTTGCCAGTCTCTACTCATTGCCGAAGTTAACTTGTATGTGCTGCATGTTTATGGACAGAAATGCTCAGGAGGTGCTCTTGAGTGAAGGCTTCCTCTCCCTTTCTAAGGTGTGTCACTGTCTGCAAGTAACTTTCAAGCGTGCGTTGTTTTATTTATATCTGTACAATAGAAATTCAGCAATGGACTAAGAAAAAATGAAAGTCGAAGGTGTGGAAGGTCTGTCTAGCCATTTTCCTGTTGCTTCTGAGACTCCAGATCATATCAGAGAAGGGCAGATTGCTACTGTTTTCTTTTAAGGTTCTTCTGGTAAATTCCATGTGCAAAAAAGACTGTGATGCTGGGTGGTTGTTTTTAAATGTGGTCTTGCATACTGCTTTTTGAATTTGTTTTTTGTCAATAAAGAGAATACTGTATTATGAGAGGGAAAATTCATAAGGGAGATCAGATGTGTCACTAGATGTCTTTAAGTTACTGTTTTGTTTTTCTGGCTCAAAATTCACTATTAAATGGTGTTTTACACTGAACAATGGCTAGAGCAAAAGTGTTTTTCACAAATCTTTCTCTGAATCCTGGTGGTTGTCTTTTCTTTCCCTTTCTGTGTTCCTTCTAGGACCTGATGATTTTGAATGAGAACACTTACTTGAAAAGCTATGTCTTGTTCTGAGTTTAAACTATGGTTTTATTATCCTACTTTATTTTTAGAGGCAAGGTCTTTGAGGGTTGCACCAGTGTTGCTGGAGGTTAGTCTGAAAATCTGAGAACCCAAAATATGGTAGTGCAGTAATACTGTGACAGAAAAGATTTTGAATTTTAAAGGCCAAATGTACCTTACTGATTCATAAACGTAAACTCTCCTGAAGAAAGTGTGTGGAAAGACAGCCCCTCACGTTGGTATTTATCTTCTTTTATTAAAGATGGGTGCAGATGTGTTGGAAAGACTGCATGTTTGAGGTAGTGGTACAGGATGTGCACAGCTATTCACATAGCCATAATGCGCAAGAGAATACGTGGCAGAGAATACGGAGAGAAGGTGGTCAAAAAGAGTCAGTTGTTTACATGTAACAGATACTTGTAGTTCTGTTGTATAATGCACATGGCTGAGCTGCATAATAACTGGAATTTCATCTTGTTATCCTTTTCAGACAGCACTTTTAAACATCGTATTAAGAGATTCATTCGCAGCTCCCGAAAAAGATATTTTCCTAGCCTTGTTAAACTGGTGTAAGCACAACTCAAAGGAGAATCATGCAGAAATCATGCAGGCTGTGCGTTTGCCTCTGATGAGCCTCACCGAACTGCTCAATGTTGTGAGGCCTTCGGGACTGTTGTCTCCTGATGCCATTCTGGATGCTATTAAAGTTCGATCAGAGAGCCGGGATATGGACCTCAATTACAGAGGCATGCTCAGTAAGTACCTGTTCATCCTAATCTCACCAAAAATTTTGTTTGCATCACATGACAGTCTCAGCTACGAAACTATAGTGCAGGTGTCCGTGGAACGTATGGATATGAGAACATACAGCTCTGCTTCCCATGGAATGCCTTTCCCTGTCATCCTCCTGAGATTGCATAGCCATGGTAAATTCCCAAAGAGGCATTTCTTGCCATTCTTGGACAGATTTCTCCAGCTGTTCCCTATAATGTCAGAAATATTTTCCTCAAAAGCCTTTTCTCATGTGAAGACCTTTCCTCCCTTTCTCCTTCAAATCAGTGCTAAGTACATGCTATGTCATTATTTTAGGCACCATGAACATGCAGATACTAAATAATAAAAATAGCTAACACATATGTGGAATTTCCAACACTCATGTGGCGATTTTTCTTAATAATAAAAATAATAGTAATTAATACTTATAAAGTGCTTAACAGTCCTACATGATTATTTAATTCTCACAGCAATTATTTGAGGTGGGTACCATTATTGGTTCTGTTTTACAACTGAGGAAACTGAAGCACAGAGAGATGAAGTAACTTGCCCAAGGTCACACAGAAAGATTTGTGGAGCTGAGAGTCAGACCTATGTAGTTAGGCTCTAGAGGCTATGCAGTTAACCACTAAACTATGTTGTATAAGTACAAAATATAGTCTCTGCCTTTGATCCTTTTAATTTCATTGTGGAAATAAGACATACCCCCATGAAAAGTTAAATACAACAATATTCAAGATGGGTACACACTCTGAACTTCAGAAGAGGGTGTGACTTGGAATGATTAAGGGAAATTTCATGGAGATTATAAAGCTTTACGTGATCCTCGGCTTTTGATTTGAATGGCATCAGGGTGGGATGCACTTCAGGTGGGAGGACTGGTGAGTTTAATAGACAAGAGGTTAGAGCGTTTGAAGGACTGGACAGAAGAGCTTGACTGGTGTAAAAGTCTTATGTTGATTAATAACAAAGTCTGTAAAGGTTAGCTCAGGCAAAATCATGCAGTCTTTGAGACTAGAATGGGATTTTGCTTATGCATAGTGGGAAGCTGATTTTAGAGATTGGGAGAGGCTTGAGTACAGTGGTGGTTTTGAAAGATTGACCCACAGTGCTGTAGTTGATGATTTGGAATAGGGAAAAACTGGATTCAAGGAGACCAGTGAGGAGGGTATGTAACCTGTGCACAGTCGATACAACTTTAAACTAGAGTGGTGGCAGGGAAAATGGGAAATAATGGATTAAAGTTTAAGGGCAAGGGAGGGAGAGGCAGAGGTGGGTGGAGGTCGGCAAAGGGAGGTGGAGAAAGGGGGACACCTGCAATAATGTCAACATTACAAATTTTTAATAACAATAAATATAAAGAGATATTATTTTAAAAATTAGATCTTGGTGATTCAAGTGATTTAAACTTGAAGATTATGTTTAGGAGGAAGTTACCTTATTTTATCAAATCTAAGAAACTAGAAATTCTGAGGCACCATTGTTTTATGCACCACTAAGAAAGGAAACAATATTGCCAATTAAACCATGACACACCCTCATATTTCAGAAATGATAACATTTGAAAAAAGTGTGTCTTCGAATTGATGAAATATAGTACTTTGAAGACCTTGAGTTTGTTTTTAGTCTTATTGAGTTTGAAGTTTTCTGGGACATACAAGTTGTAAGTTTTTTCTCATGTTAGTCATTTCCCTGAGCAATCTTTTCCTTGACTGTGGCCTTAGACACTCTCTTGAAATACTGATTGATCTTAAATAGGTGTCCCAGCGGGCTTCTCTCCTAACTCATCAGATTTAAATTTCTTTTCACTGGGCACCGAAGAGAAAGCATAGGTTTTGGAGCCAAATTTGAGTTCACATTCTGAATTATTCACTTACTAGTTGTATGACCTGGTATAAAATTACATGAGGGATTTTACCTTTAATTTTATATCTCCTAGTATTGTTATGAGAATTAATTGAAATAATGCTCACAAGTAATGTGTTTAAGCTATATATAGGAAACCATTGTTATCGTGTAGGAATTATCACATTGTTTTAAACATTTTTGTTTACTTATATTTAGTCCTTGATGGCAGAGATGATCTTTGTAAACCCTCTTGATCTTTGTACCCTCAACTTTTAACGTAATAGGATGTAGCAGATACTTGGTGAATGAATTCAAGGAAAAATGTCCAGTAACAGTAGAAGCAGGTTACTGGTGTTTAGGAAGCAGTCAAAGCTGGTGAAACCTGGGCTAGAGCATAGAGAAAGAAGTAAAGATCAGAGTCTGTGATGCAGAGAGTCCTATAGGCAGGGGGCTGAAGGTAGAGAAAGAAGAATTAGAGAGGTAGGAAGAGAACTGGGAGAGGGTTAAAGAAGCCACAGAGGAGTGAGCTGCTTTCTACGTGGAGAGGGAAGCCAGTGGTATCTGGTGGTGCTGGGAGGTCAAAAAGAATAAGACTTGAAAGAGAACTTTTGGATATAAATGGTGGTGAGTAGTCTGGACTGAAGCTTGGCTAAACGGAATAAGGCCATGGGCTTGAAAATATGGTAAATACAATGTGTGGACCATCTGCTGTGTGAATTGGAGTGAAAGGTTGTAGAGAAATAGTATAGTAGCTCCAGGGAACAGGTCGGTAGAGGTCTGGGAAGGGATTTGGAGGTGCTAGAGAAGGATACTAGGTAAAGTGTGGGAGGGTAGAAGGGGGAGAGGTAACAAGACAAGTAATATTTGATTTCACTGATTTTGAGAGAGAGAGAGAAAGGGAGGGAGGGAGGGAGGAATAGGGGGAGAGAGAAACATAGATTTGTTGTTCCACTTATTTATGCATTCATTGGTTGATTCTTTTATGTTCCGTGACTGGAGATCAAACCCGCAACCTTGGCCTATTGGGATGATGCTCTGACCAACTGAGCCACCTGGCCAGGGCCTAATTTTAGACTTTCTAAATTCTCACTGTTGGATCCTCTTTTATAAGCCTTTTTTCCCTTGCCCTAGTTTTTTATTTTATTTTTTATTTTTTAATTTTTTTTATATATATCTTTATTGATTTCAGAGAGAGGAAAGGAGAGAGAGAGATAGAAACATCAATGATGAGAAAGTCATTGATCAGCTGCAGCCCGCATCCCGGGCATGTGCCCTGACCAGGAATCGAACCCCGATCGCCTGGATCCTAGATCAACACTCAGCCGCTGAGCCACGCCTGGCCGGGCTCCCTTGCTCTAGTTTTGATTTGAGGTACTGATAGTGCCCCGTATCTGGGTGCATTATAGGGCTAGGCTTAGGACATTGCTGCAGGAGTATGGAGGTGCTTTGGACATTTCACATAGTTACTGGTAGCCTGGAATTGATCAGTTGCTCAGTACAGTTGTCAGACCTGGGTTGTAATAAATCCACAGAGTTACTGTGAAAGGGAGTAATCAGCTGGTTGAGGGACACCCCCTTCTCAAATGACATACTACAATTATTCCTCTTAAATGTTAAGCTCTTTATTTTGGAATAATTCAGAGGGAGCTCAAGGAAAAGATTATACAAATGTTTGGGAATCTTTTATCTAACTTCTAAACTTAAGAAGTGATGAAATAGCAGGCTGTTTTTCTGACTTTTTAATTATATGAATAGTAAAATCAGTAATATAACTACTAAGGAAGCATATCACTTTCCCATCCGATCCTAAAAAATAAGTTAGTTATTTTCTAAGTAAATGTTATCCAAACATTTATATCATTACTTTTTTCATCAGATTTCTTTACTATTAGTGAAAAAAAGGGTCTAAAATTTCAGAACTGTTCCTGAGGTTAATTGTTCTGGAAAGATAGTTCAGCTTATTTTGAAATTATTGAACAAGATTTTTTGTTCTTTCCTTGTTGTGGGTTCTTTGTCTTTGGGGACTTTTCATGAAATGTAGACAGGTTCTTTATCTTGAGACTAGGGATTAATATCTTTTTTCTAATTCTTCTTCTTTTAGTTCATTACTATTGGTTACTGAAAGGTTTAATTCTTAGAGCTGCATATCCTGAGGTTTTTTACCAAATTACAGTGATTTTTACCCCCTTAAAAAAAGAGGACCCAAAAGATGTTTTAACTCATCAGTGATGGTTAGTCTTTCTGGGAAGGTGGTTTAGGCTAGTTTTGTACATATATAATGAATATTTGTCTGTACACCTGGGAAAAGGGAATTAACTTTTAATGATAATATTTTCCCCTTAGGGTATTTGAGTTACTTGTACTCAGACTATTCTCTTAATGTTTAGTTTTGTCTTAGCTGTAGAGGTATTTATTTCTGCCCTGGAAGTTAGTGCTTTTTCTATTCAGATTAAGTTATACTTTGTTTTGCTTATCTCAGGTTTTTGACCTTGGGAGAGAGAACAGTAAATTCTTGTTTCTTCATATTTACAGCAGGGTTTATATCACAATTTCCATCCTCAGGATTTTCTTTTTGAGTAAAAGTCAGTCTGTTCGTAGGACTGCTTATTGATTAATATATAAATGTGTGTGTGTGTGTTATAACTATTCCTGCAGCTTCCAGTAACTCAGACCCATAGAGTTTGCCACTGTAATATTTTAATTGTTGCTTTTTGGCCTAGACTCCTACTGGACTGAGCTTCTTGAGGGCTGTAATTATGTCTTTTCACTTGTGTTTTTCCAGCACCTAGCACAGTGCCTGAATTTAGACTTTAAAATAAATGAGTGAGTGACTGAATTTATCCCTTCCTTCTAAACTAGAATTTAAAATTTGTTTCACCATCTCATAAGGACAGCAATAACAATAATGAGCCATTTATACTTTTAAAACTCTTTGACTTCTATTACAATTGTATCTTCCCAACTATAGTGTACAGTATCTTCATCTGTAAACTAGGGGTTCACAAGTCACCTCTACTGAGTATTCCTCTGTGGAGGCTGTTCGTGTCTAATAGGAACTCTTGTCTCCACTAGGTGGTGAGCTGCTAGAGGGCTGAGTCCATCACAGGCACCGGCACATAGAACGCAGCTTAGGAATTTGTTTTTCTTTAAATCAGTAGGATGAAGGTCCCTTTCAGCTCTTATATTTTTCCATTCTTTGATCTTTATGAGTAAAGTTACTGAGTGAAATTGATGCCTGAACTGGAACCAGAGTGCTGGTCTGACTCACGAGGCCAGTGCTCCTTAATAAGAGTCTCCAGCCTGGGTTATTTTCTGTTTCTATTTTGTGATGTTTGAGGACCAGTACCGTGCAGTGTGGAAAGGTCTGCAGAGAGTGGAGATAACGGGAAAGTTAAGGTGAGACAGGAGTTAAGGAAGTCGTATGTGATGCTACACTATTTGGAAGGGAGGGTCCATCATTCTTCAGGGAAGTCAGGTAGGGGAGTAGAAGATGATTTAGGGGACAGAACTACGTAAAGAGATTGCAGTCGGCAGAGAGCTGTGTGAATCCAAAGGATCCGTCGGGTGAGCAACTTCCTCAGCCTAGATGTGATAGCGAGTTCAGTAAAGAATGGCAGTGAAAGAAAAACACAAGATAGTTAACCCAGCCCCACTCAGATTTAGGGGGAGGTCCTGCTCCATTTCTCCTTAGTTTTTCTTTCTGGTAATTGGCTTGTTTCTGCCTAGCTGTGAAACTTCAAAGCTTAATTTTCCCCCTCAATGCTTGTAAAATGCATCAACAGTGACAAATGTAGAGAAAACTATTGTTATCTATAGCTCCTTTAATCCCTACCACCTGTAGTTTTTGAGAGCTTATTTCTCTACTGATAGGCAAATATAAGCAGTTAGAATATTTATGGTTTGAATTATTTTAGTATGACTTGAATTTTCTCACGTTTACCTCTTGTGTTAAATTTATCATTAGCTCTATATTTTGTATTTTTTATCCTGTGAGATACTCAGATTATAGTTACCGTGAGAGAATTTGCATTGTGTAAATGTTTTCTATTTTGAAGTGAAAGATACTTTCAGGGAGTCTATGTCAAGAACAGTTAGAAAAGTTCTCAAGTACTTGTGAAATAAACTTCAAAAGATGACTTAGATTTGTGGTAGAAGTTTCATTTCCATTTTAGACTTTTAGTTATAGTCACTTGAAGCTTGTGCCTAGTGTGTTATTCCTAGCTTGGTAAGTTTTAGAGATGAAGAAGCTTGTGTTTAGAGAAAATCAAAGGGTAGCATAGTTTCTAAATCTGAAAGCTCGAGTTTCCCCGTTTGTTGTCTTGGCCTTGACTAGAGGAGACAGTTGGTGTCAGAATTGGAGGAGATGGTTTCAGTGGTCGGCAGAACAAACTTTGGGCCCCACCTCTCATACTCAGCAATAAGGGGTTATTAAGGTTTCTTTTTACCAAGTAGTGGCACATCACTGATACCTGAAAAGCACAAATTTGAAGCTTTTGTTTGTTTGCTTGCTTTATAAAGTGCTTCATCTCTAGATTGGAGGCATCAGAAGGCAGGCCTCCTAGTTCACTGAGCTAGTCCCAGACTCTCACATGGTACCTGGTACAGAACAAGTCCGCGCAAGTGTTTTTCGATCAGATTCTTTATACTTAGTACTTTAGCGTATATTATTTGTAGCATAATCTTCACAGTAATTCTGTGGGTGGGTTGGGCAAAGTGTTATTTTTATTTTTATATTTATTCTTTAAATATATTTTTATTGATTTCAGAGAGAGAGATACATCAATGATGAGAGAGAGTCATTGATCGGTTGCCTCCTTCACACCCCCAGCTGCGGATCGAGCCTGCAACCCGGGCATGTGCCCTGCCCGGGAGTCAAACTGCGATCTCCTGGATCCTAGGTTGATGCTCAACTGCTAAGCCTTGCCCAGCCAGGCCAAAGTGTTATTTTTAGATGAGAAAACAGATTCACAGAGACCAAGAGGCCTCTCTTGTGTAGTGGGTGGTAAAGCCTGAGTCTCAAACTAGGTTTTTTCACTTTAAGTTCAACTTTAAAAAAAGAATCATACTTTCCTCTGGGTCGTAGGTCACCTTAGAGGGAAGAGGTTAGAAAGAGGGGGTGGAAAGTATGTTCTTCCCATCAGAAACCACTCATGAGGGAGGTGGCAGAGCAGGGCCGCTGGAGACAGAACTTCCTGGGTTCTTATTGCGGCTCTGATACTGGCTGGTGGTGTGACCTTAGTCAAGGAAGTCCATCTAAATTTCTCCTGCTCCCACTTCCCCATCTTCAAAGTGGATGTAGTAGTAGTAGTAGTAGTAGTAGTACACTTCAAAGGTTGTTGATGAATAGTAAGTCAAAGGAATTAATAAAGTTTGTTAAATAAATGAAAAATAAATATGAAGAATAGTACAATTACCATGAGCTAATAGAATTTAGGAAGTTACAGATCTGTGGCACTTAAGCTTCTGGTAGTGAGAAGTTGAGCGTGATCAGGTTTTATTTTGTTTTGCGTCAGAGTTGCTTTAGTCTTTGCAAGTTAACTGAACCCACCCCAGTTGCACTCATTATTGTCAACTGGAGCCATTCTCTTACCTGTTTTCATTTGAAATTTTTTTAAACCCCACATTTCCCAAATGATCTGCAATAATGAATTACCCCATTTCCCTAAGAGCCTAATTATGGCTCATACTTTACCCTATTCAAATCACATAGCCCAGATGTATACATACTGTGAGACTTTACTCTATATTTACAGTGTGTACACTTGCTTAGCTCTCTTATTATTGTGTTGCTTTTTAAAATATGGTTCATAATAATAATGGCAGTCTTTTTTAGAGTTTACTATGTGCTTTGCAAATATCATCTCATTTAATCCTTGAAACAAAAAAAAAGGAAACACCTGGGAGATAGATATTGCCTTATTGAGAAATTTAAGTTCAGAGAAGGTAACTTCCCCAAAGTGATATACTTGATTAAAGGTAAAACCACTATTTAACCTCTGACTTTGAAGCTCAAGCTCTTGACATCTATTTTATGCTGCCTCTGGCCTTTCCATGGAGAGTGTTGGTTTTAGAATTGTTAGTACCTGGAGGATGGGTTTCAGATCCGTGAAGCAAAATGTGCATAGAGGACTTCAGAGTCCTAGGGACAATGGACACTTAGTAAATCTGCTGTTGGAGAAGGGAGAGTGTTTAATTATAACACAATACTGATTTTGATGACAGACTGAATTTTCATTTTTAAAAATACTCAACTGAAGTAAAAATATATCTTCTTTTAGACATATTTTTGTTTTTTAGTAGATTGTTTGATTGCTTCCATGTATGACCAATAGCTCTGCTGTATTGGAAGCTCTCTTTTTCTGTTGTTTTGTCAGATGTCTGATCTCTCTGCTTTGCTTTATACATTGTGTTCAGTCCAGGTGGCAGGTACAGGTCATCTTACATGCTGTTTTAGTCCCGTAGATATTAAATAGAAGCTACTAATAAAAGGAACTCAGCAGAGCTGATTTGTTTGTGCTAGTACATGTGTTTTTCCTAGTATTATCAACTTTTTCTTAATAACATTAGTCCCAAGCACTTTGTGGCTGTAATGGTATCATTAAATTTAAATCCTCATAGACAGTCCCTATCTTCTATTTCCATAGACTTATCTTTGCCATTTTAAACTAGATGCACATATTAGAATCAACTAAGATGCTAGAATTTTATCTTTTCCCCAAGTTATAGAGTAATTTAATAACTACCCATTAACCTTGCCTTTTGTATTTTTAACTGTAGTACCAGAAGAAAACATTGCAACTATGAAGTATGGAGCCCAGGTTGTAAAAGGGGAGTTGAAATCTGCCTTACTAGATGGTGATACTCAAAATTATGATCTGGATCATGGATTTTCCAGGCATCCAATTGACGACGACTGCCGTTCTGGCATCGAGATTAAGCTAGGTCAGCCGTCGATTATCAATCACATACGGATACTCCTGTGGGACCGAGATAGCCGGTGAGTATGTCCTACTTGGAGAGAAACAAACATTGTGTTTGAGTGAGATGGCCTAACTGTGTGGTTATCTACTTTGGTTTTACAGATTTGATTTATTTCTTTGTGGTCACTTGGCTATTTCTCTTGAAGTTTTATTCTGGGGGAAGAGTTAAAGGGTATATTTCTTTAAAAAAAATAACACTTTTTTTGCTTTTTCTGCTTATAAAAGTAATGAATATATGTTTATTGTGGAAAACGTAGAACATAGAAAATCACAAAGAAATAAAAATTGCTAGTAATCTTACCACCCACTATTAATCTTTATATATATCTAATCAGTGTTTTTTGTTATGCATAGTATGTCTCTCTCTCTCTCACACACACACACACACACACACACACAGAACAGAAACCAGTGAAACCACACATAATTTTACAAAATAGAGATTTGATGTGTAAAAAGCTAACTTTATTTTTTAATTAATACATTGTGAATATTCTTCCCTTTAAAATATTCCTCTAAAATGTTATGTTATATAGTTATCTGGTATTCCACCCTGTGGGTTCCCATTATTTATTTACTTGATTTCTTACTTTTGGATGTTATAAGAACTTTAAAAATGCATTTTATCTTGTGGATAAAGAAAAAAATGTTTTTTAGGGTGTGGTTAAATATCATCGTTAAAACAAAAGCAATTTGTGAAAAAATTTTGGTGGGTTCTAGTGTAGGAATCAACCCAGTTTTGCAGTAGCTTCCAGGTTCTGCCTGCCTTCCAGCCATTCTGATGCTTTCACCCACTGTGGTTTCTAAGGTTCAGTCATGGTGGCCAAAGTACCAGAGTAGTATGGGTGACCAAGACCTGAACTGTCTTATTGCTGCTTATCGTTAACCTAGACCCTGCATTCCAGAAAACTGATGCACAGAGAGCCCCTTAGGCCCTACTCATGCGTCTTTGAGTCGGGCCGTGAAGGGCTTAATAGTATTGGTGATGATACCTTGCAAATCTTGCAGGTTAGTTAATTTCTCTTGTTAGCACCAGCGGCCTCCACCCTGGCCTTTTAGGCCATATGAGCCATGTCTGAGGGAAGCTTTATGAAGTGGGAGTCAGCGTTTCCTGTGCTTGGGTCTTCAAGGTCCCTAACTTATCTTTGTTTCATTTTTAATTAATATATTTTGTGATACTTATCTTATTGGGTATAATATGGTGTTTAGTTGGTAAAATGGAAGTAAATCACATGTCATTTCTGAGAGTGATCAATAGTATAATAATAACATATAGCACTTTCATTATTTTTATGTGGTAAGCTCTGTTATAAAAGCTTTACATATAGTCACTCGTTTAATAATGAAATTAGTGTAAAAATAATAAAAGAAAAGGTTGGTATGCTTGAAACTGAGAGTAGTTATCATATTTCCATGATGTTAAATATTTATAGGCCACTTGGTTTTACCATGTGCGCCACATTCACAGGGGACTTAAGTTTACCACATAGCCATTCTTTTCTCACTTGTTATCATTCTAAGCAAAGGTGAAAAATTCAGAATCTAAGCCCAAAAAGATTCCGACATGTGTTGTAAAATTATATCCTGCATTTCTGATAACCCAGAGAGGTTCAATAAAAGGTTATAACCAGTATGAGACTGAGCGATAAAATGAATGGGAGTGAGAGGACAGCAGAAAATGAGGGGATGACACAAAATAAGCTGACCTTTTCTGGTCACAACTGTTGGTTGCAGGCTGACATTTATGGCAACCTAAATCTTCTGAGATTGTTCCTGTTGATATTACAGTACAAGTAATAACTGCATCTCAAATTTAAATTTGTCTCATGACAGAGGAATATAGATTTGTTCAGTGTGGGACCAGCATGCAGTAGTCTGGTGTAGCTGACTAAAGGAGGGTGATAGGCTATTTTCATTACTACCAGGTTATTAGCTGGCAAATTTTAAGTTGTGCCCAAAAGAAACACGTATTATCTCTTCACCTGTGTCATTTATTTTCCTGCAGGTTGCATGTATGTATGGGGCGGTAGGAGACTGGGAGGGAGTGGGAGGTGGGGAACCATTCAAGTTGACTTTCCTCCTGAGAGTGTAGGTCTGAGCTTCCAGGCCAGGGAAGGTAGAAGGAGAAGGCATGCCTACCTGTTTTCTTTCCTGTCTTTGTCATGGCCTTATTAATCTGCTCATATGGTATGAGCAGGCTGTTCTCGTCCTGTTTGAAAAGGAACAAATGTCTTGCATGCCTGACGTGTGCCAAGCACCATGCTATAGCCTGGATATATAAAATATATACAGCATGGCCTTTGTTCTTAAGTAGCTTGTGATCTGATAAAGCAGACAGATGTGCTGAGAATTTTAGCACCTTGTGGTGAATGCTGTATTAGGGGGATCTATACAGATTTCATCATTATCCAAATTTGATTATTATGCAGAAAGTGTAATTTGTGAATAGTGTATTTTTTGTGACCTTTAATGTTTTATTAAAGTATAACTCTATTATTTATTTTTAATTAAAAATTTTTTAATTTAATTTTTAAAAATTTATCTTTATTGTTGAAAGTATTACAGATGTCCTCCCTTTCCCCCCATTGACCCCCCTCCATTTCACTCCCCACTCCTGTACTGTTATTTTAATATGGTCCTTTTTTCTGCCTTTTTCCTTTTGATTCATAGGTCTTATTCATACTTCATTGAAGTGTCGATGGATGAACTTGATTGGATCAGAGTGATTGATCATTCACAGTATTTGTGTCGTTCTTGGCAAAAGTTATATTTTCCAGCTCGTGTCTGCAGGTTAGTTCTCATGGCTAATAAATGATTTTGATGTTTATTTAAGGAGATTTGGACTTTGAAAAACAGATTACATTTTTTTTGTCTCACAGAAGAGTTTTTCAGAGTATCAGCTACCAAATGCATCCCAACTAAAACTTAGGAAACTATGGAAAATTAAGCATTTAATACTTTGTGCTGTGGAACTGTTTATCCGAAGTGTTCTGTGCCATTTTTATGTAACAGGCATGTAGAGGAATAAGAAGGGGCGGGGACCCTGAGAAGTGGAAATACTTTCTGAACTGTGTGCTGTACCCTGAAAGCAGTGATTGTTAGGTGATACTCTCTCCCACAGAAGCCATAGAGTATTTCTGGAGACTTCCCTGGCAGTCCTCAGGGCCAGGAGGAGAGTTTTGGATGCCAGTGTGCATGTTCTGAATATCTATGTCCTTTCTCTAGGGCAGTGGATATCCATGGAATTTGACAGAGCAGGTGTTTCTAGTGGGGTAGGGCTTGGGGCAAGAGAGGCTGAGCAGTGGGGCTCCAGGCTCACACCCTCCCTCCATCAGAGCACCTTAGCTTGTATTGTTGTGATGTGTTGCAGTCCCATGATAGTTTGCTTTAAAAAGTACTGATAAACTACTGTCCTAATATTTCATATTCTTTAGATATAAGCCATATTTTAAACTTTGTTTCTGAAATTCTGCAAAACCTATATGAATAAGGAGTTTGGGAGTTGAGAAAGTGGTTAAAGGTCCCTCAGGTTGTGTTGTTTTTGTTATAATTTCCGCCTTGGAAATTGCCTTCAGATATTCTTTACCTTAGAATGAAAGGATCAAAGGCAGGTTCATTTGATGTGGTGTGGCAAGAAGGGAAGGGAAAGGATGTGGTAGGTGTAAGCCAGGGAGAATGTAGAGCCGATCCCCTTCCCAATTCACTCCTCTCCTTCACCTGTGACCTCCCAGTGTGGCTGATGTGGAGCAGGCAGGTGCCCCACAGCACTTACTCTCTTGGTTAGAAGACACCTTTATACTTACTAAACTCATGATCTGTCAACATCAGGCTGAATTCTTACTTCCATCACAGGAACTCCACAAAACCTTTCAGCCTCTGGTATAGTAAGGAATGTTGCCTACATTTTTTTATTATAGGTATGACCAGACACAATATTGTTATCCAGGGATCCTCTTGTGTGAAAATGAAGAAAATCAATTTCATTTTCCCAAAGGGGGAATAAAGTGTCTCAGGTCTGGCAGTTGCTCTTTTATCAGAGGAGTTTTGAATGGATTAAAATGAGAGGGACAAAAAAATTGAGTGAAGATTCTGTATCTCAGAGGTGCCTAGGGATACTCTGAGAGTGACAGAGGGGTCCTGACGTGGGGGACATGATTGAGTCTGCATCGACTCAGTTTATACTGTTGTATTGGATTAAGAAATAAGCAGTGTAACAGCCAAAGCGTTGATGTGGACTGAAGGACTGTGTACTTGTATTTAATTTAAAACAATAGGAACATGACTCCCAGAACAAATCATTGTGAATATAAAACCAGCCATGGCAGAGTCTGTGTGCTTTACCCATCTTAAAACATGTCCTCAGTTATGGTCTCTGTCTTTTAGAAGATATACTTCCCCTTATTTATTAATGGGCATTATTTATACTCCCCTTTCCTTATTTTGTCTCTCCTGGGTGACCTTGCCTTTGTTGGTGTAGCTTTTATATGTTGTAGAGCTTGGCTGTATTCATGATGCTAGTTTTGTCTTGATATAGTCGGCTTCCAACTCTGGTCAAGAAAAACTGAGAAAAGGTCGCGTTAGAGAAAGTGTTAACAAGAAAAGGAAGGAACCTTGATGTTCATGTTAGTTAAAAAATTTTAAATATATTTATAACCACTTTAATGTATTATATTAATCACTACATTCCTTCATATACTCTGCCTTTCATAATCCTTTGGAATTTTGGTAGTATTTTAAAATGAACCTAACAATAAGTTCCTAATGATTATTCAAGGATATCTTCTACTTGGTGCTTCTTATCGTCACAGTCATTTTTCGACTACCTAAACAATGTGCTAAATACACTTCTAGCTTCACTAGGCACATATAAATTCTTTGTTTCTTCAGCACATCAGTGTTCAGTTTGCATTATGTCAGTTAATTTATTAATTTGTATGTCACCTTTGTTCTTCAGTGTCCTTCATGTGTTTGTCTTGCCTCTGATACTAAAATTACAAGCTCCTGGAATCAAGGAGTATGAATTCTAATCTTTTAGTATTCTTACACAGTATTCAGGTTGTGACCTTATATGCAGTAGGTACTCTATAAGTATTACCACAGGTTTTATGGGGTCAAGGCACTGACTGGGTAATGAGAGATTGCCTTGATGTTGATATGTACATATGTCCATTGATACTTTTAATCTGTGTGTTTGTTAAAATACACATCACTGCTGGAAAACTCTGAGTGGTAGATGGTTTTGTACTGTTTGCAAGGGTTACTTTCTGTTTTTTACTTTAGGAAACTGAATTTAGAGTTTAATCCCAAAAGCTGTGAGTGTCATGTGTTTATGAAAGATTACATCAAATATATTCACAAAAGAAGAGATACTCTGTGAATTGGGGAGTATGAGATTACCCAAGCCCTCTTTCTGAGTCCAGGCTGGACTGCATGCAAATCAGCACTTTGTAGTAGAAAAACCATGGCTGTGGAGTTAGAGCACTTCTCAAATCCTGATTTCATCTAATACTGGCATCTGTGATCTTAGTAAAGTTGTGCCTCTCCAAGCCCTCATTCAACACCAGTAAAAAACAGGAGCCCTGGCCAGTGTGCTCAGTGGCTAGAGCCTATTTTGGGCCAGACTCTGTGCAGACCCCATGAAGGGTATGGTTATTCCTGGGTGGTTTTTGTTTGTTTGTTAATCCTCACCTGAGGATATTTTTTCCATTGATTCTTTAGAAAGGGTGCAAAGGGGGAAGAGAGGGAAGGAGGACGGGAGGGGGGGGAGAGAGAGAGAGAGAGAGAAACATCAATGTGAGAAGGCACATCGATTGGTTGCCTCCCACATGCGCCCTGCTTGGCTGGGAGGACAGAACCTGCAGCCCTGGTGCGTGCCCTTGACTGGGGATCAAACCTGAGACCCTTCAATTCAGTTGCTTCCCGTATGCACCCCAACAGGCATTCGAACCTGCTACCTGGGTAGGTACGCCCTAACCAGGAATCGAACCTACAACCTTTCAGTGTACAGGATGATGCTCTAACCAACTGAGCCACACTGGCCAGGGCTGATCTCTTTATCTTAATAACCTGCCCATTTGTGTGTTTCCAGCAGTTTTCGGATGTTTTGCTTTGGGTAAAGCATTTTTAACTCTGATAAAATATATATAACATATGATTTCTATTCATATATTTTGTGGAATATAATTCAGTCTGTATTTTACCTCGCCAAGGTAGTAGACATTATCTAGTGACAAAGCCCGAATTATCGTGCCAACCGTAACAGTGAATGGAGGGAAATGATCTACTCTGTCTTCCTGGGTCTTTTTTTAGGTACTTATTGTGGGTTAAACAGGCACTGCTCTATGTAGCCAAAAACTTAGACTAATATTTTCCCCCTCAGCCCCCAACCAGGGATGAAGAAAAGTGACTTGTCAGTTTCGGCACAACCTTCCATATATTCTCAGAACCATGTTATGTCTTATCAGCTTTCTCTTTCTCTGGAAAAGGCAATTTCTGCTTTACCCATAAATTCTCTAACCTTCAGATTGTCGTCTTGGCTATCTAGTAAGCTCTCATCAAGTCCTTCCACAGCTTTCTTAGATGGTGGAGCCCAGGACTAAACAAAAATACTAATAAGGAATGGCAAATATTGAGTACCCTGGCGGGGGTTAAATTTTTTTCTAGCTGTTTCTCAACATGGTGCTGGTGGTTTGGCAGCCATATAATGTTGCTGAAATATGAGAAGACTTGAAACATAGGTGTGAAGGGTAGAGAGAGATTTCAGAGCCTATATATGGCTGGTAGCTGGAATTATAAAAAAAGTGATCTTGGTATAAAACCTCGGAGTTGAGAGAGAGGAATATCAGGCCTGAAAGCAAAGTCCTCAAGGATGTGCCTATTGAGAGAGGGAAGAAGAGAGATGGCAGACATGTTGACTGCAGGGCTGTTAGATTAGAGGAGAGTCAGAGGAGCACAGTTTACTGAAGACAAGGCCAGCAGGGGGCTGAGAAGATGCAGCTTCATAATTAGAACACAGCACAGGAAGGACAAACTCAGTTAACACAAAACTGGGCTTTTTTCTGTCTTTCCTTTTGTTTCTAATGATCAAAATGGAACTGTCTTTTCTATGACATTTTTATTATAAAGTTAAAATGTAGTACATATTTTAAAAATTGATAAAGCTTGCTCTATGGCAAGGCCGTACCCAGTTTCTATCAATAGCACATACAAACACCTCTGTTCCGAACCTGCACCAATGCAGGTGTGGTCAACATTTTGCTGATATGATTTATGATTCATCAAAAAAAGTCTTATTTTAATTTGGATTTCTTTTTATTGGTGAAGTAGAGTATCTTTTATTGCTGGCCATTTATTATTTCTCACTTATGAAAAGCCTATTTTTATCTTCTGCATATTTTTCTTCTGGGGTGATTGGTATATATATGTATATATACTTTATATATATATATCTACAATATAGACTTTATATTGGTATATAGATACATATTATATATGTCATACATATGTATACATATCTACATATAATAGATGTATATATGTGTATGTGTGTGTGTGTGACATTATCCTTTTGCCTGTCATGTTATGCAATTTATTAGTTTTTTGTGTTTTGTTGGTACTTTTTGCCATATAGAATTTTACTTTTAAAAAAATGTGATCAGCCCTAACCAGTGCTGCTAAGTAGTTAGAGCATCATTCTGTGCACTGAAGGGTCTCGAGTTCAATTCCCAGTAAAGGGCACGTACCTGGGTTTCTGGTTCAGTCCCCAGCCCTGGCTGGCGCGTGTGCAGGAGGCAACCAATCGATGTGTCTCTCTCACATCAGTGTTTCTCTCTCTCTCTCCCTCCCTCTGTCCCTCCTTTTCATTCTCTCTAAAAAAAAAAAAAAAAATCAATGGAAAAATACCCTCTGGTGAAGATTAACCAAAAAAAAAGGTGATCCAGTCAGCCATTTTTATGATTTCTGGTTGTCTGGTATCATGTTTAGAAAGTTGTCCCCCACTTCCAACATGAAAGAATGTTATATTTTTATAAATTTTTTTCTACTACTTGTTATTTTTATATGTAAACATTTAATCCAGCCAGAATGTTTTTTGTATATATTTTCGGGCAGGGATAGCCAGCTAAGACTATTTAATGATCGTTCCTTACCACACTAATGTAAATAGCCAAATTCAGCATGTACTAAGTTCTGGCATGTACTCTGCTGTATTCCATTGATTCCTTTGTTGCTCAAAGTGTTTTAATTATTGTAGTTTCCCTTCCCTCTTTTTTCTTCTTTTCTTACAATGAGAAATTATAATGTGACAAATGTGTCATGGAAAAAAGAAAGGGTGTTATAGAGCATCTGCCCGCCTGTCTTCTGGTCTCAGCGGTCACCTTAGAGGCCATAATGATGATAAACATCTCAGAATGGTTCTACTCTCACTTAGAAGAAGAAATTTAGGCGTGATTCCCCAGTTTAGGAACTAGATTTTTCTTCATTTACTCATCGTTTGTTTATTCATCACTCACTCATTCCACAAACAAGCTCCTACTTTGTGCTCTGCATTATGTTTGATACTGAGGCCATGGCACTGAGAGGACTACCAAGGTTTCTGCTCTCAGGGAATTTGGAAGAAACAGATAAACAAATAGTAAGAATACATCACATACTTATGAGTGTTGTGAAGATGGTATTGTGATAGTGACCAGGGTCAAGGGGTGGAGGGTGGTTATTTTAAATAGGTGGTTATGGAGACCCCAAGAGGGGAGGTGGGTTTTTTTTTTTTAATCCTCAGTCGAGGATATGTTTATAGAGAGGAAGGGCGAGAGGGAGGGGGAGAGAAAGAGAGAGAGAGAAATATCGATCGGTTGCCTCCTATACACCAACCAGGGATCAAACCTGAAACCTAAGTATGTGCCCTGACCAGAAATCAAATCTGTGACCTTTGTTGTGCAGGGTGATGCTCCAACCAGTTGAGCCACCTCACCAGAGGTGTTTGTTTTAAGCTGAGATGAAGGGAGTGATATTCTCAGGTCATTGTTTTAGATATTTAGGCTTGCTTTGATGTACATTTAATATTATTCAGGAGTATCTGGTATACTGTAGGAGGCCTCATTAAATGAATACTAAAACTGTACTGTTTTTGGTATTGGGCATTTTAATCTCTTTTATTGTTACCATACATTCCAGGCCCCTCCTCATCCCTGCCATCATTGGATGCAGCATAATATATTTTACCCATCTTCATTAGATTATAGTACCTACACAGTGCTGTAGATCTACAAGACATAAAACAAATGAGAAAATAAACATTGCTATTTATGGCAGCATTCTTTTCCTCCTATATTAACATTGTACAAAAGCATGTGTGTCTTCTTTCTTCTCTTTTTTGTTCTCCCCCTACCCCAGAACTGGGCATTGATATATTTGTTTACTTTTAAAGGCAGGCACTTTTACATTACTCAGTGGTTTACCAGGATGCTTTAGAATCACAGCTAGAATTATGCTGAGCCTTTACTTTCTTTATATGATTGACGTCTTCAGAATTCAAAAATGGCTTATTCAGGTGTAAGTTAAAAGAAAAAAGAAGCAGTTTTAGTTTTAAACAGTAACCATTTTAGCTTATACTTAGTTTGAATTGTATTTCTACCTTTAACTTTGATATCATAATTAAACGAACATAGAGCAAGCAACCCACATTCAGAGGAACATTTTTTTCCTAAGAGTGCAAAGCAAAATGTAGCCACATGGTGTCACTATATCACTATAATTTTACTTGGGGCCAAAGAGGTTGAAATTGCCTTTTTTATAAAACCGTATTTAAATATAAATTGTTCTGAAGTCTGTGATTTGTGAAATAACATGTGAAACTGTTTGTACCATTTAAGCCTTTCTACTCATGTGGAGCATTAATTATGCCCGAAGTCTGTAGGTGTACATTCAGGTGCTAGCCAGCCCTGGACTTGTCATGTGCACAGGATAGCGGATATGTGAGCTGTTGTAGTACAGCTACTCTGTTTCAACAAACACGTTTTTTTAAAATCTTCCTTTGGAATTTTGAAATACATAGAAGAGTAGCTCAAAGGAGACAGTTCCTTTAAATATTTATAAGGAATCAGAAAGCAAAAGAAGGGGGGATGAGGGAAAGAGAGGGCTATAGGACCTCAGGAGAGAGAAAGGAAGGGAACAGCCCAACACTTACTGAGCATCTGCTTTGGGCCAGATGCATATTGTTACCTTATGTGATTCTCACAATAGCTCTATGAGAGAAATACCACTAACTACCTTATTTTTACAAATGAGGACATTCAGCCTTAGAGGAGCTAAATTTGCAGGTCTATCTGAATATACAGTTAACACCACAGTCTTACATTGCCTGTGCAGGATATGAGGGAAAGAAATAGCTCTAGAGTAGGAGGAACATCGCCCTGAAGAAGCTCTTGTTGCCTCTTTGGCAGGAGCAGTTTCCAGGAATGCTGAAAGAAGGCCTGGTGTTCCCATCCCCTGCTCATGCTGGTTGCAGCCACCCAAATGACCAGGATATTAATGCTGAGGGTGATGAGTGTGATGATGAACAGTTGAAGAAGTTTTTCTCTTTTAAAATGCTCCAAAGGGAGTGTAGCAATCCTTTATCTAGGTCTGTTTTGTCAGTTTGTCAATAGAACTTTGAATTGTCCTGCCCCTTAGTTCCCCATAAGATCATTTTAGATTTTATTACAGTGAACCTGATGTTCTTAACTCCTGATTTGTTTTCCTTCAGCTGTGTTTAGAAACAAATTTCATGTATTATAGAATTTCTCTTCACAAAATCTCTTCATCTTGAATTGCTTTTTAAAAATTTATTGATTTGAGAGAGAGAAACATCGATTTATTGTTCCACTTATTTATGCATTCATTGGTTGAGTCTTGTATGTGCCCTGATCGGGGATTGAACCACCACCTTGGCATAGCAGGATGACACTCTAATCAGCTGAGCTGCCCAGTCAGGGCCTGCATTTTTTTTTTTTTTAAGTTGAGAAATTTTCTATTTATTATTTTCACCTGTAATCCTCTTATTAGGCAAAAAAACTAAAAAAAATCCACTGTGTTTTTGTATTCTAAGACCTTTGAAACATGAGCTTATGCTTAAGTTATTCAGCTAAATCAGTATTTTTTTTGTTTTATTATATTTTGTTTAAAGGTTAATAACATGTTGAGATTCTTTTCTGTGTAGTGGAAGAATTAGAACATGAGAAATAGAACAGGGTTGCCTTTTTGATTTATATTTTATTTTATAGTTTTAGAATATAAATTAGTGTCTTTTAATAAGCCAGTTGCATGAGATGAAGTTAATAACACTAATGATCAGTTATTATTACCATAGATAGCCATTGTTTGTTTTTCATTCTGGAAGGGCAAGAACTGCATTTGGTGGTGCTAACAGTTGCTTCCTAAGCCTTTATATCCAGGATTAAGTTCAGATAGGACCTCCCTAGTTGGCCATCGGACATCATTTTTCTCATGCTTTTCCTTTCCTCAATATTACTCAGTTACTTATAGGATTTATTCATTTGGACATTTGTTCAACAAACATTTATTAAACACCTGCTATATTGCAGGCACTTAGTTTAGGTTTCAGGTATAAAAGGATGAACAAGACAGTTGCTGCTCTCAATTTCATGATACAATAGGAGTGACAACCTTCTAAAGATTGTTAAAGTAAAATATGATAGGTATAATAACGTGTGTGTGTGTGTGTGTGTGTGTGTGTGTGTATATTACACACACACAGAGAGAGAGAGAGAGAATATGCAGGAGCAGCATAGTCATGGGGGATCCCACTGAAGGGAGGATTTGAACCTAGTCTTAAAGGACCAAGGGTTTGAGCAGGCAAAGTAAGAGAAGGATGTGCTGTGTATGCAGGACATTTGCTGAAGGCAGAGTGTTCTTTGGACTTGGCCAAATCTAAACTCTTCGCTTAAAGCTCTCCATCAATAGGCCTTTCTGCTTCTCTAGCTCATCTTTGGTTCTTATTTAAAAGCCCTGTTTTTGTCTCACTAGTCAATCTTATCTGTTTACCTACTCCTACCTCCTACCTATGTCCCTAAGCTCAGAGACTGTACATGAATGATAGTCCTTCCCTCTTTATGTGACCTTGTACAACTCTGGGTATCTGGGATTTGGTTTTAGTTAGTTTTGTTTTTTTTTGGTAAACTTTTAACAAGATTAGAAGACTCCTTGTGAAGAACTGTAAATTAGGTTGATTTTCACAAATACTATTCAGATAATAGTAAAAATTCCCAAGAATTGAAGAAAAAGCCCCTATTTTGGAGCCAAGATTTGAATTAGTATATCTTTTACTTAGAAAAATAATACATTTCTGTAGGCACTTCATTGTTGGATGGATACATGCTACCTGTAAGGAAGTTAAAAGTGTATCAGGTTGCCTTTGGAAATCTCCTTTAGGAATCTCTTTTGAGACTGCAGCTCTCCCAACACTTGGTTATGGAACTTAGGAAATCCTGAACCAAGAAGCCAGGTACTAAACTACTGGGCAGTAGAATACAAAGCCATCTGGGAATCTAGGCTCCTTAATATGAGCTAGGAGCCTTCAGCAGAGGGAACAGAGACAAAGGTGAGCTATGGAGCTGGGAGTAGGAACCTGGGAATTCATGGAAATGGTGGGGAAGACTTTCCAGGACCTTCAGCATGGCTGTGCAGTGAGTAAGAACGTTAATGGAGTAAAGTTTCATTGACTTTTCTCTTTCGGAGATCGAGAAGAGGGAAGGACAGCTAAATCCTGGAGGTTAAGAAAAACAAACTTGGACACAGATTTATTTGTGAATTGCATAGTCATTTTCTAATCCTGTTTACTTTGGAAGTGGTAATCAAAAGAAGGTATTGGTTAAGTAGTTAAAATTCTCTTAGTGGAGAATTAGACCTCTATATATTTAAATTGCTCCCCACACTGCCTTGCAGTGATTGCTCTGACCTTTCATAGCATTCATTGCTTGAATCACCTAATTTAGCCATTAATTATATAATATATCTTATATGGCTCTCTAATTATTTTGTGGTTCCTGGACCTTGCTGTGTATTTTTTGGATAGTAGTTGCACATAAGATAGCTTGTTGAATCTCTTTAGCCCTTTAACATCTCTGAATGCAGGTGTCTGGATAATCATCGATTTTTCTGGAAAATTCCTTTTAACACTACTATCTGTTCCCCCAGTGTTAGAGGGAGATACCAGGAAATAAGATTTTATAATACTGCTTTCCACAGAAAATATGCTTAAAGAGAACCGTATGTACAAGTCCCGTGGTTAATAAAATCCTCAGAGCTTTCTCAGTGATCATATGATCATATAAACAGTACAGGTTCTCTAGATCAGTGTTCCTTCTGTGGATACAAGGTTAGCTCAGGGGGGAGTGGACCAGAAGTGAAACCTGATTGCTTGTTGGCTGCCAGAAATTCTGGGCAGAGTGCCAGGTTTGGTTCACCTTCTAAAAATTCATCTCCCAGTATGAAAATAGAGGGCTCGATCTCTGCAAGGAATGGTGGTAGCATGAGCTCGTAGACTTCCTTAGGCCCGAAGTGCTTTATTGATGCAAGGAAAGGTGGGGCAACTGATTACTGGGGACTGGTGGCTTTGACCTCATTTAAGAGCTGTAATATTTTCTTTAGCAGCCTTACTTCATTATATTTCAAATTATAATTTCTTAATAATTGTTCTTCCAAATAATGTGGGTCATATATACACATGAATATGTTCTGCCTGATAGGAAGCTATAGGTTTAATTTCTAATAGTCCTAGAAATTCTATGCACGTTATGAAGCTCTGAGGATATAACAGCTGTCTTAGTTTATTTCACCTTGCAAAAGAAATGTGATACAGACTAAAACGATTAGTAATTATGTATTTTTGAAAGCTAAACCTCCAGTTGTAGAAAGGGCTAATTTATGCATTAGATACTGATAAACCTATAGCATGCTCTGAGTTCCAGAGTTAGGGTTATCTTCTGCCTAAGACTCTGAAAGAGAATGTGTGCCAAAAGACATTTTCCCCTCTGAAGTCCTCACTTACATTGCCTGCTGTAATTTTAAAGTTGCAAATCGACAGTTATGAGGAGCTGCTTGATATTTTTCTAAAGAAAAAAATGAGAAGGCCTGTTAGAGGGAGTAGGATCTAGAAGGATTTTATTTTATTTCTGTTGGTCAGTGCCTGCCATCTGCCTTCCGTTTAATGTTGTAGAAGCATGCATGCGTTTCCCAGTTCTGAACAGATGATGTGCATGGTTTGTTGAGATATATGTGTATTCTGGATATGTGTGTGTGTGTGTGTACCTACAGTGCTTAAAATTACACTTGAAGTGCAGAACAGATAATGAGTCTCCATTTCTGGCTGATTTGCATATTCAGCTCTTGTACACAAAACAAAAGCCTACAATGACACTGATTTTCTTTTCTACTTTAGAATTGGCACTAACCAGCTGTCAACAAATATTTTGATTAAATACTTTTCTTTATTGGGGAACTTTGGGGCACATTCTTTGTATAAACATATTGTTTTCTTTGATTTCAAGGGACATATTTTCAGTATGATTCATGGAGGCATCACACCGGTAAACTGTCAGGCACAAAAATATATATTTCTCTGTAAACTTCCTTTTTACCATTGATTTCTCTAGGGCAAAAGTATGGCTCAGTACAGAACATTCCAACTCAAAATATTTGCTTGAAATAAGGTAGTAAATAAGTGTATAAGCCTGCTTTACAGAAACTGAAAAATTTAAAGTATAAATTCATAAATTGGACTTTTCCAAGAGATTTTTAAAGAAGATTTAGCAGTTCCCCTAATACATTTAAAATATGATTTGACTACAGAAATTTTGTTAATATTTTGACATATGTTCATCTAGTTTTTCTTCTGTGTGTAAGCATACATAAACATGTTACTTACAAAAATGATATTATATGGCACATACTATACATATATTCATGTTGCACACACATGCATATATTCATGTGGATGTTGTTCCATGTCAGTACACGTATACCTGCTTTATCTTTTTTAACAGTAGCACAATATTCTAATGTACTGTTGTTTACCTAACTAGTTTCCTATTGAGGCACTTTTAGGATGTTTCCAGTTTTGCTATAGAACAGTGTAGTCTGCACACTTTTCTGATTATCTCTTTACATAAGCAGATGTGATCTGCTTAAAGTGTGAAACATAGTGATAAAAGCCATGCAAAATCTTTGTGCCAGCTTACTTCCAGCAGCAGTATAGGATAGAACCTACTTCCCCACATCCGTATCAACAATGGGCATTACCATTTTTAATCTTTTGTCAAACTGACAGGCAAACTATGATCTCTCATTTGTTTTATTGTGCAGATTTTTTATTATTTGTAAAGGTATGTATCTGCTTGTTGATAAGCATCCACATTTTCGTAGAAAAGATGAAGTTTGAGTTGGCCTGAAAGGAATTGTTGAATTTTGATTGGGTAGTTTTAGAGGGGTTTTTCCATGAGGTCATCTGGGAAAGTGGTTCTCAGTCAGGGGTGATTTTGCCCCCCCCCTGCCCCCCAAGACATTTGGCCATCTCTGGAGACATTTTTGGCAATCACAGTTGAGGGGCGGGGTGCTACTGGCATCTAGGGAGTAGAAGCCAAGGATGCTGCTAAACATCTTACAATGTACAGGACAGCCTCCTACAACAAAGAATTATCCGGACCAAATGTCAATAAAGCCAAGGTTGAGAAACCCTGATTTAGGAGCAGGTTACAGTAATCTCATAGGTGAAGGGGGCTTGAATTTGGATGTCTTTGCTTAAAATAGAGAAAAGAATAGCTGAGAAAGACATTTAAAAGGAAAAACCAGCCAAGCTTGGTGACTGACTGACTGACTGACTATGGAGGGAAAAAGAAATTGAGTCAAAAAGAGCTTCAAAGTTTAGATGTAGGTGGCTGGGAAATGGGATGGCATTAGTGGACGGAAGTTGCAAGGGAGCCAGTTTGAACTAGTTGTAGAATTATTACCTAGAAATACGTAGTGACACTCCTTGCTGTTTCATCTGCTTTGCTCGTATACAGTAAAGTTTTAATTTTACACTTGGTGCGAGGATTGTGTTGGATTCTGGATTACAAAATCTCTAACTGGTACCAAACATTTATTTGGTCTCAGTTTCCTCTTTCTGAAATGTTTCTTTCTTCATCTCTACTACTGAAATCATGTTTATTTATTTATAAAGGTAAAATGCCATTTTCTCTGGGAAATCTTCCTTGATCTCCCCAAATGAAATGAAAGTGTTGTTGTTTTTTTTGTTTGCTTGTTTGTCTGTTTTTTCATTTAGTCAACAAATACTATCAAAAATGCCTGTTACAGGACAGGCACTGTGCTAGGTACTAGAGCTATGGTGGCGAGCTTTAAACACATATCCCCTGCCTTGTGGAGTGTACAGCTTAGTAGGAGAGTCAGATATTGAACAAAATAATCACATGTAAAGGAAGAATTTTAAGCTATGGTAAATGCAGAGAAAGAAAAACACAAGTGAGCATTAGTGGTATTACAGAAGAGTAGAGTTTCAGCTGGGCGATTTTTAGGGAAGTGATATTTAAGTGGAGACCTAAGTGGTGATTAGGAGTTAAGTAGGCAAAGACAAAAAGCATTTGGAGCAGACAGGAAAGCCTGAAAGGAGCAAAGAACTTGGCTTGTTCAAGAAAATGAAAAGAATTAGTGTGGTGGGAGAGTGGTGGTGAGAGAGAGAGGGGAGATAGAAATGACCAGGTTGTTCAGGACTGGCAGAGTCACGTTGAAGATCGTGTAGTCTATCCAAAGCGCAGTCCCTGAGAAGGGTTTTATGCTGGGATGTGACATGATCTGACTTAAGTTTAAAGACCTGTCTCCTTTGTGGGGGATAGTGGGTGGGAGTAGAAGCAGGGAGACCAGTTGGGAGGCCTTGCTCTATAGTTCAGGAGGAGTATGGTGGTTGCTTGTGTAAGGATGGTAGCAGGGCAGCTGGACATAAGGAGAATCTCCTGTAATGGGCTATGGTAGCAGGGGAGATGGATTTGAGGTGTGTTCTTCAGCTTGTGAGACTTCCAGGAATGTTGTCATGTGTAGGCTCGGAGCAGAAAACGGAGGTCTGGGCTGGATTAGAGGTTGGCGTTTGAAGCCAGGGGAGTTGATTAGGTTCGAGAGAGAGAGAATGTAGTGGATCACAGAAGGAGAAGGAAAGAGAGCCTAGAACTGAGACTGAGGCGCTCGGAATCTGATCAGGTAGAAGAGGAGACGCCCGCAGAGGAAGTGGGGAAAGAGCAGCCGGCAAGAGGAGGACACGCAGGGCAGTGTGGTTGCTGAGAGATCCGGTAGATGAGGAATGAGAAGTACCCGTTGGCCTTGCATTGGCAACAGCAGTTTCACTGACATGGTGGGGGTGGAAACCATATTACAGTTGGTTAATACATTAAATGTGTGATTTATAATAAAATTAAAAATGCATATACCCTTTGAGGCAGCAATCTCCCCTTTTTTAACTTCTGATGAAGTTTATTCTGAGGAAATACGTATAAAAGAATGCTTATTGCAGCACTGTTAATAGAATCAAAAACTGTAAAAGTACCCAGTGCCCATCAATGCGGGAATTCATTAAAATTAAAAAGAATGAATTGTATCCATATGAACTGACCAAGAAGGATTTCCATGAATATTGTTATATGAAAAACACATGATGTAGATAGTGTGTTAATTATGATGTTACTTTTGTAAAAAAAAAAACCTACCTTAAATATGTATATAAATGTTTGTATGGATTTATATAAGCATAGAAAATGGTGTGGAAGAACACACAATAAACTTTAATATTGATTACCTCAGGAAAATGAAGATGGGTAAGGAAAGTAGAAAGATAGTATTTGATTTTTACTTATATTTTGTTTACTTGTTATAACATCATTTTTTAAATTAAAAGGGGAATTGAACTTTAAAGAAGCTTGGGGAGGTGAGGAAATGGAGAAAGAATTGATAACTCTTTTGAGAAACTTTGCTGTGAAGGTGCTTTTTGGGGATGAGAGGTACTAAACCACGTTTAAATGCTCCAGGAGAGAGAGATTGAAGAGGGGCCCTGCAGGAAAGAGAGCCAGCGGAATGAGTTCTAGACTGCGGGTGCCAGCGTGATGGCCCCGCGTCCTTTGGGATGCTTGGAACAACAGCCCGGCTGCCAGGGCCAGGGCGGCGGCTCGAGTTGGGTGGAAGGGTGGGCACCGTCGTTGCCGACCAGGGAGAGGAAGCTGCCCAGGGAAGCTCTGCGCGTGACTTTGGGAGGCAGGATCTGCCAGTAGTGATTCCAGTGGCATGGGTGTTTTCTCTGGTGAAATTCAGTTGCTCAGGTTAATGTTCAGAGAAGTAAGTGGTTGAGGGCTCTGGTGGGATTTAGTCCAGTGCAATAGAAGGTGTGGGAGGGGCAAGAAAGTGGAGAGTATTTGCTAAGACCCAAAAGAAAAGTCTAGAGATAATTGCTGCTGGGATGATGATAATTGTTCACATCCAGGTACTGTTTTCTATTTTCTGTTTTTGCTTTATGTTGAGATCACTGTCTTGACCACCACTGCCAGTTTTAAATGAATGTAAACAGCAGCTCTTTGACCTATTAACTATGAACAAGATGTAGCAATTTTCTGGCTTTCTTATAGCTGTTAAAAACAGATCACAGGGCTTATCTTTAAATAACATAAAGATAACATATCTTTTAACTTGCATAAACCTATGTGTGCACCCAGAATCTGGAAAGAAAGCAAACTAAGAAAAATTAGTAGGTTTAATTGAAACAGAATATGGCCCAGATGGGGCTGTTTCCATTGCCCTCGTTGTACTTAGAGGATGGTGCGTTGTTCTCAAACTTTTTAATTGCTTGGTCAATTGAGAGATTACTTTGAACATTGTCAGTGAATAGTACTCATTATTTGACTGTTACCCCATTGGTTTTATCAGTTTGCTATTTTGTTGTCATCTTAGAGAAGACACGACCAATAGATATGAGATCTTTGGAACAGATCTTTGTAATATGTTTTATTGCTGTCATAATGCATTTTAAAATATGCCCTATAGAATCTGGGTCTGAAAAACACTGACTCACATATTGATCTTTGGAGGTTTTGGGTTTGTGCGCGTTTTTAAAATATAAATTGTTATCTTATTTTTAAAATGGCATTATCTGTGGAGTGTTGGTAGTAAGGACGGATGCCTTCTGAATACTAGGTGCTTTTACATAAATCTTTTTCCAGTTCTTACAGCTCTTGGAGATTTGCTTGATTGTTCTCATTTTATAGAACCTCAGAAAGGTAAAGTACTTTCCCCAAGACCTCAAAACCAGAAAGGTCTAGGGTCTAACCGGGATGTGGCTCAGAGACAGTTACAGCGTGCAGTGTCGCTGAGAAAGAATCCTTTCACATAGTTAAATAACTGCTTTCCTTTTATTTGTAAGGCTTAGCAGATATGTGCTTAGGTCTGGGGCCTTACTGTTTTGGGGGAGCTTTTTTACAATACTGGCTTTATCAAGGGATTCTGACAAAGTTCTCAAATGATACCCCAACACCTTGTTTCTATAGACAGGTAGAGCCTCATCAGAGACTTTCAGAGGTTTACATACTGTCGTAATGTGTGGAAGAGGGGAGGCAGTTATTGTTTATTAGCTAGGATATGGATTATAGCATAGGTAATGCCCAAAATTTCCCAGGAACTTTAAGTATTTCATTTGGTCTTTCCTGGAAGCCACGCATTATTGTCCAAATATTGTATTTCACAAATGAGGAACGTGAGACTTAGCATAATGAACTTCCAATCACACAGTGAAACACAGCATCTGGGATGGAAACCCAGGTCTGTCTGACTCTAAAGGTCTTTTTAATACAAAGTGCTGTCTTTTCCATCTCTGTTTATCATCTTGTGGCATTATCTTTGTTTTTCTGGGAGGCTTCAAAGATAAAAATAAATTTTATTCTGGACTTCAGGATTCTGAAGTAATAGTTTCTACTGCAGGGTACACACACACACACACACACACACACACACCCCTACACCTTATAGGACAAGGATAATATCCATATGCTACATATTTTTTAATCTTCTAAAAGCATTTAGTACCCTCAGTAGATCCAGATTCTGGCAGCTGTCAGATGTACGTTTGGGTACTTAAATAAGTCAAGATTTTAATTTTGCTGCTATGGTTAGTGAATGGTGCCAAATTAAAATGATTTCCATTATTAAAGAGTGAGATGCATACTAGGTATTATTTTATTCAATCTACTTATACTATGATGATAGGAAATGCAGACAGGCAATATTAAATGTAGAATGTTAGGTTGTGCTTCTCAGATGTGCTTCTAGTCCCCTGAGAAACTTTTCTAGTTCCTGAAGACAGAAGCATTTCTATGATGACTGTGGCCTTTCATTTATGGGCACCCTTGTTATCTGAGTATGCATTATCTCATGACTAGGAGTCAAAGAGGTGGTGTAGGGAAACAGAAGTCGTTATAATGTAAAAATGTTCACTGATGAACTGTCCACATGTATAGTTGGTTCCCACTCAAACATTCCTCCCTTACGAATACCATCCCTGCCCGTCCCGTTAGTTACAGTGTCTCACTGATTGTTAGGAAGATGTAAAATCACTACTCGATTGCAAAGTCAATGGCAGATTTTGCAAAAATATAGGAAATAAAATTTTAATTGAATCAAGAAAAGTGATGTTGAAGAACTGCCAGACTTGCAGGCAAAGCCATTGGCAAGTGAAATTCTGGCATCATTAGACCCGCGAGTGCAGAGGAGCAAATCCATAGTGGGCATTTCAAGAGAAGGTGCTGATAGTAAAAATTAGGGGAACTTGGTGGTGTCCAAGTATTTTTGGAAGAATCTCCGTCACTATAATTGTGCTCAAAAAGCTAGTTAGGAAATGTTAGAAAACCTATACTAAAAGGTATCTAACAATTGTTTACTATTGCTATTACTATTACTTTCGTTAGCACATAGTTGCATTTATTATTTAAATTTTGTTAAATAGTAGATAAAATATATTTGATTTCTCAATTTTTTAATTTAATGAAACATCCCCCCCCCCCCATGCACTATGAAATTTTGGTCCCTATTTTAAGTGAATTGACATTTAATATCTTTTTCAGATAACTGTTATCCTGGAATAATGAGAATCTCCTGTGATGGGTTTATGTGTGTCTTTATGTATTTGCATGTTGTTCCTCTCCAGTTATGTCAGTAATGAGCAGCAGCAGCAAACACTGGCATGGCCAATTAGAGATAGTGTGCCTTGTCCTAAGTGAAGTTGTCTTTTTAACCAGTGAGGCAAAGATACAGAACCTCGGTGAGCCATAGTCTCTTCTAGAACAGCTAACCAGCAGATTAGACGTCTATCTTGGAGAAGGGACTTCAGGTCACTCATTAAATCAAAAGGCATTACATAAAGAAAGATATCCATTTTGGGGGTGTTTGAGGGGAGTGCAGTAGTATTGTTTTTGAAGTCTTTGTTTCTCTTCAATAGCATTGCCTGTAGCTTTAATGTTACTTAGACTCCTAGATGAATATATTTTGGAGCTTCCCTAATCCATTTGAAAAGAAAAATGTGTTTGTAACTTTACCAGCCTTAATTTGGCCCACTGGTGGACTTGGCAGGCTCAGCTGCAGCAGCAAGAGTGGAGTCTAATGTACTCTGCTGGCTGCTCTCACTACAGCTACCGTCTGGATGCCCATTATTTCTGCAGATGATGTTCCTTTTCAGATTGTTTTTTAAAGTTCTGGAGTCTCTGGAATACCCCATAGTAGTGTCAGTTTCAAAGAATTCAGTATTTCCTGGGTTTTAAAATATGTTTAAAGAACATATATTAGTTGAAAATGTAGTGCATAGTTGATTTTTTTCTAACTTCCAACAACACACAAGCCCTGTTCAAAGCAAAAGCAGAAGTTTGTGTGTTTTTTTTTTGAGACCTGCAAAGTAATATATACCTTAAAGCCATTCTCCAAATGGAGCTCATTCATTACGACCTCAATTTACATTCATGCTTCCCTTGAACTTAGGCCAGAATATTTATCTGTGCAATTTAAGTAACAACACGTTAGTTAAGTGCTTGATTTAAAGTAGCTGGCATTTCAGTTTATCTTTCTTTCATTGGAAAAGTTTTCCCTTTGAGAGGGGTTGAATTAGTCATTGTGTAGTTTAGGTAAGTCCCTTGACCTGGGGACAAAACATTGCAGGAACTGGAGTTGTCTGCATTACCTGTGTAAGGGACATGTCATGAATCTCTTAATAGTTGTGAGATTGCCTTTCACTGAAAGGTATGATGTGTGGCTGGGTCCTTCTCCTCCATTTTACGGCCAGCCATGCAGCTCATACATCACGCTAACTATAAATCTTAATTTATATTTGCCTAAGGATTTTACTCTCAGATTCACCTTCTTAGAGCTGAAAAGTTTCAGTGCCATATGGTTTATTTTTATTAGTATGATTAAGAATGTATTTTCATTAAACTATACCATCTGTTTGTTATAAGAAGAAAACAGGTAAATACTGTAATTCTCCTTTATCCACAGGGGATACATTCCAAAACCTCCAGTGGATGCCTGAAACCATGGATAGTACCAAACCCTATGTATACTATGTTTTTTCCTATACATGTATATCCCATGATAAAGTTTAATTTATAAGTTAGGCTCAATAAGAGATTAACAACAATCACTAATAAAATAGAACAGTCATAACAGTATACTGTGATAAAAGTTATGTTAATGAGATCTTCCTCTTTTAGAATATCTTAATGTCCTGCACTCATCCTTCCTCTTGTGATGATGTGAGGTAACACAGTGCCTACGTGATGAGATGCAAGGAGGTGAATGACGAAGGCATTGAAGGCTACAATTGACCTTCTGACATATGTCAGAGTAGGGTCATCTGCTTCAGGTGGTCCTGCATCATCCAGCCATGATGATGTTGATAGTTGGATGTCAGCAGCAGATGATCTCGATGGTTGGGGATGCTTAATAGTGTCTCCCCCCTCCCCCCCCCCCCGAAGTCTTTTGGAAGAACGTTGTAATTGGACATTGATGTCTCTTTCTTTTTAACTCATCAAAGTGCTGCTGCTTGTAATCCTTCAGTGATGATCATATGGGTGACTTTAATGCTGCGTCTCATCCAAAGATCGTATTCTATAAATTTTGTGAAATAAGAGTTACTTGAATGCAAGCATGGCGGCAGTCATTCTGATAACCCAGATGGGTATTACTAATGGCAAGTATTGTATATATATGGATATGCTGGACAAAGGGATGATTCTTGTCCTGCTGGGGGGAAGAGGGGAGGTCAGTGTAAGATTTTATCACAGTTTTCAGAATGGCACACAATTTAAAACTTATGAATTGTTTATTTCTGGAATTTTCCATTTAATTTTTTGGTTTGAGGTTATTTTTTAATAATTGGAAGGAATTTTAATAAAGAGGCTATTTACAAAAATGTAGGAAGGGTTTAAGGAATCCAATAAGACAGAAATCTGGCCCCAGCCACAGGGAGACCCCTAACCACCCCAAGGACTGAAGTCTTCAAGGGGAGTGCAGCTATATAGAAAAGGCTGTGTGATAGGAGATGTGGCCTCCGGACCCACCTCCCTCTCCTCTCCCCTTGCCCTCCAGTTTCCTGCTAGTGCCTCCTATTGACCAAACAGAAGCCAGAGAGCAAGGGAGCCCATTGATTCAGGGCCATTTAATATTTTTGGACCACAGTTGACCACAGGTAACTGAAACTGGAAGCGAAATTACAGATAACGTGGGGACTACTGTACATTGATATATTTGGTTTTTAAACCTCCATCCAATTAGCAAATAAGTATAAATCTCTAAGATTGGATTATTTAGAAAATACTTTAGAAAAATTTTAAAAGTATGTGTTGAAGCAATAGCTCCTTCAGGTCAGATTTTAGCCATCTTTTTGGCCAAAGTGTACCTTGCATTATGCCACACGTAGAGTAAAATTTCAGAAAATGTGTTGAAGTTATCTAACTGTGGTTTTATATGATAAAACTACAGAAATATATTATCAGGTTGGAATTGCATTTAGCAGACTGAATAATTGATGGTTTCTCATTCCTGGTCCAGTTCCTGGCCCAGAGTTGGCATTCAATGACTGTTTCTTCACTTAGCTAATTAATTAATTAATTGATTGATTCTTACAAGAATTTAGACTGATGACTGAGTGAGGTTTAGAACAGTCATGTAACCGTCATTAAAATAATGTATTTTAATAATCCTTCAAGAACAGAACTTGGAAAAAAATTCTTGGTAGTAAGTTTACAGTATTTAAAAGGATATGATATAATTTCAAAAGCATAATTTATTTTTTCTTATATTTACTATTTAAACCTTTGTCGAGTTTTGCTTTATTTGTAATCTTTTCTATTTAGATATCTATTTTTTTAATGAGCCTTCAAGAGTCCAATTTATATATGTGTAACCCAGGGGTCACCTGGAGTTTTCCAGCCCATGCAGTCTAGGTAAGAGTGCTTCAAAGCCCCAATTCCATGGTCTTGTGAAGTCTCACTTCTCCAAAGGTAACTAAGAAATCCCAGGTCTGACTTCTTTACAGCTGCCCTCACTCTGGTCTTCTTCATTCTCTGTGCTGAATTTGTGCTGCATCACGTCCCAGATGTGAAACTCAACACAGCTTCTAGTTCCTCCAGAAGAGTCCTCTCCAACAGAAGCATTAGTGACAGATGTAGACTTTTCTGAGACTTTCACTGAGAGAGGGAAGGAAAGGTTTAACATTTGTTCCATTATTAATACCTTTAAAAATCGGTATTAGACATTTTTTATTCAGTGAAATATATTTAATGAGTCCAGCATTGTTCTGGGCCCTGGGTAGTCAAGGATGAGCAAAAAGTAGACAAGTCCCCATTTTCATAGAGCTTATAGATCAGTAGGGGAGCCAGGTAATCAAGCAGGCACACAGATTGATGTAAAATTCTAACTGTGATAAGTGCTGTGAAAAAGAGGTACACGGTACTTGAGAACATTTAATGGAGAGTTTTGACCTTACCAGGGATGGGGGTGGATGAAGCTTAAAAGGAATTATCTGGCCAAGGAGGGTATGGGGGTGGAGGAGTAAGAGGCAAGAGGCAAAAGCAAGTTTCTAGAATGTCTTCCTGCTAGTGCTTGTACACTTCCTTGTACAAGGAATTTTTTCCTTATACACTTCCACCTCTCAGTGCCCAATCCTGTTGGCTCTCTTCTGCAGGATTTCCCCTGAGAGCTTACAAGTTCTTCTTCCTCTGTTAGGCAGAGCACTTCTTCTAATCTCCAGGTCCTACCTAAAAATTAACTTATAGCAAACATACCATGTTCCTGCCAAGATTTCACCCCCCAGATTAAGAAAATGATTCAGAACCACACATTGGCAACATCATTGATTCATTTTTTATTCATTCATTCAGCAAGTATTTATTGGGTGCTTGTTCTCTGTATTTTACCTCCTAGGAGCTGGGGATATAATCCTCAACAACTTTACAGTCCAGTTGGGGGAGCACTCAGTTGAAACTCCTTACAAGTTGGGCCTATGAAAAGCAAAAATTTCTTTTGTGACATATGAAGTAGTTACATATGTATATTATTGGTGCATCAGAATGAAACACACCAAAAAATGTGACTCTTAACCTAAAATAAAATTTAAAAATTCAAAAGTTGCCTATTTTCCATTCTATTAAATCACCAAATTAAGTACTATTAAATCTTTTAAAAATGTATGTATACATATAATTATCTTAAAGCAGACTTGCCTATTGTTGCTGTTGTTATTGTTGTTTCATCATTTCTGCCCAGTTGGATTCTAAAGGCAATAACATCAGGTATGTGGGTGATTTTGTCATAATTGGAAGTTTTTTACATTCCTGTTTTCTCTGGTCTATATATTAGTAAATTATTTTGTTTGATATTATATGTTTTTAAAAACAAGCAGGCTGTGTTAAAAATCATTAACTTTCTGTAATCAAAAGACATACTTCTTGATAAGATGAATGAGCTTTTCCAGAGGGATCATTAGGTCTGACTCCTGAGGAGAGGTAAGCCTCTTTAGCAGAAAAATTGACCCTAACAAGACTAAACTAGTAAACAATATATTTTGTTGAATGTTTTTCATGTGCCCAGTATTAAGGACAGTCTAGAAATCTACTGGACCCAGAATTCCCCTTCCTAAGCGCTTAGTAATGAGTCTTAGATCTTTTAAGTTCTGTCATTCAGCTAGATTACTAATGGGTAGTCTTGTCATTATCTCTGATTTGTTAAGGGTGGAAGGATTATTATCTCTTGGTTCCTGTGCTACACAATATCTTCCATTGTCTAGAATCTTTTAAAAAAACCTTTTTGCCCTTGATCTTCTAGAGAGGCCATGTGTCCCACCGCTCAGCTAATATTAGGGACTGAAGTATAAGGTCTATCCATCATTTTCTTCTCTAACACCCAGAATGTCAGCCTGAAGATGCTAGCTTTCCAGTAAAGTTGCAGAGGTGCCTGCTCCTTCCAAATCTGTCAATACTGGGTGAAAATTACAGTCCCCTCACCACTATCTTGGAATTAATTTGACTTTCAATTGACAGACCATCGTGTGGTGATCCTGTTGGTTTTTTGCCTCTTCATTTTCATCACACTTTGTGTCTGGTGGCTTTTTGTAACATAGTAACAATATGCTAATCTAGCGATCAGAGCCTAGGACCTCACCTCCGCTATATCTCCTAGCGAGTGAGGTTGGGGGATGTAAGTAATCATGCTGTCACAGTCTTCTGTCTTTCATTTCCTTTATCTTTGGGATTGGGCCACCCTTGCCCTCCCATCCCCCTCTTGAGGGTTTCCCACCCCCATGAGGTATTCTGCCATCATTTCCTCCCTTTGGACCCCTTTTCTTCTTCTTCCCTCCATATAGTCAGTGTAGTAAATTGAACGAGAACACCTCATGTAGCCCAGGCATTCATCTTACGATCATCTCATTCATTCCCTCTTGTTTTCTCAGTACATGAGTTGAAAGTGTGCTAAACACAGACTACTTCAGGTTTCTGTACTTGTGGTTTATTTGAAAATGAAAAAATCCCAAGATATAGAATTGGATTTAAAGAAAGATACAGGCCCTTGATTGCATCTTGATCCTAAGCCAAGTGCTCTTAGCCCAGCATTACGGGATTCCTGCTTTGTGTTATTTGGATGCTAAATTAACTGATGATAGTGATACTTTGATTTTCATTCAGCTCTTGATTTCTTTTTTTTAAAATGTAAACATATAGAGAGAGACTGGTAAATGGAAGAGCAGGAATTCCTGTCTTCAGCCATAACACTATCAAAACTAATAATTTCTATATTTTGGATGTTTCTAAATCTGTTTTCCTCCTTCCTACTCCCTACCCTGAATCCTGAGTTCAGCATCTCTAGCCTGGGTCTTGCTGTTCTCTCTGTCCTTCACTAGTACATTCTCCACATGCTATCAGGGTCATCTTCCTGAAATGCAAATGATTGTGTTATTACCCTGCATAAAACCTTTTAGTGGTTCCTTCTTGTCTATACCAGGAAACCCAATATCCTTAGCACAAAGACAGTGTAGTGTAACAGTTAAGAATGCAATTCTAGAATCATTTTGCCTGACTCTATATCTGCCTTTCATTGACTAGCTGAGTGACTTTGGCCAACTCACTTAAATCTCTCTCTCCTCCATTTGCACCCCCGTAAAATGGGGATAACAACAGTGGCTTCTCTGTAGGAGAAGGATTGCTGTGATGGTTAAATTGTTCAAAAACAGTAAAGGAATTAAAACAATGCCTGGCATGTAGTAAATGCTTAGTAAGTGTTAGACCTCTGCCTACTTTTGTAGTATCACTTCTGCTGAAACCTTAAGCCAACCAAACCAAACTGCTTATAGATTCCAAATGCATATAATACTAATTTATTATTCTGTGTGTTTAAACATGATAGATCCTTTGTCCTGAATGAACTTCACTACACCTGATGCCTGAGCATTACCTCCCCTATGAAAACTTCCCAGGCTAGTCTGAACAACCTGAGTACGGCAGGCGTTAAAGATTCAGCAAAATATAGATTGCTCAAGATGCCTGTTTTAAAGGAGATTATGTTCTAATGGGCAAACACAGACAATAAACAAAAGAGATAAGTAAAGCAGGGAAGAGGGACTAGGATATTCATGGGGTGGTGTTTGCAACTTCAGATAGGCAAGACCTCACTGTAAAGATGACATCTGAATAATGACCTTCAGAAGATTAGGGAACAAGCCAGTGTGGCCAAAGAGCGTTCCAGGCTGAAGGATTAGCAGCTGGGTCTGATGTGGGAACTTGCCTGGTGTGCTCTACACATGGTACGGAGGTCTCTGGAGCAGAAGGAGTATAAGACAGTGTCAGAGAGGAAATGGGGTCAGATTGGTTGAGTGAGGCTCAACCAATGGGGCTTGGTTGAGTGAGATGGGAAGTCATTGGAGGGTGGTGAGCAGAGGAATCATGTGATCTGAACAGTCTAACTCCTGGGTGGAGGATGGGCTGGAGAGGCACAAGGATAGCAAGAATAATTTAGGCAAAAAATGGTAGTGGCTTAGAAGCAGTGAAGGTAGGGGAAAATGCTTTAGATTCTGTTATATTTTGAAGGTAGAGCTAGTGGCATTGGCTGATAGATTTGATATGGGGTAAGAAAGGAATCAAGAATGACACCATGGTTTTTGGCCTGAACAAGTGAAAGGCTGGAACTGTAATTCTCTGAGATGAGGAGGACAGTAGAGTAGGTTTTAGGGTAGCTCAGTTTGAACATTTTAGATTTGAGATGCCTTTTAGATGTCCAGCTGGAGATGTTGAAGATGCAGTTGAACATATATCTAAAGTCCAAGGAAGAAGTCTGGGCTGCATATATAAATCTAGGAGTTAAATCTGTGAGACTGGATGAGATCACCAGTGTTAAGAGGTTGAGGACAGCCCGGGCTGGGTAAGTCAGTTGGTTAGGGTGTCGTCCTGATACACCAAGGTTACAGGTTTGATCCCCTATCAGGGCACATACAAGAATCAGCCAATGAATGCATCAATAAGTGGAACAACAAATCAATGTTTCTGTTTTTCTCTCCCCCACACCTCTCTAAAATCAATAAATTAAAAAGAAAAAAAAAAGATGTTGAGGACAGAAGACAGATCCAGCACACAAGACCCAGAGGAGCTGATGGTGAGGTGGGAACGAAGCCAGGCAAGGATGGTGTCTTGGAAGCCAAGGAATGGAGTGGCCAGTTGTGTTGTGCTGCCGAGAGGTCATGGTAGATGAGGACTGATGATCGATGATTGAATCCTGAATGCCCTCATAAAGTAGTTTTAGATGAGGTGATGAAAGCTTAAGTGGAGTAGATCAGAAGAGAAGAGAAGACCATATATAGACAACATTTTTGAGAAGCCTAACTGTGAAAGAAAGAAATAGGGCAGTAGTTCTCTACTTTCTGGAGGCTTAGCTACACAGTCACTTCTGGTATTAGCTGTCTGGGAAAAGTTAACTTTTGCAGAAACCTAGTTATTACCATTAAGCTTCCCCCCCCCCCCTTCTGACAGCTGTCATTTTGGGTTGCTTTCCTCATTGACAGTGCCTAAGTTAGGACCTGCTGAAATCTTGCTTTTTTTCTGATCTTCAAATAGGATGCAAAAGTGCTGAAAAATACTGAGCCAGTCATTGTTTGGCGCAAAGATATTGTCCTCCAAAGCAGGTTAACAGGAGTGTCAGTTTGGAGACACATTTCATAAGACTTGGGGCAAAGCCATGTGCACAAAGAAGAATAGCTAATATTTATCGAGTGCTTCCCCTGTGCCCGCAGTCTGGGTGTTCCTACATCATTATCCATTTAACCACGATAGCTTCTTAGGTTGATAGAGCTTCATAAAGAAAGTCTTACAGGTAAATAGCTAGGATTTGTGACAACTCTTAGCATTGTGTTTTATCTTACCAACTTTGGTAGCTCATTGAAATGCCCAGAGATGTTTTATGAATAACTGAAGTGCCAGGCACATTTATGGAACTGGGCACAGAGGCATTTAAAGGAGTTACATTGTGGATTACTTTAAAAAAAAATAAAAAATGAACTTTTGGTTAAGAAGATAACTCTTTTCAAACTTTTTTTTAACTGAGAGGCTCGATTTTTGGAAAAACACCTCAATCCAATGAAAATTATTCAAAACATCCTAAATAGGTAGAATTTACAGGTCCCTTTTAACCACAGGTTCTGTTGTCCCTTTCTGCAGTTATTGATTTTTGCTGGTGCCTTTCCTATAACACTGGTCTGGCCATGTCCACTTTCTTATGGATTTATTGCCCATCTTTTTACCCTGCTCTCTTTAGAGAAATACTATGTCAAACTTTTACCTCTTTCATCAGCTTGTAATAATTTAAAGGTAGATCGTGCTCCTGGACTAAGCATGTTAACAGTGACCCTTAACAGTATTTGAATTATAGTGTGGTTTTCAGCTAAACATCTTACTATACTGTGCTGTTTTTTTTCTCTCCAATCAATGGACCTCACTTCTTTACTCATTTACATATCTCTAGGGAATGATAAATGCCTGAATTGGGCAAAGAAGAAATTTTGCTTTGAAAGTGCTCCCCCCCCTTTTTTTTGTGCCATCTAGAAATGAACTGTTTAAAAATTTTGAACTTTGTAGGCAGATTTTCATTTAAAAAGACTAAAAAATATGTTGGCAAAACCTGAAAAGAAAGCTCTAAAGAAAGGACTGTAGCCTGACAAGAGAATAGGAAGAAATGATTACTGATGATTTCAATTTCCAGTAAATTACAAAGCATACGTAACAGGCTTAGAAAAGAGATGATTCCTGTGGCATACTTCATGCTGCCTTCACAGATAAATGTGTAAATGAAAGGGAAATGACTTGTTTCAGCCTGGCAAATCTGTACCATTTTGGTGGAGTGAGAATGAGTGAAATAGAAATAATTCTATTACTCCTTACTGAAAATAAAACATAAATGTTTTTGATGTGTTTCTAGAGAATAGTGTACTTGTAGATTTACCCCAAAGAAGCTTAATTCTGAATCAGAGGTAACTACGTAAGAGTCAAAATAAGAGTATAATGTTTTATATAGTTTACATTATAAAATTTGTGGCTAGGAGTGATTTTATTAAAACTTCATAGAACTTAAAAAATTTTTTGCAATGGGAAAGAAACTTCATTCATATAACAAAAATTTCTTGAAAGCCTACAGTGTGCCATGTTATATTATTAACAAAACAGACAAAGCCCCTGCCAACAAGGAGCTTATAGACTATAGGAGAAGATAGATAACAAACAATCACATAGATAATTGTATCATTTCACTTAAATGACATCATAAGGGCAGTGAAGGAAAAGACATCTTCCCTGAGGAAATGGTGTTCAAGCTGAGACCTGAGGAATGACAAGGAGGTAACCAGTTAAATTGTAGCCCCCCTCCCTATACACACAAACACACTCACTGACACACATTCACCACACTCCCTGTTTCCCTTTCACTCTCTTTTTCTTTAGTCTTCATCACCTGCTCATATAGTACATAATTTACTTATTTTATTTAATGTCTTTCTCTCCCTACTAGGTTATAAACTCCTTGAGGACAGGGTTTTTTGGCACCTTGAACAATTGTAATGTATATTTGTTGAATGACTGATTGTGTTATATGGCATCCCAAACTGCGAAAGAGGCTAGCCTCTAGAGGAGTAGACATGAGAAAGGGGTTGGGAGTGAGTTTTGACTGAGCCTATTTAAAGTTGCAGGAACTGTTATGGTGTACATTATTTATTTGACACATTTACGAAGTGCTAAGCAGTGGGGTTACAATGGCATAAGACATTCATGGTTCCTGCTGTAGTAGAGTTTACATCCTGGAAGGGTGATATATATATAGGTAAATAAGCAAGATAATGTCAAATAGTAGTGACTTCCATGAAGAAAATAAGACAAGGTGGTAGAAAATAAGACAAGGTTTTGGGGGACAGGGTACTTTATGTTCTATGGGCAGGGAAAACTTTTCTAGAAGGTGACATTTGAGCTGAAACCTGGATGACAAGGAAGAACTGGCCATGTGGACATCTATGAGAAAAGCCTTCTAAACTTGGGGACAATGAAGAGAAAGAAGGATAGTAGAAGAAGCGTGGAGTGAGGGGAGTGGCAGGAGATGGAGTTGGACAGGTTAGATCATGTAGGGCCTTTTAGGCTATGGTAAGAGTTCAGATTTTTATTTTAATTCAGTGGTAAGCCATTAGAAAGTTTGACCACAGAAGTGATAAGGCATATTGTGAGTGCAATGAGACCAAGTGCTTAGTGTTGAGGCTTTTTAGGTTTGAGATGCTTGTGAGTCATCCAAATAGAGATTTCCAGAGAGCACTGGCTGTAAAGGACTAGTGCATAGAAAACGGGTCTTGATTGGAGATACAAATTGGGAGTTGCTGACATATAGCTGAGTTGATACTATGGAGTAGATGAGCTCAACTAGGGTGAAGGGTTGAGTGAGTAGAGGGGAGGGTATGTGTCCAACGAGAGAATCATAACTGAAGTATCTTAATAGCCATCTCTGCTCTCCCTTTCTATACACCTCTCTATATAAATTTGTGTATTAAACATGTAGTTAAATTTATGTTTTCTATTTCAGAAAATACTGTCCTTTTTAGTGAGTGTGACAATGATCCTAGTAACCTTAGGAATTCTAACTTCTAAGGAGTCACTCATATACAACTAGAAGAAATGACTGTTAGTAAACATGCTAGAAACAGGAAGAAAGGAGGGCTTTGAAATTCTGAATAGAGATTTCAGGGTGCAGGTCAGTCCCAGAATGAACATTTTATAGTTACCTTTATGTTCATGTTCTACTTATAGAATTCCCTCCTGTTTAAATTTTTCCCTCCTTCCTGCCCTTTCCCTATCTTCCTCAAGCATTTGAGCACCTACTATGTGCAAGGCATTGTATAAGCATAGGAAACATAAGAGTAAAAAAAAACCAAACCCATGAAACTTATTGTTTATTTTTAGTAATAATATCCGTTCAAACATTTCTATTATTCTGACATCCATTTTGTGATTTTTAGTGCTTTTTATATGGGAGGGGTTAGTGTGGGAGGCCTAAAACGAAAATCAGAATAAATATGAATAATATGCATTTCACTTTAGGAGTCTTTCACCTGAGACTACCAGAAACATTACCATTAAGCTTCTATTTACCATTTCACCTTTGTTCAACAATAAGACAGCTATTGTGTTTTCTTGCCTTTCTGTCCTTTGGATCAAGCTGTGAATGTATGTGAAAGAAAAGGACCCTGCTCAGTACAGACACGTGAGGGCGGTGCTGTGTGCAGAGTATTCCACTGTAGCATTTGGCCTCATAGAGCACAGCGGGACATACATCACAGCTTGGCTTTGCTCTGGAGTTAAATTCAGAGTAGTTATTTTATTTTTCTTAGATTTATACTTAAACCTTTATGTATCTTAATGCTGACTTCCGGTGAGGCACTGCCGAAGCTGTCCCGCTAGTTGGCCCAAGCCTTTGGTGTCCAGAGATAGTAGTATTTTCTTGAGATAGACGTTTTATTTTATAAATCTTTATGAAGTTGGCCCTCTGGGTTGACCTTCAGGTATAAGACATACTGCTTTTGTTTCGTGCTTAAAAAGAGAACAAAAAGTAAATCTGAACAGAGCTTGGCTTTTCTCTTTGTTAGAAGTTTGTATCTGCTTTTATACCATATGAGCGCCTAGAGGCATCTTAAGATGGACATGATTTTATAAATCTTAAATAAAAAATAAATGCTTTATAGGTTTGGGATTTGCAAGTGTATAACACCCTGTAAGTCAGTGAATCTGTTGTAATACAATAAATTTTATTGTAATATAAACCAGTTTATCAAAAACACGGCTCATGGATTACTAGACTAATCCATAAAATGGGCCCCACTGTGGAACATTTCATATTAATTTATTATAACTCCACTATGTTATTATTACTTAGTACTTATTAAATGCCAAAAATTTCTTAGGCACTGAACAAAATCAGAAGATGGGACTTGACCTAGGCCAAAAAGTTGTTGAACACACTGATGTGGGAGTAAGGTAGAGAAAGGAAAGTCCTACTTTAATGTGTGCCTACTGTTTTTGTGCTTGTGCCCCTACTATACTATTTTCAGATTTGGAGTACATGTAGCAGTGCTTGTGATCATGTGTCCTATTCATTGTAGGTATTAATAAAGATACTAACAACATTAGCATCCCTGCCCTTCATTTTGTGAGATATCTTTAAGACCGGCAGCCCAGCCACCAAGGGGTTTCTGGAAATATTTATTTCCCTGAGCTTGTGAATTCAAATATAGCACAGAATTTTTCTCTGGTTGCATCTCTGTGAGTCTAATTCTATATTCAGTTTAATACAGAATCATGTTTTAAAATATCTTATTTTTTTAATACCTGTCATCAAGTCTCATTTATCTCTTATAATTGGTCTGCTTTCCATTTTTTCTGTGGTGAATTTTTATACCCACATTGAATTGGTTCAACTACCAATTATGCTCCCATCATTTGGCTTGTACCCAGGGAATGCAAGTCATTTTTCATATTATCCTGAGAAAAAGTAAAATAAATCTATTTGAAAAATTAATAGATACTTTAAAGCCAACTAACATGATTTGTGGATTTTTTTGATCATCTGTGCTTCTGCCTTCAGTTAACAAATAATCAAAAGTTGGTGGTAACACAGCATCATTCTTGAATGGAATAGTGGTCATCTAGTTATAAATACTTTCAGACCAGCCATCTGTCCTAAAGGAATTCAGGCACCAGAGTCTGATTCTTTACTTCTACCCATCTTGGAAATTAGTGTTAATCCTGAATTCATTTGGTTAGAGGAATAAATACATTTAAATAAGGTTGAAAGTAGATAAATAAATAAATAAGGCTAGTGTTGGTAATATTCAGTTGAATTAACATATAAACATTAGTTAATGTTACATTAGTTGACATTAATTGTTGATGTTAAATGTGGTACAAGTGATTAAGATTTGTTAAATAAAGGGCTGTAGACTTGGGTGAAAAAACTGAAGATAATTTTAGATATCAAAATTACTCCTACTTATATATAAGAAATGTTAAAAGAATTTATGTAGATAACACCTGTCACTCCTTAAATGTATGTGGATTTCAGAATTAAAATCACAATGAATACTTTTATTATTTCTCCCACTCCTCCCACTCTCATTTCCTTTTTATTGCTAGTGTTGACAATGCATGTGCTCCTCAGAAACCCCTTAATTTCCCCAAAGTAATTTGTAATTTTCTTGTCTCTTGGGCTTAATATTATGGACTCAACCAGTGCTTTTTTATCTTAAGAAACTAATGAACTCCTAGGCATCAAGTATGTAGGAATAGATTCATCCTGGGTGACTTTTTCTTCTAAATTGGTGCCTCAGTACTATGAATTTGCAGAGTGGTTGTAGGTTCTAATATGCAGTTCTGATGTTTTATTTCATGCATGTCTGTACCAGTAAGGCCCAATGACTTTGATAAAAATAGAAGGTATTTTTCTCTCACTTAATAGTCTAGGGCTGATAGGCAGGCTCTCCATTACAACCTCGTGGGACTCGGGTTTGCAAGGTGGCTCTGCTATCCTTTAGATGTGACTTCCATGATGCCTCTGGTGGACTCCATGGTAGCAGAGGAGTGATGCCTGATGTATTGAGACCAAGGCTTGGAAATGTTATTCATCACATCCAATCAAATTCTGTTGATTAGAAAGAACTTAGCTACTGGTCACACCTACTGGCAAGAGAGGCTGGGAAATATGGTCTCAGTTGGGTAGCCATGGGCCAGCTAAAGTATGCTGAAGAACAGAGAACAAATTTTGGAGGTCTGCCATTCTATCTTATATCTAATGTTTTCTTTGTTCATACATAAAATTCAATGTCAATTCAAAGTGAAGCACTTTTCCCTAACTCTTCCCCATCCCTATTTCTCAAAAAGAAATGAAAATGAAAGAGATATGCTTGCTCTTGTGTTAAAATGGAAGATTAACGTGATACATTAGATCTGCAAAGTCAGCAGAAATCGATAGAATTGTAGTTTACTCCCCTCATTTGGTATCTTTAACTACAGAGGGAAAATCAGAATAGGGAGCAGTCTGTGGATGGAATTATCAGATTTTTTGGACATGCTTAGTAGATCGAAAGGCCAATGGGAAAAGCCTGACAGGCAGTTGAAAATGAAGGACTCAGGAGAGAAGTCAGGGCTAGAGTTAGAAGGATGGCAGTCATCTCCTTAGAGCTAATGTTTGAGCTATGGAAGAATCAAGATCTCCCAGAGAGAGTAGGAAAGTTGGGCCTGCTCTTTGAGGAGCATCTGGTTGAAGGCAGTGTGACAAAGCAGCCAAAGAACTGGGAGAAAACCAAGACCGTGTTAACAACTTATATTAACGAAGTGCATCGGGAGCAGCAGTATTAGAGGCTGCAGAACAAACAGAATGAGGCCTAAACTAGTAGTTATTGTTCCTGGCAGTAAGGGGGCCATGAGTAATCTTGGTAAGTGGAAGCTCCAGTCTCCTGTAATAAACCAGATTTGGGGACTTTATTTGAGAAGTTTGGATGAAGAAGAAGGAAGAGGGTTCTAGTAGGTTCAAATGAAGGGTTTTTTCCAAAAAAATGATGGGCATGTACATTTTTAGACACAGAGAGAAGGAGAGATTAAAGATTTGGGGATGGAGGTGGAATGAACTGGCAAGAAGCTAGATGTGAAGTATAAGGTGGAACCTGTGGACTTAGCTTCAGAGAGGAGGAGGCTCATAGCCTTGGGCAATGGCATCTCGTGCCTGGGACAGTGCTGAACACCTGGCAGGTGTTTGGAAACAGAAGTGTGAATGAAAGGAGGAAGGCAGGCTAGGTATACAACAGACACTTAGAAATAGGAGGTGAAAAAGAGTAAGTTATCAATACCTGATGAGTCAGATTCCATTACTAACGTGGGAAACAAGATTGTCAGACAAGGTGTTAATGAAGATGATAACGACCATGCTAAGTGCTTTACAGGTATTACCTCATTTCTTTCTCCACTTAATACATGGACAAATTAAGTCAAGAAAGATTAACTAATTTGCTCCAAACCATACATTTTGTTTTGCTGCCAAAAATGAGGGCATAGTGGGGATTTGAACTGAAATAGTCTGGCTTCATGGATCATGATCTTAACCATTGGGCTACTGCTTCCCAGGCCTTGGAGAATGACTGGAAGATTTCAAACATTCATGAACATTTAGAGCATTTATGGTGGGAATGGTGCTCAGGAAGCAAGCCATAAGATATATTTTGTAAAAAACCTTTAATAGTAGTTTTTAAAAAAATGGCTACTGTTTTGTTTTTTTGTTACTCAAAAAATAATATATACTTATTGAAGAAGACTTAGAAAATAAAGTATACATTTGAACATAATAACCCTAAACCTAAAGATAACCAGTGTTGACAATTTTGTATAGTTTCATGTAACTTTTTCTAAATTTATTTTTCTTTTTACAAAATTATATCATAATGTATGTTTGTGTGTTTGTATACACAGGTATATATAGTTATATATAGAATTACATATATAGCTATATAAGTGATAAATAGTTTTGTGGGATTTTCATATAAATTTTATTAAGAGTATTATTTCATGTCATCAAATATACCATAAATTTCACCATTTCTCTTTTGTTTGATCAGGTCATTTTTGTATTTTGTTTTTATAAGTAATGCTACAATGGCCATCTTTTTTTGTCTACAGTTCTTATTACCTTAGGCTAGTGTGTTAGTCAGGACTCCTTGGTTTGTAAGTGTTAGGAACGCACCTTGAACTAACTTAGGTGAAAACAGAATTTTGTGGCTTAGGTAACTGCTGAAATGGCACAGATGCAGCTGAGCCTCAAGGGAAGCTGGAGCCAGGGACAACTAACATCTCAAAACCCCCTGTCTTCCTTGTTCCTAGTTCTTTCTGTATTTGTTCCCTCCATACCTTGGGAAACATGACCACAGATAGCTCCTGAGCTGTAGCTCACAGCATTGCCAGCAGAATGGAACTTTACCTTGCTTTCCCCCCAAAATTTTATTTTGAAAAAATTATCCAAACAAAAAGCTTCGTCATGCACGGATGTTACCATACTTGCTTTATCGCATATCTATGCATCTATCAATCCTCCTGTTTATCAGTGCATCTTTTAAAAATCTGTTTCAAAGTAAATTGCAGACATCAGTACACGCCCCCCTGAAGTACTTCAGCATGCATATCATTAATTTAGAGTTCACTATTTGTTTACATTTTTCTTCTAATGTAAAATTGACATCCAGGAAGATGCACAAATTTTTAAAGTTTTCATTCGCTCACTTTTGACAGATCCACACACCTGTAACCCAGTCACTATGAGACTCACTTTTTATGATCCTAAGATTTAAAAAACTCCAGGAACTTGCTCTGACTAGTCCAGTTTGGGTCTGACACCCATCCCTGAGCTAGGAGAGTGAAGGAAGCAGCATTTTCCACTTGCAAGAGGATGCTGGACAGTCAGAACTATACCCATCTGCAGAGAGAGCTTCCTGGAAGTAGAATTATACTTATTGAATTTAGACAGCATACCTTTATGCTATGCAAAAGGCATAGTTATTGGTTTCATCTTCTATAAAAAGCTGCCTCTAATGTCCCACAATAATTTCTTTACTCTGTGTACCTGTGTTTCATCACTTTTTTGTTTAATTGATGTAGCACATGTTTTATGTCTTTAAAAACATAGATTGTACTCTTGAAAGCGAAGACTAGTTTTTTTCAAATCTCACCTTATCCCTGTATAATGGCATGTGATGTAGATACTCAGATTCCTCTCCAGCCATCCAGAAATCACCAAGGTTCCATTATCTGTGAAGGTGCTTTTAGGCATCTGTAAAGGTGCTTTTAACTGCAAGTAATAGGAAACCCTGACTCAAAAGAGTCTTAAATAATAAAGAAGTATACTTCCTTATGTAAAAGTACAGAGGTTGGCTAGCTTCAGGGTTGGTTAATTTGTGGCTTAATGACATTGTCAAAGACCTAGGATTTTTCTTTCTTTAGGTTCTGCCATCATTTCTTTGTCAGCTTTGTCCTCAGACTGTATCCTTTCATGGTCATAAGATGGCTGTTACAGCTCCAGGCATCACATCCAGATGCAGTAATATCTCTTCTGTCCCTCAAAAGAGCTAAGAGCCCAGCTGGCGTGGCTCAGTGGTGAGCATTGACCCATGATCCAGGAGATTGAGGTTTGATTCCCTGTTAGGGTACATGCCTGGGTTGATGGGCTTGATCCTCAGAGGGAGGTAGCTGATCAATGACTCTCTCATCATTGATATTCCTCTCTCTCTCTCCCCCGTCCCTTCCTTTCCCTGAAATCAATAAAGATATATTAAAAAAAAAAAAAAAAAAGAGCTAAGAAACCTTTCCCAGAGGCCCCTTAGCAGACCTCCATATGTCATTGGCTAGAACTAGTTGATATTAAAGAGCCCACATCAGTTACTGGTGAAATAATGGAAACATGGTGATTTCTGATCAAGATCTACCCCTGGATAGGGCATCCCTCCCCTTTTCACATGGGAGAGGAGTGGGTGACACTGGTACAATCAGGACTCTGCTAGTCGGAAAGAAAGAAGAAGTGTTGTTTAGGCAACAGGTAGCATCTGTTACACAGCATTGTTCCCCAGTGAAAATACCTGATCTTGTTTGTCCTCTGAAGGTGGTGGTGGTGGGGCACATTGAAGAAATTCTGTATTTGACTCTTGTTTTTACCTGACTGCTTTCTCAGTTGGTGACATTTGATATTATTGTATCGGCCCTGGTCTTTTACGTTTTAGGTGCTTAATATTTTTTCTGCTTCTTCCTAGGATGTATCAGTCTTTGACTCCTATTGTATTTTGGGGAAAAAAAGTACATTTTTTTAATGGTTTCTTCTTAGTTCTGGAATTAATTCCTTTAAGCCTAATGTCTAAGCCGAGGTTCTCTGGCAAACAGAGCCTGAGGCAAGGATTAAAGTGTTAATGCTCCCTTTGAGAGGTGCAGGCCCAGGTCTGCAAGGGGAAGGGCAAAAGGAGGAGAAGAAGGAAATTGATTTGACGGCTGTAGAGCCAGCCCTGCTTCAAAACCAGCCGGGAAGGGCCACAGCAGGCCACTCAGCAAGCATGTTCACTGCCAGCAGGATTTCTCTGAAAGGGTTGTAAGGAGAAACTGCACCACACTTGGAGTGGTCCTTGGAAAAGAGAAAGGGAACATTTATCTGCCTAGTTTCCTCTGGTCTTCTCTGCTGTTCCTGGTTGATGGAGGTTTATCCCATGGGAACAAACCCCTCTGCACTCCTAAGCTGCCTTATCCAGGCCCTCGGTAGCTACTCAGGATGTTGGGTTCTGTGCCCGGCGTTGCTATTTCGTCCAAGTCCAAAGTGACTTGGATAAGGCACCAATTGAGAGAGAAAAAGAGGACATACACTCACGGAGGTGACTGTATCTAAGAAGGAGTACAGGTTTGTGTCCCAGTACACCCAAGAAGGTTGAAGTTTAATTTTTTTGTCATAGCATTACTTTGGTTTTTAACTACTTGGAAACATTAGTTTCAGAAAATAAGCCGAGACTGCTTTTGCAATTCAAGGCTATGAAGTTTAAGATATTCACCTTATGAAATGTTTTATTTTTCTCTGGTCTGGGAATCTCTTACAAGAAATGTTGGCAGGGCCCATTCAGCATGGCTCAGCGGTTGAGCATCGACCTAGGATCCAGGAGATCATGGTTCAGTTCCCCATTGGGGCACATGCCTGGGTTACTTGCTCAATTCCCAGTAGGGGGCGTGCAGGAGGCAGCTGATCAATGAATCTGTCATCATTGATATTTGTAGCTCTCTCCCCCTCTCCCTTCCTCTCTCTGAAATCAAAAAGACATATTTTAAAAACAAACAAACAAAAACAAAACAAAATTAACATCCTTAAAAAAAAATGTTGGCAGTGTTCCAGAGCCCACAAATCATATTGGTGGTTGTGGATCTAGGTCAACATCGACTTCTTCATAGTTGCATTAAAACATGGTTGAGGCTGAGTGGAGTGGCTCTGGGCACCCTTAGATTGTCCAGTCATTCCAAGTGTATCAAGATTGATGGATTCTTTGGCGCTCTAGACACTTGGAAATCCTCTGAGTATTGGCTTTGAATTCTGAAAGTCCTTACAAGGCCAATGTCTTTTCAGAAAGAGCAATTTTTGCTTTTTATTCAGAGTGCAGAGAGAAAATTCTGTTGAATTGGTGGCAGAAGAGACACAATCTGATGGAATGAAGGGAACAATGTCCTTTCTGCATTGATTGGGTCTTTGCATTCCTCATAGGTTTTTTTCATTTTCTTGGGTTAAGATCTCTCTCTCTCTCTTTTTTTCCCATTAGTGTATTTTACTCAGATCACTATGACATCTTAAATGGTATTACAGAGTAATGGTAGCTGTTTGTGTGGGAGATTAAAGGATGAGCTGGTCAGAGATGAATGTTAATTGGGTGCATCTAATAAACCTGAGGAGACTTCCTGCTTCTGTGTCATCATAGGAACTAAGGCAGAATGTATGGACATTCTCTGCATGTTCCTAGCTGAGCACTCCTGACATGTTCCAAATTGCCTACAGTGGGTGGCACTGGCATGACAATGTGGGGCCATGTACCCCTTTCAGCTGCATCAAAAGCCTGAGAATTCTTTGCCAGTCTTTGGTTTGTGTTCTCCAGGTTTTTGAAAGTGTTCTGAAAGGATCAGTGTTCTGGATTTAACCTAGGGACATTAAGTCACTTTAGGTCTATTGGTGTTAAAACACATAGTTCTACATGTATCTGAGTAGCTGACCTTCTTTTGACTATTTTTAAAAATTAATGGAGTGACTTATTTTAAGAAAACCTTGAAAACAAAAAGCCCCCCTCCTGTTCTGCAGTCCAATGAAGAGGACTGCCTTTGTCTTCCCTTCACCTTGGACACTTGTTACCTGTCATGGGATGTGAGGCTGCTTATAGGACTGATATAGGGTGAGATTTTTTTTTTTCTCCTTTTGAGGCTCTACTTAAGCGCTAGAATCATAAAAATTCAAGAATTGTGCCAAATGTTCTTTTGTTGACGACTGTGATTTAGTCTGTTATGTAACTGTAATGTATAATTTACACATCCTGAAGATCATCAGTCTCTGTACAGAGTGACTATATTTAACCCTCACTTCTTTGGAAAAAGAGAACATTACCAATTATCTTTGAAACTATGTTTGTGAGACAATGCACATTGATCCACCCTCTGTCTCCATTTCCATTTTTAATTTTGGGGGTGTTAAGTAGTATTTTATGATTTCTTCTATGCTTTATGTGTATAAAGGCTCGGCAGAAAGAGAGAGCTTAGTAGCTGGTGACTGTATCTTGAGGCCTCCATTGCTTATATTGTCTAAACCAAGAACAACGGGCATAGTATCATTGTCATCTGTTAATATGGAGGTCCAGAGAAAACAAAAGGGTAAATTTCTTTCCACTATTGTCTTTTAGTTGCAGAAGGGGAGTGGAGAGAGGATATTGAAATATTTAATAGTGAATAATTCTACACTTATTAAGAAAATAACACTTCCTTTTTCTATGTTTTGATGTCACTAGTGCCTGTGTCATTTCAAGATTTTTTAAGCAAATGGTTAATGTTAGGTTTTCTTTTATCTTAACCTTTGTAAGTTAAGTTCAGTTTTAAGCTACATTATTGTGTCTTTTAAACAAATTCTCTTATTTACCACCCAACATTTTGCTTCATTGCCCTGCCGCAGGCTCTGTTTATATGAAGTTGTCATGATGTAGTTGTCATGATGTAGAGGAAATGTTGACTGTGTTCACATAGGACTGTGTTCCCTTAAGAAAGAAAGCCTTGACTAAGAAAATGGTGTTCTCATTAAATTGGCTCTTTAAGAGTAGGTGGGAGGAATTGCTATCGATCTAATGGATTTAATAGTTCATGTACAAAGTCTGTGGAATAGAAGTAATATTCTGCAGCTGAGTAACTGTAGATTAATCCATCTTCAGACAGAATTCTAGAAGCATCTGTAAAACTGGAAAATTACTTTTTCTTTCCTTTTTTCAGGCACAACTGGACTAAATGTAATTCCCAAATACTTTAGAATTAAATTATACCCACAAAGTAGGCCTACTAAAAATTATATGAAAATTTGAAGTAAAATCATAAAATGTAAATGTTAGGTTCTTCTTGGCTGCATTTACTCTGGTGCCAGTTTGTTTAGAAGGCCTGCAGTGTTGAAGGGTAACCAGAGGTCACACGTAGAGATTCTCTCTTTATTAGGTGGTTTTGTAATAGCTAGTGGTCTATTTTAGTTCATTTGGATGAAGTAGGCCTTTTAAGGTGGGTGCTGAAGTCAGACATTTAAGCTTCTCTTCATGCTCTCTCCCTTTGACCCTTTAAAAACCTTTTTCTTTTATTCCACTCACGGAAAGCACATCGAGCCCTCCTTCTTTGTCAAGAAAGGCCAGCCATTCCTTTTCCCCTTCCCGCCCTAACCTTTAATGAGTGGTTGGTACTGTGAAGATATGGGGGCTCCTAGGACATCTGAGAATTGTGATAGATCCGACTGACATTCTATGGGTGGAAATGAGGCAGGCCTTTTCAGGTTTCATTCTCATATAAACTGCATATTCCATTCATGCTTTACACCTACAAGATATTCAGTTTGGGCAGCATACACTATTGGAAGGTTCTCGAGGAAATAAAAGATAAAATAATAAAAATAACAGCACTAATATTAACGACTGCAACTCTGTTTATCACAAATGAAAAATGCAGAAGGAATTGGGACTTCTGATAAATTGACGACTACAAGAAGAATAGACCCATATCAGGAAGAACAGCAGTGCCGTGTATTTCTATAGAGCATTGCAGTTTAGGAAGCACTCTTCATCGAAGCTTCCTGTGGCCTTCCTTATATGTTAGTGGGGGGGTGGATTGGTTGGACTCTCACGGTTTCTTTAGCCTTAAGATCTCTGGATCTAACACTTCACACCAGTGATTTTAATTGGCTTTGTTGCTGCATTGTATTATTAGACCGCTTAAATAGTCAGATAGTCTGCAGCTGTTCTCTTTCATGTTTAATCCTTTCCCTCTTCTGCTTCTCTCATCACTGTCAGTTTCCAATTTGAAAACTAGAGCATATGTAGCCATCTTTATTTACTTTTGTTCTATGTTAGCATTTGCCTTCTACTAAATAAGGTTGTCCTTTATGAGACAGCCGGCAATTTGTTTCTGCAGTCAAGTATCACATACTGCATTTTGGAACCTGGGATATGTTAGTAAGGCTTTGGAAATAAAAAATATCATCCGAATGAGCACCGCACTGGTGCTGGTGAGCTGCAGACAACCCCTTACTACCCTTCCTCCCCCCACCAAACAACTACCACCTGAATGTGTCTAGGTGATGGCAATGGTGCTTCTGCTTCTGCCTCACCTCTCCTGACAATTTTACAACCAGTAGCAGGCTGTGAGAGTGGCTGTAAGTGGATATGTGTGTTTCTCTGTCTTCATATTAATCTCTTTCTCCTAAGCAGAATCATTCCTTGGGTTGATTTTTATTAGCAGCACTCCTATTTCAATTTTAACATCAGGCCAAGGAGCATTTCTTCTCTTCTACTTACATCGGGGCTTTTGAAAAGCATCATGGAACTTTGACACCACTTTTTTAAAACATATTTCTTATTAAATTAACTGTATAAGAAAAATTCCATAAGCCAGATAAACCCCAAGGTTCCCTGGGCTCTAATGGGGTCCATAGTTAGGCATTGGATTAAGGGTGGGATATCATGAATTCCTTGGAATTTATACTTTGAATATATGGCTTAACCCAGTCAGAAACCACTGCACTTGGTAACATAGCTTTTTGACTGGATCCTAGTTATATTCTTGTTAATTTTGGTGCTCTTAGACTATGCATATTTTAAAACCTTGTTATTTTTACATTGCATGTATCACAATGCTAAACTTCAGCATTAGGCTACATGGAAATACTTAAGGTTCGACCACAAAATTCTGTGAGTATAGTAATTAGTTAAACATTTATATAAAGAATAGTTTATAATGCTGTGGGTTCATTTATTATATTTATTGATTTTTAGAGAGAAAGAGGGAGAGAGAGAGAAACATTAATTTGTTATTCTACTTATTTATGCATTCATTGGCTGATTCTTGTCTGTGCCCTGACTGGGGACTGAACCCACAGTCATGGTGTATTGGGATGATGCTCTAACCAACTAACCTACCCTACCAGGGCCAATGGGTTCATTTTTGAAAAAACATTTTTTTATTGCTGACAGTATTATAAATGTCCCCCATTCCTTTCCCCTTTTTGCCCCCCTTCACCCAGCCCTCGCCCTAGCCCCCCCATCTGAGAACTGTCAAAATGGGTTCATTTTTTAAATCCACCCCTTCAGAGTTAAAACTTCTTAAGGGTTATGATATTTCCAGAAATTTATTAAACTATTGATGACTGCCTCTAAAAGGATTGTTTTAGTTTTTTTGTGAAAGGGTCAGGCAAAGTAGTTTATCTCCCAGCAATTTATCTGCTTTGTTTAGAAGCTGGTAAAGAGTTTGCAGAGCATGTCATGTAAGGTTATTAAATAAGAAATCATTTCAGTTCATTAAGCAAGCTCTCCCATCCTGCGTAGCACTGGAGAGACAGTGTTGAATGAGCCCACATCCCTATTGTTAAACAGCTCACACTTTACTGGAAGAGTGAATTTTACGTGGGTCATCTGAATTGATGACACCTAATCGATAGTCACCATATGGTGTTTGCTGTGCACATGTTCCACAGGCATTCCATGATTAAACAGGTGACGGGAACCATACCGTCGCTTTTCTTCTGTAAAACTTAGTGGATCAAGCTCAAAATCCCCCCTGTGAGCTTTGAAGAGAGCCCCAGACCATTTCATTTACATTTCCTCTACTTGGTTAAGTATTTCCCAGGACTGTACCTTATGTCCTTCCTGTCATCTATCCAGGCAAATCTTTACTCTTTATTCTCCTATGTGAAAAATTTCCAGATTTATGAAAAAAGTGAATGGTTTCCCTTCATACTTTGAATTGTGCATAATGAATATGTAGTTAATCATCCTAATTCAAATGGGATTCAAATACACTAAAGATAGTTAGAAAATACTATGGCAGAAGAGCACAGGGGAGGAAATGATTAATTATTTCTGGGAAGTTCAGAGCATGTTTCACAAAGAAGATAATATTTATTTAGATCTTTAAGGATGAGTAGGAGTTTTTCAGGTGGGAAGATTATTTTGGGCAGAGGGAATAGTATATATGATAAGTTGTGGCATCATGAAAGCACACAGCATGTTGCATGTTTAAGGAACATGGCTGGCCCTAGCCGGTTTGACTCGGTGGTTAGAGTGTCGGTTCTCGAACTGAAGAGTCTTGGGTTTGATTGTAATCAAGGGCACGTACTGTAATTGCAGGCTCGATCCCCAGCCCCAGTCGGGGTGCGTGTGGGAGGCACCTAATCCATGTCTCTCACATCGATGCCTCTCTCTCTCTCTTTCTCTGTCCCCCTTCCACTCTCTCTGAACAGCAATGGAAATAATACCCTCGGGTGAGGATTTTAAAAAAATTAAAAATAAGGAATGTAGTTGGACTGCACGGTGTGCATGTTATTTGGTGGTGCTGGTGCCGGGAGACACCACCACCAATAGGATTCCCATGGTAAGCTCTGCAGTGCAAAACCAGGTTCTTTTAGAATGCTGTGTACTAGCAAATTACAAGCTGGCTTAAGCACTTGAAAGATATATGTACCAGGTGTCCCCAAAAATGTATGTACATAACACCTATAGATTCTATTACATTTTGAAAATGAAGTGCATTTTAATAAACACTGCCTTTATAATTATTAGAAGTGTGTATACATTTTTGGGGACACTCTGTATATATTTTTTGCTAATCCTCACCTGAGGATATTTTTTCCATTGATTTTTAGAGAGAGTGGAAGGGAGGGGGGGAGAGAGAGAGAGAGAGAAACATTATGTGAGAGAGACACATCAAGTGGTTGCCTACGGCATGTACCCTAACTGGGGCTGGGGATCAAACATGCAACCCAGGTACATGCCCTTGACTAGGAATCAAACCCATGACCCTTCGGTGCGTGGGCCGATGCTCTAACCACTGAGCACAGCGACCAGAGCACTAAATATTCTTTTGATGAAACATGAGTCTAAGAGTAGCTGGCTCTTTGATCAGGGGAGGAAAATGTGAGTAAGAACCACATTCATTCATCAGGCATTTATTCAACAATTATATACCAAGGCTGCTGTGCTCAGAGCAACAAGGGAGATATAAAGATGTTTCTGCCCTGTTTGTGCAATGCCTCTTCCCCAAATTCAGGGTTTTATTAGACTTTTCTTTTGAGAAGTATTAATTCTATGCCATTTTATTATGTTTTATGCATGCTTGCTGCTAAAGCACTGTGCACTTATTACTCTCTCTAAAAGGTTCAGAACCATTTAACCCACTCCACTGCTTTTTCAGGAGTTCTCACTCTGCATTTTGAGGAGAGTACAGTGCTCAGATGGCTGGCATTTTTCTGCGTGTTGTGCTTTCCAGCCAGTATTTATGAGGTCAGGAAGGCATGCAGTGTTACAGATGTGAAAGCTGATTTGTACTCAACCTTTTAGGCCTAACATACTTTAGCTGCCATTCTTTACTTACAGTTGATGCAAAGAGAATATACTTTAGTTGTAGCAAAGAAAAACTGAGTAACAATGAAAGCAGAATAGAAACTGGATTCTCAAAGATTGCATTCCTGGTTATATGTTGTTTTATGTGTGTGTGGAAGAACATTCAGACCTGTTCTTGAGGATTCTATTAAATTCATTCATCCCTTCCCTTCCTCTGCTCACTCCCTGTTCCCTTCTTCACCCCATATTTAGTAGGTAACTTTAATGTCAAAACTCCGCCAGGCATTTGTTGGGTTGTAGTTCTAAACGTAATGCTCCCTGTCCGCAGCGAGGGTGCAGTGGTTATTCGCAACCCTGGCTCTGCATGAGCTATACCTGTAAACCTTAAAAATGTACAGATGATGCTGGGGCCCTGCCCTGGAGATTCTGAGCCTGTAGTTCTCAGGTGGGTAGGTAGGACTACTGACAAGTTAATAGGCATTTACAGTTCTCTGAAGTGGGTGACAGGATAGTGAGTCCCAGGGAGGATCGTCTGGCCAAGTCTTGAAAGATCAGGGTTGGTGGCTGGATGAGGAAGGTGTGGGTACAGAGTGGAAGGCAGAAGCCTGACTGACTCAGGCTTTTGGGAATAGCGTGTGTGTACTGCAAGAAGAGGGAGCATGGGAAACGTAATTTATTGTGGTTGTGGCAAGAAGAAGAGCAAGGAATAGTGAGAAATGAGATTGGAGAGAGACAAGCAGGGTGCAGATCATTCAGGATGTTGTCAGCCAGGTTTTAAGAAATTTGAATTTTGCCCTGCCAGGCGTGACTCAGCGGTTGAGCATCAACCTAGGATCTAGGTGATCGGGGTTCGATTCCCGGTCAGGGCACGTGCCCAGGTTGCGAGCTCGATCCCCAGTTGGGGGCGTGCAGGAGGCGGCCGATCAATGACTCTCTCATCATTGATGTTTCTCTCTCTCCCTCTCCTTTCCTCTCTCTGAAATCAATAAAGATACATTAAAAAAAAAAGAAAAAAGAAATTTGAATTTTATCTGAAGACAGTTGAAGCCATTGATGAGCTTTAAAGTAGTGGAACAATTAATAGAAGATTTATTATGTTTTCATATAATCAGTGCTGCTACTCTATGAGAATGGCTTTCAGGGAGATAATAATAGAATTTGAAAACCTTTGCAGGAGTCTGGGCAAGAAATGCTAGTGCCTTGAATCAAGCAAGTAGCAGTGGAGATGCAGAGAAGCAGACAATGTAAAGAAATACTTAGTTGTTAGAATATATTTACCTTGGTTAAAAGTAGATGTGTTGGGGGTAAGGTGTGTGAGAAAGAAATCAGTGTATCAAAGACTAGGCTTGGCTTGCCTGGGTCAAGGATTGGATGGAGATACCAATCACTTAAGGTGGGGATATAAGAGAAGAGGCAGATTTGCCAGGGAAAGGTGATGAGTTCACTTTATTTATTTATTTATTTATTTATTTATTTATTTATTTATTTATTTTCTTGATGAGAGAGATTTGTTGTTCTACTTATTTATGCATTCATTGGTTGCTTTCTTGTATGTGCCCTGACTAGAGATCGAACCCTCAACCTTGGCTTATCCAGGTGATGCTCTAACCAACTGAGCTACCCAGCCAGGGCAGTAAGTTCACTTTAAATATATTAAGCTTGAGGTACCAGTTGGACATCCAAGTAGAGATCTGAACTGGGCATTTAGGCAGATGGTCTGAAGTTAGGGAGAAGGATCTGGGCTGAGGGTGAAGATTTGGAAGACATTTGCATGTAGATAGTAACTGAAACTATAGGAGTGCATGAGATGATTCAGTTCGTGTAGAGAGTAGAAAGCCTGGGTTGGAACCCTTAGGAATACCAACATTTTAGGAAAGAAGGAGAAAAGGGGAACCTTAGAGGGAGCCTGAGGTGTGGTAAAAGTAGGAGGAGCCTTAAGAGTGTGAATTGCCATATAAGGCAAGATAACTCTAAGGAGGAAGGAGTGATCACCAGGGTTAATGTCATAAAGAGGTCATTGAGAAATTTTCATTTGCTTTGACGACAAGGATGTTATGTCAGGAGGAAGAGCAGCTGCATGAAATGGAGAGAAGTAGGTTGAAGGGTGTGAGGTAAAGTAATCATGAATGTTACAAAATTATAATGTTGTACACCTTAGACTAATACAATGTTACATGTAAATTATATCATTAAAACTGGAGTAGTCAATTGTTTTAAGAAGTTTGAGACGAGAAATAAGATGGATGGGTGATAACTGGGGATGGAGGGGGTGGAGGAGAATTGTTGAGACGGAGAAATTTGATCGTTCTGTAGATTTCTTCCTGGTGTGATCATTCATTAAAGGTCCTCTAAGAGCCAGGGCCTGTACTCCAGTCTGAGAATAGATCCTGGTTCTCACAGATCTTAATTCTAGTGGAATAGCTACTTAATAATTGAATGACAAACAAGTGAAAATAACTAGAAGCACTGTGAAGGAAATAAGCAGGTTTGCTGTGGCTGAGAATAACAGTGAGGCCCTACTCAACATGTGGTGGTCAGGAAAGGCCTCTGAACAGGCATCATTTTATTTTATTTTTTTAATATATCTTTATTGATTTCAGAGAGAGGAAAGGAGAGGGAGAGAGAGAGATAGAAACATCAATGACGAGAGAGTCATTGATCGGCCGCCTCCTGCACACCCCCTACTGGGGATCGAGCCCACAACCCGGGCATGTGCCCTGACCTGGAATCGAACCCCGATCACCTGGATCCTAGGTCGATGCTGAACCGCTGAGCCACGCCCAGCCGGGCAGGCATCATTTTAAATTGAGATCTGAAGGATGAGAAGGAAACTGTGTGAACAACATAGTAAAGAGTATTTTATGCACGGGTGCGCGCATGCACGCGCACACACACACACCACACACATTAGGTGCATAGGTCCTGGGAGGGGAAGGAGCTTGGTATATCCCAGACACCAGCAGGAACAGAAGGTTTTTGTGGCCACGGCAGGGTGAGCTGGGGGAGAGCAGAATGAGTTGAGACGTGTATGCATAGTATTAGTTTGTATTTTTTTCAAGAATAGTGGGAAGCCATTGGACTCTAAAGCAGAATGACACAACCTGATTTATGTTGTAAAAATGTTCCAGTGGCTGTTTTGTGGAGAATGGGTTATAAATAGAGGTAGAGCAAGCACAGAAGCCAGGAGATCAGTTAGTGGTTACTTGGGTTAGGGTGAAGGTAGAGAGGAGAGGGTGGCTAGTGAAATATACTGTGAACATAGAATCAGTGTGAGTTGGCTGATTGTTTGAGTGGTTAAGAGAGAGAGAAGAGGCAGCTCTTGTGTGTCTGGTTATTATCTGTGTAAATGGTGACACCATATACTGAGGGGGGAACTGAGAGAGGCCCAGATTTTTGGTGTGTGTTGGGGCTGGGAGGACATGCAGAATTAAGTTTCCATTTCATACATTCTATAGGTTTTAACTCAGCAATCAAATGCATATATGTGGAAGTTAGAGGAGAGGTTTGGTCTGTAGGTAGACAATGAAAATTTGTTGGTACACAGATGTGTTTCAAGCCATGAGAATGGACAAGAATACCTGGGATTGAGAATGTAGGACTAAGTCCCTGAGGAATGCCAGCATTTAGAAGTCAGAAAAAGGAGGCAGAGCTTACAGAGAAAATTGAGAAAGTGAATGAGTAAGAAGAAACTCAGGAGGAGGTGGTATCATGGAAGCTGAGAGATATTTTGAGAATGAAGGATTACTCTGTTAGATGGACTTAGAAGGGTCAGAAAAGTAGCTTTGGATTTAGCATCTAGATTAATGGTTGCCACTGCAGAAGCATTTTCAGTGTCATGGTGGGGACAGGTGATGAGTGAAAGCAAGTGAGGAAGTAGAGCTATACCAGTTGCACTAGATCTATTAGAAACTACCTCATTTATTCTTTTAAGGGCTATTTGATGGTCCATGGTGTGGTTCTAGAATAATTTATTCAACCTTTCACTACTGATGAGCATTCGCTTTGTTTTCTTTTTTTTTCATTCAAAATAAGGCTATAATAAACATTCTCTCCCCTACCCTGTGTGTGTGTGTATGTGTGTCCATTATTCCACACTGGTGAACTTATTTATATAGGAGAAATTCTAGGCATGGCCTTACTGGTTGAAGGATATGTATTTTATGTAATTTTAGCTGGTATTACTACTTACCTTCCCAAAAGGCAGTAAAAATTTACATTTCACCAGCAGTTTATATGAAATTGATGATACAGGGGGAAGGGGGTTAAACTGAAGATGTAAAGCCCTTGAATAGCTATGAGGAGATGGGTCTAAAGTACATTTAAAGGGACTGGGCTTTGATAGGGAGAGGGACACTTTCTCCATTGTGATTGGGGAGGAAGGAGAAGATTTTAGATGCCCATAGTTTTGTAGTTTTAGTGGTAGTAACATGAGAAAGTTTTATAGTCTAGTGAAATAAGATATGAAATCATTAGTTGAAAAGGAGGAACTTGGAAAGCTCAAAGTATGAAATTGTTCCTAAAAAGTTCAAAAGGGCTATAGTAAGATTGTTAGGACATGATGAATTTCAGATGATGTCTGATTGTGTGGTTTTTCTCTGTGTACTGTTACTTGAGTTTGTGCTCTGAGAAAGTAGATACTGGGTCTGGAGTTTGCCAGGCAAGTGTGATGGAGAGAGAGTGGACAAGGGAAACAGGGTATTCTGCAAGGGAATGATTATGCATAGACTGTAAGAATGTAAGCTGAACAAAGGGGGACAGAACAGGGTTGTGAGATTGTGTCAGGAATAGTGGATTAGAAGGTTTAATGAGGGGAGAATTTTTAGCAATGGCGATATGAAAGCAAATGAACGGGAAAGATGGGAAGGGGAGTTGAAATGTTGGTTGTTTTGATTTAGAATTTTGACATGTGTTTATGTTTCTATTGACCAAGTAAAGGTCAAGTCAGGGTGTTACCCTGGATTTAAGTCACTGAGGTATAGTAGAGGAAGAGTCCCTGAAAGAGGCTATCAGGGACCTGGGAGGCCCAGAATTTGTTTGCATGGTTTAGGAATCAGGAATGAGGTAGAGTTGGAGAGCAGGGGTTCCTGAGAAGGGAAATAGTTGGGTAGAGTCTTAGTGGAGAGATTAGACTTGCCCTTCTGGCAGAGGGCAGGGGTAGGGGCAGCAGGCCTGGCTGTGGGATAGGTGGCCCAAGGCTGGTTCTTCTCGAAGGCAACAAGAACAGCTGTTGAGAGTAGGGCTGTGGGGAGTTGGATAGGAGATGGGAGAAGAATGGAGGAGGTTTGAACTAGCAGCTGTGGAGAATGGGAAGATGGAAGCAACACCAAGAAGGATCTTCAGGAGATGGTAGGGACTCAGCTGAGACTGGAGGTTTTGAGTTAGGCAGAAACCTCTCCCACCCTCCCTTCCCATTACATATGTTGTGCCTCTTTCCCCCTGTTTCCGCCAGACTAAATTAATTGCTTTCTCATCCGTGTTTCCGTAGTATTAAACACCTACTTTTTTTTTTTTTTTTTTTTTTGGTTAATCCTCACCTGAGAATATTTTTTCCATTGCTTTTCAGAGAGAGTGGAAGGGACGGTGGGGGGAACATGGAGGAAGAGAAACATTGATGTGAGAAAGACACATGGACTGGTTGCCTCCTGCATGGGCTCCAACCGGGGCGGGGAGAGAACCTGCAACCCAGGTACATGCCCCTGACCGGGAATCAAACCCGAGGCCCTTCTGTGCACAGGCTGATGCTCTAACCGCTGAGTGCACTGGCCAGGGCTAAACACCTACTTTTATATCATTTATCACATTGTGTTACAATGTTTTACCTGTTTTCCTGTTAGAGTGTGAGTTCCTGGACAGTAAGGCTTATGTCTCATTTATCTTCTCTTCATGATCACCTAGAATAATGACTAGAACAAAGCAGGCACTCAGTTAATGTTTGTTGAATCGAATTACACAAGTGTGGTCATTTTATTTTTCTATTACTACTTTTCCTTCATTGATCTGAAACTATACATTCTAAATAACTTACTGGTTTCTGTGAGCACAGTGTGCTCATTAAGCTAAGCCATATTATTGTTTTGCAAGAGCAGGACCTGTGCAGAAGATTAAGATGTTCCCTCATCTGTACAGGTTTGGCATGAATTCATTTGCCCTGGGAATTTCTGTCAGCAGAATCTTTGCCTTGTTATTGACCTTACCATTTGGTCATAAGGACATCCTTTGAGAATATAGTGAATGGCTATATTCTTCTGATTGAATAGTACTGTGCTAGCATTCTTTCCCTTCAGAGTGAATAGTACTGCACCCTGTGATTTGAAAGCTGTGGGAGGCTCCAATTGGAGGAGAGAGCTTTTCCTGTAAAAAAGAACTTAATAAGCAAAATTAAAGTCACCTTGCTTCCAGAATGTTGGAAATATTGTATTGACGTGAAGACCATACAACCATGGACAATATTAATTTGCCCGTTAATGTGCTCATATTGTTTTGTGGGTGGGAAAATGAAGGAACATTAGTATTTATTCGTATTCCACATTCGTAGCAACAGTATTGGGAGGAAGCTTCTTTAGATTCTCTCTAAGATAGAATTGTAGACTCTAATACTAGAAGGGACTTGAGAGCCCTGAGTCAGCCACCCAGTGCAACTTGTGGCCCCCTCGTGAACATCCCCACCAGGTGGTACCTGGCATCTGCTTGTATACTGAGAACAGAAACCAGGACCTTGCTACCTCTGTAGTGGTGATTCAGACTTTGTCCCCAGGAGCCCTTTATGTTCTTAAAAAGTATTAAGGACCTCAGAGAACTTTTGTTAATGCAGGGTATGTCTTATCAGTATTTATGAATTAATTTAAAATGCAGTAATAAACCCATTTCATGTCAATATAAAAACATTTTAAATGAAAAATAACTATATTTTTTAAAACAAAATGAATTCAGTGAGGAAAGTAACCTTGCAAATCTCCTTAATTTTTGGTATAACAAATAGAAGACAGCTGGATTCTCGTTCAGTTTGTTGTGATATCACAGATGTAGCCTCTGGAAAATGCAACTGTAATACATGGGCAGCAAATAACTTCATAAAATTAAGAAACTTTGACCCCACGGACCTCCTGAAAGGCTCTCCGGACCCCAGGAGTCCCAGACCATACTTTGAGAATTGCTACTGTCTTGTACATGAAGAGATGGGACAAATGAAAGAAAAAATAGATACAAATGGGGCCAAGAACAATGTACTCACACCTGTGATCATCAAGTATTGAGTGCCTCCCACATGCCTCATGTAAAGCACTGAAAACGCTGACAGTCATTTCAGTTACTCCCTGTCTTCTTCATTGTGAAGACTCACCCTGACTTCAAAAGATATTTCAGGATTGTAAATGAGTTCTTTTACTTATAGCATCCATTAATTGAGAAAAAGAGAAAAAGCTACTGTGAATTTAGTTATGGTTTTTAATAAATTTTCATTTTAGTCATCATAGCAGTATCTGTGGACATTAGAAAACAAATATCGTGCTAGTGTTTTTATGTTATACAGTTTGGTCTGCAGGCCGTGCTTGATGTCCATGGGGATTTGCAGAACCCTTGCAAATAAGTCTGGGTCCAGTCCTGCCACATGTGATCCACAGGTTGGGAACCATGGTTCTGTGTTTGATTTTTTTTTCCCTTCAGAAGTCATTCATCAGTTCTTGTCACCAGCATTAAAGTTGTTGGAGTGCTAGAGTTGTTTTGAAACCATTTTCAGTTTTGGTGCCTTTAATTAAGATGGCTGGGTGTCCTGACGAAAAGCCAAAGACAAATAAGTGTGTGTGCTTCTGGGGCTTCTGATTGTCTTGACTCAGAGCAATGGATGGGTGCTTGTAGATTGAGCACATTTCCCCTGCCCCATAAGATGTTGCTGAGAGCTAATGGAGGAGAACTGTGTTGAGAGAGTTAATACTGAGCTAGAGAAAAGTGGAAATGTGGTAATAGTACAAGGGGAGGAGTGAGAAATTAAATGGTATCTTTTTAGAAGTCTGCCTTATTGCAGTCTGCATTGCTCCTTGGGGATTTTTCTACTGAGTACAAGAAAATCAGCAAGCACTTCTTGAAAAACCCGGATGAAATTACTGCCATAAATTTTTATTTTTATTTTTCATGGTATAAAACCCTTAATTTAGATGAGGGAGGGTTTATTACCAGTGTTTTCTTGGCATGGCTAAGTTCAATTAATTTCAGATGACAAGCTCACTCCCCCCTTGCTTCCCTCCCCCAATATGTGGAAAGTACAATTTGTTATTGGTTTGCCTTTGGCTCTGGAGACCTCATTAAGGGCCTGAGAAAGGGATTCTATCTCTCTTTCTTTGACACCTTTCTGTTTTCTGCCGGATACAGACTATTTGCATTGTCACATGGAAAGTGTGTATGGTGTATTTGAGGGGAAGGTTAGTGGATAAAAGCGATGGTGTTTATACTATTTAAATATTGATTTGAAATGACTGTTGCAAGTTAAGAAATTGTTACCATGGTGTTCAACTAAGATAGGGAGCTTGGCTTAAGATGAGGTCTCTGAAAAGAATGTGGGCACATTTAGACAGGAAACTTATTTAGCTGCTCTGACAGTTCATATGTAACTTACCTGGTTGTTTGAAAGCAGGAACAAGATGTCAACAGAATATTGTATTTACTCACACTCCTAAGACGTAGCATACCGCACCTTCAGGTTCGTGTTCATATCAGAGTACTGTGCATATCTTGCAAATAAGGGAAATAATCTATGGTGTTGTTTTGTTTTTCTCTGTGTGGTAATATAGTATCTATTGTGGTGTGAATAAAAGGACTCGCAGGAGATTCATTACTATTTGTGAAGTGAACTGTCTGTGTCTTTCGGCATGTGATTATTTTACTTACGAAGCAGATATAAAAATTAGAATTGAGGTGATAGAGAATGTATATTGCATAAATAAGCAATTCACACAAAAGTTTTACCATTATAACAAATAAATACCCTGCTTCAGAGGTTGGAGATTAGAATCCTGTTATATTAATGCTTGACAATTAATTAACTATTGTCTATTAAGTTCCCAAGATGACAAGTTATTTAAATACTATTATTAGGAGTAGCTGGATTAATAATAATAATGTTCAAGTGTCACTGGCCACAATGAGGATTTTAAGAATAAAGATAAATGCACGTGATCGCAGCCACTGGCATGCGGCGCGGGCATCCCCATGCGCAGCGTTTCCCGGCTGCCGTGAGGAATGTGCACTCCTGGCCGTGCTCTGAGGAGGATGAGACAAAGTGCTTGATTTGTTAATTTTTTCTCTGCTTTTTGTGTATTGCTTAACCCCTTGTCAAAATAGTGTTCACTTAGCAAAATTAAAGAGAAAATAAGAAAGCTGACAGAAAATAGGCTTGGCAGAGAGCCAGGTGTAAAAGACGAACCTCTAGCAGTTGCTGACAAGTATTGTTTAGATTCCAAATTTGCTAGATCTTCATTAGTGTGTTTGTTTTTTTGGAAAAACACAGTACATAATTGTCATGGAGAAAAACGTGTGGGATTTAACTTGATTGTACAGGTTTTTGTTCCATGGAATTTATATCTGTAGGGCCTCATCCGTTTTGGATGTCATGTTGTGAGAAACAGACTCGAGCCCTGGCCCAGCATCAGTAATGGGGGTAAATCGCCAAAGGAGGTGGTGCACACGAATCCTGGTGGTGGGGAGTGGAGCTTACAAGAGGAATAGTGGGGGCTGCTTGATTTTTAGAACCAAAGAATTTAAAAATTGGATGGTGGGCAGAAGCAGTAGTGTTCACAGACCAGTTCCTGTGTCCCCTTCGCTTCCCCAGCCTCTGTTGCTGTCAGTTTGGGCTGTGTGACTAGCTCAGCAGGCAGCCTCTGAGCAGAGGGGTGTGTGGCACTTTCTGGCCAAGGCATTTAAAAGCCAGTGTGCCCCTTCCAACCCTCTCTGGGCTGTTTCCTGCTATGTATATATTTTTAGTACTAGATAACAGAACAAAAGAGAACCATATACATTTTGAAATATATATGCCTCTAAATAATGACAGAAATTCAGTGTATGAATGATACATACACCTATTTAGCACAACCTGCAATTCAGAAGTATGCATAGCATTCTCTCCTCCGTGAATATGGAATGTGGACTACAGACTAGTTCTGGTGGTGTAACTGGTCCTTGATACCTCATATGAGTCCTAGGAAAACCTCACTGTGGGAAAAACTGGGATAAGTTGAGTTTGGTTTTAGATGTTTAGACAGGTGACTTATGTAGCCAAATTAATACAGTAAACCACGTTTTATAAATGATCAGATTTCTGTCTCTGATACTTTGTTAGGAGTCACTCGAATGTTGATCTTACTATAGATTTTTATTAATATGAAAGTAACTTTATATTTACTGTTTCTATAAAGCCAACAAAATTCAAAAAAGCAGTGCTGAGACTAAGGGATGCCCCAGCCTTGAATCCATTTGTTTTCAGCCTACCTAACATTATTTTTGTTGAGCGCCTTTGTATAAACCTGGCTGTTTCTAACTTGGTTGGTTGCTTGTAGTTTGACTCTAGCCAAGCTTGTTTAATTAAGACTTGAAAAAAAATACCTTTAACCCTGCCTGGGACTTGAGAGAGTCGCCAAAGCTGAAGCCTTTGCTGCTATAGTGGTTGCTCAGCTGGCTGGTTGGAGTCTTTATTGCAACAAGGTTTAGAAGTCCTCAAGTGCATGATGATTTTCATTGTAGTAGGTCTAGTTGTAAGGAGTAGTCATCTGTAGCGATAATAGCTCTTTCTTCCTGCATACTTTATTCTTTTCCTCTCCCCTCCCCTCCCCTCTCCTCCTCTCCTCTCTCCTCCCCTCCTCCCTCTTTCTTCCCATCTAATGACCTGGGACACTTGAAGAAAGGAATGCCATACTGCTGCTATGCGAGGGGTCCAGGAGTCCTGATCATTTTAAAGAGCTAGCTAGTTCTAAGTTCTAACACAATACTTAGGAAACATTGTACTGAATATCGCACCTTTTGTGATGGTGAAATGATAAAAGAGGGAATGCAGTGTGAAAGAAACAGAAAGAAACGAAAGCATATTTTGGGCCTGCATTAGAGAATATAAGTCACTAATCAATATAAAGTTCAGATAGTACTTTATCTAGAAGTAGTATGTGACAGCAAGGAGAGGTGGCAAAAATTCCCCACGTGTACATTTTGAGAACTACGATGTTTTTATTTGGTACAGTTGCATATTCATTTCTAACAGACTGCATCTTAAAAGGACTGGACTTTTTATGGATTGTATGAATATTCAGAGAGTCACCAAAACCAATTCTGTCCTTTACCTTATGAATCTAGACCCATCTGTCTTTTGCTTGTTAGATGGTCCTAGCTCTGTAATGTGAGATTTCCCTTTTGGGAAAAAGATGTTTCCTGTGTGGATGGGTGGGACATGTGGGTACCTTTGCTGCCCTGATGGAAAGTTTGAACCCTCAGGGTGGACCTTGTGTGTGTGTGTGGGGTGTGTGTGTGTGTGTGTGTGTGTGTGTGTGTGTGTGTGTGTTGCCAGGCACTGCTCACTTGGGGACCTGGCATCAGCTGTCTTGTGTGTTGAGGGCATTGTTTAGGACACTGACACAGCAAGGGAAGGTGTAATGGCTATTGCCACTGTTAAGTCATCAGGGTACTTAGCAAGCTGGCAAAAGCTAGAAGCCTTACCATTTGCATTTCCTCCCTCCGTTCCTTTTACCCTTTCATTTTCCTGTCTTACTCCTCCTTTAATATATTTTAAAATATCCATTAAAAAGTAAGAATTGTAACAAAAGAATCAAGGTAATGTCAGTCTTAGAAGATGAAGTTTTTTACTGTAGTCATCGCATGAAATCAGTGTGAAAGTGGGGTGTGTTTGTTGTTACAGCATTTTCCTGTTCTTGCTAGTGACAGAGCACAACACAGGATCACTTTCACATCGAGTCTGTTCAACTGCTTTGTTTTCGTGGTTACAAAGGGCAGAGAGCATGCTTTGTAAAATATAACCTATTTTGTTATAATTCTGAAAATGCATATTTGGACTATACATGCACCATCTTTCCCAGAAAAGATTTTGATATGACTCCCATACTGTCTCTACCACTCACTGCTTTACATACTTAACTCTCAAGAGAGAAACAGGTGAAAGTAGTTAAGATGGGATAAGCAAGACATTGTTATTCATGAGCACATCCGGAGGGCTGTGCCAGTGGTCCTCCTCTTTGCTGTCCTAACCATCCCTGATCTACCTACACAGTCAGTTGGGCCCTGTCCTCCTGGCTTCCCTGAGCAAGAACTACCTGTGGTGCCTTAAGTAGTAAGATAATGTGTTTAGGTGCAGTGAGTAGCATGTGAAACACAGAACAAATGCTAATCCCCTCCCCTCCCCTCCCCTCCCCTCCCCTCCCCTCCCCTCCCCTCCCCTCCCCTCCCCTCCCCTCCCCTCCCCTCCCCTCCCCTCCCCTCCCCTCCCCTCCCCTCCCCTCCCCTCCCCTCCCCTCCCCTCCCCTCCCCTCCCCTCCCCTCCCCTCCCCTCCCCTCCCCTCCCCTCCCCAGAATTCAGTGTTTCTGCTTCTTTGGGACTTCTAATGTATGATAGTAAAGGAGGACAGGACTTTCATAGATGAAATTCTACGTGGTTTTTATTTATTCATCCTTGTGACTCCGTATCTCCTACTCTGGTTCTAGTCCTCCTTGTGGGGAGAACAGGCCTTCTGCATTCTTTCAGTGGTAAGAATGGATAGAAGAAAACTAGCATTCTTTGAGAATCTCCCAAGTGAGTGCAGGCATTAGGCCAAGTATTTTACTTGCATCATTACACTGAATCCTCACAGGGTTGCTATGAGATAGGAAGGATTATTTCCATTTCATAGATAAGAAACTAAGGCACAGAGATGTTGTTTGCCTAAGTTGCTGTGTGCTGGTGGAGTCAAAATCCAAACCCAAAGCCATTCTCTTTATACTATGCAGAACTGCCTCATTGGTTCCAATGATGCTTTCAAAAGCATGTTCAAACTTTTCTGTTCTTTGCAAAAGCAGCAGAAGAAAAAAATTCAATAATCATTATTATTCTTTTGAAAATAACTACCTTATTCTGTCTAGTAACTGTTTGCTGAAGGGTCTGGGGTAATGCTATAAAATTGTAGTTTATAGAGTAGAAGACCAAGAATATTATAATCATTTAATTATATTTTCAGTTGTTAATATAAATAGAATTATGATCCCCTTACATATGAGAAAGCAAAGTATTTTCAAGAATAGAATTAAGATAAGTTGGCCTAAGGGAGGTTTTTTTGATAACCTGTAAGGGTAAATATCTTTCCTGACTCTTTAGAATAATTTTTGGAGCTCTTAATTTTGGATCCATTCTAATAGAATTATAATGATGAAAAAGTATGTACATAAATAAATTTTTTATACTGTTATTTAAAAACAAATGTTCATATATAGAAAAAATGAGTAAAATACATTTTTATATGTAAAAGACGGTTCTATAATTTTAATTTCCTTTAATTTTGCACTTGTTATATGTACTCATTGTATTGTGTAACAGGCAAAAAATTTCCATAATTTTTATAATCTCACTCTAGAGTTTAAATTGTAACACATAAAAATTAATAAATGCTCTTATATTCCTGACATCCCAGCCATTATTCTAGAATTATAGAAAATAACCCATTCATCATTGCAACTATGTCTGTTTATGTATGGTTTTGTTTTACTTTGATTTTTTTACCCTCCAGAACATCTCTTAGGAACCAGTTAGACTTAAATAAAAAACTTTAAATTTGGTGAGATAAATTTGGCAGCGGAAGATGATCTGATACTGAAAATAAGTGCTGAGGTAGACCATTGTGTTAAACAACAATAACAACAACGAAAAACTAGCCTTGTATTAACACCATTCAAAATGAAGATTTGCTACTGAACTTGGGCCTTTGGGAATTGCATTTGAGCCTTTTACCACTGGAGGGCGCTGTGCTACTGCAAATCACATTCAAGTCAGAAGTCATCAAATCTTTCCATTTGTTCTTCTCACTAAAAAGATAAAGGATTTATATTCCTGTAATGCCAAATCAGTTCATACTTAACATTCAGCCTTTAGCTGTAGGAACTTGTTTGAATGACAGTAATGGCTTCATTTCAAGTTATTTAAATGTTTAATGCTATGTAATTTAGTCAAATGTGTATAATCCTTTATTTAACTAGATGAAAATAATATACTGTTAACATTGTTTTTAGCATTAATTAATGTGACTAATTGAAGTGAAAAACACTAAAACCAATTTCCCTGTTTTGTTGCATGATCAGACTTGTAAAGAGGTTTCCCTATGGCCCTGGCTGATCTCAGCTCCGTGCTCATCTCCCCTCAGCCCTCTTTCTGCCCCACACACCTTCTACCCTCTTCCTGCTGTTCTGTAGTTAATTTGATTTCAGTATACCGACAACCACAGTTGGTAGCAAACTGATTAACTGTAGATCGTTTTCCCTCTAAAAACTTGTCTCTGCAATGTATTATGATAGGAGCTTCCTAACATCGTTTTGTTACTTCAAAATGAATGTAGTAATGATTGGAATCATTAAATTACTATAAGCACTTAAAAATAGGGAGAAAAGATGGAAGTAGGTGTTGACATCACTAGTCTGCAGTCTGTGAGAACTCATTTTCAGCAGGAAATGGTGGAACCTCAGTGTTCCTGTCTGAAGACCCCATCAACACAGCTATTGTTGCCATTGACTCTCAGTAATAACAAAAAAACAAAACCAAAAGCCCCAGCTGCTTTCAGAGCTTTAATGTGGTCTTAGAAATCAGATGGGTCTAAGTCAAAACAAGGTAACACCTTCCTGGCAGCTTGCTTGTACTGCTGCCATGTGTTATATTAAAACTGCCCATTACAGTTCTCTATTTGTAGCATAAATAATTCTTTCTTCTTAAACATTGCTCCTCCAGGGTGCCAGAGAAAGGAACATTTTCATCCATTGTAATTGTTGATAAATATCCTTTATTCAAAGTAATTGTTCAGTTGTGGCATGCTTTGTTATTATTCTGGACTCTATGGAAGTTTTGCCTATAACCTGGATAATTTTTAAAGGGTTAAAAATGCAGAAGTGTCTCATCATTCTTAGAATAAATTCTAGATGAGAATTGCTGTCTTGGTTAAACAAAAACTGTAAACAGAATTTATTAACTCCTTATAGTATTTTATATCGTCATGTAATCCTTTATATTCGGTGGCACTATTTTATTTTTGTGAATAAAATCTTAAACTGAAAGCTTAAATTCAACTTCATAAGCAAAATGCCATCTTATTTAACTTCATGAGCAAAATGCACATTGATGCTGGCTTATCAACAATTTTTAAAAAGAATTTATATGCTATTTGTGCTATACTATAATTTTGTTATAATTTTAAACATGTGTATTATATACATAAATATGTGTACATATATTTTAAATACCACATGTGTGTTTCTATACACACACACAGTAGTTATCTCCACTGGGTAAAACAAAATAATTGAAACGGAAATTATGCTTATTCTTAAATATATGCCATATAGCACTTTTAGGAGATGAGCTTATGAAATTCATGAATGACAGAGTGGTGCAAGTTTAAAAATCATTATTTTAGTTTCATCTTTCTTCTCTTTTAAATCCATAAATGACAAGAATGCCCAGTACTTTATAGAGAGCACTTCTTTTCATTTGATTCTTATAAACACTGTATTAGGAAGCAGATGTAAATATTACCCCCATTTTATAGTGAAGAAAACGGAGCTCTTGGAACACTGAAACTGCTTTCCCAAGACTGCAGTAGCCTGGTGCAAAGCTGGGGCTGCTGTGCCCCCTGAGGGGAGGCTGTGAAGGAGGTCCCCGGGACGCCTTCTGCAGGAAGGCTCGCCCTGTTTCCCTGTGTCTTCTAGACTTGCGTTCTTTGTGTCAGTTTTCTTACCTCTAAAATGGACTGGTTAGTCATTTTCCAGTTTTACCCAAGACAGAGTAAACAATAATGGAGTTTTAATTTGTTGAGAATTTTGAGCTGAGGGTAAAAAGCTATTTACAGTGTAGTTTTTTTACCTTCTGTGTTTTTGGAAGAGGGAAGTGACTTTTCTTGACTTAAATGAAAGACAGTAGACAAGCTTGAGAAGCACTGGAAGGGAGCAGATGGACCAGGTGTCTTGCTTATTGAAACATGGGGAAGTACCCTCTAATTTTAATAAGCCTCGTGGGCGCAGGCGGAGGACTCGGGATCTTTCTTCCTTCATTGCTTCCTAGATTATCATTTCTTCTCACTTGGGAATGAGGTCTTTTTTTTCTTCGATGTACTTATTGGTGTGTGATAATAGATATGCTGATTTCTTTAAGACATGCAGTGTTATCAGTGTTTGACTGCTGAGATTAAATTAAGCCATAAATTAGGACATAACATTTCCTAAAGACATTTTATGTTTTAATCAGTGCTAAGATGGAAAAGATAAATTACTAACATTGCAATAAAGTGAAGAAAATGAGGCAGTGTTATTATTTAATCTTATGCAAGAAAAACAATTACTTGTTAAGTACATGTAAATAAGTACTAGTTAGTTACCAGATAAAGGTAAAGGCTTTAACTTATTAAGGTGATTTCTTGTGATCTTGTGTACCTGAACTCGAGACTTGTTGGTGCTACTGTTACTCAACGCTTTGCCTTTCTTCCCAGCATCATAATACTTCAGAGTCCAAGTACTATTTTTTCACAATATTGAATTTGCAGGTACTTCACAGGGACAAGGGACATCATTTTCATCTCTCACTACAACCCTGCCAGCCTGTTCTTGAGACCATTTCTCGTCTTATGCTCGAGTTTCACTGTCTTGTAAAAGCCCCCTGTCGTCTCTGAGATCTAATTTATGCCTGCCCTCGAGGAGCTCTCTCTCAACGTCACCCTCATAACACCTTTTCCCTTTCACCTCAAATTTCCATCGTCTTTTCTCATCCAAGTCCCCTTTTGTTTTTGTGTTTTTATTCTGGCTTTAGGCCCATATCTAACATTTTCTGTCTTCTAACCAACTCAGAGGAAACTGCAGTAAGGTTACCTGGTGCCTTCTCTGGGAACATCTGTGCCCTAATGGCAAGCCCTTTCCAGCTCTGCTTCTCCCCGCCTTCCACCCTGCAGATCATGCTGACTTACTGGAAATGTATTTCTGCAACCTACATGTCGAAAGGACTGCAAGTTCTCTCCTGTCAGACGTTCCCTTTTACCGCCTCTCACCTTCCTCTCTCCTCTCATTGACAGGTCTCTGGGGTGTGGATTCTACCCAGCTGGCAACATTTAGTACTGAGTTCCCGTCTTTCATCTGTCAAATAAGACTGAGCCTTAGAACTAGACGTGCCTTTTGAGATTGTAGACTCCACACTTCTCGTTTCATAGGTGAGATATGTGGTGTCCAGAGAGACTTTGCCTTGGGACATGCAGCAAGCGAGAAGTGAACCTAGGACTAGCGCCCTGGTGTCCTGACTCTTAGTCTGTCCCATGGCATGTCCCCTACACAGCCCTTCCACTTGGCCACTGGGCATAACCTCTGCAGGCTGTGAAGACTGGGAAGCCTGATGCTGGCTGCTTTTTAGGGACAGTTCAGTAGGTGACTAGCCAGCTCCGGTAGATCAGTCATCCTTATGTGGCCCCCATGTCAACATTGGGCTGTTACTGATCTCCATCAAAATCACAGAGAGCAAAAAGCAGAAAATTTGACTAGACAGAAATGCAACTTTTCTAAAATTAAAAAGGAAAAGTTAAAAAGACAATATTAAAAGGCAAATGGCAAAGTGGGAAATATACAAAATCTATGCCAGGAAAAAAAAGGTTAGAATCTTTACTATTTGGCTCTTAAAAAGAATAAGAAAAACACCCCAGAAAAAAAAAAAAAAGGGAAATAAGACATATAATAGTGGGTTTAGAGAATTTGCAATAGAAAACATACAAATAAGTGGCCATGTGAAGAAAAGATCAGCCTTGGTGGTGAGGATGAGCTGAGTGTTCTCTCCTACATACTGGTCCTAGATGCATTAATTAGTTAGTAATTCCACATACACGCAGTGGAATTATATGATCATTAAAACTGTCTTAGGAGAATTTTATATTAAAAATGCTCACAAGTAACTTGTAACAAATTAAGTGGGAAAAAAGATACTAAAATAAACAATATTTTAATTTTTTAATTGACATATATGTGTATGCATTTGTAAAAATCTGTAAGGAAGCACACCAGATGTTAAAAGTGTTTATCATTGAATGGAGGGATTATTAATGATTATTCTTCTAAAAGTTTTTTGCATTTTCTAAATTTTCTGTAATGAAGTGTACTACTTTTGAAATTTAAAAAAGAAAGAAACACTTTTTATAGAGGGATTGGGACCTCAGCTTCAGATCACACATTCTTTGCAGATCTGCTGGTTCGTGTCTGACCTTTTAAAAAGCTGTCTCCTGCTTCTTGGTTTGTGGAGTGTGTCTCTGCAGGAAGGTAAAGGCCACGTGGCAGCACAGTGAGAACAGACCCAGCCTAGGAGCCAGATGCACCACTGTGCTGTGTGTGCACATTGTGGCCTAAAGAAGTCACTGCCCGTCCCCTGGGGAGTTTCCTCCCTGACAGAGTGAGTGTGTTCCTAGTTTCTGTAAGGTCCCATGAAGCTCTAAAATTGGATTACTCTGATTTTTCCCCAAGCTCTTCAGCACTTTCCTTTCCTTTTTGTGTCCCCTTGTCTCATCTCATTTATTCTAGGTTGGGAGGCCAGACCCACTTCAAAATTGGACTCTGGAAAGTTTTGTGGTCTATGGTAAAACAAACAAAAACCTTCATAGATACTTCGTAAAACCTTCAGGGAGTCGCTTTTTCTAAGCAGGTATTTTGTTCTCTATTAACAGCTACTTCATACTTTTACACTCATTTTTAGGTCTAGACCAGGGTCAGCAAGCCTTTTTGGTAAAGGACCAGATAGTAAATACTTTAGGCTTTGTGGACCACACAAAGTCTCTGTGACATGTTCCTTTTTTCCCCTTGTACACAACACTTTTGAAAGATGTAAAATTCTTAGCTTACAGGCCATAAGCAGGCCATAATTTGCTGACCTCTGTTCATAACCTTAGAGGAACAAGAAATTATTTTGTCATACCTGGTGATGCCTGCAAACTTGTTTTTCTTTTTTCATATTTCTAAGACAGATCTTCAGACTATAAATAAAGTAACCCTTCAGGATGACAGAGAATTTATGTAATGGGTAACCAAAAGTGCATTATTATGTAGAGTCTGCATTATAGGTTCAGTTGTTTTCTATGTCATGTTCCTCATACTATTCCTGAAAATATCTTAGAATTATAGGTTTGGGTGAGAAGTCAAAAAGTTGACCCTCATGCTTTCAGCAGGGCTGCATGCAGTTCTCTGACCTCTTCCCTCCACACCTTGTGGTTGAGAGCACAGCTTTCATAGTCAAATGGACCTGGGGATTGGTCCCAGCTTGGTCATTTATCAACTGTGTGTCCTTTCAAATTAGTTAGCTGTGCTAAACCTCAGTCTCCTCATCTCTAAAATGAGAACAGCAGTCATGTGTCTCTTGGGGTCGTGACAAGTGGCAGAGATCAGGCTGGTCACACAGTCTTAGCACAGCCTTTGGCACATAGGAGGCACTCAGTTGACATGGGGTTATCACTACTCCCTGTTGTTTAGAGGGGTATTCAGAGTGCTTCCTTCGGTACTGGTTATAATCTCAGATGGTGGTAAGCCCCAGGAAGTGTTTCCACAACTCTGACCCATAGCTCACCCGCTCGAGAACTTGAACCCAGTCCACTGAACCTGCAGCTCATCCGGTTTAATCCTCATTAGACATTAAAAAACGAACAACTAGCAATTACCCCCTGGAGAGTGAAAATAAAATACTACCTCCTCATTAATTCTAATTCTGTTAACCTTTTGCCATTAAGTATGACTTCCCTGTGACTTATTTTTGTGTTTTAACTTTACCCTTACTGTGCTCTTCTGCAGTTGAAGAGCAAAGATCTGGGCACAGTATTCTAAACAAGAATTTCATCACCATTTCACCCGTCCATTCAGTGAATATTTACAGAGCAGCTACAGTGTGCCGGACACAGTGCCCGTAGCTGTACATTCCACAGTGAGCGAGAGCCAGCCCTGCCCCCCCACAGCCTGCGCTCTAGAAAGAGAGGTACACAGACAAAATGTGAAGGGATAAACGTGATACTTGCTGGTAGTGTCCTGAAGAACATGGAGTGGGGCACTGGCTTGGGGTGTTTGAGGAACAGGGAGAAGGCCGCGTATGTCTGAAATCTGGTGGTAGATAGCCTGTGGGGTGTTGGGAGAAGGTATGGCTAGAATGAGGGCAGAGAGGTAGGAAGGAGCCAGAAACTGCAGAGCCTTGGTAGTGTGGAATTTATTCTAAAGATGATGGGAAGCCATTGGAGCGTTTAAGTCAGGGAATGAAATAACTTGTTTTATTATTTTGAAAAATCACTCTAGCTACTGTAAGAATGGATATAAGGGGGACAGGATGTTAGGTAGGCAAGGAAAAATGAATAGAGAAAACTGGCAAGGAGTTGCCAGTGAAAGAAGAAGAAAGTAAGGAGAATTTTCATGGAAGCCTAAAGCAGACAGCCTTTCATTACAGCAGAGGAAAAGGGAATGGGTAGTAGATGCTACGCAAGACAGGTAAGAACTGAAAATTGACTAAGGGATCTAGCAAGTGGAGCTTATTGGTGGCCTTGTGAAGAGCCGTTTCAGTTGATGGGTGGGAGGAGAGAATGGAAGGTGAGGCAGTAGGGATAGCAGTAAATGTAGATGAAACGAGTATTGCTGGGGAGGGAAGCCGAGGATTAAGGGGGGACGGTATTAAGGTATGTTTGTTCTAGTTGGACCCGTCCCGCAGGAAGGGAAAGTTGATAATGCAGGAAAGGGGATCTTTGCCGGGTAAAAGTCCCTGATAGAGAGGGGCTGAGACCTTGAGCTCAAGTAGAAGACTGGCTTGAGTTAGGGATGAGGTTACTTCTTCCCTTGTAACAGAAGGAAAGGCAGAGTGTGAGTAGATCGAAGGAGGCAAAATAGAAGCATCACCTTCGTGTTCACAGTCCTTGTGTGCCGGGTCTTTGTGGTATGTTAGGGCCTCTAGACGATTTTGCTCCATTGTGCTGATTTATTTGTGCAATACATTTTTTTCTCCCTCTCTAGGCCACTTATCTCACATACAGATCTGTTTACATGTCTGTCTCTCCCACTAAACTGGCATCTCTTCAACAGGAGTGGTTATCTTTGTATCTCCAGACACAGCTCAGTGTTTGGCGAGAACGGAGTTGGAGAAATGACAGTTATGTCAGTATAAAGGATTCATGTAACAGCTACACAGACATGCAGTAGAAAAGGAAAGTAATTTGAGAACATGAATAAAATTAAGTGTTTATATGACTTGGGACAATTAATATGATTTTTTTAAGTTGAGTGAATTATTACTGATAACCATAGCTGAGGTGTAGGTAAGAGTAAAAAAAGAAAAAAGGACCATTTCATTACCACTTGGAAACGTGGAAGAAGGTGGGATTTCAGCAGCCCCTGTGAGTGGGGTAGGTTAGTGCTGCCCGCCACGCTGGGATGGAAAGGCAGCTCTAGGTTCAGGAAAAAGGGAAAGCTAAGCATGGGTAGGAAAAGCAAACCCCAGTGTGGTCAGCTTGCTTGTGGGGCTCTCGGAGTAGCGGGGGAAATCACGTGTTTAGAAAGGAGTAAATGTTAAAGAAATATGACCCAAGCAGATTTATGAAATGAGAACAACTTCATAGAAAATTTCAGGTTAGTGTGTATAGCTCTTTCCCAAGTCCTTTTTTCTACTTGGTTGGAGGAAAAACCCACGACAAAACAAAATAGTTCACTTTCCCCTTCAACATTATTCAGCACCTCCTAAATGAAACATGACTTTCTGAGTTACAGGCCGCTCCTGGCAAAGAGGCTGGTTTTAAGAGCATAATCCCGACGCGTGCCCTGAAATTAATGTTCCGTGGGCTCTCCAGATTTGTGTGACGTGCTGTAAGTTATGTCTAACCCAACTGTTCTCTTAACCGCTTGCATTAAGTATCATGAAATGAGTTGCCCTGAGAGGAACCATCTGAATAAAGAAGCTTTTATGCCTTTATAACTCCTTACTGTATGACCCCGGGTCACCGCTGTTGGTATTGGGAGCTCTCTCCCACTTTTCACTCTTGCCTTTAATGGATGGGAGGTCTCCACACCAGGCGTTCTTTCTCTCTCGGCTGCCAGGTGCTGGCAAATGGCACTGCCGTCCGTGTGGGGCAAGAAGGCAGGCATGGCCTCTCTATCATGTCTCTTCCCTTCCCAGAGGCCAATGGGATACCAGCTGAAGAAAAGGCACAGTCAGGGCCCCCACCACACAGAGTTTATTTTCTCCAGAGTCATTATAATGCTGCCTTCATTTCTCCCCTAGATTTTTACTTTTCAAAACACTTTCCAATGTGTGGCCTCCTTTAATGTTGCATTAAGCTGACAACCTAGCATCTTACCGAGTATCAGCTGGGGATACGGTTCGCCTTCACTGTGCTGTGCCATCTTGCCAAGTTCTGCCTTTGTTACGCAGCTCTCACTCAGAAAGGAATTAATTTGAATTACATGATGCTGTGGTTGCCTCCTTAAAGAAAGAAAGCTAGATGCTGGCACACCTTGGGACAGTGTCTCTGTGAATGTACTTGAACCTTCCAGATTATGTGCCATTCCTCTTCCCTCTCCTTTTCCTCTCACACCGTCACGGGGCCTCTCATGTTAAAATTAAATCTTCCTATTTTGTCTTTCCCTGCTCAATGGGATTTTGCTCAAGGGGCCCATGGCTTCTGTTTTCATTTCCTTTTACCTGAGAGAAACTGATTCAAGTAGAAAGGCATTTTTGAGTTGAAACATAAGGCTGCTGCTCTAAGTTAGGAGAGTTTTTACACTGCTTACTTCCCCAGGAGGATTTTGAACAAGCTTGGGTTCAGAAATGAAATTCTTGTTCCAGGTGTGTTGACCCAGCAGTAATGGCAGCATCAGTGGCCCAGCCACACAGACGTGGTTCAGAAAGGGACTCAAGCCTGGGCCTGGATTTTAATGTTGGAAATGGGATTTTCTCCCCAAAGGTTGTAATAACTTTGCCATTGTATTGTTAACTTAATCACTGCCTCACATTTGCCATGTGACAAAGTTATGTTTTTACTAACATTAAGGGCAATATTTTTATGCTTTTTCCTTTCTGTGTTTCTATTTTCTCAAATCTTCACTGTGGATTATCAGATAAACTTAAATAGGAAGGCGGATGCTAGGCTAAGTAGTCTGGATAACACTGTGTGAGTGGGAAGCTGTGGGTGGCTGTGGGTGGGGGGTATGGTGGTGCTGAATGGGTTGTGTGTCTGAAGAGTGGTCGCTGTGATGGGCACTGGGCCCCTGGCTTCTGTTTACCCTGCTTCTACCTACCTTCACTGCGTATTTGGAAACTATTTTATAGTGAGAACAAAGCCCAGGGAAATCTCTGCTCTTACAGTTTTGGTTGTGTTCTCATGGTTTCCACCTGATAACATAGTTTAGAGAGAACTTTTCAAGTTTTTTGAGAACTCCTGAGACTCTTATTTTGTCTTCGCCTACAGCCAAGATAATTGAAGCACGGTCAGTCTATTTCAGGGCCTTCTTCAGGAAAAGCGTGATACTATTTGGGATATTCAGACGGACCAGAGGGAATGCTACTCGCAGCTCTTCCTAGAGCTGTAATTCTGGTTGTGTGTCTGACGAAAATGAAATGGAATTTTAGCCCATAAGACATACCAAGGCAACTTAGTCATTCTACAATAAGAGCCCTTCTTGTAATTTTCAAAGTCTCTGATTTTTAGTCTGGTGATTGTTCATTCCCTTCTTTAAGGAAAACCAGATTCCTCAGCCCTTCTCTTCAGTTGCTGAAATAGATTCCCATAGGTTTTGAGAGCAAGTGAGTTGGTCAGAGCCTGTCCAGAAGCCAAGAGCCCACATTTCTTCCCTCCTCAGTCCTCTGCTTTGTCTGCCTGTCCACACATGTCCTCTCAGTGAGAGAGACCAGAGGTGGTCCTGTGAGGAGAGATGGGAAGAAACAGTCAAACTAGGGATGCAGAAATGGGACAGAGTGGTTGTAAATGAATGATGAGATTTGGTACCATTCTCACTGCCAGCCGTGTAATTCTCTTTTTTTTTAAAAAAAGGGGGAGACAGGATAGAGATAGTCAGATAATACTAATAGACTATTTATCAAGCACCCACATGCCCAGAGATGCCTAAAAGACCAGTAAGTGGAGTGTGATGATACGTGTGGGTAAATTAATAAGATATTCAAATCAATACAGTAAAACCGAAAGTATTTTTAAAGATGGTAAGGCTCATGAAAGCACAGTTCTCACAAACATATCACCTTCTTCTGCACATGGCCCCACTCTCACACAGACACATATTCAAGCAGAGACTGGTAGAGTAGACTTTTTGAACCCCTGATCCCTCCCTAGTAGGAGGCATTTGAGGGAACAAAGAGGAAACAGCGTATTGCTCACATGCTACTATTTCTTAGGTACCTGCACTTACTTGTGTCTCACCTAATCCTGCAGAGCATCCCTGTGCTGCAGGTGGGTGTTCTCATTGTTACAGATGAAGATGTGGAAGCTCAGAGGGGTCACAGTGTTAACAACAACAACAAAAAGGGGCAGTGCTGGATTTCAAAACCAGGTCTGCCTGGCACCAAAGACCTTGAGCAGATTCTCTTCCCACTGAACTGCCGTCTTGCCAGAAAACTACTGGCATCTTTAACCTGGTGTATTTATAGCATCTTTGCTCGATTTGAGTCAAGTTAGTGTTTCTTAAATGACTCCTGTCCAGGATAGAAGGACCTCCTGTCCAGGCTTCACAGAAAACGGACATCCTCAGTTTGGATTTCTTTCACCCTCACTTTCTTAACTATAATCAGCATTGATTTTTTCTCATTCCCTGCTAGCATTAAGTTATGATAACATTAGGTGACAGAAAATAAAATCAGCAAATACAGATACTGCTTAATAGATCAGTAAAATGTGAGAATTGGCAACAAAGTAGGTCTTATCAAAAGAGTATGGACATAAATACAGAGCACAGGCCTTAAAAGCATTTCAGATAAAGATAACTTTGTTTGCTAAACAAGCATTTTTAGGTGTAAAAGAAAACACAGTCTTGTTTCTGAGCATCTTCTTATAAGCATGTCCTGTAGATGAGAATTGGCTCTTATAGAAGAAGCCACATGTATTCAGTTTTATTTAGATCTTATTACATCTAGCACCATAGCATTACTAGCAAAAGTTATGTTACAGACTGAATGTTTGTGACCTCCTAAAAATTCATATGTTGAAGCCATAACCATCCTCAGTGTGATGGTAATAGGAGGTAGAGCCTTTGGAGGTAGTTAGGTTTAGGTGAAGTCATTGGTGGGAGGAGGGAGCTGCATGATGGAATTAGTGTCCTTATAAGAAAAGAAGAGAGACCAGAGTGCTCTCTCTCTGTCTCCTGCCATGTGAGGACACAGCAAGAAGGTGACCATCTGTAAGCTAGGAAGACAGCTCTCACCAGGAACCAAATTGGCTAGCACCTCAGACTTCAGCCTCCAGAACTCTGAGAAATAAGTGTCTTGTTTAAGCCACCAGCCTGTGGTATTGTGTTATGGCAGCCAGACTGACTAAGACAGGTTAGTTGAAATGAATCGATCCCAGTCTCTAATAAAATGTTGTCACCTTTCAACGACTTCATTTTGCTTCTGTTCCTTTTACCTCTGAATTGCTGTACTCTCCTCTAATTTGGGCTGTCATCCCCAGTGATTAGAGAAAGAAAGCACAGATTAAGGCTTCTCTTGTCCTTTCTCCAACTTCTGCCTCAGTGGAGTTCATGCCATTTCAGGAGCCCTTCCATTTTAGGAAAGACATCTGTCGTTGTCGTGCACCTCTGGCCCCAGCCCTTATTAATCATCTTCAAAACCCCACCCGTCCCAGGTGTCACCTCTCCTAAGCCTGGACATCTTTGGCAGGACCCTTCATAGTGTTGTTGCCATCCCTACTTCCTCTACATATTTAAAAAATCATTTTAAAAGGGTTCTATTTAAAAGCTTCAAGGAAAATTAGGTAGAGTAATAACATTTTCATATGATTATTTGCCATATTGGCATGAGGCAGAGAAATCTGTTAGGAAAACTGTTTGCTCTTTTCCCATGTGCGGGGTTTGCTGTCTCTATTCTGAAGCTGTCGTGTGTTGTAATAACTGGTTTGACACGTATCTTTTTAATGCAAAGAAGAAATTGTCAGCGTTCCTTTGTTATTTGTATTATGTTCACTTGAAAGTATTTTTTTACTCTCTTCGCCTTGACAAAACTGAAGTTTATGTGGTAAAGGACGGCGGCATGACAGGAAATGCCAGAACTTGGACAGTATCAGAGCAGAGCAGGATTCAAATGAATCTTTAATTGGTATTTTTTAGAACCAGTGTTTATAAGCAGAGCTGTCAACTTAGATCACAGCCTAACCTCATAGGATCTTGGGACTTTATCAGAGTAATTACTCATCAGTGACTTTACTGTGCCTTCTTGGGGTGGTTGAAAGCGGCCTTTCCGCACCAGTCATACCTGGCTTCACTCAGGCCTGTGTTCTGTTGCCGTCAGAAGGGAAGATGTGGCCTTGAAGGTACACAGGATTAGGACTTTAGTTTTATTATCCCTGGGAGGAATTCATGATCAGATTATTCTGGTCTTTGTGTTGTGCTGCTTTGAGAACAATTTCTAAAGTGCCCAATGGTTAAGCTTAAAAACTGCTTTCATGTACTTTCAGTGAACCTTTGATATTCAACACTTAGGTTATACAGAGTGAAAAACACAGTGGCAACCCCAAATTAATTTTCTCCAGCCTGCCAAATGGACCTTCAGGAGATTGCATGGGCATTTCCAAACTTGCTCCCCAATTCGCATTACTTGATGAGTTAGAGAAGGGCTGCCATAGGACGGCCTGGGAAGAAGGCCACTGAATCTGAATCTTCTTGTCTCCAGGCCTGGCCCTGCCACGGCCTCTCCCAGGACCTGCAGAGAGTTTCTCTGTACTTTTAGAGCTCAGTTTCTCTTTTATTCATTTCAGTGGTGGAGCTAGACCTTGTCTCAGGTCTGTTCTCTTCCCTAACCACCTATGAGTCAAAGTGGGAGGTATAGCAGCAGCTTTTGGCCAAAAAACAACAGGAACCCAGGAGATCATGGCCATGCCAGCCTTCTGAGAGCCAAACAGTGCTTCTGTTAGGATAACTTCATTCTGTGCAATCAGCAGATACTGTGTCTATAGAAGACACTGTGCTTGGTGCTGTGAGGCAGGATGAAAAAACAGTTTGACGAAAGTGAGAGCTAAAGGCACAGAAGAGAATGGATGAGTCATGACAGCATATGCTATGTCAGATGAGTATTTCGTGTAGTAAGTGCCGAGAGCAGGAATTGAGGTACCAAGGAGGCCTCACAGACCCAGGGTGCAGAGCAGTCGTGTGCCATGTGTAGGTGATGGTAGAGGCAGGTCATGGGAAACAGACTTCTGAGCAGATTGGGAGGGCAACACAGAGCTAGGCTGAGTGTTTTCCTTTTAACTGTAACCATTACTGGGAGGTTTTTCTGAAACTAAAAGTATTACACTATTGCAGAAAATTGGGAAACTAGAAAAATACATTAAGAAAGTAAAAAATCACCCATAGCTTCACAATCCATAAATCATTACTTTGATTTTTGATCTGTTTCTTTTTGATCATGTGCATTTCTTTTTTAAAATGAACACCAGGTCATATTGTATATGTTTTATATCCCTTTTTCATGTAATGTTATAGTACTTTTTTCACATTATGAAATACTCTTTTTCTTTTTTTTAAAAAAAAATATCTTTATTGATTTCAGAGAGAGGAAGGAGGAGGGGGAGAGAGAGATAGAAACATCAATGATGAGAGAGTCACTGATCGAGCCCGCAGCCCGGGCATGTGCCCTGAACGGGAATCGAACCCTGATCGCCTGGATCCCAGGTTGACGCTCAACCGCTGAGCCACGCCCGGCCGGGCACATTATGAAATATTCTTTAAAGACATTTTTCAGACTGTGTATTGTTTCATTATATAGAAGTATCATAGTTTGATTTTTGCTATATTGAAGCACATATCGATTGTTTCTGTTTTGATAATATAAATAATACTGTTATCAATATTACATATTACTTTTTGCTTATTCTTATATATAAATTATCTGATTATTTGAGATTTCAAAAAAATACTTCTACTTTCATATAGAATTTTTTTAATCTTTTAAGAATGACTGTTTTTTTCATTATTGATACTATTACAGATGTCCTCCATTTTCGTCCCTTTGCCCACCTCTACCCAGCCTCCGCCCCTCCCTCCCTGGCCTTCACCACACTGTTGTCTGTGTCCATGGGCTATGCATATATGTTCTTTGGCTAATCTCTTCACCTTCATATAGAATTTAATGTGGCAGTTGAGGAGTTTGAACTTTAAATTGTAGACATTAAATACCATCTAAATTTTTTAAAATCAGGATGTTGACTAAAAATTTGACTCTAGAAAATAAATATAATTGTATCCTAGAAAGAAACTAGAGGGTGTCTCTACCCTGAGACAGGTAGGAGTATCATGAAAGAAGAATGTGAGAACTAATGCTGATATGATTTATTGATCCATCCATTCATCTGAGCCAGGAGCTGTGCTGGGTCCTGGGAGTGGGGATGGCTTAGATCAGTGTCGGTCACCGAGCTCTTAAGAACCACTACAGCAGACTCGTAACTGGTTTCCCTGTTTATACTCTAGCTCCCCTTCGTTTTCCACCCAGCAGCTATAGTCTTCTTTTTAAGGCATAAAACAAATCATGCACGTAACCCTTTAGGTTTCCCATTATACCCAGGATAAAACCCCAGAAGCCTTAGAATGGCCATTGCACTGGCCATTTATTACCTCCAACCTTACCAGCCTTTTTCTGCATTTTCTAAAATGTACTGAGTTTTTGTCTACCCTGGAGTTTTCCCACATGTTGCATTTCTTCCTAGAATACTCTTTCCCCAGTCTTCACCTAGCTACCTCAGACTTACCCTTTAGTCTCAGCTCAATTTTCATTACCTTAGAGAATCTTTTTGACTCCTACCACCCCTTTTCTTAAGTCCTTTCATGGAACCCAGGTCTTTTCCTTCGCAGCATGTATCACAGTTTGTAATAAACTTTATTTGTGTGTTTATTTAATGTAAGACTCCCCCACTAGACTGAAAGCTCCATGAGGGCAGGGACCATGACTGTCTCATTCATTTTTGCCTAGCACTCATCACTGTCTTTGTCCTATGGTACACCTGAAAGAATAAATAAAAGGTGAATGAGACAGACATAGTCCAGCCTTATTAGAGTTTATAATCTTATTGACCTCCCACATTGGCTGTGAGGGGAAGAGAAGGAGAGTATCAGAAAGGATGAACGCGAGAACCTTAATTAGGTGGTCAGCAGGACAGAGATGTGCTTGACAGATGTATTAGGCCGAGTCAGAGTAGGAGAAAAATGATGAAGCCAATGGTAGGCACGTGGAATTTAAGGATCAAAGTGGAATTATTGGGATAATTCATTGGGAAAGTCCAGCATGCCAACACCAATCTCTTGTCTTAATAAAACAAAGCCTTAATCCAAATCTATTGTTCATTTTTTAATTTGGGGGTATTATTCATGTATCAGAGATCTCTCTTTTTTTATTGGGGCCCTGAAGGGTTTTTTCCCCCTTAGAATATTGCATTTATTCTTCTAAATTGCAGGTGAGGAAATAGAAAGGATAAAGCCAGCATTTTAGTCTCACATGGCTTGCTGCCATCTCCATTACTGAACTCTGACACCTCCCCATTCTATTCCAAGGAGAAAAGAAGTTGACATTTTCTTCCTTCCTCCCTATCCAGCAACTACCATAAACTCCCACTTCAATTATATTGGGAAAATATCTAAATTACAAATTAGGGAAGATTCTATAGTGTTTTCATGTACTTACTGGGATCCAACCATAGTATGAGGCTTGTAATATTAGATTTTGAATATAGTGCTTAAAGTCTTGGTATTTTGCAGAATTGCAAAGATAAATTTAAATTGGAAGCTGATTTTTTTCCTAGAAATATTCTTTGCTCTCTGAAATGTGAGTAGTACAAGAGTGAACTTGATTATGATTTGAGCAGGATTATACATCTTAGAAAGCCAAACCTAGATATAAGTGCATCTGTTCACATATAATAGGCCTAGCAGACTTTTAGAAAATGAATGAAAATATGAACCAAAACCTCAACTCCTGTAGGTGCCTTTTGGCTTTGCATCTATAGAAGTTATAAAATATATCCCCAGACTGATTGGTCATTTTTTACTAGCTTCAAGATTGAGGGTACCTTGGAGATGTTAGGTACAATCTGGTGGTCATACATGATTTTTTTTAAAGTTATTTTAAAAACCAAGGTGTTGTCTTTTGCTGCTTTCTGTGACATTGCCCAGCTCTCCTGTTCAGTACCCAACTCAGCCTGACACTGTGGTACTTGCTGCTTAACGCTCTGTAAAATGTTATTTAAATATTTCTAACTTATTGTTTCGTGCTGGGTTTTATGGAACATAAATTTCTATTTAGGCCACTAATTTACAGAAGTTTGTTACTAATATCACTGCAGGCTCCATCCATCTAAAAATATTGCTCATAAGCTACGCTAAAAATATGTTATATATTTGCAGTGTATGTAAACAGTGTTGTGTTTTATTAGTGTGCAGTGCTTTGTCTATGGAAATGTTCATATTGCAGCATATATTTAGAAGGGATGGGAACTCAAGTGCGGTGGAAAGAGTACAGAAAAGTGAAATCCCTGCAAGGTGGGATTTATGGAATTTTCAGAGTGCTTTGCAGAAAATCTGTATACAATACCTACATTTTCTACAAAGACAAAGTGGAATCTTACAGAATATTGTGGGAAGCTGTTATTTCACGTATTCTCCATATTTGTAAGTGGTTAATAAAGGATTGAAACTAAATATATTCATCTCAAAAGAGGCAGTCATTATTGCTTTAATGGCCATGTTTTCACCTTCAAAAGTTATTTACTAAATGGATCAGAGATCATGTAAGTTGAATATTCTTTCTGGTAGTGAAGAAACATAATTCCAAGGAATGACATTTTGTTTTCTTTCTATAAGTGTCTGTCAGCCGGAGGAGATGATTTAGGGGATGGAAAGTTTAAGACTTTGGAAGAGGTTGTTTTTTTTTATCATTTTCACTGATCTTCAGTTACTACAAGTCATTTAGACTGGTTACCTAAAAGTATTCAATTTTGAGTTGTCATTCTGCCCTCCACTAGTAAAAATGAGGAAAAGAGCGGAGATTCATTTTTATTTTTTTAAAAAATATGTCTTTATTGATTTCAGAGAGAGGAAAGGAGAGAGAGAGAGAGAGAGAGAGAGATGGAAACATCAATGACGGGAGAGTCATTGATCAGCTGCCTCCTGCACGCCCCCCACTGGGGATGGAGCCCGCAACCCGGGCATGTGCCCTGACCGGGAATCGAACCCCTATCGCCTGGATCCTAGGTCGATGCTCAACCACTGAGCCATGCCCTGCCGGGCGAGCGGAGATTCTTTATGATTAAATCCTAACCACATGAGTTCGCTATGTTTCTGATGTCCCGATGGGACTGATTCTCTGGCTGAGGCAGCCCGCACTGACCTTCTCTCCCTTGCTTTGATAGCAGCATAGCCACAGGCATTACCTGGTAAACCCAAAATTGGTAGGACTTGCTGCCCAGTTGAAAAGATGATGTGTCTCAAAAACAGACTGATTTAAGTGGCCAATTAAGCCACCCAAAATGAGCTTTTATCACCTTTCTTCAATGGTAGGTTGAGATTTGATAGCCAGTTTCATAAATGAAAAATCTTACAACTTGTTTAAAATACATTTGCAGAAAATTAAGGCCATTGGCTCTGCCCCTAAAATAGTGATGCTGTGGTAAGAAGTTTACTATCCTGTATTAATATGGTTCCCCAGAGCTCCAAAGCCATCATCTGTGATGAAGATTTTTTTACACACAACTCTCAAAGAGTTTTAATGTAGCAAATGAATCTTGGAAAACTGCTCTTTCTAATTTACTGCTTCGTTCAGTTCATGTTAAAGAAGAAGCAGTGAATCATACAACTGGCTGTGATTTTAAAGGCCTCTGAGGTGGCACTTTCCAGTTGATACTGGCATTTTGCTTGGCCTGTGGGCCTGAGGCAGGTGGTCTTCCGGAGCTCATTTTTCCTAAAGACAGGTCAGTGTGGAGGTGCTTCGTTAACGTGTGCACCTCCTCACGCCTCTGGCTGGCTCACGCTATCATCAGTCGGCTCTACATAGGCACTGACTCCACCAATTCCTCTCGTTCGTTGTCTTTTACCTAGAAACTTCAAAACTGTTCACGAGAACATGATAAAGCGTTTTTCAAAAGCTGACCACTGGGTCATGGGATAGTATCTGGGTAATAAAGGTTTTCCAAAAAGGGGCTTTTTCCTGAGTTCACAATAAAATCAGCACTCCCAAACCAATATGTCTACAGGCTAGACGTTGCCTGCAGCTCCCATCTTCAACTTGTGCTTTGTTTTTGAGACCAGACATCCTTTGGCTAGATGGAAATCCCATGACCAGGACCATGGTTGTCCTCCCATCCAAGCTTCACATCCCATCTAAGCTCGGGCCTGTGCTGGGCAGGATGATAAATGTGAAAACTGGACTGCATTTCACAGCCAGGTTCTTTCTTCACTTGTCATTTTCTTTCCTCCCCTGGTTATTTCTTCTATTCTTATAGAAAGGAAAACAAAGCCCATTAAACAACTGCAAAGCACACAGTCTCCAGGGGCCTTAAAGATTACTGGCAACAAAATATATTTATGTCTTTAATAAGGGATTGAAATTTACCACTCGCTAGATAAATTTTCCCTTTCTGTTCTTTTCTCTCTGGAAATCGGTATTGGGTAAAATAATTTGGTCTACAGGATATTACATTAATGTCTTTTGATTTCTAAGGAAATATTTCATAGTGTTTCCTGACAATAATAAAATTTTGAGATAATTCTAAATACTGGTGTACATGGACAGTTTTGAGTAAATATTAAAATATTTTGTGTGACTTCTAAAAGACTGAAAGAATACATTACATGTAATGAATGCAGGTGGATGTGAAAGTTTATTGAAAGGGCAAAGATGTGGCTGTGGAATACAGGTGATAATATTTCAAGGTGAAAATTGATCATTTGTACAGTCCACATTAAAATCACTTAGATGAAATGGTCACGTTGCCTGTGTAGCGGTCTTCTGTCTTTCTTGAGAGACAAGGAGGTTACAACTGGAGTGTTTTAGGAGTGGGCTCCGTGATCATTCCTGATCTTCCTTTTCCGTACTCCTCGGGGTGCATGGCCAAGCAGGTCTCAGAGACTTCGTTGCAGATGAGTCATCAGGAAGCACTGTTGAAAGGCAGTGGAATTGGTGAGCCGGGGCCTCATCCAGAATATTTACTTGCTGGTCACTCATTCAGCATTTCTGAATAGACTTTTTCTTTTTTTTTTCTTTCTGATACAACTTTAGATTTTTACAAGCATACAAACAAAAATAGTAGGCTTGAAAAATTGATATTTCATTTCCCTAGTAAGGAATGGAATTTTTTTTTTTGAATGCTTTGGCAATCTTCTGAGTCTCAAATCTATCCTTGGGATTTCCCCTACATAGTCAGACATAGTTAAATATTTTGGATGGTTTTTAGGGAAGTAAAGGCTAAGAGAAGTTTTGCTCAGAGAAGTGGTCAAAGCAAAAGCCTTTGAAGAGGAATATGGAAACTATAGACCTTTAAATGTTCTTTAATTAAAGTTTTACATACCGAGGTTGTGCTATTCATTCACTGGCCATTCTCTAAATATTCGAGTCTATTCTCTGCGCCTACAGTGGTATACTGCACGTAACAGAGAGCTCACTCTTTTTTGAGTTGAATTTTAAAATACTGTCCTTGGGAACCTAGAGTTACATAGGAGAATAAAACAGGATTTCTGCCTTCAAGAGGCTTGCAATTTGATGGGTGCAAAATAACTCTAGTAAAAGTAGTATGTGTTAAGTGAGAGAACAAAAGTACAAAATGCCGCAGAAGTCTAGAGAAAGGAAACCAGTATCTGCCGGGATAATCAGGGAAGGCTTCCTAAGAAATACTAGATTCTTCTGTCTGAAAAATCCTGGGCATCAAGGCCTAATATAAATTTTTTTAGTAAGTCTTCCCTGATTATCCCTGCAATATACTTTACTTTTCCTAAATATGTCCTTTCCCCACCCCCCTGTAACTCTCTAAGCGGAGGAGGGTGGAGAGTGAAGGTGTAGGAGGCAGAGATGATCAAGTTGTTCAGCTTGGGTAATTTAGAAAATTGTGGAGCCGGGACAGAGAGAAGTCAAGAGGAGGGAGGAGAAAACTTTTTTGGTGAATTGATGAGTCTCTTGGATATAATGAAGCTGAAGTGCCAGCAGGATATCAAAGTGGTTTTACGCAGCAGGCAGGTGAAAACGTGGGGTGGTGTTGCATAGGGTAGATTTCCAGTTGACATTGCACACGCTGAAGCTGTGGGTGTGGATGGAAGAAATTGCCTGGCAAGTTCTTATATCTCTTAATTTTCCTTTACCTAAGTTAAACTATCCCTGGAATTCTTAATTCATATTTAAGTTGGTGTTATAGCCTGATATTCTGTTGTTAAGGTGAATATAGTTTCTGTGATTTCTGCTTTGGATTTATAACTGGGGTATTTATATACAGAGATGTTGTTAGAGCTGTATAAATTGAGAAACAGATAAATACTTTTATGTTTATTCTTGTGAAAATGACAGGCATTTTCTTCCCTAGGTCTGGGGGGGGGGTGAGGGGGTGGGTACCTTGAAGCAAAAGAAGGGCCTGACAGTTTTTGGAAACCAAAGCTGAGAGGGACAAAAATATAATGAGATCCTTTTCCATAGTGTTCTCTTTCTGTGGGTTTGGGGAGCTGTCTTAATAACTTTCTAATCTGTAATCCTTTTTTTTTTTCCCTTCTTAAATTCAGAACCACAAATAGGAAAATCTGTCATTTGCATTTTGGTTTAATCAACTCTCTCATTAGCACATTCTAATGTGTTTCCTGATTTATTGACTGAAGTTCACTGGATTCTGTATATATACTTGGTTATATGTAGACTTGTTACTGTTGTTCTTGAATTTTGGTGCTTTTATTTGTCAATGATACAGCTCATTGGGGTGTGAGGAATGTTCCAGATTTCAAGGGTTTTTCTACCTTCTTTAAAATATGATTGAAAAATGCCAGATTTTTAAGTGAGTGGCAGGTATTTCTTTCCAGTTCTGTTTTCTCCATTCATTGTGACCTTTCTTTTGGATCTTAGCACTACCTTTTCCCTTTGGCTTTCCTATCTTGATTTTTATGTTTTAAAAATATTGACCATTTACAAATAAAATACATATCCCAGTGAAAATATTTTATCCATTTTGTAACTGAATTGTACCCATTGAGAAGTATTTTAAAGTTTTAGTTCAAGACCACAAGCAAACCAACAGAACAAAACAAAAACCCCACTTTGCCTTCTTCAGGAAGCAAAAGGAAGTGTGGAGCTCAGGGTTACAATGAACTTGGAAGAGGCTGGCATCACTACAGATTCTACAGATACCAAAAGAATAAGAAGAGAATATTATGAATAATTCTGTGCTGATAAATTAGACAGCTTAGTTGAAATGGACAAATTCTTTGAAAGAAACCACCTAAATCATTCAGAAAGAAATAAATTTCCAGAATAGCCATATATTTATTAAATAAATTAAAATTTACAGCTAAAAACCTTCCCACAAAAAAACACCAGGCCCAAATGGCTTCACTGGTGAATTCTACCACACATTTAAGGAAGAAATGACATGAATTCTACACAAACTGTTCTGGAAAAATTAGAACAGAAGGGGAGCATTTCTCATTTAATTGCGTGAGACTCTAATGTGAAAACAGACAAAGATATTACATAAATATAAAACAAAAACTACAAAAGAATACTATCTAGTTGTCCCTCATGGAACACAGATAAAAATATTTAAGAATGTTTTAGCAAATTGAATGCAGCAGTCCATAAAAGGGATAATACATTATAATCAGGGGTGTGGGGTTGACCCAAGAATGCAAGCTTAACATTCAAAAATTAACAAACTAAAACAGAAAAATCGTGATCATTTCAACAGAGGCAGAAGAAGAATTTTACAGAATGAACATCCACTCCTAATATTCTCAGTGACCTAGAAGTAGAAGGGAACTTACTCAAACTGATGGACTTCTATGAAAAACCTATAGCTAACATAATGCTTAATGGTGAAAGACTGAATGCTTTCTTGTAACACAGGAACACATCAGGGGTGTTCCCTTTCATGACTCCCATATAGCATTGCACTGGAAGGTCTAGCTAGTGCAGTAAGACAAGAAAGAGAAATTAAAGGCATTCAAATTGGAAAGGAAGAAGTAAAACTGTTTTTATTCTCAGGCAACATCATCACCTATGGATCTATGTAGAAAATCCGATGAAATCTATAAAAAAGCTACCAAAACTAATAAATGAGTTTAGAAAGGGTGCAGGGTACAAGATCATTGTACAAAAATTATTGTATTTTTGTATAAAATCTATAAACAATTGGCAATAAAAATTTTAATAACAATACTATTTACAGTGCCTCAAAAAATTCTAAGTACTCAGGGGAAATCTGACAAAAGATGTGCAAGTTATTGAAAACTATAAAACAAGGCTGAGAGAAATTAAAGACTTTAATAAATGGAGGGATATACTGTGTTAGGGGTCAATAGTGTCAACTTTGTTAGGATGTCACTTATCAAATTGATCAATAAATTCAACACAATCCCAATTAAAATCCCAGCAGGCACATTTAAAGAAATTCATATGGAAAAGTGAAGAATCTAGATTAACCAAAATAGTTCTAAAAAATAACAAAATTGGAGACTTAGTCCTAACTAATTTTAAGGCTAATTATAAGTCAAGACAGCATGGTATTGGTATAAAAGTTGACAGATGTGTTAAATGGGACCTAAAAGAAAGTCTGGAAATAGACCCACATAATTATGGACAACTAATTTTCCACAGAGGTGCAAAGACATTTCAATGGAAAAGGGATAATTTTTAACAGATGATGCTAGAACAAATGGATATCCATATGCCCTCTCCCCCCCAAAAAAGAACTTCAGTTTATACCATGTATGATACATAAAAATTAAGTCAGAATTGATCATTGATCTAAATGTAAAAACTAAAATTAGAAAACTTCTAGGAGAAAACATAAGGGAAAACTTTCGTGATGTGGGCTTAGGCAAAGATTTTTTAGATACTGCATCAAAAGTGTGATTCATAAAATAAAAATATTGGTAAATTAGGCTATCATCAATATAAAACTTTGGCTCCTCTAAAGGCACTATAAAGACAATGAAAAGATGATCCACAAACTGGAGGGAAATATTTGTAAATCCTGTATCTGATAAAGAACCTTCATTAAGAATATGTAATGAGTGCTTATAACTTAGTAATTAAAAAAAACAAAATCCCAAGAGTAAAAGGGAAAAAGTTTTTAATAGCTAGTTCACCAAAGATAACATATGAGTGGCAAATGAGCACATGAAAAAATGTGCACTACCATTAGTCATTAGAGAATTGCAAGTTAAAACTAAAATGACATGCCACTACTAGATTGGCTCAAATTAAGACTGCACATACCAAGTGTTGGCGAAAATGTGAAGGAACTCTAACTCATAGTCTACTCTGCTGGTGAGAAAGTAAAATGGTATAACCATACTGGAAAACAGTTTGTAACTTCTAAATTGGCCATTTCCTAAAATGTTAGACATGCAACTAACATGTGATTTAGCCATTCCCTAACTAGATATTTATCCAAGAAAAGATGAAAGCATATATCCATACAAAGACTTATACAAATATTTACAGCAGCTTCATTTGTAATATAAATACTGGAAACAACCCTAATGTCCATCAGCAGATAAATGGAGAAATAAATTATGGTGCATTTGTATAATAGAATACTACTCAGCAACAAAAAAGAATAAACTGTTGATACATGTAACAACGTGGATGAATCTCAAAAGTATTATGTCCAGTGTGCTTAAAGATAAACCGAGGTACACTAAAATTTTGAAGAGTTTATGTGAGCAAACGCTGACTTCAGTCGGGCAGGCCCACCCCGAAGTAGTTAGGAGAGCGTCGCTCACAGTGGGTAGGGGCGAGGCCTTTGCAGAGGAGACCAGGAAGCTAAGCAAGCAAATGAGCTGATTGGCTGTAGCTGAAGTGGTTGCATTATTTGAGGAAGCCTCGTTGGCTGCTAGTAATAGATGGGTCTTCCTAACTCTGAGGCATTTAGGGGTTTTGTTTTGCTGACATCGGCGACCAAGGCATTAGAGCCACCTCAGTCTAATGGCTTCCTTGTTCGATTACTTTAACTGGTAAAATAAGCCAAACAAAAGAGTACATACTGTATGATTGCATTTATGGAAATATTTTAGAAGATACATAATAATCTATAGTGTTAGAAAGCACTACACGTTGAGAACAGGTGAGGGAGCGGGGAGATACAGGAGGAGGAAGAATTACAAAGGGGCCCTAGGAAGCTTTGGGGGGCGATGAATATGTTCATTATCTTGATTATAGTGATGTTGCATATGTCAAAAATTACCAAATTGTACACTTCAAATATATGCAGGGTTTTTTTTTCCAGTTAAACCTTAATAAAGCTGTTAAAAAACAAACAAAACCACTTTCCTTTCTTTAAGAAGGGAATGGAATTGTGAAGCTCAGTTTTTACCAACCTGGAATAGATTTTTAGGACTTGCGTGAGGTATTCCTAGTGGAGACATCACAGTATGTGGCTGTAAAACTTACTGCGCCATTCCCTTAAGAGTGAATGTCCTCATCAGGGCTAGGGAGGTGAATTCCTAAAGAACAGAATTTAATTACTTTTATAGTTAGGTGACAAAAATTAAAGATTTCATCAATTATTAAGTTATACAGCTTTTATAAAAGCCCCGACTGTGAAATAATTAGTAACAAATTCTAGGGTTGGCTGAGTGTCTATATGGTATATGAAGAAACATTTCTTTTTGTTTATTATAAATTCACTAGCTGTTAGTTTAAAGTGTCCCATTGTTCTTATATTACACTAGTAAATTCTTTTTTCTTTTCTCTTGGAAGGAGAAATAAATATGCAACTGCAGTATGCATAATGATGTTCAGACTAATGTTGTTACCAACCAAAAAACAAATAGCAATGTGTTGTCAGCTTCCTGGGAAGAAATGACATAAGGGGCGGTCTGGTTTCATCATTTCTCAGATCCAACTGTTTGATGATTGCTGTGATATTACTAAGCTGGAAAGGAAGAAAACACAAAACTTAAATACACTGAAAAACTCATGTAGAAAAAGATCGTTTGCATTTTCTTACTTTATAGAATTTAGATGTAGTCCCTTGGAAGTTTAGTGTTGTAGGGGAAAGCATGTTAACCTATGTGTTAAAATATAAGCAAACATTATCTCTCTGAAGTAATTGTATTAGCATTGACTCCGCACTCTACTAAACAGACTGTTTTGGTAGGGCTCTTAGTTGATATCTGTACTATAAGCTAGCATGAGATGATCCCTAAAGATGACGAAACATATGAGACAACACAGCTAGAGCTCTGCCCATGGAATGCTGCAAACCAAGGATACACACCAGTTTGGGAGGTAACAATAGGAAATAAAATGACTCTTTTAAAGTCCAAGACTACCTGCTGACCTCTATTTTTAAAAAATTAGTCGTTGCAAGTAATTATACTTGTAAATTAAATATACTTTTGTGCAGCATGGAAGGTTCTTTGATCAAAATTAGTCTCTGAATTTATCTCCTCCAGATTATCCATAATTATAAATGTGATTTTCAACTGTAAAGGTATTAATAAGGTTAGGCTAAGCTTTGTTGTAACAACAAAAACAAAATCTCAGTGACTCAGCGTAACAAAAGTCTATTTCTTGTTGACATTACACATTGACCATAGGTCAGAGATTCCACAGTCTCCCAGGGACTGAGGCCAATGGAAGCTCCCCTAGCTTATAGCTATACCATCTGGAACATAGGGCCTCCTAGGTCACTGCAGAAGGGGAACGGAGAGTTGGAGGGTCAGACACTAGCCTTTTTCAGCATGAAAGTGACATATTTTACTCACAACAGGTTGACCAGAACCAGTAATGTGGCTCCACCTGAAACTGCAGGGTATCTGGAGAGTTGTAGGGGAGCCTGTGAATAGTCAGTGATAAGTAAATGTCTTTGCTATAGAAAGGTGGCCTTATTTTTACATAACAGGAGGTCTACGTTGCCTGGCACTTTTGCAATAATACCTTTAGTAGAAGGTTTAATGTTATATAATTAAAGTATCCAACTGTTAAAGATGCTTATAAAAAGGCCTTTTTTTAATGTTAAATTTTTTTGGTATTATTTGTTAATAAGAACAGGGAAACGAGAATTAATATATTCTTCAGTTTTCCGTTATTCATATAAATAGTAAGTTAATTACCAGTTTCCGTTTTCCAAATAATCAAAATGACCTGCTTCTGACCACAAAGTGAGATTTTGTGTGTATGTTTGTATAGAAATATGTGGTTACAATGAAAACTTGCAATATATTTTGAAAACAGCTAGAGTGATTTCAGGTATCTTTTTCGTTAGGAGTTTCTCCCGTTGGGAGTGTCTCAATCCCAGCTTTTGCTGATAAATTGCTTTTCCTTCCAGTAAAGCTAAACCAGTGATTTTCAACTTTTTTCATCTCATGGCACATGTAAACTAATTACTAAAATTCTGCGGCATACCAAAAAATATATATTTTGCTGATATAACAAAAAAATAGGTATAATTTTGATTCATTCACACCAGACGGCTATTGTTGTTGGTTGCTGTAATTTTTTTATTTGACAATCTAAGGGAAAAGAGATCAGTGCCCCTGCCTGAATAGTCAGTTATTGCATGTTTTAAAAATTCTTGCAGCGCACAAGTGTGTCTGCGGCGGCACACCAGTTGAAAATCTCTGAGCTAAACCATTGAGGCGGAAAATCTTGAATCATGATAGAATTATCTTGAGCTTTTATTTAGGCCATTTCCTAGTGTTTGCAGGGAGTGGGCAAATGAAATGTGGAAGTTATCTAAGGTAGCACTGGCTGGGACTATTAGAGTCTCTTTCCATTTTTAGAAACATCAGGGAGATTTATAATCAGATTATCAAATCCAAGAATATCCAGTCTCAATTTAACCCAGTCATTTGACCTATTAATTTGTAATCTCTAATAAAGGGAAAGACCTCATTATTATTTTGCCTGTAGGAAACTAAAATAGTAGAAAAGAGAATCCTCACAAAAGTTCCAGTTGAAAACCAACTTCTTTTACTTGCGAACAGGTATTTTAATCTTTGTTTTTAGGGCTCCTTTTTGCTTGAGATGCTAGTTGCCCTCATGGACATTGAAAAATCTGGCATTCGAAGCTTCCACTCTGGGCTAGTCTCCCTAGAGCTGCTCATCTTTACCTTTTCAGTACCCCCTGGACATCCAATGTCACCTTCTCTCATGTGTTACACCCTTGTGAGTTCCACATGCACTTACTAAGTGCTTGTTAAGTGTCACACACCAAGCTTTGTCAAACACAAATATGAAAAGACTTGATCTGTGCACTTGAAGAACTTACAGGCCATTTGGAGGAGAGAGACATGTAAACTGATATTTTAATAAAATGTTGGAGTGCTTGAGGCTTTATCCTGCGCTTCCGTCATTTCTCATAGATGTGTATACTTCCTGCTCTCAAATTTCTCTCTCTGGTTGAGGCCTCTCCCTTGTGCTCCAGCCCTTGACTTGAAATCTCTGCTCGAGTCTCTCTCGGACATCTCAAACTTACGTCCCACTGGCACTCTTGCTTTTCGCTCCTCCAGTTAGTTATGCTCTGTCTCAGTAAATGGCACTGTTACCCACCCCATTTTCTTGGTTCCCAGGCCTAGGAACCGTCTTTGATTCTTCCATTTCTCTTATTCTCCACATTTCAGAGCACTGGAGGGTCCGTTGGTTTCAGCTCTAAAACTCATCACCCTGAACTTGTACGCGGGAATGCCGCACCGCCTGGCTCCATCCACGCCGGCATTATTTCCTGCCTCCACTGTGGGAGCCTCTTTGCTAGTCCGTTGCTTGCCCCTCCAGTTTCTTTTTCACATGTTAGCGAGACAAAATCAAAAGTTAAAGAAGATTGAATTACCTTCTTTGTTTAAAACCCTTCAGTGTTCTCTCTCCTTCAGACTCCTCCAAGGCCTTTAGGACTTTAGGTGGTTTTTGGTACCTGCCTCTGCCTCTTTATGGCCAGCCCCCCCCCCCCCCCCCCCCCCCCCCCCCCCCCGCGACGTCCCGCCTCCCTCACTGAGTGCGCCTGAGGGCCCTGCCTGCCTCCTCCCCCTGCACTCACCAGGCTCCTCTCCACCAAGGGGCCGCTTGCCCTGTTCTTCTCTTCAGCTTCTCATCATTTGCCTCTCAGATGTTACCTTTTCAGAGAGCCTTTCCTGATAACTCTACCTTTATTATATCATTTTACTTCCTTCAAGGTGATTGTTTTAATTTAGTGAAAGGCTGTGGCAAACTGTTTGAGCCAGGGCAATGATAAGGAAAACAGCTGATATTTTAGAAGATATGTAAAAAAAACTACAAGGGGGAGAAAATATTTGCAAGTCATGTATATGACACAGGACTTGTCACATAGATGACGCAATATATAAAGGACACTCAAAACTCAACAATAAGAAAACAGACAAACCAATTTTTAAAAAAAGGCAAAGATGTAAACAACCAACACATCTAAGAAGATATCCTAATGGCAGATAAGCACATGAAAAGATATTCAGCATCACTAGTCATTCGGAGCATGCAAAGTAAAACCACAGTGAGATTTAAAAAAACTGACAATACCAAGTCTAGGCAAGGATAGGGAGCATCTCATACTCTCATTCATTGCTGGTAGGAACGCAAAACGGTATAGCCATTTTGGAAAACAGTTCCTCAGTTCCTTACAAGTCAAACATATACCTACACATGACCCAGTCCCTCCACCCAGCCATTCCACACAGAAACCTAAATAAGAATGTTTATAGCAACATTGTTAATAATTTACAAAAATTGGATATAACCCAAATACTTTGTCTGTATAAGAAATATTTAAACCTGTAGAGAATCTTAGTAAGAGCTTATTTGAGCCAAAACTGACAACCATTGCTGGGAAGCAAGATCTCAAATGCTCCAGAGAATGACATTTGTAGTTTCTTTTATGCATTTGGAATTAAGGAGGGAGCATAAGATAACATGAAGGTGGGAGAAAGCAAGGCGAGGATTGGATTGCAGGATAGTTAACAGGATTATGTGCTCTCTTGAGGGTTGTTATGCTTATTTCAAAGGTGTGTTAACCTAGATGCACAAAAACAGTGGACAGAGCTTGCTTAAGGCAAAGATAAACCTTTCACTAAAGAAGTTATAGGCCTAGGATGTTACTGTCCACCATGACCTGCCCAGTTAGGAATTTATGATTAGGTCTGTGAGGTTATTTTCAGTTAGATTTATTACAGCAACCTCCCCCTCCCCCTTCTTTTTGTCCATGGTCCTTTTTAAAGCTACTTGTGGAAAGATATTTTTTAAACTTAAATTTTCCTAGGAGTGGGATGATTTTCAGTGCTTTATGACCCAGCATTCCATATGTGAATTTTAAACTCTTTAACCTCAAAAACAATTAGACTAAGAAAGTACATAATGTTTCCCCAATTTTTAATCTTCGTGTTCATCTCTAATAAAACAGCTATGTCCACCAGAGGATGTGAACATTGAGTTAACATCAGTGTTTTGTGCGCTAATTTCATTATATTTTGTCACAATCCATTGTGCAAATGTTAGGTTAATTACTTGAAACCCAGACCTATTTGCTTGAAGGATTTCCATTTTGAAGTACATCAGAGTCATTATTCACTGCACCTTTTGATCGCCTTTGAAAAACTTCCCTGCATTTATTTTTCTATTATCTGCCTCGACAAAAGGAGACCACTTTTCATCCTGCTGATGCATGACCTACAGGTTTCATGAGTCTGTGGAATACAGGGTTGGAGTTGGAATGCATCCTCAACATTCCCGCACCATTTGAAATTTATCCCATTTTCCAATGTCTTTCTTTCCAAAAGGCAACTTGATTTATTTAGGTAACAGCTATTGCAGTTGTAGCATTTTAATTCCCTCTATCACCTTCTCCCTCCATTTGGGATGATATGCAATATGCAGGGAGACATTTGATGTTCCAGTGGTTATCACGAGAGAATGTTGAAGAGCTAAGCAGGGGCATTCTTCATGCAGAATCTATCCAGTTATCGGGCTGTCCTCAATCGCAGGATGGTACCGCAGCTACATCTTCATCTACATCATAGCATTCCTTTTAAAACTTGTCATTTAAGAACTATAAAACCAAATATTTAAAAGCACTCTGGATGTTTACTTTGCTGAGCCTTGCTGTTGATTTTGTTGTTTTATGGAATGCTGTAGAGGAGTCCATTGTTAATCACATCCTAACCCTATAAAATATGTAACAAGCTGCTGAACAGAATGATGACAGCAGACAGAGAACGGAGTTTCATTTGAATTCATGCAAATGTAGAGGTTTCCCAGAAAGTCATTTTTAAAGTATGAGCCACATTTTGAAAATAAAACAAAGAATAACGCCTTGGAGTAGAGATCTGTAATGAAACCCATAATAGCTGAAAGAGTACAATAAATTCTACGGGGAGAGCTTTCCATTTTGTTCCTTTTCAAATTCTAATACTAAACTCTATTAGTAGTCAGTATAAAATAATGAGACATGAAGCCCTGCTGGTGTAAAACTATTACTAATCTGTTACTTTGCATAAATTTTCACTCTAACGGTTGTCTGTGGTCTTCTTATGAAGGACCTGTTATAGGCTTTCCAGCTAAACAGATGAGACCTATTAACCATCTCCTTTGAATGAATGCTGTTGGAATTTGCAGAAACTGCACTTTTTACACGTTGGGAAAAGAAAGGGATTGCATGCAAAGAACACAAGGGTATTTACTACAATTGAAGTTCTTTCCATTAGTGTAGGTGTCACATTAAGGAAAAACAGAAAGGCATTTTGACTCTTATTTTAAAGATAGGCACATTCTAATGTGGTCACCTTTCTACATCTAGGTCACATCATTGTTTTGCTTTTAATAATTATAACAAGAAATTTATCATTTCCTCCCCCTCAGACTGATCTTGCCCTTCCTTGTCTTCCCTGTTGCAGTTCATGTTGTTTCTTGATCACACAGACTTATCATTTAAGTCAGCTTTGGTTCTTTTTGTCTTCATATGTTTAAGTAGTTGCCAAGTGTTTTGATTCATCTTTCATAATTTCTCTCATATCGTCTCTTTTTTCTGTTCTCATTGCCAGCATTCTAGTGCAGGCCATTATGGACTCATGCCTAAATTATTACATTTTTAATTGGTTTCCCAACATACAGTTAATTCCTTTCCAATCCATCCTGCATATTACCACTGTATTTATCTTACTCAAACATGGCTTTTCTTATGCTTACCAATTTGAAAGTTTGGAAGTGATTGCAAAAATAATTGAAGCTATTAGTGTTATTAAGAGATAGCATAGTACAGTGGTATATTGCCTTTAAAACTAAATAGACATGGGCTGGAATCGTAGATTAATCCCATAGTAGTGGTATGACCTTAGGGATGACTGAGTTACTTGAACTTTCGGAGTTTCAGATTCTTCATCTGAAAATAGGGAGAATAATCCTATGGTTATGGTAAGGAGTAAGCACAGTATGGACAGAACCTAGCTTAGTGGGCTCAGTTAATAATGACAGTTGTCAGTAAAAGTATTATTGCTCTTACTGTTATCTTTAGGACAAAATGGAGAAAGGGAATGGAGATTAGAAGATAGGACTGAGGTGGTGCCTTCAATTAGAAGTCATAAGGGAAAAGAGCCTTTCTGTATTGGCAAATTCTTCCGAAAGAATGAGGGTTTTTAAATTTTGTACTTATTATAATGTTTACATTTTTATGTATCTAGGTCTTAAGTAGACTATAGACTGTAAGTTTTTACATACATGAGCTAAGATTTCTTTGTAAACCCAAGGATCAAAGGTTGGTTTTGGTGATTAAGACCTTAATGCTCACTTCCAGATTGCAGTTTCATATACAGCAATAGGGTGGCCAATGGGAATGAAAAAGAGAGATGGACATCAGAGAAATCATCAGAGATAAATCAGGGGAACTTTGCAATAAATGCCAGGAATAAATTGTAGTAGAAAGATGGAGGCAGGTAGTGATAGACCTTTTATCTAGTAAGTTTAGGGTGAAAAGGGGATGAAATGCAGCACTGTCTGTAGGAGGCGACAGGGATATGGGGAGGCTTTTCCACTACAGGCTGGTGACATACAGTATTTAGAAGACTGGAAGGAACCAATGTTGAGGATAGGCGTGGGAGTGAGGACCCCCATGAGTTGGAAGGACTAATGGTACTGTTTTTTACATAGTACTCAGGCTGCTTTGGGGGCACTGTTGTTGTCTTCATTCTTCAAGTGTGGTCACTATCCTTGTACCATAGAGGAAGTGGAGCCTGCTGTTCTTTTGCCTCTTCTGCAGCTCATGGTCATTATAATCTTTGAGAAATCTCAACATGTTTACCATTTACAAACATGCTTGAGGTACACGTTTAAGGCTAGTGGGAGTCACAAGAAGTAGTGGTAGGCACTAGATGAGACAACTGTTTGTAAAAATGCCTTATTCCCTAAAAACCCAGAAAGAACATGGCTGTTACTCATTAGTTAGTTTGAATCAAAGTTTGTCAGACCTTCTGGTCTATTTAAGCACTGTGCTGGGACCACAGTGACTGGAGATGAGCACCTGCCTCCAAAGAGCTTACAATTAAGTAAGTACAAAATATCCATAATATAAGACACTCATTCGATCAGTACATATTAAGTTTATGTTAGTAACACCGTGTGTGACAACTTCTGTGCTACGTAATGATAAAATGGGGAGGAGGCAGACCTTTCCCTCAAAGGGAACTATTCTTAGTGCGTAGGCAGGACTATTAATGCAGTTCTTGGCAACAGGCTCCGCTGCTATGTTGCAACGTGGCGAAGTTTAGAGTAATCAGGGGTCACAGGTGATAGGAAAATCAGAAAAGAAATCACTTGTCATTCGTTTAAGCTGTATCTTGAAGGGATGGGCAGATTTTCAATGGACAAAGAAGGGGCTAGTGAAACCTGAGTGAGGTGTTTCCTGACAGAGGCAACAATAATAAAAACGATCAAAGCTGGGAAACTGAACAGCCCAAGTGATACTGGAGGATCAGTGAAGCTTCCAAGGCCACCTCATCTAGTCTCAGTGTTGAGTGTACGTTAGAGTCACCCAGAGAGCTATTACAATGCAGGTTCCCAGGCACTTCCCCTTCTGAGTCATGAAACCTGGAGAGGGGCCCAGGACCTTGCATTATTTTCTGAATCCCTGTTATTTTCTGTTTAATAAGCACATTGGGTGGTTCTTATTAGGTTTGTCCTTGAATTACACTTAGAGAAATACTGACCTGGTCCCAACCATTCAATCAGTGCTTAAACAACCCTTTTAAGCATCTTCACTAAGTGGTTGTCTACCCTTTTGCATGAAATGGGGCTGTCTTCCGAGGCAGCCTACTAAGAAAGTTTCTTCTTTTATTGAGCTGAAATTTCTTTGTCTATTCATTGACTTTAGCTCTCCCCTCTGAGGCCACAGAAAACCAGAATAGGTCTTTTCCCATGTGAGAGCTCTTCAAGTATTAGAAGCCTCTCTTTGTAGGCTGAACACATCCAGGTCGTCATTGGTTTACTTTTGAGTCCTTTCCCTGTCCTGGATGCTTGCCCCTGAATGCATTCCATGTTTTTCAGTGACCTTTGTAAAGTGTAACACCCAGAACCAAACATTATTACTGCATGGTCCCTGAGTTGTGAGTGAATGGTACCCAGATGGGCCATGTGGTTTTATCAATTATAGTCTCATATGGTCCTCATAAATATTGTAATGGAAATATGGGGACAAAGGGTTGGTTGGAATAACCTTTATTAAGAGATTATATGCCACCAAGAAAAGAAAGGGACTGGGACTGGCTCATGTGCTTGTTGCTGGAATGTAATAGAATGAGAGATGATACTGTCCTGTCCCCCTATTTTGCCCTGCGCTTAATTTTACTGTACATCTTGGTTTATAAAAATGTGTCTCTCTCACCTCCTTCTTCCCTCTTACAGCTTTCTTTCTCTGCTCCCCTTCTCTCTTATTTCCCTTTCCTTGCCTTATGTGTTAAGAATTTTGCATGTGTCACATGAGAGAGATTATCCATGCTTTCATGTCATCAAGGTACTTTTGGGTAGGGCAAAAGGTAAGACAATCCTGGAGAACTCGGGTGGTGGAAGAGGGGCTGAGGGACAGAGCAAGGCAGCCATTTCTAGCCCTGTCTTCCCCTATGGTCCTTGACACACCCTGATTGCTATAGGAGGTTCTTAGGCTTGGGCCCTGGGAGTACGTTAACCAGAGCTGCAGCTGAGAAAGCTGAATTTATATCATAAATTGCCTCTTGGAGGGTTATGTAAATGTATGTCTCTAGGTCTGTTTTAAAGCTATGGAACCAGGACCAAAGAACATTCATGGATCTTCCTGCAGGCTTCATTCTCCTATGGCTAAATTTTAGCTCAGTTTTTGCATCCCACCAACAGCTTTGAATTTACCCTCATAAAAGCTTAAATCAATTATTCCAAGATGGGGTGCTTTTCTAGCCTGGCTATAATATCAATTATTTGGCTATATTGGATAGCCTTCTTCTAATAAATAGGCTGGTGGGTAAGGAAGAGGAGAGGAGGAGACACATTGTTGTTGTTGTTTTGTTTTTGTAATCTTACTTATCCAGAAAAGATGTCTAATAATTAGCTCTTTTGTGTCCAAGTTCAGTATGACTGGACAAAGTCTGTACTCCAATATCCTTGAGTTTTTTCATTTACTTGCCCTCTGGCCACACACTAAATTTGTTGATGACCCTTAGAGCTCTTGTTTCTTCTCCTGCTGATTTTCTTCGAGAATAAGGATGCCAGTGGGCTTTACTTGAAGCAAGTCAGTTTCCAAATATTACTGTTTTAGTTTCTTTTTGACTTTGCTGAATTATTTACAATATCTTTTGTTTGTTTCTTGTTATACCAGGTGATTGAGAAGTCCCTCTCCCTATCTTTCTGATCTCAAAATTGACAGCTGAATTGTAACAAATTGCTGTCTCCACTGACCTAAATTCTCTATCCTGATTGATGGGTCATACATACTTTCATGAGTACTGACAAGGCAGCAGGGCTTTTGTGAGCCTTCACTGTACTGCAGTATTTTATCTCAGTACTAGTCAACTTTTACGGAGCTTGATATATTTTTCGTTTATTTTTTTAAAAAAATAACCATGGTTAAGTAATCTTGGCAAAAAATCCAAGCAATGACAGTTTTTTTGATGAGTTGTAAAATTGCCATTAGCAAAGAAGAAAAATATGAATTATATGGGGAAGAGTTATTGGTGTTGATTTTTTTTAACCAAGGATTTTTTTAAGGAACATTTAGGCTTTCTAATTAGCCAGGTGTGCACAGGAATTTTCCCTGCCCTGTTTAATTTGTCTGGATTTGTCTAGACTTAGGACTTTGCAGTATGTATTGGAGAGATTAATTTCACTCTGCCTGGCTATTTAGTGTTGTGTGGCAAGCATTTGCTTTTGCATCAAACAGACCTGGGTTCAGGTACAACTGTATGACCTTCAATAAGCTACTTCTCTAAGCCTCAATTTCTGTATCTGTAAACTATGGCTACTACTACACCCTACCTCATGGAGTCCAGGATTAAAGGAAATCATAAGTGTACTCAGTGCCTGGCATAGAGTTAGCACTCAGTAAACGGCAGGCATCAGTGATGAGCAAGAGTTCCCTGAGCACAGCCACCTCCCTGTCCTCTGGTGGGAAGACAGTAAACAATCCTTATCAGAGTAGCTGTTCAATTATGATTGCCTACGTGCACGGACAGTGCGCAGGGTGCATTTAAAGAGGCTGCTTTCTATGGCCAGTCCTTGTGATGGTTGACACTGAAAGAATGTGCTGTGTCTTCAGCGAGGCAGCTGCATTTCTTTCAGAAAGGGGGCAAGTCCCAGTTCTTTGAGCCATGTGGTGGAGGCCCAACCACCCAGGTGTCCTGCTTTTTGTTTTGCTCTAGTGTGTATCCACAGGATCAGCAAGAACTTCGTAGGAGGACCAACAAGGCCTCTGTCAGTGGGGAGACAACTGCATTACTGACATTAAATATACTGTTTCTACTGCCATCTAGATTGTGTGCTTCTAGAGCTGAGTTTTCCAATTTTTTTCTCTCTTCAGCAGTGCTTAGCATGATGTTCCATATGTAGGCTTTCAATAAATTTGATTAGCCAAGAGATAAGCACATGGTCTTTCGTCCTTCCTGACATGCCCATCTCGTCAGATTGTATGGTAACAGTGTCAACGCAAATGTCTTCTCAGCTGTAAATTCTGTACATTCACTCCAAGATCTGCTGGTGATATTTATTATTTCAGTGTGGAATCTTTCAGACATTTCTGTTTTTCTGTTCAGGTGTCTGCATTTAATGAAGAAACTGTGATGTTACAGATCACCCAACAAGAAAGTTTTAAAAATGTCTATTTTAAGAATTTTTTTATAGAGAGTGATTCTCCACTATTCTTTGAATAGTTAATACTTCATAGTAATCAAATGATAATGCTAGAAAGAATGACTTGAAGGAGGGCCTTGTTAGAACACACAAACTCACTATCAGGCGTATGTAATTTATTTTAAGCTCACAATTGTTCAGCCTTTCTTGGTAGACTTTGACTTCCTCCAACCTTCTATTAGATTCTTCAGCTTTACTGTTGGCCAAATATGGGGCAGTCAACAGAAAAGGAATTAGGACCAGAGAATCCCATCTAGGTTCTTTTCCTGTGGATCATTTGAGAAAGTAATATTCTGCAGATATTACTGTGTCAGTCAGAATAGGCGGGGTCATACTGTAGTAACAGACTACTCCAAAATCTTCAGTGGCTTCTCACTCAGACAACACGTTCAGTGAGAGTTGGCAGGGGGCTGTGCTCACTGTAGTCAGTCAAAGACCCAGACTGACAGAGGGAGACGCCATCTCAGCACACATTTCCATGATCTCAAGGCAGGGCAAGGCAGTGCCAAGCAGTTAAACCTTCCAGCTCTGACAGGACTCGCATGGCCCCACCCGGCCACAGAGGAGTAGGGCATTCAGTCTTCCATTTGCCCCGATGGGAAAACTGGCTATAGCTACCAGTGAGTAGAAATAATTACCAATTAGGAATAAATTAACTAATCTTTTCTTAATGAAGTACCTTTGTGTGTATGTTGGGCTCGAGAGGTTAGTTTTTAGCATTGTATTTGACAAGGTAGACTGTTTCAATAAAGCGACTTTAGCATTTAATTTGTGGCATACACATAATATAAAATCTAGTTATAATAACAGTAGCGAATACCAACATAGCACTTACCCTGTGTAAGGTCCTGTTCTGAGCATTTTACATATTTTAGTTCACTTAATCCCATATTAACCCTATGAAAAGGCGCTGTTTTTATCCCCATTTTATAGATATTTAATCTGAAGCATAGAGAGGTTATGTAAGAAGTCCAAAGTTGCATGACTAGGAAGTAACAAAGCCAGGATTTTAACTCAGGTAATCTGGCTTCAGAGTTTAAACTTTTAACCATTAGGCTATGTGGTAATTAAAAAATTTCACAGCAGATAATTTTCCTCAGAAAGTTGATTTCTTAAATAATTATTCTCTGTGCCATAATGGAGACTCCTAAGGCTAGAAGAGGAGAATTGCGGTATTGGCAGGAGGCTGGACTAGGTGACCAAGACATTTCTTTCCAGGCATATGATTCAATCATGATGCTGTAGTAAGTTTTTTTTTTTTTAAAATTGAGTGTGCCAGATACTGTGCTAGGCTCTGGGGATTTACTATAGTGAATAAGACAGACGTGGCCTCTGTTCTCATGAAGTTTTTGTTGCTGTGGAGTGGGCAGTCATTGAAGGAAGACACAAAAAGTCCCATGAAGCCTGTAGCCAGAAGGTTTAACATCTTCTGAGACAGTTAGGGGCAGCTCCTAGTCTTTGGAGACGAGGCGGACAAGGAGGGGATACAGGATGCACAAAGAAGGCCCAGTGCTGAGAGGCAGGTGGCCAGTGAGGAACAGAGCACAGAGACCAAAGGCAGGAGCGTACCATGGACGCAGGCCTGTAGCACAGGAAACCATGAAGCAGGGAGGTGACATGACCAGATCTGTGTGTGTAAAACCACTCTGGCAGAGGTACAGAGTGCATTAGACAGAAGCAGGAGTGGATCTGGGACACCAATGAGACTGTTACAGCAATTCCCGTGAAAGATGCTAGTTAGGGTACTAGGATGGTGGCAGTCAGGGGGGTGGGCAGGAGACGCAAGTAGATTTGAGAGATTTAGAAGGAAGTTGATTTAGGACTTGGTGATTAACTGGATGTGTTTGGGAGTTGGTGGTCGTCAGGAGAGAGAAGGGGGGGAGAGAGAGGAGAGATAAATGTTAAGGCCTGTTTCCTGATTTCTGGTTGGAGTAGCTGAGGGCTGACTTTTCTCTGCAATGAGAGAGCATGGTAGAGAGCCCTTTGGAGGGGAAGGTGAAGAGCATCATCCACCTCTGTAGTGGGAAACATTGGAAAGGCCAAAATAAGGGAGAGTGACGAGGACTGGGTGTGCATCGTGCAATAAATGTGAAAAGTCAGAAAAGAGGGCCCTGCCAGGCACTGCCTCATCTCTAGGTATTGGGGTGTGGAAGGGGATGCAGCAGGAAATGGGCATGGAAGGTTGCAGCGGGAAATGGGCATGGAAGGATGCAGTGGGAAATGGGCATGGAAGGATGCAGTGGGAAAACACATTCTTGTCCCTGCACGTGGATACAGGGCCCACCTAGGCTAACCTAACGTGTTCTGTGTGTTTACTTTTCTTTCATGGAAGGCATTTGTCTGAAATGTCAGGGTTTCTGTCTCTGCTGGTGTTCCTCACAGAGGTCTAAATCTGTTTTTCTCTGATTAAGTCAGTATAGAAGTGTTGCACAGTCATGTTTGGGAAGTTGTTATTTGTGACACAAGGTCGTATCACCGTAATCCATTTGCCTGCAAAGTAAATATTTGCTTGACACACAAAAGCAGAAATCAGGGTGATTCTCTCCAGCTTGACCATGTTTCGTTTTTTCAAAAGAAAGTCTTGCTACCTCTGTATTCAGCATTACCAGTGAGGCTCTTCTCCATTATGCCCTCCAGCTTGCTTTCTCCCTAGGAAGGGACATCTGTTGGTGAGCTGAGCAGATAGGGTAAAGCATCATTTTAGCCTGGGTGTCTTCCTCTCTAGGTGCTCATGCTCCTGTTTTTATTTCATATGTAGATACAGCAAGACTCTGTTACTATGTGAATTCAAGTTTATTACAGATTAAATCATGTCCCCACAAAATAATAGTTGAGTCTAACAAAATCCTGTCTCCCAACACCAGCATTATGAAGGTGCATGATTTTGTTATATATATTTCTATACATTCTAGTACTGGTAGTAGCCGTATTTCTTGCCATGGTTTTGCCTGAGCCCTTAAAACAGGAACTTTTGTTTTCTCTGAGGAATTTTGGGAGGGAAAATTTCATACTTAGGAGCATGACTCTGGAACCGGGTTATCTCCTAGCTCTACACATTCTGGGTGTGTAACTTGAGGCTGTGTAATTGTATGACTTTTGTTTGTGCCAGATGTAAAAATGGACTGTTTTTTAACATCTACTTCATAGCTTCCTCTCAGATATAATGAGGTACTCTATGTAAAGTACTGAGAATAGTGCCTGGTACATAGTAAAAGCTCAGTGAGTGTTAGCTATTGTTGCCTGCCTTATATTCCCCAGGATGGAGAAGATAGGCTTTCTTATCTGTACCTCTATAGCATCTAATATAGTATTAGATGTATTCAGTAAGCTCTTTCCCCCTAAAAAAATTGTGGCAATTAGTAAAGATGTGGAAGAGACTTGGTACATCCAGAGGAACCAATAATACGCAAGAGAAATGAAAACCAGCCTCTAAACTGCCCCATTGAGCTGTGGACAGCCCCACAGCACTTTGGGCCTGGGGTTGCGTCACCCAGCATTCCGTACTCCTCAGGAGGTCTCTCTTTTACTTCAGTGTTAGCTCCCAGTTCTGTAGAATAGTGGTTTTTACCCTTGGGGCTATCATTCTCTTTATTGCCATCATAGGCAGTTGTCCGTCTCCTCTACATCTCCACAGGATGTTTCTAGAAATTATATGATAAAATGTATTACAGTTTTCTGTAGGCAAAATATAAGTGTAAGTTACTTTGCTAGCTTAGAACTCAGTATAAAAAAATTCTAGATTTGTCCAATGATAAATTGAAAAAGTGAAGACACACCAAATAAAACCTGTTTAAGCCCTTAAATTGCTTAAAGTTCTGTGACTTTAAGGTTGCGAAGAACTTACAAATGATCTAGTATAACCCACTCATTTTATAGTTAATAAAAGAGGACCATAGATGCTAACAATTTCCAAAATTTATGTAGCTAGTTATAGGAAGAACCGTCACTGGAAGCCAGATCTCTGGGCTCCCTGATCAATGTTCTATCCACGGTATCACATTATCTCTCCTTCAAAAGTTTTGTAAAATATGCCTAAATCTTTAATTAGCATCTGTGATACAGAAGACCCTAATGCACTATAAAGTAGACATCGAACACACTAAAAATATGTCTATTATGCCATTAATTTGACATAAGCTGAAAGTAATATGTTAGCTGTAATATACACTAAACATTTCATTAATACAAATGTTGCTTGCCTTTTCACAATTTGGAAGGGACTTGATGGGAGGAATTTAGATAGCTTGTTGGATACTTTCCAGTTATCCAGAAGCTGGCCTAGTCTCTCTTAAACCTATTCCAAACAGGCCTCCCCTCATACTGCACCCTCAACCTGCCCTCCTCAAGGTCCTGACCTCCCTCACCTGCCAGTAGCCTTGGATTTAGTTGCTCAGACCCTGCTCCCTGAAGCACTTCATTTACTTGACTCCAGGACCCCCCTCTCCCTGGTTTTCTCCACCCTCACTGACTGCCCCCACTTTGCCGCCATTTCCTCCTGGTCTCCCTGACCTCTGAAATTGAATGCTGTGCACTGTCCGAGACTCTCTTTTCTTCTCTATTTATACTCACACTCACACTTGGTGATCTCATTCAGGCTTTAAACCATTTCTAGGCTGAAGACTCCCAAATTTATATATCCAGCCCAGACTTCTTCCTTGAATTCCAGACTCATCAATTCAACTGCCTACTTGACACCTTTACTTGAATGTCTGATAGACATCTGAAATGTAAAGTCAAGTCACGCTTCTGAGCTTCCCTCTAAGATTCCCCTTGCCCCGCAGTCTTCCATAGTTTGGTAAATAGCATCTTCACCCTTGGGTTCAGACCAAAAATCTTGGCATCATTTAGTCTGTCAGTAAGCCCTCTTAGTTCTACCTTCAGAATATTTCCAGAACATGATCTTTTCTGTCTCAACTACCCCCTGACCCCTGTTCAACACCTGCCCCCTCTCTCCTGCTGGGTTATTACAGTAGTACAGTAACTGAGCTTCTGCCCTTGCCTCCTGGAGTCTTTTCTCAGCCTAACAGCCAAAGAGTCATGATCTGGTCCTTTAAAAATGTCAGATCACACCACTGCTCATAACACTCCTGACCATGTCTACAGTGATTTCCCACCCACCCTCATGAAAAGTCACACTCCTTACAGTGCCTTCAGGGTCCCGCATTATCTGGTGCCCCATTACCTCTTAGACCTTCTTTTTTACTTCTCTTTTCTTGTTTTCTCCACTCTAGCCACACTGACCTTCTTGCTCCTTCTTGAACACACAAGGCATACTTTTGCTTCAGGACCTTTGAACTTGCCATTCCCTCTGTCGGAACCTTTTTTCCTCCAATTTCTCTATGGCTCATTTCCTCACCTTCTTCAGGTCTGCAATTATATGTCATTTTCTCAGTAAGACTTGCTGACTAACCTATTGTTAAAACTGCCAATGCTTATCCTTCACTGTTTTATTTTTCTCTATACTAATGATTGCCACATACCATATATATTTTACTAACTTAGTCTTATTTAACTTCCTTACCATCTCTCATTTCCAGTATAATAAAGTACCCCAGGATCTAAAACCAAACCTGGCACATAGTAGGTGCTCAGTAAACATACTCGAAATTGAGAGAATGAACTCTTACTCTTCCTTTGTAGTTTTCAGAGGAAAGAAACTGTTTATCTAATTGAGGCCTGAATGACCAAAAGGTTCATTTCCTAGGAATGTTTATATTAAAAAAATGTTGTTTAACTGGTAGTACATGGGCAATACTTTGTGTAGTGCTATTTACTTACTCCCTTCTGAACACAAGTCCTGTCCATCACCCCATATTCCACCAGAAGAAATGAAGTTACCTGCTTGCCACCTCGGTTCTGAAAGGATGTTAGCTCCCAGTGTGTAGCTTGAATAGTGGTCACCATCTCCCCACTTCAACTTTTTCTCCCCATGCTTACTGAGGGTCCACGGTATGTGAAAGCAGTTTGTGTACTAAATTGCCATATAGCTGTAAAAGAGTAGTAACATGTTACAGCCATATCCTTTCTGTGAGTGTTTCAGAACTTGATAGTCAGTGCTGCTATTGTAGGTGAAGATGTCCTTCCTTCTCTCCCCAGAGATCACTGGGCTTTTGGAGCTGGGTGTGTGTGGTGGGGGGGTATTTAGATTAGATAGAATTCCAGCTCCAACACTCAGCCTGCTGTATGACTTTGAAAAGGTTGCTTGAAATCTGAGACTGGGTCTGACATGTCATCCTTCAATACAGGTTACTTCCCTTTGCCTTTTCTGCTTCCTTTTCCTGTCTCTTCCTATCTCCCACCCACAGAAGAAACTCGATTGTTGGATTTTCCAAACCTTTCTAGCAGAGCTCCTATTTGAACACTGTCCATTGCTTTAAAATTGTATTCTAGGTTAATCATGTACATATCAGTGTGATCTTTCCCCTTTAATTATTATGAGTGAAACCATCTTTTCTACGTGAACTATATACTGAGCAGAAAGCCTAGAATCTTTTCTTTATGTGCATTGCAAAGTAAGCTATGTCTTGAATGTAAGATTTTAAAAATGACTGCATCAGGAAATGTGGAAAGGGTATGACAGTTTTCACAGTCCTTCTCAAGATGTCATTCTTTTTCAAAGAAATAACAATAAGCCCAGAAAAAGATAGAGATTATTTTCACAATTATTCTTTTCAGAAAATAGAAGTAAAAATTAATAATAATGGCAAAAGAACGTGAATCCAAAGGTATTTTCATCGTTCTATATTTCTTCTTCCCCCTCTGCTGTGAGCCGACCAATCCTGCCATTGATAACCTTCAGAGCCGCGGGCAGCATACTGACTAGGACCCCTTTCTCTCTTGCAAGGTGACATTGCTGTCCCTTCTGTGGCTACCCTAGGGTGGTGGGACACATCGAGGCACACTTTGTCCTCAGTGTCCCTGTCCTCCCTCTATCTTTCTGTCACCTTCACCTTTCAATCTTGAAACATACAGGTCGAATATGCAGGTTTACTCTGCATTTATATAGTCATACTCCTTAAACCTTGGATTTATTATAATTTGTATTAGTACATTAGTATAGTACAGTGATTTTCAACCTTTTTCATCGCATAAACTAATTACTAAAATTCTTCAGCACACCAAAACACATACCATGTTTTTTTGCCTATCTGACAAAAAAAATAAGTACAATTTAGATTCATTCACATCAGACAGCTATTGTTGTGTTGGCTGTTGTCTTTTTTTTATTTGACAATCTAAGGGAAGAGAGATCAGTGCCCCTGACTAAATAGTCAGGTATTGCGTGTTTTAAAAATTCTTGTGGCGCACTGGTTGAAAATTGCTGGTATAGTATACATTCTAACCAACTCAGCCCTTTTTGATACGATGTTTGGTTCTGCATCTTTAGGAGGTTAGGAGAAACTGGCTTGCTTTGGGTGTCACAGGAAGTCTGGGGAAAAGCTGGATGCTCAAAGAGTGGTTCATACATGCAGATTGCTATCACTACAGCTATCATCATTGTAGACTTGGCATTTTTTTAAAAAATATATCTTTATTGATTTCAGAGAGAGGAAAGGAGGGGGAGAGAGAAAGTTAGAAACATCAATGATGAGAGAGTCATTGATTGGCTGCCTAGCCCGCAACCCGGGCATGTGCCCTGACCGGAAATCGAACCCCAGTCTCCTGGATCCTAGGTCGATGCTCAACCGCTGAGCCACGCCTGGCCGGGCTAGACTTGTCATTTATAGTGCTTCCTGTTTACAGATTCTGAGAAAAGGGGCTCACTCTGTGACTGAATAGTGCCAGCTGATGACTTAGGCAGACAGGAATTATGGCTCTTGCCAGGGAAAATTCAGGGCTGGGAAACAAGGCACCCAAACCTGTCTTTTTTTTTTTTTTTAATGAAAAACTGAAAGAAATTAGAATATTGATGTTAACGTATATCCAAATCAGAATTTGGGTGGCTGTTATTGCTTCATTCGTTTCACTTAGAAGATTTCTTAGCTTTCTTTGCAGTGCTAGACAATAAAATATTTGGGGGAAGTGAGTGGGAGATTGGGATTTAAGATGGGAAATTGTTCTGACCCTGCTGCTTCTATTAGTGAGGGCAGGTGTCTTTAGCTCTGAGCCTCAGTTCTTGCCTTTAATAAAATGGTATGTCCTAGTTATCTACTTACCAGTACTAGGCAGAGATTCTGCACAACTATCAGTTTCAAGAAACTTAAGAGATTTATGGCATTTAATGATTTTGCCCCAAATGGTTAACTTTATACTCAGAATGTTAATACTGAACATCCCCTTAGATGTGTGGTTATACCAGAATACTCTTGTGCCCCAATGTCGTAGTAGAAAGATAGTTATGGGTTTTTTTTGTTTTTTAAAGAACAAATCTTTAATCATTTTTTCTCTAAGATCAAATTTAATAGTTGTCTGTGTCTTGTGCTTGTGAAAGGCTGAGGAAAATTGTGTGTAAACATGAGGTGGTAGGTTTTGCTGGGCTAATAGTGAGCCAGAGGAATGTATGCCCTTATATGTGACGAAACAGATCAAGCCTTTATTAAGCATTGTATATATCCCAGAATAAGAGCATGTTTCCTGTTCTCTGAAAGTTTCTCTGTGGGGAGATATAGATGTTACCCCTGTGTCTTATCTGTATACATCTGTATCCTTTCCTCTATTGACATAGCGATATCTGTGGGTATCGATATGTTACCTGTATCTGTGTATCCATATATCTGTATATGGATACACACATACACACACACATGAAACAACAAAAACAAAATTTAATGTGTAATCACGGACTTTGTAAGTGCAGACTGTGGCTAGGGAGAGAGCGTAAGAGGAGGTGCTTTGAATTTGGACACACTCAGCAAATATTGACTGATTGCCCAGCACTCACCTCTCCCATCACTGAGGATATACAGCAGTGAGCCCACCACATATGGCATTTGTTGTTGTGGAGCTTGCATTTTATGGTGGAGGAAAGAAATATAATAAACAAACAATTAAATATGGCAGTTTCAGCTATGATGAATGCTAGAAGAAAATAAAACATGGTTGAGGGATGGGAAACTTTAAATTGGGTGGACCCTTCCGGGCGTGGCTCAGCGGTTGAGCATCCACCTAGGATCCAGGCGATCAGGATTCGATTCCCGGTCATGGCACATGCCTGGGTTGCAGGCTAGCTGATCAATGACTCTCTCATCATTGATGTTTCTGTCTCTCTCCCTCTCCCTTCCTCTCTTTGGGATCAATAAAGATATATTTAAAAAAAGAAAAGAAAAGAAAAATAAAATAAATTGGGTGGTCAGAGATTAAATTTGAGTCGAAACCTTAACGGGAGGAAGGAATTAGGTAAGTAAAAATTTCAGGGGAAGCATTCCAGGCAGAAGCACTCTTGAGCAGCCGCAGGTTAAGATGAGCTTGGAGTGTTGGGGGAGGACAGGAGGAAGGCTGGGGCAGCGAGAGGGAGAGTGTGGTAAATAAAGCTGGAGGTGTGCCTAGGTGCCTGGTCTTGTACAGCCCTGTGGGCTATTTCAGGGAGTTTGAGTTTTATTCTCCGTGAGATGGGATGCCATTAGAATATCTTAAGTGACTTTTAAAAATTTACAAAAATTGTTATATACTTGTTGCAGTGGAGACGTAGACAAGACTAAAAACAGAGAGACCATGGCCTGGAGGAGAAGTGATGGCAGCTGGGCCTTGGATCCTGGTAGTAGAAATAGAGAGCTATGGTCCGATTCAGGGTACATTCGGATTTGTTAATGGAGTAGATACAGAGAGGGGAAGAGAGGCATTCTTGGTTTGAGCAAGTGGATGTGTGATGCATGAGGAGAACCATGGGAGGAGCAGGTTTGAGGGATGGGAATCAACAGCTTTGTTTCAGCCATGTTAATTTTGAAATACATGGTTCTGGCAAAGAAATATTGAAAGAGTAGTTTCAGTATCCTCCTCTGTAAGATGGGGATGGTAATAGTACCTGTGCCTTATGGTTGGTGTGCAAATTAAATGAATTAATAGCTTGAAGCACTTAAAACAGGATTGGACTCATATTAAGTTCTCAGTAAATGTTAGCTGCTGCTGTTGCTCCTGTTATTGTTAATATTATCAATAATCATAGTGATAGTATATATCCAAGTGAGATGTTGGATATATAGGCAATAGGGTATACTTAAGTCTGGAGCTTGGGACAGAAGTGACAATTGGAGACAAATTGTGATAGTTATCAGCATATAGGTGAGTATAGCCACAGGACTGGATGGGATTGCCTATGGAAAGAGGAGAGAAGAGAGGAGAAAGGAGGAGGGCAGGGGAGGGGAGGGGAGGAGGGGAGAAGAAGTGGAGAAGTAAGGAATTGGCCCTTCAGTACCTAGAGGTCAAAAAGGGGCAGAGGCAGCAAGAGCTGAGAAGGAGCTGCCAAGAGACAGGAGGAACCTGAAGGATGTGGCCTTATGGAAGTAAGTTACACAAAATGTTGAAAGGTAGCAGTTGACCGTATCAAATGATGTTGAAAATAAAGTCAGAGGAAAAAGGACGACGGACCTGGCCGTTGGATTTGGGGAAGGGTGAGCTGACAGAAACCTTGGCAAGGGCCACTTCCTTGGAGCGATGGGCATGCCGTCCTTCCTGGGGTGCGAGAGCGGGCAGGTAAGAGATGGGCCTTACCAGAGAGGGGTGGGGCTGGGGGATGTCTCAGGAATGCTATTTTAATATGGAGTATTAAAACACATTTGTATGTTAGTTGGAATGATGCAGTAGAGAAGGAGGTTTCTGTGGTATAAGAGAGAAGGAATAATTATAAGAACAGAGTTCGTAAGTAGTCAGAAAAAGGATATGATCCAAGAGAGACACTGGAGGGAAACAGAGATACTTCTCCTGTTGTCAGTGGAAGCAAAGCAGAGTGTGGAGACGCCAGAAGGGAGATGGGCTTGGGAAGGGAAAGATGGTAATTTTTGTTTAATTGGATACCTTTTAAAATGAAGTATAAGGTGAAGAGCAAGAGAGCGAGGGAAAGAGTTGAAGTATTCACAATGAGTGGAAAATCTAGACAAATGCTATAGGCAACAAAAATTGATTTTTAAAATTTCAAAGCTACATTCTGAACAATAAGGAAGAGATAGTCCTCACATAGCAGAGATGTTCTGATGTTATTTGTTACCAGCAATAAAACAGAATTATTAAACTTCTGTCTTCCATTTTCTTCAGTAAGGATTTTGGCCTTCAAATAGGAAAGGAAAAAACAAACATATTTAAGAAGGAATTGAGGGCCAATTGGGAGGAGTGTCAGAGGAAGGTCAAGAAGTGTCTGCTGCTTTAGATTAGTCTAATCTCTGGGTTCCGTCAGATTACATCCCAGAGAACTTTCAGGTCTGATTTTGGAATTTTCTTTCACCATTATTTCTAGCCAGAAGGCTAATACTACAGGTGATTTTTCCTCCACATGGAGAAAATCTTTATACAATTAGCAGTAGGCCTGATTTTTATCCTTGGCAAGGTTCTAGAACTAGTAAGTAACCTTATGGTTTATGGATGAGCATTTAGGGGAAAATGCATAGTTCTAGTAACCAGTTTGAGTTGTCTAAAAATAAGTAATTCCCAAATAAATGGATTTCTTTTTAGAGTTCTGTTGGAAAATCAGGGCAATGCTGTAGATACAGTGTGTCTTGATTTCAACAAAGTATGTGATGGAGTTTCTCATGATGTGTTGAGGATGAGCTAACATTTAAGGACTGTGTGTGCAAGGCACTTGATAAGAGGGTGAAATTATATTCAGAAGTATGGTTCTTGAATCAGTGACCACCATAAGGTTTCTAGTGGGGTATCACAGGATTTTGTTTTTGGCATTATCCTGACCTGTGGTCTTCAGAAATCTAGAGGAAAACATAATGAGCACAGGGAGAGAACTAATACAGTAGATGACAGAGTCAGATGAATAAATTATCTCAATGACTGGATAAGCTCTATTATTTAACAATCATTTAGGAACCATTCATTAATTCATTTATTGGTATTTATCATAAGCTTTGTGTGAAATACTGTTCTTGGTGTTGGGAATACATGGGAAAACAAAGAGAAAAAGTCACAATGCCTGCCTTCAAGCACCATATAGCATGCTAAAAGAATGTCTTAATAGGGCAATTTTTAACCTGCAGGTATGTACGAAGGTCATTTAGGGCCCAAGGAAGGGCTGGTTGACTAAACCAGGGTGCTGCCCGACTGTGCGGCTTTTTCTCCCAAGCGCCCAACTGCTGCAGCAGTCTCATTTTGCCCCTTTTTAAAAGTCCTCTGTGCCCGGCCGGGTGTGGCTCAGCGGTTTAGCGTCGACCTAGGATCCAGGTGATCGGGGTTCGATTCCCGGTCAGGGCACATGCCTGTGTTGCCGGCTCGATCCCCAGTCGGGGGCGTGCAGGAGGCAGCCGATCAATACTCTCTCATCATTGATGTTTCTCTCTCTCTCCCCCTCTCCTTTCTTCTCTCTGAAATCAATAAAGATATATTTAAAATAAAATAAAATATAAAAAATAAATAAATAAAAATAAAAGTCCTCTGTGATGCACCTCTTGATGTTTAAATATCGGGTATATATTTCAGTCTGTGCAGCCCCATTTTTTTTGGCTCCACCCTTACCTCTACCACCCTCAACAAAGCACTCTTCCCAGAACCTGTAACCTTGGGAGCAGCTGTTCTTTTTCTTCATACCTTTGAAGGGACCCAGTTACGTCTTTTTATGCAAATATAGAGAAGTACCTTCACTTATGCAAATATTGAACATTAACACTTCCTAGTGCGCAGGAGCAATGTTCCCTTAAACATTACACTGTTCTGGAGTAACAAACTATGAAGGTTAAGTGTACAGGAGCAGTTTAATCTTGTAATCAAATAAAACTTACTCTAGTTAACGCAAAACCATAATAATGAACCTTAGCCTTATTTTGCTGTATTGTAATTATCAAGCAGAGAATAGTTGACCTAGAGAATTCAATAGCATTTCTTTTATACGTGAAAGTAGATCTTTGAGTGTTTTCTTTTTGTTAGTTCTCCGTTACCCATAATTATCTTTACTGTTGACAGTTTTTCTTGATGCTAGTGTAAACACCACACGGATACTTTGACACGCAGGTTAGAAAAACAAACTCTGGTACTCCTACGTGCCAGGATTCCCTCTTCTCTCTTCTAGGAAGGTGTCTTTTCTGTGCTTGGTTAACCCCTGCAGGATGTGGTTGCTCTTGATCCCTTCATGTGGACTTTTCTCAATTCCAGCTATACGTTGGAGTTATTTGGGGTGCTTTTACAACATTCCAGTACCTAGATCCACCTCATGGAGAGTCTGATTAAATGGGTCTGGGTTTGGCCTGCCATTAGTATTTTTTTTTTAAAGCTCCTCAGGTAATTTTAATATGCAGCTTCTGCTGAGTATCACTGCATATAAGGGGTATAGGTGTGGTTATTGATGTGAGCACCATGGTGCTGCTGTGAAGACAAAAATATGCCAGCCTGAGATGTAGGATACAGAGCATAGAGAGACTTCACCTGGGAATCTGGGGAGACCAATCAGGAATGAAACTTCATTTCAGGCATTTAAGAGACTGTTGAGGGCTGGGTTGTTCTTTCGCCCAGTCCAGACATTGTACCACATCAGGCATTTTTTATTATTTCCTGCAACACTTAAGAATAGACTTGCAGCTCTGGACAGTCCTTTCTCCTTTTTTCCATTGCCTTTTTTTTTTTTTTTTTCTCAGAGAAAGTGGCGGAGAGAGAGAGAGTGAGAGAGAGAGATACATAGATTGGTTTCCTCCACATGCACCCTGACTGGGGCTGGGGATCGAGCCTGCAACTGGAGTGCATGCCCCTGGCCAGAATCAAACCCGGGACCCTTCAGTCTGCTGGCCGACACTCTAACCACTGAGAAAAACCGGCTAGGGCCATGCTGATCCTTTTTTAAATAAAGGGACCAAGAATTATATCAGATTTAACTTCTGGGCTGGGTTTGCCACTAAGTACAGTGTGATGGCAAGAGGGAACCTGAAACTCCCTCTCCCATTCCCCTACTGTGGATCTACCTTTCACATAGAATCTTGGAGCTTGAAAGATAATCATCCTTCTCATTTTTAGACATTGAGACCTATAGAAATTAAACATGCTGTCTAATGTCACACCAATGTTATAAGTGTTAGAACTAAAATAAAAACCCATTTCTCTTGGCCGTAAGTTCATTGCCTTTTCTATCACCTCATATTGTCTTCTAGTATATTCTTCTGAATGTTTCCAGTAGAAAATATCTCTATTTTGAAGATAAGTTTAACTTTTGGAAACTTTTATATCTCATTCAGATTCAAGCCTAGTAGGGTGGGAAATCTACATAATACTTGTGGTCCACAGATGACAGAATACAATGTGCTGAAGCATTGTCCTCGAGACAATTTTGGGGCAACGTTACATTTTGTCTGTATCACAGAGAATTTCTCAACTGCTTCAGAATTTCTTCTTTATAAACTAAATAGACAGTATGACCTTGTGGGATGAATTTTGAATGGACTATGTCATCTGCTTGCTGATGCCTGGAGTTCCTTTAAAGAAGACAAAGATTTTCATTCCCCAATTAGAAATAAAAGCCTAAGAAGCAAATGCCTCTGAGACATACCCACTGAAACTTATCAACTCATTCACAAGTCAGTCAGTGAATATAAAAATAATACTAATGGTGACACGTATTTAGTTCCTTTAGATGCCTAGCTCCTAGGTACTTTGCATGCTCATCTCCAGTAATTCATACAAATAGTTGAATGTCAATATAATTCCATTTTACAGATAAGGAAACCAAGTTTCTGAAAGGTCAAGTAATTTGTCCAAGGTCACTCAGCCAGTAAGTGAAAGTGCTAAACAAGGCATGGACCTTGTCATGAACTGTTTAAAAATACAATCATTTATTCATGATGGATGAATAGGCCAACAGGTCTGGATTAACATTTTAGGATTCCAAAAACATTATTTTAACCTATTTTTCTGATTTTTCATTTTTTATTACATGATTTAACTACAGAATCCCAATACTAACTTTTATTCTTTGACCTGATGATTTCAAGTTTTTTAACTTTTTGGCTTTAATTGCCAGAATAAAAATGAGATGTTTGTTCCTAATGACCTGTTTTGCATTAGGGTGTATGTCCTTGGTTACTTTATGATTAGTTAATGGATTTTTATTAAAACACTTAAACCCCTATAGGACATCAAGGCATACCTATGCCTAAAAAAACCTTGTGTAAGATAACTAGGTGCGCAAGACATGACATCTGGGAAAGGCTTGTGACCATCTTGAGTGAATTTTGCTTTTCACAGGAGATCTAGTCTTAGAATATTTTGATTATTAGAATATACTTTGAATAATTATAAAGGCAATGTTTAGTAAAATACATTTCATTTTCAAAATTGAGCTATCAGCTGTTAAAGTGTGTATACATTTTTGGGGACATCATGTATATGTACAGACAAAATTGTTAAAAGATAAGAATAGAATTTAAAACCAAAACATATATTCAAAAACAAATGAATAAAACAATCTTGCCATATAAATAATCCTGCCTTCTAAAACTATAATTGTTTTCTAAAACATTTTTGTTAAATACTTTTTAAGACATCATAAAAGGAAATAAGAATATTAAAAGTTTCATCCAATCTTAAAACTGTAACTTTTTTTTACCTTATTCAGCAGTTAGAAGGTAATTTTAAAATTGTGTGCTTTTTTTTCTTATGTAACATTATTTTTTAAACCTTTCCCATCTAGCCATCACAGGTACTATTTTTAATGGTTGCATGGTAACCCCATCTTTTTGGTAAATGTCTATCAAAGACTTCTTAATAATCTTGGATTTAACAAGTCAAGTGCGTTCACAGAGGTCCAGGATCCAGGAATTTTACTGAGGCACAAGTCTGGGTCACTGATGATCCCCACAGGTGCCAAATGAGTTTCATAGCTGGTAAATGAGCAGAGTCCCTGCCCAACATAGCATTTGTGTACCATCTTGTTTCCTACTGGTCCTTGTGTGCACAGGAATTCTTACAGAGTGATTAAAGGAAAACATTCTCCTCACAGAGTCAGAGAAGTTCTGGGTATTGTTTCCATAGTAATGATGCAGAACAGTGTTCATTTTAGTGGCAAAATTGGCTGTATTAGTCTTATAAATAGTTATAGTCGTCTACTTATAGGATAATTGAAAGCTTAAAAGGATTAAATTTTTTCTAGTCGTATTTACTTGTCAGGGAAATGAGATATTGTCAGCGGTTTTTCAGAATCTGCAGATTTATGAGTACCTTGGGATAAATCAGTTTTGACTGTTTCAGGTCTAGTGTAATTTATTTATATTACCTTGTTGTTGGGCATTTAGTTCGTGAGAGAGAAAACTTGCTTTGAGTACCATTAAACGTGTTAAAGTGTTTTCTCTTAATATTTCCAAGCCAGTATTTTAGAGTCCTCGACAATGAGCATTTTCTCTTCTTTATGAACTAGATCATACTCTGATTCTTTCAATCACCATGAATTTAAAATTTAAGAACAAGTAAAAGGGACTGAACAGAGGGTCTCTAATATGATATCCAATCATTTCTGAATTATAAACACTACTTTTTAAATTTATTTTGGTAACAGCTTTATTGAGATAAAATTCAAATGCCATACAATTCACCCATTAAAGTGTACAATTTAATGTTTTAAGTATATTCACAGTTTTGCAACCGTCACCACAATTAATTTTAGAACATTTTTATTGCCCCAAAAAGGAACTCCATGTCCTTTAGCTATCACCCTCCCATTTCTTCATTCCCTCTAGCCTCAGGCAACCACTAATCTTTCTATCTCTCTATATTTGCCTATTCTGAATATTTCATATAAATGGAATCATAAAATTGTGGTATTTTGTGACTGATTTCTTTCACTTGGCATAATGCTTTTGAGGTTTATCCATGTTGGCTACACGGATAATACATATACTGATAAGTACTTCATTTCTTTTTATGGCCCATAATACTGCATTTTATAGGTCTGACACATTTTGTTTATACATAATCATGTGAAAGTTGGAGTCTTCAAGACCTTGAAATCTTTAGCCCTAGCAGTGATGGAGCTTAATTGGTAATAGGAATGGGTATGGGAATTTTTCCCATAACCAGCCTCCAGAAAGCATAATCAGCAAATGGAAAGCGTGTCCTCACCCTCTTTTATAGTCCTTCTTGGCAACAGAGATTGCAAGAAAAAATTAAATCTACTCATAACCTCCCCCAAACCTCCCCCTGGGCCATCAAGATGATGGGAGTGGGAACAGAGGACATGGGCTTGATCTCATTGGAACCAACTAGGTGCAGTCTCAGTAAATCTAAAGAGATAGGAATGCCACCTAAATAGATTATGCAATACATGTTAAAAGAGTAAAGCAGCAGTGTTCCTAAGTAAGTTTCATGCTTGAAATTCATCTCATTTATTTTTCTTAAATATAAACGCATAGCTATTTTATCAGAGTGGGCTTACTGATCTTTAGCCTACTTTGCTTAAGAACAGTGGTTATCCTACTCATATTCTCTCACCCGTGCATCTCATCCAGGGGATGTTGCCCCACAGGGGTGACAGTTGGCTCTTAGGGTCAAAAAGATCTTACTCTTTTTATATATAAAGCATGGACACACACACACAATACATACAGAAATAAATAGTTGTGCTACTATTCATGGGGGTGGGCACAATTGCAAAAAAAATCTAAAAGTCTCAGCGGGGATGATAATGAAAAACATGTTGAGAAATGCTGCCATAAAGAGGAAAGTCAGTACTCTAGAGGGACCTGGGAAATTTCAGCCTCTGTTTAGGGATTTTCAAATCTAAGGGTCTCCTATAGTAACCGGGAAACTCACTAGCTCACTCACTGCGCTCATATACACTTACACTCTCTCCTGCTTCCTACCTTCTCTTCCCCCTCTTTTTAGGGGTGGGGTAGGAGATGTTAGGAGTGGTAGAGATGAAGAAAAGGAACAGAATACATGGCTAGATAAGTCCATATTGTCTGATTTGTAAATGGACAGTCTTATGTACAATTAGGCCAATTTCTGCATCTGAGTCTTAACATATTTATATGGTAGTTGTACACCCTAAACATATTTCTCTCTGTACTTAGAGTCAGAAAGAGTGATTTTGTATAATTTATTTCCCTTGGAAGGCTCATCTCTTACCAACACTTTTGTTTCATCAAGATCCTTTATATTTTTCCCTTAAATTTTCAATGCAGTTAAATCTGACTCTTTATGGGCCATAAGCAAAGACATAAATGATAATAGAAAAAAGCATTCTTCAATTATAGCAGGCAAGACTTCTAGGGTACATTGTTCAGCCGCTTCCTTTTCCCATGGTAGAAAGCTGATAAATGACTTTTGAAAGGTTTTTCATTTTTTTCATCTTCCCCTTTGAGAAAAATAAGCTGTGATGATCAGTTACTCAAAACAAATGTTACTTATATTGTGGGAAAATGATGAAGACAATTTCAACTTATATACTTATGTGTTTGTTTAACAGATGTTTAAATACCAGTTATTTGTGAATACTTTATTAGTTACTGGGGTACAGAGGTGAATAAAACAAAGTCTCACCCTCAAAGAGATTACATTCTAGGCAGAGAAACTAGATTTTAAAAACAAGCCTTATATCTCAGAGATACATGCAACAATAGAGTGTACAAGGCAGTGTACGAGTCCAGAGAGGGGCATCTAACTCAGTCAGGTGGTGATGACCTCATAGGAACTGCTCATAGATAGAGGGAGGTGCTTGAGTGATGAGCGGAACCTGAGTGTGCACAGAGAATAACGGGGATGAGAGGACATAGCTCTGGAGTCTTGAGAAGACCAATTATTTGGTATCTTTTTTAGAAGTAATCTTTGATAGCCCATCTGGTGTGGCTCAGTGATTGAGCATCGACCTATGGACCAAGAGGTCACAGTTCGATTCCTGGTCAGGGCATAGGCCCGGGTTTCGGGCTCTATCCCCAGTAGGGGGTGTGCAGGAGGCAGCTGATCAATGACTCTCTCATTATTGATGTTTCTATCTCTCTCTTCCTCCCCCTTTCTCTCTCTGAAATCAATAAAAATATATTTTAAAAAAGAAAGAAATCTTTGATAGTACTAGGGACACAGGGCTGCAGAGGAAAAGGGCTAAGCCCTCCAGTGACAGTTCCCAGATTACAGAGCCTCCCCAGCCATGCTCCTTAGCTAAAGACATAGACCTTTCTTAGATGGCAATTCAACACCTATCTGTACCACTCAAGAATGCTCCCCGCATCCCAGTGTTTCCTTCCAACCTCACACAGTGCTTGGTACTTCGGAATTCCATTCAGTGTAGTTTCCTTCCACCTCTTTACATTCTAGCAATGATTAGCCCCCAGCAATGTTTTAATGTTCCTATTGCCCGTCTCTCTTCTGATAGGGCTTTGTAGGCTCTACTCTGGTATTTGAACTTGCTCCTGAAGTCATTGAGGAGCTATTTGAAGAAGTATGATCAGAGGAGGGTCTCCCCTCCCTTCCCCTCCCCTGCCCTGCCCTCCCTTCTCTTCCTCTCTCACGAAAGCAGCAAGTACCAGTGGGCAGAAATGAAGTTGTGAGGGTAGCAAACTAAAGACAGAATATCCAGTAGGAAACTGCGGTCATAGTCTAGGCAGATGGGATGAGGTTTTGTTAGTGGGGATGAAGAGGAATTGGCCGTGAAAGTTATTCAGATGATAAACGCAGTAGCACTTAGAGGGTAATTGACTAGAAGCAGAGGGTAACTCTCCAGTTTCTGCCTGGGGTGTTGGATTAGTTCCCTACTGCTGCTGGAATTTACCTCAAATTCTGTGTCTCAAACCAGCACAAATTATTGTCTTACAGTTTTAGAAGTCAGAAGTCTGAAATAGGTCTCCCTGGGCTAAAGATCAGGTGTCACCAGTGTTGCATTCCCTTCTGGAGGCTCTAGGGGACAAACCCTTTTTTTGCCTTTTTTCAGATTCTGAAGGCTGCCCACATTCTTTGACTCATGGTCCCCTTCCATCATCAAAACCAGCAATGGCTGGTGAGTTCTTTCTCAGGCTGCATCCCTCTGACTCTGGATCTCTGCCTTCCTCTTCCACATTCAAAGACCCTTGTGATAGCATTGGTCCCACCCAGGTAACCCAGATAGGCTCCCATCTCAAGGTCAGTTGACTAGCAGCCATAATTCCTTTTTACCAGTAACCTCATCTGTCCATAGGTTCTAGGGATTAAGACATGGACATCTTTGGGAGGAGGGGCATTGTTCTACCCACCATGAGAGCCTGTGTACATAGTAGAGCCATTGCTGTGTTGGAAAAAGAAAAAAGTTTGGGATGGGAGCATTGAGTTGATGATTATTGGGATTTAAAGTGTCTGTGGAACCTTCTAGGGGATATGTCCCATAGGCAGTTGTAAGTGTGGGTCTGGGCTTAGTAAATATTAATTTGGGTGTTCTTAGTTTAAGAACAGTAGCTGAAGTTGTGATTGTGGATGAGATTGCCTGGATGGGTATATAGAGAAATCCAGGTGGGACTCTTGGATAATACCTGTGTTTAAGGGACAAAACAAAGGAAGAGGACCATGCATAACAGAGAAGGGTGCTGATGCAGAGCATAGGAAGACGCAGGAGGAATAGAAGGAAAGAATGGTGTCGTAGAAGCCTGCTCAGCAGTCAGCAGGACTGAGAAATACCTGATGGGGCCCAGTGGAGCAGCGGGGCAGAAGACCCTTGGCAGCACATGGGGAATAAATGGGAAGAGGGAATGTGGAGATTGCTGTGAAGGAGAGAAAAGAGAAAGGGCAGTAGCCAGATGTAGGATATAGGTTTGAGAGAAGTTTTATTTTTTTAAAAATAATAAATGGTTGGGGGAAAATGATGAATTCATATTAGCAGGGCCTTGTGACTTACATCCTCTATTATTCAAAAAATTAGTAAAATTTATTGGTAGAGCCACTATTAGCTATTATTTTTGAGATGCCATGGAACACAAAAGACAACTGTAAAAAAAATTAGAGAGTAGCTCCTGGATGACCCCAGTAATTAGAGATGTCTTCCTATTCCAGATAGCAGGAAAGATACTACAACGTGTCATCAAACAGTCCATTTAAAATAGCACCTTGACAAACAGTAGGCACTGAACAATGGTGTTATTCTTGCAAGTGTCAAATTTTGTCAGTTGTTATAGTCTCCTTCAGTGATAGACAGACCACAAACAAAAAGAGGAGATAATAAATGCAACACCTAAATTTTGGTGACACTTTTGGGGGTATTCTGTATTGTATGAATGTTAAATGCGCATATAGCTGACATAGTAGCTGTAATGACAGTATTAGTCACATCATCTGGTAAGTTTATCTGCGTGCCAAGCATTGTGCAGAACACTACACATACCACATCATTCAGTCTGTACAACTGCTCCATCAACTAAGTACCATCTTAATATTCCCATTTGACGGGTGGGGAGTGTCTTGAAGGTCCCACAGCAAGTCAGTGAGATAGGGCTGAATCAAGCATCGAAGGAGCAGGCTTCTAATCTAAACTCTGTTTAATTAAAAAAAAAAAAAAAAAGGTGGCTTTGAGAGTGGGCAGGTTCAGCACAGGGTGGTGCACTACTTTTCTTTCTTTTTTAAAGAATGAGATCCTAGTATGCTTACAGAAAGTGACATGTAAAACCAAGATGTCACACTATGTACTAATCACAACACATTCTTAGAAAATTATGACCCTTTTTGATCTCTGTATTTTGGCAACTGATGAGTAACTGGCAGGTCTGGAGAACAACCCAGATAATTAATTGGTTAAAAAATAAGCCCCTGAAAAAAGATTTAAATTAGAGCTTACAAACTGGATGTCTAAACCAGCGTTTTTGCATGGCCTGTACAGTATAAAGAAATCTGAATTGGACGTTAGCTTTTAAAAATTGTGGAATTCCCCCTTAAAAGTCCAAGTCACCAACTGTCCTTAAAAAACAGGAAGCTTTGGCAACACCAGAGCCACATTGCCCCTGGGCTACAGTAAGTTTGTCTTTGTCCATGCCACCCACGTGGACATTTCAGCTTGCCATTCCTAGATAAAGCCTTGTGGCTGGGGAGGAGTCTAACTTTGAAAAAGAATGCTTCTTAAAAGAGGGATATTGTTGTCCTCCCTGAGGGAATAGTTAAGAAAAAAGGGAATGAGTGGGAGGGAGGGTTGAGGAGGGAAGGAAGAAACTTAATTCTAATCAAAATAAGAGTTTGGGCCCTGGCCCGAATGGCTCAGTTGGAGCATAATCCCATACCCCGAAGGCTGTGAGTTTCATCCTAGTCTGGGTGCATGCGGGAGGCAGCTGATGTTGCTCTCTCACATCGATGTTTCTCTCTCTTTTTCTCCCTCCTTTCCTCTCCCCCTTCCTCAAGTCAATTTTTTAAAATCCTCGGGCAAGGATTAAAAAAATTTTTTTAAAAAAAGGAAAACTCAAAAAAAACATGCAAATGATTATCAAAACTGGATTCAATTAGAAGACTGAAAAACAAATTTTTCTGTTTTTTTAAGCACAGCTGGTGATTTGGGTTTTTAAGGGGAAATTCCACAATTTTTAAAAGCTCACATCCAATTCAGATTTATTTATACTGTACAGGCCAAGCAAAAATATTTTCTCCCGAGGATATTTTTTCCATTGCTTTCTCAGAGAGAATGGAAGGGAGAGAGGGAAGGAGGGAGGGCAGAAGGGAGACAAGGGTGGGGGGAGGAAGAGAAACATCGATGTGAGAGACACGCATTGATTGGTTCCCTCTGGCGCCAGGGACTGAGCCTGCAACGGAGGTATGTGGTCTTGGCTGGAATCGAACCCAGGACCCTTCAAGTCCAAGTCCACAGACCAATGCTCTTAACCACTTAGCCAAACCGACTAGGGCAAAAAGTTTTTTGTTTTTTTAAAAAAGATTTTACTAGGAAGAAATGATTTTTAAAGGGTTAGGCAGTTGGAAGCAGGGCCATACATGGAACAGCTCCAGGGCCACCACTTTATATGGCCCCTCTGAAAGGCGCCCCTGGGGGCTGCACATACCCCTCTAACCACAGTGGGCTGGACTGGGAGTTTCTAAGGCAGGTTACATTTCCAGCTGTGAAGTTTTTATTACAGCCAGAATGGCTGTTGGTTCCACAGTACCCTGTCACATAGTAGCGGGACCTCATTCCTGGCTCAGATGCCCCCTCAAATGCTGTTCACCTGTCGTATTACTAGAGACCTGTTTCCCACAACCTTGCAAACAGTATGTTTCTCAACTTTTAGAAATCTAATTGATGCGAGATCCCTATTTCTCTTGCCAGGAGGGATTCTGAGTGTGTTCTCATGTTTGGGGATGCTCAGCAATCCCTTTGTAAACGCTCCTTGGTTCTCCCCGCTTTCCGTGTGAGTTCTGACCCTTTCCTTTTAGGAACTTTATGTACTGGGAGCATTCACCTCTGTGTGTGATAGGAGCTGCAGGTAATATTTTCTCAGCTTGTTATTTGTACTTTTGTTTTGTTTATGGAGGTGGTTTTTTAAACTATGTAGAATGTTGTTTGTTTTTTATTGTAGTTAAATTTAATAGTCTTCTTCATGTGTGTCTGGATTTTGAGTCATTTCTTAAATAGAGTTTCTCCACTCCCACACCATAGAGGAATTTACCCTTTTCCCCCTAAGACTTTAAATCTCTGATTCATTAGGAATTTCTCCTCATATATAGGGTGAAGGATGTTAACCTAATGCCACTTGCTGAAAATTCAGCCTTTTCCTGATCTGAGGTGTTAACTCTATCATAAAATATGTGTGTTTTTCATATGCCTTTTGGTTCTGTATTTTGGATTTTCTACTTCATTTCATTGAGCTGTGCCGACACATGCCGATATCACATTATTTTATTTATCAAGGCTTTATATTTTAATATCTACTTTTCTTTTTCAAGCTTTCCTGGCATTCTTGCTTGATTCTTGCCCTTTCAAATTAGCTTTTAATCAACCTGTCAAATTCCAGGGATGGAGGCTAATAGGCAACTGAGGTATTTTTTGTTGGGATCTTATATATTAAGTTAAGAATTGGGGAGTAGTGATATATTAATGGTTTTTAAGGAATTTTTTTTGTTAAGCTAATATGCAGACCTAATGATCCTCACAACTCTCTCTCTTGACACGGCTAAGGTGTGAATGTAGTATGTAGTCTTATTTCAACTCCGCAGAGGGAAAACAGACTTTGGTGGGCTCATCTCCCTGATCAAATTACAAAGCTGTGGATTCATTCATCTTCAGTGCATTTAACCTTTTGCCATTAGAATAAGTGGGCAAAAAAAATAAGAGAACGTGAGAACATAAAAACAAAGTTGGGAAATATATAGGATGTTGCACTGTCACTCAGACTTCACTGCTACTTTAGCTAAGTGGAGTGCCATGGCAGGGACAGCCTTTGGAGAGAGACGTAGTTGGCAGTGACAGAAGGTGACTGCTGTTCCTGTGTATGGGGCCACTGCAGGGAAGCATGTTCACTCACGCCTTCAAGTATGAATAAGTAAAAAAATCAGTTATCTCCTAAAAAGAAAGCAGCTTTTTAAAAAATCATATGTCTGAGCATACATCAGAGTTGGGCCCATTCAGGCCCTTGAATGCAAGAGTTCTTGAATCAATCTAGGTACTTAGGCAAGAATCATGGATTTTATTAGTCTTCTAATTAAATCCAGTTTTGATAATCATTTGCAGTTTTTCCAAGTTTTCCTATTGATTATCTTCATGGCCATGAACATAAGAAAACAATGTGAAAATATCCAGGGAAAATAAAATACAGTCATGTGTTGCATAATGACATTTCAGTCAACGACAGACCAAATGCACAATAGTGGTCCCATAAGATCATAATGAAGCTGAAAGTTTTCTATCGTCTAGTGACATTGTAACCATCTTAACGTTGTAACGCAAAGGTTGTAGAAACCAACAAGACGTGGTTGAGATGCAAACGTGGGCGAGGATGGCATTTAGGAGCTCCTAGAGGCGGCTCCTGAGGGCTGACCAATGAGCTGTTAGAACAGGAACAGGAACACGCAGCTGAAGAAGAGACGAGAAAGGGAAACTGAGGAGAAGAAACAGAAGAACCCCAAGAAAGTTCAAGAGAAGGGGTTAGTAGAAGCTTTTTTGAGGACCTCAGGAGCTTCCTTAAAAAGTTTCAAAACATGGGCACAACACCGAAAGGTTTTCATGAATAGAGAAGGATGTTCATGGTGCGTTATCTGCTTACCAAACTGTGATGAAAAAACAAACTAAACAAACCACCGTGGACATATTTCTGAAAAGAGTGACACCACCTCAAGAAGAGCCTGAGGCAGTTCCTGCAGGAAGTATCCAGAAGAAGGCATTGTTCCAGAAGAAGGTATGTTATAGGAGAGGACAGCTCCATGCGTCGTCGTCGTTGCCCCTGAAGACCTTACAGCGACAAAATGTGGAGTGGAAGACAGTGATATTGATGATCCAGACCCTTTCTAGGCCATGGCTAATGTGTGTGTTTGTGTCTTAGTTTTTAACATGAAGGTTTAAAAAGTAAAAAAATAAAACATTTTAAAAATAGAAAAAAGCTTACAGAATAAAATATGAAGAAAATACTTTGCATCACTATGCAGTGTGCTTGTGTTTTAAGCTATTCCAAAAGCATCAAAAAGTTTTTAAAAATTTAAGTTTATAAATCAAAAAGTTATAGTACACTAAAATTAACTTATTTTTAAAGAAAGAAAAATATTTTTACAAATTTAGTGTAGCCTGAGTGTTCAGTGTTTGTAAAGTGTACAGTAGTGCACAGTAATGTCCTAGTCTTCACATTCACTCTGAACTCACTGACTCACCCAGAACCACTTCCAGTCCTGTAAGCTCATTCATGGTGAGTGCCCTATAAAGTTGCACGCTTTTAAAATATTTTATACCATATGCTTACTGTATCTTTCCTATGTTTAGATACACAAATACCATTGTGTTACAGTTGGCTACAATATTCAGCACAGTAACATGCTGTACAGGTTTGTAGCCTCAGAGCAATAGGCTATACCATATAGATATAGCCTAGGGTGTGTAGTAGGCTATACCATCTAGGTTTGTGTAAGTAAGTGAAATCACCTAACGATACGTTTCTCAGAATGTATCCTCATTGTTAAGCTACACGTGACTGTATTCTCTTGCTTTTTGTTGAAAACAATTCCTTAACTGATTTTATCCTGCATGTTTCCCCCACATTTCCCCACATTTAACCACCCAACCTATCTCCCTTTTCCTAATTTAGAACTGAAGTCTAGCACGTTGAGAAAATGACTTTAAATGCACGACCAGAATTTTTCAAAGCCCTAAGCAGACTCCTTACGGGGGTGGTGCAGACTGCACATAGAAAGAGCTGTGGCTGTTCACGCCTTGTCCTGATTCACACACAGCCAGGCTTGTGCGCGGCACCGGAAAGGGTAAGCACACCTGATAACTAACTGGTTGTCAACATAAAATTTCAGAGAGCCAGATTTCAAAATTGATCCCCCCCCAAAAGAGCTTCTTTTCTTATTACTCAGGAAAGATATTTCAATTTGGGCTCATTCTGAAAGCTGTCATTTGAATTGGACAGGGAATAAATGTTGAAATTTAGTGATAACTCATTGCTTAATCTCTGGCAATTTAATTTTATTATGTGATCAACGGATGTGTTGCAAGTTGGATTCAAAATGAAAACAAAAGTTTAAACAGCTTAAAACAAAAGTTTAAACAGTGTCATCACCAAATAATTTTTCAGACCTGTAGGAAAATAAAATCAAAATCTGAGAATTATTCAGATGCAACATAGATTTTTATTCTGTTCTTTCCCTGTTCATTCCCATCTCTGTCCCCCTGATTATGTTTGTGTGTTTATTTATAAGAGACAGTCAGGTAGCAGGAACAGAGCAAGGAATTTGGATTCTGAAAACATCATTTCTGGACCTGGCTCTGGCACTTACTGGTTGTGTGACTCCTCCTCAGTCTGGTCACTACGCCTCCCTGAGCAAGGCGATAAAGTAATCTGTCCTACCTCCCTCATCAGGGCAAGTATTGATTTCAGATGACTTAGAAACTTTAATTTCCCCCAATGTCATCTCTCATAACGAGATCACACATCCACGGTCAGTCCTTTAATCTTCGGACACTGTTTTTGAGGGTTAGGGGTATCAGAACTCTGTTTCCCCAATCCTTCTACTACCACTGAACTCTCTGGAATTGGGAATGCCAAGTCCTTACTGTAAGAAAATTTAATTCCCTAATCTAAGAGGCCTTTCCAAGTGCCACTTCTGACAAGAAATTTAATGGAATGGTAATGTATGTGTATATTCCAATATAGTGTGATGTGGAACTTGCTTAAACTTGCTGATAGTCATAATTTGGAGATTAAAAAAAAAAATCAATTCTCAGACTGTAAATCAAAATTTCAGAATTTACAGCTTGGCAAAGAATTTGCCTTTGGCCTGTGCTGATGCTCCTTACTGTTTCTCTTTTCTGGGACTCTAAAATGTCTGAGCTATCCTGTAACCAGTGATCTGTAAGAAGGTGCTAGGTCACCCTCCCATAGAGCTGCGAGAACTTCCTTCCTGTCTTCTTCCCCTGCCCTTTTCCTAAGGACCGACAAATACTTTCTGGGTCTAAGCGCAGTTCTGGGTTACGAGGCCTAAAATTTAGCCCACTTGAAAGGTAGTTTACTGGTCTATCTCTTTGCTGGTTGCATAGCCCTTTGATGTTCTCGCCACTGTCCTGGAGCTCTGAAGCACCCACACCTCACCACCCGCCACCCCCGAGCATCTTCACCAAGCTCTTACTACCCTAGAGCAGGGGTGGAGAACCTTTTTTCTGCCAAGGGCCATTTGGATATTTATAACATCATTAGAGGGCCATACAAAATTATCACCCTAAAAATTAGCTATGTAAAAAGCTCCTAGATTTATTGAATTTCGAGTCCCACCTGTGGTTGCCTTGGACCAAATGATTTTACGGGCCGTCCCCCACCCCTGCCCTAGAGGCTTTTAAAAATTTAATTTATAACTTGTACACAGGTGATACGTAAAATTAGTCTAAATGCCGAATTATTTAGCATCTTAAAGACCACTGTAATATTTGTGATTAATAAGGAAACTCAACTAGGCTTTATGGCTACTTTTCCTGATTACACTTTGCATTTATTTGAGGATATTTGTGTGCTTAAAAAAATTTTTTTAATTGAATTTATTGGGGTGACGTTGCTTAATAAAATTATATAGGTTTCAGGTATACAGTTCTACAGTACACCATCTGTATATTGTATTGTGTGTTTACCACCCCAGTATTTGAGGATATTTGGTTTTTAGAAGTTATAGAACAAATCTGGATAAAATAATTTGAAGGCACAGTCACAAAACAATATATCATTTGTGTTAGGAATGCAATACTAACTGTGTTTTCTTTCTTTCCTTTTTTACAACAGAACCAATAAAATGATTAATATGTGTTTTTGCAGGAGCTTATTTCTCATTATAGCTTCAATATTGGAGCAGAGATTAACTTTCTGAATTTGAATTCAGACTCCCAACTTCCTGTAAGTTTTTATGTGCTGATGCAGGGTTGCTGTTTTTAGGTCATGACGATTTGGCTCTTCTAGAAGCTATTCTTTTCATAAGTGACTGACAGGAATCATTACTCTCTATGGCAAGAAACCAGAAGTTGGCAGGAGCCCTACAATGACTGTCCAATTGGATTTATTTTTTTAACTGTTGTGCCAACTTCCAAATTATCTTCAGTTATAGGGCATCTGTTTTCTTTAAAAGGTTCAAAGTGGTGACACACATGTAGTGACAGCCCTGCCCAGGTCAGGTGGGAGGGGACAGGCCCTGCCTCAGACAAGACTTTCTATTTAACGCTTTGGACAGAAGCCAGAGATCATAGTACATCCCTAGGATTGTAGAAGTCAAAGCCACAACTATCAGGCAATTTTGTATTTGTTCCTGAAACTCTGACATTGTGACTTTGATTTCTTCTGATTGTTTGGAGGTATGAATCTGACAAGGATTGCTTGGTAAGGTTCAGAATTAGCACTAAAAGCCTCAATATTTCCTGCCTCAGCCACTTCACAGTATGAATTTTAAAACAGTGAAAAGAAAAGGGCCAGGGCTGTCATCTGAAGAGATTTCTGAATTTGCCTCTCTTCTGAGAGAATTGAGGTGGACGGTGTTTCAAGCCAGGGCCACTTTGGTGCTGAGCTCCCTTTTCGCCTGGAGTTAAACAGTCCCACTTTCCCCCTGATTTGCCGGCCAGGGCCAATTTGATAATAGCAAGTCCAGGATGAAACACATCTGTTTATTTTCCCTTACCTGCTGATAACATCTAGAAATGCTTTTGCTTATTTGAGCTTTGCCCTCCCTAGAATCTTGGTATTTGTTTTGAATTTGGGTTTTGATAGAAATAGATCCCATGCATACCAGGCAGGCTCAGGGATGTGTGTTTCATAGTGTGGGTTTTGTTTTCTTTCTTTTTTTATTGACTTGCTTTGGGCTGCCGCTTTCAGTTTTTAAATGTCTGACTCTTCTGTTGTCCTGACTGTGCTGTCAGTAATGAATGCATCCTCTGTTTTGGAACTGTGCTGGATCACATGCAAATTTCTCTATCCTACTCCTTTATCTAGTGAGTTTACCCAACCGAGCCTACTGCTGTTTTAAAATATAAAAGACTAACAAAAATTTTTCCATAGTAAATGAAGAGTACTTGCTCTCTAAGTCTGCTGAGGCGAGAAAACAGGCTAGTGCTCTAAAGGAGTAGATTTATATCAGCTTTTTAAAAAATATATTTTTTATTGAGGTGTAATTCACATACCATAAAATTCACTATTTAAAAGTGTGAAATTAATTGGTTTTCAGTATATTCATAGGTTGTGCAATTATCACCAGTACCTATTATAACATTTTCATCACCCCCCAAACAAACCCTGTATCCATAAGCTGTCACTCCCATTACTTCCCCTTCACCCCAACTCCTGGCAGCCACTCTGTGGATTTGTCTGTTCAGGACATTTCATTGAAATGGAATCATACAATATGTAGCCTTTTGTGTGTAGCTTCTTTCACTTAACATGTTTACATGGTTCATACATGCTGTAGCATGTTTCAGTAATTCATTTTTTTTTTAAATCCTCACCCGAGAATATTTTTTCCATTGCTTTTCAGAGAGAGTGGAAGGGAGAGAGAGAAACATCGATGTGAGAGAGACAGTGATTAGTTGCCTCCTGCACGTACGTGCCCATAGTGGGGCCGGGGATCAAGCCTGCAACTAAGATGCGTGGCCTTGGCCAGAATCGAACCCGGGACCCTTCAGTCTGCAGGCCGACCTTCTAACCCACTGAGCAAAACCAGCTAGGGCTATAATTCTTTTTTTTTTTTTTTTAATGGCTAAATAATGTTCATTGTATGGATACACAGTATATATATATTTTTTATCCATTCATCAGTTTGTAGATATTTGGGTCGTTTTCATCTTTTGGCTGCTGTAAATAATACTGCTATAAACATTTATGTACAACTTTTTGTAAGGACATATGTTTTCAGTTCTCTTGAGTATATACCTAGTTGTAGAACTGCTGGGTCATATGCTAACTCTATGTTTAACTTTCTGAGGACCTTCCAGACTGATTTTTACAGCTGCATCATTTTACAGTCTCACCATTTTTGTGTGAGGTTTCTGATTGTTCAACATCCCCACCAACACTTGCTGTCAGAAGTTTTAATTATAGACATCCCAGTCGGCATGGAGTGTTATCACACTGTGGCTTGATATGCAGTGTGCCTGATCACTAGTGATGTTGAACATCTTTTCATGTGCTTATTGGGGATTGTATGTCTTCTTTGGAGAAATATCTTATTTAGATCCTTTGCCCATTTTTAATTGACTATTCTTTGTGTATTTGTCCATTGTTTAATTAGATTATATGTCTTTTTATAGTTGAATTTTAAGAGTTCTTTTTATATTCTGTATACTAGACCCTTATCAGATATATGATTTAGAAATATTTTTCTCCCATTACATAAGTTTTCTTTCTACTTTCTTGATAATATCCTTTGAAGTACAAAATTTTTAATTTTGGTGAAGTCCAATTTATTTTTTCCTTGGTCATTTGTGCTTTAGGTTTTATATCTAAGAAACTATTTCCTAATCCAAGGTCATAAAGGTACACACTGTGTTTTCTTCTAAAGTTTTATAGTTATAGCTTTTATGTTTAGGTCTTTCATCCATTCTGAGTTAATTTTTATATGTGATGTGTGTGTAGGAGTCTAAATTCATTCTTTTGCGTGTGGATATCCAGTTGACCCAGCACCATTTGTTGAGAAGATTATCCTTTCCCCCGTTGAATTGTCTTGGTGCCCTTCTCAAAAATCAACTGACCATAGGTGAATGGGTTTATTTCTGGACTCTCAATTCTATCCCATTGGTTTATATGTCTATCCTTATGCCAGTACCACACTATCTTGATTGGAGTGGTTTTGTTGTAAGTTTTGAAATTAGAAAGTGTGAGCCCTCCAACTTTTTTTACCCCCCTCATGATTGTTTTGGCTATTATGGGTCCTTTCCATATGAATTTTAGGATTCATTTTTGTTAAATTTATTCCTAATTATTTTATTCTTTTTGATGCTGTTTTAAGAACTGTGTTCTTAATTTTGCTTTCATATTGTTCTTTGCTCATATATTGAAATACAACTGATTTTTGTATATTGATTATATTAGCTATTTTTAAGAATATATTCTTGCCCCGGCTGCTGTGGCTCAGTTGGCTCAGAATCATCCCGTGCACTGAAAGGTTGCTGGTTCAGTTTCTGATCAGGGTACATGCTTGGGTTGCAGGGTTCAATCCCCAGTTGGGGGCATGTGGGGGGCAGTCGATCAATGTTTCTCTGTCTCCCTCTCCCTTCGTCTCTCTATAAAAAATCAATAAAAGCATACATTTAAAAAAATAACATATTCTTATTACAATTTCAAATATATAGGAATCAATTGATAAAGGGAGTTGTAGCCTTCTTTGGGATTCTTTTAAAGATGAGACTATAAATAGCTAACATTTATTGGCACTTATTATGCACTAAGCTATGTATGTTACATTGAATTATTCTCATTTAGTGCTTACCTCTCTCTCCATTTTACAATGAAAAAACTTTGTTCATAGTCCTACTGTTAATAAGTGGCAGAGGTGGGACTTGAACCTATGTCTCTTACCCCCAAACCTATCATCTTAACCACTCAACTATAAACAGTTGTACTCCGGCAATAGATTAAATAACATGTAAATATTTTTTAGGTCTCTAAATCTTGTCTTTTATTAGGATTGATCATTTTACTTTTGTACAATGGTGATTCTGACCCACCTTTGGGGAATTTTAATTTTAGAGGTATCCTTCGGCAGAGTATGAGCCGTTACAGAGTGTGGAGGCAGGAAGTTCTCTGAACAGGCAGGAGATGATTAAGCATCAGTAGAAAAGACGAGATGTTGGTATGGCTTTGAGAGACATTTTGTAAGTAGAACAAGAGACCAGTTATATATGGGAAATGAGAAAGATAAAAGGATGAAAGATGACTGAGGTTTTGACTTTAATGATTGAATAAATGATGATGGATTTGCTGGAAGGTAGATTAGTTAGGTGGGAGAGGGTGGTGGGTTCACTGGGCAATAGAGGGAAGCTGGTGATGTAAAGGTTTGGAATCTTAGAGTACAGTGCAGTGGAAAGACAACCTGATTCTATTCCAGTTCATCACTCACTACAAATTATTTATTTAGTATATTCAACAAATACTTTGATGATTGTGTAATGCTAAAAAAAATAGACATGTTTCCTATCTTCATGGGATTTATAATCTATTGAAGAAATCAGACACAGTAAATACAAAGTATATAAATAACAATTCACATACTATGGAAGGAAAGAACAGGATGCTCTGATAGAGTCATGTGAAGTTCTGATCTGGAAAGGGGTCCGGAAGGAATGGTCTTTGGAGCTGTGACCTGCCTGAAGATGGTAGGAATTGGCCTGACTTGAAGTGGGAAAGACCGTCCAGGCAGAGAGGGTAAGCAGGTCTCTATCTCATCGGATCTGGTGAGGATTAAATAGATCACATGCATGATAATTCCTAGCCTAGGCTGCTTACAAAGTAGATGCTTTAACAAACCCACCCTTTTTTAAGTTGGTTATAATGAGCATAAATACTTTTATCAGAAAGCCAAGTTAACCTTACTGTTTAAAAGTAGTTGAGTCCCTGGGAAAGACTGAATTAGCCTTGGAGAGGCTGAATTGCTGAAACAAGAGTAGATCTGGGATGATATCCAGGGAATGACCATTGGGGCAAGTCCAAGAGGGTGAGGGTGCCAAAGGGCCTGGGAAGGAGCGGTCAGCAGGAGAGTGGGGAGAGTGTTAGAACAGCTGGACGGCAGGGAGGCTTTTGAGAAGAAAGGATGGCTGATCATGCTAGATGCTCCTAAGGCTGTCCGGTGGGATAAAGACTGAAAAAAGGTCCTGGGGCGGTCCTTTAGGGGGATGTTGGGTGACCTTTAAGATCCATTTTAGGTAGAGCAAGGGGGAAGGTGGCAGATCGAGAAGCTGCCTGAAGGTGAAGAAGTGAAATGCGTCTGCGTGACTACAGGTTCCAGCAGTTTGGTAGGAGAGGGGAGGGGGAGGACGGCTCGCAGTGTGAAATGGGCGTGCGGGGTAAGGAGCTGGTCTGAGGAAGCGCCTGGTGGAGGGAGAGCTGCTCAGGATTCGGAGAGAAGGAACAACTGATGGGGCAGGTGCAGGAAGGAAGCGGTGAGGGCCGCAGGGCGCGGGGTCTGGAGCCCCTGGAGAGCACGCCTTAGGGGAGAGCGGCGGAAGGGCATTTACTGGGAGAAGGAGTCGGAGACACCGTCCCCTGGCTCCGGAGCGCGTGGTGCCCGGTGGGTAGAGGGCTTCGGGAGAGGGTCGGGTTTGGAGTGGTCCGCATGAGGAAGAGCAGCCCGCGGGGGGAAGGGCTTGGGCAACTCTCGGTGGCTCCGCGGAATCCGGTGTGGCGAGGTGGGGCGGCAGTGTGTTTTCCTCACTTATGTGGTACCAATTCACATTTGTATAACAGACTTTACAGTTAGCACCGTGCTTTTACATATGCTGCCTTATTCAGCCCTCCAGTAACTGTGAAGTGGACCAAAGCCTAGAAGCATCGATTATCACACCTTCTCTTGTCGTTCTTCTTTCTCCTTCTTACAGAGAAAGTAGCCCAGGCACTGTGGGCTCAGAGCAAACAACATAGACACAGTGCTGCCCTCTCCAAAATTAAAGTCTAGTTGGGGAAGCAGACAAGTACAAGTGTAACAAATATTAAAATGAGGGAACTGTATGGTTTTATGAGACCACATAGTAAGCGTACTTTATCAGCTAGCATTAGGTTCAGTTGCATATAACAGAAAACCCAAGGTAACAATGGTTTAAGCACATAAGTGTATATCTTCATGTAAAATAAGGTTGAATTAAGGTATTCTAGGACTGACATGGTGACTCCATGAAAACATAAAGAACCAGACTCGTTTCATCTTTCTGTTCTGCCATCAGGAGCCCTGGCTTCTGTTCTCAGCCATGTGTCCGAGATGGCTGCTGGAACGCCAGCTGTCATGACAAAACTCCAGACCGCAGGAAGGAAGAGGGAAGAAGTGCCAAAGAGTGCACTTCCCAGCTGAGTCGGCAGCTTTTAAGGAGGCTCCCTGGTTGTTCTGCACAACCTTCCTTGTTACATCTCTTTGGTCAGTACATAGTTGAATGGCTACTCCTATATAGTACCAAGGGGTTTGGAAAGTGTAGTTTTTACTCCAGGCAGCCATGTACTCAGCTTACAGAACAATCAGGTTGTTTTACTAAGGAAGAGGAGAATAGACTTTGGGGTGTGCAATTCACAGACTCTGCCACCGCAAACCAAACCCATCTGGGCGCTTAGCATATATAGGGAATTAAAATGATTAATAACTCACCAGTCACCTCATTTTACTGACAAGTAAACTGATACTCAGGAAGGTAGGTTAAGTTACCTCAGTTCACATAATGAGTAGGTAGAAATTAGTCTTCATACTCCCAAGTCCAGCATTCTTTCTATTGCACTGTTGCTTTCTATGTGATTGTATGTGTATAGTATTTGTAGTTCAACTAATAGACAAGTTTAAGATTTAGAGCTTATAGTTGCAGATACTCTCAATAGTCTAAGTAGTATTATATACATTATATTAAAGTCTAGAAAGATTAAGAAGTTAGTAGAATTTGGATATGGTCCATTGGAAAAATTTTTATAATGGATTTAATTTAGTTTTTGTTCAGAATCTCATTTGGCTTTTTTTTTTTAATATATCTTTATTGATTTCAGAGAGAGGAAGGGAGAGGAAGAGAGAGAGAGAGAATCATCAATGATGAGAGAGTCCTCACTGATTGGCTGCCTCCTGTAAGCCCCCGACTGGGGATCGAGCCCACAGCCTGGGCATGTGCCCTGACTGGGAATTGAACTGTGATCTCGAGGGTCCTAGGTTGATGCTCAGCCGCTGAGCCACGCCCAGCGGGCTCATTTGGCTTTTGAGATACAGTCATTTCTCAGTGTTTGCAAATTCTTCCCACCGTAGGACCTGCTATTATATCATAAAGAACCCTGGTGAAGGCTGTTCCTGAACACCATTTATTTTAAGAACAAACCTTTTCCTACTAAAAACAAATGTTTCTCCGTCTTCGTGCCATGAAATATATTTCATCTTAGAAGACCCATGATGGAATGAAAATAGTGTGATGACAAAAGGCTTTGAACTGAGGAGCAGGGAGTGTGTGACTCTGGGCAAGTTGCTGCTGCTTGTCATAAAATAAAATAATTAGTTTTTAAAGAAGGGATGAGAATAAATTAGGAGAAAAATTATAAATGCTTAGATGTATTCATTTTAAATAAACAGATAATGTTAAGTTGTGTTTCAGCCGTTAGTTTAATTTTCTCCCCCTTCGTTGTCATGATTTACCTGTTTACGGCTTTTGTTCTTTTCCTGAACTGTTTGCCTCTGAAGGGAGGGGACATGCTCAGTGTAGTCACTGCGCTGAAGAGCAAGTGGGTGGAGGGTGGTGGAAGGTCTGGGTGAGGCCTTTGCTGGATAAGCAGCCATGACTTTCATTGTGTCTTTTTTTCTTTATTTTTAAAATTTATCTTTATTGTTGAAAGTATTACAGATGTCCCCTCTTTTCCCCCCATTTAACCCCTCCACCATGCATGCCCCCCCCCCAGATCTTCTCCATACTATTGTCTGTGTCCATAGGTCATATATATATATATATATATATATATATATATATATGCATCTAAATTCTTTGATTAATCTCACCCCCGCACTCCCTACCCCCACCTTCCCTCTGAAATTCTTCTGACTGCTCCATGCTTCTATGTCTCTGTATCTTTTTGCTTATCAGTTTATTTTGTTCATTAGATTCCACATATGAGGGAGATCATGTGATACTTGTTCTCTGGCTGGCTTGTTTCCCTTAGCATAATACCCTCCAGTTCCCTCTATGCTGTCTCAAACGGTAAGAGATCCTTCTTTTTTACAGCTGCATAGTAGTCCATGGTATAAATGTCGCACAGCTTTTTTATCCACTCATCTATTGATGGGCACTTTGGGTGTTTCCAGATCTTAGCTATTGTAAACTGCGCTGCTCTGAACATAGGGGTGCATAAGTTCTTTCTGACTGGTGTTTCGAGTTCCTTAGGATATATTCCTAGAAGTGGGATCACTGGGTCAAATGGCAGCTCCATTTTAAATTTTTTGAGGAACCTCCATACTGCTTTCCATAGTGGCTGCACCTGTCTGCATTCCACTAGCAGGGTACTAGGGTTCCCCTTTCTCCACACCCTCGCCAGCAGGTGTCATTTGTTGATTGGTTGATGGTGGGATCCCGACCACTCATCTCCTGATGGCCACTTGGGCTGCTTCAGGGTGTTGGCTGTTGTAAGTATCGCTGCTGTGCACATAGGGGCGGATGTTCTTTCTGATTCATTGTCTTTTTTATTTGAGTTGTTCAGTGACAGCCCTCAAAAGGGCATTTGCTTCCTTTTTCCGGGTGTTTTGCCTGAATCTGTGATCTAGTTCTACTACAAAGTGAGGATTCTTGCTGCGCCCTCAGATCCCTAACACTCAGGCTTACCATGCATATTATTGCCTTGAGCAAGGGAACGAGAGGGAGGAATGGAGGAGAAAGAGGAAAGAGAGAGGTGTACAGTAAGACACGTATATTTTTATACTTTTCTCACCAAACCTTTAAATATGGACTGTTTTAAGACCTAGAGAAGATTTTAAGGTCCAGAGAAGTCATCTAGTCCAGTGGTTTTCAAATTGTGCTCCATGGAACCCAGTCATATATCAGGATCAAGTGAATGTGTGCTCCTTGTAGTTAGGAACATGCACCTTGAATGTTATAAAGATCAAACGGGGTCGTGTCACTTCTCTACTTAAAACTTTGCAGGACTCCCCTTTGCCTGTGGAATAAAGTCCAAGGTCTTTAGCTTAAAATACAAAGCCCTTCATGATCTGCCCAGTCTGTGCCCACCTGGTGCCTTCCATTCTTCATATTCTATATTCCAGTGGTACCAAACTCTTGCTGCTTCCCTGAACTTGTCGGACTGTTTCACAGCTCTGTGTTTGCACCTGTTCTCTCTACATAGAGTGCTCTTTTTCTTTTGTCCAAGTGTCTTCCTTGCTTCCATCTCTGTTAGCCCCAGACTTAACTAGCCACCCAACTTTATCCCATCACTGTCCTTTGATCCTGTTCTGTTTCTGATATAACACCCATCATGATCTAGAACAATTTCTTTATTGTATTTATTTGCACTCTCAGCTTTTCTCACTTCATACACTCTCCCCAGGCCATCTCCTGGGCTCCTGTGGCATTAGTCAACAGAATGTGTTCCCCTCCTGCCTAGGCCTGTTCCCTGTGCTTTCAGCCAGTGCAGTGAAATGGTCACTGTGTAACTTCCTTAGAGCAACGCAGAACACCTCAAATTTATGGCAGAATTCCTACCTCTGCTCCAGCATGTTCTCATCTCAGTGAAGAACACCCAGTTGCCCCATCCAGAAAGCTGGGCACATCTTTCATCCCTCCCTCTTCCATATCCAGTCATTTCCGCTTTGGCAGTTCTCCCTCCTGAAATGCTTTTCTAGTCCATCCTGTTTTCTGTATCTCCACTGCAACAACTAGCTGCCCTTTTCTTGCCTGAATTGCTGGCTGTGTTATTCCAGGTCCTTTAGAACAGCACTGTCCCAACAGAAATATATTATTTTAAGTTTTCTAGTAACCACATTAAAAAAGGTAAACAAGTGAAATTAATTTTAATAATGTATTTTATTTAAACCAATATATTCAAAATATAATCATTTCAACATGTAATCAGTATTTAAAATGATTTAGTATATATTTTTAAACCACTTTATTTAGGTATAATTGATATAACAAAAAGCTGTGCACATTTGATGTATGCAACTTGATGAATTTGGAGGTAAGTATATATCCACGAAACCACAGCCTGTTGCATAAAGATATCCTTTACCACCCTCTTTATTTATGATGATGATAAGACCACTTGACATAGATATACCCCCCTTAGCAAATATTTAAGTATAACAATACAGTATTGTTAATGACAGGCACTAAACTGTCCAGTAGATCACTAGGTCTTACTCATCTTACATAACTTAAACTTTGTACCCCTTGGCTAATACCTCCCTGTTAACCCCTTCCCTGGCCCCCGCAACCACTATGCTCGTCTCGGCTTCTATGAATTTGACTATTTTGGTTCCTCTGTAAGTGATCCCATGTGGTATTTGTCCTGTTCTGGCTCATTTCTCTTAGCATAATGTCCTCTTGGTTCATCCATGTTGTCACAAATGGCAGAATTTTCTTATCTTTCAAGGCTGAATAATATTCCATTGTTTGAACATACCACATTTTCAACTATAAAAAATTATTAATGAGGTATTTTAAATTCTCTTTTTTTAATGCTGAGTCTTCAAAGATCAGTGTGTATTTTACACTCACAGCACATCTCAACTTGCATTAGCCTCCTTCTTACCTCTAGGCACTGTGGTTAGTGGCCACTGTAGTCAACATTACAGCTGTGAAGTATAGGGCCTGGAGCAGGATTAAAGTGCTGATACTGCCTTTGGCGGGTTTCAGCCCAGAGGGGTGAAGGTAAAGGTCAGATAAGGGGAAAATGTGGTACACCACCACCTCGCAACCACTGCAGACACATGGCAGGTGGTTTCCGTCCCGTCCCCCCCATCTCCTGTTTCCTACTGATCAAGGTTCACTCCATGGGAAGTTAACTTCTCACACTTCCCTCAACCCTTTGACAACTGTTCGGACATTTTATTCAATCAGAAGTGCAAGGGCGACTCGGCATGGATTAAAAAGGAAGTTGGAGGGGGTTGAGAGAATCTCAGTCACTACTAGATTTGCATCCAGTACAGTGACTGAGCTTTTTTTTACTCTGGTTTTGTCTTTCTTCAGTACATTTTCCATACTTAGTGCTTTTGCTAAATGTAAACCTGACTCTATATCATTTCCCTACTTCAAAACCTCCAGTGACACCCCATTGTTTTCAGGGTGAAGTCTGACACCCATTTTGTTCAAAGTTTCACTGGATCTGGCCCTTTCTCAACCACTTTCCTCTCATCTTAAATGCTATGTGTGTTACTTACCTATTGCTGGGTAACAAATTACCCCAAACACAATAACTGAAAACAATAAGCATTTATTATCTCACAGTTTCTGTTAGGAATTTGAGACTTACTTAGCTAGGTAAGGGTCTAGCTTCAGCTCTCTTATGGGATTATAGCCAAAATGTCAGTCAGGGCTGTAGTCATCTGAAGACTTGGCTAGCCTTAAGGGATTCACTTTTGAAGATGGCCACTTACATGGCTGGTGAGTTGACACTGGCTGTTGGCAGAGGCCTTAGTTCCTCTCAGCTTCAGCATCCCTGGAGGGATGCTGGAGCGTCCTCACAGCATGGTGGCTGTCTTCCCTGAGTGATCCAAGAGAGAGCAGAGCAGATGCCACAATTTTTTTTAACCTAGCTTCAGAAGTCACATATTGTCATTTCCATAGTATGCTGGTATGGGAGGGACCTACCCAAGGACATGAATAACAGAAGGCAACCACTGGGAGCCACATAGGAGGCTGGCTGCCACTGGATGGTGCTCCTGTAGAATTTCTGTAAGTTCTAACATGCCTGAATTTATTCTTACCACAAAAGAATTGTGTTCCTCTTCTCCCTGTTTGCCTTCCTCTTGTTTGTCCTTCCCCAATGGCATCCTTATTCCATGCTCTCAAAGTACCGTGTCTTTCTCCTGTCCTAGCACTTACCACAGGTTATTGTATCTGCTGTTTCGCCCACTAGACTGAGTTCATGGGGGCAGAGACTCCTTTCTGGCTTATTGTTTTATTCCCCAGTACCCAGCACAATGCTTGGCAACATATTGCAGGTTCTCAGTAAATAGTTGTTGGTTGAAAAGATGAAGGAAGGATGGGTGAGTGGATGAATGAATGATTTACATCTTGTTCCTTCTACCACACTCTGAACTTCTAGAGAGCAGTGTCCTGGCCTTTTTGTTTCTGTATCACCAGAGCATAACATAATGCCTAGCACAAGTGGTAGGCCCCTGATGAATCTCTTTTTCCTTATCTTTCCCCCTATTTTTTTTATATATACACACACACATATATAGAGTTGATTTCAGAGAGAGACAGAAACAGCAATGATGAGAGTCACTGATTGGCCTCCTCTTGCACACCCCCTACTGGGGATTGGACCTGCAACCCTGGCGTGGGCCCTGACTAGAATCGAACTGTGACCTCCCGATTCATAGGTTGACACTCAACCACTGAGCCACTCTGGCTGGGCCCTCCTATTCTTTTTAATGGAATAAGGATTTAGAAAGGATCAGCATCTCGGTGGGTCTGTCATTAGTAGTAAATTTGATTATTGACAAAAATTCATCTTTTGATTATTTTTTATTTCAGTTGTTGCTGATATTCCCCTCTAAGTCAACATTGTAATAATATTTCAGATAATTTGTATTTGTGTTTAATAATCATAGCAGTGTTTATTCAGGCTTATGTGTACCTTGAACATGAAAGGTATTCATGAATGGTGAATAAATTCTACATATTGGTAAATGCTTTCTGCTGAGTAACTATGGTGAAGCTTCAGATTGTATGAGAAGTGAATCGTTTTTCGAAGATCTTGATTCTTTAAGACAAATTACTGACATGTAAGTTGAAATAATTTGTTTCTGTTTCTGGATTTGAAATTTAGGAGAAAATTGACCTACTACTTTGGCATTTGATTGTTTTTTAAGGCCAGTTTTCTTCACTACCTGCTATCTATGTAGAAAGGCAGCAAGTGAAAGGGAGGTTTGTTGTCAACAGTGCTGGTCACTCCCCTTTGAATGTGCAGGCCGGGGGCTGCTAGGAGGCCATCGGTTACCAAAACCCACTGGAAATGAAGCAGTAACCCAGTAAATAAAATGTGATTATGTGTTCCTCCCACTCCTTTCATTTCCTTTAAAAAACATTGTCCCGTTTTATATTTTTCTTTATTTTTATACTTTATAAATTAATTCTATATTTGTGTTTTTATTTTTGTTTTCAAATTCCCAACTAGAGGTTATTAAAGGAGCGTAGGCTTTTCACTTGAACAGAACCACGTTCAAATTCTGACTGCTATTGTGGTTGCACAAGTTACTTTATGTCTGAGTCTTACTGTTTTAGTATGAAGATGAGAATAGAAATGACGCCTTCGTTAGGTTGTCATCAGGCTCAGTAGTGTATCTGACGTGAAGTTCCTAGTGTGGCCCAGTGTAGTAGATGCTCGCCCTGCCCTGGCCTGCTTTTCCTAGCTTGAAGCAGTGCTTAGCAGTATGTCACATGGGGATCAGGGTCTTCTTGCCCCAGGAATAAGTGACTCATTGATTGGCAGAGAGGTCATTCCCTAGGCCATCTGACAGACTCTTATTCTGCTCTCTTTCTTAGTTTACTTCTGCCAACCAAAATGGTGCAGTCTGAGTGTATTGTGCTTTTCCTGTGTGTTTTCTCCTTCCCTGTGGTGATGATATTTTTAGATCCCTGCTTACTTCCAATTGCTGGTATCACCCTACCTGCCTTTCCAATGCCATAGAACCCAAAGTGTGGGAGAAGGACCCTCCTCCTGGGAAGCCTGTGCTCCTAGAGCTTGTAGCTGGCGCTCCTCACGCAGGGCCTTACTTGGTGCCCTGCTAGGAGGCGGTTGTTTGGGTGAAGTGTCCTCCTTTTTCTCCATGTCACCTTCAGAGAGAGCTGTCTAGAAACAATGTGATGAGCCCCACAAAGAAACTGTCTGGGGTATCCAAATCTTGAGGTGAGTGGCCTGTTAAAACAGGTCTGTGTCAAAAGTGATGAATAGTTTTTGTGGATTTTGAGCAACTTGCCAATCGATCAGGTACTGTGTAGAGAGAGAGAGGCAGTGCAACCCGAGCAAAAGCCCAGCTGCCTGTTTGGGAGCCACCTGCCTTTTCTCTTTACTTCATTTTCTTGCTAATGAAGGAACCGATTGGTTTAGAGCGATCAATGCTGACCTATTAGGATCAGACATTGTTTTGGCATTGCCAGGCAATTAAATTCAGCAGGGTGAGGATTAGAGAGAGAATGGCTGTAAAAAAGAGAAAGGAAACTTTTTATTCAGAAACAACCACTCTGGTGTTAGAGGCATAAAAAGCATTAGTTAAAGAAGAATTAATCATTGGAGCATTTTCTTTCTTGGTAAAATAATCAGAAGATGTTGACATTAGTTCTTAAATTTGGGGAGATAGGAGGCTCTGCTTTGCTGATCTGACTTAAGGTACAAACCTTTATTATTGCCCTCTTTCCTATTTAAAGCTGTGACTCATCCAAAAAGCCATCTCTTTTGAGACTGCACTGTGTGGTAGGTACTGTGACATATGTATGTGAATTATATCTTACTAAGGCTGTTACAAAAAAGATTTTCAAGTAGACACCCCTGATACAAGTATATTTACTCATTTATAAATTTTACATATGTACCCCTATACTATTATGTACATTATAAAACAGACATTTTAAAAGTATACAATAAAGGTAATGGTAATATAAATTCTAGTATCTTCTTTTTGTAATCGTGAGACAGAATCTTATCCCCTGGAGTGCATGCACCCCATTTTGGAAACCCCTCTTTTGACTGATGGTAAAGATTAATGTGTGTGAGACAATCCTGTGCTGGAAGGCTAGATTTCCCAAATCCAGAGAACCTGATGTGATTGTACCGTGAGCATGCCTGGAAGTGTCTGTACCTTGCAGGGAGGCTGAAAGCCGCCAGTGTTCTTACAGTCCAGCACACTCAGATGTGTGACAGCCCCAGCAGAAGGCCATTTCCAGTCACCTCATTGTACCATCAGAAAGAAGTTTGAGTGGCATATGATGACAATCAGTGATGGCCCTAAAGCCTCATATTCCATAATTACTACTAGAATATATTCAATATGTATGTAAGACTACAGAGAGAGAGAAAGGAAAAAATTCTATTCCCAATTGAATGACATAAAGCTGTATTTTTATTAAGAGCTTTGACTGACAATATAAGTCATAAATCACTAACATGAAGCTTGAGGCACCAGATGCCAGAGAGAAAATATAACCTATAAATGTACCATTCTGGTATAATTTAATATTCATAGTGCCCAGGATTTTAAAGCTATCATATAATAGATTAAGGCATCTAATTTTTTATTCATTTTTTTCCTTCAGGTGAGTTAGTCTTCTTGATTTTTTAGGTTATTTCTTTATCTTATCAATGTGACAATAATTAATTTGGGTGTTTCTGTATATCAGCTGACAGTAATTAATTTGGGTATTTCTGTATTCAAGTGATTGGTTCCTGAAAAAGGTGATGAATAATCACTGCATTTTCCCATAAAATCTCAGTCTACTCTAAAGTCACTCTAAAGTACATGCAGTTGTGAGTGAATGTGAACACACAGCAGTATCCAGCAGGGCTGTACGTGTAGTGCAGGTCTTAATACATGTGCACTGGTGGTAATATTGATGTTGACGGGTTAAAGGAGAGTATTCTGAAATTTCCTGGCTCTGTTTGAAATGTACAAAGAACATGGTATTGCATTTGCTTGTTTTTTTGGTGCAGTAATATATCATTAACAATTTATTTGGGTGTATCAAGCCATGAAACAGACCAGTCTTGAGCATATTTCTCTGGTAAACAAAGGTGCAGATTTTATATATCAAGTTAAAGGAAATGAAACTTTCCTGCCAAGGGTAAGCAGAAAGAAATTTGGCTCTAGGTAAAATATATGTCTTTAAACTGTGGTAAAAATAAGTTTAAAAGATTCTTTATTAAACCCCTCACCTCTGTTAATTAATCTCTGTACTATAAATTATCACAGGTTTCCTGCCAGTTAAAGGCAGTTAAAAGATCAAATGGAGAGTTTGGTACATTACATAGTCCTAAAAGTAAATTATTATTGTCATTTTCTCTCTTTGTTTAAAAATCTTTTTTGCTAGTATAAAACCTGTGGTCTAACACAACTCAGATTTCATTCTTGAGAAAGGGTAAGACAAAGCATCATAAAACACAATTTATGTAACCCCTTAAAAATGTAGTTTCTATGATGATATTTTAATATTTCAGAAGCCATGAAGGTTTAATTTCAAGTTACAGTTTAAATGATTCTCAGGTTTTTGGTATTAGTATTTATTAGAAACAGAGTCATTTCAAGGTTAAAGTTTAGAAACAGAATGGGTGTTTTTATATATACAAAGGATCTGTATTATCCTACTGGCCAAAGGATTGATGGGGTCTGCTGTTTTCAGCACGCTTCATTTGCAAAGGACCACATCAAAGCTCTAAACACCAAATTCAGTTGGCATGTTCCCTTTCAGTCAGTATGAACTCTAGTAATACAGTGAAGAGATAAGAATAAGCTAAAACACCATGTGCAGAAAGATACACAAATAGCCCACTGTTCCAAAGAATCTTTTTCCCTTTTTCTTCAGTGAAAAACAAAGCTATAAAAAAATCATTATAAATGTCTACGTAGACCATACCCCTAATCGCTAATATAGGTACTAAGTTATACCATCTTCCTTTTTTTCTTAAAAAGTAAAACAAAACAGCTCTTACTGTTGGAGAGCTGATGCTGCAGTCAGTGTACAAGGCAAATAGGAGAGGAGCCCTAGTTACCAACAGTCTGGCTCCAGCCAATTAAACTGTGAACCTCAAAGCTGTTTTACTAAGGCAGACTTTTTGTCAGAGCAGCTACACAGAAGCATTTTCTTGGCACAAAGTGCACATCTGAACATTTAAATCCAAATATGTTAACAGATGTCTCTTGAGCAAGAGCATCATAAAACTAGATTTCACTTGAGTGAGGAAAATACTTTTTCCATCATTGTGTATTTGTCACTTGGAGATTATATTTCACTTTAGACGACAGCCCTATGGGCTGTGATTAGAAAGGGTGTCTGAGAAGGTAGAATATCCTACCCGTGTGAGGTGAGCATGTGCATCTCAGATGAAAGCGATGCCACCTAGCTCAGAGAACGTGGAATCTAATGAAACGGACCATTATTTCTCTCATGGTTTTCAGGCCTTTTTGCCACAAGTGTCTGACACACACTGAATTCACTCTCTCCTTTATGGTTCTGCATGAATTTGGCATCTGGGCAAGTGCTTTTTCCAAGAATTTAGTGGAATATCTTATCTATTTGGCTGATTTCTCCTCTGGGCACAGATGGAACAAAACAAATGATATACTTATGGAAGGTTTCTCCCAAATCCATATGTTTTATCTTGTGGCCATTACTCATAATTTTTGTCATTCTGACCAGCTATCAATTGATGAATAATGCACATTAGATACATGATCCCTTCCTATAGCTTCTGTCCTGTAATTCTAATTTAATATAACCTCTCTTTACATCAACTATATAAAGATTTTCATTCAGAAACATAATAGTGGTTGAAAAAGAAATATCATTTAATTATTTAACTTGAGTTCCTAGTAAAGTGAGTGTCCAAGAGTAAATTCTTAATGCATCATTGTTAATTCTGTCTTCAAGTATCCTATCATTTTACATAATACAGAATGTTGCTTTAGAGGTATTTCAGATACATACTTTGGCAAAATGGCAAAATTAAGACCAAAAATATCACAGAGTTGCCTTTTGGCAGATAAAAACCAATTTGAACATGTATCCCAAATATAAATACTATTTTAATTTTATTACATTTTTAATAGTCAGAATTTTAAAATGTGGCCTACTAATGCAGGAACCAGAATTCTCAGTACTATCACCTGTTAAATTGACCCTGTAGTCACTGTATTAATAGTAGATTCTTTCAACTAAAGACTGAGGAAGAACAAGATATTTTGGAGCAATTCATTTTTCTCTTATTCTTTATCTTGATAATTATTTCACTTAAATTGAAAATAACTTATCATGGATGTTGTTATATGTTATTTTAGAGTCTTTCCTCGTGAAATTTTGACATGACAAAGTTCACATCTACCTTAAATTTATCCTCACGTGACATGAAGATTTCTCAAATAGACTTGTTTCTTGAAACTAGTACCCCAAATGAAATAAAATAACTAAAATTAAATAGAGGGTTTTGCTTAAGGCTATGAATAATAGTTTACCAAATAATATGATAAAGATTAGAATTGTGATATTATCTAATATTTAATAGTTGGCCTATATTTTGTGTTAACTTTATAGGCATATTTTGATTAAAAAAATGTTCTTTCTAAAGATTTCTAGCAAATCTACTATTTCTTAATATTTGCAATATTAATCAATCTCCTCTTTGTTCAACCATTCCGATTTTTAACGTTAATTTTGTACATAAAATGAATAATATTCGTGCTATAATCATTACTGTCTAGTGGTGTTTTACTCTTATACTAACAAGCGCAGATTCAAGCTTCAGCTAAGATCTCAGTGTCGGAAGTACAGCAGGGGCTTCTCATACTAAGCCGCGTCTAGCATCCTGCCTTCTGAAAGTGAGTATAGTCAGGCGTTAGCTGGAAGTTCTCATAGCCTATCTGTTCATATTACCTCGGTTGTTGCACAAATTAGAACCCACATGCCGCATAATCTTTGATCCTAAATACATTCAGGGATGCCAGAAATGACACGAAAGCAGATCTTAGGCTTTTAACACCCTTTCAAAGGTTAAGATTGAAGCCAAATAACAGATTGCTGAGTCAAAGCTAAAAGAATCCTGAACATTTAGATTTGACATGAAGCAAGTATATTTTTGGCAGTGTACCCAATGCACAGTAAGGCAAAGTGCCCCTTGAGCCAGGAGGTCTTTTACCTTAGGAATGTTTTTCTATTGAATTGGCTGCCATATTCAAGCATTGTCTCCTTTAGGTATTTGAAGTAATTCAAGAGGTATCAAATATACACCAGTCACACTGTTTCCCAGTCTTTGGATGCCTGAAAACACTGTGATTTTCCTTGTCACTTATGTGACTGTTAGGAAATAATAGTTGCGAAGACCTTCTAATATGTTTCTTTTAGAGATGAGTTATTACAGTTTGTAAATGTTAACTGACCTAACTTCTATATTAGCTAAGCATGCCTTTACTGGTGGGATACATTTTACATGTCCAAAAGGACAATTTGTCAGAGGCCTAGCTTCAGAGGAAAAATAAAAAAGAATTTATATCCGACAGCAATCTTTGTCTCTTTTAATACCATTTTATTGAATTCTTCATCAGGTGAAAACTACTCAGGAGTCTAAAAATATACAGATTAGGCCTAGAGAATCAAGCACATTTGAGGTTATAGCAGAGAAACAATAAAACATTATAAAATGCAGTGTGCTTTATTTTTATGTAGCCTAATTCACAGTATCACAAGACACTTTACAGAAAGAATCCATTGCAAGCTGAAATGGAAAAGGAAACTTTTAAGGTGAAATTTAAGGACAGAATGTACTCTAATTTTGTACTTAACTTCCAACTGAGTCCGTCACTGTGCCTTAAGTTAGGCTTAAGGTTTTTCCACTGAGCCCTAAAAAGCCAGCCTGCCAAAGGGGGGAGGGGTACTGGATGACTGAGGAGGGGTGCTGAGTGCAGCTTGCCAGTTGTCCAGTACAAAAGGGACAGTGTCTCCGCTACAGCCCTCTTAGTCATCCTTGGATTTGGGCAAAATTTCACCCAAGTCCTATTTATCTTCTCAGTTATCAGCCTAGGCCTTCAGCTGGATGCCAACATCTTTGCCATTGTGTCCATTGTACCTTCTGATTTTATTCCACTTTTCTATCATTAATTGAGTGTTGTGTGTGTGTACGGGGGGCAGGGGTGAGAGAGAGAGAGAATTTTTTGTTGTTGAACATTTGATACACTTGTAAAAAATTTTTACAAACCTCTTTAAGACTATTTCTTTAAAATTTTTCTTAAAAACATTATTACCTGGACTTTAACATTTTTGTGTGAAATATACCATACATGCAAAGAGTGCATATCTTGCTTATATACAGTTTAAATAATGAATATTAATAAAGTGAAGACCCCTTCCTTATCACTAAGTTTAAGAGACTGAGCATTACCAGTACTTTTGGCATCTGTACAATATTGGATCTTCCTAGCCACAAACATGTGTCTCCCCATTTATTTTGGTCTTTATTGTCACTCAGTAAAAATTTATAATTTTTCTCCACATCTTGTATATCTTTTGCTAGGTTTATTCCTTATATTCTGCACATTTATTACAAAATGCAACTGACTTTTGGATTTTGATTTTACATCTTGCTAGACTCTCTTATTTTTATCTTACATGTTAGATTCTTCAGGGTTTTTTACATGGGCAATAATTTCATTTGTTTTCTCCCCATTTCTTTCTGTTACTCTGATCATAGGATCTCAGGATAATATTGCTCAGAAGGCGTTGTAGGTGGTTACTTTTCTCGTATTAGTTTGTTTTAAATTTTAAAGGGCATGCTTCTATTTTACCATTAAAAAAAGGCATTTGGTAATAGGATTTTGATAGAGGCTTATTGTTAGGTTAAAGGAATTGCCTTATATTTCTTAATTGCTATGAATTTTTTAAATTTTTGAATAATGGTTGAATTTTATCAAATGCTTTTTCAGGAAATATTGAGATGATCGTATGTTTTTTTCTCATTTAAAGTTAATGAGATAAATAATATTGTAAGGTTTTCTAATGTTGCATGTACCTGGAATTCCTGGAATTAACTTAATTTGGTCATGATGAATTACCTCTTCATATACATTATTGGATTTGTTTTGCCAAATTTTATTTAGTTTTGCATTTGTATTTATAAGTCAGGTCAACTAAAATTTTATTGTATGTTTTTTGTCTGATTTTGTTTTTAAGTTTTATCAGCCTCATAAAATGTGTTGTGGAGTATTGCCCCCTTTTTTTTTCCCCTGAAAGAATTTGTATAATATTAAAATTGTTTCTTAAATGTCTGGTAGAACTCATCTGTAAAATCTTCTGGTCCTGTAGGAAGACTATTAGGTAGCTATTCATTAAACATTTTAATGCCTGTGGGGCCACTCTGATTTTCAGTTGAGTCAGTTTTAGTATTTCATATTTTTTTATAAATTTGTCCATTTCAACTGGGTTTTCAAACTTATTGACTTAAAGTTATTCATAATCTCTTTTTAATTGATTTTTAGAGAGAGAGGAAGGGAGAGAGAGAAACATGGATTTGCTGTTCCACTTACTTATGTGTCATTGGTTGCTTCTTGTATGTGCCCTGACTGGAGATCAAACCAAAACCTTGGCGTGTCAGGATGAACAAACTGAGCTGCCCTGCCAGAGCTTTAATCTCTTACTCATCTGTAATTATATTATTTTTCTCATGCCTAATATTGTTGATTTGTCCCTTTCTCTGTTATTCTTGATCCATCTTGTTGGAATTTTGTCAATCTGTTCGAAGAGACAACTTTGTTGTTTTAGTCTCTGTTTCAGTATTTTCTGGTCTTGTCATTGTTATTTCTTCTTTCTATTTTCTACTGCTTTTGTTTTCTAAAAAGTTTAACAATAATAACAATAAATTGATTGTCTAATTTAGTACTTCTCACTCTTTTCTATTTTCTGGTAGTATAGGCATTTTAAACTATAGACTTCCAAGGACCACAGTAGCCTAGAGCCTACAATTTTAAACGTCTTTGCCTAGTAAGTCCAATGCTTGGCCTTCCTCTGGGACAGTTCCTATCAATTTTTTTTTCTATTGTGAATGGACCATATTATCTTATTTCTTTGCATGTCTTATAACTTTTTTCTTGAAAACTGTACATTCTGAATATTATAATAATGGGACAACTCTGAAAATCAGATTCTTTCCCTTTCTCAGGGTTTGTTGTTGCTGCTTATTATTGGGTTGTTACTGTTTGTTGGTCAGTGACTTTTTAAAACTACTTTAAAAAAATACAGTTTTTGCTCTATGTGACCATTGAAGTCCGAGTTCTGTTTTTTATTGGTCAGCTAGTGTTTTTTTATGGCTGAATAATATTTCATTGTTTATGTATAGCTCAACTTTTTTTATCCATTCATCAGTCCATGGACACCTTAGGTTGTTTCTATTTCTTGGCTATTGTAACTAATGCTGCCATGAACATGGGGGTACAGATATCTTTTAGGATTATTGTTTTTGTTTCCTTTGGATATATTCTCAGAAGTGGAATTGCTGGATCATATGGTAGTTCTATTTTTAATTTTTTGAGGATCTTCCATACTGTTTTCCATAGTGGATGTGCCAGTTTACAATTCCACAGTTCCAGCAGTGCACAAGGGTTCCCCTTTTTCCTCATGCTCACTAACACTTGCTATCTCTTGGCTTTTTGATGATACGAGGTGATATTTCATTGTGGTTTTGACTTGTATTTTTCTAATGATAGTGATTTTGAGAGTTTCCTTGGAGACAAAAAAAGAAAAGAAACCTTTCCTATATTTGCTGTGTATTGAGGCACTGCTTCAGTGCTTAGCCAGGTCGTTTACAACTCTACCTGAGCCTTTACTTCCTGCTCACAAAGAGCCTGGAGGCCAGCCAGAGGTGGAAGTTTAGGGGCTTCTCAGGACTTGGAATGACAGGCCTTCTCTGTTTTCCTGTATATGTAGGAGCATTTTAAAGTCTTCCATGCATCTCCTTTTCTAACCTCTTACTTCTCAGGCTTCTCAGCCTATCGTTTGTCCCAACTGCAGTCTCTTATCCCAGGCTACTGTGGTTAATAATTGTGCCTTTAAATGCTTTTGTCAAAAGCCACTCAGGAAGCCACCTGAGCCCTGGAAATGTTCTGAGTTGGCAAAAGAAAGGCAAATCCTTGCGCCAGTCCTTGAGGGCACTCATTGCCGGATAGGTTGAAACTCCCAACCACAGCTGTTTGGAACAAGGTCCATATGCTCTCTCAGGCACTAGAGACCTGCAGCAAAAGTACGGGCCGCTGCCCTCAGGGCTGCTGCCGGTCGGAAGTGTGAGGGATGGTGAGTGAGCAATTCAAAGCGTCACAGCAGTCTCCTGCTGCCACAGCTGCTTTTCTTCACTCCACCTTCCGTCCTTGTTTTAAGTTTTTTACTAGATTCCAGAGTTCTACAAAGTTGATTCTGACAGCTTTTGCCAGCTCATTGGTTGCTTTTGTGAAGAAATGGAGCCCAAGAGTTTCTTACACCACCATTTTCAGTGACACCACCCCATAATTTTTATTGAGTGTTATTTTCGTTACTTCTCTTATCTTAATATTTTCTAATTTTTATTACTTATTCCTTCTTTGCCCTATGGATTGTTTGGAAACATTTAGCTTACAAATAATATATATTCAAATACATATACTGACATTTTATATATATATTTAAATGTGTTTTAAATTTTTTAGAGAAAGAGGAAGGGAGAAGGGAGAGAGAGATAGAAACATCAATGAGAGAGAAACATCAGTCGGCTACCTTCTGCCTGCCCCCTGCTGGGGATCAAGCTCAAAAACCCCAGTATGTGCCCTGACTGGGAATCAAATTAGCAACCTCTTGGTGCATGGGATGACACTCAACCAACGGAACAACATTGGCTGGGCTATTTTTTATATTTTTAAAGTTACTTTTAAGGTGTGTGTGTTGTGTGTGCTATTTTCCATTTAGTTGATTGTGGTCAGAGAATGTGACCTATGTGATGATCCTTTAAAATTTGTTGATGCTGCCTGGCTGCGCGTGGCTCAGCGGTTGAGCGTCGACCTAGGATCCAGACCGTCGAGGTTCAATTCCCGGTCAGGGCACATGCCCGGGTTGTGGGCTCGATCAATGACCCTCTCATCATTGATGTTTCTGTCTCTGTCTCTGTCTCTCCTTTCCTCTCTCTGAAATCAATAAAGATATATTAAAAAAAAAAAAAAAATTTGTTGATGTTTGCCTAGAATGTAGTCTTTTTTTCTTTTGTAAATAAATATATTTTGTGTGCCTGAAAAGAATATCTATTTTCCAGTTATTTGAAACATTTTTTATGTTCATGTTATTTTAGTTGCATTGCTCAACTATTCTATATTTTATCTGACTTTTTGCCAGGTTGATCTATCAGTTGCTGAGAAATAGCTGTTAACATATTCTAGTTACAGTGGATTGTCATTTTCTCATAGTTTGTCACTTTTTGCTTTATATTTTTCAAACCTATGTTATTAGATGCGTACACATTTAGAATTGTTATATATTTCTGGTAAAATGAAATTTTTATCACTATGTAGTTATTCTCTGTCTTGAGTAATGCTTTTCACTTTAATGTTTATTTTGTCTGATAGTATTTTAACTTTTGCAAATGACCTGATACATCTTTTTCCATACTTTTAGTTTCAGGCTTTCTTTGTGCTGATGTTTTATGTTTCTTATCAATAGCATATCATTGGATTTTAAATTTTTTTTCAGTTTTGCTATCTTGTCTTTTAAACTACTGAATTTAGTTCCTGTGCATTGTGATTCCTAATACATTTGATCTGTTTCTACCATATCATTTTTTGCTTTCTATTTGTCCAATTTTTTCATTTTACATTTCTTCTTTTATCTTTTCTTTGCTTTCTTTTATGTTTTATTTTATCGTTGTTTTTCTTCATCCCGTTTTCTTTTTTTCCCCCTGCACTAGTTTGGAAGTTACACATTCTGTTTCCATTTTAATGGTCACATTAGATTTTGGAAATTTTGACATGCATTTTTAATGTACTAGCCTAAAATAAATCTGTATCTTAACCTCCTCTTAAGTCTTTATAAGGACCTTAGAATACATTTATCTGCCATCATCCTTGAGCCGACTGACCTATATGCTGTTCTTTTCCAGAATCTTATGTGTTCTTTGATTTTTTTTTTAACCCCACAGATGTGACATTGTGTGATTATTTTGCCTCATCTGCATTATCCCCAAATATTTCATAATCTTGACTCTTTTTTCCTTGTATCTCAAATCTTTCTCCTGTGATCACTTTTCTTCTTTCTGAAATATATTGTTCAGAATTTCTTTTCATAAGATTCTGTAAATTTAATTTCATAAAATTCACGAAATTCTTGTGATTTTTCTTTGTCTGAAAATTCTGTCTTTGTTTCCTCCTTTTTCGTGAATATATGTTAATTTTGTTTTCTTTTTATATTTATCAATGTAATACATGCATATGGTTTAAGATGTGCATTTTAATGCACTAAAAGCATATTTAACAAATACCACAGTTCCCACACTCACCCATCCTCATTCAGTGCCATCCCTGCCTCTAAGGTTTTTGTACTCTCTTAGCCTTTTCTTCAGGCACTTACACGTACCTCTGATTTTCTATGTGTTGCGTATTTCTTTTGATTAATCAAGTCTAGTATTTTCAATTAACTTTTTATAATGGTTATAGGTGAAGGTTTGTTTGTCTTACACTGCCGTCTTCTTTGCGTTCATTCCCCATTTTCCCAAGGTAGTTATATTACAATTTGTAGTTATTTTTTACTGTTGTCATGCAACTATTATTCACACCCAAGCATGTGTAATATGATCATTTCCTTTCTTATTTTTTTGTTTTCCCTAAAGTTAATTCTTAGTAGTTGTTGATTTTTTTTTACACCTTCCAATAACCTCTAAATACAGTTTTCTTAGAGCACTCTATCAGTTCCTTTTTTGTTTTTTATAGATAATCTGTTTGGAGACTTCTACTCTCCTCACGTTGCTCTCTCAGCCTTATACACAGCTTTTATTCTTGGAATTATATGCCTTTCTCCTGAATTGGATTGCGTATTTCTTTGATTTACTGTCTCCCATTTCTTGATTCACTTGCTTTTTTTAGTAGAGCAAACCCTCCAGAAGTTTTGTCAGATTACAAAGTGTACAGTTGCCAAGGGTATGGTGATGAGAACCATCGATATTCCTGTTTTTTTAGCTGCATGACTTCAAGTGTTCAGATTGGTTGCCCTCTATGCCTGGGGCACGGTGGCCATCTGCCTTCACCATCACCCTGGAGATTCCCCTTGACTCTTTTCTTTGTTGGATCTTCTATTTCCTGTTCTCCATGATTTAGGATAAACTCTCATTTTTGTAGAGGATACCCTTCAGTCGTTTTCTAAAAGATTCATGGCACATTAACTTCGAGACCTTGTATGTTTGAAAATGTCTTTATTCTACTCTCACACTTGTTTCACAGTTTGGCTACATATAGCATTCTAGGTTGGAAATTCTTTTCCTTCAGAAATTCAAAGGCATTTTCCTATTGCTTTCTGCTTTCAGTGTTCTTAAGAAATCTGAAACTTTTCTGATATAAAATATCTGAAACTGATCTTTTGTATATGACGTGTTTTTGTTTTTGTTTTGCTTTGTTTTTCTCTCCGGAAGTTTGTAAGCTTTTCTCTATGATGTTCAAATTTCATATTATGTGCCTAGGCTAGTTCCATTGTTATCATCATTCTCAGCCCTTTATGAAAACTCACATGCTTCAATTTAGTGAATTTTCCCCTATTCATTTTCTCTGTATCTTTCTGAAACGACTATTATTTTATTATTATTTTTTTATTACTTCTATTTTACTTTATTTTTTGTTTAAAATATCACAGATGTCCCTTTTTCTCCCCAACAACCCGCTCCACCCTGTCCCCCTCCCTCTCCCCCATCCCTCTCCCACCATTGTCCGTGTCCCTGGGTTGTGTATATATGCGTATAAGTTCTTTGATTACTCTCTCCCCCTACACCCACCCACCCTCCTCCATCCCTCTGACATTTGTCAGTCTGATCTATGCATCCATGTCATTAAATCTATTCTGTTCATCTGTTTATTAAGTTCTTTAGATTCCATGTATAAGCGAGATCATGTGATGTTTGTCTTTCTCTGCCTGGCTTATTTCACTGAGCATAATATTCTCCAGGTCCATCCATGCTGTCCCAAAGGTTACAAGAACCTCCTTTACAGCTGCGTAGTATTCCATGGTGTAAATGTCCCACAGCTCTTTTATCCACTCATCTCCTGATGGGCACTTGGGCTGTTTCCAGATCTTAGCTATTATAAATTGCGCTGCTATGAACATAGGGGTGCATATATCCTTTCTGATTAGTGTTTCAGGATTCTTAGGATACATTCCTAGGAGTGGAATCACTGGGTCAAAAGGCAGCTCCATTTTTAATTTTTTCAGGAACCTGCATACTGTTTTCCATAGTGGCTGCACCAGTCTGCATTCCCACCAGCAGTGCACTAGGGTTCCCCTTTCTCTACATTCTTGCCAGCACATGTCATTTGTTGATTTGTTGATGGAGCCATTCTGACAGGTGTGAAGTGGTACCTTATTGTGGTTTTAATTTGCATCTCTCTGATGATTAGTGATGCTGAACATTTTCTCATATGTCTCTTGGCATCCGTATGTCCTCTTTGGAGAAGTGTCTATTCAGGTCCTCTGCCCATTTCTTAATTGGATTGTTTGTCTTCCTCTTGGTGAGTAGTATGAGTTCTTTGTACACTTTGGAAATTAGCCCCTTGTCAGATACATCCTTGGCAAATATGTTTTCCCAGACCGTGGAGTATATGGGGTGTTTTTTGGTTCCATATAAATTTTCGAAATGTTTGTTCTAGATCTGTGAACTATGCTATTGGTATTTTAATAGGAACTGCATTGAATTTATAAATTGCTTTGGGTAGTATGGACATTTTAATGATATTAATTCTTCTAATCCATGAGCATGGTATATTCTTCCACTTGTTTAAATCTTCCTCTATTTCTTTTTTCAGTGTCACATAGTTTTCCAAGTACAGGTCTTTTACATCCTTGGTTAAGTTTATTCATAGGTATCTTATTTTTTTAGTTGTAATGGTAAATGGTATTGTTTTTTTAGTTTCTCTCTCTGAAAGTTCATTGTTGGTGTATAAGAATGCCATTGATTTCCAGATGTTGATTTTGTATCTGGCTACCTTGCCAAATTCGTTTATCAAATCTAGTAGTACTTTGATGGAGTCTATTGGGTTTTCTATGTACGACGACTATTATTTTAATATTATCCTTCCTGGACTCATCTTACAATTTTCTTATCTTTTCTCTCCAGCTTACCTTTATTTGTTGCTTTTTGATTTTGCTTGTTTTTGTCTTTCAGTGATACATTCTGGGATATTTTCACATTTTATTTTCTCATTTTTATTTTTAAAATTTCTGTTTTCCTGTTTTAATTTCAAGAGCTCAGTTTTATTCTTAAATAGTTATCTTAAAGTTTTCTGTTTCCTCCAAATTTCTTTTTTTTACTTTTGTTTGTTTGTTTTTGCCTTTGTCTTCTTCATGAAGAGGGATTTCTTTGCACAAATAGTCAGCCGTATTGCTAGAAATGGAAGTTCTGACTATATCCTTTAAATCATCTTTTCCAAGAAGGAATCTAAAGATTTCTATTTTAGGAAGAAATTACTATAGTCCTTCCTTAAACAAGTGTGAGAGTAGAATAAAGGCATTTTCAAACATCTAAGGTCTCGAAGTTTATTTCCCATGAATCTTTCAGAAATTAGAAAATCTTACATAGATTAGAAAAGTGAGTAAGTCTATTAAAATGAAAAAATATACTACACAGAAAAAGAATGTTTTAGGTAAAGAAGATTATGAAAAGAAAGAGAACAACTTAACAATTAACCTTCTCAAATATTGTTACTTGAAACTCCCAAGGAGAACCCAGAGTTATGAAAGTGAATGAGCGATAGTTCTGGGTAAATTCAATAGGAGAGAGAGAGACAGAGACAGACAGAGAGAACAAGAACACATGTGTGTGCTCTTAATTTTTATGAATCCAAGAATGCAATATACATTAAATTGAGAGGTAAGATTATCATTCAGAATTTTTTTTAGAGAGAGAGGAAAGGGAGAGAAAAGGAGAGAAACATTGATTTGTTTTACCACTTATTTATTCTTTCATTGGTTAATTGTTGTTTGTGCCCTGACTGGGGATCAAACCTGCAACTTTGACGTATCGGGAGGATGCTCTAATCGACTGACTTACCTAGTCAAGGCTCATTCAGAATTGAAAGAGAGATAGTTTCCCAGAGAAGTAAAAGCTAAATGAGTTCATCACCACTAAACTGGCATTACAAGAAGTGTTAAAGGGAATTTTTTAAATGGAAAAGAAAAGGCCAAAATTAGAAATAAGAAAGTATATGATAGAAAAAAAATCTCACTAGTAAAGGCAAACATAGTAAAGGTAGTAGACCAAGCACTTATAAAGCTAGTATGAAAACAATTAAAATGGCAGTAAGTACATACCTATCACTTTAAATGTAAACGTACTAAGTGCTCTATTCAAAATGCATAGAGTGGTGGCTGAGTGGATAAATTCAAAATGGATAAAAGACTTAAATGTAAGTCATGAAACCATAAAAATCCTGGAGGAAAACATAGGCAGTAAAGTCAGAGACATCCCACGTAGTGGAATTTTCACCGATACATCTCCTAGGGCAAGAGAAACAAAAGAAAAAATAAACAAATGGAACTACATCAAACTAAAAAGCTTCTGCACAGCAAAAGAAATCAGCCTCAAAACACAAAGGAACCCCATGGTCTGGGAAAACATATTTGCCAAGGATGCATCTGATAAGGGGCTAATTTCCAAAGTGTACAAAGAACTCATACTACTCAGCAAGAGGAAGACAAACAATCCAATTAAGAAATGGGCAGAGGACCTGAATAGACACTTCTCCAAAGAGGACATACGGATGCCAAGAGACATATGAGAAAATGTTCAGCATCACTAATCATCAGAGAGATGCAAATTAAAACCACAATAAGGTACCACTTCACACCTGTCAGAATGGCTCCATCAAATCAACAAACTACAAGGGCTGGTGAGGGTGTGGAGAAAGGGGAACCCTAGTGCACTGCTGGTAGGAATGCAGACTGGTGCAGCCACTATGGAAAACAGGATGGAGGTTCCTCAAAAGATTGGAAATGGAGCTGCCTTTTGACCCAGTGATTCCACTCCTAGGAATATATCCTAAGAATCCTGAAACGCTAATCAGAATATATGCACCCTATGTTCATAGCAGCGCAATTTATAATAGCTAAGATCTGGAAACAGCCCAAGTGCCCATCAGGAGATGAGTGGATAAAAAAGCTGTGGGACATTCCCACCATCGAATACTACACAGCTGTAAAGAAGAAGGATCTTTTACCCTTTGAGACGGCACGGATGGACCTGGAGAATATCATGCCAAATGAAGTAAGCCAGGCAGGGAAAGACAAATATTACATGACCTCACTTATATGTGGAATCTAAGGAACATAATTAACTGATGAACAAAATAGATTCAGTGACATAGAAGCATGGAACAGATTGACAAATCTCAGAGGGAAGGAGGGGGTGGGCGGATGGGTGGGGAGAGATTAACCAAAGAATGTATATGCACATATGCATAACCCATGGACACAGACAATAGTGTGGTAAAGTTCTGGGGCAGGGAGTGGGTGCAGGATGGAAGGGGTCAATGGGGAAAAAAGGGGACATCTGTAATATTTTCAACAATAAAGATAAATTAAAAAACAAAAATAAAAAACCCCGTAAGACTCTTACATATGCTGCCAACAAGAGACTCAATTCAGATTGAAAGACAGAATTAAAAGTAAAGGGATGGAAAAAGATATTTAATGAAAGTGGAAACAAACAAAAGCTGGGGTAGCAATGCTTATATCAGATAAAATAGACTTTAAAGCAAAGGCTATAACGAGAGACAGGGAAGCACCCAGCAATTCCACTTCTGGGCATTTATCCAAAGAAGATGAAAACAATCATTCAAAAAGATACATGCATCCTATGTTCATTGCTGCATTATTTACAGTGGCCATGATATGGAAACAACCTGGGTGTTTACCAATAGATGAATGGATAAAGACAATATGAGATATATATATATGTATACACACATATATATACACACACACACACACACGTGCGTGCGCGCACAATGGACTATTACTCAGCCATAAAAAAGAATGAAATCTTGCCATTTGCGACAGCAGGGATGGACCTAGAGGGTATTATGCTAAGTGAAATAAGTCAGACAGAAAAACAGATACTATATCATTTTACTTATATTTGAATCTAAAATACTGAACAGATGAACAAACAAAACAAATAGACTGGTAGGTTCAGAGAGCAAACTGTTAGTTGCCAGAGGGTTGGACAGAAAGGTGAAGGATTAGAGGTGGAGACTTACAGTTATAACATAAATAAGTCCCAGGAATGCAGAGCACAGGGTAGGGCGTACAGCCAGTAACATCTTAGTAACTTTACACGGTGACAGATGGTTACTAGACTTCTTGTGATCACATCTTAAGGTATATAAATGTCAAATCATTATGTTGTACACCTGAAACTAATATAATATTGTATGTCAACACTAGTTTAATTAAAAAGAGCTTTACATTCCAGAATGGGGGGAAAAAAACAAAAAACCACACAGTAAATTGAGAAACAGAAACCCAAAGTAGAGTGTAACCTTGCTCCGGTTCCTTATCTTTAGATGATAGATGGCTTTGGCCTCAGTTGTAACAGCACTATACTATCATTGGTTTCTGATATTGTTAAAAGGTGCCATAATAAATAATGCCTGTCCCTTCATTGCTAAACGGAGAGGATGACTTCATTCTGTTTCTGAGTAATTGTTTCCCAGGGAAACACTAGTCCTAGCCCCAGAGTAGCTTTCATGCTGTGCCTGACGCGGTGTCTTCTGAGAAGAATGTATTAGGCAGCAGTATATAGTTATATACTAAAATGCATCTTCTACAAAGGAGTAAGAAATCATTATGTAAAATGTTTACTTTTCATTTATCTACATGTCATAGTAGACTTGTAATAAGTTCAACCAAAAATTTATGTACTTTCTGAACAGAATAAGATGGTTATAAAAGAAATATAGTAGGTTCAGGTAAGTGAACCTGATGAAATATTAGAGATCTCATCCATCAACTCAAGAAATGGTTTAGATAAGCCCAACTTTGCTCAAGAAACTTACCTCTGTCTTGGACAGCAGCCTTTAGTACAAGGCAGGGTGGGAGGGGTGGGTGTCACTGAATAGGGTAATGCACTTAAAAGAAATTATGACACTGTATATTCATATGAAAGTCATTGTAATTCTAATTATCCAGTCTATTCAGGGGACTGGATAGCTTTTTATGATTATAACCACTCCAAGAAGGACAACTATAAGGTAATAAGCATACAAAGCTATTGAGTACCCAGGGTGCATAGACTAGGTAAAATGAATGATATCAGAATACATCAGCTTGTCTTCAATTTTCTTTGTACACAGTTGCAATAAAATTTGATGTACATTGCAGGGTGATGTACCTAGGAGGTTTCTTAGTAGTTAATGATTTGCATAATGATTTCCCTTTTATCAGAGAGTTAACACAGCTCTGGTTTCTGCATTTAGCATAATTTTGTTACAGCCTTCATTCTGTTTAACTTAAATGTCTATCTGCACATATACCTTAATCACTAGAGATATGTGTGTTTTATGTAGTAACCTCCATAAATGGTATTTATATTACATAGATTGTGGGAAAGTTCTGGCATTGAGAATAAATTTTCCTTCCCTTAATTTCATTCCTATTTTTCCTCAATCCCCTGTTTCATACCACACTAACAAATATTACCAAAAATTTCTTCACCCTTGGAATACCCTTCAATATTATTTGTAGAGGAAATGTCCCTATTTAGTCACTCCTTAGCCAAACTGTATGTTCGTAACTGCTTCAGTCTTTCTGTTCACATCATTCCGTCTGAGCTTTTCTTCCATGTGTTGCTGTCCCTAAATTTTACTTACTTTCTATAATATCTTACTTTTTCTTAAGGAACTTTCCTTTGTGGCCTCCCATGCTCATTAAGCAGCAAGGGATATTTTGGAGTTAGCTTTTCCCCTGAATCTTGGGTATGCTTTCTGGCTGTATTGAATGACACATATGAGATTGCAGACTTGGCTTTTTCTCTTGTCATAGTTACCGCTGCACAGTTTTTTTGGTTGGCTCAAAGTTAATTGCTTTGGGAGAGTTTTAGCTAAGACCAGATTTACTTTTTTTTTTTTTTTTTTAAATATGTTTTTATTGATTTCAGAGAGAGGAAGGGAGAGGGCAAGAGACATAGAAACATCAGTGATGAGAGAGTCATTGATAGGCTGCTTCCTCCACACACCCCCTGCTGGGGATGGAGCCCAAAACCCTGGCGTGTGCCCTGATCGGGACTTGAACTATGGTTTCCTGGATCACAGGTTGATGCTCAACCACTGAACTACACCAGCTGGGCCAGATTTACATTTTTAGTTTAGTAATAAACTGATGTTTGAAACATACTACTTTTCTTTTAAAGGAACTAGAACTGCTCAGTGTGTAGTAAGTGTGTTTGTGTATGTGTGTGTCTATCCCTAGCAACTCAAGCAAGGTTAAATTTGCCAGCTCTGACTTGCCCTTTCCCACAGACCTTGTCTTCTTGAAGAAGTCTGTTCAATAATTCAAATGGCTAAATTCCTCTGAGCAAGAAAAGGTTTGATATTGTAATCGGAGTTCAAATATCCTGTAACCCTTCATGCTGTGGTGAGCAGTGATAGACAGCAGTCTGGAAGACATTGTTCCAAGCCTCGGCTCCCTGACATCAGGTGCTTGCCAGCTCCCATCCTCTCTAGTTACTGGTCAAAGTGATTAGCATAGAACTTGTCTAGAAGATTGTAAGCACTTTCAGGGCACAGACTTTCTCACTTACGCTAAAACTTCTTAATACCAATACTTGGCACAACAGTATGCTCAGTAAATATTTGATGCTAATAAAAAGCAGGATAGGCAGTTCAGCTCTGTTCAAATAAGCCTTTTCACAGTTCCTGTTGAACATTATTTTAACCAAATTTATGTTTTATTATTATATTGATTGTCTTGCTTGGCATTTTGAGAAAGAGCTTGGTGGACAACTCAACAACAGTATTTCTTCCATTAACTTTGCTGCTACTCCTCTAGTCCTTGCATATCTTGCCTCCTGACTGCTCCTTCAGTGCTGGTTTTATCAAGGGACTTAGAATTCCACAGATAGGAGGAATATTGAGATGTAATTCAGTCTGAGGTCCTGCCTTAAAGACAAGAACATAGAAAAGACAACTGTAAGTCTCCCCTCCACCCCCAATCTCTAGAGTGATGGCTATCACATCTCAGCTGGTCCTGGAGACTGCCTTGTGTTTTTTGGACCTTGTTTTCCAAAGATCACTAAAATGTTGCTGCTAACTCTGAATCCATTTCTTTGTCACTATAGTCAGGGGAAAAAGCCATTGACACTTTTCTAAGACACAGTAGGTGTATCCATAGGTCTATCAGTGCTTTCAAAGCCACATAAAAGGCACTGATTTCATGCTGATTTCTTTGCAGGGTTAGTTCTCTCTGTAGGCCTCGTGTGTGTGCATATGTGTGTGTGTGGGGGGGGGGTGGTATCTGCATGCATGCATAACTTTTCAAATAATTTGTATTGAAACAAATTTGTTTTAAAACATTTCATTTATTAGTTTGTTCATTCAGATGATTATGCTAAAAATGAGAACCCTCAAGGAGACAGTTCTTTTAGTAGGATTCAATAAGTCAAAATAATAGATTTTCTAATAGTGATATTTATAATAATATAGACATTTCTGAGCATCAGTAAACCTAGGTCTGAAGTTTATAGAATATAGCCTTTCTGTGCTATCCCCTCTTACGGAGTTTGGTTGTTGGCTTCTAAAAGGCTTCTTTCAGAAAGCTGCTAGGTCCTGAGGCAGAGTTGAACGCTGCTTACCTTGGTCTCTGTATATCCCTATTCTGGTTTTCATTTAACCTGAGTGGTAAACCGATAGGTCTCTATGTACCTCCCAACATCAAATATAGCAGAACGCTTTCCTAAAGTGCATATGCTGTGGTCTCATTAAAAAGGAAACTATCACGATGTTTCCTGCAGCACCAGTTGGGTGCTTTAGTAATAGTATGGGAAATATAAATACGACTTAATCATGATTCCTATATTCAGTGAACTTAAGACCTATTAAGCAAGGTCCAAAGCTTGATCAGAATTTTTTTCTGAATTCTAGATTATTTTCAGTGATGTCCAGGGAATCTCTGGAAACAGCAAAATGATATGTTTCACCCTTGATCTCTTGTGGCCGTGTTGCCTTCTGAGGAGAGTAGCCAGCAAGGACCAACACCATGGTCCTTGTCAAATGCTGGCCCCTACATTCTAGGTGCTGGTTACCTCACAGATAGCCAGTGTCCCTGAAGGTGCAAAAAAAGCTCATAGATGGAACTAATCTATCCCTTCCCGAAAGGTAAAGAAATGCACACACATGCACGCGCACATGCACACATGCAGGGCCCACAGAGAAACCTGGAGGGGGGATGATGGAGAAACAGGTGGGGAAGGAAGTTCAGCTTAGAGTTTTCAAAGGATCTGATAGACCTTTGCTATACTTGTTTCATGCCAAGTGTGAGATGCTTTTGACTAGAGGGAAGGCATTTGGATGTATCACAGATAGAAAGTGGTAGAAATCATGTCAGATTTGGGGAAATTGTTGGAAGGAAAACTGCAGAGATGCTTGTGTGGTCTGTGTGGAGGGTATAGAGGGAAAGCGAGGGAGTCTGACTAGACATATCAGTTGGGGTGATCACATAGTAAGTATATAAATTTCTAATCGCTCTTTTGTACACCTGAAACTAATACAATATTGTATGTCCATTGTAATTAAAGATAAATTTTAAAAAGAAAATAAAAGCCAGGGAGTCTGAACAGCCCTTCTAGGACTTTCTATCACCAGATGGGTGGGCCATGGACACAATGCTGGGATGCCAAGAATGTATCCCCCCAAAAGGGAAAATAAACACAGAAAGTGATAAATTTGTTTTTCCTGAAAATATGAATGAAAAGGACTTTATCCTGTTCTGCCTCACACTTTAAAGTGTTCTCTTTTTTTAAGGATTTGTAGATTGATGAAGTAGGATTTTCTTTTCCCTGCTATTGCACTATGTTTGATTTTTTAGAAAATGGGTTATGTCAGTCCACACCAACCCACTAAACCCCAGCTCACCACTGCAGAAATAGCCTGAGAAAGTGACAAATTAGTGTAGCGCATCATACTGTGGTTAGACTCAGAGTCTTTTATAATGAGTGTGACTCCGCGTGGGAAGAGAATAAACTGGCAGTTTTTACAAAGATATAATTTCCCAGGGAATTTGGATATATTTAAATTTTAATCACTTTAGATTTTGGGTTGTGAGTAAGCTGAAGATATAGTTAAAATTTCCTCACTCCAGGCCCAGAGATGCTTGTCTCCTTGCTGACGCATGTGACTGATGGCCCTGGAGATGGTGAACTGTATGCATTACATTTCCTATGAGATTTTGGGGGTGGAGTGGAGTGGGGTGGACGTCTAAGGGAACCTCCTTCTTTTACACTGAGGTGTCGTGATTTGTTGTTGTTAGTCTGCGGATAAAATAGTCTTCTTTTGTTTTATTTGAGTTGTTTAAAACTACGTACAAATCTCCCCGTTAGTTTATAAAAATTATAAATAGACATGAGGCTATAGAAGGTACAAGAATCTGAAATTTCTATTAATTTTTCCAATTGTAAGCACAGGTTAGATACTGTGTAACAGTTTGGAGACAGGAAAGGACATCAACCACATCGTACTTACTGCATTCGCTGTGGGTGCTTGCCGTATTTTGTGAGCTAACCTTGTTTACATTATTTTCAGTGTGCTGGTGTGCAGATTACAGAAAGATTGGGAAGCTGAGAGATTTATTATTTACAGAAGGTGGACAGTAGAGTCTATTGCTTTAGGAAAACACACAGCTCAGAGCAGCAGCCTGTCTGACATTAATGAATCATGGCGATGGCAGTGACCTTGAGAAGTCATCCATCTCATTCACTCCGTGCTTCTGCACAGGTCTGTTTCATAGGCACGTCTAGGCAGAACGGGCCTGTCTGTTGTGCTGGAAGAGCTCCTGGGAAGGAGGGCCCACAGTCTCCCTGGTCCCCTGGCCAGTGCTCATCGGCTAATCCTGAGTGGTGTTAGCATCCATCACAAGCACACTGGGCTGATTTTATTCGTCGCTGCCTGATTATTGGAACCCTTTCAGAGTTTAAATTTCTCTATCTTTTGGAGAGAAAACCAAAGCTAAACTCTAACAAAATAAAAGGTCTCATCTGTGCACAGTACACGGAATGGTAAATTGTCCCAGGCGGACTGGATCGCCTTTCAGTGAACTAATACTGCTGAGATCCATTAAAGCAGTGGGGGGGCTGCCAAGTACTCACATCCTAGACTCATCAGCTTGTGTGTTTTTTTTGCTGACCACTCAGTCAGTCAGCAAGAGCAATGCGATAAGTCCTGGATGATAAACATGATTCTGTTGCAGAGACAAAATGGATCACAGTGGAGAAGAAAAAATGTTTCAGATGAGAAAATAAATGCCAGGGGCAAGGTCCTTTTAGATTAGAGCAAGTCCTTTTAGATCCAAGAGTCTCGTTTCCCATATGGAAACTCAGGCAGGGGAGGAGGGTATTTTAAGAAGGCCCTGCACAGCGCCCTTAGCCTCAGACACCTGCAAGTCTGCAGAACATTGTGAGGGAAACCCTTGACTCTGTGGCACTTTAAGGGCAGATTTCAGTTCTTGCTTAATAGAGTACAGACATTTGTTGCAATGAAATGCAGATCTGCTGTTAGTGTGAATTTATTGTGCTGCTATAGCATCTTTATTATTTCTTATAAAATACAATCTGATTTAAAAATAACTGGTCCTGTGACACTTACAAGGTTGAATCTGATGGGATGTCCATTGCAGATGAATAACTCTGTAAATAATTTATGCCTTTTGTCACTTGTGTGTGGATTCTAGGACCTACAGTAATTAGCAATAAGTTCTGGAGTAAACTAGGGAGTGAAAGCACTAGAAAGTCATGTAGGTTAGTGGGTTCTATTGATTCTTTATAATAATTCTATAGTAGCGACTATGGGAAAGAAGCCAGTGTTTTTCCAAGTCTGATTAATAGCTGATTTAATTCATAAGCCTTAAAGCCCAAAGCAAAGATTCATTTGTTTTCGATTCTGTTTTATATTTTTTGGAGCATTGAAGCTTGACTAGTTTATTTAAATCAGGTACATTTATGACTTTTAATATGATTGCCCTTCCAATTACACAGAAAGTAACATTATATTCAAAGAGGCATGATGAGTGAGTAGTGCTGGCCATGAAACAAAAGAAGGCAATTTGGATTCCATACTGGTTGTCAGTTCTCTACTAACCCTGACATAATCAAGTCCTTTGTTTTGCAAGAAGAAACCTACTTAGGCTGGCTAAAACTAACTGGGACATTACAGTCAGGATACAGGGATAGCTGATGGAACCAAGGACGGAAATGTGGTCAGGCCTTGCTGCAGACCAGAAGAGGGACTGGGGAGTGGTCATGAGCTGGTGTTATTTTTGTTGTCCCCCAGAACTGGACAACACCACCGTCCCTCACCACTGCTTCTGCCTGAAGACTGACTTTCTCTTCTTCAGTGAGTAATAATGAAGGCAACCATGGCTACCTTCATTTCACATTTACATTACTTCCCAGTTCAAGAAATGTGAACCGACTGGCTAGAACCCTGAGTCCTGATTCCAAATTCCTGGAAATAGAGTCAGATTGGCCCAGGGTGCTCAGGTAGCCATAGAGCTATGGCCAAAAGGATAGAGTTGTCCAGCACCAGAAGGGCTCAAGGGCTAAAGATATTTCTTGTCATTGCTCCTCCCTTACACACCTCTTTTCTGTGAAGTTTTAGAACAATTACTTCACAAGGTGAGGAAGTGGGGGAAAGGCACTGAAGATGTTTCATCAGAGGACCTGGCAGGAGCGTGAAGCTGCACAAGGTGCCAAGTGAACTGATAAGTTGACGCTAGTCGATCATCCAGTGGGGAGTGTGAATGGCCTGAGAATGAGACTTGAGGAGCAAGTGATTTGGACACTCTAATAGGAATCTAGGTCCTTATTATGAAAGCCATTTGCCTGTGTGTATTTGTCTGTTTCCCCACACACACTCGGGAAAAAGTTGGCCATTGAAGGATTTTAAGCAAAAATGGACAGATTTTGCTTAAATTCTCAGCAGCTTACTTGGGCAGACATTTGAAGAATGGGTTGGATGAAGAAGGGCGAGAGGAGAGGCAGAGACATCGTTTGAGTGGAAGTCTCAGTAGGAGATAAGGCCTGAGCTAGGGCAGGAGGTGGGAGTGGGAGGGAGGGACACTTTGAGAAATGTGAAGGAGGTACAGTGGGCAAGACTTGTGGATTGAATGGCTGTGAAGTAGAGAAATGAATCGAAGACAATCCAGATTTCTGCCAGGGGAACTGGGAAGATAGGGTGGCATGAGTGAGTTGGAATCCAGAAGTAGGTTTGAGTGGATGATGGTGAGTTTAGAATCAGGTCATTGAATTTGAAGTAGCTGTGGGGCATCTAAGAAGATATTTCTAGCCATCTAAGCATCTGAATCTGAAACTTGGAGATCCTTGCTCAGGGTGTGAATTGGGATTCAAGAATGTTCAGAGGGTAGTTAGAGGGGTAAGAAAAAATTGCAGTCACCCCAGGAGAGCGTGCAGAGCAGGGAAGCTCAGCCCGGGGTCCATGGATGGGCTCCAGAGGTTCCTATGAATGCCCTGATTGTGTATAAAAGCATGTACATATGTACTGGTTGGGGAGGGTGGTTAGGAAAGGATATATAGTTTTTATCAGATTCTCTAAGGAGTTTATGAATCAGAAAATGTTTAAGGACTTGGTGTAGAACATGCATTCTGAAAAGGGACAATATTTCTTCCCAAGGTGGCAAAAATTGGTTCTTAGGGGCAAAAAAGCCTTACTCTTTTCATACATACAGTACATAATAAATACAGATATACATACAGTACATAATAAATAGATACACTCTATATCTTGGCGTTAAAATTTCATGGGGGCTGCTAGAAAGAAAATGTCTTAAAAGGCTCCTTAGGGGAATGATATGGAGAAAGGATGCAAGACACTGGCATGGAGTAGGAGGGGCAGTGGGTTCTCATCCGTTTTGCTATCAGTGTTGAGAAGCTGAGGACAAAAAGAATCTGTGGTTTCCTGCTGGCAGCAGTAATGCTGGGCCACACCTCTACCTACTTCCTATTATCGCATCACCACCACCACCACCACAAGTGTCCAGTGTGCACCTTCTGGAAGGTCCTATTACAGTAGGCTACAATTACTAAGGGTACTGGGAATAAAAGAAAAGCTGCATTTTTCAGGAAGGGATCTTTTTGCCATTTCTGCTGCAACATAGTTACCACGATGCATATAGTAACTGTTAAGACTAGAGTTAGGAGCACAGTATAAAACCAGCTCTACATTAATGGATGTGTCTACTTACCCTGTCTGCTGAGAAAGAGAGCACCATTTGCGGTCTGGGGATGCTAGAAGCTTCCAAGAGTTGTTCTCCTGTGGGTCTTTTCTCTCTCTCCTCTTCTCTAGCTAATAATTTTCTCCACTGAGTGTCTGTTGAGCCCTCCTGTGTACCTGACACCAGATTTGAATGTCGAGGAGCTTTATAGAATTCAAAGAGGACTTAGTACCCTCTCTGAGGAGCTTCACTCCCCCCTCCCCAAAAACTGCAGTTTCCTTCAGAGGCAAGTCACTGCTGTGGTGTAATCATTGGAAATCATGCTCCGAGTTCCTTCTCAAGAAAACCTGAGTCACTATAAATATCTAGAGGCCTCCACTTCAGTGTGCAATATACTATGTATGTCTAATCTTAATTCTTTTGTAAGTCGTTTATGAAAAATGATGTTCGAATTAACCGAATTTCCCTAATCTTTCCATTCTTTTATTTTAATGTAAATTATTGGCCACCCCTGGGGCCAGAGCTGAGAGCAGCAAGTTTTGGAGGGGAAAGCAAGATCAGCAGGTTTCTGGGCACTGTGGTTCATTAAGTCAGAAATAGTTTATCTGCAGTGACTCCTGTTCTAAAGTGTTCCCATTTTTTAAACATATGTGGGTGTGGGTTTCATAGGGTAACTGTATGCTTTGTGCACTGCAAGAAAAACAGTTGGGCCCTTTGAACCTGTATTCTGCCTGCAGCCGTATTCTGAGGTGAGCTGTCACCAGGCCCCCACAGTCAGGGCATCGAAGGTGCCCCAGTGTGCTTACCTTCCCTCACCGAGGGCCACAGGCGGCAGCATTGCGATGGCCGCAGTACAGAAAAGCTGGAAGAAGCTAAGCATGTGCCGTTAGAAGGAAAGATCATTCTTCTTTCCATTCCTAGTGAATGGTCATAAAGCTGAAAGCCCTTTTTTTTTGGTCCATTCTTCCAAAAAGACTCCGTAAGATAGATCACCATTCATTTATCATTCTTTTCCACTTTCTTTCATGGGGTCAATCATAATTTTGGGCTTACAACTATTTAGGAGCATTTCAGTGTTTAGCAACTTCCAAAATATTTGATTTTAAATACGTCTTTTGGTTTTAATTCGTAAACCAATAATCCTGTTTTGTGAAGGAAAGGCCAGGCCTATTCTATATATACTCTGTGGTCTGCCCTGTAATGAAGTGTTCAGTATAGACGTGCTTTATGTGGCGTGCTTTGGGGACAGCTTTCCCTTTCAGACCCTGCCTTTCATGTCAGCTGACTGGCACCCGCAGTGCTGGGAAATGGGGTGGTGCCTTGGTAACTCCAGATAGCTGTCAGAATTGATCTGTACACAGGAGCACATTTTCCTTGAAGAGGAGCTGGAGGAGACTGCCGAGCAGTGCCTGCCCATCATTCTAAGGACACGCTTATTGCCACGATGGAGGCAGGGAAGGGGGACACTTATTTTTGCAGATTAAAATTTTCACTTGGCAAGTGTAAATCAGATTCCGTGAGGATTTTAAAAATATTTAACTTGTGAAATCTTTACACTTTGATGAATCAAGCCTATTCCCTTATGAAGCCTTTTCTCCTTGGAATTCTGAGGAAGGAATGCTGGTATCCCTTCACCCTAACCACTGCAGGGCCAGATGAGAGCCAGAGTTCAGTGTGTGATCGCTTCCTTTGTACACAGTTAACATGGAAACAGGAATCTCTGTTTTCTGTTGAACCTTGTTTCTGGAAATCAGCAGCTATCTAACTTGTGAGCAGTCTTTCCTTTCATTTTTAAAAGCAGAAATTATTTTTTAATAATTTATCTACAAATTATTCACTAAGGAGCACACAAAAATGTTACGTGCAGGCTGACTTAGCCTTAGTGATTGCATTATCTGTTGTAGTAGCCTGTTACTCTTGCTTGTATGTACAGCATGATTATAAGTGTGTCAGATATTTTACTTGTTTTAGTTCAGTTCTCATAGCTGTGCAGATTAGCACCCAGGCCCGTGGCCAGGGACTTATGGTCAAATGCATGTTTAAGTTAAAAAACAACTGGAAACTGTGACTCATCAGCTGCTGCCATTCTTGGCTGGCTGGCAAAGCACTCGTAATGGACTGAAGCATAGCCTTGGTGTTGAGCTTGACTCAGAACATAGCTCTTTACTTCTCAGCTTGTGAGCTTGAGCAAGGTAGTTAAACACTACAATTGTGCCTCTGCTTACTCTCCATTTATTCATCTCTAAAATGGGAGTAGTGATAGTGTCCACCTCATAAGTTATGAGGATTTGACAAGATAAAATGGGTGAAGTCCTTAATATAGTGCCTGGCATAGACTCAGTGCTCAATAAATGTTAACTGAATTTTTTTCTTTGCCATAATTATAATGTTAGCATTATGAGCCATTCGACATCAGCCTTGATGTTGTGTTACAGTTTACCATAGTCCTGAAAACATTTTTGGAGGCAGGATTGCTCAGTGTCCCTCAGGTACTTCAGAATTTCTGCTGTCATAGGATTCAGTTTTCCTAGGGCTTGATTTATTTACACAAAACTAGTACCTTACTGAATGACTTTGAGGAACCTCTGGGAGAAGTCTTAGAGCAGAGAGAATTCATCACCTCTCAAGACCTGTAGGACCTTTCTTCTTCATCAGCTTATTTGGCTTAGTGTTTCATCTGACATATCATAATATGTCAATATTGTTATTTTATCCTGTTAGAAGAACTGAAATAGAGTAGGGTTAAAGGATTTGCCCTAGGTTACCTGGGTATGGTAGAAGAACTGGGCACAAAACCATCCTGACTGCTATTTGTGGATGTGGTTTATCATATAAAATCCTTCCACAGCGAAGGTAACATATTCACCCTATCACATTAGCTGCCAACGTCAGCCAAGGCATAGTGCTAAGTTCTTTATCTCATGGACTTAATTGCTTCAATGTTAATTCTAAACATTTTATCATAAATATTTAAAGCAAATAACCAATTCCCACTTAATCATAAAGCACAACTCTTGTTAGTCTGAAATCATTTGCATGGAAAATTGCACATCACTTTAATGTATTTTCTGTCTGCTTTTGTGTCCATGTAAAAATAACAAACCACAGATGCATGATGACATCATCATCACTGAACCAAAGAAGGAAGAAAGGAAATCATCTTGTGAGTTGGAGATTTAAACTGTTCCCTGTCAGGTCGCCGATGCTTTTCTTAATATTTTTAGGAGGGAGTTCCTGTGTGCAGAGTCAAGGACAGTTAACACTCATTCCTGTGAAGTGAGTCCAAAATTTAAACACAGTGTCCTCCAAATGTCCCTTGGCACCAATGAATGTGACTTCTTTTTTTAATGCTACATTAGGTTCTCTAGTTCATCCTTCTCAGCTCCATTGCATTTTCTCTAATGTTGTGTCCAATTTTAAATGATGTGAGTGATGGGCCTTCCGTCTTACCTGGCCAGTGTAACCCCAGAGTGCCCGGGACCCACAGGCCCATTCCCTGAGACAGCCGTGCTGCAGCCGACCTGAGAAAGGAGTGGCAGCATTCACAAGGTTTTAATTGCTGCCTAATAGGCTGTAGCAACCTGGTCATTTTATTAAGAGAGCATTTAAAACTAGCATTTTATTCCAGAAGATTCTTTCGCGCAGCAGTAGAAGCCATGCTGAGAGAATGTTTGATATGTAACCTAATTTCACCATTTTCTTAATTTCTCCCCATTTCTCCTAGTAATATACCTCTCAGGCCATTTTATATTCTTCTCTTTGTGCTTCTCTGATTACATAAATAATTTTATCTCCTTTTCTGTTTTCCCAGTTATATCTGCGCAGAGTACTCACAATAAGCATAATCCCACCAATAGAATTGGAGGGAGCATATTACATGCAGATTTTCCAGTGTTAGAGTAACTTTTTAAAAAGTAGATGTTGATGAATCCCATAGAAGTAGGCAATTCCTACCTCCCCATGGCAATAATCAGGATAGTTTTAATGTTTCTTTTAATTTTATCTTCATTTTCTTCTATTAAATCATTCAGTCCTGTCATTTCCGGGCTACTCTCTGCTATTCCTGACACTCCCATGAGTGAAAGATGGATTTCAATATCATCATCTTTCTAGACAGGAATTTTTATCTCTCCTCTGTGATGATATTTAAGCAACTCTGCCATCATACCCGGTTATTTAATTCTATTGTACTTGTAAGCAGTTTTCCAGCCTGCTGACGGTTGTCACTTAGAAACCTTACTGGTGGTTTTCCTTTCTTCTGCTGTATTCATCAAATCCTGCAACTGTGCCTGTCTCACCAGCCAGTCTAAGAAGTTTTGAAACCAGGAATTCTGTCTACTTGAGACCTGTATGTACACCAAGACACAGGCTTCCAATTTCATACTCTCTAATGCCAGGGGAAGTTCTTTGGCCTTTACTCTTTGGGAGTAATTTATAGTCCTCTATGAAGTAATTTTATATTAATATGATTTGCTTTGATGAATTTTAACAATCTTTTAAAATTCTCATTTTTTTAACTGCAGTTGTTATAATGATTACCCTTTTTAAAAAAAATGCTTCTATTGATTATTTAGAGAAAGAGGAAGGGAGAGGGGGAGAGAGCTAGAACCATCACTCTACTGCCTCCTGCACACCCCTTGCTGGGGATCGAGCCCGTAACCCCAGCATGTGCCCTGACTAAGAATCGAACCCACAACCTCTTGGTGCACAGGGCCGTGTTCAACCAACTGGGACACACCGGCTGGGCAGTGATTACCTTTTGTCTATCTACTTTGATTCGTTCATTGAGCAAACACCTGAGGGCATTCAGTGCACTCTACTGGACACTACTGGGTGCTTTGAGAAGGAAAATGAACGAGGAAAGGTGTCTGTTTTCAAAAGAGCAGAGTCCAGTGGGAGAAGCCAACAAGGGCACTTAACTGGGATGCAGGGTGAGGCACCCTGGAGCAGAAGTGATGTGGGCACCGATGAGGGAGAAAGGACTGCTGCTTGTGGTGAGTCGGCGCTCAGGGAGACTACATAAAGTACGTGCTGTTTGAGCTGGGCTCTCCAGGAGAACAGGGCTCCGTCAGGGCGTCGGAGAGAAGGGGGCAGCCACCACACGGGGAAGGCACAGGCACCTGGCGTACACTGAGGAGTGACCCGCGACACACACGGGGCCCATGATGCAGGTAGCTAGTCACAGATCCAGAAACGTAGGTGGAGGTACACTGACAGAGAGGAGCAGCAGTCTAGTAATCCAGGGGAGCGTTACCCTCAAAGGAATTAATCTTTGCTTTTGAAATGTATGTTTTTATTGATGTGTGACTATAGTTGTTTATTATGATTTAGACTGTTGGTTCAAACCCATAGCTGTACATTAGAATCTCTTCCTCATTCCAGTTAAATTAGAATCTCTACTGTTGGGATCCATATTTTTTAAGCTCCCCCGGCAGGTGATTCTGATGGACAGCAGGGTTACAAACTACTGATCCGGTCCCCCTCAGCACTTGAACAGGTTAGTGGAGGCACCTGAGGAGACCCTGACTCATTCAAACTGAAAAGAGGAACCTTAAGTTAGAACCCACTCCACTCTTGCCCTGGTAGGAAGCAGCAATCTCTGCCTCTACTCACAGCTTTCCCCTGCAGCACCGAAACATGCTCAAATCACTTCCACTTACTAATGAATAAACCAGAGCCCTCTCTCGACGCTACAGTCTCCTTCTAGTCTCCCGTCATCCTGTTCTTGTCTTCGTGGCCGTGCCCTGTGCTTCCAGTTTTATTTCCTCTCCAGCCCAGTGCCACTGCACTGCCCACGTCTTCCCAGCCTCCGGCGTGTCACATTCCTGGACTTTGCACACGCTTCTCTTCCACCGGGGCTTTCCCTCCCCGCACGCTTTTTCCTGGCATCCCCCCTCATCTTTCAGTACGTAGCGATCACACTGGGGAAGGCTCTCTGATCTTCCCAGTCTGGATTGGGTGCCATTCCTTTGTGTTACTGTGCTGTTTTATGTAGAATTTGTATGACAGCATTTATTAATGTATTTTGTAATTGCCTGTCTGCATCAAAACATTGGACCTTTTAGGAACTGACTTACTCATATTTGTTTCTATATCTAGTATCTACCAGTACTCAGTAGATAGTAATTACTCAATAAAAATTTGCTAAGTTATTCACGTTAAATATATTATAGATTTAACGTTTTTGAGTGCCTACTATGTTAGCTCCCAAGTACCTACCACTTAGTATGTGCCCAGCCAAGTGCTGACCACTTAACCACATGAATTACTTATGCCCCCTGAGTTAGGTACTGTTACTTTCCCCTTCAGAGATGGGGACATTTGAGGCTTTGAGAAGTTAAGTGAATACACCAGAGCTGAATTGCTCTTTCTGATATCTTTATTAAATTTGTATATCACACTTAGTCTAAACTGGAGGGACTTCTGTAATTTAGCTGTAAAATTTTTTTTTATTTCATTTTTTAAAAATATATCTTTATTGATTTCAGAGAGAGGAAAGGAGAGGGAGGGAGAGAGAGAGAGATAGAAACATCAATGATGAGAGAGCCATTGATCAAGCCCACGACCCGGGCATGTGCTCTGACCGGGAATCGAACCCGGATCGCCTGGATCCTAGGTCGACGCTCAACCGCTGAGCCATGCCCGGCTGGGCTAGCTGTAAAATTTCTAAAGCATAATATATTATCCAGTTATACATATTTTCAAATTCCCAGCATTACCAGTTGTCTCTGCTGTTTGTCAAAGTTCTCTTTTTAAAAGTAGGGGATCTTGTGCAGTTCTGTTCTTTTTGTCTAACATTTATACTTTACTAGCCTTTCAGTGAAAATAGAAGACCAGCAGTTGATTCTATTTGGGGATTAAAAGAGACCAAATGATTAACATCAACATGTAGTACTCTACAGCCCCCAGTTCCCAATCCTCTCTCCCCAGTGAAGAAGCTCTTGGGCCAATAGTTTGAACACTCTCGGTAGGAAACCTGCTCATAAGTAGAAAAAGTGGCTCATTCACCTTTCTCCTCCTTTCTCCCCCCCCCCCCCCCCCCCCGAGGGTGAGCAGTGAAAGGGCCTGAGGACTGGTGCCGGGAGGAGGGAGAGCAGAGAGAAAAGCCTGAGTAATCCGCACATTCAATTATCAGCCCCTTCGTAATTGAGTTTTCTTGGGCTTCCTTCTTTTCAGAGTTCAGCAGTTTAAAGTTACTGAGGGATGCACTGTTCTCCAGGCACTGAGATGAGCCGTGCTTTCAGTTTCTGCCATGATCACTTGGATTCAGCTGTGTGGGTTGCAAGGCTTGTGCTCCTGATGGACTCCAGATGGGAAGCTGGGAGAACTCTGCATGACACAGTTCCCTTTCCCACCTAGTGTCAAGCCCTGAATGGCCCTTTAATGCCCTTGTCTGTTAGACTGTACATGATACAGGCTGAGGAGTGTGTGTGCAGCAGGAGCAGCCCCGAAAGGTAGGCAGGTGCTGAGCAGAATGTGAATGCAGTCCAGCTTCACTTGAGCCCCAGAAGGAGAAAGCTGTTGGTGGCAAAGGGTGAGCAGTTTGTCCGAGACTGAGCAGTTTCCTGGGCTGTGAGACTTTCACTAACACCAGCTCCTTCCCTGGCAAACCTGTATGGTTGGTCATCCTGTGTGCTTAACTTTCCTTAGCTTAGTGAAAAGTTCACAATCAGTTGGAAATCATTTCCTATTGTCTTCAAATCCTGTCTGACTCACTGGATGAAAACAAACAACTTGAGAATTTCCTTTTTCTCCCTGGAGTAAGCAGTAAAATTGAATGGACCCGTGTTGAAAGGTTTCTCCCATTCTACCTGCATCTTGCTCTCCACTTGTCTGATTTAGAACCCTGGGGCACTCTGCTCCCCACACCTATGAAGTATTTCTTCGCTCTTCCCTCATCCTTTGCTGCTGCTGCAGTAGCTCCCAAGGATTACAGAGGATGTACAGTATGTACTTTCTCCTACTTTGGCACTCACATCCCGGGGCTCTGCTTAGATGAGGCTGAGCTGGGGCGTTAGGAGGCCTCCAGTCGACTCCCAGCTGAATCTATTAGGTCTCCTGCAACAGCTGTTATCTGAACCAACTGGGTCCTGCCAACAGCAGCAATGCGAATGCTCAGGAAGAACACCAGACAGGCCTGCGTCTGCTCCAGAGTCTAAATTACCCCATCTGCATGTGGAGCATGACAATTGTTCTGGAGAGAGTGGGAAAGGGAGGAGATGGTGTTTTTCCACAGTGATCGAGATGAACAGAGCAGCCAGTGCTGTCTGTGCAGCTGTTTCAGTGTGAGGATGAGCTGAATTATTTTATTTCTATTCAGTGGGAATTAGCACACACACACATCCCTTTCTTTTAGAGAGGGAGACTATGGCTAACAAAAATCACTCAATGATTTGATTCTTTCTGCAGAACAGTGATAATGTATGGGACTGTCTGAACATATCTCTGTTTGGACATCTAATTAGTGAAAAAACAGTTCAGAAGATAAAATAGCTAAATAATCTGAGACAACTGTTTGAAGGCCTGGTAGAAGGAATGGGACAGAGGGTAGAGGCGCAGCAGCGAGGTGACATGTCACTTCAAGGCAGGAAGGAATAAAGGCCTGTAGCCCTCAGGCTGAAGGCAGGAAGGAAATGAGGAGGAATGGCTATTGTTGCCTGTATTATTGTCCTAAGGAGCAGGCAATTTTAGAGGTTGTACCCTGTGGCCATAGCAGCTTAGAAGACCTAAGATTTCTGACTCAGTGAATTAGTCCATAAAAGACCCTTGATCAAACCTTTATCCTTATAGGAATAACTACAGGCATGGATATACTCTTGTGAAAAATACTTAAGCTTTCAGGTAATGATGGCAGAATGAACATGTGTCTCAGGCCCTTCAGAACAAAACCCCCACTAAAAGGATAGTAAAGGGATTTGTTTTAGGTATTAACCTACAAGGATAAAGGAAATGGGAAGAGGTAAAAACACGAGAGAGGAAGCTGCAAAGCAGATAAACAAGTGGTAAATGATTTAACAGGCTCAAGAAAACTGAATCCTAAGCCACTGAATCTTCAAAGGCTTAGGAATTAGAGGTGCCGGCGCCTTAGAAGCTGCATTGCATGAGGTGGTAGGAAAAGGCTGCAATGAGGATGTTTGGTTAACTGTGTTTATGAAACAATGAAGAGCTCTAGATCTCTCCCCCACTTCACAGACCTTTGACTGCTTCTCTGCCACTCTGATGGAAAACTGGAAATTTATTCTTTTTTCCTGCCAGCTTCATTGAGATATGTTGAGAAATATTGACATATAATATTGTGTAATTTTAACATGATGATGTGTGACATGATGATTTGATACACTTATATATTGTCAGTTGATTACCACAACAGGGTTATTAGTTAACACTTCCATCACTTCACATAGTACCCCTTTTGTGTGGTGAGAACATTTGAGATCTACTTTCTTAGTAACTTTTAAGTATAAAATACAGCTTTGTTAACTGAAGTCACCATGCAGTACATCAGATCCCAGAACTTATTCATCTTATAACTTCCTTTCCTGTCTTCAAAAATTTGTTCCTGTTAACCAACATCTCTTTTCTGCCACCCCACCTTCCAGCCTCTGGCAACCACCATTCTGTTCTATTTTGAATGAGTTATGCTTTTTTAGAAACCACATATAAGTGAGATCACAAAGTATTTGTCTTTATCTAACTTTGGAAATTTATTCTTTGATGAAGGTTAAACAAGGGTCTCTAAACCTGGAAAGATACCATGTATAGTTGAGAAAGGTTATACTATAGCAAGAGTAAGTGGTCATGTGTTGAGATCCCACCTCTCAGTAACACCTTGCTCCCACCACTCACACACACACAGATAAATACCCCACCACTTCACTTCAGGAACTCTGGTAGTCACGCCCATATCTTCCATACAATACATTAGAAACTTCTTCATAAGCAGTCTGACCAGCCAAGCGCTAAAGAATCTGATAGTGGAATTTTCCTGACTGTTGATCCATTCAGGCAACTGTATTTTCACAATTTCCTTTTGTAATGCTAGGTTCCTTCCTGGAAACCTTCTTGACAGCCAGACATCTAAATAAATTAATAGGAAACAAACAGGAAAAAATAGACTACATGGGAAGATGAAATAATAATAATTGGTGTCTTCAGGAAAATTAGAGTAAATATGGCAATCTTAGATCAAGAGGAAGATGCCATAAGAAAGAAACATTTGGAGAATAAGAAGTATGGTTGGAAATTTAAAATATTAAAGCAGAAATGAAAAGCTTGGTAGATAGCACAGATGATAAAGTTGAGGAACCCTCCCAGAAAATAGAACAAAATGACAAATAGAGAAAGTATAAAAGTGCAGATGAAGATAAGGGGGTCCAATTCAAAATTAAGAGTTTCATAAAGAGAGATTTAAAAAAATCCAGGGGAAGTTCATAAAAATTATTCAAGAAAATTTACCAAACCTGAAGGACATGGGTTTTCAGATTGCAAGGCCCTTCTAAGTGCCCAACCTACTGGAAGGAATAGACCTACACAAGGGCACATCATCATGAAGTTTCAGAATACTAGGGATGTTGAGAAAACCTACATGCTTCCAGAGCAGGACATGTTTTGGTTTTTAAAAAAATGAAGAGGGGGAGGAAGAAGAAGAAGAGTGGAAGGAGAAGAGAGAAGCCAGGTCACGTATTGTAATGACTTCTTCTGGTAAAACTAGAAGCTTGACAGGCAACAGAATAAGACCTTCAGAGTTCTGAAGACAAACTGCTTACAACTTAAATTTGATACCCAGCCAAACTACCAATCAAATATGGAGGTAGACCAAATTGATGTTCAGACAAACAAAGCCTTAAAATTTTTACATTCCAAATTCCATTGGGAAAAGCTGCAGGAAAGGAAACAACATGAGATACAGGATAGGGGGAGTTTAGTGTAGGAGAGAGATGAAAGGAATCCCTAGAATGATGGTGAAGGCAGATCCCATGATGACAGCTTGTTTAAGATTTAGAGGGCAATCAGACTTGATTAAAACTGGCCAAAAGGCATAGGAAGACTTTTTCAAGAAGAAATTGCTAGAAATACTTGATGTGTCAGAATGTTTTGAGAGTGTCTTTAGTTCAAGTAAGGGAGAGTTGGGAAAGAGGAGGAAAATTAATGTTGAGCACATACAAATCTAAGTAAAACCAAAAATCAAGATGATTTTTACTCTAGTAAGGAAAATAATTGTGCAGGAAAGTACTTCATATATTAGTTGTGATAATGTTTATAAAATCATAGTGTAAACACTGAATATTGATTCAACGGAAGTTACAATATAATCTAAATTGGGGGTAGGTGGGAAAGGGTGCATGTAGAGAGAGGAGAGCTAAATACTTGTAGATAAGCCTAAAACTGAAAAAATTAAGACGTAGCATTAAAAGAATGGTAATTATAGACATGAGATAAATCCTAAAATAACCCACTAAAACAGGTAAAAATGGTTGCCTCTGGGGAGGGGAGGAAATGGAACATGGGGGGGAGTATGTTTTATAATAAACCTTATAGGTTATTTGACTTTTTAAGCTATATATGTGTAAAACTTTACTTTTAAATGTAAAAGAAGAAAAAAATAGTTAAGCCAGTTTTATTTTAATGAGTCCAAACACCACAGCAGTAGCAGTGACTATTAGTATTAGCATAGAATCTCCTTGTTTATTAGAAAACAAATCCTCTCTTTCAAAGTACACATTTTACTTTATGTGCATTCATGTCATATGTTTTTCTTTCCTTGAATTTATGAAACAAGTGTAAGGATTGACATTTCCTTTCTGATCACTGGCTTAGCACTAATGCTGTACCAGTAAAGTCTAGGTCATGAATGGTTGAACTCTCAAGAAGCTTTGGGTAGGGGGAAAAATCCTTGCCAGCTACTCCATCTCCCAACCTGCCTGCTAATCCAGAAATATGGATTGGGGACAGGCTTCAAAATTGAACTTCAGCATGCATAGGACTCCTAACACAGAAGGTGTGAGTATGGAGAAGTGTCTTAAAATGATTGAGCAGACTGTGAGGTTTGAAACTGTCCCATGTCTGCTCAGCCCTGCTGTAAGCTGTAGACTCTGCAGACCACCTAATGGTGCCACTTGGAGCATCTTGCTGTTTTCTTTTCTCTTTTTCTTATGTTAAAGTTGTAACATATTGATAGATTTTAGCAGCAAAATCTCTTATACCAGTAGTGCTGAAATTAGTAATCCTTCATGCTGTTTGGAACCTGGAGGACATACTTCTACAGTGAAATTAGTCATGTACTTCCAGCTTTTACAGTCCCTGAGATAGTACATTATGCATATCCGTACCAGTTTGGCACCCAAGTCAAAAATACTTCTCTCAAGTTTTTGTAGTATTGTTTCTATTTACTTTAACTACTCTGCCTCTTGTTGGTTGCTTTGTACATAGTTGTACTGATGCTCGAGTTATGTGCTAAGTAAATCTCTAGATCTTTTTTTCCCCCCTGACTCATTCTCTAGGTGAAGGTCCAAAATTTCCCAAAGGCAAAGAAGGGTCCCTGAAATTTTTTGTAAGCATTGAAGCAGCCTGGGAATAGTAGATGGCAAGTGTGGGACTTTTATGGATTGGGCTTGTTTTCCCCAAATATATTTTAGTTATTTCTCTGAGGAGCTATTATTGCCTGTACCACAGGTTTCTTTACATGATGAGTTAAGACTACCGAGGCTTTGAGGGACAGATGTTCTGTGGAGCTTTGAGATGGGTGTCCAGCCTGATTTTATGAGTGTGTGGGGTCTGGGTTGCCATGAAAGGAAAGAATGCATGCTAAGACGGGCATATGGGATGTGTTCAGAAGATGGCAGCATTTATTTTAATTCCAGTGCTAGTTTCTCAGGGGTCTGGAATGAAGATTTGTGATTTCCGTACTCCCTGTGCTCTCTTTATTACTGTCTTGATTTGGTGCTCCATTTTCACTTCTGTTATTCTGACTGTCTTGGGCAATTCCTGTCTTATTTCTCAGTGTGTCAAATGTTTACATTCCTGGGTTCTTAGATTTTTCTTTGAGAAGAGGCAAATTCTTTCTCCGTTTGCCTCACTTCTCTATTTAATCTTCTACCCTAAAAGGAAAAGAAGGGGGGACTCCTCCAGTCCTTAAAACTTTGTTACAATAAATGGCATATACCCACCATAATCTTAGGTTAAAAAAAGAGAGAAACTTCCCTCACCCATCATGTTCCTAAAGCAGGCTTGTTACAGGTCATTTTCACCAAATGAGTTCTTACAGATTCATAGGGAAACTAACAAATTTAATTTTCTTCTGCTTTTTCTCTAGTGCACAATTCCATTAGACTCATTTGTCTGCATTCGTGGAAATGCACAGCCTGTTGGAGAAACTGAAAAAGATAATGCAGCCATTTTAAAGATAAAACTAGTGAAATTTTTTCTCCTCCCCTAGCATCTCAGGCTAGGGGAAAAGTTAATGAAAAAATGCAAATGTTGAACTTTTGGTAATTTAGTTCTATTTCTTAAAATATACTTTGTGTTGGTTTCAAATGTTTTATTGAGTAATAAAATTGGTTAACAGTATTTTCACATGGGGATTTGTTCATATTAGCATGTAACAGAGACAGAGCACTCTCTCTCCCCCAACCCCTACCTTTATCCCCCTGTCTCTTTCTGTCCTTCCTTCCGCCCCTCTCTCTACTATTCATTTTTCATTTTATATCTTCCACTTCCTATCTTATCTCTCTATAATCCCTTGAAAATTACAATCCGAAAAAAAGCAAAGATAAAAAGAAAACTAAACCATTAAATAAATAAGACGTTTCTTCCCATGAAATTCAAATCAGTTCCTCTTTCCAGATCCAAAGAAGCCCACTGAATTAGCTTTGTGGCTATATCCTGTTAAACATCTCTAATAGGTGCGCTGTGTCTACACCTCAGACTCATTTACACTGTATCCATGTTCTCAGAGCTAGTTGTGCCTTCACGTTTGACCCTCTTTTATTCCTGTAGAGAGACGTTTCATAACTGTTTATCTTTCCAATTTAGCAAGATGGGCTATAAAGTTCTGTGCTGAATAGATCACCTACCAACCACTGGGTAATTATTTGATTTTTTAATGTGTTGTCTGTTTCCTGACCTGAAAGGTAAATTTCTGGGGGAGGAGATTTTCTCTTTATTGTTCAATCCCATATGCCAGCACTCAACAACAGGAGCTGGTACACAATAAATGCTCAATTAATATTTATTCACTGAGTCAGTGATCATTTGTGTGTGTGTGTGTGTGTTTGGTGGGGGTATTTTTCTTTTAGCCACATTTGTTTTGGTTTGGTCTTTGAAGCCAGAGTAGTTCACAGGAAGGACTTTTAAAGTTCATGTTGCTAAATTCGGTGTTTAAAGGTCAGACTACCATGTGTGAATAGGTAAGAAGCTCTTTTGTCTCTCCCCTCATCACTACTACCAACTTGTTTTAGTCTTCCCTTCTAAACTGCACTGTAAACTTCTCTAGGTGAAGGTTAATGTCCTCTTTTTTGGGTCCATTCCTCACAGTGACTAACACAATTTCTTATACTTCGTAGGTGTTTATTAAATCTTGATTAAAAGCACACTTACCCGATATACCTGCAACGGTAAATGTGTAAGCAGAGACTTTGAATGAATTACATAAATTTTACATATTATATCATTTTCATATGATTTATGTAAATATTATAATTAAGTCCTTTTGTGATATTAACTCCAAATATAATTTCATAAGTTGAAGGTATATTTTTATGGCAGGTTTTAGGTTCTGTATGGGGGTGGAAAAAAACCCTGCTACTGTTCAAAATTCATATGTTTCCTCCAAATAAAAAACAGCACTTAAATATTTGTCTCTAAAGTTGGACTGACTATCTATTATGGAAGCACTGGGTTCTGATGTGTTAGTAATTGTTTGCCCATCTTAGCCCCCCTGCATATTTGATTCTGCATAACATCAGTTTTCTCTGAAACACAAGATGGCTCCTTGTTTGATTTGCCCTTCAGGTTGAATCGTGGAGGTGGTGGAACGTGATTGCTCTCTGCAGAGCTAGCGGTCCCACAGTGGCAGGACTGCTCTCTGAGACGGTAGCCTCTGCTTAGGCTCACTCTGGACACAGTGTTTAACCTTTCAATAATTCTTCCTCTCCCAAATAAGCAAGCACTGCCGGGGCCTTTGCTGAAGTCAGTGGAGGAGAATCTATAGCTCCACAGATCAGCCAGAGGGAAGGTTTTCTAAGAGTAACAAATCTTTTCTGTGGCAACATGCTTTTTCTAGAAGCTTTTTGTCATTCTGGCAGTAAACTGTTTTCTACTTGCTGCCTTAGCAACAAGACCCGAATTCACTTTCCCTCCAGCCTGTGGTTTGATTATAAGAGCACTAACATTGTACCCAGAACTAGAAGAAAATTTCATCCTGGGGAAATCCACGGACATCACCTGCTTTTTGGGTTAGAGACTTATTTATGTACATTCTTCGTATGTCCTTGAAAGGAAAGGTCAAATAGAAAGTCTTAGAAATGGTGAATCTAAACCCCACATGGTCCCGAGTCCCTAGTAAATGCTGTAGCTAAAGTTTTTGTTACATCACTGCATCTGGCCACAGCTAAGAACAGTTTTTCTCCCTGGAGTTCTCTGTGACCACCTCAGAGGGAGAGCCAAAATGTTAAGTGTCCCTTCTTGTGTACCAGTCTTAGGCTAACTCTAAGTCTCGAGTCTTTGTTTAACCCAAGGATATGAAGTTCACTTTGAGAATGAAACTTTGTTTACCAAAGAATAGAATTCTGATGGATTTTGGCTTTAGTTGATCCCTTGAGAGCTCATTTAAATATTTCTTACTGAATTCAATTTTATCTCGTAGTAGAACCTGCTACAAGTAGGCTTGCCCTCCACCAGAACTAAGGACTAGAGAATAAATACCAAAAGTTTAAAGCAGAAATGTACAAGTTGCTGTTTCTTTCTATTTTCTTTAGTATATTAAAGATGTAATGTGTGTGACTTAGAAATTAAATCTGGTAGCATCCTGACAAAAAATGATGGAATGATAGGTTAAGAATAGGAATTTGTACCTTCCCAGAGCAGGCAGGGAATGCAATGAAATCTCCAAAGCGAAATTCCCATAGGTCACAGTGTTATGATGTCTACTGTTAGGAAATTCTGTTTTTCCTTAAACTTCTAGAGTTTGCACAAAAAAGAAACTCTTCTGTGGGTATGGGCTGCTGGACCAAATATGGGCAAAGGATTTTTGCCTTGCCTCCTCATGCATAGCTGAGTCAGGTCAAGAGCATTTTAAATAGACTTTTCTAAAGACTAGGACCTTAAAGCAGGAAATACCATAGAGCCGGGGCATCTTCTTCCTGTGCCCCTAGTGTCTTCGCTGTGGAGCCCTAAGAGCAAGGACGAGACCCTGCCTGTGTTCTCGAAGTCTGCCCCCGGGCCTGCCTCCTTATAGATGCACCACTTTAACATCCACAGTTAGGACTTCTCACCTAGGCAATCAGTTTTCTCGAAGTTCAAACAAAGACCTTCTGTACCCAACGATCTACTCTTTAAATTTCTATTTAAAGGTATCCTACTCTGCCAAGCACTGCATTAGACTGTTACATACCGACCTCATTTAAATATCCTATAAGGTCTGTGTTATTGACCTCATTTTATTGAGAAGGAAACTAAAGTTTAAAAAGTTTTAAAGCATTTCCCCCCAAAGTGACAGCTAATTAAATGATGGGGCCGGGCTACAAACCTGGCTGTGTTAGACTCTAAAGCACATTCTTCAAAACGATGATGCCTTTCAGTTTGAGTGCTGTCCTTGGAGGTTTTAAATTTCATTTTATTAAAGAAGACAGAATCTGTTTTCACCCACAGTGGTATAGCTCCTAGAAACTTCTGCATTGAAACATCCTGTTCTGAAGCTGTTCAGGATCCAGTCTTTGTCAGTAACTAGAAGACATCCAACATAGGGAAGGGAGGAGAATTTTGGAAACGGACTGTTACACCAGGGCTCACGTGGACAGCATTCATCCTCACAAGAAATGGCCAATCTGTTGCATATCTGCCTGCCTTAGCACTGTTTAAGTTTTCATTATCTTCCAACTGTCTGAGCTGCTGTTGAAGGCCTCAGAGAGAACAAAGGATAACTGTTATATTTTCAGCAGTGCTCTCTCTGAACACGGATGAAGTCACTAGCTGTCACTGCCCTTATTATCGGGTTAAATCAGAGTCTCACTGTGCATTGGAGAGATGATGTTGAAAGGGAAAAAAATTAATCTTAAACTTTCCCTCTTATTCAGAATCTTTGTGGCAGAAAAAAATGTAGTATCTACTTCTGTTTAGGTTTTATGGCCCAGAGCAAGTTTTGCTTTGTTTTTCAAAAAAAGTGAAAAAGAGAGAACTCTCTCCCATCCCTTCCCTTGGAATTTTACTCTCCCAGGTGGTAGTAACTTCCCTTCTGCCTCGGGGATGCTCCTTTGAGCCCCATTAAGGAAACCTGTGCTGCATCCCTCTCCCTCGGGGGCCCCCTCCCCGGGGCTGCACGGGCCTCTCAGTGTGCAGTGGAGGGTCCAGGCTTCCCTGCCAGTCGCCAAAGTTGAGTGATGAGTTGAAGCCTATTTGGTAGTTCTAGTCGAGATCTTCAGTAAAGGACAGAGTCCTATGCTCAACAACTCCTTGCTGGATAAAAGAAGCATGGCTTCTTGACTTTGTTACTGTTTTTTTTAAATGTATATTTGAATAGGGACTTTATGCCATTTTTGTAAATTATGCTGTAATTTTTTGGAGACTTAGGAAGTATTGTAGAACTAGAATAATTAAACTTGTTACGAGCATTCCATATAACAGGCTAATCGAGAAGTGTAATATACAGTGGTGAATTGCTAATTTGACCTCAGGATTATGCAGCAGAGATAACATTATCTTCATTTATATAGAACTTTCTGTCTGGAGGCATCTCAGTGCTTTTCCAGCCATATGTATTACCTTGTTTGTTATCACAAACACTATCATTAAGGCTGTGAAATATATTCCAGTACAATTTTTATTTTCAGTTTCTTATAATTGGGGAAAAGGGAGGGGAAGGTTGCATATTTTCTCCAATTCCTGACATTTGCACCAGGGTAAAATTTGGGAAATGACTATTATCTAAACTTTGGGATCTTGGTTCTATATAATGTTTTAAAAAGAAGGAAAGGGAGGGGGAGTCATCACTGCATCCCCTATTCAGCTGGACTATTAACCTTAAGAACTGACAATGGGGAAAGGCCCTATCAGTCGCTGCCTGGCTCCTCTGCCTTGCATAGTGTTAGAAGAGCTGTCTCTCCTTTGGGGGAGACTCGACCCAGCAAACAGGAAAGTGATCTGATCAAATTCCACCAAACCACATTCCCTCCACCCCGTCCAAGGTTGCAGACAGCAGCGCTCAGGCTGCCACGACCATGAGCAGTTGAAAATGCTGTGCTGGTTGAGTTTCTGTGGGTTTAAGGAAATGGACATAATTAGATTCAGGCCAAGGTGCCAGCCTTCACACACCCCTTCCCTTCCAGAAAGCTGAGAGTCACCACCAGCAGTAAAGAACAACACAATCTGTTCTACCCAGACAATTTAGAGTTTATTTTAAAGGAACCCACCCAAGCCCAGTAAATTCAGCACCTTCTGTCTGCCTTGAGGGCTCAAGAGAACAGATCAGAGCCAACTTCTTGCTTTACCAGAGGGCTCTGGTGATGGACCAGTTGCCCTGACTCTCCACACAGGAAGGGCAGTGTCTCCCCGCAGTGGATGTGGGCATGCTGAACAGCCAGTCCAGGAGATGGCATTTACGTTGGTTATGAAGATAAGTGATCAGCTTGTGTCAAGGAGCAGATGGCTAAATGAGGTGAATGCTGTGAGGTTCAGGCTTGAAGAAACAGGAGGGAAAATAGCCCATGATATAAAATCCCCATATCTAGTCTCCTTAATGTGAATTTTTTAAATCAGCATTTATGTTACACAGTTAACTTGGAGTGATGAGAAATGTAAGAAAATTACTGAATTAGTGAACAGCGATTAACTCAGAAGTAAAATTGTATCATCTGAGTTGAAGGTTGTTTTACACAGTGGAGAGAGGATATTGCTGAACCCTGGCCCGGCCTGTCATCTTCTAATTGAAATCTGTTCGTTTAATATGCCCCGTCCTGCAGGGTGCATGGTTCATAATTTGGGAGAGCGTCATCAGTTAATCTAGTTATTTTTCCTGATTCTTCCTTTGAATTCCAGTAAGAATGTGGCACATTCCCTGTGGATTTGTGTGACACTCAGAACAATGAGTTTGTCTGTTCATTAACCTGTGAACTGTCAGGTCCCTTTGGAGAGTGAAAGGAGCAAGTCACTCCAAGGTTAATGCTTTTTTTGTTGGAGGTGAAGCCTCCAGGGAGATACAGAGGGAGAACAGGCCAACATGCTCAAGACTGCCCTGTGAAACTCTGCACTATGTGCAGATGCCAGATCTGTGTGGCCGGGAGGGAGGCTGCCGAGAAGGCTGGGTCACCTCCACAGATCACCTCCTCTGGTCAGGAGAAGGCTTCCCAGCAGTCAGTTGGGGGGCTGGGGTAAGTATATAGGGTTAACTTCCTAACAATGATTTGGGAACAGTATTAAAATACAAGAAACCGTGAGTGGTTTCCAGTAGTTTCTGTGGCTATTTCTTTTAAGTAGAAAAGCAATATTGATTTCATGCAATTGTCTCCAATGGATGAAATCTTTCATTGAGTGGGAAAGCACTTGATTTTGCGTGTTTGTGCGCCTGTGCACAGGCACATTCCTAACCACAGGCAAAGACAGAAGCTGTTTGCTATTCTCCAGTGTAAATGTCTCATGGACGTATAATTGTACCGCCACTCACAGTTTGAGCTGAACAGTACCTGGTTTGGTTTTCTAGATAAATCAAATCTAAGTTCTACTTAAATCTCTGGAAAGTGGTGTCTTCCTAATTTTGTTGTAATTCTTCTAAGGCTCATTTGGAGCTAGCCTAAGGAGCAGGTACAGAGTCTGAAGTCAAGTCCGTGCCCTGGCACACTGTATGTTTATGTAATATAGCTCATTTTGTTATTTTTGGATTGGTTTTGATGGAAGCTCATTTTCTTCAACAAATTTTCTTTTTACCCCAGGTATATTCGAATAGTTGGGACTCACAACACAGTGAACAAGATTTTTCACATTGTGGCTTTTGAGTGTATGTTTACAAACCAAACCTTCACTCTCGAGAAGGGCCTGATAGGTAAGTATTACAGTTACATTTTATTCATCTACTTAGATATTTTATCTTCAAGTATTTTGTTATTCCCTTAATTCATCTCTTAATCAGCTTTGACTAAGAAGTCTAGTTGGTTTGAATGCCTATGGCTGAGTGACATAGGGGAAGGCTTATGTTTTTAGAAGTAGTCAAAATAGTAATTCCAGTAAACTTAAAAGAATATAAATATTTTACTAATAGTTAAGGATTGAAAATATGCTAATGATTCATTGAGATTTGCTATGTGGGGAATGCTCATGACAGTTGGGCAAAGCCTTTCACACCGAAGGCTTTTCTGCACTTTTCTGTACTTTTCTGTAGGTAAGACCAGGGAGGAAGTCTGTATAATATGATCTAGTGCTCATACTTTCCAAGACTAGGCAGGTATTTTTGGCTTTGATATGGTATGAATGTACCTTATTTTCCTGGATACATCGGTTCATATTTGCCCTGTTCAGCCAAGTTCACCTCAAGAAAATGCCCACATTCATTTGAACAAGGCCAGAATAACTGGATCATCTTTGTGAAAGTCAGCTTGCCTTGTGGGAAGTATTTCCTGGCTGATCTTTCAAAAGGGTATTTTAAACTTTGGTTAGTTATTTGGTTGCTTTCTGTTGTTTTAGTTTTAGTTTTAGGTACTATCTAGTCTGGCATTGTGTATACATTCTAGATGTCACAAGTGGCATTTCCTTTTTGTTCCTTTTTCCCATGCCCACAGGTTTTTACTCAGCTCTCTCCAGGATCTTGGTTTGACTAATTAGATTCTTAAATCTGTGCCTGTACTGTAGCCTCTTTGAACACACACTCTGTGTGTTCAGGTGGCGGGTAAGGTGCCCCTGCCGTGGCATACCTAATGTTCACACAGGGACTCATTTCTCCTATCCTTCTCAAGGCCTGTCCATGCTGGGACACAACATAGTGACAGATGTCCTAAAATCATGGGGATGATTAGAATGGGAAAGACGAGTGTAACTTGCAAATGTTTTCTAATTCTTTGGTTATAAACCTATACTTTCCTAACATCTGCTATGCCCTAAGTGTAATCTTTTACCTATGGAAATATAGGAGAGTAATATTAATAAAGCAGTGTGAGTAGAAATTATTCCAACATATAGAGAACTTTTAGAGCTCAACTAAAATAAGTTGGTTTTAAATTTATTATGGATGTGATTTTTAATGTTAAATATAAATGTTAATAATTTTGCTACTTTTAAGTAATTTGAAAGTTAATAGTACTGAAGCCTTACCTGATATTATCAAGGCTTTTAATTTTGTGGGCTGTGTGGAATACTGGTGACGGGGCTATGGGGAGGGCACAGGTCCTCCCCAGGTCCTTTTGTAGGCTGTGACCTCACTGTGTGTGTAGTTAGGACTCCTGTAACTAGGATCTTAGAAACCAGACCACCTTCATAGTCATGGGATATGTAGCATTTGTCTACTCATTTCAGCCCAGTGCACTGCAGTTTTGAACGTGCTACATAGAAAGTGCCACCTACTTTAATGGAGAAAGAACAGCTTTGTGAACATTGTAATTATGAAAGAAACAGGCCAATCTGGCATGAGAAGCTGTTAAGGAATGAGACTCAGGATTACTTGTGGTGAGGGATGCTGTTCTCGGACTGTGTGCTTTGTCCACACTGAACTAGTTAGCCTAGTCAGAATCCATGATAGTCTCAGGCGTGTTAGGGATGAGAGAAGACTGCAGGGATGCAAGAAGTGTTTTTGGTGTCTGGTCAAACACTTTTTGTCGAGCCCTTTTCTATGGTGTGCACAAATCTGACTGCAAAGAACAATGCAGTCATCTGCCTTTCACCCTCCCTCAGCTAGATGGGAGTAGTGGTGCAGATAGGCAGGTGTGGTGCACATGTGGGCAAGTGGCCTGCCGTGGGATCCCCTCTGGTCCTCCTCCTGCCGTCTCCACAGCTCACAGCTGCCCCCCTGCTGGGCAGGCCGGGAGGTGTGTGAGTCCTGAGGGGGTACATGTTCCACATGGCGGCTCTACTTAGTTTAAAGGGGTGTTTGAAGTAGTAATGGCCAGCTTTCCATGGTGCTGGTCTGCTCCAGCCCCCTGCAGGCAGCTCCACGTGAGGTGTGGTCCTCTAGTGGGGGCCGGGTGTATGCCAGAACCACCCGCAGTTACTGTTAAATTATAGCTGCCAACTGCTTACTCCTTCCTACACCCTGTGAAATGCGCACTCCTCCCTTGAGGACAACTGATAACAAACTCCAGGTTCCCATGGGGGGAAGAGTAAAACTAAAACAGTCATCATGAATAACTAATGGAATATCAGACCCTACTTTGATGTTTCAAGATTCAGAACCTCTTTCTTTCACAGTCCATGTTCTTTGTTTCGTAGTGTAGGCTATTCTAATTAGAGCAGCACTCTCTTTATAGGCCTTAAATTACTTTAAAATGTTTGTGTTGTTTTTTAAAATCAGTTTTTAATGTTATTACTTAAAATGTATAATGATGCCAGGAAAAACATAAACAAAAGTGAACTATGTTAGCTTTACACGATTTTAGTAGTCTCCTCCCAAAGGCTTTCTGTCCCATTTGTGTTGACAGCATGTCATTGTTCCTGCTGCTTCACGCGTGCAGATCCATGGGGCAGCTTGGGAGACGTAAGGGCTTGAGAGTCCCTGGGAACTTGGACCACCCTGGCCAGATCTGAGCGTCGGGCTCCCCTCACAGCATGCTCCTACTTCATCTGCCCCTTCTCGTGGCCGCTCTCGACCACGCTGGGAGGTGTTCCCTCGCGGGAGAGCAGCCTGGGAGGACTGTCTCCTCTTGGTTAGGAGGCATATAGAGGATGCTTGAACTTGTCTAACAGTGAGGCATGGAAGGAGTATTAGAGTAGATATAACTGCTACTTTTCAAGCCTTCTGCCTCCCAAAGAATGTGTCTGCTTTGCCTTGGCACTCCACTTTGTAATACACACAGCATGTGCCACGTCCTTCCACTTTTTCAGAATCATTGCCAAAACTTCTTTGCATCGAATCTTGTATTTAAATTCACTGCTTTGAATACCCTAATAGTTACTCAGATAGAGAGATTAGTACCCAACCCCCAGCTTAAAGAACCATCAACTTACATACAACTTAGTTTTATCTACACACTATCTACTTCCTCCCCATCAGATTATTTTGAAGCCAGTCCCAGATATTTTATCATCTTATCCATAAGTGTTTCAAAATGTATCTCTAAAAGTAGGGACTCCTTTTTGTTGCCATAATCACAATATCATTGTAATATCCCAAAATTGAACAGCAGTTCTTTATGAGTATTTAATATTCGGTGTTCAGATGTCCCTAATTGGGTGAAAGCCTGGAGTGAATCTGTGTGTTTTTATAGGTTGTTTAAATCAGAATTCAGATAAAGTCCATGCTGTCAATAAATAGCTGTAATGATTCTCAAATCTCTTAAAATCTATAGGTCTCCCCCGCCCCGCCATTATAATTTATTTGTTGAAGAAACTAGGTTTTTATCTTGTAGAGTTTCTAACAGCCTGGGTTTTGGTGATTAAATCCCCATAGTAATATTTAACATGTTCCTCTGTTGTATTTCTTGTAACTTGGTAGAGGCTTAATCTCATTCAAGTTTTATTTTTATTTTTTATTTTTGTAAGAATGTCCTATAGGTGGTAGTATATGTGTCTATCAAGAAAATCTTTGGTTGTCTCTTTTGGATATTCATTTACATCCATTCAAAACTGCAAAATAGTTACAGCCAATTCTGTCATTCCTCCTTCATTTAGTAGCTAGAGAGAGAAGAATGTTCTCCACACTCGTTTGGTAATCCCAAGGTGTGATTTCCCCAGGAGGAGAGGATAAGTGCTATATTTGTTCTTTTTATTTACCAGTTTGCAAAGTGAGGAGGTGGTTACCTAGCATCCTCCAAAGTTGACCAATGAGGTTTTTTGTGGGGCTTTTCTATTGGAGGGGAGTGCATATTATTTTGAATTTATGGGATTAAACAAATTGGATATCTTTTAATCACTTGCAGTCATTATTATTGATATTCAAATTGTCCTCATCTTTAGCTTCTTCGAATTGGCTCTTGAGTCTTTCTGGCATGACCTCAGTAGTCCTTAGTAGTTCCCTGACTTCTGGCAGGACAAAATGTACCAGGTTCATCTTGTACGTTTCCTGCCCCTGATTTGGAATCAGCCATTTCTGCAACAAGCCCTGGTTCCTTTAAGTGGGAAATGACATTTGGAAACCTCAGTCTAAGTACCTGATACTGGGTTGGTCATTATTTCTAGGCCTTTTCAGTGGATGGAACTAAGAAATGTATGCACATATATTTATTTATTTATATATAATATTTAACAGATAAAATATATCATGAGCACATGCTGAAACTTCTCATTAAAATTCAGTACACAAAGTTTCTGTTTTACCTTTCGATCTTTCACCTCCTTTGTTCCATACTGAAAATCTTTGTTACCAGTGATAAAGCGCAATAATTCATTTGCTTTGTCCCCAGGACATACCAAATAGTCTCAGAACCACAGTACCAATACTACCATGGACCATATGATTACTGAAATTAGTTTAAGATTTTTTGCTTTACTTTTTGGGCCTTTAGGGTATATCCAACTAGAGATGTATAGTGAAATTACTGTGTTTTAAAGTCACTTAAAATAATTCTCTGTGTGATCATGCCACTATTTCAGTATACAGTTTGATTCATTTGTTTTATTTCACTTTCCTCATTTAGGGATTGCCTTCACAATGCTTTTTGTCTTACAACTATGTAAAATAAATAAATCAGGTTTATGGAAGAGCTATGTTTAGCAAAATCAAGCTCATATTCTTGTCCCCTGTACTCCTGTGGGTAACCTCTTTTTAATAAGTGAATATAATTTATACTTTGTGTCTTCCCTAACATTGGTAGCATACTGTATGCTATACATACATACTTTCTTCACCTTGCTTTTTTGTTACTTAACACTGATCCTAGAGCCAGCTATGTAGGAAGATATTACTGATTCCTTGTTATAGCTGCATGGCATTCATTAGTGTGCATGTGCTGTGGTTTATTCAACCAGTTACCTATTGATGAACCCCTTGGGTTGTTTTTAGCGTTCTGCTACTACAGATTGTGCTGTTGCCTTGTACTTAAGTCTTTTCCTATTTTTGCTAATGTATCTTTGTGATCCCGAGAAGGATTACATGATCAAAGGGCAAATGCACAGCCCTAGCCAATTTGTCTCAGTGGCCAGAGCATCGGGCATCGGCCTGCCGACTGAAGGGCCCCAGGTTCAGTTTTGGCCAAGGGCACACACCTCGGTTGCAGGCTCGATCCCTAGCCCCAGTCAGGAAGCAACCAATTGATATGTCTTTCTCACATTGGTGTTTGTGGGGGGTTTTTCTCTCTTTCCCTTTTCCACTCTCTCTGAAAAGCAATGGGAAAAATATCGTCAGGTGAGGATTAAAAAAATTAAAATAAAATAAAAATTTTTAAGGGGGAAATGTGCAGATAATTTTGCTTCATATTTCCAAATTCACCTCTGTAAGGATTGTACCATTTAAAAATCCTCATTGGCAATGTGTAGTAATGACCGTTTCCCCACAGCCTTGCCAGTGGCACATATTGTCAAACCTCTGGGTTTTTTGCCAGTTTGATAAGTGAAAAATGGCATCTCAGTGGAGTTCTAACTGCATTTCAGAAATTGAGCATCTTTTCATATGTTTAAGGGCCATTTGCATTTCTTTTTTCTTTTTAAAATAGCTCTTCTTATGAGTCTTATAGATGAATAGAAAATGTGCTGTTAGGAAGACTTGGGGGAGCAGTAAGCACTTCACACTGATATTAGACTGTGCTATTTATTTAGCATTACACAAGTCTGGTTTCCCCTCTTAGGTCTCCTAGTTCTGGAAAACATAAGCTCTCATAAGTCCCTCTCCATTCTTATCATTGGCTGTACCTGTGCTTAAGAGAGAGTAACTAGAGTGTGGAGCTCTAGGCTCAAAATTCGAGATTCTTTAACCCTTTCAGAGGACAAGCAGCAGCTTCCATTACCAGTGTTAGGCCATTAGGTTTTACCTGTGTCTGCCAACATGCATTCATGAAGACTGGTAGCTTTTATGTTCTAGATTCTTGTTAGTAATTGATGTAGGGAAACCAAAATAGGCAGCATAAGCACAGGAACTCTGTGTTGTTGAAGCACTTGGAGCAGTCACTACTGCTGCCACCGTGGAGCTGTGCTGTCCAAACAGAACGCTGGAGCCTGTATTCATCTACCACTGTGCTGCGTGCAGTAACACCAGAATAGGCAGAAATGTCCTTCCTCCTCCCCTCTTCCAGACTCTCACCAGTTTCTTCTATTGGCAGAACTTCACTAAAAACCAAGCTGGCAAGTTTGGGAACTGTAGTTTTCAGAGCTTTAGTGTCCAAGAACAAGGAAGGGAATAGAGCTGGAAGCAGACAGAGAACTGGTTGTAAAAGGGGCTCCAGACATCAAGAAACTTACCATCTGATTCAGAGTAGCTGGGAGGAGCACCTTGACAAGGCATAGAAATATGTGGAGCTGAGAACAGCAGACCCTGGCACAAGTAGAGGGAGAAAGGTTAAATATTTAGTTGAGCTGTGGAGGAACCCAACTTCCTGAAGAATAGTTTTTCGAGCTGGGCCTTGAATTCAGTAAACAATGCTGAGAGCATTACAAACATGATAATCTACATAGCAACAAAAATGGCACCATTGGGCCCCCTGGGAAAAGCTGGAGGCAGGAAATAGAAATAGGTGTTCTGTAGTTGCTACTGTCATCTAAAAGTATTTTAAAATTGTAACAGTGTGTTTTAGAGTTCTGTAAAGTTCCTGGGAAAGAAAACAGAGTTGGAAATGTGTGCTGTGAAGGGCTTTTGAAACCTATTGAATTTGGGATATGACTTTGGTGCTTTGCAGCTGTGTTTAAAAACTAAGTGTCCTCTGGAGCAGAAACAGAGATTTGGGCTTGAGGGAGTTCACTAGGTTGAAGGTTAGAATGCAGCAAAGAAGCAAACTTGCTAGAGTAGCAGAGGAGCCCTAAAGACCTCCTTGCAGATAGTTTCCTCAGATGGCACTACTGAGTCTGGACTAGTCTAGACCAAAAGTCTGTGGGGTGGTTGTTTTTCTTGTTTGTTTTTTAAATTTATCTTTATTATTGAAAGTATTACAGATACCCCCCTTTTTTCCCCCATTGATCCCCTCCAACCACCCCCATCCTCCCTCCCCCAAGGCCTTCACCACACTGTTGTCTGTTTCCATGGGTCATGCATACAGGCATGTAAATTCTTGATTAATTAATCTCTCCCCACCCACTCCCCCACCCCCGAATTCCCACTGATTTCCCTCAGTCTGTTCTATGCTTCTATGTCTCTGGATCTATTTTGTTCCTTAGTCTATTTTGTTTATTAGATCCCACAAATGAGTGAGATCATGTAAAACTGAATCAGGAAGAATTGGGAAACCTGAATAGGCTAATAACAACTGATGACATCAAAGCAGTAATAAAAAACTCCCAGCAAACAAAAGCCCTGGTCCAGATGGCTTCACAAGGGAACTTTCTAATTCTTTAAGTTGTAGGGTTAGTTTACTAAAAATTTTTCTTGCTTTTTGAGGTAAGCCTGCAGTGCTATGAACTTCCCTCTTAGGACTGCTTTCACTGTTCCATAGGTTTGGGATTGTTGTGTGTTCATTTTCATTTGTTTCCAGGAAGTTTTTAATTTTTTTCTTGATCCTGTTGGTAACCCATTCATTGTTTGATAACATGTAATTTAGCCTCCATATGTTTGAATGTTTTGAGTGTTTTTACTGTAGTTGATTTCTAATTTCATGCCATTGTGATCTGAGATGCTTGATATGATTTCAGTCTCCTTGAACTTGTAGAGACTGGTTTTATGTCCTAACGTGGTCTATCTTTGAGAATGACCCATGTGCACTTGAGAGGAATGTATATTCTGCAGCCTTGGGGTGAAATATTCTGTAAATATCAATTAAATCCATCTGATCTAGTGTGCCATTTAGTCACTGTTTCTGCGTTGACTTTTTGTCTGGAAGATCTATCCAGTGAAGTTAGTGGGGTGTTAAAGTCCCCAACTATGACTGTATTGCTGTTGATCTCTCTTTTAAAGTCCTTAAGGTTATTATTGATAGGTCCTTATTTATTGCCATTTTAATTCTTTATGTGTATGTTTCTCTCTGTTTCTTATTATTACAGCAGTCCCTTTAACATTTCTTGCAGTGCTTCTATTTCTACTTCTAATGACAGCAGTCCCTTTAACATTTCCTGCAGCCCGGCTGGGCATGACTCAGCAGTTGAGCATCAACCTAGGATCCAGGAGATCACGGTTCAATTCCTGGTCAGGGCACATGCCAGGGTTGCGGGCTCAATCCCCAGTAGGGGGCGTGCGGGAGGTAGCCGATCGATAACTCTCTCATCATTGATGTTTCTATCTCTCTCTCTCCTTCTCTCTTCCTCTCTCTGAAATCAATAAAGATATATTAAAAACACACACACACACAAAAAAAACAACATTACCTGCAATGCTGATTTGGTGGTGATAAACTCCTTTAGCCTTTTTTTTTTTGCCTGAGAATCTCTTTATTTCACCATCTATTCTGAGTGATAGCCTTGCTGGATAAAATAGTCTTGGTTTCAGGTCCTTGTTTTGCATTACCTTGAATACTTCATGCCATTCCCTTCTGGCCTGAGAGTTTCTAATGAGAAGTCAGCTGACAGCCTTATGGGAGCTCCTTTGTAGGTAACAGATTGCTTTTCTCTTGCTGACTTTAAGATTAATCTTTGTCTTGAATTTTTGGCATTTTTATTATGATGTGCCTGGGCGTGGGCCTCTTTGGGTTCTTCTTGCTTGGGACTCTCTGCGCCTCCTGAACTTGTGTGACTTTTTCCTTCACCAGGTTAGGGAAGTTTTCTGCCATTATTTCTTCAGACAGGTTCTCTAACCCTTGCTTACTTTCGACCTCCTCTAGCATTCCTATGATGCAAATATTGTTATGTTTCATATTGTCCCACAGATCCCTTAAACTGTCCTTTTTTTTAATTGTTTTTTTCTTTTTGGATCTCTGATTGTTTTTTCTACCCTGTCTTCTAATTCAATGATCTGATCCTCAGCTTCCTCAAATCTACTGTTTATTCCTTCCAATATATTCTTTATTTCTATGTCATTCTTCCTTTCCTTCATAGTTTCCATTTATTTTTTCATGCTGTTGAGCATCCTTACAATCAGTATTCTGAATTCCTTATCTGATAGATTGCTTATTTTCATTTCATTTAGTGCTTTTTCTGGAGACTTCTCTTGTTCTTTCACTTGGAGCTTGTTTTTTGGTCTCCCCATTTGGGCTGCCTATTTGGGTTTGTTTCCATGTATTAGGTAGGATTGCTAGGATTCTCAGTCTTTTGGGCGGTCTCTGATGCTGGCCAATGTCATACACTGTTTGTGACTGGCCTTCAGTACCCTGTTTGGAGCTATCAACAACCCACGGCTTGAGCTCCCCTCTGTTGGGTTTGGGTGTGTTTGGGCAGGACCAAGATGCACACCAAATCTGCTTTTCCAAGTCCCACGTCCATAAGCAGATCAGGCAGAGACTCAAAGCACTCTGAAATCTGCCTCTGCCTGCATGCTGATTAATCTGATTCTCTTAATGAGCCTCAGGCTATAGATACTCCACGGGGTAGGGTGAGAGGTTTTCCAGCAGGGTGGGGCAATTGCTTCCCCCTCTGGCAAAAGCTGCTTGGAAGGTAAGTATCTGCCTCTGCAGTATGGGGGAACTACTTGGCACAGGAATCCAAAGGGGCGCCCTCTGAGCTCCATCTCCAGAACCCACAACTCCAGACTCTCCTCACACAGCTCCAGTCCACTCTGCCCTCCTTCTTCTGGAGCCCAAGGTGAGTAGCTGCACATGAAACTTTGTGCTTTGGCTGTTTAAGAGGGTCACTGTATTTCCAGCCGTCTCCCTGGCAGACAGAAACCCTGCTGCTTTTTAGAGCCAGATGTTATATGGGCACCTTTCTCAGTTCTGGTGCTTTTGGCTGGGAAGCCCAGCCTGGGGTTTAGGCCCCAGAGTCCTCAGTGGGAACCCCCACAGCTGAGATATCCCTCCAGACCTTCAGCTGCTTCCTGTGGGAGCCCAGCCAGCCCTCTCACTCCTCCACAGTTCCTACCAGTCCCTATGCATTCTCCACTTTTTGTCCTTGGTTATGAGGGTGCTCTCCAGCTCATCTTCAGTTGCAGTTGATTATTCAGGATGGTTTTTCTATATTTTAGTTGTAATTCCAGTTTGGTCCCAGGAGAGTGTCAGTGTAGCTTCCACTCAGTCCGCCACCATCTTTAATCTCTCAAGGCTGTGCTTTTCTCAGCCTGTTTCTCTAACCAGATATTAAAACTGGTTCTAATTGTAAGTGAAGCTTAACTTCTTTATCTACTGTAAATTACTTGACATTAAACAGACATTTATTAAGAGGCTGCCAAGTGTGTCTTAGGCACTGGGGATAGAAAAATACACAGGTAGTTTCTGCCTTTGGAGAATCGTATGAGCTAATGGAGGAGAAAGACACTTAAACAGAAAGTGACAACATAGCAAAATAAGTAATCTGTTGGGAGATTTCAGCAGATGCTATAGGAACACTGGAACAGGGGCACCTAAACTGAGATGGGGGATGATATCATGATGGACGCTATGAATGGGCCAGTCCTTAAGTGGAGGAAGAAGGTGAAGGTCAGGGGAGAATCACACAAAATGGTCAGCATGTGCAAAGACATATTTTTCTCTGACTCACTCCAAAACCAGTGCCCTTTCCTGTGGACCATCTTGCGTCTTGGGGGGGGGGGTTGGAGTAAGAATTACAGTTATTTATAGTCTTTCACTCTTCCTCTGGATAAAATTAAGCATTATTTTCTCACAAGATCTTAAGTATTTCACAAAAATTCAGGTAAAGTAAATACCCCATAATAATGCCTACAGAATATAATACAGTTTGTTTGCCTGCTACCCTGAGGAGCCCATGATCTCAAACAAAAATGGGCTGTAGTTCCTACGTGGGGGAGAGGCGGGGGTGATTAGAAAGTGACTTCCCCATGATCATTTAGGATTCTTGGTTTAGTGTGATCCATTCAAGTTTAATTACCCTTTATACCTGTTTTTTGTTTTTATTTTTGTTTTTTTAGTTTGAGAATAAAGGCTGCCTGAAAGGTTTTATTGCTCTTATTTTACAGAATTTACTTACACATTTTACATGGTTGAATGTTTTCCCTACTTATATAGCCCCTTGTCATAGCTGGGATATAATAGTGTGTGTGTGTGTCCAGCTAAATGTAAATGCACACAAATTTTTTTCAATTACAGTTGCCATTCATTATCATTTTATATTAGTTTCAGGTGTATAGTATAGTGGTTAGACATTTATATAATTTAAGAAGTATGGCACCATACATACATAGTTATTATAATATTATTGACTATATTCCCTAGGCTGTACTTTACATCCCTGTGACTATTTTGTAACTACTAATTTGTACTTCTGAATCCCTTCACCTTTTTCACACAGACCCCTAACCCATCTCCCATCTCGCAACCATCAGTTTATTCTCTGTATCTGAGTCTGTTTCTGTTTTGTTTGTTAATTTATTTTGTTTTTGATTCCACATATAAATGAAATTATATGGTATTTGTCTTTCTCTGTCTGACTTATTTCACATAGTATAATAGCCTTTAGGTCCATCCATGCTGTCACAGATGGTAATATTTCATTCTTTTTTATGGCCGAGAAATATTTCACTGTATATATATGTACCACATCTTCTTTATTCACTAGTCTCTTGATGAGCACTTAGGTTACTTCCATGTCTTGGCTATTGTAAATAATGCTGCAGTTATCATAGGGGTACATATATCTTTTTGAATTAGTGTTTTGGATTTCTTTGAATAACCAGAAGTGGAATTAATACGGTTTTTAAAGGTGACATCTTGGAGTATATATCCAACGTTATGCAACAATATCACTTTCTTACAAATCATAGTTCTTCCTCAATAATAGCCAGGTTATTAATGGGCCAGGTGTTTCTCTGGCAATGACTATGAAAAATGTTGTAGTGGCCAAGGAGATATAAAATCTAACTTTGTAGGCCCAGCTCCTTACTCAGTACCTCAGTCCTCCATTCCAAAACCTGGTAGGTAATTTTTTAATTTAATATTTTAAGTATTACAAATATATATTCTTATGTCCCTCCTTTTTATTAAAAAATATAGCATATATTCACATCTTTCTTTTTCATTTAACAGCGTTTTTACTGATACATACATACAGAGCTCTCTTATGCCATTTTGCATTTGTGCAGTAGTCCATTGACTAGAGGTGCTATCATTTATTTAACCAGCCCCCTTTGACAGACATGTAGGTGTTTCCAGTCTTCCACAATAACAATTCTGCGATGACCGTTTTATAAATAATGTGGTTTAACCAGAGGCTGTTCTAATAAAGCCTAAAACAAAAAAATAACCATTGTAACTCTCAGCGCCAGCTACATAATTTGCAAGGCACAGTGTACAATGAAAATGCGGGACCCCTTGTTCAAGAACAGGGAAAAAGTGCAGTTAAAAGTACTTAAAGGCTGGGGTGGTATGGTGCAGTTGGTTGGAGCATTGTCCCATACACGAGAAGGTAGCAAGTTTGATTTCCGGTCAGGGCACTTACCCAGTCTGTGGGTTTGATTCCTTGTCAAGGCACATATAAGAATCAACCAATGAATTCATAAATAAGTGGAACAACAGATCAGTATTTCTCTCTCTCTCTTCCCCTTCCTGTCTCAAAATCAGTCAGTCAATCAATAAAAGAATTTTAAGACAAGGACAGCAGAGCATTAAGTGTGTGGGGGTCTCTTCTGCGTACAGGGCCTGCCTGAAAACACAGGTTGCATGCCAGGGAAGCTGATCCTGAGTACCACTTCTATTTAACATTGGTCTGGAAGTCCTGATTGGGGAAGGGGGGGTGGGAGGAAGAAGTAGGGATGGGAGAAGGGAAGAACAAGAAATAAGTATGATGAATATTGGGGTAAAATGTCATTATTTGCAGATGAATGAACTAAAGAATTATTATTACTATTAAGAACTCTAAGGATTATAGCTAGATACAATCATATATACAGAAATCAATGGTTTTCTTAAATACCCACAGTAACCAGTTAGAAAGTACAATGGGGAGTGGAATGGATTCCATTCATCATAGTGATAAAAACTGTAAAATACCTAGCAACAATCCATGAGCCATGCTTCTCCTTTATACCAGTCCATCCCTGGCCATGTTACCAAAGGTCACACATCCCTGAACCACCTGTTTCATTAGAGGTGGGATAAGTGTCAGAAGGTGGGAGGCAGAAGAGTGATGTGAGCTCATCAGTTGTATAGATAGGAAGTTAGCATGCCAGGGAGATCAGCTAGAATTTTTAACTCCCCCTCCCCACAAACAATAATATCTACCTGGGAATAAAGTTAATAAATCCACAGATTCTATGTAAAGAAACCATAAATCTTTAAGAAACACTGAGTAACGGAAAGATATTCCTGGATGAAAAAATTTAATATAGAAAAGGTGTTGGTTCTTCCCTTCTTAATCTACCAATTTAATGCAGGACTTACTCAGAATCCCAATTGTGTTTTAAAAAAATAAAACAACTTTGACTAAGTTATTTAAGAAATTTTCCAAGAGAATAAATAAATGGAAATCCAACTCCCCCCTGCAAATGAAAAGTCAAAATTAATGAAATGGGAGGTCTACTACCACCTGCATTAAAGTTAGTACTACATACTAAAGTATATGGCATTAATGCAGGAATAAACTGATAGATAAAGTAAGCAGTCATCCAAACTCTGAAATATATCCCAGGATATGTAAGGATATAGCGCAGGATAAAGATGACATTTCACATCAGTTGAGAACGGAAGGGTAGTATAGCAAAAGGTGCTAAGACAGTTGACTATTGAAAACACTTCATGAAGTTCTCTCCTTATACTATATACCAAAATAGTTTCCTGTTAAGAGTTACGTTTTACAGTACTATTTCAAAAGGACTGTAGAGAACCATTAATAAGTATTCATCTAACCTCAAGGTGAGGAACTACTTCCTCAGCATAAAAACAAAGACAGAAACCATAAACAGAATTCAAAGGTGTTTGGCAAACTGGGGGAAAATAATTACAACATGTATGACAATGAATTATTCACTTTATATGAAGTACTGTTGAATACATTAAAAAATATGAATTCCCAACAGGATATGTGTACAAACAGCAATTTATCTAAAAAGAAAGAGCCCTAGCCAGTGTTTCTCAGTGGTTAGAGCATCGGCCTGCGGACTGGAGGGTCCTGGGCTCAATTCGGGCCAGGGGCATGTGCTGCGGTTGCAGGCTCGATTCCTGGCCCTGGTCCGGGCACATGCGGGAGGCAGCCAGTCAGTGTGTCTCTCTCACATCCATGTTTCCCTGTCTCTCTCTCTCTCTCTCCCTTCCACTCTCTGAAAAGCAATGGAAAAATATATCCTCAGGTGAGGATTAAAAAAAAAAGAAGAAACAATAATAGCCAATAAACTTGGAAGAGTTTGGCCTCACTAATAGTCAAAGAAATGCAAATTGAAATAAGATACTATATTTTGGCCTGTCTTATTGGTAAATATTTTTAATTTAAAATTTTTTATTGACATGAGTAATACAATAATCATTTCTCAGCAAAAAAAAAACCAAAAAATAGAGCAAAATATACACTAAAATAAAAACCTCTCTTTCAACTTGCATTAGCCTGGTTATTACTAAACCTGAGTATCTGTTTGTTTCTTGATCATTTCTATTTTTTATGAAGTATGACTTCATAATTTTTGTCAACTTCTTTTTGCTTGCTTGTATTTTTATTATTAATTTATAGCTTATGGATATTCATCCTTTGCTTTTGTATACATTGCAGATATCTTCCCCCAGACTTTTAGTTACTTTTTAACTTTGTTGATGATGTCTTTCCTGTGCAGAAGCTTCTTATTTTGATTTAGTTCATCTGTCAGTCATTTCTTGCTTCTGGATTTTGTAACTTGCTTAAAACTCCCTCCCCAGACTGAAATATAAAAATATGGTCCTCTATAGTAGTTGTCAGTGTTGCTTATTGTTTTGTTATTGTCATGTATGTGTTTTTAGCATTTAGCTCTTTAAGCCATTTAAATTTTATTCTGTGTTTGGTTTGAAGTAGGGGTTTGCCTTTTATTTCTAAAATATGTGACCAATTGTTTTGAAGTCCTTCATTGATATTTTATTCTTTCTCTCATTGATTTAAAATCATATATATACCACAGATCTGTATATCTATTCCGGATTGTGTCACATCATTTAAATAACTACAGCTTTATAATCTGTTTTGCTGTCTAGTACTGCAAATCCATACTTACAGTTATATTTTTTTCTAAGTTTTTTAGGCTGTTATTTCAAAATTTCTTTTCCAATGAACTTGAAAATCAGCTTGTCAGCTTTCATTTTTAAAATCCTGTTGGCAAAAATGTTTTAAGTGAAAATACTTAGCATGGGTGAGGCTGTCACTAAAAAAGCAGTGTCATATACTCCTAAAATATGTGTGGTGTAATTTTTCTGTAAAGCAATTTGGCAATATGTATTAAGAGTCATAAAAATATTCCGTGATCTACTACTTCTGCCTTAATAATTTATCCTAAAAAAATATTCAGGGAGAGCATTTCTTCTAATGAATGTTTGGCACAGTGTTATTTATGATAACCAAAAAAGGAGAAGACTACAAATGTCCAACAATAGGGCCATAAGGAAATGAATGATGGCACATTCGCATCAGATTTCTGTATAGCCATTTATAACACAGGGAAATGCCCATAATAAAGTGTAAATAGAAGTAGAATACCATCTTTATAGCCAGATTGATGCCAGCATTTTAAAATTAAAGATAACATATATATTTTTATATGTGCACATATTAATTTGCTAGGGCTGTCATAAAAAAACCAGAACCACAGACTGGGTGTCTTAAACAACAGAAATTTATTTTCTCACAGTTCTAGAGGTTGGAAGTCCAAGATGAAGGGGTCAGCATGCTTGGTTTCCCCTGAGGCTTCTCTCTTTAGCATGCAAATGGCCACATTGTTCGTGTATCTTCATAGGACTTTCTCTCCTTGGGCTCCCATCCCTGAAGTCTCTTCCTCTTCTTTTAAGGACGCCAGTTAGATTGCGCTGGGGCCCCTTCCTTATGACCTCATTTAATCTTAATGACCTCTTCAAAGGTCCCATCTCCAAATACAGTCACATTCTAAGGTACTGGAAATCACCACTTCAACATATGAATTTGGTGAGGACACATTTCAGTCCATAACAGTACATAAAAAAGATTATAAGGAAGGACATCAAAATATTAACAGAGGTTTACTGGTTGGTAAGATTACAGGTAATTTTAATTTTTTAATTATTTTATTTTTGCATTTACATATTTTTTCAGTGAATATGTATTACTTTTATAATCAGAAAAAATAATGTTTCTTTTTCAAATAAAGCTGTTTCCACAGTCACCTGTCTTTAGTGAAGGACAAGGCAGAGTAGGCAGGGCCAGCACCAGTGCGCTCCATGCACTTCAGCTCCCCATCTGCTCCCACATATAGCCCCTAAATTAAGAAAAGTCCTGTCTCCAGTTTGGTAGGGGAATTTCTTCATGAAGTATAGTGGTTTACCTGATGATTCTATTGAAAGAGACCCAGACAAAAGAGAGTATATACTGTATGTTCCATTTATAAATAATTCTGGATCATGCAATCCAATAGTGATGGGAAGCAGACCCATAGTTCTCTGGGGCTGCGGGAAGAATCCAAGGGGTCATGAGGAAACATTTGAGGGTGATGGAGAGAAGTTTATCTTGATTGTGCTGATAGTTTCATGGGTGTGTGCATATGTCTAATTCGTCAAATTGTACATTTTAAATAGGTGCTGTTTATTGTGTCAATTATATCTCAAGAAAGATGTTTAGAAATGGCAAGAGGGTACTGGAAGGAAAGATCCCAGTAGCCTTTTGGGCATTACAGTATTATTTATTTGTTAAAATAGTGATGTGTGAGGGCTGTGCTTCTGTGAATCAAATGAAACCTTAGGACCTGGAGACTGCTGGAGCAGACTGCTGTATAAAATGTTTGGGAGGGGCCTCTGAACCTGACAGCCTCTTTCTGCCTCATAATTCAGTGTAGCAGGGCTTGGGTGTGTCACTGATTTGAGTAAAATTAAGTGATTGTATGATAGTGGGTGCCTGGTAGGTAAGCAAGTCTGGGAGGCAGCAATCTTTTTGAATTATTGGCTCGTTAATATTGTGGCGATGGGTATGTTTCTTTTATAGATGCATTCAATACTTATCTTTTTAAAGACAGGAATCGGTACAGTGCTGTGCAAGAGAGAAATGTACTTAAAAATCACAGCATTACCTGTGGTAAAATTATCATAAAAACTACCTAGTATTCAAGCAGGGGATTACTTCAATTCTGCCACATAATGACAGGAAATGGTCGTTGGTAAAGTTGTTTTCTATGAGGCTGTGATGAAATCAACTAAAATGGTAATAAAGTAGAATGTAAAAGTGAGGGACTCAAGTGAGATGTAAAAGTGCAGAAGGTGTTAGAATGTTTGAATTAGAATCTGCAGGAAATGATTCTGTAAAATATTAAATATGAATGGGTTGAATTCTCAGTTCAGAACTGTCAGTAGTGCAGGCAATTTTCGTGGCTGTGGGAGGTGGACCCCCACTTCCCAACTGGGCAGCTACCATTTTGCTAATGGCCAGAGAAGCCAGCCGACAGAGCAGTGGTCTTTGCTGGCAAATGATAGTTTAGGAAGGAGCTTAGAGCCCTATTTCCTTCCTTCCTTGCTCATAACCAAGGAACCAGCCACCCCAGAAGCATTATCATGCCTTTTTCCAATGATCCTTTGATGAATTAATGTTCAGTAGATGTCTGTTATAAAAAATTGGAAGCACACCTCAGTAAAACCTCAGTGAGCTATGGAAGCACACTGAAATATATATCATGAGATATTTTTATATTATAGAAATAACTTTGATACTGATACCATATTCCAAATGTCAGATCTGTTTTCCTCTTGCCACGTGCCCTGCTGTCAGGCCTGTGTACTCAGCAGTGTCCCTGCATCCTCTTCAGTCCTCCTCATTGTTCTCCGCATTCCTGTCAGAACACTCCTTTGCTCAGAATCATGCAGAGCCTTTTTGTTGCTCTTAGAACAAAGTTCACAATCTTCACCATGGCCCTCAAGGCCCTGCATAATCTGGCCAACATACTTGGTTCATCTTGTGCCAATCCCCACCTAACTTCCTACATTCAGGCCTCGAGCCTTGTTTTCATCCCCAGAAAGCACCATGTGCACTCTGACCACAGGGCCTTTGCAGTGCCATTCTCCCTCGAATGCCCCTTACCCTGTCCTCATTCTTACCCTCACCTCATCACACTCCACCTCCTTTATCTAGGTAGCCTCCTATTAATCCTTTCCATTTCCTCTCAAATGTCATTCCTTAAGAAAAGTTTGCCTAACCCTCACCCCCAAATTTAGGTAGAGTTTCTTCATATGTTGCTAATAGATCTGGAGATTTTCCCTCAAAGCACTTAGCTTCATTTGTAACCAACTATACATTGATTCACATGGTTTGGTAATAGAAGGGAGTGTGTCTCCTTTGTTGACTGCTGTATTACCAGCATGTGGAATCCTTATAGTCAGTAAATGTTTACTGGATGGATGGATGGATGGATGATGGATGGATGGATGGATGGATGGACGGACTGATGGATGGAATGATGTGCTGCATTCTGAGGAACAGAAGGTCAACTCAGATTCTCATTCCCACTCTACTGCTGATTTGCTGTAATACATAGCCACAGTCCCTCTGAGCCTCAGATTTCTCAGCTATAAAATAAAAAAATTGACCTAATGATCTCAAGGTTTTTGTTTGATTTTAAACAAGTATCCCTTGGGTATAGATATTGGTGTTAATCATATACCTCAGGTCATAATGCGTCATCCTCAATGATCTAAGCAAGGCCTTCTCTTTTATTTATATTTCCTCTTCTCTGAACCCTGCTCCTGTTGTCCTTGCCTTATGACACCATCTCTAGTATGTTTGATTATATCCTTAATATGCACATATATTTGTAAAATCTATAATGTTGGGGGGCTTGTATATGTGTTTTAATTTTCAAAATGTTTTCTGCTATAAATCTTATTCTCTTCCATACGTTTCTCATCCAGTATTATGTTTTTTAAGACCTATACATCATTGCTTCTCAGTGTTACTTAGTATTCCATCACATAATTACACATTTATTATTAGCAAAGTTATATAGTCCTTACTGTTTGCCAGACAGTGTTCTAAGCTTTTACATAAAATCATTTAACTTTCACAGCAGTCTTGTAAGGTAGATACTGTCACTGTTCTGACCTATCTTATTCACTCATTCCCCTGGTGATGGATACCTCAGTTGCCTCCAGCTTCCTGCTCTCAAAAACAGTACTACCATGAATTTCCTTGTCTCTCTCTCCTTGCCACCCATGTGAGAATTTCTCTGGGACCTGTATTCAGAAGTATGATCCCTGAGTACTGAAGTGCATGTCTTTAATTTTGTTCCATACGTCCAGATTGCCTTCCTGCATGGCTGTGCCAGTTCACATTCGCAGGAGTGCGGGAGAGCCCCTTGCCTCCTGTGTCCGCGCCCACATTTCTACTCTTTTATATTGTCCTTGAAGTAGTATCTTAATGTTTTAATTTGCATTTCTCCGATACCTAGTGAGTTTCTTGCCACTGCTGCTGCTGCCACCCTAGTGCAGGCCAGCACCATTTCTCCTCACTGCTGCCGTAGCCTGTTGTCTCATGGGTGTCCCTGCATCTTCTGTGGTCCTTCTCATTGTTCCCCACGCTCCAGCCAGAATAATCATATTGGAATACTCCTTTACTCAGAATCACTCAGAGGCTTTTTTCCCTTTAATCCACTGAAATGATAGATGTTCTGATGATAGCCCATACTTGCACTCCTAGGATAATTGCTATTGGACATGATGTATTCTCTAAATAATGATTGAGTTAGGTTGGCTAATATTTATTTTAGAATTTTTATACCTGTTTTCTTAAAGAAAATGTGCCCATAAATTTCTTTTCTTGACCCATTTCTAAGTCATTTTACAACCAAAGTTACATTAAAATGACTTGATCAGCTTTCCCTCTTCTTCTGCTTTCTGGATCAATATATAATAAGATATAAATTATCTATTCCTTGAACAAAGTGTTTCTCAAGTTTTCTTTCTAACTATAAATTTGACAACTTGATGAGCTTCTATGAGTTTCTAACCAGTACTTCACCAATTGTGTGGATTAGCTGAGCCAATTCACATGCGTCCAAGTTCTGATAATGTCAGAGGGAGTCACCAATTGTCAGAGGGGGCACAATGGTGTTTTCCAGCCTGTGCCCATTGATGGCTATAGACAGGAGTCCCACGGTCAGCTGGTATCTATTTCCATCCAATCATTTGTTTCACTAAATTTCAGCCACATAAATTTTGGTATATAAATTGTGTCTAATAGATTATAAAGGGGCTTTCTGGCCTCACTCCCACCCCAGCTGATTTCCTGGATTCTCCTTCCACATAGAAATACACTGCTTTTTTTTTTCCACTCCTAGTTTCACCCTTCTTTCCCACTGTACTTTTCTCCTTCCCCCCTTTCAGATTTTTATGGCTCTAGAAGAGAATTGGGTTCATTGAGCCTAAAGACAAAGAAATTGCCAGAAGGGATGGTTTGGGCAAGATTGGAGTAGTGGGTAACAGAGGAAGGGGATTTGGCAAGTGATAGAAAAGAAATTCTTATGCTGATGTATAGTTTTCCTGATGGAGAGATTCTGGGGTAGACATGGTGTTGGGCAGTGCACACTCTTGTCAGTTTAAACTCCTTCCACAAGCTTTGCCTCATGATTCTCGAATCTCACTGTCGGAGCTCAAATGAAATCAGAACATGTGACATTACTATTCAGACACCTCCCATTCTTCTTAGTACGTGTTAGTTTCAACCATAATAGTCATTTTCATATCATGTTGTTTTTATTTCTCATTTGACTGAGGACAGAGTGCACACAGAGAAGATAGTTTGTCAGACAGTGACTACCTGGCACACACAGTCCATATAATGGCAGCTAAGCTGCGATCCAGAGACCGACAAACAAACTATAAAATTTAAAAGCTAGGATTTCTTGTGGTAGATCGGTTATAATAATTTTATGTCTCAGTATTTTACATATGTGACATTCTGTATGATAAACAATTAACCGCCTGCTTTTGACATTTGAAAGTTAATGTGAAGAGAGTTATAAAGCAGACACTGTAAACATCACCTCCCATAGCGAGGTGGTAAATGGCTGTCGGCTTCCGGAAGGGTAAGACCCAATTTTTCCTCACAGTGCACTCTGTACCTTTTTACTACCAATGTGGGTTTCATTGTCTTTGATAAACAAGATAATTGATATAAACGAATGCTCTCCTGTAAAATGGTTCCCCAATTGCAGATTTTCATGCTGGAGGTATAATTTTCCTTATGGCTCATTATGGTTCATCTTTAAATGGGTAGGGTGGTTAATCTGCCTTCCACAAGAAGACATTAAGTGAGTTGCTCCTTATCAGAGCTGATAAAAACACTGGGTGTAACCAGGACGCAGGAAAAAATCACTAATGGTCACAGTAATGAGCAGGAGCATGTGGATTTTTAAGTGGGAGGTTTAGAGTTGGGAATGCAAGAAAACTGCCTCGGAGATGAAAGGAGGTGCGGTCCTCCTAGGGAAGCGGACAAGGCAGCGCGTGCTGAGGGAGGCCTGGCCTCTCCTTCCCTGCCCCAGCCCTTCCCACCTAGAAGGCTCACTGGGCTGCACGGACTGACTGAAAGGCTGACGATCTTCCGCGAGGAAGTCATATGTGTGCTTCATCCCCTTTCTTGGTGGGAAAGGACTGAGGCTTAGCAAAACTACCATTTTGTTCCATAAATGGATACTTGGCATTCTTGGTCCTCTGTTGGGAGGCTCCCTTTGGGAAATGTCAGGGGCTGGGCAAGCAGAAGAGGCAGGTGAATTTGCAGCCAGTCTGGGATAAGATCGTTGGCAGGCTGTTTTGAAGAACCCATTGCTGTTCATGCATAAAGTACAACAGGGAAGAAGGAATGAAGAGAAAGTGGGTGGGCAGAGGCTTAGCAGAGAGCGTAACATGGTGTCCATGGCTTCTCTTTGGGGACTGTGCAGCCGATCGCTCAGTCATGGTGGCTTAAAAAAGTAATAATTAATAATCATCTATTTGTCTAGGGCATGCTAATATTTAGTTTTAAAAACTAATTTAAACTCATGGCAAGGAAAATCGTGGTAAACAAGATTTTCCCCAGGACAGTTCTCTTTGGCAGTATTAGCTCACATCCTTTCAAAGATGCAGCATGCGAAGGGCTGTGTACTGTCCAGCCTAATGTCATCTCCTCACCGAAGGGACAGGCTGCCTCCCTCCCCATCTCCCACTCTTGAAAGGTTAGCCTTTCTTCAGAATAGTACAGGTTTTTCCAGCAACATCTGTCAACTTGGCAATGAGCACACCCTAAGGAAAGTATGAACATTTGAAGACCATCTGAATACTGTAGGGAGCCTTTTTTCCCCCTCTTTCCCTGCTCCTCCCGCCCCCCCCCCCCGCCCACCTTTCTCTAAGAAGAGTGGGGCAGCCACATGGCATTTGCTACTGTCGCTCTCACTGATAAATTATAAGCCCATTTGTGTCCGTGATTTTTTAATGTGTTTTGATTTCTCACTCATGATAGTTCATGAAATCTTAAAGCAGTGACTATCTTGGAAGGCAGGCTGAGGATAGACAGACCTCTTTGTCTAGTGAAAAGAGACCTGTAGCCACATACTGTTAGCACAGAGGCTTCTTGGTCTAACGACTCGGATCATCTTGATCTGATTCAGTAGGTCAGAAATTGCTATCCCCAGCAAATATCGACCGGAAGGAACTGCTTTCTTGGTGATTCTGAAGCTGCCAGCTGCATATTACACTAGCAGGTGCTAATAGTTTTTTTGCAGGTCAGTAGAATTGTTATTGGTTCTCCTTTCCCTTGCCCCCTATCCTTTTACAACTACAGGGTGGCTCATGGGAATAGAAGGTCCCCCGATTGTATAATACCCACATTCCTGAAACGCTTATCCCACCTACCCTTTCCACATGGGGAAAAACCATGTGGAAAGTAGTTGCCTTTGAAAATCTCAAGATATTTTTAAAACATCATCTAATTTATTTTGTCAGTGTTCATAGGAATACATAGAGAAGGTGTTATTCTCTTTAGAGGTAAAGAAACAGTCACAGGGGGGTTAAACGTTCTCCTAAAGACTGCCTAGGAATCTATTTACAGGATTCCTTGTAACATCCACTGCCTTGTCCAGTGGATGTTAGAGCTGAAGGCAGGCGGAGAGCAGCCGTTTCCCCTCTCAAAGTTAAAGTATGTGGACATGATGCACAGGGAGCTAGACCTCAGAAATAAGGTGCTTTTTAACAGGCAGGTTTGAAACATTTGTGGTAAAGCTCCATTTAAAAATACCCACCCATTTTTCACTTCCCAAAACACTAAGTGATAAACCATTAGAAGAAGAATTAATTGAAAATAGTAGCAAAAGGTTCTTTTTAAATTACCTTCTATTGTATTTTAGACAAGACTTTTAAAAAATATGTTTTTATTGACTTTAGAGAGAAAGGAAAGGAGAGGGAGAGAGAAACATTGATGTGAGAGAGACACATCAATCAGCTGCCTCCTGCAGGCCCCCTACTGGAGATTGAGCCTGCAGCCTGGGCATGTGCCCTGACCAGGAATCAAACCAGCAACCTCCCAGTATACGATGCTCAACCAACCGAGCCACACTGGCCAGGACTAGATAAGACTTTTTTCATCACATACTGTAAGTCTATCGGAAAACAGCATGATTCTGTTACCTCATCTAGGTTAACTTTGGCCTCCAGAAGGTAGTATAAACTATGTGTTTTACTGAGTTGTTTTCTGTTTTTTTTCTGATAACTACTTTACTTAGAGGTAAGAACAGAGTTAGTTGTTCCAGGTCACTAGAAAGACTCTGACTATCAGTCTTTGAAGCTGGGGAGCCAGAGTCCCCCAGGGGCCCCAGTTTTCCCCTAGAGAGGCATCACCTCAGTCTCACCTAGGGGATTGCTTAGCCTCCCCACAGCCCTGGGCTATTCCCTCAGGCTGACACTGGGAGAGAGCCCAGGAGGCAAGCTTTTCCCTCCGGCATCCTGTGTGGTTGGATTACTGAGCATCAGTTCTGAGAGCCATCTGTATGTTTCTGCTAAATTCCAGTCTTGCTCCCTTGAGATTCTCAGAGATTCTTTCCTTCTCACTCAGCTCAATCCAGGATGGTTTGTGGGTGCTAAGACTTGTGAGAATCTAGCTTCATCTCCAGGCTTTTTATCTCTGCCTCCAATAGCTGAGGCAGGAAGACTGCCAGTGAGGAATTGTAGGAGCATGCCTGTCACAGGTCTGATTGGGACCTTTCCTGCACAGAGTACAGGGCTCCACTTAATGTTTGAGCACCTCACTTCCGATACTATGTTTAGTAAAAACTCAAATTTTATAGTCATTGATGAATTTAATGAAATAGCATTTAAGATCTTAAGACTGAAGAGTTATCCATTATTCCAGAGTCATTCTGACTTCAAATTGTCTGAACCAGGCCCATCCTTCTGCTTCAAATAAAAAAAGAAAAGAAAAGCTACTACTTTATGAAAGGGATAGTTTTTTAAAAAACTTCCTTGCAAAAAAGCATTAAGCAAACCACCACTTCTTTAGTGAGGCTTTTAAAAGCTTTTACACATCTTTGTTCCATGCTCAGCAGGAATGAGAAATACTCCCCCAGGCTATGGTGACATCTCTGATCTTGAGGCACAGAATTGTTGTGGCCTGACAAGACCTTTCACCCAGTAGGAGAACAAAAATAACTGTTGATTTCAACATCTTTTAGCAGATAAGGAAAAATAAATCCATGCAAAATTCTTATGATACAGAAAATGATGCCCTTTACACTATAACTTTTTACATTTTTGAGATATAGAGTTTTCAAAACCTGCCACACCAGTTTCAGCAGCTCTTTGTATGTTGGGCGTCCAGCCCCATCCCCATTGGCCTGAGTAACTTGTCCCCATGTGGGAGCAGGTGTAGACTCTTTCTCTATCAGATTATGTCCAGAGAAAAGAAAAACCCCACCCCAATGAGATATTGTCTGTTCGTTCAAACCCAGAATTAGATGTTTCAAATATACTTTTTCTTACACCTGGAAATGCCTTTGTCCTAAATTTCAAGGCCTCACTGACAGAGTGAATTCCTCTTTGATAAACTTCAGTAGTTACTGCAGTTAGAAGTATGATGCTTGATTCTTTAAGTCAGCAGTTTTCAACCTTTTTCTTCTCATGGCACACATAAACTAATTATTAAAATTCTGTGGCACACCAAAAAAATATAATTTTTGCCAATCTGGCAAAAAAAAAAAAAAAAAGTATAATTTTGATTCCTTCATACCTGACATCTATTGCTGTGTTTGTTGGCTGTTGTCATTGTTTTATTTCACAATCTAAGGGTAAAGAGGTCCGTGCCCCAACTAAATAGTCAGGTATTGCATGTTTTAAAAATTCTTGCAGCACACCAGTTGAAAATCACTGCTTTAAGGTCTTTTTGAATTGAAGATCCTCACAGCTAAAACCTCCAGCATTCAAACTTCACAGAAGAGAGTAGACCTCTCAAAGAGTTAAGAGGCTCTCTCCAGGTGGCTCAGTTAGTTGATGTGTTGTCCCCTACACCAAAAGGTTGCAGGTTCCATTCCTGGTCGGGGCACATACCTGGGTTGCAGGTTCAATTCCTGAGTACCGGAAGCAACTGATCTCTCTCTTTCTCCCCACCCCATCCCCTTCCTTTCTCTCTAAAATCAATAAAAATATATCCTTGGGTGAGGATTAAAAAAAAAGGGATCTGGACCATGCTTTTCTTCAAAGGCCCCACCCAGCATGAGGAGAGAGAATTCACTGACCCTGGTGAACTTGTACATTCGAGATCCCCTGGCCCCACCCTGCCGCAGCTGTGCCCCGGAAATAACCCCCTCTGATTTCTCACCTTCATCTTCTAGAAAAAGGCCATTTCCTCTGAAATGTTTGGAGCTACAGCTTTATAAAGTTGTAAACTTTGACTATGTGGGTGGGGGGAGGACCTCATGTGAAGTTTGGAAGTTACCTCTTCCTATCACTGGCTAAATAGAGCCCAGCATGGTTGCACAAGCCCTTATAATCAATCTCAAAATATGCTATGATTTGGGCACCTTGGTGATATCAGAATTGGAGCTAGAACAGGATTGATGAGAATGCTAAGATTAATACTAGTTAAAAGAATAAAAATGAAAAGAAAAAAAATAATGGGGGCTCAGAGGAACGGGGCTCTCGCACTCAAAGGCATGGTCTGTTTCCTTCCCAAGTTCCCCTGCAGGTACGAGAGGGGGTCCGGACGGAGTCCTTGGAACTGTGTTAGGAAGCGGCCTTCTCACAGAACTGGGACTGGGAAAATTTGGGGAAGGAAAAGTTTAAAAGGTTTTTCTTTAGCAATGTGATGTGATATCTGATTGAAAAGTGATTTTTTAAAACCTGATAGATAAAACTAAGAATTAATGTGACTTAGTGCCAATTTGTAGGATACATTTTTTTAGCTTTGGATAGTTTCCAAGAAAGATGAGCTGGTGCTCTAATTTGCTATTGTTCTTTTACAGCTGTTCAGCCAGAGCAGCTGTGGGTGCTTTTTCCTTTGGACTAACTTGACAGAGGGTGGATTGCAGTTGGGTTGGAAGCTTGCCTGGTCAGCAACAAGTTCCTATATAGGCCTGGGGATAGGCCCGTAGGGTGGGTCCCCCTTAAAAACACGTGCCCTGCAGCTAATGGCCTGGGCTGTCCTTCTGTGAAAGCAGTACTCTGTATCTGAAAGTCTCGGCAGCAGAGAAGGGTCTGCTGAAGCGCTTGTCTGCTGCACAGACCATTGTGCTGCTGGGAAGCATTTTGCACTGCAAACAGGCAGGCAAACGGGCTGAAGCCCCACGAAAGCACAGTTTTGAAGATGATGGTCCTCTGTTAAGTGCTAAGTGCTATTTCATTTTTTAAAATTTGCGTCAGGTGGGTTTGTTTTCCCTTCCTCTCAGAAGTGACTGCTGGACACAGTGAAATAACATGTAAGTCTTATCTTTAAATATAGCCAGTACAAGTGGCCCTCAGGTCATGTCCTAGCGAGGGAATACTACCTTTTAAAAAATTTATTACTCCTGAATTAAATTTACCGGCAAGGTGTTGGCCACCCTGGTGCTGTATAAGAACGGAGAACAGTGAAATGGTTTTCAGATCACTTTTTCTGCAGTTCCCCACAGTCTGAGTCATCCCAGTACTCATACACTTGCAAAAGGTATACACTTTGTTAACATGCAACTTTTGCATTCAGAAGCAGCAAATTAAATTTGTCTGAGCAGAATTGCTATGTGCACAGAGGGGGAAAAGTAATTTCTACCCAGGCAGTTCTCCTTTTCCTTTTGCTCATAGCACAGGCTATTGTAATAGGTGTGTAACTGAAGGATGGCAGAGGCAAACCAGAAAGAGACAAACACAAGAAGCTGGATTTTGGCAGTATGGTTTTGTAAACAAAGTGACACAAATTAGGGCAGAAATTCCAGTGGGACAAGGGAGGAAAAAGAAACACTGGAAATACAACACAAAGCTGAGTCCATCCAGATGGTGTTTTTAATAAATTTATCAGACGCATATGAAAGATGCTAATGAACATTCAAATGGAGAGTGGCCCAGCCCCTCTGGGAAGAAAAACAGCATGACACCTGTGTGTTGCAGTCAGAATCACTCTCTAATTTTTCCCACTAAAGGAAACCACCAAACTTATTCAGACCATTGAGTAATTATTAGGCAGTCCAATTAGGCAAGCTGAGGTTTGTGTCTCTAGGAAGAAAAATTAATAACAGAATTATTTACTGCTGAAATGGAGGGAGTGGCCTATATGCGCCAGTAAACCCAGCAGTGACATTTAGGACAAACCTCTTCTATGAGAACTCCCTTGTGTGACTAAAGCTGTGAGCTCTCCCCTCAGGCATAAAAGAGCCTTTCTGTTCTTTAAAAGCCACATTGTTACATACATTCCTCCTCTCCTTCCTGAGCCTCCCCCAAATGGTTTCTTCATCACAAACTCTTAGTCTCCCATGAGTGACCAAACTTTCTGTGTGTGGCTGAACTACTAGGGTAGAAGCTGATAGAGCTGAAGGGTGTGTAATGCTTAGATAGCAGCTATTCTGCAGCGGGCATATTTGTTTTCTTTCTAATGTTTAGGTCAAGACCCAAAGATTGATTATATTTTACTTTTCTAAGAAAACTTTCACAGAGATAGCAGTTTTTCTGCTTTATTCAGTATCTTTTAGGTTTTTTTATCTTTTGGTAAGGAACTATGTTAAGCAGGGTTAAGTGCCATAACCTACATAGTCATCTCCTTTTCAGCTCTGATTCATTCATTCAGCAAATATTTATTTAATACCTACTATATGATAGGCACTGTTTCTTGGCAGTTAGGAGTACAGCAGTGAAAGAAAGAAATAAAAGTTCCTGCCCTTATGAAACTCACATTCTAAATCTCTGATTGTGAGGTTAGATCAGATTTAAATTCTGATTTGGATATTAAGAATTAGATTGGTACAGTGCTGGACTGATAGTCTCATCTTGATTATTTACGGTAGGTCCTTATACACTGGGTTTGTGTCCAGGTCCCTGTCCTTTTCTGCCTTCCACTTGTTGGCATCATTTGGTCATTTTACTGTTAATTTGATTCATTATCAAAAAATAGGTATGAGAATTAAGAAAAGTGGTAATCTTTTGATCTTGTATCTTATGAAGTAGATACAGTTGCTTGTCAAGTTGCTAGTAGAGTTCCAGCAAAAGCTATTTCTTGAAATTTTGGACTTAGGGTAGATTTCACTGATAAAGTCCACCTCTGTGTATATGTTGAGATGTGTATGTGTTGGGCACCCTTTGTAGACTCAGATTTTGACTAATAAACATTAATGAATAATTATGTCAAAATCATGGTAGAAACCATGGTATACTCTTCTCTAGCACATAGATATAAGACTCCTTGTTAAGAAGGCAAAATTATTTAATTTAGCATATTTGTTAAACCACCCCAACATTCCAGAGGGTCAGATGGTGATATTATTAGAGTAGTTTTGCTTAAAGAAAATGTTAGAGACTAAAAGAATCTTCTTTAATAAACCCATTTATAAATGTGTCTATAGCCCTGGCCTGTTTGGCTCAGTGGTTAGAGCATTGGTCCTTGGACTGAAGGGTCCCAGGTTCCATTCCAGCCAAAGGCACGTACCTCGGTTGCAGGCTCGATCCCTGGCCCTGGTCAGAGCCTGTGCAGGAGGCAACCAATCCATGTGTCACTCTCACATCATGTCTCTCTCTCCCCCCCTTCCCCCTCCCCCTCCCCCCCTCTCTCTCCCTCTCCCTCTGTCTCTCCCTTCCACACTCTCTGAAGAGCAAGGGGGGAAATGTGTATAGAAAAGGAGTTCCGAGTGCTTACCCTAGACTTGTTTCCCAAGAGCTGGAAACTGTATCAGTAATGACTTCATGATAGTCCCTGATGCTGCTGTACTAATTGAATTAAAATCAGATTATCTGGGAATAAAATTACGAAGCAGTAATGAGGGTAGGTGGAAATTAACAAATTCAGGGAGCTGCCGCAAAGACAACTGGTAAGATCCCGTGATGCTACAGACAGTATTGGCGTTCACAATCGTTATTAAAGGTCTTATCCTCTCAGAGGCTTGCCAGCTTTCTGGTTTTCATAAAGACAATGTTAAAATGTGTGAAACTGTTGAAAAAATATTCCACATGTGTAAAAGAACATATGCGTAAAGTTTGGAGACCAGGAATATGCTCACGCTCACCACCCAGCTTTAGAAAGGAAGCACCACTAAACCTTTCAAGTTCTGTGTGTGTCCCTGTCCCAGTCACATCCCCACTGCCTTCCTACACAGAGGTAACTGTTCCTCTGAATTTTAGTGTTTACTATTTCCTAGATTTTCTTTCTAAACTCTCCACATAGGTATGTATTACCAAACAGTAGAAATGGAAACATACTCTCTGTACTTTTCTGACATGCTCTTCTTAACCAGCTTTCTATGTGAGAAGGAGCTTTATTGATACACATAGCTCTAGTTCATTTATTTTTAGTGCTGTGTAGATTTTGTTTAGTAGTAAAGTTTTAATAATTCAGTGGACAGGTTAGACACACCTAAAGAGAATTAATGAACACAAATAGTAATTTTAAGAAATTATTCAGAATGCTTCAAAACAGAGGTAAAGAGTCAAAAAAGGAAAGGAAGGTTAAAAACCATGAGGATGGAATGAAAAGTTCCAACAGAGGTCTAATGGGAATGCTAGGAGAGGAAAAAGGCAGAAAATGAGGGGGAATCAATACCCAGACAAATAATGGCCCAAATTTTCCAAACTTGATAAAGTCATAAATGTTCATATTCAGTCCTCAGCAGAATAAATTTAATCTGCATCTAGGTGCAACATAGTAAAATTGCAAACCTGAACACCAAAGAGGAAGCCTTAATATTAACTGTAGAGGGAAAAAACACACAATTATAACAGAGGGATATCAGACTTGAGTGGACATAACAGTAAAAACCTGAAGACTTTGGAATAATATCTTCAAAGTGATGAGAAAAAACAGCTTTTATACCCAGTTAACCTAGTTTTCAAGAGTGGTGGCAAAATGCACTTTTAAACAAAGACTGGTGAATACCAATGTATGTGTCTTAGAAAGAACGAAGTTAAGCCAAGAAGAAAGGACTATATAAAGAATACCAGCGAGCACATTGGTGAATGTGAATAGGTAGGTTTTGACTGTATGAAATAGTAATTATGACTGATGCAGAGTGCAGAGCAAGGTGGAACTGAAGTGTTAGGTAGCACTAACACAGAAGCCAGGAGGCAAGTGGTGTGTTTTAACAACTGTTAAAGTCTTTTCTATTCAGGGGAAGGGCATATTTGATTTTTAACTTTAGGCATTGTTAAGTGTGGTGTGCAGATCTAAAATTTAGTAAACAAGTAGAAATATATAACTTTCAAATCAATAGAGATAGCTGGTGAGGGAAGTAAGGGAAACTGTTAATCCATTAGAAAACAGTAACAGAGTAGACAGAGAGGTAGGGGAAGCAGCAAAGAAAAACCTCGTAACTAGAAAGTAAAGTCAATCCCAAGATATCAGTAATAACAATTAATGTAAGTCATGTAAACCTGCCAGTTAAAAAACACTGACTTTTTGCCCAGCTAGCATAGCTCAGTAGTTAGGCATCCTATGATCCAGGAGATTGTGGATCGATTCCTGGTCAGGGCACATGCCCGGGTTGCAGGCTCGATCCTCAGTATGGAGCATGCAGGAGGCAGCGGATCAGTGATTCTCATCATTGATGTTTCTATATCTCTCTCTCCCTCTCTCTGAAATCAATAAAGACATATATATTTAAAAAAAAAAAAACTGACTTAAAAAAAAATCTAGTTATATGTTATTTATAAGAGGCCAGAAAAATAGAAAGTAGAGTGATACTAACAAAAATAGTAGCCAAATAATGGTGCTATAGTTATTTGACATCAGACAGTATAGACTTTAGGACAAAGACATTATTAGGGATAAAGAATAATACTACATATTGAAGAAGGGTTCAGCCCACCAGGAAGATATTATTCTCAAAGGATACACAAGAAATGATGTAGCCTCAAAATATATAAAGCAAAAATTGACAGAAATTATAAGGAGAATTTGACAAATTATAGCCAATAGTGGGAGATTTTAATAAACCTCTCTTAGTATTTAGTAACCATATAAGTGATTTGAACAATACAATTAGTACATTTGATATAGTAGACATATAGAGAACCATACATCTCCCCAATAAGAGAATACACATTCTCTTCAGGCACATGTAAAATATCAATAAGCATTAACCATGTGCTAGGCTACAAAGCAAATCTCAACAAATTCTACAAAGCCAATATCATACAGACCACACTTTTTAAAAATCCACAATGCAATGTAATTAAAATCAGTAACAAAAAGATAACTTGAAAAGTTATGTTTGGAAAGTTAAAAACATACTTTTGAATAATTTATGGGTCAAAAAAAAAAAGGCATAATGAAATCAGAAAATATTTAGAAGTGATCAAATTTTAAAATACTATATACCAGACAAGCCCAAACTGAGGCACATTCTACACAATACCTGACCAGTAGTACCCTTCAAAATACTATATGTCAAAAAGTTAAAAATAAAGATAAATCAGGACTTAGCGGTAAAATATTAGCTTCAAACTCATGTATTAGAAAAGAAGAAAGGTTAATGAGTTAATTATTCACTTCAAGTAGTTAAAAAATAGAGTAATTGCAAAGGAATAGAAGGAAGAAATAATGAAAAGAAGAGCAAAATTTAGTGAAGAAGGAAATAAAGAATTAATAAAACCAAAAGTTGATTCTTTGAAAACACTAATAAAGTAGACAAACCTGTATAGGACTGATCAAAAAAGAAAAGGTACAAATAAAAATATTTGGAATAAAAAAAAAACATACTGTGAATGTTTTTATAAGGTATTATATTTAAAAGTTAAAATGAAAATTTTCCTAAAAGGGCCCAGAATATCTAAGACAATTTTGAAGGAAAAAAGAGGAGAGGAGGGAGGAGAGATGTTCACTTTATCAAACTTTAAGATTACTATAAAATTATAGTAATTAAAACAGCATGGCATAGGCACAGGGCTAGGCAAATCAGTGAAATAGACTGCAGATCTTAAAAAGAGCCATAAATGTATATAAAGACTATATGTAAGTAAGTAACATGAATTAGAGGGGGGAAAGATGGACTGTTCATCAAATGGTGTTGGGGAAATTGACTAACCTTATGAGTAAAAGATGAAGTCAGTTTCTATTTTACAGCATACCAAAAATAAATCCTAAATATAAATTAAAGAACCAAATGTAAAAAGCAAAGTTAGAGAACTTTTAGAAGAAAACATAGGAAAATATCTTTATCAATTCAGGGTAGGAAAGAATTTATAGACAAGAAAGGAAAAGCATAAATTGTAGAGGAAAACATTAAATATTTCCACTCGATGCATTAACCAACAGATGAATAGGGCTCTGCAAATCAGAAGCACAGCAGACCGACAGACAAAGATGAAGGTAGTTTACAGAAGAGAGGTGGGGAATGATTCCAGAGGGGAAGGAAAAGAAAAACATGTTCCTCTAACAAACACTAACGTTCCCAAGAGACGGCGAGGAGGAGCGATGAGTTGAGAGTACAGTCTTACGACCACTTTGGTGAGTACTTTGGCAAGTGAAAGGTTAACTCTCAGCCATGAATGTAATTCCACTTCCATAAATGTGTAAATCTTACGTATTTCTTGAAGAAACACTTACCCATGAACACAAGAAAACACCTTTGTTTGTAATTGCAAAGACAAGAATGGTAAAGGCCCCTCAGCAGAAGACCAGCTATATAAATGCTTATATATTCACACATTGAAATATTTTATATACTTTTCAGGAATGAACTAGATTTATCTACCTATTGAATGTCCCTTCATCCTTGTTTAATGTTTATAGTAAATGTTAATACTGTTCGCCAAACATTCCCTTTCTCCGGCCCACGCAGGGTTGCACTTTCCCACCTCCTTGAACTTAGGTAAGGCCCTGTGACTTGCCAAGTCAACGAATCAAATGTGAGCCAAGTGATATGTTACTTTGGGGGAAGAGGCATTTTGTTTTGTTTTGATATATTTTTTATTTATTTCCTCACCCAAGGATATTTTTTCCATTGTTTTTTCAGAGAGAGTGGAAGGGAGAGAGAGAGAGAGAAACATCGATGTGAGAGAGACACATCGACTGGTTGCCTCCCACACGTGCCTCAATGGCTGGAGATCAAGCCTGCAACCGAGGCATGTGCCCTTGGCCAGAACTGAACCCAGGACTCTTCATCCTGCAGGCCGATGCTCTAACCACTGAGCCAAACCAGCTAGGGCTGGGGGAAGAATTTTAAGAGCTAGTACCCAGCTCACTCTTTTCATTGCTACAGTGATGGAGGAAGCACATATTAATATAAAACCTCCATCACTCAGGTCCCCGGGTGATATACAGCGAGCACAGCAACTTGGCTGATTGTCATTGAATACATATGGTAAGCAAAGGATAAACGTGTGCTGTGTTAAGCACTGGGGAAGAGGGGGCTCTTGCTGCAGCCCAGATTACCTACAGTGTTATTATTTTATGTCTCAGCTCAATTTATTGTGCATCTTGGGTCCCTTCCTTAAGTTAACTTTTCCAAATCACAGAATATTTCCTCTTTTTCTGTGAGACATAGGTACCAGGACGTAGCCTCTAAATATAGCTCTTCATCTGTCTCTTTTCAAAGTAATGGGAGTGTCTCTCTAAGCCCCTTCTCTGTCAGGAAACTGTCCTTACAGGTTATTTCACCAGTGTTTTTGCTTTTTGCTTTGGCGTTAAGCCTCATAGTCAAGAGATTCATCACCAGAATCCCCCTCCTCTCTCCCCTCTCCTACCTTCCTCCCTCTACCTGTGGGTAGCTGTCTCACCTGCTGGGGGCAGAGCCATCAGGGAAGGCCTGTGAGATGAGCTGGGCATGCCCAAGTACAGGCATGCCCAGCTTTGGGAAATAAATGCACTGCATGTGGACACATGCAAGACAGTTTACTCGGCATCATTGTAAAGTTAGGAATGTTTCCACAAGTGGTAGTACTGCTCATGCTGTTTTCAGAGAGTATAATATTATACTGAAAGGTACAGTATATATCTGATAAGAACTTGTCTTTTTTTCTAATCTGTTTTTAAATTATGTAAAGTAAGCTACAAATCTTGAATGTAAATAGCTAGAGTTAATCTTAGATTCAGACATTTCTTAAATGTCTGAAGAAAACCCCCAGTGCTAGTAAATGCACAGAAAGGGCCCAGGGATGTAAAAGGCCCTCACCTTTTATCATTTTCTTCTTAGTGTTTAGAAAATCTACATTGTTTTTGAACAGCTATTATTTGTGGAAGCCCTTGATTTTTATAAATGAACAGGTTGATATGGCTTTGAAGTATAGAGAGAGACTCAGAATCAAAACAGAGCTGATGTTTTAAAATACAGTAGTTTGTGAACAAAGAGACGAGCGTGTGTATTAAAATGCATGAAATAGTAAACAAACAAAAAAAGGAAACAAATCATGGCTGAGAGCTACTGTATATCCTGAAAAGGGATTGGTGTCATGTCCTGGACCACTTTTCTGCTTTATGAATTTTAATAGTAAACATATATATACACATATATGTATATATATATCTAATCTTTCTTTAAATAAATGTATTAAATGTCATGAAATAAGACAGTTTAGGGACTACTAATAAAACAAGCGTCATGTACCTACCACCTAGCTTGAGAACAGAACAAGACCAGTGCATTTGAAGCCCTCCAAGATTTCATCATGGAAATAAAATCAATTAATGTTTGGAAATCAATTAATTAATTGGTGGGGGTCCCTCCAAGATTTCCTCTCCCTTTTCCCAGACAAATTAGCCTCAATTTTGTATAATGATTCCTGGGTTTCATTTTTAGTTTTACATTTATGTTTATATCCCTAAACAAAGCATATTTTTAGTTTTGCCTTTTTAAAAACTTTGTATAAGTGAATTCATGCTGTTTTTCTGTGCCTTGCTTTTTTTCACTCAACATTGTATTTTTTATTCATCTGCTTGCACATAGCTGTGCTTCATTAATCTCAATTAACGTGTAGTTTCACACTGTAGTGGTATTTTGCAATATGTTTATTCATTTTATATTTTGTGGGCTACCTTGTTTCTTTATAATACAGTTTTTTAGGGTTAATTGCTAGAGGTAGTCTGGTGTGTTCCAACCTTAGGTTCAGCTTTTTGTTGTTGTTGTTAATCTTCACCCAAGGATATCTTTTCCATTGATTTTTTTTTTTTTTTAGAGAGAGTGGAAGGGAGGGAGGGAGGAGGGAGAGAGAGAGGGAGGGAGAGGGAGAGGGAGGGAGATAAAAAGTAAGAAAAGGGATGTGAGAGAGACACATCGATTGGGTGCCTCCTACACGTGCCCTGATGCCCTGACCGGGGCTGGGCATTAAACCTTCGACCCTTTGGTGCGTGGGCCAACACTCTAACCACTGAGCAACACGGGTCAGGGCTCAACTTTTTTCCAAAGCTATTTGGCATGGAAAATGTGTTTATATCCTGAGATAACCATGATGTGCTAATTTACCTTTTAACATTGATTTGAGATAGATGATTTTTTTCATAGTGTATATATCCTGATTTTTTTCATATATCAGGATATATTTGGCTTTTCTTATCTTGATGCCAAATCTTGTGTTGGATTTGCAGTTCCTATGGAGAATGTTGCAACGATTGCTGATTGTGCCAGTGTGATTGAAGGAGTCAGTCGGAGCAGAAATGCCTTGCTGAATGGGGACACCAAGAATTATGATTGGGATTCTGGCTACACGTGCCATCAGCTGGGAAGCGGGGCCATTGTGGTTCAGCTGGCACAGCCATACATGATCGGGTCTATACGGTAAGAAGATTCCTTCTCACTCACTACTTTTCAAATGGAAGACACATGTGCAAATTATATTTTGGTATGATGGTCCCAGTAACTTCACTGAGACACTCTTCTGTCCTTTGCTCTAAATTGCGAGTGAGGGGTGGAAAGGGACACGAGGATACAAGGTACTTGTTGGGTTCTTGGGGTGGGGGGGGTGGGGGGAGAGGTGCACCAGAGTTAGACTTTCGGAGGAACCAGAGCAGAGGCCTCTCCCTGGGCTCGTATTGGTTAGGGACTTGTAGGATAATGTCAACACAGGTTATACAGAAACAAAAATCATTTGAAACTTTATTAAATGACTTTACATAGGAACCAAACAGAACTGTGTATGAGACCGGCTTCTAAAAAGTCTTCGTTATGATCTTTGTGTCTGGTTTTTAGTTGTTACCTTTTTTTTTTTAAGAAGGGAACTTTAACCCGTTATTGCTTGATTTATAGGATCATATAATTTTAAACCATGTGGGTGACACCCCCTAGAGAATATATTCTTAGTTCAAGAGAGCCATCTGGGTCTTGAGTAGGCTGCCTTTTTAAAAAAGTGGTCTAAGAAGGTCTCTGAAAGACTAATGGTAAATTATATATATAAGATATATTATATATGTATGTATTTGTATTTATATTTAACATTAGATAAGATATTTTACATCATATCTTAACCTGCAGGGGTAGAGATGTTGGTGGGACATGGCTGCCTTTACCCCTTCATGCTCCACCACATTTGCTTTGTTGTTACCTATTCTCATTTTAAAGTCAGTATGTATAAAGAGAGACACAGCACAAAAATAAGGGAGTAGGATTCTAATAGGCAAAAGTTAATTGATGTTTAGGCTAATAACCTGAGAGGTAATTGCTGCTTGCCAGTTCCTGGGATACCCTGATGAGTGATGGCAGATTTCTTGGAGAATTCAAACTGTGGATTTCTTCATATAAATTGTCAACTCTTTTCATAAAGGGCTATATACAGTCTGAGTACCACAGACAACAAATCTCAGATAGAGAGGCCTGGAGTTTATACTGCAGACCAGACAGCTCGCTTTGTGCTTAGGAAGGGGAAGAGACAAGCCACAATCAGTCTGGACAAACTACCAGCGCAAATAAACTTAGAGCAAACAACACCCCTCCTTCCTTTTTCTCAGCTGCGTGCATTAACTAAAGTATTCACGAGCCATCTATTTCATACGCCATTCTAGAATTCTTGTCATACATGGTGTGAAACTTATCTGAGTATTTCTCATTACAATCTGTCCCTCTTCACTTTAAAAATCTGGGAAACAGTTGTCCTTCTCTTGTCACTGGCACTCTTTATAGTCTCCACAATTTCTTGAAGATTACCAGTCGTGTCTCTGAGATTACATCTGCAATTTCTTTCAGCAGGCGTGTGGTGTAACTCATCTGAGCCAGGAGACTTGAAATCATTTAAATTGACTAGACACTCTCTTTCTTTCACTTCACCTATTTGGGGCTTCAATTTTCTCTTTATTATGTTTGTTCTGCCATTTCTAATTTGAAGACCAGTCTTCTTGCCGATGAACATGTACGCAAAATGGCAGCCTACTAGCTCTGCCCACTCTCTTTTAATGTTCCCTGTATTCTGTCTGCTTACCTGGGGCCCTCCCCCTCCCCCTACAATGTTCCGTGTGCATCTCAAAGCAATGTGTCGGAAATGGCTTCCATTATCCTTCCCTTCCCCTGTTCAAGTTGCCTCACACCGTGATGACCCCTCTCATTCCATGGGCCCACCCCTCTGTCCATCAGCTGAGCCAAAAACATGGGAATCTTTTCAAATTTCTTCCTCTCCTTCCCCACCTCCCCTCATCCAGTTGGCTGTAGAGTTCGGTCAGTACCGGCTCCTGCACGTCTCACAAACCCTTCCCTCTTCATCCCACTGCCGTCGCCATAGTTGCACCTCTGTGGTGTCTCCTCTCTGCCTGGTCTTCCAGACTTTCATCCAGCCCTTCCTTCCCCACCCGCCACCATCTCCCACCTGTTACCACAGATCTGATGCACTCGTGCCCCTTCCTAAGAGGATTCATGGCTGCTGTTTGCCTTCAGGAGAAGGTTCAGACAAAGGCACTTGAGTGATCTGACTTAGCTTCTGACAGTACAGCCTGTCTCTTGCTTCTCTGCCCACCCTGCGTGTGCTCTGTCAGCCTGCCCTCCCGGCTCCTGGCAGCTCTACGCCGGTGTCGCCCTCTAACCACCACACCGTCAGCTCTCTAGCGTGCTGTTCTCCTGCTTGCCTGTCTTCTCATCGCCCCTTTATACTGGCTCTTATCCCCACTTCGAGACTCCACTCCTTTGGGCATGCTTCTTTAACCTCCCATGGTCTCCTGGGCTCATTTAGGCATTCCTCTTCAGTGATCTCTGTATTTAATTCCTACCAGAGCGTTTGTCGTATTTGTGTAATTGTGTGCTTGCTGCCTGCTCCCAGCCTCACCTGATACATAAAGCCTGTGGCAGCTCAGAATGAGCGTCCCCTGACAGACTGTGCAGGTGAGGTAGTATGACAGGAAAGGGGAAATTACGGTGGGTGCATAAGAGATCTAGAATTTTAGATCCAACAGGGGCCTTGTGAGGTCTTTGCCAAAGTGAAGGCTTAGAGACAAATAGGCACTTCATGTAACAAGGCCACCTTGGCCTCAGCTCTAGCAAAGCATCAGAGGTTGAATCTGACTCCAGAAAAAGGTGTGCTTGGGGCTTAAGGTCAGAGAGAGCAGTGCCCATTTGCTTTCTTTGAATGTGGAATTAAATGCTTCCCCCAGTTTCCCTCGCCCTGACTCAGAGGAGGGATGGCGTGCGTGAGCACAACCCAAGGCAGAGTCGGGCACCTCAGCACAGTGGGATGCCTCCGGCTTCCGCCAGCCCAGCTATTGTTTCTGTGGTGAGAAAATCCATGCAGTTGGAGCCTGTATAAGTGGCTGAGCGCTCAGAGAGACACGTCTGTGGGAAGCTCACTTTATGTTGTCAGGGGCTTCATTTGCCTCTTCTGTGACATTATTAAGAGAGGGAGAGGGATTTCTTAACCACCAATGCCCACGGACAATGCTGGATGTCCAGGCAGGCCGCAGTTAGCAGCATCTGATGTGCCCAGACAGATGTTTATTGATAGGAAAGTAGATCAGTGGTACCTCTTCATGGGGATGGGTAATTGGCCAAAGACTGGTTGATTAGTCAGTGACATTTGACCTACAGTTTCTATTGCTTGTGATGACTGACTTGCATTCCTAGTCACTATCTGAAGAAGCCCAGTGATTCTGGATCAGCACCTGAGGGCAAGCATTACAGAGCTGAGTGACTTACACTTCCCTATCTGAAAAGAGAGCTGGCAGTGCTGTTTGTTGAATGAAAGAAAACAGGGAGGGGGAGATGGTCAGAGATCCCTTGCTTTAAATTCAGATTTCTTTGTAGGTGACAATTACTAAGGCCAAGGTCTCAAACTCAAATGATCTCCATCACTGCATTCTTTATTCCTGTGAGGGGACATAATTGTTTTGTGGTAAAAAACAATTTATTTTGATCTCTCTGTTTTCATCCACAGAAACCATTTCTTCCTTTCCCGAGAGTTTCCTCTGTGGCTGGGTGGCAAGCAGAGCCTTGTTTCTTGACTGATAATGCTTTCACTTAACCCAGTCAGCAGGATCCTAATCCTGCCAGAGTGTCTGGTACCAGTCCCTTGGGGTGTCCTGGAGAAGCTGACCTTTGAAATATGATCTCTGACCATCTCCCCCTCCCCGTTTTCTTTCATTCCTTCAACAAACATTTGTTGAGTCTTCTACTGTGTGCCAGACACTGTTGTAAGCACTGGGGTTACAGCACTGAGTAAAGAAAACAGTCACCAAACATTGGTGCTCTCGTGGAACTGACATCCTTGTGGGAGAGATAAACAGTAAACAAACACTTCACGTAATGTGTCAGATGTTCCGAAGTGCTCTGAGGCAATCAGGAGGGAGGACTGGGAGATGGAGACAGTGCAGTTTTAGATTTAGAAGAGCAAGCCCATCGGGGACCTGGGAGACAAACATCACAGGCAGAGTGCCAAGGCCCAGAGGGGGGAGCACATCTGGCAGGTTGCAGGAGCCCAAGGAGACCACTGTGGCTGGAGCAGAGTGAGGGCAGGGAGGGTACGAGGCAAGTGGAAGGAGGTGGGAACAGCCCGGAGATGCTTTGTTGCTGTTTCTATTTTCAGTCACCAGCTTCCAAACCATCCCACCTGCCACCATGACCCCATCCCAGTGTTTCAACAGCAGTTAGAGGAGAGTTTCCTTGCTGAGGAGAGGGGCAGGGCTGGGCCGTCATGCCTGTGGAAGCACCTCCCTTGCTCCTGGCCTTCCTTTATCTACCTGGCCCCTGGAAAAGGAACAGCAGGAGACCTCCTAATCCTTGCAGTTTAACGGGCAACTTTCTCCCCATCCTTGTGTTTCTCCTTCCCAAGAGCCAGAGCCCACAGTGCAGCTGAGAAATAAAGGAGTATGTCTTTGTTGTTGCTAGGTTCACAGGCACAGCAGAACTTACACATTTTATTTGAGAGAAAAAGGGAGAAATTGCTTGGAATGTGCCTTAAAAGGGGGTAACTGAGTGATAATTATTTAATTTTTTATGCCATTTTAAAAACATTAAAATTTAAATAACAGGAAATCTTCAGAAGCCCGACCACATGAAAAGACCAGGGTAGAATTATAATAACTAACCCGATCTACCTAATGTCTTAGTTCATAGTCCCTCCATCACCTTTATTTAAGACTTGCTAATCTTGATATTCTTTTATGTGTTTCCAGGTTAGTATGAGAAATCACATACACTGTGCATGAAGTATGCCTATCACCCAGTCTTTTTCAGCTAAAAAATGCAGCACTTTGTTGAAACCCTACTTATAAGTCAGTTAAATTAACAATTTTTGCATTAGCTTGAAAATGATGGTTTTGTAATTGATATGTGCAATACCATAAGTAAAATACCCACAATGCTTTAACAAACCTTATTGTAAGTAAAAGGCTGCCCAAAGACGAGGCAGTGCAGGTGGGTGCCGCTAAATAAACCCAGAGCCTCTGGGTGCTGAAGACTAAGGAGTTACTGAAACAAAAAGATTTTGAGTCCCTCAGTTGAAAAACGTTAGATGAATATAATGTTAGGACAAAATGGGTCAAGCCCAAGTATGTTCTTGATGGGTGTTCAGCATCTCTCTAGTTAGTGGGGGTGAGGCTCTTTTTATTTTGCAGTAGGAAAAGTCAGTTTTATTTATAAAAGTTAATCTAGCCCAGATGTCTGAACCACAGATCAGTTTATGTTTTAAAGTTATTAAACATAAAATGAAACAAGGGCAAGTTGATCCTTTAAAAAAAATTAGATATGCCACTGTGGTCCTTGCCCATCCCGGCATATTTTCATATTTTTCTTTTTCTGTGAGCTGTCAAGCCTGTGCCGGTTCAGCAGCCCTTGCACCGTTGTGTGGCTACAACTGGCTCGAGATGAGCTATTCAGTTTGAACTACTGAGACCTCTACTTGACTGCTATTTTTTCTTCTTCCCACCACTTACCACCCTGCCAGACTCCTGCTCGTCCACTTCTTGCCCAAAGGCTAGGCCCAGAAAAGAAGAAGAGGAATCACCTACCATCCCATTTTGTTTCCTATTTAATTACTCCATGCAGGCTTAGTCAGTAAGGGTGGGGAGAGGAATCGAAGCTAATGACTCGAATGATGTTTTGTAATTATTTGAGTATTTTTCACATCAGTCTCTCATAGGACCACAGACCGTCTTCAGGTGAAGATAGTGGTTTTGTGGTATTGAGATGGACTTGGGTCTTTGCCGTGATTTCCAAGTCCTAGTACAGTTCTATGTGCTGTGAGTACTCAATAAATACTCATTGACTGAACTGACAGCATAGTATGTTAGTGCAGCTAAAGGGAGTTCTATCTATCAACTAAATTGGACATCATATTTGCTTGTGTCTGATCTAAGTGTATGTGAGAAAACTGCTAAAGATTTGGCATCTCCAGCAATGACTGAGATTAAGTTCTGGAGTTAGGCACCGACATTAGCACCGGTGAGGAAGCTTGCTCACACCTTCCATGCCGCTTCCACTTCATTCTGTGCGCGTGCTGCACAGGCAAGCAGTACATCTGTTTACATTAGGACAGCCTCCTTTGCAACTCAGAAAGCTGGAATTTCCTTTTTATAGTCTAAAGAATACAACAAACATCAAAATATATGACTCCTCTGGCTTGGATTAAGATTGCCTATAATTCTCGTCAAAATTGGAAAGATATTTTACAAAATTTGCTTTATATCAGTCATGCTGAGCACCATCTGTCACAGCCCTGAACCAAGGAATTCCTCCTTGTCTTGCTGATCTGTGATTTATTTGCTAAGTGCTGTTTCTCAGCCTGTCTGCATCACACTAGTCTTTTATCACCCTCAGACCTTGGAACTCTGGTTCCCCCCAAAAATTGTTGAATAAAAAATAATATCAGTTGCCCTGGCCGGTGTGACCCAGTAGTGGAGTGTCTGCCCTCGCACCAAAGGGCCTCAGGTTCAATTCCCAAACAAGAGCATGTACCTGGGTTGCAGGTTCATTCCCCAGCCCTGTTTGGGGCACATGTGGGAGGCAACCAGTCTGATGTGTCTCTCTCACATCAATCTTTCTCTTTCCCCCCTCCCTTCCACTCTCTCTAAAAATCAATGGAAAAAAATATCCTCAGGTGAGGATTAACAAACAAAACAAAACAAAAAAATTGTATCTTTTGTTCCCAGTAGACACTGGAGTCTAAACTATGTGTGTGTTTAGGGGACCAGAAATCCTGCAGCCTAGAATGAGATAGTCTGGGAGCATGGTAAATGTGCTGCCACCAGTTTCATTCTAGAGATGTTTCAAGACCAGATAGTATTGCTATGGCAACTAACTTGCATGTTAAAAATACAGGAGGGGCACTAGAATTCAGATGTTCTTTGGAAAAGCAAGAAAGGTTAAATGCCAAAGAAAAGAAAGTGTGTGTGTGTGTGTGTGTGTGTGTGTGTGTTGTGTGTGTTTGATTTACCTCACATGTCAGCCATTTATCTCTCTTGAGTGATTAGAGAACTTGACAACTAGTCATCGTAAAATATAGCTGGATACATGAAAAGAAAAATTCTTTCCGTTTTCAAAGATTAACCCATCAAGAAGAAATTTTTACAGAGTCTATCAGACTCATTTGACCCACTATTTCACACACAAATGTATGTTTAGTAATTATGCAGAATTGTTACTTAAAACTCTTCTAAATACTTCACCAATAGTACTTTGAACAGTCTTTTAAAAAACTGGAATCATTCACCTTGGAAGATCAAATGAATGGAAAGCATCAACCTGCTCCTTTTGTGCTTGTACTTTGCAGGTGTTGTTTTACACACTGCTGCCCTGGGATGGGCCATACAGAGTCATAGAAATGTGCCTCTTCTCACAAGGGCTAAAGGAAGCATAGGCCTTTCAGCAAACTGAATGGAATTTCTACAAATTTAATACATCACGTCACTTGAAAATATCTTTTGAGTATTAACTAAAACTAGTCTGAAAACTGATGAAGGATCACAGTCATTTAAGGTTAATCCTTGAGTAGTAATCTTACCTTTGAAAACCTTCAATTCCTCGGGTATTCTTAAATCAGATTTTTTTCCCCCAAGAGCCCAATTTTTTCACCATTTTAAGATGCTTTTGGTGTATCTTAGTAGCACCTGATGTCAGCATATTTCACTTTTTTTGAAAGCATAGCTCTTTGTAAACTGGTAACCACAGGCACACTTGACCAAAACATTCTTGTATCTCTAGCTAAGAACATGCAGAAGCCCCGAGATCAAGGAAAACTCTTCCACCTCTGTCTCCCTCCATTCCACATCCTTCTCCTGGGAAAGGCGATTGTGACAGGCTGGTTGGTGCCCCTCAAAGATTACTTTCAGCAACTTTCCTGGACACTCAGGGGCCTAGCTCCAGCTGAGAAATCATTTTTTTCTGCTGCATTGCCTCTTTCAGCAGTGTATCAGATTCAGTATAAGGGGTGTTGGTTACTGGATAACTGCAGACTATGCTTTTTCTTCTCCCCGGATTTTCTTCCTCATCGCCCCTCAGGCCTGAGGGTAAGGGTCCTCTTCCTTCCTGTTACCTTATGACGTCTGCGATTATGTCTGTCATTGATTATGACGTCACCAGCCTTGCCATGTTATCCTTTTAGTGTAACTGAAGACCAGTCAGGACTGCTTCGATGTTCCACACGGTCTAATGTTTGGAACGGCTAATGGTGCTTTCAGTTGCCATGTCTTCAAGAGCTCTGGAGCTTTAGTGGCTTCACTGTCTCCATGGGAGAGATGAAGAAACCAAAGTACAATTGAGTTCCTTCTTTCTTTCCACCATGAACCTGGTGAGGCAACTGGTACTAAAACTCTATCTTGGAAGATTCTAATTTGTTGCAAGTTCCTACACAGCCTCCTATGGTCTTAAAAGGAAATTAGAGAAGGCATCCACCTTCTGGTCAGCCCACCTTGGTTTCCTAAGGGTAGCAGTTACAGAAACTTGTGGTAAGTGTTGTGGCTAAGTTATGACAACATGTATTTTTATTACTGGCACTCATTAGCTCCAAAGGAGCTTACATTTGGGTTGCATTTGACTGCAAATAAAGAACCCAATTAAGAAAGACTTAAAATGTTGAGTTTTTAAAATTTCTTTTGTTTTGCTTTTGTTTCCTTTGATCTCACATAGCAAAAAGTCTAGGGCTGGGGAGGCAGTTGCTGCTGGTATTGGTTCTGCAGTTCAGTGAGCTCTTTGATTTTCTCGGTCTTTTCCACATGTATTATGGCCTCAGAAACAAGGGAGCTGCTACAGCTTTAACTACCATGTCTGCATTTAGAAAGGAGAAGAAGGTCAAAGGGGGGTGAAAGGGTGAAGAACCCTGCCAGCCAAGTCTACCCCTTCTTGTTAAGAAAAGCCAAAGCTGTATTTGAAGCCATACCTTGCCAACTTCCACTTAGTTATTAGGTAGAACTATGTCATGCATTCTGCCCAGCAAAGTTGGAGAGGAAGTTGAGGGCATGGTAAGGGGTTGCTCATCCAGTCAACAACTCTGCCACAAAACCCTACCTCCTGCTTGACATTTCACATCGACTTTGGAATTTTTATACATCTCCATATTTCATGTGTTCCATTTACTTTTTTAAAACAGCTTTATTGAGATAGAATTCATATACCATATAATTTACTCCTTTAAAGTGTAGAATTCAATGTGGGGGGAGTTTCCATTTACTTATTATTTTTTAATTTATTATTTTTTAAAATTATTTTTATTTTTTTATTACAGTTGACATGAAATATTAAATTAGTTTCAGGTGTACACACCAGTGATTAGACATTATATAACTTAATAAATAATACCCATCTGACACCATACATAGTTATTAGAATATTATTGACTATATTCCCTATGATATACTTTACATGCCTGTGACTATTCTGTAATGACCAACTTGTATTTCTTAATCCCTTCACCTTTTTCACCCATCCTCTTCAACTCCCCTCCCATCAGGCAACTGTCAAAATGTTCTCTGTATATGAGTCTGTTTCTGTTCTGCTTGTTTATTTAGTTTTTCTTATTTAGATTCAGTTTTGATAGATATGTATTTTTGACCATTTTGTTGTTCATATTTTTTCTTTTTTTCCCTCTTCTCTTCTAAAAGAAGACCCTTTAACGTTTCATGCAGTACTGGTTTGGTGGTGATGAACTCCTTTACCTTTTCCATGTCTTGGAAGCTCTTTACATGTCCTTCAATTTTAAATGCTAGCTCTGCTGGGTAGAGTAATCTTGGTTGTAGGCCCTTGCTTTTTATCACTTTGAGTATTTCTTGCCACTCCCTTCTGGCCTACAAAGTTTCTGTTGAGAAATCAGCCGACAATCTTATGGGAGCCCCCTGTAGGAAACTAGCTGCTTTTCTCTTGTTTCTTTTAAGATTCTTTTTGTCTTTAACCTTTGCCATTTTAATTATGATGTGTTTGGATATGAGCCTCTCTGAGTTCATTTTGTTTGGGACTCTCTGTGCTTCCTGGACTTGAATGTCTATTTCCTTCATCAGACTAGAGAAGCTTTGTGTCATTTTTCCAAATAGGTTTTCAGTTTCTTGCTCCCTCTCTTCTCCTTCTGGTAACACCCATGATACGAATGTTAATGCTCTTTTTTAAAAAAAATATATCTTTATTGATTTCAGAGAGAGAAAAGGAGAGGGAGAGAGATAGAAACACCAATGATGAGAGAGTCATTGATCGGCTGCCTCCTGCACGCCCCCGACTGGGGATTGAGCCCACAACCCGGGCATGTGCCTGACCAGGAATCCAACCACGATCTCCTGGTTCCTAGGTCGATGCTCAACCGCTGAGTCACGCCTGCCGGACTGCAGGAAATGTTAAAGAGACTGCTGTAATAATAAGAAACAGAGAAACATAGGCATAAAGAATTAAAATGACTCCTTATGCTATCCTCATTTCTTTGGAATCTTTTTCTTTTCTTTTCCTTTCTTTTCTTTCCTCTTTTCTCCTTCCTTCCTTCCTTCCTTCCTTCCTTCCTCCCTCCCTCCCTCCCTCCCTCCCTCCCTCCCTCCCTCCCTCCCTCCCTCCCTCTCTCTCTCTTTCTTTCTTTCTTTCTTTCTTTCTTTTTCTTTCTTTTATGTTCTGGTTGGGGTTTCTTTGTTTCCTTATATTCCAAATCGCTGATTTGATTCTCAGCTTCATCTACTCTACTGCTGATTCCTTGTAAATTATTCTTCATTTCAGTTAGTGTACCCTTCATTTCTGACTGGATCTTTTTATGGTTTCTGTGTCATTTTTTCATGCTGTTAAAGTTCTCGCTAAGTTTCTTGAGCATCCTTATGACCATTGTTTTGAACTCTGTATCTGGTAGTTTGCTTGCGTCCATTTCATTTAGTTCTTTTTCTGGAGATTTCTCCTATTCTTTCCTTTGAGACCTCTTTGCCTCCACATTTTGACTGTTTCCCTATGTTTGTTTCTATGTATTAAGTAAAGCTGCTGTATCTCCAGAACTTGGTAGAGTGGTCTTGTGTTGTAGATGTCCTATAGGGCCCAATGGCACAGCCTCCCCAGTCACTTGATCTTGGCACTCCAGGTGCACCCGTGTGGGCTGTGTGCACTGTCCTGTAGTAGTTGAGCCTTGATTGATGTTGGCATGTCACTGGGAGAGATTGACCTCGCAGACTACAACTACAGTGTAGGAGCTACTGTGCCAGAGATGCCCCTATGGAGCAGGACTTGATTCATTGGGACTTTGATGCCCACTAAGTCTGCTCCCTGAGTGTGTCACTCATGGAAATGGTAGGGTTGTAATCTGACATGGTCTGAAGCTGTCCACCAGGTGTGCTGGCTCTGGGGCCTCTTGTGAGGTGCAAATTCAGCCACCGTGTGTGCCCTGCCTGGGGCTACCTGGCACAAGCTACAGAGTGATCCGCAGATGGGTGCTACTTGTGCTGGACTTGGAGGGGTCCAGGAAAGGCTAAGCTACAAATCAAGACCAGCTGACACTAGGGCAGGGCCTGGGGCCACTTAGCAAGAGGTACAGTGTACGCAGAAGCCAGATACTGCTTGTTTGAGAGATTTTAGGAAAGTCCAAAGCATGAGGCAAGAGAGCTCATTTGTATGGAAAAGCCACAGGAAATGCTGTGGGTGGGCCTATAAGTTGAGTGGGGCAGGGTTTCAGGGAATCACCAGGGTGGAGCAAACAGTGTTAGCCAGGTTAATGGAGACTCAGATATGATACTCGCCTGCTGCCTGCCAGCTCTGTGAGTGTGTGTGTGTGTGTGTGTGTATTGGGGGTGGTCTCAGAAAAAGAACAGTGGCCTCTGTCAGCACTTTCATCTGGCAGAAAGCTATCCCCCCAGCTCTCTCCCTGATGCCAGACAATTCAGGGAAAGAACTGGGACAATCTCTCCCTGTATGCCTCTACTTCCTTTCAAGCTACTACTCCAGTGCTGGAGCTCAGAGGGTGTGAGTCCAAGTAAGTCCATGCACAGACCCTTTAAGAGAAACTGCCTGAGACTCCAGCATCCTTCCTTCTCCCTCAGATGCAATCCCCACTGGTTTTTACAGCCAGAAGTTATGGGGACTTCTTTTCCTGGCTCTGGAACCCTTGGCTAGGAGGCCTGGTGTGAGGCTGAAACCCCTTGCTCCTCAGGGGGCACCTCTGCAGCCAAGATAGCCCTCCCAATTTTTATCTGCCACACATGGGTGTGGGACCAGCCTGTTCCGTGTCTTGGCCCCTCCTACCAGTCCCAGTGTGGCTTCTTCTTTATGTCCCTAGTTGTAGGACTTCCATTCAGTTAGATTTCAGGTGGTTCTGAATGATGATTGTTCTTTAGTTATAATTTTGATGTGGTTGTGGGAGGAGGCAAGTGCCACATTTACCTACATACCATCTTGTCCATTTAATTTTTTTAAGCCCACAACTTCTGGATGTACCCAAAACAGTAAAAATAATAATTATATTTTATATTATTCTCAACTTTAAAAATGTGCTGTCAGTGAAAAGCCTATCTGCCTAATGGGTAATTTTCATCCCAAACGAAAAGCATTATTGATTACATGTGTTTGATTTCTTATTCATGAAATTTACCTCTTGAAGAAAAACTGTGTTTGTTACAGACTGTTACCTAGCATTTAATTTATTGGTTTTCTGTAACTGGTCTTCATACTTTATCTGCACAGTGATAATAGGTGCACTTAGTGAAATATGGGAGGCAGGGCAAGCAAGATCCTAAGAACCTCCAGTTGATCTAAAGGGAAAAAGTTTTATCTGATGTGGTTTTACTCTAGTTAAATGTATTTTATCATTTCTGAATTCTTGTTAAAATTGGCAATCATGTGGAATCTGTTAACCAGACATATCTGATTAACCCAGACACTTATTTACTTAACCAGGTTATAGAGAATTGGCTTTTCTTCTGTACATGTAAAATTCTAATATCAGAAATGTTAGTGTTCATCCCTGTTGTTTTGTGGTTGCAGATTCATTATGTCAGAAGTCCTGCTAGAAATAACATTTTTGGTCTTCAAGATGTGGAATTAAAGAACTCATGTCCTTCTGTCCTAGAATGAAACGATACATTGAAAGACTTCTTACTTTCCAAGGGGATATTGGGCAAAAACCATCATACCACCTCCAGTCTTTTCCTCTCTAAGTGTTTGGAATGTGGTGCTTTGTTTTGTAGGATTACAGTGAGTGTTTCTGGCTTTTGCAACATTTTAAACAAGAAGTTCCTTCAGCGGGAGGGTGATTATAGCAATCCCAGGAATTTTAGATCTTGGGAGATCTGCTTTTCCTCCTACCATTTCTTTGTGCCTTTCCCTACCCCATTTTCACTCCTACCTGACATGCTGGTAATGTTCAAGGCATTTAGTTCCTTTCCCATGGAGGTGCTGCTCAGATGGGTGAGTTTGCAGGACAGAGAGTGGGCCACAGTTCAGTGGAATCACTTCTGGGTCTATTGTATCCCGCGGGGCCTTAGTGGCATGGGCCAGGACTAATGCTGCCAGCAAGAGGCCCTGCCTCCCCTCTTTGTTCCTGCTTCTCTCCCAGCTCTCCTCCCTCCTCTCCTTTCTTCTCTCCTCACAACGTGATAAGCAGACTCATATTTTTCTCTCCTTGGTTATTCCTACTTTGCCTTTTAGGGGAGCCAGGGTAAGGTTATTGCCTCAGCCCAGGGACAGCTCAGTGCGGGGCTGCAAGGGACAGTGACCTCTCCCTTACTGTTTCAGTGCTACTAGAATGCATATTGGGTTGATCCGTCCTTAACTTTAATGGTAAAAACGAAGAATGAGGTTTGAGTGTTGAAGAAGGCCTCCTAGCTTGCTTTGGTTGAAGCCGTCAGGTATAACCAACTTGGGAGCAGGGAGTACTCCATGTCCTATGCCTTTTGTATTAGAGTTTTAAAAAATTCTACTAGCAATAAAGTGTCCCTTTCCTTCTCACTTGTGATTTTCCTTGGCATACACTTATCTCGAGAACCTTGTGGGAAGGAGCAGTTGTGGTCTAGGACATTGATCTTGTTCCTAAGTCCCTTAGGCACCTAACATTTAATTGTCCCCGATGTCTAATGCAAACCCTTGTCAATTATTTTCTTGATATCTAACCTTCTGTATTCATTTCTCCCCGAGGTTAAAAATATTAATAAAGTATCTATAATCAGGTAGTGTCTTTATTAGGAAGTTCACAGGAGCCCCATTAGAGACAGCTGAAGCATTATCTATAGAAAACTGAGAATTGATGGTAACCAAATACATAATATCTCATTGATAATAACCTTCTTGGTAGAATAAGTAAATGGCTTCACCATGACTGTTCACTATAGTGAGACATTAACTGTATGTGTCAGACTCAGAGAAAAAGTAGAGAATTCATGGAAATTACTTGGAACTATTTGGGAAAAACATGTTAAATAGAGTCATCCACTTAAAATTGGTTTCCTTAAGGATTCCAAATGACTAGTTCTGATAAAACACCAAGCACTATAAAGTTTTTATTGTTCTGTGGTCAGACTGCCCTGGTCAGCTATCTTGTAAGCTGCTTTTTATAATCACAGTAGACAGAGCTGAAGAGATAGCAAGGGGATAGATCCATACAAATCCATTTTCTCCTGGTGGCCAATAAACAACTCAGCACTGTCTACCTAATTGGTATTGCTTAGCGTGTGGTGTCATTTTCCTCTATAACTGATACAGCATTGTTTTATTGCTCTCATATTAACTGCCTTATCAATGACTATATAACTTCTGTGTGTGGATTGTTTATTGACTTTAAACGTCTCTATAACTTCTTCACTCTAACCTGCTACTTTTATGTAGTTTATAGGGATCTGGAGGGTGGTGTTCAGTGACTGTCCTGTTTGCACATCTTAAATTTGAGACTATAGTTCCTGGGCACTTAATCAGTTCAGAAAATAGGGAGGGTTTGGGAATGGTTTCCAGTTTTTCATTTTTATTTGGGGCCTTTGGGTAAGTGGAAGGGGTCTCATTTCTTTTCTTATTCTTTTACTCTTAGGAGAATATCAGAAACTTGGAATTATTAGTACAGTTGTCACAGTAACAAAGATGGGATTAGGGCTATAGCAAAATCTAAAAGTTTCATGTGGAATTTTCTACATGGAAATCTACTGAAACACTGTCAACAGAAGCAAGAGATTTTAGACATTTCTAGGCTTAGCCCAGCCTTAAACTGTGTCTTTATTTCCTGCCTTGGTACCATGATTCTTTACTGCTCAATGAGAACAGCTTTAGTTTTCTCTCTGTTCCTGGCATTGGCAAGCTTTTCCCATAAAGGGCCAGGTAGACTTTGTGTTCTATAGTCTCTGTCACTACTGCTCAACTCTGCCAAGTGGGCATAACTGTGTTCCAATAAAACTTTACTTACAAAAAGAGGCAGCCATGTGCCATAGCTGACCAATGCTTAATCTGTCCAGCTCCTCTCCTCATTAACATCTATGGGCCATATAGGTGAAAGTGAAGAATTAGGGACCATTTGTCCTTTGTGGTTTCAGATATTCTGAAAATGATACTTATAGGCCGGTTATTGAAAGATATGACTATTAATATCAGCATTTAGTTTGGGGGACAAGATAAACACTATGACCCAGTGGTTTTTCCTGCTGTGTGTTGTGGCGGATGAGCCTTGGGCTGCCACAAGGAAGAACCAAGAGGAGGTCTAGCAGCCCAGCTAGCATGGCTCAGCGGTTGATCATCAACCTAGGATCCAGGAGATCCTGGTCTGATTCACGATCAGGGTACATACCCAGGTTGCGGGCTCCATCCCCAGCAGGGGGCGTGCAGGAGGCAGCTGATCAATGACTCTCTCATCATTGATGTTTCTCTCTCTCTCCCTCCCTTCCTCTCTCCGAAATCAATTTAAAAAAAAAAAAGAGGAGGTCTAGCAGATGAGGCTAAGCTGTAAATCTGACTTGAGTGGAGTAACTCTAGTTTGATCTGTTATGAATAGTGAGGTTCTTCTAAGAGATGTTTGTAAAAGGAGTTCCGCTACTAAAGAATATTTTTTAATACTGGTTTATAGTTTTTGCAATAATGATACCTTTTTATGATGGATACTTTATAAGAAATTCCAAAGGATTTTTCATGTATTACAGTCATCCCTTGGTAATCGCAGGGGATTGTTTCCAGTACTCCTTGTGGATACCAGAATCCACGGATGCTCAAGTCCCCTGTATAAAACAGTGTAGAACAATGCATATGGTCGGCCCTCCGCATCTGCAGATTCCAGCCACGGACCAAAATATGCACTGTTCTGATCTGTGATTGGGTGAACCCGTGGATGTGAAACCCATAGTATGGAGGGCCTACTGTACTTTCTAATTAAAAGGAAAAAAAAAGGATTTTTAAAAAGGGAATCACAAATCATCTAAATTGAAATCTATCCCCCTCTCTTCCTCTACCCCAACACCCCATTTATAAATCTGAGAAGATAAGATTGCAGGATAGTGGCAGACTTGGGACTCTGGTCTGCGTCAGATGCCCCTGCTACTAGTTAAACCACATTGTCTGGGAACGTCTGTGTCCATCAGACCTGGAGGAGAGTCAGCAGAGCCCTTCATAATTCATGATTGAGAAGATAACTTGATCCATGTCATTAAAGACACACTATTTTCTTCCTCTCAGCTCACGCTCTTTCTTCCTTTGAGCTGCTAGGATTCTCCAAGCTCCTGAAAGCCCCAAGCTGTTAGGGTACAAACTGTGCTTACAGTTCTAACAGATCCAGCACCCACTCCTTGAAGGTTACCCCACGATGTCTCCCATTTCCCAACAACTAAACATTGATTGGATTGTCTGAGAATGTTAGTTAAAATTGTCTCATGTGTAGCGCAGACAGGCTGCCTTAGCCAGGTCCCCTTTGCCCCTCAGCATGAGTTTCACTGGTGACTCTTGGGGATTCAGTGACAGAGTGGGAGGATCCTGAGAAACAGAATTGCATCACCTCCGGCATGATTCCTTTCCTGGCTTGGGGGAATTCTTCATCTTTGCTGTCTATACTGTCCTGAATGTGAGTCAGGACAGTGATGTGGGGGGGGGGTGTGCATGCATGTATGCACATTGGATGTCTGCATGGTACCAGGACTGTGTTCTCAGGATGCCTCTGTGGGTCCTATCAGCCAAAATAAGAAGAAAGTAAAAATGGGTCCAACAGACAGGGTTATGGGACACAGGGAAGATAAATGGTTGATGGTCTTGGTAAGAATTAGCCAGATGAACACAAGAAACAATTTAATGCACAGAGCGCAATATTCTAATAAAGCCTCATGCTGTGCTTGAGTCAAAGTGGCCAGGGCCAGCTGCAGCAGAGCCTGAGACAGATGGGAGTGGTTCATTCATCTCTGCCTCCTCCACTCCATGTTCTCAGCCACCCAGTAGCCATGGCCAGAGAGCCCGGGTTCTGCACAGCAGTTTATCCTGGAGGCTTGCCTGGAATACATTCTGAAGGATTAGTGTACATGGCATAGACTGGCCCTTGCTCCCGGTACACTCTGGTGAATATTCATGCAGGCACCTGGGAGGGTTATTTCTAAAAAGGCAGCTCGCACAGATGCATTCTAAAGAGAGTGTTTTTCTCTTGCCTACCCACCCTCAGCCAAACAGATGCGGGAGGGAGGGAAGGCTCTCTGCCATTCTGGTGCGTGTAGGGGAGACAGAGCTACATCCTTCATCTCCTGCAGTGGCCAGAGGGCCACAGCCGCCCCCCCCCCCCCCCCCCGCGCTTGGAGCCTGGGCCTGGGCCTCCCACTCTGGGGAACAGTACCGGCAGTTCCAGAAAAAAAATGACAGCTCCCATTTAGCCTTTGGTCCTGTAACCCACACCAGTTTTATTTAATTACAACTGTTTAGCAGTTAGAAAAGTTAGAGTTATTAATGTTCAGCTGAAAACGTTTGAATTAAAACTTAGGATCCCAGCTTTGAAGACCTGGATCAAGAAAACTGTACTGAGTGGCCAGTGATCAAAAGAATTCCATTGAAAAACATAATTAGCCATTTTTCCCTCTAGCTGTTACCAAAAATTACATAAAATTGTGCTTTCTTGCTTGCTTCTTACCATTCTCCAAAAGATGTATCACACAGTTACATATTAAATTGATTAATTATCTTTTGTTTATAAGTACTTGTCATAGTTAGGATTCTCACTTTCATATATTAATAAGAAGATCTTACCATTATTATTCTGAGTAATCTTGTCTTTATTTTAATAGTAAATTATGTATCACATGGAGGATTATGATTTGTCAGACACCTCCGACTTCAAATAGAATAATCTACTTTGTGTTTAAATTTTGTAGCACTTGCAATTATTTATAGATTTATTTTTCTGTTTTAGAGGGTAGTTGTTTTTATGTGAAGGCCTTCACAGGAGAATTCTGTGAAGGAAGTTCATGAGAGAAGAGACGTGCAGGGAGGAATTTAGATGAGGAAAGTATGAGGGGAGCATGCGCAGGCAAGCATGTCATTACGCAGGACCTGAGAGTCAGTGCGAGACTTGGGAATGTGACAGGAGTCAGGCAGTAACTTCGCGGAGAGAGCGGTAGAGGAGAATGCGCAGTGGCAAGCCCAGGAGGTGCAGTGGAAGGAGGGTGAGGGCCTGAATTGGATGGGCAAGTGTTTTAAAATCATTTTCTACAAGAGCTCAGGACTTTGTAGATTGTGTCCTATGGAGAAAAGAATGTGATTTAAAGCTGGAGCAAAGGTTGAAACCCAGATCTGATATGGGTGCAAAGGTCAGACTGACAAGACAGAGAGAGGTAGGAAACAGTACTGGCTGTATTAAGAGAGACCAGAGAGAGATTTGGTGAGAACAAAAATAGAGATGACGTGACTCAATAGAAAGAGTTTTGCCTTGTGGTGCATCCCTGCTGGAATATTCCCTCACCTGCAGTATTCAGAATTGAGCCTTCCCACCTTGTTCTGCCCTTCCATTCTCTCCCTTTATCACTAGCTTGAGAGAGTACAAAGATCTGCCTGTAGCTAAATCATGACTTCTCCCACAGACACGTATTCCGGTGAAGACTTGAACCAAGGGCATAGAAAGGAGCTGTGGAGCTTATTAAATTTCTCTTTGGCTCTGCTTCCTGACGCTTTGTAGGCTCTGTGCATGTGGGCACATATTAGCGTGTGTTCAGAGGAGGGGTGCAAGAATAAGCTTAAGAGATAAAATAGCAGTCAGAGTTGATGTAGCACATAAATTATCTCTAAGTGAGACTCTCCAAAGTGGTGTGGAGGTAAAGGACTGGCTGGGGGGGGTTGGATTGAAACATAATTCAGTCTAGAGAGTGTTAAAAGATGCTGTACAGGATGCGCTGCCTGGGTTTTGTCCTGCTCCCCGTGTCTCCTTCAGTTCATCTCAGTGGGGCTTGTGAGGTGCTGGGGACCATGAAGAATTCCAGGACCATAGGCATGCATGGTCCTTGCACCTGTGGGGACTTGGTCCTGAAAGCTGAAGGGAAGGACATAGAATGGCATTATTCAGGGAACCTGGAGCCAGGTGAGACTCTACTCCCCTACCTGTTGCATGAAGGCTCACAGCGGAGGCCATTTTATTCCATAGGAGTCATAAATGTAAGTAAAGATCCAAGGAGTAAAATCCCTAACACTCAGCTGGTAGATTAGTGAGCTCTGAGCTCTTTAACATGCTTGTCCCTTCTCACCAGCCTAATAATTTCATAGATGTGGGGACAGGGAACAGAAAAACACAAATGCATATTGCCTACAGCTCTTAACAGAAGAAACTGATTCTGGCCTTTTAAAATTACAACAGCCTCTAATAGCCTGACCAGCAAATGAAGCTGAAAGTGAGCTGGACTTGATGCCTAGGGAGCTAAGCCCTGTGGTCTGGGCAGGCCCTCTGCATTTCTACCTCTTGCACGTCCTTTTCAAATCCTGCTGGTGAGCCAAATTGGGCCAATCTCACTGATTGTGTATCGCGTCATGATGAGGAAGCTGCTGAGATCAAGGAAGATGGCCTTGCTGCAGAGAGGGAAATTGACGATGCCAAATTTAAACACAGGGAAAGATCTGTAACAGCTGCACACCTGCTTAGTGTGTCACTGCCGGAAAGGTCTGCAACATAATGAGACTTCACCTTTTAAAATATAACAGGACCATTTGAAATGGTTCCCAATATTTTTTATGCCAACATCTTGCTTAAGAAAGGGGCTGCATTGGAAAGAGTCACCTTGAAAAATAGAAGAAAATGACTTTTCTTCTCAAGGGCTGTTTGGCCTAGACAAAATTTCCTCATATATCCACAGTGAAAGCATAAAATGAAAGAATTTTCATCAAATTGGACTATGTAGTATGAAATCTAGATCATAAGCCTAGGCCTAACCCTATTTATTAACAAAGGGTTTGCCACGTGATTGAATAATCTGTGAAAGATTGCTTGGGTAGTGCTTAGTCCCTGTTAGAAAATTAGCAAAGCAACTTAGAAAATAGATTTGCATTGAAAGCAGGAAATGTGCTGATTATAAATTGTGGTATTTTTTCCCAAGTGTGATAATGTATGCGAAACATTTTGAGACTAGTGAGGTGTGTGTGAATGTGAGGTGGGATTATGATTAGTTTTTCACGATTTAGTCCACATGCAGTGTTTATTCAGTGTTGCAGGCAGCCATGCTGCCTGGTAGTATGGTGTTACCTTTTATGTTATCACCTAAAACTTGACATTAAAGCCTTAATCCCTCCAAGGCATGAAATGATTGGTCTCAGCTGTTACAAATTGGTAGTTTTATATTCCAAACTTTTGGAAAGTTCTGTCCTATGTGGCCAGCCATATAGCCTATCCTGCAGGCATATTCTCTATCAACATTTCTCTATCTTCATATAATTTACCTGGATTATACTGTATTGAATGTAAGATTTGGTGGAGTGAAAACCCTGCCTTTCGTTCCCCCTTTGTCGCTTTGTCATGAGCCAGCCTACACAGTGGAGCCCAAGTGTGTACTTTGCCATCTCCTCACTTTCTGTCACCTGGAGCTTCACTGACTACACACAGAAACTATGCCAGACAACCCAGAGCTTACACTTGTCTTTTCCCTCACCAGTTGGAAAAGACTCTTGTTCGCCAGTGCCATTATTTTTTCCTCTCTTAGAGCAATCACCCTCTCTGTCCAAGACACAAGAGAGTAAACAATATCAGACAGGACATACACTCTGTGATGTCCTCGGACTAACATGTTTCCCAAGATCCCATTCCATCTGGCAAGCAGCCTATATTTCTCTCCTCCTGCTCTTGGAAGGAGGCTGTTGTTTCCCCTTTGCCCTGAAAGGTGGTGGCCCACTTAGAGGCAGGGCCTCTTGGTGGCAGCTTCTCGGGAGGTCTCCTGTCTGGAATCTGCACGGCAGCCACCTGGTCCGCTTCGCACACTTGATAATGCGCTGTTACTTGATCCTAGCCTCCTGCTGAGGATCTCGTTTAGACTTGTAGGCCTCCAGCAGCCAGTCTCCACTTGGCCTTGTTCACTACTGGAGAAGAAGCTGCATGATCCCACCCTGCCAGCCAGCGGTGAAGAGCCCACTCATCTTTGGGTAAATCCCAGTTTCTCACCAGTAAAGCTGTTCCTCTGAACCTGTGTCAGTTTCTTCTAGCAGCTGTTCCAGGCTCCCTCCTGCCTCTGAAGAGCAGAGATTAGGATAGAGCCCCAAACATGATTGTCTTTCTGTTCCTCACTCAGAAGAGTCCAGTTCTCACTCTTCTGAATGAGGTGAAACACTGACATTTCCCTATGTGGCCACAAGTTCTTGCCTTTCTCCCTCACCTTCATGTCCATTGCATCTGTTCTTTCGCCTCATGACCTCCAGCCCCCCTCTTTTCTGAAAGTCAGTGAGCTCCCTCTGACTCCATTTAACTCCTCAGCAGCCTAGGCTGGTAAATACTCTCACTGGCCCCTCATTCACCCGACCCTGCACTGCATCCTCCTTGTCACTGCTGACCCTGTCTCTTCTCTCCTGCTCCCTCGGGGCCACTGTTTAAAGGAGTTCAAAACTATGCTGATTGTTCCATCTACAAGGACCCCGCTGCAGCTCAGCTGCCCCCACAGAGCCTGTTCCAAAGCCCGTTTTGCCTTCAGACGCCACACTGCAGTCCTCCCACTCTCAGTTCTACAGCAAACCTCCTTTCATACTTGAATCAAAAGATGGCCATCCAGAATGCGCTTCCCCGCCATCCCGTCCTCCCCCTCGCTGCCTCTCTGGTCCTGTAGCCATCCTCATCGTCCTCATCATCTGAGCATTTAGTCTTTGTTGGGTACCTTTTCTGTCTCATGCACTCTGCTAGGAGCTTATCTTAGGCTCTTTTGGCTCCAAGCTGCAGAAACCAGGTAAACATGGCCTAAACCATAATGATGACTTTATTATGATGATTGGGAGATTTCTCTTGGGACACTAAGGCAGAAACTCTGGTAATCCTCATAGGGACTAAAATCAGATGTTGGAATCCTGCCAGGAGCCCAGACAGCCCTCCCTTGGCGATATTATCTTTCTTTGCTTCTCACTGCAGATGACTTTCTTTGCTTTATTTTGTACCTCTGATGAAAGAGGATTACCCCAGAATGCCTGCATTTTTGTCATATCATTTTAAGTGAACAGGGCCAATTAAGCTAGAATCTCACATAATTCTAAATTTTTTAGAGGAAATCTGATTGGCCCAGCATGAGTCATATTTCTTTCTAGAAAGCAGTCAGGTCTACACACCAACCTTATAAACAGTCTCAAAGAAAGGAGTTACTATGTAATGGACAGATATGCCAAAAAACCAAAAACATCCTCTGCTGCATATGCTGCAGAGAATTCTAAAATGCTAGAAATGAAAGAGCCTTAGAAACCATCAAATCTAGCCCTTTCGTTTCACAAGGGATAATACTGAAGTTAAGTGACTTGCCTAATATCACTTAATCAATACTCAGTAAGTATTTGTTGAATTACTGAATGAAGATAGGTATTTCTAAAGAACTTAATTTCTGAAGATCTTTAACAAAGAATAGCTTGCACAAATTTTTGAGGTCAGATTTGATTTTGATGGAGAGATTAGAAATGGGCTTGATGATAAATTATTCTCATATTACTAATATCCTCGCAGTTGATCTTCCCTTTGTTGTGTGTTTTCACCCAAATGAGAAAACTCTGCAGCAGCAGTAGCCGGGGGTCCCAGGCCTTCCGGTGGAGTCTCCCCCAAGCAGTGGACAGTTAGAAACAGAAAAACAGACACTTGCTCCTATTCTAAATAAACACCATTCTGTGGAGAAGCTGTGGATCTCAACTGTTAAGCCTCAGCCATTGTTCACAGTCTGGCACAGAATTAATCCCTTAAGAAAGGGATGAAAAAAAACCAAAAACGCCATTCAGCACAACATAGTTTGTCATCGCATGCATAATGCAGACTTCCAATTAGAATGCTACAATTTGGAAACTTTCTTCACAGACTGATGAGAGAGCAATTATTTTAAAGAAGGGAAAACTCAGTCCACTGGGTTTGCCTCAAGTCACTTCTGACTCAAGCCGCAAAGACAAGTTTTGAAAACATATTCACTATTGAATTTTGTATCAAAACACCAGCGAGGAGAGCAATTAGCTGCTGTAAACTGAACCCCAGTAATCAATGAGTGGTATGCAGCCAGCCAGAGCATTTATGGAAGATGTAGGCAAAATCACATCTGTTAATCAATATTAAAAAGCCCAGCATTTTACTGTTTTTAAAGGAAACTCCACAATGAGAATAGAGAAGATGGAGGAGACGTTTCACATCACCGGGCATTTCATGCAGTGCTCATTAGGCAGAGGGTTTGTGGCAACAGCTAACACAGATCCAATCTGCACTGATAGATCTTGGCCAGCAGCTCCCTTTATTCAGTCCTGTTTGAAAAGGGCTTCTGATGTACGGTGGAGAGAAGAGATGTGGGGCATATGCTTAAGGAGCTGCTCTCAGTTAAAGTCAGAGGGAGTGTGTCTGTCCCAGAGGAGCTCGCTGGGCAAACATTCTCAGCATATTAGTAGCTGTGTGTTGCAGGTAGAAAGACATCAGGCCAGCTTTGCTGGCCAGGAAAGAAGTGAAGGGAGTTGGTGGGCTTTGCTGTTGTGCCTTATTAGAACAAAATTCCTCTGCATGAAAAACATAAATTGAGCCCGTTTTCCCTTTACTCTCCTTAAGCTGTGCTTGCTTTTTTCCAGTTGAATCAACAAAGGGATTTTCATTCTTGGCTAAGCCTAAATTCCAGGTAAATACATATCCTGGCCCATGTATTAGAATCTCTCTTAAAAACTCCAAAGTGTAGGTGAATCTGAGCCCTAGGGTTCACTATCTCAGATCCATCAGTGTCTCTTTTCCACTCAGGAGTCACCATGACCCCACATTTCCAGCCCCCAGGGGGGCTCTTAATAGAGGAATAGAGAGGAGATGTCTCAACTAGTATGTGCATTTGGCTGCTGTTCAAAAAAAAGACTTTAGGCCAGGAGAAATTACTGAGGTAAAGATCGATAGACTAGGCTAATAAAAATTAATATCTTCAGCATGCAGACTATGATAGGCAGTGGATTAATATCCTTAAAATATAGAGGGCATCTTGTAAGTCATTAACAAAAGAATAAATAAAAGGAGAAAATGGGTAAAATGTTCAGGTTCAGTGATAAGTAAAAAGCTGCAAATTAAAGTACGTAATGAGATATATTTTTCTATAAAAGTGGCAGTATTTTTAAAGATAATGCACAATACTGGTGGAGATGCACAGAAATAGGATTGTGATACACTGCGGGTGGTGTGAGTAGGAACTGGTGCAGACTTTTGGTTGGGGGAAAGGGAGAGGTGTGCAGCTATTTTCCAATGCATATCAAGGCCTCACATGCCCTGCTCCAGGAGTTGCACTTACAAAAACTTTCAAAGGCAATAATCATAGATTTACCTTGTAAGAATGGTAATCACAGAGCTTTCATAACAGTGCAATATTACCAACTGCCCAAGTTCTCAATAATAAGAGACTGATTAAATAAATTATGGGACATCCATACAGTGAAATTCTATGAAGCCAGTACATATGAGGAGGAATACTTGATGACAGAAAAAAAGGTATTTATAATAGATCATAAAGCAAAACACCAAGTTACAAATAATTTGAGCCCGGCCGGGCGTGGCTCAGCTGTTGAGCGTCGACCTATGATCCAGGCGATCGGGGTTCGATTCCCGGTCAGGGCACATGCCCGGGTTGCGGGCTGCAGCTGATCAATGACTCTCATCATTGATGTTTCTATCTCTCTCTCCCTCTCCTTTTCTCTCTCTGAAATCAATAAAGATATATATAAAAAAAAAAACCCACAAAAAAAACAAATAATTTGAACTGTGTATATGTTTAGAAAATTACTGGAATTATAAGAGATCCTCATTTTAACATAACAATTTACTTTGAAACAAATTGCAGGGCTTTATAGAATAAGTTACTGTAGGACACAATATGCACAACTTTAAAAATTCTTTTACTGTGCTGTCACTCCAAGAACCCGTACTAAAGCATTTATGATGCTCATAATTGGTTGTCCTTTTTATCTTCTCCATAGCCCATATCCTCGAGATAGTCTTTTCCCACATGAGGTATTTCGAGATCTGGCTAGATTCTATTCCAAAAGGGACATTATTTTCATTTGGATACACTGGTAGGAACTAGAAGAGCCTAGAAACCATCAAATTATTATTATCTCATTATAATCCAGAAGGAAAGAGATTATGATAAACCCAACTCTCCATGAATAATCCAAATAATCCTTTGGAGAAATAGCCTCAACATTGTTTCCCAAAAAAGCCTGCTACAGGAGCTATTAAGTGAAGAGAGTCTTTAATTAATTTGATTTTTGTTGCTGGTTTTAATCTATTCTAGCAGAGTTATGAATGATTTCACCCCAGAACATGTATGAAACATACATTATAAGCAGAGCACATGACTGGAGTAGAATTTTTTTTAAAAAAAGAAAAAGATCAACAATCTTTCTAAAAGACTTATAGTCATCTTGAGAGCCATACAAACACAGAAGCAAAAATTATACTTTTAAAAGTTACTCAACATAAATATAATGTAGGCTAACTGCATAAAAGTGCTGAGAGACTGGAATAATACTTGAGGAAATGTCTAATGAGGGAAATTACTCCCTTTCTTGTCAGGCAAGCTGGTATAACCTAAGAGAAGAACTGTTGAACACTTTTTTTTAAAAACAGTAGGGTGGAATCCTGTCTCATTCATTCAGAGTACTCTGAGAGATTAAATACTCAGATAAATTAAAGGGAATCAGTAGGTGTAATCTATTTATGCTTTCCAAAACCTTTTAATAGTTTTCTCTACTTAAAAGATGAATTCTGCCATGGCTGGTATGGCTCAGTTGGTTGAGCGTCATCCTATGCACCGAAGGGTCTCTGGTTCAATTCCAGTCAAGACACATGCCCAGGTTGCTGGATCAATCCCCAGTTGGGGTGCATATGGAAGGCAACTGATTGATGTTTCTCTCTCGCACTACCTGTCTCTTCCTCTGTTTCTAAAAATCAGTAAAAACCTATTTTTTAAAAAAGATGGATTCCAAAATATTAGGTATTGTGGCTTTAGTCACTGAGAGCAATATGTGTGTGTGTGTGTGTGTGTGTGTGTGTGTGTGTGTGTGTGTGTGTGTGTATGTGTGTATATATTCGTTGAGAGTAGGCTCTGTATGAGACACTATGTGTGTATATACACACACACACACACACATAGAGGGGAAAGGGAAAGGGAAACACAGTGGCATTTCTAATCCTCAATAATAGCTTTATAGGTGACACTAAACAGAACCTTATAGAAAGGATTTTCATTTCAAGATTAAGGGGAAATAATATGAACTATTTTTGTAGAGTGATAGGTTATCAGTTGTAAACTATGATCCAATATGTACACTGGGGGTAAAGAAAACATTTGGCAGAGGGATTACAGAAACAGGCTTTCGTCAGGGCACCAGGTTGGAACCTGATATTCACCATCATTAATTATTTGAGTTTAGACAAGTTACTTAACAGCTTTAAGCCTCTCTTTCAACATCTGTAATTTGATGAGACTAGTAATGCTTACTAAGAGGACTTTTTGAAGGATTTAATAAGATGCATTATATAGAGCACTTAACATGGGAACAGGGCCACAATAAGCATTAATGAATTTTTGGCTGTTATGATAATAATAACCATACTTATTTCTGTTGTTACAAATAATACATTGACTCAGCACACATTCGTTGAGAGTAGGCTCTGTATGAGACACTATGCCAGATACTGGGCATAGAAAAACCCAGAAGGGGGGATCTAAGATGGCGGCAGAGTAGGTGGAAGTTACACTCACCTCCTGCGAGGACCAAACTGGAATTACAACTAAATTATAGAACAATAACCTGAATAACCAACTGAAAACTAGCTGAACAGAAGTCTTATAACCAGGGATTTACAGAAGCTGCATTGAAACTGGTAGGAAGGGCGGAGATACAGAAAGGGCTCGCCCCACTCCTGTGGGTGGCAGCTGAGAATCCAGAGGGATATCTCAGCTGCAAAGGTTCCCTCTGAGGAACATGAGATCTCAACCTCATCCTGGGCTCCTCAGCCCAGAGCACCAGAGCCAGGGAAAGACAGGAATCTGCTCTTAAAAGGCCAGCACACAAAACCTGGTTCAGAGCCACTCACCCTGGGCTCCAGCGGAGGGAGGGCAGAGCAGACAAGAGTCATGTGGAGAGACTGGGGTTGTGGCTCCTGAAAGAGAGCTGAAGGGACAACTGCCAGGGTCCCTGTGCTGAGTACCTCTCCCACACAGCAGACACCATCTTTCTTGGGTAGAGCACTCTCCTCCATAAGGCATAAGCCTGGGGGAATGCAATAGCACCACCCTCCAGACTCCCTGTTGCCCTATGCTGTGGAGCTCACGCCCTGCGAGGGAGCCTGCTGCCTGAGCCAGGGTGTAGAGGTCCAGGCTGACTCAGGCCGTATCAGTGACTGAGTTGTGTGGTTCTGAAGCAGGGGCCATTCCTCCCACTTCCCAGGAGCCTGACCAGTGCTGCCCCCAAATGGGAGATCCACTAGTCCCAGCCTCTGGGCTCCCAGTGGCCCCACCCTTCCAACTCCTGATAGCCCCACCCTGCCAAGTTCGGGCTTCCTAGGTGGTCTGGGCAGAATCCAGGACAGACTGAGTTGTGTGGCTCTGGGGCAGGAACGATACTCCCTATCTTTCTGGGAGCCTGACAGGCACCTCCCCTCACAGAATATCACTAGCCTCACCCTCCCAACTCTCTGTGGCCCTACCCTGGTGAGCTTGGCCTCTCCTGAAGGTCCTGACAGCATCTGGGATAGACTGAGTTGTGTGGCTCTAGGATGGGGGCCATTTTTCCCTTGCATGCTGGACCAGTGCAGAGCCCTCCCTTCACACCGCCAAATTTTGGTCTTTTTGGGCCTGATAAAATCTGCTGGCCTCACCCTGATGACTCCCTGAGACCTTGCTCTACCACAAAAGCCTGTGGATACCCGTTGAGGGGCAGCTAAACTTGGTATACCCTGGGATGTTTGCCAGTACTGGCACTGAGTTTGAATCTTTATCAGTCTGATGAACACCACTTGCCATTACCTGCAACTCACTGAGAACCTACCTCATGCAACTCAAGTACTGCCAGAGGCTCCTTCAGTGACTGAACCTAACAGGCAGTCAGCAGGCAGAGGCGCATCTCAGGGTACCTTGGGCCTTTTGCTGACCTGCCCCTGGGCTTGATGCTGGTGGAAGCCAGCCTTCGTGTGCAGCTTAGCTCTTCCAGTGCACAACCAGGCCCTCAGAGGCAGCCAAAAACTGTGGATCACTTTGTAGTTCCAAACAGATTGCCCAGGGCCAATCACAGGCAGTTTCTGACACTGACCTGCACCTGTGGTTGGGATCGATCCTCACAGTTCAGCCAGCTGAAGGTAGACCCCACATACAAATGGACCAATAGCAATCAAGACTCATTCACAACAGGAGAGTTCACATAACCCATATGAGGGACATTCCGGGAACACCCAGCTTAGGTGATCAAAGAGACTGCCCCTGTTCCAACAGGACACGTACTACATAAGGCCACTCTACAAAGACAGAGTCATAGCAGATCTACCTAATACATAGAAACAAACACAAAGAGGCAGCCAAAATGGGGGAGACAAAGAAACATGCCCTGAATGAAAAAAGAACAGGAGAAATCTCAAAAAAAGAGCTAAATGAAATGGAGGCAAACAATCTCCCAGATACAGAGTTTAAAAAAATAGTTACATGGATGCTCAAGGAACATAGTGAGAACTTCAACCACATGAAAAAGGACGTAGAAACCATAAAAAGACCAGTCAGAAATGGAGAATACAATATCTAAAATAAAGAATACACTAGGAGGAATAAACAGTTGGTTGGATGGAGCAGAGGATCAAATCAGCAATTTGGAAGGCAAGGTAGCAGAAAACACCCAATCAGAGCTGCAAAAAGAAAAAGAATTTTTAAAAATGAGGATAGTTTAAGGGACTTTTGTGACAACATGAAGCGTAATAACAGCTGCATCATAAGGGTACCAGAAGAAGAGAGAAAGCAAGGGATCAAGAACGAATTTGAAGAAATAATAACGAGAGACTTCCATAACCTAGTGAAAGAAAAAGACACACAAGTTCACGAAGCAAGGTGAGTCTCAAACAAGTTGAGTCCAAAGAGGCCCACACCAAACATGTCATAATAAAATGGTAAAGGTTAAAGACAAAGAAGCAATCTTAAAAGCAGCAAGAGAAAAATAGTTACCTACAAGGGAGCTCCCATAAGACTGTCAGTTGGTTTCTCAACAGAAACATTTCAGGCCGGAAGGGACTGGCATGAAACATTCAAAGTGATGAAAAACAAAGAACTAAAATCAAGACTACAATACATAGCAAGGCTATCATTTAAAATGGAAGGAGGAATAAAGAACTCCCCAGATAAGAAAAAGCTAAAGGAGTTCATTACCACCAAACCAGTATTACAAGACATGTTAAAGGGTCTTCTTTAAGAAGAAGAAAACAGAGGAACATAATTATATACAATAATATGGCAAAAAGTAGCTATCAGTAATCCCTTTAAATGTAAATTGCTTAAGTGATCCAATCAGAAGACACAGGGTAGGCATTCCAAGAGGGCAGCAGATTGAGTGGAAGCTACACTGCCACTCACCCAGGAACAAACTGGAATTACAACTAAAATACAGAAAAACCATTTTGAATAATCAACTGAAGACTAACTGGAGAGTATGCTCATAACCAAGGACATAAAGCAGAGACTACATAGAGACTTGAAGGAAGTATGGAGGCCCGAGGGAGCTGGCCTGGGACCCATAGGCAGCTGCTGAAGTTCTGGAGGTATATCTCAGCTGTAGGGGGTTCCCACTGAGAACTCTGGGGCCTAAACCCCAGCTGGGCTCCCCAGCCCAGAGCACCAGAACTGAGAAAGGTGCCCACATAACACCTAGCTGTGAAAAGCATCAGGGTGTTCTGTCTGCCAGGGAGAGATGGCTAGAAAAGCAGGTACCCTCTTAAAGGGCCAACTCAAAAAATTTCGCACGCAACCACTCACTGTGGGCTCCAGCAGAGGGAGGGCAGAGTGTACTAGAGCTGTGTGAGGAGAATCCAGGGGTGCTGGCACAGGAGATAGAGCTCAGAGGACAGCCATCTGGATTCCTGGGCCAAGTCATTCCCCCATACAGCAGAAGACATCTTTCTCAGGCAGACATTTACCATCCAAGCAGCTTTTGCCTGGGGGGGGAGGGGGAAGCAATTGCCCCACCCTGTTGGAAAACCTTTCACCCCACCCTGTGGAGTTTCCAGAGCCTGAGGCTCATTAAAAGACTGAATAACTATCAACATCGGGGTACTTTGAGTCTTTGCCTGATTTGCTTCTGGACCCAGGGCTAGGAAAAGCAGACGTTGGTGTGCATCTTCATTCTTTTTAAACACACCCAGCCCCACCAGAGGGAACCACAAGCTGTGGGTTGTTGATAGCTCCAAACGGTACTCAAGGCCAGTCACAAGCAGCATCTGACCTTGGCCTGCACCAGAGACCATCCAAAAGACTGGGAGTCCTAGCAGATCTACCTAATACATAGAAACAAATCCAAACAGGCAGCCAAAATGGGGAGACAAAAAAAGCCCCAAATGAAATAACAAGAGAATTCTCTAGAAGAACTAAAAGAAATGGAGATAAGCAATCTATCAGATATAGAGTTCAGAATACTGATCATAAGGATGCTCAACAGCATGAGAAAAGATATGGATGGAAACTATGAAGGAAATGAAGAATGACACAGTAGAAATAAAAAGTACATTGGAAGAATAAACAGCAGATAATGGGGGCTGAGGATCAGATTAGTGAATTAGAAGACAGGCTAGAAAAAAATCAATCAGAGATCCAAAAAGAAAAGACAATTAAAAAACAGGATGACAGTTTAGGGATCTGTGGAACAACATGAAACATAACAATATTCACATCATAGGAGTGCCAGAAGATGTAGAAAATAAGCAAGGGTCAGAGAACCTGTTTGAAGAAATAATGGCAGAAAACATCCCTAACCTGGTGAAGTGAAAAGTCACACGCATTCATGAGACACAGAGTCCCAAGCAAGAAGAACCCAAAGAGGCCCACATCCGGACACATTATAATTAAAATGCCAAAAGTCAAGACAAAGACAGAGTCTTAAAGGGAGCAAGAGAAAAATAATCTGTTACCTATAAAGGAGCTCCCATAGGGCTGTCAGATGACTTCTCATCAGAAACTCTACAGGCCAGAAGGGAATGGCATGAAGTATTCAAGGTAATGAGAAGCAAGGATCTGAAACCAAGACTACTCAATCCAGCAAGGCTATCATTCAAAATAGATGGTGAAATAAAGAGCTTCCCAGACAAAAAAAAAAAGGATAAAGGAGTTTATCACCACCATGCCAGCATTGCAGGAAATGTTAAAAGGATGGCTGTAATAAGTAGAAACGGAGAGAATGAGAAATATAGGCATAAAGACATAAAATGGCAATAGATGAGTACCTATCAATAATAGCCTTAAATATAAATGGATTAAATGTTCCAATCAAAAGACATGGGGTAGCTAAATGGATTAGAAAACTTGGTCCAAATATGTGCTGTCTAAAGAGACCCACCTCAGAACAAAAGATATACAAAGGCTGAAAAACAGCTTCTGGAGGACTTTAAGGGAGAGATCAACAGCAATACAGTCATAGTAGGGAACTTTAACACCCCACTGACTTCACTGGATAGGTCTTCCAGGCAAAAAATCAACAAGGAAACAGTTACTCTAAATGACACACTAGATCAGATGGATTTAATTGACATTTACAGAACATTTCACTTCAAAGCTGCAGATTAGGCATTGTCCTCAAGTGCACATGGGACATTATCAATGATATACCACATGTTAGGACACAAAACAAGTCTCCACAAGTTCAAGAAGATTGAAATAATTTCAAGCATCTTCCTTGACATTTACACCATGGAATACTATGCAGCTATAAAAAGGAAAGATTCCTTACTCTTTGAGACAGCATGGTGGGACCTGAAGAAAATTACGCTAAATGAAATAAGCCAGTCAGAGAAAGACAATTATCACATGATCTTACTGATACATGGAATCTAATGAACAAAATAAATCCATGAACAAAATAGATCCAGAGACATAGAAGCATGGAACACACTGAGGAACCTCAGAGGGAAGGCAGGGGTGGATGAGTGGGGAGAGATTAACCTGAGAACTTATATGCACCCATGGACACAGATAATAGTGTGGTGAAGGCCTGGAGGGGGGTGCAGGGTAGAGGGGATCAGTGGGGGGAAAGGGGCATTTGTAATACTTTCAACAATAAAGATAAATAATTTTAAAAAGACATAGGGTAACTGAATGGATAAGAAAACCAGACCCATACATATGCTGTCTATAAGAGATCTACCTAAGAACAAAAGATAAAAACAGACTAAAAGTAAAGGAATGGAAAAAGATATTTCATGCAAGTGGAAATGAAAAAAAAGCTAGGGTAGCAATACTTATATCAGACAAAATTGAATTTAAAACATAATATGAGACAAAGGACACTATATAATGTTAAAGGGATCAAACCAACAAGAGGCTATAACCCTTGTAAACATTTATGCACTCACCATAGGAGCACCTAAATTTATAAAGTAAATCTTTTTTTTTTTTAAATATATCTTTATTGATTTCAGAGAGAGGAAAGGAGAGGGAGAGAGAGATAGAAACACCAATGATGAGAATCATTGGGGATTGAGCCCTCAACCCCGGCATGTGCCCTGACTGGGAATTGAACCTTGATCTCCTGGATCCTTGGTCAATGCTCAACAGCTGAGCCACGCCCGGCCAGGCAAAGTAAATGTTAATGGACATAAGGGGAGAGACTGACAGTAATACATAGTAGAAGAATTTAACACACCATTAACATCAACTGATAGGTCTTCCAGACAGAAAATCAACAAGGAAGCAGCACCCTTAAATGACACACTAGATCAGATAGATTTAATTGGTATCTTCAGAGCATCACACCACAAAGCAGCAGAATGAACATTGTTTTCAAATGCACTGGAACATTTTCTAGGATTGACCACACATAGGACACAAAACAAGTCTCAATAAATTTAAGAAGATTGAAATCATATCCAGCAGCATTTCTGACCATAATGGTATGAAATTAGAAATCAATCACAAGGAAAAAAACATCAAAATCACACAAAGACATGGAAGCTAAATAACATGTCACTAAATAATGAATGGGTAACAGTGAGATAAAGGAAGAAATCAAAAGATACCTTGAAACAAATGCAAATGGAAGCAAAACAACCCTAGACCTATGGGCCATAGCAAAAGCAGTCCTAATAGGGAAATTCGTAGCATTACAGGCCTACCTTAAGAAAGAAAGAAAAATCTCAAATAATCTAACTTTTCACTTAAAGGAACTAGATAAAGAATAACAAGCAAAGCCCAAAGTGACTAGAAAAAAGCAAATAATAAAGGTCAGAACAGAAATAAAATAGAACCCAAAAAAACTGTACAAAGGATTAATGATACCAAGAGCTGGTTCTTTGAAAAGATAAACAAAACTGACAAACCTTTAACCAGACTCATCAAGAAAAAAAGAAAGAGGATCCAAATAAATAAAACCAGAAAGAGGAAAAGTAACAACTGGCACCACAGAAATACAAAGAATTGTAAGAAAACATTATGAATAACTATATGCCAACAAATTGGACATGGATGAACTGGACAATTTCCTAGAAACATACAATCTTCCAAAACTGAATCAAGAAGAATCAGAAAATCTGAATAGACAGATTATAACTAGTGAAATTGAAGCAGTAATTTAAAAAAAAAGTCCCAACAAACAAAAGTCCTGAACTGGATGGATTTTACCAAACATTCAAAGAACTAACACCTATCCTTGTCAAACTATTCTATAAAATTCAAGAGGAGGGAAGACTCCTAAGCTCATTTTACAAAGCCAGCATTATCCTAATTCTGAAACCAAATACAGACACTACAAAGACATAAAATTATAGGCCAATACCCTTGATGAGCATAGATGCTAAAATACCCAACAAAATATTAGCAAACTGGATCCAACAAAAAGGTCATACACCATGATCAAGTGGGATTTATTCTGAGGATGCAAGGTTGGTACAAAAACTGCAAATCAGAAAACATGATACACCACATAAAATAAAAGATAAAAATCATATGATCATATTAATAGATGCAGACAAAACATTCGATAAAGTCTAGCACCTATTTATGATAAAAACTCTCAGCAAAGTGGGAATAGAGGGAACATACTTCAACATAATAAAGGCAATCTATGTATGACAAACCCACAGCCAACATCATACTCAATGAGCAAAAACTAAAAGTTTTTTTCTTAAGATTGGGGCAAGACAGGGATGTCCACTTTCACCACTCTTATTCAACATACTACTGGAAGTCCAAGCCACAGCAATCAGAAAAGAAGAAATAAAAGGCATTCAAATTGGAAAGGAAGTAAAACTGTCATTATTTGCAAATGACATCAAACTGTATATAGAGAACCCTAAAAATCCCACCAAAAAAAGTACTAGAATTGATAAATGAATTCAGTAAAGTAGCAGGATACACAGTACATATACAGAAATCAGTTGCATTTTTGTACACCAGTATTGAACTAGCAGAAGGCGAAACTAAGAAGACAATCCCATTGCATAAAAAAAAATACCTAGGAACAAAATTAACCAAGGATAGAAGACCTGTACTTGGAAAATTGTAAGACACTGAAGAAAGAAAATAAGGAAGATACAAATAAGTGGAAATGTATACCATGTTCATGGATAGGAAGAATTAACATCATTAAATGTCCATACTACCCAAAGCACTCTCTGTAGATTCAATGCAGTCCCTATTCAAGATACTAATGGCATCTTTCACAGAATTTGAAATAGTCCAAAAATTTGTATGGAACTGCTAAAGACCTCGAATATCCACAGTGATCTTAAGAAAGAAGAACAAAGTTGGAGGAATCATGCTAACTGATAACAAACTATACTACAAGGCCCTCATAATCAAAACAGCATGATCCTGGCATAGAAACAGACATGGATCAGTGGAACAGAATAGAGAGCCCAGAAATAAACATACTTTTATGGTCAACTAATATTTGATGAAAGGGGCAAGGACATGCAATGAGGTAAAGATACCCTTTTCAATAAATGGTGTTGGGAAAACTGGACAGATATATGCAAAAGAAAGAAAGAAACTAGACCACCTTCTTATACCATACACAAGAATAAACTCAAAATGGATTAAAGACTTAAATGTTAGGCTTAAAACCATAAAAATACTAGAAGAAACATAGGCAATAAAATCTTGGACATTTCTCATAGCAATATTTTTTCTGATACATCTCCTCGGGCAAAGGAAACAAAGAAAAAATAAACAAAGGGGACTACATCAAACTAAAAAGGTTTTGCACAGCAAAGGAAACCATCTACAAAATGAAAATTGAATGAGAGAACATATTCACCAATGGTACATCTGATAACGCATTAATATCCAAAATTTATAAAGAACTTATAAAATTCAACACCAAAAAACAAACAATCCAATTAAAAGATAGGCAAAGGGCCTGAATAGATACTTCTCCATAGAGGATATACAGATGGTCAATAGACTTATGAAAAGATGCTCAACATCACTAATCATCAGAGAGATGCAAATTAAAACCACAATTAGCTATCACTTCACACCTGTCATAATGGCTGCAATCAATAAATCTACAAACAACAAGTGTTGGTGAGGATGTGGAGGAAAGGGAACCCTCATGCACTATTGGTGGGAATGCAGATTGGTCCAGCTACTGTGGAAAACTGTATGGAGTTCCTCCAAAAATTAAAAATGGAACTGCCTTATGACCTAGCAGTTCCACTTCTGGGAATGTATCTGAAGAAACTAGAAACACTAATTTGAAAGAATATATACACCCCTATGTTCATTGCAGCGATGTTTACAATAGCCAAGATTTGGAAGCAGCCCAAGTGCCCATAAGTAGATGAGTGGATAAAAAAGCAGTGGTTCATTTACACAATAGAATACTACTCAGTAACAAAGAAGGAAATCTTACCTTTTGTGACAGCATAAATGGTCCTGGAGGGTATTATGCTAATTGAAATAAGCCAGTCAGAGAAAGACAAGTACCATATGGTTTCACTGATATGTGGAATCTAATAAACAAAATAAACTAGCAAACAAAGTAGAGACAGGTGCATAGATAGAGAACATGCTGACAGCTGTCAGAGGGGAGGGGTGTTGGGGGCTGAGTGAAAAGGTGAAGTGATTAAAAAAACACACAACCTCACACACTAGGGCAACTGTATGGTGATTACCAGAGGGAAAGGTGATCTGGGGGCAGGTAGGAGAGGGTAAAGTGGGGATAAATGGTGATGGAAGGATACTTGACTTTGGGCGGTGAAGGCATAATACAATATACAGATGACATATTATAGAATTGTACACCTGAAACCTACATAATTTTATTAGCCAATGTCACCCCAATAAAATCAATAAAAAATAGGAAGGAAAATAAAATTTAAAAAAAAAAAAGGAAGGAAGGAAAGGAGGGAGGGAGGGAAGGAGAGTGGGAGGGAGGAAGAAAGACAGGAAGGCAGGAAGGCAGGAAAGAAGACCTATAAGACATAGGTCCTGCCTTCAGGGAGCTCACTCTATCTTTCCAGTTGGTGGAGGAAGGCAATGTGTGTGACCAGCTGTAAAACACTAAGAGGTCTTGTGTGGGAAGGAGTAATGAGGCTGAGATAACAGAAAGCAGCAATCTTTCTCCACTCTGGCCCTGTCAAACAGACTGCAGGACTGTAGTCTGGTCTCATACTACAATACTTAGGTTCTTTTTTATTCTATTTTTTAGATAGAGGAGTAACACACATATAGTGTACAGATCTTTTATGTGTAGCTCAGTGAATCTAACTACCACTCAGATCAAAATTAGCACATTTTCAGCATCCTAGAAGTTTCCCTTATACTCTTTCTCAGTCATTGCCACCCTCATTGGTATTCACTATTCTCATTCCTGTCACCATATATAAATTTGGTCTCTTTTGAGCTTTATGTAAATGGAATCATATAGCTTAGGCTCTTATCTGGGAAAAAAAAAAAAGGGGGTTAGAAGAACAGGACCAAGTAATCAATTTCTAAATAATACCAAAGTTTTACTAATGAATATATGTTTGCCTGTGTTTCCAAATCAGACATTCTTACCAAAGGTATGCAAAGAATAAGTTTGGTAATAATGAGAAGGAACCTAAAATGTGATCATTAAGGTCATCAGGACATTCCCAATTAATTGGAAAGCACAGATTCCCCACCAACAGTGGTCTCAGGAGGTTACCTTTAGTCAGTGCAGCCAACTGGAGGTGGGAGTTGTAACAGTCTGGGAGGAGGGCTTGGTGACATCTCCCTGGTAAACCAGTCAGAGAAGTTCTGCCACTTGGGGACAGAGGCTGCCTGGGATTCAGTGACTTGTGAAATGAAGTCCTAAAGAGACAACTTCTTGCTGAAGATTCACTCCACCTTCTCTTAGCAAACTTTTGTTGGGGATTCACTCTTTTCCCAGTCCTGGAAGTGTAGTGGGGCAGAGGAGGCAGCTGGGAGGGAGAGTAGACATGGATTCCCTCAGGCCTGCAGCCCAAAGAAACAGCCAGGTAGGACATTTCACAGCATCCTTGTTTTCCTTTGTTCAGGTTATTACTTTGGGACTGTGACGATCGGAGCTACAGCTACTACATTGAGGTTTCCACCAACCAGCAACAGTGGACCATGGTGGCCGACAGAACTAAAGTCTCCTGCAAGTAAGTGACATCCTTTGAGGAATTTGTTCCAAATTTAAATACAGTCTTTCCAATAAATTCAGAAGGTTCCAATGAAGATTCACAGAATCACCAGATTATATCTTATTTGGAACTTGAAAACAGCCTCATGATCCTTTACTTCAGTTTTGAATATTAAATACTTAGATGAGAATTTACTTTATATGACCAAACAAACTCTCCTTATTTTGTGATTTGAACTTGATTTTTGAAAATGGCATGTACCTAAGCAGGGGGGAAAAAGATATTTTCCATATGCAATTCTGTCTTGGGTCTTCCCTCCACATCCCACACTACCCCTAGAGAATTTTGCTGATGCAATACACACCTCAGTAGTTATTCTGGGACTCTGTCCTGTTGCCCACCCTCACACCATTCTCAGGGTTAGCTTTAAATATTTATTCCATCTCTGTGTTAGCTACACTGTTACCCAAACTAAGGAAAGTTTGTACCTTAGGTTCTTTGCAGGCAAATAGGGACATTTGATGCATAGGGCTTGGGGGCTGTTTGAGCTTACCTGCAGTGGGGGAAGCCAAGAGGAAAGACTCTGCTAGTTCTGACCAGCCTAGACTTGTGCCTGGAGTGAACATGTACATGTGTATATACCCATGTATCTACTGCTCGGATCAAAATGAGCATCTAGAAGGTTCCCTCATACCCTTTCCCAGTCATTACCTAAAACGAGCTCAGTACTTTTCTGTGTAGAGCCAGATTTTCTGAGAAGCAAGATAAAGCAAATAGCTGAGATTTTTTTAAAATGGAGATAATGATTCACATACTGTAAAAATTCACCCTTTTAAATCATACAATTCAGTGGTTTTTAGTATATTTACCATGCAACCATCACTACTATCTAATGTTCTAGATCATTTTCATCACCTCCAAAAGAAACCTACCCATTAGCAGCTCCCCGTTTCCCTCCAGCCCCCTGAGCCCCAGCACCCAATCATCTACTTTCTGTTTCTGCGGATTTGCATATTCTGGATAGTTCATATAAATGGAATCATATAGTAAGTGATCTTTTTCCCCAGCTTCTTTCACTTAGTATAATGTTTACAAGGTTCATTCATGTTATAGCATGTGTCAGTACTTCTTTCCTTTTAATGGCTGAATAACATTTCATTATACGGGGAGATATATATTTATATATATATATATCTCACATTTTGTTTACCCATTCATCATGTGATGAACTTTTGAATTCTTTTGCGCGTTTTGCTTTTAGGCTATTATATATAGTGCTGCTTTGAACATTCCGGTACAAGTTTTTGTGTGAACATGTTTTCAGTTCTCTTGGGTATATACCTAGAACTGGAGAATTGCTGGGTTATATGGTAATTGTGTTTAAGTTTTTGAGGAACTGCCAAACTTTTCCACAGCAGCTGCACCATTTTGCATTCCCACCAGCAATGTATGAGATTTCCAATTTCTCCACATTCTTGTCAGTATTTGTTATTGTCTATCTTTTTGTTCATAGCCATCCTAGTGGGAGTAAAGTGGCATCTCAGTATGGTTTTGACTTGTATTTTCTTTTCTTTTTTTTTAAAAAAAATATATTTTTATTGATTTTAGAGAGAGGGAGAGAGGGATAGAAACATCAATAATGAGAGAGAGTCATTGATTGGCTGCCTCCCGCACGCCCCCTACTGGGGATCGAGCCCACAGCCTAGGCATGTGCCCTGACTGGAAATCCAACCTTGACCTCCTGGTTCATAGGTCAGTGTTCAACCACTGAGTCACGCCAGTCAGGCCTTGATTTGTATTTTCTTGATGGCCACTAATGTTGAACATCTTTTCATGTACTTATTTGGCCAAGATTTGGTAATAGCATTAATGATGGTTAATTGATGCAGTGTCTGGCACCCTCACCATTATTATAGTATTACCATATAGCATGTATATATTGGTTAGGGTAACTGTTGCTACTGTAACAGATAGTGGCTTCAACATTTCAGTGGCTTAACACAATAGTTTATTTCTCAGTCATGTAACAGTCGATGTGGGTGTTCCTGGTTCTTAAGTCGCTCTTTTCCACAGGTGATGGAGGAACCCAGGTATCTTCCTTCTTGTGGTTCTGTCATCACCTAGGGCCTCATCAGCATCACCTGCATCTAGCTGGAAGATGGGGAAAGAACAGAGAGAAGGTTCTGAACAGCCTGGGCCTGGGCATAGTGAACATCCACTTGCATTGCCCCAGAGAGAACTAGTCAGTTGCCCACAGTCACGCTAGTAGGGCTGGGAAATATGGTCACTTCCTGGCTGGGTAGTAACTTCTCAGGGGAGCACAAATCTTGAAGCTATCTCTGCCATAGCATAAGAAAACTAACAATAATTTCATAACTAGTATTCCAGTACTTGCATGTTTTATCTCATTTTATCCTGAATACAAAGCACCTTGTGGGATATTGTCCTCATTTTATAAGGAGAAAATGAAAGGCTCTTTCTACTCTGCTGCCTCACCTCCTAGATTAGTAGAGAGGGCTAACCCAAGAGAGATGATGAAAACTGATAAATGGAGTGGGCAACTCGTTTCCAAGCTCCCAGAGCCCTTTTTATACAAGAGGGGAGGCCTTCAAGGCCCACAAACTGCTGCCCATTTGTCTTTCTAGAGTCATTGCTTATTGGGTGTCCAGCTCACAGGCCAGACCCTCTGCTTCCCCAAAACTTGTCATCTTTGACACATCTCACTGGTTGCCATCACCCATCTCTTCTGTCATTTTATGTGTTACAAGTTGGATTCCTCACCTGTTTCTTTTATGTCCCCCTGTTGATGGTGTTATACAGTGTTGGTTTTCTACAAGAATTGGCTCTCTAACTGCTCTTGATTCAAAAATCCATTCACTCCTTAGACCCATTCCCAGCAGTTTGCATTAAGTTATCAACATCCTTTTTTCCTCTTTTTTATTTTTTATTTCCATTAGTTGGTGGATTTAAATAATTTATATGTTTTTAACTTTGTATGTTAGCACTTAGGTGCTACAGCAGTAAGTGTTTTACACATCACTAAATAAGTAATATATTAGAAGAACAAGGGTAGTAGCAAGAAGGCAAGTGCCTGTTAACCCTCTAGGAATCATTCGAACCAAAGGTTGTGTTTTTATGTTATAGGTATAACCACAATCTACCATGTCTTCCATTTTTGTGCTAGGTTTTAAATATAATAGAATATAAGCAGATGATAAAAGAAGAAAGCCTTTCCTTTTTAACTAGTATACTCCAGAGCAGTCCACAAAGAGGACTCTATTAGCTTCAAGAATTGTAGCCTGCTTTTTATTGAAATAACGAATGTGAGTCGTGTTATAAATGAAGTTCTGTAGGATCTTTAAAGATCACAGCCCTGCTTCTTAATAGCATTCTGCCAATCAAGAAATAATCAGAGGGTACTGTCCTCTGAAAAATACCCAGAGAATGAGATTCTCCAGTGTCTCCTATAAGTCCCTCGGCTCCTAGGGGTTGGTGTGTGTGTGTTTTCCTTTATTGGTATCTTAAGTTCTTTGCTTTCAGGGTAAAGGCTCATTTTCTATCATAGACAATCCTGTTTGTGAATTGAGTGCTTTTGGTTTTCCCCCAGTTTTATTGAGATATAATTAATATACAAGTTTGTGTATGTTTAGGATGTATAACAATAATTTGATATATGCATGTATTATAAAGTGATTACCACAATTAGTTTAGTTAACATATCTATAACCTAAATAGCTAGTTATTTTCTTGTGGTAAGAACTTCAAAGATCTACTCTCTTAGCATTTTCAAATACTATTCCTTATTGTTAACTGTAGTCATCATGCTATTCATTACACCCCCAGAACTTACTTCTCTTATAACTGGAAGTTTGTACCTTTTCAGCACCTTCCCCCATTTTCCCTTCCCTCTACCCCACTGCCTCTGGCAACCACCAATCTGTTCTGTTTCTTTCATTTCATTTTTGTTTCTTTGTTTTTTTAGATTCCACACATATAAGTGAGATCATTCAGTATCTGTCTTTTCTCTGTCTGACTTATTTTACTTAGCATAATGCCCTCAAGGTTTATCTTTGTTGTCTCAAATGTATTGGCTGATTTTATAAAATTACTTTTTACTCCCTCTTTTTTTTACATAACCTAATCCTGTACGCTTTAGCCTTATTTCAAAAAACTTCATTTTCCAATTTTTGATTTCTTCTCTCTACTGTCCTCTAAAATGTTGAACCCTAAATCTATGTCAATACAGTAAGATACAGATACCAGTCCTTTTATTATCAATGTAAAATATGCACAGGAAAAATTAATTTACACAATACAAAAATATAAGTGAAAAGTAAAATTTTACTTTCCTATCTTCTGTTCCATTCCTCAGAGTAACTACTTTTGACTATTTTTTGTTTTGTTTTGTTTTTGTAACTTTTCAGCTGTAAATAATATTTTATTTCTGTCTTTTAACTCATCAGCTTACTAATGCCTTGCTATAAAAATGAGGAATTTAGCTTATTTAACCACTCCTTGTTTTTGTTAATTTTTTTTTTTTTACTTTTGCTATTACTTACCTTTTAAAATTAAACAATATACTTAAATCTCTGGTTTTTGATCCATCAGTTGTGGACAGTATTTCTCGACTCTCTACTATGTTAATAAATAAATTACCATTCCTTCATTTCTCTCTACCTCTCCCTGTCCCACCACATTGACATTTTAAAGATTTATGACACTTTCTGTTCTGAAACTTACAGTGAATTTTTACATGTATTAACTATGAATTAATCCTGAAAGGGAAAAATCACTAAGAACTTAATGTAAGATTATGACCTTGTAAACATTGCTCACTACAGATCTGTAGTGAGGGAAATACTCTGTCACTAAACTTGTACCTGCCTTGGAAGAATTGTACTGTTTTCAGATCAAGTAGATTTGATTTTCTTACAAGTGCTCAGAATTATTCCACAAATAATAAATAAATAGCTTCATATTAGCCAGCTCTTTGTTTTTCTGGAGTTCCTAGTTGCCTTTTTTTTTCTTTCTGTTTCAGAAGTTTCTGCTTGGTCATTGTTTAATATTTGAACAGACTGTTTCCTAGGCCTACTCTACAGCTGTGATCCTAAAATTTCTTTTTCTTTTGTATCTGGGTTGGCTTCACTGTTTCTTGGATTTCTTTTTCTTTTGTAGAATGTGAATAAAGTGTTAACAAAACCTTTTTTTTTTGCAGAAGATATTGACCCGGATCCCAGTTGGTTACCTTTCTGGATCTGTTCCCCTGAAAGCTTGATAGATGTGGAATGTCAGCTATGCATTTAGGCACTGTTGTTTATGATAAAAATTACCCGATTGGTAAATTGCTCCTGGTCTGGGAGGACTGTAAATATCTGCTCGAAAGCCATAGCTTCGAATTTCCTGAGTGCGCTGACTTTTTGACTAGGCATGTCCCTCATGAAAATTTTGGGATCTGTGATTATGGAGCCATTAGAGATAATAGTTTGTTTGGAACATGGGGCTTCTAAGCCAGAGTGGCTCCACACCTGCCCAGTGTGAGTCTTGTACACTCTCACCTGAGCTGTCACCTGCATGCCGGCAGGAATAGCTCCTGTACAGTTGTGTAGACCTCTACGAGGTCTCCCCCTGAGGACAAATGCCTGCTGCTACCCTAGTGGCCTGTTGTGTTTCCTGTTCTCTCTCCTGGTTGACTCTGAATGACTTTTTAGGTCTCTTTTAAGAAGACCCCCTCAGGGGCATTAACAGGGAATCTGTAGGTATTTTTTCTTTCAGGAAGGGTATGTGGAAAGTGAATTTTCAGAGTTGTGCATGCTAGAAGCACAGTTTCTTTATAGAATTCAATTCCTTCATAATTTGAAAGCTTGGCTTTATTGCCATCTAGCATCTAACATTGCTGATGAGAAAGTTGATGCACTCTGATTCTTACTCATTGTAATAATTTATTTTTCCTGTAGAATCCTTTAGGATCTCCTCTTCATCCTTGGAGTTCTTAAATTTCACAACGATCTGGCCATGTATAGGTTATTTTTTGTTCACCTTGCCCAGTTGGCTTCAATATGGAAACCTGCCCAGTTCCCTTCAGATTTATGAATGTTTCATCCACCTACCATTTTCTAGAAACCCACCAAAATCTCGATCTGCTAATATTCTTTCCTCCAGTTTGCAACACCTTTATGAATGTATTCCCTTTGTATTTCTTTGATGTCACCTCACTGGGTCCCAGGAAGGGAGGAAGGTGAATGCACCTGCAGTGTCTGCCACCTTGAACTGAACTCCCCAGAGCTCGACTGCGAGGGCTGTTGGTGCTCCCTGACCCTACGTCCTTTCCCTTCCCCTCCTTGCGCCTGGCTGCACTTCCCCCACGTATGCGGCTGTCTTGCCTCCTGACAGTATATGCTCCCTAGCATAGTGGCCTCATTGGTGTTCATTTTAACCATTTCTTCTCTTTGTTGTGTTCCCATTGACTAATAATTCCTTCTGCTAAAGTGTTAATGACCTCAGCCATTATCTGTCTAACACTGACCTTGGAAAACATTTCAACAGATACAAATGATTAGATATAATGAATTGGGTAATACTGAAATTTTTCTTTTTCATTTGAGAATTCTGTGGATTATTAGAATTGCCTAGTATTTCCAGTTTTTAGCTTAATTTTCTCACAAACTGTCTTCCTGCTAGACATACTATCCAGAATAAGTTCTTTTGAATAAGTTCTTGTCTCTGACCTAAATGTTTGTTAAAAATGATGTTGTAAAGGCCCTGGCTGGTGTGGTTCAGTAGGTTGCAGCATCGTGCCATGCACCAAAGGACGGCTGGTTTGATTCCTGGTCAGGACACATACCTAGGTAGCAGGTTCGATCCCTAGTGGGGGCAAGTGTGAGAGGCAACTGACCGACGTTTCTCCTTCACATAGCTCTCTCTCTTTCCACCTCCCTCTCTCTCTAAAATCAATGGAGAAAAATTAGGTGAGGATTTTTTTTAAAAGATGTAAATAGGTTTTAATAACTTAAGAAAATACATATAAGGTTTTCTAAACAGGGTACAAAATTATAGAAGTATTATCACAAGTAGGAAATTAAATTATGGAAGAAGAAAGCCAGAAGGAAATAGGCCAAAATGTTAATAATGACTGCCTCTGTGTATTGGGATTATGGGACTTATTTTTAGTTTTCTACATTTTTGACCAACTTACATATACTTCTTTTAAAATCAGAAAGAAAACTTTATTTGAAAGAGAGTTTTTTCTTGCTGCAGCCATGAATATTTGGTAGATATTTGTCCTTCCCTCCCAGAGTAGCTATGTGGCAGAGTGGCATGGTTTATTCACAGTCAGCAATAAATTAAAGAAATTAAATAAGTGCTCTCCATAGCAATATCCTGGTAGCCTTTCAGAACCTTGAAGCCACTTACCCAGGCACAAGTTGTGCTTCCCTGAAAAGGATACCTGAGCCACATTTTCCTGTGCTTCTCCCCTTGGGCCTCTTAGAGCCAGTTCTCTGAGAGTGCTTCCTCCGCTCACCTGTCCCCAGGACTTCAGAAGTCCATTTCCACATGGCTTTCTCTCTCAAAAGGGCCTGGCCTACTCGAGACCTTGGAGCATCACCTTGGATCAGGCAGTTTCTACAGCATCCTCACTTTAGAAAATTTCTTCTCCTCACCTTCCCTGAGAAGCACTTGAATAGTCTGTGTCACCTGAAGAGGCTGCTGTGAGGTCAGCTCGCCTGCCTTCTGGTCTTCAGCATGATGATATTCATATCTGAGAGGCAGTGTGTCCCCCTCACTGACTATGCTGCCAGTTAGTCCTGGGGAAGGTCGGCGTTCTGTTCTGGGGTCGGTTTCTATAGCTGGTTCTATTTATTCACTAGGAATCTTAGAACGAGGAGTCGTGTTTCTTTTGCTGAGTGCTGCAGTGGTTGAGGGCAGTGAGATAAATTAAAGGTGGATATTTAGAGCCTCAGTAAATTCTTCTAGAGTGTAGCAAGATTGAAAACGGCACATTTAAATATAAACTATTTACCTTACCTGCGATTTCCTGCATCTTTTTTGCCATTGTTAGTGATGAAGTTGAGAAAACTTTTCTTCCACCAGCTTTGTTTCTTACCCTGAAACTTAACAAAATGAAAATCTTGGGTTGGTGCCAGGAGGTCACTGCTAATTGTGTAACTTGGGGGTTGTGTGCAGAGGGCTTGGGGTCACTGATGTGATGCAATAAAAGAAAGCGGGTTTTAAAGCAGGAAATGTCTTCACTATTGAGGCTGCTGATGAGAGGACATTCATATTTAGTGTCAAGTTCCAGTTTCCAGGGTGGGACTGAGCTCATGACTGTCACGTAGGCCCTGAACTGGAATATTGCTGCTGCTTGCAGGCCTCTGCTGTGGGAGCGGACAGCTGCTCTCGGGTCCCCTTCCCCATGAGGTCGGGGCGGGAACTTGCTTGTTCCTCCTTGAAATGTGAGCCAATTAGTGGGCACTGCTCCTGTAATTGTCACTTCTCAAATGCTTGGGGAGATTTTACTTTTCTCTTCTCACACTTAATTCCATTTTTCTACACAGCATCTGACAGTAATGAAAAAAGCCAGTCATGTTCTTTTCTCTGTTTAATTTTTAAAGGGCAAACATTGGTGTTAATTTTGTCAAAAGGTTTAGAACTTGAAAGATAAAGGAACATGTACCTGTAAGAGGAATGGCAAGAAATGAAAATGAAAAGCTAACAGAGTTTATAGAAAGTGTGCGCGCGCGCGCACACACACACACACACACACACACACACACGACACCAGGCAGGCCCCTATGTTAACGGTGAGATGCCAGAGCCTGCCCTGCAGAAGGCATCTGTCTGTTAGACCAGCCCTGGAGACACCTGTTCATCAGACTGTTGTTTATGGGGTAATGAAGTACCAGCAGCACATGAATATTTTGCAGTAGAAAACGTCAGTAGGGAGTCAGTCACTCATACCTGCACATCTAGACAAAGGACTTATCTTCTGTACCACAGGAAGTTTTTATGCAGAAATTTACCCACATATTGGAATCCATGTGGAAAGTAGATTTTGATGCTAAGTATGTGACCTGAGTTGTAAATTTAGAGCTATCAGCAGGTTCTGTCAACCACCAGTGGAGAGGTTCCTCCCACCCAGAGCATTTGACAGATGAAGGAGCTGGGAGGAAATGAAGCTCTGTCAGCTTGCAGGATCAGGAGCAAGAAGCCCAGAGCTCCTTCTCTCTTCCCTGCTTAAGCCAGAAGCCATCTTATTCTGTGAGGATAACAACTTTTTCCATGCCTGTTATAAGTAAAATGAAGCATATCTTAGTAAAACTTTCTCAGTGAGCTGGGTGAGCACACTTAAAATGTGCATGGTCAGAAAGATTTTTTTTATTATGGAAATAGCTTTCGTATTAATATTACATCCCAAATGACAAGAAATCAAGACCACACTAGTCCAACTGCCATCCTCTTTCTCCTCTCTGTTCCATTCTGTTAACTGCCCCCTCATATTCTCTCTGCACCCTCTTTGAGTTTGCTCAGTGTCGCCAGAGTGGCACTTTTCAAGCACAGCTCTGGTATTATACCTGCTTAGAACCCTTCGCTGGCTCTTCATTGCTTTCTGGATAGAGACTCGCTTTCTTCACGTGGCCCCAGGTGCCTGCGCAGCCTGCCCTGTCCTGCCTCTCCGTACTCACCCTGCATCACTGGCCCTGCTCCACCAGCCTGGCTCCCTCTCCTCGCTCCACACACCCTGCTGCATCCCCCCACAGAGCCTTGGCACACACCTGGCTTGTCTGGAGCCCGGCACCCCTGCTCTTTGGTTAACCCCATTATCCTTTTGTTCTCAACTCAAGGGCCCGTTTCTCAGGAAAGCCTGCCCTGCCACCCATCTCAGTCCCATCGCTTTGTCATAACCAAGCCACCTTCCTTCACAGCTCACATCACAGTTTGCAATGGCTGTTCTTTAGTGTGGTTATTGTATGACTGTTGTTCCTCCCCCCGGGACTGTACGCTCTGTGAGAGCAGGATTTGATCTGTTTACCCACTCTTATCCATGACAGCCTAGTGAGGACCCAGCACTTGTACTGTCTGAACGAATGGTAAGTGCTGCCACTCTGTCTCCAGTCACCCATACATGGTTTCATTTGTCCTGCTATTATCTGGAACTGTTGTCATCACAGAGCTCATTCAGAAAGTCTGTCCACCCCAGCCCAGCTGCTGTTACGTGGAGCGAGGCAGTTTGTGCAAGAGAAGAGAAGTTGCTCGTTGCCCCTGTTAATGTAGTCCTCACAGACCAGGAGTGTCCTCCCCAAGTACTCTCTCTTAATCCACTGTTGATCTGTCATCCTGATTTCATTCACAGCCTATTCCACAGCTTCAGTCATTGTCAAAGGGCCTGTTTTCTCTGGTCTCCACATCTGTCCTTGCCCCTCAAGTTAATGACTTGGATCCCCCAGTAACTTTATCACTTGAGATTGGCTACTGGCAGGAAGTCCATTACCTTTATTTTTAACCACTCTTAGAGAGACGTGAGTTTTTCTTTATGGCGAGGCCAAGTGCTTTAAAAACTGTTTGCCAGCTGTGCCCCTTTTGCTTTTGAAATAGATTTGATTTAAATCCTAAGTTTGCCAGGTTAATATGTTTCAATTGCTTCTCTGGATTTTCAGAGTGAAAGGTTTTTTTTTAAAAGAAAAAAAAAAGAAAAGCTGGCCCTAATCTCTGGAGAGGAACTCTAAACCACGTGCCCCGAGGCATTCTGTGTGCCTGTCCAGCAGGGTAGAGTCTGTCCAACAGAACAGACCCTTCTCCAGCTTTCTGGGGCTCTGGGTCCCTCCCATGGTTTCAGGTGGCCCAGCCCCAGCACTGTCCCATGACCTCGCCTTGATTAACCCCTTCCTGAGATGGGCACTGCCAGTAGAGCAATGCAGCCTGCCCTCGATGGGCCTCTAGGAGGAGTCACAGAACCCTAACGTAGACAAGCAAACTGAGCACATAGAATAACAGTCGTCATAGAAACCCATTTTTAAAATGAATGTTCAGCATGCACATCTGCAAAAGAGGGAAGTCGAGCCTGTTGGGAAGGTCAGTGTGTTTTGATCATATTGTCTTCAGAAAAAGGGAAAAAAGTGTTCCTATGAATTCAGGGGTCCAGCGTGCACACAGAATCAGTGTTTAGAGCTGAAAGGGCCCTATCCTTGACTTTCTGGTGTATTCTCGCAGCTTCAGCTGTCTCCTCCATTCATGTTTTCCATTAAACATTGGCCCCTTCTAGAATGGCTTCTCAAACTCAGCATGTCTGAGATTAAGCTCATTGCTGCCTTTCCCCATAAAGCAGCTCCTCCTCCCTGATGCCACTGCTTGTGTTGGTGTAACCCTTCCCTGGGCACCTCTTCCCCCTTTGGCTCTTCTCCTCCTCACCCTCCATGCCAGTCAGGCAGCACACCTTACCTTTTACACCCTTCTTCCTTTGTTTCTAGTCCCCTTGCCTCCATCCTCTTTCAGACCCCCACAGCTCCCTCCCAGAGCACTGCAGTAGCCTCATGAATTTCCTTGGGTCTGTGCTCCTTCTGCATCTCTTGCTCCTCTGGTGCCTGGAACCTGTTGTTGGGCTGGTTGGCTTATTCCTTACTCTCCTCTACAGGCTCACCAGTGGTCTGCTGAGAAAAGCCTTAGCTCCTTGCCTGGGTCATCTGCTGTCGCTACATGAACAGCTTTTCCCTAAAACCTTGTTTTCAATATTCTGTGCCACTGTTAGATCACATGTCCAGATTTCAAATATATAATCACCGTGTCTCTCTAACTCTCATCAAACTTTCTAACCTTTATCTCTTTAATTCTCTCCTTGTGGGTTCCAGCTTTCCTTTCAGTCTGGCCCAATTACTATCACCAAACAAGTCCATGCTTTAGATCAGCTATTATCTTTATTTCTACCTGCTGATCTTCAAGTCTCTGCTCGTCCTCTCTCCCCTTCAAAACCCAGCCACAGTGCTCGGAGCAATCTTGATCTTCTCCCAAACACAAGTAACTGCTCTGTTAGCTGACGGTCCATCTTAATTTGTTTGCATGTAACTTGATAACATTCACTTTTTCTTGGTTTTTTTTCAGAGAAGGGAGGAGTAAGCAGCTAGGCTGGGAGGACATTTGCTCTTTTAAAATCTTGCCGTCTTTCAAGGGGCACCGGAAGTGACCCCCTTGGAAGTACAGGTCCAGATTTTCCCTGAGTAGCTTCTAGCAAGTCCATCTATAATCAGACGCAAAGCCCAACCTACTCTGATTCTGTCTGATATTTGTTAAGTGACCCTGGTAAGTAGAGGCCACATTGTGAGGGAGAGGACTAAAAACAAAGGAAGACACTTCTCCTCTGAAGGAACTTACAGGTTACACACATCCGTAACATTTGGGAGCCATCTCCTAAACACACAGTGCAAAATACAAACCAGGGGCCTCTAATCATAAAATATGGTAACTGAGAGTACCTTGGAAATCATAGTGTAGACCTCTCACTGTGCAGATGAGAATCTGAATACAGAAAGCACAGGTGCCTTTCCCAAGTTCTCTCCTGCTGGAGGGTCTAGATTAGAACCCACATGTCCTGGTTCTGAGTCCCATTCTCAGAATTTTGCATGATCTATAAGACCATAGTAAAAAGACAGACATATAAGGGCTGTAAGAATGTGGACATGACCAGAATATGACATGGAGCTAGGGAAGTTCTTCTGAAAAGATGCATTTTGAGCCCAGCACCTGCTACTGGCCCACATTGTCCCAACCAAAGAAACCTGTGAAGATCAGATTTAAAAACCACATAAAGGACCAAGTCAGAAATAAACTCACCTTCCAGAAGGTATGATGAAGACCATAGATTATAAATATATTACACTTATATTTGCATATGATTTCCTACTTTGCTACCACTACTACTTGCTCCACAGAATATTAGGTTAGCTGTATCATAATTCATACTTTAAAAATAAGTTTTTAAAGTATAGTCTCTACACCAGTGGTCGAGTCCAGATTGCCTAGGGCTTCATTATCCAAGTTGTAGAGTGTATTAGCCTCTGCTTTTCTTCCCTTTTCCTTCCTATTGCCTACTTTTAAAAAATGTGATTACGCTGTTCATTAGGCCATTTATTAGAGTGTTTCCTTCTAGCAAAAGAGACTTGCATGTGTGGTTTTTCCCTGTTTTAAGCCAAGATCCATAAAGCATATTTTCCCCACAGTTGACATTTTCTTTTCACGATCCCTTGAAATGGAATGTAAGTGAATTTCACCATGGTGTTGTAAATTATGTACTGAGTATCAGTAATAAACATTTCTTACAAAGTTCTAAAGTGTAGTTTCAGACTGGTGATCATCTGGAATTGCACACATTAACCAGCTGCTTTGGAGGGACTTAGCGAGTGTTTCTGCTCATACACTTTTCACCTCTTTATTCAAATTTATACAACAATATGGAGCCCATGTAATAAGCCTTTACCTTCACTGAGCAAAAGAATGTTTGTACTCTAAGTAATGGGGCCTGGTGGTCTTCACCTGCATGGGGTGATGAGGCATCACTGTCCACCCTTCTGCCTTCAAGAGCAATGTGCATTGAACTTGTCCAAGAGCTCCTGATTTTCCTCTAGTGACACAGCCTGGGTAACAGTCCTTGCTTCCTCGCCTCCTCTCTGAGCCTTTAGGGCTAAATTTCTTAAGCGGGAGTGATGCTCAGGCAAAGGAGGGAAGCAGTGTTGGTACTGCTGCTATTAGATGAAAGTAAGTTGTGTATATTGTTCGTTTTTCCTTCCTAATTCTCTAGGGAGTTGCTGAATTCTCCCTAGAATTTGGCAGTGGATATATAGGCTTAATAGAAATTCTGACTGCTGGAGCTTTGTAATGTATAGTCTTTTCTCTAGGGTATGCTAGGGACAGTGAAGGAGGGGCTCATGGAAGCTTATTTGCCTGTTTTACATTTCTGAATCTTCTGAGTTCATTTCTCCTAATTAAAATAAAGATCAGAACTATGCTAATCCAATGTTGAGATCACAGGTTTAAACTAACAAGAAGAAGTGATTCCAAAGTTTGTGTTCTCACAGCATCAGTGAGCCCTCGCATCACAGCTCTGTTTGTGGGTGCTTCAGGTAGACCAGTAAAAGCCTCAGGTGCACAGAATGTGGCTACATTGCCCCGTGAAGACACGTGACATTAGGTAGTAATCAAGTTTTTGGTAAACGTGGCATGTACTGTGATCTACAATTATAAATGCACTCATTTTTGGATTTCTAATCTGATTTTCAAATTTATACCTTCACATTGCATTAATATGGCATTCTTACATTATTATTAATTACTGTTACAAATTACTGAGATGAGAAGGGAACGCAGGGCACACACTATCTTCTAAACCTTTCCTATTTGGAAGTGGAATAACTGATCTCAGGCAGTTTTCTCCTTTTGTTACTTCCTTAACTAAGACTATTATTCACCTAATATTGAATCCTTGCCCTGCTAAAGCCCCAATTTGTGGGGCACAGGACCATGTTAACTTAAAGCTTTGCTATATGTCCATCCACGAACTTAGCAGACATATTTTGAGCCACTGCTCTAGGTCAGGCCCTATGCTGGTGCTTCCCTCCTCTCCTGGGCTCATTAGTTAAGCATTCCCTTCAGCTCTAGGCAGCAGGAACTGAGTGGCCTTGATCCAGATGTAAATAGAGGCACTTGTGGATTCTGACCCCCAGATAGACTCCATCTTCTCTGAGAGAGTCAGTAGGGATAGCATTTACGGGAGCAAGCAGCGTGTGGAACCTGGAAGCACAGACTGTGCAGAAGGGAGGGCTCAGCCTTGGTAGGTACATAAAGACCACTCCTCCCTTCAGCCTCCTGGAGGGGAAGTTCAAGTGTGCTTTGAGCACATACCTCCCCTGAGATGGCAGGATTGCAGCCTGGTGCTCAGCCACTCCAGGTCTTGGTTTCCTTTGTGTTGGAAACAAAAGCCTCGGCCCTAGCAGCCTTACAGACGAGCAGCTTTGTTGCAGGCCTGCGCCAGTCCTCTGGCTGCCCTCACTGATAACAAGATAAGTGTGATGCTCACTTTGTAACGAGCACTTGCCGTTTCTGTAAACTGTGTAATACCATGTAATAAGCAGTAATTTTCCACTTACCCTTGATAACAGGAGATTTCTGCTTGGCTTTTAGTTATAGCCAAAACGTGGGTGGTTTTTCACCAAGATGATGAATTTTCAGAGGCATCTTTCTTCACAAGATAGATTGGCAAGTTGTTTTCCAAGTGTGTCCAAAATGTGTAATGTCTAATCTTGCCTTTAAAACGTCAAAGTCAAATCAAATGGTTCTGCAGTAGCCATTTGTAATAAAATGACTATATCCATTCTTAAGCTCGTTTTAGCTGTCTCTGGCTGTGCTTTTCCTCAAGGGATTAGTAGCTTGAAGCTTAGCCCAATAGCTTAGATGATAAAACTGCCAAGTCTCAAGTTATTGTTTTAAATTTTCTGTAAGAGATTGTATCTTAAGTATAAAGTGAACTTGCCCTAGATGACTTGGTGCCCTTCCCTGAGAGAGGAAGGCCTATTGTGCTGCGTGCTCTTCTCCCCTGAGCCACACACTGTCAAGAGCAGATGGTGTTCTTGCTCTGATTTTTTTTAATCATTGGGAAATACTTTTAGAAAAGAAACAGACACAAGCTTTACACTTTAACCCTCCCAACCTCTATTTAAAGTCAGCTCTTGACTTTCCCTTGACAAATACTCAGAACCCATAAAATTCAGTGTTTTCCTATAATAAATTAAGATTTCTTTTTCATTAGACTGTCTTCCCGTTTCTGAGACATGGCTTGTGTTCTCTCTTCACGCATTTCTGTAGGCCTCTTGGTCACCACTTACCATTCCAGATGGCTTGAGCAAGCCCACAGCTGTTAATGTTGTGATATTGGGGAGTCATATGAATCATGGTGACGGGAGCCCTGGTACTTCCACAATCACTGGCTCCTGACATTCATCTGTCACAGGCTGGCCTTCCTACAGATTTCTGGCCTGGCACATCAATGTGTCTGACTTTCTAAAACTAGGATATCAGGGAGTGGTGTCAGCTAAGATGCAGAAGTTGCTTGTGCTGACCTCACATTTAAAAGATGATTGTGCCTTTTTGGCACAAAAGGTTGGATTTGTAATCAGAATGATAGATTGATCCTCTCTGTGTGCAGAGCTCTGTATGCGGCTATGAAGAGAAGAGAAGATAGACCACCTGCCTGTAGTCTAGTTCAGAAGCAACGTACACATCAAAAAAGGCTCTCCTATCAGCTGACTCTTTCCAAGTGTCACCTAAAAAGCTAACTGGAGTTGAATGATTGTTTACTTCCTTTGTCTCCTTAAAAGTTCATCCAAGTATCAGAGGAAATACTGTACAGTTTATGAAGGCAGTTTATTAGAACTAAAAAGCAAGCGAGTCACACCTTCATAAATTAGTTTGCTTATGAGTGATGTGCGGGAAAAGTGTGTGCTTGGGTGGAGACCAGGCTTCTTCCTGTGGTCCCCAACATCTAGTGTTGTGCAGAGAAAGTGCTCCTCATCCATTTGGCACTTTCATAGCCCCTTTGCATCCCACATACACCATCTTAGTGGCTGGGCTTGCAGAAGCTATTGTCTTCTTTCCCCAGCAGAGCCTAGTTCGAAAGGCTCCTGTGTGTGTGGAACTGAATGGGCTCCACACAGGAAATGCACTGGCCCAGGTAGAAGCAGAGTTTTAATCACACACCAATACCACAACTCATTTTCTACCAAAATCTCTGGAGTCCTAGCATCACTGCTGCTCACAATTTTTAGTTGTTTACTAGGATTTGATTTCTAGCCCAACATGTTTTCTTTTGGGGTTTATTTAGATTGATTTAATTAAATTAGAATATATGGTCCTTGGGATCCTTTTACTCAGGAATTTTACATTGAGACAACCCCCACTCCCCAACTACAAATAGAACATTGTGTGGCGGCAGACATTTGTGATCAAAATGAAGGTCTTTCAGCCCTGGCTGGTGTTGCTCAGTGGTTAGAGCATCGGCCAAGCACCAAAGGGTTGCCGGTTGGATTCCCGGTCAAGGGCACATACCTGGGTTGCAGGTTGAATTCCTGCAACCGGTCAGGGCACATGTGGGAGGCAGCCAGTTAATATGTCTCACATCAATGTCTCTCTCTCTCTCTCTTACCCTCACCCTCTCTCACCCTTCCTCCCTCCCTTCCACTCTCTCTCTCTGAAAAGCAATGGAAGAAATATCCTCAGGTGAGGATTAAAAAAATAAATAAATAAAATTTAAAAATGAAGGTCTTCCCTGGAGAGCAGAAGTGGTTTCATACATTTGATTTGCGTGTTATTGTTTAGCTTTTGTTAGGATGTTGGGTACTTGGATTTCAGGTTTGGGGGTAGCTTTCCAAGTTGTTTGAAATGAAGCAACAGACGAGTGTTTTCTAAAAATGTCTAGGTCAAATTATTTGTTAATTTTGTAACAAATGGAAAGTAAGATAAGGGGGGGGAAGCTATGGAAAACCATGATTGTGTTCTCAAAGAGAGGACCTAAAACTTGTACCAGTGCGGCCAATTCCTGATCTCTGTTCCGCTTGGAAAGGGGGCCTGAGGATGAAAGGCTCGCAGCAGAGGGGCTCTGCGGGGAGGGGGTGTGGGAGCAATGTGGGCGCTGTCGTCAGCATTCCTATTTCTAAAATGAGGCGCTCCTTCCCTGCAGTGGGAACTTCTGACTTGCATTTTCTCGGGAAACAAGATTCCTGGCTCTGAAGTCTTGTCCATGCAGCTCAGTTCTGCCAGGTGATGCGGCCTGTCCTTTCTACCTCCGGCCAGGTGTCCTTTTGTCCAAGGGGTCTGTGGCCAGCACTGTGTTCCTGTATCATTGTTTCCCTGTACATTTTGTTTCATACATTCAAGAGCTTTCTGAGAAGGGGACTCTGAGAGAGACCCATGGCACAAAAAGGGAGGACGCAAGGGCCATGTGAGAACCCTCAGGTAAAGCAGACACTACATCTTTGTTACCCGTATTCGTTTACTTCGTTTCTAGTTGACCTCCTGTGGCCTTGTCCATCTGGTGTGCACTCAGGTCTGGGACCATCTGCCACCAAGATGAGCATGTCAGGCTCATCTTCCACACCGACCTCTCCCCTCCACCTTAAGCCTTGAAATGTGAGTGGTGCTGGAGTTATGAAGTTCTCAGTGAAACCAGAGCCCTCCTAGTCAGGCTCAGATTTCAAAAGCATTTGTTTTTACAGCTGCGTTTGCATATCAGTCCTGAAGTCTTGTTCTAAAAGGTCAGCTGGGGAAGCTTTCCCCTTGCTCTAACCTTCCTTGACAGCCTACTTCCTTCAGGTTTCTTTTTACCAACAGGAAACCTGTGTGGACATCCATTTATTCCACCCATTTTTATGAAGTACTTACTGTGATGTTGATACTATGCCAGGCAAAAGCCCACCTGCGCACAGAATTCAAGAGCCCATGGGAGTGGGCTGAAGCTTGCACCTTGGCTGCCCCAGGTGACTGCCAAGAGTGTAAAGTGCAGGGTCCTGGTGGGTGAGCAGCTTACTGCTTATCCCAGTGCTCGGCGTGTCCTACACAGTGGCCAGTGGAGGGTTCAGAGCTCTGCCCCTGGGAAGATACAGACTAGGGGATGAAATAATGTCTGCGTGAATGAAAGTGAAAATCTGCGTTTGAATTATCTGTGTAAAATCATTTCAGTCTCAGCCTTTATTTGGTGATTATGTTCTTGAGATACTTAAATATCTCGCCACCAGATAGAAGAGTGTGCAGCATGCCAACAGTAACTGCACGTGAATGAAGTAAGACGGGCAAAATGCAAGTCCCTGGACTAGGATCAGGAGGCCTGGCTGTCAGCCGTGGTTCTGCCACTGATTGGCTGTGTCCCTGGGCAAGCCCTTGCCTCTCCCTGTACTCTACCCACATCTGTAAAACACCTTCTCAAAACAAGGCTCACAGCCAGACTCCAAAGACTGCTTTACTGAAATAGTACAGTTTAGCATTATGTTATCAATAAAAACATATAATAGTTATATAAAATATGAAGTGCCATGGATTTACCCTGAAAGCACCTTCTAACATAGTTCTGCAGTCCTAGGATAATGTGTTGGCTGGACAGATACAGACACCGACATACGTGTATGCTCTTTGTATAAAATACATATGGGTGAGTGTTTCGCTCTTACACGTGATGTAGACCAACCTCTGCAGCTGCTTCTCTCCATCACCTGAGCCCTGGAAACTATCATTAACTGTCATGTGCCTGGGCCCAGACAGCCTCAGGGAGCTCCACCTCTAGAGAAAAGCTTCCAGCCTCAGGTATTCTTAGGAAGTGGGAAAAAAAAAAACACAAAAAAACAGTAATTTGAAATACCTTGACCTTCTTGGAGATGCTTGCTGTTATAACATATATAGTAAATTACATTTGAAAGAAATATAGTCACGTGGAACCACAAACAGCTGCGGAAGCACACGGTTAGATGAGTGTGTGTTGAAAGAAGGGTCAGGAAGTTAGCCTTTTTCTTTTAAAATCATTAAGTACATACCTCATGGCTGGAAGCCTTTTCCTAATGAAATATTAACATCCATTAGATGTTGGGTGTGCATTAAAAATGTCTTCACATTTGTATTTTTAGCATGGACACGGCACTATCAGTTAAAATAATTAGCCCTTGCCTGTAATCTAAAAGCCTTATCTCTTTACTCTTACTTTTTTAGAAGGCAGATGTTTTGAAACTGATTTGAAAATCAAATTTGCCCTTCAGTGATTTCATTTGGAAGGAACATGGAAGTAAACATTATAAAGAAGGCTTTTCAATACATTATGCATGCAAATGTGGCAGCCAAACTCGGGTTCACAAGTGGAGGTAGGTGACTGTTCTGGTTGAGAAAGGTTGAGTTGTCTAAATGAATGCAAAGGTCACCAACCCTCAGATTGTGCAAGTCTGTCATTTAGTAGCAGGGTTGTTGCTTCATGTTAAACTCCACCTGCCAAAGGTGAGAATTGAAAGCTTCCAGCAGGCAAAGTGAGGCCACATTAATGTGCAGTGGCCATGTTTGAGCAGCCTGTGGAGCACTTCTGCTGAGCCCTTGCTCTCTGCCCAGTCCTGTGCTGGATGCAGCAGAATGGGGCTTTGGGGGGTTTGTGCTCTTCCCAGAATACCCCGCTTGCTGGTGTTGAGGTTCTGGAGGATGTGGCCATAGACATTAAATACATGCTGCAGAGACTCTGTCTGATGTATCTACAGGGTTGTCTGATCTCCTTTCAGGGGTCAGGGACTGTTCTTACTCATCTTCAAATCACCAAAACTCAGCACAGAGCCTGACATGTGGTAGGAGCTTAGAAATGATTCGTGAACAAACAAATGAATGAACTGAATGAATGAGTTGTTATTTGAGGGGGCAGTCTTTAAAAATTCAAATTATAACAGGTTAGATAAAGGTTATTACTATAGATGAGTAGAAAATGAGATTTAAACTAATCCAAACCAATTTTTTGTTCTCTATCCTGGATATTAAAAACCTGAGCCCTCCTACAGGCCTGGAGAGGTCTTCCGACAAGGAAGTATGACCACCCTGCCTAAAATGTGAATTAAAACCCAGTTGGCCCAGCTCCTCAGTGGGTAGATTCAGAAAGTGGGTGGTTCCCCAGAGCACCCCCCAGGAAGGGCTTGGCAGAGTGGGCGGGGCTCAGCCTGGGCTTTAGGAGGAAGTGCGGCACTAAGCCATAGTCCCGAGACACTGTTTAAAGACCTCATTAAGTGACCGGCAGCTCAGAAGGCCATCCCGGTCAGGGCACATGCTCAGGTTTCGGACTCAGTCCCCAGTAGGGGGCATGCAGGAGGCAGCCAATCCAATCAATAATGACTCTCTCACCATTGAGCTTTCTCTCTCTCTCTCTCCCTCTCCCTTCCTCCCCTGAAATCAATAAAGATATATTTAAAAAAAAAAAAAAGTCCACCCCTGCCCCTTCTCTGACTAGTAATTTCCAGGTCTTCATTTATGCCCAGCTCAGTGTCCCCTCCTTTATGCGGCTGACCTCTCCAGACTAGACTTGGAATAGCTGGAATCCCCAACTCAGGTAAAATGTGCAAAGACCTCTGTTCTCCTTGATGAGTCCTGAAATGGGACTCATGGACTTGACAAGGGAAGGGAGCATTTCAAGCCTGATGAAATGATGAAACCACCTTTAGTTCACACCCCTCTCTGGTGATGAGGGAGGAACTGAATCCGGTTTGTTCACTGCTATATTCCTGCCATTTCGTAGAAGTCCGGCGTGTGTTAATTTGCCTGAACAATCCAGGAAATGTTTCCTAATCTAGAACTTAAAGTCTTGACTGGAAGTTGAGGAACTTATGGATAACATAATAATTAAAAAGAAACTAGGGGACCCAGGAACTCTACTCCCAGGTATACACCCAAGAGAAATTTTAATGTATGTCCACACAAAGACTTGTATGTGAGTGTTCATAGTAGCACTAGTCATAATAGCCCCAAATTGGAAACAAATCAAATATCTATCAACTGATAAATGGATAAACAAAATGTAGTATGGAATATTATTTGGCAATAAAAGTGAGTGTTGCTGATACTGCCACATTGTGGATGGACTTTGAAAGCATGCTAAGTGAAAGAAGCTAGTCACAAAAGACCATATATTGTATGATCCATGTCTGTGCACTGTCCAGAATAGGCACATCTATAGAAACAGAAGTAGATTATTGGTTTCTGGAGACCGAGAGAGTGAGGAGTGACTGCTAATGGGTATGGGGTTTTTTTGGGGTGGTGAAAATGTTCTAAAATTGTCTGTGGTGATGGTTATACAATTCTGTGAATATACTAAAAACCATTGAATTATACATTCTAAAGGTGTGAATCATATGGTCTTTTAAAAGAGAAGAGTCTGTGGGACATTTCTAGACCAGGGCTGAAAGTACCCTTATAAGAAGGACTGTCCATGTCAGGGACCAGGCACAAAGCTGTGCGATAGCAAGGCCCTTATTTTGTTCTGTTTTGTTAACATGAATAGTCCAGACTACAGATCCCCTGCAGCTGACAGCTCACAGAAGCCCCAAGTTAACAGGTTCTTGCTGTTGACGGAGGCTGGACTAGAACTGCAGCAGAGACACTTAACTTTTCTCTCCACTGCGTTTTCTCTGCCCTTTCCTGGCAGTTCCTGGAGAAGGAAGACGAGGAGAGTGGGTCCCTCCCTCCTCCCTCCTCCCCGCTCCCTCTTCCTTATTTCTTTTTTCTTTTTTAATCCTCACCTGAGGATATTTTTTCCATTGCTTTTCAGAGAGAGTGGGGGGGGGGGGGGGGAGAGACACACATTGATTGGTTGCCTCCCATAGGGTCTCCAGACCGGGGACAGGGATCTAGCCTGCAACTGAGGTACGTGCCCTTGGCCAGAATCGAACCTGGGACCCTTCAGTACACAGGCCGACGCTCTAACCACTGAGCCACACCAGCTAGGCCTCCTTATTTCTATGGCTCTCTCCACAGGTGTGTGGCTGAACCTGGGGTTACTGCTTTAGTGCATTTTAATTTATATATTGAAACCCAGAGGTTTCATTCTGGGGCTTTGGGGTGAGAATAGAGCAAAACACAGACCACTGGGCCCTGCTGCATAGTAAAAAGAATGGTCCTGTCTTTTTCATGTGTGGCTGGGCCCAGCAGCCACCAGGAACCAGTGCAGACTTCGGGGGGGTACCCATGCAGTGGCTTTGGGGTTGATGAGCTGCCATTTCAGCCCCTTTTACAGCCCGCTTTATGTGTTGGCCACCAAGTCAACAGTATGAATTCCTGCTGTAAGTAGTCTTACCTTGGCATTGTAATGGGACTTTAAGTCAATAAAATTCAGATTCTGAAATCAGAATGATCCTTGCCCCTAATGTTTCACAGGAATAAGTACATATGAATGCAGGAGTTAGAGACATTTGCATGAACTTGACCTAATTGAGCGACAGTGCTATTGATATGAAAGCAATCTAATCCTGTGACAGAGCTACACAGGAGATACTAATTCTTCACTGACACCGTAGAGGTCTCTCTCCCACAGGGCATGGTTTCTAAGTAGCATGTCTGTTATCCCACATAATGCATTGCTACTACCAATTATGGTCTGGCCTAACTCAGTGCTGGTAATTCAATTTGATTCTTTGATGGCATCATAAAATATTGATAACAACGTTGATAATAATAATGGTGTGAGAATGGAACCAAGAACCATTTTTATTAATGCAAGTGAAGACATAGCAATATATTAGATTTCTCCTGATTCCATAACTCTCACTATTATTCATTCAAGAAATAAATTGAGCACCTACTAAGTTTTAGGCACTGAACAAGGCAGATAAGATCCCTGTTTTCATTAAGTTTATATCCTAGTGGGGAAAAAACAGGCAATAACAGATAAATAATAGTTTCAACTACTGACAAATGCTGTGAAGAAAATGAAAGGGGGTAGAAGGTAGGTAGTGACAAGGCTGTGGTAGGAAAGAAGCAGCTTCTTAAGGTCAGAAAGGCCTCTCTGAGAAGGTCACATTTGAGCTGAGACAAATGATGCAGAAGCCAGCCTTACAAAAGCTTGGGGAAAGAGACTTTCAGGGAGAATTAAGACCACAAAGAGGGATGAGCTTGGCGTGTGTGCAGAACAGAAAGATGGCTAATGTGCTGAAGCCTGGTGAAGGAGTCAGAGTGAGTAGTGCGAGGTGAGGCGGAAAGGCCAGCAGATCGCAGATCATCTGTGACCTTTAGGTCTTGGTAAGGGGTGTGAATTTTATTCTGTGAGCAATGGGGAATTATTGGAGGGTTTTAAGCAAGGGAGTGGTATGAACTGATGTCTGCTTTTTAAAAATCACGTTGCTGTATGGAGAATGAATTGGGGGAAAGTAAATATGGAACTGGGAAACCAGCAGGGAGACTGTTGCTATAACCCAGACAAGAGATGGCAGGGTCTTGGACTAGGGTGGTAACATGGGAGATGGGGAGAAGTGGTTGGCTGTGGAAAACCTATTGCTGATGGAAGTCTTGATGTCCCTTCTGGCTCTGTCATTGGTCCTGGACATTTCAACATTTTGCATTTTGTCAGTGTCTTGAAAGAAGACAGAGGGCATGCTTCTTGGGTTTCCTAGATGGGAGCTAGGAGCGGTGACTACTGTGATAGAAGACAGCCACAAGATTCAAAGTCTCCCAGCCTCTAGTGTGGCACCAACCCAACAGGATAGGATTTAATGGGGGTAAATGTGATGCCTCCATTTGCATTCAGAAAATCAATTGTGTAAATACAGTATGGGGCAGTCAAGCTTGAGAGGAGTTTACGTGAAAAAGAGCTGTGGTTTTAGCTGGCCACAAACGCAGTGTGAGGTAATAGGATGAGCTGCTACAGACCTTGGGCGGCCTTAGTCAGCACTGGTTGCCCAGTGTCCTCATGCCTGTGCAACCTTCCTGTCGAACTCTGTGTTGGTCAGGACACACGTGGCCATGCTTAAAGAGGTTCATTGAAGGTGACCAGATGCTGGGAGCTCAGGAAGCTGTTTCACAGGGTGATCAACTGAAGGAACTAGGGATAAAACAAGACTTGGGTAAGACAAGGCCATGGGACTTCTGAGGTCATGATAATTATCTTTAAATATGTGCAGAGCCATCTTGTGGAAAAGAGACCCTAATTCTCTTAACCCTAGAGGTTGGCACTAAATAAATTTTTTATTCCTACCCTCAGCACACATTTAATGAGCATCTGCTCAGTGCCAGTCACTTTTTTTAAAAGTCCCTGAACTTATGACACACACTGTGACCCAGAGAGACAGGAATGGCAGTGAATAAACATAGTGAAGTATCCCACATGGCACCAGTGTGCACCAGTAACGGGGGCACAGGGAAACCTGAGAAGGGTTGAGAGAAGTGTCTCATGGAAGTGCCACTCCTCCTGAGCCTTGAGAGAGGAGCAGCCCGTGCAGAGGCCTAAAGTGCAGGGACTTGGTGCACATTCAGGTAACTAAGCACAGTTGGCAGGACTGGAGAGTGAGGGGAGGTCTAGGGACTGCATTCTTGAGGGTGAGGAGGATGTCTCCAACAGTGTGCCCTGGGCAGCCCCTAAAGTGCCATCAGGGATGAGCTAGAGACGAGGCTGAGGGATGAACTGTTACTGGACTGTAGAAATCCCTGGATGCCATGTCAGGGAGTTACCTTGACAAGGGAGTAACTTACTCTCCAGGCAGAAGAGGGGCATGATAAAGCTGTGCTTTGGATTTGGGTACCTTGTTCCTACAAAAATAAAATGAGTTGGTAGCAAGAGTGCCTGGAGACAGGAAAACCAGGGAGCAGGAGTTAGAGATGAGAGGTAATGAGAGGCTAAACTAGAGAGATGGCAGTTGGGACAGGAAGTATTACGGGTGAGAAACTGAAGTGGGGTGGCCCCCTGTAGGGAGGGCAGGAAAAACCCTATAACTGTGCTCCCTCGTGCTGCGGGCGGGCAGACTTGGGGCAGCCAGTCAGTAGGCTGCACTGCCGAGGGCAAACCAGTCAGATGCTGCAGGGCTCCATCTGAGGAAGTACCACACACTATTCCAGATGCACAAGTGCAACAGAACCCACCGTTCTCATCCTGTCCCTAATCAGCATGGAAGGACTGCCGGCCCCATGCCATCTTCTCCGTCACACTCACTCAGAGGCCTGTCCCAGGAGGGCTTGCAAGCAGAGGAAAGTGCTCCTGTGTTTTATCACAGATGCGGAGCTGTGACACTCGGCAGATATCTTTATGGCCTCTTCTGAAGCAGTCTTGAACCCATCCCTGCCCAACTAACTCAGCTACCACCATGGCCCGCAGCCCTGCTGTCCTGGCTGCCTCCTGCTGGGGCACCCCTTTCCTTGCCTCCTGCCTATCAGCACAGAGGGACCAGGGTCTGGCATGCGAGTCTGGGGATCTGCAGCATTCCACCAAGCCTCACTGTGTGGCTCTTTATTCTCTGCTCTTTTTGAGAGGGTCGCTGTTTAGGCCTTCGAGAATCTTTGGGTTAGGAATCTGAGGAATTTGAAGCCAGGAGGTAGAAGAATATAAGCTGTGAATGACATAAATGTGTGTGCCCTTAAAACAACATTAAGTGGCAGCACTAATGACTACAGCCAGGACTTCAAAGCATAAACCCCAGAAGTGATCTTACTTGGAAAGAAATTAGGGTCCCTGATTCTCTGGAAGCTCGAAGAAAGGAACTGTGTGGCCGTTTCTCTAGACAATGTTCCGTGTGTCCTTGCAGCAGAGTGTTTGGTTTCCCTGTTAAGTGACTTTGCGCTGGAGGAGACTTGAGCCGAGGCAGGATGAGAGCCACTCCACGACACACTTGTTAAGTGGTAACCCGGACACTGCCAACATCTGCTGGCTCAGCTGTAAAACTCTGGGTCAAGTTGTGGTTGTAAAGTCGATTGCTTCCAAAACAGCCCTGCGTCTCTAGGCCTTTGTTTTACTCAGGGCTGCTGTCAGCTGTGGGCTTGCCTTTGATGGGCCACAGCAGTGCTTTCACTTCTAACTAGAGTTTTAATGTTTGTGAGAGACTGCAGTTAATTGGATCCCCATGGTACCGCAGATGGCTTTAGAAGCCTCTAGTGTCGGGGAGGTAACTCTGTGACTGTGTGTGCATGTGTGTACACACGTGCCCTCATGCCTGAGCAAGTATCACGGGATAAGTGTCCTATCCCAGGTCTCAGACTTGCATTTTTAATACTTCTTTTTCTAAAGTCAAAAACCTGGGCATTACCCCTAGATTCATAGCCTTTTTCCTCTTGCACTCTTGTTGTGTGTAATGATCTGGTGCCAGTTGGAGCTGCCCAGCCAGACTCACCATGATGGGCGGTGTCTAATCCTGCCATGGATCTGTTTTGAACCTCCACAGTCTTGATGGCTGCTTTGTGCCAGCCAAGCCCCATTTGCTGGCTTTTCTTTCACAGGGCTGCGGTGGCAGCAAAGGCCCCTGCTCTCATCTTGGAAGTGCCAGCCTGTGACTCCATCTTGAGCTGGTGGCCACAGGTGCTTCCTTATTCATAGGTCACTGTGCTTTGAATCATACAGTCCAGTCACCTAGACGAGGATCAGTTCTTATCAGTTCTTCACAGGAGAGAGGGTTTACACTTCCATTCCCTCTCTGAAACCTAAGGTGACCTATTCCTAGCACCCTGAACAAGCCTAGCTCGCATACCTATGGATGGAGCAGGGAGGCCCAGAGGGGAAACTTAGGGCAGATGTTTTTATAAGGGAGTAGGAGGGCACAGGAATAGCGAGGTACCTTAGGGCAGGACAGTCTAGTGTGCTTTAGGATTTGGGATGCCTGGGAAGTAGAAAAGCTAACCCAGCTCTGGCCTTTTGCCTCGTATTCCATCCCAGCCAGTGGACTGTGCTCACTTACTGACCACTAGTATCGTTAGACTTCTCTTTTTATGTAGGTGTCATACCTGCCTCAAATGCATTGGTGCACACGGAGGTCAGCTCTAAGTGGTAAAATCCTATACAAATAGAAGGTATCATTAGGTCTCTTCAGCTAGAGTGTAAGCTCTCTGACGTCCAGGGTTGCCCCTGGTGCTGCTTCCTACTCTCACAGGCTGGCCGGCTGGCCCTAATCTCTTTGCTCTTTGCCTGGCTGGTTAAATGACCATTTCCAGCCAAGCTAGAGTTGGCCTCCTCTGTTATCTCTCTCATAGCACTCTGTTTTTTTCCTTCATGACACCTGTCACAATTTATAATTTTATGTTTGTAATTCACCTATTAATGTATGTCTTTCCCGTTAGGCTTTAAGTTCCATGAAAGTAGGGGCCCTGTCTCCTTTGTCCTTGTCTACATTCCCAGTACCCATATCACTATTTTTTTGAGTTACTAAAGGAGTGGTTCCCAGGGGGATTTTAGAGCCAGAGAATGTCTCTGTTCTCCTAGATCTTACCAACTGGGGGAGTCCTTGGCCTTTACCTTCAGATTCTGCTGGGCTAGCTTTCTAAGGTACCCGGAGCATTCCGCTCTTCCCATTACCATTGAATATGACTGCTGGTGACTTGATTCAAATAAATCTCAGAGCCTCGCCAACCCATTACTGGATAAGAGGTGGCAGCTGCCTTATTGACTTTTCCTTGTTCATTTGTCCATGGTGTTGTAGGAGAAGGAGGACGGGAAGGCTTTGTGGCTCCATATTTAGAGGGGTAAGTGGACTTCTGACCAAGCATGTAGGGACGAGTGCAGAGGCTGCCCCGGGGCTCACCCACAGAGAAGGCTTGCCCTTTCATACCTTCCTATCCATGGTAACAATACGTGCCCTTCTTGTAGGTAGCTCTCGTTAAGACATACAGTTACCATATACCAGTAAGAATTCCATCAGAAGTCAGTTACCTTCAACTAAATGTCTTTCAGACCCACATTTATGGATTTACCCTAATTAGATTGTGGAATTGCAGCATCACACTTCATTATGACCTTGAAATCACAATTTCACTCTGAATGACTGGGACTTGTAAGCAATTTAAGCACCATCTGACACACATACTCTGAAACAAGCTCCGTGTTAAGCTGCAAGTTTGTAATGGGTGATATTTGGATTAAATATATAAATTATGGAATCAGAAATGGAAAAAAAAGTCAGTTCTAATGCTTGAACCAACTGCACACTGCTCTTTGGCTGAGTAATGGCCATTCTTGCCTGCTCATCTTGGTCTCACACAAGCTTGTTCTGTTCTGTTTTCACCTATCTTTCATGGCACTCCCTTACCCCTGTTCAGACCTTCCCTTTCCTCTGCTTACGCAGTGTGTACTTGAGCTGGTAATCGCTACAAGCCTTTGTGTGAGGTTTTTAAGTATATTTCATACAACATTTGTTTTGCCCTAAGGATCTTTCCCCGAGCAGTGGCACTGGATTTTGACGATCCTTTTCTTTCTTATCATTATGAGATGGCCCTCATCCAGAATTATGCTCATGGCCATAGCCAAAATTAGGACTATTGCTCAGAAGGCCAGGGGCTTGCCAACTGAGCCAAGCAGACAGATAAATCCAAGAAGAGGAATGACAACATAGAAAAGTAGGTTGTGCGGGCCAGGAGACTCATATAAATCTTAGCACTGAATTATCCGTGCCTCAGAATTGTGCTGAATTCCCAGCCACTCCGAAAGACTGTAGGAAGAAGTAAGACTAAATCAGGGATTTCCAACGCAAGATGAGAACTTGGGAAAATTTGGGGAAGATGTTAGGGCTGGGTGTAACCAACTTAAACTTTAAAAAAAGAAAGGAAAATAACAAAAACAAAGGGAGTAAATGGAAATGTGTGGGTGGGATTGAGCAGGAGTAGTGTGATGGGTGAGGGCAAACCGTGGATGGGGGAGGAACTGGGTAGGAAGGAAGGTGATGAAATATCTAAATTCAGAATTCCTGTGCAAGAACACCCTCCATGTTTTAAAGAGTAATTGTTTGGCACTATAGTGGGATCAGTTGTTAGAATATTTTCAAATCATGATAATCTACAAATCTTCCCCCAAATTTAGGATTGGAACTCATTCCCGATGGCTCGCCCACATCAGGTCCGGAGGGCGGGGGTTGTTTCTTTAATAGGTAAAGAATAAGTAAAGAAAGCTGGGGGAGGAAAGCTGCGTGGGGCCAGAGAGAATGCGTGTGCCTACACTCCGGCCCGTGTGCGCACTCGCTCTAGTGTCCATGCGCACGTCTGTCTACCTGCTTTACGTTTCCTGTATTGAGTGCTCCTCTTTTTGAGAGACAGAGACGAGTGTTATATATTCTCCCACTGGAACCTTTACACATCTGCTACTCTCTCCTGTCCGTTATTAAAATCAGGGTTCTTTTGTTAAGTAAACAGACTGAATGAGTGACCAATGCAAATCTAGTTCTTTCTCCCTCATCAGTGTGATTTTTAAGCATTTTTATTAATACTTTTAAGTGTTGTACTTGAATGGCTAAGTGCCCTGTGTTTTTAAAAGACAAACCTTACATTTCAGTGTCAAATGTATCCAATTCATGATAAGTGCTTAGATCAGTTTCTTCTTACCTTGTCTGGGCTTCATTTTATCTTCAGAAGAGTGAGTAGTTATTCCAGCTCCGCCCTGCGCTGCAGGGACATTTGGAAGGTAAATGAGATCGTCTCTCTGACACCACTACCTGATCTTCAGAGGGAACCTGCAGTATTGGTTTTAGGTCGCTATTGTCCTCTAACGAATTGTACCCCGTGGAATATAATGCTTGTGGCGCCCACAGCTGAGCTAGGCTTTCACTGGCAGAATGATTTAAACGCAGTGGCTTGTCGTGGGCTGTGCTCAGGGTTCACTGTGACATCCTGTGGGCAGGAATTTAGTGGATGTCTGAGACTGAAGTGAAGATGGTGGCATTGGCTTTCTATTGGCTTTGGTCGGGAGGTGGCTAAGTGATTACAGGAAGGCGGTGCTGATTTACCTGTTTGCCCGTTGATTTTCTTTGGGGAGGCAGTGTTTCAATTTACTGCATTCCTTGGAGGTTTGACATATCAATTAGATGTTATCGACAGTAATAGAGGGGCAGTTGCTGTAAATGTGAAGTTTTTACTGGTAGGCCATGAAATGACACCCCAAGGGACTGTAACAGAGTGGCGTGATAGATATCGTGTTTCCTGCACTCGGGCAGAGGGGCTGATTAATAGGGGAGGATGACTCTATCTCCTGCACTAAAGCGTTATTTATGCATTTGCTGTCAATCAAACCTTCTGTTCTAATTGGCTGAAAGGTTAAATCATCAATACCTGCTCATAAACCAGGTTAAGGTAGGAAGAAAAGCAGCATTAAATCATAATCAGTAGCTTGTTTATTTACTGCATTATTGCATCTGTGTGACCGTGGAGAGACTTTCTCTACCCTCTGGTTACAGTAGCAGCCCTGAACTGAGGACTCACAGGCATGGGTGGAGGTTGCTGGGAAGGAGGACGTTTGCCGTGCCTGATGGTGTGGCTGGAATCTAAAAAAGAGATGTACGGTGTGACAGTGCCACATTGCCTCCACATAATACAATTAGATCACGGCCACTCTGCCTGCTGCATTTTTAATGTATGGCTCTTGTATTGCACGACACTTGTAAAAGGAAGAATTATTTTCGAAAAGACAAATACATTTCCACACTAATACTTTTATAAAGATGTCAGTGAATAAGTATAGGCATCATTAAATCACATTTTAAAGGCAGGCTTCTCATTGTGATACATCTGCTTTATCAAGTCTCATTTCTGAAATGAATCACACATGGTAAAACTTTAAGAGAGCTGAGTAAAAGATCCCTGTTGGCCGATACAAGTGTATCTCGTCACCATGCAGAAGGGATTGCTTCAGATCCTAGGGAGAAGGTACACTGGTTGGGTTGCCCCCTTTCTAGAAGCAGTGCTTCAAGTACAAGCTCCTTTGGGGTGGTAAGGAGCTTTCTCACTGCCAGAGTAGCTTATTCAAAGAAAACCGAGAGGACTCTCCCATTCAAAGGGTCTTTCCCCTCAGCTCTGTGCTGTGAGAACACAGCTCGCTCCTCAGGGGCTGGCAAAGGTCACTGTCCCAGAACCACATCTCTGAAGAAAGTGGGCCCACCCTTACAGGTATGCTCACCCTCTGGGACACTTTTCTCACCTCATGCACCACTCTAGGCATCTCGCTCATCTGCTCCCACTGCCACGGCCCCCAGCCCGGAGGGGCAAACTCTAAGAAGCAGACTTCTCCATTATCTTGGTGTTTAACAAATCCACTTCCACAGTGATTTATTTCAGTATTGTAAGCACAGACAGCCTTTTCAACTCATGAATCTGACACACTGTCTTACCATGTTAAAAACCGTGTTAAATACCATCGATATACCACATTAAAAATAAATTAGCTGAAGATGGTCTGCTTGTCAGCTCTTTGGAGAGTGTCTCCAAGATCGCAGGGGTGGGTGAATACTCTCCTTGGTGTTTGAAATTAGTTGTATTTGTGTGTCTGTTTTAGGTTGTGTTTGTGGAAAGGGGTAACAAAGCCATCAGTGACTTGTATGGCAAAAATGGCCAACATTATGTGCTTTTTGATCTTTGGTAGCTGCTGAGTTAATCTTACCTTAGGAACACCCCCTCTCAAGATGACATGGCCTTATCTTTCTTGGTGAGTGACAGAACTTTGGGGTTGTGATGTCCCACAGTCATATCACACATGAGATGTGTGACAAGCTCCCAGACTGCACAGCAGAACTGGAACAGTTTCAAACCAGGGAGTTTATCAGAAAGATGAAAGTCAAGAAGCTGGGTTCAGGTGCTAATTTGTGAAGAGAGGATGTCTAGTCCCCAGAAGAGAAAGTGATAGATCAGTGTCCATTCTCCTTCTGAAGGAGCAGACAGCAGCACTTAGGCGTGTGTTGCTTCTCACTCGAACTGTACAAAGCTGGTCAGTCACCATAACTGTCAGTGTCACCAGGCCCATGCACAGTCTGTGTGAGCACCTGCAAAACTGTACAGGAGAGGGGGTCTATCCAGAAAGTTGCACTCAGCACATGGATTATCTCCCCCAATGAGGTAGAATGTCACATGTAGCTAGAAATTAAATTTCATATATAGAGAAATTAAATGTCATATAACTAGTCATTAAGTTTTTGTGTCTGAGAAATATACACTTTATTGGTCATTGGGATTTGAGAATAAAGAAAATTAAGTCAAGATGACAGTGTTTCCTTTGTGAAGTTGCCCAGTTGTAGCTTTGATACATCTGTCCTTGTGAGTTTGTGTCTGTGCCACACATTCATTCAGCCCAAGGAGACCCAGGCAGCTGGCAGTGGACATTCCTGTCTGGGACAGTTGGGACCTGGACATGTGTCCTGCCTACTGCTGCGTGAGGGAATATCAGCAGGTCTTTGCAGTAGGAGGGGGTGAAAGTCAGGATAAGCAGTCCTTGGGGAAGTTTGGCAGGTCCCGGGGGGCAGCCTTGGAACCTGGGTCTCAGGAGCAGACTGCAGCCCCAGGAAGACTGGAAGGGTTATGGTGGGACCCTTGGGTATCAGGGGGAATGGGTACAGCAAGGTCAGGGCCAAATTCACCCCATAGCTTGGTTTTGTTTGACCTCTAAGCTTCGAATGGTTTTTACATTTTTAAAGGGTTGTAAAAAATAATATGTGGGTGGCTGTATAGCCTAAAATATTTACTATATGGCCGTTTACACTAAAGTTTGCTGACCCTGGGGGTAGGCATAGACTTGAATTAGAATAATTGCTGGAATAGGGATCTGATGTGCTTGTTGAATTGCCAGGAATGAGGTGAAAGCCAGTTCTTAGGACCCGTACACGAGAGCAGAATCCAGAGCAGGGCTCACCCAACTGCTGAGTGACTCCCTGCATCTCCCTTCCTGGGAGTATGATTGAACCAGGGTCCAGGTAGAGTCTGCAGGTAAGGGAGAACCAGGTGGTGTGGCAGCAGAGAATGCCTGACATTTACAGTGGCAGTTTACACAGTGCTCTCGCAGACTCCGCCTCATCAGACTTTCTTAACTACCTGCAGGATAGGTGTTTCCAGGTGTAACAGCAAAGGCTCCAGAGATCAAGTGATTCACCCAAGCCCTGCAGCTAGTAAGTGGGAGAACCTGGGCCAAACCCCATGGTTTGGGCATGTGACTCCCGTCTGGTGGACTCCCTGCTCCACTGCAGCAGTCCATGGTCATCAGCCTTGGCCAGCAAGCCTCTCCACCTGACCAGACACCTGTGGAGTAATTTTGACAGCTGGAGTTGGAACCTTCCAGTATCACCTCCATTTCACCCACCCATCCTCACTGCCACTGACATCACCTTCCTGAGCCTTGCTGATTCCCTTATTCTAAACTTCCCTTGATTTTCCAACTTGCTGCCTTCCATCTCCTAGAGCAAAGGTTATCCTCTATGTGACTGACGAAAACAGTGGGTCTCCAAGTGTGGTCCCCAGGCCACCAGCATCCCCTGGGAACGTGTTAGAAGTGCAGATCCTCAGGCCCATTCTGAGACCCACTGAAGCAGAAACCCTGTGGGTGCCGTTCCAGTGCCCCCCAGTCTGTGTTTAGCACACTCTCCAGGTGATGCTGATGAGCTCAAGTTTGAGAGCCCCTGGAACAGTGCATGAGAGCGCATTAGCACCACAGTAGACGCACACTCCCCTGCCACTGAGGGCAGCCTTGGACTAGTGCATCAGTGGTCTCTAGAAGTAGTTGCTGTCTCCACTGACTATGCAGGTGTTAGTGACAGCTATAGCACAGGTCATTGTGTAGGGCTCTGTTATGAGGACCAGCGAGAACTCCACTTCCAGGCAAATTCTTCAGATGCTGTCACTAGCTGCTAAGCAATCCTGTACTGGGGCACATAACAGAGTTTAGGAGTGTGGGGCATAAACCTACTACCATTCATGCAGAAAAACCATTCATCCAGGGACAAAGGCTTGGGAGTCCCAACATTAAAGATCTTCAGAGGGAACCTGGGTTTCCAAAATGCTACATTTCTGTAGAATGCACTCCAGTGCATCCACCTAGACCTGGCCAAGGACTCTCAGAAGTGTTGTCCAAGCCTGCCCTGGTCTGCTGGCCCCTAAACCCACCATCAGAGCTGCAGCCTAAACTTAGTGCAGTTCCCTTTCATGATGCTTTGTTGTATCCAGAAGAAGTGGCTCCAGAAGTACAAGTGTCATCTTTAGGTAGGAGCAGTGGTCCTTCGCAAGTCTTGAAGGGCAGAAATATATTCTCCCCAAAGCCTCAAATTGGGTACGGAGGGACCTTCTCCCTGGGGCAGTGTTTGGGCAAGACCATGTTATTAGTGGCAGTAATGTTAGGGATTTTGGGGTTGTTAATCTAGTTTAAAGGCTCCTCAGTACAGAGTTTCAGATCTAGAGTTTTGCTGATTCACTGGGGAAGAAAACACAGCTGAATGACAAAAACACTGAAATTTCATCCGTTTCTACATCTCAAACCCACAGTCTTCAGGACTGTGGACAGCGACCTGCCTTCCCTAGACCCTGTTCCCTATTCCCAGACTGGAATCCTATGGCCTCTAAGTCCCCCCTTCCTGTTCTCCCACCCAGCAGGACACTGGCATGATTGTTATGGGGGTAGAGCCCCAACAAAGCAGGGAGGTGACTAAATTATCCAGCAGCTTTAGGAAAATCTACTTTGTGCTTTCACACACTTGGTTGAATTTTTCAAAAATATTGACTGAACCACTTGCCAGCTATGATTACCAACAGCTCTGTTTGACAGTCTTTGACAGAAAGCCAATGGGCATTTGCAATGTCTCCAGCAGTAACGGGCCTTCATTAGCAGCTGTTGAGGGATGAGTGCTCCGCTGGACCGGAAGAGTGAGTCCTGTCCCCCAGTGGTGTCCACTGAGCATCGGTAAACAGTTTGCCTAGTGAGCCCAGGGCAGGCGTGAAGCCTGCCTGTACATCTCCATCACTCTGAGGGTTTTTTATGTTCCGATCTCCAGGAACACAAATAATATTCTTTCTAAGCTGCTCCAAAGTACCAGTGATAGAAAATATCATGGAAAAGGTGAATTGCCAGACAGTAAGCCCTCATGACCGAGAGCTTATTCATAAAATGATGACAAATTTATTGCGCACATTCACTGCTGGCTTTCTGAGATTAATAGCTGATCCATCTGATTTTAAAGGCTGACAGTGGAATCAGAAAGAGTTACTGGTCAGGTTTCTCATCCATCCCTTTCACCTAGCAACCTTCCTCCCCAAGACATAACACAGAAAAATAAGCTGATTTGGCTTCAGCAACAGTCTTGCCGTATTTTATTGCAGGAGATTTCCATGTGCCAAGGATAACTTTTAACCTTGCTGAATGCACTTTGACTTCTGGACATCTGCCTTCAACTCTGTAGGCCCTCGGGGCATGGCCTGGACCGTGACTAACTAGGGGCATACTGAGACACAGCCTGAAGGGAAGCCATAGTTTTGTGGTGCTGCTTGGCTGCTTGTTTGCTATGAAGTAGTAAAGAAGTCACTGTCTGATGTCTTAGTCTTGGAGACATGAGCAAAATTCAAAGCAGGTGTTAAGAATTACAGGGCATCAAAATCACGGGCATGGCGCTTGCGAACACTGCTAGGTTCAGAAAGCGTGGGCAGGGAATCAGGTGGCTGGCCTGAGGAGAATCAGGGTCCTCACAGAGGGAGGCGCCTCCCGCGGTGCAGCAGCTTCTTCCTCCCTGATCTTTCTGTGGCTAATTAAAGTGATCTGATGCTAACCCTGGCCTGCCATACCTCCAGCCTCTCTCCTTGCCCAGCCGCATCCTCCTACCTGTCTTGGCATCTGGTTATGTCATAAATTATCTAAATCATTTGACTTAACTCATGTGCTTAACACATGCCCTGGTTGTCACCTGTCCCACCCCATTGTTCACCATGCTTTGTGAGTTCACAGGGAGCCCAGGCTGCCTCCCCCCTGCCTGTAGTCTGACACCAGGCGGCAGCCTGGCCAAAGACGCCGAGATGGGCGGAGCACAGTCGCAGGTCAGGTTCATTCTTGCCTGTGTCTATGCCAGTGCGCAGCAAGGACCTGGAGAAGAGGTCAGAGTGACTTGGAACCAGCCCTAGGAGAGCGAGGGGCTGACGAAAGAACACACGCCTCTTGTAAGTCTCCAGAGTTCTAGGCCAACAAAAAGTGGACCCAAAAGGCACTAACACCAAGTTGAAGGTAGTGGTGATTTTTTTTATTTATTAAGAAAGTGTTTGAAAAGAGGAAGGAATGATTTTTTAAAAGTCAACTTTCTGTCAGAAGGTCCCAGAAGAAAGATTGTTCCCCGCACCGCTCTGCCTTCCATCAGCTCGCAGGCCATTCACTGTCTTGCTTTAATTGTGTTGAATGTGGCAGTTTATGCAAATCCTAGAAAAGGCCTTTGTGGGACTGCCACGAACACTTGTCACCTTTTCATTGCAGACTCACATTCAGAGATTCCAGTACGCTAAATGGCTCCAGGCTAATCTTGGGCAGCTCTGTGCTAAGAGCCAAACTTTTCATCATACAGAAACATTTTTTTTGTACTCTGGAGATTTTTAAAGCTCTCCCCAGTGCCCCCAATTTCTTATCTGTTCAGTTGCAAATATCAGGCCCTTAATGGCTGGGGAGGGAGAGTCTATTTTTAAGTTTGTACTGAATATATCCTGGTGTCGGGCGCTGCGCGGCTTTGGCATGTCATCAGATCTGGATTACCCGTGGGGCTGAGTGTAATTTTTAGGTATGAAATTGGTCAGGTTTGATTCAGAGGCTGTCTGGCGGTCTTTCTGGAGCCCGCCACTTGCCTGGCTGTGTACACTGTAGTGTTTCTGAGGTCAGGGCCAGGTGTTGATCTGCACAGGCTTTTGGCCTGAATTCCATAAAAGTAGCCCCTTTTTTAAACTTGAAATGCAGGGGGCAGTCAGTCCTTATTGTGCTCTAAATGCATTTGGTATTTAAAGCGCTAGGAAATGAAATTGCCAGATTCTTAACATTTGAGAATTGGCTCCTGACCATGCCTAGTCCTCATATTTCCAGTGTGCATTTTGGAGAGAGAGAGTGTATGTCTGGGAGAAATGGAGGTGGTATTGGACAGTCACACAGAGCCAAGGACGAGGCGGCACTCTCCTCATTGGCACTCTCTTCCAAGTGAGTGTGCGCTCCTCAGAGGCCAAAAGGAGCCACTCATGTCATTAAATCAATCATTGTGTTGAGTATGGAGCCTGGCGGGGCCAGAGAATCCTCTGGGAACAGCAGACGGAACCTGCCCTCTCCTGCCAGCTCTAGAACTGCCCGCTGACACAAAGTGTGGCCAGGATGCCGGCTCTTCCATTCACTCAGTGTTCTTATGTTTCAGGCAGACTTCACCAACATTTCCACGTGCCTGAGCTGGGCACCGAGAGACCAAAACATCCCTAATGAACAACATGGAGCAAGTCATGGTGCTTGGAGGACCTAGGGCTGTGGAGGAGGAGAGGGAGCCCTCCTTCACCTGTTCAGGTCCCCTCACCCCCACCACAGGCCTGGCCTATGGTAGCCAAGTCTGTAGCCCAGGCAGGGTCAGGATCGTTCGTCCCCGCTGCCATCAGAGGGCTGTGAATGAGTGGCCCAGATTCTGTGCCGTGCGTGAGGAGCCCTTGCTCTGACAGAGTGCACTTCGGCTCTCCTCCTCCATGCTCCCCCAGCATCACCCAGGACAGGCCTCCACAACCATTCCTGTCACCGTGTTGAGTGGTTTCGAGTTTCTCTGCTGGGCCAAGAGTTACTACCCAGTTGCCAGAATCAGCAGGTTGCAGATTTCCCTTCTGCACATCAGCTAGTAGTGGGCCCAGTCACATCAGAAGGGTCGGTTGTGGACTCTGCAGTGCCAGCAAATGTTGCTCTCACTCTGCCTCGCTCCAGAAGTCAAATGTTTATTTCCAGAGACAGCCAGGAATTTTGGCCTCCCAAACAAGTGGCAGTAAGAGTCCCTTTATTTGTGAACTACACAGACCACCCTGGAGCCTCTTCTGCCTGCTGCTTAGCACTGCAGGGACTACTTGCTGGTGTTTCTTTTCAGAGGGGAAAAGGGTGCTTGTCTCTGGTGTGGACCTAGAACCATATGAGCAATGAATTTTGTCTGAAAAGGCAAGTGACCGATCTTTAGCAAATAGCTATTCCTTCAATATCAGACAGAGTGAATATTTATACAAAAATCCACATTCATCAGAACCTTTGGGAACTCTGAGGAAATGGACAGAGCCTGGAGAACCTGGGGTGAGGCCCTCCCACCTCTGCACTGTATCCTGTAAATTAGGTTGTCCAAGTTCTTTCTGGCTCCAGATTTCTAAACTTTGGGCAAGTTTGTCTTTGATAATAGCTATTTCGTAACCCATTTTTTATTCCCTCTTTTGTTCAGTAATCTTCTTAGAGCTGGGAACTTGCAACATAAAATCTTTGTACCTAAAAAACTCAGCTATGTTGGCCAGCTTCACCAGGGAACCAATGAACAAGGGTCCTGAAGAATGAACCTTTTGCCCTGAGTGGGAACGGAACGGGAGCCTCTTAGCCTCTTAGTCAGGTGGCCTGTGACCTGACTGGTGTTGGGAGATCTGTATGGACCCCAGACACTGGAGCAGTGAGCTGAAGACATACTCCTCCTTGGAAGAGCCTCAGGTCTCTCTCATGCTTGGTTGGCTCTTGGAGGAGGTTGACCACAGGCAAGGCTTAGGGTCGTTAATTATAAGATCCAGGTGTGGCAAAAACCCTATTAGAAAGAACTTCTCTTCAAAAGACTAACCAGACATTTAGAACTGTTTCAACAGCTTAAGTTTGCGAGGGAACCATTAAATCTGGTGAGAAATGCCAGACCAAGAGGGTGCTTTATAGATGCTAATTTGATTGACGAGGCTGCCCCAGTTTCTACACCACGCCAAGAGCTCTCTCCAGATGCTGAGATGCATGCAGGTGTGGGTGCGCGCACATAGCCAAACACACCCAAACACACCAGCTCCCACCATCAGTTGTGTACAAACATGAATACAGAGGCAGGGGGAAACAGGAATTTTCTTTTTTTCTGCATGACACTCAAAACCACTATGTTTGTAGCATAGCTGCTGCAAGAGACAGAAGCACTTGGCCCAGAGTCTGTTTATGTGTTTGCGCCGAGAAAGCGATTTTCGTTGCAAGGAGCTCTAAGTGAGACAGAGTCAGAGAATGAGAGAGAGATAATTACCTAAATTATGTTCGTGCTATTATCGAAGACGAATATAGTTAAAATGTAATTAAATATGACAGGCTAGCAGGATGTAAGCCAAGCTCTGGAATGCTAATCATCAATTATTGCATCCCCTTAGGGGGATCGAGGCGCACTGGAGCTTGGGGCTGGGGACTGAGCAAGATGTGGAGTATTAAAGCAGCCCCCTCTCCTCACGTTCCCCACACACTCCAACACTCCACCAGTCTCCCTGGGACACATACTTTCCTGTAGCTGCCCCGGGGTCAGAAGCTCTCTTAGCTCAACTCCTGAGGAGCTGGCCAGGGTCAGGACTTTTTCTCTGAGAGGAAACTCCTCTAAAAAGGCAAATTATGCTATGAGCAGGAAAGGCAAAACCCAAGACTGGTGTCGTGTGAGAGTGGTAAAAGCATGCATTCATTCACCAGAGGCCCAGAAATCCCAGGTGCAAGAGGAACCCAGGGAAGGCTGGTCTGGACTGTAGCTGGGATGGAAGATGACGTGTGTCTGCCCCAGGAGGCTTCTTCTCACCCTCCATCCCCACAGGAGGAAAGGCACCCCCTGACTGTGCATTGAAGTCACCTGAGGAACTTACACTGGACTCAGGCAGGACCCACCCCAGAGGTTCTGAGTTTTAGTTGATCTGGGGCATGGCCTGGAGTTGGAAATTTAGAAGCTCCACAGAAGCAACTGAAGACTGTCAGCTCTCCCGTCCTTCCAAGAGCCTCACTTGTACCTGTCTTGAGGCTAAGAAGAGAACAGCATAAGAAGATTGATTTTTTAAAAACTGAAACATAATTTGTGTATCAGTTCTGGTACTGGATCCCCAAAGAATTTTGAGGTGGTGGGAGTCCTGTACAAGAGTTAGAAATTTAATTCATTCCATTTCACCACCACCTGAGCTCTGTCTAAGGCTGGATGAGAAACCGGGCTACCACCTTGGACCAGGTGGGTGACACACAGCAGACCAGGGCAGGCCCCAAGGAGTGGTGAGGGAGACCACTAGAAGCTCAAAGCTGGGGTCTGTCATGTTTACCTGAGCTCCAGCTCATTTTGTCTTTGTGGAAAAGAGGGCCCAAGGATGCCAGCTCTTCTAGTTTTCAAGAGAAACCCAAAATTTGTATTTCTATATGAAATCTCCCATTTTTTAAGTGGGAGCTAACTCAAATTTTAAAAATTACTCAGCAAATCGGCAAAATATGTGTGAGTCTCCTATGTGTGACCTTTGCTCTGAGTAAGCATTTGGCTGATCAGCATGTGACTAAATGACCACTAATCCTGGTGGCTCTTATCAAGCTGTTTTCCTGCCATCTCAGGTCTGCAGTCAGGTTAGACAAACTTGGCACTGGTTTACCTGAGCCTGGTACCTGGAGGGCTCTCAATAAATAGATGTTGAATGGATGGACAGACAGGGTGAGTGAGCGAGCCTAGATTCCCTGTAAATCAGAGCAGTGAGGCAGCTATAAAATCTGGTTAAGGCATCGTGCAAGACAGAACAACTTACTCCCAGGTGCCGGATCAGACAGTGAGACCTGCACTGAGGCCTCAGAGAGCTGGAACCAGGGAGCTCTTTGGAAGGCGTTAAATGATCTGGGCTGACTTCACACTCTGCTGCATGGACACCCTCTCTCTGCCTCTGGAGCAAGGGAGGGGGCCCCAGAATGGGCCAGGCTGGGAGCCATCAGGGAAAGGCACCCAAGGCCCAGTCTAAGAACTGTGACAACTTGAGAATCCCCCCTGACCCAGTGTTGTAGACAACACGCTCTCCCTTACATGCTCAGTCCGTGGCACATCTTTAGATATGATTAACGAGATGGCTGTGGCCCTTGGCCCGTCCCACAGGCGAGGAAGACAATAAGCACAGCTTGCCCGGAGGGATGGCAGGCAGCTGTGGGGTCAGCTGGAGAGGCCGCCCACAGAGCACTGTCGGAGCCGCCCGCAGGCCCGTCCGGAGGCTCGCTCGCGGCCTTCCACACGCAGTACCCGGCCCGCACACGGCTTGGAGAGGGTGTCGCAGCGCTGCGTACGCTCAGTTGATGGGAGCCAGCCTTTATTGTTTCCTCCCTTCCCGAGAATCTTTCTGAAAGGTTCATGTTTGCCTTCCGGCCCTGCCCCCAAAGGTTGTAAATAAATCTGTTCCTCATCACCACAGGCTTTGCTCCCTTTCTTGGCTCTGCCTTTTTTTTTTATACTTTTGAATTTTTTATTTTTATCAAAATTATACATGTACATAGTTTTAAAAGTCAAGTAGAACCACAAGGCTTGTAACAAAAAGCAGTGGTCCCCTGCCTGCCCTTTCCTACCCTAGTCCCACTCCCCACAGGCAACTTCTTTCCTTTTTTCCTTTAAAAAAAAATTAATATTTTGAAAAGATTGTACTTTCGAAGAAAATATATTTAATATGGTTTAAAAGTTAAAAACTGTAGAGACAGTGAAATGTCTTTCTCCAGAGAGAATAGTTTATGCATACATAGATGTGTGTCTGTTTTGTGCTTCTATACCTTGAAGATCTCTAGAGTCGGTCCCACCCAGTGACTGACTCTCTCTCTCTCTCTCTCTTCCTTCCTCCCTCCACCCCTCATCCAGCTGCTAGTCCTGCTAGTCTTTCTTTCTTTCTTTTTTCTTTTTTTTCCAGCTGCCAGTCTTTCCTAGTAAGGAGAGAAACAGACCGACATTTTCTCAACCAGCCCCCAGGGATGGGCATTTTGGTTGTTTCTGTTCTCTTGCTCACACAGTGCCACAGCACTGTCCTGTCCCACTGTGTCCAGGTGCTGCGAGCACGTCGGAAGCAGCTCTGTAGGAGGAGTTGTCACTCTAGGCGTGTGACACTTCAGGTGCTGCTGGTTGCGGCTGTGCGGGCTTACATTTCTTCCCTGGTGCGAGAGCGCCCTGTCCCTCAGAGCATGTGGTCAGACTCAGATTTGGGGGCAGACATGTTCATTCGTTCCAGACCTTTCTTTTGGTCTGTACCTTCATGTTTCTAAATTATATGCTTATTCTGTTCCTTAATTCTGTGGTCAGAATTATCTGCTGTCTCCCTACTTTGGCTTCGTTGCCCTTCCCCCAGCTCCTCTCCCCCCTCCCCCTCTAGTTACAGCTTTCCTTCACGCCGTATCATTATCATTTATCATAGCCATGCTGCTTTTCTTCGTATCATGTATCGTTGCCAGGAGCACGACTATGTAACTATTATTCAGGGGTAGGCCATGTACTATGTTACGGTCACCTTTCTTTTTTATTTGTTTGTTTTTCCTGGAGTTAAAAATTACTTAATATTATATACAGGGTGTCCCCCAAAATGTATACAAACTTTGAATTATTATAAAAGCAGTATTTATCAAAATGCATTTCATTTTCAAAATGTAATAGAATTTATATAGTGTGTATACACTTTTCAAGACACCGTGTATTTCATTAATTTTCTATGTACTTACCACTAATTCTTCCCCCTAACTTTTGTCAGAGCGATAAAAATTCCCTCAACCTGCTCTAACGCCTCGGGTAAGTCAGTTTGGTTTTTCCTCCTTGAGATGGTCCCCAGGAGTCCCCGCCTTCCGTCCCTCTGGGCTGGTTGCTCTTAGGCGGGTGCACAGCCCTCCTGGTATCTCCCTGCCGTCTGGGAATCCCCCTCGCCTCTGTTCCACGCCACCTCTGTTTTCTGGATTCCGTAACTTTCTTTAGCTTCTTTTAACACTTTGTTTTGGTGGAGCACATTTCCCAGTAGCTTTTTGAGATTGATGCCTGGATGAAAGTTTCTTTGTTCTGTCCTAATACTTGATGATAGTTTGGCTGGAAAGAGCCCTCTGGCTGGGAACTCGGTTTTCCCTCAGCATTTGGACTGAAGGGCCCCATTATCTTTTAGCTCCCAGTGTTGCTTTTAAAACATCTCACGTGGTTCTGGTCCCCATGTCTTTATATTGACCGGTGTTTCCTCCAGCAGCATTTAGATCTTGTCTTAAAGTGTCTCAGTACAGTAACATGCTTCGGGGCGGGTACCTTCTCATTTACTGCGGTGGCCTCTTTAACTTAGAAATATGTTCTTCATGTCTGGGAAGATGTCTTGTGTCCATTTTCTAGCTCCTGCCTTCTCTGCCCTCCTTTCTGGAACGTCTGACTGGCCAGTGGGGCTGCTTCTCTCCTCTTATTTTCTCTTTTCCTCATGTCCTTTTTCTTCTATTGTCTATTTTGTTTGACATTCAGGGGAAGTTCCTCAACCTAAGCTTCTAACTACTTTGTTGAATTATTTATTTAAACTCATAGTTTAATTTATGAGAGCACTTCCTTGTTCTCTGGAAATTCCTTTTCATATTATTTTATTCTTATTTCAAACATAATAATACTTTCTCTTTCTGGAGGGAGTGTAGGGTTTTCTTAAGTTTATTCTGCTTACTGAATTATATCTCTATCCTCTGAGTTATTTTTCTTTTCTATTTGTTTTTGGTCTCTGTTGTTCACGGTAGAGTCTTTGGTGATCCTTAACTGGCTGTTTACCTTTAAAATGAGGCACTGCCGAAGCCGCCTGGGAACTTTCTGTATGTGGGTGGTCAGCGGGACCGCACAGGGCGTCCGCAGACAGGACCGGGCGTTTCACTGGGAGACCCTGCCGGTTCACTCCAGCTCGGCACTGCAGTCCTCTCCCAGTCCTGCATGGCCATTTTCTCTGCTCTGCTTCTGTTGGCCATAGCTAGTTGTCCCTGTGCCAGAGAGGACTTCCTTAAATACGTTACCTAAAGCAGTGTTCCCCCTCTGTCCGCTTAAACTGCTCTGGTTACCCCCATAACTGTTTTCCCCCTTCTTTAACTCCAGTAAGTTTGCTTGTCTCTCTCTTCCAGTAGATGGAAGCTTCTTGAGGGCAGAGTCTGAAACAGGGCCTGTTCCATAGGAAGCACTTGGTAAACATTTATGGGAGGAAGCGTGGAGGGTCAGAGAGGAGGAAGGCAGACCAGTATCTCTAAGTCTTTCCTCTTGGACTGGTCAGTCCCCTGCCTGGCAGTTAAGCCTGGGTGCCCACACGTCACCCTCTGCTGTGCCTGGCGCCCCCAGGGTCCAGACCCTCTATGTTCAAGGGCTCCAGAGTGAAATCCTGTCTCCTGCCAAGGGAAGGAGGCTGTCCCCACTGCAGAGCAGCACAGGGGAGCTGGGGAGCCCACCTGCTCCTTTACCTGCTTTCAGCTAGTGGTTTGGTTCAGCCCCTGCGCACCCTCGTCACCCGAGGCGGCTGGTGACACGAGGACATGAGCCTTTTTAGGCTTCTGCAGGGTGAGTCCACTTGCTTCCTACGTGTTTCCTCTCTGAGGTGTTGGCACAGAGAGATGGCGGCATCTCCTTTTCCTTTCTCTGTTTTGTGCATGTGTGTGTGTGTGTGAGATAACACTCATATTAGATATGAAGCCTTTATTAAATTTCTGCCCTGTGTTTTTGGTGGAGGAAGCAAAGATTAACCCAGGCGGTTAGTGTGCCGTGTCTCACTGCCAGCCTGGCCCTGACCAGGTGCTCTCTCGCTCCCATCCCCTGCTGCTCAGCAGGTCTGCTACGGAAAGTTCTGGCATTCGCACTCTCAACAGCGTAGGCAGCAGAGTGTTTCCAGACTTGAAAAACCAGGCACCCTGGGCATGGGACCCCGGGGTCCCCACAGAGGCAGGAAAGCCTTAGGCTGGAAAGCCGTTCTCCCCGGTCCTTTCTCTGGCGCCCTCAGGGGCCTGTGCAGTGCTGTCCTTCACCCAGAGCCTGGCAAACCCTGCACTTACAGATGGTGGCATTCCTCCCCCACCCGGCCGCTCTCCTGTCCCCTGCTTGCTGCCCACAAAGGCGCAGCTGTCCTCAGCCAGCAGCACCACCTGGCAAATCCGCACCCCGCCGAGGGATAGCTCCACCTTTCTCCCTAATTTTTATATTTGCACTTTGGTTAATTCCACCTCTGGCCAATTCTCACAGACATGGCCCTAATCCCTTTCTCCTTCCTCTTTCTTTTTACTTATTTAAGAACTGTTTCAAATACAGAAAAGATTAAAAAGTAATATAACATTTTCTCATATACTTATCCCCAGAATTGACTAGTTAATATTTTTCACATATACTCAAGTCTTTTTTATTTTAATCAAAGAAATAAAACATTCCAGTTAATGTTGAAGTCTCCTTTGTTCCCCCAAAGTAGTCCCATCCCCCGCCATCTCCCCAGAGACAGCCACTACCATGAATTCAGCGTATGTCCTTCCAGAATATTTTAAAAATATTTTACAAGCATATATGTTTTCATGAGTGACCTGTGTGCAGTTTTGTGTGTGGTCCCACACAGTAGGCAGCATCCTCTAACTTGCTTTTAGTAGACCTGTTTTTAGATCCCTCCATAGTCATCTATGTGGGGAGGAGCACCTGCCAAGCCTCCTCCCTTTCTCCTGGTTTTCATACGTGTGAATATAAAGATTTAATAGTAGCAGCCAGTAGCTATGATGCCTTTACCACATACTAAGCACTCTATTTCCTCACTGAATTTTCACACCCCTAAATAGTTAGTGCTGTTACCCCAATTTTACATAGGAAACTGAGGCTTTAGGGGCTGTCATTTGCCTGAGGGCAGCTTGTTATCACTGGTGTGTGTGTGATCTCCAGACCTGGAGTGAAGACACCAGCACATATGCGAGGTGTTGGTCATACTGTAGGCCCCGGGTGACAGTGAAGAGTCAGTGCCTCAGCCTCCCAGTTGTTGGAAAGTTTCTCGCTGTGAGCACAAGCTAAGTCATTGGACCTGGCTTCTGTGGTTGACTCTGCACCTGGTGGCTCTGGGACACTGACAGGTAACTTACCTTCCGCCTCCCTGTCCTGACTCTGAAATGGGACTCCAGCTGGCTGCCTACCTGCGAAGCAGGCTGTGTGGGAACCGGATGAGATCACTCACGATTGTGAAGCACTCGGGAAACTACGCAGTGGACTGCAGAGGGGAGGCTTGTAGGAGGACAGGCCGTAGCCGCCGTTCCACGCTCCTTATCAACCGCCCACCCACCATCCTCCAGCCACATCCGCATGATTTTTGTTCATTACAGTGTTTAATCCCCATTCCTCAAGCAGCAGCCCTGGAGAGATTGTTCTAAATCTCTTGTTGTTCTGGCTTATTTAATTACTACTATGGCAACAACATTTTTTTTAGCTTCATATATATCATACTTCAGCCTCATTGCAGGTTAAATTAAGTTTTATGGGTGGGCCTTGGAACCCAATCAAAACGTATAGCTTTATTTCTCTGGAAAAATTGCTTCTAAGCTTCAAACAACTAATTACAAGGCAGGTTTTGGAACACCACCAGTTTGTGAGCTGGGGCCACTGTACTGTTCGCGTTGTTTTCTAATTAGTTCACGGAAGGGTAGCTGATCTCCCTACAGAGATTATAAACTTCTTAAGGGCAGCCACTACATCTTGTGTGGCTCTCCCAGCAAGTGCCAAGCTCACAAGTGTATCCAACAAATACTTGTTTAGTGCCTCCAAAGCCCAGCTACCTTGCCTGCCTCCAAGAAATGGGTGCTGATAGGGTGCCTTCGGTCCCCCTGGGAACCTCTGCAGTAGTCATTAAATCATACACTACCTACCTTGGTGACTGGCAGAGGAGGCCCAGGGAGGCACTGTATCCTGTCAGGGTTCATTGGACTGAAGTGTAATTACAGTAGTAATAAGAGTGCCAACTATTGTAGTTTTCAGCACTTTGTACTGTTCTAGATCTTTTACATTTGTTAGCATATTTAATCTTCACCAAACATGTTTTGATAGATTTTATTATTAGATGAAGAGACTGAAGCCCAGAGAGGTTAAGCAGTTTGCCTAAGGTCACAGCTGATAAAAGTACAAAAGTGAAATTCAAAGCCAGGCAGCCTGGCTCCCAGGCTCTCAACCATTCGCCATCCTGCCTCTAGTCCATGAAGACCAGGATTAACGCCTGCAGTCTTGACTGCCACCCAGTGATCCTCTCAACCGGAATAGCCTGCGTGATAAGACAGGGCTGGCCTTTTCACTCGCTCCTGTCACATGATTGGTATGAAAGCCTTAGGGAGTAGTAAGCTACGTACTTTTTAAAAATGATTACATATACTTTCTACAAAATCACAGTAAATATCTCTTGAAATTCTATCAAAAACTAAAAACTTGATCAACATTTTGGCAGACATTCTTATAGACGTCTTTGAATTCATATGTGTGTAGCTACATATTACAGTGTAATGTAACTGGAACCTCATTCTGTAACCAAGGAGGTGGTGCTATGTCTGTCAGCATTGGACACGTGAGAAAATTACAGCTCAGGAAAGGGGACCGACTTGTCCAGTGGAGAGCCAGCAAGTGCCAGGGGTGGGGCTTCAATCCTGTATGGGGTTTTGTGGGGTGAAGGTGGGGGGGTAAGTACTCAAAGCAAAGACCACATGGACTTTTTGACACCGTTGCTCCTGTTCAGACACTTCTTCCCAGCACCCAGCCCTGCCTCTGACCAAGGGTGTGGGTGCCGTACCCTTGGTGCTCCCTTGTCTTCTGGGAATGTTGCCTACCAGAAAAGAGATTCATGGTGGCCCTGACCGGGCAGCTCAGTTGGTTAGAGCGTCGTCCTGATATGCCAAGGTTGCAGATTCGATCCCCATCAGGGAACATACAAGAAACAACCAATGAATACATAAGTAAGTGGAACAACAAATCGATGTTTCTCTCTCTCAAATAAATTTAAAAAAAAAAGAGATTCAGGGTAAATGTCGAGTAGGAATAGTTCTACAGCCCTCAACAAAAATGTCAGTCAAGCCCAATTGAGCATGGTTCAGCAGTTGAGCATCCAGGAGATTGCGGTTTGATTCCTGGTCAGGGCACATGCCCGGGTTGCGGGCTCCATCCCCAGCAAGGGTTGTGCAGAAAGCAGCCGATCAATGACTCTCTCATCAGTGATGTTTTTCTGTCTCTCTCCCTCTTCCTTCCTCTCTGAAGTCAATAAAGATATATATATTTTTAAAAAATAGCAGTCGAGCTGTTGAGTGGACTCAGGGTGGTGGTGGTTCCTGGCCCTGTGGAGTCTTGGCTACGCAGCCTCCTGCAGGGTTGCATAGTGATTGCAAATTTGGCTCAGCCATCAGGAGGACGGTTCCACTGCCACCTTCCCCTCCAGCAGCATTTAACACTGTTTGGAAGCAGTTGAGGGGAAGTAGAATCTGATATTTGGGGGAGAGATGCTCATTACCTCATCGTAACCACCTTCCCTTCCTACTGATACTTTGGTCATAGGGTTGGTATCCAGTTTTGCTGAAAATGAAATCATCTATTCAACTCTCAGTCTGTGTTAGTGAAAATGAACTCTAATGTGATTAGATATTAATGTGATGTGATGTAGGATTGGTATTAAATTGAGGCCTTTGGATCTTATTACTCCACAAACGCTCCCTCCGCACAGGCCGCTGCCCTGCCTCCCCAAGCAAAGTGAGGGACAGTAGTGCCAAAGCGCTGAGCCCACTGTAGAAGCCTGGTGTAGTGTCAGGGAGAAGGGCAGAGGGAGATGGTGAGAGTGGAGGCAAGTGAAAGGACCATGACCCCAGTAAGGCCTGGCTTCCTTCCCTGGGCCTCGAATCCTCCTTGTGGAGGGAGGAGAGGCTGGGCCACATGAGCCTGGTTCAGGCCTGCCTTCACTCTCAGGGCCACCAGTGGGTTGCTGAGGACCCTGAGCCTACAAGGATGTAAAGGGTCACCTTTCCATCCAGAAGCACATGAAGATTTTTTTGATAGGCCTAGGGCTAGAAAGCTAAGAACAAAATCTTTACCTCCTCCGCTCCCACCCCTCTCCACCACAATCCTTCTTGTGAAACTGACTTGAGCCTAGTAGTTGTCCCTGGCTGTTGTCACTTATCCTAGGCCTGTTTCTCTTTCCTGGATGGAAGGCCCCACAAAGTGGACCCCTCCCTTCTCCATACCTGCAAGAAGGACAGGAGTCTGTCATCAGTTCCACAGCTTAGCTGGGAAGTGACAGGTAGGACTGTGAGAGCCCAGGCCCCATGTGGAAGCCCACAGCCCCTGTGGCCCCCAGGCCACAACCCACCTGGCAGACTCCCCAGGGAGTCACGTGCGTCTGGGAGCAAAACAGTTCCCCACCGAGAGAATGGGCCAGGAGTGGAAGCTCTGGGGATGGTCAGATGACATCACCTTCACGTATGAATAATAGCGTTCGTACAAGGAGAGTGATTTTTCTTGTGCTGTTTCCAGAAAACTGCTTTTGGAGGCACAGACTTTGCACACAGGATGGTAACGACTTTTTAATGACCTTAAGGAGCCTGGTGTCCAGGCAGCAGTGAATCAGTCTCAGTGGGAGACTCGTAGTGAGAGAATGGAACACCTGAAGCCAGAGGGGGAAAGCAAACCGCAAATACATACATTTTCTTCAGTAGCGTTACCTGGTAATTAGACAATTACAAGAAGCAGCTTCCCAGCAGCTGGCATTTCCACTGTGCAAGTGGAGGAGGGATGGCAACACGGTGAACTCCTCACATTTATTACAGAAAATATTATTGGCGCTTACAGTTGTGGGTGCCGTGCGTTCCTCCGGTGCATTCTGATGAGCTGTGAGTGTAAACCAGAAGCGGAGCTCCTCCTCTCAGGGCTCAAGGCCAGTGTGGCTGGGCTTTAAATGAGCTGGCCTAGCCCCGGCTGATCCATGAGGAACTGCCTTTAAAATATCGGGGCTGCTTTGGGGCCCACCCAGAGCCTAGGCAGTCCTCGGCAGTCCTGAGAATAAACCCGTCTGGGGTGCATTTGGAAGCTAGAAGGGAGGGTGGAGGCCTGTGGGAAATTGCCTCTTCCTCCATTGTCAGAAAGGAGAGCTGGGGTTCACCCGCAGTGAGTGACCCCCACTCCACAGCCCTCCTCCACCCTGCCCACAGTCCTGGCCTGATTCAAAACTATCCTCTTCCTGGAGCCCCCCACTGGAGTCACTGCGCCCACTCAGGTGTGGCCATTCAGCCAGCAGCCCCTGAGCCTGGCCCGTTTCACAGAGGAGATGTGTTGATGAACTCCCGCCGACCTGGGTCACTTTTGTATTTGGCCACACTCTTGTCAGGACATGAGCTCGTTGTGCACTGTGTGCCTGTTTGGGGGGAGTTTTATAAGAGTCTATGTCACCTTCACAGAGGGTAGGAGCGCTTTCTTTAATGAGACTGTAGGCTCTGATGGGGACAATAGGTACCCGCTGCCTCCATATGTTCCTTTGGTGCAGCCCTGTCGCTGTCCCTGTCCCCCATTCTTACAGCATAGGTCTCCCGAGGACAGAGGACAGATGTACTTGGTTAACTGTGCCGTCTAACCAGGCGAATGCTTGTGCTTCCTCTCACAGGTCGTGGCAGTCAGTAACTTTTGAAAGACAGCCTGCCTCCTTCATCCGAATCGTTGGAACACACAACACAGCAAACGAGGTAAGGGCCTCGTTTCTTGAAAGACGCTGTGATATTTCGAGGTATACGAGTAATGCTACACCCCGAGTTAAGTGGAACTGTTTGTTCTGCCCGCTAATGGCCTGTTGTTCAGACAGCTTGGTACAGAAGAAAGTCCTGCTCCCGCACAGTGGGGATATCATTACCTTTTCTGAATGTCTTTTCCCAGCAACTGAAAGCCAACTCCTGTGGCTCTGCTTACTCCTCCAGCCTCTCTGCGAATCACAACCACAGGGACCTTGAGAGGTCAAATGCCCTGTCCTCAGAGTCCTCGCCCCTCCCAGAGGACAACTATTCAGAGGTCCCGTGGCCCTCTGAGTGTGGCTGTTAAGGAGCCCCAGCCGCGGGGCAACCAGGGTGCACAGCTGCTGGTTTCCTGTCTGTCTGCTGGATCCTGTGCTGCCTGTACCGAAGGGTTTACGATCGAGCCCCTCCTTCCAGGCCTGCTCCTCCCCTGGCCCAGGCCTGGCTCCCAGGGAAGGGTGCTTGGTGCAGTGGACCATGCTGTTTGTAGATGTTCCTTCACCTTTGGATTTAATGAGGGGAGAGTGGGCAAGCTGTTGCCCCATTTTTGGTACTCAAAGTCTGGGCGGTGGTCAAGTGAGGTGCCTGGGCCTCAAACAACACCATGCTGTTCTGTCTGGAAGGGAAATGGCTCAGGAAAGGGCACGGGGTTCCTCTGGATCGGAAAAGAGAAGACAGTGCCCACAGGGACTGGACACCTGAGTGTGAGGGATGTGCTAACAGTGACTGCAGCAGGACTGCCAGTGCAATCCAGGGTTGAGCCAGGTATGCCTGGGCTATTGTCCCGTCAACAGTATGGAGTCGCATCGCGCTCACAGAGGCACTCAGGGTTCACTCACACAGTCGCAGGTGAGAATAGCGTCTGCTTCCATTTTGAGTTTAAAATAATCAATTCATAGTTAATTACTTACCTTTTCTGTACCTCAAGTAGGCATTGAGTAAGCACCAGTGGTAAGGGTTGGTGTCTGGCTGGTAACCCCACTGTTGGCTCAGTCTGCCCATCACGTCCTTGCTTTCTTACAGACGTGTGTGCAGTATAGACCTCTGGAGGACCACAGGTTAGAAGGAGAATTGTGAGGAGCAGTGAGGTTGAAACTTCAGAGATAAAGGAAAGGCACAAAAATAGTGACAGTTCTGCAATTTCACCTTAACATGATCTTTCTCAGATCTGTGCAGGACCCTCCTTGCGGGCAGGCAACCAGGGCACTTGCGTGGGGTTCCGTGCCCAAAAGGGGGTCCTGTGTTTGAGGCAGAGTGCTCTCCAGCACCATCTTGAAATTCTTAGCAATTTTACCTGTAAATTTTTTTAAAAAGGGGAAGCTCCCTGGCACAGTAAAACACCGACCTGGGTCTTGGAGCCTCAGCTCAGACTTAGGCTCCTCCACCCCTTCTTGCCTTCTCAGGACGAGTTCTTAGCTCCCACTTCCTGACCCCTGGTGCTGGGACCTGCCCAGCCTCCTCCTTCTCAGTCTGCCCCACAACCACTGCCTCCCTCCACTCCCAGTGGGTGCTGGAGCGTTTGCAGAAAGAGTGAGGGTCTGCTGTGAACCCCATGTGTGAGTCATGGGACAGGGCCCCTGGGTACCTGTGACCCCCTGTCCTGGCCTAGAGTCACCTGTGCCCAAGAGAGTGCCACAGTAAATAGCAAATGCAAACCCTGTGGCAGGTCAAGGGAGAGACTGGAAAAAAGCTTTTTTCCTGCCTTTTGAGCAAGAGGTTTCCACACATTACGTAGCTGGTCTGAGATTCGTACATTGTGTTTGTCAAATCAAATTCTCCAGAGCACGTCAAGGTGTACTTCAAACGCATGTTTAAAAGTGAAAATATTGTGCAAATTTATATTCATTTTGCTATTTTATTTATTTAGAATAAAAATGATACACAGCTACAGTGTGTTTCTTGCAGAGAACTTGTAAATAGAAGCCTGAATCTTTTTCTCTTATCTCTTTATTTCAAAACAAACCTGAAAATTATAATAGTACAATGAATGATTTTTTTAACAAAATATATGTTTTTATTGATTTCAGAGAGAGGAAGGGAGAGGGAGAGTCATTGTTGAGAAAGTCATTGATCGGCTGCCTCCTGCATGTCCCCCACTGAGAATCGAGCCCGCAACCCGAGCATGTGCCCTGACCGGGAATCAAACAGGAAATCTCCTGGATTCTAGGTCGATGCTCAACCGCTGAGCCAGCAAAAATGGATGATTTTTAAAGCACGAAATTAAAGAATTCTAAACATCAGGTCATAAAAGCACTTTTTTGATCATGTAACAAAAGTAAATTTAAATCTACATTTTAATACATATATGATCCCCATATTTTAATTTTGCCAATAAATCCCAGTGTTTTTTTACCACTTAAATTTGTTAGCTAAAATGAAGTATATTTCATTTGCAGTACTTGTTTCTTATATAAAGCAAAAAAAGACTAGATTTTTCTTTAATTCCTAAGTGAGGTTCTGCAATTATGTAATACAACAAAAGGAATTCTTAAGTCTGAGAAGGCTGAGAAGCACTGGAGTGAGTCTGCTCAGGGTCTCAACCCCATCACCTTAGCGACCAGATAAAGAATAACTTCCCATCACCCAGCTCTAAAGCTGGAGTGCAAGATCTTCTCTCCCTGATGAGTTTCCCAAAACTCTGTACAGGGAGCCCTGACCACTGGCCCAGCCGGTTTGATGGGTCGGCTGGGAGGTCGCTGACTGTGATCTGTCACATTCGGCCCATGAGCAACTCGCTCAGCTGCCTTCGTGAGTCAGTTATTGATCAGGAAAAAAAAGCTTTGATGTAGTGTTGCCAACGGGGAAACATCTTAAACCATTAAATAAATAGTGACCAGGTCATAAGGCAAGATCCATGAATTGTGTCATTCTCAGAGCATTACAAGAGACACAGAAACATTGAATTTCACTGGGCATCAAGCACATAGCAAACCTTCAAAGAGAATGTTCTTCACAACACATAACTGGGTTCTGGAAGGTCATATGGAAGAAGTAGCATTACCTGTCTTAGGCACAGCGGGAATGTGTGTAAGTCGGTGTGGCAAAGAGGTGTGAGGGCAGGGGCTGTATTAGGGAAGGGGGTGACTCGGCTGGTCAGCAGGACTTCTGGCAGAGGACAGCCAGGAAAGGGGGCCAGGGCAGAGTCGGGAGCCAGGATGACAGGGGTTCCCATGGGAGTGAGAACCATGCTGTCATGTCTCGTGGGGTCAGGCACCTGTGTCACAGTGGAGGGCAGTGTAGAGGGGAGCAGGGTCCCCTCAGCATGTCACTGCTGTGTTCTAGGTGGCATAAGTGGCCTCCCTTTTGTCAAAGCCAGAGCCTGTTTCATGTAGACACTAAAAGACTTTGTGCCAATTTCAGAAGCATGGGTGGGCATGGTTTTTCCCATGGGAAGGTCAGCTTGTCTGTGTAATAACAGAAAGAGAAATGTAGGTGAATCACCTGTCACGTCTCCCAGGTAAGACTGTTTCTGCAGGTGCTGCCCCCTCCAGAGAGGCAAGGTCCAAGCAGGGGGTGTGGGGGAGAACATGTGGCGTGGAGGCTCTTACGAGTTGAAGGGCATTCAGAAGAGATGGAGTGGGCTGTTCTGGCAAAAGGTGGAAAGTGGCCTGCACAATGTCTCAGTGGCCACGGCGGCCGGCAGCTGTGCGACAGTGGCAATGGAATGTGCCCTGACCTCCAAACATCTGGCTGCTGTTGGAATAACAGAGCCCCCCGAGCTGAACTAGATAGGGACTCCCTGCCCGATGTAGGCGTGTGTCTGTCCAGCTGAAGTTGCCAGGCCTTCCTGCAGGCAGGGCTCAGCGTCTGTCTGCTGCATGTTGATTTCCCTCCTTCTCTCCATGGGGCGGGAGCGGCTCACAGGTGACCGTGGCCGGGCGGCCTGCAGAGGTTCAGATTTCTTGATCACTGCTTTTGGCACGCTTCTGGTTTCCTGCGGCATCCCATCCATCTCCTCTGGGAAGTGTATGTCTGCTGCGGGCATCTGTCTCATCTTCCTTTGTGAGCACTGCGGGAATGAATTCATTTCATGTTTTAGCTACGTTTATGACTTCTGTCAATAAATTCCCTAAAGCCTATCTCTTAAAGACTGCACCACTTCCTCCAGTGACCTGCGCCCGTGTGCTCAGTGCCATCCTTGTCATTTACCCTAACTTCTTAGAACATTTTCCTTTCATTCCCCTGTGTGTATGCGTGTGTGTGATGCTCTGCTCCTCTCTCCCTGTGCTTGGCATACTTCTCACATGTCCAATGTTTTTCTCCTTTACCCTTGGACTCCTTTTTGCGCATCCTCTGTGTCCCACTCGCAGGGTTTCCTTTGTCATCCTCTCACACTTAGCACTAGATGGCAGATGCATGTCAGTTTGTCATCCAGCACATCCACCTTGCCCTGCTCCCCTTCAGTTGTTTTCATTCCCGTGCTCCTTCCCAGCACCTGAGCCAGAAGGCCCTTCTTGGCTGTTTCCTCATTCACTTCATGGAAATCTGTCTCCAACTCAACAGTTGTATGGTCACTGGGCCCACCTGCCTCAACTGCTGATCAGCTCTGAGCTGCTCAGGAGGCAGGCATGTCTTCCCATTCTCTCCTGTGTGGAGAAGGTTAGAAACTGGGCCTTGTTGACACCACTAATGTCACCAGATCTGGAGTTTCACCTGCAGTGACTGTCACAGAGCCTTACTGGTTCTGATGCCATGCTGTTCACGGCCCCTTCATCTCAACTCATTGATTACCATAGCAAAGTGACAGGGTCACTCCTGCATCCTTAAAGAGAGCAAGCTGGGCCCACGTGAGGTCTGTCTGCACCTGTGAAAATAAGTCACTGTATCAAAAGAAGTAGAAGTTATGCCTGTTTCTTTTTGTGGCTTTTATGAAAACCTGGGTTTGAGAGCAAGTTTTGGTGTGATTTTTTTTATTAGGCATTGAGCTCGGGCTTGGACAGCCCCAAGGGTTAAAAAGGACTGTAGGAAAAACGAACTCTCTGCAGTGTTAAAGACAGTTCCTGCTCACAAGAGCCTTTGCCAGTCAATAACAAAACTGAAGATGGTATTGACAGTCTGCAGGCAGCTCTCAAGGCTCCATTTACTCATCGAATTTTTGTGGCTGGGGAGAAAGGCTGTGTCGTATTTATCTCTATATCCCTGGCACCTAGCATGGGCCTGGTGCGTGTGCGCACAGAGTACCTGCTGTCTGATGGGCAAGGGAATCATTCGTTCTGTCCATCTCCCCCTCCCCCCAGCTTGTTGGCGAGAGACCGGGGCATTCCAAGGCAGCGTATGTCGTCATACTGAGGAGTCTCTTAAACCAGAAACTTTTGTCAGTGGAAAAATACGTGTGCCAGACACCTCAGCATCTCCTAGTTTAGGATAATAATGATAATGATGATAATAATAAATTATAATAACTGTTACTTACTGAGTACTTACTATGTGCCAGGCCCTATTCCAAGCCCTTTATGTTTGTTACACTATGTAATCCTCCTGTATGAAGTACGTCTATTCTCACTGCATTGTAAAAACAAGGAAACTCAGTCCCCGGTGCTCGCAAAGATGAGCAATGGGCCATTGTCCTCAGTGCTGCTGGAGTATAAATGGATACAGTCAATGTGGAGAACAGTTTTCTACCAGAGTCGAATATGTGCAACCTACCCTATGACTAAGCATGTTCACACCTGTGTGTAGCCTCTAAAGGAACTCACACAGGGGCAGGGGGCAGGGGGCAGGAATGAGGATCCTCAGACAGCACTGTTCATACCAAACCCACCGGGACCCCCACCCGATGGGGCAGCTTCAGAGATGGACACTCTAAGTGCATCATGTGGTCCAAGGGGGCCGCCACCCGTGGGGAAGGAAAGAAGCCAGAAACAAAAAAATACGTGTAGTAGGATCACAGTCATATAAATGTCAGAAGCAGGCAAAACTAAACTGTAACATTTAAGGATATGTACACAGGTGGTGAAAAATTTTTTTAAGCAAAGAATTATTATTAAAGCCAGAATAGTGGTTTCCTTGGGTGAGGTGGCTCAGATCAGGAAGAGCCACATGGAAGGACCGAGCGCCCCAGCAGTGCTCCTGGTTCTTGACCCCAGTGGGATTGACATGGTGTTCACTGTATATAGCTCTCAGCAAGCTGTACACACAGTATGCATTGCATGCTCTTTTTGCCTGGTTTTCACAGTAAATGTTTTACTTTAAGCAAAAAGGGAAAATTGATGAGGACACTGGAGCTGAGCAATGCTAAGTGACAAGGTGACCCCTCTGGTGAGTGGCAGAGCCAGGGTTTGATTCCAGGCTCTCTGGCTCTCAACATCCAGACTGCTCCGTCTCCCAAAAAGGCGTAATAAATAGTAAGGCGCAGAAATGAGCCCAGCACTGCCGAGGCCCCGTTGTCTAAGACCTTGGTGAGCAGGTGGTGCCTGTGGGCGAGCTATACAGCAAGATCTAGGAGAGAAACAAGGCAGGGCCCTTCCTGGGGAGACTGCAGGTTCCCGGCCGGGAGAAATCAACCCACGGGAAGAGGGCCTTCCTCCCAGGGACACAGCGCATGGCAGTGGAGGAGTCGATGGTGGAGCGAAGCGCAGAGGAGTGAAGTGAAGCGGGCCGCTGAGGATGGGTGCGGGCCGGGGGCTGGGGCGGGGCTCTCCTTGTCTGTAAGAGGGGCCGGGAAGCCAGCCCTTGGGAGCTGGGTAGACCTGAATGAGACCGCGGGAGGGCTTTGCAGGGCAGGGAGTGCGGCAGATCCCTCCGCCCACTCGCTGCTCTGCCCGAGCGCCTGCGGCAGGAGGCGCCGCGTGAACCCCAGGGCACGAGCAGGACGCGAAGCCTGCGCGTGGCTGCCCGAGCTGCCCGCAGGGACCACTCAGTGGAGCCTGGAAAGAGGCGCAGTTTATTTACACGCTTCTGTCAGGCCCGTGAGTGGCTGTGGACTCCCAGTGCCATCCTCGTTCCCATAGCAACATGTGGCTCCAGTGAAGAAAAAAACAAAACAAAACAGGGAAACGGACTCTGTTTGAAAAAACAACCACCAAACCTCCTTTCGGCCTAGTGATCGTTATTTCCCAGCCCCGAGCCCCCAGGTCTGATCACGCCCTCTGGCTCCCGGAGGATTCCCCCGCAGCTTCATCTAGAGGAGGCCCTCTGAGCCCTGAAGGCTGACCTCGGTCCTGTGCTGCCTCCCAAGGCCAGAGTTCCTAGTTGGTCAGCACCAGAATTGACACAAACATCCCAGGTGCAGAAACTCGGAGAGATGCTGAGCTAACAAACAGGAGAACCGCTCCCTCTGCAGCTTGTGACCTGCGGAGAGAAGACCCAGTTCCAGCCCTCAGCCTCCTTCGTCTGCCAGGACAGAGAACCAGGGGTTGGGCGTGGCAGTGCTGGGGAAGGGATGCTCACAAATAAAACCTTCTCTGGAACAGAAATAACTGAAACCAGGTTTGAGATGGCGCCTGGGTGCCCTGTGCTGTGTGCTGGAGGCAGAGGTGACATTTGTAGGGGCAGGACTAGGAAGTGTGGGCCAGAGAGAAGGTGAGCACTGGCGCAGCAGGTCAGGTAGGCCAGCCTGCACCTGTAAGTTTGTGAGTTTGCATAATAGTCCTAGTGGGTCTAGGACTATTTGCATAAAGCCTAGTGGGCTTTGCCTGGGTCCCTACTACACTGTACTTCTTGAGGGCAGAGACCATGTGGAGGCATCTCTGTGCCCCAGCACCCAGCCCAATGCCCAGCACACAATAGCCCCTCCATAAGTCAGACTGGAGCCAGAGCTTTGGTGCAGGGTTCTGAGGGAGATCAGCTCTCAGGGCTCACATGTGACAACCTGGATCAGAGAACAGAAGGTCACACCAGGCTGCAATCCCCATGACCTTGGAGAACAGTGGGGCTGTTCTGGCCATGAGGAAGTCTGGAAGCATTTATTGCAGGAAAATAAAGGCTGAGGGGTGGTTAAAGATGAGCCATCCAAACAAAAATGTGGATTTAAGGACTACACGTGCAGATAATGGTCAAGTTCAAGTGCCTGGAAGAGTCGCGCTGAGAAACAGCCATAATGAACAGGCAGGGAGGTGGGGAATGGGCCGGGGAAGATAGAGAAGTGTGTAGAGAGCCCGGTCAGCACTGGTGCCTGCCGCAACCCCAACCTGCTGTGTGACCCCCAGCAAGTCACTTCACCTCTCTGGCTCTCAGGACACTTGTCTTTGAAATAAGGAGAGTAGACTAGATCTTAAAGGTTCCTTCCCAGTGAGACAGAAAAAAAGCAGAAAAATATTTAATTTGTAGCATTATATAAAAGATCCTTCTATAGGCATCTTTAAAGATAATAATCTTTCTATTATGAAAGATTTTATTGAGAAAAGAGGGAAGTGACACAACAGTGAGTGTATGCCATTGTTCAACACCCCACTTATGCCTCTGGTATTGGAGCAGCAATAATTCTGCGCCAAACAACTGGTTTGGGAGAAGGTGCCCAGAACCTGAGCAGGTATGGATGCCGGCAGCCGCTGAGGAGTGAGAAGAATGGAGACATCAGCTGGTGAAGATAATCTCAATCGGTGTCCCAGTGCTGGGCCAGCAGGCAGGAGTTAGGCCTGAAATCTTCATGCAGCTGGAGCTCTTCCAGACAAGCTGTGCAGGTCACCTGGCTGAAGTGAAGACTTCAGGACGGGCAGCTACACACCGGCCTTCCCAGGAGGGCAGGGCCACAGCCAGGCTCTCCTGGCGCCTATCTCCAGGGAAGGGGGCCTTAGTAAGGTCACACCTACCAGATGTTGCCTGCAACTAGAATATTTCCCTTTTTTGTATTTTTGTTTTTCGCAAATGAAAAGATATCTTCTACCACTGCAGGGCCTAATTAGCTGAGTGAGTGGATTGCTCTCCCTGGAACTCTGGAGCGTGCACATGTGGAAAATGGAACCAGGAATTCAGGGCAGCCTGGCAGAATAGTATGGGAAAGGTTCTTTTTCTAGAACCTTCCAAGCAGTGGAGTTCTGGTTATTTGTGGGTGCCTGGCCTATGCGAATATGAGAAAGTGACATTGGAGAATTAGAAAACTGTTGCCACATATGAGCAGTGTCACTAAGCAGTTAGGAATGAATGAATACTTGTGCAAAACTATTTGATTTTCCTGTCACCCTAAGCAAAACTGACGAGTGTTGCTCACAGTCTGGATACATCACCCTGGGAAACGAGTTCCTTACCTGAAAACCGTGTTTTGGGCTGCTCAGATGTCCATCTATAACACTTTGGTTTATAAAAGGGGCATTTTGTTGGAAACACTTGGTCTTCATTTTTAAAGAGACAAAAATGAGACATCCTGTAGAGGGACTCTTCTCCCAAGAAGAGAGTAAGAAAGATGTTCGGGTCACCGTCATCGGATCAGTTAGGTTTACCGCGTGCTGAGTGGGCGTGTGCGGTTGCCACACGGTGTGTGAGGGAACACAGGAAGTCCTCAGGTGGCCACCTCAGGAGCCCTGCCTTCCTCTCTGACTTACGGGTGTCATTAGTGGTAGGTCTCTATTATGAAGATATGCCACCTGGTAAATGTAAGTTGAAAGTTTGGGTCAGAAATCCCATTTGTATTGGTTACCATGAAAGCAGCCTGTGGAAATTACTCAGGAGAAACCAGAAAGGCGCGGTGGAGTCTTTGATCACCATTTATTAAATTTTCCCAATTTCTGCTGCAGTTCATTGTGGACTCTTAAGCCAACTTGGGAAAATTAGCAGAGGCTTCTCTGCTTTTAAAAACCTTGAAGGTATGTGGAATAACAGTGCTTGGGAAGTCCCCCCAATGAAGGGTGCAGGCAGCGGAGTCAGCCGGCTCATGAGGAGCTGCCCCAGCTGTGGGCCTGCTTCCCAGGTTCACAGAGTAAAGAACACCCCAGACTACCTCAGCTGTGTTGAGAGTTACGGCTCCGAGAAAGCAGAGGGAAAGTGATACTAAACAGCAGCTACCGAGAAGGACACCAGTGACTGAGGCTGTGGTGGATTCATACCTGGGACTCCATTCCAAACTTGCTGGCTCCTCTCAGGGGACAGATCCAGAGGCCATCGAAAGCTGGTTCAGCCAAGGTGCCCCCTCGCGCGCAGCGGCAGTCAAACAGGCTAATGGGATACATGATTGCCGGAAAGGGGGCAGGAAAACCGTGTGGGGACTGGGTAATGGTTCTGCATAAATCGGGAACACGACTCAGCCCTGTATGCCTCATTCGCTTTTGGACACATCCTTCCCAAGGTGTATTACAGTGCTGGAAAGGTTCAGAGGAAAGAAATTGAACCACACAAGCTTCTGGGCGACGAGGAAATTGGGACTTGGCTGTCCCACCTGCAGGGTGGCCCACAGGTGTGTGGTGGGAGGGGAGCTTGGTGTCTGGGGGGACCAACCACAAATTCCCAGATGGCACCCCACCCCTGTGGTAGTGGCATTGTTTATTTCCTCCAGTTTCCTATGCAAAGAACAGGGCACCACGTGGCACCAGTGAAGGAACCAGTTTCCCCAGGACAGGCTTCCTTTCCACCCTATTCCCGAAAACATTTTCAGGACCACCCACAGGCCCCCTCTCCGGATGCCCATTAGCAACAGGTGCACATCTGAAGGTGCCCAGCATCCCGAGTGAAGGAACCCAGCCTTGCACAAGGTGGTGATGGTGAGGCACAAACACCAGGAGGCTCACTCGGCATCTGCAGCAGTCCAGGGCCTGGCAGGTGCGAGGCTAGTAGGCCTGAGTATCACCTGTGATTACTGAGCCAGCGCACTTCTACAGAGGGGGTGAGCAGAGCCTCTCCGGTGTGACAAGGGGGTGTGGGGGACAGAGTGCCTGAGCCAGGTGCCAGGATCCAGACCTTTATCTGGAAGTTCTCCCTTTGTCCCTTCTACCTGGAAGGCCACTCCCCTTCCTGTCTGCCTCCCAATCCTTCAAGGTGCCTCTTACTCTCTGACCTCCCCTAACCTCCCCTTCCAGGCAGAATTAATTTCTGGTGCTGCTGGTCACGTGCTATTACAATTTCCTGTGTGAGGCAGGCATCCTGATACTGAGAGCACTGGCTTTGGAGCTGCTCGGCCCTGAGGTTGAATCCCTTCCATGGGTGTAACCTCAGGCACCTCTGCCTCCCTCCCCTGCTGGGCTGGGCAGTGTGCACCCTGGTCAGTGTTCCTGCTCAGTGAGGTGGTCACAGTTTCAAAAACAAAACCAGCGAAAGGATCTCAGATGAGTACAGGTCCTCGAGGGTTGGCTGAGCCTGGAGCCCCCTGGAGACCCCAGTGCCGTCACCTCCAGCGGGGAGCACTGCGGGGACCGCAGTGACTCCCAGAGAACCTGGAGTCACTGCGGGCCCTTTTCTTCCTGTCAGTCTTACTGGGTCTGTTATCAAGTTGTTACTCTTCATTTTAAAATGAGTCTTTTCTGTTTATCCCAAATTGTTAAATTCTACCTCAGGGGGATTTCAAATGTTCACCAAAAAAAAAAAAAAGGCCTTTCAAAGTGTGAGGCAGCAGGCATTTATTTGAGATCAAAGAATAGCTGTTCAAGCAGAAGCCCAAATACTGTTCTGTTTAGGAGACAAAGGCAGTGGTAGTTACAAGAAAGGGAGGGGAGCACTTACATCAATAGGAGGAAGGCTTTTCTATTGGTGCAGATAACATAACATGATATTAGCATATTAACATAACATGCTAATTCTAATCAATTTAAAATTCTCAGTCCTGTAGTCATCAGCCAGTAGTCATCAGCCAGTAGTCATAATACCTGCTTTCTTGTTACCCTTGCAGACAGTTTTTTGGGGCACAGTGTTGCTTTAAGTGCAGTGCAGAGGTTATTTTGCCCAGTTCTAACTTTCTGAATATTTGCAGCATAGGATGTGCCAGGCAGTTCCTCCAGATGGCAGTTCCGGCTCCATTTTAAAGTGGCTCTGTTTCTTATTATGTTTTTACACGAGGTTTAAGTGTTTGTTGTCATCTACTTTCTTTCTTTAGATACTTATGTTATTTTTCACCATATAAGGAATATCCCTTTTAAGTACCTAGCTCCCTCCCAGGTCTGGGACAGTCCCTCCTTCATCCCCCAGGCTGGCCTCTTGCCTCCATAGCCCCCACTCCCACCTCCATACCTCCAGCTTTCTTTGCTATCACCCTCACCTTGAGAACTGACAGTGGTCTCCCCTGTCCTTCTACACCAAGGGCTCCCTCCTCTGACCTTCCAACTAGGCTCAGACATATCCTCCCCCAGGAAACATCCTAACTCCTCCAGGCTGGGTGGGGTCCCCTCCTCTATGCCCTCATGGCTCCCCATATGCCCAGAGCTCCTTGCCTGTTCACTAATGTATCTTCTGTCCTCCCTGGATGGTGGACCCTGAGGGGCCAGGACTTTGCACTCCACACGCAGCAGGTGCCTAAGTGTGTGTGGAATGAATGAATGAATGAATGAGTGCACTCAGACATCCTGACCCTCCAACCCCATTCACACATTTGGCTCCTTGGGCCATGCTTACAGCACATGCCACTATCCTCCTGCCCTCTGTGCCCTCTCCCCACCCCTGCCTATCCTCAACCTGCTCACTCTGATGCCCATGACACTCTCCACCTCTTCACTGACTTCAGGCCTCACCCATCTTTCCATTTGTAAAACACCCTCTCACTTAGAGTCGTCACCCCTCAGTCTGTGACTTAATAAAAAAACTGTTTCCTGTGTGTTGCCTTTGAATCTGGCACAGCTGCTTGGCTCTCCGGAAGTGCTCAGGGGACCCGATTAAAGTTAGCTGGGCCTTTAGTGACACTTCTGGGACCTAGGGATCACAGACTGAAGCTGGTCACAGTGCGCCCACCCATAGCCCCGGGAGCTTGGCAGCAGGTAGCTGCTGGGACTTCTAAGGGCCTCCAGTTTCCCCCAACTTAGAGGGAAGGTGCCTGAGCAGGGTGGTATGGGGAGGAAAGGTTATGATTTCTGGAAAAATATGCAGAGAAAACTGAAACAGCCAGTGCAGATTTGCCATCGGTATTGTTAGGTGTGTTGGGAACAGCAGCCATTTGCATTATTTTAAAACAGGTTGGTTACGTGGGTCAAAGATGGTGTGCTTAGAGAAGTGGTGACAATGGGAACCAGGCGGCAGGAGTCAGGCCTGTGAGCACTTACTAAGTGCTCACTGCAAACAGTGTCTTCCCGGCTTTCTACCAGCTCAGTGCAGAGCAGAAAGCCAGCTGCCCCTCTGGACAGCATCGTCTATGGGGACCCTTTCTTGGGTGAGAAGCACATTCTAAAGGACCAGCCATTAGAGCCTGGTTTTAACTTTATTTTTCAATCCTGGATTTTTATTGATTGGTTTATTCTTGTGTGAGGCCCTAAGCAGGAGTGGGCCTCGAGTCAGAGGGGGACCAACAGACCAGCAGGCAGAGGCAGGAGAGCTGGGCCCTGGGCCGGAGGCGCCCTGAACCGCGCAGGGTGGGCAGAGCGCTCCTGAAAATCAGAGGCTGAGTTCACAGAGCACGAGGAGAGCAAATCCACTCAACACAAGCTGGGGAGCAGGACAGATGTGAGTCAGTGCAGGGATTAGCATCAGCCGGAACTCTGAGGTTCTGAGGTACTGACAGGCGCGGTGTGAGCATGGGGATTACACAAATAACCGATTAAAGGACATGATGGGGCAGGATAGGGGATAGTGCAGAAAATTCATCATGTTTGGAGAAGCTGCAAACCAGGGCGAGGCAAACGAGGACAGGCCCGGTGCCGCTTACAGGGGCTCCTGGGGCAATGAGTGTTGGGTGGGACATGAGGAAGCGGAGCTGTGTTTTGGGGGGTCACCCTGGCCACTCGGCAAAAGCCTATCCAGCATGTCCCTGACTATCCCATGCTTGGAAAGAAGAGTGCTCATAAAGCAAAAGAGACTGCCGACAGCCCGCCAGAGACAGTCTTGTCCCTTCGAAGGCTTAAAGGAGGTAAAACCGATGGAGGACACTCGATTGATGTGGCCACTTAGGAGATGATTTTCAGATTCTCCCTGCGTCCTTAGGGTGGAGCCCAGGGTGCTAGTAGTCGTAAATCTTCATAAAAGGCCCCCTCCCCCCCAATCTGGCTATTGACAGCCAAGCACCTGCAGATGGGCTTGAAGAGGGAGATTTGATATAAAAGGAAGAGAGAAGGGAAGGAAAGAAAAGGAGAGGCGGCTGCCACGCAGGGCGCAGAAAGCACAGCGCTGAGGACAGTGAAGGCCTGAGCTTTAAGGGAGAAACCAGCTCACACTCAGAGAAGAGAGGCTCTGCCAAAATGAAGAGAGCAGAGCGAAGATGAATGCCTCACTTAGTCTTCATATTAGAGTTTGAAATGTGAAATTTGAAACAGTGGCAGATAAATGAATTGAAGTGGGAATATGGAAAAAATAGTGATGCAGGAAGGTAAGCACGGAATTTATATTTTAACTATAATTTCACAGTTGATAATACATTTGTCTTCTCTGTGAACTTGGGTCTGCAGTAGGCGGGTCTGTGTGTGTGGTGTGTATGGTGCACATGCTCGTGTGTGTGTGCACAATTGTGTGCACAGTGCATGTGCAGGCCCTGCTCAAGCTGTGGACGATGCAGAGCTCCCGGTGGAGGCGGGCAGCCCCTCAGCCCCCAGCTTTGCTGCAACTGTACCTCCTGAGACGCCCGCAGCCTCCTCTGCCTGGTCCTCCCTCAGGGAGAGTGGCCGGTGTCCAGCAGCCCTGCCCTGCGTCCCGCCCACACCCAGGGTACCAGTGTCTCATTCACTAATGATGGCCCTTTCCAGAAGTGGACTCACCAAACATGGGCAGATCCCAGTTCAGTGGCTCCTCTCCAGCCAGCAGGCCCCTGGGGAGGGAAGGGTGGACCCTCCCCAAGGAAGCAAGAGGATAGCATTCTCTGCACACTGGATGGTGGGGGGAGGTCCAGCAGTGTGTCTGCCCTCGTGGGATTGGAGCATGGCAGTGCCCTGTGCCATGGGACCTCCTTCCATGCTGTCCACACAGGCTTTAGGCAGCCACCAGCCCTTTACCAGTGAGTACAAACCAGTTATGACTGAGACCTAGCATTTGCAGGTTCGACAGCTTTACAGCATGTTGGCATCATCTTCCTTACCCATGGCCTTGGGCTAGTGTAGAAGAAGCCTGGAGACTAAAGGCAGAAGCCTCGGGATAAGGTAGCACCGTGCGGAGAGCCTGAGCCCTACACGGTGTTTGTCTAGGATGCTTTGGTTCTGGAGCTGGTCTTCTGCCCCCTGGTCCCCCAGCCCCAGTCATTGGTGGCATCTGGCTCCCCCAGCCTCAGTTCCTCTCACATCTCTAGCTCAGCACACCAGTGTCTTTAAGATGCTCTTGGGCCCTCAGGAGCTGGAACTCACCCTTCAGTCCCATTCCAGCTGAGGCCTGGTCTGCTCCCTGCTGCCCCTGCACTGACCTTCACCGCTGCCTCCTGCTGGATCCTGCAGGCCCCTCAGCCTCCCCAGGGAGCTGTGCCAACCCACCTCAGCCTCTATACCTCACCTCCAAGTGACCAAGGTTGGGCTGTTTTTCTCTCAGTACCTTGTGGACCATAGCGCCTCCTCTTGGCCTCTGAGGCCTGGAGCTTGAAGCTCTCACTGCTGGTTGAGGAAGGGGTGGAGGCCCAAGCTGACCTCCCTCCTGCAGGGTTCCCCCCACCCAGATATCCTGGTACCACGTCACCCGCATGTGCGCTCCCGAGGCCAGGGTCTCTGTGTCCGGCGATGTACAGGCGGGGCCCATCTGTCTTTTTGGGGTGAGCAGGTCATGGAGGGCCCCTGCTCGAGTCCTCACGGGCCCATAGCCAACATCCCCACTCCCCTCAGACCCCATTCCTCCCAGCATCCCCACCACGTCACTCCCTGTGCCTGGAACACTCTGAGTCCCTCTCCCGCCCAGGCCCTGGTCTCCTGAGTGCAGAGCGACTGCTGAGTGTTTCGTTTGCGTCTCTCCTTTACAAAGGAGCGTTGGGAAAACATGATCCTTGGAGCATTGTAAGGTTGAGAAGTAAAATATTTCTTAAATTTAAAGTTATTTTTGTTAATATAAGAGGGAAAAAAACGTTAAGATGGACGACAAGGACTAATTAGGAATAAATATTTGATGACATGATTTGCTAAAATAGGTTTTAACCACCTTCGAATAAGGCACCACTAATGTGAATGGGGTTGTGGAAAACTCATGTCCATGGGTATCTTGAAAATGTTTTCCTAATTCCAGAAAAACTCCAGTTATGTTTTTAAAAATTACATGAGTTGTGAACGTACTTCAGGTCTGAATTCTAACCATCTCACTGAGGCCACTGCACCCTCAGGCAGGGACCAAGGTGGGAGGGCCCTGGCCCACAAAGGCTGCACCCCCGCAGGCCCCGCCTGGGTGCTGGGTCTGTGCCAGCCCAGCACACAGCAGTGAGGGCAGACGAGGGGGCTGCGTTTTTTCCTTCAGTGAGGTGGGGAGGGTGTTGTGACTTCAGTCACGTTCTCAGGCCCTTTTAGAAAATGCACACCTTGAGGATCTAGAAATTGATTTCCTTAAAGCTCCCAGCACGCGTGTGCCCCAGACCGAAGACCACCATTGCAGGGTATAAGGCCTCCCTGCACAGCACCCAGGACAGGCCCCAGGAGAGAGGACTTTCCATGTGTCTGGGGGTGCAGGTGCCTAAGACCCACCTTGGACGGCCCCTCCCCCTGCACACTGTCCAGCTCACACTCCGGTATAACCTGCTTTGTTCCAGGCATGTCACTCTCACCCTCATCCCACCCCCTACCCCCATCCGTGCTGTTCTCAAGGTCAGGGCCAGGGCTCACCCTCGCAGGCTGAGCGCTGTGCTGCGGGAGCCCTGTCTGCACATACCTGGCCCAGCACTGAACACAGAGCTTGGAAATGCCCCCATGATGACTCAGGAGGCAAACTTCCCCTGGTCCTGGTGGTGGTTGGCTCCTCCCTGGGAGGGCGTTTGTTCTAGGTTGGCCCAACCCGAAGCAGGGTGAGGTCTCCTCCCCAGCGTATAATTAGGCATCCAGAGGGAGCCAGAGAGGGAGGGGCTTGTTTGCACCCTAGGAGATAAGCCTGGATCCTCCCCTGGGGTGACACCCTATGGCTTTTTCGTAAGTAACTTTATTGAGATAATTCACATACCATACAAGTCACCTATTGAAAGTGTACAACTTGGTGGTTTTTAGCGTCTTCACAGAGCTCTGCAGCCATCACCACCATAGTTGCCCCGTTGACTTTTAACCCAGCTGCCAAATGCAAGAATTAACTAATTAAAAAGAAGAGCTCCCGAGACAAAAGTAACCCAACAATAGAGGAATCCAGTCCTGGTGTCTGTAACGCCCAATGGGTCCATCTACTTTTACCCTGAAATGTGTCTAGAGCCTTCCAGTTGCTGCTGGGCATCTGTGCCAGGGGCAGGGGTGGAAGGACTTCCTCTTGCTCCCAGGTGGCAGCCCCAGAGCTGGACAGTGTCCCTCCAGGGGGAAGCTCCAGGGTGGGCACTGACCTGTCACTCACTCATTTGCCTTCTCTCACCAGGTGTTCCACTGTGTCCACTTTGAGTGTCCGGAGCAGCAGAGCAGCCCGAAGGAAGAAAACAGCGAGGAACCGGGGACAGGGGACACCAGCGCAGCCGGTCAACCACTCGAGCCCCGTGCCCTGCAGGCCCCCAGTGGCAACTCACTGCCCTCCAGCCCAGGTTCTCACTCTCGCTCATCCAGCCGGCAGCACCAATAAAGGGGCCCTGATGGGCAATGACTCGGTGGGCCCAGATGAGGCAGGAACTGGTGTCCTCCCAGCAGGGATCTTTGTCACTGCCCCTCCCCCTCCCAGACGGGAGCAGACCTGGCTGCAAAAACAGACGCAGAACAGGTTTGCTCCCAAGGACAGGAAGGGGCTGCTTGGTTCTCCTCAGTTTGTTCCGATCAGGCTGGTCTCCAGGGGGAGAAAGTGGGTCTTCAGTCTTCATCAGCCCACCACTAACGCCCTACCTCTCTGATCTGGCCCCGCAAGGGAGCAGGAGGAAGGAGCGGGCAGCGTGCGCAGAAACAGAACGCGGCATGGGACGGACGGGGACACGCTAGGCCACTCAGACCTGGAGGACCCTTTGGGAAATGGGCTTCGGTAGTGCTTACTTTTATGGATACATCGCCCTGGCAGCGGAATGATTTTTTATTTCGCTCAGTTATCTCCATTTGCTGATCATAGGTGTTCCGGATCTTTTGGAAACGCTCACGCAGCACATGGCGTGCTTTCATCCCTTTGACACTGTAATTCTCCTTCCTTGGTTTTGAACGGTTAAGCGTGGGGTGGAGCGGGAAGCACGTGCCCGTCTTTTGAGCGAGGCACAGGTGCCGCCATCGTGACACCTGGCTGACAAGAAAGCTCCTCTGAGGAAGTTAGCAAAGCACAGGAGCCACACAGCCTCTGGGCACTGAGGAGCCATCGCCGGCTGCTGGGCATTAACCTGCGCCTGAGACGAACCTGCCTGCGGGAGGACAAGGAGACGGTCCCTGTGCCACCCGCTGACCTGAGTTCGGAGGCCTGTGTGTGAAGCTGTACCAGCTTCCTGTCTGCGAGGGTAGGGGGCAGCCCTGCAGTGTCAGGAATGCAAGCACACTGCGTCCTCTTCAGCAGTTGCCGTTTGTCCCCCAGACAGGACTGAAGAAAAAGCAGTTCTCAGACGCCTCCCTCCTCACTGAAACTCCTGTCTGCCCGCTCGTGCCGTCTGGGCTGTTGTATCTCTGACTCAGTCATCTCCATTCTTAGGTGTTTCCTGATCTGCAGAGATCTCCCTTGACTCGCTGGCTGGCTGGCCAGTCCACTAGAAGCTCCCCCACTGTGACCCACTGTGGGGGGCTTCTAGGGGTCCTTTTTCTGGCTATGTAGACACACGTTGGTTGTGGGTGTACAAAGAGCTTTCTCCTGTGTAACCGAGTTGAGTGGCTGATGGGATGGTGGGGTGGCGTCGAGTGCAGGACTTGGGGGGGAGGGCTGTTGTCCCCAGTGTGAGAGCGGCCTGAAGGAGAAGCCCTGTGGTCTCCCACACTCCCTGCCCCTCACTCTCTGATCTCTGCCCCCTCCCCTGGTGTAGGATGAGCGGGAGCCCTGAGGCTGCCAGGCCTTTGATAACGGGAGGGAGGCTCCTGTAGCCAGTGGCGGCCGCTGCCTCTGTCCGCATCCAGCCCTAGGTCGCCTGTCAGCTGGGATTCCTGCCCACTCAGCAACCTCTCCAGCTGCACAATCACTGGGCAGCCGGAGGGGTCAGAGCAGCGAGTGCAAATGCTTTGAGAGGCTCACCTGTCGAAGGGCCTCTCTTTAAACTCTGAAATTACCTGTCCAGAGAGGAGCCCGGGCTGAGGCCACAGCGTGGACCCAGGGATGCGGGGTGGGCTGGAAAAGGATCTGTGGGCTCCACTGCCCACGCAGCACACCCCAGGCCAGGCCCAGGGACTATATACTGCTAGCAGCTCAGCTTCACACCACTGTGTCACCCAGTGGTGCCCTTCCCTGGCCAGGCTCACCTCCTCCCTGCCGGCTCCTGGGAATTCCCTTTGGCGTTTGCACCTCCCCAATCTCTGCCCTAGGTTCCCCCCTCTCTACCCCCATCCCCCGCTCCTCTGGCACTTCAGGTGCTCCTATTATCAGATGAAGGGAAGGAAGGGGAAACCAAGGCAGTCTGACAATGTGATGGTAGGGAGGCGCTCTCACCAAGGTTCCACCTGGACCCCTCCCTGAAGCCGCTAGCTTGCCCTGCCTAGGTCCCCGGCCTGTCTGGAGGCCTCGAAGGCATGGAAGCTGCTCTGGGCCCCAGGCCTACTGGGACAGAGCTCATCAAATCCTGCTCGGGCTGCCTCCTGGGACTAGGCTGGGCCTCTGCCTTCCCTGACGGGCCTTCTGACCAGGGAGCAGGAGGAGCTCTCTCTCTGTGAGCTGGCTGGGCCAGGGTCTTCGGGCGGGGGCTGGAGACCCCACTCGAGGTATGTCACAGCAGACATGCCCAGACCGAGGCCTGGACCTCGGGGGAGTGAGGGATGAATGGGGAACCAGGCAAAGTCCCCAGACGACTGGCGTTCCCCAGAGCCCTGAGTGGGCCTGCTGAGGGCTTCTCCCCTGTGGCCACCTGGGCCAAAATGGTCCCAAAACAGGAAGAGACCAAGGGAGCTAACTGGGGTGCGGGTAGCAAGCTGGGCTGGCACTCAGTGGAAGGGTTCCCAGACACCCTCAAGTCCTCAGCCCAGCAGAAGGTGGAGGCTCATTCTGTCCACTGGCGGCTGTGAGGTTCGAGGAAGGAGCCTCGGCCAGGCCGTGGGCAGGGCAGGGCTGATGAGGGGCTGCAGCTCCCTCACCTTTACTAGGATAGTCTGGGTGGTGTCTGGTTTGAGGAAAGGTCAGGTGAGGCTGGACCCTCAGTGGAGGTGGACAGAGGGGTGCTTGTGACCTCTGGCCCGTATTGTGACGCTTGTCAGTTACAAAGTAAAACAGCAACTTTGTGACTACCACCCAGGTCAGGAAATAGGGCACCCCCAGAGGGAAAGGGCTTGGGGGAGCCTTCAAAATCACCTTCTGACAGCTCCTGAAAGGGCCAGCGGGGCAGCACTGAGCACGCCAGGGGGCCTGTGTCACTCAGGGCAGGGCAGGCACCCTGGTCAAGATACTCCTAAGAGCTGCCAATTTGAAGTGGGTGTAATAGTGTAATGCACAGCTGTCCGCACGCACACACCCAGTCTCCCGTGTTCTCAGTGCTTGTTCTGTTTTTCTCCCAATTTTAGAACCAAGAGCCCATGATGAACGTGGGACTCTTCTCAATCGCTCTCTAAATTGTCACTTTTAAATCTTGTTTAATGACAAATACATTAAAAGTGTTTTATTCTTAGAAGAGTTGGGAAAAGAAATTATTTCAGCAACAGCGGAGTGTGTTTATTAGACTGATTCCTTGGCAAAAAAAAAAAAGTTTTTGAGTTGTGCAAAAAATTGCTCAGTAGTTACGCTGTTGCCCCAATTGTTAAACTGCTGTGCAGACGGCTCCAGCCCAGTCAACTTCACCTTTATTTAATCTAGAAGATAACAAAATTGTAATCACTTATCCTTTCCAGAGACGTGGGGGAAAGGAAGTATAATCTGTGATAAAAAGCAGAGTATCCTGTGTGCTGAAGCCGCTTGGTAATAGAGAGGGAGTGTTCGCATTGTGGAGTGTTCCAATTAAGACCCTCCCTTTGGACAGAGAAAGGTGTCAAAGGGGGAAAGGAAAATTAAGTTTGTTTCCTTCCAGGAGTTTTTCCTGATTAGTGTTTGCTTTTTGGTGTTTTCAGTGTAACCCTGCCCTGCGTGTGGGCGGCAGGTCCCTCGATGCTGCCCATGGCCATGGCTGCTGGCCGTGGCCGTGGCTGCAGTGGGCTGGGCCATGCTCCATTTATTTTTGCAGCTGCAGCCGCCAATTCTGTGTGCTTGTTCTGACAACAGTTCCAGCAGGAGTTCAGTGTTCATTAGTGGCCCCAGGAATTTAAAATGCAGTTCATGGTTCTGTGCCACCATGGTCTTTATTATTACAATATTAAATTAGAAGTCCTCCTGGTACCAGCCTGGTGTTTGTTCAGGAGTTTCTGGAAAAGGGAAGGGAATGGTTTAGACAGAATGCAGGGCAGTCACAATGCTTCCTCCTCCTCGAAGTTGACCGTCATACCTGATCACGGGTCAGGACTCTGAGGCCCTGGAGGTATGGCGATGAATGGAAAAGGGCAAGAACGGATTGGGGGAGGGTAGACCAGCCTCCCATGTGCCCCAGCTAGGCCCCTGCAGGGCTGTGGAGGAGAGAGGACATGGGATTCTGCTGGCTTGCCATGCACTTCCACCGGGCCTGTGACCCACCTCTGTAGACACGGGGGTCCCCCCACCAAACACCCCCATACACCTTCAGACAGGACTTCATGCTGGACTGATGTGGGGAGCATGCACACAGAGGGGGCCAGATGAGCTCCCACCAACATACACCTATTAGAATAGAACTGGTCTTTTTAAATTACTCATTCAAAAAAATATTAAGGTAATAATGCTCATGGAATAATGTTCCAACCTGGCAGAAGGGGCAAGGGTGCCCTCCGCTCGTCTGGCTCTGAATCGCTCCTGCCCTGGTCCTGGTCATTTGCCTCCTCTGTGACTGACTCCCAGACAAGCCACACTGAGGGGCCCCCACCCCAATGGCTTAGCTTCTTTTTTAAGACTTGAAATACTCCCCCAGAGACCTCCTGGCCTAAAGACTCAAAATCACCCACCTGCAATTTAAGGTAAATGTCTAAGCATTTGCCATTTGCATCCCGAGTATTTATAGGGGGGGAGGGGGCGGCCTGCACCTGTGGCCGCGACTGTCCCCTGCTGACTGCCCTGGGTCAGCTGAAGAATGCCACCTTCAGAGCCAGCTTTTGAGGCTCCATCCCACCCGGAGGAAAGCCCCAGAATCAGTCCTGGGCTCCAGGGCAGAGCAGACCTGCTGCCCTGCCAACAAGGTGTGGAGGGAGGTGGGCTGCAGGTCTGAAAGGCCTTCGGGGTGGGGATCTGGGCCCTGGGAACACTAGTGACACTGACTGTGACAGTCCGTCCATCTGCACCAGATGGCCTCCCCTGCCACGTGACTCCCCGGGGGCGTGGCCTCGGCTTTGGGCCCTGGGTGGGGGCGCAGGCTGGTCCTGCGGTGGCTGCTGGTAGCTCCTGGTCCCAGGTTTACTCCCCGTGGGGCCTGCCGCTCGGGGGTGGGGCAGCTGCACCCTCGCAGGCCAGCCCCAGGCAGTGGGGTCTTTCCTGGCCCCTCAGCGGCCCCAACGTCGATGGGTCACGGCGCTGACGGAGATGGGAGAAGACGCTGCCCAGGGCCTGCCTCCCGGCCCGAGGCAGCGCCAGCTCAGAGCCCCTCCCTCCAGAGGTGCAGCCGGGTGTCTCCCGACGCCGCCATGAGGTCCCAAGGCGACACCCCCCACACACACCTCACACCCCACACACCCCACACCACGCCACACACCCCTCACACACCCCACATCACCCCACACACACCTCACCCCACATCACCCCTCACACCCCACACACCCCTCACACACCCCACACACACCTCACACCCCACACACCCCACACCACGCCACACACCCCTCACACACCCCACATCACCCCACACACACCTCACCCCACATCACCCCTCACACCCCACACACCCCTCACACACCCCACACACACCTCACACCCCACACACCCCACACCACGCCACACACACCTCACACCCCACACCACACACCCCTCACACACCCCACACACCCCACACACACCTCACCCCACATCACCCCTCACACCCCACACACCCCTCACACACCCCACACACCCCACACACACCTCACCCCCCACACACCCCACACACCCCACACACACCTCACCCCACATCACCCCTCACACACCCCACACACCCCTCACACACCTCACACACCCCACACACACCTCACCCCCCACACACCCCACACACCCCACACACACCTCACCCCACACACCCCTCACACACCTCACACACCCCACACACACCTCACCCCCCACACACCCCACACACCCCACACACACCTCACCCCACATCACCCCTCACACACCCCACACACCCCTCACACACCCCACACACCCCACACACCCCACACACACCTCACCCCACATCACCCCTCACACACCCCACACACCCCACACACACCTCACACCCCACACACACCTCACACCCCTCACACACCCCACACACCTCACACACCCCACACACACCTCACACCCCACACACCCCACACACCCCTCACACACACCCCACACACACCTCACACCCCTCACACCCCTCACACACCCCACACACACCCCACACACACCTCACACCCCTCACACACCCCTCACACACACACCCCACACACACCCCTCACACACACACCCCACACACCCCTCACACACCCCTCACACACACCCCCCACACACACCCCACACCACCCCACACACCCCACACACCCCTCACACACACCCCCCACACACACCCCACACCACCCCACACACCCCACACACCCCTCACACACACCCCACACCACCCCACACACACCCCACACCACCCCACACACACCCCACACCACCCCACACACACCCCACACACTCACACACACCCATCACCCCACACACACCTCTCACACCCCCCACACCCCTCACACACCCCACCCCACACACACCCCCCCCCCCACCCAGTACCCCAGCTCCTGGAAAAGCCAGAGGGGAGAGCGGCCTGCAGCTCCGCCCCTGGACTGGCTGGGGGGGGCGGTGACAGGAGCGCCTCAGGGGGCGCGGGCTTGGCCCGGAGCTACTCTGGTCACACTCGTTTGCACCCTAACTCCCGGGGAAGGCGGCGGGGCGGGGCCTCTGGGGCGGGGCCTCCGGGGCGGGGCCTCCGGGGCGGGGCCAGCACCCTGCAGGGCGCCGAGGGCACCGCGCGGAACGAGATGGACTCGAGGGCAGACTGCGGCCTGTTGTGAAACCACCTAACTGAGCAAATACGCAAACTGCGTCCAAAACGCCCCTACGCCCCTGCTGTAAGATGCCGCGGTGGGTTCCTCTTAGAAATAAAGCGATGGCTCTCTGTTCCTTTAAATTCGTGTCCTCTCCCCACAGCCCGCCTGCAAACCCCTCCTGCGGCCACTGGCCATCCAGGCTCCCTGTGCCCCCGAAACGCCGGGTGCCCGCCCCTCCCCCTGCCTTCGCTCCTGTGGACGGGAGTCGGCCCAGAGCAAGCGTCGTCGCCTGCAGTCCCCATGCAGCCCCTCAGCCAGCCCGTTACGGGACAGGACGGGGAGGGCCTCCCGCTGGGGCCGCAGCTCCGTGGCCCTTTCTCCTCGGAGCAGAGAGGCCCTTAGAGGCCGTCCAGGCTCCAGTGCAAGGGGACCCCACCCCCCAGCTCTACCCCCAAATGGCCTATTCAGTGGCATTTTGGGTGGGAGGAAAATTCCAACTGGAGAACGCACTGGGCCTCCTGCTGAGCTCTTGTCACTTAAAACAGCTTGAATCGGGCAGGAGTGTCACCACTCAACTAGTTCTGAGCCTAAACCCAGGACTTGACCTTTCTCTGGTTCACTCCCACCTGGTGGCCTTGGCCGTTCCCACACTTACCCTCCGAGCCCCGATTGCCTAGAACTGACATCGCCAGCAACGTGTTGATTCCAGTGTTGAACAAGACAAAACCAAATCGGAGCGCGCTGGGGTCCACCCGCCGTCCCCCTCCCTTCACCCCTCAGGCTGCTGCCACCACTCAGCCCGCCCAGCAGGTCACTCGGCACGATGGGTGGGGCACCTGCCAGGCCAGGCTGTTTCCTACGTGCTGGGGACAGAGCAACGATCCAAGAGGACAGGACAGACAGAGTCCTGCCTTAGCTCCAGAGGGAGGTGACCGTGGGCAGGCCCGCGTGCTCACCTGGGGGTGAGGACTGGCAGCGAAGGGAGGTGCAGGTACAGGTCGAGAGTCCAGAGAAGCTTCTCAGAGGCCACCGCTGCGCAAAGCCACCAGGATAAAGGGCCAAGACTGAGGCCCTCTGGGGAGACCTTTCCAGGAGGGAGAGGAACAGGAAGGCCATGCGTTTTGGGGGCTGGTGTAGCAGGGGTGGGAGAGGAGGCCAGCGGAACCGGTGGCCAGGAGTGTTGGGAACTCTGGGCCCCGTCTGAAACGGGAGCCAGTGGGAGGCGAGGCAGAGCTGGCTGGGATCTGCCCCGAGGCTGGCAGGCTCACTCAGGCTTCGAGGGGAGTTCCCTCCGGAGAAGGGGGCTGGGGAGCAGCTGAGAGCGGAAGAGGGAGCGATGGCGGCCACCTGGACCAGGTGAGCAGCAGAGGACCAGAGGACCAGAGGCCGTGCGGGATGCTGGGCAGGCAGGGCCCACAGGATGTGTGGGCGCCCGGGGAGCCGGGATGGGAGGGGCCGGGATGGGAGCGCTGGCCGGGGTGGGTCAGTTCCTGACACGCTGGGTATGTCGCAGAGAAAGCAAGGCAGCGACCTCAGAGGGCCCAGCTCACCAAACAGGAAAGCCAAGTATTTAAGGAAAATGACAGGAACTTCACAGGCGGTCAAGTTCACACCAGCCCACCTGTGACGGTAAAGCCCTAAAGGTTGCGATTTATCTTTGTACATCAGCTGAGCAAAAAGTTAGGGATAAATGCCTTAACACAGGGAGTCTGTGGGAAATCCTCAGGACTCTATTATATGCAGACCAGGTGGAGTCAGGTGGCCCCAGGATTTCCGTTTAGCTCACCGTGTAGACTGGGTGTTTTCCGAGGGGGTGTGGAAGGGCTGTCCCGGTTGTGGCAGAGCCGAGCCCGGTTTGTTTCTATAAGTTGGAGGTGACTCCGGAGCAGCGGCACTCAGACCCTGTGCTGCACAGGACTCACCTGGGAACTGGGTAAATGCCACGTGCACGCCTGGCCCTCCAGGTGGTGACCCTGGCTGAGTTCTCAAACGCCCATGGTGTCCAGTTTTGACAAAGCACCCAGCATTCGGGGGACACTGAACCAGACACATGAGCAGCTGGGAACCTGAGCCCCAGCGAAGAAAAGGGGTGGGGGGGTGGGAGCTGGGAGGTGGGGGATGACCTGGGGTCACCAGTGTTTATGGGGCCGGGAAGAGACAGGTGCCCCCAGCAGGTGGAGCCCGGGGAGGTGAGATGGCGAAGACGCTGAGGGAATAGAGAGCCTGTGCCTGGGCACCTGGTGGTGACAGCCCAGAGGGAAGGTGACCAGTGTGTCAGGTGCGCGGAGGGCGGAGGGCTGACAGGATTTAGGGAGCGTCCGATTATGGTGAGATCCGGTTTTCTGGAATTGACCAACTCTGGGCCAGTCCCTGAGACTGTGAGCTCACACGTGGGTACCTGGGGCCCCGCTCTCCTCTCTGGTGCTTCCCCCTCACTCTGCTCTCACTGGGCGGGGGCTGGGGCTGGGGCTGGGGCTGGGGCTGGGGCTGGGGCTGGGGCTGGGGCCGGGCTTTAGGACAGCCCGCACCTGCCCAGTGCTTTAGGGTTTCATCCACTGACCAAAGGTCACCTCGAAATATCTGTACCCAGGACACACTTGCCCACCCCGGAAGTAGCTACTTCTGAAGTAGCTACACATGTGACTGTCCCTTCACCCACCTGGGACCCCCAAACTTCCACTATATTCTATTTGTTTCATCTATTTACATTTTAAAGATCTAAAGTCTTGGACTTTGACGTCAAAGATGGCAGACGGCTAGTGCGGAGGGCAGCTGGCAGTTCTGACTACAGCTTAACGGTGCAAACCCGGCGCAGTGAGCACACACTGCCGCCTTCCCCTTCCTCTAAATCACAAGCAGTGACCGAAAAGACACAGCTTGAGGGGAAAAAACAGAATCAAGAATTGGGAGGGGACGTTGGAAACTCAGGAAATGGTGAGAGATGCACGGCGGGCTCCACCTGATGTTTATACACTGAACACGGTAAACAACAAACGGAGGACACAGGTCACTTCACACACAGGAACGATCCATCCGGTGGCCGCGCCTCTGTAAGGCGGTGCCACGTGTCCCACGGGGAGACGTGTGGGTCCTCCTGGCCCAGGGCCAGCTCAGCGGCTCTCCCCATTATCTGCAGAGAAGCTGCCTGGCTCGGGAGACGTGGGCCACAAGGCCCGCACCTCTCAGCCCGTTTTCTCATGTCAAGTGGAGCTAATAGTTAATAGCTCATAGGACTGTGAGGATTAGATAAGACAGCACCTGGCACGAAGTAGGTGTGTGATAAATACCAGCTATTCTGATTCTCTATCAACATCATTCCACTGGCCTAAGCAGTCTTTAGGCCTGTCTTCATTTTTCTTACTCTAGAAATAGTCTTAAAACCACATTTCACATCAGACACGTTGCCCCAAGCCTCGGCTCCTCCACCTGCTGCTCTCCTGGCCGCGTTTCTCACAACTTTGCTTGGAGCTCTTTGGAAACTCCAGGCCTTCAGAGCATCTTGAGCCATCCCAGGGTGGGATCCCTCCAGGGTGGGCAAACTTGAGCAGCAGGTGAACCTGATGGGGGCACTGGGTTTGGGTTGCCCTTTGGTGGGACTAGAAGGACCCTCTTGATCAACAAAGCGTCAGCAAGCGCCCTGGGGACGCACACAGCTGGGCTCCGGGACTGCAGTCTCAGTCTAGGCTCTCACTCTGCTCTCCAGCGCAGCAGCTTCAGAGTAGCCAGACTTTTTTAGAAGTTGAGAGTCACAAAACATAAAATCCACCATTTTACATGAACAATCCAGTGGCATTTAGTACCTTTACAATGTTGTGCAAACACATGCAGGTGCAGAACGTTTTCATCCCAAAAGGAAACCAGTACTCTCCTCTCCCCTCAGTCCCTGGGGACGACCCATCTGCTTGCTGTGTCCATGAAGTTGCCCGTTCTGGTCATTTCATTTAAATGGCGTCATGCCCAGCTGGCGTGGCTCAGCGATTGAGCATCGACCTAGGACCCAGGAGGTCACAGTTCGATTCCCGGTCAGGGCACATGCCTGCGTTGTGGACTTGATCCCCAGAGGGTGGCATGCAGGAGGCAGCCCATCAAGGACTCTCTCTAATCACTGATGTTCCTCCCTCCCTCCCTGCCTCTCCCTTCCTCTCTCTGAAGTCAATAAAAATATACTTAAAAATAAAAACAAATGAAATAATATATTGAGTGGCATCTGGTGCCTGGCTTCTCTCACTTGCGTGACCTTTTAGAGGCGTGCCCACGTTGTCAAGTGGCAGCGCTTTACTTCTTTTTGAAGCTGAAGTGTACGCACACCCTACGTCTGGCCTGTCCGCTCATCCCTCAGTGGACACCTGGGCTGGTTCCACATTTTGTCTATTGTGAATACAGCTGCTGTGAACATCTGTGTCCACATATGTGAGTCCCTGCTTTCAATTTTTTGGGGGGTGTATACCCAGGAGTGGAACTGCTGGATGATGCGGTAATTCTGGTTTTTTTGAGGGACCACCAAACCGTTTTCTGCAGTGGCCACACCATTTCACATCACACCACCAATGCACAAGGGGCCCCGTCCACATGCACGACAAAGCCTGTGAGCTTCACCTTCTGACCATCCCCGTCCTCCTGGGTGGGACTCGGCAGTCATCTCACCTGTGGGCCCCGAGCCCGAGGCACAGGGTGGGGAGACAGCCAGGGGGACGCGCTGTCCTGTGCCTTTCAGACCTAGCCCGGAGCTGGGAAGCATCACTGTGCCCCTCGAGAGGCATCAGAAGGCCAGCCCATGTTCGAGGGAAGGGGGATGCAGGGACAGCTTTTAAAATCACACATCTCCACGGCATTTGTCATCTACTCCCTTAGACAGTGCTACCCATAGAGCCAGTTTGTGACAGGACACGGGGCTCACACCAGACCTAAGTCAGCGCCCCGCTCCCTCCATCAAGGCTGTCAGCTGACCTACGCGGGTGCGTAGCCACAGGTGACTGCACACGGACCCAAGCTCCTCGCCTCAGCCTGGGACACGGGAAGGGCCTGTGGACCCTCCGCAGCGCTGTGAGCTTAAATGGCCATTTCACGCCCCCGCAACTCTCCCAGGTTTTATGAGGCCTGCAGTTTATACATTTTGGCAGCCCCTCTTTAAGAACTTAAAATTGACCACAAAATTGGGTTCAAAGGTGAATATGAATGAGGAATCACAACACGTTACACACATTTTTAAAAGCTGACAAATACCCAAACATCGAAAATATTTATAGAATATCCAGCTACAGTTCTAATGATCGCCAGGCGCCTCTAGAGGACAGACCCCACCTCGTACCCTTGATCACGCTCAGACGGTGGCGACTCCCTAACGTCTCCCCGCCAGTGTGGCGGAGGAGAATTTGAGTTACTGATACTTCAGAAAAGTTTCTTCCGTCAGAGGAACAACAAGATGGCGGCGTAGGTAACAGCTGCACCCGCCGCCTCCCGCAACCACATCAAAATTACAACTAAAATACAGAGCCACCCTCACTCAGAGCCTCCTGAGATTTGGCTGCACAGAAGCCCCACAACCAGGGACCTGAAGAAGCACCGAGACGGTAGGAGGGGCGGAGACGCGGGTGGGTCGGGGCTGAATCCAGAGACGCGGCCTCTGGCCCACACCCGGTGCCCCGGGTGAAACCCGGGAGGGACTCTTGGCGGCGGAGGTTTCCCGGAGGAATGAGGGGTCCCAGCCCCACAGCAGGCCCCCAGCCCAGGGCTCCAGGGCCAGGAAGAGGAGTCCCCACAACTCCGGGCTGTGAAACCAGCGGGGACTGTCCCTGAGGGTCGCGGAGGCTGCGGGAGCCTCAGCAGCTCCTCCTAAAGGGCCCGGCACGGACTCACTCGGACGCTCCCTCTGCGCCCAGCGCCGGGAGCAGCCTGAAAGGACCTGGGACACTCAGGGGGGAACTAACCTGCCTGAAGTTAGGGCCAGAGGCGGAAGGCGGCTTCCTCCCAGGCAGAGGGGCTGGCGGAGGCCATGGCTCCTGTGGCGAGTCCTCCCCGCACACAGCCGGCAGCAGGCGCCATGTTTGAGTCGCCAGCACCTGACTCACGCCTTTGGCCCCGCCCCGTGATTCCCGGAGGCCCCGCCCTCCCCACCTGCAGCTCATCCAGGCCACTTCCAGGGGCTTTTCTCTGCCAAGTGGCCTCTCGAGCCTCATGCTTAGGACTTTCCTAAAATCTCTCCAACAAGCAGCAGCTGCCCCATATGGCTTGATAGGCGGCCCCAGGCCTGGCACTAGCAGCAGCTAAACTGGCTCACAGCTTGGCCTCTCCTGGACAACGCCAAGCCCAGCACAAGTATCAGCCAACTATGGTTTGCTGAGTAGCTCATGCTGGGTGGCCCTGGGCCAGGCACAGGCACAGGCTGACTTCGCACCTCCCCAGAGGCCCCAGAGACAGTGCACCTGGTGGTCAGACTCGACCACACTGGATTACAACCCTACCACATCCACGAGTGACACTCAAGGAGCGCACTCGGTGAACACGAAAGCCCCACTGAAGTAAATCCTGCTCCATAGGGGTGTCTCCAGCACAGCAGCTCTCTGGCTGTAGCTGCAGCTGGTCTTCACAGCTGATTGGCCTGGGGGTCAGTTCCTCCCAGGGACGCCAACAGCAACCAAGCCTCAACCACAACAGGACAGTGCACACAGCCCACACAGGGAGCACCTAGAAGGCCCAGCTCAGGTGACTGGGGAGGCTGAGCCACTGGACCCTACAGGACACCTACTACACAAAGCCACTCTACAAATTCCAGGAGACATAGCAGCTCTACCTAATACATAGAAACAAACACCTGGAGGCAGCCAAAATGTGGACGCAAAGAAACATGTCACAAAGGAAAGAACAGAAGAAATCTCTAGAAGAGGAACTAAATGAAATAGATCCAAGCAAGCTAACAGATAGAGAGTTCAGAATTTTGGTTATAAGGATGTTTAAACAGATGGTTAGGGAAATAACTAAGAAAATCGATAACATAATAAAGTACCAATTTGAAATGAAGGCTACAGGAACTGAAATGAAGAATAATTTACATGGAATCAACAGTAGAGTAGAGGACGCTGAGAATCAAATCAGCAATTTGGAACACGAGGAAACAAAAAACACCCAACCAGAAGAGCAAAAAGAAAAAAGAACCCAGAAATATGAAAATAGTATAAGGAGCCTCTGGGACAACTTCAAGATGCCCAACATTCATATTATTGGGGTGCCAGAAGAGGCAGAAAGGGACCAAGGAATTGAAAACCTATTTGAAAAAATAATTACAGAAAACTTCCCCTACCTGGGGAAAGAAATAGACTTTCAAGTCCAGGAAGCACAGAGGGTCCCAAAGAAGAGGAACCCAAAGAGGCCCACAGCAAGACACATCATAATTAAAATGCCAAAGGTTAAAGACAAAGAGAGAATCTTAAAAGCAGCAAGAGAAAAGCAATTAGTTACCTACAAGGGAGCACCCATATGACTGTCAGCTAATTTCTCAACAGAAACTTTGTGGGCCAGAAGGCAGTGGCAAGAAATATTCAAAGTGATGAAAAACATGGAACTACAACCAAGATTGCTCTACCCAGCAAAGCTATCATTTAGAACTGAAGGTCAGATAAAGAGCTTCACAGATAAGAAAAAGCTAAAGGAGTTCATCACCACCAGACCAGCACTACAGGAAAAGTTGAAGGGTCTTCTTTAAGAAGAAGCTAATGAACAAAAGAATCTGATGAACTAAATAGATCCAGAGACATTGACGCATGCAACAGACGATCATATTTCAGAGGAAAGAGGGAAGGGAGGTGGAGGGTGGGAAGAGATTAACCAAAGAAGTTATATGCATATATGCGTAACCCATGGACACAGTCACTAATGGGGTGAAGGCCTGGGGAGGGGGTGGGAGTGAAGTGGAGGGGTCAGTTGCGGGGGAAAATGGTATACCTGTAATACTCTCAACAATAAAGATAAATTTAAAAAAAAAAAAAAAAGTTTCTTTCATTTCACAACTCGCTCCGGCACAGGTGCGAATTTCTAGAACTGTTATCAAGGACCTTTCACGAATTCCGAAGCTCTTGTCCTCTTTGCTGAACAGAGTTGGCAGATGCTGCCTCGCCAAGAGCACATCTGTTCAAGTGGGCGTGAGGGGACCAGGTCTCCTAAGTCCACACACCCGACGACTGGCTTCTGGCTCCATACATCACACATGTCCAGTCTCCCCCTCAACTCACCTGCTCTCAGGTTCTGCAGGACGCGCCCACGCTGTAACCACCTTGGCCGTGCACCTTACCTTCAAGTCAAAGGGACGGGCACAGTGGGCAGCTGGAGTCTTCCTGAAGCCGTCCCCACCCCAGGATGACCATCAGTAACCCACTCAACAGACATGACTGCGAACCACACCAATATATCCCATTTATTCTGAATTGAGTATCTCCCCAAGTCAACTCCCCTCGGCCAAATCCCCAAAATGCCCACCTGGCTCAGCACCTCCCAGCAGCAGAGGGAGGAGCACGGTGGATGGGGAGTCGGAACGAACGAGGGACCAGTTTCAACCACCTGCAGCTGAAGCACCCAGTTCTCGCAAACCTTCTAAGACCTTGGGAACCTGCGAACCCACTGCCAAGGCTCACTGCAGGGGTGGGGCAGGGGTCTCAGCAAGGGAGGGGCCTCCGCTGGAACTTCATTTCACTGTGACCATCAAACCTTTCACACCCGTCTCCAACCTCGCAGGCACCTGCTGCCCGGCGTCCTGCTTCCGTGAGGAAACAACAGGGAAACAGAACTTCCACATGCTCCCCGTCCCCCACCACAGCCCCTGCCTGCCCTGTGAGCCATGCCCTACCCCAGCACTTGTCCCCTCCCTCCTACATCCTCTATTACTCCCTCTCTACTGGGTCATTCAATTGGCATAAAAACAGTAATTTCTCCTTTATTTGAAAACAAGCTCTCTTGCCCCCACACCCACTCCACTACTGCCCATTTCTCCGCATCTTTTACAGTGAAACTCCTCGAAAAGCAAGCTCCTATAGCCAGGCTTCCCCGATCTCCTACCCAGTGGCCAGTCCCCAGGTGCTGGGTCCCTGAGCGGCTCCTCCACAGGTGACCACCCCGCCCTTCTCCCTGGGACAGGCCAGGGCTCCGCTCTCCGTCTCCTTCCTTGCTGGCAGCTTCTCTGTTTCCTCTGCAGGTGCCTCGTCTCCCTGGGCCTTGTGACACTGGGATGTCCCTGTACCTCAGTCTACCTCCTGTCCCCTATCTGTGCTCCTTCCCTCCCTCCCTCCCTCAGGGACCTCTGCCAGGCCAGGGACTTTAAGGACTGGCTGTGTGTTGATAACTCGGGCAGGACCCATCTCCTCTGCACCTCCACCTGGACATCTGGTCTGCACCTCAGCTTAGTCTGCTCCCATCCAACCCCAACCATACTCCTGCCTTTATAGTGACATGTCCACCTTTCCAGGTGTTCAGGCCCAAACCACAGAGTCGCCTATGTGCCCTCTGTCACCTACATCCAATCTGCCAGAACTCCTGTCACCTCTACCTTTGAAGTTGGTCCGCCTCCCTTGCCCCCTGAGCTCTGCACCCCCACCACCTGTCACCTGAGTTATCAAGTAGCCTCCTCCTTGGCCTCCACTTCCCTTGCTCCTGTCCCTGCTGTTCTCCTTAAAACTCAAGTCAGACCACACCCCTCCACAGCTCAAACCTTGGATGGTCCCCACCTCCGAAAAAATCCTGCAGGTTCTGCATACTAACCCCTCCTCACTTATTTTGTATCGTGTATCTATCCCCTTGGAATACTGTTTGCACTTCGCCTATTGGGTCCCCTGCTTCCCCCAAGTGTTTTGGTCACCACTGTAACCCCAGCACCTAGAATGGGGCCACCTGCGTAGCACGTGAGCGCCACCGCAGCCGAGCTCTGCCTGAAGGGCTCCAGAGGTGGGGCCTGGGCCTCATCATTCAGGCCCGTCCTAGTCCCTGCCCTTCCTTTGGGTACCATGTCACATGAAGCAGATCCCTCTCCTAGTCCGGTCCGTGCCCCCAGCTCCTCCTGCTGCCTCGTGGGCCTGGGCCTGTGGACTCCAGAGCTTCCCATAGCCCTGCCTCCATCGAGTCCATATCCCCCTAAACAGCTCAGGCTTGGCCCACCCCCAGGAGAAGGGCAGAATGGGAGGTGCCAGGAGCCGGTGGAGCCACCTGCGCAGCCTGCCTCCTAAGTCCATGAACCCACCAGACGTTTTATCACTATCACCCGTGAATATAAGTCCCAATCTGTGGAGCATCTCATTCACCAACAGCTTAACCACCCGTCTGTGAGACCCCCTTGAGCCCAGGGGCTATGTGTCACCCCTTCCCAGCCGAGCCCTCTCACGTTCTGAGGGTGACCTGTCAGTTTTACTTTGTAGCCTTTTTTCTAACCTTCACCAGAGGAAGCGTTTATTGACTTTGGAGAGAGAGGGAGGGAGGGAGAGATCGGTTGCTTCCAGTACATGCCCCACCAGGGATTGAACCCGCAGCCTTTTGGTGTACTGGCTGACGCTCCAACAGAGCCACCGGGGCTATTTTGTAGGCCGGCCTGCCTGCCTGGGCTCCGGCCAAAGGTGCCTGGGCAGGTGGGTGGGAACAGGGTCTCCAAGGGAGGAGCCAGCTCTAGAGCCTGCGGTCACCCGCCTGTTCCTCCTGGCTCAGTATCCACCTCAAGCTCTCTCCAGCAACCAACTGGAAACACCCTGCTGTATATAAGCCCAGGGAACAGGATTCAGGCCCAGGATCCCCAGCAGGTGTTCTGGGTTTCCGGTTTCGATGACAACGCAGCATGGAGGTCCACATACAGTGGAACCTCCAGGCTGCCTGAAGTTTTCCCTCAAACACAGAAGGTGCTCAATGAACTGGGGCAGCTGGTCCCAAGGTGAAAATAGGTCCTGTGCTGTGTGTCCTGTTGCACCCGCTGCCAGCATCTTCCAAAGCGTCCCTGCCCCTGCCCCTTGTTTGGAGGGTGCCGAACATGCTGGCTTCTGAAGACTGTGCCCAACACCCTGGGAGGGCTGGTCCCTCTTGTCTCTTTTTAATTTGGATGTTTAAAATCAACATTATACGTGTGCATACTCATAGGAGCAGTAAGCATACAGCTTACTTCATTCCCATCCCCCACTCCAAAGAAAATGAGTGGACTTTCAGGATTTTCTGCTGCACTTACATTTCTAAATAACATGTTCACATCATTCTCTTGAATTTTAGACATTGTGACTCCCTCCTCGGATGATGGGAATGTGGCCCTCACTCTCTCCACACACCGCTCAGACTCCCCTCCCTCCTAACAGAGGTGCAGCATCAGCTGTTACCAGAGCAACACTCGTCCCCATTTGTGTGTTTATGTTACTTGTACTCACTATTAACAGCCAAGCCATGCAGGGACTATGTTCCTCTTCCTATTTTTGTTTTGCATTAACTGTTTTTGTGTCATTTTCTATCTAGGACTCACATCCAAACCCCACAATAGAAGCAGAAGTAAAGTACTGACCCTTTCTGACTCATCAGCCTCTCCCAGGCTCCGGACGGGCCGGCAGGTATGGATGGGCTGCTATGGGCCTGGGCCCTCGCTGGGCAGCACCTTCACACATCCTCCTGTCTTTCTTGATTACTCCCCTTTTTCTGGAGCCCTCCCTCAGGAAGCTCTGAGAATGGCTACAAAGGGGGTAAATTTTCTGAGGACCTGCAGAGTTTTCTTGGGTGTTTCTGCTCTGGTGCCTGTCTGAGATCCTCCCTTCTCTAGAGCAAGAGGGTTTCTCAGTTCCCCGAGTGTGGCTGACTGCCACCCGACGACCATGTCCCACTCCGACCTCTAGCCTGGGGCTTCTGGATCCTCCTGCCGCCCACCCAAAAGCCTCTCCTCTCCTCTTCCCAAAGCTGGGAGGTGCTGACAGCGGCCGAGGCCACAGGGGGTGCAGTCCCACTGATCCTCGCCAGGCCACCAGGTCCCGGTGCTCCCTGCCCACCTAGTTCACTTCATCATCACGACAACTGTGTGGCCAATATTTCTGCCTTACAGGTGGTGGGAAGGGGTGCCACTCCTCCCCAAATGTTTTTAAACATCTTCAGAAGTATTAAGTGTATCCTCTACACTAGGGATTTTCAACCATATGCCACAAGAATTTTAATTTCAGTGCCACTATTCAGGCAGGGGCACTGACTTTCCCCCCCCCGATTGTCAAGTACAAAAATGACAGCAGCCAGCACAATAGCCATCCAGTGAGAATGAATCAAAATTACACCTATTTTTTTTGTCAGATCAGCGAAAACCATATTTTTTGGTGGCAAAGAATTTTAGCAATTAGTTTATATGCCATGGGATGAAAAAGGTTGAAAATCGCTGCTCTACACCAAAGAGTTCACATCTGGGCAAATACATCATTCTGATCATCCCTTTAGGGAAACACCATCTCCATCCTTTGGGTTCTTCCTTGGGTGCTGACCCCTTCCCCCAGACTCATGCAAACCTGGGGAGCCCAGGTGCTCATTTCTTCCCATCTCCCCCAGATGTGCAACCTCCTTGCTGACAGCAATGCCTGGGCCCAGCACACACACCTGCCTCGTGCCAGGCCCAGAGACCTCCCAAGGCAGGACCACTCACAGAGCAGGGGCAGCTGCTCCGCCTGGAAACTTCCTGGACTCCTGACCCCAGACAATGGGGAGGGACACTGCACACAAGAGCCCCATCTCTGCAAAGCTGTGGCAGGGAGACCTTTGACTTTTGGCCTGGCTATTCCAGTGGCATGTAGGAGAATGGGCAAAACAGAGAAATCCAAACTTTCATACGATTGGTTTAATTTTTTTTCAGCAGGAGAAAAAAGAATAAAGTTACAAGATTCTTTTAATATTTTCACAATGTTAAAACTAAAACTGAGCTCTAGGCTATGTGTGTAAGTAAATCTAGAACACAAAAGGGTTAAATAAGATTTCTCTTTTAAAGATACAAGAATTTAAGCTTTCCTTACATTTAACAAACTTCACAGAACAGATACTGCAGGGGAACAAGCCCCTCCCCCCCCAGCTCTACCACCAGGAAGTGATGGGCGAGAGCCCTGTGTGCTGGGCTCCCCAGAGAGCCTGCTTCCCATGGCTGCCTCCAAACAGCAGCCGGTGGGGCCTGAGGAGGGCGGAGGGGCTCGTGGGTGGCCTCTTCGGGAGGGATCAGAGCTTGGCGGGGGGCCTAGGCGGGCCAGCTCACTGAGGATGGCCATGGACTGGCCTGAGGGCCGTGGCTTGACAACAGTGGTAAACGTGGGCAGACCCGGCCCCTCTGCCCTGGGCTGCCCTAGAGCAAGACGCCGGTCTGGGTCCTGAAGCAAGAATTAAGGCTGGAGATTCTGCAGCGGATTCACTCTGGTGGGGGTGGGTGGGAGGAAGAGGTTGGGAAGAGCATGATTTCCTATTTCAGAATTCTGGATCAAAAAAAGATTTTCAGTTGCAGGTATTAATTTGCAGACAGAGTTGAACTGCTTGCTGTGGTATAAAAGGGAAAGTAGCTGGGTTAAACTATTCCAATAGCCTGTGGGTGGGCAAATCCAAACTGTCTCTGCAGGAGCCTTCGACTCTCACCGCCCTGGATGAGACAGGGGGCTCCGGGTCACTCCCCTGCTCACTTATCCTGTCTGCCCATCCCACCCCCACCTGACTGGTAATGATTCCTAACGTGGGCAAACAGACCCATCTCTACCCTTCCCCACCTGGCCTGAGCTACTGCACTGTCTACCCACATGAAGAGGCACCAGCTGAGAAATGTGTCCCCCACCCCAACCTGCTGGAGCAAATTTCTCTCTTGGAGCCTGGCCACAGCCACAAACCAGTTCTAGACAGATCACCCCGCTGCCCCCCGGCACACGCTGCCCCCCTCACTACACCTGCTGTGTGGTACATGTGGACTGGTCGTCCCTGGACTACGGGGCTGCACAGACACAAGAGGCAAGGCCATCCTCCTCCTGACCCCTGGGGGCCCAGCAGGCTCCTGAGGGAAGGGGCAGAGTCTGTGGGCAGCAGCTTCCCCAGTGCTCCCAGAACTTCTACTGGTTCCTGTTGGCTATGAAACATCATTTTAAAAACTCCAATACAGAACTCTAGCTGCAGAGGCCATTTGTGGCCCCAGCCGTGGTGGCTGTGCTGCAATTAGCCTTATTTGATCAAATGCCAGATCCCTGTACTTGGCAAGTGGCGAACCAGAGCCAGCGGGGTCAAGGGTGCCCCTGGTTGCCTCTCATGACCCTGGGGTCCTGTGTAGAAAGGTGGTTCTCATGCGTGGACTAGTCTTGAGTGGAGCTAATTTTCAAGTGAGGTTATTGTTTCTCTTCTCATGTGATGAGCTTTTTCATAGCAAGTCAGGTAAAAAATTCGTTAAGATTTTCATAAGAACCTGCCCTCCCACCCCCATTTCCAGCTCTGTGGGAGAGCGAGGCCACCACCCAGCCGAGCCACATGGCAGATTTCAGCAGCCTCCTGTGGCCAAGGCACGCGTGGCCACCAGGCATCCTGGCTACTGGACTAAGGGCAAGTGAAGAGGTGAAAGGCCGACATTAACCAGAGTTTTGGCAGAGCCATGTGCGCTGTGGAAACTTGAACATCAGCTTCTACTCCTCTATTAACTCAGAGTCTCCGTCTGGAACACTTTCCGCTTAAGGCTTTTTATAAGTTTGACTCCAGCAGTGACAGGTATGTGTTGTTTTAAATCCACTAGCCATGCTCAAAAAAAAATATTCTTCATGTTTTAATTTTATACAATGGCTAGCAGGCACCTTAGTAACCAGCCAGAAATCAATTTCAACCACCATCAACCCCTAAACTACAGTACCAGGATGGCTGGCTAAAGAAAGGAAACGGACTGGCTGTGGTCTGACGCGTGCCCAGTACAAGGTGTCTGGCTGACTTTGTCCTAAATAAGGCTAACATTAGTGAACTAAGAACAGCGTCACGTGGCGGCCGTGCCTGGCCTTCAGGAGCACCCCTCCCCGATGCGCTGGCAGGAGCGCCCCACTTTCCGGTCCAGTTTCACCATTTTCATGATGGCTTCCTCTCGGCCACGACCCATGTGGTCAAACGTACAGTCATGCTGCTCGGGGAGGCGATGTAACATACAGAACACGTAACCTGCAGAAGCAGAAGAGCAGAGAAAACAGGGTTAGGGTGGCTTCCAAATGCCCAAAGCCCAGCTCTCTCTGGTCTGCAGGATGGGAAGGGCATCTCAGTGAGTGGACAGCCACAGCAGGGGCTCCTGCTGCTGAGGCATTTATTACCCCTCTGCTCCCCCCCCCCCGCCTGAAATTTCATAGCTCCACAGCTCCTCTTCAAGTCAGTGTGATGTCCTCAGAGGCTGACTGTATTTAATGCAGCTCCTGCCTGGATGGACCCTGAAAGCAGTACCCCAAAGGAGGATGCTGCTGGGAAACATACCCCTTTCTAGGAAAGGAGTGGGAGTAGGCGAGAGAGCACAGAGCTGCCAGCTCAGCATTTTCCCTAGCCTGGGCAAATGGAATATCCACCCCAGGACACCACCATTTCTTGGAGGCAGACAGGGAGCAGCCTAAGCAATTATGGCTTAAATTACATTCTACCTCCTGTACAGCTAGGGCTTTGGGCAGGTGGGGGGGGATCATGGGAGTGATCAAACCACAATCTGCATGTGAATAGGGGCTCTCAGGGGCAAACAGATTATTTCAAGTGCTAGAAAAGGTATTACATATAAATAGAGGAAAAAACAAATGCTGAGCTCCAATCATCTCAAAAGAGCCTGATGCTTCTAACTCCATTTGGCAGGTAGGAGGAGGAGGTCCCTACACTCAGGCCTGCCCACTGGCCCTAATCTCCCAGAGTGGAGGAGGCTGTAGGGCTGGTCCTCTCTTTCTGCTGCAGAGAGGTCCAAGGGAGACATTGGTGAGGCTGGTAGAACAAGGGATGAGGGAGGAGCTGAAGGGCAGATGAAGTCCCTCTGATAGGAAATGATGAGAGGAGGCCCAGAGGACAAAGGAACACACACCTACAACAGAATGTGACCTGTTCCCTCTCCTCATCTGGTCTATTTCTAGGAATGCTGAATGTATGTGGCAGAGAGACACTTGATGTCCTGAGTCCTCACCTGGGGGGCGGGGCGGAGCGTGGGCAGGGAAGACACTGCCAGTGCTGGCTGGCTCCTCACCCAATCAGTTGTATCTGGCCACACCTCCAGGTCCCATGAGCCAACCTGTGGGTGAGTCTAAACCTGTTCCTAACCTTCCTCTCCCTGGGCCTGGAGCAGACACCCCACAGCAGCCCTGCCAAGACAGTGCTCTCCAAGCAAGCAGCATCTCTGCTCAGACATCTTTCTTTTAAGCCTAGATAGATCCCCACACCAGGGCAGCCACTCCTTGCATATTGTGATCTATCTTCACCCTCAATTCCTTTTCTTTTCAGAAACGGGGGTGGAGGCAGTGATTTCAGAAGAAAAGCAACTGGCAGTTGAAGCAAAGACTGAGTGGCTAGGATGGATGGAAATTTCAACAGCCTTAACTTTTAAAGATAAACTTCGCCCAGAGAACATTCCTCAGCTGCCCTGAGCTCCTGCTGTGCATAGGGCATGACATACCGGCCCAGCTGGACTATCCACTGCATGAAAAAGCACACTACTCACTGCTTCCCCGGGAGAGCATGGCAAGCTTTGACTCTGAAATGGGATTGGGTTTAAGGAAAAGAACAGAGATGAAATTTTTGTCTCCTGAGAAGCTGAGCTCCCACTTGGTCCAAAGGCAAAGTTAAGATTAATGAGCTCATGTGTTATATTTACTGATGAGTTCATTACTCGAAGCTATTGAATACCACCTGTCTGCCTCCTAAAGGATTCCCAGCAGAAGCATGGAAGGCCTCAGTGGGCACCCTCCACCTAACAAGCACAACCACCTCTGCGGAGCAAAGCCCACCTGATGGGGGAGAAGCTACTAGGCCAGGGCTTGGGGTGGGAGGCACCAGCTGTATGGTGGCAGCAAGTGTGAGCATTTTATTTGTAGATCTTCGGCATCTACAATAAGGGGCGGGAAGATTCCTTACTGCCCCATCCCTTCACCTTCTTCAAGCTATTGGGATGAAGCCAGGAGAAAGTCCCAGGGGCTCTTCTCTCCTTCTGATGAATGGCGCTGGTTGAATAAAAGTGGCAGGAAATGGATTACCCCTGAAATTCACTTGGCCCTGGTTCAGGCTAACATCTCATGAGTCAAAGGCAGAATGGAGTGAAGGAGAGAGGCTCCAGTGTTGTCCTACCTACACACTCCACAACTTTGCTTAGCTTGCCTTCCAACATCTAGGGGGGACCCAACTCGGTGGATTTGAGAGCCCCTGGAGTGGCCACCACAGCAACTTCCTGATATTCTCTCTACCCATCAAAGGATTCTTCATCGAGCCCAAAACAGCTCATTTCTTTACCAAGTTCTGTGAACCTCTATTAGACACACCTTGACACCTGGCTTTGATTTTTGAAAGGTGAAAACCACTAAACAGCAGCTAAATTTTGGGAGCGATGCTGGTAACAATTAGAATATATGGCATTGTAATTCACTGGGGAAGTTTTTGGAAAGCTACCTGCCCAAGTCTCTGCGCCAAGGTTATTAGATGGCATAAATTAAGCTCAATTCCCTCTCCTGTCAGGATCACTCACCAACAGGAGGTTACATGCTGGAACTTGTTCCAAATGCTGAGCAGATATTGACCACTGACAGCAGCCAATCGGCTAAACGCATTTCAGCATTAGTGGGAGTGGGCTGCTCTGGATACAGGGAGTGTGGGAATGACTGGTGGGTGGGATGGACCTTATTCTTCTTTTCTTGGTACCCACAGATCTGTTTCCAGAAACTAGTGCAAGTGTCATAAACTTTTGATGACACTGGTGTTCCAGACACCAAGCTGGGTATGGAGTGAGAAGCGTTCAGGCTGCTGGGGAGAGGCCTGTTCCTAACTTCAGTGCTGAGTAGTGTGAGAGCACAAGGTGGCTGACAGCCCCCACCTTGGCCAGGCCGTCCTCCACACCGCTCACCAGAAACCAGTCGGGGCCTTTCCAGAGAGGGTCAAACAAGGCATGTCCAGAAGGCACAAAAGCACAGGGACCTGAACCTAGCAGCTGAACTGTGACCCAGGTTTTGGTATTATCACTCGATTCTTTTTCCTCTGATTTTAAAAAGTTATATATCAACATTGAATTCACTAACTTGTTCGCATACACATAATCCATACCTAACACTCCCCTTAAGGCCCCACAGTTCAGCTTCATGTAGTTTTAAAACCAATTTCAATACATTTTGGCCAATGACAGCTGTGCTTTCGATACCATACAGTGCTTTGGAGGGAGAAGGAGAGATAAAGGGGTAGGAGAATATGATTAAAAGGATGCTGACCCCCCGAGAGAAACACCTAATGCAAAAGCTTTTGAAGGTATGATCTGCCTGCCAAATGTGGTTCCACCACAGTCCTTTTCCTGCTGTATCACATGAGCCCATGTCACATGAAGCCCAGGTGATTAGGTCTCCATGAAGCAGTGCCCTGGTGGGGGGTGCAGTGCTCCTTCATAGCTGCCAGAGGTGCTTCTGGTAACTCTGCACAAAATGCTCAAGAATTTGTGTAAGCACTTCTTTGCTCACTGGCACTGAAAAGCAATTTGGGATGAGCCCTTAATTAAACAGGGAGGGGAGAGGAAGCAGCAGCTCTGTCAGCCCTGTTCCATGGCCTGCTGCTCCAGGCCCCTCTCTGCATGCCACTACCTGACATCTGTCGGGCCATCCTGGACGTGGGAAGAGGGACAGGAGGCCTGACCATAGCAGGAGATACCAGTCAGGACCCGGGCAAGCTGGGATGGAAGGTCTCCAGAAGGTCTCTGGCAGCTACACTCTGAGTGAAAAAACTATGTAGGCCACACCAGAAAGGGAGAGAGAGAATGTCTGCCTAGACATTCAGTCAGCCACAGTGACTGAACCCTGGGGGGGCTCATCCCAGGACCCTGCCCAAGCCTGTGCTGTGAACAGCAGGAGATGAGGAGAGAGCAGGAGCTTCCCTGACTCTGCCACCATCAGCGACACAAGATTATGGCATAAGGCAAAAACACACAATCCGAGACCTATCTAACCCTCTGTCCCAAAAGGGTCCCATACGAACGAGAAGTGCAGAAGGCAGCATATGCCACTCGCCCTGAACAGAGGGCTGGGGGTTCTTGTGGGAAGAGAGGCATTTCAATGGAGGGCGCTCAGGCGCATAAACGAGCCCTCTGAATGCCACCCTCCTGACTCAGACCTGGAGCCTGTGACCCAAGGAGCCACACGTCACATAAACTGGAAGATGCCTAACACGATGGCCCTGAAAACACATTCCCAGCAGAAAACAGAACCGAGGCTCATTCTCCCAAGACTCAAAGTTCTAACGTGCAGGTTTCCAAAAATGCTCATTTGGTGGGAACTAAACTTCTGACCTGACCCTTCAGCTTTTCAAAGGAACACCTGAAAGTTACACAGTTCATTCAGATGAACTCATCTACAGCTAAAGCTCACCTCTGCTGACCAGGGTATTTTAAGGCTAAGCAAAAATGATCAAGAACAATTCGTACAAATGCTGTCATTAGGTACAGAGAACATAACATCCAACGCCTCAACTCTAAGAGCTATGAAAGTTGCAGGATATTTTCAGTTTCACTCACTTGTTTACAAACACCAACAGCAGTGGCTGCCCAAGAGGAGCAGAACCAGATAACTGGCCTCATCTGCCAGTTCCGTTCCCTCCCTGTTCCCTCACCCACAGGCAGTAGCTGTTGTTGTTATTGTTTTTTTTTGGGGGGGGGGGAGGACAAGCTGGAGGCTGAAAGCAGGCAGTCCTTTGGCTGAGGCTCTGGGCCCCCAGGCCAGCACTTCCTTCCAAACCCTAAGGATTAAGCAGGGGTGAGAACTTTTTCTATGGAATTTCCTAAGGGAACAAAGAAAGTGATGCCAGAATTCATATTCAAAGTCTGAGCCTTTGTCATTTTTATTCAATCCCTGCCAGACTGAAATATTGCTTTTCAGCTTTATCTTGGAGTAAAAAGCACCATTTAAAGTTGGCAAAACTGGGCAGCTCTGGATACTTTGGGACTTTAATTAAACAATTGTTTCCTTGCAGCTACCGCCCACTTGGAGGCTCCTGAGAGTGGCCATTTGAGTAAAGGCAGGGACCAGAGGCGGGCCTCAGCTCCAGCCGCTCAGGTGTTTTTACGTCACTCGCAAGAAATGTTTTCCACTTTAGTCGTTCATTTGAATTTCAAATTATCAAAGGTTCAAGCAGAGCCTAAAAATACTAACAAGCTTTGGGGACCAAGGTTCTGTAGAATCATCACTGGAGTGCAGCCCGAGCTGGCGGGCACCCGCCTGCATTCTGTACACTGACTACACATCGTCCTGGTGCGCCAGTTGCAGCCCAGCGCTGAGGCCCTGGCGGGAGTGTTCAGTTAGGAGGAAAATCAGAGGCTGCTTCCTTCTACAGGTGCGCATGTGCTCCAGCAAACAGAGCCTACCCCAGACCTCCTGAAACTTCCAGAGAGACCTACGTAAGGGCCCTCAAATCTCAATTCATCCACAGGCACCACTTGCTACCTAAAGTGCCTATTTAAAAAATAAATGACAAAGACACCTGACCCAAGTGTCTGAAATGACCAGGCAAGCTTGTTAGAAAAAAGAATCACATTTTCCAGCAAGGTAAGAGTTTCTTAAAGCTCAGGACACCTAACTGACCTCATAGCTCATCTGTAAGTACTCGTGGGGAGCAGCAGGTGGCTACAAGAAAGCTTGTTGGAAAGCATTAGCCATTTATACTCCCACCAGCAGTAATCCCTGGATTACACCACATCCGCTGACCCAATGCCCAAGGCAGAATTTGCAGCACAGAACTGTATTAAAGGACCTTAATGCATTTTACTTCATCAGGCCCAGGGTACAGGCAGAGGAGCTTCAGGTGTTTCAGGAATGGACTGCATCTGCTTTACATTCTTCTCACCCCCAGCTTTGCATGGCAGAGGGAAAAGCACCGCACTCCAGGAAACTGAAGTGGATCCCTGCTCACTGAGTGGGCTGACACAGTACTGGGGATGGGGGGTGGGGAATGGGCTGACGAACAGAGGTCAGCTGCTCAGGGTGCTAGAAACAAAGCCATAATGAAGCGTCAAGCTGGGCATCAGTGTGTCTGTCTGTTTTTCAAAGGGAAGGAGAAGAGCCACTCTACTTAACAATTTAATAAAACCACTAAATCATACCGAAACAATTCTAAAACAGAAGCAATCACTTGTCCTCCTCCCCAAATCAATTAAAATACAAGTTAGATACAATGTAAATGTTAGAACAAAAAGCAGTGTGACAGGAGGCAAAGGCACAAGAGTCTTGTGCAAGGAACTCCCTGGGCAGCTGTGTGCACTCAGCAGACGGCTCTACTGAGAGCAGTCAGCAGCGCAGGGAGATGGAACTGTCCCAGTCCAGCTTAATGAAGCTCCCAATGCCATTTCTAAAAGTATAAAAACTTCACCACTCCGGGTATCCTTTATTGTAGTCTCTCCAGACAGTCCCTTTCTTGCAGAAACTCTAATGACCTCTTTCCTTTTCTCTGTGGGGAATGTTTGCCCTGACCCAGTAATGTCCCCTTCCATCACCCAACCCTGCAGCCGTACTTTACCTGACATTCAGAGAACAAGTCTTCCCACCCTTCATTCTTGCCTCTAAGAGCACAAACTTATTTGTGCCACTGGGGGTGTGGGGTGGGGGTGGGGTGGGCCTGGCGAGGGGCGGGGTAGAGGGCATCATGAAGGATCCTGTGCCACTGCTCTGACTTGTGAGAACCCTCCTCCAAGCAAGCCCCTTAAGTCCTCAGTGCACAGGGAGAAGGGGCTGGCTGCAGGCTCACATTATGCTAGGCTGTTTTATCTAGAGATGAACATACATTAAAAAACTAAGAGAAAAGAGCTCAAGGCAGTTTTTGCCATTGGAATAATGACTTGGTCTTTCAAGCATCATTTCATTTCAGTAGCTGAAAGCAGGCAGCATTAGTCTCTCAGTACCTGGGGCAGTTTTTAGGATCTGAAAAGCCCTCGGAGGTGCCTGCATTCCTGGCCTCCCCACCATGCCTCGGGAGAACAGTGAGGTCCTGGCAGAAAACTTCTGTTTTTTTGGGTGACCTCCTCTCAGCAGGCTCGTAATCTGTTTGGTCTTCTCTTTCAGCATTTCCTTGTCCTTTAAAAGATTACCTTCTCGTCCAGCCAGTGTGGCTCAGCAGCTGAGCCCAAGAGGTCACGGGTTCAATTCCTGGTCAGGGCACATGCCTGGGTTGTGGGCTCAATCACCAGTAGGGGCCGTGCAAGAGGCAGCCAGTCGATGATGTTTCTCATTGATGTTTCTCTCTCTATTACCCTTTCCCTTCCTCTCTCTCTCAAATCAATAAAAACGTACTTTAAAAAACAATGCTATCTTCTTAAACAAGTGTCTCCTAGAAAACCAGCTCCAAAGATGCAGTGGAGGCAAGACAAAGGGCCGTACCCAGATTACCCAAGAGCCACCGAGGGCAGGCCTGGGCCTGTGGCTTGCTGGGCAACTGGCCTATTTGACTATCCCTGAAAGCTAAACTGGCAAGAGCCCATTCATCCAAGTCACAGAACATCCAAGTGGCAATGCCATTGGGAGCATCAGACTATAAATGCCACGTGTCTCTCTCTAGAACAACACTTGGGAAAGAAAGGAATACTTCCCACATTTTTCTCTGCTTGCCTTTCAATCCACATGCTGGAGTCGTACGGGAGTACTGAGATGATAGGCATAAGTTGGAAGACATTACCTATGGCTTAGTCCCACCTCTGCTGCTATGGCAAATCCCTTCACAGGGGAACGTCAAGTTCTCTTTCTGGATAATCCAGGGAGGAGCTCATGCTTTGAGCCTCAGTCCTGGGCTCAAGTTCCAACTGCACTGTTTTAACAGTCGTGTGGTTGCGGGTAAGCTATTTAACCTTTCAGGGCCTCAGTTGTGTGCCCTATAAAATGGTTGTTATGGGCATTAAAGCAGCTAGTGCACGTAAAGTCCCCTGCACAAAGGAGGCTGGCTGTCACTGGGGTGGCTCTTCAAGCTGCTGTCATCCTGTCACCTTACACAGCATAACTAACATACCTGGCTTCAAGGCTGGGAGGCCCCTCCTCCCCGCTCTGCCCCACCCCATGGCTTTCCTTCTGCTCTCCCCTTTTACTTCTCAGTCTAGGCTCTGGTTCCCTTCTCCTTTGAGAGCCACTGCTGACGAGGAGAATAGATAAGAAAATCTTCCTCTGGACATGTCTCTCTCTAGAAGCTCTCTGTACAGACTACAGATGCATGCTAAGTGACAAGCCCTGTAAAAGACTCCTGTGGAAGATATGCAAATTTTAGAGAAACCTGATTTAAATATATGAAGACTACACAAGGCAGCCTGGAAAGTACTCAGTGGTTAGGGACACCATGAAAGGGACACAGGAACTTTCCAAGGACAGCAGAGAGCAGCTTCTTTGCTCCTGTGGGGGCTTCTCCACAGGTATGGCCAAGAATTCTGAAAGCCGCTTTCATAAGCGGAGGCAGAGCATGTGTGTTCCCAAGTTCAGTCATGTCCTGATGTGTCAAAGAGCCCTGTGTCCATTTCCCTGAGATTGTTAGGCTGGGAGCTGCAGTGAAAGGATGCATGGGAGAAAGCAATGGGCTGCAGACACTCTGCAAACAGCCGATGTTTTTACCCAGCTTGTGCCAGCATCACGTGCACTTGTCTGATGTGCTTCTTTTATGAATGGAAAGCCCACATGCTTTTTGCTTTCACAATACCTCAAAAAGGTCATTCTGAGGACCTTAAGATTGTAAGCATGCTTCTCTATTTTCACAAAATTTCAGCTGAAGGTCACAAGTCCCACAGCATCTGCTGTCCACTGTTCTATGGGGGAGAATAGAGAAGCTGGCTTCTTGATTCTCCTTGTTTAAAGTTAGTTTACTTAAACACACTGCCCATGGAGGGAAAGAGGTTTATTCAGTGGCAGAAGATTGTTTTAGCTGCAGGCATGAGTTCAAATTTGAAGGCAGATTATGGACTATGTGTAGTCACCTCCCCCACTGAACAGACAGCCTGCACTAGGATTCTAGAGACGTCCTATCTGGATGGGCTGTAGAAGCTGACCTCAGCCCAGTTCTGTTTCACTTGGGGAGTCGGCGGGGAGGGGGCTCAGATATGAAAACTTCAATGGTTACAGTCTGGGTATAAAACCACCATGAATGGAGCCTGAACACTGCTAAATCCAACGGGCCCTTTCGATTCTCACTGGAGCATCTGGAACAGCTGACTGCTCCCACGGGCCCTGGGACATACTTGCTTTCCTTCTCAGGCAGCTCCTCATCTATTATCCTTAAAATATTAGAACTATTCAGAGCTAGACTCTCTTTTTGTCTCACCACATGCTCTCCAACAGTTTAATGTTCTAACTATATATGCTTACAACTCTGAAATTTCTCTCTCTGCCCAGATTACTCTTTGGAATTCCATGACTCTATCCAATATCTACTTAGTATCCTAGATATGTGACTTAAGATGTCTAAAATGGGACACTTGCTACTACTTCCCCACAAACCTGCTTCTCCTTCAGTGTCCCCCATTCTACGAGGATGAGGCCACCGTCAGCCAGTGGCTCACGACACAAACCTGGAGTCATCACTGGTATCTTCCTTATTCTTCATGTTCAGTTACCAAGTCCTGTGGATGCTGTTTCCAAAAATCAAATCCGTTCTCTTCTTTCCTCCTCTACTGTCACCAACTGGTCAAAGCCACCACTATCTCTTGCGGAGGCTACTGCAACAGCCTCCTGTAGGTGGTAGCCCAAGTCAAATTTACCCTCCTCACAGCAGCCGAAGTGATTCCATACATCCCTATTTGTGATTGGTGACTTATATTTAAACCCTTAATGGCTTCCCAAGAATTAAAATCAAGGTCACACCTCGGTATGCTCTCGTTTCCGCTGCCTCTTTCACTCCCCTGTGCCATCCACCTCCTTGTAGCTCTGTGCTCTGGACACGCTATCCTCTAATTAAGTTCTTACGTCTTCAGGCCTATTTCAATGGCTCTCCCTCAAGACGACCTTCCCAGACCCTCATGGTAGGCTAGGGCTCCATTATATGCTTTTATGGCATTTTGGACTTCTCTTTTGGTCACTAGTCACAATTATAGGGTCATTTGTATAATTTTTTCATTTAACTTGTTTCTCTGACTAGATTTCATGAAAATAAGAACCATGTTCTATAATTTATCACACGCCCCCTATGCCTAGAACAGAGCATGGCTCACTCAAAATATTTTGGTTGAGTGAATGAATGAGAGGTTAGTTACAAATAGACCGTGGTCTCTCAAGCTCAGGGGACAAGTAAAAGCCAGTCAAGAGCTCAAGTGGCCAAATCTAGTATCCTCATTCTGGCTTCTCAGCAGCATTTGTCTACTTCTCCCTCTTTATTGAAGTAATTCCCTCTCTCACCTTCAGCGATGATCACACTTCTGATTTTCCTCCCACCTCAATGGTTGTTGCTCCTTGGAATCCTTGACTAGCTCCTCTTCTAAAAACCACCACAGAATGCAGTCTTCCTGCATTTTCTCCTTTTAAATTCCCTCCTTTAAGTAATCTCATCCAGACCCAAGGCTTCAAGTATAATCTAAGTGTTGATGTCTCTTGAATTGGTTTCCACCCATAAATTCTCCCCCTAAACTCCAAACTCCTATATCCAACCGCCTACTTGACAAGCAACTCCAACTAGACTGGCTAATAGGAATCTCATGTTCAGAACAGAACTCTCAATCCTTTCGACTCCTGCACTGGCTCATCTGCTCACTGTGCCCGCCTCAGAGGAGGACACCACAGCCACACGGCTGCTCAGGCTGCACCCAGGACTCGTTCTTAACCCTCCTTCCCTCGCTCCTCACATCAGCCTTTTTTAGTAATATTGTTGGCTGTCCCTCTAAGTGATGTTCTCAGTCTGCCCTGCTTCTCTCCATCTCATGCAAATGTCCTCTGGCAGGAATGAGTGCAGCATGCTGATGGGATGGGAAGACAGACGGCAGGGCTGGATGCAATGAGGCCCAGCCTCTCCCGGAGCCTACAGAGTCGCCCTGCGTTTGCCTTGGCTGCCCTCCAAGCCTTCTCCCTCACAGCAGTTAGAGGAATTTCTTCTTCTTTTTTTATTTTTAGGGTAACTGACCTGAGATGTGCTTTTTAATATTTGTTAATTCCTCTTTGAAAAGGTAATACATGAATATAACAGAACTCAATTTGTATAAAATAATATTCAGCAAAATGATTAAGTCTCCTGCCCCATTTTCTCAGTTACTCTCCTCACAGGCAAAGCAATCACCACCACCAGTTCTCATGTGTCCTTGGGAGTCTATGCACACATAAGCGGTTATGTTCATCTCCCAGATGGATAGTTTAAAAATGTAAATCAGATCATGCCGCTCCTTTGCTTAAAACCCTTCAATGCCTTCCCACTACTTTAGGATAAAATGCTAACTCCTTGCGAACGCCTATCAGCCCCACTGGGTCTCTGCCTGCCTCTCCACTCTTCTCGCACAGCACACTATGCTCCAACCCCACAGCTGCCCTTCTGGTCCAGATATGCCAGTTTGTTCCTGCTTCCCCAGCTGACGTCATCCTCTCCGTCTAGCACACTTTCCTCCTAGCTCTCTGAATGGCTGGCTCTCCCAGCTTTTATATCTCAGCTCAGTTTTCCCCTCCTTCCAGATGCTGGCCTCCCCTCTCATTGTTCCCCGTGCCCTTCTCATTCTCTGTAAATCTGTTCCATCAGAGTATCTTGTTTATTTGTTCCCTGTTTACTGCATCTCTCCTCTAAGGAGTAAATAAATGCACCATGTGGTCAGGGGCTTTATCTGTGTTATTTCCCTGTCATTCTTCTGGAACTCAATAAAGATTAGTAAGTAGACTGGATGAATAAATAATTTGAGTCAACATCTGTCTCATTAAAAAGAGAAAAGTATTACTTCTAGCAATAAAAGAATGTTTAATGCGGGTAACTGTGCCCCCACCCCCAGTCCTGGAGAGAACTACCACCACACTGTCTACTTCTACCTACCTGGGTGAGCAGGGCTTCAGTGAGCATAATCTGAAAGCCATTGTCTGGCTGGGAAACATCACATTTTCTTACTTTCCTGATTATGCTTTTCTACTGCCATTATTAATATGAGCCTACAGCTGCTGAGGTCACTCTGACAGGCAACCCCAAAATGTCCAAGATGGCCTTAGATGCTTTCTTGGAATTAAAACTTTGCTGAAGTTGTGATCAAAAATTCGGTAAGTACAGATAATGAAGAATTGAACATAATCATACAGGTTCCCACTGACATTCATTTCTTACTCTATCCCGGTATTTTATTCAGTTACCCTAGATTCCATGGAAAATTAATCCTGGGGTAACAGATCAGTTCAAGGAAAGAGCAATTTAACTGATGCAAGAGTGTTAACACACTCCAGATGGCTCTGTAGCTCATGCCAGGTGGCCCCAGGAAGAGCACATGCGGTGGCTGACCTTGACCTGCACTCCCCAGGAGGCCCCAGAGCCAGTGCACCTGGTGAACAGCCTCAGACCACACCAGATTACAAGCCAAACACTTCCACAAGTGACACACTCATGGGGCGGATTTGGTGGACATCAAAGCCCTACTGAAGTGAGTTGTGTTTCATGTGGTCAGTTCCTACACAGCAGCTCCTCCACTGTTGTGGAAGCTGGTCCTCAAAGCTTATCAGCCTGGGGATCAATCCCTCCCAGTAACATGCCAACAGCGACTGAGGCTCAACTACAACAAGAGGGTGCACACAGCCCACACAGAGGGCCCACCTGGAGTGCCCAGCTCTGGTGACTTGGGGAGGCTGTGCCACTGAACCCTACAGGACACCTAATACTTAAGACCACCCTACCAAGACTGGGAAATGTCTTAATACACAGAAACAGACACAGGGAAACAGCCAAAGGAATAGATCCCAAATGAAAAAAATAGGAAAAATCTTCAGAAAAAGAACTAAATGAAATGGAGGCAAGTAAACTACTAGATACAGAGTTCAAAACACTGGTCATAAGGATGCTCAAAAAACTTAGTGAGAACTTTAACAGTATAAAAAAATACATGGAAACCGTAAAAAAGAACCAGTCAGAAATGAAGAATACACTAACTGAAATAGAGAATAAATTACAGGGATTCAACAGTAGAGTAGATGTAGCAGAGAATCAAATCAGCAGTTTGGAAGATAATGAAGCAAAAAATACCTAATCAGAACAGCAAAATGAACAAAGAATCCAAAAAAATGAGGCTGTGTAAAGAGCCTCTGGAACAAATTCAAGCGTACCAACATCTGCATCATGGTTGTGCCCAGAAGTAGAAGAGAGAGAGCAAATAACTGAAAACATATTTCAAAAAATAATGATGAAAAACTTCCCTAACCTGAAGAAAGTAGATCCAGGAAGCACAGGGAATCTCAAACAAGATGAACCCAAAGGCCCACACCAAAACACATCATAATTAAAATGCAAAAGGTTAAAGACAAAGAGATCTTAAAAGCAGCAAGAGAAAGGCAGTTAGTTCCTTACAAGGGAGCTCCCAGAAGACTGCCAGCTGATTTCTCAACAGAAACTTTGCAGGCCAGAGGGACTGGCATGAAATATTCAAAGTGATGAAAAGCAAGGACCTACAACCAAGATCACTCTACCCAGCAGAGCTATCATTTAGAATCAAAGGACAGATAAAGAACTTCCCAGACAAGAAAAGGCTAAAGGAATTCATCACCACCAAACCAGTATTACAAGAAATGTTAAAGGGTCTTCTTAGAAGAAGAAAAAAAGATAAAAATATGAATAATAATGGCAATAAATAAGTATCTATCAACAATTACTTTAAATGCAGCAAAAGGCATACCATGACTGAATGGATAACAAAACAAAGCCCTTACATATGCTGTCTACAAGTGACTCACTTCAGATCAAAAGATACACACAGACTGAAAGTAACAAAATGGAAATAGATATTTTATGAACACGGAAACAAACACACACACAAAAATTGGGGTAGCAATATTCATACCAGACAAAAATAGATTTTAAAAGAAAGGCTATGAGAGACAAAGAAGAACCCAGCAACTCTACTTCTGGGTATTTATCTGAAGAAACCCAAAACACTAAATCGAAAAGACACATACATCCATGTTTATTGCACCATTATTTACAATAGACAAGATATGCAAGCAACCTAAGTGTTTATCAATAGATGAGTGGGTAAAGAAGAGGTGGTACATATATACAATGGAATATGATTCAGTCATAAAATCTTGCCATTTCCAACAATATGGATGAACCTAGAGGATATTGTGCTGAGTCAAGTCAGTCAGAGAAAGACAAATGCCAGAGGACTTCACTTATGTGTGAAATTTAAGTAACAAAATAAATGAACAAGCAGAATAGAAACAGACTCATAGATACAAAGAACATTTTGATGGTTGCCAGGTGGGGGGAGGCTAGGGGATGGGTGAGAAAGGTGAAGGAATTTAAGAAGGAATTTAAGTACAAATTGGTAGTTACAGAACAGTCATGGGGATGTAAAGTATAGCACCGAGAATATAGTTGGTAATATTTTAATAACTATATATGGTGTCAGATGCGTACGAGATTTATCAGGGTTATCACTTTGTAAGTTTTATAAATGTCTAATTGTGGGGTTGTATAATGGAAACTAACATAATATTATACAGCAACTGTAATTTAAAACTTTTAAATAAATAAAATTTTAAAAAAGAGCATTAACACAAAACTGCCCTTTAATTTCTAAATCTGGAACATTTTCTCCTTCCTGGGTAAATCTGTAACACTGCAGTGCATAGCTCTAGAGAGCATGTCATCCTGTGTATTAATCACAAGGGCGTACAAACTCCATCATGTGCTGACTCACAGCTTCCATCTCCCAGGGGGCTACTGGGCTGATATGGTTCAAGAAGAAGAGCATGTGCGTGTAGAGCAGTGGCTTGAGGCAGCACAGCAGATGTCCTTATAATCCAGTGAGAAAGAGGCCTGCTCAACTCCTCTAGAAACAACTGGGTCACTGCTAGACTAAGTCTCCTTGACCCATGGGAAATCTCTTTAAAGCCACTGCCTGCCACCTTCCATGCTATGGCCTAACAACCCATCTTCTCTATCAAAAGCAGTACCTTGACTGATACTTAACAGGATATTTTGGAGAAGAGCATCTAACACCTGTATGGTACATTTTCCCCAGCTCCCCTGCTGCCCCCTGAGTGCTCTTCCAGAGGACTCATCAGAATAAATGAAGCAGGCCCAGCTGGCTGCCGCAGAAGACAGTCATCAGGTGGAATTCCCTACAGGCGGCCAGTGTCATCTGTCTCCCAGTTGTCTACCAAGGCACTGCACATTTTAGCATGTCCAACAGTTGGCGAGGCCCTGTGATCATGTATAAGGAGGTACCAAAGCAAACAGGGGCACTCCTTGCCATCTCCTCCTTCCAACTATGTCCAGGCACTGTGTTGGGGCAGAGAATAAACTAGTACGGGTGGCTCTACCTTGCAACTCCACAAGCAACAACAGAGAAAGAGAATACCCTTCAACTCTCAGGAGGGAACAGGCAGTGGCATCCTCCCAAGATCATACCACCCTTAATTAAATGCTGGTGGGCTTCCCCTGCCTACCACACCCCATTTCTGTCCTACTCCCCTGCCTACCACACCCCATTTCTGTCCTACTCCCATCTCCTTACATTTCTAGCCCTTCTTTACTTTTCCTTCCTCTTTCTTTCCAACACCCCCCTTTGTTTCGCAAGGTGCTTCAGGCTATGGTTGCCATATCTCCTGCTCTGACAGTGGAGGGTGTTTTCTGGGCGGTAGGATAAAGGGCAGGCCAAGTCTGGTGATGCCGTTAAGCATCCACCCCAAGCAGTTTCTATGTGTGTACCTCTCCCCCGTCTGCAGAGCCCACAGGAGATGCCTGCGCTTCCTACCGAATTCTGCCGAACCCTGAATAGGGATGGGAATAGTGTGTGCAAACAAGGAGATGCGGGAAGGGGAGCAATTCCCTGGAGAAGCCAGCCGATCCAATTACTTTAGGCACTTCTCCAATGAATTACAGGGCTAACTCAGGCACCCTTTTCAGTTTTTGGCCTCTGAACTTTGTTCCAATATTTCATGGTCAGTCCTGACTACCCAAATGTGCGATGGAACAGCTCTTCTTCCCAGGAAAAGCAATCTCTCAGCATTTATTCCCCACCTATCCAGCCCTTGTTTGCATGTTTAGGTTTCATACCCTCTGTGGGTCCTGTACCAGGGACCCAGGTCCCTAGAGGCATGACTTTCAGTCTCAAGAGACTAAGTGACACCAAGCACTGTGTGAGAATCAACAACCCACAATCACTGTACATGGGGCTCTGGTTAGTGGGCAGATGTATGGAGCTCTAAGGAGGGCTTCTCCATATCTGCCTTCCAAAAGATGGCAGTGCTCCCCAAATGCAAGTTATTTTTTGTACAGAAGCACATTATCAACCAAACTGGAGAGCTTGTGTTGCTATTTGTCACTGTCATATTCAGGTTCCTTGCCAGGAACAAGATAGCAGAACTTGAAGTGGTGAGGCTTTTCCCGGAGTCTGCCTCCCCAGGGCCCAGCGGTGGAGTAAGGGCTATCACGTGATCTTATCAGAACCTTGGTCTGCTTAGGTAAAAGCACTTTCCAGAAGCAGAAACAAACTTCAGTGATACTGATCTCTTCAGAAGGAAGATGCTACAGAAATCTGATCTAATAAATAAAGGATTCAGGCTCTGGCGTTGGGCTGTCAGCTCAGCAAGGGAAAGAAGTGATCAGGCTCAAGGAGTCAAGAGTATTTACTGGTCATCTGTGCACTGTTTACAGACTCTAGCTCCAGGGCCAGGTGGAGGAGAAGGGAAAAAAAAGTCATTAGATCCTGCCTTTAAAGACAGCTGGAGATGCACAGAGAGGAAAACAGCTGAAGGACATAAGAAGCAAAGCAAGAAATCAACTGCAATTAAAATCAATACAATCCAGCTATGTGTAATAAATTGGGGGCACTGAGGAGAGGGGTCAAATGCATAAGGTATCCAGGAGGAGATAAGTTTTCGAGGAAAATGAGGACATGAATTAGCACTCGGGAGAAAATGGAATGTACATGTCAATAAGAATTAAGTGTGGCTCATATTACCCAGGCGCAGTGGAAGACAAAAATGTGGCAGTGCTGTGGGCCCTGTCCTCCAGAAGCACCTATCTAGATGGAGGAACATGTGGCACATGGAACACAATGGAACACAGTTCACTGGGATGACATTAACACTGGTTCAAGTGGTTCACATAGTAGGTCACATAAATTTGGACCATTCAATGTTCAATAATAAGTATCTGAATGTGGTGTGCAACTAGGTTAAGATCTATATGGCTGAAAATATAGGCAACTCATGCTGTAATCATCTCACTGTTTAGGGCACCCCATGGGCCAGTTTGGGGATATAAAAAGTGGTAGGATTCTGGGAACTCAACAGACCTAGACTCAAATGCCAGGAATTCCCTTAATTACTTAACTTTAAAGATTGAGTGTTCACCTCTGTAAAAATGAAATATCACTTGTCCAATGATGCTTTTAAAAAAATATATAATTTTAAATTATTTCAGAGAAAGGAAAGAAGAGGAGAGATAGAGACATCAATGATGTGAGTCATTGATCAGCTGCCTCCTGCATGCCCCCTACTGGGGATTGAGCCCGAAACCCAGCCATATGCCCTGATGGAAAATCGAACCATGACCTCCTGGTTCATAGGTCGATGCTCAACCTCTGAGCCACGCTGGCCAGGTCCATGATGTTTTTGTAAGGGTCAAATGATATAACACTGTTCATGCATCCAATATATAGCAAGTGCTCAATAAAGCTATTCTTTTTCCTTCACCAAGAGGATCACAACCGCGATGGGATAGGGTTCACTCATTTGTTCAAATGTTTACCAGGCATCACTATACGCCAAGAACTGCAGTAGGAACTGGGAGCCACCAACGAACTGTCCCTCCCTTCCAGGGAAGACAGACATGTAGACACACAATTTCAGTATGTTATGAGAAGTATAGCAACAGAGGCCAACCATGAACTCTACAGAAGAGAATACTTTCGAGCAATCTCAGAAAGTCATTAGCAAGTAAAGGGTTTTGTTTAAAAAAAAAAAAAAGACGACACCTAGATTTTATGAGGACCTTTGATGAAGAAAACTGCAAACAAACACTTAGCCCAGTCTGGCATTTTTGTGCCCCATCTTGCACTTGATGTCCCTACACCAGTTCTTTATCCCTGTGAATGAACTTGCCACTGCATTAACTAGGGTGATGGAAAGCCAAAGCAACTGCGACCAAGTATTGGAAGAGCAGGCTTGCAGGAGAGGAAGATGATTTGTGATAGGTTACTCTGGAGGGCAGAGTGGGGAGGAATAATAAGGGCATGTTATACAAGGAGGCTCATTTTAGTTCAATGGAAGAAGCACTTGGCCAGTCTAAGCTGCCTGGCAACAAGACATGCCACACTTCCTGCAGGTTGGAGATGTGCACAGTGGCTGGATTAGCAGCCAGGACATTACTGACGTGGTTTCTGCTGTGTCAGTTCGGGGGCTGGACTAGCACCAGACAGGTAACTTCTAAGTTACTCAAGTGCTTAGATTTTATGTCAGAGAATGACAGGTTGTTAGGCATGAATGGCGATTAGTGTGGTTTCTTTCACACAGTAGGCTTGTCACCTCCAGAGAGTCCATCTTATTCATGCACCAGATAAATGACAGGTTTTACTTATGCAAAAACACCCATCCAAAGTCAAGTAGTTAATTAAACCAAAGCACATTAAATAATTTTAATTAGACCAAGCAAGCAATGCTACTCTAATAGTATATACAGGATGGGGCAAAAGTAGGTTTACAGTTGTCCATATGGAAAATGATATAATTATTAATAAATACAAGAATAAACTTCCGCATATTCATAGCTGTAAACACACTTTTGCCCACCTCCGTATGTCTTGTCTGATTTTTCTCCCCACTACCAATAAAAATTCAAGGCAGATAAAAGTATGTAATAATAATGCTAAAGTTTACTCTCTAGGCCTTATTTCTTCAGCCAAATATTCAATTGGGAAGCCCTCAGGTTGCACATGTAGCTTGGCTTCAAGAATTTGCACGGAGACTGACCCAGATGTTCTCCTGCTCACCTGCTTTGGCCTGCCTTCGAATACTAGGACATCCCCCTAGAGATAACCAGCAGGCTCATGAGAACACCACATTCCTGACTTCTAATTTTTTCTTGTATGTTATTAGTCAACACTAACTGGGTACACACTTATAGGCCACATACTCTAATGGGGAATATGGGAAGCTGCAGAATGACACCTGGTTCTGGCCCCTGAGGATTTTAGAATCTAGCAGACCAGCAGAGGAAGGCATGTATTAAACACTCAGAAGACATAAATCTCTAAATGAAAGAGAATGGAGTCAGCTAGATCTGATATAAAACCTCTATGATGTGGATCACCTCATACTTGAAATGTCTAGTAATTCTATTTGGTCTTAAATTACCTCTGCATTTCCTATGAAAAATGAGCTATTAGGTGTATAGGCAGTATATCAAACTTTGGGGTATATGAGAATTACCAGAGCAACTGCAATTTTACTTTCTAAAAAGGGAGTGTGCCATCCCCCTCTATCCTTTCTTTAAATCCTCACCCAATGATATTTTTTCCATTGCTTTGGGGGGGGGGCGGTATTGATGTGAAAGACACATCGATTGGTTGCCTCCTACACCCACCCCAACCAGGGCCCAGGATGGAGCCTGCAACCAAGATGCGTGCCCTTGACTGTAATCAAACCAGAGACCCTTCAGTCTGCGGGCCAATGCTCTAACCACTGAGCAATACCAGCTAGGGCGCAGGCCCACACTTTGTAAGAGGCACTGCTCCAGGGGGAATCACAGTAAGAATCTAGTAGGAAAAGTGAGGGTGTCTCGTAACAGATATTTGCACACAATGTAGTGAACACAAATTATTTTAGCTACACACATTAAAGGCCCTGGAAAAGACACTTCTTTAGCAAAACTTTATCAACAACTTATTGATTTGGGGGAAAAATTAAAAATCCTATTACTTTGACTAATACTATTTTTACAGCTGGTCTAATTGATGACATCTGCCGTGAAGGGTCCAAACAAGAGTCCTGAGCAAGGTCTTAGAGGCCAAACTAAGAGGAGTTTAAAATAATCAGGTGTATTAACTTGGAGAAAAGACCAAGAAATCTTCTGGGTACTTCAGAAGAGATAAGCTAGGTTCAGTGGAGATGACAGGGCAAATGTCCAGGGAGGGATGGGCAAGAATATGTGATGCGAAGCTCTAGTAAGTGGGGGCTGAAACATATGCTGATGGGAAGAGTGGGAGTCATATTGGTCAGAAACTTTTCAGCAGTAGTCGAATTTTAGGCTGCATGAAATACCAATATTTAGTACATAGGCATGATCTAAGGCTAGTGGCAACCTTTCTGGTCTCAGTTTCCTCATTTATTAAAAAGTGGGGTTCAACTAAATGATTGCTAAGGCTCAATCAAATCTTGGTGGTCTTTACCCACAAATTTTGATGATTTTTGTCTTGTAGTAAAAGCACTGAATTCAAACAAAGCATTTTAAAGCAACTCTCAGTGTGGTTTGCTTTCATTACCTCAAATAAGAATAACCCAGAAGAGTATCCTGGGTGTTATGATACTGGTTTGAGAAAAAGAAGTATTCACATATCACCAGCTTGCCCACTATAGTTAGACAGATATATTACATATAAGTACAAACAAAGGCAGTGTACTTCAACTGTAAACAGAAATGAATCCATGGGATGGCAAAACTCTTTACAATACAGCTTTGTGGACCTTTTAGGCCACATGGTAGCTCACCATGGGCTATAGCAAGGGTGGGGAATGTCTGGCCCAAGGGCCATATACAACCCGTGAAATCATTTGGTCTGGCCCTGACAAGACAACCACAGGGCAGGACTCGAAATTCAATAAATCTAGGTTTTTTTACAGCTAATTTTTAAGTTGATAATTTTGTATGGCCCTTGATTGATATTATAAATATCCAAATGGCCCTTGGCAGAAAAAAGTTCCCCACCCCTGGGCTATAGCATCTATTTTGGGGAAATACATTTGAACATTTCCTATGTTTTCCTGAAATGTATTCAACAGCTACAACTATTAAAATTTGTCAGGGTGAGGGGCAGAGGTGGGGGAAAGCTGTGAAAAATCTACAGCTAAATCATACTCAGTGGTAAAAAATTGAACGCTTTCTACCTAAGGTCAAGGAAAAGGCAAGGAGGTACATGCTCAACACTTTTTTCTCCCTCAACACTCTATTAAACATTATGTTGGAGTCCTAGCCAGTACAATAATGAAAGAATAAAAATAACAAGCATACAGAATGGAAAGGAGAAAATCCTAAGGAATCTAGAACTAGTAAGTGAATTTGGCAAGACTGTAGAATAAAAGATCATATATAAAAATTGATTTATTTCAAAGTGGCAGCAGAGAGTAATATAAAAATAAATTTAAAAATTCGATTCACATTAGCATCAAAAAGTAAAATACTTAAGAATTTAACAAAGGATGTATGCTAAAAAATAGAAAACACTGAGAAACTAAAGACGACTTAAATAAAGGGAGACACATATATTCATGGGTTAGAATACTGTTAAGATGGCAATTCTGTAAATCTTATAAATGGGTCAACTATTTGAAGTATGAACAGATTCTTCACTAAAGAAGACATATGAGTGGCCAAAGAGCGTATAAAAAGATGCTTAACATCAATGGTCATGAGGGAAATGCAAATTGATATACCATAGTGACAGTACCACATACCCACTAAACAAATGAAGTGAAAAAGAATGACAATATTAAATGTATATTATGACACACTGCTGATGGGATTTTCTTAAAATGTTAAATGTACACTGACCATTCAACCTGGCCATTCCACCTCTGTTTCTATCCAGGAGAAATTAAAATTATGTCCACACAAACACTGTGCATGAATATTTACAGCAGCTCTATTCATATGCCAAAACTGGCAACCACCCAAATGTATGTCAACTGGTAAATAAATAAACAAATGTGGTATTATCCATACAATGAGATACTACTCAACATTAAAGAGGAAAGAACTACTGGTATGTAACAACATGGATGAATCTCAAAACAACATGCTAACAACATGCTATGTAGACACACAAAACTATACATATTGTATGAATCCACTGGTACTAAAATTCTAGAAAAGGCAAAATTATATTAACAGAAAGCAGATCAGTGGTTGCCTGGGGCTGGGGTAGGAGAGTGCAGAGGCTGACTAAAAAGGGGAAGAAGAGAAGTATTTGGGGTGATAGAAGTATTCTAAAATTTGAACTTGGTGATTTGCACTTGGTGATGGCTACACAACTTAAATTTACTGAAACTCATTGAACTATATATAAAATAGGTGAACTTTATGATAAATGAGTTATATCTCAAACACAATCTGTTTTGAAAAACCACATATACCTTTCTGGGCAAAGAATTAACTGAAACTATTTACTCTTGGAACTAAAACAAAAATTATCAGTAATTAATTTCCTTTTGTAATAATCCCTTTTTCTCCCCATAAAGAACTATTCTAAGTAGGGAAACCTATCCAACTGGCCTTGAGAAAGTTGTTATTGTACTGTGATGGCTACTAAGATTGGACTATAGAAGTACTTGCAAATTTGCTATCCAGATGGAAAATACTTTACTTCATGGGACAATGGTCTTCTGGCTCACCTGTCAGTCAGGAAGGTCTGAGTAGGGGTGTGACACAGGCTTCAGGAAGTGTGCTCCGCACGTATTGTCTTTTATTTTTTTATTTTTAAAAAATATATCTTTATTGACTTCAGAGAAAGGAAAGGAGAGGGAGAGAGAGAGATAGAAACATCAATGATGAGTCATTGATCGGCTGCAGCCCGAAACCCCGGCATGTGCCCTGACCGGGAATCGAACCCCGATCGCCTGGATCCTAGGTTGTTGCTCAACCACTGAGCCATGCCCGGCTGGGCACATACTGTCTTTTAAAAGCTCGGTCTTTGATGATCCTATGCTGGAAAAGGGAGCTGCTCGTGCTTCTGAAATCTCTCCACAGCCTTGTCAAAGCACAGATGGTAGTTGGATCTCTAGGAAAGCACTGAACTAATGGGCTAAATACATGGAGTTCGTGTTCAGTAAAAGGTTTGAATTGTTTTGCTCTAACACTTCAACTTGCAATAATTCATGGAAGAGCAGCAGAGGGACTAATCTGTTTGGTCTTAGACTAGAGCTCTTATACATTAAAGATTACATGGGGAATACCTAAACAAGATACAGCATATTCTTGTTTAGGTAAAAATACAGTGAGACTGAAAGAAAAGGAGACGGAAAGGGAGAAAATTTCTTCAGAACTAGCCTCAAGGTTTCTAATTACCCTTAGCTTTCACACATATAATAACCCCCACCAATGACATTCTTATTTTTTTGCTTTTGGGAGGGTGGGCAGGACACCTCCTCTTGAGCCAGAGGTAACATACACCCAGCTGCTGTCTTGGTACTGGAGAAGCTTTAGCCTTTCACTGCCAGACTCAGCATAAAAAACAAGCTCCTAAAGGGCTGTGGTCTTGGCAACCACACTCTCTATGTAACATATGGCAGAGCATGGACTCTCCACTCAATGGCAGTAATGATAACTAACCAGACAAATAAATCTGGTCATGACAAAGGGTCTCACGCCTTTGGAAAGCAGGGTATTCTGATGGATCCAGGCTAGAACTTTACATGGAATGAAGCCTTTCATAAGAACATAGTGCCTCACTGTCTTTTAGTCATAGGACAGAACGCCAAATGTTCCCAAAAGGTTCACATCACACTTGGACAAGAGTTAAAAGAAAGGCACAGATACATGGGCTTGTTTGTGGTGATTTTTGATCTGGTAAAATGGGCCAGACTAGAAATCTCATGTCACTGACATGCTTCATAATCACCTTGCCCACACTGAGCCTTAGAATATCACTATTCGTTCACCGTGCAGTCCAGTCCCCTTTAGTGGCAGGAATGGCTGACACACACACATTCTTTTTCACTTAGTGAAATCAATTCACAGATCATTCCTTAAAAAGATCCAATACCCACCTCAGCTTTCCTGTGTGCTTAATTTTAAAAATGTCAAATTAGATCATGTTGACCATATTCAAAACACTGATACCTTCTCACTGCAAACCAATGTCCAAACCCTATGGCTTGGAATCTGGAATCCTTTCCTTCCCTTTATATTAGTCTCTCCACTCAACCCCAAGGCTCTATCCAGCTGTACAGAGGTCACCTCCAGAATACCAGCTCTGTTCAAGCATCCCCTCTCTCCCCACACCTAAATCCCACTTTTCCTTTAAAGCCCCAATTGTGGAAGCCTGTCCAGAATATTCCAACTGGAATTTATCGCTGCCTCCCCATATTCCTGTAACATATGGCTCATACCTTGGTTAAAACTCTTATGCTAGGCTGCCCTGTATGCCAGTTATTTTATGAATGTGTCTGCCTTCCTCTCAGGCCAGCAACTCCCTACTCTGAATGCATATTAAAATCACTTTGGGAATCTTTGGAAAAGTGGCTGATTCTAGAACTCAGCAAAGGTAAGTACAAGAGGTATTCAAAATAACATCTTATTATGCCAGAGAGTAAGGAAATGCTGGGAGGAGGAAAGGGGAAGAGGAGGAGGAGGAACAGCCATGTCACAAAGACAAAGGAGTCAACTTGAAAGAACTTCCACTGTCCTTGGCCTGGTGGCTCAGTTGGTAGGGTTGGAGCGTCATCCTGTACAACAAAAGGTTGTGGGTTCAATCCCTGCTTGGAGCGCATTCGGGAAGCAACCAATCAATGCTTCTCACGTTGATCTGTCTCTCTCTCTCCCCCTCCCTCCCTTTTCCCCTCTCAATCAATAAACGTATCCTCAGGTGAGGGTTAAATAAAACCCCCAAAACAAAAAACTTCCACTGGCCAAATTTGGGATAATTTGAGCACCAAAATAATGAAGTATAATAATGAATTAGAAACCACTAAAAAACATAAAAGCCCATGAGTCCATACAATAAAAGATAAATAAATGGGGTGGGGGGAGGAGGGTTCTCACTTGCAGAAGAACACTGAGTGCCAAATGGCAAATGTAGAAGAGCTAGAGTTAGAAAATCATCATTGTGCAACCATCACAGTAAAGATTGGTTCAGGCAACAATATCAATGAATGCTAAACCTTGGAGACTTTTTTTGATGAAGAGTAGGACATTTACATGGTCATAAAGTATTTTCCCCGTCAACAAAACAAAAAGTCAACCAACCAAATAAGAGAAGATGTTTGCAAACAATAGCTCCAACAAGGGGTTAATATCCAAAAAATATAAAGAGCTCATACAATTCAACACCAACTCCCCCTACCCCCAAAACACCAAACAATCCAATTAAAAAATAGGCAGAGGACCTGAACAGACACTTCTCCCAAGAAGACGTATAAATGGCCAATAGGTATATGAAAAGATTCTCAACTTCACCAGCTATTAGGGAAATGCCAATCACAACTACAATGAGATACCACCCTCACACCTGTTAGAATGGCTATTATCAACAAGACGACAATATGTTGGAGAGGTTGTGGAGAAAAAGGAACCCTCACTCCCTGATGGTGGGAATGTAAAATGGTACAGCCACTATGGAAAACAGTCTGGAAGTTCCTAAAAAAATTTGGAGCAAATGACCCAGAAACCCTTCTTCTGGGTATCTACCCCCAAAATTTGAAAACATTCATTCACAAAGATATATGCACCCCTATGTTCACTGCAGCATTATTCACAGTGGCCAAGACATGGAAACAACTGAAGTGTCCTTTGACAGATGATTGGATAAAGAATATGTGGCACATATATACAATGGAATATTACTCAGACATAAGAAAAAATGAAATACTACCATTTGACAACATGGATGGATCTTGAGAATATCACGCGAAGTGAAAGGAGTCAGACAGAAAAAGTCAAGAACCATGATTTCAGTCATATGCAGGATATAAAACTGAAAGCAACAAATGAACAAATAAGACAGGCAAACAAAGCTCACAGTCGCAGACAACAGTATGATGCGTACCAGTGGGAAGGGGGATGAAGTGATGGTAAAGGAGACCAAATATATGGGGACCAAAGATCTGACTTTTTGGGTGGTAAACACACTATGCAGTATACAGATGATGTATCATAGAATTATACATTTGAAACCTATAATTTTATCAAGCAATATCACCCCAATAAATTTAATAAAAATCTTTTTTATAAAATCAATGCATTTTTAAAAAGTAAAGCACTTCCCCACAGATTGCTTACTAGCTGTAAGATTAAAAATAGTAACTACACAATGAAGAAATCGAACAACACCTTGAATGGGTAAGTGAATCACAATATCAACAACAAGAGGCTAATGGACATCTGTGCCTCCCAATGTAAAAGAAGAACACAACATTACTTATGTAGTATTCTGGCTAGGAAAATATACTCTGAACCTAACCACGAATAACCACCAGACAAATCCAAAATGAGAACTGTTCTATTAAAAAAAAAAAAAAAAGTGTGGGTAGGTATGTGGGTAGGGGTAGAAATGTCAATATCCTTAAAAACAAAGAAAGGCTGTGAAAATGTTCCAGATTAAAAGAGTCTAAAGAGAGATGACAACTAAATGCAACACATGATCATGGAATGGAATCTGTACTGGAGGGAAAGGTGCTTTTTGTAAGAGATATTATTGGACCAACTGACAAAGCTAGAATATGTATGACAGGTTTGATAAAAGCATTGTATTAGTATCAATTTACTGAAGCTGATTAACTGTGCTGTGGTTATATAAAATAATATCCCTATTCTTAGGAAACATTCATTGATGTTTATAGGAATAAAGGGCAAAACTTACTCTCAAATGGTCCAGGAAAAACCTTCTAATTTCCAAATAAAAAGTTAATGGTAACTATACACCAAAAAACCCAAAACCAAGACATATAATTTTAAAAAAGAGGAAACAGAGGGAAAAGTATGGAATATTACCAAACAAAAACAACGGAAACACAAAGGAAAAGAACCAACAGAGGCACAGAGCTACCAGCAAAAAGAAGATGAAAATGGCTATAGGAATTTCTCATACATCAATATTTACCCTAAAATGTAAATGGACTGAATTCATCAGTAAAAAGGCACTAAGTAGCAGATTGGATCAAAAAACAAAATCCAACCAGCCCTGGCCAAGTTACTCAGTTGGTTGGAGTGTCATCCCATGCACCAAAAGTCTGAGGGTTCAATTCCTGGTCAGGGCATGCGCCTAGGTTACAGGTTCAATCTTTGGTCAGTGAGTGTGCTGGAGGTAACCACTGTTTCTCTCTCACATCGATATTTCTCTCTCCCTCTCTCTCCCTCTCTTCCCCTTCCTCTCTCTCTGAAAATCAATCAAAACATATCTTCAGGTGAGGATTAAAACAAACAAACCAAAAAACCAACCAACCCAAAACTCAAAACCCAACCATATGCTGCCTTCAAGAGACACATCTAAGCTGCAAAGATAAAGATAGGCTCAAAGTGAAAGGGTAGAAAATGATTCTCCAAGCAAAGGGCATTCACAGAAAAGCAGCATAGCCATACTTATAACTGACAAAATATATTTCAAGATAACAAAGATAATAAGAGACAAAGACGGATATTTTATAACAATAAAGGGTACAGCACTACATTGAGAAGACGTAATACTTCTCAATATATATGCATACAGTTGGGGAGCACCAAAATATATAAAGCAACTACTGACAGAACTAAAGGGAGAAACTGAACCCCCCCCCCCAAAAAAAGTTAAAAACAATACCTGGAGACCTTTTCTGATTTAATTGTTTAGAATAAAGCCCAGACATGCTATTTTTAAAAAGATTCCCAGGATTTCGAACTCCCTAGCACAGCAGTTAAAACATGGCCCTTACCTGGAGACTTGTTAAACATGCACAGGCCTACTGAATCAGAACTTCTGAGGGTGGGGCACAGCAACTGTGTTTTACCACACGCTCCATGTGACTCTGATGCCCACTCAAGTTTGAAGCCACAGACCTAGACTATGAGCTCCTACATTCTGTATATCTAGCTCCTATATTCCCACAAAACCTAGCAAAATGCTTTGTGTATTGTCATATCTCAATTAATGCTTGCTGAATTTAGTTTGACAGTGAATGATAAAGCAGAAATGAACACCGAGGCACTTGGAGATGATTACTCTAAAGGTTCCAGCTAAAGCATCACTGAGTTTCTAAAGTGAACAAAAAATTTATTTTAAAAGCAATAAAGGAAGTCCGATTACTTAGGTTAGTAAAAGCACTGTTGTCCCAAAAGGAAGCATATCAGCTTACAGTTTGTTAAGTCACTGTCCATTGAAAATATGCAATAACTTATGTAAGTGATCAGACTGGTATTTAAAAATTAATTCTGTGGTTCTGGGAAGCAATGCAAAGTGATTGAAAAGCCATGCTGTGTGTATCAAGCAAGATCTGCTTAGAAACACAGTATTCATGTGGTGGTGATGTGGCCTAGATTTGATGAGGATGGCCAGATTTCAGAACACCCTCTAGGTGGCATTTGGAGAGACAAGATTCCTATAAAGAGAATGAGCAGATCAATTTACCCACTGAGTAGAAAATGAAACAAATAAATCCATTTTTATGCAACTTTTCTATCTTGAGAAGTTACACTGTTGGAAATACTCTAGGATGGAGGGTATCATTCCAGTCTCACCACATGGCTTTTCTAACTGGCATCCTGAAAGACTTCACAGGAAAAAGGGTGTTACTTTGGTACTGTTGACTTAAAGGTTACCTATCACAGTGAGGCAGGGGAGAATTCATCTTCAAAATTCACCTATTTATCGAAAGCCCATGGAGTGCCTTGGCAATTAACAATTCTTATCACCTCTAGCCGTTCCCTATGTGAGAAGGCTCAGAACTCATCTTACAAATTGCTCTTTTGAAGATCAAAGGGAAACTGAATGTATGTGTGTGTGTGTGTGCGCGCGCGCTCCATGAGAATGTAATTTAATGGAATTTTTAGAGAAGGCTTGCTGGCAGTGTTTGGATGACAGCCCCAGGGCAGAGGATTCAGGGGAACCTGGCCACTCTTCCCTTTGGAGCGTCTTCCCTGTCTTTAATTGGCACCTCATTAGAAATTAATGAAAATGACATCCTCTGTTCTTCCTGCTCTAGGCATAGAATGTTACAAAAAGGCCCATCACAATTCATAACACATTCAATTTATATAGCAATGGCTCTTAAGCATTATTTATGAGATGTGTATTTCTTGTCAGCAGTTAATAACCTGTACAGAGTGGAAGGGGAATGGAAAAGAAGATTGTGAATATATATATAAAAAGAGATTTTTCTGCAGTGGAGAAGTGTGCTGTTTGAGTTCAAACTACCTTCCTGAGTCTTCACTTCCAGTAGTAAATTACTGTTCCCCACCGCCCCACTAAAACCTTTCAGGGCACTTAAATGTCTCTCTAACACTCCATGCATCCTCAAGGAAATAACTATACAACTCACCCTTTCCTAGAGAGATCCAAGCAAACAGACAGGAGGAACACAAGAGCTATTTGTCAAAGACAGTCCCAGAGGTATATGTTCCCACTGCTGTCCTTCATCTTTTGAAATGTGGCAGTTGACTCAGTCATTTTTCTGGGCACAGAAATGTAATGCTCTCAGTGCACCAAATGGAATTCCTGGCTCTCTCTGGGAAGGCTACATCTGGAGGGATTGCAGAAAACTCAAAAAGTTTCTTCTCCATCAGAAAAAGCAGATCTCTCTATAAGTAGACCCCCAGAATTGGGCATAAGCCAAGGGACTACATCTAGATAACTTAGAAGAATGCACGTCTGTTGCAAGCCCAATAGGCACTTAGAAATCCAGCCTCCTACCCAAGAGGTAAAGAGCACAGTAGAATAATACACTCTTACCAGATAATCAAGTTGGCTCCACTTAGAAGCATGTGAAGTTATCCAACAACATGTATTTCTAGATTTTTTTTCCAGCAGTGCCGAAGACCTTTCATCTAACTGCCTTGGGAAAATAGGCAGTTTCCATCCAAACTGGGAGACTTGGTTATAACGCCTCTGGATCTCTCAGCACTAAACTAGGAACTCTTACTGTCTGCCTTGTGATCTTAGTTTGATCCACTAAGGCAAATCCTGTGTAATACTCAGGATTCAGTTACTTTTAAGAAGGAAAAAAGAATATAATGTACAGGAAAATCCCATGATTCCAATTTAGGAAAAACCAAAGGCCTGTGTTATACAAGCAACAGGCAAAATGCTCAGGTAGGCTTTATAACACTGGGAATAGAATGAACTGCTGAAACCCCCCAATGGTTCACGTGAAGACCAAAGCAAAATGTACACAACAAAAGATTAAACTCTTTAATATGGGCAGAGGTGGTTAGCCATCAGACCCCAGAGTTTCCTTAGCTAACCACGGTATTCCCTCCTTACCTCACCAAGAACTTAAAATTACCTGGCAGGGTTGATCCAGGAGTAGCCTGTAAGATTCTGGGCTCACCTGGGCCATGACACATGCATGAACACAACTGAAGTGTAAAAGCCCTGCTGACAGCTTCTGCCCTCACCCTGACCCTACCTCTCTTCTTTATACTTTCACACAAGCATTTAGGAATAAACTAAATGCCAAGCTAAAAAATAAAAACTTGTCCGGTGACACTTAGACTCCCCAGACTGCCACTGAATGTCCCCATTTCTGTAGCTAAATATATGCTTCTGATCTTGCATACCATGCATGTGAGTGTGCAACAGATCTCTGGGCATGACAGAAACAGGGTTTCCAACTTAGCTTCCATGAGAAGCTGGTACTCTCTCATTTCTTTCTCATTTCCAACAGGAAAAATGATTGAGGGACAAGAGCAGCAGTGGCCATGTCTTCAGAAGACACAGGAGTTGGAGTAACTGTAACTTTCTAACTGCTGAGAGAACCATCTAGTCCTGACTGCCAGTATCAGGACTTGTAGGCTATCTATGGCTATACCGGAGGTGAAAGAAAGCTTCTTAAGCTCACTCCTAAGGACAAAGGATATAGGATTCTCAGAGGCTAGACCTAGGTCTCAAAGTCTGCCTAGTGACAGCTCTGTCCCACAGAACAGTTTTGTAATATTATGCTTTAAATCAGAAAATAAGAACAGGGAGTGGAAAACTCTAAGTTGGCCGAAATGATGCATCTATACAATTCTGTGTGGTGGAAGGGGGAGGAAGGATTGGTCTAAGTTTTGTTTTACTGTGGGTACACATAAAGTTTATTAAAATACATACCTGTGCAGCAATTCTAAGAGTTGGTATTATAGTAGATAGATAATACAGAAGAGGTTACTTTAAAGCTGTTTTCAAGGAGTTAACTAATGATGAATTATGGTTCAAAGAAAATAATTTTCTAATCAAACTTTAATTTAAAAAGGATATGGGAAGAGAAATCTTCCATTTATTATACATAGGAAGAGGCTCATTCAAAATTAATTTAATATCTGAATTTTATGGTACATATCCCAGAATTTTGCTGGTTTGGTTAATTTCTAAATAAGTCATCAATGAGAAGGAACCAGAGTAATCAGTAGGGAGATGTGAAAGCAGTAAGCAGTGACAATGCAACTCTAAAGATATGTGTGACAAAGTAGTGGCGGGTATTTTGCTTTTTTGCATGTGCTTAGACGTAAAAATCCTCTACTCTTGATTTCTCAAACTCTAAACCTATTGCTCTCAGAGAGGTTCCCAGGAGAAGTTCAGCCTCTTAGAATAATTTCTAAAGCTATGCCAGGGTGTCAAGGACACCACCTCCATCATGTCACCGGGAGAGATGCTTACCACAGCGGCACGAGCCCAGTTCTTGCTGTACCAGCTCCAGTTTGGTTTGGCACTGGAAGCACCGGCGTCGGCTCTTCTGTTTAGATCGGCCGCTTTCCTCAGACCGTTCAGTATTCTCCAGGAGTCGTGGCCGTTTCACTGGCGAAGCCTCGTTCTCAGACTGTGAATCTAACCAAAACAACACAATGGGGAGTGAGGTTTAGTGCTTGGCCTGGCAAGCTCAGCTGATTAATGTACTGCCAGGCAATCTTCTGACCAAGCTATTGCCCTTTTCCAGGAATAGGACCTGTGTGAGCAACAGCCAGCTCCAACTGGCCTGGTTTATACTCCACAGAGTGTGACTAGCATGAACCTTCAGGGGTGACTTCTAACAACCTAGGTCTTAACCAGGAGAGGAGGGTGGCAGTGGCTCTACAAAAATCTATGTTGTTTTTAAAAATGGCTGTCTCTGTAAGACCATTCAAACTGGAAATGGGATCCTCTCTTTGCACCCTTTCTTTGGACTCTAGCGGTCTACTACTTGTATTGGTTATCTACCTTTTCTTGGATATTTGCTTGTCCTCAAGTAGAATGTAATTCTTCTTTATTTTGCCATGTTTAGCACAACCGCATACCTAAAGCCACCTGATGGGTGATCTATAATCTTTTCTAGCAAAAATACTCATGTTTCTATTCCTAAACAGACAAGAATCAGGCTCTAATGTTAGAAATTATTCCAACTGTATTCAGAGTTAAGGAGTGTATCCCTGCTTGTTTACTAACGAGCTGCCCCAGAGCCTCCACTGTTGAGTGCCACAGAGGCAACACTTGATACCACACCCTAGGGTTGGTGCCAAATTGGCAGGTGAAGGGAGGTGCAGCATGTGACAATTTAAGTAACAAAAATGCAATAAAGTTCATGTTATAAGCAGACTGTAAATAACTCTTGCCTTCCAAAAAAGGGCAGCACTTGAGGGCTCTGTGCTCCTGGAACTGCCCCCACTGCATACTAAGGATGCACCTCTTGCCAAGGTTTGAAAGTGGTTTGTGTTAAACCACCTCTAGAAGGGAATCTCCTAGATGATCTTCTCCAAAACAGATCCAGATCCTACCACTTCTCACCCCTCCACCACCACTGGTCCAAATCATCACCATCTCACTCAGCCTAGTAGAAGAGCCTCTTAACAGGTCTCCCAGCTCACCCCCCTCTACCCCAACAGTATGTTCTCTACACAGCAGCCAAATGATCCTGTTCAAAATCAAGTTAGAATGACTTCACTTGCCTGCCTGAAACCCTCTAATAGCTCCCCTTCTCAGAGTAAAAGTTCAGATACTTAACTATGATGCTCAAACGTCCCTGCATGATGCACCCTCCCCTCTCATCTCTCTCACCTCATTTCCTGCTGCTCTCTCCCCCTGCTCCATCCACACTGGTATCCTTACTGTCTCCTACCTCAGGGCCTTTGCACCTTCTGTTCCCTTTGTCTGGAATACTCTTCACCCAGATCTATATGGGATCTAACCTCTTTTAAGTCACATTTTCTTTTTTTAACTTATTTTTAAATTACAGTTGACATACAATGTTATATTAGTTTCAGGTGCTTAGACATTTATATAACTTATAAAGTGATCACACTTTTCAACGAAGTCTTCTTCCCCGATCACGGGTCTAGACCACTCTTGTCCCCCCCTCCCTAGCATTCTCCTTCCTCCCTTTACTTGCCTTTTATTCCTCCGTAGCACTCATGTTTTAACATTATCCCCCATGAGAAGGTAAACTCCTGGAGGGCAGGAATTTCACCTGCTTTGCTCACTACATATTTCTCGAATCTTCTCCTAGGTAGTCCTGATTTTCTATTTAAAGTGGCTCTAGTGAGCAGCAGCCTTCATTTCAATGAAGGCTGTCTGCATCCCTTTCCCCCGCCTCCCTCCGTGTGAAGATGCTGCACTTCACCAGTGACTATGGTGACAGTTTTCTCACAGCCCCCCAGCCCATGGCACTGTGCATTGACTTATGGAAGGCACACACTATTCTTAGCAACTGTAAACTTCATTTTTCATCTCATTCAGTTCTTCCTGTCCTACATGACATTTTCCCCAAATACAAACCAACTAAACAAGGCCTTTGATGAAAACAATTGAAAGCAAGTTCAGCCTATTTCCCAGCTCTGCTGAGAGAAGCTGTCCAAACCTAGTCGGTAAGATGACTGAGGCAGCTACAGACACACCAGTCCCCCTTCCCTTCCCTTACAAGAGCAACAAGCAACAATCTAAATGTAAATCGTTACAAAGCAGCCAGTCAAAAGGAATTCACCTTGTATGAGCCACACTGTTCTCTGGGGGTCCTTTTTCACAAACCAGCAATGGAGCTATTTGTATTAATAACCCTATTTATACCTCCCCTTTTTTGTAACAAGAAGAGAAAATTCTAGAGTAAAAGCCATAACAAAAAAAAATGGTGTTTGTTCTGAGACAAGGTCCTAAATCTCTTATAAGCACCCTTATAAGAAAGAATCCGTCAACCCCTGGGGCAGGGTGGGAAGAAAGAGAAGAGTCCACATAAGAAGGGGAGGCAGTTGAATTCTTAGCATTTATTAATATTGTTAAAATCTAGGCGGCCTTGACATGATGCCAGCATACCTCTAACGTAAAAAAGGCATACTCACCACAAGCCTGTCATTCACACTGTTATCTGATAAAACTGAGTATGTGTCTAGAAATGCAGAGCTCACAAAGCTGGTTTTCACACGAATCTGTCCCAAACTGTCAAATGTGCTGTCTACCTGCAAAGCACTATCTCCATTTCTAAAGCAAACCTTTGCTACAAGGAGAAGACAATTTTCTTTCAGTGTGGCAATGCTATCCATAGCTAATAACTATTTTTTAAATAAGTCAGGGAGTGATATATGAAGGAAATATTTTTAAATGTATGATTCCTAAGACTGGGAGACAGAATTCATATTGACATAATCATAATCATCATTGGTCATCACCAAACAACCCACTTGCTAGACCCTCCAACATCAGGAGGCATGTCCAGGCCTCATCTCTTTCCTCTTAATTCCCCACCTTGTCTGACCAATGAGCATTCAATAACAACGCTAAGGGATAAGTCTGCTTGGTCTCATGCTGAAACTTTCCTTTATCCACTCAACATTATAAAGACTAGTGACTTTTGTTCTGGTAGGCAGGAGGCATGGGGCATTCCTGAAACAATGGGTCCTACAGGAGGTTTCTGATGCTGCCAACAGCTTTTGGCTGCATTCACTGGTCATCCTAAAAGACCACCACTCAGCCCTAATCAGCTCTCTAAGAGTCAATGTCTCAGCATCTGCACAAGTCTAGCACCAAAGGCATTGGTGTATAGAAAGTCTGAGCCATGAGAAGCAGTCCCTCAATGATCCTAAACCAAGATATACACATTGTTACCAGAATGTGTTATTTTTTAGAATCAAGGAGCTGTCCCTAGGCATTAAGAGATCCATCACTTTCATGCTCTGGAATATGTCCACTCAGCCTTCTTCACTCAGTCCAGCGTCTATTAAGTGGAAAGGAATCCTGGACCCTCTAATTCCCCCTACCACAGAGAGGGAGAGGAAATAAGCTCCCTAAACTGTTTACCATCCTCCACACGCTGCCATCCAGGGAAGATGACTGTGTTATATATCACTTCTTGGTGAAGCAAGCCATTCTTTGGCATTTTCTCACAAGCCAACTTACTGTTTCAATTAGGAGCTAATGAAATAAATAGTGGTCTACAGGATCATCATCATGTCTGCACAAGGAATTTACATCTCCTCTGCTAATTATTTAATGAAGCTTTGTGCCATGGGGTGAGTTGCCTAAATAAGAGAAACAGATGTCCAGGGCAGGGATTCTAATTACATAATAATGAACTAAATAATTCAACCATTCAATTATAAATTTTATGTCCATTAAAAAAAGACTACCAGAAAGAAAAGATCCAAGCATGGCCACACTAAAGGAATCTGCGCCTATGGTCCACACTGGAATGAATTAAACTTTGATTCTTTACTTTTTACTCACAAACATCATTTCTGTTACCCTGCAGCACTTTTAACTTCCTCATAATGACAGAAAACCCCTAACAGTCTACTTGCATAATATGAACTTGGGCAGTAAGGGTTAAACATAGAGAGAAACGTGAACAGAAATAACTCTTACAGGCAGCTTTAACTGTCAGGAGAAAGGAGTCCTTGCAAGGAGCATGCTCATTAGCAGCAGGAGGAGCCGCAGCGACAGGCTAGAAACTGTTCCCACCCCAGGAGTTGAGTGATTTCTAATTAAGGTCCTTCATAAAGGGCCAACAAAGCACTTTTTCCCAGTATGCTTTTTTTGAGAACACAGTCTAGTCTGTATATACCCACACAGGAGCTGCCACACTCCCATGCCAGATTCATAGCTCTTGGTACTCACCAGACCCCTTCTCCCTCTGCCTAAATTTAATAGAATGAGAAAAATATCACATCAAGTCTTCTAGTCAAAGGGATGTCTGATCAAGAATTATAATGTGATTAAACTAGAAAGAAAAATCTTAGAAAAAGCATTTTACCTATCAGCTTCCTAGGTTTGAAGGTAACTAGTGCTTAATTTGTAGACAGAGAAACAGTGATTTTATTTAAAACATATTAATTTTCTGAAGAGGGAAATTCTTCTAATTGTACCTTCCTAGCCAACTGCAGAAAACAGTGGTAAGACTTTCAATTTAGAAACACAGTTTAACTGGAAAGCTTGACTGGAGACAACAAACAGAGCTGCTTCTTTTAAAATTCTGTTTTGTTTCTGACAGAAATTCACATTTGTCCCCTTACTGTCAGTTTTTTTGTCTATATTACTCATGTTCTCTCCCAGAAACTTCCAAATAAACTGTGTCAGGCCTGTCGGAGTTGAATCCCCATCTCTCTTAATCTCCCGTCGCTGTGCAGCTGGCAGGCCGCACACGCCGGGGCTGCTAACCATGACTGCGGCCTTCTGACATCTCGGGCCAGCTCTCAGCCCTCGGCACAAGCCAATCCTCACAACTTAGATAAGGAGAGTGGGAGAAGTGCAGCGGCAACGAGAGAGGGAAGCCTTCCATTCACTCACCCACACCTCCCCTCGCTTCTAAGAAAGATGAATCTGTTTAATCCCAGGCTCTATGACAGCTGTTGAGGTACTCAATCCGTTTTTTTAGAACCTATCACAGTTTCCTGACAGACTGACATTTATGATCCCAACAGCCTGTGCAAACATCAGTAAGAGCAATAATTAATGAACCACTCACATCACCGGGCTGTCTCGCCTTTGACCATTTAAAAGGAGCTTAAGCTGCTAAAACCTCTGTCCATGAGCAGCACCACATTCTCACGGAAAAAAAGGAAGAGCTTTTAAAAAAATCTGTTTTATAGAAACTTTTTCTCTGTGTTTCCCCTCATGCTTTGCTTTCCGAGTTTATGCAGGGATTAGATTCATCCTCTCATGTGTCATGAAAGAATTCAGGGGAGAACTCCCTCATTACCCATTAAAAACTTTTCCCACTTTATTCAGCTGGGATTTCCCTCTCCTTTCTCATCTTCTAATGGCCTTTAGACAATTTGGAGTAACACACCTGTCAAAAAACTATTACATGGAGAGAGAAAGAAGTTCAAGCCTTTGGAAGAGGCTAATTATTAAAATTTTGTAGAGAATGCCTTCATTTTCACTTGCTATATGATATGGAGATGAATCTAGCTTGAAACACACCTAGGATGCTATGTCTCAGATCAGCTATTTTCAACCTTTTTCATTTCCTGGCACACATATGTTAATTACTACAATTCTGTGGCACACCAAAAAAGTATATTTTTTTACTATCTGAAAAATAGGTATAATTTTGATTCATTCACACTGGATGGCTATAGTGATAGCTCTTGTCATTTTTTTATTTGACAACCTAAGGGGAAAGAGGACAGTGCCCCTAACTAAACAGCCAGGTATTGCATGTTTTAAAAATTCTTGTGGCACACTGGTTGAAAATCAGTCTTAGATAAGAACTATTTGAAAGGTCAGTTGTTCTCAAACTGCCAGGCAGTACTATCCTTAAGCACTAGTCCCTGCCTTCTCCTTCCATCTCCACCCCCAAAGCCCCAGGTTATCTTCTCAGGCTCCCTCCTATGCTACTGGAGATATCCAAGGGCAGTCTCCTTGTCTATCACAATCTCAAGGCTGAAAGCAGACCTCTGCCTCTTCTTCCCTACTGGGAACCAGGTTGGGAGGCCTGGGGTATATCGATCTCTCACTCTATCAGTAGAGCTGACTACCTTGGGAGTACATCTGAACTTTTGGGGTCTCTGTCCTCCTCAGTATTCTCAAAAGACATAAGGTATCAGAAACCTGCTTGGGGGTAACTGTATCATCTACTCATCTGATTTTGGTCCTTATAACAGCAACACAGAAGCTGCTTCTGTAGGAACATTTCTGGTTGGAAGAGAGCTTAAAGAACAGCAGAAAAGTCATGAGCCATGAAGTGTGCCCTTCAGGAGATGAGCACCCACATGTCCCAAAGCCATGTTTTAAAGACTGGGATCAGACTGGTCACTTCCTCTCAGTCCATCCCCCGCCCCCCCCCCGCGATTCCTGCTGTAAAAGTAGCTGAAAGCTGATTTTGGTGGCATACCTTGACACCAGAAAAAAGTGATTATGAAGTCATCAAAAGATCCAGTAGAAGCCAATGTGCTGTGGGGAGAACAGCTCTCCATTAAATAAAACAATTTTTAAAAATCATGGCACCAGAGTCCAACAGTTCTAAAGAAAGGGTTTTTCCTTCACCTTTTCTTTCTTTCTAATCTGTCTGCCTTTTTTCTTTTTCTTGCCTATTCTACTGGGTTGACTCTTTAGTATGATGCTGAATAGGAGTGTTGAGAGGACATCTTTGCCTTGTTCCCAATCTAAGTAGGAATGTACTCAACCTTCACTCAACTTATTTTGAAAAATTTCAAACATATAAAAAAGTTCAAAATTAATAATAACGCTCCAATGTCATTCAGTCCATAGGCCTGTCCTACCAAGTTGCATGTTACATTTGGATCTTATACCTAAGTCTCTCTTTTTTTTTTTCTCTTAAATGGAGAGAGAGAGAGAGTAACATCAATGATGAGAGTCATCTTTGGTTGGCTGCCTCCTGCATGTCCCCGACTAGGGATCGAGCCCGCAACCCGGGCATGTGCCCTGACCGGGAATCAAACCACGATCTCCTGGATCCTAGGTGGACACTCAACTGCTGAGCCACGCCTGGCCTGGCCGTACCTAAGTCTCTTTTAATATAGAACAATATATGACCCTGTTCCTTTTTTCCTTCCTTCATTCAAATGACATGGACTTTTTGAATAGTCCTGGTTAGTTTTCCTGTGAAATGTGCCACATCCTGGATTGTTTCTTTCCACCTTATCTATTTATTTTAGTGGCATCATTTAACTTGTAAAGAAGGAGATTTATAGTTGTACATCTCTTCTGCTCCACATCCAAAACAAGAAATGAAAACTTCCAGCAAGCACCTGAGAAACCTACATGGTAGGAGGATCGGCACAAGTAGGGCAGGTGAAGAACAAGTACTGTGTAATTAGCCCAGTTCCTATTGCACCTTGGCAGTGGGGGGAGGAATGTTCTTTCTCTAACTGCCTCCACTGCAACCCTGCCACATACTGGACATGAGATAAGAGTTCACCCGTGCCTTGACAAGGAATGGGTGCTCAGGCAAGCATTAGGAGATGAGCTACCTACTGGTGTTTTAGCTGACTGAAGTTGGCCCCAAAAGACTACAAGTCATTCCTCCAATTATCCCCTTTCCCATAGTTTCTTGGCATTTTTCTGATTGCCCTTCCCCTCCTGACTGACTCTACGGCATTGCTAATTGTTGCTATAAGACATCTCTTCATTGCTGAATCATTCAACTCTCCAAAATTCTTATTTTAAACCTAAGAAAAAATTTCACCAGAATAAAAAAAACATAAAGCAAATGCCCAGGAAGGTTTATTTGCAAAAGTAATCACTCTTATTACATGCAATAATAGCCTCAGTTTATATGATTTAATTTAATTAAGCCTCTAGATTAATGACCACTCTTTTCAGGGTCGTGACAACAGTCAATATTTCATTAATTAGTTCTCAAGTGCCTACTGTGTGCAGGCACTGAGTTTTGAACTGGCAAATCAGAACTGTGTACAGCAGTGATCTCTCTCCTCAAGGAGGCCACAATCCAAAGGGAAAGACATATATACAAATAAGCCTACAGCTTAGTAAGTGGCATCCTTATATATGAACAGAGTGCTATAAACCCAAAATAAGGAAGTGATACATTCTGTTGGGGGGTGGTGATTAGGAAGCAGAAGAGGAAAAGGTCAGAGGAGGCGACCTCTTTATTGTACATATGTAGACAGGTGATTTTTAGCTCACATTTGTCATCGTTTTCTGTGAGGCCTGCTTTTCAAACTACCATTTGTATATAAGAGGTTGCTATCTACCTTCTAACTTCTCTTTACCAAAAATCTTATCAACTAATAGACCACTGCAGTGTGGGAAGCAAAGGCATCTGGAGAACACCAATTTATAGGGAAATACACTGCTGCTTATCTTTCCTCGTTCCTCTTCCTTTGACCCAAGGTTCAATTTTTTCTTGGGGGCTCACGGACATCTCACTAAAATATCACTGGCTAGTCCAGCTTTCCTTTCACCATGCTTACCAGCCTTACTGCTGGTCTGTCTGTATGCTCAGGCATGTCATGGCTTTAACCGTCATTTTTCTCTATCAGGAATTTCCCAAGCCCATTTTATTTTCATATTATACAGTTTATTTTGAGATAATTGTAGGTTCACATATAGCTATAAGAATCAATACAGAGAAATCTTATGTACCCTTCACCCTGTTTTTCCTGATGGTTACATCTTGCAAAACTCTAGTGCAATATTACAACCAGGACATTGGTATTCATAAGGTCAAGCTATAGAACATTTCCATCGCCACAAGGATCCCTCATGTCGCTCCTTTACAGTCATGCCCACCTCCCTCTCTCCTCCTTGCTCCCTGGTAATCCCTGGCAAACACTAATGGATCCTCCATTTCTATAACTTTGTCATTTCAAGAATGTCATATATATATGAACATACACATGGACATATAAATGGAATCATACTATGTAACCTTTTGTTCAAATTCATTTTTAAGGCCTTTCATCATGGTAAGTAGATATGACAAAAGAAATTCCTAAGTTAAGATTCGGTAATAAGCACTAACACAAAGCACTTTCTGTACTAGCACTTTCTAAATGCTTTTACATATGTTAACTCATTTAGCTTTTATAAGAAGGCTATGAGGTAGGTACTATTATTATCCGCATTTTAAGATGAGGAAACTGAGGCACAAGTTAAGTGACTTGCTGAAGATCACACAGTAAGTAGAATTGGGATTTGAACCCAGGCAGCCTCGCCTAGAGTTTTTGCTCTTAACCCCGATACTATCCTATCTCCAACTGTTGTTACACTTCAAGATTCTAATTCTGCTCTTCCATGAGCACACCTTATCATAAAGATGAACTTCTTCTATTTTTTATGTACAAAGATGCTGCTGTCTCTGGGATGAGGGTGGTAGGGCAGATCTTGGGCCAAGTCAAGCACCTCTCTCTGTTCCACTTAGAATCTTATCCAAAGATTTTGGTGCAATTTCTCTAAGATACACCTCTGTTGAATAGTTGAATAACCCTACTTGTTCTCTGCTCTTAGAATATGATTTGTAAGACTTATTCCTCATACTTCCCAATAGAAGTATCTTTCCTATTCCTGCTAACTCTCCGGATTTCTGTGGATTGAGTCACAGTATTGGATTTACATAAAAATCAGATTTTTTCCCTCTCACGTTATTTTATTTATTTATTTATTTATTTATTTATTTATTTATTTATTTATTATGGTTTCATTGATTTCAGAGAGAGGAAGGGAGAGGGAGAGAGACAGACACATCAATGATGACAGTCATTGATCGGCTGCTCCCTGTACATCCCTCACTGGGGATCAAGCGCATACCTGGGCATGTGCCCTACCAGGAGTCGAACCCTGACCTCCTAGTTCACAGGTTGATGCTCAACCATTGAGCCATGCTGGCTGGGCTCCTCTCATGTTATTTATTTTTTTAATCTGTCCACAAAAGTTTCTTTACTGATTATTTGTAGGATAGGGACACAAAAAACACTTTTTCCCGATAGCAAAAGGAAAGCCAGTTATTTTTCATTTGAAATTTTATTTCTTTAAATGATCAGAAAAGGTAAAACATGCCTTCTCACCTTTACATGGGCCCTATAGGCAGAAGTCAAAGCTTTCTCTTCTCTACCACCCTAATAGCTTCCTACAGCTCATATATCAGGTCTCTATCAAAAAGACACAGATGAGGGTGGGTAGTCCATAAACCACTCATCTGAAAAACTGCAGCTACCATCTCTGTTTGTTAAGTATCATTCCTGCTGCACTATTTACTTAAAGGGTATCACCAAGAGCTAAATTCTACGAAGGGGTACAGGTCAGCAGACCTGTCAGACTAGCAATGAGTAGTCAGCTACAAAGTCATCCTTTGTAGCTGGTACTGGCCTGGCACCACTTCCTTGTTTTAGCTTCTTCATTAGAAAGACCTGTCCTGCCTGCCCAACTAAACCGTATTACTTTTCCTCATAGATTTTTCAGTTACTCATTGTAACTGACAAATTATCCTCAACAGATAATCTTTCCTTTTTATAACCTGCTTGGGTATTTTAGAGTTCAACAACATTATAAAGCATTGATTTTTAAAAATATATTACATTTATAGCATCAGTAGAGTACAGAATAAGGTAGCAAGGTGAGATAGAGAGAGGCAGCTAAGAAACCTAAGAGAAAGATATACTTCTCAAAGGCCACATGCCCGAGTTCCCTAATTTCAGTTTCCTGACCACAAATCACGATCTATGATCATGAGGATTCTAAGACCCTTACAAGCACTAAGACTAGTCTTGAACTTCTGTTCTATTATCTTTTCCCGCATTTTCAGAAAACTAAGGTCAGCCATGATTTATTTTCATTTATCCAAAGGAAGGAAAATTTGAAAGAATCTATGAAGTATCTACATATCCAGATTTACTTCCATATAACTGTGCATAATACAGGCAATAGTGTTTTCATTTAGTTTCTTAGAATGCTCCTTTAGAAGTTAAGTTGATTAAAAATACAGAGTAAGACTTCTACTTACTCTGTAGTTACATGAAGCCTAGAGATTTTCTTTCTTTTTTCTTTTTTTAAATATATCTTTATTGATTTCAGAGAGAGGAAAGGAGAGGGAGAGAGACAGAAACATCAATGATGAGAGAGTCATTGATCAAGCCCGCAAATGGGCATGTGCCCTGACAGGGAATCGAACCCCGATCGCCTGGATCCTAGGTCGACGCTCAACCACTGAGCCATGCCCGGCCGGGCAAGCCTAGAGATTTTCAAATTATGCCTCATAAAATTACACAATGTTTTTAAATCAGTTGGGCAGTACATAGCCATAGACTATATAGCCACTTCTTCCTACTGTTGACTTATATTTAGAGAAGCCTTGGAGGGAAGGGATAGGCCAGTCTTTAAATAATGTTGTACCCCCCTTAACTTGGTTTCCAAAGCATGAATGACTTGCCCAGGGGTTAACCTGATGCAGCCTTGGGTTTTTGGCCAGGAAGACTGAAAATATGTGTCCTTTATGGAAAAACACTAAGGAGGGGGTAGGGTAAGAGAAATGGGTAAAGAAGGTAAGATACTAATTCAATTTCTCTGACTTTTTGTTAGAAACATACATATAGCCCTGGCTTGGTGGCTCAGTTGGTTGAAGTGCTGTCCCAAACATGAAAAAAAAACGATTGCAAGTTCAATCCCCGGTTGGAGTATGCACAGTAGGCAACTGATCCATGTTTCTCACATGGATGTTTCTCTGTTTCTCTCTCTCTCTCTCTCTCTCTCTCTCTCTCTCTCTCTCAAATCAATCAATAAAACAAACAAATATATCCTCAGGTGAGGATTAAAAAACTCACATATAGACAAAAAGTCAAATATCTGAATGCAAATCATCTCACCCCTGTGTTTTTAATTTTCCAATTGTTCTGCCTGTCTGACTTGTAATGCAAGCTTCCAGGAGCAGGGGCAGAACTGGCTATATTTAGTACTCCACTGGCGCCCAACAATAAAATAATAAGCGTTAGCTGGTTTGGCTCAGTGGTTAGAGCATAGGCCCGTGGACTGAAGGGAACCGGGTTTGATTCCTGCCAAGGGCACGTACCTCGGTTGCACGCTCGATCCCCGGCCCTGGGGTGAATGCGGGAGGCAACCAATCGATGTGTCTCACACACATCGATGCCCCCCCCCACCTTCTCCCTCCCAACCTCCCTTCTAATCTCGCTGAAAAGCAATGGAAAAAATATCCTCAGGGGAGGATTAAAAAACACACAATAAAATAATAATAATAATGGTGGTAATAATAATAAAAAAATCTCTACATCAGGAAAGACGTTCCTAATGATGGTAATCTCTCAGTGAGAGACTGTCATCCTGTAGGCTGTACTCCAGGTTTAAATAAGGGAAAAAAATGTTTGAATGTTTTTATTTTGCTATTTTTAAGAAATCAGCTTGAATGCACACCTAAGTACTATAGATGCTAAAATTAAATAGCTGATTTGTTTTTAAACTATTTTGGCTCCTAATTTAGCATAGCTTAATTCAGTTCTCTCTACTTATCACTTAGTTTTTTGCTACCCAAGGTCTAGTCTTTTGGCTCATTACTCCTAGGATAAATCCTTAAATGTATACATACCTCTGTGTCTCATTTCAACTCTTTCTGAAGTGAGGGTAAATGAACCTAAAGTTCGAACTTAACATATGATGACAAAGAGTGCTTAAAGAAAGCCTTGTCCCCTCCACCCCATTAGTTTATTAGGTGTTCATGACTCAGGGTTGTATCAGTGCTGATGCAGGTACTACCAAGTGCATAGTGGGTTGAAGAAAGCTTCCTTAAGAAAATGGTTTATGAAATAAAGAGAAATAATTCCATTTGTAAAACAAGCTACTAGAAAATCAGAGGCAAGGAATTCTGCATACAATTATTATGAAAATTGTTTTTAGTCCATATTTGAAACACAAAAGCAGCAAGTGCCTCGCATTTTAACCTCAGTTCCACTGACTTTGCTCAATACTGGTCATCGAAGGCATTATCATCAAGATGTCCATGCTATGAAGAGCCACACTAAAAAATCAGCTATGCAGTACATCAATGTGAACTTCACAATTCTGAAAATTGTATTACGGCTATTAACACAATACCTTGATTTTAAGAATTACACATTAAAGTTTTTAGTACAACAAAAGCAACTTACTGAAATGGTTAGGGATATGTATATAATATACCCACACACCCACGGGGGTAGGGGGAGAAGAGAAAAAGCCAATGTTTGATGTGGTAAAATGTTAACATTTGGGGACTCTAGTGGTGGTGGTGGTGTATGTTCCTGAGAATTCTATGTAATCTTCTTGCAGCTTTTCTGTAAGTGTGAAATTATGTTTTTATAAAACCCAACTATATTCCAGAGTAGCTATACTTGGAGATGACTGGTTAGAGCGCCTGCTGAATTCTTACCCAGATATGCTGACTCTACTTAGGTCTGGTGGGAAAGTGCATGACAAAATGGTTGTAGCAGGTAATCAACAGTAAGACCAAAGCTCATGCTTCTCCAGCTTTGTAGTGAAGTCAACACTTATCTGTAAGTACACTTTAATGACTAGTCAGACTTTTACATGTCACTCTCTTAGTCTATACTTCCTCCAATCCCAATAAGAACCCATTTTTAATTGCATCAATTACTGCAACTGCTCTTCCAAGAAGGATGATGAACAAGACCTTAAGATGTGATTTTAATCTTCTAGAAATGAACTCATCAACAGGACACCAAAGAAAAAGTGGACCTGAGTCCCTGTCAGTTATAGGAACTAGCAGCTAACGCCAAAGCAGGAAAACAAGGCTCTGCTGCAGGAACTCCTCCCATTCAAATTAGTACTACCTAAGCCCCTCCCCAAGCCCAGATTTCTTTTAAAAGCTATCTTGCATATTTGGACATATATTTCAAGCTCTGATGTAATAACATCTCTGGAGAAGAGTTGTTCAACATTCTCTAGAAAAAAACAAGCAGCATCCAGTGTATTTTTTCGAGTAAATATTGATCCTCATTCAAAGTAAAAATCTTAAAGATTGTCTACTGTATTCTCTTTCTTTATCCCTTGCTAAAGTAACAGAAAAATTAACACAATCTGAGTTAAATGCCCTATTTTCTTGCTTATATATGTATATATTTTTAATAAGTTTTGAAAGGGTGGATGGATGTGGAAAATGCATAGCGTATAACTAATTCCCCTGTCCATGAGCTAATAGAGATGTGGTTTATTTAAAATTCTGAGTTGTGGTTCTGCTACTTGGGAATGGCTTTCTGAAACTCTGTGGGTGGATACTGGTAATGAAACAGAGAATTCAGAACGGCAGGGAGCATAAGGCCAAATAAGCTTTTACAGCACTATGTGTGTATGGACTAAAAATAATTATACATATGTAGTGGGAGGCTGGTTAACTGAACCCACAGAGGCACTTGGCTGTTAAGATAACTAATCACAATATGAAGTCCCCCATGACAAAAATACTTCCAAGGTTAAACTGTCTGATTTTTAATCATAAAGAAGTGAATTTATTCTATCATGTTGTTGGTCTAGATGCAACAGCCAGTCCTTATCAAGATTTTACCCACATGAAAACTATCAACCCTCTATGGCTCCTAAATTGTGATTTGTCCCAGAAAGAAGAGTTGTTCTCAATTATAAGAATAAAAGTGTAGAGAAGAGCTCAGGAAATAAGAGTATTTATTTTTTTCAGAAGGCAAGCTTGTGAAATCTCTAAGAATTACTTTCCAATACATACAGTAAAATTTTACTTTTAAAACAAGGCCTAGAAACAAAACAAAACAAACAATAAAAAAGAAGTTTGATTTTTGCAGTTCTGATGTCCAATTTTCATAAAGGTTCTCTGGGCTTCCTGTCATTCACAGTCCTCATCTGTTCAAACAAGGCTGCTGACTTCTCTCCCCTCCTCCCTTGACACTTCCCTGACCTCCACTTCCTTCTCATGTCTGCACCCTCCAATTTGCTTGGCTTCCAGTCCTCATTACCAGTTTCTTATTCCATATCTTTTTCCAATCAGACTGAGTTGTGTGAGTTCTTTCTCACTTTCTGCTACATTCCCTCAAGTTTCCCTTCACCCTCCTTTCATTCAGATCACCTGGTACCTTTTGTCTACATCTACCTATTGAGGATTTATCAGGCATCGTGTTAGGTGCTTGAAGCACACTGTTTCATTTCCCTCTATGATTGGGTCTATTATTTTACAAAAGAGAAATATCAAGGCTCATAGAGAGATTCAACAATTCTTCCAGTTATGTGGTTGGTAAATGGGAGCACTGGAATGTAAACCTACATAAACTACCTCCAGAGCTCACATTCTCAACCACCAACTTCTATACTTCTTTCCTTTCAGGATTAGAGGCTTTAACCTGGGTACATTCTCATGGACTCGATTTCCTAAGAACCACAATATTCTACTGAGGCTACTCTTCCCTTTTATCTCTCACTAATGAATAAATCAGAAAGCACAGTCCTGACTTTGTCCCAGGTAACTTTTAGATCAAAGAGGGCTAAATACATTTTCCTCTGACCCCACCCCAGACCCAACTAAAATAAAATCACAAAAATAACATGAAGAATGAACCCACTGTTCATTATGTGTGTTTAACATAATCAGAAAACAGATTTTAAACAAATTTCTGGACGTTGATAGCAATGGGAAGGGGTTGAGGCTGAAACTTGGTGACTGCAGAGGTGGCAGCCACTATGTGCAAAGAAAGTCTTAAGAGAAGCAGAACAAGAAGCGGGGCAGAAAGCAGGGGGACCCACTGAAAGCATATCTGCATAACAACTGAGTCTACACCTCCCGTCCTTGGTAGCAGCCCACATTTACTTGGCAAAAATCTGGATAGCAGATTTTTCTAAAGAAAGTGAATGACCCATCTAGTCAAAGCTGCTCCTATGGTTCCTCACAGTCAAGTCCTCCTCCATTTGAAAGCCTTGACAGCAGGCTCTCAACTTTCTCACAATAAATTCTGCCAGTTAACACTGCTATCCTCCTCCATCACACACAGAGCCCACAGTAAAAACTCCCAAGCAAGAAAGAGACATGGGAGAAACTCTCTCCATCCATTTAGGCTTTTTTCCTTAGAAGTCAACAGAAAACCATACTCACCAGGCAAATGAGAACCAGAAGCATGAAGAATAAAACTAAGACAAGTACGAAAACTGGCCTCAAGGAAATCACAGAAAACTCAGCCAGAAGAGCACAAGTCTAATCACTAACATACTCAGGATATGCTACTATATAATAATAATTGTTATTATATTATATACTTATAAACAAGAATAGGATACTATGAAAAAGAAACCTTGGGGGAACAAGAGCAAGCTCACTGAAGGTATAATTATTAAAAGAAGGGTTAGAAGATAAAGTAAGTAAGAATCACCCAGAACAAAAAGGAGATGGAAATTATAAGAAAGAAGAGAAAAATTGCCAATCTAGTAGGTCCAACATCTACATTATGAGACCCAAAAAAGAAGAGAATGTTAAGTTGGGGGAATCTCAATGACAGTCTACAGCTGAGGACATTAGTCTTCAAATCTTAGGGGCCTAACAAGTGTACAACATCTTGAATGGGGGGGGGGGAGGGGGGAGGGGGAGATGACCACTGGACATGTCACTACAAATTTTGGAACATCAAGGATAAAACACAATACTAAGAGTTTTAGAGATGAAAAAAATCTCAGCTATATTACTTATAAAAAAGAAAATCAGTGGCACTGACTTCTCAGTAATAACATGGAAGGGAAGGGACAATCATTTTCACCCAAGAATTCTATATGTAGTCAAACTTTCCATCATGTTAGAGGCAGAAAAGACATTTTCAGAGACATAAGCACCCTAACACTCCTTCTCTTAGGAACTTATTAGGGGGTTGTATTCCCCAAAATGAGAATAAAACAACAGTGAAGGGAAATTCTGGGGTGACACAGGAGGCTTAAAAACGTCTAGTTCAGATTGGAGCAGAAATATGGTGGGCTTCAGGAGGGAGGTCTTAAGTAAAAGGTATAAACACAGGTTAGAAAAAAATATAGTGACATAAAACCAAATATTGCAAGAAAAAAAGACAGTTATAAATGCCAAGAAAAAACACTGTATTAAAAAGTTACAATCCAAATATAAAGCAAACTAAAATGTGGCATAATTTTTGAGCAACTGATGGAACATAGGAAAAATTAACTTGGCTCTGATAGAGCAACAGTCTCCTTCAATGGCCCAGGGACTGTGACATCAGACCTAAACACAGAAAGAAATCTATTCCTAGCAATGTAACATGGCTGGCTGGGAATAACATTTACAGAGTCATAATAATGTAAATGCCGTTTACTGGCTTTCAATTTTGGGGAACAATCTTATAGGCATAACATGGAAGATGTGCTTGTGGCTACAGGCCCGAATGTAAATAGTTAACTGTGACAATAAAAAGTATAAGTGTAACTGACTGGAGGTATGATTAAGAGATGGTGCTGAAAGTTGATGGGTCAAGAAAGAAGAGTGAAAACAAATAATATAAATACTAAACACTGAGGTGAGGAACAGTGTGAGCTACCTTCTATTTCATACCAATTAATTGACATGAAAAAGTAAGGATAGTAGCATTTTTTTCTTCCACAGTTATAAAGGTAGCCAACTGGACGAAAATACTAAAACAGAAACTGTCAAGAGAGAAATGCTGGTTGGTTTTGTGGAGTGGAAGTCCCTAGACTATCACCTTCTCTTATAAACTATTCTGTTATGATTTGCTACCACGTTCCTTTTTAAAACGGAAACATAATCGAAAAAGAAAGAAATGAGCACTTGTTCTCTCTTCGCTCTTTTCTTTTGGGCTAAATGTAGTCTTACTTTGGCCCACTATAAATTTAAAGTAGTATTTAATGACAGTTTGGATTAGCTATTACTTGGAAATCCTATTTTCCCTCCTCAGTCCACAATAATTCTCTCCTTATTACCTCAGTTCACTGCTGCTACTTTATAGCTGATGGTATTATCTATCTATTCAGAGAATGATGATGTTCTAGGATGAGCTCCCTGGTTCATCTTGTCTAGCTGTCTGTCTGTCTACACATGAGAAAGGAAATGTATTTATCTGTATATCTCTTTCTGTATACTCTTGGAAGGAACAAATGCTTCTAGGTTTCTGCCTCTAAAGAATCTTGCTTTTGGATCACTTCTTTCTCCTCTAATATTTTCTTTTTCTCTTCCTGTGTACCTTTCCTTTATATCTTAACAAGGGTAAAATATTTCCCTATCTTAACCACCTCCGTATCAACAAATGCCTGACCCTGTTTCTCCCTCTAACCACCATTACTTACTGGTTTTTAATGGCTCACCTAACTCCTTAAACTGAATGATTTCTATCTGCTGCCTTTCCTTCCTTGTTATGAAATGCCTCCTTAACGGCCTCCCCATCAGGCTTTAAATCCCACCACATTACACTAATTTCTTTCAGGGTTTCAATATCTTCTGCTAGCTATAGACAACAGCTTCCCTTCATGTTTCCTGGCCCCTCTTCTCATGCATCTTTCATAATCCTGTATAAAGCTTTCTCCTTTCTTTAGCTTCCATAACTTCTTGGCATCATTTTCTCTTCCCCAGCCCCCTAAGTGCAGTCCTTCGCCCCTTGTTCTACATTCATTTCCCCTACCACCTGCACACCTTTAATCTACTTCTAGACTGATGATTTCCAAACTAGGCCTAAATTTATACTTTTCTACAGGACTATCTAAAATAACCTAAAATTTAGGTTATCAGAAACTGAAAATAGTTTCAACCAGTTTTCCTTCTCAGTCTTTTCCCTGCCATTAATCTCATCTTTTTTCTCTCAGTTCCCAGTTTAGAACTTTACATTCTTTCTTCAGCCAACTCTAATTAGCCATCAAATCCTGTTATTATTTTTAAACATTTTTCTTACGTTCATCTCTCTTCCCCCATTCTAGTGGCCACCACCCACAGAACTCTCTGTGAATAAATGGGATAAGCAGGAATTATTAGGTAAGTCAAATACTACTTTATGTGTAAAAGTAAAAATCTATGCACCTTAACCCGATAGCAGGACATTTTATTGACTGAAGGACTCTCCTATAACATTAATTCTTAGTTTATCTGGTTTGTAATATTGAGACTATCATATATCAGGCTTCTTTAAAATGAGGTACAGCTATGCATAACTTAAAGCATCAAAGAACTTTGAAAACTGCAATTTCTCAAACAGCAGGAAGTGTCCTGATAGGTTAGTTTTGAATGCATTGCAAAAAGAGGTATACTCATCATTTAAAGGCACAAGTGACAACTGTACTACCAGAATGCTCATAAACTCCTAGATCAGACTGGTGAACCCTTTTCAAAGCACTCCTCTGTGGCTCAGCTGCAGAGTTCTAGCTCTAAGGTCTAAGTGCTGGGATTTAGTGAGGTTGAATGATCAACATTGAAGAGAGTCGTATCTCAAGTTCCCCAAGTATTAGGCACTTCTGCGCTACTCAAAAGCATTGCCAAGTCATATTTGCAGTTTCCTGTTCACTAAAAAACACAGCCCTACTTCTAGCCTCTCCCTCCACATTCTAGTATTCCTTTATCATTCCTACTGACTCTAAGGAACCACAGAATTTATAAGCACACATGCATAGCCATGGACACAAACAGAGAGGTGAGTGCCTGGGGGGGAGGGGGAGATGGGAGGGGCAAAGGAGGGGAAGTGGGGGAATCTGTAATACTCTCAACAGTAAAAGAAATTTTTAAAAGGAACTAAATCCTAAGCATTTCATCAGGAAGATAACCCTCTAAAAGAGAGTGGCCACACTAGTGCTCTATTTGCTTACGACGCTCAGCCTAATTTACCCTCCTAGCCCTCACTTTTAAAAACGAGCATCAGCTACATTTCCTGCTCTCTACAGTTGAAATTAGTTGTACTTATGTTTCTGTATTTGTTCTGTCTACGGGATAAGCTCCCAGGAGCAAGATGCACGTTTACCATTTCTTTTGCATGTCGTCACAGAAGCTACTACAGGACTGTCAAAGTGGTCTTTGAATAAAGCACTGGGCTGGCAGACTACAGTGCCTCAGCTGGCCCTACAGTCCATGGAAGCAACCAATTCTGACAGTGTGGTGGTCTATGTTCACGACAGCAGGCAATACAATAAGATTACGGCTTTAATCAGCATGATTATGAAATATTTCTCAAGACTCTTCATGAGGGGATTGCCTTAGAAGCAGACACAGGTATGAGGAATAAATGCCAGCCCACCTGCTGGCAGGAGAGGCAATGGGACTGTCTCTTCAGATAGATGAGCAAGCAGGAAAACGGATAACATAACTTGTCTTGGAAGCAAGCAGCACGATGAGACAGTAAAAACGCATAAGCATACATCATCCTATCATGGCCTAGTGTCATTCTCAGCCTCTATTAGCCCTCGCTGCATCAGCGCAAGTCCCAGACACTTTATCCTGTTTATAATTGCTGATGAGCAGTAATAAGGCCTCCATGCCTCAGCTCCGTCCGTTCCACTTCAGCACCCACCTATTAGGTAATAACTTTTATTTACAGCCTTGCTTGATGTGCTGTTCTATTAGTACAGCTAGGAACTGAGTAGGGCAAAAAAAAAGTCTCCTTAATGGGCAGTATCATTGCGAGGCCCCGATGATTTATAATGCAGCTTTGTGGCTGTTCTATCTTGTTCCTTCTGGTAAGGCTGCTTCGGGAAAGCTACATTTCTAACACAGTGCCCTCTAACAGGCACACACATGCAATGGAGCAGCACCTGAAAAGACACCCCTCAGATCCATCCCCCAAATAATCCAAAAGTTTCAAAGGAGGAGAGGGTTATTAAATTCCCTCGATATCCTTTTTAAAATAATGTTGGCTCAGACATTTTGCCCCAGTGGAGCAATAGAACAGCTAATTAATGGAAGTTCAGGGCTTTTCTCCTTGGTAAGAGTGCAAGCTATGAGAAAATAAATGACCACAAAGGCAACCCCCCCCCCCACTTGTAACTGCATCTAAGGATCCAAGCAAACTGAATTAGCACAAAGCAAGTGGACCATGAGTAGCTCAACACCACAGCCTACGCTTCTCATACACACACAAACCCAAAGTAGCAATAGGCCTCACCACGCTGCAGTTTCCTTTTATACTGGAATGCATTTTTCTCCTTCAAGTGCAAATCCCTATTGGTAAGACCGGTATCCTGGCTTGGTAGTCACTTATATCATCAGCCTGTTCTCAAAGAGGAAGCCACTGCTTCTCTCGAGTAAAACCCAAACAAGGCCTGTGAAACAAGCCAATGACTTCAAGTTCAACAAACTCATACATTACATGTCTAGCTAGCCTGTAACACAAACATAGCGATTGGTGGCAATGGGACCTAACTCTCATTCAGGGGTATAAATGAAACACAGTAAGCTTTCTCTTACCTTTTCTGAAATCTATACATTGTATAAGGTGCTTTTAACCTCACCTGCTATTATTTACATATTGAGATCAAATCATCTAATTAAATAGTGCTTTGCTACCTCATTCTAGTCTTTAATATAAGCAACACTCAAGCAGATTTAAGCTTGTACAGGAAAAAAAAACAGCACAAGAAAAAGCATGTAAAAATTTATTTCCCCTTCCCACTTACTCACTCAATGGCCAAAACCCACATACTGTCAAACACACACTATGACATACCATGGTAACCTATGCCTTTTTCTTTTGGTGGTAAAACATAACATGCACCTTTTATATTAAAAAAATTTTTGTAATCTTGCCAAATAGCTGGTATTCATTTTGTTCCCCGCCTCAGGAATCAAATGAACTTCTTTAGGACCCAAGATGATGAATATATAAGGTAAAACATTTTTTTAATACTTTCTCCTTCCCATGACAGATTTACTGTTTTGATCTTTCTTCAATGGTTACATTAAATGCTAATAAAAAATGAAAGGTTTATATCTTCCCTAATATCCTCCTGATGGGAACTTGCATATTACATAAGTAGGTCAAATTTCTAACTTTCTGTCTCAAATGTTGATACTGCAGACCAGAGGGAAAAGCTGTACCTTAAGGACCAAAAAGAAAGAATAAAAAAAAGAACTGAATTACACAGCTGAATCACACCCAAAGCTTTAAAGTTCTAAAGAGTCCTTTCTAGAAGAGTCTTTTACAATGTGTAATGTTGACCAATACAGTTTGTAGTCACTGACTCAACTCTCTAGAATTAAATGTACTAGTGAAATGTTTCCATGAATACTGACTCTACTAGGAGATAAAACACACAACTGTAGTGATTTCTAAGATTTACAGGGCCACCTCTGATTTAACACTGCCACCCTTTAGCTTCTGAATCAATTTAAAAGATTTTATATAAACCTCACCATAACATAACAATGAAACATTCCCCTTTAAGTGGCTTCTGAACACTGATATGGAAAGTGTTTAGCACATCAATCTTCTCTTAACTCCTAGTTGAAAGGGGGTTTCTTCTCTTGTCTTTGTAAAAACAGACAATAATATCACAAGCAGGTTGCCTGAGAGAAGTGAGTAAAAAAAAGGTTTTTGGGGGAAAAGGGGAACAATGAATAATACAAGGCTATCTAGTTCATGTCACTGTTCAACAGGCTGAAAGGAAAATAGGTGACCTAAAATGTTAATAAACATGTGCTTTCCAAAAGAGAAAAGAGGGGAGGGGAGGAGAGGGAAAAGAGGAAAGAAAAGAAAAAGTAGGCAAAGGATATATTGTCGAACTAAATTAACATGTTTCTTATAGAGTGAAAAGGTGATACTTTCTGGAAAAACCTGCCTTGACAGTTAGTGGGAAATTCCAGTCCCACTGCTTTCATCTCAGGCAATATTACAGCTCCCTTATGGCCCCACAAATGGCTATTTTACTTGCTATTCTACTAACTATAATCACATTTTTAACATACATAGAACATACACAAAACTATCATTTTTCAAGTCTCTTAGAGAGAATATTATTTACTAAACATATTTGCTGGAAGAGAATAACAATGAATGTAGATGTAGTACAGCAAAAGTCTGTAAACAGTACCATCAAGTCTGTAAGCTTGTTTATGACTTTTTATTTTACCTTCAGAAATAAAGGGACTATAAAAAGAAAACACAAAATCAAGCCAGAGAATAGTAAAATAGGGAAAGAACAATTTCCTTTTTTTCATATGCTAAAAAGTCTATGCCTTGATATACTGAACCCAGGGCCTAGAGCTAAGAGTTGGTTAATGCTCCACCTGGAAGGAGCAGAGTCCTGAGTTAGTCTGTTCAAGGACCCTGCTGGAGAGAGACTATTTCTCTATGGATGTTTAGGACAAGATACAGTTCTATCTGTCCATTACAGTGTAAATTTTAAGGTTTACCAATATCAAGCTCCAATAAATGAAATACAAAATAACTTCTTTTGCTGTAACTCTGTAAATAAGTCTTAAAAAAAATTCTAAGAAAAGGCAAAAGACCTCCCTTCTTTCCCACAAGGCACTTTAAACATAAAAATATGACTTTCTGAAGATATTCACCTAAATTTTCAAAAACCTTCCAAATAAGTCTGCCTAAAAAAGATGACCACAGCTCAGATTACAGTGTTTATCTTAAGGTATAACTTGATAGTTGGAAAAGATGAAGGACAAAAGGTGGTTTGTTGCCAATGAAAGTGAACTCTTTTCCTTCACAATATACTCATTCTTGGCAGTAATGTTGTGAGAATTAACAAGGGAACATGTGCAAAACATTCAAAGCTCTTTGAAGAAGTGTAAGCTTGCTCTAGTAATCTGAAGGTGTGATATGCTTTAACTCTCACATTCTAACCAAAGCAACCTGGGACTTGGCAGTACTTCTCAACTCTTTGCTGACTGTAGATATCCCAGAGCTCTACAAAGCCACGTGCATTTTCACTTAATTTTTCTCTGCTTTAAATACCAAAATGATCAGGGTGCTGCTATTTTTTTTCCATCTAAAGATTACAGAGTTTAACTGTTAATAGTGCTATGTGGCCAAAAGCCAGCATCTAAAGAAAAGCCTTTCTCACCTAGTTCACAAATACAAACTGATCTTTTACTTGCAACTACTGCTACTTTTTTGCAACCTGCTTCTGAGACTTCTGAGACTTACAGTTACCACAAAGCAATTTCTTTATTTTTTTAGTTAATCCTCATCGGATGGATATTGATTTTTTTTAGAGAGAGTGGAAGGGAGGGGATGGGAGGAGAGAAAAACATGGATGTGAAAGAGACACATCCATTTGGTTGCCTCTTGCATGCACCCTGACCAGGCCCGGGATCAAACCTGCCGCCCAGGCACGTGCCCTTGACCGGGAATCGAACCCAAGACCCTTCAGTCCACAGGCCGAGGTTCTAACCACTGAGCCAAACCGGCCAGGGAACCACAAAGCAATTTCTTAAAAAGAGTTCCCTCTTGGGGAACTGGATGAAAGATGGTGAAGAGACTAGCCAAAGAACATATATGCATACCCACAGACACAGACAACGGTGTGGTGATGGCCAGAGGGAAGGGGGAGCAGGAGCTGGGTGAAGGTGGGTGGGCAAAGCAGGGGGGGCACGGGGGGCGGCGCAAGGGGGGGCGGGGGTGTGTGAAATGGGGGTATCTGTTACAGTGTCAACAGTAAATATAAAGTTAAAAAAAAGTTCTCCTCATTTTGATGGTTGTAGACCAGCTACTTTACACTGCTTTCTGCCTCTCTAAATTACAATATCCTCAGAACAACAGTGGTCTCCTGAAACACAGAGACATTAATCAATCACTCAAGCTTATAATTATGGGCCTAATGCTAATCTTTAGATCTAATTTTCAAAGTACTAAAACGAAAATGACCTGTTCACCGAAAAGGTCACAAACTTTTTTGCATGTACACTCCTCCCTAAGATATTTGGCTATGTAACCTTTACATGCATCCTATGTGTGTTTCTGGTTTTAAACTATATATTATGATATATAATTATACAGTGAATCTGCAAAACAGAAATTTTATAAAGCTGAGAAAAAGAACTTCTACTATTTTATCTGAATACCTCATAGATTGTACATTATGTGCCCTTCTTTAGAGACTGCTGAGCTAAAGAACCACTATATTTTAGCCTAAGTATTCTTTTCCCAATACACATCATTACTAAGCTGGAGGCTGCTTTAGGCCCAACCTTGCATTGAACAGATTGGCTTAGAGGGGGTAAAATCTAATTCAGAGGGTCTCCCTCCCTGGAAGAAATGGTACCACTGTAAGATAATTATTTATGGATCATCTATGCCTGAAGCCCTGTGCTCTAGGAGATCTTCGGGAGAGCTATTGTTACTGTGCCTCGTGGCAGAAGCAACACAGAGCATGTGTTAGACGTATGAGTCCTCTCTTGAACCTATACATAAAGAATACGAGAACACTTCAGTAATGTAACACTATAATTGGTGACGATTCATAAGAAAAATGCTCAGAATCCCCATCATTGGCAGCCTGCTGATTTTAGGACAGAAAGATAGAGACAAAGACTGTCAACCTGCGGTTCTCAAAGCAAATCATTCAATTTACCTCTGAAAATCAGGAAGCTCTGTCCTCTGGTGTCAGTGCCATAGTTAAGGCTGAGGCAGTAAGGCTAGTTCAAAGAGCCTGAGGGGGCCCAGAGAGGCTTCTTGAAAGGCGCACCAGGCTGAACTTGATAGCCTTTAATATCCAGACTGAGAAATCTCAACTTTCCTTCAGGCTTTTTAGAAGATGACCTGCACATAGCATTAATTTCCGTCCAAGCCAGAAAATTCTCAATCTTCTTCTAGTTAAGAGGTATGTAGTCACTTAAAAGAAGGCCTGGAAACATGTGACTGAGAGCTAAATCCTCACTTATCATTTCACTTTATGGAGACCCAAAAATATTACCATCAGTTCCTACTATAATACTAAAATGCAACAAAGAGTAACCAACATAAAATCAGTTAATGAAACTAGATATAGCAATGAATTCTGGAATTTCTAATCTACTCTTCTTTCTACTTAAATTACCTACTGATTTGTTATCCACAGCATTTAATGGTTGGCCATTGTATACACATAATCTTTAATGATAAGATTACACTATAAGAACAATTAGCTTTAAGGATCTATTATGTGAGCTTTAAGTATATTATTTTTTACATCAAACCTATGAGATAGATTTATCATCCAATTTTACAGATGAAGAACAAATTTTGAGATGCTGACTTATTTCCTTAAAATCACATTTTGTAAGATGGAAGACTAGGATCTGAAACCAGATCTGCTTTTAGAACTCACATTTTAAACACAACTTCATTATATGCTGTATTTTCAAATATTTGTTTCTCTTTCTCCCTATTTCATTCAATGATGTATTTTTCCACTGTCTGGCTAGGAGTATAATTATAATACAGTGTGATAAACAGTAACATGACGTAGTGCAAAACAACACAGGCTTTAACATCTGAAAGAGCTGTGTGCAAGTCCTGGTTCTATAACTTACTAGCAATATTACCTCAGGAAATGTACTTAATTTTCTGAGTACCTACTTTGCCATCTGAAAAGAGGAATAACTCTCTTGCATAATTGTTCTAAAGATTAAGTGGCCATGTATGTAAAGCATATTGAATGGTGCCTGGTAATAGAGTTAGCAATAAATGTTACTTTATTTTCAGATACACAAAACAATATGGAGAGAGAAGAAAACAGACCTGCCTAGAAGATGAAGGACACAAGTACATGATATTCAAAGAAGGATTCCTACTAGCTTCAGTGTCGAAGCTGAGCACATGAGTCTCTTTCCTAAATCTCTCAGGATGACCCAATGTGCTTGAGGCTCACTCCTTGACTGCTACCTAAACATATTGGTAGTGCTAACAATAAACCCTGTGCCAAGACTGGAAGGAAAGAAGACAGACTAAAGTACACTGCGTGTGTGAAACATTGGAACTGATATTAAAGGGCTCTGAATGTTTTCAAGCTTCTAGCTGGAGTGGGTAGATAGCTGGCTCTGACTTCCAACTGGCTAATCAGGACAGTCTGTCTCACTCCAGGGCACAGTTCTCTTCCATCTCTATCAGGAACTGCCCAGTGGAGGTTGGGTACTAAGGACAGGAGGGATGAGCATGCCAGGACCATCTCACATAGCTCTGCCTCAAAATTAGTCATGTGGCGCAGAAGAGTAAAATTAAGTTCCTCAGAGTTCAATGCCTGGATGTTACTCAGAAATTCTGCAAGGACAGGCCTGTTTCAGGTTTTACATCAAAACTATGAGCATTTAAAAGGGCTGAGGTTTCAGTGTAAATCTGTACACAGAAATAGTTTGGGCTATTTTTGTTGAAAAGTTAAAAGGACTTTTTAAATTATGAAAAATATTTTGTGACCTTTAGAAAAACAATATAATTATTTTGACTCTTCCAAATATAATCCTTGAGCTATTTTAAATAGCAGGCAGCATTATTGGAAAAGGCAAATACTGTTTAAAATAAATTAAGCTATAGGCTAAGGGAGCAATGGCCATTATGACTGCTTTTTAGAGAGCTACAAGATTCATGACTTCATATTCAATAAAAATGTCACCGATGCACAAAGATTTGGGGGAGGCTTTATGTATCTGAAAAGAATGATTTCAGCATACCCCACGGCTTGAAGATGAAGGAGAGAAAATAAATTTCCAAAACTATTAGGATATTCTAATAGTCAAGTTAAAAACCTGATTATCTGTACTACAACTTTTTCCACTCTCCATTATTTAAATTATGTTTTTTAGTAAGTCCAAGACTTAGACAAATTACCCACAAGCTAAAAACTGGGCGAGGTATGTTTCATGTTTTAATATTCTTCAGACATTAGGAAGTAGGTAAATTGTCTACTCTTGGTTTTAGCTGCCAGCTTAACTCAGTCAATCTGACCTCCAAGAGGACCACTTTGACCTCTGCTCACACTCCATTCCCAATATTAAGCACATAATACATCACTTCAAAATTGATGGAAGAAATTAGCACTCTGGCAAGGACACCACATTAAAATCAGTAGCTAATTTCTGTGAAGAATTCAGATAAGAATGAATCCAGATAAGAATGATGTACGTACCTGTACCACAGGATCTTTTGGTTGGTGTGATTAACGAGACATGAGCTGTGTCTGTGCATGGCCCACCTACAAACAGAAAGGCAGGCACATCAGTCAGGACATACCCACTACATGCCCATAGCTGCTATCTTGGATAAAGAGAAATCTAAAACGGCAGCATCAACCTGCAAATATGCATAAGAGGGTAGTAGGAAAGATGGAGAAGGTGATGGTAGTGGTAGATTAACTTAGTTCAGCAATTTAAATCCATATTCTTTCTACATTAGACATGCTTTTCATAAAAAAAAAAAAAAAAATTGAGTCTCACATAATGTTAAAAAGTTAAAGGATAAAATTTTAACTAGAATTCCAGTCTAGGTGAGAAGAAATTATCCACAAGTTTGGGGAGATGAGCTTTTCCACAAAGTGATAAGCAGGAGTACTCCCTCTTAGGCTGATCTCAGTGGTCACCCAATCTTTGAATTTATTGCAAAACTAGCCTTGTTGGGGGGGGGGGGGGGCTGCTGCCTAAGGAACAACAAATTGCTTTTCAGAAAAAATAAAGATCATTTTAATATATAAAGAGAGTATTGGGACCAAGAAAGAAATGTCCAGTTTAATTACAAGAATATGGCATGAAGAGGGCCTTCGTGGAATCTTTAAGGGCCCAGACATCTAATGAATAGGCGTAATTCAAGATTATGCAAAAGCTAGTTAGTCAGTAGGTGAAGGCTTGAAAAGCAATAATTTCAAGATCACCAACAAATTCTTAAGCTGGTTTAGAATCAGGACTGCCAACAAATTCTTAAGTTGATATTGATATATACCCAACTCCCCATCGACCACGCCCTAACTTCTGAAATAGGAAGTTACTATATAAACATAAAGACCTGTGGTTTTTGATATGCCCTGGGAGAGGCAGGGGTGATGATCATAAAGGAACAGAACACACAGGCAAATGTTACACATATACTCTGAAAAGGGTCCATAGGTGACCATGACTAGCAAAGGTAAACCTGATTAACTGGCAGAGTTACATGCCACGTTGGACAAGACTTCGTATCACTGAAGTTACTCATCAATAAGGAAAGAAAGATGAAAGAACTCTGAGACCTATTCTAAAGAGTTTATGCCACCGAAATCCATGGGTTTAGGGACCTGGAAGTCACACCTAAGAGTTCACTGTTAGTCCACTCTTTCCTACACCAAGGCTGTAACAGCAGTTTGGCAAACCTTAGTGAGTGTTAAGAAGACACAGAGGGGAAATGGGAAAAGAGAGGAAAACCTAATTAAGTGTATTGTTAATGTCAAAGGGCACTTAGCAAATAACTTACTATTTGCCACCATGGGTTAGTCTTGTGCTCAAGGAGTTTATAATCTTGTTAGGAGGGCAAAATGTGTGTGAATGAAGAACAATACTTGACTGCAATAAAGAGCTGGATCAAAAATGATCACGTGTCAAAGACTATGGAACAAGTAATGAACGTCAAATGCAACCAGGACGAAGGATATTCATCATTGGCCACCACCACACGGAAATAGGTCTCAAGAATTTGAAAATGAGGCAAGAATAAATTAGAAGTTAGAAAGGCCAAAAGAGCAGGGTATTTTTCCATAAAGATCACATTCCCCAGAGAAAGCTTAACATACTAAAATTCCAGAGGGCCAAATCGGGCAACTGTGACATGAAAATAGGCAACATGGAGCGCTGGCCGGGTGGCTGAGTTGGCTGGAGCATCGTCCCAGACACCAATTGGTTGTGGGGTCGATTCCCATTCAGGACACATACCTGGGTTGTGGGTTCGATCCCCAGTCAGGCGTGTATGGGAAGCAACCCATCAATATTCCTCTCTCACATCGATGTCTTTATCTCAATCTTTGTCTCTGTCTCCCCCCGCCACTTTCCTCTCTCTCTTAAATCAATAAACACATCCTCGGGTGAGGATTAAAAAAAAGAAAGAAAATAAGCAACGTGGGGAGACAATGAGCTACAGACGCCACATCCTTGAGAACTCTCTTCTGGGCACTGTCTTCTATAGCTTCATAAACACATTGTAGCTCCTGCTTCCCTAGAGGTTTGGTTTTTGTTTGTTTGCATTCTTATTTCTAGGAAAATACAGGCTTTTATATAAGACTCAGTTTAAGTCCTGAACTCTTCAGTTTCTCTAACAAAAAATAGGGTTACCAAAATGGCTTATAAACCACAGTGTTGATGAGAATCATCTGTATAAAAAGATTTCTTACACTATACAGTTTTATATTTTGTATCACTACTTCCTCTTTCACCAGATTTTACACTCCCTAGGGCCAAGACCCACTTTGTTATCTACTCTTGGGTTACGACTCTGTGGACAGAGGGCACTTAAAGGCATTCATTAAAGTCACTGCAGCCCTGACCAGGTGGCTCGGTTGACTGGAGCGTGATCCTGTATAAGAAAGAATTGTGGGTTTGATTTCTGGTCAGGGTGCATACCTAGGTGCAGGTTTGACCTCCGGTCAGGGCTCGTACAGGAAACAACCAACCAATGTTTTTCTCACTCTCGCTCTCTTTCTCTCTCTCTCCCCCTCTCCCTCTTCCTCCTCTCTCTCTAAAACCAATAAATATATCCTTGGGTATGAAAAAACAAAAAATAATGCAAGCTGCTTGACCCAATCAGGAGACTAATGTACATTTATTAAAATCTTTTTAAAAAATATTTTTATTGATTTTTAGAGAGTGGGGAAGGGGGGGAGAGAGAAACATCAACGTAAGCGTGGAACATTGATTGGCTGCCTCCTGCACACCCCTTATAGGGAATCGGGCCTGCAACCTGGGCCCTAACTGGTAATCGAACAGGCAACCTTTTGGTACACAGGACGACACTCAACCAACTGAGCCACATTCAGGGCTATTAAAACCTTTTAAAAACTGAGGTATAACAATAAGGGATAAAATGCTAAAATGAAGTATACAAGTCTTAAATGTACATCCTGAAGAGTTTAAACACTTGTGTAATGACTATCACATAAAAATATTGGAACATTGTTGGAATCCAGGAAGTTCAAGGGAGCATTTTTAAAATAGATTCCCAGACTCTGACTGAAAATTTTGATGCAATAGGTTGGAGTGGGCAAAGAAAGAGACAAATGTGCATTTTTAAACCATCTGAGCACAATATAAATATTAACAACTCATTTAGTTTCAGTCTCTGATAACAATTTCTTTAATTCTCAGCTCAGTATCTGACCAAGATCACTGAGTTCCCACAACATAGTGAGCTGCACAGAGAACAAGAGTCAATAATGGCTTAACCACCAGAATACTTTTTAAAAAGAACATAAAATAATTCATCCAGTAAAATTATGAGAAGGGAGAAATCAGTCAAATCAAAATCCCTAAAGAAATTTGGCTGGGATTCATGAATTAAGACTCCCATGTTTACAAATGCAAACTTTACCTCATCTGTAGGTTTAGAGTTTATCCTCTCTAAAACTCCTAATGAATGAATTTCTGCAGGTTTGGCAAGTGTGTAAATAACTTTAAGGCTACTTAGCACACATATCTAAACATGCATCATCATGAAACTGTTCTCTAGAGAGCTTGTTAAACTAACAATCCAATCCAATATATTCACTACATTACAGTAAAGTACAAATAGAACCAAAGCTGAGCCAAAACAAACTGACAGCAAGAGTAACTGGCAGTGATAATATATCCCAGGCTTTGATAACTGTACAATATTATAAACAGAGAGCTTGGAATTTAGTTTGGTCTGGCAGACTATAACCTATGAAACTCTTTAAAAATCCAGAATAGAAGCATATGAACACTATACATGTATTCTACAGTGGTGTCACACAAAATCTGGTGTCACACAAAATTCTTGTACTCTCAAATAAAAGAAGTAGCCACAGGAGATATGATGTATACTCTTTACACAATTAATTCCAAATCAACTCTATTAAAATGAATACAGGAAATTAGAGGCCACTCAAGGGGAACCTTTTTAGGTTTCTGTCCACAATAAAAATATAACAGGAGTCCCACGTGGTTATAGCAAACAAAATAATTTTGACAGTTGATGGTAAGGGTCAAAGTCAGGGCATCTGCTCTATCAAGAAACGCTGTTGGCCTTTTTTACTGGGCTAATCCTGAGAGAGGGGCTGGCATATGGTTCCACAAATCATTGTAAACCTACTCTTGGCCTTTCTTCCTCTTCTTCCCAAGCAGCAGGGTGAACAGAGCAATAACTTAAGAGCAAGGTGAGAAAGCCTATTTTTTGTTTTTAAATTTATCTTTATTGTTGAAAGTATTACAGATATTCCCCCCTTTTTCCCCCATTGATCCCCTCCACCCCCCTTCCACACACCCCCAAGGCCTTCACCACACTTTTATCTGTGTCTATGGGTTATGCGTATATGCATATAAGTTCTTTGATTAATCTCTCCCCCTCCAAACCCCCATCCCCGCCTGCCCACTGAGATTTATCAGTCTGTTCCATGCTTCTGTCTCTGGATCTATTTTGTTCCTCAGTCTATCTGTTATTAGATTCCACAGATGAGTGAGATCATGTAAAACTGAATCAGAAGAATCAGGAAACCTGAATAGGCCAATAACAACTGATGAAATCAAAGCAGCAATAAAAAAACTCCCAGCAAACAAAAGCCCTGGTCTGGATGGCTTCACAGGGGAGCTTTCTAATTCTTTAAGTTGTAGGGTTAGAGAGTTTACTAAAAATTTGTCTTGCTTTTTGAAGGAGGCCTGTAGTGCTATGAACTTCCCTCTTAGGACAGCTTTCGCTGTGTCCCATAGATTTTCGGTTGTTGTGTGTTCATTTTCATTTGTTTCCAGGAAGTTTTTTATTTCTTTCTTATCTTATTGGTAACCCATTCATTGTTTAATAACATGCTATTTAGCTCCCATGTGTCTGAATGTTTTTGAGTGTTTTTACTGTAGAAAGCCTCTTGATGACTGGATTTATTGGTGAACTGTGTGCATGTGTGTGTGTGTATCTGTTTTTAGTGGGATCAGGTTGGAAAAATAAATGTATTTCTAAGCACAGAATGATTCCCATCATTACCTTCTAGCCTATACTAGTGGCAATTGAGTTTGAAATAAGTTTGGGATTTAAAAAATTTTTTTAAAAAGCATAAAGTTCCTTCCTTAATGTGACAGGCTCTCTGGGGACTCTGAACCAGAAAACAAGATTAACCACCTGAATTAACTTTCAGCCAATCACCATGAGTGCTTTTTGCTTTCTTTTGCTAAAACAAATATCTGAATTTTTTTCAAGTTTCTTCATTATCTGAAGACATTTAATAACAGACCATCATTTTGCATTTGATACTATATTCAAGAGGATGTTTTCCTAAGTTTCAACAATTTAGAGTCTGGAATTTGCAAGTAAATAATGTCTGTGGTAGCCTGTGGTTTGTGACCAGAAATCTTAATACTCTATCTTGTCTTCTAGGAATGTTTCTATTCTGGTATTAAAGGTGTCATACATAATGCAGCACTATGGATTGCATTTGCAATTCCACATGAGAGACATGAAATGAAATTCTTCAGCTTTATTCCCAACACCTAGAACTCTTTATAGCATCTGCAATAGGGTGGTGGATTTTCTTGGGGAAATAGTACTGATTTCAAGCCTGTAAAGCTGAAGACGGGTTAAATCTACATACTAACTTCACTGTAACCTGAAAAACCAGAAGGACTGAAAAAAGGTATCCCATTAACTATCAACATTTACATTTCAAGCTAAAGTGGCAGAATTCTTAATTTTTTCCCCCCAGCTGTAGAGTTACTGAGCATGTCAAAAAACCCTGAGCTATCCATGTGTAATCTACCCCATAGACTGAATGAAGACTATGATTCAGGAAAAGTAGAACACATGGAGGGCAGCTGCATTTAGGCTGGCAATCAATTTAGGTACTCAAAATTTAAGGCCGAATAAATACAGACAAATAGTATTTCTCCTTAACCTTGAAAACAGAGATGAACAATCTACCCAGAAAGCTTTTGCTAAAACAGCTGTGATGACTGGTCATTTTCAGTTCCTAGTTCCACTAGCCCTCACTGGCTACAGTTACACCATGTGCTAAAACACATCAATTAGGACAAATGGACTGTCAAGGAGTCATTCAGCTAAAAATTGCCAGAAGCTCAATAATCAAACAAATATTCTATCAGCTCCTTCGTGCTAACTGCAAAACATTAATACACAAAATAGCCATTCCTTTTGCAGATTTGTAACACTTCAATATTCTTGCTTAATTAACATGACATTTACATAACAGTATCTAATTAATTTCCAACTAAAGGCACTGTGGGCTAATTAGAAATGCATCATCCTTTTTCAACCAGCTTGTCAATTCCACTCTATCTTATTCTGCACATTGTTTACTTTTGCAGCATCCAACTTTTGCAGGCTCACAGTTCCAAAGATGATTTCGGACAACAGACTCAGGAGGTATAATTCTCCACCCTCTCTAGACATTCATATCTTATTGAGAGTTTTTTGATGAGGCCTCTCAAAAAAAATATCCATGTAATGGAGATAATGAAATAAGCTACACTGTCTCCTGACGTGACCATATTAAGCATGTAAAACTATCTTTTAAAAATCAAACAGTCTATACTTCTTCAGCAGTAAAACAATTCTTTTAAAAGCCTTTGATGTACACATGAAGACTTAAAATAGTAAATGGTAACAAATGAGTATCAGGAACAGATCAGAATGTACAGAAAATAAGCCACTCTCCAGGAAAGAAAACCCTATCCTCACCCTAAGCCTACAATTCATGAATCGTTTTAATCAGAAAGGACGTAACTAATCTGTCTACATAATTGAGTTTGAAAAGCACCATCGATTAAAAACAAGGATACAGAAAGATATAATGATTAGGAATCTAAGTTTACAGAAAATCTTCAGCACAGATAATAGCCCTCCCACTTCTCCAAATGAAACTCCCAAATTAAAGCATTTACAAAGCTTGTTGCACAACCTAAGTGTTAATCTCTCAGAAGTTCCAACCCTAACTCATCTCACACCATGTAGATCTAAATGAGAGATTCATGAGAAAGGGATTTTTCAAAGAGGGGCAAAGTTGCTATTGGTAGCTATCTATTTTGCTCATAAAAGACTTCTCAACAAAATTTTATTACCATTCCACACCCACTCCCCTAAATATTACAGTGCCGGGCAGTTTTACAAATATTAGTGTGTGCGCGCGTGCATGAGCATTGCGCATGCACTACAGAACTTATTAGCATATTGCTCAAAAGAAACAAAATTAAAAATTCTCCCATACCACCTTCCCCAGGGAAAACCATTACAAGCAAAATGAAATCAGGAATGCTTTCCATTTGCCCTGTACAGCAGAGTGGCCATCCCTATTAGGATGTGTTTTGGAAGAAATGCCCTCTTCTAAACAAGCAATGACCTTAATGGAATGAGCCTCAGGGCAGCGACAAAGTTTTACTTATCTTGGTAATCTAACACATCAGGTGTTTAAAAATATTTTTCAATAGGGCATATAGTTGATAATATTGTAATAACTAAATTTGGTGCCAGGTGGATACTAGACGTATTGGGGGGATAACTTTGTAAAGTATATAAATGTGTGACCACTGTGTTGTACACCTAAAACTAATGTAATACTGTATGTCAACTGTAATTGAAAAATAAATTGAAAAATAAAACTATTAAAAACTGGAAATTTGCTTAGAAAGTAGATTTCAGGTACTCTCATCACAAAAATATGGTAACTAAGAAAAATACATATTAATTAGCTTAACTGTAATAATCACTATATATCAAATCAGCCTGTTGTATACCTTAAGAATATACTATTTTATTTAAAAGTAAATAAAAACTAAACAAAATATATGTTTTTCACTATTAAATAAAAATGATCCAGGCCAAAAGCAATGACTGGTCATACATAATTATTCAAAGGGAAATGGAACTCTGAATAAACACAGTTGATTTTCACCGTATTTACATGCTGATCTAGCACAGCAACTCTGAAACATCCTGGTCTTGGAATCTTTTTACACTTAAAAATTATTAAGGAGACTAAAGAACTTTTGTTTATGTGGGTTATATCTATTGATGTTTACCTGATCTGAAATTAAAACTGAAAAAATTTTTAAAATATATCCTCATTTAAAATTCACAAAAATAATTACATGTCAACGTAATGTTTTATGAAAAATAATTATAATTTTTTTTTTAAACTATGAGAGTGGCCTGGCTTAAAGACACCTGGATTTTCACATCTGTATCTACATTCAATCTGTTTCAATGTATTGTTTATATAAAGCATATGAAGAAAAAACACTCTCACGCAGATAAGTAATTGAAAAAGGAAGGACCTTGGGACCCTCTATGGGTCCTTGAACCACACTTTGAGAAACAATGGTATAGAACAAAACAGTGAACCTAAAGGTTAATACAATTTCCAGTTTCTCCATACTTTCCTCACATGACAGCTGGTTTATTTTAGTCTTGCAGAAACCAACTGATATACTAGCATAAATAACAGCAATAGGTTTGCCCATTTTCAACAAAATGATATTATTTCAGTAAATAAAGGGAAGAGGCAGTGGAATAAACTCTACAGTCATTATTTCAACCCAGGATATTTTATTTCTGCTACTTATAGGAAGAGTAAAAACATGTTTCATGGAACTCAAAGGATTCTGAGCAAGCAGTTAAATATGTTCGATTTTAGTTTTTCAGACCAATCTCTTGCCTAGAACCATGATGAACAAAACAGAGCTTCCCATATATTAAAATACTAACTGATAAACACCCACCACCAATACTCCAAATTGTGATGGCATGCAATAGCAATTAACACTGAAATTCTAAGCCACTATCTTGGAGATCAAAACTAAAAACCCTTTTTTGAGAGGTTAAAACATCACCTGGATAATAAAGTCAGTTCTATTTTTAGACATTTTCGTTTCTCTCTTTGACAAAGCATATTTAATATGGATATGAAATCAGGAGCTGTCACTTCTCCAATTTAGACTTCAGTTCTGACTTTACAGGCTTAACTAAGGCCCAATTCAGAATTCTATATTTGCATTTTACCATCAACATGAGCATGAATCTCGTAACATTAATGGAGAAACAAACTCAGCATCAGAAGAGCTTTTATTTTTTGACATAGTTCAGCTACCAAGAGCATTTTCATAAACCTTGGCCTGCATCAGCCTTCTTCAGGTTGCAATGCCTACTTCAGAAAGGGAAATGACTTGTGTATGTTCTTCAGAGAAAATGGAAAAAGATAACTATTTAGGCCATAGGAATTGCCCCATGAACACTTAAAAAGAATTTGGAGCCCTGGCCGATGTGGCTCAGTGGTTAGTGTCGGCTCATGCACCTAAAGGGTCAGCGGTTCGCTCCCCATTCCCGGTTAGGGTGCGTGTGGGAGGCAACCAGTCGATGTGCCTCTGTCACACAGATGCTTCTCTGTCTCTCTCTCTGTCTCTGTCTCCCCCCCCCCTTCCCTTCCACTATCTTTCTGAAAAGCAATGGAAAAAATATCCTTGGGTGAGGATTAACAAAAAAAGAAAAAGAATTTTGAACACTGGTGCTCTTCTTCCCTGTCCCTTTGCTGAGCCTCCCAGAGGCAGCTGTATCACAGTTGGCAATGTTTTCAGAGTGACACTGAATGGAAGGTACCGTAGTCCAACATTTTTGATTCACAGAGAATGCTAGTAGGTCTTACTAACAGGACCTCTTTTTGCAAGTAATAGTTGAAAATGTCACAATTTGAATTATGTAGAAAAGTGTTTATATCAATATTTTGGAATTTAAAAAATTACTTAACAAGGTAGAATCTTATTGTTGTTGTTTTTATTAAGTCTAAAGCATCATCCTTTTGATAGATGAAAAATTTAAATGGTTACGAAATAACAGCACATGAATATAAAATGTAAAGATATATGTAGCCATTTTTTTGGCATTGGCAGCTCTGAATTTTTGGAAAGAAATTTACAAACACAAAATATATTCATGTAAGGTTGAAATAACTACCTCTAACACACCCAAATTAATGTCCCCTATTATAATATGTGTTTTCTTCTGGCCAAACACTTCTGTCATAATAAAGCTTAGGTTTAGTTTAAAATCAGCACAGTGTCACCCTTTACCCATGTCTACACAAAATAAAAACAGTATGACAACTGCAAAGGGCTAAAGCTGTGTGAAATGTGGTTGTTCACTATGAACTTTACTTTCTGCATTTGCAAAGAGGGGGCAGTGATAATGTTATTTCAAAACCTAGGCTGAATATCAAAACTGTATAATCTCATAAGTGCCCAAGTAAATCTTTACAGGAAACTAACCTTTCAGATTCATAGACTTCTAAAGGGACCCTTGAAAAGAAGTGTTTAAAGTTTGCCAATCTTCTCTCCTGCAAAGGGGAATCTTGAAGGGATAAGTTCAGCTGAGAAAAAACTGTTATTTCACAACAGGTAGGTGGCTATTTGCACAGTTAAAAAAAAAAGTCTTCCATTATTTTAAAAGCTCTGTTAAAAATGATCACCACAATAAGGCAACCAAATTTCTAAATGTGACAGGGAAATTGCCTTTTTGAGTTGCTTCATGTTGAGGTTATGAAATGGCACAGAAAATATACTAAAAAATATTAAGCAGCTGTTCAAAATCAGGTTCAGGAAATGAGAAGCCTCTCTTTAATGTATCAAAAGACGTGAAGTAGGCTTCTAAAAGAAAGAAAAATAAAGAAGCTTTTCTAAACATTTAAATCAGTGTTTAATGAGTATTGCCTTGCCAAACACTATGCTGGGTGCTATGGGGCACAGGAAAGTAGCATAAAATAAAATACCTGCTAATTTTGGGTTTAGTCTGTAAACTGGTACAGAGAGATGACATTCTCATATCAAAGAGGTAACAAGACAATATGAGATTAGATGTTATAGGTAAGAATTACAGGAATTCCCTGGAGGAAGGAATCAGTACGGATAAAATGGTTCTGAGGTGGTCTTCAAAGGACATGAATAAAAATAGTAGTATGAGTGCCATGGTGTCTTTTGGGGACAAGGGTCTGGTTTGGTTCAGAGCTCAGCATCAGTGCTAGGAAGAAAAGGCAGGCCAGATATAACAAGGGTCCAGACTATGAAGGAGGATGTCTTCAAGATTAAGAATCTGGGTGACCAAATAGGTAGCGATGAAGCAATATAAGAATTTCCTCCTTTTTGGTTTAACAGAATATCAATGGGAGATTCATCTGACAAATTTATGGACTAGAACAAGATTAGAAGCAAGAACAGTCTAAAGATTAGGGCTGCAATCCTATAGAAACACAGGACAATGACAACTTCCCAGACCTTTAATATTTCTCCATTGTATTTAACTAGAGGATCATAAACAAAGACTAATTAGAAAATATGAACAATATCAGAGTAATTAAGATTAAGATTTAGTTTGTGTACTTAGATAATATATACTCTGAAATTAAGAAGCTATTTAATAGAAGAAATTTTAAAAATAATACTATGTATAATTTCATTCTAGTAAATGTAGAAATCTAGAAAAAATGGATTTTTATAACAGTACTGATTGCTAAAATTAACTTTAAATGAGGTAGAAAATATTAGTAGTCCAATATCAGACATTAGACCAATCAGTTTTATGAATAAGTTCTACATGCCTTCAAAGAATAGATATATAATGTCAGAACATAAAAGAAAAGGCTATGTTAAAGCACAGGAACGATTAAAAGCTTTCCACATGTACATCACACATAAACACACACATACACAAAATTAGCTCACTTATTAAAAAGGTGTAAAATTTAAAGTAAAATTAGCATTTTGAATTCAGCAGTATATGAAAGAGCTAGTGAACCAGTAGGGTTTATTCAAGGAATGCAAAGATGGTTTAACATTGGTGTATTAAATTAGGAGATTACATATTAAATGAGAAATCCATATGACTATTTCAATTGGTGCTGAAAAAGCATTTTATAAAACTCAACACTTAGCAAGATATAAACAGAAGAGTTTCCTTAATCTGATAAATAACACCTACAAGAAATCTACTGCAAATACTGCAAACACTATATTTGTGCCAATCCTACTAGAAGTAGTCTCATCAGAGTTAGGAATGAGAAAAAGAAAAAATATAAAGCTGTAAAGAAGAAATTCTAGCAAGAAATGTATAAGGTTTATATTAAGAAAATAATGAATCTTTACTCAGGTATATATAAAGTGAATAAATGAAGACAAATGATATAACTATGTGAGAAGACTCAATAGTGTATTAAAACGTTCAGTTATTCCCAAATAAATTTATATATTCAATGTAATCCCAATCAAAACCACACTGTAACCTCCACAAGCTGACTATAAAATTCATCAAGAAGAGAAAGTACAGCCCTGGCTGGGTTGGCTCAGTTAGAGTGTTGGCCTGCAAACTGAAGGGTTCTGGGTCTAATTCTCAGTCAAGAGCATGTATCTCAGTTGCAGGTTCCCCATCCCTGCTTGGGGTGCATATGGGATGGTCACCAATCGATGTCTCTCCTCCCCTCCCCCCCCCACACAATCTCTCTAGAAATCAGTGAAAAAAGAATCCTCAGGTGAGGATTTTTAAACAAAGGAAAATACAAAAGTATAGCCAACAAAATGTAAAACATGAACTAAGGAGGAGGCGCTCTACTGGACATAAATACCTCATATCATATACAAAATAAATTCCAGATGGATTCCAGAGCTAAATAAATTAAAAGATAAACTACAAAAGTATTAAAATATATATAGAAAAATATCTTTATTACCCTGTAATGGAGAAACCCTTCTAAGAAATACACAAATCCAGAAGACAAAAGACCAACAGACTTGAATTTTGAAATTTGTATACTTTCTTATGGAATCTAAGGCATCCAAATAAAAAATAAAAGCCAAGTGACATACCAGAAGAAAATACTTGTAAGATATATAACAAAGATTTATTATTCAGAATAGGAGTTTCCACAAATCAGTAAGAAAAGATAGCTAATAAATAAGCAAAGAATGCAGGTAGGCAAATCACTGGAGGCATAAATAACTAAGAAACATATGAGAGAATGCTCAATTTCACTATCAGATGTCAGGGAAATGCAAGTTAAAATGAACTATTCTTTTGCTGTTGCCACAAAAAAAAAAAAGAAAGAAAGAAAAAAAGGAAACTTAACATTGGTAAAAGTATGGGAAACAGTCTCAAACACTATTCTTAGGAGTATAAAATGGTAATGTAATTTTGGAAATTAATTTGGCCATGTATATCAAATTTAAAATATACATATTCTCTGACTTGTTAATTCCTCTTCCATGCACCATTAGTCATTTAAAAAATTTTTACTTCACATGGTTTATAGTAATAAAATATTAGAAACATCTCAAGAGAAAATAGTAATTATATGGAATACTATGGAGCAATTTTTAAAAAATTAGGCAAACCTCTTTGTGCTGACCTGGAAAAATCTCTAAAATATATTGTTAAATTAAAAAGCAGGTTAAAAAACAATATGTATATGCCCTGCCGGCATGGCTCAACTGTTGAGCATCGATCTACGATCCAGGAGATCGAGGTTCAACATTCCGGTCAGGACACATGCCCGGGTTTCGGGCTCCATCCCCAGCAGGGGATTTGCAGGGGGCAGCCGATCAATGACTCTCTCTCATCATTGATGTTTCTACCTCTCTCCGCCTCTCCCTTCCTCTCTCTAAACTCAATATAAATGTATTTTAAAAACACAACAAACTATTTATAGATAGTATACTCTCATTTGTATAAAAATAAAGAAAACCTTAAATGTATGTCAATGTGTATATAACTGCAGAGCAAAGAATATATAACCCAAAATGAATACGCAGTGCTTATCTCTGAAAAGTGTGGGAATTTGGTGGGGGTGAAGATATTAAAGGAGTATTTTCACCTTCTATTCTATATAAATCTGCATGTCTTTAACTTTACTTGTATTCTTAAAAATAGGATTAAAACTTTTTCAAAGGGGGGGAGGAACAGCAAATGAATAATTTAAAAATCATGGTGGTGTTCTTTATTTGGCCTTTATTTCAACTACAAGTTGAAGGTCAAATGACACTAAGTGCTTGAACAGTTTCAACCCAGCTAACATTATAAAAGAGAAATCATTTCCATAAGAAAACACTGCTAAATTGCTCAAGTTCTCCTAGATTTTGATAGGGATTAATTTAAGGATCCCATACACCGATTCTTGGTGAATTACGGCCATTCAATTCAATACTGCATGTAACTGTACATTATCATCCTGGACTGCTAAGTATCAATCTTTTTAGAACACAGCCCTAATAAAAGCAGCATGCTTTACAGACTCAGCTTCAAGATAAATAAATGCACTGGAAAAAAAAAAAAACACGTCTTTAAATTAAAATCAAAAGAGACATTTAAAGTTCGAGTATTTTTCATTATGGGAAAGAATCTTACACTCTGAGACTATTATATATCAGAAAAGCTCCATCTGTTGTACAATTATCTCTGATAAACGGCCTTAATTCTTAGAGCTTCATTAGAGAAAAGGGAAGAGAAAGACACATACAGAGAGAAATGTAAATAAATCTCCCCACAACATTTTATGTAAAACCAGCCCAGCAGGAAGTCATAAAATATTTTTAATAGGTAATATTTTCTAAGTGTTATACTAGAATAAACCAGCTTGTTTTTGACCAGTATCTGGTCTTCTGAAGTAGGCATACTACAAAAAAGGGAAAACTAGTTTCATTTAGGAATTATTAGAAATTAAATTGGTAAAAACAAAAAGTTTAGCCACTTGTTGACAATGATATTAATTTTCCAGGGCACAGATAAGGGCCTGTCAGTCAGGAATGAAGACTAGTAGTCAATGAAGCCCTATGCATGTTCAAAAACCCAAGGGCACTCTAGCAAGGCAATCTGTAAAATGCACCCCCACTTTACTTTACTTTTTAAATGTCTGGGGGGAGCACAAGAGTATCCCCAGGAACCAGTTTCCAAAGAAATAATAGAAATCTCTTTGTTCAACCAAATTAATTTAAACAGAGATAAAGAATGTTCTCAAATTTCTATTTGAGGATCACTGTCATATTAAAGAAAAATCCAGCCAGCACTTGGAAATTAAGCTTCAATCATTAAAAATCTTCACTTACATTTCCTTAGTATGGTTCTCACTTTTTCTGTATATTTTCTTTTGCTACAACAAAAGCATCTCCTGGGTAGATGTAGTATAAAAGAATAGGAAAAAAACTCAAGCATTATGGAGGAAAAAGGCCTAGAGCTGAGTTCTAGCCCTGTGACGTGACTCAAGGCATATTACAATGCAAACCTTTTTCTCTTCTGTAGAATAGGAAAAAGATTATCTGTGATGCCAATGTTGTACACTGTTAGGATGCTCCCAAAAAAATAATATTTGTCAAAGTGCTTTGTAAAACAGAGGTTAGTAAACTTCTTCTATAAAGGACCACTGGGTATCTGTAGCAACTCCCCAATTCTGCTACTACAGAGCAGAAGCACCCACAGAAAATACATAAATGAATGAACACAGCTGTGTTCCAATAAAAATTTATGAACATTGAAATTTGAATTTCATGTTATTTTCATGTCACAAAATACTTTAGATTTTTTTCAATCCTTTAAAATCATTCTTAGCTCGTAGGGTGTACAAAAAGAGGTGCTGGACTGGATTTGGCCCTTGGGCTGTAGTTTGCCAACTCCTCTCGTAAAGGATAGTTTTATATAAGTGTTGGTAGCTGTTTATTTCTTAGTATGTGCCTCTACAGAGCTTAGGAGAGTGTTCTGTATGAGGTAGGCCTTCTCTAACTGCTAGATCAGAATGTCAGAATATTTCAAAATTTCTTGCCATTCCTCTTCCCTACTAACACAATTATCAGTTCTCTTCCTCTCCTGCTTAGAAAGAAACAGTACAGACGAGTCAACTGTTCTCCAACACCTCCATTTCGATCCAATATGTAGTGGGATTGGGGGTGGAGGGAGAAACCTAAGTAGGCATGCATATCGTAAGGCTCCCATATCGTTAAGGCTCCCAAACAGGACATAAGTAGAAATGCCTAGCTCATTTATAAGAGAGAGAAAGGGGCATTTTTTCATTTTTAAGTACAATCTGGCAAGACTCTGACTTCAGGTAACCAATCCTCTGCCCATCATTCAAAAATAACAACAAAACATTTGTTCCAGTGTTCTATCCACAACCTGACATTATCCCCAATAGTTGATTCAAGAAACATAGGGGGTTTAAAAAAAAAAAAAAATCACAATTTATCTCCTCTCTGAAAAAAACTAAATTTGGGACAACAGTAAATAGGTAGTAGCAAAAGCAGAAATAAATGTTATTTTGTTCTTTTTAAACGTCTGTGCAACAACCCTTTCCTCTGTAGTTTTCATTTGCATGCAACGTCCTTTATAGTATAAATCACTATTGAGACAGAAAGACAACTATGGTGTGGTGCCAGAGAGCAGGGCTGCTCTGTGATCTTGGGCAAGATACTGTATCATCCTGTGCCACCATTTCCACATCCATGAAACAGATATGGCAACAGTACTCACCTTACAGGGTAATTATGAAGATAAAGTGGATTAATACAGATAAAGTATTTGAAACAGTCCTTGATGAGTACTCTAGAGTGTTAGTTGTCACCATTATTACAGCATTTAAATGCTGTGGCAATTCTTTTGGTCACTATTTGAATTTTGTTTAGTTTTTTGAAAATGTTTCTAATGGCTAACATTCCATGAACTCTTCTGCAGATACACAAAATGGGAAAGGAAGAGATGTATGTATGTTCAGACAAAGAAATGTCACTTTGATATCTGTTTTATTTGACCTCAGTGTTTTAATTCTTTTGGATACAAATCTGTATTTTACAAACCCTTGTCAATAGTTCTTACTCTAGCTGCAGTTTTTTCAAAACAGCATTAATGTACTGACTCTTACAACCTTTCTGTTCACATATTCATTTAACAGTAAGAAGTAGAACGCAAATGTAAGCAATACTCATTCTCTTGATTATTAGGGAAAAAGAAAACCTTTCAACAAGCCCCAAGGACACAGTACACTTCCAGTTCAACATGGTAACAATGGATCTATAACTACTGTACAGTTAACAAATTATGTAGTACTTGGACTGGAAATCCCAAACCCATTTCTCTGCAACTCGCACTACTTTACTTCTCCATATCTCTTTAGGGGAGGAAACTAAGAAATTCTGGTCCCTTGAGGATACAGAAAGATCAACATAAGTAATCCCCCAGCTTTTTCCTCCATCTTTCTTCTAGGTAGGTCACAGCTGAAGAAATTTGCAAGGTGTCAATGGATCAGGCTGTCTAATCTCTCCCGAGTCCTCACTACTACTTGGCAACCACTTCTGACTTATAATGCTACCATGCTGACAGCGCTGACTGCTGTAACAAACCTTCCTTACTTTCCTCAACCCTGTCTCCCTCACCTACAATCCAGGCACACATCTCCTCACTCTAGCATAGTTTTCACCCAGGTGAGGTAGCAAAACCCACCTTAGAAAGTTTTTGCAAATGACAAACCACTGATCCTGCTACTGCCTCCCTTTCACCCCAAAATTCTTATGTACCTATTTGGGGGAATAAGCCAGAACCTCAGGGAGAGGCATATGTATTTGAAAAGGTGGCCTAGAGACCTAATCTTATTCATTTCTGTACCAGACACTTTAACTTGATGCATAACACACAGTAGGCTCTCCGTAAAGACTGCTAAATGAATATACAAACCACCGAAACAGTTTATTTAAGGAACTAATCTCATGATCACCAAATCCAAATGGCTCTTGTGAGTTTACAGTCTGCAGCATTTTCATGATGTTAAGGCAATATGCTATAGTGGCTGAAAACATAGACTCTGAAGATAAATTCGTGGTTGGAACGTGAACACTACACTGCAAAGCAGGAGCTCTGTAACTCTGGGCAGAAGTTACTGAACCTCTCTATGCTTCACCTTCCTCATCTGTAAAATTGGAGATAATAAGAGCACCTACCACACGGGGTATTGTGAAAATAAAATGTTAGTACATGAAAAGAGCTTAGAAGATGCTTAGAATGTAGCAAACACTTCATAAATGTGAGCTAACGTTTTCACCTGAAACCCAACACCTGATCTGAATCCTGTTTCTGGTATGCACTAGTTCATGACCACAAGCAAATATCACTTATCTCTTTGTGCCTGTTTCCTCATCTATAGAATAGGGATAATGACAGTATCTACCTCACTGGCTGTCATGAGGAATGAGAGGGGAAATATGCAGAACACACAGTACAATGTCTTGTACATAAAGTGCTCAATAAATGGTAGCTATTGTTATCTCAGTCTCACATGCATTTTGGCTGCTGAAGTTGGTTTGTTGTGGCCTGACCATGGTGTGTGTGTGGGTACAATCAGATAATTCTCATCAGATGAGATCCTGACCAGCTCCAACCTTCTCACAGACAAGAGTTCTTAATCTAATGGCCAGAGTGAGCTTTAGAAAAATTTTATTCAAAATTGTGTATAAAAGAATGGTGTGTATCTTTCTGAGACAACAGGCAACAGTTTTCATCAGCTCCTCAATAAGTACATGACCAAATAGATTTTTGAAAACAAAACAAAACCTACTGCTTTAACATTACCACTACCATTTCCATCTTTTTCCTCTTCCTAAATGACTTCTACACCTTCCCCTGAGTCTCTAAATGAAAAAGTTACAGTATTTTAAAAAGTCTCTCTCTGCCCTAGCTGGTTTCTCAGTGGTTAGAGCATCAGCTCACAGACTGAAGGGTCCTCGGTTCGATTCCGGCCAGGGGCATGTACCTCGGTTGCAGGCTCCATCCCCAGCACCTGTTGGGGGGAAGGCACGTGTGGAAGGCAACCAATCGATGTTTCTCTCTCTCTCCCTTCCACTTTCTCTGAAAAAGCAATGGGAAAAAATATCCTCGAGTGATTAAAAATAAATAAAAATAAATAAAAATAAAACTTAACTTTTAAAAAAAAAGTCTCTCTCTGCAATTTTATTCTAGTATAATCCTTCCCCATTTTCAATACTGCCAGGTTATTTCTCCAAAATAACTGTAATATTACTTTCTCTGCTCAAAAAAGTACTGTCCAACACCAATATCTTAGCTGAGCATTCAAGCCTCTATAACTGGGCCATAATCTACCTTTCCAACCTTGTCCTCCATAAATGGCCCTAAAGGAGTCACCTGGCATTGCAGAACTCATGCAGCTTTCCTCCATATCTCACTCTACTCTAAGAATGTCTTCAAAATCACTTTCTCCAGTAAACTAATACTCTTCTTTAACAGTTACTGTCTTTAACAAATATGTTTACTTCCCCCTGCTAAATAGTAAATTCTTTGAAGACAGGGACTATGGCTTTCTTTACTTTTATATTCACAATTTTACCTAGTTCCATGGTTTATGATAAGTTTAGATAAATATTCGTTCTCTAGTAATCTTTTTTTAAAAAATATATCTTTATTGATTTCAGAGAGACAAAGGGAGAGGGAGAGGGGGAGAGAGAGTTGAAACATCAATGATAAGAAAGTCATCATTGATCGGTGTAAACCCATAACAGGGGAATGTGCCCTGACTGGGAATCGCACTGAGATCTCCTTGATCCTAGGTAGATGCTCAACCACTGAGCCATGCCCAGCCAGGCATCTCATAATCTTTTCAAAGTTAGTAGATGGAACATCCCAAAGATTTCTAGATATTCACTGAATTTGAAATACCGAATTTCTATCTGTTAACTAAAGCTTTTAAAAGGTAAAAACTGCTATGTCATAACATTCCTATAATTTTCAACACACTGTCAGTTATAGTTGTGCCCTAAAGAAGAACATTATAGCATTATAAATATTAGGTGGACAATGGGTTTCCAAATCACATTATGGTAATGGTACCTTATCACTAAGGACTTACAGAAGAGTAACAGAAACCATCTCCTCCCCCCTTCAAATACCTATGTTCTATGAACTACACAGTGTTATTATCTCAGTTAATTGCCCAGGAACATTCAAGGACCAGTCAGTGACAGAAGTAAGGTTTCAATCCAAGGTTCCTAAATCAGGGGCAAGTTCTCTAGACTGGGTGATTCTCAACACTTCCTGCACTTTAGAATCTTCCGTAGAGTTAAAAAGAACAGATTACTGGGCCTCCTCCCAGAGCAATTAAATCAGACTTAAGGAATATTGCTGAATATTAAAAGTTGTTTTAAAAATTCCCAGTGGATTCTAATTTGCAGCCAGGGCTGAGAACCATTGGCCTAGACTGGTTCAAAATTGTGTGTACCCTTGACAGTTATCATAAGCTGGGAGTTTTTTTTTATTGGCCTATTCAGGTTTTCTGATTCTTCTTGATTCAGTTTTACACAATCTCACTCATATGTGGAATCTAATAAACAAAATAGACTGAGGAACAAAATTGATCCAGACACACAGAAGCATGGAATAGACTGATGAATCTCAGTGGGCAGGTTGTGGGGGTTGGAGGGGGAGAGATTAATCAAAGAACTTATATGCATATATGTATGACCCATGGACACAGACAAAAGTGTGGTGAAGGCCAGGGGCGGGGGGCAGATGTGGAGTGGAGGGGATCATGGGGGAAAAAAGGGAATATCTGTAATACTTTCAAAAAAAAGGCTTTCTTTTAAGATCAACTTAAACTCTATGGAATGGATGAAACTTATTCTCTAATTTGCTGACTTTGGCCTATATGTCAAACTTAATCTTGAATTTACAAAGCTACTATCTTTTGTCTGGGATGAGGCATTACCAAGAAACTCATGATAGTATTCTTGGGCTGCTTTCTCTACATTTCACAGGATCTAGGCACTTACACTCCTCTTTACTTGGTGAAGTTACATTCAGTTCTGTCGGAAGCGGCTGCTGGCTGGGACTAAGAGTTGGCGTGGTTATCGAGGTATTATTGTTGTCACTGGTGGTCTCTTCGGAAAACAAATCTGATTGGCTGTTACTTGTACTTGGAGCGGAATCATCGTCTGGTTGTTTCTTTTGAAAATCTGAAGAGAAAAAGGTGAGAAAACCAGTTTAATGAAGGAGTTCACAATCTCCTTGGGCATCAGAAAATAATAAAAATGAGCATAAAAATGAAATGTAATAGAAACAATAATAAAGACTAATTTGGGTGATTAAAAAAAAATGTAAGTGCCCTGCCCAGTGTGGCTTATCTGGTTGGAGCATCACCCTATACACCAAGAGATGGTAGGTTTGATCCCCAGTTGGGGCAAGTCTCTCTCTCTCTTCCTTCCTCTCTCTAAAATCAATTAAAAAAATAGAAGTAAAATACTGGTCAAAAACATATAAAATTGGTAGAGGATAACTAGAGTGAAAGCTTTCCAAGGTCCTTGTATTGTTTAGAAGAATGGTAGAATGCTGAGTTTAATGTACAGACTTTGTACACAAAATGCATGTTAAAATTTTAGGGATCAATAGAAAGAAAAAAATCCAGAAAAGTTGCTCAAACAGAAGATAGGTAAAAAGAGAAAACTGCAGAAAACAAAGTAGAGTAAATAGAAAACATGTAATAAAATGGTAGAAATAAGTACATACATACCAGTAATGGTAATAAATGTAAACAGATTAAACAGGTAAAAGACAGAATGGTCAGAATGAATAAACAAAGTCTTGCTCCTTGCAGTTTACAAGAGACATACTAAAAACATAAATATGAGTATATAGAAAATTTTTAAGTACATAAAAATATACCAGCAAATACACAATTAAAAAGCCAGTAATAGCTAGAGTATTATCAGAAAATGTAGACTTTATAAGACAAAGAGCATTATTAGGGATAAAGAGAATTATTATAGAACAGTAAAAAAAAAAATTTACCAGGAAGATAAAACAATTCTGAACCTGTATGCACCTAATAAATAACAAAACCTCAAAAGCAAAAATGATTGTATTTATGGGAAACTGATAAATTTACTAACATAATAGGAAGATTTTTATATACTTGTCTCAGACAAAATGCCTAGTAAAGTTAGTTAAAATTAATAAGCATATACAGGGTGGGGCAAAGGAGGTTTACAGTTGTTCATATGGAAAATACAGTAATAAATAATAATACAAGAATAAACTGTGTTTCACATATAACTGTAAACTTAGTTTTGCCCCACCCTGGATTCATGCACCCTACAATTAGATACTAAATTATTTTCAAACACATGCAGAATATTTATAAAAACTAAAACCTGGCTAAACTATGATCATACACATTAGGTCATAAAACAAAAGTCTCAACAGATGTCAAAGAATTAGTACAACACAGACATGATTAGCTAGCTGATCAGAGAACAATTAAGTTAAAAAAGTCTATATATTTGGAAATTTTAAAAATACACTTTAAACTTATGGTTCAAATCAGAAATTAGAAAATACTTATCATTAAATTACTACTTATCAATATCCAGTAACAATAAAGATGCACATACATTAACTATACCACAGTCATTTCATTCCTAGGTATATCCCGGAGAGAAACTGAACACATATGTACATCTTACTTATATACTGTCCATAACAGTAAAAAGTCAGATACAACCAACCTAAAGGTTCATATATTATAATATATTCAAATAATGGAATAATGTACATAGTGAGAATGAGTAACTATTGCCAAATGCATCAACATGAATCTCAAAATCATAACAATGGCAAAAAAAAGCAAGTCACTAAATAACATAGTAAGATTGTACTTACACCTTAAAAATAGGTAAAACAATACGTTGTTTAGGAATGTGTATGTTTAAACCATTAAAAAAATATTAACACAGTTCAGGACAATGGTTACCTCTTAGGCTGAGGAAGGGAGATGAAGGTAAGAGATATTCAAGAAATATCACAGAAATATTTAAAATTACAGGAATTCCACAGAGAATGAATTAAAATGGTATATTCAAGCATGTAATGGAGCACTCTATGGCAGTTAAAATAATAAAGCTACAAATGTAATAGAAAAATCTGAAAAGCAATGCAGAGAGAAAAGCAAGCTACAGAAGGATATATATAGTCTAATAATACTTACATAAAATTTAAAAATATGTAAAAATACCATATATTGTTTATGGATAAATAATGACAATATAAAAACATGCATGGAAATGATACAAATTCAGGATAGTGGTTATTGGGGGGAGGGAGAAGAGGGGACTTCAAATCTATCTCTAATTTTTTACTTCTTAAAGCTGGTGGTAGGTTAAAATTATTATGTAAATAATCTATGTTTCATTTTAAAAATCTAATGCTAGGCTATAAAGTACAGATTCTATTTTACTATGACAATGCAGAGAAGAAATAGGAGATCCTGACAACTCCACATTGCTTTATCATTGGAACCAGAGAAGCTGCTATTATGCTCTATAACCTTATCAGAACTACTGTTTCGAGATATTCTGAGTATCAGAACAGCTAGCATTTACCATGTGGCCAGGCACTAAACTAAATGTTTTAGGTATATAACTCATTTACTTTAATCCTAGAGATAACCCTAACAAGCGAGGTATAATTAACACCACTTTATTGAAGAAACTGTGGCTCAGAAAGTTTAGGTAATTTATTCCAAGTTAACAGTAAGTAGTAGGATCAGAATTTAAATTCAGGTCCATCTGACACCAAATCCCATGGTCTTCAATCACAGGATGTAGACTGGTCAAGGAAAAGGCCTCCATGTCAAGCCTCCACCATTTACAGCAGCAAAGATGAGTGCGGAAGAATCACTACCCTGCTGTGCCCATCAGTGATCTAAAACCTCTACTGCTTCTTTTCTGTTTTTTCTCTTAGCCATTCTTATTCTTCAGTGTTTTGACATATTTAAATGGCTTATTATCTCAACGTTATTTGTATAGCACCTTCGGGAAAAAAAGGTACTATATAAATGAAATAAAAATACTGCAATAATGATGCTTCTTTTTTATGTCATGTCATCTCATTAGCTCTGCAATGTCAATAATCATTGTGTCCCTCCTATAACATCTCTCTACCATTTAATTGGAATGTTATAAGGGCCTAAAAGAACTGAAACTGAATCATCATTGTACCATCTAGCACAATCCCCAGTCCTCGGGACAGACACACACACACACTCAGCTACAATAACCCTTTGAGATTAAATGGCGTTTTTGTTTAAAGACACTGTTACCGGGTGCTACCCACATAATCTCCAGTCCATGCTTGTCATGCTCCTTGATGCTCAGGTACTTTAATTTTTCTTTCACAAATCTGCAGTTGATACACTGTACCTTCTTTTAACCCAACCTCCCGCTTTTCCCACCTCCACTGGGCAATGGTGGGAAAAATCAAGCTAAAAGTATTCATTACAGACCAAACTGGCTGCACACAAGAGAACTAGTAGAAGCTCCATATACTCTCCACTTCAATTCAATCAAGAACCTAAGAATCACAAAATTTTACAATCAGAACTTTAAAGATCCAGCTCAATCCTCTCATTGTAGAGAAAAAGAAAGCAAAGAGCCAAGAAAGTTAATGCCAACTCATCAGAAAGCTACAGAGTGAATCCTAAGAGTTTTCTAACTCTTACGCCTAAATTAGCAGCTTGTACAATAAGAAGAGCTTTAGAATCAAATCTGGATTCAAATCCTGACTTTGCTATTTACTGGGCATATGGCTAAAAGTAAACTGTTTAATCTTTTGGGGTCTTGTGGAAAATGAAGGAAGAAAGCTATTATTTCAACCTCTCAGAAAAATGTGGATTAAATAAGAGAATGTACTTATATAATGAATCTAGCACATGACTACTCAACAAATGTCATTAAAAATAAAAGGTATTTTCCTACTTTAAAGAAAGGGTCTGAGTTATCTCTTCCATTTAGCCCTGATGTTTACATTGTATTTCTTACTCTCTTGTTCCTTTTTTCTGAATCAGTCAGCATCTGACTATTGACAAAAACAAAATTCCCAGAAGTACAGAATAGCAGATTTATATCACGTTAAAAAAAAAAAAAAGTAAACAACACAATAGGCAAACAGACTGCCTCTCATCACTCTACTCAGGAAAGCAGTGTGGGAAAGGTCTAGAAAGTGTAGCTTCATTTGACCCAGACACAGTGAAAGCTTGCTCACTTGTTGTTTTACACTTTTTGTATAAGTGGGAAAACTAGAAATCTCCAAGATTATCCATCTTTGAGAAAAAAAATCAGGAATAATTATCTATATTTGTAAATTGGTAAGAGTTAATGGTATGCCCAAGGCTGTAAATTTGGTCTTGAATAAAGCTGTGAGGCTGAAAGGTTTATGTGAATAAAGTTTTTCCAAATTAAACTGTTCTTGGTAAAACCTGGGTAAAAACCTTTGAACTTTAATAGGATTGCAGTTCAAAAGAATCCAAGATCTCAGCAGCTTACCTTGTTATTAACTAAGGGGAAAAATAATTTCTCAACAAAGGTACTCTTGGAATCTGAAGTATTCAGAAATAGGATGTTTCCAAAAGATAAACTGACCTAATGGTACTAACTGAGCCAAAATGGCCAGTGAAGTCACTGGGCCTGGTTGCCCATGTATGTACTCACTGGACATATTTTTTTCCATTTTTAGAATTATTTTTCTCATAGGTCAATCTTCTTACTACAAAGTGTTACCTCAAAAGACTGGGAGGACTGAAAAAGCATCCCTCCCTGCTGTGTGGACAAGCCCATTTACCTGGCCCGTCTCATTGAGACTAGACCTTACCTAGTCAGTACTCAAAACTCACCTTTTATATGTATATGACCCAATAGTTTATCTCAAACGTACTACACAGATTTGGCAAGATGCTTATTAGCTCACTTAAATTCCCACCCCACATAACAATAACTATAACAATAATTATGTCTTTTTAAATGATTTCTTCAAGGCAGAGAATACACAAAAGTGATTTGGAGAAGATTTCACCAAACTTCCTTTCTTGGAAATAAATGGTCTCTTTAAAAAATCCTCTTTGGTGTGCTACTTTTTGCTATTAGCAATACCTATATGAATATTTTTTCTCTGTTACATATGGATCTGTGTGCTCACTGATGGGCACATAGTATGTCCATTTATAATATAACAATTAAACCAATTCACTATTGTTTTATTTATTTTTAATGTATAATTTTTCACTGTTATAAGCAAGAGTTCCTCAAACCCCCTTAGGTTATATTGCTGTAAGTAGATCAACTGGGTAAGGGAGGGTGCACATTTTTAAAGCCTTTGGTACATATTGTCAATTTCTTAATACAAATCCTGTGATTTCCCACAGCACACAACTTACTATGGTGTGTAACAATCATCTATTCATCAGTTTCCCACATTAGATAGGCCCAGGACAGAAACAGAGCTCAATAAATGTTACCTGAATTTAAGTGGCAAAATATTTTTCTGTAAAAAACCTATGACTGCATTACATTTAAAATTATTAATTGTTAAACCTTTCACAAACTACTTTGCTTGCCTTTAAGGTCACTCCTAGCATCACCTGGGTTAGCATTTCTAAAAGATGAGGCTCTCAGTACCTGTGCCTTTCTATTTTTATAATCAATAAGTAGAGATGAGAAATTCAACTGCATTTGTTCTAACTCACTCAGTAAGTCTATTTTGGCCACTAATACGGCTTCTATATCATTATTATAGACACTTACATTGGGTACAAAGAAAATCAAATTGGAGGTGAAAGAAGAACTAAGAGTTAAGTGCCTACAATGAGCAAAGGCACTCTGACAGAGGCCTTATGTTCATTTTTTTATTTAATCCTCAAAATAAACTGGGCAGTAGATGTCATCCCCACATTTCAGCAGAGGACAGTGGAGCATTGGCAGGCTTGAGGAAACCTGCCTCCTCCTAACAAGTGTTGAAGCTAGGGTTTGAGACCTAGGTTTGTATGACTGTAACATCCATACTCTTCCCACTGTAGCATGCAGCAATGAAGCAACCACCACCCAGCTTGCCAAAATGCAACAGCTGAAAGTTTGCAGGGGTTACTTTTCCACTTCCCATATTCCCAGTCTCCAAATCCTACCCCACTCTGTATCACAGATTACAATTCATGTTCTCACTGGAAGCACTAATTTGGTGTTTGACACCATAAAATGTTTCATGTTTCAAGTACCCAATTAAAGTAAAATGGAAATGTCACAAAAATGCAATTCTGGTATCTGCAGTTTGGGTCATGCAGGCATTGTATAAAGTCTTCTTTTAACAGAATAGGGTTTTCTCTCTTCTTCATCCCTTCTCCCAATGTATGTCCATAATAGGTTACAGCCTACATTCATAAGTACATGTCTAGGTTTTTAAAGCTGCACATTCCCACCTCCACCCCAATCACAAACCTTGGACATCTTATTTTATTATTATTTTTAATCCTCCCTGGAGGATATTTTTTCCACTGCTTTTCAGAGTGGAAGAGGGAGAGAGGGAGGGAGGGAGGGAGGGAGATTGGTTGCCTCCCAAATATGCCCCAAATGGGGCAGGAGATGGATCCTGCAAGAGAGGTATGTGCCCTTGACCAGAATCGAACTCCTGAGACCCTTCAGTCTGTGGGCCGATGCTCTAACCACTGAAAATCGGCTAGGGATGAATATCTTATTTTTTATAACTACAAAGCCATTTACAGTAGGCAGCCAACTCATAAACCAGAGTTTTAGCCTTCTAATTAAAATTTTAATAAAATTCTAGTAGTTGGGTGTTAACTTGGGTTAATAGCCTCAGCAAAAACAAACCAGTTTAAACAAGAATTAGCAAGAACCAAAGGACTGGTTACTTTTAAATTGAAAATGCACTCACCTTGAATTCTAGTTTATGGGGAAAACTGTTATCTGTTCAATGTGGCTGGGTTCATTTAAGTGTCCTTTCATAAGTAATTTCTTCTAGTTCCTTTAAAAAACAAAAACCTTTACCCTATCAGATTCTCACCTATGCTCTGTGATTTCTGCTCTTTAAAAATCACACTGTCTTCACTGATCTGAGAATGTCTAGACAGACTGACACTGTTTTGATACTGATTGATATTTTCAGACAAGTTTAAAATATACATCTTATATATACCACACACACACATACACCTTGAATGATTATAAAAAGTCAGTGTCTATTAACATACAGTTCATTTTCAAAATTTAAGAGAATTTACAGAAATGAATAATTCTGTTAGTGTGTACACATTTTTTTTGGAACACCCTATACGCACACATCCTATTAGTGATAAATGACTTCTGTCCTACGTTCCCTATCTATGACCATAAATCTCTCAGGGGATGGCACCAACACTCTCCTAGAGTCTGAAATCAGATGTCTGGGAATCCTCTCAGACTCCAAAATCTCCCTCCCTTAATTCTACATCTCAAAAGTCATTAAGTCTAGTCATTTACAACTCCTAAATATTTCTTGAATCCATTCACTTCTCCATTGCACTCTAGTGCAAGTCAACAGCATACTGAAGATTCCTCAAAAGCATCCTAATTGATTTCTTTGCATACTATCACCATCTCTTCTTGGCCCACTCTAATTCATTTTCCACAAAGCAATCAGAGTAATGCAAAAAACAAATTCTGATAAAATAACTTTCCTCCCCAAATCCTTGAATGGCCTCCCACTGCCTTCATAATCAGATTCCGAAATCCTAAACATGGCTTAGAAATTAGAAGTCTGGCCAAGAACTGACTTCTGGCTATCTCTTCTGTCTCATCTTAAGCCACTGCTCCTCCTCTCCCCCTCCCCCTGCCTCAGTCATTTTGGGTTCTTCTGGTTTTTCAAATACTTCATGTTCTTTCTCAACCTGGAAAACTTTGATTGTGGTATATGGAAGACGATCTTTATCCTGCTATCCACCTTGGTAATTCCTACCCATCTTTGAACCCGTTTCCTCAGGGAGGCCCTTAAGATCATCCATAGAAAGCACTTTAAATATTTGTTGAAGGAATGTCTTATTCACTATATACCCTAGCCCCTAGCAAAATGTCTGCCATAACAACACACAGTATAGATTTGTTGAATTTAACTTATCTGATACTGGTGAGCATACTAAGTTTAAAAATATTAGCCCTCTGAGACATCAATGGACTTCAAATTGCTATAAAATTTATAGGAAGCAAGAATGCTTCTATTAGGGGCAGAAATATTAATCATGCTCTGTTAACTGTGATTGTTCTGTTCTGATTAGAGAAAGTACATTCTAACCTGGCTGAGAGCTGCATGCCCAAGGACATGAGAGTTAACCTTGGAATGCGGTCCATTCTCCTTTATCTGAGAACTGCCTATCATCGTGGAAAGATTAATAATCTTGTCTAAACAACAGAGTCTGGGAGGTGCCCACATTGCCTGTAACCTGTAACCATTATACCCATTCTTATTCCTTTTGCCTACTTCCCTTGTAATCTTTGTCCTTCTACCCAATATACGCAGCTGGCTTACGGGGGCGGGGAGTAGATTTTCATGGATGACCTGCTGCTCTCCCATACTGCGGGCATTACTGGAATAAACGCTCATATATGATTCAACCCTGTCTCTGCTTAATTGGCTCAAGTAGTGACAGGCAGCCCAGATCCATTTGTTGTTCTGTTTCATTTCAACATACAGTAGAAATATTAAGCACCCCTGTCAATAAAATGATGTTTGAATTTTACAAACTATTCCTGTACAAAAGTTTCTTCCTTACTATTTACCACTGGTAACTGGTTTTGAAAGGATTCAAAAGTCTAAGACCTCTCAATTCTTGTTTGTTAGATTCAAATGACAAAGCTGCAAACTTTTGCTTAAGAACAGAATTCTTAAACATTAGATTAGCTCCTAAAAGCATGTCTTCAAATGCTTCTTAGAAAATGTCAAGAACAGAGTGAATGCATAAAGCTGATAAAGCTTACAAATAAAATTCTTAAAAGTAATTAAGCATGTATTTTACAATCAGTTTTACAACTGAAATTATACGGCCCCTAGATTCTTTGCACCTACAGTGCCTACTGCTCAGAAGTGTGAACTAGCAAAAAAGTTCTTTGGAGGAAGGCTTGTTTCTTATACAGCATTTATTGTGCAGACTATACAGTTTCCCGTATTCATTTACAGGGAATAAATTAACATGTTAGTATTACAGAAAATATCCAAAAATCCATTAGTACTACAATAACTGCACAAGAGACACAAGTACCTCATTTCAGTCTAACCACAAAAGGTGTCAAGTTTTGTTTTGTTTTTTTTAAATTGAAAACACAGGAAGTTTTCTGAATACTGTAACATGAATTCAGTTTCAACAAAATCAACATTACATTTGAAATGATGTGTGTGTTATGCACACACATCCTACACATACAGCTCAACCACCAAAATTACCAATAGGTCTTGGAATACCACGGAAATACAAGGCACCAACACTGACAAAATAATAGGCAAACTAGAACCTAAAATAAAACAAAAGTCTCTGATCTATCTGTTTACAGTTGATCCTTGGTACTATTTAAAGACCTCCCCTCGAGCAATTAGTGCTTCCTGTCATTCATGAATCATTCCAATGGCACCAGTGTGGCATGAACTTAACTGCTAGAGGCTGGAATCTGGAAGGTTTTTATCAGCTCAGACCCAAGGTTTCAAATGCCATAAAAAGACTTCAATGACAACATAACAGATCATTTGAAAAACATTTGGGAATAAATTATTTAAAAAGGTTACCCGATCTTTGTAAATCCGATTGTTTTTATAATTGTGTCCACAGTTTTCATATTACCAGTCCTTCATTTTACAGTGCAGAAGTAATAGGGGAGCAGTGTTTGTGCTCCTGCTAACTGATACCCTGGCAACTTGGTCCTCTTTGGTCTTTGCTTCCCTCCATCTACGAGGGTAACTCTTGTCTTTAATAAGCTACTCCCACCCCCTGATACTTTATTTCCACTCAGTTCTCAGCCTCATCATCTCACATCAAGGTCACATACCACCAATCTTTCGTTCTCTTGCATTTAAGTACTGTAGTAGGCAGTTAGACAGACATAAGCAGAGCAAGGATGATGGGCCAGGTGCAGGTCACCAGGGTGGAAAGCCCCAGGTGCGTAGCAACAAGCAATTGTAGGGTGAGACCTCACCCTCAGGGTGGCCTTTACTCTCCTAGCATATCACTGCTCACCCAGTTTGGACCCCCTGACCTTTCCTCCCTAGAGATAACATCTAGGCCTTAGTTGTATTTCAGCTCCAGGCCCAGAAAAGCAACAAAACCAGCCACAGATGACCTCAGAAGACCAGCTGCACTGGATAATGACCCTCGCCCTGGTGCTGAGGGATCAATCAGTGGAGACCACAACCCCTGGAAAGCTGCTGAATATTATAATGAGATCTTCCCCTGGGACCTCCCACAAAATCTCCACCCTTAAAAGCCTTAGGATGGAGAACCTAATGTGCTCCCTCTCCTGGGAGCACCCCTGTGACTTTCCCTTTCCTTCCCTGCCACAACCCCCGCCTCCCGCCCAGGCAGGTTACCACTAGCTTCCACACTCCCAAGCTCCAAGGGCCCTTCCTTTACCTCTATAACTTGTTTCCTAAGCCCACACTTTATCTACCTCTGTGATTTACCAAATAACTATTCTCTTATAGTTGGAATCTTGACTCTGAATTCTTTCCTAGCCACAACTCAAGTACCAAGGTTGCTGAACCCAGGTCCAGTCTGATCCCATGGGTCTAACATCTAGTGCCATTTCCAACAGTACTATTGCCAAGCTGATCATTTCTTCAGGAAACTCAACTCCAGGTGGTGGTTGAGATATTTTCCCTTAAGATAAAACTTGCAAAATGTTCAGCACAAACAAATATTTTTCAAATAATGCAATATGGTATATTTTAAGACTGTCAATTTCTTTCCCAAAGAGTAACAGACCACACACTGGCTTAAACTGCTAACAGAAAAATTTTTTTAAAGGATGAAGTAACAGGTGCCCTGGCCAGATATCTCAGTTGGTTAGAGCGCTGTACCAACACGCCAAGGTTGTGAATTTGATTCTTGACCAGGGCACATACAAGAAGCAAACAATGAATGCATAAATAAGAGATCAAACAAATCAATCTCTCCCTCAAATCAATAAATTAAAATAAAGGATGTTGCCCTAACTGGTCTGGCTCAGTGGTTAGAGTGTCAGCCCATGGACTGAAGGGTCCCGGGTTCAATTCTGGCCAAGTGCACATATCTCAGTTGTAAGCTCCATTCCCGGCCCTGGTCAGGGCACATGCTGGAGGCAAACCAATCGATGTGTTTCTCTCACATCGATGTTTCTCTCTCTCCCTCCCTCTTTGAAAAGCAATAGAAAAAATATCCTCCAGTGAGGATTAAAAAAAAAAAAAGGATGAATGGGTTTACTAATGTTTTCTTATCATGCCTATTAAAGTATATCAAAGAAGACCATGATTTTCACAATTTCAAAGATCAGGGCTAAATGACTAATTTTTATTCAATGAATCCAAGAACATAGGAAAAGAACATATGATATTTATATGATTCACAATCCCTAAAAGACATCTAACTGTAGAAAGAAAAGTGTTCTTCCTGAAGAACACTATGGATAGTTATACAATAAAAATAAAAATAAAGCTGTAGCATAATAGAAGGGAAAATTTGTTCTTCACATAAAGGCAATCAACCAAAGACTAAAACAATTTCTCCACCTGTGAGAAAAGCTCACGCATACCCTATGCATAGTATGGCGTTTAGGAGTGCAAAATCAGGCTGAACTCAAATCCTGGCTCAACCTCTTAACCACTGTGTGACCTTGGGTAAGTTATCTAACTTCTCTTGCTTGTTTCTCCTTCTCAAAAATGGGAGTAATAACTATACCTACTTCACAAGGTTATTGTGTGAATTATGTTAGATAATACTTGTTAAATTAAAGTCTTAGAAGACTGCCCGGCACATCATTTGATCTTCTGCCCTCGGCCTCCTTGCACACTGTTTCAAAATTTGCTAGCGTGAGACTATGACAATGAAAAATAATTCCTCTGGTGTCAGTGTGTCCAGATAGGAATTACAACTAACTTGGTTTCATTAACAATGTACACTGATAAGCCAATCCTGGGGTTATGAACTCAAAGGTTTTCAGAGACCAGGTAGATATAAATGTACTGTAAAAAGTCAGCTGGCCTAAAACACAGGGAGAGTTGTGGTTACTGTGGTTAATTGGCAAGTGCAAGCCTCACATACAGGCATGTGATTTCAAACTTAAAAATTAAAATTAAAACTTTCAAATACAACATATTTGTGCCTGGCAAGCCAATAGTTTAAGACTCTTGATTTAAATACAAAGTATTTATAACATAAAAATTTTGTACACTGCATTTTTAATTCCACATACTGGTAAAGAAGTGATTCGACAAATTAATGTAAAACAGATTATAAAGAGCAAATCAGAAAATATAGTGATAAATAACAAATGAACACCAAAAAACTCATCTACGTCTAGAATAGAGATTCTTAACCTAGGGTTCTTATATAAGTCAGCTTAGACTAATTTATGCTGCAATAACAAATGACCCTATAATCTAGAGGCTTTACAACAATAGTTTGTTGGTTTTGCTCACGTCTTCATTTCAGTATTAAAGAGGAAAAAGAGAGATACACAACTACACCATGTCTGTTAGAAGTTTCTGTTCATACATGGCATATAAACTTTTCATTCACATTTTATTTGTTAAAAGGTGTTACATGGTTGAGCCTAATGATGAGGACAGAGAAGTATAATCCTCCCACTGGAAGGGGCAGCAAATACATGGAAACAATAATATTAATTAGGGTTCATAATTTGTGTGCACAGAAAATTTTGCATATAGGATACCTCATTCTATTGCACTTCACTTTATTGTATTTTGCAGATATTCTACTTTTCACAAGTTGATGGTTTGTGGCCACCCTGCATTGAGCAAGCCTATTGGTAACACTTTCCCAACAGAATTTGCTCACTTCATGTCTGTCACATTTTGGTTAATCCTTGCAATAATTCAAACCTTTCATTAGTGTTATGGTGATTGGTGGTTAGTGATCTTTGATGTTTCTATTGTTAATTGTTTGGGGTGCCCATATAAGACACTGAATTTAATCAATAAATATTGTGTGTATTTGGACTGCTCCACTGACCAAAGGCTCCCCCATCTCTCTCCCTGACCTCAGGCCTTCCTACTGTCTAATACACACAATGTTGAAATTAGGCCAATTAATAACTTTACAATGGGCTCTAAGTGTTCAAATGAAAAAGTCACATGTCTCTCCAAAATCAAAAGCTATAAGTAAGAAATAAGTAGTAAGTAAGGTTAGTGAGGAAGGCATGTGGAAAGCTGAGACACGTTGGAAGTTACGCTTCTTACACCAGTTAGCCAAGTTGTGAATACAAAGAGAAAGTTCTTGAAGGAAACTAAAAATGCTACTACAGTAAACAATAAGAAAATGAAACAGCTTCATTGCTGATAATGGAGAAAGTTTTAGTGGTCTGGATAGAAGATCAAACCAGCCACAACATTCCTTTAAGCCCAAGCCTAATTCAGAGAGCAAGGCCCTAACTCTCTTCAATTTTATGAAGGCTGAGAAGTGAAGAAGCTACAGAAGAAAGGGTTGAAGCTAGCAGAGACTGATTTAGGGAAAGAGCCACCTCCATCACATAAAAGTGCAAAGTGAAGCGGCAAGTGCTGATGTAGAAGCTGCAGCAAGTTATCCAGATCTAGCTAAGACAATTAATGAAGGTGGCTACACTAAACAAGATATTCAATGTAGCCAAATCAGCCTTCTATTGGAATTTTCATCTAGGACTTTCCTAGCCAGAGAGGAGAGGTCAATCAATGCCTGGCCGCAAAGCTTCAAAGGACAGGTTGACTCACTCGTTAGGGGCTAATGCAGCTGCTGACTTTCAGTTGAAGCCAATGCTCATTTACCATTCTGAAAAATCCTAGGATCTTTAAGAATTACGCTAAATCTACTCTTCCTGTGCTCTATAAATGGCACAAACAGCACATCTGTTTACAACATGATTAACTGAATACTTTAAGACCACTGATGAAACCTAGTACTCAGAAAAAAAGATTCCTTTCAAAATATTACTGCTCATTGACAATGCACCTGGTCACCCAAAAGAGCTCTGATGGAGACGTACAACAAAATTAATGTTTTCATTGCCTACTAACACAATATCCATTCTGCAGCCCATGGGTCAAGGAGTAATTTCAACCTTTAAGTCTTATTATTTAAAAATACATTTTATAAGGCCATAGCTGACAGAGGCAGTGATTCCTTTGATGGGTCTAGGGCAAATAAATGAAAAACCTTCTGGAAAGGAGTCACCATTCTAGATGCCATTAAGAATATTCGTGATTCATGGGAAAAGGTCAAAATATCAACATTAACAGGAGTTTGGAAGAAGCTGACTCCAACCCTCATGGATGACTTTGATGGTCTCAGAAGGAAGTAGCTACAAATGTGGTGGAAATAGCAAGAGAAATAGAATCAGAAGTGGAACCTAAAGATGTGACTCAGTTGCTGCAGTCTCAAGATTAACCGATGAGGAGTTGCTTCTTATGGATGAGCAAAGAGAGTAGATTCTTGAGATGTAATCTACTCCTGGTAAAGATGCTGTGAGATTGTTGAAATGACAACAAAGGATTTAGAATATTACATAATCTTAGTTGATAAAGTAGCAGGAGGGTTTGAGAGGACTGATTCCAATTCTGAAAGTCTACTGTGGGTAAAATGCTAGCAAACAACACTGCTATAGAGAAACTGTGTGTGAAAGAGTCAATCGATGAAGCAAACTTCACTGTTGTCTTATATATAAGAAATTGCCACAGCCACCGCAACCTTTAGCAACCACCACCTTGATCAGTCAGCAGCCACCAACATCCAGGCAAGACCCTCCACCAATCAAAGGATTACGACTCACTGAAGGCTCAAATGATGGTTACATTTTCTAGTAAGAAAGTATTTAATTAAGATATGTAAATTGTTTTTTAAGACATGATGCTATTGCACACTTATTAGACTACAGTATAGTAGTGTAAACACAACTTTTCTACGTATTAGGAAACCAAAAAGTTGTGACTCACATTACTGAAATATTTGCTTTACTGCAGTGCTCTGGAACAAAACCCACAATATCTCTGAGGTATGCCTGTATAATTCCAGGTTAATCTTATGAAACTATACGCAATATTATGTATGCATATAGGCCATTCTTCCTCTCAGAAACAGAACTTAGATATTATATTCTGAAAGGTATCACAGACCAAAAGAGCCTAAAAGAAATCAGACCGGGATTGAAAGAAGTCAGGTCTCTAACATATGGCCATTACTAGTGATTTTATAATACAGCTGACACTTGAATTACATGGGTTTTAATTGCACCAGTCCACTTTTATGTGGATTTTTTTCAACAAACACTGTAAATGTATGTTTTCTTCCTTATGACTTTATTATTAACATTTTCATTTCTCTAGCTTACTTTATTATAAGAATACAGTATGTAATATATACGACATACAAAATATGTGTTAATCAACTTTATGTTATCAGTAAGGCTTCCAGTAAGCTATTAGTAGTTAAATACTTGGGAAGTCAAAAGTTACATGTACATTTTCAATTGTATAGGGCATCTATTTTTAACCAGTGTGCTGTGGCACACTGGGGTGCCACAAGAATTTTTAAAATATGCAATACCTGCCTATTTAGTCAAGGGCACTGTCCTCTTTTCCCTTATATTATCAATTAGAACAACGACAACAGCCAACAAAACAATAGCCCTCCAGTGCGAATGAATCAAAATTATACCTATTTTTTTTGTCAGATCAGCAAAAAATGTATTTTTTTTGGTGTGTTCCAGAATTTTAGTAATTAGTTTATGCATACCATGAGATGAAAAATGTTGAAAATCACTGGCATAGGGGACTGGCACCTCAACCCCTGTATTGTTCAAGGGCCACCTGTACTAGACCAGTACATGAGTCCTAACTGTGATTTTCTCAGCTGCTGATGAGTAGACAATGTAGGCTGGGGAAATAATCTAAACTTTCTACCAGGCTGCATTAAATTCTATGCTTGCCTGATGATAATCTGAGTACTGAATTACAATAAAACTATATTAGGCTGAAACTTGTTTTTTGAAAATAAAGTCTTATCTATAAAAAAACCTATGATTTCTAGGCAATCACCCTGTTCTTTATAAATTACAAAATAGTATAAGTCAAACTTTTGTGTTTTAAATTAACAAGGCCAAGCTATGTTTATTTTATTTCTCTTTTAATGACTGCAACTCAGGCTCACTCTTGATTCTCAAATGGCCAAAGGCCACTAAGTCAATGTATTGAAGTATTTACGGCTCCCTATCAAATAGCAAAAAACAAGTTATTAGAAAGTCCGTCTTAGAAACCAACTGCTTTATACTAATTCAATTTGATTTTGTCTAAAATTGATTTAAGACAAGTGAAATATGTATACCTAACACCCATTTAAAATTATATTTTACATTTGGGAACATGCTTTTTATATCACCTGCAACGTGGGTAAATGTGTTTTGAATAGAATGAAAAAGTGGTGAAAGTTACCCATTTTATATTTAATAATATATGATATAGGCAAATTCCTCCTTAAATCTGTATTAGTACCAAATGAATTAAGTGGCACTGTTATATGTAGACACGACTCTAATTGTCCCTTGCTCTTATTCTAGGTAGCCCAACTAGAGGATTTGCAAATCAAACCCTTTATAACGTCTAACAGGCAATTAATTGGCTTTAGATCTTGCATCAGTTTGAGAGATCTTGCTTACCATTAATGCTGACCAATGAGAAAAAGGAAAATGAGGTACATTTCAATTGTCACCCCTGGTACTCACCTTATATAGACAAGGCTGTCGGCTTCTAAGGAGGGATGGTATAAGAAACAACCACGTGAAACATACATTTTGAAGGACTGTTACTGAGAGCATTGCTTACTAGTCTTCTCACTATCCACTTTAGAGCTCATAGGATACTGACCCTTAAATATTTGCCTTTCCATTTTTGCTTTGACTCCTACAAAGCACAGATCTCGATCTGCACTCTGTCTTTAAGAACTATACAAAGGGAGAGACAACAAGATGGTGGCATAGGTAACCGCGGTACCCGCTGCCTCCCACAACCACATCAAAATTACAACTAAAATACAGAACAATCATCACTCAGAACCTCCTGAAATCTAGCTGAACATAAGTCCTACAATGAGGGAATTGAAGAAGCACATCGAGACTGGTAGGAGGGGTGGATACGCAGCCGCAGGCCCATACCCGGTGCCGGGGTTTAAAACCAGAAGAAATATCTCGGCTGTGGGGGTTTCCCGGAGTGAGGGGTCCCAGCCCCACATCAGGCACCCCAGCCCAGGGTTCCAATGCCGGAAAGATAAGTCCCCACAACTCTGGGCTGTAAGATCCAGCGGGGATTGTGGCTGAAGGACACAGGGGTTGTGGGAGTCCCAGGCAGCTCCTCTTAAAGGGCCGGCACACGGACTCACAAGCAACTCGGACTCACTCAGACCCGCTCCCTCTGAGCTCCAGCGCTGGACAGCAGCTTGAAAGGAACCTGGGACATTCAGGGAGGAACTAACTCGCCTGAAATTGGGTGAGAGCTAGAGGGCAATTTTCTCCCAGACAGAAGAGCTGGCAGAGGCCATTGCTCCTTTGATGAGTACTCCCCGCACAGAGACAGATGGCAGGCGGCATATTTCAATCTCCGGCAACCTGACTCATACCTTTTGCCGCACACTGGTGATTCCCAGGGACCCTGCCCCTCCCTACTTGCAAGCTCATCCAAGCCATTTCCAGTGGCTTTCTATGCAAGTGGCCTCTCTAGCCTTATGGCTAGGACTTTCCCAAAATCTCTCAAACAAGCAGCAGCGGGACCCATACCTCTTGGCAAGTGGCCCCAGGCCTGGCACTAGCAGCAGCCTGCATTGGTTCATAGTTTGGCCTCTTCTGGGCACCTCCAAGCCCAGCACAAGTAGCAGCCATCTACTGTTTGCTGTGTAGCTCATGCTGGGTGGCCCCGGGCAAGACACAGGCAGGGGCTGACTTTGCACCTCTCGGGAGTCCCCAGAGACAATGCACCTGGTGGTCAGCTTTGGACAAGCTGGATTACAACCCTGCCACATCCATGAGTGACACACTCAAGGGGCACACTTGGTGAACACCAAAGGTCCACTGAAGTAAATCCTGCTCCATAGGGGTGTCTCCAGCACATCAGTTCTTCAGCTGTAGCTGAAGCTGGTCCTCACAGCCAACTGGCCTGGAAGTCAATTCCTTCCATTGACGCCAATAGCAACCAAGGCTCAACTACAACAGAACAGTGCACACAGACCACACAGGAGAGCACCTAGAAGGCCCAGCTCAGGTGACTGGGGAGGCTGAGCCACTGGACCCTACAGGACACCTTCACACAAAGCCACTCTACCAATTCCAGGAGACATAGCAGCTCCTCCTAATACAAAGAAACAAACACCAGGAAGCAGTTAAATGTGGAGGCAAAGAAACATGTCATAAAGGAAAGAACAGAAGAAATCTCCAGAAAAGAAGTAAATAAAATAGAGCCAAGCAAGTTACTAGGTACAGAGTTCAAAATAATGGGTAAATGGATGCTCAAGAACCTTAGTAAGACTATTAAGGAAACTAGTAAGATCATCAATGATATAATAAAGTACAAATCAGAAATGAAGGCTAGATGAACTGAAATGAAGAATAATTTACAGGGAATCAACAGTAGAGGATGCTGAGAATCACATCAGCAATTTGGAATATGAGGAAGCAAAAAACATCCAACCAGAAGAGCAAAAAGAAAGAATCCAGAAATATGTCTGGGCCAATTTCAAGCGGCGCAACGTTTGCATTATAGCGATGCCAGAAGGAGAAGAAAGAGAGCAAGAAACTGAAAACCTATTTGAAAAAAATAATGACAGATAACTTCCCCTACCTGGTGAAAGAAATAGACTTACAAGTCCTGGAAGCCTAGAGAGTCCCAAACAAGAGGAACCCAAAGAGGCCCACACCAAGACACATCATAATTAAAATGCCAAAGCTTAAAGACAAAGAGAGAATCTTAAAAGCAGCAAGAGAAAAGCAGTTAGTTACCTACAAGGGAGCTCCCATAAGACTGTCAGCTGATTTCTCAACAGAAGCTTTGCAGACCAGAATGGGGTGGCAAGAAATATTCTAAGTGATGAAAAGCAAGAACCTACAACCAAGATTACTCTACCCAGCAAAGCTATCATTTAGAACTGAAAGTCAGATAAAGAGCTTCACAGGTAAGAAAAAGCTAAAGGAGTTCATCACCACCAAACCAGTATTACATGAACTGTTGAAGGGTCTTCTTTAAGAAGCAGCTAATGAATAAAATACTCTGACAAACAAAATAGACCCAGAGACATTGAAGCATGCAACAGACGGTCATATCTCAGGGGGAAGGGGGAAGGGGGTGGGGGAGGGGAAGAGATTAACCAAAGAAATTATATGCATAACCCATGGACACAGACAATAATGAGGCGAAGGCCTGGGGAGAGGGTCAATGGGGGGGGATGGGACACCTGTAATACTTTCAACAATAAATAAAAATATATAAATTAAATTTTTTTAAAAAAAGAACTATACAAAGAAGGTGAAGGGATTAGCTAAAGACCATATATGCATAGCCCATGGACATAGACAATAGTGTGGTGAAGGCCAAGGAAGGGAGAAACAGGGGCTGGGTGGAGGGGAGCAAAGGAGGGGAAAATGTGGGACGTCTGCAATAGTGCCAACAATAAAAAATTTAAATTTAAAAAATATATAAAAATTTTAAAAATAAAAATTGAGGTTAAAAAAAAAAGAATTACACAGATGTTTATTGCATGTATTGGTGGTGTTCAAATTCCTCACTTTGCCTTACTAATCAATCTGAATTTTCTCTTTGTCTTGATTTCTTCATTTAAAAGGAAAAAGCTGCCCGGCCGAGCATGGCTCAGCGGTTAAGCATCGACCTAGGATCCAGGCGATCAGGGTTCGATTCCCGGTCAGGGCACATGCCCAGGTTGCGGGCTGCAGCTGATCAATGACTCTCTCATCATTGATGTTTCTAGCTCTCTCTCTCTCCCTCTCCTTTCCTCTCTCTGAAATCAATAAAGATATATTAAAAATAAAATAAAAAAATAAAAAGCTTATTGTACTCTGATGTGTTATTTATTTCACTAAACTACCAATTTTTGGAAGGAAGTGGTGATAATTCAATAAAAATACCATAATTTCATTTTTATGTGGGGATTTCATAAACATTTGTAAATAACATATATTTACATATGTATCTATATTTAAGTGAAAGCTACTAATAAACCAAAAGGAAGAAAAATTAGTAGAAAATATATATCAAATTAGGAATAAAATTCTATATGAAATGCATTAGAATTTCTGTATAAGGAGATCAGAGTTAATGGATTTTTTTTTTCTTCCATTTTACCTTTCAGGGCAAAGAATGCATGCCAAAGAAACATCAACTAAATAGAACTGAACAGGCTTTAAGGCAAGGCACGCCAAATCTAAATAATAGATGAAAAAATGTGAGAAGCTGAAAGTAATGGACAAATAAAAATGAACAGAGGATGCTTAGGAAGCAAGGAACAACATTGCCAAAGCAGGACAACAATTTCCCTTGTAGTTCACACTTCTATTATTTTAGCACAAATCATACAAACCTAAAAGATCTGCTCTGAAAAGAGTAATTACCTTTGCATCTTCAACTGTACTCTATCAAGAGCAAAAACATCTCCCCAACACAACCAACCACAAAGCTCCCATTTCATGCAAGTAGTTTACCATTTCACTTTGTTCTACATGTGAGTAATACTGTAGTGTAAACTCAAGGCAAAGGCTAGCATGTCAAGGAAGACTGAAGCACATTGCCAACTTCTATTTTAATAGATTTTATCAATTTGATTGATGTTAAATTCCATTCACCTTTTATCCTAAAAACTAACACCAAGAGTGCCAAGGAAAATTGCATTCTCTTCAGTCACGTTCTTGCCAAGCATTAGAGATGTCTAGTCAAGAGTGAACTGTGGCTCTAGCATTCAGGAGCTCAAATTCTTCTTCCAGATAGCTAAAGGGCAAGCTTTTGTTTCACTTTTATTCACTTCAGATAGGGAAAACATTACAGTTACAACCTTATTTGCACAGATAACAATGTTTCCCAAAAAAACTTTTAAAAAGTAAGAGCAGTGACTAGCCTTATTTTCAACCAAATTAAAGTCCAGCAATTTTCTTTTAATAAATAGTTTCTATTAACCATTCAGTTGGTCATGACCAGAAAAAATATACACCATAGACAGTTATTAGTATATAGCTATGAATGCAAAAAAAATTTTTTTAAAAGGAGAGGGGTGCAGAGGCTCATTTTAAAGGAGGGAAAATAGCAAAATTGGCTTAGATCAGCAGTGATTAATTGGAGGGACAGATTAAAAACTTTGGACTAGATTTTTATTGAACTGCTTGTTGAATTAGCTACAATTATCTCTACGAGAGAAGCTGGTCTTTGTGACTACTCCCATGACAGACCTTGTTCCAAAGTCTGTAATTTTTATCTTGTAATTTTAAAATAATTTCATAGAATAGACTCATGCAATTTTTTTTTTTAAGAATAGCTGATTGATTTTTAGAGAGAGAGGAAGAGAGAAAAGAGAAACATCAATGTGAGAGTAAAACATCGATCGGCTGCCTCCTGCCCCGTTCTGGGAATCGAGCCTGCAACCCAGGCATGTGAGAATCCAATAGGCAATCTTTCAATGCAAAGGACAACACCCCCCAGGGCGCCCATGTAATTTTGGAGCTGAAGAACTTTTAGAAGTAATTTACATTTCAAGGTTTTTGATCTAAAAACAATTTTAAAAGTACCACCAGCATTTCAAAGAAACAGAATAGAAAAAAACATCAGAGTGCACCGCAGATGGCAAGGTTAAACTTTGTTTTATAAAATTCTGACTTTGTTACATATATGTATTACACACATACATGTGTATGTAAAAATATTTTTTAAATATTTTAGGTCACAATGTAAAATGTATTTCTGATTGTAGAATGTAGTAAAAAAAGGTTGTGATACCAATGTTCTAATATATCTTCATTATAAATGAGAAAACTGAGGTATAGAGAAGAAAAGAAATCGACTTGTTCTAGACATCTTAATCGCTATAGTAGGTAGGAGCTCAAATTAAAAACACAAAAATATCTGACTCTAGAAGGGAAATGCACCCCACTACTGATGCTACTCCATAACTTTCCCAAGTAGGTTTTTGCTACTTAATATAAATTATATACTGTTAATAACCTATTCTTTAAAAAATACCCTAAAAGTTGTGAACTGTTAGTCTTGAATGGCACTGAAAAATAATCCCTACTTTATCTTTGTCTCTCTTTCTTGCAGATGTTTCTTGTAGCTGAAATACAGTAATCAAAAAGTCTCTTTACGCTTCTTAAAAAGCAGCTCAGAAATATTACCAAAAATTTAAAGGAGCATATTTAAACCCCCCCCCAAACTTGTCACAGGTCCATACATTATTTGAAACGTGCATACTTTTTAATCCAGTAATTCCACTTGAAAATTGTTTTTAAGAAACACAAATACGAATAGATGTGTGTGTGTGTGGTGACATAAAAAAAACACAGAAATCAGCTTAAAGGGATTCACAAGCCAAATCTAAGAAAATTTGAGCATCAAGAAAAATGATAGTGCCCGTCTGGGCATGACTCAGCGACCCAGGATCCAGGAGGTCAAGGTTTGATTCCGGGTCAGGGCACATGTCTGGGTTACAGGCTCGATCCCCAGTCTGGGTGTGCAGGAGGCAGCTGATCAATGATGAATCTCTCATCATTGATGTTTCTCTCTCTCTCTCCCTCTCCCTCCTTCTTCTCTCTGAAATCAATAAAGATATATTTTTTTAAAAAATGATAGTAATAGATTATACTTACTGAGTGAAAAGAAAGTCATAGGTTCATAATGATAAAAGTTTTAAAATGGAAGAGAAGGAAAAGCTCTTTGTTATAGCAGAAAGAAAGCTAATAAATACAGAAGAAATGATGTAGTTAATAAAAATCATCAATGGATGCTAAAACTAGTGGCGAAACTTTGAAGAGGAACAAGATATAATCTCAAAGCATCTCCCCAGACATTCCTTTTTAATTATAAAGGAAACAGTGATTTTATAGTGAAGAGACCTGAGGACAACCACCTTAATCACATGCCTCCTGATACGATGCAACGAGGACACAATGACACTTTTGTGATAGTTCTCTCAAAAATGCCTAACTTGATTCTAACATGAGGAAACATCAGAAAAACACAAATTGAGGGACATTCTACAAAATAACTGACCTGTATTCCTCATTATGTTAGGGTCAAGAAAAACAAAAACAGGCTGAAACTAAAGAGACATGACAACCAAAAGCAATGAATTAGACTCTGAGCCAGGGGGAAAATGTCAATAAAGGGTATTAGTGAGACAACTGCTGAAATCTAAATATAGTCTGTGGATAAGATAATAGCATAGTATCAATATTAGATGTCCTAATCTTGATCATTTTACTATGGTGATTATATGAGAATATTCTTGTTCTGAAGGAAATACTGAAATATTTTAGGATAAAAAGTTGAAGAAAAGATGTGTATGTGTATATGTGTGTGTATATACATACATATATAGAATGAAAAAAAAATGGGGAAAATGTGAACTGATGAATCTACATTAAAGGTATATGAAAGTTCCCTGTAGTACTTTTCTGTAACTTTTAAGTTTGAAATTATATCAAAATAAGTTTAAGAAATTTTTATAATCAAAAGTATATATTTTTTACATTCAATATTATTTTGTATTAGTTTCAAGAAGTCTTTTTTAAAGTGTACATAAATGTCCATTGATGAATGAACGAATGAAATGTGATATATATACACACAGTGCAATATTATTCAGTCTTAAAAAGGAAGAGAGTTCTGTCACATCCTACAACATAAATGAACTTTGACAACATGTAAAATGAAATAAGCCAGTAAAAATAAGACAAATAGTGTATGACTCACTTCTAGGAAGTATCTAGGGTACCTCAAATTCAGAGACAAAAAGCAGAATGGTGGCTGTCAGGGGCTGGGAGAGAGGGAGGGGAGAATTGTTTCTTGGGTAGAGTTTCAGTTTTGCAAGATGAAAAGAGTTTTGGAGGTTGGTTATATAACAATGTGAATGTACTTAACATTACTGAACTGTACACTTAACAATATGCAAATTTTGCCACAATTCAAAAAATTTTAACTATATATGAGTGTTTTTAAAAAGCTACATATACAAGAATAGTCACTGCAACCATCAAAATGTCCTTTAAGAGATGAGGCAGATCTATATGTACAGACACCGTGGGGGAAAAAGTGAAAAATGGAGGCTTACGAGATACCACGTTTACTATACTATTTATGTATAAAAGTTAAGTTTTTAGTTCTCTTATCCATTTGTCCCTCAAAAGTCTAATAGAGATGTACCATGAGTTTAGGAGTGGTAATACACAGATGGTAGATTTAGGAAGTAGAATACTGTTTTTCATACTTATGTCATGATTGGCTTTTTTAAACAATATGTATTTTTTTAAATACTGAAAACCAAACATAGAGAATATGACAAATACCTGCATTCTCACCAACTATAACTAATTTTAATATCTGTTGTATATGCACTATACATGTGTGTGTAAACTTTTAAAGAAGTATTAGCAGTAAAGTTGTGGTCCACTTACTTACACTGGTATTACCCCCGCAATATATAGAATTGGTTTTTAAAATTTACATAAATGGTACTATATGCATCTCTCATAAGTAGCTTTTCTTCAAAGTTAGTTTTTGCATATATCCATGCTGACACATATATATCTAATTTTTTTCATTTTAAGTTCTAAGTACTACTCCATCTAATGAATATATTATACTCCCCTCCTGATTCCTTCTAAGGCAAATCCCTGGGAAAATTCCGCAAATCCTTGACAAAGAAAAATGCGTATGGAAAAGGTTATATAGAGAGAGCAGCCAATTAGGCTCATCCATATGTTTTGAAGCTGATTATGGACAATTTTAACCTTCAAGTTGCTAGGAATCACTGACAGCAGACAGGCAAAACTAACAGTTTATACACCCTTAGACCTTCTCATTCTTCCCAAATAATCTTTAGTCTTGTAAGACTGACCTTGTGAAAACCTGGAACACTGACAATATAGCTTGTTGATCCCAGATTGAGAAACTATGATCTAAGTTTTCTCTCCCAATCTTACATTAAAAAACAAAACAAAACAAAAAATCCAAACCTGTTCATTTTGACATCGTGGTTTTACTTCTACCTCAAAAACAAAAACGTACAGATCCCAGTTAGCTTGAGCTTCAAACCAAGTAGATTTGAGGGGATGAATGATCTAATAGCTTCATGTCACAGTGATGTCCCAAGCAGACCAAACAGTAAGAGATTCAGCTCCTCTGTGGTGTGCCTTGCTTTCAAACCTTTTGAAACCTTTATATCTTGAATGACATCTAAACATCTGAAGCTAATGATTTTGGGAAAGACTATGAAGGTCTACTGACACTGAAAAGGTAAAGGTGACAATTCTGAATCTTCTAAGTTATGCCAGAAACACCCTCCCCACCTAAATAAAATTAAAGCACTAGGTGGGGGAAATGACTTTCAGCTATCCTTTCCTATATGAACATATTTGGAGACCCTGCCTCAGAATACTTCCTAAAAAGACCTAGAATGAATCTTGCCATTTAAAAACATCCTGTTTTATAATTTCTCTTGTACATTCTTTCCAAATCCAATTAAAATGATATATTTGCTTGACTCTCAGTTGGTAAAATTCACTTAAAGTTCACACATTTTAAAATATCTGTACAAAATAAAAAGACTTGAGTCCTTTCACAAAAAGCTAATGGGACCAACATGCTAAGCAGAAATCTCCTGTCCTGATTGCAAACAAAAGGCTGCACTGCATGTATCACCTCTGCCTTTACCATATAGGAGAAAGCAAAATGTGTCATTAACAGGCTAGAGGGTAAGAAAGCTCTCTGGCAGAGCTACTTCTACTCTTAGGGTCCTCAATACAGCAATGGCAGAGAAAAAGACAGGATGAGAGATGCTTAAGACCAGAGGACTCAGACCAGCTGATTAAACCTTGAAGTCCTGAAGCCCCACTTCCCCATATGTGTACACCAGTGAAGGAGAGCATTGTCCCCCAACTCTGCTTTCACTCTCTATCCTCTCCGTACTTTGGCACTTGTATTAAGTAGCTAATGCTCTTCCACACAGCACCCCTTCATTGATAATACATATTAAGATCATGTGAAGGAAAAGTCACTCCCTGCAAGAATGGATTAGGATATGCAGTTTGGGAAATTAATCTTCAATTCGCCCAATTTTGCTGCAAACATTCAGGAATACACTGAGTTTGTTAGCAGTTATTTATACTTGCTGAAGAGGCAGTTGCTTGGCTGGTCTCCAGAACAGCAGGGAGGGGACATGAGAGCACAACCTACACACCCACCTCTGAGAATGGCAGAGGTGAGCTTCTTAAAGAAGCCAAAGAGTTCTCACCTTAATTACAGATGTTGGCCATGACTGGGTGCCCTATGTGACCCCTCCCCAATGGAAGTGCTGCTGTGCCCCCAGCTCTGGGCATGAGTAAGTTGTTTCCTTGATCTACATTAAAGCATATATACCTTTTACCTACCAGCTGATGCCTTTCAATTAATTGTATTATCAACATGACCTAACTACCTGCAACTGACTGAAAAAATTTTTTATCAAGAAGTTATTTATGTCCCTAGCTGGTTTTGCTCAGTGGTTAGAGCGTCAGCCTGTGGACTTAAGGGTCCTGGGTTTGATTCTGGCCAGAGGCCATGTAGGCCATGTACCTTGGTTGCAGGCTCAAGCCCTGGCTTGTGTGGGAGGCAGCCAATCAATGTGTCTCTCTCACATCAATGTTTCTCTCTCTCTCCCCCTCTCTCTGAAAAAGCAATGGAAAAAATATCCTCAGTGAGGATTAAAAATAGAGACAAGTTATTTATGCATTTACCTTTAAAAATGGTGATGGGTTATAAAAGGCTTGTTAAAAAAGCACCATCACACTGTTTTGAGAACCGAAAATTTGAACTGTAACATACTTCAAATTCTTCCTGGAGACAAGTGAATACAGGGTCAGCCTAAAGGAGAATGTAAGTTATTATACTTACTTAAGGATAAATATGTTTACAATTTGCGCATGAAACCAGGACACAGAAAAAAAATACCTTCAAGTCTTATAATGCATTTCTACATTATAAATATGCCTATACTCTTTCATTAGCTGGAGTAGCCCAACCATGCTTATCCTAATCAGAACATTACAGTTCATGATTTGGTAAATCTGAGATGAGAGTATGGCAAGGAACAGTGTTTACTGACATTCGGTGGAGTAAATTCCACTCAAATAGTCTCGCCAAAAATTCCATTCTGCTGAACCCCAGATGGCTAGCCTATGTCAGACATGAGGAAGACCCACAATAGGAGGGCTACACCAAGGCCTGGCTATCATTCAGATAATACTAAAAACATTTCCCTGTCATTTCCTGATATTTTATGTTGCATTACCCATTACATTTACAACCCTTTAAGAGGTTCTAAGCTAGAAAAGGCCATGGGATACCTATTCTCTGTTCCCTAAAAGACTGAGTAGCTCAAAGAAAAAGAAAAAATATGTTGGGTTAGCAGAATTTGTGACTAGAGTTGAGATTCTACTCCATAGGCAAAATCCACATTATGTTCTACATAAGCTCTGAATCAACTTGGTGTCTTATAAAACAAGAAGAATTAAATGGAAAAAGTGTTGTTTGCCCAAGTGAGAAAAGTATACATTATACAGAAACTGAACCCTGGTTTCACAGTTTCTGGATATCCCATCATATAATCTACCTTTTAAAATACATTCATAGCCAGGCCAGCGCAGCTCAGCAGCTCAGCATTGACCTATGATCCAGGAGATCACAGTTTGATTCCCAGTTAGGTTACAAGCCCAGGTTGTGGGCTCGATCCCCAGTGGGAGGGGGGTGTGCAGAAGGCAGCTAATCAATAACTCTCCATCATTGATTTTTCTCTCTCTCTTCCCCTTTCTCTCGCTCTAAAGTCAATAAAAATATATTTAAAATAAAATATATTCATATATTAACTATTACATATTAAAGTTTGCTTACCAACTTAGCTTCTGAAGTCTCCATTCCTACTTGGCTCATTTTTATAATTTCTATCTATTGATACTCTGTCTGATTTAGAGTCATTGTAATCATAACTTCCCTTAAACATATTTATAATTATGTAATTTTAAAAAATATAATCTGAAGACCTTGTGTAAGTCAAACATCTGGGCCCCCTGAAAGACAGTTTCTATTGCCTGCCTTTTTTCCTGTGTAGAGTCACACTTTCCATTTCTTTGCATGTCTTGTAACTTTTTGTTGAAAAAGTTTTAGAAAATATATTATTTTATCGACTCTGATTACTTACTCTCCCCCTTTTGGGGGGCTTGTTCCTTTTTTGTTTGGTTATTTGTTGAGTGGCTTAGTTGGACTAATTCTGTGAGGTCTATTTACCCTGCAAATTGTAGTCTCTGATATCCCTGCTCAGATATCCCTTGTTTTACATCTCTTTGCCTAGATCCCTAGGTGTCACTCTTGGGTTCACATACAGCACTTATTGGTCAAATGTTATGCTTACGCCTCCATAGCCAGTTGGATTTTCACCCCTTACTCTTAAATGTGTGTGTGGCTTGGAGTCTGTTTTCATTTTTCAAAGAATTTATGACTTTGACTTGCATTCAGCCAAAGTCTAATAGTTTGGAGGCTCTCTTCTCTCTGGTCACTACTAAGAGGGTGCAGCCTTGGGCCTGTACACAATCTTCCACACCACCAGGAATGAATATGGAATGTGATTTTATTTTTAAGGCTGGCATTCCAGAAATCCCTCCCGGGTCAGAATAAGTTACTTTTAGTCATGTTTGTTCATAGGTTGTGCTTAAGTCCCTAAAGTCATTTTACTAATGAGTGTGTATGGCTTTGGGAAATGAGTCCACTCTACATCCTGCTCACAATGATCCTGAGTGGGTACTGCCTAGTGTGTGCGCACAGCCTTCCAGATCCTAAGATATGGCTATGATCTCAGGAAGGCTCTTTTTGGCTGCCTTTTTCCCCTTGGTTCTGTTAAATTTCTGGCTGGTTTACATTTTTGCTTATTCCTACTAGTATCATAGAGCTACCTTTTCCCTTAGGCATGAACTTCTCTAGGCTTTGTTCCAAATCAAGTCATTGTTTTCACCACTCCCCCCTACTCTCCAGTGCAGAGCCTCTACCACTATACAGGTGCTGAGGGTGAGGACAATGGTTCATTTTTCTCAGAGCGACACCCTGGTTCATCTTGGCTTGCCCCTCCTGGTATAGAACTTGGGCCCTATGAGCAAACTGGGGAAAGTACAGAGGTCCAGTATCTCTGGCTTGTTATGCCTGAAGTCGAGTCCTTTTTGCCCTATAAGTGGGCGCTGGATCATGGAAGGAATCCTCAGTCCCCTCAGCCACCCTTGTCCAGAAAAGTATTTTTGCAATATAGGGCTAGAGGCAGAGTGACACTGTATCCTTAGCTCAGAGTTAGGGGAAGAAAGAGCTCTGTATTCTTGGTCACACGTCTGTAGTAAACCTTCTGTAACATGGTGCTGGGAGAGATAGCGGAAGGGAGCAGGTTGTTACTCAAATGCCACAGGCTCTTACTGTTCTTAGCAAGATTTAGTAGATGTTACTGAATAAGTGTTTCTCCATTTGCTGTGTGCCCCTAGGACAATTTCCAGAGATTAAAAAATTTTTTTTAAATAATTTTCAGTAGATGGCTGTTTCACTGAGGAGAGCATCTACTAACATTCATACACAGCCATTCCATAAATTCCCACTCTGAACTATTTTTAGAAAATTAAAATGTGGATATGGTATGACAGAATCTGCACCTTTCCTAGTAGTATGTTTGCTGTGTTCTGAAATGACCCCCCAGTTTATATTACAAAAAAAGAGAATGAAGAAATTTTTGTAAGAATTATGCTTATGAGAAACTCTCATATACTAATTAAGCAACATAAGTTTACTGTTTTGTCTGTGCCTAAATATACATATTACTGAAAACTCAGAAAGTGGCTACATTAGAAAATCTACCACTCTCCCACTTTTAGAGAATTATTTCTAAGGGTTTCAAAGGTAAACTACACCATCACTTAAATGCTGGGCATATATGCCCAGCCATGTATCATCTTGGTTGCTTAGAAACCATGAGGCATGGCCTGAACAAGCAAAATTAGGGCAGCAGAAGGAAGAAATCATTTGTTAAAAAGAGGTTCAGAGAAAAATGCCTTGGCTATAAATATATATTTTGAAAATGAGATTGCATAGTAAACAAATATAATAGAAGGCTTAGGATGTCACATGTGAAGATGTCTTCTCAAGCAAAAGCATTTTAATTCTTTCTGCTCTTGAGTTACATACTTCATCTCAGTTGTAGTTCACCAAAGAAAAAGACAACTTTAATGCATGTACAAAATTTCCACAACCCCATGCATCAAAATGTCAAAAAACCACCAAGAAAGAAAAGCTGACCTATATTTATGAACTCCAAAGGTAAATGTGAAATCAACTTTGCACTAGGCTCAAGAGGTGTAAAAATTTAATTTCCACTCAATTCTGACTATTCAATAGCATGATTCAGACAAAAGGCAACCCATCAACAACCCTGTACATTTAACAGGAAATTTCATACCTGATTATGTTTTAAAATAACAAGAGAAGACCTGCAAAGAATATAGTGCCTCTAATCACATATAGAAAATATTTAGATTGATTCTATGAAATACCCATCATAATTTATATGTTTACATCTAAGCAAAAGTAATCTTTAATAAATGAATTTAAATTCTAACTGTTAGTATTCACTCTGAATCATTACACTCTCAGAAGATATATGTTTGTCTAAATTTAAGTAATCAACTCCCTCTGAAATAAAGCACAATAAAAAATAATAAATTGTAAAAGCTTAAAGTAAGAATATCTTAAGCAAGAAAAGAATATTCTATTCTATTCCTTTTTAAGAGGAGAGGAGTAAAATGATTTTTAAAGTTTCCAATAGTTATAGTTCCCATAGCAGTTAGGAAAATTACTTTAGAAACTAGTAAGAAATACCATATAAAGTTCAAAAATTCTTGGGAATAGCCTGTCTTAGAGGCTTTTACGGTTCATTTGCTTGTGAGCTACAAATTTTGAGAGATTTACACAATTTGCAAATGGTGCTCATTTTCCTGTCTGTGCAGAAATTGAATTAAAAAAGGAAAGGACTCACCACCCAAAAAGGGTGATGGCCCCTCCGGCATGTTCTAAAGGTCAGCAGAGGGACATTGATGCCTCTTTGTATTTAATAATAGTGTTGTCTCTGGACAACCTGATTTCCACTTAACATTCCTTGATCATTTCTTAGAACAGGATGAACAGACTGAAATTTCTGAGAAAAATGGACTATTTCTTATTCTTCTATATTCAAACTAATTCTAGGGCTAGAGAAGTTGTATTTAGGGTTCAATCTGACTTTGTTAATACATGTAAGTCATATTAAACAGTACCTAGCATGCAGCGAACCCAATAAACAGGAACTGCTTCCTCACCCTTATCCTGCAGACCTCCCCAACGCAGAAGTCATGAGGGCCTTTCCCTGATTCCTAATGATATTTACCACCATTCTACTTCAGCTAACCATTCCCAAAGCGATAATATGACCTTCAAGATCCCAAACAACCCACTTCTGAAAATCTTAAACTCATATCCACATATTCTGAACACAATCTCCTTTCCTTCTACAGTCTGTACTCCTTTCTCTTATTCCTACTATTCTTTTTTTCGTATATCAAGATTCTTTCAATACTTTAAAAAATTATCATATAGTAAAATAAACAGTTCTATGAATTTTTACACATATATAGATCATTGTAACCACTGTGGCAATCAGGATACAGAACAGTTTCATCACCCCAGAAAACTCCTTCTGTTATCCCTTTGTGGTCAGTCACACCTCGCCTCATGCCCAACCTCTGAACTTTTCTCTATCACTGTAGTTTTATCAAGGTCATATAAATGACATCATACAGTATGCAATCATTTGAGACTGGTTTCTCTCATTCAGCATGCCACTGAGATTCATCAAAACTGTTGCACAGGTCAACAGTTTGTTCCCTTTTAATTCCTTTGCATGTATGTACCACAGTTTGTTTATCCATTCACTAGTTGCAGGACATTTGGCTTCTCCTGTTTGGGGTAACTATGAATAGAGCTGCTACAAACATTTCTGTACAGGTTTTTGTGTGAAGAACACTGGTATCTCTCTGCAGTTTAAATTTGCATTTTTCTAATGGCTCGTGACATCAAACACCTTTTTTGTGTGCTTATTTGCCATCCATGTATCTTTTTTGGTGATGTGTCTGTTCAAGTCTTTTGCCCATTTTTTAACTGAATTGTTTGTTTCCTCACTATTGAGTTTAGAGACTTCTGTATCTATTTTGGATTCAAGTCCTGTATTAGCAATACAATTATTTACAAATATTCCTCCCAGTCTACAGCTTGTCTTTTCAATGTCTTAACAGCCAGTATCTCTCACAGAACAGACATTTTAACTTTTGATGAAGTCCAGTGTACCAATTCTTTTCTTTTGTGCATTGTGCTTTTGGCATCTAAGTACTCTTTGCCCAATCCTGAGCCCCAGAGATTTTTCCTTTTCCTGTTTTCTTCTAAAACGTATACAAATTTATGCTTTTCATTTATACCTATGATCTACTTTGAGTTAATTTTTATGTAATGTGTGAAGCTTAGATCAAAGGTTTTTTGTGGGGGTTTTTTTTGGCATATGGACGTGCAGTTGTTCCAACATCATTTGTTGGAATTACTGCCTTTTTAGATACTAAATTATCCTTAGGACTGCACCTTCTTTAAAAATTAAGGAGTTACAGAGATTCTCTCTTGGGTTCCTCCTTTCTTTCCAAGAATCACCCTTGTTCCTGTACCTTGTTTCTTTCTGAGTCTTTCTGAATTTGGGTTTGTTTTGAATTCCATGTAATGGAGCACTCATTTGTAAGTTGACTGAGTACAAAATATTTCATTATAAAGGGGCTATCTATTGCAAGGAGACATGTGGGCTGTAAAAAACATAAACTGTACATCCTGGACTGGAATGCAGCTTTATCGAATAATGCAGCTTTTGTATTATGTGTAGATGGAATAAAATGAGAGACAGGGAGTATTCCTACTATTCTTGCTTTCCCTCCCCAGTTCCTCTCAAGTGATCATTAGCTTCTTGCCAGTCTTAAGTCCTTAACCAACCAGTAAATTCCTATGGCCCATTATTTGGAATACTGTCACTAATCTCTAACTCCCTTCCAACTTTGTCTTCTGTTCCATAGGCCCTGCCAACAAACCCCCAACCCTGACGAGTCCCACAATCTGCCAATAATTTAAACCACAAATTCTGTTGGAAAGATTTACATAACTGGGTGCACTAGGGCCATTTCAAGCCAAATAGCCCCCCTTTAATGGTTCCTTATCATTAGCATATAAATATACTAAAATCTATTCCCATAACACATACTGAAAAAGAAAAAAAACCAAACTTCTCTTTTGTCTCTCCTTTCTCTTTTAAGAGTCTCAAGATAGAAAATCTAGATGACCTTAGGCTTAGGTTTGATGATGATTTTGTGATGCAACACCAAAAGCATGACCCATGAAAAAAATAACTGATAAATTGGATATCATTAAAAATTTTTAAATGAGAAGACAAACATAGACTGGAAAAATATTTCCAAACGACATATCTGCTAAAGGACTGTTATCCAAAAGACACAAAGAACTCCTTAAAAAATCAACAGTAAGAAAAAAAACAATCCAATTAAAATCTGGGCCAAGACTTTAACAGACATTTCTGTTAAAGAAGATGAACAGATGGCAAATGAGCATATGAAAAGATGTTCCATATCATATGTCACCAGGGAAATACAAGTTAAAACAACAAGATATCATTACACACCTATTAGAATAGTCCAAATCCAGAACACTGAAAACACGAAGTGCTGGTGAGGATGTAGAGCAACAGGAATTCTCATTCTTTGCTTGTGGAAATCCAAAATGGTACAGCCACTTTGGAAGACAGTTTGGTGATTTCTTACAAAACTAAACATACTCTTGCCTTTCCAGCTGTGATATCCATGAATATGTGCCATGAAGCAGAACATGAATCATTACCATAATACTGGAGACAGAAAAGTTGGTAGACTATACTTTGATTTCAAAGGAAATGCAATACAGAATATTAAGAAAATGGATATAGCACGGCCAGGCGTGGTTCAGCGGTTGAGCGTCAACCTAGAATGCAGGCGATCGGGGTTCGATTCCCAGTCAGGGCACATGCCTGGGTTGCGGGCTCGATCCCCGGTCAGGGGCGTGCAGGGGGCAGCCGATCAGTGACTCTCTCATCATTGATGTTTCTGTCTCTCTCTCTCCCTCCTTCTCCCTTCCTCTCTCTTAAATAAAGATAAATTTTTTTAAAAAAGAAAGAAAATGGTTATAGAAATTACAAGATGGCAGTGGATTAAGTGGAAGCTACACTGACATTCTCCTAGAACCGAACTGGAATTACAACTAAAATATAGAAAAATCATCCTGAATAATCAACTGAGGACTAGCTGGAGAGCATCCTCACAACCAAGGACAAAAACAGGAGACAGCATAGAGACAGGGAGGGAGTACAGAGGCACAAGAGGGCTGGCCGAACTCCCATAGATAGCAGCTGAAGTTCCAGAGGGATATCTCAGATGTGGGGGGGTTCCCACTGAGAACTCTAAAGTCTGAACCCCAAGCTGGGCTCCCCAGCCCAGAGCACCAGAACTGAAAAAGGTGCCCACATAACATCTGGCCATGAAAAGCAGCAGTGTTTCTATCAGCCAAGGAGAGATGGCTGGAAATGCAGGCACCCTCTTAAAGGGCCAACGCACAAAATTCTGTTTACAGCCACTCACCGGAGGGCAGAGTGGGGACTAAAGCTGTGTGAGGAGAACCCAGGGTTGGGGGCTCTGGGAATAGAGCTCAGATTCCTGTGCTTAGTCAGTTCCCCAGACTTCGGCAGACATCTTTCTCAGATAGACCTTTACCATCCAGGCAGCTTTTGCCAGGGGGTGGGGAGCTATTGCCCCACCCTGTTGGAAACCAACCCCCACCCTTTGGAGTTTACCTTGTTGTGGTCTACAGCCTGAGGATCATTAAGAGACCAACAATCAGCCCGCAGGCAAAGGTATATCTGGATGCTGTGAGTCTTTGCCTGATCTGCTTCTGGATTCCAAGCTAGGAAAAGCAGACCTTGGTGTGCATCTTAGTCCTATCCAAATGCACCCAGCCCCAGCAGAGGAAGTCACAAGCTGTGGATCACTGAGAGCTCCAAACAGGGTACTCAAGGCCAGTTGCAAACAGCATCTGACACTGACCTGCACCAAAGACCATCCAAAAAGACTGGAAGTCCTAGCAGATCTACCTAATACACAGAAACAAACCCAAACACGCAGCCAAAATGGAGAGACAAAAAAACAAGCCCCAAATGGAAGAACAAAAGAATTCTTCAGAAGAAGAGATAGGTGAAATAGAGTTAAGCAATCTATCAGATATAAAGTTCAGAATACTGATTGTAAGGATGCTCAACAGCATGAGAAAAGACACAAAAACTGAAGAAAATTAAGACTGACACAGTGGAAATAAAGAACACCTTGCAAGGGGTAAATAGATTACAGAAAGCTGAGGGTCCAATCAATGAATCAGAAGACACAGTAGGAAAAACACAATCAAAGAACCAAAAGGAAATATTAAAATTAAAAAAATAGGAACAGTTTAAGGAACTGTGGGAAAACATGAAACATTACAATATTTACATCACAGGAATGCCAGAAGAGGTCAAAAATAAGCAAGGGTTAGAGAACCTGTTTGAAGAAATAATGGCAGAAAACTTCCCTAGCCTGATCAAGGAAAAAGTCACACAAGTTCAGGAGGCACAGAGAGTCCCAAGAAAGAACACAAAGAGGGCCACTCCCAGACACATCATAATTAAAATGCCAAAAATTCAAGACAAAGAAAGAATCTTAAAGGCAGCAGGAGAAAAGCTATCTGTTACCTACAAAGGAGCTCCCATAAGACTGTTAGCTGATTTATCAGCAGAAATTCTACAGGCCAGAAGGGAATGGCATGAAGTATTCATGGTAATGACAAGCAAGGATCTGAAACCAAGAATACTCTATGCAGCAAAGCTATCATTCAAAATAGATGGTGAAATAAAGAGTTTCCCAGACAAAAAGAGGCTAAAGGAGTTTATCACCACCAAACCAGCATTTCAAGAAATGTTAAAGGGACTGCTGTAATAAGAAGAAATAGAGAGATAGAGAAACCCATAGGCATAAAGAATTAAAATGGCAATATGTAAGTACCTATCAATAACCTTAAATGTAAATAGATTAAATGTGCCAATCAAAAGACATAGGGGAGCTGAATGGGTTAGAAAACATGGCCTAAATATATGCTGTCTACAAGAAACCCACCTCAGAACAAAAGACTCACACAGGATGAGAGTAAAGGAATGGAAAAAAAAAAATTCGATGCAAATGGAAACCAAAGAAAAAGCTACGGTAGCAATACTCATTTCAGACAAAACAGACTTCAAAATGAAGGCCATAACAAAAGATAATAAAGGTAACTACATAATACTAAAGGGATCCATCCAACAAGAGGATATAACCCTGGTAAACATATATGCACTCAATTTAAGAGCACCTAAATGTGTGTGTGTGTGTGTGTGTGTCTGTGTGTGTGTGTGTCTGTGTGTGTGTGTGTGTATCTATACATAGATCCAGAAATGCATACACATATTTCTGGAGGACATTGAGGGAGAGACTGCCAGCAATACAGACATAGTAGGGGACTTTAACACCCCACTGAATTCACTGCACAGATCTTCCAGACAAAAAATCAACAAGAAAACAGTGACTCTAAATAACACACTAGTTCAGATGAATTTAATTGAATTTAATTGACATTTACAGAACATTTCACCCCAAAGCTGCAAAATATACATTCTTCTCAAGTGCACATGGGTCATGCTCAAAGACACACCACATGTTAGGACACAAAACAAGTCTCTACAAGTTCAAGAAGATTGAAATCGTACCAAGCATCTTCGCAGATCACAATGACATGAAATTAGAAATCAACTACAGTAAAAACACTCAAAAACATTCAAACACATGGAAGCTAAATAGAATATTATTAAACAATAAATGGGTTACCAATAAGGTCAAGAAAGAAATAAAAAAAACTTCCTGGAAACAAATGAAAATGAACACACAACAACCCAAAATCTATGGGACACAGAGAAAGTAGTCCTGAGTGGGAAGTTCATAGCAATACAGGAGTGCCTCAAAATGCAAGAAAAACTTTTAGTAAACTATCTAACCTACAACTTAAAGAATTAGAAAGCTCCCCTGTGAAGCCATCCAGACCAGGGCTTTTGTTTTCTGTGAGTTTTTTTTATTACTGCTTCAATTTAATGAGTTGTTATTGGCCAATTCAGGTTTTCTGATTCTTCTGATTCAGTTTTACATGATATCACTCATATGTGGAATCTAATCAACAAAATAAACTGATGAACAAAATAGATCCAGAGACACAGAAGCATAGAATAGACTGAGGAATCTCAGAGGGAAGGTGGGGGGGGGGAATGGGTGGGGAGAAATCAATCAAAGAACTTATATGCATATATGCATAACCCAAGGACACAGACAATAGTGTGGTGAAGGTCGGGGGGGGGGGGTGTGGATGCAGGGTGAAGGGGATCAATGGGGAAAAAAGGGGACATCTATCAAATTGAATGTTTTAACTATAAAACAAATACCATAGCTAAATGACAATGCCTGTTATTGTTTAATTATTCTTTTTAAGAAAACCTAGGTCAACTTTTTTTTAAATGTCTACTGAAGTCATTCTGTTTTTGAGAACCATTCTTTAGAACTGATAATTTTCCACATACCTGATGTCCATACTTGGGGAGAAGACCCATTATCATGAGCTTTTGACACAGAATCTTCTTTATTTTTTCTTCTGGTTTTATTAATATCAATTTTGAAATCACATTGGAAAAAATATCTTATTTTTAATTACTTTGGTCAAGAATCTTTAAAAAGACAGCATTTTTTTCAAGACAACTCAGCAGACACCAGATGTGCTCCCTCTGCTGGCTTTGTAGTATTTCTTTTTAAATGTTCCTTAAACCTAAAAGTGGAAATACAAAATAGTTTTCCCCCTAATAAAGTAACTAGAGAAGGGCCAACACATTAAAATGTATTGGGTAGCCTTTCATCAAAGCAGATTTAGTAAAGGTCTATTAGACCAATCTCTCAGTGTACTTTCCCCTTTTTTATGTGATTATTTTCTTATATTTTAAACATCTTTTCACATATCAGCTAGGGTAGACATGGGGAAAATAAAAGCTTCATGAAAGAGAAAGGGGAGGGACGAGTTCATTTCAGTAAATAAAAAACATTAAAGAAATGCAGTTTGGCACATCTGAGTTCATACAAAAGCTGAAATAGAATATAAAACATAATTGGTAAATTCAAATCTATTTTAAGAAACTGAAGAAACCACTATTCAGTAAAAAGGCCAACTCTGTATTAACACATTAATCCAAAGCACAATATTAGAAAATCAATGCACAATATTTTTTCATTAGAAGTCATATTTTTTTTAATCCTAGAATTTTAAGTTATTTGCAAAATAAAATTTATTTTGAAACAGTAACCTAGAAGTAGGTTATTTTAAAAAAGCTTTAAGTCAGTTTGCTTAACTATCTAAAGCTATTAATTTTAATTATTTAAGTGCGATTAGATGAATGTCATGAGAGTTGTTACAGAGATGTCCTGTGACAGATTGAGCCATCCCTGAAAGGCTTCTAGGGAAAACATAAAAATCTACCTGCTTCTTGACTATCAGTAAAATACAAGATGAAAGGACTTTCAACTCAAGGCACAGTTGCTAATTATGTAATGAGTACAGTGTATTACCATAGAAAAATAACTGGATTGGCATGTAAAATAAAGTATAAATAGAGAAATGTGAGTAAATGAAAGGGTAAATAATCCTTCCAGACTAAGCTGAATTACTGCTTTAAACTTCTGGCTGTCACACACATGCTGATCTAATTGCCTGGTTAAAGTAAGCCTGCATACCATTCCTATGAGCTTCCTACAAATGACAAACTTGGTCTCACAATGAGGTAAGGGGCACACTGCATAAGTACAAGTTCCATTAACTAGATCAAACAAGTGGCTGATGCAATGACATCCACTCCAGCTAGAAAAACATTTTAACTCGATTTACACAGAGAAAGGCAAAATTTCAACCTTAAAAAAACCCCCACAAAAAACAACAAAGACTAATAAAATTGGAATGATATCCCTGAATTCTATGTCCTTTTCTCATTATAGTGTCTATATAAAGTTTAATTTCTATAAAGAGAAACTAAAGCCAAGCTATGTCCTTTCCTAACTTCTCAAATTAGATCTAAATAAATTATTTCAAACTTAGATTTCAAAAATCTACTCTTGGAGATAAAGGTTTACTTGCAGCCATTTTGGCTTAAGTGTTTAAATTTTTCAGCTACCCGGCTTCCTGTCTTTTCAATAAGCTTCTTATTAGCTTTATAACAAAGGATACTTTTTGCCAACAAAGTAACTATAACATAACAACCTTTGTATCAGAATTTTGGGCAGACAACTAAGACTTGTGGTCCTATACAGAATAGCAACATGAGCTCTGCACTGTAAATTCACAATCACAAAACCAAGTCTGATTTTCACTTTCTAGATCCTAGATTTGAATAGATAATAAGTCAATTCAGAACATATCTTTTAAATAAATCAAATGCTGATTATAAGCAAAGATGTTTGCTAAGTTCTAGATAACACATGGCTCCGACTTTGCAGGTACACTTGAGCTGAAGCAAGTCAGGGATACCTTTGGGCTTTGCTTGGTCACCATTCTCCTCCTTATTAGATAAGTAACTTCTCTCAGTTGCCATTAATTCTAGCTTTTTAAAAAGATGCAGATATTCATCAAACACCTTTAGAAAACAAACATCTGCTTCCCCAAGTAGTTTTTTAGTACTTTTCTTTTTTTAATCCTTACCTGAGGATAGTTTTTCTATTGCTTTTCAGAGAGTGGAAGGGAGATAGGGAGAGAGAAACATCAATGTGATAGAGACAACATCGACTGACTGACTGAGCCAGCAACTGAGGTACGTGACCTTGGCCAAAATCAAACACTAGACCCTTCAGTCCGCTGGCTGACACTCTAACCACTGAGCCAAACCAGCCAGGGCTCTTAGTACATTTTAAAGGAAGTGGCTGCTCAGAGTTTTGTTATCTTCTGGGAAATGAGGCCCATGTTTCCCTACAACTTGCTCTATCGTTTATGGCCCTTCCTACCATGACCACTGAGCAGGGCCCAAGTGATATTTCTGACACAATTTAACCACCTCAAAGACTTCACAAAAAATTTGTTCTCCACAAGGTTATTTCTATTAGTGAAACTTCAAAATAGTCTATATGCTCAATGAAAAAAATGATTAAAGTATAATCATATAGCATGAATTATTATAATTATACTGATTATATTACCATATGATTTATAACAGAATTATTAACATTATCATATTAACATGGATAAATGCTCATGATATATTACATCAAATAATGCAGGATACAAAACTAAGTAGGATTCCGATTATGTAAAATATATATGTATAACAAGGGAAATATATTAAAATGTATTAAGATGCCTAGGTAGGAGCCCTACTGGGCAATTAAGTGTTACCTCAATTAACCAACAATCTTTTGAAGTAGTTTAATTAACTTCGTTTACAGCTGGAGAAACTGAGGCTCATGGAGGTTAGAAAATTTGCTCAGAATCACAGAGCTAGAAAGTGGCAATCAGGATACAAGTCTATTGAACTCCAAAGTCTGAGTACTATCCTCCATGCAGCAGGGAAAAATTCAAAACTGAGACAGGTTTGCAGCTAGACCTTGAACTGAGGAAAGAACTGAACATGCTTTCCAAGAGAACAAGATTTAAAAAAAAACAAACAGGGCTGAGCATAGTGGAGTTACTAGAAAGAAGTACAGGTTTGAAGCATAAAACACAGGAGTAGAAAATAGTAATTTTGGAAGATGAACAGTAAACTGCATGAAATATTAAGGCTAGCTAGTCAGAAGGTGAATGAAAGTTGTAGTGACATTCAAGTATATGATTACAGAGTAACTATGTGTTGTTTTAAGGGAAAAGATAGGGCACAAACAAGAAAGAAACAAACGGGGTAGCCCAAGAATGGGGGAAAACATTCTGTAGTAAAAAAAGCAGCAACTTGGTTACAGAACAGAAGTCTGGGTTCTTTCTATCTTAGTTATATAACCTTGAGTAAGACAGCTTTCTCCTCCTCTGGTTGTATAAGCTTTCATTCTTTTTTTTCTTTTTTTTAATCCTCACCAGAGGAAATTTTTTCCATTTGCTTTACAAAGAGGGAGGGAAACATTGATGTGAGAGAGACACATCAATTGGTTGCCTCCCGCTCTTGCCCCTATCAGGGCCAGGGATCGAGCCTACAGCGGAGGTACATGCTCTTGGCTGGAATCCAATAAGAGACCCTTCAGTCTGCAGGCGGATGCACTGAGCCAAACTGGCCTGGGGAAGTTTTCACATTCTTATTCAAATGATTATTTTTGCCTTGTTTTAGATACTGCTAGAACCTCAGCAGATTTTTACCCCAATTACTGCTCTTTTTCCTTTATGTTACTGTTGACATGCATTTTGGTTCAACACCTATTTTAAACTCCAGAAGACAATGGAATTGTTAAGTTTTCATAGTCAATATTCATTTATATTAAGTCAAAAAATTTTATTTCATTCCTTGTTGATCATTTCCTCTACCAGCATTTTTAAAAAATATGTTTTTATTGATTTCAGAGAGAGGAAGGGAGGAGAATTAGAAACATCAATGATGAAAGAAAATCATCAATCAGCTGCCTCCCGAATGCCCCCTACTGGGGATCAAGCCCACAACCAGGGACATGTGCCCTGACAGGGTATAGAACTGTGACCTCCAGATTCATAGGTCAATGTTCAACCACTGAGCCACGCCGACCGGGCTTTACCAGCCTTTTTGACTGGAATTTTCCCCCTTCTGCATACAGGTGTTTTTGTTTGTTTCAGTACTCTTCTAATGCATATCTGACTGTGACAGGCTGCCTTGGTTTTTGTTTGCATGAAAATGTCTTCTCACTTTTATTTTTCCTGTGTTTGAATTAATTTGACAATTATTTTCCTACTGTCTTTTTAAAGATGCCATCCCACTGTGTTCTGTATTTCATTGTTCCTACTGAACTCAGCTGTTTGGTCTTAGTGTTGCTTCTTTTAATGAAATGTGTCTTTTTCTCTGAATACTTTAGTTTTCAGCAGTTTTACTATGGTTGTTACCCAATTCTCTGTGCTGCCACAGAATTCATTTTACTATGATAAGCACTGGTATGGATTTCTCAGTATTTAATATTCACCTTCCCACAAAACCCCTTCCTCTCTGGTAACCACCATTCTATTGTCTATATCTATGGGGTTTTGTCTGTTTTGTTAGTTCATGTGTTACATTTTTGTCTTATTAATTCATAAAGATATATGTACCCGTATCTTCACTGCAGCAATGCTCAGAATAGCCAAGACATGGAAACAACCTAAATGTCCACTGAGAGACAAATGAATAAAGATGTGGTGCATATACACTGGGATACTACTTAGCTATAAAAAGATGAAATACTGGCATTTGCAACAACATGGATGGATCTTGAGAATATTATGCAAAGTAAAACAAGTCAGATGGAAAAGGCCAAGAACTGTATGATTTCAACTCATGTGCAATATAAAACAGAGCAAGATAAAAATCTAGAAGACATCTAAAGGAACAAAGTCCTGCTGAAATGCAAGAATAGAGCAGACTTTTATCTGAAACTATGAAAGCCAGAAGCAAATGGAGCAACATGTTTAAAGTGCTGAAAAGAAAAACCAGTCAACCCATAATTCTATACCCACGGAAAATATTTTTTCACTTTTATAAATAAAGCTATAATAAATGTCCTTATATCAAAATCTTAACAAGCATCTCTGATTATTTCTTCAAAATATATTAACTTAGAACAAATTACTAGATAAATGGTTAGAGTATATTTTAGAAATGATTTTGATTACCTCTTAGTATAATATATTCTCTCAAGAGTGATATATAAGTGCAAATTCTTATAAATATAGGTTACATCATTACAAAATCAAACCTACCAATTTAATAGTGATCAATGTTATCTAATTTCTTTTTTATTAGCAATATTGAATGCTTTTTTCTTATATTAACTGGGCATTTGCATGTTTTTTAAGGTTTCAGGTTCATGTTACTAATTAGGTTTTCTGTTGGACATTTGCCTTTTTTAATAAAGGAGAGATTACTATATATTAACAAGAGTCTTGCCCGGGCAGGCGTGGCTCAGTGGTTGAGCGTCGACCTGGGATCCAGGTGATCGGGGTTCGATTCCCAGTCAGGGCACATGCCTGGTTGCAGGCTTGATCAATGACTCTCTCATCATTGATGTTTCTGTCTCTCTCTCTCCCTCTCCTTTCCTCTCTCTGAAATCAATAAAGATATATTTTAAAAAAACAAAAAAAACAAACAAGTCTTTGCCACATATGTTGCTAATATTTCCAATTTGACATTTACTCTTTAAATGCTTATAAATTTCTCTATAAGCCTTCAAAAATGTTTATGTCGTCAAATTCTTCAGTCTTTTTCTTACTGGTTTTTTTCCTTTAGTATTAAATTTAGAATGGTCTTTCTCCATTCAAAGGTTGGAATAGTCCCTTACATTTTCCTCTACATTTTGAAAATTTGAGGTATAACTGACATATAACATATTAGTTTCATGTGTACAATTGGACATTTGTATGTGTTATGAAATGATCACCATAAGTCTAGTTAACATCCATTCCCTTAATTACAAAAAAAAAAAAAAAAAAGTTTTTCTTGTGATGAGGACTCTTAAAATATACTGTCTTAGCAACTTTCAAATATGCAATATAGTGTTAACAACTACGGTCATCATGCTATACATTATATCCCCAGGACTTATTTTATGACTGGAATCTTGTAACTTTTTTGACCCTCCTTCACCTGTTTTGCCCACCCCCTCCCATCTCTGGTAACCACCAATGAGTTCTCTGAATCTATATATAAGCTTGTTATTTTTAAAGATTCCAATATTAAGTAAGATCATACAGTAATTTTTTGTCTGACTTAGTTCATAGCATAATATCCTCAAGGTCACCCATGTTGTCCCAAATGGCAAAAATTCCATTCATTTTTATGGCTGAATAAAACTCCTGTGTGTGAGTGCATGTGTGTGTACACATATAATTTTCTTCACCTAATGATGGATACAAGTTGTTCTCATATCATGACTATTGTAAATAATGCTGCAAGGAACATACAGGTGCACATACCTTATATGTAAAATATATTTTTAAATATATTTTATGTAAAACATATAAAATACCTTATCTTAAATATATTTAAAATATATTTTAAAAATTAAGGATGAATAAAAACCTTTTCAGAAACACACACACACACACACACACACATACACACACACAAAGGTGAAAGAATTTACCGTTAGCAGATCTATATAACAAGAAATGTTAAAGCAAGTTCTTCAAGCAGAAGAAAATGGATACCAGATAGAAACTTAAACCTAAAGAACACTAAATATAGACTAATTTAAGGTAAATATAAACTTAATGTTTTCCTTATTTGTATTTGATCTAATAGGTGACCGCTTAAAACAAAAATAACAGGAATGTGTTGTGTGTTTATAGCACATGCAAAAGTTATGACAAAATTCACCCTCTGACTGGAAATGCATAAGACCTGTTGTTGCTCTATATTAGGGATGGGGAACATTCTTTCTGCCAAGGACCATTTGGACATTTATAACATTAGAGGGTCATACAAAATTAACAACTTAAAAATTACCTATGAAAAAAGCTCATAGATTTATTGAATTTCAAGTCCCACCTGTGGTTTCCTTGGCAGGGCCAGACAAAATGACATTCCCCACTCCTGCTCTTTGTCCTCACCAACACACTTACTTTGTACTTCCCTAATGATTAGAAGTTCCAAGTATTTTTTCATATGTTTTTGACCAGTTGGATATCCCTTTTGTAAAGTGCTCAATTTTTGCCTATTTACCTACAGGTGTGTGTTGTTTTTTTTTGGGGGGGGGGGGTCTTTAAAAAAAATTAATATTTAGGTATGCTTTATGTATTTTAGGTATTAGTTCTTTAGTCATCGCCTGAGATTACAATAAAATAAAACCTGTAAGTGTTGTTTCACTGGTATTATATCCAAATGAATAATTTAATTGTAAGGTAAGAAACCACAAGCAATAAATCCCATTACAGTTACATTTAAAGCGTTTTGTCACCTTGGCCGGTACAGCTCAGTTGGTTGAGCTTTGTCCCATGCACTGAGAGGTCACCGGTTGTATTCCCAGTCAGGGCACATACCTGGATTGTGGGCTCTATTCCCAGTAAGGGGTGTGCAGGAGACAGAAGATTGATGTCTGTCTCTCTCTCTCTCTCTCTGTCTCTCTTCCCCCTTTCCCTTCTCTAAAAATCAATAAAAACATATTTTTAAGAAGTGTTTTGTTTGTTGATATTTAGTAACAAAGTAGAAATAAAGGTGAGAGGTAAAATCAGAACTGCTACCTTTCCTGAGACCCAGAGGCTGAAAATCTGTATATTCAGTTTACAGGATTATTGTCAGCCTGGGCAACCTTAGATCAGCAGTCAGAAGAGAGCCACCCACCTGCAATTGTTTGTGGATATGTCTTGATGGAAACATCTCAAAAACAGTTTAAAAACCTGTACTGTTTTAAAGAGGATGAGTAAAGAGGGCTGACAGATCCTTAATGGCTTCTGCTATAAACTCTAGTTTTCTCAAGGTAGTTAAGAAAAAACTAAAATAGCTAGCGAGGCCCAAAACTGAAGATTTGGTTCCTACTGACTTCCCAGTTACTCCATGGAATATTAAGGCTCAATCAAGATGGTCAAGAGAAACAAATGTGTCTGTGATGAAAGTCAGGGTCAACCTCACTGAAATTACACCTAATCAGAGATCATTAAAACAATTCCTTACAATCAGAAAACAGAGCTTGATTTGGAATGGGCTATTCTGCACCATGCTTTCTTCATAAAGGAAAAAGCCAAGTTGTCTAGTTACACTATATAATAGAATGCTACATGGAATATATGAAATCTATCCATCATAAACCATATGCCAGGCCAAGATCCCCCAGTTAGGTAAAACGCTACAACTTGGAATTTATTTGCTGGCACATTAACTTCAACCTTATTTTGCTGCCATATTGTTAAGGAGAGGTAAGTGGATTCTTTATTATCACACTACCTTTGGTCAGACAACCTTTAGTTGCAATGGGAAAGAATTAATTTGAAAAAAGACATTTGACTTGACAATAAATACAAGCCTGGAATACAAACCATGGTACATTCAAATTGCAGTATATTACAGCTATCTAGAGATGACTTAAAAAGAGAAATATTTTTTTGCCCAGTCGGGCGTGGCTCTGCGGTTGAGCATCAACCTAGGATCCAGGCGATCGGGGCTCAATTCCCAGTCAGGGCACATGCCCGGTTGCAGGCTTGATCAATGACTCTGTCATCATTGATGTTTCTACCTCTCTCTCTCCCTCTCCTGTCCTCTCTCTGAAATCAATAAAGATATATTTAAAAAACAACAGAGAAATATTTTTTTAATTGCAATATAATACAGAAAATTTGGTTCAGTGTTTACCTAAAACTTTCTTAACACACCACACAGACATTTAAGTCCTACAAATGCTACCCAAAATTCATAACTGAAGCTAGAGATCTATGTTTTCTAATACACATGCATCATTTATCTTATAAATGTATGCCATATGACTATGTGCTCAGGAGGAGGCACAAACTACAAAACATAAAGAGAAAGGAAGAGATAGCCTTGTACCTAGGTTTGATAGTACTTCTGTGATACTGGCTACAGGGAGGCTTACATACCTCTCTATGAAATAAGGATCTGAAGACAATTTCCAAACATTCTGGCAGCAAATGTAATCTCCTAAATGGAGTGACAACTTGGGGAGAGCAAACAATGCCCTAGGGAATGTTGGTTAACCACCACCTTTAAGCATGAAAAGCATGTCTTCCCAGTCTTTGCAACAAGAGGCCTGAACGAGTTACAGAGAACACAAAAGCCAGCCTCCACAGCAGGGGCAGCTCAGGTGAGATCAGCTGTGCTCCTCCCTTGGACTGTGGCTGAGGGCTCCCTGAGATGTTTTGCTGAGTCAGTCTTTCACTCATCCTACCATACCTCCCACCCTAAGATATCCAGATGGGTTTCAAAGCCTCTGCTGAGAGCAAAAGCCTTTTGTACAAATATTAATATTTTATACCTACCGAGGCAACCAGCTGTGAAAAACAGTTTTTCTTCAAAATTTTGCTTTGATTCCTTGCTACTCTTTCTGAGCTACTGAAAGCTAGATAAGTTACTCACACAAGGCAGGGTTTTTCAAGCCTTAGTACATTCATTAATATTTTACAGATTTAATTCCAAGGCAGCTAAACAATATATTCTATTAAAAATGCTCTATTAAAAACAGGTACCTTTAGAAGGGCGAGCTGCTGCCTAAAATATACTTACAAAAAAGAAAAAGTTAGCCTTGGCCTTTGGGGCGGGGGGGGGGGGGGGGGGGGTGTCTCCATATGCTATTCAAAACTCCTTGGTGTTTTTTTTGAGAAGGACCTTAAAAATTCCATGAAAATTCAGCATGGGGTTTTTGAATGAGGACTGAATGAGAACCAACTACTTGTAAACAATGAAGCCTTTGAAAGGCTTGGTGAATTTATATTTACAAGAAATATTTTAAAAGCAGAAGGTAGAAGAAAATTACTATAATCTACTCTATTAACTATCCTTTATTTTGAGGGATTAACAGATGTTTGCATCCACAACAATACCATTTTGCTTGTGTTCATTGTTCACTATCCATCACTACTATAGTCCATGTCCTTAGAGCCCTGTAGGCTTTTGGAAGTTTCTCTTCTGGGACTGGAAAAAGTATTTATAAAATGAAATAGGAATTTACTTAGTCCTAAAAGAAAAAAGGTCAGTAAATTTAGTCCTTATTTAGTAAACATTAATCAATTTAAAAACTTGAACATGGATTTCATCTATAAGAGAAAAAAATGTGCTAATATGTATGGAAGAACTAAAACTAAACTTGCTTCCCAAATAGAGCACTCATACTTTGACAGAGATGTTTAGGTTTATATCACACACCCACTCACTCCCCCCCCCACACACACACACACACTATATAATTAGGTTATTTCATTAAAATATAAAGAGCAATAATACCTACCACACAGGGTAAATGGAGGATGTCCACTGTCAGATTTTAAAAGCCTTTTAAGCTCGTCTAAAGAGATCCCAACATAATATAAATAGTAAATGCTTACAAAATCCATAATGTGATGCAGAACTAAAAGGCTAAGTCCTTATATTGTTACCTGTGGGTAACAATGTGCATAAACAAAGCCCCTAATTACAGTACTAAAACAGGGTGTAAAGGAAGTTGTTCTAGGACTTAGGACTTGACAAGTAGGAAGACCTTTGCCTCTCCTTAATAATGTCCACTCTCTAAAGTATGTGACTTGTGAATTCCCAGAGGGAAAACCCTTTTTTAATGCTATGTTTACAGCAACTTAACATCCCTGAGTTAGAAAGTGAAACTTATTTCTAAAGCAAAAAAATGTAATAAGTGGGTTCAAAATTAAAATGTATTAAACTCAACACTGATAGCGGAGAACACCCCTGATGATTACGTGACATGTGACCATGTACTAGATATACTAAAAGGAGAAATAATGAATAATTTGTAGTTTTTATTGACGTGAAATTCACATAACATAAAATTAAGCATTCAGTGAACTGAATTCAGTTGCATTTAGTACATTTATAATGCTGTACAACCACCACCTTTATTCAGTTCCAAACTATTTTAATCACCCCAAAAGGAAACTGTCCTATAAGCAGTGGTTGCCCCCACTTCCTTCTCCCTGCTGCCCCTGGTAACCATCAATCTGAGACCTGTCTTTATGGATTTACCTATTCTGTATATTTCATACAAATGACCTCTTGTGTGTCTGGTTTCTTTCACCTCACATAAATGTTTTTGAGCTTCATCAACACTGTAGCATGCATCCATAGTTCATTCCTTTCTATGGCTGAATAATATTCTGCTATATAGATATACCATGTTTGGTTTATCCATTCATCCAATGATAGATATGTGGGCAGTTTCCATTTGGGGGCTATTGTGAATAGTGTTGCCATGAACATGAATGTACATGTATTTTTCTGAATACTTGGTCTTCAATTCTTTGAGGAATATATACCTAGTAGTAGAACTGCTGAATTAGTAATAAATCTTTGAAGAAAGGAATACTAAATACAGTGTTTTCTACAACTGGCCAATATCATTACCTGATTTTTCCCTAGTAATTAAACACTGAAAGACAGTATCAGAAACCTAACTAAGTAAGCAAGCAGAAATACTACTTAAATTACTTGGAATCTCTTTAAAACTTTTTTTGGGGAGACAAGTAATGATATTTTTCTTGTGTGTGTATGAAACTGCTCTTACACTTGGATATTTCCCTCTTGCCAAAATGAAATGTTTCCTCCTTGCCTAGGCCAAAAAGTCGTATTATAGGCACCTTAGAGGCAGTACATTCTAGATTCTCCCTTAGAATTACCTTTCAATTCTTCTTTTAACATAAAAAATCTCCCTCATTGTTACTGAAGTGTCTTAAAAATTGTTAGCAATAATACCTCAGTCAGATCAAACAATGTTCAGCAAAAAGGGGAATGTCTACTTTAAAATACATTTCATACATAATATGCATAGCTCCTTCTCAAGATAGGTTTGATAAATAAAAACTATCAGAAGGATTACATCTTCCTCCATTCAGAGTGTTCAGCTCTCACCTCTGAAAGCCCCTTCTAGCCTTAAAGATTTGTTGAAAGGTATTTACCAAACACCCTTTCCCCTAGTAAATTACAAACTGAGAAATTCAAAGGGATAGCACATTCTAGTAGCAAACTTGATTTTAATTATTTGCAAAGGATATTCAAAAATTCTTTGTCTTTAAAGTTAAGCCTTCTCCACCCCCATCCCCACCCTGCCAATATACCTGCTCCCTAAGTTCCCAAGGGAAAAAACAAGGCCAGCAAGTGTCACTGAGTTAGTGGCAGAACTATACTAGAATTCTGAACTCCTGAATTCTAGCCTAAGGCTACTATTTCCATCAAATTGTATTGTGCAGTATAAGAAAAGAATAACTCTCAAGTCAAATATTCTAAATTAGTAAAAATTATACATTTCACCTACCTGCTCTTAGGTAAATTCTGACCAAATGTCAGAGGAACAGAAAAGCACACTGGCTAAGGAGTTTGGGCTTGGACAAATTTAGGTCTAAATCTCAGCCTTAATATTAAAGGAGATACATTACCTGACCAAGTCAGAATTCTCTGGGTCTATGTACTCACATTTGAGGGGGAATAAGGGAAGGGGAGGGGAGGGGATGTTGCAAGGATTAAATGAGAGAACTTTCTAAACTGAGTATAGTGCTTAAACATAGCAAACTCTTAACAAATGGTAACTGTTGTTATTAAGAGTGCAAAACAAAGAGCTGACTTATTTCTATTGCAGAGATTAGGTATGAATAACTGGATTTATAAATAGCAACTCCAGGAAGATTCAGAAACAGCTCTGAACAATGTGACACTAAAATCATGATCAGGCTTACTGTTGGTGAAATAAAAGACATTTTCTATTCCTTTTTAAAACTTCCTTGCCTACTGTGAATGAAAGGAAATATAGTAGATGCTGATTTTTAAAAAGCAGATTATGGTTTATAGCAGCTTCTCAAACTTTAATGTGCATTCACATAACTTGGGGGTCTAGTTAAAATACAGATTCTGATTAAGTATTTGATAGGTCTGAGGCAGGGCGTGAAATTCTGCATTTCTAACGAGCTTCCAGGTGATGCTATTCCAGAGGATGCTATTGGTTTGGAGACCATACTTTGTGTGTTTTTTTGTTTGTTGGTTTTTCCCCACCTCAATTTTTTAAAATTTATCTTTATTGTTGAAAGTATTACAGGCATCCCCCTTTTCTCCCCCCATTGATCCCACCCACCCCGCATCTGCCTCCCTCCCGGGCCTTCACCACACTTTCTGTGTCCATGGGGTATGCATATATGCATATAAGTTCTTTGATTAATATCTCCCCACCTATTCCCCCACCCCTGCCTTCCTGCTGACGTTCATCAGTCTATTCTATGCTTCCATGTCTCTGGATCTATTTTGTTCCTCAGCCTATTTTGTTTATTAGATTGCACATATGAGTGAGATCCTGTAAAACTGAATCAGAAGAATCAGAAAACCTGAATAGGCCAATAACAACTGATGAAATCAAAGCAGTAACAAAAAAAGTCCCAGCAAACAAAAGCCCTGAACTGGATGGCTTCACAGGGGAGCTTTCTAATTCTTTATGTTGTGGGGTTAGATAGTTTACTAACATTTTTCTTACTTTTTGAGGGATGCCTGTAGTACTATGAACTTCCCTCTCAGGACTGCTTTCGCTGTGTTCCACAGGTTTTAGGTTGTTGTGTGTTCATTTTCATTGGTTTCCAGGAAGTTTTTTATTTTTTTCTTGATCTTATTGGTATCCCATTCATTGTTTAATAACATGCTATTTAGCCTCCATGTGTTTGAATGTTTCTGCGTGTTTTTACTGTAGTTGATTTCTAATTTCATGCCACTGTGATTTGAGATGCTTGATATTTCAATCTTCTTGAGTTTGTACAGCCTTGTTTTGTGTCCTAACATATGGTCTATCTTTGAGTATGACCCATGTGCACTTGAGAGGAATGTGTATTCTGCAGCTTTGGGGTCAAATGTTCTGTAAAATGTCAATAAATCCATCTGATCTAGTGTACCATTTAGAGTCAGTTTCTGTGTTGACTTTTTGTCTGGAAGATCTATCCAGTGAAGTCAGTGGGGTGTTAAAATCTCCAACTATGACTGTATTGCTGTTGATCTCTCTCCCTTAAAGTCTTTAAGGTTATTACTGATAGGTCCTTATTTAGTGCCATTCTAATTCTTTATGCCTATGTTTCTCTCTCTATTTCTTCTTATTATTAAAGCAGTCCCTTTAACATTTCTTGCAGTGCTTCTATTTCTACTTTAATTACAGCAGTCCCTTTAACACTTCCTGCAATGCTGGTTTGTTGGTGATAAACTACTTTACCCCTTTTTTTTTTTTTTTTTTTGCCTGAGAATCTCTTTATTTCACCATCTATTCTGAGTGATAGCCTTGCTGGATAAAATAGTCTTGGTTTCAGGTCCTTGTTTTGCATTACCTTGGATACTTCATGCCATTCCCTTCTGGCCCGTAGAGCTCCTCATGAGAAGTCAGCTAACAGCCTTATGGGAGCTCCTTTGCAGGTAACAGATTGCTTTTCTCTTGCTGCCTTTAAGATTCTCTTGGTCTTGAATTTTTGGAATTTTAATTGTGATGTGTCTGGGCATTGGCCTCTTTGTGTTCTTCTTGCTTGGGACTCTGTGCCTCCTAAACTTGTGTGACTTTTTCCTTGACCAGGTTAGGGAAGTTTTCTGCCATTATTTCTTCAAACAGATTCTCTAACCCTGGCTTACTTTCAATTCCCTCTGGTACTCCTATGATGTGAATATTGTTACATTTCATGTTATCCCATAGCTCCCTTAGATTGTCTTCCTGTTTTTTAAATGATTTTTCTTTGTGGATCTCTGATTTTTTTCTACCCTGTCTTCTAAGTTGCTGATCCGATCCTCAGCTTCCCCTAATCTGCTGTTTATTCTTTCCAATGTATTCTTTATTTCTGCTATGTAAATCTTAATTTCCTTCATAGTTTCCATATGTCTTTTCATGCTGTTGAACATCCTTACAATCAGTATTCTGAACTCTGTATCTGATAGATCGCTTATCTCCATTTCATTTAGCTCTTTTTCTGGAGACTTTTTTCATTTGGGGCTTGCTTTTTTGTCTCCCCATTTTGGCTGCCTATTTGGGTTTGTTTCTATGTATTACATAGGAGTCTGCTAGGAGTCTCAGTCTTTTGGGAAGGTCTCTGGTGCACACCAATGTCAGAAGCTGTTTGTGACTGGCCTTGAGTACTCTGTTTGGAGCTACCAACAACTCATGGTTTTGAGGTTCCCTCTGTTGAGGCTGGGTACATTTGGACAGGACCAAGATAAACACCAAAGTCTGCTTTTCCAAGGCCTGGGTCCAGAAGCAGATCAGGCAGACTCAAAGCACTCTGGAATCTGCTTCCTTTCTCCTGCCTGCAGGCTGATTAATATGATTCTCTTAATGAGCCTCAGACTGTAGAACTCCAGGGGGTAGGGTAAGAGGTTTTCCAGCAGGGTGGGGCAATTGCTTTTCCCTCAGGCAGAAGCTGCTTGGAAGGTAAATGTTTGCCAATGAAAGATGTCCTCTGCATTATGGGGGAATGACAGGGCACAGGAATCCAGAGGGGTGCCCTCTGAGCTCTATCTCCAGAGCTTACAACCCTGAACTCTCCTCACACAGCTGCGGTCCACTCTGCCCTCCCTCTGCTGGAGCCCAAGGTGAGTGGCTGCACACAAAACTTTTGTGCGTTGGCTCTTTAAGAGGGTGCGTGTATTTCCAGCCGTATTTCCCTGGCAGACAGAAACCTGGCTGCTTTTCACAGCCAGATGTTATGTGGGCACCTTTCTCAGTTCTGGTGCTCTGGGCTGGGAAGCCGTCTGGGGTTAAGACCCCAGAGTCCTCGGTGGAAACCCCTCACATCTGAGATATCCCTCCAGACCTTCAGATGCTGCCTGTGGGAGCCTGGCCACCCCTATTGCGCCTCCACACTTCCTACCAGTCTCTACGCAGTCTCCACTTTTTGTCCTTGGTTATGAGGGTGCTCTCCAGCTCGTCTTTAGTTGCAGTTGATTATCCCGGATGGTTTATCTATATTTTAATTGTAATTCCAGTTTGGTCCCAGTAGAGTGCCAGTGTAGCTTCCACTACTCAGTCTGCCACCATCGTTAATCTCCCTGGAGATCATACTTCGAATAGCAAAAGTTTAAGGATATCACATTGAAACAATCACTACCTAACCTTGGTCCTGATACTTGATACTTGATTTCCAAATCACAGGATTAGAAGTGTTGATACCACTGTAAGTCTGCTATGATATATATCTATATATATATATATAGATATATATGTTTAAGTACTGATGTACCCATCTAAACCAGTCTTTTTTTGCCGGGGTACACGTTGCTTCAAAATGGTACAGGTGTCCCTCTCTCTGCCTCATACTTGAAGGGCTCAGAAAACAGGCACTTGCAGCTGAATGAGGAAGCAGGGACAATCTTGGGCATCCCTTCTGAGTCAGGGAATCTAAAGTTTTAACAGCAGCCCAACTCAATTTTACCTTTAATGATGCCTGCAGTAGAGTTAAGAGGAATGGCATTACCTCTACAACCAATTTTTCACCCATTCACCTTGAGACATCTGCCCCAAGAGGAAAGATCATGGTACCACAATTTATCCAGGGGAAGGGGAAGAAGAAAACTACATCACCAACAGGAAGATGAAGTGAGAGGTTTTAAAGTTATTATAAGGAAGGTGGTTTTTTCCTAACCTCTCCCCCTTCCAGGTTCTACCCTACTTTTTGAAATATTCTAGTCTTTGGGGGTGTAATTGAAATTTAAAGCTTCCTTGGTTTTATCAAGGGAGAAAGAGCTAGAAATCACTAATTCATATAAAGAAGATAAGTAGCTTTGAAAAGCATGGTCTGTCCCTCCTTGCCACCTTTCTTACCTCCATCTTTTTTAAAAGGGCACAAAAGCAGACTTAATGCTCACTGGCTTTCACAGACAAATCGTTAATCTTCTCCACATTACTTATCAGCTAGGATAATGTTTGCTCTAATCTAACAGATTTTCATTTCAAAACCAATTGTAAAGCTCAGCAGGGTGCTATATACAACTTTAATGAGAGCTTCTTACCCAAGACTCCTCCAATATGTGCTTGTTCAGAATTGCTGAATTTAACTGGTGGAGGTTGTTGAATGAAGGGAAAGGTTAACCAAGAAACAGAATTTAAAAACTGAAACTCACTACCTTCTACATCTTTTCTATTCATATAAGTATATAACACTAATAAAATTAGACCCAACCAATGACAGGATTTATGTTTACCTTCTATGATACTAAAACCAGTTTCATGTAATTCCTTTATGGACCCTTTTACATTGCATCCTGCAGCTCCCTACAATTAATGCGGAGCAAGGGAGTAGGCTCAGTAACACTGCTGACAGCTGTTTAATGAGAGAGGTGGAAAGTAGTGGACATGTCCTGGCAGTGTGCTTAATGGATACACAAACACCAAAGCCATCAGACTGAAGTGATTCTGGCAGAAAATTAACTTAGAGATACAAAACTCATTTGGTGAGAAGACCCACAGCAATCTGGACAATAGCAGACTGTGTAATGGGGTAAGCGGCAAAATAAGAAGATGTATTTCTAAACTCTTTAAGAAAATCATTAAAAATATTTTTTTCACAAGCCACTGTGTAGCTTTCTCACTTCAACATATAAGCCCGCAGTTTCTACTATTTAATTATAAATGATGCAATGCCCAGAGTATGTCAGAGATTTGTTTGTTAATACCAAAGTATGACGAAAGCATAGTATTTTATGAGATAATCTGGAGCATGTTTTTATCATTAACTGATTCTACCTTTTAAATTTTTTCCTCCTTGACCTTGACATTCAGGTCAGGGAACAAAAAAAACTAGCATGTGCTAAATTGTAAATTGTGACACCTACTATAAGAATATAACTAATATACACCTTATTTTCCAACTTCATAACCTAGAAGTAGGTACAATTATCCTTATTTGACGTATAAGAAAACAGAGCCTTAGCTACGTTAATCTGCCCACCTCACAGAGCAGTTAAGTAACAGAGCTATGATTTGACTCTAAGTGTGTCTGGATCTACAGTCTATGCCATACAGTCCATCCTACAATTAAATAGCAAAGGCTATTATGAGAAAACCAAAAATGGTATTTTGATATTAATTTCTAAGATGTCTTTCTCTTTAAATTTTTTTTTATTGATTTTAGAGAGAGGGGAAGAAAGAGAGAGAAAAAAACAACGGATGTGAAAGAGAAACATTGATCAGTTGCCTCTCATATGCACTCCGACTGGGGAGCAAACCTGAAACCTAGATATGTGCCCAATCAAACCGGCGACCTTTCAGTGCAGGGACAATGCTCAACCAACTGAGAGCCACACCAGCCAGGGCAAGATATCTTTTCTCTTTACTGATAAAGATAAGACTATTTAAACATAAAAAGCTAAACCAAAAAAGTACTAAAGAAAACATAATTTTTTCTTTTTTTTTTTTTAAAGTCTGTTTTTATTGATTTCAGAGAGAGGAAGGGAGAGGGAGAGTGAAATAGAAATGTCATTGATCAGCTGCCTCCTGCATGCCCCTTACTGGGGATCGAGCCCACAACCCAGGCATGTGCCCTGTCTGGAATCAAACTGCAATCTCCTAGATCATAGGTCGATGCTCAACCATCAAGTCATGCTGGCTAGGCCATAATTTTTTCTTTTTAATTTCAAACAAAGAACAACCTTTCCATCCGAGACAAGTCCCAGAAGCCACAGAAGCCAACACTGATAAATCTGACTACGCAAAAATAAAAACTTTCTGCATTTCAACACATCATAAAAGATCAAATGACTAATAACTGGGGAAAATATTTGCAACATATAGTACGGTACAGAAAAAGGACTGATTTCCTTAATATGGCAGAGTTCCCACAAATAAAGAAAAATACTGAAAGCCTAATAGAAAAATGGACAAAGGACATAAATTCACAATTCATAGAAATGCAAATCATTCTTTAAACAGTACAGGAAAATGTTCAACCACAGAATGTATAAGCTAAAACAAAATAACAGTGCCATATAAAAAAAAATCATTTAGATCTGCAAAGATCAAAAAGTTTGTTCTCTGCTGCCAAAAAAGTGGACTAACTAATACTCTCAAACATTGCTATTGGGAGTATAAATTGTTGCAAGCTCTATGGAGAGCAATTTGGTAATGTCAAAATTAAGTGTTCATACCCTTTGACCAATCAATTCTAAGACTTCATTTTACAGATATAATCTTGCATGTGCAAAGTGCCCAGTGTACATAGACAAGGACTGTAACACTGCCTTAGTCAAAGCCTGGGTGGGGTGGGATCTAAGTATCTAACAACAGAGGTTAAGGGAATTACTGTATAATGTAAAGTTATGCTGCCGTAAAAAAGATTGACTCAAACCTTCAACCCTATTTGTACTGACACAGAATGACCCCCAGAGCATGAGTGAGAAGAACAAAGTATAGTAGAACGTGCAAATATAAAAACCAAATGAGTATACAAAACGGGAGGCAAACTGTGCATCAGGGTCCAGAATAGGATATTTTACTTTTTGTGACGTAGCCTCTTACACCTGTTTTAAAATTTGTAGAATGTGCGTGTACTTCCTGTTCAAAAAATAAATGTTTACATTTAAAAAATAGCCCTGGCCAAGTGGCTCAGTTGGTTGGAGCGTCATCCCATACACCAAAAAGGTTGCAGGTTCAAACCCCGGGAGGCAACTGATCGATGTTTCTCTCTCACATCGATGTCTGTCTGCCCTCTCCCCACCTTCCTCTCTCTGAAATCAACAGAAATATCCTCAGGAGAGAATTTTAAAAATTAAATAAAAATTTGACAAGATTTTTTAAAATGCTTTGTAAAGATAGTGAAAAAAGAAAAACATTACATGAGGTAGCTTAATTGTAACATTTATGATGTGCTGCAAAGTGTAAGATTTTATTTGCAGCTTTATTGAGATATAATTGACATATAACATTGTGTAAGTTTAAGGTATACCTGGTTGGTTTGATACATTTATATCTTACAAAATGATTACTACCACAGCATTAGCTAACACCTCCATCTTGTCACATAATTACCATTACCTTTTTATGGTGAGAATTTTTAAGATTTACTCCTAACAACATTTAAGTATATAATACAGTATTATTAGCTATAGCAACCAGGCTGTACATTAGATCCCCAGAACTTGTTAATCTTATAACTGGAAGTCTGTACCCTTGGATCAGTATCTTCCAATTTCCCTCCCCAACTCCCACCCCCTGGTAACCATCACTCTGTTTCTGAGTTTGTCTTTTTTTAGATTACATATATAAGTAATATCATACAATACTTGTCTTTCTCTGACTTATTTCACTTAGCAAAGTGCAATATTTTAAAGTTCTTTATTTTATTTCAAAATGAAAACAACTAAAATGTTTTCTTACTCATATGAAGACATAAAGAAATATGTAATGTCAATGGATCCCTTTTATAATAAAGATTATGGATGACAAGGCTAAGATTGTTACACTATGTTTTAATTATTTAGGAGACAGGTTACAAGTGACATCTAACCCATCTTATTTTGAAAGTCACATATAAACATGCTAAATTCATATTTTATTGAGATAACTGGCTTTTCAGCTATGACAGTGCACCAAGGACAGCAAAAGGGAGCTGACCCTAAAAGGCTGCCAAAGGTGGGGGAATGAGGGGAGGCAGGGCAATATAAATAATTATAATTAGTTTTCCAAGAACCTAGGAAAGCACATTTTTTAGAATAAAGGGATAGAGACTTGAGGGGTGGGGAACAAAGCCCAAAACCAGAGATCCAAGAATGTTGATACCATTTGAGAAAATATACTCAGTTAGCACCCATTTCCATTAAGAAACAGCACAGATAGAAAAAAACCAAACAGGTCCATATCTTTGGTTATGAAAGTAAAAGATGAAGGGAGTTCCTTGGAAGATAGACAGAAATGTACATGTAGAAATGTAGGGGTTTTTTTTTATGAGAAGAGCGGGATCTCTCTATAGTGAGACACAAACCCACCTCAACTTCTCAAGTATCAAATACAGACATTCTAAAATGTATACTCACTTTTAGAGCATCGTTTACTTTGCAGTTTAGTATTCACAAAATGAAAAGATAGGCTCTGCTAAAGTGCCTTCAGAAAAAATATGAACAGTGGTTTAGTGGAACTAAGTAGATCAAGCTTTCAGACTTTATTTTAAAAACACCGAGCTACCTCAGGAATGCATGGCTCACTGGGCACACTAATAACTAGCTTCAACTACCAGTTGAAGTCACTATGGAATGCAAAGGCATGCTTCTAAATGAATGCCAAACAGTCCTGCCCAGATCTCCCCACAGTGGTTCTTCCCGTGCTTTAACCCCAAACCTCCTGTCTCTCTGTGAGCTGTGAGTTACCTTTTGGGCTGGTGTTTCTAGAAGTGAGGAGTCCATTGGGAGAAGACGGATGAGGAATTTGATCCTTTACTCGAAAAGCCATTCCCTCATTGGCCTTGGCTCTGGGCACCTGTCACACACCCACAACTCTAAAATGCCTTTAATCCTTTCATTGGTGGTTTTTTAAAACGAAATCTCTGATATAAATGTACTCCCACCCACCTCTCAATTTGATGAATTTGACCAGATGGCCAGCAATGACAGCTTGGGAAAGTTCAAGACCGTTGGAAAAGGAAAAAAGGAAAAGGAAAAGCTCTACCTCCTTCTCTCTTCTACACAGAGTAAGGAAGGAGCCTCCGCTAGGTGTCTGAGTCCAGCTTATAAATACAGTGTTTCTAGAGATCTTTAAAGTCAGTTCTCAAAAGACAGTTAAAAAAATATATTAACAGTAATCCAGTATTAAAAATCAAGGGGAAAAAAATCACCAAAAACTTATCTTCACAAAAAGGATTTATTTCAGTCCATGAGACATCATTTCATCTGTTATATTTGTTTTAATACATTCATACCTGTTTTCATTAATAATTTTCACTGAACAAATTCATTAAGGATAACAAAGTAACCCATAATCATTCATAATTAAGTCTGCAGAGGACCTTAGTACAGAAATAAAACTCTAATGTGGACTCTAGGTTTTGGCATGGACTTTGTACTTTAGAAACTTTTAATTATACCAGTCATACAAACAACAAGCAATAATATATATTTAACACAATGTCTCCACATCACCATGCATCTCTACTGAACAATGGCTCCTTGAAACTAGAATTATTTAATTTGTGTGGTTAAAGGCTAAGTATAATCATTATATATTGAGTGCTTGCTCCTTGTCACATACTTTTTTCAAAATCTCACAACCCACCCCAGGAGGTAAGTTTTATTGCTAGTAAAGCCCAAAGTCAGACAGCTAAGAAGATAAATGGAGAGTCCAAAACCTAAATTCTGAAACACTGCCTTTAGTCTCAGGATTATATACAAGAGGTGGTACTAGCATTTCCCTGATTAGTAAAGAAACCGAACATGTTCACATAATTACTAGCCACTGTTTTTTTAAAAAAGAAATAACAGCACAGTTAACTAAGGATCAAGGGTACAGATGTAATATAAAATGGATATAAATGTTTTTCTTAGGAGTAAATATTCAATGTTGAATTCTAGATAAGAGAAACAGTAAATGTGAATTCCCCTTCCCCTGAGGCTTTAAATAATGTGTTTTCATCTATCAATCATAGTCATTGTACTGGTAAAAAGCAAGAGATTAAATTAAATGAAGGAAGGTATCACCCAACTAAAACTTTAATTTAAAATATAGTCAATACCCTTCTATGGGAAAATCATGTAACTCCATGTATGAATGAATTAATACATGAATGAATTAATGAATCAAAGACACACTCAACAACCAGCAAATTGCTTTGTAGTTAGAAAACCTCAATAATTATTTTCTTAATTTGCAGAATTGTACCTGCATCCCATTTAGGCACTTTCAAGAAAATAGTATTTTGTGCTTATCAAGCAGGAAAAAATGCAGAAAGAGAAATGAGTGGATGCTTGACTAGACACCACCTTCCCTGTATCCTGAGAATAGAATAAAAGGAAATGCCTTAATCCTTTAAAAAAAAATAGGGCCCCAGGAAGAAGAGAATTTCAGGTAAGTGTCAGTATGAATGAAGAGATGACTAAAGCCAGATGCACTCTGCTCACTCCAGTGTTTTTAAAAATTAAAAACAAAAAAATTTCTCTAAATATTTTACCAATTAGAGATCTGAGTTAACAACTTTCTTTTTTAACAGAATTTAGTGTTATGACATTTTAAACACTTTTACAGAAGTTACAAGACTAATACAAGGAACTCCCATATACCTTTTACAGATTTACCAATTTTTTACATTTTGCCCAATTTGTTTTATCATTCATTTTCTCTCTCTGAATATTTTTTGGAATCATTTGAGAGTAAACTGAACAAATACCTCTTCTAACAACAAATATCTAGATGTTAATTTAAACCGTTAATTATTTATAGGTCTTAAGCCATCAAAACCCCTTACACCTGGCTTGGGAAAGGTATTTTCCCATAAAAAGTAAAGTTTGAAATGGCAGGAGTTTATCATTTTAGCACCTATGCATTGTAAGTTATATAGCACAGTGGTTCATAAACTTTGCTTTACTAGGGATCTTTAAAAAATACTGATGCCTGGCTCCCATCCCAAATAATTTCATTTAATTAGTATGAGCTATGGCCTAGGCATTGGAATTTTTAAAACTACCCAGAGTTTTAAAATGTGCACCAAAGTTTTGAAACCAGTCTTAGGGACTAGGCACCAACAAACCATCTGAAATACTGGTTCTAACAAAATATGTTACAGTTCCAAGAAACTGAAAATAAACAAAAAATACAATGAAAATAAACAAGGAAAATACAATCAAATGGCAAGGCAGAAGCTCTCAACATATGGTTTTAGGTAAATACTTACTTGTGCTTTCTATGTGCTGTTCTGGGAATTTAGATGTAAAAAAGGCACAGCAAAGCCAGGAAATAGGCAATACATAATAACTACAGCAGAAGGCAGTAAGGACTATGCTTAAAACATTTTAAGACTAATAGAAACACAGAATATATTTACTTTTTTTTTTTTTTAGTAGGGTCACAGGAATGGTTAGTGGTCCCAAAAGAAAGTGACATTTCAGGTAATAAAGGACAAAGAGGACTTTATGGGTGAGACTGAAGTAGAGTGAGAGAACATTCTGAGAAACAGCATCAGCAAGAGCTCTGTGCCACAGAAATGTGAGCTACTGATCAGTGTTCTAGTAAAACCCCAGCCCGGCCAGGCATGGATCAGCTGCTGAGCATAGACCTTGGATCCAGGAGATCACGGTTCAATTCCTGGTCAGGGTACATGCCCAGGTTGTGGGCTCCATCCCCAGTCGGGAGCGTGTGGGAGGCAGCCGATTAATGACTCTCTCATCATTGATGGTTCTGTCTCTCTCTCTTCCCTTCCTCTCTCTGAAATCAATAAAGACATTTAGAAGAAAAAACACAAACAAACTCCAAACAGGGTTGAGCAAAATCTTGTATGTAGCAATCAATGTAACTCAAATTTTAAGGATTAGATGTATTTAACAGTGCCTGGCACATAGGTAAGGGGAGCTTTTTGCTTCTGAGTCTCCCTCTTTTTCTCTGGCTTAAAACAAACAAAACAAAAAATGAGAAAAATTCAGAGAATACAGAAGAGTAAAATTATAAAAATAAAGTCATCCATAGTCATACTACTCCAATAGCTAATGTCACTATTTTAAAGAACTCCTTTACTAAAGTGCTCGTCAGTCCAGATATTGTAGGTTGTAGTACAAAAAAAGAATTCTATAGAAACAACAACAAACCCCTCAGCCATAATCCTTCCGGTTATACACGAAAGAGGATCAGTTAAAGTTGCAATACGGCCTTGGCAGCCACTAGAGGGTGGCCAAGTCTGATATATCAATCACCCTCCGCTACTTTCTTCTCAAAGGCTCTCAATTAATATTTAAGTTAAAATTTCTGGACCCTAACACTTCATTATATAAAGATTAAAAATTAATTTCAAACAGAAAGGAGAAATTCCCCCAGGGCAATGGTGTTAATAGTTAAGATACCAAATTTGGCTGCTCACCCATTTTACCAAATGTCTCCCTCTACTTCTTGGTAACATGCAATTTTCCCAATAGGGATGGGATATTATACAGCATGCAGCAGCAATTCCACTACTGCCTGACCACACTACCCCTTTAATGTACTGAAGCATATTAAGCCAAAAATCTCAATGCTGAGTACTTCTACAGAATTTGACTCAAAGTACTATCGTATCCCAACTATCAAATGTCAAAACTTGAGTACATCTTCTTTTTATTTTAAGCTTTCATATTATAATTTCACACACACACACAAAATATTATGACAGGAAATATAGCTATGTATTCCTTCATTAACTGATAAAAATTTAAAACCATTTTGAAGATTTACGTAAGTTTTTATTTCCCCAGAATCCTAACTGATAAGGTACAATCACAAAGAATTATCTTAATGATATAATCATTTACAGTGTCTGATCATATTTTAAGTATAACAGATTTCTAGACAACCAAGAAAACCAATTAATATAAAATAATTGTGCTAATTGTAGAGAATCAAATTATGGTCTGAGAACAGAGCAAATGGTAACAGAGTCTGGGAAAAAAAACCACACCAACAAAAAACACCTCACAAAACTGCAACCTATTTGGTTCTTTTGACACAGTGCCATGAAGTATAGATCAGCATGCATCAAAAACAAACCTAAAGGAAGTGCAAATGAAAACCATAATGGGATATCACCACACATTCACTGGAATGGCTAATATTTGAAAAGATTGACAATACCAAGTGTTGACAGGGATGTGGAGCAACTGGAACTCTCCTACATACTGGTGGGAATAAAAAACAGTTTGGCAGTTTTTTATACAGCTAAACATATACTTGCCATACTTTATCATATATAATACAACACTGAAATACCTCTCTTCATGAACCATATGCAAACAAAATAGACATCCTGGCTGAAAAGAACAAATACCTAAGAGCATACAATCTTCCAAAACTGAAACAGGTAGAAGCAGAACACCTGAATAGATCAGTAACAACTAATGAAATCGAAGGAGTAACCAAAAAACTCCCAGCAAACAAAAGTCCTGGACCAGATGGCTTCACAGGAGAATTTTACCAAACATTCAAAGAAGAACACCTAACATCCTCAAACTATTAAAAAAAAATTCAAGAAGAGGGAAGACTTTGAAGCTCTTTTGATGAGGGCAACACTATCCTAATACCAAAACCAGATAAAGACACAACAAAGAAAGAAAATTATAGGCCAATATCCCTGATGAACATAGACGCTAAAATCCTCAACAAAGTATTAGCAAGTTGGATCCAGCAATACATTAAAAAAACCATAAACCATGATCAAGTGGGATTTATTCTAGGGATGCAAGGTTGGTATAATATTTGCAAACCAATAAATGTGATACATTACATAAACAAAATGAAAGATAAAAATCACATGATCATATCAATAAATGCAGAAAAAACATTCAATAAAATCCAGCACCCATTTACAATAAAAACTCTCAGCAAGGTGAGGATAAAGGGATCATACCTCAACATAATAAAGGCCATGTATGAAAAACGTACAGGCAACATCATACTCAATGGGCAAAAACTAAAGTGTTTCCCTTACGATAAGGAAACAAGACAGGGATATCTGCTTTCACCACTCTTATTCAACATAATACTCGAAGTTCTAGCCATAGTAATCAGATAAGAAGAAGAAATAAAAGGCATCCAAATTGGAAAGAAGCACAACTGTCATTATTTGCAGATGACATGATATTGTATATAGGAAACCCTAAGGAATCCACCAAAAAAACTACTAGATCTAAAAAATGAATTCGGCAAAGCTGCAGGATACAAAATCAATATCCAGAAATTAGTGGAATTTTTATACACCAATAATGAACTATCAGATAGAGAAACTAAGAAAACAATCCCATTTACTACTGCAACAACAAAAACAAAAAATAAGGTACCTAGAAATTAATTTTACCAAGGAGGTAAAAGACTTGTGCTGGTAGAACTATAAGACATTGAAGAAAGAAATTAAGGAAGATACAAGTAAGTGGAAGCATATAACCACGTTCATGGATAGGAAGGATTAACACCATTAAAATGTCCATACTACCCAAAGCAATCTATAGATTCAATGCAATCCCTAATAAAATCCCAATGGCACATATTTCACAGAACTAGGAAAATATGCCAAAAATGTATATGAAACCAAAAGACCCTGAATAGCTACAGCAATCTTGAGAAATAACAAAGCAGGAAGGATCACAATACCAAGTATCAAACTATACTACAAAGCCATTGTAATCAAAACAGCCAGGTACTGACACAAGAACAGGCATAAAGACCAATGCAACTGAACAGAGTGCCCAGAAATCAACCCACACCTTTATGGCCAATTAATATTTGACAGGGAAGGCAAGAGCATACAATGGAGTAACAACAGTCTCTTCAATAAATGGTGTTGGGATAACTGGACAGGTACGTGCAAAAAAAAAAATGAAACTAGACCACCAACTTACACCATACACAAGAATAAACTCAAAATGGATGGAAGACTTAAAGTTGCGAAACTATAAAAAAACTAGAAGAAAAAATAGGCAGTAAAATCTCAGGCATATCTTGCAGCAATATTTTTGCCCATATGCTCCAAGGGCAAGGGAAACTCAGGAAAAGATAAACAAACAGGATTACATCACACTAAAAATCTCTGCACAGCAAAAGAAACCAACAACAAACTGACAAGAGGACACACTGCATGGGAGAACATATTTGCCAATGATATATCTGATAAGGGGTTAATCTCCAAAATATATAAAGAACTTATACAACTCAATAAAAGAAAGAAAACAATCCAATTAAAAAATGGGCAAAGGACCTGAATAGACACTTCTCCAAAGAGGAAGAAGAAACAAAAAAATGCTAAAGGTCACTAATCATCAGAGAGATGCAAATTAAAATTACAATGAGGTATTACCTCACCAGTTAAAGGGCCTACTATCAAGAAATCAGCCCTGGCCAGTGTGGCTCAGTTGGCTGAGTGTCATCCTGTGTACCAAAAGGTCGCTGGTTTGATTCCAGGTCAGGGCACATGTCGAGGTTGCAGGTTCGGTCCTCAGTTGGGGTCCGTATGGGAGGCAACCGATTTATGTTTCTCTCACATTGATGTCTCTCCCTCCCCCTTCCTCTCTCTTCTTTCTCTCTAAAATCAATAAAAAAAATTTTAAACATCAACAAACAAGTGCTGGTGATGATGCAGAGAAAAGGGAGCTCTAGGGCACTGTGGTGGGAATGCAGTCTGGTACAGCCACTGTGGCAAACAGTATGGAGTTTCCTCAAAACATTAAAAATGGAACTGTCATTTGACCCAGTGGTCCCACTTCTGGGAATATATCTTAAGAATCTTGAAGCATCAATCAGAAAGAATATATGCACTCCTATGTTCACAGAGCAGCGTTATTTACAATAGCCAAGATCTGGAAACAGCCCAAGTGCCCATAAGTAGATGAGTGGATAAAAATAATATGGTACATTTATACAATGGGATACTACGTGGCTATAAAAAAGAAGGAACTCTTACCCTTTGCAACCTCATGGATGGACCTAGAGAGTATTATGCTAAACAAAATAAGCCAGTTAGAGAAAGACAAGTATTACATGTTCTCACTCATATGTAGAATATAATGAACAAAATAAACTGATGAAGAAAATGGAACCAGAAGCATGGATACATGGAACAGACTGGCAGGAGCTAGAGGGGAGGGGGTGGGGGTGACTAGATGAAGAGGTTGAAGGAATTAGTAAATAACATATATACATATCCCATGGACATGGACAATGATGTGGTGAAGGCCAAAAGAGGGGGAGGTGGGGGTAGTGGAGGTGGGCAAAGAGGGAGAAATAGGGGAAGTCTGCAATAATGTCAACATTAAAATTTTTTTTAAAAGTCTCTCATAGATTTATGTAAGAAATATTAAAGCATATGTCAATACAATGACCTATATTCAAATGTTCACAGTAGCTTAACTCAAAATCGTCCAAAACTGGAAGCAACCCAAATGTCCACCAACTCAACAAACTGTGGTAAATCCATACAATGGGCAGTAATGAAAAGGAACAAACTATTGAAACATGCAACAACATAAATCAGTCCCAAAGATATTACATTAAGTGAGAGAAGCCAGGCACAAGACTAAACACTGTACACTCTCACCATTATAAAATTTAGGAAAAGCAAAAAGTAGGTCAGTAATTATCAGTCATCAGAGGTGAAGGAAGAAGATGACTAAAAAGAATTACAAGGAAACCTTTGGGATGATGGAAATGCTATATATATATATATATATATATATATATATATATATATATACACACACACACACACACACACACACACACACGTCAGATTGTAGTGCTGATTACACAACTGTATACATATGTCAAAACTCATCAAAGTATAATCTTAAAATTAATGTTATTTTAAATAAATTATATCTCAAAAAAGCTAATTTAAAATTTCATTTAAAACCTACAAAATAAGCTGATTCTAACAGTGAAAAACAGGTGAGGACTTAATAAATCAATTAAGAACAAGAATGCAGAGATGCTCAAAATGAAGGCATACGTATAGGGAAATAATTTGTATCTTTTAAAGGGCCCATAATAAATGTTCATAAGTTCCCACATGTAAAGATCTAAATATGTAAGACATGCATATGTACAGGTGGTAATGATTTTACTATTAACAGCATAAATAAGCATCGAGTCTCAGTTGCTTACTACATTAAGTCTGGAACATGTCTCCTTATCACTGTTCTCACATGGTTTCACTATGGCCCAACATGGAACTCTCAGAAACAAGCCCAGCTTCCCCAAAAACTGTGAATCCTAAACCTTAATAAAGTAGGAATAAGCTAATCCATTCATTCCATTTCTAGGACACAACATAGGAAGCACCAAAATGACCTGTTTCCTATATCTTATCTCAATGACTAAAGCCTCTACCACTAAAGTCACTCTTTTGAGTTATTAAATAATGTTAGAGAGGTCCACAACTATTGTACAAAATATGCAGTTAAGGGGTCACATTAACACAGTCAAATCTATACAGTTTATGGGTACAGAATTTCTTTTGGGGGAGATGACAATGTTCTAAAATTAGACTGTGATGATGGCTGCACAACTCTTATGAAAATACTAAAAATTACTAAATTGGCCCATCTGGCTTGGCTCAATGGTTGAGCATCAACCTAGGATCCAGAAGATCGCGGTTGGTTTCCTAGTCAGGGAACATGCCTGGGTTGCGGACTTGATCCCCAGTAGGGGGTGTGTGGGAGGAAGCCGATCAATGACTCTCTCATTGATGTCACACCCCCATCCCTTCCTCTCTCAGAAATCAATAAAAACATATTTTTTTTAAATGTCCAGATCAAAGCAAAGAGATCTCTCTCTCTCTGTTGATGCGTGAATACTGTTGGAAGGAGGAGATCTAATTTGGCCCAGGAATTTCTTGGGAAACCCCCTCCAATAGAAGCTAAACCAAGCCTACTTTCAAAACCAAATCTGAGTGGTAGCTACATATTACAGATTATGGCAGGGTCCTGTAAGAGTTGAGGATACAGTTTTGGCAGGCTCTCGCAGACTAACAGATGTATGAGAGAGTTTTGAAAGATAGCTTTGTCTTTCCAGACATAACCAGTTTCAGATGAGTATTTACATGGAAGACTATAAGGTGGGAGATAAACAACTGGCTCTTTTCTAACCTGATATCCAGCAGTGTTTTTAGGTTACTTGCTGCTGAGGGAGAAAAAGAACTCCACCACCAAAAGTGTAGGTAGGATGTTAGTGGGAAGTGTGGTCAAAAACATTTATCCTTTGTCAAAATGCCATCCAAACCTCATTATTGTCTCCCCTTTCACACAAAAGTGCTCTCATCAAAAGTGATTTCATCACTCTTAAGTGAAATCTATAAATATTTTTCTTCAAATTTAAATTTCACTTAATTCTTTATTTGATTAGTTAACATATTCAAAGGGCTCAAAATTCAAAAGGCATAAAAAGGTACACAATGAAGATTCTCTTGTGCTCAGATCTTCCAATCCTTCAGCTCTTTCACAGAAGGTAATTCAGGTACACTACTTACAGTTTACTGACAACCAGGTGTAAGGGAACCAATTCTAGTACAGGAGTAAGAGAGCCAGTTTTGAATAATATGCTTGCAAGGTAAGCATCCTTAAGGGAATTATTAATTATAGGGGACTAAAAGCTCTCAACCGTGTTTTGAACATAAAGGAATGATTACATATTTAAATATCTATTACTAGAAATTTCATTGTGATTCTTAATCACAATGCTCCATTCAGCAGAGTTAAACCTATGCCCTTCAACTGGCCTTTAAAAGTGAGCAATAGCCTTGGTCAGTCAGGTAGCTCAGCTGGTTAGAGCATTGTCACCATACACCAAGGTTTCAGGTTCAGTATCTAGCCAGGGTGAAATCGGACACAAGGGGTCTGAAGCCGCCTGTCACTACCTGAGTCAAATTAAGCAGAGACAGGGTTGAATCATATTTGAGTATTTAATCCATTACTGCCAGCAAAATGGGAGAGCAGTTGGTTACCCTGGAAATTCTCCCCTCAATGGTCACCTGATTATACATCAGGGAGGGAAAAGACAACTACCTGCAGCTTCAAGCTACAAGTGTAACAGAGAAAGGGGAGGGAAGGGTCTACAGTCCGGCCTCCAGGAGCTCAAAGTCTGATAACCAGGTGGATAATCTTCTATGATGTTACAAACAGCTCAGTCCATTCCTGGGACCAAAGAACAGTCAGCGTTCCTGAAGCAAACTCCCAGAGGGGGTCAGGGTCTGGGCACAGCAACAAAATCAAAGCATGTCCTGTCCTTGGTCTATTCTCAAAATGTATTTCTTTTCTGAGTAATGGACCCACTGACGCATCTTATCTTTTTATAGCCTTGTTTCATCCTCTAGTTTCCCAGGGTCTGTAAGAAAACTTCTTATCTATAGTTAGTAAGGTGAATGATTATTAAACTGTGGCTCTATTCTTATTATGTGCCCTTCTCCACTATCAAGGGAACATACAAGAATCAACCAAATCAGCCCTCAGACTGAAGGGTCCCAGGTTCAATTCTGGCCAAGGGCATGTACCTCGGTTGCAGGCTCGATCCCTGTCGGGGCTTGTGTGGGAGGCAACCAATGGATGTGTCTCTCTCACATCGATGTTTCTTTCTTTTTCCCCTCCCCCCCCACATACTCTTTCCCTCCCTTCTACTTTCTCTGAAAAGCAATGGAAAAAATATCCTCCAGTGAGGATTAATAAAATAAAAAAGAATCAACCAATGAGTGCATAAACAAGTAGAACAACAAATCGATGTTTCTCTTTCTCTCTCCCCCCAGCTCCCTCCCTCCCTCTCTCTCCTTTCTAAAATTAATTTTTTAAAAGTGAGCAACTAAGAAATAGTCTTTGTAAGTACTGGGCAAAGTCCTCAAGAACTTAGTACTGGTGCCAAGAAGCTTAAATTTACACTAGCAGTGAAACTACCTGTGGAGAAGAGGGAGAGAGAAAAAAGGGGGGGGGGGAGATGGGGAGAGGGACACACAAGGAAGAAAGGAGGGTCTCCCAGTTGCTAGACATATCCAAACAGCAGAGTCCTCCTGTTCAAAATGTTCATAGTAAACATAGCCCTGAAACTGGCTTGCCTGGAGGAGGGGTGAGGGGTGGGACAGTTAAGTTTAAAATAGAAAATTCCATTGCTTCTTACTCAACTGTGACACAAATTTCTTCCTGCTTAAAAAAAATGTTCCTCTATTTGCAATTTTACCTAGGTTTTCCTAAAAATAAAACTAATCCTGAAAAGATAAACCTTAAAAACAGCTTCCAATTCCTTCAGATATATCAATTTATATCTAACTCATAAGCTAATTACAAGTCACATTATCAATGACGTTGTTCTTAAGGCCTCTCTGTACTACACTTTTAGGCTAATCTTAATAGCTACTTTTAACAACCTATCTTCTCTAATAATCCTCATTTTAGAAGATTATTTAATTAGATAAGACAAGGCTATGTGGAAACTACCTACTTGAAACCCTTGCTTTCAGAAAGGTCCCCTAAATCACAGTATCCAAGTTTGCTATGCATGTGAATCACCTGGAGATCCTGTTAAAATGCAGGTTCTGATTCAGCAGATCCAGGGTGGAGCCTGAATCCAGCAGCCTCCAAGTACTGCTAACATAGCTAATTCCTGGATTGTACTTGGAGTAGCAAGGCCCTAAATCATTCATCAAGATTTCAATGTATCTATTCCACAATCTCAAGAGAACTGTTATTTGTGAATACAGTAATTCAATATGGCAGTGTATGCCACCCACCTTTGGAGCACCTACTGAAATTGATTTGGGATGCTTTCTCAGTGGTGTTCCAGTTTTCTATAAGCTTCTCTAGTTGCTGAACCTAAAATTAATTTAAAATAATATTATGCAGCAGTACTTATCATCAGGCAAGAATTTACTCTGAGCTGCAATAGGCTAACATCACACTTTTTAATTTTAAACTGTCACAGTATTGTTCAAGTTAATTTATATCACTTGATTAGTAACTCCTAAATCCTAGGCCATAAACCGGGTGATAATATTTTTCACAGTTAAATGAGAAGAGTAAGGATAATATCAGTTTTTCATAAAGGTAAACATATTCTACATCATTACATGTTATGTTCGTTATAATTTACTTTATTTGTAACTTTACCTTTATGAACTTCTCTTTAAATGTTCAACTGAATAAAAGTTGACAATCCTATGTCGGTCCCTTTCCCTTCAGTCCTTTTAATTTTTTAAAACAATTTAATGGGATCCAAATTCTGAGGACCACCAAATTCAAATAACTTCTTCATACCTCTCCCTTCTCTGGGAACAGGGTGCTGTACTCTCAATTGAGGGTGTGTGTGTGTGTGTGTGTGTGTAAATGCAGGAGCAATTAGAATGCCAGGCGGCATTTTAAAATTGTTCCCTCCAGTCCTCAGGTTGTGACATTATTTACTAATGGAACTGTGCTGACTCCCTCAGGTGAGTCTGGACTTGGGGAGAGAGCGGTGTTAAGATATTGAGGCACACGAGATGAGGCAATTCCTTAGTCCTGGGAATGCTCACAGCCTGTTACTTCAAGGAATCTACTACACCTTTTGTTCCTCCCTCCTCTCTGAACAATCCAGAGCTGACAAAACCATCAGTCAAAAAGAAATCTCATACTCTGCTCTGTAGGCTGAGTACAAGTTAGTGTTATGCATAAGTTTTGTTTTCTGCCAGGAGAAGTATGTGCGTGAGTTCTGTACCCTGTGTTATTCATAACAAAAAGCTATATTTTAGCTGGGTGCTAGCACTGAATGAGGACAACGCACTCAGAACAGCAGAGTTCCTAAAGGAAGCCTAATCTGTATTTAATTTTAAAAGGACAGCCTCTTAATTAGGCAAATTTCACATATTCTGTATAAAAAAAAATTAAGAGCCCTGGCTGGGTGACTCAGTTCACTGAAGCCTCATTCCATACACAAAAGGTTGTGGGATCGATTCCCAGTCAGGGCACATACCTAGGTTGTGGGGTCAGTCCCTGGTCAGGTAGTGTACGGGAGGCAACTAATCGATGTTTCTCACATCGATGCCTGTCTGTCTCTCCCTGCCACTTTCCTCTGTCTTTAAAATCATTAAAAAACAAACATACATATCCTCAGGTGAGGATTAAGGAGGGAAAAAATGAGAATTGTTAAGTGTGAAATAAAATTAGTGTGAAATTTTTTACCATTCCACATTCTATTGCATTAAATGTAGACACACACAAGAGCTGGTCAATTTAACTTATATCTTCTGTTATTAACATTATCTCGGGCCCATTGAACTCACACACCCCCACTCCTTCACCCAAAAAAAGTGTGTGTGTGTGTGTGTGTGTACTGTATACTGTGTGTCATAATGGGAAGATGATGACCTTTTTCTGAGGTATAATGCGTGTTGAAGCTGTCACTACAGAAAACCAAAGCAAAAGTAACCCGTATTACACATCTTCAATGTGAGCTTCAGAGCTACACATCATGCAGGGGACAGCTGCTGAAGCTAACTGGCTCTGCTTTCATCTGAGTTCATTTACTACACGATGAGAAGACTCTTCTGGTTCAATGATCTGTGGTTGCCTAATTAATAACTTTTTAAAGGGATTTAGAAGGACCACAATTATGGGCTTAATAAATTTGCCAAATGTCCGTGTATATGCTCATGTCCCCTGAACTATACATTCAGTTTAGTGTAGACTGGTAACAGCCAAGTAGTCTACTTTACTTCATACATAGCAAAAAACTATAAAACCACAGTAATATTTTGAACCCTATCCTGTTCTAGAAACCTGGTCAAATTAAGACTTTTCAGCTGTAATAACTTCCTCTTGGCAAGTCGCACATTATTAACTATGCAGGATATAATAACCGTATGATAATTAAAAAGATTTTTTAAAAATCCATCATATCCATCATTATAAAAAAAAGTGACTGTATGATCTAATGTGTTCATATTCTTGTATAACACTGTATAAATGGAAAGTTATTTGTTATAACTGGCAAAGGAAGAAAAATTACTCTGATTTCAATGGTGTTCTGAGAAAGATAGTTCTGTCAACACTGTTTTCTACTTCTTACAATAAATAATTGCATTACATATGCTGAAAATATACATGATCGTGACTTATTTAGAATCAAGTAAAAAAGTATACAGTTCTTCCTGGAGTCTACATAACCCTAAAATGGCCACAGCCTTAAACTTCCACCATCACAGAGCAGATGACCAAGAGGACCAGACTTAATAAATCTGATACTTGCCTGTTAAAATCTAGAATACACCTTTGATTTCAGTAACTTAGCTATAATTATCCTTTCAGAAACCTATCTTAAATACCTTTGTCTAAAAAGGATATAAAGGTACGAAACTTGTTTTTACCCCTTCCTTTCCTCTCTTCTTCCCCTCCCTCCCCCACCTCACCCGAAGACCGTGAAAAGTACATGACTAACTGAGTCTAAAGGAAAAAAACAGAATCAATGTGGAGTGTAGAGAAAGAGTAACTGGACTGTTCAGGAGACATAAGTCACAGACCTGGATCTGCAACTTACTAGCTATGTGAGACAAATTTCAGTTTTATTAATTCTAAAATAAATACTTTTAAACTACTGGATTTTTCCCCTTCCCAATCAATGGGCTTGTGACAGTACCATGGGTATGAATTCTTAAATATATTTTCAAAATACTTTAATATACACCATATTACTTTATTCCCACAAGAATTCTATGATGTGAATAGAATAGGTAGTATTATCATCATCCTACACAAATAGTAAACTGTCTTTCAGAGTGGTTAAATGGTTTGCCCAAGAGCCCAAAACTGAGAGAAGGGTGGAGTCTGGTAAATCTTGTTTAAGAGCTCCTTCTACTACACTACATGATTCTGATCTAGAAAAGCTGGATGCTATTAAAAGTATATTTTTGGCGATCAACTGTTAGTTCTTATTGAAAATGTAATAATATATACCTATACTCATTTTATATACTGACACTATAAAGAAATTAAGGTTTGATCGCAAGGAATTATCCTTAGAAACCATCTGTCAATGTCTGCCATCTATTGGTAAAGATATTAAACTCCATCTTTGAGACTTCAGCACTCTTTTTCAGAAAATGCTTAGACAGATCTATCGAGTGAGAGTAGATACACAGAATATGTCCATAACAGAGCCGAAAATAAAACTATCTTATGTGGATCTCCTGGGGTTTAAAATGGCACTAAAGAAATTTATCAAAAATTCTCGGCAAATCTGCTGGGCAGCCTCTCGTTTTCAATCTTCCTCATACAAAAACTTCAAAACCACTGCTCATCTCATTGTAGACTGTCCATCTCCTTTTGTTACGGGTTGAGCATTTCCCTATCCACATATACTTCTCTAATTTGTGATGCCAAGAAAATGACCAACTTTCAGAGCTAGAAGGGATCATAATACTTTTCTAGTTCAAGACCTGTATTTTATAGACTTTGGTAAGTCCTGGCTGATTACTGACTAAGCCCCCCAAAAGAACTGTTGCTCTATTTTTCCAATCTGGCATATCTTTACCACATCTGTCATACAACTAAACATTTAATGGAAGAGACGAGAGTTTTATTAACTTTAAAAGGTTAAAAATAAAGGTTGAAATTTATCTCTGGATCTCTTTTTTCCCAACCCATTCCTATTCTACAATAACATCATGTTTCAGGCTAAAAAGTCAAGTTTGAAGGTTTAAATGTATGTGCTGCACATTCAAACATTAAAAATTTAGAATTATAGGATCAAGAGTACAAATGAAAAATTTGTTATTTAGTATTGTTCACTTCCATCTGAATAAACCTATTCCTGACAAAATGAAAATTTTTGCATTTACAACAGTGTGTTGCCTTTATCAGGATACTGTGTCATAAAGAAACCCCAACAAATGAAAAAAGGGGGAGCAGAAGGGAGAAGGGGAAGAGGAAGGGAAAAGGGAAAGGAAGGAATCCAACAGAGGAAGGACACTGATCACATCTCCAAGACAGGCAATATAATGCTAAGAGCTAAGGTGTTGAACAGATTTCCCCTTTGCTAAGATTCTACCAAATACCTACTAACAGAAATCAACTTAATACACAGAAGTTTTCTATAACCACAAGATCCCAAACTGAATATCCCCAAGTTTGATGACATTAATTTGAAGCCCCTGCCATGTAGTAAGCTTCTCCCCATCTTCTACACCCAAATCCTGTTACCAAATTTTTAAAATACATTACTACAAAATTCCTCCAAAGTACAGCTGTAAAACTTAGAAAGCTGACCCGAGAAAGCTGAATGATGAGCCTTGATCATCTTTTGGTCTAATATTAAATATTTTAAAATTAATGAGGAAAGCTGAGAGGAAGAAAAAGTGAGTTGCCATTCAATATTAGAACCCTAAAGAAAAAATAGAGTGTTTTCATTCAGAATACTGAAAATAATGGCTGGGTTAGAGAAGCAAAGTAATAAAGAATGATTAAGGAGTGTCCTGAGGGCAGAAAGAAAAGACAGACAAACAGGAACCTTAAGATTCTGTACAGCTTTCAACAGTATAAGTTCTTTTACTTAATTTCATTAATTCCCATTTCTAAGCACATACAATATAAAAGATGTTTTAATAATTATAAATTAAGTTAAAATACAGCTGTATAATTCAGAACTAGACTCTAAGCTTCCTGAAGGTATCATCAGACTCATGTCTTTACAGAGCTGGGCAAGTGTTTATTGTTGAAGCAAACCTAGTTTATGTTTATATAGGCTTATATATTATATAACACATAAATACTTACAGCACTATATTTTGTTCTTTTAAAGAAAATCACATCTCTTTTTTGAATGTTCTATAATTCATGTTCTTTCTTAAACTGGACAAAACTTCTGGGGCTTCCTTTATTTAAGATGCTCACACTTTATTGTATTTTCACTGGTGAAAATATATATCCATCTAGTAAGATAATAAATATAATAAATTACCTCAATTTTCCTTATCTGGCAATTAGAGACCAAAGATCTTGTTCATAAAAAAAAGGGTAACTTTTTACTGAACAACTGTCTATGATGTGCTAGCCACTGGGTCAGATACTCCAGCATCTCACCTTCAAGGATATTAAAATCAAGTTAATTAGTCAAATATAACCAATCTACTTTCCTTTTGCTCATTGAGCAATTTGACCTTTGAATGAGTCTTGTTTTCATTTTAATATGTCAATGATTTTAATGCAGAAAGAAATATTAAAAGCCCTGTATAATTTTAGCCACTTTAACTGAAATCTAAAGATTCAAAGCTGATAGATATTGAGCCCTAAAATTTCAGTAAGTTTGGGAACTATTCTTATCTACAATTCAAATGAGAAAACTAAATATATAAACAATAACCAGAGAATTAAGCATAAAGGTAGCAAACAATTGTTAAATTCTGTATTCACTTAATATATTAATATTTAGACTAAAAGAAAAAGGTTGAGAAGAACTTGCGCCAACAACCAAAGCACATTTATTTTGTGTGCAACTAGTTTTTATTCCCAGGGACAAAGAAGTTACCTTTACTTTTATTCCTCCGACCTTCTCAACAGAGTTTATTGGGAGCTATGGAAATGTACAAATCCACACTTATTCACATGCTCTCAAAAAGGTTTTCCAAAATTAAATAAATTAGACATCTTGCTACACCAATTACATGGTACAAATTTAAGATACTTACCTATGACTATGGGATAAATTAATGGCTAAAAAAGAACAAGTGCTAATATCAAGCCTGTAATTTTATGAATAAAAAGTAATGCTATACGTACTCTCTAAAATCTGGAGCTCTGAACCTCTGGCCAAAAGCCCACTAAAAGATAAGATTCCAATATAGTTTATGTTGCTCTGCTTTGTGGAAAGGTCTCAGGACATTAAAATAAATTAAGCAGGAAAGAACACCAGGGAAAAGATCATTTGTAACAGAACACAGACTGTCTCACAAGATATATTTGCATCAGCCCTTCAGTTCTCAGAACTAACTATAGTTTCAGGGGCACTCTGTACCTTCCAGAAGGTTGGACACTAGTGAAAATGGACTCATGAAGAGGGGAACAGTGAACCAGTTTCAGAAATAACTGAATTTTGTTTCTAGGGGATGAAGGATATTATTCAATTTGGAAGTTGGTACCATCCCCTTGAGGTCAAGAGAGTATTTTTTATTTAAGCAGAATCAATACAGATGAGTCATAATTCTTTCCACAGTTTATTTTGGAAATTAAAAATCCTCTCTTTCAAAAGAGTACATACGTATTCTTGCATTTCTAAATTACCCTGCATCTCCAACATGTTCTCCTTTGAGTGTAATTAGAGCAAATATTGAGCTTTATCCAATGCATCGGAGGAAGATTCAGTGTCTACAATTTTTTTCATTTATGAATAGTTCTAAAATATATATATATAATTATAATTATTACAAAAAGTAGAAGGTAAGCACATGACCCACAGTCACAATCTGTGGACTTTCCACTTTTTCATAAGCTTTTTTGGAAGGCATGGGAACACCAGTTTCTATTTCTTAATTTCAGAATTAGATGAAAAAGATTTTATAATTAATTAACAGAAGCTGCTTGGGGCTTAGAAGTGATAAATATGAGAACCAAGCCAGTTCTTATACTGAAACCTCTAGGATCATCACAGGAACCTTTTTGGTTTATCTGAATTTGCTTTTATTAAAATTTTTTAAAATTCCATCAGGAGATAAGTATAAGCCATTCTAGCTGGTGTGTCACTAAGAAGCATTTTCTTTTTATAAAAAAATAAGGGTTTTTTTTACAGTTTTATATTTATAGAAAAGGTTCTTAGATGGTATAGACTGTTCCTATATACCCAGACTCCTATCATTAACATTTTACTTACACTAGTATGGTGTATTTGTTACAATTACTGAACCAATACTGATACCCTAAGTCCACCTTTCATTCCTATTTCCTTAGTTTTTTACTAATTTCTTTTTCTGTTACAAAATCCCACCCAGGAAACCACATTTCATCATCATGTCTCCTTGATTCCTCTTAACTCTGACAGTTTCTCAGACTTTCCTTGTTTTTGTGTGGTTTTAAGTTTTTAAAGGAGGGCTTCAATATAGCAGTTAACATCAATTCTTCTTCCTGAGTAGTCTTCCAATTCTGTTAGCTGTTACTGAAGCCACCAAAATCTCTTCCTAACTTTGTTATCTAATACAATTTTCACTGCATATCTGCTAAACACTTGTCAAAGCTTACCCACAAATTTAACTCCACTAAATAAGCATTTACTAAAGGCCTACTATGTGCCAGACACTATACTAGGATTCAAAGGATGAAGGAAACAGTAATCTCAACCCTCAATGAAGGAAGTAAAGCACTTCACCTGGAACACAAAGCACAGTGCACCCAAGCTTGCTTGCCCCAGCAGCTCTCTCCCCACAGTGGCTGTCTTAACCTCAAGTAGGAACTAGCTTGGGGCTCCTTAGGGATATGAACTGCCCGTGTATTTTTATTTATTTGAGTCTCTCCTCTCCTCCTGCCACTATGCGGCTGAGCTGGCTAAATTCCTAACTGTCTTGCAGGTGTGGCATAAACCCACTGCCATCACAGCCAATAGGCACTGCCGAACCTTATACTACCAATGAAATGCCATTCTGCCCTCCATTCCTATCTCTTACAGGGCTTAGGATCATGTATCAGTTATATTCCTGAAAATATGAAAACTGAAAGACCATGCCAGAGGCTGATAAAACTGAAATGCTTCAGCACTTCTAATTTAATATTGCCTGTATCTCTGCAATTCTTACTTTTCCCAACGTAATAAGAAATAGTATAAATAACTCAACCTCTGTTGTTTATATGCAAAATGATTAGATGGATAAACGCAAAATGACTTTATAAGGAATATAACACGTGTTATTCTGCAAATTTAGTTCTCCCTACCTAATTAACATAATAAAGGTATTGCCAGACACAATGTAACATAAGAGGTTAAACAGTATATGTGACCCACTTCTGGGAATTTATTCTATAAAAATAATTCAAAAGAAGAAAAATATTCTATGCAGAAAAATGTTCATTACATTACATATAATAATGAAAAACTGAAAACCAGAACACAATCCCAAAGTAGGGAAATGGACGAATGAACGTAGGTAAATTAGGTCAATGGCATAATATGGAACAATTTAAAATAATTTGAAAAAGTATATATGTGGAATGCCTGATACACTAAAAGAGAAACAGTAGGATATAAGATCACAAGTACACTTACACGTTACAAAAATATGTATATATACAGAGACTGAAAGCCAATATATAGAAAATGATTTAGATAATGAAGTTAGCCACATTCTTCCCTTAAGATTTTTCTTTTATAATACAAGTTTGAAAGAAAAAACAGTGTATTTCTTCACTTTAGATTGAGTTTTGCAGGTTCTTCCACATTATACCGAACAGAAAAACAAACAAACTAAAACACATAAAATCTAGTGAGGGGGTGAAGATCATTGAGCCCAAGAAATAAAAGCAGCTAAAGCAGCTCACTGCCAGGTCTGAATCCAGGCTCTGCCAGCTATTAGTTCTGTAATGTGAGACACTTATCTTTAAGAGTCCCCCTATAAAATTTATTATTAAAGTTTTGTGATAATAAAAAAAAAAAGAAATGTATATAACAAGTGTATGATAAATGTAAGTGGTTATTCCATTCATGTATGTGCTGATCAGATAACAGTGTAGAAAAGAAATACCATGAAGACTATCGATATAATTGTAAAGCAGCACATATTTTGTGTTAATTATTTGTCTGTTGTTGGCAAGACTACAATTTCTGAAAACCTGCTCTTAAAACTTTTTCTGTAAGATAAGAGTTCCATTGTTTAATTTTTTACTTAATTTGTTAGTATCCTGTAAAAAAATTACCTGCTGATTTTTTCACATTTCAAACACATTTTTACTCATTTTACTTGTTAGTTTTACCTTTTGTACTCATTAAAAGGCTTTTAAGCCCGGCCAGGCATGGTCAGCGGTTGAGCGTCGACCTGGGATCCAGGAGATCAGGGTTCAATTCCCGGTCAGGGCACATGCCCGGATTGCGGGCTCGATCAATGACTCTCTCATCATTGATGTTTCTATCTCTCTCTCTCCCTCTCCTTTCCTCTATCTGAAATCAATAAAGATATATTTAAAAAAAAAAAAAAGGCTTTTAAAATAAAATTTCATTCAAGGAAGAGGCGTTACTTTACTCATCTTTGTATTTCTCCAGCATCAAGCACAGTACATACACAACATATATAGTTAACAATGAGTATCAATCAAATTACTTAAACATTTTTCATTCTCACTACAGAATTAAATTATACAACAATCTGGCTAAGGAACATTTACCTGATCACTGCACATTCCTAATAGAATTGTTCAAAAAGGAATTTCTATTTTATTCTAGAATCTTTCATTAACAGAAACCCAGAAATAATGTGTACAAGAAACCAACAGAATAGCATTACCTAGAATGCAATGCATTAATACATACCTGGGGTTGCTAAAGGCAACTCAGGCTGGGAATCTGATTCTAGAAGACATTAAGTTCTCCTAAAAACTTGCCCCTACAACTGCAAATGAGATTGACACAGATTGAAATTTCCCTCACCTTAAGAATGCTGAGAGAGCCCGGCCAGGCGTGGCTCAGCAGTTGAGCATCAACCTAGGATCCAGGTGATCGGGGTTCGATTCCCGGTCAGGGCACATGCCCGGGTTGCGGGCTCGATCAATGACTCTCTCATCATTGATGTTTCTATCTCTCTCTCCCTCTCCTTTCATCTCTCTGCAATCAATAAAGGTATATTTAAAAAAAAAAAAAAAAAAAAAGAACGCTGAGAGAAATAAATTTCTACTAAGTAAATCACCAAAAAAAAGGAGAGAAAAATCTGAGTAACAGGATCTGCCAGGAATCAATAGCTGCCTTTCTGCCCTTAATACAGCACAGTGCATCAAGAGAACAAATATCTGTACACAGGTGTCTCCAGCATTATGTCACCTTCCCATTTCTAGCCTCGCCTTTTACTCTCTCATTCATTCACTGTCACGTTCAAAAGAGCTCCTCAACTGCTATGCCAAAGCCAGCAACAAAGGCAGTTAGAACCACTGGATCAGCTAGAGACAACATTCTAGAATATGGTCATTAGGATCACTCCTCCTCTCTGAGACAGAAAATTTCAGGGCTGATCACTACTCAGGGAACTGGTCCAGGAAACCTGCCTGAAGTCTATCCATTAAAGATGGACACAGACAATAGTGCAGTGAAGACCAGCGGAGGGGGTGGAAGTGGGGGGAGAGAGGGGTCAATGGGGGGAAAAATGGAGACATCTGTAATACTTTCAACAATAAAAATAATTAAAAAAAAAAAAAGATGAATGCTAACAAGGGCACAGAAAAGCACCTGCGAAAATCTAGCTTTATACTCTTAGTAAATCTTCATTGTTTCAAATTACTCTAGCAAGCCACAAAATATAACAAACTGCTTAATCCAGACTGATTTGTAACTAAGCAGCTGTGCTTTATTGATGGAAATTGGAAGGTAAGAGTTACAAATCACATATTTAATATTATAAAGGCATCTACATTGTATTTGATAAATATAGACACCCTGAAGAAGTAAAGAAGTACCATACACCCTGCCAAGCACACAATGTCAAAACATTGAAAAATGTTAAGACTCCAGCTCATAATTAGTCATTCTACTGCTAGGGAAGTGATGGCAGGCAATTTCTGTGGGGAAAGTAATGTCTGAGCTTGGAATAAGCAGCCCCTCTCTACTGAAGAAGTGGACACTTAAAAACTGCTTCAGCCTGCTCATAAATATTCCCATCTACTCAGAGACAGACAGCAGGTGCTCTAGCTAATCTAGCTGATTCTGAGTAGAAGGCAATGTAAGAAAAACAAAAATCAAAGAAAGAATGAGTGTTTTCTCATTTCCCTGGTCCAACGTGAGAAGTCACCTGTCCTCTGAAGACACTTGAGGACTTTTCCTCCAGTGACTTTAACCTCTTTGCTCCAACTCTGGGACCAAAACATTGTAATTGTTACGTAATTATCTTTTTTTCCTAACAGAAGCCAACACACACACACACACACACGTGCACACACATGTGTACACATACACACCATAAACTTGTTCTTTAAACCACAAACACACAATTCTAGTCAGTAAATTCAAAAATGCAAAAAGTTAAAAACTAAATTCTCTCACTGGTTTTTATGACATAACCTGCTTAAGCAGTAAACCAATAATGATTTATTCTTTACTGGTGACATTCATTCTTTAAAGGAGGATTTCTGTAGCTTTGCAAAGGAGATGAAAATATCACAATCAGCCCCAAAGAGCTCAGAATTACATACTAAATGAACAAAAAACAAAACACTACTATACTGTGCTCTGTAATGTAAATATGTTTAAGCCAATCACCATTATGTGACAATTCCAATTTGATTAAGTTAAAACAAGCTATTAAATATTTCAGAAAACTTTTTTTTTACTTCAAAGTTAAATTCCTGAGCTTTTAAAGAAAATTGATAAATCTGCGCCAACACTTTTATTTATAACAATAAACAGCTCCTGCTTCCAATAAAGACATAGAAATAGTCTTTAAAAACCAACTCATTTTAAAGGTTAACAGAAATGAGCAAAGACTGTATTTGTAGCTTCATGGTTTCATTATGCTTACGGTCACATAAAGGAGACAAAAAAAGTGTGTATTCGGCTAATACACCCAAGTTTTCTAGATTGAAAACATACTTTTTGCCCATATAAAATTTAATTCAAAAGTGAGTTAGATCCCACAGATTACTTAGTAATTAAATATGGAAAAAACATGAGAAGCAATCTGGTGGTTACCAACTTAAGCAAGTAATCAAAATTAGTTACTAGTACCAAGCATAGCACACCCCGACTCTGTGAAACCCTGATGTGATACAGTAAGTAGTACATGTCAGCTATACAGTATTCTGGCAAAAAATGTTTATGCTAAATTTAATCATGAGGAAACCAATTAGATAAATCTGGAATGTTGAACACTAAATTAGATTTTGACCAAGGCTTAGATCTTTCAAAAAAGTAAAACAACAACAAAGAAACAAAGCAAAAAATGGCAGAAAAACCATTGTAGATTAAAATAAAATAAACATACTCAAATGCTTGAGCCTCGATTGAATCCTGGATTAAAAACAAAATTTTTTAAACTGCTACTGAAAAAAAACACATTCTGGGGCAATTAGGGAAATCTGAATAGGAACTGTGTATTAAATGTTATAAAATTGCTCATACTTTCCTTAGGTTCAGTGATAATGGTATTGTGGAAATGTAAAAGAACGCCCTTATTCTGAGGAAGGGCTTGCTGAGGGATGTAGGGTTGAAGTGTCAGGATGTTTGTATGAAGCAAGGAGCAAAGAGACAGCAGGAGAAGAATCAGAGAGGGAAAGCAAATAATGCAAAATACTATTAATTGGTCAGCCTAAGTGAAGGATATACAGATACTGTGAACATTTTTAAACTATAAAGCTGGGGGAGAGGAGGAATGAGTGTGCAGGCTCAAATGCTCTCATCCACTTCAAGTGCTGTGCTTTGCTTATACCTGCTCCCACCCCTCAAAAACACCCAAACCATCATTACATTTCCCTCAGCAGCAAAAGATGATCAATAATGATGCATGATGGGCAGCACAGACCTAAAATTCTTTTTCTAAGCACAGGAAATGCTTCCTAGAAAAATAAATGGAGAAGAGAGCCCTTCAAGGGTGAATTTAAAGTCTAGTCTAAGAAACAACACAGTTCCCAAACCTTATTACATCAGTTAAAAGAAAAGCCCCAATCAATTTAAAGAAAGTCAATCAGCAAGAGTAGTAAAATATTTTTTAAAAATGCAAATCATATTGCCCATTTATAAATTTAAATGTGTTTATCAAACATGATTTATCACCAGAGGCAAAAAAGTCTTAACATTTCATTTGTTAATCTTCAAATGGGTTAACTGTGAAAGACTGCTGAACGAATATAAAAAGTTTAATGACCACACATCTTTTTTCTATTAGGATTTCATTATGTTGCTTACAATATGTAAAAGCTAAAAGATTGAGAACAATCTTTGAAAAATATGAAACCCCAAAGAGGATCTGTAAAGATTTTTAAAACTGTGCCATGCATATAGTGGACACTCAAATATTTGCTAAATGAATACTTACAAAATACAAAAGTACACTACATGCCTTTTAAATATGCTACTATTTAATAAATAGGGGCATGTGAAAAAATTTTCCTAACTAAAATCGCAACACTGCAATAATCAGATATACATCATAATCAAATCCTAGCAAAAACCTTGCAGGGTACAGTGGCTGTTTGAAGAAGTATATTTACTCTATCAAAAACTAACCACAAGTCCAAAGGGGATCCTCTTCCACAAAAGAGATCCCCCCTCCCCCCACCAGACACAGAAGGGAAATGTCTCTCTCATGAGTCAAGAGCCTAAGTTCTGGAAAATAATGATGATACATGCTTTTAAGAATCAGGGTTATTCCTTATACCTCTAGAGTCTTCCAGAGCCATTGTTCCAGTGAAAAAATACTGAAACCTGCAGAATTTACAAGAGAGCATTCAGAGTACACTGGGTTCTAATGTGGCACAATATCCTGGGTGGGAAGTGACTCTGAGGAATACAAATTCTTGTTCCTGGCTGATCTCTTAGAAGATAGAAAAGGCCCATATCCAGCTTAAGGACACCTGCCATGCCCAGGGTCATTCTTTCTGCATCAAATGAAACAAGCTTTTCTTCCATGTCTATAACTAATTAAACCAAGAATCAGCACCTGGAGCAAGGCTAGACATAATGGAGGTGGCCAAGAAGGCAGGGTGAAGAAAAGTACTGGTTAGACTGACAACATCTAAAACGGTTATTATTGGCCATATGTGGCTATTAAGCCTCGTATTATTATTGGCTCTATCTTTTACCAGTCTCTCAGTCTTTTACTCTGCACCAGCTAACAGTGGTGTCTTTGCTGTTTCTGGAACATATCTTGAATACTCTCTAGCCTCAGGGCCTTTGCGCTTGTCACCTTTGCCTGGACACAGTTTCTCCCAGGTAACCACATAGCTTGGTCTTTACCTATTGGCCGACCTCCCCTATATAAAGAAGCCTGCACATTTATACACCCCTTCCCTACCACCTCCTTCTCCCCTTATTCTTTATATTCTGTAGCACTCATCACTATCTGACTACATATTTATATATCTCTCCTCCTACAAGAATATAAGGAGAATGAAAGTAGACTCTGCCAGTTTCATTTTCTGTTATATCCCTAGTGGTAGGATAGTACCTAGTATACATTAGGTAGGTATTCGGTTAAACATTCGTGGAATGAATAAAAACTAGACACTTAAAAAGCTTCTCACTGTTCTTACTTCTGGAGCCTAAAAGTCTCTGACATAGAACATACTCAGTAAATGTTGTAGAAAGGAGAGGAGGAAAGAGCTACCAATCTAAGTTAAGGCTACATCCTAAAGTGAGCAAGAAGAACAAGAGGAGTTGTTAGAAAAAATAAGAAAGCAAAACAAAGTCAAATATTTATTTTATCTCAGAGTAAGGGCTACCTTCAAAGGACATATGGAGTTAAGAAAAGCATTTAGGAAGTAATATATTTGAAGTCTACAAAACAAAACAAACAAAAAAACCCCAGTAAGCTTATAGTTAGAAATTATACTGAGAGAATGTGAACAGCATGAATTACATGGAAGAAAATAATACAGAAAGTCAGGAATGTGGGAAAATAAACAAATTTCATAATAGTAACATTTCTGGCAGGGAGTGGGGGGATGGAAAAGAGTTTGCAACAGATGTAGCAAGATACCACAGCAAGGACAAAGTTTGGCAGGAAGTATAAAGGTCAAACTGGAGATACATATTGAGACCGCATATTTACACAGCTTACTGGGAAAGCAGCATTAAAGTTCATACCCAGTGATACAGAGAGAATCCTCTGTGCTTCTATGGTTATCAGAAAAAAGCATTAATCACACAGTCCAATGGGGTAATAATGCAGCTGTGTGAGGGCAAAGATAACGTTACTATGGGAACTTCATCTTCGTTTTTTCGACCTACTGGCAAAATTAATATTGTACTTCTAATACAGCATTAAAAACGTTTACAGAAATCTAACATATAGTGTTTTCTCCCAACTCCAATAACTTTAACAACCAGTAGTTTTCAAAACATATTCTCTAAGGGCAAGAATATGCAAGTAATTAAAACAGTTCTAGGCCTGCCTTAGAAACTCAGAACTTTTTCTCAGAAAAATACTAAATCTTTTAAAAACATTATTTTAAAGAGATGTTTCATTTTGAAGGCATGTCCAACAGTAATACAGGTATCCCCCACTTTTTTATCATGGTGAACAAAATAAAGCATGTACGTACGTTGAATTTGCCTGCACCCACCATTCATACTATTAGAGAGAGAGAGAATCTTAAAAGATGCAGAGGTTACTTTTGGTTCTGCTAGTAGCAAAGTGGTCTCTTCTAGTCAATAATGGATAAAATAAAAGGCTACTGCTGGACTATCAGATTGATGGGTGTACAAAGCATGGTGCGTTCTGTTATTTTATCCTTATAGGGAAATCAGTCAGTCTTCTTAATAAGTGAAACTATACGATACATACATTATTACTACTTTATACTGGATGTGTATTTATCACACGATTCCTGCTTCTACTATATGCAGTGTTATTTTAGGTTTTGTGTATTATTTGGCAAATCATGATTTGGTAGATTATTTTTTGCATCTGGGAATACTTTGATTTTCCCCTATAAATTAATTATAATAGTTTCTTTGCTTTTACGCCATTATGACTTACAAAAAATTTCACAGGAAAGCTCTACTTTTGGATATCAGGGGAAACTTATGGTACTCCCTTTAAAAGAGAAAGCAGTTGAGAACTAAGCAAATCATAACCTAGGGTCATTAGATCCACGCCAGTTTCCAATGAGTAGTCAGAATGTCACCTAACCTATTTGTCTCTTGCTTCTCTCCTCTCCCTCTTAATCTTGGTTCAACAAAGGGCAAGCAAATGGTCTCAGAAGTTCTGTATCAGGACAGCAGTGTTCACACAGGGGTGTTTACACAGCAGTGTTTAGAGTTTACAAAAATTCAGCAGGTAACTTTGAACTAATGTTTGAAAGCAGACAATTACTACCTTGAGATTGCTTATTTTTTTTAGGTTTTATAGGTTTAGGTTTACAGTCCCAATATCACACATGAATAACAAGCTATCCTCATTTTCCTCAGAAGAATACACTGGAGGACCATATTTTAAATCTCTATAAAGAGAATTATGGTTGTTTTTTTACTAACTTTCCATTTGACTGTAAACCTTTTGGCAATAAAGTTACCAATTAAAGGACTGCAAGATGTTGCCTGGGAGGACTCCAGAGCAAATTCAAAACTCCGAACCATTTTTTCAAAATTTAGAAACTAATGCCTCTGAACATGATCACCTGTAACCTCTGACTCCTCTTATTACAGGATTGGAAACTCTCATGCTTGGAGATCTGCTAGCCACCCACTTTAACTCCCCTCCTTTGTTCTGAATGTCTCCTAGACCTGGAGGTCAATTTCAAACTATGTCAGCGGGTACCACAACCTGATTCAAAGTAAAACTCCACTCCAATCTAAATATTCTTGAGTAATATTGGGTCTGAGGTAACTCACTGACCTACATTCAGAAACAGGTTTTAAAACTGATAAATCATAGGCTATCTGAATGAGATCATTTGCTAATTATCTTTGTATTCCCCATGCCTGGAACATGGAGCAAACCCTCTAAAAGAAATTTTTCATGGACATAGTTATGACTTAGGCTTCTTAATAATATGTTGAGTATGGAACAAAGTTAGCCTGTAACCATATAATAAGGGATAAACAACAAGGAAAAAAATAATAAAGAACGGATTATTAAATAATATAACGTTCCTGCTTTCTTCAGAGATTCATTTATTGCTCTAACAATTAAACTCTCTTGGATGGAAAGATAAAAGTAACTGATTTGCCAAAATGCTTTAGGAAAGCTAGATCAACATTTTTACTCACTCAAAACCTTATTTTTATCCACAAAATTGGGAATAAGAAACTTACAACTGGAGGGTAGCTAAATTATGTTATTTAAGGATAGTGGTGGAGTTATTTCTTCACTCCCCAAGGAAGCTATTTCTCATGTACAGGTGGTACTGGTAGCAGCTTACTAAGCATAATTTTGGGTGTTTAAGATGGTAAACCACTGCCACCACTCCCAAATCTGTTTAAATCCTCTCTTAGGTAGTAGAATCTCATCACAGCATAGTCATTTAAGGGCATGGGTTACAAACTCCAATGTCTACAGGAACTACGCAGGTAACATACTTGAGCTAGGTTCAGAACAAGGACTGGTTAGTCTGTGGCAAACACAAGAATGCCTACCAGTCTAAAAGGACAACATCTAGTCAACTCCAGCCAACTGGAGCCATGCAGAAATTAATTTTTTACTGTTTTTATGAAAAAAATTTTTTTGAATTTTTTTGAATTAAAGTTTACAGTCAAAATTACTTTGTATTAGTTTCAGGTGTACAGCATAGTGATAAGACAATCATATACTTTACAAAGTGCTCCCCCAGATATTTCCAATACAAACAGGCACCATACATAGTTATTACAATATTACTGACTATATCCCCTATGCTATACTTTATTTTTTTAAATGTTTTTACTGATTTGAGAGAGAGGGGAAGGGAGAGGGAAAGAGAGAGGAACATTAATGAGAGGGAAGCATCAACTGGATGGAGCCCACAACCCAGGCTTGTGCCCCCAACAGGGAATCAAACCTGCGACATCTCAGTGCATGAGATGATGCTTAACCAAATGAGCTACACCGGCCAGAGCTACTTTTCTTCTTCCTGAAGATGACCCTTCAACATTCCATATAATACTGGTTTGGTAGTAATGAAGTCCTTTAGCCTTTTCTTGTCTGGAAAGCTTTTTTAATTGTTGAGAGTATTACAGATATCCCCGATTTCCCTCCCTTACCACCCTTCATCTATCTCTCACCCCACCCCAGGCCCCCGCCTATCCACTGTGTATGTCCATGGGCTGTTCATATAAGTTTTTCAGCTCTTTGGTTAATCTCTTCCTCCCCACCTCCTTCCTACCTTCCCTCTGAGATCTCCATCCATGCTGTCCCAAAGTGAAAGAGACTCTTCTTTTTTACAGCTGCATAGTATTCCATGGTGTAAATGTACCACAACTTTTTTATCCACTCATCTACTGATGGGCACTTGGGCTGTTTCCAGATCTTAGCTATTGTAAATTGTACTGCTATGAACACAGAGGTGCACATATTCTTTCTGATTAGTGTTTCAGGATTCTTAGGATATATTCCTAAAAGTGGGATCACTGGGTCAAAAGGCAGCTCCATTTTTAATTTTTTTTAGGAACATCCAAACTGTTTTCCACAGTGGCTGCACCAGTCTGCATTCCCACCAGCAGTGTACTAGGGTTCCCCTTTCTCCACATCCTCACCAGCACTTGTCATTTGATGATTTGTTGATGGTAGCCATTCTGACAGATGTGATGATTAGGGACGTTGAGCATTTTTTCATGTCTCCTGGCCATCTCTAAGCCCTCTTTGTCTGTCCTTGGATTCTAAATGGTAGCTTGGCTGGGTAATCTTTATTGCAGGTCCTTGCTTTTCATCACTTTGAATACTTCTTGCCAATCTCTTCTGGACTGCAAAGTTTCTGTTGAGAAATCAGCTGACTGTTTTATGGAGTTCCCATGTAGATAATTAACTGCTTTTGTCTTGCTGCTTTTAAGATTCTCTTTGTCTTTAACCTTTGGCATTTTAATTATGATGTGGGCCTCTTTGGGTTCATCTTGTTTGGGGCTCTCTGGGCTTCCTGGACTTATATTTCTACTTCCTTCACCAGGTTAGGGAAGTTTTCCATCATTATTTTTCAAATAGGTTTTCAATTTCTTGCTCTCTTTCTTCTCCTTCTAGTATCCCCATGATGTGAATGTTGGTATGCTTGAAGCTGTCCCAGATGATCGTTATATTATCTTCAGTTTGGGGATTCTTTATTTTTCTTTTTATTGATGTCATTGGGTGTTTTCTGCTTCCTTGTATTCCAAATCGCTGATATGATTCTCTGCTTCATTTAATCTATTGTTGATTCCCTGTAATTTATTCTTCATTGCAGTTAGTGTTGTCATTTCTGACTGGTTCTTTTTTTATAGTTTCCATGTCCTTTTTTATGCTGCTGAAGAGCTCACTAAGTTTCTTGAGCATCCTTATAACCAAAGTTTTCAACTGTATCTGGTAGTTTGCTTGCCTCCATTTCATTTAGTTATTTTTCTGGAGATTTCTCCAGTTCTTTCATTTGGGACCTGTTTCTTTGTCTCTGCATTTTGGCTGCTAGCCTATTAGGTAGAGCTGTTCCTAGAGCTGCTCCATCTCCCAATCTTGGCAGAGTGGTATTATGTAGTAGGTGTTGTGTAAAGCCCAGTGGTGCTGTGTGCACTGTCCTGTTGTAGCTCAGCCTTGATTGCTGTTGGCATGGCTCTGGGAGGGACTGCTCCCCCCCCCCCCCCAGCTAATTGGCTGTGAGAATTGGATGATACTACAGCAGAGATGCTTCTGTGCAGGAGCAAACTTTACTGAACAGGATTTGCTTCAGTGGGGCTTTGGTGCCCACCAAGTGTGCCCCTTGGGTACATCACTCACAGAGCTGGTAGGGTTGTAATCTGGAGCTGTCCACTGGGTGCTCTGGCTCTGGAGCCTTCCAGGATCTGCAAGGCTAGCTGATGCCTGTGCCCTGCCTGGGGGTCGCCTGGCACAAAGTACAGAGCAATCTGCAGATGGCTGCTACTTGCGCTGGGCTTGGAGGTGTCCAGGAGAGGCCAAACTGCAAACCAAGGCCAGCTGCTACTAGTGCTGAGCCTAGGGTGACTTAGCAAGAAGTATGGTGCATGCATGAGCCAAGACAGGTCTTTTGTATGGAAAAGCCACTGGAAACAGCTTGGGTAGGCCTGCAAGTTGAGTTGGCAGGGTCTCAGAGAATCACCAGGGGGTGGCACTAATAAAGTTAACCAGGTTGATGGAGACTCAGATGTAGTGCCTGCCTGCAGACTCAGTGCAGGGAGGGCGCAGCAAAGGAACAACGGCCTCTGCCAGGACTCCTGTCTTGGAGAGAGATGCCCCTTCAGCCTGTACCTTGAAATCAGACAATTCAGTTCTTCCCCTGACATCTCTGGTGCCTTTCAAGCTCCTATCCCAGCTCTGGAGCTCAGAGCAAGTGAGTCAGAGTAAGTCTATGTGCAGGCCCTTTAAGAGTAACTGCTTGGGACTCCAGAGCCCTCCGTCTCACTCAGCCACACTCCCTGCTGGATTTTACAGCCAGGCGTTATAGGAACTTCTCTTCCAGCACTGATACCCTGGGCTAGGGGTTCTGATGTGGGGTTGGGATCCCTCACCCCTGGGGGTAACTTCCATAGCTGAGATATCCTTGATTTTTTACCACCATACATGAGTGTGGGACCAGCCTATTCTGCATCTCTGCCCCTCCTACCAATCTCAGTGTGGCTTCTTTTGTATATTCTTTGTTGCAGAACTCTGTTCAGCTAGATTTCAGGTGGTTATGAATGATGGTCGTTCTGTACTTTAGTTGTAATTTTGATGTGGTTGTGGGAGGTTCCAAGTAACACTTTTACCTGAACCACCACCTTGACAAGAACCCCACCACACAAAAATTAAAAGAGAAAAGAAAAATTTTCTTTTCTACATTGTGTAAAGAGAAGTCAAAAACCCAAAATTTTTGTGAAATCTCCCCTACTTTTAAAATACTGCAGTCCAAATAAAAATATATCTTCAGACACTTGCTACTTTTTTGCTTCCTGTTAAAATACAAATGCCCCGCCCGGCCAGGCGTGGCTCAGCCAGCGGTTGAGCGTCGACCTAGGATCCAGGCAATCGGGGTTCGATTCCCGGTCAGGGCACATGCCTGAGTTGTGGGCTGCAGCTGATCAATGACTCTCTCATCATTGATGTTTCTATCTCTCTCTCTCCCCCTTCCTTTCCTCTCTGTGAAATCAATAAAAATATATTAAAAAAAAAAAAAAAAATACAAATGCCCCTGGAAGAGTTGGTTAGAAATTCAGTCAAGAGATATAGGCACAATGCCTTTAGCACAGTAGGGACTCAATAAAGACTTGTTAGATGAATGGATAGATACATCTGAGATTACAAGATTATTCAGGTGTTATGAGAGACTAGAAGAATATAAAGCAAATTTCACATAGCGTCACAATTTCACAGAGATCTGCCTCTCCTGTCGTTTAATCATTCTCCTATATCTTAAATCTTTTTTTATCTGCTCCCCCTCTCTCGCCCCAACTGCTTATGCTTTGCTCTGTTGGTGGCACTAACAACTTAAGTGGTAACACCTAAACTTTACTGATGATTTTACTTTGAAAATTAGTGTTAGAATAAATTCTAAGATTGGGGGGAGGGTGCTACAGAATTGTTATGTTCATGTATCTTGGGGCTACCACTTCTCTATTCCTGGCTCCACTTAATTCTTAATATATAACTGTCTGTTAAACTGAGTTAGTGCCATGACCAAAAAAAATTTTTTTTAATTAATTTTACAAAACTATTCCCTTGAATATCACATTCTTCTAGTGCTTCACCTATACTGCCTGGTGCTCAATAAATACTTGTTGCCTGGCTAAAACAGAAGAAGCTGGGGGAAATAAAACCAAAGTACTAAAGTCTTACACAACTGAACAATTCCAAATGAAACATCTCTTTTAAACTTTTTCATATTCAACTTATTGAGAATATATTAAAAAGAAAAGTACAACTAACTGTTGCAGCAGCCCCATGAACACATAACACAGCAATATCCAACTGTGAAAATTAACAGACCAAGCCCTAGGCTTTCATATTCTCAAAAGGGAGATAACACTGACAGCAACCACAACTGGCTCACTGTCTTAGATAGGCTTAGCTGAACCTTGCCTTAACCTCTGGAAAAGGGTATCAGTCTCAGAGATTGGAGTCATTCTGAACACATGGATGCTGGGATGTGGAAGTCCACCAGGCTTCTAAAGAAGTTTTAAACAGATCATTCTTTAAGTTTACGTTTCTGCCAACTCACCATAAGCAGTATATCAGGCATTACATTGCTTTGTTCGAATTATGTAATCAAATACAATTTAAAGGCTGCCAGTAAGTGAGACCTCTTCACCCAACCATCAACTAAAGAAGAGCCCATAAGGGAGTGATTGGTGTTCAAATTTTTAGTGTGTTCTCCAACACCAACTGGGGGAACCTGGAAACTAAGGCATATGTCTGATCCTCTATTCCAACCCATGGTTCTGCTACTGATAATCCACTTCCACTTCTCATATGTACAATGGGAGACCTAGAGAGCTTTAACTTAAAAGCTCTTAACCCTCCTTAGTTCATTGGACCCGCTTTTAGTTTTCAGTTTCTTTTCTAGCAGTTCTAATTGTAAGGATTGATGTTTATTGACCTTTATTCTTTCTTAAAGTCATTGAAAGAAATTTCTTGTTCTATTTTGCAATTACCATTTTGGTTAACTGGATCCACTTTATAAGTCTAAAACACATTATGAAAGCTTAGTAATCTTATTTTTCCAGTATCTTGAAACATTTTGCCATTTCATCATCCTCAGAGTTATTTTATCATTATGCATCATTACTCATCAATTATATCCAACTATGCTTTAAAAAAAGACTACAATAATAAGAAAAAGGGAAAATGACAGCATTGCCTATATTAAAGGATGAAACAACAGTGAAATAAATCATATCCTTCAGTTTTCTCATTGCATTGTCCCAAATATTTGCACCATTTTTCAAGGAGGAATTAAAGAAGACTGGCGACACCACCTCTGTAGCCAGCTTTTATCTTCCAATGAATACAACTGAGAATTCAGAATTTTTCATTTTCTGACCCTGATACCAAACAGAAGCAAAATAACAGAGGAAGACGGTTTACAATTAGACAACCAGATGAATGCAAAGAGACAGAGAGCAGCACTCCAGACTCTAATATATCTCTAGAGATAAAAAGAAAAAACAGTTTTCTCATCAGGTGGTCATTTATCAGGAAGGGCACTGTCACACAATATTTTGCAAGAGGAACATAGACCACCTCATTCCACTAAATGTACATGTGACAGCATTATTTCATCTTTTATAATGTTTGCATGCCAAAATCTACTTGATACAGAGAGGTGTGCTACATTTAAATTCTAATTAAAATTCCTAAACGTTTGTTACTATCCTTTTATTCTTACTTCTGTCTATTATTCAAAAAAATGACAATAGAATCTGAATATCCACTGTACCCACATGATAAATGGTGATTATTTTTCCAACCTACCAGAGATTCAACATCAATTTTCTTCATCTTATCCCCAACACTCACCCTGTTGAAGGTTTGCTACACTGTTTATATAATTTAAAATAACAAAAATGTATACAATTGGCTAAATTTATATAACTAATGTTGTGGTTTTCTACAAAACACTTTTTAATTATTATATTTTATATAGTTATATATTATATAACTAATTCAGCTTGCTTCTTTCATTCAAAAGTATTAATATTTTAAGTTAAAATTTACATCTTGGCTTAAATAATTATTGTAGGATCCCTCCCACAGTAACAATTAGCATGCCAGATAACCTACCTATTACCAGATATCACCAAAATACCCTGAGATCTCATTACAGAGGTCACAGACACGAGACTTATATCTGCTCCCATATGGTTGAAAATGGTAACTTATTTTAAAAAATTAAAAAATTAAATAAAAATACAGGCCTGGCCGAGTAACATACTTGGTTAGAGCATCGCCCCGATATGCCATGGCTGTAGACTCGATCTCCCCAGTCAGGGCACACACACCAGGCAAACAATGAATGCATAAATAAGTGGAGCAACAAATCTCTCTCTGTCCCTCTCTGTCTCCCCCTTCCTCTCTCTAAAATCAATCAACAACAAAAAATTTTAAAGAAAGCATTTGCAGAACAACATTATTTAGTCTTAATTTTGGAACAAAATTATTCCTGAGTCTTGAATATGACATTACCCTGATTTATAAATGTTGACCACACCATGTAATTTTTAAATGCCCCTAATTTCTTGGACTAGAAGAAACATTTTATTCCTGTGAATGTAACATAATAGGATCCTAAATCAGCCCAAATTCTTCTACCTATACATCAGCATTTCTTTCAGCCTTTAGGCTAGAAGCACTACATAGGTATGGTTTTTCCCAAGCTCAGGCCCCTGATTTAATTCTCATTTTGGAAAATCTTATGTACTTTAATTTAGCTCCTCCCCTTGCTATATTCTCCTTGTGCCCTTAGAAATATATTCCAAATGTGCTTTTTTTGTGTGCACAAGAACAAGTAGAAAGCAGAGAAATAAATTCATGTTAATTTTTTTCCAGGAGGATTCTACTTTACCAAGCTTACCCTACAATTAATTTTAATATTGTAGCAGGGAAGACTTTTTTTTCATTTATGTTTTAATCTGGGGACAAGAACAAATCCAGTAATAGAACGTCAACATTAATTTGTGGGGAGATGAAAAATGACTTAATAACACTGAAGCCGGATTAATATTGTAAGATAGATCATGGAACCATAAAACTCTTGACAAATTCATTTTTGTATCACTGTATATTCTTGCTAATAGGGCAGGGCATCTCTGAAAGGCTGTTAATACCTTACTGCACAAATGCCAATCAAACTGCACTGCAAGGGGGTGTATTTTGCAGGAGATGGGAGAAAAGAGAAATTTCCTCATGCATCTGCAGCTTGCACTTAAATGCAACATGGAGAAGAATAAAGGCAGAGTGATTTCAAGCAGGAAGTTAATGTTTGCTTGAAATCAAGTGGTACAATTCAGAAAATGAGTTGATAGTTACCAGGAAATATGCTTCCACTTCAAGATCCTCTAGCCAAGGAATTAAGAGTGGAAAACAGATCAGCAAATGACACAAGACAGATTTTACCCCGAACAGCTATCTAAACAAGGTTCCAAGCCAAAAGACCAAATAGGGGAATCCTAATCTGACACAAAAGCTACCAAGTCCTTAAACAAAAAAAGAAGCTATCAGATCTTTACACTACAAACAACTGCTTCAAGCTAAGATGGACTAATGGGAACTGAATTTATCCTCTTGCCTGAAAAAATAACCACCAAAAAAAAAAAAAAAAAAAAGACCCCAGAAAAAAAATATGAGACAACAGTTTTCAATACTGTGAACATCTGGCAAAAAAGGGACAGTGAATCCTGAAACACGGGAAACAAAGAAGAAAAGCCCTATGACTGTCTCAGCTTATTGCCTTGAAGAGAGTTTCCAAGCCATGGAACAGGAAAGGGAAACTGAAGTGAAGCCCTGCAGTAGACACTGGCGTCGGGGGCATGCAACCTGTGCAGCTGCAGCTCAGAAGGGGCCTGTGCTTGATTTAATGCTCTGAAGTTGCCATCTTGAAATTCTAGATAATTTTTACAAAGGGCCACACTTTCATTTTACACTGAGCCCTGCAAATTTTATAGTTGGTCATGCCTGGCAGGTGCCCTGAGTTAACAAAATGAGCTGAGAGTCTTGGTGAGTCCAACCACAGCTCGAGTTGACAGGACAGAATAAGCACATGTATATTTAAACACTATCCAAGCCCAAGGAAAGAATCACCCAAAAGGATTAAGGGAAACAGTACCTATCATGCACACAAGGCTTGAAATAGTGTCTGTTCCCAAATTGAGAAAACTAATTCGGGAGCCATGGGTAAAGTACTCAAGAAGATCTTTCCTGGTAAGTGGAGAACTATTAACCCTTGATTGACCACTCCAGATCCATACATTAAAAAATCATAAAAGCACAACTCCAAAAAACCGAATTATTTCCAAGTTAACTGCATCCTAGAACAAAGCTCAAGAAGATTTGTAGGAAGACAAAAATATCCAGCAACCAACAAGGTAAGACTCAAAATATCTTGGAATCCAAACAGAGATTACCAGGTACAGAAAGAAGTAGGAAAATACAACCCATAAAAAGAATCAATTATTCACAAATGCTATGGTCTGAACGTTTGTCTCCCACCCCAAATTCGTGTATTGAAATCCTAACCTCCAAAGGTGATAGTATTAGAGGAAGGACCTTTGGAAGGGTTAAGTCATGAGGATGGAGCCTTCCTAAGTTATATTAGTGCGTAGACCCTTCCATCACGTGAGAATACATACAATGAGAACTCTAAGATCTGGAAGGGAGACCTCACTCAACCATATTTGCACCCTGATCTTGGACTTCCAGCCTCCAGGACTGTAAGAAATAAATTTCTGTTGTTTATAAGCCACCCAGTTTGTGATATTTTGTTATATAGCAACCTGAAAGTACTAAGCTAGCAACCAACCCAGAACTAACACAGATGTTAGAATTAGCAGGTAAGGACATTGTAACAACATGGCAGAATTTGTAGGCTTCTGCTAAAACAGTACTTAGGTGGAAATTTGTAACATTAAACATTTTTATTAGAAAAGATATTAAATCAATAAACTCAGCTTCCACCTTAAGAAACTAGAGCATAAAGAACAAATTAAACTCAGTATGCAGAAGAAAGGAAATAATAAAGATCAAAGTGAAAATTTTTTAAAAAGAAAGAAAACAGAAAAACAAGAGAGAAAATAAATGAAACCAAAAGCTTGTTGGTTCTTTGAGACAATCAATAAACTGATTTAAAAAAACAAAACAAACAAAAGTCCAGCCAGACTGATGGGGGGGGGGGGAGAGCAAGAGAAAATATCAAATACCTGTATCAGAAAGGAGAGGTGTTGTCACTACAGTTTTATAGATATTAAAAATACAACGGAATATTGCAAACTACTCTATATTATAAATACAACAAGTAGCATAAAATGGACAAAATCACTGAAAAGACAAGCCACTGAAGCTCACTCAAGAATAAGTTAATCTGAATAGACCTGTATCTTTATTAAAAATAACTGTATTTGTAGTCAAATACCCTCCCACAAAGAAAACTCCAGTCACAGATGGCTCCATTGATTAACTCTACCAAACATTTAAGGAAGAAATAATATCATTAAAACAATTCTTACAGACAATTGAAGTGGAGAGGATACATCCTAAACTCATTCCATGTGGTCAGAATTTACTGTGATAATAAAACTAGACAAAGCATTACAAGATAAGAAAACTATAGACTAATATCCATGAGGAATTGAATCCACATTATCTATTAAAAGGATAATGCATCATGAATTGGGGCTTATCTAAAAAATGCAGGACTAGTTCAACATTTGAAAACCAATTAGTATAATCAATTCACCAGATAAATAAACTAAGAGAAAAACCATATGATCATCTCAACAGAAAGAGAAAAAGCATTTTACAAAATCCAACATTCATTCATTCTTTGTTAATCCTTACCCAAGGATAATTTTTCTACTGATTTTTAGAGAGGAGAAAGGAGCGAGGGAAGGGGGAAGGGGAAAGGGGAAGGGGAGGGAAGGAAGGGGGAGAGAGAGAGATTGAGATTGATTGATGTGAGAGACATCAATTGATTACCCCCCACACGAGCCACTAGCCCCAATTAGGGTCGGGGATTCAACCTGCAACCCAGGTACGTGTCCTTGACTAGGAATCGAACCCTCAACCCTCTGGCATGTGGGCTGACGCTCTAACCACTGAGCAATACCAGCCAGAGCCTAAAATTTACTCTTGATAAAAACTCTGAGCACAGTTGGAATAAAATAAAACTTCCTCAACCTAATCAAGAGCATGTATAAAAAACCTACCGAAACCCTCACACTTAATGGTGAAAGATCAAACACTTTTCCTCTGAGATCAGATGTCTATTTTCACCACTTCCACTCAATGCTGTACTGGAACTCCCTAGCTGGTACAATCAGGCAAGAAAAATAAATTGAAGAGGATGAGTTAAAATCTCTTTATTCACAGAAAGCATGATTGATTGTGTAGGAAACCTAATAGCCTCAACAATGAAGCTATTAAAACTAATATGTTAAGTAGTTTACCAAGGTAACAGGATACAAAATCAATATACAATCAGAAATAGATAAAATTTTGAATACCACTTGTAATAACATCAAATGCTTAAAGACAAAAGATGTGAAAGACCTATACAATAAGAACTACAAGATATTGCTGAGAGAAACTACAGACAAAAATAACTAGAAAGAGATATTTTGATCATGGAGCAAAATACTTAAGATTGCTAAAATGTCAATTCTCCCTGAGTTGATCTATATATTCACAGCAACCTCAATCACAAACTTATCAGGATATTTTGTAGAAACTGACAAACTGATTCTAAAACTCATATTGAAACAAAAATAACCCAGACTAGCCAAAACAACTCTGAAAAAAAGGAGTTGAAGGGTTCACTACCTGATTTCAAGAATTATTATAAAGCTTCAGTAATCAAGTCTGTGACATTGGCATAAAGACAAATAGATCGATGCAACAGAATATAGAATACAGGGGAAAATCCACATATACATGAACAACTGATTTTTGACAAAGGCCCAAAGGAAATGCAGTGGAAAAAGAACAGTAAAAGCTTTTGCAACTATTGGTAACTGGGGGGGAAAACAAAACAAAACAAAAACCTTGGATCCATACCTCACACCATATATAAAAACTAAAACTATAAAACTTCTTGACTACAGAAAAAGTCTTTAAAAGCATAAAAGAATTAATAAACTTCATCAAAATTCACTGTTACAATAATGAAAAGGGCAAGCCACAGAGCAGGAGAAACACTTTACAAAGCATACATCTGAAAAGGACTTGTATCCAGAGTATACAAAGAATTCTTGAAACTCAGTAACAGTAAAATGGACAAACTGATTTTAAAATGATCAAAGCTAGGTCAACAGTTCACCAAAGAAGGTACTTGGAGAGCAAAATAAGCATATGAAAAGATGCTCAATGTCATTAGAGAAATGCAAATTATAATCAAATGAGATACCAGTGCAAACCTATTCTAGCCGCTAAAATTAGAAAAACTGACCATACCAAGAATTGGGAGGATATGGAAGAACACAACTCCCTACTGCTGGAAAAGCTTGGCAGTTTCTTAAACAAGTTTAACATACACCTATCATATGATCTAGCCATCCTGTTCCTAGGAATTTGCCCCCCAAAAAAGAATATATGAAATACGTGTTCATATAAAGAACTGGATGTGAATGTTTTCAGCAGCTCTATTTGTAACAGCTAAAACCTGGAAACAACCGAAATATCTACCAATATATAAATGGAGTAATTTGTAATATATCCACATAATACAATCCTACTTAGCAATTGAAAGGAATGAACTATTGGATATAGGCAACAATATGGATGAACCTCAAAATAAGTATGCTTGAAAGAAGCCAGATGCAGCCTCCCCCGCACCCCCCCAACCCCCCGCCAAGGACTATATACAGTATGATTCCATTTATATGACGGTCTACAGAATACAAACTAGCCCTAGCTAGTTTGGCTCAGTAGTTAGAGCATCAGCCTGAGGACTGAAGCGTCCTGGGTTTGATTCCAGCCAAGGGCGAGTACTTCAGTTGTAGGCTCCACCCCTGGTTGGGGCACAAGCGGGAGGCAACTAATCAGTGTGTCTCTCTCATATCGATGTTTCTCCCCCCCCCCACACACACACCCTTCCACTCTCTCTGAAAAGCAATGGAAAAAATATCCTTGGGTGAGGAATAAAAAACAAAAAAATAAAACAAAATATAAACTAATCTATAGTTACAAAATGTTGCCTGAGATGCGGATGGAGAGGGAGTGAGGGGAGAGGCTCTGAAAGGACAAGCAAACTTGTAGATGATATTCACTATCTCAACTGTAGTGATGGTTTCACAGGTATATACGTATGTCAAACATACCTCAATAAAGCTTTTGAAAACAGGTACAATTTCAAACATATTTCAAACATAAGCCACATAAACTAATTCAGACCACTATCCTGTTTCCGTTAATAGTATCCTTCTTTGTTTTTCAGCATTTACAACACTACCAGTAAAAGCACTTCTCAAACTAGAATAATGTCCTTCAAAATTTCCTCAGGTTCCTGCATTACAACTAGGAGTGCTTTTATAGTTAATGAAATGTTTTAGTGAGCCTTTCCACCAAGCTGATCTTCCTATAGTCTAATTATCTAAGCTATGGGTTAAACTGGGCTATTCACAGAATAAGGATGCTTTGGATGAGACCCTATTTATGAAAAGGCCAAATAAGCCTCTACTTCACATTGCTTGCTAAGAACCATTTTTCTAATTCTGAGAATGAACTTGAGTAAAACAATTCTTTCTCTTCATTACTTATATTAACTTCACAAAAATGGATTTCTTGCTGCTATATACAAGCAAGGAGACTAAGGCAGCTTAGAATGAAGTAGATAGAAATGTGAGGAGATAGCTCACCACCAGTTCATGGCTAACCGGCCAGTTTCTTGGGACAATTATGCCTCACTTCATCCAATATGTAATAAAAAAATTTTTTTGTACATGAAATCTATTTCCCCAATGACTAACAGTTTTGTTTCAAACTGACCTTCAATTGATGACTATGATAACTTAAGGTTGATCACAAACTTCAGAGATGCTAGTTAGAGTAACTTGTTAAGACTACCTTGAAAAGCAAAAATACTTTTATAACATGAAACATTACTCCCAGATTTACCTACATATGAATTTTGTAAAGGAAAAAATACTTGTAGGAAAAATTTTTCAAAGAAAATAAGTAATAAAGGTGACAAGTACAGGAAGTAGCCAAAAGAATAATTATTTGTTGTGAAAAGGGAAAAGCTGCTATTTCTACTTCCAACTCTAGTAGTTTTGAGATAGGAGGCAATAAACTCTCAGGTCACAAAAAGTATCTCTCTGAGATAGAGAACTAACCTATAACACAATATACTGACTACTGTGTGCTCATCTAAGATTTAGTAAATGCTTTACTGTATTAGATGAGAAAGAACATTTCAGAACCTCTCCAATGTAAAAACTGGTATTAGTAGATGGTCCTTTATTTGTATTATGGAAAAATCAAGAGGAGTAACTCCAGGCACTGTTTAGGTCTTCAACTTCAAGAAAATCCTGCCCTAGCCGGTTTTGCTCAGTGGTTAGAGTGTCGGCCTGCAGACTGAAGGGTCCTGGGTTCGGTTCCGGCTAAGAGCACGTACCTTGGTTGCAGGCTCAATCCCTGGCCCCCGTCAGGCACATGTGGGAGGCAACCAGTCAATGTCTCTCTCTCACATTGATGTTTCCTTCTCTCCCTTCCACTCTCTCTGAAAAGCAATGGAAAAATATATCCTCAGGTGAGGATTAAAAAAAGAAAATCCTAATGGGATCACTTTCTTTGAGAACCTCTAGCTTAGGTACTCAATATAATGCTTCAAAACTGCGCTGTCTAGTACAAAGTACATCAGCATAGAACTGTGCTGTCACATCACACGTGGCTATTTAAATAAATTGGAAAACTCAGTTCCTCAGTCACACTAACCACATTTCAAGTGCTCAATAACCACATGTGGCTGGTGGCTACCATGCTGGACAACACAGATAACAGAACATTTCCACCAACACAGAAACTTTTATTGAACAGCGCTGCTCTAAAATGACCAAGTTTAAAGTAAGATAATGGCTCTCTTTCACAAACTTTTTAGTCTTTTAGATATTTTCATAAATGATGTTTCATTTTGGGAAAAATGATATTTTCATTTAAAAAATACTTTATGAATCCATGCTTTTAAAGTCCATCCATGGAGCCCAGCCGAGCGTGGCTCAGCGGTTGAGTGTCGACCTAGGATCCAGGAGATCAGGGTTTGATTCCCGGTCAGGGCACATACCCGGGTTGCGGACTGCAGCCGATCAATGGCTCTCTCATCACTGATGTTTCTCTCTCTCTCTCCCTCTCTTTTCCTCTCTCTGAAGTCAATAAAGATATATTAAAAATAAATAAAGTCCATCCATGGACTAAAATTAGCTTTAGACACCATCAACTTAGAAAGCAGCACAGAATTTTTTTTTTAATCCTATAAAGTTTCCTTTACCTTGGGTGTATTTAACTATCTGTAAAGTGCCATCAGAATTAGCACTCAAAGTTGCTCTTCCCCCTTTGGAATATTTGAAGGCAGACAGAGAAGAAAATCATAACAGCTTTACCAAATCAACAACTCAGGAAATGAGAAAAAAACAAAAGCCATGGATATAGTGATAGAAGATCTAGAGACTTTTCATATGAATTCAGAGGGTTGAAGTGGCAACAAAACTCAGTAAGTGCAAAGGTTTTTCAAAATAAACAATCACTTTATTAATGGATATAAATGATGAAAAATTGCCTGAATAATTCAGGTTCATTTTCGCTTAAGTGGTATCTTCATTGAAGCCATACATTCATTATTGATTTCACAGCACCTGTCTTCCAGTTGACTGCTAACAAAACTACTCTAATCCCACCCAGTTTGCAGGCATAGTGGAAATGAATGTTATCTATCACTCATATATCTCTTTCATTTAAGTTCCTGCTGTCAAAATAAAATCTTTTCCCAATGTCATATGTAATTTAATAAGGCCAAAAACCTTACAGAGGGAAGGGAGGGGGAACGGTGAGGAACATCCGGCTCTGGCCAGGCTAAGACCACCATAGTTCCAGTCATCACATTGGGGGTGAGTTAATTAAATGTTTGACCAAACATAGCAGGCTAATATTTAAGCTGATAATTTTGTATGGACTTTGAATGATATAAATACCCAAGTGGCCCTTGGCAGAAAAAAGGTTCCCCACCCCTGGCATAAAGTATAGCACCTGGTCCCAATTATCAATATACTATACTGATAACATAATCTCACTCAAATAAAATAACAGCTAATGTGACACTAAGAGTTAGCCTTTGATGTTTCAAATCATACTTTGATAAGTTCTAACCCTTTACAGATCTTCAAAATGAACATCCTCATAATTCCACACACCTGCAAGGGTCTAAAAAAGGCTAGGCAGCCACATCTGTTATTTTAACATATTTAATGTGCATCAGGCATCTAAGGATGTATTTTTATTAAGAGAAGAATCATCAATTATTTCTGAAGCCCCTACAGAAGCAAATACACTTTGAATGGCTGACAAAATAAAAAGACTGGTTTGATGAACTGATGCTCTAAGAGTGGAGTTTATGTGGTGAATCACTTTGTGTTGGTCCTCTTTGTGCAGCTGGAAAAGCAGCTGGTGCCTAAGTCACTATTTAAAAAAAAAAAAAGGAATGCACTGAGGTATAAAAGCGGGGTCTTGCCAAGCCTAGCAAATTGCTAACAGGTTAAAAAATGAGGGTGGTTGTTTAGCCTAGAGGAAGAAAGCAAAAAAAAACTCAACTCACACAACTAACTTTGGTCTTCCATTTTTTCCTTCCCTCGTATGCATCTAAAAATCATTTGGGGAAGCCACCACTGAATGAGAACAAGTAGTATCAGCTAGAGAAATTTGATACAAATATGAAACCATCATTTCTACTAGTAAGCCAGGGGGAAAATAATGCAAATATGAAAAGCAAACATTGCTGATTCAGAAAAATCCTTAAGTAAATCTTAGAAATAAGTGTGAAGCTGCTGACTAGAATGAATCAAAAACAAGTTTAGCCATTTTATTAGAACTTGGCAACATGAGGAAGTGTGCCCAAAAACCATCAAGCGATCAGCAACAAATTTAGAATGTGTTCATCATTTTCTTCAGAAGGCAGTCAAATCAAGTATCAAAAGCAAAAAAGTTAATCTCAATTAGTGAGACACCTAGTCAGCCTAGGACTCATTCCCTCATGCAGATACAAAGAACAGCATCTCTTTTATTTACAACATGTACTTGAGTGTATACAAACTTAGGGCTGTGAATTGATTATAATAATTAATGGTTGGGACACACTAGATGGCTTAGGAAAAAGTCACATAACTTGATTATGGGTTCAGCAATAACAAGGCCTGCAAAAGTACTCTGCTTTATGGAAAGTATTTAATAGAGAGAGGAGACTAAAAATTATAATCAAATGAAAGTTAAAAGATATTCCTGATGCAGACTGGATGGCATAATTCGGATCTCTGTAAAAAACAACAAAAAACCTTTATCGAAATCACAAACCACATCACCAATCCAATTTTTCAATGTGAATCATCACAGAATGGCTGAGGAGTGAATGAGTGCCCTAGACTAAGGCATATATAGCCTTTTTAAATTACTGGGAGCTTCCATGCCAACTACCCTGATATTTGAGTTAAGATCTTGGACCTACTGGGTCCTTGTCCTCGGTGCTGGGTATTAGGTAATTCTTGCCACAGAACCAAATTTTGTCAATACCCAGTCACTGGAATGGACTCTTGGTACAACAAAAGAAATTGACTAGAACTCTAGCATGCAAGGTTTTTTTACTTTTAAATTTTACTTAATTTCAAACTTTGAAAAACTACAAGAATAGTACAAGAAACTGCCATACACTCTGATAACATCTTTGATCTCTGACCTATATGGTTTTTTCCTTCTGAAAATGACTTCACATTCTAACAAGTCCTCTAATTTCTCACTTTAATAATACTAAGTCAAGTGAATGACCACAAGGGGATGTGGTTGTTCCCTGAGGATAAACACTGAGCAAGGCTCCCATCAAAGGAACAGATACTCAAGGAGTGAGTAATTCCCAAATTACTCAATTCAGGTAGGGGAGGAGCAGGAAAATTAGCGTAAACTTCAGTAACTTGACCAATTTCCCTCCATATCTTAAGTTTTCCTGAGTAACTCATTACTCTGACCACTACTGTATATTTGATTCACCAATACATCTTTCACTTGCTTTAAAAAAACCCACAAAATTCCAAATAGCATACAGTTTGTTTAACTGCACTGAATTACATCTTTAAGAATTTTAGAGGTTGGATTTCATGATACCCTCAAATTACTGGATACACTCTAAGGTGTTTCAAGAACAGGGTTAAAATAAGTTTTCTTATCAGTCTGGTCTAATGAGAAAAAAACAAGAAAATGTGGTCCTCGGAATGAGCATACTCTAGAACAGCTACCTTGTCACCTATTGTTCCAGTTCTCACTGTTAAGAGATTTAAAAAACCCCTCTCAGTATCTGCTAGTTATCCTTCCTGCTTATTTTCCCTGTGAAACAGCACAGACCAAATATAACCTTCACCAACCGCCATATTAACACCCAACTTCATGCCTCCTACTTAAACTCTGCCACAATGTCTGCTCCTTCACCCTTCCATCCAAGGAGGAGTCTCTGCATCTAGTTTGCCTCAACCCAAGTCTCCACCCTGATCTGCTTGCTGAATGCATAATACCTTGCCAATGGTTACGCCTAGCAATTAGTCCCTTCAGAGAAGATTCTATTTTTCTATCCATTCTAAGCCCTCTTGCCCACCCAGGAACCTACTTTATTCTATCTACATCCTCTGCATAACAGTAAAACTTGTTCAGTAAAACTTGCTTTTCTTTTTAATCTCTAATGAGAGTTCTAGAAATAACCTATTAAGCAGCAATTTCTTGTCTAAGGAATAATTCTAGTTCTGTAATAATTTGCGGAATACAAATTACTGACCCAAGCGGATTCTAGAACATGGTATTTTTCAGCTCTAATGTTCAATTCCTCCCACTTAGATTATTTTAGTTGGTGCTCTCCTACAAGCAGGACCATCATTTTAGAGAACTCAATGTTGCAGTTTATATATAGTAGCAAAAACACAAAAATAAGAAGTCTGAGATAGTGTAATGTGGTCACAACGAAAATTCACTTGAGAGCCCAAACTGAAGTATCCTCCATTGGGAGAGGTATCATAAAATGGTGTTCTTACACTGGGAGAGGGAAAGTGGGAAAGTGTCTAGAATGGGGAGTCAGAGCCCAAGAAAGAAAGCAGGGCATACATGGAGAGGAGGAGGTAGTGATAGGGATAGAAGATTGGTAACAAAAAGGGGGACTGATCACTCAGTAAATGTATTAAGGACAACGGAAGCCAGGTTTCTCAGTATAAGAGAAGGGCATTATAAAATAAGAAAGAAAGAAAACTAGAATGAATCCTGTAGTAATTAGATTGTAGTTAATATGAATTCGTGATTTTTCAATATACTTAAAGATACAAATAAATACAGAAAGTAAATGTGCATATATCCATTGAGAGGGTCTGGGAGTAACAACACCCAAAAGCAATAAGCACACTAATCACCCAGATCTTGGCTTCTGAATACTATTTTCCACTAAAAAGAACCAAGGTTCCTGGAAGAAATGACTGATTCCAGGGGTGGGGCAGGAAAGTACAAGATGAGCGTGGAACATCATCTTGTGCCAGAAAGCAAGAAAATGCTCAAAAGTACTTTGTCAAGGGACATGTCCAAAAAAATAAAAAATAAATCAGCCTAAAATAGCTCTCACCAGCTAAATCTGGGACAATTTGGAAATCAAAATACATAATGGTAGTAACAGAGTATAACCCATTAAATAAAACTGAAAACTGTAGATCCATACAAACACAAATTTAATGAATAAGCAAATAAATACTGTCAAGAGATGGAATATTTACATAGTTGTAAATACTTTCCCACAAAATATTTACTAATTACAAAGGTGATAGAGTAACTTTACAGAAATGAAGTCCAGCAGACAACAAACACCTCAATAAAAAAGTCAAAGTAGTCATCATTTGTAATGGGTCAAGCTGAAATTGTATGACATGAGACATAAACATCATTTATATGCTATTTCTCCAAAAGTGTGTAACTTGAATCATAAGGAAATAACAGAAAATCAAATCAACACACATTCTACAAAATCACTGGCTTGTTAATTCCAAAACTGCCAAGAAGTTCACAGAAGTCAAGAAAAGACTGAGGAACTATTTCAGAAGAGAATAAAAAGACATTATGGGAATACATACTATAAAAGACATCACTGGGACAAACTGCCAAACTTGAATGCAGTAAGAGGATTAAGTAATGTATCAATGTTGATTTCCTTATTTTGATCACTCTACCTTAGTCACCTAGGAAGAAGGGAGGAGGAGGAGAAAGGAAGGAGGAGGAGGAAGGAGGAGGAAGGAGGAGGAGGAGGAAGGAGGAGGAGGAGGAAGGAGGAGGAGGAAGGAGGAGGAGGGAGGAGGAGGAGGGAGGAGGAGGAGGAGGAGGAAGGAGAAAGAGGAGGAAGGAGGAGGGAAGGAGGAAGGAAGAGGGAGGAGGAGGGAAGGAGGAAGGAGGAAGGAGGAGGGAGGGGGAGGAAGGAGGAAGGAGGAGGGAGGGGGAGGAAGGAGGAAGGAGGAAGGAGGAGGAAGGAAGAGGAGGGAGGAGGAAGGAGGAGGGGGGAGGAGAAAGGAGGAGGGAGGAGGGAGGAAGGAGGAAGGAGGGAGGAAGGAGGAAGGAGGAGGAGGGAGGAAGGAGGAGGAGGAAGGAGGAGAAGGAGGAGGAGGGAGTAAGGAGAAAGAGAAGGAAGAAGAAGACCCACTTAGGAGGCTGGCAAAACCTACTTACAACTACAAGGAATCAGACAAGTTGCTTAACCTCTCTAAACCTTGTTTGCTTGTTTAACAATGGGGATCAATCTACACGTGGCGAGAATTAAGAGTTATGTTCATAAAACATATTAGCACAATGCCTGGCACTTAGTGTGTGCTCTATAGACAGCCATACTTTCTCTGAAGATAAAAATCTGATAATGCTTGGTTTCCCCTAAAATACTTGGAAGAGAATACCAACCCTGGCTGCTTCTAGAGTTCTGCAGAGTTTTGGTTGTCAATCCCAGTTGCTATTTGTAAAATCTGCTGTTTGCAATTCTGTACCACGAATGGTCTGTCACTGCCTTCACATAGAAGGAAAACACAAATGCCAAGCTCCTGCTGTCTATGGTTCCCCATTTGTCCACAAGCATGCAGTCTGGTTTGAGGTTGTGCTTTAGGAGATCCCTAAGTTATTATCTGACCACACTGCCAGTGACTGCTTCACCTTAGTCCATAAGGCAATAGTCAGCGTCCTACTCTCATCCACCTAACAGAGCTGATTTGTCCAAGAGAAAGCATGCTTATCTGGACTTCAGAGAGTAGAGATTTCTTATTTCTAAACTGCAGAGCAACTAGGGGAGAACTGCACAGCTCAAAGGAAATGAACAACAACTCCATCACCTGGGAAGGGTGGAATAACAATCATGTGAGAAAGGCATTCCAGAGGCTTCAGATATCCCTCATATTGTCCAGGTCAATAAATGAATCTGAACTGCTAACTACTAAATGTTATAAAAATGGTTCTGTTTTGTTCCCCAACACATGTTAGTGCACAAATATTCTGCCATCTATAGACAGTCCATACACACTAAGACAAGGCTACTCAAAGTATGGTCCACAGACCAGCGCCACTCTTCAAAGTATTAACAGTATGCAGTAAGTAGAGATATCAAGGGTAAAAATTTAGAAAGTTTTATAATAACTTGACAGAATAATTTTATCTATTGAAAATAATAAGAACAGGACTTATATTTTATATCTTTATTGTAAGTGATTTTTAATCTAGTAACTCATTTTTATTTTATGTTACAAAAATATTGGATTGTGAGTGTCTTGGGGGAAAAAGAACTGATCTTTTATCACAGACAGTCTGAAAGCAATAAACTAAGATTTTCATATCCTCAGTTTGTAAGCAATAAGCTAACATTTATTGAGCACTTACGGCATGCCAGGTACGTCTGCTTTACACAAAATATTTTTTTAAATTCTCACAGCAAGGAAAGTCCTATCTATACTCTTTATCCAGATGAGAAAACTAAGGCACAGAGTACAACTTGGTACAACCTGCCCAACTGCCAGAGTAAAGAATATGTCTGACTTCTGAACTTAAGTCCTTAACTACTAAGCCATAGATTTTAAAAACAATACAAATTAGAAAAAAAGGTCAACTTACTTAGAAATAATGAAAAATAGGATTCCTGAATGCACGGTGGACCAGCTGGCATTTGTTGAACATGAGTATTTTGGTCTAGACTCCACTGCGTGTAAGAGAGTAATCCACTTTACCTACCTCAAGTAAAGGTAGAGTGGGTAATCACAAGAATGCATATACATATCACAGGGATCCAACAGCAGGAACTGGGTCATTGCCAGAAACCAAAGCTCACTGGCTGTCTCTCTCACGGGCTATGCAGTCACTGATATTCTTCATACTTCTGCTTTCTTCTCTCTGCCCTGGGCTTCCTGTTTCGACCTGTACACAACCACAGATGTTCCAACCCAAGTATGCCTGCCCATCACTAGTGTAAATCTCCCTTTGCCTGTCTTATAAGTTCACATTTCTCCAATGAGCCACACAGGTCAGAGGTTAAGGGCTGGCTACCTCATGACTCAGGCACCCTTTCTGGTCCAGTAGCTTGGCATGGTGGTCAAGTGACACAGAACCTGAGTGAATCCATCTATAATAGCTAAGGGTCAGGGTAGGCCTATAAAGTCCATAAAAGTCATACTTCTACTGTATTATGTTACCTGATCTTTGAGAAGATGGTAACAGTCTATAGGTGGTGAGGAAATATTTGTACTCAAGGATCTGTTTCATTTTGCAGGACTTGAGGAGGAGAGGATAAGAAAAACACTGGAAAACATTAATAGAAATGCTACAAAACAAAACAAAAAAACACAGAATTACAACAGAAAAAAAATAACATATGGGAAGGCATTTAATATATGAAACACAGGCCCAAGCCAAACAACAGTTGACATTTCTTTGAGAAAAGTAGGATTGATTAGTAAGATAACAGACCTCATAATTGAGATCCTGAGAAGAGTACAGAAAAACATGCAGTTATATATTCACCTTATGTACCTTTTGTTAACTAATCCTGTGTTACAGTATGGTAGTGTACTATATCCAACAAAGAGATCTTGTTTAGAAAGGTCTGACACCTAGATCAATAGAACAATGCTAAGTTCTCGGTATAGAGGAAAAAGATCAGAAAGCCAAAAAAAGAACGGACTTGGGAGGAAAGGCTTCCACATTCAGAAGCAACTAGAAACCTTCACAGGAGAAGCTTTTGGTATTGTTGGTGAAGCAGGAGGGAAACCTAAGAACTAGAAACCAGCCATAACCTTAATTTTAAAAAGCAGTGGAGGGATCTATTTTGTTCATCAGAGACATAGAAGCATAGAGCAGACTGATGAACTTCAGAGGGAAGGTGGGGGTGGGGGAGTGGGTGGGGAGAGATTAACCAAAGGACTTACATGCATGTATGCATAACCCATGGTCACAGACAATAGTGTGGTGAAAGCCTGGGGGCGTGGGGGGGTTGGAAGGGGTCAGTGGGGGAAAAAGGGGGACATCTGTAATACTTTCAATAATAAAGACAAATTTTTAAAAATATCAGTGGAGGGGGCTTTCAGGACAGATGATTGTCATTTAACATGGAGATGGGTAAAAAATTTGGTAAGAATAATTTCTGTAGCTAGAATAAAACAAGAAGAAAATGAATACAGCAGCCTTTTCTAAACTTCTAAATAAACGGAAGTACATGGGAAGGTAGTAACAAGGCTCTAAGATGGTTGTTTGAATACCAGCAGTGTGTGTACATGCGAAGAAGATGTCACTCATGAAGAATGAGCAGTTCTGCAAGAGAGAGGAAGTTGCCAAGCTCAGGCAAACGTCCCTAATGGCACTCCCCATCACCTTCTGTCCAGAGAGTGAAAGGCATATATAAATATGTGTTGGCAACAGACTTGAAACATCTGTCACACTAAACATTTGGCATTCAAGGATTTAACACATGGGGTTTCAAGGTTCACTACATACAATAAATTACTTTGCTAAGAATGAATTTGAATTGTGTTGCAGGACAGCAGAGCAGGCATGAGTTACTTGGTTGATCAGTGAGCCTAACAAGATCAGCTCAGTATGGTTTTACAGTTCGTATTTAAGAGAGGATCTTAAGTAATTCTCACAATTGTGAGAGGTACAGTATTATCACCCACATTTTACAGCTAAGAAAACTAAGTAAAAGATATGCTACACTGGTATCTTGAAGGTTTAAGAATACATCTTCCACAAATTACAAGGGTCTACTATACTGCTATTTCAATGTTTATCCCTGATCTCCCCAATTAGACTTCAAGGTCTCTGAGAGTAGGGAATATATATATACTTTGCCCTACATTGCTTAACGTAAAGCAATAAACATAGTAGATATTCAAGAAAATTACCTTTTGAACAAATGCAATTTATTTCCACACAGCACTTCTTTCAAGTTTCAGAGGCCCAGGTTATAAGTGTTCTACTTAGAAGGAAACAGTTTAAGTTTAAATTAGAAGCCAGAAGAACTTGCTTCTATTTGGTCTCAATTTAATTCTGAGTCTGAAAAATAAAAGTTATGCCAATTTAATGGAAAGATGTTCAAAGTACAGATATAACCAGGAAGCAGCTCTAGAAAATGCTCATTTATATAACACAAGAACCACAAAGACATGGTCTTTTAGTAAGGTTCAATAGTGTTCACATCAAATTCTTTTATATTCAATTATTTATATTTATATATTTGACAATTTATGTAAAGTCATTACCATTTCTATCCATAATGTGTATCCATATTATTCAAACTGACATCCTTTGAATGGTGAAACACATAAAATACCACCAGACAATAGAAAATACATTGTTATGTTAACTCGTTGATCTGTAGATTTTAAGGTAAAAATCTGTTTTTAACATTGTGCACATAACAACAGAAGACAAAATTGTCAGATTTGAAGCCATTCATATGATTCCAATGCTAACATTTCTATCTTGAAGTTGGGCTAAAATGCATTTGCAGGAAGAAACCATCACTACTGTAGAGAAACTACACCAATAACATTGAAACAACATTTTCTGTTGCTGCAATTAATGGACAGAGCTAGACTGTAGCTTGATTTACGGACCATTGTGTTGTGTTAGGCTATGTTGCATCATGTTAAAACTGCAGCCCAAAACCAAAGCCCTGCATTTAAAAGAATTCCAAAAGTGAAATGGGATGCCAAGAATACCATACTCCCGGTACTCACTATTCCATCTCTACTCACCATGGACTTAGCTCTTTAGTTCTTCACCAAGAAATACTTAACTGAAGCCTACAAATGGGTACTAAACCTGAAGATACACCTAACTCTAAAAGCTTAATACATGAAGCAAACTTAGAAGAGATATTTTACCATAATTCACAACTACAGTAAACCTTGATTTTGCAGATCTCGATTTAACAGACTTAGGATTTTTTTTTAATGATTTTTTTTTAATGTCTTTACTGATTTCAGAGAGGAAAGGAAAGGGACACAGAGAGACAGAAACACCGACGATGAGAGAGTCATTGATCAGCTGCCTCCTACATGCCCCCTACTTGGGATGGAGCCCTCAGCCCAGGCATCTTCCCTGACAGGGAATCAGCATGATCTCCTGCATCATAGGTCAACGCTCAACTGCTGAGCCATGCTGTCCGGAAGGGACTTAGGACTTAATGAACAAAATTTCAGGTCTATATGTCATATGTGAAAATTAACACCCTGTTGATTTTAAAATGCTTTTAACCAAGACTTGCTTATAATTAAATTAACAGGGTTTTTTGTTATTAATTCAGTTATTTTTAACAAATTTTAGCAAATAGGCCATATGTTGGACAAAACACTGTAGTAATTTTGCCAACATAAATAAGTATCACATATCTACAATTATAGTCTATATATTTAAATCCAAGAGTCACTGCTCATAAACAATGATCAGCAAGTGATTAGCACGCACGCAATCACACCACATCCGGAGAGGTAATTGGCTGTAGCCTGGTGTGACTTTCTGCAGCAGCTTTAACGTAGCACTAAGCCACACCCTAGCCGTGTGCATTTGTTTACTTGCAGTGACTGGTGAATGCACCCATTTACTAGACCTATTCGGTATAAATTTAAAAGTAGTGTTAATACATATAGAAAACTTTTCTGTGAAATTAAACTTTTCATACATACTTAATTTTAATTATTCAAACATGTCTATATAAGTAAAAACAAGTATAACTATTTTGCCAATTTTTAACACTTGCATTCAGAAAACCTACTTTATTATATAACAGACTTTCAGCTTTAAGGGATACCGCTTCACTCAAATTAGTCCATTATATTGAGATTTTATTGTACTTCTACGGGAATTTACCTTTGTAAAATACAGGGTGGGGCAAAAGTAGTTTTACAGTTATGAGCATGCAAAACAGTTTATTCTTGTACTATCTATTAATTATTGTATTATTTTCCATATGAACAACTGTAAACCTACTTTTACTCAACCCTGTATAAGCAATGTAAACATAAGGTGCATTTACCCATCTGGGGGTCTTGAAAAGCTAGGCAAGGCTCCGTAAAAAGCCTAAGTGTAGAAGAGTTGATGTATATTCATTCCAAACTTTATTGTTAGAATTACATAAGTTCAATTTTCTTCTAAATAAAAATCAAACCAAGTGCTCAGTATCCTGGATCAAACATTTAGCTTTCAGGATTAATTAGAGTGATGACAGCGGTATAGCATTAGAAAAATAATCTCATTTACATTTAATGGTTAAGAGTAGACCTAAAGCAAATTTTCAAAAACCTTATTTTTATACTGAAAATTTGTACATCTAAATAAATATAAAGAATAAAGGCAACCATCCAAACAACATTTTATGGGTACTTTTCTGTATATATTCATATTATAAATTCTTTCTTCCAGGAGAAAAAAAAATCAAAATTTAATTTTGTTTTCTATTACATTGATCTGTTCTAATCTCCCCATCTGATTTGTGTACAAGATTTTTGGACTAAATATAGTGAAGCAAATCATAGACTATATACATCCTGTATGTCACATACATAACATATCTGAGTTTTCTCCAAAGGCGTATCAATAAATTATTCTACTAGTAATATTTACCAGATTCGTGCTGCCTTTCCTTGTAATTTCAGTCTAGGTTTGTAATGCAGCTAACAAATAAAAGCAAAAACAAGTTGTCTAGAATAGATGACATTTCCTTGACAACTAAAAGTAGAGCCACATTTCTTAAGTAGAAAGTAGCTGATAACTCTATTTCTATTATATATTTTTTCTTTTTCCAGCTTTATTAAGGTCTAATTGACAAATAAAAATTGTACATATTTAAAGTGTACAGCATGACGATTTGACATATACAATGTGAAATGATTACGCAATCAAGCTAATTAAAACATGGCCTCACATGCTTACCACTTTTTGTGTGTGGTGGGAACTACTTAAGACCTACTCTTAGCAAATTTCAAGCATTATTAACTATAGACATTATGCTATACATTACATCCCCAGGGCTTATTAATTTTATAACTGAAAGCTTGTACCCTTTGACCAATATCTCCCATTTCCCACACCATCGCAGCCTGGCAATCACCATTCTACTTTCTGCTTCTGTGAGTCTGATTTTATACTCTACATATATAAGTGTAGATTCTACATGTACAGAATTTGTCTTTCTCCAGCTGGCTCATTTCACTTAGCATAATGTCCTCCAGATTCATCCACGCTGTCACAAATGGCAGGTTTCCTTCTTTTTTATGGCTGAGTAGTATTCCATTATGTGTGTGCATGCACGTGTATCACGTTTTTCTTTATCTCTTCACGCAAAGACAAACACTTAGGCTGTTTCCACATCTTAGCAATTGTGAATAATACTACAACTCTTCCAGATATTTCTTTTGGATATATGCCCAGTAGTGAGGCTGTTGGATCATACGGTAGTTCTATTTTCAATTTTTTGAGGAACCTCTTTATTATTTTCCATCTTGGCTGTAAAAATTTATATTCCTACCAAGAGTGTACAAGGGATCCCTTTTCTTCACCCCCTTACCAATACTTACCTCTTGTCTTTTTGCAATAGCCATCCTAACTTGTGAAGTGATATCTCATTGTGGTTTTGATTTGCATGACCTGATGATTAGTGATATTAAGCATCTTTTCATGTACCTGTTTGCCATTTGTATATCTTCTTTGTAGAAATGTCTATTCAGGTCCATTGCCCTATTTTAAATCAGGTTGTATGTTTGGAGGCTTTTTTGCTATTGAGTTGTACAAGTTCCTTATATATTTTAGATATCAGACCCCTTATCAAGATATATTCCATAGATTGCCTTTTCATTTTTCCCAAAACCATTTAACGAAGAGACTATCCTTTTCTCCGTTGTTCATTCTTGGCACCCTTGTCAAAGATTAGTTGACCATATATGTATGAGTTTATTTTGGGGCACTCTCTTCTGTACATTGTTCTGTGTGTCTGATACCATACTGTTTTGATTACTATAGCTTTGTAATATAGTTTGAAATCAGGATGGGTGATGCCTACAGTTTCACTGTTCTTTCTAGTGACTGCTTTGGCTATGTGTGGTCTATTGTGTTTCCATACAAATTTTAGAATTTCTTTTTCATTTTTGTGAAACATACCATTGGAATTTTCATAGAAATTGCACTGAATCTGTGGACTACTTTAGAAAACATTTTAACAATAGTAATTCTTCCAATCAATGAAATCAGGATATCTTTCCATTTATTTGTGTCTTCAATTTCTTTCATGAATGTCCTATAGTTTTCACTTATTATTCACTTATTTTAAGCTATGCAACAATTCATCCACACCAGCTTCTAGTTTCAAGATAGTAGAGCCAAATTTTCTACTTGAATAAAAAAAATCTAAACCATCTTAGCACTGCTTATCAGTGTTTTATTAAACTGTATCTAATAAGAAACAACTTACATGCACATAGGTTTATAGTTTATCACCATCCTCACCAAGCAAAAGAGCAAAATGAGACTAAGAGAAATTTAAGTCATTTGTCCAAGGTCACACAAAAAACAAAAGGAGAGTTGGAACTCAATGAAAAAAATTTTGATGCCAAGTTCAGAGCACCTAACCAAGAATATAAGACATAGTAAAATGTTCCTACTAGAATTAGCAAGTGATAAACAGTTTGTTCTAGAAAAAATATAATTTGTTTTTCCTGAAAAAGGGAAAACTTGCTTAATACATGACAGAAAGACTCTAAGACTGAACCATCCCAACACAATCAACAGTTCTGACCCCTCCGGAGTTGAAAGGGCGCAAAGAAAAAGTGGCCAGAAAAGTAAGTCAGGAAAGCCATTGGGTGTTTCAGTTTTCTGAAATAAGTACATTTCTTTCATAACATCCCTAAAAACTCAAGAGTTGTGCAGATCGCCACAGGCTTATTTTAAGGTCCTCCAGGAAGGGAAATTCCCAACCATCAGTCCACTACCAACAATCTTCACAATCATCAAGTGCTGTCCATATCCAAGACTCCTTCCTCCCCACTCTTTCCCTCTTATAATCTGGCTTCCACATCCATCACTTAATGAAACTACCCTAAAACATAGTTCTTCACTTGGATGCAGGTGTTTCAATGAAATTTATGAACTCACTAAAAAATGTATGCAAAACTATGAGTACACATTCCTTTTTCTGAGAGAAGAATCCACAGCTTTCATCAAATTTTCAAAGATTGGTGACCCCAAAAGGATAAGCACTGTTCTCTAAGGTAACTAATTACAATACTATTCATTAAATCGGATATTCATTGCTCAGTTACTCACTTTCTTCTCTCGACCTCACTTGATACCAATTATTACCCAATACCTCCTTTCTAGAATCAGTATCACTGATATCATTTAGTGATTGGTGATCACTACCTCTATGACCTCTATCATCATTTTTCTTCCTCCTAAAACCTGAGCACTCCCTTGTGCTTTCTATACCCACTTCCCTAAGCCAGTGGTTTTCACAATGTGGTCCCCAGAGAAGCAGCAGCAACAGCATAACTGAGGAATTTGTTAGAGATTTAAATAACTCCAGCCTCACCCCACATGCCCACAATATAACTCTGGGGGTGGGGTCCTGCAATGTGAGTTAAAAGGCCCTCCAGGTGCATGACCAAGTTTGAGAACTAAAGCCCTGTGCACAGTTAAGTTTCAACTCTATTAGTTTATTTTGTCTTTCAACACTAGCTTTGTGCAAGGAACCCATCTTAATATGTTAACTTTTCAAAATTGATCTTAGACCTTGTACACATTCCCAAATTCTGAGCTGCCTACAGAACACATGCAGTTCTAACATTACCTAAAATTGAGTCCAAAATTAAACCGATACACACACACACACACACGCAGAGAACACAGTATTTTCTTATTCTACTCACTGGCTTACAGTCACATTAGTTCTTCCTCTTTTTCTACATATGAATCTGTACAAGAGCTCGTGGATCATTTTATCCCAATGTAATTTAGACTTACCCCATGCTCTCCATTTCCATAACACCACCCTGATCTGGGACTTTACTGTTGCAAAGGTCCAACTGGTAACTTCCCCAGAGCTAAGTGGCAAAGGCGGGAAATGAACCCACTGGCTATCTGACCCTGGAGTTCAAGCTCTCGTTCATTAAACTACTGTTTCCAAAGAGCACAAAGAACTACTGATATCATTCAACTCCCTACTTAAACACCTTGCTGACCAGTCATGAGATACCCTGTGTCTGCACTTACATTAATTTAAGTAATTTTAAACACCTTGCTGACCAACGTAGCCAGCTGCACGGGTAAGTTCTGGCTTGAAACAGCCGGTCAGAAAGGTGTTTAAGATTCTAAATTTCTTATAATGATTACTACATGACAGCTAAACTTATTACTTTGGTACTCACAGCCAAAATCACCTATTTCCTGACATACCCACCAGTCTCTTCCTATGATCCAACACTGAGCCTTGTTTCTACTCTGGGGACCTCTATCTCTTTAAAAATCCCAAAACAATGCAGTTCTGTTTAGTGCAGCAGGAATCAATGACACACATATCAACAAAGCAAAGGCCAATGCAAATTCATAGGAGAGCAGAAAGTCCCCCCAAAGCAACCAATCTTCAATTCATTTGAGATGATCTCTCAGAACTAAGCAATAAATCCTTTAGCCTCTCCTACTAATTTTATAAAGATTATCTAGAAAACTTACACTTCTAGCTAAGATAAAGAAAGAGGGACTGATTTACCAGCTCACCTGAAACAACCAAAAAAGTAGGCAAAATATATGAAATACTTTTCAAGACATTGGACATCAGGCACAGAAGACAGTGATCCCCTTCCCTTAGAGAGAGAAAACTAATATAGTGGACAAATCCAGGCAAAGCCAGCAAACCCCCAAAATTGAAGATACAGAGCTGAGAGTCCACAGAGAACAAGGCAGCTAAAGTTTACAAAACAGAGTACTGGAGAAGAGAGAACACAGGAGGCTGCAGAGGGTCCCTTCTGAGAATTTAGCTCGGTACTAAACAAGACTATTGCGTGTGAAAAGAACCCTAGGCTAAGAACCACACTGAAGGATTAGAGGGAGTCATGCCTGGTACTCACACAGGACCAGGAAAACTCTTGTTCCCACCAGAGTTGAAAACCTCATAATTAACAAAACACAGAATTGAGTACACAAAAGAACCTTGCCTCAATTGTGTGGAATAATTAGTACTAGATGAATAACTGCTCCAGGGCTCCCTAACAAATCTTAAAATCAAGAACACAAAAAGAACAGTTTCCAACTAATGGCATCCCAGAATAAAGCATAGGAAGGTTTATAGTAATATAAAATATCTAACACCCAACAAGGATAAAATACAATATCTGACATAAAATTATAAACTAATGGAACAAGTAAGGAAGCAGGAAAAATATGACTCAAAATAAGGGGAAAAATAAATCAAAACTGATCAAGAAATGACAGATGTAAGAACTGGCAGATAAGGACATTAAAACATATAAATAACTATTTTCAATGTTCAAAAAGTTCAGACAGGAGACATGGAAGATATAAAAGACCCAAATTGAACTTCTACAGATGAAAACTGTCATGTCAGAGATGAAAAATACACTGCACTGGATGGGATCAACAGGATAGGAGAAATTAGTGAATGTGAAAAATGTAACAGAAGCTATCCCAAATAGAACAAATGAGAGAGAAAAAAATGTATAATTTATCTGTGAGATAACTTCAAGTGATCTACTATATATATAACTGGAATCCCCAAAAGATTGAGTGGTGTGAAAAAATATTTGAAGAAATAATGGCCAACAGGTTTTCCTATTTAATGAAGCTTATACACCCACAGGTCCAAGAATGCCAATGAACCCCAAGCCTAACAAATATGCAAAAGCATACCAAGACTTACGATAATCAAATTACTCAAAACCAGCCATAAAGAGAAACATCTTTAAAACAGCCAGAGGAAAAAATGTGTAACATATGGAGGAACTAAAATAAGGACAATAGATTTCTTATCACAAACAATGCAAATAACAAAACAGTGGAGCAACATCTTTAAATATGGGGGGGGGGGGTGGAGGGGGCGCGCTAAAAGTCTACACCCAGTGAAAATATCTTCAAAACAAAGGTTAAATGAAGACTTTTCAAACTTACTGAAACGGAAAGAATTCATCACCAGTAATCTCTCACCAAATGTTAAAGAACATCCTTCAGACAGAATAAAAATAATTCCAGATAAAAATATGGATCTATATAAAGGAAACATCGAAAGCATCCAAACAGTTATTGCATGGCAAATATATAATTTTTTTAAAAGCCTCTTTAAAAGAAAACTGACTACTGACAAAGTAGTAAACATTTTATAAAATATGCGAAAGTAAGATGTCTGACAACAGCACAAAGGTGGAAAGAAATGAAAGCATGCTCTTACAAGGTTTTTATACTATACAACAAGTAACATAATATCACTTGAGCCCAGACTGAGAAGTTAAAAAGGTACACCCTACATACTAAAATAAGCACTAATATAACAAAAATAAGTCAACGAAAGAGATACAATGGAATCATAAAAAATGTTCAATTAATCCAAAAGAAATCAGGAAAAAAGAACAGATGGAATAAGTATGAAACAAATAACGAAATGTTATATGATGGATTAAATATGATAGATTTAAACCTAATCATAACAATAATCACACTAAATATAAATGGTATAAATACCCTAATGACAGGTAAAACTGTTGGAGTTGATTAAAAAAAAAAAGACCTAACTATATCATTTCTATAAGAAATGCATTTTAAATATAGAAACACAAATAGGTTAAAAAGAGGGGTGGAAAAAAGGAAGAAAACATACCATGCAAACACTAACCTAATAAAAGCTGGAGTGTAAAAATTAATATCAAAGTAGATTTCAGAACAAATACTACTACCTAGGAGAGAGTCAGTCATTTCATAATAATGAAGAAATCAATTCTCACAAAACATGTAAAAATCCTAAAAATTTATGCACCTAGTAACAGAGCATGAAGCAAAATACATGAAACAAAATATGATGGAACTATAGGGGGGAAAAAGAAAAACCCACCTTGATAAATATTTCAACATCCCTCTCAATAGAACATGTAGGTAAAAAATCAGCAAAGGCACAGTACACAGGACAACATTCTCAACCAACTTGACCTAAATGACTGTTATAGAACACACCACCCAACAACAGCAGAATGCACATTCTTTTCAAATGCACACAAAATATCTACCAAGACAGACAGTATTTCAGGACATAAAAATAAGTCTCAGTAAGTATAAAGGGACTGAAATCATACAAAGTATATTTTCTGAATACAATATAAAATAGAAATAACAAATATCTCTGGAAAATACTAGGGGAAAGAAAAAGAAAATAAAGAAAAGGAAATACCATAGTATACTAAAATGTCCTGTCGGTCATAATAATTACATATCCATAATAATATAAGTACTGAAGAAATATTTAACCAAAAATTGCACTATAAATATATTTGGGGGAGGAGATAAAACAAGATGGTATAAGAAGGCAAACATTTTATATAACAAAAAGTGAAAAATGTCTAAAAGTGATAAAACATAGCAATGTACACACATTAATTATAAATATGGAGAGTATAAGTTTAGAAGAAAGCGAAAGAATTGAAAGTGGCTGCTTCTGGGAAAAACTGGAGGGAGTAGAGACGTGTGGGGCATTTTATTACATATTATTTTGACTCTGCCTGCAGTACTCTGACAAAATAAATACTTTTAAAAGAGATTTCACCTACATCATCTCATTTGATTCCTAGAGAGAGAAGAATAATGGCCTCTGCTTGATAAATGAATTAACTGACATTCCAGGTTATGTAACTTGCCCCAAGTCAGAGCCACTACACCTTCTTCAATAATTATATATACAACACTTATCATGACATCATTTATATAGATAATTAAAGGAGGAAAAAACTATTTTCAGTTCTAATTTTTATTTGTTTCTGTAAATATTTTTAGTTTTTTTCTCTTCTACTTAAGATAACTACTTTATTGACTGTAGAGAAAGAATATTCACATTTAACCTCCTGTTTTAGTTTATGTGCTGCTGAAGCGAGCACTTAGCCTCCTCTTAATAAAAGAAATCTGAACAAAGGTCGATTCCTGGCAAATGTTGAGAACAAAATTGTATTCAAACTCCAAGATTAAACATTTCTTTTAATCATTTTTAATATTGATAAAATACATATAACATAAAACTTACCGTCTCAATCATTTTTAAGTGAGTTCAGTGGCATTATGTACATTCACACCATTGTGTAACCATCACCACCATCCATACCCACAACTTCCCATTCTCCCCTCCCTCCAACCCCTGGCAACTATCATTCCACTTTTTGTCTCTATGAATTTGACCTCTCTAGGTACCCCATATAAGTGGAAACATAGTTAATTGTCCTTTTGTGACTAGCTTATTTCACTCAGCATAACGTCCTTAAGATTCATCCACGTTGTAGCAAAACTTTTAAAGACTAGTTCCCAAAACAGCAAAAAACTATTCCTTGATAATACTGTGAGAAATTAAACCACAGTGAACTTAAGAGATAATAATTTAGTTGAACTCAGTTAACTTTAGTTAAGAAAAATTAATGTTTCCCTCTCCCCTAACCACAATCAGGGAAGGACAGAAGAAAGGGAGTAAGCCCCAACTGTGAACTACTGAGACAGGGTATCTTGGTACTTTATAATGTACACAAAGGAAGGGAAAAACCCTACTTTTATTTTTGAAAAATCGAAACAATTGCTTTCCTCTCTGTGTTGTGCAGCAAAGGTCTGTAAGGGCTTCTGTAAATGCAAACTGAATCTTTGTTTTCTATTACAAGGGTGGGGCCACAGTAAAGACAATGTGAAGAGTTCACAAAATACTGAATCATAAGTATCTTATAAATCAGAAGCCAAATAGCCTCTATTCAGTCACACAAAGCTGAGATAGGAAATAACATGAAACCTGACCTTTACAACGTACTTCGAAAATGTTCCCTTGGTTTCGGTTAAAAAAAAAAAAACAAACAAAAAAAACCAAGCTTGTTGTAGGCCACTACATTCCCCTCCATTCTCTTACTCTGAATTTCTGCCCTAAATACTGCATTTATTTCCATCTAAAACTCAGAAAGAGATTCCAGACAACTTTTCAATGGAACCCACTAAACAGACAAAGCACACCAGCCCTTTGAGATACCAAAACCACCACTCTGATATTAGGGTGTAGCTGGTTCTCTGAATTTTGATTTACGATGCAACTAGAGGCACCCACAAAATTTTAACAAGGACTGATAACCAGTAGTGCCTTAAGTGTCCAGGTGTCTGACAAACACTTAAGCAAGAGCTGTGCTTTTCACAGACTCAGAATATGACCAGCAAAAAAGAAAAAGTCTGCTTAAAACAAAATCAGATATTTTATATGACAACTATATAAAAAAGTATTTTAGGCAAGACAGTCATTTTTGTTTTATAAAGATTAAACCATTTAGCATGTCCAAAAGTAAGTGACGACCACTAACTAAAATAAGATTGTCGATAATGTTCCAATGCATCTGCTTCACTTGCTTTTTTTCTAGATAATATGCAGTTTCCCCTAACCCCTCAAAGACAAAATATTAAGTATCCAGCACTGCCATTACCTACATATTTAAATTGCTACACAAACTGTTGGTGGCACAATCTCTATGTGACACCCACTACATGTCAAAACACAAGACCCTCAGTCATATCAAAAGAAAAGGAATTCATTGTTTTTTTAATTTCTTTTCACTGAAGACAAATTTTGGTCAAGTGAAGCATACAAAGTATTTTCTTTTTTTAAGGCTCCTCCTCCTGCAGAACCATTTAAATATTTTGAAGGCAAGAGCACACAATGGAATAAAGAAAGTCTACTCAATAAATGGTTCTGGAAAAATTGGACGGGTACATGCAAAAAAAAAAAAGCAACTAGACTACAAACTTACATCATACACAAGAATAAACTCAAAATGGATAAAAAAAACTTAAATGTATGTTGTGAAACAATAAAAATCCTAAAAGACAACATAGACAGTAATATCTCAGACATCTCTTGCAGCAATATGTTTGCTGATACATCTCCTAGGGCAAGGGAAATGAAGGATAAAATAAACAAATGGGACTGCATCAAACGAAAATGCTTCTGCACAGCAAAGGAAACCAGCTTCAAAACAAAAAGGGAGCCCACTGTATGGGAGAACATATTTGCCAATGACACATCTGATAAGGGGTTAATTTCCAAAATATATAAAGAACTTATATAACTCAACACCAGGAAGACAGGCAAACCAATTTAAAAATGGGCAAAGAATCTGAATAGACACTTCTCCGAAGAAGACATACAGATGGCCAATTGATAAATGAAAAAGTGCTCAGCATCAGTAATCATCAGGGAGATGCAAATTAAACGACAATGAGATATCACCTCATACCTCATTAAAGAATGGCTGCCATCAACAAATCAACAAACAAGTGCTGGCGAGGATGTGGAAAAAGGAAACTCTTGTGCACTGATGGCAGGAATGCAGACCAGTAAAGCTACGGTGGAAAACAGGATGGAGTTTTCTCAGAAAATTAAAAATGGAACTGCCGTTTGACCCAGTGATCCCACTTCTAGGAATACTAAGAATCCTGAAACACTAATCAGAAAAAATATATGCACCTCTATGTTCATAGCAGCGCCATTTACAATAGCTAAAATCTAGAAACGGCCCAAATACCCATCAGTAGATGAGTGGATAAAAAAACTGTGGTAGCCCAGTCAGTGTTGCCCAGTGGTTGAATGTTTGACTCATGCACCAAGAGGTCAACAGTTCAATTCCTGGTCAGGGCACATGCCCAAGTTGCATGACCAATCCCCAGTAGGCAGCATGCAGGAGCAGCTAATACATGTTGATGTTTCTCTCCCTCTCCCTTCCTCTCTCCAAAATCAATAAAAATATGTATTTTTTAAAAAATCTGTGGTACATTTACCATTTATGTGGAATCTAAATTTAAAAAGAAAATAATACAATAATTAATAAGTAATAATTCAAGGAAAGAAAAAAAAAGCTGTGGTACATTTACACAATGGAATACCACATGGCTATAAAAAGGAAGAAACTCTTACCTTTTACAACAACATGGATGGACGTGGAGATTATAATGCTAAGCAAAATGAGCCAGGCAGCAAAAGACAAATACTATATGATCTCACTAATATGTGGAGTCTAACGAACAAAAGAGGACCAGAGACATGGATATACAGTACAGACTGACAGAGGTCCAAGGGGAGGTGGGTGGGGTGGACAGGACGAAAGAAGGTGAGCATAGGAAAGAACACTTATGCAGAGCCTATGGACACGGACAACGTGGTGAGGGCCAGGGGAGGGGAGGGCAGGGTCTGAGAGGAGAGGATAAGGGGGCGGGGGAAATGGGGGACACCTATAAAAATGTCAACAATGAAAATAAAACATAATTTTAAAAATAAATGAAATAAAAATTAAAAAGGGATTTTGAGAAGTTTGTCTGATTTGTGATATGTTATAAAACCAGACTACCTGACAGGAGGACAACATAAAAAAGGTCCATTCACAGAGAGTATATACCTTAAGACATGAAACACTTCATATTGGCTTGGAAACAAAAAAGCTCTAATAAAGACTTTTGTCATGTTCAGGCGGATTTCTTTTAAGGCACTAATTGATATAGAAAACATGTTTAGACATTTCAGTGATTCTTTAATTGCTATATGGAATAAAATCTCATATAATGCAAGCCTCATTTAAGAAAATTTTAAGATAAAAAACTATAATCAGTATATTTCAAATTGTCAACTGTACCAACTCTACTGAATAATGAATAAATTTAATTTTGCAAAACAATAAGCAAATGAATAAAGAGTAAACAGAAATACCCACATAGTGCCTTAGAAGTACCCATAAATAAAAGTGTTTTACCACTTTGTTATGGATTTCTTTTTAGTCCCATCTTCAAGATTACTAACATAGCATAGGAGGAAGGAAACTGAGATTGAAAGATACACATAAAAAATGGAAAAAACAAACCATTTTACCCCCACACCTGTTTACTTTGAAACTCATTAATTCAGTAGGCATTTGTAATAAGCACCAGTAGTATTCCTTCCAATCAAATATTCTATGATCACCATTTCCTAGCATCACATGATTAATGTGATTCAACACTTCCGGACTTCCTAAAAACATATTATAAAACACTTATGATGTACACTGAGTAATTGAATGGGCAGAGAAGAAGTGAAAAATCTAGCTTTCACTTGCCATTAAAAGTCTAGGACCTATGTCAAATGAATTTTTGAGAGAGACTCTTTCTGACATTACTTTGTGCTTCAAGCATGGAGATTAAGAGCTACTGGATCTTAAACCATATAAGTCAAAGAAAACAACATTAGCACTTTATGCAAAGCTAGCAAATTCAGTGATTTCTGAAGATGTTGAATATTTTAAAGTTAACTGCCCTGGCCTGTTAGTTCAGCTACAGGTTGGAACAGTGTTATGGAGAAGGTAGTAGCAGATATAAGTATTATTTATCTTTACTCAGAAAATTGTTCAAACTTAAAATACTATCAATGAGTATTAATCTTCAAAAATTGATAATGGAGCATTTAATAATACTGTCATAACGACTGTCTCTTTGAGGCATCAGTAGGGCTTACAATACTTTCATAGGACAGTGTCAAAAACTATGTATAGGTTTAGTCCAATTAATCTAGCTTCCTCTAGTACAGAGCTCATTTTTCCAGAAACAATTTTTTTCAATAAAGTATACCTACATACCTTTTAATTGAACTGTTCCATATGAATGTATTCCTCTTGTTCAGGTTAATAAATGTTAAAATGTTGTCTAATTTTAAGTCCAATGGAAAACAAAAAAACACAAGCAACTTCATGCTTTCCTATGCCAATGTTGAACTTCTTAAGTTTATTTGGTATATAAGCTAAAAACAGAACTCTATTATTTTTAGTAGAGATACAAATACAATATGGAGCCAACTTAGGAGGGAGTCTCCCTATGGAATGGCGCAGTAAACTGTCAGCCTATAAAAATCTATTAAAAGACATCTGTCCTTCAAATGTTTAATGAAAGAATGAAAGTGCTGCTAAAATTAGTCTTAAGTCACTGATGACTCAAAATTCTATTACCATCTGAAAATAACATCCACACCCTATAAATCTTATATTCGTCCTCATAATTTTCACTTATCTTTTGGGGGTTCTCTATTACACTGACTATTTTGCTTGATATATAGCAAATAAAGAGGCTACTGGCTGTGATTTTATGAATGCCCTCACTTTCCTGTGCAAATAGTTCAACACTCAGAAACTGGCAGCAGCCACTGGCTAAATATTCAGGAATTTAGAGAATTTTGCTAACACGTCTTAATTGTGAAGAAAAAAAGTAGAGCTGAAATGACAAACTTTTAAATTTACTTAATCCATGAGGAAGTCTACAAAACCATATTTTATGGAGGTAAATCTTTACTCTTCTTTCCCCCAAAATACTGATCTTTAGTAATGGCTCTTCTTTGTGAGTCAAAGAGTTAAAACCATCTCTTTTGCTCCCAAATCGGTGTCAGTCCCACTCAGAGGTGCCATGTTTTATTTAAAACATACTCTTTCTCAGTAACCACTTTGTTCTAATTGGCAAGGCAAAGCCAGGTCCCTAAAGCACATAGCTCGTTACATTCGGTTTGGATTACAAAAACACACGATGAAACAAACTGCATCGTAAGGGCACAGGAGTATGGGACAGGGAGGTGGAATTAGATTGTAATATGGAATAAAACCCACAGGGAGGCTGGGGAACAAATCACTAGTGTCTCTGTAAACTATACAAGGTTTCCAAATGAGCAAATACACAAGGCAGAGGACAGGCTTTTCCATAACTCAACCAGAGGCTCCCTGGTGGTCTAGCAGTTAGGATTCGGTGCTCTCCCATAACTCAACCAAATTGCTAAATACGGATACAACAAAATGAGAATTTTTTCAACACCATTATGCAGACATGTATGAGAGAATGGGAATACCAACAAAAAGGTTGAACAAATGAAACCTGCAGGTTGTACTGTCTAAATATGAACTTCGTCTTTGCCTTTACACTGACAATGCGCAAACAGCCCTGCAATTAAACCACAACTCCAAATACTTTTTTTTAAAAACCTGAGGAGAGTAAATTAGAAATGGTACTTCACCATGCAGTGCAGAAAGCAAGGTTAATGAGATAAAAGTTACATGAACAAGAACAAGAAAGTTGTGAAGAAATGAAGATCTCACCACCAAAATAGAAAACACGTTAGAAAACAAACTGCCCCCAACACACATGCGAACCTTTCCCAAATTAGCTATGCTGTGAAGCTTCAGCACTATTTCTCTGACTTTCCCTGGAGATCTAAAGACAAAGTGCAACTGAATTAAAAGAATGTACAGGAAAAATGTATAACCCTATCCTACACACAAATGCGAAACGATGCTACTGCTACATCCTCACAGGGGTTTTACTACAGTACAATTCCATCTAAACCTACTACTTTCACTCCTAACAATATCGAACAGTGGGAGATTTGAATTAGTCTAAACACCTAAATATCAAATCTCAGTTTTTTTGCTTTACAATTTATTTAATGTTTGGAATGTTATTTAATCCACTTAGGCCATAGTTTCCTCAAATGACAGGGAGATACAAAATCACCAAAATTGTGAGGATCAAATTGAGAGAAATATTGTTCAAAATAGATTTAAATTATAAAAGAGCTGTAAAAATCTTAGTTATTATTGCAAGTATTTCATCTCAGGAATTTTATCAACTTTTTAAAAGCATAGATATTTGTCCCTGCCTTCCTCCACCCTTTTTCACAAACATTAATTTTTGTCCCACTTCTATTTTATGTATCGTTTTTATGGTATTCCTCTTTTAAGATTACGTAGCCTTGTTCTTTTTCTCCTAACCAGATGTCTTAGGGTAAGGTGTTTTTTTCTTCTCTATATCCAATATTTATTCTAAAAGTAAATTTAAAAAAAAATTTTTTTAAATGATTGTTAACATACAGCTAGCTCTAGTTTACACACTAGGAACCAGAGAGCAGTGAGACTTTTAACTGAAAGAAAATTTTGTAAGTTAAAGATCACATTTTAGTTATACATTAATGGTCTGAAAAATAAAGCTCTATCATTTTACCCACCATTTCTACTACAGACGAAGAATTAAGTGCAAGGGGGTTATAACCAGGAAAAGTGTCAAAAAGCAACCTCACTGTACCACCCCTAACACAGGAACAAAGGCAAAAGCCAGATCAAGAATACTCTAAGTATCTGTAGCATGGTGGAGTCAAGGACACTGAAACACATAAAAAGTCTCATGGTGCTTTCCTGAGTGTATCTGATAGTTATCCATATTCCTGCCAAGCCCAAAAGGAAGTCCATAAACCTGAGTCTGATCATTCTAATTTAGTTTGCATTAGTCTGCTGAGAATATGAAACATAGCAAATATTAGCCGTTAATTCATATCACTTTTCATGTCATAGAAGGTGCCTTATTAAATGCAAAAGGGCCAACCTCATCTAACACATGCGGGTCTCAGAACTAGGGGTCTCTACATTTCTCTGGTAGAGATACATTAGTATAAAATTTGAGCACATACCTCTTATGTATCTGGTTTAAAAAATAATTATATACTCCTGCGGTGTACTGAATGGTGTGACCCATCCTCACAGCCCCCCCCCCCGAACCCCTCAAAAAAAGGCCACCTGGAACCTGTGGATGTAATCTTATTTGGAAAAAGGACCTTTGCAAATGTAATTAAGGATTTCAAGATACGATCATCCTACATAAAGGTAGACCCTAAATCCATTGAACTTGTCCTTAGAAAAGACAGAGGGAAAGACAGAGACACAGGCTAGAAGGGCATGTGAAGATAAAGGTAGAGCGCTGAGTAATGTCTGCAAGCCAAGGAATGCTAAGGAAAGGGAAGGAACAGATTCTCTCTCAGAACTTCCAGAAGAAACCAGCCCTGCTTGCTGACACTCTGATTTCAGATTTCCGGCCTCCAGAACTGTAAGAGAATAAATTTCTGTTAAGTCACCAAATGTGTGGTAATTTATATGGCAACTCTAGGAAACCAATACCAATTAGATTATGTACATTATAAAAACTAACAATATAAAGGATGATAAAAATAAATGTAAGTAGAAATTCTAAGATTTTCTCTTGATGCCTCAATGGACAATCCCATGCACCAGCATAGACACCACAGCTTCAAACCAACATGTGAATAGAAATAAAGCCAAATGACAGTCAAAGTATCTTAAAAGACCCAGTGACTATTATTCTTCCTTTTCACCTAAAATACTGGCACATGGTCACAATTTTTCTACTTAAAGCTTAAAAGGAGCTATCTTTCTGCTACTTACAACACTGAGCATTTTGTTTCCCATTAGAAGTGTAACAATTATTTTTAACATAATTTCCATAACATCTTCAACACACTGCTTCATTTATCTTGACTAGCATAACAATTAGCCACAAAATGTAAGGATGTTTATTAAGTAAGACAGTAAACTGCTACAGACTAAGGGGTCCAAAAGGGCTGCCAGAGTTCAGCTTTGCTAATCAGTTAAGGCCTTGCTGCCCTTGTCTTGCTTTCATTTGAAAACAAGAAAGCTATCCCACAAATAGGGTTTCTAATACAGAAACAGTATTAATACATTCAAACAAGTGTTAATTTTTAAAAAATAGAGAAAACATGAGGTTGCAATTGTGATACAAAAACAGTAGGTAAAAAGAACTTATATGTCCATCAACAGGGGACGAGATAAATTGGGACATAGTATAGTGAGGGGGACTAGTAATTCATCAACCACACTGAGGGATACCAAACGATGTTATTATATATATCCACTAGTACAAAAATCATAAACTGAGACTGATTTAGGCCATTAATTATAATGGAATTATTTAACAGTTATAATTAAATAAAGCAACATGTGTCATCATGATTGGTTTCTAAAAGCATTATTTAAAGAGAATGCACATTGTAAAATGACTGGTGCACCATACTACTTACACATTTTTAAAACAGAATCGTATGTTATTTACATGAATACCATTCATAATAAAAGTGTACGTACAAGGATAGGAGGACAGTGGTTGTCTTTGAAGTGGAAAAAGGGTAACTGAGGTAAAAGAAAACTATGACATTTTAGTTCTTTTTAAAAATATGTTACAAAGAGGAGGAAAAGGCAAAAATGTTAGTACTTGTTACTTCTGGGTTGGCTTGTGGGTGTTCACTACGTTGCTCTCTGTAATATTCTGATTTTTCAGACACCCATAGCAGACAAATATCCCCCAATGGACAACAAAATGATTGAGAGAATCTGACAAGCTGAACTCTTTTCAACAAATACATAATCAAAGTGTGTTATACTTAGGAAATCTTTCTTGGACTTTCAGCTTTAGGAAAATTAAAGAGTCTACAACAGTAATCAAGTCAACAGAATTACAAAAGACAGGCATACCCTAGTTCAAATGCTTCATTATAAAAGCAGCATCTGCCTTTCTTTGGGGAAAAGGTGGTTTGAAAAATCAAGGTATGAGAAGTATACTGGTTCTACTATCCTGCCCAAACCACACCATGCTATAAAATAACTAATTGGAGTGGGTAATATTTATACTATTTCCTTGATGGGTACAGAGTTCCCACAATTTCTAAAAGGCAACAGGCATAACGAGAAGTACTTAAAAATTTCAGATTCACTCTGTTCCTCTTACTGCAGATCCTCAAAATTCAGCTGTAACCTATAATTTGTCCCTTTCAAAAGTTATAGGAATAAGGCCACTTCTTAATTTCTAACAGGGAATAAAAGCAGAAAAGAGATTAGAGTGTAACTCCAAGCAACAAGAGCTGCGGGTTCTTGCAAAAATGTTTTAATTTACCTGCTATGAAATAGGAATTTGCTACCCTGTTCTGGAAATTCACTCACAAAACTCAAGTCACCTTAAAGAAAAATGTTTTCATTTGGTTTACTTACCATTACACCCTATACCAAGCATTACTGTATTAATTACCTTGGATGTCAACATTTAGATCTCCTATGCTGCAAACTACAGCCAACTTTATTTTGCTCATTCCAGAAAAAAACTAATCACTTTGGAGTCTGTCAAACATAAATACAATAAACTTTGCTTTTTAAATTTTTTAAATTTTTACAATTGCATTAACAGAATTCTGAACATATAAACCAGCAATTTTCAACATTTTTCATCTCATGGCACACATAAACTAATACTAAAATTCTGCAGCACACCAAAAAATATATTACATTTTTTCCTGATCTGAAAAAAAAATAGCTGTAATTTTGATTCATTCACACCAGACAGCTATTGTTGTGTTGGCTGTTGTCATTTTTTTTATTTGACGATCTAAGGGAAAAGAGGTCAGTGCCTCTAACTAAATAGTCAGGTATGCATGTTTTAAAATATTCTGTGGCATATGGCTGAAAATTGCTGATATAAACAAACAAAATCAAACTTAATTAAAATTAAAATCTCCTCCAAATACTCCAACTCTAAGACTACCAAAATTAAATTTTTCATGTACCTTCTTCCAGCTTTATCCCATGGAACTACATACATATAAACTGTGTGCTGTCTAATTAAAACAGGATGCTACACATACTGCTTTGTAGTCTTCTCAATCAGCATTTAATTAATGTTGCTATGCTATTTTTTAAAGGAAAAAGAAAAATCTCAAACTAATGTTAAGAGAATAAATTATGCAACTCTATTATTCAATTAACATTTTGGATTTAGATAGAAAATTTGAAAGCAATGAATAAGCCCGGTAATTTCAGATTGGATACAAAGTATGCAGCAAAGGGGAAAATAAAATCCTACATTAATACTGGCTATTTCAATCCCTTACAGCATCCTTGAAGCTCATTTTGAATTTAAAACAATAACTATATGACAATATCAAGAAATAATAAAAATGGAAATGAAATTCTATACAGAATTAAGTTTTCTCTCAGCTGACAAAGGCTAGTAACAGAAATATATTAATTACAAGAGTATTTTCCCCTAAATTAAATAACAGAAGCCAGCATCTAAGATTATTCATTTGAATAGGTACCTGAAAACAGATTCTTACAAAACTAAGTACACAACTGTAAAGTCATACTAGAATATGCTTCCTATATGATGTGTATCATTTTCCTTCTTTGTTGCAATATTCTTCATCAACAATGAGGCACAGGCATTAGTAGGTAGGAAACAACGGTAAGCTTAACTATTTTCCCACTAAGAAATACACATATTTGAAAAATTACATTGAAACTAATTTCCGTTACCTTATAATTTAAGAGATTCTTTACCTGCATTTGTAATTAATCTTCAACTGAAAAGAGACCCCTTACACTTTAGTTCTTCTAGTCTTATCCTTTTCTGTAAATCAATATAGCATTAAAAGTATTCCTTTTTAAAGAAACAATTCTTTAAGTAAAAGAAAAAAGAAGCTTCTTGCACTGTGAATAATTGACTCTCCTTTACATATCCAATTTGACGTGAATCATGGAATTGCGAGTCTCTTAAAAGTTAGTCTTAAATAAAACAATATATTCAAATCATGTCTACACAAACTGTACCTTTGTCATAGTTTATAACTAATAGGCATTTCAGTGTTAGTTTTTTAAAGAAATTATTGAAAGCTATTAAAAATTAAATACATGCTGTTATCTAAAAGTCCACAAGATCAACCAGTTCTTTTTACAGTGAGCACATGGTTAAGTTTTTCTTCTGCTAAGGATCTGTCATCGGTGCTACTCAAAGAATCTTCCATCCCTTGGGAAATATCTGCAGGCTCACTCCCTTCTAAAGTATTAAGTCTATCGAATATAACTATTTCGTAGCCACTAGACTCCTCTGTCGCCCACAGCAAGCACATCTAAGGGTGGTGAAGATAATGTCACAGTGCAGAAGCTGTTACTTCAGTCAGTTCTTTAAAAATTTCTACCTTCCATAAAGGCCATATATGACAAAACTATAGCCAACATCATACTCAATGGGCAAAAACTAAAATCATTTCCCCTAAGAACAGGAACAAGACAGAGGTGTCCAATTTCACTACTTTTATTCAACAAAGGACTGGAAGTCCTAGCCACAGCAATCACACAGGAAGAAAAAAAAATAAAAGGCATCCAAACTGGAAAGGAGGAAGTAAAACTGTCATTATTCACAGATGACATGATACTGTACATAGAGAACCCTAAAGATTCCACCAAAAATTACAAGATTTAATAAATGAATTCAGCAATGTAGCAGGTACAAAACTAACACCCAGAAATCAATGGCATTTTTATACACCAATAATGAACTCTCAGGAAGATTAAACTAAAAAATCAAACCCATTTACCACTGTAAAAAAAAAAAAATTAAGACACTTGGGAATAAATTTAACCAAGGAGATAAAAGACTTGTACACAGAAAACATTGAAAAAAGAGATACAAGAAGATATAAACAAGTGGAAGAATATACCATGTTCATGGATTGGTAGAATTAAGTCATTAAAATGTCTCTACTAGCCAAAGCAATCTATATATTCAATGCAATCCCTATTAAAATACCAACAGCATATTTCACAGATCTAGAACAAATACTCCAAAACTTTATATGGAACCAAAAAAGACTCTGAATAGCCATGGCAATCTTGAGAAAGAACAAAGTTGGAGGAATCACAATACCAGATATCAAGCTATATTACAAAGCCACTATAATCAAAACAGCCTGGTACTGGCACAAAAACAGGCAAACAGATCAATGGAACAGAACAGAGAATTCAGAAATCAAGCCAAGTCATTATTGTCAATTAATATTTGACATAGGATGCAAGAGCATAAAATGGAGTAAAGACAGTCTCTTCAATTAATGGTGTTGGGATAATTGGATAGGTACATGAAAAAAATTAAACTAGACCACCAGCTTACACCATACACAAAAATAAACTCAAAATGGATTAAAAAAAAACTTAAATGTAAGTCGTGAAACCATAAAAATCCTAAAAGAAAACAGGCAGCAAAATATCAAACATCTCACACAGCAGAATTTTCACTGATGCAATGCCCAGGGCAAGTGAAACAAAGAAAAAACTAAACAAATGGAACTAAAAATAACAAATGGTACACCAAAATGAAAAGATTCTGCACAGCAAAAGAAACCAGCATCAAAATGAAAAGGGAACCTACTGTATGGAAGAACATATTTGCCAATGATACATCTGCTAAGAGGTTAATTTCCAAAATATATAAAGTACTCATATAACTCAACAAAAGAAGACAAACAATCCAATTAAAAAACAGGAAGAGTACCTAAATAGACACTTCTCCAAAGAGGACATACAAATGGTCAAGAGACTTATGAAAAAATGCTCAAACTCACTAATCATCAGAGAAATGCAAATTAAAAAGAGGTACCATCTCACACCTGCCAGAATGGCTACCATCAATAAATCAACAAATAACAAGTTCTGGCAAGGATGTGGAGAAAAGGGAACCCTAGTACACTGTTGGTGGGAGTGGGGACTGGTACAACCACTATGGAAAACAGTGTGGAGTTCAAAAAATTAAAAATGGAACTGCCATTTGACCCAGTGATCCCACTTCTTGGACTATATCCTAAGAAGCCTGAGACACCAATCAGAAAGACCTTATGCACCCCTAAGTTCATAGCAGTATTATTTACAATAGCTATGATCTGGAAACAGCCCAAGTGTCCATGAGTAGATGAGTGGATAAAAAAGATATGGTACATTTACACCACGGAATACTATGCAGCTATAAAAAAGAAGGATCTCTTACCCTTTGAGACAACATGGAAAGACCTGGAGAGTTATTATGCTAAGCAAAATAAGCCAGTTAGAGAAAGACAAATATCACATGATCTCACATATATGTGGAATCTAATGAACAAAAGAAACTGACAAAATAGATCCAGACTGACAATTCTCAGAGAGAAGGGGGAAGCAGGGCAGGAAGAGATTAACCAAAGAACTTATATGCATAACCCATGGATACAGTCAGTAGTGCAGTGAAGTCCTGGGGAGTGAGTGAGAGTGGGGAGGAGGGGGCCAATGGGGGGGGGGGAATGTATAATACTTTCAACAATAACGATAAATTTTTTTTAAAAATGTTTCTGCCGCCCGGCCAGGAGTGGCTCAGTGGTTGAGCGTTGACCTGGGATCCAGGCAATCGGGGTTTGATTCCCAGTCAGGGCACATGCCCGGGTTGCGGGCTCGATCAATGACTCTCTCATCATTGATGTTTCTGTCTCTCTCTCTCCCTCTCCTTTCCTCTCTCTGAAATCAATAAAGATATATTAAAAAAAAAAAAAAAAAGTTTCTGCCTTTCCCACTTGTGATCTCCCGTTTGGTGTTAAGTCATCCACACTTTTATTTATCAAAACCATTTTGTGAAAAGCACTATTTTAATGATAGCTGGGCTTCAATAAGTCAGTACAAGAGGTCATTGTGAATTCGGTACTAGATGTCCCTAAGTATCAAAGACCAGTCAGTATCTAAAATGAGTTGGCACACAAACAGAAAATAATACCACAGGCAATATCATTTCCACCTTTGTAAGAGACAGGATTACTCTTTAGATGCTATGCTTGATTTTTCATGTACATTTTAACAGCAATCAGGTTTAGTTTATACTTTCACACACAAAATCATGTAATCCAAACTAGTCAAGAGCTCAGAAAGGTCACAAGAAATCAACAGGTTAACCCCTTGCCTAGAGATCAAAAGAAGAAAGATGCCCTACTTTTTGCAAAGAAAATTAAACCCCATATAACACAATAACTTTCCAATGAATTTCGGCAATTGAGTGGTTTTCAAACTTTTTAAACCATACTCCACAGTAATATACAGGGTGGGGGGCAAAAGTAGGTTTACAGTTGTTCATATGTAACCTAATAAAATAAATAACAATACAAGAATAAACTCTGCATTTCAAATACTTACAACTGTAAACTTCTTTTGCTCCACCCCGTATTTTTTCCATTCCTGTTTTGCTGTTTTTCTGCCTTCCCCATCAATCCTCCTTTCATATGTTCTGTATTTTTCTTCCTGAAATCACAATTCTGTATATTTGTTTGGAAATGTGGGTATCTCTTAAAACTGAGACTATTCTATGAGCAGAAGCAGGAACACCTTCAGTGCTTGAGTAGGGATTCTCCCATCTTTGAGTTTTGATATATTATCCTTCCCAGTTAAGAGCGTTAATTACTTTTATACTATCCCTAAAGAAAGGATTTGTTTAACAGATTTACAGTTTATTTGAAGTTATGGAAAGAATGTCTAAACTATTGAAAATGATGGCATGTAAACACCCTTGAACATAAGTTATCAACTGATCTTGCTAAAAACCTTTCCTATTTTTAAAGCTAAGGATTTTGTGTGTCTTTTGTCTAGTTGTGGCTTTTCTATCCCCTTGGGAATAAGTCTACTTGTCATACTATTCTTTCTTTCATTAATCATTTTTATATCATTGTTTGTAGGACTTTACTAAAAGAATCAGTAAATGCCTATAGTAATAGAAAACAAAATTTCATGACATGGTTGTTATGTTACAATGAACAAACATTTATTGGTTGAAACACTACTTTCTAATGCAGTTTTTCAAACTGTGGGTGTTGGGATTCATTAGGGGGTAGAGAAATCAATTTAATGGGTCATGATTAGCATTTTAAAAAATTGAGTACAATAGAAAATTATCAGAATACACTGCAAGTATGTACAGTATAGTAAAAGAAAATCTTGCCTGTTTAATTTGTATTTTTTTTAAATTAAATAAATAATAACCTGAGATAAAGAGAATCCAGAAGAGCATTTTAAGTCCATTGTACCTAAAATCATAACACTAGCGTCAATCTTTTCTTGGAGCTTCCCCAGAATACTTCCTTTAAATGTCCTAGTGATCCTAGCACAGAAAATCATAAGTTATAAGAGTCTACAGGTCAAAGCCCTTTAAGGCCAAGAAAGAAGAATATTACACATTTGTGGAAAAAAGCTCCAAATGGTCTTAAGTAATTTCAGCCAAGCCAAACCAGGGTTCAAGATAAGGGTTGTCAAAAAGTAAAAACAGCCTGGCTGATGTGGCTCAGCAGTTGAGCTTCGACCCAAGAACCAAGAGGTTGCTGGCTCTATTCCTGCTCAGGGCACATGCCCTGGGCTCCATCCCCAATAGGGGGAATGCAGGAAGCAGCCAAGTGATGATGTTTCTCTCTCATCAATGTTTCTCTCTCTTTATCCCTCTCCCTTCCTCTCCCTCTAAATATCAAAAAATATATATTTTTTAAAAAGCGAGAAATTTTAGTTGAGCTGCAAACCTGTAGGAATAGCAAATTCAGCCAGGTTGAGTGCTCTTCTAGGTAAATGCAAATGGCTGACACATACATTCTTATTCTGACAATATAGAGAAACACTATTATTTGGTATGTAATTAACCAACTAAGTTTTCAATGTTTTAGTAACTCTCACTTTCCATATACTCATTTCCTTCCCTTCCTCTGACTTCAAACAGCCCAGAAATCTTTTATTGAAAAAGGAAAGCCCTAGCTGCTTTGAGTGTTGGCCTGTGGACTGAAGGGTCCAAGGTTCAATTCCAGCCAAGGGCACATATCTCAGTTTCAGGTACACTCCCCGGCCCTGGTCTGGGCACGCGCAGAAGGCAACCAATCAATGTGTCTCTCTCACATCGATGTTTCTCTCTCTCTCTCTCTCTCTCTCTCTCTCTCTCTCTCTCTCTCCCCCTCCCCCTCCCTCCCTCCCTTCCATTCTCTCTGAAAAGCAATGGAAAAAACATCCTCAGGTGAAGATGAAAAAAAAAGGAAAAATATCTAAGTGATGATAGTTATTGGGAATGTGTGCTCACCATTTGGCAGAATACTTCATCAGAGGTAAACAGTTATCAAAACTAACTTTAAACTAGCACTCACAGTTCCTATCTTAGTACCCCTTCTCTCAACAAGACTTTAAATATGTTTTTACTAATTTCATTCGACTTTATGTAAACAAGTTATAACAAATTCACTTTTTCACCTCAAAGATTTATTTTGAAAAGGAACCTTGAAAAATCTCTAAATAACCTAATGATACACAATAGCTATTTTTAAAGTGATTTTGCCATCTTCCAAAAGTACACTGTACACTTTAAGATATACTTTTAAAGAGTATTTAAAATCACAGTAGCTTTGGCCAAAATAATCTCCATGTTGTCTTATACATCTCATGCCTCTGCTACACTAATGCATTTCTATAATCTATCTTCACACATGAACAAAATTCACAAGTGTATCTTTAAAGTTCAATGATCTTTTTTCTTTTGAATTTTAAAAAGACCAAATGCCGTTTCAGCAAGCAGGATGTTACTAGTTATTCCTTTCAAATGATGGCAAAATTAGGAATGTAGAGGTAAAGATAAAGAGGACAGAAAAGGAGAGTATTTTCTTTACACACTTGAAAATATCATCTTAATATTTTTAAAAGCAAAAATGACAAAGTTGTGTATCGAGTAAATGGATATAGATCACCAGAGAGAAAATAAATTATAACCATAGAAAATAAAACTGTTAACAAGTCTAAAAAACCACAAAATCATGGCTGAACTGCCTTCACTGATAACTTTTTAAACTTTTTATTTAATTAGGGACATGAGACAGTTCTCTGAATATTTGATCTGAGCCAGCTTACTCAAAGGTTTCTGGCCTTCCCTCAAAGCTACATTTTACTGAATTATAAGGGGGAGCTAGCATTACATGGAGAGTCATACAATCTAATATACATTTTGTCTTATTGCTTCTTTATTTTACTATAAACTCTCATCAGTGAGGAAGTATCTCTTCATACTTGTAACTGAAGATATGAAGAGTAAGAAAAGCAAAATACATTTGTTTAACATGGCAGAAAGTTGGATAAAAACCAAACTTACCAATATTTTTCCTTTTAAAAACAGTAAGTATTTGACAAATTCTAAACTTTTAACAGATACAAACTGCCAGCTTCCCCAGCCCTCTCAACTCCTTCCCACTTATCCCCTAGTTTAGGCATAAATGCAAAGGTCTAAGGCTTACACTATGATCATTTCCGCGGTCAAACAGCATAATGAATAAAAGATAAAAATTGACAAAGATTGTCCCCTTTACCACACTCTAGCCAGGCTCCTCTGGGCCCTCATCTCAACTAGGCCTCCACCGTGGCCTATAAAAACTATAGACTCTTAACACAAATGATTTTATCCACTCCTCTCCCCCAACATTAAAAGATTTAAACAAACACAGTTTCTAACAGCTCAAGGCCCCATCCCTAGGTTTACCCTAGCCCCTCTTTAAGTGCCAGCCTAGGAAAGCTCAAAGTTGCCAAAAGAATTTAAGGTCTGTTATAGCCAACACCTACTATAGGCCCCTGAACACCCTATCATAAAGCACTTACTAAAAAGAGTTTACAATTGTGAATCCTTCCTCTGTCCCTTCGAGATGTGTAAGTATCTCCTACAGCTCTGGAGTTTTTGCTCAAGGACATGAAAGCCATTCCTTTAAAAGGTAATCATCAGGAAGGAGAGGGCCTCAGTCTCTCAGTCTCTGTAGGATAGAATCCTGATTTCTCTGGTTGTCAGATGAGGCACAGCCCACCTTATCATTTATGCTGACCAACCCTTTGTAATTTGCCACATCCCTGACTCTACTGAGCGAAGATAGCAAGTCCTACCTACTCCCTCACTCTCCTTTTAAAATGCCCAGTCCCTCTACACAAATCCAAGTTGAGTTAAGTTCACACAGGACCCTCTATTGTAGAGGTACATTACTTATTAAGATTTGTCCTTAACACTTTAACTAGTGTCTGGCTTTATCTATTATCTTTGACAAAAGTAAATTAAGAAGGAACATTAGCCCTAGCCGTTTTGATTCAGCCCGTGGAATGAAGGATCGCGGGTTAGACTCCAGTCAAGGGCATGTGCCTCAGTTGCAGGTTTGATCCCCAGCCCCAGTTGGAGCACATGCAGGAGGCAATCAATTTATGTGTCTCTCTCACATCGAATGTTTGTGTGTCTGTTTCTCGCTCTCTCTCTCCTTCACTCTCTCTGAAAACGCAATGGACAAAATACCCTGTGGTGAAGATAAAAAAAAAAAGGAAGGAAGGAACACTGAACATATCTCAACTAGTAAAGACTTAGTTACTTTATATAAAATCATTTAGATATAAAGTTCTTTAAAAAAAGAAAAAAAGAAATATGAAGGCTTCAACTTCATGAAGAAATCATAATTCAAGGAGTCAACCAATCAGCATTTGGGGCCCTAAAGAGCACCTGGCAAATATCAAGCCCCAACTCTTCATGTTGCAAATGGTGAATCTAAGGCCCAAAGAGATTAAATTAAGTGACTTATGCAAGGTCATTTCAATGAGGGATTGGATTACAAAGGGCTAATTCATCATGATTGTCTCCCTGACTCCAACATGAAAATATTCTTTCTCTTGCATTCTCATTGGTGAAGGCAACATTCACCATTAATCTTTTAAGATCAAACATGAACATATATTACCCTACTATAACACGAGTTTTTATTCCACTATACACCAACAACTGTACATTGAGGCAAGTCTGGTTGGTGCAAGTACACATAACATTTCATTTCACTTGGGAAGATTATTTCAATATATATGCAAATATATAAAGCACCTCGGTGAAGAGAAACTGCTTTCACACACAAGCAAAGAAACATAGCCCCATGCATAAACCCAAAAGAGGGCCAGATGATTTATATAGTCTTAAGAACCACCAAAAGAAGAAAAATAAAAGTAAATAAAAAATTATTTTCTGCACTTACCAGCAAAGCATTTGGAACAGAGGTTCATAGTCTTGCTGGACCTGAGGCAAAAAAAAGAAATAAGAGCTAAAAATTCAGTATCACTGGCCAGGCAACTGAACTAATAAGCTAATAATAAATTCCCAACCAGCCACACCACCCCCACAACAAAAGAAAAACAAACAAAACACAATGCTTTTTATTTGTGAGTTATCCAATGCATTATTTTTTGTGATTACCAGCTTAAGAAGATGACACCAGAGTCCATTTCTCGCACATGGATTACCACATTCCCACTGTTCACACTGGAACATATACCACAAAGTTATCACTAGAAACCATGTAAACTTAGTATGTAAAGGGATAAAACTTCCTCATAATATACAAATTAATTTATCTCCATATTACTTAAATTTTTATCTTGTCTTCTTTCCCCTCATTCTAGTCCTATTTCAAGATCCTGGTCACATTATGACCTTGTTTAAAATTCTTTGTTCAGATGTTCCCAAATTATCTTTCGTGTCCTTTCTTCTGTTAGTAATAGCTACTAGTCCCGAAAAAATAACTTGGATAGGCATTTAACAAACATTATCTTTTTTTTTTTAATCCTTACCTGAGGGTATTTTTCCATTGCTTATCAGAGAGAGTGGAAGGGAGGGAGGGAGAAGAGAGAGAAACATCGATGAGAGAGGCACATCTATTGGTTGCCTCCCACATGCACCCCAACTGGGGCTGGGGATCAAACCTGCAACTGAGGTACATACCCTTGACCAGGAATCAAACCCAAGACCCTTCAGTTTGCAGGCCGATGCTCTAACCACTGAGCAAAACTGGCCAGGGCTAACATGCATTGTTTTAATAATCTTCCCAACATCCCTGGGATGTGTATTACCATATTGCTTTGCTTCTAAATGCACTTTTTTTAAAAATCACATTAACATTTGTACAACCACCATGAAACATCATACAACTGGCTACAAGGGATAACTGATTTAATGAGAAAATATTCCCACCACCTCCTCCAAGGCGTCTTAAATTGAGAGGTCTTAGGAAATCAAGGACATAGAGTCTCATGCCCATTTGACAGGTGAGCAGTTTGCCCAAGGTCACACAGCTGGAGAAGTGCAGAAGTATGTGACCGCGGTATTGAGCCAACTCCAAAGGCCATCCTGCCATCCTCTGTTCACAACACAGCACAGCACCTGGCACCACACAGCAGCCCAGGCACAACATGGCAGGCAATCAATAACTTGCCTCTTAAGTTCTCATTGCTGTTCCCCTTTCTGATTTTCTCCCAAGCACTAGAAGCATTCCTACAGCTTTCTTCCAAAAGACTCCTGGAATACTCTATGTTGGATAAGGTGACCTATTTACAGCCTCATTCCTCAGCAACTCCCTTCCCAATACTGTAGTCTTCGCCCAGAGCTGCTCCTACAATTGAAATAAACCAACTTCCTTCTGCCTCCGTAGTAAATTGTATAATTAAATGAAAACCTTCCTCAGGAAGTATTCCCTGATGACTATGATTGTATTCCAATGTACTGGAACCTAATGGTTAGTAATCATCATAGGGTGACAAAATTGGGGGGTGGGGAATGGTCATTATTTCTCTAAGAAAGATTTCTCAATCTTTCTTTAAGACTCTGCTTAATATAAAGACAACAAAGGAAGTCAGGAAATTTAAGTATCAATAAATGCATTAAAATGAATAAATGGACAAAAAGATGTATTAATAGTGGAATCTAACATTTTTTGCATGCCTACTATATAGTAAGCATGATACCAGATCCCTTCAACCCCACTTCACCAAAAGAGGGAACAGAGGCTCCAAGAGGGTATATAACTTACCAAAGGTTACAGATCACCTTTTGTGGATAAACCTGGTTTGCCAAACTCTAAAGCCTATGTTGTTTTCACCATGTCAAATTTGGGCCTGTGCCTCCAATACAGAGGAAAGGGATAATCTGGGAGAATAGTCATACACCCAAAGATTTAATCTATGGTAATCAGGCCAGCTCCCTAAGAAAGTGAAGCCTTTCATATGGTGAAAGCATGCCTGCCCTCCCCTCCAAAAATATATACACACAGGGGAGAGCAACACAGGGCTGCCAGTTCCAACTCACAGAAAATCTGACGATAAAGGAATTCCTTTGTTACTAGAACTCCCCCCAGGGAAGCAGGCCTCTTCCAGATGTGGCTACCATCTTTTATCCATGCACTGCCCTTAGAGCCAAAAGTAACTTGTTTCTCACCTCCACTGCTCCCCATTGTCCAGCAGAAATCATGAAAAGCCTACAAAGAACAACTGAGGGCAACTCAGCACTAAGTATGCTAGTTTTAACATCTGTATACACTGGTAAGAAAAAAAAAATGGCAAAATAGCCTTTTTCTCTGCATCCCTTTCTCTCTCTTCAGATACTTTATGGACTTCCCACTATACCTATATATTACCTAAATGACATCCATTCCTCTTTTTCCTTAGGAATTTTTCAGCAATATGGTTATCAATCAGATTAAAATGAAATAATACAGCTACTGGCATTATTAAAACAGAGAAGTCTGAAATCTGAAATAAACCAGATTTTGGCTACAGAAATAATGGCCACTGATAATGCTAACTTGGATCCCACAGGTGAACAACAATGAACTCAAAAAAAATGGGCAGAGGTTTCTGAGAATTCTGCTCCTTTCTCATGTTCAACATGTAAAACTTGAAGCTAACCATAGGCATACAACTACTGATTGCCCGTGGAAAAACAGTACGATCAACATGCACAGTCGTGTGTTTTTTTAGTATGTATTTATTGATTTCAGAGAGAGGAAGGTAGAGGGAGAGAAAGGTAGAAACATCAATGATGAGTCAATGATCAGCTGCCTCCTGCATGCCCCACCAAATGGGAATCAAGCCCACAACCCAGGCATGTGCCCTGACCGAGAATCAAACCTCGATCTCCTGGATCATAGGTCAATGCTCAACCACTGAGCCATGCCCAGTCTGGCAACATGCACAGTCTTGAGACAGACAGTAGAGTTATCTATGTGGCAGCAAACATGAAAGGTAAATATGATTTTCTTGTGTCCTCACTGCTGAAAAGAAATTGCTCTTACTGAGATTTCCAAAGGCTACCGTGTTTCTAAAACCAAGGCTTAGTAGGTTGAATAATGATCACACAAAGACATCAAATCCTAATCCCATTTACCTTATTTAGGAAAAAGGGTCTTTGCAGATTCTTTAAGGATTCTGAGCTTACCCTGTATTATCCAGGTGGGTCCTCAATGACATTACAAGTGTTTCTGTGACACGGAAAGGGAGTTTGGAGAGATGCAAAGAAGAGGCACTCAGAGAAGATAGAGGTAGAGACTGGAGAAATTGGTCACAAACCCAGGAAATGCTGGGGTATCTACCAGAAGCTGGAAGAGGCAAAGAATGGGTTCTCCCCTAAGTCCCCTCCTCCCCCAGAGAGAAGTCAGTCCTGCCAGACTTTGGACTTCTAGCCTCCAGAACTTTAAGAGGATAAATTTGTTGTTTAAGCCATCAAATTTGTTATGGCAGCCTTAGAAAACTAACACACACAATTATGTCTCTGACCTCAACTTACTCCCTTGCTCAGCAGCATTCAACCAGATTCTTCTTGAAACTCTACTTTTGCTTTCTTGTCACTCAGATCCTGAATCAATACTGCCCCTACCCTCCAGTTTCCCTCCAACCTAACTGCTCCCTTTTAGCCACCTTTGCTGACTACTCCTCCACCGTGAAGACTTTATCTGGAGGTCCCAGGATTCAGTCCCTATTACCTCTACTTGTTGCTTAGGGATCTCATGCAGTCCCATGGCTTTAAATAATATATACACTAAAAACTCACAAATGTTCACCCTCATCTCAAACCTCTTCACCTTGCTCCAATCTTATATATATCTGCCTATTCAACATCTCAAATTCAACATTTCAGTTCTCTGCTCACCCCAAGCAACAACAAAAGGGCCAGTTCAAACAGATGACATCCTAGTGGCAATGACAAAGAAGGCTTGCAATAGTGCATCCAGCCTATCCAAGCTGTCACATCACTCTAAATAATTCAGCTGATGTCTGCAAAGTTTTCTTTTTAAGGGAGCATTACAACGAAAAAGATAAGAGTTGTTAATATCCCAGAATAGTTTCTACAATGTAAAAAAAATGGGTCAGGCTACTTTAAAAACAAATTTCAATATAACATTCTAAATTTCAATTGGGGTATTGTAATAAGCAGTGTCTTAACATTTTATACCCAAATTCAAAGACAGCAAGGACACAGCATATGCCTCTTTTTTTATGTGTTTTAAATTCCTGCACTAGCCTTGGCCCAGTGTGGCTCAGTGGATAGAGCATCGGGCCAAGCCCTATGGAGGCAGCCACTAACTGTGGCTCTCTTGAAGCTTCAAAGAGGTTGCTGAGAGCCAAACATGGAGAGCTTCCGACAGTAGCTAGCACCGAAAGTACCTCCTGGGAGGCCCAGAAACAGCAGGAAAAACAGTCAGCCTCAGTCAACATAAGAGCAGGATCCAAAGGGACTAAACTCTGCCGAGACAAACACCACGTCACTTTTTTCTCTTTTACTGCATTATTTTCTTTTTTTTCCTGCTTTATTATTTTTGTCTCTCTTTTTTCTTTCAAATATCTTTTTTTCCTGCCTTTTCTTATTCTATTGTTTTTCTTCCTTCTCGTTCTTTCTCTGTTACCTTTCTATATTTTTGTCTTTCTTCATTCCTTTCCTTTTCAGAATTTTTTCCCTTCATTATTTTATAATTTTCCTTTTCCTATACTTTATCCTTATTTTTATTCCCTCCCTTCTTTCATTTCATATTCCTTTTTCTTCCCCTTTCTTTTCTTCTCATAGCTTTTTGTCTTCTTTTACTATTCTTGTTCCCTTTTCTCTTTCCAAATTCCCTCTTCTTTTGTGGTTGTTTTGTTGTTGTTGTAGGGATGTTTTGGATATTTCTGTTTTGTTTCTTATTTTGTTTTGTTGTGTTTTGTTTTATTCTGTCAGCATGGGCACAATAGCTCGCACAATGTGATTGGGTTTGAACCTCACAGTCAGACACACTGAGGGGAGATCTCACCCACAAATAGGACAACAACAATCAAGACCAAATCACAACAGCCCAAAATAACCTACACAAGAGAAGTTCTTAGAACATCTAGCTCAGGAGATAACAGAGACTGCACTACTGGGTCCCATAGGACACTAACTACATAAGGCCACTCCACAAAGACTGGGAAGCATAGCAGTTCTCCCTAACACATAGAAACAAATACAAAGGGACAACAAAATGGGGAGACAAAGAAACCACCCCCAAATTTAAAAGAAGGAGGAAACTCAAAAAAAAGAGCAAGGTACAATGGAGGCAAGCAATTTAAGATATAGAGTTCAAAGTAAATGTTATAAGGATGCTGAAGGAACTTAGTGAGAACTACAAGAAACTTAGTGGGAACTTGAACAGCACGAAAAAGGAAATAGAAACCATGAACAAGAACAAGTCACAAATGAAGAATACCATATCTGGCATAAGGAATACCCTGGGAATTAAAAGCAGACTGATCAAATCAAACCAGTGATTGGAAAATAAGGTAGAACTTTGGGACATAAAACATAATATCCACATCATAGGAGTCCTGGAGGGAAAGGAACATGAGCAAGAAACAGAGAACCTGTTTAAATAAATAAATAATGACAGAAAACTTCCCAAACCTGGTGAAGGAAAAAGTCAAAGAAGTTCAGGAAGCACAGAGTCCCAATCAAGATGAACCCAAAGTGATCCACTCTAAGACACATCATAATTAAAAAGACAAATGTTAAAGAATCTTAAAAGCAGCAAGAGAGAGACAGAAAGTTAACTAGAAGGGAGTTCCGATTGGACTGTCAGCTGACTTCTCAGCAGAAAAACTTCAAGCCAAAAGGGATTATCATGAAGTATTCAAAGTAACGAAAAGCAAGAACCTGAATCCAAGACTACTCTATTCAGCAAGGCTATCATTTAAAACTGAAGACAAAATGAAGAGCTTCCCAGACAAGAAAAGAAAAGGGCTAAAGGATGTACATTACCACCAAAACAGCATTGCAAGAAATGTTCAAGTTTGCTTTAAGAAAAAGAAAGAGACAGAATCGTGGGTACAAAGAAAAAAATGGCAATAAATAAGTACCTACCTATCAATAATAAACTTAAACGTAAATGTATTAAATGCTCCAATCAAAAGACACAGGGCAGCTGAATGGATAACAAAACATGACCCATATATATGCTGTCTTCAAGAGACCCACCTCAGAATAAAAGATTCACACTCAAAAACATTCAAACACATGGAGGCTAAATAGCATGTTATTAAACAATGAATGGATTACCAAGGAGATCAAGGAATAAGTAAAAGAACGTCCTGGAAACAAATGAATATGAACACACAACAACCCAGAATCTATGAAACTCAGCGAAAGCAGTCCTGAGAGGGAAGTTCAAAGCATTACAAGCATGCCTCAAGAAATAAGAAAAAGCTCTAATAAAAAATCTAACTCTACAACTAAAAGAATTCGAAAAAGAACAACAAAGGCCCAGAGGAAGTAGTAGGAAGGAAATAATAAAAATCAGAGCAGAAGTAAATGACATAGAGGCTAAAAAAAACAATAAAAAAGATCAATGAAACCAAGAGCTGGTTCTTTAAAAAGATAAACAAGATTAATGAACCTTTAGCCAGACTTACCAAGAAACAAAGAGAGAGGACCTAAATAAATAAAATCAGACATAAAAGAGTCAAAGTAACAACTGATATCACAGAAACACAAAGGATTATAAGAAAATACACCAACAAATGGGGCAACATGGGTGAAACAGACAAATTCCTAGAAACATACAATCTTCCAAAACTCAACCATGAAGAATCAGAAAAGTGGAATAGGCTGATAAAAACTTATGAAATTGAAACAGTAATCAAAAAACTCCCAGCAAAAAAAAATCCTGGACCTGATGGACTCATGGGCAAATTTACCAAACATTTAAAGAAGAATTAACACCTACCTCCTCAAATGATTCCAAAAAATTCAAAAGAAAGGAACACTTACAAGCTATTTTTACAAGGGCAACATTATGTTAATTCCAAAACAAGATAAAGACTCTACAAAGAAAGAAAATCACAGGCCAATATCTGTGATGAACATAAGATGTAAAATCCTCAACAAAATATTAGCAAATCAGATCCAGAAATACATTAAAAAGATCATACTCCACAGCCAAGTGGTATTTATTCTGAGAATGCAAAGGCTGATGCAATATTCATAGATCAGTAGATATAGTACATCACATAAACAAAAGGAAGGATAAAAATCATTTCTTCATATCGGTAGATGCAGAAAAAGCATTCGACAAAATACAGCAACCATTTATGATAAAAACTCTTAGCAAAGTGGAAATAGGGGGATCATACCTCAACATAATAAAGGCCATATATGAAACACCTACAGCCAATATCCCACTCAATGGGCAAAAACTAAAAGTGTTTCCCTTAAGATCAGGAACAAGACAGGGATGTCCACTTTCATCACTCTAACTCAACCTAGTACTGAAGTCCTAGCCACAGCTATCAGAAAAGAAGAAAAAATAAAAGGCATCCAAATTGGAAAGGAAGTAAAAACTGTCATTATTTGCAGGTGACATGATACTGTACACAGAAAACCCTAAAGACTCCACCAAAAAACACTGCTAGATTTAATAAATGAATTTGGCAAAGCAGCAGGATACAAAATTAACATCCAGACATCAACGACATTTTTATACACCAATAATGAGCACTCAGAAAGAGAAACTGAAAAAAAAATCCCATTTATCACTATTATAAAAAAAAGAAAAGAAAAAAGATACCTGGGAATAAACTTAACCAAGGAGGTCAAAGACCTGTACTCAGAAAACTGTAGGACATTGAAAACAGAAATACAGGAAGATACAAACAAGTGAAAGCATATACCATGTTCATGAATTGGAAGAATTAACATCATTAAAACATCCATATTACTCAAAGCAATCTACAGATTCAACGTAATCCCTATTAAAATATCAATGGCAGCCTAACCAGAGTGGCTTAGTTGGTTGAGCATCGTCCAGTGCATGGAGGGGTCTCAGGTTTGATTCCTGGTCAAGGACACGCATCTGGGTTGTGGGTTCACTCCCCGTCCCAGGTTGGGGCACATGTGGGAGGCAACTAGTCAATGTATGTCTCTCGCATCAATGTCTCTCTCTCTCTCTTAACCCCCTTCCTCCTTCCCTTCCACTCTCTGAAAAGCAATGGAAAAATATGTGAGGGTTAACAAAAATAAAGAAATAAATATAATATCAATGACATATTTCACACATCCAGGACAAATATTCCAAAAATTTACATGGAACCAAAAAAGATCCCAAATAGTCGCAGCAATCTTGAGAAAGAAAGGTAAAGTAGGAGGGATCACAATATCAAATATTAAACTATACTATAATGCCATTGTAATTAAAACAGCCTGGTACTGGCACAAGAACAGGAATATAGACAAATGGAACAGAACAGAGACCCCAGAAATCGACCCATGCCAATATGCTCGATAAATATTTGACAAAGGGGGCAAGGGTATACAATGGAATAAAGATAGTCTCTTCAATAAGTGATGTTGGAAAAATTGAACAAGTATGTGCAAATAAATGAAACTAGACTACCAACTTACACCATATACAAAAATAAACTCAAAATGGATAAAGACTTAAATTTAAGTCACAAAACCATAAAATTCCTAGAAAAAGACATAGGCAGTAAAATCTCAGACATCTTAAGTAGCAGTATTTTCACTGATACATTTCTTAGGGCATGGGAAACAAAGGAAAAAATAAACAAATGGAACAACATCAAACAAAAAAGTTTCTGCAGAGCAAAAGAAACCAGCATCAAAATGAAAAGGGAACCTACTGTACGGAAGAACATATTCGCTAATTATACATATGATAAGGAGTTAACTTCCAAAATATACCAAGAACTCACACTACTCAACACTAGGAAGACAAAGAATCCAATTAAAAAATGGGCGAAGAACCTGAATAGAAACTTTTCTAAAGAGTACATGCCAATGGCGAAGAGACATATAAAAAATTGCTTAATGTCACTAATCATCAGAGAAATAAAAATTAAAATGACTAAGAGGTATCACCTCACAACCTGTCAGAATGGCTACCATCAATAAATCAACAAAGAAATGCTGACAAGGATGTGGAGAAAGGGGAACCCTAGTACACTGCTGGTAGGAATGCGACTGGTGCAGCCACTGTGAGAAGCAGTAGGGAGTTTCCTCAAAAAATTAAAAATGGAACAGCTGTTTGACCCAGCAATCCCACTTCTGAGAATGTATCCTAAGAAGCCTGAAACACCAATCAGAAAGAATATATGCACTGCTATGTTCATAGCAGCATTATTTATAATAGCTAAGCTCTGGAAATAGCCCAAGTGGCCATCAGTAGATGAGTGGATAAAAAAGGTGTGGTATGTTTACACAATGGAATACTATGTGGCTATAAAAAGGAGCTCTTACCCTTGTGACAGCATGGATGGACCTTGAGATTATTATGATAAGCAAAATAAGCCAGTTAGAGAAAGATAAATATCACATGATCTCACTTATATGTGGTATCTAATGAACAAAATAAACTGACAAAATAGGTCCAGAGGCATGGATATATGGAACACAATTATACATCTCAGAGGAGAGGGGAGTAGAAGGAATGGGAAAAGATTAACCAAAAAACATATATGCATATATGCATAGCCCATGGGCACAGACAGTAGTGTTGGGGGAAGGCCTGGAGTGGGGCAGGGACTGGTTAGAGGGGGGGCAAATGGGAGGGGGGAACGGGGGACATCTGTAATACTGTCAACAATAAATAAAAAACAAGGTACCATAATGGCCTCAAAGTGTCATCCCACAAATGACTTACTAAATACAAAAATTCATACCTTCAGAATCTATCAGTCAACACTTTTTTTTAAATATGTTTTTATTGATTTCAGAGAGAGGAAGGGAGATGGAGAGACAGATAGAAACATCCATGAGAAAGAAACATCAATCAGCTGCCTCCTGCATGGCCCACACTGGGGGCCGTGCCCACAACCCAGGCACGTGCCCTGACTGGGAATCAAATTGCCATCTCCTGGGTCCTAGGTCGATGTTCAACCGCTGAGCCACACCCAGCCGGGCAAACTAAATGATTTCTAAGATACCATCTAGTAATACAACTCTATGAATACGCTATAGAAAAAAAGAGAAAATCATATCCTTCCCTTATCTATCCTAAAAGTAGCTTTCTGGTGAAATATAAGGACAGAAAGTCAACACTAGTCCTAGAAGACCTTCAGTATGACGTATGCTAGCATTTCTTTCCTTCCATTAGGACAAGACCAAGACATTCATTATTGTGCTGGTCATTGTTTCCAGAGAAACCAAAAGGTCCAAGGTAATTTTCACCATTCATTTCTTTTTTCTTTCAAATATGATTTTATTGATTTCAGAGAGAGGAAAGGAGAGGGAGAGAGACAGAAACATCAATGATGAGAGTCATGGATCGGCTGACTCACACACACACAGACACACACACATCCCCCACCGGGGTTCCAGCTGGCACCCAGGTATGTGCCGTGACTGGGAATCAAACCATGACTTCCTGGTTCATAGGTCGATGCCTAAGCACTGAGCCACACCAGCTGGGCCACCATTCATTTCAAAGTAAATCACAAAAACGGGCAGGGGCACTGGCAAAGAAAGAAAATATCTTAAAAATATAGATTCCCAGTCTCCACAGCAGACCTAGTGAATTAAAATCTCTGGGCTAACTAACGCCCAGGAATCCTTACGTTTTCTTAAAAGCCCAGCTAGGCAACCACATTTGGGAACTGCCAGAGTTAACTGAAAAAAACTTTTTTTAGTCAAATAGAACAAACAAGTAAACCTGGACCTATTAAAATTGATATTAGAGTACAGGAGTATCAGATTTAGTTATAATCTTGTTATGATGTCAGATCTATTTACTGTACACTTAGATTTCAGAGTGATTTACCCAAAATACACCTGAATCTTTGCATTAATTCATGATATTCAATATATCAAATTGTAACTGTAATGCCTTTAAGAAATCTTTTATGAATTAATTCTAGCTGAACATGTATATTATGCATGTATATGTGTGTGAGACACACACATTATATTAGTAATCATATATAACATTTAGTATGCCTGACAATGTAGCCTCAAATAGTTTTCAAATAAACACAAATAAATCCAATAAATATTTAATGGTAGCCACACTATGTGCCAGGACTGTGCTAGGAGCTATTAATATGGCCAAGAAGAAGACACAGTCTCACATCACTTATTATGAACCGGGATATATCAGTCATTAGGCAGGCTGCTATGGAAGTGCCCAGCCCTTTGCATCATTTCCTTATTTTACTTTTAGATGTGAACATTCTGCTTCATTCTTCCCTGGGGCATTATAGGATTCTCACTTTGTCACATCAACTCCTTTAAATGCCAATTTTCATTTTACATGGGAAAAATGTACATCCAAGCAGCCTCTGTTACTACTTCAAAGCAATTGGAAAAATCCCAGATCCACATTCCCATTGGGTTGAGACTTTCCAATATGCCTAATAATGCTACTTTATGACCTAGAAGTTCCAATGAATTGGTAGTAAGAAAACACTGATCTGCTTCAGTGGCACTGTAATTGGAATGGTGATTAAATGCATCATGTTAAATTTACTCTGGGCCTTTTCCAGCGTGACAAATATAAAATGAGCTATCAGCATCAGCAGAGCCTAAACCACGCTTCCCTTCTAAAATGATACTTCTCCTACATGTAAAAGGTGAATGTTTGACCTTATTCATTAATAATTAAGTGGCATTACATGGCAAACTGTATACATCCATGTAGGCTTCTACAGGATGTACACAGCCCGACATAGCTTATTGTATTTAGCAACTTGGGACAACCTTATGTATGTCAGAGCACTGCATTTGCACCACTATAGTTAATGGTCTGTCAGCATTTCCATTATAAAGCAATTTTCAAAGGTTTATTGCTCTGCTGAAGAATTTGCTCTGAGCTGAAATTTGGCATTCCAGAAAAACAAAAACTGTAGCCCATAGATGTTTATTCCCTTCCAAGTAGGCAAAGCAGTTTGTTTTTTTTAAGTTAATCTGACTATTTTAGAATTTCCTCTTATAGCCCTTTGGAAATATCCACAGAACAAAAACCTCATACCTCACAAAGGGACGATTGTTTGGCAACAGCAGCTATAGCAACTTGCAAGGTACAGAGCACAGGTTCCAACTTATTTATGAAAAACAATTTTTAAAAGTAAGCATATTTTTGATGAATCAATAGTAAGTTTAAAACTTTTTCATCAGTTCTACCTAGTTATATTAAATTATTCATAATACTAGAGTACATTGCCATTGATATTAAAAATGGATGACTTATTTTTTTAAATATATCTTTATTGATTTCAGAGAGAGGAAAGGAGAGGGAGAGAGAGAAAGAGAGAGAGAAACATCAATGATGGGAGAGTCATTGATTGGCTGCCTCTTGCACACCCTCAATTGGGGATCGAGCCCGAAACCCAGGCATGTGCCCTGACTGGGAATCGAACCACAATCTCAGGGATCCTAGGTTGATGCTCAACCACAGAGCAACGCCAGGCCAGGCTAAAAAATAGATGACTTTTAAATTCTCAATTGTTAAACCTCCTTTTATCCTTCCCACTCAAGAACCATTGACTACTACTGACCTACTGTGAATTTTAATCCTAAAATCCTACTCTCAATTCCCTCTTACCCTACAGGTAAAGGGAGTAAGGGCTGTAGGTAAAAGCTAGGTAGCAAGAAAGGTTATATACCAACCCTAGCCAGTTTTGCTCAGTGGTTAGAGCATCAGCCCTCAGACTCAAGGGTCCTGGATTCAATCCCGGCCAAGAGCACGTGACCCTGGTTGCAGGCTCAATTCCCCAGCCCCAGTTGGGGTTGTGTGCAGGAGGCAACCAACTGATGTGTGTGTCTCTCTCACAATGATGTTTTTCTTTCTTTCTTTCTTTCTTTCTTTCTTTCTTTCTTTCTTTCTTTCTTTCTTTCTTTCTTTCTTTCTTTCTTTCTCTCTCTCTCTCTCTCTCTCTCTCTCTCTCTCTCTCTCTCTCTTTTCTTTCTTTCTTTCTTTCTTTCTTTCTTTCTTTCTTTCTTTCTTTCTTTCTTTCTTTCTTTCTTTCTTTCTTTTTCTTTCTCTTTCCCTCCCTCCCTCCCATTCCACTATCTCTAGAAAGCAATGGAAAAAATATCCTCAGGTAAGAATTTAAAATAATAGCAAATAAAATTAAAATTAAAAAAAAAAAAAAAAAGGTTATATACTAGATAGGAGAAGCTTTAAAGGCAACTGAGAAAATTCAGAAAATAATGATCAGGCCCTGAATGACAAAGTTCACAGCAAACACTGTAGTAATCTAGAAGATTGGTACATTAGTGATAAACTTAACAATTTTATTTAATCTCTGGAAAACGTTCTATTAGTCTGAAAACTTCAAACAAAGATGAAATCAACTATTCCAGTATTTGGTTTCTTGTTATTGAATCTAACTTGAAAGCTTAAATATTTACACTTTAAATTACACGGTTTTGCAATTCTACAACTAATTATAATTCTGATACAACTCTACCCAATAAATAAGGGGGTTATAACAGAAAAATGGTTTTCTATGCTTAAATATTCTTATTATGCACAAATAAAGACCCTCTAAAACTTTGTGGAGATTGATCAAAGCATCCTTTTAAAAATGAAAGTTTAGAGAAGTATAAAGATTCAACCTAAATTACTGATACAGCTTAATACATTTTGCCAATTTTCCAACTTTCTATTACTCTGATGAGAACTAGTTATAATCTGATATTATTAACATTTTAAAATAATCTATAAAACTACTCCCAGGCAAGTAAAAATACAAAATAAGGTCTGTAAAATGTTAAGTCAATGAGATCCAGGTGATGATTATAGCCATTGGAAATATAGACATGCATGCACCAAAAAAGGACTAGAAGCTTCAATGTTTAATGTCGTCTAACAAATATTAAAAGATATAGAAAATTTTATTTTATAATTTTATTGATGTTGTATCTTTTTATAACATTTCTTATTCAGATTCCAGACCATCTTTACTTCTGGCAGGCATTGACCCTACTTACCAAATTTACAACTATGAAAGGTAAAGTCAAAAAAAGATTTACCAAGGACAAAAAAAGAGAATATTCAAGATTAATCCTAAACAGCACCAGTATTATAAATTAATTGGTTGGATGTACAGGATCAGGTACCAAGGTAAGAAATTAAGTTCCAATTTTGTTAAAAGACCCAGCTAGGTAGTACCTCCAGTAGGTCCCCCAGTAGTTAACACAAGGACCTGTGAATCCCCTTTGGCTTTTGTAAGAGAAACCTCACTCACCCCACTGCTTTTAATCAAAGGACTGAAGCTTCTCTAAAAGGCTTAACTGAAGCACACTGGAAGGTAGTTATGGACGGTTTCAAGTCCAGGTCAGAAAGATAAACACAGCCTTGTTAATGAATTAAAATAACACCAAAGGGTTTTTACCAGATTTGCCAACAGTTTTTCATCTCCTTTGACCCATTTGCCACTCAAAACTCCATTACTTTCTCAGAAAGTCTTTTTCCTTAATATGGCATTAGAAGGGGGGAAAAAGGCCCTGGCCACAGCAAAAAGACCAGAATCATCTGCGGAAAGCCAGGTAGCTCCGTGCCTGCCCCCCCACCTCTAACACCACAGCAGCCTCTAACAAAAATAGTCTTATAAATGTACCATGGTAGAAAATTCAAAAGGCATTAATAATAAGGGTATTAGAAAAAATATATCTCATTCCCACCCTTGTCTGTCAGCACCCAGTTCCCCTATTAAAAGGAACCATCATTACCAGTTTCTTGTAGATTCTTCCCTGAGGCACATCCTATTTTAAAAATACATCCCCTTAGCCTCCAAATCTCAGCACTCCCTAGCCTGCCTGATCGTTTTATTTTTCTCTCTAGCGGTGATCAACAATGAGCTTAGCATTATATAGTTAGTATTTACTATTATATATTTGATTACTGTATTCTTGTCCCACCCCCCGCCAGCAACAAGAATAAAAGCCCCATGAAGAACTCTGTTCCCTGCTATATTCCTAGAGCATGGAAAACTGCATGGAAGTTAATGGACCCTTAACAAGTATCTGTTGAATGAGCCAACCTTCATTACAAACACTAGTAACAAGCAAGTTATCTATTCTTTACAAAATACTAAGTTTTTCCAAAAAGGGGGAAAAAAAAAAAAAAAAACCCTACAAAAGTAGTGCACTTTACTTAAGAGGCCAAATCAGGTTAAGAGGAACTAAAAAGTACTAATGCTCAATACTGACCATTGTGTGAGATTATAAATTTTACATTCACTTTCTACATAAAAGGAAGATTACTCAAACACTACTTGTAGGATTATTTTCCCCTGAGATTTTCTTGAAGATGAAGTATCTTCTGCAAGTCTACCTAACAAAGTAAAATTTTAAATGGTAATTTGCAATCTCAGGATCACTGTAGATATAAATTAATACTTGAAATAAGCACCACTTAAATGAGATTGTATATATAAATTAATATAAGTTGTATAAATATAAATTAAGTTGTATATATAAGGGTTGCTATGTCCAACCCCCTCCACAGAACAAAGTATAAATACATTATAACTAAAAACATTAAGTGTAAGTATGGGAAGAAATCTTCACACATGCAGAGAGACATGTATTACAAGGCTTTCTCCAACATTGTTTCAAAGAGTTAAATAACTAAATAAATAATAATTAAAACAAGATTGGCAAAAACCTGAATGTCCATCAAAAGAGACTAATTAAGTATGCTGTATCTATTGAGTACAATTTAAAGCTAACCAAAAGCATGATATAATTCTATACATGCTGATATGGAACAATCTATAAGACATATCACAGGAAGCTGAACAATATGTCTAGTACATACCCAAATGTGTATTGTTTAAATGTATAATTGTCAAGCACAGTATACCCACCACCAAAAACAACCTGGTAGAAGGCTGCTACCAGGTAAAGTAACTGTAGGCTGAGGTAAAATGATTCACTTTTCACTGAACATCATTTTGAACTGTTTGATTTTTTACTATGTGAATATTGTTTTTTCAAAATATAGAGGGGATAGTTACAAAATAAAACTGTGAAGGAATTCTACATAAAATATGCAAAGATAATGGGCATCTCTGATGTCTATTAGGCGTAAGGGTTAAAATTAAATCAATCTCATTTAAGTGGTGCTTATTTCAAGTATTAATTTATATATACAACTTAAATCCAAATATACTTCTAAATTAAATAGATAAAGAATACTTTTGGCCTGGCCAGCGTGGCTCAGTGGTTGAGCGTTGGCCTATGATCCAGGAGATCTCAGTTCAATTCCCCCTCAGGGCACATGCCTGGGTTGTGGGCTCGATCCCCAGTCGGGGGCGTGAAGGAGGCAGCCAATCAATGGCTCTCTCATCATTGATGTTTCCATCTCTCTCCCCCCCTCCCTTCCTCTCTCTGAAATCAATATTTTTTTAAAAAAAAAAAATACTTTTGGATAATGAAAGTATTCATACCACCTCAGAAAAAAAAAAAATGACACACACACACATACACGCCCTCAATGACATATCACTCACGGGAATAGCTTAACATAACAGAATGACAATAGCAAGCTAACATCACATACACTTAATGGTGAAATATTGTATGCTCTTCCCCTGAAATCAGGAAAAAGGCCAGGATGTACACTGTCACCATACCTACTCAACATTCTAGTGCAGATCCTAGCCAGTACAATTAAGCAAGGAAAGCAAATTAAAAATCATAAAGATCAGAAATGAAATAAATCTATCATTATTTATACATGACATAAATGGGTACATAAAAACATACAAAGGAACATAGAAATATCAAAATTAGCATGTGAATTTGGCAAGCTGCCTATAAGGTCAACATACAAAAATTTTATTTCTACATTTAAAGCAACCAAAAAGTAAATAATGAAATTTAAATCAGTAATATTTACCATAGCACCAAAAAAATGTATCAAAATATAAATCTAAAAGATGTACAGGGAAGCTATACTGAAAATTATAAAATACTACTGAGAAATTAAAGACTTACATAAATGGAAGTATATACACTAAGCTCTTGTTGGAAGGCTCAATGACAAAATAACAGTTCTCCCAAAACTGATCTAAAGATTCAACAGAATTTCAATCAAAATCCCAGCAACTTCTTTTCTATTTCAAATGACAGGCTGATTCTAAAATATGTATGGAATTGCAAAGAAGACAGAATAGCTAAACCAGTCTTAAAGAACAACAAACCTGAAGGACCTACACTACACCAAATATCAAGGTTTATCAGAAAGTTACAGCAATAAAGACAGTGTGTCATTAGTGCAGAGACAGACAAAGCAATGTAACAGAATTAAGAACCCAGAAAGAGACCCACACAGTGTCACCTGATTTAAGACAAAAAGACACAGCAAATCAATAGGGACTAATAATCTTTTCAATAAATAGTTGGGTCAACTTGATAGTCATATGGAAAAAATGAGCTTTGGCCTTTACTACAAATGTATATACTCAAATGTAAAACAATAAAACTAGAAGAATGAATGTCTTTATAACACTGAATAAGAAGATTTCTTAAACACAAAGAGGACTGATCACATAAAACATTTATAAACTCTATTAAAATTAAGAATGTCTGTTCATCAAAAGATAATACTAAGGGAATAAAAAAGTAAGCCACAGCCTGGAGAAAGATAGCTACAATACATATATATGACATGTGTAAAATATACAAAAGAACTGCTATAAATCAATAAGATGACTGACATCCCAACTTAAATTGGAAAAAACACTTAAACAGGCACTTTAAATATGTGGATATCTATGTGGTAAATATGCAAATGGAAACTGCTCAACATCATTAAACAGAAAATGCAAATTAAAATCACAATATAACACTAATATACCCACAACAAAATGGCTAAAATTAAAGACTGAAAATACCCAAATTTTGGCAAAGGTATGAAACACTGAAATTCTACTACACTGTTGCTGGAAGAGTAAGCCGGTATAGCCACCATGGAAAAAACTAAGCATACATAACCTATGACTCACCAATTCCCTATGTATACAACCAAGAGAAACAAGACTGTATTTCTACCAAGAGATATGTGAAGCAATGTTCATAGAAGCATAATGCCTAACAAGAATTGAAAATAACCCAAATGTCCACACACACAAGAAAAAATATATATAACTGTTTTATACTCACACAATACAATGAGAACTACTACCACAAGCAACAATGAAGACCCCATAATACAAAGCAGAATTTATGGTGCTAGTAATATAATGCTTCAAACAGGTAAAACTAAATCTGTAGTGATAGAAATCAAAATAGTGGTTGACTACGAGGAGGCAAGGAAGAACCTACAGGCATGTTAAAAAATTTCATTATTTTGATCTAGTTGATGATTTCAATGGTACACAGAAACAGATATAAAAATTGGTTTGTGAAAATTCATCAAATTGTAAATTTAACATCATACATTTTACTATATGTAAGTCATACCTAAATTTTAAAAGAATATATTATGGAAAATATTATGACAATACATTTAAAATGTAGATAAATTTCTAGGGGGGAAAACTTACCAAAACGTAGAACAGAAAAATCTAATCAATGCTATAACTAATAAAGAACATAAATTGATAATTTAAAGTTCAACCAATAAAGAAAACTTCAGGTTTAGGTGGCTTTACTGGCAATCTATACAGAATTAAAAAGTAAGTCAATCATAAACACATAGCAGACAATGGAAGGAGGAGAAACACTTGGCAGCTCCTTTGGCGAGACTAGCATAACCTTTAATGCCAAAACTAAAAAAGGGAATTACAAATAATAATAAAAATTACAGACCAGCCTCATTCATGAACATAGATGCAAAGAATGTAAATAAAAGTGAGCAAACCAAAATGAACAATAAAAAAATATATATATAGCGCAGAAGTAGGTTTATTCTGGAAATCTAAGGTTAACACTCAAACATCAATGTAATATACCATATTAACAAAATAAAGGGGGGAAAATATGAGCATCTCAATAGATGGAGAAAAAGAACTGGATAAAAATTAACATGCATCCATGATTTTTAAAAGTTCATTTAAGAACAGATAGGAACTTCCTTGACCAGAAAAAGGGTACTGCAAAAAAACACAACACACTATAAAGCCAACAGAGTACACCAAACTTAATGGTGAAAAGCTGAAAGTTTTCTGTTTCAGAACAGAAACAAAACAAGTGTTATCACAACATTTATACATCTATTCAATGATATAAAAAGCAGCCCAGTCAATGCAGTAAAAAGAGAAGTCAAAGGTACTATAATTTAAAAAATAGAAATTAAACTAATTCAGAGTAAATGACTATGTAAGTAGAAAATCCAAAGTCCTGTAAATTAGAATTTACAGAGTTGAACAAGGTTGCTTGATACAGTCAATATACAAAACCTCACTGTACTTAAATATAACACTATCAAATGTCTTTGGTGATTTTAAGGCATTAGTAAGGCATTAGTTTAAGGCATTATACAAGGTAATTACTTTGTATGATAATGGTGTCAATGTTACATGTAGAGACCAAAAAAAAAAAAAAAAACTGTCCTGCCCTAGTCAGGTAGCTCAGTTGATTAGAGTGCCCTCCCAATTCACTGAGGTTTTGGGTTCGATCCCAAGTCAGGGCATGTATGAGAATCAATCAGTGTACGCATAAATAAGTGGAACAACAAATTGATGTTTCACTCTCTCTCCCTTCCTCTCTCTCTAAAATCAATCATTTAAATAAAAATTTTAAAAATATGGCCTTAAACACTTAATCAAATATCTTTACTTAAAAAACTGTCTTGAGTTCTTAAAATACATTCTAAATTATTTTCAGATGAAATGACAGAATGGCTAGGATTTGTTGAAAATGAGTAAAGGGGTATAAATTAAACAAATTGAACATAAGTTGATAACTGCTTTACTTTCCCATAGTAAACTGAAAATATCAAGAAAATTAAACAAGACACAGACTACATAAAATTATTGGGAAAAGACATATCTCATAAAGAACTGTTACTCAAAATGTGCAAAGAACTCATCCACCTGAGCAATCTGGCCAAGGGTCACTCATACCTTTTTTCTGTCATCTACTGATGGGAGCTTGGGGCTGTTTCCAGACCTTAGCTATTGTAAATTGCGCTGCTATAAACATAGGGGTGCATAAGTTCTTTGTGATTGGTGTTTTGGGTTCCTTAGGATATATTCCTAGAAGTGGGATCACTGGGTCAAGTGGCAGTTCTATTTTTAATCTTTTGAGGAAACTCCATACTGCTTTCCACAGTGGCTGGGCCAGTCTGCATTCCCACCAGCAGTGTACTGGGGTTCCCCTTTCTCCACACCCTCGCCAGCACTTGTATTTTGTTGATTTGTTGATGGCAGCCATTCTGACAGGTGTGAAGTGATACCTCATTGTGGTTTTAATTTGCATCTCTCTGATGATTAGCAACATTGAGCATTTTTTCATGTCTCTTGGCTATCTGTATGTCCTCTTTGGAAAAGTGTCTATCTATGTCCTTTGCCCATCTTTTAATTGGATTGTCTTCCTTTTGTTAAGTTGTATGAGTTCCTTATATATTTTGGATATTAACCCTTTATCATATGTGTCATTAGCAAATATGTTCTCCCATACAGTGGGCTCCCTTTTCGTTTTGTTGATGGTTTCTTTTGCTGTGCTGAAGCTTATTTTGATGCAGTCCCATTTGTTTATTTTCTCCTTAGTTTCTCTTGCCTTAGGAGATGTATCAGGAACCATAATGCTACGAGTGATGTCTGAGATTTTGCTGCCTATGTTTTCCCCTAGGATTTTTATGGCTTCATGTCTTATATTTAAGTCTTTTATCCATTTTGAATTTACTTTTGTGTATGTGTAAGTTGGTGGTCAGGTTTCATTTTTTTGCACGTACCTGTCCAACTTTCCCAACACCACTTATTGAAGAGACTGTCTTTACTCCATTGTATGTTCTTGCCTCCTTTGTCAAATATTAATTGACCGTAATGCCATGGGTCAATTTCTGGGTTCTCTGTTCTGTTCCACTGATCTATGTGTCTGTTCTTGTGCCAGTATCAGGCTGTTTTGATTACAGTGGCTTTGTAGTATAACCTGGTATCTGGTATTGTGATCACTCCAACTTTGTTCTTCTTTCTCAAGATTACTGTGGCTATTCGGGGTGTTTTTTGGCTCCATATAAATTTTCAAAATGTTTGTTCTAGATCTGTGAAATATGCTGTTCGTATTTTAATAGGGATTGCTTGAATCTACAGATTGCTTTGGTAAGTATGGACATTTTAATGATGTTAATTCTTCCAATCCATGAACATGGTATATTTTTCCATTTGTTTATATCTTCCTCTATTTCTTTTTTTAGTGTCCCATAGTATTCCAAGTAAAGGTCTTTTACATCTTTGGTTAAGTTTATTCCTAGGTATCTTATTTTTTTAGTTGCAATGGTAAATGGGATTGTTTTATTAGTTTCTGAGAATTCATTAGTAAATAAAAATGCCATCAATTTCTGGGTGTTAATTTTGTATCCTGCTACCTTGCTGAATTCATTCATTAAATCTAGCAGTTTTTTGGTGGAGTCTTTAGGATTTTCTATGTAAAATATCATGTCATCTGAAAATGACAGTTTTACTTCCTCCTTTCCAATTTGGATACCTTTTATGTTTTCTTCTTGTCCCATCACTGTGGCTAGGATTTCCAGTACTATGTTGAATAAGATTAGTGAAAATGGACATCCATTTTGTTCATTTTTAGGGGAAATGGTTTTAGTTTTTGCCCACTGAGTATGATGTTGGCTGTAGGTTTGTCATATATGGCCTTTATTATGTTCAGGTATGATCCCTCTATTCCCACTTTGCTGATAGTTTTTATCAAAAATGGGGGTTGAATTTTATCTAATGCTTTTTCTGCATCTATTGATACGATGTGATTTTTGTCGTTCAATTTGTTTATGTGATGTATCACATTTATTGATTTGAGAATATTGTACCGTCTTGCATCCCTGGAATAAATCCCACTCAGTCATGGTGTATGATCTTTTTGATATATTGCTGGATCCGATTTACTAATACTTTGTTGAAGATTTTTACATCCATATTCAGAAAAGGCACTGGCATATGATTTTCTTTTTAATTTTTTTTTTAATGTTTTTATTGATTTCAGAGAAAGGAAGGGAGAGGAAGAGACAGAAACATCAATGATGAGAATCACTGATCGGCTGCCTCCTGCACACCCCCTACTGGGAATCCAGCCCACAATCCAGGCATGTGCCCTGACCGGGAATAGAATCATGACCACCTGGTTCATGGGTTGGTGCTCAACCACCAAACCACACCAGCTGGGCAGTATTTGGTTTTCTTGTGGTATCTTTGTCTGGTTTTGGTATCTGGGTAATAATATCAGCTTCAAAAAAATGAATTGAGAAGTGCTCTCTCTATTCTTTTCTTTTGTAAGAGTTTATGAAAAATTGGTATTAATTCTTTATTCTTTAAGTAAATGTTTGTCAATTTTGATATTTTTAAAAAACTAGCTTTTGGCTTCATTAATTTCCTCTACTGTTTTTTCTATTATCTCTGTCATAATTTCTGCTCCAATCCTTATTATTTCCTTCATTCTGTTTGCTTTGGGTTTAGTTTGCTCTTCTTTTTCCACTCTTACTCCTTTCTTAGCATAGGCATTTACAGCTATAAATTTCCCTGTAAGCACTACACAAGCTGCATTTCATACATTTTGATATGTTGTATTTTCATTTTCATTTATCTCAAAGCATTTTCTGATTTCCCTTTTGACTTCTTCTTTGATCCACTGCTTATTTATGTGTTGTTTAATTTCCACATATTGGTAAGTTTTCCAAAATTCTTCCTGCTATTCATTTCAGATGGCATTCCATGGGGTAGGAAAACATAAGTTGTATTATTTCTGTTCCTTTTTGAAATTAATTTTTCAGTTATAGTTTACATTCAATATTATTCTATATTAGTTTCAGATGTACAGTGATTCTATTCTTTCAAATGTACTAGCATTTTTTGACCACCTAGCATTATGATATATTCTGGAAATGTTCCATGTGCACTTGAGAAAAATGTATATTTTGTTAGGTGAAATATTCACAAATGTCTGTTAGCTCTAGTTGGTTTATAGTGTTAAGTCTTCTGTTTACTTGTTTATCTTCTGTCTAGTTCTATACATTATTGAAAGTGAGGTTTAAAGTCTTCAACTACTATTGTTGAAATGTACATTTCTCCCTTTCTTTGTATTCATTTTGTTTTATGTATTCTAGTGCTCTATTATATGGAAATGTGGAAATAACAGAAATTCCCATTAAGTGATGAATGGATAAAAATATAGTATATCCAATGAAATATCTGACCATAAAAAGGAAGCAGGCATCAATGTATGCAACATGGATGAACCTTGTGAACAGTATACAAAGTGAAAGAAACCAGTCAAAAAGGCCACATATTATGAGATTCCATTTCTATGAAATGTCCAAAAGAGGGATATCTATAGAAACAGAAAGCAGGTTAGTGGTTGATGAGGGATGGGGGAATGGAGGAGGTGCTAGCTAAAACATATATGGTTTTTATTTGTGGTGATGAAAATGTTTGCTTGATTGTTGTAACCCTTTGTTTTCTAGAGTTCTAACAAAGTTAGTTCTGACAGTTTCTGCTTGTTTTTCAATGTTTCTGTGGAAGGATGAGTGTTTGGAGCTACCTGCTCTGCCATTTGGCTGAAGTCATTCCTGGCCTTACTTTTAAGATATTAAGCTCAGAGCAATTATCAAGATAGTTCAAACTATTTCAGAATAAGAGATGAATTTAAAATAACTTCTGCTATTCTGTATGTTGATGTTCAAATTCTCAGATTATCAAGAACTTTAGAGTATCAGATTGTGCTTATTTCAAAATGAAGTAAACTGATAAAACAATGCTGCTTTGTGAATTAGCAAAAATTAAACTAATCTGCTGTCAGTTTAGCTATACTTCTGGTGCTTTAGTATCTTTTACTACGGAATTACTCCAAAAAACTTACTATTAATGACAATCATATAATGTGAAGTACATTTTTTAAATCTTTTAGAGTATTCATAATTTAATTCATTCCACACAACCCAATGAGATAGAATGATAGAGCAAGTAAGGTAACTGTGCCTTTTTCATACCACAAAGGTAGTCAATAACAGAGTCAGAAGGAGAGTCAAGGGCTCCTGGCTCTCAGGCTAATGGTCTTCCATTCAGCCTGCATGTCTTCCCTATGGAGACTCAAAAGTCCAAATATCTGCCATCAGGGATCACTCATCTAATTAACTCAAATTTAATAACAGTAAGCACTACTAGGGACTCAAGCTGAGGTGTTTATTTTTAAACTAAAAAGCAAAAACACATATTCATTAAACAACTGTTAATTGGGAAAGTATTTATAAATGCACATATGTAAATTTCTCATTCAAAATTATTTATTACAGACTTATGCCAGCAAAGCAATGCTTGTATATGTTGTCAGCTGGGATATGAATATAGAAGGAACTAAAATGATTCTTGCTATTATGAACAGCTACACATAGAAGCTACAAGTAGTTGTTTTTTAATTCCTGTTTTCATCCCATCTAAAACTAAGATTGAGTGCTAAATGCAAGCAGTAACATAACAAACTACAAGGCCTAGCTGTTCAAATGAAGTATTATGAGAAATACCCTAAAGATGATGGATGGAGCATGTATTAACATGCCAAATCATTTCACTTTTCAAACACAGCTGCAAAAGTAATCAGGGGGAAAAAATATCAATCACTGTTTAAAATATATACTTTGCAGCTTCTAAAAATGAAACATCCGTTGAATAAAATAAAAATATATATTATACAATAAAGGTTATACCAGTAAACAAGAATACAAAAATTTCTATTTTTTCAAGTCTGGCTGGTTACTGAATCATGGTTCAAATCAAATACACTCTAACCAATAGGCAATTATTACATATTTATTTATTTATTTGCTTATTTAATTTGACTGATTTTAGAGAGGAAGGGAGAGAGGGAGGGAGGGAAAGAAACATCGATTTGTTGTTCCACTTATTCATGCATTCACTGGTTGCTTCTTGTATGTGCCCTGACAGGGGATCGAACCCGCAAGCTTGGCATGTGGAGACAACACTCTAACCAACTAAAGTTAGAACAGGGCTGCAACTATTATAAAGTAGCAATGTCCAATGGCAAATACTAGAATCAGGAAGTCCAATATCACAGACACTGGGTCTCAAAGGCATTTATTATTTTCCTCTCGCCTTCCTATGCCTTCTTTAATATAACAAGAAATGTTAAAAAATTCAGTGCTTCTCAAGCTGACCTCTCTTCTGAGTGCGGCAAATACTACTGGTAACATAGTCAATCATTCCTCTTTCCTCTTCCTTACAAAAGCCCCATTTTCTTCTGGTGATCCCAGGAATAGCACCAGGGTAGAAATCAAGATTGGTCTAAGCTAGTATGGCATCCATGATGTAGCTGTGGCTATGAGACTCCGTTCTGGCCAATAAAATATAAAGGGAAGTTTCTGGAGGTGGCAGAGAAGTTACTAAGAAAAGCTATATTCCCTCATAGAAGAAAAAGCAGAAGAAAAAGTCTATGTTTCTTCCTTCCCACTTCACATTTCCTCACAGGAAGGGGGATACTAAGAAGTGTGATAACCATTTTATGACCACAATGGGAAGGACAAGCAAACTGCAGAGCTGCTGAACCCACCCTGGAAACACTGACTCCAGACTTCTTATTAAGTGAAATAATAAATGTCTGTATGGTTTAAGCCTGTGCTAATCAAAGGGTTTTTGGTCCATGGACTGCCGCCAATCTGCAAAGTATGTATTACCAGTTCACAATAAGATAAGTAGAGAAATTAAGAGCAGGCATTCAGAAACTTCAAGAGCAGTTTTATATGCCCACATTTTAATTGTATTTTACAACATGTAACTCTGCAATAAATTAAAATTGTACAAAAAACAAAAACTGGCCCGGCCGGGCGTGGCTCAGCGGTTGAGCGTCGACCTAGGATCCAGGCGATCAGGGTTCGATTCCCGGTCAGGGCACATGCCCAGATTGCGGGCTCACAGCTGATCAATGACTCTATCATCACTGATGTTTCGATCCCTCCCTCTCCCTCTCCCTTCCTCTCTCTGAAATCAATAAAGATATATTTAAAAGAAAAAAGAAAAAAAACTGGGCCCGGGCTGGCGTTGCTCAGTGGTCAGTGTCGGCCTGCGCACCAGAGGGTTGCCGGTTAGGTTTCTGGTCAAGGGCACATACCACCTGGGTTGCAGGTTCCATCCCCGGCCCCAGTTGGGGCATGTGCAGGAGGCAACATCCATGTTTCTCTTTCTCTTCTCTCCCCTCTCTCCGCCTCCCCTCCCTTCTCCCCCTCTCCCTCCCACTCTCCCTAAAAATCAATGGAAAAAATATCCTCGGGTGAGGATTAACAAAAGAAAAACACACAAAAAAAACCTGGTTCTTTGCTACATAGTAGAAAAGCATTTATTTAAGCCACTTTTAAGTTGGGTATTAAGTCACTTGCAGCCAAAATATCCAAGGGTTCAGCAACATCCGAGAGAAAGTAGTTTATACAATTCCTCTTATGTCCTCATCTATTTTAAGAGTAACCTTTCTGCAAATAACAAAACATACCAAATGAAATTAAACAAAATAGAAACAAATATGATCTGGAGAATAGCATTTAGTTTCTCATTTAATCATAAATTTCCCAGGATCCCCAAGCACTATGGAAAATGGAAAGAAAAAGTCGTATAAGAAAACTTAATGCACATACATTCCAAATGACATTAAAAAATTAAGTCCTAAAAGAATAAATCATAAATGATTGAACTGTTATGCATTCCTACTGATGTCATAATTATGCAACCACATTTCCAGTGTTAATTCTCCTTAGAATATATTATTATTTGACTTCATCAAACTAGTTCAGAGCTGATCCTTACAGTTTCACAGACGGAGTTGTGTAACATTCAAACTTGCTGGTCTGGCTTTAAAAAAGTTAAACAATGCACAATGAAAAACTATTTTTGAACCCATCTATTAAAATTTTTTCTACTCACAATCTGCAAAATTTTTAATCATATTCTGATATAGAAAGCTAAACACATATATAAAAAATTTATTGCTGTAAACTTAGAAAAGTACTTACCAGGACGATGTAACACAATTAAGAAAAAACCTTAACTTATGGTTCCAACTTAGGGTTTTTTTTCTATTTTGTAAATTGGGAAAACACAAAGGAAGAATCTGTGAGTGCCTTCTGAGAAGTCAAAAATGACAGATGGAAACATACAAGTACAATCTCAACACAATGAAAAACTCAACTGCACTGGAGAAAACATGACTTTATGCATCTGTATGCCAAGGCCCTTTGCTCTGCAAAAAGCTATATACTGTATTAATTTCTTAAAGAATAATTCACATCTGTAATCAGCAGCTAAAAGAGCTTGTTCCGAAGTTAAGGGTGTAGTTAACAAACATCGTAACAGTCTAACTAGATTAACTCTTATTGATCAAACACCTAATTACTAAACAAGGCAACCACATTTTGGGGGGCAAAAAAATGCATATATGGTATATTTATGGAAGCTACATGAGTCACCAAACACAGTTCTCCAATTTAAATAGAAACAAAACTAAAATACAATTTTAGTATTCAAATTGCCATGTACTTGAAATATGCCAGACAAGATTCTTCCATTGGAATACAATTCAAGGTATGTGTGGTTTTTTTCTTTTTATATCACAAGTTCATTCCTAACTACCAGAAGTTGCAACTTGGTTATGACTTTTCTCATAATATACATTAAGGTTATTTAACTTGTTTAAAGAATAGATATTTCTTTTAGTAACCCTAATATAAAGCAAATGCTTTAGTTGGTACAAAGCACAGTCAGCCCTCCATATATGTGGGTTCCATATCTACGAATTCAACCAACCATGGATCAAAAATATTTGTAGGGGGGAAAATGTTACACAGTTGCTAACACATACTACCTAGTTAGGGCTATGACGGTTGCATCTGTACTAAACATGCATAGACTTTTTTTCGTGTCACTATTCCCTAAGCAATACAGTATAAAAACCATTTACATAGCATTTACATTGTATTAGATGCAAATACTACACTATTTTATATGTAAAGGACTTGAGCATCCGAAGATTTTGGTATCTGAGGAAGTCCTGGAACTAATTCCTCAAGGACACCAAGGGACAGCTGTATTAATGATTTTTATTTAAAGAAGAAAGTCATGAGGATTACATATTTAATACAAATTCTTACACATGCCAAGAACAATAAATGCATTTCTTTTAAACTGAGAAGTAGCTCTGATGTACTTTTACAAGAGAATTACTTCCATTACTCTGCAATTTCACTGCTTTCAAATATGAGAACAAAATTTATACCTAGAATGACATTTAAAAGAAAAGTAAAAGGGGCTTGTTTCACCACATCACCACACTTTCAACTTCATTTAAACACTCTATGCTTTATAACTGTCATTGATTGAACAATAAATTGCCATATTAAGGAACAGAAGCATGATGTACGACCAATAGCTTCTTGATTACAACATCCATAACATGGAATTCTTACTTGTAGCATATACATGGATATTCATATGCACATGTATTAAGCCATCTTCTTAACTTTTTTGGGAATGGCCTTACTGAGCAAAAAGTGTGCTGAAGAGATCCATGTGGAATAGAGGGTCCTTTCCATGCTATGACAATAAAAGATCTCCTCCAATTAGAAATCACTAGCCCTGCCCAAACAATCTGCACTGTTTTAGGAGTCAGCCTCTCAAACCAACTAGGCCTCTCTTTTAACAGATCAAGTCTAAACATATAAGTAAGGCCCATAAGTGTTTAAGTGCACTAATACCACATTACTCCTCAGTTAAAACCTAGCATTGGTTTCCAAATTCGGTTGTTTGTACTCAAGGCTGAATTTCAGCATATTCTTTGGACTGAAAACATTTTTTCAACATCCAGACAATTGAATACTGTCCAGGGCTAAAATGAAATGATCTATTAAGCCATGTAAAGATGTGGAGTAACCTTAGATGTATTATTATTAAGTGAAAGAAGCCAATTTGAAAAGGCTACATACTGTATGATTCTGACTATATGCACATTCTGGAAACGGCAAAATTACGGAGGCAACAAAAAAAAAAATCAGTGGTTGCCAGGGGTTGGGGTGGGAGGGAGAGATGACTGGGCAGGGAGCAGAGGGTATTTTTAGGACGATGAAAATACTCTGTATGATATTGTAATCATGGATAGGTGTTGTTATATTTGCCAAACCCATAAAATGTACAACACCAAGAGTGAATCCTACGGTAAATAAGGACTTTGGGTGACTATGATGTGTCAATGTAGGCTCATCAATTGTAACAAATGTACCACTCTGCTGAATGATGTTGATAATGGGAGAGGTTATGCATGTGTTGGGGAAGGGGGTATATGGGAAATTTCTTTACCTCCCTCTCGATTTTTCAATGAACCTAAAACTGCTCTTAAAAAAAGTCTTCAATAAAATTAAAAACAAAACATTTGCTCAGTTGCTTCTGCTCAGAATTATAGACATTTTTTCCTTTTTCTTTAAACAAACAAGTAAACCATATGCCCAATTAAGTGCTGTTTTTTAAAGAAGTACTCTCAAGGAATAAGCTATCTATCTGGATATTGAGGTCATTTATCAAAAAAAATATTAGAATTCTTCAAAATTATCTTCAGATCTACATTTATAAACCATAAGAATGTATTATCATATGTGAAAGCCAACTACAAGCGAGGTGCCAAGGCCCTTTACTTATCCTTCATACCAGTCCTACAGGCTGGGTGTATGTTCTTGGTTTAAGAGATGAGGAAATCAAGTCAGGCAAGTCCTGTGACTGAAAAGTTCCTGACACAACACTGGCTCCTTTCACTCTTCTATAGTCACCTCAATTAAGAGACCTTCAGCATTCTTCAACTTGATGATCATCAACCTTTTTTTGCCAATCTTATCTCTAAAAAATTTGTTAGTCATTGCCCCCCCCCCCGACCTCCCGTCCAAAGACATACCCAAGTTCCAAGGAATGATTGGCCACTATGAAGAGCAGTCAAACAAATGTTCTTCAATTCCTGAGACTGACCTAGGAAATGGACTCCCAAAACATTTGAGCAATGATGATACAGTTAGAGAAATTAATGAAGCTCAAAACAAAAATTCTGGGAAACATCCACATGGATGTTTGTTATAGATATCTTGTTAAAAACATAGATTTGCTTGTTTCCCAGAAATGAAATTTGAAGGTAGTGGGAAAATTAAGATGCAGTCAAAATTTATTCTCCAAAACTCACATGTGGATTTGGAAACTACTACTATCTGGCAATACCTGGAGTGACTAGAACCATGATAAATGTTCTCTCTTCGACATCAGCTTGAAGAACCCACTGATAATGTCTTTTCTTCATTCACACCTCTCAGAAAAGTATTCAGGGTAACATCACTGCATACTTGAATAACTCGACAATCTAAGTTGCTTGTTGATAATTTGCCTTTCCACTTAATATTTACAGTGGCAAATAGATGGTAGAAATGAAGAGACTTTCACAGTTATCTTGCTCTACAGCCTGAGGCCACACTGGAACTATAGTCTAGCAATTTCTCAAAGGACATGCAACCTTATCCAATGCAATTCTCACATTTGTAAATCAAGACATACTTCATTATCAACCACTTGTAAAACCCTGATTGGTCCCAAACAGTATCAAAAGCATACCAAACAACCTCCTGCTTTTATGTCATCAAATTCAAAATTATTCTCCAAGAGCTACACATATGCCAGAACTCTAGACATCTTTCTATTCTACATAAGTTCTTAAGACCCTAGGGCTCTTGGTCATCCAGGTTTTCTCCACAAACCATGACTGTAACCTTTAGAAGCTCTAGATAAAAGCTCCCATGCCTGGGAAGTCTCCATAACATCATGAACAACCTCGGTGGGTGAGAGAAGAGGAAGTAGACAATGAAAGGAATATATCATTTAGATATGTAGTAGATTTCTAAAAGCTTAGCTATTTAAAAACATCTGCAAACAAAACTCATTTGTAATCTGAGTATTTTCTATACTATCAACAGCAAAGAGAGAGAAATCAGGTCGAACAGAAAAATCCAACGTTAATTCTCTTCACAGAGACAAATAATACTGCTGGTATTATAAAATTATCCTAAGATGCAGTCCCCTCCAGATGTGCCTTGTCTACTACTTATACCATTGTGATTCACATTACCAACTTAACTAGAACTCTAAGATGTTTTAAATATAATCATATACTGGATACTGCTAGTGAAACATTAAGCAACCTCTGGAATGTCATGAACAGCAGTAAATGTTTATGGAAGAAAGAACAAAAAATTTCCAAACTCCCACAATGAACAAATATTAAAGAGAGAGAGAGGATTTCTGACAAGAAATACCAAAAGATCTCGTCAACTACCCCCTGTTCTTCATCTTTATACGTAGCCCATCCAAAGAAGTAGGCTATTCTAGTTCTGGCCTTCTTCTCTAATGTCAAAAAAGAGGGTAAACACAAACTTGTCATGCTACACAAATGGTGGGGGTGGTTTGGGGATGTGGGGGGTGGAGGGCTGTAGAGCAGTGAGGTTAGTGTCTCTGGATTATAGAGGAATTATACTCATCTCTGCTTTCCTTCTCCAAAGAGTAGATAGAGCAGCTAGGACCAACCCCCAGACTGGAAAACATACCTTCCAATGCAATCCTTCTTTCAAGGATGAGAGGAACCTGAGGCCAGAAAGCCCTAACAATAACAAGTACCCCCATCCTTAGGCTAAGGGAGAAGGAAAAGAATAAGAGGGCGGTATCATGCTTCTGATTTGAACACTGCCCTCCAAAAATAGGACCTTAAGGTTAAGTGCTTAATCTGGTCACTTCATACTGATAAGAGGGGAAACAAACCACTGCAAGAAGAGATTTAACATTTTTATCTAATTCCGTGTTGGTCCTATTTCAGAGGTGGTTGGATTGCTTTAGTGTCAGACACAAAAAGTAATACTTTTGTTAACAAGGGCCCTACAGTAAAATCCCCACCCCCAACACAAGTGACCTGTCACTTAAAAGCACCCTAATGTCACAGCTATATTTACAATAACCCTGCATAACAGACCCTGGAAAATTAAAAACTGGGCACATCTGCCACAATATCAGTGAAACTAAATTGGCTCTTAGGAAATGAAAAGAACACAACTGTCCTGACATACACCACTTGCTAAGCCCTGCACCACAATGATCTATAGTCTTCATGTGACTTATACAGGGATCTTTTTGAACTTACTGTACATTTTACTATATATTAGCATCCAGAAGAATTTTTTTAAACTACATTTGTTTAAATTCTAAATACAAACAGTCCTCAACCCGTCTCAATCTCCTCCATCCCTGCAGTCCTTGCTCTCTCAACCTTGAATCTTTTCTTTCAAATACTAAGGAGCCAGGAACAAAAATCTCTCTGAAAGTTCCAAAGACTTAAAATCCCTGTTTTTAACCCCTTAGTGATCTATTGCTATGTTCAAAACTCTATATAGCAGGTACCTGTGGCTAAGGAGATCTGAAATAGCAAAGCTCAAGCAGTACAGCTGTTTTCTAATTAGTAAAAAGGGAACCTGTGGAAGGCTTAAAGACTTTGCCTTCGTCTAGAGCTAACAGCCTCCCTCCAGCATCAATCTTACCTCTCTCTTGCTGGTCTAAGCAAAAAGATACAATAGGCAATTAAATCTAGATCTCTGACAACATTTTATAGGACATTAATAATGACTGTGACAGTCTGGCCAGCCACCCACCAGCTCTTTAATTTAGAAATCATCATAATCCCAGCCCTCCCTTGCAGACTATCTTTTATGATGCACTAGCACACAACGGTAGGACCTAATAATACACTTTTCAAAACATTTACGACAGAAGAGTAACTTATGATCTAGAACTATATAGCTTTTTAAAAAATATACTTTTAATAATTAAATATATCCTTCATGATAGATGTTTATAAAGCACAAAACATACCTGAAAAACTAAATTCTGAATAATAATTTTAGGCAATATTTTCTCAAAACATGCAATATAGACTTTTTAATTCCTTAATCCTAGAGAATTTTTCCAGCTTGACCTTCAATTCCAAGTGGCTCATTCAAGTCAACTCTGGAACATTTTTGGAGAAAGATTCTCCCTTAACAAATTATTCCAGTGTCTGACCGACCTCACTCTCAGGTAAAATTTTAGTAGGAGATTAGAACATTTTTCTTTTTCATTTCCAGAACAAAGTAGTTTATAGATCAAAAAGAATTGCTGCAGCATCCCTGCTGACACAATAGGAAAGAGAAAAGAAAAGCACTGGTTTAATACCATCCAGCTACTGGAGAGTTTATTTCTAAAGCTGTGAATACAGTTTTGAAATGTGAAGCTTAACATAACATAGACAGCCAGAGTGTGTGGTTTTTGTTGCTACATTTTTAAAAATTAAATCCTTTAATGGCTATTTTGTCCATCACTTTTCTTTTAATACTGAGAAAGGGGAAAAGAAAAACATTTCATGCTAGTAAATGCTTTATTGACCTCTTATCTGAACAAAAATGACCCACACCTCACCTTTAAAAACTTGTGGATTTTCTAAAGGCAATATACAAAACATCAAATGCAAAGATTTTGCTTTTAATCCTTAGACTACAGCCAGGCAGCTAGCACGAATGGTCTGTCCCATGTATAGCCTACTACACAACCCCCTCAAAAAGTTTCAAACCAGTATCTTTAAAGGGCTGCCCTGAAAATAATATTTACTTCAAAATAATTAAATATTAAACATATCTAATTCCAGTGTTATTTAGTTTTCATACCCAAACTCACATTCTAAAGGATCTATATATAACACACAAGACAGTATCTTCTAATAATGAATTTACTATCATCCATATTAAGATAAAAAGCATGTTCATTCATCCATTTCACTCAGCTATTTGAATAATACTTTTAAAATATTCACCAAATACAAGCAAAACAAAATTTCAACCTACACATTTAAGTAACTTTGATTATACAGTTAATTCACTTAGTTGGCTTGGGTACATGAAAATACCTATATACATATTTGTTAGTTACACATAGAAAAAATTCTATTTCTTAGCCACACTAAGTAATTACTCCTAGAAGGCAAATCCATGAGGGTATCAAAGAAAATAAAGATGGTTTCATAAATCCTCTCAACTTTAAAAAAATCAATCCCCTTCCCTCCCCCCAAAAAACTTCTTCTGCATTTGGAATGAAAATTAAAAGTAGAGTGAAGACTGTTCTTGCTGGACCAAGGATCTATAAAGCATTCTGCCACGCACAAAGATAATTTTGAGCGAAGTGTTCCCAACCTGTTCTCTCTCTGCCATCCTATCCCCACTCTCCACTGTAATTCCTCCAAGGTGTACTGTGTTACGAACATAAAAACAGTAATTACATAGGTCACAGGGGTCTGAATGAAGAACAGTAAGTTTACTCAGGCTCGTAATCAATCACACAGAGGTTGAGCATGAGGGGTTTCCCTCTGTGACGTTCCTCACTCCAACTGGGACCAACAAGGATGTTTGCTCCAGGCACAGCAATGCTAAATCAATCCAATCAAACCCTGTCTGTAGGATTAATTTAAAGGGTAAAGAAGGTATCTGGAGCAGTTGAGCTGTCCTGAAGCAAAAATGAGACAATTTCCTGGCTATTTAAGAACCTCCAAAGGAAGCAAATTCCCCTTTTACCTCTCATTCCATTCCTGTGATTGTCGTGTCTCTTCCTTGCCACTCTGAGAAACCTGACCAACCAGATCAGTACAAATTCTTTTTCAGAAACTACACTAATTCCCAACCTAACAGTTTGAAGTTGCTTCCCTTCTCTTATTTCTCCCAGTTTCAAAGAAATAATCTATTTCCATGGTAACCTGAGGTTCATATTAAATATTTACGGAATAATAAATGAGGATGCTACACTAAGGAATTTATTTTTCTCCCCACAAGGATGGGGAAAATACTAATGAGAAGTGGTATGATTTGTCCATGCTAAGGATAAACAATAAAGATCACTACTTTATGTATTCCCACTGGAAAAATGATGACACATTATCAAAAATGTCTTTAACATGTATTACTGAACACCTATACAAAACTCTGCAGCCCTCCATTCATATGCATAAAGTGCTTGTATAAATATACACAAACATTAAAACCCAGGATCCATGTGTCACTCAAAGAAATGATTGCTGCAGGCACAGAATTAATTAATACATTTCTAGAGTTGCCACAATGGAGCAGAAATACTTTCAAAGCAAAAGAATCTCATAGATTTACATAAAAAAGAGTAAACATCTATAATAGCTAATTTCAATAAACTAATTTATATCTGTGTGCATTTTAATTTCAAAAACAAGGCAAGGAGATCATAAAATAACCATCCCACTCCCAGCCACCAGGAATATAGCTCTACACAGTAACATCCTCACATCAGCATGTATGTATATAAGAGGTTCAGTGCTTTTTCTACCACACTTAAAAATGCCCTTTGCCTCTATCTTAAATAGCATAAGACACACACCATAACTGACTGTTGTTCCTCACAGACCTACAGGGTTTGATATTAAAGACTGACCAGAGAAAAAATTAAGTCTCATTATCTCCTCAGAAGAACCACAAATCATTTCAACTACATGAACACATATAAGGAACTGTTGCAAGGAAAACATTCCAAAAATATAGCCTTTAATATACAACAGTGATAGAACACTTCTTTTTCTGTATTTTCTTCTATACCTATAAGCACAGTTAAGAAGTATCTGTTTTGAACCCTTTCTAGACTTACTTGTTTTGCCATAATGCTAAGAGAGATGCCTTCTCTTACAACTAATACGTAAGCAAGTTCTTTCCTCTGTTCAGGAGGTACTAGTAACTCTACTTAACAGCTTATACCAAGAAATAATAAAGAATGGTATGCCTAGTTAAGTTGAAGGCAGAAACAAATCAGCACTCAAGACTCTAAAAGTCGCCAGGGAAATGAAGGCAAAACTTGGATAACTAGTAACGAACTGATTTCACTCTTGCTGTGCCTTCCCCATCAGTATATTAACCCAATTTAAAATAACCAATCTGATAACTAGTAACAAACTGATTTCATTTTTGTTGTGCTTTCACCATCAGGATATGGAGTCAATTTAAAATAACCAAACTGTTTTATCTCCTGCCTCACCTTTTCTTATTAGGTTACATATGTTAAACAAGTAATTTTCCAAATTTACAAGTAATAAGAAACAACTTCCTTTCAAATGAAACCTTACAAAACACATAAATATAAAACTGAAAAAAGTGTTCTAGGGTAAATACATATTCTAAGTTCAAATGTAAAGCCTTCACATATTATATAGTCAATTAATGGAAGAAAAAATGGGCTAATTAGATTAACACTGAAATCAAGAGTTACGAACAAGAATCATACAGAGAAACATTATACAAACAACTATACAATAGATGGCAATCAAAAATCCTGATTCCCACACCTAAATTGTTAACAATAACAGATTAATTTTTATTTTAAACAGGTCACTTCAGAGCCTTGGGAGACTCTTCATATTAAACAGAGATGAAAAAAAATCACACATTTTGAGATCTGCACAAAAATGACTTAATGTAGTAGCAACAATTAATGCATTAGTGGTAGCAAAGTATTAAAACTGAGTTTATTTTTAAAATAAAGTTCTTAACAAATATTTATGAAAGCTTTAAAAGCACCTCCACAGAACACATTCAACTAGTATTTCAAATCACTGTTCTAAGCCTTCTTCGAATGCATTATAACTCTGACCCACCTCCCAGAACATCTCCAATCAGAGGTGTGGTGGGGGTGGAGGAGGGTAGTCTATTCTTTCTACAATTAAAGATACAAAAACTGATATTTGAACCTGAATTCTAAATATATCTAAGACAACATAATCCTATACTCAGGTAAATCAGTATAAACTGTTATCCCTTATATTCAAAGATGAAACTGATGACTCTTCTCTAGTGAACCTGAAGAGTCCACAAGACTAGCCATCTCACCCAAAGATGCACCTGAACAAGGTTTTGGGGTTGGTAAATCCCACAGTTATCATCTCTGCCCCAATCAGAAGAGGCAGGTGTGAGCAAGTACAGCCAGATGGTTAAGTCCAGCCCATCAACTGTTTTTTAATGACCCATAGCTAAAAATGATTATTATAGACTGAATTGTGCCCCCATCTGAAAAATATATGTTGCCATCTTAACCTCCAGTATCTCAAAATGTGACCTTATTTGGACACAGGATCTTTACAGAGGTAATCAAGTTAAAATGAGCTCATCAGGGTGAGCCCTAATGCACTATAACTGAGAAATTTGTACAGAGACAGACACATACAGAGGAAAGACCATGTGAAGAGAAACACAGAGAGGACAGCCATCTACAAGTTAAGGAGAGAGGTTGGAACAGATCATTCCCTTATATCCCTATGGAGGAACCAACCCTGCAACACCTTGATTTCTGACTTCTAGCCTCCAGAACCCTGAGGCAATAAATTTCTATTATTTAAACAAGGCAGTTTGTGGTACTTTGTTAGAGCAGCCCTAGTAGATCAATACAACTTGTTTTTACATTTTCAAAGCAAATCAAAGCCTGTTATTTTGCAACATGTGAAAATTATATAAATTCACATTTCAGTGTTAATAAAGTTCTACTGGAATACAGTCACCCTTATTCTTTTATGTACTGTCTTATAACTGCTTCTGAGCTGCAATGGCAGAGTTGAGTAGCTGCAACAGAAACTATATTGCCTAAAATATTTACTGTCTATACCTTTACAGAAAAGTTCCCCAGTCTACGAATATCTACTGTGTTACAAAGCATCACACCATTTGATGTACACAGACCCAAAAAGGTCAATCTTATACCATTTTCCATCTTTCTTTCAGTTGCTCTTCAGTCTCCTGCTCTTCTTCGAAAAATTAGCTACATCACACCTACGTTCCAAGGCTACTGTGTGTAGATCAAGCAATAAATATAAAAGCCTCGTTAAACTACAAAATATAATAAGCATGAAAATTATAAAATAATTATTTATGAAAGTATTATAAAATAAGTTAATAAATAAGCTATAACAATTTTAGTGAAAACAACTAACATATTCCTGGACCATGAATCTAATAAGCCCACAAATGTTAGCAGAACTTATGTGACTGATAAAGCTAGATAAAATACATCATATAATTGTCAGTGACAGATCCAAGAATCATAATAACCACATAAATGATCCCACTAAAATTCAATAAGTCTGAGTAAGCAAGCAAGCAAACAAGTGTTATATATGAATTAAGGCTGTGTTTGCCTTTTATTATGAAACTACCAATTAATCAAACACTAGAGGTTAGTACATGAAAAGAATAATAAATTGTGTTCGTAATAACTCTTTGGTTCCAATTTCCTAAAAGCTAAAACCTCCTAATATTTGTTTATTCAAAAAAACCACTGGAGAGGGAAGATGGCAGCACTGTGAGAAGCAGCAAAGCACCCCCATTCCCAAGGACGGATTCCATTTACTACTAAAATACTGCGTAACCAGCTTGGAAAAACCAGAGAAACAAACGTGAGTGGACATATTGTGAGTAGGGAGCACTGAAGAAACATCACAGAGTCCGGAAAGAGAGGAGGGGCATAGCATAGAAAGGGGAGTCCCCCTGAAGCCTGTGCTGGACGCTGAGCCCAGAGGCTTGGAGACTGCAAAGGTCCCTCCCCTCAGGAGTGAGACCCACATCCAAAAGTGGTGATCTCACACCCGGAGCGCAGGAGAGGGGAAGGAGTGTCCCGTGCGGAGGGCAGAGGGACCCAGGGGAGCAGTGAGTCTACAAGGAGGGGAGGGTACCCTCCTCACAAAACAAAGCTTCTAATGGCGGACACGACCCACGTCTAATGCTCAGGGTGCTGACCATAGGAAAGGCTGTCCCAAAGCATGCGGCACCAGAGTACTGAGGGACCAGAGGTCGGGACTGAGCAGCTGCACACAGGGACCCCTCTGCCTCCCTGTAAGGCACTGCGTTCTGCCCCAGAAATCATAGAGTCTGCATGGCACAGGGAAGGGGTGCGGAAAGTCTGGGATCTATGACCAGCCCTGAGGGGTGCCGTAGTGGCGCGTGGAGCTGCCCCAGGTTTACTGAGACCAGCAGGGTGGGGGAGCTGCATGGAGCTGACTTTGGGTCCCCTCCCGCTGGGTGCCTTGGCACGTGGGCTTTGGGACCTTGCAGGGCCAACTTTCTGCTTGTGTGTTGCTTTGAGCGTTTTTGAGTTTCGATGGCTAACTGGCTTCCCAACTTCCCAGAGTGCAATGGATAGACAGCCCAGCAGAAACTCGGACTGGTGTCTGCACAGTAGACTGTTTGAGGGGTCGCCTGGAGTGACCAGCCAACCAGAGCTGGGAAGGGAGGGGAGGAGCCCGCCTGCCTCTCCTGCAGCCAGGAGCACAGCCCCCAACAGGAAAGGGGCAGGTCCCGCTGACTGAGGCCCCAGATACCCCCACAGGGCACAGTCCTGAGGGCAAAGAGAGAGTAGCTCACAGGAGGACATTACAAGAATAAGACTCTCAGGGACTGTTGTTTGGGAACTGGAGGAAACCCTGAAAACCCCTGCTGGGGGCTGGGCAGGCAAAGGGCTCACCAGAATGTTTTTTAATCGAACCCACTGAGCCGAGGCTGCTGAAACGGCCCATACAGAAAAGGCAACAGACTGAAATCAATCTGAAGCTGCAGCAGGACAGAGCCTGGGGAACTAGAATCAGAGGACAGGGTAGGGACTGAGGAGCTGGCTGTGGAGCAGAGACTAACTCCCTCACAGTGAGTGTCTGACAACAAAACCTCTAAGTAAGGGGAGTGATACTCTGAGCTACACTAGCCATCCTGCACCCTAAAGACTCTACAGAAGACTCTGGAGCAAGACCAGGCAACTGCAAGGTTGCAAAATAGCTGACAAGAGAAGGTGGCCCACGGAGAGCCTCAGATCAACCATATACCTAAGGACACCAGAGCCAAACCTAGACGGCTCCTCACATTGGCTGATACACAAGCACCTCCCAGGAGAACGGAAATCAGGACACAAAACAGTGAGCTGCAGACAACGTAAACTGCCCAGAAGAAACCCACCTGATTGACTGTCTTTTTTTTCCTCTCTCTCTCGTTTTCTCTTTTTCCGTTAGGAAGGAGGGGTAAAGAAAAAAATTTTTTTCTCTTTAAATGTTATATGTATTTTTTTAATTAATTTTTTTTAAGAATTTTGTTTCGCTTGTTTTTTGCTTTGTTTCTTTGTTTTGTTTTGTTTCTATGCTTTGTTTTATCTTTGATTCTACTGTGAAGACTTTCTTGATATTACCTGGTTAATTGCTATGACCTTATCATTATATCCACCAAGTTTACAGCTTTTCTCTATAATTTCCCCCAATCTCTTATTGGACTCCCTCCCTGCCTGGGCTTTATCTCTCTCTCCTCCTGATCAATTGGCATAACTTTTTTTTCCTTCTTCTTCTTTCCTTTCTTTCTTTTGTTTTCCACCCTTCTGTCTTCCTGTCTTTTTGTTCAGTTGTTAGTTTCTCTTATTCTCTTTATTGTAGTTTTCTTTTTTCGTTTTCAACTATCATCCTATTCCTATTCTCTCCCTTAATTTTTTGCTGGCCCTTCCTTCAGAATCTTTTCCCTGCCTCTTTTATATCCCAGTAGCTTCTCTATTTTTTACATTTTTGTTTAGTTTATTATTATTTCCTAAATTTTCATCACTATTAACAACAATATACTTTTCTCTCTCTGAGCTTTACTTTTCTTTCTCTCTTCCTTTTTTTTACCTTTTTTTTCCCTCTAGAATTTGTGTTCTCCCTTCACTCTCCAGTTCTATTTTCACTTGGGTTGTTTTCATTGTGATTGTCAAGATATTTTGTAAGATATCCCTTGTTCCTAGAAGTTTAGCTGTGTATTGTCCTGCCTTGCCAGCACCCATACATCAGCTTACACGACGAGGTTGAGGATGAGACACACAGTTGGCCAACCTGAGAGGAGAAACCTCCCAAGGACTGGTCAACAACAATCTAGACTCAACCACAACAGGAAAGCCCAAAGAGCCCACGAAAGGGACACGCCTAGAGCAAAGAGCTCAGCAGTACAAGGAAAACACACCTCTGGGCTCCACTGGACTCACAATACAAAATCCCTCCCCATAAGACTGGGAGACAACAAATATGTTTAATATACAGATACAAACACTAAGAGCCACCAAAATGGGGAGACAAAGAAACAACCCCCAAATTAAAGAAAAGGAAAAATCGCCAGAAAAAGACTTGATGAGATAGAGTTAAGCAAGTTATCAGAAATAGAGTTCAAAGTAATGATCATAAAGACGTTCAAAGAAAACAAGGCACTACATAATGAGATCGAGGATCTTAGTGAAAAAATGAAAAGAGGTACATAACATAAACAAAAATCAGACAGAAATAAAGAATGCTGTATCTGATATCAAGAATACACTGTAAGAAATTAAAAGCTGGCACAATGAAGCATAGGATAGAATAAGTGACTTAGAACGCAAGGTAAAAAAAATCACTCAATCAGAGCAGCAAAAGAAAAAACACTAAAAAAGGATGAGGACAGTCTAGGGGAGCTTTGGGACAACATAAAGCAAAACAACATTCGCATCATAGGAATGGCAGAGGGGGAGGAAAGAGAGCAAGGGAGAGAGAACTGAGTGGAGGAAATAATGACGGAAAACTTCCCTACGCTGGCAAGGGAGAAAGACACACAAGATTAGGAAGCACAGAGGGTTCCAAACAAGAGGAACCCAAAGAGACCCACTCCAAGACACATCATAATTAAAATAATAAATGTCAAGGACAAAGAATGGCTACCATCAACAAATCAACAAACGACATGTGCTGAAGGGGATGTGGAGAAAGGGGAACCCTAGTACACTGCTGGTGGGAATGCAGACTGGTGCAACCACTATGGAAAACAGTATGGATGTTCCTTAAATAATTGAAAATGGAGCTGCCTTTTGACCCAGTGATCCCACTTCTAGGAAAATATCCTAAGAATCCTGAAACACTAATCAGAAAATATATATGCACCCCTATGATCAGAGCAGCACAATTTACAATAGCTAAGACCTGGAAACAGCCCAAGTGCCCATCAGTAGATGAGTGGATAAAAAAGCTGTGGGACATATACATCAATACACAACTGTAAAGAAGAAGGACCTCAGATCCTTTGGGACAGTATGGATGGACCTGGAGAATATTATGCTAAGCGAAATAAACCAGGCAGAGAAAGACGAACATCACATGATCTCGCTTATACATGGAATCTAAAGAACTTAATAAACTGATGAACAGAAAGATTCAATGACATGGAAGCATGGATCAGACTGACAAATCTCAGAGGGACAGAGGAGGATGGGTGGGTGGAGGGGGAGAGATTAACCAAAGAATTCATACGCATCTATGCACAACCCAAGGACACAGACAATGGTGTAGAAAGGGACTGGGGAGGGTTTGGGAAGGGGTGGAATGGGTCATTGGGGAGAAAAAGGGACATCTGTAATATTTTAAACAAAAATAAACACACACACCCCCCCAAAAAAAAAATTAAACCAAAAAAAACAACCACTGCTTTGGTCAATTGTCTAGCAATATCTACTACGGCTGAACAAAAGTTTCATAAGATATGATCCAGTAATTCAATTACCTGATACATACCCAATAGAAATGAATGCACATGTATTCCAAAAGATGTAAAAGAATGTTCAAACAGCACTTTTTTGTCACAGGCCCAAAATAGAAATAACCCAAATGCCCATTTATAGAAGGGATAAATGAATTATAATGCACACAATGAAATACATTTCAACAATGAGAATGAACAAACTGCTCCTACACACAACATGGAATAATTTCACAAACATAAAGACAGATACCAGACAAAAAAGAAAATATATAAATAATATCATTTATACAAAGCCCAACAGGCAAAATTAATCTACAAAACTAGAAGATAAGGGAGTAGCTACTTTGGAGAAGCAGGTGGGAGTAGAGATAGGGAAGGGATATGAAAGGGGATTCTGAGGTGCTAGTAATGTTCTGTTTCTCTCCCTAAATCGTGTTCAATTTATGATAGTATCCTGAGTTGCAAAGTTACAGTTGGTACACTATGTTTATGTATGTGTTTGTATATCATATATACCTCAATAAATGGTTAAACAAAAAATTAAGTTCCACTGCCAGGAGCTGCTACTTATGAATACTGGGGAGTGGAACTTCTTATGTTCTTATAGGACCAACTGTCCCAAAAATAACTATAAACTCTGGAAAAAATATAAAAAGTAGCTACCCGAAGGCACTGGTGAGCAATCAAAAGCAGACTGCAGGAGAATCACTGGGGAAAAAAAGGAAGAGCGCTGAGGAAGTTTTCTTTCCTTTTTTTAATGACTTTTTGCTTGAAGACAGGCCCACTAAAACACTGTTAGATAACAGAATTTGGATAGAAACCACACTCATACCTGGCATGAAGATCGAGAGGACAGAGTTCAGAGTGACCCCACCAGGTGAAATCAAGGAAAGGAGAGAGCCACAAAGGGAGAGGTTCCAAAGTCCACATATAAGCTTGTCCTCAAATCTCTGGCTGATCCCTGAAATATGCATGTTTGGGACAGACTACAAGCATTCCAAATTACTCTAAAAACTAAATACAGTTTTAAATTCCTGACCACAGGGTAAAATGATTTGGAGTTTGAACCCACGCTACTAAAACAAAATATGTAAATCAATATTCTCTGGAAGTACACAACAAATCCAAATTCTCTATAAATGAATTGTTTACAATGTCCAAGATGCATTTCCAAATTACCAGACATTCAAAGAATCAGGGAAATGTGAACCATAAAAGAGTAAAGAAAATCAACAGAGACCCACGCCAAAATAACCTGTCGTAATTAGTACGAAAGATTTTGTTTAACCATCACCAAGGTTTCTCTTATGTTAACATCTTACATAACTCTCATATAGCTACAGAAACCAGGAAGTTAATTAATGATACAATACTATTAACTAATTTACAAACCTTACGTGAATTCTGTCAATCAACCCACAGATATCCTTTTCCTGGACCAGCATTTAATCCAAGATACTCCACATTGCATTTAGTTGTCATGTATTATTATGTTCTTGTCTTGACAAGAAATTTAAAAGCAACTACTATAACCATGCTCAAGGATTAAAGAAGAAAACTGCTCCTAACAAATAGGAAATCTCAGCAGAGAGATAGAAACTACTAAAAAGAACCAAATACAAATTCTAGATTAAAAAATACAATATCCAGCCCAGCCGGGCGTGGCTCAGCAGCTGAGCATCGACCTAGGATCCACGAGATAGCAGTTCGATTCCTGGCCGGGGCACATGCCTGGGTTGTGGGCTCGATCCCCAGTTGGGGGCGTGCAGGAGGCAGCCGATCAATGACAACTCTCTCATCATTGATGTTCTATCTCTCTCTCCCTTCCTCCCTCTGAAATCAATAAAAATATATTTTTAAAAAATACAATATCAAAAATAAAAACATTCATTGGATGCAGAATAAAGATGGCAAAAGGATCAGTACGCTTGAAGAAAGATCAATAGCAATTATCCAGTGTAAACAGACAGGAGAGAAAATAACAGTAAGAAAACTGAACAGTCATATGTGTTACAATATCAAAGGTCTAAACTTACGGTAAAAGTTATAATCAGAGTCCTATAATCAGAAGTAAGAGAAAAAATATATGAAGAAGTAATGGCTGAAATTTTCCCAAATGGAATATAAGATAGAAATTTACAGATTTTGGAAGCTCAGTGAACCACAAGCAATACAAAGAAAACACCTAAGCACATGGTAGTCAAACTGCCAACAACCAAAACTAAAGAGAAAATTATTAACACAGCCAATGAAAAATGACAAATCACATATAAGAAAATGACATGACTTACTGCTGACTTCTTACTGCTAGCCGGAATGGCTCAGGTGGTTGAGTATCATCCCATGCACCTAAGCCCGTTCTATTCCCAGTCAGGGCACACACATGGGTTGTGGGTTTGATCCCTGGTCAGGGAGCGTATAAAAGGCAACGGGTCAGTGTTTCTGTTTCTCTCTCTCTCAAAAACCAGTAAAAAGAAAAATGAAAACCTATATCCACACAAAAACCTGTATACACATGTTCAAGGCAGCATTGCTTGTAATAGTGCTTACAAAAAATCAACTAGTATAATAAACAAAACACAACATAACCACAAAATGGAATACTATTCTGCAACAAAAAAAGATAAATATTAACATATGTAACAACATGGATGACCTTTTAAAACACTTTGTTAAGTGAAAGCAGCCAGGTGTAAAAAGCCATAAATTTTATGATTCCATTTATATGAAATGTCCAGAATAAGTAAATATATAGACACAGAAATTAGATTAGTGGTTGCTTAAAGCGAGGGCAGGGGGATATAAGGAAATGGAGAATGGCCATTGCTGGGTACATAATTTCTCTTAGGGATGACAAGAATGCTCTAAATCAGATTGTGGTGATGGTTTTACAACTCAGTGAATATAATAAAAAGCAATGCACTGCTTTGTTTGTAAACAATACCTTAAATGGGTGAATTGTATGTATACTTTAAATGAGTGAATTTATATCTCCAAAAAATTGTTAGAAGAAAATGGAGCATACACAGTATAGCAAAAAAGCCAAAAAACTAAAACGAAATCCTAAAAATATTCGATTAACCCAAAAGAACCAGGGAAATATAAAGAAAGGAACACAAAAGAGTTGGGGCAAATAAAAGAACTACTAAAGTAGCAGACATAAGTACAACCATGGCAATAATCACACTAAATGTTAACTGACTACAATTAAAAGGCAGATATTGTCAGAATATTTTTTAAAAAACAAGAACCAAAACGCATGCTGTCTACAAGAGATATACTTTAAATACAAAGCAAAGGGCTTGAAAGTAAAAGGATCCAAGAGGACATACCAACAAAGGAGTAAGAAACATTAAGAATGCTGGGATGGCTATATTCATATCAGAGGAAGTAGACTTTATTACCAGAAAGAGGAACATTTCATAATAATAAAAGGTGAATTCATCAGGAAAAATGACAATAATAAATGTATATGAGCCTAATATTAAGGCTGCAAATCACTTAAAGCAAAAATTTCCAGAATTTTAATGAAAGACAAATCCACATAGTTGGACATTTTAATACTTTTCTCTAATTGATAAAACTAGATTTACAAAACCAATAACAATATAGAAGGTCCAAAAACACTACCAATAACCTTGAACTAATTGACATTTATAGAACACTATACTCAACTGCAGAATACACATTCTTTTTTTTTCCCCTCCTCATAGCCACATACAAGACAGAAACTTTAACATAGCATGGAAGGCTCCTTTCATAACCCTGCCCTTGCACAGCAGTCAAATATCTCTGGTTACCAACCTCTAATATGCACCCCATGCTCCCACAACAATTGCCATGCCCTCTGCCACAGGGGTGGGGAACATCGGCCAGACCGTATCAGGCCGGCAAAATCATTTGGTCTGGCCCTGTCAAGGCAACCACAGGTGGGGCTAGAAATTCAATAAATCTAGGAGCTTTCTTCATAGCTAATTTTTAAGTTGATAATTTTATATGGCCCTCGAATAATGTTATAAATATCCAAATGGCCCTTGGTAGAAAAAAGGTTCCCCACTCCTCTCCTTCCTTCTACTCACAAATTTCAAATCTGCACCTCAACTGAGTTCCTCAGAAAACCTTCCTGGCTGTCAGGTTGATTTCATTACTCCTCTTCTCTACATTCCCACTGCCTCTTTTGTAACACTCAATAAAAATAATAGATATTACCATTATTTCTGTTTGTTCTCTCTATTCAACTATCACTCCTACAGGGCAAGAGCTGAATTCTTTTGCCATATAACAGAATAAAGAAGAAAAATCATATGGTCATTTCAAAAAAACATTTGACCACAGTCAATACACATCTGTGGAAAAAAAACCTAAGCATATTAAGAATTAAAAGAAATTTCTTCAATCAAATAAAGGCATCTAAGAAAAGTCTGCATCATCATACTTAACTTCCAAGTAGCAGTAACCTTAGTAACAACAGTCAATATTTATATGTGCTTATTTATCTCTCACTGGTCTTTACAACAACCTTGTTTAAAACGGGGGGGGGGGGGGGAGTAGGGAGCCATTATTGTCCCATTTGGTATAAGAGCAACTCTGGGTTGGTAATGTTAAATCATGTCCCCAAGTAAGAAAGCTAGTACTAGAATCCGGTCTTTGATCTAAAGTACTTTTCCACTCCAGTATGCTCTCTCTTATCTTCAGGCTTGGCTCCTGTCACAATAGATAATTAGTCCCTCCCACAAACCATACTTCGGTATCCTTGTCGAATATTTGAGTGCTGGTCCCTGGTGTGGCAATTCTTAAAACTTTCCAGCCATGCCACTCATTTAAGGTGTTTATATCAAATAGTAAGATACTCAAATGGCTATTATATTTCATTAGTTGATAAAATACAATAGGACAAGTAACACTAAAGTGGAATGAAAAATTTTAAAGCCCACATTAAGAAGAACCTCAAATCCCCTTCCTCGAAACGGCTGTACCACCCAAAGGGAAGGGAACAACCACTGGTCTGTAATCTTTTCCTTAATAAGTCTAAAATGCAGCAGATAAACAGGTCATTCAAGGTATTTTTTGAATCTGTAACTCTAATCTGCTACCTTGTCAATGCCTTAATTGAGCAGCTGTCAGCTGGAAACTTAGGACCAAAGCTCCTTAACAGAGAAACCAGATGACATGGCCACTTCTAAGTTTCTGTTTCTGATTCATATGAACTTTCTTGCAGGAAAATATGAATACTGTCGTAACATCTTTCCATCTGTGATACACCCACAGCCAGCAAGTTCCACAATGAGGTTGGATTTGCTTCTTTACTGCACAACATACACTTCGCTTCAAAGCACACAGGGAATTCCAAGTCTCTTCAAATACTCTATTGAGAGAACTACAAAAAAAGGGATAGGAAGGATTTTTCTTTAAACTGACTTTGTCACCCAGCTGACTATACACCAATTATTTCTATGCATCCTCTTTTGTGTCTTTTTGTGTTCCCTAAAGGTGAACATTTGAATATAAGTCATCATTTGCCTAGGACAAAACATTAAACAATTAAGATAAAATAAGCTTTCTCTACAAATAGATTTTTCTGTGTGAACATCCCAGGTCCTCATAAAGGAGCCCATATGTTTCACGATAACACAATGCCCTTTATACGTAAGTTCCTAAGAGGCTTGGTGAATTTCTTACCTGACCTTACTACTGTTGAAAGTCAGTGACCACAGAAGTTATCTCTCACTGACATTTACAGTCACTGAAGTAAAAATAAGGGCCTCTTTTCTTCAAGCGACACAGAAAATTCAAAGGCCAGTGGATAATACACTACCAAGTAGAGTGCACCAGTATCTCAGATACTTCTGAACTCAAAATGTCTGCTTTCAACAATCTTTGAAAGTGTCCAATGTGAAAACTTTTGGATAACCTAAATTTTTAATTAAGCAGTCAACAAAATAGCTTTATCATGACTACATTATGGATAAGCCAATTTATAACTTCAAACTTCTCTTTAATTCTAAGAATTCAGAAATGTTTGGATATGTCTTTAAAAATAAGGTGGCCTTTAGATTTAATTCTTTTCCTGTTAATCATCTTAGAAAAAAATGGTAGTTATCAAAGTAATTCAGAATTCCTTCAAGTACCACATAATGTAACAATGTTAAACAAACTATATACCAACACTTCACAATACCACCCTCAAATCTAATTTCAGAAAGAAATTTAAAATATTCAAAGAATGATAATCTCAACCAATGACTTCCTAACAGTTTTTATAAAGCTCTCCTCTCGCTAAATAATTCTAATCCAACCATTATCATCATCAGTCTGGGGCTGGTAAAGCTACTGCTATCTAAAGGTTCCAAGTTAGGAGTTGCCACTTTAACAACAGGCAAAATTTGACAAGAGATAGGGCACTGAGGCACACAGACCAGAAATCAACCTCTGTTTTATCCAGAGATTCAAGAAGACTAACCAGTGAAAGCCCCACTCCCAGTTCCATAGTTTGAGCAAAGAAATTTGTGCAGCCTGGCCTGCATGGCTCAGCGGTTGAGCATCAACCTATGATCCAGGAGATCGAGGTTCTATTCCCAACCAGGGCACATGCCCGGGTTGTGGGCTCAATCTCCAGGAGAGGGCGTGCAAGAGGCAGCTCATCAATGACTCTCTCAACATTGATATTTCTCTCTCCCTCTCTCTTCCCTTCTCTGAAATCAATAGAAACATATTTAAAAAGAAAAGAAATTTGTGCACCCACAATTCTACCCCCAAACCTGTCTATGAACCATATTTTCTGTGACCCAATCCTATTCAACACAGCTCTCCATTCCCAATGGCAGCATCCTTCTCCAGCTTCCTAATCACCTATGAAACTCTAAAAAAAAATTGTCTTTTGTGTCCCTAATCTGTAGCTGAATTCTGAAGCCAATGCTCAAACCAAATCCTCACCCAGATAGTCCCATTTCACATAAAATTTGTTTAAAAATATAGCATTTCAGATATCACAATGTGTGTGAAATATGTAGCTTCTAAATTTGCAGCAAAAAAGGAACTTCATCAGTTAAAAAAGCTAAGAAAATGCTTAATTGCAATTATAGATATTGTTTTATGTGTTTAAAAAGCATAACTTCAACAAAGTATACATGTGTGAAAATGCTAACAAGTTTTATATTAAAATTTTCTTGAATTGGTCTTCATACAAAAAAGGCCCTTCAACCCTTGGAACTGTTGGTGGGAATATAAATTGGTGCAGCTGCTATGGAAAACAGTTCCTCAAAATATTAAATATAGAACTATGGTATGATCCAACAATTCCACTCTGGGTATTTACCCAAGGGCACAAAATCACTATCTCAAAATGATTATCTGCACCCCTATATTCACTGCAGCACTATTTACTACACCAAGACATGAAACAATTGTCTATCATAGATGAATGGATACAAAAAAATGTGTTATTTATATAAAATGAAATACTATTCAGCCATGAGAAAGAAGGAAATCCTGCCATTTGAAACAACATGGATGGACCCTGAGGACACGGATGGGCCCTGAGGACACTATGCTAAGTGAAATAAGTCAGACAGAGAAAGACAAATATTGTATGTAATCTTACTTTAAAAAAACAGAAACAAGAAAAAAAAGAGGTCATAGTTACAGAGAACAGATTAGTGGTTGCCAGAAAGAAGGGGGGAAGGATGAAATGGATGAAGATGATCAAAAGATACAAACCTCCTGTTTAAATCCTGAGGTTGTAACATACAGCATAATGAGTATAGGTCACAACACTGAATTGTATATTTGAAAGTTGCTAAGAGAGATCTTAAAAGTTATCACAAGAAAAGAAATTTTGTAACTATGTATGGTGACTGATGGTAAACTTTTGTGATAATCATTTCAAAATATATATGTATATCAAGTCATGTTGTGCACCTAAAACTACTACAATGTTATATGGCAATTATATCTCAATTTTTTAAAACGCTATTCAACACAGACATAATACATTGGACAATATGCTACATTCTCCTCTCCTAACCATTCATTCGTCATGTCCCATTGGGAAGAAGAACCTTGCAGGAGGAAAATCTATAATCCTTCCCAAGTAGAATTATGGTAAGTACTCAACAGTTCTCAAATTTAAGAAGCCATTTTGCTTATTTTAGATGCACAGTTAAGTGTGCCATTATGGAAAATGTTGTCTGGTAAGAGCATAAAGGGAAACTGTCTACATATGTGAATGAAAAAAGAAATCATGCAGTTAGATTCAAGCCTCAAAGCAAAAGCCTTACTTGATTTAATTTTTATTTAAATTCAAAAGCAGAGCTTTTAAAGTTGTCACTAATCTGAAAATTGATCAAGGCATGTTTCATCAACTTCATAAACCTGGTAAACATTTATCCTTAAATGATCAGTTGGGGAAGAATAAGAGTCTCTACCTTAGTCCTCAGCAATCTAGAGCAGCGATTTTCAAAACATGCAATACCTGACTATTTAGTTAGTGGCACTGACCTCTCTTCCCATAGATTATCAAATAAAAAAATGACAACAGCCAACACAACAATAGCCGTCTGGTATGAATGTCTTGCCTTGAACCATAAATATATAGGTCATATAACAGAGTTGCATCTTATTGGTCATGTCACATAACAAGGTTGCATCTGATTGGTTAATTCTTGGTTCCAAAAATCCTTATATACAAATATACACACCTGATTTTTTTAAAAAGTCACTTTGGAGCAAAAAGAGTAGGTAATTACTACTGTTATTTTTGGTGAATCAATCAAAATTATACCTATTTTTTGTCAAATCAGCAAAAAAAAATTTTTTTTGCTGTGCCGCAGAATTTTTAGTAATTAGTTTATGTGTGCCATGTGACAAAAAAGGTTGGAAATCGCTGATCTAAAGAATCCTCTGTTCTCATGGAGTTTAGTATATATATCATCAATCTACCTCTTTTAATAAAAACAATTTTACCTGTCAGAATTCAGCAAATGGTCCAAACACCACTAGTCCTAAACTGTTTGGTCTGTCTCTCAGAACAGATGAATGCCTTGCTCTAATTATGCAGTTGTTATACTCAAAGACGTACTGCTTACCCATTTGAAAATACGTTTGAGAAATCATTTTGGTTAAAATAGACAGAAAAATCTGTAAAAGCTAAAACTTTCCAAAAATAACACCAAAACAGGTCATGATTAAAAATAAAAGAAATCAAAGTATAAGTTAAGAAATAAAATTAAAATCACACAAAATTTTCTTATACTATTCACTCATTCAGTTTTGTTTTTTTAAATGAGACCCAATCCAGAGTCAACAGGAAAGAGTGCCATGGATCAATTATTCCATTTCCACCAGTGACATTGGTAGAGAAAGGGGGTACAGAGAAGCAAAACACAACATATTTTCTATCCCTACTACCAATAGTTCAATAAAATTTTAGCAAGTTGTAAAAACAGTGAAATGTTAGAATAAAGCTTCAGTTACCCAGATTTAATACCACTGCAAATAAGTTACAAACAAGGAAAGACGTTATATAATCAACTCCTTAATCAAAATGGCACCTCCTTTAACACTAGCCACTTCTACAGAGAATATAAAATCTGACAGATATTCTCAGCACAGAATTGGGATTCTTTTCCCTAATTCACTGTATTTCTAAAGGGTCAGGCAGCCAGCAGGAGGAGTGCAAGTTCATTAACACTACAGTCAAAAATACTTAATGGCTAACACATTTTTGAAATTCTGAATTTTTAAAAATTAAACTTCTGAATATTAACCCTAAAAGTAACTGGAGCCCACGTGTTTATAAATTATTCTACACCATGTAAATATTCCATAAAACTGTCACCTTTTACATCAAGTTCTTTTTGATATAGGTATATCCCAAAGAAATAAAATATAAACATACATCCATTTTGAAGGCATAAAAATAAGTGAATATTACTCAAAATTCAGATGACAATGGAGAAAAGCTGCTATTTTCTAAAATGTTACTCTGAAATACAGGCCAGTCTCAAAATTCCAGCAGCTACTCATCAATTCAACTATTTTTCACTCCAAAGCCCTCTACTGGTCTGCAGGCTGCTGCTATATTGATCCTCCCCAATAAGCAAACTTCATTTTTAGTCTGTGACCACAAGAGTCAGAAAAAAGTTAAGGACCTACAAATTATATTTCTAAGATACAATTTAAGGAATAGTACAGTCTCTGTTGACAACTAAGGACAAGTATGGCTGCAAATGGTATGGGGGAGGGTCAACAACAGAAAGCACTAAAAGTCAAGTTCAAATTGCCAAACATAGACTACTCAGACAAAATCACTTTAAGTAAACTGAGTCATAACTGTCTTTAATAAAAAGAACTAATAGGCAGAACCTAAACATAATACCCATATTTATCTGTTCTGCTTAAAAAGTTTTTACACATACATTACTGTATGAGCCTTACAACAACCCTTCTGAAAAGGAGGTAACATGCCTTTTTTTACAATTAAGGGAATTGTCTTATTCGAGGTAACAAAGCTAACGTGAAAGGGACAAGATGTTAACTTGGGCTTTGTGGTTGCAAAGTCAAAGCTCTTTGCATCACAACATGATGTCTTCCTGAAGCAAAAGCTAGAACATGTGCCCTGGCAATGTGGTTGACCTGCTCCCAGAGACAGAAAAAAATTTTCAGTAAGATATATGAACAATTATATGCCAACAAAGTAGACAACCTAAAAGAAATGGATAAATTCCTAGGAACACATAACCTACCACAACTGAATCATGAATAAACAGAAAATCAGAACAAACCACACTAAAAGACTAAATTAGTAATCAAAAATTTCCCAACAAACCAAAGTCCAGGAATAGATGGCTTCACCAATGAATCCTATAAAATATTTAAAGAAGAACTAATGCCAATCCTTCTATAACTCCTCCAAAAACTAGAATAGGAGGGCATTTCTAAACTCATTTTATGAGGCCAGTATTACCTGATACTAAAACCAAACAAAGACACTACAAGAAAAGAAAATTACAGACCAATATCCTGGGTGAGCACAGAAGCAAAAATCCTCAACAAAATATTAGTAAAATGAATTCAACAATACATTAAAAGGGTCATACACCATGATCAAATGGGACTTATTCCAGGAATACAAGGAAGGTTCAACATCCACAAATCAATCTGAACCATCACATTATCAAAAGGGTAAAAATCTTATGATTATCTCAAACTTTGTAAAGAAACTTAGGAGTTCCACAAAAAATAACAATGGTGAGTATGAAAAAAACAAATATAGAAAAATAGATGACTGCATCACACAGCTGATTATATGTTTTATTGGGCAGGCATGTTTCGTGGCCTACACCTACTGTCAGTCCGTTCAAGAGTAACTGACCCCCAGAAAACTTCTGTTTAGATGAGGAATGGACAGCAGACAGCCCTGGTGGTAGAAGGTAATTAGGAAACATTCATATGTAATCAGAGGTGAATCGATTAGATAATCACTCTAAGGAACTTACCAAGGTTCTCAAAGTGTTCTCTCCATAGGAACATCATCAGCATCCACATCACTGAAGGACTTGTTAGAAATGCTAATTATTTGGCTGCATTCTAGGAATGGAGCCCAGTAATCTGTATTTCAACAAACCTTCCAGGTGACGGTGATGCACCCTAAAGTTTGAGAATCACTAAGGGATAAACACTTGCCTATTATTAAGGTCTTCACAGCCCTCTTGAATCCAGGTTTATTAGGCATACCATGGATCTCGCTCTTAGGTTCATGTAAGATTTCCCAGTATCTTTGAATACCTAGACTAGTGCCTGACTCAATAAATGTTTGTTGACTGAAGGAGTGAACAGCCTTAAAATAAAGTTCCTCTTTACTAAACTAGTTTTAATGGAATTGTTTCCTGTAACCAAAGTAATCTTAATTAGGCCATGTGCATGCGTGAGAATGGAGAACACACAAGATGGGCAGAATCATATGGAGCTAGTCCATGGGGCCTTAGAGAGAGCTAAAACATTATTTTCAGAAGAAAGAGCTAAGAAACAAACCTGTCTAAAAGAAAAAGTGAAGGAATTTCAAGAGGCAAAATTGAGAATTTAACAACAGAGTCAAGAAGATTGCAGCTATAAGGAAACTGTGATTTGGCTTTGTACAAGGCTCTGCGGCAGAAGCAGAAAACTGTCATGCTTTCTGAAGGATCCAGGAAGTTAATAAAGGCTTTGACCTCTGTCTCAATGAGGAGTGACAAAAGTCCATGTATTTAATGATTTACCTGATCTGTATGTAATTTATACCTTGAGATTCTATCACACCATGGAAATAATTTATGTCTTTCACTCGGCTGTAGCACACAGAAGAGAAAACTATCAAAAATAAGAGCAGGCTAAATTCTGAGAGCTCTTAGAAACGGAATTCTACCTCCTTCCCTATCCATTGATACTCAGAATATTAATAGCAAAAATTTACTCCCCAAAAGGCAAAAGAATAAAACAAAAACAAATAAAAACTTCAGGGGGGACTGAGGTTCACGGTGGGAGGGGCTGCCTCTATTGTGAAAATCCCTTAACTCCAATTCCCTGTATATTACAGAAAAATTCTTCTTTCTCAAGTACTGTATTAATAATATTACAGTCCTTCAGTGGTCTAGTAATGAGACCATCTTCACAATGGTCTGAATAAATAGTATTTTAAAAGTACTCACCATGGCCCTGGCCAGTGTGGCTCAGTTGGTTGGAGCATCGCCCCATACACTGAAAGGTCAAGGCACATACCAAGTTTCGCATTTGATCCTCGGTTGGGGTGCCTACAGGAAGGCAGCCAGTCGATGTTTCTCTCTCACATCAATGTTTTTCTCTCTCTCTCCCTCTCCCCCTCTCTAAAATCAATAGGCATGTTCTTGGGTGGGGATTAAAAAAAAAAAGGTACTCACCACGGCCTTTTTTTTAAAGAGGGAACATTATTGCACTTCTTAGACTATTTCACACCATACCCTCACTTAGGCCCTCTGCTGCATTAAGTAACTGTATCGCCCAGTAGATATGTCACCCTCACATAGGCTACATGAGGGCACAGACTTTTTCTTGTACCCCTAGTACCTAGAACCATGTCTGGCACAAAGTTAACAGAACATTTGTTTTCTAACTCACTCCCAATCCTATTCCTAATCCCAGTTTTGAAAATATCTTTATTAATCTCAGCCTATTCTTCCACAGAAAAAAAAACCTAACCTCTTCCAAAAGGCCTCTCCTGACTGGCTCCAAGCAGCTTCAACAGAAAGAAAATCATCTTGTTTCTTTTGGCACACATGTATAAATATTAGTGGTTATGTTTCAATTATCTATGCTTATTCTTATCCATATTCCCTTTGAGATAAGTTACTCAAGGGCTGAAAGCAAGCCCCCACTGAAGTAGTAAACCTACTGACCCAGACCAGGGTGAAGGCAATGTTCTCACTAATAATCCATTGCTCAATCTGTTGATTACATACAACACAGCCATCTTACAGGTACCTGCAGTGGGTAGTAGTGGCAGCACCGAGGAGAAGGGAACAGGGAGGAAGGGATAAGGCAGAGAAAGTCCATACCTAGATGTGACTACGGGAAAGGGAGGGGGGGGCAGAACACACAAAGCCTCACTCATTCTTTCCTAGGGAACATCATAATCCCTCCCACAAGGCACTTGATTAAATCATGTTTTAAGCACATCAGCTATCCTTCAGGACATTTTCCTGCTATTACCACAACTCTAATTCATCTTAAACATGGTAAAGTTTAAAGTCAAAATACAGGTATAAATTATTAAGTGAGGCAAATAATAGGTATTCATAAATTACTTACCACCCCACATCCCCCAAAATGGGTGGGGTAAGACAAAAAGAGAAAAGAAGTAGCACAAAGCAACCCCAAAAGGAGAGCTCTAGCTCTACAATGTGGTGCACCTGCACTCCCCACCTCTCCATCCACCATCTTTACTCTAACTTTCTGGCCGTCTGCTACTACTGCAGAAGGGCAGTAGGCATGTAGAATCTGAGCCAATTCATCTCAACTTGCACAGCAGTTTATTTCAATTACCTGAAAAATACAACACTATTGGCTGATGTGCCTGAAGACTTCTGTCAAACTATGGAGCTGATTTTTTATTTAAAGATCTACTTCTACGAGAAAACATGATGTTAAAGAACCTCACTTGTCAAAACTAGATCAAAGTTATAAAAGTTCCATACAAAATAGAAGTTCAAAGAAAGAAGTCGACAGCTTTCTCCTCAACAGTTCTCTTATCCCTATCTATAGCTGCCTTCAGCTTCATATAATACACAACTACGAGCATTAAGGCAGCAAACATATTCCTCCTGTTTTTTCAAACAGGTCTTCACTGATAAACTCAATCACTTTCTAAGCTAGACAGCTCCTCTCCAGTTTAAAAGTTCCCTGGCTAGTTTAAGTTATGACAACTCAAGCAGTTCTATTTCTGCATTTTCTAATCAAAAACTTAACAGAGATACAATTTTTAACAAAAGCCAAAAAGAGGTTAGCAAAGATTAATTTATAATGAGGCTATAGCGACAAAGGAAATATTCCACAGAGGAAGACTATTCATTTTTCCCGTTGAGTGCTACAGTTCCAGGAATCTAATGATTCTTCATTTATTTAAAAATGAAAATGATGATAAAATTCCCTAGTGTTGACAGCAGGTGATTTTTAACTACACTGCTGCCTGACAAGCACCTACATGCTTTATCTGGCCTCAATCTGTCCAGTTTAGAATTGCCAACTAGTAGCTTCTCAAACGCAAATCTCAATGTAAGCCATTAAAAAAGTGCTTTTCAAAGTGTCAAATACAATGGATTAGTCAAACTCAGCATGTTAGAACAAAATAAAACCTAGGTGCCCAATCCAGGCTTAAACTGTCAAAGCCAAGTGACACAAAACATCATTCCAGAGCAAAGACCAGATCAAATTCTCAAAACAGTTGTGATACACATACCATACCCCCCCTTAAACACAAAGAATGCCACAGCAATATAACAGGTGTCTTCATTGGTAATCTTAGCTTTTCTCGATTGTGGTTCCACAGGAAAAAAATTAAGCACTAATGCCCTTAGGCAGAAGTTGGCAAACCTTTTCTGTAAATATTTAGGCTTTTCAGACCACATGGTCTCTCTGTCACAACTACTCAATTCTGCCACTGAAGCTTGAAAGCAGCTGTGAATAGTTGACTAAATGAATGAGTATGACTGTGTTCCAATGAAACTATGCATGGACAATGAAATTTGAATTTCATATAATTTTCGCAGAAATATTTTTTTCAATGATTTAAAAAGTCTTAGTTCTTTGGCTAGATTTGGCTCTGGGCAATAGTTGCAAACCGAATTCCTAAGGAATCCTTTGTATATGACAGATCAGCTTCTCTGCTATGCATCTAGAATGGTGCTAATTATGTACTATGCTACAGAGAATTGAGAAAATAGTCACTCAAATCATTTTCTGTGTCTACAGTGCTGTCTAATAGAGTACTCCATCCAGTATGAAGCTAACTGATAAGATTTTACTAGCACTTGTTAACTTGGGCAAATAACTTTACACAGTTAAAACTTATTTTTTTAAAAGTCTAAAATAGAAAAAATATAAAAAGGAACTTACACATCTAATATATATCTAATGGATGATATTAAATTAAACTGTTGCAAATTAACTCTCTGGTCAATGTATCACCAGAAATAATAAAGAAATTCTTTTAGTAAAGCCAATAATTCAATTATGGCCTTTCAATCTATTTTGTACCTCAGATATTGTTTCTTCTTAAAGCAGCACCTACGTGCATAAAAATCACAAGTATAAATTACATGACTACCTCACACACTTACATACTAGATTTGAACTCCAGCTCTACCTCTTTCTAGATGAATGAGATGAATGGAGCAAGTTCTTGACTCTCTCTACTCAGCTGTTAAGGAAAGAAAATACCAGCAACCATCCCAAAAGTAGTCCAAAGTGTACAACTAAACTGAGGTAAAAGAGTTTGTATACCATACAGTGCTACAGAAATATCAACTGCCATTATTAGATGCTCGATGACTTCCTTTATATTATCATTTTCTACTTTATAACACTCACTAGTTTCTGCTAAGCCTTGTGTTCAGTGAAATATTATGCACCTAGGAGTATATTCCATTCAAGGTATTAAGAAAAGCATAGTGTGAGATACTATGGAGGAAATAAAGATGACTGAGATGGCCTCAGCACTCAAACAGCTTACAATGAACTCAGACACGTACAAGTCAGTGCTGTAAGAGGGGCAAGTGAAAACCAACACTTACTGTGGGATCAGAAAAAGTTTTACAGGTATTTAATAAGGTCCTGGGTACATGATGGGAAACATACTGTAACAGAGGGAATTGCAAGAGCACAGATACATGGGTGAAAAAACACTAAACACACCCCAGAATACAGGACAGTTCAAATTCTAAAACAAATTCCAAAAGGAGTTTCATTTTTAAAATCTAACCGGAAAAATGAAAAACTTCACCATAAATTTCTGAAAGGTAAGCATATTGAAGGATAAGCAAAGACTCATTTTAAGATAAAGGATTGGGAAAATTATAAGCCATGCTCGTTTCAACCCACACTTCATCACTTCCCAAAACATTTTACAATTTCTAAGAGGATATTGTTTAGAGCGAACTGAGTTACTGGGAAGGAATAAATCTGGCCTAGCAAGTCTTTGAGGGAGTGGGAATCGACATACTTGGCTCTCTTGATGACACATGCAATGATTTATCAACCTGCTTCAGAAACCATTTTCTAAAATTCTTCAAGTTATCACAGTCTCAGTAAGAAAAGCAATATAACAAGTTAGTTATGAAAAGAGTAAGCTATGTATGTATGCTTCCTTGAGAGGAGGGGGAACTAGGAAATCTGACATTCTTCTTCTAGAGTTTATTTTCTTATCTGCACCATTAAAAACTTTTCCATAACCAAATTTTACTCATGTTTACCCCTTTACAACAACAAAATAAGTTTACCTTGCAGGTGTGATTAGGCATGGAAATTTCAACCCAGAAGAAAATTTCTAAAAAAAAAATAATGAGTGATAAAAGGGTATTCTATAATTCTGTTACCTCTCCCTCCCAAACTGCCCGTGCAGGCAGCAGTCAGTCACTCCACCAGCAGAACATTAAAGATGGCCCCAAACTCTTTGCTACTCCTCTCACTGCGAGATAAAGTACAATTCTCCCCCTGAATCTGGGCAGGCTCTGTACCTGCTTTGACCAGTAGAATATGGCAGAAGTGATGCTATTCCAGTTTCCAGCTGAGCCTGTCCACTGTGACAAATGACTGTTTTTTAAGGTCCTAAGATTTGGAGTGGTTTGTTAAGAAGCAACGGATAACTAGAAAAACCACCAGATCACAGCTTCAGCTTTCAGGCCTTTCACCACGACAAGAGCCAAAATGCTGTTTCACTTAAAAAAGGAAATAACTAAGGAGTTGTGACTTTTTGGGACAGGTTTCTAACAGAATACTCTGTCAACTCTCAGAACATGGAAAGGAAGACCAAAAGTGTCCTACTTCCTCTTAAGAAATACAAACTGCTAAAAAAAAATGTCAGTCAAGCTCCATAAGGAAAGGTTATAAATATCAAACTCCTTGAGTATACCAAAGTGATAAATTTATTCTACACCAAAGAAAACCCTCTGGTCTGAAAGGTTAGATAGCAAGAAGTAGTCCTCTCCAGAAAGCAGTATTTGGGAAGGAGTGGAGTAACAGACAACTTTATGCTTTACACCGGGGTGGGGAACATCAGGCCTGCATAATCATCTGGTCTGACCCTGCCAAAGCAACCGCAGGCAGGACTCAAAATTCAGTAAATCTAGGAGATCTTTTCATAGCTAACTTTTAAGTTGGTAATTTTGAATCGCCCGCAAATGATGTTATAAATATCCAAATGGCCCTTGGCAGAAAAAAAGGTTCCCCACCCATGCTTTACACAATTATGAATTTCTTGAAATAGGCATGTGATACTTTAAAAGAAAAGTTTAAGATATTTCCTGGCCTAGTGCTTACCACAGGCTGTGTTCTTACACTAACCGTACAGAAGGAGGCGGCAGAGTAAACCCAACCCATATACACCTCAGCCCCGGCACTTTCCCTGGTCTGCATTGTGAATGGGAGGACATGAGGAGGGTATTTCCTTTGAAACGAAAAGGAAACCACTGTAGCCCTAACAACTTTTAAATGACTTTTTGGTACATTAAGAGTAATAGCAAATGTCATTCTTAGCTATGCTTTCATAGAATGAAGGAGGGTGTCAGCCCCCAAATGGATACCTATTTTTAACAATGAGTAGAGCCTATGCTCTAACTTGCATCTTTTTCTCATCCCACCAGCCACATGAATCTGCACAGTATGGCACTCCCAGTTAGCACAGTGCCCAACAAGGGAAGAACGACCTTGAAACTGCTTTGACTTCCTTCTTTCAAGCCTCGAAGGCTACTAGGTAAGAGGGAAATAGTTTGAGGATTCCAACACCTCAGCCGCTCTGTGCTAGGCCTCCTTGGAAACAATTTTCCATGTTCTCTTCTCAAGGACTCAGCCATACTCCCAACTCCAAGAAAATTGGCAAGATAGTTGGATGTAGCAATAAATCAAATCAGAAAGTGCAGGGCAGAAAAGAAAATAATTCCTCCTCTGAATATCTTTTAAGTTTTCATAAACTAGCCACATCTCTAGTCTCTTCTCATTAGACCAACGCCTTGCTCCTAAGAAATTCCATCAGGAGACAGATAAGGAAAAGATGAAATTCAGAACATTTCATTCTGCTTCTGATTATTAATGTCAAGTAAAGTACCAAAGTGGAAAGGAAATCACCGCAAGAAAAATTACAAGGTTTTGAAATTATCACAGGGTTCTGTGTAAGCTTTTCTCTCGTGTATCATTAAGTGTTGAGAACGCACTGTTATCTATAAGCACTTCCAGGAGCCCTTCCCTACCCTCAGTTTATCAAATTTCCTAAAAGAATAGAAATAAAGGTTCAGCAAGTTCCAACTACCAATGTTTCTTCCAAAACATTTATTAAAGTCCCACGATCTCAGATTCAAGTTATTCTCTTTAACCCAAATACTCCAATTTAGCTTCCGTCCATCATAGAAAAACACAGATATACAAGATACAAAATGAACTGATAAATCAGAAAGAGTTCTATAAAAACTAGATAAACATAGAAAAATATAGCCCGGCCAGGCATGGCTCAGTGGTTGAGTGTCAACCTAGGATCCAGGCGATCGGGGTTCGATTCCTGGTCAGGGCACATGCCCAGGTTGCGGGCTGCAGCTGATCAATGACTCTCTCATCATTGATGTTTCTCTCTCTCTCTCTCCCTCTCCTTTCCTCTCTCTGAAATCAAGATATATTTAAAATATATATATATAAGTACAGTTTAGTAAATGTAGAATTAAGACATAAAACAGGTTAGTGAAAGGTAACAAAGGATTACCCATACTGAATACATCAGTAATATAGAGCAACTTGAGCAAGAGATGGAGGAGAAATAACTCATGTGGAGTTATTTTATATATATATCTTTATTGATTTCAGAGAGAGGAAGGGAGAGGGGGAGAGAGAGAGAGAAACATCAATGATGAGAGCATCGTCATTGGTGGACTGCCTCCTGCACGGCAACTGGGTGATCACAACCCGGGCATGTGCCCTGACCAGAAATCGAACCAAGATCTTCTGGATCCTAGGTCCACACCTGGCTGGGCTGGAGTTATCATTTAAGTTTTCAGATTTTTTTGGGGGGTGGGGGGTTAATCTGAGGATATTTTTTCCATTGATTTCTAGAGAGAATGGAAGGGAGGGAGGGGTTGGGGAAGAGAGGGGGAGGGGGAGAGAAACATCAGTGTGAGAAAGACACATAGATTGGCTGCCTCCCGCACATGCCCAGGCGGGGCCTGGGATCAAACCTGCAATCCAAGTACCTGTGCCCTTGACCGGCAATCGAACCCATGACCCTTTGGGGCTCTGGCCAACATGCTAATCACTGAGCAACACTGACCAGGGCTAGATTTTTTAAATAATTTTTTTTAAGAAAAATAAGTGTTTTTATTTAACCTTCATTTATTGCTTCTTTGATGCTTTTCCTTTTTTTTTTTTCCAATCTTTATTGTTGTGTTACAGATGTCCCCTTTTTTCCCCCATTGATCCCCCCCACCCCACATCCACTCCACCCCCAGGCCTTCCCCATACCAATGTCTATGTCCATGGGTTATGCTTATAAACATATAAGCTCTTTGATTAATCTCTCCTCGCCCACTCCCCTATCCCCTCCTGCCCTCTGAGACCCTAAGTCTGTTCCATGCTTCTATGCCTCTGGATCTATTTTGTTCATCAGTTTATTACATTCCACCTATGAGTGAGATCATGTGATATTTGTCTTTCTCTAACTGGCTTATTTCACTTTATAATACACTCCAGTTCCCTCCATTTTGTCCCAAAAGGTAAGAGATCCTTCTTTTTTACAGCTGCATTGTATTCCATGGTATAAATGTCCCACAGCTTTTTTATCCACTCATCTACTGATGGGCACTTGGGCTGTTTTCAGATCTCAGCTATTATAAATTGTGCTGCTATGAACATAGGGGTGCACAAGTTCGTTCTGATTGGTGTTTTGGGTTCCTTAGGATATATTCCTAGGAGTGGGATCACTAGATCAAATGGCAGTTCAATTTTTAACTGAGGAACCGCCATACTGCTTTCCATAGTGGCTGCACCAGTCTGCATTCCCACCAGCAGTGTACTGGAGTTCCCTTTTCTACACGCCCTCACCAGGACTTGTAGTTTGTTGATTTGTTGATGGCAGCCATTCTGACAGCTGTGAAACCTCATTGTAATTTTAATGTGCATCTCTCTGATGATTAGCAACACTGAGCATTTTTTCATACGTCTCTTGGCCATCTGTATGTCCTCTTTGGAGAAATGTCCATTTAGGTCATTTACCCATTTTTTAGTTGGGTTGTCTTCCTTTTGTTAAGCTGTATGAGTTCCTTATATATTTTAGATATTAACCCTTTATCAGATGTGTCACTGGCAAATATGTTCTCCCATACAGTGGGCTCTCTTTTCATTTTGTTGATGGTTTCTTTTGCTGTGCAGAAGCTTATTATTTTGATGTAGTCTCATTTGTTTATTTTCTCCTTAGTTTCTCTTGCCCTAGGAGATGTATCGGCAAACATTTAAGTAAGTTTTATTTTTCAACTACAGTTGACATACTGTATAATATTAGCTTCAGGTGTACACCCCAGAGATTAGTTATTATGTAACTAAGTGATCATCCTGATAAATCTCAAACCCATCTGACACCATACATAGTTATCAGAATATTACTGACTATATTCCCTATGCTATACTTTACATCCCCATGACTATTCTGTAACAACAAATTTGTACTTCTTAATCCCTTTACCCCCCCTCCCATCTGGCAATCATCAAAATGTTCTCTATCAGTCTGTTTCTGTTCTGCTTATTTATTTTGTTTTTTAGATTCAGTCATTGACAGATATATATATTTATTGCCCTTTTGTTGTTCATATTTTTTATCTTTTTTTCTTCTTCTTCTTAAAGAAAGCTGTTAACATTTCATGTAGTACTGGTTTGATGGTGATGAACTCCTTTAGCTTTTTCTTGTCTGGGAAGCTCTTTATTTGTCTTTTGATTCTGAATGATAGCTTTGGTGGGTAGAGTGATCTTCAATGTAGGCCCTTGCTTTTCATCAATTTGAATATTTCTTGCCAATCCCTTCTGGCCCGCAACATTTCTGTTGAGAAATTAGTTGACAGTCTTATGGAAGCTCCCTTGTAGGTAGCCAACTGCTTTTCCTTTGCAGAGGTTAAAACTCTCTTTTCTTTAACCTTTGGCTTTTTTTTGGTTGTTGTTAATCCTCAACATAGGATATTTTCTCCATTGACTTTTCAGAGGGAGTGGGAGGGGAAGGGGGAGAGAGAAAGAGAGAAACATGGATGTAAGAGAGACACATCAATTGGTTGCCTCCTACATGTGCCCCAATTGGGGCTGGGGATCAAACCTGCATCCCAGGTACATGTCCATGATCAGAGATTGAACCCAAGACCCTTTGGTGTGCAAGCCAACACTCTAACCACTGAGCCACATCAGCCAGGGCAACTTTTGGCATTTTAATTATTATTTGTCTTGGTATGGGCTTCCTTGGGTTCATCTTGTTTGGGACTCTGTGCTTCCTAGATTTGTATGTCTATTTCCTTCACCAAGTTGGAGAATTTTTCTGTCATTATATTTTCAAATAGGTTTCCAATTTCTTGTTCTCTCTCTTCTCCTTCCAGCATCCCCATGGTGCAAATGTTGGTACACTTGAAGTTGTCCCAGAGGCTCCTTATACATTTTTTGGATTCTTTTTTCTTTTTTACTCTTTTCATTGGATGTTTTCTGCTTTCTTATCTTCCCAATCTCTGATTTAATCCTCTGCTTCATCTACTCCACTGTTGATTCCCTGTAATGTTTTCTTCATTTCAGTTAATGTATTCTTCAGTTCTGACTGGTTCCTTTTTATGTTTTCTAGTTCTATTTTTATGTTTCCTATCTCTTTGTTGAAGTTCTCACTAAGTTCACCTATTCTTCCCCTAAGTTCATTGAGCATCCTTATAACCAGTGTTTTGAACTCTGCATCTAGTAGATTTCTTGTCTACATCTTGTTTAGTTCTTTTTCTGGAGTTTTGTTCTGTTCTTTCATTTGGGACATATTTGTCTCCTCATTTTGGCAGCCTTCATGTGTTTGCTTCTATGCGTTAGGTAGAGCTACTACGTCTCAAAGACTTGGTAGAGTAGCCTTATGTAGTAGGTATTCCACAGGGTCCAAGAGCACAGCCTCTCCAATCACCCAAGCTGGACACTCAAGGTGCACCCCTCGTGTGAACTGTGTACATCCTCCTCTTGTAGTTGGGCCTTGATTGCTCTTAGCACATCATGGGAGGGATTTACCCCCATGCCAATCAGCTGCAAGGTCTGGCTATGACCACCGAACTCCAACCACTGAACTCCAACAGTGCATGAGGGTTCCCTTTTCTCTGCATCCTTGTCAGCACTTGTTGTTTGTTGATTCATTGATTAACCTACTATTCAAAAAATTAAGGCTCACCTGGAGCCTCTTCTTTAGAACAGGAACTAATCATTACCCTTTCATTTTAAGGATAAAATATTTAATCAAGATCACCAATTCCCTCTGTGCTGATTCTTTTATCACTTAATGACCTTCTAACTGATTGTTGCTCAAGCATTTTGAGATCACAAAAGGGATGCTCTAGTTGAGACAATGCATAAAGTATTAGAGTCACAAAGTATATCCTAATATTTTTCAATCAATTGGTTCTGTGCTTTATTAATATAATTAATCTTCCTTTTATCTCTGTTTTTTTCCAGTCAACTGGTCTCTTATGAGTTTGGTTAACATAATCACCTCCCCAAACATCTTAGGAAACCTTCAACAGAAGAGTTTCTCATTTGGAAGCAAAGGATCAGACTTTGGACAGCAATGTCAAAAAATAACACCAACCCTGTAAAGGCACCTGTGCCTGAAGCAGCCAGCGAGTTTTTTCATCTATAAAATTTGGATAATATCTGTCCTGCCCACAATAGGCTTGTGAGGATAAATGAGATAAATACATGGAGGCATTTAAAAAATAAAGTTCTATACAAGAGTAATATATTATGATGATTTCATTATATTATTAATGACCTCTTGAAACCCTGTGTTATGCACAAATAACAGAAGAATTATTTAAACAGATTACTACCATAAAGGAATAAGGTCACTTAAATAAAAACACTTTCCAGTACAAACACTTGACCCACAGTGATTAGTCTTGACTCATATGGATATCTATGTGAGTTAAGAATTACTACTCTCAATTTACCCACCAGTGTCTTTTTGTCCCATCCATATTCAAGTACACAAAGTAACGGGGGGGGGGGGGGGGGGGGGACACGGACACCCTGGTGAGTATAATGGCTCAGTGGGAGTGCTGCTAAATACCTCTTGCAAACCTAAGGTTTGCAACACTACTTACTAAGCAATTTAAAAGGCCCTAATTCAAACAGTTAACAAGTAAATTATCTTGTCCATTTCAGACAGATCCCCACAAAAATCAGCAGCAGCACCTAAGGGTTTAGATCAAGACCTCATTCTGGTTTTGAAAATAAATTTCTCCTCAACCCCTATAGCACAACTTTAAGATTATCATTCAAATGAGAACTAGTATCCTACTTGAAGACAGTGTCACCTGCAGAAAACTAAGACATACTTCAAAGTTCAATTTTTCTCTCTCGTTTTTTTAAAGGAATGAATGAAAGGGAAAAATTTTCATTTAAATGTTTTAATTTGAGCCTAAAATTCTAGGCTCAAAGTTTATATTATGTGGATAGAAAAAAACAAAAAGAAAAGAAGCTGATCAAAGCTTATTCCAAGGCCTTCATCATTTAGTATTTACTGATTAGTTATGTGTTCCATATAAGTAATTTACAAAGGATACAAAAATTTATCCTTTCTACAACACTATAAAAACAGGAATCTGGTAAGAAGCATAAAATGTATGCTGATTCCTTTGGCCAATTTTTCAAAGGGTCAACAGAGACTCTCCTTTGTCCCACAAGCATTCAATTGTACAGAAAAATAAGAAAATATTTAAACACTTGCTCTTCGAAAGCTCTTCTAAAACAAGATTTAACAAACTGTAGACAAAAGTTACCTTCCATATCAGAATCTGAATACAAAATACTATCTAAAGCTGTTTCATGATTCAGCAGGGCTTCCACAACACACATTTAAAGCCAAACCCAGCCAAAGTCCTTGGAATATTTCCAGGGAAGGGGGTGTGGGGCGGTCCTAAATTGTAAATGTTTAAATGAAAGAAAAAATGGCATTCCATATGTAAACAGAAGATTGAAAGTTTTAAATATAACCCATCTTAACCTTCTATTTAAAGGTATCACCACTATTTCCAAGTAGCTTAGAGTAGAAGTATAGCACAGTAGAATGTAAGCCCTGAAGAGAGTCATGCTACTGACTTGCTAAAACCTTGGAAAACTAAGCCTCAATTTCTTTATCTGTAAAACAGGAAACCACTATTTCACCAACCACACAATTCCTATGAAAATTAGGAAAATAACACATATAAAGTGACTGTCACCCAGTAAACACTAGCAATTATTACTGTTTCCAGCACTAATACATATTAGAGTTAATACAGAAGGAAAGAGGAGAGGGGAGGGGAGGGGGAAGAAGGAAGGAAGAGGGAGGTAGGGGGACAGGAAGGTGAGAAGAAGGCGGAAGAGGAAGGGAGGGGAAAAAGAAGAAGAAATAAAGAAAAATTATATACTTTTGAGATGAAAACAACATACCAAAACTTATGGGATCCAATTAAAGCAGTGAAGAGGGAAATTTATACCTGTAACTGTTTATACTAAAAAAGAGAAATCTCAAATCAAACTAATCTTCTACCTTAAAACATGAGGAAAAAAGCAAACTAAACCTAAAGCAAGCAGAAGGAAATGATGTAAGCAGAAAGTAATAATATAAAGTACAGAAAAACAATAGAGAAATAGAGAATCAGTAATTTAAAAACTTTCTTCAAAGAAAAGCCCAGCCCTGGCCAGTGCGGTTCAGTAGTTAGAGCGTTAGCCCACACATCGAAGGATGGGTTGCAGGTTCTATCCCCCACCCCAGTCTAGGTGCATGCGGGAGGCAACCAATCGATGTGTCTCACATCAATGTTTCTCTCTCTCTTCACCCCTCCCCCCCCCTAAAAATCAATGGAAAAAATATCCTCGGGTGAGGATTAACAGAGAAGCCCAGGTATAGATGATTTCACTAATGAATTCTAACAAATACAAGTTCTTCACAAACTCTTCCCGCAAAAATCAAAAAGGCAGAAACACATCCCAACTTAATCTATGAGGCCAGTTTGTTATTCTGATGCCATAACCAAAAATATCACAACAACAACAAAAAAACTATAGAGACCAAAATCTCTTATAAATATAGATATAAAAATCCTCAATAAAATACTAACAAACCAAATCCAGCAGCAAATAAAAAGGATTATACACTAAGACCAAGTGGGATTTATCCTAGGAACAAGGTTGGTTTACCATCAGATCCCTTCTCAAATACCTAGCCAGCTTCTTTGCAGAAATTGACAAGCTGATCCAAGAATTTATATGGAAAGGCAAAGGATCAAAAAAGAACAAAGCTGGAGGGCTCACACTTCCTGATTTCAAAACTTACTACAAAGTAAGTACTTAAGACAGTGACATAAAGATAGGCATTACAGATTAATGTAATAAAACTGAGAGCCCAGAAATAAACTGTTACATTTATGGTTAACTCGTTGTCAACACTAGTGACAAAAGTCTAGGGAAAGAATAGTTTTTTCAACAAACAGTGTGGGATAGCTAGATATCCACTTGCAAAAGAATTACTCTTGAACCCTATCTCACACCATACACAAAAATGAACTGGAAATGGAGCAAAGATTTAAATATAAGAGATGAGCTAAAACTGTAAAACAACTGGGGGGAAAAAGTTATAAATCTTTCTGATTTTAAATTTAAGACAACATTTTCTTAGATAATGCACAAGCAACCAAGAAGAGAAAGATAAATTGGACTTCATCAAAAATTTAAAATGTTTGCACTTCAAAGGACATTGTCCCTCCAAAACATAAAAAACAGCCTAACAATGGAAGAAAACATTTGCAAATCATATATCTAGTAAGAAACTAGTATCCTGAATATTATATATAAAGAACTTCTACATTTATATAATACAGACATACAACCCAATTTTAAAATGGGCACAGAATTTGAATATCCATTTCTCCAAAGGTGTACGAATGTCCAGTAGGGACATGAAAAGATGCTCAACATCATTAATTATTAGTAAATGGAAATCAAAACCACAATGAGATACCAATTCACATCCACCAGAATGGTTCTAATAAAAAAGATGAACAATAACAAGTACTGACAAGGATGTAGAGAAACTTGAACCCCCATACACTGCTAGTGGGCATGCAACAGTGCAGCTACCCTGGGAAACAGTCTGGCAGTTACTCAAAAAGTTAAATAGTTACCGTATGACCCAGCAATTCCCCTCATACGTATATACCCATAGAATTTCAAACATGTATTCAAGTAAAAACTTGTACACAAATGTTCACAGTATTATTCATAATACCCAAAAAGTAGAAACAACCCAAATGTCCATCAATGGATGAGTTGATAAACAAAATGTGGTATATCCATACAGTGGAGTATTATTCAGTCATAAAAAAAAAAAATGAAATAATAATGTATGCTATAACATGGATAAACACTGAAAACATTATGCTAAGTAAAAGAAGTTAGACACAAAAGCCATATATATATATTTGATGACTCTATTTACATGAAATGTTCAGAACTGGCAAATCAATAAAAACAGAAAAACTTGTGGTTGCCAGAGGGATAGAAGAATGTGGAATGACTGGGAATGGGTAGAGGATTTCTTTTTGAGGTGAAATTTTCTGGAATTAGATGGTAGTGATAGTTGCACAATTTTTTGAATATGCTAAAACTCATTACATTTTACACTTTAAAAGGATGAATTTTATAGTATGTGAATTATCTCAATAGAAAAAATAAGCAAAAAAATTTCATCAAGAACAAGCAACTGAAATTTACTTTCTACATTCAATAATGCTGCGGTATTAAGGTCATACCCAAAAATTTTCAATCCCTTTCAAAAGCAGAAAATGACAATCCCAAGGTTTCAGCTAAAACAAATTATCAGCAGCACTTCAAAGACACATCTAATTCTGTCTGAGCCAGAGTTCAAGCAGCAACTATCTATCCTTTCTGGGTTAAAATACAGCAAGCTGTCCTTGTCTGCAGATTCAGCAGGAAGTCAAAGTTGCTTCAACATGACATTCCTGGCCTGAAGCAACAGCAAATTGCCTTCATACTTGAGATTACTAAACTGTATCAATGTAGTATTACACAAATTTAAAATATATCTTTGTGTATGTTTACCATTAACACATATTTAATATTAACATATTTACCATTAACACAATGGTATATAATGGTGCTTTAATAAGAGCTCATCTATAAATTCAAATGACCCAACTCTCTGATAGCAGAGTTCAAATGCTGAAGTATTTAAAATTCCTTAAAGTCATAATATAGCAGTTATATAGCTAAATAAACTGAAGACTTTATAGAAAATAACATGCAGCCAAATAATATTTTCATAATATCTGAAAAACGCAATCTGACCTTAACTCACAATCACACCTGTGTGGATTATGTCCTTCCTTCTTATACTGACACATACAACCCATAATCATGAATGAAACAACATAAATCAGTATTAGCCAAGAAGTTTGCCCATCTTACTTCATGCCTCATCTAATTTTTCCTAAGTATACACTGAGCTTTATTTTTAAGAAACAAATTTCATTACCTCCCACATGATTGGTTTCTTTCTACTCATCCAAACCCATACCCCCTTGAAAAAGGGGAGGGAGAAAGGATATTTAGACTCTTTCCAACAACATAGATGCACTTCAAAGAGACAACACACAATTGGAAAGACTTCAGGAAAGCATCTGAATATTTACAGGGATTAAAGTCCAGACTAAATAAAAGGAACTTCTAGAAAAATAAAAGCTGAGACAGGATTAAATCTATAAAATTAAGCAAAATATCAAGACAGACGAGATGAGTGCAATCTTGTCCACAAGAACCTAGAGGCTATAAGAGAAAAGTACCTCTTCAAACCTAAAATGTTAGAAGTTGAGTTTTGTTTTTTAAAAATCTAATGTAAAAACTTAAAACTTAATTTATTACTGGAAGAGAATTAATAGAAACCAAAGTTATAGATTAATTCATGATTATTGGATTATTAACAGTGTTTATTTCTGGTACACATGGGATATAATTATGGCAATTTTCCATAAAAGGTATCCTGGTACTCTACTATACCGAGACAGAATATTAGCACTTTTAAGCAGCAGCAAAGTCCCAATCTTAAGTGCCCACTCTGCAGCAATGACCCTACTGCCACTTCTTCATTAAACTATCCCCTCTCTTGGTTTCAGTGACCCTACACTCACCTGATTTCTCCTATCTCTGTCCATCTATCTCTGGACTCGTCTTATTCTACTTGTGTTTCACAGGGTTCCATCCTCACCTATCTTCTCACTCTACACAACTGGATCTCAAACGGAAAATGACACACAGGGATAGCAGTCAAGGGATGAAAGGGAAAAAGCCAAGAATATATTGCCCAGATCCCACCTTGGATACACTAAATTGGAACTGGGGGAAGCAGTCATCCCTACCCCAGAGATGACCAGTGTTCTAACAGCACTTCCTGTGCAAACTTACCTGCTCCACTGATTATGACGTATGTATGTACTCATGTCACCCTAAATGGTATAGTCCTGGCTCACCCTTTCTCTCCTAACCTTCCAACACCTAAGGCATGTCCACATTTAGATGGTCCAGAGCCTTAAAATCCAACATGCCCAGCACCATTTTTGTAGAATAATAATACCCATCAAGAAGTGACTAGGGCCCAGGCTGGTGTGGCTCAGGGGTTAGAGCATCAACCCATGCATCAAAGGGTCTCGCGTTCGATTTCCGGTCAAAGGCACGTCCCTGGGTTGCAGGTTCCCTCCTGCCTCTGGTCGTGGCTTGTGCAGGAGGCAACCAGCAGGAGGCAACTAGTCAATATATGTCTCTCTCACTCGGTGTTTCTCTCTCTCTCCCTCCCACTTCTCTCCCTCTCCCTCCCTCACTTCCACTCTCTCTGAAAAGCAACAGGAAAATATCCTCAGGTGAAGATTAACAACAACAACAACAAAAGTGACTAGATAACCTGGTTAAGTTAAACCTAGTATATGCACTTATTGGAATATTATGCTGCCATTTAAAAGAAGCAACTAGAAATGTATATGCTGACATGGAAAGAATTCTACAATATAATTAAGTTTTTAAAAAACAAGGTATAGTATAGTGTGTATGTTACTATTTGTGTTAGAAAAAAAAGATATACGCAGTACATGCACAAGAAACTTGTGAGAGGGTACTTCAAAAACTCAACCATGACTTTCACTAGAAAGTGAGACTAGCCCAGCTGGGCGTGGATCAGCGGTTGAGCGTTAACCTAGGATCCAGGCAATCGGGGTTCAATTCCCGGTCAGGGCACATGCCCGGGCTGTGGGCTTGATCAATGACTCTCTCATCATTGATGTTTCTATCTCTCTCCCCACTCCTGTCCTCTCTCTGAAATCAATAAAGATATATTTTTTTAAAAAAGGTGAGACTTTTTTTGAAATGGGATTTAAAAGATGCATACTACAAAGCTATAAAGGTACATGCTATCTGAAAAAGGACTCATATCTAGAATCTATAAGGAACTACTACAAATGACTAAGAAAAATGCAAGCAACCCAATAGAAAAATGAGCAAAATATTTGAACAGACACCCCACAACAAAGTTTAGCCAAATAGCCAAAGAAAGGTGCTCATTTCATTAGTCAATAGGGAAATGCAAATTATAACCACAAAGCAATAACCCTATACACAACTAAGATGAAAGAGACAGTCAATATCAAGTATTGACAAAGATGTGGAATAACCAAAACTCTCTTATACTGGTGGTGGAAATATGAATTGATACACTTTAGAAAACTGGCAGTACTTACTAAGTCTAAACTATATACATACACCTTATAACCCAACAATTCTACTGCTGGGTATATACCCAACAAAATGAGTACTATGTCCACCAAAAGATACATGCGAGAATATTCATAGCAACATTATTCATACTATCCCCAAACCAAAAAAACTCCAAAAAGCAGAATGGGTAAGTTATGCTATCATACAATAGAATACCACATACTAATAAAAAATCATCACCCCTCTACAAAAATGTACATGAATCTCATAACTATATGCTTGAAGGAAAGAAGTTAAACATGAAAGAGTAAATATTACATGATCCCATTTACATAAAATTTTAAAACAAGCAAAACTAATCTATGGTGATAGAGGTCAGAATAAGTTGAGGTTATCAAATGGCATAGGGCACAAGGAGACTTCTGCTAGAGATGCTGAAAATGCACTGACTATATGTCAATCTGGATAGGTAGTAGTTGTACATAATGAAAAGACAAAATACAGATTGGGAGAAAATATTTGCAAAAGACATATCTGATAACCAGAGGACTATTATCCAAAATATATAAAATACAGTAAGAAAACAAACCCCATTTAAAAATAGGCAAAAAACCTGAACAGACACCCCACAAAAGATGTACAGATGGCAAAGAAGCATCTGAAAAGATGCTCAACATCATATATCATTAGGGAACTGGCAAATTAAAATGAGATGCCACTACATACCCATTAAAATGGTTAAAATCCAAAACAATGACAACACCAAATGCTGGTAAGGATGTAAAGCAACAGAAACTCTCATTCATTGCTGGTGGGAATGCAAAATGGTACCAGCCACTTTGGAAAAAAGTTTGACAGTTTTTTACAAAACTAAACACATTCTTATTACAATCCAGCAATCACACTCCTTGGTTTTACCAAGTTGAAAACTTATGTACACACAAAAACCTGCACATGTATGTTTAGAGCAGCTTCAGTCATAATTGCCAAAACTTGAAAACAACCAAGATGTCCTTCAGTATGTGAATTGATAAACTGCAGTACATCCAAACAATGGAGTATCATTCAATGCTAAAGAGAAATGATCAATCCATGAAAACACATGGAAGAAACCTTAAGTGCATATTACTAAGTTAAAAAAGTCAATGTGAAAAGGCTACATGCTGTATAACTCCAATCATCAAGGTATTCCAAAAAAAGCAAAACCATGGAGACAATAAAAAGATCAGTGATTGCTAAGGGGTAGGGATATGAATAGGCACGGCACAGGGCATTTTTTAGGACAGTGAACCCATTCTCTATCATACAATGGTGGATATATGTCATTATACATTTATCAAAACCCACAGAATGTACAACACCAGGAATGAACCCTATTTTTTAAATATGTTTTTTATTGATTTTTTTTTTTTTTTTTTTTTTTGTGAGAGGAAGGAAGAGGGAGAAACATGGATTGGCTGCCTCCACACATACCCAGGATCGGACCTACAAGGTAGGCACGTGCCCTCACCAGGAATCGAACCAGTGACCTTCTGGTGCACAGGAGGACAGTCAACCAACTGAGGCACACCTGCCAGGACCAGTGAACCATATCTTAAACTATGGACTTTGAGTAATAATGATGTGTCAATACAGGTTCACTGGCAGTAATGAATGAATGATTCTAGAAAGGAATGCTGATAGTGAGGGAAGCTATTTGTGTGTGGGCACAGGAGTATAGGGGAACTCTCCATACCTCCTATTCAATTTTGCTATGAATCTAATACTGCTCTAAAAAAATAAAATATTTTTCAATTGATCAAAGTATACACTTGAAATGTGTGCAGTAAACAAATTATGCCTCAATTAAAAAGTAGAAAAAAGATTTAAGAAGAAAAAACTGTAAGGTAAAAAAACCATGGTGTCAGGATAGTGATTACCCTTGAGAAGGAGGGCAGTGACTGGAAGAGGAGAGGAGGGTTTGTTAGGGGCTGGGAATGCTATTTCTTGATACAGGTGCTGCTTACATGGGTATATTCACTCTGAAAATTCATTTCGCTATACTCTTAAGATTTATGCATTTTTTACTATGTATATAATACCTCAATAAAGATTAAATTGAAAAGGATACAATATAAAAGTACATTGACATGCCACCTAATTTACCCAAAAATATACACAACCTATCTAAAATTAGTCACCTCTTCCCCACAACCCACTCATCATCTTCTAGACAGAATCACTTCAACTTAAAACTTCCAAAGTGTAAACTCTCACCTACCAAAGAAAACTCTACACACCACAGACAGATGACGTTATTGGTTGCTTGTACAACTTCACTTCGGACTTAGGAATAAATGACACCATATTTCACCCAGTTGCCCATGTCAGAAATCTTGCTGCCTCTCTTCTCTTTTCCACCTCCTCTACCCAATCTTTCATCCAATCCGTTTCTGTTCTTATACTCAAGCTCTCCTCTTCAGTCTTCAATGGCCCAGTGCTATGGACTGAAATGTTTGTGTGCTTCCCCCAAATTCCTACGCTGAATCCTAACGCCCAACATGATGGTGTTTGAAGATGGGCCTTTGGGAGATAGAGCCCTCATGAATGGGATTAGTATACCCTAATAAAAGACCCTGGAGAGAGATCCCTTATCCCCTCCAAGACAGCACTGATGAGGAAGGAGGCTCTCATCAGACACCAAATCTGCTGGTGCCATGATCTTATACTTCCAGCCTCTGTAACTGTGAGAAATAAATGTCTGTTGTTTATAAGCCACCCTATTTTGTTATAGCAGTCCAAGTGGACTAAAATACCCAGGTGTCAGCCTACATTCATTCTCAGCTCTTCTTCAACAGCATTCACTCAGGGTTGCTTTATGTAGGGTCTACAGGCCCCATAGTCCATGGAGAGAAAAAAGTGTGTTTAGCCCTGGCTGGCATGTCTCAGTGGTTAGAGCATCAGCCCATATACCAAAGGGTCATGGGTTCAACTCCTGATCAAGTGCACATACCTGGGTTGCAGGTTCGATCCCTGGCCCCAGTGGGCACACATGAGGGAGGCACCAATCAATGTCTCTCTCTCACATCAATGTTTCTCTTCCTCTCTCTCTCTGACCCCTCACTCTCCCGCATACTCCTTCCCTTCCACTCTCTAAAAAGCAATGGAAAAAATATCCTCGGTTGAAGATTAACAAAAAAAGTAATATAAAATAAGTCTGTTTAGATCTATCTGGTTTCCTTTGTAATCATAGGCGTTTATTTTATGCATTATTCTAAGAACGGTCCTCAGATGGCTTCATCAAATTACCAAAGGGATCCATGACCCAAAAAGGTTTAAATGCTCTACCTGGCCCAGCTTGCATGGCTCAGTGGTTGAGGGTCCACCTATGAACCAGAGGTCACCGTTCAATTCCCAGTCAGGGCACATGCCCAGATTGCAGGCTTGATCCCCAGTAGGGGGCATGCAGGAGGCAGCCAATCAATGACTCTCATCATTGATGTTTCTCTCTCTCTCCCCCCCCTCCTTTCCTCTCTCTGAAATCAATAAAAATAAAATAAAAATAAAATACAGTGCTTCCATGCTTATACCCTCCAATTCTCTTCCACACTGCTGCCAGAGTAAATTTTTTGAAACATAAGTATCTGTCAACCATGCTTAAAATCCTTAAGTGGTCCCAACTGCTTCCAGGATAAAATCCAAACTCAATAGCATGGAAATCATGTTCATAATAGGCCCCTGCTCATCTCCCCAGCTTCATCTTCCCACCTGCCATACACTGCAGTTAACACACTTGAGTTGGATTTGCAATGCTCTAAACTCAGCACACTCTCTCCCTCCTCTCTGCCTTTGCACAAGCCGTTCCCCCTGCCTGGAAAGCTCTCTCTTCACCATCTTTTCACACGGTTTAACTCCTGCTCATCTTTCATATCCATCTCCCCAGAGAAACCCTCCTGGCCATTCTCCACTCCCAGTCTCGGTAAGATGCCATGTCAGTGCTTTCACAGTACTCTGTGATGATCTCCCATAGCGCTTCTTTCCTCATGGTGTTTTGTCAGTTTATTGGTCTGCCTCCCCTTCTTAGGGCAGAAGCTAAAGCAGGGTTTATTATTCCTAGCAGAGCTCAAGACAACAGTGCTTAACAAATGCTTGCTGAAAAAGGGACTGGCTCTGGAAAATAGTCAAACTGACCAAAGGCTCGTCAGAAACATCATCAGCTAACTAGGTGGCATTGGTCTGAAGATTACCAGAAATGCAAACTTCCCAGCTGAGGCAAGATAGTCCTGCATCTGCTAATCTGCTACCAATGCTCCTTCATTCAAGGCTGAGAAGTAAGCCCTTAATAAATGTAATTACCATGGTCAGGCACTGTGCCAAGGGCTTGACAGAGCTCACAAAATCTCAAAGCAACTCTAAGATATTCTTTTTTAAAAATAAAGAGGCAGAGAGGTAAACTGCCCAAAATCAAGCAGAAAGTTATATAGTCGGGTTTTAAACCCAAGACTTTGATTCTATAACCCATGCCTACCCACAGAGCGCAGTTGGTTTTCCAGAGATCAGCATGCCCTATGTCCTTGGTGGTGTTTTGGAAGAGCTTGGGTTTGATGAGAGGGGCCCCTTCATTAGCTTCTCAGCAAATGAGAAAGATCTTATTCCCCAGGCAGCACTACTATTAAATTATTTAAGATTTAATGTAACCTCTTCCATATGTATTAGATGCAAAATCTTTTAAAAGGGCTTGTGAGAGTGTTTTTCCAAGAACAACAAGGAAGCTAAAAGATGGGAGTTGAAAAAGGAGAAGAATCAGCCCCCAAACTGGAGTTGGTTGTGGCAATCCCAATAAAAGAAAGTATATTGAGTCTCCATGCCCTGCTATAGAGATGCCATGAAACACCATCCTTTACCTGGCTGAGAAGGTAAATTTGGGCTTAGCAGATGAAAGAGCCCATGGAATTCTAATAGATGGAACACCAATTTTGCAGAAATCTGCCATTTCCTCTAAACTTTAGTTTAATTTGGAAATGCACCACAGCTCTCATCTGAGGATCTTTAACACTTCCCTATAAGACTCCACTGGACTCACACTACACACACCTCAAGACAGAATGTTTTCTTTCCTCTCACCTACCACCTAATCACATTAGTTTCACTAGCCCTTAAAGATGTGGCCACCTATCATATTCTGACTAGAAGTTGGTGACCACAAAGCATTTTCATTCCCAATTACCACCTCACTTCCTTCCACATTTCCCTAACCTCATCCCACATACACTCCAGTCTTCCCCTTAACCACCCTGTGTCCTTCACCCTTGCAAGCCACCTCCAAATCTGCTGTTACAGATCTGTCCGGTGACTTTTCTGCACCTAAGTTTAAACACAAAACCAACATGTCCATTCTTCCTGTCCCTAGCCCCAACAAAAAACACATATAAGTATCTACTTTATCTACAATAAAAATTATTCAAGTAAACATAGAGGGCTTTCAACTATGGGATTAGGGTATCTAGTCACTAGACAGTTCAAAACAAAAAGAACATGCAGTCTCTAGGAACATATACTTCCACAGAACAGGTTTTACTGTGGCTATCATTTTCTAAATTAATCCATACTGATATTATTGAAATTATAAATCCCTAAAGAGACTCTAGTATACACCATGCAATACTCCACACTTTCACTCAAGATATCTTTATCGTTTAAGTCACAGCAACTGTTCCTTGACTACATCCTGTACAATATGCACTGAAAAAAAAATATTTGCCTCACAAATAAAATGCAGTCTGAATACATCTTCAAAGTGCTACAGTACTGGAGGTGGGGGGATAATATGGATGACAGGCAGAACTAATTAAGTGACCTAGCCACAGAAACAGGGAATACAGACCCCCCCAATCAATGCAAGAATAAAACACAAGTTCCCCTAAAGTAAGCATTTTTGTGTATCAACATCAAAGAACACCCCTTTACTTTTAAAGGTGAGTAGCACAGCTTTGCGTAATGTTAAAAGGAAAAAGCAAACTAGATAAAACTGCGTAAAGCCATACATTGTGGAGATTTTGTATCTATTAAAGGCAAAGTTTCATATGCAGACACACAAGACTTGAAAAACCTGGTTTTCTGGATTTCAATTGCATCTGAGGAAGATAAAGAAGATAAAGAATACCATCCATACCTACCCAGGACAGAAACCAAGAAATCATAAATCTAGAAACAACTCATAATGAAATACACCACACCTTCTCCCACGCCTCCAGTTTATTTTTTTTAACTTTTTAATTTTTTTTTTTTTTTAATTTCAGTGAAAGAAAGGGAGAGGGAGAGAGAGAAACATCAACGATGAGAGAGTCAATGATCGGCTGGCCCCTGCACACCCCCTACTGGGGACTGAGCCTGCAACCCGGGCTCGATGTGCCCTGACCAGGAATCCGAACCGTGACCTTCCTGGTTCATAAGTTGATGCTCAACCACTGAGCGACAACAGCTGGGCTCAAGCTTATTTTTTATTATTTCTTGCTGATAATACACTTCTGGCCAGTTTAAGAATGCATGTGTTATTCAACCTACTTAGTGTCTCATTCGTATGTTGAAAAAAAATTCTTTCAGAAGATAACTTTGCCAGCACATCTATCCATATAAAGCACCCTAGAAAGAGTTGAAAATTGAAAAATGATGACCTGTGGCCCTGGCCAGGTAGCTCAGTTGGTTAGAACGTCATCCTGATATGCCAAGGTTGCAGGTTCAATCCCCTGAAGGGCACATACAAAAAACAACCAATGAGCCCTGGCCAGATGGCTCACTTTGTTAGTGTCATCCCGTACACCAAAGGTTGTGGGTTCAATTCCTGGTCTGGGCACACACCTAGATTGTGGGTTCAATCTTTGGTCAGATGCATATAGGAGGCAACAGATTGATGTTTCTCTCTCACATCAATGTTTCTCTCCGTCTCTCTCTAAAATCAATAAAAACATATCCTCAGGTGATTAAAAAAAAAGAAATAACCAATGAATGCACAAATAAGTGAAACAAAGTAATGTTTCTCCCTCTCCCCCTTCCCCTCTCTCTCTCAAATAAATAAATAAAGGAAAAATGATGACTTGAAAAAGGCAAAGACTTTGAATGCACAGACATAATCAGTAAAGTCCTCCACCCAATCTGCAGTCTACAAATCCTTGCTCCCACTCCAGTTAGGTACCATAAACTACAGAAACCTCATGTGGTGCTCAGGAATGCTAGGAATGCAAGCACCTGAACCTGGCTACAGAGAAGTATTTGTGATACTTTTGAATGATAAGTATCAGATATTTCTCCTTTCAGGAAATGTGGCTGAGAGCATGATTATTGTATATAACTGCACTTCAACTTACCGAAATGTAAAAGACATCACCAGCTTTTACTACACACCACTCCGCTTCAGCAGAAAGAAATGGGAAAGGCACTCTCCAAAAGGTCCCAGGTACATCACCACCAACCTCACTGTTTGCCAGGTCATTCATGATGAGGGAGCAATGAGGCTAAATGAAACCTGTCCACAAACTTGAAACACAAAATACTGTGGTGTGGTCTACCCTCCCCACACCAGGCCAGAGTGGTAGCAAGCTGCATCAATGACCTCTCCCAGGACATTCTTTTGCCCTAATACAAAATCGCACCTGCCTATGATATAGTACATCTGGTACAGTTGAATGAACAGTTCTAGTTTGCTAGTACTGCATCTTCCTCCTACTGCAGTCTTCCTTCCTCTGGTTAACAGCTATAGCCACAACCTCAGATGTCCAGCACTGTTTGCAGTTCTGACCCCTGGCCTAAGGGATGACACTGCATTTTCATTCATCTTGTGCCATTCCCTCAGCCTGGTACATCACAGATCACTTTGGTTTTGCCCGCTGCTGCTGGATATTCCAGTACACTCCACCTTCCTCTGTATATAGAGGCTTGAATTTACCAGAAAATCTAATGCACTTATCCCTAATCACATATCAAAAGCTGCCACGTGAAATTTACATTTGTGAAAATAAATATCATTCCTCTACAAAAGTCACAGGGGGAGAAAATGATTCTCTATTAGTCCAACACCTCCCTATACAGACCTCTGAGATTGCCAGTTAAACAGTGCAAAGAAAGAGCAAAGATGATTGACTCAAAAGCTAATATGAAAAAAAATGTTCAAATTATAGACTAATTTGTACTAAAATTTTAGTTCCCAAAACTGATCAAAGGAGCACTTCCCAGTAATCTGTATTAACAATAGCATTGCTTCCCCCAATGTAAATAAAATAGTATGTAAGAGCAGGAAAGAAACAGTTAAATTAGGCAAATCCCTCATTTTCAGAATATGAGAAAACAGGATCTGGAATGTTCACAAGAATATAAGGTTGAATGTCAATTATATCTCAAAAAACTAGAAAGAAAACAGCCTTAGATAGCCTAACTTCCTATCTGGTCAACATTCTGGAACAGTACTGTCTAACAGAACATTCTGGGAAAATGAAGTGTTCTTTATCTGTGTTCTTCAATAGGGTAGTCACTAGGTCTTGAGCTAGTGAGTACTTAAAATGCAGCTAGTGTGACTGAAAAACTAAATTTTAAATTTTATTTAATTTTAACTAGTATTATTTTAAATTGCTACATTTAGCTGGTGGCTACCATACTGGGTAGCACAATTCTAGACTAGGGTCTTAGATTGTGATTATTAAACACTTCAAATGAAGTTGCTTAACCTCTTCTGCACTTAACACATACAGGACATTTCTTCATTATGCCTAAATATCTCTTTCAGCAACATAATCTTGCTATATAGGGACCCAGCCCAGAGCAGAATGAGCCTGTTTCTCAAAACTCCTAGTAGAACTGAGTAACATCAGTGTCACCCACCCAGTGGAAGGAAGGCCTTCTTTTGCAAACCACTCTAACACAAAGTCCTACAACATCCAACTAGCCTGAATCTGGTTGATTTTTTAAGTATTTCATTAAAAGTATTAAAGGGTTCAGCTATGACCAGTCACTTCCTCTATATGGTTTTGTGGAGATACTGGGTGGTTCAGTTGGCTGGAGTGTCTTCTGGGGTTGATTCCAGGTCAGGGAACATACCTAGGTTGCGTGTTCCCCAGCAGGGAGCATATGGGAGGCAACCAATTGGATGTTTCTCTCTCTCTCTCTGCCCCTCCCCCCCCCAAAATCAATGGAAACCTATCCCCAGGTGAGGATTAAAAAAAAAGAAAAAAGAGCCCGGCAAGGCCTGGCTCAGCAGTTGAGCATCGACCTAGGATCCAGGCAATTGGGGTTCAATTTCCAGTCAGGGCACATACCCAGGTTGCGGGCTTGATCCCCAGTCGGGGGCATGCAGGAGGCAGCTGATTAATGACTCTCTCATTATTGATATTTCTCTCTCTCTCTCCCCCTCTCCTTTCCTCTCTCTGAAATCAATAAAGATATATTTAAAAAAAAAAAAATTCTTAACCTCACATCTTAATCTGATTATTATTATTATAGGATTTCAAAACTTTCCATAGATACAACCTCCTTATAACCTAATAAAAAATCCAAATTATATTAATGCTCCACTCTGTTCTCAGTAAATACTTAATAATACATTGGGATTTTTTTTTTTTTTTTATGAACTTTATTCATTTCAAAAAATTCTCAGTTCTCTAATTTTTCCAGTTAGGAAAAAGTTAGTGTGTGAAAACCAATGTTAACATTAATGCCATTAAGAATCATAAAAAAAAATTTTAGTCAAAACTTTTCTGTACAACAAAGTATTGGGTTCTCCTCTTTTTTGGAGAGGAACAAGGTGACTAGGGAGAAGAGAATACCGCCAGAAGAGCCATATATCCTTTATGTTAACTGGATGTAACTCTAAAAAGCTACTGCCTCAAACCAATGTAAATAATGTTTTCTTTTTTAAAAAAAAATTATCTCCCTGTGTTTCATCATATAAAAGGGGCAAATTTCCTAATTTCTGAACACCCCAAATGTAATCAGGAAAACAGAGCAAATAGATAAACATATTGACAGTGAGTAGTTCATTTAAATCACATTGTATCTTCAGGTGCGCACAATATTGAAAGATGGAAAGAAAAGGTGCACAAACAAGCTGTTTTGCTTTTAAGAGAATGTTTAAAGGGTTTTATAATCAAGGGATAATTAGTGACATCACTGGAATGAACATTCTGATTACCTAGTGATTCATGCTGTGCTCTCATGAACTTGAAAGTCCAGGTTAAGCTGGTGGAAGTGTGGCAACATGTTCCCACTGGGAGACAGACTGAAGAATGAAACTGCGTATGAGGGCCACACACTGCTATGAGCCAAGCACATTAGCCAAATGATGCGCAAAGTGACAGAAACAGACCTATATCAATTTCCAAAGACTAGGTTCAGAAAAAAAAGAAAAGGAAAACAGGTATATAAACATGTATGTAAATTCTATTTAAGGTAACTCAATTATCTTGTGATTCACAAAAGTAAAATGGAATAAAACAAATCACGTTATATGTTCAATCAACTTTCTACTAGTAACCATTTCAGGAACAGAGTTTATTTTGTGAGAAAACTCTTGATCTCTGCATAACCCCATCTTTATTACAAACACATCTATTATCTAGCCCTGGTCAGTTTGGCTCAGTGGTTAGCACATAGGCCCACAGACCAAAGGGGGGAGGGTTTGATTCCTAGTCAAGGGCCGTGCCTCAGTTGCAGGTTTGATCCCTGGCCCCCGCCAGAGTTCGTGAGGGAGGCAACCAATCGATGTGTCTCTCTCACATCGATGTTTTTCTCTCTCCCTACCTCCCTCTCCCTCCCACTCTCCTTGAAAAGCAATGGAAAAAATAACCTCGAGCGAAAATTTTAAAAATAAAATACATCTATTATCTAGAGACAGACTCACAGATAGAGAGCAGGCAGACAGCTCTGGTGAGGGGAGGTGTGGGGGATAGGTGGAGGGATTGAGCAAAAAGGAAAAAAAAAGAAAACTCATGGACTCAGACAATAGTATGGTGATAGGGGGAGGGGAGGGAGACGAGGGCATAGAGTGCATAAATGGTGATGGAAAATATAAAAGAAAGCAATGCTCTATTCAAATACATACATACATACATGTATTATCTAGTAGAACTAGTGGGTAAGTAAAATGCTTCAACAGAATAGATCACAAAGGTGAAATACCAATAAAATCTATTTCCCTAAAGAATATATACTGGTCTAATATTTCTTTTATGACATGATTCATTAGAAAGAAAGGCTTCTTTTCTTTTTTTATCAAAACAATTAGTAGTTTACCCAATAAGTTCCATATTTAAATACTCCATTACTCCCTAAATACCAGACTGAACATTTACATCTACCTAATTATCCTTTCTATTATCCTAATACACTCAGTATATTTATTGTCTTAGTCTTCTTCCTGTATTTTTATATTCTAGATCTGCTCTTTCAACAACTTTTGAAAATACCTGTGAAAAATCCACATCCCTCCGTACATTTTAAATGTCCAAAACAATTTAAAATGTAGCTTCAACTAATATTTATATCTGTATAGTTTAATCTTTTTTTTAAATATGTCTTTATTGGTTTCAGAGAGAGGAAGGGAGAGGGGGAGAGAGAGAAACATCAATGATGAGTCATTGATCAGCTGCCTCCAGCACGCCCCCTACTGGGGATCAAGCCAGGAATCTGGGCATGTACCCTGACAGGGGAATCACACTGCAATCTCCTGGATCATAGGTCAATGCTCAACCACTGAGCCACACTGGCTGGGCTGTGTAGTTTAAAAATGCTTTTCTATATGTGTATACATGAACTAAAGAAAATGTACTCTATTTCATTTCATATTTGACAATTATAAGTTAATGTGTATTTTGCATGATTACTGACTGCCTAAAATAAGCAAGAAAATGCTCATATTTCACTAAAAGTTTTAAGTCTCTGTTTCGGGGGGGGGGGAAACTCTATTGTCATTAACCCTAAAAACACTGTATGTATTAATACAAAAAACTTTCAAGTTTTATAAACAGGTAAATCTTCTACAATTTCCAAGGTAGCAAAGTTTCCCAATGGAAAAACAGTCTCTCTATAAAATGGTTCAAAAATTACCTGCACACAATTACACAATATAAGCCAAGAGGGAGAGAACTAGAAACTTTATGTGTTCTAAACACTAACACATTTGCATCATATGGCCCTCTTGGCATTCTTCGTTCTAATTGTGTTCCCACAAAAAATACGTCAAAGCTCTCCTATTTAACCAAGCCCCAATGATTGGTGTCCTGACTGGATGATGCTGGACAGCAAGTTCTGCAGCCTATGTCACTGGAGAATAAGGCAATCCTAAAGGAAATGCCTTTAGTCTGCTGGTGCCAGAACATTCTGCTGAGAGGCTCCTCTGCAAAAGGCTGGGTGTGTGCCCTGGCTAGCTGACTTTACAGACCTACAGCTCCCAGAGTGCAATGTTGACTGAAGTTTTTTAGACTCACTTCATTTTCATGAAAGGAAAAGGCAAACGATACCTTCTGAATGGCTTTCACATCTATCTATTTCTCTCCATTCTCCCTGGCCACTATCCCAGTGCAGACCACCATCATCGCCAGCCTGTATTACTCCTCTGGGTAAGTCTTCTGTTATGTCTGGTAACACCCCACGAACATACATAATAGACCACATTCACAAAGACTCACACAACCATACCCATACACCCAGGCCACTCTCAAGCTGATGCAATAATCTTTCACATTAAAGGAAATCACTTCTCTACCCACTCAAGGTTCTGCAATAGCTTCCAAGGATAAAAGCACTCAGGATAAAAGTCCAAAGTCCTAAGCATTACCTTTGGGGCCCTGCATTATCAATTGCTCTCACCATCTAAGCCTCATCTCTAGGCAATCCCCCTTCGCAATCTACCAATCAACCCCAATGAACTTTCAGTTCCTCAAATGTGTAGTGCTCTCTCTCACATCCAGGCTTCACCCATTCTATTCCCTCTGCCGGAAACACTCCTCTACCTACCTATTTCCATTCTCTTACATGACTAGGCTGGTGTCACCTCCTCCAAGCTATCTTCCTTTACCTCCCACATAACCTGTACCAATTCTAACACATTGTATTATAACTGTCACTTTTCTTCTCTATGCCCCTGCTCCCAAAGGATAAGGTTGGTCCCCCTTTATCCACCATTATAGCAGAGGCACTCAAATTTTTTTTAATATATTCTAAGTTTAATGAGCACAATATGAATGTCACCCATGCAATAAAGGAAACATGTTCGAAGTCAGTTAAGATATGATGGAAACTAGGCAGTAATTTCATTATCCTTTGGTATAAAATGCAAACTATACAGGTACCTACAAACACCTTTAGAAAGGTTAAAACATTACTTATTAAAAAGAATACCTTTCACCATAAAAATACTAGTTTTGTGGTCACTACTTCTGTTACGCAAATTGCAGTTCATAAAAAATGCCAGTCTGAAAGTATCAAAAGAGAAGTTCTAGTTGCTTATAGGCCAAGTATGCATCAGTCTAACTATCCCACTTTGCTACTACCAAAATCTTGGCATTACTCAGAACTCTGATGTCTAAAGGTAAAAGGCTACTCCAACTCCTTAATTTTTAAATCTTGATATAAGTCTTTCAATATGGGTTCCACTCCTAACAATGGCCCCAAGGAAATAAACACGTTGCCAGGAAATAGACCTCTGGTATGTCCTGGGCATTCCTTGCCATTGGCAGCTACTTTCTTTGAGCCACATGTCTTCTTATAATGAGTTACAATCTCAGGTTTGTGACACCAGATTTTTCCAGGGCTGCAGACTGATGTCATAAACAGGATGGTACTAAGCACTCTAAAGAGTTCATCAGCTCAACCCTAAACTCCCTGCATGCAAGGTGCAAGTTATCTACCCTCTCTAAGCCTGTTTTCCTCCATCTATAAATAAAGAGAGAAGACTTCTTAAGATTCTTGTGAGAGTTAGACTATCCAAGAGAGCACTTAGCAGATAACCCAATTATTATTTTCAAGTCAAAAAGAAGGGAAGACTATAAAACCTAAATATTTTCACATCTTCGGAACTTTTGGTAATGTCACAACTTATTTTTTACGAATGTTCTTCCAACTGGGAAATTTTTTATAAAAGGCAGAAAGAAGAGAAAATGAAACTATTTCTTCATCATAACCCTTGGATTTGATAAATTCCACAGAAATCTACATTAAGATACACTTCCTAATCTTTCTCTGCACTCCCCGAATCATTGCCTTAATTTCTACCTTACCCATTCCTAGGTTCTGAAACATAGGAAAGATAAAATACTTTAATACATCTTCCCAAGATGTCCTTACCAGAAATAACCATTTCCTTACTGCCTCTATGCACCTCCTAATATACTGAGTCTTTGGAAAATAAAACAAAAAGAAAAAAGGTCTCAATCACAAAAGTTGGCCTTCAAAGTCTCCAGTTTCCTTACAATGGAACTAGAGTCATCAGGTACTATGGAGGCACCTGTTAGGTAAGAGGGGTGGCAATCTGCGAAACTCAAGTATTCCAATTTAAACTATAGGCGGAAAAGTTGATTTCCCACCTCACATTTTTCAATTCTAACACAGAATGGCCAAGTAATAACATAGGCTGGTCAATGCGAATACTTTTATCTTATTTTTTAACGGGGAGAGAAGGGAATTTGAGCCAATTAAGCAATTGGTTCTCACGGTCCCAAGCTGGTTGATTTTTTTTAACAAGGAAATTTTACAGATCTTCTGAAACATGTTTTAAATAAAGGTGAGGCCTCAACTGTCGTATAACTTGACCTCAGCCTGGATTCTGCTCTCGATTTTTTAAAAAGGGTGACGTGTGAACAGCTTCCTAAAAGCAAATGGGGCACTGGGATATAATTTAGGAAGTGATGATGCAAGTCTCTGGGGGATAGGGAGGAGGGGAGGTGAAAAAGTCACAGGAAATACCCTCCCGGTGCCTGGGCACCAACTCATACGAAGGAGGGGTAAGACAGGGGGAACGAAGGGCTGGCCTCCACAAGCCAAGAAAAGGGGGCACCCCAGCTCCACTGTAGGTACCAACGCCGCCCCCACATCCCTCCCCACTGCCCTGCCCCCCTCACCCGTGGCCCGGGCCTTCCCGAGCAGCCAGAGACACGAGCAGTAGAGTCCCAGAGGGTGGCAGCGCACCCCGGGCAGCGCCTTCTCTGCCCACCCCCACTCCCCACTCGGCACCCCACCCCGGGACTCGGCCCCTGCCTCCCCGTAGGCCCAGCCTGAGCCCAGCCCCCAGCGTTCCGGCCTCCCCGGCCCTGAGGCCTGCGGAAGAAGCCCAAGACCCCCGACCCCGCCCCCACCCGGTAGGGCACTTACCCCCAGAAGCCGCAGGGACAGCGAGGCGGCAGGCTGGGCGCTTTGCTGCGCTCGCTCCCGGCGTCTCCCATGGTGCTCGGCGGCGGACGCGGCGGAGCTCGGCGGCAGCAGCGGTGGCGGCGGCTGGGCCTGGGCCCCGCTCGAAAGAGGCGGAGGCGTCGGCGGCGGCGGCGGCAGCGACTGCGGGGGGCTCGTGGCGGGGGGAGGGGGAGGGAGCGGGCGCGCGGGCAGGCGCGAGTCCGGGGCTCCGAGCCGGGATTCCAGGCCGGTCAGCTGGAGGCGGGCCGCACCACTAGGCCTGCGGAGACGGGGGGGCCGGGGGAGGCGAGGAGAGGAGTAGGAGGGGAGCTGAGGAGGAGGGGCCTGCGGGTGAACCGAGGACCGCGGGGAGAGGGGGGAGGAGGGAAGACCCGGCGCCCTCGGCAGCTCCCACCGCCGCTCCCAGCCAGAGCGATGTCCCGTGTGGCGGCGCTGGGAAGGACCTGAGGCCCCCGCCGGCTCTGGCGTAGCAGCGGCCGCAGTGAAGCTCCTGGCCCCGCTAGCTCTCCCCTCCCCCGTAGGCTGCGCTGACCGGACAATGGCCGCTCCGCCCCCTCCCCTCCTCAGGCACCCCTCCCAAGAAGTCACAATGGTCTCGCCCGAGGGAGCCGCCGCCAAAGCCTAGCAGCTGATCAGCTGGGATCCGGGCGTGCCACTTTGTTCAGCACCTCAAAGGAAGAGTGTGGGGCTGTGAGCAGACCTAGAGCGTCGCTATCACTCGGCGACGGGCTTGAGGCTTCCGTAGTCTTGGGACTTAAAAAACCTGAGGCAAACTTACCTCCCCCACCCCTACGTCTGGAGAAGGGGGAGCCGACTTCTGAGTACTTGGGGGCGCGGTGCCCCCCCCACGTGAATGGTATGCCCCAAGTGGGAGGGAGAGGAGCAGATTAGTTGTTTGGGATAAGTTGGGCCAGTCCCGGAGCAGAGGCCAAGCGCCGCGCAGGCGCTCAGAGACCCCCTAAGAGGAGTTCGGGGAGGGCCGGGAGGGAGCGCTTCCAAACCCGGAAGTGGGTCTGGGTTTTCCTGGGACTGCCGGCGTCTTCTGCTGCGGGGGAGGCCCTTAAATCGGCTGCTTTCGGTCCTGGGCGATATCGGGGAGTATTTCTGCACAAACTGCCAACCCCCTGGAAATCTCTCTTCCCAGTCCCCCCACACCCGACCCACTCTTCCAGTTCCACTCGAGGAACTGGTCTCCTCTTTGCCGTAATGAACTTATGGAAAATGTCCCTCCCCTCCTCCGCCCCAGCAAGGATGCGGGGGGGGGGGGGCGGGGGGCGGGAGAATATAAGTGTCCAGGTCAAGTTCCATGTCCCTCTTCTTCCCCTCTCGGTACCCACCGGCCTCGGAGACCCAAGTCCACTCACTAAGCCTACGCTAGGAGAACCTGTTTTCCTCGTAGAATGGACGTGTTTGGATTTTGAAGGGGAGCTATGACCTCATCTGTGGTGGAAATTGATAAGTGACTAACGTTTGAACCACTAAAAAGTGAGTCCTTTAGCTCTCTGTGTCTTGGATTGTGAACTCGTTCTGCTCTCCAGCCAAACGTATTCAGAAGGCGATTGTTGGTGACTAATTTCAACACGGAGGAAACGTCCACCAGATTTCCTAGAAAGTTGACCCACCGCTGAGGCCCTTATGGGTGAGCTAAGTCCCTGGTACTTCCAGGAAGGAAGGTTTCCTGGCTTTTAGAAATAGTTGCTGTGTACCCCGACCCGGTGGGGACACCAGATTGATTTTATTACCAAATATTTCTGTATATGCCGTTCTGTTTGGGCATGCTCTGTGGACTTGTTAACGTTGATGTCACTTCCTTTGGCCTCTAAAGAGCAAGAATCAGATTTAGCTTAGCCTCTTCCTAAAGATGCTGTTGATGATGAAGATAAACGATTGCAAAAATCAAGCCATTTAAAGCCGAATCACCCCCAAATGTGAGTGCTGATTTATTTTGGGTAATATCTAGTTTCAACTTTGTGGATTTTCACAAACTTTCAGTAAGTATTTTCGTCAAAAGTCCATAGAATGGATGAAGCCATACAGCACACCTAGCTCTCACTGGACTCATATCGCCCTTAAATCTTTACTTAAACTGACATAAAATTGCCACATTGGTGTAAGACTTACAGCCTGTGAGTTTAACAAACTCAGATTAAGTAGACTCTCTGTTGACATGTTAATTTTCTAATTGGAAAAGGAAGCCCTAAAACCAAAAGAATATTTTAATATAAGATGTAATTGTCATCTTACAAACTTCTTGCCTACCTGTCTGTTTGCCATTTATTCAATGTAACTGCTGTACCCAGTATTTCCTAAGGCCTTGTCCCTCCTATTCCCCTCTGCCCCAACTGCCTGTCCTCTCTCCTGCCCAGTGCACTCCTACTTTAGGCACATGTTACCTCTTCAATGTCTTCCATACTCTGACAAGGCAGAATTGGTCCCTCCTTCCTTTGCCCACATAATCTCTATTACAGGACCAGGAAATTTTTATGTTTTTCTGTTCTCACAAAACCTAGCTCCAAAAGGATTGGCTCTTAGAAAAAGCTCCTAGGTACCCCCCAACCCAGTGGGGATACAAGAGGCTCAGATGGTATTACCTATATTAATTTTATTACCAAATGTTATTTTATTTCTGTATGTACCATCTATTTGTTCATTCTCTGTGGATTTGTGGGTTCCACAAATCTGTCAGAGTGAAGCAAACTCAATTCATGTTTGCTGAGCAGGTAAGTGAATCTGACAAAAGCCACTCTTGGTCAAGGCTCTTTTGTGTGCAAGTAACAGAAACGCTGAAACTTTTCTTGCAAAATAATAATTATTATTATTGAAGGAAATAATGTTATAGAACCCAGGGGCACAGAGAGCAACAAGATCTCATGAAGGACTGGAAGAAGGATCTAAAATATTAACAGGAAACCAAGTAGCTATTCCTTCATTATCTTTCTCTGTGGTCAAATGTTCTTCCATTGCTACTTCTCTCTACAGAGCTGCTTCATTCTTTTCTGCAGACTTGCTTTCACTGCTTCTCTGGGAACATAGTAGAACATGAGAACATGACTGTCCCAGTGTACCTAGCCTCACTTCTAGAACCAGCAGAGACTAATTTGCATCTATGAATCCCAATTGGTGTAGTTTATGTCAGGTTGTCTATTCTAGCAATAGTCACCTTTAGCCAGTGGAAGCAGTCTGTTGTCAAGGCTCTTTGTTTTGTAATGCAAATAGGGCTGTCAGAGGCCCATCTTGTAGCCTGCAGTTCTCAAAGAAGGTCGGTTATGTTCTTAGCAAAAATTCTAAATGGTGACTACCACCAAAAAAGGAATGAATTGAAGACTGAAATTCAAAGCATAAAGAACAATGGGCATGGTCAAGAATTCTCCAACAAACTGTTTCTTAAACTATTTCAGGCCTATACTTAAATGGCACTCTCTCAAAGAAGTCTTCACTGAACCACACCCCCAGCCCCAATTAAAATTACGTTGTCCCATGTTTATCTTCTATGGTGCCCTCTTCCTTTGTAGCACCTACCACAATTTATAATTAAATATTTGTGTGTCTCCTCTCCAAAGATCATGTTTGTTTTGTTCACTGCTATGTCCACAATGCCCGGGGCACATTTGGTAAGGCATTCAATAAACATGTACCTAAGGGTTGCTGGTTGGATTCCTGATCAGAGTTGCAGGCTCAATTTCCAGTAGAGGGTGGCGCAGGAGGCAGCTGATCTATGTTTCACTCTCACATCAATGTTTCTCTCCCTCTCCCTTCCTCTCTCTCTCAAAAAATAAAATAAAAAATAAGTAAATCTTTAAAAAAATAAAATAAAAATAAACTTGTTGAGTGAGTAAAAAGGGATGATGATTTGTTAATCAACGTGAGATACATATAGGAGTTGGCATCCTTATCAGACTATCCTGGGCGAATGCCTCCATCACCACCCACTTCCCTAGAAGACTGAAACTCACTGTGAGCTTTTTCACCACACTGCAGTATGCAATGAGATCCAGTGTTCATCTGCTTCCTCGTGGTGTTTGTAGTCAGCTAACTCTTCTCTCTTAGTTCCCAAGGTTACTATATGAAGAGTCTTTGAACCAATTCCTATAACATACCCACTTAGTTGTTGAAAGCTCAGAGAGGACATAAAATGTCGGGACATCATCAAATTAGGGGACCAAAGTGTGGGTAATTAGCTGAAGTGCTTTTGTCATAATTGTTTTGACTTCTAGTGTGGATTACATTCTAGATAAACCCATGATGTGACTCTCGGGGGTAGTTTGCAATTACCCTTGGCCCAAAACAAGCCAGGTATGTGCTCAGTATGGTCCAGTAAAAGATAGTATTAATGCTTACAGCAGCCAGAGAGCCCTTGAAGTAGTTACTGAGGTGGTATGGAAAAGGGCCAGGTGAGACTCAAGGTCCGGGGTTCATAAGGGTTGCTTTCTTAATGATACTGAGTCCAAAGACTTTAGTCTTGTAAGATAAAACCAAAAAGGAGGAACTTGTAGAGAACTGAGAGAGAGCAGATGGTCCTCTAACTCTGATTCTAGCCCTTAACCAACAACTCTCTCTAATTCCCAGTTCAAACCCTTTCATCATTATAGTTCATTCTAACTTGGTATTATCCCCAACATTCAATCCAAACTCTAGCCTCAATATTAATCCTAATCCAGCCCTGGTTGGTTTGGCTCAGTGGTTACAGTGTCAGCCATGGACTGAAGGGTCACCGGTTTGAGTCCAATCAAGGGTATGTACCTAGGTTGCAGGCTCAATTCCCAGCCCCAATCAGAGGCAACCAATTGATGTGTCTCTTACATTGATATTTCTCTCTCCCTCCTTCCATCCCTCCCTCCCTTCCACTTTCTCTGAAAAGCAATGGAAAAAATATCCTCGGGTGAAGATTAATATATATATATAAATCCTAATCCTAATATCTGTAAAATGTAATCCTAGATTTTAAACCTAACCCCAAGCCTAATTCTATGAGCTCCTTGCCTTGCCACTGAGTTATTTTCCCAATCTGCTATTTCTTGTGTCCCTTGACCCTGACCCACTCCTGGGAGCAGAAAATTCTGTAACACCCTGGATCCCTATGGAGAATGGGTGCCATTTTCAGTAATCCTTTAAAAAGAAGGGGGAAAAAAGAGCCTTGAGCTGCCAGGAAAAAGAAAGTGAGGCATCTCTCACCTGGGCAGGACACAGAGACCCTGTCCAGTGACGTTATGTCCTGTTGCCTAATTCAGGAGCTGCTCAGCCTCTGAATGCCCAGAAAAGACGCACTGCAAGTCACCTGAGTAGACTCAAGAGTGTGTGGTTCAGTTCGCCAAGAGCAGAAGACCTAAGGCCCTTCTGCAAAATGATAGGGTTAGATTAGGTGAATGGCTTTCAAACCATATTCACAGAGAAAGAATTCTGGTTTCTGCTCTCCTCCCTAACTTGGGTTTGGTTTCTCAAAGGGGGAAAAAAAAAAACTTTTTTTTTTTTTTTTTTTTTAAGTCACTGAACCAGACCTCTCTCTAAGGTTCCTTCTGGCCCTTAAGTTTTCTGATGTGCAGTTGATTTTTTTAGTCACTTATGGTCCAGTTGGCATGGATAAACTCTCAGAACCAAGGGAAAAGAAGAGCAACCAAGCATACCCTCCCTAGCCTTTCTCAGGGAACTAAAAATAAATAAAATGAAGCATGCAATGGGGAAGAAAGAGGAGGAAAGGAGATCATACTGTCACTTCACATCCCGTGTTCTCATGTTCGTGAAGCAATTGCTGATTTTCTTGCTGTTCACACCCATCTTGGTGTGAAATTTGATTTTACTGACTTTTACATTTCTTCTCAAGAATAGAAATATTGTTTTTCCTCAGAAATATTTGACCTTTGTAGGGAAAAAATTCAAGTAATGAGAAAGCAAAAGTCCTCCTGAATACCACCCCCTTTGTCAACAGTTTGGTATACAGCCCTCCAGGCTTTTCATTTATATATGGTTATATAAATGGGGTGATTTAACACATAGCATATTCTAGCTGATTATTTTTAACTTAGAAATATGTCATGGACATCTTCCATATCTATGCATATATTTTTGCAGTATTGTAGCTAAATGTATTAGGGTTCTCTAAGATGATAGATGATAGATAGATGATGATGATGATGAAAATAGATGGTAGATGATAGATAGATAGATGATAGATAGATGATAGATAGATGATAGATAGATAGATAGATAGATAGATAGATAGATAGATAGATGATAGATAGATAGATAGATGATAGATAGATAGATGATAGATAGATAGATGATAGATAGATAGATGATAGATAGATAGATAGATAGATAGATAGATGATAGATAGATAGATGATAGATAGATGATAGATATAGATGATAGATAGACGATAGATGATAGATGTATATAAAGTATATATAACTATATATGAGATTTATTTATATTTACCATATATATAAGAGAGGTTTATTATAAGGAATTGGCTCATGCCATTATGGAGACTGAGGGGTCCCAAGATCTGCAGTCCAAAGGCCCTAGAACCAGGAGAGCCAATGGTATAAGTTCCAGCCTGAGACAGGAGAGACCATCAGACAGAGAGCAGATTCTCTCTTGCTCAACCTTTTGATCTACTACTCATGCCTTTAACAAGCCTCCCCATATTGGGAAGAACAATCTGTTTTACTCATTCTATTGATTCAAATGTTAATCTCATCTAGAAACACACTCACAGACATACCCAGAATGTTTAACCAAACATCTGGGCACTCCATGGTCCAGTACATTTGACACATAAAATTAAACATCACACTATAAAGTCAAGCTCCCCAAGTTCAAATCTGGATTCTACCACCTACTAGCTCTGAGACTTTAAGAAAGTTACTGAGGCTTTCTGTGCCTCAGTTTCCTCATCTGTTACAGGAAGCATCTGTAATGGGCTATGCTTTTAAACTGCCCAGGTTCTTATTTGGTGGTCCTACTTCCCCTGCTCCCAAGCCTTCTCAAAGATGCATTCACTAACTAGGTTTAGTCAGAGAGCCCTAGTTTCTGGTTCCAGGAGTTAGCTGGCTCAAGGAGAGCCAAGGCCCTTCCCTGACTGACTTGCAAGCTTTGCCTTCTGAAATCCAGTGTCCTTAGGCCCACATAAGCTCAGAGCAGGCTGCCTGGGGATCAAGCCAACATAGAGAGGAGGGGAGAGAGAAAAACTGAATTGTTAAGACATTGTTTGAGTCCTTGAGTGCAACTAAGTCTGAAGCCATAACTACCCTCTGGAATTTTCAATTACATGAACCAATAATTTTTTTTTTAATCCTTACTCGAGGATATTTTTTCCATTGCTTTTCAGAAAGAGTGGAAGGGGAGAGAGAGAGATTGAAACATCGATGTTATGAAAGAAACACATTGACTGGTTGCCTCCTGCATGAGCCCCTACTATAGGGGCAGGGGAAGGAGCCTGCAACAGAGGTACATGCCCTTGGCTGGAACCTGGGACCCTTTGGTCCGCAGGCCGATGCTCTAACCACTGAGCCAACCCCCGCTAGGGCTAATTTTTTTTCCTAAGCTAATTTGAGTTAAGTTTCACTATGTTTCAATGAGAAAAGTCCTGACTATGCATAATAGTATCTACCTATGTCTAGGTTTATTGTGAAGATTAAGTTATATAACCCATGAGGAAATCTTAAAATAGTATGTAACATATCGTAGACATTCCATAAACTATTTACTATTATTATTGTTTCTTTCTTTTTTTTGTTTTGTTAATCCTCACCTGAGGATATTTTTTCCATTGCTTTACAGAGAGAGGAGAGGGGAGGGAGGGAGGTGGATACCAGCCCACCACTGAGGTACATGCCCCTTGACCTGGACGAACTCATGACCCCTTGGTGTAAGGGCAGACGCTCTAACCACTGGGCACACCAGCCAGGGCTATTATTGTTTCTTTTTAATGGCTGCTGACCACTACACTTTATGAGTGAACTATTTAATGAATTCCCTCTTGATTCATTTATCTTACCATTCATTCATTTATTAATTCAACAGACACTGTGTGTTAGGCACTGTTTTAGGCATTAAGGATACTGTGGTGAATGAGACACATAAGGTTTCCTTTCCTCTAGTGGTGGAGTCAGACAAAAAGTTTTTTTAAATGTCTTGAAGGACAGTGAGGTCCAACTTTTCTACTTTTATTTAAAAATGTATAATGAATCTTTGTCCATTTGTCCTCTTAAGGTCTTGAATAAATTTTTTAGAAACGATTGCAACACCACTTCACATTTGTTATATATGGCCAAACTTCCCTCCAGAAAGGTTGGCCCAGTTTGTACTCCCTCCAACAGTCAATGAGAAGGCAAATTTCCCCACACCTCAGTAGCACTGGCATGTCATTATTCATTTTAATCGTTGCCAGTGTAAAAGGTGAAAAAATGTCACCTAATGGATGTTTTTATTTGCATTGTTTTGGTTATTAATGAGGTCTCCTCTCATAATTAGATTTGGATTTATTTTAATTTGTTTTGCATGGATTTTGGACTTGGATTTATTTATGTGTGCACCACCTGTTTGCATTACCTGTTTATGTCCTTTGTCCATTTTTCTACATTTTTTTGTCTTATTTAGTTTAAGATATAGGGTGGGGCAAAAGTAGGTGTACAGTTGTGAGTACATGAAACAGTTTATTCTTGCATTATTATTGTATTTTTCATTTGTTTATTTTTATTTATTTATTTTTAAATTAAATTTATTGGAGTGACATTGGTTAATAAAATTATATAAGTTTCATAATTATTGTATTTTCCATACAAACAACTGTAAACCTACTTTTTCCCCAGGCTGTATTTATGTTGATATTAAGGATATCAACCTTTTGTCATATGTGCTGCAAATTATTTCTCTGTCATTTGTCTCTTAACTGTATCTAGGCTTTTCATTTTCAAGAGTCAAAATGCAGAGGAATTATGTGAATTAACCTTGGCTAATATTTGAATTGCCCACTTGGGCACTTTTTTCTTAAGGCCTCTAGTTACTGCTGACAGGGAAAAGGAAAGGAAAGGAAAGGAAAGGAAAGGAAAGGAAAGGAAAGGAAAGGAAAGGAAAGGAAAGGAAAGGAAAGGAAAGGAAAGGAAAGGAAAGGAAAGGAAAGGAAAGGAAAGGAAAGGAAAGGAAAGGAAAGGAAAGGAAAGGAAAGGAAAGGAAAGGAAAGGAAAGGAAAGGAAAGGAAAGGAGAAAAGAAAAGAAAAGAAAAGAAAAGAAAAGAAAAGAAAAGAAAAGAAAAGAAAAGAAAAAAAGAAAAGAAAAGAAAAGAAAAGAAAAGAAAAGAAAAGAAGAAAAGAAACTCAGAGAATTAAAGGGGAAGAGATAGGAAATTGCAGGAGATTGGGGGCAAATGCTGAAAGGAAGCCCATCCCCACAGCCTGTCCAAATGGCCAAGGCCTCCATGGTCAGCCCAGCCCCTTGGGCTTGGTGCCAGCCTAAGCTCCCTGAGGTGAATCATCCAGGACTTAGGTCTCAACCTTCCCTATTTCCTGTCTAGAGGTGTGGCCCTATAGCTTTGTCAGCCCCCAGGGACTGGCCTGAGGTTTCCCATCAAGCCCCTTGCTCAGGTTGGCAGACATAGTATCTAGGAGGGAATGGCACCACGTATGTCCGGGCTGGGCTCCAAGAATTGACCTAATGGGAAAAACCAGGGCTATTCGAGGAAGGGGGAGTGGTTAGGAAACAAGGGTTAGAATTCATTATCAGATTGAAATTGGGGAGGGAGCCAGAGATGGAGGGATTGGACTGGGAAGTCCGGAGTAGGTATTTGGAACACTAAGCAGAACTGGTGGCTCAGGAAAATGGTTATGATTGGGGGAGAGGCTTAGATGTCCATGATGGGGTCAAACGGCTAAGGCTGGTGTCTTAGTTCGGTTTCTCCTTCCCAAAAGCTGACTGTGAAACAAGAACTGGGAGGTGCAGAGAACACTTCTAGGAATGGCAAGGTGGCAAATAAAGGGTGTGTCATCAAGCCAGCTATCACTGGGAGTGACTAGAGCTCAGTGAGGACTCAGCAAAATCACACCTTTAAGTTATCTCAGGGGTGAGGGACTGTTTGTGCACCCACTTCTGTTCATAGTTGACAGCTGCTCACAGCAAGTCAGCCTGCCTTTTGCTGGCAGAACAGCCTTCCCTGGTTTCAGAAAAAGCCCTTAGGCACAGAGATGCAGAGAGTGGCCTCTGAGAGTTAGTGGGATCACTCTGAATGGGTAAGGCCCAAGGGATACGGATGGGGCACCTACATGTCTGCCACAGCTGGGGGCAGTGTGTGTGTGTGTTTATAGGTTTGGGTGGTGTGATATTTGATTAAATTATCCAGGGGTTTCTTACTAAGGCTATGATTAATCAAGTAAGGCTACTTGCCCCCTGATTAGGAGTTAGGGAACAGAGTTAAGGTTATAATAGGATCAGAAAATTCGTGTTCTGTTAAGGGCACTCAGAGAGGCTTATCCGTCCTGCGTGAAGTTACACAGCTAGTAGGTGCTGAGCCAGGGCAGGATTGCAGCCTGGTCTGTGTTACTCCAAAACCTGTTAAGAGGACAGAGTGCTGGATGGCCTAGTGAAGGGAGGAAGGTATCCACAGGATCCTTGCCGCCTGGGCTTCTTCCCTGGCAGCCAGGGAGCAGGGCTGGGAGGAGGCTGTGCAACTGCCATCTGTTCTCTTGGCTCCATTGCCTGGCAACTGCCCGCCCATGCCTGCTCTCTGCTCTGGAGGACACATTCCTCCACGGCCCATCGGGCAGGACGGCGAGCCATGCCCTCACCAGAGCCGCACCACATGATGGATTCAGTGATTATGACTTTCTGATGGGGGGGTGCTGCTCAGTCATGAAGCAGACCCAATCCCATCTGGTGTCTCTTTCTTGAAAGAGCTGCTGGGAGGAAAAATCTGCATACTGCTCATGCTGGTAGGAGTGTGTGCATGTACACACAAGTGTGTACACAGGTGTGAACCTGTGTGTGTTTGTGTATGTGCATGTGCACACAAGGATGGATGTGAACATTGGGAATTCAAAGCCATTGTGGTTCTATTTCCTTTGCAGAGATCATTTAGCAAATTAGTCATTGATAAATAACAATGCCACCATTTTTTTAGTACCTTCCACATGCCAGTAACTACGGCAGGTGCTTTACACACATCAGTCATTGTAGTAACATAAACCTCACAACCACCATGCAAGAGAAAGGTTACCTTCTTCATTCTGCATATGAGAAACCCAGAGTTCTCAAGGCTAAATAAACTGCCCAAGAACTTAATTTTGTTGTTGTTGTTGTTTAAAATATTACAGATGTCCAAGAACTTAATTTTTAAGTGGTAAAGCCAGGATTTGAGATCATGTCTCTGATTCCACAGAGTATGGTATGTAATTTCATCTCCTCCCAAATCTTCTCATGCTACACATGACAACATGAACTATTCACATAAAAGTAGTGTTGAGCAAAAGAAGTCAGACATGAACATCTACTACATGATTTCCTTTACGTAAAGTTTGAAAACAGACATAACTAATCTATGCTGTCGAGAGTTTAGGGGAATGGTTACCCCTGCAGGGAGCAGGAAACGCCTGGAAGGGGCACTGGAAGGACTTCTGGGGGGCTAGTCATAGGTAATATTTTATTTCTTGATCTAGGTGCTGGTTACATGTATGCATTCAGTTCATGCAAATTCATTAACTATGTATGATTTGTGCAGTTTTCTATATAAATGTTTCACCTCAAAGAAAAAGTTCAATGTAAAAAAAAAAAAATCTTGCCAGGGGCTATGAGTGATTTAGAGAAAGGAAGAACCACACAGCTGACAATTATGGGAAGGGGAGGTGGGTCCTGTTCTAATCAGGTGACATAGTCTCAGCCTCAGAAAGCTCCTAGGATGTGGAGTGGGGAGGGGTGTTGAGGTCAGTGGACTTGAAGCTGAGTGCTCCAGCAGGGCTAGCAGTGAGCAGCGCCTGGGGGAGTAAATATGGTTCTAAGTCAATAGACCAGGACACAAGAGAAGATTCCCAAGGTGGTCAGTGTGTCATGGTCAAGAGAAGATGGTGGCCTTCGAAGCCCAACAGACCTGAGTTGACGACCTGGCTCCCTCCTCTACTGGCCATGGCACCTAGAGAGAGCTGTTTGGCTTCTCAGAATCGTGGCTACCTCCCTGCTACAATGGGTCACTGATACCAAAGACTGCTGAGGATGAAATGGCATGATAAAGTAAAAACACTTGGCACAGAGCATGGTTGACATTCAGCAAAGGCATGTTGGGAAGGTGGAAAATGCCTCATACCCATTCTGGGTAGCTGTGGCCAGAACAGAGAGATTTATTAGCCACGAGGCAGGGCCTGGACTGTGACGGCCAGGAAGAGGTAATGGTATCGAAGGCAGCGGGGCCAGACTGAGCCACCTGCAGTGAAAGTCCTGCTGGGGGAGATCCAGGAAAAGAGTCTCAGGAAAAGGCCAAGTTTAGAGAGATTGCCAGGTTGGTGGCCCAGCCAGAGAGGAACTTTTGGGGACAGTAGTCTGATTTAATGGAGACTTATGAAGCTCTGTGCTGTGGAGTGGGAGTTCTTCCCCTAGGAAAGTGTTTGTAGTCTCTACCCGGCAATTTTTCCCCACAAAATACAGAGACTGATAGAATCTATTTTAAAAACTGGTGGAGGGACTCAGGGCGCATCAGCCCTCCAAAGACATAGTGACAGATGAGAAACCTAGGGAGGAACTTTCTGACTCATCTCCTAACTCAAATGCCAACCCCACCAAGAGGCTTCATTCCCCAAAGCTCCCCTTACAGTTTTGACTTTCTCTTTCGTGTTCCTGCAGCACACTGTGCACACTGCACGGCCTATGGGACATTCTGCCTGGAGACCAGGAAGGGGCATATACCAGTTCTTTTTCTGCTTATAACATAAAACCCAAATAATAGTGGCTTAAACACAGCAACAGTTTATTTCAGTTACATTTAAGAACAGTCCATAAAAACTTGTGCTTCAAAAGATACCATCAAAATATGAAAAAACAAGCCACAGACTGGGGGAAAATATTTGAAATCAAATATTTAATAAAGGCTTGGTATCCAAAATATATAAAGAATTCTTGAAACCCGATAATAAAAAGACAAACAATCCAATCTAAAAATGGACAAAGGACTTGAATAGACATTTTACCAAAGAAGATATGAATAGCTAATCAGCACATGAAAAGATGTTCAACATCATTAGTCATCAGGGAAATGAAAATCAAAACCACAATGAGACACCATTTCACATCCACTAGAATGACTATAAGCCAAAAGACAGACAATAACAAGACTGGCAAGGATGTGGGAGAACTGGAACCCTCATCTATTGCTGGTAGGAATGTAAAATGGTGAACACATTGGAAAATAATTTGTCAGTTTTTTAATAGGTCAAACCTAGATTTACTGTACAACCCAGCAATTCCACTCCTAGGTATCTACCTGCCGAAAAAAAGGAAAGTATATGTATGCATGAGACCGGCACACAAATGTTTGTAGCAACCCAGGTGTCCGTCAGCTGATGAAGGAACACCCATGCCTTGGAATATATAATTCAGCAATCAAAGAAGTGCCATATGTGTTACATGAACAAGCCTCAAAAGCATGCTCAGTGAAAAGTGCGAATGTCCACTTACTGTCCACGTAAACCTAGGGAAGAACTTTCCTCCACATATTCCTCCTTGTTCACAGTAGGTCCACATATTAATATAAGCTATCAAGAAAAGCTAAGTCCATAGAGGCAGAAAGAAGCTCTGTGGTCGCCAGGGGCTGGGTGGGAATGAGGGCAAATGGGCACAAAGACTCTGCTGAGCGTCAAACAGCTCTTCCTTAACTTACAGTTTTTATTGAGGTTTAACATACAAGCAAAAAGTACACAAACCTTAAATCTCCAGTTTGATTTACAAACACACACACACACATACACACACCTGCATAACCACCACCCAGATCAAGATAGTGAACATCTGAACACCTCCAGCACCCCAGAAGACCCTGGCCAGTCCCCCACAAAAGTAACCACCATTCTGACTTCTGTCACCCTAGAGCAGTGTTGTCCATTCTTAGGACAATACTAATGCTGCCCCAGAGCAGCACTCGGTGGTTGTTACCCACCATTTTCTGCTCTCGGGTGGCTTTTAAAATTCTCCCTGGGCTCCTTGGCCACCGTCTTTTTAATGCGACACTCTACCCCACCCTGGACACCACCCCTCTTCTTCATGCCCTCAAGGTGCCACTAACACATCATTACCCTGTTGGCTGTTACTAAAGATCTGGAGCAGATAGGGAGCAATCACAACACAGGGCAGAAAGCAACCTAAAGTTCCTCGTTAGGCATCACCAGCCCTAGACCTGAACCGGCCATTCTGTCATTGGATGGGTTCCTCGTAGGTCCCTTCTCCCTCATGGGATTGCTAACCCCTGTCCCTGGTAAAGACTACAGGCTCCAAATCTACATGGGACAGGAAAGTATCATACTTGGGTGAAGTGGCCTGGCTGTAATGAGGGGCTGTGTTGAACTCCAGAGTCGAGGCCCCGTGAAACAAGGGAGCCAACATTCAGCTCCAACCCCGGGTCCCACAGGCAGGAGGAGGAGGTGTCTTTAGTAAAAGCAGCCTGCGTTCAGCCAGTTTCCACTATGAGCTCCAGACCCTCCCGCCTTTTCTCTCCCCCTTACCCAGCTCCTACTCCCCCGACTTTGTTATGCAAAGCAAGTCAGTCTCCCCCAGCCTGGCTCTCCCCATCCAAGCTGGGCCCATAGCACCTACGCTTTTCCACCAAAATCGTTTATCAAGACTCATCAAGCATTTTCCTAAATGAAAGAACTCAGGAGGTAGAAAAGACTGCATTGGCTTTTCAAAAATAGCATTTTCATTTTTCCTGCGTTAGTCTCATTTTAAAGATGAAGAAACTGAGACCCAGAGAGGTGAAATAATTTGCGCTGATCACCAAACTTTTAATTAGTGAAACTGGAAGTTGAGTCCTGTCTCCAAAGTCCAAGAAGTTTGCTTGTTTGTTTCGCTACCTCCAGAACCTAGCAGGGTGCCAGAGCTCAAGTAAGGCATGCTGTATTTGAGTCTAATTAAAGGATGGATTTGGGGGAGGAAGGCGTCCCAGGCCTGTGAGGAAAACTGCAGAGGAGAAAGGTCAAATTGGTGATGGAGCTGGTGAAGGGCAGTGAAGTGAGAGGGGCCTGCCCAGGCCATGCCCCGGGGTTCCTGGGAGGGGGCAGTGCCCTGGCTGGTTCCTCTGCCTCCTGCCAGGCCTCCCAGGGATGCTGTGTGCTCTGGGCAGAAGCTGCTGCCATCGTTCATCAAAGCCAGGCAGCCTGAGGAAGCTCAGGGCCTATCCTGTAGGACACTTTCAATCAACTTCGGTTCAATTTATTCCATCTAAATGGCTCTGAAATGTAAATAAAATTAAATTAATGTTACTGTATTTGTCTCTGGTTAGGGCTGTAATGGGCTACAGTAACACTACCCCCGAAATCGGCTGTGGAGAGAGAGCCAGACAATAGCCGCATGGCCAGCGTTGTGGCCCCTCTCACACACTGTCCCCACCCTCCCTGCTCTGGAAGGACAGGCCACACTGTCTAGATTCATCCATTTGAAGGGTGGGGGAAGTTCATGGCACTTCCACCTTCCTCCTTCCACCTCAGACCAGTCCAATCTGGGCCATCTAATTGCTCTCCACAGATGCCCTCATTCTCACTGCCCCCATCCCCCCATCACACTCTCAGATTTTTGGAGTTTTAGAACATGGCAGAATGGCTTTCTCTTTGCCCACCAAGGCAGGAGTCACAAATACCTCCCTTACCAGGACTCGATCCCTGGGTCCACTCACCCCTCCAAGGAACAGGCTCCATCCATTGCCTTAGATCAGGGTTACTCAGCCTCCACACAATTGACAATCTGGACTGGACAGTTCTTTGTTGTGGAGAACTGTCCTGTGCATTGTAGAACGTTTAACAGCATCCCTGGTGTCTACCCACCAGGTGCCAATTGCATCCATTCTCCCAGTTGTGACAACCCACAATGTCACCAGATATTGCCAAATGCCTCCGGTGGGGTAAAATCATCTCTAGTTGGGACGCTTTGCCCTGGAGGAGGGAGTGGGGAGACCAGAGAAAGGAGGAAACACGAGGGAGGGTAGATTACAAAATCCTACGCGCCCATGTCTTTTTACGCTCCCCCAGTCCCATTTACCTGCCTCCCAACATAGTTTCTTAAAACAAATAACACTGTTCTAACATAAGTAATGCACGGCCACCCCACCTTTGGACTAAACGCCAGACACCTCTCCCTTGCAGAAGCCTCACTCCACCCTCTCCCATTCCTGTCCGTCCCGCAGTTTGCCCAGCCCAGCCTGGAGGACTGCCCACCAAGAAACCAAGAAAGAGGCTTTCCTTCAGGATTTCTTCATTGGTAGAGGTGCCCCAAGTAAAGAAGTTCTCAACAGGTTAGGATCCTCCAAGGAAGAGGAAAGATCTCTAAAAGAAGGAAATTCCAAATAGAAGGTGATTTTCTTTTTTAAAATTTTATTTTAAGTTGATTTTTAGAGAAAGAGGAAAGAGAGAAACTTGGACTGGGAGTCGAACCAGCAACCTTCAGCCTCTTGGTGTAAGGACGGTGCCCAACCCACTGAGCCACACCCACCAGGGCTCAATAGAAGTAGGCCCCCAACACTTTTTACAGACTGGGCGACCAGAATTCCTCAGTATCTTCCCAGGACTCAGATGCCAGAGCCCCAGGCGGGGCAGGCTGGGCGCAGGCCCAGAGCTCCCCCGGAGCGCCGCCCCACGCCTGCATCAGGAGAAAGCTGGGAAGGGAGAAGAGCATTAGACTCTGGGGTTCCCAGGCCCTGATAGCAAAGGCAATAACAATGAATTTGCCCCGGGAAAGGGGGGCAGGGTCAGGTCCCCACCTCACTGTGCCCTTCCACCGCTCACTTCAGCCATCTCAATTTACAGAATCAAACTGTGGGAAAACAATCCTGGAATTTAGCTCTATTTATAAATCTCTTAAAGCTTTCATGTGGTCCCAAAGAAGGCCTCGCCAGAGCATTCCCACATACACAGAGGAAATCAAAGAAATGAATTATAATCACAGCACAAAGCCTGAGCCCGGAAGTACAAGAGCCTGGAAGGCTCCCCGCCTCCTACTGGATTCATTATCACAAAAAGAATGAAAATCCCAGCTCCCCCCCTTGGATTTCATCATAAGCTGACTTGTGTGTGTGTTTGCTATATTTATATTTCTACCTTTTGCCAAAGTCTGTTCCTGGAAGAATTTCTGATATTTGAAAGTCAGTAAAAGCCAGAGTCCAAAAAGTACATTCATAGTCTGGAGGATGTCCATCCACTGGCTTTGTGGTCGTCGGATGTAATTTAACCCGCAGCTGCTGGGCTCACTAACTTATCAACAAGGGCTGCTCTGGACCCCACTGCACTTGTGCCAAGGCTCTTTCCTGCTGATTCCTGCCACGCTAGGAGACCCTAATGCGGGTGATAATGAATCCACTGATGGGACAGAGGGGTGAGCACCTCACACATCTTCATATTGGTCTCAGCACCGCAGGGGCTTCCAAGTGCAGCCTCTGCCCCTCCCGGGTGTGCAGGAGCTGCCTGGATGGCAGCAGCCTGGAGGACACAGTGCACCGCCCTCCCGAGGACAGGTGGAAAAGAGTGGCTTTCAAGTGCAGAGGGAAGGACTGAAGCTGCCTTCACACTCGCTAGCTGGCTCACGGTGACTCTTCCACCTCCCCCATGGGATCCCTTTTCCTATCAGACTCCAGGCTCCCTGGGCCTCTGCCTGCCTGCTCCCTCCTGCTGCAGCTGTCCCTAAGCTGTCCCTGCCCCCAGCTCTGGAGGGAGCCTCATCCTTAGGGGCCAGGGACTGAGCCTGGAACACAAAGGGAACTTCATGGACCCTGTGTCTCCTGTCACATTCTGGGAGGAGGCCAGAAATAAAGCTGGGCTGCAAGAAATTCAGATCAGTTTCCAGATCCTTCTTGGAGAGCTGAGGCTAAATCCATGCCTCCTTCCCTCCAAAGCCCATTCAGGACAAATAGGATTAAGGGAGACTCTGCCCTCCGACCCTGTCTCCCCAACCCCCAGTTTCCAGGTCCCCAGCACTTTCTCCAACAGCCTCCTCCAGGATGAGGCATTATTAGCCTTTATTGATGGCACAGCCCTCGCTCAGTCACAGTGCCAGTTCCCCTTTTTGACTTTGATGGATGGTGAGAGATTGGAGTGGGAAGTGTATGTGTGTGTGTGTGCGTGTGTGTACTAAACAGATGAGGGGAAGTGGGTCAGAGACAGAAAGACGGCAGGAACAGGAGGCAGAATGAGAGGCCCCGATACCAAAGCTGACTGAGGAACAAAGACAGAGAGCTGAGCTGGGAGAGAAGGGCAACCAAAATGGGGCTCTAACAAAAACCTGATTGACCCAGAGGAGCCAGAGGAGTTGAGTTTATTGAGTCCCTATGCCTCAGTTTCCTCATCCATAAAATGGGGGCAAGAATAGTAGCTTCCTTCTAGTGTTATCGTGAAGATCAAATGCGCCTAACGTGTTCAGCAGTGCCTGGCCATCCTGTCTTATTGAACATAAATAGTAGCTGTCATCATCATCATAATCATCATCAGCATTGCTATTATCACCATCACCACTGTCATCAGCATCATCACCACTGTCATCAGCATCATCACCATTCTCATTAGTATCAACATTGTCAGCAGCAGCAACAACATTGTTATTATCACCATCGCCCCTAGCTTCCAGGCCTGCGGCACAGGGCACCTGGGCAGAAAGACAAGCCTCCTTTGGCTCCTCTGCACCATCCTTCTCACCTTCTGTGTCCTTCTTACCATCCACACCCTCTGCCAACACTTCTCAGCACCACTTTCTATCTCTGGGAATACCTTTTATCCCCCTGAAAACCCCCAAAGTTCTCTTTCCTGCACTTCCTCACTAAACTGGACAAGTAGTTCTATTTACTTGAACTGTGTCTAAAAAGAGAGACACATTGGCTGTATGAGGTAGGAGATAAAGCTGAAAAGATGGTTTAGATTCAGTGCTAGAGAACTTTGAATGCTGGTAGAGATTGGGCTTTCTGAAAAAAATAGGGAGCCATGGATGATAATAGAGAAAGAGCATGGTGTGGTCCAGGCTAAGTACCCATAAGGTTGGTTTTTAATGACTATTAAGTGTTTTAAGCTTTTCTCAGTCATGTACATGTTTGTACAAATGAGTTTCAAATACTGCCACGGGAGCAGGTCTGATCGCAGAGGAGAGAAGGCCTGAGGATTTGGGACAATTCAGCCTGGGGACAGGTGGCCTAGATGTGAGAACTGATATAGACCCCAGGCAGCCAGGGCCAGGCATTTTATCCCAAGTACTTTTCTGTGATTGAGCCTTAGCTGGGAGCCAAATAGAGCCTGGTTCACACACGAGCCATGCTGTGTGTGTATGTGTGTGCATGTGCAAGTGGGCCGGGGGTCAAGGCTCAAACACATACTTTGGAAGGCACGGTAAAACTTCCTTAGTGTTGTAGGCGTGAGGAGGTAGAGCACCACGGTTACAAAAGCACAAATGGACACCACCCTGCCTGGATTCAAGCCCTGGCTTCTAAGTGGGCAACCCTGGCTAGGTGAATGAAGCACGCCACCTCAGCGTCCTCATCTGTAAGGTAGGTGTGATGACAGCGCCCATCTCACAGGCTGTGCTGAAGAATGAATGAGCTAATACACGTAACATGCTTACAACAGCACCGAGCAACAGAGTAAGTCCTCAAGATGGCTCCTATAATTACCATTATTATTCTGTTATCATTAGTATTATAATACCATATATTATTAATATTATTATACCATTATTATTGGTTGTAAGACACTGAACTGAGAATGAGGACAGCTTGATCTCACCCTGGTCTGTGAGATCCTTCCTCCTCGTTTCTCACTCCTCTGCCTTTATAATAATAAATTTCCCCTTTCTTCATTAAATTAGTTTCTGTTGCTTGTAGCCAGAGTACGAACACAGTCTTATATATGTGTATAATCTTATCTGTGTGTGTGTGTGTGTATGCATGTGTGTGTGTTTCTATATACACTCCCACTCTAAAAGACATTGCCCTGGCCAGTTTTGCTCAGTGGTTAGAGCGTCGGTCCGCTGACTGAAGGGTCTAGGGTTCGATTGAGGCCAAGGGCAACTGCCTCGGTTGCAGGCTCTTCCCGGACCCTGGTCAGGGCACGGGCAGGAGGCAACCAATCGATGTGTCTCTCTTTCTCTCTCTCTCCCTTCCATTCTCTCTGAAAAACAATGGAAAAAACATCCTCAGGTGAGGATTAAAAAAATAAATTAAAAAAAGACACACACACACCCATTTTCCACTTCAGTCACCCGTCGTTAATCAAGGCCAGTCAGGTATTCTGGCCCCTGTGGCCAAAAGATCGTGGCAGGCAAGGCCTTTATCTCTGGCAGCTGCTTCCTCCCACTGGGCTCCAGTCCTAATGGCTTCCTGGAGTTCCATAAATATTGCTCACGCGGCCACACCTCCATGCCTTTGCACGTTTGGTGTCCTCTACCAGAATGCTTTCCCCTTGGGCTAACTCCTCCAGTGTCTAGATTTGGCTCCAGCATCGCCTCCTCCAGAAAACCTCCCCTGGCCCCACCCGTCTGCCCAGTCTGGACAGGCACTCCTCCTCTGTGCTTTGGTGGCATTTCTACCAACTGAGCACTGACCACACTGAGTCAGCTTCCCCACCTGACTCCCCATGGACTGGGAGTCCCCTGAGGGTAGTGACTGCACCTTCTATTTCTGAATCTCTGGTGCCCAGTGTAGCACTGGACACACAGGGGATGGGTGCCACCTCAGAGCTGTACTGAGTGAGCACAGACACTGGGTGGGGAGGCAGGCGGATGTTTGTTAGTATATACTATGCATGAGAGGCTGTTTTTGTATGAGCAGTCTTCAAGATAGATATTGGTATCTCCACTTTACAGATCAGGAAACTGATGCTTAGAGGTATATTAGTTAGGAATTGGCTCTGTTGTAAGTAACAAAGATCCCAAAGAAGAAGTTTAGTTCTTGCTTATGTAATGATCCAAGAGCTCCAGCCATCACATCTTTGTTCCAGATAGAAGATGGATAAAGAAAGAATGAAAAAGGGGGCAAAGGGTGCTTGACTTTAAAGGATGGTTCCCCAAAGCTGCCACACGATATTTCTTCTCACAGCCCCTTGGCCAGAACTTAGCCACATGGCCACCTAGGAATAAGGGAGGCTGGGCAATGAATTCTGGGTGGCCATGCGCTGAGCTCAAATGTTGAGGTTCTATTACTATGAAAGAAGAGAGGCAACACTAGTGGTCTTAAAAACAGAAAGATTAAGCAATCTACCCAATGTCAAACAGTGGGGAATTTGCCAGAGTGGAAACTCAAGCCCATGTCTGCAAAACCCCAAAGCCCGTGTTCCTTTGGTAAATCATGCTGCTTCCTACAACCAGGAGGACAGGGCAAGGTGTTTACAAAATTTTAAGGAGGGGTTAGAGCATTTTAGGTGTTGGAGGTAATGAGGATTCTGAGGTCAAGATCAACACAAATATGTGCATTAAAACACAAGTTCATTGTCAGCCTTAAAGGGATGGACAACCTCCATGTGAGGGGCTAGCACATATCCAGGATGCTCCTTGCCAGAGTGCCTTCTCAGAAGAGGAGGTTGGAACAAAGCTCCCAAAAGGATTGGGGTCCTTCCTGGTGATACTTCACGGGGCAGAGCTTTCTAGCCCAAACGCACACAGGACCCCAGGGAGAACTTGGGAGAGGCAAGGTTTCCTCATGACTGTCTGCAGCGCTCCAAGGTGGCCTAGTGCTGGCTGCGGAGAGGGATCACCAGCTAGCAATAGAAATTGCTCGATTTCGGTCCTAGCATAAAGCCCTTTGGAACTGGGCATGGTTCTGTTCTCCCAGGGGGCCCTCCAGTAAAGGCAAGGCACTCTGGCAACAGCAGGGCCAAGCGGGAGGGGCTGAGGGAGGGTGCAGCCTTGGCCAGTGGAGGCAGAAGTGTTCCCTGCCTGAAGCTGGCTGCGGAGGGGAGGGCAGAGCACACTGGGCAGCCACTGAGCAGTAAGGTGGCTTCCAGAACATCTGTGAACCCTTGTAGCTCTCCAAACACTCCTTCCCTCCAAAAGCATAAACAGTGCTATTTCTAGCTAAGTGACTTTGAGTGAGTCACATAGCTGAGCCTCAGTATCCTCACCTATGTAAAGGGCAAAAAGAGCATTTTGAGGTCAGAATAGAGGCTACTTGTGGGCATTGATTGGGATGAAGCACGAGGGAGCCTCTGGGGCACTGGGAATGCTCTGTATCTTGATCTGGCGGTGGGCCCCGCAGGCCTACACACAGGCAGAAATTGGTTGAGCCTTACGTGCACTTAAGGTCAGGGCACTTCACTGAGAGTAAGTCACAGCTTAATACAAAAGTAACAAGTCAGAAGAGATGCCCCACGTTCTCAGGTCTGGCCTGAAGGGCGGTTGTGCACATCCACAGAGAGCCTGAAAGCAAGGTGTCTCTCACAGTCAGCCAGGCACTACCATGTTCTCCTCCTCCATTTGCACCCCTGATGGATTTGTAAGACACAATCTCAAAGAAAGTAGTTTTCCCTAAGTCTTTCTGGGGAACAAAACTGGGAGTGTGTTTATCTACATAAATCAACCAGGAAGACTTCCCTGACTTATCAAACTCGAGGCATAAACCCAAATGACATATGAGACATCCTGATTTTAGGCAGGAGAGGTCTCATCAAGCCCACGTTGGAGTCAGCTGAGGAAGAGGGAGAGCGTGACTTGTCCAGGGTGGCCGGCATGTAGGAGGCCGGGAAGGTCTAGCACCCAGGTCTCCTGACTCCCACCAGTTCATTGCTCTGCCCGGTGCAGGAATCGCCCAGATGGCCGGAACACCAGGCCTGGCTCCCCCTCGCCCCCCTGTGGCCAGCCTGGGAACACTCGAGTCGCTGGGCTGCCAGGACTGTCTGTGCACAGATGGGCGAGGTGGCAGCTGCCCCTCCTCTCTGGAACCTTCTGCACTCCTGATAACTCAGCAGTGAGTCATCCCAAAGGATGAATGAGCGGAGAGGAAACTCCACCTCCTTGAAGTGGGGGCAGGAATCCCAGAGCAGCTTCCCTGACTTGCTGAGTACTCTTTGCAAACTTGCTTGTCCTGCCCCTGGGCGTACAGAGGAAAAGAGATGACAGTGTTATCTCCCGGGTGACCTGGCTTGGCGCAGCCAGCTCCATTGTGAGCCCCACTCCCGCCCCGAGCTCCCATATATAATGTGTCCTGGTGAGAGTTCCATTCATTGCCCATATGGTTCCCCTATGGTTCATTGCTCCCCATGCCTCCTTCTGTTCCCTACAGACTCCCTCTCCCTGCTCCCTAACAAGTGCTCTCTGACCCAGCCTCATTATCTACCAGGCCAAGAAACCCTTCCTGGCTGAGGTGAGAGCCTGTCAGCCACACCTGTCAACCCTGTTGTCCCATCCAGTCTGTTTCTCCATCACAACAAATCCAATTGGGCCCTAGCTGGTTTGGCTCAGTGGTTAGAGCATCAGCCAGTGGACTGAAGGGTCACGAGTTCAATTCCAGACAAGGGCACGTACCTCAGTTGCAAGCTCGATCCCCAGCCCCGGTCAGCCCCAATCTGGCACGTGTGGGAGGCAACCAGTCAATGTGTCTCTCTCAGACTGATGTTTCTCTTTCTGTCTCTCCCCCTCCCTTCCACTCTCTCTAAAAAAAAAAAAAAAAAAATCAATGGAAAAAATATCCTCAGGTGAGGATTAATAACAACAAAAAATCCCAATTGGTAGCCAGTCTAAAACAAGGCTGGAAAGCAATTCCAACGTGAGTGCCTGGGTCTGTGTTCACACCTCCTTTCAGTCACTCAATAAGCATTTATTGAGTTCTGACAGTGTGCTAGGTGTTGTGCTGGATATTGAGAATGCAGATACACAAAGCATGGTCAAGGTCCCTAATTTGTTCCTTTTCACTCTTCCTTCTTTCCTTTAAGAGCTCTAGTTCCATTTTTATTTTATTTATTTTTTGCTTACTAGCTGTGTAATCTTGAGCAGAAAATACACAAGAAAAAATCATTATTATAGATGCCAACTACTATGCGAGGTGATATACATCTGTTATTTAATTCTGCTGGCAACCCTGTGAAGCAGATATTGTTACTTCCATTTTTCTAGGTGAGGAAATGGAGGCTCAGAGAACTTATATAAACATGTCCAGGGCCACACAGCCAACAGCTGGCAGGGCCTTGATTTGAACCCAGGTCACTCAGCCTCCTCCAACTGTTTCCTCTCTGTGAAATAGTATCTATGCCATAAAACCTATGCTAGACACACCCAGGCAGGTTTCAAGGAGCTTTGCTGCTTCTCCCTGCCCCTCGGTTCTGGGCGCAGACCTGGGCCAGGGCCTCAGCTGTGCCAGGACTGGCACGAAGACCCAAGGCTACCCTTGGAGGCCTCCGGGGTCTGCCCAGGGCAGGGGGCCTTGAGGCTGCCTCTTCTCCCACAGACACACCGCACTGCGGTGCTGTAGTAATCTCATCCCCGCATGGCACAGCTCAGTGGGAGGAAGTGGAGAGTAGTATCTTGCTGTTTATTTTAAAAGTCAAGTGTGTGTCTCAAAATAATGTTAATGGATTCATCAAGACAGGTACAAGGGGGTTCAGAGCAGCTTCATTCATAATAGCCAACAACTGGAAACAGCACAAATATCCACCAGCAAGAAGCTGAATAAATAAATTGTGATTATATATAAGTTATATGCATTTACATATAATGTACCAGCGCTAGTAGTATGTAATGAAATAAAACTAATGAAAAAGAATTCCTGTACCACAGGCAACACCACGGGTGAATCTCATAGATATAATGTTGAGTGAAAGAAGCCAGGCACGAAAATATCACATACTGCTCGGTTCCAGCTATATGAACTTTGAGAAGAGGCAGAGCTAACCTATGGAATAGTGGCTGCCTTTGGGGGTGTTGATCGGAGGAGGCGTACACCTTTTGAGGTGCTGGAAATGTGGAAGCATTCACTATCTTGATCTAGGTGGAAGTAACATGAGTGACCCATATGTAAAAATTAATTGAGCAGTATCCTTAAGATTCATGCACTTTACTGTTATATGTGTTATATATCAATTTTTTAAAATGTTAATGTCTCAAGGGCGTTACCCATGCCCTGCCACTTTCCCAAAGTCCCTGAGCACACCCTTCAGGGTGGCCCCTGAAGCAGAATAGGAAAATGAAGACTCTGCCTAAGGGAGGGATGGCGGTGTCTGGGCAGGTGGGGAGAACTAGGGGCTGTCTCAGCGGAGAGGACAGGATGGACACCCACTATTCCCAGACTCCTGCCCATTGAGCTAGGAGCAGATGGGTGCCCCTTCCCTTAGCTCCCTCTAAGTCACTCTGAGGGGCATTGCCTTTGGTTTGTGGGGTCGTACCCTGGGGTTCTCTCCCGACACTCTAATGGACAATCCGCAGATCCAAATAAAACTTGCCATGTTCTTTTAAGCAGAGCAAGTCTGCAAAGGCCTCGCAGGTGCTTCACCTCCTTAAAACCTCTGGGGTTGATTGGATGGATTTTACTGCTGAGGAAAGAAGCCTGAGAATGGAGGAGCTTGTCCAAGATCTCCTGCTGAGTTAGTGGTTGGAGCCCAGCCTCTTCTCCGCAGTGGAGGGCTCCCTCTGAAGAGCTGGGGGGAAGGCTTGCTGGGGGGGGGGGGGCTGGTTCTTTCAGAGGGAGCAGGGCTTCTTCACTGTGGCACCTCAGCGTGGGAACCTGCACTGGGGAAGGAGGATGTGGGGCGACTAGGCTGGTTATGAGCCTGTGGGGGTACTTTGAAAGCTCGGATTTCCCTCCACCCCACTCCAAGGGAGAAGAGAGCTGGAAGCTGTCCCGCTTTTCTGGGTCCATGACACCCCTTCCTCCCCGCCCACCTCCTAGGCCTCTGCCCCTTACCCTGGGCGGTGCTGAACCCTTTCTGTTTGATTGCCAATAGGGCCTCTGCTTTAAGAGGATTTCCTGTGTTTACTGGCTGGTTTGGAGAGCGGAGGGTGGAAGCCGAGGCCGAGAGAGCCGAGGCGAGAGGCAGCAGTGTGGAGGGCAGGGTGCGTGGAGGGCTGGCTGCTCCAGGAGGCTCGCTGACCCCGCAAGTGCAGCTCAGCTCATCGGCCCGGCCCGGGGGAGAGGGCTGAGTGGGCGCGCCTGCCCTCCAGCCAGCCCTGGGGCACTCGGGACAGAGGGCCAAGCAACAGCTCAGCCCTTTCCTTCCGGGAAGTTCTCTCTGATGTCTAATTTCCATCTTCCTCTCAGAGTTTCCTCCCCGCCCTTTAGTTCTGTCTTCGCTGGAAATGGAGAAGCTGAAAGTCAGTGGAGCAGGGCGGCAGGGAGACCCTCACTCAGAGTCCCACCTCCTTGCCTTTCCCAGAGCTGGGAAATCTCTCCCAGGCCCTTCTCACCTGCTTTCTCTCTGCACCAGCCCCTCTGGGGCCATCTCAGGCTCTGAGATGGCAGCTGGCACAACCTGGGCACCCTCAGCAAGTGACTGTGGCAGGCCCAGGGTCTGTATATCCCAGAAAGAGTGGGTGGCAGTGGCAAGTTGCTCCAACCAAACTCATACATCCCACACTCTAGGGCATCCAAGCCACCCATTTAATTATCTAACATTTCCCATTTATTTTTAATTATGATTTTAAAAAAACTGAATAGGTCCCAGAATCCCAAAGCCACAAGCTCCCTCGACTCCTACCTCCAACAACCCAGTTCTTCTCAGAGACTATCGACCTCATCAGTTTCTTGAGTTTCCTTTTATAAAATTACGAACAGACCCATAAATACATGTATATTGTTTCCCTGTTTTACACAAACATACACTGAGCTTTTCACAGTGTATCTTGGTTCCACCTGAATACATGTCAAGCTTTACTTAGTTTTATGCAGCTGTACTGTCTCCCCTATATGGACGACAATGAACACAAAGCACCTACTAGGTGCAGCGCACCTCACAGGCAGTAGGGTTATAGCAGTAAGTGAGTCAAAGTCCTGCCCTCATGGGGTTTACAGTTGGGGGGGAAACAAAGTAAGTACTCAGGCCAATGCCTTTGCTGTGTAAGAAGTGTTGAATGGGAGAACTATTTTAAATAGAAAGCCAAGGGAGTGCCAGGAAAGGTTTCGGAAGGAAGTGACATCGATGGTGAGAGCCGGTGGGCATGTGCCAGGTGGGGGTACGACTAGGGAGGGAAGAGCGTTTTAAGCTGAAGGAGCAATGTGCTTAAGGGGCAGACATAGGAATTCTGGGCACTTGCTGACTCAATATGGGGAGGGTGGGAAATGAGGCTGGAGAGGTCAGAAGGGCCCCATGGGGTTCTCCTTGTCAGGTATGGAGGAGGTAGGATTTCGACTTGACTTGATAGGTACAGTGGGGAGCATCGAAGGGACTCAAGCATGACCTACACTGCTGGGCTTGTGTTTTGGAAAGTTCTGGAGGTTGCTGTGTGGAGGGAAGATGGGTGGGATGTGGGGCCCCATGAGCAGCAGGGAGGCCAGCTGGGCTCCACCCCCCAGGCCTGAGGCCTCCATGCTCACTGGCTTAGCAACCTGGAATAATCACAGCTTTCCCCTCCACATTCCCTCCCCTCTAAAACACGAAGGTAGGGGAGGGCAGTGGATTAGATGAGCCCCTAGCCCTCCTCCCACGACTTTAGCCTCATGACACCTTTTCCTACCTGGATGCTTTTATGCAGGCTCTGCACCCTCCCTGTCACCAAACTTACCCCTTCTCAAGCATGTCAGTGCTTGGCGATGGTGCCTGGGGATCAGGCAATGAGCTCCTTCTCCTCTCCCTTCCAAACTCACAGGCAGACTCCCCTTCTCCAGAGACCCACTCACTCTCTCCTGGTTGGTGATTCAGCCATTTCTTGGGGTCCTGGTTCTATCTGGGTATCTCTGGTTCCCCGACTGATATCTGGGCCCAAAGATATCCAACTAATGGGTACTTCCCCTTTCAACAGGAACTGGTGCTTCTCCCATCTGACAGCAGTGGGGTTCCAAGTCTGGGGGAGCTCTCTTCCTCTCCCCTCCAGACTCCCTAGTCTTCATTGCATCCAGTTGGCCCTTTCTCAGAAAGCACCCGGAGAACTTCCCATGTGTACTGACTATTTGCTTCCCTTCATCTGCCTTCTGCCCTGCTCCATTCTGTCCTGTGCCGCGGAAGGCTGGCCCCTGCAACTGCATCTTATGCTCTCTTTGTTCACTGGCCCTTAGTTGGGTTCGCTGACTGAGGGGGGCCACTAGCAATAAGCCCGAGAGCAGCAGGGGGAAGGGAAGGGTATTCAGCCTGCCCTCCCTCTCTGCCAGGCTGTTTCGGCAGCTGTGTTCTACACCAAGGCTCCTGTTGGGTGGGCTGCCAGCTCCCACAGCCCCTGCTCTTGGCAGCCCCTCCCTGTTCCCCTTCACGCCTGGGATGGTAACTAGCCCTGGGTGCTTCTTCATATTTCCTTAAAGCTGCCCACAGCCTGTAAATAGTGCCTTCATTTATAGGCCTTCATTTAGCCCTTTGAGGGTGCCCTGTTTTTCCTGCCAGGGCTGATGGGCACATTCCTCAAACTCCCCACCCCATCACTCTTCCTCCGCCCTCTAGCCAGGGCGAGGAAGTTTGCGCATCTCCCCTGGGCATTGGCGATTTTTCCCTTTGATCCTGTACAAGTTGCTTATGCTGATTTCTGGTGGGCAAATGGGAATATCCTCAGACTTCATTCCTAGGTGTTTGTAAGGATTTAATGCGTCCTCGTGAGTCCTGGGTCTAGCATAGTGCCTGGTATATTGTAGAATCTTAGTGAACATCAGGTTCCTTCCCTCAGGGCAGTGGCTTCTGCTCGGACCCTGCCTCCGCCTGACCTGGGGGAGGGCTTCCCCTCTGAGAGGGGGCCTGGGCACAGGAGAGAGGGGGAGTTAGGGACTGGAGGGGGCGCTCCTGATGAAAATCCTGTCCCCAAGCCTTATGTGTGATTCCATTAACCTAGAGAGTGTCTCTCAATGCTCCGGTTTCCTTTCAAATAAAGAGTGGAGTGGGACGTGTGTGGGAGATGCTCTCATTGTCCGCCATTAGTGCAGCCTGGCCAGGTGCTGCTCTCGCTCCATTAGCCTTCAGGAATTAAAAAAACGATTTCTTAAGTCAAGAATAATTATTTCAACCAGCTTTCCTCCTCAGCTTGCTGCTGGCTGGGCCTCGTGTGCTGGCTGACAAATTAATTTCTATTATTTATATTGGGCTAGAGAGGAGCCACATACCTGGGGAATGGGGGGAGGGCAGAGAAGAAGAGGTGAGAGATGGAGATGGAAAGATGGGGACAGGGACAGGGAGGCGGGGAGAGAAGAGCACAGGGAGAGGGCACTGGGGTGGGGTGGGGGTCGGAAATACAGAAACAGAAGAAAAGCCGGGGGTGGGTGGGGGGGTGGAAAGAAGCCAGAGGAATGGCAGGCTGGGGTGGGCGCCAGCCTTGGGAGGGCGGCTGGGCCCTGGGGTGTGGGCCCTGGCTCCGCTCCCTGCACTTGTAGGGGTGGCTGGGCCTGGGCACACAGGCTGGCAGAGGTCCGCCCCTCTGGGAAATCTGCCTGAGTGCCCGCCCCCATCCTCCCCAGCTGGGACATGCCCGGCATATCATCTAGCACTCAGCGTGAGTGCTCTTCATGCCCCATCCAAATGCACAGAAATGTCTCCGGCTGCCCCAGCCTCCTAGGCTCCCGCCAGCCCCACGCCCCCTCCCCAGGAGACTAAGATCTCACTGAACTTCTCCCGCCCAAGTCAGAACCACAGGAGGCTTGCAGGACTGCAACAGGCCCCTGCTCTCCCCTTGCCTGCTCCTCTCTCCTTCCTGTTCTTCCTTCTTCCCCTCCCTATCTCCCTCCCTCTCCCTTCCCCTTCCCCTCCTGGGATGGAGGGGGGAACTGGCCTGCCCCCTGGAGGAGGGGTTGTGGGCAAAGGATGCAGACACCCCTGCCGCTGTGCAAAGCCTCAGGGTCTCTCCCCAAAAGTAAGGGAGAGTGGGTCAGGGTCTGCCTCCCCACACCCTCTCCTGCCAGGGTGCGGAGTTCACCTGGCTACTCCAATCTTGGCCCTGCACCTTATTAAAAGGTTGACCCTTGAAAAAAACTGGTTTGAACTGTGTGGTTCCACATCTACGTGGATTTATTTTAACAGACAATTTGAAAAAACTCGCAAACTGAACCATGTAATCCAAAACAGACAACATAAACTTACACTATCAACAGATGTACCATACTGTACAAGTATTTTATCTTCCTTATGATTTTTTTAATAACATTTTTCTCTAGTTTATTGTAAGAATACAGTATGTAATACATATAAATACAAAATATGTGTTAATCGACTGTTTGTGTTATCAGTAAGGCTTCCAGTCAATAGTAGGCTGATAGTAAAGTTTTGGGGGGAGTCAAAAGTTATGCACAGATTTTTGACTGCTTGGGGGTCAGTGCCCCTAAACCCCGAGTCCTTCAAGGGTCATCAGCATATTACGTGTTTGTTTACTTATTTATTTATTTTCTTTATTATGGAAGAAAATCTTAAGGGTGCAGCTTGATGAGTTTTACATATTTACTGCTGGGGAGAATAAATGTTTCCTCTACCCTTCTAGGCTCTTCTGGCTGGTCTAAGAATTAAATTAACAATATACAGATTAACAGGAGAAAACCACAATTAATTGCATACATACAGGGGCTCCATAAGAACATGAGGCCCACAGGCAGTCAGACAGTTGAGGCTTATAGGCCATCCTGAGCTAAGGAGAAGGGCTTGGGGCCTGGGACTTCAAAGACCATTCACATGGAGATGAGAGCAAACATTTGGTAAACAAATGTTTTCCCTGTCCTACAGAGAAGTCTTTCTGATGTAAATAAAATTATCTTTGCTAATAGCTCTTTTATAGGTATAGGCTCTCTCTCAATTCTTTTAGGCAGTTAGGAGGAGGTAAAGAGAACCTGACAAGGCTTCTGTTTCTTAAAAATAATCAACCTAAAACAATCTCATGTCAAAGCGATACACTTTGGGGTGGCAAGTTTTGCTCCCAAACATATGTACATATTCTTGGGAACTGCCAACCACTTAGATCAAGATGGAAAACGTTTCCAGCGCCCCAGAAGCCCCTTCACACCACAATCCCACCTTATGCCCTCCCCACCCCTGCCACCTCGGTAACTATTATTCTGACCTCCAGCACCACAGATTAGTTTTTCTGGTTAGTGATTTTATACCAATAGCATCGTGCACTATATATACCCTTTTGTATCTGACTTCTGCTCAACATCACATCTGCGAGATTTGTCCACGTTGTTTGTAGCAGTAACTCATTTTTCATTGCTATAGAGTACTCCATTGTGTGAATACACCACAGTCACTCAACCATTCTTCTCTTGATAGATACCTGGGTCGTTTCAGTTTTCGGCGATTATGGTAAAGCTCCGTGAATATTCTGTACCTGTTATGCTCTGCACATTAAGAGCAGTATAACCTTGGGAAGTGCAATATTGTGATTTACAAGCTCCCCAAACGCTTGGGATTTCCTGAGCGATTGTCCTCTTGTTCTCAGTTTCTGAAATGGCTTCAGAGACATAAAAGTGAAATGGGCGTCTTGTTATTTGTAACCCAGGCTTTCCATCACACCTGAGTTCACGTTCACGAGGTGACTTTGGGAAAAGCAGTTAAGGATGAGTGCTGGTTGCCAGGAGAACCAACCACGTGATGGGAGGGTTGGAACTTTTAGTCCCGTTCCTGACCCCTGGGGAGCGAAGAGGGGCTGGAGGTTGGATCAATCATCAATAGTCAGATTTAATCAATCGGGCCTATGTAACGGAGCCTTTAGAGAAAGCCAGAGGGTGGGGTTTTGGAGAGCTTGCAGGTTGGGAAACCAGAATGCTTTCCTATGCCACTGTGCTGGCCCCAGACTCCATGAGGACAGAAGCTCCTTTGTTTGGGACCCTGTGTATCTCATCTGGCCACTGATCTATATCCTTTAATTTTCTTTGTAATAAACCGGTAATTTTATGAGTAAATGGGTTTCCTGAGTTCTGTGAGCTGTTCTAGCAAATTAATGCTGGGGGAGGAAGCAGTGGAGACGTGAGGCTTGGGGAAGCAGTGCTGGGAGGCTGACACCTGACTCCAGTCTTGCTTGCCCCAGGCCTGGACCTTGTTTTCCTTGCAGGACAGGCCTGGGCAGAGACAAACCCTCTCCAGCCTGCATAAGCACTGGGAGAGGCAGGGGCAGGTTCACTCCATTTTGGAGGTTCTAGTGAGCGGGTGTGGATGTGGGAGCAGTGGAGGCTGCCGCAGTTCGGCTCATGGCCTTGGGCCTTAGGGGCCCAAGAAGCTTTCTTCCCCTCCCATAGCCATTTGGAGGAGGGGGCCCCTAACTTCCAGGTGGAGGGCTGCTAATGAGCACACCAAGGTCGGACCTTGGAGACAGCTCTGATGGCGCTAAAGGGCTTCTCTGAGTTTCCTTAAAAGCCCTGGTGACAGTGAAGCCTTCATTAGCTGGAGGATGAATCACCAGATGGGTCTTAGTTACTCCCTTCCACGGTGCCCTCAGCTGCTCCTGCTGAACACTTGGGGTTGAGAGATACCCCCACCTGCCTGTCTGATCTGATCTGAGATGAGAGAGCAGGGCAGGGAGACGGGAGTCTGTGGCACTAGGCATGGGGGACATGGGGACAGAGGGATGGGTATGGAGACCTGAGAAACAAGGGCCTCTAGGGAACCATTGCAGAGGTTTTGACAGACCCTAGGGGAATGCAAATAATATGCAAAATATGCAAACCATTAGTGATTAGTTGTGGGTCAACAGCTTAGGTCCTTTGAGTAGTAAGTTGACAGGTCTCTGCTCTAAGCCTCTGACTGGGCCCAGGGGAGTGTCAGGCGGCGTGGTCTCTGTGGGCCCAGAACAGAACCTCTGACCCCTCAGCTTGTCAGCCTCCTGTGTGCCCTTCCTGGAGACCCCCATTGGGCCCGGAGGGGTTGAGACAGCCAGACAAATCCCTGTGCAAGCTGCAAACTGGCCCATCCTTTCCCAGGCTGGCCAGGCCAGGCTCTCTGGCTCCAGCTCCCATCTCCTCCCCTCCCCTTTCATGGTGTGAGAACTCCCCCCTCCCCTTTCCTCTCCAGCCTCCCAGCCTCTCTGTCCCCTCTCTGTACCCAGTTTCTGGATATCTCCAGAGTTATTCCTGGTGACCTTTCCTCAGTGCTCTTGATGGAAGATTTACCAACTTCAATGCCCTTGTGCCTCAGTCACTTAATTTGCACCTGGCTCTCATCTGACGGTTCAGAGGGCCCAACCAGCCCTGTGGTGTGTGCGGGGAGTAGGATCTGCTCCATCGAGAAGACCCAAAGCTGCCAGTCACACGTGCCTCTGAGGGCAGGCAGAGGGAACCCTGAGAGGGCACCGTGCCCATCCCCCTGCCTCTCCTAGGCCATGCTGGACAGCCATTCCATGCTGGCAGGATCCCAGAGGGTGGCACAGCTTTCTGAACACCTGGACTTGCCCCCAGCACCTGTTTGAGGGAGAAATTCTTTCTGGAGTCCAGGCAGAGGGAGAGAAGAGGAATAATCCATATTTGCCAAGTCCCTGCTGCATACCTAGCAGTGTCTAGGCACTGTAGAATGAAGTGTGTGTGGGGACGGCAGTGGGCAGAATGTCCTCAAGGAAACCACCTTCTAAAAGCCCTTCTTTCAATGTGCCCTGCCAGCAAGCAGGGTCTGTAGGCCTGCTGGGCCTGAGTAGGGAGCGCCACCTCTGGGCCCTTGGAGGTAAGAAGTGCTGAAGCAGGGTGGTGAGGGAGACCCTGAGGGTAGGGGGTGGGGGCAACTGGCCTGACTTTATCCCCAGGGGAGGGGGCTGCAGGCACCTGAGACCAGTGACACTGAACCCTTTGGTCTGACCCTCTGTAGGGATGGACATGGGGGACCAGGCAGTTCTGAGTGGAGAACCACAGGGGGTGGACCCCGTAATATCCCCCCCTCCCGTCAGCTGCTCTGTGGGCTCTATCCAGGGCTGACTCTAGGAGGATGAGCTGAGGTTGGCACTGACCTACATAGTAACACTGGGAGCCACACATGTTGTTATAGGGGGTGGCAGTGGTGGTGTTTGCCCCTTACCTGATCCAGAGACCCTCATGAGTTTATAGTTTCTCAGGAGGGAACTGGGAGATCTGGGGCTGTTAGCAGTCTGACAGCTGGGATTTCCTGCATTGAGTCCCCTCATCTGCAAAATGGGGACCATCCTTTCTGCCTCCCAGGTTGTGGTGAGTACCAGGGCCCTGGGGACTTTAGAAAGCTGTGCCAGGGTAAAGTCTCGAGTGCATAGCCTCCCACGAGGATTGCTTTGTATAAGTTATAATGTGCTCCTTAAATCTGCCCTTCTTCTACCCTGGATGCCACATTCCTGTTGGTCACTCTCCTTCCCCCCAACCTCTGGGATAGAGACCCCCATTTCCCAGTCTTTTTCTCTCCACCCTTGTCCCTGCCCAGCAGTGTGACATTGCTAGAATGGCTGGGACTCAGACCCCCACCTCTGGGACCTTGCCTCTCTGGTGTGGGAGCAGCATCAGTTTTCTAGCACTGTCCCCCCCCCCCTTGGTGGCCCAGACACTGCTGGCTGCCCCTGACCTTCAGGCAGTACCAGGATCCTCTTTCATCTCTCCTATTTGCTCCCCCTACCTCCAGCCTCAGTCCTCTCTGCTTGCTGCCAGGCTGAAAGGTTATCTCTGCAGCCCTAAGGGGGGATCAGGTGTACAGGGGCTGGGGCACAGCTCCTCCTTGGGGCCCAGGAGAAATTGAACAACCTCTCTTCTCTGACTTGGCAACTTGAGCCCCCATCTCTCAAATTGGAGCAGAGAAATTTATAGCTGGGAAGGGGCCTGCAGACATTGTCTGGATTCGGGCAGCCTGAAGCCCAGGATGACTTGCTGGGCTGGGTCAGGGTGGAAGGGACGGGCAAAGGAGGGAAACAGATGGGATCTGGGTTAGGATGCCTCACTCAGCTCAGGCATAAAATTTAAGGTCCAACAGTATCTCATCAACATTATAACAAAACAATGTTGAGCCAGACGGCATTATTCCAGAACCTGCTATACAGACAGACTCTCACTTACCATCTTTTTCAGTGAAATACCTGTAGCAAGTTGTTTAATGGCCCCCCCAGAAGGTATCCAGGTTGTAATTCCTGGAGCTTGTGACTGTGAATATATTCGGAAAGAGGATCTTTGTAGATGTAATCAAGTTAAGGATCCTGAGATGAGGTTATCCTGGACTTCAACATGAGCTCTAAATTGAATGACAAGTGCCCTATAACTGACATAGGAGAAGTCCATGTGAAGATGGAAGTAGAGACTGGAGTTATGCAGCTACAAGCCAAAGAACCACTAGAAGCTAGAAAAGGGAAGGAAGGATTCTCCCCTAGAGCTTCTGAAGGGAGCACAGCCTTGCTAACTCCTTGATTTCATACTTCTGGCCTTCAGAACTCTGAGAGAATAAATTTCAATTGTTTTAAGCCACCCAGTTTTTGGTAATTTGCTACAGCAGCCCTAGGAAGCTTACATAGCACCATACTTCCACCTGGCCTGTTATCCCTGAGACCAGAGGCCCTTTGGTTGAACCTCTCTTGGGAACAAACCTCCAGTCTTCTGCTGGGGTGAAGACAGGGAAGTTGACTGAGGTCTGAGAGGAGACCTGAGGGTCCAGTTGCTCCCACTAGAGGCTTTTAAACTAATCTTTTAGTTTTTAGCCTCACCCCTCACTCCCACCTTCAGTAGTACTTGGTGTCTTTAGTGCTCGATACTCACTGAGGTTCTGTGGTGTGAATTGTCTTCTTGTTGGTGTATCTCCCCGACTTTTGGGCTTAAAATGATGCCTTATTATTATTATTATTATTATTATTATTATTTTTTATCCTCACCTGAGAATATTTTGTCCATTGAATTTTAGAGAGAGCGGAAGGGAGAGAGAGAGAGAGAGAGAGAGAGAGAGAGAGACATTGATGTGAGAAAGAAATATTGATTGGTTGCCTCCCATACTCACCCCAACCGGGGCCTGGGATGAAGCCTGCAACTGAGGTACACGCCCTTGACTGGAATCAAACCCAAGACCCTTCAGCCCATAAGTGGACGCTCCAACCACTGAGCCAAACTAGCTAGGGCTAAAATGATGCTTTTTACAGTAAAAACCAATTACCACTTGTCTGTCAGCTTCTTAACTTTCAAAACTTTAATATCTCTCATCGGCTATCAATTCTTTCTTCCATTCTTTTCCTTTTTGGTGGGCTTTTACCTTTAAAAATATCTTTAGCCTTGACTGAGTAGCTCATTTGGTTAGAGCATAGTCCCAGCATATGCCAAGTTAGAGTATATGCCAAGGTTTCAGGTTCAGTCCCCCATCAAGGCACATACAACAAGCAAACAATGAATGCATAAATAAGTGGAACAACAAATCAATGTTTCTTTCTCTCTCTTCCTCTCTCTCTAAAATCAATCAATAAATAAAAAATAAAAAAAAACCTTTAACTGACATTTAGTGGTGTTTTAGAAAGGAGCAGAGTAAATGTGTAAATTCAATTCTTTTGTTTAATCAGAAGATTCATATTCTTAACATAACCAAATGATTCATATTTTTAATTTTAATTATTTGAATTTGAGTAGTATAAGGAGGGTCATGCACATTCCAGTTTGCCACAGGCCTCACCACTCCCTGCAGTGCTACACCTGGTTTGATGTTCACATTTGTTTCCCACTTGGCTTCCTCTTGTAGGCATCTACATTTGTTATCACTGGTTCAGGTACCCTCCAGAAATCAGAACTTCAGAGAACCATAGTGAAAAGGGGTACTTGGCAAAATAACTTGTCTAATTTTTCCCCATTAAAAAAAAAAAAAAATCCTGGAATTGGGCTGGAAAAGTAGAAAAAATCAGAGTTAAAAATGGGGCAGGAGAAGAGGGACTTAAGGATGGCTCACCTCAACTTGGTTGAATTTCTGATTTTTTGGTTGTATAATCTATGTTTTTTACACTCTGCCTCAGTTTCCCCATTTGGCTAATAGGCACAATCACATATGCCCAGTGAAGTGAGGTTGGCATGGTAAGTTAGGGCATAAAAAGCCTCAAAGGGAAGAAAGTTGAAAACTTTGCTATTTTACTTTTATCTGTAGTGTTACAAGTTATCTTGATCAGCATTGAATTGTATTTCTCAGCTCCATCTGCGCTAACTTCCTGGGCCTGGTAGGCCTGGAACACTGCCTGTTGGAAGGAGAGATCTTAACACTAAGAGTCAATGGTTTGGGAGCTCTGCTTTTTGGAATTGGCACTTCCCAGCTGGGAGACCTGAACACCACACGTTGGGCCCCTAGCAGTCCCTGCGCCCATCTGCCTCCAGTATTGAAGTGTGGAGTGATCTTTCAGCTACTGGACAAGCAAAAAGCAACAAGAGAGGTTCTGGGAGGAGCTAGAGCTGAAGAGGTGACTCTGTGGGGGGGCTTTGAAGGTGCTGTGTGTGGGGAAGGGGAGAGGAAGGTGGAATGGGCCAAGTTCTCCAGGGACAGCCAACTAAGCACTGGTGACATATCCAGCCTCTCCTTCTCCCATCCCTCCCCCCCTCCCTCAAACCCCAGGTGCTCCAGCCAGATCTTCACACAGGATAGTTCAGATCAGTGGGGGTTTGTTGGATTGAGTCAAATGGCTGCACCCCAACAATCTGTCCTCTCAGGGGACTGGTACCCAGAGAAACAGATCCAGTATTTCAGGCTTTAACTGCTCCCTCCACATCAGGAGGAGCAGCCTCTCCTCACTGCCCACCAGGGCTAGTGCCCGTGGTGCTGGTCCCAGGCAAGGCGTGGGGGGGCTGGGGGGGAAGCAGCATCTGACAGCCCAGGGCCCTGCCACTGCGTCTTCTTCCTAATCTCCCCCCTCTCTCCTGCCTTTTGCTGCCATCCCCCAGGAAGCAGCAAACACAATCAGCAACTTTTTTTTTTAAATAAAAAGGCACTTTAGGGCTTTTACAGAGGAGGCTGAGGCCCATTAAGACATAAATTAAATCTTTGTGGGAACAGCCAAAGTGCGGGTTCCCTGTGTGAGGAAGGCCTCTCACAGGCTCGGCTGCCTGCCCCCAGCCCCAGGTTTCCACCAGCCTGGGGCCCCACCTCCCTCCCTCTCTCCCCGCAGGATCAAAGTGTACTTTAGCGGGTGAAGGAGAAATAATGGGTGTGGGCATCAAGTATGTTATAGAGTGGGGTAGGAGGAGAGAGGAGAAAGCAGGTGAGGGAGGGGAGGGGTGGAGGAAGGGAGTGGACATATTGTTTTATTTCACCGGCTCACCAAAGTGTAGGGAGGGAACTACAATGGTTATCCCCCATTTTACAGATCGGGAAAACTGAGATTCCAAGAAGTTAAGTAACATGACCACGGTCATGCTGCTAATGTCAGCTGGGATTTGCACCTCTTTTTAGAGGACTGGAGGGGGGAGGAAAGGAGAGAGAGATACACACACATTGGTCCCCTTCCCTCCACCCCATGCACACATACCCCACAGCATTTCTCTGCAATCACTTTAGGAGTCAGGAAGTCCTTCTAACTGCACTTCCCTGTGACTGGTCACTCTTGAGGGTCCCATAGAGAAAGTGTGCTTTTTGGGGTTGGGGGCACCAGAGTACATGTGGCACCCAGGTTTAGTGAGTGTTGGGGGAGGGGCCATCAGCTAGTCTACCCAGTTAACCTGTTGGGAGCCCTGTTAGGCCCAGTGCTTCAGCCATCCGGATTCGGGCAAAGGGGGAGAGGCAGAAATGGAAAAGGCCTGGGCCTAGAGGGCTCCACAGAGAGGGACCTGGGGGCCTGTGTGGAGGGCAACAGGGGGTGGGGCTGTCAAAGAGGTGCTGGGCTCCCCTTACCTTCCTCACACTAGTTTGGGTGCTGACCTGTCACTCAGTCATTGACTCAACAAACGTTTATTCAGTACCTGCTGCGCAGCTGGTGGGGGGCTAAGTGCTTCAGTTAGGGAGCAATAAGAATGAGAATAATGCCACATTTCTCTTCCTAAGAAGCACATTTTAAATTGCTGAAATTTTAAATTGCTGAAATCAAGATGTGTTTTACAAGCAGTGAAGGTTACAGTTATTTTCAGCAGTGTTTTATTTTTCTTAGAGGTACATAAAGCCGTGGTGCATCCAAACCATGGCAGCTTCAATATGATGAGATTTGGTAATAGCTCTGCTTACAGTGCATCCCACACGCCAACATGTTCTAACTGCTCTACATGCATTACCATGTTAGGACTTCCCAACTACCCCCGAGGAGAAGTTCCTACTGTTCCCACTTTAGAAATGGGAAAACTGAGGCACAGAGAGGTGAATTCTCATTTCCCCATCAAGGAGTGGACAGCCCCATGGGTTGCCTTGCAGAGCTGTGTGAAGGGCCACAAAGAAAACCCCAGAGGAGGGGGCCCACCTGGACAACTCCCTTTTAGACCCTCTCTTTTGCTGAGGGTCCTCCCTTTCCCTTCTCCATGCGCCTCTCCCTGCCCCGCTCCCCATTCCCTTCCTCTCTGTGCGTGGTGTACCGCGATTAATCACGGAAGCAGCTGTCCTTCCTATCAGCCCAACAGCTATCAGCTCAGTCCAGGCCTCAGGAAAGGAGAGGATGGGGCGAGGAGTGGAGGTGGGGGTGGGGAGCCCCAGGGAGGCTGGGGGAGCTGGCCCCTCCTGCGATAGACACGTGGGCCTTTCTTAGAGTTTGCATTGTCCCTTTCCTGGCCTGTCTCAGGCTGGAAAGGCACCTGCTGAAGGTGAAGGTTTGCAATAGGGAGGAGAAAAGGGAGAGAAGTTGCCTGAAATCCTGCCCCCCTCCCTTACTATCCCATCCATACTCCAAAGCAAGCCAAAGCTGGAGTGTCACCCATACACACTAAACCTGTGTCCCTGGGCAAATCTCTGTGCTCCCTAGGTCTCAGTTTCTCTATCTGGACAGTGGGATTAATTCTGCACAAGACGTCCTTGATGGGGGCGCAGGTGCCTAAGAAATGAGGATTCTCTAGGCCTTTGCTCCCTTGAGTCCTCGCTCTCCTGACTATGCTCCCCACCCCTGCATTCAGTCCTACCCCTTCCCCAGCCTGACTCTGCCAAGTGCTGGGAAATAAAGACCTCACCTGCCAAGAGGAGCTGGGAGGGGCGCCACGGGCCCTGCCAGCAGCCCGGAGCTGTCACGCTGGCTGCCTTCTCCTGCCGAGCTGGCGGTAATTAATTAATCAACCCACCCGGAGGCCTAGGCGGCGTGGGTAGCTTCTCCCCGACACAGTGCAGCAGAGATGCAGCACCTCCAGCCAGGTTAGGGCCTGGGAGGCTGCCAAGCTCGGCCACGTGGACCCCAGGTCCTACTCCGAGGGGGGCTGGGGGGAGGTGGGAAGGGGGTGTCTTCTTCTCAAGCCTGGTGTGTCTCGTACTTGTTCACTCATTCAACAAACACTGCTGAGCACCTGCTGTGTGTCTTGGGTCAGAGTCCCCAAAAGCAGAACCCGAGACAGGGATTCAGACACTCACGGTTCATTAGGGGGTGCTGGCTTTTCAGGAACAGCTAGTAGAGAAGGGAGACGCCTTAGTCTGTTCGGCTACAATACAGAATACCATAAGACATTTATTTCTCACAGTTCTGGAGGCTGGAAATCCAAGATCAAGGTGCCGACCGATTAGGTTTCTGATGACAACCTCTTCTTGGCTTGCAGATGTCCGCCTTCTTGCCGTGTGCTCACAGGGCCTTTTCTCAGTGCTGCTTTTGGAGAGATGTTTCGCTCTCTCTCCTTCTTATAAGGGCACCAACCCCATTATGAAGGTCTCACTCTCATGACCTAATCTAAACCTAATTGCCTCCCGAAGGCCCCACTTCCAAATACCATCACATTGGGGATTAGGGCTTCAACATATGACTGGGAAAAGGGGACACAAATATTCATTCCACAGCACGAACTGAGCAGGAATGTGGTCTCAGCTAACATCTAACCTTGGCCTGATCTGCAGGGAGCTCTGGAGCATTAATCAAACTGCAAAATTATCTCCCTCTTTGAGAGGAGGGCCAGCCCTTTCCCCACTCTTCAATTGGTCATTGGCTGTGGGCTGTGGGAGGTGGGTCACATCCAGACAAGGAGCTGCCCATCAGCAGAGGCAGCTGGGAGCCATTAGCAGGCACAGCAGCTGAGGGATGGTGCACCTGCCTGGGTGTAGGGCTTCTGGGCAAGGAATCAGCAGGTTTTACTGCACCAGTGATTCTCAAAGTGTGTCTCTGGACCAGCAGTGTCAGTATCCTCTGGGAAATGAAAATTGTAAAGCTCATTCCCAGAGGCCCTAAATCTGAAACTTGGGGGGTGGGACCCAGCCAGCTCTGCTTTCAACCCTCCTGCTTACTTTGGAAACAATGAGCTATAGGGTACAGTGAGCAATGCAGTCACCATCCCAGTGCTCATGGGGCATAGAGCCCAGTGTGGCCAGACCAGCAAGATGTCCATGGGTCTGTTCATGGGTTTGTGGACCCAGGTTTGTGGCTGGTAGCTCAGCTGGTATGACCAGAGCTATCCGGTAGGGGAGATACTCCCCACCATCCCCCCACAGACCTTCGTCCTCAAAGTCCTCAATAGCCTAGGACTTCCCTCATTACACCCATTGTACAGTGCCCTTCCACCATCACCCCTCGTGGCACCACTATGAGGGGAGGGCATTCATGTTCAACCAACATCTATCCTCTTCTGGGCTCTCTCACATAACCTCCTTTATTTGATCCCTCCTACAGCAGCCTGTGGTATAGATTTAGCATCCCTGTTTTACAGCCGATGAAACTGTGGCTCAGAATTACTTGCTTAAAGCAACACTATTAATAAGGGAACTAATTATTGTCCATTTCTTGGGCCTTCGATTCCAAGCTCAATGTGTATTCTATTATAAACAACTTTGGCAGAAATCAGTGGGGGCAGTGGTTGGACAGGGTGCACAGCGGTCTTCTGTGGCACTGGGAGGGCCATATTTTGATTTCGGAGGTGATAACACCCATGTATGAATGGGCAAAAAACCACTGACCTTTACACTACAGATCTATGCATTTCACTGCATGTAAATTGTACCTCATTTTAAATAATGCAAAAATAAAAGCCCTAAACAGTCACAAAAAACAAAACACTATATAATTTCACTTATAGAGGTGTCAGGAATAGTTAAACTCATAGAAACAGAAAGCAGAATGGTGGTTGCCAGGGTCTGGGGTGGGGGTGTGGTGGGAAGGTGAGCTGTTGGTTAATGGGTACAGATTTTCAGTTTTACAAGATGAAAATGTTCTAGAGATTGTTTACACAATTACATGAACATAGTTAACACTATTGAATTGTACACTTAAAAATGGTTAAGATGGTAAATGTATATTTTATCAAATTAAAAAAATATATTAAAAAATAAAGCCCTCAAAGTTTTGCCTTGAGTATGCCATGGAGTCAGGAGTCAGGACAGGATAAATGGTTGCCCTTTAATGCTCCTGACCAGGGATTTGCCTCCTGAATGAACTGGCTAGAACTTTGGAATCTTGAGTCAGAGAAGGCCAGCCTGTCCGTTTGGTTCTTGAACTTTCTACTACAAAATTCCTGCGAGGTGGTTTCTAGCCTGTGCTTAACCACCTTCTAGAGACAGGGAGTTCACTCCATCCACACTTTCGACACAAGTAATGCAAGATAATGCTGGGTACTGAGAAGGTGCAGACATATGCAAAGAATGTCCTTTACGTAGCTCCATTAGAAAGTCTGTGCTTGCATGAGGCCCACACCCGGCCCCTGGTCCCTGCCGCGGGCCTCAGGGCCGTGGAGAATGGGATTCCTTGCACTGCCCTGCCCCGCGGGAGTTCTGTTTCGTTTGCTTTTGGCTCCATACATTTCCCACTTGGTTTCTTCTTCATTATCCACGTGCTTCCAGTCAGCGGTCCAGGGCACATTCTTGGACTCCGAGCCCTCTGACTCTGCCCCTTCCTGTCCCAGAGCTGGACGAACCGCACAGCGACGGTAGGAGTGTTCCTGAATGTCACCCTGGCACCAGGACGGCTAGCATAATGCAGCTGTAACATGGAAGCGACTGTGAGTCACGAAAACATGTCCACTGAACCCAACCTGAATGGGTCCCTTACTTAGTGTCCTGTGAGCTGGACCCCATCAATGCCCACGGCCACTCTGATACCACCCAACATGAGAGAAAGCGTGATGAAGGGGAAGTCAGAGAGGAAAGAGACAGGGATCTTAACTGATTAGGTTAAAATGCCTATGTCTGCAAATTTTACAAAGCCATATGACCATCTGAATATTTTTGCCAGCTCCCCTCTGAGAACCTTGGAAGGGGGCCTATTTAAGTGAGGGGCCCTGAAACAGAAGCTCCCTCAGCTCCATGGCGAATCCATCTCTGTCCGTGGGCTGAGTCCCCAGAGGGCAGGACAGCCCACAGGCTTCTGACGACCCTGACCATCCTCACCTGTCCCCACCACCAGGCTTCCCTTTTGCTGGTTAAACACGGCCAGTGCCTTGTTCCTCAAAGACAAGTCCCTGGTTCCTGTCTGACCTGGAGGCAGTTTGTCTACATCCCTTTAAAAGTGTCCAGAACTGAGTCCAGGCTGCTGATGCCACCTGCCAGAGCAGGACCGCCAGGTGTGCACAGCCACTGATTCCCTCACATGGCCTTGGGGCTAGGGCGTCACGACCAGGCACTGCCCCATCATCTTTCATTCGAGGATGAATTTGGCAACTATTTCTGAGTGCTTCATCTGTGCCAGGCCCTGAGGTGGACCTTAGGGATCCAGAGATAAAACAGGAGGGTCCTTCCCCTCGGGAGCGGACACCCTCCACTTACAGAGCCGCACTTGTCAAGTTGTGACACCCACCCCATCCTATTCCCACAGAGTTCGCTTCGCGGGGCCTCCCACAGATCCTTGACTCAATTTCATCTTATTAGATTTGCTCTACTCGGCCATTCTGCCAAAGTCATTTTGGATCGTGCCCTGTCCTTCCTCTCCCTCCCGGCTTCATGTCATCCGTGAATGTGATGAGCCTGCCGGTTATGTCTTCGTTGCAGGCTGGGATAACAGTATTCGACTGCCCAGGACAAGGGCAGAGCCTGGAGGCAGTGGACGTTTCCCTCCAGGTGGACACTTATTCCTTAATTGGCACCCTTTGGGGACAGTGGTTCAATCCACCTAATTACAGGGTCACCCAACCGTATTTGTTCATCTTGTTCACAAGGACATCACAAGCTGCCTTGTCACTTCCCTCAGTGAAGTCCAGGCACACCACGTCTGAGGCAGTTTCCTTTCTGTCAGGCTAGCGGCCCAGTGAAAGGAGAGCGGGCTCAGTTCTCCAGCCACTGACTCCGCACCTTTAAAAAGAAACCTTTTTACTGAAGGAAGCGTCATGCAGAAAAGGTCCCACGTCATAACTGTACAGCTTGTTGACTTTTCACAAGTGACACACCACGCAACCAGCACCCAGATAAAAAAACACAACACTAGTCCCCCGGAGTCCCCCCCCCCAATTTCTCCTTCCTGTCACCTCCCCCTGCCAAGAATGACCCTCTGTGGCTTCTAATGCCACCGATTAGCTCCTCCCATATTTGAACTTTGTATAGATGGAATCGCAGAGGCTGTGTTCTTTTGTACCTGGCCTCTTCGCCCGACATTGCGTGTGAGATTCGTCCACACTGTTGTTTCGGATGTTCATTCTCACGGCTGCGCAGCATTGCAGTATGTGAATCTAGCACAGTTTACTTACCCACGGCACTGCTGAGGGTTAGCGAGGCTTCCAGGGGGGCGACTCTGAGCAGCACAGCCTTGCACAATCCGCTATTTTTAATTTGGTGCACATATGTACTCATATTTTGAGTCCGTCTTTAGGAGTGGAGTCTTTGGGTCATGATATGTGCATTTTGTAGATTTTGCCAAACAGTCTGAAAAGTTGTATCATTTTTTATTATTTTTTTAAACATATCTTTATTGATTTCAGAGAGAGGAAAGGAGAGGGAGAGAGAGAGACAGAAACATCAATGATGAGAGAGTCATAGATCAAGCCCACAACCGGGCACGTGCCCTGACCAGGAATCGAACCCTGATCGCCTGGATCCCAGGTCGACGCTCAACTGCTGAGCCACGCCCAGCCGGGCAGTTGTATCATTTTTATGCTCCCAACAGAAATACATGAATCTCCGCACCAACATTGGGTGGTGTTGGTCCTTTGCACCTCCTTCCGTGGGGTGAAGTGGTCTCTCATTGAATTTGCATTTCCCTGATGACAATGATGGGGAGCACCTTTCCATGGGCTTACCGGCCATTTGGATGGCCTCTTTTGTGAAATGTCTGTTTAAATCTTTGGCTCATTTTTCTATTGGGTTGTCTGCCTTTTTCTTATTGATTTCTAGTAGTTTCTTTTTTATATTCTGGATGTGCATGGATGCTGCTCTTAACCTCAGCCAATTATTTTTGCAAATGAGTGCATTTGATCCCAGGAGACAGCTAAGAGGGGATGAACGTCCCTTTAGAGAGAAGGCACGTCTCGGAGGGGCTGGTAATTCCAATCGTCATCTTTTGTAATCAGGCTGCCATACTGCCTGATTAAAAAGTGGTGAGGGTGTGTGAAAGATGAGAGCATTCAGAAACCACATGTTGAAGGGAACGGGGCAAGAAGGGCAACCCCAACAGCCTCGATGGGAAACTATGAGGTTACTTGTCAGAGACCCTGAGCTTGAGAGCACTGGCCTCGCACACCGCTTCTGAATGTAATTTTGAGTAAGTCACTCAGCCTTTCTAAGCACCTATTCTCTCCTCAAGGAAATAAAGATAATAATACCCATTTCACAGAGTTTTCTGAGGTTTAGATAAGAAACTAGTTCATTAAATGTAATATTCCATGCAAATGTCATGTATGTCTTGGATTTGGGAAGACCCCTTGAGCCTGGCTTAATATAGTAGCTGCTCACTAAATGTGCGTTATTGAGTGCCTGATGTATACTAGGTTGGCAGTCTGTTGGTAAAAGGCTCTGATGTCAGATTACTGGAGTTCAAGTGCCAGTTCCACCACTTACTAGCAATGTGCCACCCGGCAAGTTGATTACCATCTTTGTGCTTCAGTTCCTTGTCTTAAAAATAGTAATAGGATAGTACCTAAGCACCCAGCACCAATTGTGTGAATTAAATGAGATAATTTATGCAAAGAACCTTAACCAGACTTACAGAAGGCCCACAAATATCAACTATTACTATTACAATCAGGAGCTTACATATATCATCTCACATTTTTATCTTATTGTCTCTGTTTTGCAGGTGAGAAGAGGTTAAGTGAATTGCCAAGGTCATGTGACTTTTAAGTGCCAGAGCTGGGATTTGAACCCAGACCTCTGGGGGAATGTTGCAATCCAATGCATCTAAGTGGATTGCCATCCAGTTCATATTTGTCCACTCTGTTGCCAAGGACATTCAAAAAACCCTCATTAAATGCCTCCCTGGATTTTGGGGGGTGGGGGAAGTGGACAAGGGAGGCCTGAGCCCCTGGACACAGCTGCAGGGTGAGTTGAGCATGCCAGGCCTGGCGTGCAGGGAAAGACTGAAGGGGTGAGATTGGTGAGTCCCGGATCTGCAGAGCCATCAGAGCTGGGAGCTCCACATGGGGGGCTCTCCTGAGCCTCAGGCCAGGCAGCCCAGTACGGCCCTGGAGCTTTCTGTAATGAGCCTGCCACATGGCTGGACAGAGACTTATGACTTCTGGTGGCTGGGCCACCTCCTCCCACTTGTCCTCCCTTGTTATTTATCACATTTGTTTCTCTGGAGAGACAGGGCCATCGCTTACACTGTCCAGAACAAGGAATGCAATAAAGCCAGTTCTACAGGAGACCCTAAGCCCCGTCCCCTTCATTGAGGTTGGGAGGGGTTGGGGGGCTCTCCTGATGGAGGGCGGGGCAAGGCACCAGCAGCGATGTCAGCCTGAGTCCAGCTTCCCAGGAGGTCGCTGCAGCATTGCCAGGACTACAGGGACGGACACCACTCTCCCTACCACAGCTGAGCTGGTGGCACTAAAAGGATCACTAAGCATCCCAACACCCACTCATGGTATCACCTCTCCCACCACCGCAGGCACTGCTGCCAACGTCACTGGTGACATTACCTTCCACCTGCCACAGCCAGCATCCCCACCACCGCCATCACTGCCATTATCACCAACAGGAAGGTAATGACCATCCTGGGTTCATTACCCACTTTAGCTTGGCTCAGAGAAACAAAGTAATCAGAAATTTTATGGCTATTTCTACCTCCGTTCCTGACTTCTGCCACCAGGACCTCCAGGGTTCTTGAAAGAAGCAGTATCCTTTTTGTCTGCCTTCCCTGGTTCTATGAAGATAAAGTGGGGTTGTGAGAGGAGCTTGGCTTTAGACAGATTTGACCTTGGACTCTGTGCCACTGACCAGATGATAGGCCCAGAGCCAGTCACTTGCTTCTCTGGGCCTCAGTAGCCTCATACATAAAGTAGGGATGGTAAAGTAAAATTCATCTCAGTAGGTTATTGTAGAGATAACAGAGTTGAACACTCAGCACATGTATGTGCTCAATATGTGGCACATAAAATGATTATTATAATTATCATTATTCCAGAGTGAAACTGCTTTCCTAGACACCCAGTTCCCCAAATGGCAGCCTCCTCGTGTATTCCCAGAGAATTTCCTCAACCTCCCATCCTGGCCACCGAGCCCAGGCCGGCGACTTCTCCCTCTGTCTCCTGCTGCCTGACTCTGGTTATGTGGAAGTGCGTTTCTCACTGAGCAGAGAGACAGCAAAGTCACATCTCCAGGTCTCATCGTCCTATTAGGACGACATCAGTGTAAACATTAGTTATTCACAAACCCAATTACATTTTGATTGCTCTGACCCAAGTGAGATTGGGGTTACTCTCAATCCACATTTATTTTTTGGCACAAGGCACCTAAGGTGCAGGGAGAGGAAAGCAGCCTCCCTCCTCCTCCACTGTACCCAGGCAGGAATCGTCCCTGGTTCCCTAGTTTCATCTCCTTCCCTGCTCCGGGACCCACCCATCCCTGGGCACTTTGCCACCAAATGGAGAGCCAAAGAGGCTGGGCCAGGGGCGTGGGGGAAAGCCCAAACTCAGAAGGAAGCCCTCCAACAGGGAAAGGGGTAGGGGAGGGCAGGAGAGGACCTGGAATGTCTTTGCCCAGCCGGGGAGGCTGAGAGAGGAGCTGCCTGTATTTGGGGTGGGGGTGGTAAGCTAACCTACTACCTGGGACACCATGCGCCCACATTCCAGGTCAGCGATATTCAACCTGTTTCATCTCCGGGCACACATAAACTAATTACTAAAATTCTGCAGCACGCCAAAAAATATATTTTTTGCCAATATGACAAAAAAAAAAAAAAAGGTTTAATTTTGATTCATTCACACTGGGAAGATATTGTTGTGTTGGCTGTTGTCATTTTTTTAATTTGACAACCTAAAGGGAAAGAGGTCGACGCCCCTGACTGAACAGTCAAATACTACGTGTTTTAAAAACTCTGGGGCCACACCGGCTGAAGATCGCTGTCCTAGGCTATGACCCTACGTACCATGTTCCAGTTCAAGCTCTGGATATTCCCCCAAACCTGCTTCTCTGGATATCTTCCCATCGCAGTAAGTCCTCTGGTTGCTCAGACTAAATCTTTGGAGCACTCCACAATTCCTTTCCTTTTTTTCACTCCAATCCATTAGCAAGTCCCGTTGGCTCTACTTCAAAATATGTCTAGAATGTGGCTGCTTCTCACCACCCCCACTATTCCCATCCTGGGCCAAGCCACCACCGCCTCTTGCCTGGCTGACTGTAATAGTCAACTAAGTGGCCTCCCTTTCCATTAGAGTCTACTCTCAACACAGCTGCCAGAGTGACCCTTTTAAATGTGTGTCCTACCAAGTCACTTCACTGCTCGAAGTGCTGCAGGGGTCCCCGTTTTGCCAAAGTAAAAGCCAAAGCCCTTAAAATGCCTGCCAGGCCCTAGCTGACCTGGCCTCCTGCCTTCTCCCTGACTTTGCCCCTGTCACTCTCCCCCTCACTCGCTCTGCTCCAGCCACACAGATGCCAAGCACAGGCTTCTGTACTCGCTGTCCTCTGTGCCTGGGAAACTTACCTCCCCAATATTCACCTCCTTCAGTCCTCTGTTCAGATGTCACCTTATCAGTGGAGCCATCTCTGTTTGTCAGGCCCCAGCAGAAAACAGATGGAGCACTGAAATTCAGATCCTTTGAGGCTAGTTTACAAAGATATGGATGGGCAGGGTGTTTGGAAACCATGGGGGTAGTGCAGGACCCCTAAGCTATTAACAGCAAGGGGCTGTGGCCATCCCAAGGCCAGGTGACGGGTGGGGAGGATGGGTTGGAGAGAGGCAGCTGTTATAAAATCCTGGAGGCAAAAAAGACTGAGTGGAAAGGACAACTTGATAGGGACTGGGGTCTTTGGTCAAGGGACTCAGCGAGCCTAGGTACTGGGGGACTTACAGAAGCCAGGGAGCAGGGGGCCTGGGCGATGCAGTCCACGAGGGTCAGTCTCCCTGGGCACAGAACCAGTGGAGAAGGGCGGAGAGAGGGTCTGGAGAGGCGAACGGAAGGGGGTCAGGTCATCCCCAATGACTGCACTATTTAAACGTCACTCCCAGCTCTCTATCCTTCGTCCCTGCTTATTTTTCTGTATCCCACATATCATCTTCTAAAATACCATATAATGTTTGTTTATCTCCACCCGTTGGATGGCAAGCTTCACGAGGACAAGGACCTTGTCTGTTTTTGCCGACCGATGCACCTCGATGTCTGGCATATCATATGTGATGAAGGAGTGAATGAATGAACAGAAGGGGGGAGCAGTGGGGGAAGGCCAGGTGAGATCTAATGGGACCTGAGATCTCTGGATTTCGCCCTGGAAATTGCCACCCGTAATGGAGAAAGAATGCATTTCTTGTTCAAGTAATTGGTAGTAACTGATGGTAATTTCAAGTAATTAAACACTAATTAATTCAATGAGTCAGTAATGTATTTATTTATAGTATCTGTGTTTGTTCCCTTATAAATATTGGTATTACTTTTGTCAGGCAATTAAAATCCACTGGGGGAGTCACGGAGGTCCCGGATATTACAGAAGCTTGGCCTGGCTGAACCAAGAATGAGTGGTGGGACCACGGTTAAGTGAAGACAGGGCGGGGGGGGGGGGGGGGGGGGGAAGGCTCACATAGGGCCCGAGTGGGCCAAAGCAGCCTCCCACAAGGGGTTTTGTGTGTTTGGCTGATGTTGGTTGGGGTTGGGGGTGAAGACAATCACAAAGTCTTTTTCAGTTTTTTGACTTCCTCTTTTATTTCCTTACCCAACTCAGAAGTATTTTTTTTTTTTAGATTGGAATATGTGGTCTGTGGGGACATTGGGTATAGGAAGGCCTTCCCTCCCCTGACTTCTTTTCCAAGAGAACAGCTATGTCCTAAGCTCTTAGACTTCCACCCTGAGCCCTGATCTCCCAGGCACGAGACCAGCTCATCCTGGGCAGGAGAGAAGGTGGAGATGGGGGGAAAGGGGCTATGGCCACCCCAAGGCCAGGTGACAGATGGGGAGGATGGGTTGGAGAGAGGCAGCTGATAGAGAGCTGGGAGTGACGTTTAAATAGTGCAGAAAGGGGAATACCCCAGCCCATAGACCCTGAGGACCTAGAGCAGCACCTGAGGGGCTGGGAGGAGTTGAAAGGGGGCATCTCTGGGGGAGAGTCTGAGTTCATGTAAGTCCTGGGCTCTGGGGGGTCGCAATGACTTCGGGCCAGGCAGGTTTAAGTATCCTAGTCCCACAGATGGACTGGCATGGAAGGATACCCACAAAATACACTGCCCTCATCTTTCTAGATGCCCCTGATACCCTCAAACTAGTGGTGGGGAGCCTTAGGCCAAGATGTAAGCCTCCCCTCCCCCAACATACTTTGCTTTTTAGATCCTCCATGGCCAATGGTAAATTGTACTTAGGACAGGCTAGGAAAAATACCAAATGGGCATAGAGAAGTAGAGAGCAGTAGGGGCAGGGCTGGGTGACTCAGAGGCTAGAGTATGGGAGAGATCTCCCTTTTCTTCATGAACTCTCCACAACCACTGTCCCCCTTCCCTGTGTGGCCTTTTCCCCCTTTGAAGTGTCAGGGGGCAGGCATTGAGGCACAGGCTCTGGAGTCAGACGACATGGATTCTACTCTGGCTGGCTTTACTACTTCCTCACCGTGTGATGTATTGGGCCAGTTACTTAACAACTCTGAGCCTCAGTTTTCTCATCTGTAAAGTGGGGATAATGACAGTACCTTTCCACAGAGTTGTTATAATGTTTCAATATACTTATGCACTTAAACACTCAGCCCAGGTAGCCCAGCAGGCAGGAAATGCTTAATCCACCTTAGTTATTAGAAGAACTAATACAGGCCCTGGCCGGGTAGCTCAGTTAGAGTGTCGTCCCGATACACCAAGGCTGCGGGTTTAATCTCCAGTCAGGGCACATACAAGAAACAACCAATGAATGCATAAATAAGAGGAACAACAGATGGATGTTTCTCTCTCTGTCTCTCTGTCTCTCCCTCCCTCTCTGTCATCAATCAATAAAAAAAGAAGAGAAGAAGAACCAATACAGGTGCCCAGACACCTGTGACTCACCTTCTGCGTTCAGCTTTGGCCTCATCTCTAACTTGACCAGCCCTAAGAAGTCCCTTCCAAGGGCTCAAAGGCAAGAGCCTTTTCCTTCCAGATGGGAAGTGGGTGTCTTCTTTGCGGCAGACCTTCACTCCTGGTCCCCGAATGCCAGCCCAGAACTGTCTTTCCTCCGCCCTGCATGTCCCCAGCAGCCTAGCCTCTGGAGGGGCCCAGCTGCGGGGTGGCCACCAGCGTCCGGTTTCTTACTGTGTCTCGGTGACTCACAGCCGCGGCAGTTTTTCTTTGTCTCCCTGTCTGTCTCTGCCTCTGACCCTGTCCTGGTCTCTCTTGCCTGTCTCTCATTTCCCCTCCTTGCTCCCACTTTGTTCTCTCCATTTGTCTCCCTTAATTAGCCATACTTTGGAACCAAAGTGTTTTTATTATGTTTTATTTATTGAACGGCCGTACGTTTCCTGTTCTTAATTTAAAAGGCAGATCGATAAAATGCTTTATATTCCTTGCTTAAAACAAAACAGAGCTAAGTTAAGTTGTTTTTTGTTCATGTGGCTCTTGCTTGCTTGTTTCTTTTTTCATAGGAAGAAAATGTTCCTCCTCTCCATTCCCTTAGTTGACAGGAACATTTAATTCACTCGCTGGCTCATTCATTCAGTTAATTATTCAGTAAACAGCTATTGAGCCGAGGCACTGTGCTGCACTCAGGGGACACAGAGAGAGCAAAGCAATGTTCTTGCCCTCAAAAGGTTCCTGTCTAGCTGGGGAAACTGGTATGTGCCAGGAAACGTCAGAGATGCTGCGTCAATGTGTAACCGTGTAGGATGCGGTACAAGGGAGGGAGTGGAAAGCGTTTCCTGCGAGGAAAGCAAGTTGGGTGGGAACTGAAAGATGAGTAGCTGTCTTGACTTGGGCTCACCCAGAAGCAGGCCCTAAGACGAGGAAAGGAGCGCAAGGATTGGGAGCACCCAGGGAGACATCGTAGCAGAGGGGAAAGGGGGTTGACAGGTATATCAACAAGCAGGTCCCCATTGTGGGCAACTGGGGCTCGCTCCCTCTGGGAACCTCAGGGAGACTGGAGAATTCGTCTGAGTGGTGAGGGAGCTGGGGTTTCACACTCCCGTCAACTCCCATCAATCTGGTGAGGGCCGCCCCGGGAGACAGAATGCGCTGCACTCCTGGCCTGCTGCACAGATGGCCAAGGGAGCTCCGGGGGCCAGAGCTTCAAGCAGAGGATACGGGTTCGCAGTTGGGCGGCAGGCTGATGCGCACTGAAGTGGTAAGGACAAAAGGGTCCAGCAGGGCACTGACGTCATTGGCTATGGTAGGTGCTGGGGGAGGGGGAGGGCATGCCAGACAGGTGGAAAGTGTGAGCCAGGGCAAAAGGTATGATGACCCTGGAGGCCACACATAGTTTGGATGGCTCCAAAGTCCAAGTCCAAGAAGTCTGGCTTTGCATCACTTGGGCCTCAGCTTTCTCGTTTATAGAAAGGGAATGAAAACACCTTTCCTACCCATCCAAGATGATTTGCAAAGACCTCCCCACCAACTTGGACCCTGCAGAGCAGAGCCCAGTTGAGCCCTTTCCTTGAATTTCTCCACCATACCGTCTGCCAGCCTCCGAGGCCCTGGATATGCAAGGCTATTTATGATGCCCTGTGGATATCTGTCTTGGCAGAGGAGTGTGGAGGGGTACGGATGGAGCCTGGGGTCCTATCCATCAGTCACTTGGCTGCAATCTCTAAAGAGATTTTAATTGTGAGCTCAGATTTACTCCAGCCATCAGTAGTGCCCGCCTGCCTCTTTACCGGCGGAGAGCAGGGCCTGCAGGCCCGCTGTGGTTTGCCAAATGGACGTCTTGTAGCAACGCTGAGGAAATATTTGCTGCGGTGAAACAATGTGCCCGGCGGAAAGCAATCGCCCTAAATCGCCCCCTGACAGCCCGCCAGAGCTCTACCGGGGCTGCTTCCACTGTTCGAGCAGCTTTCTTTCCAGAATTGTACCCCTGCCACCTGCCCAGGGAACAGGATGATAACCTCAAGCTGGAACTGGAGGGAAATTGAGTCTGAGAGCACCCCTTCCACTCCTCTGGGCCATGTGGAATAGGGACTGCAGGAGAACCAGGTGGGGGGGGTGAGGGGTGGGGGGGTGAGGGTGACCTGAGAGAGGGAGCCCAGGATTAGGAAGGCCTGTATCAGGCCCATGCGGAGCGAAATGTACAGTAGTTTTAGCCCATCCACAAGGAGGGCACGGGCGCTAAGGGAAGTGTGAGGCTAGCCTGAGACTGCCTAGCCAGTTTTGATGGAAGAGGCTAGAGATCTCAAGCTTTGGTCTTCTGGGTTTTTGCATAAGGACCCCTCAGCATCCCTTTCTGGACTCTCTTTCCTTTGTCTCAAAGTTTCTTCATTCCCTCCTCAGAGGACCAGAGCTCCTTCACTCTCAGGATTTGCTCTTGGGAAATGAGCTGCTTCCAAGGACTTGTGCCTCTGAATGGGCTTAAGTGGCTCCTTTCCTAGAGGTGACCAAGTCTTCTCTCCACCTGTGGCGTAAAACTACTTGTATCCTGATAAATTAAGCACCTGGGGGCAGGGGGAGGAAGAGGAGGAGGCAGTGAAGAAAGGAAGAGATCCTTTCAAGATTGTGAAGTCACCCTACTAAGGGCTCCTAGTCTGGTTTAAGGGTCCGGGACTCAGGAGGCACATTCCCTTTGACCCAAGCCTATTTTTGCAGAATTTATCCAACAGAATTTAACCAAACCACTAGCCCACAAGAATCTTGTACTTGATATCTATTGCCAGACTGCTGGTGATAGCAAAACACTGGAAATCTGAGTGTCCATTAATAAGAGAATGGCTGAATAAATTATGGTCCAATTTTGGAATATTATGTAATTGCTACAATTAGGAGGTAGACCTAATTGTTGACTTGGAAAGTTGCTCATGAGAAAATCAAGTTGCAGAGTAAATATGTGTTTGGATTCCACTTTAAAAATTCTGTACATGTTTGTCTTTTGAGGTAGGTAAGGAAAAGCACATGGAAGGGTCAGATTAGGATTATGTTCAGTTGTAACAGAAAAGACCACAAAACAACAATGTTTTAAACAGGGTAAAGTTTACTTCTCCCTCACTTAAGCTTCGGGAGGTAAGTAGTTGAGGGTTGGCATGGTCGGTCTACCCAAGAAGTCCTCCAGCTTCCCTCTACTCATCACGAGTGGCCTCCATTCCTAAGGTCGCCTCAAACGGGAATTGGAGGGGTTCTGGAATTCAGCTCAGCCGTCGCTTCAGCACCCTAACCAGCAGGAAGAAGGAAGGCAGCAAGAGCAGCATGCCCTTTCCCTTAAAAGGCCACCTCCTCAAAGTCTCATATATTAACTTTGGTTACATGCTATTCAATAGGACCTGGTCCCATAGCCACACCTAGCTGCAATAGTGGCTGAGAAATGTAATTTTCTTTCCTTTTTTTAAAGATAATGTCCCCCCCTCTTTTTCAACCCTCACCTGAGGATATGTTTTTATTGATTTGAGAGAGAGAGGAAGGGAGAGAGGGAGAGAGAAGGGGGAACATTGTGTCCCAACTGGAATCGAACCTGCAAACTTCTAGTGTGCGGGACAATGCTCCAACCAACCGAGCCACGCAGACAGGGAGAGAAATGTAATTTTCATTCCCCATGGCCATGTGCCCAGATAAGAGTTTTCTTATTTTTTTAGGAAAAAGAATATTGATAACAGGGGACAACTAATTGTCTCTGCCCAGGGGAAGGAAATAAACTTTCTATTGATCACTTTAGGGAATCACTTTGCAAAAGGGCCTGGGGAGTAGTCAAATATTAGTTTTTTAAACAATACTGCATAGTGGTTATAGACCAAGAGGCAGGCAGGCTTGGGTTCAGGTAAGTTACTTAATTTTCTAAAGCCTCAGTTTCCCCATCTGTAAACTGGAGTTTATGATACAGGTCTGCATACAGTAGGCACTCAATAATTGGTAGTGATTATTGACTATCAGATGCCATCTTTCTCTCTTCTTTCCTCTTTTTAGCCTTCCTCCAGTCCAGTGTGGGATGCTGCTCTCCTCCTCTGACCAGCCCTTCGGTCAGGCCAGCCCCTGCCTATCCTCCCACCAGCCCTCGTGTGGAAGCTGCAGGAACTGGGAGAAGGCAGAGGACAGAGGTCTGATGTCTCTGAAGTGATCACACCCTCTCCCGGCATGTTCTCCTGCAGCTCCTCCCAGAACTCAATGGTCTGGGCGATGTCTTTGCCCCTGGCTCCATTCCCTTCTCACTGATCAGAAGGACCATTCTGTACTCATAGGACCTTGAGTCACCCTTCTCAGGGGTGGGGCACTAGGCAGATGCAGTTCTCCGGGAAGAGAACAGGTTCCCATGGGGTAGAGACCTTACTCCATGACCCCCAATGCCAGCCCTTACCCACCTTGGCAGCTGGCCCTCCAGCCCCTGACTGGCCAGCCTCGCTCCACCCTTGGGCACCCTTTCCCTGGGTCTGCCACCCCAGGAAGAAAAATCATCTTGAACTCTGGGGAGGGAACACACAGGGGCTTCCCATGCAGAGGAGCAAGATTCTATTCTAAGCCTGGGAGCCCTGTAAATCCAGTCTGTAGATGGACTGCGCACGCGCACACAGGAGCGCACACAAGCCAGCAGTGGTCTCCCTAGGGACCCCACAGCTTCCAGCTCCTCCCCAGAGTCCTGGGTAATCACAGGACATAGTCTCCCACTTCCTATTCATAATTAGAGGCCATGGGGAGAAAAAATGACTGCCCCCCCCTTCTAGTTTCTATGCCTAGAATCAAAGTCTCATTCAGCGACACTTTCTGTACTGAGTGGAGTTGCCATTGGAAAACTGTTGAACCAGGCTCCCCCCCCCCCCCCCCCCAAACAACCAGGAGTGGAAGCATTTGGGAGGGAGTGAGCACAGAGCATTCTGAAAGGAGGCCCCTGCCGCTCCCCAGGCGCAGGGGGGCTCATGCTCCTCTCTGGGTCAGGGAGGGGAGCTGGTGGGCAGAGACAGGTTGCCCTGTTCCAGGTGGACCAGGTGACTTCTGGGTTCTGGGTTCTGAAGCCTTAGCTGCCACGCCTCACTCTCCTTTGTCACTGGTTTCCCTGCTTCTGAGACTCTGTCTTAATGACCAAGACCGGCCTGTTTCTCCAGGGTCCTGCCTCAGGCGGTGGGGCTGGGGTAGTTCAGGAGCCTCAGTCTTTTTTTCACACACCAGAAAGGGGCCTCCTGAAGGCCAGACCCTGTGTCCTCCAGCAGATGGGGGACCCGGCAAACGGCTGGGAGAGGACAACTCCTCCTCACACTGGGCACTAATTCCCAGGGGATGGGCTCTGCCTCCCCCGTCAGACTGGGCACCCGGGCCTGTCCTAGGGGCCTCTCAGCTGGGGTGGGGTGGTTTGAGCCAGAGGAGGCAGGGCAGCCTCGGCCCCCCCCCTCCCCAAATTGCCTCCTTCAACCTTTCCCAGGTTGTGTTTACCTTGGCCTCCTCGCTCTGCCCTGCACTCCCAGCCGATCTGATTGCTGTAATTAGTTAATCAGTAACTGGCATAATTTCTCCCTGATTAATGCAGGAATAATCACCCGCCAGGGCTGCCAGCAATTTGCTTATCAGAGTCACTTTGAAACAGCTTTGCAAATGAACGATTGGCACTTTCCTCGGGGTTAAAATTAGAGGCCAAGGAGGCCGCCCTCCGCAGGGGGCTTCTGGGATGTTGGGAGGGGCCGGCAGGGGAGACCCCGCCCCAGTCCATGTGCAGGGACGCAGGGGGCCTGGGGGGCCGGGTGCTGAGAGGGGGCGCGCGCACCCTGGGGACCAGCGGCCCCTTAGGTCTCTGGGCTCCTGCGACCCTGAGCAGTCAAGGTCCTCTGCCTGCTTCCCGGTCCCACGTCAGCCAAGGGCTCCCCTGCGCCCCCGCAGCCCACAGCTCCCGGAGCTCGCGAGCGCCACGCTTCCCACGCAGTCTGGCTGCGAAAGTGCTTGTAGAATGGACGGAAGAAAGACGCTGCTCTGTGCCCGGCGCGCCCTCCGCGGGCTCCCGGGACCCAGGGAGGCAGGCACGCGGCGCGCCCCCCGCGGACTCCCGGGGACCCAGGGAGGCGGGCACGCGGCGCGCCCCCCGCGGACTCCCGGGGACCCAGGGAGGCGGGCACGCGGCGCGCCCCCCGCGGACTCCCGGGGACCCAGGGAGGCGGGCACGCGGCGCGCCCCCCGCGGACTCCCGGGGACCCAGGGAGGCGGGCACGCGGCGCGCCCTCCGCGGGCTCCGGGACCCAGGGAGACAGGCGCACGCGCTGGAGCCACAGTTTACATCCAAGCCGTCGTTTCTAGAGCCACGGCGCCCTCGTGGATGGAGCTGGTGGGTGGAAGACACCAGGACGGAGCTTGTCTGGGAATAGGAAGCTGTTGGTAAAGGGACAGGACAGAGCGACAGGGCAGGAGAGGTCTGCTCTGGATAATAATAATAATAATAATAATAACAACAGCAGTAACAAAACAGCAACCATCCTTAATATGGAACGAGAATTATACTAGGCTTTTTACATACATTATCTCAGTTAATCCTTATGAAATAAAAAAAGCTTTAATGAGCACTTCCTATGTGCCAGAACCTGCTTCTTTATTTTTATTATTTGACTTTTAATTATGGAAATGTTCAAACATACAAAAAGAGAATTGTTAATAATGAACTCCTATGTACTCAGCACCAAGTTTCAAAAAATTATCAATATTTTTCTAATCTTGTTTTATCTGGTCCACCCTCCATTCTTGTACTTGTCATTTGAGTATTTTACTCAGCCCCAGGAAGTATGTCATCCCACCGGGAAGACAATGAGAGCTGGTGCTCCTAGGGTTGGTCTCAGGACACATGCACTCTGTAGACGTTGGTTATTACATAGAAGTGGGGGTGTCTGTATTTCTGCAGGTGAGGCTGCCACGCCCCTCCAGCCCTGGCCCCCACGTAGGTGGGCCCCACTCTCCTGGGCTTGCCCACTCCCTCCCAACAACACTAACTCTGTATCCATCTCCTCTCTTCTTGAAACTCTCTCTCCCTTTCTTTGAGGACACTGAACTCATTCACTTCTCCTCCTACCTTCTCCATGGCCCGGCTCCTTGCTGTATCCTCCCCTTAAAGGCAGGCAGCCCCCCTGCCAGAGTTCAATTCGGGCACCGCCTGCCCCCCTTGTGTGATCTCTTTGTTACTCTTCAACTCCTTTTATTGCCACCAAGCAGACTCCCAAATAAATTCCTATCCTTTGTCCTGATCTTTCTCCAAGGACGTCGGCTGGCCTTCCCCACGTGTTCTGGACACTTCTACTAGGCTTTCCTGCTGGAACCTCAAATTCAATTTGTCTATAACAATTTGTCAGAATCTTCTTTGGAAATTACATTATTCTTCTGCAATCCTTAAACCCTCCACCGGCACGATCATCCTTTCAGTGCCTTCATCTAGAGACCTGGTAGCTGCACCCAGCCCGCATGAGGACCCAGGGGCTCCGTCCCAGTACTGTCCCTCTCCCCCTCGGCGCCACGCCCCGGACACCCTCCTGGCCCACGCTTCTGTCCTCTCTCAGGGATTCTTTGCTTCTCATCTTGTTCTCTCATCCACCCTCCAGCCGGGGTATAAAGTGCAGGCGCAGGCGAGCTCTTTGCGGTTGGTCACAACCAGCTCCCTCCATCTCATCCCCCTGCATCCACTCCTCCTCCCTGAACCCTGTGCCTGAGCATCTCCCTGGTGTGGCCACTTCCATTCATTTGTCTCTCAGCCAGGAAGGCCCGTCCCTGCCCTATCCCCTGTTCTTACCTGTGCCAATCTGCTTACTTTATTAGTTAGTATTAGGTTAGCTGCAAATAACAGAGACCCCAAATAATAGTGACTTAAACAAAATAGATGTTATTTCTCTTTCACGTAGAAGTCCAGGTGGTGTTCTGCTCCATGAAGTCCTCAGGGACAGACTCGTTCCAGTTTACTGATCTGTCCTCCCACAGGTGTGGTTCCCATCCTCATGAACCAAGGCAACGGCCAGAGCTCCAGCCATCACCTCTGTGTTTCAGGTAGCGAAGGGCAAAGGGCTTTTAAGGAAGTCTGGCAGAGGTACTGAGCTGCGTTTACGCTTACATCCATTGGCCAGCAGCAAGGAAGGGTGGAAACTTTATTTTGAATCATGGACTTGGCTAAATATCATCTCTTTCAGGGTCTTACTGCTACAGAAGAAAGGGAGAGAGGATATTGGGGGAACACCTAGAAGTCTCCGATGCCATCTGACAGAGACCCATTCCAATGCCTCTCCCTTCAAGTGCCTTCTCATGGGATTAACCACTTCACCCTGGGCTCTGGCTGACAGTGCTTCCCAAATTCTCTCTGCTGTCTACCTCAGTCAGTTGTGAAGCTGGTCTCCCCTCCCAGACTCTGAGCCTCTGAGGGCAGTGGCAGTGACTTCTACAGCCTTCACCTCCTTATGGCCGGTTGCAAATGGGGCAGAGAAGGTGCTCAGTGAGTATGTGTTGATTACATTGGGCCCTTGAGCATCTCAGGTCCTTCCTCCCTGGGGACATATAGTGTAGCTTTGCAGGTGCCAGGCTGTCAGGATCACAGCCTGGAGCTGGTGCACATGTGGACCTACCCTGTGGCTGCGGTTTGTTTAATTTATTGAGGTATAACTTATATATCTTAAAGTGCCCTAATCCTAAATCTAAGTCAATGACTTTTTAAAAAATATATCTTTATTGATTACAGAGAGAGGAAGGGAGAGGGAGAGAGAGAGAGAAACATCAATGATGAGAGAGTCGTCATTGATCGGCTGCCTCCTACACACCCCCTGACTGGGGATCGAGCCCCAACCCAGGCATGTGCCCCAACCAGGATCTCCTGGATCCTAGGTGGGTGTTCAACTGCTGAGCCATGCCCGGCAGGGCTAAGTCAATGACTTTTGACAAATGTTCACACCCATGTAACCACCACTCAGAGCAAGAGAGAACATTTCCAGCATCTCAGAAGGTACCTTTGTGCCCCTTCCTAGTAATAACTCCTGCAGAGATAACCACCGTTCAAGTTTTTGGTGTGGCTGTGGTTTTATTGATGCTTGTATTAACTTCAGCAACAACTGGCTGCTTGGTGGCCAGGAAGAAAGCAGGATCCCAGGGTGGGCAGCATCTGTCTCTGCAACTCCAAGTCTTTTCCCACCTCTTTATGTACCAATCACACTAGTCTTTAAGTTTCTTGAACTCAATCAGCTTTCTCTGGCCCCAGGGCCTTTGCACATGCCATTTCATTTTTCCCAGAGCACCCTGCTTCCACACATGGCCTATCTAATTTCTGTTTTACCATCATGTCTCAGTTCGTGAGTCTATTCCTCTCACATTCAGATGAGTTCTACACTCCCACAGCACCTTGCATTTTTTCTTTTGTAACAATCATCACCCTTGTAATTCCTAATTCTTTCTCTGTCATATCCCTTGAATGTAGGTGAAACCTGTGATTTGCTTCTAATCTATAGGCTATGTCAAGAGTTATGGGATTTTACAGTCCCAAACCAATTAACATTGAATTAATCGGAAAAGGAAATTATCTTGGGTTGGCCTTTCTTAATAAGGTGAAAGCCCTTTGAAAAGGGACTGGGGTCCTCTCTGAGGTCAGAGACTCTCTCCTGCTGGACTCAAAGAAGCAAGTCCCACCTCTACAAGGAAATTAATTTTGCCTGAAGGAGCTTGGAAGCAGATCTTTCTCCAGTCAAGCCTCTGATGAGAACACAGCCCCAGTTGCTGTGAGTGTTGAGTGATAATAACTCATAATTGGTCCTTGTTTGGAGAATTTCCGTGGGCGAATAAGAGCCATCTGTTCCAGGAGGTTAGGTCCTTGCTGCCCAGAGCAGCCCACAGCTAGTGACTGGCTGATGCAGGGGTGAAAAAGGCCAGCCCTCTTGCCTCAAAGCAGGGCTAAGTCTGTGGTGGAATTTATTTTTCAGAGTTTCCTGAGGGATCAGGCTGAAGCCAGACTCTTAAGTGGAGACTACACCTTGCTTAGCTCCCTCCCCTGCCTTCCCCTGCCCCCCTTTCTCCTGAATTTTCCTTCAATAATCACAACACTTGTCTCAGGCTCTGCTTTTAGGGAGCCCACCTAAGATGACTCTCAATAGAGCAATGGAGTCCCTTAGTAAAATTTGCACCCTTTCGCTTGGCATTCAAAGCCCTCTATAATCAGACCCAGAGAACCCACTTTCCCAACTTGTCCCCCACCCCCCTCCCTTGCTATGCCATGCAGAGCGTAGTAGATCATTGAAGTGCATACTGAGTCAGGCAGATGTTCCTCTATTTCCCACCTCTGAGCCTTCTCTATGTTCTTCCTCCTGCTGGGCCTTCCTCACCCACACACATTGAAGCACAATTTACATTTCAAACACTGCCTCCATGAAGCCTTCCCTGCCCTCAAGATGGAAGTCCCATCTCCCACCTTCGAATTTTCGGAGTATTTCCTGTCTCTAATGATACAAATCACCTTCTGCTCAGTAGTTGTAGGATCACACCAGGTTAAATGGCAGTATTTTTATCTCAGTTGAGGCCCCAAAGTCAACAGGTGCCAACTGGTCCACATCCAGAGTGAGGTGTGAGGCCACCCCAGCAGGACCTACAAAGGAGGTGGCAGAGAGCTGGGACTTGCTGCCAACTGGGAGGTAAGGAGGCAAGAGCTATTGGTGAGCTGAGTCTCATCTCCCATGTGTGGAGGGTGGGCTATGGTGGCTAGGTTTAGGACTCCTGCCTGGGAAACCTAAAGGGTTAGGGGCTGCTCTTGCCAACCGCTTTGATGCCAAATGAGTCAGTGTTTGTAGGGACAACGGATGCTGCAGATTTCCTGTGGAGCACGTAAGGGCCACTGGGATTGATTTAGACTTTCCAGGTCAATGCCCAGAAATGAAATGACAGTTGGAGAGAACAATGACAGGTGAGAAAGCCCAGCAATGAGTTGGGAGGAGGGATGTCTCAAAAGAACCTATGAAAATCCCCATGAGAGGAAGAGGCAGCTTTGTACACAGGACACGCCCAGGGAGACCTCCACTAGGGTCTGTGACAGCACCAGGCAAGTGAAATCTCTCCTGTTCCACCCCACCCCACCCCCAGACTTGGAGGGACACAGTGGCCTGGTGAGTTGGGGATGGGAAAGGGGGCTCTACTGTAGAAAGAGAAGAAAAACAGGTGAAACATGTCTCTCCCCTTCTCCAGCATGGGGCTGGCCGGTCAGGCCCCACCTGGGGTGGCAGCCAGGAGGATGCTTCGAATTTATGTGAAGGGGCCTCCCTGGCAACATAGAGACTGGACCTAAACAAAACAAACAAGCTTTATTGTGGAAAATAGCTAACATATTTCCAAGGAACAAAAACACTATAAAGTGCTCCCAGGTACCATCACTTAGCTTCAGCGGTTACCAGCCCATGGCCAGTCTTGTGTCATCTCCACCCTCACCTGTCTCCCTTCCCTCTAAGGGTCTGCACATTGTAATTACCAAATGAAAGATTTTTTTTTTCACCAAGCAAATGAGAACTTTTTGCTACAGAAGAGTTGTTTTGGCTCTGTGTGGACTTGGGTACATGTTTCCCTTCCCTGTGCCATAGTTACTGCAAGGTCATGATCACTGTCCTTCTGGCCTCACGTAAGATACTTGTCACGGAGGTCAGTGGGAATGACCGCGGGCTTGGGGGATGGGAGATGGCGATGATGACGATGGTGAGCACAGGATCAGACAGTAAATGGCTGGCATGTGTGTGGGGGGAGTATGGGTGACATGCAGTGGGCATGTGGATGGCATGTGGGTGCTGCATTGGTGGCATGTGGGTGGAGGGTGGTGACATGTGGTTGTGTGCTGGTGTGGGTGTTGGCCCGTGTGTGGCATGTGGGTGGGAAATTGGGTGGCATGGCGTTGTCACGTAGGTGGTAGCCAGGGAGTGTGTGCAGGTGCTGGCTGCTTTGCTCTGGGCTTGGGGTATGTAATGATTTGTCTGATGTGCCCTCCCCCGTGTCTCCCCTCCCGGCGGCTGACTGCATCTCATACATATCAAGGTTCTTATCACATCAAGAATTCATAATCATCTCAAAATATTCAATGGGGATATGAAATATTTACACACGAGGCGCCAGACAATGAAATGAAACGAGCCTGTCCCCAGACCTTTGCAGAAACCTCTCTTCTGCAGGGACAAGAGTGGAGCTGAGAAGTGGGGTTGTCTACATGGGCCCCTACCCCCCGGAGCTCTGAGGACCCCAGGGAACATACTATGCATCTTTATTTGGTGGGGTGAATCAAATCTCCAGGCTCCTCCCTGTTCCCTGTATGGGCCCTGTCCCTAACACTACCCAGGAGGACAGGGTTGCCTCTGCTTGGCAGGCGATGGCTGAGGGCCGCAGGAGAACTGAGACAGTCTTGCCCTATGTCATAGAAACTGGGAATCATGGAAATGGAAGCAATCACACGAGCCATTCATCCTTCTCTCCACAAAATGCTTCAGGGATCCTCATTTACCTGCTTGCTTAACTCTGAGAACAGGGAGCTCATTACCCTCATCTAATAGCTGGTGACTCGTGGTTACAAAGATCTTCCTTGTGTGGAAATGCCTGCAAACTCCAGTAATCAGCTTTTTTCAGTCTGATGGGCCTTCAGCTCCCTCTAAGGGTCACCTTCTCCACCCCCTGCCATTCTGGGGTCTCAGTGTCTTGAGGCCCCAGCTCTGCCAGCAACCCTGGATGCCCCAGAGCACAGATGGGCCCCTAAACAGCCCGAATGGCCTCGTCTGTTTAATTAGCATACAATTAGCCTAATGCATATTTTGACATCACACCAGAGCTGCTCATCAATCATCTGCAGCCAGGGACAGACAGACAGACAGTCAACCTGCAGAGCCATGAGGCAAGTTTTCTCAGTGACTTTTCAGGGGCACAGCACCCCCAGAAGTTTGCAGAGCAGCCCAGAGGGCTGAGCTATGTTAAAAGCCCCAAAGTCCTTCCCTCCAGCTTCTAGGCCATGAAGATGATGCTCAGGGCTCAGTTTCCCCAATGGCAGCTCTCCCCACATTTGGGCCAGCAGAATTGGCTGTGGCTTCCTGCTAATGATGTCGACTCCTCAAGGTTACTGTCTCTCCCATCAGACTGGAAATCCTTCGAGAACAAGAACCCTGTCCTCTCTCCCATTTCCTATATTTTCTTCACTCCACCTGGAATTTCCAGCTCAGAACTAGGATCCAGAACAGAACACTGGACTGGGAGTCACTGAATGTGTGTGTATGTTGACCAAGCTGTGCCCTCTGGCAGACTGTGACTCCTGGCAGAGACTGTTTGCACCACGGTGGTTGGAGAGAACAGAGGCTTGCAAGCTGTTTCATTTCAGTTCTACCACAGGCAGCTGTGTGACCTTAGGAAAGTGTCTAAACCTCTCTGAGCCTTCGTTTCCTCAAATATAGGGTGTCCCAAAAAAATGTATACACCCTTTGAATAATTATGAAGGCAGTGTTTATTAAAATACACTTCATTTTCAGAATGTAATAGAATCTACAGAAAAGTGGGTATACATTTTTTTGGACACCCTGTACAAATAGATTATACTACCTACCTTATGGGGTTGGTGGGAGAATTCAATGAGTTAACACAGTGCCAACACATAGATTCTCAAGACATGATGCTTTCCTCCCTCCTTCCCTTCTCCATTCCTTTCTTTCTCAGACCTTGAATTCATAGGCCCCTCAGAGGACTCTGGCCACTTTGATGGATCCCTGGGGGACAAAAGAGCCTTTATTGTCAGTTCTGAGTGGAGAGAGCTGGGGTGTGTGCTGAGCGGTGGGATGTGGCCTTGGGTGGGTGAGGCAGGGAATTCCTGATTGACATGTCTTCCACGAGGATAAACTGGAATGTGACATTGTTATTGTCAGACCCAGAGCGGCAGAACATGGAGGAACCTAAATATTTCATGGTCAAATTCATCAATAATGGAGACCAAGACTAAATTACATAACTGTCACCTTTGTGTTAAATAATATTTTCTGCAGGGGGCTGGGAGGGGGCATGGAGGCCTTATTGCAAGTCATGAATGATTTAGGCCAGCAAATAAAAGGGATCAGGAACAGGAGGGAGAGGGATTTTCTGGGATCACCTAACTCACCCTCCGGATGGCTGGAGGGAGTCTGAAAGCTGCGAGGGTCTTGGGGAAGAGGGTGCTGGGCCTGCCTACGGGAAGGCTTTGGGTGCTGGGACATGCCTTCCAGAGCAAGAGAGGGTGGTCAACATGCTAACCCGAGTCTCACTGTCGAGTTCTTCCTTTCACATGGAGATGGACAGAGAGAAGCTATGTCTCCCATCAAATCAAGAGGTTACTCTGAGTGCAGGCGCTTGTCTCCCGCACAGACCAGGGACTCCCTGAGGCAAGGGCTTGTCTCTCCTGTCAGACCAAGGGCTTCCTGAGGGCAGAAACCATGTCTCCTCCATCCCTGAGCCCTGTAGACAGGTGCTGTATCTCCCCCCAAGGACCTGGGGGGTCCCAGCCCCAAAGCCAGGGCTTATGCCTTTGTCATCAGAGAGTTCCCCGAGGGCAAGAGTGCTCCCCCTCCCTCACACTTGGGCACCCTTAAGGGCCGGGGATGTTCCTCCCCAACAAACCCAGGGCTCCCCGTGGCCTGGGCATGATCTGATGTCTGACCTGTTGTCAAAGCAGGGGTTCCTGGTGGCAGGCTTTTTGTAACCCCAATCAGAGTGGGGTCCCTTTAGGTAGGAGCCGTGTCTCCTTCGTTAGACTGGAGACTTCCTGAGCTTGTGGCCTATGCCTTCTCCTTCGGACTGGGGAACCCCTGAGGGCAGATGTGGTGTCTCTCCACTCAGATTGGATGCTCCCTGAGTGGGATCTCTAAACCCTTTCCCTCACTTTCGTCCTTTGCTCAGCAGCAGGGGGATAGGAGGAGGCCAAGTGGCCCCGTTTCTTGGGTGTCAGCAACAGGCAGCCCTTCTGCTCGGCAGGAGGGCCCCTGGGGGTGGGGGGCGTGTGCACTCACCCTGCATCGCCAGCCCTTGGGGAAGGGCGAGGGCTGGGAGCGCTGTGCCCGCTAAGTGTATAATTACACAGTACTTGGGGTAATTTTCCTCTTCCTCAAGGAGTGCACGTTGGCCCTGATTTTCCTATCTGCAGATTGTAAGCTTGTAATTAGCAGCAAATTACCCACACAAGTGACAAATTTTTGTGCTTTCAAGTAAACAGACAAAATACCCACGGTTCATAAATTGCCTCTGGGTGCAACAGGCACCTGGCTCCCAGCGATGCCCAGCCTGCCCATACGTGGCAGGGAAGAGGGCAGAGAGCCAGCGCGAAGGCTGAGGCTGCAGGGACTAAGGACCGGCCGGCTTGCCTTTACAATCAGTCCTTCCTGCTCACCGGCCAGCGCCAGCCGGTCAGAATCCTGGTCCCTGCCCTGGTCAGCTTCATGGTCCCTGACATGGACATGGAACACGGGGGTGGCAGCACCAGCCTTGAGGATAAGAAATATCCTCGTGCCCCATCTGTCACCCAGGAGCTCGCTAAAACCAGTCCCGTGTCTTCTCTCAGCCAGTATCACCTCTCTGGGCACCACAGGCCTGCCGAGCACTACCTCTTACTGGCCTTTGAACACAATTCTTAACCTTTCGGAGATCGGGCATTTAAGGAGGTGGTTAAGGTTAAGTGAGGTCATAAGGGTGGGATCCTAATTTGATGTCCTAGTAAGAAAAGGAAGAGACACCAGCTCTTTGTCTCCACCTGCACCAGGAGGAAAGGTCATGTGAGGACACTGAGAAGACAGCCATCTGCAATCCAGGAAAGAGGCCTCGCCGGAAACTCACCTACAGGCACCTGGATCCTGGCCTTCCAGCCTCCAGAACTGTGAGAAAATAAATGTCATTGCTTAAACCACCGAGTCTGGAATTTTGTTATGGCAGCTCAAGCAGACTAACATACCAGGTAAGTTCTCTGAGCCTGTTTCCTCATTGGTAAAACAGGAGTGACACTCATACCTCCATGTAGGATCATAAGGATTAAATGAGACAAGATGTGTAAAATTCTTATCAATATCCCTAGCACAGAGTAAGTGTTCAATTGCTATGCTATCATTAATATTTTAGCATTTGGGTGAGTTAGTTCTTACTCTCTTTGCCCTTCCACTTCATGTTCATTCATGCGATTCCCATCACACTCCCAGATTTGACGAACACTCATTTAAGAACAGTCTATTTCCTGTGCTCCCCACTAGTCTTAAGCTCCCTAAAACCATCTAATGACTACAATGCCTCACTCTCCTGAGAGGAGATGCCTCCCTACTGGAGACAATAGGATCTAAGGCTTACACTCTCTGCCCCCGTTTCTAATCACAGGGCTCTCATTTTTTAAAAGAGGTTAATAACACCTACCTCATCGGGCTGAAAGGGGCTAATATTTGCAAAATGCCTGGCTCACATGTCTGGTACCTGTGGGCACAATGTAACAAGAGCTGTGATCAGTTTTATTGTCCCTGAGAAGTGGTTACTTTGGTGGCCATCAATGGAGCATGCCTCCATGCACCATAGCCTTGTGTACTCCTCCTGACCCGCATTGATTCTGGGCTGGCCTGAGACCTGCCTTTACCAATAGATTACGGCAGAAGTAATGTTGGGTCAATTCCTGGCCGAAAACTTAAGAAGGGCCTGGCAGCTCTGGTGTGCTGGAGCTGGCTCATAAGGCTTGCAAGAGCTGCTTGTTAAATATTCAGGAATTTTATGAGTTGATTGACATCAAGTTGGTAGCTTGACATTAGTCTTGGTGGAAGTATTTATACCACAGAAATTGGCAGGTACTACAAAGCAGGTCCCTCCCTCTCTCTCTCCCTGCCTCCCTTCTTTTTTTCTTTCTCACCTTTTTCTTGTAGAGACAGTTACCAGCACTCCACTGCCTGGCACCTTCCACTTTTGAATTTTTGTGAGCCCTGAACTACCACCTAAGTCCAGCGACCTTTTAGGAAAGACTGCTGTGTGGAAAAACCCCACGGAGAGGGAGAGGCCCTGAGACTGCACAGAGAAGGACCAAGGAACCCAGATGAATGACCTCGTCAGCATTTCCAGCCAGCTCCCAGCCTTTTGTGCCCTCCTGGCCCGGGCTCCCTATCTGTGCACGAAGCAGCCATGGGCATTCCAGCCCCAGGAGACATCGCACGGATCAGAGGTGAGCTGACCCTGCTGTGACTGTCTGAATCCCTGACCACAGAATTGTGATCAAATAAAGATTTGTTGTTTTAAACTATTAAGCTTTCGGGTACTTTAGGGTATGTGGGGAGATAAAATTGCTGTCTGTCCTTAGGAAAAGGGCCAGACGGCCTCATGTCCCCTACCGCGTGTGTTTTCTCACCCGCTTACACATTACCTGGGTTCCAGGAAGCCCAAAGGAGGGGTGCCCAGGTCTCCTCCCCGCAACAAGGGCAGCCTCGCTTTCCTCTAAGCCTCTCTGATCTCCCAGGGCTGCCAGAGGGTGTCCCCACGCCCCCTTCTGCATCCCACAGAAGCAGACAGTGAGCTGCGGAGTGAGGGACCCTGCTGGGGAGGCCCGTGTGGAGCTGAGGGAGGAATGGAGCCCCTCCCTTCCCTGGTGACATTTGAAAAGCACAGAATTAGGAGGAAGGTAAATGTTACTCTTCTCTTCTCCTGGGGAGCAGGGAAAAGGGGGGAAGACCCAGGGGTCTGATTGTTTCAGATTTGGTGAGGGCGCTGGGGGGCTGGGCACGAGGTCACTGCAGGGTGAGGGGTATTGGGCTCAGCACCCTGCAGTGGAGGTTTCTGGGTCCAGTGTGGGGTAGGACTGCCTTCTCTATCCCGTGCCAGCGCCCCTGAGCTGGGTAAATCCAGGGTGCCAACCAGGGGTGATGCAACCAGTCCCCGAATTCCTGGAAGCTTCTAATTTGGGGGATTTGGGAGTGAGAAATTAGAAATCTGAGACTTCCAGGAAATTCCCAAAATTATAAATTAATCTGTATTTTCCATAACACTATATTTACAAGTTTTAAATTATGAGTGACCATAAATAATAAAGTGAGTCCTTTTTCTGTAATAGAATTATGGTAAAAGTTTCAGAAGTCTTTCATTTGAAAAATATATATAATTTTAAATGCATAGTTTATTATTACTATAAACCAACATATTTTGATGAGATTATTTATTTCAACATGTAAAAGATTTCCCTCCATGATATAGACATTTGATAAGAGGAAACATTAAAATAAAGGAAATATTAACATGAAATTGATGACAAATAAAAGTCATTAAAAATTGAAAGATATAAATATTTCATATTTAAACATTTTTATTCTTAAAAGAAAATTTTAAAACACACAAAGCATTAATCGATCTAACAGTCTTGATCTTTGATTTGCAACAAACATTCTAGGCACAGAAAAAAAATCCTTTGTGTTGATATAGCTTAAATCACCAAAAAAAGAGTCCCAAGTGTCTTCAATTTGGGCATTATGGCACACTGCTTCCTATAGGCTTCCCTCTTTTTTTAAATGAATATACTTTGTTTGCCCTAATTTTTTTTTTTTTTTTTTGCCACTGAAATTGATATTGCTTTTGCTCATTCAGATTTTGATCAGTTTCTGATTTTGTGTCTGAGAATTTCACAACATTCCTATTTTCTTCTCGTTGCATTTCTTCCATAGCAAATATTCAAACACTGGAAAATGCAACTGACCATGATTCAATAGGACTTGAAGAATGTAACACTTAGGTCCTAGCAAGCTAACACATACCAAAATTGCCAATTTAAGGGCTTATTTTGCTTGGAATATTGCTCATAGGATTTGTATAAAGTATATATGCACATAAACTTATTAATATTTATTTTATTTGTCAAAATGACTCACCATCGGTAGCAGGCAGGGCCACAAACATACACTGATGTCATGGTAACAGCTATGAGCAATACCAACTGATTAGATGGTGAGAGCCTCACCTCTGAGTTCCCGTTCCAGTTTCCAGAGATGTTGATGTTAACCTTCAACTCCATGTATCAGGGTTTCCAGCTCTTGCTTTCAACTTGACATGGGTTGATCCCTTCAAGCCAGCAACATCTCTGTGTTGATTATGAAGCTTTAATACCTAAGGAGAATTATAATACTTCTTCTCATTTTTCAGTTTTCTTGACTGACTTTTCTTGGGATTTTGGATTTGACAAAGAGAAATACCGGGAAGACATTGCTGCACTGCAATGCTAGGCCTACAGCACAGCGTAAGAGATGGGAGCTTTATCCAGGGAGAGTGAACTCTCGACATGCCTGCTCCTATTAGGGATGCTGTTGCCCGGAGACTGAAAAGACCATTACAGAGAGAGCTAGCTGGACTCTGGTAGAAAGACCACCCAACCCCACTGCTCCCTAACTCCCTGCCTCCTCTGCTGAACTCTTACAAAGCCACATTCCCCAGGGACCTGTTTTTGGATCTCTTCTTGTCTTCATCTTCATGCTCTTTGGGGCACATGAAACCTAAATTCACATCTGTAGCCCAGACCTCTCCCACTCTTTTACCTAAAGACCCATTTGCAAGTTTTTTTGCTTCCTATGCCTGTGACTCCAGACTTTTCTGGTTTAGAAGTCTGAATATCCAAGGCAGGAAGGCTTCCAGCAGGGGACAAAAAGGTTCCACTAAACTGGAAGGTGAGTTTGTCCCCAGGCCTTTTTGGTGTCTCATGCAAAAGGAGGGGGTTATAGTGTTGGCTGGGATGATTGACCCTAATTATCAACGGGAAACAATGGGGCAGGGAGGTGCATGGGGCATCCCCTAGTACTTCTAGAAAGACCACAGCAACTTTAAACAGGCAACACTGCAAGAGGCTCAGCCTTCTCCAGACCTAAAGTTAAGAGTGTCCCACCAGGTAAAGAGCTCTGACCAGCTGAGATCCCAGTGAAGGGCAAATGGGAGAGTGGATGAAATGACTAATAGCAGCTACGGTCTTGTGATTAGATGCAGAAACAGGAGCTAGAGTGTACACACGTGTACTCCTTGCCTTGGATTTATTGATCTTTTTTTAACGAAATTTCCTTCTTTCCTCCCATCTTTATTCCCTAATGTTTTTATATAGGGGTGTCTTTCATGGTTATATCTGCAATTTGTTGCATGGATTATAGAATATGAAGATGGGAACATGATGGAATTAGAAAGAGAAGGGGCATCCCAGGTATCCTGGTGTAATTACTGCTGTGAATTTGAGTTCTCCCCCTTTGGGCGAAGGGTAAGTTTTGATTTGTGGAGAATAGTTACATTATTCCAGGTGGAAGCAGGTTTTGGTGTGGTGGTCCTGGTGGGTAAGTTTAAGAATGGAAGAAGGGTGTATGTTGATGTTGGGCAGCCCACCATAGTGGACATCTGTCATTTTTCTTGGCTGCCTAGGGCCTTTAAGCCAGCTTCCTTTATTTGGGACCTTGATACCCAAATGTGTCTACCTCTTCCCTAAGTAGAAGTCAGAGCTCACTTTCCCAGGATCCCTTGCACCAGGTATATAATTCAACTCCATTGACCTCTAGATATGTCCAGGAAAGGCTCTTCAGAAACATGGCATGGAATCCGCTCGGTGACTATGACAACACAGGCATCCAGCTTCCAGAGGCTGTGCTGGCAAAGGTTCTAGGTGCTGCCATCCTTAGGCCTGGGGGAGGGGGTCCCCGCATTTTAGAGAGTCTTGCTCCTGTCTTCCTCCAGCAACATTTCTCCCCTCGAGACCAGGAATCTGTAGGACCAAGGGACATGCCTACCCACTGGCCCTCCACCCACATCATACTGCCAGAACCAGGACCCCAAATTCCCTGTCCAAATAGCGCCAGGCCCACTTCCAGGGCCTGTGCAGCCCTCTCCCAGGCTGTCTTCAGAGGGTAGATCACGCTGCTGTTGTGTGCCCGAAAGCCTGAGGAACAGCCAAGGGGTGTTAGTGGGCAGCAGGAACAGAGCTTGGACCTGTGGCAGGCATGTCCAAACATGAGCACCGGTGGCCCCTGGCCACACAGGGGGAGGCTTCGGGGAAGAGAGAGGGGATGGGGGCAGGGCTGACTCTCCTTGTGCCACCCTGCTGTGGCACAGTTCTGAGGGTTTCTGGATTCCAGATCTGAACCTGACCTTCCCCGTGGTTGGAAAGGTATATTTATCAAGGGGAGAGAATTTGTCAAGGGGAAGCTTGCATTTTCCAGAAATGCTCACAGCAGTATTTCTCGTCCCACTTACTCTATCAGATCTTAACTATCCCCACCAAGAGGCAGAGTCTATTTCCCCTCCCCTTGAGCCTGGAACAGGGCTTTGTGACTGCTGTGACGAATAGAATGTGGCAGAGGTGACATCACTTGACTTCAGATGCCAGCTCATGAAAGGCAATACAGGTTTCCGAATGTCTGTTTCTTAGAACACATGCCCTTGGATCCCTTCCACCAATCTGTGAAGCCCAAACTAGTCAACATGGGGAGACACATGGGAGGCCCAGGTGGAGAGGAACTGAGGCCCCAGCCAACTACCAGACATGTGGGTGAGCAACCTACAGATGATTCCAGTCGCCAGCCTCCAAACCTTCCAGCTGAGGCCTCAGACATTACGGGGCCGAGACAAACCATTCAGGATCTGAATTCCTGAACCACAGAATTTATGGGCATAATAAATGCTTGTTTTATACCACTAAGTTTTGGCATAACTTGTTATGCAGCCATAGTAACTGGAATGGATTTGAATATATTTAATAGCTTGTCAGGTTTATAACTTTAAAATGTTTTGATACATAGTATATGGGCCTCCAGTTGCACTCCTCCCCTGGGCCCTGCAAATGTGAGGCACTATCTCTGCATTTGGTGCCTAGTGTCATTAATACAAGCCTTGGGGCCTGTGCCCAGTCATGCGGGGAGAATGGTACCCACTGCAGCAGGTCTAGGGTGTCATTTGGACTCCGTTCTTGGCTATGTGGTCTCCAGCCCATGTCCTCTGGTCGTCCCAGAGATTTCACAAGCCACCTAATATCCTTTGTATATTCCTCTTCTGCATAAATCAGACAGAATGGTTTCTGTTGCTTGCAGCTAGAAACCCTGATTAAAATGGAAATTGGCTCCAGGTTATTTCACTTTGATTCAGTTCAACAGACATTAATTGAGTATCTGCCACATGCTGGACCTATTTTAGGCAACAATGATACAAAGATGAATAAGACAGAATCTTATTATTAGATAATAGCTAACATTTATTGAGCATTTGGATTCTGATGGACACTGCTAAGCACTTTTCCTGCTATATCTCAATTCTCACAACCACTTTATGTGGTAGGTACTACCATTAGCCTCATATGGCAGACTCAGAGAGGTTAAGTAACTTGTCCAAGATCACACAGCTAGAAAATGATGGAGCTGAAATTAATGAGTAGATGGCAGACTTGGGGCCATCTGAATGCAGTGACTGGGTTTTTAACCATCTGCCTCCAGGCGACATCTGTGTTTTGTGGAAATTCTAGTGGAGATCCAGGAAGACTTCTGGGAAGAGATGTTGCCTGAGCTGAGCCATGAGGGCCCTCCAGACTGTGGGAACTGCATGTGCAAGGGGCCAGAGGAATGAACTGGCATGATGGGCGTAGCCGTATTGCAGTGGGAGGGGGTGGGCAGCAGAGGGGAGAAAGCCGGGGCCCAGATCCCGCAGGCCCTGTGCTAAGCTGAAGAGCCTGAACTTGTTCCTGGGGGCTGTGAAGAGCCACGGAGGGATTTTCAGTGGATTTGCAATTCAGAAATCTCTGGCATGGCAGGGGGACAGGTTATAGGGCGTGAGGCCTGGAAGCAAGGAGCTGTGAGAGGCCTTTGCATAATCCAGGTGAGAAATGAGTAGGATATTGCTGAAACTACTGTGATGGAGAGAGGAAGTGGGTGGAGGGCTTGGGCACGAGAGACGCGGACGAGGTAGAATCTGCAGGGCTTGAATGTGGATTTTAAGAGAAAAGGCAGAGCTCAGAGTCCCAGGTGTATCTGCCTGGGTGATGGGGGAAGGGTGACCGTTCACTGAGATAAGAAATACAGGCGGAAGGATGAGGTGGTAAGTTTGAAGCGGAGAGCTAGGCAGCCTCAGGGGCCCTGGGCTGAAGATGGAGCTAATAACAGCTGACAGTGACCGAGCGTGTGTAGCGCGCAGCTCTGTGCTCAAAGCCAACCTCGCAGGGACCTGGTGAAGATTAAATGAGCTAATACACGCAAGGGGTTTAGAAGAGTGCTGCTCACAAGGCCAGCACTCTGAAGAATTTACTATTTTTTTTTTTTTTTTAACCCTCACCCGAAGGCATGCTTAGAGAGAGGAAGGGAGATAGAGAGAGAAAGAAGCATCACACTGGCTGCCTTCAGTACGCTCCCTGACCAGAGATGGATTCCCAGTCAGCCCAGATAAGTGCCCTGACTGGGAATCGAACCAGCAACCTTTCAGTGCCAGGGATGGTGCCCAAATGACTGAGCCATTCCTGCCGGGCAGAATTTACTGTTATTATTACTACTAGCCTTGTTTTACAAAGAAACTAGGCTTAGAGAGGAGAGGTAGCTTATCCAAGGACACGCAGCCAAGAAGCGGCAGTCTGACTGCAGGGCGGTACCCCTGACCTCACACCACACAGTCTCTGGGTCACAGTATGGGTGGTGGTCAGAGCCATGGGGTGGGTGAGCTCACACTGGGGCGGTGTGAAGGAGCTAAAAGCTGGGCCCATTACCCAGACCCAGGGAACACCGACAAACCTGCCTCCTCCGACCTTCGGCCACTTGTGTGCCCTCGGGGCCCCTCTGGTGCCCACACTCTAACACATACTGTTCACCCCTGGAGTGTTTTTAAATAATGTTCCCAATATATTCCTGTGTCCCATCCAAGAACCTCAGCTTCAGTCCTTCTGGAAGGGTCAGGGTCCTTGGGCCCACCCTGGGGCTCCCAGCGAACTTAAGCACAGGGATGAGGCTGAGTGTCCTCTGCTGAAAGGTAGGTAAACGTGCTACCTCAGAAAAGGTTGTGGTGAAGAACAAGATAATGCTATACCTGTCCTCCATGAAGCTTAGGCATTATTATTATTATTATTATTGGTGCTCATGTTTGACTCTCCAGAATTTAGCACGGCATCTAGGACGTAATGAATGCCTGTGGAATAAATGTTTGGATCCAAGCACCTTGGTTCTGGTTCCAGCTTCCCCTAGGGTGAGTCACTCAGAGCCTCAGTTTCCTCATCTGCAGACTGGAGACACAAACCCCCACCTCACAGGATTCCAGGATGAAATGAGAGATCACAGGCCTGTCCTGTGAGGATGGCAACAGACCGGCGAGGGTGAGTGGGAGGCTGCTGGAACTGGTGGGCAGCCCAGTTTCTTGTCAGACAAGTGGAGCGAGGTCTGCAGGGTGGCTTGGAGAGTGTGGGTGAGGTGTGGGTGACCACTGACTCACCGGGTCCAGGAGGGATCGTTGAGGCTAATGGGCTGTGGCCTCCCCCATGCCTATCCCAGCTCTTGTCCAATGGCTTGGCATTCAGGGGTGTCACAGAGGGATGCAGACTTGCCTCTGCACGCTCGTGGGGATACGTCTGTGGATGTGCACACTTCAGGGAGGCTCAGCTATCTCCCAGAGTGAGGTGGAAAACATGCAGCCTTCCTGGAGAAGCCTCCTCTTATGCGTCGGAGAGCTCACTGGCGTACGCGGAGCATTTGGGTTCCTTTGGGCGTCTCTCCCGCTACCTGTAAGCCGGGCATGCTGTGTGTCTGGTGAGCTGCTTAGCGGTGCCCCCCAGCCACACACGGACAAACGATGGGGCCAGTGGTGGTGGCGAGGCCAGCCTGGCGGCTGTATACTGTGGTGTACACTGGTGGTGACAATGTCGGTGGTGCTGAGGGCGGGAAGATGGCCTCTTGGCTGCCCCTTTAACATATTGTAGCCATTATTCCTGTCGGTGTCTCAGCACCCAGTGTCCAACCAGCAGCCTCGCCCTGACAACCCAGCTCCTAACAAATCCACCTTCCCCTCTAGAAAGTAGTTCACCTTTGCTGTGTGATTGGAGAGGTGGGTGACAGGCGGGAGCGACTCCCTGCTTTGGCATTGTTATCTAAGTGGAGTGAAGACCCTCGGCCTGGCCTTTCCCCTAGACCTTTGCTCAAACTGCTCCCACCACCCAGAACACCCTCCCCTCAGGATGACATCTCACCTATCCCCAAGGCTCAGCTCAGACGTACCTTCTTCACTGTGCCATTCCAGTCTTGCCCGATAGAATTAAATTCTCTGTTCCTGGTACTCCGGGGTTGCAAAGACAAACTGTGTAGCTCTGAGGCCAACAGACCTGCATGGGCCAAAGTTACGTTGTAAATTGGGTTACTGTCCTTCTGTGGTTTAGACTATAAATTCTTGGGGTTCAGTTTTGTGTGGCCCAAGACACCAAGGCCTGGTACAGTGGTATGTTAGTAAATGTTTAACAACCTGCTCTCTGGGGGAAAGGCCCTGACTTGTACCACTTGCCAATTTCCATGGTATAAATACGCCTGCCATGGCTGACTTTCAGCTGCCAACGTGATGCCACAGAAGGTGAAGTTGAGAAGAGATGTGTACAATCAGCTCCGTGAGCTGGTGGGAGCTGGTTCCAGTACACAATTGTTACTTCATGTCTGTGCTCTACAAATGTTGACATCAGCTAGTACCTGGCATGTAGTAGGCCCTCAATACAAGTTTGAATGAATGATAGAATCCATGAATACATAAATAAATAAACGGAAAGAGCTGGATGAGTGAGTGGAATGATATCAAGTGTCTTGAGCAGTAGTGACTCATGGCTTTGGCAGGGGGAGGTGGGAGGAGAGAGGAAGCTGGGTAGGGGCATTGGTGGCCAACACCAGGCAGATTCAAAGTACCCCAGGCCCCTACCAGAGGACCTTTCTGCCACCCCCAGGCTTCCCCCAGTGCTGAGGCCCCTTTGGGTCTCTCATAAATAACCTGCAATGCTGCTGAATGCAGTTTTCATGTTGGGGCTTTTGTTCCTTCAATCATGACAAAAACCCGCTAATGAGTTATTGGAAAAACCAAGCCCCGCTCCAGGGCTGAGAGTCAGGGTGAGCACAGAGGGGAGGTGTGGAGGTCATTAGGACTGGGAGGGAGAAGGGAGATGGAGATGTTCCTTCTGCCTCTGAAGGGACAGAGATTTGGGGGCTTTTGTTTGGGTCCCTGTCCCTGGGCCTACGGTGCCAGATGGGGATATTTGTGGAGGCCGGATGATAAGTGCTGAAGCCTAGGGTCTCCGGGGCCCACCTGTGGTCACTGAGAGGGCTGCTGCAGAGACCGCTCAGAGCCTGTCCGGGGCAGCTTGGCTGACTGAGCCTTGGCCCAGGGTTCAGGAGCCAAGGCAAGGGAAGTCAATTACTATGGCAACCACTAGGCCCTGAGGCCTCTTTTTCTGGGTCCCAGATCCTTTATGACTCTGGAGACTTCCCCCAAACATAACTAAGGCTGATTTCTCAGCACTCTGGCAAGTGGAGACTTGGGATCAGAATTTATTTGACTCGAAAAAATAAAACAGTATGACATTTATTGCAGGTGGATGTTGCTGAGTAAATTCAAACCCACTCCAGTGCGAAGAGACCAGAGGGCCTCTGCATGAAGGGGACTGAGCTGAGAGGCACACACAGGCCCCTGTCAGCTAGCAGCCTGGCCAGGCAAAGCCAAACCCCAGCTCAGGCCTCCTGACTGCTTGGAGGGTTGAGGAGGCCACAGGGAAAACACTGGAGGAACTTTATTTTTTAAAAAAATGTATTTGAAAATCACATTTGTTTATTCCTGATTATACTGCTTGTTGAAAATTGGGGAAAATAGAAACATATAAAAACAGAAATGCAAATCACCCACAATTCCATCGCCCACGATAATCATTAAAATGGTATTATTGGTCATTCTCATCTTTATTTTATATACAGCTTTTTACATAACTGAGACCATATTAATATTATTTATATAATTTATATTCTATCTATAGCTCAGGCCCCTGAGCTCCACATGGTGAACAAATGAAGAACACACATAAACACTCCCACACAAAGACACACACTCACACGTTAATTTACACAGGCAGTGGAGAATGGAGCAGGGGAAAGAACACTGAACAGTATTAAGTCCCTACCCTGCTACTAAACAGCATTCTGACCCTGAAGAAGTTACTTCATCCTCTCTGTGCCTCAGTTTCTTAATCTGTAAAATGGGGTTGATTTTGAAACCTCATTTAATGGCCTCCCAGCATTTTGGGGAGGGTCAATGTGAAAGTCCTTTATCAACTATAGTGGTATCATTAGGCATGCGATGGAGCAAAAAGAATTAGGAGCCCCAGGTTTTGGCATTTATTTATTTTTTAAATATATCTTTATTGATTTCAGAGAGAGGAAAGGAGAGGGAGAGAGAGAGATAGAAACATCAATGATGAGTCATTGATCGGCTGCAGCCCACAACCCAGGCATGTGCCCTGACCGGGAATCGAACCCTGATTGCCTGGATCCTAGGTCGACTCTTAACCACTGAGCCACGCCCGGCTGGGCGGTTTTGGCATTTAAATTGCTGTGTGGCTGTAAGCCAGATCCGTAGTTTTTCTGGTCCTTAGCTACCTAGTTAGTTAAATGAAGACCTGGACTATGTTTTCTTTCTTATTTTATTTTTTTTAAAAAATATATTTTTATTGATTTCAGAGAGAGGAAGGGAGAGGGAGAGAGAGAAATAGAAACGTCAGTGATGAGACAGTCATTGATCGGCTGCCTCCTGCACGCCCCCGACTGGGGATTGAGCCCACAGCCCAGGCATGTGCCCTGACCCCTAATCGAACTGCCATCTCCTGGATCCTAGGTCGATGCTCAACCACTGAGCCACACAGGCCGGGCTGGACTATGTTTTCTAATAATAAAACTAGTAACTTGTAGCCTGTTTACAATGTGGCAGACACTGTACTGAGCACTTCATATGCATTTTCTCATTTAATCCCCCAACAGCTCTATGAGGTCGGCATTTTTCTTTTTGTTGTTGTTTGTCTTTTCTTTAAAAAGTATATGGAACGCTTCACAAATTTGCGTGTCATCCTTGTGCAGGGGCCATTACTAATCTTCTCTGTATTGTTCCAATTTTAGTATATGTGCTGCCAAAGCAGTTGGCACTATTCTGCTCACCATTTTATGGATGAGGAAACTGAGACACAGAGAGGTTAAGTAACTTGCCCACAGTTGCTCAGCTAGTAAGCAGTAGAGCTGGGATTGAAAATAAGGACTCCCACCCTGGCCAGTTTGGCTGAATGGTTAGAGCGTCGGCCCACGGACTGAAGGGTCCCGGGTTCGATTCCAGCCAAGGGTACAGACCTCAGTTTCAGACTTGATTCCCATCCCGGGCTGGGGCACGTGCAGGAAGCAACCAATCGATGTGCCTCTCACATCAATGTCTCTCTCTCTCTCTCTCTCTCCCCCTTCCACTCTCTCTGAAAAGCAGTGGAAAAAATATCCTTGGGTGAGGATTAGAAGAAGAAAGAAAGAAAAGAAGGACTCCGAGCACTGCTGTCAGACTTCTCTGTTGATGGAAATATTCTGTATCTGCATGGTCCAGTACATAGCCACTGGCCACGTGTGACTATTGAGCACTCAAAACACGGCTACTGCGACAGAAACGGACTTTTAAATTTTACTTTGTTTAATCTTAAATAGCTACTAGGATGTCAGCTGCGGCCCCTCTTCCATGGAAAGGCAGCACTCAGTAGGCCTGAAGAGTAGAGACTCCATAGACTCTGGAGCCAGACTCTGATTTGAACACTAGCTTTGCCGCTTACTTGCTGTGTGACCTTGGGAGTGTGACTGAACGTCTCTGTTCCTCAGTCCTCTCATCTCTGCAAGGATGACAAAGCTACCTGCCTCGCAGGGTGGTTGTGCCTGCATTTTATGCTTATTTTATGGTACACAGTCCCTCAGGTCAGCCCAGGATTAGGGGGTGGAAAGAATGAGAGGTGGAGCTAGACTGTTCTCACGGGGATGAGTGTTGGGGGAGTCAATTAGAGTCCCCCTTCCCACGCCCGGGCCAGATATAGCTCCCGAAGGCCCCCAGGACGGTGGCGTGGACGATCCCTGAAGAGAGCCCGGGGAGCCAGATAATGAGCCGACTTAATCAAAAGGCAGCGAGTCCCCTGAGCTCCTGGTGTGTCCCGAACCAGGAGCGGGGCGGGGCGGGGCCTGGGGCCCCTCCCCCCTCCCCTTCCCCCCAGCAATCTGGGGGGGTAGGTCCGGCGTGACTTATAGGTTGGGGGGCCAGAGAGGAGCTGGAGCCAGAGGGGGCTGGGGTGGGGCGGGAAGAGAAGGAGCAGGGGAAACGAGGTACAGGGTAGGGTGCCACCAGCTTGTCCCTGGTCTGGGCAGAGCGGAGGGCGCCGCGGCAGAGCCACCACGTCGCGCTCGGAGGGTGGGAGGTGGGCGCCATTCCCGCCGTATTCTGTGTGCATGGCGCCCCCTGGAGTTCATGCCACGCAGCGGTTCTGTGTGTGTGTGTGTGTGTGTGTGTGTGTGTGTGTGTGTGTGTGTGTGTGTGTGTGTGCACGATGATTCCACTCCAGATCCCGCCTCCCCCCCGCGCCCCGCCTTTGCATGGGTCAAAAAGAGGTGGTGGCTAAAGGCAAAAGAATTTGCTGAGGAGGTTGAACAGAAAGGGAGCCAGGAGAATCGCGGGCCTGTCCCTGGGCCCAGCTGGGCCCTCCCCTCGGGTGACCTCAGCTTCACCCCCGCCTCCCTTTCCCTCCTTTCCCCCTCTCTGCCTGTCCTTTCGAGCTTGAGAACATTTGATCCTGCTTGGGAGGAGCTGCCCGGGAGACGGGAGACCGCGAGGAAGACCAGCTCAGCGAAACTTGATGCCTTCCATGGGGCCCTGGGGGCAGACGCCAGAGGACAGAGCCACCCTCAGCCTGGCAGAGCCCCTCACCTTCAGGAAACACTCCCTACCCAGACCTCCCCTCCTAGAAGGCATCCCAGGTGGAAGCAGCAGTGGGGGCCACTCCCCCCAGCTACTTATTTACACGGGACTTCCCAGAACATCCTACCCCTCACTTGCCTATTTTCCTTCCCTAAGAATTGGCTTTCCTCGGCCTGTACATCTACAAACCCTTCTTGTATATTCATTATTAAAATTTGTCCCTAATCCATGTATTGTCTGGATAATTTGGGGCTCCCTCATCCTGCTAATTCAGGTCTCGACCAGAGCTGACTTTTGTCTGAGCTGGGGTAATCCAGCTCAATTCATTTTAATGAGCAGATGGTGACTGGCTACCACACTCTCAGCCCTGCACCGGGTGCTACAGGACAGCTACCCTGCCCATGATCTCACGGCACACGTGGAAACACAGCACCCTGCACAGATGGCACCCCAAGCCTCGGTGGGCATGACATCCACGAGACTGGAGCAACAGATGGGCCTTCAGATCTCCAGGTGCTCTCAGTCTCCTAGGCCACATCTGTCTCCCTAGGGTGGCCAGCGGTGTGGGGTGGGGAGGGGGCTTCTTGCTGGGGTGGGGTCTGTCCCCTGGAGAAAGTGGGTTCTCCTCCCTGTGGACACTGATTGCTGCATGCCAGCCTCACAGTCTCCCTTCAAACAGGCCTGTTCCCAGGGGCCCAGAGAGACATTTGCATGAGAAAATCTCCAAATACAACAGCAGGTTGCTTCCCTCGGCCTGGTTGAAATTTGGAAGGCTGCAGGCAACCAGGCTTAAAGAGGAGGAAACCATCTTGTCGTAGGAGCCAAGAAACCAGAGTAAAGGACCCCATGCCTTCCTAGTTCCCCATCCCCTTAGCCCTTTCCCATAGAGTGAACCTTTATTACTGTTACGGTGTATTGGTTCCTAGATCTGTCTCCTGGCTCCATTTTCATACCAGGATCTATAACCCTAGGGTAACATCCCCCTCACTTCAGCTGGGGGCCCTAAGAACAGGGCTGTGTCCCCCCCTCAGACTAGGGCTCCCTGAAGTCTGGGCTGTGTCTTTATTTATTGGATGTCTCCAACAGAGTGCCCAGTATGATGCAGACAAACGTCTGGCTCAATGAATATTTGTTTAATTAACAAATAACCTGTCAAGAGAATCAGACTTTTCCCACTGGTCTTTCTTCCCCGTGGGGAAGCAGAGCTGGGCAAAGACCAGTGCTCCCTGTGCCTGCTCAGAGTGGGAGACCATGTGCTTTCCAAGTTGGTGTTTAAACCAAATTACTTTTGATCCACTGAACTATCAGCTCAAAAGTTAAACAAAACTTCCCCTGTTCCAACATTAGTGTGGACAAAGGGAGCTCGGAACAGCCCAGGTGACCCTCACTTGGGAAATGGTGGCATCCAGATATCAGGCCTCAGACACAGCTCGCAAGGCTTGGGAGTCTGGGCTGGGGATCTTAGAACCAGTTTAGGCACATCTGCTCATTGTGGAAATGAGAGTCTGGGGCCCAGAGAGGGAAGATCACACAGTAAGGCAGGGTACAATTGTGACATAGTGGCCAGGAAGAGGTCTCCTTTGTACCCCCACCCCCCATCATTCTAGGACTGGTATTTTCAGTAACTCACTGTTAAGCCAGTCAGTGAATATCTTTTTGCCTCAGTTTTCACATTTGTAAAATGGAGGGGGCCACCTGTCTTAACTTACCTCACAGGGACATTTTAAAGACCAAGTAGGATAGTGAGTGTGGAATTCTTTGGGAAGTTCAAAGGTGAGTGCACCTTCAGTGACGGTAGTAAAATAATGTAGAAGAATCCAAATATATTGGCTTTTCCAAAGTGAGCCTGTTTCCCAGACTTACAATCTAGCCCCATCAATATTCATTCATCAATTCAAATGGTAAACCTTTCTTGAACTCCCCCTGAGTGCCAAGTGCTAGGGACACTATAGCACCCCTTCAATCAATTTCTCACCCAGACCTAGAGCTTGCGAAATTATAGTCAGGCCCTGTCCCTTTGTTCAAACCCTGCCATGGTTCCCATTTTACTACAAGTAAAATCCAGTATCCTGCAATGACCCCAAGACCCAAATGACCTGTCCCCTTAACCTCTGATCTCAGCTCCTGATACTCTTCTCTCACCTACCCAGCTGCAGCCACATACCCCTCACCACTGCAGGGCCTTTGCACTTGCTGCCGGGCTCCTTGCAATGCTCTTCCCCCAGATATTGACACTGTCTGATCTTTTCTTTTCAAGGTCAAGGCTCAAATGTCAGTGGGGTCTTCTCTGGACACCCTCTCTAACATTTCAGCCCTCACATTTCCTCGAACTCCTCCTAGCTTTGGTATTTTCTTTACCATCTAAATACTGTCTGCCTTCCTTATGCACTTAGTCTGTTGTCTGTTTCTTCAATAGAATATAACTGCCTGGAGGGCAGGGGCTCTGGTCTGTTTTGTTTGCATTGAATCTGCAGTGCCTAGAGTAGTGCCTGGCATGTAGTAGGAGCCCATTAAATATTTGTAAAATGAATGAGTGGTGAACATACAGACTGTGTCTCTGCTCTCCTGAAGCCTGCATTCCACTCAGGGAGAGCCTGCTGGGGGTATGAGTGAGGAGGGGCAGACAGGTTGCAGACCCTAGGCCACAGAGGTCTCTGAGACCCCTCCTCTCTGAAGGTGTCATCACAGGATTGCATTATCACTAGTCTTGAGCAGCACAATTTATAACAGGAGTTAACTGCTTACTAATTAGCAGCTGGAACAATTAATTGGCTATTTGTTAGAGCCCGATTTAATAAACCAGTCTTTCAGCAGGGTCGTAACTCTCTGTTTCTCCTCCCCTCCCAGCCAGCCTTTCCCACCTGACCAGAAAGTGTCTTGCCCCGAGATTGAATCAATACCTGCCACTGGATGATTTTCAGAGACAATTTCCCTCGCAAGGTGATGACAACATCCCCTCAAAGACTCTTCCTTTCTTTCTCCCTCTCTTCTTCCAGGCTCTGACTCACTGGAGGCCAGTGAGCAGAGATGGGGGAGCTTTCTAGTAACGCATTCCCACAACAAAAACCCGCAGCTGCCCTGCTGCACCAAGGTCTGGCTGCTGGTTCCCTGGCCTGTCACACACTCCTCTGTCGGCAGCTAGTTCCTGAGGCCTCCTGGAGCCCAAAGGCTGAGCTTCCTCTGGGGGAAATAATGGGATTTTTCCTAGAGCATCTTGAATGGAACCCAAGAACTGGCAGTTGGTTGCTGACCACTGAGCCTCCAGGCCTTGGGCCTCATTGGGCTCAGGTCTAGTGGGCTATCTCTCTGCCCTACCCCAACACCCCAATTTGGGGCCCAGAGAGTTGTTCTCTGTGTATGAAGAGAATAGGAAATACTTCTTGTGAAAACACTTACTAGGCACATAAGCCCTTAGGTCTCTTCAGTTGCAGATAGTGGGAAAGAGCAAGGACACAGAGCCTAGGTCAAGGCCCAGTGAGGCCTTTAGCAGCTGCATGAGTCACTGAATCTTTGTTATTCTATGGGAATAACAGCTCTATCTCATAGTTGTAATGAGGATTGAATAGTTAATACACATGAAGGGCTTCGAACAGTGTTTGGCATAGTGGTGTCAGCTATTATTATGTCTCCCAACCACTCTGAGGGATTGGGATCCTACCAACTTTACAGCTGGGGAAACTGAGGCCTAGAGAGGTTAGGACTGGAGGGCAGGACTGATGGCTCCCAAGCCTAGTGCTCTTTTCCTTGTCTTGGTTGCCTCCCATCCCCAGACACAGGGTTCTGGCTGAGGAAGCAGGGCGGGGCTCACTTGCAGAGGAGATGACTGAATTTACAGGCACAGCAAACAGGCTGTCAAGGTATTTACACTGCATACAATTAGCTGCAGCGCATTCACAAGTGGATTAACTACAGCAAATGTTCAATCCCAGCTTGGCTCCAACTCGGTCCTCCATTCCCCCCTCTCCCCAGTCACTCCCATCAGGAGTCTTCTTTCCCCTCCAGGCCAGTGTAGGTGTTCTGAGATGACAGACTCAAGAGAATGCCAGCTGAATCAGTGGGCCTCCCTGTCCCCGCATAACGCATCCCAAAGCCAAAGGAGAGCAGTGAACTGCTGTTTGGGGTCGGACTAGCTATTTGGGAAATTGGAAGGCAGTTTCCTATGACATGGATAAGGGCTGGTTCAACTCAGAATGGGCAAAGCCAAGGAGAGCAGCATCTGTGATCAACTGTGATCACTCCCTGAAAGCTTCCTGGAAGAGGTGAGAATTTCTAGGAATTTTCAAATAATGGGAAGAAGGTGACAATAAAAGAAACTACTCATCACTGCACCCTTAGTGGGTGCCACTTCCTTTTCAGACTGGGTGGGGGAGGTGGGTGGGAAGGAGCCAGATACCTTTGTATCTCTGTGGGGCAGAAAATGGATTTTTGTCTTTGGGATGATGGTTGGGGAGGGGGGTAGGGAGTAGGAAGGATGGCTGCACTGAGGATATCCTAAGGTCTGCGGTATCTGGCCTATGATGGGCATCATTCGTTCATTCATGTAATGAGTTTTCAGCTGGCATCTGATGGGTCTGGACACCCTTACTCAGCCTTGGGCCCAGGGGAAAGGAAGGAGAGAGAAAAGGGGGGAGGGGTTGAAGGAGGTGCAATTAAGTGGAGGTGGGCTGGGGAATAGGATCTTTAGATGTTCTCAGACTTCCAGAGGTGGGCAGAAAGATAGCTGAAGTTTCAACTGATAGCCTTGAATTTCTCCGGGCACCTCCCACTCGTGCCCCAGCAGCGGGAGTCAGCCCCTGGACAGTCGGCAGAGGAGAGGCCCAGCAGGAACGGGCCCGGGGGAGGAGTGGTTATCATTACTAATTTTTAAAATTTATGTTTTAATTTACATACGAAAATATTAACTCTTTTTTTTTTGGTGTACATCTATTTGAGTTTTGACAAATGCAGACTCGTGGCACTAGCATCACAGCCAAGATATCGAATAGTTCCGAGGGTTGGTGGTCGGAGGGTTGGCAATCTCCACGCTCTTAGCCGCTGCGGTGGTCGGGCCTCCCACCCGCAGCCCTAATACCATCCCTAAGCACGGGCTGAGATAAATGACGGCGACAGGTGGAGCAGGTGAGATGAGCAGGACCCGGGCACAGGGACGCGGTCGGAGGCGAGGCGGAGGCCTCCGGCCTCACTTCCCAGCCTGCACCCCCCTCGCCGGCGTTTGGGAGGAGCCCTCTCCCCGCCTCTGCGCCGGGAGGGCCGGGCGAGGCGGCGGAGTCCCGGGGGCCAGACCCCGGCGACGGGAGCGGGCTCCGGGCTCAGCTGCCGGAAGGGCGCGCGCCCCTGGGGCGGTCGGGAGAGCCCGAGGTCCTCAGGGGCGGCTGGATGGCGAGGGGGCCGAGCTGGGGAGCATGGGGGTGGTTCGGGGCAGCTCTAGCGTCGGGGTTTTGCGGACAAACCTGTTGGCAACCTGTGGGCCGAGGCAAGGGCAGGAGCTCTCGCCGCACCTCCTGGGCCCGCGGCTCAGCCAGAGGCCGGGCGGCGGCCCCACGCCCTACGCGCCGAGCCGCCGAGGTGGCCTGAGGAGGGGCGTGGGCTCGGCCGGCGCGCGGGGACCCCGGGGCGGCGCGCACCTCGCCGCAGCTCCGCCGCCGGAAGCCTGCTCGCGCCCCCGCAGGACCCCAGGAACCGCGGGCGCCCCGGCCTCTGCCTCCGGCCCTCCCTTGGGTCTCGCTCCCAAAAGTGCAAAACATTTTCAAAAAGTGTGCAGCTCCCCGCAGGCTCGGGTCCCCGGGGCGAGCGGCCGCTCTTGGCCCGCCGCGAGCGCACCGGGATCGGCGCGGCCGCTCGCGCAGCCGGGCTGGGTTTGCCGGGGCCGGCGGAGAGCGAGCGCGCGAGAGCGCCGCGCCCGAGCCCGCGCCGAAACCCACGTCCCTCCGCCGCTGTCCTCGGGATAGATGGATCCATTTCTGCTTTCTGACATTTTCCTGCCCGGGGAGGGGGGGCTGGGTGGGTGGAGGGGGGTCGGAGAGAGGGAGAGATGGGGGAGGGGCAGAAGGGGGGGGAGCAGGCAGCCCGCTTCCCCCAGCCCTGTTTTGTTTTCTCTAATTGGTCCTGGGGGAGGCGAGGAAATTGGACAGAGGCTGGACCCGGCGAGCTGGGCTGCCTTTAATTGGCTCCTTTTTTTTTTAACTGGAGGGGAATCAAACAGGAGAGCGAGCGACAAAGGGTGGGAGAGCGAGAGACCGAGCGCGGAGACTCGAGGAGGAGGGAGGAGGAGGGAGGCGGGAGGCGGGGGGGCGGGGAGCGCGGAATGAAAAGCTCCGAAGGGGGAAAAAGCAGCACAGTGAAGCCCAAGTTGCGGAGCGAGCGGAGCGCTCCCGCGGCCCGGAGCCCAGCGGCCGCCGCGCCCGGGAGCCCGGCCCGGCCCCGCCCGCTCGGGGCCCCCGCCGGCCGAGGCCGCCGGGCGGGGGCGGGGACCATCAACTTGGGGCGCGGCGCAGCCCCGCTCTCCCGAGAGCGCCGAGTCGGGGAGCCTCCCGGCCGCAGCCAGACCGCCGGAGCCGAGCGCGGCGAGCGGAGGCGGCGATCGGCGAACGCGCTGCAGCCCGGGCCTCGGCGAGAGCGCGAATATTTTTCAAACGATTCAAACTTTCCTCCTTTCTCCGCTTCCTGGGGTCTCTCCTGACTGGAATTGCTCTCCCGATTCCCCCGGGGCGCCCGGGCCCGATTCTTCCCCGGGGTTCCTCCGGGGTTCAGCTAACTTCGCGGACCCGGGGGCCCGTGGCTCTCTCCCCTTGGCCGAGCCTAGCCCACGCTGCTCCCCCGCTCGGGAGGGCCAGGGCCGGGGCTCCTTCTACCCGGGAGGGCGCCCAGCCCGGCCGCCTCGGGTCGGGCCCTTGAGCCCCCTGCACCCGCCGCAGGACTGGAGACGGCCGATTAACCGGCGCGGAGCCCTGGCCTCCCCGCCCCCGCTCAGCGGAGGGGCGTCCCCTGGGCGGAGAAACGGCAAGTTTATCAGTTGCCTTTGGCCTGTTGGATCCGAGAGCCGCCGCCGACGCAGAGGGTCCCCGGCGCGCAGGACCCGGGGAGGTGAGCCTTGGGGACCCGGGGAGACTTGGTGGCCGGGCTCCCTGGCTCGGGGCGCTGGCTGCTGCGCTGGGCGCGCGGAGGCACCCGGGGCCGGGCCAGCGCCCCCTGCGTCCTCACCCGGGCAGCGGCCCCGCGGGCGGAGAACCCCGGGTCGCCGCCGCCGCCGCTGCCGCTGCCGCCGCCGCCTCCTCAGCCTCCGGGTCTCCGTCGCCGCGGCCGTCCCCTCGGTCGCCTCTCGGAGAAGGGGAACACGCCGGGGGCATCGCGGCGCCCCGGCGGATGCGCCCCCCGCCGCCTCTCGGGCTGCGCCGCCTCGCGGGGATGAAGCACCGGCCGTGAAGATGGAGGTGACCTGCCTTCTACTTCTGGCGCTGATCCCCTTACACTGCCGAGGACAAGGAGTCTACGGTAAGAGCCCGTGTCCCGCGGCTCGCCGGCTGGGCACCGAGCGGAAACTTTGCAAGAGGCGCAAAGCGCGCGCTGCCGGGATTTGGTGGGAGCCCCGGCTGGCACTCTGGAGTAGATGCCCCGGTCCCCGCCCTTTTCCAGGGCGCGAGAAGATCGAGCCAGCTGCTTCGGAGCGCGGAGACGGGTCGCAGGGTCTGGCGGGAGGCTGGTGATGCCAGGGGGAGGTACCCACTTTCTCAAACCCTGTCAGGGGCCGGAGTTACGTGGGGAGCATCCGGGCGGCTCCGTTGACTCCGACCGCCCCCAACCCCGGGGCTGGGGCCGCGACTTGCACTGAAACCAGGTTCTACCCAGGCTCGGCCTCCGGAGCGGAAGCCGAGCGATGCGCGACCCGGAGTTGCGCGCGGCTGGCGGGAGAGCTGGCTGCCAGCGCCGCCGCGGAGCCCGGGCTCGCCTTCCGCGGGCTCCCGGAGGCGTCGCTTCTTTCACTCGCTTCTTGACGGCCCTGGGTCCCGAGCGTAAAACCCCGGCAGCCCTTTTCGGACCTCTTCCTGTCCCCGGCTCCCAGCTACAAAACCCCAGCCCCACCTTCCTTTTCCCTGTGTGCGCGCGCAAACACACACACGCACACACACACACACGCACACACACACGCACACACACACACGCACACTCAGCCACAGTCCCCAGGAAATGCAAACACCGCACGCACCCACCAGCTACGTGTCCAAACTCTGCCTCCAGCTCAACAGCTTTGCTCCCACGTCCCCACACCTCACTCTCGGGCGCCAAGGGGACTCCAGTCACCCCTTCTCCCGTCTCTCCCGTGGGTTTTCCCCGGGATAGGTCCCGAGAGCAGGCATCATCCGTCTCAGGGACCCTCCCTCTGAATTCTGGCAGCCCTGACCCCACAGCACGAAAAGTCAGCCTCTGGGCCCAGTGGCTGTTTCTTCGCTTCCTCCTGACTGCAGGGCGGTCTGTGTAGGCCACTTTTTAATGATGTGTAGCTGGAGTGGGGAGGATTCTCTTTCTTTCTGAGGTTGAGAGCCTAGTTATTCGCCTTTGGATGCGGGGAGAGTTTGACCTGCTCTATTGGTGGGGGTCAGAGGTTACACTTTTGGCTACCAACCTCAGGTGCAAATGCTAAATGCTTCCTTCTAGGGTGCCTCACGAGGGATTTCTGGGAGGTGACTCGCTAGCTGGCTTGGGCTTACTTCCCTGGGGAGGCTGGCCCAGGCATCTGGCCAAACTCTGCTTCTTAATTAGTTTGTGTGTCTCTTACTGCCTGGCCCTTTATATAGAGGCCAGAAAAGGAAAGGAGGAAGAATGCAGCAGGGACTGAGAGGGGCTGGGTTATGGGGAGGAGGCCACTGAATGGGCCCCAGGGGCCTCAGCCTCCCCAGGGCAGGGGAAGACACCAGGGGTTTGTGTGTGGGGTCTTCTTTCTCGCTAAGGTTTCCCTACGGCCTCCTTAAGAGGTAGCCTCAGGAGGAACAGCGATGAGGCCTTTATCTCTTTCTCACCACACCCTGGGGCTCTGGAGAGTGACTGAGAGCCCTCCTGTTTGCTGCTATCCTCCAGCTTGTCTTCCCTCTGAGTGCCCTTGGGCAGATCTGGCAAGCCCATCTCCTGGCCGTCCCCTCCACCTTCTCCAACCTTCTCCAACCTTCTCAAGGGCTGCATGGGGCACATCTTGAGGAAGTGCCTCAGAGTCTGGCCTGGAAACCCCAGCACTGAGGGCAAGGAGAGGAGATAGGTGCAGGGGTCTCTGCAGTCCCTGATTTCAGAGTGCTTTAGGGCCAGGGTTTAGTCATTGGCTTATCTGCCCCCTTTTCTTGGTATTTTCTTCCCTCCCTCATGTGTCTGGGTCCAAGCGGCCTCTCACTCAGAGTGGTTCAAGTGGGCTGTGTGCATTGGTGCCAACCCTGGACTCTTGGGTGATATTCCTTCCACCTGCCCTTTGGGAGTGTTCCCTCGGGGATTGCTGGGTGGAAACTCTTTGCGGCTGTGGATGGAGAGAAAGGAAGATCTAGCATGAGGAGAAGGGTAGCAAGAGGCTACTGAGTCCTTGTGCTGCTAGGAGCTTTGGCCAGACACAGCAGAAAAGAGAACCACTGTAGGGCTGGGGCTGGGGTGAGAAGTAGTATGGAGAGCTGGTTTTCTGCTCCCTCCCCCACTCTCCCTCTGTGCCCAAAGCAGATGAAGCAGCTTGAAAAAGAGTGGAGTGTAGGGGTGAGAAATGGTCACTAGTGTCCATCACTGTGTGCCAGCACCCAGCATGGCGCCTGGCACCCAGCAGGAGCTCAGCAAATATTGTTGCAAGAGTGAAGGGCCATGGTTGGGGGGCAGGCCAAGGAAATGCTTCTTGAAATTCTTTCTTTCCCAGAAGTCTGTCTAAGATGGTTTTCAGCAGAGCAGTTGGGCATTCTTTGAGGATCTCTGCTTAGGGTGAGTCATGAGCCTTGGGCTGGCAGTTTTTACTCAAGACAAACTAGAAGGGAGTGTGCCCTAGGGAGGGAACCCCCAGCCCCTTCCCCTCTGCCCCTAGGCCTAAGTGGCTGAGAGAGGGGCAGATTAGCAAACACAGAAGCCGAACTGAAGAGAGGAAGTAAGAGCAGTCTGTGGAGGGCAAACCCGCCAGAATCTGGCCTGAGCTGTGGAGTCGCTGCTAAGGCAGATAGGAGGCGGGGGCCCAGAGACCTATGCCGGGCTTCCCTCTGAGGGTCCTCTTGCGGGCTCTGAGCTGCGCTGTCTGCAGAAGGACTGGGGAAGCGCTCTCAGTCTGACCAGGTGGCTTTGCTCTTCTTTGGGGCACAGATGCTACAGCAGCCGAGTACTAGACCAGATGGTCCATTTGGAGCTGGTTCCCTCTTTCCTCCCTGCCTCCCAATCTCCTGGCCCAGTTTGTTGTGCTTCAGGGTGGGTCCTATAAGCTGCTTTCTGACAGGGCAGGGTGGTGGGCTGGCCCCAGAGGCCTGGTTCTGGGCAAAGGCAGAAGCCAAGCGAAGGCGGAGTACCCTTCATGAGGAGAGCAACAGAAACCGCCTCCCCTGGCTTCCCCATCTCCTCCCACAGCTGCCGGACCTCCAGCCAGGGGCAGGTTGAAGGGATTCTTCTCTACAAAAACACAACAAACCTCTGGATTATTTAATATGCAGGAGTGGGAATTGACATTATCCTTAAGACAGGTTGTTTGCAACTTACTGGTGGAAGTCAAAATATTTCACCAAAGGTGTCATCAGAAACTACTATCCTATGCTAATTTTTGTGGGAACATGAAGACAGATGTTGAATAATTTGACAAGAGCAACATAGCTTACAGAATTATCACCAAGTCAGGTTTTTTTCCCTCCTCTGAGGGGTGCGGAGAAGGAATTTCAGGAAGTGTGCCTCCCAGCTCCGTCTTCTGGGTGTCAATCTAGGTGTGGGCTCTCTTGGGATTTTCACTAGATTTTCTACCCCATGCCTTGAAATTGCCTGTCCAGATCAGACTTTCCCGTTGGAGAAGGCATGGCATTTGAGAACTCTGGTCCCCTAGGGGCTAACAGAAAGCTTAGGGTTTTGCAAATGTCCTCAAGAAGGTCCATGCCTCTGCCCTTCCTTCCTTTTCAGTTACAGAGACTGTATGAGGGAGAGAGAGGGCCTTGTGTCCTCAAATCCAGGCGATTTTGTTTGCTTTGCCAGCATTGTCTGTACCCCCCCCCCATTGATGTTGGCCCTTGAGCCTTCCTGAGGGCTCCCCAGTTCTGGAGTCAGACCCAAGAGCCCCGCCCCCGCCCCCGCCCCTTAGGGTCAAGATCTGCATGATGTCTCATCCTACAAATCTGTGCTTCCTGGCTGGTGGGGGTCCTGGGGGTGGTGGGGGTGGTTAGAGAGGATTATATTAGTCTGGAAAGCACCCTTGAGGGTGCGGCTGCGGACATGGCAAGGGCCTACTTGTAATTGGCCGAGCTTGGCTGTGAGCTGCTGGGGCCGGGTGGCAAAGCCTCATTTAAAGCCTGGTATTAGCTCTGCTTTGCTGGAACATGGAGGGACGGGCGGGGGGCTCCATAGGGAGAATAGAGGGAGCTAATCACAGCAGCCAAGGCCGGCAAATGAATGATGCAGGAAATCAATACCTGGGTGTGGGAGTGGAAATCCGGCAGTGGTAGCAGCCGTGGCTTCTCTGGCTGCCCAGGAGGCACAGGCGGGCCTGGGAGGAACGAGACAGAGGCAGGAGTGTGGTGCGCCCTCCTCTCCGCTTCACACCCTCCCTCCACTGCCCCCAATTCTGCCTTCCTCCCCCCTCCCCGCTCCAGCCTTGCATCTCCTTGTGGCTGGGATCAAAAGATACCCCACCCAGCAATGACAGATACCTGGAGATGGGATCTGGGGCCTCTCAGTCCTGGAAGAGCCCTGCCCTGCCCCTACCTGTCTCTGGACACAGCCTGACCAGGCCCCAGGTGCAGGAGTGTGTGCCTGGGGACCCTGCCCTGTGCACCTGGCACTGCCACTCCAGATATAGCCAGCAGGGGGCGGGCTTGGCCACCACATTGCTTATCGCTTTTCTGAGGCTCTCCTGGCCTCAAGACTCCAGAGGAATGAGACTTACTCTAATTCCTAAGCCTGGGGCCCACGGGTCCTCCGTAGGCCTTCTGAGGCTCCATGCCTCCCTCCAACTCTCATGTTTTCCCTCTCACTGTCCCAGGGCTTTCACCTTGGCCAAAACCACACTTCCTACCCCATAGGCCAGAGGAGAGCCCCATGGAGGGGAGGGCTCAGCTCCGTGGGCTCATGTCCAGGTGGGGCTGTGTGCAGAGCAGGGGCTCGTGCCCTGGCAGGGCTGCCTTTTTGTGAACCTGGGGTGTGGCCCCTCTCCTGCACCACCCCCACCGTCAGAAGACCCTGCTTTGCAGGCATGCATTTGCTGATGGCAGGTACTAACCAAAGGATCCTTATTGCATTTAAATGCTGATACGGAGGCAAGAGCAATGCCTAACTCAAAGAAGTGAATCCTTTTTGTTTTCTTAAACAACGAAATTTTCCTTTCCCCAGGTGTATGAGTAACACGTGCTCTTTGCAAAACAATCAGAGAATACATAAAAATTTAAGGAAGAAAGTAAAACTCACTTGACATCCTGCTATGCCTTTAGTGATGGTTCTTCCAGGCATCTTTTTGTGCAAAGAGAAACGAACCTTCAGGGAGAATCATTGATTGTAAGAGTCCCAGATAGGTGTGCAAGTGCCACATGCCTTACCAACTATTTTCATGCTTCTCTCTCCATTGATTCCCATAATACTCCGAGAGGTCAGCGTAACAGGTCCTATTGCTCCCATTTAACAGATGAGGAAACCGAGGCTCCGAACAAGAGTTTAAGTGATCCGCTAAAGATCACACAGCTGGTAAAAAGTGGCTCTGAGACTCGATTCCAGTGGATCTTCTGATTTGAAGGCTGGAAATGAGTATGGTGTGCCCCTCACTGTTCACGAAATACCTACTTCGTTCCTCCCTGGAGCAGACCCCGTTCTGAGAATTGACAGGGCTGCTGAGATGAGCGAAATGGAGGTTTACTCTCGAGAAGGGCAAGGGAATCACATGCGAGATGGTAGTTCCTGGGAGATCTTGACAAATGCCATGAGGCAAGGGCAGTAACAGGCTGTGGGAGTTCCAAGGGGGAGGAAATTGCTTCCAAGGCCTTGTGAAGGAGGGGGCACTTGAACTGTCCTTGACAAGGAGAAGAAAGGACTGAGCCGGGCATCCCAGGAGGAGGCAAAGGCATGGAGGGTAAGGAACCTGGGGGCATGGCGTAGGGAATAGTGCCTCTCTACTGGGCTGGAGAGGAGGTTGAAAGGGAATTGGGGCAGTCAGAGTTGGAACAGTAAAGGCATAATAATAAAAATAGCTGGTGTTTACTGCCCAGAACAGATCATGTGGTGCGTTTTCTTCGGTCATCCCCACCACAGCCCCTGCGAGAGTCATTCATAGCCCGTTTTACTGATGAGTAAACTGAGGGCTCAGAAAGATGAAGTTCCTTGTCCAACTGGCAGAGCTGGGCTTAAACCCAGATCTGCTGATGGCACAGCCTGTGCTGGGGGGGGAGATAGGCTGGAATCCTGAGTTTGGGGACGCTGCTGCGAGGGCCTTGAGCAGGGAAATGGCTGATGTGAGCTGTATTTCAGGCCGGGTCGCCGTGCGGTGGTGTGTTTGAGAAGGCAGGGTCAGGAGGAGGGAGACCGGTCAGGTGGTCCTGCAGGTGTCTAGGGAAGCTGTAGTGAGAACTTGACCCAGGGTGGTGGCTGCGAGAATGGACAGGAGAGATTGGGTACAAGAGCTGCAGTCATTCCACAAACATATTAGTGGAAGCTCTGTATGGAGCTCTTGAGATATTTGGAGAGAAGCAAGCTCTTGCTCTGCTAAATTTTACATTCAAATTGGAGGGAGAAAGCAGTAAACAAGTCAGTGAATAAGTATATAATGTGTCCTATGATGATGAGTTCTGTGGGAAAAGGTAAAGCACCCAAGGGGACAAGGAGTGGTGGACTGTGGTTGCAGTTCATGTACAATGGTGGTGGTGGGGGGGGGACGACACTCCTTTAGTAGGCGCTACCAGGGCAGAGACCCAAAGACGCCTGGGGAAGATGGGGAAGGCCCAGTGGATATCTGCAGAAAGCGTATTCTGGGCAGCCAATGCAAAGGCCCTGGGATCGAAGCATGCATGGCTTGTTTAGCCACAAGGAAGAGTCAGTATGGTTGGAGCAGAGTGAGCCGTGGGGAGGGGAATAGGATGTGGGGTTGGAGAGCTGGTGGGGCCAGATTGTTGAAGGCTATGTAAGGCTATGTAAGGACTTCGGCTTTTATTCTGAGTGAGTTGAGGAGCCATGGGAGGGTTTTGAGCGCAGGAGGGACATGAACTGACACCTTTTTAATAGAATCCCTCCAGCTGCCATGTAGAGAATAGACTTTAGGGGGTTGGATGTGGGAGAAGGAAGCCAGTTGGAGACTCTTGCAAAAGGTGAGAAATGAGACTGTACAACCATTGGGTTCTATACGTGATTCAGGAAGAGCTCAGGCAAAGGGTAGGAGCTGAAAATGGCCCCAAGGTTTGGCACTGGGAGGCTTGGTACACCATGGCATCGAGGTAGAGCAAAGGGCGTGGGAGGTCAGACGGGGTTGGGCAGTGCATGAAGTCGTTCAGAGCCCGAACTTCTGGTGAGAAACGGGGTCTGAACCCGAGCTCTGCCCGCAGCAGCTGAGAGCCCGAGTTCCATCTGCTTTCTAGGTGTGCCCTCTCCGCTGGTCAGAGGGAGACCATCATGCCCACTGCGTGGATTGTGATGGCTGTGCCATGAGACAGCACCCGGGAAGCCCTGAGCATGGTGCCTGGCGCCAAGCAAGGCCTCAACAAATAGTTTTATTTTCATGACAATCCAGTGCAGTTTTGAACATCATGGGGTTCTGGTGTGGGATGTCTGGGAGACATGTTGACAGGGCTGGTGGACGTGAGTGCTGGTGCTCAGGACAGAGATCCTCTCTGAAGAGGCAGGTGGCACATCTGGGTTCTGTGCATACACCGCCGTGGGCTGAAGCCATGAAGTGGAATAAATTGCCAGGGAAGAGAGCAGAGGGAGAGAGGAGGGGGGTGGAAGGAGAAAGAGGGGACGGAGGTGGCATCAGGGAGGTAGGAGGAGACTTAAGGTCACAGGAACTGGAAAGCTGGGGGTAAGCTCAGAGTCTGAGGGAGGAAGGGCATCTGGGGTGGGGGAGGAGACAAAGGAAGGGCCATCTGGGGACTGGAGGTTGGCGGGGAGGCAGCTGCAGCACAGAGCGGCTCCTGAAGGTCTAGCAGGAGTGCCCGGGGGTTTGCAGATCCTGGTCCCATGGGCCTGGGCTGGGCAGAGAGTCCACATTTTTAACAAACTCTGGGTGATGCCAGTGCTGCGGGCGATGGACCAATCTTTGAATGGCGAGGGCATGCAGGAAGGAGGGCTGGATGCAAATGGGCAGACTTGGGTTGGAGGGCCAGGTGGGCAGCTGGACCAACAGCCTCACCTCACTGAGCCTCAGTTTCCTAATCTGCAAGACTGGTTCAGGCACACCCACCTCTTGGAGTTAGAGAGAAGTCCCAGTGATAGCACTTTGTAAACTCTCAGGCAAACTGTGGGGACTCTGTTTCACGAGAGCAGAGCGGGTGGCAGGCAGATGGCAGGGAGCTCCGGGTGTGGGTGGCATGTGGAAGCAGGAGGTGCAGGCTGCGCTTTTGAGAGACGCGGCGGGCCAGGGCAGGCGGTGGCAGTTCCCCTGGCGGGCCTCGCCCCTAGCCGCTGGCCCGTGGGAGGCTGGGCTGCAGGGGTGAGTGACCCGGAGGGGCGGCGACTAGCAGGCAGGGCGCTGCTCAGGCGGCTCTGGAGTTTCCACTTCAGGCTCCTTTCCAGTCCCGGAAACTCAGCGGAGATAGTCTTTGATTATCTGGAGGATTGGAAGCTGCGTGGAGAAGTGCTTCTCAACCCCGGTGGCCTGTCAGAACCACCTGGAGAGCTTTCTCAACAACAGATGCCTGGCTGCGCCTGGACCTCCTGAATCAGAAACTCTGCAGGTGGCATCAAGACAGCTGCGGTGGCAAGAGCTCTCCTCCAGTTGATTCTGCGGCACAGCTGGCGTAGACAGCACATCGGAATGAGTCAGGCCCAGACAGATGTCTTCCTCCCCAGGGCTTTCTGAGGGCATTTCTGGGTTTTCCAGGTCACTGCCCAAGCTTTGTTTCAGTCAAGCTCATGTGGACCCTGGGGTCTTTTAAGAAAACACAGGCTTATTATTTTTAAATTATGAACAGGGAGATTTCCTATTTTAGCTCTAACTGGAGGTCCCAGTCAGGGGCTTGGGAGACTGGCCCCTCTCCCTGCTGCTAACAGAGCATTTCCAGTCCCAAACCTGGAGAGACCGAAAGAAACTGCCCCGGACATGCTGCTTTCCTTGGCTTGCAGTAGGTAAATTATGTTACCTTTTTGAAATGTGGCCCTTTTGTTTATTCTCTTCCCTGTTAGGTGCATAAATAAATGAAAATTTCAGCACTGGACCATATTGTAGCAATTCAGTGTAAACCAGGCACTTAGTTCCTGAGTGCCTGCTAAGTGCCTGGACGGGTGGTGGGTGCTGTGGCTGCAGGGGTGAGGGGCACCTGCACGCGAGGAGCTTGCAGGGGAGAATGCAGCCTTTTCCAAGGCCCTCATTTTGCAAGTGGAGAAGCTTGAGTGACTTGCCACAGGCCCTGCAGTTGGCAGAGAGTGGAGTCGGGATTTGAACTCAAGCCTGCCTACTGGCAAGTCTAGTGCCTGCCTGCTGCTCTGAGTGTGAGGCTCCTCGGGCCAGGTTTTGTTACCTGGGCCATACTGTGGAGTCAGGAATCTCTTTCTGTTGCTAGAACAAAGACCTGATGAGAGGCTCCAAAAAATGCAAGTTGGCTTTCTTACGTTTAGAAGTAGGCTACCCATGGCTGCTGTGGTGGCTCTTTGGTCACTAGAGATCCAGGCTCGTTTCAGCTCTGCTCTCCTTTCAGAGGTGGTTCTCAAACTTTGCTTCATGTTAGAATTACCTGGGGAGTGTTTAAAAACCCCAAGGCCTAGGTCATACCTCTTACCAATTAAATTAGAATATCTTGGAGTGGGAAATAGGCATTAGCATTTTTTAAAAAAGATCCTCAGGTGATTTGAATGTGCAGCAAAGTTTGGGAGCCCCTGCCTTAGAGCATTTTGCCTACCAGCTGAGTCAGCTTCCTTTAAAAAGCTTTTTGAGAAACCCCTCCCAATGACTTCTGTGTATAGCTCATGGGCCATTCTTAGCTGCAAGGCAGAGATGTAGCCTTTTGGGTGGGCACATTCTCACCTAAGATAATATCAAGATTTAGTTAGAAAGAAGGGGAGAATGGATATTGGGTAGGTAATGTTCAGTCTTTACCACAAATCCCCACCTCAGGGTCAGTTGATGTTTCTTAAAATGAGAGGGGATTTAGATGGTTATGAACCCTGCTCTCCTCCCTCCTTTCCTCCCACCCTGCCAGCCTAACTCAGGTGGAGTGGGGGTGAGAGGCCCTGGCTGCTCTGAGGATGCCCAGAAGGAACTTAATAGAAGACTGAGACTCAGAGCAGGAGAGAGACTTGCTTGGGGTCACCCAAACATTCATGTGAGGGTCCCAGCTGCCTGTCTGCCAGTGATCTCCTTCCCTCCTCCCCAACCCACGCACCTTTCACACTTTGTGAGGTGGTTGATTCCTGCTGGTTGGTACCTCTCTCCTCTTCTGGCAAGTGGCTCCTTTTAGTCCCAGCCACAGGAGAGCTCTGTGGACTCTCCTGATTTGGGGGAACAGAGACTGAGGGGCCATGCCAGAAGCCATGGGCCAGAGAGTACTGTAGAGGTGATCTAGCTCATCTTTCTGCCTCTTAATGTCTCTGGTCCTTTGTTGTCGGGAAGTTCTTCTCATTGTCTGACCTTAATTCAACTTGCTGTAACATAATCTCTTCTCAGAAAGAGTCAGGAGCTGAGGTCTCTGAGCTTAACTTGAGTATCTCCTTGGCTCTGAGACTTTCCCTATGTGATTCTAAAGAAAATCTAAATGAGGCACTTTTGCCTACCTCTGAGAGGGACATCAGGAAGGTAGAGGTAGGGAGGGAGCTAGATTCTGGTGGCCTCATCTACCTGGGTTTGGTTCTGGTGTTCTGGTAAAACGGTGACCTTGGGGAGGTCAGTTTACCTTCCAGCAAAATACATAAGCCCACAGGGCAAGCTGAGGTTCTGTGCTGTGGTAAGGCCTGGCTTTACTCTCCTTTCTGGCAAAAGGCCACAGGGTGGACATAGAGAATGCCATGAGATGGGACACGAGGGTGGCAAGGAGTGAGCTCAGCTGCCAACCAGTGGCTTTAAGTGACCTAGCAGCAGATCTTTGAGATTCAGTACAGAAAGAGACTGAGACCAGAGAAGATAAATGCTGGTCAAGGTCACACAGCAATGAGGTACCAAGGCTGAGATTAAAAGCCATGTTGAGGGACTCCACATCTGGAGCTTCCTCCCTCTCCTATCTAACCTTGTAGGCTCAGGAGAAGCCAGGGCATGTACATGGTATTTTATAAGCCCGAATCTCTGTAATCCTCCCCTAACCCTGTAAACCCCATTTCTTATTCCCAGGCCTCATTGCATCTGCACTACAGGATCTGGGGCTCATTCTGGGTCCGGGGCTCCTGGTTAGATGTTAGAAGCCCTTAATGAAATGTCGGGAGGCCCTGGGAGGCCCTCCGTGTGGGTGGAGGAGGCAGCCAGTTTGGAGGGACCTGGAGACTGCTGCTGGTCCCTGTCACACTGCCTGTGGTCTGCTTTAGGATTACCAACAAGTTAGCCAGTGGGAGCACGGCCCTGTTTCCAGAAGGTTGCTCTGGGAATACCCACAGCCCTTAAGCCTTTTTCCAGTGGCTCAGGCTGGTTGATCAGATGAGCTCGATCTTGAGGCATTGGAATCCAGGCAAGGAGGTTTCCAGAGAAGTGACAGGTGGAGGTAGAGGAGTGTGGTAGGGTATTTGATATGTGTGTGTGTGTGTGTGTGGTTGTGGGATAAAATGAGGGCTCTGGGTTGTGACCACGTGAGAGATTTAATAGGGACACCATGGCAATCAGAATTGGCTTGGACATGCGGTCTCAGCTTGGGTTCCCCAGGAGAGGACCCTGAGATAAGGAGTCGAGTGCGGGTAGTTTATTTGGGAAGTGAGTGGGGGAAGCTCAGGTAGGGGAATTGGGATGTGAGATATGAAAGCAAAGGGAACCATTGTCAAGTGAGTCCCCAGCGTGTCTCACTGGGGACCTCTGGGACACTGTGTAACACACACTTCAGAGGTCCCCCATCATGGTGAGGGAGCTGGGGCAGGTGTACTCCAACTGCCATCTGTTGTTGGTTATGGGCTACACCTGAGAGTGTTAATTCCTGGGGGTGTTACTTCCTGGGGGTGTTAATTCCTGGGGGTGTTAATTCCTGGTGCTCTTGGCTGCTGCAGGCGCAGGCCCAGGCCGTGTGACTCTAGCCTCAGGTGCTGGCGCTGTGCATGGCAGTGGTCGGGAGGGGAGGGGCCCTGGCAGCGCGGACTACATCACGCCTAAGCCTGCCGTCTTGCTTTTCAGAACCAGCCTGCTTTGCTGAGCTCTTTGTTTGTAGGCCTTGTCTTCTGGGCTGCATGTATAAGCCGATTCCAGGCAGAAAACTCCTGCTGCCACTAGACCCATGAGCTCCTCATTTACTTCCTTGGATTCTGTGACCAGAACTCCAGCCCATTAATTTTCCCAAGACCTTCCTGGTAGAACTCAGGCTCTCCTTGCAGGATTGAGGGGCCTCACACCTGGGGAGGGCAGGGTTGGGGGTTACTGAGGACAAACCCATCTCCGGGGTCCTTTGGGCATGGCCACGGTGCATGATCGTTAGCTCCTCACCAGCTGAATTCAAAGCTAAGAGAGGTGGGGACAATTTCTGACACTAGAAGACTGCCGATCTCTCTGCAGGCAGGATTCTGTGTGGGTAAGAAGGTCGATTGCATTCTGTCCACTTCCCTCTGCAGGAAAGAAACCTCCCGTGGGTTAGTCTGTGCCCCTGGATGCCCCTGGGCCTTATGAGTCCAGATCAGAGTGGTGCCTCCATCCTGCTGTGAATTTCTCTCAGTCTCTTCACTACCAACTGGGACCTGAAATTAATTAATCAAATTTTTCTTGAGCACTATCTATATGCCCGATATTGTTCTGGGTGCTGAGGATACAGCAGAGAACATGAAGAGATGATTAGAATCAGAAGAGATGATTAGAATCACAGGTGTGTAGTGACAAAGCCAGGGGAGATCTTAAGGCAAATCTCATCATTTGTCAGAAGAGAAACATGAGGCTTAGAGAGGGCAAGAGAAGTCCTCAGGCCACACAACCAATAGGCAGCCTGGCTGGGAATTATGAAAGGTCAGAGGTAAGGGGCTTTGAGGTCACCGGGCCCTAAGTGCTCAGTTTTTAGAGGCAGAAACCAGTACCCAGAGGCAAAGGGTCACTCCAAGCTAATGGCACTGCTCTGCCTGCCAGTGGACAAACCCTCTCTCCCACATTTATCTCCCAAGGCAGAGCTGGGCTCTGATTTACTGATGGGAGAGTGTGTGTATGCATGTGCGTATGTGTGCGTGTGTGTAGAACCCTGGCATTAGGTAAACTGCTCTCACTGGGTACCTGGACAGGAGCTGAAGTACAGCCCCCATGTTCTCTCTACCTTGTGCATGCACACCTTATCTGTATCTTTGTACACATGTAAATGTACATGAGCATGCATGTGCCGAAGGTGTATATATGCATGCTGATGCTGCACACAAGAACATGGACATAAGTTCAAGGGGGCCATGCTTAACTGTGGGGGGACTATAGATCTCTTTCGGGACTTCCCTGGCCTACCTTTATCTCATTGCCTCTCCTGGACGCCCTTGCTTTGGTTCCCAGGCAGGGGGTTGTGAACAGGCCATCAGCTGGTGTGTATGTCCAGCCTGGGTTATGGCTGCCCCCATCCCTTCCAGGAGTCCTGAAGTGGGGGGCAGGGACAGGCCAAGGCTGGCCTGGAGCTCCGGGCTAATTTTCCCGGCCTCCATCGATCTAGCAGCTTCTCCTGAGTCTATTAGCAGTCCGAGAGTGAAAATATCCCCCATCGTGAGCCCTGACCTGAGACAGGGAGGAATCCATAGCAATTTGTTCAAACAGAGGAAAGCGGTTCCCTCTGATTTGTATTCCAATTTATTCCAGGCAGGAAGGGGGTCAGGGTGGGAGGGGGCGAACCCTGGCACTCTGGAACTGAGCCCAGGCCCATCCCCCATCACCCCCCATGCCAGCCAGGGTGGCAGCTGGCGCTCCCCATGGTTCCTGGGGGAGGGTGGGCCCCAGCAGGGGGACGGGAAGACAGGCCCGCCAGCCTTCCCAGCAGGCCCTGCTTGGCTGGAGAGATCAGTTGTGGATTTGGTTTTCACAAAATACAAAGCCGCCCACTTGGAGCCTCTCTCCCAGGCACTGGGGACTGTGCCAGGCGTGCGCTCACCCGCTGTGCCTGTGCCAGGGTGGGGGCTGGGCTGGGCGCATGGACACAGTGGCCCCAGCTGGGCTGAGTGGCAGGGGGTCTATTCTCTCTTGAAGCGCCCCCTCCTCCCCAGCCAGTCTTTCAGGAACAGAGTTGCTCAGGCTCAGATGGGACCTCGCACCCTGGAAAAGCTTCTACGCGGGCTAGAGCCCCTCACCGTGGGAGCCTTGAGCGGGTCTCCATGGCGCAGTGGGCACGCTTTGTTCCTGGGCTGAGCAAACTGGGGCTCACTGGTGGTCTAACCGGGAAGCCTCATTTGAGCTGACATTTATTAAGTACCTACTGTTTGCTGGGCGCTGGGCTAGTGCTGCCAAGTAGCCGGTCCCTAAAGGGTCCAGTCTTCCTCGAGTGCCTCAGTTTCCTCCCCGAAGCTCCCGCCATCCTCCCACAGCCTTCTGTCACCTCCCTCACCCATCTCTGTTCAGTCGTTCCCTTCCTCCTGAGAGTCACTTCTCCCTTCCAGCCAGGGTGGCCCTGATGAGGGTCTCAGGTCTGATGGCTCCGCAGCCCCCCTTTTCCAGAGGGACCCTATAAACAGGCTAGCTCTTTTTCTTCTGGGTCCCTTCCTTTGGCCCTACCTCACCCTCCCCGCCCCACCGGGACCCAGGCCTTTGCAGAGGTGGCACCATGGCAACCCCAGAGGAGGATTCTGGGAAGGGTCAGCCGTGGTCCTGCAGCCCTAGCTCACTGCTTCTTTCCTTCTTTTGTCATCCCCCAGGGAGGGGAGTAAGCAGAGAAGCTCTTCACACTGAGGTGTCAGTGACTAGCAGCTCTGAGATCAGCAGTGGCACATGACTTGCCAGGCTCCATGACACCACCAAGGTCTAATTTCAGAAGCAAGCAACTAAATATATCAAAGTCATGAATAATCATCTCTGGCTCAGGCGGAGTGTAGGGAGGCAGTGTGGCCTGAAGGGTAGGGATAGAGGCTTCTGCACCCGATCTGGGTTCAAGTTCTGCCTTAGCCACTCCCTGGCTGTGTCATCTTGGGGAGATTATGCCCCATGCCTCAGTTTCCCCGTGCACAAGATGGTGATAATAATAATAGCCCCTTCCGCAGGGGGCTGTGGTGAAGAGGAGACGGGAGACTCGTGGAAAGCCATTCTTAGCCCAGTGCCTGGCATGTGGGGAGCAAATGACCCAGCCATTCAGAGGAGGACCTGCCTCCCGACGGATCCAGCACCCGGGTTTGGCTCGGGAAGCTAAGTCACAGAGGCTGCCACCAGGGAAGTAACATGTGAGGCTCTGGGTATAGGCATGTGGCACAATATTGGGGGAAAGGGAGCAAGACCCAGAGCCTGGTCCAGGAGAAAGGGTGACAGAAGTCCAGCCCTCCGTCCATTTTCCCTTGGGGGAGTTTAGAGCAGGAACGTTCCCTTTGAGCTACTTTACGGTGGGAGGCAGGTGGGTTCGCACCCGGCTCTTTGCGGCCACCCCTGCCACCGCCCATTCCAGGCCTCACTTTCCCCCTCACAGGCGGGCCCTCCTTCCTCATCCGCAGCCCCGAGGAGCCTCTTAATGGCAGTGACATTTCTGTGCCTGGCTGTGATTGAACTCTGGTCCAATTGGCCTCCCTACCCCCAAGTACTTCATTTTTCTCCCCCAACCTGCTGGGTTTCAAGTCATTTACAAGTTGTTCAGAGGCTCAGCATTATAATCAGATCCTACAGTGCATACCACTTATATGGTTTCTAAAAGTTTTAGCCTAAAAAGGAGAGAAACCCTTCAGTGATGGAGAGAAAAATGATGAGAATAATTAAGCAGGGGGGCAGGTATGGCATTTCCTGACTTAAAAATAGGCCCGATGCTAAAGAAAATATGTTCCTAAACGTCATTCTTCTTGAATTGACTCTTGGGGGAAAAAAAGATTGTTCATCGCTTTCAGGGGTATAACATGGTTTCCCTCCCAGGGGTGTTCACCTTCTGAAAGGGACACAGAACAAACAAGTGACAGTTTAATATGCCAGGTGTTGAAGAGTGTTAGGCAGAACACTCAGAGCAGGGAGAGGGATTGAGAGGGATGGAGTGCAGGCGGGCATGCTGTCTTAAATAGGTGATCAGGGAAGTGATGGGGTGAGCTCTGGGAATCTGGGGAGGCGCAATCCACAGAGGGAGCTGCAAGTGCAAAGGCCCTGAGGTGGCTGAGGGCGTGGCCTACTCGAACAACTGAAAGCAGGGTGGCCACAGTGGGGAGGAGGGCAGAGAACGTAAGGTGGGGATGGGAGCAGGTGACAGGGGTGTGGCAGGCTATTGAAAAAGAGTTGGCTTTGACCCCAAGTGAGTTGTGAGCCGTGGTTGAGTTTTGAGCAGAGGAGGGATGTATCTGATTGTGTGCTGTCAAGGGATCTTTGTGGCTGCATGTGGAGAACAGACTGTACCAGGCAAGGGAGGAAGCAGGGTAGACCCACCAGGAGGCTGCAGTAATATTCCAGGCAGGAGAGGCGGTGGCTCAGGGTTCAGGGTCAGGATCAGGTTTGAAGGTGGAGCTGAGAGGGCTCACTGGTAGACTGGGAGTGGGTGTGGAAGGGGAGGTCAGGGACGGCTCCTAGATTTCTGGCAGATAGTCAGCAGGGGACAATGTGTTTTCACTAAGGGGTGGGTGAGGAGTGGCTCTCAGGCTTTGGGGATGTTGGGGGCATGAGGGCTATCCTGAAGTCAGTGGGTGAAGGCGCAAAGCTAATCAGGCTCTCACATCTGGCTCCCTGGTTTTAACCTCAGGCCAACCCTCCTGAGTTGGGGTGCAGGCCTGGCCTGGAGGGGCTCTGCAGATGCAGCTTTAAGAGGTTTCGAGCAGTCAGTTTGTGACACCCATAATCCCGCCCCCACAGCTGGGTGGGGTGATATCCAGGAACCGCCAGTGGCCTGGGGTGGGGGGATCAGAATGCTGCCTGGTGGTGGTAGACTCCCCAGAAATACTGTCCTTCCTTCCCCTGCCCTCTGCCCTGGGGTCTAAGGCCCCACCCGCTCTCAAGCTGCAAGATTGATTTTGCTTTCAAGGTTGTTATTGTTATTATTACCCACTTAAACAACTTCATAGGGAAAAAAAAAAAGGAACCCGGTGACCATCAAACATCAGCCATTCATTCTAACTTCCCTGCCCATGCCTGTCAATATGTTTTTACATAGCAGTAAACAGTGGTCCGTTCTGCTTTCTTGGGTGACTTTATCTCCTACACACGTCTCCTGGTATTGACTCAGCCCTCAGACCTGTCACTTTAATGGCCTCAGGGCACCCCCTGCATTGACGCACTGGAGCCTGGTCACCATTTCTCCACTTGCTGGACGCTTGGGCAGGCGCCAGTTTCCCATTCTAAATAGCCCCGCCATGAATATCCTTATGTGAATTTCCTTTTCCTTTTAAATGATTTCTTCGGGGCCTGTTCCCCAAAGTGAGAGTGCCCAATAGGTCATGGCATAGGAACAGTTCGATGCTTCTCACTTTGCACTGCCAGGTTGTGCTACGAAACGTTTGAGCCAGGCCTAGCACAGCCCAGCGCAGCGCAGCCACAGTGGATTTTATCATTTTAATTTATTTTTACTGGTTTGATAGCTGTACGCTGGCCTGATTCTTAACTTCCAATTCTTACTTCCTGAAGCCACATTTGGGCCTTTCAGCTCCTAATGAGGCCTGATCTGTGCAGAACTTTACAGTTTACACGCCGCCTTTCTGGTGTGTCATCTCACTTAAGACACTATGAACCTAATATTACTGGTCTCTGCTTTATATGGTGAACTTGGGTTGAGTCAAGTTCAGTCCTGGAGTGGAGCCTTCAATCAGTACTTGCAGGTTTGGTTGGAAAGGACTCCCACCCACCTGCCACCATCCCTTTCTCTCTGAGGGCCCCGGGTCACCAGATGTTCACTTCAGCCCAAGTCCAGTGCCTCAGCCCTGTCTCCCCTTGGTTCCCACAGCCAGGCCTGTGCCAGGCCCTGTACTTCCAAGGGGCGGGGCTCGGAGGAAGCCACTGGGCTTTTGGGTCAGGTGGGCTTTGGGGTTCTTTGTCTCAGCAGAGCCACTGCTCCCTCCATTCCCTGGCCCAGGACTGGCCCAGACTCCATGCTCTGGGTTAGGGGCCTGGACCTGGCAGTATGGCTCTGGTTCCACCCAGGATGTGCCCCATCCTTAATGTTGGTCACAGGTACACTAAACGCTCAGGCTCCTAGGAACAGTCGGGGTCCTCATTGGACACTGCAGTGATGCTGCAACTCTTAGAGTCAGGGGACCTTCTCATGGCAGACACACCTGAGGTATGAGTTTCATTTTATTCTGCTCCTTTCTAACTGTACTTCTGGGCTATCTACAAGGCGGCTGTGCTGTGCATGGTAGGTTCCATTCTTACAGTGTTTAACACTCACAATAAGAAACAGTCATGCCCATTTTAGTCAGGAAACTGAGGCTCTGGACTAGAGGGTTAAATGACTTGTCCCAGACCACACAGCAGTTTCTGCAACAGCCTGGATGAGAACCTCAAGCCCATGGCCATGTCTCTTGCAGCCCTGCTCCTCCATGGACTTGGGTCAGTAGGTACGCTTTGGCACATGGGCACTAGGTCATAGCTAGTCTGGGTTGCTCTCAAGGCCCAGGGCCAAGTGAACTGCAGTGATGGGGTCCCCAGATAATGTACCCGATGTACATTATCTTATTTAATCCACACATTTCAGAAGCTATTACCACTACAGCCTCAGATGCAGTGCTATCCCCATTTTGCAGATGAAGAAACTGAGGCCTCAAGACATTAAATAAATGACTTGCCCAAGGTGATATAGTCATTAGGTGAGAGATAGAGCCCTACCTCCTGCCCCTCCCACCAGACTGTTGGGCAACCCCTCAGATTGGCAGTTCCAGCCCTGGATGAAGCAATGCCAACCTAAGCATGTGCCTCTCTGCTGTCTTCCTGAGTGTCCTGCCTGCACTGGTTAGAGCTGCCCTCATTGTTGAGAGTTTTGATCCCAGTGTTCTGGGGCCCACCAGGGAGAAAGTCCCTTTATCGTTTCCCCCAGGGGGCCTCGGAGTCCTCATTTACAGGGCTGTCCCAGTGGCCTGGCCTGACATCTACACGTGGCGGGTAGATTGGACTTCCACTGATACTGACAACCAGGAGTCTATGAGCGTAACCTGGCACTCTCAAAGCCTGTGTGCCTTCTGGTGAGGCCAGGATGTGGGTGCAGTGGTGCCGAACATTCCTAGGGACTGGGGCACAGATGGACTGGCCGCCACTCTCAGCAGAGGAGGGCTGCCAGGAGTGCCAGGCTCTGCCAGGATTGTCCGGCTCTGCAACTGGGCCCAGCCCTGTAAACAGTACCAGGCTGGGCAGGTGGCAGGGGGCCCTGCATCTGACCGCGTGAGAGCACAGCGAGGTTTTATGTTCCATTACGGTGACAGGGTGGCAGCCTGTGCACTGACCCTTTCACTGTGCCTGCTCTCCACACTCAGTGACAGCACCCTTGTACCTGGAAGTCAGCAACACATACACTCGGGCTGGAGAGAGATTTTTGCAGCCAAAGGGCAGGTCGGCTGAATAGGGGTTTGATTTGGATGAGCAAAGAAGCCCTTGCAGTGGAGAGCAGACTAGCGTGGTCTGCGGCCAGGGGCGGGCAGAGCTTCAGTGATGAGCGCTGGGCCTCACTGGGCTCTGCATCCTCGCACTGAGGGCAGGATAGTCACACGATAGGCGCTCAGGAAATGTCACAGAGGAATCGGTGGATCAGTGGCACGTTAACAGGCGACCGTGTGTGTCCTGGATGGTTGGGAGGCCGGGGAGCGAGAGGGAGGATGGTCCAATTGGCTTGAATGGAGGCCTAATGACCTGAGAGGATGTCCAGGGGCGGACAGAGCAGAGTGTGCTGTGTGTCCCCGCCAGATGACCGGCGGGGAGGCGAGGCCGGAGGAGATGGTTAGGATGGTGGGACTGTTTCAGACTCATTTTCCCATCATAGAATTGGAGCCTCCCCAGACCTGGAGTGCTCCCGAGAAGTCAGCCTGCCCATCCTGGCCGGCCGAGAACAGAGGACAGGCTCAGCCAGCATGGTCGGTGGGGAGGCCAGGGCAAACCCCGCTGTGGCGAGCACAGAGCGCAGGGCTCATCTGTGGTCCCTGGCCCACAGGGGAGGCGCATAACATCATCCCTGGCAGGAGGAGGCCCGGACGGAGCCCCTCAGGCGCCTGCCCCGAGAACTTCCTCCCAGACCCCGCCGCCATTCTCTGAGCAGCTAATTAAAAGAGAAAAGGCTGTTAATATTTCAGCACTGTTAACCACATTAAATTATTGTGTCCATTTGCATTACAGGCATAAAAGGATCGATAAACGTACATACCAGGAACTGGGAGGGCGAGGGAGGGACAGACAGTTTGGAAAGGTGCTGCATGGGATCGTCGCACCAGTGACTCCGTCCTGCGTGTCCTCAGCACTGTGTGAACACTTGGGAACTGGAAATGCATGGGACTGAGCGCAAAAGTCAGAGAGTCAGACAGGCTCCCCACCAGCAGGGAGTCCGGACAACTTACTTAACCTTGCTGAGCCTCAGCTTCCTCATCTGACAAATGGGAACAATAATAGACTTGTTATGAGCAATAAATAAGATAATAGACATAAAACACTCAGCACAATGTTGGCACAGAGTAAATTGTTATACTGTGTGTATATTGTTATGCTACTGTTATGGCGGGGAGACCTGAGACATGACTCCAGCTCACAGCAGTCCCTCTCTGCTTCCTTTCCGCCTCTCCGCAGGCCTTTATCCCAGCTCTTCCAGACTATATGCTTCCCTAGGACAGGGCCTGGTGCCGTAGCTCCCGGTACCCCAGCACCAATCTCAGCCCCCACACTCAGGATTTGTTGGATGGCTGTCCGATGGAAGCTGGGAACAGAACACAGATCCTGAGTCCATGGTGCCTGGCCCAGGACGCTCCGCGATGCTCGAGGGAGGGGTGAGGGTGGTGGTACTTGCAGAGAGAGCCAGCTCCGGGTGGGGAAGTCCGCAGCCACCCTTCTCCTTTTCCCTCCTTGCCCTCCCCCCACTCTGCTCTGTCTGGAAGTTTCCCCAGCCTGCAGACACACTTCCCCTGAAGGAGTCAGGAGGGGGGAGCAAGACAGCAGCCCCTGCTTGGCTACGACTGACCTTTTCAAACGTGGGTTGGGAGGAAACCTGAAGGAAAGCTGATGGGGCTTTAAATTCAGGTTTTCCATGCATTTTGCTGCCTGCCTGCCATGTTTGGCTCTACATGCACTGTTGCACCCGCATGCACTTGACAGCACCCCCTACCGCTTGGCTAGCAGCCTCTTGGCTGGAAATTCTCTTATGGGGGTGAAGTCCTTGATGAAATTCCCCCTTCTAGGTTCCAGTGAGAATTCTCTTCGGAAGCCCAGTGGGCAAGTCGGAACTAGCCGTTACGTGAGTCCTGAGAGTGCGGCTTGCCCACTGGGCCTGCCTGGTGCCACAGTCCCCACCCGCACCTACAATCTGAGGTGTCTGCCTTTGGGGGAAGAAAAGAGTGAGTTGATTGGCGAGAAGCACTCTGCTAGGGACTCGCTATTTCAGCCTCAGCCTTCCTCATGATGAAGTTGCCCCATGGTGACATCTCTTATGCTACTTGATGTCCTCGGCCAAGGGACTGGCGTGTGGTGTGCGGTGGGCTATGTGTTACTTGACTCCACAGCCTTAGTTTTGTATTGAGCATTGAATCAGCAGTTTCCCACTTGTTATATACAACACTTCTGTTTCTCAAATGCTAAGAGATACTCTGAAGAAAGGGCTTTATGGTCAAATACATTTGGAAAGCATTTGATTAAACCAAGTTAACGGGTGTGTTTACTGCAGGACTTTTCAGAGCCTTTAATAATATCCTCTTGTGTGCTGAGACTCTGAGGTGAGAAGAGGCAGTGTTATTTGGCAGTGGACTATTGATGAACACTTTATGGCACACAGGTTGGGGGACACAGTTTTCCTTTCTCATGGGGGTTTATTGAAAGAGCCCGGAGTGAAATAGGAAAAGTCTCATACACCAGAGTCAGGGAAACACACTTGGTTCCAAAATCCTTTCCTGTTTTCTGTCCACCAATGTGATATCAAGCAGCGATGATCAAATCCTGCATTGCTCCGAAATTCCCGGGAACCTGTTACAAATACAAACTCCGAGGCCCACACCTGGAGAGGCGAGAGCTGGCAGTGCCATGCGGGCCTGGGAATGTGCTATGACAAGCTCCCTTGGCAACACGAGGCGGGGTGAGGGAGTCCGAGGATGACTGGGACAGTGAACTGAGTTCCAGGTTACCAGGTGGAAGGCCTGGGTTTGAGTCCCAGCTCTGCTACTGTCCTGTGTCAGTGAGTGATGTGGGCATTTCCCTCTCCAGGCCTCCGTTTCCTTCTCTGCCAAAGGAGGCTAATTAGGACTTGCCCTTTTTGCCTCTCAGACTGAGGCGAGGATCTTGCAAATATACAGTGGACCCCGGGAATGCACCAGCCCTTGTCATCTGTGGCAGAAAAGCCAGGGTCCTGTCATGCAGGCTTCAGGTCCTGGGCAGGTGGGTTCCTGAGAGGAGTGCAGGATCGCTTTTGAAATAAAGTGCTGGCTGGCATGGTACCAGACACTGTTGTAAACACTTTACCTGAGTTTACATATTTATTTCTCACAAAACCCCTATTTTACAACTGAGAAAACTAAGGCTTAAGTAACTTTCTGAAAATCACAAAATAACTTGCTGAAAGCTAAGTGTGGGTTAGGGTAAGAGGGGTGCTCAGCGAAGGGGCTGCCCTCTCCCTTGTTCGCCAAGCCCTCTGAAGCCCTGCAAAACCCTCCACAGGAGTCTTGAACATGTTCATGAATCATCCCTACAGGTTAAAGTCTGCGTTGGGTGTTTCCAGCCCGGGAGTGTAGAGGGGGCCACAGAGGGGCCCTCCTGTCCCCATCTCTCAATCCTGTATGGTCGTCCCAGGAGCTGTCACTTAGTGAGAGAGCACATACATACTGCTTGGACAGATGTTGTACACATATTGTCTTAAACCTCCACACCAGCCTGGGAGAAGGCATTATTGTTCCCATTTTACAAATGAAGAGGCTGAGGCTCAGAGAGATTAAGTAACTTGCCCAGTGTCACCCAGCTACTGGGTAGCAGAGCCAGGAATGCATCCCAGATTATCAGCTCTTTCCATCTGTCTAAACCAGGTCTCTCCTCTGCCCACTGTTCCTTGTCACATGCCCCTGCTTTAGAGTCATCTTAGCACTGAGCATACTCGGAAACCCTCCTGTTCATTTCTGTTCTCCAGTTTGCTATGGGTCTCCCCAAAGCTGCTCTTTCAGAGCTGGTCCTTGTTTGTGGTTCCTGACAGCCTCTTCAGCACCCCGGACAGCGCCAGCCCCCAGCGTTTGTTGTTCCACAGCCTGAATGAAGGGATTATTGTCACGGTGCCTCTTGACAGGGCCCTGGCCTGGTTGCCTTTGGAATCAGAAGATGCTGCTGTGGCAGTGCCGTCCCGGGGTGTGCGGAGGGGGGCTGAGGTTAAGTGGGACAGAGCCCCTTTGGGGACCTGCGACCCAGTGGGGGTTTCTGTTGGCTCAGGGTCAGAAACACAGTTCCAGACATTTCAGGGGTGAGCAAAGTGTGGGAGGCTGGCCCATGGTAACGGAACTCAGTGGGCGTGGGGGGTGGAGGGATGGACAAACTGAAATGCCAAGGTCAGGGGTTCTGGGCACGTTGCTGCTAGCCAGTACTCCTCCAGAAAGAGTGTGGACGCCTGGGAGAAGTCAGCCATGGGAAGGGGCTCATCAAGGAGGATTTCACAGCCTGGTAGGCAGACAAACAAGGACCCCGAATCTGATAGACACACAGATTGATGCTTTGTTGTTGTGCTGGGGGAGTGACCCATACAAAAACAAGATCATGCAGGTCAATCATGGGGCACTTCCTGGAGGAAGTTACACATTTTATGTACAGGTTTTATCTCACTTCTTTAGGGCAAGGACTCTGTGTTCACTCCCTGTGTCCCTTGTACCCTGATAAGCTCTCCCACATCCACTCTCTCCACCGTCAACTGCGAGCAGATAGGTGAACTTGGGGGGTCTTGCCCTCCTTCCCAGAGCCCTAACATTTGTGAGGTGGGACTGGTTTGCTTTTAGCACAGCGGGGCTTGACACTGAGGGAGGGACTGTGAACTTTTCCAGTTCAGTCATTTTCCCTGTGGGTTCCCCCAGCCCTGGGCACCGGGAGAGGTCAGGGAGGAGTCAGTTTTTGGAGAACTCCCAGGCCCCCTGGGAGAACTTCTGTTCCTTGGAGAAGAGGCTGGCACAGGCTTAGGGAGCAATGAGGGAAAATTAGCAGGGCTTTGGGTAAAGGGAATGTGTAGTCTGTGGGGTTGGGGGAATCTTAGGTTAAGTTCTCTAAGGTGGTTGGGGTGGGTAAAATGCTCTCAGGAGAAACTAAGGGGGCAAGGGAAGCAGCTGGGCAAAAATGTGGTTCAGCTGACTTAGCCTCAGCCTGTTCCTGGGGATCCGGGGTTGAGGAGGGCCCTGGAGTATGAACAACACCACAGTCATCCCATCTTGAGGCAAGAGGCCTTGGCATTTGCACCCATGTTTGTCAGTCATTGTATGTGAATATTGGGGAAGAGGGTGACCTCCTAGGCGTTTCTGGGCCAGGTCGCTCCCACTGGCTAAGGGCACTTCCCTGGGGAAGGTGAGCTCTGTGCACCCAGCAGCTACCACTCAGAGCAGCTGGGGATGGACCCACCGGCCAGATGCAGGAAGCTGGGTGGAGCACCAGCAGCCTCCAGGGGCTGCTAAAACAGTGATGCTCACCGAGTGATAACCGGTCTGTATGGGTTACAAAGCCCCTCACCCTCACCATCTCATCGGAGAGCACAGATCTCTTGCAAGGGGGGTGGGATGGGGAAGAGCTGCCCCTTTCCTGAGTTTCTGGCCTCTCTGGTTCTGGCCTGGGGGCTCTGGGAGGATTCTTTCTTGAGCTCGATAGGGTCAGGCCTCTGAAGAATGACCTGGAGAGGTCTGGGCTGACCCCTTTCTCTGACATACCCAGGAGAGTGTCAGACTCCTTTTGGACCTGGTGCCTCTAGTCTGAACCTCCCGCTTTTTGCCAGCTCCAGCCCAGGCCCAGATTGTCCACGCGGGCCAGGCGTGTGTGGTGAAAGAAGACAACATCAGTGAGCGCGTCTACACCATCCGGGAGGGCGACACCCTCGTGCTGCAATGCCTTGTCACCGGGCACCCTCGGCCCCAGGTAAGCCCCCATCCAGCCTGTGCGGCCCCTCCTGCCCTCCCCTCCTTCCTCCCCTCCCCCCCTCTGGGATCAGAGCTTGAGAACCCGCAGCAGGCGTTGGGGACTAGAGGCGACAGCAGCAAATACACAGAAGACAGGAGATGGGGCTGGAGCAATAGCTGGAAAATGAACTCTGTGGGGAAGGGCTGGAGGCTGCAGCCTTATTCACCTGAAAACATTGATGGCCAAGGGGAAAAACAATATAGTTGTTCGATTCCACTCCATCCCTCGTGTCTGTGAGCAGACACATCCTCAGATGCACCTTCAGCCACCGTTTGAGGCCGTGTGCCAAGCACTGTGCTAGGGGCTTTCTCCAGTGTTTTCTCTTTGGCTCCTCACCACTATGCTGTGAGGAAGGCATTCATGCCCCCATTTTACAGCTGAGGAAATTGAGGTTCAGGGAGGTTGGGTGAACTCCCAAGGTCACACAGCTCTTGTGAAGGTGGAAGCAGAATTTGAATCCAGAACCAGTGTTCTCTGTAGCTTGGCACACTTCCTCCCAGGGTGTCCGTCTTTGGATTGGGGGCTCCAGGAATTAGCAGCAACATATAATACCACCTTTACTGCAGGAGGCTTCCAGGAGGCAAGCCCTTCACTCTTGAGATTAAAGGACTCAAAGCAATTAGAAAGCAACAGATGCTGAGAATCTGGAAATGCCAGGTGAATTTTGTCCCAGACCAACTGAATGATTCAGACAGGAGGTGTAGGCAGGTTATCACCGCGAGCTGATGGGAGGAGGCAGGGGCGGGGGGCTGCAGGGATGGGTGGAATTTGCCGGTGAGTTGCTGTGACCTTTAAGAGCAGCAGAAAAGGTTTCAATTGGATCCTAGGAAGGAGAGTGAAATGCGAAATCCCTTTTTCAGGATAATTTTGGCAACAGAGATGGCTTTAGTAGGTTTGCCCTTGAGACAGGCAGATGGACCAGGAAACCCCCAAAGACTCTCTCAGCCTGACACTCTGATCACTGCTTGCTCCTTCTCAGGCTTGTTCAGAAGTGAAAGCAATGCTGCCAGCCTTCAGGCTGGTGTTTGTGTCAGATGTGACTATCAGGGATGGCTCTCCCGACGCCAGGGAGGCAGCTGGGCCATCTTCCCCTGAGGCTGCACTGGCCATCTGTGTGTGCCCCCTTGTGCATCACGTGGTCGAGTCATCTGTGGTGTGGCTGTGCGCACATACAGTTTTCTGTTTCCATCCTCGGTTTCATTGTTTTTCCTGCTACCTAGGCTCAAACCCCGGCGCTCGTATTTGACTATGTCCCATCTCATTCCCCACACACAGCCAGCCTCTGAGGCCTTTCTTTTTCTGCCCTTGCATGGGTCTCTCTATTCCTCATCACTCCTCCAGGTCACACCTTCAGTCCTGTTCCCTGGCCCACACAGTAGACTCTAACTGGCCTTCCAAACCTCCTCCTCCAATCCATTCCTGCACCCTGGTCCCAGAATCCTCATTCTCCAGCCTGCTACATCATATCACTCCCCTGCTCAGCATCCTTCGATGGCTCCCTATTACCTACCAGACCCAGCTGAGGCTCCTGGAGGTAGAACTGACGACCTCCCACAATCTTGCCCCCACCTGCCTTTTTTGTCTCATCTCCCACCACCATCCTTCTCACACCCTGTGCTCCAGTCAAACTTGCCCAACTATACCTGGTTCATTCCTGCTTTACCCACCGCTACTCACCTCTCCTGAAATGCCTCCTAGTTCCTTTTTCCACCCATTTTATTACAACAGATATTTATTGAGTACCTGCTATGTGCCAAGCACTGTGGTGAGGCCCAAGGATACAGCTACGTTTCCTGTTGTCATGAGCTTCTGGTCTCATAGGGGAGCAGTAGCATCTCATGGCCCACTTGTGATCGGGATGAGGGACTGAGTGGGCATGGAATTCTCCACTCCAAATATCAAGAGACAAGGAATCCCTAGGGCCAAAATGAAGAAGGAATCTATAGCGATGGTAGTGAGCAGAAGTTGAAGAACCTGGAGCTTGGAGGGACCTGGACTACTTGGACCTCTGGGTAGTAGTATTAAAGCACACATGGAGGGGGTATGAGTTGAGGCCACAGGGCTGTCTATGGCCAGGAGCTGGGACTGGACTCTTACCTAAAGCTGGAAGCTTGACAAGAATGGCACTGCCTATAAATGGGGACCAGAGACCTCTGTCCCACTGCCCAGAGTCACAGCAGGGAGCAGACTATCTGCTTCAGGATGTGGGTGCAAACAGCCACCTATGAGAGAACAAGACCCTAAACCTGTCTGTGTCTTGCACTATCCAAGTGGTGAGGAAACTGTAAGCTGAGAAACTAACATAAAAACTGGTTGGAACCTGTGAACCCATGTATCTTGGACATAGGCAACCAAACCACGGACAGGCCTAGCAGGGCCTAAGTGGGACTTCTGTGAAAGATAATTCCCACTAATTACAAACCTGTGGAGTAAAATTTTAAAACTCATCTAAAAATACAGTGTCAGGCTTGGCCAGGCGTGGCTCAGCGGTTGAGCTTCAACCTAGGATCTAGGCGATCAGGGTTCAATTCCCGGTCAGGGCACATGCCCGGGTTGCGGGCTCAATCAATGACTCGTCATTGATGTTTCTGTCTCTCTCGCTCCCTCTCCTTTCCTCTCTCTGAAATCAATAAAGATATACTTAAATAAATAAATAAATAAAATAAAAATAAAAATACAGTGTCAGGAAAATCCATGTCTGAGGAAACAGATAATAGAGCAATTTGAAAGAATATTTAAAATAAATGTTTAAAATGTTTAAAGAGATAATGAAAGACATATAATCTACAAGACAGGAGATTATAACTCCTGATCAGTTAGATTTGAAATAAGAGCACATAGAAATCCTAGAAAACAAAACAAGTTTTTGAAAAATTAGGCTTTTATACCAGAGAGATAACTAAACAGAAAATTAATGAATTAAACTCTAGACCTGAGGAAATCAGCCACAATGCAGACTAGAGAAGACAAAGAGATGGAGATGTGAAAAGGAACTTGGGAGACAGGAGGATAGGCTGAGAAGCTACAACGTAAACTTAGGTATTCTAGGAGAGACGAGATACCTGAGAGGAAGCAATACTCAGAGAATTAAAAACTGAGAATTTTGTAGACTTGAAGAAAGGTATGAACCCTCAGAAGGATAAAGCAAACCATGTCCTAGGCAATATGTAAACAAACCCCATCTAGATAATCATGTTAAAATGACAAAAGCAAATGCAAAAAGAAAAAAATATTTTCATTGCCTTGGTCTTTCTCCAAAGCACCCTCTGGTCTAAGTGTGGATTACCTGGAACTGCCTGTGTCCCTCCCCAAGTTTTCTCTGCTCTAAGTCCAGGAGGGTAGAGTTGAGTTGTCAAGCGGATGAGAGTAGCAACATTCTGGCGTGCAACCTAGTTCTCCCAGCCTCTTTGTTTTTATGACCTATGGCCTGACCTAGTCACCAGGATCAGGGCCCTTGCCCTGTCTCTGTAACAAGCAATCCTCAACTTTAAGACGCAAGATTCCCTACTTCATCCTGTGGTCCTTAGGATTTAGTAATCAGGAACGGATGAGTTTTTCTTAAACCTCTGGTACTTTGAATAGTAGCTCGTTTCCTGTGTGATCCTTGATAGCGTTGAGTAATTTAAGGCAATGTTAATAATAATAGCTATTTGTTGGGTGACTCATACTTTGTTTCTAAACATCACAGTGACCCTGCAAAGTGGAAGAAATATAATCTAGATAATGGAAGAAATATAATCTAGTGAGTTTATGCTACATACTAGTTATAGTTATCTATTGCTGCATAACAAATGCTCCAAAATTTAGGGGCTTTAAACAAACACTACTGTCTCATAGCTTCTGTGGGATAGGAATCCCGGAGTGGCCGAGCTGGCTGGTGCTGGCGCAGGGTCTCTCACCAGGCGGTAGTCACTTGAGGACTGACTGGGGCTGGAGGATCCCCTTCCAAGCGGACTTCCGTGGCTGCTGACCCGAGGCATCCCTTCCTCCCCTGGGGGCCTCTCCACAGGGTTGCTCATGGCAGCTGGCTTTCCCCAGAGCAAATGACCCTAGAAAACAACCAAGGTGGGAATCACAGTCTTTTATAGCCTGATCTTGGAAGTCACATACCATCACTCCTTCCGTATTCTGTTGGTCACACAGACCATCCCTGGTACAGAGAGAGAGGGGACTACAGAAGGGTGGGAATGGGGGGGGCAGGAATCATTTGGGGCCGTCTTGGAGGCTGGCTGGCTCCCACCTATACCTCTTGCACCGATGAGAAATCTGAAGCCGAGAGAGGAGTAGGATCAGTCTTCCAGGCACTAAGTATACATTAATTTAATCCTTCCAGTAACCCTAGGAGGTGGGGGGCCATATTCTCCATTTTACTGATAAGGAAAGGAAGGCCGGAGAGGTTGGGAAACTTGCCCACAAATACATGCTCGTAACCCCCGCACATACTGCCTTCGTCAAAGCCTCGCCCATCTGACCCCCGACTCCCCAGGCTCTCGGGTGACGCGCCCACCCGGCCTGCACATTCCCACAAGTCTGTCCCGGCCAGTTTCCTAGGCCTGTAAATGCCCCCATGTGAGCTGGGGAAATGCCCCGGGGCTGCAGGGAAGACACACTGCAGGCTTCAGCCTGGAGCCCCCTCCCCCTCCCCTCCCACCCCTCCCCCTCCCCTCCCCTCCCCCTCCCCTCCCCGGCGGGGTCTGAGTCCGCCCCCCCCCCCAGGTGCGCTGGACCAAGACTGCGGGCAGCGCGTCCGACAAGTTCCAGGAGACGTCCGTGTTCAACGAGACGCTGCGCATCGAGCGCATCGCGCGCACGCAGGGCGGCCGCTACTACTGCAAGGCCGAGAACGGCGTGGGCGTGCCCGCCATCAAGTCCATCCGCGTGGACGTGCAGTGTGAGTCGGCCCCTCCCTGCCTCCCGGCCGGGGCGGCCCCGTGGGCGCAGGGGGGAGGGGGAGGGGGGTGGCGGGGCGGGGCCGCGGGGACCGACACCTCCGTGGAGCGCAGCGGGGACCTCCCCTCCTCCGTGCTGGAGAGGGCGTCGCCGCTGCCTCTCCGCTGTCCCTCCGCTGTGTGCTACCCGGTACCGCTCTCCCATTCCCATCCGCAACCCCAGGTGCACCGCGCGGCATCCCTGCAAAGGGGTCCGGAGGGCAGGGCAGGTTGGATTATACGCATGCCACAGATGAGCAAACTGAGGTACCAAGGGCTCATGACTCGCTCGTGAGCACAGGCCTCTTCGTTATGGTCCAGTGCCCTTCCCATAGTACTTTATGCCTCTGCTTTTGCCCCAGGGCAGCTCCGAAACTTCCTTACCCTACCGTAGGCGGGAGCAAGCTGCCCTCAGTCCTTGCTGCTGCTTGAATGGGAAGCCCCTAGTCCCTGCCTGCCCTCCATGGATAGTCCCTTAACCCCCAGAGGCTATCTCCCTGCTTGCCACCCGCCTCTGTGCCTATCCAGGCTGACCCAGGTCCCCAGCACCTGTGGGGCCAGGCCCAAAGGCCTCTCTTATACCATCTTAATGTCTACAATGAAACTACCCATTAAATATGCCTCACACTTCCCCAGTGGAGCCTGATAGAGTGGTGAGCAATGGAACCCCAGACCCTCTCTTCTGTCCCCCATCAGCCCCAGGGGCCTGCCAAACCCTGGGGCTGAGGGTCATTTCTCTAGCTACTGGTGTTGGAAGGGGCTGGCAGGCATGCCCTGGACTTCACCAATGCCCACCTCTGCCCACAGCCTTGGTAATGATTTCTATCTCTGTGGGCTGTGGAAGGACAGGATATTGGGATGTTGAAATAGCTATTGTAGGATGTTTGAATGTGGAATGTTGGTGCCTTTGGCTCACAATCCTGATTGCACATTAGAATCTCTAGGAGATCCTTTTAAAAAATACTGATGTCTGAGTCCTATTTTCAGAGACTCTGATGTAATTGATTGAGGGTGGGGCCCTGACATTGGGATTTTTTTTTAAACTGAGGATTAGCTTACATTCAGTAGAATGCACTAATCTTCAGTGCACAGTTTAATGAATTCTTATATGTATAGTTGCATGGGTAAACATCATCCAGTTCAAGAGAATTTCCAGGACCTAGAAAGTTTCCTCATGCCCCCTCCCAGTCAGTAATCTTCTTAGAGACAATCTCTCTTCTGACTTGTGACACTGTTAATGAGCTCTTCCAAGCATCAATATTAAAAAGAAAATCTCCGTGTGATTCCATTTTGCAAACAGGGGTGAGAACCACCAATCTAGTTCAATTTACCAGGCAGAGGAGGGACTTAGGCAGGTCACACTACAAATTAAGAGCTAGCCTGGGACTTGAACCAGGGTCTCCTGATTTCCAGTCTGCAGCTGCTTCCACCATCCCATGATGGGAGGGTGAAGATAGACAAGCCCCATGCAGGTCCATGGGGAGGGACAGCTGGGAAGTCATTAAGTCCAGTTCCCTGATTATAAAGGTTGGTCAAGCTTACAGGGCTGGGAGAGCATCTGGCTTTTTGGAAGAATCCTTGAGGGTGGCTCAGCTTTCCCTGAGGGCTGCCAGGAGCCCAAGTCCCCCACCTGGGGGTCACCCAGTCCTGACTCCACTGGGGCTATGCCCTTGCAGACCTGGACGAGCCAGTGCTGACGGTGCACCAGACAGTGAGCGATGTTCGAGGCAACTTCTACCAGGAGAAGACAGTGTTCCTGCGCTGCACCGTCAACTCCAACCCTCCTGCCCGCTTTATCTGGAAGCGGGGCTCTGACACCCTGTCCCACAGCCAGGACAACGGAGTTGACATCTATGAGCCCCTCTACACCCAGGTCAGGATGGGCAGTAGCTGGCCTGGTCTCATGGCTCACCCTACACTCCTCCTTCTGCACCCAACAAGGGAGGGGGGCACGGGGGCTGAGGCCTTACCATCTGGAGTTTGGGGACTGCCCTGGCTAAAACAGTATGTTCTGACATTAGAAGCATTGTGATTGGGCTTCAGACACCCTGGGGGAGCCGAAATCAGGACAGAAAGCTCAGGGAACAATGCTGGGGACACCCACAGTTAGACACAGCAGGAGTTGGGCCAGAGAGATGACTCCATTTCCCATAGGCTCCCTACAGTCCCAAGAAATGGTGATGAAGCCATCCTACCAGGGAGGGCTTTTAAAGGTGGCTTTCCTAGGTGGCTGTCCAAGCGTCACATGTGGCCATGGCCTGTGGGGTCAGCTCCATGTTTGTGTGGGATGCAAGACAGAGCAGGATTCCCTCCTTACCCCTCCACTTCCCAAAGTGGAGAAACTGAGGCCTGGTCCTGGCCAGTGTGCACCAGGGCAGCCCCAGACACAGAGAAACCCAGGGTTTGGAGAGTGCAGCATCCACCCAGACTCAGGCCCCCTGGGAATGAAGGATGTGGAGGTTGGGAAAGATAAGAATTAGAATAGGAATTTAGCCTCTAGTGCTGAGTAAATATGTGAAGGACCCCTGGAGACCCAAGCAGACCCCTCACACCAGTGGTCCACTGCTGCCCAGGGGGAGACCAAGGTCCTGAAGCTGAAGAACCTTCGGCCCCAGGATTACGCGAGCTACACCTGCCAGGTGTCTGTACGCAACGTGTGTGGCATCCCGGACAAGGCCATCACTTTCCGGCTCACCAACACCACGGGTACAGGCACTTCCCCCCCATACCCTTGCCCACCTGAGCTGACTCCCCAGTCAAGAGACAGTGCCTCACCCCACGCAGGACTCCAGGCACATCACCACTAGTGCCATCACCGCTCCCCGCCCTGCTCCCTGCCTTTCCCCCTTTCTTCTCCCCCATCCTTCCCCAGCCCCCAGTGGTTTTCCTGGCTCCCTAGATCCCCACATTCCTCACGATTCCCTAAGACCCCACCTCCTTGTCCTCTCAGCACCACCAGCCCTGAAGCTGTCTGTGAATGAAACTCTGGTGGTGAACCCTGGGGAGAATGTGACGGTGCAGTGTCTGCTGACAGGCGGTGATCCCCTACCCCAGCTGCAGTGGTCCCATGGGCCAGGCCCGCTGCCCCTGGGGGCTCTGGCCCAGGGTGGCATCCTCAGCATCCCTTCAGTGCAGGCCCCGGACTCTGGCTACTACAACTGCACAGCCACCAACAATGTGGGCAACCCCGCCAAGAAGACTGTCAACCTGCTGGTGCGATGTACGTGGTTCCGGAGGAGTGGGAGGGAACTAAGAGGCAGACAGTGTCCCTGTCCTCCAGGAACTACCAGTGAAATGGGAAAGGGGACTGTCTGCTTCCTCTTGGTAGGTGATATATGCTGAGGAGACATGTTCCAGGCACTTTTATTTCCCTGCAATTCAGGGGTCTGCCAGCAGGTGGGAGGATTAAATTTTTGTAAAGTTTTATTTACAATTTACAATCTACATTTCCAAATATAACCTCAGCAATCCAAGAGGTAGGAAGGACTGGCATTGAGTACCTACATTTTTTTAGATTGGGATACTGAGGTTGCGAAAAGCTAACTATGGACTTCCAATCTTCAGGATAAATTTCCTGGCTTCCTTTTTGTGCACTGGTTTCCACATGATTCATTGAGTTAAAGTGAAAATAACACACCTTTCCAGATACCTCATGTGTAAATTGTTATTAGCAAAGCATTTCAGTGAGTCTGAAGATAATTATTAAATGTAAAAACGATACAAAACTTGGAGTACGATCTGAAGAAGTACAAACACTTTCCTTAGTAAACCTCAGCTTCAGTAGTTGAGCATTAGCTGCTTGATAGGCTCTTAATTTTGCTACTCTGCTTCAAGGGGACAACTTTAAATTCTGCCTGGGTAGTTTTAGGTTGTTTGTTTGTTTATTATTTATTTTTTAAAGATACAGGCTGTTTATCCGCCCTTCAGCCCTTGAAAGTAAAGTGTAGGTCCTGCCAAATTTGACTCAGAGTCTTCTGAAGGAATCAACACTTTTTTTGTTGATCTTTCACTGACCAGTCTCTCTCAGACTCTCTTCACAAGAAGAAACTAGCTCTCTATGATTTTTTACTTAATCAGAACAAGCAAGAATGTAGCAAGATTGTGGTTCTCTGATGACTATTTTTTTCTTTCTGATGCTACCTTTCCCATCAACAGATTATTTTCTTCTACCTGTTTTCATTGGGCCTTTAAAACCTGGGTTGATGAGGTCTCAATTTACATCAAATACTTATGGTCACTTCTTAGAGTGACATACAGCCTGCTTTGCCCAATCCCGTCCTAGTTTATAGCTGTTGTACCAGTGTCCTGTCCCATTAGCGTCCAATATTAAGAGTTCTGTCTAACTCTTGGATTACATCAGACAATATTCAGATTTTAAAAGAAGTCAGACTCTTTCCTTTGTAAACTCTGTGCTTTAATGTAATTACATGTAAAATTATTATATTGGGCTTTTATTATGAAAATTACACTAATTTGCTGCAAAGAGTTAAATAACACAAAAGGATAAAATGTGCAGATTAAAATGTCCCCTCAATTCCCCTCAGTCCTGCTGTCTAGAGTCTAGATAGAACCACTGTTACATTCTGGCGCATCCTTCCAAAATTTGTATGTTGATCATTCAAGGTTTAAAACAATAATACAAATAAAGTAGTGTAGTGGTTAAGAGCATAGACTCCAAATTAAACTGTCTGAGCCTTGGTTCCCTCCTTGTAAAATGGGGACACTAAAGTCCCGCCCTCATAGACTGTGGGGTGAGTTAAATGAGTAAACCTGTGTAAAGTGCTTGGAACAGTGCCTCTCACATAGTGTATGTTCAGTCAACAGTGACTCAAATGATTACTAAACCCACTTTTCTACAGCGAGCTTTTTTAAACTCTTAAAAACACATCTGAACAAGCCGAACAATTTCCCAGCAAAATGATCGTTTTTTTCCTGGTGGTGGGAGGGTGCAACTCCTAACCTGCAGGAGGGCCACTTTGAGGGGAGGAGCTGGGTCTGGATAGGAGTAGGACATTGACCCTGGCTTTGGGCCAGCCCCAGCCACCCTTCCCTCCCCATCCACTTGCAGCCATGAAGAACGCCACGTTCCAGATCACTCCAGACGTGATCAAAGAAAGTGAGAACATACAGCTGGGCCAGGACCTGAAGCTGTCATGCCATGTGGATGCAGTGCCCCAGGAGAAGGTGACCTACCAGTGGTTCAAGAATGGCAAGCCAGCACGCATGTCCAAGAGGCTGCTGGTGACCCGAAACGACCCTGAGTTGCCCGCTGTCACGAGCAGCCTAGAGCTCATTGACCTGCACTTCAGCGACTACGGCACCTACCTGTGTGTGGCTTCCTTCCCAGGAGCACCTGTCCCTGACCTGAGCGTCGAGGTCAACATCTCCTCTGAGACAGGTGGGCAGCTGGAGGGGCAGTGGGGAGGAGTGAGGGAGCTGGGGAGGCCCACAGAGGGGAGATGGGGAAGCAGCTTGGGAAAGGGAAACTCTATTTGTTCATGCCACACACATTTATTAAGTGCCTATTATATGCCAAACACTGTGCTAGGTGCTAGGGTAGAGTGGTGGGCAAGATAGACTCTGCCCTCATTGAACTAAGTAGGGAGGCAAACATTTTTCAGGTAGTCTCACATGTAAATATATCACCGCAAACTGTGATACATGAGTCTGGAAAGAATTTCCTAAGATAAATCTTTGATTTGAGATCTGAGGAAGGGCAGGATTTTAGTAGGCAAAGGAGAGCAAGGGAGGGTGGAAGAGAAAGACAGGCCAAGGAATCAGCATGTGAAAAGGCTCTGAGGCAGGGAAGTGTGTGGACCATTTGGAGAGCTGAAGGAAGGAGAGTGTGGCTGGGAGAATGGAGGGAGATGAGAGTGGAGAGGTCAGCAAGGGCCAGATTATGCAGGGGATCATTATTAGCCATAAGGATGGCTAACATTTACTGAGTATTTACTATGTGCTCTGATGATTTTATATTTATCTCATTTGCCTTCATGATTTACCTTATCGGACAGGTAGTTTATCTTCAATTTTTAGAGATGAAGAAACAGGCTCAGAGAGTTTTAAAAACTTACCTAAGGTAACACAACAGTAAGTGGTGGAGCTGGGGTTTGAACCCAGGCAGTCTGCCTTCGGAGCCTGATTTTGGCCACCCCGAAGGGTTTGCCCTTTGAGAATGACAGGAGTTTGGAGGGGATGACTCTGGAGAGGGTCTCTAGAATCTCATCTCCAGTCCCCAGCACGTTGCACTGAGGAGCTGACTGACTTCAGCTAGGCCTCTTTTACTCTCTGTGACACATTGAGCCAGATGGCCTTGGTGGCCCCTTCCATCCTGACATCTGCACAGTGAGAGGCCAGGTGAAGCTGGGGGGTCAGGAAAGGTTTCTGGAAGGAGACTGACCTTAGCTGGGCTTTATAAATGGACCAGGCCTCCGCAGATTCCATAAATCTATTTCGCCAATCATTGTGCGCCAGGCCCTGGGTGAGGAGCTGTGGACCCAGTGCCACAGCCCTGTCCTCAGAGCCCACTGCCTAGCCTGGGGGAGATACCTGTTGCGGTAAAGCAGGCAAACCTTAGAAAGGTCACAGGAGCTAAAGGCAGGGTTTGTAGAGCATCCTGGGGACACTACAGAAGGAGTCCCAGGCTGCCAAGGAAGGCTTCAGAGGAGCCATGCTCCATGTGAGCATTAGCTGGCGGGGGGAGCCCAGCAGGGAAGGAATGGGGAACCCCCAAGGTGTATGAGACTTGGGTTGTCCAGGGAGTATATTCCTTACAAGTGGATCCCACAGCTGGGACACAGCATGGGAGAGGGAAGATGAGGCTGGGGGTGGCAGAGGCCAGAGCACAGGGGCCCCGTTTACAGAGCCAAGAAGTTGAGCTTTAACCTGAGTGCAGTGGGGGTTACAGTCCGTTAGCCTAGGGGGTGAAGAAGGGTTGGGAGCTAGGATATTTTAGGAACAGGGAAATCAATGGGGCACAGGGCCATTTCCTCCATTTGGTTCATAAGCTTAATGCTTAAGACATAGAAGCTTTTTAACGACCTGTGGAAATGGTTTAGACTTGGAGAAATAAATTAATTGGCACCAAAATACAAAGAGAAAACTGCAGAATTAAAGCCAATAAATGTACAAGTGTTTATAGAGTATAAATTATGCTAACTAGATAGCTGGACCTCAGCATGCCTTGTAGAGTTATTTGCAATTTATATGTAATGCAGGACATTTTAATTTGTTTGATGTGATGCGGGATGGGACCCATGGAACTCTTTAAAAGATCCCCCATTTGGGCATTGTGTTGGGTTGGATGAGGTTTGGCTGCGAGTAACGGAAAAACCCTAAATAAAAGCGGCTTGAATAAGTTAGCTGTGTATTTCTTCGTCATGGAAAAGTGAGCAGTCCAGGCCGGAATAGCGGCTCTGCTCCACCAGGTCCATAGGCCCCACTCGGTCTTGTCTTGCTGCTCTGTTACCCTTAGCACCTGCCCGGTCCTCCACAGTGGCAGCTCCAGCCGCAGTCATCAGCCTGCATTCCAGCCGGCAGGAGGGAAAGGGGGGGGGGACTTCTCCTTTTAAAGACACCTGTTACCTGTCAAAGCCCGCTGGCCAAAATTTAGTCACATGGTAGCCATAAGGCAGGCTGGGAGATACGCTCTTAATTCTGGCCGTGTGTCCTGCTAAGGCCCAGATATTTTATTAGTACTTAGGACGGAAGGGAAAGGATATTGGGGATACAGACTATCAATCTGTGATGACACTCCAGAGGGAAAAAAAGGGAGAGAATATGGTGGGCCAGCAGGCAGGAGACAGGAGATGGAGGGAAGAGATATTAGAATTGTTTAAAAGGTGGAATCCCCAAAGCCTAGTGATGCTGAGGTGAGGGAAGGGAAGGGACAGAATAGGCCGCAACGACTTAGCTCTTTTTCTGAGTTGGGAGAGCCTGAGGTAGAGACCCAGGAGGTGGAGAGGATTTGGGGAGGTGAGTTCTGCTTGGAAATAACTGAGAGGCCTAAGGGACACCTGGGATGGGGAAGGAAGGGTCACACCCAGGGAGAGGGAAGCAGAAGCCCACGGGGGGGGGGGATCTCTAACCCGCTCCTACGCCCCCCCACCCCAGTGCCACCCACCATCAGTGTGCCCAAGGGCAGGGCAGTGGTGACCGTGCGCGAGGGCTCCCCCGCAGAGCTGCAGTGCGAGGTGCGGGGCAAGCCACGGCCGCCCGTGCTCTGGTCCCGCGTGGACAAGGAGGCTGCTCTGCTGCCCTCGGGGCTGCCTTTGGAAGAGACCCCGGACGGGAAGCTGCGGCTGGAGCGCGTGAACCGCGACATGAGTGGGACCTACCGCTGCCAGACCGCTCGCTATAATGGCTTCAACGTGCGCCCCCGCGAGGCCCAGGTGCAGCTGAACGTGCAGTGTGAGTCCCCCTGTCCCAGCCGCACTACCTCCCGGGCTGTCCCTCCCCGTTCTCGCCAGGCCTGCCCCCCTTTACCCCTTCACCCACCCTAGTGCAACCAAACCCCTCCGCCTACTGCTGATACCCCTAAGCCCTCGATACCTTGACACATTTTTACAGGCGGGGAAACCAAGTTACAGAGAGGTTACGTGACTTAGTGACGTAGTTAGAGGCGGGGCAGAGATTTGAACCGATGTCATCTAGCTCCAGGGATCAGGCTCTAAATCCCGATGTCAGGCGGGTTTTCATTGCGCGGGGCGTGGGGGGCCATCTGAATAGAAGCCCAATCTGGGACGCACGGCCGGAGGCAGTAGGCGTCTGCAGGTCTGGAGACAGGCCCGCCCCGAGACCCTTCCAGTCTGGGGGCACGGGAGCAGGGGCGAGGGCATCGCCTCCCCCTCGGGGCCGCTCCTCGGACCTTCTCGGCCACGCTGACAGCTGCCCCCGCCTCCGCCCCCAGTCCCACCCGAGGTGGAGCCCAGCTCCCAAGACGTGCGCCAGGCTCTGGGCCGGCCCGTGCTCCTGCGCTGCTCGCTCCTCCGAGGCAGCCCCCAGCGCATCGCCTCGGCCGTGTGGCGCTTCAAAGGGCAGCTGCTGCCTCCGCCGCCCGCCATCCCCGTCGAGACCTCCGACCACTCGGAGCTTCGCCTCGACGCCGTCACCCGCGACAGCAGCGGCAGCTACGAGTGCAGCGTCTCCAACGACGTGGGCTCCGCGGTCTGCCTCTTCCAGGTCTCCGGTGAGCGTCCCCTAGGTCCCGCCCCACCCTACCAGCCCCTCTCGGGCCCAGGCTCCGCCCCAACTCCAACCCCTTAGGTGCCCAGCCGGGACCCCTGGGTGTGCAGCCCGCCTGCACCAACTTTCCGACACCCGCCCGTGCCAGGCCTGGGCCCCGCCCACCTGTCCCGCCCACCTGTCCCCCCCACGGCTGCTCCAGGCCTTCCCTTTCCCGGCCCGCCTATACCTGTTCTAAGCCCCGCCCACTTTAGCTCCGCTCCCTTCCATTGGACTCTGACAGCCCCGCCTCTTTCAGGCCCTCCTTGACCACGCCCACTCCCCGCCCCCTACCGCGGGGCCCCAGGTCGGGCCCTGTCTTAGGCTCCGCCCACATAAGGCATAGACTCCGCCCCTCCAACCCTGTCCAATCTCAGCTCTCCGCTTCCAGCTGTTTCTGTAGAAGCGCCTCCAGCCCCGCCCACACCCGGGTTAGACCCGCCCACTCAAGCCTTGGGCTCCGCGCGTCTCAGGCATCTAGCTTCAAGTCCCACCTCCTGAGCCCACTGCTCCGGAGACCCGATGGGGAACCTACTCTTTTCCCGACCGCAGGCCCAGTGTGAGGGGCTGAGGGAGGGAAGTCACCCCGCAACAGTGTCTCTAGAATCTCATGGGCGGTGCTGGGCCAGCCCGCACACATTTCCTGAGATGTCTATCACCCTAGAGTTTCAGGCCCCTCGGTGCCCCGAAATCCCTCTCAGCCCCATCTGCCCATCTTCATTCCTGGGTGGGCTGGTGGGGCTGCAGAAGGAGTGGGTGGGTCAGAAAGCGGTGGAGGTCGTGGTGAGGGGCGAGGGCAACCGAGAGGGGCTGATGGGTTTGCCCACCCTGCCTCTCTTCCTCCACTGGTGGCAGTGCCCCTACAAGAACCCCAAGCATGCCCGTCCCCCTTTCCACCACCCTCCCAGCTCTCCCAGCAGCTCCAGACTGACTGGGTGCCCCTTTAGCTCTTGTTTGGATCCCCTCATTCACTAACAGAAGGCTAGCACCGCAGGTCACTGGCCACCTCCCCATCCCTACCAGCCAGAGGCCCCTGTGACATTTCCCACCTCCTCCCCCTCTCCCCTGTCTTTCCCTGTCTCCCCTACGTTTTGCCTCGATCTCTCTCCTATGTCTTCTCTTCTTCTACCTCAATTCTTTGGCCCTTCTCTTCCTGTCTTCCCCCCAATCCTCTTTCTTGTGTCTTCTCTCATATCACTGCTCTGTCTCTACCTTTGCCTTTCTGCTCCATTCTCACCAACACCATCTCTTGGAATTCTCAACCTCCCTTTTCCCCATCTCCCACCTTCCCTCCTCCCTGACCCTCATCTTTCCCAAACCCTTCTTCTCCCCCACCCCTCCTCTCCTCACAATATTCCCTTCTCTTTGTCGCCACCATCTCATCTCTGTTCCACCCTGTCCTCTCTGTCTCCCTCTCCCATGCTTCCTCTCTCTGTGTCTCTCCCCATCCCCTACCCTCCATGGCCCCATGCCCCCTCCCTGCCCTCTTAGCCAAAGCCTACAGCCCGGAGTTTTACTTCGACACCCCCAACCCCACCCGCAGCCACAAGCTGTCCAAGAACTACTCCTACGTGCTGCAGTGGACCCAGAGGGAACCTGACGCTGTTGACCCCGTGCTCAACTACAGACTCAGTGTCCGCCAGGTGGGCCAAGGGGGACAGGGGCCCTGGTGTCAGCTGGCTCTGAATTGCTCATGGAGCCTGGGAAAGGGGTTGGAGATGGGGCTGGAACACACTGGCCTTTGTTATAAACAACTCTTCAGTGCCAGAGAGGAAGTGTTCTGGACACAGCAGCAGGAGCTGGGAGGTGCTAGAGACCTGACCTCTCTGGACCCATGCTCTGGGCACAGCCCTGAGAACTGGGCAGGGGTCAATGGAGGGGGAAGTGGGCAGAGCCAGTTCTGCTGATGAAACACAGAATTTACTCTTATATCAGAAGCTTACAGCAGAAACTTGAGGCATGAGCTCAAGTTTCACCCACAGAGTCTCTAGAATGCAAGGCCAAAGCCACTGTGCTGGTTTTCTGTGCTGTCTAATTCCACGTGGTTCCACTGGGCGGTTTGGTGGAGGGTAAAAGTGTGACTCTGGGGCAGGCTGCCTAAGCTAGAACCCAGCTCTATATGAACATAGGTGAGTTACATCTATATTACCTCAGTTTCTTCATCTATAAAAATGAAGGTAAAATTACAATATTCTACCTCATAGGATCATTATTTTGAGGATTAAGTGAGTTAATAATTGCAAAGCATTTAGTGCCTAGCACACATTAAGTGTTCAATATATGTTGCTGTCATTTATTATTGAGACAGCCTGGGAGGTACGGAAGGGGTGAGTGCTGTGTCCCACAAGTGAGGGAACCGAGGCCCTGGCTTCCTAGTCCTTTGCTCTTTCTGCTCCTTGATGCTGTCCCCCAAAGTCATACCAGGGCCCGGGCTGGTGCTCTGGTGGAAGCCATGGCCTGCCTAGCCCCTGGGAACTCCCTATATCCGTAGTTGAATCAGCACAACGCCATGGTGAAGGCCATCCCAGTGCGGCGTGTGGAGAAGGGGCAGCTGCTGGAGTACATCCTGACCGACCTCCGCGTGCCTCACAGCTACGAGATCCGGCTCACGCCCTACACCACCTTTGGGGCCGGGGACATGGCATCTCGTATCATCCACTACACAGAGCGTAGGTGGTGGTGGAGGTGGTGTTGGTGATGGGAAGGGTGGTCCCATCTTATGTCCAGGGGATCCCCTCCACCCTCCCCATATGGTTCCTGACCTTGGAACTCCCCACTGTGCAGTGTCCTGCTCTGTCACTGCAGGCCAGGCCCCTCTGGCTCCCAGTCCTGCTTCTGAGGACCTTGCCCCTGGTCCTAAGCCCAGGCACTCTCTGCACAGCTCCGCTCAATTCTGACTTGGTTATCTTGCTTGCTTTCTCAGCTATCAACTCTCCCAATCTGTCAGGTGAGACATTCCCATCTACTTTTCTTCTTAGGGACACAAAAGTACCCCCGGTGGGAGAAAGGGACCCGAAGAGATACTCAAAGAGAAAATGGGATGGAGGCCAACGGCTGGAAGGAGAAGCAGAAGGGAGCAGGGCTGGGGTTGGACATGTTTGTGTCCAGGATTTATTTTGGGCCTGAAAGGTTGGGGACTGGGGTGGAGTTGGGGGACATCTCAAACTCAGAGCCTTTCCTCCTCACTCAGCACCACTCACTGTCCCCAAAGAAAGTCCAGGTTAATCCATATCCCCTGTTCTCTGGGGCAGGTGCCCTTAGTCTGAGGTCTATGGACCCCCAAAGGGTCTGTGTATAGAATTTAGGGGGTCTGTGAGTCTGCAACCTGGAAGGGCATATGCTTCTTTATGTTCCCCAGCTTCTAGCAGAAACATAACACCTCCTTCAGTGATGAATTTAGGCGACCAACCGCAGTAGTATAATCAGTACCTGGGGCTTTGTCATCAGAACTCTGATGTTTTTACATCACCTTAAAGTTGCTGCAGCTCTCTCTGAGTATCATTTACGTTCATTAGTATTTCAAAACCGTGGCAGTTATTAGACCTAACACTAGATCTTCTGACTTAATTAGATAATAAGGAAGCCCACTTATTGTAACACAAATCTGTTTAAAAGTATTTGACAACTCTCAGTATAACTGATTTTCTGCGCAATCTTTTGTATTTCATTTTATGCCTCTAAAATTATTATTCTTAGATGGGGCCCTTAGACTCCACTAGTTGCCAGAAGGGTCTGCGGTGGCACAAAAAGGTTAAGTCCTGTTCTGGGAGCAGATTAGCCAGGGGCCCTGTTGCCTGGTTTCTCAAGCCTTGGAATCCTGGGCCCACTGCCTGGGAACTGCCCGGGTGGCAGGGAGGGCAACGCTGGACCGGAGGACCTCAGGAGGCTGACCCTCTTCGTCTCACCCCCACTCCCCACCCCAATGCAGACAACACCTGCCACTTTGAGGATGAGAAGATCTGTGGCTACACCCAAGACCTGACAGACAACTTTGACTGGACACGGCAGAACGCCCTAACCCAGAACCCCAAGCGTTCTCCCAACACTGGCCCCCCCACTGACATCAGCGGCACCCCTGAGGGTGAGGACATGGCCTATTGCTAGGAATAGAGGACTGCGTCAGGGGTCTAGTCTCAGGGAGCCCCAGTCTGAGGGGAGACACGGCCCTGTCCTCAGAGAGCCCCAGTCTGAGGGGAGACACAGCCCTGTCCTCAGAGAGCCCCAGTCTGAGGGGAGACACAGCCCTGTCCTCAGAGAGCCCCAATCTGAGGGCAGACAGCCCTGTCTGAACAGAGGATCAGGAAGAAGAGAAGCTTCAGCAGAGCTGGGAACTCAGGAGGGCTGGCCCAGAGCCCGTGCTGTGAGACAGGGAGGACGGGGTGCGATGGGGAGAGGCCCCTGGTATTCATACAGCCGAGACTATGGCAGAGACGGAACCGGGTGGCAAGAGGGCTGGGTGGGGTGAAGCGGAGGCTGTTGGCACACCTTCCCCTCCCCCACAGGCTACTACATGTTCATTGAGACTTCAAGGCCCCGGGAACTGGGGGACCGTGCGCGGTTGGTGAGTCCCCTGTACAACGCCAGCGCCAAGTTCTACTGCGTGTCCTTCTTCTACCACATGTATGGGAAGCACATCGGTGAGTCAGGGCACCAGGTAGTCTGCCCAGTGCGTGTTGGGGCCAGGGGGCGCAGAGGGGTCCACAGGAGGCTGGGGAACTGCCCACATGTGGCCTGGATTTCCCAACTTGGCTGAATCAGAGATGCTTGGAGGGAGTGTGGGCAGAATCTGCACAAAGGGGGAGGTCCAGAGCCAGCTTGTGTGAGATTTTGAGATGATCAGGGCTTCTGATCAGGGGGGAGGGGATGCCAGCAGGTTGAGATGGGGTCTTAGAGGGGATGGAGGAAACAGCTAAGAGGTGGAATGTACTGAGTGTTTACCAGGTGCCAGGTGACATCCTGGGTGCTCTGCATCTGTAGTCTCATTACCCCTCATAATCACAAGGCGAGGGAGGTGTTCAGCGAGGTTAATCATCCGTTCAGTACCACACAGCAACCCCAGCCTGTCTGACTCCCTCAAACCCTAAACACAGGGTTGAAAGGGTGCTGCTCTGTGGGCAGTGAGAAGTCCTGCTTCCTGAGTGTGGGCTTGAACCTGAGGAACACCCTTTGGAAAGAGGTGGCATTGGTGGGAGCGTCGCATGAGCCAATGAGCTCATCAGTGCAGCCTTCCCAGAGCTGCCTGCTCTGTGCCCAGCTCAGGTGCTGCAGAACCGCACGGACAGGCTCCCCGCTCTCTCGGCACCATAGTCAAGCGAGAGAGACAGACACTGAACAACTAATTGTGCCAGATGAGATTTAGTGGCCACTGTGACACGTGTCTGCAGCAAAAGGACAGGGGCCAAGCTGCGATAGGGACCAATTCTGGGGTCTGGTTATAGAAGACTCTGCTGAGGAATTGACAGTTTTTAAAATGTGCATTTGCTTGTTTACTTATTTAGGGGAAAGGTAATGTATCCTGCAAGGGCACAAACGGGTACATGATGAGGGTCCCCTCATCCCAGTCCTTCTGCCATCTGTAGCCCCATCCCAGAGGCAATCACTGACTAGATTTGGGGGGAAGTTTCCGGAAATACTTTATGCATATAAAAGCAGTACACATGTATTGTCCCTCCTCCCTCAGGCCACAGACTACTTAATTGTCCACCAAGGCTGCACAGTAAAGGAAGCGACTTTAAGCAAGTGTAGACCTAAAGGCTCGTTTTGGAGATGTCTCCACAGCTCACATGATGGGTCAAGCTGAACCAATGGGGTGGGGTGGAAGGTTCTCATACCCCGGGGGCCCCAGACCATCCACACAGACCAGTTTGCCCATGGCTGGGTCTGGACACTGTGAGAAGCTTCCTCTGGGGTAGGTGGGGTGGGTGACCAGGACCACCTGCTCTGCCCGCCCTCTGGTTTCCATCAGCTTCCCAGCTCGAGTGAGCAATGCAAACCAACTCTGCTTTGTTCCAGCCCTTCCCAATTTTACACTGAAAGCCTCACATCATAGGCAAATTCGGAGAGTTGGTGACTTTATTCCCAACTCAGGAGGGGCACTGGGGACCCAGCTGCCAAGAGGAGCATGCTGGGGCCAGTAGGGCTCCGGGAAATCAGGCCTTGTGAGCTGGGTTGCTGGGGTGTCTGGGAGCAGTCTGGGCTCCAGAGCTTGTGTGTAAGCATCAGGTGTGCCCAGCAAGAGTGGGCTGTCCCATCCCTGGACAGGAGGACTGTTCGGCAGGGACGCTGCGGAGGGGACCCCGTCCATGTCATGCTGCCCCCCAGCTCTGTCCCCTTTCGTCACCATCTTCTCAGGCTTCGCATACCTGATTGCACCCTGCCTGCTTTTCGGACCCTGTTTTCTGCGAATCTTCCTCTGGCTACCACTTAGCCCGAGCATACAGGTCTCCTTGCTTTTCTTAAATGCTTGAGGCAGGTTGCTGCCTTAGAAGCCTTCGCTCATGATGTTCCTCTGGCCTGAACATTCTTCCCCTCCCCTCATTCAGGTCTCCTCAGAGAGCTCCCTGACAGCCCCATCTGAAATGTCTTCATTCCCTCCCCTGAATTATTTTCTTTCTAATGCTTACTTTCTAAGGCTTACCACCAAGGGAGCACAAGCTCCAGGAGGGCAGGGTCCTTGTCTTATTCGCAGATGTGTCTCTGGTGCCTGGTACATCGTGGTGCTCAATTAGTTGAATGAGTGAGTGAATGAATGAATGAATGAATGAATAATAGGAGGCCTGAACTTCATAAACTCCAAGGTAATTTCTAATCCTGAGGTCCCATGAAACTCCTCTTTAACTCCTGATGACAGTTGGGGAAAATTCCTCATTCAGCATTTAATTATTGAGAACCAATAGCAATTTGATGCAGACTTTCCCTCAAGGAGTCATAAAAAGAGAAGATGGGAATCCCAGTAACTGCCACACCCCTGAGCAGAGAGCGGGCTGGGCCTGGGGAGCTGCAGTTTAAGGACTGAGTTCCCAGGAAGCATAGAGAACTCCCAGCTCAAGCCCAGGAAGTCTTCTTGGAGGAGGTGACATTTCAGAGAGACCTTGAAGCACAGGAAAGATTTGGCTAGGGGAATGTGGTAGGGAAAGGCATCTCAAGAAGTGGGAACAGCCTAGGCAAAAGCCTGGAGGCTGAAAAGCTGGAGTATGTCTGGGCTCCAGCGTGCAGTTCCATTTGGCTTTGGAGGCGCTGAGGAACACAGGGAAGACTGCAGTGAGCAGGCCCACCCTTAGGGAGAGTGAAGGTCTTGGGCCCTGGCCGACCCTGTGAAAGGCTATCAGGAAACCTGAGCAGGGAGATCTTAGAGCTGGGGTGCTCAGGGAAGGGGGCAAAAATTCAATTTATGTTTGAACAGTGAAAAGGTGGGGTTCCCCATTGTTGTCCTTGGGGCAGTGTGATGCAGGAAGAAAAAAATGTATGAATGAGGCTGGACCCCAGGGGGGTGGGGGAAGAAACAGGAAGATTCTAGGAAGGGGAAGGGAAAGAGGTCCCTTTGGGCTGGTGGGGATCCCAGAAGGCAGTGGGGCTTGAGCCCTGCTGAAGTCAGTGTGGCATCTCCTGGCCCATGAGTGCTGGTGGCAGCCCTCTCATGGCCCCATCTGCTGGTGAGGGTCCCCTACCCAGGCCTGGATCTGCTGCTGGGGAAGGGGGCATTTCTCGCTGTCCTGGTCCCTCTTCTCCCCTCCCCTCCTACCCTACCTGGCAGCTCTGGGCACCAGCTGTCCCCAGACTTCGTGTTTTGCGGACTCTTTTTGGTCCGAGCCAACTCCTTTCATCTCAGGCAGGTAACATTTGGTGGCTGTCCCCCATAGGGGGTCTTTCTATCTGGTGTCACAGATGGTGTGGCTTTGTCTGTGGGCAGCACTATGGAAATGCCAACCACCAGGCATTGTCTAAGTCGATTCCTCTCCCCTCCGAGCCAGGTCTTTTTTGACACTGGGGACTCAAGGGAGCCTGGAAGAGCTGGGGAGGGGGCATGACATCGCCTGGGTGCTCTCAGCAAAACCATGACCCCACCCTTCCAGTGTCCCTCAGCACCTTCCAGTGTCCCTCAGCACCTCCAGAACTCCTGGCCCTGTGGCTGTAGGCAGATGGGCTCAGCACCCACAAACTGGTGCCTCCAAAACTTTGCTTTCACTCTTTTTACCACAGCTATGAGGCACATAACACTAATCTTTCTTTAAATCAACTCATTCCCTTTTTCTTAGCTTTGTCCTAAGAATTAAGATTAGAGAAATCCTGGGTTTGAAGGGCTTGCTTTATTCACCTCTTAAAATATACATTAAGTATTAAAAATTTTAGTCCCTTGCTGTACCTCCAGACATCATCCCACGTATCATGGGTATGCGCTGCGTGTTTTGGAATCCCATTGTATGCGCAGACGTGGGCCCATCACCCTGGGACAGGCTCCCTGTCTAGAGGGCGGAGGGTGGTGTGTGAGTGTGTGTGTGTGTGTGTGTGTGTGTGTGTGTGTGTGTGTGTTTCAGGGGTGGGAGATTAGCTGATAGGGAAGGAAGGGAAGAAATGAGAGAAAATTTTCAAATTATCCTGATGAACTGAAGCCCTGCTGCTGTCTCTCTTTCCTGAGTTAACTGCCCTCCCCCTCCTCCCTGGGAGGATGGGACAGTGAACCAGTGCGTGATGGGAAGAGGGTCCCGTCTAACAGAGACTGTGCTGTGGGCAGTGAGGAGGGCTTGGTGCCCTGTCCACACCTCACTGGCCCCCTCTCTTCACATCCACCACAGGCTCCCTCAACCTCCTGGTGCGGTCTCGGAGCAAAGGGGCCCTGGACACCCACGCTTGGTCCCTCAGTGGCAATAAGGGCAACGCATGGCAGCAAGCCCATGTGCCTATCAACCCAAGCGGACCCTTCCAGGTGAGTCTGCCAGGCCCAGAGGCCCTCACGGGGTTCCGCAGGCCTGGCCAGGAATCCCTTCGGAAGGCTTACTGTTGCTCCTGGGAGACAATGCAGAAAGCAGGCAGGAGGTGGGGATGGGGGGACTCCAGGGGCATCAGGGGGAGGGGTGGAAGTCTGTCTCACAGAATTCCCCTAAGTCCTGTTCCTTGCTCTCTGACCCCGCCCCAGATTATTTTTGAGGGGGTTCGAGGCTCGGGCTACCTGGGAGATATCGCCATAGATGATGTCACACTGAAGAAGGGAGAGTGTCCCCGGAAGCAGATGGATCCCAATAAAGGTGAAGACTGAAAGGGGGGTCTGAGGGGGGCTGTGTGGGTGGGCACCTGTGTCAGGGGAGGAGAGGGTTTGTGTCTGAGTGGGGGTTCCAGTGACTGGGTGACAGGCTGTGTGCATCAGTGACAAGGTTAACACTCAGGCTCCAGCCGAGCTCAGGCTCTGGGGCCTGTGTGGGACAGTGAGGAGGCCAGACCCTGCCCTCCTGTGAGTGTGCTTAGCTGCCTGTACCACAGTGCCTCCCGTGCCTGTGTGTGTAGATCCAGATGTGAACATGTGCTCTCCCTTCCCCCCCCAGGAGGCCAGATGTTCGCCATAATAACAGTTCAAGTTTACTGAGCAATTACTATGTACCAGGCAAGATACAAAAGCCTGTATATGCATGAGCTCATTCAGTCCTCAAAACAGTCCTCTGGGGTAGCCCTTACTATTTTACAGATGAGACTCATTTTACAGATGAGAAAACTGAGGCCCACTGAGGTCCAAGTCTTAGTGAGCCAAAGAGCCAGGATTTGGACCCCAGCACGCTGAGTTAACCCACACAGCGCACACCTCAAGTCTGGGCTGATGTGTGCCTGTGTGCATTGAGGGCAATGTCCACCTGCAGGCCCCCAGAGAGAGGGGGCAAAGTAACGGGCCCTCCCACCTCCCACAGCCTGCCTGCCTGCCTGCCACCCTGGTCCTCCTGAACTGACTGGAGCCCTGGCCTGTCTCCCCTCTCTCCTGTCGCAGTGGTGGTGATGCCGGGCAGTGGAGTGCACCGCCAGCCCCACCCGCAGCTCTGGGGGCCCGTGGCCATCTTCCTCTTGGCGCTGCAGAGATGATGAGAGCTACGTGGCCCCCCACCCCGCCCCTGGCACACCAAAGTGTCTGCATCGTACCAAAGACTGACCCCCGCCAGCCGGGGTGCCTGGGGCAGGGCCAGCCCACCAGGGAGGGGCCCACGTTGGCTGCGAGGATGAGCAGAGAACAAGGACAGAGGCCCGCGCTGAGGCCCTGCAGACAGTTGTTCAAGACACGCACACATTCACACACTCACACCCACACTCACACAGAGATATATTAAAGCACAAGTTTCTACTCGACCTGCCAGCCAGCACCTTCTTTACTGCAGAGACAGGGGACTCACCTGAATGGTTTCTGCCACCCCAGGGACCTCGGCACCGTGCAGGCCTTGTCCAGGCTGCACCCATGGTGTTTCTGCTCTCACTCCATCCCTAACTTAAGGCTGAATTCCAGCCCCTGTGGCTTTACCAGAAAAGGAGCAGGCACAGGAGCCTTGCCCTTGACTGGACTCTGGGACTCCCTGGGATGGGGGAGGCTGGGGTCAGATGGGGCCAGGGGGACTTTGTGAGCTCTGTGAATGTCCCAATGCAGAGGACAAGGAAGGTGAGGCACCTGCTGTTTGCAACTCTGTTCCTGGGGCAAGGGCCAGAAGGTCACCTAGATCCCCTGACCTGTTCCTGGGATGTCATATTCCCCCTTCTCTGTGCCCCCTTTGAAGGGACTCAGCATGGGGTCTTGGGCCTGGCAGTCTGAAGATTGGCACCTTCCCCTGCTACTCCACGTCCCGTGAAGCATCTGGATTCCTGAGCACACCGCCCCACCCCAGCAGGCTGGCCTAACCTCTGCCCCAGCGCATCTCCGAAGAGCCAGGGCAGTGGTGGCCAGGCCCTCTTCTGGGGTGAGGCATGACTCTGAAAGGGACAGAGAAGTCCCTTTCACAATTTGTGTCCCATGTCTGACACTGAACTTGGGAGTGGAGTGGAGCCTCCGTTTCTTTTGTACTTGGCATGAGGGTTGCCCGGGTTGGGAGGGTGCGTGTAGGGCGGCTGCCCTGCCCTCCTCCACTGGAATCGCTGTCCAGTGCGCCGCTCCCAGGGTCAGTGAAGGAGGAGGAGTCTGTAGAGCTGGGGTGAGGGTTGGGTAGTTGCTGGTCACCCTGCTCCCTGGGAGCTGAGCTCATGCCCCCAGCATCCTGTCCCTGGGCCCCGGGCCAGGAGCCTGAGTGGGGCATGATGGGATCTAGACCTCTCCTCCTCAGCATCGCCCCCGAGCCCCCACCCAGCTGACCGTGGGAGAGAGGAGGCCGGCCCCTTCCAGGGTGAGTCTTCACACGTGTGGGCACATGGCCATGTGTCTGTGGGTGTGTGCATGTGTGTGCGTGTGTGGGCGTGTTTGTATCTGTGTAGCACTGTGGGTACATCTCTGGGCACGAGTGTGTGCAAATCCAAGTGTGCGTGTGCAGTGAGGCGTATCTGTGAGGCTGGGTCGGCACCTTTTCCCTGTGAGTGCCTGCAAACGTCAGCATGCATGTCCACCTTCAGGAATGACAGAAACACTCGTGGGCGCTGGCCAGGTGGACCACTCTAACCCCATTCTGTAGTTTCAACTCCTGCCACCACCTGAGTTTCTACCTTTCATCCTCTGTGAATGACAAAGAGCTTACAGATGACCCTACTGGAATTCGAGCACCTTTGGAAGGGGGTGTCACCTGGCTTCTCCTGGAGCATTTGGTGGGGACAGCTACAGAGAAGAGGCAGCAATGCCAGGAGGTAGGCAGGGAACCAAAGCAAATGCTGCCCATCTCGCCACCCTGCCAGGCCCGTGTTACCATCATCACCAATAGCTGGTGGGCGGTGGGCCAGGGCTGGAGCAGAGTCTCCTGACCCGACCAGCCTGGCTGCCTTCCTAGCCCAGCCAAGGCCTCTGTCCGAAATGAGTGGCTCCAGGTTCCCAAAACACACCTCCATCACGTCTGCTGGGTATTGCTCCTTAATTGTCCCATCTGTGCAGGATCTGTTGTCCCAGCTAGACTGTGAGCTCCTCCTCTGAGCCCTCCAACCCTTTCCCCACCCCATCCCGCCCTTACGACCGGCACAGTGGGCCTATCTTGGAAACACTCACCGGGCTTTGCCAGAAGGGTGGAATCTATCAACCGGAGCTTCCCAAGCCCAGCTGCAGGTCAGAACCAGCCAAGCGTCTGTGAGAAAGCACAGTGCTTGAGCCCACTCCAGAGGTTCTGCTTTAATTGGACTGGCATGTGGCCTGACATCATACGTATTTGAAAGCTCCTCAGGAGAACCCAAGGGTGGGAACTACTAGCCTACCACCTGCAGGTGCTTCCTCTGTGCCCTCGGGGGTGGGGCTGATGACTCCGAGAAGAAAAGCCCTGAGAGCTTCCCCCTGAAGCTCCATGGTGCCCAGGCCTACTTCCCTCTGGTGGTCTTTGAATAGATCTATCCCCTGCCCTGGCTGCTTCACGATGGGGACCCTGTCATACGTTCACCTCCATATCCATAGAGTCTGAGGCAGAAAAGATACTTGACACATGCCAGCTGAACTGAACTGCACGCATGCAGCCCCTGAGTTTCTGGTCTGGAGAGAGGACCTGGTGACATAGACAGAGAATGCAAGGTGAGCACTGCCAGAGGGAGACTGCAACAGCCCGGGGCAGCCCTGAGAGGCTGGCTGGCCTTGGGCCAACAGCTTGCCTGAGTGAGATGCTGAGGTCCCTGGTCCTCCAGCGCAGGAGTGTGAGGTTGGTGTGTGTGTGTGTCATGTGAGTGCCTAGGGTGTGCCAGTCTGTGTGTATTGTGTTGCGTCAGGAGGTCTGCAAGGAATGAGTGCCTTTGTGTGTCCCTGGGAAACTTGTAGCTCTGTGTTTGTGTCTGCCTGTGAGTCAGCACCTATGTCAGTGTTGTTTGTGTTGTGATCTTTGTATGCCATTGGGTGTCAGCATCTTTGTGTTGATAGGTGGCCCATGAAGACCCCCAGCCCAGGGGAGACCAGGCTGGCTGGATCCAGTTCATCTCCCCAATGGCAGGCAGTCTTGCCCTCTGGTTAGGGTGACTGAGGCATTTTGTGGCCTTAAAACTGGGAGTCCAGGGTTAGCTCTCAGGGTGTTAGGGTCCCTCCACCCATCCCCTCCAGGTTGGTGTCTGGGGGAGAAAGGGACTCCTGGGGCCAGGTACTGGAGAGGGGGCGTCTCAGCTTAACTGGCCTGCCCCTGGGACTGTTGGACAGCCACCTGGGGTGCCAGGCTCAGCCTGCAAACCAAACCCCTGGTGCTGAGATGCTCCTCCCACCTTTGCCCTCTCTGGGACAGCCCTGGCACCTCTTTCCCATTCGTTCTCTCTCCCTCTGCTCCGGGAAAGCCCTTGGCTCAGGCCGTCAGTGCTGGGATGGGCCTTAGAGGCCCATACTCCTCATGGTGCAAATGAGGAGGGTGAAGGTCAGAGGGGGAGGGACTGGCCCCATGTCACACAGCTAGTTAGTGTGGAACTAGCCTAGGAAGCCAGGTACTATCACCCTGGGGTTGTCAGCCCACTGGCCACTGCCCCAGGGCCTCCTACCAGGTAGCCATGAAGAGCCTGGGCAAACTGCCCTGTCTCCGGGTGCTGGAACAGATGTCACAGATGTTACTGGGCCCTGTACTGGGAGAGGTACCATCTCCCTGTCTCAAATTCTGGCCTCTCACCCCAGGCCACACCCCTCCCCCCAGCTTAGGACTGGAGGCCACATAGAGGCTGCCTCCCTCTGCCCACACTAGCTTAGCTGCATCCCCTCCCCCCACTTCTCAGAAAGAAGAGACTCTGTTTCCCCTCCTCCCCTCTGTGTTCACACAAGCCTGGGCTGGGGATGCAGATTAGTGTGACCTGGGGTTGTCATCCTGTCGACTTCCCCCTACGGACCAGGAGGGCCTGGGAAGCAGGGACAAATCCTGGTGTTTTCTTCTCCCTGGATAAGTCAGGGGGGTTGGGGGGCATTTCCAGGGTCTGTCCCCAGGCATAGGTGGGTGAACCTGCTCTGGAGAGAGTCCCTGTGGAGCCACTGGTTGAGGTTCTGGGTTTAGGGGGGCCCTTCCTACTTCCAAAGGCAGGGTAAGCTCCTCCTCTCTGTTAAGTCAGTGCTATGTGTGTATCTGAGTGTGTGTGTGTGTGTGTGTGTGTGTGTGTGTGTGAGGGTGTGCTGCTGGGGCAAAAGGACCACTCTTCCCTGGAGATCCCTTGATCCTTAGTGTTGAAAGGACCGTAGAGACCATTTAACCCAGTGTCCCCACTGTACAGGTGAGAAAGGGGAGGCCCAGAGAGATGGTACTTGCCCACCGTCACCCCATTTCCCTCATGTCAACTACATTCATTTCCCAGGAGCCTTACTGGAATTGCCCTCACTCCTGGCACCCCCAGTCGCCCCCATAATCACCATCTCAGCCTAATTCCCGGGCCCTTCTGCCTCAGTGGTCTCCAGCATCCTTCCCTTCCCAGGGTGGCCAGCTCACCAAAGCCTTCACCCCCAATCCAGGAGAAAGGACAGGGGAAGGAGGGGGCTGCTCCAGCCCTGAAGTCTCATGAACTTGGGAGAGAAACCCCCACCCCCCTGCCCAGGCCCACCCCCCACCAAGTCAAAGCACAACGGGAGACCCTCACTAACGGGTGAAAGGCACTGGGGTTGTTTCAATCACACGACCCTGTCCTCAGCCCTTTGCCTTGCTCTCTGTCTCCACCCAGCCCCTGTCCCCCCTTTGTCTCTTTCACCCCAAGACCCCGATGTAACCTCTAGTTGCGGACGCGGTTGTTTCAATAAAGCTGCAGTGTTCTAGAGCTCGGGTCAGGCTGTGTGCTGTGGCTCATGGCGAGTAGCGGGCCTGGCCGGGATGGAGGGGTGAGGGGAGAGGCTGGGTTCCTCTCGGGCCACTGGGGGAAGCCCGTTTTCTCTTTGGCACCTGCTGTCATGAATCCTGTTCTGCCACCCAGACAATGGGAATCTGTGTCCTGGTCTCTAACCCAGTGAACTCAGATGTCCTCACTCATTTGTCCCTCTAACAAATGCTAGCCAAATGCTGTCCCCGTGGAAGCTCCTGGTTAGTGGGGGAGATGGACACTGAGCTAGTAACACACCAGGGAGTGTGTCATTAGGAATACAATTGGGGCAGTGAAGGAAGGTAAGAGGAGGTTCTCATTTGGGTTGAGGCTTCAGGGAAAACCTCTCTAAAGAAGAGACATTTAGGAAAGAAGTAAAGAATGACTGGAGTTAGGCTACTGGGGCAGAAGGCGTCTTCCAAGCAGAGGGAACAGAATATTTAAAGGCCTAGAGGGGTGAAAAAAAGCTTGTAGAAGCTTCAAGGAAAGGAAAACAGACAAGAGGGAGGAATAACCTTGGTCAGCCAGGCCAGGCCTGGGTGTACTGACTTCGCCCCTTCCCTTCCCAGCTCCCAAATCCACCAAACCCCTTCCATGCTCCTGCTCCTCACAGTCTATGTTCCTGTCCTGGGCCCATAAACCCCACTCCGCACTCTACCTGGGGCTACCTCCCTTACTCAGTGCCAGTGAGCTGCCCACTTGCCCCCAAATCCTATTGTGCCAACCTTTCCCTTTCCCCTGACCTCTCAGAATCCTAGAATCAGCTTACCAAGGCCAGGGGAGCTGGCAGTGATGAGGGGGCAGGCACCCTACTGGGAAGGTTTGTGGGGTGACCCCACATCACAGGCATGGGTACCATGACATGAACTACAGAGAGACCAGGCAAATGACAGGAAGAGAGTGTTTCATGTTACTCAGTACAGTGGCTCAGGGAGGTAGAGCAAATAGTTTCATTTTCATGTTCATGAGGCTCAGAAAGGTGGCAAGACTAGGGGCTCCCTACCCCATCTCTATCTGCTCACACCTTGGGTAACTTCTTGCCATACCCAGGATTTCTCTTCTAGAGCTTGGGACGCACCACTGGGTTGGACTGGCTCGCTGGGTACAAGGAAGAGAGACCCACTCCAGTTCCTTCACGTACAGGAGCATCATTGTGAGGCTACATGTAGTAAGGGGCCAGCCACTCTCAGAAACCCAGACATAGGAGGTGTGACAGGGATGGGTTTCCAGAACCAGATGGGTAGCCTGGATTCAGGCAGCTTTAGGAGTTCATGGCTCCTCACCTGCGGCAGAGCGAAGCTGGCCACAAATTCCTTGCTATCCTTCCTACAGAGGGGGAGAGTAAAATTCCCTTCCCCTTGAATCTGGATCACTCGTAGTGGCTTGTTTGGCCGATAGGATGTGACATTCAGTGTTGAAGGGGCCTTGCAGTTTCAGCTCAGGCCTTTTCGAATATCCTCCCTGGGAACTCTGAGTCACCATGCTGGATGTCCAACTCCCCTAAGACTGACGTGCTGGGGAGGCCACAGGAGGGGCTCCAGCTGATCGGTCCAGCTGAGCCCAGCCTTCCAGCCACCCCTCCAAAGCACTGGCCATGGGAATAAAGCCCCACCAGGCCCTCCCGCCCAGCTGTCCACCAGCTGCATCCCTCTGTGGGTGCCACCTGCCAGAGAAGAATCTCGTAGCAACACTCAGCCCAAATTCCTGACCCACGAAGTCATGGGATATAATCAAAATAACTTGTTTCAAGTCCCCGAGGTTGGGCCAGTTTGTTAGAAGAGCAATAGGCAACCATCCCGGCATGACTCAGCACTTTCCAGTGTCTGCCACTTTCTGCCCACACAGTCCTCTCTCCACTCATGGTGTTGCTCCTTTGTGACCTCAGCTTTCCGGGGTCATGGCCTCTCCAGCTCCGACCTTCTCTCACAGCCTTCCAACCACAGCTCTCAGCATGCACAGACTTGGCCTCGTTAGAGAAATGACCCCGGGACTGGCCCACTGTCTCATGCCCAGTCATACATATATCATTGGGCCACCTGTTGATTGGCTCCCCTTGGGTCAGGTGCCACCCCGACCCAGTCAGCTGGGTAGGAGGAAGGGGTCACGGATATAAAACACAGCTGCCTGATGGCTGCTCTCCTAGAAAGGCTGTGGGTGGGCCCACTTCAGAGGGGCAGGGGGCTGGCAGGCACCATAAACATCCTTGGTTTTTCCCTTTTTCACCCCTCTATGACCATCCATTCTCAGGGCCACAGTTGTGCAGTGTGTGCACAGTGAAAGTAACCCCGTCCCAGGGCAGGTCCCCATGTAAACCACACAGGTAGGTCAGGTAACTCAGGAACAGCAACTTGTGTCATTCACAATGACTCAGGTGTTTTTTATTTTCACTTCTACAGATGCGGGAACTGAGGCTCAGAAAGGTACTGTGGTTACCCAAGCTCACAAAATCAGGGAGGGGAAGAGAGTTGGCTTCTGGTGCAGGGTTCTTTCAGCCAGGTCCCTCCTTTCCTTCCTCCCTTTAAGGAGCAGCTGGGTTTCTCACCAACTCAGCCCCAGGGTCTGGAGAAGCAGGGCCTTTCCTGTGTGGCTCCCCCTTCAGATGGAAATTGTCCTCAGTCCTAATTTTCTATTTCTAGCTGCTGGACCTTTTTGCATATGGCCTTTGTGGAAAGTGACTGTAACACGTTTTTAGAAAGAAGCTGAGTATAAATAAATCCAAGGAAAAAGTAGAAACTCTTCTCCCTAGGTCACCCTGACGCTGGCTGGAAGCATTCCTCCCAACTGCCTCTCAACAAACCCTGCTCCCAAGTTCATCTGCCCTGGGCCTGCCGCCTTGCCAGTACCCAGCGTGTCCCCCTGCTCTGAGGTCAGCTTGGCAGCCCCCCTGAATGCAAATCCTACCCCCGAAGCCATCACCCTGTCTCTTTAGCTGTTTGGGTCTTTAAAATATTTTGAGCTTCCCGTTCTCTCATCCCCATGAGGCCAGCCAAAGCTCGGCCGAGGGGGACAGCATTTTGCAAGGCCCTTTCCGTCTACCTGCTGGCCAAAGTACAACCCGCTCTCGGTGTTCATCCCCCAGAGCCACCTGCCTATTCGCTGTCAGCTGCAGGGCAGCGACACGCTGAGTGAAACATGAGTCCGAGAGGCTGAGTGTAAGTGTCCGCACAGAGGGAGGCCCTGCTGCCGTGGAGTGGGGGCCGCAGGACGCGGAGGGAGCGGCCTGCGGCTCCCTTATTGTTCTCAGAAATGCTTGTGCGTATGTGTGAGCGTGCGAATGGTTTTAAATCTAGAAGAACATTCACTGGGTTATCTTAGCTGTCTCTGGTGAAATTTCAGATGCTTCTGACTCACATGTATTATTTTTAATAACAAGGAAACAAATCTATTTTCTTGAGGGGAAAAAAGCCAGAAGTCATCAAGGACTATAGATTAGAAATAAAGGTCACTTTCTGTTCTTAGCAATATTTTTATAACTACACATCACAGAGATAGGGAAAGGGCTTTGAACTTAGACCTTGGAATCTTTTCCTGTGATTTATTCTGATAAAAATGCTCTGACAGTTGGGCTGAGGAGAAGAACTGGGCTGCGCTGAGCAGAGGTGAGGAGGCGAGGCTGCCGAACCAAGTTTTGAATAAGAAAATCCCAACAGGAATAACACTATTTCCAGAGCGAGTGCTAACATGGGAGGCATGCCCGACCCTTGTGCGTGTCTGTGTGTGTGTGTGTGTGTGTGAGAGTATGTGTGTATGTGTGAGTATGTGTGTGTGTATATGTGAGTGTGTGTGAAAGAGTATGTGTGTGTGTGAGAGTATGTGTGAGTGTGTGTGTGAGTATGTGTGTGTATGTGTGAGAGTATGTGTGAGAGTGTGTGTGTATGTGTGAGTGTGTGAAAGAGTATGTGTGAGTGTGTGTGTGAATGTGTGTGTATGAGTATGTGTGTTTGTGTGTGTGTGAGAGTATGTGTGTGAGTGTGTGTGAGAGTATGTGTGTGTGAATGTGTGTGAGTGTATGTGTATGAGTGAGTGTGTGTGTAAGAGTATGTGTGAGTGTGAGTGTGTGTGAGAGTATGTGTGTGTATGTATGTATAGGAGTGTGTGTGGGAGTGTACATTTGTGTGGGGGTGTGCGGGAGTGTGTGTGTGGGAGTGTGTGTACGTGTGAGTGTGTGTGTGTGTGAATATGTGTATATGTGGGAATGTTTGTGCGAGTGAGTGTGTGTATTTATGTGAGTGTGTGTGAGTGTGTGGGAGGGCGTATGTGAGTGTGGGAGTGGGAGTATGAGAGTGTGTGAGCACGCATGCACACGTGGCAGTGGATGTGCCTGCCCTCTTTGGGACCCCCGTGGCATGGGCAGCCCCGTGCAGTGCTGGCATGTCCTTCCCTCTCCTGCGTGTGGGCCACTTAATGACGCAGCCAGGGTGGGGGCCGGAGGGCTGCCTCTGTGGCCTGAGGGCGGGTGGGGCGCAGGAACTGTGGCTGGGCCCTTCCCAGGCTCCTCCCCCACCCAGTGGGCAGAAAGCCCCTTGGAAACTCTCAGACCCTCTACTGGAAGCATCCGGGCCTCTGCTGATCTCTGCCCCAAGACTAGGCTCAGAGAAGGGGTACCGACTCCATGGGAGACAGAGGGGCTGAGGAGACGGAGAGAGGTACAGAGTCTGAGCACTGAGGTACAGAGTCTGAGGAGGGACAGGGACCCCAGGGTCCAAAGTCTGGCTTGGATCTCAAATAAGTCAGCCCCATCTGGGCCTCAGTTTCCCTGTAAAATTGGGGCGGGCATGGGGAGCTTTGAACTTGAAGATTCTTCTAGCTCTGGGCATCAGTGAAATGAGGGGTGGGGTGTTCTTAAGCAATACAGAGGAAGGGGCCCCACAAAAGAATAAAGGCAACCCCAGTGACATAGTCCTGTTTCTGTTTGTGTCCATCTCTCCCCCTCCCCAACACTGGGACCCGCATTACCCAGACCTAAGTGGAAGCTAGTCAACTTGCTTCCTCTCCACACCCCAATCCCTGAACCAGCTCCTCCCCTCCAGGAGGCAGCAGGTGTCAGAAAAGGCAAGGATGGGTCTTAGGGGGGCACCGGGTCTTGGCAGGATGGGGTGGATGTCAGAGCGGGAGGCAGAGCCAGTGTAGAGGAGGGAGGATGGCTGTGGGTCAGGGGAGGCCGCAGGTGGGCATCAGGGGCGGGTCTGCGGCAGCTACTAGGATGGGGGGGCCAGAGGGGTGTCCTGCCCTCCACAGCTACCAGAGGCATCAAAAAAGCCCTATCAAGCTGGCCCTTCTCTCCTGGTGGTGGGGGTGGCCCAGAAGGTTCCCAGGAGGTTATTGGCCAGCACCAGACACCAGCTCCTGGGGTGAGACCGGAGTTAAGTTGGAGGTGAGACCTATACTGGGTCTCAGGGATGTTCCCCTACCCCCTTCACCCTGGGTCTAGAAGTGGGGACAACTTGGGATGCAGTGGGGGTGGAAAGTCCCCATTTCCCCTCCCCCTAAGATGGAACTAGGGGGGTCCTTTTTTTTGTCTAAAACTTGAGAAGCAGAGAAGGTTCTGGATGGATCAATCTTCCATCCCCTCACCTCCCACAGGACTCTGTTATTAGGACTCTGGTGGGAGGCGTGTGCAAACTTCTAGCCTGTGGAGTGGTGACTGTGAGGGAAGGGAGGGGTCCAGGGCCCTTCCCTCAGTGCTGATCCTCAACCTCTGGTGACCTGCCTGACTCTGAGGAAGCGGTGCCCCTCCTTCTTGCCTTGACTGCACCGTGCCCCAGGGCCTGCCTGGCACAGGGATCCACCTTTAGAGGCCTCCATACTCCTCCTCCCACACCTGTCACCATGGGAACAGCAGGGTTGGCAGAGGTGTCTGTTACTTCCAGACCTGAGCAGAGCCCAGCCCCTCCTGGCTGCTGAGAATTGAGTCAGTCTGAAGATGTTGCCAAGGGTTTCACCATTGAAGGGAACCCCTGCCCCCCCTCCAATGGCTGGCTGGTGACCTCCCTACAATTTTCCTCCAGCCCTATTGGAACTGTGTCGGTCACCAGGAGCTCAGCATTTTTCAGATGGCTGCTGTCCCCTCCCAACCCCCTGCATCCTGTGTGATGGTGGGGGTAAGCTGTGGCAGAATGGGGATGGGGTTCTGTTCTGCACCCCAACATTCTAGAATGGGCTGGGGAAACCCAGGCTGTCACTCCATGGAGGCGTGGCCCTGCCTTGAGAAATAGTGTAATGCCCAGTGGAAGGGGCACACACTCAGGGCCCAGAGTCTGGTTCTGGTCCAGGTTCTGCCATGGACTTTCTTTTGTTCCTGAGTCTGGACCTCAATCTTCCACCTGCAAAATGGAAGGACTGTGAAATGAATGATTTCCTTAGGCCCTAAAGCTCTGATTTCCAGTGTTCCACGTTTTTATTTGTTATTAGGGTTAAGGATTGGGCACAAGGAAGCATCACTAATAGCCAAAACGGTTTTGTTGTTTGTATCTCTGGGTTAGCAGAAGATGGATTCCAGTAACACTTGTTTAATCCGAGGGCCACTGCCCATGTCTGGGACCCAGCACTCTGCCAGGCCCCACAAGCCCTGCCCCGGTTCTTAGGCCCGATTGAGCCTTGTTCCCTTTCTAGATACAGCATCGTCTTCAGGCCAAGGTGGATTTCTCTTTCTCCCCTATTGCCCTGTTGGTCACTGCCCAGCGTCCAGGTGCCCTCTCCATCCTGGATCTCTACAGTCTATTTTAAGCCCACCTTCCTCGCCACTCAGCCTGACCCCAGGACCTCTCACCTCCTCTTGCCTCTGAACCCCAGGAGAATCTCCACCTCTTTCCCTCGTCTGCTTCTCCCTTCCCGGATCCTGACCCTGGGAGTTCTTCCAACTGCAAGGGCAAGGGAAGACATAGTTGCACTTTTACCATACAGCATTCATTCATTCATTCATTCATTCACCCATTTAGTCACTGCGGCCGACACCTTGGTTACTAATACCACAGTCACTCCCTTCTTTTTTGTTCCCCTCCCACCATAGAGCTTGAAAAACTGAAGCACTCATTTCTCAGGCTCCTTTGCAGCTAGAGCTGGCCCATGTGACACAGTTATGACCAATAAAATATGATGGAGTCTGTTGGGGGCTTTGGGGAAAATGTTTCCTCCCTGAGGAGGGAAGGAAATTCAGGAGGATAGTCCTATCTTAGCCCCCGGGCTCTCCTCTTGATTCCTGCCCATGGGCATGGTTGTGTGAGGTCTTGATGTCTGGAACGGTGGTAGTCATCTTGTGACCATGAGGCACTGAGTCCGAGAATAAAAACCAGCGCTCTGAAGGTGTTAGAGCAAAAAGGTGGGATGAGCCTGGGGCTCCTGATGACTGTTGAGCTGTTGAATCATCCCTGAGGCCACCCCCTCTACACTTCTTATTAAGTAAATAAAAGTCATAACAACGAAAGCTTTATAAATGAAGTATTATGTTTTTTTGTTATCACCGTAACAGCAACAATTTAGACATTCATTCAATCAATCACTCACTCATTAATTCACTCATGCATGTATTTACCTTCTTGCTGTATTGATTTAGGATAGAGTTCAGATGCTCTAACAGAGACCCCACACAACAGTGACTAAATTAAATAGAAATGTATTTCTCTCTCACATAACAGTCTGCATATAAGTAGTCAAGGGCTGGGATGGCAGGTTCAAGAGGTCAGGGGCCCAGGATCCTTCTTGCTTGTTGCTTCACCTCAGCTGGGCATTCTCTTGTCCACATGTTCCCAGATCTCCCCACCACATCACATTTCGGCTGGAGAGGAGGAATGGCAAGAGAGGGCCTGGTTCTCTCTTTTAAAGATATGATCTGGAAGTTAACATACACTATACTTCTGTTCACATCTCATTGGCCAGAACTTAGTTATATGGCCATTCCTGGCTATAAAGGAGGCTGGGAAATGCATGCTCTGTGTTGCTATGTATTCAGCTATAAATTATATGTGTGTGTGTGTGTGTGTGTATATATATATATATATATTTACTGTAAAAGAAAGTGAGAACATACACGGGGTACAATTAGCAGTCATTGATTTTTTTCATTTATTTATCAAACGTAAAATACGTACTATGCAGAAAGCACTGTGGCAGGAGCCAAAAAGCCCCAGATTTGGGGCTGTTCATGGTTAGTGGGGGAACAAGGCAAGCCTAGACATTCAAATCCAACCAAGCTTTGTGAATACTCGCTCTGCCCAGGCATGCATCCAAACTGAAGAGCAAAGAGCACCAAAGACATTACATTTGGTGGGCCCTGAGATGGCCCACCCACCCCCTCAGGTCCCCTACCTCTGCTAAGCCCAGGGACATGGGAAGAAGGGAGAAAGGTGGCAATGGCAAGTGAGAGCATGTCTCCCAGAACAAATCTTTGCTTAGAAAATTCCTTCTGCCCCACCGGGCGTGGCTTAGAGGTTGAGCATCGACCTAGGATCCAGGCGATCAAGGTTCGATTCCGGGTCAGGGCACATGCCCTGGTTGCGGGCTGCAGCCAATCAATGACTCTCATCATTGATGTTTCTATCTCTCTCTCTCCCTCTCCTTTCCTCTCTCTGAAATCAATAAAGATATATTTAAAAAAAAAAGAAAAGAAAAGAAAAAGAAAATTCCTTCTTAGGTTCTAATGAGCATCCTGCCTCCTTTTTGTCCTTTGTGTGGCGAGCATCGTTGCTGGCATCTCCCCCAGACACCCTTCTGATAGCCCCGAAGGAAAGCTGTGGATCTTCCACCCTTCAGGCGGCGAGGTGACTCACTTCCTTCGGGAAGCAGAGAATCTGTGTGAGCGGTTCTGACCCCATGCCTGGCACACAGCGAGTGGCCACAGGAGTGTGATAATGGATGAATGAAGCATCGAGGAGTGTGTGGTAGATTGTTTTCCAGTACTGGCTGCAGCAATATTCCTGGTCCTATATTAGCACTTCTAGGATCTGTTCACTTCTCATGTATCTATTTCCTCTCTTCTTGAAACTGGGCAGATTTGTGACTCTCTCCCCCTCACCAATAGCCAGCATCAGCCCCCCAGACACAAGACTGAGTGAGCTTCACATCATTGCACCCCCAGCCTTGGGTCCACCCTAGTTGATGCTGGTGGAGTAGAGATGATCTCTCCCCACCAAATCCTGTCCGAGTGGAAGATTCACGAGCAAAAGAAATATTACTGTTTCAAGCCACTAAGTTTTGGGGCTGTTTGTTATTTGGCAATAGATAACCACAATGGCATGGCAGATTTTTAAAAATATATATATCTTTATTGATTTCAGAGGGAGGAAAGAGTGAGTTGACACATCAATGCTCAGAGTGTCGTCGTTGATTGGCTGCCTCCTGCATGTCCCCTGCTGGGGATCGAGCCCACAGCCCAGGCATGTGCCCTGACCAGGAATCGAACTGCAATCTCCTGGGTCCTAGGTCAACGCTCAACTGCTGAGCCACGCCGGGCTGGGCGCACGGCAGATTTTAAATGACCACAAGTTCTTTGCAGCTCCCATCAAGGGATGGAGTCTGTTTCCCCTGTCCTTGAATCTGGGTGGGCTTGGACCAGCAGAACACAGCAAGGGACGTGCAGCTGCTACCCCTGGGCTTCAAGGGCCTTGCACTTCCATCCTCGTGGTCTAGCTGCCCTGAGCCTGTGAAGGGACGAGCTCTCCTGCAGATGCTGGAGACACAGGGTCCAGCTGACAGCGCACACCGACCTCCAGACATGTGAGCGAGTTCATCTGACCCAGTCAAGCCGACAACTGCAACCACACCAGGGATCCCAGGCAAGGATCCAGCCTAAATTGCTGACCCCCAGACTTGGGACAAAATAACATGGTTCTTGTTTTCTAAGCCACTGAGTGTGTTTCACTTCACTAGATAACTGATAATATCAGCTCCTATTTCTGAATCAGCATATGAGCCCAGGCACACTTTGAGGGCCCAGTGCTCTGCCAGGGGTGGGGACGGATAGAGGAGCAGAGGTTCTTGGCTCTGGGAGCTGGTTGTGCAGCTGAATGACAGGGAAGATCAGGTCTCACACTGGAGGAGATGGTCAACTGACCCATTCTCCCTCCCTATGGTGATGTGCCGGAGGCCCAGCTGCACACGGCTGCCCAATGGCACCTTGTTTCCCAGCCTCTGTTGCATCAAGGTGTCCAGGTGACTAAGCTGTCTCCGATGGGACGTGGGAGGAATGAGGCCACTCCAGGCTGGGCCTGTAGGACAACGGGGTTGTCTTTCCCACCAGGAGGGACACGGAGCCAGGCCCCTGCATCCGTCACCTTTGGAGGAGAGCTGCTTGCTGCCTAAAACTGAGACTACATCCAGCAAGTTGTAATCTTCTTATTTACAGTTCGGATTCTGTTATAGGACTTGAGTTTGACCCTGTTTAATGCAGCCGGCCTGCAAGGCAACCTGCAGTGGCCCGGGCCTTGGCTCCAGACTGGAAGCTCAGGGCTTTCAAGCTGGGGCTTGGGAACAGGTGGATGGCGACTCCCTCCTGCTAGACTGCGACCTCCGTGAGAGCAGGTACTTTTGTTCTTTGGTTCACATCTAAGTCTTCAATCCCAGGCTGGAAATGGAGCATGACAGATAGTAGAAGCTCCATAAGTGTTTGCTGATTGGATGAATGAACCAGAGATAAGTAGTATTTCCTTTTAATTCCAGGAGCTCCCTGAGCACAGGGCCATGTCTCGTCTCAGACTGGGGTTCCCTGAGGTCAGGGTTGTGTCTCCCCTCAGACTGGGGCTCCCTGAGGACAGGGCTGTGTCTCCCCTCAAACTGGGGCTCCCTGAGGGCAAGGCTCCTGTTTCCCTATATTTTTTCAGGCCCAAAGCAGTGTCTCTGGACAGCCTAGACTAATGCAGGGCAAGACCCTTGGGTCTCCTGCCCCTCCCTCAGGCCCCTGCGACTTGGGCATGGCTGTGGCAGGGGCCGCAGATGGCAGTCGGTGACGGCAGAAGGTGGTTAAGTACCCTTGGAGTGAAGCTTAGCCTCATTACAGCTTGTTGGAGAGAAGAGCCAATTAGGGAGGTAATTTTCCTTGAGGGGTCTGAAGAATGGAGTAAAATGATACCCAAACAGACAGGCAGCCAGCAGCCGCCTACCTCCGCTGGCTCCATGGAGGCCCCTGCTGTCCTTGCCTCCAGGAGCCCCCAGCCATATGTGGCTAGTGGGCAGGGAGGGGCAATTGAACCTCAGCCGAGGCCTCAGGGCTCCAGAGGGTGCCACGATCAGCCTGCCCTCCCACGCGGCCCACCAGCAGCCTCTAAGAGCCCCGTGCTCCTGGCAGTGGGACTTCTTCTTGATCACTAATTGCCCTCTTTGGAGCTACAGTTTCTTCTTTTTACTACACCCTTTGTGGGGTAAGAAGAGAGGAGGCACCCTCAGGGAGAGGCTCCAGGCCCCCTCCCCTCCCCACCTCCATCCAGGCTGCATTGGTCCAGGGCGTCCTGTGCCTTGTGTCGCCGGCACTCGGAGGAAAGATAGTTTCCCGGGATTCTGCGTAGGCCAGGACTCGATGGAGAGAAATGACAGAAACTCAGCTTAAATGTTTGAATTAGGGCAAAAACCGGGGGTGGGGGGATTTCTGGGAAGAATTTGGAATCTCTGTCATAATCAAAGAAAGGAAGGGACAAGCCAGCAGGAGAGCCTTGGGAGCAATTGGAACCCAGGACTCAAAACCTGCCACAGCTTTCTGTCATCTCCTCTCTGGGCTCTACTTCTCTGCCCATTGACCAGACCCCTTCCTGCGCATGGCCAGCGCCATGGCTCTCTCCCTCACGATCCACCCGTCAGTGGGGCATCTATGGCCAAGGGCGGAGGACACGCTACACTCCCTCTACTGGCATCACAGAGCCCGACAGGTGAGGTCAGTTCCCCAGAAGAAGGTGATGCCAGCCCCAGAAGGACAGGGCTGGGGAGACCCTGTCATAGTTGTCAGTTGTGGGACACAGCTGTCTCCTTCCTTCACTGTGCTGGCATTCGGTCAAATAGTTGATCTATCCATTTCCTTTGTTTCCTGAAACCACCCGAGATAAATTTCTATTAATATCACCCATGCTATATAGACAAGGAAACCGAGGCTCAGGGAAGCTAAATAACTTGCCCCAAGTCACACAGCTGTTAAGTGAGAGAGCCAGGACTTGAACCCCAACTTGAACAAAAGTGTTGGCATAAGTTGAGGAGGGAGATACAATCCACGTGATGAGCTAAAGCTTGGACATGTGAAATGGAACTCCTAATATCAGGTGGTCCATGCCGAGTGCCCCAAACAGAGTTCACACAGAGCTGAGGGAAGCCAGATCCAGGGCCAGAGTTGAGCAGCCTCCAGCAATCAGGGTGGGCTTCCTAGAGCAGGTGGCATTTATGAGCACAGGATGGTTGGGCTGCTCCAGAGTGAGCTTGCAGGCAAAGAGGCACTGCTGGCAGTTGGAAGTTGGGCTAGTGTATCGCAGGGGAGAAAGACAAGGGGACACGGGTGGGCTCCTACAACATCTAATTTAGTGGCCAAGTGAGAGGCTATATGGTCCAGGTCAAAAAAGTGAGCTACAGAGACCCTGTGGCAGGGCTGACACTAGGCCATTGTGGGTTTTTAAATAGAGGTGCTACAGGAAGGAAAGAGCATTTCTGGAAGGTGGGTCTCTAATATTTGTTGGGCACAGCAACCCACAGCTTGGGCTCCCACAGGAGAGTGACAAAGCAGGAGGAGTTGGGGTCTCTGCCCACCCTGCACCCATCCCAAGGCCACTTGGTTCTTAGATTTGGAAGCAAGCCCTCTAGCTGAGCCACCCTGCAGGAGCAGCACCCAGCACATAGTAGGTGCTCAATAAAAAGGAGTAGCTATGCCCGGCAGCATGGCTCAGCAGTTGAGCATTGACCTAGGATCCAGGAGATTGTGGTTCGATTCCCCATCGGGACACATGTCCGGGTTGCGGGCTCGATCCCCAGCAGGGGGTGTGCAGGAGGCAACCGATCAATGACTCTCTCATCATTGATGTTTCTCTCTCTCTCCCTCTCCCTTCCTCTCTCTGAAATCAATAAAGATATATTTAAAAAAAAAAGAAGAGTAGCTATTACCCAGCCTTGGTGGTGACAACACTGTCAGCTGGAATGTCGGTTGCAGGGAGGCTGCAGGACAGAACACACTTCAGTATCGAGCACCTGCTGTGTGCCAGGCGCTACTGTGGAAGGTGCGTCCTGAGAGCAGGGATTTTGCCTGTGTGGGTCACTGCTCTGTCCCCACAGCCCAGAGCAATGCCCTGCACGTGGGAGGGGCTCACTAACTTAACACTCCCAGCTCTAAGAGCCTCGCACTCTTGGCATTGGCAAGTTCCTGATCACTCATTGCCCTCTTGGGGGCTGCAGTTTCTCATATCCAGTGAATCTGCAGGGTAGGCCTCCCAATTTCCATTTTACAAGTGGGGAAACTGAGGCTCAGAGAATTAAAGGGACTCTCCAAGGTCGCACAGCTAGGCAGTGAGGGAATCAGGTTCCGCTGATTTCCCAAAACCATTTTCTCAGCCAGCAATTCCTGCTCCTCCCTGGGATGGGAGGTAGCCAGGCAGAGGAAGGGGCCCTCTGACTCACGGACGGGAGGTCTGTTTCCCTCTCCCTCCACTTCTGTCCGGCCCCTGCTCAGGATTCCAGCCCTTCAGACCTGGGTGGTGGCCGAAGGAGAGAGGGGACCTGCTCGGCGGCAGCTTCCCGGGGAGTCTGAGGGAGGCAGCCTGGCAGCAGGGCAGCCTGCTAATTAGGACGGGTCTTTATGACTCGCTCTTCCGAGATGTCATTTTCTAGACTTGGGGTTGGGGGTGGGAGTGGAAAGGCACACACAGAGTTGTTTTTAATTACATTTGGTTTGCTAATTTCTGATAGAAAATAAATATTTACCGGGAGCCATATTTCTTCATTTCACGCCAGCTGACTCCCGAGTTTATCGGGAGCCCAAACAGCCACCTCTGCTCACCTCCCAGCCCCCACAAGTCCTCACCCCCGCCCTGGAGCCACACACACCCGAGCTGGAAGACGGGGTGGGAAGGGAGAGAGATGGAAGGAGATGGAGAGACAGCTCTGGCCTGGCTCCTGCAGGTCCAGGCTCAGGTGTGGACAGAAGTCAGGGGACCAGAGGACACGGAGAAGCTCCTCCCTCCGGGGGCTCACGCTGCACAGTGGCTGAGGTGGGGGCTGGGGGGCTGGAGGCCAGGGCCCCACTCTGCCAACCAGCTCTGAGCACCTCTCCCCTCCCTGGGCCTGCTTCTAGTATCCAGATGATCCTTAAGGACACTTCTGGCTTCTACATCCTAATGGGTGGACAGTTCAAGGACTGTCTTCTGAGGCCTTTTTGAGTGATGGGGATGGCAGGGAGCTTTAAAACTCCCTGTTCACTCCTTGGCATCCAGATGGGCTCCCATGGAAGGGATGGGAGGGAGGAAGTAAAGACAACTGCCCTTCTCTCTGCTGAGGGTCAGGTCTTGGGGTTTATAGGGGACATATAAAAGGAAGGTGTCTCCTTGATGCTGGACAGGGGAGAGGAAACTAGAGGTCTCTTAGATGAGGGCTGGGGGCCATGGCAGAGTGGAGAGTTGGAGGAGGGTAGTTTCTCACCTCAGCACTATTATTTACACTTTGGGTTGGATAATTCTTTGCTCTGGGAAGGCCATCGTGGGCATTATATCCCTGGCGGCTACCCACTGGATGCCAGTAGCACCCACCACCCAGTTGTGACAACCAAAAAGGTCTCCAGACATTGTCAAATGTCCCTCGGAGTGTGTGTGTACACCCCTGATTGAGAAGCGCTGTCCAGGGTAACTTGGAGGAGCCTCAGGCCAATAGGGAGGAGTCTGTGGGGACCCTGGTCTGAGAGGGGATGGGCCCCCCTGAGGAACTGGGAAGAGATGAGGAGATCTGGAGGCTGACACAGGAGAGGCCCCTGCCCCCAGCCTGGTTTCTAAATCCATGTTAAGCCATGATTGTTTTTTTTTTCCAATTACATTTCAATTTAGCTCAATTACTTTTCCATTATTGTTCAAGCGACTCGATTTTAATTGAAGCTGCTGGTTCTTATCTCTCTCATTCCCCCACACAGAACTGGGGAGAGGGGAGGAGGGCTGGGGCTGGGGAAGCCCAGGTTGGTGGAGTGGTCGGGGCAGTGGGCATTTTCAGCAGAAGGACAAGGCCTTGAGTGGTGGGGCAAACCCAGGAGCTCTCTGAGGCATCCCAGAGTGGCCAACAAGTTTCAGGGGGAAACAAAGAGCTACAACAAAGGAGAGCTATGCTAATGACACCTGCCAAGTGCTGGACATTGTTGTCGCTGAGACCAATAAGGTATATACTATTATCATACCTATTTTACAGATGCTAAAACTAAGGCACAGAGCAGTTAAGAAACTTGCCTTGAGTCATGCACCTGGTAAGTAGCAGAGCTAGGAGGCAATCCAGCCCTCTGGCTCTTGAGTTTGGGTGCTTAACCTCAGGTTATACTCTCTATTTCTCCCAATTATACCCACTGACCCCCTCCCAGCCCCAGCCGCATCTCACTGACACTCCCCCTTGCCAAGTTCTGAAGCTCTGACTCAGTTCCCTCTATGGTATTTGACTTTCCATCTGTCTAATTCCTCCCAGCCTTAAGAGCCTGGCCTTCCCTACCTCTTCCAAGAAGTCTTCCCTGATTGCTCCACCTTCATGTATTCCTACAGCCTTGAGCTGCCATCTACCCACCCATGTTACTAGCTGCTGTCGGGCTGGGGTGGAGGCAGGAAATGGGATGTGGTGGAAGGCTGGAAAAGGCAATGATTTGGAGTTGGACAGATCTGGGTTAAGTGAATAAAGTTACCTATAAGCTGTGTGATTTGGGCAAATTGCTGAAGCTTGGTGAGCCTCCGTTTCCTTGTCTGTAAACTGGGCATTAATAGCACTGACCTGAGGATGGTTCTGTTTAGTTCTGAGGATTAAACTAAAGGGGGTGGACTTAAAACACCAGCGAGAAGTAAGAGGTTTGACAGGATAAGGGGTTTTCTCAGCCAACCTTGTGTTGACCCTGAGACACAGGCACAGCGGGGATCAGTCTCCCCACTTCATAGCCATGTGTTCGAATCCTGCAGGGAGGTGGAGCAGAGACTGGGAACCCCCTTTTAATCCTAAATGTCATCAACCCTGTGGCAGAGGAGACAAGGGACCAGGGACAAGTATAAACAGCTGTGAACTTTCTGAGCCCATGGGGTGAAGAGCTTGGGCTTTACTTGTCCGCCACCTTCCTTGTTCCACCTGGGAGCCCCGTGGATTCCCAGCTCAGCTGTCCCTGTGGCTCTGAGGGTGGGTGAGTGACAGCGGTGAGCAGGAAGCCCCTTGCTGTGGAATTGTGTGTAGGTGGTTTTCTCAGGAGAGATGCCTTCCTTCAAAAGGAATAGAATATTAGACTGAAGTGGCTTTAAGCTGTTTTTCTCAAATCGCAAAAAGTCTGAAAGTGGCTAGTCCCAAGGTGGCCAATGTCCCAGGCTCTCCACAGATCCCTCTGCTGTGGCCCCTTCGGTGAGTTCTCAGTGTCCACCCCAGGGTCACAGATGGCTTTCAGAGAACCACGCGGCAGCTTCGGAAGGAGGGAGAAGAAGGAAGCCCCCCTCACTCTGTCTCCTTTCACCAGGGAGAGCTGTCCCCCCCAGACCCTGCCCAGCAGGTCACCTGGGTGCCTCCTTGGCCCGGACTCGGGCGGACAGTCGCCCCCAGCTGCAAGGGAGAGAGGAAAGCCAGCCTCTGGCACCTCTCTCCCAAGGGCGCACCCTTGGGGCCCCAGCTTGCTGTGGGAAGGGTCTCCTGGAAGATCCCCCCTCCAGGCCTTGGTGGACCCTGACTTTGTGCCCCTCATCTGCAGCGTCCCCTGGACCAAAGCCCAAGTGAGTGGTGTCTGCAAATAACCTCCGGATAAGCCTCTTGGTGCCTACCTCTCAGGTTATAAGCTTCCATCCCCAAATTAACTTGGTGTGGGCATCCCCTGCTGCCTCTTCATCTCTTTTGAAGCTTTTATTTCTTAAAATATATTTTGTCCAGTTCTTTTTGTTGTTTTCTGAAGGAAGGTTCATCTGAAAGACTTAGCATGTCATTGCCTGAAACAGAAACTGCGGTGCTCGGCAAAGAGGAATGGGTGTCACACTCGGCTTAGACCAGCGACTCCTCCCCCAGGCTGCTGGCACATGGCTGAGCCCCAGCGCAATCAGGTTCTCGGAGAGAAGGAGGGGACATGCTGCAATGCGGGCCATCGGCAGCAGCCACGGTAGGGATCATCATGGCTGAGACCACTGGTCAGGGCGCAGGGGACGCTGACAGGGGAGGCTTGCCTGGGAAGTGTGCCTTTTTGCCTGTACTTTGGGACTTATTGACATTTTCTTCCAACAAACATTTTATTTTTTATTTTGAGACAATGACACACTCACAGAAGAGTTGGAAGTATGGTGCAAAGAACTATTTATTTTCTGAAACATTTGAGAATAACTTGCAGTCCTAATGTCCTATAGCCTTCAAATGTATGTATTTCTTATACACAAGGCCATTCTCCTGCATGACCACAACCATCAAAATCAGGAAATTAAAATGACACATTAGCCCTAGCCAGTATGGCTCAGTGGTTAGAGTATCGGCCTGTGGACTGAACGATCCTGGGTTCGATTCTAGCCAAGGGCACGTATCTCGGCTGTAGGCTATAGAGACAGACCCACAAATAGGCAATTAAATTATGAGAGTGGGAAGCCCTGTCCCATGGGCTCACCCAGGTTGATAGCTCTCATAACTCTGCCTCTCCAAGAGTAGTGGAACTCTCTCCAAGGTCCTGACTTGGGTTCACCACTCCTGCTGGGTGGGCCGTGCCAGACACCACCAACCCGGGAGGAAGTCATCAACAGGGGAGGGTTCCTCCCTTCTGTCTCAAGGTGGAGAGATATTTCTTTTTGAACATACAAGAGGGTTAGGGAGGAGGGGAGTGGAGGAGGGGAAAGACTTGGATGTTTGCATCAGCATATGTTTATGGCAGCTTGTGCCTTGGGGGTGTGATTTTAGAGGCAATATGGTCCTTAGAAGTAGACTGCCATTGTAGTGAAGTTTCCTAATGGTGCAATTCCAGACACCAGCAAATGGAGTTGGGTGGTTCCTCTTTTTATGAGAATTTGGGTTTTGTCCTGAAGAGGTAAAGTAAGCATATCCCTACCTTGTCTCTTCCGCTGCATAAAGCTATAAATCCTGAATTCATGGAGCAGGTATCAGAGGATTCTGAAACATAAATGGTGGCAGGTAGATTAAGGAAAAATGAGGTTTCACCTCTCTGGCATTGCCCACCTTGAACTCAAAGGCAGCCTGAAACTCAGAAGAGCACATTGGGTGTGGACAGAAAGAGCTTACTGACACTTTCTATTTCTGGGCCAAGGACTGGGAAAGGGAGTTCCTATAGGTCATCAACAGTAGGGGAAATCCTGCTTTGTTTGTCTTTTTTCTGGGCCCCGCTCCCAAGCAATGCTTGGTGGCAGTGTGATGGCAGTTTTTTCAGCAGGCCAGGTGCCTAAATCTCTGAAAGAGGGAAACTCTTACCTCTCACCAGTGTAGCTGTGACCCCCAAGAGCATAGGGTGAATTCCCATGAATTTTTTCTTTCTTTTTGTCCTACCACTGCTTGGTACTAGACACAGAGGCGGTAGTGGAAAGAATGCAGCAGAGCAGGGAAACTGAAACCCCAGAAGTCTGGCTGGAAGCCTGGAAAGGGAGGCTCTAGGGATCTGGGAAGCATTACGTGGACCATGGAAAAGAGGGAGTTCAGACACTAATCCCAAAAAGTCATGAATGAATTCCAGGCCTCACCTCTGAGCTGTGTATGCCTGAGTCTGATCCTAAACTCCAGGCTTTGAGAACTGAGCTACAGTAGAGATCACCACCCAAGTCCCAGACTGGCCACGGAGTAGCACACACTTGGAACTGTCCCTTAAAACACTGAAAACACTTTGAAAATTAAACTGATATTGGCACCACAGTCCACAGAAGGCAGGTCGGAACTTGAAGCCTAAACCTAACTTGGCTGATTACCTGTTAACAACAGCAAAAAGTCCCACATACTTCTTAGGACTTAAACAAGACCCAAAATATCTAGGATAAAATTCAAAATTGTTTGGCATGTAAAGAACGAGGAAAATCTTAACTCACAAAAGAAAAAAAAAGCAACAGATGCCAACCCCAAGATGATACAGACATTGGATCATCAAAGACTTAAAGGCAGCTATTATAACCATGCTTCAAGATGTTATGGTGAACACTCTTGAAATAAATGGAAAGGTAGAAATTCTCAGAAAATAAATAGAAGATATGAAGACAATCCAAACAGAAAATTTAAAACTAAAAAATACAATAACTTAATTAAAAATTCACTGGATGAGCTCAATAACAAAGTGAAGATGACAGAAGAAAGAGTGAATGAACTTGAGTGATCAATAGTTATTCAATTTGGACAACAGACCAAAGAAGATTTTAAAAATGAACAGATTCAGGAATCTGTAGGACAATATTTAAAGCTGAACATTTGTGTTAACAAATTTTAAGAAACTGAATTCAAAGTATGTTTTCTGACCATAGTGAATTAGACTAGAAATCAGTAACAGAAAGACTACAGGAAAATCCCCAAACACTTGCAAATTAAACCCCACACTTCTAAGTAATTCATGGATCAAAAAGGAAACCTTAAAGAAGAAATATAGTGTGCCCCCCCCCCCAAAAAAATGTATACGCACTTTAACAGCTGACAGCTCCATTTTGAAAATGTAATGGCAGTATTTTAATAAACACTGTCTTTATAATTATTCAAAGTGTGTGTATACATTTTTTGGGACACCCTATATTTGAACTGATTAAAAATGAAAATAAAACATATTAAAACGTGTTATGCAGTTAAAGTAGTGCTTAGAGGAAAATTTATAATATTAAAAATCTTATATTAAAGAAGAAGAAAGGTCTCAAATCAACAATCTGAGCTTCTTCCTTAAGAAACTAGAAAAAAAGTGTAAAATAAACTCAAAGTAAGATGAAGGGGTAAATCAAGATCAAAACAGAAATCAACAAAATTGAAACTAGGAAAACAATAGACAACAATCAATTAAATTAAAACCTGGTGCTTTGAAAGAATCAATAAGATTGATGAACTTATAGCTAGACTGATAACAACAACAACAAAAAAAAGAGAGAGAGAGAGAGAAGATACAAATTACTAACATCAGGAATGAAAGGAATGTCACTAACAACCCCAAGATTTTAAAATAATAAGAGAATGCTACAAACATCTCTATGTCCATAAACTTAACACCTTAGATCAAAGGTCAGCCAATTATAGTCCATGGACCAAATATGGCCTACCCCTTGTTTTTATAACTTTTTTTTTTGAAACATGACTGTACTGGTTTGAATAGTCTCTACCCTCATTCCTAAATTCATATCCAACTAGAACTTCAGAATGTGATCTTACTTGGAAATAGGGTTTTTGCAAGTGTAATTAGTTAAGATGAGATCATATGGGTTTAAGACAGGCCCTAAGTCAAATGTGACTGGTGTTCTTATAAGAAGGGGAGTGGAATATTTGGACACAGAGATACAGAGAGACACAGAGGGGAGAAGGCCACTCAAAGACTGAAGTAGAGATGGCACTTATACCGTCTGGAGTTGGGAGAAATATGGAAGGTGTGTCCCCTAGAGCCTTCAGAGGGAGCATGGCCCCACTGACACCTTGATTTTGGACTCGTAGCCCCCTGAACTAAGAATACATTTCAGTGTTTTAAGCCACCCAGCTTCTAGTAATTCACTATGGCAGTCCCAGCAAACTGATACAATCGCCACACTCATCCATTTATAGCTTTTACACCACAAAGGCAGAGGTGAATAGTTATAACAGACTGTATGGCCCCAAAAGCTTACAGTATTTTCTACCTGTCCCTTTTGATGACCCTTGACTTAGATGAAACAGACAAGCCACAAACTACCAAAATGCACTCAAGAAAAACAATAACTAGAATAATCTTGTATCCATTAAATAAATTGAATTCATAGTTTAAAAACTTCCAAAAAAAAAAAAAAAGAAAGAAATCTCTTGGCCTGGATGGTTTCTCTAGTGAATTCTAATAAACATTTAAAAGAGAAATAACATCAGTTCTATACAATGTCTTCCAGGAAACAGAAGAGAAGGGAAACTTCCCAACTCATTACATAAGGCTAGCATTACCCTGATGCCCAAACCAGCTGAAGGCAGTAAAAGAACACTACATACAGGCCAATATCCCCCATGAACACAGAAGCAAAAATCTTAGCATACTGCAAGGCTGAATATGCAACTTCCATGGAAAGAACAACACGCCATGACCAGGGGGAGACTACCCCAGGACTGCCAGGCTGGTTCAATATTCAAAAACTAACCAATGTGATCCATCGTACTAACAGACCAAAGAAGAAAATCCACATGATCATGTCAAACTAGGATAATAAATGTCTGTTGCTTCTCAGCAGTAGGTGATTCATATTAGCAACACACGGATGGCCCTCTCTTCCTCCTGTGTACTTTCCCCCACCCATCTCACATCCCCCGGAGGAAATATTTTGGTCACTGCTAGGTAACCACTAACCGGAATGTGTTGTTTATCTTTCCCATGCTTTCTTTTTTTAAATTATTTTTAAAAAATGTTTTCATTGATCTCAGAGAAAGGAAGGAAGAGGGAGAGAAAGATAAAAACATCAATGATGAGAGAGAATCATTGATCGGCTGCCTCCTGCGCGCCCCCTGCTGGAGATGGAGCCCTCAACCCGGGCATGTGCCCTGACCGGGCATCGAACCGTGGCCTCCTGGTTCATGGGTCTACACTCAACCACTGAGCCATGCCAGCCAGGCTATCTTTCCTGTGCTTTTAAAAAGTACCTTTATTCTATATGCTTACACTCCCAAGCCACACATGGTATATTTTACATGTTTTTAAATTTTATATAAATGATACCACATTGTGTGCAATTCTTCTGCATATTATTTTTAATATTACATTGAGATTCGTCCATGTCATGCGTGTAGATCTTGCTCATTTACCCTACAGCTGTACAGTATTCCTCTGTAGGATTGTCCCACACTTTATCCATTCTTCTATTAGTGGACATTTCATTTGTGTCCAAACGTTTTGTTTTCCAGCGTTGCTGGGAACCTTCCCGTTTATGTCTCTTTGTGTAAATGTCTGGGAGTCTCTCTAGGGAGCAGGGAAGCTTGGTCAAGTCCTTGGGTGTTAAGGCTTCTTTTCTCCCAGCGTTCATAATGAAGTGGTCACAATCCAACCTGGGTGTGTGTGTGTGTGTGTGTGTGTGTGTGAGAGAGAGGGAGAGAGAGAGAGAGAGAGAGAGAGAGAGAGAGAGCAATTATCTGTGTGTGTGTGAGAGGGTTGGAGAGGAAGGGTCACGACATAACAACAGAGAACAGCGACCGTGAGTCACTGAGCCCTGTCTATGCACCTGAACCAAGCAACTGAACTACTCGGCGCAAAACATCTCTGTTGGGGGGGGGTTAAAAGCTGTTGTACTTTCTGGGAACCTCCAGCTTTCTCTCGATTCCTGCCTTGCCAGTGTAGTTTCTCTCTCAACTCCCTTTCCCTACCCAAAGCCTGCAGCTTTTGTCAAGGGCTTAAGAGAAGGCAGGAGTGAGCAGGAGGGGAGGGGAGGGAGGCCCCCTCCCCAGCCTCTGTCATGAGGGAGGGGCTGAGGGCTGGCGAGCGGGCTGAGGGGGCTGTAAGACCCCAGGGAGAGAAGAGGAGAGGCCCAATCGGGAAAGGGCCTGCGGGTGGGAGAGTGTCTCTCCCTCCAGGGACAGGGCCTGCGGGTGGGAGAGTGTCTCTCCCTCCGCAGAGCTCGGGAGTGCTTCCTTCTGCACCAGGAGAACCCAATGTGTGTGTGAGTGTCACAGGTTCTGCGAGGTGCCACAACACACGCACACTCACAACACACACACCTGTAACAGCAAGCACACACGTATATAAACACACGCCTGTGCATCCAACAAAACACTCTCGTGCACAGCAATACACACACCACCGCACAGGCCGGGGCAAGGCCACGCGCGGTGCTCACACTGTTTCCTGCTCAGAAGAAAGTGGAAAATGAGTTAGCACCTGATGGCCCTGTGGAGAGTGAGTTAGCACCTGATCGCCCTGTGGCCCCCGTGCGCGTGGAAGTATGGAGGCCTTGAGAAGCCCAGCGGGCAAGCCCCTCCGCCTCCTGCCCAGGACCCTTGGCTTGGTTCGTGTCATTTGCTTCCTAATCATGCCCTTTGGCTTATTTGTTTCTCAATGTAGAGATTGTGTTTTTTAATTAGGAAAATAATGCATGCCCATTCCAAAACAAAGGTTAGATAACGCATTAGAGAGCGAGAGCAAAGCAAAAGGCACAGAGGGCGAAGGACTGCTAGCCTTTGGTGTGTGTCCTTTCAGGACTTTCCCTTATAAATAGGCACATGCATTTCTCTTTTTCACAAATGTTTCACAACTTACTTTTTTTACTCGATAATATAAAACTCCTAATGATTTCATGGTATTCCGTATCACAGCTGTGGCAGACTGTATTTTCCAAACACGGCTGAACAGTAGCTCCCACCTCAGAAGCTCCTCTAGGACCTCTCCACTCCCGCATCGAGAAGTAGCGGCTGATTCCCCTCCCCTGGAACCTGGGCTGACCTTTGTGACTGCCACTGAGCACTATGTGATTAGTCATAAAAATTCCGCCTTGCCCTCCTGGGACCCAGCCACCATGCTGTGAGGAAGCCCATGTGGTCATGAAGCGGCTCATGTGGAGAGGAGCCGAGGTCCTGGGACCCCAGCCCCAGCCCCAGCTGAGCTCCCAGGGTGCAGCCGGCACCAACTCACCAGCCAGGTGAGGAGGTCGCCTTTAAGTGACTCCTCCAGCCTGAATCGAGCTGTCCCAACTGGTGCCTCACAGAGCACACAGCTGCTTTGCTAGCCCTGCCCGAATTGCAGATACCTGGGAAAAATAAATGCCTGCTGTTGTCTTGAGCCGCTAAGCTTGGGGGCGGTTCATTACACAGCAATAGTTAGCGAGAACGTGGGTGCAGTATGCTTTGCATAAGCATCGCACTGTTTCTGCACAGTGAGGCTGCTTGCCACCCTCTGGCACGCGCGTCTAGCCTTCCTCTTCAGTCTGCCCTGTCTTCGGGCGGCTGCAGCCCTGTCCGGTATGTTTGAGGCCAGTGCTGGGTCGAGTGTACGCAGGAGGAGCTCAGCATGTGCTTACCGCAGAGGGGAATGGATGGTCTCATGGACCTGAGATGGGTCCTGCCCTCCCCCGCTCGGCTCCTGGGACATAGCCCTTGCTGCTCCTGCTAGGGCAGCTCTCCCACCGCACATCTCACTGGCTCCCATGGCTCCCTGGGAAGGACAGGCAAACATAATGGTTGGGGGGAGGTGGCCTTGGGGGTGATGGAAGCATAATGAAGGCGCCCAGTCTTCCCCCAGGGAGGCAGAAACGACTCTCTGAGCACACAGGCTCCTGGAGCAGGTCTCCTGCAGTGAGCTGAGGGCAGAGTGGTGCAGGGCCAGCTGGGTTTGCAGTTGCTGCAAACTATCAAGAGGCTACAGTTGCTGGCAGTGATGCCCACAGTCCTGCTGGGGGTGGGGTCCTGGCCTCTCTCTCAGGAGACAGTGACCCCCTACACACACGCACACACACACACACTTCAGCATCCTGCTGCCACAAAGATGCTGGGGCGCTCTGAGCTGGCCTAGGGGTGAGCAACCTCTCTGCCATCTGCAGCACGTCCACTGAGTCTCCTTGTGGCCAGGCAGAAGGACACTTCTCTGCCTGTCTGGCCAGCCCTGGGCTGCTAATGTAGGAGGTGGGCCAGAGAACATCTGGGAGGAAGGGAGCTGCAGGACCCCAGAAACACAGCCACTCCCAGGCAGATCACCTGCATCTGGAATTTTATGGGTTGCGGGGAGCTCCTTGCCACACCGGACCCAAGCCCCACCCCTGGGCTCAGACTGTTGTGCCTTCCTGGTGTAGGGCTCTTCCCCACTCCAAATGAGAGTTTAAAGAGGCCAGATAGAGAAATCTGGGAGCTTTCTGCATAATAATTGCTGGAGCCAGCTTCCAAAAACTTCTCTCAGTAGACTTGGGAGGGACCTCAAGACTATGGAGCCCAGGGCTCTGTCTGAATGTGCACATGAGTCGCCGGTTCTTGTTAAAATACAGATTCTGATCTAGTGGATCTGGTGGGCCTCCGAGATCTGCCCCTTTAACTAGTCCTGCGCAGTGCTGATGTTGCTGGTTGGTGAGCCACTCTTTGAAGCTCAGGGGCCCAGGGAGGCAAATTGATGGGCTCGAGGCCACACGGAAAATCAGATCATGGACCCCGTTTTGACCCCCACTCTGCATCACCTTAGAGGGACACCACACTCCTTCCCAGCTGCCACACCAAGAAAAAATGCGGGGAGCCCCCTCGGATGGCCACTCTGAGAATGCAGACAAGCACTTGCTGGCAGGGGTGGGCAGGCTGATGGAGGAAGATTCCCTGGGCTGGGAAGCCCTTGTCCAACTCAGAACAGGAGAGGCAGGTCTCTGCACACAGGACAGTATGTCTGAGGCTCACAGCCTGAAGTAGGGAGGGAATGAAATAGCCCGGAGCCGGCCTCAGCCCCTGCGGCACCTGCCCAGCCCAGGCTCAGCCCACTTGCTGCAGGACATACACACACCTCCACAGTTAAATCTCAGCAGCCCCCTCTTGATGAGGGGCAACCTCCCACCATCTGTTCTTGGCCCAGCTGCCCCCTTTACAGTCTAAATGCTTAGAGAAGGAAAAATCCAAGAGGCCCGGGCCCCTGGGCCAAGGGACAGTGTCAAGACAATTTTCTGCTCCAAGTGTGCTCATGGTCTGTACAGCTTCCCTTGGACTGGACAGAAGAGAGAAAGCTAGGGATCCCCAGACTGAGGCAGGAGGCACGGTGCCTGTCCTTAGGGTGCCCCAGTCTGAGGGGGTGCAGCACTCTGCTCCCAGGGAGCCCTGGTTTAAGGAGAAAGGTGGAGCCCTACTCTCGGAGAGTCACCAGTCCACTGGAGGAGGCACAGTTCCTGCCAGGCCCACTCTTTGCCTCGGGAGCTCAAGCTTGGTTGGCTGTCAATTCTGATGACGCTAGGACAGGAAAGACCTCTGGTTCTGGACTAGAGCTCTGGGATTCTTGTTGCGTGTGAGAAACCGCTACATTCTGCCTCTGGTGGGAATGGACTGCAATGGCAGGAGACCTGGAGGCAGACAGCAGGAAGGACTCCCCTTCATGAGAAATGAACCACGAGGACTGCAGGGTTTGGTGCAGGGAGGGATCTGCTCAAGAGGCAGGATCTCCCCATGGTTGAACACTCATTCCACGAGGCTCAGGTGAGACCCAGCGTGGAGGCAGGGAGAGAGCCAGGCCACCTTCCAAGCTTTTGTACCATGAGGAAGCACTGTCCTTGAAAACTAACAGGACCTAGCAAGAACTCCTTCCCAGATGTTCAGGAAAACAACCTCCCCTGAACACTGCCACCCTCATCAGCAGCACCCTAAGAAAGTCCTCCCTCCATTTCCTCTTCCACCAGCAGCACAATAGCCAGAACTCTGGCTGCCACCAGCAGACCTGGGTTCACGTCCTAGCTCTGTTTCTGGTTTGCTGTGTGAGTCAGTGAACCTCTCTGAGCCTCATCCATGACAGAGGGAAGTGAGTAAGCCCAGCACTTGGGATTACTGTGGGGTTGAATGTAATGCTGTGGGTGAAAGGAGCTGGTAAGCTGTAAATCATCCCGTAGGCATGGTGAGCTATAAGCACAGTTTAATCGTTACCATGTACTTACTGTGGTGGGACTTGCAGGTCCCCCATCAGGGTGACAGCTACCTGCCCTCTAGGGTTGCAGAGTCTAAGGCAGGAACACAGGCCTTAACGAATGGGTTCCTCTCAGTGGCCAAGGTCCATCTTCTGAAATTCCTTTAGGGCCTGCTGGGCACATACCCACAAAATTCATGCAGCCCTGCAGGGCAGATCTTAAGGCCTGTGGAAGTCACGTCAATCTGCCTGTTCAACTCCTGCCCCCAGGCCTCCGGAGCTGATAGCCCAGAGCACTGAGCATTAGCTAGTCACTGTTCCTCTTTCTAAAAAAGCACAACTCTATTAAAATAGCAGTGTGATTTAGTTAATTATTCTCCATGGTAAGAGGGTAACTGTAGGCATACAATTCATCCAGCTCCCTGCTGTCTGATTGCATTTCCTAAAATCCTGCCTTGCACTTGTCCTGCATCTCCTCCCCCAAGAGCTTTCAATGGCTCCCAAGATTGTGTAGGACAAAGCCCCAAACCCTGGGTCTGAGATTTCAGGACCTCTACCACCTGGGCCCTCCCTATTTTCCTGCCTTGCTGACAGGACTCTACACTCTGGACAAACCAGCCTGTCTATTCCCTGTCCTTGTCTCTGCTCCTTTCGACTGAGCCCCTTTAAGATTCTGGTCAAATCCAGTTTCCTTCACGAAGCCTTCTTTGATTGCTCTAGCCCAGAGTTTCTGGAAGTGGACTTGCACCATCAGCATCAGAATCACATAAAGTGGGAGGTGGGGGGTGAAAATTCATGGGCCACACCCCAGATCTATTGGACCTAACTCCCTGGGGGGAGAGAATGTCTGGGACTTTGCTCATTTGACAACCCCCCACCCCCATCATTATGCCCCCGTCCTTGGTAACTGGCTGTCCCGCTCTGAACCCCGGTAGCACCTGAACCTGGACCTCTCGTCTAGACACATCACATTCAGGAACACAATGAACTAGACACTCCAAAGCACGCTCTCTATAAAATAATTGGATCCTTAATAAACCATATTTAATAATGTAGGCCTTGGGAGAAGTAGGGGAATCCTCAAGACTGCCCTCAGGGAACATGCTGATTTCAGTTCTACAATAGGATGACTTCAGGGAAGGCAGAGAAACTGACCGATACTCCTGCTTTAAGCAAGGACTCAGGTGGCCAGTGTCCCCTGGCTTCCAACAAGAGCTATTGCAAATCCTCTCTGGAGGAAAACATTCCAACTTACTCCCCCAAGGTTCCCACAGATTAGAGTTATGGAAAAAACAAATACCTCATGACCAAAGTTCACCAAACACTTATGAAAATGAGCCTCCATGAGTGAGAGTCAGCAGAAACCATAAGTAACAGGTGTGAATTCCCTAAGGGTTCAGATACTAGGATAATTAGACACTGGTTATAAAATAGTTATGCATAAAATGTTTTTTAAATTAAAAATAGAATGGCAAAGATAATCATGAAACAAAAGTCTAAAAAATGACAAGGCCAATTTTTTAAAAAAATTGAATAGGCCTCATAATAAAACCAAATCAATGAATGGGTGAAACAGGAGATTAGACATAGTTGAAGAAAGAATTAATGAAGTAGAGACTAGAGCTGAAAATTGCACTTTGCAGCACAGCAAGTCAAGGATATAAAATATGAGCGAGGGGTTAAAAGGTGTGAAAGACTAATTGGAGTCTCAGAAGAAGAGTAATAGAGAAGAGGGATTATTTGAAACAATAATGGTTGGAAATTTTCCATTTTGATTAAAAATGTGGATTCACAGAGATAGGAAGCAAAATGAAAAGCAGGATAAATACAAAAAGGTCTCATCTAGACCGCCTGGCCAGGCTGCCTGAATTTTGCAGGTTCGGGGACTGGTTGGTCCTAACTGGCTTCCTGAAGATGGTCCTTGGCTATTTAGAGAAACTCAGCCCTGGCCGGGTGGCTCAGTTGGTTGGAGCATCATCCCATACACCAAATGGCTGCAGGTTTGATTCCTGGTCAAAGGCACACACTTAGGTTGTGGGTTTGATCCCCAGTCAGGGCGGGCATGACAGGCAACTGATAGCCCGGCCGGGCGTGGCTCAGCGGTTGAGCGTCGACCTAGGATCCAGGCGATGGGGGTTCGATTCCTGGTCAGGGCACATGCCCAGTTGCCTCAATCAATGACTCATCATTGATGTTTCTATCTCTCTCTCCCCTCCTTTCCTCTCTCTGAAATCAATAAAGATATATTTTTAAAAAAAAAAGGCAACTGATAGATTATTTCTCTCTCTCTAAAAATCAATAAAAAAATATCCTCTGATGAGGATTTAAAAAAGAAAGAGAGAGAGGGAAACTCATCATGCAGAACATCAAACAGAAAGAGAAAATCCTAAAAGCAGCCAGAGAGAAAAGGCAGACTTGGTTTCCAGCCTTCTTATAATGTCAGTTCCCTGCAGATAAGCATGCCCCATCTCTCCAGCCAGATCAAAGTCCCTTAAGTCCAAGCCTCTATCACCTGTGAGCCCTCAGGTACATTACTAACCCGAGTGTCCGGTTTTTCACGGGGAGAAGTTTGAGGGACATGTTGCGGCATGGGGAAAAGGGTCTTGGCTTTGGAGACAGGCAAGCCTGGCATAAATCCTGGCCCTGCTTCCACTGCCTGTGGTCACTTTTGTTTTCTGGGGCCAATGCTCACACACAGCCATTGACTTGTGCGTTGCTGTTGAAGTTGAAAAGAATGAAGGGCAAGATAACAAAACACCCATGTAAGGATTCCGACTTTTAACAGATTTATTTAAGTCCCCACTCTGTGCTCAGACATGCCTCAAAGATCCTCCCAGGGAGCCCTTGAGACATCCCTGAACAGCGGTCATCATTTGCGGAGGGACCGCAGGGGCAAGGCATGGGAAAATCACTCCTCTTGACTTACCATGTACTTTCACTGGTCTGTGCAAGGCCCCCTCTATCTTTATTTTCTTTCCTCCCCTACATCCCAACCCCCACTCTCATTCTCTCCCTGACACCAACACACATTCTGGTGCACTTGCTGTATGTCCTTGAATATGTATGTCTACCCTTGTTAAATATGGAGTGCTGTTTGCCTGAGAACATGTTTCTAATTTCTGTTTCTTTTCCCCCCACACAACACTGTTTTACATATCTATCCCTATATCTGTCTGTACATCTAGTGTGGTTTTTTTCATTGCAATTCGGCATTTTATAGTGACCCCACTTTACAAGTGAGCTAACCGAGGCTCAGAGAGCCTAGATGACCTTGCCCAAGGTCACACAGCTAGTAAGGAGCTGGCCTTGGTCAGAACCTTCACAGCAGGCCTCTCTTCCTTCATAGATTCAAAGAGAGATGCTCATGGCCTCTTTCACTGGGTCCACTGACCTGCCTCTTCCTGTGGGGGAAGGTTCCCCGCTGGCCCTCCACTGGCCTCCAAAATACCCCACACACCCCAGCACTTGGCTTCTGAAAGGCCCAGCCCTTCTGCTTTCAAATCTCTTCTGTGGATACCTTTTACAGTAGTTAATTAAATGCATCTAATTAGGTAAATAATTTAATTTATGTAAATAGGTAATACAATTGCATGTTTCAATAGTCAGAAGATATTAAAGGGTATACAGTCCTCCAACCTATGCCATCACTTTCCCCAACCTGGAAACGCCCACTGTTACCAGGATTTATGAATCTTATGGGAGATATTTTATCCTTACACAGAAATATGTTTACCTGATGTTCCCACACCCCCTCATTTTTATGCAAATGCCAGTATTCTCCTTATACTCTTCTACACAGACTTTTGTCACTTCAGACGCCATCTGGGGATAGTTCCACATCAGTAGCCTACCAGCTTTGCCTCTCTTTATGGATGCATACTATTCCATTTTGTGAATGGACCAGAATTAATGCATGAAGCCCCTTTGCATGGGCATTGTCCAATCTTTTGCTAAATAAATTGCTACAATGCCCATCACTGTGCACGTGTCCCTTCTCATGGCGGCAAGTGGAGTGGATATTAGGATGCACTGTTCAGACTCTTCAGGACCCGGCACTCACTCCCCCAGTGGCCAGAGCATTGGCTGCTGACAGCTCACAGCTGCAAACTCTTCAGGCTCTGCCCTCCTCTGACCCTCACCCAGTGCTGCACCCCTCCCTGGAGCATAAACATCCACTACCTGGTCCACAAACCCCCCTTACCCCAATTTGGGACATCCCTGCATCCATTCCAGCCCAGAGTTCCTATGGGGTCTGTGTGGTCATTCAACTCCTCCCTCTGCCTGTCCTGCCCCCATCACTCCCTGGCAGGTGCTGCTCCCAAGAACCTTCCCCAGATAACATCCTGTATGCAGATCTGTACCTCAAAGACTGTTTCCAGAGAACCCAATCAAACAAAATCTGTTTCTGGTTAGAGAACTGAAGAACCAACGTGCTTGTAATGTGGATAGGTTTCAATATACTTTCAAAGGCCAGAACAATGAGGTATGTACTCAGTGGTGTGCAATCTGCCCTGAACGGAGCCCTTCCACCTGACCAAGGTGCACTTGTGCAGATGGTCACAGACTTTCCCAGCATCCCTGTGCAGCAGGCAGGGCAGATCATCAGACACTTTGCAGCTGGGAGGTTGGGCTGCTAGGGAGCTGCTTGCCCAAGATGGCCCAGCAGGCCCAGCAGAAGTGGGATCCTGGTTTACACCAGGCATGGGGATGCTGAGATGTCTGACTCATCCGGGGACTGGAGAAAGGGGGAAGCACTGCAGGAAAAAATACCCATAAACTGGAAAGTCCCCCACCTTGCTAAACCCATCTCTGTGGGAGAGTCCTAGGAGTGGCCACGATGTCATCCTTGTCAGTGCTCCTGGGATCCCCCGGGGTTTCCATCCCTCAAAGTTGAAGCGAAGTGGCTGAAGGAGCTTCTCAAGGGCAAGACTCTGAGCTCAGAAGTAGAGGGGGAGGATCTACCTGTGCACACCTACTGGTGCATGTCCTGCCTTCCTCCCGGCTCCTCTCCTGTGAAGGGCTGCCCCATCCTACAGCTGTGCAAATAGATCTGAAACACTGAGCGCCTTCTCCAACACCGCCTGACAAATTAGCTGCAGAGACACGAGTCAGAGAAGGTCTCCTAATCCCCACCTTGAACCCAAGTTCCATACCCTGGTATGGGGTGGGGCTGGGCACAGCCTGGGAGGCTTTCCCAGGGCTGCCTGGGCAGCCCACCCCCAGAAGGTCAAGCTCACTGCTACTCAGAAAGGAGGGCAAGCAGATCCCACAGCCTCTTGCTGCTCAGTGCTGCCTCTTACCCCAAACCCAGCTGACAACCCCCCTCTGCCACAGCCAATCACAGCATCGTCACTTCAGGACACTGCCAAAGGACTTTCCAACTTTGAGGGGGCTGCAGCTGGGGTTTGGGATAAGGTCGTTCGCAGGACCTCCTAATTAGGGCCCTGCCCTTCTCTGGTGCCCCCAGACAGCCAGCCTGGCCCAGCCCTTGCTCTTCTTGTCTGACCTTCCTCCACCCCTCGAGGCCACTGCAAGCTGTCAGACGCCCAAGAGAAGTCATTTACACTAGCATGGGGGCCATGTGCAGCCTCTCCCAAAGCTACTCAGACGCCTGACTTTTAGACTGTACAAAGAACTCATGCACTAAAACCATCTCTCTAACCGTTTATAACAGCCCGACTTACCTTGGGACCCTGATAGCTATATTCTGATATGTGTCCTGGGCCTGGAATGACCTTTCCCTCTCCCCCACTCCACCTGCGGACCCATCCTCACCTTCCAACCCTCCTCCAGGCACCACCTGCTCTAGAAAGCCCTCCCCACCTTCCCAGGGGAGTGTGCTCCCTTCCCACCGGCCTCAATAACCCCTGCTGACATTCAGTATTAGGACATCAGTTGTGTCCCCCCAAATTTATATATTGAAGTCATAACCCCAGAACCTCATTGTAGCAGAGCCCAGCTGGGCGTGGCTCAGCAGTTGAGGATCGACCTAGGATCCAGGCGATTGGGGTTCGATTCCCAGTCAGGGCACATGCTTGGGTTGCGGGCTCGATCAATGACTCTCTCATCATTGATGTTTCTATCTCTCTCTCTTCCTTTCCTTTTCTCTCTCTGAAATCAATAAAGATTTTTTTTTTTTTTAAAGGTTGTAGCAGATATAGTTAAGATGAGGTCATGCTGAAGTAGGGTGGGCCCCTAATCCAATATGTCCATGTCTTTATAAAAAAATGCCAGGTGAAGAGAAAGAGACATGCTCAGGGGGAAGATGACGTGGAAATACCATCTACAAGGAAATTCAAAGGTCGCCGGCCAGCCCCCAGCAGCAAGGGGAGAGGCTGGAACAGGTTCTCCCTGGTGGCCCCCAGGAGGGCCCAGCTCCATGCTGGGCTTGGCCCCCAGCGCTGCAAAAGAGTTTCTGTTGCTGGGCCTCCGGTGGTACTTGTGGGGGCCCCAGGAAGCTGGTGCGCTCCAGGGCTCTCAGGGGCCAATACTGAACTCCTCTTGAGGATGAGCTAGGCATGCCTGGGATGCTACAAACTGGGCGTAAGCCTGGGTACATGGGAGAGCCAAGGTATGGACTCAGGCTGTCTGATTCCAGAGCCTGTTTTTAAGCACTAGCCTGTGTGTCCTGATAGTCTGTAATCACCAGTAGTGTTACTGAGGGAAGACCCACAGTATTACTGCAGCTCTCGGCTCAGCAGGTAACTCCCATGGCAGGAAGAGGGGGAAGAGCTTCCAGCACCACAGGGGCTCGCTCAGGCTCCCAGCCAGTAGGAGGGAGGCCCAGGTCTGATCCATAGGCCTTCCTCTGCTGTAGGCAGACTGCGCCCCCCCACGCGGGTGGGCACATCTGTTTTCAGACCCAGCCGTGTGTGTCCTGGGAGAGCCGGAGTTGCTCATCCCACCTCTGGGCCCCAGGGCCCTGCAGGGTACCAAGCACACAGCAGGTGCCCCATAAAAGCAGTGGGAAGGGTGAATCCATGCCTGTCTCCAACGCAGCGGCCTCCTTGGATCTCATGACGGCGTTTCATACACAGCTTCAAGTATCGACGGAATTCTCATCTCAGCCTGCTAAACGCCTGCCTAATTTTCCAGTCTATTGACAGACTTCATTTTACTTAACTGGCCCCTATTGTGTAGCAATTGGATGGCTTCTCATCCCCTCTTAAACTAGAGGGAGGTGCCGAGAACACCCAAGCTGGGCGGGGGGCGGGGTGCCTTCTGAAGGAGCCAGCCTTGGAAGAAAATTTCTGTGCCACTAAAGCAGCAGCCAACTGGCTAGAGGCTTGGGGACAGGCCAGGGCAATCCTGGGGCTCAGGAGGCATCTTTCTATTTCCAGTCAGCCTCAAGTATGTTCTGAGTCCTGCTCACCTTTGCTGACCCCTTGGAGGGAACAAAGGACAGGGCTCCCGCATGGCCTGCCCCCACCCTGTCCCATCCTGCTCTGATCCCCTCTCTTGTCTTCTCTGTGTCTTACATCTTCTAAACCTTCTCTGAAATAGAACCCTGGAATTAATAATATCCAATCTGGGGCCCAGCACTGACCCACGTGCTAGGGATTCAGCCATGAACAATGTCCCTGCTCATGGAGCTGACATTGCAGAGTGGAAACATGGATGCAAAGCAGAGAGAGGAGTCAGGTGGTAACAAGGGAAGGGGCTGACCATTTAAATGGGGTGGTCCAAGGAGGCCTCTGTGAGGAGATGAGCAGAGATCTGAACAAAGAGGAGTAAACCACGTGGACATGTGGAAGAAGAACTTTCCAGGCCACGAGAACAGTGTATGCAAAGGCCCTGAGGTGAGAGAGGCCGGCATGTTCTGGAAATGGCAAGGAGGCTAGAGTGGGTGAGCAGGAGTGGTGCAGGGCTCGGGAACCTTTCTCACAGCTTGGGCTTTTACTCTGGGTGAGATGAAAGGTTTGCAGACTCAGGGCTTGGACTGGCTTGTTTTAAAAGAAGCTGCTGTGTGGAAAGAAGACCACAGGGAGGACAGGGAGAAGCAGATGTAATAGTCCAGCAAGAGGCAATGATGTAAAACAAACGAACGAATGAAAAAAAGCCAATAAAAATGATCATATAACAACAACAACAACAACAAAGAGACAGTGACGGCCTCTGCCAGGGTGGTAGCAATGAAGCATATGTACACACAGACACACATGCACACACATGCACACACATGCACACATATATACACATATGCACACACACATGCACACACACAATCAATTTTGAAATCAGGGCTGGTAGCATTATCAGATCGAGAAGGAACTTCAGAGCTCACTTCCCAACCCCATGTTATAGGCTACAGCAGTCCCCCGTCTCTACTGTTTCACTTTCAGAAGTTTCAGTTACCCATGGTCAGCTGCGGCCTGCAAATATTAAATAGAAAATTCTAGAAATAAACAATTCGTAAGTTTTAAATTGCACACTGTTCTGGGTAACGTGATGAAATCTCATCCTGCTCGGGACATGAATCCTCCCTTTGTCCAGTGTCGCCACACTGTATATGCTCCCTACCTGTAAGTCACTTAGTAGTTGTCTTGGTTATCAGATCAGTTGTCACGATGCCACGGTGCCTGTGTTCAAGTAGCCCGTATAGTAGCCTAAAGCTGTGTCACAATGCCCACGTGACTCACATCACCACCGAAGGAAGGCAAGTGCAGTGCAGCGAGATATTGAGAGAAGCCACATTCACTTTCATCACAGTATATTATCATCATTCCATTTTATCCGTTATTGCTGTTAACCTCTTGCTGCGCCTAATTTATAAATTAAACTTTATCATATGCATGTATGTATAGGAAAAAACATAGTATATATAGGGTTTGGTACTATCCATGTTTTCAGGCATCCATCAGGGGTCTTAGAAGGTACCTCCCAAAGATAAGGGGGGACTTCTGTACAAAACTGAGGCCCAGAGAGGGACAGCGGCCCATCTGGGCCACGTACATAGCTGGGATTCATGACCTGGGATCCTGTCTCAGCACCTTGGCCCAGGCTCCGGCCCCAGCATCTCTCTGCCTCTAGAGTGTTCCATTGTGTCTCCACCCCTCTTTGTCTCTCTGTTCCCAGCCTATGTCTCTCTGTCTCTGAAGATGCCTCAGCACTTATTTCCCCTCCTGTCAGGCCCAATTTGGAGCATTAATTAGTGATGAATTAGCAACGTAAATCCCAGCAGTGTTGCCTGGTGCCCAGGGGCTCGTGGAAGGGACCTTGCAAATCTGATCTTAATACCTCTCGCCTCCTCTCTTAGGGCAATTACTTCTCACATCATTTGTCTGCGGAGGCTGTGGCCACCCCCACCCTCCCAGCTCGGTGAGGACAACAAGTTCATCTTTGTCAATTAATTATTGAACGGTTTATTTCGCACTGGGAGGTGATAAGAGAAGGGAAAGCCGCGTGTTGTGAAATCATCACCGTAATTACACAGACTCTGCCGCAGCGCCCAGCAGCACCACGCCGCAGGCGCCGGTGGGGGAGGGAGAGAAGAAAGGGCAGAGGCCGCCGGTGGGCAGGAGGCCTGTCTGTGGCCTTTGGGCAGCCCCTCGGCCGCTCTGGATTGTGATCAACAGACATATTCACGTAGAGCTTTCAGAGTCCAAGTTGAAATGGGGTGGGGGATACAGGGAATTAAGCAGGGCCGTAGCCATGGGTGTGCAGGCCACGCTTCTTCATCTGGGGTAATCAGAATGTGGGAAGGCTCGGACCGTCCTTATAGTCCCTCCCATGTGAGTTTAGGAGCACCACAGCATGCACAAATTATGCGTGTGTGATAAACCATACTCTAGCAAAAAGCCCAGGGCATCTGTCCCACGCACCCTGCCCCGTTACCCCTCACCTCATCTCCCCTTTGCTCACCCCACTCCAGCCACACTGGTCTCCTTGCTCCTCTATGTAAACGCCAGGCCCACCCCCACTCCAGGGCCTTTGCATGTGCTATTCCTTCTGCTTAGAGTACTCTTTCCTCGGAGATCTGTATGGCTCACTCTCATCTTCTGCTGGTCAGTGTTAGCATCACCTCTAGTAAGACCCTTCCTGGGTACCTTATTTAAAATTTCAACCCACCCCTATAAGACATACCGGGGGGGATCACTTCGTAAGTTATAGAAATGTCTAACCACTATGCTGTACACCTGAAACTAATATAATATTGCATGTCAACTGTAATTGAAAAATAGAAAAGTAATTTTAAAAAATTGCAACCCACCCACTCCTTGCACTGACACAAACATTCTCTATCTCTCTTCCTGCTTTATTTTTTTCCAGATCATTTTATCATATTTGACATATGAGGCATTTCACTTATTTATTTGTTCTCTCTCTCTTCAAAGTATAAGCTTCACAAGGGCTGGGTTTTTGTCTGTTTCCTCCCCTTCCCCCAACCTTATCTGTGTCTGCAGCGCTGGAACAATACCTGGCACAACAAGCAAAGTTAGTAATTATTGAATGAATGAATGAATGAATGAATGAATGAATGAATGAATGAATGAATGTTTGTGTGGGATGGGATCTGGATGTGGAAAGGAGGGGGTAGTTTCCTTTTCCGGGCAGGCCAGCCAGGTCTACAGTAGCACCAGGGATTTAGGAAGATTCTTGACAGAGATGGGGGACCCTGGGTAGGGAGGAAAACTGCTGGGAAAGGCATTTGAAAAGCAAGTGTTCCGGTTGATTTCATGTCTGGGCACGCCTCGAGGCTGGCATGCTTGATGCTGCCCCGCCATCGGTCACACACATATTGGTCCCCCCCTCCGAACTCTCCCCAGGGGGGACAGAAACATGAGAAGCTTCGGACACTTTGATTAACTCCCCAGCAAGAGTCACCTCACCTGAGCCTCCTCTCCCAGGGCTGTACTGGGGGGGGCAGAGTGCCGGGGCTGGGGGCTGGGCAGGGGCATCTCCGCAGGGTGTGAGGAGCGGGAGCTGGCGAAGGGAGGGGGCGCTGAGGGGCACAGTGAGACCAGGGCTCCAGCTCTGCCCCACCAGGAGGAGGCGGAGGGGCCGGGTGGAGAGAGACCGGGAGGCTGTGAGGCAGGTGGCAGAGCAGGTGCGGGAGAGCTCGAGTGCAGTGAGGGGGCCTGGGGAACTGGTGGGGGGCAGGCCTGGGCTGGAGGGGACGCGAGCTCTTCTTTCAGGACCCTCTCCATGGAGGTAATCGGCCCTCCCCCTGAAACGAGGATGGTGATTTTTTTTTTTAGAGCCGGTTTTGCCCCAAATCTCTGGAGATGCCAGAGCTGCTGTTTCCATGGAAACCTTCCCCCACCAACCTCGGGAAGGAGGAGCTGGACAGTCCCCACCACCCCCATGCTGCCCCTGCTCCAGCCGGCAGGGGGGCCCCAAGTTGAAAATAATCCCCCTCCCCCAGGTTTTCCCAGCAGGGGCCCCGCTTCTTCGCTGAGGGGAAGGCAGCCGGTTTGTCTCTGGCCTCAGGCCTAGATAGGAGGACATAAGACCCAGGCAAGAGAGACATGGGGCTACTGGGGGGCGGGGGTGGCTTCTAGGGAGAGCTCTCTCTGTGGGCATCACCCCCCTGAAATGACTGGCTAGGGGCTCAGTCCTCGGGGAAGGGCCCCTGACCTGACAGCATCTCTCCTTCCCAGGAAACCCCCCAAGATCCCGTTTCTCTCGGGCCCTGCACATCTCTGAGGAGTTGCCCTCCCCAGACCCCAGGCTCACCCGAATCACCAGGGATCACACTGCAAACTGAAGAAGAATGAAAAGCTCCGTCCAACTCAAGGGAGGCAGGAAGGCATCTCTTGGAAGGTCTCACCATAGCTCCTGGAGCTGATGAGGCAGCTGGAGGAGCAGGCTCAGGAAACCGGCCGGAAGCAAGAAAGGCTGCGGTGGGTGGCAGCCGGTGGCCCAAAGGCAGCCACGCCAGGGCAGGGATGCTGCTGCCTCTGGACACTGGCACTGGGGACAATTTTAATGGTCCCCACTTCTCTGTGCCACTCCCTCCAGGTCATCCCAGGCAAAGGCATAGGATGAGGGAGCTTTTTGGGCGATGGGACTTTTCATTGTCCTGATTGTGGTGGTGGGCACAGGAATCTACACATCTGTTAAAATTCATAGACCTGCATATCAAAAACATTAAATCAATGTTACTCTATGTTAATGTAAAAACTAAAATCCTGGGCAAAAACACCCTCTGGCCAAGATGGCTTCTGTGCCCATAGCCCAGCTTCTGAAGCTCTAACCACTGAGCATGCCGGCCAGGTCCCACAATTTTTGTTGTTGTTCATTTTCACCCAAGGATATTTTTTCCATTGATTTTTAGGAAGGGGGCAGGGGAGAGAAAGAAACATCGATTCACTGTGTCTCTGCCCTCGCCTATTCCTATCTCCCTTGCTCCTCACCTCTGCCAAACTCTCATCCTGGTACCTGGCATGTCTTTCTGTGACTCTGTCCCCCTGGCTGGCACACCCTGCCCCTTCCCCTGGTGGCTGAGCAGAGACAATGGGAGCCTGACCAGTGGGGGGATGGCAGTGCACCAGCCCTGGGGAGCCACAGGCAACCAGCCTGGGGGCAGGAGATACCAGCAGGTGAGGAAGATTGTGGGTGGGGAGCCCTGCTTAAGAGGCAGAGCCAAGGTTGCCCAGACCCCCGGAACACGGGAGGCGATGCAGGTCACTTCCCAAGGTAACCGAGATGGGACAATGCTTCCATGTCTTCTCTAGCTCTTTCTGTGCCTCCAGCCCAGGGACACATGGGAGGCTGCAGTGAGGGGGCATCAGGAGTTTCTGGGTCTGTGAAGAGAGACATGGAGGGGTGGGAGGGTCTTAGTTTTCTCATTACAACTGTAACAAATTACCACAACCTCAGAGGCTTCAGACAACACATATTCATTCTCTTACATATCTGGAGATCAAGAGTCCAAAGTGAGTCCTAAGGGGTTAAAATCAAGATGTCAGCAGGGCTGCTTCCCTCTGGAGGCTCGGGGAAAATCCATTCCTTGCAAGCTGCAGCTTTTAGAGGCTGCCGGCATTCCTTGGCTTGTGGCCACGTCACTCCAGCCTCTGCTTTCATCACGTCTCTCACTCTGCTGCCTCAAGTAATGATATTGGGCCCACCTGGATAATCTAGGATGATCTCCCTACTTCAAGGTCCTTAATTTAATCACGCCTGTGGAGTCCCTTTTGCCAAATGAAAGAATACTTACAGGTTCCAGGGGTTAGGACATCTATGGGGGGGCCATTATTCAGCTCACCACAGGGGTTCCACTGAGGGTGTCCTGCTGCGGGCACTGGACAGTAAGGCTCTTGAGGAGAGAAGCCTGTCTTCCTTTGCTTGATCCTGCCCTCCAGAATTTGGCAGGATCACAGGATCACATGGCTTCTGGAGCCACCAGACTCACCCTGGCTCTGCCTCTTCCTAGCGGTGATTTAGGCAAGTCACTTACCCTCTCTGTGCCTCGGTGTCTTTATCTGTAAGATGGTGATAATAACAGTACCTACCTCAAAGTTTTTGGTGAGAATTAAATGCATTAATCCATAAAAGGTGGAAGAACCTTGCCTGGCACATTAATAGGTGCCGTGGTCACATGTGTAGTGCCTAGCACATGGTGAGCACGTCAGCTGCCGTCATTATGATTATAATTCCTATTATCGTGTTTCCAGGGGGCCCAGCCCTGTGATAGCTAATGAAGGAGAAAGGAGCACAGCTTGTCCTCAAGGAATTCACATGTAATCAGGAATCAAAGGCTTGTAGAAACAGAACATTTTCCTGGAAGCACACTGTCTAAAAATTATCTCACAGATGTCAGTGCTACTGAAGTTTCTTCATTACGCATCCATGATAGTCATAGAGCAATAGGCCAAGTTTTCTAGCTCTCCACCTCCTTGTTGGAGGTTGAATGGAGCGAATGTGTGGGGTCCTGGGACTGATCCTGGCCAGAGTTGTGGGCAGAAATGAAGGAGTCACTTCCAGGCCTGAGCCATTTCCTTTCTGGTGCAAGACTGTCCAAAGTTCTCTCTCCCCCTGGCACAGCTTCTCTTCCAGCCTGATTCTCTGAGAAACCACAAAGAGTGGAGCCTCCTGCCCACCCATGATGGACATGAAGAGCAAGTGAAAATTAAATCTGATTGTTTTAAGCACCTTGCGATTTGGGAGTTACCTGTCACCTCAGCATAACCTAACCTCTCCCGACTAATTTAGCAACTGAAGTGTTTTACAGAAAACTAAAATCCAATCATGGTATTATGGGTGACTGCCCACTCGGTCATGGACTCTACACCAACATATAGCTCACCCATGAAGAGCATCCACTCTTATGCTCCACTGTTCTACTTGGTATGTTCTCCCTATGTTTATGCATCAGTGAGAATGTAGTTTGGCAACTAATGACAGAAAACCCAAATTAACAGTGACTTAAACACCCATGCTTACTTCAATCTCCTAAGTAAAACTCTAAAGGTAGGAAGTCTGAGCTGATAATGAGGAATCCAGGCTCCTTTTTTCCTGTTACTCTGCCATTCTCAACAGATGGCTTCCCCCAGGTGGCTTGAGATGGCTGCAGAAACTCTAACCATCGCATCTGCATTCCATCCTGAAGGAAGGAGGGAGGGGAGGGAGGGGGAAGGATGCTCCCTCTCTGCAGTGGCATGTCACCTATTACTGTTCTGCTTATATCCCATTGGCCAGAACTTGGTCACAAGGCCACATCTAGTTGTAAGGGAGGTTGGGAAAGGAAATATTTATTCTAGGCAGCCATGCAACCTGCTAGTTTTTCTAAGGAGGAAAGAGAGATGGTTCCAGGGAAGCGGCTGGCAGGCACTGCCATGGTATAGGATGCCATTACTTCACATAGAAGTTCCATGGTTTAATGACCAGCTTGGACCTTTTCTAATTTTTTCACATTCCATATCAGTGCAAATTGCTTTTCTCCGGTTGTGTTATTTCCTTGAGATTTATTTCCCAATGTGTGATAACCTGCCAGGTTAGAGGGTGTGACTAGAACGTTCTATCCAGCAGCAGCTGCTGCTACATTTTGCTGCACTGGGCTCCCAAACAACATAGCTGTGGGGATTTATGAGCCAACATTCCTGTCTGCTCCAGCCCAGCCAACATCTGCGTGTGCCATTTGAATTTATTTTTACTGACTTAGTAGATGCGTTGTTTAGGGTGTGTTAGTTTTCATGTCATTCATTAATTAGCAGCCAGCTGAGGTCTGGGCCTGGGCTGGTTTACAATCCACATTTTCACAAGTAGCAACTCTTTTTATTGTATTCAACTGCAAAAGAAATTTAAAAGCCCATTTTATCCACATTTTCACAAGTAGCAACTTTTTATTGTATTCAACTGCAAAAGAAATTTAAAAGCCCATTTTAGAGCTGAGAAAACTGAGGCCCTGAGGCTAAAGTCACATACCAGTTATGGCAGAGCCAGGCAGGACTGGATCCCAGCTCAGGACTCCTAGCCTGGTGCCCTTATAAAAAGAACTTGTTTAAACAATAACGCAGGACTGTGGTGGATGCTGAGGCACAGCAGGAAAGCCCTGAATGGGGAATCATGGGCCTCCCTAGATGGAGTTTATCCGGCTAATGTACTCCCATGGCTTTGTGCATGCCGCTTCCTCTCTCTAGGCCTCAGTTTCCCCATAAGCAGAGTAGAAGGGGGGAAGGAAACCACCTCTAAGGTCCCTCCCAGCTCAGGATAGAAAGTGCAATAATAAATGCTGGCAGTTTAGGAGGGTGGGGTGGGGTGAGGAAGGGGGGAGCGCCGACTCCTGGGGGCAGGGGGAAGGTGGGGGACCTCAGGGGAGGGGCAGCTAGAGCCAGTCTGGTTCCCCATTGGTGCGTGCACTGCGCTGTCCCTGTGACTGTCTCAAGTCTCGAATCTGGGCTGAGCGTAGATGCGCACGAATCTACTTTAGACCCACAGGTGAGGACTGTGTGTTGGAACTTGAGGTTGCCACTCCTTCCCTCACCCCAGGGAGATGGGGTGGAGGCTGGGGTGGAGTCCAGGGCACAAGGTGGGAGGCATAGGTAAGCCTGTTACTGGAGGGTCTGGGTGAGCTGAAGGCTGGGACCCTGGCCTGGTGTCCAGTTCCAGCCCTTGGTGATGTTCTCATAGGACAAAATATTCCCTGAATGCTCCAGGCCTTAGAAAGGTGGCACTGTGAAGTCAGGGGGTGCCCTCGAAACCCCAGCCCCCCTCCCCCAGGCTTCTCTCCACCCTGATCCAGTTCACAGACCTCCCACCTAGCTGATTTCATTTAATCCACTGCTCTGTAAGGTGAGGAGGAGTCAGTCTTAACTCCCAATTGTACAGCTGAGGAAACTGAGGTGAGGGGGTTAAGTGACCCCACTTGGTGTAAAGGAGCTAAGCCTGGCCCTCTCAAACCGAAGGGCCCCTACTCCTAGGCTGAGGCTGCATGAACAGCAAACTTCATGCAAGCACTTGGGAGGGATGGAGCAGATGAGTGGGGGCAGGAGAGCTGAGGCTGGAACAGGGTTAGAACAGAAAGGTCGCGACTAGGACGGGTGGACTAGAGCACTGATCGAAACGCAGCCAGTGAGTGTGTGTATGAGCATGTGCGTGTGAGAGTGTGTGCGTGTGTGCATGTGTCGTGTGTGCATGAATGTGTACTGTGTGTGTGCAGAAGAATGTGGGAATGTGAGTGTGAGCAGGAGTGTGGATGTGTGTATCCGTGTGTGTGAAAGTGTGTGTGTGTGCCTGATGAGTGTGTACTGTGTGAATGCATGTTTTTGTAAGTGTGTGTATGTGCATAGGAATGTGGGAGTGCGCACAGGAGTGTGAATGTGTGTATGGGTGGGTGTGTTTTATTGAACAGGGTCCTAAGGGTCGGGGAGGTAGAGGGTGAAGCCTCAGGGGTGAGAGAACCAGGGCTTGTGGTTTTGACTTTAGGCAAGGGGGGGATGGTGCCACTTAAGGGGTGGGGGAGAGAAAGAGGAGGACCGTCTGTGGAGCTGATGCTGACTCAGAGTCTCGATGCCAGCTGAGATTTAAAGAGGGGCAGCTCTGACCTGACCCCTGGAGGCCGGGTCAGGAGCCCGGCAGAGGGAGGCAGAGGCCCACGGCTGAGAAAGCTGAGAAGGCCAGGCTCCGAGGGGCGGGCCCATCCTCCCTCTGCCCCCTCCCGCCTCCCCAGGCCCTTTCTAGGCCTCCTGCGCCCCCTCCTGTCTCCTAGGCCTCTGGTCACTCCAGCGCTGGGCTCAGAGCCTGCCGCCTTTCTCTCTCTATGTGCTCTTCTCCCTCGCAGGCTCCTGTTTGTCAATGGCTCAAATTTATTGCCACTCCTCAGACCTCTCTCCTGAACTCCAGGCTCACATGTGTGTCCGCCTACCCGACATCTCCTCTAGGGCGTCTAATGGACATTCCAAACCCAACGTGTCCAAAACCGAGCTCCTGGTCTTTCCCCCACAAACCTCTCGCACCCAGAGCCTTTCCCTGTTCTGTAAATGGCAACAGCATCCTTCCCGATGCTCAGAGAAAAAACTGGGGAATCATCCTTGCCTCCACTCTGTCTCTCACACCCCCATCAGTCCATCAGCAAATCCCACGGCCTCTATCTTCAACATCTACCCAGGTCCACCCCCTCCTCACACCGCCACTGCTGCCCCCTCCCCGGTCCAGCCCATCACTTCTGTCCCTCCGGTCTCCCTGCTTCTGCCCATGACCTCCTATGGTCTACTCTCAACACAGCTGCCAGAGATGTTCTTTAAAAATGAAAGTTAGGTCCTGTCCCCCCTCTGCTTAGAAGGCTGCTCATCGCACTGAGTGGAAGCGCAGTCCCTCGTGATGAGCTGGATCCACAACCTGGCCCCTTGGTGCCTCTCTGACTGTGCGCCCCCCACTCTTCCCCAGCTCGCTCCACTCCAGCTGCCCTGGCCTCCCTGATGCTCCTCAGCCACACGGGCACTCTCCTACCTCAGGGCCTTTGCATTGTTCACCCTACCTGGATGTTCTTCCCCCAGATAACAGCAGAGCTTGCTTTCTCACCTCCTGCAGTCTTCCATCCAATGTCACCTTTTATGACCCTATCTAAATTGTAGCTGCACCACAATCCAGACTTTCTTATCCCTCGTACCCTGCTTTATTTTTACAGCACTCTGTACTATAGAACAGAATTATTTTCTGTTCCTGTTAGCTTTTTCCCCACTAAAACGTGAGCTCCACAAGAGCAGGGATATTTGTTCACTGATGTCTCCCCAGTGCTTGAATGATATTTGGCACACAGTAGGTGCACAGGGCATATTCATTGAATGAATGACTAAATGAATGAATGAATCTAGCCCAGACAAGGAAACAAAGGCCCAGAGAGGAGGGCAGTGTCCCTGAGTCACACAAAGACAATCAGTGGCAGGACCCAGGACCCACCCAAGCACCTCTGGACTCGCAGTCCAGTGCTCCTGTTCTTCCATGCTGGGTAAAGCTGAGTGTGGCAGACACTGGGATTTCCTCCAATCCCTTTCACCGGTCTACGTGTTCATCCCCAGCTTTGGTGTGCTTCAAGGCTAATTCGGGCCTTGTCCAGCAGTTTCCCTTGGGTGGTTGGAGGCACCTGATCTGTGGGGAGAGCTGGGAGCGTCAGAGTTTGCATTTCTTCCCCTCTACACACGTCCAGGCAGCCTGTAGCCGACGACTGGGGGGAGGCTAAAAAGACCAACCCCTGTGCCTTGAAGCAGGACCCGCCCTGCGGTGTGACTTACGGATCAGGCTGAGCTTAGGACCCTGCGGGACACACCCTGGGCTTGGCCCTTCCCTTTACTGTGTTGCTTCGCCCTCTCTTGCCAGATCCTCAGGTGGGCGCTCCTGTAAGTGTCGCTTGTACATGAATCTGCATATCAGGGTCAGCTTCTGGAAGAACCTAACTTAAGATATGGGCTTCGGTGCTAAACTGGGTCAGGCTTGTGGACCAGGGGAAAGACCACAAGCTTAGAGACCCAGTTCCAAGGGCTGGTGAGCTAGGTCTGAGCTCACCCCCGACCTAGTGCGAACCCTCTGGAAAAATCCCCAGCTCTCTGAGCCCAGTTTCCCTCATGGAGAAGTGATGCGAATTATCCCTTCCTACACAGATGCTGTGAGGAGTAAATGAGCTAAAACATGAGAAGCGCCTCGCGCAAAGGCAGCACTGAGTAGCTGCACAATAAACATTAGCTCCTCCGCCTCCCATTTGTGGTCTTTTTATGGCTCCGCTCGCCTGTCTGGATGCGGATTGAGCCCAAGATTGCTCCCCAGCAGCTGAGCAGACGCTGCACAGCTTTGAGTGTGAGGATTAGAGACTCGTCACTTCTTCAGGGACTCCTGGGGACCTAGAAGATGGGTGTCCTGAAACCCCTGGGGCACCTCCCAAAGGGCAATAGGGTGAGGTTCGGGGTGAATAAAACTATCTGAGACTAAGGACAGAAGCCACACACACACACACACACACACACACACACACATACACACACACACACACTGCCATGGGTCCCCACAGTTTGCCAGCAGCCCAGTGATACCCCAGGCAAGGAAACATTGGCAACCAATTCCACATTGTAAAAACTGGTCCTCAGCTGGGTGGGCAGCCTGCCTTTGGATCACATAATGTCACCAACACTGGACAGTGGCCAGACCCAGGAGCCCTAGAAGCCATGGAGGAGCTGAGGCCAAGGGGCTCTGTGGGACTGTGCGATCCTAGGAGGTTCCTCCACTGGTGTCCACCTCCCTCCCACGTGCGGGACTGTTGACCCCGGGCTCTGCTCACCCCACCCCTGTAGCCCTGTATCTGCAGCCCCGTCCCCACAACCCGACCCCTGCCCTATGTCTGTGGCCAGGCTTTCTTTAAGCCCCACCCCCCAGAAGCAAGGGTCAAGCTCTTTATTTCTTTTAGAGCATAAGTATACTGTCTATATTTTAGGGCTAAATTTTTATTGTTCATCAGATACAACCTCCTCCATATTTTGAAAACGTGACAAGATGCACAGAGAGGAAAATGGCTTTTTCAGGCATCCAAGGTGAGTTAGCGGCAGACCCAAGAGGGTGCCCCTGATGCCATTCTACTTTATTTTACCATCACAGGGACATCCGTTGGGAGCTGGGCAGATGAGGTCAGTGCCAGAGACACACCCGTCCATCCTGCCTGTGGCAAGGCCTCCAACACAACCTTTCACCAGGTCCTATCTACTGATCAGGCAGGAGTGTGGGCCACACAGAGCTGTCCTCCATCCTGCTTGCTGTTTCTATTAGTGGCTGGAGGAAACCACTATAGGGAAAAGAAGGAACCGTTATGAAGTGCCTGTCATGTGTTGGGCACATACCAAGATATTAAAACTGAATTTTCAATGAAGTCACCAACATACAATACAGGTAAAATTCCAGAGTCAGATCTTATATACAGAATTTGCCAAGGAAACGTTTGAGAACCAACTTCGTAACTGTGCTCCCCCCCCCCCCAGCAAGTCAAGGACATAAAGAGGACAGTTGTGAAAAGAGGATCTGGTGAAGGGATTACTTTGGAGAGGGCTCTTGCGATGCTGTAGACCCTGTCCTACACCCACGAGGATGGCTGTAACAAAAAAACAGATAAAACAAACACTGGTGAAGATGTGAAGTGGAACCTTCATGCGTTGCTAGTGCCATGTCAAATCGTGCAGCTGCTTGGAAGAGTCTGGAAGCTCTTCAAAAAGAGTTACCATTGGACCCAGTGATTCCTCTCCTAAGTATGTTCCCAAGAGAAATGAAAACATATGTCCCCACAAAAACCTGCACATGAATGTTCCTAGCGTCACCCATAATAGCCCCAAAGTAGAAACAACACAAGGGCCCATCCCTGGGGAATGGATAAAAAGTGTGGTGCATGCGTACAGTGGAATGATATCCAGCCATAAAAAGGAAGGAAGCACCCGCACATCCCACAACGTGGATGAACCTCGGAAACATTTTCCTACGTAAATGAAACTGGGCACAGAAGCCAACATATTGCATGATTCCATTGACATTAAATGTCCAGAGTAGGCAAATCCATGGAGACAAAGGGTAGTTCATAGTGGCTGGGGCTGGGGCTGGGGCTGGGGTGTGGAAGGGAAATGGGAAGAAACTTCTGAGATACAGGGTATATTTTGGGGGTGATGGAAATGTTCTAAAAGTGATTGTGGTGACGGTTGCACAGCTCTTTGAATATCCTAAAAAACACTGAATTGTATACTTTAAAAGAGTGGCTTTTACGATGCATGAGTTATGTCTCAATAAAGCTGTCACCAAAAAAAGTGACTGCAGAACCATCACTTACCTGAGAGAGCAGAAAAGCCATGAGCCGCCGGTGTTTTCCTTTGTGTCGGGGGAAGCCAACCCCCACCGGATCAATTTGAAAGAGGCTGTGGGACCCAATAAAAAAATCGCAGTGTTTGTTCATCACACCACTAGATACACACTATCTTGTTTAAAGTGTTTCTCCAAACTGCCTGGGACCGAGAACTGCCAGGATCAAGTTTTGATCGGCTGAAATATAAAAAGATGAAAAAGGTTGGGGAAGAAGTAATCTGATGTTTAATATGTGCATACATTCAGTAGAGGGTGGGGTGTTCCACAGGAGTCTGTGTGGAAAAGACCTGGCTTTAGTCAGCCATCAGTTCGACAGTTGCTAACCACTTGATGTGACAGCCATGACAGCCTGCTGCATCGTAGGTCACGTTAGCAGAAATACAACTGCTGTCAAAGGAAGTGACAGTCCCAGGGTGGTGAGAACCCGGCTCACCTGTCGTGGTCTCATCTGGGCTTCATACAAGTACACTGGCAAACATCAACCAGTCCAGAAGAAAAAGGCCAGAAATGTAAGAGCTTGGAAACCATGTCAGACGAGAACAACAAAAACGCCTGAGAGTATTTAACCAGAGCGTGCAAGGCAGAGCTTGGAGCCACAGAGCTGTCCCGTGACAGGTGCCATCGTACTATGCCATCTTTAGGGACAAGCAAGGTCCATGTATATAGGCAATAGAAAGGTAGGTTTGGGTTTAACCTAAGGAACAAAACTAGTTATCAAAATAGATGCCCTCAGAAAGAACTTGGACTAGCCATAGTTTATTGAAAAATAAGTGAAAGGCACTTATTTTATTTGCTTACTTTGAATAGATTATACATTCACATGGCCCAAAAGCAAAACAATACAGAAAGGTTTATGGTGAAAAGTCTTGTTTCTCTCCTGTTCTCCTCTCTACTCCTGTGCTCATGCGTATGGGAACTAATTTTTAATCATGCCAAAGCTTCCACAGGCAAATAAAACACATATTCTCACACCACCACCCCTTTATACAAAAGATAATGTATAATACCCAAGGCTATGCCTTTGCTTCAGTCTGGATATTTTCTATCGCTCTGTTAAAATCTTTTCGATTGTGTTTAATCTGATGTTAAACCCATATATTAAGTTCTTGATTTTAGTTATTTTATTTTTCAGTGCCATAATTTCCATTTGATTTTTTTTTTGTAGATTCTATTATCAGATGAAATATTCTATTTGTAATTGTTTTTTCATCTCCTGGTTTCTCGAACATATTAATCATAGCTACTTAAAGTCCTTATATCTGGATCACTTACGAATCTGTTTCTATTATCTATTTTTTCCCTTGACTTTGGCATGCCTAGTAATATTTTTACTGAATGCAAATATTGTGATTTAAACAATCTACAGTATATCATAAAGATATCTCTATTGATATATTGAAATATATATTAATATATTGAAAAATTCCCTTTTTTCCAGATAGGCGTTTTATAAACAGCATCTCCAAACCATACAGCAATTCAACAAGATGTGTATCTTGCCCAGAGAGAGACACACAACTAAAAACCAGCAATGGTGGAATTCATATCCAAGTCTGTCTATCTCCAATGTGGGTGCTCCCCCCACAACACCTATGAAGAGCCATCACAGGAGAGGCTCGGGGGGCCTGGAAGGCCAGCTGTTGTAGAGACAGTTCCAGCAGGCCTCCGCGGATCAGGAGACCCACCCAAGTCAGCTGGAGAATAAAGGGACATATCAGTTAAGAATTCTTGTGGCTACAAGACCTGTGTTAGTCCAGATACCAACAGGAAGCAGGTAGCACACTTAGGATAATTTGAGGAGGGCTTATTTACAAAGGGATCAATTACAAAGCGATGGGTAGGATGTAGGGAGACCACAAGGGGGAGTGAAGAGACTCAGGGTTGGCGGTTATAGGGCTCTCACCCCCCAAAGCTCAAAGGGATGAGGGGAGGGGAGGTTACTGGAACCCAGAGGAGACAGAGTCGTGGCGAACAGGCCACCTTGAAAGGAGCAGTAACCTTCAGCCAACCCAAAGTGACCTTGCAGATAGAGAGCTAGGGGAATAAGTAACCCCAATGTCACTACTGTCCCCTTTCTGGTCTTTTGCCAGGGCTCCCTATTGGCCAAACATAATCAGAAGCCTCCTGAAGCAAAGAGGAGGGTGGAGAAGGGCCTAGAATGGATCTAGACGGGCAGGAAAGTATCTGGCACAGACACACACACACACACACACACACAGCCGAAGCAATAAAGACATTTAATCGTGTCGCATAGAATCTGTCTGTAGGCAGTCCCAGTGTTGTTCAGCGGCTCAGTGATATGGCTCAGTGGTGTCGTTGAGGACCCAGGCTCTCTCCACCTTTTCACCTCTCCATCCCCAGGATGGATGACTTTTATCCTAGGCTTCCACAGCTTCAGGCATTACATCCTCCGATGCACTCAAGACAGGAAGGAGGAGCACGCTTCCTTACCTTCTCCTTTCATCAAAAGCCTCCCTCCCCCTGCATCTCACCAGCCAGACTGGGTCACATGCCCACCCCTGAACCAACACTAGTAAAGGTGGGCAGGGGCACCTTGGGTGGCTTCGACCAACCATGCTTCATCTCCTGGGGCCAGAGATTGGTCCCACTTCCTCGAGCATATTGCCCACCCCCCAAAACAAAATCAGGGTTCTGAAGTCTAGGGAGGAAGGAGGGATGGTGTCAGGTAGGGAATCAGCCATGTTGGCCACAAGTATTTGACTTTTCCCCAGGAAGCCCCCAGGCGTGTCGCAGAACCCAGGGGGAGCACCACAGCTGTGCTCCGGGCACCAGGAGCAGCCAAGGCTCTGGATGGGCCAGCTCCTCCCGGCCGATCTCTGCCCTGCCTGCTCTTCTCTCCGCTCTGCCTTCCTCTCCAACAGGCTTCTCTGCCTACTCCTGGCTTCCCTCCCCCAAACCCGAGCTTCTCCGGCCCCTCTCCACCTGTTTCAGGACAAAGCCCTACTGTAGCTAAGGCTGGGGGGTGGGATCGTGGGTACCGATGGCACAAGGGCAGCAGGTGCTGGGGATGGGGGCAGTGTCCCTTACAAGGGTTCGTGCGAAGGTTAGGTGAGGGCCAATGAAGCTGGGGCAAAGTAACGGGACAGAATTCACCTCCATGTAAATAAATGCGTAATAAACCCAGAGTGTTCATGCATTTGAAAGAGAGTGATCCAGTGCAAAACCGAAATGAAAACTCTCCTGACTGGTGCCGCTGTGGTGCCCCCACAGGCTGACAACTACGGACAGGTGTCCCCTCAGCACCCCCTTCTCCACACCTCTGGGACAGGCTCTGAAACCGTGCCTCGTAAGAAGGGCCTTCTGGGTATGTAGTGGATGCTATTGGTGCCCACCCAGGTCCCCTTTATCGGACCAATGTGTTGGGCCCCAGCTGCTAAGGGCTCACAGCTGCAGAGCCACCTCGCCCAGATTCTGGGAGGTTCCCCCCTCGGCATCCTGGGCTCCTCGCTGCCAATAACTGCCTAGCTGGGTGGGTGTATGTGTGTGTGGGGGGGGGGGGGTGTAATAAGAAGCCAGTCCCTTGCCCCCGGGGGCCAGCTCTGCAGTGCTGTTCATGCTTGAGTCCCCTGCGGGTCAGGCCTCACCTGGGCCTGGCTCCTTCTCCTGGTCAGGCAGGTCTGACCCTCCTCTCTTACTCCCACCTGCAAATAATTCCCATCCCAGGTTCCGCTTGTAGGGAGAAGTCAGGCAAGTCATCTGAGGCCTGTCCACTCTGAGATCAAGGGACCAGGTTCTCCATCTCACGGAACTCCCCAGGGGAGAGAACAATGAACAGGAGCCCCATCCCCTCCCTCCTCCTACAGTCACTGCACAGAATTCTTAGAGCAGCCACCAGCTACACATCCTGCTGGGCTTTGTATGAAAAGACACAAGACACAGCCCCTGATTTCAAAGGGTTTAAATTCTAATTAGTGAGGCAGGATGATGCCTATAAAAAGGGAAACAGTCATAATGAACAGCATAAGCCAAGACCTAATGGTTGGCCCCAGCAGATGAGAGTCCAACACCTGTACAGAGAAAGGAGAAGACACAGCAGTCAGGGAGGGCTCCCTGGAGGAGACACCGGTCAGTTTAAAGTTTAAAATTTCCATAAGCAGGCAGGAGGCCAGAAGAATGAGCTAGGACTCAGAGGCCCAAGGCATGGACTATCTGGCGAAGTAGAACTGTATCTCTGCAAAGAAACGAGAGAGGTACGATGGGAGAGGCAGGTTGCTACCTGGGGCAGCAAGGGAACAGCGTGGAGGGTGAGACCAAAGTTCAAAGCCTGAGGGACTGGAAGAAGGAAGCTCAAGCATAGGGAAGTCCGTTTGTCCCCTTCACTGCCATCCTCACTTCCTCCCCCACAGCGCCTGGCCCAGTGGGCACAGAGCAGGGGCTGTAAGTGTTGGCCCAACAGGGTTCTGCGCAGGGACCCTGCTCCCGACCCTCTCCCTGCACCCAGGCTCCTGGAGCAGAACAAGGGCTGAGCGATCCTTCCAGGTCAGCGTGACCTGGTCCCGGAGAATCCAAAAGAGGCGGCCCTCTCCTTCCATCCCAGCAGGAATTTAATTAGGAGAGCTAATTAGAGGAGCGGGATGAGAGATGGAGGCACCGGAGCCCTGTGTGCGCCTGAGCAGGGGCGCGGGGATGAATTTCAGGCTGTGCGCACAGAGAGCTGAGTGCAGCCGCTGATGACATCCAGGGCCCCTGAGCCGGGCTGGCTCCACCCCCTCCGCAGGGACAGGCTCCAGGGCCGTGTGTGCCCGTGTGTGTGTGTGTGTGTGTGTGTGTGTGTGTGTGTGTGTGTGTGCGCGTGCGCACGCCTTCACATGCTCACACTCCTACACGTGCCTTGCACAATCACACACAGGCACATCGCACACATACACGCGACATACCGTGTTCACGGGCACCTTCACACACATCCACTCACGCAATCCATATACTGACACACACTCACACACTCACATGTAGCTTTGCCCACAGCCACACTACACATCTACACATTCACGCACGTGTTCACACAGTCACATGCACACACATTTACACACTCAAATATACTCAGACACATTCACACAACTGCCCAAGCGTGAGCGCACATTTCCCATGTGCACACCTGCACACACTCATATATACACAGACTCAGGCAGGAGGAGCAGTTTTGATCTCCATGGCTCCACACCCAATTCAGATCCCTCCTAACTGTGCTAGAATGTTCTGAGCTGTACCCCAGGGCCATTAGCAGAGCTGGTACCATACAAATACCAGCCTTCTGCCTTCACACCCTCAACAAGGCCCTCTCCCACCCCTTGGCTTGTCCAAAAGGAAAAGAAACTTCTCAGAGCACATGCCATGGGCTCTCTTGCTCCCACGCCTGCAGTCCCAGGGTGAGGAGTTTTTCCTCCCAGCTCCCACCAGTCCTCTGCAGAGCCTGACCCCTGGTCTCACCAGTCAGGCCAGCACAGGTCCCAGGAGAGCTGGAGACATGCCCCAGGGCTGTGCTACCTGATGCTGGCTTCAGAGGTATGTGTGAGTGTATGGGAAATGTCTGCAGGAGCTTTAGTCTGGGCTCTGAGGGTTCTAACCCAGCTCTGATTGACCTTGGGCAAGTTGCTAAACCTCTCTGAGCCTCAGCCTCCTTGTCTGTAAAGGAGGGCAACCATGGTTCCATACTGTGTGAAGAGTGAGTGAAATTATACATGCAACGTGCTTAGCACAGAGTGAGGCCCATAGTACGTGCTCAATAACTTTAACACATCATCATGGGGGCCAAACCCAGCCCTCCTGGCTTCCCACTCCCCGACCAGAGCTCACTCCTGCCCTGCAGGCCTGGCTCCCCCTTGCCTTCCTTCCCTGTGTCTGAATAAGAAGACAGGTTATTAGTACCAATTTGATCAAAATGACACATGGATTAGCATGTACGCTGCAAAGTCTAATTCTGTTTACTGTTCTAAGGGAGCATGCAATTATTACAGGAGCTGGGACAGAGTGTTTTTAATAACATTTCTTGTTAAGATTTAATTATAGGAAATTGTATTTTCTTAATCACTGAAAACTCAACTGGCTAGGAAAAGAATCGTGATAATTTTGTTTGCAGTTTATTAAATCCTTAGGATATTCTTTCTCTTACATTTGCTTTTATTATGTGCTGCTGCTAAGTGCTTTTTAACCCTTGGAGCCGTGAGGAGGGAGGCCTAGGGAGGACACCCCTGCCTCCCGTCCCCAGGCCTCCGTTCCTGGCAAACTCAGGTGCCAACGACCCCATAAACCAAAGCAATATATGGAGCCGAGTTGTTCGGTTTCCTGCTCAGTAAAAAGAACAGGTGTGTTCTCGTCTGAAGCTGGTGGGCTGAGAAACCGTCCACAGAATACCTGGCCCTCACACCGGCCTCTCCTGGACACCGAGTCCCAGGCATCTCCGAGCCAAGAGCCCCTGGGAAAAATCGCAGAAGTAACATTGCCCTCCGCCTGCATTCACAGGGTATCCTGACACCTCCAGAGGTCCCAAGCCTAGAGAAGTGGCCTGAGGGTACCATGGCTCTGTGGGAGCTGCCTGACCCCCTGTCTGTTCTCTCCTGGACAGGGCAGAACTGTGGGTGAAGTTTTATTCCCATAACCGCCCTTACACGAGGCCTCTTTCCTACCAGATGTTAAGAACTGAGAACACAGAAATGGATATGACAGAGCCCTGCCCAGGGTGTCTGAGGGCCCATTTCCCTTTCCACAGCTCGGCATCTCCCTGAGGAGGCGCAGGGGGCTACGGGGAGCCTCACACTGAGAAACAGGGTGTGTGAAAACCAGGCACAAAGGAAACCAGACTCGGGGGAAAAGATGCAATATTATCAACAACATGAGGAGTGATGCTTATAAAAACCAACGTGAGATGCCAGCCCCATGGGGATTTGTGCTGCGTGGTTAAGTAACAGTTTCTTAGCCAAAGGAAAGCACCTCTGACTGAGAAATCCTGTGATCCCAGAAGAGTGTGTGGGGTGCGTGTTTGTGTTTGTGTGTGTATGTGTGTGCACACACGTGTTGGAGCCTTTTGACCTCAGTCACAGCCCCGTCTCCATCGCTACCGGCCCCATGACTCACCGAGCCCGGACCATCTCCATACAGACGTTGCGTTCACAGGCAGCCTTTCCTCCAGGGAGGGCCACCCTTTCGTAAACAAGTCCCACCTGTGTCTAGCCTAGAGTTCACCTGCTGCAAAGCAAACCTCCGTCCTCTTGATCTTTTGGGAGGGAGGAGAGAGGGACAATGAAACGAGTGGAATTCCCAACAGAACAGCCATCTGACACATCTCGGGGTCTTTCCACTCCCCTCTAAACTCTGAGGCCCCGGCTCTCTTAACCACTCCCCAGTGGCCTCTCTGTTCCCTCCACATCCCTTTGGCGTCTTTGTTCCTCCCTTTAGTGTCCTTGTGCTCTGGAGCTGGGGTAAAGCAGGCCCGGCAGCGTTAACACCCCCCCTCCCCAGCAGAGTGCAGGACATCAAAGAGGCGGCAAGAGAGGTGATGGATAATAGATGGCTGGAGGCATGAATGATACATATGCAGATGAATGATGGATAATGGGCCCGCGTGATGTATAGGCGGCTGCCGGGTAATAGATGTGTAGATACATATAGATTGATGGAGGGAGACAGTTTCAGAGACAACAGACACGGGGGCAGCTGGAAGGACTGATCCAGGACCCAGGATAGATGCACTGCGACTGGATAGGCGGGGAGATAAGAGGCAGGAAGGGGACCTAGGAGACAAGACAGAGGGATATACCCAGAGAAGGCCTTCCTGGGCGCGGGGACTAGAGAAAAAACAACAGGCAGCGAATGGACGCCCAGAGCCTTGCACGGACAGACACTGCTGCTGCCTGGGGTCCCCGGCAGGTCGCAGGAGAGAGGGCGTGAGCTGAAAGAGCCTGGACACGGGGACCGGGGATGAATGTGCCAAAGGATGGTGAACAGATGGGCGGGCCGGTTGATCTGGGTGCTCCCCCGCTCCCCCCTCCGCCCCCCTCCGCCCGGCTGCCCTTCCAGGCCCCTGGGTGCAGCCCGGCAACCGGGTGCGGCGCCGCCGGTGGCCGCGCGGGGGCGCCCGCGGCGGGGTCCCCACGCGGAGGGATGGGGGGCGGCGGGCGGCCGCGGGTCCCGCACTGAGTTTGTTTCCATGACGGCCGGGCCCACGTGACCCCTCCCCACTCCCCCCCCCTTCCCTTCATAAATAATGCCCCTGGTTGAAAACTCCCCAAGGAAGGGCAGAGAAAGGCTTCTTGCTGGGCTGCTTTCCGCAGAATCGAAGCGAGCCTTTGAAGCCCGCCTGCCTTCCAGAGCTGCCCGAGTCGGTTCGCTCCTTCCCCGTCGCTCCCCGCGTGTCCCCTCTCGCCCTGTTTAAATCACTCCCTCTCCACCCCCGCCTCCTCCGCCGCCGATCCTCAGGGTCTTCCCGACCCCGGTCCTCCCGGAGCCGGCTGGTACCGGGCGCGGACGCGGCGAGGGGAGCTATTGTCTGCAAAGGGCAGGCGAGCTCCTGCGGGAAGCGGGCGCGGGGGCGGCGGGAGGCGACCCTCCGCCCGCTGGAGCTGGGACGAGGCCTCGCTGGGGTACGGGGCCTGCGGGCTCTGAGGCAAGCTCAGCAGCGCCTCCCCCGCCCCCACCCTGCACACGCAGATGGGAATAGAAGGCTCCAGGATGGACGGCTGCAGATGCCCCCCCCCCCCAGCTCCAGCCCAGGACGGTGCACTAGGACGAAGGAGACTGGAGGGGCATAAACCCCAGCGGGGTGGCCTCGGGAGGGGAGGGCCCTGTCACTGCTGGAACAAACGCCTTTGCCCAAACTCACCGTTTCATTGTCTGCTGGCCGTCTAAGCAGACTCCCGCCCTCCAGAGGAGACAAGCTCTGCTGCCCCCAGGGCCTGCGCTCACAGTTCTCTTCAGCAACCGCTTAGTACCCTACCCCAGGGCCCCCGAAGCGCAGAACCCTGGAGAACCCTGTACGCAGAGGCCAGCAGGGAGGCACAGAGAGGTTAAGTGACTAGCTCGATGCACCACAGCCTGGAAGCTGCAGGGTTGTAGCCACCACCAAGTCCAGGGAATTCCCGGCCCTGAAGAGTCAGGGAAAGCAGCCAGGAGGGAAAAAATGGTCCAGGGTGGGGCATCTTTCACGAACTGGTTTCCCCTCCAAATAATGGCCGAGTCCCCACCCCTGCTCACATACTGCTCCAGTTCATTGCCTTTGAGATTAAAAAAATAATCTGTCTACTTTGCCTCTGCCTAAAGGTGACACCAAAATTGTCTTTAAGAAGCAGCAGGGATTGTCCAGAGGTTAAAGGGGGCAGAGGGCACTTCCAGGAAGAGGGGACCACGTAGCTCGAGCAAAAAGGCCTGGGGTGTGAGGGGAGGAGAGACCCTGTGTTCCTGGGTAAAGCTTCAGCAGGAGCAGAAAGGACTGCAGGGGAAAGAAGCAGGGCTGGGATCACAGAGGTCCTGTTCTCCATCTAAGACGCTTTCAGTAGGGGGCTGCTGAAGGTTCCTGAGCAAAAGAGTAACAGGTTCAGGTCTGCAATATGGAGGCTGGACTGGAGGCAGTGGGTGTGGAGACTGGGTGCCAGTTAGGAGTCTGCTGCAACAGTAGGGGGGGGGGAGTGATGGGGAACTACATGGGGTCACAGGATCAGTTTAGAGGTCAAAGCATCAGGACCTAAGAGGATAGAAACAGAGAGAGAAATGTGAAGTCAAGGCTGACTCCTGTGTGTCTGGCCCGGGTGTGGGTAAGTGGCAGTGCCCCCTCTGAAAGGTCACACGGGAGGAAGAACGGGCTTGGGGCAGATGTCCAGTTTGGAGCATGTTGCATTTGAGGGACCTGACGGTGCAAAGACTGACTGACCGGGGGTTAGTTGGATATTCTGGCCTGAGGCCCATGGGCGAAGGCTGGATGGACCAGCAGTGCCTATGGTGGCTGAGATCCAAGGTGGAGTAGAGGAGACTGACAGGGGAGAGGGGAGAGCAGGAGCCAGGACCAGAAGGGGCTAAGGAGGAGTTGTCAGAGAAGGAAGCTGGTAGGTAGAGCACTTTGTTGGGGAGGGGAGAGGGGCTGGTGAAGGGATATGGAGGGAGTGGTGCCAGGTCAGGTGCAGCAGGAAGTGCCAGTGAGACAAACACTAAGTGACCCTCTTGCAGGAAACTCAGGGAACATTCAAACTGAATAATTCATGGAGAGCTTAATGGAGGTGTGGGCAGGGTGCAAAGGCGTGGGGAGGGAGTAGGGAACCCAGATGGGTCATGAAGGCCCAGGGCTAGTGACAGGGAAGCCATGCCCAGGAGACCTACAGGGAGAGCCATGCAGAGGAGCCACTGGACAGGAGCCATGGCTGGTGTGGAAGGAGGAAGCCAGCCCCTTGCTGCTCCCCGGGGAGCAAGGCAGGAGATTAAAACCGCAGCCTCACTCTCGTCCCTCCCTGCATCTCCTGTGAGTCTCCCCTTTGGTGGGGCCCAACCCGAAGCCAGAGGGCAAGAAGCCTGGGCCATGCGACCCACAAAGGTCAGCCCTGGAGCCCACACACCAACCATCAGGCTGCACCACCTTGGCGAGCAAGCAGGAGGTGCGTTGACCCATGAAACTCATAGGTGGCACTGCATCCAGGCCCCTCTTGTTCCTTGCTCTCAGCTCTGCTTCTTTTGCCTGATCCCCCTTCCTCCAGGGCAGGGGTAGCCCCACACCTAACCTCTCCCTGAAGGGAGAAGACACTCTTCCCTGCTAGTTCCAGTAGTAAAATCCTGCACAAAGTGTCTGAGTGGTCCGGCCCAGGTCACAGCCCACCCCAGAACCAGCCACTCTGGTTAGGAAGAGGAAAATTGTGCTGGGCAGTAGCCACCCCAGGAGCACTCAGACAGAGAAGAGGGTGGCAACTGCCAAGAAAAGGAGGCTTGTAGATTGAAGGTGGCAATGTGATGAGAAAGCAAGCTGGGACCAAGATGTGGCCCTTTGTGTTCCTAAATGAAACCGGAGGTGAGAAGGCAGCCGGGGGAAGCTTTCCTTCTTTGCCTACTGTTGGGTGGGCACCAAAAATACACAGAGATTTGTCCTCACGCACACCTGTAAACACACATGCTTGCACCATATATAGAACTATAAATATATAGACGCATACACATGCCCACACAAACATGCGTGCTCACTTTACACTCATGTACAGACATACGCAGTCACCAACATATACACCGTATCAGTCAGGATAGGCCAGGTTATGCTTCATTAACAAAGACCTCCAAAATCTCAGTGGTTCAAAATTATAAAGCTTCTTGCTCACGCGGCATGTCCGTCACAGCCTCTGCTCAGCCTAGTCACTCTAGGATCCCAGCTGATGGAGAAGCCATCGGTTCAAACCTTGCTGGTCACTGTGCCAGAGGAACAGATGACCTCTGAAAGGTCTCATACTGATAATTAAATCCTTCTGCCCGGAAGTGACATTTTCTCCTCTGTTCATAGGCCAGAACTGGTCATAGGACCCCACCCAAGGAAGCCAGAGACCCTGAACTTTGTAGCCAATAGTGGTGACCACAGCTAACAAAAGTGTGTGCTCACACACTCACCACTCTTCCCATGGCTTTCTGGTTTCTTTCTTTTGTATCTCGGACTCCTAACAACTCCCTGTTCCCGGCAATTAGGGTCAAAAGTTCCCTGCCAGGAGCTAGAGGTCATGGTAACTTCCCTCCCCACTTATTTCGGCCCTCTTACTATCCCAGCTCCCCCACCTGGGCTCCCACCATCCTCCTCTTCACCCCCACTCTCCCTTGCCTCCCCGGCCCCACGCTTCTTCCCTCCTGCCAAGGAGAGAAAAGGGACAGCTGCATGTTTAGTCAGTGCTGCTTCGCGCTGACACCCCAACACTTGCCTGAGTTCCCTGCTCCCTCCCTGTCTTCCTTCTGTGATTGCCCTGAGAGCTAAGACTGAGCTAGTGGCACACAGAGAGGGGGGCTGCTGCAGGGCTGGGGAGATGGAGGGGAGGCCCAGGGGACCTGGGGGTGAAGGGAGAGCAGGCAGACACAAACAAAGACCCGACAGGATCTGAGATGTAGAGAAACAAGCTGAACAGACAGAGGCAGAAAAGAGACATAAAATGTGACAGAGAGAGAAACAGAGACACAGCCAGCGACAGGGACAGATGGAAAGAGACACAGATTGACAGAGACATAAACAGAGATAGAAGCAGGTGGAAACAGAGACAGAGACTGGGCCAGAGAGATGAACGCAGAAAAGAGCAGAGACAGAAAAGACTGCTGGGCTCCAGGGTGGAGGCAGTGATGTGTCCGGGCTGCTTGGGGGGGGGGGGCATATAGCTCTGGTTTCTGAGCCCCATTATTGTTCGCAGAAAGCAGGCGCTGAGATAGCTTTCTAGATACGGAGATGTGGCCTTTTTCAATCGAGTGGCCGGGGTTTGAGGCCAGGCGTAAGCTCCGGGGACTGGCAGGGGTTTCCTTGGAGATTTCTATGTGCTGACTGCTGGGCTCAATAGCACCAGCGCTGTCACTCAGAGCAGCCTGCAGGACTGGACTGTGAATACATCCTCAGCTGCCCCCACCCCGGTGAGACCGCAGGGAGGGAGGACAGGCTGGGGTGGGCCAGGGCAGGGCAGCCCCTCTCGGGCTGGAAAGAGAGGCAGACTCTTGCCCTCAGGGAGCCCTGGGTCTGAGTAGAGGTTTAAGCCTAGTTCATCCACCAAATGATTATGGAGCCTGTGCAGCTCCTTGCCAGGCCTCGGAGACCCAGCGGAAGACAAAAGCCACGTGTTCCCCCCAGGTCTCAATCTAGTAGAGAAGACAGACTCCAGATAAATTGAAAATACAATATGACAAATCAGGTCAAATGCTACAAAGGAAAAGGGTTTCATATGTGAGGGAATGAAGGCAATTCGTGCATTTTAAACTGAGCGACACTCTGACCAAGACCTTCCTGAGGGGGAGGAGCCAACCGAGAGGGACAATGCATGTGACCAGGTGGGAGGGCAGAAGCAGGGCCCAGGTGGACAGAGCAGGACACCAAGCTGGGCACTAATACGAGCCCTAAGGAGGGCCAGCATGGCAGGAGCAGTGACCCCAGGGGTCGGGAGGGAGACTGGCCCGCTGTACAGGAGCCTGCGGGGCAAGCCCTCCTTGGAGGGTGGGCTTTACTCTAAGGACAACGAAACAGACATGAGTGTTATCCATCCAGTCGTGTACTGGCACCTACCACACATCAGGCACCACGCTAGGGCTGAAACCTGGCTAAGGTGTTGGGATGGACGTCAGAGGATTGTGGAGCAGAGGAAACCAGCTCATGTCACTCCTGTGCTCAATTCCCTTCAGTGGCTCCCACCGCCCTCAGAAAAGTGTCTGGACTCCTTAGCAGAACTGTCAAGGCCTCCCACCCTGTCCCCGGCTTCCTCCCCATCTCCTCCAATCCTGCCAGTCCACCCTCTCAGACTTAACGCTCCCACCAGCCCATCGCACATGCTGGGCCTTCTGCCTGGACCACCTCCCGCTGCCCTCTCCATCCACCTGCCCGAGTCCTGGGCCTTCTTCAAGGCTCAGCTCTAGTCTCCTTGGTGAAGCTTTTGTTGAACCCAGTCCCACCCCAATACAACTGACCACTCCCCCTCCGGGCCTCATAGCACCAGGTGCCCAGGAACATTTCATTGCCCTTGTCTGTCTGTCTATCTGTCTGTCTCCAGATGGAGTCCAGGGAGAGCAGGGCCATGCTGTCAGAATCCCCAGGTGAATTGCCCACCTGTGGTCAGGTAGCTGATTAGAGGCAGAGCTCTTGGTCCAAAGAGGTTGTTCCAATTTCCAATCCCCAAGACCTCCTCAGAATAATGGGAGGGAAACCCTTGTTTGTAGGGAGAAGAGACTGAGGACCAGAGTCCAAGAGTTTAGTCTAAGAAATCTTCCAGCCTTTGCTTCATTGCATCCTTGAAAACAAGATGGAGCCACCCAGGAAAATTTGGCCAGGGTTCTCCCTCTTGCTACGGCTGCTCAAATGCAGTCTGACCTGGAAAGGGCTCAACACATGCCGTCAGTGTTCCCCTCGGTGCTCAAAGGATACAGGTTCCATTAAATCGGACTAAGTGATCTTCCTTGAGTGGGCCATGCAAGACATCTACCCAGTCTACAAAATTTTAACAACTTTTAAATAAAGGAATTTTTTGAGGAAATGAATGTGGGTCAGAGCTCAGAAGAAAGGGCAGGGTCACGGTTTGGCAGTAGGAGGTCAGGGGCTCTGAGCTGTGGGAGTGGGGTGGCAAGGGGCATAAGTGTGCTGGGGACTCTGGGCAGTTGGGGCAGGGACCTGGGGAGAAGGGTGGGAAGGAATATGCTTCCCACTGGCTGTCGGGTGTGAATGACAGGGCAGTCTGGGGACAGCCAGCACAAAAGTCTGCCTACTCCCAGGAAAGGGAATCTGCCACAGAGAGATTTTTATCCAGCATGTCATTGCCTCCTCCAGGGACTCCGTGTGCTGCCAGGATGGAGGCAGAGGAAAGCTCATCCCTCAGGAGGTGACCTCCCTGAGACCCCCGCTGTGCTTCGGTTTCAAGGAGGACATTCTGTCCATGCAGCAGCATCCCCTTAGGAGGACCTGGAGAGACCATGGGACACAGAGCTGAAAAGTCAGGGAGAGGTGGGGAGAGGTCAGAAGAAGCGAGGCAGGGGCTGGGGGCCTGGGAGAAGGAAATGTCACAGGAAATGGTGGAAATCCACGAGGCCCACAGCCCCCACCCCTCAGAGGTAGAGGAGGAGGCCCACAGAGATGGAAAGCTGGCAGAGAGAGGATTTGGAGGCCAGGGCTAAGTCCTTCCATAGCTGTTGGCTCCTCTCTCCCTGAGCTTTCCCAGGAGGAAGGGGATTTCTGAAGTCCAGTGTGGTTAGGTCCCTGTAAACCAGTCCCCAGAGGACCAAACAACAAAGCCAGATCCCTGGACATCCTGTCAGCATCTACAGAGGCTGGGACTGTACTTGGTCCCACTCTGCCCTGAGCCTGGCAGCCTGGCAGCCAAGACAGCTGCATTCAGTCCCCGCTGGACAGGTCTGAAGTGGGGAAAGGCCCTGGGTCAAAGGGATGTGGCACCACAGGGAGTGGACACAGACATCCCAGACCACCAGGCCCAGACTAAAGGACGGACAGGGACAAAGACAGGGGCCGGGGGGTGGGGGAGGATTTTAAAGGAAACAAAAAGAGACAATGCTAGCTACTGTGATAGGCAAACCCCCACATCTCAGTAGCCTGACTTATAAAGGTTCACTTCTCACTCAGTACCAGCCCAATGCAAGTGCTGCTGCTGGGCAACCTGCTGCGTGGCCAGTTGGGGCCCAGGTTCCCTCCTCCTTGTGTCTCTGGCCCCCTTTTATATTTATTTATTTATTTATTTAGTATATTTTTTATTTTATTTTATTTTTATTGCTTTTAGACAGAGAGGAAGGGAGAAGGAGAGAGAGAGATTGAAACATCCATGTGAGAGAAACATGAATTGGTTGCCTCCTGTATGCACCCCAACCAGGGACCGAACCTGAAACCTTGGTATGTGCCCTGACCGGGAATCAAACCAGAGACCTTTCGGTGCACTGGACAACACTCAACCAACTGAGCCACACCTGCCAGGGCCCCCTTTATTTTTTTTTAAGTCAGCTTTATTAAGGTCTAATTTACATAGAATAATATACACATGTTTAATGTTCACGCTAAGTTTTGATATGTGTGTACATCTCTGTAAGCACCGTCCTGATCAAGACACAGAACATTTTCATATCCCAGAGCCTTCCCTTCACAGTCAGTCTCCATTTCCCCCAAGCAACAACTAATCTATTTCCATCACTTTTGATTAATTTTGCCTCTTCTAGAAGGTCATAGAAATAAATTATACATATGTAGTCTTTTGTGTCTGGCTGTTTTCACTTAGCCTAATGTGTTAAGATTCGTTTCTATTGCTGTGTATCTCTTAGTTTTTTCTTTTTAGGCTGAGCAGTATTCTATTACATAAATGTATTACAATTAGCTTATAGACTCATCAGTTGATAAACCAACCTTCAGGTTGGTTCTACCTTTGAAATATTATGAATAATGCCCCTCACATCCTTGTACAGGCTCTGTATGGACATATGTTTTCATGTATCCTGGGCAAGTATGTAAAAGTGGAAATTGCTGCATCATGATATATGTGTTCCACTTTCTATGAAACTGATGAACAATTTTCAAAGGCATTATATCACTTCACAATTCAATGTTCCAGTTCCAGTTCTCACCAATATTTCATTTTGTAACCCTTTTAAATTTGGCCATCTCCGTGTCCCCCCTTTAGGATCGCTGACTCCTCCTTGCTCAGCCAGCAGACAGGGGCAGACACCCGGGAAGGTGCACCCATTCTTGGTCTCTCTGCCTGGACGTGGCGTGTCACACCCTGTGCACGCTCCACTGGTGACGACTAGAAATGTGGCCCCGCCTACAGCCAAAGGGGTCTGAAAAATAGGGTCGCCCCTGGGCAGCTGCTTCCACAACCTAGAAGGGGGTCCTGAGTTTGCAGTGGGGCCTGGCCAGCTGTGCGTCGGTTGCGGGCATTTATTGGATGTCAGTTCTGGGCCAGGCCTTTTACAAAGGGATCTGTGGTTATCTTCACAGCGACCCTTAAAATGTAGATTGTTAGGCCCATTTTATTCAAGGAGAACTGGGAGCCCAGAGAGGCTAAGGGCTTAGCCGAAGTAGTAAAGCCTGGATTTGAACCCAGGAGAGATGGAAACAGGGCATTTAAAGGCTGTCGTGTCTCCCAGCTGCCCTGTCAGGAGCGGCTTTCCTGGCAGGGAGGGTGACTTGGGAAGTGGAAAGTGAATGGGTTGTAATTGTTTTACTTCTCCAGCTGTGTCATCACTGTGGGCGTGGGGGCTTTAATGAGGGACCATGTGTCACTTGACCCGCTCACCCCAGCGGATGATAGAGGGTGATGCTCCCCCCCAGCAGGCCCCGGAACAATCCACCGCTGCACGGCTTGTAAATTGTTATGGCCCAATGAAGAGAAGCCCTTAAATGTCACTTACCCAGGAATTAAGGTGAAGACAGGAGAGGGACCTGCCATTGGCACAGCCCAAGGTGGGGGCTGACGAGGCGGGGCCACATTGGGTCTGGGGTTAATGAAAAGTGCCCCTTGTCCCCCCAGGTGATTACTATCTCCATTAAAGACCTCTGCTCTGGTTGGGGCAGGGACGGACTTGAAAAGCTGTCATTAGACTGGACTGGCTAAGAATACAGAGCAGGCACTGTGGGGTCCTCAACTCCACCTGCGTCCTCACTCCGTCTCTCTGTCTCTCTGTCTCTCTGTCTCTCTTCCCCTCCCTCTCTCTTTCTCGGTCCCTGCCTCTCCTCCACTCCTTCCTTCCAACCTTTGTCTCTCACCCCAGCTGTCTGCATGGTTCATGGATTTCTCTCTGCCTCAGTGGACCCTGAGGGCAGAATGGAGGAGGAATCTTAATGAGTCTGACCCAGGACAGAGGGCCAGGGACTCCACGCCAGAGGGATGGGCCAGCTTTGCTTCCTAGCTTCCCTTTCTAACTTTTGGGGGCAAGGAGAGGTCAATCCCCAACTTTTCCCTGGAAGTCCATTTAAAAAAATCACTTTAAAGCAAACACCAGGGTAGCCGCCACCTCCACCAAGGACCAGAACATTGCCAGCGTCCAACACCCCCTCGGACCACTTCCCAACCCACCTCCCCCTTCCCCTGAGCTCCCAGGCAATCTCTCCCTGCTTCACTTTACAGCTCTGTGCTGCCTCAACACAACTGTTTTTGGGCCTGTTTCTGAACTTAACATGAATAGAATCATATCTTATGTATTCTTTTGTGTTTGGCTTCTTTTAGCCAACTTGGCGGTGTTTTTGCAACTCATCCACGTGGTCACAGTTCATTCATTCTCATTGTCGGAGAGAGATCATGGCTGTCTGTGTGCTGCGCCCCGCCACCCTGCCCCCAGCCTGTCCTCACCAGCCGCAGCACCTCAGCGCTTTGGGATGTGGCTGCTCCTCGGGGCAGCCTGAGGCCTGGCTGGGCAGGATCCTCTGCAGGCACATCTCACAGTGAGGAACGCTGGAGGTGAACGGAACCCAAGCTCTCCTACACTCCCGGGTGCCTAATTGTTGCACGTGGTGCCTAATTGTTGCATGTGGTGCCTAATTGTTGCCTGGTAGATGTTTGCTGAGTGAATGAATGACTGCCCTCCTGAGATCCTGCAAACCAGGCTTCTAGGTAGCCAGTCCTTCCCTTCCTCCCAGCTGCCCAGCACACCAGCGCTTGGCACATGTGTCTCGTTCTGAGACTCCGCAGGCCACAGACGCCTCCCAGACTCATAACCCCCCTCCTGCCTTCCCTCCCGATGGATTAACTGCTCTACCCTTACTAGCTACCTGCTCCCGGCCCAGGAAGGAAGTATATGGACTGCTGTCACCTGTTGCAGGTGTCCCACCCCTCCTGCCTGGAAGTTCCCCTAGGTCTAATCTCCATCCCTCCCACCAGCTTTGCTGCTTTGCTGGCTCTGATAGGTTGGGGGAGAGGGGAGGTGCCGCAAAAACAGCACACCCACGCCTTTGCCAGGCATTGTTCAGCATAGACGTGCTCCTAGCTCACTAATTGCGTGTGGCTGCTTATTGCCGTCCTGTTCTAAGCAGTTTACATTTTTAACTCACTTAACCCTCAAAGCCACCTCTGCAGTGGGTACTATTATTATCACCACTTCATGGAGAAGGGAGCTGAGAAGAGAAGGAGCTAGTTTAAGGTAGAGCTGCCAGATAAAATATAGAACGAGCAGTTGAATTTGAATTTCAGATAAACAAGGGATTTTTTAAAGTACGTCCCAAATGCTGCATATGAAATTCAAATGGGCATCCTGTATTTTTGATTTGCTTAGTCTGGCAACCTGAGTCCAAGGTCACTGAGCAAGAAATGGTGGAGTCAGGATTCAAACCCCAGCGCCACCTGCCCTCCGCTCCAACCTGATCTGCACTAAGTCCTTGGCGGCCGACAAGAGAAGTAGATGGATTTGAAACTATTTAGTAAATCAAACCAGCAGGGTTAGGATACAGATTCGATATGGAGGCTGAGAGAAGCCCCGTACCAAATCTTTTCTTTGGGAGAAAAGATTTAGAGAGGAGGCTTCAGCTCAGAGGAGCAGAGCCCCCAGAAGCCAAGATCAGGTTCCCTGGGGGGTATAGGTCCCCTGGGGCCAGTGGCCACACCCTCTAATCCCTATTCTCCACCAAGCCACCAAGGGGGATGGCCCAGCCCTTCCTGGCTCAAACCCAGCCACGTAAGTCCCTCAGCTGCCCCCATTGCCAGCCTTAAAACCCGTAACCAAACCACCTCATCAGACTGACTGCCAGGACCTCAGCAGGGCCTGCCCTCTGCCCTCTGCACCCCCTCCCTCCCCCAGGGCTAATCGCCTTATTAAATGCCATGAAGCCACAAGACTTCCCAACTGTAAAAATGGCAAAAATGAATGTGATGGTGTCTGAGGCTGCAAATGCAGAGATATGCTTTTATTTTGCACCAAATCACGCATTTAATTACTTCTTCGAGGAGAAGCCTGTTTGGCAGATAGGAAGGTAATGCTAATAATAGCACTTTGCATGAGAGCCTCAACTCAGAGGAAGAGCCGTGAAAGGGTCCTGCTTCTGTTCCTGACAACTTGAAAGCTCCCCAACACGAACACTCGGGCCTCCTTCCCCGAGTCCCCAAACACATGGGCCTCCTCTGCCCAACACCCCGCCTCCTTCTTCTGAACACTCTGGGCTTGGGGGTGGGGAATTAGGAAGAAAATGCTGTGGGTTTTTGCTTTTAACTCACTGTTTTGATCCTTTCCAGCTGTGAGAACGGAGGACCCTGAGGAGACTGGGGTGGGGGTCGCTGGCTGGTAGAGAGAGAGTGTGGAGGTGGGGGCAGGCCCTTGTCTCCCTGTTGCCCCCCCCTCAAGGGGCAGGGCCAGAAGGAGCCCTGCCCCAAATAAGGCCTGCACTGGCTGAGATGCAGGGTGTTGGGTTTTTGTTTGTTTTTTTCAATCACAGTTTACATTCCACACTATTTTATATAAGTTTCAGATGTGCAAGGGGCCCAGAACAGTGAATTGAGAGAATCTCTATTCTGCCAGTTTGGGCTAATGATGCTCCATGTCGGGGCCTCAGTCCTGCTGTGGGTGTTGGGCCTCATGCTCCCCATCTGTAAAATGGGGCTCATGATACTTACAGCACAGGGAAGTCGTGAGGATTAAATGAGTCCGTTTATATAAAAGGGCTTAGAACAGGGTCTGACGCTGAAGCTCAATACATTCAGCATAACAACAACAAGAACAGTTATTGTTACTTTCTGAACCGTGAGGGGTTTAGACCAGCTCGGGGACCAAAGAGAAATGTGTGTGAGGAGACCCCGGGCGAGGCCACGGGCAGTGGAGCAGCCTATTTCAACACCGCAGACCAGGTAAACAAAGTAAAGTGTAAATTTATAAAACACTCTGCAAGTCAAACAAAATGGGCTGTGGGCCACACACAGCTCTGAGACCTCCTGTTTCAACTTGGCTGAACTTTAGGGTCCCTCCGCCGTTAACACCCCTGGGATTTAGATGCAGCCTCAGCCACTCAGGTGTAGAACAGGAAGGTGCTGTAGAGCCCATCACGTCTGACCTACTCCCTGACCCATCTTACAGATGAGGAAACTGAGGACCAGAGAGGGGAAGTGCCTTGTGAGTTGCATCTGTGCACGCACTTTCCCACACATCTCCTGGCTCGCTGCTGTGTGCTCTTGGGGAAGTCGCTGCACCTCTCCAGGCTCCATTTTTCCCGGGAAAATGTAGGGCTTGGGTTGGATGTCAGAACAGTGCAGGGGAACAACCCAGGGAGGCCTGAGTCTGAACCCTGGCCGTATGACCTGGGCAAGTACTGTCAGACCCCTGAGCCTCAACCATCGTCACCCTTCCCGCCAGCACCATCACAGCTCACACTCTAGGGCTTCTTGTGGGGACCCTACTCACTCTAAGTTGCTTTACTTGTCCCTAACGGCATTTGTTCCTAACAACAACTCTGGGAGCTGATTCCTATTATTAGCCTAACTTACAGATGAGGCAACTGAGGCCCACAGAGGCCAAGTAACTTGCCCAAGGTCATGCACCTCTTAGGGTTGTCACTGGGAAGATTCAATGTCCACTATGTGCCTGGCACACGGTGGGCTGGGCTGGGCGCTCCACAAACCTCTGCGCCCCACCCCCACCCCAATTAGTCAGGACCTTCCAGGAGTCTGTCATCACAGCCCAGACTCCCAGCAAGCGGGAGACCTTTCACACACCATATGGCCACAGAATTAATAACGTGTTGTAACCAAAGATTGGAAAAGAGACTAGGGGACTCTGCTCCTGGAGTAGAACTATTAAAATAGAAAGAAGCCACTCAGCTCTGCAAAGGAGGCCTGAGAATGGGGCCCAGGCCTCCTCTTAGATGCTGGGCAAACACCAGGCAAGGGAGCGTCCCTAACCAGCTCAATGTGCCTGCTGTCGGCCATAAAGACGCAGCTTACTGGCACTGTGGTGACAGGAGAAGTGAGGAGTAACAAAACAATGTCTCTGGAGGGGGATAAGAAGGCAGGTTTATTACCTCTGCAAAGAGGGATGCCGGAGCTGGAATGCCCCTCCTGGTGACAGGAGACAGAGCCAATGACAGGACACAGAGCCCACCTCCCAGGCCTGGGGCAGCAACCCGCCACCAGCTGATGGTCACAGGTGGGCGATGACTCAGACTCAGCAAGGACTTTGTTCTGTGTCCTTGGCCTTCTGGAGACACGTCCACCCCCACCCCACCAGCAGAGGCTAGAACAGGCTTCCTGACCTCACCGATCCAGGCAGAACTGTCCCCCCTTCCTCTGTCTTTCCTGATGCTAGGGCTGACTGCCTGGGTTCAAATCCCAGCTTTGCCACTTACTGGCTGTGTGACCTTCGGCAAGTCACTTCACCTTGCTGGGCTTCAGTGTCACCATCTGTGAAATGGGTGTAATAACAGAAACCCCTTCACGGGATTAGTGTGAGATTAAATGAAGCATGCACAGTGCTTCCCCCAGTGTGTGACACTGAGCAAGCCCTCGAAAATGTTGTGTATTATTAAGGCCAGTTTGGCCCTTACCATATTATATTATAATTTGATGATGAGTCTGTCTCCCCAACGAGACCAGGGGCTCCGGACTTCTCATGTCCTCATAGCAACCTCGTGATGTAGTTATTATTGTCTCCATTTTAAAGACGATGACATTGAAGCTCGGAGCAACTAACCAACTGCTTACCCCAAAGTCACACAGCTGGGACCAGACAGGGAACAAATGTCAAAAGTGGACTCTATGGCCCTTGCACTCTGCTCCCAGGGCCCCAGCCTGGACGACCTCCAGGGGCCCCCGGTTCTGCTGCTTTAGCCCATGGCTCTGGGCTGGCCTGTTAAGCAGTAAATAAAGATGCCACTCCAGGGCCCAGGCAGCGAATAGTTAAGGGAAAGCGGCCTCAGCTCCCAGGGCCACAGCAGCCAGAAGTAGGTCCGCTGGCCTCTGGACGTGGGTGCCGGGGCTGAGATAATCTGAGCTGGGAAGCAAAGCTGTTGCCACTCAGACAAGGAACACCAGACCCAGCCTCTTTGTCACCAGAAAAATGAGGCTGCTGAGAGCGTGTGCACACAGAGACCCGGAGCATGCACATGCTCACACGTGCCCACTGGCCCCCTACAGAGCCCTGTCAGAAGGGCCCATAGTGCCTGCTTCCTAAGGAGAGACTGGGTGCCAGGATGGGGGTGCCAGGGGCTCCTGTCATATAGGGGGCTTTGGGAGATTATGTAGGACTTGCAGAGGCACTACAGTGAGGGGAAGGCTGATTCCCCAAGTTTTCTTCAGTAGGAGTTCACTGTGAAGGGTGAGAGGTCAGAAAATCTTCGGGTTAACAGGTCTGAACCATCCAAACAGGTCTATGACCCCACCCTTCCCCTCCCCCAGAGATGCTTCAGATTTCATGGGCTTCAGATCCGCCTGGAGAGCTCATTTTAAGATTCCTGAGCCACTGCACCAGAGATTGTCATCCCATTTGGCAGGTGTGGAAACTGAGGTCCAGAGAGGCTAGATAATTTGCCCAGAACCACACAGTGAGCCAGAATGTGACTCCGGGGCCCAAACTCTGAACCACTGCGCTAGGCCCTGTCTCAGGCACCTGCAGACTCAGGTACAGGCATCCGAAGAGGCCACAACCAATTCCTGGTGGGGGCAAGACCGGGAGCAGGGGGCAGAGCTGGGCAAAAAGTGTCAGGGGTTCCAGGCAGGACTCGGTTTCCATGGGGACTGAAGACTCCAGGCTGGCTGTCCCAGGCTGCAAGGCAAGTGCCTAGTGGTCAAGGACACTGGCTCTGCAGTTAGCAGGGCTGTGTGAACTTAGGCAAGTGACTCTACCTCTCTGAGCTTACATTAAAACCAGATATCAACCTTCCTCACCACACGGGACTTTTGTGAGGACTGAGTGAGCTAATGCACACGTCCTAGCACTAGGGAAGGCCTGTCTGAGTGGTGGCTTTCCCTCCTGTAGATCCAGCCACAGGTGACCCTTCTGGTGGGGCCAGGTACATAGCCTGGAAGCTGCCTAAGAAGGGGTGGTCCACTCCTCCTGGCCCACCCTGGGCCACCTTGGAGCCAGCATGACTCACCTTGCTCTCCAGGAATGGAGTAGACAGGAGGCTGACCCTGGCTCCAGATGTAGCTGAGCTAGAGCTGTTAACAGTTTCCTATCCATGTCCTGAAATGCAGAGCTGGGTGGACCTGCCAGCTTCAGAGGGCAGTTAACCTATAACCAGCCCTGCTCTGGGTCTATAACAGACCAGAGGGGTCTCGTCCCCCAAATCCTCGACCTCTCAGCAGGACAAGGATAGGGGAGCAGAGTTCCTTCCTTCCCCTGAGCAGTTAGCCAAAGGGAGAAGAGGTGGGGCCTGCTTCCTTGAACTCTATTGAAGTCTTGGTCTCCCATCTACACGTTGTTAATCCAGACACTTCACTGGCCAACAGAAGGGCAGGACAAGTCAAAAAGAGCAAGGGCTCTGCAGCCAGACCGCCTGGCTCCACCTTCCGGTGCTTACCGGCTCTGCAACCTTGGACGAGTTGCATGCCCTCTCTGTGCCTGTCTCATATTAAACTAAAGATGATAATAGACGCAACCTCCCAGTGCTGTTGTAAAGATTAAATAATGATGCCATAAAGATTTCCAACAATCCCAAGCACATGTTAAATGCTCAAAAGTCATTATCAGCTGCTGGTCCATCTGGCATCACTGTGGGCACTGGGGGGTCAGGATACAAAAAATGAGACAGATGTGCCTCAAGACAGCCCTGGGGGGTGGGGAGGCACTGATGTGTGACAGGTCAGGATAGTGGGAGAAGGCCTCAAGTGGCAAGGTGGGGAGCAGAGGGTGTCCCCAAGAAGCAGAAGCAGGAGTTTGGGCTGAGGCTGCCCACCTGGCCCCTGCCTTTCCCTCCACGATTCCTCACTTTCTCCCCTTTCTGCTCCACTCTTGAAGGAGAAACAGAGGCCGAGAGAACTCAACTGTTGTCGGGCGCCCCCCTCGCAGGGCTGGCCGGTTTGATCCCCGGTTGGGCGAGTGTGGGAGGCAACTGATCGATGTTTCTCGCTCACATTAATGTTTTTATCTCTCTCTCCCTCCCTTCCTCTCTCTCTAAAATCAATAAAAATATATCCTTGGGTGAAGATTTTCAAAAAAACACACAGAACAATAAAATAAAATAGAATAATAAAATAAAATTATAACAATATACTGTAATAAAGGTTATGTGCTCTCTCTCTCTCTGTGATTACCGGCCGGATAACCTCGGTGGCCACTAAGTGACTAAGGAGCCGATGTCATATACATTGTGGATACACTTGACAAGGGATGATTCATGCCCCTGGCATGAGAGTTCATCACGTTACTCAGAAGGGCACACAACTTAAAACTTATGAATTGTTTATTTCTGGAATTTTCCATTTAATATTTTCGGACCATGGTTGACCACGAGTAATTGAAACCACAGTAAGCAAAATCACAGATAAAGGGGAACTACTGTCCTTGATAATGCCTTTCATCCTCCTGGGCAGGCGGGAATCATAGAGAGAATTAAAGGTTCTGGCAGGAGTAGAAAGACCCAGTGAGAGACTTGGAGTCCATGTTTTGGGTGGGGGAAGGGGGTGATGGAAGTGGTGATTGGGACATTCCCTCGTCCCTGGCCCTGCCCCCAGCACCAGACAGCTGCTTTCACAGACCTGTCCCTGGCCTCAGGGCAGGAGGTGTGCGAATGCCTCCCTGGCACCCAGCCCTCTCCGGAGCCCAGAGGAAGCTTCTGTGCTGTGGGAACCAGAAGGACCATCTCTGCTTGTGAACCACACAGATTGCTTGAGTCTGTGTTGATGCCCAGCTAGTGTTTGTCAAGTGAATAACTGCAGACATGCCAGCCAGTCCCCCAGCCTAGACGGCTCACCCCTACTAGCCTCCATCTTTCCAAATCCTCCAAGGTGACCCCCTGTGGCACTCAAGTGTGGCCTTAACTCTAGTCTTCAACCTTGGCATTGACTGGACTCACCAGGGGAGTTTGCTAAAAAGCACAAAAGCCCGGGCTCCACCACCAGAGATTCTGACTTCATTGGAGGGGCAGCAAGGCCTTGGTTCTGGACAATTCCCCAGGTGATGCTAACCTGCCTCCAGGGTTGAGAACCAAGGGACAGGCTTCGGTCTCCTCCAGAAGAAGGAGGAGCTACTATTTATGGCTAAATGTCTGGTGCATAGTAGGTGCTGCATAAATGTTTGATAACAATTGCATGTTTAATGACTGCATGCCAGGTGGGCCCATCCTGAAGGTGCCTGAAGGCGAACAGGACTGGAGTCGCCCCTCCTCTCCAGCAGGTGAGGCAGAGATTAGGAGCTTATCTCTCTTGACTGACAGGCTGCATTCAAATTCTGCTACCTGCTCATCCTTGGGCAAGTTGCACCTCAGTTTCCTCATCTGTAAATGGGGCTAACAACAGCTCCTACCTGGCAGTTGTGAGGAGGTGGGCCAGCATATCTGCAAAGGCTTAGCTCAGGCTGTTTGTGTTCATCTGGGTCCTGGCAGGAAACCACTGAGGAGAGGGGCTGTTTGCAAAATATGGGCAGAGTTGAGTAAAACAACAAGGGTGGTGCAGGATCCCAGGGCTGGCAACACTGGGGCACTGTTAGCACCCTAGTCTTGAGGGGCATGAGGAGGAAGTGGTCACCGGAGCCTGGAGACAGCCATGCTGCAGGAGAGGGTCTGAGACAGGCGCCATGAGCACTGGGCAAGCAGCCACTGCATCCCATCCTGAAAGATCTGCCTCCCCTCCCTCACTCCCCTCTTTAGTCGCCTAGTGGTGCCTCTCATTGGGCAATGCCAGCCAGGGGAGGTCACAGGAGCCAGGGATGCAATCATGCCATCCATAGAGGCCAGCCTCCACAGGGCAGAAGAGGGCAGGTGGTGGACTTGAGGAGCAGACAGAAGATAGTCAGCACCCTGGCACGTGGTAAACACTGGTTAACTTTATTATAGTCGGCCCTCCGTATCCACGGGCTCAACATCTTCAGATTCAACTAACCGCAGGTTAGTTGATACCTGAACAATACACTATAGCTATTCAAGTAACATTTATGTTGTTTTCAATATTATAAGTAACCTAGAGATGATTTAAAGTATAGGAGAGGATGCGCATAGGTTACATGCAAATGCTATGCCATTTTGAGTAAGGAACTCGAGCATCTGTGGACGTTGGCATCCATGGGGTGTCCTGCACGACTGTACTATTATCACCGTGCACGTGTCTCATGAGAATCACCTGGTGACGTCTGACCTTGACATTTCAGCATTGTGCGCACACGTCGTGGGGCCTCCCTAGGGCAGCAGGCGGCCCAGGGGCCGGCCAGCTCCTCAGCGGCCCTGTCCGCACACGGCAGGTGCCCTGAGTGACAGCACGTCTCCATGTTCAGCATGTTTGACAAGCCATCGAAACGGCCCTGCCATAGCAAGCTTCATTAAAATGGAAGCGCGCTGCTCCAGTATGCAGATGGGGCCACTTTATTACTTTTTAATTTGCTTACAGAAAGCTCATGTTTGGCGTACACCATCTTTGCAAATAATATCAAATAGGCGTGCTCGCTGACTCCAAAGTCGTGGCGTCCCTGGGTGACCAGGCCAAAGCGGTGTTTGAACACTGCGCCTGGTTACTTTAATAGACTCTGACGCGCTCCTCAAAAGGTTCAAGGGGCTGGAGGGAAGGGGACCCAAATGTGGAGTGTGTGTGTGTGTGTGTGTGTGTGTGTGTGTGCACCTCTAGGCAACTCACGCCCTCCCTGGACTCACCATCTCGATCTGCAAAGTCAGGGACGGGGCGGATGGTCTCTGCAGCCTCTGCCGCTTTCCTATCCCTTGGCTTTGCGATTCCTCTACCACCCTGGAGCCACAAACCTCCCTGAACCACCAGCTTCCCAATTCCCAAGGGAAGCCCTGTTCACTAAAATAAAATAAAACCGACAGTTACCAAATGCATTTGGAAAATGGGTCAAATTGAATGAAGCCTACTTAATGGAGTATAACTATTCAGTGACAGTTCAAATACTTATACTGTGGCCCTAAAGCAACAGTATCCGTAAATCCACCAGGACCCCCTAATCTCAGTTCCACTCTATCAGCTGTGTGATGCTAGGAAACTTCCTTAGTCTCTCTGTACCTCAGTGACCTCATCTGTACAGGGGGGTAATAATATCCTCCTCGTGGGGCTGCTGGGGCGATTAGATGAATCGATTCCTGTAAACCATTCAGAACAGGCTGTGGTACCAGTGAGTGCTCAGTAATCGTTAACTGCTTTCCTTATTACTATGTGTGATAGGAGTATTTCTATTAAAGAGAAAGGACTTACGACAATCTGTTACACAAAGATGCCCATTTAGCAGAACCCGTCCTGTCCTGTCCTGACTGTGCCAAGGAAGTGTCCTTGCCTCCAAGTCACTACACCCCCCGTGTCCTTTCCTCGCAGCACTCATCACACCTAAACTTCTTCCTATATAGGAAGTTTAGAGCTGCTTAGTGTGGGTTCCCCGAGGGCACAGACCTTGTAGTTCCATGCATGGCTGTCTCCCCAGCCCCTACAATGACACCTGGCTGTTTTTCCATAAATTCTTGTCCAGTGAATGAACATCTATGTCCAAAAAGCATGCGGCATTGGCGAGGGGTGAGGATGAACCCTGGAAAACGTGGGTCAGGGTCAGGCCCCATGTAGACGCCGAAGCATACACTGCGTGTCTTATGCACACACATCCTGCCTGAAGTTTCAGTGCACAGGACCGTCCACTACGTGGATTTGTGTTTTGACTTCAGGATAAAGCAAGATCAGAGAAGAACATAAAAAAGAAACAAAATAACATCCCATTCTTTGGGGTGGAGTCCCAGGCTCAGCTCCCCTAGGCTGGCCGTCTCCTGGGCCTCCCCTCCGGTGGTCTGGAAGGAGGGGACTTCTTGTCCCGGTATGGGCTTCCTGGGAGCAGAAGCTTCCTGGTAAGGATGATGCACACTTTTGGGTGCCTGGGCTTTACAGTTTACAAAGCTCACGTGGAGCCCTCATCCTGCCTTGTAAGAAGGAAAGCCCTCAGTCCCTCCACGTACCATGACCCCCACTGATACGTGCTGAAGCCAGGGGCGGAGGCAGCTGCTGCTCACGCCAGGCCTGCTCTTTCCAATGATACCTCGAGGCCTTCATAGAAAGGACTATTAATTACCATGCTGGCTAAAGCAAGGAAAGGGGGTTGTGCATTTTTAATAAATTGTCAACTGCAAAGGGAGTGAAACTAAAAGCAATGGGTTAACCAGACATTCTATTAACCAGTAACACACATACATCCACCCCCAGCACTCCGGCTGGAGGCGACCTTAAGCATCACCCTGAGGGTGCGCCTCAGGATTTCAGAGAGTATATGTTTCTAATTGATCACTCCAGCAGATTCGGGACCCAACATGCTAAACACAAGGAGCCCACCTTCCCTGAGAAGCGGTTAAAGGCATTCTGTGACTACAGTTACAACACCCAACACTCACCAGGCACACATTCACTCTGCTCCAGCCCTTCAGGCCACCGCCTTGTGATGTATCATTTCCCCTCACTTTATAGATGAGGAAACTGAGGCTCACAGAAGTTAGGAACATGCTCGAGGTCACACAACAGGTAAGTGGCTGAGCCAGGATTCACATCTAAGTAGTCAGGCTCCTGAGCTCAAGTTCTTTACCACTACATCCAGCGGTCTCTCCCAGGGAAAAAACTTAGCGAATTATAAAGAAGTAAAAAGATATATTGGTAGGAATCCATTTTATTGACAAGGTTTTAAATCACAAAGATCATAGTTGTGAAAAATCATGATTATCCCTTTGGGTGTAAAACTTTCCTTGTAATAACGTTCTCAGCGAGTGAGGCTGCAGCAGGCAGCACATCACTTCGCCTGGCAGACGTGGCAGAAAGTGTGTTCGGGTCACGGTTACAAAACACTCCTGCCTCCCAGGAATGGCGCACTCATCTCAATGGTCTCCTTTTATATACAAAAAACCTGGAGCCCAGAGAGGTTAGGTGACTTGTGAGAAGTCACACAGCAAGTTAGCAGGAGAACCTAACCCACTCAGTTCAATGAACATTATATCACATCTGCTGCACGACTGAGTTATGTTCTTTGCATTCGGAGCCAGAGAAGAAGCGGGGGCCAGATTGTAGTGGGGCCAGCTTGCGAGCCAGTCGGGGGCAGGCAGAGGAGGCTTAGAACCAGCCCCTTCCATCACCCCAGCCACAGCCCAGGTCTATTTTCTGCCTAAGTGCAGCTGCTGGGGGGTAGTCACTCAAGGGTTTTAGCCCTTGGTTCTCCTCAGGAGAGGAAAACGAAAGGCCAGGTACCTACTGATCCTTTTATTTGAAGACCAATGAATCCCTTTCACCTCTCAGAAATTTCCAAATAACCCTCTCTCTCCGGGAACTTCTCGGGGAATGGAAATTGACTCCCACCTGCTTCTCCCACCACTGCTTCTCCTACCATTCAAGCTAATTGCTTAGAGAGAAGCCAGAAACAGCTTCTTTGTGTGCCCGTGGCCGCCTCCTCCCCTTTCTCCCAGGTCTGGGGGATATTGATAATCCCCATCAGTGCTGTCACAGGACCAGGTGGGAAGGAGGCCACTGTCCTGCAGGGGGACATGGAGACAGAGGCCTCCAGCGAGGGGGCCAGGAGGGGAGAGAGCAGAGGAAGGGATCCAGGAGCCCCTCTGAAGGTCTGCGTTGGAGGCTTTCAGGTGAGGTGACAGCGGCTTATTACAGCTAATTTCCTTCCCCTGCCAGACCAGCAAATCCAGCAAATCTGCAGGGTTCTCACAGCATATTTGTGTATCTGGCGCTCTCAACTCACATCCCCTCGGGAACCATAAGAGATGCTGGGGGGGAAACAGCATGGTCCTCCATAATTTCAAAGTCAGTTCCAGAGTTAATAATAAATTAAGAGCTGGGCAAGTGGAAGACTAGATGGGAGGCCCCCTCTGCCAGGAACATCTCCTAGGGGTCAGGACAACACCTCCTGCCATGAACATCTCCTAGGGGTCAGGAGGAATCATGGGAGCGCTGAGGTCTGAGATGCTGAGGTAGCTTCCCCAAGGTCACAGGTCCCTCAGGCTGGCTAGGTGGGGGAGAGGAGAATTGAAGAGCATTCGCTCCCACATGCCTCTTTCTCCCTCCTGGCAGAGGGTGGGGCACTGGGGCAGGCCCCAGACCCCCTTGGAGCACCTGATGAGCCCACACTCTCAGAGAAAGGACAGGACAGCTGTGCCAGAGAGAACTGGAAAGTTCCTCTTCCTGGTCCACTTGACTAAACCCACTCACCTCTGAGGACTTTTCTAGACCAGCAGCCTAGAAACTGACCACTGCCAACTGGGAACCCACCAGTCCCAAATGCCCGTGTTATTTTATTCATTGTGTTTGGTCCTCGGAAGACTATGTCCCAGACTGGAGCCCCCTGAAGATCAGAGGCTCTGCTGTCAGACTGGGAGCTCAATCAATGCTTGTCAGAGCTAAGATCATAGGCGACTCCGAAGCAGCTGTGTGAGGACACTGGGCAGGGTCACCCCAAGGTGACGGCATGGGGTATATTCACCCAAGACGGCTGCCCTGAAATATCAGAAGGGGCTGTCCTGTGACCCTGTTGAATCCACTCCTGTGTGCTGCCCCAAAGAGAAGAGCTGGAACAAAGGGGAGATGATACAGGAGACTAGACTCTGGTTCTAGAAAAGGGTAAACTTTCTAAGAGCAGATTAGTGGGAGGCGGTGAGCCTCCCACTGTGAGCTGGAGCTTCTGAGGAAGGACCGGGAAGCACCAGGTGACAGCTGGACCAGGTAGCCCTTAAGATCCTGGCCAAACCCGGGTTGGTGAGTGGTGGTGGATGTCCTTGTCTCACCCGCCCCCACACCTAGGGTTGTTAACCACAGGGAGGGGCTGAGGCAAATGGGCTGGGGGTTGCAGGGACCCAGCCACAGCCAGGGGGCCACAAAATAAATGAGTCAGGAAAACAGCTACCACCGAGAAGGATGAGCACAGCGGTGGCTGCTGCAGGCCTGGAAGACCCACTGTCTGCAGCTGAACAGACAAGTAAATAGGAAAGAAATCTTCCTGCTGCCCAGGGTAGTGTTCTGTCCTCAGCACCGCAGGGGAGCGAGGCCTCGGCTCAGCCAGCTCACTGCAGGGCCCCACTCGCTTTGCACCAGAGAGCCCGGGCGGAGCAGGAGTGGCCTGCCCACAGTCACACAGGTGGTGAGGGCAGGGGTGGCGCAAAGCCCCAGCTCCCCACTTGCAAGCCGGTGCCCTCTCCCTGCCCTTGGCTGCCCCCACAGCACCATCTGCTCCTGCAGCAGCCAGGATTCCTTTTAAAAAAATATGCTCATCTCAGGCCAGTCCCGGAGCGGACACAGATGATATATATGTTCTTTGCTGACCCAGGAGGAGCAGGCAGAGTGCGCTGGGATACCAGGAATGTGTCACCCTCAGGTTTCAGTGTTTCTGCCTCACACCACGTTCTCTCCCAGCAACTGGGAAGCGCGGGCATTTGTCATCCTTCACCCTGCAGTGTCTTTTGCTTCCTTCCAGGAGCCCCTCACACCTAGTTCCCCCAGCTGCCTGTTGGGCTGATAAACTCCTCCACTGGAAGGTAGTGGAGGTTGAAAGTGTTGCACACACACACACACACACACACACACACACACACGCCCCCATCCCCGCCCCCAGGAGAATTTGCATTTTAAGTCAGGCTCTGCTAGAGGGAAGGACTCAGTCTAGACTCCAGAGTTTGACATTAAGGACTTGCAGGATGATGTGGAGAAATGGGGGGAGCAGGTCAGAGATGCCTCCCCTGGGCTCCTCAGCGACTCCCTGACAGGAAAGGAGGGCGGGGCTGGAGGTGGGGCACTGTCCAGGAGGGGAGGCAGATAACCCGGAGCCTGGGCACACTGCTGAAGGTTGGGGCCAGCCCCTCTGCCAAACACCAGTGGCAGGACAGTCCTCAGCCAGGCATGTTCTACAGGGACCAATTACCTCTCCCCGTTCGTTGGTAAACCCTGGAGGACAGGAAGGCGGGACGTTCACCACTCATGCACATCTGGACGGATAACCACCGCGACCCATTGAAGACCATCTTCCTTCACCCCCCAAAACAGACACCCCATCTCACCAACTTGGGTCCCCTCCTGAGGTTCATTAACCACACACTGTCTGGATGCCAGAGACTGGATGCAGCGACCTCTGGGGGTCCCCTCTGGAGGTTTCCGGCTCTATGGATCCCCAGGAGCTGGAAAGGCAGAGCGGAGTCTCTGCTGGGAATCCTACGGATACCAACGAGCACCACCCAAGCAGAGCTTGTTCTCCCTCTCCTGAGCGGGGTCTGGGGCTCCTGTCCCTTCCCCCACCCTTCCTCCCGGACCCAGGGCAATTTCCCCAGAAGTATGCTCATGCTGTGCTCTGCGAGCCTCAGTACCAATTGACTGGATATCAATCAGAAATCCATCTCCCTTAAGGACCGCTTTGGATAAAAGCAGAAGTAACCTGCAATCTAGATGCTGATGCCAAGCCATAATGGGGGAGCCGGAGAGAGCTCGGCTGCCCAAATCCAGCCCCCAGCCCCCAGCCCCCAGCCCCCAGCCCCCAGCAGGGGTGAAACCAAGCCTCAGCTGAGGCAGACTGAGCTTCCAGGAACGTAGGGAAGTGGGGAGCCCGATCTCCCTCCCTCTCGCCACTGGCCCGGACAGGCAGAACCTCTCCGAGCCAGGCCAAGGAGTTAATGGGCTCCCAGCAGCTGGCCAGGGGCCCGGAGCCAGCTGTGCGCCCTGGGCGCGCGCTCCGACTGCTTCCCAGGGAGCGCGCGACAGGGCCTCCTCTAGGCCAGCTAAAGGGGACCGGGGGTGTCCTTGAGAGCTGGAGGAGCCCCGAGCTCCGCACTTCTGCCACGCACCCGCCCACCCGCAACCTCACCCCCAGCTGCCACTTGGGTCGCTCCTTCCTCTCCCGGCCTGTATTACAGTGAGGAAAGGGTCACTCAGAGAGAGAGAGGCTGCTCCAGTCCCCTGTCCCTCCAAGACCCCGCACCCCGCGGGCGGGAGAGGGGCTGCGGGGACGGGATGGACGCCGCGGAGCGCGGGCTGCGGCGGCGCGCGGCGCGGGCAGCCCCCCCCCCCCCCCCCCCCGTAAATAACGCGCGCCTCCCGGTCCGGCTGCCGCAGGTAGCTTATCAAAGTAATACCGCGCCGCGAATTGCAGTGTAATCGCCGTAATTTAGGGCCCCATGGGTGAGCTGGTTTCGGAAAGGCTGCGCGCCGGGACGGGCAAGGTGACTGGAGCGTCTGCGCCGGCTTCGACCTCTGGATTTCCTCCAAGCTAAGTGAGGCCATAAAAAATTCAGAAGACCAGGCTGTCTCCTGGCAAATGGGGTGTGGGCAGAGAGATTGTATTATCCATCTAGATCCAGCTAGACGGATGCCCGGCCGGGAGCAAAGCGATGTCGCTGGGCGCGCGCCGCTGGACATGGGTGTCCGCCGCTGCCCCCGTCCTCTCGCAGGTGGCTGGAGGGGCCGGCCAGCGTGTCCAGGGCGCCCTGCCAGCAGCAGCAGCAGCGAGGTGATGTTTTCATTAGGACCTGGGCCTCCTCCGCCGCTAGCCGGAGGATCTGTCCCTCCCACAGGCTGCTGAAACCCTTTTCCAGACCCTCCCCGGACCGGGCTGGGCAGAGGTCGCCCCCTGCCCTGCGCTAGGAAGTCGTGGGGCATTTACTATTCCTGCCCAGGTTCTCCTGAGGGGCATGCTGCCCGCCTCCCCTCCCCCAGCCCCGCCAGGGAAAGTCATTCTGGGGTGGAGAGATGATAACAGGAAATGTATTTGCAGGCTCCCTTCTAACTTCTTGATGGGAGCCAGCTGGAAGCGTATGAGCTGTGTGCTGTCCCTCTGGGGCTCCGCTCCTAGTGACCTAGAAGGTGATAATCATGAGCTTCTCTCAGGAAAGACAAAGAAATGAAAAGGCTTATTGGGCCCGGCAGCCCTGTCGCATTGCATTAGCAGAGAGCCTTGTGTCTGGGGCCCCCCCTCCGTGCCACAGGGGCTGTTTTATGTATCTTCAGAAGCCCCCAGCCCCACGCCTAATTGTCAAGACCAGGAGTTCCCGTTTCCTACTCGCCCCTCTCCAAATAATTTCCATCTCTCAGTGAAGAGACGCGCCATACACCAGGCTGCTCTGGACTGACAACCTGCTGATATTCCTCAGTCAACCCCACTCCACCCTCTGGTTGTTTCTCTTTACCCAGTGTGAGCTTGAGAGCCAGAAGGGCCCTTAGAAACCAGCCACTCTGGCTCAACAAGCCGCGGTACATTCTTACCGCAGAACAGTCCACAGCAAGCAAGAGTGAGGGAGGTTTACGTGCGTGGAGAGATGTCCGGGATATATTGTTCAACAGGAAGAGCAAGTTGCAGAATAGCATGTAGAGAAGGATTTCATTGTGCTACATTTTAAATAAAGGCTATATATACTCACATGCTTGCATATGCATAGAAAATGTCTGAGAAGATAAAAAAGACTGTTAACAGTGGTTGTCCCACAGGAAAAGGAGAAGGGGACTTTAACCTCTCACGCTTACATTTTTGTACTGTTAAATTTTTTCAACAAGCTATTGCATTACTTTCATAATTTAAACGTAAATTTTCCCCCAAAAAAAGGAAAGAAAAAGAAAAAGAAATCTTCCAGCCCAACCCCTTCATTTGAAACTGGGCCCAGAGAGGGAAAGTGACTTTCCCAGGTTGCACAGTGCTCGCAGCCTGGCCCCGGTGCCTGTCCTATGCTGTCCTGATACCAGCCAGGTTCAACAGGCCCACCAGGGCATCATGGGACCATAGCAGGAAGGGCTCCCTACAGGAGCATGACCTGACTTAAGGGAGCAATCAAACAAGGGCAAGGGGAACCCAAGACAAGAGGTGGAGAAAAATTTGATCACCTGGCTGGGTGACCTGCACATGCCCGTGACCCTGCCCTCATCCAGGCCTGACAGGCCCAGTCTTCTGATATAGCTCAGCCGGCTTCTCTAGGCCCAGCCTTAGCAGGGGTGGGGACTGAAGGGTCATGCCTAGGGTTACCAACCAAATTGATTTGTCCAGAACTTAGAGGGTTCCAAGGATGCAGGACTTTAAGTGTTAAAATTGGGACAGTCTTAGGCAAAGTGGGACATGGTAACTCTTGTCGTGCCAGCCACGTCTGCAGCAACCCACTGAGAGCCTGGCAAGGACACCCCTTGGCAATTCAAGGGTAAAGATTCTAGAAGCTTGTCTCTGGGCAAGGACAGCCAGCCCCTGCTGTGGCTTTTCCAAGAAGTAAGAAGCTGCAAGAGTTAATTTATGTCTTGTCAGTTGTGATTGCCTCTCGATCCAAGCAAGCATGCATGTGCGAGCCCGCGTGAGTGCACACACACACACACACACACACACACACCTCCTTACCTCTATCTAGAGGCACGTCAGCCAGGGCCCAGCTATACCACCCAGAGCTCCCAGCACCTCTTGGAGCAACATCATCCTCAAAAAATCCTAAAGCCTTTAATTACACATGGGGTACATCACAATTTCTCATTTCTCCCTCCCCACCCCAGGAGACAAAAAGGAAATTTCACACCCTAGTGAACTCAGCTCCTCTTTTCCTCTTTGATGCCAGCCTGGGGTTAAAAAGCAGGGACAGGCAGCACACGCCTCCTCTGGGTCCTGATTCCTTTGCTGATTTTGAGATTCAAAGCATGCATCTTAAAGATCATAATCTGATTTTGCTTCTCCCGCCTTCCCAGCCGATTAATGGCCCCCCGGCTTCCGCACTGCAGCACCCGGTGCTCTGCAGAGTGCCACCACCCACAGCCCCACCTGAGGCTGGCAACGCAGAGAGGAGAGGCGAACGTTAAGCCAAGGTGGAGGTTACGTGCGTGGGGGGGGGGGGTGTCAGAGAAGGAATGGGCGATCCAAGTTCAAGTTCAGGTCTGTCCCTAGCTAGCTGCGTGACTTTGGACAAATTGCTTCCTCCCTCTGGATTTCAGTTTTCTCATCTACAAGATGAAGAAGTTGACCCAGGTGGTCTCTAAGGTCCCTTTTTAGACCCAATAAACCAGACTTCCTTGGCTTAAATCCTGGCTCCCCCTTCTAGCTGGGTGAACTTGGGCAAGTTACTTAACCTTTCTGTGCCTCAGCGTCTTCATCTGCCTCGTTGGGTTGTAATAAGGATTAAGTGAGTTAATATTTGTAAAGTGCTTAAACAGTGCCAAGCACATGCTGAAGCAGTTATGACAGAGATATTGGTGGTCCTGCCATATGCCCTCGGCACTCACTAGTCCCACTCGTGGCTCTTGGACTTCCTCCAGCTCTGAGCACCTGTGTTTCTCTGCCTGACAGTTTGTTTGGTGCCCCCGCCCCCGCCTGCTTGTCCTGCGCTCCAGACAGGCTGGAAGTGCAAGGAGTTTAAGTGCCCCAAACAGCCCTCAACCGATGAAGGTTGGGAGTTGACATATAAACACCCCAACACCCTTACTGAGATAAATCTGAGGCTTGTTCTACGTCCTTCGGGAGGGCCAGCAGGACTGAGCCAGGGTCCAGGGTGGGAACTACTCTTCAATAAGCTCTTTATTGGCCTCCCTCCTTCCTTGTCTTCCTTGCCCAGTGCTTCCCAAAGTCAACTGCAAATAAACTCCTTGCACTCAAGTCCTTGCCTCAGTTTTCACTCTGCGCCCAAGCACCTAACAGACATTCCTTTCGCTTGCTGCAACAACCCTGTGAAGTGAGTGCGTTTGCTTCACGTTACAGGTATGGAAACTGAGGCCCATGGAGCTTGTGCCCTGCCCAAGACCCCACAGTAGGTAAGTGGCCCAGCTGGGATTTGAACCCAAGTGTGTCTGACTCCACAGGCTCTATGTCTCCATCTGCCTCCCTTTCTCCCTCTGAAAGGATGAATCCTGCTTCAGGGACAGACACCTCATTCCTTCAGAGCCACAGCAGCATCTCTTTTGCTCCAGGCAGGGAAAAGGGGCGCAGGGCCAAGGCCATCTGTGAAACTTCCTCTCTGGCAGCCACCGAGAGGCCCTCCCCCACGGACTCCTTTTCCAATCATGCAGACACCCACAGAGCCCTTGGGTGGTGCAGTCCTGGGCAGAGCAATCAGGCTCTTTGGTATCACAGCCCCAGTTTAAGCGCTAACATGTGGGGACCCTTGTGGAAAAGTGGCCTCCCAAGGTGCCAGAGATGGACTAGGCTGCTGCCTGCCCCAAGGGGGTAGTGTGCTTCCTGGCCCCCAGCTGAGCCCCCCCCCCCCCAGTCTGGAAGTGTGAGCTGACATCAAGAGCAATGGGCTATTGCCTGAGACTGGAGGAGCCCACCTCCCACTCATCCCCCTGGAAAGGCCCTCACTTCAGACTTGGGCTCATTATAGCTCCTGAAGTTTTAAGTCAGGCATTATACTTACCAATAGCTTTTATATGCACATGATTGCAAATTCACAAAGCCTTCCTCCCTTCCCTGTCCCCCACTGAACACAACAGCCGCTGTTGCCGATTTACTGGGAAGCCTTCCAGAGATCTGCAACAGACGAGCAAGTACACAGATGGAGGCATCGCAGATGCTGTTCTCTTCCCTCCAGTACAACACATCGTGGCGATCTTTCCACGTGAGCCATGAGGAACTTCCTGGTTCCTCTTTATAGCTGTCTAGTATTCCAGTGCATTTTTGTCCCATAATTGATTTAACTAATCCCCAGTGGCTGGATATTTGAGTTACTTCCAAACACTTGCTGATACAAACCTTGGACATATGTTATTTTGCACACTTGGAAGTATATCTATAGGAAAAGTAGCTAGAGATGGAATTGCTGGGCCAAGAGGTATGTGCATTTGTAATTTGAAAGATGCTAGCAAACTGACCTCCAAAGATGGTGCATCATGTGCCCTTTCACCAGCCATGTGCCCTGCCAAGAGCCAACTGTGTATGTGTGTCCTTGCTGACTTGACTCTCACAGCAGCCCGAGGAGGGTGGCATGTTATTATCCTTGCCTGAGGAGAAAATTGAGAGAGATTTTATTTTGCCCAAGATGACCCATTAAACCTTTTATTGAGCATTTAATTATATGCCAGGCTCTGTGCCAAGTGCTTTACATTCATTCTCTTATTGAACCCTCCCAAGTAATACTATGAGGCGGTCCCTCTTACCATCATCATTCATTCTATAGTTGAACCAAGTGTTAGAGCTCAGAGAGGTTAAGAAGCTTTCCCAGCGCCACACAGCTGGTAACTGGCAGAGCCAGGTTGGAAACTTCTCAGTGCAGCTCCCAGAAGGCTCTCACTGACTTCGTGTTTACTGCCTTATTGTGCGCCCCTCAAATCCTCTAGTCACTGTGGGGGGTGCACAAGCAGACTCCTCCCAAGGCTTTTGACATATAATTGAGAAGCCAGAGACTGAGGTCAGAGCTGGAAAGAACCACACAAATGCTCTTTAAAAGGGGTCTCTGCCCGGAGCAGGGAGGGAGGAGTTGGAAATGTCAGGGGATGGTTCTGGTTGCTGCGCTGCATCGATGCCTCGGGGCTTACTGGAATGTTTAACTGTCCCACCCTGCATGGGAGGGTCTCACAAAGAACCATTCCCCTGAAAATGCCCTAAAGTCCCTACTGGGGAACTCTGGGACCTTTTATTCTGCAAAGGAGGGAATAAAGGGAGGATCCACTTGGGGCGGGGACAGGAATACAGCCGGCCCACTAAGAGGCAAAGCCGGGACTAGAAATTGCTCTGCTGACCCCAGGCCAGGGCTCTGTGCTCTGACCGCTGCCCGCTGCCGCCTCCTGCACACACTTCAACCAAGAGAACCAGACCAAGCAGCTTGGTGTATTAGTGTATGGGGGGGCTCACTTATTAAGCACCTGCTGCATACACATAATCATTTAAGTTCCATGATAACCCTATAATTTTACAGTCCCTGGCTGAAGAAGGATGGTTCTGAGAGTTGGAGAGCATGGTGGTCTGTAAGCGGGAAAGATGTGGGGAGAAGCCCCAAACCCAAGCAGAGGGCTTGATGTCGACTACAACGAGGACTTTGGTGAGCTGACAAGGTTCTTGAGCCAGGACATGACTGGAGCAAATTTGTGTTTTAGGATACTAACTCTGGTGGCAGTGCTTTGCTCATGCCCTTCCTCTGCCTGGAATGCTTTTCCCGGGCTGTGTGCTTGGAGAACTATAGCCAAAGGCTCTCTGTGAAGCACTCCCTGACCCCCGGAAGTTTGACCTGGTGCATCCACACCCCTTTGCTACATGGGAAACCCCCAAAGGCAGTGGCTGGCTCTTACCTTTGCATCCCCAATGTCAGGTACACAATGGAAGCTCCATAAATGCTAATGGAATGAATGAATGAATGAATGAATGAATGAATGAATGAATGAATGAATGAATGAAATGAATGGAATGATGAAGGCCTCACTGAGATAGTGGCAGTAAGAAGAGAATAGGAAATGTGAAGCCAAGTGGAAGGAAGATGGCAGGGCCTCTTGACTTTCTCGATATAATAATAACAGCTTTCACTTATATAGCACTCACTGTATACCATACCCCATAAGGGAGATGCTATTATCATTCCCATTTGACAGATGAAGAAACTAAGGCTCAGAGAAATCACACGTTACACAGTAAAGTCACACAGCTAGTAGGTGGTAGAGCTGAGCTTTGGACCAAGACGTTCTGGCCCAAGGTCCATGCTCTTAACCTGTTGTTTATGTTACAAACAACATGTTTACGTTTATGTTATGTTTATGTTACAAGGGCTGAAACTGGGATACTGATGCTCAGAGACTTGGGTCTTCTGACCTCTGATCTGTTGCACTATTCCTGCCTTTCCCCCTCCCTCCCATTCATCACCTCCCTGAACATTCTTACAGGACCCAAGCTTCAGTCTCTGCAAAATGTACAGCCTGCGCTGAAGGGCAGGGTCCTCTCCTTCTCAAGGCCCGGCCTGGTGGCCGGGGAGCATCGAGAGGAACAGCAGGACCCCGAGCCCCACCCAGCGGCTCTGGGCGGGCAGCCAGTCCAGCCGTCGCTGCCCTGTCTCTGCCGCACCTCCTCCCTCACCCAAGTCACACTCCACACTCTCAGGTTCCTTTGTGGTGGGTGTTTTGATTAATTTTATTCTAATTAATTCAGTAATCTCAAGCTGTTTGCAAATCTGCACTGTGCGCTGCTCCGTGATGGATCTGCAGAAAGGGGCTACAGACAAACACGCGATTCATTTCTCTGTTGGTGCTATATATATCTTACGGCTGGGAGAGGGTGGGCTGGGGAGAGGAGCAGAACGCTGCCTGCCTGCTGGCTTTCAATGTCATTTCCCAAATGCCCTCTGCTTGCCAAGGCCAGGGCTTGCTGCCTGTGGTTGGAGGAGAGACATCCCGAGGGCTTTCTTGCAGGCAGGTGGCCAGGCTTGGTGACAGGGATGTGAGTCCCACTTCTGCCTCTTCTTTTTGGCGGTGCCTTGGGTGGTTCACTTCACCTTGCCAACTTCAGCACCCTCACCTAGAAAAGGGAGGTGAAGCACCTGCCTGGCTCCTTCATGGGCACTCAGAACCAGCTAGCGTATGGGGCAGGCTTAGGAAACCGTACAGGAGCTTGAAGTACTGCTATCAGCATTATTGGAGAGGCGGGGGGGGGGGGGGGGGCTGGGATTCAGGCTGGGTTTCCTCCCCTAACCTCTTACTATCTGGGTACCTTGGAGAGGTTACTTCAAGTCTCTATACCTCAGCTTCCACATCTGTAAAATGGGGGTGAAAACAGCAACCACCTCATGGGGTTCTTGTAAGAATTCAATGACTATGAGTTTTTAGAACCATGCTTGGCATGGGGTCAAGCACTAAACAGAATATTATTATGGTTACCTTGGTCATCTTTGTCTCTTTAAAACCTTCCCAGTGCAACACAAACTCCCAGTTATGCAGGAGGCCTTCTCTGGTTATCCATAATGAAACTTGCACCCCTGTCCCAAAGCACCCATCCTTCCCTCACTTCTCTGAATGTGTTCAAGTCTTTATCCATCATCTCTGCGTCCTCCTGAGTAGCCCATTTCTCTTCTTGCAAAATGAAACCCCCCAGATCGCAGGACCCTTTCGCCCTAAGCCTGTAACTCCCACCACGGTGGGATTAAAGGGGCTCGGTTTACAGTTGATCCAGAAGATCCGTCCACAGGGACTGAAAGGCAGAAAGATGATGAGAAGAGAACTTGTCCTGAAGCTGGGTTTGCTAAGTATACACAGTGACTTTACTTAAAATCTAAATAAACGTAAGAAAGTCTTTTTAACTGAGACAATGTCCATTGTCTGTATGAACGATGATTTTCTTTTATAGGGGGATACATTGGGAGGGACATAGTGAAATTGTGGAGGGAAATCCCTCCCAATACACCCTTGGAATCTGTATAGTGCCAGAAAAAGGAAAATTCAACCGACCGATCAATCAAGAAGGCAATGGGATGGGGAGGCAGGCGATGCTTTAGATGGGTACTCAGGGAAGGCCTCTCTGAGAAGGTGTTGTGTGAGCCAAGCCCCGAGAAGTGAGAGGAAGCCCGTTATGTGACCACCTGGGCAATGAGCGCTCCAGAGAGAGGGCACAGCCTTGCAAAGTCCTTGAATAAACTTGGGGCGTTTGGAAGACTGGCTGAGGGAGACAGCAGGACAAATCAGGGTGGCAGGGGCACAGGGTCCAGACTGAAGAGCCTCATAAGGAGCTGGGTTTCATTCTAAATGCTCTAGGAACCTTTGGAGGGTTTAAAGCCAGAACCTCTTTATGTTTTTAAAGGTCACTTTAGCTGCCACTCTAGAATTCACTCATGTATCCTTCAATCCTTTCATAACAAGATTTACTGCACACCCACTTTCTGCCAGCTGGGCCAGGAACTGGTGGTTCAGAGCCGAGTGGGAGACTCCCCTCCCCCTCGTGGAGCTTAGCACTGATGAAGAAGGAAACACAGAGATGCTTTAAAGGTAGGTGGTAAGTGCCATGGCAGAGCTGTGCACAGGGTTTGACTGTGGCAGAAAAGACTGGGGCCTGTGGTTGGGACCAGGTGAAGCTATTGGTTAGAACAGTGGATCTGCAGATTGAGTGGCACCGGAATCCACTAGAGGGCTTGTTAAAAACAAATTGCTGCTGCGCATACTCTACCAACTCACGTCCCCTGGTTCTGATTCATTAAATCTGGGGTGGGGTCTGGGAATTTGCATTTCTAGCTAGTTTCCAGGTGGTGCTGATGCTGCTGGTCCAGGGACTGCACTTTGAGAACCACTGTCAGCTTCTATGGGCCAAAAAGAGCTATTTCCAGGAATCGTTTCAGCACTTCGGGCCCTGGACAGCTCCCAGCATCTCCCTTCAATGTTTATCTTCCAACCAGGCCCGCAAGGAGCCCCCTGAAGACACCATTTCCCCACCATCTCCCTCCATCTGCTGCCCCTTGGACTCCACTCACAACCCCTCCTTCCCCTCTCCCTCCCTGGGAGGCACATCTTCAAACTCTGTCTTGCAACTGAAGGAGCAATTTCACTCTCAGTCGCCTTCATTGACTCCTTTCAGGATGCAGAAGACCTCAGTCACCATTGAACCTGGCTCCCAGCAAGCCAGCCAAGAGCCTTCATCTCCCTCCTTCTCAAAACTGTGCCCTGGGCCGGGGCATTCCAAGCCCTCCAGCCTTGGCCGGCCTGCCCCAGATTTTAGTCATTTCATACCCTAGTGGTCAGCCATCTCCCACCCCCTCCTCTCCTCCTGCCCCCTGCCTGTCTCTGTGCCCTGAATGTCCCCTGTTCTCCCCATCATATTTCCCCATCTCTATCCCCTACCCATCCCCTTTGTGCTACATTTGGCAAGCTTTTTCATAAAGAAAACAAATTAGCAGGGCTCCTCAAAGAGACAGGGCTTAGATTTCCAACATCAATCAGAGCCCAAATTTCAAAATTTATAAAAAATTCTCTAATTTGGGGTTTTCCTAACTACCATCAAGAGCAGAACTCTCCAAGGGTTTTCAGGGGGCAGCCGATCCTGCGCCCTTCTCTTCCACCAGGCTGTACGCTCGCCAAGAACAAGGAGCTTGGCTGCTCACCTCTTGGCACGCTCAGCATGGCACCTAGTAAATGCTCAGTAAAGGGCCCCTTTATTGTTGCTGTTATCATGATTGCATTGCTGTTGCTGATACCTCCTCTCCTTACGCCTTGCCCAATGCTCAGCAAAAGGGTCTCAACAAAGTCTTCCAGGTAAACACACAACGGAATGCAGAGCTGCCGCTCACACCTTCCTGGCCTCCCCTCCTCCTGCCTCATGCACCGTAACAGCTTCTCTCTCATTTGCCTTTCTTTTCTTTCTTAACTACGGCCGTGTTCCAAGCCGGCGCATTTAAATGATTCCTGTGCAATAACTCCCCACCCCCAGCGCCCAGGTTTTGGAGGCCTGGGAGATTAGTGTCAGGAGATTTGGTGGGTAATGGGTTCTGGGCAATAGAAAACGGCCCCTTTACGGAGATACAATTATGCAGGTTACACTTGCCTGGCTTCAGACACAGCCACAGACCTCGGGGACGGGCCGTCAGCACGGATGGTGCGCAGGGCCACATTATATAGAATATTCTCCACTTGCTGCAAAGCTGTTGACAAATATATAAGAAATGAGATGATTTTCTTTTCTTTCTTTTTTTTCCTTTAGCCAAACACTGCAGGCCCTCGTGAGTCACAAAAGTTTTGAGATATTACTCAGAAATATAGGAGGAAAACTCCATATTTCGCCCTGTCAAAGGTTTGGTTTTCTTATTTATTTACTAGCGTGCCACTGGGTAAATTGAACCCTGAACAACATTAAAAGGAAATAAACATATCTCTCTGCTGCTCACGGACCCAGGGAGCTCATGGGCCCAGCGCTCGCCAGGGAGCTGGGTTTTCAACACGCCTCCCCAGCTGGGGATAAAGTCGCAGTCTGGAGGTGGGGCTGGGGTCCGGGAGCTGCAAAGCGGGGGAACCTTCAGCTCCCCCCTCCCCTCCGGCCGAGTTCCCTCCCCATCCGCCAGCCTCCAAGACCCACAACAGACAATCACCTGCATTCAATGTCCACAGCAGCTCTGGGTAGACGAAGTAATTTCCTTTTTATCCCCACCTTTCTGGTCCCTGTGCATCTCACAACCCACTACACACACACACACACACACACACACACCAGCAGTGACAAACAGACCAGAGCCACAGGAGGAATGTCATCTCAGAGTCCTATCTGCATGGCTGAAATCAGAGGGCGGGATGCCTGAGAGCATTCTTATGACCTGTTTACAGTCACAGAGAATCAATACTTACTTTTGGGAAAGAAAACACACACAGACACACAGACACACATATCTGTGGTGGATGGATGGATCTCTCTCTCACACTGAAAACCATGACAGATGAGTTTTGCTCAGACCTCTATGCATTTTAAAGGTGCATTTCAACCCACTAAATTAGAATCTGGGTCACTGGTGGCACCCACCCAACCCTGACTTGGCCTCCTCTCTCCTTCGGTGGGGGAGGGGGAGCAGCCAACCACAGCCTCGTTCAGAATTCAATCTCACTAAAGGGCGTGACTGCCTCTCTCTGTTCATCTTCCATGATGAAAAAAGCTGGGCCCTCTCCCCAGAGGGGCAGGCCTGGACTAGGTGGGCTTATAGAAGTGAAGACAGATGCTCCTTTGCCCTGTGGTCTTCAGAGGCCACAATGCCACCACAGTTGTGACTCAAAATTGATTGGGATGATGGCAAGCAGTCCACACAGGCTCCAGGAATACAAAAACCTATTCTGAACCTCTCCTCATCAAGAACCTGCAGTAGCTCCCAATTACCCCCAGCAACGAAGTTTCCTCTCAATTGCAAGTGGCAGGCAGGAGCTTTGGGTTGAAAAGGACTCTAAGGCCCCACATGGCCCAGTAGGGAGAGTGTAGTGGTTGATTAGTGGTTTCTCCCCTGAGCGAAAACGGGAGATTGGAGGCACCTGTGCTGTCTTCCTTGGATTTCAGAATTAAGTTCATATATCTTGGCTGTTCTTTCAAATTCCTCCGATGTCTGGCCCCTCTCCAGCATCATTGCCCATTGCTCTCCAGCAAGGCCACCCCACTCACATCATACCTGGCATGTGCCACCTCAGAACAGCCTCTGTCCCTTTCTTTACTCAAGCTGGTACCCCTCCTGCCATCTCTCCATCCTCTGTGTATGAGTGTAATTCCTACTGCTTCTTACGGTCCAGCTCAAATCCTCTCCCATTAAGCTTTCTCCACTTCTTCAGTCCACACTGGCTCTCACACACTCAGGGGCATTACCACGTATGGAAATAATTGAAAGTTAGATGTGTTTCCTGTTTCTAAGAGCTCATCTCCCCAACCCAATTGGAATCCCCCCCCCCACTATTGCTTCCAAATGAGAATCACATCTTAATTTCCTTTGCATCCCACACAGCACTTCACTCAGTTCTTGCCAGGACTCAGCCTGGCCACAGACACTTGCTGATTACCAGGCCTTCCACAAGTTTAACCAGGGGCTTTGAGATGTCTGGGGTCTTAGAAATCAAACATGTGGAGCCAAAGGTGGAGTCAGATGAGCCTGCTCTGGACCAGGAGTCCCCGAGACCCAAGTTCCGTCCTTGACTCATTGTGCAACCTGTAGCCTGGGTACAGCTTAACTAAATTTCTGGGCCTTGATGTGCCCATCTGCAAAATGTGCACCCACTTCCTTCCCCTTCCTTCCCACCAAGCAAGGGCCAGGGCTTTAATCTCCACCCTATCACTGACTAGCCAGGGACACAGAGCCAGAGAACAGGCCTCCTCGATCCCCAATGCCCTCACAATAAAATGTAGCATTCCCATGGGAAGTTCACTCCCTTCTCTTTGGCCCCACTCCCTGAAGCATAGGAGAGGATGACCTGGGGGGGGGGGGGAGGTGGAGAGATGTGAGCCCCGGCATCTTATCTTTAGTGCCACTTGCCTTCCTCCAGAGCCCTCTTACTTTCTCCCCTGTCTCCGAGCTGGGAAAGGGTTTGGAAGACAGATGTGCTCAGAGGGATAGAGAACGAAGGTGACCCAAGCTAGCAGGCCCCCCCCGTCAGAGGTACACAGACCCTTCTTGACCCCACTCAGGGCCCACAGCTGCCTGCCCCTCCCACCCCCATGAGGCACCACAAACGGCGATTACGGGAAAGTATCTGTGATGCAGAAAAGTGCAGGGAGCGGAACACAGCACAGTCTGTGTAACAAACATAGTGTTGAAATGTTGAGAGGGGACACCTGGTAGAGGCCAAGAGGACCGGCTCTGGAGCCAGACCACCTGGCTTAAATCCCAGCTCACTCTCTCCTAACCTTGGTGACCTTGGCAAGTCACTTGATCTTCCTGTGCTCAGTCTCCTCGTCTGTAGAGGTGGCTACTATGGGTAACCCTCTTGAGCGAGTTAATCTTCAGAAAATTTAGTGCGGTGCCTCCTATCACTGTGGGAGCCACTGGGATGTAAGCAGACAAAAGGGCAGACTTTGTCCCTTTTAGTCACTCCTTTATCCCTGCACCTAGATTAACATAGGAGGCATCAACAGATATTTCTGAATGAGTGAGTTGGGCAGGAGAGCACACAGATCCATCAGAGGCTGCCACACGCCTGTTCTGTTGGCGACACAAACACGCACCTTGAGACTGTCCATACGAGTCTGTCTACGGGCCCGGCAATGAGCTATGCGGTGGTCGAGACACAGCACAGGGACAAGAGAGGCCAGGGCCCTATGGCAGGGGCTGCTAGTTGTTTCTATCCATTCCCCTTTTCTTCCCTAGTCCTGGAAATTTTGGCTGGTAACATGGCCAAACAGAATAAAGACTACATTTCCTAGCCTCCCTTGCAGCTGGACATAGCCGTGTGACAATTCTCACCAATAAAATGTAAAGGGAAGTGTCAAAGGATAGCTTCTGGAACTCTTTTTCAAAGATAGCTGGCACTCTTTCCCCCAGGCAGGAAAGTGGATGCAATGGCTGGAACTGGAGCAGCTATGTTGGACTGTGAGGGCACCTTAGTCAGGGAAGTCACCCATCACAGAGACACAAGATAGTAGAAGCCTCGGTAGACTTCAGACTTTTTCAAGAGAGAAAGAAATAAAATTTCTAAATGGCATAAACCAATATTTGGGGGTTCGCTATGACCTGCAGCCCATTTCAATCCTGACTGGGACTGACCCCATCACTGAAAGCTCACAGTCAGCAGGGAGAGGCACACATGAAAACTGACCAACTCTGCCAAGTGTGGCAGCAATAGATATGCAAAGGTTACTGCGGGGGTCCGGGGGAGCACAGAGAACAAACCACAACCCAGTGGGGGCTGGCAGGGGAGTGGGAGGAGTGACCCAAGAAGGCTTCCTGGAGGGAGTGACACCCACACCTACACGAATCCCAAAGAACGGGGAGGACTTTTCAAGATAGCAGGAGTGGGGGGAGAGAGGTGAATGTACTAAAAATGAGACATATGCTGAGAGTTTGGGGAGCTCTGGAGAGGGGGGGGAGGGAGGGAGGGAGGGAGGGAGGGAGGGAGGGAGGGAGGGAGGGAGGGAGGGAGGGAGGGAGAGAGATTTTTTCCTGAGGGACCAAGAAGAACCGTTTTCCAGAATGGTGGAGCCAGACTTTGATGAAAAGGTCTTTCACAAGCCAGAGCTGGGAGTAAGGGCCTTCCTGGCTGAGGAAGAGCAAGTGCAAAGGCAAAAAGGCCATGCCTGAAGGGCAGGGTTTGAACACAGTGTGCACAGGAATGTGGTAGGAATAATGGAAGCTGAGTTATGAGTGTCTAAACCCTGTATGAGTAAGACTTGGAAGCTGGGTAGCTGGTGCCTCGCATTTTAAGTATGAAACATGTATAAACTTGCTTAACTTCACAACAACCCTCTGAGGCAAGAACTTTTATCATGTCCTTTTGCAGATGCAGAAACCAGGCCCAGAAAGGTCACACTCCTTGCTCCAGGCTGCACAGCAGTGAAAGGCTGGGCTGGGATTAGAGGCTGGGCAGGGGACTCCTCAGCCTGCACGCTCCCCTGAGACCTTGCACACTCTCACAGAACTGTGGGCTTCTCAAAGGGTGTTCTCAACTTTTCCAGTAGCCACCATGGCCCCCCCTCCGCCCCCCCCCCCACACACACACCTAGCAGCCCCTGTGGGCACAAATTAGTCCCTGTGACTTACAGGAATACCAGGAGAGTTTGATCTTGGTCCCAAAGGGAAAGAGAAGAGAAGGGCCTCCAGGGAAGTCCAGAGCAGCCAGAGAAAGGCACATCTGAAAAGGGGACGCGGGATTTATTCAGACAGGGCCTTCCTTCCGTTTTAGGGGTGAGACTTCCGTCAAGAAAATTCAAGCCTCTAATCTTGTGTATATGATATTACAAGCTAGGCAACCTCAGGCAACTTACTTACCTCCTCTGTGCCACATCTCATCTCTAAAATGAGGGTGAGATGTCAACCTCACAGAGTAGATGTGAGGGCACAAATGGGATAACGTAAGAAGTTGCCCAGCTCATAAGTGATGGAGCCACGACCTGCCCCAAGTCTGTGTGACCCCCAAGCCCCAAATCGCAGTCACCTCCCTATTACCAGTTCCCTGTCAGAGAGCTTTATATCCATGACAGAATTCTGTTCAGGCGCTGCTGCTTTCCTCCCCTCCCATCCTGCTACCACAATCTGTAGCCGACATATGCCTCCAAAAGGCAACAAGCCACAGACGTCCTCAGAGGGTTTTTAAAATGTAGTATTATTATGCAAGAGCTGAGAAAATCGCTGCTAGAAACACCCTTTGCCTTACTCAGTCGTGGCACGTTCAGAAGAGCCATCCTAAGACATGAAGCTGAGCACTCTTGGGCCCCTAAGACCTTGGGCCTTCTCCAGGCCCTGCCTCTGGGAAGCAGGCCCCTCAGTGCGCCGAGGGGAGAGAAGGGTTCCTGCGGTGGGCGCTTCTCTCGCCCTGGCCCCGGGTCTGTAACAACCTCTCCACATGGAGAGGCCCAGGTGGGAGTGCCAGGCTGCCCAACTCCAGGGGGTGCCTTTCGCACACGCCGGGCCCTGGAGCTGCCGGTTGGCTCAGGCCTTCAGTGCCCCACTGCCCTGCCCAGCTGCCTGCCCTTCAAAGGCTTTGCCTTGCCTGGAGTCCTGCCCACTCCCGCCTTGTGGCATCCGAAGCCCAAACTTGAGTCTGACTGTTGGCTGGACACTGGGAGGGTAGTTTGCATGTCTGGAGTTCTTCCCAGGAGAAGCCCCAAGTACAGCCCAGTAAATCAATAAACAAATTAATAAGCAAATGCTGCTGTCTGCTGAGCCGAACTGGGACTCCCGGGCACACAGATTTCAAATCAACAACAGCCACAGGGCATGCCGGGAACCAGTGCACCTTTCTGGGCGGAATTGTCCAAGTCCCTGTTTCTCCCAGGGCTAGAAGCAAGGTTGGGGGCGCCGCCAGCAGGGAGCAGCAGGGGACCAGGCTGTTGTAGAGGAAAAGGCCTCCGCTGAGCGGCATCTGTCTCTTCACTGGCTTCGGTCCTGTTTCCTGCTGAGCGCAGGGCTTGGTGCACAGCCAAGGGAGCTTTGATCTGGGTACTCCGATGATGATGTGGGTGACAAAGCAGCCCCGAATCACACGAGGCCCCAATTAAGGGATCTGGCCCTTTACTGCTGACTTGCAGTTATACACAGCCGCTTCTGCTCAGTTCTCCGCGGGGCCTGCAAAGAGGGAGGCCAGGAGGATGCAGGTGACTGCAGCGGGGACTAACCCCTGTGGTCGCCACCGCCACCACCCGGCTTGTAAGAGAGCGGGCAAGTAGGGCGCCTGGGCTGGAAGGCCGTAACTCCAGCTCTGGGCAGCCACCACCCAGCCCTCCAGGCAGAAATCTGCGCCCCAGCCCCCTCGTGCCAGGCAAGCAGAGGCCCACCCTTCGGTGCCCAGCGGCCAGGGTCAGGATGCAAACAGAAATCCTGGACGGCTGAAACAGACTCCCGCAGACCTCAGGAGACCTGCCAGGAGGGCTGCGAAGCTCTTTTCTGAGAGCGCCTCCTGAATGCCCACATCTTCTCTTTTGTGCTCACAAATGCCACCCAATCGCAGAGGCCGCTGCGGCTGAATTATAAGGCAGAGAGTGTCTGCCTGGGGCGCTGGCCTCTGGGCTGTCTGCCAGGGCTGTCAGGCCGCCCAGACTTCAATACCAACAGAGTTAAAGAACAAGAAAACAGCTCCAGTAAAGGCTCAAAGCTGGGGAGGGAAATGACCTGTCTTGTGAGGCCGCGGAGCTCAGTCTGCCTCGGGCACTCTGACACGAGGCTGTCTGCAGGCCCGTGCGCCTGGCTCTCTCCTCGGTGGGCACTGAGGGTGCCCGCAGCCAGGGAAGCCGGCCTCGTAAGCAATGCCCTGTCTGGCTGCCCATGGCTCGCGCTGCTAATGAGCCCACCGTTTCTTCTGCGGCTTTGGAAGAGGCCTTGTCGCGCTGCTACAGCTCTCAGCAAACACTCTTTAGAGGGGAAGGAAGATGTCAGCCCCAAACACCCTGGACACTGGGGGATTCTGGTCATGAGGGCAAGTGCTGAAGACCCTCCGTGACTTGCTGCTAGCCCACGGAACAGTGTCAAAGTTTATGACCGCACCGACATTTGAGGACAGGCCCAAGTCCACTCCTGGAAGCCGAGGGAAGCTGCATGCGGTGGGTCAGGCACAGACCCTGGGCCAAATCCTAGCTCTAACCCTTAATAGTTGCGTGGCCTTGGGTGAGTCTCTTCCCCTCTCTGTGCCTCAGTTTCCGCATCTGTAAAATGAAGGTAGAAGAGTGCCAGTGTTCACAGAGTTGTGGGGTTAAGTGCGTGCCCAGAGCAGCTTGCAGCAAGTAGTAGGAGCTATATAAGTGTGTTTCATTATTATTCTGACAGAACAAGGTGACTGGGGCCACCAATCAGCGTGTGGGGACAGAGAGAACAGAGTGAGAAGAGAGGAAAGGGAGAGAAGTAGCCCTGAAACAACAGGCTGCTCCAGCCTCCCGGGTGAACGATGGAAGGGAAGTGGTAGCCTGCTGGGCCCAGACATGTGATTTACACACAGTCACATGTGCTTGGTCAGTTTTTACATATGTGTACACTCTTTTTTTTAAATCCTCACCTGAGGAGTGAGGATATTTTTTCCATTGATTTTTAGAGAGAGTGGAAAGGAGGTTAGGGGGAGAGAGAGAGAGAGAAACATCAATGTGAAAGAGATACATGGACTGGTTGCCTTCCACATGTGTCCTGACTGAAGGCAGGGGATTGAGCCTGCAACCCAAGTACATGCCCTTGACCAGGAATCGAACCTGTGACCCTCCAGTGCACAGGATGATGCTCTAACCACTGAGCCACATTGGCCAGGGCTATGTACACTCTTATAATCGGCAAGCAATTCAAGTCAAAGTTCCCACCACCCCAGAACGTCCCTTCAGGGACATTGGCCTTCAACACAGTCTTCACCAGAGCAGGGAGCCCACACCCCAGGGGGACAGGAAATAACCTATTGGGATGCCTCCTCTAGCTATTTATCTCATCCTTTCCAATTTCTCTTTTTGTGTGTCCTTTTTGATCTACTTAACATACTAGCCCATTTGTGCTTGCTTAGAATTCATTAATAAATAAACATACATTGATTGGAGATAGGAGATGAATATCTGCTGCTCATCCTGGGCTCCCTTGGCCCCGTTCCCCAACCGCCCTGTGGGTTCAGGTAGGATTTGGCTAATGGAAGGGCTGCAAGGAGGGAGGTGCAAAGGGGAACTTTATTCCCATGGCTCCTTCCCTGCAGGGCCCCCTCAGGAGGCTGCGTCCCCCACTGGGAGGTTCCCCACAGACTGGCTCTCTCCCTCCAGCTTTTGATAACCACTCCGTCCCCGCCCTGTGGACTGAGGGCTGGTCGCAGCTCTGCCGACTGCACCGGCCCTTGTGGCTCCTCCACACCCACACCTTCGCAAAGAGTCTGTTGTAAATAAGCCGCCTAGGGTTAATTTAAATGTGACATCTGTTTCCTGCTGGGACCCTGACTAATATACACAGGCACATCCTCAAAAATGTTTTACCCACAGGGGTGTGTGATCAAAATATTTGGAGATCATAGTTTACTGCGCAGTGTGGCGCCCATTTGAGGTTCAGGCGGTGCCGGAGCCGAACCTGGAGCAGCAGGGCCGTCTTCCTCTCCCTGGGGGAGGCGAAGGAGCAGTGTCAGCCTTTGTGCTCCCCTCCAGGCCTGGAAGCTGCGGGCACTTAGAAAGTCTGCTTCATGAGGAGACAGAGTTGACCGAACTCCCACTTGTGGCTCGCCAGGGGTCCCGCCAACCCAGAGATTGATGGCCGGGAGTGGCGGTGGCCAGTCCTCCTGCCCACTGAAGCAGCCCTCTCCATCGCCACGTCCTGCTGGGGATTCAGCTCTTTGAGTGCCCAGCACTTCATTTGTTCATGGGCCTGGGAGCCAGGAGATGAAGCCTCACCTGGGGTAACGAGAGGAGAGTTTCATAGTTTGTTTACAAAGGTGCAGGCAGGGTTTAGGGGCGCTGACAGGGCGCTGCAGCACCCAAGGCTAGCGAGAGTGGGGAGCCTGAAGAGAGTAGCAGTGTGGACAGGCTGCCTGGCCGTGGCTCACTGTGGGTAGAGGGAACAGCCAAGCCCGGGCCACCTCGCAAGGAGAGCTCAGGTAAAAAAATTCCCTGTCCTCACTCCCCCTCTTCCCCAAACCCAGCTGGAGCCCTCGGAGGTGGCAGCCTTCCAGGCCAGGGAGCAGGTGTTGAAAGATGGGGGGCGGGCCTGGATGGACAAAAGGAAGGCCTCCCACATAGCACCTAAACAAGGGCTCTTCTAGGAAGGCCTTGCCTCTATCCGCAGAGATAATCACAGCCTCGCTTCACACAGTTCTGGGCGACTGGTGAGAAGTTGGCAGAGACTGGAGGAGGGAGCTGGGGGGACCCAGGCGCACGTGAAATGTCAGAGGAAGGAGGCTGAGCCTCCCCCAGGCAGAGCAGGGTGGCAGCTAAGCAGTGACCCAGCTAACTCCAGGCCAGGGCGCCACGGAGGGGAGTCCAAGAAGGAGGTGGGAAGGGGCGCGCTGGCTGGCTGATCCCTTCCAACCTCAAAGAGACGTGGAAGGAGACTGGGGGCCATGGATGGAAACGCTGGTGCGTCCAGCAAGCCTGTTAGGAAGAGCTCCCACGCCTTTGTTCACTGCAAAATACACGGATCAGGTACCGGCTTCCTCTCCAGAGCCAGGGTTCTGGTGTTTATGGCTCTGACCTGGAGGAGAGCGGGGAGGCTGCTGGCAGAGAAGGGGGAAGGGAGTTCTCTCTCCCTCCTCCCTGGGGGAACTCAGACCCCCACCCCAGGCCCAACTCCTCATCTGTCTAACTGTAGCTCCAGGCAGCTTCCTGCATTTCTCTGGGCCACGGTGTTCTCATCTGGAAGGTGACAGGAATAGCACCCACTCAGTGGGGTTCTTGGAAGAGTCAATGTGACAACGTGTGTGAAAACATATGTTCCTCCCCAGAGGAAACGGAGGATGGTGGGCAAGTGCCATTTTATGGAACACCCCAAAGGAATACTTGTCTCTAAACATGTCTCGTGGAAATAACAGGACCTTCCCCTAAGGGTTTACTGTGTCTCCTCGGGGCCGGCCTTGGGGCTGCCCTGGAGCCCAGGAGGCAATGGGGGCTGGCAGCCGGTCAGAGACCAAGCAGGAAACAGCTGAGAACTCTGGAAGGGAAATAGTTGCAGCTATAGGAGTTCCGAGAAAGGGGAAATTGGGCCCGAGGAGACAGGGTGTATGGCGAAGCAGCACTGGCGAGTCAGAATGGCAGGTAGAAGGCAGAGCCTGGACCAGGACCCTCACCCGGGGGAGGCAGGCGGGGAGCTCCGAGTGCTGGGGCGAGCTGGCAGGAAGGGCCAGGTACCCGCCCTGGAGCCCATGCTCTCAAACACCACACCGCGTGTCCCGATAACCACAGATGGAGAGACTCCGCCCCAGAGAAGCCCTTCCACACCCTTGCTTCTCTTGCTGTCTTTCCACCACCCCTCTGAGCAAAGCCCCACCCCTGAATCAGTCCAGCAGTTTACTTTTATTCTTTATGCTGCTGGGGTGAGCAAGAGAAAATGCCTTCCTGTCAGACCTGGAGTCCCTACAAACTCATTCGTTCGTTCATTCATTCATTCATTCATTCAACAAGTATTTATTGAACGCCTACTATTTCTGTTCACTATTCTAGGCCTGGGGATACATCAAAGAGTAAAATGGAGCTACATTCTGGTGGAGAGAGACAATAAACAAAATATTTAGTAAATGCTATGCAGGACAAGGAAGGATAGGGAGACTTGGGAGGGGGTTCAATCTGAAGAGAGTAGCCAGAGAGGATCTCATCAAAAAGGTGGCTTCTGAGTAAAATCCTGAAGGAGGTGAGAGAGGAGCCATGTAGGCATCTGCAGGGAGAGCATTCCAGGCAGTGGAACCGGCAGATACAAGGGCCCTGAGGTGGGAATGTGCCTGGCATGTTTGACCAACAGCAAAAGGCCAATGTAGCTGGGGTAGAGTAATTGAAAGTAGTAAGAGGTGACACCAGAGGGTTAGTGGAGAATCCAGTGTGGAGGACTTTATAAGCTACTATAAGATCCTCATTCTCAGCTGGACCCTCCACACTGTGCTCTGTTTCCCTCTTTCTAGACACACCTTAATTATTTCAAAATTTCAAATCCCCTGTACCAATCAAGGTGCATTTGGCTGCAAGTAACAGAAAAACCAACTGACAGTGGCTCAAATCATAAAGACATATATTTATACTGGACAAGTGTCTGAAGGTAGTGGGCTCACAAAGCTAGTTTAACAATTCACAGATGTGATCAAGGACCAAGGCTCTTCCTGTTCTTTCATTCTGCCATCCTCAGTGTGTCTCCTCATGGTGACAAGGTGGCTGTTGCAGTTCCAAAACTCACACCCCCTCCCAACAGCTTCCCAAGTAGAAATAAAGGGGTCAGGCAGAGAAAAATGTATATGTACAGTGAGAGAACAGGAGGACTTCCCCCTCACACATCTCTTATCATGGAGGAAAATAGTTTCTCAGAAGACCCAGCAGACTCTCCCTTATGTCTCATTGGCTACTGGGGTCACATTGATTTGTACCAATTATGACATCCTGAGGTTGAGCACATTGACTCCTGGAAGAAATTGGGGCTCTTCTAACAAGGGAGGAGGAATGCAGTGGGGTACATGGTGGACAGTGTCTGCCATGCGCATCCCAATCCCTACTGCACCCTTTTTGTAGCACAAAGAAAACAAAGACCTTCAGGCTCCCTCAATCGCCCACCTGCCCTCCTACCCCATCTATGATCCCTCCAGGGCTACCACTCCATTGAACTCACTACTGTTCCCAAATCAGCTATTCTGGCTGGCTTTCCTATCCCAGCAAATGGCAACACCATCCATTGGTCCAACGCAGAAAGGTAGGCGGTTTCCTGGACTCTCCCCCTCCCCCTCCACATCCCTTTTTAAATCACCTTCTTCATAGCTCTTCAAAGTGTCCCCTCCTTTCCATCCTCACTGTGACTGCTTTGGCTCAGCCCTGAACCACCGCCACAGCCTCTTACCCTGGTCCCTGCCTCCAGTTCACTCTCTTCCAGACCAGGGCTGGGAGTGGAGTGAGGTGAGGGAGGCACCTGGGGGACAAAACATGAGGAGGTGCCCTGTCACAGGGTCGTGCTGCAGCTCTGCTCCTCACCATCTGAAACAGGGCTGATGCTTCTAAATCACAGATCTGATCATGGTGCCATTGAAGCTCAGCACTGCCCAAGGGCTCCTCTCTGCCCTCGTAAGAAACCAAACTTTTTAGAATAATCTAGAGACCCACCTGTCTCCCAGCCTCCTCTCCTTGTTTCCTCCTTCTGCATGCATTTCATGCTGCAGTCATGCTAGTCTTCCGTGTGCATGCATTTCATGCTGCAGTCATGCTGGTCTTCCATGTGCATGCATTTCATGCTACAGTCATGCTAATCTTCCACATGCATGCATTTCATGCTGCAGTCATGCTAGTCTTCCGTGTGCATGCATTTCATGCTGCAGTCATGCTAGTCTTCCGTGTGCATGCATTTCATGCTACAGTCATGCTAATCTTCCACATGCATGCATTTCATGCTGCAGTCATGCTAGTCTTCCGTGTGCATGCATTTCATGCTGCAGTCATGCTGGTCTTCCATGTGCATGCATTTCATGCTACAGTCATGCTAATCTTCCACATGCATGCATTTCATGCTGCAGTCATGCTAGTCTTCCGTGTGCATGCATTTCATGCTGCAGTCATGCTAGTCTTCCGTGTGCATGCATTTCATGCTGCAGTCATGCTAGTCTTCCGTGTGCATGCATTTCATGCTGCAGTCATGCTAGTCTTCCGTGTGCATGCATTTCATGCTGCAGTCATGCTAATCTCCCACGTGCATGCATTTCATGCTGCAGTCATGCTAGTCTTCCTCATGCATGCATTTCATGCTGCAGTCATGCTAGTCTTCCGTGTGCATGCATTTCATGCTGCAGTCATGCTAGTCTTCCGTGTGCATGCATTTCATGCTGCAGTCATGCTAATCTTCCATGTGCATGCATTTCATGCTGCAGTCATGCTAGTCTTCCGTGTGCATGCATTTCATGCTGCAGTCATGCTAGTCTTCCATGTGCATGCATTTCATGCTGCAGTCATGCTAATCTTCCACGTGCATGCATTTCATGCTGCAGTCATGCTAGTCTTCCGTGTGCATGCATTTCATGCTGCAGTCATGCTAGTCTTCCTCGTGCTGTCATCTTTGCATCCCAGGTCCTGGGCCAAGAACACTCTTCACCCATCTTCTGTGCTCCCCTAACTCATTATTTTTTCTATCATGAAATATTTAGGACCTAATAAAAGCTATAAATAATAATGTAATTAATACCCTTGTACTGCCATGATCACTCAATTTAAAAAATAAAATATTACCAAACAGAAGGCCCCTGGCACCTATCCCAGTCACATCTCTCTCCCCAATTATTGGGATGATCACCATCCTGCATTTGATGTTTACTATTTATACAGCACAGGTTTAGATAGTTAAGCAATATATTGTATTATTCTGAATATTTTGAATGTTTTTAAACTTCAGAGAGCCCTGGCTGGGTAGCTCAGTTGGTTAGTGTCATCCCAATACACCAAGGTTGCTGTGGGTTCAATCCCCAGTCAGGGCACATACAAGAATTAATCAATGAATGCATAAATAAGTGGAACAACAAATCGCTCTTTCTCACTTTCTCTCTTCCCTCTTCTCTCTAAAAATCAATAAATAAATTTTTTAAAAAACAAAATAAACTTTAGGGAAATAGTATCATATGGTTTACATTCCTCTGCAACTTGTTTCTTTATACAACATTATGTTTGTGAGATTTATTCATGTTGATGTGTGTAGCTCTAGATCAGAGGTCAGCAAACTTTTCTGGAAGGGACAAATAATAAATAGTTTAAACTTTGTGGGCACAACAGTCTGTTGCAACTACTCAACTCTGCCATTATAGTGTGAAAGCAGCCATAGATAATATGTAAATGAGTAAGCGTGACCGTGTTCCAATACAACTTTAATTACAAAAGCAGGCAGCAAGCTGGAGAACATATCCCTGCCCCATTAACTTTGGGTTTGGCCTAACAAAATTTAACCAACAGAATGCTAGAGAATGTGATGCATGCAAACAGAGGTTTTAAATGTACTTGTATGGTTTAGCTTTGGCCTGTTACAGTCCTGCCATTTGCCCTGAGAAGAACATGTTCCCTGTAAGCCATATCTCTTTGGCCCGAGTCCCCAAATGAGAGATATACGGTTCAGAGTGAACCTGAGCTGAATCACCCCCAGATAACCTGAAATCCTGTGAGCAAGAAGTAAATGTTATTGTAAGTCACTGAGATTTTTTTAAGGATTATTTGTTACACAGCATTAGTGCTGTAGTAGGCTAACTAATACAATGGACATTTGTTATTTCCAATTCTTTGGTATTGCAACAAAGTACCTTCTTGTAATATGTCAGCTGGTGCACCAGTGCGTCTTCAACTTTTTTAGTTAATACTGATTTGTTTTCAAAGTTTTGTACCAATCTACACTCCACCAGCAGTGTCTCAGAGCTTCCATGGCTCCACATCCTTGCCAACACTTGGTTTTCTTGGTTTTGTCAGATGTCTGCTGATCTGATGGGTGTGAAATTGCATTGCTGTCTAACTCTCGTTCATCTTTCCTTTTCTCTGAACCTCCTTCCCTAACTCTCCAGTCTAAACTAGATTCACATTCTCAACACATCCATAGCTCCTTATGTTTGCCTCTCTTACAGTGCTGGTAACATGGCATTGTATTTATCTTTTAGTCTGTCACCAAACACAGAATCCTTGTCCTCCAGCACCAGTATAGAACTCAGCACATAGCAGGCACTTGGTAAATAACTGTTGAATAAAGGTTTGATGAGAAACTTTAATCAAGCTGGTTAGCTCCTGCCCTAGGGGAATGTACAAGTTAGGTGAGACAACTAACTCATCACAGGTACAATGCACACACCAAGGTGAGTGGAAAGTCAGAGACTGATTGCTTTTCACATGGGCATCTGACTTGGGCTTGAATGCTACTTGTCTTTATGCTAAAATGTGATCACACCCAGGTGAATCTCAGGAGACTAGCAGTAGCTAGAAAAGTGAATGAAAGCTAATGTTTTGTGGGCAAATAAATCTTTAAAAAGCAGGTAATAGCAGATAACTAGCATTTGTTTCACACTGTTCTAAGCACTTTATACATATTTAGAGCCTTCCAACAACCCTATGGGGGTAAATATCAGAGGAGGAAACTGAGAAAAGCAACTTGCCCAAGGTACACAGCCGGTGAGTGGAGGACCTGGACTGATTTGAACTCAGGCAGCTTGGCTTCCAGGCCTGAACTTTCTAATCATCATTCTCTGCTGCTACTCTGAAAACCATCACACACACCTCAAGGGACCTGATGCCTCCCAGAGATTCCTTCCCTGAAGCACTGAGATCCTCTTTGGATGACATAGTTTTGTTTGGCATATCTAAGGTCACACCCAAAGGTCAGAGTTCTGAGAGATCCTTGAGAAGAGCATTTCAGCTGCCAGTCAGCTTGATAGAAAGAAAACAGGTCTGGAGCCAGGAGACTTTGGTTTTAATCCAAGCTCGGCCACAGTCTTAGTTTAGCTTATTTTTGTTGCAAGAAAAAAGGCACACATTAATAACTTCAAAACTCCTCAAATGAAGAGAAACGCTGTACTATAAGGGATAAGTGGTGCTGGTGGGACACCCAAGGATTGAACCAAGAATGGGACCATCGATAGGACCTTCATGCATTCGGTGTCTTTCTGTCTGGACTAAGACCAGCATCTCATTTTAGGGTCAAATTCCTGGGACATGAAATCCAACTGGCCCAGCTTCGGTCAGTGTTTTTCTCCAGTCCAATCGGCTGTGATGAGGAAGGTGACCGCACATAAACCTCAGCATTGTGAGCTAGGCAGATATCCCTACAAGGCTTCTAACAACATTACCAACTCACTGTAAACCTTAGAGAAGCTATCTTCCATCCTGGGATTCCGTTTTCTCCTTCGTAAAATGAGAGATTTGATCTGTGTCTCTCGTTTATCATTATATCTACTTTGCCTGGCATATTAGATGTTTAACAAATGTTTGTTGAGTTAATGAATGGACTAGAGCAATCTCTATATTACATTCTGATTCCGATAGTCTATCTTCCAGAATTCTTATATGTGAGAAGCGTGGGTGCTGGGAGTTAACGGTGAAGAAGAGGAACGAAGGGGTACACAGACACTGGCTGCAGGTGCCCCCGGAAGCCAATTTAAGCAGTCTTTTCTCTGGGTGTCTTTCTAGTGCCAATCCTCTGTCCTCAGCAGCCTTCTGGATGGAATTTGGCTTCTCTACTGGACTCTGTCCCTAGAGACATAGTGACCTTTATAGCTGTTAAGTTGGCTTCCTGACAATAGCCAGCCAGTGCCATATGTAAACATGGTCCAAAGGACAGGACCATGGATTTGGTTCCAATGTCTAGAATCCAGACTCTTTCACTTATTGTGTGACCTGGCTGGGTCCCTTAACCCCTCTGAACATCAGGGTCTTCACTGGCCAAACAGATATGAGCATATTTGTTCTGCCCCACTCACAGCAGCACTTGAGGAATATTGATTATTAAATAAATTGAACTACATTTATGGTATGCTAACTAAGATTTTTATTTTGTATAATCCACAGAAGAATTTTATGAAGTACCTAGTATTATTTCCCCCATTTTATAGATGAGGAAACTGAGACTTGGAAGTTAAGTACTTGCCTAATGTCATGAAGTTGATGGAGCAACAGAGTCACGTGCCACACTCTAAACCACTAAGCTCCACTGCCTGTTTACAGCTCAGCTACAAAGAGATGCATGAAGACGGGGTGGTAGTTATTATTATTGCCTCCCAGGACATAGGCCCCCTTGGATAAGCTAAACATTGAGCTTCTAGACCCATGGACCTATGAGACCCAAACTTAGATCCCAGAGAAGCAGAATTTGGGGGTTTATTTCCTCTGAAAAAAGAATCCGTCTAAAAACTACATGAATTAAGAAATCTTTGGGCTATCAGTGAAAGAAACCCGGCTCAACAGAGCTTACTCAAAAAAAAAAAAAAAAAGGATTTATTGGCCTTCATCCTGGGAGGGGCAAGAGTTAGGCGCCTGCGATCTGAGCGCCAACCATCCGGGGGCTCTCACATCCCTCCCAGCTGCGGCCATGCATGCTGCCTGCCTTCCCTCACGCCCTGCAGGAGTCCTCCTCATGGACGGGAGCTGCCAGCTGTGCCAGGATCACATCCCAACAGCTCTGCAACCGGGGCTGAGATGGGGTTTCATTTTCCAGCTAGAGATGAAAGACCTCCGTGAAGGCCTCCTATTGGCTCAGCTCAAGTCCTGGCCTCTGAACCAACCAGAGGGTGGTTCTGTGACTGGCTGCCCAGCTTGGATTACATGCCACCCACCCATGTGACCAGTGAGAGTGGTTATCAGAAAAGAGGAATGGTGGCCCTGGCTGATTTGGACAGTGGTTAGAGTGTCGGCCCTGGGACTGAAGGCCCCTGGGTTTGCTTCTGGCCAAGGGCACTTGCAGGCTCGATCCCGGGCCCTGGTCAGGGCGCATGTGGGAGGCAACCGAACCATGTGTCTCTCTCACATTGATCTTTCTCTCTCTCCCCCCCTTCCACTCTCTCTGAAAAGCAGTGGAAAAAATACCCTTAGGTAAGGATTAAAAAGAAAAAGAAAAAGAAAAGAGGAATGGTGGGTGGAGATGGCAACACAATATGGATTCTAGGGGAATCTCTGAAGCCAGTGGTCACCCCAGTTTGTGTCCTCTCTAACTGGTGACGCCAACCTTGGTTTCCTCCTTGTCAATCCACATCTACTAATAAAAACTCACCTAATGGGCTGTGAGTTTCATATTCCTTCTTAAGGGGGATCAGGTGGTCTTCTATACAGATGGAGGGGTGGGGCTGCCCTCTTCTGCAAGCCACTTCATTCTCGGAAGTACCTCAGCTTCCTTGTCTGTAAAATGGGGGTGACCGAGCCTGCCTGACTTTCCTTACAGAGCTGTGTGGAGACCCACAAGAGCTAACGGATGTGAAAATTGCTCTAGAAAGAACAAAGTGCCATGTTTGCAAACACAGGATGTACTTATTGATTTATTATGCTCCTGTGTGTTCCATAAAAGGATTGAGGTAGCTCACCAAAATTCACACCATACACTGGGATAAAAATAAAGTAATAGAGCGAAGGGAAAACAAGGGTGGGAAAATAAAGCCAGGAAAAATGCTAGCACATGGAAACCTACGCCCAAAATTCCAGAAGAAGTTCAGATCTGAGCTTCCTCGTGAACAAAAAAGTGGGAGGCGTGAGCAGTTACAGAAGGCAAAAACGAAACAGCATGCGGGAAAGACAGCATAGCCTGCCTTGGCACTAATGTTTAATAAAAACCTCTTCTCGTCAAGAAGACAACATGGATATCAAGATATTATGAGCATGCCTATTCAACAATATTTAGATTCCTGTCCTTTTGTTTTCACGATGTCATCTGACATCTACTTCAGGGTCTCATGTGGATTCATCATCTATTTATGATTTGACTTAAATTAGCTAAAAACTGGATACTAATTAAATATCAAGCAAAAACACCCCTTTCATCTCTTCTGCTTTCTTTTATTTTTATGGTAAAATGAGGTTGAGTGCAAGGAGTGGTACCTGAGTTCCCCAGCAAAGTATGGGACAAAAAGTTTGAGCATCTTGACTAAGCTGAAACATAAAAATCACCAAGACATAAAACTGATCCAAGCAAGCCATAAAGACACTGCCTTTGCCTCAGAACTTGGACTATAATCTGCTGCCCTGGAACAAAATCCAGACATAAATCAGCCTCCACTATATTTTTACCCACCTACGAAATTCTTCATTTCTGCCCGAAATGTTTCTGACAGTGAATGATTCCACTCTCCCCCACTCCTGCTCTGAGAAGGTGCCCTCAGGGCGGCAGTGGGAGTCCAGATCTGGGCCCCACAGGTCAGGCAAGCCCAGGATGGGACAAGGGATGGAAGACCTGACTCAAGGGGCTTCATGACAGATGACTCAGGCTGTGGCTAGCCTGTACAGTGCTTTTGTTGAAAACGGAGCCCCCTGTAGGCACAGGAGAGCATCCCACCTGGGGTGCTCTCTCCCCCACCTTCACGGAATCCAGTCTCCATTATCCTCCAGCACCCACAGCCTTGACAATACCCACAGCTTTTTCCTGAGCTCCTAATTCCTCCATAGTAAGAACCAGACAGCTGACATTTAATTATATAATGTCTGGGATTCACTATTTCATGTTGTCAGTCTGTCTCTCTAATTAGATTGAAGATATCTTGAGGGTAATGGTTGTTCTAATTTTATATGTCTGCCTCATAGCCAACAAGGTGCCTTATGTCTGGGCACTTTACAAATAACAGGGTCATTAAAAACAGAATTTGAGGGTGTCTAAGCTCTCTAGTTCTCCCCCCTGTGCCCATTTCACAGATGAGGAAATGCAGAGCCAAAGAGGAGGCTTGACCTGCCCAGGGTCATTCAGTGAGAACCTGGCCTACCCAGGAATAAACCCAGTTCTCCTGTTGCCAATGTAGTGCTTGCTCTACTTCCCTTAAACACTTCACTCTAAAACTCCCAAATAGAAAGTTCAGAACCACAGCTCACTAAAGAACAAAGACAGACAGACAGACAGCTGGTCCACAGTAATCCATCTGCGTGTGGGCAGAATTTCCAGCACAAAGCCAGGTCGAGCTGCAGCAGGCTCAGCAAACAGCCCCCGCGGGAATCAAAGCTGGTCATTGTGTGGACCGGGATGAAAGGACTTCGGCAGGTTACCTGGGGCCCTTTCAGCTTCCCCCCAGCACCGCAGGGGTCAGCACTATCCATAATGTCTGGGCACACGAAACCCAGGATTGATGGTCTCGGCAGGAAGGACTAGTAGAGGCAAAGGGCATCTCCTCTCTAGGGAGAGACACTTTTATATGTTGGGGGCTGCCTTTGGCAGTGAACTAAGCACCCTTGATAGCAGGAAACAACCCAAGTGTTTGTCCCTAACTCCTAACAACAGATACTTTACAATAGCGTCAAATCTGATAAAAACCAACATCAAAACAATAGTCAAAATACAAACGGTGACAACTGCTAAGCGAAACCCTGTAACGAAAAACTGGCAGCGGGTGCATGGGGCCTGCTGAATCTCTCCTGATCACTCACAAGCCACAGCGCCCACCGCTTAGTAATTGTCACAACGGCCCTACAAGCCTTGCCCACCAGCTGGTACTCCAGACATGGGAACCGAGGCCCAGCTCACCTAAGCACCTCGCCCCCAAACCACCGCTACTAAGTGGCGACGCTGGGATTGGAATCCAGGTCCGTCTCATTCCCAAGCCCCCCCTTTCACACTCTGGGACTCTCACTCCAGCCCCACGGTAAGTAGTGGCCCCATTATGAGAACCAGGGGACAGGTGAGGTTTGGAAAATTGGAGGGGGAAGGAGAGCTTGCCCATTATTTCAGGGGGGGTGGGGGAGAAAGACGAGGGACCGACATGGAGCTCGCCCAGATCTCCCTGGCTTTTTTGGGGTGCCAAACGAACGCAGAAGGAGCCACTTCTAAAAGAACACAGTGTTTTTCTTTCTCTTCTCACCTCCCCTGGGCCCGGGCCTGTGATAATTGGGAAGCACAGAGTCTGTTTTTTTTCTGGGACTGGAACCAACGCTGCAAAGACTGTTCTGACAAGAGATGCTGCTGACTGACAGCCGATGCCCCCCGTTCTGGAGGAAGTTTCTCCCGCGCTGGGCCTGAGGCTGCCGCCTGCTCAGACGGCATTTACTGTGCTTTTCCTCGGGGGCCTCTGCCAGCGGCCAGGTGGGATGGCATCTGGGTCCCCCCAGCTCTCTCATCCCACGACTCCATCAAGATGAGAACCAAACCTGGAAACATCCACGGAGAGAGGACTGGTCTGAAAATCAGGAGCTCTGATTCCGGTCCCATATTCTTCGACCCCATTCATTCCACTTGCACAAATTTATCTTTAAAAACTCAGAAGGGCCCGGCTGGGCGTGGCTCGGCGGTTGAGTGTGGACCTAGGATCCAGGCGATCGGGGTTCAATTCCTGGTCAGGGCACGTGCCCAGGTTGTGGGCTCGATCAATGACTCTCTCATCATTGATGTTTCTCTCTCTCTCTCTCCCTCTCCTTTCCTCTCTCTGAAATCAATAAAGATATATTTAAAAAAAATAAAAATAAAAAATAAAATAATAAAAACTCAGAAGGACAGAGCTATAGATGCAAAGATGTTGGCTTTAGCATTATTTGGAGGTGGCTTGGTGGCAGATGCGGCCTCGCAAACGGTGGTTGCGAAGGCTCAGGGAACCGTCGTGACAGCGTCTTACAAACTGCACTTCAATGTCCATTAAGGGGTCAAGAAATAAACGGAGTAGGCCTCCTGCCACCGACTTTTTTATTTTAATAAAATAGGCTGGAACAGAGACGCTCGGAGTGCGTCACAGGTGGGAAAGGTGTTTATCAGGAAACATGGGTGCCCGGTGCCGGGGTGACGCGACCCACCTGCAGCGCCCGGGCCCGCGGGGCCCTGCGGGGAGGAGGAAGCCCGGAGGGAAACACGCAGGAACAAAGGCACGAACTTGGCGTTAACAGTGCTAGAATAAAGGATGCTTTTAGGTTTTCTGGGTTGTTTGTGGGCAAAATAACACAGGACAAAAAGGAGGAATGACAACGGAAGGTCATTATCAGATGCCGACAGGCCAAGGGGCCTGAGGCAGGGCTTCCTGCAGCAGCGGGGCTTTGAAGGTCGGGCAGGATTTAAATGGAGGGGGTGCGGGCGCAGGCTGGCTTCCAAGTGTGCAGGGCGGTCACTACAGGGATGAAGGGAATGAAGAAGAAGGGGTGGAAAAAAGTCTCTCGGTGCCGCAAAGTGGCTTTGAATCAGTAAGGAAAGGGGCAGCTCTACTCCCGGGCGGGCGGTTATTCCTCCCGGGCCCTGCAGGGATCTGTCCTCTGTGCAGCCCCAGGCGGAGGCAGCAAACTACAGGTTGCCCCTCATAAACATGGCCGCGCCACGCGGGCCACGCCCCTCAGTAAGATGGCGACCACCAGTAGCCCCACCCCTACAGCCTCGGTAGCCAATGAGGGAGAAGCACGCGTGCTTGCGCATGCGTGGTGCCCCCAAGGGGGCGCGTCCAATAATGGCTTGGGGATCCCGGCAAGTAACATGACTAAAAAGAAGCGGGAGAATCTGGGCGTCGCTCTGGAGGTGAGGGGAGAAGTGGGGTGGGCCGCACCGCTGGTTGCCCACTCCCCGCGGCGGGGTAGTGGGTCGGCCCGCGCAGGTTGGAGGAGGGGCTTGAGGGAGGCAATTAAGGGCGACGCGGGTTTGGGAGACAGACCCGAGGGTCGCAAGAGGGCCCCTGTGGGTCCCTGGAGTTGAGGGACAGGATGGGGAAACCGAATGCTGGAGAGCTGGAGGGAAGGGGACCTCCAGAGTGGGAGAGACAGGGAGGTGAACGGGAGCCCCAGAGAGGGCGGGACAGGAAATAAGGAGGCCCTGGAGGAGACGTTTAATCACCCAAAAGGGGCTGCTAGTCGGAGGTGAGGGGGACCCTAGAGGTGTAGGGACGTGTAGAGCAGGGACTCTTATAGGTTAGGAGCCTATACTGTTTATTGTATTTGTAGTGGCTTAACTTTACTATGAGATGGGAAATTTTTCCTCTAGGGTACTGAAGCTTGTAGCTTGAAAATTACTTTGGGAACTTGCGGGAATTTGTAGAGAATTGTGGAATGGTGATGTTCCCAAATTGCTTAAAAATAATTTGCTGCGCCCTGGTGGGTCCGCTCAGTTAACTGGAATGTCCTACCTAAACCAAAAGGTTGTGTTTGATTCCCAGTCAGGGCACATATGGGAGGCAGTCGATGGATGTTCTCTCTCTCTCCCTCCCTCCCCCTTCCTCTCTCTAAAATCAATAAAAAGTCCTCAGGTGAGGATTAAAAAATAGTAAGAATAATTTGGTGCATACGGAAGGGAAAGAAAATTAATGCATAGTGAGCAACAGCTATATGCTACTTTGCATTCTCAGTTAATCCTCACTACAAACCTGTGAGATTTTTACAGATGAAGAAACTGAGGTGTCGAGTAGAGCCAAGGTTCAAGCGGTGGAGGAGCTGAGAATCAAGCCGGTGATTTGTCTTCTAGTGCATCTTGTTTCCAGTGTGTTACAGTTCCCTTAGATCACCTCCCAGATGTTACAGTTCCCTTAGTCACCTCCCAGAGGTTCCATCCCTGGTCAGGCGCATAGGGAGGCAACCAATCAATGTTTCTGTCCCACATTGATCTCTCTCTCTCTCTCTCTCTCTTTCTCTCTCTCACACACAATGAAGAAAATATATCCTTCTGTGAGGATTAAAAAAAGAAAGAAAGAGGGTAATAGACTTCTTGAGCTTACTATCAGTTCAGTGCTTCTCAAACTTAAGGCTGCATTAAGAATCATTTGTAGAGCTTTTTACAGTGGAGAGTTGAATTCTCCCCCACCTGGAGTAATTCGTTACGACTTGGGTGTGTTGTATTTTTGGTGGGGTGGGAAGTGGTATTTTTAACAAATAATTTCAGGGGTTTTTAATGGATTGAGAGAGAGAGAAACATTGATTTGTTGTTCCACTTATTTATGCAATCATTGGTTGATTCTTGTATGTGCCCTGACTGGGGGAACCCACAATCTTGGTGTATCAGGATGACACTTCTAACTAAATGAGCTACCCAGCCAGGGCCAAATAATTTGTTTTTAACAAGCTACACACACCATGCTGAAGCAGGAGGTTTTAGTACCACCCCTTGAGAAATAACAGCCTACTTGGTAGGAAAAAAAGGTTGATGAAAATATGAATCTCCTCTGAAAGAGAATAATAGATGGTAAAATGAGAAGCACTATGTAGTGGGAAGAGTATGGACTTTATAGTCTGTATTAGGATATGATAAGCTGCTATAAAAGGAACTTAAAAGTCAGTGGTTTCAAGAACAAGAAAAGTTTTTTTTCTAACATGCTAGAGCAGGGATGGGCAGACATTGTCTCTAAGGTTCAGATAGTAAATATTTGAGACTTTGTGGGCGATACAGTCTCTGTTGCAACTACAGTCGATCCTCATTATTCATGGAGTCTGTCTTTGTGAATTTGCCTACTTGTTAAAATGTATTATTTGTAACCCCAAAATTAATACTTGCAGTTATTCATGGGCAAACTCAAAGCAGTAAAAAATTTGAGCTCTGACCAGTGTGGCTCAGTGGTTATAGTGTCGTACCGAGGGGTTGAAGGTTCAATTCCTGGTCAAGGGCATGTACCTGGGTTGCAGGTTCGATTCCCTCCTGGGCAGGTGCAGGAGGCAACCAATCGATATGTCTTTCTCACATCGATGTTTCTCTCCCTCCCTCCTTTCCACTTTCTCTAAAAAAAAAAAAAATCAATGGAGAAAGTATTCTTAGGTGAGAATTAACCAAAAAAAAAAATTAAAAAAATTGAATCACGTGAGGGCCATGTATCCCCCTAAGGCTGAAGAGGGCAGTGTTCTGCCTTCTTATTTCAATTTTTATATGATAAACAAGTGTCCTTTTTGTGGTCTATTTAGTGCCACATTTTTTGTAATTTTGTGCTTTTTGTTGGTCACTTTGTGGTTTAAAATGGCCTTCAAGTGTAGTGCTGAAGGGCTATCTAGTTTTCCAGAGTGCAAGGAGTCTTCATGTGCCTTACAGAGAAAGTGTGTGTGTTACTTTGTTCAGGTCTGAGTTATAGTGCTGTTGGCTGTGAGTTCAATGTTAATGAATCAAGAGTATATGTTACATTAGGTCTTTTGAAACAGAAACACACACAAAACAAGGTTTTGTATTGATCAGTTGATAATGTTGTGACCAGAGGCTCACAGGAACCTAACCTGGTTCAGTATTTGCTAACCATTTTCGGTGGCAGCTTTATAGAACATAACTACCACAAATAACATGAATCAACTATACTCAGGCTGTCTTAGCACAAAAGCAGCCAGAGATAGTATGTAAATTAATGGGTGTGGGTATGTTGCAATAAAACTTTATTTACAAAACAGGTGGTGGGCCATATTTGGCCCATCAGCTATAGTTTGCCAAGCCCTGGTCTAGAGTACTAGGACAGTAGTGGTTCTGCTGTATTCCTTCCATCTTGTGGCTCTGCCTTCTTCTAGGACCTTGTTGTCACCTCATGAATGAAACCAGGCCGCACCCCATTGATGTGTCCACTGGCAGGGAAAGAAAGAGTAAAAGAAGCACACCCACTGTCTTAAGAGTACTGGGCCTAAAGTGCCCACTTTCCATTGGCCAAGATACAAGCTAAGAAGCGAGGCCTCACCTAACTGCAGGGGGAGACTGGGAAATACATTCATTAACTAGGAGGCCACATGCCCAACTACAGCTTGATTGCTGTGGAAGAAGGGGCTAGTGTGTTTTCGTGGACATCCCACAGTCTACAGATTGCAACTTAACTCACAGTGTGGTTTTGAGGATTAAATGAGAAAATCTATTTAAAGTGTCTAACACATACCTGATGGTGGTGTGATCAACAAACAGTGCTCTTTATTAGCAGCCTTTGTGGTTCTTTTGCATCTTTTTATCATGGCTACGTCAACTCCCTTGTTTGGACTTTAGTTTCCTAATCTGTAACTTCACTAGGGGTTACAGACTCACTGTGGTCCAAATACAGATGACAGATGCCTGTTGTTTGGCTGCCGTGGTTTTAAAAGTGTTTTGAATTTGGTGGGGCATATGCTCTAATACCACCTTATACCAGTCACATTTGCCAATACTTTTTTTTTTTTACATATCAATACCAATATAGATATTTACATTTGCCATCGTTATCTCTAGGGTTACTTTTTGCTTGGATATTATAAGAGTTGAGAACTGTAACTGCACCTTAGAAAAAGTTTGGCATCTGGCTGTCTCTTCACCTTGTTCCTCCTTTGTCCTCAATGGGTCTGAGTATTGAATGTTCACTGATGCTCAGTAGCAGTAGATACTGTCCTCATTAAAAGGCGTGTGCTTAGAGCCAATGAAGTGGTGATTTAATCAAAAATGTTTGTTAATCTGACGAGAGCAATAAAACCCCCGCAAGTGAGTGATCTCAGCACCTGCAAAGAGTCTCCACTTGTTGTAATGAAGCAATTACAGAGCAGGCAGCATTCACCCCAAGGGCTAGCTGGGCCAGCTGTACCAGGCAGTCACCTCCCAGGACAACCAAGGCACCTCCTGTCCTCCCCCCACTCATGGCTCCTCTCAAGACCTTTTTATCCAACTCATTTGACATCTTGTGAGATTTCAGAGTTGGAAAAAACTGGCTATGAGTTTTAGCTTCTGAGAGTTAATTCTGAATTGCAAGAAAGAATTACAATTCAGACAAGAAATCACCATCTCTGGTACTGATTTTAATATTGTGTGGGAGGAGGGGGAAGTTGTATTTCAGTCTAAACTGATAGGCAGATTCTGGCTGAGAGAAAGGTTGCATTTCAGTCTAAAGTGATAGGATTTTGGCTGATGTAAAACCTGTTTATGTTTTTAAGTCTCTGATAGTAATGAGCTGTTACTTGGTCATTGTGCTTTTCTTTTGAAGCTGGACCATTCAACTTGATGTCTGTAGATGTTTCAACAGCCAGTTGTCTTAACAGATGTGCAATGTCTTAGCTGACATCTTAAAGGAAGTACTTGGTTGGATCTGTTCCCTAGTACAAAATCTATCAGTTTGGAAAGCTTTTTGCTACAGGTTACAGAAAACTGACCTCAGTTTTGTTTTGTAAACAAATAGGAGTATACTTTTTCCCCGGTCGCAGGAAATTTGGAGGTTGGTGGCATTGGTTCAAAAGCTCAGCTAGGTCAGGGCTGGTATTTCTGCATTCTCTTAGCTGTTTCCTCATAGTCACAAGATAGCTGCCCAAGTTCCAGTCATCATATCCAACTTTAAATGAGGAAGAAGGAGAAAGGAACTATAACACTCTTTGTCCCTTTTATAAGCAAAGCATAAGCCCTGCCAGGAATCTCCTAGACTTCTGGAACATCTTATTGGCCAGAACTGGGTCATGATCACTGCTAGCTGCAATGAGGCTGGTAAAGCATCTGTTGAGCTTTTCTAATTTCTGTAGTGGACTTGGGCAAAGGAGAGATTGGTAGCCGATGCTGTGTTGGCCAACTAATAGTATCTGCAATAGGGAATAAAAGTTAATGGGAGTCGTTTAAAATTTACTGGAATCCATATCAGAAAAAGAGGCCCAGATCAGTGACGATTAGGTTGAGGTGGTGGGTTGAGAGGAGAAAATGGCCTAGACAGGATGAGCACCGGAGGAAAGGAGGCTTCACACTTTAATTATTTGTTTAATGTCAGCGCTCCTGTTGCCGTAAGCTCCCTGAGGGGAGGGAGGGGCAGAAGCCCTAAGTGTGGATGAAGTCAGTCTGAGTTCTGGAGCCGGCTGTGACGGGAGCCTACCAGTTTTCTGAGACAAGGGCTACAAGCAGCTCAGTGGACTGTCAATAAATATTTACCTAGTTGGCTTGAGTGGCTAGAGGAGGCACTTGAACCCTTGTCTCTGACATCTGGGCCCAGTTGAAGGGCTTGCTGATCAGAGGTTAGGAGGCCACAGTGGAGCATGCAGTTGAGGCTGCCTTGCTGGGGTGCTGCCCAGCCAGGGGCTGGGAGAAAGGCTTGCAACATGCGGAGACTGTTCAAGGGCCGCTGACCATTAAATGAGCCTCACCTGCTGCCAGGCGCAAGCGACAGGTCACCACTGGGCAGGTGATTTCTCTCGGCAGCCTGTGTCTGGCTCCGCTCCACTTGACGGGGGTCAGGAGACTAAAACCTCATTACCTAACACGGCTGGATGTCAGCATGTGTGGAGTGGCTGTTTGCCAGCATCTTAATTAATGAATTCATAAGGCGCGGGGTGGATGCCAGTTCTTGAAAAATGCTTCCAGCCTTTCAGCGATGAAGAAGCTTTTGCTAATTTATCAAAAAATATATTTGAGGAAAGAAGAGAAAACAAACCCCAAACAATGTTTTGGCCAGGGACAGATGAAGGCTTCAGGCAGAGAGTGAGGTGTCTTTCCTTGCAGTTGCTCGGCACGCGGGAAGGTCTCAGGATGTCTCGGAGCTGGCATGGGTTTCAGCAGGGCCCCTCGTGTTCTTGACCCAGGGCAAGGGTGACTCTCCAGAGAAATGACAAGCCCTTGGGCTCTCTGCTTTTCCTGAAAATTGCTCATTGATTAAAAACTGGAAAGGTTGCCTGCTTCATCTGCTCAGCGTGGGAGAGGAACTTCTCACAGGGCCTGATGCTTTGGGGAGCCATGGGTGGAGGTTTTTCTTTTTTTTTTCTTTTTTAAAAATATGTCTTTATTGATTTCAGAGAGAGGAAGGGGAGGGAGAGAGAAACATCAGTGATGAGAGAGTCATTGATCGGCTGCCTCCTGCACACCCCCCACTGGGGACTGAGCCTGAAACCTAGGCATGTGCCCTGACTGGGAATCAAACCGAGATCTGGATCATAGGTCGATGCTCAACTGCTGAGCCAGGCTGGCCAAGCGGTGGAGGTTTTTATGCCCCCACAGAGCCCTATGAGCCTCCTCCACAGAAAAACACCCCTTAAATAGTGTCAGGGTAATAGTGTCAGAGTGGGGTTTGAAGCCACTCACCTGAAAAATTGAGGCCCATGACTCCCATGTGACTTGGCTACGTGGCCTAAAGGCCCCAGATGGAAAGCCCCAGCGCTCTTGCCAAAGGCCATCTGGGCAGGCAGTCCGGCTTCTTTACCCATTATAATAAACACCCCGGGGCCTCCCTGACGTGTGAAAATGAGTGGATTTCCAGAAATCCAGTTCCCAGGCTGCTTGGACTGGAGATGAAACAGATGACATCACTCCCAGGCTGTGCATTAACAGGTGAAAAGAAAGGCTTTGATACCCACTGGGGAAAAAGGGCTTATCAGGCCCACTGGCACGCCTTTTCCTCCAAACTGCGTCTGGTTTGATTTTGTTGTTAATTGAATTTATTGGGGTGACGGGTTAATAAAACCATACAGGTCCCAAGTGTACAACTCAGTAAAACATGATCTGCACACTGGAAAGGGGGTTGGAGGAGGTGGAAGTGGGCAAACTGGGTCTCTTTTGTGTGAATTTTGGAAGGTGCTTTGGTAGTTTACGCAGTTTCGGGGAGGGTGCCTGGGATGCCTGGAGCTGGAAGTTGGAGGATAATTGCCTTCACGAAGACAGATGCTCGGCTCCCGTCTCACTGTCTCCAAGCAGACGGATTTCAGTCAGGTTCTTCCCTCACAGAGAGTATCTGTTATGTGGACAGAGACCAGGCAAAGCCCTGTACAAGTTTATTCAGAGTAGAGAATCTGTTGAAGCCAGATCAGCAAGCTTAGATGGACTTTGACCAGGATGTGGAATGACTGGTCCACAGAACCCTTCTTTGTCACGAAATCCCTTCTTTTTCATGAAAAGTTTTAAAGAAAGTGCATCAGCTTGGAGCAGAAAAACCCAGATTCAGAGCCTACTTCCACTTCCCAATTACATGACTTTGGGCAGGTTGCTTAAAATCTCTGTGCCAGGTGTTTGCTCCTCTGTAAAATGAGGCAGTCCCTTCCTTGTAGAACTGATGTCCACCTTGGGTAGCATATGCAAAGCTGCCCACAAGCTGCCTAGCCCGGGCTATAAGGAGTAGAGGTTGCATTCAGGAGCTAAGAGTGGTTGAGGGCCCAGTGGCCCAGTGCCAAGCCCTGAGGGTGCCTTCTGCCCTTTCCCAGAAGAAAGTCTGGCCCTAGACAGTGGCTACTTAGGGAGTGGGCAGGGAGCCCCTCCCAGACTGTCAAGATGATCACGGGAGCACCACTTAGCCACCTTCAAGAGGGGAACCTTCCATAGTGGAGCCACAGCCTGTGGCTCGTTCTTGTCAGCAGAATAAAAGCTGCATGTGAAGCCCTGGCAGCAGCCAGACCTGGAGCAGGTGCCCGTGGGGCCTGACCTCACCAGTGTGCTGGGCAGTTTGTGCATGAGCTGGCACTCATGTTTCTTGCCCCCAAAGAGGTCTCATTGAGGACTTTAATTCCAGAAGGCTCCATACTCCTGAAAAGTTGCCTCATGGGGATTTGAGACGAATTTTACAGTTTCTCTTAACACAGTGGTTTTATGGCATATGGGACCCCAGGGAGACTTCCCTAAAGCTCTGAGAATAAGGTGTTATTCCCCAAGTCAGGTGGCAGAGGGGATTTTGTTTAGCTGGCTCGGGGTTACTGAGCTGCCAGCAGAGCACCACGGAGCATAGAGCACTCAGAGCTGCATCTGGAGGAGGGGCCCTCGAAGGCCACAGGGGAGTCCCTTCCCCTGACGACTGAAAATGAAGAACCCCACTTGGCTGGGGTTGCGGCCCATGGTGACCTTGACTGTGGGGCTGATTTCAGATCTTGACATTCTTCTGCAGGAAACATCCCTGCCTCTGTGGAGACTCCTTGGCCTTATACTTCTCACTGAGCCTGCTCTTCAGCTCCCTCTCGAAGTCACCCACCAGGCACTGATTCCCCAATTTGTGTTTGGATAAGGGCAGTGGTTCTGCCGCAGAATTACTCATGGGCCTTTCCCGTGAAGTACAGACTTCCTGGATCCTGGCCCCATGCCTCCCCTGGGACCATCAGCTCCCTCCTCCTTGAGGGATGCTCCTTCCCACTCCCTGCCTTACCGACCTCTTTCCCTGCTTTCTCCTCCCCTCATGGCTCTGTGTCTAGGCTCAGACCAGCAGTCCCCAGGGCAGGTTTCAGCCACTGCTGGTCTCTGGGTCAAATTACAGACTTACCACCAGGGCACCCTGCACACTCACCACCTACTTGGTCCACACATGGGTTTACACACCTACCAGTCACAGTTTGCTAACTTGTAGGGAGCTCCCACCACTGCCTTTGTTGTTGTTGTTTATTCTGCACGTCTTTAAATCCTCACCAGAGGATTTATTTTCAGAGTGGAAGGGGGGGAGGGGAGAGAGAGGAAAGAGAGAGAGAGAGAAACATCAATGTGAGAGACACATCGATTGGTTGCCTCCTGCACGCACCCCAATTGGGGCTGCAGATCAAACCTGCAACCTAGGTACATGCTCTTGACTAGGAATCAAACCCTAGACCCTTTGGTGCTAGGGCTGACACTCTAACCACTGAGCCATGCCTGCCATGGCTCCACTGCCTTTTTGACTTTCGTGGGTTCCTTTGCATCCAAGCTGCACCTGTCATCTTAGTGACTTAAAGTGTTCATTTTCCCTGTATAAAAATGGGCACTTGGTCTTCTGAATATAAATGTAATGTATGGACAATTCTTAATGTTATTGTACATCCGGGGCATCTACTCTCCTCCCCCGCACTGTCTGAATGAGTTCCCTGTCTCATTCCCCACGTTGGCTGTAACCCCTGTAACAGTCACAGCCAGCATTGCTACCCACCTACAGCTCCAGGAAAATTCCAGCACTGGAGCCAGTGCTTGGGCCCGCCATTCTCTTCCTGCCAATTGACCTGCTATCCAACATGTAAGAATCCTCCTAGGAGCCTCCATGGCCTCCAGAGTGTAACTCTTCCCACTGGTCACATTCCTGCCCCCAGCTTAGCTGGACGCCAGGCCCCATAGAGCATGGTGTGGGTGAACCTGGGCTCCAGCTGCCATTCTATGTCTCCCCAGAGTGCCCAGACCACACCTGAGTCTGTTCTGCTCTTAGACACTGCTCTAGGCCTGTCATCCTTGGGTTCCACCAGGCCCAGCCTCTACAACTTGGCACTGGTTCCAGAGCCCCAGGTCAATCATGAGATTCCTAGCATGCATGCCCCGAGCCAGCTGGGTCGGCTGTCCTATAGAGGCACTGCTATTCTTATGGTCTACCCTGCAGGCCCCCACCCCTGCTGAGCCCTCCCCTGACTCAGAGGATGGCCATATCCAGCCAGAGCGGTTCCTCTTCTCACTGCTACAGCCTGTGACCGGGGGGGATTTCTGTCTGTCACACCCGCCCCCCCCCTCCCAACTTCTAGCTCCTCTTACTCTTGCCACAAATTAACTGCTTTCTTTTTATTCCCCAAAGATCCAGTGAAAACTTCTCTGGTAATGTATCAGACACTTTCTGAACTATGTGTGTTAGGTACTCTTCAAGCACATTACACATATGGCCTCGTATCATCCTCACAAGTCTCTGAAATATGAAACTTTATCTTTATTCTACGAGTGAATAAACTGAGACACAGGATTAAGGGATATGGCAAACGAGCGACAAGCTGAGGCACCTGATTACAGGCCACGCTCCATATGACCACACTTTCAGGAGCCACAGTTCCAGGCTTCTAGGCACTTGGGCTGCCAAACACATGCCCAGCTCTGACCCTTATGTTCATAGACTCTTCTTGACATTTGTCTTCTTGTTCTGGTCTAACCCACGTGTCTTCTCTCCTGGGCCTGGCTACCTTCTCTGCTGCCTTCAGCCTGCCAGCAGGGAGAAAGCTAAGGACTGTAGACTTGGACCGGGAACTCTGCAGAGTGCACACTCCACATGCATGTCATTGAGTGCTGACTAAAAATCCAACTAGGGGCTTCCTTTAAGGCCCACTTTCTGGGTCTTCTCCCCCATTTCTGGGCTCATATTTTCAGCTCTGCTCTGTAGCCACCACTCCTGACTGCAGTCACAACTAAAAGATGCATCCTGACCCTCCCTCCCTGCCTTCTCTGCAGACAGAGGTCACTTGAATCTTTGCACCATTATAGCTGCCCAAGATCCAGCTTCTGCTTCAGCAAATGCTGCAGAGGGTTTGCCAGTGGCGTCACCTTCTGCGGATGGGTTTGTGGCCTTCTGAAGAGCCAGCCAGCCGCCTGACAGTCTCAGCCTTCCCTTACTCAGCCCACATCAAGCAGCTAGGTTATAAAGAAGGAGAACTGCTATTTAGAAGGGAATCAGAAAGAGCTGTCAGCAGGACATAAATATTCATAGAGGGAGGTTAGAACTTGAGTCCCTAAAACCTTGATTTGTGTTCGTCCGTTTAAGCCTCATTAAAAAGTAGTAAATGAAAGTGGGGATATTCGGTGGAACTGCAGATAAATTGGGCTTGTTCAGATAAAGGCCTCTGACTGCCAGCTCCATATAGGCCCTGCCCAGAGCACAGCAGCAGATTGGCTTGGCCACTTGTAGTTTGCCAACCTCAATTTAAAGATTTTGCTTAGCATGAGTTCAGGGCCTTGCTCCGGACCAGTTAGTGCTTGTTCGGGCACCTGATAGCCTTGTAGAAGTGTTTAGGAATGGAAATCCCTAGTCTTTTTCCTCCCAGAAGGACATGCAAACCACAGCCTGGCCCAGGGGGTGGCAAGGAGAAATCTCACCAAGGGGTAACACTTGCACTAGGTGACCCACCAAGTCCATATCTATGTGCATGTATAGTTGCTTCTCCTTCTAACTTCCAGCTTCTATGAACACAAATGGAGAGTTTCAGAAACTATTGCTACATGAGCCCTAAATCCAGCCCGGGCTCCTTGGCCCCAGCCATTCCCAAGCCTACTCTATGACTACAGAGACTGCAGTAGGCCATGCCTTCTGACCACTAAGAGGAGACAAAAGACCAACGCTGCCTTCTAGGACAGGAGCTACAAAGTCAGGCATCCCTAGGAGCCAGGCAGGCACGTACGCGAGTGGAATGGGTCAATCTGGGCTGGACTTGAACCCCAGGCTGCAAGTTTAGACCATTTGCCATTGGGGCTCTCAGAGTTTGGGAAGAAGAGGTTTGGACACACAAAGTTGGAATGATATAGTGCATGTTCAGCCTCATGAGAGAAGGACTGATTAATTTGCCAGGGGCAGGTGGCAGTACCTCTCCAGCAGAGAGGCCTCATGGAGGAGGCAGAGTTTCAAGAATTAAGCTTTATTTGGGACCCAGCCTGGAAGTCGGTACTCTGATTGGAGTTTCTACATCATGGAATGGAAAAGCAAGTCTCAGGGTTCTGAGGGGCTGGGCTGTGTGTGTTGGGATGCTGCTGTGAAGGGCAGGCCTCATGGCAGCCTGAAGCATCTGTTCTCAGCTCCAGCTCCCTAGCTCCGCAAACCGTCGCATCAGACTATTGCTGTTCCCAGAGCCTGGCTCCCCAGAGCTCATTTCCCTACACCACCTATTCTGGAATGGCCTTTGGCCTCCCCAGGCACAGGCCCCATCTCCTGGTTGGGGCTCTTTCCCAAGACAGCCGTCCCTTTGGTGCCCATTAGCGGAGAAATGACACAATTAACCAGGCAATTAACTCAGCACTGTGCAGTTGCTCCCTCCCACAGGGCCCTGCTTCCGGAGGTGGAGTTGGCAGCAGGCTGGGCTGCAGGGAAGGGAATAGATGGTGTATCATCTTTGCTGGGCACTGGAATGAGGGCATATGGTTGATCCAGGATGGGTGCTGGCCAGGAAGAGGGGCAAAAGGCCCAGAGACTTCAAGTGCAACTCTGACACTGCCCCAGAAGACTTGCCTGGGACTCTGGGGCTCATACTTGCACTCATTGCTTACCACTTCTTCAGGGGCCACTCCATAAGGGACTGGAGCAGAGAACTAAGACCGCTAAGGAGAGAGGGGTGCTCCACTCTGACTCCTCAGAGAAATAATTCTGTTTGAGGGGCCCTTTCTCCCATTTGTGAAATAGAGGTCATATTTGCTCTCTCTCCCAGGGACATGGTGAGAATGAGTTGAGTCAGATGGAAAATTGAGCATTATGGGGCCCTCTGAACCCTCCCACCCACTGAAATCTAGGCTCCTGCCAGCAGGGCAGTGGTTCAAGAAGAACAGGCCCAGGCCCAGAGAGGTGGCCATTTAGACACATACCTGAGGACAGATGAACTTTCAAGGCCAAATACATGATACCAGGACCCAGGCTTGGATGATCCAGTCTAGTATTTTATGTGACATTTTCCCACAACTCAAATTATTTTACCAAGTACACATCTCTGAAATTATAATCAAGTCAAATGGGAAAACTGATAACTTTGGCAACCAACCTTTGAAGCTATTTTGCTCCACAGGTTACAGCTACCTTGACAATGGGCAATACTTTTGCTCAAGAACCCAGTCAGAAAGAAGTAGACGTGTTTTTGAGCTGCATTTTTTTTTTTACACTCAGTACTGTTGATTCTCATGGGAGAATGTATACTCTTACAACTTATACTAGTTTAAGATCAAGTGTTACCAGTGGGAAAAATACCTGTGCATTTTTCCCCTAGATTTCTGATCGCGTATCCCTCACATGGGTGGAGGGCTGTGGGAAGGCAGAGCCCTTCCTGAAGCATTTCATTTCACGCCTGTGTGGCACGCGCCTGCCCTGTTCAAAGCTCTGGAGTCCTGTTGTGAGCCCCACTGGGGCATGTGCTGGGGAGGCAATGACTGAGGGGCTGCCCTCATCTGCCTCCAACCCATGAGTTGGCCCGCTGGGTCAGGGCAGCTGTCAAACCCTGAGCAACACCCCCAGCCATTTCCAGTGGGGCTCAGGCTGTGCCATGTGGAGGTAGAGGACAGCATAATAGAAATGTTAGGGTGACAGGGGGCTCCTCTGCCCCATCCCAGAATCCTGCCTGTTTTGAAAGTTGAAAGGCTCTGCTGCCATCTCCAGCTGCTGGTGTGTGTTTCAGATCGATGGGCTGGAGGAAAAGCTGTCACAATGTCGGAGGGACCTGGAGGCTGTGAACTCCAGGCTCTATGGGGCGGAGCTGAGCCTAGAGGCCAGGTAATGCTACTGTCCCAACCCCCGCCCTTCTTCAGCCCTTCATATCTAACCTGGGCCCTGGCTTGAGCTATTTCCCCCCCTCCACCTGCCGCCAGAGACCTGGGCCCTTGTCCAGTTTGCCCTGGTATGCCAGCTGCACCTCCGGTGGGAAGGAAAAGGGCTTGAGCCATAAAACTCCTTCCCTCTCACAGGAAGTCTCTGGAGAAGGAGAAAAACAGCCTGATGAGCAAAGCCTCCAACTATGGTAAGAAAGTTCCCTTCTGTTACTAGCCCTCCCCTCCAACCCCAGGGTCAGGAGGGACAGACAGCCCAGGGGGCCCACAAAGTGCCGGATCCAGGAGGTTCTTCAGGAGGGAGTCAGCCCCCAAGAGGTTACAGGAACTCAGTATAGGCCTGGAGGAAGAGCAGGTGTATTCCTTTGTTCCAAGGGAGATCAAGAGGCATATGGGTCTGTTCTTCCTGGGATCAAGGGGTACGAGGGTAGTCAGATCCAGGAGAGATTCTCACATCCACCCTGACTTGAGAGGTCTGTTTTCCCTGCCCCCTCCTCCCAGACCTCCACTCCCCCCCGAAACCATGTGATGGGAGTGAGGACCTTTGGGGCCCATGGTGAAGTACAATAAGCCTCCCATTTGGGGGCCCTGAAAGGCTACTGGAGTGGAGCAATGCTGCCACCTTCTGGGCACCGGGGGCACAGCCAGGTAGGCCCTGGGAAGGCACCGAGCTAGAGGGCAGCTGCTGGGTCTACCACCGCCCCCTTCTGCCACCCTGCCCCTGCTGGCCTGGGATGAAGATGGTCTGCAGATGCTCCTCTGACTTGTCCTGTTCTCCCAGAGGGGCCAAACCTGGCCAAGAACTAGCCCAAAACAGTCCACATGGCAGGGAACCTTCCAGAGGGACCAGTCTGAAGAAACACTAAGCGCAGTGCATGTGCGCACTTCCCCTACCTGACCCTGGGCTGAGTCTGGCCTGCCTAGAGCTGGTTTGCAGGTATCTCCCTGCTTCCTGCTCCCTGCGTGGGACGTCAGTTCCCCCTCCAGCCTAGCAATTTCCACACAGAAGCGCAGCATCCCACTGGGACAGTGTGGCTGTAGAGGGCTGGCTTCCTCTAAAGGTGAGCCCGACTACCTCATGGCACAAACTGCCTCCTCTTGGCATCCCTCATTCGTAGGCTGGGCATCCAGCAGACACTTGGTGATGCCATACCACCACACAGCTGGGCTTTCACATGGGGCCTTTTTGGTGACCCCTCACACATTCCACCCTCGACTTCAACTGCATTTGAAGAGAAATGGTTGAGCAGAATTGAGTGTTGGGACTTTTGGGGGCTGGGATCTGTAGCCAAAAGGTTGTGAGGATCAAGGAGTCATTTTCATGGATGAGGAAGTAGCTGGGAGGACACCTGGGCCCTCAGCAGTGCGTGTACCCATTTGTGGAAGAGGGAGAGACAGAGGCAGATGAGAACAGCAGATGGGCCTAATGACCTGTCCAACCCCATTTCCTCCCAGAGAAGGAGCTGAAGTTGCTTCGGCAGGAGAACCGGAAGAACACACTGCTCTCTCTGGCCATCTTCGTCATCCTGAGCCTCGTCTATGCCTACTGGACCGCATGAGCCTGTGATTTCTCCAGTCAGCAACCTGGTCACAGCCAAGCAGGCCCTCAGGCCTCTAGAGGACCAAGGTACAGGGGCATGTCTACCCCACCCAGACACTGGGGCAGAGCTTCCTGTTGGCCCAGCCCCTCCGCCTCCTGGTCCTAGTCTCCAGGACTTTGTGCTGGCTCTTCCCTTAGCCCAAGGGAGAGGTAATAAAGAGCACCCAGGCTGCTGTGTGCTGAGTAAATGTCATGGTCTGACTGCGGCTGGGGGGGGGGCGGCGCGCAGCACTGGGGCAGCACTTAGCAATTAAGGGAGAAGAGATGTTCAAGGGAAAGCTCTTGGCTTAGAACTCAGAAAGAAGGGGGGCTGTGAAGGTGAGCCCCCAGCTTAAATAAGGAATAAAGAGACAATGGGAAGCATTCTCCAAGGCAGAACTACACTGAGAGCCATTTCCAGGGCTTGGGCATTGTGCCATGTGCCCTGTGCCCACCGCCCCCACCAAGCACTCTGTCTTGCCCTCTACTCAGTGCCACTGCCTGCAACTATGGCAGAAAAAAGGTAGCCTGTGCAACGAAGGGTAACCAGGGACTTGAAGTGGTTGCTTGGCAGTCCCACCGAGGCAAGGAGTTAATCCGTCTTAAATAGGCAGGCAAGGCTGGCGAGGTCTGGCGGAGTGAGTGGGCAACAAGAGCCATGGTAATGACCAGACTTACTGTGACAGTGACCAGTAAATCAGGTGGGGTCTCCTGGGAGAAGCAGAAGAGGTAGGGCCGACCGGAGGGGGAGGCAGGAGCCACACACACAGACATCACATGCTGCTCTGAGCACATCGCCCAACTCTACTCCCTACACAGAGCCCAGGAGTCCCAAGTGGGAGGCTAGAGCAAGGGAGAGAACAGGGCAACCAAAAGGGTGAAAGGCTTAGGAGCTGAGATCACCCCAATCAAGTAAAACACAGAAAGGAGCCCTAGCAGGTTTTGCTCAGTGGTTAGAGCGTCGGCCCGCAGACTGGAGTCTTGGGTTCGATTCTGGTCAAGGGCATGTACCTCGGTTGCAGGCTTGATCCCCAGCCCCAGTTGGGGCCCGTGCAGAAGGCAGCCAATTGATGTCTCTCTCACACTGATGTTTCTCTCCCCACCCCCACCCCTTTCCACTCTCTGAAAAAAGGCAATGCAGAAAATATCCTCTGGTGAGGATTTTTTTAAAAAACACGGGAAGGAGTTGCCTTGGGAGCTCAGGGAAGGACCCATGAGGCCAGGGTGAAGAACTCCTGGAACACAGCAGAGGTGCCATCAGCACCTGCATGTCCCCCACCCCCAAGCACAGGCCCCAGTGCAGGCGCAGAACGGAGGGATGCTGGCTGGGGGTCAGCAAAACCATCTCTCCTTCCCTCTCCCCCTCTAGTCTAGTGGTACTAATTGGTCTGACACCTCTGTTATTTTAGTCACACAGACTGATCTTGGATTGTCACAGTATCACCAGAGTGAGCTGTGTGATTTATGTAAGGGGGAAAGTGCCTCCCTACCCTGCTGGGCTGTAGGTTCATTCATCCTCCAGTCCTGGCTTCTAACAGGAGCTGCATAATTTCCCGACTTCCTTGGGCCCCTCTCTGGCAGCAAGCAGCAGCTCTGGGAGCCCTGAGCTTGGACAAGGCTCTGATTAAACAAACCCTCGCTTCTCCCCTCTTCTTTCAGCACAGCTTCTTCCCCTTCACCTTCAGCCCAAGCTGTTTTATCCAAGCCAGTTCCAGACCACAAAGTACCGAGGACAACCAGCAGCAGCCCCAGCACAGAGCCACACAGGCATTAAAAATATGTTTATCTTTAATGATCCAAGATTTTGCAAGACACACTGATATACCCAGAACTGGGTGGAAATACAGCATTTTAGCAGTGCTGCTGCCAACCCGGGGGTGGGGGGTGGGGGGGACTGGATGTTGGCTGGAGACTCACTCCCACCCCAAGGCCGAGCAAATTCCAACCTCACAGGGAGCCCTATCTCCATGGAAACCAGTCTAGCATTGGGATGGGGCCCTAGGGAGCCTGTATGAATATCTCTGATAGGTATTTCCCATTAAAAACAACCACTAGTGCCCTCCCCACAGAAAGCTACTGCCCAGCTTCCCTCTTCCCCCTCTGCCACCACCAGAGGAATAGTGTGACCATAAAATGACAAAAGTGACTGTACCCCCCATTGGCGAAGAAAAAGGGGGGGAAGGGTAGCAAGGTGGCTGTGATAAATGAGGGCGCCATGATTGCCAGAGAGCTGGGTGCGACCCAACCCCAGAGGTACCCTCTGTTGAAGTGGGGGCACTGCTGCTGGGCATAGAAAAAGGCAGGGCTTCGAGGGTGCTTCCTCCCCTTCTAGAGCTGCCCAAGGTTCAGGTCAAAAGGGGATGGGGCCCAGGAAGGCTCTACCACCCCAGGAGGCAGTCACATGCACTACCAAAGACAGTGCTATTTGCATCCTGATGTGGTGTCAGGGACATGGGCCCACACACCTCCCTTCCCGGCCTGCGGGACTGTCAGAGGTCTAGGCTGAGAACTCCAGGGAAGACCAAGACAGGGTGGGGGACAAGACAAGAAAATCTTCTCCAACTTGGCATCAAAACAGAACAAGGTCAAAGAAACAAAACCTTGATTTATACAGGAACTGCTCCTGGCCAGCTCACGCCAGTGGGCCTTCACCCACTCAGGGTTGGCCCAGTAAAAAGCTGGGCAAAGCTGGGGCCCTCAGGGCAGTGCACAGAACTCAGAAAAGTGAGTCTACAGGAGAGAAGAGCAGAGCAGAGCTAAAGCCCTGCTGCTCTCTGACACATCCTCCGCCGGCCCCACGGGCCCTGGGCCCTGACCGCACACCCGCCGTAGGAGCAGCGTCTTTCAGGCTGAGTCTTGGCAGGGGAGACAGTCCCAGGCAGGTCTCCAGGGAAGGAAGTCTAAAAGGTGTCCCAGAAGGAACACGTGAGTGTCCTCTGAAGGCCCACGACTGAGCTCTTCAGGGGAGATGGACAGGAGACCACCCACCCCCCATAGAAGGAACCAGTACTGTGGGCCCAGGCAGAGCACCCTGACTCTCAAAGACAGGGCAGTCAGCTGGAGTGGGTGTCCCTGGGCCCTCAGGCGCTGTGCGTCTGGATGAAGGAGAGGACATCCTCCTTGGACAGCTTGTCCGGGTCCTGGGGCTTCTGGGAGTCATGTACACGGATGCCATCCCCCCATTCCCAGAAGAGCCGGCCATAGTAGCAGATGCTGGGAAGGAGAAAAGAAGTCAGAGGGCTGCACCCAAGTAGAGCAGGACCAAGAGATCACCACCCCACCCCTAGCAACTGTGGCTTAGGGGACGAGTGTTCTTGGGGGGGGGCTTCCCATCCAGGACCCCCAACCATCACAGCGGGTCCTGTCATCACTATGAATGATGCCACTTGAGGGTTTTCCCTCTGGCAGCCAAAACCCCAGAAGGCTCCAGCTCTTCCTCCTCACCTCCTAGGACCCACTTTCCCAATAAACAGCTGCAGCTGATTGCATCCAACTGGATTTCTACAATTGCCCATATTCCTGGTTTATCTGTCTGTGCTGTTCTAATGGAACAGTATTCATGTGGTGACAGAAATTAGTGTCAATTTCTAATTTTAGGCACATTAGGGCTACTAGTGGCTGTTGAAACCTATGTTCAACAATTTAGCAAATGAACACTGGGTCCTGAGACAAGGGACAATTGGGACCCTGAGTTCTGAGGGGCAGGGCTGTGGGTACTCCGTGTTCCCAACATTAGGCCAGTGTCAGTCATGGAAGCAGTGGCTGCTCCATGGGGCAGGTGTCCTGCCTAAATCGGACCCTTCCTGGAACCCAGGACCCCCAACCATCACAGCATGTCCTGGTATCACTTCTCTCACTGAGCTTACTACCCAGGCCCAGCCACACCCTGGAGGGGCCGCCCTCTGCACCCTTGCGGGGAGGAGCCTGGCCCTTGCTCAGGGGAGCCTGTGCATGGGCAGCAGTCGGTTTCAGGATCCGGGCAACGCCTGGCATCCTGGCAGGAGTACCTGGGGCTGCTGAGGGGCAGGCCTGGAGGAAGGCTACTTACTGAAATGGGGCGATGGCTTCTGCAGGGAGCTCATAGGTAGAGTTCTTGGTTTTCTTGTTGTAGAAGAACTTCCTCTTAAAGCTTTTGCTGAATCCCATGGTCCATGGCTCTGCCAGAGGAAGAGGAGAAGCCCAGAAAGGACACGATACCCATGGGGGAACAGGTCAGGCCAGCGCAGGGGCCTGCCTTCCTCCACTCCCATTCTTCCTTCCCCTCCCCCAAAGCACAGGCAGAGAACAGCCTGTGAGGGTGCAGCCTTCATCACCAGCCCACAGGGCTCTAAAGGACAACTAAGGTAATTACTTAACACCCCTACCCAGTACTGTCAACCTGTACCAGGGCAACATCTCTGGGACCCTGGCAGAGGGAGCAGGACTCTTAACCAGAGGGCTCTGAAGGGGGTTCTACAGGGGGTGCAAATGGCCAAGCTTGACTTTCTAGATCTGCCGCTGCCCTCTGAGAACCTCCTCTTCCTGCCATGAGGACACCATGTGCATATATTAGTTGGGCTCCTCTCTTCCCAGCCCCAACTGAACCCCCAGGACCCACCAAAGAACAGAAGAGGCTCAAGGCACACAATCCCCCCTACCATACACCCCAAAGAAATGCCAGCCTGGCTGCTACCCACATTCGTGGGAACTCTTAGCTCTGGCGCAGGCAGGATCTGGGCCAGTCACCCTGACTGAGGGAGGCAGGGACAGGGAAGTCACTCATCACCCACCATTCACTGTCCGGACGATGTAGAGACCAGTGGGCACAAAGTGCCGGTCGTCCCGTCCTGTGTAGCTGAGCTTCGGTGTGCCACTAGAGCCCTTGATGATCTTCATCTCCAGCCTGATTTCCCCAAGCAGGCATGCAAACAGGAAGTGTGAGTGTGTGCATGAGAGAGAGCCCTAACATTAGTCTCTTGCTATTATCAAAATCACATCAACACAGTATTTTATCTCAGTTCAACATAAGAAACTGAGGCAGAGACATGAGTAAACTGCTCCAAGCCACACTGCAAGGGAGTCAGTACAGTGCTGGGTTCAGAACTCAGGCTCTGAACTCCCAACTAAGCAATGGAGGCAGGGGAGTGATCGCTGCTGTTGAAGTTTCAGGGTGACACCAGTAAGGATAAGATCTGACACCACAGGTGCCAGTGGGTCTACAGTCCACCACCCATGGCATCACTGTGGCCAGTAAAGAGTTAACATGAGGACACTGAGAGCTGAAGCCAAAGCAGGCGCACATCCAGGATGAGACCCACAGGTCTGAGCACCCCCCCAACAGCTAAAAATCCAAGAAAGCAGTTATGACCCCCTCCCCCTCCGGGCTCAATCTCTCTGTCAGCACCAGGAGCTGGGATTTATAGTGTTTCAAGCAGCTTGCTGCTCTGCCCCTCACAGGGACAATCGTAACTATTACAGCATCAATGAGCCCGTATTTCTGCCTGACACACACCCGCCTGCTCCCCTCCTGACAGGGTGCTGAATCAGCTCTCAGCCGGGGGCTCTTGGCTGCAAGTAGAACCACACTGCACAGAGGCAAGGGAGGTAGGGCGGTAAAGGCAGCTGCCAGGGCCCACTCACCACCCACTCCAATCTCTACAAAAAACAGAGCAAATCCTAGCCACTGCTATGCCCCCACTTCAACTCAAAACCTGAGCTACACTGGTTGAGTCACTCACCTGACAAAAATCTTCTCCATTTCCTCCAGCCTGTACACCTCCTTCACCCTGAGGGTAGAGGGATGGAGAGAACAAAGGCTTCCTGGGGGGACATTTTTGTCCACACAGCAGCTGGTAGGCAGGAGGCTGTGCCTGTCCTTGTCCTCTGCCTCAGGCCCCGGCACCACCCAACCCTTCAAGAACAGGACCCCCCAGCCTGTCACACTGCTGTCCTAGGCAGTCAAACCCTAGGTTTCAGAGTGTCCAGCATCCTCTCTGGCCCACCCCCAGGCAACTGGGAGTGCAACTATGGTTATGGAAGATGGGAGGGAGTGGAAGGGCTGGCAGACATCCCACCCCAGTTCGTCATTACTGTTACCAGAGGCCAGAACACCAGGGTCCAGGCTCTTGCCCATGTCTGACTACATGGACTTTAGGCCTTCCTGTAGCAGTTACTTCCAAATAGTCCTAACAGGCCTGTTACCATAGGGGGCAGGGGGTGTCCTCCTCAGGATGCAGCCCTCCACCTGGGCACTGCCCTGGGAACTGCCACTGTGGAAGGTCCTCAGAGACCCAGCAACCAGACCACTAGCAGCGAGGCAGGGTCCCTGGGAGCTGCCTCTCAGGACCAGGCAGACAGGACATTTGCAAGCACAGAAAGAAAACTGCTTTTAGACTTTCAGGAGACATCTATAAAGTGCATTCTCTGGGTTTAATTTTAACTAAGTTAGTTCATATTAAAAAGAATAATAAAAATGATTTTGATACAGTATAAACAGGCATCTCAGTCTCTAGTCATATGAGGCCCAGAGGTAATAACTTCAGACCTTGGCCCAGCAATGAAAAGTCTGTTCTCCATCTGTCTGCTCCCTGACTGTTGTCACCCTCCTCTCCTCCCTCAGGATCCTGGGGCTTTCACACAACCAAACACGGCAACAAACCCTGGCCTTCTTCCGGAGCACCAAGCTCCCATTCCCTCAAACCACCCTTCTCTTTTTCATGTTCAAAAACTCCCATTCCCTCAGGACCCTTTTCTCACTGGAAAAAAGTGAAAAGGCCAGGTGATATGCTAATGATGCTCAAGTGTCAATGTGTGGCTCATAGAGGTATGTAAGCACTCAGCACACGCATCTTAAATGAGGACACCTAACCCCTAGAAATGACTCCTGTGAAGGTTCGTCCACCGTGACAGGCAGGATGAGGAGTTACTCTGGGGAGAAGGAGCCACCTACCTAGCACCCTCAAATCACTTATCAAGGGCAGTGTTATCGCTGACACCAACCTCACCTGGTCCCCTCCACTGAGCCCTCCCATCCCCGACAGGACAGGGAAGGAGGCACTGGCCAGAAAAAAGCAATGAGGAAGGGGATTTGGGGAGGGAGAGATGAATGATATGCTCACCTGATAGGATTCATGTCAGGCCGACTAGGCTTGGAAACAGCTTTCACAAATTTCTCAGCAAGCTGAATTCTACAACCCAAACAGAATCACTCAGACATAAGGTGCCTCCAGCCGCACCCCTGCCCCAGGGCATTTGCACGGCACCAGTGGAGAACACTTCTGAACCCACAGCAAAACTGCTCCAAGAGAAGCACTCAAGTCCCATAGGAAACTCCCCCTGCCCCTCTCCACTGACGTCTTTATGCATGCCCTCTCCCTCTCTCTGAATTCTGATCTCTAATTTTGCCATATCTTGGTTTTCCTGAAGTGTATCTTCAGCTGCACTCAGGCACCTCCTGCAGAACTTCAATGTCATCTTTATTGTGTCTGTTCTATCGCCCCAACCCAGATACCATAGTACACTCACTCAGATGAACCAACTTAGGAGTGACATCAGCATCATGGTGAAAGACGTCCCTCCTTTTGTCCCTCCCTCCTTTTCAACAAAAGTGCCTCTATGGGAGTTGTGGCATCCAGATGAACTGACTTCAATGGGACTACCCAAGCATAAGACATGTACTTTAGAGAAGACCCTCCTCCTCCCTACAAGGTTACCCTCTTGTTCAACCTTAACACAAATTATCCCCTGTGATCTGAACAGTTGTAGCAAAATAGGATTGTGCTGGTATCTATGGCCAGCAAGGCCCAAGCCCTAGCAAACTCTGAATTGCCAGCACCAATTTCTCACCCTGCCCTTGGAGCCAGCCCATGGATGGAGGAAGGAAACTCTAAGGATGTCCATAAGCAGAGATGGCCTGGGAGAGGGGCCAAGCCTCGGAAGCTGCTGCCACAGAGGTGCCCCAGCCCACCCCACCTCCCTCCCCCAGGGCCCAGATCAGACCGCTGGTTAAAGTGCTGCTCCCGCACGTCGCTGCCATTCAGCACAAGGACATCGAGGATGTGGATCGCACTAATCTTCCGCTGGGCCTTCCCCTAGAAAGACAAATACACTGCCCACCCTGCTAGGCATCGGCCTGGAGCCCACTCTGTCCACCACTATACCTACAGCCAGGGCAGGAACGGCCCTAAACACACGATATTTCTTTTGCTTCCCTCCCAGCTGATTCTCAGCACCAGACTAGCCCGGGCTTCTGAGCATGCAGAGATCTGAGGCTCTGGGTGATGAGCCCCCCTGAATCTCAAACCCAGTGAGACTGCCGTCATGGTGCTGTAGCCAAGGGCCTGGCTTCTTACCCTTGCCAACTGTTCCCACTGACTGTTCTGAAAGTCACCCATATGGCTATAGCATCCAAAGCTTGTGGGAAAGTTGCTTCTTTCCAAAGGTTAAAAACTAAATCAGCTAAAAAGTACCCAGCAGGCCCACTAGGGCCCTCGATGCAGACATGACGGAGGTTTCCTCCTTCGCACATGGAGACTGTGGTCCTTCCTACAAACATACCATGTCAACTGCTTGAGGGGAAGGAGTAATTACCATGCCTTCCCCTAACCCTGGGCCCGTCAAGCACCATATACACTGTAACCCAGTTAACTCCAGGAAAAGGGCCAGCTCCACTGTGCCCCTGTTCCTAGCTGGCAGGGCCAGCACACATGAGCAGAACCACCTCTGACCTCCCCTTTGAGCTCATGGACAATCTCCACAGAGAGCAGAGTGTCCCTGGGTAGCTCTGTCTTCAGGTCCAGCTTGACCCAGCGGTCTGACTGGCGGCCATCCCATGTGTAGATCTGTGATTTCTGTGGGCAGAAAGAAAGGGCTGGGTCACGTAGGCATGGAGATTGAGGGGTGAAAGGCTCAGTTCTTAAAAGGGGTTTTAGTTGGTGGCTACAAGCTGATGGGGCTGGGAAATGTCAGAAAAAGATGTCTAGGAGAGATCAGTCGGTCATACTTCAATGATAAGCTAGTGGTGTCCTCCGCGGCCTCAGCAGAAGAGAAGTAGAGATCGGCTCAGTCCAGGTGTAGGGAACAGACCCAGGGCACCATTCAAATGGCTAAGTCCATGACTAGTACCCTCAAGAAAGATGCAGGTCAGTGTATATGTCTGAGGTGGGTTTGGTAAAGGGTCCAGAGAGCAGAAGGGGCAAGAGAAAGTAGCAGAGAAAAAGATAAAGTGTGAGAGGACACAGAAAGTGAGGAAGAAGAGATAAAATTATATAGAAAGACAAATCAGAGTCGGAAGAAAGCAATGACAACTGTACCCAATCAAGTTACAGAGAACTGCCAAGGATGTCCTTCAGCTCACTTTAGACTCAAGGGCCAAGAGTACAGACAGGTAGCGTCTTTGCAAGAAAATATGGGGGGGGGGGGGTTGCAAAGTAACAGCTGCATGGGCTGAAGCCAGATTAGCCTGCTGACCATCCTACTGGCCTAGGAAGCTCCATGTAAGAAGTGGCAGTGTTCCCTTTAGCAGTGCAGGGGTGACTAAGCACATGCATAAGTAAATGAGAGAGAGAATGAAAACGCTTGGCTGACTCAGAGAAAGGAAGTGAAGTTTCAAGAACTACCTTCCTGGGGTCAAAGCCCAAGTCTCTTGGTGCCAAGAGAACATGCACTGAGTGGCAGCAACTGTCCAGATCCCCAAAGATAGAGGCAAGGTTCCACCACCCCTCACAGGGTAGGGAGCCAGCGGCAGACTTACCCCCAGGCCGAGGAGGAACTTCTGCTCACTGCCAGACACCATGCAGCGGTAGTCAAGCACTGGACGGATCTTCTCCAAGGTTTTGGAGGTGAGCAGCGTGGGCTTATAGCTGAAGATGTCAATCTCAGTGCCCTGCAGCCCCGGGTCAGAGAAAACACGGCTGGGTTGGGGGAAGGGACAGGCACTCAGTATGTGTGCCTGTGTGGGAGTGGGGCAGGCTGGGAGAGGTAAGGGACAGGAAGCACATGCTCTCTGAAACATCCCCCGCACCGTAGCTCTCCCTAACCAAGCACTAACTGGGGTCGAATTCCATCTGCCTGGACTGTTCCTTTAGGACCGATCAGGGGAGGCTGGGAAAGGAAACACCACCAAGTCTCCAAGTACAGATCGATGTGCTGAGCTATAAGGAAATGTCACCAGAATATAAAAGCCACCCCCTTCAATAAAACTGAAGGCAAGGACTCGCCAGGAGTCAATTTGAGAGCAATTAAGTGATCTCTCTACCCCATTCAAAAAAATGGACACATGCTATTCTTTTGAGGCCGTCTTCAACCTCATTCCCAAAACCAGCACAGTGGCCCATGACCTGGGCCAGATTTAAACGAAACCCAGGGAAAAGCTGGACGTCAGGTGGTAGAAAAAAATAAGGCAGAAGAATTCCAAGGACCAGCTCACCAGAAACAAGACAGGGAGCCTAGGGTCAGGCCAGACCCATTGCAGAGCTCTCCTGGCAGCCCCTCTTGCCCTCTGCCCAGCTCCCCTGCCCCAGATCATCCCACACTTCATGTCTCCCCTGCAGGCAAATCTCAGGGGACCCTGACCTTGCCAGTGACAATGTGCACCATTGTTTGGACAGCGGGAATGCTGAGCACAACATATCTTGGGACAATCTTCAGGCAACCTAGTGGGCTCTCCGGGAACCCAATACCCTACATCACAGGGTCCCACCTCAGCCTGCCCCTCACAGCCCAGTGGTGCTGCACAAGACCTCTGGAGGCCGGGCATCTGGGGTCTAGAGTTAGGGCTAGAGTTAAGGCTCTCTAACATCTTATTTTCACCAGATACCAAACTTACCTGGATTAGCTCAAAGAATTTAGATTTCGGGTCTGAGGAAGAAGGAGCGACTCGAGCCTGGTCTGGGATCTGAAAACAGGCAGCAATGAGCTTTGATTTTCAAAGCTTTTTACCAAGGCTGTGTTACTCTATGTAGGCGAGGGGATGGGTCAGACTGGGGAAGAGGAAATGGCATGTGGCACAGGGAGCTAGAAAGGGGGGGGTGGAGGTGGATAATGCAGCCACTCCTCCCCTTCAGGCCCTGGTGGCACACACCATGGGCCAATTCCCTTCCTCTGGGGTTGTCTTTAGTCAGTGTTGCTACTCAGGGCCACCAGCAGCAAAATGAGGCCAGTTGACCCACCACCCTTATCCTTTATGACCCAGCTGCAGGGCCGAACTGGCAGTGAAAGGGCCAAGGAGGTAACATCCAGCACTGCTGAGACTTCCAGCTCTGGTAGGCAGACATTTTCATGGGGTGGGAGACCTTAAGGTGACATGGCTGTGAGTCAAATCTATTCTTCTCTACAGCTTCCCTGCTCTGGAGCAACAATGGACTGGGGTTGAGATGCTCACCCCCCAAAGACGGAGGCACTGTTTCCGGATCTCTGCCTGCCGAGGCTCATTCAGGCTCCTGGTAAAATGAAGCCAGCAAGATTAGAACCTGCATGAGGTACAAGGAGTGTGCCTCCTGGGCACCCCTCAGAACCCGAGAGAGAAGCCTGCATGAATGAACATGTGCACCCGGAGGCCACGTTGCCATCAGCCCCGAGTACTCATCACACTCCCATGGCTCTGCCCCTTGAAGATGGGAGTTGAGATGTACACAAAATGGGATGACCTCCCCTTACTGCTACAAAGGGAAAGGAGGAGGCTACCCTCCTGACCCCTGGATGCCAGGCTTCTTCACACACCCTTCCTGCAGTGACCCAGCGGTACATTCTGGCTCCTCCTCTGCTGACACAGGCCACAGTAAGCCCGTCCCAGTGGACATCACTAGCACCAGGAAGCTGAATTAGCTTAAGCTTGCCGCGACACAGGTTTGCCCTCAGCAGTCCTAGCTTTCCTCTCTGATCACTTTTTTCTGTGTCTCCTGAGTTATGTATTCTACACCCTCTGATACACTGTTAACTTCTCCTGCATCCTTTCCCTAATACTCTCATCTTCTCAAGGACATCATAAAGTCTTTGAGGGCGAGATTCGTGCCAATGCTTCTCTGGCATCCTTCACAGACCACAGCAGAGTAGGAGATAAAAGAGTACATATTTTTAAATGTTTGTTGGAATGAAATAAACAAAGTGCTCAGGGGAGGAACAAAACGAAGATATTCCCTTGAAGAAGGTGAATTCTGGAAAGTGGGTAAGACTCACGTGTCTTGAACAAAAGCATGGATTTTGGCCAGAGCTTTGATCTGCAGACTACAGTGGCTAGAAGGTAAGGGGGAAAAAAAAAAAGATCTCAGAAGGATTACCAAAACAAATAGCCCAAAGATATCAGGACAGTGAAGTTTAGCAGGAGCAGTGACCATCTATATTTGGGGGAAGGGCTGGAGAGTTGAAAGACAACCCCCTCAACCACATCCCAAAGTACAGTTACATGGGAGAAATAAGTCAAACCCTTCATACACTCAGATCCCAAGTCCTGCTATAAGGAGGGTTCTGATCCCATCCTTACTAACGTAAAAGCAGTGGTGAACTGATTCTAAATAAAGCAACAACAAAGCCCAGACCCACTTCACAGACCCTACACTAAAAGCTGCCCTTTCTACTCTAGTCTCCACTGTTCTTTTACACACACTGTCTGGCATTTAATAAAAAAGCAAGAAAATGTGACCCACTGACGAGAGAGAAAACAGTTCAATAGAGCAAGACCCAGAGATGGTCTAAATATTGGAATTATCAGACAGGGCCTTTAAAATAACTGAAAAACATGTTAAAGGATCTACTGGAAAAGGTGTATAACATGCATAAAAAGATGAAGAATATCAGCAGAAATACAGAAACTATATTTTTAAAAAGCAAATAAGCCCTCGCCGGGTGGCTAAATTGTTTGGTATGTTGACTCATACGCCAAAAGGTTGTGGGTTGGATTCCAGGTCAGGGCATATAATTAGGTTATGGATTCAATCCCCTGTTGGGGAGCATACAGGAGGCTCGATTCATGTTTCTCTCTCACATCAATGTTTCTATCTCTCCCCCTCCCTCCCTCCCTCTCTTTCTAAAATCAATAAACATATCCTCGAGTGAGGAATTTTTAAAAAAGCAAATAAAAATTATAGACATGAAAAATATGGTATTAGAGATGAATGATTTTAAAGGGCTTATCAGCAGACTGAACACAGTAGAGGAAAGAATCAGTGAACTTGAAGACAGATTCTCAAACTAAAGCATGAGAGAAAAAAGTGAAAACCATAAAAAAGCATGTGGGCAATAACAAGCAGCTTAACATAAATATAACTGAAATCTCAGAAGCAGAGGGAAGAATAAGACAAAAATATTAACAAGATAATAACTAAGAATTTCCCCAAACTGATGAATGAAATCAATCTGTAGACCCAAGATAAAAGAAACCCCAAAACAAAAACACATATAAACACATCGTGGTTTCCAACATGCTGGAAACAAAAGATGAAGAGAAAAATCATGAATGCAATCAGAGGAGAAAGGACACATGACATACAGGCAAGCAATGGAAAGAACAATCGGAAAGCAGAGAAAAATATCTTTAAAGTGCTGGAAAAAACACTGCCAACTTCAAAATCTACACCCAATGAAAATATCCTCCAAAAATGAAAGGGAAATAAAACATTTCAAAAGACAAAAGCTGGAAGAATAGTCTCTAGCAGACCGCCACTACAAAATAGGCTAAAAGAAATTCTTTCAGGTGAAAAAAATCATTCCAAACAGAAACGTGGTTCTGCAGGTTGGAGTGAACACCAGAATATCAAGAAACCTTTAAAAATAATTAGTTGTACATATATAGGAGGCGTGTATATTTTTAAATCTCTTTAAAAAACTACAGACCATTTACAATAAAAATAACAGCAATGTAAAGTAAGGTTTTCTATAAAACGAGCACAAAGGAAAGAAAATTGTAAATGCACGTTTACTGTGGTACGGTTCTTACATTGCTCATGAAGCAGCAGAATACTTTCTGAAGATAGATAAACTATGATAAGATGCACACTGTAATCTCTAGAGTTAACAAAACATAACACACAAAAGGCATTAAAAAAATAAACTCAAAGAAGTAAAAAGAAATACTACTAAAAAATACTGAATTCACTTCCCAAAAAAGGAATGAAGGCCCGGCTGGTGTGGCTCAGCGGCTGAGTGTCAACCTATGATCCAGGAGGTGGTAGTTCGATTCCCAGTCAGAGCTCATGCTCGGATTAAGGGTCTGATCTCCAGCAGGGGGAGTGCAGGAGGCAGCCAATCAATTACTCTCATCATTGATGTTTCTCTCTCTCTCCCTCTTCCTTCCTCTCTCTGAAATCAATAAAGATATATTAGAAGAAAAAAAAAAAAAAGGAAGGAACATTGAAAAGAATAGAAGGCAGGATAAACAGAAATCAAACAACCAAGACAGAAGATTTAAACCCAAACATATCAACAATTACAATCCATGTAAATGTACTAAACACCCCATTTAAAAGATAGAGACTGTTGCACTGGATAAAAAGGTAAGACCCAACCATATGTTATTTACAAACACAAAGACGAGTTGAAAATAAAAGAACATAAAAAGATAAACTATGTAAATACTAACCAAAAAAAAGCTGATGTGGATATATTAATATGTGGATATATTAATATCAGACAAAACAGACTTCAAAACAAAGAGTATACTAGAGATAAAGAAGGATATTTCATGACAAGAGATCAACTCATTAAGAAGACAATATTCAATGTGCATGTGCCTACTAATAACAAAGATCCCAAATACATGAAGCAAAAACTAACAAAACTAAAGAAAAGGACAAATCATGACTGAACAATCATAACTGGAACCTTTAATAGCCCCTTTTAGCTAATGACAGAAGAAGTCAAATATCAGTGAGATGTAGAAGATCTGAAAATCACTATGAACCAACTTGACCAAACTTTTATATATTTATGTATTAATAATAAAATTTATTACAAAGGGAAATTTATTTCATTTAAATATATATATATTTAAACCACACAAGAACTTCAAAAGAATACACATTTAGAGACTAATATCCCTTATGAACACAGACACAAAAATTATTAATAAAATATTAGTAAATCATATACAGCGATGTGACAACTCATGACCAACTTGAGTTTATCCAAAAATGCCAGATTTGTTTTCCATCTGAAAATCATCAATGCAATTTGCTGTAAATGAAATAAAAAATAATTTCTATAGATACATAAAACGTATCTGACAAAATTAAACACCTATTCATGTAAAAACTTCAGCAAACAAGGAATAGAAGAAAACTTTGTCAACCTGATAAAAGACATCTACAAAAAACCTACAGCTAGCATCATATTAATGGTTAAACATTTTACACTTAAAATCAAGAACAAGGCTAGGATGTCTGCTCTTATCACTTCAAGTCAACATCATACTGGAGGAACCAGTAAGTGCAATGAGGCAAGAAAAGAACAGAACTACCATTAGGATCCAGCAATTCCACTTGTGGGTATTTCTCCAAAAGAACTGAAATCAGATCTTGAAAAGATATCGGCATCCCCATGTTCACTAGAGCACTATTCACAACAGCCAAGACATGGAAACAATCTAATGTCCACTGACAGATAAATGGATAAAAAGTTCTTATTTGGCCCCCCAAAGAAGGCACTTCTACTGATCCATTGCTACTATATAACTTTCCAACCTGCCTCAAAAAACTTTAATGCTTGTCCACCTAGAAAACGGAGCCAACTGTCACAACTTTACATCACCACCACTAACAGGGGGGAGGAACTACACTCAAACAAGGTTAAGAAACAAACCAAAACCACCAGCATTCAGATCGCCCATCCGGGAAACTCACGAACTGGAAAAACTTTGGTACCAGAACTTCCAAAGCATGTCATATACTTGCTTTCCAGTCACCTCCTCCTCCAAATGGGCTTCACAAAGCAGCAACCATGATGGCCTTTTACAATCAGAAGCAATTAAAGGGAAATTACTCCTGCCTCCAGGGACACAGGACAAAGCTGCTCTCTGCTGGATTTCACTACCATACCGTCAGGTTCCCAAGGGTGTGGCTACGGCAGCCAGGCTCCCACCAGAACCCTCGTGACAGGGCATGGGAGCAGGATGAGGGTCCCCAAGGTGCTCTAAGTCCCAGGGAGCCCTGGAACAAGCAGACCAATCCCAGTTACCAATTTTTCAGGGTTGACAGAGTGATACCAAGAGCAGTCATCTAGTCCTTCATTCTCTGGTCTTCCCTGATACCCTAGTGGTGCCAGCAAAAAACACCTGGTTTGCTTACCTTTCATTGGACCGTATCATGTAGTCGGTAAATTCATGGTCTCCCTTGATCACCTCTAAGGGAACCACAAGGTTGACATCGGAATCGGTGTTCCGCAGCTGATTGAGTTTAATATTGACTGAGAAGAGGTAATCCCGCACGTCATCTATGCCCACCTTCAGGCCCTTGCACACCACATACCTGGCAGGAGAAACCCTGTCACTCCACTGAACAAGGACTTCCCGCCAACATTCCTCCTCCCCAAGCCCCTTGCTGAGTCATGAAGCTCAACAGCTTTAAATCTATGCACAAAGAACAGGACAGACTCTATGTTGCAAAAGTTCACCTCAAAACCTTCCTTTTTATGTTGGGATATATTTCTACTCTTTATGACAGTGGTTCCCAACTGCCCTGAGCCAGGCTGCACCATCACCTGGGGAGTCTGTTAAATTATAGACCTCATCAATCAGACTCTCCAGGGATGGGGCCCAGAAATCTTGTTTTTAACAAGCCACCAGCAATTCAGATTGGCCACATCTTCTCTCGCACTGTGTATGGGCACCCTGTCCCACCTGGGATGCCAACAATGCCTCTGCCTTGTGGCCCTCCTGCCCTATCCCAACCCATGTCTCTCCATGTTTCCTTCTATTGATCACCTTCTCCCTCCTGGGCCAAACCAAGGATCCCCCACATAAGTGTGGTGAATAGGCTTGTGAAGGAGACAGAGGCTGAACTGGCATATCAGAGAACCAGTAAGATCCAAATCCTGACTTCCCTTGGCTTTAATCACTTCTTTAAAGTCAAGGTTTTTAATGTAGCTTGAATGGCCATGCCAGAGAAATGTGCCAGGATTTGTGTTCTGACATTTAGCCAACTAGTCTGATTAAAATGGAGAGGAAGCCCTAGCTGGTTTGGCTCAGTGGTCAGAGTGTTGACCTGTGGATTGAAGGGTCCCGAGTTCTAATCCAGCCAACGGCACATACCTTGGTTACAGGCTCAAAGCCCAGCCCCACTCGGGCCACATGCTGGAGGCATCCAGTCAATGTGTCTTTCTAACATCAATGTTTCTCTCTCTCCCCTTCTTCCTCTCTCTCTGAAAAGCAGTAGAAAAATATCCTCAGGTGAGGATCAAAAAAAAAAATGGAGAGGAAAACCTCACCTCTCGGAATTGGCAGGACGGCTGGTAATTGGCTTAAAGAGACATACTCGTTCGAAGCAGCAATACAGCAGGTAGATGAGCCCCACGCTGAATGGTGTGAACAGGTCAAAGGTTTTACAGATGAAGTGGCCTCCTGGATTAGAGAGAAAATACCAAGAGCAGTCAGTGGGTATCTAGTCTAGGAAGCAGGTAAGGTAACCTCAGGGAGTAAATATGACCAAGTCAGGGACTCGGAACCTGGGTCCATTAAAAGTCAGAGGCAATTTAAGGGGGAGACTGAGCTGTAGCGGGGACTTTGAGGATTCTATAGCACTTTCTTCCCTAAATTCCTCATTCAGCCACCTGTCACCTGATATAAACAGATTTTTTTTTTTAACTTCCAAGCCCACCCTTATGCATGCTCTTATTCAACAGGGCCTCTAGTGGGTCCCAGGGTGGGGAGTCAGCTGAGAAGAATCACCTGTCCGGACAACAGAGAGCGCCATAAGGAACTGACAGAGTAGCAGCTGCTTGCTGAGGATCTCTTGCAGGTTCTCCTGTCCCTCCACAGAAAAACCCTAAAATGGGAACACGAGGATCAGAGTGGGAAACAGAAGTGATGAAGACTTTGAAAAGGCATCCCTACCTCATCTTCACTGAGATGTCTTCAAGTGTTTTCACTGATCTCAACCACCTGACTGATATACAGCTTGGTATGTGAATTATTTTGGCATCGTCACATGGCTTATTACAAACAGAACCCAGGCCTAACAACTGGACCAATGCCATTTCCTGCTCTATCACACCCAGGGGATCGAACCAAGTCTGCTTTTCCAAGGAGATGGTCCAGAAATTTACATAACTCACTTAAGAATCCAAGTTAAGAGTAAGGCAGACAAAGGCAAAACACTGGCTAGTCACAGGCCAAACATAGGACAGGAAACAGAATGCTCTGGTGAGTCTGACAAGGCCCAGGAAGTACTTGTGGCATTGAATGCTCGGCTTGGGCCCCCCCAGCCTCTGTGCTGACTGTGGAACAGTCCCCTTTGGTGACAGGAGAAAAGTTTGCAAAACTCTGACAATCACTGATCTCTCTCTGCTAACCAAGGATTTACTCACAAAACCCACTTTCCTGTCCCAGACCATGAAGCCTCTCCCTCTAGCTAGCAGGGTCTCTGGCCAAGGTACTTGTTCAAAGAATGTACATTGTTATTCCTGGAGTGGTCTCCCTCCCTGTGAGAGCCTAGCAGGGAGCAGAGAGCCAAGTGCACAGAGGAGTAGAGGAGTAAAGGAGGCCAGGGGCTGGAGGACAGAGAGAGGGCAGATGTTTAATGGGCACGGTGCAAATTTCACAAAATGAAAACATTCTGAAGATCAGTTTCAGGACAATGTTAATGTATTTAACAAAAATGGTTGAGATGGTGAAGTTATGTATTTTTTACCACAATAAAAAAAAGTAAATGAGGCTGCTGTCCGTTAAGTTGGCCCCAATCAGGCCAGATCTTTCTGACTCAGTCCTATGAAGGTAATAGCTAAAAGACCCAGAATAAAAAAATGTTTAACAATGTCTTCCAAATTTACAGATGCTCCTCAAAGTGCATGCCTGCTTACAGGGTCAATCAAAAAAGGAAAAAGACCAGTCCAGGTCACCAGTCTACATTGCCAAAGCAGAAAGACAAGTCCTGCCACCCTAGCTGCCAGATCGCAACAGCTCCCTCCCAAGCACCATCAGACCCCCTTCCCGCTCAGCAGGAGCAGCCAGTCTACGCCGTCCCCTGTTGTGCACAATGCTTTCAGATCCTATGCTGACGTCCTGCACATGCCTTCACCTTTCCATAAGCTAATACTTGAAAGGCCACCCAAGTTGCTCCAGAGATTTTTCTCAGCTCTACCCATGAATTGCACAGGTGGAATTTCTCTGATAACAATGTGACCCTGGAGCAGCTACCACATTCTCTGTCCTTCCTCTAAACTAAGTGGTGGCTCACTCCCGAAGAGACTTCTTGCCATGTCAGACTACTGGGTAAGATAGCTGTAGTGGGCAGCTAAAGGGCTAATAAAACAAAACAAAAACAATTCTCAAGCCTCTATTGTGCTAAATCCCTAAAGCACCAGCACCTACCCCATCGGCCATCAGAAAGTGGACGCCCTTGCGATCTGTGTTATCCAGAACAAAATTCCGAAAAGCAGTGATGTTCTCTGGGCGGGTGATGTCTCCATCTCCATCGATCCCACCCTCACCTGCAGGACACAAGATTCACATTAACCTCATCGGTCCTGTGCATCCCAAGAGCTGGGGTACAAGCTCTCTGGGGTACCAGGTGGGTCTCATGGTCCAGGAGAAAAGCCCCTGTGAGGAGCATTCAGTGCAGGACCCCTCCTACAAGGCTGCCTTGTAGTGATGGACCCAGAGGAAGACCCAGGGCCCTGCTGTCTTGTAATAAAGCAGAGATGGAAAAGGAGTTAACCAGCCCAAAATCGTCAACTGAAACAGAGGGCCTTCCTCCTCAAGACCAGAGTTGTGTTTAAAGCACCTACATTTCAGAACCAATATCGACTTTTTAATAGGGACTCTTAAGAAAGGACTTGGGATCTGCTGCCAAATCATAACAACCAAGACAGAGTGGAGGGGGCTGCTGCAGGGGTGCTGAGCTGTCCGTTACCAGTACTTCCCACACCCAGCACAGGGCTGGAGATGGGCGTGGGGTCTGCATGCTAATAACCCTGCCGGTTCTCAGCCAGAGATCAGGAAGTTTCACTATCCCCTGTGACCACAGAGAAGAAAGGGGAAATGAATACAGCATGGATCAAAGTGTGTCTAGTGGGGTGTTTAAATTGCAACCCGCAGGCCGGGGATAAAAAGGGACGGACTAGGGAGAACCAAGACCTCCTGACATGGGCTGGGAACCACAGGCTGAGACCTGGGAAAGAAAACATGGCAAGTGGGTAACAGCTGCTTCTGCCCTAAAGTCCCCATGAAGGACTGTCCCAGAGCCCCTAATACACCCCCTCCCCCGTGTCCCTACCGTAGTAAGGTTCAAAGAGTTCACTGGAGGCTGAGTAGAAGTCCTCCAGCTTAAAGTCATTTGGGCCCTTCAGAGTCATTCCAAAGCCCTTCGCGTGCCACTTCTTCCTCCACAGCACATACTCCGAGAAGCCACCGGGGCCTGCACAGACGTCAGCAAAGTACAGAAGCTCAGCTTCCCGATCCTTCACCAGTGGTTTCTGCAAAGGCAAGTGGAGGACGGGGAGAAGGGAAGGAGAAGGCAGGGAGTGAAGTCAGCCTTTCCCCAAGCACAATGCAGAGTTCCTGCCAGGATCACAACACCCAGGAAATGCACCCTGTGTGACCATCTCCCTCTGGAGTTGCCCATCCCCACCTCAAAATACCCTGATGCCTTCACACCACCAGGCCTAGCTCAGACTCCTAATAAAAACATCTTAATGGGCACCTGGGTGTGCATTTTTTTGTTTCTTGGCATCTTTTCTTCACCATATCCTGCCTTAAAAGAGTCCTACTGAGCAGAATAGATGCTATATCTCCCCACATTACAGAAAGGGAAAAAGAGATACCAAAACGCAAAGTGTCCTGTTCCCAGCTGTCTGCACAAAGTTAAACCAGAGTCCAGTCAGCCTGTAGCCAGACTCAGGTCTTCCTGTCCAACCCAAGTCTGGGAGCTCTGACCTCACCCGTCTCAGCCACAGGGCCTACCTTTCTAGACTATAGCCTCTGCTTCCCTGCTCCCCTTCCTCTAGGCACTCTCTTTTCTTCCAATTAACTTTTTATTTTGGAATAACTAGATTTACAGAGAAGTTGCAAAGACAGAGTTCTCATATACCCTGCACCCAGTTTCCAGTTTTACTAATATCTTCCATTGTGATTGGTCAAAACTAAGAAACCAACATTTGTACACTACTATTAACTAAACTCCAGGCTTGGTTCATATTTCACTAGAGTCCTTGCTCTGTTCCAGGATCCAATCCAAGACACCACAGTGCATTCAGTCGCCTCATTTCCTACACCCCTCTCTTCTCCTGCCTTTGCCCCTCTGCAGGCCTGGGATGGTATACAGCTGGGAGCTGACAAGACAGAGAGAAAAGGAACACCAGTGTGCAGCCTCCAGGCAGCCCTCAGAGCACCCACCCACTTCAGGAATAACTATATTACAATAATCATTTGATAATCATTTGAATTTTTATTGGATTGTAATTTCGACCACTTGAGTCATTCTAACTCTTAATCTAAAATTTATGCTGAACGCAGCACTGACAGACCTATACTGTGTGTTTACACTTCTCTTTTACACACCTGGGCCCTAGATGGTGAATTCTACTTGCCCCGACCCTCCACAGCAAAGGAAGTAGCATCTACACTGGTGACAAGAGGCTGAGCTCTAGCAAGGGCGACAGAGGAGGACCCTGATGAATACCAGCAGGGAGAGGCTTTGCTCCCTACAGGCGGACAGGGCTGAGAGCTTGCTCAGAGTTCTGTCACTGATAAAGATCAGAAACAGTCGTAAGAAAGAAATGGAAAAACTAATGTTCACAATCCAGTCCATTTCTAGGTGACAAGGGCCTTTCCTCTGAGGATAGCTATCTAGCTTTATCAAAACAGTGAAAAAAGTTTCTGGAAAAAGTGACTTTAGCTAAAAACAAACTTTGTCAGCCTGTGACAAGCCCACCCAGGCATGCTGATATATATCAGTTCTTTCTCCCCTCCCCCACTACTCCACCTCAGCATTCTTTGTTCCTGGGACATCAATTGTTTGTATTTTTGGATTTTATTTATTTACATATAAAAAAAGACCTAATGGCATTTGCCGAGAACATTAAGTAGCACTTTCCTGGCAGCACGGTGGTAGTGAGGCAGGGTCATCAGTTTAAGGCCTGCAAGGCTGGAAAAAGGGAAAATGTTCCTCACTGCAGGGCTTGTCTCTCTCTCTCTCTCTCTCTCTCTCTCTCTCTCTCTCTCTCTCACACACACACACACACACACACACACACACACACCACCACCACCACCACCACCACCACCACCACCCTGCCAGCCCCAAAGTCCAGCTTCTCCTGGCCAGTAGCAGGCCCAAAGGAAGACTAGGGGATGGGAGAGGACTGAATCAATGAAAACATCTCACCTCCAAAGAGGGCATAAATATTATCTCATTTTGTGATTTCAAGACATGGCCTGAAGGTTTTTTCACAGAAAGGACAGCTGGGGTTCTCACCTCTTCTACCTACTGGCTGTGCAGTCAAGGGCGAGCACACAATTTAGGTTTTTAAGCTCAACCTTCCTCAGCTGTAAACTGGGATTAATGTAGGTTATTTCTTCTTTTTTTTTTAATCCTCACCCAAGAATATGTTTTCATTGATTTTAGAGAGAGAGTAAGAAAGAGGAAAAAGAAAAACAGATATGAGAAACATCCATCAGATGCCTCCAATACACGACCTGATCAGAGATCGAACCCACAACCTAGGTAATGTGGCCTGACCGGGAATCAAGCCAGCAACCTTTTGGTGTACAGGACAATGCTCCAAACAATTGAGCCACCCGGCCAGGGCCGTAGGTTATTTCTTAAAACTGTTGTAAGATTAAATAAGTTACCATGTGTCCAAAACCTTTATAAACTATAAAACACTAAACAAGCATAAGATATCATATTCAACGAGGTCAATTACCTTGAAGTCAAAACTTTTGTCCTGTTCCATCTTCTTCTCTTTCCAGTGCCTCAGGGGGCATCTGTAAGTGCTAACTAATTTCCTCTAAGACAGTACTGAAACTTAAAGATCTCCATTCAGTTTGTCTCCTGTTACACTTCAAAACATGTTTTCTTACCTCTACAATATCCCCCAGGCACACAAATTCCTCATATAATGTTATGGTTTATAATAGACTTCCATATACCCAAAGAATTTAAACTCCCTTCTTTCCCTTGTCTCTTCCAATTCTTGTTTACTATTTCTTTACTCCCCTATCCTAGTCTCTTTTCAACTTTTACCAAAACCCGAAGAACCAGAAGCACACAGGAAAACCTGAGCCGTGTCCCCTCCCACTTTCCACCTCTAACATCTCCACACCCCTCCAAGCCTCAAGTTTTGCATCCACGCTCATATTCTATCATTTGCCTGACCCAAGAGCCAGAGACCCTAGCAAACCCGGCATGTGCCCAGGGCTCCCGCCACTCCCCTCTCTCGTGGGAACTGCTCTAGAGCATCTCTGCTCACCTGAAAAATGTGCCAAGCCTGCTGGCCTTGGCTGTCACTTTGGTCCTCAGGGGAAAACAGAGATGAAAGAGAAAAGAAAATACCAAGGGCTGGAGAGAAATCACTTTTTATAGTGGAGTGTAGAGAAACATCTCAGAAAGGGGAATTCTCCATGGCCACCAGCAATCAATTCAGGTCAAGAAGCTGCCTGAAGCGTTACAAACACGGCTGCCTTTTTCTATGTAACTAACATCTCCACCCTCGACCTGAATGGTACAACCCTGGTGTCTTCTTCATTTTCCTGACAGCAAAAGACAATAACCAGACACTAGCTGCTGGAGGCATTTTCATTCAAAAGCCCAAAATGACGCTGTGACTTCCCATCAGCTTGACAGAGCTCTTCTGCCAGGCAGGGGTTTAAAATCATTTGGAGCTCAGAAAATTAAATCAACATTATATCAACCTAATTTTCTCAAGATGCTAATTCCAAGAGCCCCTTTGTGCTGCCTGCTGGTACTGGAAAATGGGGAGGGAGACATGGGAGAGAGAAATGACTAAAGGCTGGAGGGATCTATTCAGTTTTGCCATCATGGATAAAGCAATGAGGTAGGTGGAGCTGAAACATTAAAGAACTTGAAAAAGAAGTTTCTTTAGTGAGTGGATAATCAGAAAGCCTAATGGAAGAAGGGTGAGTGAAGCAGAAACAGGCAAAGAGCAAACATTCTGGACCCGGGTAAAAATGCTTTGAAACCCTGACGGTAACGCTAGAATGAAGTTTCCATTATTCTATCATCATGGAGGGTCTGCAGTCAGAGGAATGAGGTGCAGCAGAGTAGAAAATCATTCTGCTTTACCATTTCTTGAGAAGGCCAATGCCTGATAACTACGATCCCACACAAAGCTTGTTCTAAGAGACAGGAAGGGAAAGTGGCCACATCTGAACTCAGAGCTCTGAGAGCTGGAACAACTCCTAAGAGCCTTTTGGTCCTACCCTGCCCTCTGGCAGGTTAGTAGGGTGAATTCCAGAGATGAGGCAGCTGAGACCCAAAGGCGGCGTGAACTTCAGTGACACCACCTATGATGTAAGTGGTACACTCCCTGCCGCCTCACTGAACAACACAGCCATGACACTGATTTTAAATGGACCTGGAAGGATCCAGATGCCCACATTTCATCCAACTCTCAAACATTTCCCAGAGCACTCCCCTCTCACACCAGAAACAGCACCCAAATCAGATGATGTCACAGTTCCAAATTGGAAAATAAGCTCACTGTAAAGATTGTACACTCACCCTTCTACTCTACCTCACCCACGGCAGAAAGAAGGCAGGCTCAAGTCCCCCAGTGGCAACTGGCCTCCACACACCAATGAGCACAGAAAAGCTTTATAAACATCCCCACCCTGCTCTCAAGTCCACTGGAATATCCAGAACCTAGGTGCCATGGGGAAAGGGATCACATTCATCTCACTCAAAATTATATAGCTGGTGCCTAGCACTGTGCCTGGCACAAAGTAGGGGCTGGATAAATACATGTTTAATGAAAGCAGGAGGAAGGCCCGTGCTCTAACTTGTGGACTCACCTTCCTGTTCCATAGGCCTTTAGATGCACCACAGCTGCTGATTTTGCCTAGAAGTGTCCCTTCTCCATGGCTGCAAGCCCTGCCCACCTCCACTGCGAGTGAGCAACAGGACCTGCAGAGTTGGGGACTGGGTCTTTGAGACAATGCTTACTAGGGTACTCCTGGGAACAAAGGAAGCACTGTGGGGCCCTATCTGAGGAGCTCAAACCAAAATATCTAACATAAAATGTATCTCTAATACAGAGCAGGTATAATTACACTGCACAAATGGCAATCTCTGAGCCACTGAAGCTTAAGCCCATTTAGCACTATGAATTCAGAAGTAGAAACTTGTTCTCACCCCGCAAGAGTCCCGTGGATTTGTAAAAATGCGATCAAACACAAAATCCATATTAGCCATCTTCATTGCCGCCCTGCAACAAAGACAGACAGAGCAGCTCAACTTAGCACTAGACGTATGGAAAGCTGAGGCTCAAAGGAAAGGCGGAAGGGTGCATGTCAGGGGAGGGGAGGGGAATGCCAGCAAACCTGTTTAGGAAGAAGACTCCTCGGATCATCTCGTAGGGATTGGCCCGGGTCCGAGCTCGCCGCATCTCCTCCCCATCTAGGACATCAAACACATTCTGCCCAGAGAGAATCAGAACCTCAAGGTGAGTATCACACTCCAGGACCGGACAGGGTTCTTAAAGAGGCTGAGGAGCCTAACAAACAGCGTTCCAAAGAACAAGGTTCCTGCTGTATCCCAGCTCTAAAATGACCAGCTGTGTGACCCTAGACAAGTTGCTCAATCACACTGACCCTCAACTACATCACCTGTAAAATAGTAAAAATAAGATGTAAGCACATCCCTGGCACATGGTAAGTGGTTAATAAATGGCACCTGTGGTTCTGCACAGGGTCCCCTCTTGGCATTACTACTCTTCACTGCAAATCTGTTTCTCCACTCCAGCAGCAACCTCCCAAGGGAACAGAGTTCTGATACCAAGGCTCTCTTGACTGGGACTCATTGAGAGAGGGTAAACAAACCAAGACCAGGGTTTTCTGATGGCACCTACCACACAGTAGGGATCCCTTCTCCCTTCTCCAGTTCCTCTCTGATAAAAACAAAAACAACCTCACTTCATATGAGCACCAATCACTGTAAGGATATTCCCAACCCCTCTTGCCTGTCAAAAAATAAGTTCTGACGCCGAGCCAGCGTTGCTCAGCGGTTGAGCATTGACCTATGATCCAGGAGACTGCAGTTTGATTCCTGGTCAGGGCACATGCCCAGGTTGCGGGCTCGATCTCCAGCCCAGGGCATCGTGCAGGAGGCAGCCGATCAATGACTCTCTCAACATTGATGTTTTTTCTCTCTCTCCTTCTCCCTTCCTCTCTCTGAAGTCAATAAAAATATATTAAAAAATAATAATAATAAGCTCTGAGCCCTGGCCAGTGTAGCTCAGTTGGCTGAGCATTGTCCTGTATACCAAAAGGTTCAATTCTGGGTCAGGGCACATACCCAGGTTGCGGGTTCCATCCCCAGTAGGGGCACATGCGGGAGGCAGCTAATCAATGTTTCTCTCTCATATAGATGTTTCTTTTTCTTCCTCCCCTCCCTCCCCCCCAGCATTCTTCTCTCTAAAATCAATTTAAAAAAAAAAGATTAAAAATTCTTTTAAAAAGGCTCTGAGGCTGGTCTGAAACCTTGGTGCTTCTCCAACCCATTTCCTCCTCAGTTTCTTTGGCTCTTTCCATGCCAGACAATGCACTTCCTGGCCCAAAAATCAGGCCACAAGGTATCAAGGGAAGATTAATATTCACCCAGCATGTTAGGAGCCTCACCCCAGTATTTCATTTAATTCCCACAGCAGCCCTGGAAACTATTTTCTCCCTGTCTTACAGATGAGGGTGCTCAACTCAGCGGAGCTAAAGCAACTGGCCCAAGGTCACAGCAAAAAAGTTGCAAAATGAGGATCTGAATTCAGGTCTATCTGATGCTGAAGAATGATTCCAAGCCTTTCATTCTGCCAGCCCCCGCCCCACCCCGCCCAGGGGTTACAATGAACTGACCCAATGAGGTTAAGTGGATCCTTTCCTGGCTACTAGAAAGGATCCACTTTCCAGTAGCACAATACTACAAGACGGGAGAGTCACCAGGAAAAAGGACACCTTGGAGAAATGTACAAGCTATACATCTGATCTCCAGGAAAATGTCAGCTAAATTTCAGTCCCCGACAACTGATTCAAAAGAACTGGAAAAGCCCAGCACAGCCCCTCAGTTTTTTCAACTCCAACTCCAGCCACAAGGCCTTACCTTACACTGCAGCACACTGTGAAGTAGGTTTTCCCCACAAAACTCTGTTTCATCTTCAATAACCATCTTTCTCTGCAGAGAGAAGAAAACAGTCAATAATGACTATGTGTGACTGCATCTGTGGAATGAATGGAGAAACTCGGGTTCTAAGTGAGTAGAGAAGGGGCTGGAGTCCCTGCCAAAGAACATGGATCTCTGAGGGCGGGACCAGAAAATCCTAAATCCCTCTGGCTATATTCCAGATGGCTATGAGACAAAGCAGCCCCTTGGGTGCTCTCACCATATGGATACAAGACTCATGAATGTTGAGGCTGAGAAAAACAAACAGGAAGGAGGCATTCAAGCTGTCTCTCCCAAGGGCATGGAGGCAGAAGGGTAGGGGCTACCCCAAATGACAGAAGCCTATCCTTCAACCAGTCAGCCTCTTGCTCTGCGATGAGTATGAATGCACGACACTAGGCACTGACGGTAGCAGTACAGAAAACAAGGGCTCAAGAGAGCCTCACAGGGATGTCAAGCCCAACCTCCTGTCTGAGTGAGGCCACCTCTAAGCTGACGGTGCTCAAACTTGGTGGTCCAGGTCTTACATTCTGCACAATCACTGAGGACCCAAAGAGTTTATTTATGTGGGAGAGATGTAGATATATATATCTCAAGGTTTATTATTAGAAATTAAAACAGAAAATTTTTAAATATTTATTCACTTTAAAAGAGCAATATGTTTTGTTAACATAAATATTTTTATGAAAAGTAACTATATTTCCAAAATTTATTTAGTGAGAAAAATGGCACTTTCCCAGTTTTGCAAATCTCTTAGTATCTGGCTTAATAGAAGGCACCTCGATTCCCCTTTGCATTTGACTGGTTGTGAGAGCATGTCAGAGCCTCTGGAAAACTCCACTGAACACTTTGTTTGAGAAAAAATAGAGTGAAAAAACTTTCCATATCATTATGAAAATAACTTTGACCTTGCAGAACCCCTGGGAGTGTCTTGGAGATCCCTGGGGGCCACTACACTTTGAGAACTACTCTATTGAACATACTGATTAAGTAGTTATTTACTTTATTCTTACAATTTTCCAGAAGAATATTAAATAAATTCCCAATTTAACAACCCCCTCATTACTTTCTAAGAACAGGTACAGTGTCGTTTCATCTACCTGTACCCAGAATATACACAGATGTATATACTCTAAAAGCATCAGTGAGGAAGATGAAAGTGATGCATTTTGGGTTGTCTTGGAAGTTAAATGACCAGAAGGAAAAAGCCGTCTGCCACATCTCCCAGGGGCACATCTATGAAGCCCTTGACACACCCTCTTAACAATTTTACTCCTGCCAAGAATGGTCAGATTCACATTTTTCACATGAGCATAAACACATATATACCAACTCGAAGAGAAGAAAAGTCAGGAGATAAGTGCCAACAATTTCAGGATACATTTTCCTGAAATCCTACCTTTCCCACAACCATCCAATCGCTCATTTCCTGAGTATCAGGAATTTCAGTGGTACATTCTGGGAACCATGACACCTGCTCACAGGCACTGGGCTACAAACAAAAGAGAGGCAAGTAAGTCAGGTAAGACAGACCCTCAGGGCTATGCCCCAACTCATCAGAGCTTCCCCAAAACAATCATGAGGGACTCAGATAGAGTGGGAAGAGTCTGGGAAGCTGAGGTCAAAGGCAGTGTCAGACATGAGAATTGAGAGTTAGAATTCTCAAGTTTAATTTCTGAAGGCCAAGTCCAATTCTGGTTTGAGTCCCAAGAAACCTCCCAAACCTCCAAAGTGTCTTTCATTTGTCCCAGTGTTCTTGATGAATACCTACTATGGACTATGTGTTCAGAATGTAGAGTTAAAAAAGATATCGTCCTTGACCCAAAAGGCAGTGGGAATATAGAGAAGTGGGGATGGGATATGTGTCTGTGATAAGGTAATTACATCAGGAAGACACAAAGCAATGAATCTCACCTCTTGATGTCTTTCAAAGTGTTACTCACAAAATAAATAGGATTCCTCACCCATTCATTCTAAATAGGGCAGAAACTGGCATCTCTAATGTACTGCTTCCTCTTTATTTTTCAATTACTTTCCTTATCAAGCTAAAACGGTGGTTTTTATCCTGGCTATACATTAGGATCATCTGCAGTCCTTTTAAAAAGTACTGGTGCCTGGGCCCTACCCTCAGAGTATATGATTCTATTGGTCTGAGGTGAGAACTGGTATAAGTACATTTTTAGAAGTCTCCATATGATTCTAATGGGCAGCCAGGGCTAAGGTCACTGGGCTAGAGAAACATGGATTATGAAACCCAAACAGGTGGCTAACCTATTTGGCAGCTTTACACATTCCCTCCTGAGCAAGTATGGAGAAGAGACTCACCATTCATTGCAAATTGAAGCAATGTGGTTAAAGGTAATATTACATGCTCTGAAAGGCATAAAATGGTATCACAATGCACGGTCTCAAGGGCAAGCCAACCACCATCAACAGAGAAAAAGTTTAAAAGAAAAATTACTGAAGCCTTTTGTCAATGTATCTGGCAGTAAATCATGGCTTCTCCCCTTGGTCAAATCCATCACCTTTAAGCATAAATGGTTATGATTTATATTATAAACTCGTAAAAAAAAAAAAAAGGCAGCTCAAAACACTTTGGATACCTCTTTGGAGAAAAAAAGCAGATCAATCTCCCCACAGAAGTCTAAATATAAGGCTACCTACAAAGTGGACTTTGCACGAAGCTTCTAACCTTGCATTCCCCATTCCTGGGCTCCAGAAGTCACTGAGCACTTTCCCTGTAACAACTCCAGGAATGGGAAATTGACCTCAGGCCGCCTAGGCTCATCTACCTTAAAGAAGCAGCCACGATCTAACAGTTAAGCTACTCTTAACCAAAAGATAGGGCATTCTTTGTAAGAGAAAAATCGAATTATGGTAGATGGTAGTTAGGACAGCCTTGCCTCAAAAAGGAATTTCAATAGCCTGTCTCCATTAAAGGCAGAAATTTTATGGGCAAATTTCGTATTTCAAGTTTAGCAGTTAGTTCTAATTCTGTCCCACTGAGAGAATTGGGACTTTTTACTTGTTTTCACACAAATGAGGACACAGAAAGCACCAAGCATTTTTGAGGTAAAAATCTACATCTAGTACCCAATTACAAATATTTACCCTATTCTGCACTGTCTCATCTGTTATTCTGCTGGTCTTGTCTCCTCACAACTAGAAGGCAACACAGCAGGACCACCCCAGAACCCATTAGCTCTTGGCTTGTCAGCTTCTTACTCTGAAGCCTTATCAGGCTTTTATCATGCACAGGTTCATGGGAGTTTTTCCTGAACTGAAACATCACAGAGACAAATAAAATATCAATTTTCCAGACTTCAGAGCCACATCTGAGGCTAAATTACAGCAATTATGTAGAAGACTAGACATTTGTTTTCTACTTTCTCTAGTTCAACTCCATAATGGTAATATTTCATCATTATTTTAGGGGCTTTTATTATACCCACTTCAAATCCTTTGTGGAATAAGGCAGGACACAAATAAATGAATAAAATAAAACCTCACCATTATCTGTGCCATGAAAAGGAGTAAGAGCCTCTTTGGGTATTCAGGGTAAAAACAAACTGGTGCCCAAGTATGTAAGTGGACTAACCCACAATAAAAAAGCCATATGGAGCCAGCCAGCATGGCTCAGCAGTTGAGCATCGACCTATGATCCAGGAGATCATGGTTCGATTCACAGGGCACATGCCCTGGTTGTGGGCTCGATCTCCAGGATGGGGTGTGCAGGAGGGAGCCAATCAATGACTCTCTTATCATTGATGTTACTGTCGTTCTCTCCCTCTCCCTTCCTCTCTCTGACATCAACAGAGATATATTTTTTAAAAAAAATTTTTTAAAAGCCATATAGCACAAACACACACCTGTTCTGAACAAGAAGGTCATAAACCTGCGGAGGTACAAGGACCTTATGGGGCACCTAATCCAGTCACTCATACAATGGGAGAGTGGGTCCTCACTCAGCCACCTGAATCCTTTTAGCAGAGGAAACTCACTACCTTGTGAGGTATCATAGTCACTACTGGAAAGCTGTATCTATTAAAGTTCTTTGTGGAGGCAAACTCTGCCTTCCAGCATCTTCTACTCACTGGTCTTAGATAGTCCTATATGAAGCAACAGGAAGCAAATCCACAACCTATCATTCCCTCTCCGAGTCTTGTTTTCCATTCTGGACATCCCCAGAACCTTCCATGTAAGAAACTAGTTCAACCCTCACTAACCACCCTGATCACTCTCCCTCTGGAGACTTCTAGTGTATCAATATGACTACTTAAAGGCATGCACCCAAAAACACAAGTAGCTTTCCTGCCTCCTCCTCCTCCCCACACCAGTTACCTCTGGCTCATCCCGCCAGTCCACATTCAACTCCTGGTCAAAGCCTTGCAATGTCAGACCCAAGCCTCTTCGACCTTTCTGATTAGAGGCCTCAACGATGTCCTTCCGACCCTGGCTGTATTTACCCAATCCTTCACCTTCCTTGAAGCCCATCTTGGCCTGAAAGAGAGAAATAATGGTGCATTTATATAAATAAACATAAAAATAGAGCATTTATATAAATATACATTTATTTAGGCCCTATCATGTGCCAGACATTGTGCTAAACCCAAAGACATATAAAAAAATAAGGCCTAAAGTTTTCCTCCTAGACTAATAAAGGAAAGAAACATAAATAAATACTGCACTTTAACTGTGGGCCCAGTGGCTGTCTATTCTGGAGATAAAAGCCTAGGGCAGCCAAGAGTTGGATAAATGAGAAGGGACCTCAGAGTTGTAATTAAAAGTATCAAGGGTACCTAATGAATGTCACTGGAGATTTTCACAACTACCCTTAGAGCTAATAAGTCTGATTAAGTGAGAAGTAGGCCTACAGTACAGTTGATAGAGAGAACATAATTTAAAATGGAACCACATCAGCCTTGGCCAGTGTGGCTCAGTGGTAGACCATCAACCTGCACAACAAAAGGTCAAGGATTCAATTCACAGTCAAGGGCACGCACCTGGGTTTTGGATTCATTCACCAGCCCCAATCAGAGGCGCATGCCAGAGGCAACCAATCCATATTTCTCTCTCCCTCTATCTCTCCCCTCCCCCACCATCCCCCCCTTCCACTTTCTGCAAAAATCAATGGAAAAGATATCCTCAGGTGAGGATTAACAAAAAAAAAAAAAAAAAAAAAAAGGAACCACTTCAGATTCTTGCTAAAAGGGATAGCTGTTTAGAAGTTTTCAGTTTGCTCTTGTTTTGTCTTGTTTTGTTCTGTAAGCACCAGTATAACAAATGGCATAATGTGGTTGGGATTGAGCCTCACAATCAGCAAGCCTGAGGGCTGAGCCCACCCACAAAGGGATCAATAGCAATCAAGACCCAAATACAACAGGAGGGGCCACACAACCCACGCAAGGGACATTCCTACAGCACCCAGCTCAGAAGATTAAGGAGACTATACCACTGGGTCCCATATGACACCCACTACAAAAGGCCACCCCACCGAGACTGGGAGTCATAGCAGTCATAGCCAGTACACAGAAACAAACAAAGAAACAATAAAAATGGGGAAACAAAGAAACAAGCTTCAAATGAAAGAAGAGGAAGAATCTCCACAAAAAGAACTAAATGAAATGGAGGCAAGCAATTCTTTGAAACAGAGTTCAAAGAAATGGTTTTTAAGACTGCTCAACAGCCCTGACTGGTGTGGCTGAGTTGGTTGAAGCATCATCCCATACATCGAAAGGTCAGGGTTTGATTCCAGTCAGGGCACATACCCAAGTGGCAGGTTCAATTCGATCAATGTTTCTCATTCACTACCTCTCCCTTCCTCTCTCTCTAAAATCAATAAAAACATAGCCTCAAGTGAGCATTTAAAAAAAAAAAAAAATGCTCGACAGCATGAAAAAGGATATAGAAACCATGAAAAACAACCAGTCAAAAATGAAGAATGATACAGATGAAATAAAGCACACACTGGAAAGAATAAACATTAGAGAACATGAAGGACTAAATCAGTAAATTAGAACACAAGGTAGAAAAAAAAATCACTCAATTAGAGCAGCAAAAGGAAAAAATAATTAAAAAGCACAAGGAAAATTTAAGGGAACTTTGGGACAACATGAAACATAACAACATTCACATCATTAGGGTACCAGAGGGGGAAGAAAGTGAGCAAGGGATGGAGAAATAACAACAGAAAACTTCCCTAACCTGGTGAAGGAAAAAGTCACACAGGTTCAGGAAGCACTCAGAGTCCCAATCAAGATGAACACAAAGAGATCCACACAAAGATACATCATATTAAAATGGCAAACAATAAAGACAAAGAGAGAATCTTTTTTTTTAAATCATTTGACATTAAAATTTATTTATTTGATCATATTTTAAAAAGCAGGGCAGAATCACACCCATTTTCTTCATAGTATCACTATACATAGACTGAATTTCAGAGCCCTTAGTTGGCTTTGGAAACTTCAGAAGAACTGACTATTACAAAGAGAGAATTTTAAGGGCAGCGAGAGAGTCAGTTACCTACAAGGGAGCTTCCGTAAAACTATAAGCTGATTTCTCAACAGATACACTGCAGGCCAAAAGGGAATGACAAAAAGTATTCAAAGTAATGAAAAGCAAAGACTTGAAACTAAGACTACCCTATCCATCAAGGCTATCATTCAGAATTGAAGGTGAAATAAAGAAGTTCCCAAACCAAAAAAAGGCTAAAGGACTGTATTATCACCAAACTAGAAATGTTAAAAAAAAAAAAAAGGAACCACTGCAAGAAATGTTAAAGGGACTACTACAAGAAGAATAAATAGAGAGGAGGAAACTAACACCCCACTAACTTTACTGGATAGATCTTCCAGACAAAAATTCAACAAGGAAGAAGCGACCTTAAACAACACACTAATGACAGGTTTGATGTTTACAGAACATTTCATCCCAATACATCAGAATATGCATTCTTCTCAACTGCACATGGAACATTCTCAAAGACAGACTACATGTTAAGACACAAAATAAGTCTTAAGTTCAAGAAGACTGAAATCATATCTAGCGTTTTCTTGGATCACAGTGCCATGAAACTAGAAATCAACTATAATTAAAACACTAAAAAACATTCAAACACATGGAAGCTAAATAGCATGTAATTAAACAATGAATGGATTACCAATGAGATCAAAAAGAAATTTAAAACTTCCTGGAAACAAATGAAAATGAACACACAACAACTGAAAACCTATGGGATACAGCAAAAGGGAAGATAGCATTACAGGCCTATCTCAAGAAACAAGAAACACCTCAAATAAACAACCTAATCCTACAACTAACAGAATTATAAAAAGAACAACAAGAAAAGCCCAGAGTAAGTAGAAGGAAGGAAATTAATAAAGAGCAGAGCAGAAATAAATGACACAAATAGCAACAACAAAATATAAAAAAAAAATCAATAAAACCAAGAGCTGGTTCTTTGAAAAGGTAAATGAGATTGATGAATCTTTAGCCAAACTCATCAAGAAAAAAAGGGAGAGGACCCAAATAAATAAGTAATGAAAGAGGTGAAGTAACAACTGACATCGTAGAAATACAAAGGATTGTAAGAAAATATTATGAACATCTATATATCAATAAATTGGACAACCTGGGCAAAATGGACAAATTCCTACAAACATACAATCTTCCAAAACTCAATCAGGAAGAACCAGAAAACCTAAATAGACCAATAACAACTAACGAAATTGAAGCGGTAATAAAAAAAACTCCCAGCAGCCCTGGCCAGTGTGGCTCAGTGGTTAGAGTGTTGGCTCACACACCAAAGGTTCACAGGTTTGATTCCCAGTCAAGGGCATATACCTGGGTTGCAAGTTCAATCCCTAACCCCATTTGGGGTACGTGCGGGAGGCAACCAATCAATGTTTCTCTCTCTCTCTCCCCCTCCCTCCCTTCCACGCTCTCTAAAAATCAATGGAAAAAATATCCTCGGGTGAGGACTTAAAAAGAAAAAAATTCTCAGCAAACAAAAGTCCTGGATGCATGGATTCACAGGCAAATTTTACTAAACATTCAAAGAACACCTGTCCTCTTCAAATTACTCCAGAGTACAGGAGGAAGGAAGGTTCCAAGCTCTTTTGACAAGGCCAGCATTATCCTAATTCCAAAACCAAATAAAGACACTACAAAGAAAGAAAATTACAAGCCAATATCCCTGAACATAGATGCTAAAATCCTCAACAAAATATTAGCCAATCAGATCTAGCAATGCATTAAAAAGATCATACACCACAACCAAGTGCGATTTATTCCGGGGATGCAAGACTGGTACAATATTTGCAAATCAATAAATGTGATACATCACATAAACAAAATAAAGGATAAAAATCACGTGATCATATCAATAGACACAGAAAAGGCATTTGACAAAATCCAGCACCCATTTCTGATAAAAACTCTCAGCAAAGTGAGGATAAAGGGATCATACCTCAACACAATAGAGGCCACATATGACAGACCTACAGCCAACATCATACTCAGTCAAAAACTAAAACCATTTCACTTAAGATCAGGAACAAGACAGGGATGTCCACTTTCACCACTCTTATTCAACATAGTACTGAAAGTTCTAGCCACAGAGATCAGACAAGAAGAAAAAATAAAAGGCATCCAAATCTGAAAGGAGGAAGGAAAACTGTCATTATTCGCAGATGACATGATAGTGTACACAGAAAACCCTAAAGATTCCACCAAAAAAGACCTGCTAGATTTAATTAATGAATTTGGCAAAGTAGCAGGATACAAAATTAATATCCAAAAATCGATGGCAGTCTTATACATTAATAATGAACTCTCAGAGAGAGAAACTAAAAAATAATTCCATTTAGCCATTGCAACAAAAATAAGATACCTAGGAATAAACTTAAGCAAGGAAGTAAAAGATCTGTACTCGGAAAACTATAGGACATTGAAAAAAGAAACAGAGGAAGATACAAACAAGTAGAAGTATATACCGTGTTCATGGATAGGAAGAATTAACATCATTAAAATGTCCAAAGCAATTGGACTACCCAAAGCAATCTATAGATTCAATGCAATCCCTATTTAAATACCAATGGCATACTTCACAGGTCTAGAACAAATATTCCAAAAATTTATATGGCACCAAAAAATACCCTGAATAGTCTCAGCAACCTTGGAAAAGAACAAAATTGGAAGGATCACAATACCATATACCAAACTATACTACAAAGTCATTGTAATCAAAACAGCTTGGTAATGGCACGAGAACAGGCATATAGACTAATGGAACAGAACAGAGGCCCCAGAAATCAACCCACACCATTATGATCAATTAATATTTGACAAAGGAGGCAAGAGCATACAATGAATTAAAGACAGTCTCTTTGATAAACGGTGCTGGGAAAATTGGACAGGTACATGCAAAAAAATGAAGCTAGACTGCCCTAGCCAGTTTGGCTCAGTGGTTAAAGTGTCAGCCCACAGGCTAAGGGTCCTGGGTTTGACTCTGGCCAAGGGCACGCAAGTACCTCAGTTGCAGGCTAGATCCCTGGCCCTGGTCAGGGCGCAAGCAGGAGGCGACCAATCTATGTGTCTCTCTCACATCAATGTTTCTCTCTCTCTCCTTCCCACCCTTTCTGAAAAGCAATGGAAAAAATATCCTTGGGTGAGAATTAAAAAAAAAAAAGCTTCTGCACAGCAAAAGAAACCGTCAACAAAATGAAAAGGGAAACCCACTATATGGGAGAACATATTCACCAATGAAACATCTAATGAGAGGTTAATTTTCAAAACATGAAGAACTTATACAACTCAACCCCAGGAAAACAAACAACCGAATTTAAAAATGGGCAAAGGACGTGAATAGACACTTCCCTAAAGAGAATATACAGATGGCCAATAGACATGAAAAAATGTTCAACATCACTAATCATCAGAGATATGCGAATTAAAACTACAATGAGTTGTCACACCTGCCAGAATGGCTACCATCAATAAATCAACAAACAACCAGTGCTGGCGAAGGTGTAGAGAAAAGGGAATGAACCTTACTTAGTACACTGCTGGTGGGAATGCAGACTGGTGCAGCCACTGTGGAAAACAGTACGGAGTTTCCTCAAAAAGTTAAAAATAGAACCGCCATTTGACCCAGTGATCCCACTTCTGGGAATATGTCCTAAGAATTCTGAAACACCAATCAGAGAGAATATATGCACCCCTATGTTCATAGCAGCATTATTTACAATAGCTAAGATCTGGAAACAGCCCAGTAGATGAGTGGGGGAAAAAGCTGTGGTACATTTACACCGTGGAATACTATGCACCTATTAAAAAGGCTCCCTTACCCTTTGTGAAAGCATGGATTGACCTGGAGAGTATTATGCTAAGTGAAATAAGCCAGTCAGAGAACAAGTATCACATGATCTTACTTACATGTGGAATCTAATGAACAAAGTAAACTGACGATCAAAATAGGTACAGAGACATGGAACTGACTGACAGATCTCAGAGTGGAGGGGGTTGGGGAGGGACAGGAAAGAGATTAGCCAAAAAACATATTTGCACATATGCATAGCCTATGGACACAGACAAGAGTGTGATGAAGGCCTGGGGTGGGGTGGGGTGGGGTGGGGTGGGGTGGGGTGGGGTGGGGTGGGGTGGGGTGGGGTGGTGGGTAGAGGGGGGCAAAGGGGGGAAATGGGGGACATCTGTAATACTGTCAACAATATTTTAAAAGGGGGGGAATGGAACCACTTCAAAGGGTTACTTCTGCCTTACCCTCAGCCCGTCAAAGAGCCTTACCAGACTAGGACAGTGAGGGCCTATGGAAGGACAGTGAGGGCCTACAGAAGGACAGTGAGGGCCTATAGAAGTCCAAATCAAGAGATTAACTGAAAAGTCACTTCATTTAAAGCCGAGGGCCCAGACAGGCGTGGCTCAGCGGTTGAGTGTCTACCTAGGATCCAGGCAATCGGGGTTCAATTTCCAGTCAGGGCACATGCACAGGCTGCAGGCTCGATCCCCAGTCAGGGGCATGCAGGAGGCAGTCAATCAATGACTCTCTCATCACTGATGTTTCTCTCTCTCTCCCTCTCCTTTCCTCTCTCTGAAATCAATAAAGATATATCAAAAATAATAATAATAAAACCGAGGTATGGGAGGTACTGTAAGATCCTGGATAGAATCTTTTTAAATGTCACAACTGTCTATAAGCTCATACTGAACTCTAGAGTCCCTGGGCCCACTTATATACCCAAAGAAACAGAGACCTAAATCCCAAACCCCAAAGACCCTTGTCTAATAAAAGAACTCCCATCCTAAGATCTGATTCCCCCTAGAGGGTCTGTATGCCCTCTGAAAGGGGCATTAGCAGCTCAAGAACTGGATGGAATTCCTATAGTAGCAACAAATCTTTCCCCAAGTCAGAGGTTCAGTCACAAACCTCCCCATCTTCCACGTCCCCAATCTTTAGGGCACCCAAACTAGAATTGGATGATGACTTCAAAGAGGCAGTAGTCATTCTTAAATCAATCCAACAGAAAATGGAGGAGTCACATATAATGTTTCTGAAGCTAGACGGAGGCAAACTTGGATTTCTCTGACCTTTGCACATACACTCAAGTACAATGAGGAAAGTAAGCAGGCCTTCCTATTTCCCTCCCTTCCTGGAACATGTCAGTGGTGTATGGGAGCTGGGAAGGAGAACAAGAACTTCTTTTGGAAGCAATACAGAAGACTGTCCTACTCCAGTTTACTTTAGGCACCTGGGAGTGAGCAGGATTTTAGTCATTTCTTTCTAGATCATTCACTAGAGCAAAAAAATCACAGCATGAAGACTTTACCCATCGACACACAGCCAAGTGTAGGGGAAGTATGCTCACAAAGGCTCATAAAAAGAATTCATTACTCAGAAGACCAAAGGGCGACCCAGCTCTGGACGGTACAGGAGAAGCAGGCCTGAGCAGCCACTTCCCATGGATGACTCCAATGTAATCCATACCTCTATTGAGAAGGGGGCCACATTCTACTAAATTTCAGTAGCTGAAAAGCAAAGGAAAAACTCACGCCCTAGCATTTCTTCTTTTCATATCAATCAATACAAATTCCCTTCTCTTACCCTGCTGGTGGAGCTTTAGAAACCCAACCAAAGTGCCAACATACCATAAGCTTCTGGGAGACGCTGTTATACATGGAATAGCGGGAAGAAGTTCCCTCCACGAGAGAGTCTGCTTTGAACGCATCATCAAAAGAATCAGAGCTGCGTTGCTTTCCCTCGGTCTCACTGTCAGACCCACTGAGGCTTGTGGTAGATACTAGAAAAAAGAAAAATATTTAGGTGAGTTTATGGCCCCAAATAGCCTCTACAAGTTCAATTTCATTTATTCAACTAGTATTTAATATATGCATTGCACACATAAAGTTCATTAAATGACCCAGGATCAAATGTATTCTCTACCTCTTACTAACTGTGTCATCTTGGGCAAGTCACTAAAAGTTCCTAATGCTACTTGACATACAATGGGGACTCAAAAATATGTTTTCTTTTCCCATCTTTTCAATTTCTTCCCCTACAAACAAGGATGGTAGTACCTTCCTCACAGGGTTGTTAGAAGATGAAATAATGTACTTAAAGGACCTTGCTAAATATATAATGTATTTATTGAAGATATGATTGTTAGACTAACAGTTTCTGATTGTTTAATCTCCGAGTTTCCTTTCTTTTCTCTCCTCTCTTTTCTCGGTCCTTCAAACTTATAGATAAGAGGGTGGGTCCTATAGCACAGCCCCAGAGAAGAGCTGGCTCACAGGGAGGACAAGGGGCAGAGGGGGGGAGGGGAAGGAAGGGAAGGAAGGAAAAACTGAAGAGAAGGAAAGAGAGGAAGGCCAAGGAAGAGTGAGATGCTCAGGCAGCAGCACCACTGAGGTGGAGAGTAGAGGAGCTTCTGGAGAGAGTTGGTGGCCTGAGTGAGCTAAGCCACTGTTCCATAGTAAACAACCTTGCTGCCAAAGGACTCCAAATGAGACCACCTTAGCAGCTGTCATAGAGTGGTGGGTTACCTGTCTCCTGGCCAAAACCAGGAGGATCCACAGTCTAGATGTTCACTGTGACCGGTTCTTTCCCTCTCATTGATAGATATATGAATCTCTTAACTTGGAAGCCATTTCAACCCTATGTAATTTTACTCAGATAGTTTCTAAGGCAAACCTACCCCAATTTGGAAATAGACTGTATCTTAAAAATTTGGTTACATTTCTGCATATTCTCATTGAAAATGGTATAAATTGCAAGCAAGGAGAAATGCAGAACAGGAAATTAGGGTGGTGGTGTACAATCTGAACCCAAGGCTTAAGAAGTTATGTCCTGCTCAACAGTATTCATATCTCATTAATAAGTTATTGTGCTTATTTAAGAATAAAATAAACTATTTTTCAATTTATGTGTATTATTCTTTCAAACATCTATTAGTTATAAGGATATAAATGCTTATTATTTAGACCTAAACACTTAATAAACTAAACTGTTAAGTATTTCTTTTGGCCTAGGAGCATGGTGAAAAAAGTTAGGGTGGTACTAAGGGTCCAAGACCCAAGAAAATTTGGGAACCTCTACTCTATGTATTAGAATGAACAGATCACCCAGAAACATTGTCAAATGAACAGAAGAGCGAGACCACATGCATCCTATCTCCTGTGTACTGATCTGTCCATTTCCCTACGAGAACACAAACCTGCTAAGGGTTGACATCTGAGGGGAGCGAAGCCTTCCCCACAGCCCCAGGCCTAATTCCCTTCCACTGTGCTCCAGCAGCACCAGTATTCACACCATCAGCACAGCATTTATCACACTGCCTGAGAGCCAGTTATTTGAACAGGGTTACTGCTGAAGATCAGGAAGTGTGTCACAGTCAACTTTCTATCTCCTATGCCTGGACGGAGGCTTTCCACTTAATAGAAATTAAGTGCTCACTGTAGTGAATTTAAACAACTCTCCTCCAGTTGCCACATTTGCTAAGCACCTACTGAGTGTACAGCTCCTTAAGATATTTCCTCTTGCCCTGGCCAAGTAGCTCAGCTGGTTAGAGCAACATCCCAATATGCGAAGGTTCCATATTCATTCGACAATGGTTCTATACCTGCTCAGGGCACATACAAAAACCAACCAATTAATGCATAATTATGCTGAACAATAAATCTCTCTCTCCCCCTTTCTCTCTCTAAAAATTAATTTTAAAAAATTTTTAAGAAATTATTTCCTTTTATACCACCTTGCACAAGTAGTCCAAGTCCAAGTAGTGTAAAACATTCAGCCCGCAGACACATAAGGATACATGTCATTACATTTGTTCAAACCTAAAGGGTACACAACACCAAGAGAAAACCCTAATGTAAACTACAGGGTCTGGGTGAACGATGTGTCAATGTAGGCTCATCAACTGTAACACATGTTCCACTCTGCTGAGGTATGTTGATAATGGAAAAGGCTATACATGTGTAGGGGCAGGGGTGTAGGAGATACCTTTTGTACTTTCCCCTCAATTTTACTGTGAACCTTAAACTGCTCTTAGAAAAAAAAAAAAAAAATGAAGTCTTCAAAAAAAAATTTTTTTAAGGTAAAACAATAACAAAAAGTTTGAGCATGAGGATGGAATACCTATATCCTAAAAGAGAACTGAGTCCTACTAGACTATATTATTTAGCCCCCTATCACCACCACCCCAGTAGGCTAAAATATGCAATCTGTTAGATCTGAGTCCAAAATATTGATATTGTTTAACAGATCAGACAACTTTGGTTCAGGATCTTTCTATAAAAGATCCATGCTATACACAATGAGGTACTATCCAAAAGTAACAATCCTACCCTAAGAGAGCTTAATCTAATAGCTAATATAAATATAAATTTTTTAAGGACATAATATTTCACAAAAGAAAGAAAAGGCAGATAAACATGTTTTTAAAAATCAGAATAAACGTAAAAACAAAATCCTGGCTCCTAAGCAGTTAGCAAGGAGTTTTGGTTGAGAGGCACCAAATCTGCCCTTTCCCCTTAAGGTGGCTATCCAATTCCCTTAATAAGGAGCTGACTTGGTTTTTGTTGTTGTTTTTTAATTGATTTGAGAGGAATGAGGAGGGGCGAGGGAGGAAGAGAGAGGGAGGGAGGGAGGAAGGGGGAGGGAAAGAGAGAGAAACATTGATCAGTTGCTTCCCCTACGTGCCATGACCGGAGAGCGAACCTGCAACATTTTGGTGTACAGGACGCTACAACCAAGTCACCCAGCCAGGGCAGGAGCTGACTTGTTTATGTGGACCAATGCAATACATATCACAGAATGCCAGAGTGCCACTCAGAAGGAAAGACCCAGAACATTAATGAGTAACCATGGAAACTGAGAAGTGATATTTATTTTGTTTTGCGTTTTTCTGCTTTTATATAGGAGAAATAAGAATACATTCATTTGAGAATTAGGGTTAAAAAAATAACGAGAGAGAAATAAAGTATCATTCCAAGCCTTGGGAAGTTCGGTTCCTTTCCAGAGAAATCTTCAGAGGACAGCAGATCTGAGGGAAAAAACCTCCTGAATGCTGAAGACTGAGCTTGGGCCTTTCATCTACTCTCTCCCACGAGGAGGAGAGAGAGACGCCCTATAACAGTGCCCACATGCTAAAGAACCACCCTTCCAAAGGCACAGATTCTCTTTACTCAGCTGTGCCCATGCCTTCAACCTGACTGCTTAGTGCAGAAAGAGGTGGTGCCCGGAATGTGGGCAGCTGCCTGCACAGACCCTAGTTTCCTTCGGGGAAGCCTAGGGTTCCAGGGTCCTGACTAACTAGAAGCTATAATGTTAAATCAGTTATTATTCCTTTCACCGGCCGTCTGGGGATTAACAGGTCTATCTATGGAAAGCTTAGGAAATCCTCCTGGTAGCCTAAAAGGAGAGTGTGCACTTGGTCCAGCTCTAGGGAGTTGACTGAATGTTGGTTTGCTTGACCCATTAATGGGCATCCATCAGTGATATGAATATCATTCCTGAGCATGCAGGGTTCCTGCCACCCTCAGATCTCAGAGAGAGATCTTTTGTTTTCTTTATAAGATTTCTGGACCAAAATGACAAAAAAAAACAAATTTGGGTGGAAGGTTCATTAGGCAAATCAGTGATGACTCTGGTATAAAGATCTTTCCACTCCATTTCTCTTCCTCAGGTGTCACCTAATGTACAGCTGCCCTGTCCAGGTTCTGAGAGTGAGGTTGATGGAGCTAAAATACCATCCTACTAGACATTTCTTTGTGAGATCAAGAAGTTTGATGGATAAACAGACTAACCCTATTTCTCTTTTACTTCATGTGGTATTTGAAGTCAATTCTTAGCCTAACATGATTTAAGACAAAGTTCCCCAGATTAGTCCTAATGTCCACAAGCTACCACAGCCGCTACTCATTTTTACCCCTGGGCCTTTGAGGCCACTCTTTTTAGATGAAAAGGAGACAACTGTTGTGGCTGCAACCGAAACTAAAGAGGAGTTTTAGCCTCCCAAGACTGATAAGAATTTAGCAAACACTGAACAGACACTCTTGTAATGAGAATATAAATTAAAGGGAGTAATAAGGTCAGTCTATTAAAATCATTAGTTTCATTAAAAACTTGCCAACGCTGGGTGGCATTCCCATTTACCTCTCCAAGAGCTCCCCTTCTAAAACCTACCAGAGAGCCCAAAACATTATTTAGAGTTTTTATTTAAGATTTCTTCTCGATATGATAGCGGTCATTACTCTGTGCGTCATTTTAAAGAAGAAAGGTTCACTTTATAGAAGAATCGGAGGTTTCCCAGCTACTGGCCAAATTTTTTACATGGCTACAGAACACTAGGGCAAACATGTCAAAATTAGAAATGACAGTGACAACACACAAGGGGTAGATCCAACCATAGTGGGCAAGGTGAGCAGCACAAAAATACAGAAGAATAAACTATGGATTTTGATAAACATCCCATCCTGCCTAACAACTGCTATGGAATACATTTATTTCTGTTTAAAGACTCAATTTCTCCTTCATAGCAGACAAATGGTAACTCGTTAGAGCAATTTAAACAGATACCGATAAAGGAAGTTTTTGATTAAGGTCATGAATCTGGACTGACAGTAAAGCAATGGTGTTTCAGGGAAAATAGCCTAGTTAGGGAAGAATTAAACCTGATAGAGGGGAAGGCACTTTTAGTGTGATGCTGGTGAAGGACCCTGGCAACTTCTAAAGCAACACGCTGTGGGAGGGCCAGAAGCCCAGACTGGATGCACAGGTAAGGAGAAACGGAAATTGTCTTGGGGTCTATACGTTTCCCTGTGAGAAACAACCAAAAAAAACAAAATGACCTCCACTCGTTTCTCTTATTCCAAAAGGTTATTTAATAGCAAATTTCCAAGAGTTTATTTAGACTGCAAATGCCTTCAAATTCCTCTTAAAATACTCAAAAAAAAAAAAATCACATGATGCTACAGTGGCCATGACAACATCCCTTTTCTTCTTTACTCTGGTCAGATGATGTCAGTCTCTGATCCGACAATACAGCTACCTTGTCAATAATGTAAAATAAACTGATTAAACTCAATAGATCTATTAATGAGTCATCACATTATCTAGCAGAAGCAGCAGGAACAAGGCCCAGACAGACAGAAATAGTAACTACAGTTTTTTTGTTCTTCTAATTGTACTCCCTAAAGAGCTTTTTTCAATCATCCATTTGAACAGTATGTACAGGTAGAAGTGGTTGAAACAAAAAGAAACACACCTGCTTTAATGCTATGACTTGAATGGATATGTAGTTTCCGGTGAGACAGTAAAGTACCAGGGCACACTGTCCAGGGGATGGATGCCTTAGAGAAGCCAATACAGAACAGAAATGATATAAATGCTTAGAAGTACTTAATGAAATTATCTTCTGTAGACTGGAAGAGGGGCAGGGAAAATTAAAGCAGTGAAGCATCTTAAGCTTCTTGGAAAAGATACTACTGTTGTCTTCTATCAATTCTATTCAGTAAGCATTTACTGAGCATTTACTCCATGCCAGGCATGGGGTTGGACAGCAGTAGGGGTACAGGGAGCAATCTTGCTGAAGTGCTGAAGACACCAGACTCTAGCCCTCAGAGTTTTTGTATCAATGTGAGCTGTCCCTTCCTAAAATAAGTTGACCCAGGGAAATCTGGCAATGTTTGCTTGCCTCTGCCTCCTGCCTCATTTTCTGCAAATGAAAGGGACCAAATGGCCTATCGCCAGAAGCATACACGTACTGGCCACCTCTAGACTTCCATTCTGTACGCACAACAGCAACAGTCAATCCTGAGTCATATGGTGCTACTTCCAGAAAAGGTTAAAGCTATTTGGTACAATTAAAGGGAGTCTGTGAGGGGAGGGAGATAATGTCAGTTCACAGTCACATTTTTAAAAGCTTGAAATTTAAATCAGACTGGTTCCCTTGAAAGATCCTTAACCATATACACTTACCTTCCTCTACCTGGAAATTGTTCTCTCCTTACTTCAAAGAGATGTTACTTGAGAGCAAATGTTCCCCAAGATTTGCTTAGAACTAGATACCACCACCACCTGAATGTCCTTTATTCCCTCAGACATGCTCTCCCTTTTTCCCTTGTAGGCCTCTCTCTCCTAATACCCCAGAGCCCTACCCAAGAAGACCCTCTACCTTCACCAAGCTGCTCAAATCCCAGGTGAGAACCAAAACTCCCTTACCTCAATAGTCCCTACAACAAATGCACCCAATATGTTATTTACCCTCCTACTTAGTAACCTTAATTACATATAGCCTTTCTCACCTACGCTGGAATTCACCGTGACTTTATTTTTTCCCACTGATTTTTACAGAAAGGACGGGAGGAAGGGGGAGGGAGGAAGGGGGAGGGAGGCAGAAGGGGAAGGGGGGGAGAGAGAGAGAGACATTGATGTGAGAGAGACACATTGGTTGTCTCCCACACTGGCCCCAACAGAGCCAGGGAACAAACCTAAAACCCAGGTACATGCCCTTGACCGGAAATTGAACCCGCGACCCTTCAGTGGGCAGGCTAATGCTCTACCATTTAGCAACACCAGCCACAGCTCACTCTGACAACTTTAAAGGCACACACATATCTCCACACACAAATTTATAAGAGAGTCTCTTATCCAGCCAGTACCACAGCCACACCAAATGCTTCATTAACTGTATCACCTGTCAAGCTTCTCCTCTCTGGACCAGCTAGCTTCTCAGTACAGCTGATGAGTAACTGCCCTTCAATTACCCTACCACTTATGAATAAACTGTATTTTCTACCACCTTCAAAGGATGCTTCACACCCTTAGAGTTACCAATCCGTCACCACATTTCATTCCAATTTACCAGTGATATGGCAGTTATCCAAAATGCAAGACAGCTGGTTAAACAGTGTCTCCCAAAAGGTCATGTCACTTAGTCTGGGAACATGAAATTTGGAAATAGGATCTTTGAAGATGTAAAGAGCTGGTGTGAGTCAGTGGTTAGAGCATCGACCTGCCCACTGAAGGGTCGGGGGTGCGATTCCAGGTCAAGGGCACTACTTGGGTTGCTGGTTCGCTCCCCATCCCCCAGTTGGGGCACGTTCGATAGGCAACCAGTCGATGTGGCTCCCTCACATCAATTTTTCTCTCTCTCCTCCCTTCTCCCTTCCTCCCTTCTACTCTCTCTGAAAAAGCAAAGGGAAAAATATCCTCAGGTGAGGATTAACAACAACAAAAATTAAATGAGGTGATACTATATTAGGGTGGGCCCTGACCCAATGACTAATGTCCTTATGAGAAGAGGGAAATTTGAACACAGACACAGAGTCAGAGACTGAAGTTATGCTGTTATAAGCCAAGGAACAGCAAGAACTGCCAGCAACCACCAGAAGCTAGAAGCAAAAAAGCATCCTTCTCAAGAGCCTTAGGAGGGAGTTTGGCCCTGCTGACACCTTGATTTCAGACTTCTGGCCTCCAGAACTGTGAAGAATAAATTTCTGTTGTTATACGCTACCCAGTTTGTAATTTGTTACAGCAGCCATAGGAAATTAATACAACTAGTAAATGCAAATACAGCTACTTCTAACTGTTTGGTATTTGAGGCAAGCTCCTAGACACTTTACAATTTCTCATAGAAAGCATCTGTGTAAACTGTGAATGTCCATAACCCTAAGAAATAGGCAGAGCAAAGTGCTTTCAACCAGATCAGCAAACTCCTTTGAGCTTAATGTAAACAGTGAATACTGGGATATTCCAATTCATTTGGGTATTTCTGATGACAACTGCTAAGGGAATTGAGAAAACAATGCAAAAACCTAAGGGGAATTAGGCCAGATCACTGCAGCAAAGAGCCTCAGGATCATTAACAACTATTAAGAGCACAGGACACGCAAAGCACACCTTGTTTTATTGCACTTCACTTTATTGCGCTACACAGATGCTGCATTTTTTACAAATTGAAGGCAAGGGCCTCCACCAGAAAAATGATTACAATCACTTTATTGCGGTGATCTGAAACCAAACTCGCAGTATCTCCAAGGTTTATGGCAGCAAAAGAGTGCCACCTACTGAAGGACCAGCAACAAAACTAAGGCACTTCTGTAAAAATTCCAATTTTTATTTAATTTTGTTGTTGTTAATCTTCACCTGAGGATATTTCTTCCACTGATTTTTAGAGAGAGTGGAAGGGAGGCAGGAAGGGGGGAAGGGGGAAGGGGAGGAGAGACAGACAGACATCAATATGAGAGAGACACACTGATTGGCTGCCTCCTACATGGGCGCCGACCAGGGCGGGGGATTGAACCTGCAACCCAGGTATGTGCCTTTGACCGGGACTCGAACCTGTGACCCTTCAGTGCTTGGGTAGATGCTAACCACTGAGAAACACTGCCAGGGCTCCAATTTTTTATTTAAAACAAGTCCCCCACTCCTATTAGGAGAATGGCAGAAGGGAAGAGAGGCTACAGCCAACATATCTCTGTGTAGAATTCGCCTAATTTTCCTCAAGGAGCAGTGGGCTGTATTCTGCCCAATTCAGACTCTGGGAATTCAAATAACCAGGTAACTACTGGCCTCAGACCACACAGGCAAGCATACCTTTTGCTGCATGATTGACACAGGAGGGAGGTTCATCATCTGATGTAGAGCTGAGGTTCAGGCCAAGCTCTGCAACTCTTTTCTTCTGTTTTTTGATAGGGGCAGTGCACTCTGGATCATTTCTTCTCTTCATTGTTACTGCAACCATAAATCCAGACAAGACAATCAGCTGCTCATGTCACAGTCACTAGGATCAGAGCAGGGATTCTAAAATATAAATCATAAATGGGATGGGATTTGGCAACTCCAAGCAACTTCCAGTGCCAGCACTTGAACAGCCTCTTCCTCAAAGAGATCCAGTAAGGATGCTAGCCAAGCTCTGGTTTTCAAAAATAGCTGCTAGTTTCATTAAAAAATGTGGTACTCAGACTCAGAGGCCTCTGGGCCATTGGTGTCAGATACCAAAAAGTCATGGTTCAATTCCACACGCCACAGGGGGAAAAGCCTTGGGAACTTGTTATTTCATACTTCTGATGCAACACTGGCCATATGCATAACAACAATGTACACTGGAAATTTATTATGAAACCTAATGAATACTAAGCAATATTTCCAAGGTGAAGAGATCATCCCAGAATGATTGTTCATTCCATAACTGTTATTATTTTACCTGGACAATTAAGATATGACATAATATGATACAAATACTGGTTTTTGGCGTTTAAAACATAAAAAAATTGGGCAAGTTTTTCACCAGAATAAGGAATGGAAGCACTGGTTGACTTAGGACTGAGGAAATAAGAGTGGGAAAGTTATTGGAACTGGATGTAGTCACAGCATAGGACTCAAGCACAAAAGCAGTAATTTTAAGAGCAGGAACCCTTGCCTAGCCGACATGCCTCAGCAGATGAGCATCAACCTATGATCCAGGAGATTGTGGTTCGATTCCCGCCAGGGCAAATGCCGGGGTTGTGGGCTTGATCCCCATTAGGGGGCGTGCAGGAGGCAGCCAATCAATGACTCTCATCATTGATGTTTCTCTCTCTCCCTCTTCCTTCCTCTCTGAAATCAATAAAGATATATTTTTAAAAAACAAAACAGGAACCCACAAAAAGAGAGTCAAAACAGGCAGGCACCATGCCACCATCACCCATGCCCATAGGTAGGTACATGAGAGGTACCCATGAGAAAAAAAATGAGATGGAATAAAGAGATTAAGAAGACCCTGAAGTCTTAAGAAATGACCGAGTTAAAGAGCAAGCAGCAAGTGTAGTAGTGAGTACAGTGTGGTTTATACACAACTGACTAGCTGTAAGAGGGCTCAGAAAAGGCACTCAGAACACGAACAAGCAGCTGCAATCCTTGGGCAAAGGGAGGTGCAGGAGCAAAAGAACCGGTTTATAGTAGGGTCACAGAAGCAGAGCAGTAAATTCCAAAGATACCACTGACCCCTCCAACAACTTCACAAAACCCTGAATCACATGTCTCACTTCTGTCCAGCTCAAAGATGAGCCTGTCAAGCCAATGTATAATCCTCTTGAGACAGCCTCTAACCAGGCACAGGCAGGGGCTATCCTGGGGTTGTAGGAAGAACAGAAGACACTGAACAAACCGAAAGCAAGACCAAGCTGAGCCACATTTCACTTTAAGCCCATCTTAAATACCCCCTCCCCAAAAAAAAGGTCCATAACAAAAGCAAAAAGGCGCCTGTGATTCTCAGTGACTCTGGGGGAGACTGGAAGCAAGGGAAACTTAATGTGGACAGTGTTGGAGCGGGTGCAGGAAACGGCGAGGAAATAGCTGTGTAAAAGACAGGAGATGCTGACGCTCCTCTCCAAACCACCTTAGATTGGAGCTTTCCAAATCATCTAACCCAACCCTCTCAATTTTCCACCGGAAAAAACTGAGGCCTGAGAGCGTGAAGCCACACAGCTATCTAGTGCCCAGCTCAAGTGACCTACACAGGTCCGAATGTGCTCTGACAGGGAACTTCTTACTAAGAAGGCCTGGCTCTACCTGCTGCTTCCCCAGGGAAGGGCTTCATAATCCCCTCTCCAGCCTTCTCTCCCTGGGCCTCGGCTTCGCACTGCCACCCCTATTCATAGAGGGAAGAGATGAGCCCCCGTCTCCCCGGACCAGTCTCTTCATTCGGAGATAACGTGAATGTGTGAGTGTGCGCGCAGAGACGAAGTCAGCGGCAGCTCGGGCTCCCGGGAGCTGCAGGAGCGAGGTGGGGGTGGGGGGAAGAGAGGAGGCTCGAGAGCAGGGGCGAGGAGGCGGTGAGGGCGAGACCGCGCGCGGGTGGGGCCGCGGCGGCGGTGGAGGGAAGGATGCTGAGCCCGCGCGCCCGCCCGCTCGCTCCCCCGGGGCCGCGCGTCGGCACTCACACTGAGGGGAGAGGGCAAGCTGCCAGGGAGCGGAGAGGGGGTGTCAGGCCACCGCTGCCGCCGCCGCTACCGGGCCTGGCCCTGCTTCTGCCGGAGCCGCGGGCTCCTCCCTCACTTTCGTTTCCCAAGCCAGTCCCAGCGCGCCGGCCCCGCCGTCGCGCTCAGGTCCCGCCCCACGGGCAGCGCGGCTTGATGACGTCACGAGGCCGCCGCTCCCTCCTCCCCGCTGGGTCCCGGCCCGGGGAAGACCTCTAGGGCTCAGGCCCGCCCCACCCCCACCGCGCGGCCCAGGGCGCCTGCGCGGAAGAGCCAGCCCGGAAAGGATACAAAAGCAAAAGTAAACAAGTATCTTCTCTTCCGGCTCTGGGGACGCAAAACAAAAATTAAAAGGGCCAGGAGCCCTTCCATCACCTCGTCTCACTTAATTTCATTATGTTCATTTTACAGATTAAGAACAAATTTAAAGAGGCAGCCGGTGAACTGGTTGAGAGCAGAAACCCAGCCTTCGTGGTCACCGGTGTCTCCCCAACATCCAGCCTGTAGGTCCATCCCCAACAGAGGCTGAACGAGGTCGGGAAGGTAGAAGGGACGCCGTCTTGGGCGACTTACCGCACGGACACAGATGGCTTCCCATCCCAAACCCCTCTTCCAGTTTTCCGGCCAATCTGACGAAAAGTCTGCAGAACATCCTCAGTCGTTTCGCACCCAAAATGCAAAGATGAACTTAGGCTCTCCCGTAAGCCCGCTCTTTCCGCTGAAGAGCACCACCGTTCATTCTGTTGGTACAAACAGAAGTCTGAGGAGGCCCCCTCTCATTCTCCAGAGCCTCCACTTTCCGCTTCACTGAGTTTACCTCCTAAATCTCAAATCGATGCATTCTTCTCCGCCCCATTGCCTCCACCCTCTCTCTCTGAGGTTTCTCCAATAATCTCCAACTCTCCAGTAGCAATTCTCTATAAAACCAAAGTGATTTTTTTTTTTAAATGTTTATTCTAATCCTGTCAAAGCTTGTGAATGATTAAAACCCATCGATGGCTTGCCACGTCTCTGAGGATGAAGCTAATGTTGTTGTTTATACTCACCTGAGGATATTTTTCCACCACTTTCCAGAGAGAGTGGAAGGGGGGGGGGGGAGACTTCAGTGTGAGAGAGACACATCAATTGGTTGCCTCCTGCACGAGACAGACCAGGGATGGAGCCTGCTACCGAGGTACCTGCTCTTAACCAAAATGGGCCCTGAGACCCGTCAGTCCACTGGGGGACACTGTAACCACTGAGCAAACCGCCTAGGGTGAAGCTAATGTTCTTCAGATGGCTGCAAGACCCTCTAATCGCACCCCTTCTGCAGTAGTGCCTTGTGCTACGCCCTGGTTTTCTCTGTTTCTCAGCCATGCCATGTCTCTTAGGGGTTAATTCCACTGCCTGGATCACTCCCGTCCCCTCTTTGTTTGGCTAATGTCTACTAATCAGTTTAGTGTCCTTATATCTGGAAATATTTCCTGACCCCACAAGTCTGGGTTGGGAGCTATCAAAGGACTTAAATCACCTGTTGACTCACCTGCCTCCCTCACTCAGTTGTAAACGGAGTACAGGAAAGGTATGTCTGTGTGTCTGTGTTACATCCTTAATACGGTGTCTGGTAGTAGGTGCTCAATAGACATTTACTGAACCTGTGGAAGTATGGAATATGAATGAAGGTTAAGTGATGTGCTCAGCGTCACAGAGCTAGAAAATAGCAAATGAGCATTTCAACCCAGGTCTCTTTGGTTCTAAAGCTGAGTGTTTTTCCATCTCACCAGGGGTTCTTCACATGTATTATGCCTTGGACACCTTTGGTAATCTTATGAAGTTTATGGGCCCATTCTCAAAATAATAATTTGAAGGGCATAAAACAAAATGTATAGGATGAGAAAGGAAATAAATTATATTGAAATACAGTTAACATATCTAACATTGTGTGATTTGTTTTTAATTTTAATGCAAAGCATTAAATAATATGTTCTCCCACTGTATGGGGGAACATATTTGCCAACGACACATCTGATAAAGGGTTAATATCTAAAATACAAAAGGAACTTATACAATGTAACAAAAGGAAGACAAACAATCCAATTAAAAAATGGGCAAAGGACCTAAATAGACACTTCTCCAAAGTGGACATACAGATGGCCAAGAGACATATGAAAAAATGCTCAACGTTGCTAGTCATCAGAGAGATGCAAATTAAAACCACACCTGTCAGAATGGCTGCCATCAACAAATCAATGAATGACAAATGCTGGCGAGGGTGTGGAGAACAGGGCACCCTAGTACACTGCTGGTGGGAATGCAGACTGGTGCAGCCACTATGGAAAGCAGTATGGAGTTTCCTCAAAAGATTAAAAATTGACCTGCCATTTGACTCAGTGATCCCACTTCTAGGAATATAACCTAAGGAACCCGAAACACCAATCACAAAGAACTTATGCACCCCTATGTTCATAGCAGTGCAATTTACAATAGCTAAGATTTGGAAACAGCCGAAGTGCCCATCAGAAGATGAGTGGATAAAAAAGCTGTGGCACATTTACACCATGTAATACTATGTAACTGTAAAGAAGAAGGGCCTTTTAGCCTTTGTCACAGCAGGGAGGGAACTAGAAAGTATTACGCTAAGTGAAATAAGCCAGTCAGAGAAAGACAAGTACCACATGACCTCACTTATATGTGGAATATAATAAACAAAATAAACTGATGAACAAAGTGGATCCAGAGACATAGAAGCATGGAATAAACTGAGGAATCTTAGAGGGAAGGCGAGGAGGGGGGTGTGGGTGGGGGGAAATTAATCAAAGAACTTATATGTTTATAAGCATAACCCATGGACACAGACATTGGTATGGGGAAAGCCTGGGAGTGGGATGGGTGTGGGGTGGAGGGAATCAGTGGGGGAAAAAAGGGGACATCTGTAATATTCTCAACAATAAAGATAAAGAAACATTAAAATAATAATAATAATAATGAGGGAATACATTTAAAATATAGAAAAGTTAAAGTTTATTTTTTAATATACATGTGTGAATCCAATGAATAGTACTGTAACAACTGGAAAAATACATGGGGGAAAGATGAACCTTGATTCCTACCCTACACCACATATAAAATTAATTCAAAATGGAGCAGACGTAAAAACAAGAGCTAAAATTATAAAGCTTAGAAAACATCGATGACTATAGTTAAGAATACAGTATTGTGTATTTGAGCATTTCTAAAAGAGCAGATCTTGAAAGTCCTCATTACAAGAAAAAAAAATCTGTAACTATATGAGGTGATGGATGTTAACTAAACTTATGGTTAATCATTTCCATATATATATATATATATATATATATAAAATCATTATGTTGTACACTTTAAGTAATGTTATATGTCAATTACATTTCAATAAAACAGGAAAAAGTTGAAAGAAGTATCTTCTCATCTTTGGTGAGGTGTCTGTTAAGATCTTTGGTCCGTTTTTTAATTGGGTTGTTGGTTATTTTATCGTTAAGTTTTAAGAGTTCTTTATATATTTTGAATAAGTCATTTATCAGATGCATCTTTTGCAAATGTTTTTCTCCCAGTCTTTGACTTGTCTTCTTATTCTTTTGACATTGCTTTTCACAGAGCAGAAGTTTTTAATTTTAATGATGCCTAGCATATAAATTATTTCTTTCACAATCATGCCTTTGGTGTTCTAAAAAGTCATCATGCCTTTGGTGTTCTAAAAAGTCATCATACCCAAGGTCATCTAGGTTTTCTTCTATGTTCTCTTCTAGGAGTTTTATAGTTTTGTGTTTTACATTTAGGTATGTCATCCATTTTTGTGAAGGGTGAGTTAAATTTTGTGTAAGGTTGTGTCTAGACTAATTTTTTTGAATGTGAATGTCCAGTTATTCCAGCACCATTTGTTGAAAAGACTATCTTTGTTCCATTGTATTGACTTTGCTCCTTTGTCAAGGATCAGTTGACTATTTATGGAAGCCCATTTCTGGGCTCTTTTCTGTTCTATTGATCTATTTGTCTATTCTTTTGCCAATACCACACTGTCTTGATCACTTTAGCTTTGTAGTAAGTCTTGAAGTCAGGTGCTATCAGTCCTCTAACTTTGTTCTTCTCCTTCAATAATGTGCTGGTTATTCTGAGTCTTTTGTCTCTCCATGTTAACTCTAGAACCACTTTGTCTATATCCACAAAATAACTTGCTGGGATGTTGGTTGGGATTGCATTAAATCTACAGATGAATTTGGGAAGAACTGACATCTTGACAATATTGAGTCTTCCTATCCATGAATATGGAATGTCTCTCCATTTATTTATTTCATCTTTGATTTCATTCATCAAAGTTTTGTAGCTTTCCTCATGTAGATCATATACGTATTTTGTTAGATATATACCTAAATATTGCATTTTTGTAGGTGGTAATGTAAATAATATTGTTTTTAATTTCAAACTCCACTTGTTCACTGCTGGTGTTTAGGAAAGTGGTTGACTTTTGTGTATTAACCTTGTATCCTGCAAGAGACAAATGTTTTGATAACAGCTATATACAACAAAAAACAGGAACAAAATCAAATATCCTAACTTTAAAATGGGAAAAAGACTTGAATAGACATTTCTCAAAAGAAGATATACAAATTGCCAACAAGAATAAGGACATATGCTCGACGTCACAAAGCAATAGAGAAATGCAAATCCAAATGTCAGTGAGATATCACCTTATACCCATCAGGATGGCCACTATAACAAAGAAAAAAACAGGACAAGTGTTGGTGAGGGTGTGGAGAAATTGGAGCCCTGGCACACTGTTAGTGGGAATATAAAACTGTGCAGCCTCTATGGAAAACAGGATAAAGATTTTTCAAAAAATCAAACACAGAATTACCATATGATCCATAAATTCCACTTCTGGGTAAATATTCAAAATAATTGAAAACAGGATCTCAAAGAGATCGTACACCTGTGTTCAATGCAGCATTATTCACAGTAGCCAAGAGGTAGAAGCAACCCAAGTGTCCATCAATGGATGAAAAATTATGTATATACACACACACACACATAATTCAGCCTTTAAACAATTGTTTTGGCAGCAAAGGGCAGAGGTGGGGAAAATCACCACTGTGTGAAAGCTAATGCACACGTTTGCCCAAGAGGGGACATCTGCTCCGTGGTGCTCAGGCCTGGGTGAAGCTGGAGGAGCCCAAAGACCATGCTTGGCCCTCAGGTGCAGCTCAGGCAGACTTGTGATTCTGCAGGCCACGGTACACACCATCCAGTCTAGGTAACAGGTGATTTCCTCCTCACTTCCTGAGCCCACAAAGTGAGGGACTATTGGCCACATGGAGTACTGTGGCATTTTAAAAAGAAGGAACTCTTGCCCAGCGGGGCGTGGTTCAGCGTTGACCTAAGATCGAGGCGATCAGGGTTCGAGTCCCCGTCAGGGCACATGCCCGGGTTGCGGGCTCGATCAATGACTCTCTCATCATTGATGTTTCTATCTCTCTCTCTCCCTCTCCTTTCCTCTCTCTGAAATCAATAAAGATATATTTAAAAAAATAAATTAAAAAAAAAAAAAGAAGGAACTCTTGTCTCATGGTATAACATGGATGAACCTTGAGGGCATTATGCTAAGTGAAATTAGCCAGTCACAAAAAGACAAATGCTGTATTATTATACTTATATGAGGTATCTATAGCAGTAAAAATCATAGAAACAGAAAATAGAACTGTATTTGCGAAGGACTGGGGGAGGGGGAAATGGGGAGTTATTATTCAATAGGCATAAATTTTCAGTTTTGCAAGATGAAAAGTTTCTAAAGATCTGTTACACAACAATGTAAATATAGTTAACACTGCTAAATTGTACACCTTAAAATGGTTAAGATGGTAAATTTTATGTTATCTGCTTTTTTTACCACAATTGAAAAAAAATAACAGCCATTATAATCATAATCCAAGAAGAAGTGAAGACCTTTAAAATGAGTAGAAAGATAGTAAATACCATCAGAGAAAGAAAACATATAAAAAGAACCAAATGGGAATTTTAGAAACGAAAAATGCAGTTACAAAAACAAAATTTCACTAGATAGGCTCAAGAGCAGTATAAGATGACAGAGGGAAAGTCCCTGAACTTGAAGATAGACCAATGGAAAGTATCAAATATGAACAACAAAGAATAAAAATGAGCGGGGGGAAGGGAGATGAACTTCAAGAATCTGGGGGGTGGGGACTAAAGGTCTAACGCTCACGTCATCAGAGTTTCAGAAGGAAAGGAGAAAGAAAAAATATTTGATGCAGATAAAATATTTAAAGAAAGAATTGTTGAAAACTTCCAAAAGTTGGCAAAGACAAACTTACAGATTCAAAAAGTTCAACTATCTCCAAAAAGGGAAAACTCAAAGAAATCCGTTCCCAAACCTATAATAACCAAACTGTTAAAAACTGAAGACAAAGAAAATATCTTGAAAACAGCCGGGAAAAAGCTATGCACCCCATATAAGGAAAGAACCATTGGAATGACTGTGGATTTCCTATCAAAAATGTCAGGAATTAAGGAAAAACAATAAAAATGGTTAATATCTAGGTAAATACTTTTCTCCTCTTAAGTTCTTTGAAATATACATAATGGCTGAAAGCAAAAAATATAACACTGTCTGCTGGAATTTTCAATGTATGTAGATGTACTATAATGACAACTACAACAAATGGGGTAGGGCAAAAGAACCTATAAGGTGTTAATGTGTCTACGTTCTACTTAAAGTTGTAAAATACTAATTCTAAATAGACTGTGAAAAGTTAAATATCTATATACGTGTGTGTATATATACACATATATATGCATACCTCATTTTATTGCACTTTGCTTTATTGCACTTCCCAGATGTTGTGTTTTTTACAAAGTGAAGGCAAGACCCTCCACCAGCAAAAAGATTATGCCTTGCTTTAATGTAGTGGTCTGGACCCAAACCTGCAAAATCTCTGAGGTATGCCTGTATTGCAATCCCTAGGGCAACCTCTTTAAAAAAAGATTTAGGGCCCGGCTAGTGTGGCTCAGTTGGTCGAGTGTCCACCCATGCACCAAGGCGTGGCGAGTTCGATTACTGGTCAGGGCACATGCCCGGGTTGAGGGCTCGATCCCCAGTAGGGAGCGTGCAGGAAGCAGCAGATCTATGTTTTTCTCTCATCTATGTTTCTCTCTCTCGCGCCCTGTCCCTTCCTCTCTCTCTAAAATCGATTTTTAAAGAAGATTTAGGAATTCCAACCTTTAGAATGTGAGAGTAAAGACCTCCGAAATACAGTTCTCCATAAAAGCAATGAAAACATGGGCAAAATAGTCAAAATCAACTTTTTTTAGAACTCTGGAAATAAAACAAAAGACTTGCAGCAATCCAAGGAGTGCTTCTTCAAGAGAAATGGTCTCAGTAAGAACAATGAACTTTGTGATATTTAATGTGCCCCAACCCTATCTCCTTATCACCAGCTCTGTGGTAGACTTGAAAACCAACAACTTTGCAACTGAGATAACTGATAAAACCAGTAGCCACTACAGAGGACAAAACAGGCTTGGAACTCCCCCAACCCCCTCCACAAGATAAGTCACTATTTGACCTGTCTGGCATCTCAACTGAAAAGCTCCAGTCTCGGAGCTTGTCTTTATTTTACCTGACTCAGAGGTCACTCTGTGCAAAAAGTACTATTTGAAAGGCATTGTCAAAAATAATAAGCGGCAGTAATTTAACATTGCAGCTCCTGTGGCAGCATTACCAACTGGAGCTAACAAAAACCTTGAAAGAAATATCTGGGAATGAGTTGTGGATTTTCCATCAGAAATGTCAGGAATTAAGAAAGAACATAGAAGTTTCTGAAGAGTTCCAGAATATTCCCAGGTATTTAGAAGGCCACATCATTGTGCAGGGCTATGCACATGCCCAGGAAAGACCTCAGAAGGCCCTAATCTCTCACCACTGTCTGACTTTGAGGTTCTATACAAGACAAAGGCAGAGTTGTAAATAGCCTGTCAGAGCATTGAAGCCATATCCAAACTTACACATACAGACTCTTGACAAAAGCTTGTGGATTTATTGGTTCAAGGCATCTAAGGAAATCCAACTAGTCATTAGCTGATCATTAAGCTAACCAAGCAGAAACGTCAGTGGCTATGAATGTCAATAATATAGACCACAAAATTAGTTCAGGAAAATCCCTAAAAAATAGCAACAAAACCAAACTGTACTTGAAAAGAACGTGCATTCTGCTGTTGTTGGGTGAAGTGTTCTACAATTGTCAGTTAGATCTAGTTGATAGGTGATACTGTTCATTTTTCTATATCCTTGCTGATTTCTGTCTACTGTTCCACTGATTACTGGGGGGTGTCTTATACCCATGGTTTTCACATTATTTAAAATATTCAGTTTTCAACATGCAAAGAAATGATACAGTATGTTCTATTCATGGGAAGCAGTTGGGGGAACAGTCAATAGAAGCTATGCCTGAGGAAGCCCAGAAGCTGAACCTAGTAGACAATGGTTTTAAAACAGCTATTATAACATGTTCAAAGAATTAAAGAAAATTATATCTAATGAATTAAAAGAAAGTATGAGGACAATGTCTCACCTAATAGAGAATATCAATAAAGAAATAGAAATTATTATGATTATTTTTTAAAAATACGCCTTTATTGATTTCAGAGAGAGGAAGGGAGAGGGAGAGAGAGAGATAAGAAGATCAATGATACAAGAGAGTCATTGATCAGCTGCCTCCTGCAAGACCCTGCTGGAGATCAAGCCCCCAACCCGGGCACATGTTCTGACCAGCAATCGAACTTCAATCTCCTGGATCATAGGCCACTCCTGAATGCTAAACCACTGAGCCATGTCAGCGGGGCTAGAAATTATTTTTTAAAGGAATCACGTAGAAATTCTAAACTTGAAAAGTATAATAAGTGATATGAAATTTTCACTTATTGGTGCTTATTATGGACTGAATAGGGTACCCCACAAAATTCATATGTTGAAGCCCAAACTCCCAATGTGACTGTATTTGGAGATAGAGTCTTTAGGAGGTAATTAAGGTTAAATGGATTCATAATGGATCCTCAATAAGATTAACAGCTGATATCTCACCAGAAATCAGGGAGATCAGATGGCAGTGGGATGACATTCAAAGAGCTGAAAGGGGAAAAAAAACTGTCAACCAAAAATTCTATATCCAGAAAAACTACCCTGGAGGGAAAGGCAACGAAAATAACAAACTGGGGGAGGGATGCATAAAGGAAAAATTAAAACATTCCCAGATAAACAAAACCAGAGAATTTGTCATTATCATACTTGCCTTATAAGAAATACTGAAAGGACAACAAGTATTGGTCGGGATGTGGGGAAAAGGGAGGCCTCATACAGTGTTGGTGGGAATACAGATTGGTGCAGCCACTATGAAAAACAATATGAAGTTTCCTCAAAAAATTAAAAATGGAAATGCCTTATAACCCAGCAATTTCACTTATGGATATATATTCAAAGAGACCCAAAACACTAATTCAAAAGAATATATGCGTCCCTATGTTAATTGCAATGTTATTTATAATAGCCAAGATAAGGAAGCAGCCCAAGTGTCCATCAATAGACAAGTGGGTAAATAAGCTATGGTACATTTACATAATGGAATACCACTTAGCAATAAAAGAGAATAAAATCTTACCATTTGTGACAGCATGGGTGGACCTAAAAAGTATGCTAAATGAAGTCAGTCAGACAGAGAAAGACAAATACCATATGATTTTACTGACATATGGAATCTAAAGGGCAAAATGAACAAACAAACAAAATAGAAATGGACTCATAGGGACAGAGATCAGGCTGATGGCTGCCAGAAGAAAGGGGGGTTGGGGGCTGGGTGAAAAAAGTGAAGGGATCAAGAAGTACAAATTGGTATTCTCAAAATAGTCACAGCATGTAAAGGGCAGCTTAGGGAACATAGTCAATAATATTGTAATAATTATGTAAGTGCCAGGTGGGTACCTAAAATATCAGGGGACCACTTTATAAAGCATAGAATTGTCTAACCACTATGCTGCACCTCTGAAACTAATATAAAATAATATTGAATGTAAAAGGGAATAAAGTAAAACCTGTCGCCCATTAAGAACAACAACAAAAAGAAATACTGAAAGGACTTCTTCAAGCTAAAGAAAGGACACTAGACAATAAATGGAATCCACACAAAGAAAGGTATAGCACCAGTAAATGTCCCCTCAAACTCATTTGGTGGTAGGCAAATGAAGAAGAGTTGAAAGTTACATGCTTGAAAATTATATTCCTTCTCACATTCATCCCTGCTTCCTAATTAGAAAACCAAGTCAGAAGGAGCTTGAGAAGATAAACTTTTATTTCATATTTAAAAGTAGATCATATGAATTTTTAGAACTATTCAAAGAGATAGAGTAAAAAACTCACTAGATAAACTGAAATGGAATATTTTCAATTTGTATGTAATCCAAAAAAAGGCAGGAAAGAGGAAACAGAGGTGTTAAAAACAGAGAAAATAAAATAAAATGACAGACCTAAATCCAAACATATCAATAACTATATTAAATATCAATGGTCTAAACATACCAATTAAAAGACTAAGATTGTCAGAAAGGATTTTTAGAAATCAGGAACTGTCCTGGCTGATGTGGGTCAGTGGTTAGAGCATCAGCAGGGCACTGAAGGGTCCTGGGTTAAACTCCCGGTCAAGGGCATGTACCTGGGTTGCAGAGGCAACCAACTGACGTGTCTCTCTCACGCCAACGTTTCTCTCTCTCTCTCCCCCTCCCTCCCACTCTTCCACTCTCTCTAAAAATTATGGAGAAAAATATCTTCAGGTGAGGAATAAAAAAAACTAACCTATAGTGATTTCAGAACAGTGGTTGGCTCTGGAACAGAGGAACTGACTAAAAAATGTTGTGAGGGGACTTTCTGGGTTGCTGGAAATGTTTTATATCTTGATTGATTTGGTGGTTCCCAGGTACATACACTGTCAAAATTCATGAAACTGTTTCAGAATTCATGGAACTCTTCACTTAACATCCCTGATGTTGTAACTGCAGAACCAGATCAAGATGGTCCTATCCTGTTGAACCAGATACTGAGTTGCTTTTCAGAGAGAACAGACCAAAATTGCAAGTCATGCAGCAGAAGGGTGCACCGAGGAGAGAACTTTGACCTTCAGCTGCCCCTGGAACCAAAGTCTCACCCCGACACACACACACACACACACACACACAACCAAAGGACCAGGTCATAGCAGAGGGTCTGTTGTCCAGAAAGGCCCAGCCCCTTACTGTAGTGACCAAGCTCCAAGGTCGTCCAATTAAAACTTTTCTGCCAGCGCTCCCACAAACCTGTTCCCCCGAACCCTCAAAAACTCGCCCAGAACCCTGCCTGGATCAGGAAGGTCAGCTTTTGGGGATTATTTAGCTTCCCGTTCTCCTGGGTGGCACCATTCATAATAAAATAGCCACTATTTCTCCACTGCAGTTCTCCGTGTTTGGTGTTTGGCTCTGCTAGTGCTGGGTGGATGAACTCTCTGCTCCGTAACAATTCCACCGGATGTAAAATTTACCTCAAAAAAAAAAGTATCATATATATGAGTAAAATAAGTGAGAAAGCTGTTATTTAGCTTAAATAAGAAAACCAAATTGTGAGATGGTCTTTGACATGCGTGTTTTGCTGGACATTGAATCAATTTTTAATTTTCATTTTGATGGTCAGAAGTGTTGAAAATACCCCCTCGTAGATTCATAAGGATCTATTGTTGGAAATGGGATTTTTTAATCAAGGCATGAAAACTCCTTTCTCAAGGAATACCAGAGTTCTCCAAGTATGTTGAGTTTCAACCCCAATTGTTTTTCTTCATTCTAAGATTAATGACTTCATCTTCAGGCAGGTCAACATCTTAATGTCTCTGACTCGGTTTATATCAGAAAGAAATGGATTGCATACCTGTGCTTCAACTTAGAAGACATCGAGATAGAAATAACTTTTGAAAGACTTCTGAAGTGTTCCAGAAATGGGCAGATTCTTTTTCAAAGAAATTGACAGAATTTTGTATTACAACTGCATCTTAGAAAAGCATATCTTCCCATTTCTTCCTTACCCATCGCTTAACCAAAATGTTTTTTAATTTTTTAAGACACATCTATAATGTTGACTTCATAACATTGAAGTGAAAGGTTTAACTCATTCACATTGTTCAAAGTCTATGCCAGGTAAGCCGATACAGGGATAAAGTCCCTTTTCTCATGTCTCGAGAGTGGATCTTCCTTTCTTTCTTTTCATAAATTTCAGTTAAAGTAAAACTTCTACCCTTCCTTAGTTTGAAAAGGCTCTTGAAGGCAAATCTACATGAAGGCAATTGACCTTCTGTGTGGTAGAGAAGGAATTCATACGTGGTTCTCCTTATCTTTACAAAAATTTTAAAAATGCATTTGTGTCAAGATCTGCCTCTGATAGGCTCGATGACATGTATGCCTGTTGACAAAGCTTTGCCAGGCCTATAAGGAGAATCTTTGCTGTGAGTGTAGAGTGTTGATGTGAAGTTTCCTTTTTCATAAAATAGCAAGACTGCACGAGTTACCAAGCACCTCCGGGCTCCCTCAGTGCCCAATAGGAAGGCTTTCTTTCCAAGGTTTTCTTTGGCAAAGAAATATTTTTACCGTTTCCAAAATGTTCACGGCCTTTGTAGTTTCCAAAATGAGTCACGAAATAAGAATTCTTCCTCAATGGCATTAGCATTGTATACAGGAAACAGAGAGGGAGGCGCAGAGAGATGCCTCTTATTTAGATGCCCTTTCAGGCTGTGCAGATGTGAGATGCTCTTTCAATTTTGCGGACATCATGCTTCAATTCACATTAATTTTTACACACACACTCACACACACACACACACACACGTACACACACACACCACTCGGGCTTTTATGTTCTCTCACACTCAGTAATGCAAGTGAAACAAGATAATACATGGTTTTCACCATTTGTCCTTTCCTTTGACATTTCACTTTAAATTGGGTTTATAAAAAGATACAAAATAAAGCTAAAATAAAACATTTGATTCAATTTATTTAATTTATATAATTTCAGACTTATAGAAAAGTTGCAAAAATAACACAATTTCCATATACCCTTGACTAGGTTCCCCAACTGTTAACACCTTACCCCACTCACTTTCTCATTTTCTCTCTCTCTATATACATACATAGCTCTATATATGCACAGCTCTATTGTCATTTCACACACGCACACATACACATTCATCTCTCTGTATAAATACGTATCGTTTTTATGAACCACTTGAAAGTATATTGCAGGCATGATACTTCTTTATCCTTAAATACTAAAGTGTTTCATAAGAACAAAGGATAGTCTCTTACTTAACTAGAGCATAACTACCAACATCAGGCAGGTAGCACTATACACTAATCTGCAGATCTTATTTATATTTCACCAATTGTCCTGTAATGTCCTTTGTAGTAAATAGTTTTTGGATGAATAGATAAACGAAAGGTGTATATCACATTAGAATACATATACAGGGTGGGGCAAAAGTAGGTTTACAGTTGTTCGTAAGGAAATAATACAATAATTAAAAATAATAATACAATAATAAACTCTGTTTCGCATACACACAACTGTAAACTTACTTTTGCCCCACCCTCTGTGTGTGTGTGTATATATATGACTATTATTTAATCTTAAAAAAAAAAAAAGAAGGAAATCCTGTGATCTGCAACAACATGGATGAAACTGGAGGGCATTGTGCTAACTAAGCCAGACAAAGGCAAATACTGCATGTGGGATCTCAAAAACAAAAGTTGAACTCATAGAAACAGACTAGAGAAGTGCTTGCCGGGGGCTGGGAGGGGGGAGATATAGGAGTGGCTAGTGAAAGAGTACAAACTCTCAGTTGTAAGGTGAGTAAGGCCTGAGGACCTGTATAACACGGCGACTACAGTTGATAACTGTATTGTATAACTGAAATTTGCTAAGAGAGCAGAATTTAAGTGCTCTCACACACACACAAAGGGTATGAGGTGATGGATGTGTTAACTAACTCAGTGAAGGGGAATCCATTCACAATGTAAACATTTATCAAGTCATCATGTTATACACTTTAAATATCTTCCAGTTTCATTTGTCATTATACCTCACTAAAACAGGAAATAAATGTCTCGTCCAGGGACCAATCCACTGTCATAATCAAATTATGTAATGTCTCTTTAGTCTTCTTTAATCCAGAATAGTTCCTAAATCTTTGTCATTCATAACCTTGACATTATTTTATTTATTTTTTATTAATCCTCACCTGAGGATATTTTTTCCATTGATTTTTTTTTTTTTTTTTTAGAGAGTGGAAGGGAGGGAGAGAGGGAGGGGAAGGGGGAGAGAGAGAGGGAGACAGAGAAATATTGATGTGAGAGAGAAATGTGGATCAGTCGTATGGGATAACGTTCCAAGCAACTGAGCCATCAGGTCAGGGCTATAAAGTTACTGTTTCTCCATTTGCAATTAACCGAGGTACGTGCCCTTGACTGGGAGTTGAACCTGGGGCCCTTCAGTCCACAGGCTGATGCTGTAACCACGGAGAAAAATTGCCCAGGGCTACTTTCCTTTTTGAAGCACAGTTTTGCTGAATCTAGAATTTTTCATTCAGCATATTGAATATGGCATTCCACTGTTCTCCTGCCTCTATTGTTTCAAATGAGAAGTCAGCCAACAGTATTAATGCATTTTTCTCTTGTATATGATGTCATTTTTCTCTTGGTGTTTTCAGATGTTCTCTTCGTCTTTTAACAGTTAGGCAAGGATGTGTTTAGATGCAGATCTCTTTTTATTAATCGTAATTGGGATTTGTTGCATTCTTAGTTATATAGATTCATGCTTTAATCAGATATGCAAGTTTTTAACCATTATTTCTTTTAAAAAGTCATTTTTCTCTCTCTCCTCTCCTTTGGATACAACCATTAGATATATGTTAGTACACTTGATGCTGTCCCACAGGTCTCCGAGCACTGTTTATTTTTCTTCAATCTTCAGACTCGGTCATTTCTATTTATTTCTGTTCAAGTTCACTGATTCTGTTTTCTGTAATTTAGAATCTTCTGTTAAATCCCTCTAATGAATTTTTAATTTAGTTGTTGTGCTTTTTGTGGTAAAACATACATAACATATAATTTATCATTTTAACCATTTCTAAATGTACAGTTCAGTGGCATTAAGTGCATTCACATTGTCATGCAACCGTCAGAACTTTTCTTCTTCCCAAACTGAAACTCGGCTACTCATTAAGCAGTAACTCCTCATTCTACTCTCCCCGCAGTCCTTGAAACCACCATTCTGCTTTCTCAATGAGTTTGCCTATTGTAGGTACCTCAAATAAGTGGAATCGTACAATATTTGTCTTTTTGTGACTGGTCTCTTTGCTTAGCATAATATCTTCCAGGTTCATTTACGTTGTACCAAATTTCTTTTCTTTTTAAGTCAAATAATATTCTATTTAATATATATATCATATTTTGTTTATCCATTAACCCATCAATGGGCATTCAGGTTGCTTCCACCTTTTGGTTATAGTGAATACACTTCTGTGAAAATATGTTTATAAGTATCTGTTAATATCTCTGCTTTCAATTCTTTTGGGTCTTTACCCAGAAGTGGAATTACTGGATCATGTGATACTTTTATGTTTAATATTTTTAGTAACTGCCATAGTGTTTTCCACAAGAGCTGTAATGCACAAAGTTTCCAATTTCTCCACATCTTCATTAACACTTGTTATTTTCTGGGAGATTGTGTGTGTGTGTGTGCTTATACGTGTTCATAATAGCCATTTTAATAGGTGTAAAGTAGTATCTGAACTCCATTGTTTTTATTTGCTTTTCCCTAATGATTAGTGATGTTAAGCATCTTTTCATGTGCTTATTAGCCATATGTATACCTTCTTTGGGGAAATGTCAATTCAAGTCTTTTGTCCATTTTTGAACTGGGTTGTTTGGTTTTTTGTTGTTGAGTTGTAGGAGTTCTTTATATATTCTGGATCTTAATCTTTCATCAGATATATGACTTAAAAATATTTTCTCCCATTCCATAGGTTGCCTTTTCACTCTGTTGATAGTGTCCTTTGATGCACTAAAGGTTTTAATTTTGATAAAGTCTAATAAATCTATTTTCTCTTTTGTTTACTGTGTTTTTGGTGTCATATAAAAAAATCATCATTAAATCTACTGTCGAGAAGATTCTTGATTCTCCCTACATTTTCTTCTAAGATTTTTAGTTTTAGCTCTTACATTTAGGTCTTGAATCCATTTTGAGTAAATTTTTGCAGATGGTGTAAGGTAAGGATCCAAGTTCATTCTTTTGAATGTGGATATCCAGTTTTTCCAACACCACTTATTGAAAAGACTGTCCTTTCACCAATGAATGGTATTCTGCATCCTTGTCAAATTTTATTTGTCCATTGGTTAGCAGCTTGGCCTCTCCCAGGCACCTCCAAGCCCAGCACAAATAGGAGTCATCTGCAGATTGCTTTGTAGTTATGCCAGGTGGCCCTGAGCAGGGCACAGGCAGTGACTGATCTTGGCTTGCACCTCCCAGGAGGCCACAGAGCCAGCACACCTGGTAGACAGCTTCGGACCATGCCAGAGCACCACCCAACCACATCCATGAGCAAGACATTCAAGGAGAAAATTCACCAAGCACCAGAGCCCCACTGAATTGCATCCTGTTCCATGGGGTTGGTCCCTGCACAGCAGCTCCTCTGCTGTGGTCAGTGCCAGTCCTCTCAGCCAGTCCTTGCAGCCCATCAGCCTGTGGATTAATCCTTCCCATTGATGTGCCAACAGCAATAGAGGCTCAACTACAACAGGAGAGAGCACACAGCCCACATGCGGGGGGGGAGGGGTACACCTGGAGCACCTAGCTCAGGTGACTGGGGATGCTGTGCCACTGGGCCCTACAGGACACCTATTTTGTAAAGCCATTCTACCAAGACCGGGAGACATAATGGCTCTACCCAACACATAGAAACAAACACAGGAAGGCTGCCAAATGAGGAGACAAAGAAACATATTGCAAATGAAAGGACAGAACAAAACTCCAAAGAAAGAACTAAACAAAATAGAGGCAGGCAATTTATCAGATACAGAGTTCAAAACACTGGTTATAAGGATATTCAAGGAACTTAGGAGAAGAGATGAACTTAGTAAGAACTTCAACAAAGAGACAGGAAACATCAAAATGGAGATAGAAAACATAAAAAGGAACCAGTCATAAATGATGAATAAATTAACTGAAATGAAGAATATAGCCCTAGCTGGTTTGGCTCAGTGGTTAGAGCGTTTGGCCTGTAGACTGAAGGATCTTGGGTTCGATTCCGGTCAAGGGCATGTACCTCGGTTGCAGGCTCGATCTCTGGTCCCGGCCTGGGCGAGTGCAGGAGGCAACCATTCTGTATGTCTCTTTCACATCGATGTTTCTATCTCTCTTTCTCTCTCCCTTCCACTCTCTCTGAAAAGCAATAGAAAAAACATCCTCGGTGAGGATTAAAAAAAGAAGTGCATATATACATTGGAATATGACTCAGCCATAAAAAAGAATGAAATCTTGCCATCTGCAACAACACGGATGGACCTAGAGGGTACTGTGCTAAGTGAAATAAGTCAAACAGAGGAAGACAAATGCCATATGATTTCACTTATATGTGGACTTTTAAAAAAACTAAATAGCCCAGCTGGGCATGGCTCAGAGGTTGAGCATCGACCTGGAATCCAGGTGATCAGTGTTTGATTCCCGGTCAGGGCACATGCCCAGGCTGCAGGCTCGATCCCCAGTCGGGGGCGTGCAGGAGGCAGCCGATCAATGACTCTCTCATCATTGATGCTTCTATCTCTCTCTCTCCCCCTCCTTTCCTCTCTCTGAAATCAATAAAGATACGTTTAAAAATAATAATAATAAAAAATAAAAAAATAATAAATTTTTAAAATAGCCCTGGCCTGTGTGGCTCAATTGGCTGGAAAATCATCCCATGTCCCAAAGGGATGAAGGTTCGATTCCCGGTAGGGGCATGTGCAGGAGGCAACCAATCAATGTTTCTCTTGTACATCATTGTTTCTTTCTCTCTCTCTCTCTCTCTCTTCCTTCCTCTCTCTTTAAAGTCAATAAAAAAAATAATAAAAACTAAAAAAATTATTTGGCCATATACGCAAGTTTATTTCTGGGTTTTCTATTCTGTTCCATTGGTCTGTCTTTATGCCAGTAAAACACTGTTTTGATTACTGTAGCTTTTTTTTTTGGTCTTTTTTTTTTTTTACTTATTTTTAAAACTATATTTTTATTGATTTTAGAAAGAGAGGAAGGGAGAGGAATAGAGAGAGAAACATAGATGAGAGAGAAACATTAACATTGATCAGCTGCCTCCTGCACACCCCCTAATGGGGATCGAGCCCGCAACCCGGGCATGTGTCCTGACCGGGAATCGAACAGCAATCTCCTGGATCCTAGGTCGATGCTCAACCTCTGAGCCATGCTGGCCGGGCTGTCTTGTAATTTTGTTGTTGTTGTTGAAAAATTAAACATTTTAGCTGATATCGTGCTGCAACTCTGGATTCTAATTCCCTCCCCCCAACAGGTTACTGTTATTGCAATTTTTTGTTTATTGTTTCTCTGCTTGATAATAACTTGTCTGGGCTAAATCCATGAAATCTGCCTCTCCTGCAGTATGCAACTGCTGATGTCTCTGTTCTGTTATTATTATTTTTTTAATCCTCAAGCAAGGATATTTTTTCCATTGATTTTTAGAGAGAGAGTGGATGGGAGGGAGGAGGGGGAGAGAGAAACATGGATGTGAGAGAGACACATGGATTAGTTGCCTCCCACACGCACCTCAACCGGGACCGGGGATTGAGCCTGCGACCCTTCGGTCTGCGGGCCGATGCTCTAACCACTGAGCCAGACCAGCCAGGGCTGTTTTGTTATTTTTTAGTCTTATTTTTATTTCTTCCCCCTTGTCTGTGTAGCTTAGCGGTCAACCACTGATCTGAGGTTGTGATCAACTACCTCAAGCCTCAGGTCTTCTGACCTCTCCTGATAGATCTACGTGTGGGCGGGGGAGTGCATTCAAAGTGTGGGCCATTCTCCGGTCTTCTCCAGCTTTGCTTTCTGTCGGGCCCTGTTGTGTCTCCTCTGCGCATACACAGAACCTCAGCGCTGCGCAGGGGTGTGGAGCGGACTTGAGCCCTCTCTGGTCTCCTCTGGGCGTGCGAGCAGCCTCTGCCTGGAACACGCGTCCCGAACCAAGACGGCCACGCATTCGTCTGCCTCTGAGGTTGTCCCTCTCCACTGTTCCAAACGGAGTGAGCCCCCACTGATCCCAGCGGAGAAGCTGCTGGTCCTGATTGCCCCCAGATTTAGAACCTCTGCATCAAAGAAGCAGAGGGGGAGGGGGAGGGAGCAGCCCCGGCCACACCACCACCGATTCCCGTTGTTCTTCCCTGAACTTCAGCAGGTTTTCAAGCACAATGCTTCTCAAATTGTCGTATGATTTTGTTTCGTTTCTGGGGAACTGAAATGGTTATTTTTGCCAATTTTTCTTTTTGTCAACTATTACTTTTGTAACTAGTTTCTTTTTGGGGAAAGGTTATGCTGCTCACTTCACTTGGTCAAACCTGGGAGTCTTGCCTCCAGTTTTCTTATTTTAAATGCTCATTATATTCCAAGGAAAAAATAATATACAAATACTATCTGTACTACATATTGTGTGTTCATGCCTTTACTTCAAAACATGCACAATGTACAAAAAGGGAGTTTAAGGGGAAAAGTCAAAGAAAGAACTTCTGCTATAGAACTTGCAACTCCATAATGACCTGTATCCTGTGTTAGCAACAATGTTATCTTAAGTAACATCCTGTAACAGTTACCTCACTGCCTAGTCCACCCTTCTAGATGGCACATTTGTTCATGGCACAAAAGGTCAAGCTGCTTAACGGAGAGTTAAGAATTCTCATTTAAATTGTTGGTTTGCAAAATTTGAACCAACAATGAAAACAACTCACCCTCTTTTGTTTCATTAATAAGAATTTTTTCTAGAAACTCCTGGAAAGCCACAAAGATAACTGAATTGTCAATGTGAGAAACACATCAATTACTAAATGCAGAGTTGCCCAATGGTTAGCAGCTACATCACACAAATGTAAGTAGATGCACGACTGTAATCATGTATTATTAGATCTAGTATTACTGTAATTCTGAAGTAACTGAGTAGAAATAATATTTTGAAATATCTATAGCAACTATAATGTGATGTGAAAATAGCTATGGTTTCTATTGGTTGCCCACTGTATTAGTTATCTATTGCTGCATAATGAATTGTCCCAAAATTTAGTAGCTTAAAACAGCGCTTGTTATCTCACAGTTTCTGAGGATTCGGAATCTGGAAGCAGCTTATCTCAGTGGTACTGGCTTGGGGTCTCTCATGAGGTTGCAGTCAAGCTGCTGGCCAGGACCACAGCCGTCTAAAGGCTTGACTGGGCTGGAAGATCCCCTTCCGAGCTCACTCATGTTGCTTTTGGCAGAAGCCTCCCTTACTTGATGAATGCTATTTCATTCTGGGCGGCAATTTGTCAAGTGAAGTCCTGTAATTCCAGCCTCCTTTGCAGCTAGGTGTTACCATATGTTATGCTCTGGCCAATGAGGTACAAGTAGAAGTTAGTTGCTGTCTTGGATTATTGGGCAACCACTAAGGATGGTAAAGGAGAAAGAAAGAGCCTGAGTCCTTAATAACAATAGAGCCTCCCTTCAGTTTCTTGAAAGTGTGCGTGGGGGGGGGGGGAGGCTTTTATAGGGCTCTGTATTGGCCTAATTCTGATGTGCATACATTATTTCATTTCACCCTAACTAAAACCCCGGGATGAAAGATTTTATCTTTTTTTTTTTTCTGGAAAGGAAATCAAGAAGATAGGTTAGTTGACTTGCCCAAGCTCATATGGATGGTAAGATAGAGCTAGAATTCAAACTCGGGTATGCCTGACTCCCCACCAAGGCTCATGGCCTCTGGACTACGTGGATATGTGTAGCATGAGCAATCTAGGTTCTAAGCATGGGCAATATCAATAATGTTAATAACAGCAAACATTTGGTGAGCTCTTGCCATGTGCTGGGCACTATGCTAGTTTCATGTAATCTTCACAATAACTCCCATGAGGTGGGTATTATTATCCCCATTTTACAGATGAGGAAACCGAGGTTTAGAAATTTTGAGTCATTTGTCCGTGACTCAAGCAGAGACATAGGTGGCTGAGACATGATCTCACGTATACTTCAGAAAGCCACCTTGGGATGAGGTGCAGAAAATGGATGAGAGAGGGAAAGAGCAGCGACCAGGGCGCTATTTAGAGAGCTATGGAAAGATTTCAAGAAGAGGGGAGGAAGGCCTGAGGACCTGTGCATTCTGTCCACAGCCTGGGTTTCAAGATGTGTGGCATGTATGCTCCAAGGGAGCTCCTCGTAAGACAGGTCACTTGCAAGAGGGTGAGGTTCAGGACGTACTTCTCTCTCCTCCCTAATATTTCAGGGAGATCCTTCCATTCCCTCTTGTCTCTCACCTCCTTTAGCTTCTGGAACAGTCACTGTCCCAGGCTTACCCTGAATTTGTGAAAGGGAGGAAATGGGGTAAAGAGAAGAGGTGACAGACCCATTTGGTTTACAATGTTCTGAAAACCTGCCCAGTCCCATCCACCACCAGGTTAAGCTGGGTGTCAATATTCACTCCAGTGCCCGGCTGGGCGTGGCTCAGTGGTTGAGCATCGACCTAGGATCCAGGTGACCAGGGTTCGATTCCCGGTCAGGGCACATACCCGGGTTGCGGGCTTGATCCCCAGTCAGGGGGGGTGGTGCAGGAGGCAGTGATCAATGACTCTCATCATTGATGTTTCCATCTCTCTCTCCCTCTCTCTGAAATCAATGATGATATATTAAAAAACGAAAAATTCACTTCAGCAACACTTGACCATGTCTCCTTGGGCTGAAGCGTGTCACCCGAGGCTCCTCAGTGGCCTAGGGCTCCAGGGTGCCTGTCTACACAGGACTGTCATGTTCTCGTGTGGTGCTGAGGGGATCTTCAATCCTGTCCTCCATGCTTAGGGTCCCGACTGCCTCAGAGATGCCTTGAAGGCCCTTGACTAGAGCTGGTAGAGGCCCAGGAGAGCTTCATCTCTAGAGAGCTGGTTCCTACATCCTAAGGGGAGGTAAAAGGACCCAGATAGACTATGGGTTCTCTGCTTGGAGTTTGTGAATGTGAGGACACACTGCTAACCACTACCACAGAAGATAATAAAACCTTTGTGGGAAGCTTTTGACCTTTTGACCCCTACTAGGATATAGGTTCACAACACCTTTTTTGTTTTGTTAGGTGCCAGACCCTAAACACCTAGAGCAGTCCCTAGTAAAGAATGGACATCCAAAAACTATTGCTGAGTTGAATTTATTGGAAACATCCAGAATTTAGAATTTGGCCACTGTATGACAAAAATTTCACACCAGATTATTCACAGACCTGAAGGGAAGTGGACAGCAGGGACAGTGGGTCTGGAAATCGGATCTGAGGTGGGAATCTGGGTTAGACCTTGCAAAAGCAACAGCAAGCAGGAAATACTGCTTGGAGATTAATGAACTCAAATAAATGGTGGGTACTGTTTGGGGATGCTGCAGACAAAGGAATTACATTGCAGTATTTATTGAGCACTTACTACAGGTCCAGCCCTTTCTTAGGATTCATATGCTCTTCTAAACTGCAGAATCAAATGTAAATAAATATATCAAAGCAAAAATAAACTGCAGAATCTGCAGCACAAAGCAGTTCGTTATCTTCCATCAACACAAGGCCCCATCTTCTCCCCAGGAGCCCCTACTCCTGTTGCCTCAATTCCCATTTATGGAAAAAATCAGAAAGAGTTGACCACGTGGGAAGTTTTCTTTCTTTGAAAGAAGCTACCTGGTGTTCAGGAAAACAAGCCCTTGGGCTACTGTAACCAAGGGCAGCAAGCTCAAGTCAGGCCCTGCACCTGCTAGCAAGCCTGCATTTCTGGGCAAGGGACAGTAATTCCAGGTTCTCCTAATCTTCTTAGGTTAGGACCACAGTGCAAGCTCCTTCTCTTAAACCTAGAGCACCAGAGTTCCTAGGTTATCCTTAGATAAGAGGTGGGAAGGTTCTCTACGGTCAGGCTGTGAAAAGGGAACAAGCAGTTGGAGAGAGCTGCCCATCCCAGGCACTCTTGCAGCCTCGGCGACTGCCTGAATCAGTGTTCACACAGGAGGGAAAAGCAGTGAGAGGGAAGGGCTGGAGATAATGAGGGGATTTAGGTCTTTCTATAAAAAACAGCAGCTTCCAATCAGAGGAACAGAGGATGGGTATCCAGCTACCCAACCCACAAAGGGCAAAGTCCCTGCCCTGGCAGAGTCTGATTGCTGGGATGAAGCTCGCCCAGAGGCAGAGCGAGCCCTTTCTAGGTTAACGTAATCAGATGGATATGGGACACCTGCCACTCACTGCAAAGCGCTTCACAGAGCTGGCTGGCTGCATTCATCTGCTTAATAAAGCCAGAATCTGAAACAAACCCTCTTTACCCAGTTTCTCAGAGCCCCGTGGTAGAGAACATGCCTCTAATTAGAGCCCATCTGCACAGTGGTGGGGCTCAGCTACACTGTGGTTCGGTGCTGCAAGGCAGAAAAGTTACCATGTATTTTTCTAGGCAAGCAAAATGTAGATGCTGTTTAATATCAGAAATCTCTCCAGGGAAAGAAAATACTGTAGCTCAAAGAAATAATGCATAAGTGTGGGTTAATTTTTGGTTTGTGCCTTTTAAAAAAGAGAACACTCAGGTTTTTGTGAGCAGTGCAGTAACTGGAAAAATTATTTAGGCCTTCACAACAGCACATCAGGGTACTTTTGAAATAAAGAAACTGAGGCTCAGAGAGGTTGAGTAACTTGCCCAATGTCACACAGGGCTGGGATACAAACCCCAGCAGTTTGAATTTTAAATGTTTTCTTTTTCTAAAAAGCCTGTATTTGAGAGCTCACTTTCTTAAACTGTGTGGCATACTTGAGAGGAATGTGTTCTGAAGGGAGAGGTTGCAAGTCACTGTCCAGCTGCCCAGGGAGAGAATGGGCAGCCTGGGGTCAGCCTCTGCAGAAGGCATTCAGGCTCTGAGTCGAGGTGTTTCTTCTTGGAGGATCTTTCCTCAAATGACGTATGTATAAGAGTGTTCATTGCAGCACTGTTTCGTTATCAGTGGGATGCAATAATGAGTGTCCTGTGGTTTGTGTCAGTCACCTTGGGACCTTGGAGGGTTGCAGCCACCACCACTGGGGGCAAGGAAACAAGTGTGAGGACTCAAAGTGGAATAACATGTATGTAAATATTTAAAGAATAAACAATGATACACAAGAACCAATTAACTTTATAAATAGAGTTCAAGTTTTCACAGCTCTGTTTTCTAGCACCCAACATAACTTGTAAGGAATGTCAGTGGCAATGAAACATATCTTGAAGTTAATTTTCTCAAGCCCTTATCTTGTCAAAAAATAAATGGCTATTTACAAAGTGGTGGCCACACTGTCCTTTTCTTGGATGGCTGGGAGCAGATCGATTTTACCTGGACACTCTGGGTTTTGTCGAATTGGGAGCCTAACTGAATTCATCCTTATTTCAGTGAAAATTGTTGGGCCTTCAGGTGGAAACAGTTACATTATAGATTATTACCGAACCAGACTTACAAGACTATTACTAACAAAACATTTAGAAAAAGTTATATCCTTAGCTCTTTTTTAAAAGGAACAGATTTGAGGCTCCTTGATTTTTAAAATTTTTTAAAAATTGATTTTAGAGAGGAAGGGAAAGGGAGAGGAGAAACAATGATTGGTTGCCACCAAACCTGCAACCTGGGTATGTGCCCTGACTGGGAATCGAACCGGCAACCTTTAGGTGCATGAGATGATGCTCAACCGAGTCACACTGGCCAGGGCACCTATACCTTTTTTTAAAGAAACAGATTTGAGGCTCCTTGATTTTAATAGAGAGCTCCCAGTATGTGGATTTCCAGATTTTCCTTCTTCACTTTATGAGTTCTGTATAATTTGTTGTCATTTTTTAAATTGTTTTATTTAAAAGGATATATTCTGAGATTTATTTAATAGAACTTTCTTTGGGAGCTGTATGAAAAAAAAGAGTAAAGTGTTTGAAGCAACCAGGATCACAGACTGGAAAAACAAATTACGGTGCAAACACACAATGGAATGATTGGCAGCTGTAACAAAGACAGAGGAAGTGCCTTAAGTACTGACATGGAACCAGAATTAAAAGCAAGGTGCAGAACAGTGTGTAGTTTATTATCAGCTGTGCAGAAGAAAGGAAAAGACCACACAAGCGTATCTGCTTAGAGAGAGGTCTCTAGAAGGACACACAGGGAGCTGGTAAGGCTTGTTGCCTCTGTGCAGGAAGTGGCCACTGGGGGCGAGGCTGAAGGGCTTTTCATTTTAGGTCCTCTTGTATTTTTCGATTTCAAACCATGTGACCGTATTACCAATTCAAAAAATGTGTATCTGGGGAGCATCTGAGCTCTTGCTCCCCAGCATAATTGGTCAGTTTGGCTTAAACAAACTCTTATAAAAATTAAAAAAAAAAAAAAAAAGTATCTGTACTCTTCTATAAGTGATTATGATAAGCTACCTTAAGAAATGAGTTGTTAGCCCTACCCGGTTTGGCTCAGTGGTTAGAGCAACAGCCCGCAGACTGAAGGGTCCCAGGTTCAATTCCGGTCAAGGGCACTCACCTCAGTTGCTGGCTTGAGCCCTGCCCCCCGTTGGGGTGCATGCAGGAGGCAAACAATCGATGTCTCTCTCTCACATCGATGTTTCTTTCTCTGTCTCTCCTGGACCTCCCTTCCACTCTCTCTAAAGTAATTAATGGAAAAAATATCTTCGGGTGAAGATTAACAAGATGAATAAGTAGCCCTGGTCGGTGTGGCCCAGTTCGTTTGGAGCGTTGTCCCGTACACAGGAGGTGGGTTCAATTCCCAGTCAGAGCACATACCCAGATTACGGTTCGATCTCCAACAGGAAGCAACAGATCGAATGTTTCTCTCTCTCACTTATATTTCTTTCTCTCCTCCTTCCTCTAAAATCAACTTTAAAAAAAGAATACGTAAGAATGGACACATGCCTGTGCAATCACATAGACAAAACACATGCGTAGGAGAAACGGGATTATCACATCAAGATGGTAATCTTTTCTCTCCGCTTCTCCAGGGTTTTTATGTGGTTTTGACAAATATTTCTGAAGCCTTGTTTCTATGTTTATTTACTTCTTCCTTGCTCACAGCAGTATTCGATCAGCACACATGGCAAGACAGGCGGAAATGAGGACGAGGGACGCCGGAACCCCAATTCACAGTAACTCAGCCAAGGAAGAAACCTACCAGCCCTAAAAAGTTGTCCGGTCCGTAGGTTCCAAACCTTATGAAAACTACAAAGAAGACAGGCAGAAAAAGGTAAAGGAAAAATACCTTTGCACCTGGAAGCAACTCGCTGAATGACATCACGCAGTTCACAATGCCAGCAGAGAGCTCGTTTCTAATGCCTGCTCTTCAGCTTCCCACACCGTCCCTCATTTTCAGCACTGGTAACCAAGGACACCACAGGGTTTCCCAAGCTTCTATTTCCCAAACATCAAACTAGTTTTTTTCTTAAACGCACACACATAAAATCATTGCCTGTGTTTTCTGACACCGGGTAAAATAGACTTGGAAACAGCTTCCAGACCCCAGCTGAAGGAACTCGCCCCATCCTGAAGCCCCATTGGTAAGCAGTGACCCCCTCTGGAATGAAAAGGAAACGCAACGGTCAGGGGCTTAACAGAGCCCACCTGCTACGGCCATGACCTCGGGCCTGGCTTCTTGGGCTGACAGTAGTCTGAGTCTATCATTTGATATAGCCGCTTTCCTCGTTGCAATTTACGAGCTGCCAGTGTTTACCTGTGAGACTGTCTGGGAGGTGGAAGGGAAGGAAGATAAATACACCAAAGCCCAGCCCAGCAACTGTTAAGTTATACATTTTATTTCCAGGAAACGACATCTTGTTTTCACAAAGAGGTATGCCATCCTCTCCAATAGAGGCCACCTTAGTTTTCAGGGGCAGCCACAGGGGTACATTCAAGCTGTCCGGAACAAATGTCAACGGAGGTATCAAAACAGTAACAGAAACAACAAATCTGAGAAAGCAAATGGAACTATACAACCACTCAACACGTGGTGAGGCAGTCTGTCCAGTACCCAAAGCTGTTGGGCGGTGGGCACCACCGTGCTTCGGACAACAGTGCAGCGGGGGCTGGCCAGCACGGGAGGCTCGTGATAACAACTTCCGACTCAGCCTCTGTCCCACGAGGTTCTCCCACGCTCTGTCCCAGTGCAGCCCAAGACCAGTCCACAGAGAGTCCTCCAAACTATCCCGAGCTCCACTGCCTGGCAGTCTTTCAAAGGCCTGGCAGCACAGTCTTCACAAGGGTCTCTTTGCTTTGGAGAGAAAGAGAAAAAAAATGAAAGTGGAACCTGCATGTCCCTTCTCTGGCCTCCCTACTGTCATCCTCCGTCTCTTCCCCACAGTGAAAACAGATCAGATCATGTCACTGCTCAAAGCCCACTCCTCACTTCCCCCAGAGAAAGAATTAAAGTCAACGTCCTCCCAAAGGCCAGTCAGGCCCCACACAACCTGCCTCCTGCCCAACCTCCTGCCCTCACCTCCTCCTCTCCTGGTCACTCGCTCTACTGTAGCTGTACCGGCCTCCTTGCTGTCTAACACCCCAAGCACGCTCCCCTTCCTATTCCTCCTGCGTGGGACCCTCTCCCCGGATGCAGCATGACCACTTCCTGCAAAGCTTTACTCAGATACTACCTTCTCAGTGATGCCTTCCTTGACTACTCCAGCAAAAACTGCCGATGCTCTCCCCATCACTCCCGACCCTTGCTCGCTCTTTCTCCATATTCGTCACATGTCACTTTTATTAGATTTTCACTTCTCTTTCTAGTCCTTGCACCTAGAGTAGTGCCTAGCACAAAGCTGGCCCTCAATATCTGTTGAAGGAAAGAGGGAATTGCATCCACAGCGACTGGCAGGGAGAGGTGGGGAGCTCTCCCTACATCGGGGGGCAGGGAGTCAGAAGGGCTATTTACTGGCCTCCAGTCTTTTCCGATAGCTTCTGCTTCCTCGATCCTGGAGAAGCAGGAATCCTGCCTACGCTAAGGGCACAATAAAGCCACCAAGGAAACTGTCCCCTTCCCTGAGACTGAGGTCTGGGATGCTTTGGTAGGAGGATTGAAAGGGTTATAAAAGTTCCTCTTCTCTCACTTCTGGGCAGCCTGTGAGGTGGCAGGCCTAGGGGCGGGGCACGCTGTCAGCCTAGGAAAGCAGGGAGAACCATGCATGGCTGCCTTCCTCTCAGCTAAGGGCCTCACCTGACAGCTCACAGGAAAATGCAGAAGCCATGGGAAGAAACGCTCTTGACTGCCCTCAAGTAAACCTTTGCCTGCCCTCCCACATTATTCCCCTCTCTCTAGGACATGGGCTGTTCCCTCCTACTTTTAAAGACTAGTTCCTCTCTGGGCTCTGCACCCCCTCCCCTCCCCTGCCTTCCTAGGAGGTGTCCCACACACCATCTCGGCTTCCCAGCATCTCTTCTATAGGCTCCTTTCATTCAGCAACTGAACATGCTAAACTCTCTCATATCTTCAAAAAAACAAAATAAAAAATTCCTTTACCCTGACTTCCTCCCCCCCAAAGGACAGCCTTCTCTAGGAGCTGCTCCCCACAATTGTAGCCAAATTTCCCGAAGAACCTGTCTAGCCTTACCCTTGCCACACTTTCACCTTGTACCCATTCTACAATTCACTGCTGCTGGGCTTCTGACCCCGAGTCCCCCACATGCCCGCTACACCCAAAGGGCACTTTTTCATCCGTATCTCCTCAGCAGCATCTCACACTGCCGATCCCTCAGTTCCTAACACTCATAAATGTGCATTTACTGAAGACCTGCCAAACACTCTCCTAGGCCCCGAGAAGACCGCACACAGTAAGATAAAACCCCTGCCCTCAGTCTACAAATCGAGGGGCAAGAGCACACAAATACAATTTCAATCTTGTAAATATCTGAAATAAATAAATAGGGAGATGTCTAGAATGTAATAGGGGCTACCTCAGACAGGGCAGGGTCAGGAAGGCAATAAGCACACCACTCTGATGTCTTCTGTTGCGTATCCCACAGGCCTCTCCACCTCTCTTGGACCACTCCTCATTGTGTGCCCTACACACTCCTCTTCCACTACCCGTCCCTTCAATGTTGGTGTTTCTCCGGGATGTGACTTGACCTTTGGCTCTCATCATCTACGGAGAAGACCCCCAAATCTAATGTCTTATACGTAGTATCTGGGCTTCAGGTCCACATATTTAAATGCCCTCAGGCACTCTCAACTTACTTTGGCCTAAACTACTTTAGTCTAAAACTAAACTTACCTCCCTGACAAACGGCTCCTTATTTCAGCGAATGCGCCATTGTCTGCCCAGCTGTCCGACATAAACCGGAGTGACCCACAACTCTGAGCTCCCTCGTTCCTCACAGCAAACCAGCTCCACACACCTGTCAATTCCACCCCCAACACAAGTGCCCAAGTCCAGCCACTCTCTGTATCCCCACTATGTCTCTGGCCATCACCCTGGGCCAGAGTTGCTGCCTCTGTTCTTGTTCCCATCACCATATATCATTTCACTGCAGCCACATTAGACCATCCAGAAAAATATAAAAATGAACAGTCACGTCTCCACTGCAAGTCGTCTGGAGTTTTCCCACAGCCCCCAGTCTAAATCTTTCAGACAGGCTGGGAGACCCTTCATGATCCAGTCCTGTCTGCTTTTCCAGTGTCACTGCTCAGCACGCTCTCTGGCACTCTACATAACTGCCACTTTGCACTGTATTGGCCCTCAAAACCCCTTGCTTTCTTGTTTTTGGCCTCTAATATGCCACCTCCTTTTCACTTCCTTCCACTTCTCTGCCTTCTCTTGACCTTTGCCTAGGACCATTCCTCTCTCTCATTGTAGCATATCACCACAACCAACCTAGGCCCTGCATCTGGACCAAAGCTCCACAAGGGCAGACTGCACGTGCCCCACCCACTTTTATTCCCTGAGAAAAAAGAAAGACCCAGAGGAAGGAAGCAAGGAGGAAATGTTTCTTTGAGGTTGGTTCTGGTTCTGGTTCCATGGGCGAAGGGTAAAAAAGGTCCCAACTCTCCAGGGTAGGAAAGCAGAGGGCAGTTCAAGCAGGAGCCCCAGCAGAAACAGGTACATGCCTGGTCTTATCAGGCTTCTTAAGAACCACAGCAGCAGGCACCTGGACAGGATATCTACCCAGCTGACACAAAGACACCTCAATGGTGATGTACATGATTCTACAGTATTCTGTGGGGGAGGGAAAAGGAGGAAAAAGGTTTCCATGATGAATTCACAGAAATCTAGAATACCCACTTATCTGAGCTTGCTCTAAGATACTCTACTTCTAGCGTTAAGTGTAGGAACCAAGAAATTCTCAAGGAAGAGCTGTTTTGGGTATTGACACTACTCTACATTTCCACAGGGTCTTCTACAATAAGTTCCTGGAAGTCGGTCTAAAAAACCAATCATAAAGTTGCACATGAGTGGGAAGAGAGGATTCACTTTTTAGAGAGCCAAAATAACTGTTTTATCATTGCAAAAAACAAAACCAAAAAAGCCAGGCAGGCAGGGAGGGAAGGAGGGAGCAGGTGGCCTGGGGTGGGGAAGGTGACAGAAGGGGTGGGCTCTCATGTAATAGATCTGCAAGGAAGGAAGGGATGGGAGCTGAGGAGGGCACCAGCTTGGTCAGATGGCCGTTGTGCTGGGGGGAAGGACAGGTGGGAGCCTGGACAGCAAGGGATGGGCCTCTGTAATACTTTTAACAATAAAGATAAATTTTTTTAAAAAAGTTAGGAGAAACTTCTGCTATGGAAAACAGCAACAAGTGATCTGAAGTCCCTCCTGCTGGACACCCCAGCCCATTCCCAGAGCTGCTCACACTTACTTCTCTTGAAGCTCTAGCGTGTGCTCATGTTCCTCCCCTAGGCCCTTCTCTCCGGCTAGTGGGCAAGCCTTGGCCAGCAAGTACTGGTCTTGCCCTCAGTACAACGTGGTGGTGGTGGTGCTGGTGGGCGGTGCTCACCAGAGATGCCAACTCTGCAGGCAGGTAAGCAAAGGTCAGCCCTGGTTTCTTCACAATAGCATGGTGCCCCCAAACCCAGCCACGTATGCATTTGGGGTGCACTGAAGGGTTATTATTCTAGGAAGGTCAATCTTCTAAGCTGTGAAAGCTTATGCAGGTCCCTGCAGGGAGGTGGTAGCCTTTGGTGAAGACACTCTACCACAGGGCACTAGTCAAAACAGTTTTTTTTTGTTAATCCTCACCCTGAGGATATTTTTTCCATTGCTTTTCAGAGAGAGTGGAAGGGAGGAAGGGGAGGGGGGAGAGAAACATCAATTTGAGAGAGACATAGACTGGTTGCCTCCCGCATGTACCATGAGTGGGGGCGGGAACGAAACTGCAACCCAGGTACATGCCCCTTGACTGGAAATTGAACCCACAACCCTCCAGTGCGCATGCCGACTCTAACCACTGTGCCATACTGGCCAGGGAAAGCTTTTGACCTCCAGATGGAAGGACCATTCAGAAATCTCAAGGACTACAGAGTTGATAAGAAATTCGAGGTTCTGGGACTTCCTGGGTACCTACTTCATATTCCAATTAATATCTCAGCACCTGACTTCTAAGGTCACAGTCCCTTCCCCCACTGGGGGAATGGTTCCTATGCTGCCCATGCCACTTACAACTGTGCATTCTGAGATGCCAATAAGGGCGACGAGGGGGACACCACTGAAGGGACACGGAAAGGAAGAGCAATAGGAGACAAAAAAAAGGAGGAGAAGGGAAGGAAAAAAGGAGGGGGAGCAAAAGACACCATCAACAAAACGAAAAGGGATGGTTGTGCGTTTGATCCCAGGTTGGGGCGCATATGGGAGGTAACTAATCGATGTCTCTCTCTCTTTGTCTCCCTCTCTGCCCCATCCCCCGTTACTCTCTCTCTAAAAATAAAAACATATCCTTGGGTGAGGGTTAAAAAAAAAAAAAGCAGCTAAGAAAACAATATATATATGGGGGCAAAAAATGGAGAGTGGTTTTGCACTACTAAGAAAAAAGCTTCTAGTAATAAATCTGCTCATTCTCTATCCCATGACAATTTTTCAAAGGATAAATTTTTAAGCGAAAAATTCAGGGAAGCTGCGGTTCATAAACCTTTCTCCCAACCTCAGTGCACCTGAGGGTCATGGCACACCCCACTAGCAGCCTAGGTTCAACAGCACAGCATCAAGGGAGTTAGGGAATATAGTTTGAAAAAGCCCCTGGATTGGAAATCACTGTTCTAAAGGACCAACAGGTCTTATTTCTAGATAATCTGCTTTCTTCTTTTCTGAGCACAATCCAAACAAACTGCTAGGGAAAGCTAACAGTGGGAATGTTAACACTCTTGTTAACCAACGAACATTGAACGAGAACAGAATGGGGGAGGGGAGCAGCTGAGACTCCCCAGCTCCAGAGGGAGAGCCTGTGCAAGGGATAAATGTCTTCCCTGCAGACAAATCTCCTGTCAGCTTTCCAGATAGTTACAATTACTCATGTGACAGGCACTTACTGGATGCTCCTTATCTGCCCAGGCTTGGGAGCACCCTTTCTTCAACACAGGATCTGGCATCCTCACATCCTCCTCCTCTATAATCTGGCCACCCAGAGTTTACAAGGGATCAATGGCTAATCAGTCATGAGGCACTGCACCTCCCACGGGACATGGAACTTGAACACAACAATCAGCCAGGGAGGCCTGGGTGGGGCTGCTCCTGGTGGAATCCAAGCCCAAGGCCGCCACAGACAGGCAGGGCTCCCTCTCTGAACCTGTGCTAAGAGCAACCCCTGCCAGGAGGAAAACAGCCCTGCCAGTATCAGAACATTGACAACTACAGGCTTGCCAATCCCAGTTCCCAGATCCTAAGTTTGGTCTTTTTAAAATTCCCATGCACTGGGGATTAAACCAGCTTGCAACTGGCAAGGAAAGTTGGTATTTAAACTGAGATTTTTCTCTAAACCCCACACTGCAGACCAGTGAAGCTGCTGATGGCTCTGGCACATGGTTTCCTAATCGGGCCTCAGAACCTTCTGTTTGTCTCTAGAGAAAACCTCAAAGCTGCACTCGCTGTGATAACTGCAGAAACTGAGACCGGTGCCAGAATGGCCTCAGCCGATGACTGCCCCAGGGAGGCTGATTTGGCTTCCTGTGCAGCTCCTAGTGTTACCAGAAAGGCAGAGAGATACCCTCTTTAGCCTTTGGAGAGAAAAGGGAGGTGGATATTCTTTCCCTTTCCTATGCTGCACGAAGCCATCTAATGAGCTCGAACTTTCGAGAAGAAACCTAGTCAATGCACTGAGAGAAAAAGTACTTGGGTGTCCCCACCCCACAGTCCCAGCATACTTCAGCTCAAAGGCTGACCGTGGGCAGCTCTGGGTTCCCAGGTCACTGTTCTTATAGAACAAAGAGAGGAAAGAAACAGAAGGCACTTGCAATGCCTCAGCAGACACGCTGCTCTGGCACCATGGAGACATTCTGTCTTGTGTGGACCAAGAGGGGGCACCGCCAGAAACAAACCACTGCTTCTCATACTCTCTGCTTTGCTTGTGCTGAGTCTGCCTGGGCAGCTTCCCTCTCAGGGAACCTTTAACTCACTTCATAAGGCACTTCCTCTGTGAAGCCCCCTCCCACGTTCCACCTGCCCAGGCCAAACTGCTGTCCTCTTCCCCAGTTTCCTACACTCTGCTGTGGAACTTGTGACACTTCCTACTTCCTCCCTCTCTGCCCCTCCACAGACGGTGAGTGCTGCGAGACTGAGACAGTGCCTCATTTACCATTTTATCCTGGCCTGTAGCACAGTGTTCCTGTAAGTGCTCATGGAATGATGGGAGGTGGAGAGGAGTGATGGGATTCTGCCAGAATCAAGTGACTCCTGAGAGGTATTAAAAAAAAAAAATCTCGGGGGGGGGGGGGGGCTTAAAATTGGGCACAGGTGAGAATATCTTCCTTGAGTATAATAGGATCAAGCACACTCCCTGTTCAGCACCGGCACCACCTGGCTCCGTGACAGGTTCGATGCCTTGCTCTGGCTGACCACCTGAGGGCCAGTCTTATACCACAGCTGCTCGAAAATCAGCATCAGATTCCAGGCCCTACTCCAAGTGGCTGATATCTGCTGAAGGGCTAGCAGAAAGCAAGCAGTGGAGAGAAGGCCCTATTGTTAGCAGTGTGGCTTTTAAGCCTTCAGCTTCTCTGAACTTAGAGAAAGTACATCCAAAGACACACATGAATACAGATTACCAGTGGCCAGGTAGTGGGAAACACCTGTAACGGCAGCAAGCTCTAGCTCTTCTCTGATAGGCACTTATGTGCAGCCAACTCATATCACAGCACTTGGCTTTGAAGCTTTCTTGCAAGGCAGTGCTACACTAAATTATTACAGGGACTTAAAGTGATAATCAAATCCACACTGCTTCTATGCACTCTCATCCTTGTGCAATGACCAATCCTTCTTATCCATTAACACATTGTATGCGGGAAACGTATTTATACATTTTACTTTGACTGGTAGTAGAGCGCGCAATGAAAACTACCCGCAAACAATGTGTTAAGTTCCTTGTGCTTTGCCAAGGACATATCCTTTTGCCAAAGGACATTCAAGTCTTAAGCAGAGTGGCTTTGCAACCCCAACACAGCAGGCTGCAGGGGTGATGAGATCACTTGATTAAGTAAGCAGTTGTTCACTATGGAAGCATGGTTCGTTAGGAAAACTTACCCATCCCTTCCCCAATCTCTCTTTTTTTTTAAACCCTCACTTGAGGATATTTTTTCCATTGCTTTTCAGAGAGAGTGGAAGGTGGGAGTGGGGGGAGGGGAAGAGAGACATTGATGAGAGACACATTGATTGGTTGCCTCCCGCACACACCCTGACTGGGGCTGAGGATCGAGCCTGCAACCAAGGTATGTGCTCTTGATTGGAATAGAAACCAAGACTCTTCCGTCCGTGGGCCAATGCTCTAACCATTGAGCAAAACTGGGCTTCCCCTATCTCTTTACCCAAATTCCCTCCAACTGGGAGACTTTTTGGGAAATATATTAGGATCCCCAATGAAAATGCAGTAGGATTAAGTTTACCCATCTCTAGTTTAACATTATGTCTAATGTGGGTAATTAAGCTGTGACTTTTTTTTTTAATCCTCACCCTGAGGATATTTTTTTCCATTAATTTTCAGAGAGGGTGGGAGAGGGGGGGAGAGACAGAGGAAGAGAGAAACATCAATGTAAGAGTGACACATAGATTGGTTGCCTCCTGCACAAGCCCTGACGAGGGCCGGGGATTGAGCCTGCAACTGAGGTGCATGCCCTTGCCTGGAACTGAACCCAGGGCCCTTCAGTGCGCAGGATGACACTCTAACTGCTGAGCAAACCAGCTAGGGCAAGCTCTGGCTCTTATAGAGAGAATCTGTATATGTGTTTTCTTCAGGTATTCAAGTTGTGAATCTCTGACTTGTACGCATCGTATATATAATTGATTGTACACCCAACCCAAGGGTTTTGCAACACCTGGACAGCAACTAAACTGTCTTGGACAACAGCACCTCCTAGTGGTCAGTACAGCAAACTGTCTGACCATGTGTTTCTAATCAGATCTTTTTTTACAACTATAACCAAGGCACATACACTAAGCCTCCCCCTTTCCCTTGTGAGCAAGTAACTGAGTGAATGATACTTCAACTCTTTCTCACACATTATCTTTAACTCCTTTTACTTTCCCCATTTCTTCCACATCATCTTTAGCTTAAGAATCTTTCATCTGAATCTCTCCCCCAGTTTGTAAATCCTTCATTGAGGGCACTCACCTTTTCGTCTCTTAATTAGGTCAATTCGTCGTTCTTTTACTTCTGAACTCAGATTATCTACCATCTTACTAATGCAATTGTCCAGAACCAGGGAGGGTGTTTTAGACTTGATGTCCTTCCGACAAATGGGGCATTCTACCTTCCGCTTCATCCATTCATTGATACAATAGGAACAGAAACTGTGGGAACAGTTCAAGGTGACAGCCTGCAATGGGAATGTGAACACACGTCAGAATTGTCAAGCTTACTTTCCCAGAGTGGGTGTGATCTCAAAGGGAAGGCCAAGTGGATTTTCAATCAGAATCTTATCTAGAAAGCTTATAAAAGGTACCAGAATCATTCTCAGGGATGGGAAAATTTAAGCTTCAAGTTAGACGATTTTCTTTCTCAAAGTTTATAAACTCAGGCCCCAGGAGACTGATTTGTCTGTCTTGTTCCACCAACTCTGGTCACTGCCAAACATGGGTTAGCTACCTTACAAACAAATGTCATTGGACACAGGGAGGGCTAGTAAACGTGTGAATGTTTGGTACAAATACATCACTAATTCTGTCATGAAAAACAAATGTGTCTTGCTAATGGGGAATTAGAACTTCAATTTTAATATAGGAAGGGAAACACACATGGAAAACTAAGTACATAGGATGGTAGGAGTCCTCTGTATTCAAAAGAAACCAAAAAAGTAAAATAAATGTAAAAGGCAACTAAAAAGGCTGGAGAAACAGGGAAAAAAAGGGAAAACTATAATGGGCTCCCTGACAGTGCCTGACCCTGAGAAGGGAGAAAGCAGGGGAGCCCTGCCATTTGAGGGGTAACTCTGAGTAAATCCAAGGGTCACATTTCTGCCAGGGTGCTGTGCTTCCCCCCCCCCGCTCCCCCCTCCCTTCTTCCCCTTCCCCCCTTCCCCCCTTCCTCCCTTCCTTCCTTCCTTCCTGAATCCTCACCTTAGGATATTTTTTCTATTGCTTTTCAGAAAGGGGAGGGAGCGGGGGCAAGGGCGAGATTGGCTGCCTCCTGCACACGCCCCAGTCGGGGCTGAGGACCGAGCCTGCAACTGAGGTACATGCCCTTGGCCGGAATCAAACCCGGGACCCTTCAGTCTACGTAGGCTGACGCTCTAACCATTGAGCAAAACCAGCTAGGGTGCCTGGGTGCTTTTCATTCCCAAGAATATAAACCATTCTCTTCATTACTCTTGTTTATGTACATCTCCTAAGACACAACTTTTCTGAGGCTCAAAAGTCTTCATTCCTGGTTTTAGGATAGCAATGGAAGATAACACAGAAATTACGTGTTTCAAATGCCAAGCTGAGCCCCGAAAGCCAACTAGGAGACAATCTGTTTACTATAGGAAGTAAATTCTTATGAATGGCACTAAAAACCTGTCCGATTAAAATGAAACCTCTTTCCAACACTGACTTTAAGAGTTGATAGTAGAAAAGGTCAGGAGGTATGCAGTAAACAAAACATAAGTCACAATGTCTGCCTTGTCTGTCTGTGCAAAGGCCCCAGTTGGCTAACTCGTCCCCTGTTCCAAGCCCCCTTTCCTTGTCTTCCCTTGGTAGAATCCATAACCCTGTGAAAACAACACTAACGGAGCTTCTCTTAAGAAGGGAATCAAATGACTAGAAATTATGGGGAAATTTGTGACCTGAAGTCAAAGTGGATCCAGAGCAAACAAACAGGTCTGCTCAGGAGACATTTTTCAGGAGGCTGGTAGAATCACTCTTGTTAAGACCAGAAAAAAAGAAGCAGTGTCAGTATGTGATTTCTTTTATAAAGGGATCTGGAAAGCACTGTCATTTAACAAGCACTGTCACTGAATTTAAAGTTGTGGTATAACATGAACTGGTCACAAATGGTAGAATTAGCAAAAAATAAGAATTTGTGCAAAAGTATGACAGGTTAACCAATGGTAACCTAGGAGGGAGATGTTTCATTTTCACAAGGAGCCCCGGAGTCCCTGAAACCTGTTCCACGTGTGTGCTGAACTGTCAATGACTACATCAATGGCATTATCGCCCTGTTTAAAAGTCTGCACTGCAGCCCACTCTCAGCACTGTGCCCATTCCGAGTAAGGAGAATAGCCTTATTGAGCAGCTTTATTCTGACACTTCAAAAATCTAATGCCATGTGGCCCTGTATTCTCCCCAACAACAAAGAGATAAAGGCTTTATTGCAGCTAAAAATATTGATTATATCAAGTAACTACTAAAGAACAAATGAAATAAGAAAAAGGACAGTAAAGTTAAAGACTATAAAAACAAATCAGAGGCAGCCACCTCTAGAGGTCACTTTCAAGTCACATAGCTACAAGAAGTTCCTGCAAGAAAAAGCTCTTCAGAATGTTCCCCTACAGCAGCACAGCCTGTATAGCTGAGGCTTCCACGGTTTGGCAACAAGGCTCGCGAGCCGGTGTTCATAATTACCTCAATGAAGTACTCTGAGCAGATGATACACTGCAGCTCATTCTCTAGCACGTCATTCATGTGGCTAAGAACTTCCTCCTTCTGTGCCTGCACCTTCTCCTTCTCTTCCTGCAAAAACACACAACCCCGCCCGTCATTCAGGAGGACCAACAAGAAAGCGAAACAGGACAGGGGGCAGGGCTAATCATCTGGAATAGGATCCAGAAGGAGTCTAAATTAAAAATTCATCCTGGCGGAGCAACACAGAAAACAAAACACTTTCCCTAAGGGGTACTATTTCTCAGAACTGCTTTCTAACATGGGGTATCCTCCTCCTTCCCTTCTCCACTTTTTCAGTATTTGTAGTTTCTGTATCCTTCCCCAAATTAACCAAATGAGAAAAACTGAAGGGAGCATACTAACCCCACCAACCACCCAAGACCAGAATGAGACATTCAGTATCTCACAGCGAACTGCAATTCAGAGGTGATATAAAATCGTCCCCAAAGCTAAAAACTCACTGGACAAAACAGAAGACATAAAGAACAGTACACAGGGGCAGGAAACTTGAATTAGTGTATATGGTCCCTTGTGCTCTTTGTAGCTGTCTCTTCTGTAACAGAGGGATAATCCCTATACTCCCTGGAGGCTGCAACGGTGGCCTCTTGAAGTATCTTCAGGCCCCATGCTCTATACTTGCCACGTCCCACTCCTGCAGAGGCCTGCAGTGCAATTTCCCTGTGCTTTCCCCAAGAGGTCGGAGCACTTGCGGACAACCTTTTTAGGAAGCGTCCTAGGTGTGCACTCTTGAAGCAAACATTTACTTAAGTTAGCACCTCATCCCCCAAAAAGAAAGTATCAGGAGCCCCTGAGGGAGATAGTAATGCCACGTGGAGAATGCAGTTGACTCATTTTTCATCTTTTATTTTTCTTCCAATCAAAGCGAAGACTATCAGCCTGCTTATGGCAGTGAAGGAGGTCTGGACCCGTTTCTGACTAGAGTCAAGCTCCCTGAACACGTATGAGTTGCTGGATTTAAAAGATGGTGGTTTCTTGGAGGTTTGGGAAAGATGGTACTACGTGATTTAAACAGAAGATAAGGCTACCAACCAACTGAAAAGTCAGTCTCCTTTCTGTGCTTTGCTCTAGGGCTGTATGTGAGGAGGGGTGGGCTGAAAGATACAGCCGGGCTCCGGCAGTGATTTTGGGGCAGAGGCTGAAAACTGATGGCCTGTGGACTGGATTCGGCCTACAGACCTATTTAGTTTGGCCCTTATGGTATCAAAAAACTGAACTTGTTGCCAATATTCAAAAATTGGGATATTTTATACATAAAACATCTGGATTTCTATCTTTTTATACACAAACATCTGGATTTCTATCTTCTGTGGAAAACTCAGATCTACAACACTGGGCTTGCACTTCTGGATGGCAACAACTGCTGCAGCACAGCTGCCTCTTGGGGTGGAGGTGGGGGCTAAGGTCCTTTCCCACGCACCTTTGTATTCACAGGACACTTTACTCACTTCCATACCAGTCCGACCTTGGTGGGCACTTGAATTAATAACCCGTAACTTATGAGTTCCACTGATTTGATGTGGGAAATTACATAAATACATGAGGATGAACTACTTTTATTTTGACTACAGCATTCCTTAGCCTATGTCGGCGGGACAGGCAGAAAGAGCATCTACCATAGACAATGGACTAGACGGCAGGGTGTGTGTCTTATCCCTAGCATTCCGCTTCCGCATGAGGGAAGAAAACAGATGTTGTCTCACAGGCAGAACCTTCTATCGGTCTGAGTAATTTTACAGGTTATTTCCCCTGAGGCCAGGAACAGCCATATACTCTCTCTCTCCATTCACCATAGCAACCCTTGTACTGTTGAAAATGCTGAGTTGCATGTACTAACCAAATTCTAAACCTTCATCTTCTTTCTAGTACCTTGGTCTGCTCCAATTCTTTGTTCTTGGCTTGAATGATTGCTTCAAAGTCCTTCTTGCTGCGGTTTAGCTCCTCCATTAGAGCCCGATGCTGCAGAAACATAGCAGAACCACACTCAAGACAGGCTACAGTACATCCTGCCTTTTAGCCACGAATGCCTGCTCCCCCGCTCTGTCAGTGGCATTAGTTCAAGGGATCAATGGACTGGCAATTTAAAAATAATGCCTTTGCCTTTGTTCCTTCAGGACATCTCAATTACCTGCTGCTTTTCCAGGGAAGGAGAAAAACAGGGAGGGAGGCCATGAAATATTAATCTCTCTGGAAATAGCCCAGCCTCCGTGGCCATTGCGATCAACTGAGGGACTGCCTTCCAGGGAGTCTGATTCTGCAGGTGTCGCTGGGGGCCCAGGAATGTTCATTTTTAAAAGCTACCCAAGTGATTTTAAAACCAATGCTCAAGAACTAATAAGTAACTCTGAGGCTACCCAGCACTGAGAGTGGGCTTTTTTGTTGTTGCTGTTAATTCTCACCCGAGGATATTTTTCCCATGGATTTTTTAGAGAGAGTAAGAGGGGAAGAGACAGAGAGAGAGAGAGACATCAATGTGAGAGACACACATCAACTGGCTGCCTCCCACACATGCTCCAACCAGGGATGGGGATCAAGCCTGCTACCAAGGTATGTGCCCTTGACTGAACTTGAACCCGGGACCCTTCAGTCCTCGGGTGAACGCTCTAACCACTAAGTCAAACCAGCCAGAGCCTGGGTATTCATCTTGACTGCTAATCAGATGTGTGTGGTAACTCATCTATAAAATGGGAAAACAGATGCCTCTCCCACATCAATGTTAATAATAAAATAACAGATACGAAAGCATTCGGAAAAGTTTTTAAGCTCTACATAAATGCCAGTTGTTATAATGGTCTGGTAAATGAAAAGAAAAAAAAAAGCCTCAGAGAGACCAAAAGGTATAGCCATGTTTCATTTGAGAGCGAGAGCTGTGTCCCCAGGCATGTTGTTGTAGAACCATGACCTAAGAGTATCCAATCTGAGGCTAATGAATGGCCACTGGCCCAGTACCCTATGCTGATTGAAAATGTCTCCCTGTCTGCCTCAGGAGAGGGTAAGGAGTTGTGGGTATGGAGTACTCAGTGATCCCTCAGGGATTTCCAAGTAGCAGAACCTTACTCTTTCCCAGTCAATTTCAAAACAGTATCCGAATAGTAATTTAATAATGCTCTAAATGGGAAACATGCCTACCCCCACCCCCCAAAATAAACAAACTTAGAAAATAAAATTTTTTTAAAAAATTGAATTTTCACCTAATCTTTTCCAAAGCTGTTTGTGCACCCCTAAAGGAAATCAAGGCAGGCACCTCCCAAGCTTTTAATGATATGTGACTGCTAGTACTGTAAGAAGACTGGGAGGCAGGTATGCAATAAAAGAATTTTAAGGATAAATTATCCTAAACAAACTCAAATGTGATCACTCAATTTTTCAAGGAGGCATGGCCATGAACCATCCCACTATGCTGACTAAAGTTGCATCAAACAGGACAGAAGATAAAGCAAGGTTTAAAGATGTAAAAAAGTGTTTATAAAAATAATCAGATGAGAGAAGTAGTCAAGCTAAATGAAATAAATTACAGGCTATCTTTTAGGAGAATTTTATTCCTGTGAGCCCTGCCCTTTCAGTAACTCAGTATGTTCTGCTGTTAAACTGCACATTCTCTACCTGACCTAAAATGCTTAATTGGAACATTCTCCAATGGTTTCTGGACAGCTTCAGCTCAGGAACGGCGAGGGAATGGAGGCCTTGCAGGCCTTGGTGGTGGCCAAGTTCTAGCTTGCAATCCCCTCTGCTGCCCTCACCTTTCTGGGAATGCAGCCATTTCCCCAGAGCCTCCTAATTGCTACAGGCTCCATTCCATCTTCACTAAAGCAGCTTCTGCTCAGATGAAGATGTGAGTTTTCATGCTGAGGTCTGGCATGTCTGTGAGGTTCCAATCTCTGACCTGATGGTATGAACAGCTGCCACCTGCTCTATCTACAGACTGGAGGTGCCGCAGAAGTGTGCGCTAAGCAGCAGAGGCAGCCAGTGGCCACGCAAAACCTGACTTCCCCCACTCCACAGCCCACAATGGCAAGAGATAAGTTACCTCCTGCAGAGCCTGGGCCAGCTGTTGCTTCAGGTCCTCTTCTCCTTGCTCTTTCTCCAAACCCTGCAAAGCCAAAAACAAAATGGAAGGTTTGCCGGGGGGGGGGGGGGGGGGGAGCAATAAAATCTAGCAACAAGGAGAGCAGACCAGCTAGCATGAGCATCTGGAAACAACAGGGGGCAGGAAGCAGGTGGAAAATTTCCTATTTTACTTAGCTGTTGACAGTAAGGGGTTTAAGCAGTTATCTGCTTAAATGCTGCTTACCTCAGGCTGTCACTTTTAAGCCACCACTCGGCTGTTCTGGAGAAACTCTGGGCTAATACTCCAAGTTTCCTTTTCCATAAATGCTGTGACTCCCAAAAAGGTGTAACCTGAAAGGTGCTGAGCCATCGACTATCTAAGCACAGCCATAAAACCCCCAGGCCGGCACTCACGGGCTGCTCCATGCTTCTTCCTTGATTCTGGGCACCCTCCGTCTCTCACGGTGCATCTCTGCCACTTACAGCCCATGAACTGCTCCTTCTCCCACCTTACCTGAGCTTAGGCTGTATTTCCTCCATTGGCCCCCTCGCCAGGGTGCCTTCCACACCATCAGCACCCTATGTCCAGCACCTTCCACAAAACCTCTGGGCCCTTCCCTCTTTACTTCAAGAATCACCTACCCATCTAAGATGTCAACTTGAAATTGTTCTTTAATTTAAATACACTGACTTAAAACTGTTATGATTTTATGGGTATAATACATTTATTAAGCATCTTTATAACCACCTGAACTCAACTATAGTACCAGGCAACGTGGGTGTTCAAAAAAAAAAGCATCTGTGTGAAGCAGGAAGGATTAAATGAGCTTCTGAGCAAGTAGTTGGGGTAGGATTAATCCCTAGGGCTTGGTGGCAGAGAGAACTCCAGCTAATAAATAAAGGACTAGATACTATGAGTCACTTATATGTGAGCCTCTCATACCTGGAGAAATTTTCTAAACCAGTCCTTTTGGCCTTTCTTTACCATTTTGGTATGGGAAAAGACTTTACAGCTATTCCTTGAAGCATGCCCAGAGCAGCCACAACTATAGGGTGTATCAAAAAAATGTATATTACACACTTTGAATAATCATAAAGGCCATGTGTATTAAAATAATTTCATTTTCAAAATCAAGCTATCAGCTGTAAAAGTGTATATGCATTTTTCTGGGACACCCTGTATTAATGAACAATAACTCTTGTTCCTGAATACATTAGCCTTTAAAGAGAGTTCTGCTCCAGGAAGGGTGGCGCACAGCAAATATGCAGAGATAAACCTCCCTGTATCGATTTCAAGACTAGTCTATGCTGGGTAAGGGAAGCAAAAAGGTACACATAATCAGTGCATCCCCTTAGAAAGACCTATTTAATCCATGGCCTCTGCTAATACTACCAGTGCAAGGGGATAAGAGATTAGAATGAAATTTATAAATTGTTCAGAAATAAGAGAACACTACTGGCTGTTCCTTGCCCTGAACAAAGTAAACAAAAGATAAAAGCTTTTTCACTTCAATCCTAATTGGCCTGTTTTAGTTCTAAGTCAACAATGGGGAATTCCTGACATTCAATATTACCTGAGCAAGTAGGTGGGAATAAACCTGTGGAGCTGACATTTTGAGCAAGGACCTGGATCAGCTCTAGCCTAGAAGCTTTTTGCAAGAGCTTGTCATCTAAGAAAATGACTCAGGGATGAGAACACATTTGGCCTTATCTTGACACAACTAAGAGAGTCATTATTTTACCTTCTCACTAAAGGCACTGTGGAAGGTGGCTTGTCACTCAACCCAACAACGGAGTCATGGTGTAACTGTTCCCTCCCATGCTGGCTGCTCCGGGTAGAAAGAAAGAAAAGCATTTTCTGCCTTTGTAGCCTCCACTTCCTAGGTTAGCTACAGAGCTAACAAGTTGCCAGGTACATCAAAGGCAGAGTAACCAGCTGACCTGTACCTGAGTTGGGGCTGATTTGGCTTCAACCACAGGGCTAAGAAAAATAACTCATGAGGACGACTATTGGTTTAAATGGAGTGTGCTGTGGTTTTGTGGCATCCTGACCTTCATTCAACCTCACTCTGAATTTACCTCAGTTCTGAGATGCCTCACCTTTACATCCTGAGATCAGTTACACCCTGGGGCTGGCTCTGCCAGTCACCTTACTCCACCTTGGCACCCTGCTTTGGCTCTTGATCTGATCATCATGCTGAAGCCTTAACCTCTGACTCAATCTCCTTCTCTTACCTCAAAGTTTTCTGTTCTGATTCCATCTCCTGTCCCTGGAGCTCAGCACTTGGTCCCTGACCCAGAAAGAGAGCTCTGGCCAGAGGCTCACAAAGGGCCTGCCCACCCAAGAGGCACTCTTGTCTTTCCCTCCTGTGTGGTACCTGGAGATACTGCTGCTCTTCCTTGAAAGTCTTCTCCAGCTGCTCCACTCTGGCCTGCTGCTGGGCCTGCTCTGCACAAAGCTGGGACTGTAAATCCTGCAGTTCCTGCTCCATCTGTACAATATTCTTTGAGTCCCCTTTCTGGGTCTGCTTTTTCTCTTTCAGGACAGCCACCTGTTTTTCCTGCATCTGTGTCCTAAGCTTCAGAATCCTAGACATGGTCACCTTGAATAGCTCTAGCCTGCTCTGAGATGCTAATGGGTTTGAGGCTTTCTGCTTCTTATGATGAAGCGCCAGGACTTTGGCGGGGCCAGAGTAAGCATGAGCCCCTGTGATGTTCTCACTTGGTTCAAGAGAAGTCAACTGAGGTTCCAAATGTTCAGAGGGTCCAGTGGGCACTTCACCTTTCCCATGTGACTTCAGTGCTTGACCAGGTTCACAAGACACTTTACTTATTTTGAATTTCAAGTGTGAGGGGCCTTCTGCTTCAGGACCCTCTATTTTATCCAAACTACATTTCCTTTTAGTTCTCAAGCCCTTATTTTTTTCCATCTGGTCACTCGTTGGGGCAAGATGCGGATACATCTTCTCCCAGTCTTCTTCAGTAACTTCATATTCATACTCTGCACTCTCCTTATTTTCCAGAGGCACCCCCAGCTGAATGCGGTCTCCTATATGGAGAGAATAGACCTCTAAAGGTTCTAGACGTACTCTGTTCAGCCAAACGCCATTCAGACTCTGGGAAAAGGGAAAGAAAGACGAAATAAGCTTCATGATTTTCCTCCTCTTAATGGAATGTCTCCCCTGCTGCTGCAAAACCTTCAGCCTTTTCAGAAGGAAAACCCTTGAGAACAAATAGAAAAGAAAGGTTCATAAACTACTGTCCTTAGGAATAGCATTCTTCAAACAGCACTTTGGCTTTTTACCTATATTTCACATTCATGCCTCCACAGAGAACTGCCTGTATAACAGGCAGGAATCACCTTATTACTGGTGGATGAATTACTCAAATAAATGCAGTAGCACTGAAAGAAACTGAAATTTAACAGCTCCTATTGACCTAAACTGGAGGTAATGGCCCAGGACTAAAAAAACTGCTCTTAGTAAAGAAAGTGGCATCTAATGATGAGGCTCAAAAGGTAGGCTCGACCAGGGAAGTCACGCAAGCACTGTCTCTGGATGTGCCCCCTGAACAAACTGGTGAATGAGCAAAGCACTTCCCAGAACACATAAATCAAAAGAGTACCAATACTTGTCCTGGGGTCAAACCACAGGTGGGATCTGACCCAGTTAATAGCACCAGAAGTCCATGGGCATATGGTATAGTGGTTAAGAGCTGGAGCTCTGGACTCAGATAGACTTGGGCTCTTAACCTACTGCACCACCCTGGGCTTATTAGTTGCATGGCCTTCGGCAATTTACTTAACTTCTCTGTGCCTCAGTTTTGTCTGTAAAATAGGGATAGTACAGCACCTACCTCATATGATTCCTGTGAGGAACAAATGAGAAAATACATGTAAAACACTTAGCACAGTGACTCACATATAAATGCTTTACGGTTTTAACTAAATCATAGTTTAGGGGTCAAGAGCATGGACCCTGGAGTCAGACTGCCTGAGTTTGTAATCTGGCTCCATCACTTAATAGCTGTGTGACTTTGGGCAAGTTTCTTAACCTCTCTATACCCCAGTTACCACATCTATAAAACAGAAAGTAATATAGTCTCTCCCTCATGCTGTTTGTGTGGATATAATGAGATAACACATGTAATATCTTAAAAAAGTGTCTGGCATATGGTAAGTGTTATATAAGTGCTTTCTACTATTGTTATGTTCTGGCTCGATTTATCAACAATCACTTCAATTCTAGGCTCAGCATCTCGCAAGGTAAATATACTGAGTGCAAAATTGGAAGACATGAAAACAACTTTTAGCAACTGACTGTAGAAAGCAAAACACTAGGGTACATATAAGTAAATGTGGGATTATACAACACAGCCTATAAATGCAATGGAATATTATGTGAAGCTGAGTTAGCTAAGAGGTGCTAAATGGGAATGATGGATTCTGAAACACTTGAAACAAATGCAGAATGTAGAGTTTAAAGAAACAAGTGGGCATTTTAACCCATATCAAGGACTTAATTTTGGGGGAAAGGCCAGAGATGGAGCTCACAGCTGAAATGATACTAAGATTTACGTTTCTGTTGGTAACTATAACTACCTACTTTTGGCTACAACAATTACCTGGTTAACCCAAATATGAGAGATGGGGGCTTGACCACAGAGGATGAAGGGGAGTAGAGATCAGTGTCAGCTCTGGTTTGGTATTAGGCTCTTGTTTCTGGTTTATATCCTTTGGCTCGAGCGGGAAGAGGGAGAGAAAGCTGAGCATGCATACACACACACACACACACACACACACACACACACACACACACAGATATATAAAGATATATACAGAAACACGGGCTTTAACCCACTGCCTTGGGCCTAACCTGGCTTACCTGGCTAACCTTCTCCCAACCTTTCTATTCATATATTCAGTCTGAGAAACTATGAATGGTAAGTTCTGCTGACAACACATGGGAAAATAACAAGTGGGGTGGCGGTCAGAACAATTTATCTGAAAACAATTTTATACTGGAATAGATTATATAGGAAAAAAGTTTCAGGAAAAGTAATATGACACAGAAGGCTACCTAATGCCAAGGTATAGACATTTAAGAAAACCTCAAAGACAAAGATAAGGTTAAATAAAGAAAGGTTACAGCCTGGCTGGGCGTGGCTCAGCAGTTGAGCATCAACCTAGGATCCAGGTAATCAGGGTCAGGGCACATGCTCGGGTTGCGGGCTCGATCCCCAGTTGGGGGCGTGCAGGAGGCAGCCAATCAATGACTCTCTCATCATTGATGTTTATATCTCTCTCTCCCTCTCCTTTCCTCTCTCTGAAATCAATAAAGATATATTTTTAAAAAGAAAAGAAAGAAGGTTACAGAAGCAGCCCAAGACTAGAGAGAACAAGGAATCCCTAAAAAGCTGGGGCAACCTTTCAAGACATATTGCAGCCCTCCACTAGATACCCTGCATGACAATGCTTGCTTCAGAGTCAGTCAGGCCTGGAAAATAAGCTCTCAAATTTTCCTATCACATTTTATCCTCAGATCCTTCTGTTTACCCATTCATCACTTCCTGGTGACACCTAGTGGTGTCCTTTGGACAAGAGCCGAGTCAGGTCTGTTCACAAGGTGACTATAGACAAGGATGAAAATACCACGGCTATGGAACAACAATCAAGTACTGCCCAGGATATGGTCTCTAATAAAATGGTTTAAATAAATCAAACTCTGCTCAAGCCTTTCTTGATACTGGTTTTCATAATTACCAGTTTGAACAATGTCAGCAGCAGCAAAGTGATAACCAAACAAGCCTGCCTAATGTCTCTTCACCATCAGTGGGAAAAGGGTGGGATAACACCTGCCCCCACTCCCCCATACAATAATTACTTCACCTGATGCTCAACCTCTGTCCAGCCTTTTTAATCAGTTGTTGAAGACAGTGAAACCAAAAGTCAAAAGGCAATGTTTTCTTGGAGTTTTCCAGACGATTTATGTAGCTCAGTGATTCTCAACCCTGACTACTCAATGAACTCACCTGGAAATGTCTGAAACAAACAGCAATTGCCTGAGTCTCATCCTCAGACAGAGATCATTTAAAGTCAGGTTTATCCTAGCCACTAGATTACACCACAGAATACTATGCAGCTGTAAAGAAGAAGGATCTCGTACCATTTGGGACAGTATGGAAAGACCTGGAGAATATTATGCTAAGCGAAATAAGCCAGGCAGAGAAAGACAAACATCACATGATCTCATTTATATGTGGAATCTAAAGAACTTAATAAACTGATGAACAGAATAGATTCAGTGACAGGGAGACATGGATAAGACTAACGAATCTCAGAGGGACGGACAGGTGTGAGAGGGTGGGGGGGGGGAGATTAACCAAAGCATTTATATGCATATATGCACAACCCAAGGACACAGACAATGGTGTGGAGAGGGACTGGGAAGGGCGGTGGGGAGAGGTGGAAAGGGTCAATGGGGAGAAAAAGGGACATCTGTAATATTTTGAACAATAATAAAAAATAAATAAATAAATAAACAGGCTTATCTACAAATACGTACAGTGTATAATTGTATCAAGTCACAGTGCCCCTTTCTGGCCAACCCCTCCCCCACTTTCAGGCAACTACTCATCTGTTCTCTGCCCTACCTACATAGATTTACCTTTACCTGAACGTTGTATAAATGGAATCATACTGTATGTACCCTTTTTCAGTCTGGCTTCTTTCACTTAGCATAATGACTTTGAGATGTGCCCATGTTGTTGCATTAACAGTAGTTTGGTATTTTTATTGCTGACCAGTGCTCCAGAGTGTGGGTGTACGGGTTTGTTTATCCAATCCCTAGTTGTTTTTCCCCCATTTTTGGTAATTAAAGCTACTATAAACATTCATGTACAAGTTTCTGTGAGAACATAAGTTTTCATTAACTTGGGGTAAATACCTAGAAATATAATCACTGGGTAACCGTATCTTTAACTGTGGGAAACTGCCAGACTGTTTTTCAAGGTGGCAGCGCCATTTTGTATACCCACGTACAATGCTTAAGATTCCGGGTACCGCATGCTCACCAGCACTTATTTCAGCAATTCTAATAGGTGTCTATCAGTCATTATTTTTGTAATGCTTCACTAAAACATAACATACAGCCATAGAAGGGCACAAATAATAAATATACAACTAGATGAATAACCACAATGTGAACATCTCAGTGTAACTACCACAACGTTAAAAACAACAACAAAAAGACCTAACCCACAGTTATCAGCATCCCAGAAACCTCCTTTTGCCTCCTTCCCATAAGGTGACTACTAGCCTGGCTGAACATCACACATTAATTTTGCCTGGTTTTGACATTATATAAGTGGCATTACACAATATGTATTCTTTGGTGTGTCTTCATTCGCCCCATACTATCTCTGTGGATTTATGTGTTGTTGGATACAGTAGCAATTCATTCACATTCATTATAGTATAGTGTTTCACTGTAAGATGGACATTTGAGCTGGTTCCTTGTGAGTAAAAATATTGTCATGGGATATATATAAGTGCAACTGTAATAAATAATGCCAAATAATTTTCCAAAATAGTTGTATCAACTTACACTTCTAACCAAAGATGACTTTTGCTCCATATCCTAGCTAATACTTGGCACCTTCAGTATTAATTTTTTAGCCACTGTGGTGGGTATGTAGTGCTATTCCATCCTGCTTTTAATCTGCATTTCCCAGATTATTAATGAGGATGAACAAGTTTTCATGAAGGATGAACATTTGGATACAGTCTTCTGTAAAGTGTCTGGCTCTTGTCCATTTTTAAAGTTGAGTTACCTTTCTTTTTCTTAATGACTTGGAGTTCTGTATATATCCGACTGTAAGTCCTTCATCTGTTATATGTAGCAAATATCTTCCACTCTGATATTGTCTTTCTGTGTCTTTTGGTGAAACAGAACTTCTTAATTTTAATGTGATGCCATCAGTATTTTTTAAAAGTACCCCAGGTAAGGGCAAAAACTGAAAACAGGGTTGAGAACCATTGCTCTAGCTGCTGGAAGACCAGAAACTGAACTGTCTCAAGTAGCAAGGTGTGTTCACACAGTATAACTCACCAGAGACTTTAAATGCCAGAGCCCACAGAAGGACCAAAGCAGGAGTGATCAGGCAGCAGGATATAGCAATATGATAGGAGAATGGGAAAGGCTCAAATGATACGCCCAAGCCTCTAGGACTGAAGATGAGCAAACCCACCAAAGCATTTCACATTGGGACTTCAAAACAATGAATTTTCTGAAACAGCTGGATACCAATATATAGGATAAACCATCTGAAGAGCTCCTCAATTAACCGAAATCTACACAACTACAACCATCCACATGTTTCTTGTGCAGGGTAAGCAGTCCTCCAAGGCTGGGGTTTTTTTTCTAACTTAATTTTATTTATTTTTATTTTTTAAATATGTTTTTGTTGATTTTAGAAAGAGAGGAAAGGGGGAGAGAGAAAGAGAAACATCGACTGGTTGCCTCCTGCACACACCTTGCAAGCTATACCTTTGTTATCTTTAAAACATTTTCCCTTTGGAAGGTAAGAGCATATTAATAAACATTTTAAGAAGGAAAGGGGGAAAAGGGAGACATCCGTAACTCACTATCCTACAGCAAGCACTGGGAGAATTCAGGTGTATTATCTTCTCCCTTCCCCATACGTCTGTGTAGACAATAAATTAAATAGTGATTTAAAAATCCACAAAATAGGCCTTGGCGGGTGTGGCACATTGTCCTGTGCACCAAAAGGTCACTGGTTCAGTTCCCGGTCAGGGCACATGCCCACACCGCAGGACTAACTTAATTTTAAACCAAAATTGCATTTGTTGCAATTTTTGTATCTGTACGTAAGCTTTCTCTGACTAGCCATTCCAGCTTATAAGAGAGAACATTTTTTGAAGAATGTAGTTCTGAGTTTTGAATTATTAGTAATATCTACCTCTTGAAAACACTTGGCAAATTACTTCAGATACGACCATAATAATATCCTGCACCTAAAATTCAAATCCTTCATCAGAAGAAGGCTAATAAGGCATTGTGCCAAAAAGAAAAGGAGCATCTGTTAAGGGAAAAAAAGGTGAGGGGAGGGGCTTACCCGTAAGAACAGTTGCTCCATCAAAACAACCGAGTCATTACTTCTTTCAAAACTCAGTTATCACTCTAGCCAATTTGGCTGTGGTGAGAGCACTGGCTTGTAGACTGAAGGGTCCCTGGTTCGATTCTGGACAAGGGCATGTACCTCAGTTGCAGGATCGATCCCCAGCCCTGGTCGGGGTGCATTCTGGAGGCAACCAATTGATGTGTCTCTGTCACATCAATGTTTCTCTCTCTCTCTACCCCCCCCTTCCACTCTCTCTGGAAAGCAATGGAAAAAATATCGAGTGAGGATTAAAAAACCACACAAAAAACACATCAACTGAATCAAAACTAAGAGGCTTAAACCAAAAAAGACTTGGAAATATCAGGAGCCTACCTTTCCTCCTATCCTGTCAGAGACCTGAGAGAGGAGTCTTATGGCAACAACCTTCAAAGAAAGGGTGCAGAGCAAATAGTGGAAAGCAACCTGGAGCACTGTCATCTCTGTTGCTGGCACAGGCTGCCTCTGTGTCCCTGAAGTTGATGTTCAAGGAACACTAAAATCAGTTTGCTGGTGGCTTCCCAACCTCTCAAAATCTACTATCCCATAAATGGAACACATCCATTTTGCATATAATCAAGGAAAGCAGTAGCAGACAACTCACCTCTGTAATTCTGTTACCCTATTACTCAAATAGCCAACTCTGATGAGGAAAACATCTTTCCCTAAGGTGTTTTGATAAAAGCTATTGTAGGGGCTTTAAAACTGTGCAGCTATGTCTTAAATATGCACTCTTTATTTATTTTTAAATCCTCACCTGAGGAATCTGTCCATTGCTTTTCAGAGTGAAAAGGAGAGAGAAATATCAATGTGGGACAGACACATTGATTGGTTGCCTCCTGCATGGGCCCCAACCAGGGCCAGGGATGGAGCCTGCAACTGAGGTACATGCCCTTGGCTGGAAATGAACCCAGGACCACTGAGCCAAACCAGCCAGGGCCACAATTAATTTTTTAAAATCATGTAGCCAATATAGCAAACTGCCTATGTCCTTTACTGGTATTTGACAATGGGGCAGAGTAGAGAGACTTATTTGAGTTTGAGCCCTGGCTTATTCACTCACTCAACCAGTCAGTTATGCAGAAGGCCTTGAGCAAATCAGTTTCTCTCTCTGGGCCTCAGGTTTATCTGTCCCCAGAAGGGGTTAAACTACATCATCTCTAAGGTTCCCTTTTCAGTGCCAATTTCTTTCCTCACAGTGCCTTGCCAAGAGTGCCGAATCAATTTACTTAGCTTTTATACAGCCTCTCCAACAGTGCTAACTCAACTTAATCCTAGTGCAGGAAGGCACTTCCTCCAACAGCTTAAATCTAGCAGTTTTGTGCATGAAAAATGACGCTGCTGGGCAGGCCTGCAGGATACCTGTGATATTGTGAATTATAAGCAGCAGCATATATTTGGACTTCACCCCCATTTCTAGCACAGTTTCTGAAACCCTTGGAATTTCCTAAGTGGTGACAGAGATCAAGGTGTATTTGTTACGTTAATGAGGTGACCTTGAGGCTGTCCCTAGGTCACCTAAGGATGAGGGCTGGTTGCCAGGGGCACTGGAACTTGAATTCATCACCAGTGGCCAATGATTTAATCAATCATGCCTCTATAATGAAGAATCCATTAGGACCAAAAAAAAGAACAGGTTCCGAGAACTTCTGGGTTGGAGAACACATGAAGGTGCTGGGAGAATGGTGTACCCAGACAAGGCATGAAAATCCTATGTCTCTTCCCACACATCTAGCTGTACACATCTCCTCCAACTGGATGTTCATCTATATCCCTTATCATATCTTTTTTTCCCTTTCTTTTTAAAAATATGTTTTTATTGATTTCAGAGAGAGGAAGAAAGAAGGAGAGAGAGAGACAGAAACATTGATCAGCTGCCTGCTGTACGGCCCCCACTGGGAATCCAGTCTGTAACCCAGGCATGTGTCCTGACCAGGAATCAAACCAAAACCTCCTGGTTCATGGGTCGACACTCAACCACTGAGCCACAATGGCCAGGTATCATATCTTTTTTTATTTATTTTTTTACTTTATTTATTTATTTAAAAATATATCTTTACTGATTTCAGAGAGAGGAAAGGAGAGGTAGAGAAAGAGACAGAAACATCAATGATGAGAGAGTCATTGATCAGTTGCCTCCTGCACGTCCCCGACTAGGGATCGAGCCTGCAACCCGGGCATGTGCCCTCACCGGGAATCGAACCCCAATCACCTGGTTCCTAGGTCGAAGCTCAACTGCTGAGCCACGGCCGGCCGGGCTCATATCTTTTTTTAAAAAACCGTTTTTTATTTTTCCATTACAGTTGACACACAATATATCAGTTTCAGGTGTACACACCAGTCATCAGGCATTATATAACTTACTAATTGATCATCCCAATAAATTTTGCACCCATTTGATACCATATATAGTTACTAGAATATTACTAACTATATTCCCCTTGATGTACTTTACATCCCTATGACTATTGTGTAACGACCAACTTGTACTTCTTAATCCCTTCACCTTTTGCCCACCCCCCCCCCCCCCCACCGGAAACCATCAAAATGTTATCTGTATCTGTGAGTCTGTTTCTGTTCTGCTTGTTTTAATTTTTAGATTCAATTGTTGATAGATATGTATTTATTGCCATATTACTGTTCATATTTTGTATTTTTCCCCCCTTCTTTTTGTTAAAGACCCTTTAACATTTCATGTAATACTAATTTGGTGGTGATGAACTCCTTTAGCCTTTTTTGGTCTGTGAAGCTCTTTATATGTCCTTTGATTCTAAATGGTAGCTTTGCTGAGTAGAGTAATCTTGGTCATAGGTTCTTGCTTTTTACCACTTTGAATATTTCTTGCCACTCCCTCTGGCCTGCAAAGTTTCTGTTGAGAAATCAGCTAACAGTTTAATGGGAGCTCCCTTGTAGGTAACCAACTGCTTTTCTCTTGCTGCTTTTAAGATTCTGTCTTTAACCTTTGGCATTTTAATTATGATGTGTCTTGGTGTGGGCCTCTTTGGGTTCATCTTGTTTGGGACTCTCTGCACTTCCTGGACTTTTATGTCTATTTCTTCAGCAGGTTAGGAAAACTTTCTGTCACTTTGAAATGGGTTTTCAATCTCTTGCTCTCTTCTCCTTCTGATACCCCCATGGGAACATTGGTACGCTTGAAGTTGTCCCAGGGGCTCCTTACACTATCCATTTTTTTAGTTTTCTTTTTGCTGTTCTGATTAGGTGTTTTCTGCATCCTTATATTCCAAATCACTGTTTTGATTCTTGGCTTCATGTACTGTACTGTTGATTCCCTGTAAATTATTCTTCATTTCAGTTACTATATCCTTTGTTTCTGACTGGTTCTTTTTATGGTTTCCATGTCCTTTTTTATGCTGTTGAAGTTCTCTTTAAGTTCATCTACTCTTCCCCTAAGTTCAATGAGTATCTTTATAATCAGTGTTTTGAACTTTGCATCTAATAGACTGTATTTGTTTCTATGTATTAGGTAGAGCTGCTGCTATGTCTTGCGGACTTGGCAGAGTAGCCTAATGTAGTAGGTGTCCAGTGGCACAGCCTCCCCATTCACCCAAGCTGGGCACTCCATGTGCACCCATGTGGGCTGTGTACACCCTCCTATTGTAGTTGAGCCTTGATTGCTAATGGCATGTCAATAGGAGGGATTTACCTCCAGGCGGATCAAATGCGAATACTGACTGACCACCATGAATGGTCAGCTGTGCAAAGGGCTACCCCACAGAGCAGAACTTATTTCATCAGGGCTCTGTTGCCTGCTGAGTCTGACACTTGAGTGTATCATTGTGGAGGTGGTTGGGTGGTGCTTTGATGTAATCTGAAGCTGTCCACCAGGTACACTGGCTCTGGGATTTCCTGGGAGGTGCAGGCCAAGGTCAGCTGCCACCTGTGTTCTGCCAGGGGCCACCCAGGATGAGCTACAAAGCCATCTGCTGATGGCTGCTACTTGTGTTGGGCTTGGCGGTGTCCAGGATTGGCCAAGCTGTGAACCAGGCTGGCTGCCACTAGTGCCGGGCCTGGGGCCACTTAGTGAGAGGTAAGTGGCACACCAAGGCCAGATGCTGCTTGTTTGAGAGATTTTAGTAAAGTCTGAAGCATGAGCCATGACAGGACATTCATATAGAAAAGCTATTGGGGCCCGGCCGGGCGTGGCTCAGTGGTTGAGTGTCGACCTAGGATCCAGGCGATCGGGATTCGATTCCTGGTCAGGGCACATGTCCGGGTTGCGGGCTCGATCCCCAGTCAGGGGCATGCAGGAGGCGGCCAATCAATGACTCTCTCATCACTGATGTTTCTATCTCTCTCTCTCCTTTCCTCTTTCTGAAATCAATAAAGATATATATTTTTAAAAGTAAAATAAAGTAATAAAATAGAAAAGCCATTGGGAAGAGCTTGGGTGGTGGGGCAGGGTCTCAGAGAATCACAGGAGGGGGGGAGGAGGGAAACAGTGATAGACAGGTTGATGGAGACTCAGATATGGCTCTGTTGGGGTAGGGCTCAGAAAAGGAACAATGGCCTCTGCGAGCACTTCTATCTGGGAGAAAGCTGCCCCTCCAGCTCTTGCCCTGATGCCAGACAGTTCAGTTCTTCCCTGTATGTCCCTGGAGCCTTCTGAGCTGCTGCCCCAGTGCTGGAGCTCAGAATGAGTGAGTCTGAGTAAGTCCTTGCACAGACCTTATAAAAGGATTCCAGCCTGGGACTCCAGCAGCCTCCAAGTCACTCAGTTACAATCCCCGCTGGTTTTTACAGCCAGAAGTCCTGGCGACTTATCTTCCTGGCACTGGAACCCTGGGCTGAGGGGCCTGGTATAGCGTTGGGACCCCTTACTCCTCAGGGGAGACCTCTACAGCTGATACCCCTTCCAATTTTTATCCACCATACACAGTTGTGAGACCAGCCATTTCCACATCTCCATCCAATTTCTATGTGACTTCTTCTGTATATCTTTAGTTGTAGGACTTCCATTCAGCTAGATTTTAGGTGGTTCTGAAGGATGACTGTTCTGTAGTTTAGCTGTAATTTTGATGTGGTTTTAGGAGGATGCGAGTACTGCGTTTACCTATGCACCATCTTGATAGGAAGCACTCCTATCCTTTCATAATAAACTGGTAAATGTAAGTAAATGTTCCCCTAAGTTCTATGAGTCACTCCAGCTAATTAATTGAATCCAAAGGGGAAGGAGGTCATGGGAATCTCTGATTTATAGCCAGTTGGTCAGAAGTACAAGTAACAACTTGGATTTGCAACTGGCATCTGAAGTCCAAGGAAGGGATCCTTGCAAACTCCAATCTATAGCTGATTGGTCAGAAGCACTGCTGTTAACCTGGGCTCATGATTGGAGTCCAAAGTGAAGGGTGGTCTTGCAGGACTGAGCCCTTTAACTGTGGGATCTGATGCTATCCTCAGGTAGATAAGTAGATAGTGTCAGAATTGGAGGATACCCAGCTGGTGCCCCCAGCATTGCTTGGTGGTATAGGGGTAACCCTCCCCATATGCAGGAATTCATTTCAGAACCATTTTAATACACTTTTTTCTAACAGTTATCTTTATAATCCTTCCAACCAGAGCAGTATAAAATGGTGTCTAAAGACATTTTATACTTCCTAATCCTTAACTGTATACATCAGAATTTCTCTCACCTCACAGTCTTTACTTTCATTGTATTCCTGGGTGCCTGTATATCTGCACTTTAGATACTTCCTAATTTCTGGGCTTTATACACGATTTCACCTCCTTTAGTATTCACACTTTTCAAAAATTTAAAGCAGAAAAACCCTTTATTCAAAGGAAACATTCCTCAGAACACTAATACATAAAACAGGTTTAAAAAGGAGGGTAATGGTTTGCTCTGACGGAAAGGAGTGGGGAGGAGAAGGAGCCAGGTGTAGTAAGTTCAGCTCTGCCCTCCTCCCCATGCCTTGAACCACAGGTGTTCTCCAGGATCTTCACCAGATTCTCTGAAAGTTACAAAGGGCCAATCCCCCCTGTAACTTAGTTTAATTTCTGGAACAGACCTACTGCCACAATTCAGATGTTCCCTTCAGAGTAACTAACTTTAAGTCCTTAGAATCTCCCATGGCATACAGAAGTGGGAGTCTCTGGGAAAGACAATTGGGTGGTTAGGGAAGACAATATGTTTCTGAACCTTTAAACTGTGTACCGTGTATTACCTATGCAAAAAAAAAAAGGGAATTTAAAAATAAACAAAAAGTCAATGAAAGTCATTAGGCATCTATGGATTCCTGTACCTTGTTGTCCATAATTGTCCACTGGCCCTCCATGTTCTGCTTCAAAACACAGTGGTTTCGGGAAATCATCAGAGGACAGATTTTGGATACCAGTTGGTATGTCACACCAAATCCTCGCCCTAAAGTCACCTAGGAAGACAACAACAATGTCAGAGACACCATCAGTCATTGTGTTGAAAGGGAGGTCCTTTTGACAATCTTGTAAACCAGTGCTGTACACACATCCCGACTTAATGAAACCAGACTCCTGTGAAACCCACACAGCTTATCAGCTATCTCCTCCTTCAGCTGCCATGGGAGCCACCAGGTAGAAGAGACAAGAAACAGCTGAATGGATTTACTCATGGAATGTCAGGGTTAGTAGAACCCTGAAAAGCCATGAGATGGAGGAATTCTTTCTGCACACCCTCATCAGCTAGTCTTAAACACTGCCAAGAACTACAAGTCTCTATACAAGACAGTCCATCCAATTTTTTAATGGCTCTGACTTGGCATCTTTATCACTATAAATTCCATCCGTTGGCCCTGGCTCTGCCATGGACACCACCAGAAAATCTCCAATTTCCCTCCCAGATGACAGGTATAGTATCTACCAAGTCTTCTCTTTTGTTGGCCCTATGTTCCCAGTTACTTCAACCTAGCTCTCATGGCATAGGTTTGAGTCTCTTTGCTAACCTAATGGTTTATATTTATTACTGGATGCCATAGTAAGAAAAACAAGTTTAATTTCTATTACACAGTTGAATCCAGTATCACTTTCTCAGTTCTAAATATTATCACTGGAGCACATAAACTACATTAGCTTTCATAGCAGATCTATCACACACAATGTACCCTCAGGCTTAGGAATGATTAAATTTCTTGGTCTGACCCTCCTCCAAGAATTGCTATGCTAAGTCATGTCTCTTCTGTCCTATACTTGACTAGTTGGTAAATTTGGATTCAAGTGAAGGACCTTACATTGATTCATATCAGACTTCATCTTGTCAGTTCAGCCTATCACATGAGCTTGTCAAGACCTTTATGAATGTTTTATCTGCCATAAGATGTACTCAATATTCCTTCCACCAAACTGATATGATGCCTTATGTACCTTCATTCAAGACATAGATACAAGATTGAAAGAGAATGCAGCCAAAGACAAAGCTCTCAGGAATGTCTAGTAAACATTCTACCACGCATTCGGGATAAACTCTTCAACCAGCTGTAATTCAACCAAAGTCTTCGCATCAAGACCGTATTTTCCATCTTATCCCCTGGAAAAGGTTGCAAGGGGGCTCCAATTCACATCTATCATACTTCCCTGATGAACCAGTCTAGTTCATAATACGCCCCTCACGGAAGAAAATGAAATTCTGAGATCCAGATCTTCCAACTCCCTGCTTGTTCTTCTTGGTGCACAATCCACCTTTTAAATGACCCATACTACAGCCTTACCTGGGAACAATACGCCAAATGATCTGTGGTTTTCTGAAAGCTGCCCTCTGCTCCTTTTCAAAGTCTTTCAGGATCATGCCTGTCCTCCTCGGTTCCTCAAAGACCACACGACTCTCCTTGCCCCATCTACTCTTCCCCACAGACTTTCATCTCAGTAACTGACACTATCATCCAACCATCTGCTTAGCCCAACACTCAGGAGCCATCTTTGATTCTTCTCTTTCAGCCCCACATTCAAATCATCAGCAAATCCTACAGGCTGTAATTTAGTATGTCCTACATCTCTTCACTTCTATTTCTATGACCACTACCTTAGTCAAAACAACCTGGCTTCCTCCAGTTAGGCTGTTTTTGCTCCTGCACCAGTCTTCCCAAACTTTATTCTTCACACAGCAGCTGGAGGGGTAATGTAAAAACTTTAGATCAGATCATTTCCTTAAAATTCCCCAATGATCCAAACTTCCTTCCACAGCCTATAAGGCCCTGAATGTCCTAACCTCCTCCGCCTCTTTAGTTTTATCTCATACCATGATCAGAAACTAACTGAGGGTCTTTTCACCTGTCGGCTCTCCTTAGAACACTCTCCTCTCAGACATTTACATGGGCTCCTCATCTTTCAAGCTTCAGCTCCTTGGAGGCCCACCCTGATTACTCTATCTAAAGTTGCTGCCTGCTCCCTACCCACCTCTGTCCTACCCCGCTGCATTCCTTTATGTTATTAACATGCACTTATCACAATCCAAAACTAACTTGCTTGTTTTATTTATTTCTGTCTCTCTTACTAAAATATAAATTTCATGAGCCGGGACCTTGTCTGTCTTGTGTACCACTGTATGTCTATACCTGGCATGGTGCTCAGTAAATGTCTGTGAATGAATGTAAGAATAAAGAGATCTTGCTTGTGCGTCCTCCCAGATTCGAAGATAAGTGTTTTTTAGGTCAGAAGTTGGAAACTGGGTTATTACCACTGGAAACTATGGAGCAGCAAGCAGCCAGGAACTCGTACAGTCTGACTTGTTCCCCTTTAAAATTTTATGGCGACCACCTTTACCAAAACTCTAAATCCAAAGTTTTTCGGTTCTTTACCAGTTTGCCAAAAATTCCATTAACTATGGACATTCCTCTGAATTAATATATGTATATTTATCCTTTTAAAATTGAATATTTAAGGATTTATCTGTCAACCACATTCAGTAAGAATTTCTACTTAGGTGGCTTTATTTCTTTCTCTTTTTAAAAATATATGTTTATTGATTTCAGAGAGAGGAAAGGAGAGGGAGAGAGAGAGAGAGAAACATCAATGATGAGAGAGTCATTGATCGAGCCCACACCCGGGCATGTGCCCTGACCGGGAATCGAACCCCGATCACCTGGATCCTAGGTCGATGCTCAACCACTGAGCCATGCCCTGCCGGGCTAGGTGGCTTTATTTCTAATAAAGGAAGTATTCTATATTCCATTTTAATACTTGAAGGAAGGTAGCCAGATTGCTATTATGAGTAGCCTGGAAAAAGTAATAGAGAAAAGGGAGATGAGTACCTACAAGACTGGATTTAGAAGAGGAAGGAAACACTCTTTTTGTCCTTCTCTTCACTGTCTGGTCCTAAAATTTACATTAGTAAACCATGGTTCAACAGCCTGCAGTGAGCTTATCTGGATATCCCAGCATCATTCATTAACACAAAACTAAATTTCCCGTGGGAACTGAGTGCCAACAAACCACAATTCATATGTTGGGGCTGTTTCCATCTGCTGTACCACAGTTTTGTGAGGCTTTGAGCTTACTGACATCATTGATCTACAAGATCATCTCGTCCTCACACACCTTCATTAATCCTATCCCTTTCCTCCTGGGAATGGCTCCTACTGTTTCCCAGATGATCAGCACAGATTCTAGAACCAGACTTTCCCTTTTCCAACCCTCTTAGTACAGAAAGTTTTGTGAAAATCAAACACAGGAGAAGAAAGAACAAGGGAAAAATGAAGATACTCAGGTTTTTTCCCAAAGGCCTAAATACTTATCGAATCAGGAAACTAGCTAATTTGCAATAAATCTCTATAATTTGTTCCAAAAAACTCTCTGGTTTAAGAAATTTAGACATACATTCAGGCAGACAATTTACTACAGTATTCCCTTCAGTGAAATGAGGGGAACCTTGTTTTATCTTTTTATCTATGAAATCTGAGACTGTGAGGTGAACTAGGAAGGCAGGAACCTGACCTTACACTACTGTTATAATTAAATGATATCAGCATACCTATTAAAATCATGTGTCCATCAGCTTGTGTTATGGTTCGGGACCATTACAGTAAGTAAGACTTCATCTCTTGGCTTTGACTCAGGCCTCTCTTCATACATACTGCATGCTATGCTCCAATTACTTCTTAAGACCCCCCCAACCTTGCATACAGCCAGGCCTTTCCACCACACAGGAGTCTAAGACAAGCCAATTCTCCCATGTGTCTTCACCATTCACTCTGATTTCTCCAAGTCTCCCCAGAGAGGCAACCCCACACAAAATTATTCAACAGTTTAAAATATGTGTAGGAATGCTTTTTAGTCCTCTTGCCGTGGCTGCAGGTGTTTTAATTCTTTCTGCCCTCCCCTCTCCCCACCAAGACTCCCAGTGTTGTTGTTTCAATCCTCACCCAAGGATATTTTTTCCATTGCTTTTCAGAGAGAGAGAGTGTAAGGGGAAGACAGAGAGAAAAGAGAGAGAAAGAAACAACAATGTTCAGATGCAAACACCCCCCCACACACACACTTGCCCCAACCCGGGCCAGGGATCTAGCCTGAAACCAAAGCACATGCCCTTGGCTGGGATCGAATCCGGGACCCTTCAGCCCACAGGCCGACACTCTAACCAGTGAGCCAAATCGGCTAGGGCTCCCAGTGTTACCAAGCTATACAGAAGTAATAAATTAATCCACAGCAATTTAATCTTTAGAATGAGTTAACACTTGACCTCTAAGTACCTACAGAGTTGTATGTGGGAGTACAAGTACATGTGTAGGGCTCTGATTAGGTAATTATGTGAAAGCCCAGACCCTATACAAAATTTAGTTACTATTATTTAGGTATTAGTATCTTCATTTGTGAAACTTCCCAAAGGTGTGTGATTTTGGAAAGGGCAGTGCAGGGAAAGGTATATGCTCATTCTCTAAAAGAATGAATGCCTAATATGAACTTTCAGGCACTGACACCTGGATAGAAGAGATCTGGGGGGTAGTAGAACTGTCTTCCGGATGTTCTCCAAATCACAGCATACAAGTAACCCTCTATAACCTCCTAATCTAGCAACATCTGAGGCTGGACCTGAATCCCTCCTCTGAATTGAGGAACCACTGCTCTAAGATAGCACTAAATAATCCACATCTTGGCACTTGATCACAGCCTGCCTCCATGTTCTCAGACTGGTTCACTGAGTGTAAAATCCTCTTTCCTCATTCAAACCATAGACTCTTTGAGAGCAGAAGTCATTATTATTTGGCTCCCTTATAGTACACTAAACAAAGTACTCAATAAATGCCTGGAAGGCTGAATTGAGACTATATAGTTTATAGGAAAATCTAATTAAACATACATACATAATAACGAAAGCCTTTTTTATCTTTCATACAAATTATTTCCCAAACCCAAAGGGTGCCCAGTGAGGACCGGCTGGTCCCTGATCCTGCTCTCGGCAAGCTGACTGCACTCTTACCTCTCCCTCCTCCCTCTTCCATCACCCTCCTTTATAACCACCACATTCCAAACGGCCTCCAAAAGAAACTGCCTCACCTACCCTCTTTGATTTTTTTTTTGCATTTATGACCGCCCTGGGAAACAATACAAGCAGCCGCTTCTGTTTCTGAATCCCCACCCGCACCAGCTCCGCGGGCGCCACTCGGCAGTGCCGAGACTCACAGGATAAACGCGGCCCACCCCAGGCGCCCATTTTCCTCAAGAGTTGAAAAGGCAGGCATTTCTACATTAGAGATTTTTGACCCAAAGCTCGCAACTGTTTTCAAAATAAACTCGAGAAAGTTGACGCTCTCCGCGCAAGTTGGGCTCACAGTTCCGCCGCCCGCGCTGGGCTCCGCGCGACCCAAACTGGGGCTGCCGGGTCCCCTCTCCAACCAGTCGCCTCCTTCCCGAAGCCCCAGGGCGACCGGGCTCCTCCCGCCAGCCGCGGACTCCCTACCTCGCCCTCAGGCCCACCAGCCCTCCCACACGGTCCCTACTTCCCCCCGAACACCTCTCACCCCAGGCGCCCCCACAACCATTCGCACCAGAAGCCCTTCCGCTCCTCTCCCCAGGCCCTTCGGCTCTCTCTCCCCTTCCCCGCCCCCACCTCCTCCTCAGGCCGATCCCTCGGGCGGGGACGCCGCGGCTCCCTGCAGGCCGGGCTTCCTGTAACTCCCTCCTCGAGGCCGCCCGCTCACCTCGCCTCCGTCCTCCAGCAGCAGCCGCTCGGCGTCCATCCCCACGCGCCGCAAGCACCAGCTCCGGCCACCGAGGCGCTTCCGCGTCACCAGGGAGCCGGGCTCCTCCATGGCACCCTCTGTCAGCAAGGAGCCAGACCCCGGCCCCGGCGGCCGCCGCCTCCGCGCTTCTTTGACAACATACCTACACGACAGGCAGAAGCAATCGCTACGCGCTCGCGAGGCGCGCGAACTCGCGCTCGGCCCGCCCCCGCCGGTCCGGAGTCACTGCGCCTGCGCGAGAGGAGGGCGGGCTCTGGCAGGTGCGAGGGTGGCCCGGGCCCGTGGAGCGGAGGTCGGGCGGCGTGACGTAACTCTCGCGTCACGCCCTCCTCGCCCCGCCCCTTCTAGAACCATCCCCCCCGTCTTGGCCGCCCTGAGCTGGAACCTTTCCTTTTAATTTTTTACATTTTGTTTCATGACGATGTCCATAAAACTATAACCAACTTTTAAATAATGTTAAACTTTTGATAATTTTAAAATGTGAAGTCTGTTCCTAAGTAGCAACTATTTTGCCTGACATCCTTTTACTACCGGATTTTTTTTTTTTTTTTTTTTAAATAAAACACAGACTAGGCAAATCTAGCCGGTCAGAAATCAGTTATTTGGGCCCTGGCCGGTGTGGCTCAGCGGTTGGAGCGTCAGCCAGGGCGCCCCAAAATCCTGGGTTAGATCCGGACGGAGGGCAAGTCCTGGGGTCTCCGGTTGGATTCTGCCCCCGTGGGGGTGCCTGTGGGAGGCAACCATCCGTGTGTCTCTCTCACATCTTGTTTTTCTCTCTCCTCCACTCAGTGGAAAAGATATCCTCAGGGTAGGATTAAAAAATCAAAAAAGAAAGAAATCGGTTACTTGGGGCTAGGCGAGGGAGCCAGGATGGAATGCAAATAGATCTGAGAGACTTTTGGAAGGTGCTAGAAATTTTCTAAAACTGGATGGTAGTTAGGATCGCACAGTTGTATACATTTACTGAAAAGCCATTGAAACATACATGCACTTCCAGTCGATGAATTTTATTGTATGTAAATTATCCTCAATTATCCTTAATTAAAAACAAATTAAAAAAACCACCTCAAACTCCTTCCTTTGATTCTCCAATAAAGTGTGGTAGCTGCTGCCTACGGTGAGTACCTCTGTGATATCTCGATGCCCCCCTTTGTCTTTTCAGTTTTTCAATACCTGGTTAACAGGTTTCTTAAATTCTGTTGGGGGGAAATACATACACTAAATGAATTATACAAAGTACAAGAGTAAATGGCTAACGTTTATTGAGAGCTAAGTGCTAAGTACTGGGCCAAGCTCCCTACATACTTTATCTTATTTGCTTGCCACTCACGAACAATACGATGATAATGGTTACAATTATAATTCCTACTTTAGAGATGAGAAGAGAGGCACTGAGAGGTTTAGAAATCTTCCCAAAGTAAAAATTAAATAGTGGAGTAGGAAGCCAATTGAGGTCTGTTTCCAGAACCTACCTATCTAACCATGGCTGCAACCTCAGCCTGGAGCTTGTTATCTCTGTGGCACTGTCAGATCAAGAATTTGGCCTGTGATGTCACAAAGGGTCAGGAAAATTGGTGGGTGCCATAACTGCACCCTCAAACGCTTCCCTAAGCTTTGGATGGGTATCTGTCGGCGCCTGCACCCCACCTTGGTGTTCTGTCCCAGGAACAGCAAGTGCGCCTAGGAGCCCTGCCAACATTTACCTGGCACGTCTCCTTAGGCTCTTCTTGGCTGTGACAGTTTCTCAGACTTTTTTCTGTTTTGATGACTTTGAGGAGTATTGGCCCTCAACTGGGATGCCTCTGATGTTTTTCTTGTGATTAGACTGGGGCTATAGGTTTTGGGGAGGAACAACACAAAGTAAAATGCCATTCTCATCAGATCATACTAAGGTTACAAGCTGTCAACACGAATGATCACAGTTGATGTTAATCTTGATCACACGGCTTAGGTGTGTAAAGTTACACTTTCCGCCCCTTTCCCATAGTGTGCTCTTTGAAAGGAAGTCATTATGCACAGCCCACACTTGAGTGGGGAGCTCTGCTCTATTTCCATAAGGGCAGTTTATCCACCTAAGTTATTTGAAATTCGTCTGCACAGGAGAGTTGTCTCTTCTCCCCATTTATTGAATTATTTATATCAATATGCACTCATGGGTAATTATTTTATATTCTGGGTTATAATCCAATGCCACTTTGTTACTCAGATAGTTCCTACTATAGCTACATTGTCCCATGACATAACTCCCATTGTGTTTTATTGAGCACTTCCTTACTTTCTAAAGATGTTGTAGACCTAGAATCAGCCATTTCTCCAAGGATCTCTGGTTCCTTTTATTGGAAAATGGTATTAGAAGCCAAGATCTGAGCACTAGGTGCGCTTGCTGCCAATGGAATGTTGTTGCTTCTAGGCTCTCTCAGCTGACAGAGCAAGGAAAAATGTGTGAATACTAACCCCTCTATCTACATATCTATGAATATTTATATACATATCCATGTATATTGTATGTATGGATGCTATAACATATGTACATATACTAACATATACACACCTATTTCAATGTGTAAGCTAAATGTATGCATACTGATACCTTATTTCATACTGTTAGATTCTTTCTAATGTAAAGTTCTGAGTTTTGGCAAATACATAGTGTCACACGTTATACCATCATAGAGAATAGTGTCGAGGCCCTAAAAAAATCCCTTGTGTTTCACCTAGTCCACCCCACCCCACTCCCACATCTTGCTTGTTTTATTTAACAATGTATCCTGAAGATCACTCCATAGCAGTGTACACATATATTCCTCCTTCCTCTGTACAGTTGCCTATTACTCCTTTGCACTGATGTACCTGTTTCTTCAGCCAGTCCCTTATTGCTTCTTTCCAGTCTTTTGCTGCCGCAAATAGTCTTACAATGAATTAGTAGGTACCATTTTGAGTACCTATTATATGCTTTTTATATATTATCTTTCTTTAACCTCACTACCATCCTGCAAGATATCCCCATTTACCTAGGAGGAACCTGAGACTACTGGGTTGCCCAAGATCTTCCCATGAGCTTTTTAAGGGTTATGTTGTGTTTTCTGCTGTATTCCTGACATTTTTATTGAATGAATAAATGTAACTCAACTAGCAAGTGGCAGTTCAGGGAACTAAAGCCAGGGCTGTGAGCCTGGGTCTATCTGGCCCCACAGGCAGCACTCATTACAGTCTAGCAGTGGTCTCTAAGCTGGAATGGCCATGCCCCAGGGAAAGAGAGCAGGATGCAGAAAAGGAAATAGGCTGTTGCCTGTATCTGTGGATCTGGCATGTCTCGTTGCATATGCTCAATCAATGTTAATTGAACAGAGCTGAGGAATGTTAGAAAGAGTAGGGAAATGGGAAAGGAAAATGACAAGAAGAGGGGGAAGCCCAAGGCAAGAAAAGGAAAGCGGCAGAGAACTATGGAAAGAAAATGTGGCAGATTATTTTCCAAGATGATTACAAGAGATCACCCATCCCACATGCTCTTACAGTGTGACTCGACACCCCTCACGTTGCAGGAATCTAGGTGGGTATGTGACTCGGGAGAAATGATGCTACGCCATGAAAGGTAATGCATCTTGGATGGGCTAGCATTAACGGGCCTTTGGGGGATGCTCTTTGAACCCAGTCACCGTGAGGAAGTGGAGAGAACATATGAAGAGGCCACATGTAGACGCTCTGGCCAACAGCTCCAACTGAGGTCCCAACCTCACCCAGCATCATCTGCCAGAATGGGAATGAATCCCCCTAGATGATACCGCCCCCTGACCATGAGTCACCCCAGCCTTTGAGTCTTTCCAGCTGAGGCCCATTGTGGAGTAGATCCAAGTCATCCCTGTTGTGCCCATCTGAATTCCTGGACCAAAGAGTCTGTAAACACAACACAATGGCTGTGTCTGGGGATAGTTTGTTACGCAGCCATAAAGTACTGCAACGGGAAAAGTGGGGTGAGGGGGACCCTTGAACGGTCACTGGTTGTCTGCTTTAATGTTAGGGTAATATTAGCTGCTGTAACATACAAACCCCAAATTTCAGTGGTTTAACACAGTAGAAGTTTATTTCTTTCTCTCATGATTATTCAGTGCAGTGTTTCTGTTTGGTGGACAGCCTTCCACTGTCATTCAGGACCTCGACTACTGTCACCTGTGACTTCTCTGCTCTCCAGGGCTTGGAGTCGTTTGCATCCAGAAAGCAAGACGGGGAAAAGGCGTATGTGCTTTGAACTGCCTTGTCCCAGAAGTGACACATATTCCTGCTGCTCACATTGTATTGGAGAGAACTGGTCACACAACCCAACTCGATCCAAGGAAGGCTGGGAAATGCAGTCCCTGGCTGGTCAGCCAGTTCCCAGGAACAACTCTATCCCATGGGAAGGGAAGCGCGCATTCTGGTGGACAGTTAGCTGTCTCTGGAAGACTGCAGAAGTCCAGCTAAAGAATTAAAATGAATGCGACAAAGCTTTCCCTTTCTCTCCCTCTCTCCCACTTCCTTTCTTTGTATCTCCCTGGAATAGAGGTCGGGTAAAAAGATGGGGTACAGGTGACCACCTTTTGCTCCCTGTGTGGTTTTGTGTGAGGCCAGCCCTTACTCAAGTCAGCAGTAAACCAGAGACAGCTGCAGCGTGGTAGTGAGATGTGTGGAGTCTGGAGCCCAGGCTCAAATCCTAGTTCTGCTACTTACTAGATATGAGACCTTGGGCAAGTTACTTGACCTCTCCAAGCCTCAACTTCCCCAGTTGATAAGGATAGCACTTACCTTATAGGATAGAACTTGGTTAATTCCTCTAAGACAGTTATGCGTGGTAATAGCAAGTACCCAATAATTGTTAGCTACTGTAGTCGAACAGCGTCAGCTTCTGCAGAAGCCTCCTCCTGGGGGGTAAACTCTACTTTCCTACACCTTTTCTACGTTCTCTTGTCTAAAGACATGAATACAAGATGGTTTCCCCTCTTTAAGTTGGAGAAGTTGCCCTAGTTGGTTTGGCTCAGTGGCTAGAGCCTGGGGACTGAAGGGTCCCGGGTTTGATTCCGGCCCAGGGCACGCACCTTGGTCGCAGCCTCTATCCCCGTTTGGAAGGCAACCAATCCATGTCTCTCACACTGACGTCTCTCCTCTCTCTCTCTCTCTGAAAAGCAACGGAAAAAAATATCCTCAGGTGAAGATTTTAAAAAAAAGTAAATAAAAAAGTAAATTGGTGAAGTTATAAAGCAGAAATCCCTTCAATCAGTTTTAGATTCTTTTGTTACCCATCTCCAAGCAAGATGGGTTTTTCAAAACGTGTAAACCAGTTTCCTCGGTGAGCAAGGGTTGATCCACTTTGGGGGCACAGCTCTGCCAATTGATTTGAAGTGTGATTTCCTGCGTGAGGGTCAATAGGGTGAGGTGGAACTTTTTCATTATGCTTTCAAAAGACTGAGCAGAGAAGAAAGGGGTCCTGATGCAGCATCTCAAGCAAAGCCCTGCTGTTTCTCCTTAAGGGCTCTCTGTCTTGAGATCACAGGCCAAGTTTTCAACATATTGCTGCACTTAGTCATCTTGAGGGTAGGGTGGACAGCGAGGACACAGATGGATGCCATAGGCTCAGGGTGACGAGGGAGGTAAGATCCCAGATGGGGTTATTCAGCCTTAACGTGTGTGTGTGTGGGGGGGGGGGTTGGGAGGTGGGGGGGGGGGGGCTGATGGCTCCACATTCTCATTCACTCTGCCTTTCCTCTTACTCATTTATTCCACTACCATCTCTTCTCTACCCACCCCCAAATGTAAGACTGTGCTGAAGGAATCAGGGAAAGACGTCCTTTCATGGGAAATGTTTTAGAAAAACAGCAGCAGGTGGGGAGGGGAACAGGGACCGTCTGCTTTGGACAGATTTTGTGTTAAGTGCTATTTTATGTAAATATAGGATTTCAAGTATAGAGTCAGAAGATATTCCTGGCACCTTTAATCAAGTTGATGATATTTTGGAAGTACTTATAATGAGTCATCAAGTTTATTATATTCTGGAGGTACCTGTAATCAGTAATTAAGGTGGATGTTTTAGGGGAACTTGAAATCAGCACCTTGTTCCTTTGTGGTTGGAGCCCTGTTTAAGCATTCACATCCTTTAATTTGCCAAGGATCAGCGTCCAGTTCAAATATTTATTACCCATCTGATTTTATTGAGGAGGAGGAGGAGGAAGGAGGGGAGGAGACAGGCAAGAGGGAGAGAAAGGCAGCAGTGGGGATTAGGCATCAATATACTACCTTGTTTTCCTCTCACTGCAGAATTGCTTCAGGCTACTTATTTCTGCAAGTAATACATGATAATAGTGCCTAATATAAAATTAGGCCTGGGGTGACTTACAATTAAACCACACCACTCTGAGCTGGCTATTTTTGGACTACAAAAAATCACCAAGATCCCTAACTCGATTCACCTTTGTGCAGAATTGGGGAAGAGGGCCGGGTGGGAGTGGTTCTCACACGGAGAAACCTGAGTCCTATAATCTAAGGTTATAACGCGATTCTCATCACACTTTTTGGACTCACAGATATACTGCACTATCAGCTCTGTATTTGTGATTCAGGATTTGTTGAAATGTGCTTAATTTATTTTAGCTAGTAGCAGGCTTCTCGCTCCCATTTCAGTAATAATGTTTAGAGCTGTGTTTTTCAAACTCAGGTTAACAGGCAGCAATGAGTGTTGACCAGCATTTTTTTATTTTTTTTAATCTTTACCAGAGGATTTTCCATTTTCTTCTCAGAAAGAGTGGAAGGAGAGAGAGAAAGAGAGAAACATCGATGTGAGAGAGACACATCGATTGGTTGCCTCCCGCATATGCCCTGACCACCGGGGCTGGGGATCGAGCCTGCAACCGAGGTTCGTAACCTTGGCTGGAATCGAACCCGGGACCCTCAGTCCTCAGGCCGACGCTCTAACCACTGAGCCAAACTGGCCAGGGCAATAACCAGCACTTTTGAAGAATGGAATACAATAGAGCAGGTCAGAGGCCATCGCACAATCGCATGTAGTGAAATGTTGCTCATATTTGTGTGTGTCTCTGTGTGTACTGGGGCTCAGTGTAAAATGTGTTTCTTACTGTAGGTTGTGGTCAAAACATTTGGAGGATTTCTAGAGCTACACAGAATGGAGTGAGCTCACTGTGGCCTCTCTGCCACTAAATACAACTGAAAATTCTGGTCAAAATACAGCTACCTGGGAACTCCAAGAAATAAGCAAGAGGCCAAGGTGGGCGGGGGTCAAAACTTGAGGCTGTCTGTAGGGGTGAGAGTCTCAAACGCCTTTTCCTTTCGTCTCATGGCTCTGGCCTGAGAGGAGGCCCCAGCTGGGGAGCCTCCGGGTAGCAGAGGCGGCAAAAACCCTGAGAGAAAAACCTGAAAGAAAACAACTCTTGTTTCTTCTACTCTTCTCACAACACTTCTGACCCCGTGTGTGTGTGTGTTTCCACACCAAGCAATTCTCTAACTCTCTGGACACCAGCTGTCCAGCAGTTCAGTTCTGACACTGCCCACCTGGAGTTAGTGCAGACACCACAGTTCAGTCCCACAAGACTTCGCCCCTTTCAGATGCCAGTCACAAGTCCCAGGGAGTCACCTGTACTTCTGACCACCTGGCTACAAATTGGGGGTTCCCATGACCCCTTCCTCAGGTTGGATAATTGGCCATCATGGCTCACACAACTCGGAGAAACACTTATACTTGCTGGTTTATTATGAAGGAACAGCCAGAGGAACAGGTGCACAGGGTGAGGTCTGGAAGTCCTGTGCACAGGGGCTCCCGCCGGCACATGGACGTGCTCACCAAGCCAGAGCTCTCTGCACCTCTCCAGTAAGGGCTTTTTTATGGAGGCTTCATCGCGTAGGCATAGTTAATACTCAGTCCCCAACCCCTCCTCAGAGGATGGGGCAGAGCTCATCATTTCAAGATTCTAGTCATAGCTTGGTCTTTTGCTAACGAGCTCCCATCCTGAAGCCATCCAGGAGCCCACCCAGAGTCACCTCATTAGAACAAAAGATGCTCCTACCACTCAGGAAATCCCAAGGGTTTTAGGAGCTCTATGTCAGGAACTGGGGGGGAGAGACCAAATACATATTTCTATTACGTCACAAACCCATCTCTCTGACTAGAGGGCTTGGGGAAAGAGTCCATGCAAGCCAGAGAGTTGGGAGAGGGGATTACAATGAAAATTTTTTCTCTCTCCCAGACCTGTCCCAAGGGCAGGCCTCGATTATGGAGCAGCGGTGTTAGCAGTATGGGCAGAAATTTCAAGAGAAACACTGTCATTCTGGCTCACTGACGAGGCAACACAGCACCTGCGAGGCAGAGTGCAGGGGGATCCCAGAGAGAAGCCAGCTAGAGAAGGGAATCCCCTAATTCTGTGTATGAACGGACAAGTTTCTCACGGTTGAAACTAACCCAAAGCAGCACAGCAAAGACTGAAAGACTGGACGACACTGGAACAACGGCCCACAGGAGACGAGACACAACTTGCCGTTCGAACAGGATTGACTGGCTGCTAAAATAAAACCAAACCCATGCTTTCTAGAGCAGGGGTCAGCAAACTCATTTCACAAAGGGTCAGAGAATAAACATGTCAGGCTCTGCGGGCCATATGGTCTATCACAACCACTCAGTTGGGCTGCTGTAGTGCCAAAGCAGCCAGACAATTATGTGAATAAACAAGCATGGCTGCTATTAAAAAAAAATGTATGCCCAAACCCAGGACAATAAAACTTTATTTATAAAAATAGGAGGAAGGTTGGACTTGGCCCGAAGGTCATAGTTTGCTGACCTCTGCTTTAGAGGATTTTAATAAGACCTAGAGTCTCACACATTATATTCAAATTGCCCAGGATACAATCCAAAATTACTCAACATACAAAGACCTATGAAAATGTGATCAATTTTTATGAGGCAAGAAGAGAGAGAGATGCCAAACCCGGTATGATCCAGATTGGAATGATCAGACAAAACTTAAAACAGGTATCATAACTGTGTTCCAGGAGATGAAAGTACTATCATTTTCCCTTGAAATGAAGGGAAAGATAGTTCTCAGCAGAGAAACAGTAACTATTAAAAGAACCAAATGGAAACGTTAGAACCCAAACCCACAATAGCAGAAATTAAAAAATCACTGCATGAGCTCAATAGTAGAATGGAGATGACAGGAAAGGAGTTAATGAACTTGAAGACAGATAAAGAGAAAATATCTGAAGAACAGGGGAAAAAAGACTGAAGAAATAATGAACAAAGACTTAGCAACTGTGGGTCCAACATTTGTATCACAGGAGTCCCAGGGGAGCAGTAAGAGACTGGCACAGGAAAAAATACATGTATTTGAGGAAACAGCTAAAAGCTTCTCAAATTTGGTGAAAGACAAAAAAATGATAGAGTCAAGAAACTCAGGGAACCCCAAACAGGATAAATATAGAAAACAAACAAAAACCCTCCAAAACACAAATAAACAATACAACCCACACTCAGATATATGATCAAACTTTTGAACCCTCTCCCCAATCTTAAAAGCAGTCTTAGGAACAATATGGGGTATCTTAGAATATTGAAAATAGAATTACAGTATGATTCAGCAAGTGGGCTTCTGGGTATATACCCAAAGAACTGAAGGCAGGGTCTCTTACGTACCCATGGTCACAGCAGCATTATGCACAACAGCCAAAATGGAAGTGAGCCAACCGCCCATTGGCAGATGAACAGAAAACACAAAACGCAGTCTACGCATACAATGGGACATTACCCAGCCTTAAAGAGGAAGGAAATTCCACCCTGGCCAGTGTGGCTCAGTGATTGGAGCATAGGCCTGCACACCAAAAGGTCACAGGTTTCATTCCCAGTCAAGGCCACGTACCTGAGTTGCAGGTTCCATTCCTGGTCAAGGGCACACACCTCGGTTGCAGGTTCTCTCCCCATCCCTGGTTGGGGCATGTGTGGGAAGCAACCAGTTGCTGTGTCTCTCTCACGTTGATGTTTCTCTCTCTCTCCCCCTCTCCGTCCCTCCCTCCCTGCACTCTCTCTGAAAAGCAATGGAAAAAATATCCTCATGTGAGAATTGAAAGAAAAGGAAATTCTGATATGCATTACAACATGGATGAACCTTGAGGACATATGCTAAGTGAGATAAGTTAGACACAAAAAGACAAGTACTGTATGATCCCACTTATATGAGGGACCTAAAGTGGTCAAATTCAAACACAGAAAGTAGAGGGGTGACTGCCAGGGGCTGGGAGTAGGGGAAAGAGAGCTCCTGTTTAATTGGTACGGAGTTCCAGTTTTGTGGGGGTTTTTTGTTTGTTTTGTTGTTGTTTTTTAATATATCTTTATTGATTTCAGAGAGAGGAAAGGAGAGGGAGACAGAGAGAGATATAAACATCAATGATGAGAGTCATTGATCTGGAGATCGAGCCCGCAACCTGGGCATGTGCCCTGACCGGGAATCGAACCCCGATCGCCTGGATCCTAGGTTGATGCTCAGCCACTGAGCCACGCCCGGCCGGGCCAGAGTTCCAGTTTTGCAAAATGAAGAGTTCTGGAGATGGTGGTGATAGTTGCAAACAATGTGAATGTACTTAACACTACTGAACTGTACACTTAAAAAGGATTAAAATGGCCCGAGCTGGCTTGGCTCAGTGACTAAAGTGTTGGACAGTGGACTGAAGGGCGTTGGGTTTGATTCTGGTCAAGGGTACATCAATTGCAGGCTTGATTCCTGGCCCCGGTCAGGGTGCATGTGGGAGGCAACCAAGCGATGTGTCTCTCTCACATCGATGTTTCTCTCTCTCTCTCTCTCTCTCTCTCTGTCTCTGTCTCTCGCTCTCACTCTTCCTTCCGCTCTCTCAGAAAAGCAATGGAAAAAATATCCTCAAGTGAAGATTAAAAAAATGATTAAAATGGCAAATTTTGCCACAACTTTTTAGAAAAGCAGTCTGAGAAAAATGATGAATTAAATATAGAACAATGATTTCGATGACTGGAATTCTCATCAGAAACTGTGGAAGCAAGGAGACAGTGGAGCATCTTTAAAGTACCAAAAGAAAATAACAATGTCCAGAGAAAATACATAAAGGGATGAAGGCAAAGTAAAGACAGTTCTCAGATGAGAAAAATGAAGAGAGTTGTTAGCACACCTCCATGAGAAATGCCCAAGGAAGTTTTTTAGGCTGAAGGGAAATAGCAGCAGAGGGAAACTTAAGGAATGAAGGAGAAACATAATTGTATCCTCTTAAGTTACTTTAAATATGTGTAACTATTGAAAGCAAAAATTGTAACTGTGTCTGGTCAGGTTTTCAATGTATGCTGACAATTCATAAACAACTATAATATAAAAGGGGAGGGTAAAAGGATCTATCTGGTTGTAAGGCTTCTGCATTTTACTTGAAGTGATAAAAGATTAACAGCACATAGACTGTAAACTGTTCTGATTCTGTGTTAATTTCATCTTTTTCATCATGAGTCTAAAATCCTCTATTTGGTGCCTATAGCAGGCTTCCAAAACTGCCTCTGTATAGATGTAGATGTAAACAAAGCTTGATTCCATCTTTGTGTGCCCCCTGATTTTTCAAATTTCCATGTTCTGAACTTGACCTAAATAGTTTTACCCAGGACCAAAGCCTTATAGTTAATGATTAGTTGTGTCCTGTAAGCTTATACAATATAACCATAAAGATTCCTGTCAGTAAAAGCCAGAATGGCATAGCAAATGAGATAAATATCAAAGTAGGTGCTGGTGTCAGTTGTAAGCAATTATCTATCATAAGACCACCAGGAGGTATGCTCCCTTTGTCTTGTCGATCATTAGTAGTTCAGCTATAAACTATAAACATTTATTGTAACAACTGTCTAGCAGCAGAGATTATCTGTGCAGACTATGGGGTCACCTTCTGCTCTGACCCAATCTTCCTGTAAGCAACTTAACTCTACAATAAATTGTTATAATCAATCGACTTGCCTGCCTTGTTTTCTGGTCTCAAGATACCTTCTCAGTTCAGTGGTCACTGTACTCTGGTCCTTCAGACAGTTTCGAGTTGGAGATTGAGTGTTGGAAGTCCCAAGAAGAGGTGTCAGTTACTGCGGCTCAGTTTCTGACTCCAATCCTTAAAGCTTTACAAAGATGCTGGACATGCAAAGTCCAAGCCTAGACAAGCTAAATGCTGTCAGCAAGAGGTTTTGCTTCAAGGAGCAAATGGGGTCACTATTTGAGCAATTTGCAACTATGCCTTCACAGATGAATAAAAGCTGAGATAGGGCCAATTTAAGTAGAAGTATAGAGATTTAAGTTACAGAAACATTGGATCCACCCTAGGTCAGAGTATGCCAGAGTTAGTATGCAAGTTTTCAACACTTCTCTAATCATAATCAAACATTTCAGAAAAATGTTTGACTTCTTACATAAATGAAAAACAGAATTTTGAATGAAGACTAATTCAGAATAGTTATTTTTTCTACCAGCCTCAGGAACAATTAAAGGCCTCAAGTCCAAATAATATCAAGTAGAAATACTGCCCATGTTTTATGAGAATAGTTAAATTCCAAGGTTAACTGTGAACAGTCACTTGAATTTCAAAGTCAAATCCTTTCTATATGCTTATGGGAAAGTCTGGTCTTGATTTTCAACTCATCTTCTTATGTTCTTCTTTAGAGAGAGAGGAAGGGAGAGGGAGAGGGAAATAGAAACATCAAGGAGAAACATCGATCGGCTGTCTCCTGCACGCCCCCTACTGGGGATTAAGCCTGCAGCCTGGCCATGTGCCCTGACTGGGAATCGAACTGTGACCTCTTGGTTCCTAGGATGATGCCAACCACTGAGTCACACCGGCTGGGTTTTAAGTTCTTACTGTAGAGATTGCTATCTGGATTCTAGTATCTGTTCCCCCCTTCCTCCATAGTAATAGAATCCTGACTTTGAACCAGGTACATGGCTGCCTACAATTGACTAATTCCCCAATCTCCCTTGCAACTAGGGGTGACCGACCATAGGACTGAATTTTGACCTGTGAGTCGCAGGAAGTATTATGGGGCATCTTCCTGGAACCTTCCTTAAAACACTGCTGGCACATTTCCTACGTTTTTTCTTTGTCCCTTCCTTAATCCATCCTGTTGCTTGGAAAGTGGATGTAGTAGCTAGAGTGCTAGTTGTCATCTTTACCATGAAAACAGAGAGAAGTCCAGGCTCCTAAAGGCTTTGTGAAACACTCGTACGAGCCCTGGGTTGCCTACTTTTGGACTTTTACATGAGGGAGAAGTAAATGCCCATGTTATGTAAGTCAGTTATTTTTTGTTTCTGTTACATGTAGCTGAATTTAATCCTAATGACTGAAACCAGGAAACACTCTCAAATGAGTCCTAGGAAGAAGTTCCAGGTGAAGAAACCATGCCAATCTGTACTGTAGATAAAAATGCAGTTAGCTGCCTTTCTGGAGGCAGGTTACTAAGAGAAAAACCAACCACCAACCAAAAAAAAGAAACCTTAATGAAGACCCTAAATGGAGGGTGAGTCTTTGAACACATTTTAGTTGTAAATGGTTTGGAGGGAAAACCCTATGCAGGCAAGCCCGTGTTGAACTAGGTGTCTCATCTAGCACTGAAATTCTAGTACATTTTCTAGCCTCTACTACATGACATATTCCTTTTGGATAAATTAATTCATGTAAAGTGCCTGTCCCCATGTTTGGCACATGGCCAGGTGCTCTGTCAGCAATTAGGAGCCATGTCACCATTCATTCTGTTTCCAGTTTCCTTCCTGAGGCAGTGCACAGCGGGCCTGCTGACGTCCTCTGGGCTGTCTTCTGACCTCCTGTTGATCCCCTGCCTGTTGTACAGAAGGCCTATCCCTCACGCTTACTAGTATCAACCGAAAAAAAACGAGAAAAGGAGGCTCCTTAGGGTCCAGGTTACACAAATCCATGGAAGAAAAATCAGAAGTGGAGGAGGAAATCCACTATTTATTTACAATTCTTTCACTTTATCCACAATTTCCCATACAAACATAAAAACTAAAAAAATAAAACCACCACTTGGGAACACAAGTGTCTTTCTTCAGTCCAGCTGAGAATGGGCCACGGGCCCTCTCTGTGGAGGAGGCTGAGGCACACTGAAAGGGGAGGGCGCAGGGTTAGGAAGGATGCCTGAGAAACAGCTCCAGATGAGAAATGTAATACGCCTGCGCGGTGGGCTCCGCTGGCAGAGACTCAAGGGTGTAACCCACTGGGGATACTGCTTGGCTTCCCTAGAAGATGACAGCTGCTTGCCCCCACCCCCACTTCTCCACTTCCAAATACCAAAAATTGAACAGGAGTCACACATCTCATGAGCTGGGTGAGGTGTGATGGTAACAGTGGGGGACACTGAATGCCTCTCTCTGAGAAGAGCCCCAAACCCCAGGGACACACAGGAAACCCCTTTCCTTGGCACTGACAGTCAGTCACAGCTTCTGTCTTGAATACAATGCTGACTTAGAGATGTAAAAACAAAAGCCCTCCCCAGATTCTGGGGCGGGGGGGGGGGGGCGAGGCAGGGGCTAAAATCATGCAGAAGGGCTTCTGCCTCTGCGGTCCTCTCTCTGGGAGGCTGCGGGGGTGAAGGATGGGAGGTCGGTCTGAGGATGGGAAGGCGCAAGGCAGAGGCTCCATCAGGGCCTGGGAGGGGTGGGAAAGGGGAGGAGAAACAACTCTGAGACACTGATGCCTGGCATGGCTGCCACTGGTTTCAAGGCAGCTCCATCTGCTCAGCACTGCTCACCCCAGCAGATCCCATTCGCTCCCTGCACAGGAGGGCCCCAGAAACCAACCGGGAGGCTCAAGCCACCTGCCTGACAGCTTCACCTGTGCTATGACCTAGATTGCTTTCACATGTTGATGCACATTATAAATATAAAATCATATCTGCTACAAAGAGGACATATATTTGTACATCTTTACCCATATACATAATAACACAATTTACACATAATATCTTGGAGTGGGTCATCATGGAAAAGGGTTTGGAGAGGTCAAAAGACCCTTCTCCCTCCCCTGCCCTGATCCTTCTCAAGGGACACTGTACCCTGGTCACTAGGGCCTTTCCCAGTTGGTTGTGATGGGGCTATTCTGGACAAAGAAATTCAGACATGTAACTAAATGCTGGGTGTGTATACCCACCCAGCTACGCACACAAACGCACACTCACATACTGGTGAGAGGAGGAAAATTAAAATTCCCAGCCCTTGGGTGAAGGCCTCTTCCCAGAGTTAAGCATCGGTGCCTCCTCCATCTGGGAATAATGGTCTTGAAAAGCTGCCCTCACTCGCTCGGACCAGGGCAGAGGTAAAGGGCTAGGACCTGGGGCCAGGGGAGAGGGGCCAGGAGGATTTTGAAAACATAAGGCGTTTTTGACCTGTGATCAAATCAAACTATGTCACAAAAAGCAACAGTATCAGCTGGGGCTGGGAGGCAAGACACAGCCAGTCCATGGAGGGACAATGTGAGTTAAGACCCTGAGCCTTCCCCTTCATTTGTCCAGTTCTTTTAAAGGGGCAGACAACCCTGTACCTCCTTTTCAGTCCTCTCCCAGAGCTGGGCCCACGCACATGGCATGGAATACTGACAGCGGTCCAGGAGACCCATCCAGAGACATGGAGTGGTGTGATAGGCACGCCAAAAAGTTAAGACCTGGGCGGCAGATGTGAGCTTTTTACAGCAGGAGTGGTTCCTGGTCCAGTCCACGGCTCGCACAGTGGCCACAGTGATCAGATTGCCATCAGAGATGGGGGCAGTCTGGGTCCCCATGGGGAGACAGCACCTATCGGCGGTAGTGATTAGGGGCGTCGGCAAACATATACTTGAGTCTGTACGCCTCGGCGAGAAGCAGCCCAATCTCTTCGTTGCCCCAGTGTATCGTAGGTAGGTTTTGTAGCAGCATGAGGAGACCCTGCAATGCAAGAAAGGACTTTATTCACCTGGGGACTAAAAGGACCAGCAGGCCTTGGAATGGGGCCTCTTTCCCTGTCACACATCCCAAAGGGTAAGGCCTCCCTCCGCCCAAGCAGCACACAGCCCTGGGCCCCTAGTTCACCTACAGGAAGCCTTGAAATGCCTCTGCTGATTGTCCAATCCACTAACACCTGCCTCTTTGAAAATATTACAGAGAATAACAATAAGAATAATATTTTAAAAAGAAAAATAATGATGCATCATCCAAGTGTCTCTCCTAGTTTCGAGGTGTCCCTTTTCAGTCGTTTCACACATGCATTTCTTTAAGTAGTTGTAAAAAAAATTAGGAGATTATGTGATTTTAAATAATTTTTTACCTATAATTGTCATTTTTTCCATGCAGCCTTAAAAAATGATTATATTTAATATTAGTATTTTCATGTGTCTAGCCCCTAATTTACTCAACCATTTCCCTTTTGTAATAACTTAATTTGCTTCCTTTAAAAAAAAATTTATTGGTGATTACTACATATCCTCCTGCATTGGATATTTTCCTTGCAATACCAATGTTACTTGCAATCACTCTATTAATCCTCTGCCCTGTTCGCCAAGACCGTCCTCAACCTACATGTCCAGCTTCTTTCCCACTGTTCCCAATGTACGTGCCTCATCCCGCTAGGTCCACCTCAGCGACATTTACGGCCTAACTTAAGTGGTTCCTTTCGCTTGGAACACCTTCTCCCTTTTCCTCCACCCATCTAAACCCTCTTCAGTTTTCAAAGCACAGGTCCCTCAGAGAGCTCATGGAGATAGCCTATTAAAGAGGATACTGGAATAAAAGTGAATGTGAGACTTTAGGTTCTCTCTATAGTTCAGTTACCCATTGCTGCTGCTTTAAGTTCTTTCTGTCTCTCTTTCTGAACTGGATATTCTTGTTATTTTTCTGATTATAAAAGCAACAACATACAAACCTCAGAGCCATAAACAGACTGAGAGATTTGATTACATATAATTTTAAAACCTTAATATGTCAAGAGGCACCAAAATTAAAAATAAAAAAATAACTACAAGAAAATATGTATAGCACCTACAAAAGATGAAAGGTTAATACACACAATCGAAGAGGAGTGCCCACAAATCAGTAAGAAAACCACCAACCGAAAAATGGCTGGGCTCTGGGACCAGGCAACGCACAGAATGCCGCTGGCACCCACAGGCTACAGTGACTTAGAAAACCCCACTTTTAGCGATGTTTTATAATGTAAAGGTCTCACATGTCTTTATGAGATTTCTTCTTTTAGTAACAGAAACTTAGCTGCCTTAATCCTATTGGCCACACATCACTGCAATGTGTGGCCAATATGATTAAGTTCTGACTAATTCTGGCTTCTGCCCTAAACTTTCCTTCTCCCCTTCTTAGAAAATGGATGTAAATGGAGGAGAGAAAGCAATCATCTCAGACCCTAAGATTAGAGCCGCGTGTTGAAGATGGGAGAACAACAAGCCAGAAGAAATGAGTTCCTGCCGCTGGTAGCCATCATGTTACCCTGTGCTGCTTACACTTAGACTGTGAATCAAAGAAAAGGAAACAATTATCTTGTTTGAAGCCACTGTTATTCTAACATTTTGGTTACAGGACACAAGTTGTATCATCTTAACGAATACAGGCCGTGTCTATCCAAATCAAATGCACATGGTGTTTGACCCAGGACTCTATGTCTGTGTCCCTCTCCTCCGGAAATATTCACACTCCTGTAAAAGGTATTCACTGCGTCACTGCTTCAAGTAGCGAGAATGACACCAGAGAAGTCTCCGTCGGTATGGGAATCGTTAAGACAAACCACGGTTATCCACACCATGAAATAAAAGGCAGCACCTATTACAAATGAAGCAGGACTCCACGTGCCAAGGCGGAAAGATAGCTAAGACATGTTTAGGAGAAAAAATAGTAAATTGCAGGAAAATACATATAATATGGTATCACTTAGGTAAATGGGAAAACACAATATATTTATAATTTATATATGCACATATGTGTATAAAAACTTTGGAAGGCTAGATGGTATCCTGTTAACAGTAGCTACTTTGGGGGTTAGAAGACTTTTACTTTCTCATTATACTTCTTTCAAGCCCTTTGTTTTCAATTTTTACAATAAAGTCTTCGTATATTACTTGGGATAGAACTCCCCCCCCCCCCAAGAAATACACATTCTGTGGAAGTTTTGTTTAGTAAAAAAGCAGAAAATAAAATACTCATAACTTCATATTCAAGAGGAAGCTAGTTTTAGATGTTTTGGCATATTTCCTTCCAGTCCTTTTTCTGCACATTTTACACAGTTGAAATAGTTTCTCTATGCAATTTTGAATCTATTTAGCATTTGTTGTAAGCATTTCCTCTAATATTAAAAAACCCTTGTAGACATTCTCAATGGCCAATTTTCCAGGATGCGGATGTACCATAATTTATCCTACATCTTCCTATTTTGAGCACTTGATTATTTCTGGTTTTCCACTATAATGAAATTATAATGAACAGACTTGTGCATAAAGCCTTATTTTAGATTATTTCCTTGGGCTAAAGTCCTAGAAATGAAATTACTATGTCAAAGGGCATGAATATTTTAAAGTACTTAACACTTATCCAGAATATGCATTCCAGAAAAGTGCTCATTTCCCCAGATCTCCACCAGCACTGAACTCTATCATTAAACAAATTTTGTTCATTGTAATCCCATCCCTGAGATCTCCAAGCCTGAGAATAGAACTCAGAGCCTTAAGTCAAAATGGTGGTGAAGACACAGGAAGACCATGACGAGAAAGCAACCAGTTTAGGTGCTTCTCTGTCTTCCCATGCTATCCCCGTCGGCTTATTTTTACTTTTTAAAATGTTGTCCTTGGTATATAATACCCTCCCCCGTGAACTCCCTGACCTCTGGCCGCCCCTCTGACTCCTCTTCTGCTTCCTGTGTCATCCCCCAAAGGCCCCCACCCCCACCCAAACTGGAAAAGGTATCATCTTTTTTGCCAGCACCCTCCTCAGGGAGTCAACTTTTATATTTTAACTTTGGCAGACTCTCTACTATAGAGGTATTAACCCTTTCTGTATCTCAGACTCTGGCTATCTAATGAAGCACATAAAATAAAATACATAGAATCACACAGGAGACCAGTTAAATTGAAAGTTATCAAAATATCTTAAAAACAAATTCCTCATATTAAATGTACGTATTTCATTAATATATTCTATAACAACATCTAATGGCAGATTAAATTAGTGACAAAGGCAGGTACTACTAATATTACTGTGCTTTGCTGCCTACATTCATTACTGTAGGAAATGCTAACTTTGAATCAGGGGTCACTGAGAATAAAACTAATTTTTTTCCATTCACACCCAGGGCTCTCCTGACTTCTAAATGTGGACCCTCTTGACCCACACCACAGCTAACAAGAACTCTTACACTTCCCTCCAGAGTCTAGTTTAGCACTCAAGTGTCCCCATTAACACTAATATTAATTTTTAACTTCATTCATTGGAAAACTTTGTTTTTATTGCTTTTTGTTGGCATAGAATCTCATTCCCACTTTCAATCAACTTGCTGGATGAGGTCAAGCCACTATCCTATTTCTCAAGGACAAACCTGACTCAGAACCAGCCCGAGCTAAAGGAATGACATTTGCTTAGCCTCATCCAGGACATAAGCATGAAGAATTCAGGGCCCCAGAGACTCAAAGACACCCTTAAGGATTCAAATGATCATCCCACTTGTCATCCAACCAGGCTGCAAGAGCTTAATCAAATGCAGGAACTCATAGAAAGACATGGGCCCAAATCTCATTCCTGGAGCTTTGGATTCTAAAGACTTGGGATGGGATCGATCCGGCAACCCACACTTCTCACAAAAGTCTCCATAGATTCCAACAGCAACCAGGGTTGGGGTTACCACTAGAGGTACTAACAGGCTCTTGATGAAATAAAAGCACACTTAAGATCCCAAGGAAAGAAACCCTTAGATGTCACACAGAGAATGAACTTCCATTAAATAAATTAAGGTAAATCCATAAAACAAAATACTCTGCAGCCAAGTTATTATTTTAATGTTTTCAAGATTTTTGTACAAGCATGTACTCAAGTAATGTGTAAAAAATACAAAAGCAGGGGAAATTATGTGTATCTATACTTTTTGACATGATAGAACATCCACTATATTTTGTAAAGTGATAATGAGGTTACAAAACAAAATATATAAAATGATTCAATTAACAGTTATAGAGATTAAAGATGGCGGTGGACTGAGTGGAAGCTACACTGACACTCTCCTGAGCCCAAACTGGAATTACAACTAAAACAGAAAGACCATCCTGAATAATCAACTGCAACTGAAGACGAGCTGGAGAGCACCCTCATAACCAAGGAGGAAAAGTGAAGACCACTAGAGACTAGTAGGAAGTGCAGAGGCAAGAGAGGGCTGGCTGGGCTCCCAAAGGCAGCAGCTGAAGGTCCAGAGGGATATCTCAGCTATAGGGGTTCCCACTGAGGACTCTGGGGAGTAAACCCCAGGCTGGGCTTCCCAGCCCAGAGCACCAGAACTGAGAAAGGTGCCCACATAACATCTGGCTGTGAAAAGCAGCAGGGTTTCTTTCTGCCAGGGAGAAAGGGCTAGAAATGCAGGTACCCTCTTAAAGAGTCATCACACTAAATTTTGTGTGCAGCCACTCACCTTGGGCTCCAGCAGAGTGGACCGGAACTGTGTGAGGAGAACCTAGGGTTGTGGGCTCTGGAGATTCAGATCAGAAGGCACCCCTCTGGATTCCTGTGCGAGTCATTCCCCCATACTGCAGAGGACATCTTTCTTAGGCAGACAATTTGCTGCTTTTGCCTGAGGGAGAAGCAATTGCCCCACCCTGCTGGAAAACCTCTTGCCCTAACCCATGGAGTTTCTATAGCCTGAGGCTCATTAAGAGAATCACATTAATCAGCCTGCCAATAGAGGCAGACTTCACAGTGCTTTCAGTCTTTGCCTGATCTGCTTCTGGATGTAGGCCTTGGAAAAGCAGACTCCGGTGTGTACCTTGGTCCTGTCCAAATGCACCCTGCCCCAGCAGAGGAGACCTCAACCGAGGGTTGTTGATAGCTCCAAACAGGATACTCAGGGCCAGTCACAAACTATGTCTGACACTGGCCTGCATCAGAAACCCTCCAAAAAAACTGAGAGTCCTAGCAGATCTACCCAATACACAGAAACAAACCCAACCAGGCAGCCAAAATGGGGAGACAAAAAAACAAGCCCCAAATGAAAGAACAAGAGACGTCTCCAGAAAAAGAGCTACATGAAATGGAGATAAATAATCTATCGGATATAGAGTTCAGAATACGGATTGTAAGGATGCTCAACAGCATGAAAAAAGATATGGAAACTATGAAGGAAATTAAGAATGACATAGCAGAAATAAAGAAGGAATAAACAGCAGATTAGAGGAAGCTGAGGACTGAATCAGTGAATTAGAAGACAGGGTAGAAACAAATCACTCAATCAGAGAACCAAAAGAAAAAACAATTAAAAAACAGGAGGACAGTTTAAGGGAGCTGTGGGAAAACATGAAATGTAATAATATTCACATTATAGGAATGGCAGAAGGGGAGGAGAATAAGGGACAAAGAATTTATCTTAAGAAATAATGGCAGAAAATTTCCCTAACCTGGTCAAGGAAAAAGTCACACAAGTTCAGGAGGCACAGAGAGTCCCAAGCAAGAAGAACCCAAAGAGGCCCAGGCCCAGACACATCGTAATTAAAATGCCAAGAATTCAAGACAAAAAAAGAATATTAAAGGCAGCTAGAGAAAAGAAATCTGTTACCCACAAAGGAGATCCCATAAGGCTGTCAGCTGACTTCTCATCAGAAACTTTATACGCCAGAAGGGAATGGCATGAAGTATTCAAGGTAATGAAAAGCAAGGATCTGAAACCAAGACTACTCTATCCAGCAAGGCTATCATTGAAGATAGATGGTCAAATAAAGAGCTTCCCAGACAAAAAAAGGCCAAAGGAGTTTATTACCACCAAACCAGCATTGCAGGAAATGTTAAAGAAACTGCTATAATTAGAAGGAGAAATAGAGAGAAAGAGAAACAAAGGCATAAAGAATTAAAATGGCAATAGGTAAGTATCTATCAATAATAACCTTAAATGTAAATGAATTAAAATGCTCCAATAAAAAGACATGTGGTGGCTGAATGGATAAGGAAACATGACCCAAATATATATGTCTACAAGAGACCCACCTCAAAACAAAAGGCTCATACAGGATGAGAGTGAAGGGATGAAAAAAAATTTCCTGTGTAAATGGAAATGAAAAAAAAAAAGCTGGGGTAGCAATACTCATATCTGACAAAACAGACTTCAAAATGAAGACCATAACAAGAGACAAGAAAGGTCATTACATAATACTAAAGGGACCGATCCAACAGGAGGATATAACCCTGATAAACATACATGCACCCAGTATAGGAGCACCTAAATTTATTAAAAAAAACTTTTAGAGGACTTTAAGGGTGAGATCAACAGCAAGGCAGTCATACTAGGGGACTTTAACACCTCACTGATTTCACTGGATAGGTCTTCCAGAAAAAAAAAATCAACAAGGAAACAGTGAACCTAAATGACACACTAGATCAGATGGATTTAATTGATAGTTACAGAACATTCCACTCCAAAGCTGCAGAATATACATTCTTCTCAAGTGCACATCAGTAGATGAATGAATAAAAAAGCTGTGGTAAATTTACACCATGGAATACTATGCAGCTGTATAAAAGAAGGATCACTTATCCTCTGGGACAGCATGGAGGGAACTGAAGAGTATTATGCTTAGCGAAATAAGCCAGTCAGAGAAAGACAAGTACCACATGATCTCACTCATATGTAGAATGTAATAAACAAAATAAACTGATGAACAAAATATATCCAGAGATATAGAGGCATGGAACGGACTGAGGGATCTCAGAGGGAAGGTGGGGGGAGTGGGTGGGGAGAGATTAAACAAAGAACTTATATGTCTATAAGCATAACCCATGGACACAGACATTGTTAGGGGGAAGGCCTGGGAGTGGGGTAGATGTGGAGTGGAGAGGATCAATGGGGGAAAAAAGAGGACATCTATAACACTTTCAACAATAAAGATAAATTAAAAGAAAAAAAGTTACATAAGTTTGATACGTATTTATTCCATAAATTTGCATAACGAAATGTCTGGAAGGAAATATATCACTTTTGTGTAGTAAGACTTCAGGTTCCTAATTTTTTTCTTTCTACACACTGGTGTTTTCTAATTTTTCTATAGTGGTTACATACACATACAATTGACAAAGGCAACCAACAAAGGGATGATCTTTCTAGAAGAGAATATTCTTTGCTGGGATAAGATCTATCTGTAATCTCCAATTAGAAACCTCCCAGAAGGCTGGAAATAATTCTACCCCTGGCCAAGTTAACCTCGTCGTCTCCCCCAAGGGCAGTGAAGCTTAGGTGTGAGGAACCACTCTGCCACCTGGTGGCTATGCCTAGGAATGCACCCCCATCGTAGTGCTGTAACAACAGGAAAACATGCCCAATACATTGAGAAATTTGAGAAGGGAATAAAGAGGTAGAAACCGAATAATCATAGCTGAGGGAAGAAGGTGTTAGTCACAAATCACGTGCTTTTATCTAGAGGTAGAGAAGAGACACTGCCTGGGCAGGGAACGATTGAAAATTTGTTACAAAGCCAGCTCATGGGAGCACTAAGTATGACATGCAGTCAGATGAAACACTGCAGTTGTGAGAAGACAGCTTGAGAGGCAAGCAGCAGAGCCGGTTCTAAATTAATGGAAAGGGGAAATGTCTTTCACAAAAGAAAAGCTGGATATGGTTGAGAGAGTAGGAAAGGACCTGCTGAGAATCCACAAATCACAAAGGAAAAAATGGCAGAGGAGGAATTTAAGCCGTGTGTGGAGGATGGGGGGCAATTATATAAGGAAGGGGCAAAGTGAGAAGAAGGGATAGTAGGTAGTAAGCAGAGAGACTTTGGTAAGGAAAAGGCACAGGGAAAACCCACTGGAGAATGCCCAGCAGATGGAAGAACTGCAGATGAAGAGGGAGGAATCTAGGATAATAACTATAATGGTAGTCTCATTTATTAAGCACTTACTATATACCAGACAGAGCCCTGGATGCTTCACGTGTACTCTGTATTAACTAATTTCATCATCACATCAACATTATGAAATACATGCTGGGTCCATTTTATAGATGAGGAAATTGAGGCACAGAGGTTAAGGAACTGAACTAGGCCAGGGTCACTGAGTAATGCTGAACTGGGATCTGAACCCAGGTAATCTTTGAGTGGGAACTTGTGCTCATAACCACTATTTTACATACTGCTTGTCTTGGAGTGAGAGAGAGAACTGGGGCATAATGTGGAAGGAACAAAAAGAAGTCATAAAAGAGGCTGTTTGAAGGAAATCTGGAAGAGCTGATTAATTTTACTCAGTGATAATAGCCAAGTACAACCAAAGATAGGACATAATTGACAGCAAAAGACCTTAAGGCCCCATAAAATACAAACTATTAAATAAGATACTGTGTGTAGAATCACTTAGCAATACTGGAACATTCTTTGCAAATGTGAAATGTATTCAGGCATGTAAAAATACTTTCGTAGTCAAATTAGTACTTTAAAGCAAATCCTTCCTGTTTTGAGAATCAGTGAGGTAGCAAAACAATTCCTCTGGTTTCAATTTTCAAAAACATGTCCTTTACGTAAACATTTTGAGAGCCAAACTTATTCATCGGTTTCCCCAGTGTCAAAGTACCTAGTACATTTGGCAAGTTTCTCCTCAGAGAAAGCCATGGAGTCCCCCTCAATGGCTTTTGTTTACGTGTCTAGGAATAGCATCCTTTCTCACACCAGCCTGCTTTTGGGTAAAGATCTTCAGTTCTCAGGGCTCCCTCTGAACCCTTCTTCTGGGCGGGATTCAAATTGGCAATTTACTGGATATCTGTTTGGCCAACATTCCACAATCCCAGCCTTGAGTTCCTGCAGAAGTGGTGGGTGGATGCCATCTGGTTCAAGGGATTTATTTACATTTAGTTGTTATTTAGGCCTGGAACATCCCACGGGCTTAGCACTGTTTTATTTAATAACTCTGACCCGTGTCCTACAAGACACTTTCCGCATGGGAATCTCTCCAAGGTTTTCCATAAGATGAAAGCAAAGGATTCTGAGACCAGCTGCTTCCTTGGTTTAGTCATCAGTTGGCCCCAGTGACTTCCTTGCAAGTTCCTGTTTTATGTAGTTAAAGGAATTTTGATTATTGGTCCTTGGAGTCGCCTTGAAATCAGTTCTGAGACACCTGCCCTGACTTCTTTGGGGTCTCCTGCTCTTTTGGGCTCTCACCGATGCTGTCCAGAGATAACTTTTTAGGCTGTGGGGTGACCAGGTATTTGCTCACTTTTCCTGGATACATTGTTATAGTCAAATTGTTTCCAGGCTACCTGGGGGTTACTTTATTCTGTACAAATCTTTTTTTCTTTTTTTTTAATATAAATTAGGGATTTATTACAAAATGCAGTGTTACTTTCTCATCATCAGTGATTCAAGAAAACAAGGCAATGAGTTCTGGGTGGGGCTGGGGACTAAAAGCCAGCTCCAGAGCAGACCAATAGGCACTAACTTGTAACCTCCAGCAGGTGGCCATTTTCAAGGGCAGCTGCCACTCGCCCCTTATCCACAAGCTTCTGGTTCAATGCGTGCTCAGGGGTATGGGTCCCTGGGTAATGTGCATCTTGAAACACTGAGGAAGGGATTGCAGAAGCTTGACCTTGACAGGCCTTGATAACCTTGATGGACGGGCCAATAAGGGTAGCCATGCTGCAGTGAGGATGGTGGGTGTGGAGGCTTTGGCAACTGTGATCTCAGCTTGTTCACCTGAACTTGGACTTGCTCTACTACATTCAGTCCAGTGTCAGTGGCCCTGTCATCGATGGAGCGAGTCAGATCAAATGTCTTGCACATGTGCAAATGCTGTCCAGGACCTGCTGGTTCTCTTCACTCATGGTAATAGCCACTCCCCCAACTGCTCAAAGATGGGCAGGTGAGCATTCTCCAGGAGGCCACTCCCACCCCACCACCACCCTCCCTCAGAGAACCACTGATGGCCAGTACAAATGTCTAGTGTGCTGTTGTCCTGAGTGCTCACAATGTGGCATAACTCATGCTCTAAACATACACTGAATTCTTGATTTTTGAAGGTGTTTCTCTTCTCCCCCCCCAGCAACTCCTTCTGTTTGGTTGTATTGTGTGGTGGTGCACTGACCACAGAGGGTCTGCCACACACTCACAGGACTCACTCAGCTTTCCTGTCCTTCCAGGTTTGACACTGGGAAGTCTCCTCTGAAGTTTGACTCCCACACCTGTCTCAATGGAGTACTCTGCGTGTCAGGAATAAAAACATGTTTTCCAGTGACCTAGTTCTCCCAGTCTTTTTTAACAATGAGGCTTTCCCAGTCTCATTTAACATTCTGGGCTTAGAGACAGAAGCTGAAAATCCACTCTCATAGCTGTGATTTTTATTACTTAGCAATGGAGTGTACACTTCTGAAACTTGGTGGGACCAAGGCATCCCTCCTCATTCCATCTCCAGGAAGCTGGCAGTGCAGATTAAGGCCCAGACATCACAGGGCTGTTGATGTGACAAAGGAAGGAGGTAAAAGTTTCCCTCTGCTTTAGAATCAAGCTCCATCTCCTTCCCATGGTCTTCTCCCCACCAGTCCTGGCAGCACTGTCCCCTGACCTCCTGATTCTCCAGCTACACTGCCTTCTCTGGCTCTTCCCTCCCCACTGCCTCAACTCTTACCCCTGCAGGGGGAACTAGGCAGTTCCTCTGTCAAGCTGGCTGCAGCTGCAATGCCCTCGCTTCTACTTCACCATCAGGAAGGTAGCACCTAGCAAAGTGTGGGCCGGGGGCAAGCGCTGGGAAGGGCTTGCTCTTGGTGTGGTCTTGCATAAGAGGGGACGGCAGGCCTCTCAGCTCTCACATGCTCAGCCTATTTCCCTGGAGAGCCCCCTCTGCATACCATCTCCTTTTAGGGACCATAATAGCCTTGCCAACCTCCTTTAGGCTCACAGCTGGGGAGAGGGGCCCCCACTTCTTCCCTTAGCAGTGCACACTGCACATGGAGGCCCTGCTGGTTATGAACTCAGGTGCTCATTCCAAGGCCAACATAGCTCTATCTGACTACCACTAAAGCTTTCCTTTGCCAGGAAGGCTGCCCACCTTTACTGTTCATGCCCTCAAAACACTCAGTGCTGCAACCTCTAGTGCAGCAACCTCTAGTGCAGCCACCACTGTCACTGCCAATTAGCTCTGTGACTTGTCAGTCCTGACTCCTAGTGGTCACACTTTTCTCTTCAAGCCCCCAAGGTGCCATTAATATCAAGATCCTTGCCCAACCTGAGTGGCTCAGGAATTGAGCATCGACCCATGAACCAGGGGGTCGCCGGTTTGATTCCCAGTCAGGGCACATGCCCAGGCTGTGGGATCGGTCCCCAATGACTTTCTCATCACTGATGTTTCTATCTCTCTCCCTCTCCCTTCCTCTCTCTGAAATCAATAAAAACATATTAAAAAAAAATGAAGTTCCTCACCTGGAACCAAGATTCAAGTACAATCATTTACCCTTCAGCATTTCCTGTGAAAAAGGAAGCCTTAATCCATTTTGACTTGGGTAATTTTTACAGGGTCAAATGTCTGGTCGGTAGATTTTAGTGTTGTTGCATTTTGCTCCCCCATTCACTTTCCTCCCAACCTTTCAGTGGTGGCCACAGGACAACCGAACAAGATGCCCTTCTCCTATCATGCACTACCCTGTCACCTTTAAAAAAAAAAACCCAAAAAGTTTTAAATGCAAATAATATACAGTAACTACATAAATCTTAATATAGCTCGATGAGTTTTTATGCACGTGACCACCACCCCAATAAAGATGAACACTCCCCAGTCAGTACTCCCCACCAACCACTGACCTGACTGAAACCATCAGTTAGCAATGCCTGCTCTTGAACTTCACATAAAGGCTTCTCCACCATCTTATTTCCAAAGTTATCATAACAACTCTAAATATTTTTTAGTGGCAAAAAGCTGGCTTAACCAGGGCTCCTTGGAGAAACAGTTGATTCCAAGGCTGGAGCAAAGAAAATACAAGATAAGCCTGGAACATCTTGTGGTACCAGAAGGTAAGGAAGTATTTAAAATGATGGGGTCAGAGAGACAACAAGCTGGTGGTGTAGGTAACCATGGTCCTGCCGTCTCCCAGAGCCATGTCAAAATTACCAAAAATACAGAACCACCATCACTCAGAACCTCCTGAAATCTAGCTGAACAGAAGCCCTACAACCAGGGAACTGAAGAAGCATCGAGACCGGTAGGAGGGGTGGAGACGCCAGCAGATTGGGGTTGAATTGTGGAGATGAGCCTTGGGCCCACACCCGGTGCCCCAGTTTAAAACCAGGAGGGATATCTCCATGATGGAGGTTTCCCGGATGGGCGAGGGGTCCCAGCCCCAAAACAGGTCCCCCAGCCCAAGGTTCTAGTGCCGGAAAGAGAAGTCCCCACAACTTCGGGCTGTGAAAACCAGTGGGGACTGTTGCTGAGGGTCCTGGAGGCTGTGGGAGTCCCAGGCTTTCCCCTTAAAGGGCCCGCACACAGACTCACTCAGACGCGCTCCCTCTGAGTTCCAGTGCTGGGCAGCAGCTTGAAAGGAACCTGGGACATTCAGGGAGGAACTAACTTGCCTGAAATATGGCGAGAGCTGGAGGGCAGCTTTCTCCCAGACAGAAGAGCTGGCAGAGGTCATTGCTCCTTTGGCGAGCCCTCCCCCCCACAGAGCCCGCAGGCCCGTGCCATACTTCAATCTCCAGCAACCTGACTCACACCTTTGGCCCCACCCTGGTGATTCCCGGAGGCCCCGCCCTTACCTACTTGCAAGCTCATTCAAGCCATTTCCAGTGGCTTTTCTATGCAAGTAGCATCTCTAGCCTCATGTTTAGGACTTTCCTAAAATCTGGCCTCAGCGTGCCTCGTACCTCTCAATAAGTGGCCCAGGCCTGGCACTAGAGGCAGCCTGTATTGGTTCATAGCTTGGCCTCTCCTGGGCACCTCCAAGCCAGCACAAGTAGCAGCCATCTACTGTTTGCTGCGTAGCTCATGCTGGGTGGCTCTGCGCAAGGCACTGACAGAGGCTGACTTTGCACCTCCCAGGAGGCCCCAGAGACAGTGCATCTGGTGGTCAGACTTGACCATGCTGGATTACAACTCTACCACACCCACAAGTGACACACTCAAGGGGCATACTCAGTGAACACCAAAGCTCCACTGAAGTAAATCCTGCTCCATAGGGGTGTCTCCAGCACAGCAGCTCTTCGGCTGTAGCTGTAGCTGGTCCTCACAGCCAATTGGCCTGGGGGTCAATTCCTCCCAGTGATGCCAACTGCAACCAAGGCTCAACTACAATAGGACAGTGCACACAGCCCACATAGGGGAGCACCTAGAAGGCCCAGCTCAGGTGACTGGCAAGGCTGAGCCACTGGACCCCACAGGACACCTACTAAACAAAGCCACTCTACCAATTCCAGGAGACATAGCAGCTCTTTCTAATATATAGAAACAAACACCAGGAAGCAGCCAAAATGCAGAGGCAAAGAAACATGTCACAAAGGAAAGAACAGAAAAAATCTCCATTAAAAGAACTAAATGAAATGGAACCAAAGCAAACTACTAGATATAGAGTTCAAAATAATAGTTACAAGGATGCTCAAGGATCTTAGTAGAACTATTAAGGAAACTAGTGAGATCATCAATGACATAAAAAAGTACCAATCAGAAATAAAGAATCATTTACAGGGAATCAACAGTAGAGGACACTGAGATTCAAATCAGCAATCTAGCCCAGCCGAGCGTGGCTCAGCGGTTGAGCGTTGACCTAGGATCCAGGAGATCAGGGTTTGATTCCCGGTCAGGGCACATGCCCGGGTTGCGGGCTGCAGCTGATCACTGACTCTCTCGTCGTTGATGCTTCTATCCCTCTCTCTCCCTCTCCTTTCCTCTCTCTGAAATCAATAAAGATATATATATATTTTTTAAAAATCAGCAATCTGGGATATGAAGAAGCAAAAAAAACAAAAAACAAAAAACAAACCCAACTGGAAGAGCAAAAAGGAAAAAGAATCCAGAAATATAAAGATAGTGTAAGGAGCCTCTGGGATAACTTCAAGTGGCCTATCATTCGCATTATGGGGATGCCAGAAGGAGAAGAAAGAGAGCAAGAAACTGAAAACCTATATGAAAAAATGACAGAAAACTTCCCCTACCTGGGGAAAGAAAGAGACTTACAAGTCTAGCTAGCACAGAGAGTCCCAAACAAGAGGACCTCAAAGAGGCCCACAGCAAGACATATCATAATTAAAATGCGAAAGGTTAAAGACAAAGAGAGACTCTTAAAAACAGCAAGAGAAAAGCAGTTAGTTACCTACAAGGAAGTACCCAGATGACTGTCAGTTGATTTCTCAACAGAAACTTTACAGGCTAGAAGGGAGTGGCAAGAACCTACAACCAAGAATACTCTATCCAGCAAAGCTATCATTTAGATCTGAAGGTCAGATAAAGAGCTTCACAGATAAGAAAAAGCTAAAGGAGTTCATCACCACCAAACCAGTATTACATGAAATATTGAAGGGTCATCTTTAAGAAGAAGCTAATGAACAAAAAATCTGACAAACAAAATAGACCCAGAGACACTGAAGCATGCAACAGTCATATCTCAGAGGGAATAGGGAACGGGCTTGGGAAGAGATTAACCAAAGAAGTTATATGTATATATGCATAAACCATGGACACAGTCAATAATGGGGTGAAGGCCTGGGGAGGGGGTGGGAGCAAGGCAGAGAAGGTCAATGGGGGGGAAAAAATGGGACACCTGTGATACTTTCAACAATAAAGATAAATTTAAAAAAATAAAAGTAAAAAAATAAAATAATGGAGTCAAAAAGATACCCAAACCAACTTGAAGGCACACTCAAGGTCCAAAGTTGGGACAATCTGAAAAGCAAAATAAACGACAGAGTTGGGAAACCCATAAAGTAAAATAAATGCCCACGAGTCTTATATTGATATAAATGAATACTTGAATAAATAAATGGGAGAGCCCAGTGGGGTGTGGCTCAGTGGTTGAGCATCAACCTAAGATCCAGGAGATCATGGTTTGATTCCTGGTCAGGGCACATGCCGGGTTGCGGGCTCCAACCCCAGCTGGGGGCATGCAGGAGGCAGTCGATCAATGATGACTCTCATCATTGATGTTTCTATCTCTCTCTCTCTCCCTCTCCCTTCCTCTCTCTGAAATCAATAAAGACATATTGAAATAAATAAATAAATAAATAAATAAATAAATAAATAAATAAATGGAGAGAAGGGACAGCTTTTTCTTAAAGAAGAAAGCCCATTAATAAATGTAGAAGGAATGATGAAAATAGAAAATCATCATTAGGCAAACATCGCAGTAATGATTGTTATAGGCAAGATGTTAACACTAACAGATGTTAAAATCAGTGGCGGGAAGAATGATGAGAAACAGGGTAATCACATATTCTCAAAGTGTCTCCCCAGGGATACTTGTTAATTATCAAGAGGAAAATAGTTACTTCTCAGTGGGGAAGCCTGGTAGACCCATCTAAACGAGCAGTTTTCAACCTTTTTCATCTCATGGCACACATTAATTACTGAAATTCTGCAACACACCAAAAAATATATTTTATTTTTTGATGATCTGACAAAAAAAAGTTATAATTTTGATTCATTCATACTAGATAGCTATATGTCAAACAACCCTGCATTCTACAAAATAACTAATCAGTACTTTTCAAAAATTTGAGAATTTTCTTTGTCGTGAAAGACAAGGAAAGATTGAGGAACTATCCCAAATTAGGAGAAACCTGGTCTAGAAAAAGGACATTAAAGCAAAAACTGGTAAAATTCAAATAAGGTCTACAGATTAATAGCATTTTATCAATGTGAAATTCCTGGTTAACTGTAACATGGTGTGTAAGATGTAATATTCAGTTCATACGGGTGGGGTATATGGGAACTCTGTACTATTTTTGCAATTTTGATAATTGTAATATTATTTCAAAATAAAAAGTTGAGAGAGAGAGAGGAGGAGAGGGAGGGAGGGGCACCCTTTTAAAAATCTTGTTTGAGTGGAATCCCTCCTCCCCCGACCCCTCCTGGGTCTGACACTCAGCCCTTAGTGGGCAGGTGGCTCTGAAGTTGGACAGCAATCTCAGGTCTGGGGGTGGGGCTGGGGACCTCACAGACAGAGGCCCAGAGCCTGTTAGCTCCAGCAACCTGCACTCATGCCCACTCAGCCGAGGTGATCATTAGAGCCCCTCCTTCCCACACAGACATAAGTGTGGTGGGAAAGCATGAAAGGGCATCAGGATGTCACAGGTCCTCCTGGCAGTGGAAGGAGAAAAACCAAGGAGCCAGAATAGTGGGAGATCAAAAGGGGGACTTTGGAGGACTTCCTTTTCAGTTTCAAAACTGCCAAATTTTGTTAAACATTTACTTTGTGAAAAGAAAGCCTGCTGGCAATTGTCAGTAAGAGGGAAGGAGTGGTGAGGGGGTAGGGGAAGTCTTGAGAAGGGAAGGGGGGAGAAAAAGAGAGGGAGAGGGAGAGAGAAGAAAAAGAAGGTGAAGGAAGAAGAGGAGAAGGGGGGAAAGAAGGGGAGAGGTGAGGAAGGAGAGGAAGGAGAGGAAGGAGAGGGAGGAGAGGGAGGAGGGGGAGGAGGGGGAGGAGGGGGAGGAGGGGGAGGAGGGGGAGGAAGGGAGGGACTACAACAAGATTCCTGCCCATGAACAGCTACCAGGTAAGCATGGACTCAGGGTCTCTACCATTTATCCTCTGGGTGACCTTGATCTAATTACTTAATCCTGCTGTGACTCAATTTCTCCATTTGTAAAATGGGGGTAGAAATTATGGCCTACCTTGTGGGACTGTTCAAGGGTTAAATGAATTAGCACAGGTAAGCATTTAGAACAGTGCCTTGTACGTTAAAAGTGGTAGGGATGGCCCTGGCCGCTTTGGCTCAGTAGTTAGAGCGTCGGCCTGCAGACTGAAGGCTCCCGGGGTTGATTCTGGCCAAGGGCAGGTACCTCGGCCGCAGGCTCGATCCTTGGCCCCGACTGGGGCGCATGCAGGAGGCAACCAATCGATATATGTCTCTCACATCGATGTTTCTCTCTCTCTCCCTCCACTTTCTCTGCAAAGCAATGGAAAAATATCCTCAGATGAGGATAAAAAAATAAAATAAAATAAAAATGAAAATAACTTGTCATTAAAAAAAGTGGTAAGGATTAGTTATTATTAGGCTAAACCTTATGAAATTGCCCATATTTGACCTATAAAAACAGTCTCAAGCTAACATCATCATCATTCCGACACCAGCGAGGGCTGAGGACCACAGTGGCCGGGCCTCCTCCAGCGTCAGAGCACTGACCCAGCTCTGCCTGAAGCTCTCCTTTCAAGCAGCTCACGGCCCAGAAGACGAGACCATCCTGCCCCTCCAGCATCCATGCAGAGACATGCCTCAGGTTCTGAGCTCCAGGTCTCGGGAAGGAAGCCTGTCAATGTGATCCTCCCTGTTGACAGGTTTTGGTCCCCTCTCCCAGGCATCTTTGGCCAGGGAGAACTAAGTGCCCGACCTGGGGGCTCTCACCATAGCTGGGATACTGCCCTTTGCCCCTGCACCCTCTGGCACTTCCTCTCCAGCCCCATTTGTTCACCCAAGATTAGCCAAGCAAGGTTTACTCAGGTAAGTTAAAAGGCACTCAGACATGGGTTCTAAACTGTCTCACTTCACTGCTGCTAGACTCAGGAGTATACTGCAGGGAGCAGTAATCCTGACAGTAAGCTCACTGTTCGGAGGGCTATATGTACAGTTCACCATTCTAACCACTCACACGTATTAATTTCATCATAGCCCTAGAAGGCAGGTACTCTCATCCCTATTTTACAGATAAGAAAACAGGCATGAGCATCAATTTACTTAAGGTTGCACACCCAGAAAAGCGGCAGAGCTAGGATTTAACTCAAGCAGACCAGCTTCAGAGACTGTGGCTAAGTACTGTTCTATTCTGTAGTCCCCAACTTCAGGAGGAGGGCCACTGCTTCCCTCCACTGGCTCCCCTCACAGCCGGCTCTCCTCCCTGCTCTTTAAGGATGATCAAGGGCTGGCCTGCTGAAACCGCCACAACTCAAACTTTTACCTCCGCAGAGACGTCATCTGGCTTTCCTTAGAGTCACTGCAGCTTTTAGCCCTAAAATGTCGCTCCTACACTGGGCCTGTTTGGCTCTCTGGGATACCTTATTCTTCAGAGCTTCCTGTGCAGTGATTTAAGCATGGCGGCCCCTTTCTCTGCAGAGGTCATGGGCCAGTGTCTCACCATCTGACACAATGCTCCTGCGCCCTGCGCCACACGTGACACCTGTGTCATCCTAACAGCCAGACCCACGGTTTTTCTTTTCTTTTATTCGCAGAATTACAGAACTGCGGGACTGGGAGGAACTGTGCAGGGTATCCATTTCATTGCCTGTTCTATTTTGCCTGGGACTCCTCTCAGAGAAAGACTGTATGTTAACACAGCAGCAGACAAAAGCTCCATTGTTATTCTGAGGGTTGTTGCAGAAAGACCTCAAATCCATCAGATAATCGAGCAGGCTACCCGGGAAAGAATATCTCTATGTCCAACACAGTTTCAAAGTCACAGACTATTATCTTGTGCTCTGTCGATACTGAGTTGCTAAAAGCCATTCCAGGAATCCCCTCTGCTTCCCCGAGCTAATCTGGGAAGCACTTTTATCACCTGTGACAAGGCCCCCTGAGCCTGGCTCATGATAACTAAATTAGATCCCACGCTCCCCATATCCTGCGCCACTTCAACCACATTATCAGAATTGATAGCTCACCCCAGCACACGGCCACTGCAGGCCCTTGTGCTCATTTGTTCTGGGACATCACATATGCTGCTTGTTGGCAGGAGCCGTGGCTCTTTATCAGCTGCCTGCAGCCTTGGCACCACAGCCAGCATCTACTCACAGAAGCCCGCTATTTCCTTTTTCTTCTGAAGCCCTTGCCTGGGCAAGTCGGTCCTGTCTTTCCAACCATCTGCTGAACAGGTTTCTGCTCTTTAGCCACCTAACACCAGTTACAGAGTGGTCCTGCTCAGGAGCGCATGGAAATGCTGCTGCTCCTGACAACTTAACACCTATGTACTATTAGTAGCTAGACCTTAGAAAAGCACTCAGCCTTCTCTTGCTTTCTTCCCCCTGCTTTTGAAAGAAATAGATGCCCATTTGGAAAAAACAACCTTCAGTTCAGAAATGTACAAAGAAGAAAAGCAAAAGCCCACTACTGTCCCCAGAGATAATGACCATGAACAACTTCCAGGCCTTTCTCTGCAGACTAGAGAGCCTGGCGATCCTCTCCTCAGCCCCTACTTCCCTGTTCCCAAGCCTCCTGGGGCAGGCAGCTGGCATTCCACCACCTAACATCTGCCCTTCATCTTCACTAAGGCTTCCAGGAGACTGCACTCTCTGGCCATCTCCTCTGCCTCCTTTGCTCCACCCACCCCTTCTCCTTCTCCTCTTCGCCTCTTCCTGCAGGAGCGCCTCTTCCTGCAGGAGCGTGCTAGGGCTCAGGCTTGGTCCTCGCCTCTCCTCTGTCCCCACTCACTTCCTTAGGGCTCTCATCCACTATCCTGGCTTTAAGGACTATCTAGCCAGAGGCTCCTAAACATACATGTCCAGTCCAGACCTCTCTTTTGACTCAAGACTCGTGGATTGATCTGTCTGTCCTACGTCTCCATTTGGATGTCTAATGGTAGTTAAAATTCAACATGCCCCAAACTGGACTCCAGATCTTCCTCCATAAACCTGTTCTCTGCAGCCTTCTCATAAACTGTGAAGTGATACTGACTCATCCCTTTCTGTTAAACTTTACACCCAATTTATCAGGAATTCCTGCTGGCTCTATTTATGAAATATATCCAAGATCTAGCCACTTATCACACGTCCACTGCCACCATCCAGGTCCACACCATCCTCATGTCTCACCTGGAGACTACCGTAGCCTCCTGGGTGGTCTCCTGCTTCCACCCTTGCCCATGCCCACAGTCACATAGAAGCCAGAGTGATCCTTTGAGTGATCGTGTCCCTCCTCTGCTCAAGGCACTCCTGTGGCTCCCCTTCCACCCAGAGAAAAAGCCAAAGTCCTTTCAGTGTCTACAAAGTCCTCTGTGATCTGGGTCCCTTGTAAGTTCTCTGGCCCCACCTCTTCCAATTCTTCCCCTGGATCACTCTGCTCCAGGCCACACTGGCCCTCATCATAATTCCTTCAATAGCAGGCACGCCGCTGCTTTAAGGCCTTTGCACTGGCTGATCCCTCTGCCTGGACACTCTTCCCCAGATGACCATATGGCTGGCTCCTTCACCTTCCCCAAGCCTTTGTTCAAATGTCACCTTCTCAGTGACCCTATCTTGACTACTTCATTTGAAATTGCAACCTACCCCTTCCCTACCACCTAATAATCCCTTTCTCCTGCTCTACATTAGAAAAAATTTTTCTTTTCACCCTCTAACATTCTTTTTCTAATTTATTGTGCTTTTGTTTATTGTAAGTCTCTCCCCAACTAATATGTAAGCTCCAAGAGAACAGAGATATCTCTCTGTTTTACTTTCCAATATATCTTATGCCTTCAACAGTGCCTAGCATGTGGCAGGCATTGAACAAATGCTTGTCAGTGAATGAATGAGACATCTCTTAGGCCTGCCTAGCAGGCCCAGAGTAGCTTTTCTGGCACTAAGATCCTGGGCTCCTGTGACTGCCTGTCAACTGGGAGAGGCAACATCTTCTCAGTACCCCTTCCCCTTCCCTCTTCCCAGCCAGGTACCTGCTGTCTGGTCAGCCCCACTAATAAGATAGCTCCCATTCTGATGCCCATCCCAGCCAGGCTGAGCTCCTGTCCACTCACCTGGAAGTCCTCCTCATCCAAGATTTCTTTTCTCCACTTGATCAAAAAAGCTGCACACACATAGAGGTGGAAGTGGGAGAACCCTTCTGGTTCAGACTGGGAAGGCAAAGAACAGAGTTAGTTCTCCAAGCCCTGACTGGGAGTTGGCATTAGTCCTCTCAGGCCCAGTCCATCTGCAAGGTGGGAATGCAGCACAGCACCCCTTTGGTGGCTGGGCAAACAGAGGCCTGAAAAGATTGAGCTAAGGACCTGCCCATAAAGCTAAGGCAGACAGAAGTAGAAAGGGGGTGGGGGAACTTCTGAGCAGTTACACTCCACACCAGGCCTGGGAGGGGGTATCTCAGAGACAGTCTGGAGTGGAGAGGGCAGGGGATCTGTTCATACCTGGTATGTGTCCCACAGGCGAATGGTGCAGCGAAGGGGAAGCTCCCGCATAAGCAGGTTGTTCATCCAACGAAAGGCAAACTGTAGGTATTCCACCTCGTACCTCCTGAAGTGATTATGTACCTGCTCTGAAACAGAACGCATCATTGGCCCCGGGAGCACAGGCTCAGGGATCAGGCCCTGAAAAGTCCATGAGCCAAAAAGGCCGTTTCCATTTCTTTTCACCCCCTTCCCCAGGAAGCCAGACAGAGGGGCCACACTGGCATCTGACTGTCCTTATGTTTGGTTCCACCGTCTCATAGCGGCATCACACAGGTAACTCAGACGCACACAGAACTACTTTTACATCCCACAGTGATGGTCTAGGTGCCTTTCTTCCTTTGCAGGGCTGCTCTAGCCACGGAACAGGAGACATAAGGTTCACTTGGCTACTTGGCCTTATTACTCATCAGAGGAGCCAGAATGGAAACGAACTGGGGTCACCTTGGCCCCCTCCCACCAGTGAGGATTTCCTCCTCAACCTCCCTGACAGATGGCAGCCAGCAGGGCTTAGGCCTGCCGGGGAGAGAGGCTCACTGACTCCACTCAAGGGCAGCCCCTCCACTGAAGTGTTTAGTGATTCACCAGGAAGTGCTGTACCACATTCAACAGAAACGCTCCCCAACTCCCACTCCCTGGTGACTGCGTGCTGTCCTGGATGACCCCAAATCAAACCCGATCCCTGTTCTACACAACAGCTCTTCAAATAATACTTAACAGGATTTTTTACATCACTATCCTCCTCAGTTTCCTAACCTATAAAATGGGAACAATCACTCATACCTCGGAAAGGTTTGGGAGGGTAAAATGAGAAAATAAAAGGCTTACAGCAGCACCTGGCGTATGGTAAACACTTAATACAACTTCTGAAAGAATAACTATTAACAGTGGTTATTTCTGGTGGGTACAATTTAAGGAAGAAAGAAGATTTCCACTTTTTACTTTTTCTGAAAAGTTTAAATTTTTGTAATATTACTTCTGTACTTCAAAGGATAAAGATACATATACTTAAAAACCCACTATTCTGATGTACTATGCCTTTATTTACCAGGTCTGTGTGAGGACAGAAAGACAGGCTGGGGAGACAGTGGCAGAAACTGAGGCCTCTGTCCTGGCAGCTGGCTCAGTGCCCTGCCCTGCAGCGCGTCCTGCACCAGAATCCAGGTGAGGGTCCAAGAGACGAACACGTAGGCCCTGCCATGAGGCTAACAGCGGGGTCAAGGGTGCTAAGGGGGAAAGCACCCACACATGATGTAGAAGAAACTACTGTAAATAAGCAAATGAGCAGGGGAGATTGAAATCCTGTCATAAAAGGAAGCTGAAGTGAGTAGAACAAATCAGGGGAGGTTTTCATGAAAAGAGAGAACCTGGGAAGGACAGAGAAAGATACACAATATCTGTGTGTGGGGAAGGGCAGTGCTTAGCTAAAGCAGAAACTCCATGGCTGGGAAAAACCTGGAAATGAGATCTGTAGCTGGTGCAGTAACTGGTCATGTCCTAAAGAAGCTTCATACTTGATGGCGCTGCAGATCCCACCTAGCTGGCCTCGCTATTAGGTCCTATGTGTTCTTCATGAACCCTAACTCTGACCTCTCCCTGGGCAGCAGTTTCATCATCAGTTATAACAAGGCTTCCCGAGGTGCCTTTTAGTTCTCACATTCCATGATTCCGAGCCAGAGCCAACGAATTACGGTAAGGCTCCTGTTCCTTGAAGACAGTCTGCTTCAGGAAGTCACCCAAACAGGTCACGGGAGCTATGGGAAGTCCTGCTGAGGTAGAGACAGACCTGAGGAACCTGCATCAAGCCCAGGAGTCCTGAGTTCCATCACCACTTGAAGGACGAGGTCAGCCTACAAAGCTGATGCTAAAAGCAACGGAGAGCCCCAGAGGTTTCAGAGAAGAGGGATGTGTCCAGAATAATGCTTAAGAAAGATGTAGTTGTGTGACAGAAGGTTCAGGAGAAGAAAGGTTTGCAGGAGGCATGGCTGGTCCAGAGCAGTGGCTAGGAAAATGGGGAAGAAAGGGTGAAATGAGGAGAGATGCTGAAGGAGAACTGATAGAACTTGGTGACAGAAAACTAAGAGAAATAAGAATTTGAGGTAATAGCAGAGTTCTCACCTCACCTTCCTATTGAGATTCAGAAGGATGCACAGAATACATCAGAAAGGGCCATGGCTGGGAAGTGGGCTGAGAAGGGGACCCGTTGCATAGCTTGCTTGTGTCAGAATCGTACTGTGCTATTGCTAGAGGACTCCTGGCCCTCTGAACCTACCATCAATCCGGCTGACAAGCTCTTCCAGGGCCTTGACCTTCTTCTGGATCCCTGGTTGTGCAAAGGTGTAGTTATCCTGCCAATGACACAGAACCCAGGATAAACAGGGACTCAGTTGTGCTACCACCCTTTGAGTTTGCAGAAACATGTTTAAAAGCACAGGCTGTTTTTCCAAAGCTGGTGCCAGTGTTTGGGGGGAAAAAGGAAGCTACAGAGCAGCAGTGTGCGGGAGAGCCTGACAGAGCCCTGCTCTACAGAAGCAAAGCATGGCCTGAGTGCACAGCAGACGGGAGGGGCATGCTCTGATGACAAAGCCAAGGCAGTATGGAGACTTCCTGAGACTGCAGGAGATGCTAGACCATTGCCTGTTGAGAGCTGTAAAGCTAATGAAAGAGGCAGAGATGGATGGACCAAAAAGAGGAGCCGCCATGCTGGGAGGGGGCTGCCTGATGCAGGAGAGCAGTAAGGAGCCCAAAGGCCCGCAGGAACCCCCAGACCTGGGCGTCCAAGGGCAGAATCAGCTCACCTGGATGCCGTCCAGCAGCTTGCTCATGCACCAGAAGCTGTCAGCTTCAATGCTGCGCAGCACGTCCTGACACAAATTGGTCACGTCAAAGTTCTCCACATCCTCTTCTGTAAAACAAAAGGTGAAGAGAGTCCAGAGGCCTTCTCTAAAAAATGGAGAGAGAAAGACAGAGTCTAGTATCTTCAACAGGGCCTGTGGGCCAGGGGAGAGCCAGGGGAGAGCCAGGGAACCTGAAGCCAAGGAACGGGGCCTGCCCTGGTCCCCTTGTCAGGTGGGTAAACGCATTCTAGTAGAGTTCCTGAGGACCGCATCACAAAACTGAGCAGGCCATTTCTCACACCAAGTCCCCTGGGTCCAAAATATCTTTCTCTTCCCCTGCATTTGTTCATTCAGTTTTAGAAAAAGATACTTCAGGCCTCATGTTCAATGAGCTATATACCCAGCCCCCTGGACATGGTCTAGAAAAATGATTTTATTTCAGAATTCAGTGAGCTGTCTGGCTCACTCACTGATGGTGAGAGCAGCTGGGATCAGATAGACCCATAGTTCATTTTTAAAGATGGACTCCCCAAATTCTGACCAAGTGGGCCCTCAGCCTCACCACTCAGAGTGAAGGTGTGTGTGTGAAGGAAGACAGCCCAAACCTGTGGTAGCTGCTAGGATTTCATTTCACTGAGTTGGAAGTTCCTAAGATGGGCTGTGTATAACATCAATCCCATAAGGCTCAAGGAAACAGGGGTCTACAGACAAACGAGGCTGAGAAATGTTGCATTACATACCTCACCTTGGAGATTCCCAAAGATCACAGCCAACAAAGAGATTTGAGAAGTTATAAGAAATTCTTGGTGAGTGAATCTGCTTAACCTTGCTTATCCAGCACCACCCAAAACTCCTTTGGCCATGGGACCTTTTTTAAAGAAGACCATCTATTAGCTCTCATGGAAGCCGCACACTAAGCAATAGGAGTGAGAAGTTGTGTGTCTGGTCTGAGATCCAGGCGGGAGAACATAAGGAGTCCTCTAGAATCCAAAGAAGGAGAGGCCATGTGATGTTTCCTTCCTGCCACAGAAAGGTGGAAGTACTAAGAGAGGCTCTCCTTGCCTGACAAGAGGCCACCCCAACCCACAGGCCCCTGCATGCCTGTCAGAGGCCACACGTGGAAACGTTTGGGCCCTTGGGTTCTGCACCAAAGATGGCTTCTCTCCTCAGACCTACAGCCCTTTTTGAAAACAGGATGTTCCCTGCAGTCCCTGGTGCTACAGAAACACAGGCATCTGACAAAATGCATTCAGAACCCACGCCTTTTGTTCATGAGAATTACTACCCAGACTGACGACTGAACTTCCCTGAGAAAACAGGTAACAACTCTCACATTCTACTCCTATATAAACAGCACTTTTTTTTTAATCCTCACCGGAGGATATTTTTTCCATTGATTTTTAGAGGGAGAGAGAGAGGGAGAGAGAGAGAGAGAGAAACATCGATGTGAGAGAGTTTGCCTCTTTCAATTGACATTGATTGATCTCAATCAATTGACACTGATTGGTTGCCTTCCGAATGTGCCCAGACCAGGATGTCGATCAAACCTGCAACCCAGGTAGGTATATGCCCTTGACCAGGAATCAAACCCACAACCCTTTGGTGTGTGGGCTGACACTCTAACCACTGAGACATGCTGCCAGGGCTAAAGAGCATTTTTAAATGGACATCAAGGGCTGTAAAAACCCTTTGGGGAGGGAGAAATGTTTTATCAGAAAAGCTATGACCCTGGAAACAACCTAGAAGTCCAACTTGAAGTACAGACACATGTAAATATATGTTAATATATGTAAAATGTTAACCACAGGGCTTCGCGCACAGTAGGCACAGTGTAGCTTTAGATGTAGCTTATTAGGAATTTGTAATAACATGGGAAGTATGTCACTGTGTTAGGGAAAAAAGCAAGGTACACAATTATTTATGGTATACTCTCAACTACTTACTATACATACAATATTTACATGTGCTGACATAGCACAGTAGAAAGAAAAAAATATATTACAAGGTGTACAGGGCTCATTCCCCAGGTGGGAGGGATAAAGGATTTTTATTTTCTTTAAGCTTTATTAGACTTTTCAAAATTTCTACAATAAGCATAATTTTTATAGCCAGGAAAAAATGTACATTATTTTAGGAAAAAAGAGTTACAATTGACTACATCTGCCTTTTATTACCAAAAAAAGAATAAAGAAGATTTTCTAAAACAACACAAAGCTTGCAGAAACTAAGACTTCAGATAGTATATAAAGGTCCATCTGAGAAATCACATTGAGAAAAAAGAAATCCTTCCAAGAAATATTTCTTTTTTCGCTAACTTAAACACTTACTATGTAGTGTTTTTTGGCGGTGGTCATATATATACTATTAATTTAGTTAAATAATCCTGGGCTTTACGACCCAGCTCAGAACCTCCTTTCCTTTTTGCTTTGTGTTACATCTCTAAGGCTGTACAAACCTCTAGTTCACTGCCCCCGCGTACTTCCCCTACTTTACGTGTCCGTTCCCCAGGGATAGGTATCCAGGGGCCTCCAACTCCCACTACCACAAACACGCCCCGAGAAACTGTCCCCTTCCACTAGGGTAAGAACTGCTCTGGGCCACAGGTGCTGCCCGACCACTGCCCAGGACCAGGCTCACAGCAGTGCAGGAGGAAAGCGCCATTTCCGTTTAGTGAGGCAGCTGCTCCCGTTAACCATCCTAGACACTCCCTGTCTATGAGAACGAGCTGTAAGAAAAGAGTGAAACCCACGAGGAAGGTGCAGAGCAAAACCACTCCCACTATTCATACACATGCCCAAAGGAAGCCCCAGAGCTCCATAATCATTTGAAGGGCCTTTTCCCCCATGGGCATTCTACCACTCCAGAACACTGCAGTGGCAATGCCACTGGGAATGGAAACTACACAGAGCAGAGTAATAAGGAAGAAAGGCCTGAGTCCCCGAGAACAGTGGGGCCACAGCTGCCATATCAGCCCTGGTGACCTGTGTCTTTTGTCAGACAGAACAGCATGTGATTAAGAGTACACATTCTGGAGGCAGGCTGCATAGCTCAAACCCTGACTCTCACTCACTAGCTATGTGGCTTTGGGCAAATGACTTTAACTTCTGAGCCTCAATTCCTCATCTGTTAAGGTGGCCATTTCCTACCCGTGTCATAGGATGTTAGAAGAATTAAATAAGTTAATATATAAAAATGCTAACAGTGCCTGGCACAAAATAAGCATTATGCAAATGTTAGCCTGTATTGTTGTGGAATAACAACAATAAATAAACTCCTATCTGGTTTCAGTCTCAGTTTTTTTAAATTTATTGGGGTGACATTGGTTAATAAAATTATATAGGTTTCAAGCGTACAAGTCTCTGATACATCATCTGTATATTGCATGGCGTGCCCACTACCCGAAGTCAAATCTTCCATCACCAGGTATTTACCCCTTACTGCCCCCATCCCCTTTCTCTCTGGTAACCACCACACTGCTGTCTGTGTCTGGGAGCTTTTGTTTGTCCATTTGTTGCGTTCAGAGCCTCAGTTATTTTGGGTCCCTATTTGTCACAGCCAAACTTAACGTAATTCCAAAATGTACTTTAAGAATAGGTCAACTTTCCAAGTTTCCATTTCTACTATTTGGTCTTAAAGAGAAGCTCTAGCAACAGGAGTCTTACGTTGGTAAGATGCCACTCTCAGCAACTGTTTCAATTCCAAATGTCTAGCTGCTTGTCCAGGGAGCAAAGGGACCAACAGACAAGACACTGAGCCCTCTTAGGGGGTGCCAATTTGGGGCCGTTCTGCCTTTAGCCCTATGTCTTCGCAGACAGTGGGACAGCTCACCAGCACTTCGAGAGCGGGAGGAGTTCAGTTCTAGTGCTCTGCCTGCTGGGGGGATAAAACTCACGCAGTCAGTCCACCACTGTGAGCTGAGTGCACTGGCAAAAAGCAGCAGAGACAGGGAGGCCCGAATGCTCTCTGAAGGGCCTCATTCAGCATAAACAGTCTGTTCAGAAGGATCATTAAATGTCCCACTTGAGAAAATTCAACATCTAATTGAGCTGGAACGGGAAACCATGCCAGCAACACAGTCTCGAATGCGGACAGCATCTTCAGTTGTCATAGACATGCAGCAGGCAGGACTCAGACTGGAGGGAATGAGATTTAAGGGATATTTTATGGCTATTTCAGGAGGCGAAACATCTAAAGAGAGGAAACCCAAAGCTCCTTATAAAAATCAAATTGCCCACTCTGGGCTTGACAAAAACATGCCCATTTATTAGCTGATAAGATGTACTTGAGTCGTGGCTCCTGTCAAATGTTTATTTTTCTGAGAACTCCAAGGCTTGGGCCTAAAATCAGCCCTCACGTATGCCTTAAGAACTCTTGATAGCTTTGGTGAAAAGGCTGGTTTTGCTTAAACTGACAAGAGGAACTTGGGCACTCACTGCTCTAGGAGATCCCAGGAACCATCTGTGACTGCGGGACAACTCCTAACTACTGTGACTTGCTGGGTCAGAAAGATGCAGCCTGACTGGCAGGTGTGAGAGGATCCAAGGCAGCAGACTGCTGACGGCGGTCTCTTCTTCAAAGCCTCTGGTTTGCCTGATTCCTGTCTTTGTTTTTTTAAACTAAATTCATAAGAATACCTTACATGTTTTCTGATCACAAAAGTAAACTAACTAAGAAAAGGAAAATATAAATCTTGTCGGCCATACATCTAGAGAACCTCATAAAACAGAAACTTAAAACTTTCATCCAAAAAACAGTTTTAAGAGAAGTGTTGCCCTAGCTGGTTTGGCTCAGTGGTTAGAGCGCTGGCCCATGGACCGAAGGGTCCCAGGTTTGATTCCAGCCAAGGGCACGTACCTTGGTTGCAGGCTCAATACCCAGCCTCGGTTGGTGTGTGGGTGGTGGTGGGGCAACCAATCGATGTCTCTCTCTCACATCGATGTTTCTCTCTGTTTCTCTTCCTTCCACGCTCTCTGAAAAGCAATGGAAAAAATATCCTCGGGCGAGGATTAAAAAAAAGAAAAAGCATCCAGGAATTAACCCAGTTACCTGTATGCAATAATTTTTAAGTGGCTCAATGCCATAAAAATGTATGGTTGGGTATTACCCATTTAGTACTTTCAGGCGGGTATATGACGGCAGCAGCCGAGACATGGACGCCACTGCAAACTTCAGTATGGAGAGAGTGAGACCGGCTAACCCCAGGAAAGTCAAACCACTGCACAGAGGAAGGACCGAGAGCAGAGCTGGTCTCTCCCAGGGAGGGGGGTCAGAGGGAAGATTTTCTTCTGAGGTTCCTACAGAGCAGAGACCCAGAGGGAGGAGGTTCTGTTTCATGAAGACCACGTTCCAAACTGTGTGAGAGGAGATGTGCTATTTTAAAGACACAAAGAAGCAGCTGACCATGGAGCCCCCCGTGACCCTGAGCCTGTCAAGCAGGGTAGTGACTAAAACATTAACTCAGAATGATACATGAACTCCGGGTATACAATACCCAGTGTGGGGTAGCCTGGGTATGTGTGTCATGATACCCCGGGTAAAATTAATTAAAAAAAAAACACAATATACCACCAAATTTTCTCTATTTCTCACAAATTTCTGTATTACTTTTATTTAGCAAACATGAATGGTTGCTGGTTAACTTGGCCTCTTGGCGCTGGCTGCAGGACCCTAGGTTATATGAGCCCAAACTCTCTGAGTATTCAGATTATGGGGGCAAGGAAGGGCAGGTCCAGCACACACTTAACCTTCTAGCACGTGCCCAAAGACCACCCACAGAGACAGGTGGCATGTCGCTGTGCAGGTGAAGAAGCTCTGGGAAGTCCAGGTCTTCCAAGGCCAATGTCAGCTGCCTCACAGAGGCTCAAACATCTTGAACGTGTTGGCTATCTCAATTTCTCCTCCGTCGTGATTTCTCACTGAGTCCTGGGGTCAGAGGAGAGTGAACAAGCAAGTGGGCAAGCATGCACATGCCCCTTGTGCCAGGGCTGGGGAGAGGGCAGGCTAGGCCTCACAGTCCCAGAGACGACAAGCTACAGCGTGATCTGGAGAACTTCCCTCCCACGTGATAGGAAACTCAGCTCTGGATGTCCCACCAAACACACACACTGCTCTCAAGTGTCAGCTGAAAGCAGTTTGCTCATCCCTCGGACTGGGCTGTCTCCATATCTATGTTTATTGTTGGGAAGAGCCTCAAATGGTCCTCAATTGCCTGCCACACAGATGAGGCTGCCTCATCTGTGAAGAGAGGGCCAGGAGGCATCTTGAGAAAAGGGTTAGAGTCCCAAATAGGGTGAGTGCTAAAAAATTCAGCATCAGCTTCACTCCCCAAACAAATAGCATTAAAATAGACAATGAAGTAACCTTACTATATGATTCAATTTATATAAAGTTTAGAGACAGGCAAAACTAATTAAAGTAGTTACCCTTGCTGGGGCAGAGGAGGCTAGAAGGGAACCTGGGGGACCTCTACAGTGCTGGGAATGTTCCATATCCTGATACAGGCACTGGTTATTTACAGGAAATTTATCAAGCTGTGCACATATGATATATGTACTTTAAAAAATGTTATATTTCAATGTAAAGTTTACATTTTAAAAGTTTTTTATTTTTTAATCTTCATTGAGGATAGGCCTTTTTTATTGATTTTAGAGAGGAGGGAAGAGGAAGAGGAAAGGAGAGAGGAAGAGAGAGAAACATCAATGCAAGAGAGAAACATTAATCAGATGCCTCCCTCTCTACCCTGTATGCACCACGACTGGGGACTGAACTTGAACCCCAGGTATGAGCCCAGACCTGGAATTGAACCCACAGCCCCTCAGAGCACAGGACACTCCAACCAACTGAGCCACACCGTCCAGGGCTACGTTTACATTTTCAAAGCAAAAGGGGCCCTAGCAGCTGTGGCTCAGTTGGCTGAGCATCATCCCCTGCACCGAAACACTGCCAGTGTGACTCCCAGTCAGGGCACATGCCCAGGTTTCAGGGGCAGTCCCTGGTTGGGGTGCATACAGAAGACAACTGGTCAATGTTTCTCTCTCACATTGATGTTTATCTCTCTCTCCCTCTCCCTTCCTCTCACTCTAAAATAAATTAGAACATTAAAAAAAAAAAAAAAGAGCAAAAGGGAATGTCCTTAATGAAATCCCACCATCAGTTTGCCCAGTTTCATCTTTGGCCTTCACACCTCACCAGACAAGAACAGGATTGACAGGGCAGGCACAGCGTGCAGAGGTGGGTGTGAGTGGGGAATGAAGCCTCCCAGCAACTGAGAGCATGGGGCTGCAGGACAATCCACAACAGCCCACGAGTAAGACATGGCGGCAGGCTCCATGGGGTCTGGGTATGTGGGGCGTTTAATATTAGCTTCTTTTCTCTGAAATTTTGAGTTAACTATCAAAAATTCACTGCACAGCTTGCCCCCTGCCTCCTGCAGGGCTTTCCTCAAACATCCTCTTAAACATGCCTCACTACCCTGTTTAAAACCTGCTCCTGTTCCCACTCTTGCCAACAGGGCACATCTCTGTCCTCTCCTGCTTTGTTTTTCTCCACAGCACTACCACAGTCCAACAAATACCTAGTTTTCTATTTATTGTGTGTCTGCTCATCAGAATTTAAGCTGTAGGAAAGGGGTTTCTTTTTACATGTAATTTACACACAGCAGACTACACATAAGTGCACAGTTCTGTTTTGACACATGTATACATCTGTGCAAAATATGCCCCAGTCCACAGAGAGAACACTGCCACGACCCCAGAAAATTTCCCATGTCTTTTCCCAGTCGGTCTCCATCAGGCAACCATTGTTCTGGTTTCTATTGCCATAGATTATTGTTAAACTCTATTTAAGTGAAATCATACGATGTATACTTTTTTTGTTCCACATAATGGTTTTGAAGTGGTTTCTTCCACGTGGTTGCCTTTATCAGTAGTTGGTCCTTTCTTATTGCCGAGTACTTTTCCAATGTATGACTGCCCAATCTCCCGTTAACAGATATTTGGGTTGTTTATAGTTTTTGTCTATATGAATAAAGTTGTTTTGAATATTCTTGTACAGCCTTTTAGGGACAATAAGTTTTCATTTTCCTTGAATAAATAACTAGAAGTAAAAGGCAGATTTTCTGCCTACTTTGTTTGTGGTCGTATCCCCAGTGCCTAGAGCAGTGCCTAGCACAGGACAGGTGCTGGGGAGTGGTGGCTCTCCATCTCCATCCCTCAGCAGAGAGAACTTTTGGCTCACCCAGCACAGTAACATTCTATGCAATTTACTGCCCTCCAGTGGCCAAGCCCAGCAAAGCCATACTAATTCCTCGATATCTTGCAAAGGTATTACCAACTTTTCCTTCTCTCATTCATCTGAATGTGTGGAATGCATATTTGGACACGAAAATGAAGGCACTGGGAATATAAAGATGTTTAAAATAGTCTCCAGCCTTAAAGTATCATACAGTCTTATGGCAGAGAGCAGAAAGGAAACAAACAATAATTTGTACTGAGGTAAAGTGCTACAAACGAAATGTACAGGGTTACGGGAAGAGTGCTACTAGCGTGGCAGAGGCCAGCAGGAAGTCTCAGGCACCAGGGGGAAGGGGAGTCTTAAGGGATGCACAAGGATTAGCCTAGGGGATAAAAGGATAGTGCAGAACAAGGATTTAACTAAAAATGTCGATGCTGGATTGCTAAGTTTAAGGCGCGAGGCAGTGTGCAGCTCACCCAGGGCCTTGCACAACAATAAGCTGGAAAGCCTGGACATGTCAACCTGCAGGTGGTGAGACACTACTGAAGGGCTTTCAGGAGAGGAGCTGCATGGGCACGTCTGTGCAGAAACGGTATGGAAGACGGGCTCGCAGGGGATGAAACTGGAGATGAAAAAACATACTTGGCCATTTCAACAATCCAAGCCTGACTTAGGCCAGTCATAAAATGGAGAGACTGATTCCAGAAATATTTAGCACATCAAATCATCAGAGCTTTGTAACCGACTAGATATGAAATAAGAAAAAGGAGTCATGAACAATTCTTAGCAGAGCTAACTGAGAGAAAGGGATGGCTGGGTATGCGGAGGAGAGGGGTCAAACACCAAGTCTCAGGAGCCAAAGGGTAGCAAAGACGGCCTACTGTCCACAAATAACTTCCCCCTTCCTCGGTGACAGGACCCCTAAGGTAGTGGCCACTGGGAATACAGACTATGTTTCCCAGCCTCACTTGCAGATAGTTATGGATCTAAGACTAAGTTCAGATAAAAGAGGTTTGAACCCAGGCATCATGTACTTCAGAAGTGTCCTTAAAGGGAAAGAGTAAGCCTTTCTCCCTTTCCTCCTCCACACTCGTCGGAATTCAGAAGCGATGGCTAGAACCCTCAGCTGCGCTGGATCATGAGAAGGAAGCCATGTGCTGAGAATGGCAAAATAAGAGAAGGAAGTCTGGACCCCTGATATGTGGGAGCAGCATACAAGCCCAGTACTTCTTACCTCTTGACTTTTAATGTGAGAAAAATAAGCTTTTCTCTCTTGCTTAAGGTACTTAAGGTGTTTGGGGTTCCCTGTCACATGCAGCACTTCCTAACTGATCATCCATAACAAGTGGAAATGTCATGGAGGGAAGTGATCCATGAGCCATCCCTTTGGAGAGTTTTGGTGCTGTTGTGCTTCTAAAAGAACCTGAAACGAAAATCCTCCTGTACTGCGTCATGCAGAGAAGAGGGAATTACTCCATACTAGCGTTTCATTTGTAATGAAAGAAATCACCAGGCATCACTCTTCTTTTGAAAACAGGACATGTCCTGAGGCCCCCACTCTTCTGTGATTTCCTCATACTCGTCACTTTAGTTGTTGTTAAGCAGTCTACTTTGGCGATGACCTCACTATCAATTACATCTTACCTTAGTATGTTTAGAGCTAGATCAATAATATTGTCTAAGCCGAAAGGTTTGGAGATTACAGACTAGAGGTATTCTGCAGTCTCAGGGATCATAGTCCAGAGACTGTATCTCTCCAGGGGTGACCCTCTAGCCCTGTCACCCCTGGACCCAGACACAGCAGGCTTATCTGCAGAGGACCCACTTCTATATGAGCAGCTGGCCTCACCAGGTAAAGAAGCTGCTTGGGCACTAGGCCAGTATGGACAACTCTCTATCAAGTCAGGAAAGTCTGAATTTGTTTTCAAGTATTTTACAGAAAGCAGGACATGAAGCATGAAGCAAGCTCAGGTACTAAGTGATGTAAGTGACAGAGACAGATGGGGGAGGATGCAGAAGAGCCCGATGACCGGGAGGCGCGTGCGCCCCACAGCTCTACTAGGGCAGATCCTCCAAGCTACAGCTCAGTGAGATGGAGGGGAGGCTGCCTGGTGACACCTGCCCAGATGCCGAGGGCAACTGCCTGGCCTGCTCCCTGAGCAAGGGACACCTGAGGCCTCCTGAACTAGGGAGCATAGTATCAGAGAGGTCACAGCAAAAACCTTTACAGCAGCTATCTTATGAGGATAGGGCACCACTGGAGAAGGGATAAAAGAAGGATTATCACTCAGACAAGAGAATTATTCTTGAAGGGCACAAACAATGTTGTATCTATGTTCAAGAAAGGCCTGGAGGATGGACAAGAGTCTGTATGTTTTGTTTCTTTGAAATGTAATTTATATCTGTCAACTGATGAGCAGATCAAGTGTGGTTTACCCACAAAATCAAATATTATTGATAGTAAAAAGGAATGAAGTACCGACACATGCTACAAAAAGGATAAAACTCAAAAATACATTAAGTGAACTGTATTTAAATAATGGCTCCCAAACCTTTTGGTCATCTGACCTTGGGCAAGTCATTCAACCTCTCTAATCCTTAGCTTGTTTATCTATAATGGGGACAATGATAGTACCTACTTCACAGGATGACTGTGAGGACGAAATGACATAATGATTAACGAGGCTTTAGCCTACACGCGGTAAGCATTCATACGTAAATAAACGAGTGGTGGCTATTATAATTTTGCTGTTACCCCTCCCAGTGAAGACTGATAACCATGTAAAGGCTCAGAGTGTTCTCCATGTACTAACTACATTGACATTCTGAAGTTAGACATCTGGACATAGCTATCCCAGCCTTGTTAAGACTTCTAAGTGTTCATCATTCCTGACGTTTCATCCACACCCTGTGTGCTCTGGAAGACTGTGTTTAAGAGGTGGCCCACTGTTCAGCAAACAGAATGTCTCACTGGATGCAAAGAATCACAGAGCTCAGGAATAAATTAATAGATAAAGCATTAACATGGCCCTTAATGCCAAGGCCTTTTGGGATTTCTCTGTCTTTACCTTATAAAAATAGAGCAAATACTATGTACTCTGTTTTTTGAAATATGTTTTTTTGGTTAATTCTCACCCAAGGATATTTTTTTCCATTGATGTTTACAGAGGGAGGGAGGGAGGGAGGGAGAGAGAAAGAGAGAGAAACATCGATGTGAGAGAGACACATCAATTGGTTGCCTCTGGCATCTGCCCCAACTGCAACCCAGGTACGTGCCCTTGACTAGGAATTGAACCCAAGACCCTTTGGTGCTCGGGCTGACGCTCTAACCACTGAGCAATATCGGCCAGGGCCGAAATGTGTTTTTATTGATTTTTAGGAAGAGGGGAAGGGAGAAGAAGAGAGGGAAATATCCATGGGCTGCCTCTTGCAAGCCCCCTACTGGGAACTGAGCCTGCAACCCAGGCATGTGCCCCTACTGCAATTTTTTTTAGGGCAAGAGTAGTAAGAATTGTGCTTGCTACCTGTTTTGGAGCAGAAAATGGAGCACAGGGAGCCATTAGAGGTCTAAGAACAAGGATCTGAGATGAGATATCATGGAGTCATATAAAGAGCACAGGTATTGCCTGGCCGGGCGTGGCTCAGCAGTTGAGCATCAACCTAGGATCTGGGAGATCGAGGTTCGACTCCTGGTCAGGGCACATGCCTGGGTTTCGGGCTCCATCCTGTTGGAGGTGTGCAGGAGGCAGCCGATCAATGATGACTCTCTCATCATAGATGTTTCTATCTCTCTTTCTCCTTCTCCCTACCTCTCTGAAATCAATAAAGATATATATATTTTTTAAAAAGAGCACAGGTATTAGATCAAAAGACCTGGGTTTGAGTTTTGAAAGCTCATTCAATCTCTGAGCCTTGGATTTCTCACCTGCAAAATGAATTGACACACCTACCTTCAAGAGATACTGGGCCCTGGGTGGGTGGCTCAGTTGGTTGGAGTGTTGTCCTGTATGCCAAAAGGTTACAGGTTTGATTCCTGATCAGGGCACATACCTAGGTTTCTGGTTTGATCCCAGTTGGGGCGCATATGGGAAGCAACAGATCAATGTTTCTCACATTGATGTTTTTCTCTCTCTCAAAATGAATAAAAAACAACAAAATGAAGATTTTTTTTTTTTTTTAAAAGAGAGAGAGATTGGGGCCTACTAAATGAAATCAGGTATGTCAAAGTACTTTGTAAATAGTAAAGTACTTTAAAAATCAAGGTGACATTACTGCTTGGTATGGCATTGCCTTAGGCTGGAAAGTGGAAAAACAAGGGCTAACACTACGAAGTCCTAAGGGAAAGAGAGATGGATGGGAACAGATGAGGCCTATCAACCATTTAGAATGTGTGGACCCAATCTGGATTCTAATTCAAACTTAAATATATTTATGAGAATCAGGAAAATTTAAATACTATTGTCTATAAACTATTAAGGAGTTATTATTACTTTTTAGATGTAGTAATTGCACTATGGCTGTGGGGTTCTTTAATTATTATGTTCTAGAGATACATATGGAAATATTACAGATGAAATATGATGCTTAAAGACTGGCTGTTGAATTTGGGTGATGAGTATTTAGGGATTTGTAGTATTATTTTATCTACTTTTACATATACTTAAAACATAACATAGTTAAAATTTTTGTAAAAAACATGAATGGGCCCCACTTTCCTAGGTCTAGGAGAAGGGAATCTGAAGAGGTGAAAGTGAGAGCTACGGAAGGCTCGCCACTCGAAGCCCACGCTGCATAAACACTGTGGGTCAGCAAGGGGGCTAACAAACCAAATACCAAGATCAGAATTCAGTCCTATCTAAGAAAGGCATGTACTTGATGGGGCTAATGGGGTTGAGGCAGTAATGGGATGGGCGCCTATAGAAAGCAAAGAAAATTTTGATACAAAATATGGCAGCTAACAAGATAAATAAATATCCAACTAGAACTGCAGCTGCTGAGGATTACTTTTAACTGACATAATACTGTTACCAAGATTTCATGCCAGCATGTAGACTTCAAATGTAGATTAATGAATGAATTAATACTGTCCTAGGCACATCCTTTAATACTATCTTAGAGAAGTGCTATTGCAAGAAGCAATAAAAAAAATCCCATCAGCTGCATTGCTCTTAATAAAATTAAGCACAGAATTAAACTGCCTCCAAAAGTTGACCTATTAATGTGAGGGGTAAATGAAAAGTCCTCCAGCAAAAGCTTTATTTATACGCTTCTGGTAGTAAATTTTCACTAGTTGGCTTTTGCTTAGGATCACCTGACAGAGTAGGCAAGAGTGACCTTCCACTCTGACTCCCAGTTCTGCCCTGGTTGCTGCCACTTAAGGGGAACCAGGATGATGTCATTCCGTTGCCTTACTTTTTGAGACTGCCTCATTGAAGACCAAAACACTATCCTTTTAAGCCCCATCAGAAAACCTGAATGGGACGAATCAAGTACAACATTTCTTAGCCCTCTCCTGTCAAGGGTCTCTATTCTAGTCCACTTCTCATTACCTTCCTAGCCCCCTGCAATGGCTCCTCCAAAAACCACAATTATCCACCCCTCTCCACCTACCTTGAGTCTAAAGAAAAAAGTTCTAGTCCTAGCTCTGCCACTAATAAGAAGGCAGGGAAACTTATAACACATCTGTGAAGAAAGTAGATTAGATGAATGGTTTTCTAAGACCCTTTTCAATGTTCTAATTCCCACATGAGCTTCTCTTCAATTAAGAGAAGCATCAGGCCATGACAGATGGGTTTTCCTTTGAACCTCTAAGCACAAGTGATTAAGAAAACCGAAAAAAAAAAGGAGCATCCTCAAATCCTTTTAAGACTCTGCCTGGCCAGGGGTGGAGGCTAGGGCTGCAAGAAAACCTAACTGCCACAGTGACATCTTATCACTCTGCCCAAAGTGACAGGCACCCAGTGGGGTAAGAGGGGGAGGAGGAGGGGAAGAAATCAAGGTGCTGGAGCTCTCCTTGGTCCATCCACTACCTCCAATTTGAGCTGGATTCTGGTGCCACAACCTTTTCCCCTACATCCTGCTACTGAAAAATGGCATGTGAACTCAAGTGAAAAGGCCTGATACACCATCTAAAATTCCAGCTTTCATGGATGAGGGCCTGTGTTTCAGACAAGTTCAAAATAATCCTAAAATGACCTCAAATAAACCACCAAACCATCTATTTATGGCAGAACATAACATACCAATTTGGTCATTCTTGTGACAAAGCAGGTCTTTTTAGGTGAGATTTGCGACCATTTCAAGAGATAAATTCCAGGTTGCTACCGCTGTTAAAATAGGCTTAGCTGTACATCTAAAGTCACTGTCCTTTCTTAGCAAGACATGCCTACCGGCTGCACTCGGGAAAAACACAGACTGAGGATGAGAAAGAACAGTAGCTTGTTCAACTTGGTACTCATGCTTCTTACCCACATATTCTGAGAGGAAGACGACAAAGAACGGAGTGACCAGGTCATTAATTCCCTGGACATACCCACTGGCAGGGTGTCGGATGGCCCAAATAAATAGAATTCTTTCGAAGATCTAGGAAAGAAAGAAGACATGGCTGTTAAACCATGGGAATACACTCCCTCCCTCCACTTATCTACTTCACAATTCATCTCAGGGTTGCTGCAGAATTTTTAGGAAAATTTTTAAATACTACGAGATGAAGTATAGAAATATAAAAAGTTTCTAAGACACTAATTGTTTTTAAGCAAAGGTAGATACTTCTTGCCCTTTACCTTTTTAGCATCTAGTCACTGTGATGTAAAACTGGGAAAAGGACAGCGACACACGGCTTAGAAAAGGGTGCGCGATGATGTCATTGACTCAGGGTGTCATTATTCAGAACGCCTAAGTTTGGGTACTTTTGCTAAATCTTTTTTGTCATTACAGGATGTAGATAGGAAATCCCTTCTCTACCACCCTCTCCTTTCTCACTGCTGAGACAGAAAAAGATCTAGCGATAGACAACAAATGTAGGAAGTCACTTCATATATCAGGATGAGGCCCGACATTTGCTGGGGATGGGGAGTTAAATAAACCAAATCCCATGGATTCCTACAGCTGGGAATCTGAGAAAAGAGAAATCAGCCAGGGCCTCCATGGAAAAGCCTCTGGGGTTTAGTATATTAGCCACAAGAGGCCAGAGGTTTAGGATGGGGAGAAAGAAGAGATCTTTATGGTCCTTTTACAGAGTCTGGCCCTGTCCTGTTCAGCTATACTCTGCTCTGCTTTCATTAGGCCCTGAGCTTCCCCCCATCTCCTCTCAGCCTGATAATACTCATTCCCTGGCTTCATCCAGCTGACCACAACTCCTGGGCTTGACATGGGCTGCTCATGTCTCTGTGAACCACACAGAGGGTGAGAGAGGAGTTGGTGATGTGCAGAGGGACAGGAGATTACAGGGCCCCATAGCATATGGGCTTGCAGAGCCCCAAACAGTTGGCTCTGGGGGCAAATTGAAGAGGCACTGTCAGAGGTCAGAGGGAGAGAGAAAAAAGCTCCCAGGGAGAACAGTAAAAAGGAAACAATTGTATGGTTTTGGAGAAGGTTAGCTAGTGTAGGAGAGAGGTGGAGAATCTTGACATGTGCTGAGCCTGCCTTCCAGCTGGCAGAGCTGAGACACTCCCACCACCAACACTCCTGCACTTCCAGGGGTGAGCACAGAGCCCTGTCTGAAAGGCGCTGGCCTCTCTGCCCCCAGTAGACGTGCCTTCTTGCTCTCTGGGGCTGAGGGAAGGGCATACCGTCCTCATTTGTGTTAAATCCAGCACTCTAATGGGGGCCTGCCTGCATTCTTTCCTCTCTGCTGCTAAATGAGCCTTGAAACTGTAGGTCAAGCTAGACCCACCATGTTCAGGAAGATCTCAGGGATTTTCTACCCCTCTGTCTCCTCATGCCTCCTGTGGCCTTTGTCTGTCTGGATGTCTCTGTTAAAAGCTTCTCCAGGTCAGTCCTTCTGAAGGGCTAAACAGGCCTCTATTCCACACTATGAGCCCTTTGTGAATACACAAATCCTGATGACTGGCTTTAACAATGGCCACCTCTCTATAGTAAGGGTGGGATAATTCAGACACACTCACCCTGTACCAGTGAAGATGCCAAAGAGGTGGAAATTGAACAGTAACCTGGTTACCACAGGAGACATGGGATCTTCACTACAGAACAAGTCTACCCTTGAAGAAAGGGGAGGGGAGGGGAGGGAAATTACCACTCTTCGACTAGTGTGGTAATTCTGACTTACTATAGTAAATGCCAAAGTACCTTTCAGTACTCAGGGTTACTCAGTTCTTTACCCCCTGGTTAGCATTTTACTCTGTTTAAGAGAACTAAAGCCTGCTAGACAGAAAGGTGATTTAAGAAACACTGAAAAGACTACAGTTTGATTTTCCTTCTTTGTATTCCAGTCTGCTATTAGGAGAGGCCTTTTAAGCAAGCTACTTTTCCTGTCCAAGTTTAGAGTGAACAGGCACAAACAGAAGTATCTGAACATCTCCAAGTTAGAATATGGAAAGAGCAGGGCTGAGTCGTGGGAACTGTATAGGGGACACGGGGGTCCTGAATGGGTTTTTAGCTTTCTTTGAGCTCTTACAGGTAAAATAACGGTGTCGCCCTCAAAATCTTCTTTATGCTATTGGTAAGTCATGAGGGTTCCCACCAGCAGAGATGTCTGGGTATATACCCCAAAGAATTTAAAGCACAGACTCAGATACTCGCTGCCCATGTGCAGAGCAGCAGCATTCATAATACCCAAAGGTGGAAAGCAGCCCAACTGACCACTGATAGGTGCATGGATCAATGGTATGTGTTATATACATATAATGAAATATCATTCAGCCTTAAAAAGAAAGGAAATTCTGGCACATGCTATAACATGGATGAACCTTGAAGATACTATGCTAAATGAAATAAGCTAGACAAGAAGAACAAATACTGTATGACCCCACTTATTACAGGTACGGAGAGTAGTCAAATTCAGAGAGAACGTAGAATGGTGGTTGCTGGGGATCAATAATTAGTTATTAGTTACTGTTTAATGGGGACAGTTACAGTTTAGAAAAATAAAAAGTTCTACAGATGGATGGTGGTGATGGTTGTTATATATATTTACAATACAAAAATCATTATCCCAGATTGATAAAGTAGAGCAAATACAGGACTAGGAATTCTAAGATGTGGGCTCTAGTCTTCATTCTGTCACCAGGTGGCCTCAAGACTCTGGGCAAGTCCCTTCACTCTCAGCACTACTCGGCCCCTGGGATTGTTAGGAAGAACACATGAGAACACACAAGAAAGTGCTCTGAAGGGCCCACAGCTCCATGTCTCACACAGGTGCATCAGTTAGCTGTAACCTGCCGGGGCTGGAGAGAAGGCTCCAGCGCTCATCCACACGGAACAGGGCCGCAGAGCTATGAAGGGAGAGGGCCGAGGACGCTAGGTACTTCCCTCACCTCCTGTACAAGTGGCTGCTGGAACAATGGAATGAGAGGATTCGTCCTTGGAATGTCAATGTGGATCTGAAAAAGAGAAGCCATGGCCAAAAACACAAATGCCACTTTGTGAAACGGTATTTTCTTAATAAGAACTAGGATCAAGGGAGTAAGAGTGAGAGCACAATTTATCTTTACAAAGAACTAACTGACATACAAAAAAGGTCTAGTTAAACCTACCTGTCCATCTGGAATATGTTTCCACGACAGCAATAGCTCACTGAACAGTGAGGAAACCTCCCCCAAAACCACTTATCTCAAAAAGCAATAGGCTTCACAACCTGAGAGAATCCCCTGCTTTTTCCTATTGCTCTGAAGTCTGTTTCAGTACTTTAATAGGTGTGGTCAAAATGTGTACCCCTCTTTCCAAATTACTCATCAGCAGTTTCCAGGAACTAAAAGAGCTTTGACAACTGCAAAAACGTGCGAGAATAGGGAACTAAGAAGGACCTGCTCGTGAAGTCATGACGCATAAGAAGTGGAGAAAAACCAGGGGGGAGCTGACCTTCATTAACTGGCACCGAAAGTTCTGACTTCTATTACCAAAAAGGTCACTACACTTGGTTTTGGCCTTGGGATTCCCAAAGCCCAGTCTAACAATCGTAAGGACTGTCAGCAGCGGCAGCGGCTACTTCAGTTCTTAGGGCTTGTTGTAGACAGCTGCCTCCCCCAGTCTTTTCCCTCTTCCGCAACCACCAGACTGCTCTTCTCCCCTCCACCCTCTCGCAGGCTGCGGGGACCACTATGAGCAATGATGGAATGCTCCCTGCCAAGGCTGCCAATGGCGACAGCTGCTGCAGACAGACAGACAGACAGACATGGGTGCTGAACAGGCACTGATGTCACGGTCCAGAGGGACTGGACCACTCCTGAGTGAATGCATCTTTCATTTTGTAACCCATAACCCTTACTCAAGTGAGGTCTGTGGAACAGCAGCACTGGCGTCACCTGGGAGCTCATTAGAAGGGTAGGTCTCACCCCAGACCTACCGAATTAGAATCTGCATTTTGTCATAATCCCCAGGTGGGATTTCATCAAAATCCTAGGTGATTTGTATGCACATTAAAGTTTGAGAAGCACTGCCACTGGCGGCGGTGGGGTGGGGGTGGTCTATCTAAAATGGCTAAAATCAGAGCTACTGAATTAGAAAGAGGGAAAGTAGTTCTGGGAATATTTTTTTTCCAGACCCCATACCCACTCTGCATACTCCCAGGAATAAATTTAATTCCTAACCAGCACACCAGAGCCTGAAGATGGAAAACTGTACCCCAGTAGCACGCCCAGGGGACACACCTCAAGCTTAAGACTAGTAAGCAAAAGGGCAGCAGGTGATGACTGTACCTGTCTGTAGGTATCCTGGTGATGTTCGTCATTTCGAGAGTCATAATACTGCTCAATGAAGCCAAAATATTCCTCCCGCTTCCGCTGCAGGGTCAACTTCCTCCTCTCAGTGTTGGCTGGGAGATAGCCCTACAGACAGGACTACTAGTCAGATGGGGACAGATACTAGTTGGATGAATCCTTAATTTTTTTTTTAGCCTGAGCAGTGACTTGGAAACTACCAAATGAATAGCAGGAAAACTGCCAAGAGAACCAGGGTAGATTCCTGTTTGGTTTCGGCCACCCAGTGTCTGTCTTCTCACTCAGTGAGGCAGAGGAGCCAAGGCCAACCTTCCCAGGGTTATTTACCCTTGTATCCCTGTGCTGCACTTGAGCTTGTATTGATGACGAGCATCCCAGAGCTCCCAGAGCTGGCACGGAGAGCACTGAATGTAGGTCAGTCAGAGGGAACTGGCCCAAGTCAGGACCTCTGAAAGCTGCATGTGTGCAAGGCAACACTTCTGAGAATCACAGGGAGACGGCCGTGTCTACAGCACATCTCACTGATGCACCATGTAAGCATGTGCCCATTACCCATTCTTTTCCACGGTAACATTCAGAATTACCAGCTTGGGAAGCTGACTGGAATCTGTGACACAGCAGCTGCAGCATCCAGACACAGAACTTCTGGCAGCAGCCCCCTCCTAGCCCAAGCTCCAGGCCAACTTTCATTCTTGTCCCTGGTCTAGATCCCACTCCCAATCCTTACATGTCCTGCTCTCCTATTCTCACCAATCTATTCTTCACAGCAGTCGAACTTATTAAAGTGGCAGAGGCAATGGTTCATGGTTGCAGGACTGGGGGTGGGGAGCAGCCAGGAGGGAGACCTTTCATCTCACAGACATTTATGCAATACATTTCACAGGGAGTGCCTGGCGGGCAGGGACTGTGGCTGATTCATTTTTTTATACCCTCCTGGCACCTGGCACTGTACCTGGCTAACAGCAGGCCCTCAATGAATCCTTGCTAGAAGAATGAATGAATTTTACAGGCTCAGAAATCCAAGTGTTCCTATCACAGTGGCTGGACAGTGCTCTGCACTCAGTGAAAGTGGGACTATGCAGGCCTCGGAGGGAGGCCCATTATCAGCTCTTCCCAGTTGCAAAGTGGGTGTCAACCACTGCGGTTCTTCTCCCGAGAAAGGAGTGAAGCACAGGGACGGTTGGACTTGCCCAAACAAGGGCTGGGACTACCGTGCCTCACTATATTCTTCCTCCCTGGTGTTGAGAATGTGAGATTGTGACTATGGGAACCAACTTGTGCTCCTCTATGCATGTGGAAATAAAACCCCAGAACGTGTTTATGCACAGATGCAGGACTACAGTCCCTGGTTCTGTCATCTCCAGTAGGACTAGAGAAGTCTATGGAGGAAGACTAATGTGGCCGCACTAACCTCATCAGGTAAGAAGGGCTCACACTTCTCTATACAGTGGGTAGAACTCACCGACAGGAGTCTCCAGGTTACAGGTCGAACCTCCCTGGGAACCCCTGGCCAGCTACACTTCCTCAGTTCATCTGCAAACAGATAAAAGCTTCTTGGATTGAGCTCTTCCCACAAATGCCCTAAAACAAACCTCAGCCAGCATGGCTTGACGCCTCCCACCACTCAAGTAAGATGATCACCACCATCACCATCACTACCACCACCACCAGCTACTGACAAGCACAGGGGGAAAGCCCAAAAGAGCAGCCCCGAGCAGCAAAGTGCCAAGGACACACTCTGCAGTAGGGATCCAGTTGGCTCAGAAGTTAGAGTTAGAGGGGAAGAGAAAGACAAGTGGGTGTGGATTTCAACAGAATTGCCTTGAGGTGGGAGAGACCGAAGCCAGAATAATTGCACTATGGTCTACAGGCCACAGAATCCAGTCCCACCTAATTTGGTCCCTACTTTCTAGTAACATACTGCTGACTTAATACCTGCATGTCACTGCAATGGGCACCAGATCAGGAGATGCTGGAAAAGTAAAAGAAGGAAGAATAAAGAGCAATAGCTTCCAGGTCTCTCAGAATTCCAGTCACCGAGAGGTCCTATCTTGCCCGGGGTTCCCGGGGACTCACCTAAGTCAGTGTTGTGGCTGGAGAGAAGCTGACGGAATTTTTCTAGGCGGGTTTTCTCCCGGACAGTCATTGGGGGTGCCCCAGAAGCGTTCTGGTCCGAGATCCGGGCAACAAGGGGGATGATGGGTCGGAGAGGGAGTGACTGCTGTTTGTGGAGTGCATTCCTCAGGCATGTATCACCTGAGATCATTTGAAAGAGAAAGAGAGAAGCTGTGTGAAGAGCACGGATTCTGAGAAACCTTAAATCTGACTGTTCAGGTCGAAGCTCCACAAGTCATGGCTGCACAGTTTGTGTGTTGCTGCGGGGGCCCAGCTGAGGGGCAGCAGGAGACAGAAAGCCAGCTGTGCTCCGCTCTTCTGCCTAGAGGATGGGCTGCGTTTTTTATTGTACACACAAGGCACCTTATGTACTAACGGAGACTCGGATGCTGCAGCACTTCAAGAACTTTTCTGGTGACCCCAGAAAGCAATCAAATGTTTTCTTTCTTCCCCAACCTAGAACTCTTCTTGGTGCCTAATAATGAGTTTGGGGGCAACACAGTCTAAGGTCATGTTCACCTTCCCTTTCCATGTCACAGAGCACATAAGAAACGACAACACTATAAAGCACACTGCAATACAAGGAGGTAGCTGCTTTCCTGAAGCCCCAGCCCCACCCAGCTGCCCCAAGGCTGGGAGGGTCAATATCCCTGGCCCAACTAATCGGTTCTTGGCCCCCCAGTGTGCCTTGCAGGGGGTGAGAAGCTCTGGCCTAAAGCAATCCCACTTCTGGTGGCTACAGTTCCTCTGTGCTCCACGTCTCACCAAATGAACCAGCTTTTAGTTCTGCTCAGATATGACTAAAATAGCAGGAACACAGACTCAAGTTGAACTCTATATCTGGTTCTAGACATTTCTACACTAAATGGTAAGGTAGGAGAAATGAGCAGTACAGGACTAACATTTATTGAGTGCTTACTAAGTATAAGGCATTGTGCGGGTCACATTTATATATCTCTCCTTTGATCCTTACAGCACACAGTGGGAATTTATTAATTTATTACTATTCTACAGATGAGGAAACTGCAGCTCAGAGGTGAAGTAATTTGCAAGGGAGAGTCGAGAGGCCACCCTAGATCTTTCTGACTCCAAAACCCTTATTTAGTTTACTACCCAAACAAAACTCAATTTTAAATTCTGACTGTCCTTTCATGACTGTTTCATATTCTTTATATATCAAGGCCTTAAAAAGTATAAGTCACAACAAGAATTAAAGAGTGACAACTAGCACAGCTAGAAGGTTTACAGAAACAAGTGCCACAGGTTACTTGGCTCACACCGCAGTGCTGAGGCCCATGTGGACATCTGGCAGCAGCGATAGACAGACAGATGTTCGTAGGAGGGACCCTCATAAAGGGAAGGAAGGCCCTGGAAGGTCCTGGCTGCACAAGGGCAGCTCATTAGGGATTGTGGAGGGTTCTTCCTCACATTGGAGACCCTCAATCACAGTGCACAGACAATGTCTGTAGCTGTGGCCCCTGGTTGATCAACATAAATGCCCACCTGCACATGGCACTGAAGGTTCAAGCTGGGGCCCGGATCAGTGACGGAAAGTGTCTGTGGAATGATTTTAAAGGCCTTCCAGCCTACTTTCATGACCACATGCTTAGTCTCTTAGAGCCCAAGCCAGGCCATGCTCCAGGGCTCTGCATTCTTCTACTTCCCTTTCATCCTTTACCAGTCAGCTGTTTTAACTTTCACTAGAATGATGGCACTTCCCTCTCTAGCTCAAAATAACTGGCGTCCATAAAACCCATTAGAGCCCTTCCTGGTTTGGCTGAGTAGTTACAGCATCTGCCCAGTTACAGACTGAAGGGTCCCAGGTTCGATTTCAGCCAAGGGCACATACCTTGGTTGCAGGCTTGATCCCCAGCCCGGGTCCAGGTGTGTGCGGGCGGCAACCAATCGCTATGTGTCTCTCACATCGATGTTTCTCTCTCTCTCTCTCTCTTTCTTTCTCTCCCCCTCTACTCTCTCTAAAAAGCAATGGAAAGAATATCCTCAGGTGAGGATAAAAAAAAAAACAAACCATTAGGGCCACATTAAATACAGGAACGCACATTTAAAGGTGTACACTGAGTCTCCCAATATCTGATAAAGCCATATCACCTCAGTTACTGAAACCTCCTCAGGAGACAGAGAGGGGCATCTGTCCCCTCCTGCTCCCCAACCTGATGGGCAGGGAGCTGGGTCACAGGGCCTTCAGGCACCTTGAGGAGCCTCAGGAACAGGAAAGAGACAACCTATGCTAGTGGCTGTTGCCCACGGTTGAGGCAAACCAACAGCACCAAACCTTTGTGGAATTCAGCTAACAACCTTAAATACATTTGTCAATATTCCTTAACCTGGCCAGGTGTAAAGCAATGTGAAGTAATCAAACCACAAAAATTTTGGACCCCAGCATAGAGAAAGAAAGAAGAGACTGGCAGGCAACATCTGGGTGTTAGGAAATGAAGCCCCAGGTCACAGGGCGAGGCAGCCATCCAGGTGGCAGGAGCAAGCACAGCTTATGACCAGTTAGGCTCACTGATGTCATACCTTAGGCTTGAGCTTGCTTATTTACCATCCAATGGAAAATCTGAGTGATGCCCTAAAGGAAAAATGTTTTTATTTAAAATGCACTCTGCTGGAAAGGCCAAGGCTACGGAGGGGAGCAGGACAGACTTACTGGAATTTCTGGACAGCTGGGCATCACTGCTGGACTTTATGACCTTGTAGCTGGCAGGAACGTCGGATGTTGTTGACTGGGACCGTTCTGGTTTCACCCTCAACTTGCTGTGGTTTTCCAGGACTTGGGCTGCAGTTGCCAAAGCAACTTTTGAGTTCAGAGTTTGGAAAGAAGGGGAGGAAAAATCCTCTTCCTCATCGTCGCCAATGTCCCAAGCATCACTGGTATTCCGGGCAAACTCATGGAAACTGGAGGCCTTCTTATTTTTCAGAGGAACTGCGCTGGCTTTCGACCGCTCTTTAATGAAGCTTTAAGAAAGGAGACCCCGTTACGAGGAAGGGTCTGGCACATCGCACGGCTTGCGTAATGTACTATTAACAGTTTTACAAATGCTCATATGCGATCATTACCTTCTTCAAACAAAAACACCCATACCTGCTCCTCATCTAGAGGCATCTAGACCAGCCCAATGCTGCAGACAGATGCAGCAAAGGCAGCAATGCTCACCAGCTAATCCATGTGGTCCTCTAGACTTCCCAGCCCCCTGGCACTTAGGCGAGGCCACATGACTAGCTCTGGCCAATGGGCTGAGGAGAGGAGAGAAGTGAGCTGATCAATTCTAAGTATAAAAGAACATGTGTGAGTTCTCTATAAACTTTCTTCTACCACAGTCACTGATGAAGCTCCAGAGGGTGGTGCCTCCCTCAGCCTGGTAACACCTTAAGTACTGCAGAACAGCCTGCTCTCCACTCCCACTCTAATCCACTCTGGGCATGTGGCACGAGCAAGAAACAAACCTTCGTGTGTCAATCCACTGAAATTTCAGACTTAACCTGTTATGGCAACATAGCCTAAACTGCTCCTTCGAGTAGGATATAAACTACTGGCAGAGTAAAAGGTAACTTTAGGTAGACTATAACATAAGTAGCATTAAACACTGAGTTCCAAAATGAACACGTCATCTTTTTTGTTTTGTTCAAGTTCTTCTGCTGCTAACCATGAGGAGATGGTCTCAGGCTGGGGCTACTCTGTCTATAAGGCTATTTTTTTTAACAAAGTGAGGGCAACCTCAGGACCGACATATTTGTAAGCAGTAGGATCTGGCTTAGAATTTAATTAATAAGACTGTTTTAGTTTTTCACTATGTTTATTTTTAATGTTACTTTCTTTTCTTTTTTTTCTTTTTTAAAATATATCTTTATTGATTTCAGAGAGAGGAAAGGAGAGGGAGAGAGAGAGATAGAAACATCAATGATGAGAGAGTCATTGATCGAGCCCACAATCTGGGCATGTGCCCTGACTGGAAATTGAACCCTGATCACCTGGATCCTAGGTCGATGCTCAACTGCTGAGCCATGCCTGGCCGGGATTAATGTTACTTTCTATTTTTGGAAAACGGTATTGGTTTTCCATTTATAGAAGTGATAAAGTTTATTTTTTAAAATAAATCTTTTTGTGTAAATGAGTTTTTTATGTATTAGTAAATAATAGTATAGAAAATGGCAAAAAAAAACCATGAAGATTTGGGCAACACTAGATTAACTCATTGAGAAAATGGCCTAGTCCTAAGAGTCATGGCAACCACCCCTATTTCCCTGAACTTTTCCTCTTTCCGTCTCCTGCTTAAGGTCTGGGGGCCCTTATTCCTGTTCCAGGGGACTGTGTGGTTGGGACATTTCTAACTCAGTCTTATCTAGCAGCCCTCATACCCTGCACAGGGAAGCAGAGAGTACAACCTTCCCTAAGCTTACACCTGGGGACCGGAATGCAATGGGTAAAAACATTAAAAAGTCCCCCTGCTTCCCCCAGGAAGGCTGGGAAACTCTAGAGTGAAAAGCTGTACCAGAGGAGCTGAAGTTCCCCCATTTCCAAGAGATGCTTCTTCCTTTGGGTAGAGGTAGGTGGTCTAATAACCCATCCCATCGCCCTAGATGAGTCCAATACTTCTTCTGAAAGATAATTGCTATTAACACTGATAAATACAGACTGGTAACTCGTACAGTTCATCGGAATGTCCCCATTATTAACACCGAAGAAGGCATAAGATATCACCCAGGCATTATCTGTAAACACTAGTCTCACACAGAGTAAAGGAAAATATATCACATGAATCCAAGAGAGAACACAGCATTACAAGATGTAGCAGGCTCAAATGTGATGAAAACAAGATACCATTTTCCACCCACTAACTTAGCAAAGATTTAAAAATGTATTCTCTTCAGCTGACCAGAGTGTAGTGAGACCAGCTGTCTAATATTGCAGGTGGGGGTGTATGTTGTACAATCTTCCCGAAACAAAATCTGGGAGCATATACACCATGAGCCTTAAAATGGTTCATCACCTCTAACCATAAGAACGTAATAAGAAAGTAAAAAAAATGATCTAAAACAGTTTATAATGGTGTTATTTATTTAATCCTTATCTGAGGATATGTTTATTGATTTTAGAGAGGCGGGGGGAGAAATATCAATGTGGTAAGAGAAACACTGATTGGCTGCCACTCGTGCACACCCCAACTAGGGATCAACCCCACAACCTTTTTGGTGTATAGGACTATGCTCCAACCAACTGAGCCACCTGGCCAGGTCGGTGTTATTTATTTTGGTTAAAAACTGCAAATAACATAAACATCTAGAAATTGGAAGTAATGAAGTAAATTATGGTTCAGCCACCAAATGAAACGTTACACTGCCAGTGAAAATCACATCTTGAAAACAATCTAAATAAAGTAAAAATTGGAACCAAAATTATGTATTTTTAATGATCTCTTTATTTTTTAAAAAGTATATGCATAGAAAAGACCAGGAAGAAAACATATCAAAATGTTAACAGTGCTTATCTCTTGGGTTGTGGAATTATAGGTGATATTTAATTTCATTTTTATACTCCTCTGAATTATTCATGTTTTCTAAACATATAATTTTTATTATTCAGTGGAAAATGTTTTGTGCTTTCGTCAATCCCCAAAGTAATAATACTTATAAACCTACTAAATGAGTAAGTGGAAACAAACGAGAGCCCAAGTCAAGGAAAATGAAACTGAGGCAATGCAATGCAAATATATGCATGTCAAAAGTCCACTGGAGCCCTGGCCAGGCAGCTCAGTTGGTTGGGGCATTGTCCCGTACACCAAAAGGTTGCAGGTTTGATTCCCAGTCAGGGCACACAGTGAAGTTGAGGGTCCGATCCTCAGTCAGGAACAAACGGGCAGATGTATAAGAAAGATCTGTCATCGATAAAATACTGCATATTAGTACGTGGTATTATTGTTGCTTTCCTCCTTGGAGGTTAAGTGTACTTCAAGACTGCACATAACAAATCTAACACTGTGATATGGAGCTCGCTGGATTGCCAGGTTAACTAACTACTGTTTTTTTCTGGTTGATGTTTCCTAAATACCTCCTGATATTTTGAGAATTCTTTAAATAAATCATCGAATCAAGAAGCTGAATTTTAACTCAGGTCAAAGAACTGACTGGATGCTGATAATCTAACTTTGGGGGAAGCAGATGCACACCTAGACTGGATTACAATCTACACCCAAAGATGGGCCATGCTGAGGGTCAGGTTCTAACAGACACTGAGCTTCCTCTACAAATGGAGGTCAATTAGCTAAGTGCTTGGGCTATACTTGTCTTTATACCTTTTTATGCATTAAAGTATTCCATTATATTTTTTGAAGCAGATGAAGATTCAGTACAAGTGAACTAGATTAAGAACTGGAATTTACTCAAATAAAAGCTTTGCAAATAGAACCCAGAAGGACATATTCTCACACAATGAGGAAGAAAGAAGGGAGGAAAGACCGTCATTCCCTGTGACAGAAAGACATGAGAGATTCAAAGCAGATCATTTTGAGGCTGTTAGAAATTTTTAGGGATACCTACCCACAAAACCCAAAACTCAACTAATCAGTTAAAACAGCTCTGTCCTGAGAAAAGAGGCCTTTGTGGAGGAAGGGGTTGGTATCACCTAGAGTGGTGGGAGTCTGAGGACAGAATGAAAGAGGAGAGCGAGAATGAAGGTACCTGGTGTACCACTGAGAGAAAGCAGAAAAATCTGTAGACCAGCCACAATGATGGGAACACTTAAGGCTTTGAAGACTTCCCATGTTAATTAATTTTGTTCTCTCCAGAGGGGATAATATAAATCTACACGTACATAACATTTATGGGCCATTTCCTAGGGGCCAGGCTCTGTGCTAATATTTACATATACCCATTTTCTTATTCTCATTCATAAGTCTATAAGTACTATTATTATTATTCCCATTTACAGATAAGGAAACTGAGGCTGACTGAGGTCATGGGCAGGCTCAAATCCAGGTCCTCCTCACTGAAGAGCCTGCATGCTCTCTAACTACTCTACCTAGAAAAACTGGAGAGGAGGGCTGAGGCCTAGTGAGATCTGCAGTCTGGGAAGAAGAGTTGCCAGGCAAACTGAGCATATAATAGCATAGCTGTCATCCCTCCAAGTGTGCATGCCTGACAGCCCTAACTCTCTCGTGTAGTAGAAATAACTTCCTGTCTGCACAGAACGGACTGTGTATGTCGGTAGCCAGAATGGGAAGAAGTCACATCTAGGGGTGTGGTCCTTGGAGGAGAAATGTCTCTCTTTCATTTTAACTCCAGCAGCCCCAGTAAAAAAATCAACCCAGATCATTCTAGCTTGGGGTGCCTCGTTTTAACATGGCCCCACCTAAGTTATACCTAGCCCAAGGTACAATAATGCCACCGTATGACTTGAAGTTTAACCAAGATTATTTAAACAGAACTATATCGAAGTTACAACCAAACTGGCCTCAGATAGACATCTCCACCATACCTCCTCACAACTGTGCCAAATAAGAGTTTAGGAAGCACTTTACAGATATTTATCTAATCCTCACAACAACTCTGTGAGCTGAGTCTTATTATTTCTATTTTATAGATGAGGAAACTAAGGCTCCAAGAGGCTAAGTTATTCGCCCAAGATCATGGAGCTAGTAAGTGGTAAAGAAAAAGGGATCCGAGAAGTGCAGGTGAAACAAAAAACTCAAAAACATAAGAAATGGCCCATCTGAAGGAAACTCATTGTCTGGTGAATAACAACTTCTTCAATGTTAACACGAACGCCTACAGATGTTTTGAAGAGAGTGGCTACGGGTTATACTGGTTAGGAAATAAAAGTTCAGTCATTCTGTAATTTGACTTATACTACATTGTTTTACTGATATGGCTGTACACTCAATATAAATATGATACAAATTTGTTTAGAAAAATAACGTGTGACATTGGTAAGATGTGAAGCAAGTGGGGAATTTACTAACTAGTCAATAGCTAGTATGGCTCTGTGTGAATCAGCCTTATACTTGGATATCAACTCAGAAAACAATAAATTTAGAAGCTTGTCATGCCATCAAGTGGCCAGTGGGGCTGCTCTGTAGTAACACTAGTTTTATCTGAGCTATAAAAATTATTGCAGGCAATATTATCACTAATGGTAATAATCTGGCAAATTGAAGTCAATATACACAGACATGAATGACCTTACTCGCTTATGCAGTTTAGATGATTGAAGACCCAACGTAAAGGTTTCTGCTGCGATGGGGATTAACCACACAGTAATTAATGGCAGTCTGAAGTGGAACGATAATCATGTAGTGGGGAAAGTAATAAAAATATCCCAACAAAGGTACTAAAATAAGGGCAATAAATGTTTTACAGTAACAATCTGGAATTGTAAAATGGTCCAGTGCAAACTAGATGTTGTTCCATGCTGTAGACTATTAATATCAAACCACCATGAGCATGAAAAGGGGACACGATATATTCAGTGACAATTATATTCCTTCCAAATTGCAGAGTTAGGTAATTACCTCTATTGAAAGTATATGAATGCAACTGCTGATCAGTGAAAACATTCATGGTTTTATATCACTAACAGTTGGGAAACAAGAGTATATAAATCTGGTCTTGGCAGTTTGGGATATAGTGATATTACTCAAGACCTGTCTTAAGTACAGAATCAGAGAAAACTCAGTTGATGACAGGTGCAGACAAGGTATGGTGACTTTAACCCAAGCATAAAGTGGGATAGTATACCCTACTGCCTTATGTATGGGTAGACAGACAGATTTATATGTGGACCACGTGTTTGTCAAAGGTCATTATAAAATATGCTGGAATGGATCTATTACCAATCAACAAATCCTGGCTGTGAACAAAACTGGATGCAAGAAAATGAATTCTCAACTATGATGTTTAAGTTATAAAGACCACGATGTCCAGGCACTGAGCTGGTTGGTGTCTCCGCAATTCTCTTGGTCTTTCCCTCAGGTTACAAGCTAGCTGCTACAGCTTTCAGCTTCTCAATTTCACACTACCACATTCAAAAGCAGGAAACGTGAGCAGAGGCAAAAAGAGGCTTTCTTCACAAAACAATCTCTCTCTGATCAAAAAAATCTTTTCAAGAACCCTCCCTCGGGAGATTTTCTTACAACTCATTGGCCAGAGTCCATGAGATGAGGTCACCATAGACCAGTCATTGGGATTACCAAGGAATTCTTGTAAAAGGCTTAAACTAATCTAGATACCTGCTCTAAGTACACTGTCACTTTACTAATAGCTGAATAAAATTATGGTTCTTGAGCAAGGAAGAAGTAGGGCCAGGGTAGACTGTTGGGTAGGTAACCAACAGTGCCTGCTATACTAGCCAAAGACCAGATAGTCTGTTGTTGGGAAAACCAGGAAGTAGTAAATTCATTCTGCTTAATGGAAATATCACACAATATCACAGAAAACACGCTCCCCTTAAGAAGAGCTAATACAAGGTACACACTAAGAAACATGAAAGAAAAGCCACTAAGTAAATGAAAAATTACATTCCTTCATTCCATAAACATTCACCTAGTGCCTACTATGTGCCACATGCTGTTCCTGGTACTAAGGGTATAGTGGTGAACAAAATAAAGCTGCTGTCCTCGAAGAGCTTACAGTCTAGTGGTTTCTGATATAAAAGTTGTTCACCTTACAGAAAAGAACAGCGGTCATACTTCCAAAGACTGTACTTCTATATACTGCCCAAATTGCAAAACACACACACACACACACACGAGTTGTTAGAATTGTAGAAAGTTCACCATACATTAGACTAAGTTATTTTAAAAATATTAAAATATTGGTAATGCAGCCCTGGCTGGTGTGGCTTGGTTGGTTGGAGCACTGTCCCGTACACCAAAAGCTGACGCGTTCGATTCTCTGTCAGGGCACATACACAGGATGTAGAATGGATCAACCGATGTTTCTGTTTCACTCTCTCTCCCCGTCCCCCACTCTAAAAAATCAATAAAAAATAAAATATTGGTAATGTATATTTGATATAGCACTTATCCAGGTATTCAAAATACTTTAATGCACATTATCTTTACTTCCAACTGACTGTGAAGGAAGAAAGGGTGGATATTATCACACTGGCTCCAAGAAGATGAGAGCCTAGGTCTCCTGCATCTCTCAAGTCAGTCAGCTTTCATGATAAACTATAGCTTTCACAGAAATAGGTCTCTAAGATTGAGTATACCCACAGATAGATGCCAGAGTTCTGAGATAACCTGAGAAGATGAACCCATCTCCTCACTGTGGCTGAGTTGGCCCATTAGAGAAAGTTGTGATAAAGTGATAATTAGGAGTATGGATACACATCTACACATCTTGGATTTAGCTAGGGTCTCTGTTGTGTTTGAAAATATAATTTATTAGAATTTTACTAGAGAAATCGTCTCCAGGGAGTTTTTAATTCTATTGTATGAATGGGATTCCATGTCAGAGAAAGAGGACCTGAAGAAAGCCAGCTCTAGAGATATATTCTATGTGACCTAATTCTCATAGTATAAGTATACAAAAGGTGGCAGACCTATCTACATTCAGAAGCAATGAGCCCCAGAAACCAGATCTCTTGCTCAAAGGAGGTACTCCATCATCCAGTTTCAGGACAATATTTAATCAATAAACACCGTTTAAAAAAAAAAAAAAAATTAAAATAAATATATGTATATATGTGTGTGTTTACATATATTATATATATGTGTGTGTGTGTTTGTGTGTGTATATATATATATACACACACAAATACACACACACATACATATATAAAAGATCTTTTCACCAGAACAGAGAATCTAACACCAAATCCTACACAGGGTGTCCCAAAAAAATGTACATACACTTTAACAGCTGATAGCTCAATTTTGAAAATGAAATGTATTTTAATACCAGTGCTTTTATAATTATTCAAAGTGTGTGTATACACTTTTTTGGGACACCCTATATATCTGCTTCCAATGTAGAAAAAAAATATTTGAAATGAGTTAATTTCCCACTTAATAAATGAATGTTTAAAGGTAAAATTATTCATCTTCTAATCCAAAAGAGAGTAGAGGAGAAGCTAGAAGAGGTCAAAGTGGAAACTCTCATTTCAACAAAGTAGAGGATTTGATGGGTGATGAAAGAAGTACCAACATGAAAGGAAGAACAACTCGACTTACTTTTTGGTGAGCCGAGGATCCAGAGGAGGGTGCTGTGCTCCATACACAGGCTGGATGCTAAAAGCAAGAAAAAGGAAGAGATTGTCAGGACACTAAATATATCGGGTGAGTATCATCTGCAATACAAAACTGGAAGGGACTTTGAGAAACAGGCCACCTCCTAGAACTATATCCAGCCCCAAAAGATAGCAACCTACTTTTTAAAAAATTTAATATATCTTTATTGATTTCAGAGAGAGACATAGAAACATCCATGATGGGAGACAGTCATTGATTGGCTGCCTCCTGCACACCCCACTGGGGATCAAGCCCACAACCCAGGCATGTGCCCTGACCAGGAATCGAACCGGGATCTCCTAGATCCTAGGTCAATGCTCAACCACTGAGCCATGCTGGCCAGGCGCAATCTACTCTTTAAAAAAAAAAGTCTTTGAGAATGTTCATCTTCCCTGGGAGGTTTCAGTGCCTTACATACCTGATGTCAGGAAGTCCTATCTGTAAAAAGGCAGCATGGAAAGACAACAGGCTTTAGAGAGAACAGAGTTCACATGCCAGTCTGGTATCCACTCCCTCTAAAAACTTGCACTAAGTTACTTAACCACTTTGAACCTGTTTTTTCAGGTTAAAATGGAAATATTACCTACCCCAAAGGATCACTTGGGCTCAGAGACAATGAAGCAACAAGGGAAGGTGACCCTAGAAACTCTTGCATACATTGCTGGTAGGGGTATAAAGTAATACAACCCACTTCAAAAACAGTTTGGCTGTATCTAAGAAGCATGAAATGTGAATACCCTAGAATCCAGTGTTTTCACTCCCAAATCTATATCTTAAAAGAAATATATACATATGTGTACCAGGAGACATATATAAAACTATTCATAGCATTATGGCTCCTTTTAGCTCCAAACTAGAGATAACCCAAGAGTCCATTTACAGAGAAATAAGCTGTTCATATATCAGAATGCTACACAGCAACATAAATATAAGTAAGGCTGCAAAGTAGCAATGTGAATGAATCTTACAAATGACATGTTGAGCAAAAAAGAAGCAAAGGATAAAAGAGTAAACAGTGTATGATTCTATTTATATACACTTCAAAAATTGGCAAAAATTACTTCTCTTGTTTAGGGAGCATCGATGGTGGTAACACCATAAAGAAAGCAAAGAGGGTTAACATGAAAGGATGTGGTAGTCTCAGGGGAAGTAGGGAGGTGTGCTAGGGAACAGACATAAGGGGGCTTGTGGGGGGCTCACTTCTGGGGTCACTGTGCTGTCATTATTCATCAGGTTATCATACCACACAACCGTTTCATGTACTTTTCTGTAATAGTTCACATACACAAAAATGTGACCCAACCTAGTCACTTTAGTTCAGTGGTTAGAGCATCAGCCCTTGGACTGAAGGATCCCAGATTCAATTCCGCCCAAGGGCACATACCTCAGTTGCAGGCTCAATCTCCAGCCCTGCTGAGGGCACATGGGGGAGGCAACCAATCGATGTGTCTCTCTCACATTGGTGTTTCCTTCTTTCTCTCTCTCTCTCCCACTCTCTCTGAAAAAGCAATGGAAAAAATATCTTCAAGTGAGGATTAAAAAAAAAAAGGGGGACCTAAGAGTAATTATATATCAAGCCAAACTGCTGTTTAAGTACAAAGGTGACAAAAAAACATGTTTCCACATGTAAGAACTCAGGGAATATAGTTTCCTTGACTCCTTACTGAAGAAAATACTAGAGGAAAAACTTCAATTAGCGAGATAAATATAGAAAGTATGGCAAAAGGACTGGAGGAAAGAATTTAATTAATTTAACCTTAAGACTAAGTCTTAAATTTGCAGAGGGGAATGTAACCAAAAAAACCAAACAATCCATTAAAAAATAGGCAGAGGACCTGAACAGACACTTCTCCAAAAAGGAATACAGATGGCCAATAGACATAAAAGATGCTCAACGTCACTAATTATCACAAAAATGCAAATCAAAACCACAATGAGATATCACCCCACACCTTCTAGAATGGCTGTCACCAATAAATCAACAAACAACAAGTGATGCAAAGATGTGGAGAAAAGGGAACCCTCAGGCACTGTTGGTGGGAATGTAGATTGGTACAGCCACTGTGGAAAACAGTATGGAGTTTCCTCAAAAAATTAAAAATGGAACTGCCTTATGACCCAGTGATTCCACTTCTGGGTATGTATCTGAAGAAACCCAAGACACTGATTAAACCTCAGACACCCGGCTGAAGAAGCCCCAGACACCTGGCTGGTGTGGCGAAGTGGCAGAGCGTAGGCCCAAGGACTGAAGGGTCTTGGGTTCAATCCTGGGTTGGGCACGTACCTGGGTTGCAGGTTCAATCTTTGGCCCCAGTCAAGGTGCATGCGGGGGCAACCAATTGATGTGTCTCTCACATCGATGTTTCTTTCTCTGTCTCTCTCTCTCTCCCTCCCTCCCTTCCATTCTCTCTAAAAATCAATGGAAAAATATCCTCGGGAGAGGATTAACAAGAAAGATATATGCACCCTTGTGTTCATTGTAGCATTATTTACAATAGGCAAGATATGGAAGTGACCCAAGTGCCCATCAATAGATGAGTATATAAAAAAGTTGTGATGCATATATACATTGGAATATCACTCTGCCATAAAAACAAATAAAATCTTACCATTTGCAACAGCATGGATGGACCTAGAGGGTGTTATGCTAAATGAAATAAGTCAAACAGAGCAAGATAAATACCATATGATTTCACTCATATGCAGAATCTAAAGAGAAAATTAAAGAACTAGCAAAAGAGAAACAGATACAAGATACAGGGAACTGATGGTTGCCAAGGGGAGGGGGATTGGGCGACTGGGTTAAAAAGGTAAAGGGATTGAGAAGTAGAAATTGGTAGTTACAAAACAGTCACAGGGATATAAAGTACAGCATAGGGAATATAGTCAATAATACTGTAATAATTATGTATGATGCCAGGTGGGTACCTAAAATATCAGGGGGATCATTTTGTAAATTATATGATTGTCTAACCACTATGCTGTACACCTGAAACTAATACAAAATAATGCTGAATGTCAACTGTAATTGAAAAATAAAATTAAGTATATATATATACACATATATATACATATATACACATATACATATATGTGTATATATATATATATATATCGCAATTATATACCCAAAAAAGAAGAGAATGTAAAAATAATAGTAACTGACGAATGTTAAAGTGGGATAGAGGTAAAACTGGATGATTAAGTACGTACATTGATTTCCTCATTTTTTACTGACGAGGCTCAAAAGATATTGAAAGCTGATAGCTCAAGTAATAGAGGCATAAGGGTGTTTTAAAATATGAAAATAGCCCTAGATTGTTTGGCTCAGTGGTTAGAACGTCAGCCCGCAGACTGAAGGGTCCTGGGTTCGATTCCAGACATGGGCATGTGCCTCAGTTGCAGGCTCGATCCCTGGCCCTGGTCAGGGTGCGTGCAGGAGGCAACCAATCAATTGTCTCTCTTACATCCATGTTTCTCTCTCTCCCACTTCTACTCTCTGAAAAGCAATGGAAAAAAATATCCTCAGGTGAGGATAAAAAAAAAAAAAAAAAAGCAGGTGGGGTAGGGGCATAATTTCATCATTGCTCATGGTAGGGAGGAATCAATAGGTATTGTCTGAAGAAATATGGTATAGAGTTATAAACACTAAAATAAAATAAGCCTTCCAAGTTAAGAGAATATACACGCATACCCACCTCCCAAAGCAAGTACAGTCCTTATAGTGAAAGATTTTTTTTTTTAAATAATAAAAATAGAACAAAGACCAAATACATTAATCATTCCAATAAAGGTAAATAGGCTGAACTCATCTATTAAAAGAAAAAGGGAAAGGATCCAAGATGGCAGCAGATTGAGTGGAAGCTACATTGACACTCTCCCAAGCCCAAACTGGAATTACAACTAAAATACAGAAAAGCCACCCTGAATAATCAACTGCAACTGAAGACGAGCTGGGAAGCACCCTCAACCAAGGAGGAAAAGTGCAGATCACATAGAGACTAGTAGGAAGTGCAGAGGCGAGAGAGGGCTGTCTGGGCTCCTACAGGCAGCAGCTGAAGGTCTGCAGGGATATCTCAGTTGTGGGGGATTCCCGCTGAGGACTCTGGGATCTATCCCAGCCAAGAGCACCAGAACTGAGAAAGGTGCCCACATAATATCGGGTTGTGAAAGCAGCCGGGTTTCTGTTTGCAAGGGAGAGACGACGGCTGGAAATGCAGGCACCCTTTTAAGGGGCCAAGGCACAAAGTTTCGGTGCAGCCACTCACCTTGGGCTCCGGCGGAGGCAGAGTGGACTACAGCAGTGTGAGGAGAATCCAGGGGGGCTGACTGGAGGAATAGATCTCAGAGGGCACCCATTTGGACCCCGGTGCTGAGTCACTCCCCCATACGGCAGAGAACATCTTTCTCAGGCAGACATTTACCTTCCAAGTAGCATTTGCCTGTGGGGGGGGGGGGACGGGGGACAATTGCCCCACCCTGCTGGAAAACCTCTGGCCCCAACCCTTGGAGTTTCTACAACCTGAGGCTTCTTAAAGGACTGATAACAATCAGCAGCCCCACCCTGTGGAGTTTCTACAGCCTGAGGCTCATTAAGAGACTGAATAACAACCAACCTCTGGGTGCTTTGAGTCTTTGCCTAATTTGCTTTTGGACCTAGGGATTAGAAAAGCAGACCTTGGTGCTCTTCTTGGTTCTGTCCAAACACACCCAGCCCCAGCAGAGGAAACCAGAAGCTGTAGACAGTGGAAAACTTCAAACAGGGTACTCAAGGCCAGTCACAAACAGCATCTGACATTGGCCTGCACCAGAGACTATTGAAAAGACCAGCAGATCTACCTAATACATAGAAACAAATCCAAACAGGCAGCCAAAATGGAGAGACAAAAAAAACAACAAGCCCCAAATGAAAGAACAAAATAATTCTCCAGAAGAAGAGCTAAATGAAATGGAGATAAGTAATCTATCAGATATAGAGTTCAGAATACTGCTCATAAAGATGCTCAACAGCATGAAAAAAGATATAGAAACTATGAAGGAAATTATGAATGACACAGTAGAAATAATAAAAAACATTGGATGAAATGAACAACGGATTAGGGGAAGCCAAGGATCGGATCAGCAGATTACAAAACAGAGCAGGAAAAATCAATCAGAGAACTGAAAAGAAAAAACAATTAAAAAACAAGAGGGCAGTTTAAGGGTGCTGTGGGACAACATGAAATATAACAATATTCGCTTCATAGGAGTGCCAGAAGAGGTCAAAAGTAAGCAAAGGTTAGAGAACCTATTTGAAGAAATAATGGCAGAAATCTTCCCTAACCTGGTCAAGGAAAAAGTCACAAAAGTTCAGGAGGCAAAGAGAGTCCCAAGCAAGAAGAACCCAAAGAGGCCCATGCCCAGACACATCATAATTAAAATGCCAAAAATCCAAGACAAAGAGGGAATCTTAAAGGCAGCAAGAGAAAAGCAATCTGTTATCTACAAAGGAGCTCCCATAAGGCTGTCAGTTGATTATTCATCAGAAACTCTATAGGCCAGAAGGGAATGGCATGAAGTATTCAAGGTAATGAAAAGCAAGGATCAGAAACCAAGACTACTCTGTCCAGCAAGGCTACCATTCCAAATAGATGGTGAAATAAAGAGCTTTCCAGACAAAAAAAGCCAAAACGAATTTATCACCACCAAACCAGCATTGCAAGAAATGTTAAAGGGACTGCTGTAATAAGTAAAAATAGAGAGAAACATAGACATAAAGAAATAAAATGGCAATAGATAAGTACCTATCAACAATAACCTTAAATATAAATGGATTAAATGCCCCAATCAAAAGACATAGGGTAGCTGAATGGATAAGAAAACAAGACCCAAATAAATGCTGTCTACAAGAGACCCACCTCAGAACAAGACTCACACCGGCTGAAAAAAACCACAAATTTCTGGAGGACTTTAAGGGAGAGCTTTACAGCAATACAGTTATAGTAGGAGACTTTAACACCCCACTGACTTTACTAGATAGATCTCTGAGACAATAAAGCAACAAGGAAACAGGGAGTCTAAGTGACACACTAGATCAGATGGATTTAACTGACATTTACAGAATATTTCACCCCAAAGTTGCAGAATATACATTCTCCTCAAGTGCACATGGGACATTCTCAAAGACAGACCACATGTTAGCACATGTTAGCACACAAAACAAGTCTCTACAAGTTCAAGAAGAATGAAATCATATCAAGCATCTTCTCGGACATTTATACCATGGAATACCATGGAGCTGTGAAAAAGAAGGATCCTTTACCCTTTGAGACAGCATGGTGGGACCTAGAGAGTATTATATTACACGAAATAAGCCAGTCAGAGAAAGACAAGTATCACAGGATCTTACTCATATGTGGGATCTAATGAACAAAAGAAACCAATGAACAAAATACATCCAGAGACATAGAAGCATGGAACAGACTGACGAATCTCAGAGGGAAGGCAGGGGTGGGTGGGGAGAGATTAACCTAAGAACTTATATGCATAACCCATGGACACAGACAATAGTGTGGTGAAAGCCTGGAAGGGAGAGATGCAGGGTGGAGGGGATCAATGAGGGGAAAAGGGGCACATTTGTAATATGTTCAACAATAAATATAAATTAAAACATTTCTAAAAAATAAAAATAAAACTATATAAGTGGCACCGCACTACATATATGACTTATTTTGACTCTAAATCATAAATGCTACTTTAAATATTATTTAATTTCATAGCTAGCTGTCTGATCTCCCAATAGAAATTAAAAAAACATTTGCTCCAAAAAAGTATAAAAACCATATATTTCACATTTTCAAACACAAATAAAAGTACAGAGAAAACTATAACATCCATGAACCCATTACTCTGATTTAACAAAGGTTAACATTTGTCACATTTATTTTTTCTTTTTAGTATTCAACGCATCTTTCAGTAGAATACACTTTTATTTATTTTTAAATATGTTTTTAGCCCTTGCCGATGAGGCTCAGTTGGTTGGGCATCAGCCAGTGCACTCTTCTGGTTTGATTCCCGATCAGGGCATATGCCCAAGTTGCAGCTCGATCCCCAGAAGGGTGCATGCAGGAGGCAGCTGATGGATGTTTCACTCTCGCATAGATGTTTCTCTCCCTCTCCCTTACTCTTTCTCTCTAAAAATCAATAAAAATTTTTTTAAAAATATGTTTTTATTGCTTTTAGATAGGTAAGAAGAGAGAGGGATAAAGAGAGAAACATCAGTTGGCTGCCTCGACCAGAATTGAACCAGGGGCCTCTTAGTGCATGGGAGGACGATCAAGCAACAGCAACCCTGGCCAGGGCCACATTTCATTTTTTTAAGAAGTTAAAGCATTAGAGAGACACTACTTAAGTTCCAATGGCAGTCCCCAGCCCCGTTTCCCTTTCTCCCCATGAGATAACCACCATCCTAAAGTGAGTATGAAATCCTCCCCATCTGTTTTTATACTTTTATATATATTCATGTATCCATAAACATACAATACTTATGTTTTAATACTTCACATACAAGAGTGCCCACTGTACGTATTATTCTACAGCTTGCTTTTCTCATTCAACAGTGTGTTCTCACCCAGCTCCATTTTTAAGTTTTTCTGATTACAAAAGTAACACATGCTTAGTGGAAACACCGAAAGTCACTAACACACAGCATCCTCACCAGGGGAAGGCACGATGCCACGCCCATTTTCAGCTTCTAATGGTAGTGGTGCATTTCTTTGTCTGTACACCCTCACCACCTGGCAGAGGGCAACACACCAGCAGACACTTAACAGACTTAATCAGTGAGGGCTGGAACTCTATAAAACCCAGGCCTCTGTTTTAAGCTGACTTTTGTTTTGCCAGATGTAAAAACTAGAGGCAAACATGCCACATCTCAGAGAAATCACATTGCCTACGCAGAGAAAAGAACGCCACAGGATGTGCTGCAAAAGAGACAAAAAGAAGCAAAAATCCTTGTCAACCTCAGTCAATCTCTTTTAACCACAAAACGTATTGGCCTAGGTGGTTTAGGGAGTTGGAACAGTGCAAAAACCTTGGTAGGAAAAATCAACAGGGGTTTGCTTAGCACTGACAAAAGAGCTAAAGCAAATATGGGAATAGAGCTATCCATTCTGAAACCAAAAGTGTTGGCAACTAATTCAGGTTCACACACTCACTGGATCGAAGTCTTCCAGAAAAGTGGATCTACGCTGTTTCATTGATAATTTAGTATCTTCACTTACTTTATTAGTAAAACATTTCCAAGCTAAGAACAGGTTGTAATGTGCCTGCCCAGACAGGCTGGGACCATTACACCAAGTCTACTATCAGATTCATTAATGTTATGAAAAATGACCAAATGATAGAGAAGGCTCCTACGTAATTCAAGTGATTAGACACTTTTCTCAACTTCATTTAATGCTAAAAAGAGTTCCTTGGCTTTAACAAACACTTGCTTTTTTAGAGAGAGTGGAAGGGAGGGAGGTGGGGAGGAGGGAAGAGGAGGGAGGGGGAGAGAGAGAGAGAGAGAGAGAGAGAGAGATAGAGATAGAGAGAGAGAGAGAGAAACATCGATGTGAGAGAGACACATCGATTGGCTGCCTCCTGCACACAACCTAACTGGAGCTGGGGATGGAACCTGCAACCCAGGTATGTGCCCTTGACCGGGAATCAAACCCGAGAACCTTTGGCTCATGGGCCAATGCTCTAACCACTGAGAAACACTGACCAGGGACAAAGACTTTTTTTTTTTAAATTCTCACCCGAGGATATGTTGTTGTTGTTGTTTTTAATTGATGAGAGAGAGAGAGAGAGAGAGAGAGAGAGAGAGAGAGAAACATTGATATGAGAAACATCAATCAGTTGCCTCCTGTACCTACCTCGACCAAGGATCGAACCTGCAACCTAGGTATATGTCCTGACCAAGAATCAAACCCACAACCTTTTGGTGTATGGGATGAAGCTCCACAACATTTTTGCTTAAAAGAGGGAGAAGCCCTTTCCAGAAAGATTGGAAATAAGAATATGGCAAATGAGCCAGGCTCTAGCTCACACTTGTCTCTCCTGTTCCAAGTCTCATCCGCATCTTTTCACTGGAAGTGTCCACACCCTTGGACTGGATGAGGTTCTTTGACAGAAGGTGTCTTCATCTTAGCAGGGAGGGAGGGGGAAGGGGGAAGCAGTAGTAGAGAGCATGGACTGGGAGTCAAGAAATCTGCAGTGTGATTTGTGCAGTCACTACCCCTCTTTAGCCTCAGCTTCCTCACAAGCAGTGGTCTTCAGAGTCAATTCTAAAATTCTACAATTTCATGACACTCAGATGTTCAGCAGCACCAGCAAGTCACCACTTTCAAAAGCACAAGACAGAAAAGCCCACCATCAGCACCCCCCCAAACACACACACTTCATCCACTCTTACCTATGAATCGTGCTTGGTGTGAGTGACAGAGCAAAAGAGAAATATCCAGTGACATGAGCTGGAATTGGTAAATTAAAACTTACCACTCAGCTTCAGAACTGGTAAGAGCCTTAGTCCCACTTAATCCAAACCTCTCATTTCATAAAGAAGGAAACTGAGTATGGAGTTTTCAATTTAAATTTGCCCTAAAATTTGGCTTTTTCTCTAAGATTACCACACCACAATCTTACCTGACTACCTAAGCCAAAAATCTGGTAGTGACGCCTCCTTGGCCCCTCCTTCTCCCTCACTCCCCAAATCCAGTGATTTACCAAGTCCTGTAGATATTTTCAATCTTGACCTCTACTCGCCATTGCCATTGCCCTAGTCTAAGCCATCATGGCCTCTTCCTCTACTGACTGCAGTAGCCCCCTAACTATCCTCACTCTGATAGTTAGAGGTGCAGGAGTGGGTTGAAGAGTCAGGAGGGCAGGGGGACAAACTCAAGTGTTTGGAAATGTGTAAATGTGTGTGGGAAGGGTAATTGTCCCAATAACTGGTGGGCCTTCCAGGTGTTTGGTGGACAAGGACCAGAGATGTTAAACATCCTACAGTCCAGTACAACACAGAATTAACCCACCTAAAACAGCAACCATGTATCCCCACCCCTAACTGGTGAAAACACTATCCAAGTCATTTTCCTCTGGGCAGCCAGAATGATGCTTTTAAAAATGCAAATCTGATCGTGTCTCAGCCCCCATCACCCCTCTAATGGCATCTCACTGCTCTTGGGATAAAGATCAAAGTCCATGACTTGGCCCATTTTTCCGACCATGAAGTGCCTGGAAGACTCAGAGATTTTGAATTTTATTCTAATGACAAATGAGAGGTCTGTAGAGGGCCAGAAGAGAAGCAGGAAAACCAATCAGGAGGCTACAGCAGTAGTCCAGACAAGAGAGGACTCAGACTGGTCCATGGCAGTAGGGGTAGAAGTGGTGAGTACTCAGATTTGGAATATATCTGAAGAGCCAACAGGACTTGCTGATGAATTGGATGTGGCCGGAAGGGAAAGAGACAAATAAAGACATTAGAATTTGGGGTCTGAGGAACTTGGTGAATGTTGGAACCATTAAGTGAGATGGAAAGAATAGCTTTGCAGGAGTACGCAGATGTAGAAATCAAGAGTGTTGTTTGGACGTGTTAAGTGTGAGATGTATTAACTGTTCAATATCCAAATGGCGAAAGCCTCCAGCACTAGAACTCGGGTTTCTTTCAATCAATTCAGAACTCTTTTTTCAGTGGTTCTCAAAGTGTGGCCCCCAGATAAGCAGCAGCAGTATCACTTGGGAACTTGTTAGAAGCTCAACTTCTCAGGTCCCCCTTACAACTTCTGAACATGAAACTCTGGAAGTGGGGCCTGGCAATCTATGTTTTAAGAAGCCCTCCTGGGGACTCACTGAAGTTCGAGAACCATTGCTCAAAATCATACTCCTCATGGCTAAAGAACACCTGACACCATAGCTGTCCCACATTAGGCTTCTTGGTGCCTCTATAAACTCTCTACCTAATTAATAAGAGGTGGTATTTTTTTTCCACCCAGGACTCACTGGGGGCTCCAGACACACTACTGAATAAAGTTTTTCAATTACAGTTTCAAAAACTAGAGCAAGGGAGAAAAACAGTAGATACTGTGATTACAACTATCATTTTCATAACAGCTAATATTATTGAATACCTCCTGTGTACTTTCTATGCATTACCTCATTTAACCCTCATAATAGCCTTATGGGTTAGATACTCTGTCCTCGTTTTACAGATAAGAAGACTGGGGCACAGAGAGGTTAAGTAACTAACCCAAAGTCACACAGCTAGAAATTAGCAGAGCTGGGACTTGAACTCAGGCAGTCAGGTTCCAGAGCTTGGATTTTTTTGGTTTATTTTTTAATAGATATAATTGACATAAACACTGTGAGAATTTAAGGTGTACTGTGTGTTGGCTTGATACATTTATATGTTGTAACTGATTACGATCAAAGTGTTAGCTAATACCTCTACCACTTCACATAATTTTAATTTCTTTTTTGTGGTAAGAACAATTAAGATCTAGTCTCTTAGCAATTTCAAAGTTTTGTTGACTATAATCACTATGCTGTGCATTAGATCTCCAGGATTTATCTATCTACTAGCTCTAAGTCACCACGTGGTACATACTGCCCCCTATTTTCCTAGGCATCCATTCAAGGACTACTTGATTATTAAGTGCATTCAGCTCTCATGTATTACTGAGAGAACTTAAAAAGAAGTTTAATTCACCCTGGCCAGGTGATTCAGTTGGTTGGAGCATCATCCCGTGCACCAAAAGGTTACAGATTTGATTCCCAGTCAGGGCACATACCCAGGTTGCAGGTTCCATCCCTGGTTGGGGCATTATGAGAGGCAACTGATCAATGTTTCTCTCTCTCTCTTCCTCAATTTTAAAATAAATAAGAGCATATCCTTGGGTGAGGATTTAAAAAAATAAAATAAAAAGAGATGTTTAATTCCATCAAGTTACCATATGACCGAGCAATTCCACTCCTACATCTACTCAAAAGAGTGAGAAACATACATTCACACAAAAACCTGCCCAAGAATTTCATAGCCTTATTCATAATAGCCAAAACATGGAAACAACCCAAATGTCCATTAACTGATCAGTGGATAAACAAAATGAGATATATCCATACAACGGAATATTATTTAGCCATAAAACGGAATGAAATACTGATACATGATACAACATGAATGAGCCTTAAAAACATGCTTAATAAAAGAAAACAAGAAAGGTCTCATATCACATTATTCCACTTATCTGGAATGTCCAGAATAGGTAAATCTGTACAAATAGAAAGATTAGTGGTTGCCAGGGTCAAGGGACTGTGGAGTCGGAGGAGGGAGGGGTATGGAAAGTGACTACTAATGGATAGGGGGTTTCTTTTATGGGGTGGTAAAAATGTTCTGAAGTTAGTGGTAATGGTTATACAAACCATTCATGAATTTTTATGGTATATGAATTATATCTCAGTAAAGCTGTTTTTTTTAAAAGGATGTTTAATTCATTGTGAACTTAGGCTATTTTACTAAATAAAATTCCTACTTGTCATTAAAGTTGCTGAATCTTAATCAAAGAAACAAAGTAACCTGCCATCACTTTGAATTTTTACCTTTCAATTTGCAAAAAGGAGTAAACTAGTTTCACTTCCAGGTTGTAATGTACCTCAACACAGTCATCTGTGTCATTTCACCACCCAGGAGAAAGTTTTTCTTCACTAAGATCGAAACAGTACAAATGCAAAAATTCTATTCTTCAGAAAATGCCCTAATATATTCCTTAAATCAAAGCACTTACTACCTAAAAGTAGTTTTCTCACAAAACCAGGGGCTCCTGGGGCTTCCTTGCTAAAAGCACACAACTAAACAAAATTTCAACGAGTACTAAAAACTATTATGAACTGTGGCAACATTTTAATGCCCTAAGATAAACAATGAACATAAATACCTAGTACTGGGTAAGGATCTGAGACACATTCTTTTAAATGTTTACTTGCTCTGATAATAACAGTAATACTAATAACTAGTATTTAATGAGCGACTATAATGTGCTAAATAAACACTGTCCTGGGCTCTTTACAAATAGGATGTTTAATTTAGTCCTCACACTAACCCCGAGGAAAGTATTTCTATCCTCATTTCATAGATAAAGAAACTGAGGCCCCGAGAGGGTGAGCAAATCATTTGTCCTTGATCACACAATTAAGAGAGTCCAAATAATAGCCCAAGTTTTTCTGAACTCAAATGGTCTCTCCTCTATCCCTCTATATTCCTTTTCAAAATGAAAAGGAAGTCAGAAACTTGTAGAACTGAAGACACCCCCCCTTCCTATCTTACAAAAGTAGTGCTTTGAAAAAGATGACTGTTCCTATAGTCCAAAAGAGGAAATATAGAAAACAAAGATTGTTAATAACAACCAGCAGTCAATAGGCATAAAATACCAGGCCATGTCCCACTACTACTACTTCCTGATTTAACAGTTTTCCCATTGATTCTGCTTATAACCTTAGGATGTCAAAGTTTAATGATCTCACTATGGAAAACCCCAGAGAGCAACAGTTAGTTAGGCTGGGGAGCTCACTAGACCAGGAAGGAAAAGAAATCTGTTGGCAGGAAGTGGTGCTTATCTGAAAACATAAAAGTCTTTAGCATTAATATTAACACTGTAACTCCACAGCACCTTAATTGAAGCTATCTCTGCATTCCTTTGTATTATTTTAATACTGTATTACTAAAAGCTGATTCCCACTCTAGTCTCCATATGTCTAATAGGATCCTAAATAAAACAAGACTGCTATATAGCCACCACTGACCTTCATTGGTGTATTGCTATATTTAAAAAAAAAAAAAAAAAGCCACAGTTCAAAGGATTATCCCAGAGTCAATGCGGAAAGGTAGCATATGGGGCACAACCAAACATGAATTTCATCACCAAGTGAGCTGTAGCTGGCAACATCTAAAATTCACAACTGAAACATATACTCGCGTCCTTATACTTCTCAGGATTCTGCCCCAAACAAATTGAAACTGTAAACCAACAGCAGATGGATGGATGTACAATTGCTAAGCGTTACAACAAACACCAAAAAGGGAAGGGGGAAGGGAGCAGCCTGGAAGGTCTGCTCTCCAACTAAACAACTGAAGAATGAAAAAATGTAGTTCATGAAAAAAAATTCTGCACAAAAAGAACATCACAATGCATGCGGGTTAAGGAGTCACTTGGGGTTGCACAAATCCTTAGAAAATGCGAAAGAAATAACCTCGATATCTCGATTCTTGAGTCACCCTGCGATAATTCCTAATGGGAAAGGGCCAACTCAAGATGAAATAAGGTCAAGCTTGAGAATTTTCCTGACTTCTGCCGCCCCCACCCCCACCCCCACCCCCCAAGGCGGTCCCAAGCTCCCAGCAGAACCTTGTAGGAGTCCAGAAAAAAAATTCGTGCGTGCAGAGCTGGGGGAGTGAGGGAAGGGGCCGTCCTCGTGCCAACAACCACCTGTGCGTGGCGGAGACCCCCAAGAGCGACTTCTGTTTAAAGTGAGCAGCAGCTCTGGGGATGGCCTCCTAACCCAGGATGGACACTGGCTACTCACGCAACTCCACTGTCCCTCACGCCCGGACTCCGGCCACCTCCCGCTGAGGGCAGCCCCTCCTGCGCCCTCCGCCCGCAGACCCCGGTCGGCTTCCACACCAGCCGTCCCCAAAGCTCGCTGCCTGCTCGTCTGCCTGACAGCTGCCCTGCCGCCGCCGAGCAGCTCCAGCTCCCCCAGCCCAGGTCGCCCAAAATAGCCTCCCGGGGTCGGCGGCGCCCGGGGCCCGCGGGATTTAGGGCTTGGGATCTGGAAGGGTTTGTCCAATCCCCTCGTCCACTCAAGCGTCCTGGGCTCACCTCCCCGGCAGCTTGGCGCTCCTCTTCCAAAATTGCTTGCTATTCTCGGCAGCCATTGCTCTGGCCCAGGGAAGGCCTTCTAGGCGGGCCAGGGGGGTACCCGGCGAGATACCCCCAGGATCCCGCAATCGGAGGGCCAACCCAGGCCGCTTCCCTGCCGCCGGTCAACGGCTCCGGGCTCCTGGGGGCGCCATCTTGGATGTGGGCACCCCCCCACTCAGCGCCGCTGCCATTGGTGGGCTGCCAGGCCGTGGTCGGACGAACCAATCAGGAGCCGGAATCCTGCAGGCCGCTGAAGCCCAACGGCAACGTCAGGGGCTGGGCGCACAGGTGGACCGGGAAGGCGGTGCTTGGACAGCGGGGAGGCGGAGCTGAAAGTTCCTCACCCCATAGAGGGGAAGAAGCAGGTAAAAGACCTACGGGAAGGAGGAGGGGGTACAGTTTCCTTTGAGAGCGGTTGGGGGGAATGAAGTTCTTGCATCTAATATGTTTGGAAAGAGAGCATATGTATTATATACGTAAATCTTGACCTAAAAGTAAGGGCCCATGTGTTGCATGAGGCCCATTTTTAACATCTCCCAACTGAACGACACCTCTTGTTATTACCCACCGCTTTGCCTTTGGACCCGGGTTTTTTGTTGGTTGGTTGGTCGGCTGGGGTTTTGTTTGTTTGTTTGTTTGTTTGTTTGTTTGAAATCTGTGAAGGAAGATCAGTAAGGATCGATAGCCCGGGGTTGGTAACTGTTCAACCCGTGAGTAACGGTTGGTTCAAGAGAGTCTCCCGTTAACTGAACACGATTGAAGGACTTGCGCTGTGAGTGAAATTCGAATCATCTAATCCCAGTTTCAGACAGTAACTGCCATTTTCTGGCTATGAGAACCAGATGCTGACAAACAATATTTAGGAAATGTTCTTATTTTGTTCATCCGATTCAGACTGCCAAGTAACGTTTCTCGCGAGAACATAGTATCTCCCAGGCACGAATCACAAAGATTAAGACTACGCCCCCAAACAGACTTAACTTCTCTTATTACTGTATTATAAATCTTTCATTCTTGAATTTATTCTCGGTCCAGTTTTGACTCAGAATGAGATTTAATATTAGCATTTTGAATCCTTGGAACGGCTTGACCTTGCTTTCATGCTCTTTCCGAGTTTCCGTGGTTGTACACCACAGTGATTAGGGGGTGGGCAGGAAGCACATCCAGTCCAGAGTAGTTTCTGTCCCAACAAGGAACTTGAGGTGGGCTTGTTGTCCCACCGCTGTTTACTGTTACCACATGGCCTTTCATATATTGGAGAATACTTGAGGACCCCCTGTCTAAAGAAGGACCTTCTTTTATGTTGCCCTTCCATAGCCTCTTTCTACATAGACATTACCCCCACTTTCAAGCTTCTTTTGCCCCCTAATTTCACAATCATGGGATTGTATAAAAAGGGCCATTTTTACGTTCTCTGGACCTTTCATGCTTTTGTAGACTTTCATCTTGTCTTGTTTCAGATAGTCACCTTTTATGGGCATTTAATCCATAAAAAAAAAAAAAAAGCCCCTCTTATCCTTTTAATCTTATCGTTTCATCATTTTAGCTGCCTTTCTTTAGCTGTTCCTCTTCTTACCACCCAGTGACCAGCACTACACGCTGAACTCCAAGAGGGGTTTCTTGAGGTTTTTGTTGAAGCCGATGTTTTGTCTTTATTCTGGGCAGACAGAACTTTTGTTGTCATTTTGGACTTTGCAAGAGCTGATGGTGTCTTGAAGTGACTTCTAGATCCCTTTTCTTGGTTGCAACTGGCAGTTCAGAGTTCATTATCCTAAAGGTATCATCTGAATTGTCTTCCCCTATATGAGCTTACACTTGTCTATGTGGCAAGTCACCTGTCACTTCCTAGCCTCCTCGCAGAGCTATAGAAATGTTCCCAAAGAGCTCCCTGTTGACTTGGTATTTCACATGTGGAAAGCAGAGTATAATTTGTGTACCTAGAAATGTCTCACTGTATTCCTTTTTCTAACTGTTTATGAAATGTTAAATAACACGGATTCCCTGGGGATGCTGTTAGCACTGTTCAGCTCAAAGAAGCCCTATTATTCCTCCTCTTTGCTCTCTGCATCTAAGCCAGTCTCCCATCCAGGTTTTTAAAATTCACTCCAATCATCTAGCAATAACTTATTAAATTATCTCTATTAGGGAAGTTGAGATTTTTCTCACCACCACCACCATGTCCACTCAAATCTGAACCAACCAACATCCTTATAGCAGCCTCCTATTGGGCCTCCCTTGTAGTCTGTTCACCACACAGCAGCCAGAGAGAGCCTTTTTAATTCTCAGATTACATCATTCCTCTAGGCCGAATACCCTGGAAATGGCTCCGTCACACTTGGCATAAAATCCAGGCTCCTTAAAGACCCTACATGATTTGGTTCCACTCTCTTCCTTATTTAATCCTTCTGCTCCAACCACGCTTGTTGGCCTTTTCGATGTTACTTAGACACTCCAAGTGTGTTCCTACCTCAAGGCCTTTGCATTAGCCATTTCCTCTGCTTGGGATTCTCTTCTCCCAAATATCTGGATGATTTCATTTCACTCAGATATATTCCCAAATGTCTTCACCTTGGGGACGCCTTCCCTGAGGTCCCATCTTAAATAGCGGGCTCCCCACCCTGTTTTTCCTTAAGGTACCGTCACTGCCTGCTATATTACGTACTTGGGTGTTGTCCATCTCCATCCCCTAGAATATAAACTCCACTAAGGCAGGGATTTTGTCTGTTTTGCTTTCTGCTGTAACCCCAACACCAAAATAGTGCTTGACATATGGTAGGCGCTTGATATTTATTGAGTGAGAGAATGAAGAGTATAAATTATTATTGTCTTTTTGTTTTAGGTTGTTCATACCCATTTTTTGTTGGAAAAGATTATAGAAAATCTTTTCTTACCCCCCGTAGGATGTATCCACTTTACCAAAGAGTCTGCAAGCTTGCCGATACTCTTGGTTGAAGAATAGTCTTCCTCTCTTGGGAAAGATTGTCCTTTTCAAACCCCTTTGCAGCTTTAGAGGAATGAACCAGTACCTGGAATGATGAGGGAAGGAAGCCATTCCCCTAGCCAGCAGATCAATGGAATCAGCTCTGTTCATCACAGGGGTGTTGGTTGTGGCAGCCAGATCATCCTCACACCAAACTCTGCCCCACTAGAGGTAAACTTCATTGGTTCAAGGTTCCCAAGTGGTGCTTGGAGCACTTTTTTGATGGAGGCTCTAGTGGCAGGCATTCGCTGGACCGCTAGACTAGTGATTCTCATACTTTAATGTACATGTCAGTCACCTGGAGATCATGTTAAATGCCTAGATTCTGAGTCAGCAGGTCTGGGCTGGAGCCTACAAGTCTGCATTTCTAGCAAGTTCCCAGGTGCCCCTGACGCTGCTGCTCTGTGGACCTCACTCTGTAGATCTTCTGTCACTAGAACAGTGTAGCCTGTGATCCTTGACTTTATCTCAAGTTTGATTATTTCGAAACTTTAAGTAGAAGACTCTCAATGTTGTCTGCCTGCAGGTTTTTATGTTTTTCTCCCTTGACTTCATATTCATTCAAAGGAGAGTAAAACAACTTAGATTAGGGCAAACCGGGGTGAAAGGGAGGAGCTATGTGTGGGTTAAACTGAGCTCAAAAGAGCTGGGTGTGGTCGGGCATGGCTCAGCGGTTGAGCATTGGCCTAGGATCCAGGAGATCACGGTTCGATTCCTGGTCAGAGCACATGCCCGGGTTGCAGGCTCGATCCCCAGTCGGTCCTGCAGGAGGCAGCCGATCAATGACTCTCTCATTGATGTTTCTATCTCTCTCCCTCTCCCTTCCTCTCTCTGAAATCAATAAAGATATATTTTTAAATAAATAAATAAAACCATTAGAAAAAAAGAGAGAGCTGGGTGTATTTCAGTTCTTAGAGAAAGTCCTGTGGAAGAGATAAGCCCTGAGACCTGCAGGAAAAGAAAGAGAAAAGCCTGAAGAACAGTAGGGAGGAAATTTCAGAGCAGGAGCTCCATGGAGAAGATAGAAATTGAGAAAAAAGCCTTTGAACTTAGTTACCAACAGTTACTTAGTTACTGGCAGACTTTAACCTCAGCAAAGGAGTGGAGTGTACCTTGTGATGAGAGGAAGGGTTAAGAAATTAGAGCAAGCAGCAGCTCTCACAAGGCACTGCAGAAGGTTGAACCACCCAAGGGATGGGTCAAGCTGAGATCTAAGAGCAAGGGAGCTTTTTTGATACCTAAGCAACCACTAGAAAGAGCCAAATGAGAGAGATCACTTGTATGATAGAAGGCAAAGAGATAAGCAAAAAAAGAAGCAGGAAGTTATTGGAGTAAAGAGAGGAGGAGAGAGTGGTTAGGGGTGGGGTGAGGGTGGGGGCGGGTGGAGGGAAGAGGGAGAATTTCTTTCTTAGAAATTTGTTTTAAGAAAATAAATCAAGCCCGGCCAGGCGTGGCTCAGCGGTTGAGCATCGACCTAGGATCCAGGCGATCAGGGTTCGATTCCTGGTCAGGGCACATGCCTGAGTTGCAGGCTAGCCGATCAATGACTCTCTCATCATTGATGTTTGTATCTCGCTCTCCCCCTCTCCTTTCCTCTCTCTGAAATCAATAAAGATATAAAAAAAAGAAAAGAAAAGAAATCAAAAGGAGGGGGGTGAAGCTCTGTGTATTGAGATGTTCCTTGCCTCATAACCAATAATAAACAGGAGGAAAATGAAAAGAATATAAAAGTTTAACATGAGGCGGTAGTTACACAAATTATGGTGTGTGGTTTGTAATCTTGAACCATGCTATGCCATTAAAATGTATAAATTTAAATGCTCCATAGCGCATCGAAAATGTTTATGAACTGATGTACGGGGGATGGGGGGCAGAATGCGCACTGTCTTTGCCTGATTTCAATAAAAATATATGGGTTTTGTCAAAGACTAGAAAACATGAAAAATTAAGCAAATTTTGTTAGATGGTTGAATTATACGTCTTTTTATTTCTGGAATTTTTCTTTAATGCTATTACTTCTTAAATTATTATGAACCAAATGTCACACAATAAACCAGGGGCTGGCAAACGAAAGGGTCAGGTTGTAAATATTTTCAGCTTTGTAGGCTGTACAATTTCTGTTACATCTACTCAACTCTGCTGTTGAAGCATGAAAGCAACCACAGACAATATGAAAATAAATTAGTGTGGCTGTGTTCCAACAAAACTTTATTGGTGGACATAAACATTTTATGTAATTTTCAAATCTCACGAAATATTATTCTTTCAGTTCTTTTTTTCACAATTAAAAATGTAGCCCTGGCCAGGTAGCTCCGTTGGTTAGAGGGTTGTTTCATATGCCAAAGTTGTGGGTTTGATCCCAGTCAGGACACATATAAGAATCAACCAATGAATGCATAAATAATTGAGACAACAAATCAATGTTTCTCTCTCTCTCTGTCCCCCTCCCCTCTCTTTTTAAAATCAATAAATTTTTTTAAAATGTAAAAACCATTCTTAGTTAACAGGTCATACAAAAACAGACTTGCCTCATAGAGCAGTTTGCCAACCCCTAAAGAATAAAGAAAAAAAAACATGTAAGAGCAAGGTTAAGAAACAAAAAAACCTATGATACAATTAGAGTCGCCTTTTGTCCCTCCTTGATCCCCTTCCCCTCCCTTTCTCCAGTGGAAGCCACCGTCCTGAGTTATGTGCTCAACATTCCCGTGCATGTTGTAGACTCATGACATATGTGCATATCCATAAACAACATGTTTTTCATGTTTTGAAACTTTAAAATAGCATCACACTGTACATATGCTTCAACAACTGGCTTTTTTCACTCAGCATTCTGTTGATACGTGGCTGTATTTTCTTCAACTTAAATGCGATAGTTTTCCACTATGTGAATATTCCTCGATTGTCGTGTCCAGTCTTTTTAATTTCAAAAACAGTGCTCAGTTAACATTCTTTCCCACATTACCATGTGCAAAATCTTCTCTAATGCGGCCTTTTTCAAAATACAGTTTGTCAACTCTTGGAGAATTGTAGTAAATTTAAAGGCTGGTACCTTCAGTGAAATAGAATAGCAGGAATAAAAGCGATCGGAGTGTTGTTCCATGCAATGTGGGTAGGAATTGCTCTGCAACATCTTTGTTTCAGCTGTATACACACTAAACATCTGTGTGTATGTGTGTTGTGTGCGTATGTGTGTACTTGGTTGTAATGTAAAGTATATTTCTTAATAAGAGTTTTGATTGGAAAGTTTGAAAACCACTGCTTTAAGGCACCGAGGAATACCTGGGAAAGGCATTGCCAGGTCGCAGAACATGCACAACTTCCACTTTACAAGATACTGCAAAATGCCCTCCAAATGGTTTTCCTTGTTTATATTCATCCTCATAGCAATTAGTGAGAATTTCTCTTGCTCCACACCCTTACCTATAGTAGTGTTTGCTCACGAGATGTTACATATATCATACACACACAAATAATGTATAAAATGAATATGCGCAGCCCTGGCCAGTGTTGCTCAGTGGTAGAGTGTCGGCCGATGCATCAAATGGTCTTGGGTTCGATTTCCGGTCAAGGGCACGTGCCTGGGTTGCTGGTTCATTACCTGGCCTCGCGCAGGGTGCGTGCAGGCGTCAACCAATTGATGTTTTTCTCTCTCTCTCTCCTCTCCCCGCCACCTCCTCCTCCCTCTCTTCCACTCTGCCTGAAAATCAATGAAAAAAAAATCCTCAGGTGAGAATTAACAAAAACAAAACAAAAAAAACTAATATGTGCAATTGATAAATAATAATAACATTTGCACTCAGGTTCCTTCATCCCATACTATACAAAGGACATGACGAGTACCTTAGGAGCCTCTTGGGCGTTCCTTCCCATAGGCATACCCCATTCTCCCCCTTTCAGGTGTAATCACTGTGCCAAACTTTGTATTAATCATCCTTTTGTTTTGTTTTTGAATTGAATTTATTGGGGTGACATTGGTTAATAAAATTATATAGATTTCAGGTATAGAATTCTATAATACATCATCTATATATTGTATTGTGTGCTCACCACCCCAAGTCCAATCTTCTTCCATCACCATTTATCCCCCCTTTACCCTTTTCTACCTCCCTCCACCCCCCTTGCCCCTGGTAATCACCAGACTACCATGAGTTGTTGGTTTTTTGTTTTGTTTTTGCTTAATTCCTTTACCTTTATCACCCAGCCCCGCAACACCCCTCCCCTCTGATGCTGTCAGTCTGTTCTCTATGAGTCTGTTTCAATTTTGTTAGTTTATTTTGTTTATTGGATTCCACGTATGAGTGAGATCATATGGTACTTGTCTTTCTCTGACTGGCTTATTTCACTTAGCGTAATGCATTTCTCTGATGATTAGTGTCATTGAGCATTTTTTTCATATGTCTATCGGCCATCTGTATGTCCTCTTTGGAAAAGTGTCTATTCAGGTCCTTTGCCCATTTTTAAATTAGATTATTTGTATTTTGGTGTTGAGTTTCATAAGTTCTTTATAAATTTTGGATATTATTTCCTTGTCAGATGCATCATTAGTGAATATGTTCTTCCATTCATTAGGTTGCCTTTCACTTTGTTGATGGTTTGCTTTGATGTGCAAAAACTTTTTAGTTTGATGTAGTTTCATTTGTTTATTTTTTCTTTTGTTTCCCTTGCCTGAGGCAGCATATCAGAAAAAATATTGCTATGAGAAATGCTCAAGATTTTACTATGTTTTCTTATAGGATTTTTAGGTTTTGAGTCTAACATTTAAGTCTTTAACCCATTTTGAGTTTATTCTTGTGTATGTTGTAAGAAGGTGGTGTAGTTTCATTTTTTTGCATGTATCTGTCCAATTTTACCAGCATCATCCATTGAATAGATTATATTTACCCCATTGTATGTTTTTGCCTCCTCTGTCAAATATTAATTGACCATAAAGGTGTGGGTTGATTTCTTGGCCCTCTATTCTGTTACATTGATCCATATGTCTGTTTTTATGCCAGGACCATACTATTTTGGTTACTAGGGCCTTGTAGTACAGTTTGATATCAGGTAGCATGATTCTTCCCACTTTGTTCTTTCTCAAGATTGCTGTGGCTATTAGGGTCTTTTGTGGTTTCACATACATTTTTGGACTATTTATTCTAGTTCTGTGAAAAATATCATTGGCATCTTGATACAAATTGAGCTGAACCTATAGTTTGCTTTGGGTAGTATGGACATTTTAATTACATTAATTCTTCCTATCCGTGAACACATTATATGCTTCCACTTATTTGTATCTTCTTCAATTTCTTTCTTCAGTGTCATATAATTTTCTGAGTACAGGTCTTTTACATCCTTGGTTAAACTTATTCCTAGGTTCTTTATTTTTTTTAATTTTAAAATATTTTTTATTGTTGACACTATTACATTCCCCCACCCCTTTGCCCACCTCCACCCAGCACTTGCCACCCCTCCCCTGGCCTTCACCACACTGTTGTCTGTGTCCATGGGCTATGTATATATGTTCTTTGGCAGGTTTTTTATTTTGAAGTAATTGTGAATGGGATTGTTTTCTGTTTCCCTTTCTGATAGTTCATTACTGTTGTATAAAAATACAACCAATTTCTGAATACTTATTTTGTATCCTGCTACTTTACTGAATTGATTTATCAGTTCTAGTAGTTTTTTGGTGGAATCTTTAGGGTTCTCTATATGCTGTATCATGTCATCTGCAAATAATGACAGTTTTACGTCTTCCTTTCCAATTTGGATGCTTTTTATTTCTTCTTTTTGTCTGATTGCTGTGGCTAGGACTTCCAGTACTATGTTGAATAAGAGTGGTGAGAGTGGACATCCCTATCTTGTTCCTGACCTTAAGGGAAATGCTTTTAGTTTTTGTTCATTAAGTTTGATGTTGGCTGTAGGTTTGTCATATATGGTCTTTATTATGTTCAGGTATGTTCCCTCTATTCCCACTTTGCTGAGAGTTTTTATCATAAATGGGTGCTGGATTTTATCAAATGCTTTTTCTGCTTCTATCAATATGATCATGTGGTTTTTATCCTTTATTTTGTTTATATGGTGTATCACATTTATTTTATTAATGTTTTTATTGATTTTTTTAGAGAGAGGGGGGAAGGGAGAGGGAACAAGAAACATCAATGTAAGAGAAAAACATTGATTGGTTGCCTCATGCACACACCCTGACCAGGGATCAAACCCACAACCTGGCCATGTGCCCGGACCGAGGGTTGAACCAGCGACCTTTGGGTGGATGGGACTACACACAACCCACTGAGCCACACTGGCCAGGGCAGTGTATCATGTCTTGTTGATTTTCAAATTTTGCACAACCTTGCATCCCTGGAATAAATTCCACTTGATCATGTTGTATGATCTTTTTAATGTATTGCTGGATCCTGTTTGCTCATATTTTGTTGAGGATTTTGGCATCTATGTTCATCAGGGATATTGGCCTATGTTTTTGTGTGTTTTTTAATAGTTTTTATTGATTTTTAGAGAGAGAGGAAGGGAAAGGGAGGGAGAGAGAGATAGAAACAGCGATGTGAAAGCACATCTATCAGCTGCCTCCTGCATGTCCCCTACCAGGGATCGAGCCCAAAACCCAGGCATGTACCCTTGACTGGGAATTGAACCAGCAACCTCCCGGTGCACAGAATGATACCCAACCAACTGAGCCACACCAGCCAGGGCTGGCCTATAATTTTCTTCCTTTGTAGTGTTTTCATCTGGTTTTGGAATTAGGATAATGCTGGCCTCGTAAAATGAGCTTGTGAGTGTTCCCTCCACTTAAATTTTTTGGAATAGTTTGAGAAAGATAGGTGTTACTTCTTTGAATCTTTGGTAAATTTCACCTGTGAAGCCATCTAGTCCAGGACTTTTGTTTGTTGGGAGTTTTTTTTATTACTGCTTCAATTCACTAGTTGAAATCTGTCTATTCAGATTCTCTGATTCGTCCTGATTCAGTTTTGGAAGATTGTATGTTTCTAGGAATTTATCCCTTCTGTCCAGATTGTCCAATTTATTGGCATATACTTGTTCATAATATTTTCTTACAATCCTTTGTATTTATTTGGTAACAGCAGTTACTTCTCTTCTTTCATTTCCGATTTTATTTATTTGGGTCATGTCTCTTTTTTTCTTGTTGAGTCTGGTTATTGGTTTGTCAGTCTTGTTTATCTTTTCAAAGAACCAGCTCTTGGTTTCATTGATCTTTTGTATTTTTTTTAGACCCTATTTTGTTTATGTCTGCTCTGATATTTATTATTTCCTCCCTCTATTCACTTTGGACTTTGTTTGTTGTTCCTTTTCAAGTTCCTTTATGTGTAAAGTTATATTGTTTATTTGAAATTTTTCTTGTTTCTTGAGATAGGTCTGTAATGCTATGATTTTCCCTGTTGGGACAGCTTTTGCTGTATCCCATAGATTTTTATGGTCTCATTTTCATTTGTTTCAAGGTATCTTTTGATTTCTTTCTTGATCTCATTGTTAACCCATTCATTGTTTAGTAACATGTTATTTAGCCTCCATGTCTTCGTGTGCTTTTTAGTTGTTGTTTTTTCCTTGTGATTGTTTTCTAGTTTCATATCACTATAGTCAGAGAAGATGCTTGATATTATTTCAGCCTCCTTAAATTTATTGAGACTTGTTTTATGTCCTAACATGTGGTCTATCCTAGAAAATATTTCATGTGCACTTGAAAAAAATGTATATTCTGCTGCTTTGATGTAAAATGCTTTGAAGATATCAATTAAATTCATCTGATCTAGTGCGGGGTGCGTCACTTACGGCTGCCATTTTCTTATTGATTTTCTGTCTGGAAGATCTATCCATTGATGTTAATGGGGTGTTAAAATCCCCTGCTATGACTGTATTACTGTCAGTCGATTCCTTTGCTTTACATATTTTGGTACTGCTATGTTGGGTGCATAAGTGTTTATAAAGGTTAATAGCCTCTTGTTGGATTGCTTCCTTTATCATTATGTAGTGCCTTTCTTTGTCTCTTACTATAACCTTTGTTTTAAAGTTTATTTTATCAGATACAATTATTGCTACCCCAGATTTTTTTTCATTTCCACTTGCATGAAATAACGTTTTCCATCCCTCTGCTTTTAGTCTATGTGTATCTTTTGTTGAGGTGGGTCTCTTGTAGACAATATATATATGGGTCTTGTTTTCTTATCCATTCAGCTCCCTATGTCTTTTGATTGGAGCATTTAAGTCATTTACATTTATAGTGATTATTGATAGGTACCTATTTATTGCCATTTTATTCTTTTAACTATGTTCTTCTGTTTGTTTTTCTCTCTTCCCCTCCTCCTCCTCCTCCTCCTCCAAGAAGATAAACTCCTTTAGCTTTTTCTTGTCTGGGAAGCTCTTTATTTCTCCTTCAATTTTAATATGATAGCCTCGCTGGATAAAGTAGTCTTGAGTGTAGGTCCTTGCTTTTCATCACTTTGAATATTTCATGCCAATCTCTTCTGGCCTGAAATGTTTCTGTTAAGAAATCAGCCTACAGTCTTATGGGAGCTCGCTTGCAGGTAACTAACTGTCTTTTTAAAAGAAATTTATCTTTGCCCTGCCGGGCGTGGCTCAGCGGTTGAGCATCGACCTAGGATCCAGGTGATCGGGGTTCGATTCCTGATCAGGGCACATGCCCGGGTTGCAGGCTCGATCCCCAGTCGGGGGCATGCAGGAGGCAGCCGATCAATGACTCTCTCATCATTGATGTTTCTATCTCTCTCTCCCTCTCCTTTCCTCTCTCTGAAATCAATAAAGATATATTTTTTAAAAATTGTTTAAAAGAAATTTATCTTTATTGTTGAAAGTATTACAGATGTCCTCTTTTTTTCTCCATTGACCCCTTCTACCCCCACACCCATCCCCCACCCCAGGCATTCACCACACTATTGTGTGTGTCCATGGGTCATGAATACATGCATATAAGTTCTTTGGTTAATTTCTTCCCTCCCATCCACCCACCCTTGCCTTCCCTCTGAGAATGGTCAGACTGTTTGATGCTTTTATGTCTCTGGATCTATTTTGTTCATCAGTTTATTTTGTTCTTTAGATTCCACATATGAGTGAGATCATGTGATACTTGTCTTTCTTTGACTGGCTTATTTCACTTAACATAATACTCTCCAGGTCCCTCCGTGTTGTCTCAAAGGGTAAGAGGTCCTTCTTTTTTACACATGCATATTCCATGGTGTAAATGTACCACAATTTTTTTATCCACTCATCTACTGAAGGGTAGTTGGACTGTTTCCAGATCTTAGCTATTGTAAATTGTGCTGCTGTGAACAAAGGGGTGCAAATATTCTTTCTGATTGGTGTTTCAGGTTTCTTAGGATATATTCCTAGAAGTAGGATCACTGGGTCAAATGGCAGTTCCATAAATCCATCTTATCTAATGTGTCATTTAGAGTCACCGTTTCTTTGTTGATTTTTTGTCTGGAAGATCTCTCTAGTGAAGTCAGTGGGGTGTTAAAGTCCACTACTATGACTGTATTGCTGTCGATCTCTCCCTTAAAGTCCTCTAGAAGGTTTTTTAATATATTTAAGTGCTCCTATATTGTGTACATATATGTTTACAAGGATAACATCCTTTTGTTGGATTGATTCCTTTAGTATTATATAGTGACCTTTCTTGTCTCTTGTTATGGCCTTCATTTTGAAGCCTATTTTGTCAGATATGAGTATTGTTACTACAGCTTGTTTGCACAGAAAAATTTTTTCCATCCCTTTATTCTCACCTTGTGTGAGTCTTTTGTTTTGAGGTGGGTCTCTTCTAGACAGCACATATTTGGGACTTTTCTAATCCATTCATCTATCCTATGCTTTTGATTGGAGCATTTAATCCATTTACATTTAGGGTTATTATTGATAGGTACTTATTTGTTGCCATTTTAATTATTTATGCCTATGTTTTTCTCTCTGTTTATTCTTATTACAGCAGTCCGTTTAACTTTTCTTGCAATGCTGGTTTGGTGGTGATAAACTCCTTTATCCTTTTTTTGTCTGGGAAGCTCTTTATTTCACCGTCTATTTTGAATGATAGTCTTGGTTTCAGAACTTTACTTTTCATTACCTTGAATATTTCATGCCATTCCTTTCTGGCCTGTAGAGTTTCTGATGGGTAGTAAGCTGACAGCTTTATGGGAGCTCCTTTGTAGGTAACAAATTGCTTTTCTCTTGCTGCCTTTAAGATTCTCTCCTTGTCTTGGATTTTTGGCATTTTAATTATGATGTGTCTGGGCATGAGCCTCTTTGGGTTCTTCTTGCTTGGGACTCTCTGTGCCTCCTGAACTTTTGTGACTTTTTCCTTTATCAGGTCAGGGAAGTTTCTGCCATTATTTCTTCAAACAGCTTCTCTATCCTTTGCATATTTTTCTTCACCTTCTGGTACTCATATGATGTGAATATTGTTATGTTTCATGTTGTCCCACAGCTCCCTTAATCTGTCCTGTTTTTTAATTGTTTTTTCTTTTTGGTTCTCTGAGTGATTTGTTTCTACCCTGTCTTCTAATTCACTGACCCAATCTTAAACTTCCTGTAATCTGCACTTTATCCCTTCCAATATATTCTTTATTTCTGCTCTGTCATTTTTAATTTCCTTCTTAGTTTCCTTATCTTTTCTTATGCTGTTGAACATCATTACAATCAGTATTCTGAACTCTATATCTGATAGATTGCTTATATCCATTTCATTTATCTATTCTTCTAGAGATCTCTCTTGTTCTTTCTTTGGGGCGTGTTTGTTGTTGTTTTTTGTCTCCCCATTTTTGCTGTCTGTTTGGATTTGTTTCTATGCATTAGGTAGATCTGCTAAGACTTCCAGTCTTTCTGGATGGTCTCTGGTGCAGGCCAATCTCAGATGCTGTTTGCGACTCTCCTTTAGTACCCTGTTTGAAGTTTTCTGCACTCCACAACTTGTGGTTCCCTCTGCTGGGGCTGGATGTGTTTGGAAAGGACCAAGATGCACACCAAGGTCTGCTTTTCCTAGCCCCAGGTCCAGAAGAAGATCAGGGAAAGACTCAAAGCATCCAGAGATCCACCTTTGCCTGCAGGCTGATTGATTTTCAGACTTTTAATGAGCCTCAGGCTGTAGGCCACAGCCAGGAGTCAACTCCACAGGGTGGGGCAAGAGGTTTTCTAACAGGGTGGGGCAATTGTTTCCTCAGGCAAAAGCTCCCTGGATGGCAGAGGTCCACCTGAGAAAGATGTCCTCTGCAGTCTAGGTGAATGACTCAGCACAGGAGTACAAGTTCTCTCCCCAGAACCCCCAGTCCTGGAGTCTCCTTACACAGCTCTAGTCCCCTCTGCCCTCTCTCTGCTGGAGCCCAAGGTAAGTGGCTGCACCTGAAAATTTTGTGCATTGGCCCTTTAAGAGGGTTCCTGCATTTCCAGCCATCCTTCCTTGGCAGACAGAAACCCTGCTGCGTTTCACAGCCAGATGTTATGTGGGCACCTTTCTCAGTTCTGGAACTCTGGGTTGGGGAGCCCAGCTTGGGTTTCGACCCCACAGTTCTCAGTAGGGACCCCCCACAGCTGAGATGTCCCTCTAGACCTTCAGCTGCTGCCTATGGAAGTCTGGCCAGCCCTCTCACCCACCTTCACACTTCCTACCGGTCTCTCTGTAGTCTCCCCTTTTCATCCTTGGTTATGAGGGTTCTCTCCAGGTAGTCTTCAGTTGATTACTCAGGATGTTTTTTCTATATTTTAGTTGTAATTCCAGTTTGGTCCTGGGAGAGTGTCAGTGTAACTTCCACTTAATCTGCTGCCATCTTGGAATCCTCTGGTAACTGTCTTTCTCTGGCTGCTTTTAAGATTCTCTCTTTGTCTTTAACCTTTGCCATTTCAATTGTGATGTGTCTTGGTGTGGGCCTCTTTGTGTTGATCTTGTTTGGGACTCTTTGCGCTTCCTTGACTTGTGTCTCTTTCCTTCACCAGGTTAGGGAGGTTTTGGGTCGTATTTCTTAAGATAGGTTCTAATCCCTTCCTCTCTTTCTATTCTCCTTCCCTTTTGGTGCTGATGTTGTTATGCTTCATATTGTCCCAGTGGTCCCTTAAACTATGCTCATTTTTCCAAAAAAAAATTTTTTTTTTTCTGCTCTGATTGAGTGGTGTGTTTTTTTACCTTGTCTTCCAAATCGCTAATTCAATTCTCTGCTTCATCTAACCTACTGTTTATTCCTTCCAGTGTATTATTCATTTCAAATATTCTATTCCTTGTTTCTGACTGGTTCTTTTTTATGGTTTCTGTGTCTTTTTCATGCTGTCCTAGTTCTCACTAAGTTTCTTGTAGTTCTTGCTAAGTTTCTTGAGCATTCTTATAACCATTTTTCTGAATTCTATACCTGATAAGTTGCTTGCCTCTATTTCATTTAGTTGTTTTTCTGGAGATTTCTCCTGTTCTTTCATTTGGGGCATGTTTCTTTGTTGCCCCATTTTGGCTGCTTCTTTGTGTTTGTTTCTATGTATTAGGTAGATCTGCTATAACTCCCAGTCTTGGTGGGGTAGCCTTGTGTAGTAAGTGTCCTGTGGCATCCAGTGGTGCAGTCTCCTTGATCATCTGTGCTGTGTGCTCCAGGAATGTCCCTTGTGTAGGTTATGTGTACCCTCCTGTTGTAATTGAGTCTTGATTGTTATTGGCCCATTTGTGTATGGGATCAGCCCTCAGACTGACTGACTATGAGGCTCAACCCCAACTACCGCATGGGAGATCCTGTATGGGTGCTGACCACGTGATGTAGAATTTGCCTCAGCAGGGTTTGGTGCCTGCTGAGATCTCTCTTTGGATATGCTACTTGTGAAGCATATTGAATCCCGCTCTGATGTTGTCTGAAGCTGGCCACTGGATGTGTTGGTTCTGGGCTTCTGTGAGAGACTCTGGTGCAGTCACAGTCAGATGTTGCCTGTGACTGGCCCTGGGCAACCTGTTTAGAGCTACAAAGCGATCCACAGTTTACGGCTGCCTCTGTTGGGCCTGGTTGTACGCAGGAAGGATCAAGGTGCACACCAAAGTTGGCTGTTACTGGCACCAGGCCTGGGGGTAGGTCAGCAAAAGTTCCAAGGCACCCTGAGATCCCTCTCTGTCTGCCTCCACCTGCCAGCTGCCTGTTAGGCTCAGTCACTGAAAGAGCCTCTGGCAGTACTCATTGAATGAGGTAGGTTCTTAGTGAGTCACCGGGTAGAGATCAAGTGGTGTTCATCGGATTGTTACAGGTTAAAACTTGGTGCCAGTACTGGGTCTGAGACCACTAGCAAAAGTCTCAGGGTATACGAAATCTAGCTGCCACCCTCTGGGTGCTCATACTCCTTTGTGGTGGGGGAGGGTCTCAGGGAGTCATCAGGGTGAGGCCAGCAGAGTTTATCAGGCTTAAACAGAACAAGATTTGGCCATATGAAGGGAGAGTTCTGCACTACTCAGATGTGCGAAGGAATAATGGCCCCTGTTTTAGAGCCACACAACTCAGTCTGTCCCAGATTTTACCCAGCCCTTGGCAGGGTGGAGCCACCAGGAATCAAGTTGGGTGGGGCCACTGGGACACTGGAGGGTGGACCTGCTGGGAGCCTGGAAGGTGGGGCTAATGGATCTCCCATGAGACAGGAGCACCAGTCAGGTCCACAGAAAAGTGAGGGGAATGGCCCCCACCTGAAAGCCACACAACTCAGTCACAGACAGTGTCTGAGCCTACCCAGACCTTTACACCCCGGCCAAGGCAGCTGACTCCTTAGCAGGGTGTAAGCTCTGCAGGGTGGGGTGAGAGGGAGGACAGAGGGTGGAGTTATTGCTTTCCCTGAGGCTAATGCTTATGAAGGGGAGTGGTCCACCCAAGAAAGATGGCATCTGCTGTATGGGAGAGGGACTCAGCAAAGGGACCCTGGTGGCTGCTACTTCACCTCTCTTCCCAGAGCCACAAACCCCAAACTCTCCTCACATGACTCTAGTCCGGTCCACCCTCCCTCTGCTGGAGCCCAGGGTGAGTGGCTGCAAACAAAATTTTGTGTGTTGGCCCTTTAAGAAAGTGCCTGTGACTCTAGCAAACCTCTCTCTCTCCCTGACAGACAGAATCCCTGCTGATTTTCACAGCCAGATGTTATGTGGGTCCCTCTTCTTGGCTCTGGTGCTCTGGGCTGGGGAGCCCATCTTGGGGTTGAGACCCCATGCTTCTCAGGGGGAACTCCCCACAGCTTGGATATCCCTCCAGAACCTCAGCCACTGCCGGTGGGAGTAGGGCCATCCCTTTTCACGTCTTCACCTTTCTTACCAGTCTCAATGTAGCTTCTTCTGTAAATCCTTAGTTATAAGACTTCTCTTCAGCTAATCTTCAGTTGGTTATTCAGGATGATTGTTCTATAATTTAGTTGTAATTCCAGTTTGGTCCTGGGAGGAGGTGAGTTTACCTTCCACATATTCTGCCAATATCTTCAATGTCCTCATCTTCTTGTTTTTCTTTATGCTTTTTCAGCTATGTACATAACCATAAATAATATATTGTTTAAATTAATGATGTTATATTGTATCTCTTCTATTGCTTGTTTCTTGTAAACAACAGTATGGTATTGAGATTTACCCATGTCAATGAATGTAGCTATAGTTCATTCATTTTCACTGTTGTATAATATTCCATTTTATAAATAGCACAGTTTATCTATGTTATTACTGATGGGCATTTGGTTGTTTCACATTTCGTGGTACTGTGAACTGCTGCTATGAACATTCTTATTCGTGCCTCCTGGCTAAGTGGACAAGCAGAAAGGTTTCTCTAGAATATTGATGTGTTAGGAGTGGAATTGCTGGTCTGGAATGTATACATATGTTCAACTTTGCAAAACAGAACCCAGTTGTTTTTCAAAGTGGTTTTATTACTTCCCTCTTCCACCCACTTGGGGTGAGAGTTCCATTTTTATTTCCTAGAACATGGTTTCAACAGTAAATAAAAACTTGGGTGGGAGGTGGAGAGTTGTTTCAAAGCCAGATTCTTTAAGAACAAAATTGGGTTGAACATGAGGCAGGAAAGTAGAAACTTTAATACCTGTTCAGTCACATAAGTCTTTCTTTTTTCCTTCCTTCTTTCTTTCATAAATTTGTACATGATACTAATTCAAAATGTACAAATAGGTATGTAGAAGATTGAGTGGTAACCTCCCCCCAAAAAAGATAGGTCCACATAAAAATTCCTGAAACATGTGAATGTTACCTTATTTGGAAAAAAGGTCTTTGCAGATATAATTAAGAATTTTGAGATGAGATCATCCTGGTTTACCTAGTTGTACCATAAATCCAATGTTAAGTGTCCTTATAAGAGAGAAGACACAGAAAGAAGAGGAGGCAGCACTGTGACTGTAAAGGGAGAGAGAGTGATGAAGCCACAAGTCAAGGAATGCCTGAGGCCACCTGAACCCAGAATAGCATGGAAAGATTCTTCCTGAAAGCTTTCAGAGGGAGTGTGACCCTGCCAACACATTTATTTTGGTCCTCCAGCTTCCAGAACTGTGAGAGAACACATTTCGGTTGTTTTATGCCACCAAATTTGTGGCAATTTGTTGCAGCAGTTCTAGGAAACTAATATAAGACATAAGGAGAAAGTTGGTTTCCCTCACATCCTTGACCCATAGCCACCCATTTTTTCTTCTCTATTGCAATTCTAGAGATTTTTTTTCTTTAAATCCTCACCAGAGGATATTTTTCCATTGATTTTTAGAGAGAGTGGAAGGGAGGGAGGAGGGGAAGAGAGAGAGAAAGAAACATTGATGTGAGAGACACATCAACTGGTTTCCTCCCACCCTATCTGGGGCCAGGGATTGAGCCTGCAACCGAGGCACATGCCCTTGACTGGGAATCAAACCCACTACCTTTTGGTCCACAGGCCAATGCTCTAACCACTGAACAAAACTGTCCAGGGCTAGAGATATTCTTAATAATTGGCAGGGACATCCAAGGTTATTTTACAAATGAGGAGTCTAAAGCTCAGAGAGGAAGAAACTTGCCCAAGGACCCTCAAGCTAGTCAATAGCAAAGATGACTAGGAACCCAGGTTTCCTATCTCTTAGTTTTGTGTTCCTTTGATATAAAAAAAGTATCGAGCCCAGCCAGTGTGGCTCAGTGTTTGATCATGGTCCCATGAACCAAGAGGTGACCTGTTCGAATCCCAGTCAGGGCACAAGCCCAGGTTGCAGGCTCAGTCCCTAGTAGGGGGCATACAGGAGGCAGCTGATTGATGTTTCTCTCTCATCTATGTTTCTATCTTTCTATCCTTCTCCCTTCCTCTCTCTCTAAAATATATATATATGGAAAGAAGTATTTAGGAGCAGATTTCGATATTAGGATAGGGAAAGAGAAAAGAAGGGTGCTGGGTGAATGAAGGAAGGGGAATATGTGGAAATGATAAAGGGGCATAAAAACTGTTATGATTTCTCCTCAGGTTGGCCTCAGTTCAATGAAACACTTCACCAGGTCATTGACAGACTCTCTAAGTAGAAATTAATGCTTACTTCTAACTAGCTTTTATTGAGGATCTATTATATTCCAGGTACCAAACTAGAGTAAACCCTTGATTTTGCGGCCCTCAATTTAATGGATTTCAGATTTAATGGACAAAATTTCTGGTCCATATGTCATATGTGAAAATTAACACTTTGTTAATTTTAAAATGCTTTTAACCAAGATTTGCTTATACTTAAATTAACAGGTTATTTTTTTTTGTTATTAAGTCACTGTTACTTTTAAAAAACTTAGCAAATAAGTCATATGTTGGAAAAGACACTATAGTAATTTCATCAACTTACATAAATATTACACATCTACAACCATAGTATATATATTCTAATCCAAGAGTCACTGCTCATAAACAATGTTGGGTGAATGATTAGCATGTGATCACACAGCATTATGCAGTAATTGGTTCTGTTGTCTCGTGACTTTCTGAAGCAGTTTTAACACATGCCTATGAAGTTCTGACGTGCGCTAAGCCACGCCCCAGCTGTGTGCATTTGTTTACTCTTGGTGACTAGTGAATGCACACATTTACTAGACCTATTTGGTAAAAATTTAAAATTACAGGCGCAGCCAGCGTGACTCAGCAGTTGAAAATGACCTATGATCCAGGAGATCTCTGTTTGATTCCCAGTCAGGCAACGTGCCCAGGTTGCAGGCTCAATCCCCAGTGGGGGGCGTGCAGAAGGCAGCCAATCAATGATTTTCCCTCATCATTGATGTTTCTATTTCTCTTCCTCTCCCTTGCTCTCTCTGAAATCAATTTAAAAATATTTAAAATTAAAGTAATACATATAGAAAACTTTCCTGTGAAATTAAACTTTTCTTACATACTTCATTTTACACAAACGTGTCTACATAAGTAAAAACAAACTAATTTGTCAAATTTTTAACATACACACATTTGGAAAACACACATACACACATAAGTAAAAACAAGTAAACTAACTAATTTGTCAATTTTTTAACCTACACACATTTTTATATAACGGACTCTTGGCTTTAACAGACACCTCATTGCCCGAATTAGTCCATTACGTCAGGTTTTACTGTATACTAAGAGCTGTCAACATGCAGCTTGTGCCTTCTACAAGTATAATATCTCATAGGGAAGTCAGGCTAGTAAGTAAAGCAGTATGACAAGTAATTTTTAAAAATAGAGTTGTGGCTCTTCCGGGGATGGTGACTTTAGGTATTCACAATGGTCCAGCGTTTGACATACCGTCGGAGGCTGTCCTACAATACAGCCTCTAACAAAACTAGGCTGTCCCGAACCCCTGGTAATAGAATAGTTTACCTTTATACCAAGAAGGTTGGGAAAGCACCAAGATCTGCATGTGGCGTGTGCCCAGGCCGACTTCGTGGAGTTTGTGCTGTGAGACCTAAAGTTCTAATGAGGTTGTCTAAAACAAAAAAACATGTCAGCAGGGCCTGTGGTGGATCACTGTGTGCTAAATGTATTCCTTATTGAGGAGCAGAAAATATTGTGAAAGTATTGAAGGCACAAGCACAGAGTCAGAAAGCTAAATTTAAAAATGAAGCTTTTTTGAGTAATAAAAGCAATTTAAAAATTAAAAAAAAAAAAAAATAGAGTTGTGTACTATGTCCCAAGAAAACACAGAGCGGGGAAGCTGGAAAAGGTCTTGAAGGATAAGTAAGAGTTTAGCAGGTAGACAGGAAGGGAAAGGCATCTTAGGCAGAAGGCTGACACATTTATGGAACTAGGGAAGTTCACAAGAGAAGCCGTATTTGAGAAAATCACATAGGAGAGGCTGTTAGTGCCCCACCCACATCCCTCGACTTCTCCATGTGCTCTCTTTGCCAGAAGGCTTGTCCCCCAACTCCCCAGAACTGCAGAAAGCCATACTCCCCACACTTATAGCATACTAGAAGTGCCCAGGAATTAACTTTTCCTGGGAGCAGCCCCCCAGCCAATGACTGTCAGGAGTTGGTGTGTAAATACCCCAGCTCCTTCACCCCTCAGATGGGATAATTCTGACGTGTGTGTTTCTGAGTTTCTTTACAGGATTAAGCTCCTGTTGTCCACTCTTGTATGTGGCTTAATAGCTCACCCTTTCCCGTATCACTTTCCGACCTCTTCCCCACTGGTGTTTCCCTCACCTCCCAAATAAACTACTTGTGCTCAGGATCAGCTCTGGGAGAATCCAAACTAAATTAAACCGTAAGTAGGTGTGCATGGTAAGAACAAAGAGTATAAGGAATGAGGTGTAGTGACAGGAGATGTTGGAGCAGGGCTTTTCATGGTGGACTTCTAATGCCATGTAAGGATCGTGGTACCTTTTCCTCTAGGCAGTGAGACGTTCATTCCAAGTTTACTAGGGGCATGATTGACCAGATATGCATTTAAAAAGACCGATGTGGTTACATAGCCAATCATTAAATAGTTTCCCCTACTCTTATTTATTTTTTATTTATTTATTTGTTGTTGTTGTTGTTAATCCTCACCAGAGGATATTTTTCCCATTAATTTTTTAGAGAGTGGAAGGGAGGGAAGTGGGGAAGAGAGAGAGAGAAACATTGATGTAAGAGAGACACATCAATTGGTTGCCTCCCACATGCACTCTGACTGGGACGGGGGATTAACCCTGCAACCCTGGTATGTGGCCTTGATTGGGAATCAAACCCACAATCCTTCAGTGCATGGGCCGATGCTCTAACCACTGAGAACACTGGCCAGGGCTTGCTTTTTTTTTTTTAACAAGTCGTAATATATTTTATTTATTTATTTATTTATTTATTTATTTATTTATTTATTTATTTATTTATTTTTATTGGTGCCCTGACCGGGAAATGAACCAGCAACCTTTCAGTGCACAGGATGATGCCCTACCAACTGAGCCTTGCCAGCCAAGGCCCTACTCTTAGAATGAAATCCAAACTCCTAACCATGGCCTATAGGCACTGCATTATGTGGCACATGCCGGCCTGCTCATCCACTGAAAACTGTCCGATTTGGCAGCTGTTGGGCTACTGCTGACCCAAGCAGCTCAGCAGGGTGAGAAGCCGGATGAAGAGCTGTGGGAGACTGGATTCTCCTTCCCACATCTTCACTCTTCGCCACGAGACCTTGCCGCACATGAAAGTGGGTGGAGCACATTTCCCTGCTAGACTTCTGGCCAGTGGAATGTGAGCGAAGGTTGTGTGCCTTAAAGGGCATCGCGTGTTGCCACTCACTGTCTTGCATGCCCGCCATTCACCATAGAAGAACATGCCTGGCGGGGGTGCTGCTGGTCCAAGGAGGGCGAGAGCTGAGGAGCAGGCAAGCGCCCAGCTGAAGCCTCAGCCCAGCCCAGCCATCCTGCAGCTGAGGCATGAGAGGAAAATAGATGCTTGTGGTTGGAAACCGCTGGATTTTACATTATTAGTGCGGCGATAACTAATTGCTACAGAAGTGAGATTAAGACGAGGAAAATCAGCTAGGAGTATTTCAGAAGCTTAGAGTGAAGAGAGCGGGAGGCTAGTATATCCCTGCTCCTCCTGTTTTGGTTTTTAGCTGCCCATAACGTAAGTCCCTGTCCCGTTTATGGACAGTTTTCCACTCTGAAACTGGGGAGCAGAGCTCACCTCCCAGCATTCTAGCTAAACATGCCAGTTCCTCCCCACTTTCCCACCCTTCCTTGGGAACTAAGTCATGTGCATGTGTCGTAGACTCTGCTAATAAAATCTGCCCAACCTAGACATTGAATCAGGAGGAGATTGTAATGCAAAGAAGCAGAAGCAGAAAAAAATATCCATTCTTTTGATAGGCGGTGCCAGTTGTGGCAGCATCACCCAGGGTCTGGTGCTAGAAGGCCTCTCAGTAACCATGGTGTCGCATGCTCATCAGTGGCACTAACAGTGTCTTCAGTGGCCCAGCTCTGTGGTGTGATATTGGCCACTACCCTGTACGCAAAACCTCTGAATGTGGTGTGGTAGATTGAGTGCATCTGTGTTATCTTGTCAGACTCTGTTATACTGACCCTGGACTCACCCTTGTGACTTGCTTTGGTCAACGGGTGTTAGCAAATATCCATTTATTTATACAAGCAGAGGCATGAAAAGCACTTGTGTGGTTGGGCTTGCTCTTTGTCTTAGTACCTTTGGGCTGCTACAGCAAAATACCACCAACTGGGTGGCTTATAAACAACAGAAATTTATTTCTCACAGTTTTGGAGGCTGGAAGTCCAAGATCAGGATGCCAGCATGGTTGGGTTCTGGTAAAGGCTCTCTTCCAGGTTGCAGACTGCTGACCTCTCATTGTGTCCTCACATAGTGGAAGGAGCAAGAGATCTCTCTGGGACCTCTTTTGTAAGGACACTAATTTCATTTATGAGGGCTCCACCCTATGACCTAATCACTTCCCAAAGGGCCCACCTTCCAGTACCATCCCCTTCAGCATTAAGTTTTCAGCATATGGATTTTGGGGAAACACGTCCAATCTGTAGCACTGTCACTGTTGTCCTCTGCCCTTGCCGTTAGAGCATGTCTTGCCTAGCCTGTTGGATGATCAGCGTCATGTGGCACTGGGCTACTCTCCCTGAGTTATCCCAGCTGAGGTCATCCTAGTCAGCCAACAGCCAGTTGTGCTTCAGACATAGGAATGAGCTCAACCAAAATCAACAGAGCTCTCTAGCCAACCAAGAATTGACCCCAGACACTCGGGTGAGTCCAGCCCAGTGCAGCCCCGGAGAAGCTGAACCCTATAGACTTATGAACTAAATACTGTTCATGTTAGATTCCACTGAGGGTTTTTTGTGTTGTGTATGTGGCATTATTGTAGCAATAACTAATGTGTCTCTAGCCCTTTCCACAAGCCTATGACTGCCTTTTCTGCTTAGATCAACCAGGAGTCGGTATCTGTTGCTTATTCTGACTAACACAGAGAAAGATGGACTGTAAATTAGAAGAAACACAGGGTCAAGGGAGAGATTGTTTGAGATGGGAGAGACTTTAGCATGCCTATAGTCAGAGCATTGGAGGGAGTTGATTTATTAGGATATAAGTGTGGCTGCAAAATAACGGTGTTTTAAACATGATAGAAATTTACAGTTTTTCTCATGTAGAAGCTGAAGCTGGAGTGGCTGCTCTGCTCTGTGAATTTTCAGGGGCCGGGGCTCCTTGTCTCTATGCTCCATCGTGTCCTCACCCAGTGGGCTGACATGGCTCCCCACCACATCCACATTTCAGTCATCAGGGCGAGGGAAACGGAGAATATGGCTTTCTACATAATCCTTGGTGGCTATATTTATTTCTTCTCCTTTCAACTCATTCTTTAAAATTGGTCACATGGCCCGGCCGGGGGTGGCTCAGCAGTTGAGCGTGGACCTAGGATCCAGGCAATCGGGGTTTGATTCCTGGTCAGGGCACATGCCCGGGTTGTGGGCTCGATCAGTGACTCTCTCATCATTGATGTTTCTATCTCTCTCTGTCCCTCTCCCTTCCTCTCTCTGAAATCAATAAAAAAGATATATTTAAATAAATAAATAAATAAATAAATAAATAAATAAATAAATAAATAAAATTGGTCACATGGCCACACTCAGCCGCAAGGGAATCTGGGAAAGATAAACATTCTGGCCAACAACGTGTAGATCTGTGGAAGAAAGGGCAACAGATAGCAGTAGTTCCTGCCATTTAATGAAGCTGGAGGGATAGTTAATGAAACAGGTGTCAATGGGAGACTTTAGCAGCCATTTCCTTCCTCCTTCCTTGTTAAGAGGACTCGTTTCTTAGAGAGGTGAGGCAACTGTGTTCCCAGTCTGAGCATAAATCATGATTTGTCTAAATCAGTATGGCAATCCCACTCAGCTTTGCCAGGAACTGGTTTCCTCAGCCTCCCCTTTGGCTCTGGGTAGCCAAATGGCCCAGTTCTGACCAATGAGCCATGAGGGGAAGGCTGCTGGGGTGTCCTGGAAAATGGTTTCCTGCCTGTGAAAGAGACAAACATGGGGTAGAGCTTCCTGGCACACTCCTGTTTAGAATACTGGTGTGAGGCCAAGAGAATTACAGATGCCAAGGTGGGCAGAACCCGACACCTCACCATTCCCTCAAGGGCAGGAAAACCCCATTTGCTGTAGGGGTTGGGATCCACCCTGAACCTTTCTGAGGATTCAAATGATGTTGAAGGATGAGTAGGGGTGAGCCAGCTGAAGAAGGGGAGAAAAAAAGTTTGAGCAAGTGAGAACATTGTAGACATGAGAAGCAATGCTGAGAGACGCCCCTGGAAAGCTGGATTGGAGTCAGATCACGAGAACCTTGTACAAAGCAGTGTAATTTACTGTCAGAATGACCTCATTCAGAATTGGGGCTGGTTTCCCTGCTTGCCAGCTGATTCACTACTAAAGCATGACAGGCATTTTCTCTTTGTAGGTTTAAAAGGACTGCCTATCTCTTCCCCCTTTCGGGACTTTTGGACAATCTCAACTCTCAAAGGCAGAGATCTAGATTATGTGGGTGGTGGGCGGGTGCTGACTTGAAAAGCTGAAGGAGAAGGAAATGGATCCCAAGCTCTACAGCAAGTGGGGTTTCCCTGCCCTTGAGGGAATGGAGAGGTGTCTGGCTCTAACCACCTTGAGGCCTGTATTTGACTCCCTCCCAGACCCTAGAGGGACAGGATGTGTAATGGGTTAGCTGCATGGACGTGGGAACTGAGCTCTAAGCCACCGCCTTTGTGGCTGTGAGCAGTGGGATAACTGAGGCTTGGACATGAAGCTTCTCACAGTGATAACACCAGCCTGAAGCCCAGTCCCTTCCCTGAAATTCCAACGTTTGCTGAACTTGGGAGTTCTGTGTGACTCCAGCAAGGGATAGGGGAGGTGTGGGGAGTGGGGAAACTCTGAGACAGAATTTCTCTCGAACTCATTGAGGAAGAGGGCTGAGTCAGATTTTACATTCTTTTTTTAAAATAAATATGCCAAGGAAAAGGATATGAGAAAACATCATAAGTTCATATATTATCTTAGTAGCTTTCTTTTAAGTTGATGGATGTTTTACAAGAAAATGTAGAAGTTTTCTCTCTAAGAACTCAAGCTCATATATGTACAAAGAATCCATTTTCATTTTTTAAAAACTAATTAAATTGGCCTGATACTGCCAGGTTAGAAGGAGATCCAATCTCTTATCATGGGGCCCTCCTGGCTCACAGGGATGCCTCAGAATCCAGATGTAGAACCTAGTGCCAGAAACGGGGCCAGCCTCTCTCCTGTGGCCATCATGGGGGTATTGACAGGAAGACACTCAACCAACTGAACCATACCAAACAGGGCGGTATCAGTTATTTTAATAATGTAATAGTTACCCTCAAATCCTCTAGCCAAAATAAAATGAGGATCTTGTCAGTAATTCAAATCTGACTGTTCACCCAACCCATCTCACTTTCTCCCCTGGCCCAAGGTCATCATCACCCAGAATTCTAACTTCATCATTTCTTTCCTTACATAGTTTTCTTATACAATTTAACAGTTTTATTACATCTATATATAGTCCTAAAAAGTGTGTATGCATGTTTAACATGTATCTGTGGTTGTTTTTAACTGTATTATCTCCTTTTGGTTCTTTTCTTTCACTTACTATTACATTGCTTGGATTCATTCATATTGCTGTGTGTTGTTACAGTCATTTTAAAACCCCAGGTCGCCCAGCTGGGCGTGGCTCAGCAGTTGAGCGTCGACCTAGGATCCAGGAGATTGTGGTTCGATTCCTGGTCAGGGCACATGCCCGGGTTGCAGGCTTGATCCCCAGTCGGCGGCGTGCAGGCAATGACTCTCTCATCATTGACGTTTCTATCTCTCTTTCTCCCTCCTTTCCTCTCTCTGAAATCAATAAAGATATATTTTAAAAAAACACACAAACCCATGTAGCAGTTCATTCATCCTCAAACCATTCTTTACTGAAGTACCTATTACATACTTAAGATTTTTTCTTTTCTGGTTATTAACTGGTCTGTCACACCCCATTTGCTAAGAGTTTCTTGTAATTCAAGCAGTTCTTCTACGTTCTTTATAATGGCTGCATGAGATCCTGCCTCTTCTGCAAGACTTGCACTCATGCTTTGCAAATGATTTCCCCTGTGTTGCCAGTTATTTACACTGGGCTACCAGAGAGGCTGACCATCAAATCAATGATGGGCTTAGGGCGCTTGGAGAGCTTGTAGTTTCAGCCAAGAGGAATATTGGAGGGGAGGTGGGGAATGTCAGCTCATTGTTGAGTATTTCCTTGTTATTATCTGCAAACAATAATATAAACAGAGCCACTTTAAAATGGAGCCGGAGCTGCCATGCACTTGTTATACCTCAACTCTTTGGAATGTCACAACAGGGCGATGACTGGGCCTAAGCAAACTTGTGCCTTGCAAAACACTGCAGCAGAGATAACAAGAAAGCAGTTATTATGACTACTGGACTGAAATTTTAAAATGTTGAGAATTACTGTCACTATGTTATGTTATCTGCACCAATAGAAACACCTTCCTTCTCTTGATGTAAGTGCTCCCCTTCCCTCTCTCATGACTACCATTGCCTTTGTCTCCTAATCGGGACACTGGGCTTCTGCCTGAATTAGTGTGTCCCAAGTAACTATTCTTATTGATCTTAATAAATGTTTGTTGCCCCTCACTTTGAAAGACCTTTTATTTTTAGGTTGACAGGTCACTTTTGCTTCCCTGGGTGACCTTGCAAATGTGGGAACTTGGGTCCTGACCATTGGGATACCCAGAATCCTAGGCACCTCAGCAAGTTCTTTAACACTCCTCCCACAAAAAGCAGAACCTAACTGCCTGCCCCTTGACTATGGGCCGAACTTGGTGACCGAAGCAGCAAGTGCAACAGAAGCAATGCAGTGGGGCTTCTCGGGCTCAGTTAAGGAACAGTGACATAGCCTCCACTGGCTCACTGTTCTGGGGACGTTCGCTCTGGGAAAGCCAGTCAGCAGGCTGTGAAGAAGCCCAGATGAGCCCCCACAGAGACCTCATGAAAGTCCCCTATGGAGAGGACCTGAGGCCCCCGACTGGGCCAGCAGCAACTGCCAGACAAGAGAGTCTTCCAGGAAAGGGCTCCAGAATTCATGAGTGGTGATAAGTTATCCCCGTCCAAGTTCCTCATCACACACAGTGTTAAGCTAACACCCTGTATTGTGTCCAAAGTCCTCACCTGCTGAATCCAGGTACATAATAAATGGTTGTCTTCAGCTAAGTTTCAGAATGGTAATTTATTATGCAAATTATAAAATTAGTAAAAAACAGCAACTGGTACACACAATTTATTTTTTATTTTTAAAAAAGCTGCTATTAGATGCACACAGCTTTTTTTCAAATTATAAGAGAAAGTTTATTTAGAAAGTTACAGAGGTAGAAGTGAGCCAACTGAGCTGTGAGGCCCAGGAAACAAGTTACAGAGGCAGAGGAAGGGCCCTTGGAGCTTGGGAGAGAGAAAGGCAAAGGTAACTCCCCCCCGGGGGGGGGGGGAGCATGCTCCAGAGAGGGAAAGCCCACTTGCACACAAATTTAAGATTGATAACTTCCTTTTGATAATTTGACTGCTTTATTACTAGAAAACAAAACTTCATCTCTGGTAATACCTCTCCTAAATATGCTTATTTTTATTTTGATACAGCCATTCCAGCTTTCTTTGGATTAGTATTTGCATAGAATATTTTATCCCATCTTTGTACTTTATATCTCCATATTTAAAGAGGGTTTGGTATTTTTAAAATTCTATTGGACATCTTCATCTTTTTAGTGGCATGTTCAGAACATTTTCTTTATGTAAGTATTGATATCATTGAATTTAAATCTACCATCTTGCTACCTTACTATTTGTTTTTTGCTTGTCTTATCTGTTCTTTTTTTAAAACATATTTTATTTCACCCATCCCTCCACCCTCCTCCCCTTGGGCAACCATCAACTTGTTCTCTACACCTATGGGTCTGTATCTGTTTTGCTTTGTATGTTCTTTAGTTGTTTTTTTTAGATTCTACATACAAGTGAAATCATACAGTATTTATCTTTCTCTCTCTCTAACTTCACTTAACATAATACCTCTCCATCCATCCATATTGTCGTAAATGACAAGATTTCATTCTTTTTTCTTGCTGAGTACACCCAGCAGATGTGGAAGCTGAGGTTTGCAGAGGATGAATACACAGTAAATGGGAAGCCAAGTTTTGAACTTTGGCCATTTGATTTAAAATTTGCTTTTCTTAACCTTGACATCTCCCTTGCAGTTGTCTGTAATCTATTTCTTCCTTCCCATTTTCAGGATACCCCTGATGGCTCACAACAAGACTGACTCACTCCCCCAACACTGGGACTGAACCTGGGAGTGCAGTGCTTCCAAAAAACATGCACCTGCCCATGCCATGCCCTAAATACAGCTCACTCAGAAAGACAAATGAGACCCTCCTGAGTAAGGTAAAAGTTTAGTTCAGGAGAAAAAAGACAAAGACTATTGTTAAATAAACATTACACACGTTTATCGAGTTCAAAGAGTGATGTTAAAGGGAAGCAGAAGGATAAAAATCAGCTCGCTCTTTTACATTATTTTGTTATATTAATAATTTTTATTTTTTTAGTATAGTTTAAAAACTTACATAGAGATATCTTTAATTTAAAACAGTTTGAAACATAAATATTCAAAGATGGAATCAGAATCACTTCTGATTGTGTAATGTTTGAAATAATGTATCACTTTCAAGAAATTTCACAAATAAATCGAAAAGACTTTACACTATCACCAACTACTAGTTATGATAACACGTTTAGCTCTTGGTTGAGCATGGGGCAAAGTTATCCAGCTGTCTTTCTGTGATGCCAGCTTTAACCATTTCTGAAGCTAAGGAGATACTGTATTAAAGAAAGCTACAACAGCATAAAGGCAGCCAATGGGATTAATTTATTGATCTGGATTTATTAGAAACTCATGAAAAAATATATTTTCATAAATTTATTTTTGTTAAAATTGTGTGTTTGTGTAGTAATAATACTTAAAGGCTTATGATAAAAACAGTAGCCCTCGGCTCCCTCTCCCTATCCCTAGTCATACTCCCCACAGACCATCACCGTCAGTTCTTCTATTTCCCTTCCTAGTAACCTTTTTATCTCTAAATTATACACTGTTTTGATATTTCTTGATTAGTCATTTGTAGACATTACCTATTGACTTCCCATCATGATGGATGAAGACCTCTTATCCTCTACACACATACCCTCTGCCTTTTCTCCCAAACTCCCAACATGGCCGTATCGTCATTCATGGCTGTGTGAAGACTACAACTTTCCAAGAAGCGTTAGGTGCAGTAGCCCAGAAGAGACACGATGGTGACTGGATTATGGTGGTGACAGTGGAGATGGGCAAAACAAGGACTGATTCAAGATACATATGGGAGAAGAGTAGGTGAAACTAGTGAGTGTTGGGGATGAGAGAGGGGGAGGTACACGGGGACTACCCTTAGAGCAAAATTAACTTTCATGCTTGCTTACCTGTCCCAGCTCTTAAGCTCCTATAGGCTTTGGCCTCCCACCTTTTACCTCCTGGCAGCATTTCTCTGCTTCTAAGAATATTTTAAATCGATTTTATCCAACATTTTTAGTTGTTTTTAGCAGTAAAGTGCCCCCAATAATCAATCAGAAATGCCTCTACTTTTTCATTGATTTCTGTTCTGTTTCTTTTCTCCATCCTATTTTTTGTTGTTCTTGTTGATTTTCTCCCTAACTTCTTGAGTTGGACACTCGGCTAATTATTGCTTTTTCTTTTCTATTCTAAGGCTATTCTATTCTAAGGCTCCGAATTTCCGTTAAAGTACACCTTTCATTGTATTCCTTAGATTTTGCTATGTAGTGGAGGAGTGATTGCTCAAAGCCACCTGTTTTCATCAACATCTCACCCCAGCGGGGCTATTGTGCTGCCCTGATTTTTCTCCTCAAGACACCTGCACTCGAGGTCTGGACAAGTGCAGCCAATTTTCCCCATCAGGGGGCAGCAATGGTTGCCCAAGGCAATGCTAGGAGAGAGAAGAACAGAATTTAAACTACCTTTTTTGGCCTGTGTTTTCCAGTTGTGGCTACATGTGAAAATCACTAGGACGTTTTGGAAAATGCTGATGTTTGGGCTCACCAGAGAATGTTCTGATTGGTCAGGGTTAGGGGCCTTGTCCTGGGTACTTTCGGTGATTCTAATGTGAAACCAAGGTTGAGAAGCACTTCTCTAATTTATCTGCTCACTGCTGCTCACTGCTGCAGACTGTATCCTTTCCCTCCCACTCACACCCCCAATTTTAAACCGTCTGTCTTCCCAAAGTTGTTATTTCCTGGTTTCCATATTTCTCTCTGTCATTTCTTGTTTGGGAAAGGAGGCAGAAACCCTGGTGATTTACACGTTGGCAGGAACCAGAATTCTCCCTCACACTGTCTGTCTTCACAGGAGGTCTCAGCATGAAACCGAAACACTGGTGTGGGATCACCGCCAAAACGGGCACCGTGTTATCAGGGGTCTTTACCATCATAGCCACCAACATGTACCTCACATTTGAACAGAAGTACATACGGGGCAGCAACTGCACTGAGATTACCTGGAGGGCCAAGAGCATGGATGTGGCGGTAAGCGAGATGATGGCCTGTTGGAGTTTCAGCATCGTCCTCTTGCTGTCTTGTGTCACCGTCATCATCAGCTGCTTGCTCCTGTACTCAGTATATGCCAAGAAGTACTGGGGCTTGGTGCTCTACATCTTCTGGATCCTCTTCTATGAAGCTATAAACGTCGCAGTGGAAGTCCTCACCAGCAGCAACACGGGCGTGCTAGAGGTCAGGGTCCTGCGCTGGTTTGGCTTGGTGTCCCGCGTATTCATGCACTGTTTCTGGATCTTCTTTGTCATGACTTATGCCCAGGTCATCTACAAAAGTAATAGCCAGGGTAATGTCATCTTCTACAGCAGACGCATTTCTACAAGCAGCCGAGACTCCCCGCGGCGGAAATCAAAGATCATCAACTTTACCCGCCACTAGAGTGCCGAACATCGGCCCTTTCCTCTCTTGAGGGGCAGGTCTCCCAGGTGCTCACGGTAGTTCTCTTTTCATCTCTTCCCTTTTTCTGGTTTGTTCTGGAAGTGGAGACCCTCCCGCCACCCTCTCTGGGGAATGTGAGGAGAAATGTGGTTAGGGTCACTTCTGAAATGTCCTGCTCGTTGAGGATGTTTAGTTAAAGGTCATTGTTATTTATCGAGCACTGCTTGAACGGCTCCTTCTTCTGGTCAGTACCACCTTCTTGGGCGACACGAAGAGGGCAAGGGGACGAAAGGAAGCTGACCTGCAGTCTGGCGATCCGTTCATCCTGGTAGGTCTTCAGCCGCCTTCAGCCCACAGCTCTCTAATTAACCCCTGGACGGGCAAATCTGTATTTATACCTCAGATTGTTGCAGCGCAAAGGATACTGTTGGTGCCTTCGGGGGCTTTGTGCCATGTTTTTTTCCCCTATGTTGTCTATGCTCGATTCCAGATAAGTAAAAGAATAAAAATAGAAGAAAATCACTTTTTCCTTTTCTGAGTCCCCACTTTTCCAAATTTGTCAAATAAAGGGTGTTTGTTAAACTTTTCTGTGTCTCTCACTGTATCTGGACACTAGGAGGGTGCAAAATAAGATATGAGGCCTAACCTTGAGTTTACAGGTTAGTGGGAGAAACTAAATCACTGTTTATGAATCAATTAGCCAAGCATATATGACAGTACAAGATTACATGTTATCACGGGTCAACAAACTTCACTTTGTATTTAGGTTCAAAAACTCAAAAGCAGCTTAAGGCAGGATAGAAGACAAATTGAGCAAACTTCTACTTCAAACATTCGACATTATGTTGTGTTTGCTTATTTAATAGCTTTCTTGAGGCATAATTGACATATAATAACACATAATGTTTCAAGTATATAATTTGACATAAGCGTATCCCGGTGAAACCATCACCACAATTGAGTTCATGAACACAGGTATCACCTCCAGAAGTTCCCTCGTGATCCCTGCTTCCCCCGTCCATACCCTCCACCCCCACCACAAGGCACTGATTTGCTGTCCCTATATATTAGTTTGCAGTTTCTAGAATTTTACATGTGGATTCATAGAGTGTTGCTCTTTTTTTTTGGTCTGGCTTCTTTCACTCATCCTAATGCCTTTAAGGTTCATCTGTGTCCTTATGTGTATTAATAGTTCACTCTTTACTGCTGAGTAGGATGCCATGGCATGAATGTAGCACTGTTTATCCATTTGCCCATTGAAGGACATCTATTGGTTTGCAGTTTGGGGAAATTATGAATATGAATTATGAACTCTATAAACACTTGTGCATATGACTTTGTATGGACTTACGATTTCATTTATCTCGAAACTGGAATTTCTTTTCTAGAGCAGCTGTACCATTTTTGTATTCCCAGTGGCAGTATATGAGAATTCCAGTTCTTCCACATCCTTGCCAGGGCTTAGTATGCACAATAAGTTTTTTATTTTAGCCTTCTAGTAGGTATATGGTGGTATTTCATTGTGGCTTCAACTTGCATTTCTCTAATGATAAATGATGTTGAGCATCTTTTCATGTGCTTAATTAGTTTCCTTCTATATTTTTTAGTATTCAAATATTTTGCCCATTTTTTATTTGTATTTTTTTTCTTATGTCCATTTTTAAAAATTAGGTTGTTTTTTATTCTTTATTCTTGAGTTTGGGGAGTATGTTTTGTGTTTGTTTGTTTAATATATACTTTTTTATTGTTGACAGTATTACAGATGTCCCCCATTTTCCCTCCCTTTGCCCACTCCACCCAGCCCCTACCCCACTGGGGAGTTTTTTATATTTTCTGAATACAAGTCCTTTATCAGATATATGATTTGGAAGTATTTTTCTATTTTGTGCCTTGTCTTTTGGTTCACTTAACAGAATCTTTTGAAGAGCAAAAGTTTTAATTTCAATGAAGTCCAGTTTATCAGTTTGTTCTTTTATGAGTCCTCCTTTGGTTATCATATTTATGAAATCTTTGCCTAACACCAGGTCATGAAGGTTTTCACCTATGTTTCCTCTAAAGGTCATAGTTTTAAGTTTGAAACTTAGATGTATAATCCCTTTTGAGTTATTTTTTATATATGGCGAGAGATGTAGATCAAAGTATACCTTTTGTTCCTGGATATCTAGTTGTTCCAACACTAACTCTTGAAAAGACTATCCTTTTTCTACTGAATTGACTGTATATACACACACATGCCTCTTCCTGGATTCTGTTTTATTCCATATATCTATTTGTCTCTCTTTCGGCCAATGTGACCCTGTCTTAACTATGGTAGCTTTATAATAAGACTTTAAATCATAGTCCTCCATCTTTGTTCTTTTTCAAAATTGTGTGGCTATTCTGCGTTCTTTGTGTTTCCTTATGAACTTCAGAATCAGCTTAAAATTTCTATGAAAAATAAAGCCTGCTGAAATTTTGATTGGAATAACATTGAATTTATAGATCAATGTGGAGAGAACTGACATCTTAGCAATATTGTGTCTTCTAACCCGTGACAACAGTATTTCTCTTCATTCATTTAAGTCTTCTTTAATTTCTCTCAGCAATGCTTTGTAATTTTCAATATACAAGTCTTTCACATCTTTTCCAGATTTATCTCTAAGTATTTTATTTTTTATGCTATTGTAAATAGTATTATTGGTTAAATTTTAATTCTGAATTTTTGTTGATAGTATATAGAAATACAATTTTTAAAATATATTGATCTCATATCCTGCAACATTGCTAAACTCATGTATTAGGTCAAGTAATGTTTTTGTAGATTCCTTCAGATTTTCTGCATAGTCAGTCATGTCTGCAGATATAGTTTTCCTCCTTCCTGTTCTTGCCTAATTGCACTGGTTAGCTCTTCCAGTGCAACACTGAGTAGAAGCAGGGAGAAGGAACATTATCGTCTTGTTTCTGATTTTAGAGGGAGAGCACTCAGTCTTTCTCCATTAAGTATGGTGTTGGCTATAGGTGTTTCACTGATGTCCTGTATCAGGTTGAGGAAGTTCCTTTGTATCCCTTGTTTGCTGAAGAATTTTAAAAATCAGGAATAAATGTTGCATATCGTCAGATGTTTTTGTACATGTGTTGAGATGATTATATGCTCTTTATTTTTTTAGATTATTAACATGGTAAATTACTTTGATAGATTTTCAAATGTTAACCCAGCCATGATATTCCTGGAACAAACTCTACTTGGTCATGATGTATAATTCTTATTTTACATATTGTTGGATTAGATTTGTTAAATCTTGTTTTAAAATTTTGCATTTATGCTCATAGGGAATATTTGTCTGTAATTTTCTTATAATGTCTTCATTAGGTTTTGGTATCACAGTAATGCTTAGTTCATAGAAAGGAATGTGTCTTCCTTGTCAATTTTCATAAGAGTTTATGTATAATTGATATTTATTTCTTCCTTAAATGTTTAGTAGGATTCAGCACAGAAGCCATCGGGACCTGGAATTTCTTTGTGGGAAGCTTTTAACTACAAATTCTTTTTTTATTTTTAGAAAGAGAGAGAAATAGATAGAAACATTGGTGACAGAGAAACATCATCAATCGGTTGCCTGCTGCATGCCCCACACTGGGGACTGAGCCCTAAATAGGGCATGTGCCCTGACTGGGAATCAAACTGTGACCTCCTGGTTCCTAGGTCAATGCTCAACCACTGATCCATGCTGGCCGGGCATGTATCTTTATATTTAAAATATGTTTATGATAGGCAGTGTATAGTTGGGTCTTGCTTTTTTATTCAGTCTAACAACCTTTTAATTTGAGTCTTTTGATCATTTACATTTAGTGGTCCTTTATTATTTGTTTTCTATTTGTCCCATCTACTCTTTGGGGCTTTTTTCTTTTTCTACCTTCTTTTGGATTAATTTAATATTTCTTATGGTTTCATTTTACCTCCTTTGTGACATTATATATAATTCTTGGTTGTATTATTTTAGTTACTGTTTTAGAGTTCGTAGTGTATATCTTTAACTTATCAGAGTCTACCTTCAGATGATATTATGCTGCTTCATATATAGTATAAGAACCTTACAATAGTAAACTTCCAAGATTCCTCTCCTATTTGTGCTGTTGTTATCATGTTTTGCTTTTATATGTTATAAATCTCAACCTACATTTTGCTTTTGTTTAAATTATCTTTTAAAGAACTTTAAATGACAAGAAAAATATCAAATATTTGCCCATATTTTCCCACTTCCTCCCTTCCCTCTTGCTGCTTAGCCAGACAGAAACTCTACTCCAGACTGATGCAGCCAAGAAAACAGGCTTCCTCCTCCTGATCCCCTAGTCAGGGTCTTCTTCCCAGGAGGAGCAGAACATTGGCATTTCTCACCCTGGCCCCAGGTACCTGTTGCTGAGGCTAAAAGGAGGGGGCCCCCTTTTGCTGCCCAGCCCCTACCCACAGGAGAGAGGCATTGTGTTGGATGGGGTACTGCTGAGAGTACTGGGGCCCCAATTACCCTTGCCCCAGTTTGTAAGGTGGTAGTTCCAGTGACGAGAGGCAATCCAAGAAGACCCCAAGCTACTCTTCCTCATGAGCACTCAGATTCTAAAGCAGGAGTGTCACTAAGAATGAAGTAGACAGTTGTCCCCACCCACAGTTCCAGAGCCCTGGCCCAGAGATTTTGGCTGGGGCATGGGAGATAAAACAGTTTGTAGTCTCTTCCTAAAGAGCTGGCTTCATTTGCAACAGAGCATGGAGACGTTCAAGCCTAAAGGCACTCTAAAAAATGGTGAAGGTTGTGGCAAAAGGCAACTGGGTGGGTGCAGGAGGCAACTAATCAATGTCTCTCTCACAGTGATGTTTCTCTCTCCCCCCCCCCCTTCTGCTCTCTCTGAAAAGCAATGGAAAAATATCCTTGGGTGAGGATTAAAAAAAGAAAAGTAGAATAACTGAAATGAAGGCTGCACTAGAGAGGCTCAACAGTAGATTTAAACTGGCAGGAGAAAGAATTAGTAAACTTGAAGGTAGATGTCAGAGATTATGCAATCTAAAGAACAGAGAATAAAGATGAAGCAAAATAAGCAGAGTCTCAGAGAAATGTGGGACGTTATAAGGCATAGCAACCAAAATATGCATAATGGTAGTATTGGAAGGAGAGGAGAGAAAGGAACAGAAAAAATAAATATTTGAAGACATAATGGCTGAAAACTTCCCAAATTTATTGAAAACTCTATATCCAGTAAGCTTAAAAAAACTCCAACTAGGATAAATACAAAAGCTCCACAGACACTGCATAGTAAAACTACTCAAGTCAAAGACAAGAAGAAAAGTGAATGTTGAAAGCAGCAAAAGATGCCCTGCTGGTGTTGCTCAGTGGTTGAGCATCGACCTATGATTCAGGAGATCGAGGTCTGTTTCCTGGTCAGGGCACATGCCCGGGTTGCGGGCTTGATCCCCAGTCAGGGGTGTGCAGGAGGCCGATCAATGATTCTCTCATCATTGATGTTTCTATCTCTCTCCCTCTCCCTTCCTCTCTCTGAAATCAATAAAGATATTTTTAAAAAGAAGAAGAAAAAGAAATAAAGAAAGAGGAAGAAAAAGAAAAAGGAAGAAAGAAAGGAAGGGAAGGGAAGGGAAGGGAAGGGAAGGGAAGGGAAGGGAAGGGAAGGGAAGGGAAGGGAAGGGAAGGGAAGGGAAGGGAAGGGAAGGGAAGGGAAGGGAAGGGAAGGGAAGGGAAGGGAAAAGGAAAGACTGGTCGCTTATGAGGAAATCCCAATAAGATTAACAGCTGATTTCTCAGCAAAAACAATGGAAGCCAGATGGCAGGATAACATATTTAAAGTGCTTTCAAAAGCCCACTGTTAACCAAGAATCCTATACCCAGCAAAGGCTCAGATTCTCTCTGCGTTCTAAGCTGACGGAGGTGGTTTCATAGGAGACCTGTCTATTTGTCCCTAGGGAATGCAGACCCACCATTTCCCAAGATGTCGTCCTCCTCACCTTCCCCACCCCCACACTGAGTGTGCTCCTGCCTTCATGCTCTCCACCTCAGTGTTCATCCCAGATGCTTCCTCTCACAGCCCTGTTCCCCAAATGCAAAGTCCCTGTGTTAACTCGCTTCACCCCGTTTTCCTCACCAGCCTTTCAACTGTTCACCTGCCTCCACTCTTGCCCCCTTCTGACCCATGGTCCCCTCAGCAGCAAGAAGTAGTTTTCTAAAATGCAAATCAGATCCTGTCTCTCATACACACACACGCTCAAGACCCACCCAGGTCTCCCTGTTGCCTTCCAGAGAAACTTCCACATGGCAGGTGGCAAGTAAGGCCCCTTCCTTTCTCTGGCCCCTGCACACCCCTGCAGCCTACCCCTCTGCTCAATTGACACCAAACCTGCAGTTTCCAAAATGGCTTTGCTGATTCTGAGCCTGCCTGGATGTTGTCCACTTTGCTGGGGATGAGGCTCCTCCCTTTCTACCCAGTTCCTACCCACATCCTTTAAGACACAAGCTCATGGTTGCCTCCCCCAGAAAAGCCTCTCATGCTTCTCATTCGGGGTTAGGCCTTGTTGCATCTTGAGGACACTGAACCACCTCTTCCGCAGCATTTATCACATTGCAGGGGACGTTTTGTTGTCCTTAAATTTTTGTAACATTTTATTTGTCTAGCTTCCTCCCCAGAATATTTACTTTATATATCCAGTACCAAGCTCGGTACCCGGCACGTAGTAGGTGCTCGATAGATGCCTGATGAATGACGGCTGAGTGAACGTCCAGAGGAAGGCGACAGGAGACAGAAAGAGAAGTTAGGTGGTTATTGGGGTGGCGATTCAGGAGGGAGGTGACAGGGCCAAAACCAAGGCTGGGCAGCAGGGATGCGAAAACAATGGGATTGATAAAGACATAGCCTTGAAATCTGCAACACAGGCTTAAACCACAACATTGAGCCTGAGTGGTTTGGGGCCCTATTTGGGTTGGTGCAGAAGAACACCCTGTGGATAGTGGCTGCTCTGGAAGCTGCTTTGTGAGCAGGAATGGGGTGCTCTTTAGTTGGTGGGGACAGGGAAGTATCAATGCAGCTATTGACTGGCAAGCACACTGCCTCTCCCACCCCACGGGGACCCTTCGGGGCCTGGGGTGCAGCGAGAGGTTCGTGCCTCGAGGACTACTCTTTGGAGTCACACAGGGTGGGAGGGTAGCGGGAAATAGTGTGTGAGAATACTTGGGATGAGCCTTGACGACGTTATGCGAAGTGAAAAAGCCGGACACAAGAGGACAAAGACGGTGTGATTCCACTTGCATGAGGTGCTTAGCATAGTAAAATTCAGAGAGAAAAAGTGGAATGGTGGTTAACGGGGCTGGGGGTTGGTGTTTGATGACAAAGGTATTCTTGAGGAACATGAAAAAGTCTGGAGATGGGTGATGGTAAGGCTTGCAGAACAACGTGAATGTATGTAATGCCATTGCATTGTACATGCAAAAAGGGTGAAACGGTAAAATTTGTTATGTATGTTTTATCACAATAAAAAAAAATGCTACTGACCAAGAAAAAGAGAAGAAAAGCTTATTTGAGGTTGATAGAGTGAGGAGAAGGCTGGAGGGAGGCTTATGGCAGCCTGTCTGTGCTCGACAGGACTGAGCAGGAGCCTTGTCCCAGTCTGCTCAGGAGGCCACAAACATCGGACACACATCGGCCCGAGGACTGCACGTGCTCCTCTCACGTGTGACCGTTCCCCTTCCCTCTCCCCGCAGTGCCGGCTCACAGGGTGAGGAGTGAAGAGGAGGGAGCTTTGCTCTGGAATTCTCTGAACTGGGAGCCGGTAAGAAGGTGATCTGGGCTGGGAGGGACGTTTAAACCGGCCCAGCCTATTCCAGCCTTGGGTCCTCCGCAATCAACATGCCCTCAGGGGGTCCACTGGGTCTCTGGGCCTCTCCCTGAGGCTGGAGCCGGCCTCTAGGGTTCAGGTTCAGGTCCAGCCTCGATTGCAGCAGGAGGTCTGCCTGCTGGGCATTCACCTCCACGATGGTGGCTTATTGTTGAGGCACCTTCACCCTGGGCAGAGAAGATAGTAAGTCGGATCCATAAACCTTCCCCCATTCCACTCACTGCCGGCTGAACCTGGACTTGGAACAAGTCTGGGTCAGACGCAGGGAGCAAAGCAGGGAAATTCCATTCCTGAAGGCTTGGAGGAAAGACAGAGCGCCTGGGGGAAGGTCAGGGATCATCCCAGGCCCTCGAGGAACCAAGCGTTTTCTGACCTCAGAGAAACAAACATCCCAGAGAGGAGCCCAGAATGGACTCTATTATTATTCCAGACACAGGAGCTTCCTAGTTCCCACAAGCCTGACACCGACAAGAACACCCTTTTTATCACCATAAAGCAGAGCAGCAGCTGGAGCAGCAGAGCTGGAAGCTTCCTAGGGAGCATCCCAAGCCAAGGATGCCCCCATTCCCAGGGATGTGGTCACCTATAGCTAGTTAGGTCAGAGCAAGGACCAGACTCCCTTTCCCCATGCTGCCCATGGCCTGTCCGCATACCATTGTCACTCTGAGCTCCCACATTGACCTCCAGCGGCTTGGGGAATTTGCCTAGGGCTGGCTCTGCCACCTTGTCATGGATCTCCGTGGTTTTTCCTGCAGGAGAAGCTCGGGTAGAACAACAGGAGATGGATAACAGGATGCTGTCTGTTTTGGTGGGCATCTTCTCTATCCTTAACACCATTCAGCTCCTCATCTTCGACTTGAATGAGCTTACATTACTAGGCTACGAGGATAAGTTCTCTATCTACGTGGACTCGAAGTCTGGGCTAACCTCTTGGATCTTGATAAACAAAAAAAGCATCAGCATCTGCCTGTCCACCATCACCATCATGGCCAGCACCTTGCTGCTCTACAGCATCCACGCGAGCATCTGCGCGGGCTTGCTGTCCTATGCCCTGTGGATCGTCCTCTATGAGCTCATCAACTTCTCCATGGTCCTGCTCATCAACAGAGCCTTGAAATACCAGTTCAGGGAGATAGGTTACCCACACTTGTTCTTCCAAGTCTCTCGCATGCTCCTGTACTTCTTCTCTCTGCCCTTTATCGTCAAGTATACGTACAACCTTTATATGGACCCCAAGACTTTAAGCAAGATAAGCCGCCGCAGGCTCTCCTCCATCACTACTCTCGACTCTTGGACACACGTCGGGCCAGCAATGATGTACCGCAAGTTAAACTGAACTGTGGCAGGGAAGAGAGAGAGAGGGGGACAGTGCTCCCCAACAGTGGAGCTCCCCTTCCCCGCCTACTTTTGTTGCTTCTGTTTGCCTTTTTGGGGTTGTTGAGTTTTGTGCATTTAAGAGTGATTCTTGAGGGAGGGAAGTTTGCATGGATCGATTACTGTGCGTGTGTTTGTGACTTGCTTAGCATTGAATTATATACTACCTTCGTGCTTGCTTATCGCATGCCGTTGTCTCTCATGGCCCCCTCCTCTCTGCATGCCCTTGGTTTCTAGTTTTTCTCTCGTGGATTGCCCACACATGCCTGGTTCTGCTGAGTCCTTGTAGCGCAGTGCTATCTGATAGAACTTTCTGTGCTGGTAGAAATGTTCTGTCTCTGTGCTGTCCACCAGCTACATGTGGCTGCTGAGCACTTGGAATGTGGCTCTTACTACCCAGGATTTTCAACCTCTTAATTTATTTTTATTTCAGTAGCCACATTTGGCTAGCTCCTAGCTACCACATTGGAGAGCACAGTAATACAAAGCCTTGTGTTACTCCCGCATGAGCCATCAAAAGAACCCCTTCCAGCGTCAGGCATCACCCTGCTTCCCTCATACTTTTCAGAAAATAGTAAGAAAGCTCGAGAATTTCTCACTTTAAGAACATTTTGGACTGAATAGTTTGTCTTGTAAAGGGCTGCCCTGTGTACTGTAAGATGTTTAGTAGCACCCCTGGCCTCTGCCCACTAGATGCCACTAGATCCTGCCATCCTTGTGACAACCAAAAATATCTCATTGCCAGTTGTTCCCTAGGGGGCAAAATTGCCCCCAGTTGAGAACTATTATTTTAAAACAATACACCCTGGCACCAAAAGCTGGTGTGTCACTACTGTCAACTAATGAAAAGCATCTTTTACTGAGAGCTCTTTACATTCACCATCTTGCATAGTTTTCACCCTAATGTTTCCATTTTATGGTTTGACGAAACAGAGTTAAGACTCTTAAGTGATGTGATCAAGGTCACATAGTAGAAAAAGCAGGATTTGAATCTATATCATCTGACTCCACACACAAATGTCCTGTTTGGTCCCCTGAAGCACTTTTACCAAGAGTTTAAAAAAAGGGGGAGCTCCATTTAGGATATTTCCTTTTCCTTCAAAAAATGTTGGGAGTAAAGTCAAGGGACACTGTTTTGACCACACTCCCCCAAACCACTTTTACTGAACACTGAGTACTAGGTGCTATTCTAACACTTCACTCAATTCTTCCCACCACCCTAAGAGAGATTTGGAGCCAGGCCAGTTTCCAAAATGACCACCAGATGGCAGTCAGCAGTAAGCTTTTGCTCGGCTCTGCGGCCTGGGCGGGATTCTTCAGGGCTGGCTGGCTGGCTGGCTGATTTGCGATTTAGGGAGCCACAAACTGATGACTGAGGACCAATAGTGTGGATTCCTGCCCTAGTCTCACAAGGTGTGCCTAGACTGATTGTAACTTGTTGGTACCAGACTTCAGGGTTCTGCTCCCCATCCCAGCTGGGGGGGTGGGGGGTGGGATTGGGAGACTGGAGACCTCTGCAGGGAAGAGGTGGAGGGAGAGAGCTAAGAGCTGCCTGATGCAGAACAACTTAAGACGCTCAGACACAGGCTGGTGCCCCTTTACACCAACACTCCAAAGTGTGTACATCTGCCTCCACTTCCTGGCTTCCCGTTCTGTCTAAAACCCCCTTACTTCCACTGAGACTGGGCTTGGTAAGATGATCTCCACACTGCCCAATCCCAGGTTCCGTTCTCGACCTTCTCTTGCACGACCTCTCCATGGCTTTTGCCCAGCTGATCCCTCCCTGTTTTGCAAGCACTTTCCTCTCTTGGCCTAGGGACACAAGGCCTTCGCCCTCCATCGCCTTTGCAGTCTCCTTCTCATCTCCCTGACCTCCAAGCATCGCAGTGCTCCAGGGTCAGTCCCTGGTCCCGTTCTCACCCCTGTCTCAGTCACTTCCAGCTCCCACCCAGGCCCACTGCAATAACCTCCATGTGACATCTGCAGCCTGGACCTCTCCCCTGTACTGTGCACTTGATCCAATTGCTTCTGTGCTGAAGCAGGCACCTCTAACACGATTCCTGACAATCCCTGCACACTCATCACCTCTCCTTGAATGTGGACTGAACCCCCAACAAAACCCATCAGCTTCATCTTCAACACAGATCCAGATCTACCGCTTCTCATCGCCTCCACTGCCACCACCTAGCCCAAACCGTCACCATCTTACTCCCAGACTGTTGCACTGGTGGCATGCTAACTGGTCTCCCCAATGCCACCCTTGTCCACTCTGCGTCAGTTCTCCACCCAACAGCTGAAGGGATCCTGTTGAACCCTTAGTCAGATCACGTCTCCCCTACTCCGCTACTCATGTCCTGCCAGGGCTCTCCACCGCACTCGGAGTAAAAACCCTGAGTGTTTACCATGGCGTGCTAAGCGACCCAGTTCCCTGTCATCCCTCTAACCACTTTGTCTTCCCTCCCTCTGCTCCAGCCACACTGACCTCCTTGCAGTTGCTCTTACACACCCAGCACACTCCAGCCTCAGGGCCTTTGCACATGCTGTTCCTTTAGCCTGGAATGTTCTTACTCTGTATAACCACCAGCTTCCTCTGTTGTTCCTTTCAGGTGTCTGCTCAAAAGGCATCAGAGAGGCCTTCCTACCAACCTATGTGACACAGCCCCTCCCCAGCTTATTCTCCTCTAAGCCACTTATCCTGCTTTACTTTTTCATAACTTGTGCTGTCACCTGACTTACCTCTCGGACCCCTCAAAATATGAGCACCGTATTTTCTTTTTTTAATTTTTATTTAATGATTTTAGAGAAAGAGGGAAAGGAAGAGAGAAACATCGATTTGTTGTTCCACTTATTTATGCATTCATTGGTTGATTCTCTTTTTTTAATGTTTTTTTTATTGACTTCAGAGAGGGAGGGAGAGGGAGAGAGATAGAAACATCAATCATGAGAGACAGTTATTGATCGGCTGCCTCCTGCACGCCCTGTACTGGGGACCAAGCCTACAACCCGGGCATGTGCCCTGACCGGGAATCACACCGCGATCTCCTGGTTCATAGAGTGATGCTCAACCTGCCGGGTAATTGGTTGACTCTTGTATGTGCCCTGACCGGAGATCGAACCCAAAACCTTGGCTTATTGGGACGACGCTCTAACCAACTGAGCTACCCTGCCAGGGACACTATATATAGATTTAAATAAATCTTTATTGATTTGAGAGAGAGAAAGGGAGAGGGAGAGAGAGAGAAACATCAATGATGAGAGAATCACTGATCAGCTGCCTCCTGCACACCTCCCGCTGGGGATCGAGCCCACAGCCCGGGCATGTGCCCTGACCAGGAATCGAACCCTGATCTCCTGGATCCTAGGTCGACGCTCAACCGCTGAGCCACGCTGGCTGGGCAGCACCACATTTCTTCATTGCTATTTTCCCAGCACCTAGAACAACGCCCAGCACATAGGAGGTGCTCAACAAATATTTATGGAATGAATGGACACAGACCTTCAGCAGAACAGAACAGCCTGTCATTCCTTGTTTTCCAAATGGTGGTTACAGTGCATGGGCTGGCGAGAGGCAAATTCCTGCTGCTCGCTTCTGGAGTCTGTGGTGGGAAGACCCCCCCAGGGGGCCTGCTTTCAGCTTTCTTGTCCCTTCCTTCCTCCCTCACCCCCTTGCCTTGCAGTAGCACTGACCCCAGACGCATCACCTCCGCCTCCAGCTCCCCCTCACCAAGCCCAAAACAAGCCTTTGGAGCAGCGCAGGCCCGGGGAAGGGCAGTGCTCTGAGAGCTGGCCCCACGCCCATGGAGAGCTCCTGCTTTCCACCCTCTCTTGAGCTAGGAAGTATAGTATACCCTGGAAAGCAAGACGCAGGCCACATTCCCAGGGGCCCCCAGCCCACTGAGGGGCTGGGTCACTCGGGGCAATTTACACCCGGTGTGATAGGTGCTGGGGGCTGCAGGACAAGTCTCAACTCTCAGAGGGCAGAAAGTCAGGGAAGTCTTCCTGGAGGAGGAGACCTTAAGATCCTAGAAGAGAATATAATGTAGCCCTGAGAAGGGAGGGGAGGGAATGGAAAAGTGGGATCCTGAGAAGGTGCAAGTACCCCTGAGATAGTCGCGCTCTAAGCTCTTATTTGTCATTTCCACCTGAGGGTGAAGGAAGGGACTCAGTTCAGGGCACAGTGGTGTCGAGAGTAGGCAGGAACTTCCCCAGAGAGAGAGCTCCCCTTTCCCCACGGCCTGGGCGGCATCCACCACGCCTGTGCGCATTTTTCTTTCCCACCCCGCTGCCATGGCCTGGAACCCCAGATCTCCGCTAGCAGCGTGTCCCACAGAGGTCACGCTTCATCCTGTGTTGACTTCTCCCACCAGTTTCAAGACATGCGAGTGTCTGTCTGCCTCCCTTCAGTCCCCCGCTTCCTTGCCCCCGCACCCCCGCAGCTGCCCGTCGCGGCTGCCCTCGGCCTGTGAGTCCCTTTCTCTCTGCTTTGGTCTTGTCTGGCTATTGGTCTGTACATAGGGACTGATGCCTTGCTCTTTTTTCCCCATCGATTTGCCCACCCAACAAGTGGGTACGGAGGCCCCTGGGAGCCTGTCCCTGGCGAGGCCGCCAGGCGACAACAGGCTGACCTCCTGACCGGCCAGACGGCCTTCACGTGGGCAAGCTGCTTGTGAAACCCTCGGCTTCCTTCCCCTTGCCTTTCGTCCCTTCACCAGCTGCTAGTAAACAGAAAGTTATTTAAATGCTTAAATATTTCTTTCATAAATTCATATGATTTTCTTCCCAGGGAAATAGGCTTTACAAATGCCTTCTGACTATTAATTTATTAATTTTGTTTCCTAAACAGGGCTTCACGTGTGTGCGTGTTTGTGCATCTGTGTTTGTGTATATGAGTGCTTCTGCTTGTGCACATGGTGTTTGTGTGTGTATTTGTATATGTTTGCATCTTTTCATACATGTGAAAGGCAGAGTTAAGCAATTATTTTGTGATTATCAGAAATAAATAACTTACATATTAAAGATATAAAAAGGTTAAAAAAATTTTTTTTAAATCTCCTTCTGCCTCCTACCAAGACTGCCTTTTTCCTTCAGAAATATATTCCATGAGCCTGGCCGGTGTGGCTCAGCGGTTGAGCGTCGACCTAGGATCCAGGAGAACGCGATTCGATTCCCAGTCAGGGCACAGGCCCGGGTTGCAGGCTCCATCCCCAGTGGGGGGCGTGCAGGAGGCAGCCGATCAATGACTCTCTAATCATTGATGTTTCTCTCTCTCCCTCTCCCTTCCTCTCTCTGAAATCAATAAAGATAAATATTTTTTAAAAAGATAGAAAAGAAATATATTCCATGAGGGGCGACACTAGACTGCATCTTATTTAAACGGGATGTTTGGTTTTTCTCTCGCCCAGCAGCGTGACACTGACAAGATGTATTCTATGAATGAACTGGAGATGGAACCTTGAAACCCTCTTCCTTCTCAGGGTTTTAGGGGGACAAAGGATCCCTTTCAGAGGGATTGGGAGAAAGTAGTAGTAAGAAGTGCCCAGGCAACTAGAGATCCTATCAATTCTGCAAACAGACACTTGGCAGCTCCTTCTCAAGGTTTCCAAGCTCCTGCCCCTTCCTCTGCCCAGACTGAACCTGCTACCAGCACCCTGACCTCAGCCTGCCCCACCTCCCATCCAAGGATCTCTTGCATTTTCTGGCCTGCTTGAGATTATTTTATTTAGCATTTGACCACCTTTGTACCATAACCACCCTCCTTTGACTCCTCTGACATCCTGAAACACGCCTATGCTTCCTAAACATGTACACTCTTTCTTTTTTTCTCTCTCTCTCTCTCTTTCTCTTTCTTTCTTTCTTTCTTTCTTTCTTTCTTTCTTTCTTTCTTTCTTTCTTTCTCTCTCTCTCTCTCTCTCTCTCTTTCTCTTTCCTTCTTTCTTTCTTTCTTTCTTTCTTTCTTTCTTTCTTTCTTTCTTTCTTTCTCTCTCTCTCTCTCTCTCTCTCTCTCTCTCTCTCTCTCTCTCTCTCTTTCTTTCTTTCTCATTTATTCATTTATCAAAATGCATGGCTTGTCAACTGTTTGCTGGAAATTATACTAAAAAGTGAGGCAAAATTTAAAAACAGGATGTGGACCTGGCCAGTGTGGCTCAGTTGGTTGAGTGTCGTCCATGCACCAAAAGCTTGCTGGTTTGATTCCTGGTCAGAGCACATGCCCAAGCTTTGGGCTCAATCCCGGGTAGGGGGCATGCAGGAGGCAGCAGATTGATGGTCCACTTTCACATCAATGTTTCTCTTTCTCTCTCCCTCTCCCTTCCTCTCTCTCTCTCTAAACAAACAAACAAAAGAACAAAAACAAAAAAACTGGATGCAGTCTTGGCCCTGAATCAAGAAGGGGGCTTGTGAGGAAGTGATTACAATATTATATAATAAATGGAGTAACAAAGGTAAGTCCAAAGTGCGGTGTTTTCTCTATTTCTCAGTGGTTTGGTCACCAAATGTTTATTGAGCACATGCTATACATCAGGCCCTGTTCTAGATGCTGGCACTACAGGGGTGAAGAAAACATATAAAGTTCCCGCTCTCGCAAAACTTACATTCTAAACAGGGAAGACAAGAAATAAGCAAGTGGACATCTAAGTATATATCATAATTTCAACTAGTGATAGGCACAAAGAAGAAAAGAAAACAAGGTGATACAATATAGTTTTACCCTGGATAGTGAGACTTAGCCGTTCCTAATAATCCCAACCTCTTGTGATTGACTGTTTCAGGAGCAGGCCCAAGGCTCAGTGGAGAGGGCATCCAGGAGGCCTTTGGATAAGGAATGTCTCTCTGGGGAGGTGATGCTTAACAGGACTGTGAAGATCTGCAGGAAGGGCATTCCAAGCAGAGGGAACAGCAAATGCAAAGTTCCAAGCAGTGGGAACAAGTTTGTTGTGTTCACAGAATAGTCAGAAAGGCAGTGCCTGGGGCACAGTGAGTGAGCCATGGGGAGTAGGATGGGTCCACTGGCGGCATCCCTCACAGCCCCTCTAATGCATCCTCCTGGGTGTCGGCGTGGAAAGCTCAACCCAAATGTTCCAGGCTTCCTTGCAGCTGAGGTCCTAGGGGCTGGATGTAGAGTATTGGGACAGTAAAAACAAGGCAGAGACCATCTTTCTCCCACCTTTGACTGCAGCTGGCAAATGAGGTCATGGAGCCACCCCAGTTGTCTGCTGCAATGACCCGGTGCTCAGTCACTAGCTTTGTGGGCAGCTGTGACTTTCTGAGCCCTGGGTTGCTATTGTGGCATTTATTTTTGGAAATCAACAGTTCCAAAGGTGAGTCCCTGATCCCCAGCTTCCTGAGGGGGCAGTGACAGCAGGTCCCCTGGCAGGCAAGTTCAATGGTCATGCAGGAGTCATCCCTAGAGGCCCAGCACCAACCGAAGGAACCAATTCCTTAGACTCGATCTCTTTCCGCCTCAAATACCTGGAATGTTGTCTGGTTTCCCGCAGCTGGTCCTGGCGTTTGGGACACCCAGGTCTCATGTTTGGGAGACCCCACCATCAAACAGAGAAGTACCCGTCTAACTCTACCTGCTGTTTCCCAGGCCAGAGCCAACTCCTTATTCATAACAAATCATCTCCCCTCGCTGCCTCAGGACAGCTCAAACTTGGTCGAGGAAGCGTTGGCAGTCCCGATAAACAAGTCTAGGAGTTTCTCTTTGTCTGCTGAGCTTGTTGAATTGCTCAAAGAATTAGAGTAGATGCAGCAAACATGGTTCAAATGAATGAACTAATTTAATTCTCTCTGAAATAAAGCATATTGTTTTCCCCATTTTACAGGTGAGGATGCTGAGGCCCGGGAAGGTTGAGTCACTTTTTGAGTCACACATAAAGTGGCACTGCTGGGATTTGAACCCAGGCAGCCTGGCTCCAGGGTCCCTCGGTTCATCACAACCAGGCAGTGTGTGAGGCACAAGGGAAGCATTAGGAGAGGGAAGCAGCGGCAGGAGTGACTGTGACCAAGGGAATTGGGGCAGGCTTCCCTTCCCCGTAAAGAAATCGCTCATCTGGTCAACTCTGCGAACAAGCACTGGACCTGGGCTTTGTGCTGGGCCTTGAGAAAGGTCCTGGTGATGCAAAAATGAGTGAGGCCTACTGTGCTGCCCCTGAGGGGCTCACAAAGTAGGAGGGGAAGCTGGCAGCTAAGAGCATTAACTGGGATGGGGGATAATTAGGGACCCAGCGCCAAGGAGGGGGTCAACTCTGCAGGTGACTTAGGCATAAGGGAAGGCTTATGAGATGAGGGACACACAAGCTGGACTGTGAACAATGAAGACGGTTTGCTAGGCCAACAGTTTGGGTGGGGGTGTGGGAGGCAGAAGCCATCCTCGATGGAGGGAACAGCAAGTTGGTGGGGAACAGCATGGTGTGTCCAGGAGGGGGGAGCTCGGTTGGGTTCTGTGGTGCGGTGCTGGGGGCAGCAGCCGCGAGGAGGCTGCAGAGTGAGCAGTGGCCATGCCTCGAAGACTCCGCCGTGCAGGGCCGAGGATGAGTTTGCACTTTGCTCTGGGAAAGTGTTTTTCAACATGAGGGTTGCAACCCACTCAAGTATGGTGAGGTCAGTTTAATAGGTCAAGACCAGTATTTTAAAAATGAACAAGAAATTGAATGGAGTAGACTAAAATAAAAAAGAGAAATCCAATGCTTTTGTATTAAGAGTAAGTACAATTTTGTACAAATGTTGTTTCAGGTTTATATATTGTGGCAAATACTGCAAGTTCTCCATCAATCCGTTCTCCTCTGTTCATTTTAATAATCAGACCCCCAAGTGCTGGCACATGGCTGCCCAGCTGGAGACGACATTTTCCTCTTTGCAGTCAAACGTGGCTGCGTGAGAGTTCTGGCCAACTGAGCGTGAGCAGAAGTGGTGTGTGCCACTTCTGGGTTATGCCCCAAAAGGAATGGCATGCCCTCCTTTGTCTTTCCCTTTTCCCTCCGGCTGCATACAGGCATGAGTGTAGGAACTGGAGCAGTCACCTTGGCACAGACTTGGAAGCTGTGTATTGCTGGTTAGAGCCTTGAGAAGCACACGCCCAAACTACGAAAGAGAAGGCAAGTTATGTGAAAGAGAAGTTAACTTCTACTTTATTTAAGACACATTTCTTTTACAGTATCTCAGACCAGTCCCTAATACAACGTATATGCATATGTATATGTTTACACACACAAACATACCAGGTCATACTGTAAATTATATATTACCATAGATTGTGGTTTAAAAAAAACAGAGGAATTGGCTGCCCTTAAATGATATTTAAGGCAAATGAGTGATATGACCAGATTTGTACTCCCAAGCTGAAAGGAACTTAAGGATCACTTAGCCCAGTGAGTCCTTCCTCTTATGGATGGGAAACTTAGACCCATAGAGGCTGGGTACCTGATTCAAGGTCCTGGGGCTCAGTGGCAAGAGCATGTCCTTCAACCTTGATCTCTGAACCCAAGCCCCGGCCCTCCCGTGTCACCAGCTGACAAAGATTCATTTATCTTGTTCTCTCTTTTAATCCCCCAACACTTTTCTGCACCACATTGTTCCCCTAAATTTCTAATTAGTTCAATTCAATTCAGCAAATTTTTTAATATGTTTTTACTGATTTCAGAGAGAGGAAGGGAGAGGAGAGGGAGAGAGAGAGAAACATCCACGATGAGAGAGAGTCATCCATCAGCTGCCTCCTCCACGCCTCCTATTGGGGTTCGAGCCTGCAACCTGGGCATGTGCCCTGCCTGGGAATCCAACCTCGATCTCCTGGATCCTTGGAAAATTATTGGGTTTCTGAGTCTGCTTTTCTCATATTTAAGTGGGAAATGATTGTATACTTGCAAAGCATCTGTCACATGGTAGGCACCCAATAAATGGTCATTTCCACAAATGAGCACATGCTGTATGACACCATTTACATGAAATTCTAGAACAAGCACAACTAATCAGTAGTGATCAGAAAGTGGATCAGTGGTTGCCTGGAGGAGGCAACCACTTTTGGGGGAGGGATATGGAAATGCTCTATATCTTGATAGTGATAGTGGTTACACAGGTGTGTACAATTGTCGAAACACATCAGATAGTTCACTGAAAATGGGTGTTATTTAGTGAATGTAAATTATCCCTCAATAAAGTTGGTTAAAAAAAATCTCATTCCCTTCCTTTTTGTATCAATGAAAATATGTTGGATTAAGGAACTCATTATAGAGTCAAATACACATTTTAAGTTCTTTTTCATTTTATTTTATGTTTTATTGATTTTAGAGAAGGAGAAAGGAAGAGAGAGAGAAACATCTATGTGAGACAGATTCATTGATCGGCCGCCTCCTATACGCCCACACCCTGACCTGAATCAAACCCACAATCTATGTATGTGCCCTGACCTGGAATTGAACCTGTGACCTTTTGCTGTATGGGACAGTGCTCCAGCCAAGGCAAGTTCCTTTTCATTTTAGATTATTCATATCACCACATAATTTTCCTCATTAATTGATGTAAATAAATAAGACTTGCCTTAATATCAAATCTCACTTTTTAACTGACTTGTATAATAAAACCCATAGTTCTTGAAAAGGAAACATTTCAATAGCACATTGTTAAATGGGGTGTGTGGGGAGGAGAGGTTACAAAAATTATATAAAGAAAATATGCATGTATAAAAATATTATAAATATATGGATGTGCTAAGAGTATTTCTCTCCAGTGTTGTAGCATTATATCACATCACTTTAATTCACTTTACACTATTATTTTTACTAAAAAGCATTTGCCATTTTAAAAAATATATATATTTTTATTGATTTTTAGAGAGAGAGGAAGGGAGAGAGAGATAGAAACATTGATGAGAGAAACATCAATCAGCTGCTTCCTGCACGCCCCCTACTGGGGATCAAGCCCACTACCCAGGCATGTGCCCTGACCAGGAATCGAACCCGTGACCCCTTGGCTCATGGGATGACATACAATCAACTGAGCCACACCAGCCGGGCCATTTGTCATTTTAAAAAAACCTATTTGCACTTGGAAAATTTGTGAGCATCTTTGTGTCTTGGGAACTTCATGAGTGGAACTGAGAGGCGAGAGGTGGCGGGTGGAGACTCAGGGGTTGGCCTCAACCATTGTCCTGCAGGCACACAAGCGATATTCAGTTACTGGGTTGTTGGGAGACCCTGGGCAGGGGGACCTAAGAGGCCTGGAGTTCCGGAGAGAGGCCTGTGCTGGAGTGCGGGAGCCACAGCGGAGATGGCCCGTGGAGCTGGGCGAGGGCAGAAGCCCGCAGCCCCGCGCTGGGCAGTTTCCTTGGCTTCTGCAGAGTCACCCCCGCCCCGCCCCGTCTTGCTCCGTGCAGCAGGCTGACCTGGGGACGGCCTCACACCAGGTGGGGGCCCTGGTAGGAGATGAGAGGGTGGGAAGGAGACAGCCGGGTTATTTACTTCTCTGTCTGGGTTCCTGGGGTTAGCACAGACTGAAGCTTCCCCTTTGAAGGTCGAAGGTCCGGGATCCCATCGGGCCGGCTCTGCTCCCTCCGCCCTCGGGTGCTCAGCCCCAGGGCACAGCGCTGCCCACCTCCCGGTTTCCCAACACCTGCCCCATCTCTGAAGAGCTCTTCGCTCTCCTCACTTTGCCCGTCCGAGACTGCCGCCTGCTTCCTGCCGAGGGCCTGGGACCAAGGCCGAGCAAGGGTCATACCCCGGGGAGGAGTTTGGAGGAGGGTGCGGCCAGCAGTGTACGAAGCCTGCAAGGTCAAGCTGAGGGTGAGGGCGCAAAGGTCAGGGGGATGGGCGGCCTGGAGGAGGAACTGGGAGAGGCACCCGGGAATTGGGTGGGTGGTTGTGGAGCAGGGACCTGAGCTGGAGATCAAAAGAAGATAAGACGGGAGAGTTGAGAGAAGGGAGCGGGCAGAGGAAAGAACCAGGGCAGAGGTAGGCAAGGAGGCAGCCCGGCCCCGGGTGAAGAAACAGGGCTCTTTGGCCCAGCTGTGGTGAGCAGGCATTGACCCACGGGTGAGTGTGTGCGTGCACATCCACACGCATGTGTAACACCCACACCACCCTACTGTACGTGCACACCAACACACACACTCCAGCACATGTACACCACCCTGCTCACTACACACACCGAAGATACAATATGTGCACACCCCCCCCACACCACACCATCACCTCTGCACCACCTCAGACACACACCACGCACACACCCACATGCCACACCCCACCCCATGCACAACAGTCGCCGTCAGATCCATAGAGCTCACTGGGAGCCCATGCAGTCGGGTCTTTGCTTTGCTGTGGCACTTGTCCATTTGCTGGGGTCACAGTGAACTCTAAAGGGTGCAGATGAGAAAAGCCTGGTTCTGTCTACTCACCCATGAAAAAGGAGTTCTCAGTGTTGTTGGCGTGGTACCTGGTGCATAGTAGGTGGTCCAAGGATAAATCCAAAAGGGCTACATGGTTACTGGCCCTCACCCTGGGGTATTGGGCAAGGGCTACACCTTGCTGGGCATGCAGACCTCCTAAGCAACTTATCCCAGGGGGCCCCTAAAGACTGGCCTCCACGGGCCATAGCCCAAATACCTGTCCATATCATGGAATATTCTAGAGTGAAAATGGACTGAGTGCTACAACGTGCACTAATCTTTACAACATAATGTTGAGTGAAAAGAGCAAGTTCCAGATCGCTACATACATGCATGATCCTCTTTATAAAGTTCAAGAACAACTAAAACTAAACACTACATAATTTAGGAACTCATGCCTATAAAATAAAAACTTTTTAAAGAAATCTAAGAGAATGCTAAACAAAATTTCTGACAGTAGGTTATGTCGGATAGAGGCAAGGAATGGAGTGAGAGAGGATCATAAAGATAGATGGATGTCATTGTTGATGTCTTCTTGAGTTGGGTGAAGGCTCACCACCCAACATAATGAAATAATGACAGCAGGCCATGCCTGGACCAGGGGTGAGAATATATTAGAAGCCAAGGATTATGATTAACTCAATTCTGTACATCGGATGTGCTTTTACAATAAATAAAAATAAAGTCTGTCCTCTCAGCTTGACCCTAGTTCTGCTTATTTTTGCACTTCCTCCCGCAGCAACGCGGAGGGGTCACTGTAACCTTGCTCTTGGCAATCGGGGTTAGTAGTACAAGGCTGGGCAGGAAGTGTACTGGGGGATGAGGCCATATCTGCTACAACACTGTTCTCGATAGGTCCTTTGTGGTGAGGGTTTCCAAGAACCAGCAGAGCAGTTGAGGGAGCTGAGCAACATTTACAAGAAATGTGCCCTGGCCCCTCCCCCCTCCCCTCCCCCTCGTCCCCTCCCTCCTCCCTTTCACCGCCTCTAACGCTTCCTCTCTGCCCCAGACCCAGTGCGGGGTAACTCACAAGAGCCAATAATGAATTATTTCCACAGAATAGAACTTCTCACCCGGCTCTCTGGAGTGTGGGAAAGACCTGCCCCGACCTCCAGATCCTGGGCCCTGAAGGAACCTTGATGTGACTAAGCCGCACAAGTATTTATTGAGAGGCAGATTAGCAGAGTGATAAGGACTATGGATTGCCTGGGTCCAGATTCTGACCTGGCCACTTCTTTAGGTATGTGATCTTTGACATGGAAATTAACTGCTCTGCACCTCAGTCTTCCCCATCTGTAAAATGGGGATAAATCATAGCATCTACCTCATGGAGATTTGTTGTAAGATTAGGTTAATATGTGCAAAGCTGGACACATAGTAGGTACTGAATGAGTGTTAGCTGTTATTGCTAAATATTAAGAAAGATGCAAATGAATCAAAGAGACCTTGGTCTAGCGCAGAAGCTAGCAAATTTTTTCTAAGGGCCGCATAGTAAATATTTTTGGCTTTGCCAGCCATAAGGTCTCAACTACTCAAGTCTGCCCCTGCAGCACTAACACAGCCACAAACAATTCATAACTGGATGAGCTTTATTTATGAACACTGACAACTGAATTTTATATAATCTTTCTGTGTTGCAAGATAATATTCTTCATTTGAACTTTTTCTACCATTTCAAAATGTAGAACCTAGCCTTAGTCTGCAGGCCGTACAAAACCAGGTGGTATGCCAGACTTGGTCAGCAGGCCATACTGTGCTGGTCCCTGATCCAAGGGGGGGAAACATTAGCCCCTCTGGGTTTCTCTGCTCTAGCAGCTCTGAGCCTCAGTCTGTTCGGTTACAGGTGAACAAACTGAGGCTCATCCTTCAAAGCCCAGTTGAAATGTTGCCTCCTCTTTAAAGCCTTCCCAGATCACCTCAGCCAAGGAGGCGCTATCTCCTGCCTCCTATGTGATAAGCACTAATTTGTTCATTACTTTTAAAATTTTATCATGAGGCCCGGGACGTACCTCACTTGGTTGGAGCATCGTCCTGGATACACCAAGGTTGCCAGCTCGATCCCCAGTCAGGGCACTTACAAGAACCAAGCAACAAATGCATAAATGAGTGGGATAGCAAATCAGTGGTTTTTTTCTTTTTTTCTTTCTTTCTTTTTTTAAATATATCTTTATTGATTTCAGAGAGAGGAAAGGAGAGGGAGAGAGAGAGAGAGAAACATCAATGATGAGAGAGTCATTGATCGGCTGCCTCCTGCACACCCCCAACTGGGCATCGAGCCCGCAACCCGGGCATGTGCCCTGACCGGGAATCGAACCCCGATCGCCTGGATCCCAGGTCGACGCTCAGCCGCTGAGCCACACCCGGCCGGGCTCAATGGTTTTTTTTCTCTCTCTCTTTCTTTCTGTCACACCTTCTCTAAAAATCAATAAATAAAATAAAATTTTATCCTGAAATATTTAAGATAAACCCAAAACTATAAAGAATAATGCAGGGTGACCCTGGCTGGTGGGGCTCAGTTGGTTGGGCATCAGCCTATGCACCAAAAGGTTGCCGGTTCGATTTCTGGCTGGGGCACATGCCCAGGTTGTGGGCTTGATCCCTGGCAGGGGATGTGCAGGAGGCAGCTGATCAATGGTTCTCTCTCACATCCATGTTTCTCTCTCTCCCTTCCTCTCTCTCTAAAAATCAATTAAAAAAAAAAAAAAAAGAATAGCCTAGTCGTCGTGGCTCAGAGGTTGAGCATCGACCTAGGATCCAGGAGATCGGGGTTCGATTCCCAGTCAGGGCACATGCTAGGGTTGTAGGCTCCAACCCCAGTAGGGGGCGTGCAGGAGGCAGCTGTTCAATGACTCATCATTGATGTTTCTATCTCTCCCTTCCTCTCTCTGAGATCAATAAAGATACATTAAAAAAATAATAATAATGCAGGGTGGAGGGGAGGTAGAAAAGGGTAAAGGGGATAAATGGTGATGGAGACTTGACTCTGAGTGGTGAACACAATGTAATATATGGATGATGTTATTATAGAATTGTACACCTGAAACCTATGTAATTTTATTAACCAATATCACTCCAATAAATGCAATAAAAATAAAATTAAAAATAAAAGGAGTAATGCAAACACCTTAGTCTTTACCATCTGGCTTATGAAATGCAGCCTTGCCCAAACAGTCGAAAGGCCCTGTGCAGATACCCCTCCCAAAATCACAACCTCCCTTCCTCCTCCCCAGAAGTAATAACCACTATCCTGATTCAGGGGCTTATTGCCCTGTACTTCTCAGTACTTTCACTACATATAGATCTGTATCCAGATATAGTATTTGTTTGCATAAGTACACTCATTACTTAACCCAATCTTCCCATAATTTAACACAGATCTTGCTAATAATCCAATCTAGGGGTATCTGTATTTAAAGATTAGTTTCAGAGTGTGACACCTTGCCCAAGGCACCCAGGTAAGTGATGGTGGTAGGATTCAAAGGCCGAGGAGGATTCCCAAGGCGATGCTCCTAAACAGTGCTCCCTCTATATCCTTGTGGCCAAGCAGTCATATTAGTTATCTGACTTCCTTTCCACACTAGATTTTAAACTACCCATGAAAAGAGACTAAATATGACCTTTCACCCTTCCTAGACAACCCCTAGTATGTTGCACCCAATAGAAGCACAATATGTATTTGTTCAGAGACCCTTAGTAGTCTCAGTAGAGGATGGGGAAACTGCCAGAAACTCAAGGGGAACAAGGGTGGGGCTTTGCTAGATTTCGTTACAAGTTTGGAGCAATTTTTAATTGTTCACGTGTCAACTTTACTGGAAAGGATGAGAGGCATGCAACCCTCATGTTCCAAGAGGTTGGGAGTTCGTGAGTTGGGGGGGGAGGGAGGAGGGAGGGAAAAGGGGAACTCAGCCCCAGAACCAAGAAATCCTTCCTTCCTTCCTCTCCTGCAGCCACATGGGCAGAGTTAGGGTTTGGGATCTAGTCCAAGCTTAAGGGCAGACAGTGAGGAGTGATAGGTATTGCAGCCTGGACCCTCAAGCCTCTTGACAGGACAGCATCCTGGCCAGCGTCCAAAGGGTGTGCACACGCACCAAGGGGCGAGGACAGGATGACCCACAGGGAAGGCAGAACGTTAAGAGAACTGCTGCTGCTGCTGCTCATAAACAAGAAGCCAGCCTTTACTAATACTTATGCAAACTGAGTGCTCTCAGCATGTCAGGCTCTGTCAGGCTTGTGCTAAGTGGCCTCATCTACCATCCAGTTTAAACTAAACTCAAGAAATGAACAAGGGCCCTGGCTGGGCTGTTGGTTGGAACATCCTCCCGTACACAGCAAAAGGTCTCAGGTTCGATTCCTGGGTTGCAGGTGTGTCCTTGGTCAGGGCGAGTGGGCGGGGCGGGGGGGGGCAGTGGACCGATGTTTCTCTCTATATAAAATCAATATGCATATCCTCGATGAGAATTTAAATATATATATATACATATAAATGAACAAGGGGCTTAAACAGATTCCTTGAAAGAAACAACATACTAAAAATACTAATTATCCCAACCAGGGATAATGGAAAGAAATAACAGAACATGTCACCTACTGTTTATAAACCTGCTGTCAAGGTTTGACATTGGAGGGGAAAACCCTGTCTGCTTGTCAAAAAGCACATTTCCACTCATCCACTATTGTTCATGAACAAACCCATTAAATGTGAAGGGAACGTGAATCAGTAAACTAAGAGTAATTAGTGTTTCCAATAACTGGGATATGTACCAAGGGTAGGTACATGCTGTTTTACTAGTGGGAGACAGCTGCAAAAAGCAACTGACAATAGGGCTGTTTGATAGCTCAGTTCACTAGAACTTTGCAATGATGGAAATGTTCTGTACTTTCAGGGCCACTACTCACAAGTAGCTATGTCTAGAAATGTGGCTAGTGCACCTGGAAAATAGCCACACGGACTGTAGTAGTGAAGCTTGAGAACTTGCATTAAGTAGAGACTGGGACTTCACTGGGCCCAAGCCAAATCTTGTCCACGATCGCCTCCCCCTCCTTTGGCCATACATCGTTTCAGAAAGTGATTACCCCAGACGTCCTGCTGAAGGAACCTGATTTAGGCTGCAGTTCCCTTTTTCTCCTCGGATAGGGTTCTGGCACTTACCAAGTGGTCAAGAGATGCACATGAGCATGTCCACATGGACAACACTTAGAAGCCACAAGTTAAGATAAAAGGTTTTTATTCAAAAAACGCCAAGTATAAAAAAAAAAAAAATAAGATCTCTTTTATTCCCCTGTACAGTATTTCACTCAGATAAGACCAACAGGCTACATGCTGCTCAAAACACAGCCCCAGAGAGGATCCGGAAGGCACACCATCCAGAACTGGTTTCCATGTCTCTACCCTATATACACAAGTCAGCGACGCCCCTCCCCGTCACCCACAGAACCCACCCCCGGGGGCCGCAGCAGTGGGGAGCTGCAGCAGCTGTCCCGCCTGAGAGTCCCATCACCCTAAGAACAGAGCAAGTGTCACAGCCCTCCCCCAAAAGGTCCCCAAGTCAGAGGGAAAGGAGGGAAGAAAACTATGGCGGCGGCCGTGGAAGCTTGGAGCTGGAAGGGAACCAAATAAATAAATAAATAAATACATAACGTTGACCTCCAGGTTAGAATGCGCATCTTTCAAAAAAAAAAAAACAAAAACAAAAACAAAAACAAAAAAAAACAGGTAAAATAACTTAAAGGCAAAAATTTTTAAAAATTAGATCAACTACAATCCTCTTGTACACTATCATGCCAACTGTACACACATTTACAGGTTTTCTGTTGATTTGCATTGTTTGTGCATATTTTGTGTGTGAGGTCTTGGCTTTGAAACAGTTAAGTAAAAACCAAAAGGGAAGACCAGAAAAAAGGGCAGGTGGCTCAGCATTTGGCCCTGTAGCCTCTTCCATGGCACCTTTCATATGAAGGAGAGGGGAGGGGGGCAGGAGAGAGAAATAGGGAACCAAACCCAGGCAGATTTTTGGAGAAGCAGCAGGTAAAAGAGGCAAGTTCAAGTATTTCTCCCAGCACAGCCGGAGTCCCCACAGAAGGCACTCAGAAGAGTCGGAAGAGGTGACAGGGACTTAAAATGGTGCTAGTCCTATCCCACCCCAACCCGTTTTCCCCCAACCCGACCCATCGCGGCATTCAGCAGAACTCGTGATGAAGGGAACAGTTCCATGGCAGGGTTCTGACCCACCCCCCACCCCCACCCCGGGATTTTGCAGAGTCCAGCAATGCTGGCTGGACACCTATGAGGAGAGAGCATCTATGAGGAATTCAGGCCTAGGACGCTGGGAGAGGAGTTTCTTCCCCTGCCGGAGGCATCCTCCAGGGGCCTGGGGTCTGGAATGAGTTGTAAATGTTGTTCCTGTATCAAGCACTGTCCTGCTTAGTGAGAAGTGTCACTGGTACAGAAGCTTCCCCTCCCTGGAGCATCTGACAGGAGGGGAAGACCTGCTGGAAAAGCTGCTATTTGCTGGGCCCTGGCGACAGGCTGTGGAGGTGGATCTCAGCAGTTTCCTGGGGCAGGAGAACATCCTGCATCCACGGATGATTCTGGATTTCTTCAAAGGATGGCCGATCTGATGGTCTCAGGGCCAAGCACCATCTAATGAGATGCTGACACTCTGCAGAAAACAAGAAAGGTCATGAATGACTCAACCTGTTTTTGTAAAGCAAAGGCCTTCCCAATTTGCTTCCTGGGGGCCTGCAAGTCTGGGGTTCAACACAGACCACATACTTTCTAGCACTCGTTTTCTTTAGTGAGAATGTATTACAATCTGGACCCAACAGTCTGCTTTCAGCTAAAAAAAACAGCACCCCTCTTAAACCTGTGGTTTTCAAACTTCAATAGCTCGGGCCTTTCCCACGACACCCACTCACCAGAAATAGGAAGGATGACAAGGGATTTTGATGAGACATCAGTGAGCACGAGGTGATTCAATTCACCTACCAACTTACAAATATGAACACCACCCACAATGAGGTCATTGGAACCGCAAAATTTAGAGCCTGCCTTAATTTAAGGGAGAAGGCTCAAAGGGCCCTCAACTTTTTACTCCCAGTCAGTCACTGAGGGATCAGGATGGCTCTGCTGGCACTTTAAAAAACCTTTCAGTGAAACTAGATGGTCTTTTCTTAATATTTTCACACTCGCTCTTCCTCTGACCGCCTAAGGAATTCTCAAATGCAAACCATTCGCCTCCTGGGGGTCAGCTCGCAGGGTGAATCACTGGCCCAGGATTCTGCTAAGCCAAAGGTGGGTGGGCATCTCCTGGAGAGCAAAGCTCTCCAGAATCCAAAGACTGTGTTCTTGCTTGTCCTCAACAGGGGGCTTCCCAGAAGTTACCTGAAGAGACCCGCTGCCTGAAGAAAACTTGGCCCCTGATGATCTCCTCATCGTGCTCAAAAGGAATATCTCCACACACCATATCGTAGAGCAGGATCCCCAGAGACCACACAGCCGCTGACCTGCCGTGGTAGCGATGGTAACGGATCCACTCTGGAGGACTATACACTCGGGTCCCTGTGAGCCAGGGGAATAGAAAGGAAAACAGGCTTTTAGCAAAAATAAAACACCAAGCAACTGAGGGGTGTGCTGAGTAACTCTAAAACAAAAGGCACCACCTGCCTTCTCTCACCATTTTCCCCTGTAAGCTAAAAGGAGTGGATAAGCAGCTTATGGCATCTCTCCAACCATGACCCACCTCTCTACCAGCCTAGGCTATACACTAAAATTCTTTACAAACTGCTCCAAGAAACAAACAGGCTGGCCGCAGACCCAAAGCCTGAGGCCTGTATGTGGCAGGACCACCCATAAGGGGATGAAGGGACGAATGTCTGCACAGTCAAGGGAGGCATCCCACAGGCTAACCTTAAACTGCATTGAAGGTTGCCCAGGAGCTAGGGTGAGAGTCTCATCTCAGATATGTTGATGCAGGTGAGGACACTTGCACAACATCCTAAGTCAGGGTGCCCTTTGGGAGGCCTTCCTCCCCACCCTCTGAGCGCAGGGGCAGACACCCACACTCTTTCCTCCCCACACTGGAAAGGTAGACAGCTGCAGAGCTGGTTTCAGACCACGTGATTCCTGTTTACAAACTTTGGGTTGTAAAAAAAAAAAAAAAAAAGTAGGGGCCATCCCTCTGGTGCTCACCAGGGGGCAGCAAACACTCGAAAGAAAAAACATGGGAGGATCCGACCAGCCATTAACTGTTAAATACAAAAAAATGCAGCCCAACCCAGCGTCCTCCAAGGGCAAATAAACACAAACCACAAGCCCCAGTCACAAGTTTTGAAAGGCTGTCGTTTGTTAGGTTAAGCTGCTCAGATGGCGACCCACCCGACTTTGCTTTGATCTCAAGCTCTTCATTCCATCTTTTCTGAAAGAACCCGCTCCAAGCCCCTCCCTAGGATAGGTTTTCATTCTCTCTTCGGAGACACCCAACTAATTTTCAAACCAGCAAGAGATCTTATTTCACAACATTCATTCCCGACTCCCTCGCCACACAACACCGAGAGAGAGAAAAAAAATCAACAAAATGAATTATTTAGTGAAACTACTGTTTCTATTCTTTATCCGTCCCTCGATCAAAGGGGAGGAAAAACTGCAGCTCTGAAAACTACCTTACCAAAAAAAAAAAAGCTAAACTCATAGAACAAAACTAAAATTACAAAACCGGCATCAATTTTCATCTCTCCCGCTCTCTCCCTCTCCCCCCTCCCATCCTTTTCCTGGCGGGGAAAACTGGGTCAGACTTCAGAAATCTGGGCTACGGCCGGTTGCCCGCAACCTCTTATTCATCGGCAAAGCTTGGAACCCACCGAATTCCACTTAAAAAAATAAAATAAAAATCATGCCAGAAACATTACAGGTTCAGCTGGCCTGAAATCGCCGGCTGGGAAGCGCTCTTCGCCCCACCCCTGCTATCATGGAGCCAGGCGGCCCGATGACCTTTACAAAGGGCCGGAGAGGGAGGCTGGCGGAGGCCTCCAGGCCAGGCCGGGCCACCTGGGCAGCTCCCCCCGGAGGCTCCCTCCCAGGCCTGGCTCACCGTCAAAGTCCGTGTAGACGGTGTCCTTGAGCAGCGCCCCCGACCCGAAGTCGATGAGCTTGAGCTCGCCGCGACTGAGGTCGATGAGGATGTTCTCGTCCTTGATGTCGCGGTGGAGCACCCCGCAGTTGTGGCAGTGCCGCACGGCCTCCAGCACCTGCCAGAAGAAGCTGCGGGCCAGCTCCTCCTGCAGGGCCCCTCTTTCCGTGATGAAGTCGAAGAGGTCCTGCACCGGCTCGGGCCTCTCCAGGATCAGGACGAAACTGTCGGGCCTCTCGAACCAGTCCAGGAGCCGGATGACGCCGGAGAAGCCCGAGCTCACCTTCTTCAGCAGGACGACTTCCATGGGCACTCGGGTGCCATTGGGCTGCGGGGACAGGGACGCAGCGTTAGGGCGGGAGTCGGAGGGCGCCCCTCACCCCACCCATCCCGGGGGTCGCTCCCTCCTCGGCACTCACCAGCTCTCCCCAGTCGGAAATCCGGTCCTTCTCCACGTGCTTGATGGCCACCTGGAAATCACCCCAGGAGAGCCTCGTTAGATCCCCTCGCTGAGCCAAAACACAGCCGTGTGACCCCCGCCCGGCGCGCCCTCCCCGCGGCGGGGCGCCCACTCACCGGCAAGTTGTCGGCGACACGGATGCCTGAGTAGACGGAGCCGAAGCCGCCGCTGCCCAGTAGCGGGCCCACCTGGTACTGCGACTCCAGGGGCTCCTTCTCCTTGCCTAGGAAAGGGGGAGACGCAGGGAACTTAGTGCCGGCCCGCGAGCCCCCAACTCCCACCCTGAGGGTCCAGCCCCCCTCCCCATCTCCGGATCAGGGAGGCGCTCACCCGGCGCCAGCTTGGTGGCGTGCAGGTCGTTGCAGGGCGCGGCGCGCAGGTGGGCAAGCGAGTTGATTTTGGACAAGAGCATCCCAACCTCCAGGGTGTCGACGCAGGGACGGCGTCTGGAGGAGCTGCGGCAGGAGCTGGAGATGGGACTGTGCCTAAGGCTGGGGCTAAGGCTGCGGGTGGCGATGCGGCTGTGGCTGCGGCTGGCGCGGAAGGCCGAGGGCGAGTCGGAGGACAACTGGGGGTGCTGCCGGGGCTGGCGGCTGGTGGACCCTCCGGAGGGGTCAGGCAGCGCCGAGGGCGACGGGGTGGACGGCTCGCGGGACTCGCGTGGCAGGGCCGCGGCACAGGGGGCTTGGAGCTACTGCTGCTGCTGCTGCTGCTGCTGCTGGTCCCGCCGCCGCTGCCGCCAAGTCCTCTCCGGCCTTCGCCACCGGGGCCGCTGCAGCAGACGCCCGGCTCGCCCAGCAGCCAGGAGTAAAGGGGCGGAGCGCGCCTGCAGGGGGCGCGCGCTGGCGGGCGGGGACGGGGCGGGGCCTCTCCCGGAGGCCTAGGCGGGGAGCCGGGCTGCCTGGCTGACAGAGGGAGGAGAGGGGGTAGGGAAGCCGCCCGCCCGGGCGCCTCCCCCGCGGCCCCGCCCCCCGGCCCCGGCCCGGCGGCGCATCCCCAGCCAATCAGAAGCCGCCGATCTGCATAGCGCGGCGCGCCCCGCCCTGATCTCGCGGTCAGAATGGTGTCTACGCCGCTACGACGTGGCGGGAAGGAAAAGGCGCCAAAGTGGAGGGGGAGGGGCGCGGGGAGCGCGGGGAGGCGGGAGCGGGTGCAGAGCGGCGAGGGAGGAAGGATGGGGAGGGGCGTATCGATTCAAACCCAAACAATAACAAAGCCTTCAAAGGCCGCCCGGGGCCGGCTCTGCCGCTCTCGGGCTGCGAGGTTTTTGGGTCAAGGGCTCGAGCTGGAGCATAACAAGTGGCGCAGCGACGACGGGCGTCGGGGCCGGGCGGGCAGGCCGGCGGCCCGCGCGTCGGGTGTGAGGGCCGCCGTGTGTGGGGACGCCGACCAGGGTGGTCTTGCCGTGTGACTCAGCCCCGGGACCTCCAAGTCGGCCTGGGCGGGGTGGCGGCGTGCGGCCCGCGCCGGGGCCTCGCGGGCTGGCGCTGGGGCGCGTGGGGGGAGCGGGGCCCGAGGGCTGTGAGTCACGGCGTTTGCGCCCCGGGAGCGGAGGCGGCGCAGGCCGGGGGCGAAGCGCGGACCCGCTGACGGGGCGGCGGGTCCCGGTCGCGCGTGTCGCAGCCGGTGAGCAACATCGGCCCCCGGCTTCTCGGGAAGGTTTATATTTTGAAAGTGCAGGAGGGAACTCAGAGGGGTTTGCGGCGGAGCAGCCGGTGAGGAGGAAACCGCGGGGCGCGTGTCGGTGCCGGGAGGCCGGCCGCTGCCTCGGCCCCGGGGTGAGGGCGGGAGAGGAAAATTCCTCCTCGAAACGCGGGTGGGGGCGGCGCTCGATTTAATCAGTTTTCGCGGTGTAGTCACCTTTTCATCAGCCTGTTATTACCCGTCGGACATACCAGCAATTATTGGCTGCCCCAGTCTGGTCTCAAAGGAAATCCCCTCTCCCTGCGCCCCAAGGAGGCTACACGGAAAACAGACCCATTCCACTTTCATCCTTTGTTCTTTTAAACTTCACGTAGAGTTGATAACGACGTGTGAAATGAGTAAATTCAAATTCTGTGTCGTGCATACATTGAATGGTCTGTGGCCTAAGTAACTAAAGCTAACTAGATCCCGTTTTAATTTTTTTTCAAGTTCCTGCGCCTTAAAAAATGAGATTCGAGGATCTGTACATCTGCAAGTTATTAATGAGTTTAAATGCTTCGTTAAAAGTTTTCTCCAGTGCTTATTTTATAAAGATGCCCAGATAGTTTACTGTTTTGAATTTATCTTATAAAATATTACTTATTTTCCTTTTGTGTACTGTAGCCTAACTCATTCATTTTTAAAAATTATGTATTGATTGGTGTTAGAGAGGAGAGAGAAGCATCGATTTGTTGTTCCCTTTATTTATGCATTCATTGGTTGATGTGCATGTTCCCTGACCAGGGATCAAACCCCAACCTTCACGTTATTGGGAAAGAAGACCCTCCAACCAACCGAGTTACCCAGCCAGGGCTAACATTCCTTTTTGATGACTAGGAGAAAGCCCAAGGGAACAAGAACCATTCCCTTTTTACAGACAGGAAAATGAAACACAAGTAGGATGACACCGGGTCATACAACAGCTAACCGGCGAGGAAGAGCTGAAATGACCCAAATTCGACTCCCGAGGATTCGAACATTTCCTCGTATCAGGGTCTAAAACTGCCCCTGGTCCTGAGGAAGACATCAAGTGTAAATGTATGTGACCCCCACCTCCATCCCCAGACCCTCCCTTTCTCTTCTCAGGCCCTAGTAGAAACTTCCCGCTTGTTCGCACTCATCCAGCACTTTCCAGACTTTCTGCCTGTGCAGAAGCAGTCAACCTGCTCTGAGAATGTCCTCTCTTCACTTTTATTTAAAGCCTTTTCAGCCATCAGGAAACTATTGTAGTTCCGCCCAGATTGCTAAACAGGCCAAGCATTCATCCACTGTCCACTCCATCACAATAATGCATTTGGGTGGTGGTGGTTTTTAAATCTGTGTTAATTAAATTTTCAATTATGTCTCCCTATTCCCTGAACGTATACTTTATCTAACAGTTGATGATGAGGGGGAAGACCAAAATGGGTCCCAACAAAAAAGGTCATGACGAAAGTCGATTTATACCAAATTTAAGTTAATTAAGTGGGCTTAGGCAAAATAAAAGTTAGAGGCGAGGGCTTTAAACAAAGTTAGCTGGCTTCCAAATCTGGGATCTGGCACCTACTGGTTATGTGATATTCGTCAGGTTACCTAACCTTCCTAAGCTTTAGACTCTGAATGGAGATAATGATAGCACCTACCTCATAGGGCTGTTCAAAGGAGCTGATAAAATCCTGCATGTAAAGCAGAATTGTGCACATAGCTTAGCACAGGGTAAACTTATAAATATTAGTTATATGGCAATAATGCTGATGTTGACTGAGATGACGATGATGAAAAGGAAGAGTTTTGGAATGGCCTTGCACCTTGGCGATTCCAAAGGTGAAATTCTGGGTAGTTTGATTTTAATCATCTCGGGAGAGAATATGATTCAAAATAGCCGTATATGACCCAGGATCCAGGAGATCGAGGTTCGATTCCCGGTCAGGGCACCTGCCTGAGGTTTCCGGCTCCATCCCCAGCAGGGAGCTCGCTGGAGGCAGCGGATCAGTGACTCATCATTGATGTTTCTGTCTCTCTCCCTCTCCCTTCCTCTCTCTGAAATCAATAAAAAACATTTTTTAAAAAGTTGTATACATTAATTAAGTTTAACCTTTTTCACTTTCTCTAGATCTTTGTAGGCCTAAATATTTAATTAGAGCTAAAGTAATTAACATTTAATATGTTTGCTTTATATAGTGGGTGCTTCACAGCTGGAAGTTACAAAACATGGACCTTGCTTGGCAAAGAGCTTTTATTTACCTAAAACTGCTTTTAAAGATAATTATTAAACATTCAAGTATGTTTTGTGTTAAAAGTTAATTTTTGAGTGTAGGGAACTTGATGTTTTGATTCATCAAAATGTAGTTTAAATGATAAAAGCAAGCACTACTTGTGTTGTCTCAAAGAATTAACAAAGAATCAGAAAAATCACGCTAATTATTAAATGACAACTGCTTTTGGAAAGATAAAGGCCATAAAAATGCTAACAATTGTCTAGAAAGGGAAGAATGTTAATTTTTTTTTTTTAATCCTTACTAGAGGGTGTTTTTTCCATTGCTTTTCAGAGAGAGTGGAAGGGAGAGAGAGGGAGAAACATCAATGTGAGAGAGAGACATCGATTTGTTGCCTCCCGAACACACACCTTGACTAGGGCCAGGGATCGAGCCTGCCACCGAGGTACTTGCCCTTGACTGGAATCGAACCCGAGACCCTTCAGTCCGAGGGCTACCGATGCTCTAACCACTGAACCAAATTAGCTAATGTTAATTTGAACAATAGCCAAATGAATCCCTAGGTGGTTTCTGTACTCTACCTGCTATGGATTTAATCAAGCCATTGTCAAAGGAATGACTAGCAATTTCTGTAATCACAGTGTAGAAGAACTGAGTTTGAAAGAGATGCCTGTACACTATTTTTAAAGGTACCTCCGAGTCTAGCTGATGCATTTGTATGAGTAAATCTCTACTTCAAGCCCTCACTTAATGTCATGGAACTGCAGCAAAACAACAGCATAATGAGACCAGTTTTACCATAGGCTAAAGGAGTTAAGTTTCTACGCATTTCATCAACCTTGTAACAAAACAATGTTGTGGGAAACAACCCTGTTGGAGGACCTGCTGTATAGCTTTCTAAAAGCTAATTGCAATTAATCAGGTGAAAATCATTTTGGTCTGCATCTCTTATTTCTCTCCTTAAAGAAACAATTACTGCATTTTGTAAGTTTAAAGTTTAATTTTGAAAAATTCATCATATTTTATTTTATTCTCTGGTGAGATCAAAAAGGGAAATTTTGGACAAAGCCAACTGCAGTACACTTCTTTCTGTATACCTTAAAATATTTCCAATTACCTCAACAGTTTAAGATTACTTAGAAAAATTTAAATTTCACATATATTTCATATATGTGGAATATATGTGAATATCCACTACAAACATAAGACATGAAACAGTCGAACTTTAAAAAGACTAAAGCCTCTATTTTAAGTTGTAATAATGTGGTAGTGGCGAACGGCTAGGAGGTCCAGAGTGTCAGCTTCAGAATGGTCAGGGACTCTGTGTAGTCCGGTCAAAACTGGTTCTTGTCCTTGACAACATATGACATTTGTTTTAAGTTTATAAATCTCTTTTAGTCAACTTGCAGTTTCCTCAGCAAGACCGGAGAAAGAGCGTTTCTATTCCCCAGTAAAGTATATTTAAATTCATTACCAATTCATTTTTTAAAAATAACCTAGATTTATTTTTGAAATTTTACACATTGGAATTTTACAGTACTGACAATTTGAATTAAAATAATATTTATTGAAGGCACTATACACAAATATTTTATAGTTCCTGAGTATTAGTAGAGAGGTAAAAACAAAAAGGGGTAGCTCATAATGTGTAAAGGCTACACGAAGCCTAGAGACTGTTATAAAATATCTTTGTCAAAGACTAGGAAAATCTATGCCGCAGATGAAACATGCGAACAAAACCCTGAGAGAGAGAATAGAAAGGATGTCATATGTCTGGGAGTTGGTGAGGGGATTGTCTGCCTTCTTTTAAAAAGTAAAATAAGCCCACCCGGCGTGGCTCAGCGGTTAAGCATCGACCTATGATCCAGGCGATCGGGGTTCGATTCCCAGTCAGGGCACAGGCCCGGGTTTCGGGCTCGATCCCCTGTGGGGGGCATGCAGGAGGCAGCTGATCAATGACTCTCTCATCATTGATGTTTCTCTCTCTTTTCCTCTCCTTTCCTCTCTCTGAAATCAATAAAAACATTTTTAAAAAAGTAAAATAAGCCCTAACTGGTTTGGCTCAGTGGTTAGAGTGTCGGCCTGTGGACTGAAGGGTCCGGGGTGCAATCCTGGCCAAGGGCACTTACTGCCATTGAAGGCTTGATCCCCAGCCCGGGTCGTGGTGCAGGGTGCGTGGGGGACGCAACAAATCAATGTGTCTCCCTCACATCAATGTTTCTCTCTCTCTCTCTCCCACTCTCTGAAAAAGCAAGGGAAAAAATATCCTTGGGTGAGGGGGAAAAAAAAGTAAAATAAGATTGCTGATGTAGATTCGAAAAGCCACAAAATGCACCTAGGTAGAAGGGGGAAAGTGGCTCAAAATGATTTTGTGGAACATCTTGCTAGGCTCTAAAAGATGCTAATGAAAACAATTGTTTGTTGTGTATCTCATTTGTCATTTAATAACATACAGCCTTTCTTTTCTGTATTTGTTAAGTCTGTGCAACTAAATTATAAATGTAGTGAGAGCAGAAACCGTCCTTTCATTGAACAGAAAGGCTAAGTGCTAAAAGTGGGTTGGACAAAAGGCAAAAGAGACACTGTGAGAGCAGCCAGCATTGAGCATCAAAAATGTGCTAGGCATTTTTCTAAGCACTTTATATGAATTCTCATCTAAATCCTATGACATGGCCAGTTTTACTATCTTCACTGGTTTACAGGTAAATAAACAGAAGTAATTTGCCCAAGGCTATATACCTAAGTGACAGAGCTATTTCCTACCCACCTTAACAATGTGCTTTTCCTTTGACCACAAGATGAGTTTAAGGGATTTAACAAGGTATCTGTGATTAGGTCCTAACTGAGGGTATCATCCACAAGGACAGGGTTCAGAGGACGCTGAAGAAGTCAGGAAAGACTCCATGGAGAATGTAGAACTTAACATGGATCTTAAAGGGTGGGTAGGGGATGAATAGGTAGAAAGGAGGGAGGAACGGGTGAGTAATGTCAGGAATTGAAGCAAAAGATGCTTTGTATTAAGTTCTTTGTATGCCCCAATGCATGGGAAATGAATGCATAAAAGTTTCTTTAGCTACACCAAGACATGGAAACAACCTAAGTGTCGATTGATGAATGTATGAATAAAGAATTTGTAGTATGTATTAGAAAAATGTAATATTATGCAGCCATTAAAAAAAGAAGGAACTCTTACCACTTGCAGCAACACGGATGGACCTTGAGAGCATTATGTTAAGTGAAATAAGTCAGAGAAAGACAAATACTGTATGATCTCACTTATACGTGGAATCTAAAAACCACAAAACAAACTCAGGAAAAGAGATCAGAACTGTGGTTACCAGAGGCTGGGGGGCGGGGGGAGAATTGGATAAAAGTGGTCAAGAGGTGCAGATTTCCAATTATAAGATAAGTAAGTACTGGGGATGTAATGTACAACATGATGACTATAGTTAACACTCCGCCGTATGGTGTATTTGAAAGTTGTTAAGAATGTAGATCCTAAGAGGTTTCATTACAAGACATTTTTTTTGTATCTCTATGAGATGGTGGGTGTTAACTAGACTTACTGTGGTAATCGTTTCACAATACATGTAAGTCAAATCATTGTGTTGTACACTTTAAACTTAATGTTGTATGTCAATTATCTCTCAATAAAACAAGGGGGCGGAAATGTTTCTTTAAATTAATCAAAAGTAGGAAAGCCAGAGAGAGAAATTAGTAGGATCTCATGATGTCATGGTGTAAAAGGTGAAGGAAAGAGATGAAAAAAAGATTAAAAAGGCTTTAATTTCAGTCTTCATTGAAGAAGAAACTAGGCAGGTTCTCTATTCAAGTCATCTCAGATGCTTACGGTTTAGGACTAGTAGCTTAACACTAAGGTGTTCAAGATCCAAATGACATCCCTGGCCAAGTGGCTCAGTTGGTTGCACCGACGGGTCACCGGTTGGATTCCCTGTCAGGGCACACACACAGGTTACAGGTTTGATTCCTGATCAGGGCACATACACAGGTTACAGGCTTGATCCCCAGCATTAACTGAGTGTTTGCCATGAATGGGGCCCTAAGCTCTTCAAGTGCAGAGACGATATTGTAAAGTTTTGCATATGGGAGGCAACTGATTGATGTTACTCTCTCATGTTAATGTTTCCCTCTATCTCCCTTTCTCTCTCTCTCAAATCAATAAAAAAATAAATATTTTTTTAAAAGATCCAAATGACAAGGGCATGCATGAACATGATTGGATGAAATCCTCTCAGTAATTTGGAAAACCTTATATTTTCAACATACACTTCCTCTTTCCAGCTCTGTTTTAGTTCCCTTTTTAGGTTGGGCGCTGCTGCCGCCAAAACAAACATTGACAGCTCACTACAGGCAGAACTAGAACAACCATATACAAATACGGAAGCTCTTCTTATGGCCTTTAATGTATAACTTCGTCAAAGATTCTTAGAATTTCTAAGTATAGCCTTGCTCACTCTGGACTAGAGAGCTGTGTTACCCTCTTCATAGGAAGTGTGGCTTGTCCCTGGTTGGGGTAAGCTTGCTGCCTTGTACAGTGATGCTGCTTCATTAAAGAGCCACCCACTCGCCAGATGAATCAAATGTATCATTGGCAGTCGTTGGCGTTAGCGCCGAAGTCACTCTTATGAATGAAAGTTCTGTTGGCAAACAGCCAGTCCTCTTGTGCAGGGCTGGAAAGACAACACGGATTACATACTTTAGCCCAAATTACGTACGTATCCCCAAGTTCAGTCCATCCTTTCACACCAACGCAAGGCCATCTGAACTTCTTGCAGCTTTCCCTGATCACTCCAGACAATAGTTTTTAAACTCAACAATTATTATATGTACCAGGAATCTGACACAATCATCCTCTTTTGTTATCTAAGTGTTCGCTGTCATCATGGCATCATCTTTAAGAGAAGCGAGCATTAATAAGAGTGTTTGCCATGAATGAGGCCATAAGCTCTTCAAGTGCAGAGACAATATTGTAAAAATTTTAAGACTACATAGCTCCCTTTGGGAAGTACTAAACAGATCATTTTTAAATTTTTTTAGTATATTTTTAAAATATATCTTTATTGATTTCAGAGAGAGAAAAGGAGAAGGAGAGAGAGAGATAGAAACATCAATGATGAGAGAGTCATTGATCAAACCCACAACCCGGGCATGTGCCCTGACCGGGAATCGAACCCCGATCGCCTGGATCCTAGGTTGACGCTCAACCGCTGAGCCACGCCCGGCCAGGCTAAATAATTTTTTAAAAACCGAATTGAATTAAACCCAAGAAAGAAGACATCTAAGATCCTGTGAATGTCCCCTGCATTAATCTTTGCCCCTGCCACTTATTTTATAATGAAAAAACAAGTGGCTGTTTGCTCTGTTAAAAATACTGACTTCAGAGCAAAATTTTGCCTTTCTCAGAAAAGCGCTTTTATAAAATAAGATTGCCAGGTTCCTAAGCCAAAGGCTTAGAGAAGTAGGTACAGTCTAATTTATAATATCTGTGCTCACTTCGGCAGCATGTATACTAAAATTGGAATGTCACAGAGAAGATTAGCATGGCCCCCGCACAAGGATGACACACAAATTCGTGAAGAATTCCATATTTTAAAAATATATATATACACATATATATGTAATATTATTTGAGCATTTACTGTGTACTAAGCACTATTTTAATCACATTATGTGCCACATAATATGGCAACACGTATTATATATGATAGATATTCACATGACACATATTTTTCTTTAATCCTCTTAATATTATTCTGTGCAAGAAGGTAACTAACTTGCCCAAGGTCCACAGGTGAGAGAGTCACTAGTCCTAATCCATGAAACATGCTCTGAGTAAGAGATGGACAATGTATGGGGTAGCTCTGTGTGTGTTAGAGGTCACACTTAGAGCACAGAGGGCCATGAGCCAGATTAAATAAAATCAGGAAGCAAGGTAATGAATGGAAAGACAATAGAGTTTGTGGATAATTTCCTTCAGTATTGTGCCCAAGAGAAATGAATGGGGACTGGAACAATATGAAAAGTTAACGGTGTGGCCTGGCCAGGTAGGTCAGTTGGTTAGAGCGTCATCCCAGTGTGACAGGGTTACGGATTCGATCCCTGCTCAGGGCACATACAGGAAGCCACCAATGAATACATAAATAAGTGGAACAACAGATCGATGATTCTCTCTCTCTCTCCCTCTCTCTAAAATTAATAAAATAAAATAAAAAGTTAACGATGTGAGTGGTGGCAAAGGAATGGCTGCTGAAAATGAGAGGTTCTGGCAGCTAAACACGTGGGTAAGGGTTAGCCTTAGGGTGAGGTGAAGCTATTATCTTCATAGCAGTGAGCCAAGAATCATTTGTGTCTTGCATTGGTTTGACTAATTCAGTCAATTAATCAATAAACATTTGCTGAACAGCTACTATGTTTAAGGTACTGTGTTAGGTACCACGGAGATACACAGAAGCAAAAGACGTGGTCCTAGTTTCTGCTTAAGGATCTTTTTATCCTGATAAGACAAAATATATAGAACCATAAAGAGTGAGCTGAAAGGAAACTTAAAGATCTTTTCATCTAATCTCTTTAGTTTTACAGATGACCGAAACAAAATCTCAGAACAGGAAGTGATTTGACAAAGTTCCCATTGCATTTTCAGATCAAGGCTAGAACCCAGAATTTATTGCTACCCCAGGCTCTTTCTATTTTCTTTTCTTTCTTTTTTTAAAAATATATTCCACTGATCTCAGAGAGAGGAATGGAGAGGGAGAGAGAGAAACATCAATGATGAGAGAGAGTCATTGACCAGCTGCCTCCTACACGCCCCCGCTGGGGATCAAGCCCGCAGCCCAGGCCTGTGCCCTGACTGGGAATCGAACCTCGATCTCCTGGATCCTAGGTTGATGCTCAACCACTGAACCATGCCGGCCAGGCTCTATTTTCTTATATAGATATAATTAGTAATAAAACCAAGTAGCAAGTTACTGGTACAGGCAATGCATTCATTCTTACCATAAAATGTTTACAAAGTCAAGGTCTAAATACTAAAAGTTTTTCTGGGGAATTTCAGGTGCAAAGGGACTTTCCCGATTGTCTCTTCAGCTGCTTTAGCATGAAAACAGAAAACAGCCCCTCCTCTGTGCTCTCGGAGCACCTGTGTCACCTCAATCATACACGTCACATGTGATCTTGATATGTGCAGCTCGCTAGTTCTGAAAGTGTGTGGTTTCCAGACTAGCAGCACCTGGAAACTTGTTAGAAATGCAAATTCTTGGGCCCACTCCAGATCCACTGAATCAGAAACTCTGGGGGTGGGGCCCAGTGATATGTGTTTTAACAAGCCCTCCAGGTGATTCTGATGACATGCTTCTGAGCTTGAGAACCTATGGTCTCTCCAAATGGCCCCCCAGGGGCTCTCTCTAGAGCACAACCTCGCCTTTCTCCTTCCCCCAGGCACGTTTTCCTTGCCTCTGTCTTTCTCCTAAACTCCAAGGTCTTTCTTTTGTCTCCGTAGCTTGTTTCCTGAGTCCATTTCTTCTACGACTCACTTTTTCTACCTCTGTGACTTTTAAAATAAACTTTCTCTTATAGTTTGAAAAATATAAGAAATAAAATAAATGCCCCTCCAGAGAAGACAGGGACCATGACTGCCACTGTTTTTTTTTTTATTAGCTTGGCGTCAAGCCTCGAACAGTGGATGTTCATCAATATTTCTTTTTTTCTTTTTAATCTTCACCGGAGGATACTTTTTCCATTGTTTTTCAGGGAGAGTGGAAGGAGAGCGGAACATTGATGTGAGAGAGACACATCGATTGGTTGCCACCTGCACGACCTGGGCAGGAATGAAGCCTGCAACCGAGATACATGCCCTTGGCCAGAATCGAACCCAGGACCCTTCAGTCCAAGGTCTGATGCTCTAACCACTGGGCAAAACTGGCCAGGGCTCACCAGTATTTCTGAAAACACGATAGAAATGAACACGGTGAAGCAAAGCATCCCATTGTCCAGCTCTGTTCGGGTACTGATCAGCACTGTTTGGTTCACTTTATGTTATAGGCTGAATGGTGTCTCCCTCACCCCAAAATTCACATGTTTAGGTCCTAACCCCCCCGCATACCTCAGAATGCTTATTTGGAAATAGGACCTTTAAAGAGATAAGTAAGGTAAAATCAGGTCATATGGGTGGGCTCTAATCCAATGTGACTGGTGTCCTTATAAGAAGAGGAGAGCCCTAGCCGAATTTGCTCAGCATCGGCCCACAGACTGAGGGTCCCGAGTTCAAATCTGACCAAAGGCACATAGTACCTCGGGTGCAGGCTCCATCCCTGGCCCTGGTCCGGGTGAGTGCCGGAGGCAACCAATCAATGTGTCTCTCTCACATCGATGTTTCTCTCTCTGTCCCTTCCACTCTCTCTGAAAGCAATGGAAAAAACATCCTTGGGTGAGGGTTTAAAAAAAGAAGACAGAAAGAGAGAAAGAGAGAGAGAGAGGGAAAGAGGAAGGAAGGAAGGAAGGAAGGAAGGAAGGGAGGGAGGGAGGGAGGGAGGGAGGGAGGGAGAAGAAAGAAGAAAGAAAGAGAGAAAGAAAGGAAGAAAGAAAGAAGGAAGGAAGAAAGGGAGGGAGGGGGGAAGGAAAGAAAAGGAGCTGGGCCGGGAGTGGCTCAGCGGTTGAGCATTGACCTGGGATCCAGAAGATCGCGGTTCGATTCAGGTCAGGGCACATGCGAGGGTCACGGCTTGATCCCCAGCCAGGGCATGCAGGGGGCAGCCAATCAATGACTCTCATCATTGATGTTTCTCTCTCTCCCTCCCATTCCTCTCTCTGAAATCAATAAAGATATATTTTTTAAAAGAAAGTAAAGGAGATAAGGGCATAAGCTCAGAGGGGCTACCGCGTGAAGGCTGAGGAAAGGCGGCCGTCTACAAGCTGAGAAGAGAGGCTTCAGAAGCAACCAACTCTGTCGACACCTTGATTTCAAACTGCTAATCCCCAGAGCTGTGAGAAAACAAATTTCCATTGTTTAAGCCACCAGACTGTGGGACTGTGGGACTCTGGTATGACAGCCCTAGTAAACTAATTTGCTTAGTAAGAAATTTTACAGAAATACTGGCTCAGAAATCCAAGAACTCCCATCCAAGCCTATGACAAGACAATGCTGTTTTTAGATGACTCTGCAACCATCTATAGATGTTAACCATTAAAGTGTTTATTCAAAAAATTACTCTTTCATGTTCAATATGAGCACAGATTTTGGAGTCAGACAGAGGTGGGTTTGAATCCTGACTCAGCCACTTAGAAGTTATGCAATCTTAACCTCTAAAGACTCAGTTTTCTTGTTGGTAATTTGGGGCTAATAATAGCTCCCTCCTAGACATAGCTCAATAATTGGCAAGTATATCATAGGCGCTCAGTATCTGGTGACTTTAAAATGATAATTAGCCAAATTATTCAGATTGGCCTTCTCTGGAAGATGGAATTACAGCAAAATTTTACTAAAATGCTTGTATCGGTTCAACAACCATAGTACTATAATGACGTTTTTAAAGACTTTATAAAATGACAGAATAAGTATTTTTTAGAAGAAAGGAATTGAAGTCAAAGAGGAAAAAAAGAACATGAAAGTCAGGAACATAGACTGACTCTGTAAGATGTAACACCCAGGAAGAGTTGAATTATCTCAGGCCGATGAGTAGCTAGGCTGCAGGAAGGTAGGGATTGTTGATTTTTGTCTTGTGTCCCCAGAGCGTAATATGGCACCTGGCACTTCTCTAAGCTCAACAACTTTTGGTTGAGTGGAAGAATGAATGGCCTTCTGCAAGGACGGTTATACAAATCACACAAAGGCTGGATTGGATTTCAACCCAAGTACAGCATTTTGGCATCACGCGACCAAAACTTTAATTTTAACCCGGGAATTTCACTTTGGGGAAATAACCTAAGAAAATAACCCAAACGGGGGGAAGTGTTATTTTTTTTTAAATCTTCAATTATAGTAGTATTCAAAATAGGGAAATCCTGGAACAGTGTTCAGAGCCTCTTCAACCCTCTGGTACATCTCTCCTCTCCCACCTGTGACGAGGCTCTCCCTGCTGTCCCCAAACCGTTCTGACCATCCACAGGGCCCTCACCAGAGTGGCCCAGTGCCCCACACTTCTAACCCTTTGCAATCAGCATCTCCCATTAAAACTTATTTGTGCCAGCTTATGTTTGGGACTGGACTCAATCAGCTTATCTAATGAATTGATTTAAACTGAGGTGCTAATGAATGCCGGAGGCTGGATTCGAGTCCACTCCTGGATAACAACTGCCTGTCAGCAGCTCTTACTGTGGAGAGTAAGTAACACATTTCAGGCATGCGTCCTGGACATCGGAGGAAGATATTTTAAGCAGGGGGATTTCCTCAAGCCCCTCAAATTACACCATGTAGACAGCTGTCTATCCCACATGATCAGGCCAGCTCCTTGGCATCCAGTTATCAGCACTCAGGGGACACTAGAGGAAACAGGTTTGTTCCTCTTCTTAACAGAGCTTGGAAGCTGTGACAGGACTATTTATGTCACTGAAAGGAAAAGGGCATTTACTCTGGAACCTACCCAGAAGGCACCTACTCCCTGGGCTTGGAGGTAAAATATTCTCCACCTGATCTCTGGGGATGGCTGAGTAACCAGTGCCCAGATTAACCAAGATGAGAGAGTGGGAACATGCAGATGCTGAGAAGGGACTGGCAGAACAGAGTTGAGCTTTACAGCTGAAAAGATCCTAGACATCGGTATGAATTTATATGAGCAAACACGAGAGAGCGTTGAGCCTGATAAAAAAAAAATTTCTTTAAAAAGCGGCCCTGGCCCTGGCCAGTGTGGCTCAGTTGGCTGGAGTGTTGTTGCACACCACAAGGTTTCAGGTTCAATTCCCGGTCAGGGCCCATACCTAAGTTGTGGGTTCGATCCCTGGTGGGGGCGGGGTGCAGGAAACAATCGATCGATATTTCTCTCTCACATGGATGTGTGTGTGTGTTTTTTCTCTCTCTCTCTCAAAAATTAATAAAAAACACATAACCTCGAGTGAGGATTGAAAAAAAGATTAACTGCCCTTTATTGGGTGTTAACTATACTGACTGAGCTAAAGTATTTACATATTTTAAAAGATGTAACCCTCTGATACTGAGGGAAATAGGGGTTGTTATCCCTATTTCAGATGAGGAAACTGAGGCAAAGATAGGTTAAGTGAGTATCCCACAGTCAAAGGCAATTTTGCGATTTGAAGCCAAATCTTTGAAATCCCAAGTACATGGCTGTAACAGAAGCTTAACAGCCTTTCATGTTTCAGAATCAATCTTTTTTTTCTTGATTTTTTTTTTTTTTTAGAGAGAGGAAGGGAGAGGGAGAGAGAAAGAGAAACATTGATGTGAGGGAGGAACATCGATGGGCTGCATCCTGTACACCCCCTACCAGGGGTCGAGCCTGCACCCCGGGCACATGACCCGACCGGGAATCGAACCAGCAACCTTTTGGTGCACAGGAAGATGCCCAACCAATGAACCACATTGGCCAGGGCCAGAAGCAAGCCTCTTGCCCTGGTCCGTTTGGCTCAGTGGTTAAAGCGTTGGCCTGCGGACTGAAGGGTCCCAGGTTCGACTGCGGCCAAAGGCACACACCTCAGTTGCAGGCTGATCCCCAGCCCTGGAGGGGACGGGTGGGGGAGGCCACCTATTGATGTCTCTCTCTCTCCCCCTCTCCCTTCCACTCAATTTGAAAAGTAACGGAAAAAAACATCCATCCTCAGGTGAGGGTTAAAATAAAGAACCTTAAAGCTGAGGACCCAAGAGCACCTGTGTTAATGACCCGGACCCTGACTACCACGACCGAAAGGAGTCTGCTACCTTATGAGGCAGCCTGTTCCAAACGGCTATACTTGCTGGAAGCTTTTAAATGATACGTTAAAACCTGTTTCTCCGTAACTTCCCTTCATTTGGTCTTAATCGTGCCCTCTGGAGAACTCAGAACAAAGCTACTTCTCTTGGCGAAGCCTTTTGGTTGGAGACAGAGATCATGCTCTCCCCTCCCCCACCCCTGCGCTCGCCTCGGTCCCAGGAGACCTCAGCCCTGCTCGGCTGCTCAGCTGTTAGACTCCCGGGTAACACAGAAAAGCCCCCAAGGGCCACCTATGCCTTTCAGATGTCCTGGGTCTAAATTTGGGTAATAGGTTTGATCCCAATTACTTACCCAGGTACCCGTGAAACATCACCTTAGTAAGTGGTAGGGCTCCCACGTAAAAGCATGGAATTAGTCTAATACAGCAAATAATCGTGACATTACTGAGACCTTTCTGTGTGCCAGGAAGGGTGCCAAGTGCCTTATAATACACTCCCCCCTCCGCCACCACTCTCCGAGGCAGGTGCTGTCACTGTCCCTGGTTTACAGATGAAGAAGCTAAGACCCAGCTAGTCCCAGGTCTTGTGCTCACACTTGCATGTCTTTCTTTCCCTGTGAATGTGCGGAGGGAGTGAGGACAGGACAGGACTTGCTGTCCCCAGAGTGAGACTTGCAATTTCCCATGTCTCTTTGCTTATACGTTGCCTCTCCACTTTGGCTCCTTTCTTCACAAACATTTAATGAGCACCTCTCACACAGTTACCTGCTTATTAGTGATTAGAATCAGGACAAAGTATGCGACGCAAGCTGCGACACCCTCTAAATCCGACCTCCGGGTCAAGGGAGGCTTAGGAGAGGGGGTAGCACCTGATGTGGGCCTTGAAACAAAAAATAGGAAGAGAGGAATCAGCCAGTCGAAGGACAGGAGGGGGAAATTCAAATTTCAGCTTGGAGGGACAGGCATGTGTAAACACCCAGAGGCATGAATTTGCATGGACAGAAAAACCCATCATGGTAGTTAGGTCCAAAAAATCTTGTAAGCATAAAATAGAAGAAAAAGTTCGCATTATTGTGACATTAAAGAAAAATGGTTATTTTGCAGTTGGATCCGTGCGGACACAAAAGCACACAAAGTAAGGACAATGAAACTCATTATGTACACAACTGACTGCTCCTGAAGCGAAGTTCAAAGGCTCGAGAGGCAGTCACTTACCAGTCCCCCCACCACACCCCCTCAAAGAGATCTTCACTCGGCCTCTATTTGAGAAAGGGGGTGATTGCTTGGTGGGGGACTGTCAGTTGCATTACACTGAAATTTGCATAATCACAGACTTCTGTTTTGTGAGCAGTGTGGCCCCATCATTCAATGAGTTGCTAGCAAAATTTTACCGGCCTTTTTCCCCCTGCCCTCCTCAATTACCTGCAAAGAGCCCATTTCCACCTTTAAACTCGAGGACCCCGTCCGCACCTTTCCCCTTTGCCCCAGATGACACCTATACCCATTTTGGCCTGTTCTCAGAATTTTCATGCTTATGTGAATTTCTCATCCCCACGTAGTAAAATTTGATTTTCTCCTGTTAGTGTGATTATTAGCCCAGCTAGGAGAACTTAGTAGGTGGGGAAAAAAGTATTATTATTTTTTTAGCCCCCACAGAAGCAAAGGGAAAAGAATCGTTTGGGTTTCTCTCACTTCACAATTCAGTTCATCAAAGTTGAGTCCACAATGTGGATGGACTAATGATGCTGTGGAGGCGAAACAAAAATTTTAATGTGTTTATAAAGGTGGTTTATGCAACAATATTCAAATGAAGCTTTTACCTTTTTATTTGCTTTTTCTTTTGCATTCGAAAGTGTAGGGGATGCCCTAGCCGTTTTGGCTCAGTGGTTAGAGCATCAGCCTGAGGCCTGAAGGGTCTTGGGTTCGACTTTGGTGAAGGGCAAGTGCCCCGGATGAGGGCTCCGTCCCTGTGCCAGAGGCAACCAGTTGATGTGTCTCTCTCACATCAATGCTTCTCTGTCTCTCTCCCCCTTCCACTCTCTCCGAAAAGCAATGGAAAAAGTGTCCTTTGGTGAGGATTTTAAAAAGGTGTATGGGACTATGGGGGACACAAAGCATTTGAATGTGCTGTAAGTATGATGTTTAACCATGGATGGTTAAAATATTTTTTCTGTAAAATTGGTAAAAGTGTTAAGATCCATTCCTAGGCCTAATTCCACTGTCAAGATCCCAGCCATCACCCGTAAACCTCCAAATCTCCATACTTCAATTTGAGGGAGGGTGCTTAGATTCTACAGAAACCAAACCAAACTGTAGAAAGACCCCACGGTCAGTGATTCTCAAAGTGTGGTCCCTAGCGTAGCCACTGCAGTACCTGAGAACTTGTTTGAAATGCAGAGGTGCGAGTTATCAGGCCCCACCTCTGAAAGCCTTTAGGCAGAAATCCCGGGGGTTTTAACCAGCCCTCCGGGCAATTCGGACGCAGGGAGCTGGAGTTTCTGAACCACTGCTTCCAGTTGCTTCGGCAGCTGCCCTTTGCCAGGGAGCGGTGGAGATGGGCGTGCGGGAACCTCTTCCCAGCTCTTCAGGGACCCCTATCTATTGGTTTGCTTTGCCATTACCCTAATACGGCTGGACCGTAAGGCCCATTAGACGAAGCACGAACCAGGCCTGTTCCGCAGAACCGGGGAGTCAGTTTTCCTTGGCTTTGCCTTCGGTCATTTTTTAAAAAAATTATTGCTTCATGAGCCACACTGGTCTCTGAACTTTTCCCTTTTCTAGTAAAAGTACAAATTCCAGCTGGAGTTCTTGACCAGCAACATCTTTCTACAGAAGTTGCTATCTTCGATGCTTTGCCGAGTTCCAGAGATAAGATAAATAATTTACCAAATGTAGGTTTCTGATTACTCACTCTATTAGCATTTAGAGCAGAGAGCTCTGGCCCCTGGGGAGTTTGACTCGTTCAGATGCAGCCCATCTGCTTTTGTGTTTTTATGGGGAGTGTTTTGGGGGGTGGGGTGGGGGTAGGGTTGTCTGGAAAAGCCAGGGAGCTCCCAGCATCCCACACATACTTCAGGGATGAACTGCCTAAGTCTTACGGGTTTTACTGGAAATTCTGGGGAATGCTATTTTCTTATTTAAAAAACACACAGCTGTTAAGAATCTTTTTTCCTCTTTCGCCCCCTTTTTTTTATGCTGAGTAAAAACAAAACTCCACAATTCATTTTCAAATATTATACAAAATAAGACAGCTAAAAGGGTACTTTCAATATTGAACAATTTATTTATCCTAAATTCATGCTGTACCCTACAAGAGTAATTTCCGGGAATTTTATAGAAGAGATTAAGTAGAGTTTCTCCTAAATCAAGTGACACTGGGGGGAAAAAAGAATAGATATCACATAAAAGCCTCATTCTTCACTCACACAATTTGTGAAGTATAGTAGCAGTAGCACAACAGGAGATTTGTATCTGTAGTTATTCCGGGGGCTCTTTGCTTTACAGTAAATACATGTCATTATTATTTTATACAGGTCTTAAGTGTAAACAGTGGTACGGAAGAAATCACAGCAACAATAGCTGATTCTGTGGATGGTCCACTGCAAATGCTTAGAAGAGAAGGCTGAGATAAACCCAAGAAGTGATGTGTTGGATATGTAATAAATGCTCTCTTATTTCCTTCAAGATAAGTTGATCAACAACTTACTTCATCCATTTCGAAAAGGAACATTGAGCCATGAGTCTGGGCCGTATACATAGTGGTGAGTGGGGCCTATTTTGGTAATTCCTAAGAAATAGAAATTGCATTTAGTCTCCCACGTGAGATTTTTGTATTTTCATGGATTTCTTATTGCAAAATCAAGATTACACATCCTACTTTCTATGGTGAACACCCAGTGAATAAGTAAAATAATAACACAGTGACACTTTACTACAAACCTGAATGTTACTTTCCTGTTAGTGGTTTAGTAGAAAGTTGATTGTTAAAAAATAAGAAATTAAATTAAATTAAAAGTTGATTGTCTCCCGAAACCAAGTTGTACTGGAAGTCCCTCGCATGGAAATGAAAGTTGCGGCTAGGTTTGGGGAGTGCACCTCGCTGAGCAATTAGCTCCGAAACAGAAACAATCTATTAGAGCTGGGATAGCCCTAAGAGGCTGAGAGAGGGAAGGAATTCCTTGTGCTTCACAGCTCCTGGCTTGAAGCAATTAGAGAGTGTGGAAGGCGCGAGAATGCTCCTTGCTACCTATTTTGTGTTTCTCTGAGAGATTAACCTACTTTCTTGGCTCATTTTCTTTGGCCTCCACCGGCAGGTATAAAAGCTGCGGTAGCTGGCAGCCTCAGATGACCGCATCTGCGTCTGTGATCCCAGCTCCGGGCCTCGAAGGGACTTTGTGGAATTTACCTCCATTTCCTTTGCTTTCTCCCCACAGCGGGTAAAAAAAACTGCCCCAAACTTAAATACTCTCCCCCTGTCATCAGGATCTCCCAAGCCAATGACGGTGTCAGTAGTAGAGCGTGTGCTTCTTTCGCTGTCTTCGGACAGATCCAAGAGGTTGGAGCGGTGACTCTGAGGAAAGTGGCCTAGAAGTACACAAATGCACACGTGCACACGCACACCCTCACCGGGAGCCCTCGGACCCCGCCACTTGCCCACTTCAGCTTGCCGTCTGCTGTATTTTAGAAGGTTTCATATTGCTCCTGCAACATTTTTTTTTTTTTTTTTTTTGGTTGGTTGGTTGGATGGCTGAATGAAACCCAACCTTCCCTGCAGACATCAAAGCCTGTCTCCAGCACAGCAAACCCTCCCTGCAGCCTTTCGTCTCTCCGGCTACATTCCAGTTTCACCGGGGCTGCCTTGCATGGTAATCAGGCCTAATTACCACTTTCTCCCTCGATGGTGGTGCCGAGTTTTGGAACTGCTGGGCTCTTTTCTCAGTTTGGTCCTGCCTTCCCTCGCTCTCCCTCCTGTTATTTAGCACACTCTTCCAAATTCTCCGATTTCCCCTTTATAATTAGCAAGTGGGTGAAAAGGGCCCGACTGTGCCTTTGGGACACCGGCGTCTGCCCACTTTGCTCACTCGCTTTCCTCTCGCCACTGTGGGAAGACCTTGCCGCGTACAGGACACTCTGAGCACCACGCGGCTTCAAGCGATGACTAGGTGAAGCCTGAAACAAAGGCCACGAGACGATAATCTTCCCATCCCGGGAGGGAGGTATTTTCCTGCCTTCTCTTACCACATGCCCTCAGACATAAAATCTGTTGTAAAATGTTAAGACCAGAAGGAAAGGAATGTAAAGTCGGCCTTTGGGGAAATTTTCCCCAATTCTTTCACTTGGTAAGATGCATGTTGATGCCTTAAGTTCTTTAACTGAAAAAGGAATCAAGGGCAAAGAATTGAAAAAATGAGAGATCAGATAATCCTGTTTACCTCCAGTGTAGACCATCCAAGGAGATGATAATTTATGTTTTACGACTAAAGTTCTTTCTTTAAAAAATCCTCACCCGAGGATATGTTTTTGTTGATTTTAGAGAGGGAAGGGGGGAACATCGATGTGAGAGAGAACTTGTCCTGACCTGGAATTGAACCCAAAACCTTTTGGTGTACGGGGTGATGCCTCAACCAACTGGACCACCAGTCCAGAGCCTAAAGCTCTTTAAAATGTACTGTGGTAGCCCGACCGGGTAGCTCAGCGGTTGAGCATCAACCTATGATCCAGGAGATCTTGGTTCGATTCCAGGTCAGGGCACATGCCCAGGTTTCAGGCTCCATCCCCCGCTGGGGGCGTGCAGGAGGCAGCTGATCAATGACTCATCACTGATGTTTCTATCTCTCTCCCCTTCTCTTTTTCTCTCTTTGAAATCAATAAAGACATATTTGAAAAAAATCTCATAAAATGTTCTATTGTATTATTTTACTGCCTACCTTCATGTGCCGGGCACAGTGTTGGTACTGGGGGTTCCAAGACAATAGGACACAAATCTTGCCCTCAAGACAAGCTGAGACTGAAAGGATTAGAAGCTGTTAGAGGAAGGGAACCAGGAAGATTGGGAGGGTCTAGATGTGAAGGTTTTTCAAAAATATAGTCTAAGGGCAACAAATCTGTCCCTGGGTTGAATTGTTGTAGCTGGGTATTGAAACACCATAGTTCATGATTACTATTTTGTTTATTTTATTTTTTAAAATATATCTTTATCGATTTCAGAGAGAGGAAGGGAGAGGGAGAGAGATAGAAACATCAATGATGAGAGAGTCGTCATTGATCGGCTGCCTCCTGCACACCCCCGACTGAGGATCGAGCCGTAGTGCCCCGACTGGGAACCGAACCGCGACCTCCTGGATCATAGGTCCATGCTCAACTGCTGAGCCACGCACGACCAGACCTATTTTGTTTATTTTTTATATGTTTGAAATTTTCCATAATAAAAATTAAAGGAAAAAAATGTAATCTGGAGACCATGATTTGTAGAAGAGTGGGAGGAAGCTGGCTGAAATGCAGATGCTCTGGCCCACCCCCATCCTGCCCAATGCATTTCTTGATTGGGTTCCAGAATCTGTATTTTAAACAAGTTCTTCATGCAAAGCCAATGCCTATTGAAACTTGAGTTCCTTGGTAGGGGAGACAGGATGTGCCAAGACTGGAGGTGGAAGAAAGAAGGAAAACCAGTTATCAGAGAAGAAAAACTTCCTTGGAAACCACTTAACTAGATCAGCCAATTTCAGGACTCCAAAGAGGACCTTTGAGATCCCTAGTCTAGGCCAGAACATCTAAAATTGGATTGTGCACAGGAGCGATCTGGGGATCCTGTTCCTAAGCAGGAGGTTGGGTGGGTCTTAAATTCTGCATTTCTAGCTAGCGTCCAGGTGAAGCCTCTCCGCCAGTTTGGGGATCACACTTCGAATAGCAAGGATTCGTATTTTACAGATAAGGCATCTGAAGCCCAGGGAGAGTAATACTTGCTCCAAGTTGCACGCATTATGGGCAACACTTTGTGGGGCCGTGGTCTATAGATGCTGAGCCCATGGAGGAGCCTGTTGCCAGTTGGATATGGGGAGCAGGCTGCACCTCCATGAGGATTGCAAAGGTGGGTCAGTGCGGAGCTGAGCTACAGTACAGATTTCTCCTCCGCGCCGTGGGAATGATCTGAGGCTATTTTGCCACAGTCTGTTATCACCATAACTGCATCTTCCAGCTCAGGCTGCTTAAATTCTTCTTGGAATTAATTCCATGAGACTTGTTGACCCAGTGCAAGAACATGTGCCCAGACTTTAGCATATTTTGGTCCAATGCTAGTTAAGCAAGTTAGCTAACTATCCTGAGTTGCAAAAACAATATGGGTTAATAATCTATTAAATATACTCCCTAATATCAGGACTAGGGAGCACCCCTTAATACAGGAAATCCAGTTTTACACAGTGACTAGTAAAGTCAGGGGCTGGTTATTGCAGAGGTGGTACAGATTGAAACAGCTTTCACACCCCCCCGAGGATGCATAACGTGGTGTATCATCCGTAATGAGAGGGGTTGCTTGGAGGTTCCCTAACCTTTGAGCTTGGGGTCAGAGCTGTCCCTGCCTCTGGTTTCCGGGTCACTGACAGAACTCAGGACAGGGTGACTTGAGAACCGACCCGGCGCCTTTTGTAATTGCTGATTTCCAGGTAGTGAGAAACTATAATAGGATAATTTAACTCAAGAAATTTATTAACAGAGTTAATTTGTTACCAGAGCCTCTCTCCACAGACCTACAGTCTCGCACACATTTTCTGCTATACCTTCAAAGGAGCATCTTTTTCTCTGGCTTCAAAACATTTCTGGCAGAGGAAACCCTCTCTGGGCTGGAAGGGCCTGTGATCTCTCCCAAAACGCGAGCGGGTGTCTCTGAAACATCACCAGTTACATTCTCTCTTTCTCCCTGATCCCCTGCACATTTCCCCTGAGCCCTCTTATCTAGAGACGCTAAGGAGGGCGCAGAGGCACCGACAGGCGGATCTTCCACCCGACGCGGTCCCAGCCAGAGTGACGTCCGAAAGCATTCCTGAGGGTCGGAGTCCGGGGAGCAGTCCCCCTTGGCTCTGGGCATGTGGACGTGGGCTTTGTGCAAGTGAGGGGTGAGGGGTGAGGGGAAGGCGAGGGCAAAGCGCTCGGGGTGGGAGCGGGGCCTCCCTGGAACCTGGGCCGTCGGGAATCTGCTTTGTGAATGGAGTTAGAGGGGGAGGGGGCGCGCATACTTGGAATTCCTGTATCTGGGTGGGCTCCTGCTCCGGGATTTTCAGGATGTGGGAAATGGAAGATGAAAGAGCTGCACTTCCAGCCTATCGGGTTACAGCCTGTAAAATGGAGAGGGCGAGCCGGGGGTGGAGGGGGCGGGGAGGCCTCGCCGAGGGGCCCGGGAAGCCCAGTTTGGGAACGGGCCGGGCTGAGCGAGAAAGCGCGCGGGGCCCGCGGCTCACGTTTCCCATCGCGTCAGAGCTGTGGAATTTCCTCTCGGGGGGGCGGCGAGGCCGGTGTAGACGGAGCTGGTTTAAGGTTAGTCTGCGATGAGTAACAGCCCCGAGGCGGCCGGCGGCGGGTGCTGCCAAGGGGCCCGGGTGTGCGGGCCGCGCGCTCCGGGGCCTCCGTGCGCGCCCTCGGGCGATGCTCTGCCCCGGGAGCCGGGTCCGTGGATGGGTCTCATTTGGGCCTGACCTCTGCGGCATGCGGAGCCTCAAGTGCGGGCCCAGGAGGGGCATGAAAGGAATGGGGGGGTAATTAGAAAAGGCGGGGGACGCTCCCGCGTGCACCCCCCCCCCCCGGGCCCGGCCCGGCCGCCCGCGCCCCCGGCGGGCTCTGTCTGTCCGGGGGGGCACGTGCTCCGCGCTGCGCCTTGTCCGGCCCCGCTCGCCCGGGACCCCTCCTCCCGAGAGATGCCTGTGCTAAAAAGCTCTACCAGGCGAGGGTCTGATCAGAGAAACAGAGCAGCCACCTCTGAACCTCCACCACTCGGGCGAGGAGGGGGTACCTTGTTCCTAGGCCAGCGACACCCTTTTTTTTAGAGAAGAATAAAACATTTTCGGGTAAAATCCAGACCATAAGCAAAACCCTTCTCTCGCAGAGCTGGGCCTGCAGGAGAGGGGCTGGGAAAGCACGTTCAGAGAAGAGGAGCCCTTACTACACTCTGATGCCAGCCATCAGGCAACGCCTTGTTCTCACATTGTGATGGGTAGAAAGTTCATGCGTGGCATGTAAATCTCCCCATACTACGGATGGCAGAACTATTTCTTGTTTTCGAAAAATTAGAATACAATAAAATACGCTCGCTCCAAACCGCGCCATGCTTCATTTAATCTTTTTCTCCTGTTTCAAAAAGCTGTTTAGGATTTTGCAGTCCGCTGGGGTCACCGTTTCCAAATACCTATTAGCGCCCAATTGTAGTCTGGTGAGAGGTTCAGTTCGTCAAGATTTCTGGTTTGTAGGTCGCTGGAGCAAACAGACCTGCATTATCATCTTTGGGTTGCTACTGAGGTAAAGTACACCGTGCCCATTTTTAAAAAATCATTTTACAAACCTTATACTCATGTTCTCCCTCTCAGTTCTCTCCTTTCCAAATACCCTCCCCCTGGCAGTTTGCAAAAAATAATAGTAATAATAATAATACTGTAATATTTCCTCCTCTTTGAATTATTTGCTCTCAGCTACCTTTCCAAGGAAAGCTGTAGCCTTGAACCTTGCCAGGCTCAACTGAACTTCCCTAATTCACCCCCAGTCATTTTCTAAATGTGAGGGGTTTTTTTAGCAAAATCTCATAAATTTGGGAGAGGTGCTGTTATTTGAACTGGTGCTTCTGGCTGTCTCCGTAGTTTCCTAAGAGCAGGTAAGTGTAGGAACTCAAATGATATTTCCTGTGTTCCCAAGTAAAATAAGCTAGCAGCATGTTTTTCTATTCTTAGTTGAAATGAAAATTAGTTTTTGAAAGTCCTGTAGTTAGCTTAGTCCACCGTAGCCTGCTGATGACCTCAGTGGTGGAGGACCTGAGGCCTCGAATGTTAAAATTAGAACTGACTTTGAGCACTAGCCCTATTTACCAGCTGGGCACCTTATTTTTATTTGACTAACACTTAGGCAGCATTTACTATGTGCCAAGCATTTTACAAATATTTTCTTGGCGAATCCTCATAGTAGTGTTACTCTATAACACTCTTATGAAATAGTGTGGCTGTTATCCTCACTTTGCAGGTGAGGAATCTGAGACATGGGGCTGTGAACTCATTTGGGTTTATGAACATCACTCCATCTCGCCTCCCTCGCACGTCCTCGATTGGTGGGAGGTTCCCACATCCACCACCTCGCGCCCTCCGTCCAGTCACTCAGCGGCCCTGGGGCCACGCGGAGGCTGTGACACCGTGGGCAGAAGGGAAGACAACAGTCACAGACGTGGAAAACCAGAGCGAAGCTAGAAGAAAGGAAGCTTTCACAGCTGCGCCTTCCACCCCCATCCCATGTAGAGCCGCACAGCAGGTCTCCAATACCTTCTTGTAATTCAATTCACAACCTCAGTCCTGTACCATTTCCGTTTTCTTGAACTGCATCTAGACATGATTCTGGTCCCCACCAGCTTCTGACCTCATTACTCTGTTTACAGCTTGGCCTCACCCTGCAGACTGCCCTGATTTCCCAGATAGGAATTTGGCTGCCCTCATTGACTACGATTCAGATTTTGGCCCCAGCCACGTTGCAACAGGGCGTCCTGTGCACACAGCCCTCTGGTCAGATGGGTTCCCTGGGCTCCCTCCTTCCCTTGAAACTCCTTTCATGGGTAAAGCAGGCTCTATGAATATATCCCATTCTGAGAGTAAAGGCAGGGTTATGGATAAGACCTCTGATGAAATATTGGGGTGGGGAACCACTGAAGGGTTTGCAGCTCGGGGGGATTAATGTAATGAGGGGGCCTTTAAGAAGATGAGACGGTTGTGCAGGATGGGTTGGAGGCAAGGTCTTTGGGAAATAAGGTACAAGTGACAAGCAAGGGCAGAGGTGAGGTGCCAGTGGAAACAGAAGGGGAGATGCATGCATGGGAGACAGAAAAATCTCCCCACACTTGGGTGTTGCCTGATTTGAGGGCAGGAGCGTGTGGAGAGTCAGGCCCTGGGATTCTCCAGGATCCACATCTGAAGCACCTGGGAAGCTGATGCCTCAGCTCCCAGGAGAAAGCAGGAGGGCCTAGCGTAGTGCCTGCAAGTAGGTAAGGCTCAAGAAGTGTTTACAGAATGGGGCATGTTTATGTGGACTCTCTAGAGCTTGTCATTAAAATATTAACGCCCTCCGGAAGGGTAAAACCGGGATCCTCGTACACCTTTGTCTTCAGGGAAAGAGGGAAGACTTGGGAGGAGAGGCTGAGGAGGGGTTGAGCCAGGGAATGAGCTGTTTCCTACCAGGGCTCACCTGTTTGGGTGAGAGGGAATGAGAGGAGCCCACAAGAAAAGCCTCACCTTTGCCCCCATCTGAGCTTCATGTAGAACTTCTCCGTGCAGAAGGCAGGCAGGGGGACCAGGGTGGAAGGAGAGGCAGGGCTGAGAGCAGGGGTGTGACGGGTGGCATTCAGTCACTGACTGCAGGATGCGTGTTTGGGTGGTGCTGGGGGTGCCCAAGAGGGAGGCCCACAGGCAGCGTAGGGCAGGCACTGGAACCACTCTGACCATTGTCTTTCCAGGTCTGTTCTTTTTTTTTTTTTTAATTATGTCTTTATTGATTTCAGAGAGAGGAAGGGAGAGGGAGATAGAAATATAAGTGATGAGAGAGCCATTGATTGGCTGCTTCCTGCACACCCCCCATTGGGGATCGAGCCTGAAACCTGGGCATGTGCCCTGACTGGGAATCGAACTGTGACCTCCTGGTTTATAGGTCGATGCTCAACCACTGAGCAACACCGGCCGAGCTCAGGTTTGTTCTTTTTTTAAAATATATCTTTATTGATTTCAGAGAGAGGAAGGGAGAGGGAAAGAGAGAGATAGAAACATCAATGATGAGAGTGTCATCATTGGACACCCCCATTGGAGATTGAGCCTGCAACCTGGGCATGTGCCTTGACCGGGAATTGAACTGCGATCTCCTGGATCCTAGGTCGATGCTCAACCGCTGAGCCACACCAGCCGGGCTCAAGTCTGTTGTTTACATCTGAGGTAGAGAACTAGTCTGTGAGCCTTTCCAAGTTTAGAGACATCTCCTCCTCTCTCATTCCCCAGTTATTTCAGCTTCCTCCCCCTCCTTGACATCTCTTCATTTTCCATCTACGGTCTCCTTGCAGTCATGACAGTTAATCCTTTCTCTCTTACCCAGGTAACTGCCTGTTATCTCTCTTCCCTGGAAACTTAGGACAGAATTGAAAAAGTTCCCCCAAAGAGGAAAAAAACTGCAACTAATTTTTAAAATGTTTTTTTCTGTGTCCACGTTGACTACAGACCTGTTTTTCACATGTCTCATCTTTAAGTCTGGATTGTGAGTTGTCTGTCCGGCTTTGAGGAGGTGTTTTATGGTGACTGCATCAGCCTTCCTCCAGATCACAGTTTGACTGATGGAGCCCGGAGTGTGATTGTCCCCGGAGCCAGCATCTATTTTTCCAGTGCTAGGTGCTGTGTTAATTGATTTATATTCATTCTCCTGAATCCTCACAGCGACCCTGTCAAGCACAAGTGTCTACCTCCATTGCATGAGGAAATTAAGACTCGAGGGCTAAGTAACTTGTCCCGTTATAGTTGTGAGTGTTGGTTGCAAGCTGACATGTACTGAGCACGGGGACATGTCGGGCTCTCAGTGCTTCCATTGACCCCTCAGGAAAACACTACGGGGTAAGTGTTCTCGCTGCCCTCCCCTTCAGGGCCAGGAAGCGGGCTCAGGGAGGCCAGATAGCTGCAGTATCCCCCACTGGAAAGCAGGCTGTCACTCCAGGCAGTGGCACCTCTAGGCTTTGCTCTTTGGCCGCTGCATTTAGTAATTAAAACAGCAAGAGGAAATCTGTGCAATTTGGTTTTATCCCTGAAGTGATGCCAGGGAAGGCCCCTCGGGACAGTTCTGTCCAGGTTTCGAGGGAGGCCCTGGCTGTGTGCGGGGGAGCCAGGCGGCCTGGGGAGAGGCCTGGGAGGCTGAGCTGGTTAAGGGGCCGGCGGGAGCAGAGCAGCCCGCGGTGCGGGGACTGCCTGTGTCCCGGGACTGCCTGCCCTGGGAGCGCCCTCGGCCCTGGCTTGGCTTCCACGCTGGCCCGGGCTGGAGCAAAGCCCGCTGGAAGGGAAGCCCCAGCCGAGGGGGCAGCGCAGGACCCTGGGGCGGTGGCTTCCCCCTCTCTGACCTTTAGCTTGAGCTGATGAATTGGCAGCAACTGTGTGACATCAGGGAGACATTTTCATCTTTGTGAGTTCAGAGCTTCCATTTACAAATTCCTCAGTCACAAGACGGAGGCTGCCGGAGTCCAGGCACACTTGTGGCGGCAGCAGGTGACGGGCACTTGCTCCAAGTCCTCCAGCAGCCTGCGTAATCCCAGGATGGCCATGTAAGGTGCGATCGCTGGCCTGACTCATCCCCGCAGCGCTGCCAGCTCCGAGGAGCCCTGCAGTGACGCGATCACAGCGGCTGGGCACAGGGCAGGCGCCACAGCCTGGGCCGCCTGCCGCAGTTTTCTGCCTGACCCCGCTCTGCTCGTTCTCAGTCCTGCTGAAGACTCGCACTGGGTTAAAATTAAGTGAGCTCAAAAGTTACCCAAACATGTTCTTCCTTGATTTTTCTGTGTGATATGAGTGCGGGGGCAGTGAGAAATCTAATGCCGAAACTTGAGCGGTAGAAGGAGCTATTATTTTTAATATGGCAGAAGTCAGAGTTGAAGGGAACTTAGATCTCTAAATGCTGAAAGCCCCTCATTCTACAGAATAGGAAACTGCAGGTTCAGGGAGGGGAAGTGACTTGCCCAAGACCTCACAGCACATTAGTGGCAGAGGTAGCATTAGAATGATGACCTTGAGCTAGGTTTTCTCCGGGCCTCAGTTTTATCACTGATAAATGACCCCGTGGGATTTAATGACAGCCAAGATTTCCCTCCAGATCTTAAACTATAAGGTTGAAGTTGAGTGACTCTCCTCGGCTCCCTGGGGGGGTCCTAGTGGAGCTGGGCCCTGGACAAGGCAGGTTCAAGGCTACAAAGGTGGGGCCCTTAGATGAACAGATAACTCTGGGACTTTGGGATCGATGATTTCATCACCCTGGATACACACATCTTCATTTCAGTCCCTCCCCCCCCCTTGCCTTTGGAGGCCAACGTTCACCTTAGAGCAGCCATCCCCCCCCTTCTCCTTCCCTTCCCAACCCACAGACACACGTTCCCTAATTTCTACTCATTTACGGGACCACTATTAGTCTCACTTATTCATCTGCAGCTTCCTACTACCTTTTAAAAAATATGTTTTTATTGATTTTAGAGAGAGAGAGGAAGGAAGAGGGAGAGTGAGAAACATCGATGTGAGAGGGAAGTATCAATCATCAATTGGCTTCCTCCTGCACACCCCAACCTGGGCCTGCAACCTGGGCACGTGCCCTGACCAGGAATTGAACCAGTGACCTTTAGGTGCATGGGACAGTGCTCAACCAACTGAGCCACACTGGCCAGGGCTGCTTCTGCTATCTTTATTGAGGAATCACTATATGCAGGGCACTGCATACCATCCACACAAGAAATACCCATATCTGTAAAGAATTTTGATGAGAGTTTATTTCAGCCAAACTGATGACATATACCAGGGGAGCAAGATCTCAAGTGCTGTGGGGAATAACAGGTTTTTAATTTTTTTGGCTTTTTAAATTCTCACCCAAGGATATTTTTTCCATTGCTTTTCAGAGAGAGTGGAAGGGAGAGAGAGAGAAACATCGGTGTGAGAGAGACACATCGGTTGGTTGCCTCCCACATGCACCCCGACCGGGGCTGGGGACAGAGCCTGCAACCGAGTTATGGGCCCTTGGCCAGAATCGAGTGGGCCGACGCTCTAATCTCTGAACCAAACCGGCTAGGGCAGGAATAACAGTTTTGCAGTTTCTCTTATGCATTTGAAATTAAGGAGACATAAAGATTCCATGGAGGTGAGAGAAAGCAAGGCTGGGCTTGGATTACAGGATAGCTAACAAGATTATGTGCTCTCTTGAGGGTTAATATCCCCTTTGAGGGGTGCTACTTCTGACATTTCAAAGGTGTGTTAACCTAGATGCACAGGAACAATGGGCAGGGCTGGCTTAACCCTTTCACTAAAGAAGTTCTAGGCCTAGGGTGTGACTACCCACCCGGACCTGCCCATTAGGAATTCACGATCACATCACTCTGTCAGGTTGCTTTCCATAGAAACCTTTTTTGGGGTCCACAATACTTTACATTGTCATGTGTAATCCTCCTGCCTCCAGCCTCTAATTTAGGTTCATCCCCAGAGTGTAGGTGAAGGAATGAGGCCCAGAGATTTACAGACTTGCATGTTTCTGTGGCTAATGGGCGGTGAGTTCCTAAAGTGACTCGAATCTGACTGGAGCCCAGGCGTCATTTCTTACGTTACCTCTCTTGGACTATCCCCCACCTTGCCTCTGGCAGCCCTGACGCTCTGCTGTGGCCCTGGACGTAACAGGCGCTAATGAGACTGAGGTCATTGGTTTTATTTCTGTGAGGACCCAATATCTTTGCCCCATTCTAAGACCACAGACTGTACCTTGAATTTGACCCCTCGCGCACAATGGGTGCTCGAAATCGGGGCTCAGCAGAAGAGGAACCAGGATTATTTGTGTGTTTCATGACTTCTGGACAAAAATTCCAAGTAATCAGTTATCATTTTTTCCTACCCTGTTAGATTCCTGGAATCCACCCGGAGTGGTGATTCTTCTCAAACAAGTGTGGGCAAAGGTCTGCAGGCTGATAGGTTAGGTGGGTGGGACTTGGTGCGAAGCCATGCAGATGCCCTCAGGGACCAGCCATTCCTTTTGGGTCAGATCTGGGACTGTTTTGGGTCCCAAGGTGCTGCGAATTCCAAAATGAATACTGAAGACGTTAATATTCTTTCCCCCCCCTCTAAATATGTCTTTATTGATTTCAGAGAGAGGAAGAGAGAGAGAGAAACATCAATGATGAGAGTCATTGATCGGCTGCCTCCTGCACCCCTCCCCACTGGGGATCGAGCCCACAACCCGGGCATGTGCCCTGACCAGGAATTGAACCTCGATCTCTAGGATCATAGGTCGATGCTCAACCGCTGAGCCACACCAGCCGGCCAAGAAGTTAATATTCTAACGCCAGAGACCAACATATAAACAAGCCATTATTATACGACATGAAAAGTGCTATGCTAGAGCTATGGTTCCTTAATGGAATGAGGAATTAGTTCTGCTGGGCTGGTTTGAGAAGATCTCACTGGGAAGGTGTCCTTTGAGCAGAGTCCTGAGATAAGAGGAGAGGAGAGTACATTTCAAACCCGGAGAGGAGCTGAAGCAAAGGTACAAAGGCCTAAGCGAGCACCGCTGATCAGGGAACTTGGAGTCTAGCTTGTTCCAGAGAGAACCGGCAAAGGACAACTTTTGCAGGTATCAGTAGATCATCGTCGTCATCAAGGCTAACATTTCTAGAACTTACAATGCACCAGGCAGTCTGCAAGTGCTTTACTCACATCTCCTTTTTTAATACAACAACCTGAGGAGGTAGGTTTTTTCAATACCATTTTACAGGTGAGAAAACAGGCTTAGAGAGACGTTAAGGTACTGGTCCAGGTTAGGAAGCACCTAAGCCCCCAGTCACTGCACTCTGCCTTCCCAGTTTGTTTTCCCTTTTCTTTGTAGATGGTTTTATTTTAAAGGTGGGCTTTTTCTCAACTGTGTGGTTGTGTGCGCACATCCACGCCCCCTCCTGTCCGATGGGGAACTCTGGGACGTCAGCAAGCAATTCTGCATAAACCGAACCAAGCCAGAAGTTCCTTTTTTTAAGTTCCCTTTTTTTCTTCATGAGAAAAGTAAACCCAAAGAAGAAATGAAACATACTCAGAAGAGTTTATTGTGCCGCTGCTACTGCCAAAGGCGTTTGCCTTGACACTAAGTTAGCCAAGTTGGAGTTATCACTGGAAAGTGGTCTTTTAAATAGATACGTGTGTGAGGGGGTGTTGCAATGGGGGATGTTACAGATTGGAAGTTAATTAGGTTCAGCTTCTGGAGAGCTTCAGATACCATGTAGAGTTTGAACTTCATTTGATGGTGTTAAAAAGGAAAAGGGTGTTGCCCTGGCCGGTGTGGCTCCGTTGGAGTGTCGTCTCATGCACCGAAAGGTTGCGGGTTTGATCCCCGGTTGGGGCATGTGCGGGAGACAACCGATTGGTGTTTCTTTCTCACATCGATGTTTCTCTCTCTCCCTCCCTCTCTCTAAAAATCAGTTTTTAAAAAATTTAAAGAAAAAGGGATGGGAAAGGAATGTCTGCGAGCTGTACTGGTTTTGAACGAGGCATGGGTGCGTTCAGTTTAAGATGAACCAATGTTGGATGTTGGAGGAATTGGAAGGGAAAAAAAAGGTTTAGAAGCAGAGATTCCAGTTTGCAAATGATGATAAAGTCTGGGGGTGAGGGGTGAGGGTGATGTCACTGAATTAGGGTGATGATGACAACGAGAAGGGGACATTTGATAAAGATACTAACATGTGATAAATATATTTGACATGTCAGCTCTGGTTTTTCAGTTTTCCAAATTTGATTTCCTGTTATCAGGCTTTGTACCGTGGACTCCACTTGCATCGTTACCTTCCGTTCTCTTGCAAACCTTTGCCTTGCGTGCGGCACCTTTTGCCTGTGCCCGGCTGAAAGCTTGACTCCGAGTCTAAACCTAGCCCCCTCCTGACTTGGAGAAAAACCTAAAGCTGGCAAAGTGCCTTCATCTCTCTTCAAGTAGCCGTCTAGAAAGTAGCCCCCCTATGAACTATATCTAACAGCCTCTCTTTAGCTCCTCTGAGAAAGGGCTGGCGTTGGGTTCGACCCCAGCATCCGTGTGAGCCTGTCCTTGAGGAAAGCGGTGGCCCCTCAGGCAGGTGCGTTCCTCGCATTCCTTCCACTGCTCACGGCCGAGGCTTCTTAACCCCAGTGCGACGGGAAAATGCTTCGTCCCCCTCTGAGAGAGAGGCTGAGAGGCTGAGGGCCGCAGGCACCAGATCACAGGAGGCGGAGAGTCAGCGTGGAAGGAGCAGAAGGCCCTTTCCTCTTTCAGGCCGTTTCCAGCCCACACGAAGCATCCTGTCCGGGGGTGCAAGGCCCACGCGGCTTTATTTTATGGTCTGGCCCCGAACGCGGGTTGGGAGGGCCAGGTCGCATCTCCATGTGGCATTGGAGGGGAATGCCTGGCTCCCGGGAAGTCCTGACCCCTGGGGGAATGCTAAGAAGGAGGAAGGGCCAGCAGCCTCTGCTTTGGCAGAAGCGACCACCCACCTAACCCAAAGGGGAGTGTGAAGGGCTTGAATGGAATGAGCTGTCCTGCAGGATTTGTCATTCGGACAGTGAGGTTAAGAGTGTGAGGCTCTTCAGAGGCTCCAGATCCGGGTAGCACTAGGGTTTGCAGCAGGAGAGAAAAAGCCAAGGGGTGAATGGAGGGGGAAAGGGAAGCAGGGTGGTATGGAATGAATGGAGAGGTCAGGGCAGTCTGGAAACGTGCGTGCGTGCGCGTGTGCGTGCGTGTGTGCCCCGCCACTAACCTGCTTTATGACCTTGAACAAGTCATTTCCCCTTTTGTACAATGAAGCCATTGGAAGGATACCAGAAGGCGCCTCCCCGGGCTGCCCTGGAGTAATGGCAGGAGCGCCACCTCCTCCCCCACAAACTCCCTCAGCTTGTTTCATTGATTGTGTCTTATTAGGAAAGCAGCAGAGCCACATTATCAATAACTGAAAGTCAACAACTCTGCATCTCACCAAAATCCCCAACCCACTCCCCAGCACCTTCAGGCAGCACTACAGCAATTGCCTTTTGGGTGGATTTCCCATCGATCTTTTTTTTTCAAATGTATACAGTATATATTTTAACATATCTGCAGTATACCTACAATATTGCACCGTGGTGTGTGTGCCCCCACCCACCCTTCAGTTTTTACCTAGTCACCTGAGACCATTGCTTCTCCTTTCAACAGAGGAAGGAAGAAACCTATGTGTTTGTGAAGTGAATTATCTTGAGCCCTCAAAGCCAGTCTCTTCATAATTTTAAATAAAGAATTGAATAGGGGAAATAATCACAACCATATTAGTAACACTGCTTTCACTTTTAAAACACTTGGCAGTCTCCAGATCATTTGAATATCCACAATCTATTTGATCAGGAGGCTGCTTTTTGAGATACCGATTTTAAGCTGCTTATTAAGAAACAAAAGACTCAGAACCTTTGACCCTTTCCCTTTCCTGCCCAGAAGATTCAGACAGAGAAACCTGCTCCAAAAAGGAGACCTTAGGATGCTGCCTTAGCCTAATTTGAGTTAAGTGTGGTAAGTAGGAGGGCTTTAGGCAGGGGCCTCTGCCAGCTAGATACCCCTGTGTCCATTGTTTGAGTTGCCTAGCAAGGATTTTCCTGCCATGTGTACTCCACTCTTCCTCAATTACCTGTAAATCGCCCGTTCTCACTTCTGAAATCTAATACCCCCCTTCCCCCTTTCTCTGTCCAAAATGTCTTATAGAGCCAATGTTGCCTCACCGCCTTTGGAATTTTTATGCCTATGTGAATTCCCCAAGTACCTGTATTAAACTTTGATTTTCTCCTGTTAATCTGTATGTTGATTTGATAGTTGGCCCAGGCAGAAGAACTCAGAAGGTAGGAGGAAAAGCATTAATTTTTTTTTTAGCCCTCACAGATCCTTTCAACAACCCTGGAAGGACATTATCATCTCCATTTTCTTTCTTTGTAAAAAATATGTCTTTATTGATTTCAGGGAGGGGGTAGGGGAGAGAGAGAGAGAATCATCAATGATGAGAGAGTCATTGATCAGCTGCCTCCTGCAGGCTCCCTACGAGGGATCGAGCCCGCAACCCGGGCATGTGCCCTGACCGGGAATGGAACCGTGACCTCCTGGATCCTAGGTCGATGCTCAGTCGCTGAGCCACACTGGCCGGGTATCATCTGCTGGGTGGTAGAGCTTGGGTTCCAAGCTTTACAGTGCTCAGTGTGCATTCACATGTTACCTTGTGCCCTGTCTGTCCCCGTTCCTGACATGCATACCACTTTGTCCACCAAATGATTAAAAATTACCCAAAGACCCAGATCTGAGAGCAGATAGGACTCAGGTTTTCCCTCTTAGCTTGGGTTGCACATCTTCTTGTTTCCTACACAAAAAGAATCATTGCAACAATTGCTGCCTCTCCCTCCAGGTTTTCTACCATTTGACCCTGACCCTGCTCACTGCCACTATCCCCATCCAGGCTTTCATCATCACACTTGAATTATTGCCATAGAGTCACTCTAGGTTATTAGGTTATTAAGACTAGAACACTCATGGAGCCCTACTATGCACCAGGCCGTGTGCTAAGCTCAGTTGGGATAACTCTTTCCTGGTCCTTGCCCTCAAGGAACTTACCGGGAAAACAGGGACCTGAGACATGTCACTGCAATGGGACAAGGAAAGAGCAGTGATGGGGACATGTGCAGGGACCTGAGGAGGGGCTGGGTAATGGCAGGCTATTCCTTCCCGTTGGTCTTAAGGCCTTTGGTCACGGTGCGAGTGTTCTGAGTGTTCCCTGGTCAAGATCCTTCAGTAACTTCACGGCGCCAACACTTCAGGATGGCGTTCAGTGTCCTCCACTATCTGGCCACTGCACTTGACCACTCCTCGGGAAGCGCTCTGGCCATTCACAGCTTTCTCCTGATGGGTACAGGCCCTTAGTGCTTCATATTCCTATGATCTGGTCCAAGAGTCAGGAGTAACCCTAGTACTACTTCTGCCTGTCTGTGTCACTCCACTAAGCAATTTGTCACGTTACTTCATGTAATCCTCACAACTCATGGTACAGATCATGAGTTTTCCTCGTTTTGTAGGTGAGGAAGTCAAGGTTCAGAGAGGTTAAGTAACTTGCACATCTCACCCAGCCAGGTCATGGTCACATGGCTCCCCAGGTCAAGCCCCAAGTCATCCCACTCCTGCCATTCCACTCCACCCAGATGAGGGGCAGACACTGGCATAGGTCAGGGATTAGTAACTTTGTCTCCTCACTCTTTTTTTTTTTTTTTAATATATCTTTATTGATTTCAGAGAGAGGAAAGGAGAGGGAGAGAGAGAGATAGAAATATCAGTGATGAGAGGGTCATTGTTCAGTTGCATCCTGCATGCCCCTGACTGGGGATCGAGCCCGAAACCCGGGCATATGCCCTGACCGGGAATCGAACCCTGATTGCCTGGATCCTAGGTCGACGCTCAACCACTGAGCCACACCGGCCGGGCTGTCTCCTCACTCCTGATGCTCCCACGCCTGAACTGCCCACTTTCTCCTTCAGGGATGTCAATGTTGCACTTCTCTCAGTGCACCCCAGAGCCTCTCCCTCACCTTGAGTCCCCTCTGTTGCTTGCTTCCTTTCTATCATCTGATCACGGACTACTTAAGCTTCCATGGCCTTCGAATTGTTCTCTAGTGATTTTTCATGAAGTGTATTTGAGCCTGACTACAAACTACCATTCAGACTGGCTAGATGGCCAACATCCGTAATAATAACTAACAATTAATGTTGCTGACAGTGTAGACCAGCCATCAGAACACCTGTAGAGGCCTATCAAGAAGGGCTCACAGTGTAATTAGTACGGTCACATCTCTGAGCTACAGTCCCCTCATCTGTAAAGTGCAGGGGCTCAAACCAGAGTCAACAAATAGTGATCGTGCCCCAGGCACCAGGCACTAGGTAGCGGGGATAAAACAGACACAAATCCTCGCCCTCATTCCAGTAGAAAGAGACAGTAGCCCTGGCCGGGTGGCTCGGTTGGAGAGTTGTCCTGTGCACCAAAAGGTGGTGGGTTTATTTCTGGCCAGGGCACATACCCAGGTTTCGGGTTCCATCCCCTGTCGGGGTGCATGAGGGAGGCAACTGATCAATCACATTGATTTTCTCCTTCCCTCTCTTTTCCTCTCTCTAAAATCAATTTTTAAATGTGTTTTAAAAAAAGAGACAATAGACGAAGTAAATACATAAAGTATCTTGAGGTCAGAGGGAGGTAAGTGCTATGGAGAACTATCAAGCAGGGAAAGGGGAAAGGAAACGCCAGGCAGTGACATCTGACTTATGCTACAAAAGGCTCACTGGCTGCTGGTGCAGGTGGAGCGAGGGAGCAGGAAGACCAATTAGGAGGTAATTGCAGCAATCCAGATGAGCTCTGGTGGGGTGGCTTGGAAAAGGAGTAGGGGAGGTTAGAGGTGGTCAGATTTTAGATATACTTTGAAGGTAAAGCCAGCCTGATTTACTGAGGGATTGTACGTGGAGCAGACTCAAGGGTTTTGGCTTGGAAGGAAGGAACATCTGGAAAGATGGAGTTGCTATTAACTAAGATGGGCAGACGATGACAAGAGCAGGTTTTGAGGCGAAAACCAAGTGGAAATAGGGAGTAATCAGGTGGGTATGTGAGTCTAGAGTTAAAGCGAGGGCCAGCCTGGAGATGTGTCAGGGCCATCAAGGTATAGATGATGTATGACACTGGAGCACTGCTTTCAGTCCCCTTGGCCCCGCTTCTTTCTCCAGCTGATACAATGCAGCTGAGGTTGGCTGCATTCTCAACGTGTACAGTCACAGTGGCACCTCTGCCTGCTCCGTGGACTTGCTGCCCAAGGTGGCTGTAGGACGAGGGTGGGAACTCACTCAGCACTGCCCCATGCACAACCCAGAATTGTGGGGGGTTGATACTCACGGGGCCGCCCGTAACCGATGGCGAATGGGAGCTGATGGATAATCGTGACCCCTTTTCTTTCCTTGACAGTTCTGAATGTCCTTGGAAGGTTCTGTGGAGCATCAGTCTCACATTGTAGTGGTCAACTCGAATCGGCTTCCCTTCTCTGTTTCTCATGCCCGGTCCCTCCTTTCTGCTCTCTAGAATTTCATTCCTGTACAAACTACCTGCATGCAAACCTTTTGTTCAAGTTCTGCTTCTAGGGAACCTAGGCTAAGACAGGTGGCATTTGACTCCATGAGACTGAATGAGGTCACCAAAGGATTAATGAAAGATAGGGAACAGATCCAAGGACTGAGCCCTGGGCCCCTCCCACGCTTATAGGTGAAGGAGTCGAGAACCTACCAAGGAGACCCTGAAGAATAACAGAGAATGTAGTGTCATGGAAACCAAGAAAACAGACGTGTTTCAGGGAAGAGGGAGTGATCAGCTGATCCTTGCTGGGCAGTCAAGTAAGGTGAAGACTCAACCCACCGCCCACACTGAGCCTTTTCTCTGGCTTACAAGGGAGCCTGCTCTCCCCACGTGTTTCCTGCTTACGCTTCTCTCCCTTCCCTGCCCTTTGCCACAAAGGTTTGTTTCTTTTGGGCACATGACGGTTCTTCAGTGTCCGGGATGTGCACCTCACTATTAAAGTTGTTCAGCCAGACAGGGAGAGTGCTTATTGTCCACCATGTCACTCCTTGCTGGGTCCTTTTCCTGGTCCAGTTCAGGTGCCTGGTGGAGCTGGGGAAGGAATTGCACCTGGATGTGTTAGGTGGGCAGTGGGACCATGGGGCCTGAGGAAGGGAGGCGCCCCTCGAGTTGGCCCTGGGAGGCTGGATGTTGGTCCTGGCAGGGACCGGGAAGTGACTACAGGGGACAGCAGGGTAGGGTGGCCCTCAGCCACCACGATTGCTCACTTCAGGCTTTGAAATGTTTCCTTCTGGTGGGAAGTAGTTTAAAGTGGATGTGTCTTAGAAGCAATAAACTTAAATCAGTAAAAACAAACCAAAAAAAAAAGATGAAGACTCAGTGGTGACCATTTGGTTTGGCCACCGTGGAGGGACCTGGTGACCTTAACAAAGAGCAGTCTGGGTGGCGTCGTGGAGCCACTGACACAGGTTTGAGAGAGAAGCTGGAGGGGAAGTAGGGTCAAGAGAGACTTTAAAAAAAGATGAGTGGAGCCCGGCTGGGCATCGCTTAGTGGTTGAGCATTGACCTCGGATCCAGGAGATCGTGGTTCGATTCCCGGTCAGGGCACATGCCCGGGTTATGGGCTCCATCCCCAGTCAGGGGTGTGCAGGAGGCAGCCGATCAATGACTCTCTCATCATTGATGTTTCTGTCTCTCTCTCTCCCTCTCCTTTCCTCTCTCTGAAATCAATAAAGATGTATATATATTTAAAAATTCTTTAAAAAAAAAAAGATGGGTGGAATTATAACATATTTATGTACATTTATATGCTTATATGAATGATTCAGCTAAAAGGGGAAAGCCGATGATGCAGGCGAGAGGAGGGAGCATTGCCGGGGGAGAAGGGGGGGCAGTGGCTGGGAAGGTGTTTTCCTTAGATAGGAGCGCCGACAGTTTATCCCCAAGAGCAGGAGGGGAAGCAAATTCTCACATCCCTTAACTTGACGTGTGTGCTTGAATTGCATGAGGTCACTAGGACTTTGAGTCTGGGCTTCCCACCAGCCCCCTCCATTTTACAGATGAGACCCAGGGAGTAGTGACCTGCCCAAGGACCCACCATGGATTAGATGCAGAATTGGAAGAACCTAGGTCTTCCCCCTGCCTTGCCCAGCACCCCTGGCCTGTCTCCTTGGGCAGAATCCTGGCCATACTCTGCCACTCACCCCACCTGTGCTCTGGGTAGTGAACAGATAGCCTAGTGGACTCCAGGAAGGACATCAGAAGAGGGAAATGGAGAAATGGGCAAGCTTCAGAATAGGACCAATAAGCCACCAGCTGAGCCCATTTGCAGGTCTACTGATGAGTTTGAGGAATCTCCCTAGATGCATCCTGTAAGGAGAGCTGTAAACCTGCAAATTGGGTTGAGGAAAATCTGCCAAAATGCAAAGGAGGATATTATAAATCCAAGAGCAAACAGAAGAGCACAAATCCCTTTGGTATATTGATTTCTGGGGTCAAATATTCTGTAAAGCCTTGTTTCCCATTGGGGTTTGGAAATAGAGTCCCTCTCAGGTTAGACAGAGTCAAATGCAGCTTGAGGAGTGAGTTCCAGGAGGGGGACACCTAACCAAGAGGCACAACCTGCTGGTCCCAAGGAAGGGCCACACAGCAGGCTTCTCCTTGACCTCTAGGAGACTTGCGAGGACAACCAAGGCATTCCTTCCCCTAATTCCATTCATTTCATAAACGTTCTCCAGGCTTTTGTGCTCAGTGTTACTGATATGCAAGGTAAGGGAATGGGGGAGGGGGATAGAAGGACAGATAAACAGAAAGAAGTCCCGCCCTAGATTTTTATAGTCTTATTGAATGAGCTATTCACGCATTTGACTGCGACTTCACGCCCGCTGCTCAGTGTCCAGCTTCTACAGTCTCCTGGACAGAGCTGGTGTACAGTGTGGGGAGACTGTCTCTAGTTACTGACAGCTCTAGTCAAAGACAGCTCCCTGACTGCAGATTCAAAATTATAAATTATAACCTGCTCTTGGGTACAAATTACTCCCATGTGAGTTTGCTTGTTGAGCATGATCCACTTATCTCTCCGGCTGATCGCTAGTTAAGTCCTGCCCTGGTAGCTGAAAGCCTGTTTGTTTTACGACAAACAGGAGAAAGGGGCCCTGCAGAAATTGTGCCTAGGCTAGAGCCTGAAGCCAATGCCCTGAGATGTTCCTTTGGGGACTACGTAAGTGGGTACAGTCTGTGACGCCTCTCTTCCCCCCCCCACCGAACAGTTTCTGAAGGGACGCCCAGGCCCGGCCTCTGGCTTCCAGCGCGCGGGTGCTGGGGTTCCGTGATAGCCAGGAAGGCTTCCCTGAGGCAATACTCATGATCTGTGTTTCTGTTGCCCTTCGCAGCTGTTTCAAAGCACTGGCAATATCAGAGCTTTCCTGGAACCCTCACTTCCTCCCGAGAGGTGGGTGGGGCAGGTTTTATCACCTCCGTACAGCTGAAGAGACTGAGGTTCCAAGAGGTGACATGACTTGACCCAAGTCACGTGGCTCATAAGCAGTTGAGCTACAAGTTGAATTGAATGACAGAATACTAGCCCTGGCCGGTGAGCTCAGTAGGCTGTAGCGCCGTCCTGTGCACCAAAAAGTTGCGGGTGCAATCCCAGGTCGGGGTGCATGCAGGAGGCGGCCGATCGATCTTTCTCTCTCTGTCTCTCTGTCTGTCTATCTCCCTTCCTCTCTATGAAATCAATAATAAATAAATAAGTAAATAAATAAAATGAGCAAACTAATAGTACCCAAGTCCCCATAGCTCTCGGTTACGGGGAAGCTTGAATTGTGTGGATTTGAAGTGGCAGCCAGGGGGCCTAACGGAATCACGGCAAGCTTAAGATTACTCTCGAAGGGGGACCAAAGTTTTGCCACCCCAAAAATATGCCCTTTGGGATCACTGATTTAAGCTGGTTATTGAGAAACAAAAGACCAAGAGAGAACCTTCGACGTTTCCCCCTCACCTGTCTAACGGGATTCAGGTAGAAGAACTGTTTCAGGAAGGGAGCCTCAGCGTAGTCGCCTGAGCATATATGAAGTAAGTGTGGCCGACGGGGATCCAGGCAAGTCCTAGACCCCCCTCTGGGCCATTGTTGGGGGTAAGCAAGGATTTGTTTACCACGTTTGCTTTCTCATGTACCCGTGAATCACCTGCTTTCCATCGAATTCCCAGAGCCCTGTCCGGCGTCCCCTTTGCCCCAAATGGCATATAAGCCTCACCTGCCCGACGTGTCTTTGGGTCTCGTATCTATGGCACCCCCACATGTGTATCCGTAATAAATTCTGCACGTTTTCTCCTGTTAATCTGTCTCATGTTCATTTGACTCTTGGCCCAGCTAGAACTTAGAAGGTGGAAGAAAAGGCTCTTTTGTGTGTCCCCACACCTTTCAGGATGAAAACAGCAGCAAGCAAAGTGGTCTGCAGCCTAGAGACCCCTCCAGCCCACACAGCCTGCCTGCACCTCAGAACCTGGGCCTGGGGGTTGGAAAGGAGCCCAGGACACGGGGTGAGTCCAGCTGACTCCCCGCAAGTGGGTGAGAAGTGAAAGGACAGAAGGGCGCCGCTCCCGCCTGAGAGCTGAGAACACCTTGAACGAGTCAGGGCGCACCTCTGTTTCCTCGTCTGTAATAGGAAGAGTGGATTAGATAACGTCCCAGCTGCCTTCCTGATGACCCGAAAGGGACTTGCTTGAGGACAACAGTGACACATCAGAGGCAGTTTCCAAAAACTTTTTTATTATGAAAAATTTCAAACAAATTCACACTCAACAAAATAATAGAATGAACCCCCACCTATCTTGTTTCATCCCTACCTCCACCCCCTCCCACTGAGTGGTTGGTTGTAGAGTTCCTTTTTAGGTGACATTTACAAGCATTGACATGCAGGAATCTTAACTGTGTGATAGGGACAAATGGATTTGCCCATGTAAACTATACATCTATCCCGATATAGAATATTTCCACTTTCCTAGAAAGTTCTCTCGTGTCCATCATGGGCGAATGTATAACTGACCTCATTAAACAATAAAATTAAACAGAAATGTGAGTTTAGCACACTGGAGATTAGCAGATGCTCTCTTTTCAGTGCTGGCTAGGTCAGAGTCAGATCTGCAGTCTTCAGCTGTTTCTGTCCACCCTGCCATCCTGTATGTCCCTGGAGGTTATGGCCGTCTGCATGTACTCTGTGGCTAGTTATCTATTAGGAAGCCTTTACTACACTGGCTGCAAATTCTCAGAAGCTCCCTTTTCTTCCTCCTGCACTTAAGGGTTCTCCAGGTTTTTTCTGTTGTTTTCTTCCGTTTTTCTTTCCTACAACCGCCTTTTAGAGCATTCTCACTTTTCTGTGTTCAGCCCATCTTCTCTGAGCTCACTGTCTTTTGTCTTTGTTCACATCCTGGACACTAGACACTGAGTCATAACCCGAGGTCCAGCCCAAGGCCAGGCACGTAGTCAACAGTGGGCGAGTGAGGGACTGCAAAGGGCCCAAGCTCTGCAAACACCTGCAGTCTAGTGCTGCTGTCCACTGAGGAGCCCCTGCGGCCTGCCTGGCCATTTCCCGGCCACCTTTCTCCCTGCATTGAGCAAGAAGCTATTTATCTGGCCCTTTGGAAGCTCCAGCATTTGAAAGGAGGGAGGCTGATTTCCTGGCAAAATGTGACCCAAAGGACCATTCTCCCCCCCACCCCCATCATTAAAAAAAAAAAAAGAAAGAAAAGCAGAGCAAGCTGGGCTATCAGGGATACTTCCTGTTTTCCTCTCTTGAAAGCATCCTGGATAGATGAAACTGAGGGATCAAAGGGACTGTCTGCCTCTGGGGCTTGGGGACTGGCAGAATGGCTTTTAACCCTCTGCTGACTCCTACATGTGAGTGCATGGGCAGTTTATGTCTTATATTTCCTGGTTAGATCTAACTTTTAGAGGGCAGAGGACTTGCCATTCATTCATTCATTCATTCACTCATTCGTCAAACACTACTGTACTCTACCAAATGCCAAGCTTTGTTTGAGGATGTGGATACACAGGGATGAATATAACACAGGCCCGGGCCTCATTCATCTAACAGCAGTGACCACAAGTACTAAGTTGATTAAGCACTTTCTCTGTGTCAGGCACTCACTACATGCTCTTCATGTATTAGATCCTCACAACAAGCTTATGAGGCATTATTATGGCCATTTTACACATTAGGAAAGCTAGGCTTGCAGAGGTTAAATAACCTGTCATAGGCACATGACTAGTAGCTGTCCATGCTGGAGTTAGAGTCCAGAGGTCTGACAGCTCAATCTGCCTTCTTGGTGTTACCCTACCTGAAACACGGCAGTGACTCATTGCAAGCAGTTTTACAAGTGCAGTTTATCTCTGGGCTTGGTCAGGTGGCTTCTGGTGACCAGGTTTGTTTGCATCCCATTTTCTGCACCGCGCTATACTAGAGCACAAATGAGTCTTCCAATCCCCCAAAGCCTGGAAACGGCTGAGAAACCAAGAGGCCCCATTTGGCCCTGTTTAGGGGACAAAGAATGTGTCAGGTTCTTGCTTCCCCTCCCCCATTTCTGGAACAGATGAGTTTCTCCAGGTTTGTTTGTTTGATTGTTGCATTTTATCTAAAGCCTCAAAAGAGACCCAAGGGGATGTTGATAGCAACCAAGTGAACATATACTGGGGAATTGTTCTAGGCCTTTGCTTATATTATCTCTTGCATCCTTACAAAAATAAATAGTATTATTTTCTCCATTTTGGGGGAGCTCAGAAGGCTTAGTTAATATATCCAAAATCACACAGCTAGACAGAGCCAGGATTTGATCCTAGGTTTGACTAACCCTAAAACGTGCACTTTAATTATACTGTCTCCCTGATGCTGAAACTTGGCAGAGAAAGGAAGGAACTCCCTTCCTGCTGAGATTCCTGACAAACCAAAAGTGGCAGGTGAAGATACCAAGTAACCTTGAGATCACTGGGTAGGGACGTCTGGCACAAAAGGATCTTAAGGTGCTTCCGACTCTGCAATTCTATCTCTTTAAGACCCAGAGCTCCCATGCCAAGCCTGCTCCGTGATCCTCAGAGATTTCAGGGGTGGGGAAACTGGATTGAATGCGCTGACATACAACAAGCAAAAAAAGACCTCAGCATTTTTGCCTCGCCTCGGTGGCTCCGGCCTTTTTTCTCCCCCTCTGTCTCATTTATTTATTACTATGCTATTCCCTGGCCCTGCTGCTGTGTCAATACTGATAAAAGCAAATCGCCCCACAAACAGGTGCAGCCGGAGCTGCCCCTTGGACAGCTGCCAGGGAATGTGATCACTCAGCTGGGGTGACCTGCCCCTGCCCAACCCCCTTCTCGGGTTCCAGCCCAGGGCATGTGTCCTTGGGCAGTTAATGTCGGTCCGCATGTTCCGGGCCTGGTATCTCCGTTGGCATCATGGACTGAAGCTGGCAGGTGTGGGTGGGGTGGGGTGGGTGTGTGCAGGACAGAGGGGCCTCCAGGAGTTATCCATCTATTTATTTTCTCTTTCAGTTTCTTCTGAAATTCAGATAATCATACCCTGGCACCAAGTCCCTCCTGCAAGTATTTGAAAATATTTCCTAAGAATATCACTGCCTAATTTTTCTAGGTTAGAAATATTTTTTTCCAGCCCTACCCATTTCCAAATTCACACAAACACTTGTGATTTAATGATCCAAAAGACATTTTCTGAGTACCTCCTAAGGCTTGGCTGAGGGCTCACCTAAATCAACATTTTGTGAGCCAACCAGAGTACATTTTGATGCTACCAAGCCATGTGACTTTGACTCTGGTTTGGAAAAGATTGTATTTCATTTCTGTGTTTTGTCCCCAAGCATCATTTCCCCACCTCCCTGGGGCACCAGCCTTTCCGGAAATGCCCGAGCTCGGGCGCAGCCGTCGCCTCCTCGGGAGGGGCTGCGGCCACAGGGCAGAGGCGGCGCGGTGCGGGGCTGGGGCAGGGGCTGGAGCCGCGGGGCCGCCCCCCCGCCCGCACCCGAAGCCCGAGCGGCGCGCGGCTCGCGGGGGTGGGGGTGGGGTGTTGCTATGCAAATGAAGGGCGGCCCGCAGCCCCCCTTACCCTGGGGCCCTCTGGTTGCCAAAACAGACCATTCCCCAGAACTGTCGCCTAGAAACGGGCGCTGTCATAGCAGCTTCTCTGATGCCACGGCGAGCCAGCCGGAGCCAGCCGGGCTGCCAGGAGGAGCTGGGTCAGGGTGTTCAGACCTCGCAGCACCCCCTCCCCACCCAGTCTCCACCTCGGGGAAGGGAGTGTTGGCTTGGGCCCCTCCTTGGAGCAGGGGAGGCCGCTAATTGGCTTGGAACACTCCAGAAACACATCAGCTGCTCCTCCCTGGGGGAAAGGGGTGTGTGTGTGTGTGGGGGGGTGCAGACTCTTTGTGCTGGGTCTCAGCCTCACCCTCCTAGCAGCCTCGCCCTGACCTGGTCCTCACCAGCCTCCACCCAGCGCCTTCCTAGGGCACCATGGGGCAAGATTGTTGTGGAGTGTAGGAGGCAGACACCGATAATTACCCAAATGAAATTCAGCTATGACAAGGAGGGGTCCATGATGCTGTAGGAATTTGATATGGGACCTGACCTGCTTTAATGCAGGCTTGCTGAGCTCCCAAGCCAATACCCTAACTACTTCATCCCTAACACCCCTCTTCTCAGCAGCCTTCCCTCATCTTGCCCAGCTTATGCTGACCTGGCTGTCCCCAAACCCTGGGAGCAGGGACATTTTTTCCTACCTCATTTGGCAGCAAGAGAGCTCCTTGTCATTTAAGTGTCTGTACCTTGCTTCTTGCCAGTTAAACTACAGCATAAACTTCTAAAGGGTGGTTTATAAATTTGTGATTGCACCTTGACCATGAAGAACAAGACTGATGAGATCTGCCTTGAATTTAGTGCCAGTGACCAGTGATCTTTATCACCCTGGGAGGTCTCTAGTTGCCTTTGCAGCAACTGTTTCAAATTTGCCTTTAGAAGTGACTAAAACCTCACAAAACCCTGGGATTGGGGATGGGAGGAGATTCAGTGACAGCCTGAGTGACATTAAGCCAACAGGTGAGCTACTGAGAAAGTGAGTGAGACCTCAGGACACAGCATTCCATGTGGCCCCCATGCTGCACACCACGGGAAGAGGCTTATGTGAGCACGTGTCTTTGATGGGGGTGGCAGCCCAGCTTTGTGCTTCTGTGCTGAGCAGGGGAGTCCCCTTCCTTTATAACCTACAAAGGCCTTGGGAGTCTTACTGACCCAAATGTAAAGTCTTTGTTCAGCCTGGCTTAGTAAGGCAGCATGTAAGTGTGTAATCTCTTCCTTCTCTCTCCCTCTCCTTCCTTATGTTGAAGTGCCTACTGTGTGCCAGGCCCTAGAGATTCAGAGAATGATTTAATTGGCATGGAGAAATACCATGCATATTATAGGGGACATTTGCCAGGCCTTAAGGTCACCTTCGATTTTGTGGGTTTTCCCCACATCCTAAATTCCACTTCTCCAAAGTAAAGGCCAGAAATTTGGTTTCATTTCCAGACTCCCTTGCAACTAAGGTATAGGCATGTGACCCAGGTTCCCCCAATCAGATGCAACCATTTGAGATTTTTGACTTGGAAAAGAGCAACCCAGGAAACAGTCGTTCTGGGGAAGAAGCTGGAGGCGGCATCTGGCCTTTAGGGCAATGAGAGGGATGTTCTGGGGCTCCATTTCCACCATTGTTGAAGGAGGTGGGGTGATGCAGGTTGCCGGTTGATAGCTGCCATGGTGGCAGAGTAGCTCTGGGTGGTCTGGATGTCGTCTTGAATACTGAGCCTCTGTGCCGGCCTTCCCTTTGGGAGTGTGGGCCTCTTAATATTTTTAAAATAAGTTCCTCTTCTGTTAGAGTGGATTCTGTTGTTTGCAACTAAGAATTCATACAAATGGATGGATGGATGCATGGGTAGGTTGAAGGGTGGGTAGGGTGAAGGGTGGGTGGGTGCATAAAGGATGGATGAGTGGGTAGGGAGAAGGATGGACGAACCGTGGGGAGAAGGGTGGGTGGGTGGGCAGGCACCATAATATTGAGTGATTTTGGGGGGAGATGAGATTATAGGCTATTTTTTCTCTACAGTTCTCTCTCTCTGTTTTTCACAGTGAAAGCAAGTTACTTGTATAATATAAAGTTATCAGAAACCCAGACCTGAAAGAGCTCACAGTCCAGTGGGAGATCAGAACAGGAAGATAGAAGCCGACTCTGAGCACTGAGGGTTCTCAGCCAGTATGAGCTGAGGGGGCCCTGACCCTGGACTCATCCCATGGTCTCACCAAGCCTGCCCTGACCACCAGCAAAAAGCCTGCCTTCTCTTTCTCTCCCTCCCCTGAACCCCATATCCAAGGCTGTGCCCACCACTCAGAAAGCAGGCACTTGGCTCGTTCTGCCTTGTTCCTGTCGTTACTCAACAATCCTATTTTACCTGAGCAAGGTTTACACTCATCTGTGACTCATCCCATATTGCTCTGTCCTCTCCCAGCTCTGGACTTCCAGCGGCACTGACTGTCCCCTTGGCCGGCAGGCACCACAACCTTGCTCTGCAGCTTTATTTCACATGGGCAGGTCCCATCACCCAGCATAGACTATCAGCTCCATGGAGGCTGGGATGGCAACTTACGTGCATTTTGCAAACCCCGTTCCCCACAGCTTTGCGGGAAGCAGGATTTTATGCTATGCCTATAGAAGATGATGGTCATATGTTTCTTTTTAACTTGATAACTTTCTCCACAGTAGCAGTTTAAGGTTTTGAAGGCAGAGCCTCAATTCATCCCTCCCTCCCTCCTTCCCTCCCTCCCTCCCTCCCTCCCTTCCTTCCTTCCTTCCTTCCTTCTTTCCTTCCTCTCAATGCCAGGTGTTACAGTTTAATAGCAACAAACAGAAATACAGGCAAATAAGTGGGGGAAAGTGGTAGAAAGGCTCAGATAGCCAAGTGTGCAGGGGAGAGAAGAGAGTAGTTGGTTAGGGGAGAAAAGGCTTCCTCGCTGGGAACAACATCAAGCGCTCGCTCCTTTTCAGATGGCTCAGTTCTCGTTCTTAGCGTGCAGGATCCTTCCCTTAATCCTCTCGGCAGCAGCAGGCAGCAGTCCAGTCATCACTCCCGCTCTGCAAGCGAGGAAACGAAAGCCCTGAGAGTTTGGGTGCCTCACAGGGCGGCTGCAGAGCCAGGGTGTGCGCCCGGGCCGCCCAGCTCTAACAGCAGTGGGCCTAACCGCTGCCCCACGCTGCCCTGAGCAGATTCTGGAAGGTGAGTGAGTGATCGCCAGGCCCCGAGGCCTCCACAGGCCTGTTCCGTTCAGCTCGGCGCGGTGCGCGGGGCACGGTGCAGGGGCTGGCCACGCAGTGGCAGGTGAGCACTCACTACCGCAGCCTTGAGCTTCAGTTCCTCTCTTTGTTTCTCGAAGGGTAATTTCAGTGCTGAAGAGGGGTGACCTGAACACAGTTGTGAGGTTGACAGAATGGGCTCCTCCTCCCCAGGTGGGGGGAAAGACTTACTGGCTTTGGAGTCATGGGCACATAGGATTCAGTCCCAGCCCTGCCACTCACCAGCCAAGTGACAAGTGACTCCACGTCTCTGAGCCTCCGTTTTCTCTACTGTTAATGGAGGCTAATAACCTCCTCACGCTGACGTAGATGAAATGAGATAACACGTGGAGATCAGTTAGAATGTGTGCCCAGCACTTGGCAAGCTGGCCCCAAGTGGCACCTAGTTTAAATCCCAGCCTCTTATCTACAAATCCAAAAGCCGAAAAACTCTGAAAACAAAACACTTTTGGCCACAAAGCCTGTCCTGGACTAAGGCAAGGTCCTTTGTGGTCTTCCTATACCTCACCTAGTATGATGATCCATGTGCTTCATCACAGAAATATTTTTCTTTTTTTTTCAATTTTTTTTCCCATCACAGAAATATTAATGTGCTTGAATGCAGGATGTGGACCACAGCCTGCTGCAGGCATACAGAATATGTGGAACAGGCATGGTGCTGCTTTTCTCAAATGTAAAAACTCTGAATGACAAAACAGAGCTGACCCCAAAGGAATCGTAAGGGGTTTAAACTTGCATTATTTCCCTTCTGGACCACTCTCTCCACTTCTGGTCTACTTCTTACCCCAGATGCTCAAATGGCTTGTGGACATCTAAAATCAACTTTTCTCTTCCAAAGAAATACATATACACCCCCATACCCCACAGACCTGTGTCCCTTGGCCAAGCTCCTTCGCTCCCCATAATTCGAATTTCAGTGCTCTTTCCCCCCTGTGTCCTCGTGGAGAAGGCCTTTGAGGATGTGTTCCCTGAACTGCCTTGGCAGTATGGTCTCAGCGCCTTGTGACCTGCCCGTGGGCTGCAGAGTATTGCAAGAAGTCTGTATGGCCCTGGCCAGTGTGACTCGGTTGGAACAATACACCAGAAGGTGGGAGATCCAGCCCCTGTCCAGGTACATACCCAGGTTGCGGGTTCGAGCCCTGGTTGGGGCTTGTGCGGGAGGCAGCTGATTGATGTTTCTCTCTCTCTCCTTTCCTCTCTCTAAAATCAATTTTTAAAAAAAGTCTCTATGTCTATTTGTACTCCCAATATTTCCTGCCAACTGTATAGGTAATGTCTGGGGTAAAACTGTGTGTCTCCTTTGCAACTGTGCTGAAGCCCTGGTTGTTTTTCCACTATGAATTTCCCTAGTCGACTAAAGCCCAAAATAACTCCTCTAATCTGCAGGATTGCAACAGTTTCCGAAGGGAAAAAGGAGTCCTCATGCTGGAGCAGGTTGGAAACCACTGAGCCGGGCTGTCAAGCCACATGTCATTCCCCTTTAGCAGACAGGGAGTCATGAGACCTGAGGTCAGATTCCAGCCCCTCCCCTGCCTAGATGATCTTGGAGGCGGCCCAGTGTGACTTAGAGAGCTTTGGTTTCCTCATCCTGGAGCAGAGATCATGCGAATTATTCGGCAGGATTGTCAAGGAGATTAAATGAGATAATGAAAGGGCTTTGAAAACTGGGAATGCTGCATAAATGTCAGGATTGTTGTTGCCATCTCCTTACACATATTGTCAGCTTCTTAGGGGCCGGGATGCGCCTTCTGTTTTCTCCTTCCGTTCCCTGGGTGACACCTCCCACCCCTCCTGCCTCCTGCACTCAGCACAGCGGCAATATGGAGATGACCTCCTTAAAACCCCGCAGTGACCCGCACGGTGGCTGAGCACGGAGAAGTTCCTTAAATTAAGAAATGGTAGCTAATATGCACACACGTGCTATTGTATGGCCCCTGGTCCGAATCTCTCTGCCACTGCTAGGGCAGTGAGTGTGACCTTGGGCAGGGTCAGCACTGATGTGCTCTAGTGTCCTCGCCTATCCCACATGGCTGATGACAATAGTAGCTAGTCTAGTCCCTCCCTTTCCTAAAGTCCTATGACTCACGGTTGTCCTCAGGATAAAGTCTAAATTTTCAAAGTGGCTGCGTCTGGCCTCATTTCTCTCCTTTGTCTTTTTTTTTTTATTGGTGTGACATTCTTTGGTGGGATTGTGTGGGTTTCAGGTGTACAATTAAAAAAAATATAGCCCAGCCAGGCGTGGCTCAGCGGTTGAGCATCAACCTAGGATCCAGGAGATCGAGGTTCGATTCCCCGTCAGGGCACAGGCCCGGGTTGCGGGCTCCATGCCCAGTGTGAGGGGGGCGAGGGGCGGCCGATCAATGACTCTCTCATCATTGATGTTTCTCTCTCTCTCTCCCTCTCTCTTCTTCTCTCTGAAATCAATAAAGATATATATTTAAAAAAAAAGAAAAAAAAGAATAGTAGCTAGTTCATGTAGTGGTTGTGAGAACTGAAGTTTAGTCTACAGAGCAGAACCGGGCACAAACCCAGCGCCCGTGGGCATCAGCCGTTGTCATCTTCCTGTTATCCACTGAGCGATTCTTCAAGAGGTGGTGCGAGCCGCTCACCCGACCCGAAAGCGGGAACTCTAGGTGCTGGGCACGGCCTTTAACGAGGGGGTGGGCGCTCAGGCCTGCCTCTCAGGGTCACACAGTAATACAGCCGTGACTGCTTGGGTGGTGTCGCCCCCAGGTGCGGACCAGACCCGGTTAGGTTCAAGGTGTGCACATTTGACACTCGGGTAGCTGTCACAGCTGTCTAACATGCACTGTTTCTGGTTGCATTCTCTCTAATCAGAACAAGAGGGCCTGTTTCCCCATACCGTGACCCACCTACATTTTAAGTTGAAATTTTATTACTTTTTTTGATGAGGCAATATTTGCAGAGGACACAAAATTTTAAGAATACGCCCTAGCCGGGTTGGCTCGGTTAGAGTGTCGGCTCCTGGACTGAAGGGTCCCAGGTTCAATGCCAGCCAAGGGACCTCGGTTGCAGGCTGGATCCCCGGCCCTGGTCAGGGCGAGCACGGGAGGCAACCAGTCAATGTGTCTCTCTCACATCAATGTTTCTCTTTCTCTCTCTCCCTTCCACTGTCTCTGAAAAGCAATGAAAAAAATATCCTCGGGTGAGGATTAAAAAATAATAATAAAAATAAATTAAAATAAAAAGGTACGCTTTTTATTTTTTATTGCTCTGTGGTAGGGCACACAGAGCAATATACAGATCTTGTAACATAGAAACCCACACCTGAAACCCATATGTTCATATTGACCGTTGACACCCCAATAAATTTAATTAAAAAAATAAAAATATTTTTTAAAAACTGTACAAAGGGGTATACAGTGAGAAATCTCCTTGCCCCTGTCCCAGCCGTCCAAGTCCCCTCCCCAGAAACACAAATCTGATCTCAGCCTATCTAATAAGTGGACAATGGTATCTGACTAAAGCTCTATTATTTTTATGTGAAAACAGACTAGAATATATTCTAGAGTAGAATATTGCATTTGAATGAACTTTAAAGATAAAACCAGAGACTTCAAAGACATTTTCTGCCGAATTGTAGGCAGGGTGGGGAGTGCTTCTGGCTTCCCCCACCTTCTCTCGGGGGAAGTTGGTACAGCTCTGAGTTAGTCTGCACAGTGCAAGCTTGAAGGTGCCCCCTGCTCCTCTTGATTATGTTGGGGCTGTCCTCATCGCCACGCTCGCCTGTGTACGCTCCTTGCCTTATGTCTCTCCTTCCTTTTGACTTGGCCACCACCTTGCTGCCTGACCATGAGTCAGTTGCCTCTGCTCTGGGCTTCAGTTTTCCTCACTTGTAAAATGAGGTGTTGAACTAGGCCCATTCCAAGTGGAACATTCCAGAACTGATCAATTAATTCACATTAAGGTGTAGATGACTGATAGCTTAATGTAGTACCTCTCCTGTGGGTGGGAGCCTTTTAGGACATGCAGTTTCTCATCCCATAAGAATGAACCTGTATGGTGCAATTTCAGGCATGTCACAGGTGGGTGGGGCTGATGTGGGGAGGGGGCACCTTTCCTGACATTCCTCTGGTGGTCACTGGGGTGACGGGCTGCTCCAGCCAGGGGTGGTGGTAGCTCTGAGGGGATGTGCCTGTTGGTTTCCCTCCAGAGCTCACACCACATTCATTTCTTTCTGCCCATGGCCAAGAGGAGGGTTTGGTTCATACAGAAAAATGCCTCACCGGGGAGACCCACGTGTGTGGCCTGGAAAACTACCTTTCCCCTGGGGCAAGGGATGTGGTGGGGTGTTTAGCAGCTTGACTTCCAGGTTGGCAGGTCAGGTCTCATCCTGGGGGAGTGAGGAGACCCCTGCTGGAGGGCCATCGGCTCTCTGCCAGAGCAGGTGGTCTGGCCACACCTGGGTCTAAGACATTTCACCCGGGGAGAAAGGCTGTGCCAAGCGCTATCTGGTTTCATTTTCTGTGGGGGGGTTGGTTTGGCTTCTGAATTTTCAGGGAGGGCTTGAAAGGGGGTGCCCACGGCCATCATTAGCCCATGAGAGGTGAGAAGGTGTTTCTCTGGTTGGTGAAGTCTAGTCAGACTGACCTCGACAGCACTCACTTTTGTCTCTCAGTGCATCTCCTCTCCATGCCCCTGCAGTGGAGGCTGCTGGGGATGGGGTGGGGGGGTGTCAATCTGTTCTCCCCCAAAACAGCGTTAGGTGGGAATGGAAACCAGAGACAGTGGTCAATGGTCCCCACACTGTCGGCAGTGCTGAGGCTCCGACCAGACCCGAGATGGGCGTGCCTCGCTCTCTGTCAGGATCTCCACCATCATATCCCCTCCTCTCCTCTGGAGCAGGGCAACTTCTCAAGACCCATTGATGCTTAACCCACAAGCCTCACGTCGAGCACACAGAGCCCCAGTCCTCAGAGTGTGGTCCCAGACTAAGGGCACTGGCCTCCTCTGGGAGCTGGACAGAAATACAGAATCTCAAGACCCAGCCTAGGCTACTGAATCAGAATCGGAATTTTCACAGGATACCAAGCCGATCGCAGTGATGCGCATGGATGTCTGGGAAACACTGGCCTAGATGTTCGTGCCTTAGGGAAGGGGGGGGGGGAGATAGAAGCCCCCTGAGCGGGGCCTCCGAGGGGGAGACCCACCCACAGTGCAGGGAGGCAGACACAGGAAAAGGCCAAGGAAGGCACTGCGGGCAAATGTGTGGAAATAGGCAGGTGCCTTTAATGCCTTTTGTTTTATTTTAATCTTATTTTTAATAGCAATCACTTACATAGTTAAAATTCTAAGGGTACAGAAGGGTGTGTCAGACAGCTTCTTTCCCATACCTGTCTCCCAGCCACTTCCTCCCCAAAGGCAGCCTGTTACTAGGCTAGAGATATGAGAGATTCTGCAAATAAAAGTGTTGGTGTGTGTGTGTTCTCACAGACCTCTTTGAAAAAATTCAGATGGTAGCCACCCAACACAATGCCTAGACCTTGCTTTCTTCACTTACTATGTCTTGGAGAACATTCTATACCCACATGTGAAGCTATTAATTGTATCTCAGCTGAATATATTTCCACTCTAAGAATGAACCTTGCATATTGCCAGGCCCCTACTGATGGACCTGCATGGTTTGCTTGGCTTTTTAAAAATATATATCTTTATTGATTTCAGAGAGAGGAAGAGAGAAGGAGAGAGAGATAGAAACATCAGTGATGAGAGAGTCATTGATCGGCTGCCTCCTGCAAGCCCCCCCATTGGGGATGGAGCCCACAACCTGGGCATGTACCCTGGCTGGGAGTTGAATGGCGATCTCCTGGATCCTAGGTCGATGCTCAACCGCTGAGCCACGCTGGCCGGGCTGCTTGGCTTTTTAAAATGCAGCTTAATTTTAGGATCTTAGAAACTGGAAGGTCATTTAGTCCAATCTCCCATCCTGCCCAGGAATTCTTTCATAGCACCTGCTGCACTTCTGAGGCCCAGGTCCACGATGCCTCCTCTGAAAACTCCACCCCCCCTCCCTGCTATCACCCTCGCATATACCTTTACCAGAGCCCTAATCACATGGCATTATTTAGGGGAAGGCATGCTAACATTGTCCCATCACCCCTGTCCCATCGTGGTGCACAGTAGGTGCGTGGAATGGAATGGACCGTCCCTGAGAGGGGAGTCCTCCAAATTCTGCTGCCTGAATACTTCTAATCACAGGCCTCGGTTCCTCCAAAGCCCACTCTGCCTTCGACAGGCTGTATCGGAAGGTGCTTGGATGAAGCAACGTCTGCTTCCCAGTGGCTTGTCCCTTTGGCTCTAGTGCATCTCCTAAAACATCGCAGAAGTTTAGTCCCCCTTCCAGATGTTTAAGATAACCATCTTTTCCCAAGCCAGCCCTGTAGGTCCTGGTTCCAGATCCTTCTCCTTCTAACATTTTCTTCCCTACACCTTTTGGTTTGTAATATGTGCCTTTTATTGACTTTTTTTTGGAGAGAGAGTGGGAGGGAGGGGCGGAAACAGAGAGACAAGAGAGACAGAGACAGAGACAGAGAAACATCGTTGTGAGAGTGGCAGATGAACTGTTTGCCTCCCGCACCCGCCCCGACTGGGGTCAGGGATCGAACCTGCAACCCAGGTACATGCTCTTGACTAGGAATCGAGCCCAAGACCCTTCGGTGCTTTGGCCAATGCGCTAACCACTGAGCAACACTGGTCAGGGCTGTGATATGACCCTTTTAAAAATGACGTCTGCCCCCGACACACTTACTAGAATGGCTAGAATGAAAAAGACCGACCATACCATATACTGGCGCGGATGTGAAACAACTGGAACCCTCCAACTGCCGGGGGGAGTGTAAAATGGTGCAGGCACTTTGGAAAAGAGTTGACAGTTTCTTCGAAAGTTAGACCTACATCTTTCATATGATCCCCATTCAACTCCAAGATATTTACCCAAGATATAAATGAAAGCACATGTCCATTTAAAGGTAGATGTTCACAGTAGCTTTATTTGTAACAAAATCTGAAACAGCCCAATGTCTAGCAACAGCGAACGGATAAACAAACCCTGGCGTGTTGATACAACAGGATACTACTCAGCAAAAACAAACAAAACCCAAAAGGAAACCTACTGATGCACTTCACAACATCGATGAATTTCAAAATAATTACACTGAGTAAAAGAAGCCAGCTGAAAAATAACAAGAGTCTGTGCTGCATGATCTCATCCACATAAAATCCCTAAAACGTCAGGACACACCTTGGTGGCCGCTTGGGGATACAGAGGTAGGGAGGAGCGGGAGGAAAGACTACAAAGGCCACGGGGAAACTTTGTGGGTGATGGTCATGAGCACTTGATTCTGGCGACAGTCTCACAGGTTTTATAAGGATGTCAAAACCTATCAAATTGTATATGTATACAGTTTACTGCGTGTCAGTGATACCTCAAAAAGGCTGTTTAAAAAACCCTGGTATCTGGAACTGGCCACATCCTCTTGATGTCACTGACGGGTGCATAGTAGGACAGCTAGCTTCTTTGATTTGGTCACTGTGTTCCTATTGATGGAGCCCAAAGTTATGTGAGCTTTTTAAGAAGCTTTATCGTTCAGCAGAAATCGCAAGATCTTTTTTTTTTAACTAAAGTTTTTTTAAAATTTTTATTTATTTATTTAAATATATCTTTATTGATTTCAGAGAGAGGAAAGGAGAGGAAGAGAGAGCGATAGAAACATCAATGATGAGAGAGTCATTGATCGAGCCCGCAACCCGGGCATGTGCCCTGACCGGGAATTGAACCCCGATCGCCTGGATCCTAGGTCGACCCTCAACTGCTGATACACGCCTGGCCGGGCAAAAATCCCAAGATCTTGATGTCATGAATGCCGGTGTCCAGGTCTCCTCCAACTTTAACGTGAATTGTATCAAGGTCATTGCCCCTTCAATGTTCATTTTCTTGGTGTAGGAGTTGGCTCAGTGTGGTGTGATCAGAAGCTCAGGGTGGATAAGTTACTTAGCTTTTCTGAGTCTCAGTTTCCTTATCTGTGAAGTGGGTCAACTGATCTTGTAGAGGTGTGACAATTAAATGATACCTAAAGGAAATGAACTTGGCACAGCGCTTGGTACATCGAGGTACCCAATGAAAAAAAGCCAATTTTATAGTTCCACCACTCCTGCCTGGCACAGTATTTTGAAATCTTCGTGTGTGCCAGACCTCTCATAACATCTCTATATTTGATTAGCAGACCTATACACCTGTACTGGAATTTCTAACATAACATTGAAATGGGCCTGGTCAAATCCCGCTCCATGGTGCACCACCATTAAGATTCTTCCAGATCAGCGCTCCTTGGGTGGGAAGCAAGGAGGCCGGCCCTGCATTTTTCAGTGTGATGGCTAATAGGCTGGCTAATGTAGAAGCCGTCAGAGGAGCGCGGGATGAGAGTAAATAGAGCAGCAGCTGTGAAAAATAGAATGGCTCTTAAAAAACCAGACAGAGAATTATCATATGATCCCATAAGCCCACTTCTGGGTATCTACCCAAGAGAGTTGCAAGCAGGGAGTCAAACACCCATGTTCCTGGCAACATTATTCATAACAGCCAAAAGGTGGGCCCAGCCCAAGCACCTATTGACAGATAAAGGAACTGTGGTGTGTCCATACGATGGAATATTATTCAGCCTTGAAAAGAAATTAAGCTCTGACACACGCTTCAACATGGATGAACCTTGAAAGCAGTATGCTCAGTGCATAAGCCAGACACAGAAGGACAAATACTCCATGCTCCCTTTGCATTTGGCATGTAGGATAGTCAGCTGGCCGGATGGTGGTGATAGCTGCGCAGCAACATGACTGTACTTAATACCGCACAACTATACGCCTGGAAATATTTAAAATGGTGTATTTTGTGTTATGTATAGTTTACCCACTGAACAAAAAGTGGAGCAGCAGGCTGCTCAGCAGTGGAGAACGCCTGGCCCTGGGCAGCTGAGTCAGGGTGCGCTGGGGAGCAGGGTGGCCTTGTCAGATGGGGGAGGAGGCTCCGTGTGCCCTGGTGAGCCTCGGAGCCCAGGCTGAGGGACTGGGGTTTGAGATCCTCACTGAGTCACTCCTTGGGATCCAGCCTTCATCTCCTGGTTAAAGTGAACAATTTCCCGAGGGCGCGGTAACCCAGGAACTCCATAGTCAGCCTGTGAAGTCAATGTGATGGGTTTGCTTGTGAGCCATCAGGTCTGGGTTTATGGTCAGAGTGGGCACCGGTGGCACAGCACACTGGACGGGGCAGTCTTGAGGCGTCCTAGGATTCTGACAGTTTCTCTATTCACTGTCTGTGTGCCCTTGACTGTCCTCCCCACCACGCCAAAGAGGAAGGCTGGCCTGTTGGATGCTGTTTCAGGTGAGGTAGGCAGGGCAAAACCCAGAGTGGGCCACATTTCTTTAAATAAGAAAGGATGGCCCTGGCTGGTGTGGCTCAGCGGTTAGAGTGTTGGCTCATGGACAGGAGGGTCTCGGGTTCAATTTCTGGTCAAGGGCATGTACCTGGGTTGCAGGTTCAATCCCAGGCCCCAGTCAGGGTGCATGCGGGAAGCAACCAATCGATGTCTCTCTCTCACATCGATGTTTCTCTCTGTCTCTCTCTCTTTCTCTCTCTCTCCTCCCCCCCATTCCACTCTCTCTAAAAATCAATGGAAAAAATATCCCCCAGTGAGGAAGGAAGGGAGGAAGGGAGGGAGGGAGGGAGGGAAGAAGGAAGGAAGGAAGGAAGGAAGGAAGGAAGGAAGGAAGGAAGGAAGGAAGGAAGGAAGGAAGGAAGGAAGGAAAGGAGGAAAGGAGGGAGGAAAGGAGGGAGGAAAGGAGGGAGGGAGGGAGGGAGGGAGGGAGGGAGGGAGGGAGGGAGGAAGGGAGGAAGGGAGGAAGGGAGGAAGGGAGGAGGAAAGGTGAGGGGGGAGGGAGGAAGGAAGGGGGAAGGAAGGTGACGGGGGAGGGAGGAGGCCAGCAGAGCCACTCCTGGGTGTGGGGGTGTGTGTGTGGAGGGGAGAGGCAGAGCAGCTGGACTGAGAAGTGGGACTTGGGCAGATAAGAAGTCCTTCTGTTATGTTGACATATTTTCTCTTTTGTGTGTCCTCGGAAGGTATTTAGAAAAGACCTGTGTTATTTTCCAAGCGGTGCTGGAATCCTGACCTTCTTTTGAATGCTGTCACAGGCCTTGAGGTGATGCAATACAATATATCTGGGTCACAATTGCAAAATGTCTCACACACTGTAGGCTCAACAAATGCTTCTAGTTATTATTCTGGAAGAAGACAGGGCTGGAAGCTGGAGAGACGGGGGCTGAATATCTTTAAAGAGCAGACAGGACACCCTCCGGAGATTCCAGGTCACTGGGCGGGGTTACAGGAGTTTTCGGCCCCAGCCCTCCCTCTCTGTGGAGCTGCGCTGTCCCGTATGGTAGGCACTGGCCACATACAGTATGCAAAATTAAGTTAACTTTTTTTTAAAATTAAAAATGTAGTTCCTAAGTCACATTTAGCCACACATCAGGTGTTCAATAGCAACATGTGCTAGTGGCTCCCACACTGGATGACACAGATCCAGAGCATTTCCGTCAGCGCTGACACTTGTATTGCTCCAGGAAGATGGGGAAAAGCCCAAGTAGGTCGGGTTTGTTTATACCCGACTTGTTCCTAAAAGGCTCTGAGGCAGCCGGGGACAGGCCTTTAGCCGGAGATGTGACGGTTGGGCGTGTGGGCTGCACCGGTCACGAGTGGAGTCGCAGAGAAGCGAGGCCCCAGTGGGCTGAGCTCCAGGGCCCCGATGGGAAGCGGGAGGGGACACGGAGGTGGGGATGCAGGGGGAGTGACTGTCAAAGGCCAAGGCTGTGGGCAGTCGGCTGTTGAGCAACGAGAGGCTTACGGGAAAGGCCTCCGTTCCTCTCAGCAATATATGGTTATCTGACCTGTTTAATCAAGGAGTCCCCTGTGCCCTTCTGTTCCGAGGTACAAATTCCAAATTCCAGCTAATTAAATGCAATTAAAGGATATTGTTGGCTGGGTGCAAGTCCTGACTTGCATCACCAGGGTAAGATGCCAGGCCTGGATCTGGGCTCACCCGGCTGGTATGTTTTGAGCAGCCTCGCCGGAGGCGGTGGGGCCAGGCACTATCCTTCCCGGTGGGTGACGTGAGTGGAAAGGTTGTCGCCGAAGGGAGCCAGGCCCGAGCGCTTATACGCTCTAGGGATGGATTCTTTTTGAGGGCAAATCAGAGTTTAAAACACGTTCACTCAATTGGCCTTTTATGCTGAACTCATTTCTTGGGATTAAAGACAAGCCCAACACATACTAAGATGATTTTAATTTAGGCTTTGTTGGGAAGTTCAAAAACATCACAGGATGGGGGGTGTCAAGAGGAGCAGCTTCTTAGTGCTTAATTTGAGATAATATATATAAATTTTATTTTTACTTTTATTTGGAGGCATAACAGAGTTACCAGAAAGTGCACTAATTGCTAATGTACAGCTCGGTGAATGTTTACATGTGTAAGGACCTGTGTAACCTCCGCCCAGATGGGGATCCAGGACACCTTCGGCATCTAGAAGGTTCTGGAGATGCTCTCTCCTGGTGGGTTTCCCTCCCCTGATTCCTACACTGTCAATTAGCTCCGCCTTTTCTTAAACTTCATATAAATGGGGTCGTACCGTATACATGCTGTATGTCTGGCTCCTTTCACTCGTAAGCCCACGAACTTTTTTAGGAGGAATTTTATAAATACAGATCCATGATCCTTGACCTAAAACCCTTGAGGCAGACAGCTTTCAGCAGAGTTTTTTGTAGTTTAGAAAGATGCCTTGATGAGTTCACTCGCACTGTATACTGTAAACTATCCCCCCCCCCCCAGGCAGGGCCTGGGCAGCACCTGGTAAACATAAACAGTGCTGAGCAAAGTCTATGAATATTCACGTACTGTGGTGTAAAGAGAGGCTGCAAATAGCATCACCTCAGCTGAGGTCGGTTTTGCTGCCAAATGAGTTCACATCAGGTCAGGCTTTGCAGTCCAATGCCTTGTGATAAAAGCGACTTTATCACTCCATTTCCAGAGGTTTGGGGATTTTGAAACTGAGAATAAGGAATAGTGGACCTGTTAGTTCCCCACCAGCCGTGGGCTCTGTGGGAGGCAAACTTACTGGGTACGAGTAGCATCGGGTTCCAGCTCTGATGAGCCCTCATAGGGGCTGCAGAGCGCAGCTGCCTCCACCAGAGCCGGGGCCCGGCTGTGTCTGCAGGGAGCAGGCTCTCTTGCAGGGGCTGTTGGAAGGCCACCTCAAACTACTGGAAGGCCACCTCAAACTACTGGAAGGCCACCTCGAACTCCTGACGCTGAAGGCACATCTTCGCTGTGTACATGTGCATTTGGGCATTTTCTGGGATCCCTATTTTTGCTTAGATTTTCAAAAGGACTATGCTATCCAAATAAGGCTAAGAGCCCAGTTAGAAGGTGCCCTTGAGGATGAGAGCGGTGCTTCGTCACAGCCCCTCTCTGTGGCCCTGGGTGGCTGAAGGGCATGGGATTCTGAGAACAGACTCAGTGACTGTCGGGCGGAGGCAAGAAGGGGCAAGCACACAGGTTTAAGCAGGAGAAGGAGGGCAGGATTAGGATGAGCACAGAGCAACCAAGGAGGAAATGCACGTAGACCATGGGGCTGAGCCCAGGGGTCAGGGGAGGGGGGTATGTCTTCAGTTCAGGAGCCTGTGTGAAGCAATTTCTTTGTGCCTGGCACTGGGGATACAAAAATGAGTAAGACCTGCTCCCCACCTGTGGGCTCAGAAGGGGCCACATTGCTCCTCTCTGACCAGTGAGCCCCTTTCATCTCCCTCTTCTTCCTCCCACCACTTAAGAAAACACACCCACACACCAGGAGTGGCCTCAGTGCAGCCTCAGGCTCCAGACCTTTTGGGCTCTTTCCCCCACCTCCCACCAAACCCCTGGGTCTTATGTCCCATGTCCATAAAGCCCATGTAAAGGAAGGACGGTGGTCAGCTACCAAAGTAATGTGTTGATCAGAGGCTTGGGCTGGTGTTGCTGGGGTCTAGTTCCTCTCCACCACTTAGTGGTGTGACCTTGGACAAGTCTTTTGCCTCGAGTCTGTTTCCTCACCTGTGGAATGGACCTATATTTTAATTTTTATTTATTTTTGTATATATTTTTTGGTGAGGGAATCTGTACCATAAGCACCATGTTTATGAAGGTGAAAACCAAGAACAGGAAGTGTTGTCACCATCTTTGTTATGGACCTATTTAAAAAATATATTTATTTAATTTATTGATTTGAGAGAGAGAGAGAGAAACATCAATTTGTTGTTCCACATATTTATGCATTCATTGGTTTTCTTGTATGTGCGCTGACTGGGGATTGAACCCGCAACCTTGGCCTATCAGGAGGACATTGTAATGTGTCATTTCCCTACCTCACAGGGTGTTGTGAGGACCAAAGAAAAGAACATGGTGGAAGATGTAAATGGCAAGGCTTGCGCAGGGCTGTGCTGTACTTACTGGGCTTACTGGATTCCCAATCAGGGAGCCTTCACCCGGCCCCTTAAGCAGCAGCACGTTAGTGGTTGTACAGACTCATTCTGCTGTTAGGCACCCTGAGGTGCTATGGGGCTGTATGGCCTCTTGGGTGACCCATAAGGTATTCTCAACACCTCAAATGTGGTTTTATGCTCTGCTTGCAACAGTTCTTTGGAAAAGAATAGTTGCTTGCAGATGTTCATTACAGTGTTATTTATAGTAGTCCAAGAAAAGTTATTTTTCACTGCAATCCCCAACACCCAGTGAGGAACAGCGCTCAAGAAATGCATAAGTTACCGGGCCAAGCGTGGCTCAGTGGTTGAGCATCGACCTAAGATCCAGGGGATCGGGGTTCGATTCCCAGTCAGGGCACATGCCCGGGTTGTAGCTCAATCCCCAGTAGGGGGTGTGCAGGAGGCAGCTGATCAATGACTCTCTCATCATTGATGTTTCTCTCTCTCTCCCTCTCCCTTCCTCTCTCTTAAATCAATAAAGATATATTTTAAAAAAAGAAATGCATAAGTTAAAGGCTTGCAGACCCCACCTCTCCTGCTCTCCAGTGTCTCCTTTTGTGGTGGTGGGGTAAATCCTTCACCACCCATAAAGAGGTTGGATAAGGAGTGGGGACAAGAGCCACAGGGCCCCCAGAACCTGAGAGTTAAAAATGGTCTTTCGCCCAGCCGGGCATGGCTCAGCAGTTGAGCATTGACCTGGGATCCAGGAGATCAGGGTTCGATTCCCGGTCAGGGCACATGCCCTGGCTGCAGGCTCGATCCCCAGTCGGGGGCGAGCAAGAGGCAGCCGATCAATGACTCTCTCATCATTGATGTTTCTCTCTCTCTCTCTCCCTCTCCTTTCCTCTCTGAAACCAATAAAGATGTATTTTTTAAAAAAAAAGAAAAAAAAGATGTTTAAAAAAAAAAAGGTCTTTCACGTGGGCAATGGGTCTACTGCTTGGAATGTTTCTCTACAACAGAGGGGAAGTATAAGGATGGTCATCACAGGGTTATTTGCAACAGTAATATGTTGAGAGCAGCCATAATGTCCACCCACTGGGAGATGCTGAAATAAACTATGGTGTATACATCTGGTTTCTATGCAACCATATGAAGAATGTCGTGGAACAGCCTTTCCTACACGACGTTCCACAGACCTAAGCCTCAAGAGGATCCCTCCAGGAATTTCACAGTGAAATATGTTTAGGATACTTGATGATTCAGAACGTACATTACTAAATTAAAGACTCCGAGAAGTCCTCCAGGAAGGAAGCCCATTTAAGCTAGCATAAGCCAGGGCGTCCCAAACAGGTGGGGAAGGACTCCTCTGTTAATAGCAAAATGGCCCTGACTCTCTGTGGGGCCAGTTTGAGGAACACTGTCATAGGAGACTCACGTGGAGAGAGCTGAGAGAAAACCGCAGGTTCTGAGAGTCTCTGCCCCACGATTTAAGATATTTTAAAAAATTTATTGATTTGAGAGAGAAACATCAATTTGTTGCTCCACTTATTTATACATTCATTGGTTGATTCTTGTATGTGTCATGACCTGGGCTCAAACCCGCAATCTCGGCCTATCGGGAGGACACTCTAACCAGCTGAGTTATCAGGCCAGGGCTCTGCAGCACAATTTTTTTTTTTTTTTAATATATCTTTATTGATTTCAGAGAGAGGAAAGGAGAGGGAGAGAGAGAGTTAGAAACATCAATGATGAGAGAGTCACTGATCAAACCCACAACCCGGGCATGTGCCCTGACTGGGAATCGAACCCTGATCGCCTGGATCCTAGGTCGATGCTCAACCGCTGAGCCACGCCTGGCCGGGCTGCAGCACAATTTAAACTAACACACCTACCTGTGCATATATTTGTATTTGAAAAGTTCTAGCAGGAGGCATCTCTGAACTTCCACGGTAGTTGCAGCGGTGGGAAAAAAGGTGATTTTTATTTTATCTTCCTTTGTTTTCATCTTTTAGCTCATCTGGGTTTTCTAAACTGCCTTCCATTACTGTGTATAAGTTTTATACTGAGTAAAATAAAAAGTAGCTCCGAAAGGGGCTGCGGGACAGCCGGAGGCTCGTCCTGCGCGAGGCTGCGCCCGCGGGAGCCGCCGGGGCTGGGGCGGCCCGGCCCCTATGGCGCAGAGCCGCGGCCCCGCCCCCGGCGCATTCCTCCGCGGCCGCGCCAGCTGCGCCCGGCCTCCTCCCGGCTGGTCGCCTGCGCCGCCGGCCGGCCGCACATCTGGACCTCGTTAGGGGCCGCCGGCACCAAAGCCGGCACATCTGGTCGCCGCGAGGCGGAGCGCCCGGCGGGGCAGCGAAGGGGAAGGGGCACGTCAGGACAGGGCCGGCGGGGGGGCCGGCGGGGGGGGCTGGCCGCAGACGGCGCTGCCTGCGGCCCGGCCCGGCCGGGAGCGGGCCCGGCGAGGGCGCCCGGGTGGCAGGGGGGCCAGAGGCCCCAGAGGCCTCCCGGGACGAGGGGCCTAGGCCTGCGGGAGAGGCAGGCGTTCTGGACTCCAGGCGCGGGGCTCTGGCCCTCAGCGGGGCCTGGGGCTGGGGCTGGGGCTGGGGCCTGGCTGGGGCTGGGGCTGGGGCTGGGGGCCTGGGGCTGGGGGCCGGGGGCCTGGGGGCCGGGGGCCGGGGGGCTGGGGGCTGGGGGCTGGGACCTGGCTGGGCAGGGAGCAGAAGGCGGCTCAGGACCGGCTGCAGAGGAGCCAAGGGCAGGAGCAGAGCTGCTAGGCTGTGGCCGCCAAGCCTGGGGCCGCAGGTCAGGAGGCAGGGTCTTCTACGTGCAGAACAGCCCTGTTTGAAATAAGAAAGAAGGGAGGGGCCACAAGGCAGGTGGAAACCGCTGCCCCCAAGGCCTCTTCCTTACACCCCTGAGCCCAGGGCCCCTGCGCTCCCCCAGGGGTGCCATTATTGGTTCCCCTCCGGGCCCAGTTCCTCTAAGGCTTTAGCAGCCCTGCCCATTCTTTCCTTGAGGCATCAGCAGATGCTCCTGAGCTTCTTTCCAAAGTCAGGCAGAGATAAAAGAAAACAGCCCGTCAATAAAAAGTACAGCCTCTCAGCTCAGCCTTCGTCTGCTCCCTCTGTCCTGGGGCCTGGCCTGGGGGAACCCCCCAGTGCCTGCCTGTTCTCCACCTCCCAATCCTCTCCCCACCCACCAGTCCCGCCCCTGTGGCAGGTGGCTTACCTATGGGCTCACCCCCCCCCCCCACTAGGGCCCTGGGGAGAATTCTCTGGAAGACCTAGTGGGCGCCAGTTGTAGAAGCAGAAGCCCAGGAAGACAGCAAAAAGCTCCGAACCCAAGAGACGTCCAAAATCTGGTTGCTTACCCTCTCCGAGCACCGGTTTCCTCGTCTAAGATGAGGGTACTATCCCTTAAGAACTGTTTTAAGCTCTCTGATAGAAATATACAGTAATAGCATTATGTATTTCCCCAACAGAAATATAATGTAATTATAAACTAATGGGGATTTTACACTTTTCATTTTGGAATTATTTCAGATTTATAGAAAAGTTGCAAAAATTACACAGCAAGTTCCAGTAATCTCTCCACACAGCTTCTCCTAAGGTTACCATCTTGCATAACCAGGTACAGTTGCCAAAACAAAAAAACTAACATTGGCATGATACTATCAACTATGGACTTTATTTAGATTTTGCCAGTTTTCCCAAAACATATGCAATTTAAAATTTTCTACTAGCTACATTTAAAAAGTAAAAAGAAATAAGTAAATTAATTTTAATAATAATTTTATTTAGCTTAATATATCCAAAATATTGTCATGTCAGCATTAGTCAATCTAAAATACACTATGAATGAGATTTTCACTTTATTTTTAATTTTTTTTAATCCTCACTTGATATGTTTCCATAGATTTGAGAGAGAGAGGAAGGGGGAGAGAGAGACATGTGAGACAGAAAAATCAATCAGGGATCAAACCCAAAACCTAAGTATATGCCCTGCCCGAGAATTGAACTCACAACCTTTTGGTGTACAGGATGACGCTCCAACCAACTGAGCCACTCAGCCAGGGCGCTTACTTTTTTTTATACTAAGTCTTTGAAATCTGTGGATTTTACTCACAGCACATCTGAATTTGAACACTAAATTTTCATTGGAAAATTTTTTTTTATCATTGGAAATTCTTGATCTGTAGTTAGACTTCAACAAAATTTACAGTTGAAACAATAGATTCACATACCCAAGTTGTTCTAAACATATTTAAAAGTTTTCTAATAACTGAATTGAGTATAAATTTTAAAATTTTATATTAAATTAAAAATTCAGGTCCTCAGGGGCATAGCCACTTTCAAATGCTCAATAGCTGCATATGGCTAGTGGCTGCACTACTGGACAGTTCAGAATTTTTTAAAAAAATATATATTTCCATTGATTTCAGAGAGAGGAAGGGAGAGGGAGAGAGAGAGAAACATCAATGATGAGAGAGTCATTGATCGGCTGCCTCCTGCATGCCCCCGACTGGGGATCGAGCCCGAAACCCAGGCATGTGCCCTGATCAGGAATCGAGCCGCGATCTACTGGATCTTAGCTCGATGCTCAACCGCTGAGCCATGCCCGGCTGGGCTGGACAGTTCAGATTTGAAGGATGAAGAACAGTGCCTAGCACATAGTAGGTATTCAATAAATGCTGTCCAATGTTATTAAAGCCTAGAGTTCCCAGCGGTAAAATTAAATTCTAATCATGTTATCAAGACTCTTGCACCCATTTACTGCCAGGTGTGATGGAAGGAAGCCGAGAAAAGTATTGGTCTGGGGAGAGCAAACAAGGGGGAGGGACCAATGGAGGGACCCCTCCTTTTTTAAAAATATACATATATATTTTAATCCTCACCTGAGGATATGTTTTGAAACATTGATTGGTTGCCTCCCAAATGTCCCCTGACCTGGGCCAGGGATGGAGCCTGCAACTGAGATATGTGCCCTTGGCCAGAATTGAACCCAGGACCCTTCCATCCATAGGCCGATGCTCTAACCACTGAGCAAACAGGCCAGGGCGACCCCATCCTTCTTAGAGCCGCCATATGCTGCGCTCCCACTACACCAGCCTCCCCTCCCCCGCATTCAGTGCTTTTGCCAGTCTTCAGAGCAGGCACTATTACCTCTGTTCATAGGTGAGGAAACTGAGGCTGAGTTTAAGCAAGAGAGAGGCAGGAGCCCTGAGTTCCTACCCAGCCACCTTGTCTCGTTCCGAGGCCTGGGCGCTTTTTTTCCTTCTTGGCCTCAGTTTCCCCAAATGGATTCAGAAAATGAGATGGAAGTTGGTTTGGGTTGCTGGGTCCATCTAGGACAATTTAGAATTATTCAAACAGGGGACATTTGGCTAGCCCTCACTTCTCAATATTCACCTAATTCTGATTTGTAAATAAGTAAATAGGCAGGAAAGAGAAAGAGAACTTATTTTACAACTCACAGTGGGGGCAGGGGAGACCTGCAACGTAGTTGGTAATATGTGTGTCCACAGGTTGGGACATCCTCTCCCAGTGTCGAAGTGCCTAGGAAACCGAATTAATTATGGAATTAAGGGGCCCTCCTTGTGCCCATATAGAATCAGGGCCTTGGGAGTTAGGTGTCTCAGGGGATGTTTATAATGAGCGGTGGCAGTCTGGTGAGTCACTGCTCTGCTCTCCAAGAGGACATGCCTGCCTCCCAGGAGTGGGGGGCTGCCACTCTCTGGTCAGGCCCCTTTCTCTTGCAGGGCTGGGGACACACATGCTGTGGGGAACCCTCCCCCCTGCCCTGGGCTCCCCTGGGACACTGATCAATGCGAACCATTCTCCTCCCCCATTTTAGCATCATTTCCCAACAGCCTCCCACTTCCCAGACTGAGGCTGCACTGTCCACCAAGGATGATACAGACTTGCTGTCCCCCAGGAACATCTCATTCCACAGGGATTCCTTCCCGGAAGGTTCACTACGGCCCAGCCCAGCTGTGCAGCTGGGCTCTTGAGCAGCCTCTATCCAGGGCCAGTTCTTCTGGGAAGCAGAGGCATAGCAGAGAGGCGAGGGAACGGACATTCATTGAGCCCTTTCTTTGTGTCAAGCCCTGGACAGGGCACTTGATGTCCCTTAGCTCAATAAAGTGTCACAATAAGCTGTGTCCCACACTTTACAGACTGGGAAACTGAGACTCGGGGGAAAAGTAGCTAGGAAGGAGCACACAGTGCTAGAGCCAGGGTTCCCACCCAGGCTGTCTAGCTCCAAAAGCTCTTGTTTTTATAAGATCATCTCAAGCTATCCTACTAGTATACAAAACACTCTCACTATATATTCACTTAACTCTCAAAATATTGAGGGCAAGTCCAAACAGAGAAAGATGAATAACCTCAGAACTAATAGAGGAAAAAATGCAATGGCAAAAAAGTAATAAATCCAATAATAATAATAATAATAAATCCAAAAGAAGGGGGAAAAAGGGAGAAAAAGGAACATAGAACCAATGGAACCAATAGAAAACACAGAATAGATTTCATCCCAAATATATTCATAATTACATTAAATATAAATGGCCTAAATGCTCTCATTAAAAGATAAAAATTGTCAGAATGGATAGAGGCCAAATCCCAACTCTGGAGTTTACAAGAAATACATCTAAAACATAATAAAGATTCAGAAAGGTTGAGGGCAGAACCAAAGTCTGAACCAGGGATCCCTGAGACTGCAGGACATGTTCTCTCTGGTCTCAGCCTTCCGCTTGTCCCTTTCTCACCTTGGCCTTGGTTGTCCCCGAGTGAGCTCTTGCCGAGCGTGTGCTTTACTGGAAGGCACTCTGACACCAGCGTTAGATGATTCAACTATGTGACCCTGGACCTTCTTAGGTGACCTCAGTGTCCTCCTCTGTAAAATGGAACAATAATTCATACCTTATAGGGCTGCTGTAAGAGCTACGGACAAGTTCATGGCACCCGCTACACAGTAAAAACTGTAATTTAGGTTTAGTTTTTGTTTATATTATTATAATTTTCCATGTGCCCGTGTCATTGATAAGACCCTGTAGGCTGTCGCTGACAGTCCAATGGGATATTAAAACCTTTTCCTGTGTGTTTTTGGTGGGGGCGTTGGGGGGGGGGGTGAGTCCACTCTTCCTTCCAGGCTGGGAAATTCGAGCGGGGCCCGGGGTAACTCCAGGATGCCCGCTTCCTGTTTGTTTGCAAGCCCGACCAATCTTTCCTTCTGTCTTTGCTTAGGTCACATTCCTGCTCAGGCCCTGGCCTTGGCGACTTCCTCCTGTCTGTGTGTGAGGGTCCCTCCTGTGGACGTGCCCCCCCAGCCCCTCCGAGCCTGGCAGCCCCCCCCCAGTCCCCACCGGGGCTGCCGCTCCTCCTTTGTCATCCAGGTTCACATTCCCTTGTCCGCAGTTCTGAACTCCAAATGCTCTAAAAACCAGACTTTTAAAAATAAGCTTGATATAAACGGATTTGGCCACAAATCGCGTCTGCCCTGACGTAAGGTTGTTTCAAGTCTTTATTATGTCTCCTGCTGCCTGTGTTTCGCCGCAGCAGCCTCGCTGTGTTTAATTAAGGGTGCTGCCCAGACCCTGCCGGGGCTTCTGGCGTGTCAGCACGTGCAGCATGTGACTGTCCTACGTGTGCCTGACCTCAGGGCTTCGGGCGACGGGCCGGGAGCCTGCCGTGATGACAGCCAGTGGCCCGCCCTGGGCCAGGCTTCAGATCCTTATTGCTCATCCTGGTCACAACCTTGGACGGTGGGCTTTAGCCCCTCCAGTTCACAAGTGAGGCCCCAGGTTATACAGCCAGGAAAGTGGCCAGACCAAGTCCTTCTGAGGGCCCAGCCTCCCACACTTCTCTCCTCTGTACCAGGTTCCTCTCCTTTCCTCGGGAGCTACCCCCTCGCCCCCCACCCTCTGCCCGGGACAGGTGTGCACAATGGTACCTTGTTTCGATTGCTCGGCTTCCCATTGGGGGCTTCTCACACTCTAATGTGCACACAAAATCTTAAGATGCTGGTTGGGATTTAACAGTTCTGGGGTGATATTCTGCATTTCTGACAAGCTCCAGTTGCTGTTGGACTCCACTTTTAGGAGTAAGGGACCAGGGGACAGGTGGACACAGAGTTGAATAAGACTCAGTCCCTGCTGTCATCACTCTCATGTACCAGACTGCTCTATGTGCGTGATCCAGAGGTGGGTGCAACTATTATCCTCATTTGACAGATGAAGAAACACGTACAGAGAGGTTAAGTAACTTGCCCAAGGTCTCACAGCTCAGAAGAGACAGAGCCAGGATTTCAACCTGGTGAGCCTGGCTGCAAGAGTTCACGCTGTTAACTGCTACACAACACACCAGTCGGAGAAATGGAGCCTGTGGGTGCAGTGCGACAGCCAGTCACTGCAGGCAGGCCTGGCAAGGGCAGAGCACTGCAGTGGGGGCTGGGCTCCTTTTATAGTCCATGGTGAATTTTCAGGGTAACTGGAGCTCTCCCCTTTAAACACCCAAACACATTTTCTTTTTTAAAAATATATCTTTATTGATTTCAGGGAGAGGAAAGGAGAGGGAGAGAAAGAGAAACATCAGTGATGGGAGAGTCATTGATAAGCTGCAGCCCGCAACCCGGGCATGTGCCCTGACCGGGAACCGAACCCTGATCGCCTGGATCCTAGGTCGACGCTTAACCACTGAGCCACGCCTGGCTGGGCCAAACACATTTTCTTCAGAAGCTCTTCTAAAATGGATTGTACATCTTCCTGCTGTACATAATTTAACCTTTTCTTGATAACTCAGGCCAATATTATTATGATTACTGATGTTTGTAAGCACTGCAGTTCTTAGAATAGAGTCATTTCGCTCAATGTTGTTGTTTTTAAAGGTAATCGTGAGGCGATGGATGAGTTAATTATCTTTTAAAAAAAAAGTCTTTATTGATTTCAGAGAGAGGAAGAAGAGAGAGAGAGAGAGAGAGAGAGAGAGAGAGAGAAACATCAATGATGAGAGTCATTGATCAGCTGCCTCCTGCATGTCCCCTGCTGGGGATCGAGCCCTCGACCTGGGCATGTGCCCTGACCAGGAATCGAACTGCTAACTCCTGGATCCTAGGTCGATGCTCAGTTGCTGAGCCACGCCAGCTGGGCTCAATGTCACTTTGTTATAATGATGAGGTGCCCTAGGGACTTAACCCCTGTTTATATCAATTAGCCTACGGTAAATTGGCTTCGTCACATGTTGTTTCACCTAAAGTCACAGAACCTCTTGACAATGTTGAGGACTTACTGTATTCTAAAATACTAATTCTCAGACCTTCAGCTTTCAGTTTCTCGTAGCTGTTCCCATGCAGGCTTCCAGTACACTGAGGGCTGAGAAAGCAAGCGACCAACCTTGTCAGAATCCTGTGTAAAGTAAGGGTTTGTAGGTGCAGAGTGAGGCAGTTTCTTTAAGACAAACAGGCTTTAGCCTTTGCACGTGGAATTGATGAGATTCAGTCGGGTTGCTCATTTGCATGTTTTTGCTTATTTCTCAATTCATGGCTGCATTTTTGAGAGTGGGAGGATCTGGATAGGCACCCTTTATATCTTATTTACAGACTGGAATGTGATGGACTCCCAGAGGAATTTTTAAAAGCTGCCTGGGGCCCTATTCTGTACTCTAAGGTGGGATGTGGGCCTCTGAATTTTGAAAAACGACATTTGGAACCATCAGCATTTAGCACCTACTGTATGCTCACACGTGCTGGGCACTATGGACAAGAAAACCTCATGCATTACAACATCAAATTGAGGTGACAAGTTGCAACACATGAAGCCTACTTCACTTTTAAACAGAGAGGGCGAGTGACAGCAGCACTGCAGCACAGGGAGGACATCGTCACGGAGGGGAGGGAGGCCCCTGGTGTGGTGAGAACAGCCTGGATGTGGGATGTGGGGTCAGCAAACCTGGCTCTGAGTTTTTTTCTTTCTTTTTTTAATCCTCACCAGAGGATATTTTTTCCATTGCTTTTCAGAGAGAGTGGAAGAGAGACAGAGACAGAGAAACACTGATGTGAGAGAGACACATTGATTGGTTGCCTCCCGCAAGTGCCCCGACCTGGGCCTGGGATCAAGCCTGCAACCAACATACGTGCCCTTGGCCGGAATCGAACCTGGGACCCTTCAGTCCTCGGGTTGACGCTCTAACCACTGAGCCAAACCTGCTAGGGCCTGGCTCTGATTTTCTGCTCCCTGACCTGCCAACGAACTCCTGTCATCTCTAAACATCAGTGTCCCCATCTGTAAAATGGGGATAAGCCTCTCTTCTTCCCAGGCTTGTGATGAGAGAATGCCTGGGAAAGCACCGTGTAAACTGTAAAGTGCTGTCCACACATGTGCGGTGAGACTCTGCAGGTTGCAGGGAACACCAGCCCACTCTGGTTCCTTCCAGAGATGAGGCTTTTTGTAAGGTTGTGCAGGGATCCCATCAGACAGAGAGCAGCCTCCCAGGATGTCTGGATCCTCCTGCAGGAGCCCTTGGACGCTCACACCAAACCTGATTATGGACTCTCTGCCTCATGTCCTCTGCTGCCTCCTGGCTCTTGCCCGCTACCTTCTCATGTAGTCCTCACCTTCTGCCCACTTAAGTGCCCTCAGTTTTCAGACATCCTGGTGAGAAAGAGCTGGATTGATGAGACACTGTTCAATACACAAGGTCCCTACAGGGCAGAGTGTTTATGCTGGGCCACCCCTCTTCCATGCCCCTCCTGCACATCCAGCCTGTGAGTGTCAGCCAGACCTTGGCCCGGGCAGTTGCTGCCAGGGTGTGGGCTCCTGTGCCCAGCAGTGCAAGGCTGCAGCTACAGGGGCAGTGGGTGTGGCTTGTCCTCGGAGAGGAGTGCACACAAGCCATTGCAGAATGCGAGCTATTTTTATAGAGGGAGGACATGGTTAAAGCAGTTCATCTGGCCAGCAAACAGCACCTGCCTGTCATGTCTCATGTGCCACTCAGGAGGGGCCAGCCACAGGCCACATTGTGCAATCTGGGAAGGTTGTGGTGTCCCCAATCTCCATGTTTTGCAGGTTTCTCTGGTGGATGACACACTCTTCTCAATGATCCCTGCCTCCAGGCTCTGAGTGTGCTCCCCAATCCCATGTTTAAAACTGGCACTCACCCTGGCCAGCGTGGCTCAGTTGGTTGGGTGTCTTTTTGTGCACCAAAAGGTTGCTGGTTGGATTCCAGGTCAGGGCACATGCCTGGGTTGCAGGCTCGATCCCCAGCAGGGAGGGGTGGTGCAGGAGGCAGCTGATCGATGTTCTGCTCTCACATTGATGTTTCTTTCTCTTTCCCTCTCTCTTCCTCTCTCTCTCTAAAAATGAATTTAAAAATCTTAATAAAACAAAAACCAAAAACCTTGCACACAGCATTTCTCCACAAGAAATGGTCATTGCTGCATTGGACATAGTCGAGAAGAGTTAGAACCAGCAGTGGGGGGACTAGTTACCTATATTTGGTATATTTATATGACAGTGTGCATGTATGCATTAGGAGTTACGTGATCTGCCCAGGCTGGTGTGGCTCAGTTGGTTGGGCCTCGTCTTGTGCACTGAAAGGTTGCCCATTGATGTTTCTCTCACACTGATGTTTCTCTCTCTCCCTCTCTCTAAAAAAATCAATACAAAAATCTTGAAAAAAAAGTTATGTGATCAAAAAATATTTAATGACATGGGATAACAGTAAAGAAAGAGCCGATTTTGCGTTATTTTCGTGGGTATGTGAATATGTGTACATTCATCTGCACATATGTCATTCACATAGGAAAAAGACTAGAAGATTTTTATGTAAAAAATGTCAGTAGAGGTTAGCTCTGGGTGATATTTTATGAGCAAATTTTGTTTTCTTATTTAGGCTCTTTTCTACATTTCTACAACAAATGTGTTATTTTTATAATCAGGAAAAAAACCCATAATTATCATTAAAAAAACAACCAAACCCTATCCTCAGAGAAGAAACTTATAACTCACTTCTCTTCCACACACTTGAAGGGTTCACAGTTCCCAGGAGGGAGTTGTATTTTCCGGGAAAATGAAGTTTTCCGTGAAAGGCCTGACGTTCTGCTGGTGGAATGTGGAGTCCCAGCGACCTAATAGGGAGGCGCGGAGGAAGCAGGCGTCTCTCCCTGGTCTTCCGCTTGGGGAGGTCCTCATGGTGGCCGGACCTGGGGAGCTGGAAGAGTCCAGAGTGGACAGAGCCAGGACACTTCCCACACAGATCACCTTGTCACCAACAAATTTGAAAGGAATGAGAGTGAAATGGACATTTACGTTGTCAGTTACGGCAGTGACCGAGTTTTTGTTTCCCTTCCAGGAAAATCACTGCCCTTTCCCTCCAATGGGAACAAACTCTATCCTACTGTTACCACCAGGGACCTCGACCTCGACCTTGACCTCCGGGAGTGTGGGGGAGGGGAGTGGGGGAAGAGGGAGATGCAGGCACTTGCCTTTTAACTTTGTCTTTTATACAGTTAGAAAAAGAGAGCATTGCTGGTATGTGGGTTTTTGGAAGTCTTCAATTTTTTTTATTGTGAACACAAGATACCTTTGTAATCAGGGGGAAAATGTCATAATGAAAGGACCAAACATGTGGCTGTTCACTGGGTGGCCATCCTGCTGTCCCCACCTGCAGGCCACTGACCACCCTCACTCTGGGGCCACAATCCTTGGGCTCGAAGCTGCCCATGCTCGGTAGGGGGTGGGAAACAGGGCAGAGAGCAAGCAGCCCTTTTCCTCCACTCTGCCCACTCTGGCCCTGCAGGGCAGATCTCTGACCCCCGGGTAGCGGAACTGGTCGGCTCATTTCGAAGTCATGGTCTCAGCTGTCTGCTCAAGCTTGACCCCGTCTGTGCCTCCCTGCCCTCTGCCAGCGCCAGGCCTCCCTGCTTACCTGGACTCCAGCCTGAGTCCTCTGACCAGCCCTTTCCCCGGGCTGGGACTGCCCAGGCATTTCACTCACTTGGCTGAGTGTTCAGGGCTGCAGTTGCAATCTCAGGAGAGGGCCTCCAGGCTTCACGTGGACTGTCAGGAGTTTCCTTGGCCTGAGACAGATCAAGGCTCGCCCTCTCAGTCAGCAGGTGAGCATGGCACGAGGTCCACAGAGAACCCCGAGGGAGAGAGGGTGCGGGCCCGAACTTTATGCGGCCACCTGCCAAAGCATCACAGACTTTGGGGGCCTGAGACACCTGTCAAGTCCCGCCTCCTCTGAGTGTAACGCCAGCTCGGAACCCTCTGAGCTGCACACCCCTCCTCTGTCACATGGAGGCAATAATGCAGTCTTTCATCCAGGACTCCATCAGGAGCACATAGGTCAATGTACCTGGAAACACTTTGTTAGCTGAAAGTGCTTAAGCAGTATTTTCTGTGCAAACCCATTCTGGCGCTTTGAGAAGTTTAAAAAAAAACAAACAAACAACTAGTTCTCAAGTGCTTGTTACCTGCTAACTACAAGCGCTCAGCTCTCAGCTCAATTCCCCTAGCAAGTCAAGAAACAGACGAAGCTCCCCGGGGAAGTGGAGCGCTCATTCAATGCCCATTTTCTCTCTGGGTGACTGGGAGCTCCGACTAGGAGCCACATGGCCACTGGTGGGGCGGGGCGGGCGAGAGCCCCTGGTTTGGGGGTGAACGAACCTGCGTAGGAACCGGGGCTCTTCCCCTCTCTAGGCTCCCTGAGGCTGTGGGTAAGTCCGTTTCTCTCACCAAGCCTCAGCTTCCCAAGCTGCGAGAAAGGGGAATGAAAGGAAACTGCGTATAAAGTGACTACCTTGGACCTCTACAGTGAGGAAATCAACAAGGCTCCCCCCCTTTTCCTGAAACTTTATTTTTAATTATGGTAAAAAACATAAAATTTACCATCTAAACCATTTTTAAGTGCATGTAGTTCAGCAGCGGTAAGTATATTCACGCTGTTGTGCAATCAATCTCCAGAACTTTTTTATCTTGCAAAACTGAAACTCTACGCCCATTAAATAATAATTCCCCATTTCCCCTCCCCCAAGTTCTCAGTAACTGCCATTCCGCTTTCCGTCTCCGTGAACTTGGCCACTTGAGTTACCTCCTCTAAGTGGAATCATGCAGCCTCTGTCCTTTTGCATCTGGCTTATGTCACTTAGCACAATGTCCTCCAGGCCCGCTCGTGCCGCAGCATGTGTCGGAGTCCCGTTCCTTCCTAAGGCTGAGGACTGTCCCGTCGCACGTACAGGCCTCATGCCGTTGATGCATCTTCTGTGGACAGTGAAGTTGCTTCCTCCTCTTGGACCTGCAGGTAGCGCTGCAGTGAGCACGAGTGTGCCAGCATCTCTTTCAGACCTTGCTTTCCATCCCTGTGGGTCTAAACTAGAAGTGGCATTGCTGGATCATATGGTAGTTCTATTTTTTGTCTTTTGAGGAACTTCCGTGCTGTTTTCCAGTCTCACCAAGGGGGCACAATAGTCCCAATTTCTCTAATCGTGTCCACATTTATCTTTTTTGTTAAGAACAGCCATCCTAATGGGGGTGAGGTCAACAAGGTCTCGTTTTGCAAAACGATTGAAATTTCTTCTCACCGCCATAGCAATGCTTCTAACGAGTCCGACTGTGGGACTGACCCAGCATTTGGTCAAAGGAGTGTGTTTTCTGTGTGATCTTGGAGAGCAAAGCAAAGTTGGGCAGGAGGCCAGTGCATTCGACCAGCTGAGAGCTGTCCACCATGGCCTGTGGCATGAGCTGCAAAGGCAGGCCAAGTCTGCCACTATATTTACTTTGGCTGAAAAGATGCCACCAAGGAAACAAGGCACTCGCTGGGGTGGCCAGATCCCCTGTCACCCTTCTCGGTGGCCTCTTACCACTGTTATCTTGCTCGACATCTCTCCTAAGGTTAAGTTTGGTGAAAAAATTGTTGAGAGCTTAAAGCCAGGGTTGTTTGGCTCTGTTGAATGATCTTTGGGGGAAGGGCCTCAAGGCATGGTTGAAGGCCCAGTAAAGGGGTGACCTGCATTGAGTGCTGCACAGCTACAGGAGGTCCCTGCACTTGGGAAGCTGGATGGAAAGCTCAGGTGCTGCCCAGGAGAAAGAAACGAGCAAGAGAAAATTCCAGACAGGAGGCTCTGCAGAAAGAGAACACCAGTAGACTGTTAGGGGTGCAGTTGAGCAGGGCTCGCAGTGTTCCCCAAAAAGAGACAGTGGGTGTCATGGTTAGATCATGGCTTGTAAAGTCAGAAGACTCAGGTTCAAACCCGACCAGGTTTTGGGCAAGCTATGGAAACTCTCTGAGCCTCAGTTTCCTTATCTGTAAAATGGGAACAAAAATGCAACCTCAATGAATTGTTGTGAATTAGTATTGTTTACTAAACACCCTTTGTAAGCAGGCTGCATGATACAGTGGTCAAGAGAGAAGGCTCTCGGGTTTGACAGACCTTGGTTAAAAGGTCTTGTTAACTGTGGGACCACAGACAAGGCTGTTAACCTCCCTGGGCCTCAGTCTGCTCATCTTTAAAATGGGGATGATAAATAGGAATGATGATGCCTGTCTCCCCAGGTTGACACAGTTATTGGGGAGGTCTCACACAGTGCTTTCATGCAACAAATGTTCATGACATGCCTACTATGTGCCAGCACTGTGCTGGAGGCAGGAGACCAAGGGCGAATTAGACCAACGCTGCCTTCAGGAAGTCATCCTCAATGGACAAGGAAACAGCTCATTTCAGTATCGAGGTGAGGAAGTTTGGGGAGCAGTGCTGCCTGGAGTTAGAGGCTTGGAGCTGTGTTTGCGAAGTGCCCTTACATAAAGTAAAGGTGGTTCCGATCCAAGCATGGCGGAGCTGATGGAGAGCGGGCGTTGCTCCCAGCCCCCTCTTGACGTCACCCCTATTCTTCTGGACTCCTGGGGTTCTTGGGCTTGAGAGGAGCCCTCCATTCTGTCAGTTCCATCTTCCCAGTGCAGATGGAAGGGCTGGGAGGGGGTGTCCTGAGGACTTGAACCCACCCTGGTGTCTGCCCCAGCCCAAGTAGAGGCTCCAGGCCCCTCATGAGGGGACATGTCTGGAGGTTACCATTCTGGAGTGAAGATGCCACCATCTGAGGGCTGCAGGGGTGGGCTGTGGCTCCCGAAGAATGCTGGCCTGATGTCTGGGAGCCAGGAGAGAGGGCAGTTGTCCTGCCCAAAGGCCTCCAGAGACCCACAGCTGACCCTCGGTCCCTCACCTTCCCTGGAAGAGTGTCCTGGGCACATTTTTCCTGCCTCCTATCATCCTACTGGGCTGAGAGCTCGAAGGAGGAGGCACATTGGTGGGGGTGGGAGGGCTACACCCCCCCCCCCCCCGGCAGCCAGTCCAGCCTGTGCACGGCCACATTCCTATGCGCTCAGGCTCCGGCCTCCCAACCCCAGGCGTGAACATGCTCCTGTCACAGAGACACGTGGGAGCCTGACAGGGGAAGGGTGGCCGAGACGGTCGCTTGTCAGCACAGTCGGGGCAAGAGAGAGTGAGAGCTGGGTGGGCACCCCGGCTGAGCCCAAAGGGACTGGCCCTGAGGGTGTCACAGACCCCGGCAGCTGCACCAAGAGCTCTGCCTCCCTCATCTGGAGGGAGCCTCCCGAGCCGGCCACCCGTTAGTTTCTCCTCCGAGCCTGTCACCATTTCCACACACAGCAGGGGCCGTGAGGGTGGCGGCTTTTTCCAGACATGTATTTAAGGGAGGAGAGAAAACAAGGCGGGTCGCCCAGGTTTTGCCAAATCAGTAGGCAGGAACGCAACCCAGGAAGGAGGCCAAAAATAAGACGCCGCCAGGGTCACCGTCCTCTCCTGAGCGGCAGCGGGTCACGGCGGGGCTATAATGGCACTTTTGTCTGAGGACGGCCCTTGCTCCCAGGGCATCGGTCTCCTGGTCAGAAGGCAGCCGAGCCCTGAGTGCGGGCAGTGAGTAATGGTGACTCAGGGAAATTCGCAAGGACACAGGGAACACCCCAGCCACCGGGACATGCCCTGGTTCCCCCTGCTGGTCAGGGAGCCAGGAGTCCCAGCCCCCACCAGAAAGCTGAGATTTCGCAGCTTTTCCCTGGAACTTCGGCAGAATTCCACGGGCTCTCTCAGAGGAAGCGTTAAGCTTTGGGTGTTTTTCGGGGGAAATTGCTAAAACTTTTTCACCTTTATATCTGTTTATGAATTAGTTCCTCTTCTCTTTTAGCTCCAAACTATATTTCTCTCTTTATTCTGATGGGGCGTTTGTTACCTATGTGCTGCAAAGAGCAGATAGCCACAGTAGTAGCAACGCATCTATTCAGCCCTCACTACGTGCCCGGTACTGGTTTCTCCACGTACTTTGTGTCTTGTCAAATCTAAGGCTCCACCGGTCAGATGCGCCATTATTTATGTGCCACTGAAGAATGCATGACACGGTGTCGATCTTGAGACTCACCCTGATGGCAGGACTGTGAAAATGGGAATCTTAGAATCAATAAAATGCAGTAACTAATTTGTCATCCTTGCCTTACAGATGGGTAAACTGAGGAACGGAGGCTGAGTAAACCTGTCCCGATGTCAGACAGTGAGTATGTGGTAGAAATGGGATTTGAATGCAGAGTCAGGCCCCAAAGCCTGTGCTTGTGGCCACTGTGCTATCTTGTATGGGTAAGTGCTATCTGTCCAGGGGCAGAACAGAGGGAAGGACACAAAATAAAAGAGGGGACACTGGAAGTCGCCCTCCACTCCCTCTTCCTCACAGCCCCAGGCCCCGGTTGATGTCCTGTTGATGTTTTGCTCTTGTTCTTCCTCTCTCCCAGCACCTGGCACCCTGGAGCTGTCCTTCCTCACCTCCCTCTTGCTCCTGCTTGGACTACTGCAGTAGCCTCTTAGCTGTTACCCTCCTCCAACTCTCCCACTCCCAACACACGCTGAGTGACAGTCATCTTCCCAAAATGTGAGTCTGATCTTGTTACTCTGTTCTGAACCCTCCAAGGGGTCCAAATCCCAGCGAGCATTTTGTTCATTCACTCACCTGGGTCAGCGCCTGCTCAGTGTCAGGTTCTGAGGATGTGGAGGTGAGCAGAGCCTGGTGGGGTCCACAGCCATGGCCTCAGTGGGCACACGTGAGCCAGTGTTAAATGCTTCAACGGGGTGTGCTGGGCCCGGGGGAGGAGCGCCGGCTCTCTAGACTCAGAGAGCACTTTGTGGAGGATGAGTGGGAGCTCACCAGGCAAAGAACAGCAGGGATGCCCAGGCAGAGGGAACAGCATGTGCAAAGGCCCAGAGTTGAGAGGTTGAAGCAGAGTGTCGGATGGGATGTGTCCCAGATGAGTCTGGAAGGTCAGGCTTGGGTGTAGGGGGACAGCTGGGCAAAGCTGTCTTTTACTGGTCCCACATTTCTTCCCAGCCTTTGCTCCCCTTTTTCCCTCTCTGCACAAAATGCCTGTAGGATGGGTACTGGTTTCCCAGACAGGCCCCTTCCTCTTCACACATCCTCCAGGTGGCAACCCTTTGCTCAGCAAACTCACCCTTCCAGACCCTCCCCAGTGAAAACACCCATGACCCTTGACTTAGCTCTCTGAGCTCTGAGCTAGGCAGAAGAAACCTGGGGAACTGGTCTCGGGTTCAACGGGGATTTGGGAGCATTCTGACAAAATTCAGCTGAGTAAAAAGCCAAAGTTCTTACAGAGGCCTTTAAGACCCTGCACTGCCTACACCAGCCCACCTCCTGGACCTTATCTTCACTGCTCTCTCCTTTGCAGCTCTGCTGCTGCTCTCCCGGTCTCGCTGGTCCCTAGACACCTGCCCCCTGCATTCCCACCCCAGGTCCTTTGCACTTGCTGTTCCTAGTACACCTTTCCCCTGCCTTCTCTGCACAGCTCCCTTCTTCGTCTTCATCAGACTTTGCTCAAATATCACCGGAGAGAGGTCCGCCCAAACACCCTATTTAAAATTGCAACCTTGTCTCACACCCTTTCTTGCTTCGTTTTTCTCCCTCGCACTCACCACCTTCCAGAGCCTGTGTGATTCACTTATTTGTTTACTGTCTGTCTTTCTCCATGAGAATGTGTGTTCCAGCAGGGCAGGGATTTGGGCCTGCCTGGCTCACCCTGTATCCCCAGCATCTAGCACAGCGCCTGGCATACAGTAGGTGCTCAATAAATATGAATGAATGAATTCTGAGTTCTGACTGTGCCAGGCAGGCTCTGCCCTGGGTGCCAGGGAGGGTGGAGAGCTGGAGAAAAGAGGTATCTGCCCCTCCAAGGGTGCCGGCGGAGCTGGTTCTGGCGGGCAGTGGGACAGGTCCCTGACAGCCAGGTGAGTCCTGGGTGAATCACCGCTAATGAGATGGTGAGGGCCACGCCAAGCTGCTTCCCACATGGGCGGCCGACAGGTCACTGCCTGTCGCCAGGAAACTCCTCAATAAGGATTGAACAGGACCCTGGGCTGGGGCGGAAGTGCCCGCCTCCCCTCGAGACCCCACCCATTCCTGAGGACTGAGTCGGCTCACCTGGGCTCCCCCACCCCCAGGTCTTGGCAAGATGCTGGTTTCTCAGCCTTGGCTCTGAGAAGAGTTCCTTCCTAAAAGGAGTTTCGCTCACTCCGTCCCACGCCCCTCCTGGGCAGGGCCTGCCTGGGTCACTGAGCCTGCAGAGGGAAGGCGGCTGAGCTTGGCAAACCCAGGGCACCTCTGGGCAGCCCTGGGGAGAGTCAGCTGGCCAGTCGAGCTGGGTTTATGAAGCGTGGGGATAGGATCAGTGGGCTTTTTAAGCCCGACTGGATAGCATGAAGTGACCTCCATGACCACATTCCACCTGCACCAATGGGGCCTGGGGCCCACCAGAGCGCCATCGGGACAGGGCATCAACTTCCACAAGCCTCCGTTTCCGCATCTGCAGAGCGGGGCAGAGCCTCCTGCCCCGTGGGCAGCTGCAGGCTGGGATGAGGTCATGGGTAGACACAGTGAGGAACGCAGGTGGGCAGCCAGGCCTCCGCCCTGCAGCCCAGAAGATGTGGCAGATGTTGGGGAGGAGGCTGCCAGGTCCCGTCCCAGAATGAGCAGGCCGGTCCCGCATCCCTCCTGCTCTGCCTCTCAGGTCGGTGTACTCCAGGCCCCAGCAGGTCCTTCTGCCCCAGAACCCAGAGCCCCAGCCCTCTGTCCGCCTCTGAATTCCCCACCCTTATTTATTTGTATCATGGTAACTGGCTATAGCTGTTAACAAATGTATTGTTGATCAGTCATCAGATGTCCACGGGGCACTGCCCAGATGCCGGGCACAGTGCCTGGATGGATGGATGCAGAGATGGTGAGGCCTGGCCTCCGACTCCAGGGCCACCATCTAGGTGTGCTCAGGGAAGAGGGGGGTGGGTGAGGGTGGGTTTTGGGCAGAACCTCGTAGCAAAGCTGCGGCTTGAGCAGGGCTGTCTTTGTGTTTTGCTGACCTATATTTGTCATTTAATCCTCACAACAGCCCTGTAACACCAGCAGCACAGGCATCGTCATGCCCATTTTATGGATGACAAAACCAAAGTTCAAGGAGGTGAAGTGACTTGCCCCAGGCCTTGGTGAATGGCCCAGGAGCTCATCTGCAATTCCAGCCTCCAGATCAGTGGTCTCTCCTGCCTTGCCTCGAGCCCCCCTACCTCCATGTATTCATACACTGGACAGATCCTCTATGTGCTGGGTGCTGTCCACAAGCTGGCAACAGGTACAGTCTAGAGGAGAAAGCACACACACGTACCCAGATGGTGACACCTTTTTGTTCAGTTATTCATTCAACAGGTTCACTGAGCACCTACTGTGTGCTAGACAGTAAGTCAGGTGTTGGGGACACAGCAGTGAACCACATGGGCGGAGTATGGCCCTCATGGAGGCTGTCTTCTAGTGGGAAAGCAGGCAGTAATCAAATAGGTGACACAGGGTAAAGGAATGAAGAGTGGCCAGGATGCTATTTTAGAGAGTGGTCAGGAGTACCTTTCCAAAATAGGTCATATTTACTTGGAGTTGCTTTTGATGATGTTTGAGTAAACAAGGCTGTGGATATCTGAGGAAATATGCCAGGCAGAGGGGGCAGCAAGTGCAAAGGCCCTGAGACAGGCATGAGCTTGGATGTTCTGAGGCGCATCAGGGAGCTGAGTAGGTAAGGGAGGGAGTGGTAGAAAGTGAGGTCAGGAGGTAATGGGGGAGGCACATATCCTAAGAGCCTTGTAGGTCATAGTAAGGTCTTTGATTTTACCCCGAGTGAGATGGGAGCCACTGGACAGCTTTGAGCTGGGGACTAACCTGATTTGACTTGTTTTAAAAGGATCTCTCTGGCTACTGTGGAGAACAGACTCTCACGGGGGAAGGAATCGGGGAAGGCAGGGAGATAATGAGGGGCTGCTGAGTCACACAGGCAGAGGTGGGCCAGGTTGGTGGAGGAGTGGTCACATCTGACGTGTTTTGGGGGTAGCCCAACAGCATTTGCAGACAGACTGGACATGAGGTATAAGGGACAGTGAGGGGTCAGGAGGACCCTGGCTCCAAGAACAGGGTGGCAGCTCTGCCCAGGTCACGTCTGGCCCGAGGTTCACATCCTTCACCCGAGCAGGGTCTGGGCATGGCTGCCGAGGAAGAGGAGGGGTTGGAGGGTGTTGGGCCCTCCTTCCCTCCCCATGGCTCCTTGGTTCACCTCAAGTGTTGTGAATTGGGCCCAGCAGCTGCCACGGCCCTTCCACCTTGGGTGGGACCTTCAACCAGAACAGCCCTTTTGGAAAGCAGTTTGTCCATATGTATTAAGAGTCTTAAAAATGTTCCATTGATCAAAATGTCTATCCTTCTACCAATACCACACTTTCTTCATTACTGTTATTTATAGTAAATTATGAAATTTACTTTAATTTATTTAATGAAATTTAATTCAATTTTTTTGTTTTCAAACTTATGTTGGCTATTCTAGGTCTTTTGCATTTTCATATACAGTACATTTTAGGATTAATTTGCTAATTTCTTTCTTTTTAAAAAAAATTAAACATTTTTCAATTACAGTTGATATACAATATTATATTAGTTTCAGGTGTACAACATAGTAATTAGACACTTATATAACTTATGAATGATCACCCTGCTAAGTCTAGCACTCATCTGACACCATGTGTATTAACTTGCTAATTTCTACAAAAAGAGTCCTGCTTGATTTTGATAAGGATTGCATTTGAATCTATAGATCAATTGAGTAGAATTGCCATCTTAAGAATAGTAGTACATTTCTTCATTTCTTCAGGTCTTTTAAAAACGCTTTGAAGTTCTCAGTATATGGCCCTTACACTCATTTTGTTAATATTTCCCTAAGTATTTGCTTTTCATACCCTTTGACCCAGTGAGTCCCTTTCTAGGAAACTCGCCCGGGGAGGTCACCTGAAATGCAGGCAGCCCTTCATGCATGGAGACCTTCACTAGAGTGCAGCGCTGCCCTTAGGTTCCTGGGTCCTAGGAGTTTTAATGTCAAAGGATAACACATAGTACAATGTCCAGTGGAGGCAATACTGTGCATGCGACACATATGAGGGCGAGAACAATTGTCTTGGAGTGACTGACGCTTGGATGGCTGTTTTCACTTTCTTGTTTATACTTTGCTGCCCTGTATTAATGCCCAGAGATGAACGTGCATTACCCTTACGATAACTTGATTTAAAAGCAGCATTAAAAAAGAAAGAGAAAGGAAATGTGAGTTCCCAGAAGCTGAGGAAGCACAGCAGAGGCCAAGCCAGAGAGGAAAACAGCCACCCATCCCTTCCAGGGAAAGGCAATGGCCACGTGGAGGGAGGCAGGGCTGGTGCCCCTCCTGCGCCAGCCCACGCTGGGCTCACCTCTGCCCGCCCGCTGCCAGGGGGCGGGGCTGAGTTGTGGCGGGAGAGAGCAGAGGCCCCTCTTTCTCCCCAGGCTGTGGGCTGTGTCCCCCTCCTTGCACCCCTGCAGCCTCAGAGTTTGCCCTCCATGACCTCTGCTTCTATCACATGTCGTGGGAAGCCTGCTGCTTTTGTGCCACGTGTCTAACCTTTTGTGTCTAACCTTGTGTGTCTCCCCTGATGACTATGAGCATCCTATAACCAGTGGTTCCCAAAGTGTGGTCCCCAGACTGGCAGCCTCAGCACCATCCAGGAACTCGATTGAAATGCAAATTCACAGGCTCTCACCCCGGAGCTATGAATCTGAAACGAGGTGAGGCCCAGCAATCTGTGTTTTAATGAACCCTCCAGGGCTACAGTTTGAGAACCACTGACTTATGGTACAGCCCCACTGTGGTCCATGTTTTACATGGGTTATTTCTTTCTAGATCACCATGATTCCCATTTAACAGACATAGAAACACATTCAGAGAGGTTAAGAGACTTGCCCAAGGTCGCACAGCCAGACAGAGACAGAGCTGGAACTCTGAGCATATGCTTTTATTTTAACCTCTGTGCTCTGCAGCTGCCTGGACTACAGGCTTTCCTGTAGGGTGCAGTTGGGTGCTGGCATACGGAGTGCCACGGGCATGGGTTGAACTGAGGTCTGGGTACTGTGGGGTCAGAGACCTGGCTGCTCAATCTGAAGACCAGACAGATTCACTATGAGAGCCAGGCAGACCTGGTTCCCCCCTGGGAGGGAAGCAGGCTCTGTGTGCCTGCTGAGGCCCCTTGGGTAATGACTGCCTTCTACAGAGATGGAAGAGCACAGAGGAGGCGTGCAGCGCCACCTGCTGGCCAGGATTGTCAGTGGTGCTGGGGTGTAAATGGAGGAACCCACAGACACATCTCAGGAACCCTAAGACAGCCTTGCATGTGTCTCCTCCCACTGCACACGGTCATACACATCCACACGTGGATGTCTGACCTGTGGGCATGTGGGGCTCTCAGCCACACAGCCTGGCAGATAGAACTAAATTCACTCATCAAATGGTCACTGAGAGATGCTAAGCCCACAGTAGCTGCCCCTTGGGTGCTTAATGGATGGGTGACGGCCAAGAGACTAGGCAATCACAAGGTAATGTGGGTAAGGGATGTACCTGGTGAGGGATGCACCCAGAGAGGTCATGGAGGCAGCCCCTAACCCATCTGAACAGGGATTGGGAGCAGGGAAGACTCCCAGCAGATCCATGCCCCACTGGGTCCTACCATGTGAGCAGGAGGTGGCTGAGGGAAGGAATTAGAGGCTCATCAGAGCACAGCCGAGAGCAGGTCCTGGAGAGGAGGGCTGGGACCTGTTGCAGAGGGTCTTATACACAGACCCGTGCCCCTGTAGGCAGTAGGGAGCCATGGACGGTTTACAGCCGAGGAGTCCCGTGACCAGATCCTAGTGCCGCATCATACTGACACTTTCGTACTAAGACTTAGGGCCTGTGTCTCTCAGCCCCTTCTGGGGCTAACCTTGCAAGTGACTTCTCCCTGTGCGCTGTTTCCCCTTGCTGCAGCGGCTGCCCATGGATGCGTCTGGGATGGGGAGAGGCCCCCCAGGTCCCCAGCTTGTGTCCAGTTTAGAAATGAAGCACACAGCAGTCATCATTAAGCCCCCCTCTTTTCAACTCACTAGGTCATCTGCGACAGCTCAGAGGATGGGACCTATTCTAAAACAGCTCCCTGCACCCACCAGGTGCCCCAGTCCCTCTCCTAGAGGGTCAGCCTCTCTGAGGAGGGGGGAGCTGGATGGGTGAGTGCTGGGGGGCGGTGAATAGAGTAGGGGGTCTAGACCGCTGACACATGATGATCCTAGTTAGGGGCTGGGGGCGGAGAAGGGAGGGCACTCCGGGCAGCCTAGAGGGATGGGTGCAGCAGGAGGACTTCCCGAAGGGGGTGGCGTGGTGCTGAAGAGAAATGGCAGCTCAGGCCGGACTGTCAGTGGCTGGTTCTGCCCACACCGGCCCTGGCCTGGCCTCCGGCCTGCGGTTTTCCCCAGTAAAGCAGCGGTGGCGGCTTCCGAGAAGCCCCACCAAACTTTCCTGTTAGGGCAACTCCAAGTTCCTCTTACAGAGGAAGGGGAAGTGGCGGGGTTTCTCCTAAGGGCTTTCAGTTTCTTTCTAAGAAGCATGAGTGTCCGAGCCCAGGGCCCTTGGCAGAGCCAGGTGCTGGGGGGAACGCTGTGACTTCAGGGGCTTCCCCACCTCGGTTCCGCTGAAGCTCAGTCCCCTGGTGGACATTCGAGAAATGAGATGTGGGCACCTGTGGGCCCTTTCCCACACGCAGGAACACACCAGCCCACCGCCAGGCCCCTCACACTCTCAGGGACATCCCGGGTGGCAAACAGCGCCAACCTCTTCTGAGCCCTGCTCCTCGGGGCCCTGATGGGCGACAGACAATCTAACTCAAAGGAGGAGCTGACAGGTGACATCGGCTTTGCAGATTTCTGTCCAGTGGACGTGCGCATTCTGGAAGCCTGAAACTTCTCGAGGACAGGTTTTGGGGGCCCAGAGAACCGAGAACCTGCCTTCTTAAGGAGACCCGCTGGCCTGGCGGTAAAGGAAAGTCCTTGCCGTATAAGTGGCCAGTGCTGGCGCTGAGAGCTGGCAGGGACCAGGCACCCTGCCAGGCATCTTCATTAGCTCCCTCCTGTAATCCCCCGATGGTGCCCTGACGGAGATACAACATTATCCCCCGTGTCGAGCCCCTGCCCAGTCCACACGGCCCACCAGCCCCTTCTTCCCAGTGGCCCTTTTCTCAGAAAGGCAGGGAAGGGGGGCCGTCTGCCCTTCGGAGGAGCTGTTGGGAAGGTGGGTCCCCCCTGTGCACATCTCACAGCAGCTGCCTTCCTGGGGGCCCAGGGCAAGCAAGCTAAAGCCGCCCCCGGAGGGGCTGGGGGCGCCCCTCCCTCTTCAATTTCCCCCTCACAGGCCCTGCTTCAGGGGTTCTGCGTTGCCAACACGAGCCTTACGGGGACCGCGGGGGATTTCCCCAAACCGTGATGCTGTTCCGTTCAAAACATTTGCCTAGAGGTCCCCAGTGACTCACAGCTGCAGGGAACACTCGCAGGGTGGCTAGGTTTAGAAAATCAGCACACTGGTCACGCAGTTCACTTTGAATTGCAGACAAGCAGCATTTAGGGCATCCTTATACCAAAACGTTGTTGTTTACATGCAATTCAAATTTAGCTGGACGGGCATCCTGTTTGTGTCTGGCCACCCTGGGCACTTTGCTCTGGCTCCTGGGCAAAGGCCCAGACTTCCCCAGGGTCCTGGCGGGTGGTACAGAGACAATGAAGGGGAGACCACTGGCCTGGGTGCAGTAAACCTGGGGTGTCAATGGTCAGAGGAAGGTGGAAACACTTTGCTTCCAGGGTTCCTCCTGAGCCATCTCAAAATCTCAGTCTCAGCATAAGACAGAGTTCTGCATTCAAATTCCACAGAAATGCATGGGTGCTCCCGAAGGAGATCCTCGTTTCTCTGAGCCTCAATCTTCTCATCTCGGTAATGGGGAGGTGGTTTGGATTCCATGATGATAAGTACCTCCTAGCCCTTGGCTTCTCTGGCCTAGTGGGAAATCTGCTAGAAGCAAGAGAAGGTGTGAACTGGTCAAGGGGCAAGTTTAGAGAAGGAGGGCAGCTCTGCTGGGAAAAGTGCCACCTTCCCCCCCCCCCCCATGAAGGGGACTGGGGCACCACAGTGCACTGAGCCTCCTTGAAGGGGCCCCCGGGAAGAGCCACAGCTGGGTCCATGGCTGCAGTGCCTGGGGTCCGCCAGCTTTTCAAACACCCGTGGGAACACCTGAGTCACGGCGGCGACCACTATTAGCTCCAAAACTAGAAAGGCATACTATTGTAAAGATGAAACGATTAAATGTCTACAAAAGGTTGACTAGACAGTTGCCTCAATTCCTGTCATTTATGTAAATTATGTGATGTGGCGTGTGTTCCTGCGAACGTACTTGAGGGATGTGGCCTCTGAGAGTAAGAATGCCCAGGCCCTTCGGGGGCCACAGAGGGCAGTGGATGCCCCCCAGACCAGCGCCCGTATTCAAGGCTGAAGGCGGAGGGGGGATGAAGTTTAGCAGCCAGAATCTCTGGGATAGAAACGGGGGTGGCCTGGGAGGCAGGCAAGGCCCCCTCTGAGAAGAGTGTCAGAGTCCCAGATGGTCCCTGGAGAGGGGACTGGGGAGACCGGGCAGGGACCTCCAGGCCAGGCGGCAGCCTTGCGGGAGCTGGAGGCCACAGCACCTGTGGAGTCCTGGTGGGCAAGAGGATTACCTCTGGGCCTCGGGAGGGGCCGGGGGTGATGCTCACAGCCCGCAGCGGTGGCATTAAGGGGGTAGGGTACCCAAGGACCCCGTAGTCATCAGCAGCTCCATATCTCAGAGCCACCACAGAAGATAATGGTCTTTGCTGTGGGCATCTTCTCAATTTCACGTGAAAGTGTGTCTCTGGGACCCTTGTGTGTTAGTCTGCTCGGGCTGCCATACCAGAGTGCCACTGTCTGGGTGGCTCAGACACCAGGAATGTATTTTCTCGCAGCCATGGAGGCTGGAAGTGTGGGATCAAAGTGCTAGCAGGGTTGGCTTCTCCTGAGGCCTCTCTCCTCCCTGTGCCGCGTGTTTTAATCTCTTCTTATAAGGACGTATTGGATTAGGGCCATATTGGATTTAGTGACCTCGTTTTACCTTAATGACCTCTTTAAAGGCCCTGTCTCCAAATACAGTCACATTCTGGGGGAACGTCAACATGTGAATTTGGGGGGGCACGCAATTCTGCACACAACACTTGGTGATTTTTACCTACAGTGGAAGGGAAAAGTGTGCCTGCTCTGCAAATGCAGGCTGGAGACTGGTGCCAAGACCACTCCTCAGAGCTGCCACCTCCCTTAGAAGCTCTGAGCCTCCCCTGCCGACCAGCTGAGGTCAGGGGCAGCTCGGGTTTGCAGCCCCCGGGCGTGGCCCCCGCTGGTGAGCCGGCTGGGCGGGCAGCTCTCCCCCAGCACTGAAGGCCTGGTAATGGTTGTCCTGGAAAAACCTCTGTCTCTAACAACAAAGTTTCAAATCCTCTACCTGGGGCTGCTATTTATAGGATCATCCATGAACCTTTTTTAAAAGAGACAAACTTTTAACACTAGTGTTTTTACAAAAGTAACATATTTATTGTTGAAAACACAGAACAGAAGAAAACAAAATTAATGATAATCTGACCCGGCAGAGATAAGCACTGTAAGCTAACATTTTGGTTTCTATATCTCTCTGTATTTCTCCGTGCGTCTTAATCTCCATCTCCATTTATATGGTAAAATTTACTTTAAAGATAAGACCATGCCATATCATTTCATAACCTCTCATAGCTAAATTTTTGTCATGATTATTTACTAAGTATACATTCCTACAAGTAAAATATCTGAGTTGAAGAGGAAGCACTATTTAAAAATTTTAAACTTTATTTTTGAGTAGATAACATATTCCCAAGGTTCAAAATTTAAAAGGCATCTCTCCACATCTGATCTCCCCAGAGGCAATCACCATTACCAACATTTCATGTTCTCAGAGATATTTTGCGTATGTGTAATATATATGTACATAATGTGTGTATTCTCTATAACTATGCATATGTACATATGTACGTCTATATGCATACACATAATTTTTTTCATGAATGTAGTTAGTATCCTTTATATACTATTCTGCACTTTGCATTTTTCTTTTTTTTAAAAAAAATGTTTCATTGGTTTTTAGAGAGAGAGGAAGGGAGAGGGATAGAGAGATAGAAACATCAATGAGAGAAAAACATCGTAGATCAGCCGCCCCCTGCGCGCCCCCCCGCCCCCCCCCCCCCCCCCCCCCCCGGGGAACAATCCTGCAACATGGCCATGTGCCCTGACTGGGAATCAAACTTGTGACCTCTTGTTTCATGGGTCAACTCTCAACCACTGAGCCACACCAGTTGGGTCACTTTGCATTTTTCACTTAACAAATTATGTTGGAGAACTTTCCGTGTGAGAATATAAAAAACTTCTTCGCCCTGGCTGGGTAGCTCAGTTGGTTGGGGAATCATCCCCAATAAGCCAAGGTTGCAGGTCCGATCCCTGCTCAGGGCACATAGAAGAATCAGCCACTGAATGCATGGATGCATCCTCTCTCTCTCTCTCTTTCTCTCTCTCTCAAATCAATCAATCAATCAATATTAAAAATGTATGATTTAAAAAAAATATTTTTTAAAACAGCTGCGCAGTGTTTCATTATATGCATATATACCGTAATATATTTCAATAGTTCCCTCCTGATGGACGTATAGGTTGTGTATTAGTTATATATGGCTGTATAACAAATTACCCCAAATACAGTGATGAAACACCAATAAAGATTTATTTTTTCTTATGGTTTCTGTTAGTCAGACACTTGAGAATGAGTCAGCGGGGCAGCTTGCACGTGGGGTCTCTATGGGTCTCTAAGGTTTCTTGCTCACGGAGCTGGCACAGTGGTGCTGGCTGTGGACTGGGGCCTCAGTTCCACTCCACGCAGATCTCCCCCCAGAGCTGCTTAGGTGGCCCCGAGACAGGAGGCTGGATTTCACCGTGTGAGCCACCCAGGAGGCCAGGATGGAAGCTAGCCTTGCAAGTCACGGGCCTTGGATCGCACTGCATTCTCTTGGTTGTGGCCACTACAAAGATCTGTAAGGTTCAAGGGGAGGGACCAGATCCCACCTCTCAGTGGAGTTGCCAGCATCTTATTGTAAGAAGAGCGTGGGAAATGGGATACATTGGTGCTTCCATCTTTAGAAAATACAACCCGCCACAGGCCATTTCCAATGTTTTGCCATTGTGAGAAACAGATGATTAAGTACATTGTTACGACCTTTGATATGTGTCACCAGATTCCTCCAGAAAGTTGTACCAATTTAGACTCCCACCTGGGGTGATTGAGAAAGTCCATTTCTCCACATCCTTACTACTACTCAGTTTATCTTTCAAAAATCTCTGCCAATTTGTTATGCAAGATATGGTATCTTATTGTCTTAAGAAAATTTCTTCTAAGAAAGTAGAAGACCTAAATTTGACTACTGGCATTTGTATTTATTTGCTGAGGCTCCTGGAATAAATCACCACAGCTGGGTGGCTTAAACGACAGAAATTTATTTTCTCCTAGTTCTGGAGCCTAGAAGTCCAGGTGTGAACAACTGTGGTTTCCCCTGAGGCCTCTCTCCTTGGCTTGCAGACAGCTGCCTTCTTGCTGTGTCCTCACATGACCTTTTATCTGTGCACATCCTCTTAGATTAAGGCCTACTCTTATGAGTTCATTTAACCTTAATTATCTCTTTAAGGACCCTGTCTCCAAATACAGCAACATGGGGGTTAGGGAGTCAACATACGAATTTTGGGGGACACAATTTTGTCCATAATAGCATCCCTACTCGCTTGCTGGTCAGTTTTGGGAGCAGTCACATATTTTTCTGTACCTCAGTTTTCTCATCTGTGTAAGGGAAATATGCTGCATTCCCCTTCCTCTTCCTCACTGTATTGTTATGACAATTAAATTAGTACATGTAAGGAGTTCTGGAAAATGTAATTATTAACACATAAGATATTTGTAATTCTGGATCTCATAATTCTGAGTTTGCCTAACATGAAAGACCCCTTGTAGACTGGGCAGTAAATTTTTAGGGTAGAGGGATGTGTCAGTTATCTGTTGCTGGGTAACAAACCATCTCCAAATCCAATGACTTAAAACAACAATCTATTATTTGTTGCAGTGTGTGAGTTGGCTGGACAGTTCCTCTGCCTGTCTTATTCATGCAGCAGCAGTGGTGGGGAGGCCTAGGCCTTTCTCTCCCTCTGGTCTTCCACCTTCTACACATGATGATAGAAACATTCCAGAAGAGAGCCCAGCCTCAGAAGTTACACATCTCTTCTGCCACATCCTATTAGTCAAAACAAGTCACAAAGTCAACCCAGACTCAAGGGAAGATGACATAGATCCCACCTTGTGATAGCAGAAACAGCAAAATCAAAGGGACAAGCATACAGGTGGAGGTAATTCTGTTGGGGACCATTAGGGTAACAATCTCTATAAGGATGGTATGAAGTCCATGTGCTGGGTCAGCACGCCCCACACATGCACCCGGAGACTAATGAACTTTGGCTTTACTCTTGGCAATGACCTGGTGCCTCCCAACTTGTTCTTAACTCTCCTCTCATCCAGTCCGGCCCAGGGCTCAGCACACTGGCTGCGTCTCTGGTTTGGGGCCCTGTGTATGCCCTTTGGCCTTGCCGCTGCACCTGAGGACTTTGATTTGGGTGACTTCTGAGCCTGCCTGCTCCTGGCCGCCTCTCCGTGCTTCCTGGAACTCACAGCACAGCACAGCCCTCTCAACTGCCCTCTGGCAGGGCCTGCCCTCCTTTTGGGGAAGTTCTTTCTCTTGACCAATTTCCCAGAAAAACTGGAAAAACTGCTTAATACAACCTAATAAGCTCCAGTAATTCAGGCCTTTGAGAAATTCTACAATTTATGCTCCAAATTTTAGTCACTTTCTTTTGGTCTTTTACACCTGTCATTTAGAGCTCATGAGTTATTGAGAATATAGATCCACGATGTTGTTATTGATAAGAGCTATAAAAGGAAGGCCCTGGCCAGGTAGTTCAGTTGGTTAGAGCATCGTCCCGATACGCCAAGGGTGTGGGTTCGATGCCCGGTCAGGGAAACATAGAAGGATCAACCAATGATGCAGAAATAAGTGGAACAACAAATCGATGTTTCTCTCTCTCTAAAAATCAATTTTTTAAAAACAGAGCTCTAAAAGGAAAAGATAATACTAATAAGACAAATCTCAGAGAATGCTTCATTGGATGAAGCACAAAAAGTTGCATGAATCACATTTTCCTAACTGAATTGCTGTGCTTTTTTTTTTTTAAAGAAATATCTTTATTGATTTCAGAGAGAAGAAAGGAGGGGGAGAGAGAGAGATAGAAACATCAATGATGAGAGTCATTGATCGGCTGCCTCCTGCACGCCCCCTGCTGAGGATCAAGCCCACAACCTGGGCATGTGCCCTGATCAGGAATCGAACCCCGATCGCCTGGATCCTAGGTGGACACTCAACCCCTGAGCCATGCCCGGCCGGGCTGAATTGTATTTTTTGATGTAGTAGCAGAACTTCCTGCCTAAGGACCCTACAAGGTCTGTAAGGCAGAGCCTAGAATTATTTGAGAATAAAATTTGGATTTAAAAACATTTATTTATTGATTTTAGAGAGATGGAGGGAGAGGGAGAGAAAGAGAGAGAGGAACATTGATTTGTTGTTCCACTTATTTCTGTATTTATTGGTTGCTCCTTTTATGTGCCCTGACTGGGGATTGAACTCGAAACCTTGGTATAGCAGGATGATGCTCTAACCAACTGAGCTACCTGGCCAGGGCTTAAAATTTGGATTTTTTATAAACCAGGTTTTTTGTAAGGAACAGCTTTTTGGTAAAGATATTAATTTGCTAATTATTTAAACTATTCTAGTATTTTAAGTTGTATTAAGTGAAAAAAACCCACACAAGGTGTACAACAATTGCACAGTTATGTACCTTTTGTGTAAAAAGGGGAGAAAAGTATAGAATATGACATAAGACATGGTGTGTGTATGCATCTCCTTTCTTTAGAAGTATCTATAAGAAACCAGTAGTAATGACTCTTGGAAGAAAAACATGGGCCTCTGACAGCAGGATGGGAGGAGATTTCTCAGTGTGTCCTTTGTACCTTTTGAGTCAATCAATATTGTGGGGGCACGAGGGTGGCCTCAAGGTGCGGGAAGTGTTCTGGGTCTTGGTCGGAGAGGTGGTTCTGTGTGTGAGCACATGAAACGTCACCAAGCCGTACACTGAAGATCTGTGTGCTTTATTGTAAGTTATACTTTCAAAAAAGTGGTGTCTTCTTTGGTATTAAATAAGATTTTACTACTACATTTAATATTTGTAATAAATCAAGAAAAACAGTCATCTTTTCACCATTGAACAAGTAACATAAAATGCTTAATTAATTTTAAACTAATTATATAACATAAAATATGATTTTTCAACCAACAGATTTTAAAATGACTTACATCATGTTTGAATTAGGGCCTAAGTATTTATGAGCCATAGACTAAATTTAACTATGTGTTGTGGTAGAAAGTGATGTCTTTTCATGAAAAAAAAAAATTAAATATATTAAAAATAATGTTTTCAAAAGAAAAATAAAGTCATACTGGGATTTACTTTACTGCCTTGCTCCACAAAAGTAGATGGTTTCTGAGGAGCTGACCTAGGCCAGCTGCTGTCAAGTGAAGCGTGATTTCCAGTTGGCCCCGTTCCCCTGTCCTTGTTCCAGGGCTGGCCTGGGTCTGAGCGCCGGGAGCCAGCTGGGTGAGCCTGCGCCCTCTGCATCTGGGCGTGATGATGGTGACAGAGGGGTGAGGCCATCAGTTTCCCTGGAAGTTTGCAAAATAGGAGCCCAGTGGCTCACAGAGGGATAAAAGTCACACGGAGGCCCCTATGCCAGGGAGCCTGCCGTGCGCTGCACATACTGGTACAACTGAGGCAGACAAAGGACCCGTCTGAGAGGCAAGAAGGAAAATTAAAACCGGGAAACAAAACCATTTCCTAATAATGCGCTCATTTGCTCAGCGTCTTACCATTTTTAAAGCCCTTTCCTGTCCATTACATCGTTTCACCTGAAAATCCCCGATGAATGGACAGGGCACGCGTTGGCCATCCCATTTTATGAATGAGGAAGGAAGCTGAGGCCTAGAGAGCGAAGTCACAGGGAGGTGACAGAGCCAGGACTCAGCCCCGTGTTTTAAAATTCTAAGTGGGACGTGTTTCTTGCAGCTTCCCAGAGCGGTCAGAGGGCATCTGGGCCAGCCCTGGCTCCCCCGCTTTCCAGCTGCGGCTTCGGGCAGGCCCCTGAGTCTCTGTGCCTCCCCGGCCTCATCTGCGCAGTGGAGCTGGTGTGAAGGTCGAATGGGCTGATACATGGAAAGCACTTAGTAAGTGCTCATTAAAGTTAGCTTTTGTTTTTATTCCCAGACATAAAGAGTAGATACGAGGAGAATGGCAAAGATAGGAAATGAGAATCATGCAGAGAAGGGGGAGAGGAGAAAAATTCAGGGGCAGAAGTGGCTCCGGCATGTACGTGCTCGGCCCCTGCCCAGGAGTGAGAACAGGAAGGGGGTGACTAGGCGGAGGCCAGGGTCAGGTCAAGGGCACCAGTGGGAAGGTGCCCTCACCCCCACCTGGGCCTTCAGCCTGCAGAATCGCTGTCTGCACGGGCCTAGGGCCAGCTGGCTGGTCCAGAACAGAGCGTGAGGCCAGCAGGAGAGAAAAGAGGGGGAAAGGCTCACGGCCTGGCTGTAACTCAGGTGCAGACAGGTGAGCTGCGGTGGCTTTACTCCGTTTCCTCAGGAGGCCAGACTGTGCCCAGTGGGTGCTGGTAAAGTCGAACAAGCAGCTCTTGTTGGAGGGGGAGGGTCAGTGCTGGGGGAGGGGCAGCCATGACAATTCTATGACCTCATCAATGCAGCCATTGCTCGGTAAGCACAGGGTGACCGCCTTGCTGTATCTGAGCCACACAGTCCATCCGTCGGTCTCAGAACTCTAGTGATGCGAACTGGGGACCGGACACTGGGAATAGGGTGGCAGCAGAGACAAAGGCCTCGCCCTCCAGAAACTTACATTTTTTTAGTGGTTGAGACAGATACTAATCAAATAAACACAAATTATTGAGGTATAATTGATAAATAAAGTTATGCTGTCAGTGAGACGGTAAGAAAGTGAGACAGCCTGGGAACAGAGTGGCCAGGTACGTAGGTAAGGCAGGTGGACAGGGAGCCTCTCCGAGGACGGGCGTTGAGGCAGGGACCCGAGGGAGGTGAGGGACTGTGCCAGGCGGATTTCTGGGGGGAAGAGTTTCCAGGCTGAAGGAACAGCAGGTGCCGAGGTTCTGAGGTTGAGTGTCCTGAGTGAGAGAGGCGGGATGGGGCAAGGGAAGGGGCGAGCTCTGAGAGGCAGCCAGGGCCAGATCACAAAAGGCCTGGAGGACTGTGGGAGGGAGGCATCTGCTGGAGTTTTAACTGTGATGCCCTTGGAGGGTTGGGACCAGGACCCTGGATTAGGGTTTCAGATTGTAAAGAACTCCTTTGTGGGGTGTTTGGAGAATGACCACCAGGGGGTGAGCGTAGAAGCAGGGAGAGCAGCTCTTGCAATCAAGAGAGAAGGGGGTAGGGGTAGTGATGGGGGAAGGGGAGGGGGAAGGGTGTGGTGAGGAGGAGGGGGGAAGGGGAAGAGGGACGGGCGGGGAGAGAGCTGATGGTGGCTTGGACAGAGTGGTGGTGGCCTTTGAGAGGCGTGGCATGTGAGGAAGGGCTCCATTTGGAGTATATCCTGAAGGTGGAAGCAGCCGCGCTTGCTGCTGGAACAAACTGTCCAGAAATGTAGCTACATAAAGAAATAACCACTCCAGGCGCTTCAGCTCCTCCCGCGGGCTAGGAGCTTTCCCTGTTATATGGTCCATTTTCCCACAAGGGGCATTTCCTCTCCTTATAATAACTACACGGAGGCTCAGAGAGGTTGAGTGAGGAGCTCAATGTCCCACAGCAAGCCCACAACAGAGCAGGGATTTGGGCTGTTCGGACCGTCATGGGTGCCCTTCCCCAAACAGTAGCTGCTCCTGGGACTTAGGAAGAGTTAGGATGCTTCCTAACACACAGTGGGTGGTCACACTGTGAGCTTACAAAATAGTTACTATTAGAGGCCCTTATTTCTTTACATTCATAAACTGCCCCCCAACTTTATTGAGGTATAATTGATAAATAAAAATTTTATGGATTGAAGTGTATACGATGTGATGTTTTGATACAGTCATAAACTTTTAAGGGGCTGTAAGCACTACGTACCCACCAGAATGTCTCAAATGGAAAACAAATAATAACAACAAACCCCTGGACGGTGCCAAATGCTGGCAAGGATGCGAGCAATGTGAGTGCTTGTCATTGGTGATGCGAAGGCAAATGGTACAGCCCCCCTAGGAGACAGCTCGGCAGCTTCTGAGAAAGTTAACCATATGCTTACCGTGGGACCCATTCTCGGTATTTACCCCAGAGAAATAAAAATGTATGCCCACACAAAACCTGAACATGGCATTGTTCATATTGCCCAGACTGGAAATAACTCACACGTCCTTCAGCTGGTGAACGGCTAAACAAACTATGGTAGAGCCACACAAGGGAGTACTGCTCAGCAACGAAAAAGACAAAGTACCGAGCCATGCAACAGCGTGGATGAGTCTCAAATAAACGATGCTGGGTAAAGAAGCCGGACCCTAAAGGCTTCCATCTATATGACGTGCCACGTGATTGCATAGGTGTGAAAACTACAGGGGAGAAAAGAGAGCAACGGTTGCCAGGGGCAGCACAGGGCGCTTCTGGCGGGTGGAGCCGCTCTATGTCTTGAGCTGGTGGTGGTTACTTTTGCTCAGACTCAGAACTATACTATAAAGGGTGGATTTTACTCTATGTAAATTATCCCTCAATAAACCTAACTCATTTAGCACCTTAGTGAGGCCTCTCCCCACACCCTTACTCAAACTAATAACCTCCTGGGAACCCTTGGGGACCCCTGGACTCAAGAACTGGCCCTGCCCTTCAGAGGAAGCTGTCCATCAGAATTGGTGAGTGTTATTTATTTTTATTTATTTATTTACTTACTTACTTATTGGTTAATCCTAACCCAAGGGTATTTTCTCCATTGATTTTTAGAGAGAGTGGAAGGAAAGGAGGGAGGGGGAGAGAGAGAAACATCAATGAGACATGTTGATTGGTTGCCTCCCCCACGCACCCCGACTGGGGTAGGGATCTTGCAACCCAGGTATGTGCCCTTGACAGGGAATCAAGCCCAAGACCCCTTGGTCAGTGGGCTGACGCTCTGACCACTGAGCTAAACCGGCCAGGGTTCACTGGTGCGCTTTAAAATGCTGATGCCACAGCCCCAGCCCAAATGTGCACTGCAGCAGACGGAACAGTGTAAAGAGCTGCCCAGTGAACACTGGCAGTGATCACATGTGGCCCTCTCTGTTCTGAGTGCTGTTCACTCAGTTGACACCCCCCTCAAGTCCCCAGGGAGGAGGAGTGTAGTTATCCCCCTTTGGGCACAGAGTAGTGAAGTCTTGCCCAAGACAGTATAGCCAGTAAGTGGCAGAGCTGCTTGGTGGCCTGGACCCACTAACCACTGGGAGGTGCTGCCCCCCAGTGCCGGCTGGGGTCACATTTTGGAATCAAATGGACCTGGGTTTGAATCTAGGTTCATTTCTTACAGGTTGGGAGACTATGGACAAATTACTTAGCCTTACTTGGTTTCACCTTTTCCATTTGTAAAACATGGACCCTTGCCCAGCTGGGGTGGCTCAGTAGTTGAGAATCGACCCATGAACCTGGAAGTCACCATTCAATTCCCAGTCAGGGCACATACCTGGGTTGCGGGCTCAATCCCCTGTAGGGGGCATGCAGGAGGCAGTCGATCAATGATTTCTCTCATCATTGATGTTTCTATCTCCCCCTTCCTCTTTCTGAAATCACTAAAAAAAGACATTAAAAAAACACACACACAAAAAAAACCCATGGGCCCTTGAACGGATGTCAGAAGGAAATGAGGTGATGTGTGCTGAGTTCCCTGCGTAGGAATGAATGAATGAATGAATGAATGAATGAATGAATGAATGCTGCTCCCAGAGCCCCATGGTGCCGGCAGCAGAACCACCTCCTTGGAAGGGAGTTTCCCAGGAGGGAAGCAGGGAGAGAGGCAAGGCCCTGAAGCTGACTTGGGTCCTCCCAGATGCTCCACCCTGGCATCTGCCAGCCTTCCCTCCTCCCCCTGAGCTCTCCCTCCAGGGGCAGCCACCAGACTGCTGGGGGAGCCTCCAGCCTTTTAGAAGCAAGGACTTTGAGTAGTAAAGCTCTGAGCCCTGAGACATCTTCGCTGCTTCATGCATCCTGAGCCTGGGATGCTGTGCCTTCGTGCGAGCAAATCCAGGGTGAGGTGCTGCCAGGGAATGCTGGGGCTCCCCTAGGTGACACAGGCCCCTTTGAGCTCCCAGGAGAAGAGCCCCAAGGACAGCACCCTCTCAGTGTCCACGGCTCTCCGGTGAGATCCTGGGTATGGCCAGGTCCAGGCTCTGCTCTACCCCTGGTCACTTTTTGTTTTCACGTCTCCACAGTCATTCGTGGAATAGTAAGTGAGCCCATTCCCACTGGGTGCTTCCCAGTAGCCCCTGGGACACTGCCTCTGGGCTCTGGCACTGAGGCTTTCGTGACCCTGAGTGGTGGCAGGTCAGGCCTCTGGGGAGGGGCAGGTATGTCTTCCTTTGTTCTCCCTTCATCTTCCCCCTAACACAAGAAAGGCACTTTTGTTCTTGTGATTATAGAAGTAATAAGTGATATTGAAAAAAAAATTCAAATACCACAGAGCATCTAAAGAAGAAAGCAGCCCTGGCCAGTGTGGCTCAGTGGGTTGAGCGGTGTCCTGTGCACCGAAAGGTTGCCGGTATGTCAGCTCCTTCTGTGGTTACCACTTAACAGCCCGCCTTCCCCCTCAGCACGTGGGCATCTCAGCCTCTCCGAAGAGCCGCACGCGTGGATGCGTGGATGCCGCTGCGCTTCCTGGGCCTCCCCTCGCCACCGGCAGGAGTTCATTCCGTGAATCTCCTTTGGAGGGACACGTGTGTAGCTTCCAACGCGGGGACTGTCGTAAACAAGTGCTCAGTCTTGTCACACTGGCCTGTCCGTCTCCTTCTGGTAAATTCTCAGGGTTAGAATGTCGGGGTGCATGTAGCTAGAATGTCGGGGTGAGGGCAGTTAGAATGTCGGGATGAGAGCAGTTAGAATGTTGGGTGAGAGCAGTTAGAATGTCGGGGTGAGTGCAGTTAGAATGTGCGGTGAGTGCAGTTAGAATGTCGGGGTGAGAGCAGTTAGAATGTTGGGGTGAGAGCAGTCAGAATGTTGGGGTGAGAGCAGTTAGAATGTCGGGGTGAGTGTAGTTAGAATGTGGTGTGCTTGTTGCTAGAATATGGGGTGAGTGGCTAGAATGCCGGGGTGTGTGTAGTTAGATTTTTGGTAGGTGCGCAGTTATAATGTCGGGGTGAGTGCAGGGACCTCTCCCTCTGTCTCACGCACGCTTTAAACCCCGTCTCTGGGATGACAGCTCCCACGTCTACACCCCAGCCCAGACCTGGCACCTGCGCCGAGACCCCTGCTGGCCGGGAGGGTGAGGGCACCTCAGCTGCCCCCACCCTGTCCCTGCGCAGCCTTCTCCCCCAGTCAGTGGCGCTCAGGTCAGAGGCCCGGTGGCGCCGCTGGCTCCTCCTCTCCCAGCACGTTGGCTCTGTAAGGAATTTCCTCCATCTGCCTTCAGAATCAATGCAGAACGCAGTCCCTTCCCACCTTCACCGCTTCCCCCATGCGAGCCTGCAAACTGCTTCCACCCTCGCCCCCTTGGGCCTATGGCAACAAGCAGCAGGAGGGTTTGTTAAAACGCATCAGACCCCTCCAATGACTCCCCCTCTCACTCAGCCCTCTGAAGGCCTCCCATCTGCCTCCCCTTAGTTTAGTGACGATTAGCGTCATCTCCTACCATCTCCTGCCTGTCTCCTCTGCTCCAGCCACACTCTCCTCCTCGCTGTTCTTTGCACACACTGGGCAGGCTCCCACCTCAGGACCTTTGCACTGGCTGTTGCTGCCACCTGGAATGCTCCCCGGCAGATATCTGCGTAGCTCCCTCCCTTATTTCCTTCCTTGAGGTTGTTTTCAAACATCATCTTAGTGAGGCCTTCCTTGATTTTCCTTTTAACACACACACACACACACACACACACACACACACCATTCTCCCTCATTCCCCTTCTTGCTTTGTCTTCTGCCACTAGAGTGACCAACCATCCTGGTTTGCCTGGAACTGCAGGGTCTCCTGGGACTTGAGACTTCTGGTTGTAAAACTAGGAAAGTCCAGGATGGTTCATCTCCACATTTAAGCACTTAGCACACCCGATGTGCTCTACATTTTACACGCTTCTTCTGTTGACGATCTCTGCCCCACTAGAATATAAACTCCATGAAGGCAGGATTTTTGTCTGTCTCGTTCCCAGTACAGGAACTACAATGGGCTCATAGAATATGCTTGGCAAATACTGTTGAATGAAAGGATGAACTCCTGGCCAGTCTGGTCCCCAGAGATTGTGCCAATAAGATTTTCTTGGGCTTTTAAAAACACTCTACAGGAGGGAGGTAGCCGCAGGTTGGGGGCAGGCAAACTGCTGGGCCTGGAACCGGGCAAAGATCTATGACTTGTCTGTTTGCCGTCTTCAAGGGCAGAGCCTGGCATTGTCTGGATCTGAGGGAAGTGGCTTCGGGTGTCAGGGCCCAGGCTGGGGCCACTGCATGTGGCCTGCTGCCCACTGCCACCCCCTGGTGGTTCCTTATGAACAAGCAGCCTCACGGAGCCAGGAGGCCTGAGAGGTTCCTGCCCTCCCTCCTCCACCTCTTCGCTCCTGTCTTCCCCCCTTTTCTTCGCTCTTTCCCTCCTTTTCCTCTCCCACTTGCCCCCCCTCTTTGCTGGCCCTGTCGCTCAGCTACCTGATAGAGTTTTGACCTTAGTGTACCAGGTTAAAGCCTGGCCCAGGCATCCAGCAGCTGTGTGGCCTTGAGCCGATGATTAATCCACTCTAAGACTCAATGTGCTATCTGGAAAATGGGGATATTACTCCTGAGAGTAAAAGGAGATAATCCATGTCAAGCACAGTGCCTGGCCCAGATGTTTATTATTATTATTATTATTATTATTACTATCATGCCTGGCACTTGATAGGTGCTCAACCAGTGGCCATCTGCTGTTTCTTCTCCACCCGGGTGACCCAGGCTGCACATTAGATTCACGGGGGTGCTCCCGAGATGTACCCAAACCTCCCCCATCCCAGACCAATTAAACCAGAAGTCTTTGGTGATGGCTACAGGCATTGGTATTTTTAAATTTTTAGTTTATTTATATATTTTTAAGGGGTAGATTTTAAAGATCCCAGGTGATACTAATGTGCAGCCCAAGGTGAGAACCACACTGGTGACCAACAGTCCTGGGTGACCTGGGATTTTCCTGGTTTTACCACTGAAAGTCCCATGTCCCAGGAACCCCCTCAACGCTGGGCAAACCAGGACCCTCCATCACCAAATCAGGACACTCGGCTTGGGCACAGGTGACTGGAAATCAATCGAGCTCAGCTTGGGGTGTGGTCACAGAGGCCACGGGCAGTCCGTGGCAGGAGCCAGGCTCTGAGCGGGAGAGTGGCCGGCTGGGCTCAGTCAGACAGGTCCCCGTCACTGGGTTCCCCGGGGCTCCAGCCGCTGGCCGCCCGCTCCACAGCTCTCACCCAGCGGCCCCTCAGCTCCTCGGTTTCAGCCTTGAAGGTGTAGATCTGGCCCGACTGTTGCAGCTGGAAGACCCTCGGGTCCCCCTGGGGCCCAGCGGTCACCTGGTAGCCCAGCAGGGGGATGGAGGTGTGAGCCCGTATGTCCTGGAGGGAGGAGAGAGCTGTGGGCCCCCCTGCCTCAGATAGTCATTTGCAGGTCACAGCCACACCCCTGCCTCCCACCTCCCACACACCCAGGAGGCTGGAGGGTTGGCGGGAGGGCGTCAGGGGAGAGGAGAATTGGCTGCCCCTTGAGGACAAAGCAATCGTGCACTGGAGTCTGGGCCCAGCTTTGAAAGCCACTAATGCTGTGACTCCAGAGAACTAGTCCTCACTGGGCCTCAGTTTCTGCATCTGAGATATGGGGCCAGCAATGCTGAGAGAGGGCCAAGGCTGGGGGCCAGGTGGAGGCATTACCTGAGGGGCACCATAGACATAGAGCACAAGAGGGTCGTCCTGGGGGATCACACACCAGCCGCGGGTGCTGCTCTTGCCCCATTTGTCCCCAGTGAGCTGCAGGAAGCTACACATGAGGCTCCGCTCAGATCCCGCCGTGGAGCCTTTCTAAAATCAGAGAGAACAAAAGTCCCACTATGTGGCAGACATTGCTCTGGTTGGACAATCACTATTTCTAATCCCTGCAGCAACCCTGCAACAAGGGGCTATGTGTCCCTGAGGCTCAGAGAGGTCCTATCATGGGTCTGTGGTCACACAGCTGGCCAGTGGCAGAGATATGGTCAAACCCTGGCCAGCCGGAACTTGGGGCAGGTGCTGGGAGGGCTTATCACCTGAAAGTTCCCGCAGGGAACACAACTGAGGCCGGACCATCCCCTCTTTCCAGGAGCAGACTGTGTGGCCTAATAGTGAGAGAAGTGTGGGCAGGGACTGGCCCTAGAATAAGGGGGAGCATTGGAGAGTAGGTAGATGCCCATGGAAAGGAACCAACTTGAAACCTGGGAGCCATGTTTAGCTGGAATAAGCTGGGGTCTTCTCCCAGCTCCCAGGGACAGTGGGATGTCCACTTGGCCTTTACTGGGGGAGGGGCAGAGGGCAGTGGTAACCTGTGCAGGGTTGGGTTACGTTGTATTTGTACCACGAAGCTGAACACAGCTAGTGCCCCATATGTGCTGGCCAGGAGGGAGCGCCTGAGGGAGGCAGTGGCTCAGCCAGGCCCCTAGGGCAGCAGAGAGGACGTGGGAGCTGGCTCCTAACTCACTGGGTGACCTTGGGCAAGTTGCTTCCCTGGGCCTGGGTTTCCATGGGATAGGTCCCTGAGTCCCATCTGGTTAGAATGGAGTCTCCAGTCTGCCTCTTTCCAGCAGTGAGCCCCTGACCTGGAGCCTCAGTTTCCCCATTTGTAAAATGGAAACAGTAACACCAGCTCTCTCTGTCTCCTGGGACTATCGGGCAGATGATGGGGACATGAGCAGGGGCTGTCCAGAGACGCTGTGTGACTGCTGGGTGGGGACACAGAGGGGAGGTGGAAGAGCCTGGACGACAGCCTGGAGCTTTCCTTTGGTGACAGGCCAGGCTCTGCTGCGGGGAGGAATGAGGGGTGTCTGTGGGCAGAGAGGCGGGAGAGTGTGACCACAGCGGGCTTTTCCTCAGCACCTAGGACAGTGCCAGCATGTGGCGGGCACCCTGTCCACATTTGCCAAATGGAGGAATGGTGGCCCTCACCTCCAGGATGCCTCGCCTCCTGTCCTCCTTGTCGTCAGGGAGCACGTTTCCGGTGAGGAATGTGTAGCAGTGCAAGCAGACTCGGTTGGGCCTGTTGTCGTCATATTTGAGTTCAGCCCGGTAGTCGGAGCACCTGGCACACACCACCTGGGGGAGGAGGGGCAGGAGGGGCGTGGGCCCCCGTGAGGCAGGGGACCATGTTTGTACCTTGGCTGGGGAGTGGGGGTGTGAGCGCAGCCAGGGACAGGGGGAGACACAGCAAGGCTCAGAGAGGAACTGAGGCAGAGAGGGGTCCTGGCAGGGGGCCGCTGCCCGGGCCCCCCCATGCGGATGCAGGAGCACAGCTCACGCTCTGGGCTTCCCCAGCTGGGGGCTGACACCTGGCCCCAGCTGCAGGTGCCTGGTTTCTGTCCCCTTCAGATTCCCCCCTTAGTGGAGGCAGCTGTTAATCCCAGCGGCTTGCCCTGCACACCCTGGGAGCCCATCCACTCCTCCCAGTGCTCTCTGTCCCCTCTACCATCTCCCTGGACTCCCAGCAGCCTGCCTGGGGCCCAGCCCTGGGGCCTTCATTGTCACCTCACAGGGAGCAGCGGGGCAGCCGCCGGCCCTCCACCAACAGGACATGTCCTTCCACAGTTTAGATTTAAGATTCATGCAAATTTTGCATTCTGCTCAATCCTACAGCCAAGCATGCTCTAATAGAAAAATGATGGGCTGGTTGTTCTTGCCAGGAAGACCTGCCATGAGTACTCGGTGGAGTGGGCCACCCCCAGCCCACCACAGAGAGGCCTCCAAGGAGGCCCACATGGCTCGTGCTGGGGAGGCCGGGTGAGAGGGCCTGACGGGACTCGGAAAGAAACACGGGTGCTGCGGGACTCGGCTTCCAGGAAGACTGGGTGTCACAGTGAGTCCAGGATGTGGGCTTGGAAATGAGGGCAAGAGATAGAGAGCAGAGGGGGGGCTATTCATCAGTGAGCTGCTGGGTGTGCCCAGCTCAGCACGTGACCGGGAGGGCCCCCAGGAGGAGGCCTGGGCCTGCCCCACCCTCACCAGGATTCCCGTCTGGCAGGCGGGAGACAGAAACTGGGCACCAAACCACCGAAAGGATGACTCACAGAGTACAAAGGTATACACAGGCAGGAGACACCCCCAAATCGGGCCAACGGGCTGCACATCCTCACACCGGGGCTTCAACTCCCTTGCCAGTATTTTATTTTGTTTTTTATTGAGATTTAATTTTTGAATATTATTAGTGTATATTTCCTTTCTACTCCACCAGCTTTTCATTTTGAAAAATTTCAAACCTGCAGACAAGTTGAAAGAATAATAAATGAGACCCCCCACCACTCAACTCCCCAGCTGTTAACATTTTGCCACATTTGCATAATCTCTCTCTGTATATGTGTATTTTATTTTTCCTGAACCACTTGAGAATAAATTATAGTCATCATGACACCTCACCCTTAAATATACAGCTGGCATCTCCCAGGAGCAAGAACACTCTTTTGCCTGTACACAACTCATGAGCGCACTCAGGAATTTAATATCAATACAATGTTATTATTTATATATGGCTCATGACCAAATTTCCCCTAGTAGTCCCAATAACGACCTTTGGAGCTGCTTTTGTTTTCCGATCCAGGACCTAATCAAGGATCGTACATTTCACTTAGTTGTCAGAATATTTTCTCTCTTCCATGTACCTGCTTTCTAGGTTGTTATATTATCTTTTGTGCCTTTCTGTATTTCTTAACTATTTTAAATATTTTTTTTAAGAAACTACTAAGTTGCAAGTGTGAATGGACTCAACTCTTAATTACAGACGTGAATCACCAAGAACAGTCGTTAACCCCCAGATCCGGATGTGGCTCGTCACTTAAATCTCAACATAGGTGGGTCCCCAGTCCTAGACATTTACTTTGTGTTCTGATTGCACTTTAACACAATTCAGGGACACCTCCCTGACCCAGCCTGCCCAGCTGGTCTCCTGTCCCCCAGAGTTCACTAAAGACTAAGGTCGGAAAGGACTTCTCTGTTTGCAGAGTGAAGGGAGCGGGCTGTGATGTCAGCAGAGAACAGCTGGAGTGCGGCAGGTGCTTACAAAGCCAGGGGAGCTGGGCCTGCAGTGGACAGGCCCCTTCCGCAGGGGCCTGTGACCTGAGCCATCCAGGGGAGGGAAGGAGCAGGAAGGGGGCACCTTCCTTTGTTGCGTTCTCGCCACCACCCTGGAGGCATGTATTCTCATCCCCATTGCGCAGGCGAGGAAGCTGAGGCCTGAGCCAGGAGGGCACACTTAGCGACAGGACTGTCAGACGCTGGGGCGCTGAGGACTTGTGAAGAGGAGGAGAGGACAGGTAGCCGAGGTCAGGAGGTCAGTCGTGAAGCGAGGACAGCGAGGGGCGGTGTAACAGGCATGGGGCTGCTGAGGTGGTGGGTGCAAGGCCCAAGAGGGCCTGAGGGGTTTGCATGCCCCTCACCCTGACACTGGAGACCATGTCCTGGTGCTGGGTCTGGGGGCCTCAGGAAATAGTGAGAAATCAGGTGAATGAATAGGGTCACTGGGGGAGCGTCCGGAGCGAGTGGCCTGGCCTCTCTGAGCCTCCCCTCCCGTCTATAGAACGGGGACGATGCAGGTGCTGCTTCTCAGCTGGGCCGCTGAGGCCCAGGCAGGCAGCACCGTGCCGGGCACAGGGCTCGGGTGAGGTGGCGGGGAGGCGGGGTGCTGGCGGGAGGGGGTGCCGGGGGCACTCACGTAGCCGCAGGCCCGGCAGTGGTGACGACGGCGTGTGAGGGCGTTAAAGGGCTCCTGGCAGCGCATGCACATGGTCACCATCTTGTCGCGGACCCACTGTGGTGCCCGCAGGCCCAGCTCCTCCGACTGCAGCTGTGGGCAGCAGGTGGGCACTTGATGACCCTCTTTTGCCCACTCCCCGGGCCCCTGCCCACCTGCTTGCAGCCGCATTCTGGGTGGGGCCCCCCCAGTGCCCGCCGCATGGAGGGACTGAACCGACGGGCTGTACGCAGGTCAGTTACTATCGCGCCTGTTTCACATGTGAGCAGACTGAGGCCCAGGTCTAGCGGCTCAGCAGAGACGCCCAGCAAGCCGGAGTTCAGAGCTCAGATCTGAGGCCAGTCACAGGCACTCTCCCTGACCCCCGCCCCTCCTGCCTCCGCCTTCCCCAGGGCTGACATTTCTCAGGCACTTTCAAACCCAAACCTGCAACACCCCCAGCCAGGGCTGTATGGATTGAATCCCTTCCCAGGGCTAGTGTGTACAGAGGCTCCCATGGGACTGTTTGCTAATGGGGACCCTCAGGCACTGAGTCTCCGAGTAGGGTGATGGTAGGGTGGGTGGGCTTCATGTTAGGGTGGGTGGGCTTCCCTGGTCCCTTCAAATCATTCCTGAGCGTGACACTCCTGCCCTCTGAGCTGGCCTGGGCGAGGCTGGTGGCTCCAGGGAGAAACGGCAAGTCTTCATTTACCTCTGGCTCCTGGGTGGCTCCCTCAGGGCCCTGGACAGCAGCCTTGAAGGTTTCATTCCGCTTCTCGATTTGGTCAATGGCTGCTTGGCAGGCCTGGGGAGGGGTATAGGAAGGTGGTAAAGGGGAGCAGGGAGAGCTTGTTCACCTGTCCATCCATCCACACATTCAAAAGACACTGCTGAGAGCCTGCTGGGTGCCAGGTGCTGAATTCTAAGCACATTGACTGACTTAAGGGAGAGAAACCATTATCCCCAGCTTACAGATAATAAAAACTGAGGCTCAGGGATATTAAGTGATTTGTCCCAGGCCACCCAGCTAGATCCTGAGAGGCAGCAAGATTCGAACTCAGGTGTGACTCCAAACTGCCACAGAGCAACACCTGAGGAAGAACAGGGAGCAGCTGGGCACTGCACAACCCCCCTGCCCCCTCCCCCGCCCATTCATGCATGCCCCCTCCCCAGCCTGGGTGGTGGGGTAGGAATCCTAGGGGCCCTGGATTGGTCTGATACCTGCATCCAGGAAATCATTTCCTCCTGGGACCTGCTCGGAAAGTGAACACAGGTGTTGAGAGTGGCCCCTCCCAGTGTCTCGCCTCCCCACCCACAGCCAGCGCCTACCGGGCTTGCAGCTGCAGGGTGCGCTGCTTCCCGGACACCAGGAAGGAGTGCGGGAACTCGGCGTCAGTCAGCTCCCGCACCTGCTCGGAAAAGGAGGGAGGCAGTTCAGACTCGTCCCACCCGCCCCAGGCACTGTGGGGTGGAGGGAGATGGATTGTGCCCAGGGGACATTTCAAACTGCAGAGACCAGGCTAGGGAGCTTGCTCATCTCCTTCCTGATCCCGAGGGGCCCAGCAAACGCACCTGCGCTGGGCCTGGCTCTACCAAGTGGTGCTTATGGCTCCTGGAATCTTAGCAGCAGCTAAGTTGACCCAATGTGAGGTAGGGGTGACAGTTCCTGACAAAGGATTCACCAGAAGTGAAAACTGGGTCACAAATTGGGCTTGGGGACACAGCTTTTGCAAGAGTAGATCTAGAGCCCAGAATAAGACCCTCTACCCCATACAGTGAATGAAGGAACTGATTACCCAATTCATGGATTATACACATCCACCCTCAAACAGATCCACTCTCAAACAGATCCACCCTCAAAGAGATCCACCCTCAAACAGATCCACCCTCAAACGGATCCACCCTCAAACAGATCCATGAATTGGGTCATCAACTCCTTGTCTATTACCATCCTCTTGCCCAGAATGCCACAGGGTCCCAAGGCCATTATGAAAGCTGCCAGTCAGGGAGAGCTTACTAAGCGACAGCCACTGAGTTCTGGGCTCGCCACACATGTTCTCATTCAATCCACACAACTGCTGAACCCACTCACCAATCCTAACACCTAACAGCCATTCGGTGCCTCCCGAGGGCAGTGTTTCCCTCCAGCTACAAGCTCCTCCTTAGCTGAACCTGGTCAGGACTCTGGGTTGTCTACCAGTTTACAAGAAAGAAGTAAGACCGTGGGACATGTTAAATGACAACACTGGGGTGCAGTCAGCAAAATCCAAACTATGAGAAACTCTACCAGAGAAATGACCTGATTTTTTAAAATAAATAAATGAGAAAAAAAGTGGGAAAGGGAAGTGTAATGGATTAAAAGAGACATAAGCAGCACATCACAAATGGTTCAGACAGATCGGCTGTGAGAAGACATTTATGAGACAGTCAAGGAAAACAGAAGGATCTTAATGTTGCTAAGTAATTGTTATCAATTTGTCAGATGTGACGATGGTACTGTTAGTCATCTTTTGGGGCAAAAAAAAAAACTCTCTCTGACAGAGACATACTGAAGTATTTACAGGTGAAACAATATGTGACTGGGATTTGCTCTTAAATAATCCAGTGAAAAAGGGGATTAAGAGGGGAAATGCTGAGGAAACAAGACTGGCCTTGACTTGGCAATTGCTGGAGGCAAGCGATGAGTATGGGGGGGGAGTATTTTCTGGGTTTAAAATGTTCATAATAAAAGATTAAAGAAAATCTTCACAGAAATCTTGGGAGGCAGATATTATTGCCCTCATTTAGGAGATGAGGAAATGGAGACTCAGAGAGGGCAAGAGGCTTGCCTGGGGTCTCACAGCACCTAAATTGCAGAATGGGGATTCAAACTCGGGTTTTTGGCCCCCAAGGGTAAAGTGGAAGAGCATCTGTTTCCCCCAACCCCAGAGTCCTGTACACACAGACCTCTCCCAGTAGTGAGGAGGAGCCTACTGCAGAAGCGAAGCTAAGCCATAGACTTAGAGCCCGAGAGCCCTGCGTGGGGGAACTTTGTTGTCATTGAATCCACCTGACACTTGAGCCCCTCAGCTGGCCCCCTGCCACATGTGACCTGCCACGTGTGACGACTTTCAGGGCAGCCCACCACATCCCAGAGAGTGTGGACTCTGGGAACACCCTCAGGCACGCTAAGCCCAGCCTACCTTTCGGGCCCATAGAACCAGTCTGCCCCCCCCCCCCCCCCCGAACGGCCGATGTGATCTAGACTCAATCAACACTCCTGGGTTTATAAATGGAGAAGCTCAAGTGGAAAGAGGTCTTAGGAAGCCACTCCTGCAGTTGTGTGTAAGGGACGAAGGGCTGGACTATTCTAAATGGTGAAGGCCTGTCTGCACCTGGGGAGAGAGAAGAGGTTTCTACTTGGGGGACAATATCAGGAAACCTGGCAAGAACCTATGACTAACTGAGTGAGGGAGAGGGGAGAAGGAAAAGAAGGGAGAAATCTGAGGTTTGGAGTCCAGAGGTAGGAAGAAGTCTGATGCTTTTAGTAGAAATGGGGCAGCTCCTGACCTGGGAGTCCAGGACCACCTGCCTCTGCAGGGACAGGATGAAGGTTTCTAGAGGACACTTTCCTGATGCCCATTCTCAGCCACCCCCAGTCTGGGCTGGTTCAGACCCCTGCTGGCCCATACAGTGCCTTTGTGCCAATTAGCAAAATGTACAACTTCCTCAAAACACCTTGCTGAGTCCTGTTGGCAGACAGGCATAAAAGGTATTGTTGGAACAAGACGCTCGACTGCCCTCTGCTGGACAAGGAGAATTGTACGTATGCCATCTGTGCCAGCTGCTGCGGATGAGGTGTGCTCATCTGGACCAGGTGTGCTCCCACAGGGAGCACCTGCGCAGCTGTACACGGGGGCCCTGCGCATAGGTCTCACCTCCCTTCTTCCCAGGCTGGCCCTGTGCAGGATGGCACAGCATTAGGACCAAGTCAGACCTCGGGGACAATCAGCTGCTGAGAACCAGGCCTCCCTGACACCCAGGGGGAGGAGGCCAGGGGAGTCATAGGCCAATGGGAAACATCATGGCTGTTGAAGGCCAGACCTGTCTCCAAACCTCAGCCTCAGGAAATGGTTCCCATGCAGACGTGGGTGGGTGGACACTCTGCACCTGCCAGGCCTTTGCCATCCAGGAGAGGGTGCTGTGTGGCCGCCAGAGCACAGAACAGGCCCTGTGGGGACTGCGCTCCATGGGACTGGCAGATGCCAGGAACCCGGCACACACTGGGCCTATGAGCCCTAAGTGTCTGACATTCTCAGCCCTGTATTTATGTATTTTTTTCTGATGACTGTTTCAGGCTCTGTATATTTCTTGGCTTTTCTATCTGTCCATCTCTGCCTCTTCTTTTCTATGCCTGGGTTTTTGCCAGTCCTTAGACAAGGCTGCCTCTCTCCATTTGTCTGTCTATATAACTCCTCAAAGACCTGCCTTTCTCAGTCTCACTCACCAAGCCTCCCAGAAATTCAAGTCTGCACATGTGCCAGCATTATCCTTAATTCCAAAACCAGATAAAGACACTACAAAGAAAGAAAATTATAGGTCAACATCCCTGACGAACATAGATGTAAAAATCCTCAACAAAATATTAGCAAATTGGATCCAGCAATACATTAAAAAGCTCATGCGCCATGATCAAATGGGATTTATTTCTGGCATGCAAGGTTGGTACAATATCCACAAATCAATTAACGTGATATACCCCGTACACAAGATGAAGGATGAAAACCACATGATCCTATCCATAGATGCAGAAAAAGCATTTGACAAAATCCATCACCCACTTATGGTAAAAACTCTCAGCAGAGTGGGAATAGAGGGATCATACCTCAACACAAAAAAGGCCAAATATGACAAACCTACAGCCAGCATCATACTCTTTTAAAAAATATGTTTTTGTTGATTCTTAGAGAGAGAGGAAGGGAGAGGAATAAAGATAAAAAACATTGATAAGAGAAACATCAACAATCAGCTGCCTCCTGCACGCCCCCTTGTGGGGATTGATCACCCAATTCGGGCACATGCCCTGACTGGGAAAGGAACGGACGAACTCTTGGTTCATAGGTTGATGCTCGACCACTGAGCCACACCGGCTGGGCAGCCAACACCATACTCAACAGGCAAAAACTACAAGCATTTCCCTTAAGATCAGGAATAACGCAGGGATGTCCTCTCTCACCACCCCTTTTTTTTTTTTTTTTTACCACTCTCATTCATGCCAGTACTGGAATCCCTAGCCACAGCAATCAGAAGAGAAGAAAACATAAAAGGCATCCAAATTGGAAAGGAAGAATTAAAGCTGTCATTATTTGCAGATGACATGATACTGCATATAGAGAACACTAAAGAGTCCACCAAAAAACTACCAGAACCTATAAATGTGTTCAGTAAAGTAGCAGGATACAAAATAAATATTCAGAAACTGGTTGCATTTTTATACACCAGTAATGAACTATCAGAAAGGGCAACAAGGGAAACTAAGAAAGCAATCCCATTTACAATTTCATCAAAAAAATATACCTAAGAATAAATTTAACCAAGGAGGTAAGAGGTCTGTACTCAAAAAATTACAAGACATTGAAGAAGATACAAATAAATAGAAGCATATTCCGTGCTCATGGACTGGAAGAATGAACGTCATTAAAATGCCCACACTACCCAAATCTATAGATTCAATGCAATTCTTATCAAAATACTAATGGCATATTTCATAGAACTATGAACAAATAATCCAAAAATTTATATGGAACCACATAAGACCCCAAGTAGCCACAGCTGATATCAAACTATACTACAAGGCCCTAGTAATCAAAATGGTCTGGTCCTGGCATAAAAACAGGCATAGAGATCAATGGAACAGAATAGAGAGCCCAGAAATCACCCCACATCTATGTGGTCAATTAATATGTGACAAAGGAGGCAAGAGCTTACATTGGGGTGAAGAGAGTCTACTCAATAAATGGTGTTGCCCGGTCGGGTGTGGCTCAGCGGTTAAGCATTGACCTAGGATCCAGGCGATCGGGGTTCGATTCCCGGTCAGGGCACATGCCCGGTTGAGGGCTTGATCAATGACTCTCTCCTCATTGATGTTTCTATCTCTCTCTCTCCCTCTCCTTTCCTCTCTCTGAAATCAATAAAGATATATTTAAAAATAAATAAACAAATAAACAAATAAATAAATGGTGTTGGGAAAATTGGACAGGTACATGCAAAAAATGAAACTAGACCACCAACTCACACTATGCACAAGAATAAACTCAAAATGGATTAAAGACAACGTAACACTTGCAGTCATAAAACTCCTAGAAGAAAACATAAGCAATAAAATCTCTGATATCTCTCTTAGCAGTATTTTTGTTATATCTCCTCAGGGAAGGGAAACAAAAGAAAAATAAACAAATGAAACTACATCAAACTAAAATGTTTTCGCACAGCAAAGGAAACCATCAACAAAACAAAAAAACCTACAGAATGGGAGAACATATTTGCCAATGATACATCCGATAAGGGGTTAATATCCAAAATATATAAAGAACTCAGACAATTCAACCGCAGAAAAACAAACAATCCAATGAAAAAATGGGCAGAGGACCTGAACAGACACTTCTCCAAAGAGGACATACAGATGGCCAAGAGACATATGAAAAGATGCTCAACGTCGCTAATCATCAGAGACGCAAATTAAAACCACAATGAGGGCCCAGCTGGGCGTAGCTCAGCAGATGAGCATTGACCTAGGATCCAGGAGATTGAGGTTCGATTCCCGGTCAGGGCACAGGCCCGGGTTTCGCGCTCGATCCCCAGTGGGGGGCGTGCAGCAGGCAGCTGATCAATGACTCTCTCATCACTGATGTTTCTATCTCTCTCTCTCTCCCTTCCTCTCTCTGAAATCAATAAAGATATATTTTAAAAATAACTAAATAAATAAAAATAAAACCACAATGAGGTATCACTTCACACCTGTCAGAATGGCTCCATCAACAAATCAACAAACGACATGTGCTGGGAGGGTGTGGAGAAAGGGGAACCTTAGTGCACTGCTGGTGGGAATGAAGATTGTTGCAGCCACTGTGGAAAATAGTATGGAGGTTCCTCAAAACATTAAAAATGAAACTGCCTTATGACTCAGCAATTCCACTTCTGGATATATATACACACATACACACACATATATATATAAACACTAATCTGAAAGAATATATGCACCCTTATTTCACGGCAACACTATTTACAATAGTGAAGATCTGGAAGCAGCCCGAGTGCCCACCAATAGATGAGTGGATAAAAAGCTGTGGTGCTTACATACAATTAAATATTACTCAGCCATAAAAAAGAATGAATCTCACCATTTGCCACAGCATGGATGGACCTAGAGGGTAGTATGCCCAGTGAAATAAGTCAGACAGAGAAAGACAAACACCATATGATCTCACTTATATTGGAATCTAAAGAACAAAATAAATGAACAAACAAAATAGAAGCAGACTCATAGATACAGAGGACAGATGGCTGCCAGAGGAGAGGGGGCTGGGGGACTGGGTGAAAAAGGTGAAGGGGTTAAGAAGTACAAATTGGTACTTACAAATTAGCCTCAGGGATGTGAAGTACAGCCTAGGGAATGTAATCAATAGTATTGTAATAACTGAGTGTGGTGCCAGGTGGGTACTGCAAATGTCGGGGGGAACACTTTGTCAAGTATAAGATTGTCTAACCACTATGCTGCACACCTGAAACTAATGCAAGTATTAAAATAATATTGACTATAAACTGTAGCTGAAAAATAAATAAATAAATAAATGAAGAAATGAAGAAAGAAAGAAAGAAAGAAAGAAAGAAAGAAAGAAAGAAAGAAAGAAAGAAAGAAAGAAAGAAAGAAATAGAAACAAGCCTGCGAAGGCTTCTTCCAGCCCCAGCCCTCAGGACACGCCTGGATTTGGGAGGGATCAGAAAGGAGTGACCAAGGTTCCCCCCACTCCTCCACCGGGCCCGCAATCCCGCCATAAGCTTTATCCCCCTGGGCTGAAGCCTTCAGAGGAGACAGTGCAGTCTGGCGACTAAGTACAGGGGCTCTGGACTCTCTTATACCTGAATCCTCAACCCTGGCTTGACCCCAAGCAAGTTAACTTTTCTGGGCCTTGGTTTCCTTCTTTTTTTTAAAGGCAATTTTTTTAGAGCAGTTTTAAGTTCACAGCAAAGTGGGAGGGAAGGTACAGAGAGTGCCCACTTGCCCCTGCCTCCACCCGGGCAGCTTCCCCACCCGGTGGAGGGCTCCTTAGGGCTGACGAGCCCACGTGGACGCATCACTTGCACCCAAGGCTCCGGGCTGACGTTACATGCTTGGCGGTGTACCTTCTGCGGGTTTGGAAAAGTGCGTGGTGGCGCGTAGCTGCCATTATAATATCATACAAAATAGTTGCACTGCCCTAAAAGCCCTCAGCCTGTTCATGCCTCTCTCCCCTCTAACTCCCGGCAACTGCTGATCTTTTTACTGTCTCCGTAGCTTTGCAGTTTCCAGAATGTCACAGAGTAGGTGTCATGCAGTCTGGGGCCTTTCAGATGGCTTCTTTCACTTAGCAAGATGCACTTAATGTTCCTCCATGTCTTTTCGTGGTTTGATAGCTCATTTCTTTTTATCACCGAATGATATTCTATTGGCTGAATGTATCAGAGTTTATCGCCTTATTTTTTTTAACTATTTTTGACTTTTTAAAAATTGATTTTAGAGAGAGGAAGGAGGGGGAGAGAGAGATGAGGAACATCGATCGGCTGCCTCCTGAACATGTCCAGATCAAACCCAAAACCTTTCGGTGCACCGGGCCACTCTCCACCCAATGAGCCACACCGGCCAGGGCTACTGCCTCATTTTAAAAAACGGAATTAACTATAGATATATTCACATACAGGCAAACTGCACACAGTTTTTCAACTCATTTGCAGAGACTGACAACTGCAAGCAACCTAAACGTCCTCGGTAGAGGCCTGGCTGAGAGAATCGCGGCTCACCCACGCCCCAGGACACCATGCAGCTGAGCAAAGGGACGCTCATGCGCTGACCTCAGCGGCATCCAGAACCAGGAGTTAGTCAACAAAGCAGAGTGCAGAACAGTGCGTGTGAAGAGTAGTTTCACTGTTTATGCGAGACAAAGGGGAGCAGTAATAGATACAGTGTTAGCTGGTGAATGCAAAGGCCACCCCTGGAAGGCCTCCCAAGAAGCCAAGGCTGCCTCTAGTAAGGGAACCTTGGGGATGACGGGGGGGGGGGGGGGGGGGGGGGCATACACGACACCTTTGCATTGTATATATTTTATATATAGTTTGGTTTTGGAATGTGTATAATCTATATTTTTAAAATAATAAAATTACTCTTTTTAAAAGATTAAAAAACCTGAAAATGCAGGGGACAATAAGAGCCCCTACATCACAGGGTTGCTATGGGACGATGCAGGGCCTGATCCACAGTGACCACCCAATCAGTAGGTGCTGTTATGGACAGCTGTGGCCATCTCTGGATGGAGACGTGACAGTGTAGACCCTTCCTACTCAAAGTGTGGCCTGTGGACCTGCAGTGTCAGCATCACCGGGAAGCTGCTGGAAATGCAGAATCTCAGCCTGCTCCCCCTACTGAATCAGGGCCGCATTTTAACAAGACCCCCAGGGCCTGTGGGGGCTGGGAAGGGCCTGGACAGGGAGGCTGGGAGCCCAGATGGGCAGCTCTAACCCAAACTCTTCCACATCCACGTGCTCTCCAGCCCTGCCAAGGCTGGGTTCCTGGACTGAGAACCCGGGTCTGGCCCTCCTGCCCCCCCCCCATACTTGGGCCCACCTTCGTGAAGCCTAACAGCGGCCAGGGCGCCTCTCACCTTCATCCCGGCCACGTCGATGCGGATCCTCACCTGGAAGTGGGCGCCCACCTGGATGACCCTGGGCACACAGTAGAGCAGCATGTTGTTGAACTGCAGGAGACAGGACACGAATGTGTGCAGTGGGTGTGTGTGCAGTGGCAGGGCAGGAAGACGGCCGGGAGGGCTTCCCTGAGGGGTCCCAGCGCCACTGGTCTCCTGCCCCTCTCACCACACTCTGGGCCAGCTCCCAGGATGTCACAGGTTGTGAGAAGGGTCCTCTGGCCCCCAATCCAACTAGGATGTCACTGCAGGGTTGCCCTACCTGTGGGCATCCAGGGACCACAGCAGAGCTCAGAAACCTATGAGCCCCTTCTCATTCTCAGGGGCACAGGGGCTTATGAAGGTGTAGCTCTCTCCCCCCGACCACCAGACACAACCAGTTTCCACCAGGAGACTCTGGTGTCTTCAGTGCAAACCCAGGCAGTTCTTAATAGTAGCTAACCTAAATCCCTCCTGCTGTGCACTCCTAGAGCACAAATAATACTACAGGCTTTGGAGCCAGACAGACTGCGGTCAAATGCTGTCGCTTCCCAGATCGTGTCTGGGTCACCCCTCAGCTGGAAATTCTGGGTCCTGGAGGCAGCACTGTCCAGAGTCAGCCAGTGCCAAAGTGAAGGACAGAGAACCTGGCTCTTCCCTGCTCCTCCTGCAGCGCCGGATAAACCGGCAGGCAGGACCTGGGCATGTGGCCCACGACTTTTCTCCCCAGGGTGGGGGGCCCCCAGCCTCCCCTACCAAGAAAAGATAGCGCTCCACGGGGTCTCTGCGGCGGAAGGAAATCTTGAGGACGGGGCCCTCTCGGAGCAGGGTGTTGGAAGGGTCCACGATGTCATCTTCGAGGCCCAGGCGCTGGTACACTTCCCACAGGTCCTGCAGCCGCTCCTGGGGACAGGAGTGCACACTAAGCCAAAGCTGGCAGGGACCACCACCTTCTGGAAGGTTTGCCTTGCGTAGACAGGAACAGGCTGCAAGGGGGTGGGGGCAGCAGTGGGACCGTGATGAGTGGATTCAGAGACCCGCATGGGCTGGGGAGGCTGAGAGTGGCAGGGAGGAGGTGACAGGGCCCCCAGGGGACTCCCCTGCTCTCTCCCTGAGGGCTGCTCACCATCTCCGTGATGGCTGCGTTGGAGTGTTGTGCAGCTGAGAAGATCAAATCAAGGGCTTCTGGGGGGAGCAGAGCCAGAGTTATCCCCTGAAAATCGGCTGTCGGCTGAGGCAGGAGGTCCTTGAGGCTTGACAGAACCGCCTCAGGGCCTGCCGTGAGCACCCCGGGAGCAGCCGTGCTCAGCAGCCCAGCATAAGAGATGTCTGGGTGACGGGGTACATTTCCCACCAGGGTAGAGAGACTGGAAGCCACCGAAACACAGAGCTTAGGTGGCTGCTTCTGTGTCCCTCAGTGCTCTCCAATCCAAGCCAGACCCAGAGGGCAGAAAGGCATGGGCTCTGGCCTCCCACAGGCATGGCTTCCAATCCCAACTCTGTTCCTTTCTGGCTGTGTGACATGGAGCAAGTCACTTAACCTCTCTGGGCCTTACTTAGTGTCCTTGTCTGTAAAAATTGGCTAATAGTATAGATAATGTCTACCAAGCACCAACGATCCAAGTTGAGGGTCGACGCTCATTATAACCAATTTAGCAGGTGCTCAGTAGATACATGGGAGCAGCCTCTGCCTCCCCCGCCCCGAGAGCCCCGGGGGCATCCTCACTCTGAGCATCAGCCCGGTCGGGGGCCTGGGCTGGCAGCTTCTGGACGTATTCCTTGAGCAGCAGCTCATAGCGCGGGATTCTCTGCACAGGTTCCAGCATGTGGTGCTGCAGGGTCAGGCTGCCCGAGGCCTCGCTGCTCTTGGGGACGGAAAAGGGGAGGAAGGGTGTGGGGTGCGAGTGGGAGGGTGGGGGAATTCAGGAAGCACTGAGCCTGGGAGGTGCCCCGAATCACTGGGGAAACCGAGCCACTGCACTTGGGGGTGGCAGCGCAGGCTCTGCCCTGCCCCCACCCCGAGCTCACCTGAATTCGAGTGAGAACCTCCTGGAAGAGGGGAGACTTGTCAGTCCAGGTGGCCAGCAGCTCAACGGCTCGCTCAAAGTTCTTGATGTACTCACTGTACATCTTCAGGAAGGGGGCCAGTTTCTGGATCACATCACCGATGCGAGGGGTGGCTGTCCTACAGGAGGGGTGCCCAGGTATGGCCCTCAGCCGGAGGACCTCCTCTCCATTCCAGGCAGGGGAGGGTTAGGCCAGGCTCCCTGAACCCCGCAAAACAGCCTTTCCAATGCACTTCTGGGTGCGGTCATGGGGGCGTGTCATCCCACACGTGTGTGAGGGTGGATGCTGTTCTCTCCCACGGACTGGGCTCCCCCAAAGGCCAGCACCGTGCTGAGCCTGGGACAGGCGTTCAGTAACCACTGGATACTTAAGCTTGTAATAATAATGAAGGCCACATGCCAAGACTGCTGGTCTCATCTCATTCAATTCTCACAACCCTGCAGGGGGACAGTCCTTGGCCCATCTTAGAGAGGAGGAAATCGAGACTCAGAGGGGGAAGAACTCATCCAGGGTCACCCCGTGGAAGGGTCTGAAGGTCGTTCAGCCCAGGGACTGTTAGAGCAGAGCGATAGGGAGCTGGCCTGCCTGAGTTTACTCCCAGCTGCACCTCTTGCTCTAGCGGAGTGCCCATGGGCAAGTCAACTAGCCTCTCTATAGTTCAGTTTTCCCATCTGGAAAAGTGAAAATGATGGTAGGTGACCTCATAGGGTTGACCTTAAAAATACATATAAAATAAATAGAATATAACAATGAACTATATATTCATCATTGGATTTAACAATTACTAACATTCTTCTTTGCTGAGAATTTATATATATATATATATATATATATTTTATTGATTTTAGAGAGAGGAAGGGAGAGGGAGAGAGAGAGATAGAAACATCAGTGATGAGAGAGTCATCGACTGGCTGCGAGCCCACAACCTGGGCATGTGCCCTGACCGGGAATCGAACTGCGATCGCCTGGATCCTAGGTCGATGCTCAACTGCTCAGCCATGCCCGGCTGGGCTTTGCTGAGAATTTTAAAGGACATCCCAGACATCGTGGCATTTCTTTGGCAAAATATATAAAGCAAGTAATTTTACCACCAAATACTTTAGTGGTCATTTCTGAAAACAAAGAGGGTTTCTTGCATAACCACCATGCCACCATCTCACAGGGGGCTGATGTGAAGATTAAATGAGTCAATAGATGTAAAGCCCAAGGCCAGGCGTGTAGGAAGCCCTCAGTTAGTACTGCCTCTTGAGTCACCCAGCCTCGGGAGGACCTGCTCCACCCGCTTCCCAGGACGTACACACAGCCTCCCTGGGCTGATTCCTCCCAGCCCCTCGCTGTGCAGACACTGAGCCCAGAGCAGGAGACTGTGGTGGCCACACAGTAAGTGCGCTGGGGGCTGCCCCACGACCTGCCCAGGGCTGTGGTCAGGGGACTCGGGGCTCCTTGTGGCATTACCAGTCATCCAGCCGCCTCTGTAGCTCTGGGAGGAAGAACTGCGCGTGGAACTGGTAGATGGAGGAGATGTTGGAGAAGATGAGCCTGACCACGTCCTCGGGGAAGGCCTTGCTGCTGCGGGCCTCCGCCAGCAACTCCTGGAAGAACACCTGCAGCCCGCCGCAGGGTCACTGGGCCTGTGGCAGAGAGGGCGCCACCACAGCAGCCAGGGGGACAAGCACAGCCCCGGGGCAAGCTTCCAGTTTACTGAACGCTTTCACCTCCCTAATCTCCCAACATCCTCGTAACAACCCCAGAAGACATAGGCAGGGAAGATTGTATTCTGGCCACGTTACAGACGGGCAAACCCCGGCCTAGAGACTCAGGGACTTGCCGAAGGCTGGCAGCTGATAATGTCAGAAACGGGCCACTCCGGGCCTGTCAGGGTCTCAGCCTTCGCCAGGCTAAAGATTCCTCTGCCCGTGTGCAGTGGATGAAACCTCTTGCCTTGGGGCTCTTTAAGAAAGCATGGCCCTGGCCGGTTTGGCTCAGTGGTTAGAGCATCGGCCCGCGGACTGAAGGGTCCCGGGTTCGATTCCAGCCAAGGGCATGTACCTTGGTTGCAGGCTCGAGCCCCAGGCCCCGGTTGGTTGGGGTGCATGGGGGAGGCAACCAACCTATGTGTCTCTCTCATATCGATGTTTCTCTCTCTCCCTTCCCTCTCTCTGAAAAGCAATGGAAAAAATATCCTCTGGTAAGGAGAAAAAACAAAAGAAGGGAGTGTGAAGGGTGATAATGGTGAAATTGTTTGTGTTGGGGTGACAGATGAGGATGCTGTGTGGGGCCTGGAAGGACTGACTGGTGTGTACTTGGCTGAGCTGAGGCCCCAGGCACCAAGGTTGGAATGGGGAGTGGCTCTAACGGGCTGTTCCTGATTTCTGCCCCAAGTCCAGCCAGTGGGGTTCCTAGAATCAAATGCAGGGGTCCTAACTCCCAGCTCTGGTGAGGTGGGTTGGGAGGGAGAGCGGGGCTGGGTGACGATGCCCGGGTGGTGGGGCTCAGGTGGGGGTGTGCTAGCCACTGGCCTGGTCCAGCAGGTGGAGGCGGGCCACGTAGGCCTGCTCCGTCTCCAGCAGCTCCTGGACGATCCTCTTCTCAGGTTCCTGCAGAGGGTTTGGGGGGAGAAGAGGGGCAGCTTTGGTCTCCCTTGATGGGAACCTGGTGCATAGTCTTCAAAGATGCCCCAGTGAAACGCACCTCCCGGCATTCATGCCCTCCCACAGTGCAGCTCGCCTGGCACGGGGGTCACTGTAACTGAGAGAATGGGGCAGAAATGAGGCTGTGCCAGGTCTGGGTCAAAGCCCCAATGCCCTAGAAGCTTCTGCCCATGCTCTCGTGGGAACCACCATATCTGAGGTCTGGTTGCCCTGGTGGAGAGGCCTTGTGGAGAGGAGAGGCCCTGAGACTCCCCGGGAGAGCCAGGGGCCCAGCAGTGCCACATCCCAGTGGAGCCTCTGACTCTCCCTGGCCAGGTACCAGGCTGGAGAGTTGACTTTTGGGGCATTCTGACCCCAGTCACCATCTGACTGCAGCCACATGACAGACCCTGTCATGAACTAAGTTGTGTCCCCCCCACATTTATGTGTCAAAGCCCTAACCCCTAACGTGACGTGTTTAGAGACAGGGCCTTTAAGGAAATAGTTAAAGTTAATTGAAGTCATAAGGGCGGGGCCTGAATCCACTGGTGTTTTGACAGGAAAAGGAAGGAACACCAGGAAAACAGTGCAGAGAGAAGGCCATGTGAGGACACGGCAAGAAGATAGGAGAGAAGCTTCACCAGAAGCCAACCCTGCCAGCATCTTGATCTTGGACTTCCAGCCTCTAGAACTCTGAGAAAGTAAATTTCTGTAGTTTAAGTCACCCAGGCTGTGGTATTTTGTTATATCAGCCCCAGCTGACTAGGACAAACCCTGAGTGAGACCAACAGAAAAACCATCCAATAGTATTCCAGTCAACCCACGGAATTGTAAGAAATGATAAGTTGTATTCAGCAAAGGCATTTTGGGGTGGTTTGTTATGTAGCAATTAATAATTAAAACATATTATTATGGTCATCATCTCCATTTTGCAAGTTAGGAAACTGAGATCCAAAGAGGTTAAAGTGACTTGCCCAAGGTCACACATTAGTAAGCAGAAGAGGTGGAGCATGACCCTGGCCGTCTGGCTCCAGGTCCAAGTGTTGCGCAGCCCAGCCTTTGGACTGTACAGATGAGGAAACTGAAACCCAGAGAAAGGAGGTGACCTTCCCAGGATCAGTCTAAGGGCAAGAATTAGCCCGGCCAGTGTGGCTCAGCAGTTGAGCATCTATCTAGGATCCAAGAGATGGCAGTTCGATTCCTGGTCAGGGCACATACCCGGGTTGTGGGCTCAGTCCCCAGTCGGGGAGGGGGGGCTTGCAGGAGGCAGCTGATCAATGACTCTCTCATCATTGATGTTTCTATCTTTCTCTCCCCCTCTCCCTTCCTCTCTCTGAAATCAATAAAGACATATTTAAAAAAATAAAAATAATAAGGGCAAGAATTAGCACTGGCCTCTATTCCTAGTTGGGATTGCTGCCTCCTTCAGTGGGTAAACTGAGGCCCCACCTGGGAAAGGTATCTGGTTTACAAGCTATGTGGCCTTGGATGAGTTCCTTAAGCTGTTGAGTTTGGCTTTCCTTGACTCGTACATTGAGGGTTATGGGAAATAATACCAGCAGTTGGGTGCACTAGACAATCAAAAGCCTTTAACAGGGAGAATTATGTGTATATATATATATATGTGTATATATATATATATATATACACATATATATATATATACCCTTGCCTAAGGATATTTTTTCTATTGATTTTTAGAGAGAGCAGAAGGGAGGGAGTGGGAAAGAGAGAGAAACATCGATGTGAGAAAGACACATCCATTGGTTCCCTCCTACATGCGCCCTGACTGGGGCCCGGGATCGGACCTGCAACCCAGGTACGTGCCCTTGACTGGAATCGAACCCGTGACCCTTCAGTGCAGGCGGGCCGACGTTCTAACCATTGGGAACATCAGCCAAGGGCGTAACTGGGAGAATTTAGCTTCCAGCTGGGGAAGTGCTGACACTGGCTGTGAGAGAGTGTGTGGGGGGAGCTTGGTAGAGGGGACCCCCCCCAGCTCCCACTTCTATCCCAACCCTCAGGCACCTGTGTCCCTGGCTCGGGGCAGGTGTCTGGTTGGCAAGATTTCCTCCAGGCCCCACTGGAAAGCTTGTTCTTCAGGGAGCTCAGGTACCTCCTGCTGACCGTCCTGGGCCCAGACCCCAGGGCTTCCTCTACATCAGGCTTCTCCCATGGTCCTGTGGGTGGGGGAGACCTGCACCGAGGGCGGTGATGCTCAGCCTCCGGAGTATGGGCTCTGGGCACTGCTCCTGGCACCCTGAGAAGAGAGCACACCTGAGGGTTTCCTATCTGTAGAGTGGGAAGAACAGCACCTCCTTGGTGGGGGGTTGGGGGTGATTAATGCAAATCACAGGGATTCAGTGGCTCCCGAGTGCCTGTCCCTAGGGGGTGGTTCGCTAAGTAAAATATCCACTTCCCTCCCAACACTTCCTTGGAGGGAACTGGAGTCTTCAAAATGAGTCAGCATGAACTCCATAGTTCCCTGTTTAAAATGCAGAGAGGGGCCTCTTACCCAGCTGCGTGCAGGGGTAAGGCTAGGAGCTGACACAGCTCTCTTGCAACCATGTGCACACAAACCTAAGAGTTAGAAGTCAGTGTGCTGAAGGGCCTCCAGTTCAAGATGGCCACGTAAGAGGACCTTTCAGACCAAATCTACACAAAAAAATCTACACAACAAATCCATAGGTACACACGAAACAACTTCCTCCAAAAAAACTAAAAATTAGCTGCTGACACCTAGACTCTTTTGAATTAGGCAAATGAGAGAAGGTCCACATTAAAACAGGCAGGAGACTGGGACATAATCTCGCCAAACCCCTCACCTGTGGACCTCACACCTGGTTTTAGTCTCTGCAGCAGGAAGGGCCTTAGAACCCTAGTAACTGATACATTGAGAGAAGGTGGGAGCCATAGAACACTGTAAAGGAAGGGTAGGGCTGTTAAAGCTGGGGTTTTTCAGTGGGAGTTATGCCTCTAGCAGGGGGCAGGGGAGAAAGCCAGGCTGAGAGCAGTTCCCTTGTGCTCCCAGAGATGGGCCTTTGTAGGGCAGCTTTGTCACCCTACCTACTGGGTCTGCAGGCCAGTTAAATTCTTTAGATAACAGAGGCTGACCTCGCCGAATATATCCAACGATTTGGACTATATCCATTCCCTGTCTGTGAAAAGGCTTGCGATGACAGCACAGACAGGCATCCTTAGGAGAAAGACAGGCTGGGGAATGGACAACCAGCCAGGTACAAAATCTCCAGCATTCTGTGAGTTTTCCATTACCCCCACTTTTCAGCTAAGGAAACTGAGGTACAAAGAGGACAAGTTGCTTTCAGCCAGGGGCTGGCAGAGGTGGGAGTCAGGTCAGGCAGCCTGGCTCCTGAGCCTTCGTCCCAAACTGCCCTTCCCCATTTGAGTCAAGGAAAAATAGGTCCAGAAAGTCAATGCAACCTGCTCCAAGCCACACAGCTGGTCCGTCGCAGAGAGAGGATCAGTTCCCAGCCCCCGATGGCCCTCTCAGGCTCTTCCATGGCTCTCTGGTGCCCCAGTGCCCGGTTCCTCAGCCTGGGGTCTGCAGCTCGTGGGAGTAGCCAGGCCTCTGCTTTCTGTTCTACATGTGGTTTCAGCTTCTGCATTTCTCTCCAAGTGCCCCCCGGCCAGCTTCTGTTTCCTCTTCGCCCCTCAGTTTCAGATTAGCGAAAGTGCTGGAGACCACACAAGAAAGCCCAGACCAAGGCCAAGACAGCTGGCATGGGTCAGCCTCACACAACAAGGGTGACGAGGCCTCCTCTGACCAAATTCTGGTTTGAGGGCTGCCTCGTCCTGCTAGGGGTGTTGTCGGGCAGAACACACGTGCTGAAGATCTCCACCGGGCATGCCTGGAGGGCTGAGTGGGGCGATGCCATCTCCCCAGCCTGCTCAGAGGTGGAACTGCCCTCCAGGTCCACATCTATGCCACTTCTGCCAGGAAGCCCACAGGAGGCTTTGTCTGCCAGTGCTCTCAGCACAGTTCATGGGCCCCTCCTTCCCAGGATATCTATTGTCCATGAACTTAGCATCCAAAGACAAAAGTCTCTGGACAGGGATCATTCTTAGGCCCCCGTGGGCGCTGCTGTGCTGTGCCACCTGCAGCCCCTCAGGACGGAGGCACCCTTCCCCATAGCTGCCGGCAGTGTGGGGACTGGCTGCCTCACCCAAGGTCAAGTCCATATCCAACGATTAGTCCATGTGGGTAAAAAGACCCAGCCCTTTGCCTCAGCAGAACAACCTGAGAGGCATCCCAGTTCAGCGCTCCCGAGACAGGCCGGACCCCTGTTCAGCTTCTCCCTGTGGGTAGCACTGTGCATCCCTCCAGAAATCCCCTCAGAGTCTATTTCCAGAGAACCCCCCTCAGACAGTCCCTAACACAGTCCCTAACATGCCTGCGGAGTGGATTAATGCCACACACACACACACACACACACACACACACACACACGCATACACGCCCCACTCCTGCCAGGGCCACCAGTGACCTCCACACATCTGACCCGGCCTCTCCCCTTCAGAAGGAAGCCCTGGCATTGCCTTTTGCCCATGAACTTAAAGCCTCCCCGCCTCTCTTTGCCTCTATTTTCTCATCTATAAGATGAGAATAGAAACTGAACCTCCCCCGTTAGGCTGTTAGATGATTAATGAAGTACAAACGCACTTAGGACAGCGCCCCACAGGTAAGCTGACCGCACGTCCCGGTTTGCCTGACACAGTCCCAGCTTTTCCTATTGCCCCCCACCCCACCCCACCAAAATAATTTAATGGCATTCACATTCAGTGTCAAGTGTGTCGTGGATTGAGTGATAGAGTATATGGTTATCCCAGTCAGAAGGAGAAAGCGCTTGGTAAGCATTAGCTATAACTGCTGCTGGAGGGGCAATGGTGGAGTTCTGCAGCCCACTCTCACTCATAATTACACACGTCGGGACTCTCCCCAGCACCTCAACACACTCTCACCCCTGCCCAGCTCCTCAGAGCCCCAACATTCTCCTATGCTCTGAGGAACCCATCCCCAAGCGATGTGGGCACTGCCGGGTCAGGAGGGGGTGCCCAGGACGGGGCCCAGAGAGAGAACTGCTCACCGAGGGCTCCGTGGCCCTGGTCCTGCTGTTCAGGGTGGAGGGCCTGTGCTGCCCAGGGGCCCAAGGGTGGGTGGAGGAGCTGGAGGGAGGTTGCCAGTTGGCACAGTGACCCTTCCCACCCTCACCACCCCATACCTGCTGTTTTCAAACACAGTCACCAGATTGGACACAGATGCCAGCTTCTCCTTACTCTCCCCCTCCATCCTGCAGGCCTCCAGGATCCCCTGAGGCAGGGAGAGAGGCCTCCAGCCAGCACACTCGGCCACCCCCGCTGGGGTCACAGGTGGGCTAAGGCATCAGAAACCTGCTCCTGTCTCTCCTGCGGGCTCAGCAGGCCTGCTCCTGGCTTCACAGTGAGCAAGGAGGAAGCAGTCCCAGAGCCACAGCCCTGAAGGGGAAAGGCTGGTGCTCCCCGCAGAGGGAGGAGCTTGCTCGGCCCCACCCTCCCTCATGGGGGTGACCTTTTGCTCCAGTAGACCCCCACTTCCAGAAGCTACACAGCAGGGGTCAAAGGCTCAGAGGTAGTTTCTGGGGCTGGCCCCTTGGCAGGACTCTTGGCCAGAGCATCTCTAGCCAACCACACTTTCTCTCTCACAAGGGTCAGTGGATTCTATGTGGTCCTCTTTCAACAACTTCTTTTCTACACCTGACCCTGTTCACTGCTGTAAGAAAACAGCTTTTTAAAAAAATTAATCACAAATAAGTCACAAGCCTATTAAGGGCTGGCAGGGAGAAGTGTGTGGTGTCCTCACCTCCCCACTGGGGCTCCCTCATTTTAATGGCTGCTGTCTCCACCTCATTGCCCCAGGGGAGGGCAGCTTCCGCCCTGAAACTCTGATGATAATAATAGCTACCACATACTCTTTTTAGTGTTTTACAAGTATTTTCTCATTTAATCCCATAACAGCTTATAAGTGGGGTCCTATTACTATTTCCATTTTACAGAAGAAAAAAAGTGAGGACCAGAGAGGTTAAGTAACTTGCCCAAAGTTACCCAGTAAGAACACAAAAGAAACCATGTTTCTAAAGCAAAGGCGAATGAATGTCCTACAGCTCTAGCGAAGCTCTGGTTGGGAGCCTGGATGAGCACGTTCTGACTGCTCCATCCTCAGGCTTCCCTGCTTCTAGCATGTTGGGTTGTCTGCCTGAAGTCTCCTCTCCCACCTGGTCCCCCAGCCCTTCCAGAACAACGTTGCCTCTGCTCCCTTATTCAAGTCTCACAGGCTCTTCCGGGCCCTCCCACTAGGTTCTGGTCTGTCTCGTCCTGAGCCAGGCCCTCCACTGAGACTGGTCTTTGTCCTGCAGTGTAGGGACTTGGTACCCGAAGTGCCTGGCACAGCTTCAGGCTCCAGCGCCCGTGAGCCACTGGGGCCTCACACGCCAACAACTCACATCTCTCAGAGCTTCGCCTGAGCAACTTCTGCCAGCAGGTGCCTGGCTCCTCCCCAACCCTAAATTTGACTAATCCTCCTCAATTTTTGGTTTTACTTTTTATTACAGAACAATGTGACATAACCTACAAACCTATAACCCAGGCCCAGCAACCATCAACTCATGGCCAGTCCTGCTCCATGTGCAGCCACATTCACTCCCCCTCCCCCCAATCCCAGGCATTAGATGACTTCAGCCCTAAATGTTTCTTGGGCCCCTGGAAGATAAGCACACACACACACACACACATACACACACACACAGAATGGTGATGTATTCTATGTGCACACATGCACATGTTTTATATACATTATATACAGTCCACCCTTGAACAGTGCGAGTTTGAACCGCACTGGTCCACTTCTACACAGATATTTTCAATTGACCCTTGCAGCTCAAACTGGCATCGTGTACACGGAGGCCCAACTATTGACTGCGTGGGAGATCAACACCCCCACCCGCACATTGTTCAAGGATCAACTGTACATGTGTATGTATATATATGAAACAATATCACCATTATCATCACTAGGAGATATTGAGTAATTGTTCCCCAGTGTCATCAGATACCCAGTCAGCATTCAAAGAGCCAATTCCTCATAAATGTCATCCACTATGGACCCGATTGTGTCCCCCAAATTCACATATTTAAGCCCCGATCCCCAATGTGGCTGGATTTGGAAATAGAGCCTTTGGGAGGTAATTAAGGTTAAATGAGGTCGTAAGAGTGGGGTTCAAATCTGATAAGACTGGTGGTCTTGTAAGAAGAGGAAGTGATCTCTCTCTCCACACTCCCTACTCCCCCATCCCCACCCCCACATGGCTCGGAGGAAGGACCATGTGAGGACAAGTGGCCGTGGACAAGCAGGAAGAGATCCCTCCCCATGAACGTAATCCTGCCAGACCTTGATCTGGACCTCACACCTCCAGAACTGTGAGAAATAAGTTCTGTTGTTTTTAACTTCCCCATCTGTGGCATTTTGTTATGGCAGCCCGAGCAGAGTAATTCATCATCATTTTCAAAAAGTCAGGATCCAGATAAGGCCCACACACCACAGTGCGCTATCCCACCTATTAGCTCGCCTTTCGCCCACGGGCTCACCTCTCTCCTTGTTCTCCTGCCCAGTACAGCAAGGGGACCCTGGGTCACTGGCCCTGCAGGTCCCTCGGTCAGGATGGTGACAGTGCCGGTCCCTGGATTTCCTGTTTGTGATGGTTAGATCTAGGGCTTGACCGGATTCATACTTAAATGCCACTTCCTCCTGGATGCCCTCCCAGGTCTTGGGGAGCCTCCTTCCCTGATATTCCTCTTCTCCCAACTGTAGTGCCCTGTTTCCTCTTCTGTACCCTGGCTCCCTGAAGGTGGGGCCAGACCACATGAGCATCCTGGCTGGTCCCCAGCCCAGCCCAGTGCCTGCACACAGTGTGCCTCAGAAGGCACGCAGAATGGACAAATGTCACACCTTGAGCCCAGAGGCTTATTGCATCTCGTAGCATCCAATCCTGAGCTTCCAGAGTAGAGTCGGCCTGAATAGCAGGGCCTGCCCCTCACAACGAGGCAGGAGAGTGGGTAGAGACCCCTGCAGGAGGCCACCCAATAGCTCAATTCTGAACACACCACAGGCACCCTCAAAGCTGCATCTGCCCAAGAAGGAGGGCCAAGATGCCCACATCCCCAAACAATCTTCCAGGGCTCTGTCCACCATGCCCCCACCTCCCTGACCTTGGCCCCTCAAGATTCTGCCAGCCTTTTTGCCTGATTTGCATCTCGCCTGCAGGCATCACTTGAGGCTCAGCCCTGACAGTCTCCTCCTTCACACACATCCTGCACCACCGAATTTAGAATCTGTCCCATGCCCCCTGGCTGGTTTTGCTCAGTGTTTAGAGCATCGACCCACAGCCAAGGGCATGTACTGCGGTTGCAGGCTCAATCCCCAGCCCTGGTTGGGGTGCGTGGGGGAGGCAACCAATCGATGTGTCTCTCTCACATTGATGTTTCTCTCTCTCGCTTTCTCTCTCCCCCTTCCACTCTCTGAAAAGCAATGGAAAAAATAGCCTTGGGTGGGAATTATAAAAAAAAAAAAAGGAATCTATCCCAAAGTTCCTGTCCTTCTGCCCCAGCCAGATATGTCCAACACCTTCAGGACATGGCTAGGAACATGTTCCATCTTCACTTCCAACTCAACATACAGTCTCTAAAACCAGCCCACGATCCCACGGAAGGATTCCCGAGTTCCTGGTCTGGCTCCAATCAACTCTTCCAGTTCTTTCTTTCTTTTTTTGTTTTTTTAAATATACCTTTTATTGATTTCAGAGAGAGGAAAGGAGAGGGAGAGAGAGAGATAGAAACATCAATGATGAGAGTCATTGATTGGCTGCCTCCTGCACGTCCCCAACTGGGGATGGAGCCCGCAACCCGGGCATGTGCCCTGACTGGGAATCGAACCCCGATTGCCTGGATCCTAGGTCTATGCTCAACTGCTGAGCCACGCCCGGCCGGGCCCAGCCATTTCTTCCTCACACACCGCCACCTGGGTTGTGACCTTAAGTGGTGGCTCTGTGCTGTGTCAGCTAAGCTAAGCTGAACCACAGTTCCAGGCTCCCCTTTCCCACAAGTTGGCTGTGGTTGCTGGAGAGGACACAGCAGCTGTGGTAGCTCCTGGGTGGGTGTGGGGCTCCAGCACTGTTGCACCCACGCAGGTGGGTGCAGGCCTCGGGGCTCTCCACCCACCTCCTCTTTAGCTTGTCTAGCTCCTGGGCCAGGTGTGTGTTTAGCTCCAGGACAAAGAGTGCAACTTCTTCTGCAGGTCACCTGTGTCATTGAAGTTGGTGGCTTAGAAGTGTCTCCCTGTTCATCCTCCAGAGTCCCAGCTCTTCCTCACTGATTCAGTTCATTCTTGCTCCCCACATTTCACATCCATCTTCCTGACCCCACTGCCTGCCCTGCTGACTGTAGACTCAGAAGCATCCATTCTTTAAGCAGCTTCCCCACTGTATAAAGTCTTGTGCCACATTCTGTCTCACTCTGGTTGTTCTGTTTCTCTCATCAAATCTGACCTATGTGCCTTGGACCAGTAATTGAACTTCACTTTCCTCATCTGTGAAATGGGCATAATTACAGTGCCAACCTTCTATATGGTGTTGTGACGATTAAGTGGAATAGTAACATGTGTAAGGGTTTAGAGTAAGGCCTGGTACAGAGTAGGTGCTCAGTGAACGTTGGCTACAAACGGTTCTATTCCAGACAGAAGACCTTTCGTAAGGCTCCCTCCTGCCTTGACCAATCAGTTCTTTACCCTGTCAACAGCCTGTTCACCTTCTCCAGGAAGCCTTCCTTGATATCTACCACTGGAAATTCCTTCCTTCCTCAGAGACCTGGTGTTCCTCTCCACTTACTTTCATCTCTTCTGCCCCATTCACTAAGTCATAAATTCAGTTGAACACCTACTATGTGCCAGCACTATGGTAGAGGTTATGGATTAATCACAATCCCCTGCCCCCTGGGTCACAATGTAATGAGGAAGATGGGTCGGTTAACCACTAAAATACGATGTGGGAAATGCTTTGAACAGGGAGTTGTGAACACCCAAAGAAGGGGCATGGAAGTCTCCAGAGCACAGAGGGTGCTATTAAGGAAGGCTTCCTAGCAGAAGCAACCTGAAGGATGAAGGCGGAGTTAACTCTCCAGGTGGCCAAGGTAAGAAACTGCATTCAAAGCAGAAGGAACAGCATGTGCAAAGGGGTGTGGGCTTGAGGGACTAGGGCGAGACCAGAAGGAAGAGCACAGAGTCGGCACATCCGCGTGTCCAGGGGCTGGGGAACGGTGGGACATGGGCTGAGGGGGCCCCAGAGCCTGCCCTTGGCAGACTTTGTCTGCTAAGTTGAGGTGCTTGGGGGCTAAGGGGAGTGGGTACAAAATTTTAAGCAGAGGAGCCCCTGCTTCAATGAGCATGAACATCTTCCCTGAGTGGGGGCAGTGTCTCCATTTCAGGGCTGTTTGGGTCCTTGGCACGAACAAGCCTCATGCTTTCTCTCCTCTTCCCTGCTTTCAAGCCCTCAGGAGGACTGAAGAGCTCAGTCCCCCGCAGCTCAGTTCTCAAGATGTGGGGAGGGAGGCCCCAGCACAGCTGCAGGGCTGGGCCGTCACATGGTCACATGGCTGGCAGGCTGGCTGGTGAGAAAGCTCTGCCCTGTGATGCAAAGAGGGCTCTGTGCAGGCTGGGGGCACCCCAAAGGCCTCTCACCGAGAGACTTGGGGCAACAATGGGCATTCGGGGGCTGCCATGAAGGAATTGCGAGTGTTTGGTGTATGTGTGTAGTTTGTATGTGTGTATGTGGTGTGTGTCTGGTATGCAAATATGTGGAATATGTGTATGTGGTATGTGGTGTGTTGTATATGTGCTCTGTGTGGTATATGTGGTCTAAGTAGTATGTGCATGTGGTGTATAGCATGCATGCATGTGGTATATGTGTATGTGTATACACATGTGCACCATATATGTGGTACGTATGTGGTATGTGTGTATGTGTGTGTACGTGGGATAAGTGTGGTATGTGTGGTGGGTGTGATGTGTGTGTATGTGGGGTGTGTGGTGTAGGTATGGTGTGTATGTAGTGTGTGTGTGATGTATATGTGTGTGATGTGTGTGTATGGGGGTGCAGGGAATCTCCAGGGGTCCGTGAAGGAGTAACTTTTTCAGGGGAGAGTGAGGACTCCCCAGGGGAGCATTTTTCCCCAGTGAGCCAAGATCCGAGGGGACAGGCTGGCCTGGCTGTTCCCTGGGCCCCCCCTTGTTCCCAACCCCAGCCTCAGCCAAGCACAGCACCTGCCCAGAGCTTAATGGCCTGTGACAGACAAGCCTGGGAGTGAGGGATGCTAAAGCTCCAGGGAAGATGCAGGCAGAGGCTGGTGGAACCTTTGCCACCCCCCATGCCCGCCTCACAGACTCCCCTTCCCCCTCAGCTCCCACTCCCCCTGGTCTCCAGGAGGCCCTGGCAGGGGCTGTCTGGGTGGTCACATGGTGAGCAGAGGCCACACCACTGGTGCCAGTGGGAGCGGGAGGCCTTTGTCCCCAGGCCTGAAAAAAGCTAGCTTCCCTCACGGACTAGACAGGCCTGTCCCCTCCCCCAAACAAGCAGAATTTGCAGAGGCTGTCTCCTGGGAGGGCTCGGGCTGCACCCCCCCTTCAGAGGGCCTGGGTCCCGCCCGCAGGCGTCCTGCCTTCCTGTCCTTGGCTTCTGTGAGCCCCTGCCCCTCAGTGGCCAGGGCCTTCCTAGGTCATATTGTCAGTCTGAGGGCCCCAACTACTCAGAGCCATTCGGTTGGTGAGAAGCACAGGGAGGCAAAACCCAACCCCCCTCAACCCACGAGTGGGGGTGGGGGTGCTGGCCGCCGGGGCCGAGGGACCTCGAGGGTGCAAAGACAGCGGAAAGACAAGACAGCAAATGTGTCAGTCCTGACGTGGGTGGCCGAAGGACGTCAGCGACACCGTAAACAACTCTCTTCTTTGGTGTGTGTGAACGATCTAGTTTCAAAGTTGGCATTCTCAGGGACTGGGCCAGGCTCGCACCAGGCCCTGGCACTGGCCCCACTGTCCAGGAAGGACTCAAGGTCACCAGAGGCAGACAGCAGACAGCAGGTGGGGCCAAGGGAGGTGTCCTGGGCGACGGGGAGTGAAGGGGAGGGCGGTGTGTGTGAAATAGCAGCCGGGCTGGACTAACAAACAGCCAACGGGAGGGAGGCAGGGCCATGGCCCCCGGAGGCTGGGGGGTGGCCCGAGCGACGACGGACGTGTTTCTAGGGAGGAGAGCGGGCCCCCGCAGAGCCAGGGCCAGGATCTGCGCCGGAAGGCGCCAGAAGGGAGCCAGCAAAGCAAGGCCAGAGCCCAGGAATGGTGCCAGGCCATGCCTGAGAAGGCGTCCGGAGCCCGAGGGCACGGCCGGCGTGCAGGGCCTCACCCCCCCAGGTCAGGCTCCTTTTATCTCCAAACAGCTGTGGCCTTTCTCCGCGACTGCAGTGCTCGGAGAAACATGAGCAGCTTGGAGACGATCGACAGGTTTCCAAGAGGAGAGAGAGAACCGATTGTGCTGCACAGCCAGCGCCCTGCCCCTGGTGACCTCCCCCCCGTGACCCACTTCCCAGTCTCAGCCACCCCTGCCCATGTTCCCACACCGTGGCAGGAGTTATCTCGGCCTGCGGTTCCACATAGCGTGCTTCCTCTGAGCTCCTCTTTCACGTATTTCCAGAAAGCTCCCTGTCATCAACCCCCCGAAGCCCACTAAAATCCAGCTCTCCATCAGAGAGCAGCACGCTTCCTGCCTGCCTGCCGCCAGGTTTCTCCCTTCCTCCTTTCTTTCAACAGCCAGCCCTGGGCTTGGAACTGGGGGAAATATGACAAAGGACACTCATAAATCTTCCTACAAGACCCTGGGAGGGCAGGGCCTTGGCTTATTTGTCTCTGGGTCCCCAGATGTTAGCACAGCGCCTGCCACGTACGAGGACCCCACAAATCTTTCGTGAGCAGGGAGCAGGACGTTCTGAGCACATGCAGAGGGGTTGTGGGAGAATGTAGCGTTTTCTTTCCTCCATCTTCTGCCCCCTCTGAGTTTGGTGTCCCCCAACCTCACTGTCCACCCTGACCTGGCTCCTTCAAGGCCTAGCCCTGTCCCTCTCTCCTCCCACAGGGCCTGGCCCCTAGGGCTGGAGCACACACCTCAGTTTCCCACCCTCGGGGCTCAATGTGAGCGAGCCACCACCCTCCTCCCTCACCATCCCCCGCAGGGCAAATCAGAAAGATTTGCTGGCTAAATGGCCACTTCGCTAGCCTCAGTATTCCCCCACTTTTTATGATATGTTTTGAAGAATTGATTTGAGAAAGAAAGGAAAGCAGAGGGAGAAAGAGAAACATCTATGTGAGGCGGAAACATTGACAGGTTGCTTCTGCTATGCACCCCGACTGGGGATCAAACCCCCAGCCTGGGTATGTGCCCTGACCAGAAATTGAACTGGGGACTTTCCTGTGCATGAGATGATGCCCAACCAACTGAGCCACACCGGCCAGGGCTTCCCCCACTTTTTGAAGGCCACCTTCCTGTGCTCTACATTAGGGATATATCTAGTTTATGTCTCACTGGGTGTCACAGCCAAGTCCATAGCCAATGGCCTCAAGGTTAGAGCATCAGCCCATGAACCTAAGGGTCATGGGTTTGATTCCCAGTCAAGGGCACGTGCCTGGGTTGTGGGTTCATCCCTAGCCCCAGTCAGGGTGCATGCGAGAGGGAACAAATCGGTGTGTCTCTCTTACACCAAAGTTTCTCTCCCTTTTACCATGGGGTCAGTTTCTTACATGACCACTTTACACTTTAGGGCAGGGACCGTCCCTTCCCACCACCCTCACAGTCAAGCTGATGGGAAATGGCTGTGCTCGCTCCAGAGCCACAGGCTGCTTAAGGGGCTCCCGCAGTCCTGCCAAGAGGCCCTGAATCTTTGAAGCAGGCTTGTCGCAACGCTATGCTGGAGCCGGCTCCTACTGGCTTGGAATGTCAGTTGTGCCCATGTCTTCCCCACCCACGCTCCGTGACATCACATTAGCAGCTTGAAGTCAGCCACAGTGAGAATATTTACACCACATGAATCAGCAAGCACTACGAATCAGAGAGCCAGTTCTTCCTAGAGAGCCAGTTATAAACACTTGGGTAAGCGTTGAATTCCAGCATACCGCTACATAGAAGAATGGACCCTGCCAGGGGCTGGCCGGGAAGCAGTGGACAAGGGAGTAGCTGCATCTTTCTAGTTGTGTAAGAATTTGCATGGATGTGTGCAGTAGACATTTGGACAAACCTTCCCTTCAAAACTCCCAGATACCTTAACAACTAGCACTACCTGAGATTATATTCTCGCTCCAACATCAGAAGATAAACTCAATGAAGGCAGTGGCTTTGTTTAGTATTTTAGATACCACCTACTACCTAATGTCTGGCACATGCTAAGTGGCACTCAAAAATAATTTATTGATGAAGGGATAAGTTTCAGTCCTCTCAGGACAAATGAGATGTGCTCGAAACATGTGGAACAAGAGCAACCACCTGGTCTGAGGGTTCCACGAAAGTGTCTTGGAGTCAGTAAATTTTAAACTGCATTAGGTATTTTAATTATGTATAATTATATCAATGTCAATGTTAAATAAAAAAGGGAAAGAAACAAAAAATAAAATAAAACCCCTAGATAACCACTAAGAGGAAGCAACAAGAATATTAGTCCTGAAATATTTTTCCCGAGTTAAGGAATGGTGGTCACACAATAAAACGCCCAGATTTTAAGAGTGCAGTCAAGTGAGCTTTTACTAGCGCATTCACTCACGTAGCCACCACCCCAACCAAGATGAGGAATGCTTTCATCCCCCCAGAAAGTTCCTCACGCCTCTGTCTAGTCATTCCTCCATCACAGGCAACCGCTGTGTGCCTTTTATCCCCACAGACGAATTTTGCCTGTCTTAGAACTTTATATAAATGGGACCATACAGCAGTTGCTCTTTTTTGCCTGGATTATTTCACTCAGAATGTTTTTGAGACTCATCCGAGTCATTGCCCGGATCAGTTCATCCCCTGTTAGTGCTGAACAGTCTCCCACTGAAAGACCTCCTCTTGATCCCCAAACTCACCCTAACTCTGGATGAGGGCCCATTAATGTTTGATTTTTACCGATTGCTGCAGGAGAAGAAAACTCTTTCCCACCTCTGAGGACAAACAGACATGGAACACAAGAGTCTAGATGGACTTTCTCTACCAGGAGGAAAAATGATAGAGCAGAACTCAAACCAGGCAGTTGACCCTTTCTGACACTGGGTGGGGTGAGTGCTGTGCTCACTGTGACAGGCCCCATTTCCCTTCTTAGAGCTTGTAAGGTCCATCCCAAGAATTTGGGGCCTTTTAGTCCCAAAGCTGTCTTCCATGTTTCTCGCAGAGGCTTAGTGATTCCTTGACCCAGGTTTCTGGTGCCCTGTCTGATGCACCAGAATTCTGGAGATGATCAGTTACAATGCATCTTTTTTTCACATAATTAGGACAAGAGGTATCTCCTGAATGGAGTGACTCTATTTTAGCACAGTTCTCTGCTCTCTTAATTCAGAGATGGCCTTGGGCAGGAACTGCTGGGGCGGTCACCAGGTAGTGAGAGCCCTATTACTTCCTTAGAGGAGGTGGTCCCACAGCAGCAAGGTTACCATCCTGCTCTGTGCAGAAATGGTTGAACTATATCAATGAAGAGCTACCCCCAACCGAGGCTCGGGGCCACACTGCTGGGAGCAGCAATGCCAGGATTCACAGCCAGACCCCTTTGACTCCAAATAGCATGTGTCCTTCACCAGGTGGCTGTTTCTAGAGAAGTCAGCAGCCTCGGAGCTCCCAAGGCTGGGCATGGCCTGCACAGAGTGTAATCTCAGGGAGAAATTGATGAGCTTTCAAGGAGATGCTGTCTCCACCGGAGGTCTGAAGAAATGGAGACTGAGGCTGGCATCAGACTGCCCGGCTCACAAGTGCATGGTGCCCACATTGAGTGTCCGTGAGTAGATTTCAGCAGGCCAAGAGCTGCTGAAATCTTGCTTTCTTCAGAGACCGTGCATGCATCGTGAACAACCTTGAAGTGACTGGTCCACCTGGCAGCAGCCCCTGTAGGCCCAGGGTCATCACTCTGGACACTATCCATGTGGTGTTTCATCTCCATTTAAGAGTGTGAGGTGTCAGACTGGGTCTGAATCCTGGCTCTGCCTCTTATTAGTTGTGCGACCCTGGGCAAGTTACTTAACTTCTTTGGGTCTCTGTTTCCTCATGTGTGGAGTGGAGATGATTATTGTAGCCCCAGCCTCATACTTTAATAAGCAATGGAGTTAATACTCGTGAGGCCAGTCAGTAGCCACCATGTCTGGCAGAACCTGGGCACCAGCGCAGGCATGCCTCACTTTAGTTAGCAGAAGAGCCCCTGAATGTAGGACAGCTGGTTGAATTTAGCTCTTAGAACTGCTCCGTGGAATCCTATGTGCTTTGCTGGAGGGTGGGAAGCTGTGGGGGCAGGGATGCCAGAACCCAAAGTAGGTTCCTTTTGTAGCTTGGCTTCTGGGTGAGGTTCATGTCTGGGTATGGGGCCCAAGGGATCCAAGACAGAAGGAAGGTCAGTGCTCCCTACGCCAACCCAGGCCAACAGGTGAACCGTGCAGCCAGAATGTTCTCACCCAAGCTAGTAAACAGGGAGCCAACATCCAGGCTTTACACCAGGGTAAGTTCTCCTGACACCTGCTGTGTCTTGCCTGTCCCCAGATGAGCCCTGAACTCTCATGCTGACCTCGATATCACCTCAAGTTCACTCCTGACCTGATTAGTGTAATGTCAATTTAGTTGCAAGAGTGGGAACTTATTATTTTGCGTTCTCTTTTCATTAGTTTCCCACAGGATTCCAGGGACTGGTGGCTTATATACTTGGCAGTTCTCAAAATCTACAAGAGTCTTAGTTCTTGTTAATTTTCTGCTGTTTGTTGGATCCTACTTTGGGGTATACGGGTCTCGCTAAAGTCCTCACTCTGTAAGTGGAGTAACCACAAATAACATTGTTAAAAGCATTTTTGCTTTTTCATATATTTTCTAGGAAACATTTAGTGGGTTCCTGCCATGTGCCAGGCACTGTGCCAACCATTACCAGGACAGTCGCTGGGCTTTACCCGGGAGATTGACAAAGCAGCCAGGCACAGCGCAGTGTGGCGAGCGCTCTGGGCTGCGACTGCAGAGCCCTGGGCCCACTGCGGGGCACCGAGCAGCCCCAGATAACCGCTCCCAGAATGCCCCCTGCCAGCTGCTCTGCAGAGTCAGCTCTGAGCAACACTTTCTCTGGTTCAGCCACGTCAGTGAGCACGCTTTCACTTCCAGGTGATCTGATTCCTTTTCCCATATACCTGTTCTTTTTCCACAATGCCTTTTTTCCCCGCTAGTGCTTTCTATTCTTTATCTTTTTCTTCATTTGAAAACTACATTTTCTCCCTTACTTTCTTTCAGCCCTGGTTAGTGTGCTCAGTGGTTGGAGCGCTGACCGGTGCACAGAAGGGTCGTGGGTTCAATTCCCTGGTCAAGGGCACATACCTGGGTTGCAGGTTTGATCCCCAGCCCTGGTCAGGACGTTGGGCTCATGCGGAAGGCAATCTATTGATGTGTCTCTCTCACACAGACGTTTCTCTTTCTCTGGTTCCCTCCCTCCCTCCCTCCCTCCCTCCCTCCCTCCCTCCCTCCCTCCCTCCCTCCCTCCCTCCCTCCCTCCCTCCCTCCCTCCCTCCCTCCCTCCTTCCCTTCCACTCTCTCTAAAATTCAATGGAAAGCCTGGCCAGGCGTGGCTCAGTGGTTGAGCATCGACCTAGGATCCAGGCGATCGGGGTTCGATTCCTGGTCAGGGCACATGCCTGGGGTGTGGGCTTGATCCCGTCGGGGGCGTGCAGGAGGCAGCCGATCAATGACTCTCTGATCATTGATGTTTCTCTCTCTCTCTCCCTCTCCTTTCCTCTCTCTGAAATCAATATAGTTAAAAATAAAAAAATAAAAAAAATCAATGGGAAAAATATCCTCTGGTGAGGATTAACAAAACTAAGTTTCTTTCAGATTGCTCTATTATGTGAAGTTCAGATTGCTCTATTATGTGGCTTCCTGTTTTGCCCACTCACTGTCGATGAGATGTGTTTTTGAGTGGTAATTTTTTTACGGTGAACTTTTTTTCTTTCTCTTGGTGTTCCTGAGCCCTGGGTTGTAAACTACAACCATAGTGCAGTTTTACATATGCTTCTGTTCGGTATCCTAGGGGTCTAACTGCTTTAACTGGCCTATTTTTACAGTAACGTCTTTGCTTAGGGAAATTATTCACTTAAAAAGAATTTACAGGACGTTTACTATATGTATATCCCCATATTGGATGCTGTGGAAGATGCAAAATAATGCAAGACAATACAATGTGGCTGCCTTACAGGGAACCACTGTCTGAAAGGACCAAATATACACAAAAAGCTAGGCGACCATGTAAGGCAGAGTAAATGAAAGGGCTAACAGTGGACCCACAGTCAAGGTCAGAAGGAAAAATAGGCAGCTGGGGAAAGATGGAGAGGGAAAGACAGAGGAGGAAAGGCTTGTGTGAGGAAGTTTCAGAAATCTGACTTCTGGGTGGAGTTAGTGCTGCTGTGATGCCAGATGAGGCTGTGCATGAACCACACTGTCAGGTCCCTGCTGGGAAAGTTAATCAGAATCCAGGCAAACGGAAGTCACTAAAGTGCTCCTGGGGTGGGAGGCAGGGTTAATGAAAGTTGTGCTTGAAGGAGAAGAGTAGCCTGAAAGGGCTAAAAGGCCTTTATTATTATTATTATTATTGATTTTAGAGAGAGAGAGAGGGAGAGGGAGAGAGAAACTTCCATAGGTTGCCTCCCATACCGGCCAAGTTGCTTTTGAGGGAGAAAACAGAGTAACCTGAAAGGGCTAGGAGGATTTTTATTTTATTACTTTTTATTTATCTTTATTGTTGAAAGTATTACAGATATCCATACCCCCCCATTGATCCCTTCCACCCCCCATTGGCCCCACCCCCAGGCCTTCCCCATATAATTGCTTGTGTCCATGGGTTATGTATCTATGCTTATAAATTCTTTGATTAATCTCTCCCCACCCACCTCTCCACCCTTGCCTTCCCTCAGAGATTCGTCAGTCTGAGGCTAGGAGGCTTAAAAAAAATAAAATAAAATATTAGTATTGATTTTAGAGAGAGAGGAAGAGAGAGGGAGCGAGAGAAACATAAGTTGCCTCCCATAGGGGCCCCGATGGTTGGAACCTGGCAATCTGGGTACGTGCCCTGACCGGGAATCGAACCCGTGACTCCTTTGTGCACAGGAGGACACTCCAACCAACTGAACCACACCAGCCAGGGCGGGCTAGGAGGCTCTGCAGTAATTTAGACCAGAATAAATCTGGGTTAGGGAAGCCAGCGTGGGGGAGAAAGGGAGGGAGGGAGGGAGACTGGCAAAATTGGGATGTGGAAGGTGTTAGAGTATTTGGCAGGAGTGGCAAGGGGGGAGGTAGCTTTTCAGGAGTCAAGGCAGGAAGGGAGTTGAGAAGGGCAGGGGGCAAGAGACCTGAACTAAGTGGTCAGGGCGCCCTTCTAGGTGTCACTGCGGGGCTGGGCACGTTTACAATCCGGAGCAGGGCACCTGCTTTAATAAAGACAGGCCCTCACCTAAGCCTGTAACAAAATCGATTTTACCAAAGGCTAAGTTCCTGCGCATCTCTTATAACAAAAAGAAAAAATTGAACAAAATGTTACTAGAGGACCAGCCGTACCTTCCTCTACGGGTTGTTTTGAGGATTATACTGGAGTTAACATGGTGCAAAGCCCCTTAAAATGCGTCTGGCACGAAGTGCGATTTTAGGGCCAGTTATTATTTCATGTTTAGTAATTAAAGGTTAGACTATGGACACCTCGCAGTGTGCTCGCACTGAACGGCTGATTAAACCCCCGGATCTGGCGGGGAGATTGGCCGAGTATTTCAGAGCAAAACGCATTTTCTAAGGTGGGCTCCGAGGGCGGCTCAAGCGCGCGGGCGGCCGGCCACGCCGCGGGGGGCCTGGCGCGGGCCTGGCGCGGGCCTGGCGGGGAGGCGCAGGGGCGACGGCGCGTCTGCAGGCGCGGAGCGGTCGCCCGCAGCAGGCGGCCTCGCAGGCCGCTCCACCTGGGATCCCGGCCGCAAAAGGGCGCACACAGAGCAGCAAAGAGCACTCCAGACACCGGGGAGGGGGCTCCGGCGCGCCGCCGACAGTACTGGGGGCGTCCGGCCTCCGGAGCCGCTAAGCCCCGCCCCCGCCGCTCCCCGCTCCCCGCGGCTCTCGGGGGGACGCCCAGGCCCGCGGAAGCCTACACAGGCCCCGGGCCCGCGACTCGGCCCGCCCGCGACCACTGACCCTCGGCCTGCGTCCCAACCCCGCGCCCGGTCCCCACGCGGCCCCGGGACCACACTCAGCACGGACCACCTGCTCGCCCCCCTCCCGCGCTCCCCCCGCGGCCCGAGTGGTGCGGCCCGGCCCCGCCCCCGACGCCGGCGAGGGGCGGGGCGCCGCCGGTCACGTGACGGGGAGTGACCTCGCCGCCCGGCGCCATGGGGGCCTCGGACCCGGAAGTGGTGCCCTGGGCTCGCGGCGGTGCCGCGGGGATGGCGGGAGCCGGAGCTGGAGCCGGAGCGCGCGGCGGAGCGGCGGCGGGGGTCGAGGCCCGGGCTCGCGACCCGCCGCCCGCGCACCGCGCACACCCTCGCCACCCTAGGCCTGCGGCGCAGCCATCCGCCCGCAGGATGGACGGCGGGTCCGGGGGCTTGGGCTCCGGGGACAACGCCCCGACCACCGAGGCCCTTTTCGTGGCTCTGGGCGCGGGCGTGACGGCGCTCAGCCACCCGCTGCTCTACGTGAAACTGCTCATCCAGGTGGGGGGCCTGGGGCGCCGTAGGGAGGTGGGGGCTCATGTGAAGGTGACAGGCCTCGATCTGGTCAGATTGGGACGGGGGAGTCGATGGCGACGGATTTGGGGAGAGGTGCGGGCACCGAGGGTTTGTGGGCCGAAGGAATGGGAGAGGAGGAAAGCGGAAAAGGGTTTGGGGATGCAGAGCGCACGGGTTTGGGGGTGCAGGAGAGGGGGCGAAGGAGTCGGAGCGACAGATTTGGGAGAGGGTGGAAGGAACAAGGGATTTTGGGGGGTGCAAGGAGAGGGCGATGGGATAGAGAGACGGGTTTCGGGGATTAGGGAATGGAGGCAATGAACTTGGAATAAGAGGGAAAGGGCATCATTTTGGGGTGAGTTAAAAAGCAACAAATTGGGGGAGGGGAGAGGAGTTTCAGCTAACGGATGGGCAAGAGGATTGGGGGCCCAGACAAATTATTTAGAAGATGAGCACATATTTAGGCTAGAAGGGAGCAAGAGCAAGAGCTCTGGATTTGGTGGGGATGGATTTAAAGCGGTTTGGAAAGACAAAGGACAGGGGGCCAGGGCCAAAAATTCAGGAGAGGAGCAAGGGCACCAGACTCCAGGAAGGAGGGGACGGGGCAATAGAATTAATGGTGGCAGAATTTGGTGGGAGAGGGTGAAGGCAGAGGATTTAGCTGGGGAGAGCTTTCGGTTAGCAGGAGATGGGGGGCTCTGGATCTGATGGTGACGACAGGTTTGGTGGGAGGAGGGGATGGGGTGACGCAGTGGGGGAGGGGAGTAGTGGCGTTTTGTCTGGAGAGGGGAGCGAGGGGGAGGCTTTTAGGGGAGAGGGATGACGCATTTGGAGGAGAAAATGGAAGCCACGGTTGGGGCTGGGAAATGGGACCCACAGTCCTTGTACCTGGGGGAATGGGCTGTAGGTGTCTGGAAGTACTGAAATTAGGCGGAGGGGGGGTAGTTGAGCCATAAGAGGACAGGATAGAGAAGGGCTGGCAGAAACTGAGGCCAAGGTAGGGATGTCTGGAACAGTGCCATGCAGGTGCACTGAGTACATTGGTGGTGGCCAGCAGTGCCTTACGGGTGAAGCGGGCTGCTTGAGAAAGGGGGAGATTGAGTTGGAAGGAGGCAGGGTGGAAGGATGCATTTGGCAGAATTAGGTGGGGGTGATGCAGATGGGCATTGTTTAGATGGGCGTAGTTCAGGCCTGAAGATTTAGCCTAAAATTTTCCAGTTAAGAAGACTGGGCAGTGGGGAGTAAAAATTGAAATGGAGACCCAAGCAAGATTTGAGGTTTGGTTTGAGTTGAGGCAAATGGGTGTCCCGATGTATTGTCTTTATAATTGTACTGACAGTGGGAGATACAACTGGAATAAGAGGGACTCGAATGGGAGTATTTGAAATCCGAGGAATGGGGCAGTAGATTTAGGGGTGTGACCAGAAGGTGACAAGGAATGAAGAGACTCGGTCAGGAACATCAGGGTGCCGGACTGGAATCTAACAGTGATTGAGATTTAGAATTGGCTGATGGGGGAAGTTCCAAACTCATGTTTGGTTGTGACTTGGGACTGAGGGCTGCTTCACTTACAGAATTAGGGTTGTATTTACAGTGCTAGAGATTACAGTTTTGGGAGAGAAATTGGCACCCGAGATATGCGAAGTAAGGATGCTGGGAGCTGAGTGTTTTGTCTGACGGAGAGAGGTTAGGTGAAGGCTGGGGTTCTAGGGTGGCAGATATAAGGGTCTGCCAAGTGGCAGATACTGGAGTATGGGAATGGGGTGCTCCATGTGAAGGAAGTGGGAAGTGGCCATCATTTGGATCATCACAGATTTAGTTTACAGGTTTGAGAAGAAAATTGAAATAGGGTGATTTGAAGAGAGAATTGGGAATGAGGGGAGAATGGGGAATGGGGCTAAAGGAAGACAAAAGGGCGAGAAGAACTGGATGTGGGGAGGTAAGGGTGGGTGAGCCCAGTTGGGGTGACAGGTGGCCTGTCCGATTTGAACTCTGCTGGTGCTGAGTGTAACATTTTAGGGTGAAGTTTTAATGGGTATAGTTTGGGAATCAGTAACATTTTACAAAAAGTCAAATACCAGTTCTTTGGGGGTAGCAGGGATTGGAGTGGCAGATTTGGGGTAAATAATGCAGTGCCTCAGATCAGGCTCGTGGGTGTTAGGTTTCAGGATTTGGAGATTTAAGGGTGATCGACTGGCTCTGCCAGAATCTGATACAGAGCCACAGCTTTGGACTGGGTTCATAGATTTGGGGATGAAATTGGGTAGGTATGACTTGGGCACAAATAATGAAGACTTAAGGACACGGAGAATAGGGGTGAAATATGGCCAGTGTGCCTTTGATAACCTGGGTAGAAGTTAAAAATATAGATTCAGTAGTTTTGGGAGCTATGGGACATGAGGTGAAGGGACACAGCGGATTTAGGCGTGAAGTTAGAATCAATCAGGACTCCCAAATTGTCGTGACTAGACTGGATAAGACAGCAAAAGAGCAGTAGTTCAGACTCATAGTAGAGGGTATGAAGGGAATGTTGCTTGTGTAAGAGAAAAAAATCAAAACAAAACTCGGAAACTTGGAGTTTTCAACCCAGAAGGGGAAAGGTCTGGAAGGGAGGTCTAACTGCTTAGGTCAGCTGGCTCATCCCTCTTCTCCAACTCCTCTGGGATAGACTTTTAAAGAAGGTCCTCATCCAGAGGGGCTTTCTTATTTTACAATCAGTAATCTGTCATGTAGCTCAGATTCACTTCCAAAGGGCACAGCATGAACTTTCAAAAACCCTAAGGCAAGGAAGAAAGGGAATTGAGCCAAGAAAGCACTAGAAACAGACCTAGTCCAGTTTTAAGGTAGAGTTCCCCAACCCTGTCGTTTCTGCTGTCCACATCCAAGAGCTGCTGCTCTGGTTCACGGACTCAGCTGGCCTCCTTTGAGGGACAGGGATGCTGTCCCCTGTCAGGGAAGGAGACTTCTCACGCCCCATTTAGGTGCCAGTCTCTGGACACTTTGCCTCCTGCCTGGCAGCAGAGAGATTGTCATTCATTGGCAGCAGAACAAACAGTCTCACCCCTCAGAGAGACCCCACCTCCTCATGGGGTATAGGTGGCTTGGTCTTTCACACACCCATTAGTTTAACATATGTAACCAGCATCTACACAGCAAAAGTGACCATAGCCCCACAGAAATGCGGGACATTCTGTCACAAGGGTCATTGAGATTAGAACACAGTTGAGGAATTGTTTGAGGAGCAGCTGGGATTTGAGGTAACAGTCTGCTCTGCCTGAGAGCGAGAGGGACGGATTTGTTGACATCTTCCACGGGTGTAGTAAGAAATTCGAGTTGTGGGTGAACTTTGGAATGGGTCACTTGGAGCTGAGCTGTCTGAATTTTGGGACGGATTTGGATGTGCTGTGTTTTGGTGTTACCACATTTAGGATTGAGACTGGACTGAAGTTTTTAACCTGGAGATGAGAATAAACAGATTTATTCTGAGATGAGCATGGGGTTCGAAGTGTATAAAATAGAGGGGTTAGTCCTGGTGATATCTGGAATTTGAAGGTAACAGTGTTGGGGACTGGAGGTGACTTGGATTGTGGTAGGAGGTATCTGGGACTAGACATTTCTGTTCATTGGGAGATTCCATGATGCTGATGGTTGTAGACACTGGTGACATTTCTTGTATGTTTTGATCAGGAAAACATCAACAGGAACAGCATTAGACTTTGTGGAAAAAGAGTTAGAGGCTTGGAAAGATGCAAAGCAGTGAGACTGCATCAGCAGTGGAATCTGACCTTCCTTTTGTGTTTGTTGATTCTGAAGGTGGGTCATGAGCCGATGCCCCCCACCATTGGGACCAATGTGCTGGGGAGGAAGGTCCTCTATCTGCCGAGCTTCTTCACCTACGGTGAGTGTGCTTCCAAGGCAGGAAAGCCCACACCGACAGAGGAACCAGAAAGTGGGGAGCAGGGCACCCAGAGTCAGAGGTGGTGTGGAGGAAGGGATCCAGCAGTGTGGCCAGAGGCAGTAGGGTGTTGGGGTGGAAGCAGGTAAACAGTCCAGCTTCTCTATCTGGCAGTGAGCCAGGCAGGGGAAGGGCAGACCGGTGCTCAAGGGAAGAGCCAGTCAGGACACTGGTCCCTGTCAGCCCTGCCCCCAGGTTGTGCCTGGAGTGGGGGCGGGGGTCCTTTCTGCCTCCTGGGCAGGCCTGCCCTGGTACTGGCTTTCCTGCTACTCTAGCAAGAGGCCTGTTGGGGGCCTCCTGAGTTCTTTTTCTTTCCCTTGCATGGTGCCAACTTGTTCTGGCATCACCACCCCCTGGGTATAGACCAGTTTGTGGTGAGTGGTGGCTTTACCTCTGGGGTGCCTGCCCAGCTGTGTGAGCTCTGGCAGGCAGCCTCACTGCCCTGGCCCCACATCCTCTGCAGAGTAGCTTCGGCGCCTCTGTGCCTGGCCCTTCATACACCCCTCCCCCGCCAAGCAGCTCTGCCTGTCCCGAGGTCTCTCCACCAAGAAGCCCAACACCGTGGAGCTTGCCCGATACCAGTGAAGCCCACCTGGCTGCTTCTGCTGCTCATCCCCTGGCTGTGGGCACCAGCTGCCCAAGACCTTTTGAAGTTCCCCATGGCTATCCCTCTCCAAGTCCCCACTCTCACAGGGTGACCATGGTAGGGACTTTCTTTAATGTGCCCTTGTTGTCGGTGTTCACAGCCAGCCTGATCCCTCATGCTTCCTCCACCTCTGCTCTTATCTGGTCACTGCAGAATGTTCTCTGAAAACCTTTCTTTCTACTGAATAACTTGGGGCTTCGCCTCCTGTCCCCTTTCTTTCATTTCACACACTGTTGGCAGAACCTGAGGTCATGTTTCTTTTTCAACCTTGCCACCTGGGTGTTGGGCAGTCTGGGGCCAGATAGAACATGTCATTTTGTGGGGAAATGTGTTCATATTTGTTTTTCCTGAAAGATTGTTAGTGTGGGGGAGGGGGATCAGAATTAGGAAGGCGCCCCCACCGAAGTACAGTGAGGTGGTGGACACAGAAAACACTGGATCTGGGCTGCCAGCCCCTCTGAGGGGGCTCTCTGTTTATGGCTAGGCGCGCTCCAGCCATGCGAGGGACTCAGGGTAGGGCCCAGACCGGCTCTGGTTACGTCATCATCATTCCCAAAAGGGCTCAGGTAGAGGGGTCTTGACTCACTTTACTGCCTCTTGCAAAGATGAGCAGAGTTCTGAGGTGCTCCCCCCACCCCGGATCACATAAATGGTGCTTTAGTCCAGGTGGTGTAGCAGATGCCTGTCCAGTGTTTCCAGACACCATACCACGCTCCCATGAGGAGAGGGCTCGGCTGTCTGGATGCCTAGAGCCTGTGTGGACAGCACCTACTCCTCCCGTCTCCCAGCAAAGGTGTAACGCAAGAACTTCCTGGCGTTTTCCAGGGACTGCAGGACGCCTGGAACAGGGAAGCCCCTGGCTGGCCATGGGGCCCCTTGCGCCCAGAATGGCCTCTGTCTACGTTTCTCTGCTCTCACTTGTCCATACTTTGTCTCTGAAGTGGGAGAAGTAAGGGTCCTTAACTACTTTTTCACTGGTAGGTAAGTTGGATAGAAAGAGGTTAAGTGTCTCCCTGGAGATCACACTGGCTTTACCCTGCCCCCCCCTTACCTACCGGCGCTCCCCTCCCCCAAAACCAACCTTCCTTCTGCTGCTCACTCTGAAGCAGGGCGCCTGTGTCCTCTCGCCTCCCACTCCTCTCTCCCCAGCCCCACCCATCTCAGGAAGCCAAGTTTGCAGGTAACAGGTGCTGGGCCCAGTGAAAGCCCGGTGGCAGTGGCGGTGGCGGTGGCAGTGGCAGTGGCAGTGGACTGCTGGGTTGGCAGACATGTTGCAGAGAAACGCCTCACGTGCTGGTTCCTGCCACTGTGTGGCGCCAGAGAGCTGAAGTCGTGGGTTTGAGGGGAGCTAGTTGTCAGAGAATGTTCTGCCAGCTTCCAAGTATGCAGCTTTGTAAAAATGCATTGTCTCTTTGAACAGAGTTTGAAAGTTGATATTAAATAAGAAAATATTTAAAAAAGCGATCCTTTCAGAGACCCTAATGAAAAAGCACTGACAAGTACGCTCCAGCTTCCCTGGCTGCTTATGTGTTTTTCTGTAAAATAGCTCATTGGTGCCTTGTTTTGGTTACTTCTCCATTTGCATTTCCTCCCCAAATCTTCATAATAAATGCCAGCAGGTGCCAGGTGGGGTCCAGGATGAAGCACACTGACGGTGGGGACGCCCTCTCCGTGGCGTGCTTAGGGACACTCTTGAGCCTCTCTTCTGGAAGCCCACCCTTTTTCTTTTTTCCTCGCTTAGGCTGGGACTTTATCATCCCCTGTGGGCACTCTACCCTCTTCCTTTCTTTCTTTCCCAAGAAAAACATTTTTTCTGAGCAACAGAACTGGTTTCTGGGTTGCAGCACTAAAGTTGCTGGGTTGAAAAACTACAGCTGAGCTTGCCAGGTAGATTTGTCAGAGCTTAAAAAGGAAATTTGGACTTGTTTGTCAAAAATATGTCTTAAAGGCTTTTACACAAAGGAACAGGCTAGAGAAAAAATTGGGGGTGGGGCCTGATCACTTGTGGGGTCCTGGATGGATCTCCCCTGTGACAGAAGGCAGCATGTACCGAGGGACAGTGTCTGGTCAGGGTGTGCATGTGACTCGGGAGTGGGTGTCCAGGCTGGGCATGACATGGCCACCTCTGCTTCCTTATAGCCAAGTACATTGTGCAAGTGGATGGAAAAATTGGGCTATTCCGAGGCCTGAGCCCCCGACTGATGTCCAACGCCCTCTCCACCGTGACCCGGGGCAGCATGAAGAAGGTGAGCCCTGGCAAAGTCCGCAGCAGTCGCCCTAGGTTCTCCTGAGCTCCCTGCCGCCCCAGGGGCAGCCATGTGCACTAGCCCAGCTGTCCCAGACTGGTCAGGCCTCCACCCAGCACCATAGCCAGGCTCCAAACTCTGGTGGCCCAATGCTGAGACTCGTTTTTTGGGAGGGTTCCTGCCCCACAGACCTCCCGCTTTCCCACTGCTGTGACAATGGGCAGGGCCTGTTTCCCCCAAGCTCCAGTCCTGGGGGTTACCTGAGGCCTGCCCAGCTAATGGTCACTGCAGAGAAAGCTGTAGGAGCTGCTTCCTGCCATCTCTGCCCCACAAGTTACATTCCAGAGGCATAGCTACACTTTGCCTTTGGCTCCCCTGTGTTCTGTATGCCAGGTTTTCCCTCCGGATGAGATCGAGCAGGTTTCCAGCAAGGACGACATGAAGACTTCCCTGCGGAAAGTGGTGAAGGAGGTGGGTGCTGGAATTGGAGAGACCCTCGGAGGGGAGTTAGCTTCTTTCTCACCGCCGACTTGGGGCGTCATTGAAGAGTCTCAGAGTTGTGTCCTCGTGCTTGCATGGGAGGGGGATGTGAAGCCCCAGTGTGGACACTGCAGGGAATCCCAGAAAGCCTTTAGCCGCCGTGGGGCCTGGCCTGGGACCCTGCAGCACTCCTGGGTGGAGGGAATTGGGGGTGGGCAACAAGTGGGGCCATCTGCGTTGGATGGACCCCACATGGGTGCTGTGGGATCTCAGGCTGCCTCCCATATGAGCTCTTAGCTCCCCAGGAGTGCCAGTTCCAGAGACAGGCCGGACCGAGTGCCCCCTCTGCTCTCTTGCAGACCTCCTACGAGATGATGATGCAGTGCGTGTCCCGCATGCTGGCCCACCCCCTGCATGGTGAGCTGCCCCACTGGAGCCTGCAGCCCAGCCGTGGGATGGCCCCCATGGACTGTAGCTGGGCAGCAGTAGATTTACTGGGAAGTGGCACTAGGGTAGGGCTATTGCATTGCAACCCCACTGGGGAGAGATTGGTCAGGTGTCATGTCCAAAGGGAGCTGGGACTCTTCCCAGGTAGAAGAAATGGATGCCCTGGTCATGGAGAGTGATGGGGAAGCCCAGAGGCCCTCCTCCTGTCCTGCTCTGACGTGAGCCATGCTATGCAGTGGCCACCAGAGCGGGCACCCCACAGTGGCTGGCATGGGCTCTGGGTGTGTGTGCATCATGTCACCTGCGTGTGTTTTCTTTTTCCTCAGTCATCTCGATGCGCTGCATGGTTCAATTTGTGGGACGGGAGGCCAAGTACAGGTGTGTAATTTTTCTTGGGACTGATAGGCGTGGCCTTGTCACTGTTCAGAATCTGTAAGGACAGGCCTGCTGGGTCAGTCACTGCCCCTTTTCTGCCTTAGTTCTAATGTGTTGGCTTCAGAGGAATGTGGTAGTGGCTTCCATAGTCTGTCCCGGGGCATTTTCTCTGTATCTCTTGCCCGGGCTGCCCTGGATGGGCCTGGGTGCCCTGCAGAGAGGGTGAGTGGGAGTAGAGCTGGCTTGGATTAGGAGTCCTGGCACCAGAGCTGATTCTGCCACTTAGGACTGAGCCAGGGTTCCCTCCTGGGCCTCCTAGGTTATGCCCTAACAATTTCTCTGGCTGTCATAGTGCCTGGCTTACAACTCGTTTCCTCCTCTGTCCACTTCAGCTGGTTACCAAATGCTTACCTAGCATCCGAGTGCTCGAACTGCGCAGGGGGGCTGGGGTGAATAGGTGTGTTGACATAGCCCTTCCCTGCGGCAGTTACACCCTCCCTGCTTCTGAGGCTCAGTCCAGGCAGGACGGGGATCCTGGCGGCCTGTGACAGGAGGACACGCCTCTGTTACCCTTCCTTTCTCATTCTCGATTCCTAGGTTCAGTTGTTTTCTGCAGCTGCCCTGTGGAGCCATTGCCCCAGGAAGCTCAGCTGCTGTACGTCCTCATTTTAGGTTAACTAATGGGAAATTGGCCCATTCCCCCAGACTGGGCCAGGAGTGGCTGAGCCACTGTTCTGAGAAGAAAGGTAGTGGGACCTGGTAGGGCCCAGTGCCCTGGGACCAGCACCAGCCATGGCTTTGGCTCCCACAGTCTTTTTCTCTCCTAGGCCACTGCTCATCTAGACTTTGCAGAGCCTCATGTAGGACAGGCCACGTGGCATTGCTAGCCACAGGCCACAGGGGTTGCTCTTGAACCTTCTTTGCATTTCACATGTAGAAGCTCATCCTCTGGTCTGCTACAGGCTCCTTGCTGGGGTGGGCCAGATACCTTTTCCCAGGCTGCATCTGGGCATTCTGACTCCAGGGCCTCCTGCCCCAGGGCCCTGTGTTCCTCTGCCCCCTGAGAAGGTGATTCTCTCCACTTGCCCCTCCACCTGCTCTCACTCGGCCAGTCATGCGGGCTTCTCTGCCGAAAGGTTCTTCAGCCAGAGATAAACTGCAGGGCCAGGCAGGAGAAGTGCCCGGCATGGTGCAGCAGCCCAGGCTGGAAGGTTTCGTTCTAAATTCTAGACCCACAGAGAACAGTGGTTGCTAACTGCCAGGGTTCTGCCCCGGTGCTGTAGGGCTTCTCCAGTCTCTGAACTGAGTAAGGGTCCCTTCTCCCCAAATAAGAGCTCTAATCTCGGCTGTGTTCTGCCTGGTAACGGGATCTTCCCTGCCCATCCTGGCCAGGACTTGATGGCTCTGATCAGCGGGGGGTGGGGGTGGGGGGCAGGGGCTTCTCCAGGTGACCAGGTGGCCTCTGTCCTCATCTTGCTTTCTTCACAGCGGCGTGCTGAGCTCCATTGGGAAGATTTTCAAAGAGGAAGGGCTGCTGGGATTCTTTGTGTACGTGAGTTTATACTTCCAAAGCTGGCCACAGGCACGGCTCTGCTAACAGGCTCACTCTCAGGCTGCAGCTGCTGGCCTCAGACTAACCCAGGCCCTGCCCCCGCCTGAGTAGCTGCACTCCATGGCATGTGTGAGCTACAGATTATCCGGACCAAAGCTGCGCAGCTCCTTCCAGATCACAGCTCACACAGAGATGGTACTGTTTGCCCAGTACTGACTGGACTGACCCCCAGACCCCATCCATTTGCCCAGGGCTGGGGGTGGGCGTGGGGCTGGGCATGAGCCAGGGCACTCCATTGTCCTCGGTCTCACTGCTAAAAAATGACTGACCATCTATCTGTTCCCTGGACTGAGTGCCAAACACTGACAGGTCACAATGATAGCATTTCTGACAAATTAGCCCTTCACATTTAACATTTAGGGTATTTCATATAGTCCATATTTCCTGACTTCTTTTAAGAAGTCAGAAAACCTGGTCCTGCTGGGCCTGTGTGTGTGCAGAGCGCCTGTCAGCAGGGCCCACAGTCTCCCAGGGGCCACAGACCCCCCCCGCCTTCCTTCGGTCTCACAACCACCTTATTCTACCTGTAAAGAAAACTCAATTGAAAAGGCTGTGTCCATATAGGATAATCCACAAACGGCACCCAAAAGCTGGGCCTGATAAGTGTTATTTGTTTTACCTTTCTAAGGTCTAGGCAGTGACATATGTATATAATAAATATGGGCTATTTACTCATATTGTGGTTTTATAGGTGGCCAGGTGTTTTTATTTATGATCTCACTTAACCAAGAAACAACTACATGTGTGTGCAAGTGTGTGTTTCTCATCAGGAGGTGATTTCTGCCCCCACGGACATTGGTACTGTCTGGAGACATCTTTTATTTTCACAACTGGTATCTGGTAGGTAGAGGCCAGGACTGCTGCTCAATATCCTGCAATATAGCCCCCACAACAAAGACTTATATGGCCCTAAATGACGATAGTGCCAGAGTTGACAAACCTTGACTTATGTAAACACACATGTTTATATATATATATATACACGCACACACGCATATATGCATGTATGGGTGTAAATATACAAGTAAATATTTACCCCTGTGACCAGTACATCAGACTTTAAAACACTACACATCATCACTTCTGGCTTTTTCCACACTCATTGTATAGTTTTATTCTGGTGTGTTAATAGGATTCCCATTGGGTTACTTAACCTTTGGGTTCTCTAATTCTTCACGTGGTTGTGGAATAGGCAATACACATAGATGTTAAAATACCCAGAAAGTGCCAAAAGGTATGTGTGCAAAGTCAGTCTGAGCACAGGTGGAAGCAACGTGATTAGAAATTGCACTCACAAAGGTTCATTTTGTTAATACCCCTCATAATAGATGCGTTGCACATAAAAAGTATTTTTAAATAAGATTTTTAAAAATGCAAAAATCATAATTCTTGATTTTGAATTTTTAAAAATTCATGAGATAGCCATTCTGGGAATCTTTTCAAGTCATTCCATATCTAATCAAGTAAATAAGCACATTACGAAGCCACAAGTCAGACATAAGACCCAGTCATCCTTAGCACTGTGTCTTAGGGAGACTTCCTGTATTTGTTTGCAGAGCTGTTTATCGCAAAGGCCACCACTTTAAAAGTCAGTCCTCCTTGTAAAACTTGCATGGAATGTCTTCATTGGAACAACCTAGGGGTGAAGAAAGCAGATGCGTGGAGCAAAGTGTTTTGTGAGAGTTGGGTGGGTATAGAGGCCAGGAAAAAACTACCAACATGTAGGCACTCTTTCATAACCTGTACTGAAAAGTCTCAGATTTAGCAACATTCACATCTTGAGGCCCAGCTTCTGTGGTTTGAAAACCGCTTGTGAAACCATAAGCTAATCTGTAGTATCAAACATAGCATATAACATCCACCCCGGGAGAAAAGAACGCCGCCCTCCTGGTGTGGATAGCCGCTGGCCCACTGGCCCTGCAGACTCCTGCCTGAGGTGGTGGACATGCTGAAGTTCGAGCTTGGAACAGCCCTGCCTGCTTCCTGGGTGTGGAGCCCCCAGGAAACGCTCTCCTCCCTCCCTGGCTCACCTTTGCTCACCTTGTTTTTTAGCGGCTTAATCCCTCACCTCCTGGGAGATGTGGTTTTCTTGTGGGGCTGTAACCTGTTGGCCCACTTCATCAATGCCTACCTGGTGGATGACAGCGTGAGTGACACCCCAGGGGGGCTGGGAAACGACCAGAATCCAGGTTCCCAGGTTGGTTGGAACAAGGACTTGTCCATCTTTCCATGTACTGCTGGGGCAGACTCGAGCACTGTGGGATTCTGAGCGCCAGGCCCTGAGGGCTAGAGAGTGTCTCTGGGGAAGTGGTCTGAGAAGAGGACCTCTGGTTGTCCTCAGGTCAGCTTTGCCTCCAGATAGGAAACCTGGAGGAGTTTATGGAATGTCCGTCCCTGGGTAGTTTTAGAAATAAGACAGATCCCAGCCGTCCGAGGCCAGTTTGAGTTGTGACCCAGCTAAGGATCAGGAAACAGGATAGACCGACTGACAACCATGTAACTTCTGCTTGGTGTTTTGTGCTTTCAAAACCCTTTTGTGACCGTTTTAACATTTGATCCTGACAGTACCCCAGTTGTGAAGGGAACAGGGCAGGTATCTCATCCTGTTTCACAGGTAGAGAAATTGAGACCCAGAGATTGAAGGGCTCTCCAGAGGCACTTGGCTGGGAGTTGACAGGGCTGGTACTAGGTCTTTTCCTGTGCCAGGCAGGGGGTGCGTCTCCCCTTGAGGATTTTCAAATCAGCTAGGAGATGTACTATTCAGTAATTTGTTAGCAGTGGCCTACACAGCCTGCAATGCACAGACATCTCAGCAAGTTGGCTCAGACCTGGGGATGCCTTGGTTCTTCTAAAAGGCACTATTGAAGAAAGGCATCCAGGGACCTGATGGCTTGACTGGTCCCGCCTTAATCAAGATGAGAGTTGGGGAATAGTGATGGGTGGGGGATTCCTGGTAGTCAGCCATTGTAACAGCAGGGATTCCCAACCCCAGGAAGGAAGGTGAGGGCGTAGGGACCTGTCTGCCAGGATCACCTGGGGGCGGGGCGGAGGGTGTCGCAGTCTGTCTGTGTCTGTGTCTGGGCAGTTTGTGTGTGTGTGTGTGTGCACGCGCGCGTGTGTGTGTGCGTGTGCATGTGCGCGTGCCTGCTCACATGTCTATGGCAGGAAGTGCCCTCCCCTGCTGAGAGCCTCTGCTCAGAGGGAAATTGTCAGCTTATTTGACTTGGGTAGGTGAGTCTCATTGGCCTTTCAAAGTGAGCAAATTGAAGTGTCTCTGTAGAGACCAGCTCCCATCTGCAGTTACAGTAGCCATGGCCCTGCCCTTTCTCAGGGGCCTCATGGGTGGGGGAGCTGCTGCCCTCACAGAGGGCCAGGCTGGGACAGCTGGGGTGTCTTGGGGTAGGGGGATATCCCACAGCTGATTGATTCCTCCAGTCTAGGTGGGCAGGTTTTTGACTAGGGGCTGCTGCACTTAATGTCACCCACAACAGTCAGCAGCTTCATTGAAAGAATTTTTCAAGTACTTTTCTGTGTGTGGCTTAAAGGCAGAGGGCTGAGCAGGCCTGTCCCCAGGGGTGCAGGGCATCCACCTGGTGGGATGGCCATGCCATAGGAAGCTAAGAGATAGGCTGCCCCCTTTCCTGGGCAAAATAGACATCAGGAATTGGGGACTTGAAGGGGCCAGAGCTTGCTGGGGTTGGAGGCGACCAGAAGCCCAGACTTACCCTCCCCTTTTGCTACAGGGCTAGGATTTTGTGTCTGGGTAGTCCAGGTGGCTGCCTGTCTTCTGTTCGGTAAGCAGTACTGAGTACTGTGTGCCAGGCCTTCCTTAGACATGGGTCAAGGCAGACACAGGCCAAGCCCTCAGAGCTCACAGCCCGGCGGGATTATGAAGGCCAGCAGCCAGGGATCCTGTGTGCCTGGCCTTCACTTCTGCTCCTCACCATCCCCAGCCGGGTCACAGAAATCCCTTCAGTCCGATTATCCCACTTCTGCCTCCCAGATCTTCTCTTGGCTCTGCTCTAAGGCCATGGAAGCTGCTGGCAGGCCCCGAAAGGAACATAGTGTGCACAGTGGGCATGTGGAGCCAGGGTGGAGTATGGGTGGGAGGCCACAGACCCGCAGCCTGGCAGGTGTCTGCACATGTGACGTCTGCATCTTGAGGTGCCTGTGGCAAACCCAGCTTCCTTTCTGTCTCCTCAGTTCAGCCAGGCGCTGGCCATCCGGAGCTACACCAAGTTTGTGATGGGGGTAAGTCGAGTCAGCCACCCTTCCCACTGCCCTGTGGCTTGAAGGGCTTAGGCAGCCAGCTCTGGCAGTGGCTGGAGGCTCGCCAAAGTGTAGGGTGTTGGCGCAGTGTGTCCCTGCTCCCTGAGCCCGGGTGGGGCTGGTGAGGCGTCACTGACACTCAGGTCTCCCCGGGTTTCAGATTGCAGTGAGCATGCTGACCTACCCTTTTCTGCTGGTCGGCGATCTCATGGCTGTGAACAACTGTGGGTAGGTGTGAGCCCCTCCCCCAGGCACTCTGCCAAGGCTGCTGGGGGGACCCAGCTGAGCCCATCCAGCACTCTGCCCCCTCACCTGGGATGTGGGTTCATCCGCCTGGCACCCTGGCTTCCTCTGGGGTTCACGCCCCTTTGGGATGCCTGGTTCAGGGAGTGGGTGGTGGCAGCTCCAAGCCATTCCTTCGTGAGTCTTCTTTCCCTTGGTAATCACCTTCTGTGTTCTCTGGGTCTAACATGCTCTCCTTCCCTGGTAGGTTGCAGGCGGGGCTCCCCCCCTACTCCCCAGTGTTCAAATCCTGGATTCACTGCTGGAAGTACCTGAGTATGCAGGTAAGCAAGGTCCCGGAGGAGGAGTTTTCCCATTCCCGCACATGAAGCAGGTCACCTAGTTTTATGGGCGCTTCATGGCAGGGAAAGATAGAGGGTTATCATGGAATCCAGTGTTGTGAGTGGGGAGGGTAAAGAGAATGTAGCTTGGCTTAAGGCATTTAAACTGACTTCTCACTTTATTTTAGGAAGGATTTGAGGTAGGTAGATCCAAGTTTACTTAAAAATTTACATCAGAAAAGGTTCCCTTTTCTTCAACTCTTAAAGACTCTTAGAACAAGTATGAGGGACCCACGGGAGTCTTACACCATCTTACACCTTGAATAACACGCTGGAAATGGAGCCGTGGGGTTGCGACCAACTCCTGCCAGGCAGCTGGAGTGCTGGAGGCCCAACCCTCCTGCAGGACATCCTGGTGCCCAGGAGAGCCTGAGGGTTGAGCTGGGCCACATGGTGAGCCTGGTGAGGGGGCCAGTCTTGGGGTTTTGTGTTCTGTGCCCAAGCACCTTCCTGTTTGCTGGAGCTCTTGGGCCCAGAAGTCAAGGATCTTGGTGTCCAGGGCAGATCTTTGCCTTTTCCTGGCCTTGGTGTGCCTTATAAAATGGGGCGGTGGCCTGGGCAGCAGCCAGTGCACAGACTGGCCTCAGGTTAAGCAGAGGACAGGTAGGAGAGAAGCAGCGAGGGAAAAGCTGGGTGCAGTTCTTCGTGACTCCAGCCCCTCCTACATGCATCACGTCCTGTAGGCGTTGGAGGAGTCCCGGACCATGTGGGCTCTGAAGCCAGAAGGGCAGTACTCCCCAGTACCCTCCTCTTTGGAGAGTGCCTACCGCGTAGACCATCAACACTGGACACCCTGTGGCGTGAAGTGACCCATGAGCCACTCCAGCACAGGGCAGATGGTGACCTTGCCCTGCGGGAATGCAAGCCTGGGTCCTCTGCCCTGACCGTGGGCTCTCTGAGCTTCAGGAGCCGCCTTTCCTTACGCCGGCCTTGCTCTGGGGCAGGATGTGGAAGGTGGCTTCCCCGTTCACTGACCTGACTCTTCCTTCCCATCCAGGGCCAGCTCTTCCGCGGCTCCAGCCTCCTTTTTCGCCGCGTGTCATCAGGATCATGCTTTGCCCTGGAGTAACCTGAATCACTAAAAACACGCAGCCTCAGCCTGCGCCGTGGGTGAGGCTGATCACCTTGGGCACTTGTAAGACGACTTCAACCCAGCAACACCTAGATGCGCTGCAGCCCAGCAGGGCTTCGGTGTCCATGTTTGCCATGTGTCTGTCCAGAAGCAGGGGTTGAGTGGGGGTGAGGCTGCGCCCAGTGACTGGTCACCTGTTAGACCTGGGGAAGGTGGGGCGGGGCTGTGGAACCGGGGCACAAGCCCCTTTCCTCACATATTTGCCGAGTCTGCCTTGTGCAGGAGGTCAGAGAATGGCTGTGGAGGCTGGATGGGAAAAGGCTCATGGTGTCAGGTCCCACCCCCACTCCCACCCAGTCAGCCCCAGCCCTCACCTGCAGCTCAGCTGGGAGCCCTGCTCTCCTGCTTGTAAATAGGGCGTGATTCCCTTCCACGAGGCCACTATCATGTCCAGGCCTGTGCTAGGAAGCTGTTGCTAGGTTCTGCCTTCGTTTTTTTCAACACTACTTTTCTGATACGAAGGCAGCACCTTCTGGATGGGAAATCATGTGACCCAGAATGTGTCTCCTCATCAAATACTCATCGGTTTAATGGTGACGCCTCGTGTGCAGGATCTGGTTGCCTGTGCAATTGTGAACACCCAGAAGTTAGGCAGATAAGTGTCTCTAGTCCTACCCAGTTTAAAAGTCCCTGATAAAATTTGACCCTTTCTCCCTTAAATAAATGTACTGGTGGTAATTTGGAGTTTTGTGAGGAGTCTCTTATTTTGATTTTTTTCAGTTCTTGGTGTTTGTGTGAGGAGGGCCTGTAGAGTGGTGGGGCTAGGGCAGCTTAGCCTGGGATGAGAAGTGCCAGGCTCGGTGTAGATCAGCCTGGGTGGGGGTTGGAGACAGTGGGCAGTTTTCTGAATCAGACCAGGATGAGATGCTATGCACAGATCAATAAGCAGTGTGTGGGCCTGTCACCAGGGAGACAGTCCCTTTAAATGCTTCCCAGCTTCAGAGGGTGTTCCTCCCAAACCCCTGTCATCTTGTACCATCTGTGGATGGCATTTGCAGTTTTCAGAGTTATTTGGTGTAGTGGTCATGTGGTTACAACAGAAGGGGCCGACGTGGACCCAGCTGAAGCACAAGCCCTGCCTGCTCTAGAAAAGCAGGGTGCCCCGTTAGCTTGTGCCGAACGCGGGGTCTGGAGACAGGCAAACCTTACAAACAGGCTGTCCTGGCCTGGAGACCCAGGGCTTCCATCTGGGGGCAGGGGGCGTTGGATACCATGGCAGTCCAGCCGGTCCCTCCAGTGTTTCTTTGCCCTTACTCTAGCATTGCAGTCTGGTGACTTTGGTCATGGTCCTCAGGTGTGGGCCAGGTCACCCCCAGGATGCTTTTGCAGGACTGGTGTTCCCTAGTGGCCTAGTAACAGTTGACTCGAGAGCAGTTTATTGCGGATCCTTGTTCCCCAAGAAGACATGAGGGTGCCTCAGTGAGTGTCTTGTAGGTGGGCATTGGCTGAGGCCACTGAGGTTTTGCCCTCACTTTCCATAGCCAGCGGGCAGGGAAGGATAGCCCCCGGGTAGGTGAGTGGGCAGGCCTGCGGCCTCATTTCTTTGGGGAAGGCAGGCCCTTCGGGGTGTCTGCCTTGAGGTGTGTTGCCTTTCTCTAGCCCAGCGTGGTTTCCCACAGCACTGACCACCGTTTGGACTGACTTTTCTTCTTGTTGCTCCACATCCAAATCCTATTTCTGCACCGATTACGTCTCATGGTCCCTAGATTTAGGGCCACTTGCATCTCTGGAGTCCTGTGCTGAGCTCCAGAAGGGATTCTCCCTCTGACGGCCACCTCCTCCCAGTCATGGAGAGGCCACCTGGAGTAAGGAGTGGCCGTGGGCGGGCTTGGCCTGTTACCATGAGGAGAGCCACTGCTGTTCCCAGGTAACACCCTGGGATTTCTGAATTTCGGGGTCTCGACAACATTTCCCAACCTATCTTCCACACCCAGAAATGGCTAGAAAAATACCTTTTGATACTCTATTTTAGTTGATCAGAGTCCAGGTTTTACCTCTAACTTCTAAAGCAAGTTTTCGGTTCAATATTCAGATGCACATATTGTGTATAAAATGCTCTCTTTTGTTCCCTATTCCCCTCGGCCTTTGAGGGCTGAGGCCTCACCTGCCCTCTGAGCACCTGGCATGTTCCCTGTCAGTCCAGGAAACTAGAATGTTCAGGTCCATATCTGAGAGAGGAGATTGGGTCGGATTGGAGCAGGAGGGAAGCTGAGCTGTCGGCAAAAGGCAACGGGATCGGGGATGTTGAAGGAAGCCAGTCACCTTCCTCCCCTCCTGGGACACTTAATTCTGATGGGCAGAGCTGGAAAAGCATGTGCCAGACCTTTTTGGGACCCCTTGTGATAAAGCCTGAGGTGGCAGTAGAAGCCTGTGCTGGGCCCCTACTGTGGTCTCTGTTGCTGTGCCAGTCCCCAGATGCCCAGGAGCCATGCAGCATAACACCGGAGCCGACCCCTCCTCACCCTGGCACTTGAGGCCTGAGAGCCCTCTGAACATGTCCTCGCATCCTCACAAACTTCCAAAGAGGTCCCTGCACAGATTTTCAGGTGACAGTTTTCTTGAGGGCTAGCCACAGGTGTTCTTTGCAGGAGGCAGGCAGAGTCCCCTCCAAAACTAGGAAAGATGGGTTTAGGCCACCACAGTTCCACTCTGCCTGGAGGCTACCACAGCTGACCACCCCATGGGACCCAGGTAGGGAGGGACCCCCCAGGAACACACATTGGATCAACATCTGGAAATCGGCGTAATACACTCTTATCCACAGAATAAGGGACAGAAGCCATAGGATCATTTCAGTAGACACAGAAAAATACATGGCAGACCTCAACACCCTTCATGATAAAAACATTCAAAAGCCTAAGAATAGAGAACTTCCTCAGCCTGGTCAATGATACGACCTGGTAAGAATGAAAAGCCCACAGACACCGAGTGGGGAAAGACCTGACATTTCCCCCTAAGATCAGGAACAGCAAAGGGAGGTCCACTCTCGCCACTGCTCGCTGCCCTGGAGGGACCAGCTGGGGTAACAGGCAAGGAGAAGAAGCTACCCGGGTCCAAAAGGAAGAAGTACAGTTCTCTCTGTAGATGACATGATCTTGTATATAAAAAGTTCTAAGGAATCCACTAAAAATGCTTCTATAAGAAGTGAATTCAGCAAAGATGTAGGATTCAGAATATACAAAAATCAATTGTATTTCTATACACTTGGAGTGAACAAAGTGAAAATGAAACAGGATTTGACTTACAATAGCATAAAAAATAACAGTGCTTATAAACAAATTTAACAAGAGTTGAAAAACTTATACTTTGAAAACTATAAAACATTGTTGAAAGAAAGTAAAGAAGACCTAAACGAACTGAAAAACATCCCATGCTCATGGATTGGGAGACAACATAGTTAAGATGGCAGATTACACACACACTGTTAAAGTCTGAGCTGACTTCTTTGCAGAATTTGACAAGCGGATCCTAAAGTTAATATGGAAATTCAAGGGGCCCAGAATAGCCTAAACCTGAAAAAGAAAAAAGTCGGAGGACTTGGACTTACTGATTTCAAAACTTTACTACAAAGCCACAGTAATCAAGATGGTGTGGTACCGGCATAAAGATAGACATACAGACCAATGGAACAGAACTGAGAGTCCAGAGATAAACATGCCATTTATGGCCGACTGAGTTTTGACAAGGGTAACGACAATTAGATGACGGGAGAATGATCTTCAACAAAAGGTGCTGGGACAACTGGATATGAACATGCAGGAAAATGAAGTTGGATTCCCATTTTATACCACATAGAAAATTAACAAAATGTATCAAAGATTTAAATGTATAAAACTGTAAAACAAGAAAACATAGGTATAAGTCTTTGTGACTTTGGATTAGGCACTGGTTTCTTAGCTATAACATCAAAAAGCACAAGCAACAAAAAAGTTGATAAATTGGACACTGTCAAAATTTAAAACTTTTGTATTCCAAGGATATCACCAAAAATTGAAAAGACAACCCACAGAATGAGAGAAAATGTTTGCAAATCACTTATCTGATAAGGGACTTGTATCTAGAACATAGAAAGAATTCCTACAACTCAAAAAGACAAATACCTGCCCCCAATTTTTTTAAATGGACAAAAAACTTGAAAAGACTTTCCAATAAGTACATGGAAAGATGTTGAACATCACTAGTCATGAGAGAAATGAAAATCAAAACCACCAGATACTACTTCATACTCATTAGGATGGCTATAATAAAAAAGACAGATAATAACAACTGTTGGTTAAGATGTGGAGAGATTATGCGCAGCCGGCGTGGCTCAGCAGTTGAGCACCAACCTATAATCCAGGAGGTCGCGGTTCGATTCCCGGTCAGGGCACATGCCCGGGTTGCGGGCTCCATCCCTAGTAGGAGGTATTCAGGAGGCAGCTGATCAATGACTCTCATCATTGATGTTTCTCTCTCCCTCTCCCTTCCTCTCTCTGAAATCAATAAAGATATATTTTAAAAGATGTGAAAGAATTAAAACCCTGGTACAAATGTAAAATTGCTGGTACAAATTTAAAATTGTGCAGCTACTTTGGAAAATAGCCTGCCAGTTCCTCAAAAAGTTAAACATATCCTTAAAAAATTAAAAACAACTATGTGATCCAGCAATTCCACTTCTGGGAATATATCCAAAGGAAATGAAAACACTAACTTGAAAAGACATCTGCACCCCCATGTTCAAAGCATTATTTACAATAGCCAAGACATGGAAACAACCTGAGTGTGCATCCACGGATGAGTGGATAAAGAAGATGCGGTATATCTATACAACAGAATATTATTCAGCCATAAACATGGCTGCATGGAAATCCTATTTGCAACAACATGGCTGGACCTTGAAGGCATTATGCTAAGTGAAATAAGTCAGGGAAAGACAAATACTGCATGATCTTATATGTGGAATCTAAAAAAAACCCAGACAAGAAAAGATCAGGTTTGTGGTTACCAGGCAGAGGGTGGGGGGAGGGGAAATTGGAGGAAGGTGGTCAAAAGTACAAACTTCTAAGATAAGTAGGCGGGATGCAATGTACATGGTGACGATACTAACGCTGCCGTAGGTAGGTACATAGGAAAGCTATTGAGAGTGAACTCTGAGAATTCTCATCACACGGAGAAAATGTTTTCTGTCCTATTATTTATATGAGAAGAGGGATGTTAGCCGAACCTGTTGTGATTGATCACTTCACAGTATATGTAAATCAAACCATCATGCTGAATGCCTTAAATTTATACAGCGATGTATGTCAATTATTTCTCAATAAAACTGGGGGGGGGGGCAGGGAGGTAAAGATGAGTTACCATATGATGCAGTTACCATATGATACCACTTTTAGGTATATATCTAAGAGAAACAAAAACATATCCACACAAAAACTTTTACAGGAATGTTTATAGCAGTATTATTATAATAGCCCTGAAGTGGAAACAACTGAAATGTCCACCACCTGATGAAGATAAATAAAATGTATTTCAGACAATGGAATATTACTTGGTAATAAAAAAGAACAAAGCACCGCTCTATTCTACAACATGGATGAACCTTGAAAATATTACTTTAAGTGAAAGAAGCCAGATACAATGGCCACATATTGTGATTCTGTTTATACAAAATGTCCAGCATAGGTAAATCCATAGGGACAATAGAGTAGTGGTGGCTTAGGGCTGGGGGAGGGGGGAGGGAAAAGGAGAGTGACTGCTCATAGGTATGGGGTTTCTTTTTAGGGTGATAAAAATGTTCTAAAATTGCCTGTGGAGATGGCGGCACAACCATGTGAATACACTTAAAACCATTGAGTGGTACAATTTAAATGAGTGAATTTTATGTTACATGAGTTATATCTTAATAGAGATACATTATATCATATTATATACATACATGGAAGGCACGCATCCCTAGCCTGACTTGAGTGCTTCCTGTTTAACTGCTGACACTGACTTTGGCCTGAAGACAGTAGCTCTGCCCTTCACCAACGCCAGCTTTGTCCCAAGTCGCCCTAAGTCATCTGCTACTGCTGGGCCTACACACACACTTGTGCTTTCCTGCCCCACAGCACTCTGGATAATCCTGCTCTGCTCCGCTGGGGGAGTGTCTGGGGCTCCAGAACCTTTCCCAGGACTCCTCCAATCACCAAGGGTTGGCATGAGCTAACATTTCCGACCTCATGTCCCAGATGGGCCTGGGTAGCAGCACCCTGTGAAGAGACTGTATGCCACCCTGGGCACCGAACCCAACTTGGCCCCACTGGTGACTCCTGGAGCTGGGAGTCAGCCCAGCGCCCTTGGCCTTCCCTTGGCCCTTTACCCTCCCTACCAGAAACCTGAAGATTTGAGGGGAGGGTTATGTGAAGGAAAGGAAGGGTACCCCCAAAGAACTAAATGGAGTATTTGGGGATAGAGGGGTGTGAAGTGAAGGAACAGGTGCCACAGGTTGTTTGGGGAAGTGTTGAACCTCTTTAAGGCCACCCACCCCTCGCAAGCATGGAGACTGGGTACTCTTACACAGGCTTTTATTCCGGAGGCAGGGGGCTGCTTCCCTCCCCTGGTCTCTGCCTGCCCCACCCATAGAACCCCACCAGGTGGGTCTTGTCCATCTGCCCCCCACACCCACCCCACCCCAGCCAGCTACACAGCAAGTAGGGAGAGGAAGGCTCTCAGGGAGAACCCCCTACCTTGCACAGGCAGACAGCCCCAGGCCAGGCTGGCAGGGACCTCCCCAGAAACCCCTCTCACCCCCTGGATTGACAGGAGGGGCAGGAGGGGCCCGGGCCAGATATGCAGTCCTTGGGCAACAAACTGAGCTCCTTGCCAGACAGGCCAAAATGTCTGGGTGAGGCACATGCCCTGCAGCCTTTCCTTCCAGAGGGCCTTCAGTCAAGTAGCATCTTGTTTGAGGGGCTGGGGACAGAGTGAGGGAGATGGCAGGAGGACAGCTGACCTCCTCACCCTGGAAGGCAGGAGGCAGGCCTGGAAACATCCCAAGACTCAGATATCTCCAGGAAGAGGCCAGGGGCTGGGAGGGGCCAAGGGGTTCCTGGGAAGCAGGACCTCAGATCTGTCCCTAGAAGAGCAGGACCACAGCCACAGGAACGCTGCTCAGAAAGTCTGCAGCTAGCTGAGGGGGGACCACCCCAGAAGCAGAAGCACTCCTGGGGCAGTGCCAGGATTGGCACTAGCCTGGAGTCTGGCCAGAAGCTGGGTGAAGGCGGCTACTGGGCCACAGAGCAGGACCTGCCCAGGAAGCTGTGGCCTCTGACTTGGAGAAAGACAATCCAGAGTGGGCATGAGGCCAGAGTCCCCCCACCAGGCCTTGCCTTTGTTGACCCTTCAGAAGATTCCAGCCAACACTAGGGGAGGCAGTAGCAGCAGACCCAGGAAAGGGCCCCAGATGTGACCAGGACCCGAGTTCAGCCCTGAGTGGATTTCAGGCTTTTCATGGTCCTCTGCACCTATAGGAAGGGAAAGGGTTTGCCTCAGCCTGGAGACAGCTCCGCCTGACCGCCCACCCACTCCACCAGGCATGCAAGTGGGGGCCCAGCAGCCCGGGAGGAAGCTCCTACTCAGAGGGCACATGCCCCTCATGCCTGCACCACCCATGCTGGGGACAGGGTGCTGACAATCTGGAGTCAGGAGGGAAGGTAAGATGGACACTACAGGCCTTACCTGGCAAGAACGACTGCAGGGCCATGGTTTGCCCAACCACGGCATTATTGGTGGCAGACATACTGGGTAAGTTGGGCAGGGACTTGGAGAAGGTGTGCCCTGTATGGACAGAAAAAAGGCCTGCCTGCCTTCCTTCCTTCCTTCCTTCCTTCCTTCCTTCCTTCCTTCCTTCCTTCCTTCCTTCCTTCCTTCCTTCCTTCCTTCCTTCCTTCCCTCCCCCTCCCTCCCTCCCTCCCTCCTCCTTTCTCTCTCTCTCTCTCTCCCTCTCACTCCCTCTCCTTCCCCCCTCCCTCCCTTCCTCCCTCTCTCTCTCTCTCTCTCTCTCTTTTGCTGTGGCCTTCCACAATTTATGCGAAGCCCCTGGTAATTAAGCCCCAAGATTGCTGGCTCCTCCGATTCAAACAGACCCTCTGTTCAAACTGCAGGGAAGGTTAGCTGCTCTCAAGGCTACCTTCTTGCTCCCCCGCCTCCCTGCTGTTTCCACAGCTCGGGGATAATTCACACCCAGGAGTCTCCAGTGAGGAGAAAGTTCCCTTCCCCCTGCCCCTCAAACCAGCCTCTTCTGAACTCCTCATAACTTCTGCTCTGACCACGTTTTACACGCCTGGGGAAAATACTGATAAGACACCTCCCTAGGACATCTGCCAGACTGCTTCCTGGAGAGCAAACAAAGTATAACTTTTCAGGACAACCTCCCCGGTATCTGCTCAACTTCTAGACAACCCCTCCCCCTCCCCTTCCTTGTCGCCTAGCAACAGTACCTGCTTAAAACCCCAGGCCGCCCTCCGTTTCTTGCCCTTGTATTGAGTAGCATGCATCAGTGGCCCTTTCCCTTCTTGGGGAAGGTAAAATAAACTTTCTCTCTACATCTCTTCTTTTAGTTGTGAAATCTTTCACAACCCATGTCACGGCCCAAACCCTAACATGCCCCACGTGGTCCAGCGGGGACTGCAGCTCACCTGGCTCCTCCTGGGCTGGAAAATCGGAGACCAAGACCTCCCTGGAAGAAGGCAACTGGGCCTCAGCCTCGCCCTCCTTCTGGGAGTAGGGGAGCGGCTCCTGTGTCCCTGTCAGAGACACCTTGAGGTGCAGAGAACTCTCTGGGATCCTGAAGGGCACTCTTATCTTGCTGGCCTCTTTGTCTACCAATGTTGGGATGGGGCCATCGGTTGATTTGGGGGAGGTAGTTGTCCCCTCATCCAAGGAGAACAGGCTCTGAGTTTCCAAACACGAAGGGACCTCAGTTGTTAAGGAAGGTGGAGCTTTGGTTGCCATGGTGAGGGGGCCTTCCGTTGCTAAGGAAGATGGGGCCTTGATCTCTGCATCAGGTAGAACCTTGGTTGCCAGGGAGTCCGGAACCTCTGTTACCAAGAACGATGAAGTTTCCGTTGCTAGGGTAGAAGAGATACCCCCTTTCCTAGACCCTGAGGCTTCAGTTGCCAGGGAAGATGTGGCCTCAGTTACCAGGTGAGGGGAATCCGGAGACTCCTCCGTGCCTCTGATAGGTTCTGCTGGGAGAGACAGGCCTGGCATCAGTGCTTCAAGCAGGACCCCATATCCGTCACCCCACTGTATCAAGGTGAGGCGACCAAATGCACACACCCCCTCCAGCGAATATGTCCCTCATTGATAACAAATTTTATTTCTTGTGGTTGACACGGTTGGTCTTCCATCCACCTCCTTGTCCAAGTCTTCCTCTCTCTGCTCTCAGGCTTACAGGTTTTCTAGGGACACCCGCTGGATTCTAGTTCCTAACACTCCCCTTCGAGTCCCTTTGACCACGCCCACAAAAGGCCCCGCCCACCCGACTCGTCCTGTCTGACCACGCCCAGCAACGGCCCCGCCTATCCGGGCTCGCCCCCACCTGGCCCCGCCCACCCGGGCTCGTCCCATCTGGCCACGCCCAGCAACGGCCCCGCCTATCCGGGCTCGCCCCCACCTGGCCCCGCCCACCGGGCTTGTCCCACCTGACCACGCCCACCTCGCCGGGGCTGCTGGGCTCTACCCTCCCTCGGCTCGGAGGGCTGAAGTCCGGTCACTTGGAATGACCGGGCGCTAAGGTGGCTGCGCAAGAAGGGCAAAACGGTCCTGGGAACCCTGATGGGGTGGGACTGCCGAGGGCACCTGGGGTCCCCTCCCCTGTCCACACACCGCCCTGGAGCCGCGGGAGGCTCCAACCATCCGGTCGGACGCCCTTTCCCGCTCCTGGCTCTCCCTCCCTGCCCTGCCCTGCCCACCCCACCCCGGACTCACCACAGAGGGAGTTCTGGCAGTGGTAGCCAGAGGGACACTGGGAGCACGGAGTCCCCTCCACGTAGGGCCTCTGCCACTTCACGTTCCCCCTGCAGGAGGAGATGCTGGGGGTTGGGCGTCCCTGGCGACCCCGGACCCCAGCGCTCACACGCACAGCTTCCCCTTACTCACGGGGCCGTCGAGAGCAGACTCCTACAGGTGCCCTCACAGCTTCCCCGAGGGGGGCATGGGCTCCAGATGGTCCCCCACCCGCGTCCTTAGACTGTGTCCAACCCAGCCTTCCCCCTGGCTCTGCCCGCCCGTCCGGCTCCCTCGGACTCACGGGGGCTCATAGTTGCAAACCAGTAGGTGGATATTGGCCTCGTTGATGCCCTGGAGCTTCTCACAGAAGTGGGAGCCGCAGCCGATCTTCTCTGTCTTGGCCCAGACCACCTGAAGCAGGGCAAACCCAACGGTCAGCGTGGGTGGGACGGCCCCCACCCAGCTAGTGTCCCTGTACCAGCCCCCCGCAGGTGGGCAGAGGAGCAGTCCTTACAGCCTGTAGGACCCAAGCCCCTGAGGGCATGCAGCTCGAGGACAAAACTCTGAACAGGGGCTTGGGGGTGGGGGGGAGGGGGTCTGTCCTGAACAGGCTACTATCTCCTGCCAACCACTATTTCATCAGACCTCTCTTCCTCTGAAAACCTTCCCTTTTGATATACCCTCATGAATTCTTCCTGTGGGCTGTTCCTAGAGGCTCTTGCATTTTAAACAAGGAGTTTATCCAAAGGAATTAATCTCAAAGGGAGAATCTTAAACTCAACAAGCAAAATCCAAGGAAGGGAACAGGAGAAGCCATTTTGGAAGTGGAACTTTCCCCAAATCAAAGTAAGCAGGGACCTGCTCTGCCATCTCTAAGTATGGGTCTCCTAGTTGCTAGAAGGAGTTCTGTCTTAGGTATAAGATTTTAAAAATCAAAACAATCTTTGTGCACCACCATGAGCTGAGACCTGCAACCTCCCCTTGCTATTTCTAGGCCCAGTCTGCCCAGGAGTCACTCAAACTGAGGCCAGTTTTTGCTGTGAGATCTGGCTCTGGCTGTTAATTTAATTCTGCATGCCCTCCCAGGACTGGGGTCCTTTGGCTTAAATCAGCTGAAGGCCCCACAGGTACTACTGTTGAGCATCTCCCAGGCAGAAATGACCAAGCGCATGCGCACTCAGCCCTAGAGCATGCTGGGGTGGAGGTGGGGCAGACCCACTGAGCACCGACAGCAATCCCTTTGGAGGATGGGGGTGGGAGGGGAGTGTGAGAGGTGGCAGGGCGGAGATGGGGGGCTGCCGCACCCTCATAACTTCCTGATCTAGATGAGTGATGTTGGGATTTCCTGCCCTAAAGATTAGCACTAAAAATACAATTCCAGTGAGGCACTGGAAAATCGAATTGGTGGATATGGGTGGGAAGATGGTTGGTTTATTTTTGTCTTTTTTAAAAAAACTTGTCTTTGTATTATTGGGAGGAGGGAAAAAAGAATTCAGGAACACTAATGTTAATTCCCCCCCTGCCCCCCGCCCTACCCCCCACACCCTTATACTTCTTATTTGCGAACTCAAACTTTCAAAATGCAGTGAGAGTCCCGACATAAGCAAACAGTGACTGTGAGAGGCAGGACATGCTGCAAAGGCTCCCCGAAACCGTCCCTCAGTGACAATTTGTTCTTATTTACACATAGTCTTTAAAAGCAAAAGAAAAGTTAAACAAAATTGCCTATTTGCTTTATTTGTCCGTGGCAGATTAGGGGCAGCAACTTATACACCATGAGAAATGACAGAAGAGGGACAGTGAGAGAGAAGACAGAAGTGGGGGGACACTTACTGTTGGGGCAAATGCCCTGCGTTAACTTAAGCTCGAGGCCTGGGCTGCTGAGCTTGGTCAGTAACTAACGCCTGGTACAGTAACTAACGTGCTGGAAACGGCTCTGCGACACCTAACTTAGGTCCCTTCATGCCAGGGGGCCGAGAGCGACGCCTAGGTTTTCAGATTGTGATTTTTAAAGAGTGGCCTGAAAATGGTTTCCTCAGTTTGAGGAGCAGACTTCGTCAGAGGCCTAGACGACCATGAATAGCTGTGGAAAGCGGTCTTTTATGAAGGATCTAAGGGGACTTAGAGTGTGGACTGAGGCGCTGGCGGTGGCGATGGACAAGTGGCCCCGCCCCGCCCCCTGCAGATGAGGCCCCGCCCACCGCAGGTGAGGCCCCGCCCACTGCCCGGCAGCCCCGCCGCCCCCGGCCTCGCACCTGCGTGTAGTGGCCGCACATCTGGCCCGGGTCGCAGGTGCCGGTGCTGAGGTTGTAGTGCTCGCGCTCCAGGTGCCACCCCTCCACCGCCAGCGGCACGTCCAGGCCCTCGTCGGTGATGGCGAACAGGTTCTCGCCGCGCCGCCCGCGGTCCTTGTTGTGGCCCCACACGCACTGCTGAGCGTAGGCCTTGGCGAAGGCGGCCAGGTCCTCGTCCCACCTCTGCGGGGACACCTCGGGCTCAGAGAGGGCGGGAGAGGGGCCGCGAGAGGGAGTGAGGGTGCCCAGGATCCCGGCCGAGGAGGCTGAGGGTTCACCGCCCCTCGGTGGCCGGGTGACTCGGCTGTGACCTGGAGCAGGTCTCTGCTCCTGCGGGGCGGCGGCCGTGGAGTTAGCCAAACGTGGGGCCGTTCACCAGCTGTGTGATTGTGGACAGGTTGCCAAACCTTTCTGCATTCTCATTCTCATAGGGTGTTGGCAAAAGGACATGAGATGATGTTTACGACAATGTTCTTATTAATTAATATTAATATTCCAAGTGAAAAGTGGGCAGCGATTCCTCTGCCTACCTCCCAGGGCTGTCTGAACTGCCCTGAAGACCACGAGATGTCCAGTGAGATGCTGGGTTATTTATTCAGCCACCCCCCCCCCCCATGCATCCGCCTTGGGGCCAGCACTCCCCTCTCAGCTCCCACGCTCCCCTCCGGGACAGCCCAGCCTCGCTGGCTTTACCAGCTGCAGGCTTCCCTCCGAGTGCCCTTCCCGAGTGCTCTCAATTTGTATCAACTGACAACCCCTTTCCCCAAGAAAATTAACTGTGTCTCTCCGTGACTCTCACTGAGAGGCCTCTTTTCAGAGCCCTGGTGGCCCAAAGAGCTGTCTGATCCCAAAGGCAGTGTTCTCCAGTGGGCACCTCAGATGTGACAGCAGGAGGGCAGCATTTTAGGTTAGGAGGCCCCTGAGGTTCTGTGTCCCTGGCCAGGGTGGGGGACAGGCTCAGTGGGGGTGGGAAGAGGGATTAACAAGGCATCTGACCAAAGGGTTGAGGAGAGAGGCCTGGATCCCATTAAACTTTGTTCTGGCCTCTCCTGGAAACCGATGGCCTGGCTGAAACTCTTGCTCCACCCTCCGGGGACCCATCCAGCTGTGGAAGCCAGGCAGCCCATAAAGCACCAAGAGCTCGGGTGACTCCGAGAGGAGGGGGCTGTGTGTCCACCCCACTCCCCACCCGCACAAGGTTCTCAGGGGCAGCTGCCGAGGGTGGGGATGGGAGCAGTGGGCTGAGACAGCCCGGCTAATATGACTCTGGGTGAACCCCTTTTCCTCTCTGGGCTTTTTCGTCCCAAATCACTGGTCCCTGAGGTTCTCTCAAACTCTGGCAGTGGTGGGAGACAGGAAGTGGTAAAGGGACAGGGTGCTGGGGACAAGGATCAGGGTGTCTGGGATGACCTGCTAGACTCCAGACTAGACTGGAAGCGCCTTCAGGGTAGGGCACTGTCTGGCACAGCGCTGGCACACAGCAGGTGCTCAACAGATATTTGTCAACTGCTGAAGACTGAGACAGGACCCTGCTTAGAGCAGTCTCCCCTGCAGAGCCCAGCTGCCATTCCCGTTCTGACTAGGTGCCTGGAGTCCCACCATTCGAGAGTCATTGCTTTGGGTCTTAAGGCTTCTCAGTGGTCCAGAGGCCCCTGGGGAGTTTCAGGAGTCCTGGCGCCCACCCACAGTGGCCACATGGTTACCATGTGAAAACAAGTCCACTCGCTCACTCACTCGCTCGCTCAGTCATTCAACAGTCTTGGAGACCGTGCCAGCTCTGAGGCAACAAGGGCCAAGAAGCCCAAATTCACATTGTCATAAGCCATTAATCGGACCACCATGTCAATGGCAGCTATGCAATGGGTACTAGAGAGGCACCAAAGAGGGCCCTTTAGCCCAGCCTGAAGGTGGAGAAGGAGACAGTGAGCTAAGTGTTGGAAGGTGAGGCGCCGGCCAGGGAAGAGGGAAGGGTACCCCCATCGGATGGCGCAAGAGGCGGCGGCGGGGCAGGGAGTGAGCAACAGCCTTGGGCTGGGGAAAGACAAGCCGTTCGGGTTACTGAAGGAGAAACCGGGCCCGAGAGGAGGCTAGGGAGGCAGGCAGGGGCCAGACACACAGAACCTTCTCGGGAGTTGGAGCTTTATCCTGAGACACTAGGGAGCCAGCGGGAGCCAGTGAAGGGTTTAGAGCAGGGTCAGGCCTGTGTGTCGGATCATTCTTTCTGGTAGTAGAGGCCAGAGCCTGGGAAGCAGGCACAGGCTGTTCTAGGATCCTCGGGAGAAGTGAAAGACTGAACCAGGCTTGTGCCGAAGAGATGGGCGGGGGGAGTCAAGGAAAACGGAACCTTCTGGGAGGTAAGTGGTGATGAATAGATGCAGAGGCTGAGGGGGAGAGAGGAGTCCGCGATAACCCCCACCTACCTCACCCAGGATCCGTTCCCTTTTGTTAATCAAACACTGAGCACTTACTGTCAGGCAGCGTTCTTAGTGCTTTACACACATTTACTCATTTAATCCTTACAACCACCCTACAGGGTATAATGTTATCATCCCCAATTTACAGGTGAGGAAGTTGAGGCACAGAGAGGTTAAGTAACTTGGCTGAGGTCACACAGCTAATTAATGGCAGAGTTATGATTTGAACCCAGGCCATCTGGCTCCAGAGTCTCTGCCTTTACCACTGCAGAGGTTGCCCCTGAGCTTGTGCCCACCAGGCAACAGCATATCCCAGTGCCCAACTGCTTCCCAGAATGTTGCCCCGCCGGAAGCCCATCTCTGTAGGCAAAGCACCTCCCAGCCTGTGTAGCCCCAGCCTCGGCCAGCAAGGCTATAAGGCATTAAGGATCTACACATGGGGAAACCGAGGCCAACAATGAGTTCCAGGCCTCAGTTGTTGGCAGAGCTGGTACCAGGCTCCTGATTTGTCTGCTGTCCCTGGTCACCCAGGCTGACAGGGCTTGAATGGCGGGGCTGTGTGTGTCTGTAGAGCCCCTCCAAGATCTTTGTCATGTTTCATTCTGTCTCAGGGCAGGGTTGCCATCCCCACGTGACAGATCAGGAAACAGGCCTTTGACAGTAAAGGGGCCCACCAGCGTCACTTTGCCAGACTGGACATAGCTGTTGAAAAACCTCCAGTCTTGGACCTTCAGGCTCGCTGCTGTGTTCCCCAGGTGCGACCTTGCTCTTGGGCACCAGTGATGGCTCCCTGGACACTGCCCATCAACCTTCCAGGCCACCTGAGGGTGGCTGGAGGGGACGGGCCAGTCTAGCTCTCAGAAAGGGCAGGAAGGGGATGGATTTCTCACTTTACATCTTTTAATCCAGATCATAAACACCCTGCCCCTAACCCTGCCTTCAGATAACTCTCCCTCCCTGACAGAGATAACCCCACCCCGAATCTGGCTTCTGTTGTCTGCAGTAAACACATGCCGATGTACTAAACACATCCTATGTGTAAACACATCGGCATGTGTCCCCACATGTATACAGTGGTATTTTTTACGTTGTTAAACCTCATGTAAATATGTCCTAATATATATATGTATATCTATTTGAGATCTCACTTTTACCCCCACTCAATATTATATCTAAGAGATTCAATCCATGTTGATATGTGTGTAACTCCAGTTATGACCCCACTTTGTGATAAGAAGCTGAGGGTCCTTACTAGGTTAAGGGACTCACCCAAAGCCACGGACCTTACAGGTGGCCAAGACAGATGTGAACGGTGTGATCCAGGGTCCTCTCCATCTGCTTCCTGTGCTCAGCCCACCTCCTCAGTACCTCCCTCCTGCCCCAGGTGCCCTGTTTCCTCTTCTTGTCTCCTTGGAAGGCATCTGAAAGACGGTTGTCACCAAGGTGTTCCCCCTCCCAGGGGCACATGCATTTTAGGAAGTGCTGGGAAGGGGTCACTGGAGTGGGAAGTTGGGGCATCCAGGCCTGGCTCTGTCAGCTAGTGATCTCAAGCCCCTGAAGGATCAGCCTGTCCCTCTGAGCCTCAGTTTCCTCATCTGTGTAATGGGCTGCCTAGGGGGACCTGTGAATCGTATACTTTCAGAGACTCTGTCGCTGACTGGGGAGGCGAATCTCTGAGACCGCTTCAGGTAAGGGGTGGGAGGGATTGGGGGGGGCCCTGGACAGAGGCGCTCATGTCCACACTCACCATTTGCAGCATGTTGGCGGCTGGTGGGAATGCCTGGGCCCGGTAGTGGTTGTGCAGCTCCACCATCTCATGTCTCTCGTGGTCGCTGAGGGCTCCGGCGGGGCCCGTGGAGGCCACCAGCAACAGCAGTGGCGTCAGCAGAAGCGCCTGGAGACTGTGGGAGCCGTGCATGGTGGCCAGCCCTCCCTGCCTCTCCCGTCTAGGGGTCTGGCAGCCGGATTTAAAGTTTCTCCCACACAAGCACCACCCTGGGTGGGGCGGTGGGAGGGGCTGTCTGGAGGCCAGCGGCTCACACAGTGTCTCCAGGAGGGCTGGGTGCTTGGGTCCCAACCAGAGCTGAGTTCACTCCCAGCGCTGAGCTCCCCTCAGAGGCCTTGGCAAAGGCCCCCTTTCTCTCAGCAACCGGCTCAGGCCAAGAGCCGTGTGAGTGCCGCGGCCCCTCCCGAGCTGTGCGCAGGTCCTCCAGGGACAGAAGCACAGGAACCTCTGCAGAAGTCACACCCACTGGGTGCTGAAGACAGATGGGAGGAAGGAAGCCACATGGATCCCATCCCCAGGGGACTGGGCAAGAAGAGGAAGGTTCGGATAACTTGTGGAAGGGTGGAGGAATATGAGGTATATTTGGTAAAGGTTGAGCCAAACTAAGTCTGAATCTTGGTTCTGCTCCTTTGCTGTGTTTTTGGTGATTTTCTGAACTGAATCAGTGACAGTAATAATACCTACCCCATAGGACTAGAAGGAGGAATTAATGAGATTGAAAGTATGCAGAGCATCCAGTACAGTATCTGGCACATAGTAGGCCCTCAGTAACAGTAGACTACCACCCACAGGGCATGACCTTCGTGGCTCTCAGCTTATTGGAGTTTCCCACTCTAGCCGTATCCTGTCGTAGGGCTTTTCACTAGGGATAAAATGTTGGCTTCTGTGAATAAATAAAATGTGCCTTCTGTGAAGGCAGGTGCTTGAGGTGTGCATTTGGAAGTGGGATGCTGGGCTTACTCCTGCTCTGAATATGTAGAAAATAAACTGTGTCTGTTTTTGAAATCAAGAGAGCAGAAAAGCAGAGGGGTGAGTGAGCTGATGCGAGGGTTCTGAGGGGTGGGTATTGGAGGGAAATAGGCCCAGCGGGCAAGCACTTGCCTGTAGTGACCATGCAGGGGCGGGGGCTGAGGTCTTGGCCTTCATGGGACAGGAAGCTGGAACCAGCGCTGGCGAGTTCAGCTGGGATCCTCGAAGCCTGACCTCTCGGCTAATGGAGACCTAGAAAAGTTTGCTTACTGGCTCTGGAAGATGGCAAGAAAACCTGTCACTGCTCAGGTCTCTGAGTTAAAACAAAAGCAAAAACAAAATAATATGGATTCAAAAACAAACAAACTATTAGAACTAATTTAAAAAGTCAGCAAATTTCACAATACAAAATCAACCCACAAAACAAGTTGTGTTTTGAACAATCCAAAAAGAAAATTAAGAAAATAATTCCAGCCCTTACTGGTGTGGCTCAGTGATAGAGTGTCGGCCTGGGCTCCAAAGGGTTTCGGGTTTGACTCCTGGTCAAGAGCATGTATCTGGGTTGCAGGTTCGATCCTCAGTCCCAGTCAGGGTGCTTGCGGGAGGCAACCAATTGATTTATCTCTCTCCACATCAATGTTTCTCTCTCTCTCCTCCTCCTCCCTTCCTCTCTCCCACTCTTTCTAAAAATCAATGGAAAAAATATCCTCAGGTGAGGATTATTAATAATAATAATAATAATTATTATTATTATTCTAGCCCTGGCTGGTTAGTTCACCTGGTTAGAGTGTTGTCCTAATATACCAAGGTTTCAGGTTTGATCTCCAGTCAGGGCACATACAAGAATCAATTAATGATGCATAAATAAGTGGAAAAACAAATGGATGTTTTTCTCTCTCTCTCTTCTAAATAAATAAATAAATAAAGCAATTGGAAGTTTGAAGAAGTATATTATTAAAAAAAGAAAATAATTACATTTACAACAGCAATAAAAAGAATAAAATACTTAGGCGTAAACTTAACCAAGGAGACAAAAGACTTGTACATTAAAAACTACAAAACATTGCTGAAAGGAATTAAAGAAGTCACAAATAAGTGGAAAGGCATCTATCTTACGTTTACAGATTAGAAATCTTAATAATGCCCAAAGCAATCTATAGTCTCAGTGCAATCCCTATCAAAATCCCAATGATGCTTTTTGCAGAAATTAAAAGTCCACACCCCAAAATCACATGGAATCTCAAGAAACCACAGATAGCCTAAACAATCTTGAAAAAGAAAAGCAAAGTTGGATGTCTCACATTTCCTGATTTCAACCCTTACTACAGAGCTATAGTAGTCAAAACAGTGTGGTATTGGCCAAGACCACTTAAGGTCAGTCTTTTCAACAAATTGTGTTGTGAAAACTGGATATCCACATGCAAAAGAATAAAGTTGGACTCTTTCTTTACACCATCTACAAAAATGAACTCATAATGGATCAAAGACCTACACATAAGAGTTAAATCTACAAAACTCTTTTTAGAAAACATAGGGGGAAAACTTCGTAACATTGGATTTGACAAACATTTCTTGGATATGACACAAAAGCACAGACAACAGAGAAAAAATAGATAAATTGGACTTAATTAAAATTAAAAACTTTTGTGTCTCCAAGGATGCAATCAACAGAGTGAAAAGGCAACCAATGGAACAGGAGAAAGTATTTTCAAATCGTATATCTGATAAGGGATTAGTCTCCAGATTATACAAAGAACCCCTACAACTCAACAACAAAAAACACAAGCAACATGATTAAAAACTGGGCAAAAGACTGAAATACTAGACATTTCTCCAAAGAAGATATACAAGTGGCCAAAAAGCACGTGAAAAGATGCTCAATGTCACTAGTAATTAGGGAAATGCAAGTCAAAACCACAGTGAGACATAGCTTCACACCCATTAGGATGACAATAATAATAATAATAATATTAAAAAAAAAAAACAGAAAATAACCAGTGTTGACAAGGATGTAGTGAAATTGGAACCCTTGTAGATTGTTGCTGGGAATGTAAAATGATGCAGCCACTGTGGAAGATAGTATGGTGGTGCTGCAAAAAATTAAACGGAATTACCTTATGATCCAGCAATTCCACTTCCACTTGAGTATATATATATATATATATACACACTCAAAGAATTATATATATAATATATATTATATATTTTATATATATATATATATATATATATATATATATACTCAAAGAATTTAAAGCAGAGATTTGAACAGGTAATTTGCACACCAATGTTCATAACAGCACTATTCACAATAGCCAAAAGGTGGAAACAACACAAATGTTCATCAGTGAATGAGTGGGTAAACGAAATGTGGCATATACATACAGCAAAGTATTGTTCAGACTTTAAAAAGAAGGAAATTCTGACACATGCTGCAACAGTGATGAACCTTGAAGACGTGCTAAGTGAAATAAGCCAGACACAAGAGGACAAATATTGTATGATTCCACTTACAGGAGGGACCTAGAGTAGTCAAATTCATAGAGACAACTAACATACAGAACTTAAAGCATCTCCCTCCTGCTACCCCTTTAGTGCCAGACCCCCACCCCTAACCCTGTCCTGGAAGCCACTACCCTGTTCTGCATAGCTATAGTTTCATCATTTCAAGGATGTTATGTAAATGGCCCTGGCCAGGTGGCCCAGTTGGTCGGAGTGTGGCCCATACACCAAAATGTTGCAGGTTTGATTCCTGGTCGGGGAGAGTACCAGAGGCAACCCACTGATGGATATTTCTCTTTCTCTCTCGCCCCCTTTCTCTCTTTCTAAAATCAATAAAAACATATCCCTGAGTGAGATTTAAAACGAAGAATATGATATAAATGGACTCATAGAGCACGTAACCTTTTGCGATCAGCTTGTTTGCTAAGCACTAACGCCTTCGAGATCCACCCAGGTCGCTGCGTGTGTCAGTGGCTCATCCCTTTATGTGGCTGGATAGTATTTCGTGGTACAGATGTACCATGGTGTGTCTAACCATTCGCCGGTTGAAAGACGTTTGGGTCGTTTCCAGTTTGGGTTACTATGAATAAAGCCGCTGTGAACATTGTGTACGATTTTTGCGTGTTTCTTTCTCCGAGACAAATGTCGAGAATGTGGTTGCTGGGTGAGACGGTAAACTGCAAAGGACTTTCCAGCTCCATGAATGAGGGATCTGGTTCCTCCCCATCCTGGTTGGCATTTGGGTTTACCCCTATTTTTTATTTTATCCATCAGTGTGCGTTGAATTTTGTCCCCTAGAAAGATATGTTCAAGTCCTAATCCCCAGGACCCATGAATGCGACCCTACTTGGACATGGGGTCTTTACAGATCTAATCAAATTAAGGTAAGTCGTGCTGAGTTCAGGGCAAGCCTTAAATCCAACGACTGGTGTCCGTGTAGGAAGGTCCTGCGAAGGCACAGGCGCGGGAAGGAGGCGTGTGACTGCGGAGCCGGTGATGCAGCTGCAAGGCCAGGAGCTCGGATCGCAAGCAGCCTCGGAGCCGGAAGGGGCGTGGAAGGGGCTCCCCGCAGCCCCTGGAGGGAGCGCGGCCTGCCCACCCACGCCTCGGTTCAGACGCCTGCCTCCAGAATGCGGGGGGACAACTCCTGGAGTCTAAAGCCGCTGAATTTGCGGTGATTGTGACCAGCCCCAGGAACCTGGTGCGAGCCCCCTGAGGTTCACTCCCATTTCTGGGCCGACCATGCGAGCGAAGGTCTCCCTACGCTCCCTTTCCGCCGTCCTCCTGAGGTGGCCCGTCATGACTTTTGTTGTTTTTTACCATTGAGTTTTTAAAATATTTTATCTAATAGTCCTTTGATGGATAGATGCTTGTCATTTATTTCTATGGCATTTTATAAAACTCTTGGTTCGTAATGGACATTTTACAAACAAACCTGTCTTTCTCCACCGAGTCTGAGCAGCACCGTCCTAGCATCTTCTGTTTCTACCTTTAATGAAACAGGCGTTGGGGTCATTTCTCCACTTGCTTCGTATCTTTATATCCACCGTTTTCAATGGTTGCGGACTATCCCAAGAGAACCTGTGCTATCATTCACGCAGCCACTTCTCAAGGTTAGACATCAGGTTATTAACCCCTCGGGGCCTTAGAGACACGTCTGTCTGACCCCCTCGCCTTCGTCACACAGCTTGGTCTTAGGTGTGATGTTCCCCTTCGTTCCCACGCTCGCGGCGGCGCGGGGCCAGGGTCAGGCCAGACTGCTGGCGCCCGCGGTCCGTGTTCTCGTGGAAGCGACAGATCACGGGCACGGAATCCAAACCCCCCGAAGCTGGGCTTTCGGTCCCAGCCACTTGAGGGTGTAACAGTGGTGGAGTCCCCACAAAATGTTACTTTGGCTCCATCACAGTGAACTCCAGACCTGGGGTTGCAGCCAGTGAGGACAGCGCAGAGGTCGTTTTAAAGGACAGACGGGCGCCTCAGACAGCGTCAATCAAAGTGCCGAAGACAGACGTCGGACTCGGGGTCACAGAGGAGAAAACAGCAGGCCTCCTTTCTAGAAGCGCCCCCCAGCCTGCACCCCTCGCGCCCTGGGCTGCCCCTCACCTGGCAAGTGCGCTCCTGGGTTTTCAGACGCGGGTCCCAGGCCGTTGCGGCCACCCCGGCTCCACCCTGTTCTCCATTCTCCTCTGGAATCAAAGTATCGCCCCTCATCTTGCTCCTGCGCTCTTCATCCTGAAGCAGCGGAGGCGACATCTGCAGCTTGGTGGCCGCCTGGGCGGGTCCGGGCCTCTCCAGGGCTCCCACTTGCCGGCGTCGGGGAGCAATGGCCAGGGGAGCCCCCCGGCCTGGCTGCGCCCAGGGCTAGTCGCTGCCGTCGCCTGCGGTGTGTGCGGGGCTCGGGAGACCCGAAGCATCTCTCACCCCCCCGCCGTGCCTCACACTGTCCTGCTTTGTGGAGGTGTTCCCTGCCTTTGCCTCCCTTACCCCTGTCACCCTGCCACCCCGACACCTGCTTCCTGTCACTCCTGCTTCAAACTAAAGGTGGCACCTGTTGGTGGAAGCCCTGGATGCAGGTCCAAGTTCTTCCTCCCGGGAGCGGTTTCAAGGACCCTCTCCACACAGCCACACAGGTGGCGTGGGAGGGTCCCCGGGACTGGGGCTCCTGAGGGCCAGCAGGCCTGCGCTCTGGAGGGCACAGAACTCGCTGGGCAGAGGCCACGGCCACCTTCTGTTTCTGGGGGAAGGGGGGAGCAAGGAGAGGGAGGCAGAGGAGGGGTCACACGGTGGAGGCTGGGAGGCGAGACAGGACAGGGAGGCAGGACGACAGCCACAGGGAGGGAGGGAAAGCAGGTCACAGGGTGCAGAGGAGGGTGCAGGTGACCCCACGCAGGCTCTAACCCCGTCGCTCACCAGCTGGGCCAGTCGCCGCCCCTCAAGCCTCGCTTTGTCCATGTGTAAAATGGAACAACACCATCTGCCTCAGGGAGCGGCTGGGGTGAGTCAGTAAAATGAATGTCAAACCTTCGCCCTGGATTCGGGTCGCAGCCGCTCCACGCAGGTGGCCAGAGGCAGGAGGGTCCAGGCGCCTCAGCAGGGCTGACTGGGATCCCTAATCTCCCGGCCCGGGGTCTCGTGGCTCCGGGAATAGGGACTGAGGGGCTCTGTAGAGAGGGACATCACCCCCACAGGAAGCGGGGGACCTCAGCGTATTGCCCCCAAGAGAAGGCACTGGCCACCCTGCCGGCCCGGAATCATAACCAGAGGCTCGCTGTGCCCCCTGAACTGCCAGACTCAGCCAGCGCCCGGAGTCTGCGGCTAGGAGGAGCCCCTCGCCTCGGCAGGGCTGGGCGCCGGCCCAGACCTCCCCGGCCGCTGGCTCCCTGGCGCAGACAAATTCCTGACGGAGCACAGCTGTCGCAGCCCTGGCTGGCACGCTCACGAGACACAGCGGCCGTCCTCAGGAGAGGGGCCAGCTCGGCTCGGGAGCTGCCGTGGCAGAGCCTCTGGGAAGGGACCAGGGGTCAGGGTGTGGGGGCGGCGGCTGGGCAAGCAAGAGGGACACCCAAGGGGTGCGTGCCACCAGCAGGAGGCCAGCCTGCGGGGGTGTTTGTGCCTGACCCCGGCACAGCGGCTGAAGGCCAGGTAACCATGGCAACGAGGACCAGAGAAGAGCGTCTGTGAGGATGTAGGATGGTGATGGCGACAAGGGAGTGGTTGAGTGGCCCGCGGGGAGGGACTGTGTGGGCCCCGGGACGGAGAGTCAGACACCTCCCAGGCAGGAGAGCCAAGCTGGTTCGGTCTCCTGTCCCCATCACAGTGTCCTTCAGATCCAGCCCGTCTTCTTTAAAATGTACGATTTCCACTGCTCTCCTCTAGACACTATCCATGCACAGTGTCATACTTTGTATGTTTTAAAACCTCAGAGCTGGCCAGAGGAAGTGCATGCAGTTATCAAGCCTCGAAACATGGCTAGTGTGACTAAGAGATTGCAATTTTTATTTTAATTAATTTAAGTTTAAATAGCCACATGTGGCTAGTGGTTACTGCATTGGACAGCTCAAGCTTGGTCCCTCTAAAACTGGTTTTTCTCTCGCTCCCTCTCTCCCTCCTTCCCTTCTTTCCTTCCTTCTTTTTAAGGTTTCTTGACGTCGAGGCATCTGGGGCTACACCGACCATTTTCCCTGCTGAGCCATCTTCTCATTCATCTTCCTACTCAGGGACATTTGCTAATCCGCATGCGGCTGTGACATCCTTTTTGTGCATAGCTCTGCCTGTCTTTCCCAACTTCTTAATTTCCAGTGGCACTGAGCCCGGTTATTTGTAACCTCCCATCTGCCTGCCTGGCGCCGGTCTCTGTCCCCCGCACACTGTTCCTGTCCTGTGTCCGTCAGCCCACCCAGCCAGGCTGATGACACTCAAACACCACTGCCACCCAGCGCCTTTCCTTCTCAGGAACCAGTGGCTCCCATTCCTGTCACATCTGATCTCAACTTCTCTCCTTGGACCCCAGGCCCCCAAAACCTAGCCCTACCCCAGGACTCCCTATGTTTGCCAACCTCCTTCTGGTCCTCTGCACACATCTTGCTGTTCCTACCTCTGTGCCTTCACTTTCCATGTAAAGCACCCATCGCCTCATTCTGGGATGTCTACCTTTCTGCCCCTCCTCCACTTAATACAATAATATCTTTTTTTAAAAAAAACAACAACATCTTTATTGATTTCAGAGAAGGGAAGGGAGACAGAGAAAGAGAAAGAAACATCAATGATGAGAGAGTCATTGATCGGCTGCCTCCCGCATGCCCCCGACTGGGGATCGAGCCCGCAACCCGGGCCTGTGCCCTGACCAGAAATGGAACCCCGATCGCCTGGATCCTAGGTCGACGCTCAACCGCTGAGCCACACAGGCCGGGCAATACAATAATATCTTTGGGGGCCCAGCTCAGGCCTCTTTTCTCTGGGGTGGTTTTCATTCTGCAGCCTCGGTTCAGGAGCCGCCACGAAGAGCCCGCCCTCCCGGGGCCCACAGCCTGGCTGCTGGTCACTCCAGTCCGCCCAGGGCCCAGCTCTCTGCATTCCCCTTGCAGCTTAGCGTGGACGCAGCTTCGAAATCCGGAGAGGTGTGGGTGAGGTCGGCGATGCCACCCACCTGAGGGGCACTGGCCCCGCAATCAGATGGGCACCGCCAGCCTCTGCCTCCAAGGCTCCCCTTTTCTGGGCTTCGCTTGGTGGCCCCTCTCCCCACCTCCTGATGGGCACGATCTTGAATGTTTCTCGCCGTTGTATGTCCATTCTGGTTTCAGTCAAACCTGGGAACCATCCCTCCAGGTGACTTTGCACATCTGTTCCGATACATTTTGTATTGATATGGTTTATTTCTCAACTTCAGTTCTTAAAATGCACCTGACACTTGCTCCCCGTGCGTCCTCAAAGATGATTAAACCTCAAGGGGCTGGGACCACGTTCCTTCCTGGAACCGTGAGGGCCTGAAGCTGGACACCTGCTCTGGGCCGCAGATGCCTGGAGACTGGAGGGGGCAGAGCTGCTGGGCACTGGGGGCCAGGCAGGAGCGGCAGTGCCCGGGACCAAGAGGTACTCCTGGACCGAGACAGTTGGGTTCTCTCCGAGGCCTCGAGCATGCAGTCAGGCTGCACACCCTCCCCTCAGCCGGGAAGGGATCTGTGTGAGCGGAAGGAGAGTGGCCGCCTCTGTCCCTGTGAACTGCCTGAGGGGACCGGAGGGCAGGAGCGAAGCAGAGGGCCTCCGACAATATGGGACGAGCTGGGGAGGGGCTCAGCTGAAAAGAATGGGCTTTGCCCTTGTCTCTCAAACCCAGGCCAGGCAGAGCGAAGGAAAGCTGGGCGGCAGCGAACAGGACCAAGGCTGAGTGTGGTGGGCTGCGAGGGGACACCTTCTGAGTTTCACAGGATGGAGCTGGGCTAAGGGGAGCCAAGAGAACTAGGGAGGGGCCAGGGGCAGGAGTAGACGGACCGTCCATGCACTGAGGAGGGCTGGTGGTCAGGAGCACTGGGTGGGCTCCTCCAGCCCTGATTCCACCTCCAACTACCATACTTACCAAAAAGGAGGGCGGTCAGAGAGCCTTTTAGGCCTGCCTCGTGGTTCCCAGGATGGCTCTCGAGGCTGGAGGAGCCTGTCCACAGTGAGGGCAGAGCTGGGGGCGAGAGGAAACAGCAGGCTGAGGACAAGAGGGAGAGGGGAGAGCACGCAGGGGACAGCGATCTGTGCAGGGACAGTGAGGGGCCCTCACACTCGGCCCCGGTACCCTGATCTCACCCTCTGAGATGCCCAGGTACCCTGATCTCACCCTCTGAGATGCCCAGGTACCCTGATTTCACCCTCTGAAATGCGAGACTTAGGGATGAGAAACCCAAACCAGAGCAGTAGTGGGACTCCCCAGGCACTCTCTTGGTGAGCCAGACCTGCGACTCTCCCGGAGGCCCAGACCTGTGACTCTCTCCGAGGCATGCCTGTACTAAATGGGTTTCATAAATCAATACTTCGTTAATATGCTAAAATGTTAACATTTGTTAAATCTTAGTGTTGAGTATAGATACTGTTAAAATTAAGAATTTATCCAGATTATACAGAAGCAAAGAGAGGTCTGGCCAGGGTTGCCACATTAAGCCCGAGACATTGGAAAGAAGCTACGCGAACATGTGAGAAAAAATCTAAAAGAAAGGGACATGCCTGTGATTGATGAAAACCAAGTCCAGAAGAAAATCTAATCCAAGGAACAGAAAAAACCTCCCTGTAGCATTTTGAGCTACAGAAAAACTTAACAACAACATGAATTCAAAAAAGTAAGCAAAGATGAAATGACAGAATGAGATAAAAAGGGAACAAACTGAAGGGTCTTTATAAAACGAACATATCAGTAACAACAAGAAACAATAAATATGGCTGAAAACTAAATTACTAGGGAGGAAAGTTTGAGATAATCATGGTGAATAAAAGACAAGCACTAAAAAGAGAGAAGACACTCATCATAAAAGATAAAGACAAAACAGAGAAACATAGAATCTGAAACAGAGAACTCAATGAAAGGAGAAAAAAGTATTCATAAAGAATATACAAGCTATCTTTGTGAGAATGAAGAATGCAGTTGTGCCTTGGCCAGTGTGGCTCAGTGGTCAGAGTGTCGGCCTGTGCACCGAAGGGTCATAGGTTCGATTCCCAGGCAAGGGCACGTACCTAGGTTGCAGTGGGGCATGTTTCTCCCTCTTTCTCTCTCCCTTCCTCTCTCTGTAGACCAGGGGTGCGGAACCTTTTTTTCTGCCAAGGGAAAAGTATTTGGATACTTACAACATCATTCCCAGGCCATTCAAATTATCAACCTAAAAATTAGCTATGAAAAAATCTCCTAGGTTTATTGAATTTCGAGTCCTGCCTGCGATTGCCTTGGCAGGGCCAGACCAAATGATTTCGCGGGCCGTATAGGGCCCGTGGGCCAGACATTACCCACCCCTGACCTATAGGAATAGAGTTCAGGCGAGGAGAGTAGGCTCGGTGTGTAGACTGGGGTGACTTACCCATGGCTGGAAGGAAAAGCTCAGAGGTGAGGTCTTCCAGAGAGAGAAAAGAGGAGGCCCAAGGGCAACCCAGCAGAGGAGGCCAATGTTTCAGAGAAGGGCAGAAGGTCCCACACAGGAGACAGAAGTGGAAAAGGGAGGTGCAGGAAGGGAGTAGCAAGACTCACAGAAGCCAAGAGAGGAGATGTTTTTTCTTTTTTGAAAACACTTATCTTTATTGTTGAAAGTATTACAGATGTCCCCTTTTCCCCCCATTGATCCCCTCCACCCTTCACCTGCCCTAGGCCTTCACCACACTATTGTCTGTGTCCATGGGTTATGCATATATGCATATAAGTTCTTTGATTAATTAATCTCTCCCCTCCCACTCCCTTACCCCCGCCTTCCCTCTGAGATTCATCAGTCTCTTCCATGCTTCTATGTCTCTGGATCTATTCTGTTTATCAGTTTATTTTGTTCATTAGATTCCACATATGAGTGAGATCATGTAAAACTGAATCAGGAAGAATCAGGAAACCTGAATAGGCCAATAACAACTGATGAAATAGAAGCAGTAACAAAAAAACTCCCAGCAAACAAAAGCCCTGGTCTGGACGGCTTCACAGGGGAGCTTCACCAAGCATTCTACTTCTTATTACAGCAGTCCCTTTAACATTTCTTGCAGTGCTGGTTTGGTGGTGATAAACTCCTTTAGCCTTTTTTGTTCTGGGAAGCTCTTTATTTCACCATCTATTCTGAGTGATAGCCCTGCTGGATTGAATAGTCTTGGTTTCAGATCCTTGCTTCTCATTACCTTGAATACTTCATGCCATTCCCTTCTGGCCTGTAGAGTTTCTGATGAGAAGTCAGCTGACAGCCTTATGGGAGCTCCTTTGCAGGTAACAGATTGCTTTTCTCTTGCTGCCTTTAAGATTCTCTCTTTGTCTTGAATTTTTGGCAGTTTAATTATGATGTGTCTGGGTGTGGGCTTCTTTGTGTTCTTCTTGCTTGGGACTCTCTGTGCCTGCTGAACTTGTGTGACTTTTTCCTTGACCAGGTTAGGGAAGTTTTCTGCCATTATTTCAAATAAGTTCTCTATCCCTTGATCACTCTCTTCACCTTCTGGTACTCGAGAGGAGATGTCTTCCCCAAGTCAGTGTCAAGTGCTACAGAGGAGCTGAGAAAGGCAGGGACTGAAACAGGTGACTTTGCAACCTTTACATGGACAAGTGTTTTTAAAATTAAGTCCAGACTTCTTGACTTATAATTCAAATAAACATTTAACAGGATGTGATTTATCATTAAGAGAACAGTTGAATAAATAATGGCTTAGCCACACCATGAAATATTAGCCACTACAAAGAATGGATTAGAGCTATGCCCGTTGACTCAAAGAGAACTCTGTGAGGTATTACGAAAAGCAAGAAACATCAAGTGCCTGTTGATATTTCATATAAATATGATGCCAGTTTTGGTAAAGCAATGACGAAAACCTTATGTTGTATGATTATGAGGGCAGGGAGGAAACAAAGACACAGGCAGAGTATGGTTGTGTATATATTACATTTACCTGACCAGGGGAGGGGGGTAATGGGGGAGAGAAGGAAGGTCTAGCAAGTAATGAAGGAAAGTAAAACAGGACACTACACACTATATAAGAAGTGCTTATATTCATGCATTTATATAAAACTATGTAGAAAATTACCAAAAAACATGCACAGACAAAGATGACAAATCAGGTCTGCACTGAGTTGAGTGTTGAGAGTGGCCCTATTCTGGTGGCAGCTGGGGTGAACCAGCAAGAGCCCAGTACATCCACAGGTGAGGTGACACTATGAGGGCATCTGGGCCATGTGCAGCCAGTGGGTGAGAAGGAAAAAGGCACCCAGGGTCTCAGGTGAGTTCTGGGCCAAGTGCAGGGACATGGGAAGGTATTAACAGGACTGAGATGAGAGAATCCCTGGCAACAGCAGATGGGAAGCCATGGTGGGCAAAGGCCCAGAGTAGGGATAAAAGAAGGGTCTGTGAAGCGAGGGAGTACAAAGCTGGGAGACAACATTAGAGGACCAAGCTCAGGTGGGACAGGGGACCAAGGCCCACAGAAGCGCCCCGAAGGCCCGCCCATGAAGAGGAGGTGGCTAGAAGTCTCCTGAGTTACAGGAAAAGAGAAACCTGGAAATTAAAGAATGACAAGTACAGGAAAGTTATCAACCGACATATACACTTTTAACTGCAAAAAGGAAAAGCTTCCATTACATAAAACATTAATGTACATATTCTTGACATGTCAGAGTCCTACAAGTTCGCAGCACATTAAGTCACAGTCAGCATTCTGCACTGAACACGTTAACAGCTTAGACCATTCAGAGCACGAGTGGTTGGGGCAGGGGTCCAGCCTCCTCTGCTCACAGGGCCCCCAGGCTCCCCACCCTGGCTGCTGGCCGGCTCCTGTGGGTAGTGACAGCAGGGAGAGGCTGAGGGGGGCTCCCGGCTTTTCTCTGCCCTCCAGTCTTCTCCCAGCCGGTTACCGACCTTCCCCAGGAGGGATGGGGGAGGAAGAGACCACAGACAGCATTTTCTGAGGGTGGGACGACAGGAAGAAGTTTGGAGGGAAAGTTGCCTATGGTGAGGTGGGGTTCCCTCTGGAAATGCCACGTGTCTGATCATGTCATAGATTCTCATAGACAAGCGATGGGTTGTTTCTAAAAAGGTCACAAGTGCTCCTGGGGGCTGTAGTTTGAGAGTTGGGACACTGCTGAGCTGTGAGTTATGGTGGCTTCACAGGTGGCCTCATCTCTCCTCCCCCCACCCCCCCAAACACCCCCAGGAGCCGTGAGGAGGAATGAGGGAAATCCAGCCTGGCACAAAGCTGATGCCCCACTCCCCAGTTTCTGTTTGAAACTGAAAACTAAACTGGTTTCCCGTCTCCTGCGCCCGGGCACACGGCTGGGCTCACTCCTGGATGGATGGCCGCCGCGAGCGCAGGGGGGCAGTCCGGGCCTCGGCTTGGAGTTACGTAACATTTCTTCTCTCCTCTCCTCTGGAAAGGTCTGGCCTCTCCACGTCTCCAGAGAAGGGAAGCTGACAGATGTATTTAGCTCTAATGCTTAAATTATGCAGGGCAGGAAAGCAGAGCCTGGGCGGCTGGAGGGCTTCCCACCCGGCCAGCACTTAAAGCCAGTGTCCAGGCTGGGCCGCCCTGGACTTGGCGCACAGGCGGGAGCACCTGTCCATCTCCTCTGAGGGGCTTTTGCGGAAAAAGCTGCTATGGGAGGCGGCCAGGGATACGCACGCTGACGGTGACAGCGACAGCACATTCCCAGGGCCTCCCATTTCCCATTTGCTGCAGGGCATCCTCCACAGCGCGTCACCTTCCTAGCCTCTTGACCCTGACACGCGTGGGCTCCAGACACAAGGCACGCAGGCCCAAACGTGGGGGGGATCTCAGCCTGACCCCCATGTCAAAGCCCATCTCGAGCTCTCCCTCCCGTCGCCGCTGAAAGTGAGTGAATGTGGGACCCGTGAGCTCAGGAGTTCCTCCATGGCTAGGACTCGAAAGCCTCAAAGGCCCCTCTGCTCACCAAATGACTCGCAAAAGGTGGACAAGGTCCCCTCTGTCCCTGCCACCAGGCAGCTTCCCCTCTGCCCCTGAAACCTGGCTTCTGCTGGGCAAGGACCGGCTGAGAAGCGGACACCTGCTTGGGTTCCCAGTGCTCACTGTGGAAGCCACTGGCTAAAGAGCAACCTCGCCCAGACTGCGTTAAATGACAGGCCACCGCCCGCGCCTAAGCAGCTTGAGATTTGTTAAAATAAGTGTTCCGACACGGGGACCTATCTTGGAATTTGGAAGGACGGACCAGAAAACAGAACTGAAAAATAAGTGATGTCAACTCCAAGGGGATCCACAACTGGAACTGGGCAGACTCCCTCTTCTGGTCACACATCTGGAAACGTGGAGTGACGGGGAGATGGCTGGACACGGCGTGTTCCAGCCACACTCGCTCTTAAAGAGTTTTCAAATGGGAGGGAAAAGTGAAAGATGTTTTATGAAAGTCATCTGGTAAGACTCTCTCCTCCATCTCTCTCCAAACAGTTTTAAAAACAAACCGTGCCCTGGCTGGTATGGCTCAGTGGTTAGTGTCGGCCTGAGCCCTGAAGGGTCGCGGGTTCGGTTCCTAGTCAAGGGCATGTACCTGGGTTGCGGGTTCGCTCTCTGCCCCTGGTTGGGGTGTGTATGGGAAGCGACGAGTCAATGTGTCTCTCTCACATGGATGTTTCTCTCTCTTTCCCCCTCCTCCCTCCCTTCCACTCTCTCTGAAAAGCAATGGAAAAAATATCCTCAGGCAAAGATTAACAAAAAACAAACAAAAAGCCCTGAAGAGTTCCAGCTTGCTGACCCTGTCCTAGTTCTCCTGCCCCACGAGGCTCCCCGAGTCCAGTACACCATCTTCATCCGGGGCACCGTGCTGTGCGGAGGCAAGAAGAGAACATGCTGCGCAGCCAACCGCCTACCCACCAGCATTTAACTGTTCTAAGTCCCAGGGTTTTATCTTTATTGTTCAAAGTATTATAAATGTTGCCCTTTCCCATTGATCTCCTCCACCCTGTACCCCTCTCCCCAGGCCTTTACCGAACTATTGTCTGTGTCCATGTCCATGGGTTATGCATATAAGTTCTTAGGTTGATCTCTCCCCAGCCACCCACCCCCCTTCCCTCTGAGATCCTTCAGTCTGTTCCATGCTTCTATGTCTCTGGATCTATTTTGTTCCTCCGTTTATTCTGTTCATTAGATTCCACATATGAGTGAGATCATGGGATATTGTCTTTCTCTGACTGGTTTATTTCACTTAGCATAATACTCTCCAGGTCCCTCCATGCTGTCTCAAAGGGTAGGGGATCCTTTTTTACAGCTGCATAGTATTCCATGGTGTAAATGTCCAAGATGATTGATATGATTTCAATCTTCTTGAACTTGTAGACTTGTTTTGTGTCCTAACATGTGGTCTATCTTTGAGAATGTCCCATGTGCACTTGAGGAGAATGTGTATTCTCTAGCTTCGGAGTGGAATGTTCTATAAATGGTCAATGAAATCCATCTGATCTAGTGTGTCATTTAGAGTCACTGTTTCCTTGTTGATTTTTTGTCTGGAAGATCTACCCAGTAAAGCCAGTGGGGTGTTAAAGTCCCCGACTATGACTGTATTGCAATTGATCTCTCCTTTAAAGTCCTCCAGAATTTTTTTGTTTTTTGTTTCCACCCTGTGTGAATCTTTTGTTCTGAGGTGGATCTCTTGTAGACAGCATATATTTGGATCTTGTTTTCTTATCCATTCAGCTACCCTATGTCTTTTTATTGGGACATTTAATCCATTTATATTTAAGGTTACTACTGATAGGTACTTATCTATTGCCATTTTATTTCTTTATGTCTATGTTTCTCATTCTATTCAACTTATTACAGCCGCCCCTTTAACATTTCTTGCATTGCTGGTTTGGTGGTGATAAACTCCTTTAGCCTTTCTTTGTCTGAAAAGCTCTTTATTTCACTATCTTGAATGATAATCTTGCTAGAATAGTCTTGGTTTCAGATCCTTGCTTCTCATTACCTTGAATACTTCATGCCATTCCCTTCTGGCTGGTAGAGTTTCTGATGAGAAATCAGCTGATAGCCTTACGGGAGCTCCTTTGTAGGTAACAGATTGCTTTTCTCTTGCTGCCTTTAAGATTCTCTGTCTTGGATTTTTGGCATTTTAACAATGATGTGTCTGGGCGTGGGCCTCTTTGCGTTCTTCTTGCTTGGGACTCTCTGTGCCTGCTGAACTTGTGTGACTTTTTCCTTGACCAGGTTAGGGAAGTTTTCTGCCATTATTGCAAACAGATTCTCTAACCCTTGCTTACTTTCAACCTCTTCTGGCATTCTTATGATGTGAATATTGTTATGTTTCATGTTGTCCCACAGCTCCCTTAAACTGTCCTCCTGCTTTATAATTGCTTTCTTTTTGGTTCTCCAATTGAATGATTTTTTCTACCCTGTCTTCTAATTCTCTGATCCTATTCTCAGCTTCCTCTTATCTGCTGTTCATTTCGTCCAATGTTTTTTTTTATTTCTACTATGTCATTCTTAATTTCCTTCATAGTTTCTATATCTTTTTTCATGCTGTTGAGCATCTTTATGATCAGTATTCTCAACTCTGTGTCTGACAGATTGCTTATCTCCATTTCATTTATCTCTTCTTCTGGAGAATTCTCTTGTTCTTTCATTTGGGGCTTGTTTTTTTGTCTCCCCATTTTGGCTGCCTGTTTGGATTTGTTCCTATGTATTAGGTAGATCTGCTAGGACTCCCAGTCTTTTGGATGGTCTCTGGTGCAAGCCAATGTTAGACACTGTTTGTGACTGGCCTTGAGAACCCTGTTTGAAGTTTTCCACTGTCTACAGCTTCTGGTTTCCTCTGCTAGGTCTGGGTGTTTTTGGACAAGATGAAGATGTGCACCAAGATCTGCTTTTTCAAGCCCTGGGTGCAGAAGCAAATCAAGCAAAGGCTCAAAGCACCCAGAGGCTGTTATTCAGTCTTTTAATGAGCCTCAGGCTGTAGAAACTCCACAGGGTAGGGCAGCTGATTGTTGTTATGAGTCGCTTAAGGAGCGTCAGGCTGTGGGGCCAGAGGTTTTCCAGCAGGGTAGGGCAATTGCTTCCTTCACAGGCAAAAGCTGCTTGGAAGGTAAATGTCTGCCTGAGTAAGATGTCCTCTGCTGTATGGGGGAATGACTCAGCACCGGGATCCAGATGAGTGCCCTCTTAGATCTATTCCCCCTGCAAGCCCCACTAGATTCTCCTCATACTGCTCTAGTCCACTCTGCCTTCCCTCTACCAGAGCCCAAGGTGAGTGGCTGCAATGAAATTTGTGCATTGGCTCTTTAAAAGGGTGCCTGCATTTCCAGCCATCTCTCTCTGGCTGACAGAGACCCTGCTGTTTTTCACAGTGTTGTTATGTGGGCACCTTTCTCAGTTCTGGTTCTCTGGGCTGGGAAGCCCAGCTTGGGGTTTAGTCCCCAGAGTTCTCAGTGGGAGCCCCCCACAGCAGAGGTATCCCTCTAGACCTTCAGCTGCTGCCTGTGGGAGCCCAGCCAGCCCTCTCGTGCCTCTGAGAGTCTTATCAGTCTCTATGTGGTCTTCACTTTTCCTCCTTGGTTATGAGGGTGCTCTCCAGCTCATCTTCAATTACAGTTGATTATTCAGGGTGTTTTTTCTATATTTTAGTTGTAATTCCAGTTTGGTCCCAGGAGAGTGTCAGTGCAGCTTCCACTCAAGCTACCACCATCTTGAATCTCTTCTAAGCTGGGGTTTCTTTACTTGTGAAATGAGGATCTAACACCTACTTTACAGGACTGAGTAAAGATGAAAAGAGACCATAGACTACACAAATGTTGCTGCTCCTTTCTCTTTACAAAAAGAGCCCAAGTCTGCCTATCTCATAGACTGTTTACATATTGCCAAATAGGTAGATTCTGTTTTTATAAACCATTATTATATTGCTCTCTCCCTTCCCCAAAAACAATGGGAGTGGGGAAAGGGTAAAAAGAACAGGTGTAATGTCTAACACTTGACTCCTGAGACCTCAGGCCACCTGGACATAACTGCTTCACGCTGGTGCCAGAGCAGCCTCTTTCCCCAGAGACTCTGCTCTGGGGACCTATAAACAGTGAACCTGACCCCTGTGTGGAGGTCATGTAACCTCTTAGTAAACAGCCAACAAATTCATGAGCAAGTCCCTCTTCTTAGAGCCATGTGGTTTGTTCTAGCTGTGGTGGTGGTGGTTGGAGTTGGTTGGGTGCGCCCCCCCCCAGACCCTGCTTCTGCATTAGGTGACCCTCTTTCCCACACCAGGTCATGGAGGGCCTGTGGGTGCTTCCTTGGAAGAGCTGAAAGGGAGGTGAGCAAGGGAAACCCCTCAGCGCCCTCACACAAGCCTTGGACAACCAGAAAGGGGCAGGCTGACATCCCTGAGCCATTCCTGTAGGACCGGCAGTGGCAGACCTGCTTACCAGAGCTACCTTGAGAAGGCAAGTTACTTCTATGAATTCAGCAATTAAGAGCAGAAAACCCTCTCTGGAGAAGGTCTCCTCTAACATAAATCTACGTTCATTTCTGAACTGGACAGATTTAATAGAATGAGCAGTGTGTGCACAAATCTCCACTTAGCAGCAGCCACACCCTTTGTTGGACTGTAGATAGGTTGGGGGGGGGGGAGGACTTCCTGGGGATGCCGCGGAACACTGACATATGCAAGAATTTCTTAGCTTTCAAAGTTTTGAGGTAAAGTGGGTATTTTATGGACATTTAAGGTGTGAAGAGTAGGAATAAAATGGGGAAGGAACACAGGGTAATCCATAAAAATGAAACAGAAATCTCAACACTAAAACAGTTGCTCTGCTCTTAAGGAAGCTGCTCTTCTTAACCCGAAGGGCCTAACAGGAAAACTGAGAGGCCTCTCGAGAACTTGTTTACAGATAATCCTTCCCTCCCCTCTGCGCAGAGATAAGGTCCTGTAAAGGCTTGAAAGGCCTGCACTAAGTGTCCCTCTCATTTAATACCTCTTAAAACATAACTGCTCAGCAAGCGTGACTTTTACATGAACAGAAAGTTTGTTTTTCCTGCGCTAATCAACACAAGGCGCTGTTCCTTTTACAGAAAAACTCCCTCAGGTGCAGTTCATCCTGGTTTCACTCCAGCCTGCGGAGGAGGCTGAGTGTCCCCACCCTGAGCTCTGTGAACCCTGCTTGTCCTGGACAAGCCCACAGACAGGCGGTTCTGAGATACAGAGAGCAAGGGCCTGGGACAGGGGCGGGATGGCGCCCAGGATGAAGAGCACCCTTGAGGAACCAGCGCGTTCCTCACCACTGTCCGCCTGGCCCATACCTCTGACTCAGACACCTCCTGTGTTCATTCGCCTTCTGTCATTCAGGGCCAGGGGACACCGTGTGCTTTGTTTTTTCTCCATCTTGGTGTTGGCATGGTCAGAGGCCAGATACCCAGTAGTATCAATATAGGAAAAAAAGGAAACAAGAAGAGAGCATCCTAATTTACACCATTTGATTAATACACACTAAAAGCACTCAAGGGAAACAATGAATTATCCAATCAAAAGGATACAGCTTTATACTGTAACAAAAAAATAAAAGCCTCACCTTGTTTCCAGTACAAAGAGACAGATCATTTTAACACAGAGGATCATATAGTTGCACACCCAGCTGGCAAACACTTTGGGTATGGAGTCCCTTCCCCAACCACATTACAACATCAGCTTCACACATCTGTAAAACATCTTCCCTGCAGAGTCAGACCCTAAAGATCAAACCTGGGGAGGCACCCTCTCCCCGGCCAGCATCTAGCTCATCCCCTCTGAAGACACTTGGTAAAGCAACAGTTATAGGAATGATGCTGCTTCGGCAGTAAAGTGCTCTGGCCCAGCCAAGGGAGGGGGACCAGGAGCCTAAGGGCCAAGAAACCAGCCAGCCAAGGGAGAAGGGAAGGAACTGGGGCTAGTGGGGGGAGAACCAAAAGATAAAAAGGAGAAAAGTATTACTTCACTAGTAACCATTTCAGTTACAATCAACTCCAGCCTCCATCACTGATACTCCAAGAGCCATGGATGCTGGGAAAGCTCATTTCTTGAGTGCAATTTGAGGTTATCTGATCTTTTCTCAGTGGCTTTAGATTCCATTCTGTTTGGGAAACAGCAACAACTTCTTTCATTGGCCACGGATTTCCTTAAAAAGTACAGGGTAGTGTGACCAGGAAGATGGGACACGCAGGCCCACCTGCTCAGGGATGGCTGTGAAGTCAGACTGGCTGGCTGCCTTCCCTGTGGCCAGGGGGCAGCAGAGGGGATCATGCCATACACGTGAGGGGGCACCGCCCTGGTCTTTGCCAGAAGCATGACCTCAAGGCTGCGGGGCCAAAAGACCTGGAGGAGCCCAGTCTCCCTCAGACAGGTGCTGGCGAAGTCCTGGCCAAGCAGCTGGAGGGCGGGCTCTGGCCCTCAGCTCTGGCACACACCTGGCTCACATATGCATGCACAGGACAGGGAACCAAGTAACCAATCCCTGGAAAGTGGTTTCATTGTTGTTTTAAAAATTATTTCCTTCTTTCAATCTGGTCCTCAGTTCTCCAAGCTGCTCCTCTATACAGTTCTGCTTCCTATTGCTCTGAGAGGGTGGTTGCATCGCAGATGACCAGAGGCTGGATCCCTCTGGCTATAATGTAGACCTTCCAGTGGGCAGCAGCTGCATAGCCTTGAAGGGAAACAGCAACAGGAAAGTATGTGAATATCAGGGACAGGGCGCACCTGCGGGCATGAGCAGGGCAGGTCTGCTGGAGGTGCCCTCAGGGCGACCTGCAAAGTTAGGCAAATCTTACTCTGAGGGTCTTTTAGCTCTTCCTGGCATAAATATTCCCAGTTATTACCAGTCTTCTCTGTAACCTGACCCAACAGGAGCCCCACTGACCAAAGGGCTCATCACTGTCCCTCATCTGGGTAACTGAATTACATTCAGCAGGTTTACAGGGGCAGATGCTCCAGATGAGCAGGGGCTGGGCATCAGTTCTCACCTCATCTTTTTCAGCAGGAAGACAGGATGGGCTCTGAGGAAAGTGGGACCCATATCCAATTTCCCTGAAGTTACCTACAACATGGCCTCATTATAGAGCCATGTTGTAGCCAGGTTGACCCAACTCAGAATTTCCTAAATTCTGTTCTGCAAACAGCATCCTTCCTGTAAGACAGTCTGAGGAAAATGGGTTCCGTGGCCAAGTAAGTTTCAGAAATACTAGGTTCCTCCACGGCTTTTTGGAGCCTTCTGCACACTAATATGCACTATGCATTGACAAAACAGGTATCTTCCAAAGTCACCTGACGCAGGAGCCCTGTCTGCTGAGGGCCTTTCTAAGGGGTTCCTGTTCCCACCTGGGGCCAGGAGTGATCTGAAGGACTGTCTAGGAAACACTGATCTGTATCACTTGAGGGGCTAGAAAGGTAAACTTAACCTTTATCACTTCAATACTCTCTTGATGGAAATTTTTTAGAGTATGATACACCCTACTCATCTTTAAGTGGAAAGCATTGAATGGAATTTAGCTCTGCCTGGTGAGTCAAGAAAGGTCACTATGAGCCCGGCTGGGCGTGGCTCAGTGGTTGAGAGTCGACCTAGGATCCAGGCGATCGGGGTTCCATTCCCAGTCAGGGCACATGCCCGGGTTGTGGGCTCGAGCCCCAGTCAGGGCGTGGGGGCAGCCGATCAATGACTCTCTCATCATTGATGTTTCTATCTCTCTCTCTCCCTCTCCTTTCCTCTCTCTGAAATCAATAAAGATATACTTAAAAAAAGAAAAAAAGAAAGAAAGGTCACTATGAGCAGTGACTGGACAAGCTGGCGGGTGTGCGGGCTCACCAGAGCCTGACCCCCAGGTCATTCTTGCAAACGTCCCCTATCACAGGTTTCTGGTGGTCTGTAACCTTGTCCCTTTCCCCTCAGTCTTCACAGGACAAGGCTTATTTAACAGAACCTTCTTGTTACATTGCCATTCCTAAGGGTCCCTGAGGTGCTATTAAGATGCCATCTGTCCTCCAACCACTGAACCGTTCTCCGTTGCGGGTCTGCTCTCCAGTCCTCATTTGTAACTGAGGTAGCCATCGCTTCTGCTCCTGCTACTGCTCAGGTGCCCACTGCTCTCCCTGTCCCTCTTCCAGGCCTGCCTCTTCCTCCTGTTCTCTTCTGTCTCCTGTCCCTTCTCCACATTGCTGTCATGTGGCCGGCCTTTTGTGGGCACTGCCAGCCACAGGGCTCTGTTCCTCCTGGTTGGCAGGCCAGCCAGTCACAGCTCAGCAGGCAGTGGGCTCTGGATTTCAGGCTCTTCTGGACTGTCCCCACCAGACTCTGATGCTCGAAGCTTCTCTGCTCACCACCAGCCACCCATTTTCTCTTCTTCCCTAATTCTGTAATGGGCATTCTAGATGCTTTGGGAGCCAGAGACCTGGAATTTGGATAACCAAGGTGTTTCTGTAGTTGTCTGAACTGTCAGGCATTTGTAGAACATAGGACAGAAACTTTTTCATGTTCAACTACACACTCCCAACTCCAAATGCCATGCAGGCTCGTGCAGCCTCATGGGAGGGTCAAGCCACCATACGAAAATAGGTTCAGAACACTCTCTACACAAGAATCTTCTTTTCTGCAGTAATTCCTAGGGCCCAGGCCAGCCGTGCCCCATTATCAGTCAATGCTTAATTTGTGCATTTTTATTTTTTCATTTTAAACTGAAATAAAAGTTATATAACCTGGATTAAACTTTGGCACAGTTTGCAGTCTGCACCCTTCCCCAAAATGAGGTGAGAGGTTTCTAGGGATCGAGGTTTTCTGAATAGGTAAATTAAAAGAAATCAACTGCAAAACCAGTCTGAGCTCTGCCAGGGACTCCAGGCCTCCCCTAGGTTTTGTGAGGCACGAAAAGCAAGGAGGGCAATGGGGATGCCTGCTGATTTATTTGCTTCTGCCAAGAAAACTCTACAGTTTGAACTGATTGCTACTGACAGAAGTTGATTTAAACCTGTTTCCCTGGAACCGATTTTTAGAATTTAATGCACAGAACAAGCCACAGTTGGGAAATCATGGAGCCAAGGGTGAGTCACCACTGTGAGGCTGTGGCCGGGAGGTAATACTTCCTTGTGTGGCTGTTGCCCATACGTGCTGCTTGCACTGTGTTATTAGCAAAGTGGGCACTGGGGCACTGGAGGGGTTTCCTTGAATCTGGAACTGTACCTCCCCTGACTTGACTGTTAAATGAGACACTTAGACTTGAGGCTTTCTTTGCTTAACTGATAGTGGAGCAAAGAGTGGTCACCTCTCCTCTCTGGGTCTCAATCTTCTCATCTGTAAAATAAAGGACTGTTCTAAATATTTGCCATAATCCTTTCTAACTTGGATATATATATTCTAAATGTATCTACAAGACATTTCCTTCTGCTACATTTTCTCATTAGTGTTCCTTCTAAGCATAAATATTGACTCTGTTAATAACAAATGCTATTTTTGGCCCTATTTAATTGATCTTTGTGAAGACAATATTTAATTCTTACAATATTTTTTGAGTTAAAAACTAAAAAGGTCCTGGGGCTGACCTCTCCCTCCTGGGGCCCCACATACCAATATCCCCTGGCTCTAGCGGCATTGCCACGGAATGGCAGTGTCTCCGGCACTGGAAGGGGGGGATGAGCTGCAGCATGGCTTCTCCACTGCCAACGGTAAACAGGTCATGCATCCTATGCATCTGGAGGAAACACAGGGGAAGAAAAGGAAGGAAAATAAAAATAAATAAAACCCAGGGTTGTAGATTAACACACAAACATCCATGCACATATGGCTCTGAGTTTCCCAGCAGCCTAAGCAAAAAGGAAATCAACCAATAACACAATTCACAATTACGTCCAAAAGACAAAAACAAACCACTTTCTCCAAAGCATGGCATCTCCCAGTACTGAGACCAGGACAAAATCTCTTCCAATGGCTTCTAAAGAGACACTGTGCAATTAAGTGGGTGACATCCTCAACAATAGCCCTATAGTAGAAATGGCATAAGCTTCATAATTCACAACTATTTCTAGCCACAGCTTCAAAGCAGGCCAAAGGCAAAACATCTAAATGCAATTTAACAAAAATCTAGCAAAGGCCAATACACACTGATCTAAGAATGCAGCCTTCTGAGGGTCTAGTCTGATCTGGACTTTTAAACTAACAGATGTCTACATATCCTCTGGACAATGTTCCATGGAATATTCTTTCTTACTGCCAGGGTTTTGATGAGAATCGAAAAGCAGCAAGTTCAAGTTTACATTTTTGGGTAAGACCCAGGAGAGCAGGTATATCATGCTACTGCGTAAAAGCTAAAGACAGTAAGATTGGCCTCTGATTTTGAAAACTAAAGCGGCAACCAGGATTGCACCTGCAGAGGGAAGGGCTGCACTCCTGAGGGAGCACTACTGCCACCCACAAGCATGGAGTGCACCCTGCTGGGTGCCAGGCACAGCTGTGAACCGGGGGACTAGGCTCGGGTAGGGGGCAGGGGCTAGGAAGCAGGGGGTAGGGGGGTAGGAATCAGGGAGCAGGGACAAACGGAGAGGCTGATGTTGCTCACTAGATGGGGAGAGAGAACCCCTAGGCCTCCCATCCCATCCCAGCCCTGCCAGTCTGGGAAGCCCTCTATATGCCCACATAAAGCAAGGTTCAGAAGTCTGACTCCCTGGGCCAGTAGGGGCCTCCAGAATCTTGGGTCTTAGCCCCATCTTCTCCTGTCCCCAACCCTGGTCTCCCTGGTGCTTCGGCAGACCTGGCCATGACTCTGATTCCATGGCCACACTAAAGCCATTTCAACTGTTGCTGCAGTGATGAGAGGAAGACTAGGGACGGTATCTTGAGCTGCCTGCACTGAGTAATATCAGCAGAAGCCCTGATATCAGTAGTCTTGAAAAAAATCCCTGAAGACCAAAACCAAGTGGATGCATTTCTTTTCATATAAGCCTGAGAGGGGGCAGGACCATGTTCCTCCACACCCAGGGTGGGAAGAAACAGACAACAGGATAGAGCAGGCCAGCCTGTGGGCAACAATGTGGAGGGGTGCAGTGGGCCTTGGAGCCCTCACCTCTCTCCCCTAGTGCCTCTTAACAATCAAATCCCCACTTCTGTACCCCAAGGCTGCCTCCTGGATCCTGGGCCCACAGATATGTGACTAACCAGGGTCCAGGGTCCAGAAACATGGACAACAGGGTGGAGTAACAAGGCTGTGGCAAGCTTGGGCCAGGGTGGGGAACAGATGCTCTAAGAAACCAGACTCTCAGGATTTTTGCCTATTTGGGCGACTCCCCATCCCAAAACATCTTTGAGAACCATAACAAGACGACTTTGATAGGCGGCTGAGTAACTTTGTATTTACTCCTTTGGCTGGGCTCCTTGGTGTCCCTGTTAAGCATGCTGGTGAAATGAACTTCAGATTCAAGTGGGAAAACTAAGATAAAGATTAGGGCCCTCGCCCAGACTTATGTCCTAATTATGAAGATGAAATCATACTAGGGCCCCGAAGTCTAGCCAGTGACAGCAGGATAAATGTCTTCAAAATCTGAGAAAAGCCCGGCACCTCCACCCTACTGCTGGCAGACAGAAGGTCTTACTTCTAGACAAAACGATTGTTTTTCTAGGCTTTGAAATTCCTTTAACACGATTCAGCAAATTTGGAGCCAATAGTATCAGGAGGTTGAAGATGCACCCCAGAGTTGGTAGGGGTCACGGTTGGGGAAATTTCATTTTTTTCCAAAGTAAAAACTCATGATTTTAATTCTTTGAAACCAATCTAGGCTCAAAAACCTTCCTCAGGAATGAGACTCAACGAAAGAGCAATTCAGAGACAAGCAGGCGGACACAAACACAGAGCAGCTCTGCAGGGCCGCTACCCGGGAGGGCAGGGCAGGGGCTGGGCACTTGGCCCTAGACCCAGGTGAGAAGCGTGGCCACCTAACTGGGCTGCCTGCCTCAGGCATGTGCCTGTCAACCCTTTAGTCCCCAGACCTCCTAATGCTCCCAAGCTTTTTGCTTCTCCAGTTTTCTACCTGAAGTTCCTCACTTACTTCTGGGGAAAGCCAACCTGAGAGTGCGGGTAGGGGAAGAGCCCTCCTATGAACTTACTGTGTCCTTGGTAAATCATTTAATCTCGCTGGGGCTGTTTCCTTACCTACAAAATGAGTCAGGAGGACTAGTCATTTGCATACTATTCATTCAGAGTTTGCCTGCTTTCCACTTTGAGGTAGAGAAGTCAGACTAACTGCATGCTCAGCTCCCTTCAAAATTTTGGATTCTACGTACTTGAATGCAGGAGAATGGCTTGCAGGAGGCAGATCTGCAGGACAACTAGACTTTCCATAAGCATGCCTTCCCTAAAGAGCAGGCCAATGCAAGGCTCCTGGCTAGCAGCAGCAGGAGAGAACCTCAGATTGTGTGGGTGTCCCTTCAATTTGCCCTCTAAGTTAATGTGCAGGGAAGGCCTTGATTATGACATTGGCCCAGGTCCCAAATGAGGAAAGTTCTGGATCTAAGTCCTCAAAATTTCCTACCTTACTCCCCACAATAGGTTCTGGTTGAAGAAGGAAGCACTTTTGCAAGGAGGCATCTTTTGGAAATGGGAGGTAGGTGAAAACAGGAAAGAGCTCACGTAAAATGCGTGATCTGTTCAGAGGTCTTCTCCTGCAAAAGTTTGGAAGAGAAAAAAGTAATTAAACTGTGCAAGCCAGCCTCCACGACCAACACAGAGCTGAGCAAGGGTGGGAAAACTGTGGGCGGGGGGGTAAAGAGGGGAAAATATCAGGACAATATCTTAAGTACTAGGTCCTGGAAGAGCGGTCATGCCAAATCAATTAACTGTAACATGTACATGCACACAAACTGCAGCCACGATTTGTCCATGTGGGTGGGTGTTTATAAAATCCAGCTAAAACAACATATAGAGGAAGGAAACAATCCATTCATTCTATCTTGGAAAAGAGACTGGAGTAAGAACAAGCCAAGAGGGAGAAGAGACAAAGGGAGGAGGCGGCAGCAAAAATCAGGAACCTTCTCCTGAGGCAGAGGAACAGCAGCGGGAAGCCTGACTAGCTCCTTAAACTGAGTCTGTGATCACGCAAATAAAGAAAGGCAGAAGCATCGAGTAACTATCCAACAAAAAGCCTGAAAGAGCAATTTCCATTCCCTTTTAGGATGGTTCTAGATGGAAACTGGCTTTCCTTTCCTTCTAGAGAGCATCCCAAGAAATGGACCATGTCTTCTATAGGACACAGGAAAGAACAGGGAGACAGACCTGAGTTTCAATCCTGGCTGGGTGACCTTAAGCAAGGTGCTTAACCTCTCTGATTCCCACTTTTCTGATATGAAAAATGACTGATAATTCCTACTTCCCAGAGCTATTCTGAGCATCACCGCTGAGCAACAGACACCAAGCAGCAATCACACTGCCTGGCCTAGTACGTGCCGGGGAATGAAGTCTCCCTTCCATTCTTCCTACTCTCTCTTCAGCCCGCAACGCTCAGGACCCCTGCTGCATAAAGACAATGCTAGGAATAACTTATGAATCTGTTAGGCAGCCTTGGTGTCCCCCATGTTACCGCTCCTCCTGACACAGCTCTTCCACTCGCCCCTTTCCCTCTCATCTCCCATTTGTCTGCAGCGAGCTCCTGGGTATTGTCTGACTCACACGGTGTACTGCAATGTGCTTGCACGGTGCCAGGCAGTGCTGACACTTGCTCTGCCCCTTTCCCACACACACGCAGACCAAGTGCCCCTTTTCACACTCACCACGGATACGGAAATGGGAACCACCGGTGAGGAAAGCAGCGCCACCACTTGGCGAAATACCCTTCCTCGAAGCCTTCTACCGCCTCAGGGTACTGGCACAGGAAGTGCTGCAGCTCCTCAACCAACAGCGGCTGCTCCGTCTTGACAAGGCCAAAAACAAAAGCACAGCAGAACAACAAATAATTATTTACCAGAAGTGTCACAGGGCTCAATGGTTTCTGGCCATTAAATGGGTAGTCAGCAGGGAAATCAGGCTGCTCGCTCACCTTGATCACCAGAGGATGGAGTCTCTCAAATTCCTTTGGGGCATCTTCCAGGAGCATTACCTTGAGGGGTAATTTCTGGGCACACCCAGTGCAGTTGGCAGGGATGGGGTCCGACTCATTCTGCTCACGGTCATTTGTCCACCAGGGGTCAAAATCTGAGCGAGGAAGGGAGATGGAAGCAGATCCAGGAAGAAGACAGCAGTAAATCCAACAGCCCCAGCAAAGCAGCAGGAAGGAAAGACATACTAATAATGAAAAGCTAACGATGCCAAGCACTGGTGATCTCTGAAAAGGAGCAGAGTGCCCGGGGAACAGGAAAAAACTGAAGTTTTTTCTACACTTTACGGAAAACACTTTTTAGCACGTACACATATTTTCTCAATCGAATCCACAAATGAAGTTGGACAGTTGGAGAAGATATTCAGTGACATGGGGTTGGAGATGTAGTTCCTCCACCGTTTTCTAACCTATGGCCCACATGTCTGAACCATCTACAGCACTTGTGGAGGGGCAGGCAGAGAGCAGTCCCCCATCAGTGCTGAGTCCCGCTGCGAGTCTTCTCCAACAATCTGTGGGCGTAGACCCTTGGCTCGCAAGCCCAAGCGGAGGCCAGGATGACTCTGGGAAGGAGTGAGGAAAGGGTGCAAAGAGAAGGGATAGAGGGGAGACAGGTCTTTCCAGGGGCCCAACTCTGGGGTAAAGTGAACTGTACCTGCCCATTAGACGGCGCTCTATCCCAGCTCAGAAGGGGGTAGGGGCTACTAGCCACGGTCTCTCCCCCCACAGACTGCAGGTTGGTCAGAAAAGGAAGAATGCCCCCCAGACCCTGAGGTGAGTGCCATCGGCTTCCCTACACCTTTCACTGGTTGCTCCCTGTCTGGGGGCTGGTTGTTTCTCCACAGCCCTCCTCAGTTCCCCTCTATTCCTTCCTCTGGCACTATTCTGTTTATAACGTTACTGGACTATTGCTGGTTTGCTTTCTGTTCCATTCTGAGTTTTATGTGTGTTCCCTGAGATATGTGTTTGTGATAAACTCAAACTTGAATCCAAAATGTTTCACCAGATGGTTCTTGATTAAAACCCAATGGAAACCAAATCAGGAGAGAGCCTAGAACAAAAGACAACAGACAACCAAATGTGGCTAAAATGTGAAGTCAATTCTTTAAACCAGTAAATATACTTGGAAACTGACTCTTAACCACAAAATATTTTCTGCAGCTGGCAGCAAGTACTTCTTCCTTGCTTTCTTACAGCAGCAGTATTAGGGTGAAGGAAATCCTGTCAGGGAAAGCCTGTGTTTGTTCTCAGCCAGTCTCCCGAGCACCCTCCACTTCTGGCAGATAGAACCTGTGTTTCCTCGAGACAGCTGCCACCTACCCTTCTCACCTGCCTCTGCCTGTGGACAGATTATCACCCAGAGGACTCCTGCGCCCTTATCAGAGGGGCCTCTATCCCTCACTGATCACTGTGAGCCTCCGGGGCAGCTGAAAACCCTCTGGTGGCACCTGTTTCAGTGGCACCCTGAGGCTGCAAAGTTATATATTTTTTTCTTCTGGAATAGTTTTAAGTGTTTCTTATTAGAAACCAAATATGATGAATTCTTGCCAACATACAACATCTCTAGGTAATGGACATACAATGAGGCATACATCATCATGACAACATGTTATAATTATATAGCATTGCAGTCTCCAAAGTACTTGTGAGGGAGGAAGGGGGGAGAAAGGGAACTAGTGTGCTAAGTGCCAGGCCCTATGCTAGTTATTTTCACGTGCCGTATGGTTTACTTTATACCATGTAAGTTTGAAGAGGCATCATTAGTCTCATTTTAGATGAGCAAACTGAGAGTGAGAGGCAACAGGAGTTTCCAAGGCACCAGAGCGCAGTGGGGAAAAGCACAGAGGATGTGGGTGGCATTGGGGGACAGGGGGTAAGAGAATAGTGGCTCCAAGGATGGCTGTGATGAGGGATTCAGGGGCTTGAACCACTCAGGGCTGTACTGAGAGCAATACAAGGAACCATCAAAGGCCTTTGAGGAGGGGCTTCCTGATGCTTCAGGAAGGTTATTCTGGGTTGTGACCAGGGTGTCCTAGAAAAGTCAGGGAATAGGAAGACCTGGTTGTATTTTGGTTTTGTCATTTGGGGGGCGGGCTGTATTGTGATGAGAGGTGAAATACAATGAGTCTAAACTGAGGCAGTGGGCTTGGGAAGAAAGAGGTGATTCCAGGGGCAGGGATGACACGATCTGTAGATCTAAGCAGCACTACCCAGAATGTCTGTGCCCTCGACACTGCCCGAGAGCTCCTCGCTTAAGGGAGCAGTGACACAGAAGACAGAGACCTGAGGATTTATCATGACATTTGGGGCATGAGGAGGGCAGGACTGGAGGAAAGTGCACTATTTTGCTTTCTCTATGTAGATATTACATTTTTAAAAAACCAACTTTATTGAGATTAACTCGCATACCGTAACATTCAAAGTGTACAATTCAGTGGTTTTATATATATTCATAGTGTAACCAGCACCATCATCTAAGTTTAAAACATTCCATCACCCTAAAAAGAAACCCTGTTGCTATTAGCAGTCCCCTCCCATTCCAACTCCTCTCCTGCCAGCCCTAAGCATGGATTTGCCTATTCTGGTATTTCATATAAATGGGATCATACAACACATGGTCCTTTGCGTCTGGCCTCTTTAACTTAGCATAATGTTTCCGAGATTCACCGGGGTTATAGCGCGCACCAGTTCACTCCTGTGCTGCTGAGCAGCATTCCACCATATGGATACACTACCTTTTGTCTCTTCATTCGTAAGTTGCTGGACATTTGAGTTGTTCCTACTTTGGGGCTATTATGAATAATGCTCCTGTGAACATCTGCGTGCAAGGTTTTGGGTGGGCATATGTTTTCAGTTCTCTTGTGTACATACCTAGGAGTGGAATTACTAGGTCATTTGCTAACTCTGTGTTTAACTTTTTGAGGAACTGCCAAACTGTGTTCCAAAGCAGCTGTGCTATGTTACATTCCCATCAGGAATGGATGAGGGTTCCAATTCCTCCACACCCCTGCCAACACTTATTGTCTATCTTTTTATTACAGCCATCCTCGTGGGTATGCAGTGCCTTCTCACTGTGGTTTTGGTTTGCATTTCCATGATGGCTACTGATGCTGAGCATCTCCTCACACGAATATTAGTTAAGAAATGTCTATTCAAATCTTCTGCCCATTTTTTATTGGATTATTTGTCTTTCTATTATTGAATCATAAGAGTTGTAGGGAATAAATTCTTGAAAAAGAAAAAATTATGAGGGAGTGGCTTTACCAGATGTAAAATATGGTAGCATTCTATAAAGCTACTCTAATTAATGTATTAGTCAGTACTCAGTACTCAGATTCCTATTGCCTACTCCCTAAAATGTATCTGTAACCCAAGGGATACTCCAGTGCTTGAGGGTCATCCACACATGTGCAGAGTAGCAATCCCAGCCGAGGTGGGACCAGACCTCACTCTGCCTTTCTGTTTCACGGCTCCCACTATAAACAAATGTGTCTTAGTGCCACATTTTCTGCATTTTTGTCGGTGATTCTGCTGTTTAAAATGGCCCCCAAGGGAGGCTGTGCATTTGTGGGGAGAGGAGGTATAGGGGTACTCTCTGTACCTTCTGCTCAATTTTGCTGTGAACCTAAAACTGCTCTTAAAAACAGTTTGAAATAATTAAAAAAAAAAAGTCTCCCAAGCCAAGTGCTGAAGTACTGTCTAGTGACCCCAAGTACAGGCTGTGATGTGCCTTAGAGAGAAAATACATGTGTCAGATAAACTTTGTTCAGGCACAAGTTTCAAGAGCTGTTGACTGAGCTCAATGTTAATGAATCAACACTATAAAATGAGGTGTCTTTTAAACAGAAACATACATAAAACAAGGTCATGTATTGATCAGTTCATGATGATGTGGCCAGAGGCTCTCAGGAACCTGCCTCTGTTTCCCCTGGGGGCAATAGGTTAATATTCACTAATTCAGTGTCTGCAGGGATTTTACAGAACATAACTACAGCACATAATGAGAACTGACTGTATATTCTTATAATGGAACAGACAAAAAGCTTAATAAAAAAGAATAAAGAATGTGGCAAGAGATCCAGAATATTTAATTCATATAAGGTCAATCTTAATTCACTGAAGAAAGAATGGATTCAGTAAGTTATATTGGGACCAATGGCTATCTATTTGGAAGAAAATGAAGTTTAATCCCTACTTTTCACTATACACTGAAATAAATTCTAGATAAGTTAAAGATATAAATGGAGAAAACAAAATTTAAAAAAGAATAAAATAGAGGAAAATATAAGATGATTTTTACAATTTTGGGAGCCAAAGGGGCTTCTTATACAAGATATAAACCAAGATGCCAAGATGCCATATAGAAAAAAATGAACAGATCTAATCAGTATTTGCATATAAAAGGTGAAGAATTAATATTGTGAATACATAATGAACTCCTATTTGATAAAAAAAATTTTAAATGGGCAAATAATACAAACACATAATCTACAGAAAAATAAAATAAATATAAATGACCTATAAAACATATGAAAAGACATCCAACACCACTAATAATCAAAGAAATGCACTTAAAATGAGATACCATTCTTCAGTTTTCTAACTGGCAAAACAATGACAATATTCAGTGTTGATGATCAACACATGCTAGTTTCTGAAGACAGTTTGGTAGTTAGTATTTATTAAAGTTTAAACTGTGCATGCCCTGTGATTCAGCCATTCTGCTCCAAGAATCTCTCTTACAGCAACAATAGTGCATGTGTATAAAGATAGGTCTATATGAACGTCCCAAGTGCATTTTTTATAGTAGCAAAAACAACTAAAAACTGTTTAATTGTGGAATATTCACAGAATAAAATAATATAAAATCCAAAAGATGTGTAAACTGGGTTGAACAGTGTCCCCCCAAAACTCATGTCCTTCTAGAACCTAAGAATGTAACCACATTTGGAAGTAGGGTCTTTGCAGATGTAATTAATTAAGATGAGGCCATACCAAAGTAGGGTGGGCCCTAAATTCAATCTAAATGGTGTCCTTATAAGAAGCGAGGACACACAGATCACGCACAGAGGGAAGAGGCAGAGACTGGAGCTATGCTACCACACTGAGGAATGCCAAGGGTTGCTGGCAACCACCAGATGCTAAAAAAGGCAAAGAAAGATTCTTACCTTCAAGAGGGAGCATAGCTCTACTCACTCCTTGCTTTTGCACTTCCAGCCTTCAGAACTGAGAGATAATGAATTTCTGTTGTTTTAACCACCCAGCCTGAGGTACTTTGTTATGGCAATAAACTAATTTAACATTTAGAAATTAGTATAGAAACTAATGTAACGTGTCTACACAAAAATAGGTACATAAGCCTTTTTCTGTGCATGTGAACCCAAAAGTATTTTATATTTATATATATTAGGTGTATCTATCTGTACAGCATGGAAAAAATCAAGGATGTATATCAAATTATTACCAGTGGTTGCTTGAGTGGAGGAGCTAAAGGGGTAGAGGTAAGAAATTATACTTTATTAAAAGTATATTTTTGAAAATAAAAATCTTACACCTCTTTATTGTCTTTCTATGTGTTTTATGTATTTTCCAAATAAAAATGTCTTTGGAGACTATGAAAACTTAAGCTGAGAGTATCAACTTTGAAACATAGAGCTCAGTCAGATCAGAAGGCAAGAGCAGAGAACTGTGGCCAGCCTGGCAGCCGGCGAAGGAAGAGGGGAAGTGATGAGGAGAATGGATCACTGGAATGGGGCAGCTTATGCCATCCGTCTGAACTAGGGGAGCCCAAACTTCAAGAGGAGGAGCTACTTCCCTGGCCCAGTAGCTCTGTTGGTTAGAGTGTCGTCCCCATACACAGATTCCATCTCCGATCAGGGCACATACAAGAATCAACTAATGAATGCATAAATAAGGGGAGCAGCAAATCGATGTTTCTCTCTCTCTCTCAAATAAATTAAAAAAAAATTTTTTTTTTAAAGAAGAAGAGCTACTTTCGATGGGTCTGCAACCTTGAGAACACCAAGGTGGATAAAGAATGTGCTTATATTAGGTGGTAGGGGACCGAGGAATGGCCAGGCAGTGAAGTGTCTAGGTGCTGGGGACAGTTGGGGCTCATTCCTCCCCTTGACATAGACCCCCAACAGCAAAGGGAGAAGTGCCCAGACTACAACTTGGCCTCCATCTACCTGAAAAGGTTTTATCTGATCTCTCTACAACTGGCTGAAGCCCATCATACCACAGAGTGAGCAAGTCCCACCCTGGAAAACAGCAACAGCACACAGCAGACCATCCGTGCCAGCCCAGGCCACCGCTCTGCTTCACTACCTGCCACACTGTCTCTCACTTCTCGCCAGCCCTCCCATTTCTACCCGCTCTTCAAGGCCAGTGGAAGCTGGATAGCAACTGCCTTTTACTTTCCAAGGCTTCTTTACTCCAGATACATCCTCCATATACTATTTTATATTTTTTAAAAAGGTTGACAGATGAGTGAAGTGTCCACATAAGAGTTCAATAAAACACATGACCTGTATTCCAAATTCACACCATGAGTTGGAATCATTTCAGTCTAACATATCAAAACAGTCTCTGAGATAAAATATGGCCTAAAAGTTAAGAGAGGCAGAAACAGTAACCTCCCAGCCTTCTCTGCAAGTTGGGCAATCTGCAGAAAAGTAGTGGCCAAGGCCGGTCAGGTTTCCTGGTGCCTGAGAGCTGTTTATAAAATAAATGCACTTAGGCTGGCAACCATAACATGGGCAACCATAACATGCCCTGGAATTCTGAGCAGAGAGAGTCCTTTTACACTGATTATTAACCTGGAGAAAAGTGGAAGGAAAAAAAAAAAAAGATTTCTTTCCAGGACAAAAACTCTCTCTGGGTAAAAAGGACAGGGAAGACAGGCACAGAGCCAAGACTAGCTCTACAAGAGCAGGGGGACTGTTTTGTTCATGCTCTGCTGAGAACAGTGCCTGGCACACAGTGGGATCTCAATACACATTCATTGAATGAATGAATGAATGAATGAATGAATGAAACCATGACTTCTCAGAAGCTTTCACAATAGGATTAAGTCCATGGGGAGAAAAATCAAATGAGCAGTCTGAATTTGAAAAAACCTCAAAATAAAGATTAAATAAATATAACTTCTAGATTTCTTATATTACAAATGTAGCCAAGAAAAGCCTGCAAAGCCCACGACAAAGTTTCTGTGACTTTCACTGGGCGTGCTCAGTATTTAATTAGGCTCCTCTCCAGCAGCTTGTTTTCCTTAGCACCTCTTCTAGAATCCTGGGCATGAGGCGGGGATGAAGTCCTGGTGGTGGAGGCGCCCTTGGCCAGGTCCCTTGCATGAGGGGCAGCACACCCAGAGCCATTTTCATCACGGTAGGGATGGAAGGAACCCAAGAAATCATCTTGCCGATAGCCTTGCCTTCCGAAAGCAACACATGTGAGCCATTCTAAACCACAGAGCTCATCTACTTTCATGAATTCTCCTTGTATAAAAATGTCTCTACATGTGAGACTTTAAGTGAGTTACTCAATCCCATTGGCACATCAGTTTCCTCATCGCTGAAACGAACATAGAAATGATAACTACCCTATGTGACTGTTGTGAAGACAGAAAATACACGGCACAGTGCCTGACATACAGTAATGCTCGACAGAGTGGCATCACCTCAAGAAATGCCATGTTCTTTTATTTGAAAATAAAAGAGTAAGGCATTGCCTGAGGCCCAAGCATTTCATCTATGGGCACTGGCCTGGGCTCCAAGTGTGATTAGGTCTCAGTTCTAAGTCAATGCAGGATCTGCTATTCCTGTGCTCCTGGATGTTTCAAGTTTCCCTTGCGAGTCCCTGGATGCACAGAGTTCCAGCCGTGTGGCACAGACACAGAGAGGCTGCTTCTCCTTGTACGTAAGAACGACCCCAGGCCTCCTCAGTATAAATGGGAGCTATAGTTAAAAATCGTAAGTGCACAAAATAAACAAAATAACCGAGCCTGACATACTGGAATCTGGTGTTGCTGGGCGGAGACAGCGGCAGTAAGTGTGCTGTGAGGAAAAGAATGCTACAGTGGAGTCAAAAAACTATGGTTCAAGTGCTAAGTTTGCCACTTTTAGCTGGTTAAGCACGTAACTTCTGGCCTCAATGTTCTCTATAAGATGGGAAGATGTACTAGGTCGGTTCCTAAAAAGTCCCTTTTTAGCTCTAGGACTCAGTGATTCCATGGAAGGGTGAAAGCCAAGAGGATGGCTGCTGGCAGGGTCAAAGCGGACATAAAGGTATAAGGGGGGGAGGGCACTAAGGATGTGAAGGGAAAACTGTGGGTAAGTGAAAAGATTAGGTCAAACAATAAGTCACACACTACCTATGATGAGCTGGGCTGAATGCCTAGGACAAGACTAGTTCAGGAAAATTCTAAAGGACCAATAGCTTGGAGGACTGCTTATCTTTGGCTAGTACCGGTGGGAAAGAACCTCTTCTTCAGGGACTAGGGAGCTGAGAAAGAAAGCATCTGGTGACCTGAGGGTGGGGAGCGGGGGGAGAGTGTAGAGCTCCCAAATCAAACTGAGCTCTTACTCTCAGGTACTGTGTAGCTGCAAACTCCTCATGTCAGAGGGCAAGGGCTCAAACTCTGACGGTGGCTGCCTGCATTCAAATCGTGGTTCCATTACTTAACCAGCCTTAGGACATTGAGCAAGTGACCTAATCTCACTGTACCTCTGGGTCTTCATCTGCGAAATAGGCATAAAACCACAACCTACTTCATAGAGATATTGTAAACATGAGCTAATATATGGAAAGCCCTTTGAACAGGGTCTGGCATCTGGTAGGCACTAAGTGTCAGCTTGTTTATTTCCTGCTGCAACAAGGGATGTTGACATGGCTCACTACAGAGTCACTTCCTGCTGCTTAAAGGATTTAGGCACAGGGTTTCCTGCCCAAGGCTGAAACCTAGAAAAAGAACCTCATTTCTGATGCCTTCTGTTCCCTGGGTGGAGTCAAAGGGAAAAACTACCAGTGGTCAGGAGGAAACCTACTACCTCTGCTGGTGGTGCCTCTGGTACATCCCACAGCTCCTGCTGTCCTCCATCATCCACAGGGGACATCAGATGACCCTGGGGGAGCTAGACAGGCCAGCCCTTAAGGAAACTATACACTCCTGGGCTTTCCACAGCATCCTCCCTCTACATTTGCTTTAAAGATACTGCTAAGTAATTCAAACTGAAAGGCCATTATTTTTTGGTACCATGACATTATGAACGACAATTTAACTTTTTTACTTTTCTATCCTGCTTAAATTAATTCTCCCCAATATATTTCTATGTATCCCTTACATCATACCATTAAGTTTTCTTCCAAATGCTATGCAAACGCTGTTAGCTTTACATGTCTACAGCTTCCCAGAATCATCACACATAGGAAACTATGGTGCGTCAATATCCACATTACAAGCAAAAGCAGCCCTTGAACAGAATCAACAACATTTAAGAGCTAAAACCACACCCTTCCAATGATCTCTTTTTACAACTGAGCTCCAAGGACTCATTTTATTTCCATCTGCAGGGCAAAATATTTATTTGGAGCGGACCAAAAAATCAGGCTTGTTGACAAGATGCTAAAATTTTTTTGAATTTTTAAACTCCAATTTAGAAAATGAGCAATCACTGTCCATTGACTATTATTTCCTAACTCAACAGTCTATGTTGATTTACTTTACAGGACAGAAAGAAAGAAAGAAACTGCCATCACTCTGGTCCTAAAAACCACTGACTTCATCTCATGCCACCGAGCAGAGGATGCCTTTCAGGAGGCGGTGAGGGGAAGACAGCAAAGGAGCAGGGTGTCTGAGGAACAGCACAGCCTGGCCTGACGGACGAGTTTCTCTGGATCTTCCTGATAAGAGTTAGAAACTTCATTTTTTTTAGCTTTGTTGATGACTTTTCAAAAACAACCTTCCTAATAAAATATAGAAAGTTATATTTGGAATTTAAAACTCTAAGCATATGAGCTAATTTAAAACACATACACACACGCACACGAGGCTGGGTTTTTGATTTATGACATTCTCTTCCTCTGATTTTGATATAATTTTGGAAATCTCTCCATGATTTTCTCAAGTGTGTAACAAAAGTTTTCAAAGGAGATCTAAGCCGAGTGATGATTTTTATGACCGATTAGGTCTTTGCTTAAAGGCTGGCATTATGATTATTGCCCTGGCCGGTGTGGCTCAGCTGGCCAGAGAGTCGTTGTGTGCACCAAAGGGCTGTGAGTTCAATTCCAGGTCAGGGCACATATACAGGTTGCAGGTTCGATCCCTGCTTGGGGTGTGTATGGGAGGCAACTGATCAATGTTTCTCTCTCTCTCTCTCTTTTCCCCTTCCTCTCTCTCTCAAATCGATTAAAAAAACATATCCTTGGCTGAGGATTAAAAAAAAAAAAAGGACTGGCATTATGATCATAAAGCTTAGATTCAACTAATAAATTTTTTCTGAAGACAATACTGAAGAGAAAACATACTTCCTAAACAGTTATGCTGCATTCTGAAGGTTTCAGAACATGGTTACACAAGTTCTATAATCCATTTGTGATATTAATTTACACATTCCTTCCTATGGGCAAATAAAATTAACACCACCAAAAAAAGTAAAAATCCCCAAATAATATCCTCCTAGTCTTTCTCAAAAAGTAAACTGCAAGTCTCACCACATTTCACTATTCTCAAAGGAAACTCCTCAAACGGTCTATTAGACTAGGAATTCCTATGCTGCCACTAATGCACTGTTACCAAGTTTAAATGTTTCTTAAATTCAATATTTGGCAAAACTGTACTTAGTAGCACTAAATAAGTGCACCGTGAGACAGAGAGAAAAGACCCAATTGAAAGAGCGAGAGATACTTAGACAAAAACCTAGCTCAACAGGCTGAGGACTGTTAGAGGACCTGGTTAAAAGCAAGCTGAAGTGATGCTTTCAATAAATCAATAGCTATTTCTTAAAATATCTCTTATGGATTGGGATCACAGGAGAGAAAAAGGTAGAAAAGATACATTCAAATCCTTACTATGAATAAAAACATGACATGTGTTTTGGAATTAGGGTTTGAATTTGGCTCCATCAGATGTGTTTTTTGGGAAAGTTTTTTAACCTCTCTAAGCCTTAGTTTCTCAATCTGCAAAATGGGGAAAATAAAACCTATCCCAGAGAGTTTTACTGGGGATTGAATTAAATGAGACAACATAGGAAAAGTATCTCATTAGATGTCAATAAATGTTATTTCCTTTCCCATCATATATTGTCAAGAAGCCTGTATCTCACAAGTAGTAAATGCAGCATCTACCTGGAAAGGATCTGTCTTCATCACCCCCATGCAGAGGAACTCCCTTATTTTCTGGCATATACTTCTTGGTAATGGGCAAGGACATCAGCCGGATGTGATGGATGAGTGAGCGCCAGGTGTGAGCTCCAGAAAGCACTGGTTCAGGCTGTAATGGGCTGAAAGGTTGAATCACAAAGTAGGCAGTGAGCAAGATTAATCCCAGGGCTGCGAGGACCTACAAGGAAAGACGGAAAAATAATTAGTAATTGTCCCAGCAAACAAAATACTTTAATGCCAAGAAAATAACAGGCCTCGTCTACAATTTCCAATGTGCTTTAAGAACGAATCCATTTTCATCAACAAGCCATTTATATTCACTTCTGAAAGCATTTGACGTTTGAGAACCATGAGTACTGCAATACCAGGGGTGGGTGGGGGTGCGTGGGTGGGTACGTCCACCATTAAAAAAACACACAAATACAGTTTAAATATAAATACACAGCTTTTACCTAGGACAGTTAACAAAATAGTCAAATTTCCTAGGAACACATGGTAATAAGACTGCAGGCCAACTTATTCATAGAAAAACCAAGGTTCAATGGTGGAATCAGTCATAGAAGTATTTGGGGAGCAAGCTGAAGAATTTGTGCTCCGTCTAAGTTTTGCCAAGTCAGAAGACATTTTTACCTTATACAGAGCTAGAAGGAGAGGATACTGGGGTGGCCCCCTCTGGGGTTCATTCTTTTCCAGGAGCTGTCTGATAAATTTTTCAATTGCCTTCTCTGACATGCCACACTGATGGCCCGTCTGTCTCACCAAATCAACAGTCTCTGCAAGTTTGTCATAAATGCTGATCTCATTGGCAGCTAGATCCATGTCTTCCAATGCAAAATCCCTGAGAGAAAGAAATGTAAAAAGAAAGACGGTTTCTTTAAAGTTCTCCCTCCTCAAAGCTAGTTGCTTTAGAAAAGTGCTTCTTGGCCGTCTGTGGGGAAGAACCAGTTTTGTGCTTTTCCCCATCCACTGCAGGGCAATACTTTTGTAAAACACAACGATTATGTGAGACAATGTCAAGCTGTTACACAAAGTTTTCAAGTGTGGCCAGTGTAGGTTAGTAACAAACAGTTTACAGTCAAGCACAAGGTCCCAAACACTTTGAGGGGCACTGGTCTAGAGCACAATAAATTCCTCATGGGACTTTGAACACCAGTGCCATCCAAAATGATTTCTGAAACCTATCACCAAAGATCTGCTACTGGTAATTTACTAAAATAAAAAGAAATGGAATATGGAGAATGTTGTTGGTCAATTATCTCTTTCCATTTATACCAGTCAGACCTGTGAAACAAAAATATTTAACTTGCAAGGCTAAAAGTCTTTTTGGAAGTAAGTTTTATTGAGACAAAAATGCCAGCCAAAAAGACGGTCTTGGGGCATGGCATTTAAACTCCCAGCAGCAAGGTGAGGTAGAAGGGACAACATGCCCACTGTCCTAGAGTTTTGCAAGCATTTGTTTTCATCCATCAAGCAGGGGAAAGGAAGAAGACAGAGGTGGTCTGACAGAAATTTACATTAACTATGGAGAGAGGGGTGGGAGAGGGTGAAGCGGGCCAGCTCTGGGATAGTGGCAGAGTCCACATAAAGAAGAGTTCACTGCTGTAGACTGGCTGTGGCAGCAATCCGAAAGCAACAAGCAGAGGCTCCTGGACTGTCAGGGTTGCCTGGTAAAAATAATAGGTGCAGCCACCTAGAAACTACTCTGAAGTTCCAATAGGCAATGGAAGTAATATGGATGGTCTTTTGTTAGCTGGCCCTCAGGCAAAAACAGACTAACAATTCTGTCTCTTTCACTCTTTTTTTTTTTTAAATATATCTTTATTGATTTCAGAGAGAGGAAAGGAGAGGGAGAGACAGATAGAAACATCAATGATAAGACTCATTGATCGGCTGCCTCCTGCACGCCCCCGACTGGGGATCGAGGGGATCGAGCCCACAACCCGAGCATGTGCCCTGACCAGGAATGGAACCCTGATTGCCTGGATCCTAGGCCGAAGCTCAGCTGCTGAGCCATGCCCGCTGGGCTCTTTCACTCTTTGGCTGGCCTGCCACTAACCCTCTCAAAATGTTCTGCTTATCAGACCTTTTAGAAACACAAGATGAAGAACGGATCACTGAAGACAAGATTTACTGACAAGAACATGCTGACTCGCTTTGTTCCTGGCAGAGCAAGGATTTTAGGCAACACAAAAACCATGGCATGGGAGCTCTTCAGACCTTGCAGGCTGCAGTTCTCATGCCTTTCAGCAAATACAATGTTAGACAATGAAGGCCATTTCATTTGTATTTTACATACTTAAAAGACCTAAGATCTATAACTAATTTCAAGATCCAATTTGTTCTCATAGTTATTTTAAAGACAAATTGTTTCACGGTGGCTATTGATAGAATCAAAGGTAAAATGGCAAGTAGAATTCTCTCTGTATCATTTGTAAAATAAAATTAGATCTTTCAGCTCTGACTGGTGTGGCTTAGTGGTTAGAGCATTAGGCCAAGCACAGAAGGGTTGAGGGTTTTCTCCCCACCTTTGATGGGGGGAGGCGTGAGGGATTCAACCAGTTCATGTCTCTCTCACATCGAAGGCCCCCTCCCCCACTCTCTCTGAAAAGCAAAGCAATGGAAAAAATATCCTCAGGTGAGGATTAACAACAACAAAAAATTTGTTCTTTTAAAAAAGTGCTTTTGTTACAGAACATTAATACTTTTTTCTTCATTTATAAAAGGAAAACCAGTGCTTGGGATTGATCTTCTTTCTTTTTTTTTTGAAAAAAGGACCTTTTGCAGAACGTCCTCTTATTTCACATACTCCATCTCCAAAGTGCTTCTAATCCCAAAAACCACTGACAGGGTACAACTCTATTGTTCAGTAACAAGGTGAAGCCACCTGTAGAGCAGAGGACAACAGTCATATAGGTCCAGCAGAGACAAGGAGGCCTGAAATGCCACAAGCCAAAGCATCTCAGTATATCTCTCTTTCAGAAGCACCTCCTAATGACTCCTGTTTGGTTCCTTTTGTGGCTATAAAACTAGCTCACTAGTCTGACACAGGCCTGCACATCAGAGTCACCTAGAGAGCTTTTAATGAATGTTTGTACCAGGGCCCCAATCCAGATCAATTAAATCAGACTCAGACGTCTAATGCCAAGTCATCTAGACTTTGAGGAACTAGGAGAGGGAAGGAGGAACCCCACATACTAAAGGGCATACATTCTTTCCCCAAACTCTCTGCTCTTGCTCAAAGTGTGTTTTTTTAAGGCCATATAGACCACAATTTCAAGGTTTAGATAAAAGCATGGTGTAAACTCAATTTAAAAATGTGTATTTTTGCCCTGGAGGTTGAGTGTCATTTGTGCACTGAAAGGTCGTTGGTTCGATTCCCAGTCATGGCACATGCTCAGGTTGGGGGTTCAGTCCCTGGTCCAAGTGCATATGGGAGGCAACTGATAAATAATTCTCTTTCGCACTGATGTTTCTCTCTCTCTCTCTCTCTCTCCCTCTCTCTCTAAAATCAACAAAAACATATATATTTTTAAAAATGTGTATTTTCAACAAACGGTGCTGGGACAACTGGATATCAACATGCAAAAGAATAAAGTTGGACCCTTCCTTCTACCTTACACAAAAATTTACTCAAAATGGATCAAAGGCCTAAATTTAACTATAATATTCTTAGAAGAAAACAGAGGAAAATATTCTTGACACTGGATTAAATAATGGTTTCTTAGATATGGCATCAAAAGCACGAGCAGCAAAAGAAAGATAAATTGACTATGTCAAAATTAACAATTTTTTTGCGTGGCTGGTGTGGCTCAGCAGTTGAGTATTGACCTATGATCCAGGAGATTGCAGTTTGATTCTCCGTCAGGGCACGTGCCCAGGCTGCGGGCTCAATCTCCAGTGGGGGTTGTGCAGGAGGCAGCTGATCAATGACTCATCATTGATGTTTCTATCTCTCTCTCTCCCTCTCCCTTCCTCTCTCTGAAATCAATGAAGACATATTAAAAAAAAAAATTAACAATTTTTGTGCCGCAAATGATACTATCAAAAAAGTGAAACAACAACCCACAGAATGGGGAAAAACATTTGCAAATCATTTATCTGATAAAGGACTATATTCAGGTACATAAAGAATTCTTACAATAAAAAGACAAATAACCCAATTAGAAAATGAACAAAGGATTTGAACAGCCATTTCTCCAAAGATATAAAAATGGTCAATAAACTCATGAAAGACGTTCAGCATCATTAGCCATCAGGGAAATACAAACCAAAACCACAATAAGATACCAGTCCCCATCTATTGGGATGACTACATTAAAAAGTCAGATAATAACAAGTGTTGGCAAAGATGGTGAGCAACTGGAACCCTTATATACAGCTGGGAATGTAAAATGGTCCAGATGCTCTCAAGAACAGTTTGGCAGCTCCTCAAAAATTTAAATACAGAGTTACCAAATGACTCAGCAATTTCACTTTTAAATATGACCCCAAGAGGATTTAAAATATATTCACACAAAAACTTACACATGAATGTTCAAGCAGATAAAAAATGGAAGCAATCCAAATGTCTATGAACTGCTGAATGAATGGATAAAGTGTGGTATATCCACACAATGAAACAGTGTTGAAGAGTAAAAAGGAGTGAAGTCCTGACACATGCTACAGCATAGATAAATCTTGACATTATGTTAAGTGAAAGAAGCCATCATAAAAGACCACATATTATATGACTGTATTTATATGAAAAGTGAAAAATAAGCAAATCTATAGAGACAAAAAATAGGTTAATTAGTGGTTGTCTAGAAGAGGGGGTGGGAGGAATGGGAAATGACTGTTAGCAGATACAGGGTTTCTTTCTAGAGTGATAGAAATGTTCTAAACTTAAATTGTTGTAATGGTTGCACAACTTTGTGATATACTGAAAACCAATAAATTGTGCATTTTAAGTAGGTGAATTTTACGGTATATAAATTACACCTCAATAAAGATGTTTTTAAAATTTATATTTCTAGAATTTGAACTTACCCGTTTTGGCATTTATTATACTACATTGTCATGAGTCTGCTAAGTTATTTGGCTTATTTCCTCAACCAAAAAAGAAGAGGGTTGAACCAGAAGGTTTTTAAAGTTTCCTCTAGCTATAAAATTTTAAGAGTGTATGAACACTTCAGGAAGTAGGACAAATTCAATTCATCAGAAACTAAAGATTTATGTCCAATTGCATTCGTGTATTACCATTTCCAGTTTTGCCACCCTATGTGCCAGGCACTGTGCTAAGCACTCTAGGAACATTATCTCAGTGACTCATCATAGCAATCTCATAAGCAAGGTGTGATTAATCCCATCTCACAGATGTTGAAACTAAGGCTCCGAGAGGTTTCATTACTTGCCAGGATGTGAACCCAAGTGTGACCTCAGGATTGGTGCTTTTAACCTTTATACATGCTGCCTCCCTTAGCAAGTATTCTCCTATTCTGACCTGGCAGCTCCAAAACCACAACACCGTGTCCCTTGATTATCACAACTGAGTGGCTGAGAACTGGAAAGTGATCAACTACAATGATTCCTGGAAAAATAGAGCAATAATGTATTATAGTATTTTTCACATCTTGGTTTAGTGACTAGTGATCCCAGAGATAGATTTTTTCCTATTTAATTAACACAGATATTCTAAGCAAGCAAGAATAATGTTCATTTAAGCACACTACAATAAATTATTCAACAGTACCTAGTCGAAATCCATTAAAGCCCAGAAGAGGACCAGAAAAGAGAGCAGAGGGAATTACAGAAAAAAATCCAGTAAAACTTTTTAAAGTGTTGGGAGGTGGGGCACATGTAGGCATCCCCCAGGCATAAGAGAGCATCATATTGGTGTACCCTTAGGAGAACCATGAAGGGGACAGAGTGCGGTGAGGCTGAAGGCAGGACCAACTATCATCATTTTTGATGACTGTTTTACAACTTTTGTAAACCTCTGCCCACTTTTGATACCCATAAAAGTACCATTAAACTCCCAGTTTAAATTGCAAAAGCAACAGTTTCTTTTTGTTTAAATCAAGTATACAATGATATTAAGATCCTGAAAATACTTCTGCCAGCTGTACATCCTTCTTCCCTGATATTCTAGCAGTTCCCGAGTTACTAGAATGGTAGTTACTCGCAATTTAGTGGAATGTCTAAGAGACTTGGGGATCTTGATATAGTAAGTCTTCCTATTGCCTTCCGTTGGGTCAGTGTCTCAACTAGGTGCAATTCTGCTCCCAGGGGAACTTTTGGAAAGTCTGGAGACATTTTTGATTGTCACACTTGAGGGGTACTACTGGCATCTAGTGGATACGATGTTAAATAACAAAAATCTTGTCCCTTTAGGTCAGGGTTTCATACCACCAGAGCAGCCCCCTCCCTGCGATCTAGTGAAAGTCAGCCTTCAGACACAAGAGTTTGTACAAAAATAAAATCATATCCCTTCAAAAAAAATCAAACACAAAGTCATGGCTAAGCATCAAGTATGAGGGAACTGAGTGAAATCAGCTGAAGCCTGACGGCAATCCCTTTACCTCCAGAAAGAAGGTCCGACTCTGGCAGAAACGAGCTTTGCCGCAGAGGGAAGTTCCAAAGAGTGACTTTGACTCTTAACAATGCCTTATACCTGCAAGGACACAGGCAGGATCACTAGCAGCATTACAAAAATCAAAGTATCATGCATGCACACCATGGATATGCTGAATTGTCAGAACCTCTGAGACAGGGTCCCAGGAGCAGAAGTTTTCAAACCTCTTCCCTGCTGACCAGAGGCACACCCTCAACTAGAAGACACTGCTTTAAAATAGCTCTCAACTAGGGTTGATTCTGCTCCTCAGGGCACATTTGGTGATATCTGAGGATATTTTTCATTGTCAAAACTGAGGGGATACTACTAGCATCTAGTGGGTATAGACTAAACATCCTACAATGCACAGGACAGACCCCACAACAAGGAATTGCCCTGCTCAAGCAATGTTAAAAGAGTGCTGAGGTTGCGAAATCCTGCTTTCAAGAGAAGCCTGGGGGAGGTTAGCCAAGGGCTGTCCACTTCTGAAGGAGAACTCCAAGAATAGGAGGAAGAAACTGACAGCTCTGGTGAAAGGTTCTCCACAATTCCTTCTGGGTCTCAGTCTAGGAAAAAACAGGACAGAGGCATAACAGAATGACTCTGATGGAACTTACCAATAAACCTGTTTGTTTAAAACAGAAAACAGTTAAGATGTCAGACTTGCCCTGTTTAATATAGAATTAATTCCTCTAATGATACAACTACATCCTAAATACTGACGTGGCATCAGCCTGGAGGTTGTCACTTGCCAAACTAAACAGATAAGCCAGGTAGGCAATCCTAAGAGGCAATACTGATTCATCTAGTTAACACACAAAAGGGGAAATGCTATAGTTGAGAAATAAAATTTCAAAAGCCCATCTAAATATGTCCCAATCTTCAACAATGGGAGCAATATCCAAAGTAATATTAAACTTTGTTTTTTCCCTACTAGGTTCTTTACTATTATGCTAGCTATGTAGTATACTAATCCATTCTTTGGTGTTATGAATATATTCCATTATATTTTGTCCAGTGATTCACGTCGGTTAAAGATATGTTATGCTACAGGGGGAAAATGTCATCTTTGGATTGTAACAAAAACCACTCAGAAAGAACAAACATATTTAAAGAAAAAATAATTGATAAAACATAACTTAAAAGAGTAGCAATTTAAAACTGCAATAAGTACTTAGCATTTACAACTGAAGGAATCTACTTTTTCACATTCTTATCGCTTGAATCTAAGGGTCCCTCTCTGGCCACCTCTGTCCAATGAGATTCGCAGAGTCTGGTACTGGCTTCACTCTCCGAGACTATGCCTCCTCCAAAATTCTTCTCCCAACTTTTTACGCTGAATGTTTCAAGCCTCCAGAAAGTGAATGACTACAATGAACATCTGTACATCCTGAGATCCACCGATTGTTAACACTTGGCCGTATTTGCTTTCTGTCTGTCTCTGTTTTTACCAGAACATTTGAAAGTCAGTTGCGACACATCACAAGATCACTTCTAAATGTTTCAGCACGCATGTCCTAAAAATAAGGACATTATTATATAGAGCATTAGGCATCATTACCATATCTATTAAAATTAGTAACTCTCTAATATTACCTAATCCAGTCTATAGTCAAATTTCCCTAACTGCACCCCCTCCCAAGAAGCCACACTGCCTTTTAGAAATCTTGGAGCCAACCAATGTGTCACACATCAGTTCGCTGCTGTGTCTCTTTGATCTGCTTAAACCTAGAACAGATTCTGGCTTTTTTTCTTTCTTTTATGACATTGACATATTTAAAGCAGGAGTCCCCATATTTTTAAACTTATCTCTACCTGCGTTCTATCCTCACTTTTTTCAGCTTCTACTATTTAAGAGATAATAATCCTTCCTCTCTAGATTCCAATGCATGCTCCTAAAATAAATAAATAATTTCTTTAAAAAAACGCCATCACTTCATCTTTCTATTTCTCAGGTCTCCATTCACTTATTAACCTGTTGAAATCATATTTCTGTCCCCCCTCATGCCACTGGTACCGCTTTCACTAAGGTCACCAATGGCTTTCTACATGCCAAGTCCAAAGGACGTTTTTTCAGTTATCAACTTACCTGACCTCTCCGCAGCAGCTGCGTTGGCTACCCGTTATCTCTCCATCGAGTGCTCTTAAACCTTGGCATAATTCTCTGGTTCTCTTCCCAGAGTCTACGTCCCTGAATGCTGCTGCTCATCGCAGTTGTCCTTGACCTTCTCATTCCCTCCATGGCTTTAACAGCCAGCTATTAGTGAGTCCCAAATCTCTTCTCCAGCCTAGAACTCTCTCCCAAACTCAAGACCCAAATTTCCTATAGCCCCCTACATGTAAAGTGTCCATAACTGACTTATTATTTTTCCCCTGCAACTGATTTCTCCTACTACATTCCTTTTCTTAATTAATGGAAACACCAGGTCTCCACATTTAAAACCTCCTCCTCCTTTCTCATCCCCACCAATGAACCAATCACCAGATCCTCAACCCCGCCTCCTGCATAGTCCTCACATTCGTCACCTCCTCTGTAGGTCTACACTAATGGCAGTTAAGGCCCGAAACATCTCTCCCACGGACCATCACAAAGATGTATTTAATCTCTACATTTTTGGCTCACCTCTTTACTGATCCATCCTTGACCCTCCCCACAAGTTTTGTTAGCTGAAACAAAACTGGCTCACATTACTCATCTATTTAAAGCTCCTTCCTAGATTCCCCCATGCCCTGTAGGGAACAGTTCAGCACAGTGGTTAAGAATACAGGCGCTGGAGTTGGAAAAAGCTGAATGAAATACTAGATGCTCCATGTACTGTGTGGCCAGGAGACAACATTTAACCTCTCTAAGCCCCAGAGTTTTCATTTATAAAATGGGGATAAGCTTGTCTATCCAACAATGTTAAGGGATTAAAAAATGATGGATGTAAAACATCTGTCCCAATATCCAAATTAAATACTGTTATAAGAAGAAGTCCCAGTTACTTAGCATGGCCCTTTATGATCTGGTCACTGCCTCCCTGTTTAGTCTCATTTCCCATTCCCTCCTCACATTCTTCACTGACAACACGTTGCAAATCTTCTTGCTTCTGTACACAGGATGCCCTCTGCCTACAAAGCCTAGCCCCCAGTGCTTCCTCTAATGATCAAACTCTCTTCCAACCCTGATTTTTAAACCTTCTAAACTTTAAACCTTAAACACAACTCTATCACTTTGTATTACATCTATTTTCTTGTCTTCCTCTCACATTAAATTGTTTTCTGAAGGCAGAGATAAAAAGAGACAGTAACAACACAAGAAACTAACAACAGACATGCAAATTCAACTAAGAGATGTGGACCCTCATCAGTGTCTGTGGAAGAAATTTATAGAAAGGACCTAAAGTGATCATTCTGTTCCCAAACTAATTTAATGTAACTAATGGTTTATGCATTTTACTTATTCTTCTACTTAAAAAATAAATAAATACATTAGCCCTGGCTGGTGTGGCTCAGTTGGCTGGGTGTTGTCCTGTGCACCAAAATATTGCTGGTTCGATTCCCAGTAGGGGGCCTGCAGGAGGCAGCCACCAATGCTGCATTCTCACATCGATGTTTCTCTCTTCACTCTTCCTCTCTAAAAAATCAATAAACTATTCTTTAAAAAAACACACACAACACATTAGTGTAGTGAAGGTTTCCGTGTGCAGGTGCTATAAAGTAGCTGTGGAGGAACAGGGATTCAAACTGGGTCTTGAACACTGTTTTGGTCCAAAGCAGAAAGGGGCAAACAGGGCCTCTGGCTAAGCAAGTTGGACTAAGAGAACTTTCGTGAAAACTTCCATGTAGTGAAGGAGACCAAGTTTTGCCACCCTAAAGCTGCCTTTTGGAATATTTTAAGTTGGTTATCAAGAAAAGACTTCAAAGCACCTCTGATCCTCCCAGGCTTTTCTGCCCTAAGAGATTCAGGTGGGAAAACTTGCTTCGGGAAGACTCCATCATTTTCTGGGTTGTTTTGGCAAAAATTTACCTGCCACTTACGCTGCCCTCTTTCCTCAATTACCTGCAAATCACTCATTCTTACTTTTGAAATCTAAGATTCCTCTCCCCCTCCTTTGTCCAGAAATACACCAATTGTGCCTCACTGTCTTTGGGAGTTTCATGCTTGTGTGAATTCCCTGTGCACACATATTGAAGTTTTTACTTTCTCCTGTTTATCTGATTATTAGCTCAGCTAGGAGAACTTAGAAGATGGGAGGAAAAATAATACTTTATATTTGATATTATAGCCCCGGCAATTTTAAAGTTGAATTTAGGTTAAGGCATGTTGTTCCTTAGAGGGAAATTGTGATAACTCAAACTCAAATTCACTAAGGGAGAGATGGTCATGGAAGATTTCACCATGGGGACAACCAAATGAGCAACCAGATAAAGTCATAATAATACCTCAGAGTAGTCTCTACTCTAAGGTGAAGATGGAAGATACATATTCGCGAATACGAACGCTACGTGGTATTCCAGAAAAAGTGCGGCTTGTAGGGTTGCCGGCCTTCAAATACTACGGAACACGAAGGAGGCGAATTTCCCTAGACGAAAGGCGATTACAAACAGCTCATTTTTTCAGGCCAATGAACCAAGTTACATTTCTTCCTGAAATCCGAGATGCCATGTTTATCACCTACCAACTCCACACTCAAAAAAAATTTTCCTCTTTAACAACTAGAAAGACGTTTCAGAGGGGGGCTGAGGAGCCAACCTCGATATACAGAAAAATTCGCCACCTGTCAAAGGGCAGTGACACCTAAACTTCGCTAACACCCCTCATGTTCTGGACACAGCGATGACGCCTGGGAAACAAGTTCAAGCCGGGGCGACCCCGCTCGCTCTCCCCGGGAAAACCAAGGGAAGTAGCGGACATGTCTTAAGGGAGTCGAGCCCGGAGGAGCTGCCTGCGGCGCTGTCAGTCTGCAAAACTCCAGAGGCTCAAAAAAGGGGTCAGCGGAGAGGCAAGAAGAGGTGGCTGTAGCGGCAGGGGAGAGGCTGCGCGAGGATGTCACAGTCGAGCAGGGCGGCGATACTGTCACGGAGCGACCTCCCCCTCCCGGCCTCGGGCCCCAGTCACTCACATGCGGGGCCCGCGCCCCTCGGCCTCCTCCCGCCTCGCGGACAGCAGCTGCCCGGCGAGAATGAGAAGCCCACAACTTCCTGCTTCCGGCGCGCAACCCGGAAGCGACTCCCACGCTACAGGCGTGCCGCACGCAGGCTCAACCCAAGAGCAGCTCTAGTTCCAGCGGCGCGCTCGGCGGAAAACATACCGCGGGAAGTCGGGGCGCACGCGGGTTCTCTCGCGAGATCTGGAGAGCACGGATCCTTGCGCCCCCTGGTGGTCAGCTGCTTCTCCCACCTCAAAGCTCCTCGGTCCTTGCCGGGGTCTTCTCTCGCCTGCGTTAACGCCGAGTAAGTACCTGAAGTGAGCATTCAACAGGCATTTATTGAGCCCCCTCCTGCCCGCCAGGCAGCGAGATCGGAATTGAGGGGTGGGTGTGGGAGGGATAATAAATGGAAAGCAGGCCCTTACCTCTGGAGCTCCTTGACTAAAACAGAGACAAGCAAACAGGTAACTCAGATTTACACACGGCCCGCTCCATTTTTTAAAATTGATTTTAGAGAGAGGAAGAGAGAGAGAGAAAGATCCATGGGAGGAACATCAATGGGTTGCCTTCAGCACAGGCCCTGACCGGGAATCAAACCCGCGACCCACTGGCAACCTGGGTCTGTGCCCGGACCGCCGCCTGCTGTGTGGGGTGACTCCAGCCAGCTGAGCCACACCTGCCAGGGCTCAACTATATTTGAGAGCTTACTCTGTGCCAGACATTACTCTGTGCCACTTTATATTTGTGAAACCGCCTCGGCAACACTATGACATAAATAGCCCACGTTTATCCTTATACCAACCAAGCTGAGGTTTATGGAAAGGTTAACTTGCTGAGATTACATATGTAGAGAGTGGTGAGGTCAGGATTTAAAGCCAGGCTCCTTATCTTGCCCTGTCTTTAGTGCCAAAGATCTTAACTGCTTTCTGCAAGAGATCTGCAAGCAAAATGCTGCTGGGTTCAGACTAATAAAGCTACAGCTACAAAGGCAATGTGATATTGATGCAGAAAAAGGCAAACCAATGAAACAGAACAGAGAAACCAAAACCAGAAAACCACTCATATATAGACACCTGCTTTATGACGAAGAGGTATGAGAGGAGTGAGGAAAGGATAACACTTTCAATAAATGGTGCCGAGTCAGCTGTATATCCTATAGGAAAAATGAAACTTGACTCCCACTTCACATCATATCGCAAAATAAATTCTACGTGCATTGTAGGTCTATATGAGAAAAACAATAAAACTTTAAAGCTGTTCTGTCCAATATTGTCACCATGCAAGTGACTGTTGAAAACCTGAAATGTGGCTAGTCAGAACTGAGATGTTCTGTAAGAGATAAAATTGACATGTTGGACTACATTAAAATTAGAAACCTCTGATCATCAAAAGACACAATGAAGAGAATGAAAAGACAAGCTGTAGAGTAAAAGAAACCAACAAAGAGCTTGTGCCCAAGATATATAAAGAACTCCACAAATAAACAGCCAAATAGAAAAATGGGCAGAAGATTTGAACACAAAAATATATCACAAAAGAGGATATCTAAATGGCAAATACACATATGAAAAGGTATTCAACTTCATTAATCATTAGTGGTTAGGCAAGTGATTTCAGGCTCCAGAATTGCTTAAATGAAAAAGACTGGCAACACTAAGTGTTGGCAAGGAAGCAGAGCAACAGCAATTCACACACTGCTGGTAGGAATGTAAATTACTACAGCTACCTTGGAAAACAACCTGGTGTTAAACTACTAAATTATAATATAAACGTAACCTATTACCCAGCAATTCCAACTCTAGATATACCCCCCAAAAATTAATGTACAAGTGCATGAAGATGCATACAAGAATATTAGCCCTGGCTGGGTAGCTCAGTTGTTAAGAGTGTCATTCCCATATGCCAAGGTTTCAGGTTTGGTCCCTGGTCAGGGCTCATACAGGAGTCAACCAATGAATGCATAAATAAGTGGAACAACAAATCAGTATTTCTCTCTCTCCCTTCCTCTCTCTCTAAAATCAACCAATAAATGAAAATTTTAAAAGAATATTAACAGATTCGTTATTTGTAACAGCCACAATATGGAAACATCCCAAATGCCCATTAGCAACAGAATAAATACGTTGTAGTATATTCATGCAACAGAATACTACACAGCACTGAAAAATGAAACAATAGCCACTACATACAGCAACATGGATATACCTCACTAACATGTTAAATAAAAGAAGCCAGACATAAAAATACCTTACAACTCCATTTATATAAATTTCAAAACCAAGGAAAACTAATCTATGAATTTAGAAGTCAGGAAGTGGTTAGTTACCTTTAGGGAGTGGGGCAGGTCACTGATTGATGGAGGTACTTCTGTGGAGCTAGAAACATTTTTTTCTTGATTTGATGGTGGTTACACAGGTGGGTTTATTTTGTAATCATTAAACTGTCACACTTAGTATCTCTACTTTTCTGGATGTATATTATGCTTCAATTTAAATTTTTACTTGAAAAAATGTGCTCTGGAGAGTCCAGATGTCCTAAAAATCCCACGTCTTTCTGGCCCTTCTTGTCACTCTCCATACCACAGCCTGAGTGACACTTCCAATGTACAAATCTGATTCTGTCATTTCACGGATCCCTATTGCCCTCAGAATCAAGTTCAAGATCCTACTCAGCTCCAGGACAGCCTGAGAAACAATCTCTGACTTCCCAAGCTCTTTTTCTTGCTCCAGATCTTCAAAGAAACCTCTCCTGGCTTCAACATTTTCCAGATCTCAGCTCAGGTTACCACTCCCAGAGAAATCTCTGACTACCCAAAGCCAGCTCTGGAAGAGCTCAAGCTCAGGAAGCACATGTGCTTCCTTATTACAGCCCTCACTCCACTCTCCTGTAGCCATGTGTTTGTCTGTCTCTCCTAGAATATGGGTTCCTTTGGGGCTGAGGACAGTGCGTGTGACTCATGTCTATCTTCCCCAGTGCCTAGTGGTTGGTAGGTGTGCCAGGAAAAGATTTAGGGACAAAGTGAGTTTGGAGATTGCCTTAAGGATTCAGACATTGGAGCCTGAGAATGAACATCTCAGGCACAAGGTATAGGAGTGAGAAGATTCAGGAGGGAAGACATGAGCACGTTTTGGGAGCCTGGAATGTCAATCTGGCTGAGGCAAGACTACTTATAGAAGAAAAACCAATCTTTAAAGATCACGTTGGCATAGCCAGGAAGGCCTGGAGTGCTAGGACTTTAATGTGTGGGCAGTGGGAAGCACTGAAGGTTTTTGACCAAGGGTGTGACATGCTCAGAGCTCTGCTATGGACATCTTCATCCAGTGCAGGATGAAGGCTATCTTGGAAAACGAAAAATTAACTTGGAAAGTTCAAGGGAAAAACAACCTTGATGGTCTAGGTAAAAGGAATGAGAATCCACTGAAGAAACATTTCCCAGGTAAAACAGATCAGAAAGACTGCCAGGTAGTAGAAAGGGCTCCGAAGAAGATAGTAGGGGAAAGGCTTGGGTCCTGGGACACAGTAAATGCTGGTGGGTCTGAAGCTGACCGCTTCCTTCTGTCAGTCACTCAGAGCTTCTGCTCTAGAACCTGGTCAATGTAGACTGAGAAAAGATCATGAGTGTGAAAGTGATTGGAAACCTGTAATGTGTGTGGGGATGTAGCTGAGGGAGTGTGAGGAGTCAAAGATGTCTGGTGACTAAGACAGTAGTGATTGGAGGCATGGGAGGAGGAACTGGTTAGGGGGAGAGAATAAGGGGGGAAATGATGGATAAATCTCACTTCTTTAGTGTTGGCTTCTCTCTGTTGAGATTTAGAAAAACCCTTGACAAGGTTCCCAGGTAATAGCACCCTGTGTAACAGAATTGCTTGTTTGTGGGTTGGTGCCTTGGCTCTGCTCAGCAATTGGAGATTCCCTCCGCTCAGGTTATAGCCTAGAACAGGCCCTGTGTGAGTGCTGAACTGAAGTGAACTAGGACATGGGCCTTAACATGGGCTCTTAACATTCTACTTGGAGAAAAGAGAATCTGACACAGGCAGTTAGACAACAATGGAAGGCAGCACAGAATGAAAGGCCAAGAAGAGAGAAGGGGAGAAGAGTATACTGTAGACAGGAGGAGTAGAGAGGTTTCTGAAGGAGTTGGGACAAAGGCATGGGCAAGGTTTGGGAAGCATTGCAAGGAAAGAGAACAGCCTGGGCAAAGGCCTGGGAGTGGGAATGTGGTGGCACATTTAAGTCATGGATAAAATAGTAGGAAATCAGGCTGGAGAAGTCAGTGAGGGGGGCCAATGGTGAAGGGCTTTCAAGCCCAGGACAAGTGGTATGAGACTTTAATAGGCAAAGTGACATTTCAGAGGAAGGCTTTGGCTGCTGTGTGTGCGTAGGACGGTTTAGTGGGGGAAATCCAGAGTCAGGGAACCCAGCCAGGGGGCTTCTGAAATAACCTTGTTGTTAAAGGTCTGAAACAGAAGTGGGAGTGGGAAGGGATACAATTTGGGGACCTTTGGAAAAAGAATTGACAGGTCCTGATTGTCAGGAACCAGCCTGAGAAACGAACAAACCTGAGTTTGAGTGGTGGGAATGAAAGAGACAAACAAAGTTATGGGATCAGGAGGACTGTCCTCTGGCGAGGAGCAGCCCCAAATGGCTTCAATGCCTTTATTATATAGTAAGTGACAAACAATTGGTAATGAGGTGAGCGTGATGTAAAGTAGTTCCTTCAAGGCTGCATAAACACTCTTTCAGAGTAAATATCCTGCCTCCTGCATGAGCCCAGACCTTGGTATTTCCTTATCTCGGATAGCAAGCCTCCTCATGGGAACTTGTGGCGAGGGTCAAGTCCTTAACTCCAGCCCTCAGGTGATGTGGACCATGTCCAGACATGTCACCGACTCCCAACACCTGATGATATGTCCCTTAGAGAAATCAGAGAGAAAGGATAATCTTAAGGTTTCCAGCCTGAAAAATGATGCTTCTGTATAAAATTTATAATTTTTTAAAATAAAGAACATTTATTCAGAAGATGCAGTAAGCTCAGAAACAGAATAAATGAAATAAATACAAGCTACTCTAACTTAATGTGAACTATTAGTTATAACTCAGGAAAGGAATCCAGGCCTCTTTGTCAACTCCTTCCTGAAGTCACTGATACCCAATGTTCTCTAGGGGACAAAAAGATCAACAAATATTGAGCCTCTAGAGGAAGGATTTTGTAATGAGACAGCAAGACACTGTCTTATTCTTGCATAAAACCCCAAAGCATCCTCACTGTGCCCTAAGCCTCCCAAAATACATAGTAAGAAAGTACAAAAGGTCCAGAAAAAGGCAACTCAAACAATAACACACATTATGGATCAATAATAAAGACTTTTCCTTCCAGTTCAAGGGTCACAAAGGGCATTAACACAAGACCTCTGGAGATGTAAATTTAATTATACCTTACATTAGCAGAGCACTCATCGGTTTAAAACATTGTTTTGGTTTTGAAAAAAATATTTTTATTGATTTTTAGAGAGAGAGGAAGGGAGAGGGAGAAAGAGAAACATCGATTTGATTGGCTGCCTCCTGCATGCCCCATGCTGGGGATGGAGCCTGCAACCCAGCACTGCCCTGACCAGGAATCCAATCAGGAGCTTTTTAGTGCACAGGAAATGCCCAACCAACTAAGTCACACCAATCAGGGCTAAAATATGGTTTTATGTCTATTATTCATTCATTGAAACCTGAGCAACCTATGCTCAGTTCTCTGTGAGGAGGGCACAGAGATGCAGCAGGCCTAGTTCCTCTTTCACAGAGCTTGCTGACTAGTTTGATGTTTAAGACCTGCATTATCTTATGCCCACTTGACAATTAAGGAAACTAGGATTAAACTGTGGTTAGAGCACAGGCTCACAGCTGTGGTACTTTGAGCAAGTTATTAATCTGTTTCCTCAAAGTAAAAAGGGAATAGTAATATCTACCTCATGGCGTTTTGAAGATTAAGTGTTGTCAAAAGTTCAGAAATAGTGGAAGTAAAATCACTGGATCACTGAAATAATAATTAGCAAAAATTTATTGCACACACACACAAAACAAAGCATTTTGCAAACTGGGAGCATTCAGACTGAATACAAATGAGGCTTAGAGACGTGTTGTTATAAAGCAGCTTACGTAGTGAGGAGGCAATGGCGTTTATTCTCCAGAGATAAGTAGTAAAATTAGAGTTTTCCTAGTGATAGAGAATGGGTGAAAAGTGGTTAGCTCACATCGATTCTGGGGAACAGTTTAAGTTCTGTGTATAATTTTCAGAAGCATTAACAAGAACTGGCCTAAGTTTTGCTTGAATGGCCAACCTGGTTTGTCTGCTCAGGGAGTTTGCAAGTCTGGTCTCCCTCTGTGTTGGATTTTAACAATGTGAACGTAAACAATCGTGCTTAGCTCCACGCCTGGCACAAAGCAAGCATTCATTTAGCTATCATTATTAAGTGGTGCGCGTAGCATTTACTGTGTAGGTTTATTTACCCCATTTCTTTCTTGTCCTCCATTCAAACTTCCTTGAAGTGCCTCTACCTTGCTTCTCCATCTTTGACCCCGAGTGAATCCCCCTAACAACCTTAGGCGACCGGCTATCCCAGCAGGTCACTCTAGGCCTTGCTCTAGCCCTGATCCCTTTGATCTTCATTCCGCTGTCTCTCCCTTTCCCTGTCTCTCACTTTCTTCCAGGCCCTTCCCTCTCTCCCCAGGCTCTCGGCCTTTAGTGTGGAGGCTCGGATTTGCTGTCTGTCTACAAACAAGTCATCTAACTGCTGAGTCTCAGTTTTCAGATCTGAAAAATGAGAATAGCAACATCTACTTTGAGTAGGTGAGATAATACAGTGCGAGTGCTGTGTAAATGGGACAGAGCCTTAGTCCCGGGCTTCTCCCACCTCTATTCCTCTCCTTCCGGTCCCCGGCTTACCGTGGGACTTAGGAAATTCTTGGAATTTAAAGTTTGGACAGAGCTCCAATCGGAGTGCATGTTTGCTGGTTGTTCCCGCCTTCCACGCCTAAACGAACCAATCAGAGCGCCCGGAGAGTGGCGCGGTGGCTCCACTTGCGAGACCACCTGCGAAGGAGCCGGCGCTTTCTTCTGTCCTCGCCGCCAGCCGGTATTCGCCTCGCACCCCAGCTTCGCGGCCTTGGAGGTGGGGTCCTTCCTCCTCCTTTTCCTAACTCCCCAAATCTTGGCATCGCGGGGTTGAACCTCGGGGACCGGAAGTGTGCGCTGCGGCGGCGGGTCCCCCGGCAAATCGACGCCGGAAGTAGCTCTGCTGGAGAGAGTCCGCCGGCACCACAATGGCGGCCATCCCTCCGGACTCCTGGCAGCCGCCCAACGTCTACTTGGAGACCAGGTGAGGGGGTCGGGCCTCGGGGCTGGGCCGGCGGAGGCGACGCGGAGCCCGGGCTTGGCCGCGGGGCCGGGTTCCCGGCGGGCATCCCCGCCTCGTGGGGCGGCGGCCGTGAGGGCACGTGTGGACCGTCGCCGCCGGCGTCCGAGCTCCGCACCGACTCGCGCTGGGACCTTGGCGACAGCTGCCCGATTGCCCTCCTCCCACCCCTCCGTTCATTCATCCATCCATCCATCCTTGCATTCAGCCCAGGGACGTAGGATCTGCCTCTGAGGATACAGGGGTGGATGAAACGCACAGCCATGCCTTTAGGAGCTTACATTATAGTGGAGGAGACAGCTACAGAAATGTTAACGGGAGAGGTCGTACCCTTGTCATGTAAGTTCTACGGTTGCACAGACAGATTGCTAGGGGGACACGGGAAGAAGCACATTTCCCCCACTGTCAAATGTAATATAATTGAGCACCAACCAGCTGGTCGTGCCCCAGGTGTATAGCATCACATCTAGTTTAATCCTCCTAGCAGCTCATATCATGTAGGCATTCACCTTCTCTTCTCCAGTTTCGGCAGGGAAATGCCAGAACTTACATATTAAGTGGCTTGACCAAAGCCACACCGCTAGTAAGTAGGGGAACCTCACTTGGAGCCTGGTGTGTCTGCCTCACTCACATGCTAGGTTCCTTAGTCTCCTTCATTCCATTGCCTCTTTGGAAAACGTTCAGAGTGATCTTTCCGAAGTAGGACAGATTACCTGAAGTGACTTCTTACTGTTACAACACTATAAAATTAAAACTTTTAGTCTGACATTCAAGGTGATTTGTTTTATCTGGTGTTTTCCTACCTCTCTGCTACATCTGCCGTTCCCCGTTAGTAGCCAGGGTCCAGCCATCACCCCTCTGCCTTCTTTCTGTTCTTGCCTAAGCTGCTTCCCACCAGAGCACAGTTCTCGCAGGTGCTGCTTTTGCTCCAGGGCCGTTTTCCCCATCTTTTAAGGCAAAATTCTACTTCAGGCACCAGCTTGAAAGTAATTTCTGAACTCACCTGTTAACATGTTTTTAAAACTACAAAATAAATTGAAATTTAAATCCAAGCAGTGTAGAAGTGTATAGAATAAGCAGTGAAGACCACCCCTCGTGTAAAAACACTTTTAATAGTTTGTTGAATGACCTTCCAGACCTTTCTCTGTGTGCACATAAACATCTCTCTTTTATGTTCTATTTTTTTAACAAAAATACAATCATATGACCATACTGTATGTTTTTCCCCTGTAATTTGCTTTTCTTTTGCTCACTAATATATGCAGCCTTTCATAGTATAGATGTCTCATATTTTAGTAATTTCCTCTTTGAAGGGCATCCAAATTGCTTCTTGTTTTTTGTTATGACAAATATTGGAATGAACATCCTTGCACATATTGTACCCTTAAGCACTTTAGTAACTTTTTCTATAGAATAGATACTTAGAAGTTGAAATTGCTGTCAAAAAGTATGCACATTTCAAAATTGTATATGTACTTTCTGATTGCCATTCTAAAGTTATTACCTGTATTTAAAAAAATAGCCACCAGAATATAAGCTCCATGAAGGGAAAAGCACCTAGAACCGTGCCTTGCACAGAGTAATTGTTCATCTGTGTTGAATATGAGTAGTGTGAAGGATGAATTGCCAGTAGAAAGCTATGTTCTGGCACATACCACATGTACAGCAGGTCCTTGAATAAAGTTTCATTTCAGTGAATGAGTGTGTGTGTGTGTGTGTGTGAGAGAGAGAGAGAGAGAGAGAGAGAGAGAGAGAGAGAGAGAGAATGTGCCCTGGATGGAAGGGTGCCCTGTCCAGGTTTGGTTCCCACCTTGCGCCCTAAGCTTCTGGAATAAGGTCCCAGCCACCTCAGACCCTGAACTGGAATAAGCAGGTTAGAAAATAATTATCTTAACTTGTTTTTATTAATCTTTCTTAACTGTATGTGTAGCGCACATTTATTTCAGTGTGAAATATTAGAAGTGTTTGGGTCTTTATTTAGAAGTTTGGTGATGTGTTTATGACTAGAAATGTGCTTCAGGAACTTAGCTCTTGTTTGTGTCAGTTAGCCTAGGGTAAAATTGGTTTCATTACACATTCTGTCGCTACAAGTCACAGTTTCCAAGAACCTATCTACAGTATTTACAGGGTGTTTACTTACACTGCGCTTGGCACTGGGTATTCAGGCTATATATACGGAGTTGAGTGCGTTCTCACGTTCTTGGAGTTTAAAGTCTAGGTGAGTGATGGGGAAGGGAAGGCACCTGGCCCACGTCTTTTCCTTCATTTTCCTTAGCAGTGCTTCAGGGGAGGGAGTACTCATCACATTGGGTAGTTAGAAAGGTTTCAAGTAATCAGGTTTTATCTTTGTTGCAGCTCTTCCTAAATACACAAAACTGTACCTTTTTTTCCATTAAAAATTTTATGAATAGGTAATATATTAACATGGTTCAAAAATATAAAGTTTAATAAAAATGATATTCATTGAAAAACCTTCCTCTCTCCCATGTACCCGCCCCCCCCCCCCAAACGTATGCATGTATAAAGAAATATGAGTTCCTGGTATCTTAATGTCTTTCTTTAAAAAAAATTTACAAATTCAGTGTATGGTTTTTTTCCCCCTAGTTTAGTGGTGATTATATTAGTTTCTGATGATTGGTGATTTTTTATATGTAAAGTGTGAGTGTGCCCTGGATGGAAGGGTGCCCTGGACCCTAAATTTTTAATTGTCCACAGTTATGTTGCTTAAAAGAAGTACCAGAAGCCCATGCATGTTTTGCTCAGAGGAGATGACTGTGTTGATGTTATTTGTCTTGTGTTGTTTCCCTTTGCTGAGCATGAAATCTGATGTTTATCACAATTTCATGACTTACAAGCTTGACAATGAAGAGTCCTGGCGCAGTCCCATATCATCCCTATCTGCCGTGACCTTGTTTTTGACTGGAACTCTACCGTCCCCTTCCTCCTGCAGCATGGGGATCATTGTGCTGGAGCTGTACTGGAAGCATGCTCCAAAGACCTGTAAGAACTTTGCTGAGTTGGCCCGTCGAGGTTACTACAATGGCACCAAATTCCACAGAATCATCAAGGACTTCATGATCCAGGGAGGTGACCCAACGGGGACAGGTACAGTTAAGCCAATGTTAATTTCTGAGGCTTCCTTCTGTTGTAACTGAAGTAGGGCAGCAGGACTCCTTCCGCATGCCAGGGACTGGGTTTGATTCTGGTGGCTATTCCTCCCTCCCTAGCACACACCCTCCCCAAACACACACATGGGGAATTGACTAATCTGGACTCCTGGGCTTTATTATTACTTCCATGTATTGCTTACTAAGAGCAAATAATATTGCCTGAATGCTAGTAATGTATAGAATAGTCTGATAATCAAAAGTAAGAAAGATTTTGCATTGTTGTGAGAAAAATAGAATACTTTGATTAATTCATTCATTTAACAAATATTGAACCCCTGCTTTGTGTCAGATACTTTTCTAAGCTCTTGGGTACAGCCATGAACAGAGAAAAACAACTTCTTGTTCTCAGTAAAGCAGGAAAACACGACACCTGTGATACTTTCAACAATGAAGATACATTTAAAAAATAAAACAGGAAAAGGATGTAGGCATGTGATTTTAGTGGAAAGGCCAGGGAAGCCCTCTGTAGATGTTATTAATGGAGCGGAGATCTGAAAGAAGGGAGGGAAATGAAACTTACGACTGGAGGAAAAAGCAGGCCCAGGGGCCAGAGGCGGGGGCCCACGTAGAAGATCATAGAGGATCTTGTAGGGCATAGAGACTGGGTTTTATTCTGAGTAACATGGGAGCCAGTAGAAAGTTTTGAGCAAAGGAATTCCATGATCTGACGTATGCTTTAAAAAGATCACTCTGGCCCGGCCAGGCGTGGCTCAGCAGTTGAGCATCAACCTAGGATCCAGGCGATTAGGGTTCAATTCCCAGTCAGGGCACATGCCCGGGTTGGAGGCTAGGCAGCCGATCAATGACTCTCTCATCATTGATGTTTCTATCACTCTCTCTCCTTCTCCTTTCCTCTCTCTAAAATCAATAAAGATATATTTTTAAAAAAATCACTCTGGCTGCTGTTTAGGGAACAGATACAGGGGCAAGAGTGAGAGCAGGCAACCTGTTCACGGGCTGCTGTAGTCATTCATTCTAGGAATATATGGTAGGACAGGCCAATAGTAGGGAAGGCGGTGGGAAGTGGTGGGATTGAGGCTATGTTTTGATGGAAATAGAGCCAATGGGATTTGCTGAGATTGGATTAGGGGTGTGTGAGTGTGTGAGAGAAAGAAATGATGGATGACTTCAAAGTTTTTGACTTGAATCTAGTGAAGTGAGGAAGGCTAAGAGAGAAGCGTGATTGGAGGGGGAAGATTAAGAATTTGCTTTTGGTTTTAGTTTTGGACACATTGAGCAGAGATGCTGAGTAAGTAATGGGATATGAGTGCAGCAGTCCATGGAAAGGTCTGGGGTGGGGGTATGAATTTGGGAGTTACCATCATTTCAGTGGGATTTATTAGTGCCTGGCTGGAGGAGTGACTCATTTGGTTGAGCATCCTCCTGTGCACCAAGAGGTTGCTAGTTCAGTTCCTGGTCAGGCATATACCTGGGTTTCGGGTTTGATCCCCAGTTGGGGAGTGTTCGGAAGGCAACGGATCGATGGTTCTCTTTTTCCCTTCCTCTCTCTAAGCATGTCCTCGGATGAGAATTAAAAAAAAAAAAAAAGTGAATGGGATTTATTAATGAAATTTATTAGTGACATGTAATAACACTTATTATTTTCAAAGGCCTCTACTTCTCAGTGTGCATTTTCTCCCTGCTAATCCCTGTTCCTGCTCTCTTGCCTTTAAATAGCTTGGTTCTCCCTGTGGCAGTCCTTTCTCAGTCTCATTCTTCTTTTGTCCTTTATTTATCCTTTATGACCAGAGGCATTCAATTTTTTCAATGTATATGGACACATTTCAAAATAGAATATATAGGAAAGTAGGAAAAAAAAAGAAGAACAAAATCACTCATAATTATACCTCCTAAAGATTCTTAACCACCATTAACTATTTCCCCAATGTCCCACCTCTCAGAAATGATCAGTGTTAACTTTTGGTGGCCATTATTCTAAACACTTTCTTTTCAGATACCTAGTTAAAGGGATGGATAGATGCATAACTAGCTAAATGGAAATAATTTCAAGAGAATAGGGTGTGTCTTGCATGCTATTGTTTTTTACACAAAAAGGAGTGTATTTAATTTTGTATATATTTAACAGAAAAATTGACTTCCTGCTATGAAATATGAGGTAATTAGTACTTAAATTTCTACCCATCCCTGTTGTTTAGGAAAATTCAGTTTTACATACCTCCTGAGTTGGGGAAAACTCCATCTTTCCCTCCTTTGTTTCTCCTTTGCTTTTACAGGCTTAACACAGAACACTTCACTCTGATATTTGTGGTCACCAGGCGAATGGAGGTTCCCCCCACAACAAGCAATTCTCGGTGACACCAGTTAGGTGTCCTACAATTTAACTCAATTCTGACATTGTTAACTGGAGATAGTGTCATATCCTACAAGTTAAGGGCTCAGTCCTACAAGACTGCCCCCCCCCACACACACACACACTTCAAGCAATAGTCACAAGCCCATGTACAAGTATCTACTGACCAACTGGCTATAGATGGGAAGTTCCTACGACCCCCTCCTGTGTGGTTTGATTACTTTGCCTGAGTGGCTCACAGAACTCAGGGAAACACTTCGGTTCACCCATTTGTTGAAGGATAGTGGTAAAGGATACAGATGAATAGCCAGATGAAGAGATGCATAGGGCGAGGTCTCGGAGGGTCCCGAGTGCCAGAGCTTCTGTCCCCGTGGGGGTAGAGTGTGTTACCTTCCTGGTGTAGGTGTGTTCGCCCACCTGGAAGCTCTCCGAACCCTGTACTATTGGGATTTTATGGAGGTTTCCTCATGTAGGCATGATCAGTTAACTCCATTTCCAGCCTCTCTCTCCTCTCTGGAGAAGTGGTGGTGGTGTTGGTGGTTCAGGGTGGTGGTGGGGTGGCTGAAAATTCCAAGCTTCTGATCATGGCCTGAGCTTTCTGGTGACCAGACCCCATCGAGAGCCATCCAGGAGGCCACCCAGAGTCACCTCATTAGAACAGAACATGCTCCCAGTGCTCTTATCACTTAGGAATTTCCAAGGGTTTTATTTTATTTTTTTAAATTTATCTTTACTGTTGAAAATATTACAGATGCCCCCCCACCTCCCCACCCTGCCACCCCCCATTGCTTCCAAAGGTTTTAGGAGCCCTGTGCCAAGAATTGGGAACACAGACCAATTTATTTATTTTCATTTATCTCAGACCTGTCTTCCCTCCACACTCCCAATTTTTCTTGTTTTATTTTCTTGTTTTATGTAGCATTTTCCATTTTACACCCATGATTCCTTCAGCGACAGTATGGGTTCTGCATTTCAGAGGGTTCAGTGCTCACCACTAGGCTTTTCTACTCGCAAGCAGAACTTCCCGTCGAGTGGTTTTTATTGCAAGGGCTGGAAGCTGTGATATTTTTTAACTCAGTCATGCTTGAGAATTTCTGCCCATTGCCCTTATACTTGAAAAAGACCATGACTGGGTATGCTTTTGAGCTACACTCACCCCCTCAGATCTTTTGAGACAATTCTGTTCCATCCCCTTCTGATTTTGAACATGGCTTTGGAGAAGATTGAGATCAGATTTACTTCTTCCTTCAATTCAGGGAAATATTTTTGATTTGTGTTTATGAATATTTTCTGTTACACTTACTGGGTTTTCTGTTTCAGGAAGCTAATTCTTTGATTCATTACCTTTGCCTTCTGTATCTATCACATTTCTTTTGAGAGTCTGAGATGATTTTTTTTCCATTTTTTCTTGCATCCACTGAAATAATCTCACACCTCTATTCTGTCCCTTATTTAATTTTTAGTCATGTCTGTTTTGTTCTTTCCTGCTCTGATTTATTTCTTAGTGCTGTATTGGTGTCATTTGGTTCTAAATCTGTTTCCTTAGCTCTGCAATCTCTTCACTTTATTCTGTTGATTTATTATGTTGTCTTTGAACTCATTTTATTGGGTTCTTATTTTTATCGAAGCATCAGTAGCTCGAGACAGCCACGGAGAAGCCCTTCTTGGATTATGTTTTCTCCCAAACCGAGTTCCTGAGGTGGCCCAGGAACCCAGTGCCCCCCCAGTGGCCAGTGCTGATAGCCCACCCTGCCACTCCTGAGCACCTGTGGTATGTGTGGACTACTCCTTAACTTTTTCAGGACCACTCACCCACTTCCTCTGTTGGCTTCTCAAAAGTGGAGGGTATTTGTGAGAATTCTCTGGGTGACACTCCTCCTTTCCTGATTACAACTTTTAGGGAGCACAAGCAGACAGATCTATTTCTTTCCTTGGCTGACTCTTCAGAATTTTTGGAGTAAGTTTGCTTCCTTTTTCTTATTTGGTTAATGCTAGTGAAGTTTTTGCTTTTTAAATTTGAATTTTTTGTGTTTGCTTCATCAGGTATTGGGGGAGGACAGTACACATTCTTTATGTAAAAATGTCCTGCCAGCACTTTGATGCACTTCTTTCCTGTTGTCTTCCTCTCTTTCATTGTTGTTATGAGATAAAAGTTTAGTTCATGTCAGCAGTGAACTGAGAGAGCCAATGATTAGGGTAAAAGAATTGAAAGTGACTCAGATGCGAATTGCTCATGACAGAGCTTCCCTATATTTCTGTAGTTGTTCTCAGTCCTTCATAATGTCACATTTCCATGTTGTAATTTTAATGAAATTGAATCACTAGAAAGATTTCCAAATAATTACATCCAGCCTCAAGTATAATGAATGATTGGGCTCAGCTTGTTGGTTGGTCTGTGTTTGAAGGCAAACAAGAGTTAGGTCCCCCCCGGGTCACTAGAATGAACTGCTAGCTGATTTGGTAACACATTTTTGCTAAAGATCTCAGGTGCACAGAATTTTGCATCCTGGGCTCTTCAGCAAGTCCAAGTACCACTTCCATCCACTTCCATCCCGACTCTCCCTCATTCTGATGAACCTATTCTTTCCAGTGTCTTTCTGATATTTCTTTTCCAGATGTTTTCTCAATTCAAATATCCTTTGACTTCCTGCTTCATTTGAAACCATTTTTCTTCTTTTAAATTTCCTTTATTGTAATAACTTTATGCTGGCTCTCTGAATGTCTTTTTTTAAAAAAATGTTTTTATTGATTTTAGAGAAGAGGGGAAAGGGAGGGAGGAAGAGAGAGAGAAAGAAAGAAAAACATCAGTCAGCTTCCACCTGCATGAATCTGGACCGGGTAGTGAGTCTGCAGCCTGGGCACTTGCCCTGACTGGGAATCAAACCAGCAACCTTTTGGTGCATAGGGTGGTGTTCAACCAACTGAGCTACACTGGCCAGGACTCTCAATGTCTTTTATCTGTTTCTACTAACTTCTGTTCCTCTCCTCCCTGTAAGACATGGCACCCTATCCCCCACTTCTTTTTGCTTCTCCTGCTCTGCACTTAGCCTCACAGTCACTGGCTGCCGTGATTGCAGTGATTAATTACATGCTGATTATGCTGTGCTCACCCTCACTCTGATTTCCTCTCTCCTCTTGCCCCAGAACACCAGAGATGTAACATATTAAACAGCAGACTCATCGTTAATTTTATTCACTTGATGAGTATTTGCTAAGAGTCTGCTGGGTATCTTGTGCTATTCTAAGGCCTGTGAGGGCTACTTAAGCATTAGAAGCCAAGGCATTTTTTTTTCTCTTTTTTTTTTTCAATCCTTACTTTAGGATATGTTTTTATTTGATTTGAGAGAGAGAGGAAGGGAGAGAGAGAGAGAAACATTGACCGATTGCATCCTGTATGTGCCTCAACCAGGGATCTAGCCCGCAACCTTTTGGTGTGTAGGACGATGCTCCAACCAGCTGAGCCACCCCCCAGGGCAGAAGCCATTTCTTTTCCTTGCAGAGCTCCTTGCCTTGCCAGGAACACAAGATATTCATTATAAGAAAATATCTGGAAAGTAAAATGTAATCAGTATGCAAATGTATGGCGGTATGCTATGGATTATTATATAACATAGGTTGGAATAATTAATAATAAGAGAAAAAGTACAGTGGAGTGGGCTTAGAGTGGGTAGGGGACATGTTTGAGATGGGCCTTGAAGGAATGTAGAATTGAAGGAGCTCTGGGAGGACAGGGAAGGGCATTTTGGATTTGGGAAGAAGGCGTACAGAATGGACACACGAGAGACAGGCATGCAGGGTGTGAGGGGAGCCGACCACCCCAGGTGTCAGGTCTCACCTGCTGGACTGGCTCTGCCACCTTGCCACACCTGGGACAAATGCTTATGATGTGATTTCTGAGGCCCCGGAGCTGCATGTTTAGGGGACAGTAAAGGAGCAGTTTGGGGCAGAGCGCTCAGAGTAATGAGAGATAGCATGGGGGTGAGACAGGGCCACTTCATGGAGACCCCCAGACAGGAGTTCACATTTGATCTAGCATCAGTCAGGGACCATTTGGAACTGTTAAGTCTGGGATAAGAAAACTACGTGAGGAAATTTATCCAGCATGGGATATGGCAAGGTGGTGTAGAGTGGGGGTGAAGCAGGGCTGTGGCCTGGAAGGCTTGGGGTTGAGTCTTGGCTTCACAGAAACACTTATTAAGTGTAGACTAGTTATGTAACCTTGCTGAGCCTTCTTACCTATGAGTGGGGAGTGTGGTTCTATGCACCTCATGAAGGCGTCGTGAGTAGTAAATGAGCTGATCCTCATAAAATGGTTAGCACAGACTTGACACAATAGGAGCTCAAAGAATGGTGGTTATTATTTATTTTGGTTGGTAGTTTATTTAACAAATGTTTGTTAGACTCCTACCATGGTCCAGGCATCATTCTAAGAGTTGGGGATACAACAGTGAATAAGAAAGCCCCTTGTGGAGCTCTCATTCTAGTAGGAGAGACAGACAGTGAGCAGATAGGTACATATATACTGTCAGGTCATGACAAATTATATGGAAGAAAAAACGTATAAGGAGATAGAGCAGTGATTCGCAGCCTTGGCACTATTGACATTTTGTGCTAGAAAATTCTTTGTTGTAGGGGGCTGTTGTGTGCATTGAAGGATAGTTGCACCACTGACCCCTACCCACTAGATGCCAGTAGAACCCCTCAGTGTGAAAACTAAAAATGTCCCCACATATTATCCAATTCTCCAGGGGGCAAAGTCATTCCCAGTTGAGAAGCACTGGGATAGAGTGAGGGAGGTGCTGTCTTGGATAGTGTGATTAGGGAAGACCTTTCTGATAAGGTGGCATCTGAGCAGAGTTCTAAATAAAGTGAAGTAGTGAGCCATGAGACTGTCAGGAGCAAGGACACTCCAGACGGACCAGCAATCAGAGGCCTTAGGCCAGAGTGTGCTTGGCAAGAAACAGACCAGAGGCCAGACAGTGTGGCTGGAACAGATGAGTGAGGGGAAGAGTGGCAGGAGATGACTGAAGGACAGCAGAGTCCCCAATCATGGAGCATCTTGTAAGTTGTGGTGAAGACTTGGACTTTGTCGTGTGATGAAATGTCACTGGAGGGTTTTGAGCAGAGGACTGCCACAATGTGCCTTGTTTTAAAAGGATCCCTCTGGCCTACAGGTGGAGTGTAGACTGGTGCGGAAAGGGGGAGGCAAGGCTGGAAGCAAGCAGACCAGTTGGAAGCTTTTGTTGTCAAAGCTAGAACTTGTAGTTTGGACGAGGGTGGTAGTGGCTCTGTGGGTTCTAGTCCTCTGGGAAGCAGATGCCAAAACAGAGTTAGACACTGAAGAGCTTTATTGGGTAGTACCTGTGAAAGATAAAGGGGTGGGGAGTAGGGATGGAAGGAGAGGTCTTCACATATCAGTGCAGGTCTAGTGCCTGTGAGAGAGAGGGAGAGGAGAGAGCACCAGCAGAGAAAAATGAGCTGTCAGTAAGGTGAGACTTCAGGAAGGGTGACATCAGCTGTTAGATACCACTTATAGATCAAGCAAGGTGAGGCCTGAGGATTGGCCATTGGGTTTAAGGACATGGCAATCACTGATAACCTTGACAAAAGCAGTTTCGTTGGAGTGGTGAAGGCAAAAGTCTGAATGGAGAGCTTTTAAGAGGCAGGAGAGCAAGTGGAGACACCAAGTGTCCACAGCTTTTGTTGTCTTTAATCCTCACATGATATTTTCCCATTGATTTTTAGAGAGAGTGGAAGGGAGGGAGGGAGCGTGGGGGGGACAGAGAGGGGAAAATCGATGTGAGAGAGACACATCAGCTGGGTGCTTCCCTCATGCACCCTGACCAGGGCTGGGGAATCAAACCTGCAACCCAGGTGCATGCACTTGACTGAGGATCCGACCACTGAGCCACACAGGCCAGGACAAGTGTCCACAGCTTTTTCGAGGAGTTTTCTGTGAATGAGATGCAAAAACATAGGGAGATATGAGGAAATGAAGGGTTTTTTGATTATGTATTTATTTGTTTTAAGATGGGAAATATTCATACAATGTTTTTAAGCTGATGGAAAGATCCCCTAGAAAGAAAAATTGGTAGAGGAGAGGGGGAAATTGTAGTTGCAGAGTTCCTTAAAGGTGAATGGTTTGTGGTGGTGAGCTAGTTATATGAACAATTTACTTGTACTGTGTTAATCACGGAGGAAGGAAGGTAAATGGGTAAGATGTAGGAGGGGAAGTAGATTTGGTGGCGTGAGCATGTGAAAGGTCTCTTTGGTTTCTTCTGCCTTTTTCTCAGTGAAATAAGAAGAAAAGTTATCCACAAAGAGCCAGGAGCAGCGAGGGAATGGTGGAGGTTTGAGGACAGAGGAACTGGAATAAACCAGAATCACAACCTACAGTTGCCTCTCCTGGCAAATTCTCAGGTTATCTCAGTTAAAGGGAACCCATCATTGCAGATACTACTGTTGTGTTTGCTTCGCGTTATATACTGCATGGTTGCCGTGCCTCGTCTCATTTCATTCTCATGACAATCCTATGAGACATAAGTACTACTGTTCTTGTTTTGCATTCAAGGAAACAGGCTTAGAGAGGGTAAGTATCTTCTTAAAGTTACACAGCCAGTAAATGGTGGAGTTGGAACCGAAATCTGGATCGCTTGGCCTCAAAGGCAAGTGAGGAAGAGAGCACATCTTAAGAACTGCAAAGCTTCTTGGAGAACTGTAGCACTGTTGTTTCCCATGTTAGAGCTGGTGTTTGGCATTTGCCCGGGTTTTCCTAACAGCAGCTCCACTAGTCAGTTCCCCCTTCCTACTGTTACTAACAAAGCGTTTGTATAATTTGGGATGCTTTTGGCTACAAGAACACTGAGCCATAATGGCTTAAACAAAGGGTGCTTTTGTTTTTGTCAGTAACAGAATGTGTGGAGGTAAGTGAGCAGTTGCAGGCATTGGTTCAGCTGCCCGGCAGAGTTGTGAGGGACCCAGGCTTCCTCTGTGTTTCCACTCCACCCTTGTTAGTGTCCTGGCTTTTCATCTCAAACTTGTCTTACGGTTGCAAGATGGCTGCTGCTGCTGCTGCTGTCACCTCTGCTTTCAAAGAAGGGCAATGGAGAAAGAGCTGTGGGTGAAAGACTAAGGCGTGTGTTTGTCCCTTTTTATCAGGAAAGCTGGAGCTTTCCCAGAAGCTCTACTACCCAGCAGGCTTCAGTTTATATCAGTAAGTCAGAACTGGGTCAGCTGGCGACCCCTTGCTGCAAAAGCATCTGGTCAGTACCAGCCTTTCTGAGGCAGGCCGTGGAGAAGGCATTGGAAGTGCTCAGGAAAGAGCAGTGTCTGTGAGAGGTTCTCTTACCAGAAGAACGGCTTTGATTGGTTTGGTCAGTCACCTTCTGGTATCCAGTGCCCCAGACAGACCTTTCATGTGGGCCTCCTTATGGGTCACTGGCTGGCCCACTTGTGGCTGCTTTGGGGCTGGATATTAATCTATGTCTAAGCTGTGGCATGGGAGTGGTGGGGACAAGTAGCACCAAGGGAAGAGACTGCTCTCCATGTCTTAGATGCCACTTAGGTTCGTCTTGAGAGGTTTTCACAGTAAGTGAGCAGGAGGAGGGAGAAAAGACATCATGGGAATCTTGGTGATAAAGATTTTTTTTTTAAAAATATATCTTTATTGATTTCAGAGAGAGGAAGGGAGAGAGAGAGAGATAGAAACACCAATGATGAGAGAGTCATTGGCTGCAGCCTGCAACCCGGGCATGTGCCCTGACCGGGACTCGAACCCCGATCTCCTGGATCCTAGGTCAATGCTCAACTGCTGAACCACTCCCGCTGGGCAAGAAAGATTTTTTTTTAAGAAACAGAAAGCACAAATCATAAAGAAAAAGATTAAGGAATTTCAACTGCAAAAACTTCTGTGTATCAGAAGATAGTGAAAAAATTCGACTGGAAGAAGGTATTTGCAAAAGCATTAACTGTAAAGGGATTAGTATCCAGAATACTAATCCTAATAATATAATATACATATAAATTTTTAAATGTCAAACCACTCAGTAGAAAAGTGGCTGTTCACACAGGAAAGCTAGATGGCCAATAAACATGAAATTATGCACAACTTCAGGGAAACACAGGTTAAAACCCCACAAGAGATCTGATGCCTGTTAGACAAATGTTGGAAAGTCTGCAAGAGGACCAAGAGCAGTAGAGAAAGAGTGACAGCACTGTGGGTGGGGGTGCACACTGGGACTCTTCTGGCAAGATATTTGGAAAATCTAGTGATGGTGAAATAGACTGTGACCCTGCATATATATCCCCAGTGAGGTATAGTCCCTGAGGGCTCCTGCACTTGTTTGTGGGCAGTGAACGAATGGTTACTGCAGCATGGTTTATAACAGCAGAACATTGGGAAGAGCCTTAAGAACCATCAGCACAAGAAAAGGTAAGATTGGTGTAATCAGACAGTGACATGAATACTCCAGGCAGCTGCGTGGAACAAAGTGCATGACTGTGCTAATTGCAGAAGAATACGTAGAGTATAATACATTTCTAGAAAACCTGAAAACATGCAGAACAACTCCACATTTTGTTAGGGATGCATACATATGTAATAAAAATAAAATGCATGGAAATGACAAAACTCCTGGTCAGAATAGCGGTTACCTGAGAGTGGGGGGTGGGAGGGATGTGGTGTGTGTGTGCAGGGGGTCTTTAACTGATTTGCCACACTTTATTTCTCAAGGGGAAGGTGTACAGTTGTTTGTCATATTATTTGTATTTTTTGTATATCTGAAATATTAAATACATTAATGTTTAAAGGAGAAGAGTAAAAGAACTTGAAGAATACAGAGTTTAGAAAACAGGTCTGTGCCTGTCTCTGTTGTATCTGTACCAACCAGGCAAGTAGCACGCTTTTGACAGCAATGCTTTGAAATTGTTGGCTTTGTAAGTGATCCTTGACATCTGTGTAGCCTGCTCTGCACCAGAGAGCTCTTTAATCACACTCTGTGCCCCCACCAGCACTCCCCTGTTCCACATGCGCAAAGAACTGTTTTGATTGGAATTATTTGTCTTGATGACATTTTGCTACAAACCCTACAGAGTCGATTTAGGTTACAAAAAGATAGTGTATTATGAGTAAATGTGCTGCAGAGCTCAAATTAGTTGCAGTTGGTCAAATTATGCTCAGTGAGTGAAAAGGGGCCTCTGTGCTCTTTCATCTCCTGGTGGCTTAGCACTCCTGAAATCCTTCTTGTTTGTGGTGCCATGTATGTGATGGGTTTCAGGGGCCTTGAGGTTTCATTCTGGCAGCCCTCAGCTTGCAGGGATCAACTTTGAGGCTCAGCCTGTGAGGTGGACAGTGCATGCCTAAACTTCATCCCCAGCTTGCTCTCTCAGGCCTGGATGTAGGGCTTAACCTGTTTGCTGCCATAGCCCTCTCCTCTCTCATCTTCAGCCTTAGCATTTCCACTAACCACGGTTCCCCCCAAACCTCAGACAGGAACCTTGACTCTGCAGTCAGAGGGAACATGTTGGTTACATAATTGCTGTTTGGAGGTATACTGGCAGGTTAGAATTTTTGGAATGAATTTTTACATAGTTTGGTGTTCAGTAATTTTCCAGAAGTATAGGTAGCCTGGGCCAGGTGGGAGGATTCCTCTGTTAGGATTCACCCCCATGCCTCTTTGCAAAGAACCGGGGGATTTGACAGGCTCCCTGTGGTGGAGCATCCTAGAAGGTAAAGCAAAGGATTTTTACCATGGAAACGCCGTAGCCCAGGCCCAGGGCCTCTGGGGGTGGGCATGGTGCTTTAACATGCTACTTCCCAGCAGACTGCATAAAAGGAGGCGAGCTCCCTGAGTCCGGGCTGTTTTTTGGCTGCCAGGCAAGCAGAGAAAGCTGATCAATCCAGTGTTCACTGTGTTCCAGGCAGTTTGTCTTGGCTGGTTAACTTGGAGAAACCAAAGTACTTTAACAAGGCACATGGTTGACGAAATAAGTAAACATATCATTTTGCTCTGACTGCAAAACCTGGGTGTCCAGCACAGCACCAGGCTCTGTGGACATCATATAGATAACTTGTGGTGGTGATGTTGCCAGCAAATCATTCTCAACCCCATGTTTCTTCATAGTCTCCTTCTGATACACTGCCTTTCCTTTCTGCCACATTGCCACTTGCTACTGTCCCTGTTTCTCCTTAAACTAGATGTCTTTGAGTTCAGTGAATTTTATTTTCCTTCATCTAAGTTAAGGACAGCAAATAGCTTGTGCCATCTCTGATCCATTAAAAATGGCTGCTTGACTTCTGGGTGGTAAGGAGGCACAGCTGAGCTCAGCAGGGAAGAATGCTGATCAATTGGCAGTGTCTGTGATGGGCAACAGGGTGAGGGCTTGCAGCACTCCTGCTTAAATACTCAAAAATATTGCCCTGGCTGGTGTGCTCAGAGGTTAGAGCATTGTCCTGTATACTGAAGGGTCTCGGGTTCAATTCCTGGTGAAGGGCACATTTGTGGGTTGCAGGCTTGCTCCCTGCCCCCAGTTGGGGTGCGTGCAGGAGGCAACCAATTGATGTGGTTCTCCCACATCAATGTTTCTCTCTCTCTCTGAAAGAGCAATGGAAAAAATATCTTTAGGTGAGGATTAACAAAAAAAATACTCATAAAAATTAAGAAATGTCTTAACACATCAACTGTGAATGGTGGTTTTCTGTAGATGGTTAGATTACAGGGCACTTCAGTGTTCTTTTGATAATGTTCTGTTTTCTACATTTTTGACAGCACACATGTATTACTTTAATAAGCAAGAAAAACACTCGGTGTTATTTTGAAAAGAAACGCCTTACCTGAATGAAACCAGTGATCTGAATGTGCTGTCAGTGCAGGTGCTGCGGCGGGGCTGTGGCTGCAGTACACCTGCAGGGGCTCGGCGTGCTCCCTGCCTTGCCTTTCCTGAGCTCCAAAAAGTCCTTAGATCCCGGGCCATAGTTTTTGCTGAGCAGTGGCATGTGGGACTGGCTTACTGGTTCTCGTCCTCTAATGTGGCAGGTCGAGGTGGTGCGTCTATCTATGGCAAGCAGTTTGAAGATGAACTCCATCCAGACTTGAAATTCACGGGTAAGTATGTAATCTGGCTGGATGGGTGGGAGGGAGAGAGGATTTATAAAGTTCATTCTCTTGGCTGTGATTCAAGGTGAGTGCCTGGCATGGTGGCGCGGTGCCATGTAGCTGCCCAGCTGTGGCTCCACGGAGAGCCCTGGCGGATTAGAGAAAGTGGTGCCTCTCTCAGACGGAGTCCTGAGCGATTCAGAGTGCTGGGCTCAGTGTTCTAGACTCCACTTGTTGAGTGTTGCTCTTATAAACTGTAGGAAAACAAAAGCTTCCTTGAAGTGGGAGACCTTGCTGGAGTTTTTATGGGCAGCATAGTCCGGTGACTAGTGAAGAGCATCATGGATAGAGGCCGGGGAGCAGGTGAAGACAAGGTCATCAGGGTGGCGCAGTTGATGGCTTTTGTGTAAGGGCAGAGAGCCTACCCTGAGGGGAGGTGGTTTGGGGGATGTGGTTGATGATAGAGGCCAGAACAAAGCCTGGCTTTTTTTCATCCCTACCTTGGTGTAGAGCTGTGGGGGTTATTAATACTCTTTCCTCTCTTCCTTTCCCCCCCAGGGGCTGGAATTCTTGCAATGGCCAATGCAGGGCCAGATACCAACGGCAGTCAGTTCTTTGTGACCCTCGCTCCCACCCAGTGGCTTGACGGCAAACACACCATTTTTGGCCGTGTGTGCCAGGGTATAGGAATGGTGAATCGGGTAGGAATGGTGGAAACAAACTCACAGGACCGTCCTGTGGACGATGTGAAGATCATCAAGGCATACCCTTCAGGGTAGTCTTGCTGCTCTCTTGGGTACACCAGGTCTTCTGAGATGGCCCAGCGAACCAGCTTCCAGATGACCTAATAACTCTGAACTTCATTTTGGCCTTGCAAATCATGGAGCTAAGGAGGCCTGGGGTCTTGGGTGAGTTAGAGATAAAAGTATATTTTAATAGGGTCTTCCTTTTTGCTTCTCCCTGAGCCTCGGTTCACAGAGCATTGGCAGAAATGCCCGTACATGACCACACACAGGTTACTGCTCACTGCAGACGACCCACACTGCTCCTCCTTGTGTGTATCTGCTCTGATACACTTGGAACAAAATGAAGCCAACTCTGTCATTTCACAACCAAACTTCTTTCTGTGAAGATTTATATTCTGGTCTACACGCAGTCTTTGGTGGCTAACGGCCACAGAATTCAAAACCAAGTAGTGTCTGTCGGCCTTCTGAACTCTGTGCACACCCTGTCTCAGTCTCCTACATTTGTTCTTCCCGGGAACGATGCATCTCTCTATATTGTCCCTCAAAACCAGAACATCAACACTGCTGTTTCTGGCACTTAGACATCCCACGCAAAGCCATGTTGGATTTTTGCCAAATGAAAAATGCATTCAACAATCAAGTGTCTAAGAAGGTGTCAAGTGGGGAATGATAATGTGTAATAATCAAGAAACGAATTTATTAAAAGGAAGCCAGAAGCATTGACCATTTTTTCCCCAGGAAGGAGTAGAAATCTGTAGTGAGCATAGGAACAGACTGAATTGTCTTTCTCAGAAAGGGGAAGTACCACTTAAGTTTTTTTTAAACCTGACTTTAGAGAAACTAAGAGATTTTATATGTTAAGGGTTTTTTTTAATCTTTCTGATTTTTGTAGGGGGAGGTTATGACAGAAAGGAAGCTAATACCTATGTAATACATAGAAACTTCCTAAATAAAATGCTGTTGATGGTTGAAATCTTTGCTGTGGCCTGATTTTAAATATTGTATGAGGTTCTATCAGCCATTTTAACCTCTGAACCATCTCAAGTAGTATTTTAGGGCTCGTCCAAGATTTCACATCATTCTAGGTTTGTGATCTCCAGTGGATTTCTCCCATCCAGAGCAGGTCTGACTTTAAAAAGCAGAACCACAAAGAAGTGAAGTGATCTCAGTTAGCACTTGTGAGTGAGGGGGATTCCCTGTAGATTGACCGGGTGGCTGTGCTGAGTGACCTGAATCTCCCTCAAACCTACAGGAGCGACACCTGCCTGTCCTCAGGCTCAAAGGTGGCGTGTGCTGCCGTGTGTGCTTTCTTAGACCGCCAGCTCCTTGATTGAAGGGGGGTTTAGCTTCAGTGTTTCCTTCTCACCCCGTATTTTGGAAGCGGTGGTGTACTCTCTGGAATGGCCAGGCAAGGTGCCAGTCCCAGGTGTCCCCCTCGCTCGGGTGCCAGTCCCAGGTGTCCCCCCCACTCGGGTGCCAGTCCTAGGTGTCCCCCTTGCTCGGCCTTTCTCCATCCTCCTCTCCCTTCTCAACATAAAGGAAACCCAGCGACAAACTGTGTAAGTGACTTTGTAAGTTACCAGAGACCGTTTTGGGGTGCAAAGTACTGGGAAGTTAGAAGCACATTTCTTTCAGTCTGAACTGGGTGGACATAATTGGATCCACCTCTAGGAGCAAGGAATCAGACACATCCAGTTACCTCCTGGAATTATAGTCTCGAAACCCCCACTTTCACCCAGGTCAGGGAGTGCCCGAAACCTGTTACCGCTGCTTCAAGGAGAGAAGGTTGTGAGTACACCTGGGAAGAGAGCAGCACAGCCCAGCTCCTAGTTTCTGGGGGACACCAAGCATGCCGAGGTGATGACACATGAGCGGGAACCCATTTTCATAATGGATGTGACCTCCAAGAGTGAAACTTGAATTGTTTCATAGTTTCTAGAGATTCTGCCAGTTAGCCAGAGATGTAGAAATCTGTTTCTTTGTAAAGCAAGCTTATTTAAAGAGAATCCTGGTTAATCCCTTTGTCCGGTGAGTGTCCAGGATCAGTACAGTTAGGAGAAGTCTCATAAAAGTGAGTATGCTAGGGCACAGATGGCCCGTTTCAGTCACATCTCAGATCAAGGTGACGGTAGCTAATGAGAAGGCAAGGATGAGTTTGTAACTTTGATGGAGATTAGTGAAGATAGGTTGTGGGACTGCCAGAGCTAATCAAGGGAAGGGAGAAAGATTCTAGACTTGGAGAGTGTTTGAAGTGTGAGTAAACAAGCCAATGAAAGAAGCCTTCAGACAAGTGTCCCTCAGATGGGTAAGAAGTTTGGCACCCAGACTATAAGGTGCATGGCCCCAAGGGCCCTAGCCCAGGGCTTCTCACACTTACCACACACAAGAACCACTGGAAGCCTGCAAGAAAGCATCCCGGCTTCAGCATCCACCCAGAGATTCTGCGTTTCTAACAGCCCCCAGGAGATGGTGACTGTGGTTCAGACACCTGGTGAGAGCCTAGAAGTCACGTCCAACGTGAAACTGGGGGATGGTTCCTAAGAGCATGTGGCAGTCAGGACCATAACCTGATCATCCTCCTAGACCGGGGCGGTCTTGGAAGAGGAGATTCAAAGCCAGGATGAGCTTTAACGGCTTTTGGCTGCTAAAATGGAGCTCTAAGGAACAGTGGCCTTCTGCCTTCGTCCCCACTGTAGTGCACCGTGGATGCCAGATCCTGTGTGTGTGCCAGAGTGGGTAAGATGGTAAGGTTAGACATTATAGAAAATGCAGGGCAGATGTCAGCGGTTATGACATTGAAGGAAAGGGGCTCTGGAACCAGCCTGCAGGGTTCAGATGCCAGCCTCACTGTTCCTTAGTTTCCTCAACCCTAAAATGGGGACAGGGATCCTTATCTCTTAAGGCTGTTGTGTAGATTAAATGAGCTAGAACAGGGACCAGCATTTAGAAAACAGCTACATTAGTACCAGTGGCCTTTGAAGCCACCACAGACCTCTCCCACCTCTTCGAGCCAGCGTGTCAGCAGCCTGACCTTGTTCGCCTCTCCCTCCCTTGGGCCCCCTTCTGAGAGCAAAGACCTTGCCTTACTCCCCTGCATGAGTCCCCTCAGCACCATACGCAATTCTTCAGAGTTACTGCTGAATGAATCAGATAAAAATTGTTCTCTGTCGGGAAAAGATTGAGATCCACCTGCAGAAATAGCTTTACCTCAAGTCTCCAAACCCAGGCTTCAGCTGGTATGGCAGCGAAGCCTTCCATAAGCCCTCTGGAAGTCTTCAGCTTGAGTTATTTTTGGATTGTGTCTCCAGAATAGTCAAAATAGCTTCCCCTACACAAGTGGAAGGATTCCTATCCCCAGATCGTCAGGCCAATCTGAGCTGTCATGTGGCCCCTTCTGGCACTACATGCTTGCAACGCGTGGAGGAGGAAACATTGAAAAGCACATTTGTTCAAGTGGCGGAGTTTACTGCCTACAAATCACTTCACAGCCTCAGAGCCCTATTGCTGTAGAGTAGATTACAATTCTTTAGGTAAATATCAGGATAGGGGATCTTCTAGCAACATTCATTTACAGATAAGAGAAGCTGAGTGCAAGGGAAGAACACAAGTTAGGGTCTCACTGAGGCTGACTTGGTCTAATTTAGAAGTTGGGCCCTCCTTTGTTCCAGTTGGGTGATCGCTGATCTCTAACTGCATCGGAACCCACAGAGAGACAGTCTGGGGCAAGGTTCGTGGACAGGGAGATGTGAGGCTTTGTGTGATCTTGGGCGAATCACTTTACCTCTAGAACTCGGTTTCCTTGTTCATCAAGCGAAGATCAGAACTAAGTCCTTTTTAACTGTAAATTTCTAAATCTAGGTCATTCTAAGAGAATTCATTCCTTCAGCTGCCAAGCTTCCATTTAGTATGGCATTTTGGAAGTTTGCCACTAGAGGCCACTGTGAATACAGTTTAGCCTTAGAGCTTCTTCGAAACGCAGAAGTCTACAGATGCCTTCCACGATTTTAAGGCAGGCCTGCCGCCCCTTGGAGATAGAAAACCAGCCACTGCTCAGACTGTGAGGGGCCAGAATTGAGATGTCAGCTGGCACTGAGCAGGCCGAGGAGATGCTCTTTGCCAGCAAGGCCGACCAGCGCCCTCTCCTGTGTACTGGCCTGGGTGGAGGAGAAGCCTCCGGCCATGGTGAAGTGGGATGAGCCCTGTGGCCTGGGCCTGACTCTGTAGCGTGCCTCGTCATAAAGAGGCAATTCCCTCTAAGCTGCTTAATAGTCCACTTTACAGTGGAATTCCTTTATTCAACAAGTAATCTTAGAGCTCCTCTTTTATGCCCAGCAACAGCAAATATTTTCATGGAATCCCAGAAAGTCAGCCAGAAGGAAACTTAGAAGAAAATAAAAAGTTATTGTTGTCCTTTCTCTGTTCCATGGTTCAGGAAGCTTCTTATATATTTTTTTCTCTCAATCCCCCAAACCAGCCTCTGAGGTTGGCATTATTATGCCCATCTGCAGGTGAGCAAACTGAGGACCAAAAACAAGTAGCACAAAGCCTTGTACAGAGTGGTGACTGGGTAAAAGAATGGGCCCAGGGTTGCACGGCTAGTAAAAGGCAGGGCTGGGATTTGAACTGGGAACTTATGATTCTAAGATCAGCCCTTTTATCTCCTTTGACATACAGAGGAGGGAGATGAGGTACAGAGAAAGGAAATGATCTGGCCGGGCTGGGGTTAGAACTGAATCTCCCACCTTGAAGGCTGGGCTGTCAAACTGACTGCTCCATCCTGGAGTGTCCCCAGGCCAAGCTGGTTGGGAGGCCCCAGCCTTAGCTGTCTGCAAGGACCTTCCAAGCAGAGCCTGCACCAGACCTGCCCAGGCCCCGCAGGAGGGAGGAAGGCAGGCAGGGAAGGAGCACAAATGACCCTAATCAGTGTGTTTATTGGATCATAACTGTATTAGCCTCACCACTCAGCTAATCGCACAGAAATCACTTTCCTCTCCGGGAGGATCTGGCCGCAGCTCCATTAAAAGCTGCTAGCCCGGTACCTGTGAGGAAGCTGCACAGCAGAGGCAGCGGGGGAGGGGGAGAAGCAATATTTCTGCTTCCTCATTACGCTGACGGGGAAAATGGCCATTTCACATTCACTGTACAAGAAAAGCCCCCAAGGGAAAGGGAATCCGAGGCTCGCAGTTGTCTTTTTGGCAACATTCAGCTCTAAGAGAAAATGTTTCCTTTGTGCCTCCCTTTTTGAAAGCATTTGTGTTGCTATTAAAGATAAAACAAGAAAAGGGAAGGAACTCGAGGCTGGGGAACATACCAGGTGCCGGGGCTTCACGTGCATCCTATTTAGTCCTCTGAAGGCCTGTGAACAAGGCAGCACAATGTCCATTCCAGAGACGAGCCCATCTCATGCAGGCTCCACATGGCAGGGCTGAGCTTCGAGCCTGGGGTCGGCTGTCGCCCTCAGCCATACCCTGAACTCCCACAAGGGCGGTTTCCTTACCGTTCTTTGCTCCCATTCCAGCTCAAATAATTTGGAAACTGGCTTTCAAGCCAGATCACTGTGTGACCTTAATAATCTTCCCCAAGTCTCACTTCTTCCATGTGCCCAGGCCAGAGGGGTCCCTCAGGTCTAAACTGGGACAATTTCCTGATGGTATTTTTCTTCCAGGTAACTCCCAGCCATCCTTATTTCATACCCGCTTGGAGGAGATGGTGGTATGGGTATTAGAATCCTCATTTTTAAAGCTGGGGAACCTGAGAAGCAGAGACAACGAGAGGTTCAAGGTCGCAACATGAGTGGAAAGACACGGGCACTCTGCCTCTTGCCCCATGCAGGGGGCAGGCAGCCTCTGAGAGGCTGTCAGCAGCAGCTCCCAGAGCCCGCCACCTGAGCCTCAGCCCGGCTCCTGATAGAATTATCAGAGAACTGGGGAACACATACTTCCCGTAATCAGGGCAACTTTTCTTAGCCAGGGGTGGGAGGCAATATGTGAAGTGTGTCTGATGAGCTCCCATTCCAGGGCCGAGTTAATAAAGCCCAGGGAAGTCAAGGCAGACAGCTGGAGACGCAGGCGAGCGCCAGGGGCAGGGCCGCGGGGACTTTAGCTTCTGCACAAAGTCAGGCTGGTGGCAGTTTGAGTGAGTTTCCGTTTTCTTCAGCAGCCAGGCAGGCAAATGCAGGCAGCTTGGCATGAAAATGATTTTAGAGCTTAAAAAAAAAGGGTTTTAGCTCTGCCCACGTGGCTCAGTTGGTTGGGCGTCATCTCCTATATCAAAAGGTTGTGGGTTCAATTCCCGGTCAGGGCACATACCTAGGTTGCAAGTTTGATCTCTGGTCAGGAGGCAACTGACCAATGTGTCTCTCTTACATTGATGTTTCTCTCTCTCCCCCCCCCCTTTCCCTTCCTCTATCTCTAAAAAAATCAATAAAAACATGTCCTCGGGTGGGGATTTTTTTTTTTAAAAAGTGTTTTACCCACAGTGGCTTTTCAGGCTGCCCCAGTGCAGGTATAGCCAGGGGACATGCTAAGGAGCAGGGGTGACAGTGATGGAATCTGAGGGCTGGGCGAAATGACAGCCTCCAACCCCCGACCTCTACCCATTGGCCCGAGGTGGGGAGAGGCAGAGAGTCCTGAGGCCTAGGCCTCACGGCGTCTGTGGCAGGGGAGATGTGAGAGGGGTTTCTGGGAACAAACTCGATCAAGGCCTCCCAGGTGAAATTGGCTGTTCTTCCCCACCCAGGCCGGAGCTGGCGGATCAGGAAGGCATCAGTGTGCTGGTGGGAGGCTGGGCCTTCAGGGAGGGACAGGGTTTGCTTTTAAGCTCCTGAAGAAATGTGAGGACTCATTCTCTATTTCCCAAGATGCTCAAACAAGAGGAAATGGGTTTATATCAAGTGCAGAGAGAGTTCAGGAGGCCCAAGAGCAGACTGACTGGGGGGGTAATGTGTTCAGATGTAATTAATTCCAGCTAAGAGAAAGAGAGGGGCTGAGGCCTGAGAAAAGCCAGGCTTTGGAGGACCAGAGTCTTCAGGGTACACCCCCTGCAAAGGGGAAGAGAAAAGACCTACCTAAGAGAAGCATTTTGGGGGTTCAGTGGAAGGAGAAACGCAGGTTGGGAGAGTCAGGCGAGCTTCTGGGAAGAGATGGTACCTTCGAGATGGGTAGGACTGGGGCCTGGCAGTGAGGAAGTGGCAAGAGGAAAGGCCAGGGCACCGGTGTGGCTCATTCCGTTTGGTGCAAAAGCCGGATGGTGGGGGTGGGAGATGTATAGTCACCTTGGCCCTCATTGTGGAATGCCCAGAGATGGCACAACGGGAATTTACGGGGACCCATCCCTTGAAAGAGCTGCAGTGAGAGAAGAAAGGATCCAGGAGACTGATTTTAATCAGAGCTCCTGTTTGTTTTTATCTGTAGTTGCTGCTTAGCAAAATAACCTTGGGCAAATGTCTTTCCCGTTCAGGACTCAGTTTCCAGATCTATAAAATCGAGGTGAGTTGGGTTATTCTTTAAAGTCCTCAGCAGCACTGAGGTTTCTAATACCACAACTAACAATACCCAGCAAATACTGAGTTAAATGAGGGGTGGGGGTGGGCCCTGGGGCTTCCCTTTGTCCAGATGAAAAGCGGCTGGAGGGTGCTGGAGTTGTGATCTGGGAGAAGAGGACCGGAGGGGCAGCGTGGGGTTGCGGTGGGATGGTGGGGCGCCTGCAGCGAGACTGCCACCCTCCAGGAGGAACGGGGCATGGGTGTGTGGAGAGCCCTGTGGTCGGCTGTTGCCCCTTCCTCCACCCAACAGAACATGGCTTCTCCCCACACCTCAGCCGGCCCGCACTGCTTTGGGTACCTGACCTTGCTGCTCGTGGAGTTTCTTATCCAGGGAGGAGGCACGCGATCTGGAGTGCATCACTCCCCATCTCTAAGCTTTTTAGAAAAAGAACGGGTTTGACCTAGATGGTCTCCAACCAAGCCCCTTCTAGCGTTTCTGTTAATGGGTGGAATCAGACACTGCATCGCACCCACTTCCTCGCTATCATGGTGGTTTCAGGTTCCTGTCGCGCCCTCTGTCTTCCCTGCTCTCCAGGGCTGCCATGCATGGCGGAGTGGGGTGTTCACGGCACAAGGACACCTGCCCAGGGAGTAAGCGGAGGCTCAATTCCAGCCCACACTCTGCCCCACGGGTTGCATTTACCCAGAGTAAAGAACACCTTTTCCAAGTTTGTTCTAAGGCGCAGTGTGGGCAGCCCCCACCTCCCTGTCCCACCCCCATTCCTTCCACTGCTCTTCTGTGTCCCTTTTCACCTGCCATCCCCAGTCTCAAACAGGGGGCTCTGAGGGCAGCACTTCCAAGGCGCCTTGGCCGGGAGGGCAGCAGCTGCCTCTGGAGCCCTGCAGTGCTTTTCCTCTCCTTATCAATGCTGAGAGATGCCTCTCAAAATTGCTCTGCCGTCATTAACACCACGGATTAGGTCAGATGAGATCGTGTTTGCAGTCTTGGATGGCAAGGGCAAAACGCTGATGCTAACTATTCCAGATCTTCTGGGCATGGGCCATTCCGTGCTCACAGTTCTTAATCAGAGGGACCATGTGGGAGTGAGGGTGGGCCAGGCTGTGGTTAGTTCTGATCTGGCTGCACCACTTGCTGCCCTGTCTGGACATCACAGGTGACCTCAGTTATATCCCTCAAATGACAAATGACCCACCCAACGGCAATGCCCATGGGCTGCTTTCGAACCATGAGTAGTTCATTTGAGCCAGGACTGTGAGCATTTTGCCCTGGGCCTGATCAGCAAGTTGTGTTCCAGGGCTCACTGGTTGGCCATGTAGTTGAGGAGTGTCTTTCAGACCAGTCCCCTTCTGAGAAGCCTCTATGCCTGAAGGAGGCCAAGGCCTATGGTTTTGCATCATGGCCCTTCATCCTCCTGACAGCGCCTGCCTGTCTTTACCAGGAGTTTTCTCTGGCTTCTGGAACCTGATTGCCACTCTGTGCTGGTCAGGCCAGAAGTGCCAGGGAATTAATGTCCTCCAGAGGTAGCCATCGGCCACCGAGCCAGTTACTGACTTCAGTTGGTGTCTACATACCCTGCCTCCTCGCCTCTCTGGCAGGCTAAATTTGAGGTGTGTTCTCACTCTCAGTGGGGATGAGCCCTGGTTGCCCACAGTGACAACTGTCTTGGTAAACCACCTTACTGGCTGCCTTCCCCGTCTTACCTCCACACTCACCACATAGTATTTCCTGTCTCCCAAAATAAACTACTTGCATTCGAATCTTTCTCTCAGGGCCTGCTTCTAGGGGAACCAAACAGACATTATCTTCAATGTCCTCAATATCACCTTTTTGTAGTTTCCCCTCACCCTCCGTCATTCCCACTCCTGGGAGAGTCATTGGTCACTCTTCTCAATGGCACTCTTCAGCTGCACTGAGGCTCATCTGTGTGCGTGTCCTGGGGCCCCACTAGCCTGCAAACTCTTGGAGACAGTTACTGCTCTTCTCGAATATTTATTCTCTGAGCCTAGGACAGTGCCTGGCACAGAGCAGGTACTTAATATAATTTTTTGTGAAAGAGCCAGCAGTGGAAATGCAATGATTGAGAGGGACTGGAGAGAAAGAGACAAGTCTAGAATCTTTCTAGAAAGAGACCCAGGGGCTGCTACTCTAAATACCGTTGCATTATAAAGTTACATGGCAGAACTTCAATTTCACTACTTACCTGTGAATACCCTGCAGTGGCTCCCTATTTTTGCCCTCCCCAACAGGGCCTAATGTCAAGATGACTTTTAAGACCTCCATTATCTGGCCCATCCAAAGAGACACTCAAGTCTGTCGTTCAGAATCAGGCTTTGGTCTCAATGGCCTGGGTTCAAATTTTTACTCTCCCAAGTTCCCAACTGGGTGATCATGGTCAAGCTACTTGGCCTCTCTGGGCACTAGCTGCCTTACTTATTAAATGTAGATAATAGTACCTCACACCTAAATTATTTCAAGAATTTAATCATGCAGACTAAAACCCACTGAACTGTACACTTTAAAATAGTGAATTTGCCCTACCCAGTTTGGCTCAGTGGTTAGACCATCGGCCTGCATACTGAAGGGTCCGGGGTTCAATTCCAGCCAAAGGCACATACCTCAGTTGTAGGCTTAATCTCTTGCCCTGCTTGGGGTGCATGTAGGAGGCAACCAATTGGTGTGTCTCTCTCACATCTCTCTCTCCCCCTCTTCCCCCTTCCACTCTCTCTGAAAAGCAATGGAAAAAATATCCTAGAGTGAGGATTAAAAAAAAAATTAAAAATAAAGTAATTTAAAAAAATTTTGGTGTCTGACCCAGGGTAGACTCTGAAAATATAGGGGTGGGCAAAAGTAGGTTTACAGCTGACAGTACTCGAAACAGTTTATTTTTATATTATTTATTATCATATTATTGTTTGTTTATATTACAATAAATAACCACCCTGTATGGTGGTGGTTATCGCTGCTCTCAGGAAGTTTCCCGTGGCCCTGGCAGGGGCCGAGAACACCGCGGACCCTCAGGCGGCACTGGCGGATGGATGAAAGGTATTCCGCACCTACGCCTGGAGCAGGGTCTAGGACAGGTGTGGGGCCGAGGTGTGCGGGACACAGAGACTGCAAACCCAGCTCTGTACCCCTCAGCAAAGGAGGCCCAACTTATTCTCCGTGGAGAGAGGGCCTCGGGCCCAAAGGGTAGCGGGCCTTCCCGCCAGCCGCGCCCGCGGCCCCGCGAGCGCCAGCACGGCCGCCGTCGGTGCCCGTCCCAGGCGGCGGAACCGAGTCCAGCGCCGCGCCACGGGTGAAGGGAAAGCACTCCACCCAGGCCGAGGAGCGCGTTCTGAGCTTTGTCTTTGACTTTGTATCTGATATTCCGGGGAATTGACCAGTTAAGACCCAGCTGCCAAAGACTAGGCCCAGGGGGCGTGGCTGTTTCGGGTCCAGCCGGGCTCCTGGACTCCCGGCCCCGCCCCCGCACAGAGGCGCGCGGGGCCCGGCGCTCAGCCGTGCGCGCAGAGGAGGCGGCTGCGTCTCAGCAAAGCTTAGGCCCCGCGGAGCCGGGGGCTGCGAGGGACCTTCTGGAGACGAGTCCACGCGCTCGGCCCGGGCACTGCCACGGTGCTGCGACCCCGGGCTCATAGGGGCGAGCTGAGGCGGGCGGGGCCTCCTGAGCGGTGCCTCAGCGTCCCCCTCGCTCCCGGGGCAGGCATCAGAGCCGGGTCCACGGCAGGGACCTTCTCCGTGCCCGGGGAGCTCAGGCCGCCCTCTCGGCCTGGTGGGGGAAGCTTCTCGACCCGGGGGCTGGCTCAGCCTGTGGTCACGACGGGCCAGGGATGGGGAGCGCGCTGGCGCGTGGCTTAGGTGGCGGGCTCGGCGTGGCCGGGCCGAGCCAGGAGCCAGACACGCCGGGGGCGAGCCCGGGCACCGACCCCTCCTGGGCCTAACGGCCCCCACTAGAAAAGCGAGGCGGCTCCTCGGGGCTCTGGGGTCGCCCCCACACGCCTCCCCAGGAGAGGTGGAGTCCGTTTCTGGACTGAGACGCCCCCCCACCCCGGGGTGGGGGCACCTCAGCAGAGAACTCCCCAACACTCTGGGCGTATGGGGGCCTCTTTTGCACAGGTCTCTCCGCCCCGCGGCGCCCCGTTTAGACCCTTCTCAAACGGGTGCCCCCCGGTTCACACATTCCCCTCCCTCCCCCGTGGGTGGAGCCCCCGTGAGGGGGTGGGCAGCGGGGGGACCGGCGCAGAGGGAGGGGCGCACTGCCAGGACCATCTCGGGCCGTCGCCCTCCAGACTCCCGGCATCTGGAGCCGCGTCCCCACGCCTGCCACGCGCGCACACTCGGACACGCTCGCACAGACACTCAGCCCCGCGCGCAGACCCCGCCCGCGGCCCCGCCCCGGCCCCTGCGGGCGCCCCCTCCGGCGCTCACCGCCCGCAGGCAGCCGGCCCCGGGTGGCGGGAGGCGGCGGCTTCGGCAGATTTGATTTTCCCGCAGCCCGGGCGCCCCGGAGCCCGAGCCGGAGCCCGAGCCCCAGACGAGGAGGTGGCGCTCGCAGCCGCTTCCCCAGCCCCGCCGCCGCCCGCGCGGAGACCCAGCCAGAGGCGGTTAGCGCCGCGCCCCGGGCTCCACGCCGCCCGCCTCCGGCCACCCCGCCGCCCGCGGCCCCCCACGCCCCCTTTTTCTCCTGCACCCCTTCTGCCCCCGCCCGAAGCTGCACGCGCCCCTCCCGGCGCCCTCGCTCGCGCCCCGCGCCCCTCCGCCTCGCCCCGCTGCGCCCCAGCTCCCCGGGCACCTCGCCCCCCTCCGCTGGGCCCCCGGCCCCCTCGTCGCGGCCCCTCACCCCCGCCCGCAGCCGCGGCCCCCGCTCCCCCCGCCCCCTCCCTCCCTCACTTCCCACGCCCCCTCTTCGAGCTCCTCTCCTCTCCTCCCTTCGCCGCCCAGCCTCGGCTCGGGAGTTGGGGGAGAGCCCAGGGTTTCAGTTGCTCCGGAGAAGGCGTGAGCCGCGCAGGGCTTGACTAATTTGGGGTGGGGGGCGCGGTGGGCGATGGAGCAGCCCGAGGACATGACGTCGCTGAGCGAGTTCGACTCCTTGGCGGGCAGCATCCCGGCCACCAAGGTGGAGATCACGGTGTCCTGCAGGTGAGCCGCCCGCTGGCCGGGCCCCCGCGTCCGGCCCGCAGACCCGCGTCGGTCCTCGCCTCGGGGCGCCTCCCTCCTCCCCGCCCCCTCCCGTCGGGCAAGAGTCCCTGCCCAGCGGCGGGTGCGACGGAGGCGTGGGAGCCAGGCTTGGGGTCCTTTACCCGAAAGTTTGCTCTCGGAGCTGTTGCTGCGAGGAGATACGGAGACGCGGGGACGGGGGTCCCGGCGCCCGAGCGGGAGGGGGAGGGAGGGAGAGGCGGCGCGGGGGTCTTCCAGCAGGTTGTTTCTGATCAGTTCCTCCTAAATCTAGACCGGGCGTGCCCAGCCCTTGCCTTCCTGCCCTCCTTTCCTCTCTTCTCCCCGCTCCTTTGCCCCAACACCCCCCCCACCCCTCCCCCGTCTCAGACTCAGACCCCGACCCCAGGATCCTGAAGCCTGCCTTCACCTCCAACAACAAAAACCTACTCTTGGGAAAGGATCGTATTGACTCGTTCATTCACAGCCGTGTGCGTAACTGATAACAATTTTAAGTGCTACCATTAAAAAACCAATAGCTTGGGTACAAAATCTTAAGCCAAAAGACATTTGTGTAATTTTAGAGTCCAGCAGGGGAGGGGCGTGTTTTTGTGGGCTCCTATCCCAAATCTTCAGTCATGTCACAAAGGCTTTGGGGGTAACTTCTCCATCTCAGAGCTGGGTCTCTGCCAGGTTCCCTTATCTGAGGGGAAGGCTGCCCTAGGCAGTAAGGGGGTGCAGGTGGAGATGGGGGGACTTTTCCTTAGTGCAGTCACCCCGTGGCTGGCCTAGGGTCACCGCCTTGCTGGAACTGTGAGGGGCACTGTGGCCCAGGCATAGCCCATCTTGGTGTCCCCTGAGATGCCATTCCCCCTGCCCCAAATGACTCGAGTCCTGGCTGTGCCCTTGTTCCAAATCACCCACCCATCCTCTTTAAGGCCCCTCTTTGGTCAGACCCTTTAGCCACCCTCTGGGTCCCTGCCCCTGTATTCCAGGCAGTGGGGAGGTGCAGAGAGAGGCAGAGGACCTGGGCTGCGGGTGAGAGAGGGAAGGATTGGGGGGGTTGAGGGTGTGAGAGGGAGGGTTAATGTCAAACATAGCTGCCCCCCTGCGCCAGGCTCCCCTGATAACTCCCATATGTCTCTCCTGTGGTCCCACATGCACCCCTGACAGAATGATCTCCCAGCGCCATTTGCATCTTGCCATTGCTCTGCTGGGAGGACCCTGCTGGCCCACTAGCTCTAATCTCACCTCCTCAGCCATCAACAGCTGCCACAGCCCCCCTCCCTTCCGCAGCAGGTCACACGTCCCTGTGCCTGACTCTCCCCTCCAGCCTTCAATCATGCCTGTGTCAGAGCTGTCTCAGGATCTTCCCCGCTCCGAGCCCACGAACAACCCATTCCCCATCCAGAATTCACCCCTCCTTCATCTCTGCCAGTTCATGCCCTGCATCCTGAAAAGCCTGGCCTCATGCCCCCCCTTCCAGCCGCCCCGCTCCCCCGTGAGACACCCAGCCAGAATCACTGTCTTCTGTGTCCCCTGGGTCCTGAGTTCTCAGCCTGGGCCATGGGTCACTCACTCACATGCTGAGCACTCAGCCTCTGAAGACATCTCAGGTGTGGAGACTCTATCCCTCCTCCCCTAAAGTAACTGTCTAAGCGTTTGAGGGCAGAGATCCCCACCCTGACTCAGCCGCACGCATCCTCTGCTCCAGTGGAGAGGAAAGGAGGCAGAGCGCACGCGGCATTGTGGCTTTGGAGTCGGACACCTTGCAATGCAATCTGCTCCACGACTTGGGGCTGACTTGTAGCCTAGGTTTCCCCCATTTGTCAAGTGCAAACAATGCGAAGCCTCATTTGCCAAGGGAGCTCACATGCTTGGAAGAGTGGCTGGCAGGTATTTCACAAATACTGTTGGAGGAATTAATTTACAGAGGATTGTGAAGTACCCGACACACTACTTTGCACTTGCTTGGAACACGGTTGGTGCTATTACCGTGAGGCAGCAATGCTCGGCCCTCTTGTTTGCTCTCTCGAAGTAGAGGTGTCAGACCTTTTGCCTATAAGGTACCTAGGGATGCATTTGAGATCCTGGGGGATGTGGTTCTGGGATCAACCCTGGTGTCCATTCCCTCTCAGGACACATGGTCCACCAGCCTGAGGGGGGCCTGCCCCAGGCCCTGTGCCCGCTCTCCTGAAAGCCAGAGGGTGGAAAGTGGGTCTTGGTAGGAACGAGTGAGAAGCGGGGAGTCACCCGGCACAGAGGGGAGGCCTGAAAACAATATAGGTGGGCTTGAAATTGTAAATTCATTTCTTTGCCTCAACCAGGTCCCACTATCCCGGTTCTAGAAGAAAGGGATGGGGGAGGAGAGGGAGCAGAGAGAAGAGGAGGAGATGGAGAGGAGGGAGAGCTGCACAGAATGGTTTTCTCCAGTATATTCTACACTTCATAGTCTCCAACTAATGAGAGTCAAGTCCTCCTTTCTGCACCCCATGGGTAGCACTGACTGGGCCCCAGCAGGAAGCTATGGGGTGCCCTTGCCTTGAGCATCTCTGCTGGTGGGCAGAGATCTGGAGGCCAGACAGAGGTTTGGTGGGGTGAGAACTCCAGGGGGCTTCAGAATGAGCAGCTGGGGTTCAGGGAGGCCAGTGTTTCAGGGAACTGGAAACTAGCATCCTGGGAGCCAGTTCCCTTCCCTCTCTGCTCCTTAGGAAGGTGCCTGCCACCTCCTGCAGTTCTAAGAGCTCTCTGATCTTGCCTTGGGGAGGACCCAACCCCCTGCCATGCCTATCCTAGGGCACTCCCAGCCGAGCAAAGCTGCCTGGTGCAGGGGCATGTCAGCCTTAGCACAGGACCACAGCCAAGGCCCAACTGAGCCTCCGCTGAAGGCAGATGACACTGTGAGATGGACATGCTTGGGCCGCTGCTGTAGGTAGGGTATCTCTTGGGCTAATCTATAGTCCACTCCCAAATAATTGTCTTTTACCAATTTTGATGAGCTTAGGACCAAAGATCATAAAGTGCCTGGCTGCTTGGCTCAGTGGTTAAGACATGGGCTATGGGATCTATCTACCTGGGTTCAAATCCCAGTTCTGTCCCTGTGACACTGGGTAAGCTACTTAGCCTCCGTTTCCTCATCTATAAAAGGAAGTATAATAATCCTTATTGTAAGAGGATTAATCCAGGGATAGTAATTTATGTTGCCTATTATTCAGTTATTGACACCTGAAAGTAAATAAAAGTCTGTCTCTTTAGCTGAGTCCCAGGGTCTGCATGGGTCCTGGAGATCTGACCCATGTAGAGATTCTTACCCCTCACCCAGCTTTATTGACATGTATTTGGCATTTAGAGATTCTGAGTGAGTAGGGTAGATGGTTTATGGAACCAGATGCCAGTAGACATCGCAGGAAGTGTGAGCCACAGCTGCTCTCTCCTCTGGAGGTCTGTCCCAGACCTTTCCCGACTTCGTTAGCCTCCCTGCAGACCCAATCAAAACTCACCCGTCCAGGGTCCCATTCCCCAAGCGCCTCACTACTTTTCTAGTTTCTATGCGTCATCTGCTGCAGGGATCAGGACCAGCCTGCTGGTTAGCAAGTGCGATTTGCATTTTTTATGTAACAAGAAACCTTTGCACTTCTGCAGGGTCCGGCTGGAAGAAGCAAAGCACACTTCCACGCGCCGGGGCTCCCAGACCCCCAGAGAAGGCAGGGGGCAGAGTCCAGAGGCAGGCTTTGTGTAGCCCTGCTGGAGTCTCGCAAGCAGCTGCCCTCTCCCCCCAGCCGGCGTGAGGCTGGTGGGTGGCTGTTGCTTCTGCCCCAGAGATATTTTCTGCTGTCTGTTCGGGTTGGTGTTTTGCTGCCCTGGGGCAGGAGAGGCAGTCGAGCTCTGGAGCTGTCTCTGGGCCCTCAGAAGGGGTGTGAATGGGCTCCGAAGGCTTTCATCTGACAGGCAGGGGCGGGCGCCTTCGGGGAAGGAGGGCCTGGGGGCAGCAGGCAGCTGTCAAAGCCAGCGCTAGGAAAAAGGTCCCGTCAGCCAGTGCATAGCCAAGGCATTCTTTAGTGGAGCCAGGGGAATAATAACAGTGGGATTTATTGAGTGCTTACTACATGCCAGGCACCTCCCATCTGTATTAGGCTGAACCAAGCGCAGTTGCCTGTAGTCAACTGTTTTTGACCTACTCAAATAGCAATTTGGTCCAAACTAAGATTATTATATTAGTTTTCAATTCCTGTGCTACAAATTACCACAAACCTAGTGGCTTAAGGCAACAGCCATTTATTATCTCTCGGTTTCTGTAGGTGAGAAGCCTGGGCACAGCATAACTGGCTCCTCTCTCAGGGCTCCCCAGGCTGAAGTCAAGGTACCTGCAGGCGCTATGATCTCATCTGAGGCTTGGGGTCCAAGCCAAGCTCGTTTAGGTTGTTGGCAGAATCCAGTTTTTTGCAGCTGTAAGGTTAAAGTCCTGTGTTCTTGCTGATTGTTGGAGTGGGGTGGTCTTAGCTCCTGGAGGCCGCCCTCAGGTCCTAGCCCCGTGGGCCTTTCCCACGCTGACAGCTTAGTTCTTCAAAACTGGCGGGAGAGTCTTTCCCCAGGCTGCTCCGACGGAGTCTTATATAAAGTGACAGTAGTCACAGGAGTATCTCGTCATATTCCCAGGCCCCACCCACACTCTGCTTGTGCAGCAGGGGTGGGGAATCTAGGGGACCGTCTTAGACTTCTCCCCACCACAGTACTGTATCTTTCTAACCTTATAACAGTCCTGTGAGGAAGACAGTATTTTCCCTTTTTGCTGATTAGGAAGTCAAGGCTCAGAGAGGTTAAAGGGACCTGCAGGGTCACACAAGTAGTACATTTTGGAAAGGGAGATTCAAATTCAGTTTCCTCAAAGTCCAAAACTTTAAGGGCTTCTTGAGGCTGGGAATGGGGTCTCCATGAGGATCATGGTAGGGGCCTGGGCACAACCATGTTACCAAGAAGTAGTTGTTTTCTTTCCAGGGATGGGAGAGGTCTTTCTTGCTCAAGGATACCTCTGGCTCCGGGAGACAAACCTAGAACTGGAGGGGTCCCCAAGGAGCAGAGACTAGAGTCACTGGATGCATCCAGACCATGGTGGTAGCTTACCAGTTCGTCTTTCCCAGCCCACAGTTCTCCCCTCTGGAGATGGCCTACCATTGGGAAGAGAGGATGGGGAGAAGGTGAGGGGAATAAAGCTGTAAAGCTGTAGGGCATAGAGGAGTCGGGTTCAGTTAGGAATACTTCAGCTATAGGTAACAGTAAATCTGACAGTGATTCAAACCCTAAACACATTAATTTTTCTCAGATCACAGTGAGTCTGGAGGTAGGTTACCTACTGGTTTGTCAGCTCACTTTGCCATCAAGAACCCAGCTATCTTTGTACTCTGCCATTGTCCAAATGGTGGGCCTCATTATTGCAAAATGGCTGCCTGTTCCAGGCATCACAGCCACATCCAAAGATAGGAAGCAAAGCATAGAGCCAAAGGCCTCTCTTTGAAAAGTTCTTTTTATCTGGAAAGCACAATCCCTCCCAAAATCTCTCAGCAGACATCCCCTTCTATTTCAATGGCCAAAGCTAGGTCTCATGTACAACCCTAGACTATTTTATTAGCTTGAGCTGCCATAACCAAAATACCATAGACTGGGTGGCTTAAACAACAGAAATTTATTTATCACAATTCTTGAAAATGGAAGTCCAAGATGGGTGGACTTGGTTGCCAGCATGGTCAGATTCTGGTGAAGACTTTCTTCCTGGCTTCAGATGGCCCCCATTTGCTGTGTTCTCACTTGGCAGAGAAAGAAAGAGAAAGCAAGCTCTCTGGTATGTCTTTTTAAGGGCACTAATCCCATAGTAGTCCCACCCTTATGACCTCAAATAACCCTAATTACCTTCCAAAGCCTCATCTCCAAATACCACCACATTGGGGGTTAGTGTTTTAATGTATAAATTTTGGGGGGTACACAATTCAGTCAATAGCAACAAGAACTCTGACTTCTGGGTGTCTCCATCAGATACCCGAACCAGCATGGGTTCCATTAGCAGAAAGAGTGAGGAATGCTTGCTCTTAGACAGTCATGGACTCTGCCACAGGAGGCATTCCAAGTGATCCATAGGCTACTTGAGCTCCTGGGGATACAGGGGCCAATGGTTTGGCCTCTGTGTACTGGCTCCTTGGGTTTTCCTGCGGCCAGTGGACAATCAGAGTCAGGTGACTGGCTAATTATCCAAGCACAGCTTAGCTGGACCCCTGACTATCTACCTCTCTTCCTGCCAGTTTCCTGGGCAAGAAAAAAAGACTTAGTGTGATTTCAAAACATTGCAAGGTGCCTCTGTCCCTTAATATCAATCACCTCTGCTGGCTTAGCATCGTGCCTGAAGGTCTCAATAGGACAGCTTTATGCCTTTTGGTCCTGAAGAATTCTGGGCAGGAAAGTCAACACAATTCCTGACTTACCTTCTCTGAAACTTTGGCCAGGTCATTTATGTTCTCTAACCTTAAGTTCTCTCCATCTGTAAAATGGGGGACACACTGGTCCTGTTAACATCCAGTAGGATTGTTATGAAAATAAAAGGGATTCTGTTTGTGAAGTCCTGTATAAAGTGGAATGTGCTAACTAAACTCAATAATGATGATAGGTACCAATCACTGATCACTACTGACACATCCAAATAATTGGTACAAATCCTCATTTGCTACTGAGAGGCTTCTCTGTGTCCAGCACAGTGAAGTGCTGAGGATATAGTGGTGACCAAGACAGACAAGCTCTCTTCTCTTATGGAACTCACACTGGCATTGGTGGTGGGGAATATAAACAAATATACACATTTTTTATTAAATAATGCCTGCTAGGGATAAGTGCTCTGCAAATAAATTTGTGGTTGTTGGGGATGCTTTAGACAGGGTGGGCAGGTGACATTGAGCTGAGAGCCAGCGGGTGAGAAATCCGTCTCGGGGAGGATCTGGAGAGAGGGTGACCCAGAGAGCGCAGCAAGCGCAAAGGCCCAGTGGCAGAAAAAACCTTGGTGTACTTGCAAAATTGCAGGGAGGCCAGTGTGGCTGGAGCAGTGAGAGTCCCCAGGGAGGAGTGGAAGAGGTTGAGGTCTGAGAGGAAATGGGGGTGCAGGTCATGTCCTGTGACCTGTGCTAAGGAGTTTGACTTATTTTTCTAATAACGGCTGGGGGTAGGGTTAAAGAGGAGTAATGTGAGCTGAGTGGTACCCTGGGCACTCTAAGAGAATTGGCGGGTGGAGGGAGGGGGAGGCAGGAACTGAAGCATGTTGCTAGGCAGGAGGCCACTGTGGCGTCCAAGTGGGAGATAACGGTGCCTGGGGCATGGGGAAGAGCAGACAGATTTGGGCTGTGCTTTGAAGCAGAAACCTTTCAGACTTGATGAATGGGACAGGAGGGGGCACAGGGAGAGAGGAATCGAGCGTGCTTCCTACATTTCTATTTTAAGCGCTTCGCTTCACAGCAACAGCACAAGGCCCGTATGTGACCCCCTGTGCAGATAGGGAAACTGAGGTTAAGTAGCTTGTCCAGGGTCACAGAATTGCCAGGCGTGGATTCCGGCTTGGATGCGTCTGAGGCCAACTGGCACTCATGCTCTCTTCCCTTGGTCATGCAGCATGGGAGGGACAATTATGGCAATAATTAATAATGATAAAAATGCTAATAGCCCCAGGAAGGAGCACTCTCTAAGCCTTGTGAAAAAAATTGTTTTTTAGACCTTGGCGAGGAGACTTGGCAGGGAGACTGCACACGGAGGGTGAGGAGGACCTGGAAGGGGAGGTGGGGGTGCCAGGGCTCGGTGCCAGGCTCCCTCCCCCCAGCTCCTTCAGAGCCTTGCCTGGGATTCCTCCTGCCTGCGAGGATGGGGAGCGGGGCAGCAGATGGAAAGCCCCCCAGCTCTCTTCAGCCGTTGCTCGGGGAGCAGCCCTGAGGAGGCTGGGGGTAAGGAACAGAGTGAGAACGGGGCCACTGCTGGCCCGGCAGGGCTGCGGAGGCCCCGGGTTTGGTGATGCCGACGCTCCCTGTGACACTCCAAATGGCCTTGGCCTTCGGAGTTCAGTCCGCGCCACCCGCAAGCTGGGTGGCGCTGGGCACGACTCTCAGCCGCAGCTGCCTCACCTGTAGTGTGGGGTGACACCTCCCTCCTGGCAGATATGTAGGGTGAGTAGGGCGTCACAGATTAAGTACCCAACAAAGGATTTGGTGCAGGCCAGAACATTCCTCTCTGTGCATTTTCCCCCCTGGCGGGTTGGCCAGGTGCTTGGTGTTGAAGTGCTCCATAGAGAAATGGGGTGCTGCTGGCGGGCCCCTCAGGCTCAGGGGTCTCTGTGGGCCCCTCAGGGCTCTTGTTACTCCCTGGTGGTGGCTCGCCTGTCCTGTCCACTCTCCTCCAGGAAGACCGCACAGCCAGAGGGGCAGTGGTGACCCAGCAGGGGGAGAGCATGGGCGTCACTAGAGGCCATGTGGTCCCCCGGGGGCCTTTGTGAGCACGTCCTGTGTGCCGGGCACCAGATTGCCACTTGGTATGTGCAGGACACAGTTTGGACTCCTTTCCATATATGAGCTCTATCCCCGGGAACCCCCTAGGAGAGGACTATTATTCCCCCGCGTTACAGATGGGGATGCTGAGGCACGAGAAGCTAGTGAGGTCATTACAGCTGGCACTCGGCAGAGCTGGCTTTGGGACCCAGCCCTGGAGCGCCGAGTCTGTGCTCTCAGCGTCCCACCTCGTCAGAGGCTGGAGTGATGCTGAGCGAGGGCTGTTGGAAAGAAGAGAAGCCGGGTTTCCTTAACTATTTTAGCCTGATGAACCTCTTTGGGAATATGGTGAAAGCCTCCAAGAAGACTGCATCCATCTGTACCAATGTGCCCCGTTTTGCTTAGTTCCAGGGGTCCACGGCCCCTCCTAAGGACCTCTGGTCCGGGAGGGCCGAGGGCAGAGCTCTCACTGTGCTGCTTCTTGCGCCGTAGCCAGAGCCACTGCTCAGGGCGCCCAGGCCGCCGGGGTGGCTCTCTCAGGGACAAACGATGGGTGATGGTAGGTTAGCCCGCAGCTCAGCTCGAGGACAGATGTGTCTCCTCAGACTGGGGCTCCCTGAGGTCAGGATTTTCTTCCTCTCTGACAGCTCCTACTCTCAATATTTTTAATCTCCCAAGAGGGAGGGTGACACCCTTAGGCTCCCTCCCATAGCACCAGCCAGGAGCTCTCATTTCTGCCTCTCTAGTGCTTTCTTGCTTTGCTGGGGCTTAGAGACCTCAGACCTCAGCACCCAGTCATGGTCACAGTCATGGTCATTGTCTCGCTGCCACTGAATTGGAAGTGGTTCCTTGGGGGAGAGCAGAGAGGAAGGGGGCCCTCAGCTCTGCTTCCCTGGCCTTGATTTCAGGAACAAAAGCAGCCAGTTTCCAGGCTGCTGAGCGGACAGCTGAAGGGTTTTATGCTCTTTTGGTGGGAAAAATACATTTGCCTGTTGGAAAAAATGTCTCTTTGAGCTCTCCAAAGATAGAATATGGAGGAAAAGCACTTAGGGTCTGGTGTCTGTGCCCTTGTGGTTCGGGCCCTGCTTGGCAGTGGAAAACCTGGTTTCCCTCCCCTCAGCTTCTTACTGCTGGGTGCCTGTGGGCAAGTCCCTCACCCTCTCTGAGCCTGAGTCCCAGTGGATCAGGTTGAGGCTCGTGTAAGAGCCTTTGCATGCTACCCAGGAGTATATTGTTGCAGTGGGGGAAGCTGAGGCCCTAAGACCAGGTGTCCTGGCACATGGTATCTGGACTGCTGTCGTTGGGAACAGTGTGCATGTGCATGTGTGTGCATATGTCTTATTTAAACTTGGCTTCTGGGGGCCTGTTCAGACCTACAAAATCAGACTCCAGGAAGGGGGCCCAGGAATCTGCCTTTTAAGTGGGAGAAGGGGCGAGTCCCAAGAAGTGAGAGACCCGTTGCCCATGGGTGAAGCTACTTCTCAAGGTCAGGAGGGCAGGCTCAGTGGGCTCTGACCTGTCAGGACAGGCAATTGGGATGAGGCACATGTGGACACGTGGGGGCAAGTGTGGATGAGGTGAGGGATCAGAGAGATAAAGGGACAGAGGGTCCTCAAGGAAGGGAGGCCAAGGGCAAGCCTGAGGCTGGGGTGGTGGGGGCGGCCCTCAGCCAGTGGGGGCTTTCAACATACACTTCACCTCAAGCGCCGGAAGTATGTATGTTGGGGGTAGGCCTCCTTGGACTGGTGAGGGTGGAGGTGGCTATGTCACCCATCCTATCTCTCCTTTGTCACCATGGGAGTGACTGCTCTGCTCATCCCCTGGCCCATGATGACTGACCCATCCAACAAGCCTCACTGTGTCACAGCAGTACTGAGGGAGGAACTTCTTTTAGCCCCACTTTACAGATAGGGAAACTGAGGCACAAGGAAGGCAAGTAAGTTGTCTGGATCTGGGGTGTGGACCCAGCATGTCTGACCGCAGCCCAGACACTTAACCATTAGGCTTTCCAGCTAAGAGGAAGTATTGAGGCTCGCCCTGCACGTGACCAGGTGCCACGCCAGTGAGGAGACAAGGGCCTCAATCACGCGTCTGGCCACTGCTTTGCTCTGCCTTCATCCACCCAGTTTGCCTGTTCCTGCTGTGAGTCAGGTGCTGGGCTGGCCCGACGCAGAGGCGGGTTCCTGTCCTGGGGGAGCACACAGCCCCTGTGAGAGACAGATGCACCCCTGCTTCTGCAGCCCAGGGCCTGCTGCATACAAGCCAGAGGGCTGCACACTAGAGAGAGCCCAGGGGAGGGGAGAGGAAGCGGCTGTTGGTCAGTGTCTGTCTAGGAAAGGCGAAGTCGAGCAGGAAGGATAGGAAATGCCCTGGACAGATGTAAGCATGATCTCAGCAGCGTGGAGGGAAGAGGGTTAGCATTACTGACCCCAGAGTGCAGTGAGAGTCCTGAGGTCACTGGACAGAGAGCCAGCAAAGCTGGGTGGCTGGATTCTATTTCTTAGGCCAGTCGTGTGCCTCTTGCTCAGCTGGGAGGGCGGGCAGAGCCAAGAAAAGCCCGCCTGCTGCTCTTTGAAGATAAGGCTCTCCCCCAGACCCCCCACCCCAGAGTCTCACTCTCTTTCTTACTAGCCTAGACATGACTAAATCTGCATTCCAGGCCCAGACTTGGAGGGATCCCAGACCTTGGAGAAGTCACTTGCCTTCTCTCTGAGTCTCACATTCCCGGTTTATAAAGGAATTGGAAAAGGCGGCATCTGAGGCCGCTTCCAGCTTGACGATTCTAAGGTTTTATGTAGCTATAGAATTCCATTGTAGCATTCAAAGAGAAACCTCAGGAGAGAACTGCAGAGAGAAGCACTCCCCACCAACCCTCTTCCTTACTTTCCAGCTCCTCCCGGTGCCTCGGGCTCCACCACTGTAGAGTCACCTTTGGTGCTAAAGTGTGTAGTCCTTTGTTTAAATCAAGACAGACGCTCCTGCCTCCAAACCCAGCACACAGCAGGAGGGCAAGGTCAGCCCAGGTACAAGTCAGCCCAGCTCGTGACCAGCATCTATAAAGTGGTATCTCACCTGGAGCCCCTCTGCCTACCTTGCAGAGCTGCCTTGCATATCATTTCCTCCGACACTCACTGCCCTGGGCTGGGAGGTTTGTCAGGTGGTTTCCCAAGTGACAGCTGGCTGGGAGCAGGTGTGGTGGAGGGTGTGGGGCCAGCAGAGGAGCTGTGTGCCACCGGGGAGAGGCCCCGAATGAAGACTGGAGCGGAGGATGGGGATTTGGGGATCTCTCTCAGAGACATCTCTGGGAATCTGCTTGAGGACTGGAGCTGCGTGATTCATGAGCACAACCTGGGGCCTCCCCAGGCAGTGGGGAATGCCGTGTGTTCATGCCAGGTTGCCACTGCATCTGTCTGTCTGTCAGTTGGCCTTTGGCTCCCAAGTCAGGATGGGGGTTATGGGCGATTGAGTTGAGTGTGGGGTCAAGTTGCCCAGACAAACTGTCACTCCTGATGGCTTCAGTGATTGTGATTCAGGGTAAGATCTCCTTCTAGACCTTTCTGGCTTGCTGTGGGGAGCGGCCCCGCCCTGGGCCCTCAGGAGAAGGTGGGGCACATGATCCCGAGGGTCCATCCATCTCTGACATTTGGAATTGGCTGTCAGGAAGCCACAAGGACACATGTCAAGTGTTTCTCCTCCATGGAAAAGGGGTTCAAGGGGCACAAAGGCCCCTGGGGGAGTGTGGGAGTAGAGAGGGGAGAGGGGAGATGGCCCCTGGGGACATCTGGGAGGGAGGTGGGGCAAGGCTGAGGTGGCTGGCCAGGGCAGAACTGAACTTTAGGGCAGTGTATGAAGCGGTGTGGGATGGGGGAAGCTTGAGCAGGCAGGAGGGGCTCACAGGGAGCTCCTTCAAGGATGGGGTGTAGGGGGAGCCTTTGCCCAGTCAACACAGGCCTTTAATGAGCAGGTTTCCTGGGGCTCTGTCCCATTGGGCCCCTCTGGGAGACTGGAGCATGTCTGGGGGCATGGAGAGGAAGGTGAGGAAACCGGTATTTATCCCCCAGCTCCTGCCCACCATTGGTTGAGGGCTGCCCTCTGAGCATAAACTTCCTGGTATTTGCGGACCACCTGCCAGAGAAAGCCCTGGGGAGAGAAGCAGGAGGAAACCACGGGTGTGCACAGGAACCGGGAGGGCCGAGGGCGCAGCACAGGGCATCCACGGCCTCCAAGCCTGGCACCACCGTCTGTATTGCACAGATGAAGAAACAGGCTAGAGAGCTTGAGTGACTTCCTGTGCTGCTTCCTGCCAGCAGCAGGTCACTGTAGAGTGAGGGGCACCGTGTGCAGGACAGCCCCTTGCCCGATGTCCCTGGGCCTCCACTTCCACATCTGTGAGGTGGGATGGTGCCTGCCCAGTGCTGACCCTGGAGGGCAGCGTGAGGATTGGGAGCTACTGTTTGCCGAACACTTAGCGCAGTGCCTGACCATCACCGCGGTTCAAGGGGCCGAGCTGCGACTGCACGGAGGCAGGCGGGGGGCTCACACCTGTTCAACGGCCTCTCAGTCCCCAGTCGCTGTGCCCATCGTCCCCAGTTGCTGTGCCCATCATGTTGCTGAAGGCCTTCGAGTCGGATTCCCGGGGCCTTGGCCAAATGAGCCTGCATCCCCTGGGAGTCATAACTCATTAGTCCATCTGTGCAGATGGGACGATGGAATAAACTGGTTGTAAGTAGAGCCCTGAGAGAACGGGACACTGGGTGGATACGTTTTGATGGCTTGATTTTATTTTTTAAGAGACAGAGATGTGGTAAGAGGAGAGTTTCTAGAACAGGCTAAGACATTGGGTGAATAGAGATTTGGCCCAAGAGCGAGAGGCGGCTGGATCCAGGGTACCAGCATGAGTGTGGCGAAGGTGGGGTGGGGGCAGGGAGCCGCATCCCTTGAAAGCTGAGCTGAGGACCCTGGTGCCCGCCCTGTCGGCTGTAATGGGCTGTAAGGAGCCCAATAAATGGGGGGCAGCCTCCGGGCCTCAGGAACAGCGGGAATGCCCCGAGACCTCCTCTCCCCGCTCTGCTCACTCCTCTTCTCTCCCCTTCTTTCAGGAACCTTTTGGACAAAGACATGTTTTCCAAGTCTGACCCACGTAAGTCCTGCTCTGCCAATAATAACAGTAACAGCAGCACCGACGGCATTGTGGCTGCTTGCGGCGGCCAGCACTTGAGCCCTTGCTGAGCTGTCAGTGTGCCCAGCACTGGCTCAGCGCATCAAGGCTGTTTCATGAGCACTGTCCGGAGAAAGAACTGGCGGCTGACCCTTCCCTGCCCCTGTGCTTGTGAAGCCTCAACACAACCTAGCGGGTGTCTGGGCCCAAAGTTTTCAGTCCCAGGCGAACCAGTACATTTAAGAGCCCCAGTTGGCTGGGTCTGGGGAAATGAGCACTGATTTTGGAGTCCAGGGTTCTAGCCTGGAGAAATGCCACTCAAGTATATAATCTCAAGTAGGTCATTGGCCTCCTATGAGCCTCAGTTGGCCCATCAGAGAAGGGGGTCTGATGACAGTAACAGGTCTCTGAGGCTACCTTGAGCCCTAAAGGGATGACTTGAGTTTCAGGTGCTCTCTTGCCACACCTCTACCACCAAGTCACCCATCACGCCCACCTGTCTACCTGCCTCACACTCACACTTGCTCAGGCCTTAATGCAAATGGCCCCTGACTCCCTTCCCAAAGGGTACTCCTCCCAGACAGGCTGATGTTCTAGCCCCCTGTCCAAGCTGACTAATGCCCCCAACCCCACCACTGCCACCGTACTCTCTGAGGCCCCGGCTGCTCCAGGGCCCTCCTCATCTGGGGCACCGCCTTTCTCTTGGCCTGCCTGGCGTGTTAACCCTTTTTCCCTCCTCTCCCCACAGTGTGCGTCATGTATACTCAAGGAATGGAGAACAAGCAGTGGAGGGAGGTAGGTCCAGCCCCTTCCCCCCAAGAACACCAGCCTGTCCCCGATGTGGTCAGCTTGTGCACCTAACGGGAGTCGGCCCACTTGATGTTTGTAACTGCAGCCGTGGAGCCCAAGGGAAGGACAGTAAGGTGTGCAGAGTCGGGAGACTGGTCCCTGCTGTTGCAGGAAGAAACTAATGGTGGACTGGAAAGTTCCTGTCCTCAGGGAACCCAGTCTGAGGGGGGACACAGCCCTGTCCTCAGGGAGGCCCAGTCTGAGGGGAGACACAGCCCAGTCCTCAGGGAGCCCCAGTCTGAGGGGAGATGGAAGAAGAGCAGGCCCACCAAGGTCTCCGTGGCCTGAGGACCGTGCGTATGGCATCTAGCACCATGGTCCGCCCACAGCAACCGTCCCGTGGCTCTGGCTAACGTGAGCATTCAATTAGGTCAATCCCCTGCCCACAGATCTTCAGTGATTCCCCTCTGCTTTGAATCAAGTCCCAGTTCCTCAGCCTGGCTTCCAAGCTCTGCCCAGAACCTAGGGAGTCCCTCCCTGATGATGTGATAAAGGTGGGAACAGGCCACAAAGCTTCAGTACCTCGGGCTTGTCCCCGACCCTCACCTTCCTCATGGGGGGCCTGCCAAAGCATCTCCTGCCCTGCTCCCTACTCCCTCAAGTTGTGTCAGGAGTAAGCAGCCAAAGGGGGTGAATTTTATCCATAAAATCTGTGGGAAATACCTGCACAGGGGCTGGGCTGAAGTTGACTTTTTCACTCTCCAAGGCTCTACACCAATTAAAGCATAAACCAGATTGCTGGGGAAACGTTTAGCCGACTTCAATGAACTAATTACTCTTGAGGCCTTTTGGCCAAGCTTCTTAGAAAGCAGGAACGTGCTTTCTTAGTGATGCACTCAGGAAAGTGTGGGGGGGCCCTCAGAAGGGCACTGCTCCTGCAGCTGGTGGCTACGGTCTGGAAGGGAGACCTGTCTCCATTTGGGTCTGGGTCCTGGCCGTCAGCACCGGCACCGCGGGGTGGGGCAGAGGAAAGGGGGTGGCCTTGCCGTCAGCCGCACCTATGCTCTGGTCCTGGCTCCAGCCCTTTCTGGACCTGGGACCTGGGCAGGTTGCTTAACCTGTCTGTGCCTCAGTTTCCACATATGCGACATGAGGATAACACCCACCTGCCTTGCAGGCCTGTGGCGGGGCTGAAACAGGATGGGGTTTAACGTCCCTGGGGTGTGGTCGCTGCTCGGTAAATATCGTCGCACAGCATGGCCCAGAGCGTCAGGGCCTTGCTGGCCACAGCCCAGTTTCAGTCAATATTTGCAGCAGGAAGCACTGATGGGGTGCCGGGCAACAAACCCGGTGGGGGAGGCAGGGAGAGAGGTCAGGAGAACCAAGCTTCACCTAAACACCAGCTGGAGCCAGGGAGTTGGCAGCCTGGGGGCAGATTCCACGCGTGAATGATCTGCCAGGGAAGGGTGAGAGGTGCGGGTGAGGAGAAGGGGAGCTGGGAGGGGAGACGGTGCAGCCGTGTTAATAGCTCACTGGGTTTTTACAAAGGGCATTTGACCAAACGCAAGCCTCTGGCTAAGGGCTGCGTGGTGCGGAGAAGGGGAGCATGTGGGTCAAGGGGAGCTTCGGGGCTCAGCCGGCTCAACCTGCCCATTCTGGAGGGGGCAGGATGGGCCTCAGGTGGCCGAATCAGGGTGCAGAGGGAGTGTGCGCTGGGGGAGCTCGGTTGCAGGGAAGCGGGGACACAGCATAAGGGCCCTGCGGCAGAGACTGTGGGCTAAGCAAAGGTATGGGGTCGGGTGGGGGGTGGGGGAGGCTGGAGTGAGCAGGTCTGCCCAGGTTCCCAGCAGCTGAGGGCTGGGTATAATAAAGGGCTATTTATAAAGCAGTGGGCGGGTTTTAGGGAACTAATGAGGGGTGGCGAATCACGAGGCTGGCGACAGAGGGAAGCCTGAGGGGCGTAATAGGGCTTCGGGACAGGAGCAGGGACGCTCAGTGGAGGGACACGGTCAGCCCAGGGGATTTCATTCCTTCCCACCTTCTGCTCTCCGCCAGCGCGTCCCATCGGCAGAACCTGCTGGAAGACCTGGGGTGGGGAACGTTGATGCGGTCTGCAGGGCCAGCCTCCGGGCACAGAGCACCGTGGAGAGGGGCAGGGGTGGATCCAGAGGGACAGGCGGAGACGGGGGGACTGACAGCGAGAGGATGAGTGAGGCTGGCATTCAGTGTGTTGCCTGATAAGATCCAGGAAAAGGCGACTGAAGGGGGCTCCTGGCTGTTAGTCTGAGGACATGGGGAGTCATGGGGTCAGAAGTCAGAGCATGAGGGTCCCTAGAGATCAAGGAGACTGACCCCATTTCTGAGAGGCAGTCAGCACCATGCCCAGCCTTCAGGGGTGACAGTGGCAGAGCTCAGCCACATGTACTCTTGGGGAGGGGGAGAAACCGCCCCCTTCTTGAGTTCTTGGACTAACAATAAAATTGATGTAAGACCAGATTAACAGGAGAAAAACCAACTTGATACGTGTGCGCGGGAGACCGTAAGTGATGATGCTCTCCAACACAATGAACCAGCCACCTTTTTATACTTTCTAGGCAAAGGAACAATACATGCGTGAGGAAATGACAGGACAAAGACATTAAGGTTGGGGTGCTCATTACCGAGGAATCTAAACAAGTTTGGGCATGGGAAGTAAGTTAGCAGAGGAGTAACAAGCGTTGCTTAGGCGAGCTTTTGGACCCTGGACTCCTTAACTCTAGGGATAAGGTGTCTCTCAGCCCCCTGCAGCCAGGGGACACCCTTCACAGCGGAGAATTATTCTTTGCATCCAGGGAGACAAGGGCGGGTCAAGGTGCCCCTCCCGCACTGGCTGCTTGTCAAGTAACTTTAATTCCGAGTCATCATATGTCATTGTGGGATATTTGGGGTGGCCTGGCCCGGGCCCTGAGAGCACCCCCAGGACTCAGGCTTCACGCTGTTTTGGAGAAGAGAAGATGCACTCAGACACATTGAGGCCCTACTTTGCCTGATCCTCTGTGACCCCCAGAGGGAAGGCTCAGGAATGGAGAATTTAAAGAAAAACCCAGATCCATCTCTGCGGAACTGGCCCTGGGAGGGAAGACAGCCTTTGCGAGTAAACAGAAGCCCTTTGCCGCCGCACCACCTGCTAGTTCATTGCAAACCCGTCTGTGAGCGGAATCTTGGCCGAGAGACAGTCATCCTATGGCCAGAGGGTTCAAGTGCAGGCCCAGGGTTCCTCTAGGCAGGGCCTGACCCCGGGTTCACACAAGGCCACAGAAGGATGAAAGCTGTTCTCGTAGCCCCTGCCTGCCGGATTTCAGCTGATTTTAACCATTTAGGCCATTTTAATGCCTCTGAGAAAGCTCCATCCTCCCAGCACCTAAATCTGTCACTGCATTTTATGAAAATTGACTCGAGATGTGATTTTAGCCCAGGAAATCAAGCGCTATTTGCATCAAGTCTGCAAGGGCCTTCCGCATGTCCCGGGGGAAGGCAGGGTGGCCGGGTGAGAAGGGTCCCACTTGAAAAGTGTGTGGGGGATGGTCCTTGCCCCTCCCCTGCCAGGTGGCTGTCCTGGCTGGGGGCCAGTTGGTAAGGAGGACATGGGCATCTCAAATCTTAGGGTGTCCCGCTGATTGACTCATACCACCTGAAGGGCACGTGGCGCCAACTGGCACAGCCACCCGTCCCTGCCGGAGCACTCAGTCTATTTCTGAGTAACCTCTGCCCATCGAACATTTGAACAAGCTGGGAATGATAGTTCATTGCTAAATATTTGGAATAATATCCTCGGAGCACCTTGATATGTGCCTTCCCATAACTTTGTCCCCATGAGCATGTGTTGGGCACCTACTGTGTGACAGGGAGGATGCTGGGGACAAAAAGGGCACCAGGCACTGTTCACACCAGCGGGGCTCCCTTTCAGTTGGGGGGGTAACAGTGCAGCAAGTAGTGCTGGTAGCACACACCGGGTAACAGTGCAGAGCCAGGCTCTGTTCTCAGCCCTCACAGTGTCGTTTAATCCTCGCTACGCCCTATGGGGGAGGTGCTGTTATTATTTACCATTGTCATTGGCCCCATTTCACAGAGGAGGAAACTGAGCCCAGAGAGGCTGATGTGAAAGTGGTTTTCTAAACATGACGTCGTAAAAACGGTAACAGGTTTATACATACAGGGCGACATTCCAGCTGTTCCTAATTCTTTCCTCCTTAGATGAAGTTAAGTGGATTTTCCCTCCCACGTGTTCTTTCCCTCAACATCTGAAGACCGCTCAGGGGGCCCCGTTGGCCAGTTTTGGGGCAGCCTTAGAATGTGACATTTCTATCAGTAGTTCCTGTTTATGTCGCAGTCTCTTGCCGCTTTACCAACCTGGGCACACTCCCCTTGACCCCTCCTGGAACACACATCCATTGCTGCTGTTTTTTCATCAGAGAAACAGCGATCGGTTGCCTCCCCACGCGGCCCAACTGGGAATGGAACCTGCAACCTGGATATGTGCCCTGACCAGGATCAAAACCACAACCTTTGGGTGCATGGGACAACACTCCAACCAACTGAGCCACCTGGCGGGGGCTACAGGTCCATTCTTCAGTGTCCTTCCCAAGGTGTGTCCGCTTGTCTAGCCCAGAGCGTCATGGGCTGGCTCCCTCCTCACAGGGGCTTGGACTAGACCATGAGCTCCTCCCTAGATCTCTGCATTCTGTGCCTTTTTCAGGGTTGTACATCTGTCCACGCTGTCTAGTATTCCACCGGCCTCTGTGACAGTTGTCTCCGACTTCGTATTGAGTTTGGGGGCAGGTCTCTCACATGAGCTGCTGTTCACAAAGGATTCCCTCAGCTCAGACCTGGAAACTGAGTTTTTGAATCTAAATGTGATTTTATCTCCATTGTGGGTCCTTTGGTAGATTCAGTCTGTTGTGTGGCCTGTGAGTTATGACTGTGCATCCAGATCTTGGTTCTGTGTCCTGGTCTTGGGCCGGCTGTTGTCACCCACAGGAATGGTGAGCAGCTGAACGGGCTGGGGTGCTGTGGTCCCCGCTAGAGACCTTTCCCCAGGTTGACCTCAGCTCTCTAGTTGGCCTTTGGGGTGTGCTGTTCAGCCACCTGGGATCTGCATAACTTGTTATAATCCATCCTATTTTCTGTATATGGTCCCTAAGGACATCACCAATAGCAGTTAAATGCCTTGTCAGATGAAGCCCTGAACTTGACATCCAAAACCCTGCATTCCCATCCCAGGTCCAATATTGGCTGTGACCTGGGTGAGGTATTTGCTTTCTCCCAGTCTCAGCGTACTCACCTGTAAAATGGGGTTAGGGGACTAAAGAAGAAAATGCCTGAGAAAGTATCAGTTGTGATGTGGTGTTGCCCAGCTTGAGTACTTAGGCGCTCAGTCACCAAGCGTGGAAGTGGCCACACTTGGAGGTCCCATGACCTAAACCATGAGGAGTGCAGAGTGACACCGACCATCCTGAATACTCAGGCTTCCTGTAAAACCCGAGTCCCCTGCTCAGCCTGGGCTGCAGCACCTGGGGACCAAGGAGTGAGAGCTTCATGGAAGAGGGGGGCTGGAAGGGAAGTGTCCCAACCCTGTGTGGGCAGGTCTCTCATCAGGGGCTCTTCCAGGAATGACTGAACCCAGGGATACCATCATTGCTGTGTCCTGACTGACGGAGCACCTTGGCACACTGGCTGCCAGGAGGTGGCTGCCGGTAGTGCAGGATCCCCATTTCTGTCTCTCCAGTGCCCTATCCTCTCCTGGTGTTGTTTGGGGGCATCTCCTCTTAGTCTGCCCATGAGACCTTGCCTCTCTGAGTGGTGGCCTTTCTGGCTCCTGCCCCCTTCCACACCCCCACCATGCTCCCTACTGTGTCTCTGAAGGTCACCCCACACTCACCCCTGGCAGACAACATCCCTTCTCTCCCCTGAACAGAAAAGGGCTTTTCCCTGGTTCCAGTGGTTCTCAAAACCACAGCCCAGGGGTTTACCTAGAGATGAAACATCTACCTCGTAGCCTGGCGTCAGAATCTTTCCTACTTGGATACCCTCATTGGGGCAGGGTGGGGACTCACATCGGCTACGAGGCCCTCTAACCCTGCTGGCCGTCCACAGCTGTCGGGCCTTCAGGGCAGATACCAGCCTCCGCCCACAGTCAGAGGCGGCTACGGGCACAGCTCTGCTCTGCACGACCTCGACACCGGGGCCCGTGCAGCCACCAGAGCAGCACTCGGGCCAATTTCTGCCACATGCACCAGCAGGTTAGGTTTACCCACAGAGATTTGCAGTTTGAAAATGTTGACAATTTCATACGGTCTAAAGGTTAGTTTAGACTAATCTAACGCGAGCAGGTGGCTCCCAGTCACACTCCTGTCCTTATAAGCTCAGTGAGGTCCCAGCACCCGCCTCGTGCCTGAGCGGCTCACTGGAGGCGCTGATCTCTGCAGATTCTCTCGCCCGGCAAGGCCTAAGTGCTCGCTGAACACTTGTAGCCATCCCCTGTCTCCGCGCCTGCCTGTTGGCTATGAAAAATCATTGCTAACGTCCCTCTGCTAATAGGGTTCTCCAGCACCATGTACTTGAGGTGAGGCCTCCTAGTTAGCATCTTTCAAATGTAACTCCCATGCCTCAGATGGATGAAACTCATTTGAAAACTAATTTAAAATAATAGATTATAGACAATAAAACAAGACCCAAGCTATTTGACCCCAGGCCTTTCCCACCCTACCGCATGGCCCGTTACCTGCCTCTTACCTTGTTCTGTCCCTCCCCCTGCATCCAGACAGTCTGGGGAACTTCCCACCCTCACTCTGTCCCTGCAGGGGACACCCTCCAGCCACATCTGTGCCTTTATCCGACTCTGCCCATCTTCAGCACTCTCCGAGCCCCCAGACACCCTCTCCCAGAAGCCCAGACTGCTCTCAATGACTCCGATTGTTTAAGAATCAGAGAATGAAGTCAACTAAGATGTCAGAACATCTGCTGAGCAACAACAGGCATCCTTTACTGAGTGCCTGCTGTGTGCCCGGCATCTCCTACTCAGCGTCCCTGGTTCTTATGATAACTCTGTGGCCGGGTACAGGTTATCCCCGGACCCAGAGAGGCGCAGAAACTGGCCCCAGAGGATGCGGCTAGGAGACCAGGGTTCTCTCCCCACTGAACCAGAAGACGATGTGTCTTGGGCAGTTCTTGGGAGTCACAGACCTGGCTTTGTGTCAGGGCCTTGGTATTTAGAGCTGTGTGACCTTGTACTAGACACTTATCCTCTCTGAGCCTCAGTTTCCTCACATGTAAAGTGGGTTACGAGCAATATTTGCCTGCTGGATTGTCTAAGGATTAGAGGTAACTTAGGATAAGCCGGAGGAGCCAGGTAGGCACTTGGTAATAGACAGCTCTTGTTAATAGTATCATCTATGGGCTCTGGGTACAGACAATGTGCCAGGCAGTTTACATACTTTATCTCAGGTAACCCATTCTATAGATAGGAGCGTGGAGGCCAGAAGAGAAGTGACTTGAAGACAACACTCTGGTATCCTCCTGGGTGCAAAGCAGGGAGTTCCCTGCCCTCAGAGACCTTATGGGGAGCTGGGGAAACCAGACACAGATATAAAAGGATTTAAAAGCCTCGTTTCCTTCATCTTGATAACTGCATTAGAACAGATCCTCTAGGAAGCCCCAAGTTTCAGACCGTAACTAGCTCAAGAGCCACCCTAGTAGTTTAGAGGTGAATTGTCAGTACTTCACAGCAGGGAGAGATCCAGGAGGGCTGGGGAGGCTCCCTGGAAGAGGTGGCACTTGAAGGATGGTGGAGAAAGAAAGGGCATTGTGGGAATGGGGCCTGACATGAGCAAAGCCTAGAGGTGAGAATGCCTTGTGTGCCCACGAGATGGCAGTGACTAAATTTGACTTTGGGCCAAAGTCAGATTGGAGGAAGGTGAGAGGTCAGCTGGGGGGTTGGGGGGTGGTACCCCACTGGGAATCCTGTTGGGAATATAAGGTCTTAGATTTAATTAGTTTTCAAAGGGATTTAATCACAGTTTTAGCAGTCAGTGAGCATTTATTGAGCACCTACTATATGCCATACACTAATCCAGGCACATAGTGGAGAACAAGACAGGCAGAGTCCCTGCTCTGGAGAGGTTTAATGTAGTCAGCAAAGAAACTGGGTAATTTCAGGTACTGATTGATAAAGTACTGTGAAAAAGTGTAATGAGAGAGAATGACCAGGGAGAAGGGGCTGCTTTAGCTAGGGAGGTTGAGGGAGGCCCTTCTGAGGGGCTAGTGACACTGGAGTTTAGTCCTGAGTAGTGACATGCATAAGTCTGGGAGGGGGGTGTTCCAGGCGGAAGGAACAGCAAGTGCAAAGGCCCTGAGATGGGAACAAGCTCACTACACTCTACGAACAAAGTGGGCCAGTATAGGTTGAGTGATGTGAGCAATGAGGTCAGTGGGGGATGTGGCCACAGAGGTTGGCAGGGGCAGATCCTGTAGGGCCTTATAGGCCATGTAAGAGCTCAGATGCTGCTCTAAGTGTGACAGGAGGCTATTTGAGGGTTTTGAGCAAGGGAGTGATGCAGCCTAATCTGTGTTTCAGAAAGACACCTCTGGCCACTGTGTGTGGAGTGGATTGCAGGGGAAAAGGCAGAAATAGAGACAGTTTAGTGGTCTTGTGGAGGTCCTGGGATGAGACTGTGGTGGGCAAGGGCAGTGGGCATCCAGTTTGTCCAATGGCCAAGAGTTTGAAATAAAATGACCCTCCACCTACGGAGCTGTGAGCCCAATTGGGGATCCCTGATGAACAACACAGGACTTGACCCCAGCCATTCAACATAGACCTTTAGCAAAAAATTTACTGTTTTTATTGCCAAAGCCCAAAGCAGGAGACAAGCCCCTCAGGAGGTGGGCTCCAAAGAGAACATGGGTTGGCTTTCAGACTCTCCCCTTTCTGCAGAGAGGAGTCTGCAAAGAACGGCCCCTCTTGAGCCTTGGGTCCCTTGGGCAGCCTTTAGGGGTCTTTGTTCTTGTCATGCAGGTGAATTTTCAGGACCAAGGCCTGGCTTGGGGAGCAAATGGGTCCTAGGCACCTACTTTTAAGGTTGGGGCTTCAGAAGCCATTATGGCACAGTGAGGCGCTGTCCCGTGTTCCTTCAAATCCTTACTCTGCCGCTTCCTTTAACCTCCCTGAGCCTTGGCTTTCATCAGTAAAATGGGCCCCCGATGCCTGCTCATTGGACTGTGGGGGGACTAAATGACAGAATCACTCAGCAGAGCGCCTGGCTATGCCCAATACTTGTAAATATTGTAATTATGCACTATGATCAAACAAAGCTGCGGGAGGCTCTGTCCCCTTTGCTGCCACTCCTCCAATAGGAGGACAGCTGACATTCCTACCTCCCTGTGAGGTCTCCCTGTCAGCAGCACCCCATTAACCCCACCCCAGCCCTCGCCACACCCTAGGTGAGGAAGCAGGAGGCGTGGAAGGGTCCTTGCTTTGCCCTGTGACTCAGCTAGAGAGTGGCAGAGCTGGGGGTGACGTGGTCTGGGCCCCCGCTCCTCCCATCTGCCCAGGCCTGGACTTGCAGAGGGGCCTTTCCTAGCTCCAAGTTTAATGGGGTGCCTCAGGGGCCAACTGTGGATCTGTGTGTGACTCCTGCTGCCCCGCCCCCCATTCGGCAGAGGCGTTTGCTAGTTCTGGATAATACATTAGACGGGAGCCCCGAGATTCCATCTGGAGAGAGGAGTCTGATGTCCTAGTAACCCCACCCTCCCCGAGGTCCAAGGCCGGGCCCCTCGGCGGCTGATCAGTCTATTTACTCTTTTGTGTCAGCGCCCAGGTGCACTTTACACTTGTGGCTGAGCTGTTGAGAGCGTGGGCTCCAAAGTCAAGGTGACTGGGTCCAAATCCGGGCTGCCACCTTCCCAGCTGGGGCTCTTTGGCAAGTGCTCAGGCTTAGGAGCCATTTGTGAGGATTAGATGAGCTAATTCAGGTAAAGTGCCTGGCACGCAGGAAATGTTCAATAATGGCCCTTATAAGAAGCCCTGAGTGAGCCCTGGCCAGTGGCGCAATTGGTTGGAGCGCTGTCCTGTACACCAAAAGGTGGCGGGTTCGATTACCGGTCAGGGATATACCTAGGTTTCGGGCTTGATCCCCAGTCGGGGTGTGTATGGGAGGCAACCAATCTCCTTCCTCTCTCTAAAATCAATAAAAACATATCCTGGGGTAAGAATTAAAAAAAAAAAAAAAATGAAGGAAGCCCTGAATTAGAAACCAGTGCTTTACCCGCAAGAAGGAACCACTGATGGTATTTCAGACATCCTGAGGTCATTTGTTAGGAGCTATAGCCTTTTTGGGGTGTCTTTAGGGGAGGCTGCTCGGCCCCTCTCCCCGCAGCCAGACCCAAGGCTCAGGGGTCCAGCCACCAGGGGACGGGATGGTGGAGAGCGTCTTGCCAGCAGCTTGGCAGCCACGCTCATTGGTAAAAGGGTTATTTCCCCAGGAGCTGGGATGATTTAACAGATTATCTGGAACAGTGGCTAATTAAGAACTAAGCTTTTAGGCAGGAAGTCTTTCATTATAAGCTTGGTAAATTTTCACAGGCTGCTGCTGATGTTTGCGGCCAGAGGGGGAACCTTCTCTGTCCAGCCCCGGGCGCTGGGAAGGCCTTTGGAGCCCCAGTCTCCTCACTCACCGCTGCCCTTTCTCACTTAGAAGCCTAACAAAACGGAGCAGTCTGGGAGGCCGCAGGCCCAGAAGTCCCGGTTCCCCCTGTGTGACCTTGGGCAAGCCCCTTCCTCCCTCTGGTTCTGGTCTTCCTCACTCTACAGGGAGGGGTGGCTACAGAATCCTGGGCCCCTCCAGTGTGAGAACCTGAGAGAACTTTCCAGACCCAAGATGATGGCAGGTCCTGGCATGGAAACAGGCCCTCTATGCCCCTCTCCGCAACCCAGGCCCTCTTTCCGGTGCCCAGACCTCCGGCCCTCCTGGTGCCCCGCCCTGGGCACCCACCCTGGCCCTGTTCCTAGAGCACACACATTCCCTTTTCCTTCTCTGTTTAAGTTGGACAGCTTTCTGGCCTCTGATTTTAATCTCGGTGAGCATGACTCACGAGGGGCCAGGGCTGGGCTCTGCAGCAGGGCTTTTAGAATCCCCAGAAAGGAGCCATCGATAATATAGGAAAATCACTGGGCCGCTCTGGCGGGGGAAGGGTGCAGCTTCGAGGTGCAGAGCAGCCTGCCAGCCCCCCCTCTGTCCGCGGCCTGCTTAGCCTCTGGGTGCTTTGCAGCTGGGAGGAGGTCTCCAAAGCTTCATCCAGCTGTAATTTGTAAAAAGGCGAGAGCTGCTTAAATCAGGGGACGTTAAGATTGTTCAGGCTTGCAGAGCCACCCACTCATTACTGAGGCAGGAACCGCTGCGACTCTGTCCCTCCTGGGAGCCTTGGACCCCACCCCCACAGCTGGGAGCCGCTGGGAGGTCCTCTGGCCTCCAGGAGCTCTGTTCATCCTCTGTAAAGTGGGGATGGCAATAATATGGGCTCCACCGGGTCAGTGGGGGGTTAAATGTGTGGAAGTGTTTTGAAGAGGAGTAGTCACGATACAAGGTGGTGGCGGAGGATTTGATGGAAGGAAGAAACCTGAGAGAGGGGCATTGACAGGCTTCTGGAAGAACGGGGCACTGCTGTGACCTCAGCTCTTGTCACAGCCCTTTTCCTAATTAGCAGTGTGACCTCTGTCAGAACACCCCAAGCCCCTCTCCTGCCTCTCTCTTCTCATTGGTTGAGATTTGGTTCCTTCTGGCTCTGAGATCTTTAGGTTCTAAGTCAACTTTGTAATCAATGAATGTTTATGGAAATGACAGGAGGGACCAGGACTGTGTGTGTGTGTGTGTGTGTGTGTGTGTGTGTGTGTGTGTAGGGGTCGGAGGTGGGTTGGTGGTGAGCCAAGGTGGCGAGCACTCGCCTGCGCCACCTGACCTGTAGAACCATCCAGACCCCACAGGAAGAATCAACAGGGTGGAAGGGACAGTAGGCACTGAAGAAGTTCAGAGGTTGGGCTGGTGGTGGGAAAACAACAGGACTGGGTGGGACATAGTTCCAGCCTCATTCATAGGATTAACCTCTTCTTGGTTAGTGACAACCTCAATTCCTTATTGATTTGGAGCCAAATGTGCCTGGGTTCAAATCCTCTCCCTACCACCCATTTGCTGTGTGATCTTGAGCAAGTCCCTCAATGTCTCTGAGTTTTATCTGAGTTAATTTATCTGTAAAATGGGAATAATAATAGTACTGCCTCATAAGAGTGTCATGAACATTAATATATGGAAAACACTTGGTGGCTGGCATGCAGTAGGCCTACAAGAGGGTTATTACAGGTACTGAAGACCAACCATGCAGCAGACACTCCTCACAGTGCTTCTCGCACATTCCCTTCCACCTTCCTCGGGAGAAGGAATGGTTTGCTCTGTTTTAGCAATGGGGACATGCAGCCTCTGAGGCGGTTCCATGTTGTCTCACATAGATAAGCAACAGACTGTGGCCCGTGGGGGTCCTGGGCCCCTGGCCTAGCTGCCCCTTTGCACCCCCCTGGCTCTGGGCATTGCCCAGAGTTGACGCGTGTGGTGGGAGACTTCGCGTTGCTTGCAGTCCCTTGCCTTACTTGCCTGACAGGGGTTCTCATTCTCAGCCTTGCACTGGCCTTTGCTTGTCCCAGGGCAGTTTGGAGGGACAGCTGCCCTCCTACCCTTTAACTCCCAACACCTGTGTGGTGCAGAGCACCCCAGAGCCATTTAATTTAGTCCTCAGAGAAGTTTCAAGTCCGTCTCCCCTTTGAGGGTCTTGCTGGAGCTGATGACATGTAATTAATGCTGATGAATTGATATTCTCGGGGCTTAGTCATGAGGTTTCATGACTTCTTTTTTTTAAAAATCCTCGCCTGAGGATATTTTTTCCATTGCTTTTCAGAGAGAGTGGAGGGAGGGAGGGAGAAACATCGATGTGAGAGAGACACATTGATTGGCTGCCTCCTGCTCGCCCACTGACCAGGGCCGGGGATCGAACCTATAACTGAGGTACGTGCCCTTGGCTGGAATCGAACCTGAGACCCTTCAGTCAGTAGGCCCATGCTCCAACCACTGAGCCAAACTGGCTAGGACTCATTTGTATTTTCTTTCTTTGTCCCCACTGGGGGACTGCCCGGCCCCTGGGGTCACGGGGGTCCCCCTCACCTCCTTGATTGCTCAGCCCCTTCCCCAATTACACACCACAGCCTACCCGGTCCACACCTGCCCCCTTACCCTAGGGCTCTCTGCATCAGAATCACTTGGTAAAACAAAGATTTGGGGGCTTGTCTTCAGCTTTGTTGATCAGAGATTCCCTGTGTCCACCGGTGTTTGGTGGCCTGTGCTCAGACTGTGAGCAACGTGAGGCCCCCCCCTCATCCTCAGACCCTGGAGTGTGGACAGAGTGGTTCCGAAAGGACCGGAAGGAGGGACAGGTATTTCTAAGGAGCTGGAATAGTGCTCAGGGCTAGCTTGGCTCTGATTACAGGTGCTGAGGGGTTAACCCACCCTTCCCTCCTTCCCAAGTACAACAGTCAGATCACAGGCCTCCGGGGCTTCCCACTGCTAATCCCTCACTGCTCCAAGTCCCTTCCCGCTGGAAGACTCAACAGTTCTATGTGGAATGAAATACAGCCGCATTGACTTCTTTGACCATCAGTTCAGTTGTGTGCCTACGGCAATTAATAGGGGTATAAATTGGGCCTGATAGGGACCTGGTGGCTTCTTGGATTTTTAAAATCCAAGTTTTTGCTTATTTTTCCTTTGCTATTAGTTCAAGTAATGAAGGCCATAAAACATCTTTAGTAAGTCCCTGGGTTGTAGATTTCACAGTCCTTTGTGCCCTGCACATGCTAATTACCCCAGAGTCCTGATAATTCATCACTGCCCAGCCTGACTCGCTTGCCCCCTTTCCTGCTCTAGGAGATATCAGGGGCTCTTGGAGCCCCCCTCCCTGCGCTGTTTCCAGGGGAACTCCATTTTCTTCTCCAGCAGAGCTCAATCTCTAGGGAATTTCCCTCGATTGAAGCTTCAAGTGCCATTTTAAAAGCAGCTGTCATCTTCCCTAATGGGTGTTTTCCTTGGAGCCTGCTGGCAGTGGGGTGAAGGGAGGGGTGCACAAAAGAATGCTTGCTTCTTGTGGACTCGGGTTTATCCCAAATCCTGCTGGAGGGATTTTTAAAGGTGCTTGAGGGAGGAGGGCAATGCACTGAGGAAGAGGTGTGGCCCTTCTTTAATAGAGGATTCTTGTGAACCGGGGTGTTTACCTGGAAGATTCTACCATTAGAAATGTTCCTTTTGTCTGAAGACTGGAAGTATTAAGAATTAGAATGAGCAGGAGAGGAAAATGCAGGAACTCTTTTGGAACAAGGGTTATAATTATGAGATTTTAACTGAATTTAGGGGGTGGGGCAGGAACCCAGCCTTATTCAACTTGTCCTCCCCATTGCCTTGCTCACAGTGGGGCTTCTGTAAATGCTTGTGAAGTAAAACTCATCTTATCTGATTTTTATAATGCTTGAAGACTCCTGCCAGTCGGTTAGATGAGATAAAAATACCTATAATGGGCTTTGGAGTTAGACATACCTGGGTTTAGATCCCAGCTCTGCTTGGCTGTGTGGCCTTGGGCAAGTTACTTAACCTCTCTGATTCTGCTTCCTTACTTGTAAAATGGGTAAATAACTCACAAGGCCTTTGTGAGAATCGAATAACATAATGACCTACTTGCTTACTGAGCTTCAGCAGGGGCTCAGTAAATGTTCCTTCTTCCTTCCTCCATCACTGGTTCTCAACTCCGTCTGCACGTTAGAATCACCTTGGAAACTATAAAAAAACAGTTGTTCAGGCCCCACCCATTGAGATCTGGATTTAGTCTGTCTGTGGTGGGGCTTGAGCATGGGTGTTTTTAAAAAGCTCCTATTAAACGGGGTGGAACGGGTCATTGGGGAGAAAAAAGGACATCTGTAATATTTTAAACAATAATAAAATTTAAAAATAAATAAATAAATAAATAAAAAGCTCCTATTAAAGGATACCTATTTTAAAAAGTAAAATCATTAATCCCATACAAATACAAAATGAACACATGGAAAAGATTTACTTAACCCGTTAATTAATGAGGGAACCAGTAAGATGTTGCAACTGGTTCAAATATAACAGGTCCTCAAATAAGGTCTTTTGTTCAATGTCGTTTTGTTATAATGTTGGTGAGATGCCATAGGGATTAACTGCCTGTGGTAAAATCGGTTTCATTATACATCATTTCTCTTAAAGTCACCGAACCTATCAATGACATTAAATGAGGACTTACTATAATTCAAATAAAGCACACATACGGGCAATCCAGAGTGCTGAAATGAATTTATAAATAGATACAAAGCTGGTCAATAGCGAGAGAGTAATAATCAATTGCATACTACCTTACTAAATTTATTTGCATTTCTGCAGACAAGAATCGTTTGCATTGCTCTATGGCTTCTGCATTTCACACAGCTGTAAAGTATCTCAAAGATCATGAAAGGTGCAGACCCCTGTGAAGTCAGACATCTGGACTAATATGTGAAACGGAGCACCCAGTAATCTGCTTTTTTGCACATTTCAGTATCTCACACTTCCCCAGTGATTCTAATGTGCAGCCATGTCCCTTTCTTGAAACAAAATCTCATCTGTCCAGTGTATTGAACAGATGTAAGAGAGCTGCTTTGGTGGAATTGATGGCCTGGAGTCACGCCCACACTGCCCTTGTCCCAGACATGGAAGACTCCTGGGACCTCAGGGCTCCATGTACCACAGTGTCGCCTAGTGGCTCTCAAAGGGAGGTCCCTGTGCCAGCAGTGGCAGCATTGCCTGCATTTTTAGAAATGCAGATTCTCAGGCCTCACCCTAAACCTATTGAATCAGAACCTCTGGGAGTGAGACCTGCATCTGATCTCAGAAGAGGGGAGTGATTCCCTAAGTCATCTGGGGGAGTTTAATGGGATTCAATTTTTTTAATGAATAATTGACACTTCAATGACTTTTAAAATATATATATCTTTATTGACTTCAGAGAAAGGAAAGGAGAGGGGGAGAGAGAGAGAGTTGAAACACAGAGATGAGAGAGTCGTCATTGATCGGCTGCCTCCTGCACGCCCCTGACTGGGGAGCGAGCCCACAACCTAGGCATGTGCCCTGACTGGGAATCGAATCTCGATCTCCTGGATCCTAGGTCAATGCTCAACCTCTGAGCCATGCCCGGCTGGGCGGGATTCAATTATTGAGTGTCTAATGTTTGAAAAATTCTAGATACCAAGAAAGTCAAGTCTGTGCATTAGTTATCTACTGCTGTGTAACAAATTAGCCCAGAGTTTAGCCACTGAAACAATAGGGTCGTGAATCTGGGGGCAGCTTTGTGGGATCCTCTACCTCACAAGGCCGTAGTCGAGGGTGTTGGCCAGAGCCTCAGTCATCACGGGGTTCAGCTGGGCAGGGTCCACTTCTAAGTTGTCAGTGGTTGTTGGTAGGATTGTGGTTCTTAGGATGGGCTGGCCGTCCTTAGTTCCTTACCACATGGGCCTCTCCACAGGGCAGCTGACGACACAGCAGCTGCCTTCTTTAAGGTGAGCCAGCTAGAGCGAAAGAGGGTACCCAAGACAGAAGCCATAGTCCTTCACAACATAATCTTGGAAGGGACTTGTGCTCTAGCCTATTCTTTAGAAGACAGTCACTAGGTCCGGCCGACGCGCAAGGGGAGAGATTACACAGGGGTGTGGATGCCAGGAGGTGGGATCTGCTCCCGTCGGCCCTGTCTCTGCCCTTGCATTTCCAGGGGGGCATCGAATAAGTACACACCTAACTGGAATCAGCCAGGGACGGTTGGTGGTCACAGGACAGGCACAAGTCCAGTGGCAGGTCAGAGAGAGGTAAAACTCTCTGGCTGGAAGGATCAGGAAGGTTTCCTGGAGGAGGCGGCATCAGCCAGGGACCTTGAAGGAATGGAGGCCGTGGCCCTGGCGGAGAAGAGGAGCCAGGGGGAAGGCAGCCGGGGCAGAGGCAGGAGCTGGGACAGTGAAGCGCCTGCTCAGGTGCCCGGGCATCAGAACCACTCAACTGGGGCGGAGCCTGGCAGAGAGGGAGAGTAAAGCTGGAGCCAGTGCGGACGATTCCCACTGCTAGATGGGGGGGCTCTCCCCTAGGCTGGGGTGGGGCCAGGGGCCAGGAGAGCGAAGCTTCCATTACCACCCAGGGCCAGGACTGCGGGGCTCGAGCCCAGGGCTCCCCTGCCCCCCAGCCTGGACCCAGGTCCACGCCCCGTCTCTCTGCAGTTCGGGCGCACCGAAGTCATCGACAACACGCTCAACCCCGACTTTGTGCGCAAGTTCATCGTGGATTACTTCTTTGAGGAGAAGCAGAACCTCCGTTTCGACCTGTAAGTGGAAGATGGTGCTGAGGACTGAGCACCATCTTCCTGGGGAGGAAGCAGTGATGGGAGGTGGGGCTGGAGGACCTGGGGTTGGGCAGGTCCCCTTACCAGGGAAGGGGGGCACTGATGTTAGAGGAAGCCCGGGCTGGCCTGGAGTAAAAGTGACTATTAGCTGAAGTCCAGCCTCATCAGGAGATGGAGGGAAGGTGGGGAGAGGGAACGAAGCACCCCCCATTGTTCTCAGTTAAGTGTGGGGGACACTGAGCAGCTACCTGACCTGGGTGGGGGTTGAGAGAGACCTTGGAGACAACTCTAGCTCCACCTCTGGGAGCCCTTTTCTCCCCAGGCGACGGAGAGGTCCCCATTGACCTCTCCCTCTGTGCAAGCTGTCCTGAGATCAGAGCCTGTTTTGGGGGGTGCAGAGGTCCTGACACAGACTTGATTGGGCAGGACCCCCGGCTGCCCTCACCACCTCTCTGTGTTCCCTGCAGATACGACGTTGACTCGAAGAGCCCCGACTTATCCAAACACGTGAGTTCCACCTATGACTGCCCAGCGATTCTGCAAGTCTTTTAAATGCAGAGCTCTGAATCAGCCTCAGGCTTCACTGTGACACAGTGTGTGTCTGGCGCTGTGTCCTGTCATTTCAGAGCCATCACGCTTCCAGGGGTGGGGCACTGGGGGTGCTGGGATGACTGTGAGCAGAGGGGGTAATACTGGTCTTCTCTGTACCCTGGATATGCAGGATTTCCTGGGCCAGGCCTTCTGCACCCTTGGAGAGATTGTGGGATCCCCTGGGAGCCGCCTGGAAAAGCCCCTCACGTAAGTGTAGAGGAGTGTGGGCCTGTTTAAGTTCCTTCTTCAGTGATGGGCCACCTTCCTGCCCAGCCTCATGGAGGGCTGGTTCCAAGGAGGGCAGAAGCAGCCAGCCAGTCATGAGCCATGATTAGGAGTTAGGAGACCCCATGGGCCCTCCCCTTGCTGGACTTTCAACCCAGTTACCTTGAAGGGACCCCAGCTCCGTTATCAGAGGCCCACACTGCTAGGATGTCTCTGAGATGCTATCTAATCTCCCACCTTTATCTTTGTAGAGGGGAAAACAACAAAGCCCAGAGAGGGGAAGTAACTTGTCCAAGGCCACACAGCTCGGAAGTGGGAGAGCTGGGGTTTGTTTGAACAGAGGTTCTGCTCACATAGCACATTCCTCAGATTGTTCACCCTTGTGGGCAGAGTTGGGTGTGGTAAGGCCCTCCCCTCTCTCCTTGCCCTGACAGCCTGCATTCAAAGGCCTTGAGTGCTCTTAGGGGAAGCCATCATTCTGAGCAGGCTCTGGAATGAGCAGTCTCAAGGCTTCACGCAGGAGTCTGAGAGTGGCTTCAGGGACCAGTTAGGGCTGGCCAGGTGGAGGAGGTGACTTCTCTTGTCCCTATTTCTCAGGAAGCCCCAGGAGCAGGGCCCAGGCAAGAGAGAACCAAAGACTGGGATAAGCATGCAGGTCATTTGCAGGGTGGGCAGGAAACAGGAACCAGGCTGGGCTGGGCATCAACCCCCAACTTGCTTCTGCCAAGTTCACACTGGATGCTGTCCCCTCACCGTGATGGATAACTGCAGAGCCTGCTATTGTGTGTGTTTGGGGGGGGGGGGGTGTCTCTCTCCCAGGCCCTTGTCTCTGACCCCCCAGTAACTGTGTGGCAACTTCAGGGCCCTGGAAAGGCCTCCCTGCCCCCCAGAGTTCACTTCCTCTGGGTTAACTGGATATAATTGCAATTGCTCTCATTTATTGAGCCCAAGGAGCAAACCCAGGTTTGAGGAGCTCTGAAGCTTATAGAATGTGGGATCCCAGGGGTGAATGTGTGTCTGCCCTTTGTAGCTCCCAACTGCCTGGGTCAAAAGCCTATGAGCCACTTGGGCCTGGTTTCTACCCGCTGTCACCTGCTCCACCTTTGGTGAAGGGCATACCTGGGAGGACGGAGGAAGACTTGGGGTAGGAGATGCCTAGGGAGCTGTGCCTTCAAGGGTAGGCAGGTGGAGGCTGCTGGAGATGTTTGGTGTTGCTGAAGGAGAGGGGCCTTTCCTGTCCACTGGAGGTGTCACGTGTCTAAGGGCAGTTGTCTTCTTGGCGAGGCCTGTGAACAGCTCTCGTTCACCAGGCCTCTGTTCTGGGCCAGACAGTTTTGCTTCTGTGATCTCATGGGATGCTCTCAGTACTTCCCTGCTTCACAGCCTGTACACTGAGGCTCAAAGAGGTCAAGCAGCAGATTGAGCAGCGGTTCTTAGACTGCAGCAGGCCTCCGCATCCCCTGGGGGCTTGTCAAACACAGGCTGCTGGGCTCCATCCCAGGGTTTCAGATCACAGGTCTCTGAAGGCCTGAGAATTTGCATTTCTAACACATTCCCTGAGGATACTGATGCTGTTGCTGCAGGCCCAGAACCCCACTTTGGGAACCCTTGAGGTAGGACTTTACAGCAGGGTTTGGGAAGAAGACCTCTCCTTCCCCTGACCTATGGCTTTCGGTCCTATTTTGATGTTTGATCTGGAACAGAAACCTGTCTTCAGGAATCCAGATGCCAAGTGCCCTGGCCTCTCAGGAGAGGGGTACTTGGCTTATGACACATGTTCTCTCTTCCTCTCTGCACAGGATAGGAGCCTTCAGCCTGAATTCCAGGACAGGCAAACCCATGCCAGCTGTGTCCAACGGGTAGGTCACCAGACACCTTTGGCCCTGGAGTTCTCAGACATTCAGCCAGCTCTGCAGAGGGGCCTCAGAGTCCTGGCGCTGTCCCCACTCCCACCACTGTGTGTTCAGTCCTGGCCCCGGGTGACAAAGAGAACCCTGGGCCCCTCCACGAGAACTGCCCATCCAGGCTGGAGCCCCAGTGGCTCATGGAACTTCTGCAAGCGGGGTGGGGTCTAAAGGTAGGGGCTGTTAACAGGAGTCAGAGGGGCTGGGCACTTTCCCTTCCCTTTCTCTGCTGGCCTGGTTTCTTTTTATTTTTTGCAAGTTATAAACCTTTTTATTTATTTCTTTATTTTTAAATATATTTTTATTGCCCGGCGGTGTGTGGCTCAGCGGTTGAGCATTGACCTAGGATCCAGGCGATCGGGGTTTGATTCCCGGTCAGGGCACATGCCCGGGTTGTGGGCTCGATCAATGACTCTCTTGTCATTGATGTTTCTATCTCTCTCTCCCCCTCTCCTTTCCTCTCTCTGAAATCAATAAAAGATATATTTAAATATATATATATGTATTTATTGATTTTAGAGAGAGAAGAAGAGAGAGGGAGAGAGAAACAGAGAGAGAAACATCGATTGGTTGCTTCCCGCACATGTCCTGACTGGGGATCCAACCTGCAACCCAGTATGTGCCCTGACTGACAGGGAGTCATGCAAATGTGGGCAACGCAGACCCTCCCCACTCCTTCCCTCTTCTCCTCTCCAGGTTGGAGGCAGGGTCCTTACCCCAGCAGGGGCCAGGGGAGGGAGCTAGGCTGGGGGACCAGCCTGGAGGCTTCTCCCAAAGATGAGCATTTGGTTGAGTAAGCAGAGCTCCACTGGCCTTTGCTGAGGGCTCCCTGAGGCTGGGGTCCCAGCAGCTGGATTGACCCCCAGCCCAGCTGGATGTGGGAAAGGGGCCACCAGGGGACTCAGGGAGGCTCACAGCCCAGGAAGGGTGTGGGTGATGATTTTCAAGGGAGTAGAGAAGCAACAATTAGAAAGAGAGCCAGAGTCAGAGAGAGAAACAGAGAGGGAGGGTGAGAAAGACCAGAGGGAGGGAGAGAGAGAAAGGAAGGCCTAGCAGGTGGGAGCAGGGCTGGAGGGGAGGGAACAGTTCCAAAATAGAAGAGGGGCTCAGAGGCAGAGAGAGGGACAGATGCAGTAGCACTGGGTAAGGAGGCTGGTGTGAGGATTTTATCACCTGGTCAAACAAATCATATCTCTACTGCCAGGAGGAGCCAGGCAGGGGGAAGGGAGGGGCTTGGGGACACTTGGTTCAGCTGCTGCTATCTAAGGGCTTGACAAGCTGGCAGGCACTGCCACCTGCCTGTGGCAGGGGAACTTCCACATGTGGCCCTTGCTCCCCTGCTCCCCTGATATGGAGAGATCTGGGCCATCTCATCAGACCCCGGGACCAGCTCCCCTGCCCCCTCTGTGTGAAGGCCCTTTCCTCTGAGAATTGGTGCTGGGAAGACCTCCATCAGTGGTTCTCAAAATGTGTTCCACAGTCAGCATGCTGGTGGCCCAGAGGCTGTCCTGAAGTGTGGGGCTGGATCTTATTAGCTTTGCACAGTTGTAAAGGAAAAGGGGCAGGGAGGGAAATGACGCTCCTTGAGGGCCTTCTTTGCGACAGGCCTGTGTATGCATATTAGGTAGTGAAATGGATGCTACAATCATACCCATTTTATGGGTAAGGAAACTGAGGCTCAAAGAGGTGCAATAATGAGCCCAAAGTCATGCAGCTGCTGGACATCCTGACATTTTCTTCTACCTCCCAGTGGCCCCTGGCTGCACTGGGAACCCCAGTAGTACCAAACATCAGAGTAGGATGGGCTAGTGCTAGGGGGAGGGGACCCTCCTGAACATGGCAGGAGGTGGTGCAGGTCACCTGGGTGGAGCCCCACCCTGGGAACTTGCCCTCCTGGAGGGGATTCTCCCGGTGGGCCGACTTCAGGTCCTCATCATCCATCTTCCTGAGGAGCTGCGTGGTTGGCTGGGGTTCCTCTCCCAGAGAGACCCCAGCCCAGTTGTTCCAGGGGAGGTAGTCACGGGCGAGGGGCTGGGCACGCTGCCCCTGAGGGAATGCCCGCTCTTCTTGACTCCCTGTTGCTGCTCTCCTGAGATTAATCAGAAGGGCTCAAAGCAGAATGTTCTGGGATTCTGGGGTCAGCTGGGTGCAAAGTGGGGTTGCTGGCCCACAAGGTCTTTTGCCCACAGAAGTGGTCTTTGGATGGAAAGTTTGAGAACCACTGGTCTGGAAGCCTCCGGGTGAGTCTGGATGCTTTTCCGATTCTAGGACTTTCAGTGCAGACGCCACCTTTCCTGGTGGGCTCTCGGGGAGCAGGGTGGGGCAGCTCCAGGCCTGGGGCCTGGCCCGGGAAGCAGTGCCCTAGGCCACCCTGACACTGTTTCAGGGACCCTGTCTTCCCCGGGGCTGGGAGCTGGGGCAGACCCGCCGGGCGGGGCGGGGAGGCTGAGGAGGGCTGAGTGGGGGAGTGTGCAGGCCCCTGCCTCTGTCTTTGGCTCGCCATCCTTTCATCTTCTCCCCTCCCAGTGGTGTCCCAGGGAAGAAATGCGGCACCATCATCCTGTCCGCTGAGGAGCTCAGCAACTGCAGGGTGAGTGGCAGACCGACTGCAGGGCAGGACCTGGCGGGATGGGGCGGAGTGGGAGGGAGGGGAGGCTGCCTCCCTGCGACCCGCGACCATGTGTACCCTTGGAGGGAACGGGAGGCCAGGGCTCCTCGGTGTCACCTGTCCTAGAATTCTGTAACATCCGAGCTAGAAGGTGGAAGGCTTTCCTTTTTCAGCTGAGCTGACCGAGGCCTAGAGGGGAAGGAACTCCCCACAGCCAGCAGCAGAGCTGGGCCAGGAGCCCTGGCCCCTGGCTCCCACGCCAGGGCTCCTTCCACTCCCTACCGTGGCACCACTTACTTGTCCTGAGCCAAGACTGCCTTGGCACCAACACTGGCAGCAGAGGGGCCTTTTCAGTCTTGCAGCCTGGGCACGTGGCATTCATTTTTCACTTCTAGCTCTAGAGCAGGGTGACAGCCTGCCTGGGGTTGAGGCAGTGAGGGCGTGTGGTGGGGGATAGGTGAGAGTGTGTGTATGTGTACATGTGCACACATGTGTGCGTACGCCTGCACATGTGTGTGTGCATGCGCGCACGCATGGTGCATCTGTGTGTGCACACGTGTGCATGTGCACGTGTGCGTGTGCGCATGCACATGCGTATGTTGGGAAGCAGAGTCTCAATCCCAAGCAGCCTTGGTTTTGCTTCCTCTGTGCACCTGTGGAGAAGCAGCAGGCGGGGACAGCTGAAGGGGCTCAGGGGACCCCACGGCTGAAAATGACAAAATATAATTCTTACTTGCCAAGTGATGGGTATTTTACACAAGTTATGACTACTCCTGAAAACAGTCCTAAGAGTTAGGTACTATTGTTATTCCCATTTTATGGACGAGAAAATTGAGGCTCAGAGAGGCTAAGTCACCTGATAAAGGACAAGAGGGGTAGAGTCAGGGTTCTAACCCAGGTCAGTCTGATTCTAGAGCCCAGGCTCATTTCTGCAAACCACTGAGGCTGGCATGCCTCTTAAGTTCATTAGGAGCCCCAGGTGGAAACATGATGGGGCCCGGGGAGAAAAGGTAGAAGCAGCAACGAAGCGTGAGCACAACCAAGCTTGGGGTAACCTGGGGACCCAGCTTCCCATGGGGCGGGGTACAGCTCAGGCTAGAGGACCTGGGAGGGTTGAGGACAACAAGGCTTTCTGACCCGGCCTTGGCTGCTCCCACACCCCTAGCACCCCCAGCCAAAAAATGCAGCCAGACACATCCCAGCATGAAAGCCGTCCTGAAAAGACTGCAGCAAGGGGTGGGGTGAGCCTCTGAAGGCCCCGGCACACTGACAGCCCGTAGCCCTGTCCCGCCAGACAGACATTCCTCAGAGGCAACAGCTACGGCAAACTCCAGGCATGGTGCCTGGCTTAAAAAAACATAAGACTTTCTGACCTTCATGGAAAGTCGGTGCAACTGTCGTATCTGTTAGCTATCAATATTTATTTAAAATTGAGAAAAATTTAAATTATGCATTAATTCATTTAAGAATAACAATAGTTTATCCAGCTATTGGTGAACATAAATAACATCTTGTTTGAAAAATAACTGTATTTTCCCAAACAAAAGTCATCTGTGAGAAGAGTGGCCTTGTTTTACATTTCTGCACATCTCAGCACATTTCTGTAATGCCCGACTCGACCCAAGAAAATGGCACCCTCACACCTGCTCTGCAGTCAGTCTGTTGTGACGTCACCGTCGGGTGACTTCTGGAAAACTCCATATCTTATTAGCATTGTTATGAACATAGTTTTGGCCTCATGGACCCCCTTCCGGGGGGTGGGGTGGGTCCTGGTCCATGCTTTGAGTACTACTGGGATGGAGGTATAAACTGTTAGCCACATTAATTGAGCAATTATTCTGAGCCACACTCTGTGCTGAATGGTTACATGTATCTACTGGTTTATCTGATGGATTATAATACGTAATGTAATGTGTAGTTTGATGTATTATAACGTCTGATGTAATATGGTCCTCATTTCGCAGAGAGGTTAAGTGACCTGCCCAAGGTCACACGGCCACTGAGTAGAAGAGACGGAACCCAGGCCGTCTGGTTCTAGAGCCGGGATCTTCACCCGCGAGGCTGTGCTGTCCCAAACTGCCTTTAGGGCTTCGGGGCGGGGAACGAGGCACACCGCGGGGCCAGGGCAGTGCAGCAAGAGCCACATCTACTCACACGCAACTGCTGGCTCTGCTTTCTCCGCTGTCTGCTTCCCTCGGTGGGGCTGGAGCAGCTTGACGACAGCCTAACCCTCCCCCGTGTGTTCCCCCAGCAGAGGGCTGGGCACACAGTAGGTGCTCGTAGGGACCTGTCACAAACCTGTGAGGAATGAGCAGGAAGCACAGCAGCAGGTGATGAAGCCACACCTGTGTATGCTGCGGCCCGGACGCTACCGGAGTTCAGACGAGGGACAGGGCCCAGCTGACCTGCAGGATAGCGCTTTGGTTAAGCTTCCTGAGCCTCAGGTTGTCCCCCTGTGTTGGGGCTCAGAGGGTTACTGTGAGGATTAAAGGAGATGGACTGTGCCCGACTGGTGCCTGGCTTCTTCAGGGTGCCTGGGAGACACTGAACTCCTTGAAGCCTGCATTCAGCTGGCCCCCAAGCTTCTAGCTCAGCCGGTGACTTCCCCCCGGTTTATAATTAAAATAAGGTCACAAAAGTGAAAGTGCTTTGGAAATTCTAAAGCTCTGGAAAATGCTGGGTGCTGTTATTTGGTCTAGTTTTCCGGGATTGGCGAACAGTCTGAATTTAATACCTATTAGCCCGCCCTCTCCCCTCCTCCCCCCCCTCCCTGCGGCATCCAGGGACGGCAGCAGTTTCCTGGATTTAAGCTGTTCCAGCACAAGGGGGGGTCCCCTCCTTCCCCGAAATTGTCAGCTCCTTTTCTTTGGGCCATCTTTGGCTGAGTTCTCTCTTTCCCTAGAATACTTGCAAGGAAAAGAGACTAATTCCCAGCATCTGGCTGAATTAAAATAATTACATCTGAGCGGTTTTGCCTCTGTTGTTGCAGCTCCGAATTCAGTGGGAAGATCAAAGGGAAGAGGGGGGAGTGGAGAGACGCGCTTGCACCGGAGCAGAGCTTCCTGCTCAAGTGAATTCATTCTGCCCGAGTCGACAAACCCTCCCCCATCCACGGGACGGTGTGGGCGGCCGGGCCAGCAGGGGACTGGAGTGGACTTTGGGGCGGCCAGCATGCTTTCACAGGTTGCAGAAAAGCCTTGCTCACCTGGAACTGAAATACCGAGAAAGTTCTCATACTAGTCAGTGATCCTTGATGTTGACGAGGAAGAGCTTAAGCTCCTGAACCACCATTCATTTGTGCTCAGCAGTAAAACTATGACTCCGTGTAACAGTCACCAACATTTGCACAGTCCTCACAGCTGACCAGGCCTCTCATGTTTACCGTCTATTTGATTCCCACCGAGGGCTGGGGGCTGGGCAGGTATGAGTGACCCCAGCTTACAGACACAGAGAGGTTAAAGTGGCCTGCCTAAGACTGCAGGATTCTACGCAGGCCTTGGACTCCAAGTCCTCAGGGAGTCTTTCCTTCACGCACAGTGAAGCCGTGGGCCTCCGTGACCCATGAACCGCTATGGGCTTTGTGGGGCCGATAGCCTTCAGCAGGCCTGGCGAAGGGTGGGCTTCTGGAGAGAGGCAGGAGTGCTGCTGGTGCAGGGAGCTGGCAGCTTCTTGCTCTCGCCTTCTGGGCCCTTAGCTCCCCCTAGGCCTCCGGGGCACCCAGACCTCAGTTCCTGGCCAGTGAGCAGGTCCTCACTGCCTCCCAGCCAGGTCCCTGCACACCCAGGCAGGAGTGTGACTCGCCTCTCTGAGCCTGCTCACGTATTCATTCATTTCATTTCAGCAAATATGCTTGGGCTCAGTCCTCGGCCTCCCAGAGTTTCCAATTTAGTGTGAGAGACGGAAATGCCACCCAGCCATCACAGTACAGCAGTGGGCCTCAACCCTGTCAGACCCGTCGCCTCTTCTTTACGACAGACATTGTATAGCACTCTTTACTCTCCTGAAGGAGAGTTCATGGACAGTACTATGTAGTGCCAAATACATACAGGTGAGGGGATGAGCCCTTGCAGCTCCCTGGGGGAAGATGGATGGGTTCAGGCAAAAATAGCAGCCTGTGCTAAGACCCTGGGGCAGGGGGAGACTGATGTCAGAGAGGCGAGGTTGTATTGTAGGTGGGAGTGGGGGCCAGATCGTGCGGGACCTGTAGCAGGGGAGCTTAGCAGCCTCAAATCCTGACAAAGTCAGAACTCTGATTGTCTAAAGACAGACGTAGGAGACCCAGCGTATCCATGTGGGAAGAGCCCCAGGAAGAAGGGGGAAAGATAAGAAGAAAGAGGTAAGAGGAAGCCAGGCACCTGGCGGAGGCTTTCTGAGACCCGAAGCCCGCAGGCCGGTGCTCAGGAAAGATGCGTGTTGTGGCTGGCACGATGTAAGTGCTCTCTGTGGTGAATGGCAGCATTCAACCAGCACCCTTTTAAAAATTCGTTTGTGATTTCTTTTGGTGTTAGAAATCATTTCTCTAGCTTAAAAAAAAAAAAAGAAAAGAAAACTAAACCGAACAAACACATTTTTCCTGATGCTGAAAAATAAGATGTTCTAATGGACAAGTTGGAAGATACAAAGAATAGAAAAACCACCCAGAGATAATCACTGTTGACATTTGATGCATTGCCTCCAAGGCTTTCTTCTGCGTGTATATGTATATAGTTTTTTTCTTATAATTAGTAGAATGTGGTATCCAGTTTTCTTTTACTTATCAGTAGAATATGGGACCCAGATTTATTTCCCATGTCATTAGATAGTCTTGGGAAACATGCACTTAATAGCTGCATATTAGCCTCTACTGTACGAATGGGTCATAATTCATTGATTCTATTCTCTTATAGGTAACAATATAATTAATACTGCAGTGAACATCCTCATAGCTGAATCGTTCCATTTTTCTTTTGAAATTTAGTTGATGGATTTTAGTTCGTATCCCAGGCGCAGAGGCTCAATGAGGGGGAGGGAAAATGTTAATTTAGGGTTTTCAGCCCCTAAATGATCAAATCAGCAGATGTACAACTCGTGGAATTGTTCGAAAAGTCAGTCATTAGTATGGCAGAGAAAAGCCAGCTTGACCTCAGTGCTGTTATTACCATCCATGTGTAAAGACAGGCCCAGTCTCCTAGACTAACATCGCCCACCATCTGTGTTCAAATAATTCTAGTCTATGGGGTCTTGACTGATGTCCCTGAATGCCTGCACCCTGGTCTCCTGCTTCTGCAGTCTTATCCTGGCCAGCTGGGGCTCTGGGCTCCTCTGTGAACGCAGGAGCCCTCCCAGGTCACGGTTCACAGAATCAGCCCATGTCTGGGCTGTGTTCCCTCCTGCTGGAGTGCTGAATTTTCGAGTTGTGGCTAATGATTCTTTTTCTTTTTAATCGATGTTTTCTTTATTTCTGACTAAAAAAGACAATGTACTAATTTTAGGAAAACCCAGCAAACTTTAAAGAGAAGACAGTAAATGTCACCATGGTTCTACCATCTATTTAAAAGTGCTTTCTCAGGGTAGCTTGTGAGCAGTAGGGCAAAGTGGTTAAGAACTTGGGCTCTGGATCCAGACCAAATGTCATTGCTCACCAGCTGTGTGACATTGGGCAAGTTACTTGAGCTTTCTGTGCCTTAGTTTCTTCACTTGTAAAATGGCTTTATTTAAATTTTTGATAAATTTTTGATATTTTATTTATCATCTATTCTTGCATTGATTTTTATTTTTTAAAATATCACTTTAAAATCTTAATTTTGATTACTGAGATTTTGGGTGCCATAAATTAAATTTTGCACTTGCCTTATTTGCATTCTGGCCCTAGAGGCCAACAGCAAGACCCAGGCCAGAGCAGCCTTCCTTTCTCCCCTCTCCCAGCCTTCAGCCCACCTGCTGACCTCTGGGCCTGACCTCCGACCTCCACAGCCCTCCTCTGGATCTGGGAGGGCTAACTGCTGGGGCAGGCCAGGCCACCGTGGAGGGAAAGGCTGTTTGCTGTGGTCCCTCAGGCAGCCTCATTAACATTTGGAAAGATGCAAATTGATGCAATCCTGCTGTTTTAGAAGAACTTAATATGTTTTTTAAAAAGATAGGGTGAAAAGGCAGAAATTGCAGGAAATTATGTATTGCTGGAGCTGCTTTATCTTCTCTGCAGTTGATACCAGGGAGGCTTCTGGTTCGGGAACAGCGTTTCCCGGGGCGAGAGCCCCTCCCAAGGGGAGGCTGTCCCACAGCGGGACCTCCGATCCTCTGCCAGATTCTGCTCCCTAGTCCTGCCCTGAGGCTCCGGCTTCTCACTGCTCCTCCCTTGGCCTCTTTGTGAGCTCACACATATATGGAGGGCTGATCCATTTCCTAACCCTCATTTAAGGGGAGCAGTTGAAGCCTTGTTTGTATGACTGTTGACATAAGTCAGAGCCACCTTCAAAAGCACAGTCCCCAGATAACTAACCAGATCCTAGACTCAAGGACTCCCCGTGGGGTGCACACCATTAGGGAGGAAGCTCGCCTTGGTTACAGCCTAGAAATCTCTGAAGGTCTGTCTGACCCCCATGGACTGGACAATCGCACAACAATACAGATGATCATAATGGGCTCTTGGTGAATGTAACGAATGTTCCAGGTCTGGATTGTGTTAGGGAGGGCGGACCTGGCTGGGCAACAAAATAGGCCCCCAGCAATGCCTGACGGATTTGCCATCAGCGGGAAATGAGATGTGGCTCCCTGGTGGATTTTTCCAGTTAGCTGAGTTTCAGAGCGGGTCTTTTTCTTTTTTTCTTTTTTTAATTTTAACTAGTTTTGCACTGAGGAGGCCTTTCTAAGTGGATTTCACACTTCTCTGACTTCTCAAACCGAGGCTACAGAACATAATTAAACTTATCTTGATGAATCGGGTTCCATCCTCTGGAATCTGTTATTAATCTCTCTGGAGCCAGACTTTTCTTGTTCCAATCCCAGCTTCTCTCCTTCCTAGCTGTGTGGCTTCAAGGGTGTCAACCTCTCTGTGCCTCAGTTTCCTCATCTTTGAAATGGGAATAAAAATTACACCTACCTCGTGGGGTTGTTGAGAGCATGAAGTGAACTAGTAGATGTAAAAATAGTGCCTGGCACATAGAGGTAGAACTTTATTACATTGCCGTTCTCATAGGCGAATGAGAGTTGAACATGGGCTCAGCCCAGTGGGAGATGGCTCTCTGTCCGTGTTGGCTCCTCTCTTACAGATGTTCTGTGCTAGGCACTGTGGACTGGCACTTAACCTATGCCTCTCCTTTCGTGTTCTCAACAGGCTCACGGGGCACTAGGACTCCACTGATCAGAGGGGAGCATCAAGGCTTAGGCTAAGTTGCTTCCCCTTAGCTGCTCAGCTGGTAGGTGGCAGAGCTGGGGTTCCAAGCAGGTGGCCTTTGTGCTATTCTGTCAGGTGCTGTGCTGGGACAGTGGCCCTCCCAGTGGAGTGCTGAATGGTCCTGGAAGCCTGGTCTACTAAGTTTTGCATTCATTTTTCTCTAATATTCTTCCTCTCCTTCTGGAGCTTGCAAGGCCCTGAGGGTCCTCCTGGGAAGCAAACATAAGAGCTTTTGCCCCTGGATTTTGTGGCACCTGCTTCGGTTGTTTGAAATATATGTTTTATTTTACAGTGCAGGTTGTGGTGTGTGGTCCACCCATGTTCGTTCAAGTGCAGGCGTCGCACAGGTGACTTCCAGATGGGTGGGGTCACATCTGGACACAACAGAGCCGTGTCCTGGGGAGGCTGGAGGAGCCTTGGACTCCCAGACTGTCCCCTGAGCACTGGCCTTCCCCAGTTGCCGCCCTGTGCCAGCACACTCCCCAATACACAGCACTGAAACTAAACCTCCCTCTTAAAAGGACAGTGGCAGACGTCCTGTTCAGCAGTCACTTTACAGATGGGGAAACTGAAGCTCATAGAGCTGGAGGGGCTGCTGGGACTAACTAGAACTCAGAACCCTGGGTTCCCTGCGGGGACTGTCCCTACCACTCTCCTCAGCAGGGGCTAGTCTCTCAGTGTCTTCTGATGCCACCGCCGGGTGCCTCATAGGGAAAAGTCGGGGCCAGCTTCATAGGCATGTGGCCTGTGCAGTCACACAGGGCCTGCGCTTGGTTTAATGCTCTGTTGTCACTGTCTTGAAATTTCTTAATACTTTTTGAACAAAGGACCCCACAATTTATCTACCTGGTGCTAGGAGGAGCCCACCAGGTCCTAGGCTTCCACCTTTTTCTAGGCCACAGGGTGGAGCTCCCCAGGGAGGCATTTAACACGCTCCCTCCACCCCGAGTGGGATGGGATTGGAACTTTCTCCTGGGGAGACAGTGACTCGGGGATGGGCCTAGAAAGCTGGAGATCTCCCTGAGGGTGAGAGGGCAAGTCCTGAAATCTGGCTGCCTGGGCTACCCCCTGTGTGACCTTGGGCATTTGACAACCCCTAAAAGCCTCAGGTTCCTCATCTGTAAAGGAGGCGAGCAGAGGAGTCACTTCGTACAGTTGTTATGACGCTCCAATGGATAATGTACGTGAATAGGGGACAGAGAATGGTGTGCTTCTGGAGCTCTGCGCTAGCACGTGCTCGGTCAGTCAGCCACTCTTAGCCCAGGTCTGCAGGCCTAGGTTTCTTGGGAGGCTCTAGGATTCCTTGGGCTTCTAGGCCTTGGGGGCCCCAATCAAGCCCCCTTCTCCCTCTCAGTGGCCCAGGATGAGGGACATGATATAAGCCGTCATTGCCGGGCACTCAGGTGCTGGCCCCTGTGCTTCAGCACTGCCCCTCCCCAGAGCCTCCTTTTCGGGGACACTCCTGTCCCAGGTCACCTAGAGCCCAGCCCCTCCCTGCCCAGACACCCCGGAGTCCAAGGCAAGCAGGGAAGCACCTCGTGGACTGTAATGTGCTCTCAGGGAGGCAGAGGGGATCTGGAAGGGGCACGAGTTTAAAATCCGCTCATACGTGTCGAATTTCTGCTCCGCCAGTTATCAGTGGGTGATCTCGGGCAGGGCACTTAACTCCTCTGACCCTCAGCTTCCTCCTTTGTAAAAAGTGACAAAGGACTGTTTCGAGGGCTCAGTATGACAAGGCTGTAAAGCTCGCAGCTCAGTGACTGGCCTGCACAGATGTTATCTACAAATGTTTGTTGACTGACTGAGTGAGTGAATGGGGGGACGCTCTGTGTTTGCTGTTGTCAGATGTCCTTGGAGGAAGATGTGTGAGGTGGTGGAAGTGGAGATGGGGCAGGGACAGAGGCCACACACCCTGTGTTGGGGGGAAGGGAGAAGTGTTCTATAAATAATCATAACCGCTTGCAGGCACGTAGCACTTAGTGTGCGCCATACACTGTTCTCAGCACTCTACTCGTTAACTCATTTCATCTTCACAATAGGCATATGAGGCGGGCACTGCCAGTGCCTCCATTTTATACATGAGGAAATGGCACAGAGAGGGTGAGTAACTTGCCTTAGGTCACACAGCCAGTAAGGGATGGCGCTGAAGCAGGCAGCCTGGCTCCAGCCACCATATTCCTATCTTTTACAACAGGAGTGGGGAACATCTGGCCCTGCCAAGGCTTCCACAGGCAGGACTTGAAATTCAATAAATGTAAGAGCTTTTTTCATAGCTCATTTTTATGTTGATAATGTTGTATGGCCTGAGAATGATGTTATAGATACCCAAATGGCCCTTGGCAGAAAAAAGGTTCCCTCCTCCTGCTTTATACCATATCCACCCCCAACCTTTAATCATATCCTTCAAGCTTGTGGGAGGCTGCAGCTCTGCCTCTGCCACCAGTTTGGCCCTCACTGGGCTGGAGGACACAGATTCAAGAGACCCTCTCCTTCACTCAAAGGAGGAGGCAGTGGGAGAAGCTGGTGGCTTCCCTACAGGCCCCAGCCCTTGGGGGCAGGCCAGGCCCCAGGGACTATAGGATAGAGCCCCGAGCAATAGCCAGTTGACGACAGGTGATGTGTCAGGGCATGAAGCTTTCAGGTTGAAGAGGCCACATGGGGACAGATGGAGAGGAGGACTCTGAGGCTCCTTTGCCCAGTACCCAGTCGGCCACTGTGGGCTTAGGGGCTGGGCACCATGTGAAGAGAGGGGTCCAGGGGTCCAACCAGGTCCTGGGTACCTTCTTTGTACTCTTGGGCTGAGTGTTTGGTTAGATGGGGCCACGAACTGGACCGGGGAGTCAGAAAGCCAGGGCTCTGCATGGTGAACTTGGGGGAATCCCTCCCTGAGGACTTGGGGGATCCTCAGGCTCCTCGGCTATAAGTGGGTCATGGTCCGGGCCGTATCCACCTTAGAGAGCGGGTTGGGTGGGCCTCTTGTGAGTTAGTGGGTGTGAAAGTGATGCCTAAACTTACATGTCTCCCAGGAACCACACAAATATGTGAGGGAGTGAGGCAACTGGACAGAGCGTGGGCTTTGGGGTTGACAGGCCAGGCTCAGAGTGGCCTTGGGTTAGTCATTTTACTTGAAGCCACTCAGTAAAATAGTAGTGAAATCAAGTGGTCAACACTGACTGCATGGGTATGACTGGCTGCTCTCTGCTCAGCACTTCGCACACTTGATCTCACTAGTCCTCACAACAGTTCCTGTGGGGTGTGTACTATGATCTGCCTTTGTGACAGAGGGAAAACTGAGGCTCCAAGAGGTTACCTCCCTTGCCCGAGGTCACATAGCTAGAAAGTGGCAGAGCCAGGACTCACGCTGGAGCAGCTGGCTCCAGAATCCACCTGCTTCATGGAAGACTGTTCCTCTAGACCTGCCGGTGGGGTGGTTAGAAGACGAAATGAGACCCTCAGAAGTGTTAGCCCAGGGCCTGGCCCTCAGCAGGTGTTGGGAAAACGTCAGAAGCTGCCCTTTCTAAGGGCTGGTGCTGGAATCCTCATGTTTCCAGGGCCCTGGGGCTGCATCTCCACGGGGATTGGGGCACCCTCCAGGCTTCTCCTGCCTCACACCCCTGTTCTCCCCCCTCCCATCAGGATGTTGCCACCATGCAGTTCTGTGCCAACAAGCTGGACAAGAAGGATTTCTTTGGGAAGTCTGACCCGTTCTTGGTGTTCTACAGAAGCAACGAAGATGGAACGTGAGTTCCAGGCAACACGCCACCCCCTTTCTGGGGTCAGGGTTGGGTGGGTTGTGGCGGCCTGCCAGCAGGGTGGCTTGGGTCCACCTCCACCCTGTGCTGCCCTGGGGCTCCTGCTCTAGAGAGAGCAGGGATAGGATGGAAGTCATGTGGATGGGCTGGTGTGGCGGGGGGCACCCTCCAAGCCAGCAGTGCCACTCCGAGGGCCCCAGCAATGGTGGGTGTTAGATATGTTAGAGGTGGGGGGAGTGGGTCAAAACACGGCTAGGGTGAGAATAAGGTGCCCTTCTGACAGCCCCTTCCTTCTTCCACACAAATCAGTCCATATATAGGAGCCCAGTTCTCCACCCACAGCCCTCTGAACACCCCACTGCTACCTGTCTCCCCGCTACTGCACCCCAGATGGCAAACCTGGGCCCTCTCCCCGCCCAGCCCCAACCTCACCATAGGCTTCATTCAAAACTCTACACATCTTTGAAGCCCCATTTCCTCCTCTCGTGTCCCTAATCTAGAAGCCACCCACAATATGACAGAAACACTCACACACATTGGCAAATGTAGGTCAGCTCTGTACACAGGGACAGATTCTAGGTGGATGGTCCGGGGACCTAGGTCCTCCCCACCAACCCTAGGTGTGACCCTAGCAAGTTATGCCCCTCTCGGGGCCTGTTTTCTCCTCGGTAAAATAAACCAGTTGGATTAGGTGGTCTCCGCGGCCTCTTTAAGCACCGCAGTACTGGGAGGCTGAGGACACTTATGGCTGGAGTTCTGCAGGCCCAGGCGGTAACGGGCCAGGAAGGTTAATTAGAAAAACGCTGCTGGAGAGGGGACCCGGAGGCAGGGCCTGAAGAAAGGGAAGAAATGGGTCCAGCGGGGAGGCTCGGGGAGGGGCGGCAGGCCAGAGAGGGGGCGAGTGCCCAGCAAGTGTGCCCTGGGCTCCTGCAGAAAGGCCTCTGCCAGGTTCCTTCTGATGCTGAAATTCTGGGTGTGACCATGTGTGCATGTGTGTGTGAGTAGGGGTGTGTGTGTGTGTGTGTGTGTGTGTGTGTGTGTGTGTGTTGGGGGTAGGGGAGCTTCAGGGAGGAGGTGTGTTTCAGTTCAAGGGAAAATGGATTTTTAAATCTGAATGTTCAACAAGGGAAATTAGGTGTGGTCATTTGCATAACAAAAGGATTCTTTGTCTCACCAAAGGACTCCCAGCAGAATTTCTTTAAATAATTCTTGTTGACTTTGACTTGACTTGAGGGAGGGAGGAAAAGGCCTGAGTGGTATTCCAGCTGCCCAGGACGGTGTCCCCTCAGGTCCCCTCCAGGGTGGCAGTGTCGGGTCACCCTGGGCTGACCGGGAGGAGGGAGGGATTTGGGTTTGGGAGCAGAAAGAGGTGAGTTGCAGTGTTTTCCAGTGATGTTCTAGTAGAGCAGATGTGTAGGATGGATGGGGAGGGGGCAGGAAGAGGGAGAGACTCGTGGCTAACACGTGAACAGGTGGGAGGTGCTGAGCACCCCACAAGCTGTGCTGTGGAAGTGCAGGGGAGGAGCGGGGAGGGGAGGACAGGGGCAAAAGGACAGTGCAGAGACCTCAGTCAGCAAAACTTGGGTGGGGCCTGAAGTCACAGCTCCCTCCCTGGCAGTGGAGCTGTGGGGGAACTGGAGCGCTGAAGATGGCAGCTGGTCGGACGGGGGAGGCCATGGGAGTTTATTGGGGGGTGAGTTTCACATGAAGCGTAGGCTGGATGTCTCCCTGGGGACCCCCAGGGCAGCTGGAGAAACCCACCCAGAGGCCCCCGAGAGATGGGTGAACCCGCAGGCACCTGCGAAGAGGCAGGTGCACAGGTCAGGGCTGAACCGGTGAGAGCAGGGTGGTCACCGGCTTTGAGGAGGGGAGAGGGGAAGGTCTGGGAGACACCCCCAGTTAGGAGCATGGGAGGAAGGCCAGTGAGGGGCCAGGGGAGTGAAATGTCAGCCTGCCACACCAGGAGGGCCTGGAAGGAGGCACCCACAGAGCGTCCTCTGTGCTCCTGGCCCTGCACCTCTTCCATCCAGTCACTCATCTGGGAGTAAGAATGTGATGGGCGGAGCGGGCTCCCTGCCAGGCTGCCCACAGGCCCGCTGGCACTGCCAGTGGTCGGCTGTGTAACCTTAGGCAAGTCTAACCCAGTGGAACTTTCTGGGGTGAAGGAAAAGTTCTGTATTTCGCTGTCCAGTATGGTTGTCATCAGGCACACGTAGCTGTTGAGCACTTGAACTGGGGCTAGGGTGACTGCGGAAGTGAGTTTTAAACTTCATTTCACTTTGGTTAATTTAAATGTAAGTAGTCACATGTGCTGGTGGCCGCCACTCGAGACAGTGAAGCTATAACCTCTGCAACTCAGTTTCCTGGTGTGTCCACGGGGCTGATCCTAACTCCGGCTGGCAGGGCTGCTGTGAGGATTCGTGAGTTAACATGTGTAGTTAGAACAGGGCCTGGCAGCTTCTGCTCTTATCCCGGTTTCACCACGAGAGGGGAGATCAGAGAGAGACAGTGGTTTTCCCGGGGCTGCGCAGCTGGCAGTAGTGGCCCTGGGGCTGGGGTGCGCGCCTGCCTGACTCTGTTGTTAGCGCTCTCCTGCACCACCCACGGAGTGTGTGTCCAAATGAGTGGAGTGGGGGGGGGATGACTGCAGGCCAGCAGGGAGTCGAGGGGCCTGTGGATTCAGTGGGGGTAGGGAACTTAAAGAAGGGGTTTCAGGCAAGAGTCTGAAGCAGAAACCAGACCTCACAGGGTTCAGGAAAAACAAGTAGGGAGGGAGGAACTCAGGCTAATAGCTCAGAAGACCTGGCCAGGAAGTTTGGGGGTGGGGGGGGCTGGAGGGTCCACACAGGTTTGTGTGGCTTTGGGGGAATTTAGTGCAGTTAGGGTTTCTGCACAGCGCGAACCTCCTCCCTTCACTGCCCATCAAGCTCCTGATCCTCCCTCCTGCCTCCCCAGCCCCCTCTTCCAGCCACCTGCCTGCCCCAGCCCCGGGTAGCTGTGTCCCCTCCTCCCTCCGTCCCATTCCCGTCGTCAGCAGCAGCTCCGGGTGTGTGGGGAGGTCTCCCACGTGTATCTCTACACTTCCGTGGGTGGGCAAGAAGGAGCGGAGAAGAGAAACGCTGAGCCTCAGTGACAGAAATGACATTTTGACTTGAAAATTTCCAGAGAAGAAATGGCACAGGCTGTGTGGGCACGGGCGGAGCCCAGGCACCTTCCCGGGTGACCTTTCCAAGCACCGAGGCAGCTGGGATAGGTGCCGGGAACCTCAGGGGGGCCCCTGGCCCCAGCGCCACTGGCTCCCGCTGCCCCCCATGTGGCAGGGCGGGCTTCCAGGATGGGGCCAGCCAGGCGTGGGGGGGAGTGGGCAGCGACGCTGCGGTGGGGCCCAGATGGGATAAGCCAGTTCTGCACTTTTGGTTTGCAAAGCAAGCTCATGGATTCAGAGCTGAAAGGGTCTTAGAGATCATCTCAGCCGGGGGCTTTCCTTCTCTGGCTTGAAATGCCAGCAAATGCTATGGAAATTCTCCTCTGAGAAATACAGTTATTCATTTATTAATTCCAAAAAATATTTAGTGAACATGTATTTACTATGTGCCAGGCAGTTGGGGACACTAAAGATATACCAGTAATCAAAGAAGACAAAACCCTTGCCCTTGCGGAGCTTACATTTTAGTGACAGACCATAAAATAAATAAAGAGAAAATTAGACTATGTCACATGTCAAATGGTGATAGGCGAAATGCAAAAGCAACATGGAAGGGGGTTAGGGATGTCAGAGTCAGGGGCCAAGGGGTTGTAAGTTTTAGATATGGTGCCCATGGCAGATACTCATGTCAAAGGGGTGACAGTTGAGTAAAGACCTGAAGGAAATGAGGAAGTGCCATGAAGGTGGAGATCTGAGGGGACAGGCAGGAAAACAGCAGGCATGCGAAGCCCAGACCCGCAACTTCCCTGACAGTGTCAGGGTCTCACAAATCCCTAAGGCACATCTGCAGATTCTTCCATGGATCTCAGTTGAAGAATATCTGATAGCGGCCAACTCCCTGGAAACGGGCCCAGAGTGGGACAGGCATGATCAAGGTCACACAGAGAGCAGGGCCCCGAACCTGCATCCCAGCCCTGCTCAGGAATCCTCTCTGCAGCACCACCAGGAAATGGCCATCTAGCTTCTACCTGGATGCTGCTAGTGACGGGCAGCTCATCACTTCACAAAGCCATGGTTTCTAATGTGTGACAACTGTAGAGATTAACCAGCTGGTCCCTCAGTTGACCTGGATTCTACCTTCCTTGGCTTGGGGTCTGACACCTTTCCTCTCTTCTTTGCCAGGTTCACCATCTGCCACAAGACTGAGGTCATGAAGAACACCCTAAATCCAGTGTGGCAAACTTTCTCCATTCCTGTGAGAGCCCTCTGCAACGGGGACTATGACAGGTGAGCTGAGAAAATGTCCCTCACCCTGCACAGGTGCGGGAGGCCTGGTTCACGTAGATGTGGGCGGTCCCCTCAATCTGAGCAGGGCCCCCTGGAACTGTGCACGGGTGGTCCTGCACAGGGTGGGACTCTTGAGTCTCCCTCCTATTCCCTCCCTGGGCAGTGTGTGCCTTCACCTCCTTACAGCCCTTCCCGACCCCTCCTCTTCCTTCCTGTCAGGCATCCCCACTGGTGGGAACCTCTGGGGGGGGGGGGGAGGTGTCTGGGGTTGGGGAGCCCCATGGGTGTTGAGGTGTCCTGGCCTGGAGCTCAGCAGCCTGTCTTCATTGTTCCCACCGTTGGGGCACATGGGGGCCAAACAGGGTTCTAGATACACAGAGGAGGCCTGGTCCCCACCAGCCCCCACTATTGGCAGGTGGATTCTAGGGAGTCAGGATCCTCATACTCTGTGCCAGCCAAGTTGCCATAAATGGGGGTGAGGGGTGGGATACAGAGCTCATGGAACTTTCAGATGGGACAGCCTACTATTGTCACTTGTTAGCTATCACCATCATCATCATCACCATTGAATGAGTGCAGATTGTTGCGTGTGGATACACCTGGTTTCTAATTGCCTCTGTGACCAAAAAGTACTGTCAATCTGGGCAAACTTTGACTTTTCTGAGCCTCGGTTTCCTTATCTGTAAAATGGTTATTTAAACGTCTACCTACCTTATAGGGCCGCTTTGAGGCTCACATGGCACAGCCTACATAGGAAGGCTTTGGTGTGGGTAAAATACCAAATTCAGCATTTTGTCCACAAGTGTTTGTTGACTCCCCACCATGTGCCGTGCTGTGCCCTGCGCTAGAGGCTGGGAAGTCGGCAGGGAACAAACACACAGTCTTCACCCTTCACCCAGCATCGTGGAGTTTACATCCAGTGGGGGAGGCAGACATCAATCCAATAATTACACAAAGAAACATATAATTACCAATTGTGCTAAGTGCCAGGGGAGCTGTAAGGTGGTGCTTGTCTGTGGTAAGTCAGGAGAACCCAGCCTGGTTTCGGAGATTGCTGAAGCTGGTGGGCAAGCTGGCAGAGGCTAATGGGCAAGGCTGCCCAGCGGCCCTGAGGAAGCGGGGCCTCTGCTGGCCACTCAAACAGGAACACGGGGGCGTCCTGGCTGGTGGCATTAGCATGGGCTCGCTGGGACCCTGCTCACAGTGGCTACTGACAGGCTATGTGTGTGGTAGGGTGAGGGGGACCTCCAGGAACCCTGTCTCCTTCCATGTTAGGCTTTTGATCCAGGAGATGAGGTGGCACCTTTTCCTGCCTCTTGGTTGGGACAGAAAAGCCACAATCTATTCCACAGGCGGTCACGAGCATCTACTATGTGCCCATCACACCTCCACCTGTGCAGCATCCAGGGGAATGTAGCCTCACTTCCATCGTCAGGGAGCTTATAGTCCGACCACAGGGATCTCAGATGTGCACACAGGTATAGCAGACAGGAAAGTAATTGTGCAAAATGAGACCAGAGACAAAAGCAGGCATCTAGCCAGACAAACCCAAGTTGCGTGTCTGGGCAGGTCCTGGGGAGGCGGGAGGACAGAGTGGTTGGAGCATCGGGCTGGAGCCCAGGGGTGCAGGGAAGGCTGCACAGTCGGGGACCGGATGGTTGGGGCGGAGAGAGACGGAGGCAGAGGGAAGGGAAATTCAAGGTTGGAGAAAGGGAGCCTGCCAATTAAAGTCTCACAAGGTGGAAGGAATTAGGATCTTCAGCCCCACTGCCCAGAGGTTTTAGGGGGTCCAGCTGACCCCCCACAACTCTGCATCCCTAGGGAGGGGCTCCCAGGGTCTCAGAACCCAGGGAGGGTGAGGAGGGCAGCCGGGCTCAGAGGCCCGGGCGCGCTGTTCAGCCTCAGGGGCGGAGAGGGTGCGGTGGGGTGCGGGTCATGGGGGAAACCAGGCAGGCTCCATCTCCCCCTCCCAGACTGAGCCCAGACTGCTGTCCCTCCAGGGCGCTGGGCAGCTGGGGCCCTGATCCGCAGCAGGGAATAGATTGACTGCGACATGGCTGGAAGCGGTATTAATGGAGGGGCCAGGCGTGTCACACTAGCTGGGCACTGAGCCCTAGGGTAACCCTAGGGTAACCCAACGCGTCTGGGGGCCCTCTCAGGGCAGTGGGGGGAGGGCTCATGCAGGAAAATGACGGAGGAGCCTCCTTAAAGCCTCACACACGCATTTGGGCGAATCCAGCAGCCGTGCCTTCAGTGCCAGCGGGGCGCAGAGCACTGTGCTGGGTGCCGTGGGCCCACTGAGCTGTCCCACCCAAGCTTCCCTCTTAGGTTGCTCCCAGGCCAAGGCAGGGGTCAGACAGGTGACGATAATAACAGCAAAGGCTCTTGCAGCCTTATATGGTAATTTGTGTATATAAACTACTGCTACCCCTCAACAGTTAGCATCTCCTCTGAAAAAGGCACTAACACTGTCCCCACTTTACAGGCCAGGAAACTGAGGCTGGCTCTGAGTCTGTGTTCTTAACCCCAACGCTGTGTTGCCAAACGGCTGGGCCGGGGTGTGAGTGGATGTGTTTGGAGGGGGCTCTGTGAGAGCCTCGCTCAGGGACGAGGGGCCTTATGCTCTGGGACCGGAGGTGGGAGGAAGGCTCAGAAGGACTTTCCAGCTGCCTGGAGCTGGGACTGACAGAGACGGGGAGTCATTAGGGTTTGGAGCTTGGGGGACGAGAGAAGACAGTATCACCGAGAGAGATGGGAGTGTGACAGGGAGCCAGAGCAGGTGGCTGTGGGACTGGCTCGGCGGGGCTCTGCTAAGGAGAGAGGCAGAGGTCTGGGAGTCTCCAGGAGAGGGGCTGGCAGAGGTCAAGTGTTCAAGGCCCTGGGGGGGAGGGGGAGGGTAGATGCCACAGGTCAGGAGCAGGAGAGAGAAGAGGAGATGGTCAGAGAGATGGGGGGGACCAAGAGGAGGGCGGCCTGGTCAGCGAGCTGAGAGAAGGGACTTCAAACAGGAGTGTCAACCACTGTTGCGAAAAACGGGGCCAGGAGGGCAAAAGCCAAAGATCTGCGGAGAAGGGGCCGCTTGCTTGGAATGATGGGGACAGAAACCTGTTAATATTGAGACGATTACTGAGTCTTTAGGGTATGGGCCAAATTGTGTCCTAATTGGTTTCAATGCATTATCTTAGTTGTGAATTAAATTTCACAGTAACCCTAGAAGGTGGGTACTGGTGACACCCCCGTTGCACAGATGGAGAAGGGGAGGACTGGAGATGATGTAACTTGGCAGGCAAGGAGAAGGTACATTTCTCCTTTCCAGAAGTTACCTCTGGGGTCTCGGGTCCCCCTGTGTTTGCTGTCTCCAGTCCACATGAGACCAAACTCAAGTGCCCCAGCTGAGCGGAGCTGGCGTCAGGGGAAGTGGCATCGGGGTCAGAGCCAGTCCAGCCTCCGGTGGGTGAAGTGGGGTGATGACAAGAAGCCCTTCCCCTGCCTTCCCTGAAGCCCAGCTCTGTTCTTGAACATTCTGTGGCTTGAGGGTTTGTCCTCACTGAACCGGATTCCCCCGTGGGGCTGTGTCGCTCACACCTTGTGTTGAATGAGTAGACTTTAAGAGGGTGTCAGATCCTCACCTGGAGAGGGCAGAGGGTGGCTGGGGGCTGTCACATCTCTGAAACTTCACGCTTCTGTCTGCCACGCAAGAACCAGCGGCTTCTCCTTTGAACCGCCCCCCCCCCCCCCCGGCTGTGTGCCGGGAGGGACATGTGGCCAGCACATGTGGCCCCCGTCGGCCGTGTTTTATCTTCCCGCCCGCCCGCAGAAGCTGAGCTCAGAGCAGGCGGTCTCTGCGGTGCAGCCCGGGTCACTGCCTGCCCCGGGGAGCCCCCCGCCCCGGCTCCTCTTTTTTTTAAAATTAAATATATTTTTGCTGATTTCAGAGAGAGGAAAGGAGAGAGAGAAACATCAATGATGAGAGAGTCACAGATCGGCTGCCTCCCACATGCCCCGACTGGGGATGGAGCCCGCAACCCGGGCCTGTGCCTGACCGGGAGTCACACCGCAGTCTCCTGGATCCTAGGCCGACGCTCAACTGCTGAGCCACACGGGCCGGGCCTGGCTCCTCTTCTGCCCTGAAGCCTCTCTTAGTGTCGGACTGCTGGTCACTGTAGGGCAACTCCTCAGGGCCTGTGAGCCCTGGGGACTTATACAGCAAAATGTGCATCCTCCAGCCCGGGGCCGGCTCACTCGGAAGCAGGCCTGTAGCCCCGCTCAGCTCGCAGGAGACTACAGATATCGCCGCTTGGTGAGCTGGGAGGGAAGCCTGGTGTCTCTGGTCTCTGCCTGTCCCTCATCTCTGCCATTCTGCTGAGACTCGCACAGGCCCAGCTCTCTCGCCCCGGCCCCAGGCATCCAGTGACCTACAGGACACTGGCTCCAGCCCTGAGGCCTGGCGCTGCCACTGACCAGCTGTGTGACTTGGGACCTCCCTTTGTAATTCTGGGGAAGGAGGGCTTTGTTGCTGTGTGGCCCACTTCACCAAGTTGATAGAAGTTCTCAGCCAGCAGATATTTAATGTACTGCTTATACCACCAAGTATCTACTAGGTAATATACTACTTATATAATATTCTACTCACATCACCTAGTATCTGCTAGGTACTGTTCTTGAAGCTGAAGATAGAGCAGTGAACAAAAAAATAGAAACCTCTGGCCTCGTGGAGCTGACATTTTCATGGTGAATGAGAATTGTTTGGGAGACAGGAGCTTGGAAAAAGGACTTGAGTGTTTTAGATGGAACAGAAGAGCATGTCCAATGCTGCCCATGTGGACGACGTAGCTGACTTCTCACAGCAACTCCCAAGTGGATGCGATGATACCATTTTACAGAGGGGTAAACAGAGTCTCCAAGGGCTAAGCCAGTTGCACAGGGCTGCACGGCTAGTAGCTAGAGAGCTGGGGCTGTCACCAGAGCCTGGTCTTCCCTGTCCACCCTCCTGCCTCTCAGACTCGGGACTCTGTGTCCTGAGCCTTTTATGCCAAATTAGATGTTCATTTTTTGTGGGCAGCAGAGGCCCATTTCATTGCCCCACACCTAGGAGCCCCTTCACCTGGATGCTGTCCCTAGAAGTCACAATTGGTCCGACATGAGCCTTTGTTAGACCTGAGCCCACAAGGGGCATGTGATGTGACTTGGGGCAACCCAATCAGAGCTGGACAGCGACAGAACTGTCAGCAGAGAAGTCAGAGCTGTGTCTGGCTTGTGTCTGCCTTCCCCGTCTCTGGGCAGCGTTTCTCTCACCTCCTCCCCCAAGGCTGGAGTTTGCAGCCTCCGAGCTAATCGGACCCCCGGGCGCATGCCATCCCTGGAGCCTTGATTGCACAGGAATCTCACACTCAGTGGTCTCCACCTCAGCTGCAAGTTCAAATCCCCTGAGGAGCTTTAAACAATTCCCCTGCCAGGTACACCCAGTCCCACTGATTCTGAGTCTCTGGGGCAAGGCATCAGCATCCACATCGGATTGCTAAAGCTCCCCAGGGGATCCAATGTGCAATCAAGGTGGAAAACCAGAGAGGTCAGCGGCTCTGGCTGAACATCAGAATCAGACAGGGGACTTGTCAAACTACCTGTGCCTGGGAAGTTGCAGAGCTCAGGTACCCAGGCTCCGTGTCCCTGATTTAAGTAAATTTCGTATGGCCCAGTGCTACAGTGGAGAGAAAGGGCGTTGTTATAGGGCCCACCCACCTGCCAGGCAGGTTTACCAACTTTCTTTGCAGCTAGTCTGTAAGAACATTGTTATCCCTACTTTAAAGCGCTGGCTTATGGCTCACAGAGGTTAAGTGACAGCTCCGGGCCCCCCAGCTAGCAGCCCAGCACCCAAGTCCACACCTCGGCCTCTTTCCGCTCTTTCCAGCTCACCAGCCCACTTTCAGGGACCTGAGGTTTTTTTCTTTCCACAGTAATTCACCTCAGAGAAATACTGTGTTTTGCTTTTGACAAGAATTTAAAGGGTTCCTTTAAATGGTGGGCTTCGATACCCACCCCGTTTTCTATCTTAGTAACTGAAACGCAGCTGGTGCCCAACCTGCGGGGCACTCCTTCATTCCAGGGCACTTTCTGCCCTGACGCGGGCCAATCCACAGCCCGCGGAGGCTCATCCAAAGGGAGACAGCGCCTCCTTCTGGGGTTCCAGAACCCCAAGGCCCAGTCCTCAGAGACCTGAGATGGGCCACAGCCATGGATGGGCCAGATGATGAGATTTTAATGAAAACCAGGCCCAGGCAGCCACCTCTTAGTGCCCCATTTAGAACTGAAGGCTGGAGACCCTGGCTCCCCACGAGGTTCCTGCCTCCCCAGACCCTGACCCTATAGTGGGATCCCGGCAGCTCCCCCATCCCTGGGCATCCCTGGAGGACCACTGGCACCAAGGGTTAACCTGCAGCCTTCCACCTCCCTCCTCTGCCTCTGGTCCGCTAGCCTGTTGCCATGGAAACGGGCTAAAAATAAAATGGGCTCCCAGAGCCCAGCCCCAAGCACAGGAGTCAAAACAAACTAATTAAAGCAGCCAGGCGAAAATGTGAAGGTAATTACACCCTCACTCAGGAGCCAGTCCTGGCTGGAGCAGCTCAGCAGGCCGGCCCCTGGCATGCAGGGCTGGCTCCGCACCACTCCGACCCGTGGGCCCTGGAGTCCTGCTGTCTCATTGTCCCTCCCAGGAGAGCCCACCCTGCCTAGGCCAGAAATCTGGGGAGCAGCATCCCCCAGTACTGTGGCCCCACCCCTGATAAATTCATAGTGTGGTTTCATGCTGGGACTTGTGCCCAATCTAGGGTGGCCAAGCAGAAGGCAGGGTGAACTGAAGTCTGAGGCTGTTTTTCCATTCCTCCCTGAAATTCGGGGAAGTCCCTACCCAGCCCTAGGGCTGCCTCTGTCCCTAAGACCTTTGCTAAAAGGCCTCAGGATAGTTCCTTTGTCTCTCTGGGCTACTGCCTCTCATGAGGGCCCAGGAGCATGAGAAGGACCCTGTCCTTAGGTGACGTGGGTGCTGGGTCAAGCCCATCCCACCACGGACCCTTTGCCTCACAGGACCATCAAGGTGGAGGTGTACGACTGGGATCGCGATGGCAGGTAAGCAGGCAGAAGGGCAAAGGGGGGCGGGGATGGGGCAGCCACTGGGGGAGATGGGGCCCCGTCCTCACATGGGGAGACCTGTGCCTAGGCCCTGACTCGTGGCAGCTCTGGGGGTGAGGGGGCCTGGCTCTGGGACATCCACTGCCCCATGACTGGTCCCTGCCCAGCTCCACTGGCACCAGAGGACCTCTGTCCCGAAGGACATGGTGCAAAGGGCATGAGAGGCGTCTTTTCCTCAGCTGCCTAGCAGCCAGCCAGTGCCTAAAATTTCCCCACATTTGGGAGGATTTTGGATTTTCCCCAATATGCCTATTGTAAGGCATAGATAGTAGTGACATCCTGAGCATTCACGGACGCATTTTCTGTGTGAGGCTCAGCCTTGTGGGGTGACCGAGGTGCAGAAGAGGAGCTCGGCCAATGGCCACACGCGAAGGGACTCAAGAGCCTCGAGGCAGTGCCTGAGCGGGGCCGAGCCTGGCCAGTGGGAGGGCAGTTCCCACTCAGGGTCTTCAGGAGGCCAGTGCCTTCCCCTTCTTAAGTGTCCCCAAGGAGCCAGTGCCCCTGGGAATTCATAGATGAGAGGCCTCTCACAGCTTTAGTCCAGAACACTCAGCAGCTCCTACTTGTCTTTTGAACCAAATCAGATACACCACCCTGACTTTGTGACCCCTCCATTCTGTGGTACTAGCAGGGGATTGTAAGGGCCTTTATGCCCCATAATCTCCTTTGGGACTCTCAAGTCTGGGATGTGAACAGAGGATGCTGCAAAGGGCTGTGTGAATGCAGCTCTAAGTTAGGCCAAAGCTCCTTCCAAGGAGCTTCCCTTCCCCTGAGACCTTCCTATATGACCGGCCAGGGCCAATGCTGCCTCCGGAAACTCGCTTGGCCCCCCTTCTGTCCTCTTTAACCACATCACAGGCAATGTTTCCACCCATGATTTGCTTCACTTTACCCTGGAGTTCCCCCTACTTCTCCTTTATGGGAGAAAGCTCGGGACAGCCACCAGATGCAATTGGTTCCTGCCACCATGGAGCTCACAGTCTGCAAGCAGAGAACTATAAATATGTAGTAAAACATACAGTGTGGGCTCAAGGAGGGCAAGGCCCCAGGGACACTGCCTGGGCCTCCCTCTCTAGCAGGCACTCTAGGCCAGACGTGAAGGTCAAAGGCAGCAGACGTGGGACTTCTGCTTTGTATGAGGCTTTGCTGCACTTACTGTAAACACACAGGGAGCCCCAGAAGTGCAGACACTGCAGAAAACCCCTCCAGTGGCCTGATGGACAAAGCGCTAATTGTCTTTTCAAAAAATGTTACCGGAAAAATGTCAAATGCACAGAAAAGTAGAGAAGAGCTTAATGATTAATACTTTTAAGCCTATCATCTGAATTTAACAAGTGTTACAGGTTGCCATATTTGCTTTCTCTACATTTGTTGATGTAGTTTAAATTATAGACATCTTGGCATTTTTATCTCTAAATATCTTATTGGGAATGTCTAAAAAATAAGGACATTTCCACATAACTATGAATACCATTATCACACCTGACGCTTTGAACAATAATTCTTAAATACCCTCTAATATTCATTTCATATCCAAATTTCCCTAGTTGTCCCCAAAATACCTTTTGTTGCCGGTTTGTTCAAACGAGAATCTAGGTAGAAATGGGTCCCATTCTCCAGGGCCCTGCTCTTTGCTACTTGACCATTGGGTTCCTTGCTCCATGGGTGAAACTGGACCCCTTCCAGGGGCCCAGCCTCCCTGCTGGCATGTGCCCCTGGAGCAGAGGCCTGGGCAGAATTGGGAGCTGGGGAGATGTGAGAGGAGGTGGGGTGGGGTGGGGTGGGCAGAGGCAAAGCGTAGCCTGGGCCTCAGGTCTCAGCAGCGGCCTTCCTTTGCAGCCATGACTTCATCGGGGAGTTCACCACCAGCTACCGGGAGCTGGCCCGCGGGCAGAGCCAATTCAACATCTATGAGGTGAGGCGGACTCTGGAAGTCTGGGGTTTGCTCCGATGATACATAGCTCCCAGTCATTGAAGCCATGAACAATAATTCTTAAATACCCTCTAATATTCATGTGCAGGACTAGGGTTTTTGCTGTTTCTCCTGTGAGGTGAGTGTTATTGTTCCATTCTACAGTTAAGGAGACTGAGTCTCAGAGAAGTTAGGGAACTTGCCTAAAAACACGTTTCAGTAAGGCAGGACCAAAAGGCAAACAACCTGACTCCAAATCAGTGAGTTACAGTGTCCCCCAAAGAATACTTCCAACAAGATGGGGGGATGGAAATGGGGGTGGGGCAGAAGGTTGGGGGACAGTATCAGAAGGTACCGGGCCTGAGACCAAGGTCCTGAGTTCAAGATGGCCCTCTGCCTCCCACCAGAGCAGCTTCAGGGCCTCTTCTGGAAGGAGAGACTCAGAGGTACAGGGGTCAGGATACCTCTAGTAGATCTGGAGAACCTTGGACAAGGCACCCAGCCTCTCTGGAGATAAGTGTTTGCTCTCGAAGGACAGTTCTGCAGCTGAACCTTTGCTGGTGTCTGCGCTGCCTCTGGGGTGCCGTCCCCCCTTCCAAATCTAGCTCAGCTCCTGCTCCAGTGCTGGCTTCCCATCCTCGTTGCTACCTGGGTTCATAGCCGGGCCCTACCTCGTACTAGCCATGCGAGCCTGGCTAAGTTCCTGAACTGCTCTGCCATGCCCATGGAGAATTAAATAAGTTACGAGGACAACACCCGGCCCGAGTGGGCATGACGTCAGAGCTGCCTTCCAGGACCCTGTGCTGAGCTCCTATGTGCCAGGAGGTTGACGTCTCACAACCATCCTGCAAACGGGCTCTAGCCGCACATTGGCAGCCACTCGGCTGGTGAGGTTGAGGAGCTGGCTTTGACTCCCATCACTGAATCCAAGCCCCCCATCCTCCCCCTCCCTCACCCTTATCTCTGTTCCGAGTGGGCAGATCTTGTGTTCCAACCACACTGAAGCCCCCCAAGGGCAGGTGACAGCTTTCTCAGTTGCCTCTCTTCACGTTGGTCTGGCCACTGCTGGGCACACAGTAGGTGCTTATTAGACATCCACACACTGAATTCAGGTGAACAGTGCCGTTGTGAAGATGGAGCGTGGGTGAATTTCTTTGAATTCCTCCCAGTTAATCACTTTGTTTTCTGCATCGGAAGGGCTGTGAGTGTCCCCCCCCTCAAGCAGAGAGAAGCAGGCTCTGTCTTTCTCTGGCCTCCTTTAAGGAGAGTTTTAGGGAAGAGAAGGGAAGGGGTCAGATCAATTGGAGTTTGACTTCTAAGGGCGCTTGACAGACCAGAAGAGGCCGTGGTCTCCAGGCTGAAAGCAGAAAGGTTGGACTGACTTGTTGGCTTGGTTGAGGATCCCTGCTCCCTTGTAATCGACCAGAGAAAGGGCAGCTCTGGGAAGCAGAAGCACTGTCTTCACATAGAAATGCCACCAGGCAGGAAAGGGTTAAACTCTGGTGGCCGTGGGCAGGCCTTGCACTGTGGTGTCACTGGGAGGCCTTTCTAACAGTCCTCCTGAAGACAGCACAGGCTTCTGCCGGGAGAGACCCTCGTCTTGGGCCCTGGCATCACCCTGGGTGTCTGACTTGTATGTCCGGCTGCCTGCTGGCCACTCCTCAGGCTCAGCCTTCCAAACTGAACGCACCAGCCAAAGTCTCCCCGCAGCCCTCCCCTCCCCTGGCCAGCCTGTGCCATCACCATGGGGGCCACAGCGCCTGGGGAGCCATCCTTGACAACTGTGGCCCCTCTCCACGCATGGCTGCACCCTGCTTCTACTACCAACGAAAAATATTCTGACAATTGTTCCCTTCATTCCCGCCCACCCCCACTGTCATCTCCCAAGTGGGAGCTTTGCAACAGCCCCCAACAGCAGCAGCCTTTCCACCCCCTTCCGTCCTGCACTCAGTAAGCTGAGTGCTCCTCCAAAAAGGTCACCCGACCACACTGCTCCCCAGCTTCAAATCTGGTTGTGCCTTCCGCCCACCACCTCAGCCTGGCTCCCATAGGGGAGGGGGAGGGGGAAAGTCAGAAAGACTCCCCACGCCGGCTGAGATCCTGCAGGGCCGCCTACCTGTGGGGTAAAGTCTGAGCTCCTCACAGGATGCCCCAGTGACCTGCAACCTGTGTGCAGCCCATGGGCCTGGGTAAGCAGACATGCATGTCGCACCCTCACATGGCCCCTAGGGTCTGGCCCCAGCCCTTCCCTCTGCCCACCCACTTTCAGCCCGATCGTGCCATCTGAGGCTCTCTGAACCCGCATGTTGGCTCAGCCTCCATGGCTTCGCTCACAAAGGCCCTGCCCTGGGTCGGGCGTGTCTTCCTCACTGCTGTGTCAGCCAGAGCGGCTCCTGGCTCCTGGGAACCACTCTGTGACCCCTTGTACAGAAGGGCACACCCCAAATTGAGCCCTGGGGGCCTTAAGGACACCGGGTCTGAGGAGGGGGAAGAATAGGCTTAGGAGAACTCCAGCCCAAGGGTTGGGAGGTTCCTGGCCTGACCCCTTGGGGGTGCTGGTCCCTCTCACGGAACCTCAAGGTGCAGCCTGTTAGGGCAGGAGAGGCGGGTACAGAGAGTGGGAGGGTGTGCTGGGAGTGCCTGAAACTTCAGGATAAACAGGGCGTCTCTTCAGTGCATTTCACATGAAGATCTGAGAACAAAACAGTGCTTTAATATTAAAACAGTTATAATTAGAGAGTGGAAATGTGGAATACTGGCTAATTTAAAGACAACACAGAAGACTTCAAAGAAATATGCTGGTGGCCAGGTCTTCGGGCGACGCCCAGATCCCCAGGAGTCCATGTTTATTCTCCTCAGCTGGGAGGGCTACTTTGGAGTAAAGGTTTGACATGCACCCAGTTCTAAAAGTTCCACACCCTCCGGGGACAGATTGGGAAACTGAGGCACAGTGCACATTGGAGCTGCGGCTGTGCCCTACCTCAACCCCTTGCCTGCTAGGCTGTTGCCCAGGACTGTGTCTGTGAACACCATGCCCCCTGGGCGGCTCTCCTGCCTGTGAGGATTGGAGGTTGTTCTGGGCTTCTCTCCCAGGCTCACTTGTACAGTCTGCTGGCCCTCCCACCTGAATGTCCCACCTGTGCCCCAAATCCAGCTCTTCTGTGTCTACCTGGTTGGCCCTGGCCCCTCACTTTCTCCTACCCCCACAGTCATGCCTGGGGTCCAAGATCTGTGGTCGCTTCTTGACAGTGCTGTTTTGCTGTAGCTCAGTACCTGTTCCAACACCCAGAAGCCCTCATTACCGGTCTCCTGGACTAGTGGTGGTAGTAAATAGTAGTGATACAAAATGCTAGCAGCTGACATGTGCACGTACTTACTACATTCCAGACCCTGTCCTAAGCACTTGACTTGTACTGACCCATTTTAATCCCCCTACCTTTTTATGAGGTAGGTACTTTTTTTTTAAATCCTCGCCTGAGGATATTTTTTCCATTGATTTTCAGAGTGAGAGTGGAAGGGAGGGAGGGGGAGAGAGAGAGAGAAACATTGATGTGAGAGAGACACATCAATTGGTTGCCTCCTGCACGTAGGCACCCAACGGGGCAGGGAGTGAACCACAGCCCAGGTACTTGCCCTTGACCAGGAACCGAACCCATGACCTTTTGGTCCTCAGGCCAATTCTCTAACCACTGAGCAATACCGTCCAGGATGGTAGATACTTTTTATTCCCCCCCTTTTTTTTTTTAATTCCCATTTTACAGATGAAAAAACTGAGGTACAGGGAGGTTAAGTAACTTGCCTAAGATCACACAGGCCTGAGGTGGCAGAACCAGGCAAACATCCCCCTGGATGTCCCTCCTCCTCCCCTTGTTCTGACCTCCACCAGGTCCCAGCGTCCTAGAGCCTGCTGTGATCGTGTCCCCTATCAGCTTAGAGATCATCAGAGTTCTCTGCTAGCTGATGGGTGATGTTCAGACATTTAAACTGTCCTCGAATGGTTCCCTTCCAGCCAGCCAGTTTACTCTCTTCCACCCTGTGGTTCTGCAGTTAAACTGGACCCCAGTTCTGTGTCCCTTCCCCCCAGTATGTCCTCCTTCCATCTCTCCATGTCCAAGTCCTTCCTGTCCCTCGCATCTGCCTGGGGTACCTCCTGCTCGGGGAGCTTTCACTGATGCTCCCTCGCGGAATGTTCCTTCTAACAACGCCTTCACATTCCTGACTCCCCATTCTTGGTGGCCCTTGTCATCTCTCCTGAGCACATATCTTCTTTCTCTTGCTGGAGTAAAGAGTCTAGAGGAGAGGAACTGGTACACCCCCCCTTTGTAAGTATTTGTGAAGGAATGTGTTTGTGTTTGTTATCAAGGTGGCCTGGGGGCAGGAACCTGGTTTCTAATTCAGCCCCTACCCAGACCAGAGGAGTGACCTTCAGCAAAACACTTGGTGTCTCTGTGCCTTAGTTTCCTTAACTCCAGAGGCGGATCTCAGTAGTCACTCAGACAGAAGAGACCTCTGCTCAGGACCAGCTGGCTGCCCCCCAGGAAGAACAGGAGATGAGGGAGAGGGTTGTGAATTAACCAGAATCTGAAGAGCTGAGCCGGTGTGAGGGTCCCCTTGGTTTGTTCAATAGGAGATTAGGGAAGGGTTGGGCCTAGACTTCCATGTAAAAAAACACAAGAGCTGGTGAGGCTCAGATTAGAGCACAAATGTAGTACTTGTGACAGACCCGTGGGGGCTCCCAGAGCAAGGCGGTCCTCAGCAGCGCGGGGCTCTCGCCTCCACACTGCTGGCATCTCACACACAATGACTCCGTTGCAGGGAGCAGTCCCGTGTGTTGTAGGGTGTTTAGCAGCATCCCTTGACTCTACCTACTCCCCTAGTTGTGACAACCAAAAATATTTCCAGACATTGCCAGATGTCTCCAGGCATGGGGGTGGATCGCCCCCAGCTGAGCCCACGGAGTCAACCCACCAAGAATGTTTTTTAGCGCCTACGACATGGCTAGCTAGCGCTGTGACATAGTCTCTGATGACAGGTCTGGTTTGGAATGAAAGCTTGCACGTGAAGAAGCGTTTCGGAGGTTCTAACTGTTGTGTGAGGGAAGTGGCGGTGGAGGGGGAGCCTCACAGACCCCAGGGGCCCTAAGGCTGGGTCTCCCAGGAGGAGCAGGGAGGGTTGGGGGCGTGGGGGGGCTGTGTCCCGGCTGAGGGAGCAGCCTGAGCTGCCTCCCGGGACAGGCATAGACAGGGCCCCTTTGCAACATCGAGCCTCCTCCGGCTGCATGGGGTGGAGGGTGTGTTTGGGGAGCTGTGGGAAAGAAGGTTAAATAAATATTATTCTTGGTGTGTTTGCTTATGGGACACTAGGTCCCACTGGGGAGCCCGGTTGCGTAAGCCTAAATGCCAATCCCTCTAAATCTAAATGCCTGATCCCTCCTCCCCGGGACCCCTGATTTTCACAGCCCACTCGATTACCGATTACCGGGGTCTGGGGCCAGTGGAAGCCCCAGGGGTCTCCAGCCCTGCCTCTTTGGAAACCTCCTTATCTGGCAACTGGTTTTTCCTGCAGGTGGTAAACCCAAAAAAGAAAATGAAGAAAAAGAAATATGTGAATTCTGGCACAGTGAGTAGCCACCCCTCCCTCTCTGCAGCCGGGTGTAGACACCCTGAGCCCCGAGCTGGGTCTGGTGTCAGGAATCGTGGGTGTCTGTGTGCTCCTGCCGTGTGGGAACGAAACCTGGAGAGTTGGGGGGGGCATGGAGAACGGCCCAGGGGCTGGGCGGTGCTTAAGCGTTGTGTCATAGCAGCTCTGTGACACAGAGTGAGACGCCCCAGAGAGAAACTCCCATGGGACTTCCTGCAGGAAGGAAGGGAAGTGGAGTAGCATTCATCTGGCCCTGACTCTGGGAAATTCCCAGTTTAGGTGCTTTTCACAGGCTGTTTCCTTGAGAGGCAGCTGTTATCATCCCTTTGCAGGCAGGGAAGTGACTCAACTAAGGTCACAGAGCTAGAAAGCGGTGGAGATGACAGTCAGCACTACAGTTAAATCCAGAGCTGGCGGCTGCTGCGGGCACGGCCCCTGCTGACCTGCGGCCACACTGGCCCAGTGGCTTCTGGGGGCTGATCTTCATGCATTTATTCAGCAAATGGAAGTCCTTGCCCACTGGCATTGATATTCTGGTGGGAGGAAACAGAAAAGTATATATGCGTACATAAACTTTGTGTGTCAGGTGGGTATGAGTGCTGCGGGGGAAAAGTAAAATAAGGTAAAGAGATCGGGAGTGCCAGGGCCAAAACTGCTCTTATATAAAGTAGTGAAGGAGAGCTTCTCTGAGAAGGTGATATCTGGGCAGAGATTCAAAGAAGGTGAGGGAGCAGGTGGTGAGGATATCAGGGAAAGAGAATTCTAGTAGGGATCAGCATGTGCGAAGGCCCTGAGGTAGAGCCCACAGAGCATTTATAGAGCGAGCCAATATCTTTGCAGTGCAAACATAGCCAAGTTCGTACCCTTCACGCCCCTCCCCCAGCGTCCATAGCACCATCAGCGAATGCAGCTAAGCCTAGTCATTTGAGTCAGGCAGGCTGCACCTCCAGCCCCAGAAGGGGTCGGAACCAGGGGCTTTGGGGTTCCTCTGAGTAACCTCATTTTCTCCATCTGTAAAATGGGGTCACTAAGTCCTCCCTAATGCTGCTTATTGCACAGGGTGGCTGTGACAGACGCTGGGGAGATGCAGGCCTACAAACTGCAAGCCTATCCCTTTGGATAAGCAGACTACTTACCCATTTCTCTGCTCGAAGCTGTTTCACAGACAGGGTGGGCAAAAGTAGGCTTACAGTTGTTCGTATGGAAAATAATACAATAATTTAAAAATAATAGTACAAGAGTAAACTGTTTCGTATACTCTCCACTGTAAACCTGCTTTTCCCCACCCTGTGTTTCCTTTGTCCAAAGCGGCAGTGTCTCCCAGTGGGGTGCTGTCATCTCACAGGACTTCCCCCTATATGTGGGTTGCTTAGCACCCCCGGCCTCAGCCCATAGCTACCAGTAGAGCCCCGGGGATTGTGAGACCCCAGAACACTCCCACACTTTCCCAAATGCCTCTAGAGGAGGCAGCAACTACCCCAGCTGAGAAATACTGGATGTATAGTTAGTTAAAAAAAAAAAGGTTTGAAAAACCACTGATTTCTTACTTTAGAGATGAAGAAACTGAGGCCCAGAGAGGTGATGTGCTTTATCATGGGTCACACAGTGAGTTAGGGACAGAGCAGGACTGGGCTCAGGTCCCCTCCTTTGCTTTAGCATTTCCCAGTCTTCACCTTAAAAAGAATCACTCAGGGTCCAGTATGCTTATTAAAATACAGATCCCAGGGCAGTTCCCTGGGTTCTAGGCTGCGGCCCAGCCATCTGTGCTTAGTGATTCTCGTGCCTTACTATGTGCAGAAGCTCCTGGGGTCTTGTTAAAATGCCAAGAACCTGCATGTCTGCATTCTTTACCAGCATCGCGGTGATTCTGACCATGCTGGTTCAGGGACCACTCTTTCAGTAGCAAGTCCCTGGATGAATCCAAGATCAGGCGAGTTAGGGAATTACTGTACTTTATCCCAGGGCCCAGGGGGTTCAACTCTGGCTGCAGGTGAGACTCATGTGAGGATCTAAAAAAAAGGGCCAGAGCCCTACCCCAGAAGCTCTTATGTAATTGGTTTGAGGGCTTCCCCTGGGCTTCGAGGTGTTTTAAAAGCTCCTCAAGGAGTCTAATAATTGTCAGGGTGGAGGCCACTGCCATAATCCACTTCTAGTGAAAGGAAGCTTTGTCCGGGCACCTAACGTCTTGGCCACAGGTGTGTGTGTGGAGGGCTGTCTCTGAGGCCCAGCTCAGCACTCACAGACCCTCCCCTTTAGGATCATTGGCTCTGCCACGCAGAGGCCCTACCGGCCCACCTAGTGAGTCAGTGAAGACAGCTGAATCCACACCAGTAGGGAGCTCCCCAAATCTTAGAGTGGAGTCCCGCGATGCAGGTCGATGGTCCGCTGCCCCACTCCCGCTTCATTCAGTTGGTTTCAGCTGCCAGGCTTTCCCTTGTCTCCGAGATCCCAAGTCACCATCATAATGAGCTGCCAGGTAGCTGCCTGTCTTGGCAAAGCTGATGCCAAAGCCGCCAGCAAGAGTAGGCCGAGAAGCCTCTGCTTGGGAGAGGGGGTCCCGGGTGGTCAGTGACCTCTGGGGAAAGCGCAGGCTGCTATGTGGGTCCAAGGGTAGAGACTGAGACGCAAGAGGATGGGGGACCAGTAAAGTTGAAGTTAAGTGCAGACCAGAGAGGCACGTTTGAGGGTTCCTAGTTACTGGGGCATGGAAGGGGGGGCTAGTCAGCAAGGGGTGTTAGGACTGTGTCAGGAAGGCCCCTTGCTCCCCGCTCCCCATGGTGCCTGCTTCGGGGAAGCTCACGCTGTTGGCTTGAGCCTCTGCTCCAGTGACAGAGACAGGTCCTTCCAGGACGCGGTTTGGCACTGAGGTCAGGAGTGCAGGCTCCGGAGTTGGACAGATAAGATGGGGGTGATACCAGGGCTGCTGGGCCCCGGATACAGTGAGGTACTAACGCACCTGCGAGTGCGCCCCTGACCCAGCTCCCTTCTGTTCCCAAGGTCACGCTGCTCTCCTTTGCCGTGGAGTCAGAGTGCACATTTCTCGACTACATCAAAGGCGGGTGAGAAGAAACGCAGCCCAGTTTCTGTGCCTTGCGGAGAGGGAAGGGGCCTCAAGCACGGGCATGCGCAGCCCTGGACCCCCCCCCCCCGGCCCCTGTGAGGCCTGAGCTGAAGTCTGTGATCCTAGGCTCTGAGCAGCCCCCCATGTCCGGGTTCAGACAACCCCCTCAGAGCCCTGCCTGCCCGGAGCCTGCAGAGGGCATTCCTGGGCCATGGAGGCCAGCGGGTCCCATCAGGTCCCTGTGCCCGGAGGTGGTAGGGACTCCCTGCCAAAGAGAGCCAAGGGCATAGGGAGGCGGAAAGAGCCCCGGACTGAGTCATGAGGCCCAGGCTCTAGGCCCCTTGTGCCCTGAATTGGCTGGATTACTTTGGGCAGGTCACTTTCCCTCCCTGGGAATCGGTTTCCTCCTCAGAACACAGGGATTGGAGTTTGGTGAATTCTAAGATTCCTTTCTGTTCTGAGCTTCTGATACCTGTGGTCTGTCTGGAAACAGTGATTAACCTGCCTGGTGTCATCAGGGACACATAAGGGGCAGGAGGGAATGGGGGATGGGCCAGGGAGTGGTCCCAGGACCAGCAGTTGGTCAAACACGAGTTTAAAGAGCAGAAAGAACCAGGGGTTTCAGCGCCCGGGCCAAGACAGCCAGGGAAGCCTGGAGGCTCCGGCCAACAGCTCATGGAAAAAGAGCCCGACTCTGCCAAGGACAGGTGCCAGGTCAGGGTGTGGGTAGCCAAGAGCCCACAGGTGCAGGCAGGTGAGTGACTGCACCTGTCTGGAAAGGAGACAGGTAGGGCAGCTGCCAAAGGCTCATCCCAGCCAAGTGGGCCCTTGGCTGCCTGGCTCTCCGGGGCAGAGGGAAAAGCTGGGGCCTGGGAAGCCACACTCGCTCTCCATGGCACGGCTCCCTGCTGCCGGAACCCGCAGTCTCAAGGCTGCGAGCTCTCCCTCTCCTTTAGCCACTGAGCACACACCCTCCCTGTAGTCACCCAGTGGCCGCCCTGCCCCATTCCCAGCCCCTCCTGAGCCTGCTCCTGACCCTGCCCTTGCTCCCCTCCCTAGTTAAAACTGCTCTGTTCTCAATCCATTAGGAAACCGCCCCTTACATGCCATAGTACCTGGTAATTTCCAATCAATCCCCATCTTATTTATCTTTCTCATTTGCATAATACCCTGAATTTACAGAACACGGCATGAAGGGTGAGAAGCGTCTCCCTTTTACATAACTTTCCCGAGGTGCGTGCCTAGCTCGTGGCAGGGCGCCTCCTGTCACCACAGCCGCATTTCTCCCACAGTCATGACTGCGCGGCCTGCTCACGGTGACCAGGCGGGGTGGATGCAGGTGGAGCCTGCTGAGTTAAAGGGCCCCAGAGGTGGGCGGGCTGCTGCGCAAAGCTGGCGCCTGGAGTACCAGACAAGTTAGAACACTGGAGCCGCCCTGGCCCTCCCGCCCCACACCCCACCCCACGCCTCCTTGCACTTTCTGGAGAGCCTGAGCGAGAGCCTGGCTCCAGGCAGCAAGAGCCTGGCATGCGTGTCCTGGCAGGCAGCTGATGGAGACATCTGTCTGAGGATCCTCTCTTCCCTGGCCTCCCTCCCCTGCTCATGTGGAGGGGTGGGGTAGGGTGTGGGCACCTCTGCTGCCACGTCAGAGGTGGAGCTGGCTGCTCAGCAGCCTGCATTCTGCCCCTCTGTGCCCTTAGGCATAGGCAAGAGAGGTGAGCCTGCAGGGAGGAACTTTCCCACAAAGTATCGCTTTCCAGTCCCTTCCTTCCCTGAGTCATTTCAGAACCCAGAGCAGGGGAAGACTACGTAAGGAGTAAGGCCTGCCTGTCCCCTCAGCTGTAATCCTGCAAGCAAGAACCACCCTCCCGAGGGCAGCCCAGGGAGCTGGGCCCTTACCTTCCAAATGTCTCCCTTCCTCTAACGAAAACAGTCTCTATATTCCACACTGCGAGGCGACAAGGAACAGCAGATGAATAGACTAGGTCAACTGCTATAACAAATAATTCCCAGCCTCAAGGCTTAGTACAAATAAAGGCTTATGTTTCATTCTTTGGGTGGCAGGGATAGGCGGGAAGACGCTCCACCCAGTCACTCAGGGACCCAGGCTCTTGCCATCTTGTGGCTTCTTCCTCAAAGTTTGGAGTCCAGTGGATGCCCTGCCCCCAGGCAGCAGACAACAGGGAAGAAGTATGGGGAGAACTGTCTCTGGCCAGCAGATCCTGGCTGGAGTCTCCTGTTACCCACGCCCTTCACGCTTCCTGGGGGACAAAGGGCCCACGAGCAACAGCTCAGCTGTGATCAGGTGGAGAGAGGGCTGAGGTTCTGATAGGAACCATCTGCTGAGGTAAGCCCTGCCTCATCTTGTGTCATCTCCGGCCCCAACTCGGAACCACCATAACAGTTTCCCCGAGTGTGATCCCAGACCCCTCTCCTCAGAATCCCAGATGAGGGCAGAGGACGTTAATTAAAGAAACAGATTGTGGGCCCATCTCAGACCAACTGAATTGGTGTTCCTGGGAGTGGTGCCCGGAGATCTTCCTTTTAAATAAGCTCCCCTGGTGACTGTGCTCGCTCAGTGTACAAACCATCAGACGAGAATTTCTCAAGGGCTCATGTCCTGTCAGCTTTGTTCCGTCAGCACCTAGCACAGAACCCGAATCTGAAGCCTCAAAACCTAACTTTTTATCATGGAAAAATCCCAAACACATGCAAAAGCAGAGGGAAGGTATAATGAATGCCCAGGTACCCTTCACCCAGATTTAACAATTACCAGCTCATGGCCAATTTTGTTCTACCCACTGTCCCTTCCATGCAGTTATTTTGAAGCAAATCCTAGACATAGTTCATTCTCCAAACACTTTAGGATGTGTCTCTAAAAGATAAGGACTCTCTTTGTCACATATAACCAAGTACCATAACTGCACCTAAAAACCGAAAGTTCCTTAATACCAAATATCTAGTCAGTGTTCAGAGTTCCCCAACTGAGTTATCAAGTTTTTTAATTGGCTTATTTGAAGCAGAAACCCAGGCAAGATCCATATCCAGGGGCGGGCAAAAGTAGGTTACAGTTGTAATACAAATAAATAATACAATAATTAATAAATAATAGTATAAGGATAAACTGTGTTTTGTGTACTCACAGCTATAAACCTACTTTTGCCCGCCCCTGTATTGCAGTTGGTTGATTTGTCTCAATTCTCTTTTCATCTTTTGGTTTCCTGCCCCCCACCCCCCACCCCCCACCCCTGGAGGGTTTGCTAAGACAGCTTCCTACACGCACAGAGGGCTTCGGAATCAGTGGGTCTGCAGGAGACTTAGGGTCCCCTAGGTGCTCCCACTACTGCTAGTCCGTGGGCCACTTTCAGTGGTTCTCCAGAACTTCCCATGGAGCAGCTTTTACTGGCCGCATCCCCCGTGGTGTCATTTAACGTGTTCCTCTGTCCCCTATATTTCCTGTAAACAACTGGTAGGTAGCCCTGGAGGCTCGGTCAGATTCATGTTCAATTTGGGGGCAAGACAGCGTCATGGGTGGTGTTTTGTTCCTCCCTCAGGAGATGTACCATGCCGGGTAGTCTCTCTTTTTTGTCAAATAAGTTTTAACCCTGAATCTGACTCCGAATTTGAGCCAGAAATACAGTGAGGCTCTACTTCACCGGCCCCGGGCGGGCGCAGGGGCAGGGTTTGGGGAGCACATAATCATAATCACTCGCCTGCACAGAGCATCGTCTTCAAAGAGCTTTCGCACTGCCTGGCTCTTGTGATGCTCACGACGATCCTTTGGGGAGTGTGTGGCTAGTGTTACTATCCCAGTTTTCCAGATGGGAAGGCTACAGCCCCGGTGGGGCAGGGTGGAAGCCAGGTTTCCCACTCCCTCCAGCCCCGCCTCTGTCCAGGTAACTCCCCTGCTGTTCTCCCTCTTCCAGGACCCAGATCAACTTCACAGTGGCCATCGACTTCACGGCCTCCAATGGTGAGTGGGGGGATGGGCAGAGGAGCTGGATGGGGGGAGAGGGGAGGGCTTTTCGGGGATGTGGTAGTTGGCCCTAGGTGGCAGCTAGGTCTCCCATACTCTCTGGCTTCATCCTCACTGAAGAAGAGGTGCTTAGGCCTGGCGAGCCAAAGATAGAACCACTGTCACTAACAGATCTAGGCCCTGAGCCACAGCCTTGCCCTTGAGGACACCCAGTCTCCCTGGGGGAATGAGTGCTGTTCCAGGCCGTGGAGAGCCCTGAAGCGGAGGTGCTTCCTCACAGGATCAAATCTCACGCCCTCTGGGCAGTGCAGCCCATGGGCTGGAGGAGAGAACTGGAGGCAGGCCTGAGCCCCGCAGTCCTCAGTGAGCGCAGGCACATGCAGCCCAGGAGCCCCGGTTCCCTCCCTTGCTGGGGCTGCCCCAGCTTCCTCCCCTCCTCTGAACTTCTGCAGCATTGGGCTGGGACCAAGTTTCTAGGAGCAAACTCAGCGCCAAACTTTACTGTTAGAAACATCACAACCTTCTCTGGAGTCTGGACTCCCATTAGGGGTGTCCGATGCTCATTTCTGTGCCAATCAGAAGATGCCCAGGTCTCATAGGCCACAGGTGAGTCAGAAGCCCCTGGCATCAGAGGCAGCCTAGCCCGAGTTGGGAGGGGCCTTAGTGATAATAGCCACTCGGAGAGTCACCATGACCCCTGTTTAATCCTCTCAACAATCCTATTGCTCCCGGAGGAGTACACGGGTGGAATTCCTCTGTTGTTCATGGGAGTGGGGTTCTTGGATAGCTGCTGAAATAAGATTTTTCAGAAGCCCCCATGGGAGGGTAAGAGGTGGTAGAAGATTTTATTGGCGTGAAGTTACATTTCTTGGTTACCAAGGTCCCATTTCCCCGAGCCAGTCCTGAAAGAGGGCAGCTGGGAGTCCCGCAGAGCCAGGAGGGCCAGTGTCCAGAGCTTCCATTCCATGTTGCAGCCGGGTGTGGCTCAGCATTCAAGCTAATTAAAGGCTGTTAGTCCGTGTGTGGAGCCCCACTTGCCGTGCACCACGTGGGCTCAGGGGAGCACAGCCCCCTGCAGCAGGAGTCTCGGGAGCCAGACGCCCTGGAGCCAAGAGGGAGTGGCTCCTTTGTCTAGAAGTTTATATATTTAGATTTCAAGCGCTTGCAGTGGCCACTCCCATCCTGGCCACTAATTTGTTCCCAGGTGCGACTGAGACAGGTAGGCACCTTCCCACCTCACCCTGGCCTTTACTGGGCATGTGTCTGGACTGCCTTTGCCCAGTCCCTTCCCCCATCAGTCAGTGGGGAACAGACTGGGAGAGTGTTAAGTGCAGCTTTCGGCAAAGCTGTGCAAGTGGCATGCCTGCATCTGGTCTTCCCTTCCCTCCTCTCCTGTTCAATAGTAACCAGGTTATTACACAGCATCATGATGAGGTGGGGACTGTTATCACCCCCATTCTACAGATGAGAAGACTGAGGCTGTGACGTTAAGGAACTTACCCAAGATCACACAGCTAATAGGAGGTAGAGACAGGATTGGTACCTTTGCAGCCTGTGCCACGCTGCCTCTCATTAGTAAATAAGTAAGATGTGGACAGCGTTAGTGGTGACAAGGGCTACGGAGAAAAATAAAACGAGGGAGAGGGATAGGGAGGACCGCGGGAGGCTGCAACTTTCAGTGGGCTGCTGGGGGAAGACCACCCTGAAAAGTCAACACGAATAGAAACCTGAAGGGGTGGGAGAGCGAGCCATGTGTGCATCTGCCGACGTGTCCCAGAGCGGAGGGAACAGCCACTGCCAAGGCCCCGAGGTGGGACTGAGCGAGTGACGGAGAATGTAGGAGGTGAAGACGTAGGTAACTGGAGGCCGGATGATGTGGGGCCTTTGGGTTTCACTCCGGGTGAGACGGGGGCCTCCAGCTGCCTGCGCGCTGGCGTTGCGGGCTCGGCTCGCTCAGCTGCGGGGCTGAGCCGTGTGCTGAGCGTGGCCGGCAGGCGCAGGGTGGAGGGAAGCAGGTCAGTCAGGACGCGGCCCTGTCCTGCCACAGTGGGACCGTGGAGGAGGGGGAGGGGGTAGGACTTGGGTACATTCTGAAGGCTCAGCGCTCAGGTTTTGCTAAGGGATAGAATATGTGGTAAGACAGAACGGCATCGAGAATAGGCAAATAAAAGTAAGGGGTGCAGTTGAACACCCCCTTCTGATCCTGAAGCCACTGTGGCTTGGAGTGTGCAGGCCAGCAATGGTCCATGTCCTGTGTCGCAGGGAACCCGTCCCAGTCCACGTCCCTGCACTACATGAGCCCCTACCAGCTGAACGCCTACGCGCTGGCGCTGACCGCTGTCGGGGAGATCATCCAGCACTACGACAGCGACAAGATGTTCCCCGCCCTCGGCTTCGGGGCCAAGCTGCCCCCTGATGGCAGGGTGTCCCATGAGTTCCCGCTGGTAGGAGGTCCGGGAGAAAGGGCTGAGGGCTGACCATGCTGGGGGGAAGTGGTGACACACCTGGAGTGGGGGACACTTCACATCTTCCCCTCCTAGGGACTTAAGGTGCAGGCTTTGGGAGGGGGTTGCCTGCTGTGTGCAGGGGGTCCTGTATCAGGGCCTCCAGAAACCCACTCCCCACCTTGCTCGCAAAGCACTCCCGTCTGTGTCAAAGCCACCCACGGTGGGCTCTGGCCTCCTTTTCCTGAGCAGACCAGGTGGAGGTGGAGCGCGTTGTGGCTACACTACCCCCGAGGCCCCAGGAATGAGGGCTGTGGGCTGGGTATGGGCGACCATAGGGAATTCCAGGAACTCCCTGTGGGGATGACTCCTCAGGCCACCTCCTCCCCTCCCTGCCATGAGCTGGGGACACTGAGCCGGTCACTGGATCGCTCACAGCAAACACGCCCCACAAGCCTGTGGGGTACCAGGCACTGTGCTGGCACAGGACGCAGGAGATGGGTCAGCCCTGGCCCTGCCAGAGCTGCTCAGACCCTGCAGTCATATTCCAGCCAGTCTCGAGGGGGAGGCGGCTTATCTGAGCAGGTACAGGGAGTGGGGCAAGGAGCAGGTCTGGACCCTGCTCACCGGAGCATGTGCTGCCCTTCACCAGAGAACAGTGGGGGAGAGCCCAGGCCTGCTGCCTCCGCCACCTGGTTCTGCTCCTACTGACCCCCGGCCGGCCACCTTCTCACCCCTCCTTCCTTCCTGGGCTCAGCCTCCCCACCCTCTGCCCCCAGAATGGCAACCAGGAGAACCCCTCGTGCTGCGGCATCGACGGCATCCTGGAGGCCTACCACCACAGCCTGCGCACCGTGCAGCTCTACGGCCCCACCAACTTCGCCCCCGTGGTCACCCACGTGGCTAGGTGAGTGCTGCGTCACCGGACCTCATCCCTGCGGCTCCCAAGGCATTGTCCCCTCAGGAAGCAGGAGGGAGTGTCTCTTCCCAGTGACTTGCCTTTCAGGGAGCCCTCACCTTAAAGAGACCCGGTCCAGCCCAAATGCTGTCCCCACCAAAGAGTTAAGGGCCCTTGTGGGGGGTGATGACATGCCCAGAGCCTTCCAAACAGACCTTGCCCCCCCACCAGGAATGCAGCTGAGGTGCAGGATGGCTCCCAGTACTCAGTGCTCCTCATCATCACCGACGGGGTCATCTCAGACATGGCGCAGACCAAGGAGGCCATCGTCAACGTGAGCTGTGTGGGGACCCAGAGCCCATGGGGCGCGCCTTCCCACGCCTTTAGGGAAACCCTGCCCCCTATGGCACCACTCCTGGCTTCTGCCTGCAGCATCTGGAGAACCTGGCCGCGAGGTTGGAGGTTGGGGGCATCGGTCCCACCGATGAGCTGTTAGTCACACTGGGTGGCCCACTCCCTGCAGCCACTTCTAGCTCCCTCATGAACCAGCTCTAAGACTGAAGCTGGGCCTGGCCAGGTAGAGAATGTGGGAGGTCCAGGAACATGGCTCCCCCTGTGGGGTGGCCTCCCTGTGTCAGGGACCCAGCCACAGATGGTCTTCCTTCCAGGCCACACAAAAGATGTCCCACATGATGAAGGCCCAGGGGCAGAGGAGGGGGCAGGAGTGTCTGGCAGACGCAGACCTGTGACCCATTCCCCTCTGCCTCCCTTCCTCTTTGGTGCCAATCTCTGTGTCCCTGGATCTGAATCCATGGCTGCCCTCTCTCCCTGTCCCCTGCTGCTTCTGTGTTTCTCTGTCCCTTTCCCTGATCTCTTCCTTGTAACTGGCCCCCTGGCTGGGCCCCAACCCTCCCCATGCCCTGCTGTCTCACAGGCTGCCAAACTGCCCATGTCCATCATCATCGTCGGCGTGGGCCAGGCGGAGTTCGATGGTGAGCCCCCCGCCCGTGCTTCCCTAGCGGTTTCAGGCCCCGGGAATGACCCTGTTCCAAAGAGTGAGCCCTTGTCTGGGTCAGTGGGCAGGGCGTCGCGGTGTTTGTCTGCACAGGGGCGCGTATCAGGGTGTGCACCCCACACCCACATCCCAAGGCCGTGGAGAGGAGGCCTGAGTCACTCCTCCAACCCTGTGAGCCTGGAGAGGGTGGGGAGCTGGGGGCTGGGCAGAAGTCAGAGACTCAGCTCGGTGGGCTTCCCCTGTCTCCTGGCCTCAGTTTCCCCATGTCTAACATGGGGGTCTGGTCTGATGGGCTCTGCCCTTGATGGTCGTGGTATTGGGGGACAAGTCCACTGTCCCGCCAGGCCCATGAATTCCCCTCATTCCCGTGCGTGTCCTCCCCCCACAGCCATGGTGGAGCTGGATGGTGACGATGTGCGGATCTCCTCCCGGGGGAAGCTGGCAGAGCGGGACATTGTCCAGGTGAAGCCCAGCCCTGCCTGCCCCTCTAGCCAGGCTGACCTCCACTCCCTGCTGGGGCTTTTCTGGAAAAGGCCCTGGAGAGAGACACCAGGAGCCCCAGAGTGGCCTGGCCCAGGAGTCCATCCCCCGGTCACAGCTCGCAGCCCTGTCTGAGACTCACCCCTAACGTTGCCCCACCCAGCCCACCCCAAGCCCCCAGCTCCCTGGTCTCCCTCAGAGCACAGGCGTGTGATTCCTTGGGCCTTTGTTGTTTTGTGCCGGGTGCCTTCCCCGTGAGACGGCAACCCCTGGAAGGGGAGGAAGCCTTCAGTGCTGCTGCAGCCCCTCTCCAGGAACCTGCACTGCTTGGCTGATTGAATCAGTGTCCGCATCTCCATGTAGGGTGCAGAGGGAATGAGCAGGCCTTGGTCCCCAGGGCCTCCTGTCCAGACAAGCCTCAGATGCACCTCAGCAAGCGACCCCTCCTGGCATCTCCTGCAGAGTCCTGCTGCTTAGGAGATTAGGAGTATAAAGCACATTCTCTATACCCCTGGATTTAAAAAAATTGGGTTCCAGGTGGGGAGACCAGATTGGGGCTAGAAACCAGAGCAAGGGCCATCTGGGAGGTGGGACCCATGTGCAGAGGCCTGGAGGCAGGAGTGAGCCTAAGGCCCTGGGGAGCACCCCTGGGAGGAAGCAGAGGGGCCTGACTTGACGAAGGAGGAGACAGGGGGCCAAAGAGACAGTGTGGGCTCTGCCGGGGAGGGCCGGGTGTCTGGAAGCCAGGGGTTCGTTCCGCATTTCCCTTGCCTAACCCTGCCTTCCCCGCTGGCCAGTTCGTGCCCTTCAGGGACTACGTGGACCGCACAGGCAACCACGTGCTGAGCATGGCGCGCCTGGCCCGAGACGTGCTGGCCGAGATCCCCGACCAGCTGGTGTCCTACATGAAGGCAAAGGGCATCCGCCCACGCCCCCCACCTGAGGCCCAGGCCAGCTCGCCCTCGCAGTCTCCAGCCCGCACGCCCCCTGCCTCCCCCCTGAACACGAACATCTGAGCCTGGCCCATGGCAGGTGGCTGGGGCCTGGGGAAGCCAATAGAAGGCTACACAGGGTCCCTAGACACCCCCCCTACAGTCCGCCCCGCCCAGCCTTTGGAACCCGTGTGCCTGGGAGGCTGGCAGAGGGTGGGGCCTCTGGAGACTCCTTCCAGATTTCCTGGCCTCAGTTATGGCCCAAACCCAGGGAGTTGGGTACAGGTGGTAGAGGTGGGGTTGTGGGCCCCTTCTCTCTCTCCCTGACAATTGGTTCTAGCCCAGCCAGGAAGGTGTTAATAATCAGGATGATTGGGGCTCCCCTCAGCCCACCTGAACAATCCCATCTGCTCCCATACGGCCCTGAAGCCTGGGCTGGGCCTCCCTCCTCCAGGTCCCCTTGTCCCTCCCCTTCTCCTGTACCGTCTACTCCTCTACCTGGCCCCCGACCCCCACCCTAGTATCCCCTGTCCCTGTTTCCAGTGAACCCCATGAGGCTGATGGGTTGGCAGGAACGCCTGGACATGCCACCCTCCCAGGGACACTTACTTGCAGTGGGAACCCCACAGCCCCATGAGGGGGAGGGTGTATTGGTAGACGACAGGCCGCACGATGGGCCAGGCATGGAGGTTTTTCAGGCACAGGGTCTTTTCTGGTGCCCCTCAAGCCCAGTATGACACACAGATCCACAGGCCTCTCCCTGGCGTGTGGGCCCACAGGCACCACAGTTGACTACTGGCCCCAGGCACCCCCACCTCCCCAAAGAGGCTGCCCAGGGTCCTTGGTGCCCACTCCTCTGCTGCCCACCTCAAGGCCTGGGCAAGGAGCAGCCCAGCCCCAGCACTCCCACACTCCCCCTTTATCCCACGGGGACAGGAGTCAGGAGTCCTGGGTTCAAGCCTTGCCTGCAGCCCTCCCTGCTGTGGGAACCCAAGCAAGGGCCTCTGCCTTCTGGGTCTTGGTTTCCACACCTGTAAGGCAAGAGGGTTGACCAGATGGTCTCGGGCTTACCTTTAGCTCTGATGCCCTGAGAGTCCATTCATCCCCTACCCAGCTTTCCCCATCCCATTCCTCACCAGGGCAACCTCTTACCCAGGCCGCCTTGGCTCTAGGGTCGCCCTGTTCCATCCTGTCATCACCCTAGTACTCAACCTTGGGCTCTGTCCTCTGAGCACAAGCCCCTGCCCCCGCCGTGGGAAAGGTGAGAAAGGTGATCTCACCCCTGGGCCCACCCAGCTGCCCAGCCCTTACCCACCCGGAGCAGGTCATGCATGCCAGTCCCTCTGCCGCATGGGGCTCCTCAGCCCGCTGAACGCCCTGTGCCTGGGTGGAGACCAGGCCCCACCCTGTCTGCTGCCCACACCGCTCCCTTTCTGTCATGCATGATGGTGGTGTTTCTACACTGTTTGGTCCCGTGCCTGTGTCTGAGACAGTCTCTGTGTGGAATTTGCCTTAAACTGAAGTAAACTTGGTTCTTTTACTAAAGTTCCTTGTTTTCCTTTCTCCTGGGAAAAATAGCACAGAGATTGCTGTTTGAGAGTCCAGGCTCTCGTCTCTTTCTTCCATTCTTTCATTCAACAAGGATTTACTGAGCAACTACTACGTGCCAGGGTCTGTGCTAGGCGCTGTGATGCAGCAGTGAACCAAACCCAGGCCCTGTCTCCACATGGAGCTTACAGCGCAGATAAGACAGGGGAAATGCAGTAAACACATAAATAGGTAAACAACCTATTTTCAGGTAGTGATAAGTTACAAAGAAAAATTAGAGAGAGTAAGTAACAGGGAGAGAGAGTAACTAACTGGGTGATATTTTAGATGAGGTGGTCAGGGAGGGCCTCTCTGAGGAGGTGGCAGTTGAGATGAGCCTTAAGGAAATGAGAGGGAGGCAAGAGAGCTCCAAGTAAAAGGAACAGCAAGTGCAAAGGCCCTGAGGTGGGATCCTGCTCGAAGGCTGGTGTGGCTGGAGCTGCACTAAGTGGGACTCGTGTAGATTAGGTCAGGGAGCTGAAGAGCCCAGGATGCACAGGGTCTTGGTGGCCATGGTAAGGCCTTCAGTGTGACTCTTGAGTGAAGCAAGCAGCCACTGGGGGGTGAAAGATCCGATTATTCTCTAAAACAAGTGGGAAAAACAAAAGGCAATAAGGAATTTATTTGGACAGTAACATGTCCCCTTCCCCCAAACTGTAGTTCTGTCTTAAAAATAAATAATTAAGCCCAGTCGGCCTGGCTCAGCGGTTGAGCATCAACCTAGGATCCAGGCGATCGGGGTTAGATTCCCGGTCAGGGCACATGCCTGGGTTGCAGGCTCGATCAATGACTCTCTCATCATTGATGTTTCTCTCTCTCTCTCCCTCTCCTTTCCCCTCTCTGAAATCAATAAAGAGATATATTAAAAAAAATTTTTTTTTTTAAATAAATAAATAATTAATTAAAATAAAGCAAGCGGGCCACTTTATTGCACTTGATCACTCATCCATTCATCTTTCAACAAATATTTGCTGAGCCCACTCAGGGTTGGAGACACTGACTCACGCAGTTGCGGCCTCAGGCTGCTGCTCTTGCTCTGCAGCAGTGAGCAAGGAACTCCCACCACCCTGGGGTCCGGAGGCCAGACCAGTAGGAGGGGCCAGGGCCTGCGGGCCCCGGAGGATGACTCACAAGCCATGTGTTCCTCTGTGGGATGGCACCATCACTCCTCCCTCCCAGGATTAGTGTGTGGCCAAACGAGTGACACGTAGATATGCACAGGTGAGGCGTGGGCCGTGCACAGGACCTGCTGCTGTTAGCTACACAACAAACACCTTTTCCTTCCTTGTCTCTCTTCACACGTAAATCACTGTGGCCATCGGGGACCAGTCTGCTCTCAGATTAGGCCTTCAGAAAGCCATTCCCGATCTGCACATCACAAGAAATTTGGTACTAATTCTGCCAAAGTTTGGGACTTGTTTACTTCTTAGGATCTAATAGTAAATTAGCTGATTCCTGGCTGTCCCTGTAATTAGCTGTCCCTCTGACTTGCATTCTGATGTGCTGTGAGTGGGAATTGGGTGGGGTCACAGCTCTGGAAGAGGGAAGTTCCCATAACCAGCGGCCCGTTTTATCTCTCCTTGGGTGCCTGTGGGGAACCTTTGAAGGAGACGTCCATCTGGGAAAGGAATTGAGGTTCAGAACCACTGCCTCAGGGTGCTGAGAGCATTTTTACTGTGCTCAACACTGTAACTCCTCTCCTGGGTTCTTTCCCAAGGTGTGTTCCATGGGACACTGGTTCCCTGGCATGGATTTTAGGAAAATGACTGCTCTGAGCACCTCTCAGAAAATCCCAATGGCCTTTAGGGTATTCAAGGCTCTGATAAGTCTTGCAGCAAAAAGACCAGTTTGACTTGGCTCAACCCAGTGTTTGTGACCATGGAAGTCGTGTGTGTGTGTGTGTGTGTGTGTGTGTAGCTGTAGCGCTATTAACAGCAGACTGTGTTGTCTTGGAAACTTAAGTGGAGGCAATCTCCCTGGTTCTCAGGCCAACAAACACCCTGAGGCCTGCTCCCAGGAGGCCAGGGGGAGGGCATAGGGATGGGGAAGGAGAGATGGAGAACTCTATTTCCTCTGGAGAGGTGGAAGAGCCTCAAAAGGGGCCCCTACCCGAGCCAAGCCAGAAGAACCACAGAGAAGGGAGGGTGTTCAGAAATGCACAGGCCGAGACTCATGGCTCAGTGGTTGACCATTTGTGTTCCCTTGTTGGTCTGAGAGGTGTGTGAGTGACAGTTGGGAGAGGTCAGGCAGAGGAAGTAGATACTGTTAGGGCAAGGAGCGGGTGGGGTGGGGGGAGGGGGGTGCCCGAGCCCTAGCCACCACCAACAGCATGAGCCCATTGGCCAGCAGCCCCACCAGCAGGTTGAGGCCGCAGAGCCTGGTAGAGACGAGTTGGAGCAGTCCCTCTGGTGTGGCTGTGAGCCTGGCGGTGACCCTGGCACTGGGCTCTATTCTGCTCCGGACACCCAAGGACAGTGTAGAAACCAGCCTGAGGGCCGCCTCCCTCTTTCCCATGTTGAGTCCCACTCCTTGCAGACCCCTGTGTGCAGGAGATGCCCTTGACATGTATTAGCCCCTTCAGACTTCACGACAATCTAGTGGACGGGTTCTGTCAACGCCCTGGGTTCAAATCCTGACTCTGGTATCTGGTAGCTCCATCACTTTGGGAAAGTTGCCTAATGTCTCTCTACCTCAATTTTCTCAACCGTAAATAAGTGAGGAAATAAAGAAAATAAAGCAGATGTCAACATAAGTGTCACTAAAGGGCGAGATTCAGACAATTTTCATTTTCTTTTTAATTTCTTATTTCTAAAATCTCTTCCTTGAGTTCAAATGGAGTCTCATAAGTAAATATGGATATGGCTATAGATGGATATGGATATGGATATAGATTTGGATATGGATATGGGATATGGATTTGGATACGGATATGGATTTGGGTTTGGGTTTAGATATGGATTTGGATATGAATTTGGATATGGATTTGGATATGGATTTGGATATGGACATGGATATGGATTTGGGTTTGGGTTTGGATGTGGATATGGATTTGGATATGGATATGGACATGGATATGGATTTGGATATGGACATGGATTTGGATTTGGATATGGATTCGGATATGGACATGGACAGGGACTTGGATACGGATACAGATACAGATATAGATACAGATACAGATATAGATATAGATATAAATATAGATGCATGCTTTCTTTTTTTAAGCACAACCTTGCCCTGACCGTGAAACAGGCAGGTTTTAATTTGAGGTTCTGGTAAGAAAGTGGATACACAAAGGCTTCAAGAAGGTGTCAAGTCCTGACCACTGGTTCTCAAATTTGTCTGCACATTGGAGTCACCTGAGGAGTTTCAAAAGTACTAAAGCATGAGTCCCACCCCCAGAGTTGGTATTTAATTGGTCTGGACTTTGGTTGTGGCTCCCAGGCCAGCTTGGGAACCACTAGGGTTGTGTGTGGGGGCGCTGCACCCCAGCTGTCAGATCTTCCTCCTCACACCACTCCATCCGCATGCTGAGAACATAGGACTTCTGACTGAGAGGACCCAGCCTAGGAAATGAGGTCTAGATCCCAGAGCCAGCCCCGGGGCTGCTGTCGCCACCTGCTACCCTTCAGAGCAGGCATGGTTGTCCTCCCACCTTTAGTGGGGAGAGGCTTGCCCGGTAACTCAATAAATAAATATTTCCTGAGCATCCACCCTGAGCTAGGTTCTGGGGATTCAGCAACAAACAAGACAGTGCGGTGGGGCCCTCATCCCCTTTTCTCCTACACTGGGGACAGGGCTGGAGACCCCTTTCTAGCTGGCTCAGAGCCAGGGTTGGGGGACCTCCTGCCTGAAGAACCTGCTTGGTCTCTGGGATCCTGTGGCAACAAGTTGCCTGAGGACAGCTGGGAAGAGACCGGAGAGGGGCCTCTGTGAGTTCTGCCACCAGCACTTTTCCAGGTCTCAGACTTGTTCGGAGGAAGTGAGAGACCAGGCCCAGTTCATCCCTCCCCCCTCTCCGTCTCAGAATTCTTCCCTGCTTTTGTATTCCTTCCACCTGGCCCATCCTGCCTGCCAAGGCAGCTAGAGAGGAGAGGAGGGACAGGGAGAGGGGACAGGAGAATGGATGGGGGAACAGGAGGGGACAGGAGAGGGAAAGGAGAGGGAACAGGAGAGGGGACAGGAGAGGGAAAGGAAGGCTCAAGGGCCCTGGGCCCTGCTCCCCCTAAGCATGACCCATATCTTCCCATAAGGTTAAGCTAGTGGGCCCTGGAGCCCGGGTTCAAAACCCGGCTCCACCACTGGCCAGCTACGCAACTGTGGACAAGTCACTCGGTCTTCTCTGCCTCACTTTCCTCATCTGTAAAACGGGGATAGGAACAGGCCCAACCTCATAAGCTTTATGTGAGGATTAAATAATACAGTTAAGTGCTCAGAACAGTGCCTGGCACGCAGTAGGTGCTTGGTAAATGATGGCTGCTGCTCTGTTCCCGTCTCCTCTCAATTCTGAAAAGCTCTGTTTCCTAACACCCCTGCCCAGGCTCCATTTATCCCCCTGCCCACCCCTTCTCACTTCACACCCTGGGCCCATCAGCCCGGTCCCACCCTCGCTTTCTTCATCAGCTCAAGCTAAGTTGTGACCTGACCCCCCTGGCTGACGTGCTGCGAGCTCACCGCTTGCCTGCAAGTTCACTCTGAAGTCTACCTGGAGCCCCTCCTGCTGCTCTCCTCACCTGCCTCACGCTGCTCCACGGCTCCTGGGCTCTGCTTGTTGACTTGGAACCTGTGACACCAGGAAAGGCCAGCCGCCCCTCCATAGCTGTGCTCCGCACAGAAGCTGGCTCCAGCCAGAGAAAGCCGAGAGAGGGCTCTGGGCAGGATGCGGTCCCTTCCCCTTCTGTCACCCACCTCTAGGGAGCCCCATGCAGCCGCCTGAGGTCGGGGCAGAGCTGAGATGGGAGGGGCAGGCCCAGGGGCCACATGTGTACTGGGTCCCCCAAAGGACAGGGCTCTACTGGCTCCCCCAGGAGTCACACCTTGCCTGCCCCATTAACCCACTGACACACAGGACAGAGATGTCGCTGCCTGCCAGGTCCCTGGACCCCAGAGAGGGAGCCATTAGCAACATCAGGACTTGCCCCACCCTTGTCCAGGGCCAGGTACCACTCCCTGCAGCCCACCTCTCTGTCTGTCTGTCTTTCTCTGAGCATCGACAGCCTAGAGACTGCTCAGAGCAGGGCCAGGCTGGTGGGCTGACCGAGAGGATCCAGAAAGGGAGGGGACACTGGGGTAGGAGAGCATCGGCGAGGGGCAATAACAACAGGCCGGCTCGCGGGAATCAGCCTGCATGCAGTCAAAGGCCCAGGCTCTGGTGGCTTCTGATGCCTGAATTTCTCCACCTCACCTTTTGCCGAGTGTCACCCGGCTTCTGCTTTTGTGCCTCTAGTAACAGAGCTCACTGTCACCGAGGCATCCCCTTTAGAACAGAGCCGAGGGGTGGGCCAAGCGGGAGACCCATTAAAGGCGCCGGAAGGCGCCGGCCCTGTCCCCGCCCTGTCCCTCGCCCTCCGCCTTCCCCTTCTCGCTCTGCCGCTGCCTCTTGAAGTGTCTGTGCTTGTCTCTCTGTGAAACTGGGGTTTCCTCTGATTCAGCCGAGGAATTCACCGCAACGATTACGAAGTACCAGGCTCAGGGCCCTGCACACACTGCGTCGCAGCGCATGGGAGCATTACTGTGGCTTCCAGGCAGATGAGACAGACAACATCCGCAGCAAACACAGGGGACAGGAGATGGCCCAGCACGAGAGGCCGGCACTCGGAGTCTAGGCCGTTGCTCTGAGTCTCTCAAAGCCAGTTCTCCAGGGCACCGAATGCTGTGTGATTCTGGGAACTCCCGCAAACACTCCAAAGAGGAGCCCATGAGGGATCGAATTCAGCTCCCCAGCTGCTCCCCAGGCCCCCACCTGTCACACCCCAGCTGTACCTCGAGGGCATCCAGAGACTGACGCCTCGGGGCAGAGGTCTGCGCCAGGAGACACCTGGCATTGGGGCACAGGGTGGAAAGGTGGGGCTCAGGGAGACTGGGGTGCCATCTGAGGCCATCAGAACATTGCTCTTCCCAGGAGTCAATTCTTGGAAGAAACTCCACGCTTGCCAACAGCTACATGAGTGAGACAAGTTCGGCGGCTTCACCTGGCACAGAACAGTGGGACCGCTTTAATGAACAGAGGACTTTGTCACGAACAGGAGATGCCGATTCGTAATCAGCATCAAAGCAAGATCCTTGAAAAGTTTCTTTCCTCCCTTCAATTTTATTTCTGACTATATGGGAATACACAGTCTTTGCAGAAGTTCTGAAAATACAAATATATTCACCCTATGGTGTTACCATCCAGAGATGTGTGGCCAATACTGTGGCGTATTTTCCTTAAGCTGTTCCTCTAGATTTTTCCTTTCTTTAAATAATCCCCCACCCCAAGGATTATTTACCCAGCAAAGTCCTTCTTCGGAAAACAAAGGGCGGCGTTAGTACAGCCATTGCCCTGGGATCCAAGTCCTGACCTGAGGGGGATTCTCCTGAACTTCCAAGCTGGGGCTCTCTGATGTTGCTGTGCCCAGGCAGGTGGGACAGGGGTGAGGAACAGGGAGCCCAGGCAGGTGGCCATCCCAGCGAAGCCAGGCCAGGAGGTCAGGAGCAGCAGCCAGCTTTCTTTGGGGGCCTCTCAGGGGCCACCTCCACCAGTGAGCCCTTCAGGCGGTCTTCTTGCATCTTGAGTGACCTGCATGACCACACCCAGGCATCAGTCCTCTTGATGGGCTCCCAGGGGCAACAAGGAGGGGCCCATGGGTGCAGCTTGTGGGGCTGGAGGGCTGCACCCCTGAGCCTCCTCTCTTCTACCTGCTGTGCCCCCGCCCTGCATTCCCCATGGCACCAGAAAAACGGGGCCACGGAGACTTTAGCTTCTGTCCCTTTTCTGGCATTCCTTCCAGCCTATGTGCCAGGCACTGTGCAAGGGACAGTGAAGCCAGCATGTCCTGGCCTTGGGCAGTGAGGGAGCAGGGAGGAGACAGGTTGATCAGGACCCGGGAATGGGGAAGCACCCGGAGGGACTTCACACCAGGTCCTGGAGGGACTCAGGAGGCAGAGGTAGTGTCCGGGCTGAGATGCAGCAGAAAAGGGGGTGCATTCGGGGCAGAGGGCAAAGGCTCAGTGTTAAGGGAGAGCTTGGGGGTTGGGAAAGTAAAAGAAGTCCATTCATTCATTCATTCATTCACAATATATTTACTATGTGCTGAGCACTTTGCTAAATCACATAGCTAAGGACTGAATGGTCAGAAAGAAGCCTTGGAGGCAGCAGGGGTTTAGGGTTTAGGGCCTGGAAGAAATCTGGGCTTTTATCCTGAAGCAAAGGGAAGTCACTGTAGCAAGTCACTGTAGTCACTTTGTCAAAGAAGGAGCTTAGAGATCTGCTGGTCTGATACCCCCTCCCTCTTAGTCATTTCGTTCATTTATTGAGCACCTTATATTTGCAAGGTCCCAGGTATGCGGGGAGGGGCTGAGCAAAACAGACCAAGCTGTGCCCTGCAGGATCTGCAGCCTCGGGCAGGAGGAGGCAGATGGCAAGAGGAAAACAGACAAATGTCTCGTCATTACAATTTGTCCTGAAGGGTTTTGAAGGACACAAGCAGAGACCTGTGATCCAGAATCAGGGAGGGCCCCTCTGCGTGGCTGAAGCTCAGTGAGTGTGTGTGTAGTGTGTATGCATGTGTTTGTGTGTGTGTGTGTGTGTGTGTGTGTGTGTGAGACGCACATGCAGGGAGATGGCCCTGGAGACAATGCAGGCATTTGGGTTTTATTCTAAATCCAGTGAAAGTCACTAGAAGGTTGGGAACACTTTACCAATGCGAAAACTGAGGCTCAGAGAGGGGATATGACTTTTGGGAGGTGATGCAGCTAATGGGGCTGGTAGAACTGGAGTCGGGAGACTCTTCACACAGTGCTCTCTCCTCCACACTGGTGAGTTCTGTGGTTTCACTGGTGATCCCCACACAAGCTGACTGAAAGCTACCCAGAGGGTTCAGGGTGGGAGGTGGCAGGTGGCACTCACCTGGCCAGGCTGACCATGGGCTCCAGGATGTTGTGACCCAGAGCAGCGCTGCATTCTGCAAAAGAGAGCCCCCGCTCCTGCAGGCCAGACGGACGGGGTATGAGTGCCTTGAGGGAGACCGCTAGAGTCCAGGCAGCAGCCCCCACCACCAAAAGCCTGACCACCCGACAGAGTTCCACCCAGTAGGTCCCTAGGCCAACCCCAAAGGGTGAGGCAGCCCCATCTTCGTGGAGCCCATGGTCCCCAGCCTCGCCCCTCTGCCCACTGCCCCTCCACCCTGGCTGGCCAAGGTGTCAAAGTTGACATCCTGGAAACATTCCACAGCCTTCAGAGCGACAGTGAGAAGCCCGTGTCCCAACTTGGAGAAATGTCCTTAATGTTTTTAAACCATCAGTTATGTTTTTTTTAATTTCAATAATATTTAATTGGGGGAAATATTAGATGAGACAGCATTAAAAAGTACAAAATACAAACCACTCCTGTTAGCATATATATTTCCATTCTGTTTTATATAACCCCTTAATTAGGGGGAGGGGGGATGCTAAAGGTCCTTGTACCATTAGATTAAGCCGGTGAAACTGCTGTGTTGGTGGGCCCCAGTCAAATATCAGCGCTGTCATAGGGGGCAACCCAACCTGTACCCAGATTTGCAGCTGCTTTCCTGCCCTCACACTGTGGTGTAAGCCCGTCTTCCACACCCTTCAGCGCTTTCCCAGGACAGGGTTCCTAATGGCAAATGCTGGCCTCTCACATGAGCCTCCACTGTTCAACCACTGGCTGCTGTCCCGTGTTTGTCCTTGTAAATACTGCCGTAGAGAACATCCCAGAGTAAACACATCTGATTACACATCGAACAGGGTGGCCATTGTGTGATTCTCTAGGGGTTGTTATTTCTGCTTCTTTCAGGATAAATTGCTAGAGGGGGAATTACTATGTCAAAGAAATGAGCTACCACTTTTAAGAGAAAAAAATTCCCACCCAGCAGGCGCCACCGTGATGACCTCAGGAGGGTGAGAAATGAGAGGAGAAGTGGGAGGGAAGCAGAGTGAAAATGCCATGAGGGTGTGTCAGGCGTGGGGCAAGGAGTGGACTCTTTTTTTCCTTGATGACCCTCCAGATTTTCTGGAACGTGGTCAAATTCTATTCATAAATAAATAGTGTCCACCGTCTGGCGGTGGGGCTTCTGATGTTCCTCTTCCTGGGGAAGAATTTCAGTCTTAAAATAGATTAAATTAGAAGGAATGTTATGTTAATTAGAGACCAGAGATAAAATTAGGATTTGATTGGGTATTTTAAGTGAAGCTTTTAAAACCTTTTTACTCTGAAGATATTTTTTCCGTAGGTCAGGATATTGGGTGGGGATCTGCTACGTCAGCAGTGAGGTTCAATGTCATGCCCACCGGGTTTGACTCGGGTTTGGCTCTAAAGCTGGGGTGGGTGGGAGGCAGAGGTGGGCAGCTGCTGTCCCCTCTGACCTGGCCTCTGGCTGGGCTGGGGCAGAAATGGCCAATGGGTCCTTCTTGGTGGCCTGGGCCCGGGAGACCTATTCACTACCCTCCAGGGAGGTGTCTGCCCAGTCCAGGCTGCGGGACAGGCCAACACCCAAGTGCTCACCTGGGCCAGTTGCTGTCCAGCCTCGGCGGACACCTGCCGCTCCTCGTCGCAGTCCATCTTGTTTCCCAAGAGAAGCACGACCACTCCGTCGGGCGCTGAATCCTGCACACAGAGCACATTCCCTCAGCCACACATGTTGAGTGCCTACTGTGTGCCAGGACCTGGGTGGATTTGGCCGTGACCTTCAGGAAGCTGACAGTATGCCTCCTCCCCCCACACCCTCACCTTGCCATGTCACACTCACTCCACACCCTTCCCGCTGTGACACTTTCCCCTCTACCTGCAGTGAAGCTGCCTCTCCTATCTGCCTGCAAACATGTCACCCATTTTCCAAGGCCAAACTCAAAGCCACCTCCCTCAGGAAGCCTTCATGGATTGATCCTGCCCATGCCCTTCTCTTCCTGCCTGTGCTCAATAGCCCAGAGCTGGGTTATGCAGAGCGTGTTGGCTCATTTCCTAATTGTTTCATGAAAAATAATAATAATAGCTTTTTTTTACTGAGTGTTTACTCTATACCAGGTGCTGTGCTGAAAGCAATTATGTCAGTGAATCCTCACAACTCTATGAGAGAAGTTGGGAAATTGAAGTTCAGAGAGGCTAAGTCACAGAGTCACAGAGTTGGGGTGGGAGAGTTGGGTCCTGTCTGACCCCAGAGCCCAGGTGCCCTTATATATTACCTTATCCTACTTCCTTTGCATCTCTTTCTAGACTAGAAACTTCTAGAAAGAAGACATGTCTTCATATCCCTCTGCTGTGCTAGTACATACTGCAGAATTTCAGCATGTATGTATTGATTAAATACATGGGGAAAGAACTAAAGATTCCTCTGTGTGGACAGAGAAATGATCACCTAGATTGGTACTAGAATAGCATTATCCCCAGGGGTTAAGCAAAGATCACAGAGTTGCTGTACGTATGAAAGAAATGTTCATAGGATAAAGGAAGTAGTTTGTTTTGGAGGGTGTACTGTGTGGTTACGGTCCCCTTGGACTACTCCCACCCCATCCAGCCACATGCCCGCAGTGAGCTGTGTCACCTATATGTCTCTTGTATTATTTGTAATCCTGGGAAGAAAGGCAGAGTGGGCAGGATATAAGTTCCCTCTTGACCCCCCAAACTGGGGCCAACCTCAGTTGGTTATCTGCTCACCTGGAGACAGTCCAGCCAGTAGCGCAAGTGGGCAAAGCTCTCCTGGGACGTGACGTCGTACATGAGCACCACCCCATCAGCCTTGCGGAGCAGCTGCCGCGTCACGCTGTGGTACCTGCCCAGGGAGTCTGCGTGAGGCCCGGCCTGGCGGGCTCGCCCCAGCCCCCGCCTCTTCAGGCCTCAGCCCCTCCGTCGGCAAAGTGGGAGAAGGCATCCTTCCTGCCCCTAACTGCTCCCCGCCGAGCGTGTGCATATGCTCTCTCCTTACAGTGCAGTTACTGTTGAATGGGTAACAGTTCTCACGGCTCAGATTCCAAAAGGTACCAAAGGGCGCCCAGGGCGATGTATAAATGTATATGCACGCACGTATCTACACACGTGCACGCACCTGCCCCGCGCCCGTTAACACAAGTACAGTGTAAAACACTCACTGGGCTCGTTAACACTCAGTAATCGCTACTTGTTTTTTTCTAGTAAAACCTCTTGGCGGTGTCTCCCTGGTGCACAGCGAGGGTCCTCCCTCTTTGCGGCTTCATAGCATTCTGTTGCGTGGCTAGGCCCTGACATCTCACCGGCCCACTATCGGTGACGTGTAGGTTGTCCCCAGTGTTTGGTAATATAAACGCTGCTACGAACAGCCCCGGCCCCTTTGATATTATCATCACATGTGAGTTCATCAGAAGCGTGAATTTCTAGAAGCGGAACTGCTGGCTCCGAGGCATGCTTTCAAGTTTTGATCACTGCTGCCCAACTGGCAAGTGGATGGCCAGTATTTGCAGTAGGACAGTGATCGGGGGGCTGTCCCTGAGGGATGACCCTCACAGAGGCCCTGCCAGGCCCAGTGGCCTCTGGGTCCGCCACCCTGTCTCCCCTACTGGGCCTTGACTCATCTCTCCTCCCCCGACCTTCTGACTCCTCTGGGGACAGATGTCTCTTTTGCACTTGGTGGCCTCAGGGTCGGGGCTGTCCTCTACCCCTGGCACCGGGCTCAGGGCAGGTCGCTGATGCTGCTCATGAAGACAGCGCCGTTACCTCTCCTGGCCAGCCGTGTCCCAGAGCTGCAGCGCATAGTGCTTGTTGTCCACCAGCAGGTTTTTGACCCGAAAATCCACTCCTAGGACACACAGAGAGAGGTCAGGCCTACTTTCAAGTTTCTACCCAGTACTTCTGGCCAAGGCTGGCTCGGATACAGACCTGTCCCCAACCCTGGCCCCAGGAAATGGAAACCTTCAGCTGCTGGGCTTCCCCTCTGCTCCCACGCCCACCCATACTCAAGAGCCCATGTCCTCCACGAAGCCTTCCCTGACCACCCAGCCCACAGGCTCACTGCCCCGCTACGCTCCGGACCAACACAGGGAACCTTGGTTGTTCTGACCTCTACAAGCACATCCGTCTTTCCAATTGCACATGGATGTTTATTCTTTAGTCCACTCAGGAAAACCTGTTTCGTTATTTTATTTTGTAATACTGGTTTCATATCCTAGTTATGGCATGCATCTTCCCCTTCAACCAGGCAGCAGGTAGACAGGCAGCCCAGGGGGTGGCGGGAGCCCTGGTTTCAGAGATGACTGACTGGGCTGTGAGTTGTCCACCCTCGGCCACTGTACGGGCTGTGTGACCTCAGGCAAGTCACTTCACCTCTCTGAGCCTCCCTTCCTCATCTGCAAGGTGGCAGTTTAAAAAGGCCCAAGGTGCAGGGTGATTGAGAAAATTAAATGACTTATGTCCAAGGTTTGGCCTGTTTTCTGGGAGAGGGAGGAGCTTGAGAGGTGGTCATTTTTATTATTGTTATTAATTCTTACCTGTCTGAACCCCAGCCCCTCGAATTTCACAGCCCCACTCTGACTGAGGTCATGGTGCCAGACCCTTTCTGGAAATAGGGAGGTGACAGTGAGATCCCTGGGAGGTGCGGAATCTTCGGGGTACAGCTTCCTGCCAGGCCCTGTTTCCCAGGAAACCAGGTGGGTGGTGGATGGTGGAAAGGAGCGGCTGTCTTCATTCCCACCCCTTTCCTAAGGGAGCCCTGCGGCTCAGAGCCCCTGGCAGGCCCAGGGCAGCTCCGCAGACGGGCGCCTTCTGTTAGCCTTGAGCCAGTAGACACCTCTCTCTTATGGCGACCCCCACAAACACCTGCTGCTGGCCCCTGGTGGGGGTTGAAACCACCCCCCCCCCCGAAGTCGGGTGGCCCTGGGTATGAACTCTGGCCCAGCTGAGGCAAGAAGCTGAAGCAGGTCTTTAATCCTGTTTCCCTCATCTGAAAAATGGGGATAGATATGGAAACGCCAGGCCAAAGTGCACATTCAGATAGAAGTCAACGGGCTCTGGTCCTCCACTGGCCCTGTCCCCAGGTGCAGGCGGGCCACCGTTCTTATACCCTGGGGAGGGGGAGGGAAGGAGGGTGACACTGAGTGGGGAACTGTTCATGACTGAGGAAACCAGAATCGTCCCCAGCGATAATTAAGATAGACAGATGACAGTCACCAGGGGGCACGAAACTGCAGCTGGGACTGGGACAGGTTTGGATCACACCACCTGGATCTCAGGTGCCCCCAGCAGTGGGTGTAGGCTGGCCTCGTGTTTTTACAATTACGCAATCTGTGTTTTTCTTGATTGAATTTTCTGGAAACCTCTTACTATGTGATAATGAAGGGGAGGCTATTGTAAGACGCCTGGTGCATTTTAGCTGGTGGTAACCAGCAGCTCAGGCGATTACTAATAGTGGCCCCGCGGGCCCTGCGACCCTGCTCAACCTCAGGCCAGGCCTGTTGTGGGTCCCCATTCCTAAGGACACTGCATTTTTAACTGGCTCCCAGGTGAGGATTCTTAAGCAGAGAAAAGTTTGAGAAGTTGTCCTGGGGCCTCTTTTGCCTGTGGGCTGTCATTTATCCACTGGTCCAGCGATGGTCCCCAGTGACGTGCACCCCGACTGACACCAAGATGGGGCTCACTCCATCTTTGTGGTTTAAAAAGCTTGCTTTCTGTGGTCCATATAACATTCAAGTGGTCACTGATCCCAACATTTTTAGGGAGAAGAAGCTTTGTGCTTTGGTACATTTCATTGGCAGGAGCCACTGAATTAGATATTATCAAATGCTTATTATAATAATAATAAACATAACTAATATTGATTAGCACCACGTGCCAGATATTATCCTAAGAGCTGGATGAGTGCTAACCGAACTAATCCTCAAGCCCTCCAGAAAGTCAGCACTCCCCTGTTCCCATTATGCAGATGAGGATTTGGGGGGCTCAGAGGGGTTAAAGAACTTGTCCAAGTTCACATGGCTAGTAAGTGACAGAACAAGATTTGAACTTAGGCGCCCAGGTTCCTAACTTACCACACCCTACAAATACATTCTGTGTAAAACATTCAACTTGCCCAAGGCTACTTCCCGCCAGAGCTCGGCTGGCTGGCCCGAGGGGGGGCTAGTCATGACCTCATCCAGCCAGTGCCACCACACACTGGCCAGCCCCCCGGGCCACGTGGGTGGGACTGGCTTGTTTTCCCCATCAACCAGCACTGGCACCTAAATTGCAGGGTGCTTTGTTGATGTGGCACATTATAAGCTAATCAGATCAAGGCAGAAAAAGCAAATTACCCGTAATTAGAGGTGATTAGTAAGATAGTAAGAGTAACCCATATAAAATACTGTCTAGTGCAGGGCCTGTGGCCAGGACAGAACCTGCAGCTTCCCCAGGGATGGCTCACTCCACTCAGGGCCTGCTCCAGCTTGTTGGCCACAGCCCCTGGGCCTCCTCTCCCTCCCCAGATGGTCCTTACCCACAGTGGCTGTCAGCCCGGCGGCAAAGGTGTTCTGGTGCAGCAGGTGTAGGAAGGATGTTTTGCCCACGTTCGAGTCTCCCAGGAAGATGACATGGTAGATGTAATCAGGGTCCGCTGGAGGCTTGCTGTCCTTGGGGTCCCCTGGGGATGGGGTCAGCCCAGCCTCCCCGGAGCCTGTTCCAGGGTCTTCAGGCCTGTTCTCTGCCCTTGGCTCCCCGGATAGTAGGGGGCCTTGTCCTCTCTCTGCTTGAGCAGTTGTGGGTGGAGGCCCAGGCTGGGCTTCCAGGGCAGCCATGGTGGGCAGGGTTTCCGTGGGCAGCTGGGGCCCTGCTCCACCCCCAGGCTGAGCCCCCCGAAGGGGAGAGCCCCTTGGAGGTGATGGTTTTCCAGGAACAGGGGCTTCTGCCTCAGCCTGAGCCTGCGGTGTGTCAGGTGGGAGAGGAGCAGTCAGGGAACCTCGCTGGGGGAGTCCTGAGGGCCCAATTCTCAGGCCCTGAGCCTCAGGTGGCTGGTCTGAACTGAGGCCTGGCCCTCCTTGGCCCACCTGTTTCCTCTCCTCAGCCCTGGGTTCCTCTTCCAGACTCTGCTGGGGGAGGGCAGGCTGCGCATCTGGCTGGACCCGGCCATGAGCTTCCCTTAGCCCCCCAGGACGGCCCTCCTGCACATCTGGGCCCAGCTCGCCCTGCTCCGATCCCTCTGTGGGAGCCTGAGCCACACGCCCCAGACCCTGGGAGGGCTCAGCCAGCCCTGCTGGGAGGACTCTGGCCCTTAGGGACCCCAGTCCTGGCTCAGAGCCAGCAGCATGGGGTTCCTGTTGGAGGGCTTCTCTCTGCCTGGGTGGCTTAGATGGGACAGGCCCTATCCAGGAGTCCTGATCACCTCCGTATGAGGCCTGGAACTGTTTGCTGGGCCCGGCTGGGCCCTGGGAAGAGGGAGAGGCCACCTGGGGAGGGGGTCTGTCTTCCAAAGGAACCATCACTGAGAGTGCAGCTGCCACCAGGCTCCCTGACTCCCCAGCTGGGGCCCCGGGGAGAGTCCAGAGGAAGTGGGTCTCAGGGCCAGGCCCCGACTCTTCCTTAGGGTGCAAGCTGCGAGGCTCAACAGGCCGCTCTGGACTGTGGTCCTGCCCATCTGGGTCCACTCCTTCCCCTTCCTTGGCCTTGGCAGGCACCCCAGGGGGGCTCCTTGGAGCCCCATCAGGATCTGAAGATGGCTCCTGACCAAACAGCAAATTGTGCGACTCTGAGATGGAGATCTGCCTGACCACTCGGGGTGTCTGGGGAACTGAGGGGGATCTCGGGGTCGGGGGTGGGCTCCAGGACAGCTGCAGGGCTCTGTGGGGGGGGCTGTTGAAGCTGCTCAGGAGCTTGTCCCAGTCATCGTTGTCCCCAAACAGTCCAGGCAGGGGAACCTCCTCAGGGGAGACCACCTGAGGGTCAGGAGCCTTCTCCTCATCTGCTCTGGGGACACTAGAAAGGGTGTGGGAAGCTCAGGTCAGGGTAGGGACAGATGTCACATCAGTCATGCCTACATACCTCACCATGAGTTGCACACCTCATAGCCGGCCCTCCCGCCCAGTCTTTGCTCAGGTAGTCCTCACCTGGCATGCACTCCCCACTCCTCCCGGTCATGCAACCCTGCTCATCCTTCAAGTCCTGTATGAAGCCTTACCTCCTCCAAGAAGCCTTCCCTGATAATTTGGGCCCATCTCACTCCTTTGAGCTGAAACAAATATTGTGTCTGCCTGGGATCTAGCCCTGCACAAGATTCGTGTGTGTGTGTGTGTGTGTGTGTCTGTCTGTCTGTCTGTCTGTCCGAATCCCAGTTGCGTGATCTTGTGCACATGACTTTCCCTTCTCTGTTTCCTCAGTTTCCTTGTCTGAGAAATGGGCATGACATTCTCAGCCTGGTGATGTTGTTGTGAGGTTTATGGAGGGTGGTTGTGTGTTCTGGGTGCTGACCAGAGCCTCAGAGGACTCCGAGCCTCCCTCCCCTCTCCCAGGAAGCCCTTGGTCTCTACCCCAGCCCAGGGTGGCAGCCACTTGCCTCAGTTTCTCTTCCACCTGCCAGGAAACACGGCCCCTGGCGACGTTCAGTTGTCCCTTGGTCACCTGCAGCTGCTCCCGCACTTCCTCCAGCCGCCCAGCCAGGTCATGCTGAGCCTCCAGAAGCTGCCGGTTCTCTGAGTTGGCCTCCTGGCGTGTGCTGCTCAGGCGGTAGAGCTGGGCCTCCAGCTGCAGGTGGGTGGTGAGGCAAGAGAAGCCCAGCTGACCCCCAGGGCAACAGACAGCCTCCCAAGGCCACTGTGGGGCACAGGCTCCAGGTCCCTAAGACCCAGCTTAAACAGGACTGGAGGGGCGGCCACTCATTGGCTCCATGACCTCCCATCCAGGAGGGACATTTGAATTGTTGGGGTAGGGAGGGGACAGGGAACTATGTAAGAAACACAAGCTACCAGCACCACGAGGGCCCGACATGTGAGTGGGGTCACGCCCTCCTCTGCTCAAAGCTCCACGATGGCTGTGCTCCTGAGCCCTGTCTGGTCTGCAGGGGGCTCCTGGTCTATCAGCAAGTCACATGACTTGGAGATGGGAGCTGAGTGCCCATGCAGAGTGGGACACAAAGCCCTCCCAATGGCCGCCAGGGCCTGCACAGACTCCCCACCCCATCCATTCCATCTCTGACTTCCTCTCCCACTACTGCTCCCCCCCTCCCTCTGTTCCAGCCCACAGGTCTCCTTGCTGCTCCTTGAACACTCACAGCACATGCCTACCTCAGGGCCTTTGCACTCACAGTCCCTCTGCTTGGACAGCTCTTCCCCCAGATTCACACGGCCCACCCTTCACCTCCCCCAGGTCTTTACTCCAATGTCATCTATCAAAACTTAGCCCTCCTGTTATCTAATGTTACAGATTTTACTTGCTTATTTCATCATCTGTCTCCCTGACTAGACAGTCACTCCGTGGGCAGGGGCTTATGTCTGTCATGTTCCTCGGAACCTAGAACTGTGCCTGGTACACAGTGGGTGCGTCCTAACTAGCTGTTGGGTGAAGGAACGAGGGGCCTGGTGGGGAGCTTCAGGCCCACGGGGGGACAGGACAAGATGGCCCCGAGTGGAAGTCTGACCTCCTCTCTCGGCAGGAGGGGCCTGCCTCCATTTCCAAGGAGCAGCTGCTTCAGGGGCATCTGGGACACCAGGTGACAGGGACAGCCAAGGCTAGGGGGGTTGGGCTCTGGGAACCCATGCAGTGCTGAAGGGATGCTGGTGTCCTGTTACCACAGGTGTGATTTAGTGAGGTCCCTGGTTTGGAAGTTGAAGGAAGAGTCACTGGGGCAGGATCTCAGACCCAAAGGCTCAGCCACCATGCCCACTGCAAGTGACCGTCGGCTACTGGGTCTGGGCATCAGGACTGCAGGTACTCTGACGGGGAAGCCAAGTTAGATTCAGAGACAGGAACCGTGACCTGTAAAGCACTGGGCACCATCCTAGGCCCTCACTATAGCCGCTCTAGTCCTCACAGCGGTTTCTAAGGCAAGAGTTCTGAATCCTACTTCTCTGATGCGGAAACCAGGGCTCAGAGAGGTTAGAAACTGGCCAAGGTCGCTCAGCTGCCAGCAGAGATGAGAGCTGGGCAACACCTACCACCAGGCCTCCCCAGCAGTGAGGCCTCGTGTCTGCCCAGAGCTTTCCTCTCCTTTCCATTTATTACCTCCTGTCACACAACAAGCTGGGAGATGCAGTAGATGGCTAGTCCCATTTTACAGGTAGAGAAACTAAGGACAAGACAAGCAAAGCTATTTCCTCAGATTTGCATGGCTATCCATTGGAACCACAAAGATTTGAACCTAGACCCTCTGGCTTTCTGCTGCTGTGCCTGGCCTCACCTCGGAAAAGGGCCTAAGACACCTCTTTCCCACGGGCCCCCTCTCATATGGGAGCCCAACCAGCCCAGTGCATCCTCAGGGCAGGGGTGTCAGTGTCCGTGAGTCCTCAGAAACCGGGCTTCGGGGCCGCCTGTCACTCACCTCCCTCTGGCCCTCCGTCAGCTGCTGCACCTCACGCTCCTTGGCCTCCAGGACCTCCTGCATCTGGGCGCTGAGGGCCAGGTCCCGGGACTCACTCTGGGGAGCAGAGAGGTCTCAGTCCCTGTGCTGCCCAATCCAAGACCCAGCCAGGCTGGGCCAGCCCTCCCCACACTCACCTCCACCCAGGCCTGGGGTGCAGGGTCCCAGCAAGAGGGGTCTCAGGATGACTTCCCTGGCTCACGCCTGCATTGTGGCGACAGGGAAACCGAGGCCCAGAGAGCAGAATGACTGGCTCCAGGGGATACAGCGAGACCCGGCAGAGAGGGGTAGGGGGCTTGGCACTCTTCACCCCATCTCCCTGGTCAGGGGTGTGAGAGGATCCACTCTCTGTAACCTCCTGCCACCCCCAGGGCCGGGCCGGCAGAGGAGTCCAGGGCAGGGGGAGAGCTGCGGAGCCCACCTTGGCCTGCAGCTGCTGCTTCTGCCGGCCGATCTGCTGTTCCATCTCCTCGTACAACTGCTGGACCTCCTGGTGGTGGTCGGAGTCCCGCCTGGAAGGGGTGGAGGAGGGCCGGGTAGCCCATCAGCACCCTGGGGCCCTGCTGCTGGCACAGGTGGTCTGGACCTGGCTTGGAGTCCATGGTACTGCCCATCTCACTGGGTCAGGGGTCACTGACCCTGTCACCCAGGGAACAGTTATCCCAGTGACAGCCCCTGACCCACGTACCACTGACATTGGTCACACTGATCCCATCACTCTGACTCCTGTAACCATCGCCAAGATATTGGTTCCCCTGGCCCTGTCACATGCTCCCCATTGCTGCACACTTTGTCCCCACTTCCCTCTGCCACCACCACCCCACCTCCATAACTCAGACCCCCTGCAGGGCTGTGCCCATCCCAACTCCAGGGTCACCATATGCATTGTCATCTACATGAACGGTACTCTTGGAGTTGGTGCCACAGTGGCCCTGCACCAAGACATACTTGGCATTCCCAGTCTCAACAAAGGCCCAGCTGTGTTCTTCCTGAAGTCCCCTAAGTCACCCCTTCCTCCAGCTCAGCTCTGCTCATTCCAGCTTCCAGGTCCTGCTGTGAATTGTTGGCCTCCAGCCTTCAACTAACATGTAAAGAGCTCCCACTACGTGCCAGACACCTAGTGGGTGAGAGCCACCCGCCCCACTCACTTCCTCAGGGTCAGCTCCAGAGCCTCCTTGTCAGCCCGTGCCTCCTGCAGGCGGCTGGTCATCTGGGCCAGGAAGCCCTCCAGGTTGCCTGCCAGCTGGGGCTCCTCCTGCCTCAGCTTCCCCCACAGCTGCCAGATCTCTGCCTGCCTGGGGAGGGGGGAGAGCCAGAGATTAGATATGAGGGGACCAGGAAGCAGGGACCCCAGTCTTCCATATGAATGGCAATATCCAAGAGACTTGGGCACCTAGGTGCAATCAGATGCCACCCCTCTAGGAATCTTTCCAAGTGTGCCCTCTCCCTTCTTGAACCCCCACAACACTTTGTCTCTCTAGGGTTTGGTGATTAATTGTGGGGAGAGGGACTTAGGAGCCTGAAGGCCCAGGGCTTCCATTTGTCTTCTCTCTTCTTCTACCACTCCATAGCTGTGTGATCTTTGGCAAGTACCATGCCCTCTCTGGGCTTATTTGTAAAATAGAGAGGCTGATACCTGCCCGGCTAGTTCTCCAGAGAGTGATACACGCCCAGTGAAAGCACCCGTTTGGGGCCAGGCACATGGTTGGCACTTGATAAATGCTGCCTTTACATGGATTTAATTAAGTCGTGAAGACAGATGCCAGAGGGCTGAGCCCAGGCCAAGCTGCCAAGTAGGTAGATGGCTCCCCACCACACCTGGCCCGCCAGCCTGTACCCTAAGTCCCACACTGCCTGTCCCACAACACAGGGCCCTGCCCTCTGAGAGCTTGTTCTCACAGAGCCCGTGTGCGGGCCATCCCCTTGCTGGCTCTGACAGCCCCCGTGGCATATGGGATGTGCGGGAGGAGCATTTTTAGGCAGGGTCCCCCTTCTCTGAGTATGAGTGAACCCCATGAGCCCAGGGCCTGGAGGAAACACCCTCCTGTCTCCAAACCTACCCAACCCAGGGCATCACTGTCCTGACATCACTCAAGTAGAGACCCTCTTTTGGGGTTAAGAAAGGCACCCTCAGAATGTGAGTGCCCTTGGAAGACTGATCTCCAGCTCAGTAATCCTCCTGAGGAGTGATTATAAGGCAGGTCAGGGGGGGCCAGGAGGGGGATCTCCTCCTGAGCAGGCATCTCCGCCCATGGCTCTGTTGTATCCCCCAACAGCTCACTGCTCACTCTGCAGCCAGGGAAACAGAGGTCAGAGGTTAGGCCACTTGCCCCATGTCACACAGCTGACAAGTGGCCAAACCAGAATTTGCACCGAGCTCTACCTGGCAGCCTCCCACCTTGACACTGTCCCCGTGAGTCGTTGCCTGCACCGACTGGCCGTGCCTGTCCTGCCCTCCCCCCTCGCCCCGTGCAGGCCTTACTCAGGATGTACATGGCCATCCCCCAGCTGCTCCATGAAGGCAAAGAATGCTTCCTTCTCCTCCGCATCCGCCTCCTCTAGTGCTGGGAAGCTGGTGGCCGCAGAAACTCGCTTAGAGTACAGTGGCCTCTTTCCCCGGAGCCTGGGGGTGCTCAGGCTGGAGCCAAAGATGCTCTCTGTGGGACAGAGGGGGACAGAAAGGAACAGAGTGGGGTTGGGCTCAGCTCCTGACCTCTCCTCTTGCTCTGCTCCAGCCCTCGCGGACATAATTATCTGTTTTGGTCACATTTACACATTCCTCATGTCAACCTTGGGAGTCTGCTGAAGGTAGGCACTTTGCCCATTTTACAGATGAACATATGAGGCCCAAAGAGGCCAAAAGACTTGCTGGAAGTCACACAGCAGCTCCATGGTGGCCAACACATTTTTCATTCATCCAGAATATTTATTGAGCATCTACTATGTGCTGGGGACAAAATTGGCCAAAATCCTTGCCCTAGTAGAACTGACATGGTAGTGACTGCTGAAAAGGACACACTTTTTAAAAAGTCAATTTGCTAAGTGAGCTAAAGGAACAAGCAAGGCAATTTCCATTTAGAGACTGGGCAGGGGCTACTTTAGAGAAAGTGGTCAAGAGTGGCCCAGGAAGCGACACTGGAGCGGAAATGAGAATAACAAGAAGCCGTGTGCATTCCCAGGGAAACACATTCCAGGCAGAAAGGACAGCACATGCAAAGGCCCTGAGGTAGGAAACAGATTGGCACAGTGGAGGAGGCGAGTGGCACTGAGCGAGCCCAAGAGGTTGGCAGAGTCTGGATGGTGCTGCCCTGTGGGCCTCAAGAAGGGGTTTAGATTTTGTTCCACAGGCACTGGGAAGTCCCTGGGGTGCTGGGCATGACTGGATACAGATATGAAGATGGCCCTTGGAGGTGCATGCACAGCAATGTTCCCTCTGCCTCCACCTCTGATTTCAGGACCCAATTCCCCTTCCCTACCCCCAGGTTCTCAATCACCAGAACCAGAGCAACCACCTCCTGGGCAGCCCCAGACTATAAATGCAGATTCCTGGTATCCCTCTTGTTGTCCCCCAAACTTTTGGGGACTCAGCAGACCTAAGAACTCTAGATGACTTTGCATTAATGTGAGACCAAGCTGTGCTTGGCAGGGTGTCTGCAAGAACACACCTTCCACTCCCTGGGCTAGAAGGTCTTCCCCATCGAGAAGATCAGTGGGAGTATTACTCCCTGCTGGCCTTGGCCTCATTAGGTCCTTTCGGGCCTGTCTTGAGAAGCAGGTGTTGAATTAGCCCTGCTCAGTGGGGACTAAGGGCCTGAGAAGCCCCCACCCACTAAATATCACCCTTTGCTGCTCCCTAGGACCTAGAATTCCCTTAACCAAAGCCAGAATGTGAACTTCCACAGGCAGTAAGAAGGCCTGTGGTCTCAAGCATGGGGGGTGCTTAACTTCTTGCTCAAGGGAAGCCTTTTGTTGGGGAGAAAAGGGAGGCATCAGAAAGCAAGCCTGGTGGCCTCTCTAGAGGAGGGGATGCTCAGGGGAGCCCCCAGGCAGCGGGCTGCTCTGGCTGGTGGGAAAGGGAGTGGTCAGGTCTCCTGGGCTAGAGCCTTAAGGCTCAAACCATCTGCCTTCCCACAGACTTAGTGCCCTCATCTCCACAGTCACCGGGTTATCGCCCACGCCCTGAACCCTCTCGTGGGTATTGCGAAGGTCCCCTTGTTGGGAAGGTGTCACTGTTGCCTTTCCGGTCAGGCCAGTCTTGCCTGTGCTGGGCACACTGCCCGGGACGCCTGGCTGTGCCCCAAAGCCCCAGAGCCCCTCCCAGGACAGACGTACTGAGCCCAGAGCTGAACTCTTCGAGGGAGAGGTGTCCCTTGCGCTCCATATCCACCCAGTCAAAGATCATCTCCGGCTCCTCCTCGCTGCCCAGGAAGCTGAACTTGGCCGCCTGCAAGAAGGGGTACATTGGGTGCTGTTTCCACTGGGGAAGGCTCTGGGCCACCTTCAAAAAATGAAAGGTGTTTGCCTTCAGCCACCCCGACCTCCCCTGTCCCCACCGCCTGCCTGAGCCAGAGCCTGCCCTTGGCGCCAGGACCCCCTCCCCCGGGACAGCTTCTCAGCAGAGCCTGAACCCCACGCCTTCTCCCTTCCCCCTTCCTCCATCAGCATTTGCCTGTTCTCAGTCTCATCCCTTAAGGGCCCTAATGAAGGACAGTCGTAAATCCCCCCAGATTGTGTTTATCAGTGTCCAAAAATTAATCTGGAACTTGAAAATAAGCCCAAAAGGTGGAGAGCACATCCTTCCAGTATTCTGTGGGGACAAAGCCACCTCTAGAGTCTAGACTATAGGAACGTACACAACTCATCTCACGGAGCTGATGAGAGGGCCCAGGCTAACTAAAGACACAGGCTGACTTGTAGGTTCTGTCCAAGAGAGATGGAAATAAATTTTGTCTGATGGAACAGACAACCCTGAAGATTTACGGCCTATTGGACATGAACCGGCTTTTAAAACTCTAACTCAGCAATCTGGTCCTAACATTTCTTTGTTAAATTACCTAGCATTTTAAATGCTCTTTCAGCCATTCATACCATCTCTCATTAGTTAATGAGTTAAATAAAACCTTAGATATGAATTTATCTTATTTTTGCCCAAGGGTCATGATTTTAGAGTTTTGGAAACTGTATTTGAACAGTTTTGGAAGTTCTGTGGAGATGCCCCAGTTGCCGGAGAAGTGAGCCCTGGCACCTCTCGGCGCTTGCAGGGAATCCTAAGTGTGACTGTGATAGAACTTTAAGTTTGCTGACTCTGTGTCTCTAGTTTTTTGTTGTTTTCTTTTCTTTTCTTTTCTTTTCTTTTCTTTTCTTTTCTTTTCTTTTCTTTTTTCTTTTCTTTTCCTTTCTTTTCCTTTCTTTTCTTTTCTTCTTTTCTTTTCCTTTCCTTTCTTTTCTTTTCTTTTTGCTGAACTTGTGTTTTTGCTTTGGCTGCAGCAGTGGTGGGGAATGGATTTTATGGACTGATTATTCTGTGATCTACTTGGCCTGCACGATAGAGACCTAGCGTCTGTTGGTTGAAAGACAACAGAAAATCTGATTTCCTAATCTTTTGGTGGTGGTGGTAGTGTGGTTTTTTTTTACTTGTGACCTCCAGTGAGTTAAGAATTTGTACCCACTGGGGAGGCGAACAGTTCTTTGAGACCTGGACTGGTGAGCGCTTTGCTTCTGTGTTGACTTTTGACCTATGGCTGGAGTTGGAGCAATAAAGCCAGACTCCCTCTGTGTCTGTGTATCTACATATCTGTAACCAGAAAGGTCTTTAACCCTTATTGTGAGTGTAAAGCAATTTGCTACATCTGGAGGATAGTGATAACTTAGAGGCCTTCGGGGTTCTGTGTTGATTGGTTTGTAGAGACAAATAAGTGCTTACATAAATCTAGCGTTTCCCGAAGTCACAGAAAATAAAGAAACTGAATTTGTAATGCTTTCCAGTGCTCAACTTTTTTTTTAAGTCCCTCATCCAATAAATTGTTAGCACAGAAAACTTTTAAGGAGCCAGGTTCACATAATTAAGGTGAATCTTTGGACAAATTGGATTAGTTTAAGAATTTTGGGTTACAAGACACAGATAATAGTTATCTGTGTTTTCTCTGCTTTATATTAAGTATAATACAAGTATACATTTTATTTTTTATAAGATCTCTATTTGTTTTTTGTGAAGAAACTAGTTCATCTGAATGTCCTTCACTGCTTATTTTGTCTTACTGATCAAATAAGCTAACATTGTCTGTACATGATGTTTAAGATTATCAAAATGTTAGAATTGTATACCTGAAACCTATGTAATTTTATTAACCAATGTCACCCCAATAAACTCAATAAAAAATAAAAATAAACAAGTACATGGGGGAAAACTTGTTAAAAAGAGAAAAATTCAACCCAGTTGTGCACATCTGAAAAAATAGATTATAAAAATGTAAATTTGTGTTCGACTAAACTGATTCATTATTCTAACAAATTTTATAGCAACAGTACTCATATTTTATAGTATGTCGTTTTAAACACAATTTCCAAGCTCTTTTGTAACTTGAAAAACCTGAATTAATATTAAATTAAGAAAAATGTAATACTGAAGCTTTAATTGCTAAGCATAATTTTAAATTTATATCTCTTTACTCCTTACTTCTACGTGCTGGAGAGCAGCTGTATCTTTGGGTCATGTTAACGAGTGAATTCATTTTGTGCACTTTAAATAGTTACGAAGGGGAAAGAGGGACTCAAGTAGATACTTGTACTCCCATGTTCATAGCAGCCGCATTCACAATAGCTATAGATGGAAGCATCCCAAATGTCTATCAGGGGATGAACGGAGAGATGAAATATGGATACATACAATGGAATATTATTCAGCCTTAAAAGGAAGGAAATTCTGCAATATGCTACAACATGAATGACCCTTGAGGGCAAATACTGTGTGATTCTACCTATAGGAGGGACCTACAGTGTAGTCAGATCATAGAGATAGAAAGCAGAATTGGGGAGACAGGAGGATGGGAGTTAGTGTTTAATGGGTCAGAGCTTCCCTGGGGGGGATAAAGAGGTCTGGAGATGGATGGTGGTGATGATTGCACAACAGTGTGAATTACTTAATATCACTGAAAGGGTAAGTTTCATGTTAGGTGTATTTTATCACAAATTTTTTTAAGCTGTGCCAGGGACACGTGTGAGTGCAGAAAGTCGTTAGGTGTACTTGTGAGCTCTACTGGTCCACCGAAATGTCTGCATAAGACAGGCAGTCCTCACTTATTTACCCCACGGTTCATTCTGTGCAATAGGGGCTAATTACTGTGGTTAAAGGTTGTAGTCACTACGGGTGTTTTTGTTTTGTTTTTAAATATATCTTTATTGATTTCAGAGAGAGGAAGGGAGAGACAGAGAGAGAGAAACATCAATGACCAGAGAGTCACCGATCGGCTGCCTCCTGCAAGCCCCCCACCAGGGACGGAGCCCGCAACCCGGGCACGTGCCCCGACCGAGAATGGCACCCCGATGCCCTGGGTCACAGGCCGACGCTCGACCGCTGAGCCACAGCAGGCCGGGCACTACTGGTGCCTGAGACGATACCAGGGACAATAGTGCCAGAGAATCCTCTGTGTCTGCAAGGAAGATGGGTGTGTTTCGTCTTGGAGGGATAAAGGGAGTAGTTTTGTCTTAAAGTGTCTGGTTGTTCCAGAACTTGAAAAACTCTAAAGAGCAAGTCCTAATGGATAGAGAGAGTCGTAGGTTTGCTGAACAGGAGTCTTTTTTGCCTTGATTTATAATACCTGAGTCTGAAAATAAGCTATGAAATATGTTAACATTTTGCCAAATTTGCCTCCATTTTGATGGGTTTAAAAATAAATTACAAACAAAACTTGTGAAACTTATCCCCCGTGTTACATCAGTGCAAAACTAGAATTGGGCTCCATCTCTATTAAAATGATAAACTGGTTTTAGAGCTTTGGGCAAGCGTGAGAAAGAGCTTACTATTTATCGTCTGTGTAAGTTGCCCAGGCAACTGATTCCATTTCTCAGCAGACTAAGTCCCTCTGCTGTGCTTGGCTTTTCAGATTCTAATTTTTTGAAAACAAAAAATCACCCAGCTGGTGTGGCTCTGTGGTTGAGCCTCGACCTATGAACCAGGAGGTCGCAGTTCGATTCCCAGTCAGGGCACAGGCCCGGGTTGCGGGCTCGATCCCCAGCAGGGGGCGTGCAGGAGGCAGCCGGTCAGTGACTCTCATCATTGATGTTTCTCTCTCTCCCTCTCCCTCTCCCTTCCTCTTTTTGAAATCAATAAAATATTTTTAAAATATTTTCAAATAAAAAATAAATGAAACCAAAAAAATCGAAGGTACCTCTCTTATGAAAGAGCTAAATACCCTTGCAATTGTGTCAGCTTCTCCCATGTTTATTTCAAAATATTGTATTTCATTGTCATTTAGATTAAATAGGCAACCAAGTACTATTTCTCAGACTACCATGAACCTATCTTAATGCAGTGGCCACATTTCTTTGATAGCTCTTTTTGTTTATTTATTTATTTTTAATCCTCACCAGAGGATATTTTTTCCATTGCTTTTCAGAGAGTAGAAGGGAGGGAGGGAGAGAGAGAGAGAAACATCGATGTGAGAGAGACACATCAATTGCTTGCCTCCCACTCGCGCCCCAACCGGGTCTGGGGATCAAGCCTGCAACCAAGGTACGTGCTCTTGACAGGAATAGAACCCAGGACCCTTCATTCCCAGGCCGACTCTCCAACCACTGGCCAAACTGGCCAGGGCTCTGATACCTCTTTTTGAAAGTTCATTAAGATGAATTAATACAATTGTGTTTAGCACCTGCTTGTAAAAAGAGACTAAGCCGATCATTATCAATAAGAAATACTGTAATATTTGTTGTATGTAGAAGAAAATAAAAACAGAGGATTTAACCTGTAACAAAATCTGATATTAAACATGGCTTAGGCGCAAAAAAGAACATCGTAAGAAGAGCCATCACCTCAAGAGAGATGTGGGCCTTTTGTGGGCTAAGTTTTCGTAGGTAAAATGCAATTGCTGCAACCAGTTCAGAAGCTGCAAGCTTTGTGGGGGGGCATGGAGATTTCCCAAGGCCGTTGCTCTCCAGGGGAAACACTGGCCAAACCCTTATGAAACAGCATGTCCTGCACCGCAGTGGAGAACTTGACTCTCCCACTCTGATATTTTAGTGACTGAAGAAATACCCACAGCCATTCAGGGTCGTTCCTGAGTGAGCCTGTGCTTGCCTCGGGGCTCAGCGAACAGCTGCAGGCCAGCTGTGTCTCCCACGGGACACACTCGCAGCCCGTGGGAGGGGACAGCGCCAGGCTCTCTGAACTGCTGATGCTCCGCCGGGGACAGGACGCCGAGCTGCCACCAGCCACCCTTCAGACTGAGCTGGGGGGCTGCCCATTCCGAGGACTCTGAGTCCGGTAGCAGCCAGCTCACCCAAGACCCAGCGTAAGAGAATTAATTCCACGGGCCTGAATGAGTGGGTCAGGGAAATCTAGTTGCGGTTATTTGTTGGGAATGTAGCTGATAGTATTTTTATTCTATTTTTATGGATTTATGAGCAAGTTCTTTCTCTGTCTCCTGAAGCTGTCTCTAACCTTCAGTTTACTAGATTATGGCTTCTGTAAACGGAAATTAAACATGTGAAATGGCATCTGAATCTCACCGACCCCCTCCTGATGCAGAAACCATTACTTTTACCGAATCGCCTTGCTTTCCGTGGCAACATGGTCATTTACAAGTTCAGTAAGGCTCTGCCCTCCTTCCGGCTGAGGTCTAGCAGATAAATCAGCTGTGTGACTGTAGTGTCATAGTGGAGAATGATTCTCATCTAATCGGGTGTGACAAATCCAGCGTAAGGAACACGGAGCCAATGCTGGCAAAGCCCTCCTAGGAACCAGGTGGTAAGGAAGGCCTCTTCTAGCAGCAGAGGGACCCTAGAAAAATCGGGAACCTCAAGAAGAAAGTAAGACCCTTACAGTTATCGGGGCTGCAGGTAAAAGCTGGTGGAGAGAGTCTTGGGTTGGTTTCCTGGCCTTAGGACAGAGGGAGGGTGGCCAGCTTTAGCTGGAAAGTGCCACATCCCAGGTACCCGTCCAGTCCCAGGCAAACTGAGACAGGTGGTCACTCTAGATAGCAGAGCCACAGATATTTTAAAAGTCTGAAACTTGGAAATAAGGCAGACAGCACGTCCTTTGGAGCACTGTGTAGGCTGGAGGAATGCACTTAGTTCATTTCATTGTTTACCTTTCATTCAAAGCTCCAGACTTGCTGAAGTTACTCATTAACTTGTGGATTTTTGTCCAGGAGAGATGAAAATAATTTTGCCTAGCAGAACAGATAACCCCAAAGATTTATGGAGTTTTGGACATGGGTCATTTTTTAAATTGAACTCAGCAATTAGCTTCTCAAATGTCCTCTGAACCCATCGTAACATCTTACTGGTCCCCTCATTAATTAATAACAATAATTAATTAGGTAAGACCTTTGATAAGTGCTGGTTTTATATTTACTTGAAAGTCTTTTGGAAATTATATTTTAACATCAGCCATGCATACCTTGTTGTGGCCCTGAGGCTAAGTATAGGTAAGGTCAGTTTTGCTGGGGGAAGGACCAAGTCTGGAGCTTGGAGCAGTATCAGGAGGAGACAGCAGGCCCAGCAAGGCTCTAGCAACCCACAGAGGCCTTTTTGCAGGTAATGAGGAAAAAAACGAAGAAAAATCGGTCAAGCTGGTCTAGGCCACAGCCTAAGTTTCCTTATTGGGACACACCACCATGGCTGATCTTATGTCTCATTCAAGTTTACAGTCATCAACATGGTTTGATTTTCAGGGCTCTGACTGCTCCCCAAGATAAACTTCCCTGCTCAGTGGGCCTAAAATGATATCATTTGCAAGTTACTTCCTTGGCTTAAAGTCCTTTCCTTTATCAAAATGTAAATGTTTCTGAAAGAGGGTAACACATAAAGCCTTATCAGTCATTTACACATTAGTATAAACAAATTTCTAGCCTTTTCTGAGATCAAAGTTTAGATGAGAGAAAGGGAAAGAGCAGACAAGCCCTACATTCCTGGGATTGTCAGTCTTGAAAAGGGATTCAGGGTGAGACAGGGTCTTCAACTCACCGCCAGGTCCTCTCGGGTGACAAAGCCCCTCTCCTTGGCACCACAGTCCTGGAAGAAGCTCTGCAGTTCTGCAGCTGCCTGAGAGGACCAGGACCCTGGCTCTGGAGCCCCAAGGACATCCTGGCCATCAGCAGGTTCTCGTGTCTGCCGGCGGCGGCTGGAGCCCAGTTTCCGGCCTTTTCGGACGGCTCTCTGTCCAGTCTCCATGCTGCTTTGTCCTGGGGACAAAGAATGGTGAGGGGACACTGAGCTGCCGCACACAGTGACTGCCTGCAGAAATCCCTCCCATGGCTCCCCATTACCCCTGGAGAAAATCCACCACGGGTGATGCAGCCCTGCCTGGTTGGACTGCGCTGGCCTCTCTGACCTCATGGCCTCCAGCACATCCTGCCCAAGGCTTTTGCCCTTTCTGTTCCCTCTGCCTGGAATGCTCTTCCCGGAGGTATCCAGGTGCCCTCATTTTCTTTAGATCTCTGCTCAACTGTCCAAGGTCTTCCCTGGCTGTTATATGAAAGAGCCCCCTGTGCAGGGTAGGTTCTGTTTTAGGGCCTGGGGTGGTTAAGCAGAGTCAACCCGAGTCCTACTGTCTGAAGGGCCAGAGCACCCTTTGAGCCGTCTCTCTTGTGGCTCCCTCCAGTTCATTTCCTCTCACCTCACCTCTGGGAGGGGACCCTCCACAGCTGCCTCCTCCCTCTCTCAGTTTCACCTCCCTCCAGCATTTTTTTCTCCTCAACACCATTTCTCAACTCTTTCCACACACCCACTAAGGAATCAGGAGCTCCCCTGACGTGTGGCCCTGTGGGATGTGCCCCTCCTTTACCCCCCACCCCCAGTCCTTGCAGTCCACAGCCTCCCTCTGAACCACTCCCCATTCCCAGGAGGCCAGATTCCCTCTCACCCTGGCTCCCTTTGCCCCAGTCTCCCCGACTCTCTTATTCCCTCACCTAGCTGATACTTCTTCCTCCCTCAGCTTAGAGCCCACCTCCTCCAAGAAGCCTTCCCTTGCAGCCACCCTCAACTTCAAGTAAGGTCCAGTACCCCATTGTCCGAGACCCCAAGATGCCCTAGGCTCCCCCTATGGATGTCACTGTGCACCTTGGACCATATTGTTCCCAGGTCCTTAGCACATAGTAGGTGCTCAAGTAAGGGTTGTCCAATTCATTAATTAGGGTCCTTTCATCTGTCATTGAAGGTCTTCGGTCAGTCAGTCAATTAATAAGGATATTTATGGATAAGGCTTTGTCTAGGTGAGGCCCCAGGGCAGGAGAAAGGGGTAGCCAGGGGCCTGCCCTGGAGGGAGTAAGTCCAGACACAAAACTGTATGGGGTGAGAGGGGCTTGGTGTGCACATGGTCAGGCAGCTTCCTAAGGGGGTGGGGGGTTGGCCAAGCTCTAAAGGAGGCGAGTAGGATTTAGAAGCAGTGAACAGCACGTGCAAAGGAACTGAGGCCGAGGGAACAACCCCTCTGGGCTTTCTCTGCTGGGTCCAAAGGTCGCAGTCAGGCTGAGTGGAAGGCTCAGGAGCTCTGCCTCAGGGAAGATGCTCATTCCAGTCACTGGAGCCACTGGTCCAGCCTCCCTTGGGCAGATTCCCTCACACAGAAGCACAGGACGGGAGTGAAGCAGCGCCTCACCCCGGAGGCCACCACACTTTAAAGCGAAGGAGTCTCTGTCTCTCCCTGTCTGTTTCATCTCTCTGTCTGTCTCGCTCCGTCTCTGTCTCTTGGCCTGTCGCTCTCGGGGCCTTCAAAGTCTGTTTGCGGGCAGTTTCCATGTCACACATGTCAAGCTGCAGGGGGTGCCGCACCGGGCCTCGGGGCACACACCGCCGAGCGCGTGCATCTCTCCGGAACCCAGCGGCTTGGGCGCGGCCACTGTGGGAGTATCCAGTCCATGCCAGTGGGCAAATGCCACACGTCAGGGCTTTTCCTCCCACGGGGCAGTTACCAGCCCACCTCGCTGAGGCTTCTCTGCCCAGCCCCTTCCCGGGGTCCAGCACGCACTAGGCGAGAAGCATTTGCTGAGCACCAGCTGAATGCCGCGGGGTGGTGAGCAAGCGTCATGTGGCTCCCTTGGGTGATCTAGGACCCCGCGCCCCTTCCCCCTGGTAGTTTCCCCCCCTCTGGACCCACAGATGTAGAGGGGGAGGCGAAGCGAGGAGGTAACATCCAGCCACAGTGCTCTGGAGTCAGACAGCCTCTGCCTCTCCCAGGCCCGCCGCTCGCTGGCCTTGTGACCTTGGCAAGCCTCCTAATGTCCCTGTGCCCCAGTTTCCTCACTGGAACAGGAAAGTAGTGTTATTTACCTCGGGGTGGCTGTGAGGATTAGTGAGATAATGAAAGTTGAATTGCCATCCCCATTCTGGCTTTACTTTCTCTTAGCACCTGTCACCTTATCGGAATAGTCTTCTATTTGATTATTTCGTAAAATTTCCATCTCCTCTTCCTGAAGCATAAGCCTCATGCGAGCCGGGAATTTGTGCTTTTGCTCACTGCTCTGCCCCAAACGCCTGGAACAGTGCCCCGCATACAGTCGGCGCTCAGTGACATTGTCGACTCTATAGTCCCCGTAAAGCACTCCCAGCCACGCCCGGCATACAGTGACAGCTGGTAAATGCAGCAGTGACAGTGGTGATGATGACGTGAGTGAGGGTGACATTTCTCTGAGCCTCACAAGAGCCAGGTACTATACAAATACGGTTTATCCCCACTTGACAGATAGGAAACTGAGGGAGGGACGCTCCAAGCCTCAGAGCGGTGCCCAAGCCATGGTCAGTAGCGGAGCCAGCAGCGGATCCGCCCCCTGGTTGGCTCTGGGATGGACTCCCCCAGGACCACTGCCTGGGGAGGTACCTTCCTGGTGGCAGAAGGCCCGTCTGTGGGCCACAGACGCCCGGCAGAGCCGCCACGGGTGGGACAAGGGCTCCATGGAGCAGGGCGGGGGGGCAGGCTTTACTCGGGGTTGTGAGCCTGGAAACTCAAGTTTCACATGCACTTCCGTTGGTGGAGATAACACACACGAGGCAGCAAGATAGGATTCCCATTGCGGAAGCTTCTAGAGCTGAAGTGGTGGGGGAAGAGGCTACTGCGGTTGTGGGTGCCACAATGCTGAGTCTGTCAGGCCATAAGTCAGGGAAATTAGAATTCTGAGATAAATCCCCTGTGGTCATGTTCCAGGACATAGGACGCTCTTAATGTCCTTTTGGTGGTGGGAGGGGGGTGTCCTAGCTGCACCTCCACAGCCCATTTCCAGCAGGCATGCTATATAAAAGCACCCCAGCCCCCACTCTGCTGCGGGCCTCAGCACCAGCCCTCCGAGCCCGTCAACCCTTCTTTCCCTCGCCGCCTCCTCACCCATCCGGAGGCCTGGGGCAGAAAGACAACAGGTGCCCTACAGCCAGCACTGCCTCAGAGCACCTGTGACATCAGTCAGAGCCGGTGTCCCCCTTCGTAGCTCTACAGCACACTGGAGAGGCAGTCTGTGCCCCTCACAGCCAGGTGTGGCCATTCAGAGACGGCGGGGGCATCCTTCAATCGGTCAACACGGGGGTACATGTGTGGGCACAGGCTCACAACCCTCCTCAGCCAGCTCCACTCAGTCAGCCGTCGCCCACCCCTTCCTCGTGGTAACGACAACCCCCTTTGTCCCTCACAGCCCAGACACAGGTCCCTGCCCACTCGGCCGCTCAGAACAGCGTGCCTTAGCGTCAGCCAGCCGGGCACCCTCTGTCAGCGCCCCCATCCCCCTCCTGGTTTATCCCTACCTCACACCCTTACCAGCCAGAAGCCCCTCATGGCCAGGATCACACACGCACACCCCATACCACATTCCTCGCCTGGGAAATCATCTGAAGTTTGGAGCCAGCGGCAGAGTCAAATACAGCAGCTGCAGGTGCCGTGGGGCCTCCCCATCCCATATTTCTCTCACCAAAGGGGTGAGGGACTGGGTCTGCTCTCACCCCACTTGCTTCGATAACTACAAATAATAGCGACGGTCCCAGAGCCCAAACTGTCCCGGTTGGTGGGTCTGAGAGCCCACCTCGAGTCTTATTCTAGTCTATTCGCCTCTCTTTCCGTCACTAACTTGCTAGGGGAGCCGAGGTTCTGAGGAGCCAGGTGACTTGCTCAAGGTCACCTGGCCACCTAAGGGCAGGTAACGTACCCCAGTCTCCTGCCCAGGTGCCCTCCATTGACCATGCAGAGAGCCCCAAATTCATGAGAAAAGGGGACTCAGCCCTTTGCACCCTCATCATAGGAGCTGGATGGAGACCGCTGCTGCCCCCTCCCCCAGCCCCATCCCTCCAAAGAAAAGAAGCATCGAGACTCAGGGGAGGCTCCCACCTCTCAAAGACTCCTGGTCGGTCGCGCATGCAGCCGGTGCCTCCCGGGCCGCCGAGGAGCCCGCCAGCTCTGGGGCTGTTAACAGTCTTGGCTGTTGCTTAATCTCCCTTCCGGTCCCCAGCGGGCCGATCTCCTGTGCTGATCTCGGGGACTTCCTGCGAGCGGCCACTGGATGTCCTTTCACAACTCTGTGTGCTTCTCCCAAGACCCCCTCCCTGGGATCCTGGGACTGGAAATGCTGCAGCAGGGAGGGAAGTCCTGCTAAGCAGAGGCTCCGGATGGCCAGGCGGACTGCCCAAGGCCACCTAGTCCTCAGTGGCAGTCAGACATTGGACCCTACTCTCTGGTTGCCATGGTGATGCCATGCCTTACCCCAGCCAGAGTGTTGATGGGCAGTTACGGCTAACGCTGGCTGTAAACCCGCAGGCCAGGCCTTCCCCCAGATCCCCACTCTCACACAGGGTTTGGAATACCAGGGGAGGCTTACATCTAAATCATCTTTCAGAGAATAGTCTCTCCCAACACCAAAGCATGCAGTCGAGCTACAACTACCTGAACGGTGTGGTACAGAAAGTATGTGGATGAATCAGGGGTGCAGAATAAGAGGTAGACAGGGCTACACTCACATATATGCCTGGGAATTTCGTGTTTAATAAAGGCAGCATTTCAGATCAGTGAGGAGGATGGTTTAGTCAATAAGCCACTGGCCGAATGGCTTAGGCATGTGCAGAAGACAAAGTTGGAGTTCTAACTCCAAAATATTTTCATATGGGCCAAACATTTAAGCATGAAAAAAAATCACACAATTATGTTGCTTGGGATTTATTTCAAAATAATCAAGGGGTGGGGAGTGAATGGGTGGGGCACAGATGAGGCAGTGCTGGCCCTGGCCTGTTCTGATTACCGTAAAAGCCGATGGGGAACCGCTGGCGCCTTCAGTCATTCCGTCTGCTCTTGTGTGTGTTTCAACAAATGCCCTAAGGAATCATGGGGTCGTTTTTAAATAATCCTGGAGCAGGCAGAGCCTTTCCAGGCGTATCACAAAGCATTAGAAGCCATACAAGAAAAGATTGAGACAGTCGGCTATATAGAATTTTTAAAATAAAACAACTAAGACTATATTCTGGGGATCATTTCTATAGTTCGTTACTATTGAAGTTTCTCTGAACGTGTAGCGCGCCAGAGAGGCAAGTACAGTGTTCTTGCCTAAAAAATAGAAAATTTAAAAATAAGATAAAATGACTGAATAACAAAAGAAAAAAGTCACCATCGGCAAATCAAAAGGCAAAAAAACTGTAAAAAATATTCACGTCACAGAAAACAAACTAATTTCCTCTTTCTGTCTCAAGTTCCAGTGGATCAGTGAAAAAGCAGTAATGCATTAGAGAAACGGGCCCCATGTCCGAAGAGACGATTCATGCAGGGACATGTCAATTTGCCTTTAAACACATGAAAAAATGTTTATCTTGATTCATAATAAAAGAAATAAAAAACAAAACTACAGCCCTGGCCAGTGTAGTTCAGTTGGTTGAGCACTGTCCCCTGCACCAGAATGTGGAGGGTTCCATTCCCAGTGAGGGCACATGCCCAGGTTTCGGGTTCCATCTGCTGTCGGGGTGCATTCGGGAGGCAACTGATCGACGTTTCTCTCTCACATCAATGTTTGTCTCTCTCTCTCTCTTCCTCTCTCTCTAAAATCCATAAAAACATATCTTCAGGTGAGAAATTTTTTTTTAAATCTTGAAAAAAAGCACATAAACTGGTATGTTTTTCATGAAAAGAAATGTGGTGAACTCTGCCAACATTTAAAATGCAAAAAGCTTTTTACTCAGCAATTTCCCTCCTAGTCGCTGGTCCTACAGGCGAGGCACATAATGAAGGGACACCCGTTGCAGCAGTGTCTGTAGTAGCAAAGGGTTGGAAACAACCTAAGTTTTCATCGACAGGGAACTGGTTGAATAAGCTCTGATCGGTCGGCAATGGCCCACAGTACAGCTGTGAAGAAAATGAGAAAGCCCGGGGGGACCCGCGTGGAATGACCTTCAGAACACATTGTTGAATGGAAACAGTAAGGGGGGGAACAGTGGGTGTGGAATGCTTTGCATGAAAAAAGTGCATGCTCTGGGGGTGACATTTATGCCCTGTAAATGCGCGTGCATTCATATGTGTTTGTATATGCAGAGAATATTTCTGACAGACTCACAGACAGACAACAGTCTGGTGATTATTAGGGGGCAAGGGGGGTGGGGGGAGGGAGGAGAGGGTAAAGGGGGGTGAGTGGTGATGGAAGGAGACCTGACTTGGGGTGGTGAGCACACAAAACAACACACAGATGATGTTTATAGAATTGTGCATCTGAAACCTATATAATTTATTAACCAATGTCACCCTGATAAATTCAATTTAAAAATGAGAGTATTTCTGACAGAATATACAAGAATATACTGGTAGCAGCTGGCCTAAAGATGCAGGGGGGAGATTTATGTCTCACTGTTGACTTCGAAGCATCTTTGTGCATTACCCATTCAAAATATATGTAAGAGTAATTTGCAGATCTCCAGAGAGAGGATGATGAAGGGACCATGGTAAAATGTTAATATTTAAGGTCTACTGATGAAGAGTATGTGGGAATTGTTTTGCTATTTTTGAAGATTTTCTGTCTGAAATAATTTCAAAACAAAAAATTTTCAAAATTAATAAATATATATTCTCACACCCAACCATCCTTTTACCCCTTTTTACCACTGAGGAAATTGATACAGTTTCTGTGGCTTTATTGAAGTAAATAGGCATTTATTTTTTTATTCAAGAAATATTTATTGAGTACCTAATATGTGCCAGGCCCTGTGCTAGGCACTGAGGATACAGAAGTGTAAAGAAAACAGAAAAAAACACCATGTGTAATATAATGTCTGGGAGCACTAAGTGCTATGAAGAAAAGTAAAGCAGAATAAAGGAACAGGATGGCGGGAGGTGAATTTTTAAGGGGTGGCCAGAGGAGGCCTGCCTGAGGGGGTGATGCTGAAACAGGGTATGTGAGGAAGGAGATCTGGAAGAAGAGTGTTCGGGGAGAGGGAACGGTGGGTGCAAAGGCCCTGAGGCAGGAGCATGTTTTGTGACGTGAGGAGATCAGTGTGGCTGGAGCAGATCACGGAGGGAAGAGTGGAGGTGAGGTCAGAGGTAGCAGACGGTATGACCTATGCGTAGGTCACATAAGGACCTGGTTTTACTTTAAGTGAGATGGAAGCCGTTGGAGGGTGACGTGATCCAACGTAGGTTTTCAAAGAATCCCTCTGGCTGCTTTCACTGTGGGGAACAGACTGCACCAGCAAAGACAGCAAAGACCAATGCGGAGGCTGTGAAAATGATCCAGGCAAGAAGCGATGGCTTGGGCCAGGAGGGCAGCGGTGGGGGTGATGACGAGAGGTGGCTGAACTCTGGATGTATTCTGGAAGTAGGGCCAACAGTGTTTGCTGCTGGATTTGGACAAATGCAACAAACCCAGGAAATTTTCTCTCAGCGAGGGACTCCCTCCCCTTCTCTCTGAACAGAGCGAGGCTAGATGTCACGGCATCTCGCCCAGGATCTCACGGCAGCCTCAGTTCTCTTGCCCACACCCACTGCGGGCCCGGAGAAGGTGGGGGTTCAGCCTCTCTGATGTTACAACCGGGAGTGCTTAGCCGGCCTCACCGGCTACACTAGCCCCAGGGGAATTGGCCTTTGTGGAAACAGAACTAATTTTAAAATACAGTGTCAATGGACCTAAAACACTGACCTCAAAAATTACATTTTACAAAAACGGAATTAATAAACAAAGATCAAAGACAGTGAGACAGTTTTATAAATGGGAAAGTTTTGCACCCCTATGTTCACAGCAGCACAGTTTACAATAGCTAAGATCTGGAAACAGCCCAAGTGCCCATCAGTAGATGAGTGGATAGAAAAGCTGTGGGACATTCACACCATGGAGTACTACGCAGCTGTAAAGAAGAAGGATCTCTTATCCTTTGGGACAGCATGGATGGACCTGGAGAGTATTATGCTAAGTGAAACAAGCCAGGCAGAGAAGGACAAGTGTCACATGACCTCACTCATATGTGGAATCTAAAGAACAAAATTAACTGATGAACAAAATAGATCCAGAGACATAGAAGCATGGAACAGACTGAGGGATCTCAGAGGGAAGGTGGGGGTGGGGGAGTGGGTGGGGGGAGATTAACCAAAGAATTTATATGCATATATACATAACCCATGGTCACAGACAATTGTGTGGTGAAGGCCTGGGGAGGGGGTGGGACAAAAGGCGTCAAGAGGACACTTGTAATACTTTCAACAATAAAAATAAATTTTAAGAAAAAGAAGGGGGGCTGGCAAAGGAGAGGGAGAGAATTAGAGAAGGGAGGAGCCCTGTGGGGTCAAGAATAAAGGTCAGGTTTGTAGCTGGTGTGGATAGAGGGTGGTGCCATCCATTGAGATGGGGGACTGGAAGGCTGGGTCCAGGGGAAGATCTTGAGTTGTTCTGGATATTTTGTGATGAATACCTGGAACTGCTGAGTTGAGGGTAGATACATGTCTAGACTTAGAACAGGGAGGTCCGGTTAGAATATCAGAGGCTTAATGGCTTACTGATGCTAACTGTAGCCCTGGGTAGGGAGGTCACCTGTGGAAAGAGCCTAGTTCTAACTTTAACATCTTAAAAATTTGGTGGAGGAACATGAGCCAGGAAAAGGCACTAAGGCGTGCTGGTGGGGAAGAAAGCAGGAGTTCACTGTCTCAGGAACCTAGCAGTTGGTAGCCAACTGCTGCTGCAAGGGCTCCCTTCCAATCAAGGCCAAAGCGAGTCCACTGATGAAGTGACCAGGAGGTCACTGCTGGCCTTTAGCAAGTGCTGTTTTGTTAGAGTGATGGAAATAGGCATTAGAATGGATGGGGAAACGGAGCGAGATGGAAGTGGAGACACGGTGAGGACCCTTCCTAAGGAGGTTTGTCTAAGAGGAAGCCCGGATTTCAGTTCTGCCTTTGGCCCTGTGTGAGCAACCTCACTTATATCTGCCTCTCAGCCTTAGAATCGACTCCACTCAATGTATGTAGAACGTAAATATGAATGTTTTTCTTTCCTTCTCAACTCCCTTGTGCCTCTTACGAGAATCTTGCCAATGGTGAGCCTAGTTTTAAAGACACAATACATTTTCTTTATTGCACTGCATTGCATTCCCCCAGCCCCGGCAAAAAAATACAAATCGAATACTTTAAAAAATATAAATAAATGGGAAAGCTTTTGCACTCATAAATTTTCAATTCCCTAAAGATGCTTGAATTCACTTCATAGTCTTAGTAAACCCTGAAGCAAGATATTCTCTGTCCTGGGGTCCGTGGCAAGAGCTGGGCTCAAACTTGGAGACCTGGGCCCCTGCCTCCAGCCACTGGCGCTAAACTATAGGAGGAGGTTAGGAGGGCTGGCCATGCAGCGGGAGCGGGGCCAGGGAGTTTGTTTCGAAGTTGCGTTTACACAGCACACTTTACACAGACTGAGTTACATCCAGAACCACGGAGGGGCACAGAAGAAGCCAGGCCCCCGAAAGCCTCCTCTTGGAATCGGGCTGCGGCGGCCCCGGGCGAGGCACTTCCCCTTTCTGGTTTATTGAGCAGCAGCATGACCTGGGTCGTCAGGGGGGATATCCTGGCTCCCCGCCACTTCCTCAGGCGAGTGACTTAAGGGCTTGTTGCCTCAGTTTCTCATCTGTAAACAGAAACAACAGTAGTGCCCGCCTTGCAGGGATAGTGCAAGGATGAAACGCTGTAAACCACATTGAACACTTGGAACCCTGTTAGGCAGATGATAATGTTAGCTGTTGCTATTTTTGTGATCCTGCCGATCGCAGATGGCCTGGTTCATGTGCCAGACTGATTGTCCCATGGCCGGGGTGCTGGGATGGGTGGGGTAGGGTTGAGGATTGGAGCTGGGGTAGAGTTTGGGAGACAAGTCCTCAAGTCAGGAAGGAAATTCAAGCCATGGTGAATCATCTGACAAATATTTATTGAGTATCTACTATGTGCTGGGCACTTTCCAGTTGCTGGGAAACAGCAGCGAACAAAGCAGGCAAAGGCCTACCCTCATGGAGCTCCATTTCTGTGGGCTGGGTGTGAGGGGGTAAAGCCACAGTGATTTTTGCCCACATGCTGGCCTGGCACTAGGCCGGCTGAAGGGTGGTTACAGGAGCCAGTCAGTCCCAGGCTCACGTCTGTGTTCACCTGAAGCTTTGGTGGGTGGTTCCTGACAGAGATATAGCTTCTTGCCTCCAACGCAAGCATCTTTCTGGCATCACAGGAACTAGCTTCACCTGTGATAAGTAACCTGAACTTGACCCTGGCTGCAGCCTCAAGCAGCGATGAACAATTCTAGGGCACGTTCCCCATGGTCTCCTTAGACCTCCCGAGCCGGTTTAGGTCCAAGTTGCACAGAGCAGAGCTTGCTCAGCAGCCCCTTCAGTGGCTTTTCCTTTCCTCCCTCAGTCTCCAGCTCTCGCTGGTGGTTCCGAGAACCCCTCCCAGGTTGACGCCCTGCACACAAGTCCTTGCCTCAGGCTGCTTTTGAGGAAGAAAAAAAACCTAGGGCAGTTGGTACCAGAAATGGCAGGTGGGCTTCTGAAAATGGACTCTCACCAGTGAGATCACCACGGGGACCTGACCCCCAGGGTAAGTAGGGTGGTGACCTCCTGGGCAGGCTGTGGCGTCACAGGGACCACACTCAGCTGTGTGAGCTGGATTGGGTGAGGTGCCGGTGGAAGTCCAGGGCTGTAGGTCGAACCCTTGAAAGATCTGCGTGATTATGGGGATTGTGGAGCCTGCTGGCTTTTGTGAGCTGCCCTGGGGAAGCCTTGAAGAAAGGGAAGGACAGGCTTGACCCGGGGCAGGTAGAGGGAGACTAGAGACCCCACGAGAGCATCCTACACCCTCAGCCCTGTGGCCCTTGGCCGGCTGTGAGGTAAGCAGCCTCGGGGTTTGATTTTAAAGGTGGTGAAGCTACAAGAGAGGCTGAAGGCACAGCCCCAGCCGAGGGAGAGGGTGGGCGATGAGGCCTGGAATGGAGACGTTTGGGTGGATGCCCTTGAGAACCTTGTACCCTCAGCTTGCCCTGAGCCCTCAGCCTGTAGAGGCGCCCCCTCCTGAAGGATCCTCTCCCCCCACCTGAAGTCCACACAGAGGACTCACCCGGATGCCTCACAAGGCGACGCTTAGCTTGAGACCCAGCCCACCTCCCCTTGCTGCCTATAGAGCAAACGTTTCCTTCAAGGACAGAGTAAATATTTTAGGTTTTTGGGTCATGTGGCAATGACTCAGGTCTGCCTTTGTACTTAAAATTATAGTGCAAAAACTGCCATGGACAGTAGGTAAGCAAAGGGGCGTGTCTGCATTCCAGGAAAACTTGACACAAAACAGGCCGCTGGCTTCTGAACTCCTGCTTGCAGGCCCCTTCTCTAGGCCAATAATTAGGGCCTGGTCTCAGCATTGCCCAGCAGGAAAGTACAGTCCCCGCTGCTGGAGGAAATAACTTACCAAAAAGCTACGTCTGGCTGGTGTGTATTGGTAAGAAGAGGGAAACAGACACAGGAGGAGATCTCAGGGGGTGGGGTTGGGCTGGGGAGAGGGAGAGTACAGGGCTAGTTGAAGAGTTTTTATGGAGGCCCCTCTCTCATGACTCAGGATTGAACAGCCTGGCAAGGCCCCCTAATGCCCTGCTCAATTGGCCCTTAAAGCTTAGGCACAGTGACAGCTGACAGCCAATGAGAGGCGATGCTGACCCTGCCTTGGGAGATGCTAGGGAGGCTCAGAGGGTAACAAGATAGCAGGGACTCCTGCGTGAGAACCCGCAGGCTTACTGTCTTCTCCACTTACCGCCCAGAAGACCTGCCCTCCCCAAGCAGCGAAGGCTGCACTAGGGAGAGGAGCTCAGTGCTGGCTGAGGAGATGCTGTCAGTGGGGACACCAAGGTCCTGGAGGAGCAGAGGCCACACGGGCCGCTAAATCATCAGAGGCAAGGTGGGCAGAAGACCTGAATGGTAGCCACAGGTCCCTGATCTGCGGGGCCCTGTGGCGGTGGTGTCCCTAGGGTAAGAGAGATGAGCATTTAATGAGGATATTGCTTGACTTAACCACAACCGATCAAGGGGCGGAGGGTGGGGGGCGGGGGTGAGCAGAGGCTGATGCCAGCTGCTACGAGAGAAAGTGGCAGCCTTTCACCCAGTTTCCAGGACTCAGACCCAGACCCACTGATTAAAGAGAAAGACCCACCATGCCACTGTAAGTGTCTAAAATAAGTATCTCCTCAGTTCTTCCCCCCAAGGTGCCCTCTGGCTATTTACCAGAATAGCTGTACCTGTGGAAAGGGAATGACCGGGTGTTTTGAAGTCTATGGGATAGAGTCTGAGCTTACACTGGTTCCAGGTGACCCAACACCATTTACCCTCCTTTTAGAGAAGGGGACATATGAAGTCCTGCCAGGTTCATCTCAGAGTCCAACAGGTCTGTGGACCCACTCTGTGGTTATTTCCTAGCTCCTAAGTGCAAATTGGAATGGATAGAATTAGCAGCTGGCAGAATCCTCACACTGCTTCCCTAATCTATAAAATAAGAGCCATTATGGAAAGAACCAAGTAGGAGTCTCTAAAATTGTTCCACTAGGCCAGATAGTATATCAGAAGCAATGCCACACATCCCAGGTGGAGTTGCAGAGATCAGTCCTACCTCAAGGGGCGCAGGGTGGCCCCAGCATATCCCCACTCAACCTACCCTGTACTGCTCCTGTAACAACCAAATGAAGCCTGGTGATTGATGGTTACCCATGAGGTAGCTCACATTGCAGCCAATATGTCACATATGGTATCTTTACCAGAACAGTCTACACAGCCTCTGAGTGTAAGAAGCTGATAATATGGCCAATGCACTCTTTCCAATCCACATCCTGAAGGACATATCGTGTCAGTTATGTTTTAAGTGGTCAGTGAACTGGGGCATGCTGGGATGTTCCTCCTACGGGAAAGGACAAGTTACATTGGGGACATCCTACCACTAAAAAGAGACATAGCACGGGGTGGGCCAATCTGGATTTTGAAGGCCATGAGCTAATGCTCCAGCCCACTTACTGGGTGACTTAAGAAACTTCCATGTTTGAGTGGAGTCCAGAGCAAAAAAGGACTCTGGATGGGCCCATGTTATGGGACAAGCACTTGGGAAGTATGACCAGCATATCCCATAGTGCTAGAAATATCCATGGGAGATTAGTAAACAGTGTGAAGTCTCTGGAAAGCCCCAATGGAAAAGCCTCATCTCAGACCCCTAGGGTCTGGAGCAAAGCCATGCAGAGGATGATCCAACATTTGAAGAGTTGAAGTTCTTGGCCAAATTGCAAAATTGGGAGCAAATACATGATTATTGTTTTAAGCCACTAAGTCTTGGGGGGAGGGGGGGGTTAATTATGAACAGATAATCAGAACATGGGTGTAACAATACTTTGTTTTTTTAAAATATTGCATAATATTCCACTACTCTTCTGTTATGAACATTTATGTTGTTTCCAGTTTGGGTCTACTAAGAATAATGCTGCTATGAATTATCTTTTGGTGGAAATCTACACTCATTTCTCTCGAGAACAAACATAGGACTACAATTCCTGGGTCATGAGGTAGGCAGGAGGTGAGGCATCTTTAGAAGATACTGTGTTTTTCCAAGTAGTTGAAATAGATTTCTACCAGCAAGGTATAAGAGTTCCAGTCGCTCCATACCCTCGTCAACACTTTGCATTGTCAGCCCTTTTCATCTTAGTCATTCTGGTAAGTGCCCAGTGGTATCTTATTGTGGTTTTAATTTGCATTTCCCTGATGAGTAATAATGTTAAGCTACAGTATGTTCTTAACTAAAAAAAGATCAAGCAACAAACCAAAATATTGACAATGATCTCTGCAGAGGTGTGATGATTTATTGTTTTTATTTTGTTCTTTTTTGCCTCATGGTCCTTCCGTTTGCTAAGCTTTTTGCATTTTTTAAATTTAAATGCTTAATTTTTTAAATGATAAAAACAACCAACCAACAAACAAAAAACACACAACACCTCCACCTACTTATTCTTAAAAATGACAAGATATATTTACAAGTAAAGTCACCAAGAAATATTTATTGAGCACCTGCTGTATACTCAGCACTTGGGGGGGGGGGCTGAGAAGGACACAGAGTAAAGGACATGGTCCCTGCCCTTTAGAGGTGTACAGTCTAGATAAAGACAGGAGAACCAGGACACATGGGGAGCCAGGAGAAAACAGTCCAGGCCAGGATGTTACAGGAGCTGGAAGGTGTTTGAGGCAGACCCACCAAGTGCTTCGGGGCCTCTGAGGGCTCCATGTTCAGCACCAGGAAAGACAACCCACAACTCCCGGGCCCGTGTCCGCCCACTTGGTGAGCCGATCCACAGCCTCTGCTCCCACCATTTAAAACACCTGACTCCTTGTTCAGCTGTTATTCAAAGTGCAATGAATGGGAGAGGGTGGAGCAGGTGGGGACGGTCCTTGGATGAGTCCCAGGGGCTGGCGTCACACTCTCCCTCCTAGAAAAATCTGCTCCTCCCATCCACATAGCCCTCTGAGAGGGAGATCCCCATTCACGGAGGCCTGCTGACCACCCAGGACCCCTACCCTCAGAGCTGAGAGGAGGGGGTGCTCGCTGCTCCAGCTGCCTGAGGTAGAACTGGGGAGCCTACTTCTAGTGTGCCCCTTCCTTTCCAGTCCACTGGCACCCCAGAGGAGCTGTTCAAGGCTGAGAGGGAACTAGAGGGAAAGGACATAGGGAGGGGAGAGGGGCAGATGCGGACTTGAGCGCCCAGCTGGAAAAGAGGGGCACGTGGGGCTTCTAGCACAGTCCTGGGGAGCCAACAGGTGGAAGCCAAACCCCACGGCTGGCTCCCCTGTGCTCGACAGAGGGGCATGAGGGAGGTGGGTGCTTTGCTACGGGACCCTACCTCCCCGTGCCCTCACAGGACAAAGTAGGGTGTCAAGGGCCAGGAGAGTGCCAGTCCCCTCCACCCGTTCCAGATGGTGCCCACTTCAAGGTCACCCTGCCCAACCTTAGAGGAGGTGAGGGTGATGCCCCAACTCTGCTGGGCCCCTTTCAAAGTGCTATCTCTTTACTTCTCAAATTATAAGGAATTCGGGTCTGAGAATGAAGGAAAGGAGCAGAATTTCATACTGTGCATGAAACAGTGAACAGAGGGAGCCAGGCCCCTTCAGAGAGCACCACCCAGCAGGTGAGGGGCACACCGGCCCCCCCTTGTCTCTGGGAGAGAAGAAACGGAAAGCGTAGGATGAGGTGGTTTTAAATAATAGTTTGCATAATAAAAATATCTGACAACCTAATAAGCCTATCATTCCGCTGTCTAATGTTTTCTTTAAATAATTCTAATGCCAGTGGCTGGCGGGGTGGGAGGTGTTACGATCAGGCTATATACACGAGGGGGAAGTTTAAATTAAAACAGAGATAATAATTAAGACACACGAACTGAAGGAATAGGGCAAAAGATGTAGAACGGGCCGGAGGGAGGCCTGTGTTTCCAGGAGCGAGAGGCTTCCAGGGCGCGGGTTAGGGCTTCCTCTTGGACAAGATCAGCCGGCGTTTGGAGTGATAAAAATCTAAGGAAAGAGAACAGAGGTCAGCCAGGCCAGAAGAACAGACAGCTACCCAACCGAGGCCAACTGCAGAGGGCTCAGGACCCCTCCCTAGGGCCAAAGGGACACACTGCCAAGTACAGGGAAGAACTCCGGCAGCTCCCACCCCATCTCCCAGGGCGTTTTCAGAGCATCCCGCTTCACAGATGTGACAGTTCATGGGACCCACATCCCTGAGCCTCCTCTAACCCAAGCTGCCCAAAGCCATAGCCACCAGTCCTGGGTAGTTATTTAAATTAACTAAAATCAAATAAGTGGAAAATTCACTTCCTTAGTCACACTAGCCGCATGTCAAGTACCCAACAGCTCTAGGTGGCTGGTGACAATGTCTATCTGCATCGCTGCAGGGCCCTGGGACAGCACTGCTCTGAGGATACCATTAGGTCATCGGAAGGGTTGTGCACAGTGCCTAGGCCATGTAAGCGTTAGCTATTATTACTTGTTGTTTGTTCTGACCCAGCTGCAAATCTGCTGTGGGACCCTGGGCTGCATCTCGCCGAGCCCCCGTTTCCTCGCCTGTAAAATGAGGGTAATGCTGGTGTGCTGCTCTAAGGCCCAGGTGAAATGCTCTCTGTAAAGGCTCTGGTCTAGGGCCTGGCCTAGTGAGTGCTTCAGTGTCAGCATCACTCATTCGTTATTTATCAAGCACCTACTATGTGCCGACACCATTCTACGTGCTAGGGATTCAGCAACGAACAGGAGAGATGTAGATCCCTTTCTGGGGGAGATAATATCCTCGTCGGGGAGAAGGACAGCATCAAGATAAGAAAGTAGCTGCTGACAGTAAAATGTACCAAAATGAACCAAATAAGCAGGGCCGAGGAACAGGAAGGGGGGGGGAGTTAAGTTTGGACAGAGCAGCCAGGAAATTATTATTACCATTAGTTTTCTCTTCATTGCAAATTTACTGTGTGACCTGAGGAAAATCTACCTGTCTCCTTGCCTGCAAAAGGGTGGCAGGAATGTCATATGGATTGTTTTAAGGACTAAATGAAGTCCTCCTTAGAAATTTAGTGAAGGGCCAGCATTTAATAAATGTTCGCAATGAATGATAGCTTGTTGGTCTTGGCTACAGACTTCCCCTCTCTGCGCCTGTTTCCCCCTCGTAATGAGCAAGCTGGACCGGACAGCTCAGCCCTTGCACCATGAATTCTGAGTCTCGGTCCCTTGCAGTGTCATTCCCTGCGTTTGCCCTCACCTGTCATGCTGGTCTGCCGTCGTTTTCGGCCCTGAGACGTGCTAGGCCCACCTGGGGACCCCTCAGGCCGCTCGGAGGAGCAAGGGATGAGGGTGCAGGACAGTGACAGGTCCACGTGGTCCTCCTGAGCTGTCCCCTGCAGCAGGGCAGGAGAGCTGCTGGCCTGCTTGCCTCCTCCCAGGTTGTCCTGGGCCCCCCGCGGCCCTGAGGGCACGTAGAGCTTGGGCAGGCCCAGGCCCCACACACGCTCCCAGACGTAGTTGCCCTCCAGTGGTGTCTCGGTGACAAAGTCGAAGTTCCATCGATCACAGGCCTCCTGGACGCAGCTGGCCATTAGTGCATTGCAGTCTCGGCGCAGCTGCTCACTGTCCACTGGGCCGAACAGGCGACGGCAGGCCTTGCTGCCACGGGGGATCGGGCGGGCATCCTGGGATGGCTCCGACATGGCTCCTGCAGCTGGGACACAAGAAAGGCCCTGGTCACTCAGGAAACTGGCCTCTCCCTTACCAGGCTGTGCTTTGCTCAAGTGAGGTCTTCCTACTAGAACAGGAGGTGAGGGGGTGTCTCTGGCTTCTTCCAGCTGATTTTCCACCACCTCCTTCCCACAGGACCCCCCACCTCCCACCAACAGACACTGGGTTGGGGCAGAGCCCAGCTATCATGGCACCCCAGGGTGACTGGGAGAGCGGGCAGTTTAAGGGCAAGCTTATGTCAACAAAGCTTGTTGCAATAGCAGGGGTCAGAGGCCTGTTAACCACCAGGTATTATCAGCTAAAATCAATTTACTTTACCCCCCCGAGGTGTCCCTCATGGGTGTGAATGCCCGAAGTACGTGTGAATTTTGAGTCCAGCAGTTTCCCAACCTTGGCCAGGAGGTCAGTTCCCAGATGAATGGACGGGCTGACAGCTCCTCCAGCCTCCTGAATCCCCTACCCAGATGCCCATGTGGAGTAAGGCTGCTCTAACACTTAAAAGTACCCTGGACTTTGGGGTAAAAAACACCTGGGATCCAGACTTACTGTTGCTGTTTACTATCTAAACTTTAAAAAGTCACTTAATGTTTCAGGACCTCAGTTTCCTCTTCTGTAAAATTGGTTCTCTGAAAGCTTAAAGTGGAAGCATGATCGAGCAATTGGCAGGGAGTCGCTTTAGGAAAGGCAGATGGCTTGGAGCTGACCGGCTGACTTTTGCGGTTAAGAGCGAGGGCTATGGAGCAGGACTGCCTGGATTCAAATCCAGGCTCTGCTGGTTGACCCTGAACAAGTGGCTTAACTTCTCTGGGCTCTATTTTCCTCATCTACAAAATGCAGGCAATAATAGTAAGTGTCTGAGACGACAGATGTGAGGATTAACTGAGCGGAGAATGTGCTTAGAGCAGCACCTAGTATGTAGAAGTGCTTGGAAAACAGAAGTATTATTGTTTCTCTCTGTCTTCAGTTCTGGCTGAGTCTCCACCCAGACAGCAGCTGACAGGTGCTGTAGGCTGAGGGCCTTTCACAAGGATGGCATCAGGCGAGTGGCCTGGGGCTGAGGAGGAGCTGGGCAGGGCAGGGCGGAGCCATGATTTCTCCCAGGCTGAGCCACATCCTGCCAGGCTCATCAGGTGATCTGAAGTCTAGACTGCCTTGAAGCCCCTGCCCCATGCTGCCTGCATCCAAGGAACCTGTTTTGCAGGCAAAAAAAATTAAAGACGGCCAGTCTACCCAGTTCCTCTCCTCCCACTTCAGGGGAGGAAAAGCCAGGGGAGCACTGGCACCCACCTGCCCTGCTCTGGCCTGACTCCAGGGCGGAGCGGCTGCACGAAATTGGCAGGGACTGGGTTTTACTGGGAACAAGTCCTGATTTGCAGGCTCTGAGGGTGAAAGCTTTGCTGAAGGAAGCCCTGGACTCATGACACACCTACTGCTCCCTATTCTACCTCTCACAATGAGTGCAGCCCACATCTCAGCTGATAGGGAAGGGGCGGCACTTGGTGACCTCAGACCAAGCTTAAAGGGCAGAAGAGAGAGGATACTTGCCCCCAAACTATACAACTAAAAGTGGTCAAAGGCCATTGTCCCAAAGAGGAGTTACACAGTGCAGAGCCTTCAAATAACCTTTATCCACTGTCTCCAGGGCAAGGATTGAAACGTATTTATATATTTTTATGTGTCAGGGATGCTCTAAGAAGTTTATGATTTTCCTAAAAAGTGGGTATATTAGCTCCTTTTTACAGAAGAAGAAACCAAGGATCAGAGAAGCTAAGTAACTTTCCCAAGGTCACACAGCTCACACATAGCACAGCCAGGACTTGAACCCAGGCCTATTTGCCCTGAGTTCTGTGCTCTGGTGTTGAACTCTACTCCCTCACTAATTTTGAGGTTTCTTAACCAAAAAAGCCCATTAGAATCACTTGGGGAGCTTTTTCAAAATGTAGATCAATAGGCCCCTCCCTCTCCAAACCAACCTAATTCAAATTGAAGGGGATTTAAGCAAGTATTTGGCAGTTCCTCAGATGGGCACACAAGAGAGGACACACAGGCCTCAGGGCCTCTGAGCACGAGGAGGGGCTCCCCTAGGGCTTTATCAGGAAGCTGATGTTCCTTGGCTCCTAGGAGCTGAGGATGGGACGGTCATCCAGGCAGGGAACCTCTCTCCTCCTACCACCCCTCCCCTTGTGGCTCTCACAGGGGCCCCATCAAAATCTGCTCTCGCACCCATTGTCATAACTCCCAACTCAACGGAAACTCACAGACACAAACCCCTGTTTACAAACAAGTAACTGAGAATAGCTGTCTTCGCTGGCCTTCGTGCTTTAGATCGCAACCAATTGTAATTCCCAAGTAAATAGTAAGCCCTCAGTAAGCGCTGTTGAACCAGTGGAGTACTCTTTTCAGGGGGCGTCGGGGGGCCTGGAGGCGGGGCGGGGGGGGGGCAAGGGAGGAGCGAAGGGGGGGAAGCCGCGCTCCGCCCGAGGGCGCGTGTGCTGTTCGCGTCGGGGCCGGAAGGGGGCGCCAGTCGCCAGGAAATCACGCGCGGGTGGGAGGTGCGTGGGCCGCTCCTTGGACAGCGGGAGGGAGCTGTGATGAGTCAGTTTCCTGCAAAGGGCTCCCTGCCCGCCAAAACTTAGCTTCCACTCCGACTGCGCGTCACTCTCAGCTGGGGCGGGGGGCGGAGGGGGACCGGAGGCGGCGAACACGTCACGCTGACCCAGCCAGGCTTCTGTCACCCCGCCACTGTCGGGAAACCGCGCGCTCTGGCGCCATCTCTGTCACACACACACACACCCCGCACGCACACACACCCCGCACGCACACACACCCCGCACACACACACACACGCACACACACACACACACCCCGCACACACACACACACACCCCACACGCACACACACCCCGCGCGCACACACACACACGCACACACCCCGCACACACACACACACACCCTGCACGCACACACACCCCGCGCGCACACACACACACGCACACACCCCGCACACACACACACACCGCACACACACCCCGCACGCGCTCACACACACACACACACCCCGCACGCGCGCACACCCCCCACACACATACACCCCGCACACACACACACACCCCGCACACACAGGCGCGCAGTGATCTGATCCCTCCACCGTCCCTCCACGCCCAAAGCACGGAATGAGTCAGATCCCTGGAACATAAAAATAGACCGGAGCAGAGAAAACAAAACAGCTCGAAAGTCCTCCCCGAAACGCGACATGGAGGGAGGGCGCCGCCTGGACGCCCTGAAGTGCCAAACCCAGTTCCAAGATTTTTTTCCGCAGGAGGGCGAAGTGCCCTCCCCCCGCCCCGCCCCGAAGTCGCGGGACTGGGCGGCGGCACCCAAAGGGCCCCCCTGCTCGGCTCAGCCCCGTCGCCTTCGGAGAGGAATTCTGGGCTGGGTCCGGGGCGCCCCGAGCCCCCGCGACCGCGGCCAGAGGCCCAGAGCAGCGCCGCGCCCCGCGAAGCCTCAGCGCTCCCAGTTTCGACCCCGCCCCGCCCCCCGGCGCAGACCCCACCCCAGCCGCTCACGCCCAGTGGCTCCCCCGCTGCCCGTCGCCCCGACCGGCGCGCGGGCTGGGCCGGGGTCGCGGGAGCCGGTGGGAGGCAGGCGGCTGGGACTCGGGCGCTCCCCGAGCGGACGGGCTGCAGGGAGCCCACCCAGCGCGGGCCGTGGCTCCGGGGCCACTGGGCGGGGACCGGACACCCGGTCCCGGCTTCCCTGAGAACACTTTGTACCCGCCAAACAGGTCCCCGTGCTGATGAGCGGGACAGAGGCTTCGGGGGGGGGGCAAGGAAGGGGACTTCTGCGGAGACACTGTCCCGCAGCCTGGGCCCGTTCCCGGGGTCTCCTGGTCACCGTGAGTCACCTCCTCGCTGGCCCTTCAGAGACATGTCCCGACTTGTTCCCCAGAGCTGGGGACACAGCCGCGCTGACCTCAGCGCCCAGCCCGGTAGCGGACACGACGGCGTCGGCGACCCCGACCTCGGCGGCCCGGGCGGGGTCGACCCGGGGCGGCCGCAGCGAGTCCCAGGTGAACCTGCTGCGCCGGGCGGTCCCGCCCCGGCCGCCGCCCCGCGCGCGGCGGCTCCATCCCACCCGCGAGCCGGCCGCGCCCCTTCCACGCTGGCCTCGCCCCAGCCGAGTTTCAAGGGGAAGGGAGCGTGGCCACCGATCCCTCGTACCCCTGTCCCTCTCCCCACCCGCGATCTCCGCGGCACATCCCGACTCCGGTCACAGGCGCGCTTCCAGGCACCCGCGGGAGCAAAACCGAGCCCCGCGCGCTGACCCACGCACGTCATTCACCTCTGGACACAGCCCACTCACACCCACGCGGACACGCTCGGCTCGGCCCCCAGCCGCCAGCCCGGGTCGGCCCTCCCTGGCCTCGGCTCCCTCACCTCCGACGGTCTCTGTCTCGCGAATCCGCGGCCGGCTCGGGTCTCCAGCCACCGCCGCCAGCGCCGCTCACACCTCCGCGGCCGCCGCCCCGCGCCGGCCCTTTTATAGAGCAGCGGGCGGCGGCGGAGGCGGGGCCCGGCTCAGGCACTGGGACCGCCTCCCCCGAGACACCGCCCCGCAGCTGTGAAACCTGCCTCGCGTCCTGCGGGACCGAGCGAGGTTCCCTCCTCCCCGCACCCCACGCTCGGGGTCGTGCGCTTGACCATTTCCCCCACGAACTGGGCCACAAATGTGAGGGTTTTTTTGATTGGGAAATGAGTGGGTGCTCCCCAGGAGGGATGGCACTGTTAAGCCCCCTTTCTGGCCCTGAAAAGGGGTGACATTGATAGTAAATAAAAATCCACAAATAACAATAGAGCGCCTCACTTTGCAATTCTCAGAAAAGCCCCACATGGTACCTCCATTTCCCCACCGATCCCCCGCTAGACCACCTCTCCCCAAGCATCAGGGGCACCCGGACACCCCAGCAAAGCCCCTTGAAGGCCCGAAGCACATTCAGCCCCTTTTATTTCACAGATGAGGCCCACAGAACTACAGGGATGCAGAGCGGCTGCTTGGCAACACCTCAGGAAAGGAGGGAGTTGGGGACACTTCTCAGAAAGGGGCATCCTTGTCTCCAGGGGGAGACAAACCTCCTGCACCCACCTCCTCACTGCCCACCCCAACTCTCTCACCTCAACAGAAGAAACCTCTGATTGCAGCGGGATGGCTGGGAAGGGAAGAAGGACTTGGTGAATGAATTATCTCCTGGATGCTCCGCACAGCCCACTGCCGGGGAGACTGAGGCTCAGAGAAGTTCAGTGACCTTACTCAGATCACACAGCAAATGAACGACCACGGTTGGAACACAGATGTTTTGCCTCCGTCCCAGACCTGTCTGCTTGCTGCTCTCTCTGTTTCAGAGGCTCTAAAATGAGGGAAACACCCAGGACCCCTCATTTCCAGACAGGTTACGGAAGCGGCACTGATGAACAATTCTGGGAATGTCCCCTGGTGCTCCTGACGGACACAGAAGCAAGTGAGGTGCCCATATGTTCCCACCAACCTCCATACCCCTAGAGCCCCCCTTGAACCCCATCTTTGCCCCTTCCTTCACCTAAAACATTTGCAGTTTGTTTTTTAAAAATTGCAGAGAACGGTGTAAGTCTGAACAGAAATCCCACTAAAAAATAAAATCCGGGCTCAGAACAGCTTCAGCTGTTGCCATGCAGGGCTCTTCAGTGTCTGGAAATGTCTGCCCGGACATGCCCAGCCTCGTTCCTCTCGCACAGCTGATCTCAGGGAAGGCAAAGCTCCTTCTCCCTTTGCTCCCCAACACACACGCCCGCACCTCCCAGAAGATGGGTTGTGAAAAGTCCAGCAGGAGACAGGCGCACCCTCCTAACCGCCTTGGACCCCTGGGCTCTCAGGCATCTCAGATAGACTTGACATTGTGTGGCTGTTTACTTGGGGGGGTTAATGAAGGCTTGTATTGAACTACTTACGGTTTTGTGGCATAGAGCTTCACAATGAAATAATTCTTTTTTGCTGTTGTTGGGAAGTGACTTTTTTTTTTATAACTTCTAGCTCACCACCACAACAGAATTCAACAAACATCTATAAGGTACCTACTAAGTGTTTCCCACCATACAATTGAGTGCATAGCCAGGCATGTTCTTAGAGGACTGTTTCCCTGAAAAGGGCAAAGGAGCAAGTTGCTAGAAATCACACAGGAGATCTGACTCCCAAAACACACACACACACACACACACACACACACACACAGGTGTGGGTACACAACAGATCTCAGGCCAATTCCAAGGGGTATGCTGAAAAGCACATATTCTGTTCAAAAAACTCAGACCAAGGTCTCCCTGGGGTCTCTGGGGCTCTCCCGTCTCCTACCACCTTCCTTTCCCCCCAAAGCAGGCAACCCCAAGGACAAAATAGCCATCAGCCTCTTCTGTGCCAGGTCACAACATGCTGGGACATGCTCCTGAGGGCCAGACAGCCAGGCAGGGCCACAGCCTGCTGCCTGGGCATGTTCCCAGAGAGCAGGTGGCTTAGGGATGGAGTGAGGCTCATACTGGAGACAAAAAGGTCCAGATCAGTCCCCAACTGGGAGGGAGGTGATGGTGGGAAGGACAAGTGGAAAGCCCAAGCCTGAAAAGGGGGATGTGAGGAGGGGTCAGTGGTGGCTGCAGGAACTTCCCAAGAAGAGAGAGGAAGTACTGGGAGCAGTGGCACCATTTCTCAGAAAAGGCCTGGGGAGTCCCAGGCCAGCAGCCACCTTTCAGAGAAATCAACCTCCACACTGGCTCCCAGGAAGTGAGACCCCAGAGAAGGGGCAGGACACAGATATTACGTTCCTAAGCAGAAGAAGCCCTGCTTTGTTGTTGTTGTTGCTGTTGTTACTGTTGTTGTTAAGGTAGAATGAGATTGGGAGCCCCCACCCTGACCTGCTGGAGGCTTTAACCAGCCAGTACAAAAATCAGGACTGACCATACAGTGAAGCAGAGAAATTTGTGACAGAATTTGTGCTATACAAATACTTCCCGCCAGCATCACTAAGCTGGAAATTTCACCTGGTCTAAGCATAAAATTTCTTCTTTTTTTTTTTTTTTTTAAATATATCTTTATTGAGTTCAGAGAGAGAGGAAGGGAGAGGGAGAGAGAGAGAGAAACATCAATGATGAGAGAGTCATTGATCGGCTGCCTCCTGTACGCCCCAGACTGGGGATCGAGCCTACAACCCGGGCATGTGCCCTGACTGGGAATCGAACTGAGATCTCCTGGATCCTAGGTCAATGCTCAACCGCTAAGCCACGCCTGGCAGGGCTAAGCCTGAAATTTCACCATGAGAAATGCATTCCTTTGGCATGAATTCTGTTCATTATTAAATAAGATCATATAGGCAAAGTGCTTAGCATAGTGCCTGGCACATAGAAATCGTTCTGTGAATATTAGTATTATTATTGCTATACAAACACCTCCAAGGAAGGTATCCATTGAAACTGACTAATCATTTGCACTTTAGTGGTATCTTTGGTAGGTTTCCCAGAATACACACTCTGAAGTGGAGATTTGCTTGAAGGATGTTTCTTGGGGAGTGCATGCGCAATCAATATCTGTGGGGGTATAAAGTAAGCAGGACTGGGCTGAGAGAGAGAACTTGAGTTGTGAGGGAGGCTGGAGGCCCGAGAGAGGCCTCAGCTGATCCCATAGGGAGCTTTGGAGCTAGGGTGGCTCTGCAGAGTTCCCTGAAGCAAGGGGGCAGGGCCTTTATACCCCTGCAGCCACCAGTCATTTAGGTGTGGCTACCCCTAGAGAAGGGGGTGCACGACCCTGGGCCAGAGAGCTCCCTTATCTGTGGCTGATTCCTAAAAAAGGACTCAGCTGAAAGCATTAGCAGCCAACACTCCCAACAGCCAGTGGAGGGAATGAGTGTGTGGGTCCTGGAGAGGGTTCCAGGTGGCACAGCACAGTGTGAGTGAGATGATCAGATCTTTTAGGGACTAGAAGGTGGTGAGGAAATGCACTGAATACAGGCCACCTGAGGAGTGAAGGAAGGGCTCCCACATATTATTCCCTCTTCCTGGAATGACTGTTCCTGACCAACCTATGTCACTTTCATTTCTTTCTCCACTGGTTGAACTCCTGTTGATCCTTCATGGCCCAGCTTACATGACCCTTTGTGGGGAGGCCTTCTCAGAGCTCCTCTGGCTCCTGAGCCCCTGGCAAGCGATCCCCTCCACTGCGCGTGGCTGGCCTCCTTGGTGAGCCCATATTTTATTCACCTTTGTCTCTCTGAGGATAGTTACAGCAGTGCCCATTCTAGCCTACAATCTGAGGTTAGGCTTGGGTGTATTTACAAACCACTAACACCTTCCTGTGAATTTCTCTTCTATCCTGCCTCCTCCTTCCCCTCGAAGTAAACATGCTCTTCAATTTTATGTTGAACTTTCCTTTGTTTTCCATTGTTTTACCACATGTGACCAAGAGTAATCCTCACCCAGTTTTCTATGTGCTCCTCTACATTTCCCAGCACCGCCTTGCAGGCTAGTCAGGTTCCAGTGACTTGTTCTAGCCAGTGGAATGTGAGCATGAGTGACATTGTCTCTCCAGGGCTGAGACCAGGTGAAATTCTCCAGCCCTTCTGTCCTCCATGGTGTGGCAAAAGTGAGGTTTCATCTCAGCCCTGAGGAGCCTCCATCAGCCTGGGTTCCTGAGTGACTGTGTGGAGCAAAGCACCCCACCAATCTGTGGGGGATATGTATGTGAGAAAGGAGTAACCCTCGGTGTGTGAGGTCACTGAAGTGTGGAGGTTATCTGTTACTGTGGCATAGCCTACCTAAGGTTCAGCCACGTGGCTGCGGGTGTTGTGGTTTGTGGAAGTCTGTGGCATCCAATGCAGTATACCTCTGGTGTTCACACTCTTTCATAGTTGCCCACCCCCACCCACCCTTGAGTATGTCTGGCTTGTATCTCTTTTAGCCAAAAGCCTGGGACAAAAGTAACCTTTTGAGAAGGTCTAGCAACTTCTACTATTGCATTCCTGGGGACCTAGAGCTACATGTGAGAAGTTTGATTGCTGTGAGACCACCGTGCTGTGAGGAGTCATGTGGAGAGAACACAGTCAAGACAACAGAGGGCCTCCCCCAGAATAGGCCCAGCTGATCGCCTAGCCCACAGCCAGCCGGTGAGTGGGACCATCTTGAAAGTTGATCTTTCAGCCCCAGTTGAGCCTCCCAGGTGAAGCCACATGAAGTGGGGACAAACCATCCTCAATGAGCCTTTGTTAAATTGTAGAATTGTGAGCAAATAAGTGGTTGTGATTGGCACTATGTTTTAAGATGGTTTGTTATGCAGCAATACATTATAAAAACAGGGGTCAGTAATTTTCACTGTTATTTAACATCCAATGATCCCTTCTCCTGTCAATGGGCACTTAGGTTATTTCCAATTTTGTGTTATTATAGATAGGGCTGCTATGATTATTCTTATCCATGTCTCTGAGACACATGTGCAAGAGTATCTCTCGGGTGTACACCTAGGAGTAGAACTGCCCCCACAATCTTCCTGTTAGGAGAAAAGTGATTGGAGAAGCTTCACACCCAGTGTTTGGGTCTGTCTATCTGTCTCTTCCAAGATTGTTGGAATAAGTCTAAAGCACTGAACACATGTTAGGGATTATCATTGCTTGCATTTTTGTGGAGGAGCAAAAATGATTCCAAAGGAATGAAGCACTAGTGGTGGAATTTCAGATACTGCGACACCTGAGAGTATACATTTGGTGGCAAGGGGAACTGCCCACAGACACTGCCCAGTCCTCTGAGATGGCCTTCAAATACCCCAAGATACCCTTCTCCTCAGGCTCTTTAGCTCAGAACAGCCTTCTGGATGACCCCCAAAGAGTAGGAATTATGCATTCTTCCATTTTTTTCTTCCCTAACTAAAGATTTTTAAGCCCCTGCCAAGAAAAAGCCCTACATGCATCAAAGCTCTGAGGATCTCGGGTTTGGATCCTCTGATTGCATGGCAGTGTGAAGCCTTACAAAGTGATTTCAGGATTTCAGATCCATGATCTCACTCCTAGCCCTCCCCACCCGCTCCTGCCCCCACCCAGGCCAGGTGCTTTAGACTCATACTACAGAGGGAAATGGAGGCCCCTTGGGTGACACAGGCAGAGTCAGGGCAGACCCAGGGCTCTGGCCGCAGCCCCACCCTTTCTGCTCCCCTCCCCCCATCAGCTGCTTGTCCTTGTCTTTGCTTCCCTAGGATGGCTCTGAGTGACACAGATGGCCATAATGCCACCAGAGACACTGTGAAATGCAACAGCTGCAACCCTCAAGCCCCAAATACTGGTGGCCCCACTGAGCCCAGAGCCAGGGAAGAAATGATAGCTCCCTCCCCCCACCCTCAGAGGTTCCTAACAACCTTGCCTCCCCCTCTTCATCCCCCACCCCAGGAAGAATAATTGCCAATGTCTCCTCTTGGGTAAATGCGGGCAGCTCAGGGCCAGACTTAGGAAGAAAAGTCAGGGTATGTGTTAGGATGACATGAGCCATCGTAACATTGTAAACTCTCAAATTTCAGCGATAACCCAATAGAAGTTTATTTCTCACATATGAATACAGTTGAGGTGTTCTGGCTGGCCGAGTGGCTGACCCCCAGGGCTGATTCAAGGGCTTTCCTCCCCTAGCTCAGTGATTCTCAACATAGAGAGCGGGAGGAAAGGGAACCCCCTTGTGAAAAATGCTCCGGCCCAACATGCACGTGGACTCTCTCTGGAAGGAGAGACAGGAAACAATGAGGGGCTTTCTCTGAAGAGAGGAACAAGTCCACTGTGTTGCCCACTTGCAGTGGCACCATTAGCGCCATTGAGTCCGTGTGGACAGTGCCCCCTGGAGTTGTGTTGTGCAAAGCCGAGCTGTCTCAGGGTGCAAGGTAGGCTTATTCCTCATAACATATTTTTAAAACAGTTAATACCATTTTATTTTATTTTATTTTGTTAACCCTCACCCGAGGATATTTTTCACTGATTTTTAGAGAGAGTGGAAGGGAGGGAGAGAAGGAGAGAGAGAGAGAGAGAGATCGATTGGTTGCCTCCTGAAAGAACCCTGACTAGGGTGGGGATCCAACCTGCAACCCCGGTATGTGCCCTTGACCAAGAATCAAACCCTCGACCCTTCAGTGCATAGGTCGATGCTCTCACCACTGAGCCACACGGGCCAGGGCATAGTTGTTACCATTTTAAATAATGATTAACACAATTTAAAAAACATATCCCAATGTATGGTTCTAGCTGAAGCTACTGAATTAAAATTGGGTGAGGGCCAGCTACACAAGTGCCCAGGTATTTTGAAAAATCTGCCCAGTGACTGAAACCTCTAGCCTCACAGCTTTGGGACCCCTGATTTAGTCTACCCATGCTCAGGCCCCCTCTCACCTTTAGAAGCTCTCAGCAGACCCTTGGGAATCGCTGGGGGGGAGCTCAAGGCTGAGTGAGCAGAAGGCCAGCTATGCCCCCCTCCTGAAGCAGCCTCCTCCCCTTCCCCTCTCCACCGCAGAGCTCTGCATCAGCACCTCCGGCCGGCACAGCTCAGGCTGGCCTTGCCCGGGCTTGCCTTTTGTTGCATCAGCCTCTGGCCTTGCCTGGTGTCAGAGGAGCAAGCCTCCCACTCACCGCTGGATAAAACCAGCTAATTATATCGCCCAGAGACCCAGGGTGGGAGCACGTGGATATTTTTCAGCTGACCCAGCCTGTTTCTACTTGTTTTGCATGATTGTACTTGACTTTTCAAAATAATAACTACCAACCAGGAAAAAGTCACTGGGGGCTGCGGAGCAAGCTGCTGACGCTAAAACCAGGGTCCATCCGTGAGCTGCTTCAGGAAAGACCTGCTCCCCACTCTGAGCTTAGAAAACAAAACACAAGTCTCTTGACTCCCAAATCAGGACTCAGTAGGTGAAGTGGCCCTGAGGACAGGATGTGCTGGCATCAGCAGAATCCGAAATACAAATATTGTTTTGACAGCATCAATAACAGCAGCACAGTAATTTCTTTTTTCAAAAATCTTTAAAATTCTACTTGTAGTTTAGTCAAAAGTGCAGTTTTGTTTTTCCTTTATTTCCTGTATTTATTTTTTGAAGAGATAATACATTCACATGGTTCACAGTCAAAAGATGCAAAATGATATGCAGTGAACCCCCCACCACCCCTGCCTTCCAGCCCCCCCTTTCCTTCCCAGAGACTGTGGCTGGCTGCTGTCTCCTCCCAGAAAGAGTTCACACACCGTCATCCAAATCCCTTGGGGACAGATGGGTTTCAGAATCCAGAGCTTGTCCGGTTTTAGACAGGTAATAGGGGCACGTAATGTGTCCTGTAACACCCCCAGTTGGCTCTGCATAGGGTGACCCATTGCCCTGGTTTGAGCACTGTAAGTCCCGAATCCAAGGAATTCCTCAGTCTCAGGCAGACAGGACAACTGGTCACCCTAGGTCTGGTGTATGAGGTTTTCACACTAATAGGGACACAAAAAACTGTAAATGGCTGCACATCCTTTCAGCTCCGGTTTTGCTACCAAATAAATTTGCCACACACCAAAGAAAAACCTTTTGATTTGCAGAGATGGTTTTGGGACTTTGGAATTGTGGATGAGGGACTGCAGACTGGTAAGCAAAGATGCATGTTGCCCAAGTGGAAACACAGTGTCGGGCACCTTGCTTTTGTCACTCATGTTATCTTAAAGCCATTCCACATCAGCACAGAGAAAGCCCCCAATTCCTTTTTTTTTTAAATCTTCACCCGAGGATATTTTTTCCATTGCTTTTCAGAGAGAGAGGGAGAGAGAAAGGGAGAGAGAGAAACATCGATATGAGAGACACATCTATTGGTTGCCTCCTGCACATGCCCCAACCGGAGCAGGAGATGGAGCCTGCAACCCAGGCATGTTCCCTCAACTGGAATCAAACCCGAGACGCTTCAGGCTGCGGGCCAGTGCTCTCACCACTGAGGCAAACTGGCTAGGGCACCAATTCCTTTTTACTGCCACACAGTACTCCACTGTGTGCATGAACATTCAGGCTGTCTCCAGTCTTTTTGCTATTACAAACGCCCGTAGTCTTAGATGTAGCTAACACCACAGAGGGGGTGGTAACAGAGGACTGGGATGCTCATTTCTAATGCTTATTTGTGACTGAAAGTTTAAGTCCAATCCTGCTCAGAAGTTGGGGGAAGAGACAAGAAGACCTGCTGAGGTCTCCCGGAGCGCCTACACCTGTCCAACCACTTAGCATCATGAAAAATCATTCACATTAAGAAAAATTTTTCCAAGAAAGAAATCAACTTACATTTAGACCTACTGTATTAGGGTTCTCCACAAAAACGTGTGTGTGTGTGTGTGCGCGCGCGCGCGCGTGTGTACTGGAAAGAGAGAGAGAGAGAGAGAGAGAGAAAGAGAGAGAGAGAGAAAGAGGGACACTCATGCAATTGTGGGGACTGGCAAGTCCATAATTTGCAGGGGAAGCTGGCAAGCTGGCAATTTCAGCAAGAGTCAATGTTGCAGTCTTGAATCTGAAGGCAGAATTCCTTTTTCCTGGTGGTTGGAGGATGGGGGTGGGGGGTGGAGGTGGACCTCAGTCTTCCCTCTTAGGTCTTCAACTGATTAGACAAGGCCCACCCACATTATGGAGGGTAATCAGCGTTACCCAAAGCTTACTGATTTAAATGTTAATCACATCTACAAGTCCCTTACGTCACCATCTAGACTAGTGTTTGACCAAACAAGTGGGTACTAAGTTGACACAGATTAACCATCACACCTATTTAACACCCCGACTCCTCAGTGTAGGTGTTGGTCAGGATGGGATGTGGAAGTCTCTACCTTCCTAGAGTTAATGGTCACAGAGGAGATGCTGGGCCCATGAAAAATCATAGAGTAGGTAGAAGTGTCTCATGTGGGATAACTTGCGAGGTTCTGGACATGGCCTGGAAGAGTTCCCTCAAATATAGTCCAGAACGCCAGAGAGACACTGGGAGTCCATGGTTAACACTGACACAACCAGGCTTCCTCTCCTGTTGATTTTGCTCATTTTTAACTAAAAACATAAATCTTTCATAAAGTGCACCAGTGGGGCAGCACTAATAAAGCCTAAACGTAAAAAGAACAAACTTTCAATAGGTGCCTGTGATGGTTCATCAATTTCAGCTCCTGGATAAGTCTCCAGACTTAACACATTTTCCCAACTAGATATGCACTGCAATCCTAAACTGCCAATCACCCTGGGATTTCAGAGGCTTCTGGTTCCACAGAGTCAAAAGGCTTCCAGCTTCTGCCTGCTGAGGGGCTTTGCTCTACCCCACGACTAAGCAATTATCCTGCTGTTAATTATCCTTTAAGAACCAGACTCAGAGTGTACAGTATTTGTTCATTTGTTCCCTACCCCAGGCATTGCAAGTTCATTCATTCATTCATTCATTCATTCATTCATTCATTCAGATAACATCAGCCCAAATAGTGACAGGTAGAGGCTATGGCTGCGAGAGGAGGCACGAAATACTATGTACCAGTAACAAAGGAAAACAGGCTCACGTGGGCAAAAACACAGCCGAGATAAGTCCCTGGTGACCAGGCCCAGTTAAAGAAAGGGGCTGGATTTCTGCAGATGGGGCCTTGGATGTCTAAATTGGGAGCCCCCTTCCTAAAACCAAGGGAGGATCCAGTTGGCATTGAAGTCGATGCAATGATGGAAGTCCCCTATAAGAAAAGGAAGCGTCATTATAAATATAATATTACCAGGCATTTCCCATGCAAAGGCAGGGTTCTGGAAGCCTCCTCTTGTTAACTTCATCATGTGTCCACCTCGGTGTGGCTAAATAAGGATCAGGGAGGTAGGGGCATATGTGCAAGGAGTGGCACCTGGAAGCCACAGTTTTAAAACTTAAAGGACCAAAATAATCAGAGCTGGAGGAGGGACACAGGAAAGACAAGAAGGAAAGGACGGGGCCATGCTGCAGTGCCCAGCTCAGCCCAGCTCAGGCACCCTGGGATCCCCTGCTGGCTATACACAGGGTGAGCTAGTGGTTCCTCACCCCCATTCACTGCCCCCCAGGACTAATAGTAATACCTACTGGTAATCAGTAGTATAACAGCTCCCACTCATTGAGCACTTTTATGGGCAAGGCACTCTTCTAAATAACATACTTTATCCATAGTTACCAGGTTAATTTTTATAACAGCTCTATGAATAAAGCACCATTACTTTCATCCCCATTTTATTTACTTTTTTTTATTGATTGATTTGAGAGAGAGAAACATCGATTTGTTGTTCCACTTATTTATACATCCATTGGCTGACTCTTGTACGTGCCCTGACTCTTGGAATATTGGGGCGATGCTCTAACCAGCTGAGCTACCCAGCCAGGGCCTCATCCCCATTTTAAAGATTAAGAAACTGAGGTAGATACGAAATCATTTGCCTAAGCCAGGCTGAGGGAGAACATGGATTTGAACCGAGACAGGGTGACTCCAGAGGCAAAGCTCGTAACCACCAATCACACTTTAGTCACGATTACCCGGTGCCGAGTGCTCTTCTAAATGTTCACATGTATCAGCTCAACTAATCCTCACAGGTACTATTATTATTATTATTATTCCCATTTTACGGATGAGGCAACCAAAACACAGCAAGGTCAAGGCACTTGCCCAAGTCACACAGCCAGAAAGCTGCAGAACAGGGACTTGACCCAGGCAAGGGCCACATTCCTGTACAAAGAACTGTACCCCGGTGCATGACTGGATTTAAGGGTAACCTGAGAGCAGTGGCCACGGCTTACATTTCCCTGCACCATGTGTGGTGACAAAACTGTAGACTTTAATAAGCACTCGGTTAATTTTCTTCTAAATAATTTTAATTTTCTTCTAAAATAATGCTTTCTGATACGTACAAAAATCATATTCCAAGTTCACTATAGAAACTCTGGAATATACAGACGGGCTCCAGGAAGAAATGCAAGTCATCCTCACCACAGCAGGGATAACAGCGTTCTGGCGTCTTTCCAGGCTACGTTACAAAATAGGGATCCCACTCTAGGTCCTGTTTTGTAATCTCCTTTTCTTATCAACACATCGCAAACATTTTCCCATATTCTTACACCATTTTCTTCGGCAACTTCCACATGAATAACCGCGATTGCTCAAGTGTCCTGCCTGGGGTGCTGCCAGCCATGAACCAGAGTGACCCCCCACAAACAGCCCCCTCTCACCGACCTCTCCACCCCCACATATGCCCTCCCTATAAGAGCCCTCTTCTTCCTGGCATCTTAGAAAGCTCATGGCATTCCCTGGGCCTTCCCCCTTAGACTAAGGACCTCCTCCACTCCCGCCAACAGTGTCGCCCCATCCTTCTCAACACCTGTATCTCTACTGCCCTGTCTCCCCCTGTCCAAGTTACTCTGCACCCTTCTCACACACACCTTGCTCAGTCACACACTTCTCCTTCCTCTTCCCCATTCTCACAGGACTTGCGACCATCCAATTCCATCAGCAAGCTGGTATTAGGCACTGTGTGTTGCAATGCACAGAGTGACAGGGGAGACGATGCCAGCTAGGGCAGTGGAGGCTTCAGTGTGGGAGTCCCTCCCGGGGATACAGGTGAATTTTGAGCAGGGGCCTCCAAGGCACAATGCCTTTACCTAAAAATGGTCTGTCTCTCGGGGTGTGATTTCAAGCTACCAGACAGGACCTGTGAGAGAGCTATTTTGGTACAGGGAACTCTTTTGATGTACTTTAAACCCTAACAGGGAGGTGGAGGCCTAATCCACCCTGAGGGTGGGGCAGCCTGGGCGCCTTGCCCCATTAGGGTGGAATGAAAGGCTTTTGAAGGTTGTGGCTCAAGACAGGTGGCTTCTTGATTCTAGCCAAGGTGTCTCAACCAGGATGGGGGATGGAGGGGCCTGTGCAGACAGCCCGCAGGAGAGGGGAAGCCTTGGTGACGTGAACAGAGAGCTGGGACTTCTTCCAGACTCTCTCAGTCTGCGACCTGTGCTGTGTGACTCCAGGCAGGTGTCTGTGCTCTCTGGCATCATTGTCATGATAACACCTAACTACCTACTTTACAGGTTTTGTAAGGATCAGATGAGGTAAGTTCAGTGAAAGTGCTTCGCAAGGGTAAATCCCGGAAGTCAGGTGTGGTTAGGCCTCTCTGTCCTGTCCCCTTTTTTTGGAAGGTGCTGCCACCAACTTCATTTTAAAGGCATTTCCTCCCCAGCTGCATTTGCCCCTACAGACAAGGTGAGGAGTTGGGGAGGGGACTTGGTGCTCCTGCGACTCCCAAGCTCTAGGCCACTGCGGCCCCCTCTCCCTGCCCCCAGACTTGCTCAGACTTTATTACTGGTATTAATTTGGGGGTCCAGGCCAGATTCATTTGAATAATATGTGGGGTGACTACTATCCTGGGTTGCCTGAGATTCGGGGGTTTCCCAGGACATAGGACTTCCCATGCTAAAACCAGGCCGGTCCTGGGCACAGGAGATAGCTGGTCGCCGCATGTGTACCTGGGGTGGTGTCGGTCAGCTGAGTGTGGTTTCGTCTGGTGCGGAATCTGCATGCCCCGTGTGCTGAGTGTGGGTTCATGTTTGCGAGCAGCGGGTGCCTGTGGGTATGTTGGTACATAGCTGTTGAGGGCCAAGTGTATACTGCTGAGTGAGAATGGGGCGTTTGCACGTGTTTGCGAGATGCGCCCACTGCGTCGGGCGTGTGCGGTACGTCGCGCTTAATGTGGCCTGGGCCGTGCACGCGTGACGTTCGTGTGCAATGAATGCGTGTTTTCTTCAGCGGGCAGTTAAGTGTATCTTCTGTTTGGTGTCGGGTGGAATGGTCGCGTGTCAATCGCGTAGGGCGGGAGCAGCGTGCTGTGGAGCCGGACGTTACCTCCGTGCGCGGGCGACCCACGCAGTCTCTCGGCACCATACCCGGTGTGCGCGGGGCGCCGCCGCGCCGTCTGACGTGCTGTGCCACGTGCCCGTGTCTTTGGCGAGCAGCGCGAACGCTGCGTGCTGAGCTCCGTGTTCCACGCGAGCGCTGCTGAGACGTGTCACGCGAACAGGCACGTTCGGGCTGCGCTCCGCGTGCCCCGTGTGCCGACGCGCGGGGGCTCCGGCCGGCGCGGGGAGATGTACGTCACCTGTGCGCCGTCGCGTGGGGACCCGTGAGCTAGTGCATCTGTGCCGGGTGTGCGGTGTCCACGCGCGCCTCACGCTCGGGTGGGACAAGCTGTGCGGGCGGAGGGGGAGGTGGCGGGAGGGCGGGGGCACCGTCCGCGGGGGACGGGCCACCAGGACAAGCCCTGGGCCGCCCCCTGGCCGCTGGGGCCGCCGGGAAGGGACGGAGCCGCGGGGCATTCTGGGAGGCGGGGCGACTCCCGCCGCAGAGGCTGCTGGGAAGCGGTGCCCGCCGCGCAGTGGGAGTGGGGGTGCCGGGCTCTTCAGCTGCGGGGCGCTGGGCTCCCTAAGAGCCGAGGGTGTTTAGGTTCTTCCTTAATAACGGCGTCCTCGCAGCCCGCCGGCAGAGGCGTCACATCCCCGCTGGCCAGGGCATTACCTGCGGCTCCGAGAGGTGAAGGACTCGCCCCACTTGGGTCCCTGCTCCGCCAACTTGCTGCCAGGGAACTTAGGGCGAGAAAAAAAGCCACAGGAAAAGGGAATCCCTGGAGAGCCCCACCCTGAGTTTCCCCCAAACCTGTGGAAAGGTGCAGGTCAAAACCTGTGCCAAGACCTCCCCGTGGTGCCGTGAACACCAGGGGGCGGGATAGAGATGGGCGCGCAGCTTGTGTGCTGCACCGGGGTGCTCCCCGCCGAGCACGTGTTGAATAATAAGGAAGCGAGTTGTCCGAGATTGTATTTAATATCGATCGTGGGGTGAGCAGTAACATGTCCTTTTAAAGCCCATCTGGTCTGGAAATTACAGATGGCTGCCGGAGTGGGAGGACACAGACACCTTCCCAGGACCAAACTGGAATTACAACTAAAATACAGGCAAACCATCTGGATAATCAACTGAAGAGGAGCTGGAGAGCACCCTCATAACCAAGGAGGAAAAGTGGAGACCACTAGAGACTGGTAGGAAGTGTGGAGATGAGAGAGGGCTGGCTGGGCTCCCATGGGCAGCAGCTGAAGGTCCAGAGGGAGACCTCAGCTGTGGGGGGTTCCCACAGAGGACTGTGGGGTCTAAACCCCCGGCTGGGCTTCTCAGCCCAGAGCACCAGCACTGAGAAAGGTGCCCACATAACATCTGGCTGTGAAAAGCAGCAGGGTTTGTCTGCCAGGGACAGGTGGCTGGAAATGCGGGCACCCTCTTAAAGAGCCAACACACAAAGCTTCCTATGCAGCCGCTCACATTGTGCTCCAGCAGAGGGAGGGCAGATTCTCCTGTCAATCTGGGGTTGTGGGCTCTGGCAATAGAGCTCAGAGGGCACCCATCTGGATTCCTGTACCAAGTCATTTCCCATACTGCGGAGAACATCTTTCACAGGCAGACATTTACCTTCCAAGCAGCTTTTGACTGGGGGGTGGGGAAGCAACTGCCCCACCCTGCTGGAAAACCTCTTGCCCTACCCTAGGGAGTTTCCACAGCCTGAGGCTCATTAAGAGAATCACAATCAGCCTGCAGGCAGAGGCAAACCTCAGAGGGCCTTGAGTCTTTGCCTGATCTGATTCTGGATCCGGGCCTTGGAAAAGCAGATTTTGGTGTGCATCTTGGTCCTGTCCAAATGCACCCTGTCCCAGCAGAGGAGACCTCAAGCCGAGGGTTGGTGATAGCTCCAAACAGGGTACTCAGGGCCAGTCACAAACTGGGTCTGACATCGGCCTGCACCAGAGACCCTCCAAAAAGACTGAGAGTCCTAACAGGTCTACATAATACATAGAAACAAGCCCAAACAGGAAGCCAAAATGGGGAGACAAAAAAACAAGCCCCAAATGAAAGAAGGTGAAGTCTCCAGTAAAAGAGCTAAATGAAATGAGCAAGCTATCAGAGATAGAGTTCAGAATACTAATTGTAAGGATGCTCAACAGCATGAAGAAAGATATGGAAACTATGAAGGAAATTAAGAATGACATACCAGAAATAAATAATACTTTGGAAGGAATAAACAGGCAATTAGAGGAAGCTGAGCATCCAATCAGCGAATCAGAAGACAGGATAGAAAAAGGTCAATCAGATTCAAAAAGAAAAAACAATTAAAAAACAGGACAGTTTAAGGGAGCTGTGGGACAACATGAAATGTAACAATATTCGCATTATAGGACTGCCAAAGAGGTCAAAAGTAAGCAAGGGTTAGAGAACCTGTTTGAAGAAATAATGGCAGAAAACTTCCCTAACCTGGTCAGGGAAAAAGTCACACAAGTTCAGGAGGCACAGAGAGTCCCAAGCAAGAAGAATCCAAAGAAGCCCACACCCAGACACATCATAATTAAAATGCCAAAAATTCAAGACAAAGAGAGAATCTTAAAGGCAGCAAGAGAAAAGCAATCTGTTTACCTACAAAGGAGCTCCCATAAGGCTGTCAGCTGACTTCTCATCAAAAACTCTACAGGCCAGAAGGGAATGGCATGAAGTATTCAAGGTAATGAAAAGCGAGGATCTGAAACCAAGACTACTCTATCCAGCAAGACTATCACTCAAGATGGTGAAATAAAGAGCTTCCCGGACAAAGAAGGCTAAAGGAGTTTATTACCACCAAATCAGCACTGCAGGAAATGTTAAAGGGGCTGCTATAATTAGAAGTATATAGAGAGAGGCATAGGCATAAAAATTAAAGTAGCAATAGATAGGTATCTATCAATAATAACCTTAAATGTAAAGTCTCTACAAGTTCAAGAAGATTGAAACCATATCAAGCATCTTAGATCACAATGGCATGACATTAGAAATGAACTACAGTAAAAACACTCAAAAACATTCAAACACATGGAGGCGAAATAGCATGTTATTAAACAATGAATGGGTTACCAATAAGATCAAGAAAGAAAGAAAAAAAACTTCCTGGAAACCAATGAAAATGAACACACAATAACCAAAAATCTATGGGACACAGGGAAAGCAGTCCTAAGAGGCAAGTTCATAGCACAAAAAGTAAGAAACATTTTTAGTAAACTATCCCTACAACTTAAAGAATTAGAAAGCTCCCCTGTGAAGCCATCCAAACCAGGGCTTTTGTTTGCTGGGAGTTTTTTTTATTATTGCTTTGATTTCATCAGTTGGTATTGGCCTATTCAGGTTTCCTGATTTTTCCTGATTCAATTTTACATGATCTCACTCATATGTGGAATCTAATATACAAAATAGACTGAGGAACAAAACATCCAGAGACACAGAAGCATGGAACAGACTGATGAATCGCAGTGGGAAGGTGGGAGTGGAGGAGTGGGTGGGGAGAGATTAATTAATCAAAGAACTTATATGCATATATGCATAACCCATGGACACAGACAATAGTGTGGTGAAGGCCTGAGGGGGGGGTGGATGTGGAGTGGAAGGGATCAATGGGGGGAAAAAGGGGAGATATCTGTAATACTTTCAACAATAAAGATAAAATGATAAAATAAAATCTACATGGTCCTACTTCAGATTTGCTTCCCACTCATATGCTCAGTTTAATACATTTTGGAAAGCTCTTTCAAATTTCACAACGTGCAGGGCAAATGTTTCTGTTTGATTACAGTTGTAGAAGTGCTGAGGTTCTCGCAGGTTGGAGCAGCTTGCACCTATGTATTATTGCTGGAGGAGTGGCATAGAGGAGTACTGGTTTACCAGGTGATTGTCAACTATTCAAGAATTTTGCAAGCGAAATTAAACGTTTGATAGTTTGAAATTGGCCATGGAGGGAGTATTTACACCATGGAAATTGACTTCCCTCCCCACCCTCCTGGGACCCAGTTTAGGAGCACACTACTGGTTGTCTCTTCTTAGGCCAAGTGAAGTCAGTTTTCCCAGAACCACATAGATCCTCAAATAGAAATTGAGACTGGATGCTGGGGAGACAACCAACAAGCTCAGTGGTTGTGGGAAAAACATTGTAAACTTCAGGATGAGCTATCACTCATAATTATAGTTCACTTTACTTAATAATTATTAAGTATTTACCATGTGCAGGCATTAATGAAACACTTTAAATGTGTTAACTCATTTGATCTCCACAATGACCTTATGAGGTGGATATCACTAATATTTCCTTTTTTTTTTTTTTGCATGGAGAAACTGAGACTCAGCTAATTAACTTGACCAAGGTTATACAGATAGTAAGTGGTAGAGCTTGGCTTTGACCCCAAGCCGTCTTACTACAGGACACATGCACTTAACTATTATGCTACCCTGCCTGCATTATGTCCATTAGATTATACTGCAGTAACAACCCCAAAATCTCAGTGTCTTACAATAATAAAGGTGTATTCCTGCTCACATTACATATTGGCTGTGTGTCAGCTGTGGTTTTGCTTTGCATGTCATGTTCTGGGATCCAGGCTGAAGGAGCAGCCCCTTTTCTCTGGCCTTTACCCCAGAGAAAAGAGCAATTCTAGAAACATGATTCTTAACAGTCAAGTGATGTGTAGCATACATTACTTCCTGCCACATTCCATTGGTCTAAGCACATCATGTTGCCACTCAACTCAGTGGGGGCTGAGAAATAGGTTCCCCTATCCGCCAGTCATTGCAGGTCATGTGGCAACCTGTTGAGTAGTGAATGATTGGAAACTGTTTTAGTTTCCCCAGAAGTAGACCCTGAGTCAAGGATTTGTGGTAAGTGATTTATTAGGAACTATTCCTACGAGAGTCCAGAAAAAGAGTGGGGGAGCAGGACAAGGAAGGAAACAAAGCTAAGGGTATAATTTTAGGCAAAGTCCTGGGCTAAGCCTCATCCTGCAGGGGGTTCTGGAGTGTAAATTATACCCAAGTCTATCCCAACTCAAGGCAGGGGAGCTAGGCTTTCATATTTCCACAGCTGTCAGTCATTGGTTAAGGACACCTCCAAGGGTACATAAGCAACTAGGCACTCTTGGCTTTTGGGACCTGGCTGAAGCAGCTCTAATAGCCCGCAGCTGTACTTCATGAAGAGTCACAGATGCATGGCCCTTAGAAATAAAAGCACACAGAAATTGGGAGAAAGAACAGAACCTGAAAAGGAATCTGAGAAGATCTGGGCAGAGCACCAATAATGTCCACTACAGGAATATTAATGCCATCTACCACACTGCCTCTATTTTATACTGTCTTATTTTGACATCAAAGGTATGACATTATTTCCCCTATTGGCATGTTTCTTATTGTTGTTGTTTTTTAATCCTGACCCTGAGGACTTGCTTAGAGAGAGGAAAGAAGGGAGGGAGGGGGAGGGGGGAGAGGGAAGGAAGAAAGGAGGAAGAAAAAGAGAAACATAGATGTGAGAGAGAAACATCTATCAGTTGCCTTCCATATGTGCCCCAACAGGGGATCTAACCTGCAACCCAGGTATGTGCCTGACCAGCAATCAAACCAACAACCTTTCAGTGCACAGAACAACGCTCAACCAACTCAGCCACTCTGGCCGGGCTGGCATGTTTTTGATGCCAAGCAGAGGAGCCACAGTTTGCTCCTATGGAAAGAACAGACAGTGGGAAGTCATTACAGGTTTCTCAGTAAATCGGGGTAGTATTTGGTGAGCTCATGTATCTAACACTGAAATCTTTCCAGAGTGAAGAAAGATATGTGCAATACCACAGTGCAATTCTGGTAGCAGTCACCCAGAGTTAGCACAGCCTCCACAGGCTAAGGCACAGTCCCCAATAAGACTGCCCTACTCAGATCCAGCTGCAAGCTCAAGGGTCCATCCTCACTTCTGACCAATTGGCTTCAAGTGTCATGACCCCCTCAGGTACCATAATTTGCTAGGATGATTTACAGAACTCAGAAAAGTGCTATATTTAATTATTACGGTTTTGTTATAAAGGATACAAACCAGAACCAGCTAAATGAAGAGACACACAGAGTGAGGTCTGGGAGGGTCCTAAACATGGACTTTCCATGAGCCCTCCTTGTGGAATTGGGATGCATCACCTTCTTAGCATATTAATGCATTCACCAACCAGGAGGCTTATCCAAGCTTTGGGTGTCCAGAGTTTTTATTCAGGTTTCATTATATATGCATGATTGATTGTAATCAATCTCTAGCCCCTCTCCCTTCCCTATAGGAAGTTGGGCTGATATCAGGGCTCAAGTCCCCAACCCTCTAATCACATGGTTGGTCTCCCTGCTGTAACCAGCCCCCATCCTGAGTCATCATTAACATAAACTCAGATGTGGTCTGAGGGCCCCACCATGATTGACAAAGACAGTTCTATCACTCAGGAAAATTGGGAAGATTTTAGAAGCTCTCTCCTAGGAACCCAGGAAAAAGACTAGAAAGATACCTTATTAAACAACATGTATTATCAGGTTGAAGAATCATATTGAACCCTGAGCAGAATTTATTTTAATTCCATGGGTAAACATATATGTAAGAGCAAATGCAGTACACCAAAGACAGGAAAAAAAAAAAAATCTAAAATGCAACCGGAGAAATAACAGAACTTAAAAAGGACTAAAAAAGAGTAACAGCAGACTTCTCTTCAACAGCAATAGAGGTTAGAATAAAATGGAATGACATTTCCAAGAGAATTCTAAGGTTGGTTGATCTTGCTTCTTGGAAGTTTACCCATAAAATAATTATAGGATACTGTAGTAACATTTACCTGTCATTATGAGGGAAGGTTAATCTGTTACTAAAGTTACCCATTTAAAAACCAAAATATTATGTTAATGACTTCTGATGTAAATAATTCCAAAATCTATATCATACCATCCCTCCATTCTTAACAGAGGATCAGGTTCAACATTAGTGTGCTCTCAGTGAGACTCCCAGGGGTTACTGAGATCTGCAAGGCTATTTGCACCTGCAGTAAATGGTCCCACACTGCTGTGCTTCTCTCTGCTTTTCATAATTCTGTCTCACTGTGGCAGCAGTTTTACTGAGCCTCTTAATCTGTTGCTGCATTTAATATTCATTTGACTGACTAGAAGTCAGGGGCTTTATCCATCTTCCTAATGTCTATAGCTCACTAGTTATATGTGACAGCTTATATTTTTCAAAAATGGGCACCACAATATAGCCCATCCAACGTGCTCTCCTTACAATGTCATGTTGACACTCCACCCATCATGTATCCCCTTGAATCTGAGTGGGCCCGTGATGCTGCGTGGCAAAGCTCAAGGTGATACAGCTTCCACCCGGTCCTCTCCGAATGCTTGTTCTTGAAACCTACTCACCATCCGCACCATGCCACATGGAGAGGCCGCAAGTAGGTGTCTGGCAGCCCCAGCTGAGGCTCCATTTAATAGCCAGCGCCAGTCTCCACGGGTGAATGAGTGATCCTTCAGGTGATCCAGCCCCAGCTTCAAGCCACTGCGGCTGATGCCATGTGGAGCAGAGACGAGCTGTCCCTGCTGAGCCCTGCCCCAATTATGGATTTATAAACAAAGGAAGTGATGGTTGTTTCAATCCTCTCAGTTTGGGGTGGTATCATTCATAGCAGTAGATAACTGGAAAACTATGTGACTGACCACTTTTTACTCACTGCTTAAAAGCTGCTCCGTGTGCTTGGTTGGAGCCCTTTGGGAGCTCTTAACCCAAAGGTCTTCTTTGCCAATTGAAAGGAAGTTCAAACCTTATAAATTATTTCAGGTTTCCTCTTGCTCTAAACAAAGCTTCTTTGGTTTCAAGGAAGAGAAGAAACATTCAGTTTACCTCAGGAAAAGGGGGTTTAATGAAAAGCCACCGAGGGCTCATGGGAATCCAAGAGCAGGAACTGTGGAGACTGTGCTGTCGTGTGTACTGTGGGAGCCCGTCTGCCACTGTCTGCACACAGACTGCTCTTCTCATCACAGAGGCGCATTTATTCATCAGTTCAGAAGAGGATCATCACATCTTCCCCCCTTCCTACTCCCTTTCTGCATCCAGCATTTATCATTCAAGTGCCACCACTGACTCCATGCCCAGTTTCCAGTTTCTGGAAAGGCATCTGATGGAAACAGCTCCTCTTTGCTCGGCAAGGTCCCACAAAGCACAAGTAGCTGAGCTAATTACATCTGAACTGGCCTTGGTCAGGTGTCCCTCTTGGAGCAATTCTCTGGGACCCTGGAGGGCAGGCTTTGGGGTAAGGAGTCCTCCAGAAGGGGTGTGGGTGGGCCATGCCGTGATTGGCATCTCCAGAACACCTCCTCATTAAGGCTGTCAACTCCTCCCGGCCAGACAGTGGAAGCTGAGACGGGCACAAGCGGACCTGCAGAGGAGAGCAGCACACGGTCAGGAGCCACCAGCCCAGGGACGATCAGGAATGAGGGGTGAAAGAGGAGCCATGTCTGTCAGCAGACGGTGGGACCTGCAGGCGTTGGTAAAGCTCGTAGGCGGCACTTCACCCTTGAAGGCTCCACAGTGTCCTACATACAAGTCTCTGGAGTTCAACAGACTCCAAGTTCAAATTCCAGGTCAGCTCATTTAAAAGCTGTGAGACCTCAGGCAAATTACCCTCTCTGAGCCTTGATTTCTTCATCTGTAAAATGGGTCTAATAGTACTAGCTTCGTAAGGCAAGGGTAGGGAATTAAATGAAATAACCGTGTTAAGTGTTTAACACAGGTCCCGGCCCATCGCAGCCACTCACTCACTGTGACTCCCTTTTCCCTCCGCTTGGGATTTGCAGCTCCCCCTTCCAAGTTGTGAAATGTGCTTGGGCAAAGATCCTGTGACCAGAGGTCAAAAGGCTTCTCACCCCAATTACTCAGACCCTCAAAGGAGTTCCCTGCCTCAGGGCTTTCACCTTGCAAAGGTGAAACAAGCCTGCATGGGTCCAGAGCCGCCCTGATGCCCCAGCCTCACCCTTTTGTGATTCCTAAAAATCTGCAAAACAGAATTAGACTGCAAATGGTTTGGAGTTATAACCAAGAAATGTGCACATTCGAAAATCAGTGAATAAAAACATATGTTGCAACAACATTGAAGCGATGCTCTTGGATGGGCCTCTCTCGTCTTTAAGAGTTCACTGAAATTATGAAACAAATCTCCGTCCCCTGAAGACTCTGGCATCCTCAGGCAGTTCAGCAGCTCTGCACAGCGCTGGTCGGGGAATGTCCAGTACATCGCACATCCAATGCCAGCTCTGAGGTGAGGGAGGAGCACTGGAGCAGGAGTCCTAGGCCTGGGGTTCAGTCCCACCTTGCTGCTGACCAGCTCCTGTGTCCTTGGGCAGATCACCTTCCCTCTCCAAGCCTGGGTCTCCACAGCTATAAAACAGGGAGGTTGGACCAGATGATTTCTAAGAGGCCTCCAACTCACGTAGGGAAGGGGCATCTTAGTGATTAAAAGAACCCTGGAGTGACCCAGACATCTCTGCAAGTCCTGTCTCTTCCACTGTCGGTGATGTGGCCCTGGGCAAATTGTTTAACCTCTGCACACCGGTTTCCTTATCTGTAAACTGGGGACAGTTTATAGTGTAAGGCTGCTGTGAAGATTAAGGACGATAACCCATGAATGCATGTAGCACGTGCCTTGCCCATAGCAAGTGTCGATGAAAGTTAGATATTATTGTCAGTGCATGGGATTTAGGAAGCATCTTTGGGAGCTTCATGAATCATGTCGGCCTCCGAGGCTCCCCGGGCCAGAATCCCTGGGGCTCTCTAGCGCCAAAAGGGAAGCGAATTCCAGCTTGTACAGCAGAGTCCTTGCTCTCCTTCAACTAGCAAGTTTCCCTGTTTTGATATGCTGTGCCAGGGGTGGGGAGGGGGTGCTCAATAATCTTGAGAGCTGGCTTTGGGGAGAAGGAAATGATTTTTCCGCCTGGAGGACTTAACCACGGAGGTTGGTGTAAGCCAGGCCACGGAGAACTCAGCATGTGGCCCCGAGCAGTGTTTCCCCAACTTCCCTGACGGGGAACTAAAGGGGGAATCTTGGGTCCTGCCCCAAATCTACCTGACCCTCAGTGCCCCAGTTACTCTTCTTATCGGGGAAGTTTAGGAGACACTGGCAGAGAGGGTGTGCCTGGGCCCAGGCCTCCGAATTCAGCATCCTTGCCCTGGGTGTGCTCAGATCCTGCGTTGTGGGGACCAGAAGGACCGGGGCAGGGGAAGCAGACTCTGTGTGTGAGAACTGACCCCCACGGGGCGTGGGGAGAGCAGCGAGGGAAGGGAGGAGAGGCCCTGTTAATGAGCTGACGATATTATTGTTAGATGCAGGGTAAATGGGAACAAAGATGCCTAACTGGTTAGAAGTCCCCTCCATTCCCAGCTCCCACTCCCTGGGGTGAGGCTCAGGTGGCCGATTAAATCAGTAACTGGGGGGGGGGAAGCAAAGAACAATATCTTCTTTGCATATCTGAGTGTCCTGGGAGTGAATTGTTGCTCTTACTACATCACATCATCATTGTCATCAAAATGTCACATCCTTGGGGGCTCAAAAATGTCACATCCTTGTCATCAAGAAGTCTCCAGCTCCGAAGCCTTACAGGTGCGGGGTCACTCAGGAGCTAAGCAGGTTTGGGCCCGTTATATCCAGGAAGCCGCCCTCTGCCGTTGCCTTCCAGTCTGGCTGCCAGACAGTCCGGGCCGGGCAGCTGGGGATTAGATCTTCCCCAAGGGATCGCACAGCCGCTAAATTAAAGGGTGAGCCCACACAGGAGGGTTTTGAAATGCCCAGCTCAGCGCGTACCCGCCTCGGCCCTCTGGGCTCCCCTCTGCTCACGCCGCTCCCGGGCGGATGGTTCGCGTCCCTGGGGCCCTGTGCGCTTTCTGAGTGTGAGTTCCTTTTCTTTTCTTCACACCACCCTGGCACAGACGAAGGACTCTGAAATTCTGGACATCGAATTATTTTGATTATTAATTATGGAAATAATCCTAATAATAAACTCAGATTTCAATCATCATTTACACTTTTTTCAGTTTTTAAACATTGTGGTAAAATACATATAACAAATTTATCATTTTAACCATTTTAATTAATTTATTTTTTTAAACATATCTTTATTGATTTCAGAGAGAGGAAAGGAGGGGGAGAGAGAGAGATAGAAACATGATGAGAGAGTCATTGATCGGCTGCCTAACCCACAACCCAGGCATGTGCCCTGACTGGGAATCGAACCCCGATCTCCTGGATCCTAGGTCAATGCTCAACCGCTGAGCCACGCCCGGCCGGGCAATTTTAACCATTTTTAAAGTGTTCAATTCAGTGTTATGCAATCATTGCCACTATTCATCTATTCCTGAATATTCTCATCACTTCAAAAGGAAACCCTGTGCCCACCTAGCAGTCAGTCCCCATTTCTCCCTCCCCCCAGCCACTGGCAACTATTCATGTGCCTCTGTCTCTGGATTTGCCTGTTCTGGGCAAACATTTCATATCAATGGAATCATACAATATGTAGCCCTTTGTGTCTGTCTCCTTTCATAAGTGAAACATCAGCATAGTGTTTTCAAGGTTCACCCATGCTGTGGTATGTGTCAGGACTTCACCACACTCCGTTTATCCATTCATCAGCTGACCTGCTTTGTGCTTTTAAAGTACTTTTATATACATTATGTTACCTGATCCTTTCAAAAACTCTGGGAGGTAGTCAAGGCAGATATTATTCATTATTATTATTATTGTTATAAATGGGTTCTTCCCATTTTACAGATGAGGAGACTGAGGCTCATAAAGTTGAAATTACTCACTCAAGGTCCCATAGCTGGTTAATGACAGACCCAGAATCAGAACCCAGGTCTCTTGAGTTTGGATGACCAAAACCTTTGTTGGACAGTTTGCCTTGTAGTCACTAGTGGTGTCCTTCCACCAAGAAGATTCTGCTTGGACATGTGTGCACTGTGGCAAGGCAGGTGAGGACCAGGGAGGGTTCAACCTTTGGACAGGCCTAATTTTGGACAGGCCTAATTCTGTCCCTTGGTGAAGCTGGTCACTGCCTACAAGGCCAGATCTTGCCAGGCCTCCGCGCGGATCTCACTGAGGACTCCCTCCCATCTCTGCATGAAACACCCTCGCCTAAGAATTCCACTGGAGGCTGGAGCCCAGAGAGGGCAGGACTCGGCCTTGCTACCCTTTACTCTCCCAGCACCAAGCTGGGCTGTTGGGGCTGCATAAATGTTTGCCCACCAGGGTATTTTAAGGGGCCAAGGGCGCCCTGACTGCTGCGCCCTCCCGGCGGCCTGTCAGCGGCCAGAGCAGCCGCTTTCCTTTGTTTCTTTGTTCCCGGGATGAATGGGAGCGGTGTGAGCTCGAGCTCTCGGGCACCGTCAGCAGGGCTCTGGGGGGAGAAGCTCTGCTCTGCCCTGCGGCAGTGAGGGTTTTATTCCTGCTGAAATAACAGCGAAACCACATAATGAAAAGTTGGCAAAACCAAACCAGTCAGCAAAAATGACCCTAATCTTACTCCCCTGACACAGCTGTTATTCTGTCCCTTCCACTAGAATTCCTTCCTTCCTTCCTTTCTTCCCTCCTTCCTTCCTTCATGAAAATAATACAAAACATTTTAATACTTTAAAAACCACCTAGTATCTCACATCTAGAGACAACCACTGTGAACATTTTGCATATTTTCTTCCATTCTGTTTAATTCCTTGTTTTCATAAACGAGATTATACAGAATATACAATTCTCTTAGTACATACGTATTTTCTTGTGTCACTAACTTTTTTCTAGTAATAAAAACTATGTATTATTGAAATTTCTGGGAAAATACAAGAAAAGAATGAAATAAAAAAATCACCTAGAATATTCCTTCCACAAATAGACATTATAATATGCGTTTATTTTGCAGTTATAATCCTACGAATACAGCTTTTAAATTTTTTCCCACCTATCTCACAAGCAGTTTCCAATGTTGCCTCACAGTCTTTGTAATTAATTTTATTTTTTGTTTTAATTTTTAATAGATAACATATTTACATGGTATAATACTCAGAAGATTCAGATATTCGGTGGAAAGATTTCTTCCCACCTCTTCCCCACTTGCCCATCTCTCCTCCGTCACCCCTTTCCCGTGAACCCTCCTGCAGGACCCAGCAGCATACTTCCTCAGGCCCTGCCCCCAGGGTTTTGTTTTTTTAAATTTGTTTGTTTGTTTGTTTTAATTTTATTTTTGTATAAAATATCACAGACGTCCTTTTTTCTCCCCAATGACCCATTCCACCCCGTCCCTTCCCCCTCCCCAGTCCCTCTCCCCTCCATTGTCCCTGTCCTTGGGTTGTGCATATATGCATATAAATTCTTCGGTTACTCTCTCCCCCTCCACCCACCCTCCCTCCTCCATCCCTGTGACATTCCTCAGTCTCATCCATGCTTCCATGTCATTGAATCTATTCTGTTCATCAGTTTATTAAGTTCTTTAGATTCCACGTATAAGTGAGATCATGTGATGTTTGTCTTTCTCTGCCTGGCTTATTTCACTCAGCATAATATTCTCCAGGTCCATCCATACTGTCCCAAAGGGTACGAGATCCTTCTTCTTTACAGCTGCGTAGTATTCCATGGTGTGAATGTCCCACAGCTTTTTAATCCACTCATCTCCTGATGGGCACTTGGGCTGTTTCCAGATCTTAGCTATTGTAAACTGTGCTACTATGAACATCGGGGTGCATATATTCTTTCCAATTAGTGTTTCAGGATTCTTAGGATACATTCCTAGAAGTGGGGTCACTGGGTCAAACGGCAGCTCCATTTCTAATTTTTTGAGGAACCTCCATCCTGTTTTCCACAGTGGCTGCCCCAGTCTGCATCCCCACCAGCAGTGCACTAGGTTCGCCTTTCTCCACACCCTCGCCAGCACATGTCGTTGGTTGATTTGTTGATGGAGCCTTTCTGACGGGTGTGAGGTGATACCTCATTGTGGTTTTAATTTGCATCTCTCTGATGATTACTGACATTGAGCATTGTCTCATGTGTCTCTTGGCATCCGTATGTCCTCTTTGAGAAGTGTCTATTCAGGTCCTTTACCCATTTCTTAATTGGGTTGTCTGTCTTCCTCTTGCTGAGTACTATGAGTTCTTTGTACACTTTGGAAATTAGCCCCTTATCAGATGCATCCTTGGCAAATATGTTTTCCCAGACCGTGGGGTTCCTTTGTATTTTGAGGCTGTTTTCTTTTGCTGTGCAGAAGCCTTTTAGTTTGATGCAGTCCCATATGTCTATTTTTTCCTTTGTTTCTCTTGCCCTAGGAGATGTATCAGTGAAAAGTCCCCTACGTGGGATGTCTGTGACTTTACTGCCTATGTTTTCCTCCAGGATTTTTATGGTTTCATGACTTACATTTAAGTCTCTTATCCATTTCGAGTTTATTTTTGTGTATGGTGAAGTTGGTGGTCTAGTTTCATTCTTTTGCATGTATCTGTCCAGTTTCCCAGCACCACTTATTGAAGAGACTGTCCTTACTCCATTGGATGCTCTTGCCTCCTTTGTCAAATATTAACTGACCATAATGGCCTGGGTCTATTGCTGGGCTCTCTGTTCTGTTCCATTGATCTGTATGCCTATTGTCCCAATACCAGGCCGTTCTGATTACAGTGGCTTTGTAATACAGTTTGAAGTCCGGTAATGTGATCCCCCCCACTCTGTTCTTCTTTCTCAAGATGGCTGCAGCTATTCGGGGTCCTTTTTGGTTCCATATAAATTTTCAGAATGTTTGTTCTAGGTCTGTGAAATATGCCGTTGGTATTTTCATAGGACCCCAGGGTTTTAAACAAAAAGGAATGAACTACCACACTTTTCTTCACCTTCCTTTTTAATTCAACGATATATCCTAGAGGTCTTCCCATTTCTATTCAAGGAGAGCCCCTCGGAAGCTGAGGGCTCCCCTCTAGGTGGGTGCAGCATATTGTATCAAACTAGACTCCAAAGGTGAACATTTAAGTTGTTTCCAGTCTGTTGCAAGCAATGCTACAGTGACCAACATTGTTCATAGGCCATTGTACCCGCTGAGCATCCATCTGTCAGTAAACAGGAGTGAAATTGCCGGGTGGATTTGTGATTTTTACAGTTCTGGCCAAACCGCACCCCGCAGGCTGGCGGCGCACACACTCTAACGTGGGGTCTAAGCTTCCTTCCTTCCCCACCTTTTGTTCTCTCTAAATAGCAGAGTTAGGACCAGCTTCAGGCATAAACCAGTTTCCCTTTCAGCCACCCAAAGGTCATCTGCAATATATTGGAGGCCTATTCGATGACAGGCACTTGCGGGTGCTGAGCAACAGAGATGCGTAGGACACAGCGCTGGCCTTGGGAGCTGGTCTGGAGCTAGTGGGGGCTGGGGGGAGGGGGAGCTATGTAGTCCCCGAAGAGGAGAACCTGGGTCTGGTTTTCTCTCCTTAAGGCAGCATCCAGGAGAGCAGGGTGGGTAGCTGGCACTCAAAATACATGGAGTGGATAAATGACTAATTAACTGAATGTCTGATAGGGAGGATGGGGGGAAGGCATGGGAGTGGGACATTGGTCAGGGCAGGTGTCACAGAGGAGGGAGAGCATCTGAGGACCTCTTTTTTGAGGATTAATTTCGCCAACTGAAATTCTGGGCCTGAGGGGCTATCTGGTGGCCTTCTGATTCGCACAAGACAAGTTGCCAAGGCAGGTGACAGGGATGATCTGGAGCAGGTTGAGTGGGCGGGGTTCAGGAGTCCGTCTGATCAGCCCTGGACAACGGGCATCCTCAACACAAGGCAGAGGGTCTCTGGGCTGAGACAGGGGAGGACAGGGAAATAGCCAGCAAGGACAGCCGTGGACTCTGGTGCAGAACGCAGCTGCTGCCGGGGAACGGCCGCTTTCCACACCCGGCCCAGACCCGGTAACCCTGTGCAGCCTAGGGTGCCCACTCTCTGCCCCACCAACCAGATTGCGAACCCCAGAAACTGGTCGATGGCTCGGAAGCTCCGGGGGCCTCTCCAGGAGCACAGGTGCCAAGGGCAGAAACAAGCATGGTTTCAGTTCCTATAGTTCATTTCCTAGAATTTTATTTTTATTTTATTTTATTTTTCAAGTTTCCCAAGCTTTATTTATTGCCAAAAGTTGGGGCAGCTGAGCCACACCGCCCCATCCCTCAAAGCTTCCTGCAGTCTGTGTACCACACACTGATGGTGTTTCTTGTTTTGTTTAATGGTTGATTATAAATATTTACTGCATACTTTTGCTCACTTTGGTTTTTCTCTGGGGAAAATCTCTTGTCTTTTTTTTTTTAGTTGATTTTTGGAGAGAGAGGAACAGAGATGGAGAGAGAGAGAAACATCGATCTGCTGCTTCCTGCATGCTCCCAAATGGGGATGGAACCTGCACCCCGGGCATGTGCCCTGACTGGGAATCGAGCCAGAGACCTCTTGGTGCAAGGAAATACTCCCAGCCAGCTGAGCCACACTGGTCAGGGCTCCTAGAATTTTAGAAAGAACAATTAAAGATCTGATTCTTACAGAAAATCAAGTACTGACCCATCCCCCACCAGCCCACCCATTTTTCTGATGAGGAAACTGAGGCCTAGAGAGGGGAGGGGATTTTAGACTGCAGGAAGCTTTGAGAGATGGGGTGGGGTGGCTCAGCTGCCCCAACTTTTGGCAATAAATAAAGCTTGGGAAACTTGAAAAATAAAGTAAAATAAAATAAAATAAAATTCTGGGAAATGAGCTACAGGAACACACAGTTAGAGGCAGAGCTGCGTCTAGAAGCAGGGCTCCTGACTCTACATCCCTTGCTCTCTGCTCTGAACAAGGGGATGGAGGTCAGGATGGTGACTTGAAAGTGACAGAGGGAAAGATGAACATCAGAGCTGGAGGCAGAGGCAGAGATGGGGAGGGGGTGGGGGTCAGCTCCCCTCACCTGTTCCAGTTGCTGGATTATAAATCCTCTAGGAATTCCAGATATTCCACTCACGTCCAAGTCCCCTGCATGGAAGCGGGTTTCGCAGAGGCAGAAGAGGCCAGAGAGAAGAGGCAGGGCTGAGGGAGGGGGCGGCCAGGACAGAGGTTCAGGGGACCAGTTTGGGGGGGTCCCTGCCTGCACTTCCCAGGGGCCCAGGATGGCTTCTTGCAATGTCTTGGGCTTGCAGGCAGTGTTCCTGGCCAACCCAGCCAGATGTGGAGGGTGGCAGAGGCCCAGGCCCCTCTGTTTCCTGGACAAAGGATAGGAGGCTACTCCTCTCCTGGGACATTTCTGCCCTTTGGAAGCTGCTCTGAGAGTTTATCAAAACTTGATTTTATCTGCATAAAATCCTTAGGAGAGCCTCACCTTGGAATTTAGCCTCTGAAATACCTTTCTGGGTACTCCTGAGCTCCGAGCTCCTGGCCCATCCCCAGCCAGGGATCCCCAGGGATGAGGGGCGTGGGCATGCCTTTCTCCTGAGGCAGGAGAGGGAAAAAATCATTCACCTACTAGAGCAGACAGACCTGAATGAAATAATTAAATAGCACAACTGCCTCTTACTTCAGTGGGTGGGGGAACTTCAGATTCCTTGGCTCCTGATAATCCTCATAGCACCCTCTCTGTGAGCAGGTTTTATAAGCCCCTTTTACAGATAGAGAAACTGAGGCTCGGGGAAGTCATGTCACTTGTTCCAGGACACAGAGAGGAAAGAGCCCAAGGCCAGGGCTCCATGGCTACTTGCCTGGACCAAATGGCTGCACTTATTTTAGGCTCGGCCCCCATCCCCACACCTCCCCAAGCCTCCCCTGGACAGCTGACTGTCTTTTCAACTATAAACTCGCTCTAAGAGAAATTGAAAGCACCTGTAGATCAATGTTCTTCAGCAGTTTTGGGTTATAAATCATAATAAGAAATGCATTGCCCTGGCCGGTGTGGCTCAGTTGGTTGGAGTGTTGTTCTGTACACCAAAAGGTCGCCGATTTGATTCTGGGTCAGGGCACATACCTTGGTTTTGGGTTCGACTCCCAGCCCCGGCCAGGGTGCGGGTGCAGGAGGCAACCAATAGATATTTCTCTCCCTCCCCCTTTCTCTAAAAATCAATGAAAATGTCCTCGGTGAGGACTGAAAAGGAAGAACTGCATTAATCACCACAGTGCAGTAAACACACACACAAACATAATTCATGGCACTTAGAATACTTTGCAGTTGTTTTGCAAATATGTAAAACCAAACACAAGTTTTATGAAATAACGTCCCCTCTGACTGCCTGGGACCCGCTCTGGCGTTTTCTATCTGCTATTCTGTGTCATTCTTTTTGAAAAGCGCTCATGTGAGTCACTAAACTGATCCCACGACCTGAACTTTGAAAAGCACCTTGGTGGATGGCAGCTGGTCCCGCACCCTGTCTGCGGGTGGGCAAAAGCGGACAGTGAGGCCCCAGGTACTTGGTGCAGACCTTGAACTACCCCCTCTGGGGATGCAGGAAAAGATACCCCTGCCTGGATCTCGCCCTCCAGGCATTCACAAGACTTCCCACGCGTAAAACCAAGGCTGGTGTGAATTAAAGCAGAATTGTGTTAATCTGGTATCAGAGCTGCCATAACAAAATACCACAGACTGGGCGATTTAAACAAATTTATTTTCTCACAGATCTGGAGGCTGGAAGTCCAAGATCAAGGTGCCAGAAGGCTTGATTTCTCCTGGCGTGTCCCCTGGGCTCGCAAATGCCACCTCTCACTGCCTCTTCACAGGGTCAGTCCTCTGTGCATGCGTCCCTGGGTCCCCACCCCCTCTTCTGACCAGGACATCAGTTAGATGGCGTTAGGGCCCATCCTATGGGCCTCATTTTAACCTAATTACCTCTTTAAAGACCCTCTCTAAATACAGCCACATTCTAAGGCACTGGGGAGTGAGGGCTTTAACATATGAATTTGGGGGTGAGCCACAGTTCGGTCCATCACAAGAACCTACTGTGTGCACAGCACGTGAGCTTGTGCATCGCCATGGGTGCCGTGCCTTCTTCCTGACTGAAAGGCGACGGGGCTGGTGGTGGGACAGGCCGGCCATGGCTCGGAGTCCCCCAGCTCACGCGCAGTGGTGCGGCATTTGGGTTCACGCTCTGCCCTCTGCCCCCCGCCTTTCAGGGAGAAGCAGGTGGAGCTCGGCTGAGTGTTACAGGCCACCCTGCAGCCCTAGCCGGTGTGGCTCCGTGGTTAGAGCAATGGCTTGCGGACTGAAGGGTCCAGGGTTTGATTCCAGCCAAGGGCACCTACCTCGTTTGCAAGCTCTCCCCGGTCAGGGTGCACACGGGAGGCAACCGATCGACGTGTCTCTCTCACATCGATGTTTCTCTCTCTCTCTTCCACTCCCACCGAAAAGCAATGGAAAAAAGCATCCCCGGGTAAGGATTAAAAATAAAGAAGTAAATAGAGGCCACCCTGCGGTGGGCGGGAGATGCCTGAAGCCAGAGGAGCAGAAGGAGGGAGTGGCTGGGCAGGACCTTGTCCCTGCAGAATGGAGAGACAGCTCCCGGAGCAGAAAGGGGGAGGCCAGGGCCTCCTGCAGCCGGCCCGCCGGGCCCTCCCTGGCGAGGACACGGCCCAGAGCTGCCGGGCTGCAGGCGTGCGTGTGTGCGCGCGTGTGTGTGTATGTGTGTGCGTGTGTGCGTGTGTGTGCGCACATGCGTGTGTGTGTGCGCGCGCGTGTGTGTGAAAGGCCGGCCGCGTGCGGATTTCTCTCTGCCCGCGGGCCGTGCACACCCTGCAGAAGGGGGATTCGAGTGTTTACAGGAGGCTCCAGACAGGAGTCTCTGGGAGGAAATGGGACGGTGCGGGAGGGGTCTCAACTCTAAGCCCCCTGACCTCCAACGTGCAAGAGTGTGCACTACACCTGAGGGAAAAGCAAGCAACTGCTAGTGACAGACACTCCTCGAGCATAAGGCTGTGGGTTACACACGCGCACACACGCACGCACGCTTTTGAACTTCCACACAGACGCCCCCCGCCCGCAGGAGTCAGTGTCAGAGGCCTCGCCCTCCCCGGGCTCCTCTCCGCCCTTCGCTGCATCCTCGGGCCCTCTCCAGGCCCTCTTGTGTTTCCTCCTTAGGTTTTTATGGACAAACCAATCTTTCTTCCAACTAAAACAAATCACCTTTCAAAGTATTATTTTTGTCTGTCTGGTTTTTGCTAATCCTCACTGAGGATATTTTTTCCATTGCTTTTCAGGGAGAGTGGAAGGGAGGGAGGGAGAGGGAGACACGTGGACTGGTGGCCCCCCACACAGCCCCTACTGGGGGTGGAGACCGAACCCCAAACCCAGGTAGTGCCCTTGACTGGGAATGGAACTGGAGACTCTGGTGAGCAGGCCGACGCTCTAACCACTGAGGCCACCTGCCAGGGCCAAAGTGCCTGTTATTTTGCCAAAAGACCTGCCCAGTGGTGTGCTAGTGAATGTTGAACGACCAGCCTTCCAGGGGGAAAAGGTAGATTTACCAATCACTTCCAAAGAACTGATAATAGTAAAATTGCAATACAATAACTAGGAAATGCCTTGGCCGGTGTGGCCCAGTTGGTAGGAGCGTCACCCACACGCTCAAAGGCCGCAGGTTCGATTCCTGGTCAGGCACAGGCCTCAGCTGTGGATCCCTCCAGTCCCGGGTCAGGGCACGTATGGGAGGCAACCAATCAATGTTTCTTTCTTTCTCTCTCTCCCCTCCTCTCTAAAATCAATAAACATATCCCTGGGTGAGGATTTAAAAAATAAATAAAAATAAAATAAAATAACTAGGAAGTGATGAATCTTGAATATATGTTACTTTGTTTTTAATTTATTTAACTGTGAGTTTATATCATGCATTCTCAACAGGGGTGACAATTGATTCCTGGTGGGGGGAATCTTACTCTTTTTATATATAAAGCACAGATATACATATACATCCAGTATATAAATAGACTATAATATATCTGTGATATTAAATTTTCATGGGGAGGATGGTAGGAGATTAGGAAAAAATGTCTGAAAAGACTGCTTAGGAGGCAATAATGAACGAAAGGTTGAGAAGCCCTGGTTCATATCATTTAATTTTCAATGGAGGCCGGGATTAACCAGCTCCCAAAATTCCTGGGAGGTTGTCCAACAGTTGGCTCTGGTAAGCCTGGAGGTGGCTGCAGAGTGCCCCAGGCCTGCCCACCTGGGGCGAGGCGGGAAGATTCAACACAGAGAAGGGGGAGAGGCCCCCGGGAGAGACGGCGTGCCACGGGGATTGACAGGACAGAGAGTCTCCCGGCCCCCAACAAATCAAGGCGGCTGCCCCTCTGTCAGCCACCGAGTCCTCACCCAAGGCCCTGGGCCTTGGCCCACATCATCTCATCAGGTGGCACCCATGCCCTCCAACAGCCCCAGAGCGGAGTCAGGGTGGCAGTCAGGTGGTAACATCCTGCAGGGCCCCCAACCCGAGGGCAAAGCAGAGACTTCTGTGCACCCTCACCCTTGCCCGGAGGGAGGCTCAGGGATCCAAATCATCTTTGTTCAGTGCCTCTGGTCCGGTGGTTCTGCTGAAAGGCCCACCTTGGAGGGGACAGGAGGGGGGGCTTGGCTTCCCACTGGGAACCAGAGGGGCCCATTCAACCATGTTCCTCCTCATCAGATGGTCTCGGGGAGAGCAGTGAGGATGACACAGTTCTCAGTGCTTGATTAGCTTGGGCCCCTGGAAACTGGGATGGCTTTGGGCACCCTTTCAGTGGGAGGGGGGCTGGGGACCCCAGGCATGCAGTTCCCAACAGACACCAGCACCAGAGCCCAGTGGGGCCCCAGGCACTGCAAGGTGGCAGGATGGGGGGGAGGGTGTCCTTCCTGGGAGGGTCAATGTGATGACTATGTGATGACGGATGATGGTGGCCGCTCTGATTGCTTCGGGGGAACCTGTCCAGAGTCAGCCAAAAGCACTTTGTTTTCTGCAAACAGAGCAGAAAGAGGAACCTGGGAAGAGGCAGCTCCCTCCCTCCTGTAGTCTGTCTCTCCCCCTTTCCTGCCCCGTGAGGAGGCTAGGGTCTTGCCCACTGGTTCCAGAGGCTCCCTGGGTCCTGCACAAAACCTGTGCATGCTCCTCAGAGCCTCACTCTGTAGAGGCCCATCGCAGTTCCTCTCCAGCCTCACCCTTTCGTTTCCCTGCCCTGTAAAATGGGCCTAACCACTGCCTTCCCACCCAGTCAAGGCGTGGGAGTTACTGGGTGTGCATTGACTGCTCCAAGCCCCAGTTAAGGCTCTGGTGGTTGTGGGGAGGGGTCCATCATGGCCCATTTGTGTCCCTAGCTGCCCTGAGGCTTCTTTTTACAAAGGTCATTTATATGGTCCCCTGATTCATTCACTCTCCAAAAACTCCCTGGGCACTTGCCCACTTGCTCCCCACAGGACTGCCCTTGTCTGTCCCTAGACCAGCTTCCAGCCTTGGAGCTTTTTCAGGCCTCCCTCAGGAGTCCCCTGAGGCCAGCCTGCCAGGAGCTGAGGGAGGCTGGGACCCACAGTAGCAGGTGATGGGCAGCCTCCTGATCTAGGAAGGGGTGGCCCTAGGGCTCCCAACAGGAGTGGTGGGGGTCCTAACAGGTGGGCCCAAGCCTGGGAGGGCTGGCCAAGGTCAGCAGGTCAGAGTTCAGGAACAGGACTCCTAAGCCTCACTCTCACCATCCCCTCCCCACATCAAAGCCTTTGCACACGCTGTTCCCTCCGCCTGTTTTCTTTTTCTTTTGATTAACCCCCACTCATCTTCTCTGCCCTAGCCCAGCCATCACTCCTCCAGGGAGCAGCCTTCTCTCATTTCCACGTGTATGACACATCTCTGTGACTACAATGTTCATAGCAAAGGGAATCTGTGTGGGGCTAACTTTTTTGAGTGTGAAAATTTAACTAATGTCCATGTCTCCACTAGAAGCCTCCCAAGAACAGGCAGAATGTCTCATACTATGTCTCATACTATGCCCCAGGCTAAAGATTTATTGAATGAATGAATAAGTGATGAATGAATGCAATGAGCCAGCACCCTCCCCACATGGCATTCTCCGCTTTGAGCTACAATCGATGGTTTGCACGTCTGTCTCTCCAGGGCTTGAGGCAATGAGATGACTCGGGGAAGAGTATTGGGTAGTTGAGCCACACTGCTTGGGTTTACACTTCGGCTCTGCCATTTACTAACCAAATAATAACCTTAGGCAAGTTGCTAAGTGTCTGTGCCTTGGTTTCCCCATCTATACATTGAGGGAGGTAGTAAGTGAGTTAATGCATATGAGATGCTTAGAGCAGGGCCAGGTGGGTAAACACTCCAATAAATGTGGGTGCTATCACTGTATCTATCTCTGCACCCAGACGCCAGGGCCTGGGGCAGAACAGGTGTCCAATAAAGGCTTATTGATGGAATCAGCAACATTTGGTCCTGAAAAGAAGAAAACTGAGAGACAGAGTGTGTGAGACTGAGGTGAGGGTGGAGGGTCTCCAAGGGTAGAAATGTTAGACCACCAGACAGTCAGCTGCCCCAACACCGCCCACCCCAGCAAAGCCTTTTCCACCTGACGGCTGCAGCTCATTCCAGGAGCAGCAGCTGATCCCAGTCCAGTTGTTTCCCAATACTCATGGTCCCCCAGGGACACCAGCACCAGCAGCTGGCACCCCCTTCTCCAAGGTCTGGGTTTCAGTTCCACAGCCGGCCTCCCAGCCTCTCAGTTTTAACAGGGCAGCCTTTCCCCTTTGTTCCTCCAGCCCTAGGGGCACCCTGGCTTCTGCTGTTGTGGGCTGGGATTCTTCAGCTTTCTCTCTTTGCCTTTTCAATTCCTCAGTTCCTAATTAACAGCTCTTCATATTGGATTCTCTCTGTTAAAATAACCATGTAGTTTCTGTCTCCTGACTGGACCCTCACCAATATACCCATCAGATCCCTGTACCTGAGGGGGCTGAGGTTGGGATACAGCTAGAAGCAGGTACAGCCCCCATGCCCGAAGCTGCTCTGGCCCCTGGCAGGAACCCTCTAGACTAGACAGATGTGCTGCTCACAGGGATATCTGACCAGCCTGGGAAAACCGGGCCAGCAGTTAAACCACGCAAACAACAGAGCTGTGGCTCTGCACAGAACTGCCTGCCTGGGCAAATGCCAAGACAAACCATCCCGTGGTCTGGGCTCCCCCCAGGGCTGCAGGCTTCCTGGGCCTCCATAGAGGTGGCTCAAGGAGGGGCTGAGCCCCCGGGGTCTCTCCTTCCTGGACTCCAAGTCTTTCCCATTCCTTCCAGGATCCTCTGGAACAAGCTGCCCTGTTCTACTCTCGAACCTTGGAAAATGTGGAGCTTGCCTTCCTGGTACATGTCAGAGAAGGTGCCATGAACATGGGGAGCTTCTAAAAAACCCCAGAGATTCAGGTCTGGCCCAGCTTTGGTGTTTGTTAAATCCCAAGTGATTCCACTGAGCAGTCAGGACTGAAATCCACAGAGTTAAAAGAATGTATTAGAGCCCGGCCGGGCGTGGCTCAGTGGTTGAGCATCGACCTAGGATCCAGGAGATCGTGGTTCGATTCCCAATCAGGGCATGTGCCCAGGTTTTGGCTGCGATCCCCAGTCAGGGGCGTGCAGGAGGCAGCTGATCAATGACTCTCTCATCACTGATGTTTCTCTCTCGCTCCCTCTCCCTTACTCTCTCTGAAATCAATAAAGATATATTAAAAAAAAAAAAAAAAAAAGAATGTATTAGAACAGCAACTCTCAGATCTGGGAGTGCATCAGTTACTTGGAGGGCACGGTCACCCAGACTGCCAGCCTCCCCAGATTTCTCAGCCAGGAGTTTGGGGGCAAGGCCTGAGAATGTGCATTTCTTACCATTTCCTGCTGATGCTCCTGGTCTGGGGACCACGCTTTGAGAACCCCTGGCTATGGAGTCAGACAGCCGAGGCTCAAATCCCAGCTACTTACGGGGGCTGAAAGGTCGGATGAAGAGCCACACGCAGCACCTGCCCCTAATAATGTTCAGTGAACTTGCTATCACTGCGAATACATGATTGGGAGGGGAGGCTGCAGAAACCCTGAGTTCTAGCAGCATGAGGTATAGCATCATTTTCATCAGAGCCTCAGCTTCTCCATCTGTAAAATGGGGATATGACCCCCCAGCTCAGCCCACTTTACAGGCTGTGGAAGGATCAAAGGCTTTCCCTGGTGCGAAAGTGATTTGGATACTAGAAAGCCCAGCAGAGTTTTATTAGGAAGAGCTCAGGCCCATCCTGGAGCCACAGGCAGGGCCCCCGCTAGCTGCAGAAGGTTGTTGAGAGGAGCTCCAGGGCTGCCCATATACCTCCCTGCCACCCTCGGGTTTGGGCCTGTCTGGGTGGGGGAAGGGCTGATAGCGCTTCAAGTATCTAAGGGTGGTGCGGGCGCACCCATGCCGATCTCACCAGTATTTCTGCCAAGAAAAGGAATGTAGTGACAGAGACCAAAGCTGGGCGAGGGTTTCTCTCCCAGGCCCTGACCACAGTGGCCATCCCGCTGCCCTCCCGCCGTGACCCTCCCACTCCCCCTCCCACCTGCCCACCCACCCGCCTCCGGCGAGGAAACTTGGGTGGACCTGCTGTCCCCAGAAAGCTGGGAGGTCTGGAGGAAACTTCTGCTCAGGTTTGGAACTTGGCCGCTTGGCTCCATCCGTTATCAGTTCAACTCACAGACACATATCGCACGTCTGCTAGTACAAGGCTGAGAGGCTAGTTAGTATTAATGCTTTCTGCATTTAAAAAGAAGACATATGTGGGAGGACGGGTGTCACAGGGGCTGAGCAGGGAAGAGCTGGGGCCCCGCTGGCAGTGAGCACTGAGAAGTGAGTCGCACCCCACACTGCTGGTGGGAGGGGCGATCGTGCTTGACTTGACTTGACTCGGGGCCCTTTGGCAGGACAGGTCAAAAGCCTGAAAACGTGCTTCTCTGACCCGGGGTTTCAGGCTTAGGAATCCATCCCGAGGAAGCATCATGAAATGACCAGCCGGGCCCGGCTGGGTGTGGCTCAGCGGTTGAGCATCGACCTAGGATCCAGGCGATCGGAGTTCGATTCCCGGTCAGGGCACATGCCCGGGTTGTGGGCTTGATCCCCAGTCGGGGGAGTGCAGGAGGCAGCCGATCAATGACTCTCTCATCTTTGATGTTTCTCTCTCTCTCTCACTCCCTCTCCTTTCCTCTCTCTGAAATCAATAAAGATATATTTTAAAAAAAGAAAAAAAAGAAATGACCAGCCGGGTTTGAGTCTTGGCTCCTCTGGTGTGTGACTGTGGGCTTAATAGTGGCATCCCATCCAGGGGGCTGAGAAAAGATGCGACAGGTCTCACACGAAGTGCTCACGATGTTAGGACCTTGGTCGGGGTCCCGCAGACGCAGACCCCCAGGACGGGATTTGGGAGGCCAGCCCGGGAGGCGGGTGGAGCCCTGGGGTGGTGGCGCGGGAGGGAAAGTCCCACGCAGGGCCTTTCTCCAGCTGCGCAGGAAAGCGCCTGGCCGTAGAGTCAGGAAGGTGAGGGGAACCTAGGCGGCTGTGTTCCTTAAAGTCTTGCTTTTAAAAGCCTCAGGACTGTCTGCCTCCATTTTTCTTTTACATGAGAGAAAAATAAAGCTTTCACCGGTTCGAGCCACTTATTTTGCTTTCCTGTTACTCTCGGCTGAGTATAATCCTTGTCTGAAGCTGGAGGCCAGCGCTGTCCTCTCAGGAAGTTGTCCAAGACCCAAGGGCGCAGGCGGGTGCTGTGGTGCCAACATCACATTGGGAAGTGATCTCGCCAAGGGACCCTACCCACCCCACCACCTGGTGGGGCCCAATTCCACAGGGAAACAAGGCCTGCTGGGCGGGCTTCATGCCTCTTGTCCCAACGCCCAGGCTTCTGGCACCCCCTTGATGCTCAGAGGTGCCATGGCGCCTCCCCAGCCATGTGGTCCCTGGCCCCAACCCTTCCCAGACACTTCTGCACGGCTTTCCTGTTCTGTGCCCTTATCCGTGGTCTCTGCTCTGCTAGGCAACAGCCAGCACATCCAACAAGAGAATTGGTGTTACTGGGTTAATGTGTCACCCTCCCAAGTAGCAAACGTGCATTTTTTGACAGGGCCACAAGACAAGGCCGCATGCCCAGAACGCAGTGACGGGAGATCGCCATCTGGTTTCCTGTTCCTCTCCTGTGTCCCATTGTGTCCCATCCCCTCCCATCACGGCTGGCCCTGGCGCCCGCCAACCTCAGCAAATGCCAGGCCCCACCCTCCTCCGCAGCCTGGCCTGAGCTGCCGTACAGAAAGCGAAAGAAGGAGTTGGAACAGAAAGATAAATCATAAAACCACTGAAAGAGGAGAAACAGCTGGCAGAATATTGGAAAAATTCCCAGGAGGGAATTCCCAGCCCTCAAGGGCTCTGCCAGGCTGAGGGCATGCTGAACGGGGGATCCTGAAATTCCCTCTTAACACTCTTGCCAGCTCATGGGGGTACCTGCCCCTGGACCCCAGCCCGCCCCAGAGCGGGTATGTGCATGAAGCTGGAGTTGTGTTTTGGGGCTCAGAGCAGAGCTAGTGGGAGGGAGAGGGTAGGGCTAAAGGGAACAGGGGAGGAGAAGGGCCTGGCCCCTGGTGGTGGGCCAAACAGTGGCTGGGGGTCCAGGCCCTTCTGGAATTCCAGGAGGCAGGGCCCATTTCCTGGGGCAGAACCAGCCAGGAGACGGCTTGGCAAAGCCCTGTGGCCAAGACGGGGTGTGTGCAGGTGTGGGGAAGGGCACTCTGAGAGGCTTTCCTGGCAGCAGCCGGGTGGTGGCAACCCCAAAATAAAGCTGGCTGCTCTTGCCTAAGCCAGAGTGAGAGCCTACGTCCATTCAGGAAACGTGGGTGAAAACTAGAAGGTTAAATCGGGATCTGGCTCCTGCTTCTGGGAGTCTGGAGCAGGCAGGCAGAGACACCACCAGCGGCGCCGGACCCGCAGGCTGGCCACCAACCGGCTGGCGCTGGGATTGCTGGTGCAGGGCTGGGAGGAAGGGTCAGGGGCTGTGGGTCACCTGAACCCCGAGTTTGGAGATTGGCTGACGGAGTTTGGGGAGAAGTACCGAGGCGGAACCTTGTACAAATCATCGCATCTCTGGCAGAGCCTGGCAGAGCCTGGGAAGCCCTTCTAGGTCCTCATTGTAGTCTCAGGGCTCGACACACCAGAAAGGCCCCTCATCCTTCATGACAATAAAAAGAATAGTCCACAGTCCACTCATGGTCAGTCCTCGCTGATGGGAGGAAACACTTTCTGCCCATTAATTTCTGTTCGTTAATTCCAGACATGGCATGGCCTGAGGGCTGCGCCAAGCCCTAGCTACCGACTCTGCCTTCACTTCTCTCTGCCGCCGGTGTGAGGCCAGGGGCTGCACTGGCCCCTGAACCCCCAAGTCCCTCCAGCCACCAGCCCCCCAGTTGACTCCACACATGTCCCCAGATTGATTTTCCAAAAACACTGGATCCAGCATCCCCCTGCCTAGTGTCCCACCCTGCAAAGCAGCCCCCATTACCTGCATCCTGGCCTCTTACCCTTCCTCACTGAGGGGAAGGAAGTGTCAGGGCCAGAGCACAGGCCCTGGGCTTGAATTCTGCCTCCACCCCTCAGTGCCTGTGCTTCTTCATCCATGAACCAGACACAATGACCGTAACCACTTTATGGGGCTGTTTTGAGGATTAAATGAGTAAATACAGTACTTAGCACAGTGCTGGGCATGCAGTAAGTGCTCAGTAAATGTGAGCTATTACTAGTTATCTGGCTGTTATTGGTAGAATGTCCAGGGGACAGATTTTTGTTTTGTTCGCCAACTTCGTCCCGGTGACTTGAACAGTGTCCAGCACATAGTAGATGCTCAATGAACGAGTGCTGAATTTATTTACTGTTGTGCCAAGCTGAAACATACCATATACACCCTTACCTCCACGCCTCCGCCCATGTGGCTCCCGCCTCTCGAAGGGCCTTATCCCACCCCTGGTACTTCCCAACTACTTCAAACTTCCAGTCCAGCCACCCGCCCTGAGAGGCCCTCCTTGGGCTCAGAACCTGCACAAAACAAGCACACGGGAAAGCCTCAGTGGTTTGTGGCTGGGATTTTTTACTCTTTGGCTCCAAAACAAGAGTTTCCTCATTGGCTTGGCACCGAGCGCTCACTGTCTCCTCAGGTAGCCCTTGAGAAGTGGAGCACCCTACCTACTCTGTATGTCCTTTCTCTTGCAGCTCTGACATTCAGAGAGGGCTTCCCAGGTGAAGCCACCTGAATACCTAGACATAACCAAACATGCAGTCTCCAAACCACAGTTTCTGGGCTTCCTCATCAGTGAGTTGAGACTTGGCATCTGTTTGCCCAAGAAACACGAGCCCGGCAACTCCACATCAACAGGCTGCTTTCTGCCCTGGACAGGGCCTCAGCTGCCTCTGACTTGGCTGTTTATGTGCTAAAAAAAGAAATTCCATGGTGACCAGTTGATTCAAGCCAGCTCCCAATGCGAGGCGGTACTTTCAAAGTAATCCCTGATGACACCAAGTGTTCTCCACCCAGCCCTTAATGAAAAGAAAAAAGAACGCCTGAGTCAGGACTCTGCATCTGGAGGGTGTTGGCGGGACAGCGCTCCCTGGGGAGCAGGCTCCCCTCCCCAGAGACAGCCCTGCACTTACTGAGGAGGCCCATTCATTTCTCCATCGGGAAGGGCCTCTCTGGAAGGATACGCGGGCGGAGAGGCTGGTCTGGACCAGACTGTACACGGCCTCCTCAAATAGCATGATTTCGTGCTTCCTCCACAAGCAGCAGGCGTGCATCTCACACACGAGGCCTTCTTCTAAGTGCATCACGTGTGTACACAGCCGTCTTTTAATCCTCGCGCACAGCCAGGAACGCTGGCCCAATTTTCTATTTTACACGTAGAGAAAGAGAGGCCCAGGGAGGTTAGCCGACCCGCCTGCACCACTCGAAAACGGCCAGGCTGGCTGGGACCTGGCTGCGCTGGGCCAGACCCCCCTGAGTCTGGGGCTAAGTGGAACCAGGGCAGGCCCTCGCCTCTAATGCTGCCACGCTTCCTGCCTCCCAGTCCCTACTAATCTGTGTGAACTTTGCCCTCTCCCCAGTTCGCCCAGGAGAAGGGCTCACTGATAAAGAGGACATCGCCCAGGTTTATAGTTTCCTCCTAGCCTCTCTGGCGACACCTGAGCCTGCCGCGTCCCCCCTCCCCCTCACCCCACTCGTAGTCACACTTCACACTCATGTACACAGTCAGCCTCACACACAATGACACATTCACATATGCATCACATACAGAAGCATGCACGTACGTGCGCACGCACACACACAGTCACCCACCTCTGGCGGTTAGCGGGTGAGGACTGACAGGTTTGCAGACTCACTTTCTAGAAAGTCACGCCTGCCTCTTCTTGCTGCCCTTCCCCAGCCACGGGTTAGTTTCGTGTTTAATAAATGAGCGAATCTTGAAAGGCCAGGGTACCCCCTTCCCATGCAGAAAGCGGGCCTAAACCTGCTCTGCTCGGGGCTGTCAGCACTCTTCCCCACACTGCCACCTCGTGACCGAGCCCAGAACTGCAGGCTGTGCCCAGGGATAAGCACTTGCAGGGAGGTTCCAGTGGCCAGGTGGGTGGTTAGGGGAGGTCACGTCCAACTGTCCCCATCCACAGATGGTCCAGCTGAGTACGTGAAGATGCCCTCTTCCTTCCCCCATCCTCACAGGCACACTCTTTTGGCCTGGGACATGGGTGAGTGTGCCACTTGGGCCAACTTGTGGCAGGACCCTCTTGGAAAGCCAGCCTACAATCATCACACAATCCCGGGATTATTGGCCTGTATCCGTGTCTTCTTGACATCCTTAGAATCATTTTATTAGTGGACCTGGCTAAACCTTGGTGAGGAAGGTTCCACAGCAGGTGACTGACCTCCGACACTAACCCAGGAGCTGCTCTTCACTCCTTCTCTCCAGCCTGTGGCCTCCCGCCTGGAGCTTATGTTCACAGAGGCAGGCGTGACTGACACACATGACCTCACTCACCCCACCCAGGGGCAGTCTTCCAGGCCTCTGCCTTTGGTGAGGCAGCCGGGATGTGTCCCCACCTTTCCTCCTTGAGACCACAGCCAATGTGGTTCAGGCAGAGTGATTTCATCCAGGGTCTTGTTTTCACTCAGGTTTATTTTTGGCTCCCAGTGCGGTGGGATGAATTAACCCCACTCCCAGGTGACGCTGTCATCATTGGCCCTTACCTCGTGGGTCACTCTACTCCCCTGCCCCATAGGCGGCCACTCCAGCATATCCTTTTATTTGGGTTCTAAAGTGCAGGTTCTGGCTCCTCAGGAGCGTATTGCCACATTGCATTAACCATTTTTGTAACAACGTCATTTAACGGGTTTGGGGGTCAGGGTAATGGGTACACGTTAGAGAGTGAGAGGTCTTGAATTCGATGACACTCTGCACTAATGATTGTGGAAGTGACAGGACTTTTTCCCAGAGTTGTTTCCTGGAACATATAACCTCAGGACTGGACCACAGATGCCCCAGCTGGCATGGCTGTTCGAAGGCCTGGGTCCTCGCCTCACCTCTGCCAGAACTGCTAAGACCTCCACAGGTCTTTGACCCTCTGACCCCTGAGGTCCTCATCTATTGGACAGCAGGTTACACTAAGGCTTTTCTAAGGTCCCTCCCTACCTTCAATAGTCTGACACTCAGACAGCTGTTGTCTAGGACTCCCCAGCTCTAGAATTCATTCATCCAATGGATTTTTTTTTTAAATGTTTTATTGATTTCAGAGAGAAGGGAGAGGGAGAGAAACATCAGTAATGAGAATCATCAATTGGCTGCCCCTGCATGCCCCCCACCGGGCACAACCTGGGCAGGTGCCCTCCCCTCTGGGGATCGAACCGTGACCTCCAGGTTCATGGGTTGATGCTCAACCACTGAACCACACCAGTCATACTGAACACCTACTCCCAAGCCAGATGGTCTAGGTTCCAGTCCCAGCTTCCCCACTTGATATGTGACATTGGGCAAGTTACTTAACCTTTCTGTGCCTGTTTCCTAAAATGGAGACAGTAATAGCACCTACTCCCCAAGGGCTGCTGTGAAGGTAAAGTTAATATAGGTAAACAGTGCCTAGTACCTAGCAAGTGTTCAGTAAAGGTTTGTTTTTCATTTAAAGCCTATACCAGCCCTATGAAGTAGTATAATTAGTTCCATTTTTCAGGTGACAAGACCAAGGTTCAAGGAACAAAGTACCTTGCCCAGGCTTGCACAGTGGCATTGCCAGGAGCCAAATCCAAGTCTCCGGACTGAATGCGGTGCTCTTCCCAGCAGAGGCAGCCACAGGACCTCGCCCCACAGTGTGCAATCTGGAGATGCTGTGCAAAACCACTGGACTAGTGTGAATCCCAATACCAGACCCGATAAGAAACAACATACCACACAGAGCTGTGCTGGGGGAGCGTGGGCCCGAGGATCAGGTCTTGGGGCCAGTCCTGCCTGTGGCTTTCCTCACTCTGGGTTATTTTCCTTCTTTAAGTTCCCACACCTGCACAATGGGGTAGTAACTCTTAGCAGGGTCGTGCGAGGATTAAACTCTAAGAGCCCATTCCACTCTTATCCAAACACTAACACTTGCCTGACCCCTGAAGAACAAAAAGCCTGTTGGCCTGATGCTGCCTCTGAGGAACCGTCACTGCTGTATGCATTGAAACATTTCCTTCCCTCCAGGAAAATGACTGCCTGGACCTGCCATCCTTACAAAGCAGCAACCTTAGTCTCCTGGAGATGGAAAGGACCTCTGCAGGCCATCTGGTCCCAGTGTGGCAAACTTGTCTCGGCTGGAAGGGCACTGCAGTCCATTTGCTCCAGGGTGCAGGCCACCATGTGAGGTGCATGCCACCTGCAGCCCCACTGCCCCGCTCCTACAGATGGGCAAATGTACTAAGTGAAATGATCCCTCCTCTCCCCTCACCTGATTCTCGGGACTGCTGCGTTGGCACCTGGAGCCGGGCTTGTGCACCACATGGACCAGCACAGGGCATGGCCAACATCACGTGATTACGTACAATCATCGCACAAGTTGGGTTTATGAACTAATGTCTCTCATTTGGCACTCTTTAAAATTATTCTAATAGATTTCAGGAAATAATTTGCCCACAATCCACTTAACCTCCACCTCAATGAATAATTTTAACCATTAAAATAGTGTTTATTTCTTACTTTAGCCATTAAAACAGTACTTTTGTTTCTCTTAGAAAACAATGGAAATATTTGCTGGGGACCCTAAGACAGCAGCTAGAAAACAGGAAAGCAGGGTGAAGAGCACCCTTTAAAGTGAGGGAAAAGCTCAGAGGGCGGCACTTATGTACAACAGCAGCCTAAGGGCAGTGCCAGCTCAGTACCCCAAGGAATGCAAAACCCAGGGCCTAAAAACTCCACCTCATTTGGTTGTTTGTTCACAACCTGCCCACGCCCAGGACTCTAGGGCTGGGTAGGCCACAAAGTAGGAGTTTGTCTTTGGTGGGGAATGGTAAGTACCTAAAGTTGTCACGAAGGAAATATGGCAGGGTGGGCACAGGCTCCGTGCACACACGGGAGTTCAGCGACAGGTGTCTGAGACCCACCCGTGGGCACCTCAATGCAGGGTACCTCTAAGGCCCCTCCTGTCCTGACATGGGTGCTGGGCTTGCACTGAGGTTGTGGGTTTCAAACCTAGCTGAACCTTCCTACTATCTTCCTGACCTTGGGGGAGGCACTTCCTCTTCCTGAAATTCAGTCTCCTCCTTTGCAAAGTGGGGCCACATCACCTCTCAAACACCTGTGACAGCCCAGCCGGGGGTGGCTCAGCAGTTGAGCATTGTCCTAGGATCCAGGAGATCGCGGTTCAATTCCCAGTCAGGGCACAGTCCCAGATTGCAGGCTCGATCCCCAGTTGGGGGAGTGCAGGATGCAGCCTATAAATGACTCTCTCATTGGTATTTCTCTCTCTCCCCCTCTCCTTTCCTCTCTCTGAAATCAATATAGATATATGTAAAAAAGCAAAACAAACACACCTGCTACACACAAATGAAGACACTTCCCACCCCCAGCACAAAGGAGACAGCACAGAAAAAAAAGCTACTTAAGAAGCTGGAAGCTACTGGGTCACCTAATGTAAAGGAAAACACTGAGCCAGGCACACTTGTTGATGCTTTACACGTCCAACAAGCCTGGGAGGGAGGCAGTGTGGCTCCTACTTCTTGGCTGCACACACTGAGTTCCCAGAGAAGTCAGAGGCTTCCCTACCAAGAGGCGGGGGTGCCGTGGCAGGAGGCCTGGGGCTGTACAGACACAGGGCTGTGTTACCGAGGTCAACCCTCCAGCTCTGGGGAAAGCTGAACCTTCTCCCTCCCCTGCAAGGTGACCACAGAGTCCTGAGAAAAACCTTCCCATCACAGTCATACGCCAGGAACCAACTTCTGGGAGTCCTGCTCTGGATCAAGGTCAGATAAATTTATTATTAAATAATAGCCCCGCATCTAGCCAAAGCATTCAGTCTATGAACTTACTTTAAAAACATTTCTGTATAAAAATATTGCATGCAACGGTCATCTTCTCTTCAGTAGCAATATAATGTATCCTCTAAACAAAAATGCTAATTATACTGTGATAAGAAACATCTTCTAGCAATGATTTAATTTTTTTTATTGTCACACTGGCAGGGAGCATAACTGACTTTAGGGATGGAGATACTAGACATCCGTCACACAATGATTTAATATTTCTTCTGAAAAAGGAGAAAAGAGGAAGTTAAATTTCTAAACATGCTGCCATTTGTCAGCAGATTGCTTCTTTCAAAAGGCAAATGCAATAAATGATAGCCCACGTTCTCCCAGCTCCAGAGCTGCCACCACCTGTGGTTGAGTCTTTGCCCCAGTAACACAGCATCCCACCTACGCTGCCCCGCTCCGATACTGAAACCAGGGGGGCAATGCTCTGAGCAGCCCGGAGGAGTGGGGCAGACCAGTCCCACTGCAGCCTGGAAAACACACCTTAAAACAGCCGGCACCATTCTCATGCTCACAGAGTCTGCCTGTTGCTTAAGAGTCTCAATCTGGCCACAGCGAGGGACGTGATAGAAGAGATCAGGGGAGCGCCTTTGGCTGGCACAGGCACAAACACTGGGTGAGTCAGACTTGCACCGACTCCTGGAGCCAGTCCTGTTTGCCCTCGGTCTGGGGCTTTATCTGCCAGGGAGATTGGCAAGCGGCCAGGGCCCTCTCAGGTGAAGGGTTGAGCAGCCAGGCTGCAGCAGGCTGCAACCAGATGTCACAAAGACTGGGTCGGAAGTCAGGAGGCCGGACACAAAGATGGCCCCAGCTGGGCTCCAGGAGTCTGGGTGCCCCGCTTCCCACCCTTCGCCGCAGGCTCTCTAATCTGCAGAGCAAAGGTCTGGGCGGCATAAGGAATTTGCACACCAGGCTGCAGGAGTCTCCCAGGCATTTGTGTCCAGAATATATACGTCGGTCTAGCAATTTTTAAAACATCTTATTAAACATAAAACCTATTCAACCATATGCCTATTTTAACATGCTGAAATAAATTTGTGCTTCTGAATTGTTTGGAGGAAGGCCTATCATGTCACTTCTGGGATTGCAAAGTGAGGTTTTTAAAAATGCTACCATTTGCATTTACTTCTTTGTACAACCAAAATACAGGAGAAATTAGGTTCTGAGGTGATTCTAAGACTGTGGTCATCAAAACATTTTTCCTGGTCTTGGCTGGTATGGCTCAGTTGGCTGGGCATCATCCTGTGCATCAAAAGGTAGCTGGTTCAGTTCCTGGTAAGGGCACATGCCCAGGTTTTGGGCTTGATCCTGGGTAGGGAGCATGCAAGAGACACTTGCACATCGATGGTTCTCTCCCTTCCTCTCTAAAAATCAATTTTAAAAATCTCTTTAAAAAAATTTTTCCTGTCTTTATAAACAATTACCTATTAGAACTTTTTATAGCAGTTATCATTTAAAACTGTTTGATATATTTTATATTTATTATGTGCAAGATTTCATTCCAAAAAAATTAGTTTTCAGGTTTGAAAATCACCATCCTTGAACTCCAAATTCTCCTATAGCTTGGAATGTCTATTCATCTGCGATTCTAAACCCAGAACAAATTCATAGGGTCTTAAACCTGACAGTCCACATAAAGCCTTGAAATTTCTTGCCTTTGCTTTTATGCACATGGCTCATTTCTTTACATAGCCAGCTTTCTATCCAAATCCCATTCTTCAACACTTAGCTCAAGTACAACCTCTTCTACAAAAAACCCTTCACATGGCCCTTGGACCTAAACCTGTTTCTTCATCTGCATGTGCTGAGGTTTAAGTGAGCCGATGGTTTACATATGTAAAATGTTTAGCAAAGTTCTGGCACGAGTTCAAGAAATGCGAATTATTGTCACTCTTGTCTTTACCACTGTCTTGATTGTTGTCAGAATGGGAAAGAATTCAGAATCAGTGGAGACTCAATTCTGAACAGAGGTGTGACTTCAGGCAAAGAATTTGAGAATTTGGCCTGATAGTCTTGATGGGGCAGTACTGCCTCCTAGTGGGTGGCTGGGAAACTGACTTAAGTTTTTATTTTAAATGGTCATCACCCTGGCCAGGGAGCATAACTGACTAGGGTCGGAGGAGCTACTAGAGTCTGTCACACAAGAATGGCCCATGCCCAAAGGACTGAACCTACTCTAGGTATATTTAAAGCACTTGCATAAGGCCATCCCAGACAGAATGATTAAACAGAATAAAGACACTGCCTAGAAACCACCAAACAATCCATCACTGGTTTTTCCTAATCCAGTTATTCCCTCCTATCAAAGGATGTATACTTAATACAGTATTTAAGCTCCAGGAACTGTTTTGAGCACACTTCTTGTATTAATTCAATCAAACATTCACAATCCATGGGAAAGGCACTTCATTTTCTCCCTTTTGACATATTTTTTTTTGTAAGGGAGACATCGATTTGACATCTATTTTTTCACTTATGAACTCATTGGTTGTTTTTTGTGCGTGCCCTGGCCAGAGATTGAACCCGGGATCTTTGTGTATTGGGACAGCACTCTAACAAACTGAACTACCTGGCGAGGGACTTGACACAGTTTGAGGGGTTTTTTAATCCTCAATAGAGAATATTTTTTCCATTGCTTTCCAGAGTAGACAGGAACATAGATGTGAGACACATCAACTGGTTGCCTCCCAGGCAGGGCCAGGATCGAGCCTGCAACTGAGGTACGTGCCCTTGGCTGGGACCCTTCAATCCACAGGCTGACACTAACCATTGAGCCACCTAAGCTGGGGTGGCCTTGACATAGTTTTGAGGCCTAGCTTTCTTGTGAGAATATTGTACTTCATTTCTCCAACTCAGCAGTCTGCTCTTTCTCTTGGTGTTATCTCTCCTTCAATTAAGCTTCTTTCCCCCTCTCTCATCATAGTCAAGTAAGTCTGGTCTATCATTCCAGGCTCTCATTTTTGTGTCTACATGTGCCTTCACTTAATTTTTTTGTAGGGCAAGTATGAAATGGCTTCAAGTGGATTCAAGCATCTGACTTATGTCTTCTAGCAGTCATACCTAGCACATACAGAAATATATACTATTTTAGAAACAGCTTATTTTTATATTATACTGGTTAAGGCTTCATCTTGATTTTGTTTTTAAATGAACACAGAAAAAGGGTTTCACTTCCAAAGTCTAGGATCATTCACTACAAAATTGTTTTACAAAAAGGGGGCCCAATAAATTGACAAACAAGATAGGACCAGAGACGTGGAAGCATGAGACAGATCTGAGGGAAGGTGGGAAGGCGGGAAGGAGAGCAGGGGTTGACCTTATAGGCATATATTCACAACCCATGGACACAGACAATAGATGGGAAGAACTGGGAAGGGGTGGGAGATGGGGAGAGGGGAATAAAGGGGAGAAAATGGAGGACATCTGTAAGACTTTCAACAAATTTTAAGAAAGGGGGGAGGCTGAGTCTGAAAGGGTTGAGGACCACTCTGAGCTTTTTGGAAAAATGGGAGATAACCCCAACACCAGAGTTGATACTTAGAAAAAGTACAATACATGTGCTCAGCATATGGTAATTCAATTTTTTTTTTTATTCTCACCCAAGGGTATGTTTTCCATTGATCCTTAGAGCGAAAGGGACAGGGAGAGACATCCATTGGTTGTCTAGTTTTTGTGTGTCTACATGTGCCTTCACTTAATTTTCCTGTAGGGCAAGTATTAAATGGCTTCAAGTGGGCTCAAGTATCTGACATATCTTCTAGCAGTCATACCTAACACATATAGAAATACATACTATTTTATAAACAGCATATTTTTATATTACATATTTAGGGCTTCATCTTGACTTTTTTTAAAAAATGAGCACCAGGGCTGGGGATCAAACTTGCAAGCCAGGTACCTGCCCTTGACTGGGAATCGAACCCACGACCCTTCAGTGCTCAGGCTGAGCCACAACAGCCAGAGCTGGTAATTCCAATTTTAATTCCTTTCCTATCTGGGTTTTTTCTCCCACACCTTGCTCAAGGGGTATCCCCAACACCAGCATTGTGAATGTGCTGCGTGGAACAAAGGAAAGCAGCATTTTTTGGTGACTACAATCTCACCCAACTGCTATGCACCACCAAGGTAGGTGCCCAAGGAATGCTGAGAGTTTTCAGTCCCACAACCAGGACTGACTCGTCCAGAAAGATTGAGCAAGAACAAGGATGAGCAGAAGATATGGCCTGGCCAGTGGGCAGGGCCACAGATGTTCCTTGTTCCATATACGGGGATGCCTGGGAGACTGGAGCAGGGAAAGAGGGCATAATAAATCAATAGGACCGCTGTGAGACAAAAACAGACCTGAATCCTGAACTGCTCTTTAGAATCACCTGGGGAACTTTGAAAGCATAAGAGACCAAGTTCCCACCTCAAACTAAATCGGAGCCTCTAAGGATGGGGCCCAGGTACTAGGTTTGCAAGTTTCCGGAAAAATTCCAAGGTGTAAAACAATCAGAAACACACTCATCAGCAATGCTCCGTGAGGTATGTTGTTATCCCAACTTGACAAATTATTTGTAGCCCTGGCTGGGAAGCTCAGGTTAGGGCATTGCCCTGATACACCAAGGCTGCGGGTTCTATCTCTCATCAGGGCACATACAGGAAGCAACCAATGAGTGCACAAATAGAACAAATCAATGTTTCTCTAAAATCAATTTTATTTTAACTCTTTTACAAAAAAACTTTGTAAAAATTTTGGCATAGCCAAAAGATGAAAATTCAGATCCAGGCAGGCCTAATTTGAAAACCCACTTTCATCACCGTTTTAACCTTTCATCCCCTTTCCTATCTGCCTATCCCTGGATTTCAGAAGCCCCTTTCTTTAAATCTGCCCCACTCCTTTAACTACAAATGTCCCTCCTGACCTTGGATCCCTCAAATCAATGTCCCCTCAAACTGTAAAATGGACTCAAAAGTATAAGGACCAGGGTGAGGTTCGGAAACACAAGACAGCATAGGGGGCACTCCTGCCTGCCCAGCACCAAAAGGGGTCCATCTTGCCGTTTCCTTGAGCTTCACTGCACACCAGTTCCTGTGCGCCTGCCACAGCTATTTACTGAGCCCCGTGCCATCTACGCTTACCTTCTCTTGGTATTATTAACAGGAGGTAGTTGTTTCCTACTGTTATCCCCATTTCACAGACTAGAAAACTGAAGCCCCAGCCCTGGCGGGTGGCTCAGTTGGTTGGAGCATCTTCCTGTACACCAGGTTTCGGGTTCCATTCCAGTTCAGGGCAAATACCTACACGGAAGATCCAGATTCAATCCCCCAGCGGGGCACGTATGGGAGGCAACTGATTGGGCAAATCCACCTTCTCATCTCGAAACAAAGGACTGCCACCATGGACTCAAGGCCTGTTCCAGTTCATCTCCACCTGGTCCTACAACCCAGGTTACACTGTCCCAGCTCAATGATTCCTGGGCTGCGACCTTGGACAACCTGTCTAGCCTTCCCTATACTTCAAGCAAGCAGGATGATCCCATCACTTTTCTTTTCCTTCCTGTCAACTGCTGTCAAGTTCAAAAAGTTGCCCCTGTTCAGGAACCAATCTTGGATGGTGCACATACACCTTTACCTTAAAAACCTTCTTTCCCTACACCTCTATTAAGAACCAATCAAACTCCTTTGAGAAAAGGCACGGAGCATTCTTCCAAGCCAATAGACTGCAAGCAGTGGTGGACAGCTTTAAGCACAAAGTCCACTGTTAAAACCTAAGTGATAAAATGGGCCCTCCTTAACCTGGACCAGTCCGTTACCCCCAGCAACTAAGACATACTTCACAACAGACCTGGGCAAACTGATTTTGAAGCCAGAGAAGGTGCTATCATCAATCTCTGCAACAGTCTTGTCTAGCCATGGAATTCTTCTGTGGTGTTCCCAAGGAAAAGGAAAATATTAAATGTGTACTTTATAAAGTTAAAAAAGTTAATTTAAAAGCCTCTAACATTTGATGTTCACCAGTCCTAAAGTACCAGTATTGTTCTCACATTCCTAAAAGGAACACTGGGGTCAAGACCAGGAGACTGGAGTAACCACACCTAGTCATAGCTTGAAGCACAAGATTAAAAAGTTAGTATGGACAGACAGAACCAGTGCCAATCCATCTACATTAGCACAGCTTTGTCCTTGACAGTGACATTTAGTCACATTAAACCGAGCATCACTTAGCATCAAGACAAAGCTAGTAAGGCCTTTGCCAAGAAATGTCTTAACTCAGCGGTGCTTAACTGTGGTACCTGCCCAGATGATGGCATATAGCATAGATTTAGAGTATACACAATGCAGATGTGCATGCTTCAGATGCCCAAAAAGCAAAAGGCTAAAGGACACATGGTTAGCATTTCCCAGCTGTAACCAAACACTAATAAAAAGGATGCTAACTCACCCCAAGTGAAATGTGAACAAAATATATAATAAAACAAAGGTGTCTGTTCACAAGTAAAAAGGACTTGAAAGCCTTCTGGAAGGCTTAATTTTGCTCTAAAAATAAAGTGAACTATTCTTTTCTCGGGACTTTTCCAAATGACAAGGAAGCAAAGTATCAATGTTTCCAGATTTTCACTTCAAGACTAAGTACATACATATATATATACTAACTCACAGTAAAGGCATTAAATGGCCAGATTCTAAGACCTTAGAGTAAGACAATCATACACAGTACTTTGATGTTCGTCAGACTGAGGAAAAACTAAAGATAACAAAAATGTTCTACACACATATTTCATGTTAGTCTGGGAAACCTTTTTAGCTATGTGTCCCAGATAATTAAAGAGAAAAAACTGGGATACTAGGTGATGTTTAAATAGTGTATTATGAATTTCTGCAATTAGGGCAAAGTTGCATGAAAAAACTTAAGCAGCTATACTAAATTTATCAAAAGAAATTTTCACTCTTTTCAGAAACTCATGCGTGCTGTAGTTGAATACTTTTGAGGTATCCAATGAATCTTTAATAGGATGGAAAGAATTTGTGAACTACAGAATAGTTATTTAATACTTACTATTAGACTGCTTTGATAAAAATATACTCCAACCCATTTTTTCTTTAGCCACTTTAATTATAAAAATCTTTCATGTGCTCCCAACCCCAAAATGGAAAACCAAAAGGCAACAGTCCAGTACAAATATACGCAACTGGACAATATCACCAACTAGATCTGGCAACTAAATCAGGTTCAAAATTCTGAAAAATAAAAAGCACATTAAGACAAAGCACTAAACCAGCATTATATAACCAGGGATTTTATCACCTGCTAAAACTCTTCCAAACAACACAGTGCTAAACCACTGTGGAAAACTGAGCCACTGAGCCTGTAATCAGGCTGTGTACATTTTGAAAAATTTCTATTATCAATACTACTACTGATTTAAGAAACACAGAAGACATTCTAATATGAACCATGACTCTACAATAAAAAGCAACCAGGACTTCCCAAGCAAATATGGGTGTATCTAACTGCTTTGGTGGAGACACCATCTACTGATCACATGGTCTTTTAAAGGAACTGTAAAAAGTATATAAATAATAGATAAATGCTATAATAAAACTCTTTGTCTTCATTTTTCTGCTTAAGACATGGAGTTCAGAAGTAATCCACAATAAGTTGAGAGCCAGATTGTTACATATTCCTGAAAGCATAAAAATCAACTATACTCCTGAGGTTCCCTTAAATTATCACCATTAGTGACCTCTAGTGAACACCTGTAGTAACTATACCACAGGTCAGTTTTACTGACTGCTTTCATTATCATTTGACTCAAGATGCATAATCAACTGGCTAATGGGACTTGTAATTAAATTACAAGTCAAGGTAACTCCGAGATTGACTTTATCTCAGCTTCTGCAACAGCAACATTATATGCATAATTTATTAACCTTTTTACAGAAACCCTTCTAACTTAAGACTGGAAGTTGTATACTGCCCCAAAAGCCCACATAAATGTCTGTAAGAGCAGTGCAACCACTGACACTGTATTACTTCCATGGCTTTTTAGCTAACTTGTTTTGTTCCTAACAGGAACAGTATTTAGGCTGTGAGGAAATGCCAAAAAGGCCCAAAGCCAGAGCTTCCAGCAGAACAGGTAATCTTTTGTTGTTGTTTTTTAAATTTATCTTTATTGTTGAAAGTATTACAAATGTCCCCTTATCCCCCTCCCCCATTGATTCCCCTCCCGCCAGGCCTTCACCACACTACTGTGTCCATGGGTTATGCATATAAATTCTTAGGTTAATCTCTCCCCACCCCATCCTCCCATCCCTGCCTTCCCCGAGATTTGTCAGTCTCAACAGGTAATTTTTAAGTGTCTTTAGCAAGACTCTTACTGAATCTCATTGATACAAATTCTCCCTGTGACATGCCCAATGACTCTCCTCCCTGCTGACATTAGCATGAAAGGTTATGGACCAAGGGAAATAATCTGTTTAGGACCTACATCTTGTAAGATATCCTTATAGAGCCCTTGCCAGTGTGGCTCATTGGTTGGGCATCGTCCTGCCTGTTTAATTCTGGATTGGGCAAATGTCCGGTTTGTGGGCTCCATCCCTGGTAGGTGGCGTACAGGAGGCAGGCGATCGGTGTTTCTCTCTCTCCCCCTTCCTCTCTCTAAAAATCAATTAAAAGATCTTTAAAAATATATATCCTTATAGATTCAACTCAAAGCAATGACTTCATAGGATAATCCAAAATACCACATTTAAGGAAACTAAGCCACAAGACTGTTACATTATGGTTTAATCTAATTGCACAAAATTTTGAAATTACAGTTCCTCTGGATTTCTAAGAGGAAGGTTATGCATGCCTCCATATTCAAGTCTGCACTATTACATTTGAACCATGTAGTGAATTTTACATTATAATGGATCAATTTAGAATTCCCATGCAACACCTCAAATTATATAAAATGGAAGCAATTTTTAAAGCTTTGTGGAAAGGTCTCATGCTAATGTTAAAAGCCTTTTTATGGGCAACTTTGGGCTTTAATGTACTAGGATGCTAACCTTTAAAATGTTTGTCACTGAGTATCATGGACTTTGAACTGGCTTCTACTCCTAAAAATAAATGTTAAGAACTAACAGTCACTGAGGTGACAACCAAAAATTCCCTTCACTTCAAAAGCCTCAATTTTGTTTCTTGTAAGATTTGTGTAACCAACTGCTTTCCATAGGACAAGAACTATGGTAATAGTGGGTTTGACTATTACAGTTATGCTATTTTATTAATTCAAAAGCACTTTACAAGAAAATATAAGTATGGCTTCCAATAGGAATGTTATACCTGAACTTGATACCAAGCTCACATATTTTAGTTTTGCAAGGAAAAACAGGCTTTCAGGTTAAACAACAATTTGTAACCAAAACTTTAATCCCAAGGATTCTCACAAAACATATTACAAATGACAGCATGAAAAAAATGTTTGCACAGTAACTCAAAAGTTCAGCTCTACAATGTACCCTTAAACTGGCAGGACACTGGTATCTTGAATAGTCTCAAATTTCCAAGTGAAGAATGTTACAAAGAGCTATGTATTCATATACAGCAATCACATAAGAAATTTATGACCTAAAGCAAAGAAAGGTAAACTAACTTTCTTGAAACTTCTTGGATTCTACACTAACTGGACAACCTCTGCCCAGTAATAAAGACTAGTTGAATTTTTTTTTTAAAACCTCAAATCTAGTTTAAGGGTGCAGCTTTAATTTTTACCTGCTGGCTTATGTTCACAGCAGCTTTTGAAAACTGCTTTTTCAACTACAGCTGCATATTCTATTCCAGCTATGGAAAGTCTTTAGTTCAATTTTTGCCAGTTGTTTCCATAATATTCAACATCACACTTTAGCTGGGCAGAAGTTAAGAGGTTTATTATCAGTCTGCAAGACTGAAGTTCAAAGCAAATTCAATTTTGCTTAAGGGAACATTGTAAAGTAACAATTCTTGGTATTACAGGACTCATATGATCCATTTCAAACCATAGAGAATCACATCTTTATGTGTCACTGTTCCAAGACAAATGTGAACAGCTAAAACATCTTAAAAATGCACCAAGCTTATGAAGTCTCAAACAAAACTTGAATTTTCTGTACATACTCCTGTCAAATGAAGTTATTTCCTGTACACCACTCCTCTTGCAACCTGGTCTTCTATTTCCTTTCATTTGACCTAGATCGGCTGAAAAAAGAAGAAAAACAAGTTCCATCTGTAACTTGGTGACAATGACAAAATAACAAGATTTGTATTGTAGAAAGTTATAAAAATCCTATCAAAATGGCTTAAGGAGACTTATTTCTGTTTTTAGTGCATTCATCATTAAAGATCTTACCTACGAGATCTAGAGAAGGATCGGGACGGCTTATGATTTCTCTCCCGAGACAGTGATCTCTCTCTTCTCCTATCTCTAGAAAGGGACCTAAAATCAGAGGGAAAAGAAAAATAGGACCACTCATGATTACACACATATATTCCCAAATAGTCTTTGAAAACTAAGAGCTGGTTCATTCTTACAACTTAATACTGGTTCTATGTAACACTTCATTCATTACTAATGCCAACCAAGGTCTATTAACCATTAACCAAGTCATTTGGAAAACAGCTTTCGAATAGCAACCAACACTGCCATTTTTGAGAAATGTGGCCAGAAGAGTCATTTACCTGCTCCGGCTGCGGGAGAAGCTTCTCCGTCTTGGAGATCTAAAAGCAGAAACAGGAAAGTTAGGCTAACTGTCAATTATTATTTATGGCGTGAGGCATTTCCCAACTTTTCAATCTCACTGTTGGGCCCAGTGAATGTGCCGAAGAACTGGCACCCATCGTCAAAAAAAAAAAAAAAGAAAAGAAAAAAAAGGCACAGAAGGATTAAGGAACCAAAAGCTCAAGTGAAAAGCAGGTATTCCAACCATGGACTCACTTTAACAAAGAATGCTTCACAGCAGATCTGTCCAATGCAAAACTTCATGTCAAACTAACTTCACTACCCAAACACCACACCAAAATGTAGTCCCAACAAGTAGTTCCAAAAACAGTACCATAAACCAGTATTTGGAACCCATGCAAACCTAGAAGTCCATGACAAGACTTAGGTACCAGGTGGATAGTGTAATTTTGTGAAAACGCGCTAGGTGTAAATATTGACGCCATAAGTGCTACATTAGAACTGCAATTGTGATCCGTCACATTTAAGAGTGTGTTTTAGACTTATCAAAATTACCTTAGCTTGGCCCGCTTTCACCCCCAAAATTTTAAAATTTTGAAAACTGTTAGTAAAACCATTTAAAGGTGATAGGAGTCAACAAATTTTTGCTAGAAAGGAAAGCTGAATCTGTTAGTTATTAAAATTTTTAGTTTGGCATCTCACACATGCAAATAAGTTTCACTTGAAGGTCTAGTTACATTATGAGTTCCCTATCACCCTTAAAAGTTTTATTCAAGCAATATATATGTACATTACCATTCAATTATGCACAGCCAGCCTTTGATCCAGAAAAAGAATTACTTTAAGCCGCTTACTCCTTATTTTAACCAGCAGTAAACTGTATAAGCAGGAAAAACTTACTAGTTTTGGGTTTCAACAAGCTAGAAATGGTGAGGTGAGGCTGCCGGACTGACGGCCAGGAAGAATTTGCTGAAAAGGTTTTGCCAGATGTTGCGTTGGATTTAGTTGGTTGGCGAAGGGGGTGTTGTGGATTTTTCCTGCTTTTTTGTTAGCCGAAGGCTGCTGCTGTAGTTGTTGTGAAGACATTTGGTAAATAAACAGCTGAGCTGATTGGCCAGGAATGTGTGGGCGGTCGAGGTGGCTGCTGCCGATTTGGTTAAGGTTGGAGAGAAGGCTGAGAGAAAACAGCATGCTCGGGAACCAAAGGGCGGTGCAACCTGACGACTGGCCATGCCTGGGTCATGTGAAACGACACCAGCCAAGCTGAATGGGGCGCGCTGGTCACATGACGCTGAAAGGGCTAGTTGACTGGCTAATGCAGACTCAGAGGGTGGTGAGAAGAGACATGATGGTGACTCTGTAACGGGGTTCATTTTTATTAATAGATGGACCAAAAAGCACAAAAAAAAAATGAAAAACAAGCCATCAGTACAACCATCTATTAGCTAACAAATACTCTTTATTATGATGGGCAACAGTGTGTTGTTTTTCAAAATAGCAAAAGGGGCAAGATTTTGAACTCCTATCTCCTAGGACTTCACTCACCTGTAAGAGGTAAATTCAGTCCTACAGAAACTATTTTGGAGATTTGAGGAGATGTGGAGTTAGCATCCAGACAACACTGCCTGGTCCAAGAATGATGCCATTTTCAATTATAAAAAAACTGATTTCTCTCCTACTTGGGTTTGAAGAATAGATGACTGGGATTACTTTTTTAGCCCCCTTTATTGGTCAGTGACTTAAGTTAGTTTCAGAAAGATTTCTATTTTACCAGTTTAACATTAAAACAGCTGCCTGATTGATAAATATTACAATCGTGCTACTAGTAGAAAACACATTTTTCTTTGTGAAGAGCTAGAGTTGAATGTAATGTTTGTCATTATGGAGTCAAGAAATGGAAAAAGGCCTAAATTGAAGTATAAGGGAAGACTTGGAAAGATGCAACTAGAAGATGAACTAGAAGATAGATCCAAGATAGAAGTTACTGACTACCAACATGAACCTAAAGACAAAAGCCAACACTCAGCACAACTCACATACCCCAAACTACACCCAGCAAATGTTTCATAAAAACCTCCGATTCTTCACAGTAAGTTTAAAACCCACCAACAAACTTGGAGAGAAATACCTGTTCCTATTAGCTACTCCATTATACCAATACCTCTAAACACGCTATCTCTCAAGTACCTGCGACGAGGTGGAGGACTCCTCCTCCGATAATCATCTCGAGGGCGACGACCCCAAGAGGGAGGTGGGCCACGATTTCTACTTCTCTTTTCACCATTCGAAAGTTCCACTCTTACCCGGCAGCCACATAGTGTTCTAGGAAAGAAAAGTCATTATTAAATTTTAAGCAACCAAAATGACTTTCTAAGAGATGTGTATTAAAGCAAAAAGCACTTGTAGTTAGCTTCTTAGCAAACACATTTAATGCCTGCAGAAATCTTAAAACCAAAAACAAGTTTTAGTTTTTTCCCCCTAAAATATATCTTTATTGATTTCAGAGATAAGGGAGATGGGGGGATATCAATAATGAGAGTCATTGATCGGCTGCCTCCTGCACGCCCCAGACTGGGCTAGAGCCCACAACCCAGGAATGTGCCCTGACAGGGAATCGAACCTCCATCTCCTGGATGCTAGGTCGATGCTCAACTGCTGAGCCACACCCGGCCACGCCCTGTATTTTTTTCTTAAAGGAAACCAACTTCCTTACATTTTATTGCTTTTAGAGTCAGTCTAACAATTGGGATCAATGTTAATTTGTTAACAATTTTAAGTGTGAAAAACCCTAGAATCCTCCTCAAAGAACTAGTTCTTCTGTACATCCTGTTTTGACTTCTTACTTTGTGGTCCCAGCACTTGTTTACTCATCTTACACCATATTTGCTGGTGTCTCCACTCCACCCGTCCATATAAACAACAATAAATAGGACAGAAGACTTTTGGCCATTTTATTTTACATCACCCCTCCCCATCAATTATCACACAATAGTTGACCAAAAAAATTGCAACCACCATTAAGTTTAGATAAGCCACAGTGATTGGGAGGAGGTGGGGCCCGGGGAATGTTTCTGCAACCTGCTTGGATAAAAAAAAGCTTTTTTTTTACAGCCAATCCTCAGACCATTTAATTTTTTCCTTAGTTTCATGAAATTCAATGGTTTCAAATGCCAAATAGAATGGGGGAGGGCAACAACCTGTTCACTAATAATATTAGACTTGAGTATTATCAGCCACCTAATAGGACACTTATTACTAAGGGAAATTGCTATACAATCGATACTTCTTAAAAGAGGCACTTCAAAGACATAAAAGATAATGGTGCAAGAACCCCCCCCCCACAGGTAACCAGCATCCAAGTACAATTATCAATTCACAGCAACTCTTACTTAAAAAAATATGATTCCACAACTGTTTTAGAAACAATTCAAAAGTGACAACACAGTTGACACTGGAGAATTTAGACTAAAATATTTTCACTTTTTTTTGGATAGTTATCCTCCCACTAAGAATTGGCCATTAAGCCTAATTATTTTCTTCAGTGGCCAACCAAGTAAAAAGAAACTTCCCGAATCTCCACTCAAACTGGTCCTTTTTTGATTGCAAAAAAGGTTTATGTAAATTTCCAATAACATCAATTTCAGATAACCAAGAAGCCACTCAGAACCACGTATTCTAGAGATTTTAAGTATTAGAAATTCAAGCAACATTATCTGCTGTTAGTATAAATCAATGATTAAATTACCTCCCATCTAGCTCTCGGACAGCATCGGCTGCATCTCGGGGATCTTCAAACTCAACGAAAGCAAAGCCGGGAGGGTTTCTAGCAACCCACACACTTCGGAGTGGTCCATAATAGCCAAAAGCTCGTTCCAATTCAGTCTTGTTACCGTTGTTTCCAAGATTACCTACATAAACCTTACAGTCCAATGGACAGGAATCACGATGCATTTCTGTTAAAAAAATATATACATTGAAGATTTAACCAAGTAATCTACACAGTGAAAAACAGATCCTTAGGAAAGACTGCCAAAATACTAAAAACCAAACAAGTAAAATCACCATCCCCCAAACACCCATTTCTACCTAATTGTTACTGATAACTGTGAGGAAGGCAGCATAAATTGTGTTAAAAAAACAAACCTCCTTGCAAAATAATAAATACTGAAGGAGCATCCACTACAGCATAGGCACTGAGTTAGGGGCTTTACCTATTATTTCAATTACTCTTGAAAATAAAGCACTTAGACAAGGAAGGTAACCTGGCTCAGAAGCAAAGCCTGAGGCTCAAAAACCAAATGAAACAATGCAGAAGATATAAGGTTAAAGCTAAACACTAGAAAAGTGATAAAAATGTGCCTTTTAAGCCAAAACTTAACCAGCTTCATTTCTCACAAGTGCTACCTTTTTTAAACGTACCTCGTATCAGCACAATTCTTAACACAAAGCTATTAACCCACATGTCTATCAACAGACAAATAAGCTAAATGCATTATCCACACAATGAATTATTATTCAGGAAAAGAAGTATTGATAAATGCTACAAACGTTGATGAAAACATGCTAAGTTACAGAAGGCAGACACATAAGTGCAGGTATTACGATTCCATCTATTATGAAATGTCCAAAACAGGTAAATCCAGAGACAGACTAGTGGTTACATTTGTTATGCAGAAATAAATTGCACTTTAAGGACTTGTATTTAACTCCTTAAAGTCGCCTAGGCAACGATCCCAATCACCTTGCAGGCCAGTTTCAAATGCTTGAAAGAGCGGCCTCTTCAATAACGCAGTTCAAGGGCCATCCACATAACACCACTTTCTTCTCCCTTTCAGCTTATTTAATTAAAAAGTCCCGACACATCCTATTTGCGTGACCCCACCCTGTGCCCAGGAGTTAAGAGCAAACCACTGCTGATTTTTTAAAAACTTCATGTGACCAGTTTCAGGCCTACGGATTAGCGGGACGCAGCTACAGTAACAATACTGCCCACGGATCGGTTAAGGAGAAAAAAGAGAAAAAAAAAAAAGGTTGGTTCAAGGTGTAAAAAGTGAAGTTAAAATGACACGAAAATAAGTGTGAATATAAAAATCACTTAATGTGGATCGGAAAGTCCAGTCTTGACTAGTGACTTGAGAAAAAAAACCTGGAAGCTTCTGAAGAAAACGTGGGGCGGAAAAAAAAAAAAAGGCGCCATAAATTGAAAGGCCGCGCGGCCTGGAGTAAAATACGGTTACCGGCTCCCCCTCTGCCTCAATTCTCGGGTAATCCCACACCCCGGTTCATCCTCTAGCAAAGGTTTATAAACACCTTCACTTCACTGCCAGGACAGGGCCTAGGGTGGGCCTGAGGCCCCCGCCACCGCCCGTGCTGAACGTCACAAAATGGCGGCGGCGTCCCTTTGTCTCAATCTGGCGCCGCCATTGGGCCTGGCCCCACCTCAGCATTTTTAAGTTTCATTTCCCACTTCACTCCCTCGGTCCTGGTCTCTTACCGAGATCTTGAGTTAGAACTGCAGCGGCTTAAGTCCACACACCCTCGGACGGTGCTTCAGCTCCCCTCCGTCCGGCTCCCACAAGTCCTCTCACCTCCCCGGCGTCCACGAAATGGCGGACCACCGCCTTCTCCTTGCCCTTATTTATACGGCATGGCGGAATCACATGATTGGACGAGCTGGTCCAATGAGAGGCCGCGAATGCCGTGACGTGGCAGCTACAAAAGTAGGGAGACCCGCGGTTGCTGGGAGCGCGCTTCGGCCCCGAGGCTGTGCCCACGGGCGGCCGCGCTCTCGTGGCCCCAGCCCCTGCGCTCCCCCGGGTTTTCTCCCCCCGTTTCGTATCGCCGGGTTATTTTCAGTGTCTCCCTCGCTCACCTCCAAATTGGCTGACGCTGTGAACACTCCTGCGGCCACGCCCAAAAGCTGGCAGAGCCGTTGGCTCCTTACAAGATTTAACTAGCAGATGAATTCGTTACTTGATCCCCGCCAGCGGGCTGGCTGGAACTGAGACCATCGCGTTTACAAATGTGCTTCGAAGTCGCTCCCAAGGTCGCTGAGCTGTTTGTGACCCAGCTGCCACCAGATTGTGCCCGCCCAGCCCTACACTTAGGGCAAAGCCCCATCCTGGAAGGTGGGCCGGGGCCTGGCCGGTTTCCCGCCTCTCACCCGAGCCGCAGGGTCTGGCGGCGACGGGCGGCCGCGTCCTCAGCCTGGGCCCTGCCGAAGTTTAAGAGAAACGCCCAAGGCAAAGGAGACCGGGCCGGCCATCTGGAAACCTTACCCTTTAGCGAATAACAATAAAAGGAAGTTCCTGAAGAAGACTGAATTAAATTCTAAGCCCCAAACAAACGCCGGGAAGGGCCCCTCTGCTCTTCCTCCGGGGAAAGGGGGTGGGGGTGGGGCCCGTGGGCCGCTCGCACCTTCCTGTTTGCCACCCACCCCCGAGGAAGAGGGGGCGCCGGGTCGTGAACTGTTGGGAGAGAAATACCCAAGCTCTCCCTCTCCGGGGTTCAGTGAGCTCAGCTAGGCAGTTTGCGGGGTGCCCTCAAACTTTCTCCCCGACCTTCCCGCAGTGGAGTCTGGCCTAGTATTGCTAAGATGCAGTTAAATATGCTCTCGGGAAAAAAAGAAAGAAAAAGAAAAAAATAACCTGGATTTTCTCATTAACTGAAAGATATGCTAATTATTTTCTTGGCTCAGCTCTTCCTGATGTTTTCGTGTGAAGCCTTGTCTTTTCTTGTGGCTGGAAAAGGTTTTTTCACAGTGGGGAGGGGGGACAAGCGGAGATTTCATCAACCGGAGCCGGAGTTTTCTCCCTTGTCAGTGGGAATGGAGAGTTCATCAACCCGAGCCGGAGTTTTCTCCCTTGTCAGTGGGAATGGAGAGTTCATCAACCCGAGCCGGAGTTTTCTCCCTTGTCAGTGGGAATGGAGAGTTCATCAACCCGAGCCGGAGTTTTCTCCCTTGTCTGTGGGAACGGCGCCCTGCGGGGGAGCAGGGGACGGGAACTCAGTGGTTGGCCGCCCTGTGCAGGCCTTGCCCGGAGCGTTTACCAGGTGAGGAGGGGCTCCAGCCAACCCCACTCTCGCTTCTTTTCTTTCATTCTCTCAATGTTTCTCTCTTCTGGCTCACTTGTTTGCCTTCACTTGCTCCTCTCCTCTGGGGAAGCTTTTCTCTTTATAATTTTTTCTTCTGCCAAAGCAAAGTAAGAGGGTCCTGGATTTGGACCACAGCCCCACTGCTTCGTCCTGCTAAAGTGTCTGGAAAAGAACCCCTTAACCCATCTCAGGATTAGTTTCCTCTGGGTAAAATGGGATAATAGCAGCCTGGCCCTGGCCCCTGTGGCTCATTTGGTTAGAGCATCATCCAGGTGCACCAAGAGGCGGTGTTACCAGGGCGATGCCGAGAAGACCTCAGTTCTTGTCTTATTGAGGGAAATATCTCAATCAAGAGACAAAATGTAGAAAAGAAAGCAAGAATTTATTGACTGCAGCCAAAATATACTTAAGACAGTGAAACAAGGAAGGGCATAGGAGAAGCAACAGGAAGCCTAGGCTGGGCTGCTTTGGCTCACGGGGAAAGGGGGCCTTGGAGACAGGTGTCCCGTGTCCTTGTCGTTGTGTGCCCCCCCCTTTGCAAGTCTAGTGGGGTCCCCTCAAAGGGAGAAGGGGCAAGGAGATGGTGCTGGCATGCTGGGGGGGGGGGGGGGGATGTTCATTTTCAGGAGTTTTAAAGGCTGGGCCTTTAGGGGAGGTCCTAGGGACAGATCAATAGAACAGTCATCAGTTTTATGCTAATACACCAAAATGAGGTTTATTCTTAATTTATCTGTCCTTGGGTGTGGTTGGCAAATGGCACTAATTGGATTTCTGTTATCTGTCTCCAAGGATAGAGTAATTTAAGCTAGCTACCTTCTGGCTGGGGAGGAGAAATGCAAACCATTTACTCTCAAGTGTCCTCGGTTTAGGGAAGATAGGATTTACTAGGCGGCTGCAAACTGCTGTTTAACAATCAGTCTTAGTTTCCCAATTCCACTTGTCCTGGAACTTTTGTAGATTTTACTATGCTCTAACAGTGCTGGGTTGATTCCAGGTCAGGGCACATACCCAGGTTGTGATTTGGGTCCCTGGTTGGGTGTGTGTGGGAGGCAACCGATAGATGTTTCTCTCTCACATCATTGTTCCTCTCTCCCTTCCACTTTGAATAAACATAAAATTTTAAAAAATCAATGGAAAAAAGTCGTCCGGTGAGGATTAACAAAACAAAGACACACAAAAAAAAGCTCTTTTTTAAAAATCATTATCTTTATTGTTGAGAAAACACTGACTCCTTTTAAATGTTCCTTTCACGTCTCAGTATGCTCCTCCTTCCCACCGTTTTTCCTGTTTTTGTCTGTGTAATGCTCGTCTAGCGTGCACCTTTCGATGGAGCGCTCTTAATTACTGGATTCGTGAGTACATTTTCAACCTTCTCTGGCTATCCACACACACTTTCCATCTTCTGGTAACTGCAGCCAAATGAATTATCCATTTAAATTCTGGAATATTTTAATGTTCCTTTGATTTTATTTGACCAGCAACCTCTCTTGTGTAGACCCTAGAGCCATATGATGCTTCAAGAGGACCTACCAGAATTTCTTAGTGGGGACAGGGAATGGAGATCATATATTGCAGTGAACATCTCTTGATTTTCTTTCGGGAACTACCAGTTCTTAGCCCCCACTCCCACCACCAGTAAAAAAGATGTGGAATTCTATCAGAACAGTTCCTAGTCCCAGCATTGCTGCTAGGCCAGCCCGAGAGAGGTGTGCTCATTTCCTCTGCCTGGTGGGGTCCTGAGCCAGGGCGGCTGTCCTCTTTCCAGAAGGGAGGAAGCAGCCTGCAATAAACCCAACCTAAAAGCAGGGAGAGCTGAGAGATGGTAATAAGGAGCCCTGAACCCACGTCCACTTTTGGAATCCCAGTTATTTGAACATGCAAGTTCTCTACCTCTTCCCCCAACTTGCCTAGGCCATGCTGAGTTGATTTTTTCTCCCTGTTGCTTGCATGCAGAAAGATTCCAAATATAGAAATTACTCTAACACACTTCTCACTACACATGAGAACCATGGCACTAAGTAATCTTCCAATTCTAAAAAATTCACCCATTACCAATAAACTGTTTTTAATTTAAGGGGGAAAAGTTACTGATGGCCAGGCATAATACCTGTGTATAAGAATTAATACTTTATAAACACTGTGGTTGACTTCAAGGAAAATCTAATAAGAACATAGACCATACCAATAGTTCACTAGCTGCTTGGTTCAATGTCCTGGCAGGAAGCAGATAGCACAGACAATAGTTATTTACAGAGGTATGGGCAAGGTTAAGGAAACCCACAGGGGAAGGCAGGGCTCCCAGAGGCAGCTTAGGCCCAATGGGGCAAGAATGAGCAGGGTACCAGAACCAGGCAAGTGTTGTAGGTATGAAGAGAGGCCACTATGGCCTTGATTAGAGGAACTGCAGCAGCCCAGTTGTGGGGGTTTGGTTTTTTTCTTGGACGGTAGCAGGGTCAGAGGTGGAAGAACTGGACTACATTCTCTTCCCATAATCCCATCTTTTTTTCCCTCCAAATATGTTTTTATTGATTTCAGAGAGAGGAAGGGAGAGGGAGAGAAAAAAATAGAAACATCAAGGCGTGGGGGATCGAGCCCAAAATGGGGGCATGTGCCCTGACTGGGGAATTAAACCAGTGACCTCTTGGTGCATGGGATGATGCTCATCCAACAGAGCCACACCAGCCAGGGCAGGCAGTCCCATCTTTTATTGGTACCTTCTATAGTCCAAAGCCATCTGGCAACCTGAGGGCAAGAGAGCTGGCTGATGCAACCCTTGAAGTCAGCCTCCCAGGCACAGAGCAGAGACGACAGGTGGTGGTGGGGAGGGCTTTTCTAGTGTCATGCTGTTTAATACAGCAGCCATTAGGCACATGTGGCTATTTAAGTCTGAACTGAGATGTGCTGTAAATGTAACATACTGGATTTCAAACAGCATTTAAAAAAAAAAAAAGTAAAATATCTCATTATAAATTTTTATATTGACTGCATGTTGAGATAATATTTTGATGTATTGGGTTAAAACTATATTATTAAAATTAACTTCATCTATTTCTTTTTTTTTTTTTAATCCTCACCCAAGGATATTTTTTCCATTGCTTTTCAGAGAGAGTGGAAGAGAGAGACAGAGAAAAACATTGATGTGAGAGAGACACATCGATTGGTTACCTCCCACATGTGCCCTGACCTGAGCTGGGGATCAAGCCTGCAAATGAGGTATGTGCCCTTGGCTGGAATTGAACCCTGGACTCTTCAGTGTGCCCGCCGACGCTATAACCACTGAGCCAAACCAGCTAGGGCTCATCTATTTCTTTATACTTTTTTAACTGTGGCTATTAGAACACTTAAAATTATATGTATGGCTCACATTATAGTTCTATTGGGCAATGTTGATCTACCAGGACAAAAGGAAAATAAACACACACAATTACAACAAATAATAATTTAAAAACTCACTTTAGCCCTGGCTGGTGTGGCTCCAAAGGGTCTCGGGTTCAATTCCCGGTCAGGGCACATGCCCAGGTTTCAGGTTCAATGCCAGGTCCGGGCGTGTGCAGGAGGCAACCAATCAATCAATGTTTCTTGATATTTCTCTCTCCCTCTTTTTCCCTCCCTACCTCCCTTCCTCTAAGATCAATAAAAAATTTTAAAAAAAAACACTCATTTTAACCCTAGAGTTTTGCTAATATATTGAATCTAAAAAAAAACAAAATAAAAACAGACTCACAGAAACAGGGATGGTTAACAGAAGGGAGGGGTTGTGGGGGGATGGGTGAAAAGGTGAAGGGAAATATAGTCAATAATATTGTGGTAAGTTTGCATGGTGACAGATGATTACTAGAATTTGTGGGGCGATCACATCGTAAGGTATAAAAATGTTGAATCACTATATTGTATACTTGAAACTAATATAACTAATATAATATTGTATACAAGCTATACTTAAATAAACTTTAAAATATCAGCACAACTTTAAAAAATAAATTCTGCAAATCAACAAACGACATGTGCTGGTGAGGGTGTGGAGAAAGGGGAACCCTAGTACACTGCTGGTGGGAATGCAGACTGGTGCAGCCACTATGGAAAACAGTATGGAGGTTCCTAATAAAACTTAAAATGGAGCTGCCTTTTGACCCAGTGATTCCACTCCTAGGACTGTATCCTAAGAATCCTGAAACATTCATCAGAAAGAATATATGCACCCCGATGTTCATAGCAGCACAGTTTACAATAGCTAAGATCTGGAAACAGCCCCAGTGCCCATCAGTAGATGAGTGGATAGAAAAGCTGTGGGACATTTACACCATGGAATACTATGCAGCTATAAAGAAGAAGAATCTCGTACCCTTTGGGACAGTATGGATGGTTCTGGAGAATATTATGCTAAGTGAAATAAGCCAGGCAGCAAAAGAAAAATATCACATGATCTCGCTTATACGTGGAATCTAAAGAACTTAATAAACTGACGAGCAGAATAGATTCAATGACATGGAAGCATAGATGAGACTGACGAATGTCAGAGGGAAGGGGGAGAGGGGGTGGAGGGGGAGAGAGTAACCAAAGAATTTATATGCATATATGCACAGCCCAAGGACACGGACAATGGTGGGGAGGGGGAAGGAATGGGGGGGAAAGGGTCATTGGGGAGAAAAAGGGACATCTTTAATACTTTAAACAAAAATAAAAATAAAAAATAAATAAGTTCTGAGCAGAAAATAAATAAATAAAGGCTCATTTTAGTTTCATATCCTGGAAAATTATGTGAAAATAGTGTTTCTGCAAATTATACAGTTGTAAGCTTTAAAAAAATATTTTTGATACTTTGAGATATCACCCTTCTTTGTATTTTTATATGATTCCCTGAAACAGTGTTTTGGATCATATTACATAGTTAACAAGCATTCATTCATTCAAGAAGTATTTGTAGGTACCTTTGATGTTCCAAACACTGAGATGGACTTGGAGGAAAAAGTAATAAGCCAAAACAGAACCTCAGGCTGCTAGTATGGGCCTAAGTTCCAAAATAGAAGGAAATTAGAGAAAGAATCACACAGGTAGTTGTGAGATTATTTATGTGGAAATGGTCTGGAGAGGGAAAGGGTACCTTTCATAGGAGAGCTTGACCTGATTATATAAACCAAAGAAGGCTTCCCAGAGGAAGTGATGATTGAGCAAAAGCAGGAGATGATGGGCAAAGTTTGTGAGAGGAGTGAGGGAATGTTCCTGGAAGAAGGTACTGAAGGTATAAAGTTCCTGTAGTAAGTTAAATTAGTTAAAAAAAAAAAAAAAGTCAGTGTGGCTGAGCACAAAAGGGAGAGATTTAAAATTTTATTAGTAATATGTAAAATGTTCATTTTATACATGTATTTATTCATATATCAGCAACTACTTATCAAGTGCCTACTAAGTGCTTTCAAAAAAGCAAAGATGAGTCAGTCACAGTCACTTAGTCAATAAACATTTGTTGAGTATTTATTATGTTTCTCTCTGAAAGGCTCAGAGAACTGCTATAATGGTATGATAGGAGTTTGTATACCCAGGAGACATTCTCCCTCCTCCTCTAGGAGATTCCCGGTGACACTTGGACTTTTAACTTTCTGAGGGGGCAGGGGCTCCTTTGTTTGGAAAGGCATAATGATTGATTCTGGTGTTTTGATTACTATTAAATTTATCAAAGTTTCAAATTCTTAAATCCAGTTCCTTTCAATAATTAAGCTAACCCTCCAATCACTGTTATTTTATTTTCTGAAAATCTAATGTTTTTTAATAACATCAATAATTCCCCTTGTCCTTAATAAAGCTTTAATTGAATCAGAAGTTACACAAAATTTCCCTAAATAATTAACCTTATTTACACACTTAACAGATCTAATTCTTTTAAATATACCAAGTAACATTTGTACATTTAACTTTCTGAAACATTTCAAAGGTCTATCATAGCCTACTTAAAATTCTAACAAGCAAGATGTCCCATGTTCATGGATTGGAAGACTTAATATTGTTGAGATGACAGTACTACCCAAAGCAATCTACAGATTCAGTGCAATCCCTATCAAAATTCTTTTTTCTTCTTCCAGAAGTGGAAAAGCCATTACTCAGATTCATATAGATTTGCAAGGGGCCCCAAGTGGCTAAAAATAGTATTGAAAAATAAGAACAAATTTGGAGGACTTACACTTCCCAATTTTAAAACTTACTACAACCCGACCAGCGTGGCTTAGCGGTTAAGCATCGATCTATGATCTAGGAGATTGAGGTTCAATTCTTGGTCAGCACATGCCTGGGTTGTGGGCTCGATCCCCAGTAGGGGGCGTGCAGGAGGCAGCTGATCAATGAATCTCATCATTGATGTTTCTCTCTCTCTCCCTGTCCCTTCCTCTCTCTGAAATCAATAAAGATACATTTAAAAGAAAAAAAAACTTAATACAAAGCTATATAATCAATACATTGTGGTACTAGCATAAGAAGAGACATAATTCAATGGAATGGAATTGAAAGTACAGAAATAAACCCATACATCTATATAACTAAACCCATAGCCAACTGATTTTTGACAAGGGCCAAGACTATTCAATGTGGAAAGTATAATCTCTTCAACAAATAGGGCTGGTACAACTGGATTTCCACATGCAAAAAAATGAAGTTGGACCCTTACCTCATACCATAAACAAAAATTAAATGCAGCCCAGCCCGGCGTGGCTCAGCAGTTGAGCGTCGACCTAGGATCCAGGCGATCGGGGTTCGATTCCCGGTCAGGGCACATGCCCAGGTTGTGGGCTTGATCAATGACTCTCTCATCATTGATGTTTCTATCTCTCTCTCTCCCTCTCCTTTCCTCTCTTTGAAATCAATAAAGATATATTTAAAAAAAAAAAATTAAATGCAAAAGAATCAATGACGTAAGTATTAGATCTAAAACCTTAAACTCTTATGAGAAAACATAGGGGTCAATCTTCGCGCCCTTGGATTTGGTGATGGATTCCTAGATATGACAAGCACAGGCAACAAAAGCACAAGCACCAAAAGAAAAAACAGTTAAAGTGAACTTCAAAATTAAAAATGTTTGTTCATTATTAAGAAACTGAAAAGACAACTATTGTGTAATAATTAGTCTGGTCTTTGTCCCAGGTTCCTGGCATTGAGCTTCTAAAACCCTTGGAATTTCCTGAGCAACCACATGATTAGAAGGTTGGGACTTTGAACCAGCTCTGCCTCTGGGGAGAGGAAGGGGGGTTGGAGATTGAGTTCAATCATGTAGCCAATGATTTTATTAGTCAAGCCTATGTAATGAAACTCCCATTAAAAACTGTGGACTGAAGTTCAGTGGCGCTTCCTGGTTGGTGAACACATGGATGTACTGGAAGGGTGATGCACCTGGTTCTGTGAGGAGAGGGCACAGAAGCTCTGTGTTGGAGACCCTTCCAGCCCTTGCCCTGTGCATTTTTCTCTCTGGCTGTTCCTGATCTGTATTCTTTGTAATAAAAATGCAACAGCAACTATAGTGGTTTCTTGAGTTTTGTGAGTCATTCTCGTGAATTATCAAACCTAAGTGGGAACCCCTATATTTGTAGCCACATGCTCAGAAGTTCAGGTGGCCTACAGACCCCAGAAACTGAGGCTGGTGTCTGAAGTGGAGGCAGTCTTATGGGAACTATGCCCTTAAAACTATAGTGTATGATGCTAACTCTGGGTGGGAATGTCAGAGTTGAATTGCACCAGTTTGTGTTGCAAAAGTTGGAGTTGAAATAGAACAACATCTACAGAATGGGAGAAAATATTAGCAAATCACATATCTGATAAGGGTCTGGTTTTCAGAACTAGTATAAAACACTCTTACAACTCAACAACACAGAGTGCTGACTAAATATTTGATGACATTAAAGAATTATGATTAATTTTTAAATTATAATAAAATTATGTTATGATTTTTTTTAAATCCCTATCCCTTAGAAATACACATGGAAATGCTTATACATGAAATGATATGATGTTCTGAATTTGCTTCCAAATAATACAAGGATGGGGAAATTGGATTACGAATAAAACAAGATTGACTGTGAGCTGAGAATTGTTGAAGCTGGGTAATGGGTACACAGGGTTCATTATGCTCTCCTGTCTATTTTTGTTATATGTTTAAAATTTTTCATAATTAAAAAGTCAAGAAAAGGTGTGTGTGTGGGAGAAGCCACAAGAGAAGAGCAGGAAGAAAAGGAGAAAAAGAATAATTATGTTGCTGATGTCATAATAACAGAGTATTTTATAGATTACTGGACATTTACATTCAGTAATTCAGAAGAGACAGGTTAGCTCCTAGCTTCTTCCCTGACCCCTTTCCTGCCAGCCACAGATCCCCGCCTGCCTGGAGAGGTAGGCTCGGCTGACACTAGAAGACAGTAAATGTTCATTGAAAATGAGCATGAAAGCTCTCATTCCCAGCCCTGCCCACACTTGTCCAGAGGCTCTGTAGCCACCCTTTCCACATTGGTCTTAGAGCAGAGGGAGACTGAGTGTGTGGGGACTGCTGGCCACTGTACCTGCTCTCTTTCCAGTCTACCCGAGCAGGTCTTGATTGCTGTTGAATGCTTGCCACATATTAAAGAATTAAATATGCCCAGGTAAAGCTTACCCTCCAGACAACAACCTATAGCTTGTTTCATGAGTTTTTGTTGTCTGTTTTTGTTTTTAACTTTAAGGGGCAGGGCCAGCAAATGAGCACTGTTCACATGGGTCACAGTTTATGACGCTAGTCAGATTATTTCCTCTCATTCACCATGTTGTGTCCTGGGAAAGGTCAGTCCTCTCAAAGTGTATCACAGAATCGGAAAGGTTGGGAAACACTGAATCAGCAAAGAGGAATTATATACATAAGGAAAACTGGCATGGCTGCTGGCACTTTTGTGGGTTTTAAGAGGATTCACAACTATTCTTAACTCTTCACCGCCCCCCCAAAACCCCACATAGGTAACAGAGAAATGCAGAAATGCTCAGTTCTGCAAATAAGTATTATATGCATTTTATATATGTGTGTATATATATATATATATATATATATATATATATGAGAGTAAGAAAGGCTATATATATCAAAACGATAGCATTTACCTCTAGGTGGTGAGATGGTTGAGGGTTATTTTTAGCTATTTGTTTCTCTGTGTGGTGTAATTTTCTTTAATTATATTTTAATAAAAATTAATAAAAATTCTTTTTACTGAAGAGCCAAAATACCTAAAATATAATTTGGCTTTAAACTTTCATTTAAAATTGTCCCTCAGTTTCCAATAATCCTTAGTTAGTTATCTAATTTCTTTCTAGTTTGGGGTGTCACACTGATACCATTGTAATTAGCTAGTTATTAATAATAGGAAAGGAGCAAAGGGGGAGGCCAGACATTATAGGCATGTAATTTGGGCAGCTTCACCAGGAAGCTGCAACTTGAAGCTGCAACTTTGCACTCTCCAGGGAACCACCAGCCTATTCCCTGCAAAACACTGGGGGAAGGGATTCAACAAAGGGAGAAAGTGCAAAAATTTGGGAATCCATAATCTCCTAAATAAAGCAGCTCCCTCTCTCTGACTCTTGGCTCTCTTGCCATTCACCCATATGGTCCACAGCCATGCAGACCCCACATACAATGAACTGATGAGCTGAGGTGGGGAAACACAAGCTAAGCAAGCCTGATGTTGGACTGGACCCGGCTTCACCATGGGAAGGAAACTCTGGACACTGGCTCTGATTTGAGCTCTACTGAAGCCCCAGCTTCTTCTATGACTGGACTAATAGAAATGGGACTTTGGAAACCCAGGAGTGTAATTCCACGGAAATAAAGCTTTCTACTATATTTTATGCTCCTGTGGAGGCCTCTGGAAATTCTTATTCCAGTGGTACCCCAAGAACCCCACTTCTATGGGCAACCCGGACAAAGCCCTCTCCTATCCTGTAACAACATGGACCTTGAAGTTTGTCAGCTGAGAGCATTTGAGTAATTCTATTTCCCTGACACTACGCCCCACAAATACCTTTCTCCACAGGCATCAATCACCCCCACCCCCAACACACACAATAATTTTCACCCTGTGGTTTCCTCTGGAATGTACCTGATTTATAAAATATAATTGTAGCACTTGAAACAAGTGGAAACTGGGATACAGAGAGGTTAAGTAACTTGCTCAAGGTCACTCTTGTAAGGGGTGGAGATGGAATTCAAACCCCAAGTTGCTCTGAACCCTGGTGATATTGAGGAATGGAAAGCCACAATGCTCGGAAATTGTGGCCATTTGGAAAGACTGTGTCTAGCATCTCTGGGGTGGGTGTTTGTTTTTCCAGCTTCCCACATTCCTCCAGGAACCCCAAGGAACAACATGTTATGTGAACAGATGTCCTTCGCGCCCAGCCCTCTGAGCAGTTCAGGCTCTTGAGCCTCATTTTCTGACTTCAGCTCTACCCACTGCCCCCCTCAGTGGCCCTGAACGTTAAAGCCTTTCTCAGCGGTTTACCTTATTTGGTTCCCAGAGCCACAAAGAGGTCTGGAAAACGATCCAGGCCAGAATAAAAAGATGGTTTGTGCTGTTAGGGGTTGAGAAATCCTTATTCCAGTGACTCAGGCTCACAATCTGAAAATCACAAGCACGGTTGCTTTTGAGGGCAGCAACCTTGGCCTCAGGAGCGACTGCCAGAAGCAAGTGAAGTGGGCAGAGTGGAGGTGTCAGGATGTCACAGTGCTGAGTGTGTGCTTAACTCTGTGTTTTGAAATGATCTGTCTTCATTCAGCTCCCCCCACGGCTGTCTTTTTCCCCTTCTTTCCAGAGTTTCTAGAGGTTACACATCAATCCACAAACTTTCAGGTAGCTGGTGCCAGAGCTCTCAAAATTTGGCAAATGTTTAGATGCAGCTCTTACAATCTTTTAAAGCCAATTCAGAGTCTCTCTTCCCCCTCCTCCCCCTCCCTCTGCTTCTCCCCTCCCCCTCCTCCCCTCCCCCTCCTCCCCTCCCTCTCCCGCTCCTCCCCTCCCCCTCCCTCCCTGCTTCTCCCCCTCCTGCTCCTCCCCTCTCCTCCCCTCCCCCTCCCTGCTTCTCCCCCTCCTGCTTCTCCCCCTCCCCCTCCTCCCCCTCCTCTCCCCTCCCTCTCCCCTTCTCCCCTCCCCCTTCCCTTCCCCTCCCCTCCCCCCTCCCCTCCCCTCTCCCCTCCTCCCCTCCCCTCCCCTCCCCTACCCCCTCTCCCCCTCTGTCCTTTCATCCTGACACTCTCCCAGGTGGATGTCCTTATTATCTCCACTTTATGAAGAAACGGAGCCTCAGAGGTTAAGCGCCTGGCCCGAGGCCCCAGAGCTCAGAGGTGTCAGAGCCAGTTCGGCCGCAGTCAGGACGCTGGCCGTGGGCCGCACTGCTGCGGGGTCCTCGCCACCCGCCCCGTCGCATTTCAGCCCGAGGGGCCCTCCCCCTGGCGTTTCTGTTCCCTCCCCTCGGGCTCCTCCTTCTCAGCGCCCCTCCTCCCGCTCCTCCCGCTCGCCGACGCCCCCCCCCCCCCCCCCCCCCCCCCCCCCCCCCCCGTCCTCCTGGCGCCTCTCTGTCCCCGAGGGGCCTAAGCCTCCGCGTTATCTTCCACGGGTGCTTTTTCCTTCCCGCCTGAGCCGCGCATCCAAATACAGGTGCTTCTCTCTTACGCCCCCAGAGCGCTTCAGGCCCCTGGTCACCACCCTGGGCCCCTCGGCGCCTCTGCTCCCAGGCCGCTCTCCACTGACCGGGGGCTGCTGGCCTTCACACGGGGCCTGCCCGCCTCCCTGTCACTCAGCCTTTCCTTTCCCCAAACAAGCGACATACCTCCACATACCGTCCCCTTTGCCTGAATGCCCTCGCCTGGGTTTTGCAAACTCTTGATCCCAACAGTAAGAAATACATGTGACATCACAAACCAGTGCCCACAAGTCCATGACCCAAGGGTAGGCGGTGTCCAGGCCACCTCAACAGTGGTTGTGGACGCCGCATTCATGTTCAGGTTAGAATACGGACACCCGGTCCCACCAGTTAGAATTCTTTTTTTTTTTCTTTTTTAAACAAAGCTGTCCCTTTCTTTTGAAAAATATATCTTTATTGATTTCAGAGAGAGGAAGGGAGAGGGAGAGAGAGAGAGAAACATCAATGATGAGAGAGTCATTGATCGAGCCCACAACCTGGGCATGTGCCCTGACCCGGAATCGAACCCGGATCGCCTGGATCCTAGGTCGATGCTCAACCGCTGAGCCACTCCCGGTTGGACCCCACCAGTTAGAATTCTAATCCAGTTTGTGTCCACACCCAGAACAGCTATTCAAAATATTTAACCATGGTTCAGCCTGGACCCCAGCTAATCAAAACAGCCGTGGGAGGGTGCGAGAGAAGACACTGGGCGATGGGGGGAAGACGGGCACTGGGTGGGGGTGCGCTTTCTCAGAGCACCGGCTCTTTACCAGCGAACACAGAAGTATTTGCATATTTAACAACCGCTCCCCCTGTTCTAAAGCCTTCCAGCTGAACATCAGCCCTGTCTACCTCTTCGCTTGTGTCCCTTACCCTTACCTACTCCACCATCTAAACTTGCTTGCAGATTTCCTGGCTTTTCTGCCACTTGCTACTTCCTGCCCCATCCTTGTTTGGAAAAGAGCCCTAATTAACTCTAATCCCTTGAAGGAAAAGCAGTGTGCTCGGACGGAAGTCAGAAAAGGGGGCTTTCATGGCAAAGGAGAGCATTCCAGAACTGGGCCACAGCTGTCAGCTCCTGCCTCCTACCAGCGGGTGCTGGGCGGGCAGCCCACATCCTGTGAGACACTGGTCATGACCTTGCTGCAGACCAGGGCGTCACTGGCCGGGAGGTGGAATGCTTCTCAACAGACCCTGACCACGGTACTAGGAAGCAGGTGCCCTGTCCAGGCATATCCGGGCGAGTCTTAAAAGTACCTTGGCAACTGAATGCACTTATTTAGAAGCAAACTCTTATCAGGTTTCCAGATTGTTAGCTGAGATTAAGACCTTGAACAACTTTCTCAAGCCTCGCTGTCACATATTTAGTATTGCAAAATGGGAAAACAAGAATGACCTGCTTGAATCAAAAAGGTGTGTGAGGATTAAAATGACCCCTCCCTTTTTATTGGCGCTAAAGGGAAAGAATTTTTATTTAATTCTCACCCGAGGATGTGTGTGTGTGTGTGTGTGTGTTTAAAATATATCTTTATTGATTTCAGAGAGAGAAAAGGAGGAGGAGAGAGATAAACATCAATGATGAGAGTCATTGATCGGCTGCCTCCTGCACGCCCCCGACTGGGGATCGAGCCCGCAACCCGGGCATGTGCCCTGACCGGGAATCGAACCCCGATCTCCTGGATCCTAGGCTGATGCTCAACCGCTGAGCCACGCCCGGCCGGGCTGTGTGATTTTTAATTATTGATTTTTAGAGAGAGAGCAAGGCGGAAGAGAGAGAAACATCCATTTGTTGTTCCACTTACTTATGCATTCATTGGTTGATTCTTGTATGTGCCCTGACCGGGGATCAGGTCTGCAACCCCGACATATTGGTGCGATGCTCCAACCAACTGAGCTACCCAGCAGAGCCAAGAATTAAACATTTAATCTCCTTTCTAATGGGAACTACATTTAGGGTAACTATATAATCTCCGTTGATAAGAAAGAGAGAAAGCTCTATTTTACTTAAAATGCCAGCTAATCAATGTAAAAGTAATGTTAGAAATATAAAAGCATTTGCAAGCTCCAATGAAATTGATTCAAGCAAGGATTGTCAACTGGTGTTAAAATCATTAGGTAATCCACCTGTTAGAACGGCTGATATGAAAAAGCCCGACCATACCAAATGTTGGTGGAGATATGGAGGAACTAGAACTCTCATACAATGCTGGTGGGAATGTAAAATGTACAAGCACTTTGGAAAACAGTTTGGCAATTTCTTAAAAAGTTAAACCTATACCAACCATATGACTCAGCCATTTCACTTCTAGGTATTTACCCAAGAGAAATGAAAGCATATGTCCATACAAAGACTTATACATGAATGTTCGTTTATAGCAGCTTTCTTTGTCATGGCTCAGAAAGGCTCTCTGAGGAGATCAAGGGTGTGATTCATAGAACCCCTCAACCACCTCAAAAAAATAATAATAACCCTGGCAGGGTAGCTCAGTTAGTTAGAACATCATCCGGGTACGCCAAGGTCAGGGGTTCAGTCCCCGGTCAGGGCACATACAAGAATCAACAAATGAATGTCTAAATAAGTGGAACAACAAATTGATATTTCTCTCTCTCTCAAAATCAATAAATAAAAATTTTAAGAAACAGAGATGAGATTATCTCGAAAAGATATGTGGGGGAGCCTCTTGTCTACTGAAGACCCAAAGGCCCTTGAGAATTTTATAGCAGCAGAAACACTGACAGTGACAAAGAGAAGACAAAACAAAAGTCTGTTGGACCACAGCCCACCCCAAATTCTACAGACTTCAGGAAACAGGCTGATAAAACTCCTCAGCTGTAAACAATACTCCTTTCATGAAAAAGGAAAGATGACTTGGAGGATGGAGCCTTGAACCCAGAGGGCAGAGCTGAGAGCCTTAGAGGATTATTTCCAGCCCTGGGAACCTAATGGAGTTTACCTGACTGAGTTTTGAAATGTTGGGGGGCCAGTGATTCCTTTTTATCTTCTTTTTCCTTTTTTGAATGGGAATGTCTATAACTCTTGTTATCCTATGCCAGATCCACAATTGCCTTTTTGGGAACAGGATCTTACTTTCTGTTTTCACAGGTTCACAGATGGGAATTTTACCCCAGGATGCCTTGTATCCAGATTCTCACCCATTTCTAATTTAGATGATTTTAGTCATGAGAGTTAGATGAGATTTTGGACTTTGAGTTAATGCTCTAATGGATTGAGACTTTTGGGAATCTCAGAACAGGGCAAATATATTTTGTGTATGAGATGGACAAAAATCTTTCCAGATCACAGAATAGATTGTGGTAGACAGAATAGTGGTTCCCCCAAAGATGTCCACATCCTAATTCCTGGAACCCATGAACCTATGTCTGTTACGTGGCAAAATGGAATTAAGGTAGCAGATGGAATTAAGGTTGGTAATCAGATGATCGTAAAATGGAGACATTATCCTCAGTTATATGGGTGGGGCCAATGTAATCACAGGGATCCTTAAAAGTGAAAGAGAGTCATACGACTATGAAGAATGGCCAGAGCCCTGGCCAGGTAGTCCAGTTGGTTTGAGGGTCATCCTGATATGCCAAAGTTGCAGGTTCAATCTCCGGTCAGGGCACATACAGGAATCAACCAATGAATGCATAAATAAGTGTAGCAGCAAATCGATGTCTCCCTCTCTTCCTCTCTCTCTCTCTCTCTCTCTCTCTCTCTCTCTCGCTCTCTCAAACCAATTAAAAAAAAGAAATGGAAAGTGGAACATTCTACAGGACAGCTGGCCTGTTCTCTCTGAAAGTCAGTGTCATGAGAAAAGTATGAGAAGACATTCAGGGCCAAAACAAGCAGCTCATTGAGCAGCCCTGCACCAGCATTAGTTTCAACAAATCTGCTATAAGGCACATTTTTGGGGAAATTTGAATATGGTCTGGATGTTAGATAAAATGAAAGTTTACAAGAATAAAAAGGAAGAGATTGTTGACTAAAAAAGGGTTAGAAAATAATATGAAGGATATGATGTGATTTGAATTAAAAAGTATGTGTATAGAAAAAGACCCAGATTGATATTCACTAAAATATTAAGTGGTAACCTCTGGTAATGGGGCAATGATATTTCCTTTTTGCCTTCTTGGATTTTGTAACTTTCTACTCTGTATATGCATGATTTTATAATAATAAAATATTATTATTTAAAATATATATATATTTTTATTGATTTCAGGGAGAGGGAAAGAGAAACATCAACGATGAGAGTCATTGATCAGCTGCCTCCTGCACGCCCCCTGCTGGGGATCGATCGAGAAACCTGGGCATGTGCTTGACCAGGAGTCAAGCAGTGATCTCCTGGCTCTTAGGTCCATGCTCAACTGCTGAGCCACGCCTGGCCAGGCTAAAGTATTACTTTTAAAAGCACATAAGGAGAGCCCTGGCCCCTGCGGCTCAGCTATTTGGAGGGTCATCCCATGCACTGGAAGCTCTTAAGCTTGATTCCTGGTCAGGGCACATACCTGGATTGCAGGTTTGGTCCCCAGTTGGGGCGCATACGAGAGGCAACCAATCAATGTTCCTCTCTCACATCGATGTTTCTCTCTCTCTCTCCCTCCTTCCTCTCTCTAAAATCAATAAACATCCTTGTGTGCGGATTTTTTTTCAAAAGCATATAAAAATAATGAGACAACAGAGATGCAAATAAAGCATTTGGATGACGTTAAGTATACCTGCGGCTTCTCCACAGGGTCTAGCGCTGAAGTAATCACTAACAAGGGGCCTGGCGCACTTCCAGTTCCTTTGCCTGTATTCCTTCAGTTTTAAAACTTTTGGATAGTGACTCATGGTAAGAAGTACACTTTACAGAGCTATGCAGTACATGCATTCATCTATACTCTCATCCTGTGCACAATGGAAACAAAGCTTTCCAAAACAATGACCTACCTTCACCGTGATACCTTTCGTTAGATCGTGTTTCAATTCTATTTCATTAAAAAAAAATTCTGGTTAACCCATTCAATTGGTTTCATGACTCACTAATGGATATTGTCCTGCAGTTTGAAAAACCCTTTTAACTCATTTAGTACATGCACACACAGACACACACAAACTCCTATGAAGTAGGAACTTTTTTAAAAGATTACTTATTTGAGAGAGAGAGGGGAACATTGATTTGTTGTTCCACTTATTTATGCATTCATTGGTTGCTTCTTGTATGTGCCCTGACCAGGGATGGAACCTGCAACCTTGGCCTATTCAGACAACACTCTAACCACCTGAGCTATTTGACCAGGGCCAGAACTGTTATTGTACTAATTTTTCAGAGGAGGAAATTCTTGCACAGAGAGGTTAAAGAACTTGCCTATTCACACACAGCTAAGGATTCCAGCCAGGGAGACAGCTCCAAAGCCTGGCCTTTGAACCACTCTCCCAGGGCCTCTCTCATTTGCCCAGCCACGTGGTGGTGATAAATGAGTATCTGCTGATATATGTCTCTGAAGGGGTGACTCAAGTAGTATTTCTACAGAGAACCCTGTTAGAGTTACTGGAGTGTTCAAGGTTACAGCAGATTTAGGGGGCAGAAGTCGTATTTTCTGACTCCTGTATTTCATGGTGAACTTTCTGTGTGAAGAGCACAGACTTCAAAGTCAGACCATTCTGAGTTCAAATACTGGCTCCACACCAGGACAGATCTAGGTTTTGTGGGGACTGAAGCTCACGCAATTTTGAAAGCTCCCCCTAAGGAGAGGAATAAAGCTATGGGTGCAGAATTAGGTATAGGGCCTTGGAAGGGGCTCATGTAAGAGAGGGCCTCTGCCTTGGGCTTATTAGCTTCCTGCTTAATTAGCCTTTGTCTGCCCTTCATTAGCACTTTATTTCTGACGCTCAGTTTTCTACTCTCTGAAATAAGGCTAACAATTCCTGTTTCTCATGGATGCCAGAAGCTCAATCAAAAGAACCTAGTTGAAGGGCCTGGTACAATGTTCATTGAGTAGGTAGTCAATGATTGTTAATAATTATTATGATTGCCTGGCTGGTGTGGCTTAGTGATTGAGTGTCCACCCATGAACCTGGAGGTCAGGGTTCGATTCTGGTCAGGGCACCCGCCCAGGTGGCAGACTTGATCACCAGTAGGGGACGTGCAGGAGGCAACTGATCAGTGATTCTTGTCATTGATGTTTCTCTCTCTCTCTCCCTCTCCCTTCCTCTCTAATAAAAACACATTGAAAATAATAATTCTTAGTATTATAATGATTTAAAAACAGAATACTTCAATTAGAAGCCAGTTTTTAAACAGGGTTTTGAAATAAAAACGATATGGAGAAAGATAATTTTGTCAGTTAATTTAAGCCTCAGCTCTACAACTCAGATCTCCCTGTAGTCCAATTATTTTGGTTTTTCCAAGGCTCTCTCTCCAAAGAGAAGTCTAAGTAAGAATAAGAAAGCAGAGCATCCAAAAACAAGGGCAGATGGAGAGAGTATCCTGGGACAGAGTCATCTGCAGGGTCCCCAAAGACCAGATTTCCACTGAGTGAATGTCAACAAGAAGAAAAGATATTTAACCATTTTAAGTCTTTCTCAACCAGCCAAAGGAAGGTGGATCTCAAGGAGCACTCTGGTGTTGAGAGAGAAGGTAACTGGACAACACCAGCCGGGTAGTGTCAGGTTCTTGTCACCTGCAGGCAGACAATTTGTGCTTGATCTGCGGTGTCATGAGGGATTATCAGGAAGCAGGAGGACTCTGGAGTCGGTTTCCTGCCCCCTGAAGAACCAGTAGTGTTTGCAGAAAAGCATGAGGTCACTGCCTACCACTTGTATCTTACATTTTCCTCCCAGGGTTTGAGATTCTAAAAAAGAAAGGTATATGAATGCAGAGTTCCCTGAAAATATAAAGAAATCTTTCTCAAAACTGAGTCTTCTCTTGGTTATCTGTGGGCTTGTTGTTTGGGGTGATGGTGTTGTTTTATTTAGATAACAAACAATAATTGGGGATATGTGGGAAGAGAAAAGTCAAAAGATGGTAGGAGGTAATTGGATTAATTAGGTAACTAAGGGGAGTTGTGTGGGTGATTGTTAACTTGCTTGCTAGCTACATTTAGGCACAAGTACATGCTTTATTTTTCTTAATATTTACAAATGACTGAACAATCACAGGATCTTCACATTTCCCCCTAGAAATTCCTCTGTGTAATGCCAAAGATGAAACAGCCCTTTTTTTCTTTCTCTCTGGCAAATGGTTTTTTTCCTTCTGCTATACCTATTTATCTACCAAGGACATCAGGCGGTCCCGGGTTCATCTACTGCCTCCAAATCCATTCTTCCTAGATTCTCTACCCACAGTACTGTGTCAGGAGACTATGGAATAATAACTGAGGGCTTTTGTCCCCAGGATTTTCTTTTCTCCACGGTCTTTCCTCCGTTTCGTGTACTAAACCTTTGTTGTCTCAACTCCGGGGAGGATGGGCCCAGCTGAGAGAGAAAGGAGTCTCTTCCTGGCTTGGAGCCAGGACACTGTTGGAAACAGAAAGGACTCAGGTGCAAGGCCACTCCACCCCCAGATGAGATCAGGGCCCTGGGCCAAGGAGAAGGACCCTGTGTATTCCAGGCCCTGTGCTGTGCTGGGAGTTAGGACCCGGATGAGAGGGGTGCCCTGATAACTGTTTTGGTGTCTTCGGTGGTTGTTAAGTGAAATTTCATACAAACAGGCTGTGTTTGTGCCCATTACCAGGCCACCCTCAGGGACTGCTGCTTTAATTATTTCCAATAATCACTTTGGACAAAGTCTGGAAAAAAATAAGTAAAAATTCACAATGTGAGGACAATGAAGGGAAGCCTTCAGATCCCCTTAACCTGGCACCCAGGACTGCGAGCTCTCAGCACATTCCAGCTGGGCCAGCCTAACAGACGGTATTCGGGAGCAGAGAGCCACCCTCCCCCGTATCCTGGCAGCACAAAAGTCTCTGGAAATTAGACACAGCTCAGGAGGAGAGCTGGGGTGTAGAATGACCAGAACACATCTAATTACAGTCTGCGATAATTGCCACTCAGACAAAGCACAGGAAGCCTCGCAGACTGGTCCTGGGGGGGCAGGCAAGAGCGCCCTGCGCGAGACCCGAAGTGCAAGTTGGAGATAACTAGGTGTTTGTGAAGGGAGAAAGAAAATACAGTCCCTGGACTGGCAATTCCCCACGAGCCACCCAGAGCCGTTTATGAAATGTTGTCCTGGGGAAAACGGCAAGGGAAGGAGGGGAAGGGCCTGGTTCATAGCGGCGAATACTGCAGAGAGCTCAGCAATGGGACGACCTGGGACCAAAGAGCAGGGAAGACACTGGTGTTGACTTTGTCAAGAAGAGCTCCCCGGGGTGCGGGAAGAAAGCTCACTCGCGGGAGGCCCGGGCGCACCCTGAAGACAGAAGCAGACGACTCGTTCGGGGACCTTGTCTGCGAAGGGAGTGGCAGAGGGCCCAGCAGGACGTGGGGTCCAAGGAAGAGGCTTGGACCTCGGGGAGCCTTTGATTGTGCACGAATGATTGGAAGCAGCAGGTGGAGAGAGCGCTTAGGAAAGGGGGTGGAGAGCAAAGGGTCCCCCAGAAACTAGGAAGTGACACAGGCCAAAGCCCCGACACGCAATTGGCCTAAATAGGAGAAAAGCCTGAGAACGGAGATGCCTTTAGAGGTGGTGGCGGAGGTTAGGGGCTCACGGCCTCTGTGGGGTGGGAGGTGAGAGATCTGCTGACTGGGGTGGGTGGGTGGGTGAGAAGGGTTAGTAAAATCAAAGAACCGAGGACGGTAGAAAAGGTGTGAAATGGCTTGGGTACAAATTCCAGATGTGCAAGAAGACCCTTAGATTTCAGTACTTTCCTTCCTTCCTTTCTTTTTCTTTCTGTCGTCCTTTGTACAAAATCACTTTATCCGAAGGACTGGTACAAATGGAAGAATTAAGTAGACGCTTTGGGACAACAGTACATTGATTCTGATTTTCAGCTCTCACTCCTCTAGGTGGCAGATGCTTCCTCTCGGTAGGTTCAAGAAGAGCTGCCGGGCAGGCAGCTGGATTCCTGCCTCTGGAGCTCCGGGGAGGGGCGCGGGCCGGGCTCATCACTTGGGGCTTCATAAGAATGCAGTTTGTCTCTGGAGTCCCAGAGGCACTGACATGGCTCAGGGGGAGCAATGGGGGCCAAGTACCAGATTTGGGAAAATTCCAACATTTACAGGCCCAGCAGAGGAAGGAGAATCAGGAAATAGAACTGAGAAGGTAGAAAGATAGCAGGAGTTCATGTCCCAGAACTAAGGGAAGTGAGCGTTTTAAGTAAAATCAGAGGTCAACTAGGATTAGGATTGTAATGTATCTATGGGTGTCATGTATTCTTTCTTTGGGTTGGGGCACAAAAACAGTGCAAGGTTATAATCATCATAATGATCATAATACCTGCTATTTATTGAGTACATAGTACCTGATTATATCATTCAGCCAACCTATCAGTCAATCACATATTAACACTAAGTGCCGAACTCTGTGCCAAGGACGGTGTTTCCTCTCACGGTGCTCAGCGGGGCTTCTGGCCTTTCTCACTGTCGCACGTGAAAAACAGGAGTGTTTGTACATCCCCTGGGGTGAATGGGTGACGAGACTCCGCAGGGCTGCTGGAGCCCCCTAGGCTACACCGAGGGCTGGGAGATCAAAATCTATTATCACCTGCCTCTGATCAAAGTTCTTTCTACGCCTACAGTGGTAGGACTGCACCGGAGTTTTATCGTTTTGAAGGCAGAGCTGGGGACCATCCAGGGTAAGAGCTGCTGATGGTCACCAGGGGATTAGAGCCTTGGAGAAGGAGACAGGTTTCAAAAGCTTGGTGCCAAAAAACCAACCAAACAAAAAAACACGCTACATTAGATTGTTCAGTTTTCAGTAATGAGGAGGGGGTGGGGGCTTGGGGGAGGAGAGAAAAAATCAGAGACAGAGAGAGAGAAATGCTTGTTCCAAAAATTAGGAAGATTAAGCTTTGAGGATCTTGGAGCAGCCTGAGGTCCAACCTTAGTATTTAGGAGGTGAAAACACTTGTTCGTTTGGCACACATGGGTCGGTAGGCGCTGCACACAAAGGGCAACACCCTGTGAGAGAATTGTTTCCACCATGGAGCGCAACTGAAAACAGGCCTCCCGGGATTAAATCGATTGCCACGGGATAGTGGAGCTCACTATTAAAAAGAACCCCTTGCCCGGACGGGTGCAGCTCAGCGGTTGAGCATCAACCTAGGATCCAGGGGATCAGGGTTCGATTCCCGGTCAGGGCACATGCCCGGGTTGCAGGCTCGGTCCCCAGTGGGAGGGGTGCAGGAGGCAGCCGATCAATGACTCTCTCATCACTGATGTTTCTCTCTCTCTCTCTTCCTCTCCCTTCGTCTCTCTGAAATCAATAAAGATATATTAAAAAAAGAAAGAAAAAGAACCCCTTTAAGATTAATTCATTTTAGTATATCCATTAACAGGAAAATTATACAACCCTTAAAAGAAGGGATGAGACAGTTCTATTTGTCCTGATAGGGAAGGATTTCCAAGATATCTTTTTCAGTGAAAAAAAAGTACAAGGTGCAGAACTGTTTGGAGTGCTATCTGGGAGTGCCATATGTGCATATGTTTGCATATTCAAAGACTAGGGCAGGATATACTTGAAACTGGTGACAAAGGCCCGAAGGCCCGCTGGAGGAGAGCTCGGTGGCCTGGGATCAAGGTGGAGCCTTTTCATTTTATGTCTTTTGAATGTTGTACCAAGTATGAGTATACAAACAGCCACTCCCTAATTTGCTTTGGAAACGTTGACATTTGTGTACCGGATTTTCTTAAAGCATGAAATACCAGAGTCTACAAACCACACCCTGAGTGCTCTCAATTTGAGATTACTGACTAAACCAGCCATGCAAGTGTGACTTTCCAAAAGGCCAAGCGCCGTCCTGTCAAGAGAGACAAAGTGAGAGGCAGGGGCTTGGTGTAATCGCCGTCTCTGAGGGGGTCAGAGAGAAGGGGCCCAGGAGAGAGTCGGTACAGGCCTCCTTATAAATGAGGACACTGAGGGCCTAAAACGGAAGAGACTGACTCACCTAATAAAGAGATCATGCCGTGTGTGTAAATAAGGGAGAAAAGCCTCTATATCCATATTTGTATAAGAAACTCTGCGAGGGTACACAAAACACTAATATGAATGGCGAACTAGGTGCAGAAGGAAGGTGAGAAATGAGAGACAGGTAGGAAGGATATTTTCACTTTGAACCTTTTATAATCCTTGGTTTATATATTTTTTAATCCTCACTTGAGGATATTTTTTTCCATTGATTTTTAGAGAGTGGAAGGGAGGGAGGGAGAAAGGGAGGGAGAGAAAAAGAGAGAGGGAGAGAGAGAGAGAGAGAGAAACATCAATGTGAGAGAGACACATCGATTGGTCGCCTCCCCCTCGAGCCCGACTGGGTCTGGGAATTGAACCCGTGTGCAGGCCGACGCTTTAACCACTGCTCACTGGCCGGGGCAATCCTTGCTCTATTAATGGAACAATACAAACCTATTTTAAAATTTTAAAAGAGAGGTGGATCATTTCATTGGCATGAATTACAATACAGATTTCAAGGAAGACATCATGAGGCTGTGTACCCAGAGATAACTGAAGAATCCGGTGTTGAAAGTACAGGTTAAATCCTGCTGCTTCAAATGCCAATGACCGAGTTATTTTATCATATTGAAATCTGCTTGAAATAACATGGGCAATCAGCTGGGCTTTTTAAATGATAGGCAGATTTGTCAAAATCATGCAGTAACAGCTCAGCGCTGGTCTGTGGATTCAGGTGTGTGGAGAGGCACCACAGGGCTGGAGAAAGATCGGTGGTCAAGGAGTCAGGGAGACCTGGTGCTAACCACGCTTTGCAATTTAATTCACTTGTGACTTTGGGCAACCTAATTCCTCCCCTTAGGCCACTTTCACACCTGTAAAATGGAAGGATTAGATGAAGTGATCTCTAGGTTCCGTTTTAGGTCTGATATTACTGGATTTTGAAAGTTATTAGCAATTTAGAACTAAAGGGGAATTCATGAGATCATTTTTCTTTTTAACCAAAGAACTTTTACTTGTTAGTTACCAATTTTTCCTTTTATTTTATTCTTTTTCCATCACCATTTATCCCCCCATACCCTCTTCCACCTCCACCTACCCCCCTGTGAGATCATTTTTCAAAGCCAGGAGATGGTAACTGGCTGTTGGATCTCCTTCTGCTTCTTTGACTTGAAGTTACACAAGAACTAGAAAGTGATTTTCTTGGCCCCTTTCTCCTACTACCTAGATTAGTGTTCCTCAGAGCTAGTTTAGGTAAATGTTAATCAATGCTCCTTGAAATACGTCTAATAAGTTTGGGAAATCCTATATAATTTATGTTCCTGATGGAGAGTAACAATGCTATTAAAGGTCCTGCAATAAAAAACTCACATAACTTTACTTAACTCAGCACTTTCCAAAATTATGAATATGGAACACTTTGGTGTGTCCTCTTACCTCTATTTGGAACAAGTGGGATTCACATGACTTCATTTTTAGGGAATTCATGAGGTCAGCTATCAGCTGGGGGTTAGGGACAGTTCTGGGGCCTCTGAAAATATGGGAAGATTTAGCACATTCCTAAGGGAGCCTGAGAGTCTTGTGATTCATACTGCTCCCCACCCCACCAGTTGAAAGAAAACCTTTTAACAGTGGGAGCCTCAGAAATTCTGTTTCACAGGAAGGGTCCCATCTAAGCACAGTGAAGTCAGTGGACATCTTATCCCTTTCACTTCTGGCTTTCGGATTTATTTTTGCTTTAAGAACTGTTTGTCACTTTTTTTAAAAAAATATATCTTTATTGATTTCAGAGAGAGGAAGGGAAAGGAAGAGAGAGAGAAACATCAATGATGAGAGTCATTGATCGGCTGCCTCCTGCACGCCCCCTGCTAGGGATTGAGCCTGCAACCCAGGCATGTGCCCTGACCCGGAATCAAACCGTGATCTCCTGGATCCTAGGCCGACCCTCAACCGCTGAGCTATGCCTGGCCAGGCGCTCTTTTTGTTCAGAAAATTATACTTCTCTTTCTCTCCTCGCTCCATAAGGTTTGTGTAATTTCCTCCCTCCTAACATTCTCATGCATGACTTGGGGTACTGGACCTGCCACGCTTCACATCCTCTATTAGTCTGAGATTTTTTTACCCACAATTCCCAGAGAAACATTGACTCATCTCACACACACACAATATCATTTGGAAAAAAATTATTTTAAAATCTGTATTTCTTAAGATTTCTCAATTATTTTGGCCCCATTATTAAGCATTCAGTTTAAAGAAAATAGAACTCTCTAAGCAGGCAAAATCGTGTGATCAGCCATCGTTGTACTATGTGTTGTCATATCTGTAAGTCTGAAACCGAGAAACAATATGAAAAAGTACTTTTACATTTAGTGCTTTCTTTTCTTTGAGGTTTTCAGGTTTGTAGCCTAATCATTAGGACAAAAATAACCAGATAGCTGTTGCAGGCCCAGCTAATTATATTAATGCTCCCCTGAAGGATGGAGCTGCCAATAAATTCTTCTCCTGGCCAGGCTTGCCGCTGGCAATTACCCCAGAGAATGTGCTGTCTGGGCTCCAAGCTCCCCCTCTTGCTCTCCCAGGACCCCAGGAAAGAAATGGAGGTGAGAAGGCTGCTGGATGGGGGGCAGGAAGTATCCACTGACTCTCCCATCCACTTTGTCAACCCAGTTTTCTGACAGGTTGTCTTAATTCTCCTGGGAAATATTTACTGAAAGCTCTGTTTGATATTTTAAGGGAGGTCCATGAAATTAAGTGGGAGGGGGACACCAAAGTGAAAAAACAAAGCAAAATAGGGGGGCCCTGGCCAGGCAGCTCAGCTGGTTAGTGCGTTGTCTCAAACATCAAGGTTGTGGGCTTAATCTCTGGTAGGGGCACATACAAGCAGCAACCAATGACTGCATGAATGGGGTGCAACAACAGACTGGTGTTTCCCTCTCTCCCTTTCGGTCTCTCTCTCTAAAAATCAGTAAAAAATAAAAATTAAAAGTGAACACGGAGAAGAAGGATTATTTAGGAAGATGAAGGGTGTGATGGTTAATTTTATTTGTCAGCTGGGTGAGGCTACGGTGCCCTGTTTGATCAAACACTAGTCTAGATGAGGCAGTGAAAGTATATTTTAGGTGTGATTAACATTTATAATCACTTGACTTTAAATTAAGCAGATTATCCTTTATTATGTGGGTGGGACTCATACAATCAGTTGAAGGCCTTGAGAGCAAAGGCTGAGCCCTGGCTGGTGTGACTCAGTGGTAGAGCGGAAGGGTAGCAGGTTCGATTCCCAGCCAAGGGCATGTACCTGGGTTGCACGTCCATCCCAGAGCTGGTGAGGGCACTTGCGGGAGGCAACCAATCGATGTGTCTCTTTCACAGCGATGTTTCTCTCTCTCTCTCCTGCCTCCCTCCCTTCCACTCTTTCTAAAAATCAGTGGAAAAAAAATATCCTCCAGTGAGGATTAATTAAAAGAAAATAAAAGAGCAAAGGCTGAGTTTTCCAAGGAAGAAGAAATTCTGTCTCAAGATGACAACACAGAAATCCTCCTTGAGTTCCCAGCCTGCTGGCCTACCCTGCGGATTTTGGACCCCTGACTGCCATGGCAACCTCTTGCCTGAGTTTCCAGCCTCCCAGCCTGCTTTACAGATTTTGGACTTGCCAGCCTCCACAATTGTGTGAGCCAGTTCCTTAAAACAAACCAATTTTGTGGGGGAGGAAAAACATACGCCAATTTCTCTCTCTCCTCTCCATATATATATTTCCTATTGGTTCTATTTCTCTGGAGAACCCTGACTAATACAGAAGGCTCCAGAAGGATGACCCTAGAGAAATAAATGGACCTGGTAGAAGTGAGTTTGACCATAATCTGAGAAAAGTTTTCCAGTTTTGGCAGAGAGCTTGCAGATAAATCAGTGATAGATACTTTAAACCAAAATCATGCAAGGGAAAAAAGTCAAAGGAATTGTTACCTCTGGAGCAAACAAGTAGTATAAGAAGATGATAATCTTTCTGCCCCACTTGGCTCAGTTGTAAACACTGAATATTGATTGAAGGATAATGGTGGTGGGAGAAATTATGTGGAAGTTGTGGTGTGAGTCAAATCCTCATCTCCACTGAGGAAATTAAAAAATATCTGAAACTGAAAATTTAAGAAATAGATAAATTTTTAGAAACAAGGAGGTAAACAGCAGAAGAAACAACTAAAAGCATTGAAAACAGCTGCTTCCGCTGAGTGAATCCGGTGGGATGGGTGGGGCAAGGACTGCTGTTTATCATTATGACTTGTGGATCGTTTGGTCTTTTTCAAGTCCATACATGTATTACTTTGATAACAAACAATAAATTAAAAGTTATGTGGGTCCATGCTCTGGCTGGTGTGGCTCAGTTGGTTGAAGGTTGTCTGGTGCACCCAAATGTTGCTGGTTGGATTCCTAGTCATGGCACATACCCAGGTTTTGGGCTCCATCCCTGGTGGGGTGTGTATGGGAGGCAACCGATTGATTTCTCTCCCTCTCTCTCTTTCCTCTCTCTCTCAAATAAATAAAAATATGTTTTTAAAAAAGTTATGTGGGTCCAATATGGAAAATTTGGAAAGTACAGAAAAGTATAAAGAAAATAATAACCACTTATAATTCTTCCACTCAGAGAAAGCAACTTTGTACATATTAGAGGAACAGGATTAATAAACAAATTTGTTGAGCTTAAATTGTCAGAGCTTAAGGATTGAAAATAGCACAACTTAGATATAAATGAACACATAAGAGTAAAATACTGTATGTCTAATATGGTAGGTATAATTATATATGATATGATCATATACAATATGATTCTATATGTGTTCATGTGTGTATTAGAAAGTAGTATGGAGGGATACCAACCAAAGTGTTACTTGGCAGTGACCAAGGGAGGCACAAGGGTGGGTGATGTCCTGGGATGTACAATGTGAAGTGCTCACTCGCAGGGTCGTGCAAGTGCAGGGGATGCACCACCCAAGCCTGAGTGCCTTGTTCAATGTCGTGCCCTAGACGCCTCAGTTGCCTCAGCAGAGCCTGGCTCTGGTAGGGACCGAGGGCTGCCGGATCAAGGACACTTTTCCCTTCTTGTTTTACACTTAGACATGCGTTCAAGTTCCTTGCTACTCCAAGTGTGGTACATGTGGACCAACAGCATTAGCACCACTTGGGAGCTTGTTTGATGTGCAGAATCTCAGCTCTGCCCAGGCCTTCTGAATCAGAATCTGTATTTTCACTGAATCCCAGGGAATCTGTGTGTACCTTAAAGTCTGAGAAGAACTGGGCTAGCCAGCACCCAGCATAGTTCCTATTTTCTTGTGGAAGAAACATTCAGAGACAACTGATGTCATTGCCCCACTCGGTGGGTACACGCACTGTCTGTCCTTTAGAGGACTGTGGTCTTTGCTGAGAGACTGAGCTTCAGCTGGTGAAGCAGTCGAAGGTCAGCCTGATGGAGAAGAGGTGGTTCCCTTGGGACAAAGAACAATTTGGGGAAATGTTTAAAGGGAAGGGAAAGGCTAGTGGGTCTGAAATTGGGAAAAGAGCAAGACAATGAAGTGCTAATATTCAAACCAAGGAACTCAAGTCCCATGGGGATGAAGAATAACTTGGTATACTATCAAAAAGGTTTTCTCCAAGATGTTTTAGTGAAATCTGTTATAAAACTGAGAAGCTTGGATTAGGTGAATTATATAATTATATGAGGGCAGAGATAAAATAGAAGGTGAAGTGAGCAAGACACTCAACTCTTCCTCTTCCTCTACTCATAAAAGGGTTAAAAATAGAATCTGGCCCTAGCCAGTTTGGCTCAGTGGTTGGTGTGTCGGGCCGTGGGCTGAAGGTCCCGTGTTTGATTGCGGCCAAGGGCATGTACCTTGGTTGCAGACTTGTCCCTGGCCCCAGTCAGGACAAGTGTGGGAGGCAACCAATTGGTGTGTCTCTCTCGTATCGATGTTTCTCTCTCTCTCTGAAAAGCAATGGAAAAAATATCCTCAGCTGAGGATTTAAAAAAAAAAAGAAAAAAAAAAAGAATCTGTCCAAGTGTGACCATGTAGGTTGGCAATATAGAAAATACAAAGGAATCGACTCTGTTCAGTGTTTCCATTAACCAGAAGTCAATTAATAAGCATCCTGCTATATGTTACTTTTCCACTTATATTAGCAAGTAAAATTGAAAGTGAACAGCAAAGTAATATATAGTGGCATGGCAAACATTATTGGCTGGATAACCCAATATTTATTTACAACTCCTTTCTTTCTGGCCTGTCTTCATTACAGAGCATCGAAAACCTGAGTACTTGCCTTCCTAGAAAAGGTGGCCATGTGACACAGTTCTGGTCAATGAGACCTCTGTAGAGGTCTTTAGAAACTGGAGAAGCCACCACTTTCTGGAGAATAGATTCAGAGTGATCTTCCCAGGACTTGGAGTAGGGTGAGGAGAGCAAGACATTCCCCTGGGTACGAGATTGATGAGGGTGGCAAACAGCTCAGTAATCAAGATATTTTATTGCAATATTTAAAAGAATAATTTTTCATGCAAAAAAAAAATCCGTGATGAACAAAATATCAACATTTAAAGTAAAGGTAGGATCTGACACCACCGGTACCAGAGTAGAGTGGGCAAATGATGCCGAGTCCTGCAAGTAGGTTCAGATCACCCTACCTTCCAACTCCAGTCTGGGGTGGGTTGGTGGCATCTAGGTTTTGTGCCTGCTTCCTGACAGCAAAGGAATCAAGGAGTGAGGACATCTGGAATTTTCAGTTTTAGTGAGAAGTGGGAAACACATGAAAGTGATTCGGGTAGCCAAAAAGAATGACAAATGTCCACTACACTTATTGGAGTCATGGTTAAATGTCATTGTTTGGGGTCCGTGCAGAGACGCAGCATTTTCTGGCTGGCCTGTTTTGAGGAAAACTTCAGTAGTTATTAGAGTTGAGGTACAGATAAATCAATATAGGAATGAATATAGAGAGGAGAGAACAAAATCCCTCTTCTGAAACTGGCAAGGCTCCAAGGAGAAGATAAGGTTTGAACTGGGCTTTAGAGGGAGGAAAGGGGAAAGCAGAAGGAACATTGCTTTTGCAGTCAGAAAATGGGGTTCACTACTTTGCTACTTGCTTACTAGTTGTGAGAATTCAGGAAAATCATTGTGGTTCTCTTAGTATTAGTTACTTTATCTGTAAAAACTCATCCTAAATTGGACAGAGGACAAATACTATATGATTTCACTTAGGTGTGGAATGTAAAAAACAAAACAAATGAACAAGCAAAACAAAACAGAAACAAACTCATACAGAGAACAAACTGATGTTGCCAGAGTGGAGGTAGGGTGGGGAATGGACAAAAAGGTGAAGGGGGTTAAGAAGTACAAACTGCCAGTTATAAATTAAGTCATGGGAGTGTAATGTACATCATAGGGAATATAGTCAATAATTTCATAACAACTGTGTACAATGACAGATGGTTACAAGACTTATTATAGTGATCATTTCGTAAGGTATATAAATGTCCAATGACTACATTGTACACCTGAAACTAATACATGTCAAGTATAATTTTAAAATAAAATTTAAAACTTGAATGTAAAAAAAGAAACCACCCTAAAAAAATTCACCTATGTAAACTGCCCAAGAGCTGTGAGGATCAACTGAAATAAAAATGAGTGAAAGCAGTTTGTAAACTGCAAAGCTGTATGCCAACATGTTGCACTGTTATTAAGTCGTTAAGGATGGCTAGAACTTTGACAAAAGGCATTGAGGGAGAAGGGCCTCTGGGCAGAGAGAATGAAAGGGGAGGTGGTTTCTGTATGAGGCTAGACAAAAGGAAACTGGGCTTTGAAGTTGAGAAAGATGAAAGCAGCCCTGGCCCCATAGCTCAGTTAGAGCATCATCCGGATACAGCAAAGTGATGTTTCTCTCTCTCTAAAATCAATAAAAATTAAAAAATAAAAAGATGAAAGCCGTCAAGGAAGGCCTATGTTTTTAAGACCATTAAAGAAACAAAGCCTGGGACCCCAAGCTTGAAGGATAAAACCAAGACCTATGGTCTTATGGTTAGGAGACACAGAGAGAGAGAGAGAGAATGGAAAATCACAAAACACCTGAGCGAATGACTTGCACACACGATGCTTTCGCTCTCCAGATGGCCTCTTAGAAGACCAGCAGGGACCATCTTTGTTTCCAGGAGCCTGACGCGGACTGGTTTAGGACACCGTGCTCCTTTCTCAAGGAATGAGAGCCCAAACCTCTTCACCCCAAAGGGTGGTACAGACTGAACGGCTGAGCGGCCTTGAAAAGCAGCCCTTCTGTGCTCCCTGGGTCGCCCTCCCGGTAGCCCGTGTCCCACCCCACAGAGCAGAGCCAGCCTGATCCCCGAACACGGCTCGTTAATCATTACTTCGAGGAAGAGTAGGTGGGGTCCACGGCTCCAGCAGACCTTGCCCTAACCCTGTCCCAAACCCCATCCCTAACCCTAAACGCTCTAAAATCACGGAGCGGGGGGCGGGTAGGGCAACTACACACAGGGTTTAAAAATTCAGTTACAGGTGGGCGCGGGCCTGCGCAGGAGCGAGGGCGGGCCCACACGGGTTAAATTCGCGTGAGGGCTGTAATCCAGTTCATTGTAGTGTGCCCATGTCAATTTCCTGGTTTTGATGGTGTAGTCTAGTTATGCAAGGTGTCGAGGGAAGCTGGGTGGGGGGCAGGTATTCGGGACCTCAAATTTTGCAACTTTTTGTGAGTCTAATTATTTCAAAATAAACAGTGAAAACTCGAAACTCAAAACACAAAGCACAAAGGGAGCCCCCCGCCCCCCCGGCCCGGCCAGCGGCCCGGCCCACCCGCGGCGGCCCTGCAGCTCACGCTTCTCCCTCGCCCCGGCGCCCGCCGCCTTTGACCGGGAGGGCGTAGGTGGGTGGGGCGGGGCCGCGCACGCGCGGTCCCGAAATCCCCGCCGCATCTCCGGGAAGTCACGCTTGCGCAGTCTCGGCCCCTGGCCGCTCCCCCAGCCGCTGTCCGCGCCGGCGGACCGACTGCCTTGGCCCCTCCGCGCTGCCGTCTTTTCCGGCGGTTGGGGCGCTTCCTGTTGTTCTCACCTGCAACCGCCCCTAGTCCCCTACTCAGAGCACCTCAACCGTCCCCTCCCCTCCTCGCGCCGGCTGGCTGCTGCCCTGGGGCTTCCGTCCGCACGTCGAGACCTCTGGCCCGGCCGGCGTCCGCGGCTCCGCCGCCCCCAGCTAGCCTCCCTCGGGGCTCTGGTGAGTGTCTCGCTGCCGCTGCCTTCGGTCCTTCCCAGGCTTTTCCCTCCACGGCCTCTTCCCCCGACCCTGGGACGCTCCCCTTCCCGCCTGCGCCCTCCTGCCAGCCCGGTCCTCTCCGTCCCTCGGCCGCGCTCTTCAGTCCTCTGACAGCCCCGCTCCTCCCGCCTCCGGAGGCTCCTGGTCGGTCCTCCCCCCGGCCCCCGGCCCCCGGCCCCCGGCCCCCCACCCCGTCCTTTCTTCCTTCGTGTGCACTTGGGGCGGGGAGCCAGGCTCTTTCCCAGTTGCCAGCTTTGTCTGCTCGCTGCCTTCGCGCAGCCTTCTTCGGGGTCGCGCTCGTTACCAGTTTTCACCTTTTTTAAAAAAATTTCTGGAGCCTGAGAACCCGACAGCTGCAGTGTGAGGCAGAGGTGTCGGCAGCCCACCTTAGGGTGCGGTACCTTTGAGTCTGCTCCCTTCCCCTTCCCACGGTCAGTCTTTGGGTACCGGGAGAGCCTTAAACTCACAGGAAAACTTAAGTGAGGACCCTGGAGAAGAGAGGAAAAAAGGAGAGTGGGTACAGACTTCGAGGAAAGTCTGTCAGGAAGTGTGCGGAACGGCTCGTAGAGAGACCCGATCTCCCAGTTGCACGTCGAAGCGATTAAAAGATGCGGAGAAACTTGTTCCTTTTTGCTATGCACTGAGAAGGCCGGGGTGAAGGAGACCCCGTGTCCGTGCTCCCTCTCCCTCCCGGGCCGCCTTGGCTCTGAATCGGAGGTGAGCGGGCGGTAGGTGCAGTTTCCCTGAACCCGGAGCCGCCGCCGCCGCCGCGATTCCCGGCCCCGCGCTGCCCCAAACGTTAGGTGTCAGCCTCGCCCTCAGGGGATGGGAACTGTCCTCCAGCTCTGCGTGGAAAGGCCATTTCCCATCGCACCTGTGTGTTCCGCGCGCCTGGTGATGGACATCAAAACAACTGTTTTCCTGGTGAACTTTTCGCACGGCGCTGGCGAAGCGCGCGGCGTTGCGCGCGAGCGGGGGGAAGGGTGTTAAAAGCGGCGCAAGGCCGGCTGCTGGCTTTCCGGCGGCTGCAGCCTGGTGAGAAAACCCGGGCGACTTTTAAGGAGAGGTCTTAGCTCCAGTGTTGAAGTGTCCAAATGAAAGATACTGGGCTGCCCGGTCACAAAGAAGGAAATAATCGGCGAGGGAAGGGGTGTTTATAGAGAGAGCCGTGCCATCCTGAAGCCGGTTAACCGGGTTGTAACTCTCTAGATTGAGTAAAAGAGTGGTTTTCATTTGATCTCTCCTTTTATGTTTGCAATGCCTGCCCCTGGTTTATGAGGGTCATGTTCTTATGTTAAATTTTGTCAGCTTTTGAGAATTTCTCACCTACCTTTTATTCGCTAATTCTGCAGGGTTGGAGAATGGAACAAATAGGCCAAGGGCCTCCAGGGATTTGTAGATCAAGGCATGAAGGCTTAGATTATCAAAAACATGAGGGAAAGCCATGTCTTATAAAAAGTATTTGGGCCCTGGCCGGGTAGCTCGGTTGGTTAGAGCGTCCTCCAAGGTTGTGGATTCGATGTCTAGTCAGGGCACATACAAGAAACAAGCAATGAATGCATAAATAAGTGAAACAACAAACCAGTGTTTCTCCCCCCCACCCCCCTAAAAATTAAAAAAAAAAACAAAAAAAATTTGGTTGACCCAGTGAACCTATAAATTGCTATAGGGCAAGAGGCAAGAGTAATTGTATGTTTCAATGAAAGGTTATTAGAATTAGGCTAACCCTTTTATGAGTGTAGGAAGAGCATGAGGAAGTGTTTTTTTTAATCCTCACCAGAGGATATTTTTCCCATTGATTTTTAGAGAGAGTGAAAGGGAGGGAGGGGGGAGACACACACATACACGGATGTGGGAGAGACACATCGTTTGGTTACCTCCTACAGGCCCCCGAAATGGGGCCTGCAATGGAACATGCAACCCAGGTACATGCCCTTGACCAGGAATTGAACCCAAGAACCTTCCGTGCTCAGGCCAACACTCTAGCCACGGAGCCACACCATCCAGGGCAGGAGGAAGTTTTGAAGAAAGGTCAAAGGGGAAGGCCAATGCAACCTTTGTCTTACGTTAGAGAATCTATGTGAAAGTAGAAAACCATTCTGCTAGAAAATATTTTTGGCCTTACTACATAAGCATCTTTGAGTGAACTTAATCTTTAATCTGTTGATCTTTTAAGAAGTTTAGTAAGTTATGCTAAGGACTTAAATGAGTCAAAATGTTTCCTCCCAGTTTTTATATACTCATCAGTGTAAATGTAATTTTGTCCTTTTAGTTTATTCACAACTGAAAAATCACTAACTTGCTCAACTTACATTTATTAACCACCTATATTGTATGGAAGGCACTGTTTGTCTCAGGCTTAAACTCTCTCTAGTTGTATTTTTAAGTTGAAATAATTTCAGTTATTAAAATACATAAGGCGTCTACAAAAGTTTACAGACAAGGGAGGAGTGGAGTACAAAGTGCTCACTTGCTTCAGACTTGTTTTTAAATCTGGTTTTAAAATTTCTTCACCAAACTTAGAGTGCATGTGGTTTTCATTGTGGGTGGAGGGGGGTACAGGCTGACAAATAAGGAACCACACCCAAAACCAAACAGAGGTTGTTTTTTTTTTTAACCCTTCACCCGAGGACATTGTCACTGATTTTTACAGAGAGGGGAAGAGAGAGAGAAAGAAAAACACAGATGTGAGAGAGAAGCATCAATAGGTTGCCTCTCACACGTGCCTCGAGTGATGTAGGGGATGGAACCTGCAACCTAGGTATGTACTCTGACTAGGAATCGAACCCGCAACCTTTCGGTGCATGGGACGATGTTCCTACAACTGAGCCACACCAGCCAGGACCAAACAGAGTTGTTTTTTTTTAAATTCTGATATAAACACTTGAGTTTGCTTTCGTATTAACAGAAACTTCCCATAAAAAAATAACATTTTATAATAAGGTAGAACTGAGTTCAGTGTCTTGAATTTGTGATTCCTGATCTGTTTGGCACACCATGAATCAGAATGTTTGACTCTGAAGTGGAGCCTTGATTTGGAATCTCTTTGGTCTGAAGGGATGATTCTTTGTTTTTTCCCCCCTGAGTATCATTGTATAAAACTGTTTAATGTTGTCTTTTTTCTTAGAAATAGCAAGTGTTTGCACATTCCTTAAAAGCATTAGTTTGATCTACAAAGCAAAAAAGCTCCTGAGTATTAAGCGGAGAACCTTCAGAAAACTTTTCATAAAATGCACTACCTTTGAAAGTGGACCTTAGCCCTCCTGATTTTTAGTCAGCTTTATTTTGGGATGAAAACAGACTTAGGAGCCAGGTTGTGTGTGAGGAAGACATGATAAGGATAAAGTATTGAACGTTGTTGCTGGTGCAGGAGCAAGTCAAGGTTGGTGTGTAGTCTGGTCAAGTGTGACAGTAGAGGGTAGCAGAAATTTATGGGGGGAAATGAGATTTAAATTTAGGAAAAAATGTTCTATCAGCTATTTAAACTTTGTTGGTATTGGCTTTTTCATATGTAGAACTAGGAGCTTAGGGTACATTGTTTTTTTTGGTATCTTCCATTACTAAAATTGTGATTCACTTTTTTTCTTTGTAATATTGTTTCCATCATAGGTCTTTGTTTTTAATTTGTAAATTGAAATAGTGAACATTTATCGGATAGATATCAGAGTACATATATACCTATAGATAAGCATTTTAGATTTTTTTATACTGTAGAAATTGTAAATTTAAAAGTTATTGGTAACTTAATGGTACTAGTACATGATCATTGAAGAAAAAGAAAATGTGGGAAGCATAAACAAGAATAAAATTATCTATCGTATTGAGATCATGGAAATATTATGTTTTGTAACCTATTATTTTCATTTGGATTGGAAACATTTCCCCTGACTTTAACCACATTTGAACATATTTTAATTGTCTGCACATTATTTCATTATAGGACTTCATCATTATTTAATCAGTTCTGTTGTTGGGTATTCAAGTTATTTCTAGTTTTCCTTTGTTTACAATGCTGCATCGAACCCTCTTGTGTACGAATCCTTATGGGTCTTTGATTTCTCCAAGGTAGATTCCTAGATGGCAAAGAACTGCACTGTGTCTATAGTATATGTGCTTTTTTTTTAGATCCTCACCTGGGGCTATTTTTTCTGTTGCTTTTCAGAGAGCGGGAGGGAGAGTGAGAGAGAAAGAGAGAAAGGTCAATGTGAGAGAGACATCGATTGGCTGCCTCCTGCATGCGCCCCGACCCCGGAGATCGAGCCCACAATCAAGGTACGTGCCCTTGGCTGGAATTGAACCCGGGACCCTTCATTCTGCAGGTCTGATGCTCTAACCACTGAGCAAACTGGCCAGGGCTATAGTGTATGTTCTTAATTTACACACATGGTATTGTGATCATACTTCCTTTTAAAAAATGCAACACTGTTTTAAAGATATATTCATGCCACTTTTAGGTACAGGTAAATTTGCTTCTGACTGCTACATAATATTTCTCTGTGTACACCCAAAGCATTTTATTTACTTCCTTACTGAATTGCCTCTAACTTCCCATAATAAAATGATGGTACAATGAACATCCTCTGTAATGTGCATCCTTGTGCATGTTACCTTAAGAGCCTGTGTGACAATTTCTCTAGGCCTTTTATCTAGGGATGGTATTTCTGGGTCATTGAGCATTAATATATATACTTATTTTCACCAAGTGTTCTGTTTGTCTGGCTTTTGTTATTTACTTGTTTGTACTCCAGAAAAGTTGTACCAAGGGGGTAGGAGAGCGAGTAATTGGTAGATTCTAACTCTGAGACTAAAACCTCTTTTCTTTGTTTCCAGCAGCCATGGCGATGACAGGCTCAACACCTTGCTCGTCCATGAGTAATCACACAAAAGAAAGGGTGACAATGACCAAAGTGACACTGGAGAATTTTTATAGCAACCTAATCGCTCAACATGAAGAACGAGAAATGAGGTAAATAATTTTAAGAAAGTTGTGTCATGGTTTTGGCATTTATGTCTGATACCATAAAGCACCTTCATATTATCATTGAAAGGAGACAAGAATAACAGTGGCCACATTATAGCCTGTCCCATTACAATAGAATGACAGTGTCATTGATTTCCTAAGCCCTTGCTATTATAACCCACTTATTCCTGATACTAAGTCAATAACACAAAATTCCATGGTAGGATAAAACGATTAATTGGGCCAAATCCTTGGACTTCATTCAGGCAGTGTGATGTAATGGAAAGAGCAGCTCTTATGCAGTCAGACTTGGGTTTAGAATCCTGCCTTTATCATTTAGTAGCTGTATGAGGCTGGAACAAGTTTCTTAGTCTTTCTGTGTATCAATTCCTCCATCTGGAAAATGAGGATAATACTACTTACCTTGCAGGATTGCTGTGGCGATTAGACATAACGTATGTGAGTACATACCATAGTGCTTCACACATAATCATCAGTTAATGGTGGTAGTAGCAGCTATTATTGATCTGGTATATACTATTCATGTAGTAACTCATAATTACAATTTATTCCCAGTATTTTATTGTGAAAATATTTAAAAGTGCAGATGAGTTGGATGAATTGTACAGTAGATACCCATAAATAATCTAGATTCTACAATTATCACTTGTTTTTTTATCACATATCCATGTATCTGTCCCTCTATCCATTCATTAATTTATCTTATTGTTTTGTTACACTTCAAGGTACGTTTCAGATGTCAGTATATTTTACTTCTGCATATTTTTTCTTGTATAACAAACTAGAGTTCAATATTTTAAGGGAGTAAAATTTGCATGCAATGAAATGTACAGTCTTAAGGGTTACCATTCAATGAGTTGTGACAAATACATACACCTGTATAACTTAAACCCTTATCAAGACATAAAACACTGCCATTATCCCAGAAAGTTCTTTCATTCCTGGAGATGCTCGTTCAACCCCAGGAAACCATTGTTGTGATTTTGTTTCTACCATTGATTGGTCTTGCCTATTCCATACAAATGGAACATACAAACAGATCCATATAGTAAGTACTCATTTCTTTCTTTCTTTTTTAAAAAATGTATCTTTAGTGATTTCTGAGAGAAAGGGAGAGGCAGAGAGAGATAGAAACATCAATGATGAGAAAGTCACTGATCAGCTGCCTCCTGCACGCCCCCTACTGGGGATCGAGCCCGCAACCCGTGCATGTGCCCTGACCGGGAATCGAACCTCGATCTCCTGGATCCTAGGTCATGCTCAACCACTGAGCCACACCTGGCCGGGCCATAAGTACTCATTTGAATAAGGCAACTTTCACTTATCCTAATGTTTTCAAGGTACATTCATGTTGCTGTTGTGTCAGTAGTTTGTTCCTTTATGTTACTGAGTACTGTTTTGTTTTTTGACTATACTTCAGTTCGTTTATACATTCTTTTGTTGATAAACATCTGGGCTTTTTTCCAGTTTTTTGCTATTTTGAGTAAGTTTCTATGAACAGTTGTTACAGATCTTTTTGTGAACATTTGTTTTCAGTTCTTGGGTAAATTTAGGAGTGGAATTGCTGAGTCATAAATGTACATAGGCATATGTTTAGTTTTATAAGAAATTTCTAGACCTTTTTCCACAATATTACCAACAGTGTATGAGAGTTGTAGTTGCTTTACATTTTTGCTAACATTTGGGTTGTCAGTCTTTTATCACTGTTGTTTTGCATTTCCCTGATGATCAAGGATGTTGAACATTATTTTTATGTGCTTTTGGCCATTGGTATATTTTACTTGTGAAGTATTTATTCAAATTTTTGACCGTAGAGTTGTAAGAGTTCTTTATATATCCTAGACATTGGCCCTTTGTCATATACAGGTTGTCCCAAAAGAGTGTATGTGCACTTTGACTGATGATAAAGTCAGTGTTTATTAACATACAGTTCATTTTCAAAATTTAAAAGAATCTACAGAAATGAATAATTTTTTTTGGTCAATGCCTGTTTTCACACTAATCATCGTTCTGGTCTGGGCACTGCTGATAAGTTGAAGCAATAGAATTGCAAACATCAAGAAACACTTTGTTCAGTATTTGTGCATCCTCAATTTGTCAGCTATTGCTGGTTTTGTACTGTAAACTTTATCGTTTATGTAGCTTCATAAAAAAGGTCTAGTGGCACTTTAGGATAAATTTTCTTTGTTCAAAGCTTAGTCTGTCTTCACTCATTATTTCAAATCAGTTAAACCTGAAAAGGAGTGAAAATTAAGTGAGTTATTAGCTGTTAAAGTGTGTATTTTTTGGGGGCACCCTATATATGTTTTGCAAATAGTTTCTCCTAGTCTGTGGTTTTCTTGTTCATTTTCTTAATGATGTCTTTAGATGAGCGGAAGTTTGCAATTGTGGCATTTTTAAATTTTTTCTTTATTGCATTCTGTGACCTCTAAGAAACTTTTGCCTATGTCGAAGTCATAAAGATACTATCCTGTGTTTTCTTTTGGAAGTTTTATGGATTTAGTTTTTACATTTAGTACTATGATCCATCTTGAATTAATAAGTGTGTGATATGAAATGAGGGTTGAGATTTATTTTTTCCTTATGGATATACAGTTATGTTAGCACCATTTGTGGCAAATATGATTTCCTCCCCCTTAAGATTGCTTTGACACTTGTTGAAAATTACAACCATTTAAGTGTGTATCTATTTCTGGGCTCTCTATTCTATTTCATTGCTCTGTTTATCCCTATGCCAGTATCACACTATCTTTATTACTGTAGCCTGTGGTAAGTTTCGAAGTCAGTAGTGTAAGTTCTCAACTTTGTTCTTCTTTGTTCTTTTTTTCAAGATCGTTTTGGATATTTTAGGTTCTTCATATTTCCCTATAAATTTTAGAACCAGTTTGTCAATTTCCAAAGAAAAGCTTGATGGAATTATGATTGTAATTATATTGAATCTGTAGATCAATTTGAGGGAGAAATTGACATTTTCATAAATTGAATCTTCTGATGCATGAATATGGTATATCTTTCCATTTTGTTAGGTCTTCTTTAATTTTTCTCAGCATGTTTTGTAGTTTTTAGTGTGGAGGACTTATGTGTCTTTTGTTCATCTATTCCTAGTATTTTGGGGGCGTTTTGGTGCTATTCTAAGTGGATATTTAAAGTGGATATTTCATTTTCTTGTTCTTTGCTCTAGTGTTGTAGAAAATGAATTTTGTATATTAGCCTTATATTCTGTGACTTGCTAATTTACTTATTTTAGTAGCTTATTTTTATAGATTCCTTAGGATTTTCTATATAAACAATCATATATTTAGTAGAGAGTTTTTCTTTCTTTCTTTCCAATCTATACAGCTTTCTTTTCTTGCCTTACTGCATTGGCTGGGATTTCAGACACAATGTTGAATATAAACAGTGGAAATAGACATCTTTAAAAAAAAAAAAGATTTTATTGATTTTAGAGAGAGAGGAAGGGAGAGAGAGAGGGGAAGAGAGAGAGAGGAACATCTATGTAAGAGAAACATGGATCGGTTGCTTCCCACACACCCTCCGACTTGGGATCAAACCTGCAAACTGGGCATGTGCCCTGACTGGGAACCAAACCAGCTACTCTTTGGTGCACAGGACATGACACTCAACCAACTGAGCCACACTGACCAGGGTGGAAGTGGACATCTTTGTTTTGTTCCCAATTTAAGGGGGAAAGCACTTACTATTTCACTGTTAGTTACATTGTTAGCTGTAGGTTTTTCAAAGATGCCCTTTATAGATTGGGGAAGTTTCCTTATGTTCCTATTTGGCTGAGAGGTTTTTTTTTTATCGTGAGTGGGTATTAAATTTCATAAACTGCTTTTTCTGCATCTTTGAAATGATTATATTGTTCTTTAGTCTTTTAATATGGTGAATTACATAGTAAGTTTTGAATATTAATCTAACCTTGCATTCCTGAGGTAAACACTCTTGGTCATAATATATTACTCTTTTTATATATTGCTGGATTCAACATATTAATATTTAATATTTTGATACGGAGTTTTGCAACCGTGTTCTTCATGAGGTGTAAATCATAATTTACATGGGATATATGACTTGACCTTAAATATGTAGATTTGTATGCAGAATAGCAAGATATTTTATAGCTGGTGGTATCTAGCTGCTATTCACTCAGACAAGTGCCTGCACCAGTGCCTGTTGTTAGGATCTGGAGAGTTCAAAGATAAATTTGCACAGTATACCTCTAGCCATGTGAAATCTATTGGAGATAGTTACTTTCAAATACAAAAGTCTCTTGAAATACAAAAGTCTCCTGGTGTTGTAGTTATGAATCTTGATTAAGTTACTTGTTTTATTTGATAATAGTTGGTTTCTAATCCTCCTGGCTCCGGCCTGTGGTTCATCATTGATGTGTATCACATGCCTCAGGAACAAGATGATGTACGGTTTTATTTACATTACTCTAATAAGGGTTAATTTGTGATTTACACTGATTTTACCCTAAAATGGGTTGAAATCAATGCTTTTTTATTTGTTTGTTTGTTTTCGATTCTTAAGATAGAAAGAACTTTCCAAACTTTTGTGGTTTTTCCTTTCTTAAAGAGTAATTAATCAAAAGACAGTAAGAAGAGAGTGTTAGACATTTAAGAGAGTTAGAATATTTGTTTTTGGTAGTTTTTGTTCTCAAGTCACCAGTATTTTTCTTTTTTAGTATTTTTCATTTTTTAAAAAGCAGCAGACACTGTGAGCTTTTTAGAATCAATATTTCCTTGTTAAGCTTTTTCATTTAGTGCCCTTTTTTTGGGATATGAGTTGATATTTGGTTTTGGGTTTGTTGATACAATTTGATAAGATGATTATAGGTTTTATTATTCCTAGAAAGTTAAAAAAATATAAAAGAAAAACAGTTATTGGCAGGACTTAGTATAGTAGTAAGTAAACTAAAATTAGAACTGTCAGAAATGGATTGTTAAGCTTTTTTAAAAAAATATATCTTTATTGATTTCAGAGAGAGGAAGGGAGAGGGAGAGAGAGAGAGAGAAACATCAATGATGAGAGAGTCATTGATCAAGCCCGCAACCGGGCATGTGTTCTGACGGGGAATTGAACCCTGATCACCTGGATCCTAGGTCGATGCTCAGTCGTTGAGCCATGCCTGGCTGGGGCTTAAGCTTTTTGTTTTGGGGGCAGCATCATAGACATCTGCTTTAAAAACCCAGAATTTTAGTAATATGAAACAATTGATAATAAAAAAAAAATTTTATTATGAGCATATGGCTAATCTATGATGGGTGGTTTGAAATAATAATAAGTATTGGGCTAGTAAATTTTGAGACCAGGTTGTAATACAGATTTTCATTTTGTTTGTATGTGCCTCATCTGAATGTCTTTAAAATCTCTAGTATTTCTACTACTTACATGCAGTTTTTGCCTGTTCCATTTATAGTAGAGCACTAGGTTACATTTGAAACAAAGGACTTACTGCAGTGGGAAATGAGACCAACTCCTAGAAGTAGAAGGAAGAATAAAAATAATTTGATATTGTTTCCTGTATAAAAGTAGAGTATGAGAACATTGGGTAGCTTTATAGAAACACTGCAGCAAGTTCTACAGATTGGTTGAAAAACAAATGTCTGAGTCTAGTCCCCATCACACAGTGCTGCAGAATACCTGTTTGATGGTCTCCTATTAATGCTATTGGTAAACTATAAGCTGAATCCACTCAGTAGGGCAAGTTCATCATACCATGTTTTGCCTTTGATAGTGGTCTGTGGTAAACTTCTCTAAGAACAGCAATTCTTTTATTTTCTCTCCTACGTGATATAGGTACCCAGTAGGCATTGATAATTATCTAGTTATTAATAAAAAAATTAATGGTTTGAAAAATTTATAACAATCTGAAATCAAAACTGAGGAAACTTCATTTTCTCTTACAAATATTCTGTAATGTTTCTTTTCTTCATAAATACTATTTTGATGAATTAATTAAAGCCACAAAAACTGTTGTAGAGTAGACTACATTTTAAATCTAAATTCAAACTGAGAAGTTTTCCACAGCTTTATTGCAAGTGTAATTAAATTGGTTTCAGTAGAATATTTGCCTGAGAGTCAAGTTGTCAGAATCAACTCCTTGAACACAATCAGATTCTTTCATTAGAGAACTCTCCAGAAAAGGCCTATCATACAGAATTATCCCTGGTAATGATTTACTGGGGCCAAGCCAACCAAGACCTTGAAGACTGTGAATCAAACTGTGCTGGGAGGGGAGCCTAAATTAGGTTTAGAAAAGGTGGCTAATTACAAGTAGTAGTCATGAATGGGTCTCTGATGACTTCTCACTTTTTAAAAAAAATTTAGCAACGTACAGTTTAAAATGTTGCTGTTTACAAAGCACTGTTCTTAGTGGAAGGAGCATTCAGATGCTGTCCCTGCCTTCAAAAGAACTTACATGGGTTCACTGGAAATTAAGTGGAGCTCATGTAAAGCCTGGTTGGGGTGAGGGTAGGTATGGCCTCTGAGTGTGGAAGTGGCCTGTCCTCTCACTTTTGTGTCTCCCAGGGTTATGGTTTGGAACATTGGAGTTGAGTGGAACAGTGGCTTCACCAAAGACTGAAGTGTTAGCTAGCCTGGCATTGCGACCAGAGACGAGCCTGCTTTTCTTTTGCATTATGAGCTCCCTCCCTCCCTCCCTCCCTCCCTCCCTCCCTCCCTCCCTCCCTCCCTCCCTCCCTCCCTCCCTCCCTCCCTCCATTCTATTTGAGAGAGAGAGAGAAAGACAAAGAGAAAGAAACATTAACTTGTTCCACTTATTTATGCATTCATTGGTTGATTTTTGTATGTACCCTGACCACTGATGGAACCCACAACCTTGGTGTATCAGGATGACGTTCTAACCAACTGAGCTACCCGGCCAGGGCCATTACGAGCACTTTTAAGTACACACATAGATAGAAAGACTAATATAGTGAACCCCCATATAGTCATTCCTCAGATTTAGTAATTATCAAGACTGCTAAATTTGTTTCATCTCTTACATTTTATTTTTTCTTGTTATTGTGTTTTACAGCAAATTTCAAACATCTGTCATTTCAATCCTGTGTACTTCAGTTTGCATCTTGAAAATATGGCCATTTTCTTTGTATAATCACAGTGCCACCATGAATCTAACAAAGTCCAGTAATTCCATGGTATCATCTCACAGAGGATGTATCTTGCAAGCCTCATTTCAGGCTATGCTTGCCATTTTTGGTGTCTTTAAGGTCTTTGTTGACTTGGCCACAGTAAATCATTACTAGGGATAATTCTGTACAATAGGCTTTTTCTGGAGAGTTCTCTAATGAAAGAATCTGATTGTGTTCAAGGAGTTGATTCTGACAACTTGACTTAGGCAAATATTCCACTGAAACCAGTTTAATTACACTTGCAATAAAGCTGTGGAAAACTTCTCAGTTTGAATTTAGATTTAAAATATAGTCAGAAGGCCCTGGCTAGGTAGCTCAGTTGGTTAGAGTGTCATCCTGACATGCTGGGGTTTCAGGTTCGATCCTCGGTCAGGGCAAATGCAAGAATCAACCAATGAATGCAAAAATAAGTGGAACAACAAATCTCTGTCTCCCTCCCTCCGTTCCCCTCTCTAAAAAAATCAATAAATTTTTTAAAAATTAAAACTAAACTGTAGTCAGAAGGAACTGTCTTTGTGACACACATTGTGTGATAGCGCTTTGTACTTCTAGCCCAGTCTGGTGTGGTCATTCAGAAAATATATAGTCGAGCCCAGCCGGGCATGGCTCAGCAGCTGAGCATCGACCTAGGATCTAGGAGATCGTGGTTCGATCTCCTTGTCAGGGCACATGCCTGGGTTGTGGGCTCAAGGCAGCAGATCAGTGAAGACTCTCTCATCATTGATGTTTCTCTCTTTCTCTCCCTCTCCCTTCCTCTCTCTGAAATCAATAAAGATATATTAAGAAAATAAAAAATAGTCGAAAGGTACGATGATATTGATACTCAAGGCACAAAAAGCTGAACGTGGTTGGGTTCTCATAGCTCTTGCTATTGATTGTTGGACTCTTACCCTTCCTCACTTTACCTGTTTAACCGCTGAAATGCAGTTACTTTACATTCCTGAAACTACCAATAGTGCAGCCTCCTCCCCAATATGGGAGCACACATAGTTGCATAACCCAGCATATTCTGGGAACTAGAAGAAATGTGGGCAGCCTGGCAGTCATGTAGATGCTTGCTTCTTTCCATCAGGGGCAGAGTAGATCTGTTTATTTCTCGAGTGTTTAGGCACAAATTCTTACTCATCATTTGATGCTGTGGATTTGTAATATGATTTCTAAAAACATATTCACTTAAACTAAATATTATTATTGTAGTACATATTCATTGACCAAAAGGAAACTATCTTTCCATGTTCCTCTCTCTGTGTTTCCGATCTTTGTTAGTAGCATCATTGTCCTCCCACACAAGATATTCTCTTTGCTTGACTCCTACTGCCAGTTGGTCATCTTTGCAATAGCTGTGTTCACTTCATTCTAGGTTTCCAGCCCTAGTTCTAGATCTTTACTGCACACCTGCATCCTTACAATAGCTTTTAATTCGCCTCAGTCTGTCAGTTGCTTTTCCTGCTGGTCCATTAGCTCATTACTGCTGGTTGCCACTCTAAAAAAGAGTCCTCACCACATCACTCCTTTGCGCACAGCCTCTGTAAGTTCTTAGTCATCTACAGGCTAAGAGCCAGGTACACAGAGAAGTGCTGTGTGCCTCAGCCACACTAGACCACATGCTGTTACTTCATGTACCCTGTGCTTTTGTTCTTCCCTGCCCTGCACACATTGCCTATCTTCTGGAATGCTGGTAAGTGGTGGAGGGGAGATTCCAGCTCATGTGCTTTCATTTATTATGCTGAATAAATAAAGGTTACAGGGAATTGGTTGTAAGGAAGCTTTAATTGTTTTCTTTGGTTTTATCAAATCAGTATGAGACTGTAGATCAACAATATTCTTGAATACAGTTTCTAACTTCAGTACTCCAAGGATTTAGAGTCCTTAATTTCCTTTTTCCTTTTCATTGAATTTATTGGAGTGACACTGGTTAACGAAATTATACAGGTTTCAGATGCACAATTCTACAACACGTCATCTGTACGCTGTATTGTGTGTTCACCACCCCAAGTCAAGTCTCTGTCCATCTTCCTTTATCCCTTCATACCCTCTTCCACCTCCCTCCACTCCCCCCTCCCCCAGCAATCCCTCCTCCCACCCTGCGCCCCCCCAGACCTTAAATTTTGTAGTGATGCCAATTACCTCCCTTGAATATCCAGATCCTGCCTTTTACCTTTGTTGTTTATTACTCTGGCAAGGAGGAGGCGGAAGATGTGAAAATAAAGGAAGTAGGTGTCAGTCAGGGAGAAGGAGAGAAACACCGACATGAGAGGTTATCAAATACCAGCTGTTTTGTGGTTTGTTAAGGAGGAAATACAGTTCTACCAGGGAGGGGGAAAAAAGGAGAACTTTTCATTTCCAAATAAGGTTCTTTGTTGCATTAACATCTTATACAATCTGTTTCAAAATGTAGAACTAACAGAGTGGGATTCTTTTCATTTGTCTTAGTAACTGTAGTTTGTTGCTTTAATGAGATCTTTTAAGATTTACTTGTTTCTGTCATTAAAAAAATAATTCTTACATTTGTATAGACTTTCCAGAAGGTTATCATTCAAATCTTATTTCACGTATTTATTTATTTTTAGACAGAAGAAGTTAGAAAAAGTGATGGAAGAAGAAGGCCTGAAGGATGAGGAGGTAATTGAAAGCAGAGGCACGGCATGTTCCGCAGTCGTTCGCCGCCGTGCGGGGGAAGGGCTCTGGCGCAGTAACCACAGCTTAGGGGCGGGTGTGCTTCTGGACTGAGGTGTTCCTGCAGAGGGAGAAGTTAATTATTAAGCACTCAGGAGAGAAAGACTCCTCTAGGTACAGTTATAACAAGTTAATTATGATTAATTTAGAATTGCACAAAAAGGAAGAGATGAAACCAAATAAAAACATTAAAAAGCAAATTACAGCATACTTACAGAATTCACAGAAAAGGCTCCATAGAAGTGGGACAAACTTCTGAATCGTTATCAAGGCAAAAGAGCTCTCAAGTCAGCCCTTTCCTTTAACGCCCACAGATGTGGTGGGAGGAAATGCAGTTAATAAGAAACTGCGAGGAACTGAAATGGCAGTGGAAGTGCTTTAAAAAATAGGAATAAAGTACAAATGCAGCAAAATGGTGAAAAATACCCCAGACTTGTAGGTATAATAGAAAACTAGAGCGCAAAATGAACTGCAGTGTGTAAAAAACCCAGAGGAAAATTTAAAAACACACACTTTTCTGTAACAAAGGTTAAAAGAAAATGTTGTTGATTTTCCCTCCTTCATTAGAAAGATTAGAAGAGTGGTTTGCTGGGTGGGTGGGTGAAGAGTTCTCAGAGGAAGCACCCATCTGTTCACTGTGTTTTGGTTATTGTATCTGAAGGCTGGGGAAGGGAGAAGGGAGCAGTAGTGGTGCTTTGATGGGTGATAAGATTATGCTTAGTCTGACGTGGCTCTGCTTTCCAGATGGGTCAAATCACAAATATGACTTCGTTGCAGAATTTCAGTTCTTCCCCCTCCCACTCCTCTCCCTCTTTATTTAAACATTAGAAACGACTCAGGAGATCAGCACATGCTCGGAAAGAAACAGAGTTTCTTCGTTTGAAGAGAACAAGACTTGGATTGGAAGATTTTGAGTCCTTAAAAGTAATAGGCAGAGGAGCATTTGGTGAGGTAAAAACCCCACAGCTAAGCTACCTGTCCAATACAGAAATACCACAGAAATTCAAAGCTGCTAATACACCATGAGCTCATGATTGTTGATATAATTGAACTGTGGGGTAGGTGGCTCAAGCATGCCAGCCCCACATCTTAACTGCTCTGTCTGCCCTTCTTTCTTCCCCTCTGCACTGTCCCAGCTCTAGGATTGTTCTCTGTGTTTCCAGATGATGTTGATGTTTTAAGTATTGATCTAGAGGGAGAGTTGAAAGGTAGAAGGAAATCAATATTTATTATTTACTGTGTTTTTCTTCTATAATCATGACAATAACTCATATTATAGATGACTCAGAGGGGATATATAATGCTGCCTGTCACAGCCATTGAACAGTGGTACCAGAAGTCTGCCCAGATTTCCTGCTCTTAAAGCTCTTGTTTCTCCCAGTGCTGTACCATTGCCTCTCCAGGGGTGAACAAACAGCGAATTGCCACTCTTTATTTCTTCCTGCCAGATTGGTACAGCTTTAAAAAGATGGCCGTAGGGAACAGGATTTGTAGAGATGAGTTATTTAGGTAGTTGTGGAGAGTAGAAAGAATTTGTTATTTTTGTTAATCCTCACCCAAGGATTTTTTTTCCATTGCTTTTTCAGAGTGGAGTGGAAGAGAGGGAGGGAGGGCAAGGGGGAGAGGGAGAGAGAAACAAACAGAAACATCCATGTGAGAGACACATTGATTGGTTCTCTCCTGCACACGCCCCGACTGGGGCAGGGAGCACCTGCAACCTAGGTACGCGCCCTTGACCAGGACTAATCAAACCTGAGACGCTTCAGTCCGCAGGCCAACACTAACCACTGAGCCAAACCAGCCAGGGTGAGCGTTGAAAGAATTCGTAGTTTTGTCCCAGCTAGTCTTGCAAATGCATCCTGCTTGGTCACAAGAGCAATCTGGTGGGAAGGGTTTGAATGAGCCCATGCAAGGTCATCCCCTAATGGAAAATATCCAAAGCAGGTGCCTGACTGATGCAATAGTTTCATTATCTTTGTGTAAAAGGCTTTGAAAACTCATACCTCAGGAAATGTAAGTGCATATTCAAAAGCACAGGTGGAAGATTAGATTGATCCCTCAGCCTTCAGAATCCCTGATGGCCCCTGAAGAGAGGGAAATGGGCAGTACCACCTTTCAATTGCTTTCTGTTCAGTGAGGAAGGGATGTGGGGCTTAATCAGGAAAACAAAGGTGCGGGGAGGGGAAAACATACGAATATCGGGAGAGGAAGGGGAGGATGTGCAGGGAATTGCCAAGAAGCTTTTTGGGGGGTTTGGAGATCATTCATATCCTTTTCATCTATTTATTCTAAAAATCATTGGAAAAAGAAGAGAAAGAAAAACTGCATAAAACCCCATTTCCCAAATTATGCATTTTAGGTTTTTTTCCTTCAAGACATTTTCCCTGCCCATGAGCTTTTGCTATTGCTCTAAACATTGTTGTAATCATGTACTTAGGTTTTCTGAGCTGACTGCATGACATGTGCCACGGGTTTAATGAGTCCTTAAATTCAAAAGCGAGTTCTAAGTTAGACTGATTTGTTCGACTAGGGAGCCTGAGTGGCTGTTTCCAGTTCTGATTCAGTGGGTGTAACACATCCATTTTGGAACATCAAAAGCGTTTTCCTCTGCTTTGTTCTTGCTAGTTGCTTATATTAAAATTGTAATACTTTTTTTCAGTTTAAATATTACTTCCTATAACACATGAAAGCATTAGCTTGGCATTGTGAACTTTTAACTTGGCATTTTTAAAATAACTTTTAGGTGCGGCTTGTTCAGAAGAAAGATACAGGGCATGTGTATGCAATGAAAATACTCCGTAAAGCAGATATGCTTGAAAAAGAGCAGGTAAAGCACAATTGTAGTTGGGATTTTAGTTGACTTACGAACTTTTTGTCTCCTAAAACTGTTCTTTTTGCTTAATTGAAATGTATATTCTTATTACAGTTCTCTTTAACTCTGTCATGTTTGAATGTACATATAGCATTATTTTTCTTTATCCAACAAAGAAGTAGTTACATATATTTTAAAAGTACAAATAATGTTTCTATGTTATGCACAATTTTTTTGAAGTTGAAAACCTATTAGAGAAGCATCTGGTGTTTGTGACTCCCAGTTGATCACAAGTTGTTTTTATCATGAGCTGTTTTTGAGGTAACACTGGATGTGGTGGCTTGTTCCTTACTGGTTGCTGAGAGATAGAAATTGTACATACACCTTGGAACTGAGGCTTAGGAATTAGAATTTGAAATTTGCAATCTACAGTGTGTCTTAATATACTTTACTCTGTACACTGAAACCAAAGTTGGGTCTTCTGAGTAGCTCATCATTACCTAAAAGAGAACAGTCTTCTTTTTGAAAGAATTTGAAAAAAATACGTAAATGGCAGAGCAGTGCACATTCTTCATTAATGATTGAGAACACTTTCTAAAACCTAAACCTACTTTGCAAATAGATTTATAAGATACATAAGTAGTTCATGCAAAATAAAATTTGAATATTGGGCAGTATATTAAAAATGAGAATGCAGGTGTTCTGTAAATCTAATTTAATTCAGCTGGTTTCTTAAGAACAGATTGTAGTGGGTGACGCCTGCAGATACCCTGTAAAAGATCTGATGCTACAGGAGGACAAGGAGAGCCCTGGATACAGAGCCCAAGAGCTGGCCCCACACCCAGCCCTTTCTGCCTCTTGAGAAGAGGTACAATCACTGAGGCTTCATTTAAATCCCAGCTTGACACTTGGAATTTATCTTTTCTTTTTAATTTGTATGTTACTCAGAGATTTTAGACTTCAGGAAGTCTGATGGAGAGTATCAAATACCCTGGCAGTAAGTCTTCAGACACTATAGTTTATGCTAACACAAACCTTATTAAAAATGCACAACAGCCCTACCTATGTATTATCTAAAAATTTATGTGTGGTTTGGGTGTGGGCACTGAGTTTCAGTTGATCCTGAAAAGGAAACTGTAAAGCTATATTGATTAGTCAGTATATTTTGTATTTCACAAATACATTTTATTTCTAAAAGACATTTCCTATAGGTTTAGTCAAGGCTAGAAACCTTTCTTTATCAAGTAATTAGCATTTAGAATAAAATTTTAAAGAAGTGTGCATCATAATTCAGTTATTAGTCCTTCCTGGCATGTGCCCATTCATCACGGCGACAGAGATAGTCCAGACACTGTGTAAACATTTTCTCAAATACTGTACCTTCTTCAGAACTAATTTCTAGAACGTTTCTACATGAAAGTAAAGTAAATGCCTGTTAGAATTAGGATTTGAGTCCACCTTGCCATTGGACTCAGTTGCCTGGGTTTGATCTCAGTATGGTCCAGTTCAAGTTTCTAGCCTAGGCTCTTCCTGGCAGAAGCGGGCAGCAGTTTGCTGGGCAGGAGTGGAAGCAGACCAGTGCAAAGACATCACTTTTGGGTACAACTGACAAAATTTAGGTTCAGAGCCTAACTTCTTGTTCAGAGGAAAAGTGTTATGTTTGTTTTCTGAGCAAAGAATTTAAAGCTACCCACTGAGGTTTCAGGTTGTTACTCTGTCCCACAGGGTGGAAATTTTTGCTACGTGGAAAATAAATTTTAAAGGATAAGAGACCAGCACTTAGCTAGTTTCTTCATGTTTCTCTTCCAGCACAAAAGGAAGACCCCCGATTGTGAAGCCAGGCTAGTGTTAGGATGGGACAAAAGACTGACTTGTGTCTCTGCTTTCCCAGTGCTCAGGATAGCACCTAGCATGAAATTCCCCATCCCATTAACTATTTATGGAACAGCGGAAGGGGGACCCCTACTGTGAGTTGCACCTCTGACTCTTTTGTCCCTTACCCTATATACACCTAACTCCACTCCTAGATCTTGAGGTTCCTAGCTGCTGTTTCAGCCCCAGAAGAGAAGGGCAAGGTGAGCTCACAGTGACTGTGGCTTTCCCCTTGACAAACAGGGAATGTGACCGTCACCATTCTGTCCTTCAGGGTGAGTGACAAGTGGTAATAGTAGTCCCTCACCTTCTCTCTGGTTCCCTGCAGTGGGGAGCGGCCATAACAGGATCTAGGGGAAGCAGAGGCAGGTGAGGGCTGCCTGGTACAGTCTTTGTGTCATAATGACTGGGTCAGAGTCACGGCTGCAGTTCAGCAAGTGGCATTAGTGTTTCCCAAAAGCCTTGCTCTGCTATTAAAGCTGAGTAAAGGCAATAGCTTTACTGGGCTTTGTCGTGATTCATAGCACTGTTCCTATCGCCCTATGTTCCATTTTCCCCACTCTCATGCTATAAGTAGAGATGTAAAAATGTAAGTTTTCTGCTATTTAAAAATTTCTCAAAGAACAATTTTAGTAGCAACCGAAAACTCAAGTAGTAAGTAAACTCAGATCCCTTCAGGCTCCTGGGAGTTAGCATGGAAGAGTGAGGCAGTGAGGTACAAGATGGGAGAGGGCGGGTTTGTGTTTGCATAAAGTGCCTGGCTTTGCTAAAGACACTTCAATAAAACAAACAAGCATATAGAATGTTGTGTCACATAAAACAATACCCGTGGGCTGAGTTTGCTAACAGAAGGGCCACTTTGTGTCCCTTGGTACATCTTTACCTCTGAACATACTGTGGCAAATGTTCAGACCAAAACCTCTCTTCAAGGATTGGACTGGGTTTAATAAATTCAGTTTATTCAACCCAACTCTGCATCTTGTGACACTTAGAGGAGAGAGGCGGGATTTGATATGCAGCACTGTTTTGATTACTATTATATATTAAAATTAGATAAATTTCATAATAAAACATCATTTTAATGAATTCTACCAGTTCTCCCAAACCTTTGGCAAACTTGGTCTCCTTAGCTAGATATTTCAGTAAGAGTAGAAAACTGAAAATGTCATAAATTTAAACCTAAAACTTTTCTTAGGTGTTCTTATATTTCAGTTCAGTAAGAACTGATTGAGCATATACTCTGTGCACAGCAGTGACCTAAATGCCGTGGTGTCATAATATTCTAGAATTGTCAACAAGGGCACCGTCATTGCAGATACCTTTGCACACCCGAGCCGGGACTTGTTTAGAGAGTCATCTTGAGACTCACTTTTATCATAAAAGATTACACTAGTCTTCCCCTTATCTGCAGTTTCGCTTTCTGTGGTTTCAGTTACCTGTGCTCTGAAAATATTAAATGAAAAATTCCAGGAATAAACAGTTCATACGTTTTAAATTGAGCACTTTCCTGAGCAGTGTGATGAAATCTTGCACCATCCTGCTCCATCTGCCTGGGATATGAATCACCCCTTTGCCCAGTTTATCTAGGCTATATACACTACCCACCTGTTAGCCACTTAGTAGCCATTTCAGTTATCAGATTGATTGACCTGGTATCTCAGTGCTTGTGTTCAAGTTACCCTTCTTTTACTTAATAATGGCCCCAAAGCATAAGACTAGTGATGCTGGCCATTTGGGTATGCCAAAGAGAAGCGTAAAGTACTTCCTTTAAGTGAAAAGGTGAGCCCAGCACAATAAGATATTTCGAGAGAGACCGCATTCACATAACTATTATCACAGTATGTTGCTAGAATTGTCCTGTTTTATTATTAGTTATTGTTGTTAAACTCTTACTGTGCCTAATTTATAAATTAAATTTTATAAGTATGTATATGTAGGAGAAAGCATAGTATTTATAGGGTTCCATGCTATCCTTGGTTTTAGGCATCCACTGGAGGTCTTGTAAAGACCCCCAGTGTCCCTCTCTGGTAAGGAGGGACTACTGTATTAGAACAAAAAGATGCAAAATAATGGTGATTTTAACTAATCAGAGGATTGATTTTTAGCACTGTTAAAGTTGCCGTTTGCATTACCGCCATTCATTTTGCCATTTTTAAGCCTTTCATCACTTAAGTTTTCATTTTGGAATACCTTCAAGTCAAATGTTGTCAATTTTGAGTTAGTAGGTTTGCCTAAGCATAAATCAGATCTTTTGCATCAACACAATTTAATACTCAAAATAGTCTTTGAATTGTTTAAACAAATATACAGTCTAATAAAGCAGAGCAAGTCTTGTCATTAATCAAATGCGTATACCTCCAGGTTGGCCACATTCGTGCGGAGCGTGACATTCTAGTGGAGGCAGACAGTTTGTGGGTTGTGAAAATGTTCTATAGTTTTCAGGATAAGCTAAACCTCTACCTAATCATGGAGTTCCTGCCTGGAGGTAATTACTTGATGATGAAAGGTCATTTTTCCTTTTTGTTCTGTGGTTTCTTTCTCATCTCAATTAACCCTCCTTTCTAATCCGTGCTCACAAAGTTACTTTCTATATCTTTTTTAGGTCTGTAAAGGAAATCAGTAACCTGTCTTGTGCTGGGTGCCTTTCTACAATTCTTAGTGCCATAAAAGTAACCTTCTTATTCATTCTCATAATTTCAGATGGACATTTCTTGATTTTCTTTTTCTTTCTAAACATATAGGAATAAACTCTGCCTGCTCTCCTGTAAATGGGAATCATGTATAATCAGTTACCCAAATGACAAAATTGAAACTATAACATTCTTTGCTTCAACTCTTTAGTTTCCTTTTCTATAACTTATATTAAGGAGTGAATTTCTCATTACCTATAGTAGTAGCCAGAATCAATTTCTCGTTTCTGAGATTTTAAGTTTTACATAACTCAGCATGTGCATCTCCTAAGACAGCTCCAAAACAAAGCAGAACAGTACATACCATCTCTTCTGGGAAACAGTCTGTTCCTAGTGAGCAGATGAACTGTGAACAAACTCTGATGGGAAAAAAAGAAAATTTTGGTTTTTGGTTCTATAGCAAAGAAATATAATTGTGGCATAATATTTTGAACTTGTGACAACCTTTAGTGTAGATCTAGGGTCATCAATACTTTTTATATTAACAATTGATGAAGGTTAGAAATTGATGAAGGATAGCATGAGGAGCTTTATTATTTAGATGCCAATTCTTAAATAGTCACCAGCCCCTGGACATGTGTCTCCTCAAGCCTTACCTGCACCGTCTTCCATAGCTTCTTATGGCTCCTGGACCCTGCCCTTTGCACTTGGTGGAGCTGGCCTGCAGAGCCATAGACCATCTGGCCTGAGCTCTCTGATCATCTGGGCGAACTCGCACAGGTGAGGCCATTGGCTGCTCTCCTGGGCCACGGTGTAAGGCCACATGGTTACCTTAGACCTGGCCTGAGTGCGCTGTCCCTGTGTCACTAGTGTCTCTCTAGATTGAATGTGTGGCTGCCAGGAGTGAGTAGGGATTCATATTTTTCAAGTCTTGGGTCAAAATAGCATTTTAATAAAAGGTTTGACCTTTTTTTTTTTTTTTTTTTTTTTTGTCTGGGCGTAAAATATCTACTTTTCTCTAAGAATATAAAAATTCCCCAAAATTATAAATGAAATTAAATTTAAAAAGCAGCATGATGCTCTGTTAAAATCAGTTTCTCTTTTTCCTATTTTCTAACTTAAACGGCTTTATATGAGATCTAAACTGAACCTCTCCTGTTTCTCTTAGCTTTAAACTACTTACATGTCTTTGCTTTGCTTTGCTTTTGTCTAACCGTTGAGTTAGGATCAGAATCTTTGTTTTGCCATTTTATGTTGCTGGTATTAAGCAGAAAGAATTAAATTTTGACTTTGCAGAAAACAAGGAGGTTACCTTTAGTTGCTAACCTATTGATACTATGTTGTAAAAATTGCATAAAGCATATTAGTGTATATTTAAATCCTCACAGTAAGACACTGGAGGAGAAACCCCACTGGTCTGGGGAGGTGCTCAGTGTGCACTTTGGGAGGCAACCATCACACCTGCTCTGTGGAGCACTTTCGGTTTGTTTCTAGTTTTGCCAACTAGCACTTGCTGCCTTTGTGAGTAGAAATTGGAGAGCTTGTCGCAGCCTCCCCAGTGTTTATATTGTTGTTTGGCATTTCAGTCTCTCTCTATAACAATGTCAATACAACCTATGTGGAAATGCCATTTGGTTCTAAGTATAGAAAAGTTTGCAGATATTTGTGCAAAGTAGCTTTTATTCCCAGTTCAAAAAATTTATCATAAGCAAATTTACCTTTTTTTTTAGCATGAGAGAAATTTTCTTTTTCTCTCAAAGTAAAGTAGAAATCATAGCTCTGTGGTAAGCATCAGTTAGCTTAGGTGAAAGTGCTTTGCTCTCCGCTGCTGTGAGTTTTACCTTTTAAGTGTTAGAAACTACTTGCTACTTCTCATAGCGGTAGTGTGGGTCAGTCTCTGCAACACAGCAGAGGCCTTATGTTGGCAGATAGTAGGGAGACATACCTGAAAACTGGCTTACTCATGTGTTGTGTGTGTGGTGGTTTTGTATCTTCTTATTTACAGGGGACATGATGACACTACTGATGAAAAAAGACACCTTGACAGAGGAGGAGACTCAGTTTTATATAGCAGAGACAGTGTTAGCCATAGACTCCATTCACCAACTTGGATTCATCCACAGAGACATCAAACCAGACAACCTTCTCCTGGACAGCAAGGTACCAGGCAGGGTGGAGGCTGGGGAGGGCAGCAGCGCGGCCTGTGTGTATTGACCCGTCTGAGCGCCTCCGCGCTAACGCGGGCACTGCCTGTGGTCATCACAGGAAGGAGGCTGCGGAGCTGTGAGCACCTTGTGCATTTTTCTCTCTCTTTTTTTTGACAGGTAAGTTTGCCATTACCTCCTTTCTCTGAAAGGCTTATGATTCTATGATTTTTTAAAAAAATGTATTGATTGATTAGAGAGAAATATTGATTTGTTGTCCCACTTATTTGTCCGTTCATTGGTTGATTGTTGTATTTGCCCTGAAGATCAAACCTACAACCTTGGTGTATTGGGACGATGCTCTAACCAACTGAGATACCTGGCCAGGGCATGATTCTATAATTTGATTGAATGCTCATCTTAAAAATAAAGGACATTTTGAAAATGATTAAGAGTAAAATTGATTTAGAAGGTTATTTTATAGTAAAGCCAGATAGTCATCTTTTCTCAGCATAGACTTATACCGATGCATCACTTACTGAGAACCCCTCTGTTGGGAGCCTCATTAGTTGAGGAACCCAGCCAAGAACCAGGAAGTGAGGGACGACAGCAACAACCACAACACTGCACCACAAAATTTAGGTTCCAGATCTTATGCCCTCTGCTTAAAGAAGAGTCCTGTAATGGCCTTTCTATATTTATCATTAGACAGCAAATAAGCTTAGTTGCTTGGTTCTTAAGCTCACAGCAAATCTTCAGAGAATCCCCTGTGCTGCTTGGTTGCTGGATACTCCTTGGAAGTCTCTCCACTTTCTGACCTCACTTACCTATAAAGTGAATATATTGATCCAGAGACACTCCAAAGTTCCTTCCGGCTCTAAAATCGCAGAATGTTCTGTTTGGTTACACAGAATTGTTTTTAAGTAGAAAAATGAATTTAATTCCTAGAGTATTTTTCTTTCCTGCTTTTTTTTTTTTTTTAATTTCAGAGAGAGGGAGGGAGAGGGAGAGAGAGAGAAACATCAATGATGAGAATCAGTGATCGGCTGCCTCCTGCACGCCCCCTACTGGGGATCAAGCCCACAACCTGGGCATGTGCATCGAACCCTGATCTCCTGGATCCTAGGTCGATGCTCAACTGCTGAGCTACGCTGGCCAGGCTTTATTTTATTTTTTAATGTTTGTTTTTAATGACTTGAGAGAGAGGGGGAAGGAGAGGGGAGAGAGAGAGAGAAACATCCATCTGTTGCCTCCCATACACACCCTGACAGGGGACCAAGCCTGCAACCTGGGCATGTGCCCTGACTGAGAATCCAGCTGGGGAGTTTCGGTGCATGGGAGGACACTCAACCAACTGAGCCACACTGGCCGGGCTCTTGCTGTCTTTTAATAATTTTCTTGCTATCGTTGAAAAACCTTTGTCTTTAAAAACCCTTATCTTTCTGTTTCAAGAGGGCAGGAAGTTTGTCAGATAATTTCTTCTGGTTAGTAGCTTTTTTCTTCATTATAAGAATAATGCCACATACACAGTAGAAAATTTGAACAACACAGTTACAAAGAAGAAAAATACCATAATCTCATCATTTTGGTATAGTAGCTTCAATACTTTTTCTGTTTCTGTCAATAATTTACATACAGTTAGCATCCTCAAAGTAAATAGCTTGGTATTCTTGGTATTTAAAATGTTAATGTGTATGAGAATACTTTTCTAGGTCATTAAGTCGAGATGTATTTTTAATAAGGCACTGGCCCTACTTTGTTGGTCTTGGGTTCACATGCCCTGGTTCTGTACCCCAGGTGCCTTAGTGCTGGCTTAGTTGTACCCCATAGTCTATGTTCAGGTTTAGCAAACATTGAAGGCCAAGAACTTGGAAACTCAATCTAGCTGATGAGGAGTGGGGGACCCTGCCAGGGGCATATTTGCTCTCTATAATATGCTAGGCCAGATTTGTAGAATGAATGTTCTCACAAGTGAGCTCATTTGTGTGTTCCGCCATATAGTTTGTTGAAGTGAAAATGTGGAAGTTTTGAGTTTCTGCTCTGTACTCAGAATAGCTACAGAATTCCCTGAAAATCTAGGTTTGAATAGCATTTGCTCCAGGCACTGTTCTTTAAGACACACTCATTAGAGGTATCCAGGTAAAACATGTAATTATGAGAACTACAAATTAAACCCTGTTCCTTGACTTGTAGAACAAGTTATTTGCAAATCTGAAAAAGAAGATATCAGGTTAATAGGCTCAAAGCTATCTTTGTTAGGCAGTTTCCCTTGTTTTGCCACACACACACACACACACACACAGCCAAACCTAATGGGGTTTCGTTAAAAACAAAACAAAATAAAACCTGACCCATCTGAGCAGGGCTTCTGTAGCCCTGTCCTCTAAGAAGTTGTATGTTAGGGCCTGAAGGAAAGGGGTATCATGGAATGACCACACATGTTGAAGTTGTTGGGGATCAAACGTTGGCCATACCCCTTCTAAATGTGTGACTGAGCAGTGTAGATCCCTGAGCATCAGGATTCCCTCCCCTATATTTGGTTTTACCTCTTCTACTTAAGATTTTTTTTTTTTTTTAGGTTTTAGGTAAAAGTTTATTAAAGTAAGACAATACAAATATTCTTTTTAAGAGTAACACAATGAGTAGCATACATTTTGCTGGATATGTGTACATTTCTAGCAATGAAATTGTACATACAGACAAAGGAAAACTATAAGAACTAAAATAATTTAGGAAGTTGTGACTTTTTATAGGACATTAAAATAGATCTTTTTCCTCAACTATGTCCCAGTGAGATTTTATTTTACTTTATTATTATATTTAATTTATCTTTATTGTTGAAAGTATTACAAATGTCCCCCTTTTCCCCATTGATCCCCACCACCCTGTACCCCTCCCCCCAGGCCTTTACCCACTAATTATCTATGTCCATGGCTCTGCATATATACATATAAATTCTTATGTTAATCTCTCCCCACTCACCCACCCACCCCCACTTTCCCTCTGAGATTTGTCAGTCTGTTCTGTGCTTCTATGTTTCTGGGTCTATTTTGTTCATTATATTCCACATATGAGTAAGATCATGTGACATTTGTCTTTCTCTGACTGGCTTATTTCGCTTAGCATAATAATCTTTAGGTCCCACCACACTGTCTCAAAGGGTAAGAGATCCTTTGTTTTTACAGCTGCATAGTATTCCATTGTATAAATGTCCAAGAAGATGCTTAATATCATTTCAAATCTTCTTGAACTTGTAGAGACTTGTTTTATGTCTACTTAAAATTTAACCACCCTAAGAACACCTACCTGTTTCTTAGGGCTAGTTGTGTGCCAGGCACCAAAGTTAGGAGCCTTGTATGCATTAATTCTCACCTTCCTGCCAGGCAGGTGTCATTATTCCCATTTTCCAGATGAGATCAAGGGGTTGCAGAGGTTAGCTAATCCTGGTCTCGGGAGGAAGAGCTTGTTGATTCCTGGTTTTGGTTTTGCCATTTAGCCAGCAAGCCATTTAATGTCTCTGAGTCTGTGAAGTGTGGTTTCAGAGTTACAAATGAAATAATACAATTTCTATTTTTTTAAAGAATGGTTTATTGATTTTTAGAGAGAGGAAGGGAGAGAGAGAAACATTGATGTGGGAATGACACATAGATCGGATGCCTCCTGTACCCCCCCCACCAGTGATAGAGCCTGCAACCCAGGCATGTGCCCTTGCCACCAGCATCCTCTTGGTGGATGACGCCCATCCCACTGAGCCACACTGGCCAGGCAAGACAACGCATTTAAAGCATAGTATCTGGCTCACAGGAGGTGTGTTTTCCTTGAAGGGTATTATAGATTCAGAGACTTATGACTAATATGCAGTCTGGCAACATTTATCAAGAACAATGTAATAAAGTTTATTGCCTTTGTCTTTGGAATAGTTTGCTCCTTGGAATTTGTCCTAGTGAAATAATTCAAGAGAAGAAGAAACTATATAAACAAATGTCTGTTCATTATTTAACAACCATTGATTAAAGACCATCCTCTGTACCAGGCATGGTTGGGGGGGGGGGCAGAGGCCCTCTGTGTCATAGGGGTGCTTGTAATGCACATTGCAGTGAGAGTGAAGAATTGGGGATGAAGTGAACACCCAGTATGAGGGGGATGCTAGGTAAGCAGCGATGTACTAAGTCATTTGAATATCTGTAAACATTAAAAATGCTAATTTTTAAGACTGTGTATATAGAAGCTATATATAGAGAAGAATACTTGAGTTAAAGAAGTGAAATTAGATGCTATGGAAAGTTCAGCTGTGTTTAAAAGTTCATATTTTGAAACAAAGATAATAGGCAAAAATGAAAATACTTTTATTTGTAAATAGAATTTGGGGTGATCTTTTAAAAACATATTTGTTGCTATAAATATCTTCCCTGTAATAAAAGAAAAAAAAGACAGCATACTTTGGCTGTGGAGCTGTCATGGATACTGCAAGGAGTCGGAGACGATACTGTTGTGTTCCACATCTATGAACGTTCTTCCATTACCTGTTTCTTCTTCCCCATAGGGCCATGTGAAACTTTCTGACTTTGGCCTATGCACAGGCCTGAAAAAAGCACATAGGACAGAATTTTATAGGAATTTGAACCACAGCCTTCCCAGTGATTTCAGTAAGTGTTAACAGTGATGTTAGCCTTTTTTCCCTTAACTGGGCCTAGTAGAGCTGTTCCCCCTGGTAATCAGAATATGCAGGACAGATTAGGAGAGTCTCCCTTTGAGTCTTTAGAGACTTAAATGATTTGTACTTGTATAGTGAGGCAAGATAAGTGCCGCCAAATGTGCTAAGACAGATGTTGCAAAGAGCTTGCTTTGCATCTCTACTTAGAAGGCTCCTGGGGAGGAATTTGGGGCAGTAGAGGAAAAAGTCCTGGGAATAATTCCAGATTAGATTTATCCTAAGTGCTTCTTTCTGTCGTTGCAGAAAGAAATTTATCATTGTGTTACTTTAACTTGAGCACTGGTAATCAAACCATTGAAATTATGTAGTAAAATTACAGTTCATCTTAGAGAAGCTTATGTCAAATAATATATTATAAAACTCAGGAGTCTCTAGCAGTTACTGCTGTTGGAAATTTGATGGTAATTTTGAGAAATTGTAAATGTTTTAGGCCCACTTTGGGACCTTTGTTTCTGATGAGACTGAATTTCCAGTAATTCTGATTAAATTCCTTATAATTCTCATCAAGGCTTGCCTGTGTTCTCTGTGGCCACATGATCCACATGGAAGTGCTGCTTGATCTCATTGTGTGATTCTTTGAACAAGTGCTTTCTGGGAAATGTGTCATCCAGAGTTCTTGATGTGTTGGCAGACTTTAGGGTCTCGTGTGGTTTGAACCAGAGCCTAAAAAGTTAGTAAATATTCCTGTCTGAACTTTGATTAGAACTTGTTTTCTCTACTTTTAGCTTTCCAGAACATGAATTCCAAAAGGAAAGCAGAAACCTGGAAAAGAAATAGACGTCAGCTAGTAAGTAATATCTGTAGCTTCTTAAATGCTCTAAACCAAGTATGAATATGTTAAAAAATATGCACATAAATTTGCATTTTATAAGTGTTTGCAGCATATCTATCTCTTGCCTTTAAGATTACCTTAATGGAGCACTGTTATTATGTCGGTAGCACCAAAGTCGTCATTTGGAGGCAGATAATATTACATTGTTCTGGTTGTGACATTTTCAGTAGGTGACCTCATTCTGACCTTTTACCTTGGTGATGACCCCTTTCCTTCCTGTTCCACCTTTTCCCTATTTTTATGGTGGCACTGGCGTTATATTTAAGCTGCAGGTCTCTCAAAAGGAAACTCAGTACAGATACCTACCCAGGGCTTTAATACAGTGGTTCACAAACTTTTAAAATTTTCATTCACTTTAGCAAGTCAGCACTCCTCAAATTACCTGCCCTACCCTTTTGTACTTTGTGGTGACAAAAAGAACCAGGTGTTGAAAATTGGAGAGAAATTTAAGGGAAATGCTTCTTTCTTTATAAATATTTGAGGGAATATACATAAAATTATGCCCCACAAGCTTAAAAAATAACATTCTTGGATTTACCTTGATGGTAATTTAGGAGCTACTTAAATAATACAAAATCTCCAGTGAAAAATTGCCGTCTCGCAAACTTTTATTCTGATTCATTGGTTTACATTTGAAGTGCAGTGTTCATGTCCTACTGTCTCATTGGAAAATTAATAGAAATGTGTATCACTGCATACTTAGGCTTTGTTAGAAACCTGTAGCAAATGAAATTGATGACAGTAAAGCTAAACTAAAGCCTGGTCATTAGAAAGCAAGAGTAGCAGCAATGGAAAATTATGACTAACTTGGAATGGTGATCATGCACGTGTATTATCTAGACAAGGTGGCACTTCTGCTTATCAATGTATAAAATGCAATAGTAACTTGGCAGATTTGCCAAATGCTGTTTTTCAGTCAGACTTCTTAGTAAAATACTGAATTAGAGCTCTCTATAGTGTCTTTAATAACTTACTTAGTAGGTCACTAGTAAGTAGCTGTCAGCCACGTGAAAATGGAAGCCTGTAGAATTGTTTAAGAAAGAATCAAAGGAAGGCTTGCTTTTTTTTTTTTTTTTTAATTTATTTGAGGCCCATATGTGGGCCCAGACTATGCTTTGAGTATTATGATTTTTATGTTAAACCTGGGCCCTGGGAGAGGTAATAACTTAAACCAAGCACTTTTGGAGATGTAGAAACTGAAATTAATCTTCGATAATCTTTCTCTAATATTAATTTGGGGATAGTTAGTCTCATCATAGTCTCTTTTCCTTAAGAACTCTTCAAGTGTCTAAATTCTGTATGTGGTTGAAAAGCTGTTTACATAGAGGGTTAGGGAATGTCAGAACAAATTTGGTCAGGGGCTTCTATTATGTCTCTCCATAGAGCAGACCTTAACCTTGGCTGCACATCAGGATCACCTGGGAATTTCAGAATATACTGATGTCTGGGCCCCATCCCCAGAGATTCTGCTTCATGTGGTTTGGGGTGTGTGGTCTGGGTGATTCTGCTGTGCAGTGAAGTTTTGAGACCCTCCAAGGAAGAGACTGTTTCTTAACAATAGCTTCTACATTTTGGGGACATTGACATTTACCTGTTTTGGAAGCTAACAAAAGGTAAGGAATCTTCTTTGATTTTTTCTTTCTTTTTTTTTTAAAGCAAACCAAGATTTAACCTTTGGCACTGCACTGATATTTATTTTGGGGGTAATTAAGCTTAAATATCTTAAATTATACTTTGAGATAGGCTTTATGTTCTTTGACATGCACCAAAGGATCATGTCATAATTACTAGGAACCACTTACAGGTATAGAACGAAGGAGATTTCACAATTTCTGTATTTGGAGTTCAGTGTCCTTTAATAGTTTAAAATGTTTTTGGTGTTTTTTTAAAAATCTGAGTAAACTGAGGTTCTCATGCTGTGATTAATGTTCTTGCCTTTTTATTTTATCTGTGGTGGAAATGGAAATGTATTAAAATCACCCTCATATTATCAATTTTGATAACTTGAAGAAAATAAGACCACCTCTCAGTCTTCAAAAGGTCAATTAACCCTGTGCTTTTTGACCTTTCATAGGTGATCCCATTCAACTAGTACCAAGTGGAAGGTTAATATTAGTTAATGCTTACTGTAAATTTACTGCTCTAGGTTAAGCCTATCATATTGCTCACCAAGCCTATTACTTTTCAGTCTGTTGAGAATCAGTGAATAAAGTAGAGGCTTAAGGTTCACTCCTTTGCTGCTTAAATCATATTGTGATGTTTTAAATTGCTATGTAGTCTTGGGTAACCTTAGGCCTCAGTAACTGATCAGGAAGTGTAGGTATGAGTCAGCTTTAAGTTATTGAACCACAGAGGTAAGAGTTGAAGTACATCTAGGCATCCGATCTTTGTTCAATTTATTTATCCTTTTGTAGTGTAGAATTTAAAGAAGTGATTGAGTAGGAAATAAAATTGCTTTATTTCCCCCGAAATCCTCAATGAAATCGTAAGTTGCACCATGTCATGTGTCTGAAATGACAGCCAACAAAGCTCTGAGTGCAGCTCTCATCGACACTATAAATATCCAGGTAACAAAAGGGAAAAGATGGAGACAGATTTTAGGTGTTAAGAACTTGGCGTTGGAGGGCACCTTGGTATGGAAAGTAGACAAAAGTTTGAGAAGAGGGCCGTTCCTAGACTAGAAATACCTACCACCAGTTGGTTAAGAGGAGAGAGTGAGCTCCTAAGGCACTGGACTCTAGTCCCAGAGGGAGAACAGTTCCTTATGTCACAGGTTTGTGCCTACTGTTGGCTACGCTTTTAACTCCGGGATCCTTTTTAACATCTTAGTATCTTGCAGTAATTATTTTCCTGTGACAGTAGATCTCTGGTTTCATAATAAAAATGTCTGAACAAATAAGATTTACTTAATATTCAGTTTTGCTAGAATAAATCTAGTCTCTCTAAGTTGAAGGGTTTCTGTATATATTTTTTTAATATATCTTTATTAATTTCAGAGAGAGGAAGGGAGAGAGAGAGACAGAAACATCAGTGATAAGAGAAATTGATCTGCTGCCTCCTGCATGCCCCGCACTGGGGACCGAGCCTTTAGCCCGGGCATGTGCCCTGACCGGGAATTGAACTGCCATCTCCTGGATCATAGGTCGATGCTCAACCAGTGAGCCACACCAGCCTGGCTGTAGTTTCTTAATCTTTATAATTAGAATGAAAATATTTCTGCTCCTTGGGGTGGGCCCAATCCATGTTCCAGGCTTAAAGCTTTAAAACAAAACAAAACTGGCATTTATGTTACTTAATATACGTATTTAAAGAAAACTGTACAATTATGTATATGGAAAAAGTGGATTTCTGTCTTATAGTATATACAAAATAAATGTAGATGGAAAGTAAAACTGAAAATTTTAGAAGCAAATACCTATAATATCTTTATGGCCTCAGAGTTAAGAAGGATTTCTCAAATATGATACAAGTACAAATCATGAAGAAAAACATGTTTTATTTTACCACTTTAAAGAAAACAACTTTCTGTATATTGAAAGACATAAATGAGAAGATAAATCACATGGTCCAACTACTTTGGAATTGTCTTGCAGTTCATGTGCGTATCCTACAGCCCAGCAATTTCACTCCTAGTCATGGGCCTTGGAGAAACTCTTGCACCTGTAAACCAGGAGATGTGTCAAAGAATGTTTATTGCCTTTTCATAATAGCAAAAAACTGGAAATTACCTAGTGGCTCCTGTCCATCAACAGGAAAATAGTTATATTCTGGAATAGAATATTTTACAGCAGTGAAAATAATTGAACTACAGCTACATGTGACATCATGGATCACTTTTAGAAACAACATTGAGAGGAAAAAGCAAATAGCAGAAGACTGCATGTAGAATGATACTATTTTTACAAAGCTCAAAAACAAAACTAAAGATCTCATTTAGAGAGATGTGGCAAAATTACTTTATAAAAGCAGAGGAATGATGAACATAAAATTGAACAGGGGTTAGGAGAGGCGTGAGGATGGGGAGGGGTACATGTTTAAGTTTAATGATATTGGTAATATTTTGGTTCTTAGTTGAACTGAGGTACTCGTTTTATTACATTTTATAATTTAATAATTATACATTTTGGTATGCAACACATTGCATCATTTAAAAAACATAATAAAATGATAAGCCTCCAACTGGGAGAAGATATACTTGCAAGATGTAAAACTATAAAGGATTAATGTCCTGAATCAGGATTAATGCCCTGGATTTATAAAAAACATTCCTCTGAATCAATAAGAAAAACGATAATGCAACTAAAAAAAACTAATGAGCAAAGGATCTGAACTCCTAGGAATTCACAGAAAAAAGACCTGAATGGCTAATTAACATATGCATATGCACTCAGTCTTACTGGAAATAAGGGAAATGCAAATTAAACCAGTGAGATCTCATTTCATATTCATCAGATTGGTAAAAATTAAAAAGTTGGACAGAGCCAAGTGTTGGTGAGATACGGAGCATCAGGAGCTGATCCCACTGAGGGTGTTTAGTCAGAGCCGCTTTGAAGGACAGTTGGAAGATGGCTAATTAAGTAGAAGACCCAGTGATACTGTTTCTCTTACATTCTCTAGTGAAATTTTTGCACAAGTGTCCAGGAGTTGTTACAAGAATGTTTACTCAGGTGTTTTTTGTTATAGTGAAACGTTGGAAGCGTTATAAGTGTCCGTTTACAGGAGAATGGATTAAAAAAAACAGCCACCATGACATTTGTGTAATGGGAAAGTGTACAGCAGTTAAATGGTGAACTGGAGCTATGTGAATTAATCTCGTTTATAATTGGAGTAAAAAAAGCATGTTGTAGCCTTGTAAAATAATACAGTACAGTAGGAAACCCTTTATTAAAAGTTGAAATATACAAGAAGTATTATGTCACATATGAATACTCATACAAGCATAGCACAGCAACTTCAGGGTGGTTTTAACTTTGGTGGGGAGGAAGGGAGGGACTATCTGACTTTAATCATTTCTTTAGTTTCACTTTTTAAAAAAAGACAAATGATCTAAGACAAACATGGGAGACTAACCTCTCTTGAATATGGGTAATGGCTACATGTATACTGTCTGTGCTTTTTTTGGTATGTCTGCAGTATTACATAATAAATATTTTAAAAAGACAACACAGCTGTAATTTTTAATGTTAGAAGTTTTATGATATGGAAAGCACCGTGATTGGAGCCTTCCATGTTGTCAGCCCGCCAGTGCTGAGCACACTGAAGGCTTTGGCTGTACTTCCCAGTACTGCAGTCCTGGTGTATGAGAAGAGATTACTTGCATTTAGAAAACATTCCTCTGATAGTTAAGTTTGGTAAATAAACATTTATAAACCTTTAACCTATAGGATATAACTTTAGCTTTTAATGATAAAACTTCTCTTTATGATTTTCTCAAATCAAAGGATGTATATGGTGGAAAGAGGGATGGTTTGGAGCAAGAGAATTTCCAAACTGCGTTCTGCCGCTTAACTAGTTCTGAGGCCTTGGGCAAAGCCATTTTGGGCATCACATTTTTTTAATCTGCAAAGTTGGGTTAATAAAGTCTTCTTTGCTGAATTTTGTCAGGACCAAATAGTCTCATAAGCATGTAAGAAGTATACAACCTGGCGCTAACTGGATGCTCAGTAAATTATGGTACTAGTTGTCATGACAGGTACCTGTCACCTAGTGAACTATGGCTTTGGGTCTCTCTTCTCACTGACAGAGGTTAGTGTTCATTTCAGAAGTGCTCTGGCAAATCAGGTTTGTCATGAAGCAGCTAAGCCTTCCTGCGTGCTTCGTGGGTAGCTCTAGATGGTGCTGGTGGCCTTTGGTCTGTAGAACGGAACTCTGGGCACCCCATCGCCTGCCAGGCCTCCCTGACGTGACGTGTGGTACATGTTTCAGGCCTTCTCCACAGTAGGTACTCCTGACTACATTGCGCCTGAGGTGTTCATGCAGACCGGGTACAACAAGCTCTGTGATTGGTGGTCGCTTGGTGTGATCATGTATGAGATGCTCATCGGTAAGTTGCATGCTTTTTCTGTGTAGCCAGGGAAGAGTCCTACATTGATAATAAACTGTTTCAATTTGGGGTTGATCTAAGCTCTCCCCACTCCCCCATCTTTCAAAGTAATGTTTCCCAGGTAGAAGACTCTAGGCCAAAAGATGTATCCCACTGTATTCTCCGTCACACTGACGTCTGTGCTTGCGTGCTGACCACGCGCCATGCTTTTCTTCTGCGCTTTCACCCTCTCCATCTAGCAGCTCTCTTCGCCACCAGCGATTATTACACAGCCATGCATGCAGGGAGCTTCACCTGGGCATCGCCTCTTGCCCTCTTTATTTCCTATTTGCTGCCTCCTTCCCCTCTCCGGGTCTTCAAAGCACAGAACCCTCTGACCTCTCTCCCTCTTATTCAGATGGTATGTCTCATTTAAGGGGCATACCCTTAAATGGCGGGGTGGCCCTGTGCCCAAGAGCACCAGGAGAGTCCGTATACCTGGAGGGACGGAGTGCGTCTCTGTGGACGACAGGTGTGGCATCTGTCTGGCTGAGTTGTCTCTGGGCGCACTGGGTGGCTGCCTGTGGAGCAGATGTAATGTGTGGAGGGCAGGTAGCTGAGTGTTTATCCTCTTGCCTGTAGCTCTCAACATGCTTTTTCTTATTCTGCTTTTCTGCTTGTTTGGCACTTGACCCATATCAGGATGTTCCTGGAATGGGGTCGTCTTTAATCCTCCCCCGAGGACATTTTCACTGATTTTTAGAGTGAGGGGGAGGGGGAAGAGAGAGAAACATCGATTGGTTACCTCTTATTCATGCCCCACCCAGGGACCAAACCAGCAAACATTTGGTTCACAAGATGACACTCCAACCAGCTGAGCCACGTGGCCAGGGTGGAGCCCTTTCTTAATGACGCTGTTTCATTCTTTCATTTCTTCTTTGGACACGGTGGTTCCCACATCTGCACCTCTACTTATGTCCTTCTTTTTTCCCAGCTCCAGTTATTAGCTGGCTCCCTAGTGGTTCCAGAAGCACAGCTTTACTTTGGGTTTAGGAGTTTGGGGGAAGATAAAATACTGGTTTAGGTGCTTTCTGGGATGAGTGGAAATCCTGTCCATGTCATGGAGGGAAGGACATAACGAGGTCATTGAAGAGACATAGAATTTTATTAAGGAGACTAACCTCACACTCAGAATTCTGCAATGTAAAAGCTCCAAGTTCCTTTTTTGTTACAGGCTACCCACCTTTCTGTTCTGAGACTCCTCAGGAGACATACAAGAAGGTGATGAACTGGAAAGAAACCTTGACTTTTCCTCCAGAAGTTCCTATCTCTGAGAAAGCTAAGGATCTAATTTTGAGGTATTGGTCAGAGAACATCTCCCCTGCCCCCACCCAGGCTTTTTGACAAAGTGAATCCATTTTTTAAGCTTTCATTATTTTTTGGGTTTGTCCCCTGCTTCCTCCCATTTCTCTTTTTCAAAAGGGAAGGTTATTCCCTTTCTTTTTCCAAATTGAAAGGCCTCTGTCTTTTCCAGATTCTGCTGTGAATGGGAACATAGGATTGGAGCCCCTGGAGTTGAGGAAATCAAAAGTAATTCTTTTTTTGAAGGTGTTGACTGGGAACATATCAGGTATATCCATATAAAAGCTTTCAGGATTATTTCAGAAAGTCTGTAGTTTGCTTAATACTAATTTGGAAGCACCATTATTGGCAAACCAAGTAAGGGAATTTTAGAAATTCAGGGTTTTTTTCCTGATTTAAGTTTATAGTGAGGATTGGGAGTTGGAGCTTCCTGTTGGCCCTGAGCCATGGGATATGTTGAAGCCAGCAGTGAACTTTCCAAAGTGCAGTGAACTTTGGGTTCCGTGATGAAGGGAACACCTAAGAAGCATGTGGTCCTTGCTTTTACCTGGAACACACCAACCTGTCTAGTGTTGGGGACCACCAGCAGGACTGCCCCTGCCCAGAGGGTAGAGACTGTTACGGATGGAGACGGGAGAAGGATTGGGGTGGGAGATGGCGCAGAGGTGGGTGGAGAGGGACAGAAGGTGGGTTGGTTTGTAGAGGGCTGCCAGCCAGCCAGAGCCTGCACAGCCTGCCGGGGGTCCAGGCCGCTTATTCGGCAATTGTGGTAGCGAAACAGAAGGTGAAGGAGTTGTCATCTATTTCATGATTGTGTTCTGGTTTGTATCCTTGTGATTTTTTTAATGTTTTTATTGAGTTCAGAGAGAGGAAGGGAGAGGGAAAGAGAGAACCATCAATGATGAGAGAGTCATCATCGATCGGCTGCCTCCTTGCCTGCCGCCTGCTGGGGATCGAGCCCAGAACCTGGGCATGTGCCCTGCCCGGGAATCAAACTGTGACCTCCTGGTTCATAGGCGGAAGCTCATCCACTGAGCCACTGGGGCGAGCACATCCTTGTGGTTTTTTACCTTTGCCGCCTCTGTGCTGCATTTGTAGCCATCCTACTTGTTGGCACCTCTGTTAGATGCAGGGCTCTCTGAGTTCCAGCTTCCCTTTTTAGCAGACAGGGCAGGTGGTTGGGGAGTGCATAACTTTGGACTTCAGTTTCTCCTTATTGGTCTTCCAAGCTATGAATAATTGTTATACTTTTTCATTGTAATTTATTTTGTTTGGCTGTAGTCAGTTGGTATAGTTGGTCTGTGGTCAGAAGCTTTTCAGAGAAAATAAATGCTGCCTTCTCGGGGATAGTCTTTCCGTGTCAGACCAGGGGTCTCTGGAGAAGGCTTGGTTAGCTATGACCCATGTGATTACTAACCATGGTAATTTTTGGCATGTCTATTCTTGGCAGAGAGAGACCTGCTGCAATATCTATTGAAATCAAAAGCATTGACGATACCTCAAACTTCGATGAGTTTCCAGAATCTGATATTCTTAAGCCAACAGGTAATACCACTAGCTCTGCCTCCTGCTGCCTTACAAGTGTATTATTTCCCCCTAGTTTTGGGGTGATGTTTACAAATCAGGGTAGAGAACATGGAGAGGAACTTCAGTTCTTCGGGGTCTTCGTAAGTATTTTCCAGTGCTGACGCTGGGTAGCAGCGAGACCTTGTCACGTGGAAGGTGGATACAGCCTCCCGTGCTTAGCCTGCTCAGCAGGGTGGGTAAATCTTAAAGGTCTACTCTCTTGTTGCTGTTTATTACATTAAAGGTTAGGTAACCTGAAATGACAGAAATGGGAAAATAAAACTTTTAAAATATATGTGAAAAAAATGAGGTTCAAGGAATATCTATGCAAGCACATGTAGAAAATAGCACCGAGTGAAAAAGAGCTTTTCCCAGATAGAAAACCGGTATGTTCTTCAGAGTGTCATGTCTTCAGTGCCCAGTGGTCCATCAGTAAGACAGGGAATCAACTCTTACGTCTATTTCTTTCCCAGTGGCAACAAGTAATCACCCCGAGACTGACTTCAAGAACAAGGACTGGGTCTTCATCAATTACACATACAAGCGCTTTGAGGGCCTGACTGCACGGGGGGCAATACCTTCCTACATGAAGGCAGCAAAGTAGTGTCCTTGAAACGGATCCCTAAATGGAGCAGGGTTCTTTGTACAACATCATGGTGTTCCTCTCACACTCTTTTGAAAGAGCTTCCAAGAAGTTTATGGAACCCACCCGTACGTCACAGTCACCTTGCCTGAAATGTGATAGTGCGTGGCTTCTCATCCATAATGCATCTGAAAAGCTGTAGAACAGACAGCCATTTCAACCACATCGGCCACAAGCAGCTTCTTGGGAAGTGTCATGAGCCAATTTGATAGATTTTTTTTTTTAAAAAAAACAACTTGAGTTTTCCTAAGTTCATCAGAATGAAGGGGAACACAGCCATCGTCCAGCATTATTGAAATTGTAACGTATACTTATTGAGTATCAGCCAATTCCTGTGATTTTGTGATATGCTTTCTGCCAAGCCCACCAAGTATTTCTTTCTTCTTTACAGCTACAAGTTCCATAGTACTAAGGAAGCAAAGCAATAATGAAAGCCTCAGCAGCCAGCACGCTGGCTGAAGAAAGTGATTCACCATCCTCTGAGGGGTGGTGATGGTAGTTTCTCCCCATAGCTCGCCCCAGGCGAGTGGCTTTTCATAGCCTCCGTGGTGCACTTTATTTATGGTACTAGGATAAAGACCCTCAGCCCGGTGATTTGCATCCTCCCACCCACCTGAAGCACTCCTGCTGCTTTTCTGAGTGTTGATGGGGGAATACCTGCTTGACCCTTTGTTGCTCTTAGAAGCCATTGGGCATTGCCAAGGAGTCCGGATCATGTGGAAAACCCTCCCTTTCTCTTCACGGCTGTATCAGAAAATCCCTGAGTTGGATGTTGCTGTGGACCAGCAAAACCCACAAGTGCTGCCAACAAGAACTTGGTTTATTCCTGGGAACACAGGAGAGCCAGGCAGAGGCAGGAGGCCTGGAACCCTCTCGGCTGAGGTGCTGCTCCCGCTGGGTCTCTGGAACCTCCCTGGAAGTGGTGAAGGAGCCAGCCCAATGGAAAGTGCAGAGCCAGCCTGCAGATCTTTGTCAAGTTCACTCCTCAATCCTTGGTGCAACTGTGTTTTGTCTTTTCTCTTGGTATTTCTTCTGTCCCATCTTTAAGTACCATTTTGCCTTGGAATCATGATTACAGATATTTCCTTTGCAGATGCCTTCCTGGGGGATATTCTCCACCCTAAAGGGTGGCCTGCAGCTTGGGCTGAGCGGGGCCCTGCTGTGGCATTCTCTCATGAGACACCCTCTGAATTTTAGCACCAAGTGCCTTCTCTTTTACAGCTGCCACCACCTTTAGAGGAATTTTGCTGTGTCAGAAAATTGTGGAGGCTCCATATTAATGCATTATTACTTTTTAAAATTTTGATAACTCTGAAAGCATCATTTGCACCTGTGTGGTAACCTTACCTGTTGCAGAGCGTCATGGTCAAGCTACAGCTGGGGGACTGCTTCCTGCCAGTCCTGTTGTTAAGATCAGCTTTGAAAGGAAAGTGTGTCCTAGCTTAGCCATTCAGAAAAGAAAAATGGAATTCAAAGTTATAGTAGTAAGTGAAATTGCTTTGGATTTTAATGTCTTAGAGGAAGAAAAAAGAATATTAAGGAAGTATTAACTCTGGATGAAGGTAATGTGTCTGCCCCTTAATCTTTTATTCATGGTCTGTTAGAGAAAAGGAAGTAAATGAGATTCTTTTGTGTAACTTTGTAGTTTATATTACCAAATAGTTGGGGTGTTGATCCCCATGTGTTTTGCAAGAGTATGTGGTAAGCATGGGTAAGGAGTGGTGATAATGTGTGTGTTGGGGAGTGGCAGGGGATAATTTGTTTTCGGGGGAAATGTCCTCCTTTTAACTTTTGAATAAACTGTGAAAAAAGTAGTGCAATGTGTGATGTGTTCAAACTCCAGTACGGCTTCTAATTCAAAGAGACAGAGTACTAACTGCATCACTGTCTATAGGCCAGGTGCTTTCTGTCTCAGCGAAGCTGGGACCTGAGTCTTCTGAATTGCTCTCCATATAAAGGGACTGTTCTGTTGGCTCCATGTGTGTTCTTTCTACCTGGTTCTGTGTTACAGGGTAGTGGGCTCTCCCCTTGCAGTAAGGCCAAGGGAAGACCTTTCTGACAAAGTGCTCTCAACTGGCAGACTCTTTGTACAACTGTTTATAGCTCAGACCTGTGTGGGGGTTTTTTTCTGGTAGTCTGGGGTTGACCAGGAATCTCGAAAGCTCTCAGGATGGAACTTCTCAGCCCCCTGTTCCCCCCGTGTCCATCAGAGCAGGGTTCTGTCCCCAGATCTTGTGTACTTGAGTCCTGTTGGGTCCCACTTACCCCTTCTCTAGATTAGGGAAAGAAGCCTCAGAAAGAGGCGGGAAGGAAGGGGCAAAGACCAGGGTCGGGCCTGCAGGCAGAGGGAAGCTAAAGGCAGGCAGAACGTGTACTGTCTTTCCAAGACTTGTTGCAAACATGCTGGGGTTGGCTCAGTGTTGGTCCTGCTCACAGATAATTGTTTCCTACTCTCTTAGTGGGAGTTCGAGAGTAGTAGGACTTTGCACTGCATGCTAAAATGAAACTGGATGCTCATGTCCTTCTTGATTCAGAGGGCATCAGAATTTTCTTCAGTCTTTCTTTTTAGAATTACTTTCAAAAGTAACATACAGATGAATTCCTTTGGGATTAATATTCAGGGTCTGAATAGCAGATTGCTAATTTCAAAACTCATCCATGTGGCATAATAGGAATCCTCTATTTGTTATTACTAATACTTTTTCTCTGAATTGTTTCCTTGGAAAGCATATTTCCTGGTTCACCTGTCTCTCCTGGGCCTTTGTGTGTAACCTCATGGTGTTTTTAGAACTCAGAAGGATTCAGTGCATGGTATTTTCCTGTGCCAGGGAGCATACATTTTCCTGGAATTATTTATCAAAGCCAAAACTGACTTAAAACCAACCTACGCATGCTTTTTCGGGCATATTTTCAGAGAAAAACATCTTGCCCAAATAACATTTAAGCACCTGTAACATACGGAGCTCAATTCCAAGCACTTGGGGGACTCAAGGCAGTGAGTGCTCTGTGGTTCTGAACTGTAGCTCAATTTGAGGGGAGAATTCCCACTAGTGGCTTAACAGAATGCAGCATCAGTTGTAAAGTTAGTATTTTAGTGTCGATGTAATAATGCTCTAGACCAACCCAAAGTCGTTGGGAAGCTTCGAAGCTTCCCGGAGCTGTTTGGAAGCAGCGGTGATTTGGCGGAGGCGTGAGCGGCCCAGGAGCGGGGAGGTGCGGAGGTGGGGGGGTATGGTCCTGTGCTGAGGTAGAGGTGCGGCGCTGAGTAACCGCCTTATGAAGAACTGCGGTCTGCCCCTGGTGTTAATGTACTGATTATCCCAGGTATTCAGGTTTCTTGTCCCCTGGCCACTGGTGTCCTGCCATGCCCATCGGCTTGACTCCTTATCTTACTTGATCAACCTGCTGCCCTCACACTGGTGACTTTAAAAACTGCCCCACCCTTCCGACTTCCTTCTTGGTACTTCTGTCACCGCTTACATGCTGGTGCTCCTCAGAGCAATGACTTTTGCCCTCTTTTCACTCATGTGATCTCTCAGCCATCTGACCCATACTGTGGCCTCAACTACCATGTTTTTGTGCGTGGTCTTCAAAGTGACTGGCCTTCCTGGACCACTCCGCAGAACGCTAGGTCTCATGTAGCAAGTGCCTGCTAGAAATTGCCATTTGGACGCCGCCTCCAGGCTCAGGCTCAAGCTGTCCAAGGCTCCTCGTGCGTCCATAGCCTTTTTCCGGCTCAGTCTACTCAGCTGTCCAAGCCACAAGCTGCTTACGTGCCTCCCAACAGTACGCGTGTCCAGGCCCGGAGCATGGCCACCCATCCCACCAGTGCCTTCCTCATTTCTTGCTGAACCCATTGCAGTGGTCTCTGAAGTGACCTCTTTGCCCCATCCTTTCAAGTCTGTCACCCTCCCTGCTGCCAAAGAAATGCTTTCAAGTTTTCAGTCTGATCATGTCCTTCTCCTGTGTAAAACATTGTCCAAGGTGTCTTTCCTTACCTGCCTCATCTCTGCATCACCCCATCCACTTCCCCGGCGACAGGAAGCAATCAGGTCATCTTTGCTTATGGTTGGGGTGGCTCGGGACACCTCCTCCTCTGGCACTTCGGGAACCTAAACAACTAGTATTCATCCTGCACAATTTGGTTCATGGGTCACCTCTAGAATTCTCATGACCTCTACCCTTCACAGTAAAACTGCCTACTCCACCCTTTTGGGGTTCTCCACATGATGATGAAAGCCCCTTGATGGGAGGAACGGTGTCCTCGTCAGAGTGTCCCCGTGGCCGAGTGGTGCCTGGCACAGATACCCAACAGGCCATGTCTTCAGAGCGTGTTCTTAACCTGGGAGTTGCTAGGGAGGCACAGGCTTGCTTTAGCACCCCTTGAAGTATCACCAGTAGGCTCCCAGGCTAAGTGAGCTGAGGGGGCTCTGGACACCAGACCAGAGCAGGGCCAGTCAGATCCCGAAGGGTGAGGCCCTACAGCATGTCCAAGGGACCCGCCTGCACGCCGCGCTACGCTCTCACCTGCCTTTCATTGCTGCTGTGTTTCCTCACTTGCTATAAACCAAAACTGAGACATCCAAGTTTTGAGTTCTCTTTCAAACTTACATTTGACTTTGGGGTTCCTACTTAGTTGGATTTGAGGGTTCAAGGGGTCTCAAATGCAAGTTAACCAGGAACTAGAGAAGGGAGACCATTAGGGCCCTGGAACCTAGAGGTACAAAGAAACAGCAGGTGGGAAACACACAGGCTTGAGGCTAAAGGCAAGCCCCTGGCCGCCTGGAAAAGGAGACTGTTCTGGGCAGGCTGGTGCTGCTCCTTTCAGTCGCCCCCCACCCCCCTTTTTTTGGTTAATCCTCGCCCGAGGACATTTTTTCCATTGATTTTTAGAGAGAAGGGAAGAAGGGAGGGAGGAAGGGGGAGAGAAACATCGCTGCGAGAGAGACACATCAATTTGCTGCTTCCCACACGGGGCCGGGATCAAACCTACAACCCTTTGGTGGGAGGGCTGGTGCTCTACCCACTGAACCGCAGTGGCCAGGGCTCAGCCCCCTTTTAAATCTTGACTTATTTTATTTACTGCCAAAAGAACAACATGGACCCAAATGATAATGTTTTATTATAAAAAAAGCATCCCAAATAGAGGAATTCGTAAACACTGGTAGGTAAACATGTGCAACTTTAAATACAAAGTAAAGAGGCAAAACGAAAGGCATTTTGCCTTTTAGGGAAAATGTTCTGCAGCCATGGTCCCACCCAGAGCACGAATGTGGCTTCATCTCCCATGAAGGCATCAGGTTTGTTTTCTGAACACACTATGCCCATTTTAACAATTTCAAAATGATGGCAAGAAGTGGCGTCCAATAGATTACTGAAACCCCTTGACTATTTTCAGGCAATAAAAAAGGCTCCACATTACTCTCTGCATTAAAGCCCGTGTTCTGATTACTTACACAAGGACTGCTAGAACACTTTGCAAATACAGCCATCCTTCCTGGGCTTACTCAACAGTATTTTCATAGTCCTGTGTATATTAAATATCACTGTTCTGGATTTTAGTTTAAAATATTGGCTACTGCATATTGTACAGTAAATCCAGCTACTTTCTAGCTTCTTTACCTTTTGCTGTCATTCTTACCTCCACTTCGGAGAAATCATTAATATAACACCAGACGCATTTTAACCCGTCTCTCTGCCCACTACTCTCCAAGTCCTCAATGGCAAATGTTTCCTACTCATCTGTACGTGATATGATGCAGACAAACTTGGATGCTAAACCTCAAGGTCAGGTTCATCTTGGCTTGCTAAAATACCTCTGAGTAAGACAGTCCAGGTAAAACCATTTCCTTATGAAAATGTTTCTATATAAATCACCTGGCTTACTTATTTAGGCACTTAGAAAAAAACACCAAACCTGAGTCCCACCTTTTGTGCTAGAAACACCTCCTGCCCAGGTGGCCAGTAACTGGTTCTCAAGGGAATGACTGCAACCCAGCCCTGGGAACGGAGCAGCTATGACTGAGGAGAGCCACCAAATTACAGTGATGCTGAGCTCCAGGCCTGGAGGGTGTGGGATGCGGAAACCTCTCTCCAGCAGAAGGAGCCTGAGGGCCCAAGCTTCTTCCTCAGTCACCACCTTCTGGTGACACTGGTAGATTTACCTCCACAGATTTTCCATGGGGTTGGGGCCAAAAGCACATTAACCCAATTTGGGGAAAAAAGATCTAGTTCTTGAAAGTCAAAGGAAATTAATCATTCACACAGAAAAAAAGTGTTAAGTGCAGTACACATATCAGACTACACAACAGTCAATGCAAACCTCCTCTGTGGTGATGTGGAAGTCAACTGAAAAGTGAGTGTAAAGGAAGCACCATTAAACAACACTGGGCCGGTCAGCTACGAGTGGGCACCGATGTATACTGGTGAGGTCGCAGCCAAACCTGACCTCAGATATGAGCCAATAGTTTCACAGAAATGAAACTACCCACTGGCTACAAAATAACCCTAACCCTACACCTTAACCCTGGCCATCAGCCTTACAAATGGATGCCAATGGTAATCAGAACTCTGCAGGTGGGGACAGTCCACTTTAACCCCATTACTTTTTCAGAGTAAGGAACAGCACTGACTTCCACTGTGATGCTGACCACATGCAGAAAACACACTTAAGACACTTGATCAAGCCTGGAGAGCAGCTTTCAACACCCATCTGGCTTCACCTTTGCAGGACAGCTTGCCCTATAGTATCTTACGGAATGGAATTTAAGAAAATTAGTCATGCTCTTAAAGAACTTGAACTATGTGCCTCTTCGTAATCGGTGATGAGTGAATGCTCTGGGCAGGGACTGGAAGGCCAGCCTGTCCCACAAAATGGGAGGGAATACCATGACACATCCAGCTCTAGCCACGGGGACATCGGGAAGGCGGATCAGTGCTGGGAGAGTGATCTGGTTGTCACACGCTGTGCATTAACTCGTGGCTGACAGAGCAAACACAATTACTAGGTCTCATTTCCCTTCAACTCCTCCTTCCTTTGGGGATGACATTAGTGTGGTTTCTTACTCAGTATGAGCAGCTGATAGGCTATTTAAAAAATTAAAATATCCTGGTATCCAAAAAACATTCCCTAAGTGTCAGAAGAATAATCAGAGAAACCCTGTACGGGGACAAAGCCCGCGCAGGTGATGCTTCCCCACCCGGCCGTACCCCAAACGCGTCCTCGCGGGAGCTCTTACAAGTCTCCCTACTGAGAAAGTGAGCCCTCGTGAGAAACTTCTGCCCACATCTTGAAAGCTTTTAAGTCGTATCTAAGGGCTCCCGGCCGCACGCACAGCAACACGCTGCTCTTGGTGAAGACCTGTGGCTTCTCAGCAGACTGCAACCAGGACAAAGTGGCCCGAGCTGGGGAGGGGCTCTTCTCCTTGAGTTGTGAGTTTCCTTCTAAATGAATTATCTATTTAGGCTCAAACACCATGATGCTAAGGTTGCAGAAACATTACTATGCCACGTTCCTTCCTGTCGCGGAACCTGTGTGGCTTTGGACTGTTCACTGCATTAATGAAAACAAAACAAAACTGAATCTAAGGGCTAAGAATTTCCTTTTAGACATTTTGAATGAGAGTCCAGTTCTTCCCTGATGCAATCTGGACAGATGCCACCAGGAACGGCATCTTCATTAACCTCGAGTGAGTATGCCGTTAGTGCCTATTCGTAGAAGATAGTCTCCTTTTAAGTTTGGTCCCTTTGCTGCTAAGCAATGTGCCTGGTATGAAACAAAACACAGGAAAGCCAAGACACAGCATACAGGATGAGAACTGTTTTGCTGGATGAGGCAACAGGAGTCCTGACTTCCTTTTCTGCTTTTGCAGTTATGCAAAGGCTCAGTGAACAGCACCAGACCTAAAATTTCAAGTTACCAGCTGCTGCAAAGCTGGCAGCTTCATTACAGTGCGTGCTTTTTCATCCCCTGCCGGAGGTGCAGATATACCGAAAGGACGCACGTTAAATATGGAAAAAGGGAAAGGACGGGGGAGAAGCATGTCTCTTACTCATGGGGAGGACTGACTTTGGGCAGCCCAGACAGAGAAGCTTCACAGGGGGGTGGACCACAGCTGGCCCTAATCCTGAAAGTCGTTAGAAGCCATCTGAGAAAGTGGGGCATTTAGCCGGTCAAGTTCATCCACTTGGGGCGGGTGATGCATCAGTATCTCCTGGTCTTCCAAGACATCTTCTCCAGCAGCTACCAGATTAGTGAGGGATTTGCTCCGAACACACTGGAAATCCACATGGCGACTCTTTCCTTCTTCCTTTTCCCATGACATCTGGATAAAGGGGCGCTGCACATAATTATAGATTACTTCAGATCGGCCACCAGGTCTTCTCTTAATTTTTTCTTTACAGGTAGGGTAACCTGAAACAAAAAAACTGTTCTCATGACTTCAGCAAATGCTCACTGTGGCTTCCATACCTCATCACATCAATTTCCTCCCAAATCCAAAGACTATGCATGAGAATTACGGGGAAGCGACCAGCCTCTAACCACGTCCCCCCAGCCCCAATCACCTGCACGCTCTCTTCCTTCCTGCTCAGTTAGTTGGTCTTATCCCTAGAAGGGAAGTAACAAAAATCCTATCCCTTATAATGGAAGGGGGACAGAAGCCTCTTATTAATTTCAGAAGCCTTTAGTTACTGGCAACACTACTACAGAACAAAAATCCTGCTAGGGCATGGCCACTGTAGTCCTCTAGTTCTGCTTAGAGGGCACAATGTGTGAGAACTAGTTCAGGGAATGTGGAATGTTTAGCCTAAAGGAAAAACGGGTGCTGCCTGAAGCATCTGAAAGGCTGTCACATGGGATGGGGAAAATCTTCAGAGTAGCTTCAGAGTCCAGAGGGAGGCAGTTACCTATCAGATACGTGGAAGAATGTTCCGATGGTAGAACAACTGGATAGGCTGTGGGAAATGGAGGGACCCTATCACCCTGTCCCTGGGGTTTCCAAAGAGACAAGGGAAGCACTCAGTGGAAAGCGGTTCATTTGATCATCTCGAAAATCTCTTCCAACTTTAAATCCCAACCTAAGTTAGGCACAATAAAGGTCTGTGGGCAAGACTGAGACAGTAAGTGGCAACACACAAGAGTCATAGACCAATGGAGGGAGATCAGGACGGCTTCAGCACTCTTCAAGAATCTGTCTCCAGCCCCTGGCCGGTTTGGCTCAGTGGTTAGAGTGGAGGCCTGCAGACTGAAGGGTCTGGGGTTCGATTCTAGCCAAGGGTTCGTACCAGGGTTGCAGGCTCTGCCCCAGTAGGGTGGTGAGCAGGAGGCAACCAATCTGTAGATGTCTCTCTCTCTGTTGATATTTCTCTCTCCCCCTCCCTCCCTTCTACTCTCTCGGAAAATATTCTCCAGTAAGGATTAAAAAAAAAATCTGTCTCTAAGACCTTTTCATGGATACCACAGGCTGGGAGTCACTCATTGCTCATGATCATTTAAAGCAATTCTGTCAATACCTCCAGGTGTTTCTCAAAGGTAAGTAATGGAATAAACTTAAAAGTCTGAGTCTCCAAACTACAGCTTTCAGAAGGACCCTTCCAGATCCCAGAGAGATCCTCACCAAGACTGTTGGCAGAATGCCCCTCCCATGTGGTGAGCCCACGAGACCTGCTCCATTTACACCTCCCCAGAGGCCTTAGCCCTCACTGCTCTTTATCCTGAGGCAGGAAACTGAAATTTATTCCTGCAGCTGCTTTAAAGCATTTTCAATTGGAAATAAAATGAAAAGGAAATGTAAGGGCAAACAAAAACAAAAGTAAAGATCCTTGAAACTTGGCTAGAAATGTAGTTCTCACATTGTCCATTGTCTAGGTCCTCTGGAAGCTGAATTTTAAGGACACAAGCTGTGGCCATAGTTCCAACCTACTCCATAAGCTATGCAAGCTGAATACTGACTGGGATGTTTTTACCTTCGATTCCAATGCGAATGTTTTTCAGGCCCCGTTCCTTTAACACTGTTTTAGCAACATCCCGATTCTCAATATATTTGAAGAATCTGTAGAGCTTGGAGCTATAAAGAACTGTGGCGGAAAAAAGATCTGGGGTTAGTTATGGAGCAAGGACCTCCAGAAGAGGAAGGAGATGAGCTAACAGAATCAAACTAATTAAAGTTTCTTTTGGTCCTGATGCCAAAAAAATCCAGACAGATCACAGATTAAATGTTAAATAATAAATTAACCATAAGAAACCATACAAGACATTTTTATAATGCAAGGATACGAAAGGCCTTTTTGGGTAAGACATAAAACCTAGAAGCCATAAAAGTTGATATACTCAACTACATAAAAATACATCTCTACTTAGTCAAAACCACTATTAAAGCTAAAAAGACAATCGGAAAAAATATTTGCAACTCATATTACAAAGGGCTAACTTCCTTGATATAGAGAGTGGTCACAAGTAGAGAGCTTACACAAATCTCTAAGTAAAAGACTAATAATCCAATTTTGTAATGGGCAAAAATACAGTTGACATAAAATTAAAATGGCCCTTAAAAATTAAGATGTTCAGTCTCATTCATGAAATGAGAAGTGAAAATCAAAACTCAAACAGCAAATATGTTTAGTAAAACACTGTTTTGGTGAGGGTACAGAAAATAAACCTTCCTATGTTTTGTGAGTGTAAATTGGCTCAATCTTCATGGAGGATAATTTGCCAACATCTATCAAAATTATAAAAGCACAAAGCTCTGACAGAAATTGCATTTTTAGGAGTATTATTCTACAGAGATATGCATGTGTGAAAGACTGCTTAAAAGGATATTCACAGAGCACCTGAGATCTTGCTCTCTGGCATATGTCTTCAGTTTGACTCAAATAAACTCATAAAAATTCAAATAAGTAAAAGGATATTCATTGCAGCATCATTTATAATTTATAGCTTAAACATCCATCAACAGGGCTGGTTAAATCAGTTATGGCACAATCATGCAATGGAGTATTATACAGCTATTAAAAAAGATCACAGAGGCCGCCTTTAATATAAGAAATGGTATAGAATAGTCTGTATAATATGGTACCATTTGAAAGAAAGGAAAAACGTAAGTGCTTATGTATGTGCATTGAATACATCTGGGAGAAAGTGAGGAGGAAAACTGGATGAGGCAAGGGTGGGAATAAGACTTTTCAATGTACATCCTTTTGTACTTTTAAAAGTATGAACTATTACCAATTCAAAAGGATTTACAAATGAAGAATGACACCACCATTTAACGTGAGGCCTCAGAACTGACACAGTACCAGACGCCAGCAGTAGCACAGAAGGTGTAACGTTCACTGTGCTCCACGGCGTGGAAGTTAGCCCTGCATCACTACACTGAACTCATCCAAGCGAGTGTGCTCATCACTGGCTCAACAGTGACATTCACGTTGGTTCTAGGATCTAGCTGCTACTCTACGTTTCTTGCTAAAAACATCTACATCAGGAAGGTGCTCTTACTCTGGGAATATTCCTCCCCCATGGGTGGGGGGTGGTCTTCGTCCCAGTCCACAGAATCCTCGTCCGTCAGCACGACGATGTGGCACTCCCGCTCCCCTTTCTTGGCACAGCCCACCATGATGGGCAGGATCAGTTCTTCGAGGTAGTGATCAAACTGCTTGTGAGCGCCGTCATTAGACAGTTCATGCAGTAAAGCACCTGGGGAGAGAAAATGCAGGTGAACATCCTCTCTGCCCAAGTGCATGTTCCCAGAGTGAAAAAGCCTACTGGGTAGTAGCCGTTACCACTGAGAAGGTCTAGAGAAGTGACCATTCGAAAGCAGAGATTGTTTCCTGCTCCAAGGTGGTAACTAAGCTGATCTTGTTCGATATGCTTCACATTCTCCCACGCCCCCATTTGCTCATATTTAATAGTCCCTGAGCATTCTCATCAATGGAGGTTTTGTTGAACATACAGTGTCAAACCATAAACATTAATTCTACAGAGACAGAACCACATTTGGGGATGATTCTGTGTAGTACCTCTTCTGGAGATGCTCTGGACCCCAATTTCATGGAGTTAAGAGCACCACAGAAGAGGAATAATCTGGAGACACCAAGGGACCTGCTCTAAGTATATACTAGACTCAGTAGAGAAACCACAAGTCCAGAGAACTTCATGGATTCCGCAGGGAAATGTATCATGAGCTTCAAAGAACAAGTTAAAAATAATTTCAGGGAACCTAGTAGGTAATGATAAGAGCATGGAGTTTGTAGTCAATCAGTTCTAATCTCAGTTTTTAATGCTTAGAGCTTCGAACAAGCTAACTTCTGTCTCATTTGTTAAATGAGGTTATCACCCATCTTTTAGGGTTGTTATAAGACTTACGCCAAGGTCACAGCTATAAAGCACTTAGCAAACACTAAGTTAATGATAATGATAAAGATAATTGTAAGAACCCAGCCAGTTTATGCTGTTTGACCTTACTAGTGAGACTTCCCACATATCTGAGAATCAGTACCCTTATTTGTTAAAAGGTTGAGACACCAAGGTCCCAATAGGGGAAGGAATTAGCTTGGTGATTCATGGGCCAAGCAAGATTTAGAACCCACTACACGTTCTCTTTTGTTTACTGTACTTCCTCAAAATGCTCTGAACCAAGAGAGGGCATGGGATAGTATGTCTCTGCCTCTGCAAATGACCGTCAACCCACACTTGAAATTCTTTGTTTAGTAATAAAAAAATGCCAATCATTTCCAGGCAAACTAAGTTCAGTTGCTCCTGTACTTACTCAGATCTTGACAGCGGATAGTGTTGAAGTCAAAGTTAATGCAGAGATAATCACACGTATCTCTAAGGTCTGGGATAGAGATGCCATCAGGACAATTGATGATACCAGTTTTGTAATAATCCTGTAAATAGATTAGGAGGAAGAATGTAGGCAAAGAACAAGATGAAAAATTACCTCTTCAACACCCATTCATTGCCGGTTCTGTTCAACTGATGGGTTACTAGAACTGTCACCAAATTGGTTGGCTCATTAAATGGTAAAGTGGCTCCTGGCTGTCCTGACATGTTTAACCACAACTTGATACTTGACTGAGCTCATACAGGAAGATGACTTAAGTTACAGGAATAAAACATAAAGTGGGGAAGTCAGTAACTGGGAACTAGAGACTCTAAAGTCAGTACAGCCTGGTGGGGCTCCCAGGGCTCCGGCCAGCGGCCGTGGAAGGGGGTGTAACAAAGAGCTACCGCGCACCAGCACCGTTCGAAAGACAGTTGCGCTGATTCCTTCAGCAATCTCATACTCCCCCTTCTCGTTGGGCCGTGTGAAGTTGTACTCTCTTCCTGGTCCAAACATCCTGAAAGACACCAGGCAACAATGTGACCTTCTCCAGCAGGACTCTCTCCCCCCTCGTGTAAGTGAACAGAGCACCGGGACCCAGCCTCCAGGATGGACTCGAGTCTTAGGAAGTGCCCTTCAGACTGGAAAAGGCAGCAATTACTTTCAGCGCTGGAGTGCGAGGGGGCATGACAAGTCCTCCAGGTCCACCCAGGGTGAGCGTCTGTGACAGCAGAGGCAGCAAAGCAGCGTGTGCAGAGCTGGCCCGCAGACAGTGTCTGCAGCATGTGAGGGCTGCCTCTCCTGCCCTCCCCACTGTGCAGGATCTGCCTGTACATCGCCGGGCAGCTCAGGGAGACAGTGTCATGCTCCCGGCCTTTCCTATTCCTTCCTCTCCTCTTCCAACAGTCAGCTACCCGGAATGCCAATTCTGAATATTCCTGAGTTCTGCCTTTCAACATCTAATCTGATAGGTGAATCTGTACAGTAGGTACAGATATGCTTTTCCCTTCCCCGCTTCGTTTTAATGGTGGAGCTCAGGGAAAATGCCCTTTCTCAATCTAAGGAGTAACTAACTAGGGGAATCTCAGGTCAATGAGAAAAGGAGGGTGGGCATTAGGCGTATCAGCAGTTTGATGTATTTCAGAGGCAGGCCTGCTCTGGGCATGAACTCGGAGGTCATGAGCACGCGAGGAGGCAGCCTTGCTTTTCTTATTTATCTTTTCCCCTCCTTCTTCCTCCTCTCAGTTCCCCTCCCGTAAAACTGGCCCCGTGACTTCTAGGACTCCTGCTGCTCTGTGGAATGGGAAGCCAGCACGAAGGTCAGGGCAGACAGCTGCCATCTACAGCCAGCCTGATCTGAGCTGTCAGTGGGGACTCACTGCCATTTCCTTCCTTAACCTGCTGGGAAGCCCTGCTGTTCAACTGCTCCAAACTGTTCGCCTCCACTCTGCATTGGCTGCTTTTCAAAGGTCTGAAGAAGACTCCGTATCACATGCTTTCCAAATCACTAGACCGTACATAAGAAATCCATTCTTATAAACTTGTCTTCAATGAATGCTGACATTTTCCTGGAACATTCTGGGTGAAGTCTAGCTGAGACAGCTATGAATCAAAACAGTGAACATGCCATAAATATGATCCCCCTACCAACAGCAGGACCTAAACTCAGAGATGGTTCTCCAGTAGCGGTATGGATTTGCATTAGTCCAATCTCGATCTCTCAGCTTGTCCCCTGTGACTAGCAGGCCACATTTGTAAGCTCACTGGCTGGGATTACGAACACTGTATGTAGCCACAGGACAACAAACTCTTAGAACTCACGATCTAAGCCAACTCTAAGCCAGCTGATGAACCATTTAGATAAAGAAATCAGACTCTCTTTTTCTTGGGACAACACATTCCTAGATTCCAAGAACCAGTTACCCAGGAATCTATTACCCAGAAAATGCTTGCCTTCTTTTTATCACCACTTTCAGAGGAAACCTACCTCAGCCAGCCTGCCCTGAGGAACACGGGAGGGGGGGCGCATTAGTGGTGATACCAAGACTGGGGACAGGGAGTCAAGTCTGATAAAATATAGGGTCAATTTAGAAGATGTTTTAATGTACTAGTTTAATCTTAATTCAGATGTTTGAGAAATATATAGGTTTGGTTTTGGTTAAAAATAGCTCATCATAAATTTTTATGTATATGTTCACATAAACACATATTTGAAAAGCTGGATCCCATTTAGCCTAAAATTCAGGAAAATTAAAGTAGTCACTCTGATTTCTAATACGGTTCAAATTAGTTCAATGTCCTGAGTGAAGTTAGATCTTTAAATAACATCTACTTCTAATAAAAATCCTCAAAAGCCAAATGTGTGTATATACACATACATTATTATTATTTTACTCTTATCCCATTTGCTGTTCCTTATGTTAGGGTCTACGATTGGCCAGAAAGAGGATCTCCTAACTTCCAGCTCAGGCTCCAAGGGTACTTGTGGACAGTGCTCCTTCTGAGCAGGCTCTTTCCATTTCCTAAATTCTAACCCTAAAAAGCTGGGGCAGGAGGTGGTGAGAGGAGGATAGGACTACAGTCTGAATGAAACATGAAGCATAAAGAGAACAATCATGAAACAACAGAACAGCCAGATATAAGGATTCGGTTTCAGAAACCAAATGGTGATGGAGGCATTAGAAAACGACAGTACATCATCTATTTCCAAGCACAACTGGCAATGGGTGGCAGGCAAAATCATGCTTTTCAGTGAAATGACTTTGCTGTTGTGTCCTATGAAACATTTGTCTAATTCTATTTTTTATTAAAAGACAAAAGACCAAAAAAGAAAAAAAGAACACGATTTACAGCTTTCACTTTATCCTAGTATCTTTGATTTGTGGAACTCAGAAAACATTGCTTTTGTGAGACTATGAAAACTGTGAATAAAAGAAATTAAGTATGTGACTTCTGTTTTAGAGTGATTTTACAGAGGAACAGGGAATGAGATTTAGCAGATTACTTCTCATAGTTCTGGCTGCACTCCCTTTTTTTGTTTACTATACTGGATTTGTAAATAAAATAAATACCCAGCCCCCTAAATCACCAACACATAGACATTTTGTACCAGCTTGCCCTCCGTCTCACCAGAGCAGGGAGATAGACAAATCAGCAATGCAATGCTTTTTATTCTCATATCTAAAGGAAGGTAAACAGCAGGTATTCTAGTCATAGGGAGCAGAGTGCATTTGGAAGGAAATTACCATCAATTACCTTCCCAACATGGTATCCGGGTGAGCAGTGAAAATTTGCGGATTCACCACAAAACGAGTGCCATCTACAAGAAGTGTCACTTTCTCTGGCGCCTGGGAGTGAAGGTTACTACCAAAGCCCACAGTGCTGTTTCCAAATCGTTCTGGAGCAATAAAGGGTTCATGGTTCCGTTTATTCCCACTTTGAAAGCAAGAGCCTTTGCCGTCTTCGGGAAGTGGCATTATGTGAGGGAACTGGAGACTTGCTGGCTGAGAGGCATAGTCAAGCGAAAGGTCTAAAAGATCATACAAACAAACCAAAATAACTCGACTGCAAAAGCCTTGGGGGAAAAATAAACCCCAACTTCTTTAAAAACAATAAAAAACAAACAAAATCCCACAGATTTTTAGGGGTAAACAGGCAAAAACTCTTGACTACAGCAAGTAAAGAAAAAAAATACAACTGGAGACTTACACTGGATCCCCCGAGTTTTTTCCGGAGCGTGCGCGTGCGTGCGTGTAGGAGTGAATAAAGGTGGTAATACCCACATTTTAAAATAAAATTAAAAACTTTAAAAGTAAACTTCTACATGGTTTAAAAAACTAGCAACCTTCTGCCACAGCCCATGACCGCCCACCTTGTTCCACAGAGGCAATAACTCTTTACTTCTGTTTTCACTTCTCTAAAAAATACTCTAATATTTCCTGTGTTTTATTTAAGGAACCTGCTACCTGTGTGCCAAAACTATTTTCCACATTCTTTAAAAATGTTTCCAAATTTTATTTTCCAGAAAGATGAAAGATTTTAATTGTTTAAATGCATCATTTTTCCTAGAAAAATCACAGAAAAATGCATTTTCACTATGCAAAGGAGCACCCTAACATCACCAACACCACTTCTGAACAGGCAGGTCTTGCTATCAGCAGCAAAATTCCAGTGCAAATGGCCTTGGATTAGGATTCATGCTTGGAAGCTCAGTTTTTGCATCACCAAAAAGCTATTTTCTTTAAGTAATTCACTTTTCTAAACCTGGCCCATCATCTGTAAAATAAGAATGCTCATTCCACCTACCTCACAGGATTGACTGTCCACTGAAAGGAAGTCTGAGAGAGCACTTAAAAATGTGCAATGCCACATCATGTAAGAGGCTTAAAATGGACTGAAAGCTGGATGTACACAGGAGACAAGTGGAAGCAAGTATCTACAAAAGGGTTCCTAGAGGATGTGCTTAAATAGGCAGTTCTAATGTATGCCCTAGCCAGTTTGGCTCAGTGGTTAGAGCACTGGCCTGCAGAAGGGTCCTGGGTTCGATTCCAGCCAAGGGTACATATCTTGGTTGCAGGCTCGATCCTCAGTCCCCGTTGGGGGCTCATGCAGGAGGCAACTAAGTGATGTGTCTCTCTCACACTGATGTTTTTCTCCCCGCCCCCCCCCCCCCCGAAAAGCAATGGAAAAAATACCCTCAGGTGAGGATGAAAACAAACACACAAAAAAACTCAGAAGCATAGAGTTAATACAACATGTATATGCCATTACTTAGATTTGGCAAGCTCAGTTAACATTTTCTATATTTTCTTCAAACCTTTTTTGGAAATACAGTATTATACATACAACTGAATGTCTCACTCCCACCCTTCCTATATTTTAAATTGTATACAGTATTTCATGAACATGATTACTGCCCATGACCTCTGGGAAATTAGTCTGATTTTAGTTAGATAACCAAATAAAACTGTTAGAGTACACTCAATAGCTCCCCCCCCCCGACATACACCTGTTTCTAGAGAAAAGAAAACCAAAATCTAGACCAAAAATCAATTTAGGGTTCACATCTTACAGCTTCTGCAGGACTTAAATTTTCAATGTGGCCCTGATTTTGCATACCAAGAGCTAAGTTCCCACACAATCCACAGGCAGGCTTGTAGCAAGAAACACCTTAATCACCAGACAGGCTTTCACACTGGCAGTGAGGTTCTTAAAAATGAAAGTAGGATCTACATCACTAATTCAGTTCTCTAGAAAGCTTGATGTGCCCCCAGCAATGAGGCAATTAAATTAGATCAATTACTGAAGGATGCCTCAGGTTCCATCCTTAAATGGGTAAGAAGGAAAAGAGCCTCATTGCACAAATTCTCCCTAATGGTGCAGCACTCTGCTTATGTATATATATAACAGTAGCACAGTCTTATCTGAAAGACCCAGGTTCAAAATCCAGTCCCCCACATCCTGGCAGTGTGAACCCGAGCAAGTTACCTAGGCTTCTGAAGCCCACATTTCCTCATTTTTAAAAGGACTGATCTCAGCAGGGATCGGCAAACTTTCTGTAAAGGGCCAAAAAGTAAATACTTGGGGCTTTGTGGGTCAGTCTCTGCCACTGTAGCAGGAAAGCAGCCATAGACAACATGTAACAAATGGGCATGATAGCTGTATTTCAAAATTTTATTGACAAAAATAGGCAGCAGTCCAGATTTGACCATAGCCTGTCACCCTTGATTTAAACCGATGTAAAATTCCTGGCACAGTGAGTGCCCAGTAAGTAGGAATTGCTATTATTGTTGCTATTGTGCTTATTAAAAGTTAAAAAGAGACTGCACCTCCATTAACTCAATAATATTCTAGCCTTGTGAGGTAAGAAGAATATTATATTCCTGTTTTCTAGACTAAGAAAGCTGGGCTCACAAAGCCCAAGGATCATACCCACGGTTACAGCCGACAGGCAGCAGAGCTGGAATCTGAGCCCATCTTCTGCCTGCAAACCCATGACTATCTTTCTTACACCATTACTGCCAAGCTGGATGTGCGAGGCTGATTAAATACGCGGGGGTTTTCTGTGATGGTTAGCTTTACAGAACTGTGATATATAAGCTAAACCGATTAACTGGGTATCTTAATAGGTTAAGAACATTTCTATCCTCTGGCACAGTGGATGCTCAGGTGTCAGAAAGCCCTCCCAGTCAAGGCAAGGGTTAACCACCATACCATCATTCCTGGGACCGAGGGAATAAGAAAGGTTTTGAAGACCCGGAGAAGTCAGGCTATTTGTTTCTTTTTCTTGGGCGGCAGCTGAGATTTCATCCATCAGGCAGCTGGCCTCTTGCCGCAATAATCTGTCGCTGTCACTGCCACGGTGAACATTCATCCTTGGACTCTATGGTGAACTGTCTGCTTGATCAGAAAAAACCCTGCAAGACAGGAATATGCATGATTTAGAACTCTCTCAAAACAGGTTTCCAAGGACTCCCACGGCATGAAAGCCGAACTGGAGAACTGACTGACAGCTCTCACTCTTGTTCTGGGAAATTGTATCTTAAACATCTCTGCGATTTTACATTGAGAGGAACTAGCTGATTCAAATGGTCTGTTGATAAACCCGCTACCAGGGAATAACGTTAAACTTTACCCACAAACAGACATTGAGTGCACTGACTTTAGCCACATCCACGACCAATTAAATGGTGGTGTTTACCCTACAGAGACACAGGAGGAGGAGAGGCCAATTGATCACTTAAAGAAAATTTGCCATATATTTTTAAAAATCAAGACACACACACTCCTGCCACAACAAAGCACTAGGAAATGCAAACCAATCACAATGATAATGCTAGTATAAGAGGCTAAAAGTCACCTGCACTAATAAACAGTTCTTCCACTTTCTGTAGCACATGCTCAACCTCCAACACCCACCTCAAAATTACACGGAGATGTCACTGGCCATAAGGCTAACTCTCCCCGCAGCAGTGCGCTATCATCATGAATGACACCTAGGGAGTGAATGCCTCCTTGCAAGGTACTTGCTATTGGGCAGAATAGAGAGATTAGACAGGAGGCTTCATTCCTTTCCTCCAGGTAGTCATGCCCAGCAGCCCTTCTCCTTGGGGGCTTCCCAACTACTGAAAACATCCTGAAGTTCACCCTACTTAGTACTTTCACAGTTTATACTGTACTGATTTCCACTTGGTGTTTTGGTGGAAGAATCACCTTACATCACTGGCAACTTTAATGCATATGGATTGCAGGCTAACACCAATTTAGAAAGTAGTTAGGTCACTAAGGGCAGTAACATGTTTTAATACTCTGAATTTCCCTGACATGCAAGCATGTAGAGGTGCCAATAAATATTTGTAATGTGAATTAAATTATTCCCTTCATAACCTGTATTAATACACTTTTGAGCATAAAGTTGATTGATCAGTTAAGTCCCTGTTTTAACTTGGATGAAATAATAAAAATGACCACTTTGGAAAGATGAGTCAATACATGTTCCTGAAAACAAATTATTTTAAAGAAGAGATATTTTCAGTTGATGGAACATTTTATTTTCAGACAATGGCTCTTATAACATTAGGGAAATTGAGGCAATAGATGAATGTTTTGACAGAAAACTTGGTATGTGGGTATAGCTTTTTCAGGATTACCCTTTCTTAAAGAAAAAAACATATCTACACACAAAAAATGCAGCCACTTAAAATTTATCCCAAAGACGGGTAAAGTCAAACGTTCTGGAACCACCCCTGCCCTCACATTCGTTTCGGAAAATCAGGTCTACAGAAGGGTAAAGAATAGCCGTGCAACTGGAAAGTGCATTCTTACCAGCATTAGAAAGACCAAAAGAGGGCCTGCTTCTTAAAGCTTAACTGGTTTGAACTACAATGTTTCTCTCAACCTACAGTTGCTGCTGCTCAACTCTTCACTAACTGCTCAGGAACCAAGTTCAAACTTCTCTTCGCTGCTCTCCAAAAGATCTCTTGGACCAAAATATAAGAAACTTGAATAAGCCTCTCTCTTGAAAATGTGCACAGTCTAGACTGCTTGTATACGTTACTTCATCAATTCCTTATGTCTGAAAAATAGTTTTATTATAATGGACTAGAATGAAAACGCTTTCTTCCTATTCAAAGCTCGAAACTCAGTTTAACTTGTACACAGTCAATTAATAAAGATATACTTGGAATTAGCAGGGTAGATATCTCCAGTGAGGGGTAAAAAGTAACTTGTTGAGAGTTAACCAGCATTTTATTTGTATTTAGTTCAATAATACATGAATATTTCCTTTCTTAAAAAGGACCTCTGACCATCGTCTCCAATTCCAGTCACTTCTCCAAGTGGCTATCACTACCTGCTTGGTATGAACCCTTTTAGACTTTATAAAAATGCATTTATATTACACAGATATACTGTTAAAAGCATATTGCTTTTAAAAAACAAACTATATTCTATATGCATTCCTATTCTGTAATATTTCTCTAAGTTAATGTTCTTGAGATCCATCCATTTTGGAAGATCAAGATCTATGAACCTAAAAAGTAAACAGTGTGACAGCAAATTCTTCAATATACACCAGAGCAGCCAGTTTAAACTGAATAGTAAGGGTCTACTCCCCTTCCAGGATGGATGTTTCATTCAACTTTGAATGTATATATTCATTGCCTACCATGGTTCAATTCTGTAACCATCCCCCAAATGAATCTTGGTCCTCAGAACATATCTAAAAGAAAAAGAAAAAAAGAAAAGAAAGAAAAGAAATAAGCAAAGTACTTCAGCAATATAGTTCTCTACTGCTACAAAACTATTTTTGGCCAACAGTCCTAAAAGTCACAGTAATGTACAATTAACAAGAAGCAAAGGATCATGACATCCCTGGACACCTAACAGCCACTGGAGAGACGGCTTCAGAAAACAACTAGGAGTTAGGAATATATTAATGAAACTCAGACTGTATAGCTGGGCAGCAAGCCAGCTCAAGCTTCACCTCCCCATCTCAGGTAACAGTACTTTATACACTCTGAAGAGCTACACAAATATACTTTTTATTATTTATTTCACAGGCCTCCTATGAAGGCCCACATTTTGTTAAGTCTTGATTTTGTTGACCTGGAACAGCAAAACATTTAGCATCATAATCTTCCCATCTTGGAAAATTTATATACAATCTTTGGTAGTGGAATTATCTCCGCATATTTCTTGCACCTAAAAAAAGGACATACTGGTTTCTCTCTAGAACACTGTCATCTCGAGTATTAATCCAAAATAATCTCTAGATAACAAGTGTATTTTTTTTCTACTTGCAATTTCCTCTCATTATTTCTGAAGAAAATAAGATAATTAAACAGGTCACTTCCATTAAGTTCAGTATCTTGCCACTATTCAGATTTTAAAAATCCAGATGGAATGGGGTTGGGGACAAAGTCACCACAGATGCATTTTATTATTATTTATTATTATTTTTTAATCCTCACCCGAGGATATTTTTTCATTGCTTTTCGGGGGGGGGGGGGGGTGTTGAGAGAGAAACATTGATGTGAGAGAGACACATCGACTGACTGCCTCCCGCACTCGCCCTGACCGGAGCCGGGGATCGAGCCTGCAACCAAGGCACATGCCCTTGGCCAGAATTGAACCCAGGATCCTTCAGTCCGCAGGCCGATGCTCTAACCACTGAGCCAAACTGGCCAGGGCAACATGGATGCATTTTAAAAGCATTATGCTTCCAGACTGTTAACAGTTCAGGGTATGCTCTTTTACTGCAAGGCTATGTCTCCTCTCTATCAGAGCTGGGAGGTGAAGATGTCGTAGAACGCCATAGAATAAATAATCTACCCTTCATCTATAATTCATAATTAAATTCAGAAAGTAATTATATCTTTGCCAAACCTTCATTTCAGGCACAAATCCTAGTCCTTTCTGCTACTCTAATTGCCTATTACCGACTTTGGTCTAGTCCCATTGTGCATAATAATGAGCCCTGCTAATGTTTGCTATTAGAGGCCAACGGATTGTTTTGCTTCACATATGCTGCCTGATGACACCCAGGATTTCTGGTTAAAAGGATTCATGAAGGCAGAGGGAGAGACAACAGAGGTGATAGAATACAATCGAAAATGTCTACATGACCCCCTTCTAGGATATTACTGACTGATTGCTAAGAGGCTGCCATCTCCAAAATGTATTCTGGGTGGGTGTGTTTATGTATTTATCTTTCTCTCTCTCCATATATATATACACACACACACACACATATGTGTGTGTGTGTGTGTGTGTAAAATATGTATTTTAAACCAACTCCGCTGACACTTCCCTGTCATGTTTCTATTCACTCCCTTTGCATGTGCAGCCCTGATGTCCCAACTCATAAGAAATTCTGTCTTCTGACTAAGGCTTTCTGGTTTTCCTTTTTCCAGATTATTTCTAAAAAAACTGTGTAAGACCACCCCAGTATTAAAGCCCACATAAACTTTATTCTTAACATTTCTAAATCTTGGAGTTTTCCTACCTTACGGCCCCAAACCTGTAATAATTTTGCTGTTTGAATCTGTAAAGAGAGAGACCCTTGTAAGTAAGTTACTTCCACTGGGCCCTCCCTTCCTGCGTACTTGCCGTGGCCCTCAAAGAACTCTGGCAGACCAGGGAAACATAACTACTTCTTAGAGATTCCTTGCTGCATTTCTCCCCAAGTATGATCTTCCATTACAGCTCTATCTTTTGTAACTGTGGCCTTGGGCAGGTTCCTAAGTCTCTTTGAGTCTCAACTTGCTCACTTATAAGAGAGGATAATAACCATTAACCACATAGGCTGATACAAGGATTAAATGAGGTAATACATGTGCAGTGCTTAGTATGATGCCTGGCACACAGCACTCAATAAATGTTGATTATTGTTATGACTCCTGATCCACAGTCTATGAAGATCTTTTACACACCTAATCGTATTTGATACTAAGACAACCCCAGGAGAGGTATTTTCATTATTCTCACTTTATTGCTGGAAAAAAATTAATTCAGGCTTTAGAGACGTTAGCAACTTCCCCCAAATCACACTCTAGCTAAGAAGCAAAGATAGATTCCAAATTTGGATCCTTGGATTGCCATATTGTTTCCAAACAATCACAGTTTCCTCCAAACCATCTTGCCTTTCACCCATTACTGACTGTAGGAGTTATTCCTTCTATTATTTGTCAGAGATGAGAGAGAAAACCAGTCATTTCCAGGGTCATTGATGCTGTAGTTCTTATCAAGCAGGAGTTACTGTAGTGATACAAGAACCCTCTGATAGATGTTTTTCCCCATAAATAAATATAGCATTATTAGTGTTTTACTGCTTATAAAAGTGGTATGTGCTCACTGAAAAAAATTCAGTCAATATAGAAAGATATAAATACTTTAAAAATCAGTAAAGCTGTGGTGAAATCTTTTCACACATATCTTTGGGTATCTACCCTATTATATCCTTGGAATAAACTGGAAGTAAAACTGCTAGGAAAAAGGTAAATACTTTTTAAGTTTTGATATATACTACCAGCCTATCCTTTATAAATATACCAATTTGCACTCCTTCCAGCAACAGAAAGTGTCCGCTCTCCAGAACTCTTGCTAGCAGTGTTTCAGCCTTCCTTATTTTTGCTAATCTGATAAGTGAAATATGATCTCATTTAAAAAACCATTCATTTCCAGCAATACTTCCAAAATTTCACCTTTGAGAGCCTTAAAAGTTTTGGGTGGGGAGGGAGAAGAACCCATGCCGGGTGGGTACTAGGTAGTAACAGTGGTTTATTCCCATCAAGTTCATCAGGCTTGACTAGAATCACTGGGTGTTTCCCATGACTTGCTTACATCTCCGGGGAAGTATGGGAGATGACAAGATAAGATGACAGGACCACCCACTAGGCTGAAGCAAAGCAGGTTCTGGCTTTGTTATTAACTAGCCATGTCACCAAGAAAATGTCCTTTAAGCTTCAGTGTTTTAAGCATAAAAATGGGATGATACCTACCACTACCAAGTCAGACAATCCTTTCTCAAAAAGGACGTATGGAAAGCCCTCAAAGAGCACAAAGCGCTGTATAAAGACATGAGATGAATGTGGGTGTGTGACTCTCCCCTGAACTACTCCTTAGCATTCACCTGACTCTAAGTTCATCATGCTCCTCTTCCGCTTTTGAGTATATTTTTTATGTTCTATTGTATGGTTTTCCTGATTTCAGCTACCTTTCCCTTTTTAATTCCGTGAAATTACACACTGCATTGCCTTTGGGGTTCTTTGAATTTTGCCGCAGTTGCCTAACTTTCCATTTGCACCTGACCTTCTGTGTCTTTCCTGTCTTCCCTCAGGAAAGTGCCATATTCTTTCTCTTCTCCTGCCAAGCTGTCTTTTCTTTAGCTTTTTTACTGCTGTCAAATTTTAAAAAACAAAGACAAATGATAATCCTGCACTTGGGTGGTACATGTTCATTGTTCCCAGCAGAAAATACTGAAAGGACAAAAATCACCCCTTTGTTCTTCCAGACTTTCCTAAATATAAACACATAAATATATTTCTTTTACTTTTACAATTTGAAATTCTCCTGTAAATACTATTTTGTATTCTCAGCATACAATGAACATGCTGAGAATACTGTATGTCAATAATCATAGTCTTACATCATTTTCAATGGTACATAATATTCCATTATATGGTTGTATCAAATTTTACTCATATCATTTCACAGCTACTTTTTAAAAATTTAACCTTTAACCCATATAGAGTTTATTTTGGCATTTAGCATGAAGTATAGATCTAACAAGATTCAAATGGGTAACCAACTAACTGCTTTAACAATATAGTCTGAAGAGTCCATTTTTCCTCCCACTGATTGAAATGTCAATTTTCTCAAATACTACCATATAATATATGCTTGGTCTGATTTTTAAACTCTGTTCCACTGATTCATCTATTTCTGTGTCAATGTCAACTGTAATTTAACATCTTCGTATCATTTTTCTATGTCACTTATCTAGACGTTCTAAAATATTTTTAAGTTGTCAACAGGGAAATTTTTTCTTCTAATCTTTAAAATGATGTCTTACTCATTTATACTTTTCCTCTGCAATGAGTAACACCAGCTTAATCAGTTTTAGAATTCTTGTGGTAAGTTTCATAGAATGTTAAATTTAATGGAGATGGCAACTGCACACACTCAGACTCCCTGTACCAGTTTATGACCCAGAATACAGGCAATCTATTCCCAGAGCACTTGATGGTAAATACGGGAGGTTCTGTTTGCCCTCTTACTATATATATGGAAGTAAAATTTTGCTTTACTTAAAAATATTACTGTCATAACTCATTCCAATGAAATTTTAATAAAAATGTGTGTGGGTAACTGAAACTATTAACACTAGAGCAATTTTGATGTTTACTGTTAAAAGACAGTATTTAATCAAATTTTTAATTCAGAAAGTAAAATGTAAATTTACTTCAGCTATTTTAATACACTTACATACATTATATACTTTAAAGATAGATTATATTTCTAAGTTAATATTGCTGCTACCCAGCAGACTTTTTTCTGTGTAGAAAAAGAACTCATGGTACTGCATTTTTTGAATTCTGGTCAAGGTTATTACCACACATGCCTTCCTTACATGCTCTCCCTGTGAGCCTAAGCAACTGCAATGATTAATCCCTAGTAAAGATCAATCCCCTTCCCCTAACTCCTTTCTCTTTTGTTTCTTTTTCTTTTCCAAGAACTGATGCTAAAAAATGTTTTTCCATTTGTGTTACTACTTCCTCACAGTCTCAAATGAAAGGAAGCTATATTTAACCGTAGCTACCTGCCTCCCATATTTACCAGCAAGTGCTCTGGGAACAGATCGTCTGAGTTGTTCTTAATTCCACCACTTTCTAGCTGTGTGAATCTGGGCACATGATTAACTTCTCTGGGCCTCAATTTTCTCACCTGTAAATTAAGAATAATAATAGTACCTATTTGGGAGAACTGTTTTAGAAATTACAAATATTCCAAATAAAGCAGTCTCTGTCATATGGTAAACACTGAAAAAGTGTTAGCTGTTATTACTATTTATATATTCAAAACTAGTTTCAAGCTTACAAAAATAATATTTGAAAACTATTTTTTAAAATCTCTTCTTGATTCTCCTTTCTTGCACTAATACCTAGCCACTACATCATCCCTCACCTCAATTCCAACACCAACAGCCCTCTATTTATATCTCTGGGTATTTTCACGGAGAATAAGTACTGGATTCTGAACACATCAACTGGCAGAGGTAATAAAACAATGATGATACCACTATTAATTCTTAATTCCAAACATTTACAAATAACAAACATGTTATTTCTGTAAACCAAACCTGTAGTTTTAGAACTAAAAAGTACACAGCTTTCACCCTAGCTGGTGTGGCTGGGTGGTTAGAGTTTTGGCCCTTGGACTGAAGGGTCCCGGGTTTGACTCCGGCCAAGGGCACGTATCTCGGCTGCAGGCTCGATCCCTTGCTCTGGTCCAGGCGAGTGTGGGAGGCGACCAATCGCTGTGTCTCTCTCACATCGATGTTTCTCTCTCTCTCTCCCCCCCCCTCCCACTCCCTCTGAAAAGCAATGGAAAAAACATCCTCAGGTGAGGATTAAACAGAACAAAAAAACCCCACCCAGCTCTCTAAAGAATCTCTTGCAGGACTGAGCACTTTTATCAGCTAGGTTTCTTTTTAATCTCTCAAAAGTATAGAGAAGTTTTTGGTAATCTCTTCAGATTAACAGCAAATCAGTGTGTGTATATATCTATACCTAATCTATCTATCTATCTATCTAGTCAGAATACATCTACCAAACATCTACTGTGTAAAGGCTCTAGCTCTGTGTACAGCATGGAGGGACACAAAGGATGGAGCAACACTTTCCAGGGTTAGTCCCAAGCTTCCATGCTGGTTAGGTGGGGATATATGAAAAATAGAAATTTTTTTTAATCCTCACCAAAGATATGTTTGATTTTCTTAGAAACAGAGAGAGTAAAGGGGGCTGAGGGAGAGAAACATCAATGTGAGAGAGAAACACTGAGTGGTTGGTTGTCTCCCATATGCTCCCTGACTGGCAATCGAACCCACAACCTTTGGGTGTATGGGACGACGCTCCAACCGAGCCACCCAGCCAGGGTGAAAAAGATAAGCAAATTTAAGTAATAATACAGAATAGGTGGTTTAAACCAGTGGTTCCAGATTCCCAGGCCTATCCTCTAGAGTCTGTCTCCGCTGGTTTACAGTGGGGCTGGGAATTTATTTTCACTCACCTCTATAATTTTAATAACAGTCTTTTACATTTGTATAGCATACAATTCAAATTGCATTCATATTTGTTACTTCATCTGATCCTTACAACCTTCTCTATAAAACAAATAGGAATATACTAACAGAGACAACAAACCAAATCCTCTGGCCGGGGTCACACATCTTTCCACTATACCTCAGTGCTTTCAAACTTGGGAGTAAGGCTCCCCCTGTTTTAGTAAGAATAGAGATAGTTTACTTTATATCTATAACTTACCATAAAGCCTTAAAATTTCAACAGTGGAATGGACAATCTGGATCTAAAGAAAACAGTATCTTTAAATAAATTATAATATTTTAAAAAACAATGGATGGCCAGCATTTCCTGAGAACTTTCAATGTCTCAGGCACGGTTGTAAGCACTTCATGTAAGTTACATGAATTAACCCAATCCTAACAACCCTCTGAGGTAGGTACTACTACAATCACTATTTCAGAGACAGAAACTGAGGAGTACTTTATCCAAGCTAGTAAATGAAGGAGCCACGGTTTGAACCCAGGAAAGACTAGCTCCAAAGCCCACATTTTTGACCACTACCCAATTAAGTACAGCTGACCTTGAACAATTCAGGTTAGGGGTGTAGACCAACCACACTGTCCAAAATCTGCCTAAGTCTTTTGCATACTTGGATTCCCAAATGTGGAGTTTACCCTTGGATAACACAGACTATGAGGGTAAACTGAACTGCAGTCATTTAAAAAAATTTCTATATACACAAAACTGTGCAGTTCAAGCCTGTGTTGTTCAACTGCATAATGAGGGCACTACTGAGCATAAATCTTACTGGCTTTGGAGTCAGCCAGATTTAAGTCTGAACGCTGACCACTTACTAGGTTTACAACTTTGGGCAAGCTTAAGCTTTTTGTATCTTAGATTCCTCAGGTATAAAATGGAGATAATAAAATGAGACAATGGACATAAAAAGCATTTAGTACAGCATCTGTTATATAATAATGTCTATGAACTGTAAGTCCCTACTACAGTATTTCTAATTCTGCTTTTCATGAATATACAAGAACCACCCAACAATGTCTAACTTGGGGACTCCAAGCAAAAATATGAAAAGGTTCTCCTTTCATCCATAGGTCCTACTATTCCAGAAATGCATATATTATTCCAATAATCTCATTTCCCATGGGAACGCCAGAATATACTGAATCATATTCGTAGTTACATCAGTTTTATATTCTGTCTCCTACAGAGATACCTAATAACTTTGGCAAGGAAACAGTATAGTTATGTGACAACTTCAAAAGATTCTGGACATTGCTCAAACATCTAACATAATAAAAATTCACCAATGTACTTATCTAAACCTTTACTGAATCTTTAAAAACATAACATCTCTTGGGATTACAAGATAACTACCTATTTGCTCTTATTTGTCCTTTTACTGCTTATTTCAAGCTTCAGAGTTCCTTATTTTAGTACTCCCGTTCTTCATGATTTATGACTCCATTTTTCCCCAAATAATACTGCTTTTGTAGTCATGTGAAAGTCTCTCCATTTTCTTCATCTCCTTATAACTTAATTTCTCTGGACCTTTTCCATTTCTGAAGCATTTTTCTCGAGATGACTTAATGGGAAGAACACTGGACTAGGAGCCAGGAGTCTTCATTCTGCCATCTATCTCCTCAGATTCTTTATCTGAAAGACTAGAGGATTGCACTAGATAAATTTGTAATAGGTCTCCTTATATCACTAAGCCTCATATTTCCATGACTCTGAGTATTCCAACTAGAAATCATTCATTTTCCAACAACTTCCCTAAACTTTCTACTCCAGTTAGCCAAGGAGGGGCAGGCATGTTCAGATATGGGCACAGAGGAAGACGTGATAATCAGGAAGCCTAGTTCTATAGAAGGCAAGACGTGATGTTTTGTGAACCAGTAGAAGAAGATGGATTAGTAAGAGAAATCAGACACCAAAAAGACACCAAAGACAGAAGGTCAGAAATACATAGCCTAACTTCATCCCTACACATCTATTTGAAGTGGGACTAAGAACCAGAAAAAGCTTTTGGCAGCAGAGGAGGTGAGCCTCCTGGGAGCAATGTAACTCTGCACCCTCTTTGCAATGTTGTTGCCAACATGGCCTCCTACAGTGCTTTACACAAAATAGGCATTACTAAGGATTTGATGGCTGAACTGAAAGCCATCGTAAGTGCTACTGGTAGTGCTACATATCAAGAAATCTGAGAGTTCAAGGCCATGGGAATTACATGGCACTGGCTGCCCTGGTTCTAAGGGAAGGAGACTGGGCTAGTTGAGGGGGGAAATTGGGTATAATAGCGCGGATGGTGTGATAATACTGAAAGTAGCCCCCAGAAGGAAAAAGGATTCATAGGCGCTGGTTATCTCTAAACCACCAAGGCAATATTAGAAATATGTATGAAAGTCATTTCCTACCCTGGTGTCAGAGTCCAAGAAAACACTATCTTTTCTTAAGTTTCCTTCTGGAGTCAGGGAGCTTCTTGGCTTATGACTGGTTAGGGGCAGGGGAGAGTACATCGACAAAGGGATAAGGGAGCTGGGCAGTTGTAAGAACTCTCAGGCCAGCCCTATGGAGGTGTTTCTCAAAGTGTGGTCCCTGGGTCACCAGTACCAGGCCAACAGAGAGGGCGTGCTTGCTTAAAATGCACACTCAGGGACCCATCCCTGGTCTCTAGAATCAGATTTCTAGGAAGTGGTACTGGCATTTTTTAGGAGCAAGCTTACGTTTGAGAAGTACTGCGCCAGAATGTGAGGGGGGGGGGCAGCGTTGGGGGGAGGCAGTTGAGAGTGAAGCTCTTTGACTGGATTCATCATATGCCACTAAAGTTACTTTGTTTTGGGAACCATTAAAAAACTCAATTTCTCAGGTAACAGCCGCGGCTAGTTAGCAGGTAGCAGCGAGCAGAGGCGCAATGAAAGGCCTGGAAAGTGCATTTTCACCAACTGGTTAAACAGCTCCTCCCCAGCCTTGTTTATCCTGTTAGTTTGCTGGCTGGTTTGTTTACAAATAAATCGGTTCAACCCTGGAATTTTCAGAAAGAATCACAAACTACAAAACAGAAGAGGGTTTGTGTTTTTTTTTTTGATAGCGCAGAGCGAGGCTTGTAAGCCTGAAGACACTGCCTGCTATAAAAAGCAAGGTTTTATTTAGAAAAAAATGACCGGGCAAGGCTCTCGCTGCTCTTCTGCAGACAGAGCCACGGACGAAAGCTGGTTATTTGCGGGCGGCAGCGAAGGAAGACGGGCAGGGGCGGGACGAGCGGGCAAAAGGCACCCTGCCCGCGTTTAGCAGGAAGGCGACCAACTACGTAATTCTCAATGAGTTCCATTAACTGCCGGAAAAAAAAAAAAATCACGTCTGCAAATGTTTTATCAATAAACACTCCGAAGTTCTCGTCGTTTCCGGCGGGATAAAAACACCAAAGGCCTGCGGGAAGCAGACAAGTTCTACTTCAGCTGTGCCCACGACAGTGTTTACGATTTCCACACAGGTGACCCCTTCCCGGGCGGTCAGACCTCACCCCTCGGCACGAAAACGGGGCCCGGAGCCCGGCTGCCGACATTTTTCCGGGGGACAATTTTAGTCCCGTAGGCGGGGGTCGGAGCCGGCGGACTTCCGCCGAGCGGCGTCGCGAGGAGACGCCCCGCCGGACACAAAGGCAAATGTCGGGGCCGTGCCCGCCGCCACTTACCTGCCGCGCTCCGGCGCCGGGGCCCGAATCCGCCCGGGAGGCGCGCTCCGCGCCGCGAGAAGCCGCCGCGGGACCGGTGCCGCAGCGCCGCGCCCCCCGCCCTGGCCCGCGCGGCCACGCGGCTGAATCACCCGGCGCTTCACGTTAAGAGTCCCCTCGGCGCGCGGGGCACGCCGGGAAGGCCGGGCTCCCCGCGCCCCCGGTGGCCTCTTTCCTTCCCGACACGCCCCGCGGGCCGGAAGGAGGCCGAGCTCGCGCTCGCACGGCCGGGGTGATTCGGTGTCTGAGCCGCGGACAGCTTCTTTCAATTATTAAAGGTATAAACCGGGAAAGCCGGTGGTTATCTGAGTGGTAAAATAAACTCGCGCGGCCCGGGACAGCTCCCGTTCGTAAGAAATGGTGGAGCCCGGGTGTGTCCGCACAGCTGAGGGAAGGAGGTGGTGGAGCCGAGGCCTGTTGAAAGGCGCTTCGCTCGGAAGCCCCCGTCTTGGGTACGTACCTGACCCAAAGCGGGAAAAACACGTTTTCCTCAAACGTCCCGACACTACATGCTATAGCGAACAAAGCTGAATTACAGGTTTTAAACCAACTGGAGGCAAATGATTGGAAAACTGGTTGGGTTACGAGAAAAATACTTCAACATTCAAAAACATCTAGGTGTGACCCTGCAAAACTGACGCTGGAAAGCATAAAAGGAAAGAAGTAGCACCGATCCTTACCGTCATGGTTTCTAATGGCTTTTGTTCCTTTTAAAGTTATCATGCTAATTAATAAAATGTTATACTGCAAACTATTTTTAAAATGTTGAAAACCATCTAAGTTAATAATAACGATTTCTTAAATTCTGAGTCAACTTTTTTGTTACAAAAGCCTCTAAAAGCTAATTTGGGGCTAAGATGAGGGCGAGAGTTGAAATATTAATGAGAAAATAGTTTGCTCTCCTTCCGGCAGGTTGCAAATGGTTGCGGGACACCGGTACCACATGGCAAAATAGCATTCTCAGGGCCAACGACATTAATTTTTTAAAACTATAAACTTTTTCATTATAATTCGATCTTAGAGGTCTAGAGGTCATTCCCCATTTCTACTCTCACTTCACTTTAAATGACTGTAAAGTCCAGTACCATGTTTGAATCAGGATGGGCTAGGTTATGATGCTGCACTAGTCACCTGAAGGGCAGGTGACTCTACAGGGCAGCTTCCCTCCAAGTGGTGACTCAGCAGCCCTGGCTGCTTCCACCTCTGGCTCTGTCAACTCAGCATTAGATTGGCTTAAGAGCTAGACTGGAGAAAGAGTCGAACTGGAGAATCCTACCAAGGCTCTTCTTTGCCTCCTGGGGCCCTGAGCCTTTCACTTCTGCTGACATTTCGTTGGCCTGAATTAGTCACAGGGCTCAACCCAACTGACTAAGAAGGCTGGGAGGTATCACTTCCCGTGTGCCTGGGGAGAAGGAATGTCAAAAGATGGTTTGGTGAACACATGGCACTGCGTCTGCCACAGTGTTCAATAGTAAAAATAAATATAAACAATTTGAGTGTTGTAGGATCCAAACTTATAACCAAACTAACATGGAGGATTATTCAAACTAATGCCTTTATTTCCATTTCTGTAAAGTACAGTGTTGTGCCCTTCAAGTCAAAAGAAAGAAAGGAAAAAAAACACACCACCTTTCTAATGTTCCTGCAAGAATTCTTAAACCAAATTCTTCCTTTCTGGAAAGGTTTCTCTCTGCAGATTTGTAATATACAAAAATCTGGCCCAAAGGGTGAAGAATCGGGTGAATTACTGTGTCTTTTAATTAATAGTTAAGACTAAATGGTTCTACATTTGTCTATAATTTTATATAATGAATGAACAGCATACCAGACCTGATACTTTTTTCTTTTTTGAGTCGACATCAAGGAGATGGAGTATGACATGTATATTCATAGAAAGCACAGGTGTATGCTGATTTTTATAATTTTATCTCTAAAACCTGAATCTCTCAGATGTATTTATACCTGAAACTGAAACCCTTCCTAATGTCAAATTGGCAGACCTGGAATTTTCAGTCGTCTTAATGGTCAATTCACCTCAACTGTTATTTAAGCCTCCTTAAATATAACATCTATTAACAGTAATTATTACAAAGCACTTTTCCCAATATTTTACATCACTTAAATTTCTCAGTGACTTTGGGAGATAGATTTGATTACTCAGATTTACAAATGAGGAAAGCAAGACAAAATATCTAAGGTCATTAAACTGCTAAGTGGTGCTGAAGAGCTGAAAACTCATACTATCTGACCCCAAAGTTCTTTCTGGACATCCGCTGAGGTGTGGTGGCACTTCCACCTAACTTCATCCAGGTGAACTCCTGAGCACTTCCCGGAGGCTCCTTAAATGACTTCAGCTGTTAACGCCAAACAACTAATTTAAGGTTGACTCTATCTTAGAATGAAAATATTTTTAAAGCAATAGCTATGATCAATGATCATATAAGAAACTACTTTTTTTACATACTACAGCATATGTACAGTGGTAAATATAAAATCAAATAAAAAAATCCCAAGATTTCGAACTCTCAAAGTAATTATGTTTGCAATTTTTTAACTAAATGTTTGGTTTAGTTGTATGATCTCTAGATCACTGCAGACATATCAAATGAGACTATTTGAAAGAATAATCACTTTCATTTGAAGTCCAAATTGTACTCAGATATAGATGGAAATAATTATTTAATTTCTGACTTTCTAGAGGGAACCCGGGCCACACCCCTGCATACTGACCCAAAACAGATTCACAAGAATCCTTTTTACTTCACTCCCATCAGTTCACCTTTGTTAACAATTTCTTCATTAAAGTCACGAGGGCTTATGACCAGCAGGAAGCAGACTGGACTTTGAATATATGATCAACCAGAGAATCAAGAATTTTAAGTTTCTTAGTGGCTGGAATTTACTACTAAATCTTCATTAATATACATCCGCTTTACATACAACTTCAGTGTGCCTCTTAGTCTCATTTACAGGGAATGTCTCATATGCAAATTCAACGAACAAGTAGCCACAGTCCAAAGGTATAGGACCCCAAGAGAGCTACATAGATGATGACGGCAGGATCTCTCCTCTAAGGAACTTTAAAAAGTTAAGTTTGGTTCTTTGGGTAACCAAATAAGAGATAAAGGGAAGTGAATCTACATGAAAGTATTCCACTACGTAAAAAAGAAATGATAGAATATCCCAATTTTGCAACCTCCTGTGAATCAGTAGATGTAGGTATTATGCATGAACATTTTCAAAGATCATAGAGGGAAATAGATATTATGTGCCTCTTGAGGGAAAACCACACCACCACCTAAAATACTGCTGATGGAATCGGACCTGTATCTGATCTAGACTTGTGATCCTGCGCCAGTTTGTAGGAAACAGGGAACAGAGGAACATGTTGAACTGCGCCATGATCATGCAATTTGCAAAGTCCTGTCTGTGGAAGACTCTACAGGTGAAAAGGCCTTTGCTCTTCAGAAGATAAATTGTACAGTTAAAAAACACCTTAAAAGATCTATTAAAAAAGTTTAAAGTGTGTATATGTGTGGGGAGGTGGGAGACTATACTGTCAAGGGGGTGAACACTTGGGTGGTAAAGCCATTAAAGAAAAAGGGAAATGAAAGGGGCTACAGTACTATAAAAGTTAGATGATGGTTACTTATTAGGTGGTTGTGGTAGGGAAGCAGTTGTGATTGAGAAGGGACAGGTGGAAGGGGCTTCTAAGGGCAGGTAGTGAAGTTCTGTTTCTTGACCTGGTGGTGATTACAGGGTCTTTGCTTTAAAAAGTTCATTAAGGCAAACATTTCCTTTGGATTCTCTTGTGTTTTATTTTATGATAGAAAGATTTTAAAAGAAGAAAAAGTTTGGAGGGTGAGGCCAGTTCTACCTAAGAGCTGAAATATATTTTCTCCACACAGAGCTATTTGCAAATATATCCATTTGGTTTCCTGGGACAATATTAAGGTTAAATTACTTTAAAAAGAAAAATAAATGCTTTAAAAAAAAAATCCTTTGAAAGATAGTCCACCTTGCAGTACAATTTTGGGATTTCATTTAGATATTCAGTCTTTTTTTTTTTTTTTTAGGAGGTAATGGACAAGTCGGTAGTAGAGTATATTTTGAGTGTCAGAGGAAAGGTAAAATGGAATGATGAAAGAGAATGAGATGAGAACAGTTTCTTAAAGCTTAATGATTAAATTTCAGTAGTGATCAGGAGTAATCTATAAACATTTCCCATTAAGATTTTGATGAGGGCATGAGCTCCCTCACTTTCCCACACCTATAAGCCAGGACAATGTCTCAGGACTGTATGACTTTTTAAAAGTACATAGAATGCTCAGCTTGAAATTCAAGAATCAAATAAACCTCTGTAAATAGAAGTCCTGTGGGGGTCAGAATGGGGGAATCAGAAAATGTGGAAGTATGTTACCCTGGGCTTCCGCAGCAGCTGGGTGTAAACTGATAATATGTTTATCTCTCATTCCTCCTGTTACCAGTTTACAAACAGACTCTGACCTTCCCAACCCAGGCCCCAGCTCTGCAGGCTCACATTGCCTGTTTGTGAACACACAAGTATCATTCTTGAACCCAATACTGAGAATGCTGGGAAGTTTTTTTTAACCTTATATGAGCTTTAAATAAACTGCACTTGAAAAAGAAAACAAATAGACAAGCCCCAAAATATATATTCTTCAAACTACGATTCCAACCAGTGGACTTTGGACATGTGACGAAATAGACTCAGTCACCCACCAAGCTGCCACAGAAAACCATGAGATTCTTTTACCTTGCTCAAATCACACCTCCTCCTTCCCTGAGCTTTCAATAACTAAGAAAAGGCAAATCTACTTATCAAAGCATGTGTCCTGGCCCCTTACCTCCACTCTTTGAGGTATTTTTTAATAAAAAACAAATAATAGGAACTAGGCAGATTCGGAAAGGTTTCTCCTGATTAACCAAGTCTTCTTGCTCATTTGGAGTTGTGATGCCTACTTGGAAATAAGTCATTGTCTGTGAATGTACAAGGTACATGACAAGGAAGTATGAAAACATAAAGTAGTATCGGGATCATAAGGCAATATGATGCAGTGAAAAAAACTGGAAAAGGAGCCAAGTGACCTCGGTGTGAGGCCATTTCACCACTTACTGAGGGAGCAAGTCACATGGAAGCTTGGGTTTCTTAATCTGTAAGATAATAACTGACCTGTCTTTGCTATGAGGTTGTTATGAGGAAGAAAGCATAGTCAAAATTATGTAAAAGTGTTTTATAACTCCAAAACACTAGAGAAATTTAAGGAACCACTAATATTAATGTTATGTACACACTCCTTCCAAACCAATATTATCTTTAAAAGGAATGCCCAAAGACTTTCTATGAGATAAAATTGCCCTTCTTAATGTCAATTGTAAGTTGTATATTAAAATATACTGGCTTCCTTAACATTAATTAGGCAGTTTGAATGAATATAAAAACATGTTACAGTGACAAAACATTTTCAATGCTTCTTCTTATCCATAATCCCGGGTAACAGCAGAGTTACTATTTTAAAGAGAATTTGACATCTTAAGGGGACATTTGGTTCTCTATTAAATGTGTTTGTTTTAGTGAATTTTTAAAACGGTACAGTAAGTAAATGCCCTAATAGATTGTTATTCTTAAAAGGTTGCCCCCCCCCCGCATGCACACACACACACACACACACACACACACACACACACACACACACACACAGACACTCCTAGGCTGGATCTGGAAGGACTGCTGATTCAGTCCTTCCATAGCTGCTTTTTGATTTTTTTTTTTAAATGTCTTTATTGATTTCAGAGAGAGGGAGGAAGAGGGGGAGAGAGGGAGAAACATCAATGATGAGTCATCGATCTGCTGCCTCCTGCACGCCCTCTACTGAGGATCAAGCCCTAAACTCAGGCATGTGCCCTGACCGGGGATCGAACCATGATCTCCTAGTTCATGGGTCAACGCTCAACCACTGAGTACGCCGGCCAGGCTGCTCTTTGATTTTTAATCATATGATAGCAACATCTGAACAAGGTTGAAGAGAGCAACTTCAGAAAGTTCCTCTTCTTGCTCTGAATCTCTGTAGCATTTAACATTTAACTTTAGCTGGTAATTTGGGTTGTTCTCTCTTGCTTTTTATTATAAATGGAGGTAGACCCCTAAGATGCTGAAAATTAGTAGATGTTCCGCCTTGGGGTAGAATTCATATACTTAGAAACTGACTTTGAGAAGAAATCAGGTGAGAGAAGGCTGAACAGGGATTAAGGAGATCTCACACTGTACCAGCCTGGTCACCTTTGGGTCAGTCATTAATTACCTCTCTGTCTCATTTCTTTTTATCTAAAAATTAGGAAGTTTGGACCATATGATAGCTATCATTTGTATGGTAGTGTTGAAAGAGAAACTGAGGCATATTAAACATTTTAAGAGTTTATTTGAGCAAAAAGTCAATTTGAGTAGGAATTCTGAGGAGCTGTACAGAATGAAAGACTTATATAGGCAGAGGGAAGGGGAAGAGGGAAGTTATGTGGGCAAAAAAGCCAGTTGGTTATTGCAAAGTTACTTTTTCCTATAGGGGGTGGCAGGGGTCTCTATCTGTCAGATTACCTAACTAGTGCTCATCAGGTGATTCCTGATTGACTGGCTTACGATTCTATGTCTGGGAGAGTCCAAACTGTAAAGTCTCAGTTTGCTGATGTGGGCCTAAGCATAAGCAACTTCATTTTGGGCCTCTTGTCTTGTTTTTAACAGTAGGCAGGTACTAGTTCTAATTCTCCTAGTAGCCTGGTAAGACAGGCCTCCTTAGTCCCATATTACAGATATAGAAATCTGTTCAAAGAGGTAAGGTTATTTCAGGTCACATTCGGTGAACTCCATGGAACCACTTCAGCTTTGCAATTCTAGGATTCCATAGAGAGAAAATCCACCCTTTGGGCTTATGTTTTCCCTTTAGAGATTATGTTTAGGATTCATTTATAAAATGTCAAATGTGGAAAGAGTCCAGGATCATTAGTGCCAGGTTTTTCACTTGTTAAAGACCTTGCTGGTGGGCTATTTCGAGCCAAAACTGGCCTGTGTGGCTGGCTACTTTTCTGTCGTGACCAGTCAGCAAGGTATTTAAAATTACTTAAATTAATGGAAGTGCAGATATGAGTTAACACATGACCGGTCAGCAACATTCAGACATGGAAATGTGTATGTATATTTGTAACCGGTTAGCAAGATGTTTTAATAAGAAGGACTCCAAGGTCCAAAGAGGATCAGTGACCAGCCCACAGTTGTGATAGATTTTCTCTTTCAGTTTTGCCCATAATGCTCATTGTAACCAGATTCTACCTGGATGGAAGCATATATAGGAAGATGGGTCAGGGAGTGGTATTTGGCCTGGGCTCCAAAAGCTTCCTAAAGGTGACCTTGGTTCTGTGTGCAAATATTATCCATCCAAATGCGTAGAATTGCCAAAACTTGAAGGTCACTGGAGGACATTCCTTTTCTTTGCAAAGGTATAAAATAAGGGTGGTGAAACTTTCCCACCCAGAACCACTGAACCACTGAAAAGTCAAAGAAGAGCCACACATAATTAAAAAGTCACTTAATTTAGCTCTTAATGTGGTATTAAAATAGTTCTTTAAGCACAAATATAGGTATATTTTTACGTTTTAAAATTATTTAAACACTAAAAACAGGATAAATTTCTGTAAACAATAAACTTTCAATACACATAATGCACAAGTATTTATTATGGCTGGCTAAGGTGGAGAAATCCCATGGGAGGAGAAGGGGACAGGAGAGAAGAAGGAAAGGGGGAGGCAATGCCAAATTAAGGAAAAACAAGGGAGAGAAACATAGGAAGGAAAAAGTTAGAGTTGGGGGGAAGGAAAAGAAAAGAGAATCCCAAGGAAGAGGAACTTCAAGTGGACGAGACAAGTTGGAAACGGGTCTTAGAAGGGAGAGAAAGACTGAGAACAAAGAAGAACTGCAGTGGGAGCCTGGAGAGGTGAGAAGGGAGTTAGTTTCTTTTTTCACCCAACTCCCTTGAACATTGATTGCCTGCCCACTGTGTGCAGGGCACTCTGATAAATTCGTGTCCTGGGAGAAAAAAATAAGCTGCAAGAAGCTTTAATGATGTCATTTCTTTAGTTACCAATTTTTTTTATGAGAATGAAAAGTAATTTATGCTCATTGAGAAACTTTGGAAAAATAGTGGAATAAAGAATCTCTAATTCTCTTTCTCCGGGTGAAAGAGGGGAGATAAAAAGGATCTCTAATTCTAGCCCATTGACATTTGACTGCAGCTTCTGGTGCTGTTTAAAGGGCTGCAGCTACCCAGGGAAACCTCTTCTCCAGGAGATGGCAGAGGTGTAAAGGGGCAAAGAGAAACCCACCGAGCTCCTCAGGCCTCAGCGTGGAGCTCACACGCTGTGACCTCTGCCCCAGTGTCCTGAGCCCTCGCAGAGATGTGGAGGCAGGGCAAAGAAATGGCCAATAATCACATCCCTAGTTTTACATCATATAAAAAGTATAACTGTCTAAGTATAACATAAATTTAAATTTGTACTTTGACCTCATCTGGGACAATACAATACAAGGACCTTAGAACACTTTGAAAGTCACTTTTTAAAAGAAATATGTTGTCACATCTCCTCTTCTATCCTGGAATGACATGTATGGTTAATAGGAACTACATACAAATTTGGTTTAAAAATCTGTATAATGCCCTTCTCATAGAGGCGCCTGAAAAGAAAGGTAATTTATAAGGGCAGTTACCATAAAATGATATGTATTTCAGTGTGTTAAAGCTCAGGCATAAAACAAGCGAAGACTCAAGTAGCAGTTTGCTCGCACCTGTACATAGAATCACTGTGAGTGTGACAGCCACAAATACAGTATGGTAAGGTATGTTAAATTAGCAACTCAGTTACCTTATGTGGTGTTGCAGTCATCTGTTTTTCTGATGTAATAAACAAATCCTGGTAAAGTTTAGAAAAACAAATATAACAGAAGTATAAGTTTCTCTTGATATCTCAATTTACACTGGATGAATTCCTAGAATATCCAGTGTATATAAAACCCATGCAAAAAATTGTTTGTGTTTATATATGTGAAACAGACTTAAGTTCTAAACTCAGATAATTATACATGGATTTAAAAAAAAATTATTGACTATTTGAAAGATATATAGAGAGAAACATCAACTTGTTGTTCCACTTAATTCATACATTCATTGATTGCTTCTTGTATGTGCCTTGACCAGAGATCAAACCTGGAACCTTGGCCAGGGTGGACTTTTTTTTTCCTTTTTTTAACACCTACATGAATATCTAGAGGAGCAGTACTAAGTTATATAGGATGTAGGACAATTTGGGGTGGTGGTGGTGCAGAATCATGACAGGTACAGAACCTTCACATAGGAGTAGGTCTAAGGTATCTGGTTCTATCTATTAAATCTGAATATAGCCCCCTATTAAAATAACTATACAAATGCACTGAAACATTTTCAACAAAACCCTGTGTTGTTCAACAACACTGAGGCACTGTCACCACCTTCAGGGAAGTCCACTTATATATCCTGTACCATAAAGTTTTTGCTCACTATTATAATCTAGCACCTAGCACAGTGCTGGGCACATAGTAGGCATTTAACAAACATCTCTTTAATGAATGAACACAAGGGTGTTCTTTTTACTTATGCAGCATCTTTCATCTTCTCTATGATAATGACTCACATTTAAAGTTCCAGCCCTGATCTCTTTTCTGAGCTCCCACTCTGTTTTGGCAAATGCTCACTTAACATCTCCACTGGAATGGTTTTCAGACACCTCAAGTGCTAAATATATCCAACTCATCGTTTCCTGCTACTGCACCGCTCTCCCAAATAAAACCCACTATCAAACAAGGCAAAATATGCTGGTATTCTCTGGTTCAGTTAATGCCACCATAATCTACTTATTTGCTCATCAAAAACCTGGGCATTACCCATAAACATTCTCTCCCGCTCACCCCCTTTTCTAATTCATCAATTCTAGTTCTTCAATCTTCTCAAATTTATACACCTGTCTCCATCTCCAGTGTTACCACGCTAGCGGATCGCTAAATTACTATAATGGTTTCTTGCCTGCTTCCAAACCATCCTCCATCCAGTAACCAAAGTGATCTTTTTCAACAGCATGAAAAATCGCATAGAAACCATAAAAAAGGACCATTGCTTTTGAGAGAAAGTGGAAGGGGGAGAGACAGACATCGATGTGAGAGAGACTTATCAATTGGTTGCCTCCTGCACGACCTGGGCAGGAATGGAACCTGCAACTGAGGTACATGCTCTTGGCTGGAATCGAACCCAGGACCCTTCAGTCCACAGGCCGACACACTAACCACTGAGCAAACCAGCTAGAGCGTGAGTGAGCTTTTAAAACAGGAATCTGATCATATCACTCCCGTTTAAATCCCTTAAATGGTTTTCCACATTTTTTAGGATAAAATCTAGAACCCTCAGCAGGGCATATAAGACCCTGTACGACTTGGTCCCTGCCCATGTATCTTTTCTTACTTTGTGCTTACCCACTACTCAATCACACTGGCTTTCTTTTCCTTTTTTTCTTTTTTTTTTTTAAAATAATTTTTATTTATTAAACTAATCCAAACATATAATTTAGAAACTAATCATTGCTAAATAGTTTATGACAAAAACTTTTTCCCCCAGGATCCCTGCCTTCATCTCTGTTGGTTTACTCCTTTCTTTTGGTAGAGTTCCCCCTACTCCAGTAGTTTCCCAAGAAAGGATGCATGGGAGCAGAATTTTTTCAGAAGTTGCAGGAAAATGGGGCTTATTCTAGTCTCACTTGTTAATTTCAATAGCTGCGTAGTCCTAGATTAGAAAACATTTTCTCTCAAGATTTTGAAGGGTCTGTTGTCTTCCAACATCAGTAGTGCTGTTGAGTCTGTCTTAATTCATTTTCTTTCAGTCTGGAAAATTTTAGGATCTACTATTTATCATTGATGTTTGAAATTTCAAGATGTGTGTGTGTGTGTGTGTGTGTGTGTGTGTGTGTGTGTGTGAACACCTTGGCATAGTTCTTTTCATTTGTCATTCTGGGAACTCAGTGGGCCTTTTCATTCTAGAGACACGGTTTTGACTTTAGGAAGTTATTTAACAATTCTCTAAAGCCCTAGCATTTTTTCCCCTTTCTTCCCCCCCCCCCCCGGGCTTGCTATTATTCAGGCATTCTATCTTCTAAGTCGTCTAGCTTTTCTTTTTTTAATTATTGATTTTCAGAGAAAGGGAGGTGGGGGAGAGAGAGAGAAACATCAATGTGAGAGCAAAACATCGATTGCCTGCCTCTTGCATGCTCCCCACTGGGGATCAAGCCTGAAACCCCAGCATATGCCCTGACCAGGAATTGAACCATCAACCTTTCGGTGCACAGGATGACACTCAACCAAGCTACACTGGATCCTCTAGTCTTATCTTTTTCTTCTATTGTCCATATGTTTGTTTTCTACAAATGAGTTTTTGAAAACATCTTTAAGGGTGGTTTTCAACCACATAAAAGTTCTATTCAGAAGTTAATCTCCCTAAGCTGTTAAAAGAATAGAGAGAAAATTATAACATTTCTGCTGATACCTTTTATTTTAGTTAAAAGCAAATTTTAGCCTTGGTTGGGTGGCTCAATTGGTTGGAGCATCCTCTGGTACACCAAAAGGTTGCGGGTCCAATTCCCAGTAGGGCACATACATGGGTTTTGGGTTTGATCCCTGGTCGGGCTGCATACAGGAGATAGCTGGTCAATGTTCCTCTCTCACATCAATGTTTCTCTCTCCCTCCCTCCCTTCCTCTCTCTCTTAAAAAAACAAAACAAAACACACACACACACACACAAACATATCCTCAGGTGAGGATTTAAAAAAAAAAAAGAAGCAAATTTTAGCAGTGAATTAAAAAGGTACCTTTGCCACGTAACTAAATACAAATCTTTTCAAACTGCATGCTTTCAAAACTTTTTACTTCCTTTTTACATACCTTCATTGTCCAACTGACAAACCTTTTCAAGTATGTATTTTATAGTAAACTTATAAATAAACTTATAAATACTAGTGATTATTAATTCTCTTATATGTCAAGTTCTCTTGGGTTTTACTTGGTCTTTATACACCCAAACCACTTCACCAAAACTAAGGAAGATTTCAGTTATATCATTTATTAATTTCTCCATCTGATTAGAGCCTGTAATAGCTACCTCACTTGATTAGATTCAACCAATTTATTTACTGATTCATTCTATTTTGAATTCTTTTCAAAATAAGCCACAATTCTTTATTTATTTTACTATTATTATTTTTTATTGATTCCAGAGAGGAAGGAAGGGGGGGAGGGAGGGAGGGAGAGAGAGAGGGAGAGAGAAACATTGATGCTAAAGAGATACATTGGCCAGTTGCCTCCTGACTGGAGATTGAGCCTAGGTATGTGCCCTGACCAGGAATCAAAGTTATTTGTAATATCCAACTGCTCTTTCTCGCTGTTAGACGGTTCCTTCTTTTAGCATCCTGTTCTTGTTTCATGAATACAGTATTTCTCTGATGATACTCTAGTTTTTTTGAAGTATTTTTATGCTCCCTGCATTGTCTCTGTTTCCCGTGATTCCTCCCCTCCAGCCCATTCTTACATGTTGGACTTCTAAAATTTTTTCATGTTGCAAGTTTTCTGTTGGTGTCTGGTGATTTTTGTTCATTCGTATTTTGAGTGATGTCCTAAAAGCTGATAGGAAGCTCTGAGTGTGTGTTTGAATATTGTCAGTTGAAGGGTGTTCGCTGTAGGCTTTCCTATGGGGACCCCTAAATGTCAGTATCCGTGGCTCTTTTTTCCGGCATGGTTCACTTTTCCCTGGGAACTGGGCTGCGGAGTTCTGTATCTGAGCAGCAGAAGAGGCCTGGGTGTCTTGTTTTCCATTTCAGATTTAATTTCTCTCTTTTCAGTAAGATGTCTCACTCCCACCCTGATCTATGCCTGGTGTTTCCACATCTAGAACTTTGGTTTACTTTCTCTGACATTTCCTCTTTCTTCTACCTGGAGGTCGAAGTAGTAGCCTGATTATATCAGGTGGGGGTGGGGAGGGGAGATCTGGCCACTTAATAAACAGATTTTCAAACAAATCTCCCTACTCAACACTACACTCCTGCATCTCTACCGCTCTAGCTTCCCTCTGCACTGCAGCTGCTTCTGATTCCCGAGTCTCTCCAAGGTTCCTCAGCGGGACCAGCCTCGCTTCTCCTTGGCTTCTCCTCCGAGCACTTAGGCTTGACCTTCCTTGGGTCTGCTAAGTACTTTACCATCCTCCATCCATTTTCTATTTTCATGCATTGTGGTTTGGAGTGACTCCTAGTTCAATAAAGATGAAATTTGCATTTCTGGTTTTTCTTTTCTTCCTTGTTATTTTTGAGAGAAGATCTCAACTATTTTGAATGAGAAGATCTTCATTGTTTTTATTTTTGTTCTTCAAATGCCTAGAATTCCATACTGCCTTTGAGCTTTTGCACTCGGTGTTTCAGCTCTCCAAGATACTTTTTCACTTCCTCAACTTCCCTCCTGGCCAATTCCAAGTCATCTTAAGGTCTCAGCTTAACATCATTCCTACATGAGTCCTTCCTGACCACCTAGACTAGGTTAGGTCCACTCCCCGTGATATATTCTCATAATATCTGCCACCACACTCTAATCAAGTCTATATGACCATTTCCCCCGCTAGACTGTCACCTCCACGAGGGAAGGGACCATTTCTCTCTTGTTGACTGCTATATCCCCAGTGTCTAGTGCAATGCCTGGCATTCAGCAAGGGATTAATATATATTTTTCATTGTTGATCAATATATATTGCTCACTATGAAGATCTGTAGCTTAATATATAGTTGCCACCACCAAATAGTTATTTAGAATTCAACAATTATAATTATTATTGTCTAGTCATTATTATGAAAACATTACTATAATATGGATTCTTGTCTGCCTCCAAATTTATTTTACAACAAACACATTTAAGATTATAACATGCCAAATATAATTTAATATGTGCTCTTATTAATGTAGTGTATACATTTTCTATTGCTGCTGTAACAAATTACAACAAACAGGGGCCTAAAACAACACACATTTATTATCTTACAGTTCTGGAGGTCAGAAATCTAAAATGGGTTGGCAGGGTTGCATTCCTGTTTCCTCGCCTTTTCTAGCTTCTAGAGGTTGCCTGCATTCCTTGGCTCATAGAGCCTTTCTCACATCACTCTTGTCCTTTACTTCCATTGTGACACATCCCTCTCTGAGTCTGACCCTCTTGCCTGTCCCTCTTATAAGGACCCATATGATTAGGCTGGGCCCAGATAATCCAGGATAACTTCTGCTTCTACAGCCTTAATTTAAGCACATCTGCAAAGTCCATTTTGCCACATCAGGTGGATAATCACAGGTCCTGGGGATTAGGATGTGAACATCTTTGGAGGGCCATTATTCAGCCTACCACACATAGGCAGTGACATGTGGACCTGTCGATGAATTAATTGCTGAAAGAAATGATAAAAACTTCAAATATTTTAAACTTTATATCAGAACAACTTGCAAACAAATAGATAAAAGTAACCTTATTAAGTGGAAAATGTCATCTATATGTTGGAATAATAAGACAAGATAACTAACATAAACCAATGATTGTTAAATAGACCACATATATCAGCTCAATGGTTGCCTAGGCTTCCATGTGCAAATCCATTATCAGGCTTTCATGAACCCTGTGATTTCCTGGTGTTTTCAAGTAGACACACCATTTCCTAAAGGCAATTATCCAATAATACTAACAACCACATACAGAAGTATTTTTACTACAAATATTTAAAAATAAATTTTAGGTGAAAACTATAATTAGCATTGATTAACTTTTTCAATAAATACCTCTTAATATCCTACAGAATAGTTAGGGAAAATTATTATAAAAACCTATTTGGGGAAAATCAGGTCTGACATTCTTGATCATTTATTTCAAAAGACTATGATTAGATATTTTCTATTCTCAGTTGCCTAGCAATGCCATGTCAATAGTACAAAATGACAGTTTCACAATGGGCTGATGGGAAAGCTGTCAGCTGGCTCTTTCAGATAAGAACCTCACCCAGTAACTGCACCTTGACTATCAACTTTGCCCATTTAGTAATTTAATACCTTTATTCGGCTGACCTGGCTCTGATGCATTAGCTGGAGCGCGTCCCCTTTTCCCAATGGAAAGTTGACTTGAGAAATCAAATTAAGGTCAGAAAGTTGCCTGATGAGTATAGTTAAAATGTCAGGCTGTCCAAGGCACCAAAAATGCCGAGGAACTCACAACCCTTCATCCCACAGCTCACTCTCCCCTAACCTGGCCCAAATTGCAATACTCGAAATATTGATTACTACACTGAAAAATGTGGTGCATTTGAAAAATGATGGGTCAGAATTCTATCTGATGACTTCCCTTGCCTTGGTTCGTATAGCTGACAGCTGCTTAATGCCTTTCTCTCAAATTTCTTTTCAATTCTTGCTCCTTCCTCCAAAGGTGAATGACAGCTTTACTGTATATACTGTCTAATACAGTAGTAAGTAGCCACATGTAGCTACTGAGCATCCCAAATGTGGCTAGTCCAAATTGAGATGCAGTGTAAGTGTAAAATATGTTCCAGATTTTGAAGACTTACTTTAATGAGAATACAAGATAATTCATTAATATTTATATTGATTACCTGTTGAAATGATAATTTTTGGATTTATTTTGGGATATTTTTGGGTAAAAAAAACTATATTAGTAAAGTGAACTTTACCTTTCTTTTACTTTTTTAATGTAGCTACTAGAAAACTTAAAATTACACATGTGATTCACATATTTTTATTGGATAGCACTGATCTAAGGCTCCAGAAGGCCTCCCGTTACCTTCTTTAGTTGTTCTTTATGGTCTGACCTCTCTTATCCATTCCTTTTCTTTCCAGTAACTGCTTAGATTTAGAAGGTAAAATAGAAAGTCAAACTCTGTGGGGAACCTTTAAGTCAAGAGAATTAAGGGCCCTGGCCAGGTAGCTCAGTTAGTACGAGCATCGTCGGGATACACTAAGATTTTGGGTTCTCTTTTTCTGTGTTTATTAATTTAAACGGTTCTGCTAAGGGCATGTGGCTATTGAAAAGATGAAGAAAAACTGCCGGGAGATGAGAATGTGGGGTGGGGTGGCGTAGCAGATCTAAAGACCAAGTAACACAGAGAGATGTTTATCTAAGCTGAAAAAGACCTCAGAGATCACCCTGTTCCATCTTCCACCCAAATCCATAGCCCTTTTACATATGGAATAATGGCTGCTTGTATTGTTAGAACATCAATACTCATCTAACACATCCAATATATACTGAGAAATGGGGGGAATCCTCTGAAAATATGTTTTTCAACAGGGAAAAAACATGAAGAAGAAAAAAATTAATACCATTGTTTGTGAATCTAAAGAACTCCTGAATCCCTCTCCCAAAGTAACAAATTGTTGCAAATCACTGTGGGTGAAATACAGTTTTCAGAAGGCATACATGACCAGACTTGCCAGCAACCAGCTAGTTTCAGCCATGTCAAGGAACCCAGGTAAGATATTTATATTAAACTAAGAGAAATATTCTACTTAGCATGTATTTTTCTTGGTATTAAGGACACAAATTTGGGCATTAAATAGATCACTTGAACATTAACTGGAAGAAGACAGTGGTAAATCTATTAATCCAAGTGCTATGTGCTAAAAATCTAGAACTACTTTGCTTTTTTCTTCATGGTATTAACTGTCGTCGTTTCTATTAGCCCTGACTCACTGATGTGACAATTAATACATTGTTTGCGGGTAGTTTTTATCGCGCGCTCTACTACCAGTCAACGTAAAACGTATAAATACGTTTCCCGCATACAATGATGGATCCCAAAACAACTTAAATTTATCTTTTTAAGAAAAACTTGTCTTTAAACTTAACCCGATAATGTCTGCATTCGTACGGTAAGAAAGATTCCGTTTAGAACCCTCCTTGATTTTGCCAGTACAGGAAAGAATTGAAGGAAAGATAAACTCGAAATTGCGTTTTGCAAAAATGTATGATTCCTAAATGTCCCAGGCTGGTGGGAAATGAACGTCTCAGGTTTTGAAGGGGATTCAAGAGTGTTGGGGTCAAATTTATGGGTTTTTAGACTTTTAGATGAAAACATGCTAGACACATGAAAGTATGTTATTAGAGCTCATTTCAGCCTGGGCCGGCTTTGCTCAGGGGTTAGAGCGGCGGCCGGCGGACGGAGGGTCCCGGGTTCGATTCCCGCCCGGGGCCCGCACCTCGGTTGCGGGCTCGATCTCCAGCCCCGGTGCGGGTGCCTGCTGGAGGCAACCAGTCGATGGGATGGGTCTTATTACATCGACGTTTCTGGGTTTTTTTTCTCTCTCTCTCCCCCTTCCACTCTCTCTGAAAATCCTCAGGTGAGGATTAAAAAAAAAAAGAAAGAAAAAGAAAACTAATTTCGAACTATCCTCCAGTTTTGAAAGAATCACACGCCCCGAGAAAGTGGGCATTTCGAGCATGGTGACGGTCCCTGGCGCCCGTGTCGAGTACCGTATCCATTTTCCAGAAAGAACGCAATTGACTTAAATACTGAATTTTCAGCTGCGCGGGTGCCAACAGTTCTCAAGGCCTGACACTGTCACCTGCGAATGACAAGTGTCTTTTCAACTGAGCTGTAATTCATACACTGTGAAGCCCAGCCTTCTAAAGCGCAGAATTCAGTAGTTTTCAGGATGTTCAAAGTGGGGCGGTCATTCCGACGCCAGGCCTTGTGTTTCACTGTGAAGCTTTTCCAGGGAGTTCCCACGCTCACTGCGCCGCTCGGCCCGCGGGTTCCCCGTGAAGCCCACGGGTGCCTCCCGAGGGCGGCTGCCACGCTTCCCCCAAATGCTCCCCTAATGAGCGTCGCCTCGAAAGGGAACGGGGTGAAGTAATCACGCCACTACCTTCGGCTGCGCAGCGCCAGCCTGCACCTCAGCCACGCTCTGACCCCGTGCGCCCAGCCTTAGTGGGACCCGCACCCTAGTCCCGCGCGCGCCGCGTCAGAGGTGGGACCCGCGCCGGCCTCCCCTTCCCACGGCCCCGGCCCCGGCCCCGGCGGCAGCGGCTCGCTGAGGAAACGGGGGCTGTGCCGACGGAGAGAGGCGGCGGGAGAGGGACCAGGAGCGCTCATTTCGGCGTAGAGGACACACGGCGGCGGGAAGCCGAGGAGCCCGCGGCGCATTCCGGGCACCGGTCTCCCCGCCCCCCGCTCCCCCTCGGGGTCCCGCAGGGTCTCCCCGACCCCCGCTCCCCTCGGCGTCCCGGGGGGTCTCCCCGCCCCCCGCCCCCCTCGGCGTCCCGCGGGGTCTCCCCGCCCCCCTCGGCGTCCCGGGGGGTCTCCCCGCCCCCCCCCGCTCCCCTCGGCGTCCCGGGGGGTCTCCCCGCCCCCCGCCCCCCTCGGCGTCCCGCGGGGTCTCCCCGCCCCCCGCTCCCTGGAGCCGCCCGCGCGGGAGACCGCCTGCGGCCGTGCGCGCTCCCCATTGGCCACAGCGCGCCCACGTGACCGCCCCGCCCCGAGCGCGGGCTGAGCGCGCGCTTTCCGCACCCGGAGCCGCTCCTGCCGCACTGCGGGGCTGTGGGGCCGCGGGGGCCCAGGGGCAGCTGTCCTGCCGCAGCCTTATGTTAAAAAAGCCGCAACACTGCCCCAAGTAAAGCCCTCGGGGAGGAAGCGGAGCGTCGGGAAGGCCCCCTCTCCGCCCGCGGCTTTGGCGCCGGGCTGCGGTGCGGACGGAAAATGGGAACGAAGCCGGCGTCGGCTGGAAGGGGGCTCGCCGAAGCCGGAGCGCGCCTGTTCCTGTGGGACAGTCCACACGTACGCGCGACTCTTTGTGGGAAAAGGAGACAATTTTCGTATGGGGAACTCAAAGTCACTTTTTCTTAGAAGAGTTGAGGGGGTGGGTAGGACCTTGGGAAGTCCAGAGAAACCATTTAAGGGAAATTAGAAACTCCTGGGAAACCAGAAATGAGTAAAAAAGCAAAGAGAGATCTTGCTCACCGGTAAAAATGTAATAATTATTGGTAGGAAAGGGGAGAATTTCAGAAAATATACCTTTGCATATTTATGTATGTGTATGTATACAGTATAAATGGGAAACGTGATTGTAGAAGTCACTAGAGTCCAGCTTTCTTCCTTCGAGGGCGCTCGGATGCCCATCTTGCCTCTTTTTTTCCTTCTGAGGCTTCCCAACTCTCCCCCTCCTCCAGGAAACATTTCCTTTTTATATTCGTTCAAAAAGGTGCTAGAGCCCGCGCTGTGCCAGGCACTGTGCCAGGCTCTGGGTGACAGCCCCTCCCCCCTGAGCTGCTCTGGAAAGGAGGCGGGCGCCGCTACCCACACCACCAGAGTTGAATATACTGTGAATTCTAGGAAGACGGCCAGAGGCTTTGCCCCAGCAGGGAGGTTAGATAGGGCTCCCCGCAAGACCTAACCCTGGGCCCAGGCCTGCGGGGGTCCGAGGGGGCAGGACTGCAGGCAGAGGGAAGGGCTTGTGCGGAGGAGTGCTGGTAGCCTCTCCCTTTCCAAAGGCCACACTGTACATGCGTTAATCCTGCCTCTTAGCCTCAGGAGACACTCATTCTTCTTTCCTTTCCCAGTTCTTAGGAAGTAACTTGTAACCTGTAATTATCGTTCTAGATAACGTTTATCCAATAGGTGGTATACTCATATACACATCTAATATGCGTCATCATTTAGGTTGTTTTACGTAATAAAGACATGCAACGATTATAGCAAAATGTAGAATACGATTTATCTCAATAGAAGTAAAAGTACTCTAGATATTCAAAGTGCTGAGAGGTCACATTATTTTGGAAGACTCAAAAATAAGCATCTAAGAGACAGGAATTATAATAAAGGAGTTACTAATTCTAAATGGCTTGCAACAGTGGCTGACACATTGTAAGTACTGACTAAGTGTTTGCTTAAAACTACATGTTCCTGCCCTGGCCAGTGTTGCTCAGTCGTTAGAGTGTCTGCCCACGCACGTGGGTTCAATTCCGGTCAAGGGCACAGATCTGGGCTGCAGGTTTCATCTGGCCTGGTCAGGACTCATGCAGGAGTCAACCAATCGATGTATCTCTTTCATATCCATGTTTTTCTCTCTTTCTCCCCCCCCTCTTCTACTCTCTCTAAAAAAATCAACGGAAAAAATATCCTCAGGTAAGGATTAACAACAACAACAAAAATACATTTTCATGGTTGGAAAACTAAAGATTGCGAAAAAGCACATAGTGAAAAGTCTCTCCTGCGTTTTTGTCTCCCATCTGCAGAGTTCCCACTCTCATCACTCCCTACCATAGGCAACCATTGTTCTTAGATCCTTGTGTATCCTTCTAGAGGATTTTTATGCAATTTTGAACAATTGTGAATATAGATTTTTATACTCCCTCTTTTTAGACAAAAGGTAGCATATTAAGTAGACTATTCTTGCTTGCTTTCTCACTTAACAGTATGATTTGGAGATCTTTCTGCATTAATTCTTGTAGAGTTTCCTTGTTCTTTATTTAAAAAATGTTTTTATTGATTTTTAGAGAGAAAGGGAAAGAGAGAGAAAGAGAAACATCAGTGGTTGCCTCCCTTATGTGCCCAGACCCAGGCTCAAACCCAAAACCTAAGTATGTGCCCTGACCAGGAATCGAACCCTAAACCTTCTTGTGTTCGGGACGACACTCCAACCAATCGAGCCACTGTGCCAGGGTTCATTCTTATGTACAGTGGCATGATAATTCATTGTGTGGATACACCATCATTTATTTAAATAGTTTCCTATTGATGTATATTTGGGTTGTTTCCAGTCAACTAATATTGAAACCAATGCTACAACAAATAAGCTTGAATATATTTGCATTTGTAAAATGGGTAAATCAATGCATTGCCCTCTAGAAAGGTTGTACCAATTTACACTCACCACCAATTGTGAGAGAATCTCCAGGCTTTTGATAAGGTTCTATACCAAGAGTGCAGAATATGTAAATGCGCATTACTGTTGCCATTTTACAACTTTCAGTGAAAGCAGAGCTGTCTTCAAAACAAGCTAAAAGCTGGAGCTGTCCTTAGGTAAATTTACAGAGTAGCCAACATTTTCATCTAACTCTTACTTTCTTTTCTATTTCAGTCTCTCCACCCCCTTATGCAACTGCATGTTTACAATCACAATCAACAATATCTGTTGAGCACCTTCTGTGTGTAGGGCACTGAGCTAGTTCCCAGAGTTCTGAAATAGATACATGTCCTCAAGGGTTTCATCATTTAGCTTGTCAGACGTGCACAGACTATAAATAGTTATTATGTTGAGTTCCAGAATGCAAAACACACCAATTGCTTTCTGCACACTCAATCCTTTGTTGCATCCTACCTCCAGGTACTTCCTTCCCTGCCGGCCTTGCAATCCATCTCCCTAATGCAGATAATTGTACTAGGTTTTGTAATTCCCAGGTGACAGTTAATCAGTTAAATAGTTGGCAATCATTATGCGTTTGATTGGCACAGGCAGCTCCGGCCCTAAACTCTTTTGAAGTAGGTGACACTTGTTTGGAGGGTCTCCACACTCGGTTCCCTTTTCTTCTCTCTGGCACCTTCTCTCCTGGGCGAGCTCTCAGCTCTCACTGTTGCCCACATTTTTTCTCAGATAATTGTGAAATAATCCTTGCTGGAGTGTTAACTAATCATTAACATGTCCAGTCAAAATGGCTTGAGGTGAGGTAGTATGTGTCTGTTTCAAGATTCTCTTGAAAACAAGAATAGAAACGAAAATGATAGGCGGTAAGTGAGGTTGCAATTTTGATGAAAGGGCCATATATTTCACCTACTAGTTAAGCCTCCTATTTAGGGGCTTACCCTTGGCTGATATGAATTAATGCATTGAGACTGCCCCTTCCTGCCCCATCCTACCCTCTCCCTCCTACTCTTTACCCTGTTGTAGGGTCCTGGAGCGCTGGCGACCGTTGCCCTCAGAGCTCTCAACTTTCAAGCTCAGCTGGCAGCCCTGGCTCAGCGGCTTTGGTGGTAGGAGAGGGGCTGCTGTGGAGCGGATTGCCCTTACTTGCCCTTTTCTTTGCCTCCTCCCAGTCAGCTGGCAACCTGCCCTGTCCCGCCCCACCTCCCAAGGGAAAGGGGTTTTTTTCCAACTGTATCGCCCTGCATGAGCGGCTGCCCTTTCCACTCAGGTTGCAGTGGTTCTTGCTAGTTGCCCGATGTATTTAAAAGTGTGGATTCAGGTAATGATGATGCTTTTTTGTTGCATTAAAATTTTTTAATCAAAGCAACTTACATGTTCACAGAAACAAATCTAGTTCTGGAGAGCTTATGGGGAAAACGGCCTAAAGCAGTGCTGGACACATAGAAGGCCTTCTATGAATATTTGTTGAGTGAGCGATTGAATAAATACGAAGTCAGTGTTCAGCTTCTCTCTCACCTCTGTCCCCTCCCACTGTCCCATTCCGAGGAGGCAACTCTTTAATTGCCTATGTTTTCCAGTTTTCTAGGCCAGTGGTTCTCAACCCTGGCTGTATGTTAGAAGCACCTGGGGAGCTTTAAAAAAAAAACAAAAAAAAAACACAACAGAATTGTCTTTGTTTTTGTTTTTGTTTTTTAGGTCTCTAAGCTGATAGCCATGTACAGGCCGAGTTGGGAATAACTGTTTAATTCCTCTGTCTCTCTGTTTATTGGTGCCATCCACTGATTCCTTGACATGACAGATGAGGTTTAGCTTATACTACACCCTCTTTTTTCACGTTTGACAGTTAAATTATTGTTTTAATACTTCTGTTTTTTGTCTTTGTAAACTTAAATAATTTAAACTCCTATTTTTTATTTCATGTATTTTCAGCAATATCACATGACTCAGCATTTTATAAGACTAAGATACTAACCTCCCTGCTGTCTTCTCACTCAGCCGTCCAAGGCCTGCTATTTCTCCTGTACCTCTTTTTATTTTCCTGCTATTCCTCCTGTACGTCTTTTTATTTTCTGTGGCTGGAGTTGTTACTATTTACATTCTGACCTCCAGTCACAACCAACTCTTCCATATTTTGTTCAACAGTTGATTCTAAAGCTAAAAACCAATAACCCTGGTTTACATTTTTGTATCTATGTAAGTATTGTCTAAAGCCAAGTCCAGTGGTAGGAGCTAAGACGTATAATGTAGGGCTTTTTGTATAACCAGGCACTTTATGAACACCATTGTTTAAGAGTCATAATAATATTAAATTCCCTTTTAACAAATAGGGAAACCGAGGCACAAAGAAGCTAAGTAACTTGCCTAAAACAGGAAATTAGAAAGTAACTGAGCCAAGACGTGACCCTTCCCCGTGGGAGGATAAGATACAGTTTTGTTTTCTTCAGGTACAAGTTTAGGACCCTTGCCAGAGGGAAAGACAATGCACATCAAGGTGAAACCCATTTTCTCCCCTCTGTTTTGAGGGGTGGATGGTTGTCTTCAGCTCCTGTTGTGTACAACTCCGATTCGATTTCTTTTTTGCATTTCTGTTAATGATTAATTTCAGCCACTCCAGCATCCCCCTCTGCTCCAGGCACAGAATTGATGTCATCATGGGCGAACAGCCGAGTCTCCTTCCCTTTTGCTCCAGACGTCCGTATGTGGGCATCACACCTCGTCTCCTTCTATCCTACCTCAAAGGAGGGTGGTGTCCCCCCCCATCAAGCTCATCCTTCCACTTGTTTTCATTCTTTTCTTTTCTTTTTAAAAATTCTCACCCAAGGATATGTTGATTTGTTGAGAGAGAGGAAGGGAGAGATGTTTGATAGGTAGATAGAGGATAGATATAGATGATAGATAGATGATAGATAGATAGATAGATAGATAGATAGATAGATAGATAGATAGATAGATAGATAGATATAGATAGATGATAGATAGGTAGATAGATAGATGATAGATAATAGGTAGGTAGATAGATATAGATAGATAGATGATAGGTAGATAGATGATAGATAGACAGATGATAGATAGATAGATAGATAGATAGATAGATAGATAGATAGATAGATAGATAGATAGATAGATATAGATAGATGATAGATAGGTAGATAGATAGATAGATAGATAGATAGATAGATAGATAGATAGATAGATAGATAGATAGATAGATAGATAGATATAGATAGACAGACAGACAGACAGACAGATGATAGATAGGTAGATAGAATCATGGATGTAGGAGAGAAACACTGATCTGTTGCCTCCCATACACGCCCCTGCCGGGGATCGAACTGCTATCAGTGATCAGTGGAAGTGGGGTTCTTGGAGTACAGCTGGAATAAGAATTTCTGGGGGTCCCCACAGGAGGAGGAGGTATTGTAGAAAGCTTTATTTCTGTGGAGTTACACCCTGAGTCTCCAAGGTCCCATTTCCCATCGTCCCACCAAGGAAAAAGCCCCATTTTGCCTTGAGCAGGGCTAAGATCAAAGCCAGTGCCCAGAGCGTCCGCTCCATGCCAGGGCGCAGTCCAGTCCCGCATCGGGCTGGCTCGGTTTGTGTCCCCCCCCGCAGCCCATCACCCCATTGCCTGTGGGGTCCGCAGGGCCACATGGCTACGGAGGGAACGCGGGCAGGAGCAAAGCCCAAGGAACCAGAGGGCCAAGAGCGAGAGCGAGCGAGCCGCAGCGCAGGCTCGGGCCCTGACGGGGAATGGAGCCGTGACCTCCTGGTTGGTGGGTCGGCGCTCAGCCCCCGAGCCCTGCCAGCCCGGCGGGCCACATTCGCTTTGCTTCACCTCTGGACCATAAACTTCCTGTATGGCCTCTTACTGTTTTCTGGACTTTCTCATCGCCTTTCCTCCCCTCCCCGACATGCTTTGTGGTTCCCCCAAAATGTCAACCATACGGTCTCTTCTATCAAATTCCCCCGTCCCCTGGGGGCTTCCCATCTGCAGCTGTTCCCCGTTCCAGGCTAGTTACTCTCTCAGCCTGTCGCACCGGTACCGTCCCGGGGCTTCCCTCCCCATGAGTTGGATCCACCTTTTGCTAAACCTCCTGTCTTTTTGCTTGGTTTAGTCATACTCTGTTTACTCTCTTTTACTGGAAGGCTTCCTCAAGAGGCTGCCTACGAAACTGTGTGGGAGAGAAACTTTCAGAGTCCTGGCATATCTGCAAATGCCTTTATTTACGTCTCACATGTTATTGAGAGTTTAGCTAGGCATAGAATTCTAGTTTGAAAATACTTTTTTAGAGGATGTTAATTTACTATCTTCTAGTATCCATTGTTGATGGGAAGTCAGCCGCCCAACTAATCTGTGTTTCTCTTTGGAGATTTTTAGCATCTTCTTATGCTTGGTGTTTCGAAATTTCAGTATGTTCTAGAAATGACGTTTGTTTTTATTTCCCTGTTTGTTGTCCTGAGAATTTGGTGGGGCTTTTTTTTTTTTTTTTTTTGGTGGGACTTTCTGATTTGAAGTTTGGTGTCCTTCAGCTCTGGGAAGCTGTCTTAGACTGTTAGTTCTGATAATTTTCTTTCTTTCTGGACACATTAATCAGATGCTGGTCTTTCCATATTGGCACTCTACATCACTTGTCTTTTCTCTCATGTTTTTCAACTTCTGATGCTTCTTCTGAGTGATTTCTTTGACCTCATTTTTTCAGACCATCAATTGTATTTTTAATTTTGGCAATTATATTTTTAGAATCTGTTTTAGGATTATTCTTTTTCTCGGAGCATCCTCTTTTGTTTCATGGATATGTTTTCTTAAATCTCTCTAAACATATGCATTAGAATTTGCACATGTTCTGTTTCCCAGAATTTTGCTTGTTTATCTGATATCTCTTATTCTGTGGTTCTTCACAATTGCCTGGTGATACTTTGTTGTTTTAAAGAAACATGGGCTGGGTAGCTGTTGTGTGAGTAGGACTGTTTCCCGGGTGGCAGTAGCTAACATTTATATACTGTTTATCCATGTTCCAGGCACTGTCCTGTACAGGCTAAAGATATTAACTCAATCATCCCAACAACCCCTCTATGAGGTAGTTACTATGATATTTCATTAAGTTTAATATCTCATCAATCATAAGGTGTGCCATTATTTGGTTTACTACTAAAAAGTTAAACAATGCTGTTGAAATATGATATACCACAGATTATAAATCACATTTTGATTTGTGAGGCATTAAAAAATCTTAGAATTGATGACATAATACATTACTATTTACATTTTACAGTTGAAATTGAGGCATAGGGAGATTAAATAACTTGCTCCAGGTTACCTAGTTTTGTTTGTAGTGGATTTTACTTATAAACCCAAGTGACCTGGCTTCAGAATTTTACCACCGTGCCTAACTGCCTCTCCAGGCTCCCAGGGGAGCGGGGACTGGAGCACGGGGGGCTCTGAGTTGGGGGAGGGGAGGCTTTGGGGAGGTGAGTTAGGGAGCAAGCTTTCTGGCCCCAGGGTCCTCACGTACCAGAACACAGAGGCATACAACCCGAAGTGCCAGCGTTCATAAAGGAGCTTTAGCCTCTTCTGTAAGATGTGTTCTCTTCCATTGGGGAAGAGTGGTCTGGGTTCGATTGATTGATTGATTGCCTGATATCTGTGCTGGGCGTAGTGGACTGGGATGGCAAGGGCACCAAGTGGTGCAGCTGATCCCCGTCAGACCGCCGGTCAGTGGCGTGTCTCCCTCTCCCAGCCTCGGGGTCTTCGTGGGTAGATGGGCCTCCTGGTGCTTCCTCTGCTTGGATCATTTGTCTCATCTCCCTCTGCCTTTCACAGACATGTACAGGCCTCTCATCTGCTGTTGACCTTGCCTTCCATCCTCTTCATTGCCGTGGTTTTGTTATTTTTTTACTATTTGGTGCGGTTTTGGAGGGGTGTGGAGAAATGGAGAGGCCAATGCTTGTGTTCAGACTTGAACCAGAAGTCCCTGGACCTCTCTTTTTAGTGAGCACAATCGAGAGTATCGAAGGATGCCCATCATATGAGAAATAAAATATTCACTTTATAGCTCTTAAAAAACCTTAAGAGCACCCTGGCTGGTTTGGCTCAGGGTTTAGAGCGTTAGCCCGCAGACCGAAGGGTCCTGGGTTCATTATAGCCAGAAGCACTCTCGATCCCCGGAGGGCAACCAATTGATGTGTCTCTCTCACATCGATGTTTCTCTCTCCTTCTCTCTCCCTTCCACTCTCCCTGAGAAGCAATGGAAAAAATGTCCTCAGTGAGGATTAAACAAACAAACAAGCAAACAAACAAAAAAACACCTTAAGAGCATGTTTGATGAAAGGTTTCTCTAGATGCAAAGGAAGGGACAGCCAGTCAAAGTTAGGATTCTCAATGTACAACAATATTTTTGAAAGTTCCAATGCATTGAGGCTTAATTTACTTTATGAAAGAATTATTCTTACAAAAAGATTAATCATGAGGTTTTTCCAAATTCTCCAGTAGGCCATTTGAACTATGGTTTTATTTTCAGAGCTCTGTATGGATATATACATATTCACACAACTTTTTAGCATAAAACAAGATACTTTTTCCCTCTGGATATTAAAAATTCAATACTTGGAAAATAATACAGAGTTTTGCTTTTTTCATTCATTTTAATGATTTTGTCACAAGACTTCTCACTTCAATATATGATCCCTTTAGAGCTTTGATTTAATGATTTACTTTCCATTATTTTATAATATTTCTTATAAAATGGTGGTATGGCTATTTGATCATATAAATGTCTGTAGGACATACACCAACTCCCTTTAGCCAGCCATCACTGCCATGTATAGGATGAGCACAACTGAGCTCAATCCACTTTGCATTCAGCTTGTATTAGAAATGGATTAATGATCAGAACCAAAAATACAAGACACCACTATCAAGAACTTAATTTTTAAATTTCACTTTCAGAGTTTATCCTGAAGTCGATTTATAGCCAATACAATCTCCTACACAATTTTATGGACATTGGACAGCTCTGGACAATGATAATTAATATAGTATTTATGATTACTTGTCCGGTTGCAGGGAAGAGAAACTTACTCTAGTCATCTCCAGAAAGCTGTGGTTTCTGGTGAGGATTCTTATGAAAAAGAACTGAACTTGGAGGGCTCGGGTTCAGAGGCAGCCGTGGGGGTTAGTCGTTTTTCTGTTTTTGAGTCTTGCTTGGTTTCTTTCTGAGTGTCTGCTCAGTTCTTCTCTTTTGGCCAGTTTCCCCTGCCTCTCTTTTAAATGTTTCCTTCCCCTTCATAATTTTCACTTTCAAACGACTGACTTATTCTGGGCCCAACACAACCCTGCGGCGTTCCTAGTCCCGCTGCCAACTCTTCTCTTACTCTCCCGAGTCGACATTGAACGAGAGGAAGCTGACACTGAACAGAGCGAAGGGACCCCGTTCCCTGTTGGGATACCATCCCCCCTGGGGTGTCCTCCCTCCCGCCGTGCAGACCCTGTTCTTGCTATCGCATGTTGAATTGTAGTGTGTGTTTCTCTCCCACTAGGCTCTTTGAAGACAGGGCTTATTTTCTCCGTACAAACCCTGAGAAATCAAAGTCCTCACATTTTATTAGAACAAAATAAGTTCAATGCAAAGCTTGCTGTGCTTAAGAAGCCGTACTTGTGTCTACTTTAGCCCCAATTTACTTCCTTCCTTGTAGTCCTAAAGAACTTGGGAATTGTTTCATCCCTAACTGGTGTGTTGTGAGAACTTAAGGACAGAAACCTTGTCATTTCATTTTTTATAAGTTCCCCAAAGCACCCAGCACAGTAGTTTACTCATAGTGTTGTTTAAAAACACTCATTGGTTGCTGGGAGCAAATAGAGTTTGGAAGAACTCATTCAAGGATCGTAGGTAAAAAAAAAGGAAAAATCTACTTTAGAAAATTGTGAAGATCCAGACTGATCCCATATGATGACTACTATTCACATTTGGGATTTGAGCACTTGAAATGTAGCCAGTGCAATTAAAGAGCTAAATTTTAAGTTTTATTTAATATTAATTAATTTTAAAAACTAATACTTGACTTAATTGTTGGAAAACTTTCAAGTATGTTTGGAACAACTTGGATTTATGAATCTACTTTTTAAAATGTGAAGTTCATGAAACCTAAATACAGATCTAAGGTTTCCAATGAAAAGTTACCTTCTGCCATACTACCTAAAGCAAGCTATAGATTTAGCACAATCCCTCTCAAAATACCAACAGCATATTTCACAGAACTAGAACAAATACTTCAAAAATTTATATGGAACCAAAAAAGACCCCGAATAGCCACGGCAATCTTGAGAAAGAAGAACAAAGTTGCAGGGATCACAATACCAGCTATCAAGTTATACTACAAAGCCACTGTAATCAAAACAGCCTGGTACTGGCACAAGAACAGACACATAGATCAGTGGAACAGAACAGAGAACCCAGAAATCGACCCACGCCATTATGGTCAATTAATATTTGACAAAGGAGGCAATGGAGTAAAGACAGTCTCTTCAAAAAATGGTGTTGGGAAAATTGGACAGATACATGTGAAAAAATGAAACTAGACCCCTAGCTTACACCATACACAAAAATAAACTCAAAATGGATAAAAGACTTAAATGTAAGACGTGAAACCATAAAAATCCTAGAAGAAAATGTAGGCAGCAAAATCTCAGACTTCTCTCGTAGCAATATGTTTGCTGATACATCTCCTAGGGCAAGAGAAACAAAGGAGGAAATAAACAAATGGGACTGCATCAAACTAAAAAGCTTCTGCCCAGCAAAGGAAACCATCAACAAAATGAAAAGGGAGCTCACTGTATGGGAGAACATATTTGCCAGTGACACATCTGATAAAATATATGAGGAACTCATACAACTTAACAAAAGGGGGACAAGCAATCCAATTAAAAAATGGGCAAAGGACCTGAATAGATACTTCTCCAAAGAAGACATACAGATGGCCAAGAGACATGAAAAAATGCTCAAAGTCACTAGTCATCAGAGATGCAAATTAAAACAACATTGAGCCCAGCCAGCATGGCTCAGCAGCTTATGATCCAGGAGATCTTGGTTCGATTCTTGGTCAGAGCACATGCCCGGGTTGCGGGCTTGATCCCCAGTCGGGGGCGTGCAGGAGGCAGCTGATCGATGACTCTCATCATTGATGTTTCTCTCTCTCTCTCTCTCTTCCTTTCTCTGCAATCAATAAAGACATATTTTTAAAAAATAAAAATAAAATGACATTGAGATATCACCCCACACCCATCAGAATGGCTGCCGTCAACAAATCAACAAACAGCAAGTGCTGGCGAGGTTGAGGAGAAAGGGGACCCCAGTACACTGCTGGTGGGAATGCAGACTGGGGCAGCCACTGTGGAAAACAGTATGGAGGTTCCTCGAAAAATTAAACATAGAACTGCCACTTGACCCAGTGATCCCACTTCTAGGAATATATCCTAAGAAACCTGAAACACCAATCAGAAAGAACTTATGCACCCTTATGTTCATAGCAGCGCAGTTTACAATAGCTAAGGTCTGGAAGCAGCCCCAGTGCCCATCAGGAGATGAGTGGGTAAAAGCCATGGGACATTCCCACCATGAAAGTACCATGCAGCTATGAAAAAGAAGGCTCCCTTACCCTTTGGGACAGCATGGTGGGACCTGGAGAGTATTATGCTAAGCGAAATAAGCCAGTCAGAGAAAGACAAGTGTCACATAATCTCACTCATATGTGGAATCTGAAGAACAGAATAAACTAATGAACAAAATAGACCCAGAGACAGAAGCATGGAACAGACTGAGGGATCTCAGTGGGAAGGCGGGCGCGGGGGGAATGGGGGGGGAGATTAATCAAAGAACTTATATGTTTATATGGACACAGACAATAGTGTGGGGAAGGCCTGGGGGTGGGGCAGATGCAGGGTGGCGGGGATAAAAGAGCGGGGAAAAGGGACATCTGTAATCTTTAGACAATAAAGATTAATTAAAAAAAAAAAGTTAGCTCCTGAATTCAGATGTACTGTGAGAATAAATTAACACTAAATTTCAAAGACTTAGGTATAATAAAAAGAATGCAAAACATATTTATAATTTTATGTTGATTATATGTTGTAGTGATAATACTTTGGATATATTGGCTTAAGTAAAATATATTACTTACTAATTTTATCTGATTTTACTACTAGAAAATTAAAAATTAATACATAGCTTGAATTATATTTCTGGTGAACAGAACTGATCTATTCCAATGCAAGGCTTTGTTTTTTGATAATCAATATGATGATGGGTTTTCATCCCTCTAGTCGTCTAAGATGGATTTTAGTAACTAGTGGTGAGTAATTTCACAGGTAGTTAATGGAGTGTCTCTTTTCTCTTAATGCAGATCACAATTCGCCTTCTCAGCCCAAGGAAAACAGCATTGGCCAGAACCATCACCAGGAGGAAATAATCCGCAAGTTGGCCGTGCAGCTGAAAAACATTGGAGACAGCATTGATCATAGGCTGGTTCAAGAGGTGAGACCTCTGTTTCTCCAGCAAGGGCCCGTGAGCTAGAAGAAGGAGCAGACAGAACAACGGCTGCTAAGTGGCTGGGATGCCCAGGAATTAGCAGAATACATGGGTCAATAATGTCTGAATTACCAGGCATTAGATCTCCAAATTGTAGACTTGACTCAGGGTCAGTATTTGACCTCACACTTGCTGCTCAAACTGTGGTCCATGGACTAGGAGCCTCAGCATCACTTAGCAGCCGGTCAGATGTGCAAAATCCCAGCCCGCACTCTGGAATCACCATCTACCTCTTTACACAGACCCCATGGATTTGTGTGCATGTTAAAGTGTGAGACTTTGCTCCACACCCTTAAACTAGGATGCCTATTGGAATTTCCTGTGGAATTTTAAGAATTTACAGATGCCTGGGCCCCACCTTGAGAGATTCTGATTTAATGGGCCCGAGGTGTGGCCTGGGCATCAGGCATTTTAAAAGCTCCCCAAGTGAGGACAACCTCTGCCTGAGATTGTAGCAATCCTCTTGAACCAACCCAGAGGTACGATCTGAGCCCCACTCCTGCCGATCTCTTAGTTTCTCCTGATTATTATAAGAGATAATAAGGGGAAAAATAGGGAAGAATAATGATTGCTATTTTAAATCTTATTTAAAATAAAATTTGGTGATGAAATCCACAGCCAACTTAGTTTTCCTCAGAACCACCTGTAGTTGGCAGCGGAAAGAGAATGACCACGTGGGCTCCGTGGTGGGAGGGTGGCTGCCCCTCAGGGCCCCACTCCTTGCCCTTCGATTCCCCCCTCCTGTGATGATTCTTGTTCATCACTGCTGCTGCCTCAGGGAGCGCCGTGTCTTCTTTCATGTTCTGGTCCAAATGTGGGCAGTGTGCAGTCTTTCCCTCAATAAAACATTCCCCGAGACAAAACATGAACGGTGGGTTCCAACAACAACGCTGCTAAAAAGCAAGAAGGAAACAAAGGTGAACATTTGATAGACCAATTTCCTTCAAACGAATATTTGTTGAACACCTACTATATGCCAGGCTCGGTTCCAGGCGTCGGCAGCTGGGGCGGAGAGCAGGGCAGAAGGTGAGCTTGCTCTCGTAGATCTCACATCTAGGAGGGGGACAGACAAGGCGGGCGGGCCAGACAGGATGCCACTCGAAGCGGCATTAGAGGACAGTGATGGCGGCTGATTTTGGATGGGCAATCAGGGAAGGCGATGTCCCTGGGGAGGTGATATTTCAGCAGAGACTGGAAGTGAGGGAGTGAGTCAGGGAACACATGGGGGCAAAGTGTCCCAGGCGGAGGGAACAGCGAGGGCAAAGCCCGTGTTACAGGAACAGGCTCGAGGAACAGCAACGCGGCCAGAATGGCTGGAATGGAGTGAGGGCTGGGAGCTGGCCTTGGTCTTGGAGGCGGTGGCAGGTGTTTGGGTTTTATGCTAAATATAAGGGAAGCTCCTGGAAAGGAAGAGCAGGAGAGTGTCCTGAGCTGACTTACATTTAGAATGGAGACTGGCTGAGGTGCAGAGAGTACGCTGTATGCAGGGGCTAGAGAGGCAGAGACCCCCAAGGGCTGGGCCAGCGTGTAGCGATGGAGGTGGTAAGAAATGATCAGATTCAGGGTGAATTTAAACGTAGAGGCAGGAAGGCACTCCCACCTCCGACGAACTGGACGTGCAGGGGGAGAGGAAATGATCACATACTTCAGTGGCTTGGGCCTGAGCCTCCGAATGGGTGGGAGTGCCATTTACTGAGATGGAGGAAGCCGGAGAACAGGTTTTGGGGGAAATACCGAGTTCTGTGGGACATGCGAGTCTGACGTTCCTACTAGACACAGATTGAGACGTTGTGAAGTTGCTCAGGAGTTGTAAGAACCAGCCTGCAGTTAGAGGAGACACTGATGCTCCAGGTAAGAATTTGGATTATAAAGTGCTGCTTTCTCCCTGGGCTCACAGGATCAATAAGCCTTGCTCCCAGCCCAACTCTATTTGGAATATAAACTAAAGTTGTGTAATAATCACTAGTGCTTATTGAGGGCTTGCTGTTTGCCAGGGGCCATGTTAAGGGTTTCCTTGCATTGTTTTATTAAAAAAAATAATAATAATGTTTTTATTGATTTTAGAGAGAGAGGAAGAGAGAGAGAGAAACATTGATTGGCTGCCTCCTGCAGGGCGCATGCCCTCAACCTGGGTGTGTGCCCTGACCTGGAATCAAAGCGGCGGCCTTTCAGTGCATGGGACAGTGCTCAACCAACTGAGCCACACTGGCCAGGGCTGCATTGTTCTGTTTAATTCTTACAACCACCAGTGAAGCTGGGACTATTACTATTCTCACATTTCAAATAAGGAAATTAATGATTTGAGAAGTCCAGTGACTTCTAGATTACATAGCTGGTAAGTTGAGGAATTAGACCCTGAGCCCATGTCCGCTGGCTCTAAAAGATGTGCACCACCTCAATACTATCTCTACCATTTGACCCCCTTTTCTCCCAGGAGTCGCCTGTTTAACACCTGGGCCCGAGAGCCTGGGGCGCAGAGAGAGGTGGGAGCACCTTCCTACCTCTGTAAACTTTCTGTATGGGACCCCTGTCAGAGACGACCTCACCTGACAGCTTACTCTCTGGCCTCAGTGGACAACCGTGTCCCAATACTACACCAGAAACGTAACATTCACGGAAAAGATACTTACACATGGACTCGCTGCTCACTGAATCCTCACCTATGGGGTTAAATGTGCTGCTTTTAGGGCTCCTGCCAGTACTGGATCCAAAGTCTGGCTCACTACTGTTCACTGTGTGACATTGGGCAAGTTACTTAACCTCCCTGGGTCTCATCTGTAACATGGAGCTAGCAACAGTGCCTGCCTTACATGGCTGCTGTGAAAATTAAATGAGAGAATCTATGAAAATCACTTAGAACAGAGCCTGACCACAGAAAATAATCAGTAAATGTTATCTAAACCAAAAAATTAATTTGTTTTTTGTCTTTGCCCTCTCACTATTTGGAGTTGAGTATGTCTTTACTACTATCTCTTCTTACAGCGTACTCAACGATGGTAACATCTCCCTTCTCGGCTACTTTCTTCTGTAGGGAAGATTTCACTGTTTCCTAGGAAATTCCTTCGTCCAACTTTCCTGCTTCTGGATCAGCTAATTCTGAATACTCATGGGTCCTGCTAATATTTTTCTCTGAACAGGAGAGACCAGAGTAGGACAAATGTAACCTTTTCCATTTTGCCTTCTTTTCTTTCCTTCTTTTACCGTTTAAGTTGTATTTTACTCGCAAGTCTTAAAGTTGCCTCTGCAGCTGAATAAATTGAACCCGGACAGCCCCAGCTTTTCTTTCTCATTTATGTTTTATGCTATTTGTAGCGCATGTCAGCGCTTCATTTCTTCGTATCGCTGAATAGTATTCGGTGGTGTGTACACATCACATTTTGTTGATTCACCAGTTGATGGACATTCCGGTTGTGCTCACTTTTTGGTGATTGTGATGAATGGAGCTGTGAGCATCTGTGTACACGTTTTCGTGGAGGATGTGCTTTCAGTTTTTTTTTTTTTTTTTAAATATATCTTTATTGATGTCAGAGAGAGGAAAGGAGAGGGAGAGAGAGAGAGATAGAAACATCAATGATGAGAGTCACTGATCGAGCCCGCAACCCGGGCCTGGGCCCTGACCGGGAATCGAACCCCGATCGCCTGGATCCTAGGTGGATGCTCAACCGCTGGGCCACGCCCGGCCGGGCGCGCTTTCAGTTCTTTCGGGCGCATTCCCAGGCACGGATTTGCTGTGCTGTGCGAGGATTCTGTGTTTAACTTTTGGAGGACTATCCAGACTGTTTTCCACAGTGACTGGCCTACTTTACATTCCCACCAGCTGCGTACACAGGCTCCGGTTTCTCCACATGCTCCTCAACATTTGTTTTTAGGTGTCTTCTTGATTATAATCAGCCTAGTGGGTTTGAAGAGGTTTCTCGAGGTGGTGTGGCTTTCATCGCCCCCCCACACACCCCAAGGCTAATGTTGTATATCTTTTCAAGTGCTTATCGGTCATTTGTGTATCTCTTTGGAGAAATATTTATTCGGATCCTGTGCCCATTTAAAAAATTGGGTTGTCTTTTATTATTGAGTTGTAGGAGTTCTTTATATATTCTAGATGTAAGTTCCTTATAGGAAATATTATTTGCAAATATTTTCTCCCATTCTGCAGGCTGTCTTTTCACTTTCTAGATGGCATTCTTGGAAGCACAAAAAAGTTTTTAACTTTGATGTTTACTCTTTCTTCTGTTTCTAGTGCTTTTGGCATCATATCTAAGAAATCATTGCCTAATCCAAAGTCATGAAGATTTACACCCATGTTTTCTTCTAAGAGATTTGTAGTTTTAGCTCTTAAACTTAGGTCTTTGATCTATTTGGAGTTATTTTTTTATGGGGTGTGAGTTGAAAGTCCAGCTTCAATCTTTTGCATGTGGGTATCCAGTTGTCCCAGCACCTTTTGTTGAAAAGACTATTCTTTCCCTGGCACTCGTGTCGAAAATCAATTGCCTGTAAATGTGAGGATTTATTTCCGGACTCCCAGTTCGATTCCATTGATCTATATGTCTATCCTTCTGCCTGCCCAGCTTTTCTTGTGGCATTTTATAAAGCTGGCTTTGACCTAGACTTTTAAAGATCTCTTGTCCTGTGCCACAAAATTCATTTTAGAACACTTTTAAACAGACCACATCATATTTTAAAAATAATTTTAGAAATTTCTCCTAAGTTTGGCTTTAAAATGCTGAAGGGTTTCGTCTGCTGCTTCAAGGCTTAAATCAGGCAACTTTAACAGAATCTCAAACCTCCCCCGGTTCACTTCTTTTATGTATAGTCGTCATCAATTCACCTTTTGTACCCTGTTCAATCACATGCTCACATTGATGCTCCGGGTCCCTTCCTTCTTTTGATATGTTTAAAGAGACTTTCATGCAGACAGCCCTATCAAGGAGCCCTGCAGGCCATGCTTTGTCTGCTGAGCCAATTGCCCTTGACCTGCCACACATCTGCTTTCTTGCAAGCATTCTGTATTTTCAGGTAGGCCTGGTTCTCAAAATAACATGTTTTGCTATTTAGTTACATAGGATTTTGGTTCAAGGACCTGGTCTTTTTTTTAAAATCCAGGGCATGTCATTTTCTTAGATGTAAAGTGTGTTTTATAATAGTCTTCCCATCACTTTTAGGATCTCAAATGTGTCTCTGAAATTATTCCCTACAGGAAGGACTCTTTCCTTTTGGGTTCTAGAAACTTCCCACCTCCCTGTCCCTATAGGCCTAGGAGTGGCACCAACTCTGAGGTTCCCAGCCCTGGGCACTGCACCACCCTCGGTCATCCCCCCCCCCCCTTTATAGATAGTCTCCTATTTAACCAGCCCTGAATTATCCTAATTTGAGTGTGTCTTCTGTTTTCTCTAACTGATATAGTAACACATAGGGTACTTCTTAGTTTGTTAGAAAGGGGAGGGAAACTGACATTTATTAAACACTTTCTTCCAGGTACTCTTTGAAGACACCCTCAGAGGGCAGAAGGAAAACAGAACATTTCCTTTACTTTAATTCTCCCAGTAACCCTATCAATTAGTGGTACAGATATTTCAGGAGAAGCCGCTGAGGTTCAGAGAGATTTGGTCACCTACCCCAGGTCACTCAGCAGCTAAGTGACAAAACAGGAATTTAAATATTATGAGCACCTGGCTCAGTGCTCATTTTCTTGTTCATCTTACTGGAAGGAAATTCACTCAATTTTCCTAACTGATATCAACCATAAAAGCGGGGAAAAAATCCCTTAGTGATTCCCAGTTACAGACAAGACAGTCTAAATTCCCTAACCTGCTACTAACGATTCATTCAGTCAGCTGATGTGGACTGAGCGCCTGGTGTGGGCCAGGCTCCTTCTCGGGACTGGAGACGCAGCTGAGATGAAAAGAAACAAGCTCCTTGATCTCAGGGAGTTCATATTCTAAGAGGAAGGCGAAAATTAAAGGGAAAATAAATAAAGCATACAGCTTATCAGACAGTGATCGATATTTCGGAGAAAAACAAGGCAAGGAAGGAGATGAGGATTCTGAGGGTTTTCAGTTTGAGTGGAGGAGCTAAGGGGAGGCCTCCCTGAGACCGTGACTTCTGAGCAAACCCTGACACAGCGTTGGAGGGAGTCGGGGACATCTGGGGACAGCGGTGGAGACAGGCAGGTTTGAAGAACAGCGAGGAGGCCAGTGTGGCCGAAGCTGAGTTGGGAGAAGGGAGTAAAAGATACGGTAGGTTAGGTAGGGCCTTCAGGTAGGGACTTGTCTTCTGAGGAACACGGAGCCATTGGAGAGGGTGAGCAGAGGAGCCACAGGTCAAGTCCGCTGAGGCTGCAGAGTTGAGAACAGACGGCAGGAAGAGGGGCAGGGGCAGGGGGAGCTCTGTGTCCCACCCTCAGCCTCCTCCCGATGCTCCCAGGGAAACAGGCCCCACAAACCTGCGGTGCTCTGGCCGCCTCCAACTTTGCCCCTACGCACTCCCCTCTCCACCCATCTAAGTCCCATCCGTTCTCCCGACCCCACAGCCAGCTTCCTTGCTTCTTTGACGGGACAAAGAAAGTGCTCTGGGAAGCCAGAGGAAGCAGTTACCAGCCCTGAAAAGAGGGTCCCCGTTTGCTGACGGCTGAGCTGGGAAACGGCGTCTGGAGGAAAACTCCCTGAGGCTGTGCGGAGGTCCTGGCTGTTACTAAGCACACGAGATACTCCCCTGCAGCCCGCCCAGCATAAAGCAGCCCAAGAAGCTTGTTCCGGGCATTGATTGAACTAATGTTAATACTGAATTTCCAACTTTGGATTTACTCTATCGCCCTTTAAAAAAACCTCTGTCTCTTTTTAAACAGGATCTTCTCCGGGAAGGCAGAGATGCACTGGCTCATTTTGTCTTAGTTTTCTTTGGAGGAGGTCACCTGCTGCTGCGCTTTCTCTGGAACAACCATTTGATGTAAAAGGAATGTAAATGCCAAGTTCGGTTTCCTTCCCCCCTCTGAGAAACATGAGTCCCACGGGCACAGGTGGGAAGAAGACCCTTCTCCGGCTCCCTCTCTTTGTACCTGTCACTGTTGGTTTATGGCTGGTTTGTTGGAGAACTGAGGACTCACTGACCATTTGTCTGTTCAGAGCACTGGCGGTGACGTCTGCGATGGCCTCATGGTAGGGCCCAAGGTGCACCGAGGTGGCGCTGTGGATGGTCCCAGGGCTCCTCGTAAGGAAACCTTGAGCATTTCCTTCCACGAGTGAAACTGAACCTTGTCCTCAAACCAGAGGTCACAGAAATGGACACTTTCTCCTGGGCCCCTCCCTGGGTACCCCCAGCCACCTGTTGGCCCCACTCTGGGTGCCCATGTCCAGATCCTCAGTGCCCCATTTTCCTTTCTGTCTATCTCATATTCCCTCTCTCCTCCATTTTAGAAGTACTACAGGTATTAAGAAAGTTTGTTGTTCTAAGTTCTAAGTTCTACCTATTTATGTTTGAGTTCTTTGTGGGAAAAGTGTTATTTAAAAATGGAATAAATATTGTTATTTTATTGAGCATGAAACATCTGTGCATGTTTGTTTCGTGAGGGAGGGATTCCACTTATTCCTGCTCACATGGCTTCATAATTTCGTAGACTTAAATCATAGGTAGCAGAGCCTCTGTCCCCCAAAGGGAAACATCCCCATCTGTCTAGTCTGCCTCACGCAACGCCGACTTTCCTGCCATCACCTAGGTTTGGGCTTGCTGGCAGGGAACAGATCCCTAAACTTTTTCTTTCTTTTTAAAAATTCTTTGAATAGGTATTGAAGCATTCAATTTTTAATAATTTTTGGTTAAAAAATCAAAACAATATAAAAAAGTTTGCAATGAAAACCCTTCCTCTTATTTTCTGTCTTGGATCTCAGTTATGTTTGTTGGTTACACATCCTTCCAGAGGTGTCTTTGTACAAATGACACACACACACACACACACACACGCGGTAGTGGGTGATGCCACCGCTGGGGGAGTGCCCGGTGAAGGGGAGATGCGTTTGTGACTCTGCTAGATCCTGCCACACTGCCCTCCAAGGGGGCAGGTCACCTGTACATCCAGTGACGTGCCTGCTCCTCTCAGCTTCGCCAACAGATTATGTTATTGAACTTGGATTTTTGTTAAATCAATGGGGTAAAAAAAATGATATCTCAGAATAACTTCAATTTGCACGGCTCCTGTAATGCGTGAGTCTGAGCATCTTTCCTATGTTCAGGGGCCAGGGGCCTGTTGTCTCCCTGGGCTGCTCACTCACATCCTTGGCTCCCTTTGCCCTGTGTGTCTGGACTTCTTCCTGTGGCTTCTAGGACTCAAGCAGCATCAGTGCTGAGGCTTCTTCAAAGCAGCAACTGCACCCTCGGGTTTTTGGAAGGTTATTAGGCGTCTTCCCTCCTTCTCTTCGGTTGGGGATGCTGGTTTGCTTTAGTGCTCACAGCCTCTGTTTCCCCTCAAGACAGCTGGCAGCAGGCCAGGGCAGGGGGGCCTGGGGCAGGGGGCCAGTCGGGATCCGCGGGTCCTGGGTCCAGGTCAGGAGGAGCACCGCACCAGCTCTGCTGGCGGCTCTCGCGCCCAAGGTCTTGGGGCCTCCACCCAACCAAATGGCATGTGGACCAAGGTCACCCACCCCTAAGGGGAGGCACCAGGTCCAGACGGACGGCATGAGAGGGCCCTCTCCTATCCATGTGTGGAGACGCACAAGGGAGACCGAAGTTGGTCTGTCGTGGTCTCAAACGCAGGACCAGGGGTCCCCTTGGCTCCCCAGATCCCGCAGAATCCCACCTTCATCCTCCTGTGAGCCAGGCCAGGCCGTCCACCGGCGGGAGAATGACGGCGGGACCGACGCGCTCCGCCCGAGCGCAGCGCCCCGGGCTCGGCTCCCGCGGGGGCCGGCCCTGCCCCCCCTCCCCCCCCAGCCCCCCCCCCAGCCCGCCGGGGCGGGAGTGGAAGCCGGATCCCGCTCTTTCGTTTTCGTTTCCCGGAAGGATAGCGATTACCGGAGCCCCGCGCGCCTGCTCGCCGGGAACCGAGCGCGCACGACCCGGCGCTTCTCCAGAGGGGTTCCCTCCCCCGAGACCTCGCCGTTTCCCCAGCCCAGCGAGGGGTTTGGGGAGCGAGGGTCTGGGGCGCCCGCCGGGGCCCAGGAGCCGCGCGCGGGCTTCGGCGCGCCCGAGACGGACGGCGGGCGGCCCCGCACCTCCACCTGTAATGCAGGTAAGGGCCTGGCGGCCAGCCGGCGGCGCCCTCGCCGGGCCGCCCGCCCCCACCCGTCTCCACCACCTGACTGTCCGCACCCGTCGTATCAGACCTTTTCCCCCCGGCTGGAATCTCACTTTTCCAGCACATTCCCTGCCCTCTCCCCCCGTGGTCAGGGCGCGCCCTCTCCTCCACCTCGCCCACCGCCAGCCCCTCACCCTCTCCCTCTCCAACTCCCCTGTGGGCTGCTCCTTCTGCCCTCCTCCTGGGCCCTGCATCAGCCAGATGTGCCGCCTCTGGAAGTTTCCGTGCAAGCCAGACCCTCGCAGCTGGCACAGCAACCACCGCGCAGGGCCCTCTCCTGAGCAGTCCCTCTCCATTCGCCCTGTTTCCCTTGGGAGCCTCTGAACGGTGCCCAGAGCTGGGGCCCCCTCCTGCCTCCAAGGCCTTTCTCTGCTCCCCTCTCTCCAAGATCCACGCCCCGGTCTGTGTGTTATCACGCTCCCCCTGGCCGGGTGCGAGCCCAGAGCTCGCAGTCTCAGCAGCTCGCCCCCCCCCCAGGCAGGCAGGCAGGCGCAGGCCCGGAATTCCCCGCTCCTCTTGCTTGGAAGAGGCTGGAGGAGAAGACAAGGGTCTGCCTGGAAGTCCTGGGCCAGTCCTGGGCCTTAAGTGCCCCTTCCAGCTTGTCAAGCCCCCCCCCCCTTCCTCTGAGGCTGGGTTACCTGGGAAACAGCACCAACTGGGGCAGGAGGGGGGCGCCAGAAATGAATTGGGGACTACCCCAAAAGGTGCTGGATCCTGTTCTGCAGTGACCAAGGCTTTTGGAGTTTGCTTTGCTGGTTTCGGGTCCACGGTCTTTTACTGCAGATTGCTCCCCTCAGACACCGAGAGATGAATGTAATGCCCTTGAAGAGCTTAGAGTGAACAGATGATTCTTGCTGGGACTGGTTTCACTTTCACTTTTTAGGGTATGGCAGCCTGCGACGGCTGAGCCCCAAGGGTCGCCCTGTCTCTATAAAACCCTGCCACATTTTTCATCCCCTCACCCTGCTGAATGAGCTACATCACCCCTGGGGGCTAGGCTGATAGAATTGTAAAGATACATACTTCCCTTGGTGGGACTTTGGGGTTCAGAAGTTTATCATGTCTTTTGAAAATAGCATTGAATTATTTGTTTATTTCTTCATATATATATATATATATTTATTTATTTCAGAAGGAGGAAGGAAGAGGGAAAGAGAGATCAAAACATCATTGATGTTTCTGCATGCCTCCTGCATGCCCCCAACTGGGGATCGAGCCCACAACCTAGGCATGTGCCCTGACCGGGAATTGAACCCCGATCTCCTGGATCCTAGGTCCATGCTCAACTGCTGAGGCATGCCCGGCGGGGCCTGTTTGTTTATTTCTGATTTAAGGTCCTTTTATCCTGGCCTCTCAGGTTCTCACTGAGTATCATTAGGCCCTCAGATTTCCAGCTTACAAGTCAAGTCTTGGCAGGGCAGCCTTCTGGGGGGTGGCGGGTGGGGGGTTAGGCACAGGCACGAAAAGCTTGACTAGGAAAGGTGAACTTACCAAGTGCCCACTGTGTACAAGATGTTCATGGTATCAAGCGAAGACATACATGGTTCCTACCTTTACGGAAGACACAGAGGTGCGTCTACCATAAAGACACATTAAAAAAAACCTCTTAATACGTTTAAGGATGGCAGAGCCTACACCAAGGTGCTCACCTCTGACTACCCTGGTGTTTCCTCTCTCTAGGAGGGGGCGTTGGCCGGCTCTCCGGTGAGCCCCGCAGCAGCCGCGCCACCTCCGGGCACCCAGGCCCAAGCCAGGAGTGATGCTCGAGTGGACCTGCTGGGCGAGGGGGGGATCTGCCAGCTGCCAGGAAGACTCCGTGAGTAGAGGGGAGGAGAAAGGGTAATGTTTTTAAAGGACGTAAATGCGCCACACAAACTTTCCTTATTTAAGGATTTAACGTCCCTCCATTTGCTATTTCTTTGCTGGGTTTTCTTTAACTATCCCTTGGTAAGGAAGTCAGAGGAGGTCACTGTGAATTCTCCCTGCAGAGAACACAGCCGACGCGACAAGGGTGAGGGTGCCAGTCTCCTCACTGGTAAGATGGGGGTTGGGATCCGACGGGCAGTTGGGTCCCTTCCAGTCTAAAGACAAAGAGTTGGGGATGTTGCCAGTGAGGAAGCCAGATGGGGCTAAACAGTGAACAGTTGTATGTATGTAGAACCCTCTTGTAAATAATTACGTTTAATTTTTCTTGTTACAAAAGTAGCATGTGCTTAATATTAAAAATTGGGAAATGAGCCCTGGCCGGTTTGGCTCAGTGGTTAGAGCGTCGGCCCGCGGACTGAAGGGTCACGCGATAGATTCCAGTCAAGGGCACACACCTCGGTTGCAGGCTCGATGGGCACGTGGGAGAGGCAGCCAGTAGATGTGTCTCTCACATTGATGTTTCTCTTTCTCTCTGTCTCTCCCCCTCCCTTCCACTCTCTCTAAAAAAATCAATGAAAAAAATAGCCTCTGGTGACGATTAACAAGAAAATAAAGAAATAAAAACTGGGAAATGACAGAGAAGCATAAGAAGAATATATATAAAACAGTCAAACCCACCCAGAAATAACCAAGGGAATGTATTAGCTTCGTCCTTTCATTCCATTCTGTAAGTGGTGCTCTTGCCCGAGGAAACTCGGCCCGTGGAGCAGGCCGCAGGCTAGCATATTTATGCCTGTGTTTCAGATGGCAGAGCTGAGAGGCAGAAAAGCTAAGCGACATGTTGAAGATCACACAGGCTCATGTTAGGGCTAAACTCTGGTCCTGCTGATAATCTTCTAAGAGAGTTTTAAATGCAGTCCCTAAACTGGAAATCATGTGACAGGCAGCCAGCTGAGGCGGGCAGGATCTCTGGTCTGGGTGGGGGTCTGGGGCGGCAGAGGGGGAAGCGGGTCTGAGCTGGGCTGCGAAGCACCCGGCCGCTTCCTGCTCGGCTGGCCCAGCGGCTGGAATACTGCTTTGTTGATTTCACACCCTTCTGATTTCCTGGCCACAAAGTGCTTTCTGAGGCGATGACAGGACTGAGCAGAATGTGGGGGTAGGACTTCACAGGCCCTTGGGAAGACCCTGCTGCCCTCTAAAGCCTCTGCCATCTGCTGCCTGGCATTTTTTAAAAATATGTCTTTATTGATTTCAAAGAGAGGAAGGGAGGGGGAGAGAGAGATAGAAACATCAATGATGAGAGTCATTGATCGGCTGCCTCCAGCACGCCCCCTACTGGGAATCCAGCCCATTACCTGGGCATGTGCCCTCACCAGAAACTGAACCACGACCTCCTGGTTCATAGGTAAACCCTCAACCACTGAGCCACACCAGCCGGGCAGCCTGGCATTTTAAAAATGGGGAACAGAGCCTGTGTTTCCACGAGTAGAGGGAAGGTGGGGACTGAGACCGGGGCGCACAGACAGGAAAGAAGCCCGGAGTGTGGAGGAGGCCTTGGAGCCTCAGAGCAGCGGTGGAGGGAAGAGGTAGTGTGTTTGGGGAGAAGGGAAGGGAGCTTTGTCAGGAGCTGCTGATGTTTCATTTTGTCCAGATACCAACCCTGACTGGTAGCTTGGGGCTCAGGTTTGCTCCAGGGAGATATTTGGCAGCACTTACATATATGGTAGGATCTGAGCTCCATTCTCAGCTCAAGCCATGGTGATGAGGCAGAACAGGACCTGGGGGACAGACCTGAAGACCCTGAGTGTTGCTGCCGAGAAGGACCTTAGAGGTCATCTAATCCATTCCCCTCATGGCAGCTGAGGACACTGAGCCTCAGCGAGGGAGGGGCTTCTATGCAGGTCCCCCAGGGCCCTCTGGATTGTCCCCCATGGCCTCCCCCATATTCAAAGACCACTCCCACAAGCCTCTCACCAAGTCCTAGGATGTCAAAGCTGGTAGCCACCCTAGATGTCACCTCAGGTAACTCCCTCATGTTCCAAATAAGGAAACCGAGGCTCAGGAGATTTGTCCTGCCCAAGGTCAAGTACCCTTCACTCCCTGCCTTCCCTTGGGTGCCTAGCTCAAGGTTACTGGGTGAGAGGGTACAGAAGTGGGGACTTAGAAAGTTTAGTCTCTACCTTAATAAATACAATTAGGCAAGTCTTTTCATTTCTTGAAGCCCCCTCAGTGGGCCCCTCTGAGGTGGTCGTCAGGACTTCCTGCACATTCCTAGTGACAGGGATTTCCTCCCCTCTGGATCGGCTTGTTCCCTGGGGACTCAGCTCAACACACAGGGTCACATGGCCTATCTCGAGCTCCTGAGGCACTAGTCCTATTGCCCTGGGTTAGATTTCTCCAGAAGGAGACCTGAAATACTTCACAGAGGAGAGAAGGGATTCAAAAGAGTGTTCTCTCAGGCCGTAGGCACTGTGGCACCTGGAGCTCACTCAGTCCCAGTGGGGCCCTCTCGGGACAGTGAGAGCACACCCGAGTTACCCCAACCGGGGGGAGGGAAGCTGGGCCTTCCCCCACTCGGTCTCGTCCTGATGGGATGAGGGAACTTCCAGGGGCCTGGACCCCCAGCTCACTGGCTAAGTCAGAGCAGAGGTGAGAACCGAGGCCACAGGCGGGGCACCAACAGCGGCTGCTATATTCTCACCGTGGATTCCATGACTCATTTTTACTTCTGAAAATATTCAGACAGCACAGTCAGGCCTTCGTAAATATCTCGCAGTCTGAAAAGATAGGGCACACGAAATGACTCATTTTCCTGTCAGCAGCATCCCAAACAAGCACACTGCTGACACGTAGTGAGGGTTTGACCTTTCAGATGGCTGGGTGATGTCAGCCGATTCTTACATTTCTGGAAATGGGTTTCCATCGCTGGGCATCTCCGGCACTCACTCGCAGTCCTGTTCCCTCCTCCGCCTCCAGCGCCCATGCTCATCACAGGGCTGATTGGCCGCAGCAGGAAGCTGAGCGAACAGAAGGAGCCTGGCTCGGCCTTGTGAGTCAGCACCACCCGGCACCGGCACCGGCACAGCGGCACACAGGGGCACTGGCACACTGGCACAGGCACACCAGCACAGGCACACTGGCACACTGACACACTGGCACACAAGCACACCAGCACAGGGGCATGGGCACAGGCACACCGGCGCAGGCACACTGGCACTGGCACACTAGCACACAGGGGCACCTGCACAGGCGCACAGGCACACCGGCACACAGGCACACCAGCACAAGGGCACCGACACACTGGCACACCGGCACAGGGGCACCGGCACAGGCGCAGCGGCACACAGCACGCCGGCTGGGCCCGCAGAGCTCACTCTCAGTGGCCCTCTGCCTCACAAAACAAGACAAGACGTGCAGGAGAGCAGTGGGGAGTCCCCCCCCCAGGACAAGGACACTGTGATGTCATGACAGGAGCTGGGCTTCACGGGGCTCTGGCAGAATGACCCCCACTCACAGAAGGAGACTCACTCCTGTGGATTCCTCTGTGCAAGGGGAGAGAGAGGGTTGCCAGCCCTCCCCCTGCGGGTGAGTCCGAGGCTGGGGGAATCAGGAGCTCTGGGGGCAGTGTGGCCCTATGACCACCCACAGGCTCTGGGCTGAGGTCACGGGGGAGCCAGTCTGGGAGGAGGTGATGCCACCTCAAGGGACAGCTCAGGGGAGTTTGAGAGGAGGCAGTGTAGACATGATCCCCAACACAGCCTCACAGGATGACAGAGGAACTGAGACTCCTTGAGAGCAAGTTCTGCCAATGGTCAGATGGAGCCTCAACCCAGGACCCCCAGTTCTTGATCCTGAGCCTCTTATTTCCCAGGAGCTCATTCCTGGAGAAAAGCTCTGTGAACGACCCACTGTGGGATAGAGGGATGGAGACATCCTTGTGTTTTAACAATGACTTTCAAAGCCCCTAGTTGTGGCAAAGCCACAGGAAGAGACACAGCATGACCTCCGATTTTCGGATGTCACAGGCAGAGGGGTGGCATCTCTCTGCAACTCCCTGGCAGGGCAAATGAGGGACAAGGGCCCTAGGGGAGTCCCAACAGTTTTCATGCCCCTGTTGAAGCTCACGTCCTTCGCTCACAGGAGAGTCCAGGCACTAATTTGAATAGATACAGTGCCAACAACCATGGCTTCCTGGTGTCCTGGAGCAGGGTTTGTCACTCTTAAATGTGCTCGTGAACCTCCTGGTTCAGTAGGTCTCAGGAGGGGCCTGGATTCTGCATCTCCAATAAACTCCCAGTGCCACTGCTGCTGGAAGTGCATTTGAGGACCTCATTTACGCAGCTAAATCCTAACTGACTTTCAAAGTGTTGGTCAAGATTCACTAAGGAGGTGAAATCAATCGAGTGGATCAAAAGAAGTATGTTTACAAAGTGAAACAGCATATATGAGAGTCCTTGGTACACGGTGAGGTAGCTGTGACTGCAGGAGCGCGTGTGTTGGCTATTTGTGTGTATACACGCGTGTAGGTGATAGCACAAGACATATTTTCTACTGTGGGTTGAGGTCAGAATGGTTTGGGAAACACCACCCCGAATCACGGCATATTAGAAGCAGTCAGCTAGATGATGCAGGTGTAAAAGGGAAAGGTGGGGTGGAGTGGGGAGATTGGCGACTAGAAGAGAGGGTTCTGGAAGCTGTGAGTATTGACAGTGGTGTCGTCTCCTGACAATGAAAGGGGCAATGGCAAACAGCAAACAGATGGGACTAACGATTCCCAGAACCAACAATCTGAGGACAAAAAGCCTTTCCTTCTAAACTCAGGGCATGGGCCGGGCCCTTTGCATTTTGTGCAAACAAAAAAGACCCCTCCTTTGGGCAGAAGCCAAGCCCAGTCCTGGTTGGGTTTCGCTCCACTCTCCCATTTCTCCCCTCAGATGTGCCCTAGTGTGTAAAACACAGCTGTACGTGTGGCCCCGTCTGGTGACGACCACGAAGCTGTGTGTGGTAACCAAGAAAGCAGTACCAGGCAAACAACCGGGGCAAGCAATGGGGTGACAGATTTGAGGGGCCCCTGGGCAGACAGTGTCATGCCACAAACTAAGGACAATGTTAATACTAAACACAGCCGTCGTGGCAGAGAAACAAGCTGGTCCCTGTTTTCAGGCCGGCTCCCCGGGAGGAGGATAATTGTCATAACAAAGGCCTTTTGTTGAGCTTTTTCTCTTGACCAGGTATTGTGCCCGCCCGGCACATCTGATACTCGGATCAAGTGCACTCAGTAGGCCTGAGAAGTAAGTTCTGTTGTTATCCCTGCCTTCCAGATGTGAAAACTGGCCTTAGAGAGGGACGAATGATCTTGTCCATAGTCACTCACCAGTAAAACGGTGAAGCTGGGATTTGAACCCACGTCTCCCAGACCCCACAGCTGTCGCTCACTCTGATAGCCTCCAGCATTAGATGAAGACAGCTCCCATTTTTAGGGGACCAGCCAAGCACTTTGCATTGTGTCCAGCATTTGTTCTGGGGGCCCTGCCAGGTGGGTAGAAGCCAGCTGTTAGTTCTGATTTGGTTGCTGGAGGTTGGTCCAGCCCTGTTGCTCCTGGAGGTCACACCACCGAGCAATCTGCAGGGTGTGGTGAGGAGTAGCAGGAAATACCTTTGATCAGGTGCAGAGAGGCAGCTGGAGGAGTTCCTGAAAACAGGAGGGGTTTTGACTTGATGGGGTTGGTAGTTGGGAGCCAAATGAGTTTCCTGAGCAAGAGTGTGAAAGGGATGCTGTGGGAAGAGAGAGCTGGGTGGGGGGCTGGGGAGCTGGGGAGGGGTTGGTCAGGATGCCCAGAGGCCTTTTTGGCCTTCCCTGATTTGCTCAGCTCCCTCATTTAGGCAATTTATGTTTATTGAGCATCTACTATGTGGCAGGCATTGCTTCAGGTGCTGGAGCTATGGAAATGACAGAGCCTGACAAAGTCTGTGCCTCACGGAGCTGGTGTTCTAGTGGGGGGTGCAGTGACTACATGAGGAAGCACTAAGCCCCAGGGTGAGGGCAGTGAGGACAATATAGCTGGGGGGGGGGGCTCCCTCATCCAGCCCTGCTCTGCAGGTGGGGGTGGAGCGCTGACTCTTCAGGGAGACACCTGAGCCCTCCCACGGTGTCCTGAACAGGCAGCTCTTTTGGCTGCCCCAGCTAGCGGGGTCTCTGTTCAGATCGGTCCAGAAACCGGGAGCTGGCCAAGCTGGAAATTCCCAAAGAGCAAGTCTTGGGGCAGGAAAGTAAGGTGATAGCTGGCTGGAGTCTTGAGAGACAAAGATGGTTGGTTGAAGGCACTGAGAACACAGTGGATCACTGCTGAGAGGGAGACGCCGGGGCTGGTCTGCAGGCGAAGCCCAGGGGTTCAGTTAGACTGGGAAGGGAGACCCGGTTAGGCACATCCCAGTCAGTAGTCAGGGAGGTTCTGGGGGAGTCCACACCTTAGGGAACGCTCACCAGCACTTGTTGAGCTCAGGTGTGCTGGGCCCCGGGCCAGGCATTTTACACGTGTGACCTCATCTAACATTTAGAGCTCCATTTGTCTCGGAGGACAAACGCCACATGCCCGATGGTGAACTTTAACTGGGTTCTCTCAGAGTCCTTGTGACAGCCCTGTATTGCGGGCACTGTTCTTGCTTTGGTTGCTGAAAGCTGGTCCAGATGAGATCGAGACAGTCACTTAGGTGCCATCGTTGATAGCTGGCCTGGCACTATCATGGGTGCCTTTTGTCGTTGTATGTTTTCACTTTTACTTTTTTTTAAGGTATAACTTACATACAGTCAAGTGTACTAATCGTAAGTGTACAACTCCTTGAATTTTTATGTATCTATACATATGAACCCGTGTAGCCACCATGCACATTAAGATCTAGACCATTTCCGGTGCCCCAGAAAGTTCCCCTGTGCCTCTTCCCAGTCACTCCCCCTCCAGAGGGTGACCGCTCCTCTGTTTCTCTGCCTGGGGGAGCGCTGTCGATTTGTGATCACAGCTGCATGCCTGGCGTCCCTCGCAGTGTAGCATCTGTAAGCTGCATCCGCGTGGGTGAGCAGCATGCGGCTGTACTTTGTGGTTTATTGCCGAGCAGCCCTTATTGCATGAAAATATTGCAGTTGGTCCATTCTCTGGCTGATGGATACATGGATGTTTCGGTTCTTGTCTCTTGTGGTCCGAGCCACGGTGGACATTTGCATTCATGTCTTTCAGTGGGTGCAGTCACCATGTCCCTTAAGTCTTAGGAGTGGAAATGCTGGGCTCCTAACCTCTGCACCACACAGCCCCTCAAACAGCACAACAGCCCAGGGAGGCGGTGCTATTATCCCACTTCACAGAGGGGGAAACGGAGGCTGAGAGGGGTTGAGTGGTGACTTGGCTAGTAAGGGGCTGAGCTGGAATCCAAGCCCTTGGGGATTTGGCCCCAAGCTAGGTGGCTGACCCACTGCCTGGAACCCGGTCTTTTTCTAGGGCGCAAGTCCTATTCGAAAAGCCTTCTGACCTTAGGATTCTTCGAAGACCTGGGGAACAAGAAGGTCCCTGTTCTTTGTCACTGGACCAGAGGTGCCAGCAGCAATGGGATGAAAGGCGAGGGTCGGAGGGAACACGACATGATGAAAGCAAAACCCCATTCCCTCCAGCCAGATGACACGCCTCAAGGTCTCAGGGGCCGCTGTGGACTGTGTGTGACCTCAGGGTCCCTAAGAGACAGCTTGGGAAGTCTGCTGCCCATCTCTGTGGACCCGGGAGCAGAACTACATGTGTGGTTGAGCATGTCTGCAAGTTCAGGGGTTCCCCTCTTAGCGTAGTTGTAGTTTTTCGTGGAGGCTGAGTAGCCAAGGGTTGGGGAGGGGTGGGACCTATCCCCACGCTCTGGCCAAACACAGGAACACGGGCCCCTCTGACTCAGGAATCATAGTTCTGAATTTTCAGACTGCTAACCTCAAACATCATGAAATAGGCAACGTTGCAAAAAATGCATTTGCCGGTTGGCCCCGGAGCCCAGGCAGCCCTGACCAGTTGGGTGGGCCTGGCTGGGACACCTCCTGAGTCCTGCCCCACGAGGCCTCCACGTCCTACCCACGCAGCTTCTTGTGTCTCCCCCTGCACCACCAGGCTGAGCTCCACCAAGGCTCTAAGTCCCATTTCCACCAGCAAGGTGTCTTTTTCCTGCATTCCCGCCAGGCGTAGGTGTTATTAAAATGGCATCTTGTCCTTATGCGATTGCACCCGGCCCTGACTATTGGGGTGACGTGTCTTCCCACATTTTTGGTTGTCACAACTTGGGGCGTTTGTGTGTGTGTGTGTGTGTGTGTGTGCACCACTGACATCTAGAGGGTAGAGGCCAAGGTTGCTGCTAAACATTCTACAAAGCTCTGGACAGCCCACAGCAGGAATTCTCAGGCCAAAGTGTCAATAGAGCTAAGCAATCCCGCTCCACTGGGAACTGAGGTAAGATTCTTTTGCCTTAAAAAAAAATTTAGAGATGCTCTTGACCTATGATAGGCATTCGCCTTTTACCTGTGGTTTGCAAGTATTTCCCTGAAGTCTGCCCTCTGTTAGCTTTGTTTATGTCTTTGCCACACATAGAAAAATTGATGTAGTCAAATGTGTCTTTCACTTTTATTAGAGCCTCTGAGTTTCCTGTCATGGTTGGTCTCCCCTACCCTTGTTTAGTGCATATGGTTCCTTGTTTCTACTTCTATTGAGGTTTTCATCAGGCCTTATTTCATCGGGAATTGATTTTTGTGAATGGTGGGAGATGAGGGTCCAAATATATTTTTTCCACATGGAGAGCCAATTGCGGTTTTACCACCGAATTAAAATCCCGCCTCTGTCGTATTTTAACTTCACACACACACACCCCGTCTCCTCTTCTTTTCCAGTGATTCCTGTTTAATACCAGATCTTCATTACATGACTTTGTAGAATGTGGAACAAAAGTCCCTTGTCACCTCTATTCTTTTTTTCTCCCTTAAATAACTTTTTGGCCCATTTCGGACACATGCTCTTCCTCCTAATTCACTCTGGGTTGCCCAGATAAGGTGAGGAGAGCCTCTCCTTCCTTCCTAGCTGGGTGGCCTTGCCCGCTGTCTGCATTCGCGCTGTGCCACTGACTGGGACTGTTACTAGTCCCTGCTCGCTGGGGTCCCCCTCCTGCAAGCCTGGCTCTGTGCCCTGTCCCCAGCAGTGGCACATGGCAGGTGCTTGTCAGATATCAGCTGAATGAATGAATGAATGAATGAATGAATGAATGAATGAGTAGATGATGCACATTTTTAAAAAAACACATGAAAACTACTTTTATCTCTTATGCTGTTTTGGGAACAAGAGAGCCAGAGGTTGGCTCGGTCTTTGTCACTGCCAGGGTGTGGCGTTGGACAGCTGCTTCTCTCCTCTGCCTCAGTTTCCTTACCCATCACACTGGACCCCGAGAGCCCTGAGTTCCACCACTCTCACACGCTGGGGGTCCTAGTGGGCAAAGAGCTCCTGAGAGGGAAAGCACCGCACAGAGCAAAACACCAGGTCGACTCATCACAGGGCACAGTGCCAGGGCCCTGTACTTTCAGGGGCCCATGAAAAGATCCAGTTTCTTTTGAAATCAGAAAAGAACTTTTCTAGGTAGAAGAAAATGTTTTAATATATAACAGTATACTCACCTTATGCCAATGCAGTCATAAAATACAATTTTGAAATGTTTTTAGTGAGGGAAGGGGCCCCGCGAAACAGTCCGGGTAGGGAGGTGAGTGACTGGCATTAGCAGCAGCCTGGCCCTGGGCTGGAAGTTTCCAGTGGAGATCCCCGGAGCTGAAGGTGGGCGGAGACTCCTCTGTCCCCGGGCTGTTCCCTGAGCAAACCCCCATCCGAGCTGTCACCACCCCGGGGGAAGAGTAGGGCAGCCAGAGAGACCTGGCTCGGACCTGGCTCTACTCACGCTGCTGTTACTGAACCTCCAGGAGCCATGGCTTCCAGATTTGGAAACAGTGACAATAGTCCCTTCCTGGCAGGACTGGGTGGCCAGTGGTGCGGTGGTTCAGCGCATGCTCGTGGAGCACAGACACAGCGCCCCCAGCCCGGGGCCCCCATGGAGCAGCCCCTCCTTAAACTGTTGAATGACTAGCTGGAGAACAGGCTGTGGCAGGCAGGCGGGAGGGGGCACCAGATAGAAGCGAGTGAATGCGCACGGACGGAATGCATCGATAATGATGCCTATACACAGATGCTTCTATCAAATGTAAAGCGCAAATGGAGCAGTCAGGGCGGGCTTCCCTGAGGAGGTGGCATCCAAGCGAGGGCCTGCAGGGGGAGGAGCGGTGGACGGGGCGAGCCCCCGGCCCCAGCCTACAGAATGCATCGATAATGATGCACATACACAGATGCTTCTATCAAATGTAAAGCGCAAATGGAGCAGTCAGGGCGGGCTTCCCCGAGGAGGTGGCGTCCGAGCGCGGCCCCAGCCTGGCCCCGTTGCAGGCATCCAGCCGGCGCTGTGGAGCCGCGAGGACGTGCTGCACTGGCTGCGCTGGGCCGAGCGCGAGTACGCCCTGCGGCGCACCCGGGAGCACGGCTTCCAGATGAACGGCCGGGCGCTCTGCATCCTCACCAAGGACGACTTCCGGCTCCGCGCGCCGGGCTCAGGTCTGCACCCTCGCTGGCTTTCCCTAAACTGAGGGACACCCAGGTAGGCCGGGGGGGGGGGGCGCTGGTGGGAGGCTCATGCTCCCTCCCCATCCTGAGGATGCTCCTCTTGCCACAGTGTTCGCCTGGTGGCTCCCAGCAGAGCTGGCCTGCGGCAGAGGACCCCGTTTGGCTGTTCCCAGCGCAGCAGGGGTCTGTCCAGCCCTCACTTTCCCTCCCATACCCTGTGGCCCTGTCTCCCCTCCACATCACTGCCTCTCATCTCCGTCGGCAGAAGCTCGCACAGGACATGCCCCCCAAGAGGCAGGCGACTGCCGGGGCACGAGGCCTCCCCCCACCCGCCTGCTCAGCAGCCCCCTCCTGCCCCCCCAGGTGACGTCCTGTATGAGCTGCTCCAGTACATCAAGACCCAGCGGCAAGCCCTGGTGTGTGGCCCTTTCTTTGGCGGGGCCTTCAGGCAGAAGATGCCCGGCGGGTACTGCCCCTGCCCCCTGGAAGGTGAGGAGCCCTGAGGCCCTCCCCCAGGCCGGCCTCCTCGGGAGGGCAGGGCTTCCTCCAGGCGGAGTCATGAAAGAGGCAGAGGTGTGGGGAGCTCCCTGCCTCCTCCCTGCCCTGCCCCCCAGCCCTCCCCTCCTAACCTCTGGGACCCTCCTCTCCCCTCCTCTCCAGCAAGGGGTGGTTTGTAGTTCGGTGTCTCTGTTTCTTTTCCTCCTGATCTCTCCATGGAAACCCCTCTTGTCTGGGCCTCCAGGGACCTGAGCTTAGGGACGTCCACTCTGTGACCGCTCACAGCCTCCCACCGGTGGGTTATCCCCTTCCCCCAAACTCTTCCCTTGGTTTCTAGGACACCCCACTGGTCACTCTATCTCAGTCTCCTGGTTTCTTCTCTTCTCCCCTGCTCCTAAATGTTGGGGTACCCCAGGGCTCAGGGGCCTCTTCTCTGTCAACACTCAGGCCTGGGTAATCTCACCGAGTCTCAGGTCTGAAATACCGTCTAGTGCCAATGACTCTCATGTATGCCCAGAACCCTCTCAATTCCAGACTTGAGCACCGCACACTTTGCCCCGCCCCACACTGGGATGTCAACCGGGCATCTCAACTCCAACAGCAGCTCAGCTCCTAAAACAAACACCTGATTCCTGCCTCCCCCAAGTCTTCCTGCCTCCTTCCAATTGCTCTGGCCAAAATGTTGGATGTCGTCCCTGATTGCTTTCTTTCTCTCCCAGTCTTGAAACTCCTCACTGATCCTGTTTCTGCTCCCGACATCCTAGGACCTGTTTGTTCTCAGCAGAGTAGCTGGAGAGAGCCATTAGTCAGGTCATGTGACTTCTCTGCTCAGAATCTTCCGGTGGCTCCCACCTCATTTGGAGTGAAGGCTACGATCCTTACAATAACCTCCCAACCTTCTGCCATCCTCCGCCACCCCTTTCCTCCTTGCTCATCTGCTCCGGCCACACTGGCCGCCTTGTTCATTGAACAAGCCAGAGACACTCCTGCCTCAGGGCCTTTGCATCTGTTCCTTCTGCCGTTCATTCCCTTCTCTAGGTACCACCATAGCCCACTCCTCTACCTCCTTCAGGTGTCTGTTTAAATGTTAGCATGTCAGTGAGGCTTTCCCTGACCAACATGCACCTGTACCTCTCCCAGGATTTCCTACCTGCCTTATGGTGCTTTATTTTCACTCCCCATATTATAGATGTTTCTATTTCCTTTTTTATTTTAATCATTTATCTCCTTCCATCCCCAACTAGGATATAAGCTTCATGAAAGCAGGGGCTTTTTTTGGGTTCAGTGATGTGTCCCCAAGATTGTTAGAACGATGCCTGGCTCATAGAGGGTTCTCAGTAAATATTTATTGGGTGGATGGAGAAGACACTGGACTGAGATACAGGGTGCCTGGGCTCTGGACCTGGCTCTGTCACCCCTTGGCTTTAAGAACAAGTTTACAGATGAGGGACCAGATTTGAGGGATGAAGTTACTTGTGTAGGAGCTGGGGTTAGCTCCGGGGCTGTGTGGCCCTCCCCCTGCCCTCCCCTGCCTCCCTGACCTTCTAACCAGGGGCTAGATGGAGGAAGATCACTAGCAGTGCACCCACCGGGCTCCCAGGCATGTTATTAAGGAGGCCTGGGCTGGGGGAGGCTCTGGTCCCATAGACTCAAAGGTGCTCATTTGCTTGCAGAGGGGACCAGGCCCTCTCAGGTAGCCCCCCAAAGAGGCCTGCAGCAGCCACCAGACCTGGAGCTTACCAACTCCTTGAGCCACCTGGATGCCCCTGGCCTGGCCAGGTGGCCCCTCGGCAGGGAGGAGTCCCTCAACTTATCTCACTGTGCAGAACTCGGCTGTAGGGCTGAGGGAGTCTGCTCCTTCCCCACGACGCCACAGGCCCCCATCGACGGCAGGATCGCAGGTGGGTAGGGGGCTGTGGCCCCTGGCCTGGGGGGAAGTCTCAGGTGACAAGAGAAGGGTGGTTTTGATCTGGGGGATGAGAGGGTCTGTCTGTGCTGGGCAGTAGGGGTGTGGGGTGACTGTCCTGGGTGCTGGCCACAGTCTGGCCACAGTGAGCACTGCTGCCTGGGACTGCCAAGCCCACCTTGTCTCCAGAGCAGACAGTCAAGCCAGTCACAGTCAGACAGGTTAGCAATCAAGACCTTATCTACTTTTAAATAGTTGAGCACTAACTGTGTGCCAGGCGTGGTTCTTTCTTTACCCCACAGCAGCCCTCGAGGTTGGGATTTTATTAGCCCCAGTCACAGGCCAGGAGAGTGAGGCACAGGAAGGCGGGACGGCTTCCCCGTGTTCGCACAGCATGAGTGGCGGAGCTGGGGTGAGAACCCAGGAGTCCGGCTCCAGAGCCTGAGTCTGCAGGTGATACGCTTCCGTATGCACTTGTTAAAGGACTGACTAACAGACAGGCAAGCGGACAGACTGACAGATAAGCACCAAGGGTGTTTTCTAGCCATGTGGGGCCCCTACGCTCGTTCTAAGACACCACAGAGGGAGGAGGCCTGGCTTCTGGATTGGGGATGACTGGGACTCGCTAAAACACAATGACTTGATTTCTGAAATAATAATGCTTAGCATTCTTTGAGCTCTTACCTTGTACCGGGTACCGTGCTAAGGTTTTTGCTTTTGTTCTGTCTGTTGCGTTATTTCATGCTGGCACTCCGGCCCTGGGAGGAAACGGGAGCTCTCGGGGCTCGCGGGCTCCCTCTGGGGCCTGGCCTCTGCGGTGGCACATTTGATTTTCCCGCATCTCCCCTGAGGATGCAGATGGATGTTAGAACCCCATTTAGCAGAGTCCAGGGGGCTGAGCGACTGGGCCAGGGGCAGACAGGGAGCTGGAAGCCGCCTGCCCCCAGCAAAGGGCATGGGCTTTGTGTCTGCAGAGCTGGGTTAGACTCCCTGCTCTGCCTGCCACCTAGGAGCTTGGTGCCTTGGGACACATCTGCACCTCCCTGAGCCCATTGCCTCATCTCTTCCTGGGGATAAAGGTAGCACCCCTTAGAGTTAGGGCGATTGAGTGAGACGAGTAATGGGCCCCCAGTTTCTGTCAATCCCGTCGTGTTCACTATCCTGCTGCTCCAGCCTCGAGGGCCCCAGGCCGCCTTCCTAATGCCCATCTCCCAGCTGCACCCTGTCTAAACCCCTGTGCTCGATTGCAGACTGCCGGCTGCTGTGGGATTACGTGTACCAGCTGCTGTCTGACACCAGGTACGAGTCCTTCATCAGGTGGGAAGACAAGAATGCCAAGATCTTCCGAGTTGTGGATCCTAATGGGCTCGCCAGACTCTGGGGAAACCACAAGGTGAACCTCAGCCAGCAGGCGGGATGGTCTCAACATATCCAGGAGGGGACAGGGCAGGGGGTCAGAGTGGACCCTCAGCACAGGGGACAGTCCTTAACTGATGAGGGCTTCCCCAGCAGCTCCAGAAAGTGTTGGGATCATTTTATTTTGGGAGATCCTGAAGGACAGACAGGTACTTCTTGAGGACGGGGACTGTCCCCGGAACTTGGGAATCTTGCCTTCTAATGGCTTAGTCCCACCTTTGCTCAGCATTGGGGCCTGTCCGAGCCCGTGCACGTGAGTTGCGCATCATGTGCGGTGGGGGGGCCGGGCAGATGAGGAAGGGGGCCCCCTGGGGGAAGCCGGGACAGAAACCCAGGTCTCAGGGCCCGAAGGAGCGTCCGCTGTCAGGGCTGGAAAGGCCTGGGAATGGTTGAGACCAGCGTTCCCAGCGTGAGGGATACCCGCACCTAAATGGGTGTCCTCCAGGGGAGTCTAATAGCTAAGTACTTATTTTAGTAAGAATTAGGATTAAACAATTTAGCTATCATGTCAATCTTATGATTTACAGCGGTGATGTAAAGCAAGTGTCCTTGTCTGTAAATTGATTTTTTTTTGGTTAATCTTCACCTGAGAATATTTTTTCTATTGATTTTTTTTTTTTAAATATATCTTTATTGATTTCAGAGAGAGGAAAGGAGAGGGAGAGAGAGGGATAGAAACATCAATGATGAGAGAGTCATTGATCAGCTGCAGCCCGCAACCTGGGCATGTGCCCTGACCGGGAACCGAACCCCGATCGCCTGGATCCTAGGTCGACGCTCAACCGCTGAGCCATGCCCGGCCGGGCTCTATTGATTTTTAGAGAGTGGACGGGAGGGAGGGAAAGAGAGAGAGGGAGAGAAACATTGATGTGAGGGAGCTACATCGATTGGTTGCCTCCTGCGCGTACCCTGACAGGGCTGGGGGTTGAATCTGAAACCCAGGTATGTGCCGTTGACCGTGAATTGAACCTGAGACTCTTTGGTGCGCAGGCCGATTCTCTAACCACTGAACAACACCGGCCAGGGCATATAAATTAATTCATTCAAGTAAAAAAAAAAAGAGTCTTTTAAAGAAAACTATTAATAATAATGATAACTTGCAATATACGCATTTCTTAAAATGGTATATAGCATTTGATTGGCAGGCACTGCTCTGAGGGCTATTCCTTATTAACTCATTTACTCCTCCCAACAGCCTGGTGAGGGTAGGTCGGTACTATCAGATGGGGAAACTGAGGTATGGATTGGTTTATCAACTCGTCCAAGATTCTGCAGCCAGGAGGTGGCCGAACTCTGCTTTGTTGCCTCGCAGTAGTGCTGGTGGCTGGAAGGGTGCAAATGGCTGAAGTTTGGGCGTGCTTGTCTGGCCCAACCCCCGCAGAGTACAGGGTGGGGGTGAGGGGACCGAGGTTCAGAGAGTAGTAAGTTCATTTAATGAGCACATACTACATGCCAAGCACTGTGCTAAGTGCTCTCATGGATTAGCAATTTAATCCTTACCACAAACCTGTGAGACAGATGTTCTTTTCTTCATTTTATAGCCAGGGACACAGATTCAGAGAGGTAAAGAAACTCGGCCAAGGCCACACAGCTGCCAAATGGTGGAGCTGGGGCTTAAACGGACACCAGGGCCCAGCTGCTCTGCCCCTGCTCTGCACTGTCCACCTGCAGAGAGAGGAAAAAGTCACTTGGCCGAAGTCACTGGGCCCTTGCTCCGCTCACCATGCTGCCTCGATTACGTTTCCAACTAAATATATATTTAATTGTGACATTTGCTGTTTAAAAGCAACATGTGACTCGCTCCTGCCCCACGGCTGCTCCCTTCCAGGCGTGGACGCCGAGGCCAGGCTGGAGCGGGGCGGGGAGTGGAGCGAGACATGGGCTGCTTTGCCTTGCAGAACCGGGTGAACATGACCTACGAGAAGATGTCGCGGGCCCTGCGCCACTACTATAAGCTGAACATCATTAAGAAGGAGCCCGGGCAGAAACTCGTGTTCAGGTGAGCAGCCCCTGGCCCAGGTGCACAGGGAAGCAGGGCTGGGCTGGTGGGCAGGAAGCCCCCCCACAGCTGGGGCAGCTGCTGATTTGCAGCCGGGGCCTGAATTCCAGATTTCTGAAGATACCCGGGAAGATCGCCCAGGACAAGGGAAGCTGCCTGGAGCAGCTGGAGAGTCAGGAGCAGGACAAGATGGATTTCAAGGTGAAGATGCTGGAAGTCTCTCCGTGAAGGGCATGGACTCCGGCACTGGGCACCCAGGGGACAGAGACTGAGCCTCTCCTGGAGGCAGCTAGCCGCATGGCCGCCGCCTCCTCCCAGGGTAGCAGGCATCCCCAGGCGGGTTTTGCACTTTTGGGATCTGTTGTCTGGGACCTCAAAGCTGCCCGAGGACCTGGGCTGGCTGAGAACTGGAGGCTCACATCCAGGACATTGGGGGGCATCATTCTTTGGGGAGGGCAGCCTTGGGCTAAGTGGGGCGCAGGGCATGAACTCTCTCTGCCCAGCTAAGGAGAGGTAGCCCCGCTCTGAGAGCATCCAGCTCAACTCCTTCAGTTTGCAGAAGAAGGGACAGAAGTCCCTCGCTGAGCTTCAGCTTACCTCATCGATCAAAGGGGCATGCTCGTGAAAACCCCCCCTCAGGCGCTGACGTATGAACCTGACAAAAGGATTGTTGCTTTGTCAATCTCTGTGATAAAAATAGTGATGATACCTGACATTTAAGTGCGTGCTGTGTGCAGGCCTGTGCCGAGGGGCCTACCTATATGTTACATCATTCAATTCACACGCCGAGCCTGTGAGGTTGAAAGGTCCAGCAGCGGAGGCGGAGGCTCCAGAGCTGGGATGTCCCCAGAACCCAGCGTGCTGCTTGCTTTCTGCTCGTGACCCTACCTCTGGGCCTCCCGTCTTTGTGGAACAATCCCCCGTCCTCGGGTTTCAGTCCTTCGGTGGCTCTGTGACTGTGACCCAGTGAACCCTGTCACACTCCACCTGTGGCTTCTGTGCTCCCACGCCTGTGCCTGCCAGGTGACTCTGGGCAAGTTGTCCCACCTCTTGGGAGAAGTGGGGACGCTGCCCTGATGACCTCCCGGGACAGCCAGAAAGCGTCAGTAGGGCAGCATTGCGAGTGCTCAGCTCTGCCTGCTCCGTAGGCAGCTTACTCCGCCTGAGCTCAGCTCTGCAAACCGAGGGCTGCTCTGCCGCTTGGGAAGGCCTCTGTCCTATTGGGTCAGCCTCTCCTCTCTGCTCCCCAGCCCCCCAGAACCCCAGTCCCGGCTGGGGCCTCCTGAGGGGGTCGGAGCCTCCATCCCGCACCCTGGAGAGGTTGGGGAGAGCGCGCGGGGAGTGTTTTCACTTGATCGAACACAGAACTCCTTGGGTTTGCATCTTCTCTCTTGCCTCCAGCAGGTCAGGAACCCCCATCTGGCTGAACCTGAGTCACTGTACAGGGGAAGCTGATACGGGTCCTTGGACTTTGGGACTCAAAGCTCACCAGCAGGGAGACTGGCTGAGTCTGTCTGGTGCTCTGACAAGTCCATACCGAGGGCCCAGGCAGGGGTCTTGGCAGACAGGTTCAGCAGGAAAATGCTTGTCCCTCCATCGTCCCCAAGACTGTTCTGTCTGCTCGACTTGGGTCCAGGAGGAACCCACACCCATAGCCTTTCTCACCATCCCCAACCCAGAGCTACAGAACTGGAGTGGAAGGGACCCTGAAATCAAGTTATCCACCATCGCCCTTTATAGATAACACAGCGGAGGCCAGAGACAGGCGTGACTTGCCCAAGGTCACAGAGCCCAGCACCGCCTGCTGGCCCCTAAGGTTGCCTCCTTTCTTCTTGTCTCACATTTTTTTCATGGGTCCAAGATGTAGAGATTTAGACAACAGAGTGGAGTCAGAGCTGACTTCTTCCAGTTACCATACTGGCATTGGCCTGCTGGTTGAAAATACCTGCGTATCCTAGGGGCTGTGCCTATGCCCAGGGCAATGAAGCTCACCCCACACTGGGACTCTCGGGGCCAGGGGTGGGCCGTGGGCTCGGGCAGAGCTCACCACCGCAGATCCAGGTCCTTGGACTCTCCACTGGGCCCTGGGCCAGCTCCGCCCTCTCCCCACCTCCCCGGCCCGTCAGGCTGTGCTCCCGGATGGACACCTGGGGGCCAGGAACAAAGGGACTCTTCAGCCCTTCCTTCCACGAGCATTAATTGAGCACCTGCTATGTACCTGGCATCAGGCCAGGCTCTGGGTTTACCTCCACTTTTTACAAATTAGATTCCCGAAAAGTCGTGGGTCACTGAAAACAACACATGTAGAAGTGGACTTCCTCACGAATGATTTTAGCAATGGAAAACGGTCCCATGGTTTGAAAAGTAGCGAGTCATGCCCTCCCCCCTCCCCCCCAGATTACATTAACATCAACAGTAAATAGTTTATTTAAAAAGTGGTATATTAAGAAGTTCTTGGGTGAAGTGACACAGATCATGGTCTCCACCAGTCAGACCGACCTTTTACCGCATAGCCCAGCGGCGCAGGCTCCCTGAGCCTCTGCTTCTCCTTGACACGGATTCTGTCTTTAATTATTAGTTCTTTTTCATTTTATTTTTCAATCACAGTTTGCATTCAGTGTTATTTCGTATTAGTTCCAGGTGTGCAGCATGGTGGTCAGACAATCATACACGAGACAGAGTATTCCCAGTACCCCCGGCGCCCTCCTTAGTTATTAGGATGTTACTGACCGTACGCCCTGGGCTGCACTTCGCACCCGCGGCTGTTCTGGAACCATCAACTCGGGCCTTCACCTTTTCACCCAGTGCCCAAAGCCCCCTCCCTCTGGCAGCCACCAACCTCTTCTCTTTGTCTGGTTCTTGCTGAGAAAGTCTTTTTCCCTCGGGGAGAAGCTCCCGATCCCGCACCCCGCTTTGTTGGGATATGACTGACAGAACACTGTGGATGGTCAGGGTGTGCGTGTGTAGCTCCCCCTCTGATCCCGGCCGCCCTGCCAGGTCGGGGGCTCTCCTGCGGGGAGCCTGGCTGGGGCTGGGACCCTCTCACTGTCCTTTGTGTGGGATGCTGGTGGTCACAACTTTTCTTGACTTCTCTCTGATCCCTCCCCGATGTGAATCCACATTTTCTACTCGAGTGTTTTCTCACCTGTTTCAGAGATGTGCAGGAAACGCACATTTACGGAGCGAGGGCTTGGTGTCTGCAAAGCGTCCAGTGTCTGGTGGCAAATGCAGAGGGCCAGGTCCCCTCCTCCGCACTGGCTCCCGGCTCCTGGGACCTCTGAGCTAACCTGCCACAGGGCCAGCCCAAGGTTGGGCTGAGGAGTGTAAGTGGCCTGTCCTGGAATCAGAATGTGGGTATTTTAAACATATTTTAATAATAATCTTAATTTGTTAAATTCCCAAATCTTTGTAAGTTAACTGCTCCTATGGGGAGGGGTTGGGGTGGCCTACACAGGAGAGCAGGGCCCTGCCCTTGGCGCTCACGCACCAGGGGGAGGCAGGAGTAGCCGATGGGCAGACCCTGTGAGGTGCACGTCCATGGCTCAGTGGTGACCAAGTGGCACTGGTGAATTCTGCTTGGCAGGTGCCAGGGAAATTGCCCCTGAGGAGGGTCATCCAGGCTTCTGCTCTGCTTTCCCCCTGAGGGTGAGGGGGTCTTCCCATCAGGAGAGGCCAGGGGTCCCTGGAGGGGCTGGCTGCGGAGTCCATCCCTGAAGGGGGCGAGGGGTTCCTGAGGTTGGCGCCTGGGTCGGCCTGGCTCCCTGAGCAGCGCTGAGACCCTCGGGTGAGGAGGGAGCCTTCAGGGAGAGGGGGCTGTCCCGTGTCTGACCCAAGGGGAACAGCAGGAGGAGGCGCCCAGCTGCCCCACCTGCACGTCCCCCACGTCACCCTTACGGGGCACCTGCTCTGTGAGGAAAAACCACACTGTCGACGCCGGTCCCCAGGGAGCCAGTGGTTCACCCGGCAGACGTGGCGGAGAAGCCAGCCCCAGGCCTGCTGGGGCTTCCCTGGGCCTTCCTGGGGCTTGGCTGGCCCCCAACGCCTGGTCTAGGCTCAGGGTGATTAAAATGATGCCCTTTTCTCAGAAAGAAGTGAAATGGAAGGCGAGATGAGGAGAGGAGCAGCTGGCCTGGGACAGGGGCGCGGGGCGGGGCGGGGCGCACGGTCCCCTCAGGCCCCCCGGGTCAGTGTTGCGGGAGGGCCACACTCACCTCGACGGGCTGCACCAGCTGCCGGGCTCTCAAGTGCCTTCGTTTTTGTTCAGATTAAGTGAATTCTGTGAGGAAATGCTAGTGCACAGAGCTCATCATGGCTTCTCCTGGCAGGTGCAAAGGCCTGTGATGGCAGCAAATGATACAGTAAGACACTAAACAAATAATAATGCAGCAAATACAGTGAAATATGCACTGTGCCAGACGAAATCTTTCAGAATCTTATGTCCATGGGGCAAAAACTTAAAGAGGTTTTTTTTTTGGGGGGGGTTCTTGTTTTTGTTTAGTTTTGGGGTTTTTTTTGGTGGTTTCACGGAGGCTCCTACAGAGCTGAACAGAGTTAAAACGTTTACCTCTAGGCAAAGACAATTCGGGGTGGCTCCCCAATACAGAGAAAAGCGGAATGAACAACGAGCCTTCTTCTGCACCCCCATCCCCACCCCACCCCTGGGCAGCTTCCCAGGTTGTCCACCAGGCATCTGCAGTCGAGTTTGGGAAGGATGTGTCCCTTCCAATCCCAAAGCACGTCTCAGCCACCCAAGTCCCGTTAATAATTCCTCCCTGTGACAGCCGCCTCTCGGATGCCCGCTGGTGCCCGGCCCAGGGCCAGGAGGGCTGAGCTCTCCCACCCGCGCCCGTCCTCCTGAAACCCTTAGAGACTCTCTGGCTTCACTGCCCTGGGCTCTGGGGGCCCACGCAGTCCGCTTGGGGCTTCTTTTCATGGAGGGGTCTGCAGCTTAAAACCACGTCCACCAGGTGGCACCAAGCCTCCTGTGTTGGTGTCGGGGACCGCGGGCGGCTGACAGTGCCAGTTCTGTCACGCAGCAGGCCTGCCGACTCCAGGATGTGAGCACCGCTCTCCAGCTCAGGCACACTCCGTAGGTAGACATCCAGCCACTGCTTGAACTCCTCCAGTGACAGGGAGCTCACCACCTCTGAGGGCAGGGTAAATAGCACGAGTAAGGGTGGAACCAAAGGCACCAAAAAGTCACCTGTTCACTGATGTCACCAACCCACAGGTCAGTGGTTTCTGACATTCCTAGATCTTCCCAGTCTCTTTGTTGGTAATAACTTATCTCCTTTTATTTTCACTGTATCTCTGGAGGTGCTTATCTACTGTCTGAGCAGAGGCCCCAATGAGACCTTTTATTTTATTTTATTTTGTATTGAATTTATTGGGGTGACATTGGTTAATAAAATTATATAGGTTTCAGGTGTACAATCCTATAACACATCGTCTGTGTATTGTGTGCTCACCACCCCAAGTAAAATCTCCTCCCGTCACCATTTACCCCCGCTATGCCTCTTCCACCTCCCCCGTCCTCCTGCCCTCTGGTAACCACCATGCCATTGTCTGTGTCTGTGAGTTTGTCTACGAGTTTTTTGCTTAATCCCTGCACTGTTTTTTTTACCCAGCCCCCCAACCCCCCTCCCCTCTGCTGTCAGTCTGTCTGTTCTCTATCTATGGGCCTATTTCTGTTTTGTTTGTTAGTTTATTTTGTTCATTGGATTCCACATATGAGTGAGATCATGTCATGTTTGTCTTTCTCTGCCTGGCTTATTGCATTTAGCGTAATGCTCTCCAGGACCATTTATGCTGTCTCAAAGGTCAGGTTTCCTTCTTTTTTTATGGCCGAATAGTATTCCACTGTGTAAATGCACCACAGCTTTTTTTATCCACTCATCTGCTGATGGGCACTTGGGCGGCTTCCAAATCTTGGTTATTGTAAACAACGCTCCAATGTATTCTTGATTTTTGTCTTAAAAGAGAGAGGAAAGGAGAGAGAGAAACTTCGACTTGTTGTTCCACTTACTTGTGCATTCATTGCTTGATATTTGTATGCGCCCTGACCAGGGATCGAACCTGCAACCTTGGTGTATGGGGGCAACGCTCTAATCAACTGAGCTACCCCGCCAGGGCGCATATATTCTTTTGAATCAGTGTTTTCGGTTTCTTCAGATAAAAATCCAGATACGGAATCGCTGGGTCCGTAAGGCAGTTTCATTTTTCATTTTTTGAGGAACCTCATACTGTTTTCCACAGTGGCTGCGCCAGTCTGCATGCCCACCAGCAGGGTGCTAGGGTTCCCCTTTCTCCACACCCTCGCCAGCACTTGTTTGTTGATGTGTTGATGGAGCCACCCTGGCAGGTGTGAGGTGATGTCTTATTGTGGTTTTAATTTGCATTTCCCAGTGAGACTGGGACACGGGCCAAGGGTGTGAAAAGCCTCTCCAGCCCCGTCCCCCACACGCAGCCCCTGGTTAGGACTCAGAAAGACTGAGGCCCCCTCAGTTCCCTGGTGACTTCAGTGAAGCCAGACTCCTGGGCGCAGCTCCACCCCTGTGAGAGAAATAGCAGCACCCTCTCCAGTGAAATGCTGCCTTCATTTACTTAACAAACACGACTGAGCCTCTGCTACAGGGCGGGGCAAAAGGAGATTTACAGCGGTGAGTACACGAAACAGGTTATCGTATTGTTATTTATTAATTACTGTATCACTTTCCATAGGAACAACTGTAAACCCACTTTTCTCCACCCTGTATGCGCTGGGCATTGTTCTAGAAACTGGGGAATACAGTGGTGTAGCCAAGTTAGAGAAATGAACTGTGAGTGACGGCATACGTGCCAGGAAGAAAAATAAAAGAGAGACCTGTGAAGGGGCCAATGTCAGGTCGAGCTGCCAGAGATGTGAAAAGCATGTGAAAGCAGGAGCAAGTCGCCTTACCGGTCGGTCTCCCCTGTAGCCTGCGTGTCCCTCTTCTCGTTGGCCTGTGGTTCGTGCCCGCAATCGACACTGTTGTTATGTGCAACCAAATGCAATTGTGATGGGTATGAACAGCGTAGCCAGAAGTCCGGAGGGTGACCAGTTTGGCCCGAAGCCATCCCTCTCTACACCTGTCCTTTGCCTGTGGAGGAGCCACAAGCTAAGACCGAGGAGATCATAGTCTCCTGAACAGACCTCAGGGCTCCAGGTCAGGCCCATCTAACGTCCCAGCTCAAGGACACGCCGTGTGTTGTTGAAAGTGCTCAGGCTGGAAAGTCCCAAAGTTCTACATATGACTCTTGAAATCCCAGCAATTCTGATCAGATAGGGATTCCCCGTGGTCATATGATCACACCCCGCAGCCAGTGACATGCTCAGGTTCTCATGCGGTGGGGTGTGTATCAGATTCTCAGGGAGCAGGTGGCCCGGGGACGGGGCTGGACATGCTGCGGGACTCAGCAGAGAGATTCTGGAGCAGCTGCTGAGGCACTTTCCTCCCCACCAGCCCTCATGGGCATCAAGAGCTCGCCCAGCTTTAGGGGTGGGAAACTGAAGCTCAGAGATGTCAAGGGGAGCCTGGGGGTCTGGCCTCCCGGCTTTCAGCCAGACCCCCTTCCAAGCGTTGGAACAGATCCTGCCGACAAAACTCTAGTGGTTTGTAAAACAGAAAAAGTTATGGTTTTCTGGCTGAATGAGGAAAAAATAATTCACCAGCTTGGGTCTCGCTTAGCTACACACACACACGCAAAGGGAGGTCTGAGCTAAAGCCAGCAGCGGAAGGCCCCCAAAGAAGTGTGTCACAGAAACAAAAGCTGTGGCTCAGCAACATCTTTCTTTCGAGCCAGAGGAAGTGCCTTTCTGATAATACAAGTTCTTCAGCCCACTTGGCATGAGGGAGACGTGCCCAGGTGGAAAGCCAGCTCCTCTCCTGAGGAAGCCGGTCCCGACGGCCCCGCTTCTGGGCAGGAGAGACTGTACCGGCATCCGGACATTTGTCACATACACACAGCCCAGGGCCTTCGCGTGACAGACGCCTGTTTCTCAGCCGTGCCGGGTTTGGTTGGTGGGGCGGGGACGAGGTCCCCTCCATGAGGTCACTCGGGGACCCAGGCTGATGGAGGCACTTCTCCCTTCCACGTGGTTTCCGTGTGGGAGGTTGGCCTCCAGCCAACAGGCGGGGCAGGGACAGCAGGGGGATTGGGAAGGTGCTCAAGGGCCAGGCTGAAGGGGGGCCCCCTCATTCCTGCCCACGTTCCCTTGCTGGAACCAGCTGGAATACCAACCATGTTCCTCGCTCCTTCCGAAAGACTTGCTGTCCTTGGTCACACCACACCCCACCCCTCCCGCCCCTGCTCCGTGGCCAGGAGGCTGACCCGCACGGATTCTCCAGTGGGCTCCCTCGTCCTGTGCTTCTAGGTGGCTGTCAAGGAAGCCACTGGCAGGAGATCGGAGGAGAGTGTGACCGAGGCCCCCAGGCCCCCAGGCCCTCCTTGCCGGCATCCGTGGCTTGGCCACCTTCCTCTAGTGAAGGGCCACAGTTTCTGTCACCACCCTCGCCATACAGTCTCTCCCTCCAGTTGTGTCCCAGCTCCCTCCACTTGTCCTTTTAGGCACAGAGGTGACAACTCCCAGTGTTGCTGGCCCAGGAAACCGCACCGTCGTTTGCTGTTTTGCCTGCACCCGGCACTGAGCCTTGTAAACATCTCATTACTAACTGTACACGCGGCTCAGAATGAGTGTGCCATCTGTCTCTCGCTGTGACGGCTGCTGCTCCGGGCACACAGACGGGCAGGGGGCGGAGAAGGGAGTCCCAGGCTGGGCCGACACTCCCCACAGTGTGGAAGGAGCTTTTTAGTGACAGCTAGCTGCCTCTGCCCCATTCACTCTGACCTCTATGCTTCTTGGCCTCTTTGTATAGGCTATTTGTTTGTGTGGCCCTGGGCAATGTCTTTTCTTCCCACCCCCTGTTTTCTCATCTGTAAAATGAGGGGCTGGGCCAGGAAATCTATTTCAACTGGCACTGAGTAGCCCCTCCGGCAGCAAATGGCACCTCAGGTGCCCTGAGATACTTGGCTCCTTACTTGTGAACTCCATGCAACTTTCTCTTCCAGGCTCCAAAGCAGACACAACCTCACAACCCATAGCCTGCCAGGTGTCCCTCCTAACTCTGTCTAATGGACTGAACTGTGTCCCCTCCTAGCACTTCAGAATGTGACTGGATTTGGAGATAAGGCCTTTGAAGAGGTAATTAAGCTAAAATGAGGCCATTAAGTGTGGGCCCTAATCCAATCGGACTAGTGTCTTATAAAGAGAGATTAGGACACAGCGAGGAAAGACCAAGTGAGGAAACAGCAAGAAGGAGCCGCCTGCAAGCTACAAAGAGAGGCCTCAGGAGATGCTAAACACCTTCAACTTGAACTTCCAGCCTCCGGAGCTGGGAGAGTGAATTTCTGGTGGTTAAGCCACCCGGTCTGTGGTACTGTGTTCTGGCGGCCCCAGCAGATGAACACAGGTCCTGTCCTGGGTTCTAGCCCTTCAAGGCTTCTCTGTGCTGTGGCTTAGTACTTTGATAAATTCCATTGTTGTGATGCTTTAGTGGAGGTGATAGAGTCCCTCACATTTCCCTCAATAGCATGTCTATACTTGAAACATCAATCTTCAATGCCCAACCCCTAAGAGATTGGCAATGAGGTAATACAGGTATCAGCCCAGCACCCCTCTTGCCATCCTGCTAATGATTAATTTTGCCTCTGGGTGTGGCTCCTCTCTTGCTCCGTCAGTCTCCTGTCCTTGGCAATGAGGGAGGGACAGGCCACTCAGAGCCCTCCCCTGGGATTTTTCTAACTGGATCTGGCAAGCAAATATCCCCACGCTGGGTGTGGCCATGTCCTCTGCCAGGAGGGATGCCAGAGAAGCAGGAAGGTGGGGTGAGGTCCCAACAGGGTCTGGTCTCCTAGTTCCAATCCTTGGGATTTCTGAGCTGTCCTGATCCCCATGGATCACCCTTCAAATTTTTTTGGCAACCCCAATAACTTTCTAACAAATGTCTTCTCACTTGAGTTGGGGTTTTGTCTTATGCAAATGAGAAAGCTATGACTATGTTTTGAGGAGGAGGCACAATTTTTAGTCAAAGGATTGTTTGGAACCCTTCCAGGTCACTCCCGGGCCCGCCACCTTTCTCTACCCTAGGAAGTGAGTTCCCCATCACTAGAGATTTTCAAGCAGCGAGGGGATGTCCACTGGGAAGAATCAGAGGAGCTCAAGGGATCTAACTGGGCGGCATCAAAGAGCCTCAGTAATAATCACTGGTCCCATTGTGAACAGTTTCCTGCCAGGGATTAGAGGCCTGGCGTTCGAACATGGTTCTGGTTTTCTCACACAGGCCTGGACCAAGAGCTTATGAGCATCGCGCTAATACACCACATTCATAAACAAAAGACAAAGTCCACGTGATCATCGCAGTAGACGCATCTCAATAGAGGCGTTTGACAAAGTTCAAATGCTTTTATGGTGAAAATACTCAACCAAAAAGACTGGAAGAAAATTTCCTCAACCTGATAAACCTTGTTTGCTGAAAAGAAATAAAAGGCATCCAGATTGTTCATTGGTGATGCGATATTGTATATCAAAAGTCCTAAGGAAAACAATCTATTAAACAATCATTCAATCTAATGAATGAATACAGCGAGGTTGCAGGATACAACATTAATCTACAAAAGTCAATTGTATTTATATACACTAACAATGAACACCTGAAAATGAAATTTAAAAACAATTCTATTTATAATAGTATCAAAAATAAAATATTTGGGAATAAACAAACAAAATGCAATGCTGTATGCACTGAAAACTACAAAGCATTGTTGAAAGAAATTAAAAATCTAAATAGATGTGCAGACATCCCATGTTCATGTATCAGAACACTTAATATTGTTAAGACAGCAACACTTTTCAAGTTGATCTACAGATTCGGTGCAATCCCTATAAAATTCCAACTTCTTTTCAGAAATAGAAAAGCTGATCCTAATACGTATAAGGAAGTGCAGGTGATCCTGAAAGGCCAAAACGATCTTGAAAAGAAAAACAAAGTTGGAGGACCAACGTTTCCCAAGATCAAAGCTTACTGCAAAGCTACAGTAATCAAAGCAAGTGGAACTGGCATGGGACAGACATAGAGATTGATAAAGTAAAACTGAGAATTCTGAAATAAAGCAATCAATTTTTTAAAATATATTTTTTATTGATTTCAGAAAGAGGAAGGGAAAGGGACGGAGCGGTAGAAACATCAATGATGAAATAGACTCATTGATCGGTTGCCTCCTGCACGCCCCCTGCTGGGGATCGAGCCCAAAACCGGGGCATGTGCGCCGACTGGGAATCGAACCATGACCTCCTGGTTCATAGCTCGATGCTCAACAGCTGAGTCACTCCCGGCTGGGGTATGGCAATTGATTTTTTATAAGGGTGCATTTTTTCAAAAAATGGTGCTGAGGCAACTGCATATTCACATGCAAAAGAATGAAATTGTACCCTTATCTCACACCATACACAAAATTAACTCAAAATGTATCAAAGACATAAATATAAGAACTAAAACTATAAAACCCTTAGAAGAAAACATAGGAGTACATCTCCATGATCTTGCATTAAGCAACAGCTTCTTAAATATGAGCAAAAGCACAAGAAACAAAAGAGAAAAATAGGCAAATTGACTTTATTAAATTTAAAAGAAACTGAAAAGACAACATAAAAATTGGAGAAAATATCTCCAGAACATATATCTGACCAGGGACTTGTATCCAGGATATATAAAGAACTCTCAGAACTCAGTAATAAAAAGACAAATAACCCAATTTAAAAATGGACAAATAGACACATCTCAAAAGAAGACCCACAAGTGGCCAATAAGCACATGAAAAGATGCTCAACATCATTAATCATTAGATAAATGCAGATCAAATCACAATGAGATACCACTTCATCTCTACTAGGGTGGTTATAATGAAAAGATGTACAATAACCAGTGTTGGAGAAGATGTGGAGAAACTGTGATCTTCATACACTGCTGGTACGAATATAAAGTGGTGCAGCTACCGTGGAAAACAGGTTAGCAGTTTCTCAACAAGTGAATGTAGCTTTACCGCATGATCCAGCACCCCCATTCTTAAGGATGTAACCAGGAAAATTGAAAATATGCGTCCACACAAAAATTTATAAACAGATGTTCACAGTAGCATTATTCATAATAGCCAAAGGTAAAAACAACCAAAGGTCCATCAACCGATGAATGGGTAAACAAAGATGGCATAGCTTATACAATGGAATATTATTTGGTTATAAAAAAGGAATAAACTTGTGATAAATGCTATAATGTGGATGAATTGTGAAAATGTTATGCTAAATGAAAGAAGCCAAATACAAAAAGCCACATATCGCATGATTCCATCTATATGAAATGTACAGAATAGGTAAATTCATAGAGACAGACAGTAGACTAGTGGCTGCAGGGGGGCTGGAAGGAAGAGGGACCGGGGAGTGACTGCTAATAGGTTTGGGATAGCTTCACAGTGACGAAAATGTCCTGAAATTAGATAGTGGCGATTGACACACAGCTCTGTGACTGTACTAAAAACCACTGACCTGTGAACTTTAAAAGGGTGAACTTTATGGCATGTCTCATTTTGAATTAGGTCTCAATAAAGATGTTATTAAAGAGAAAATGAGTCTATGAACAAACAGAGCCTCTGCAGAGTGTCAGCTTCTCCCAAGAGAGCAGTCGGTCAAGGGCACTGTCCTAGGACTGTGAGAGTGAGATGTCTATGTAGCATAAGGGTTAAAAACCAGGCTTCGAATCCTGGTGGTCCTGAGTTCGAATCCTGCCTGCTTTCACCTCTTATGAATTCTGGAAGGTTAGGACTCTGAGCTTCTCCTCTAAAGTAAAAATAATTCCTACCTTATAGGGTTCTTATGAAAATGAACTCTTTGGTGGCTTAAAGTAGTCAATAAATGACAGTTATTATAATTATTATTTTCTCTTGGACACAGAGGAAAGAAGTCTCTGGAAGGAAACTTTGGCCTTGGACCACGGGCTGGGATAGGGCCCAGCAGTCTCACGTTAGATGTTCAGTGTTTGCACCACAGCAGCCCAGGTCTCCTTGGCCGGGCTGCTTTCAACAGCCGCAGCTGGCCAGTTAGGACCAACATCTCAGAGAGGCTGAGTGTTTTCCTCTCATCAATATTTGATTCTTGGGTAATAACAGATGATTTTTTTAAAATTTATTTCTGCCTTTCTTGTACTTTGCAAGTTTTCTACAGGGACGAGGTATCTGATTAAAGTGTTATGGGAAGCATGATTCATTGCCCTTTGTCTAGATTTCTCTTTCTTATATCTTGAATGGCTGCATCAAGATAAGTATTTATAAACTGTACCAGAGTGGGTTCAGTTGGAGGAAACAGAAACCTCATCAGCTAATTTTAGCAGAAAAGGAATGAAGTCACTGGAAGGGTTGGAGTGGATTCCAAGCGAGACCTCAAGGAATGTTCTGGAACACCGCTGCCAGGCAGCAGGGGGCCACCCTTGCTCCCTGAAGGGGTGCCCACATGCTGGAATGCTGCTGAAAAGTACACAACTTCTCTTGACCTTGCTTGTCTCAGCAGCAGCTGGATCCACGGGAAGATGACCCCACCTCACTTGCTGCTCCACATCTTGGGCAGGGACATCTAATTGTCAGATCCAAATTCTTGTCTGAAACTCTAGCTGCAAAGGAGTCGAGGAAGTTCTCTTTTCATCTTCCCAGCTCTTCTCTCCCCTCCCCTCCCCAACCCCCTGGAATCAATCCATCAAGACTGGCCTCCTTATATCCAGATTTCAACATTGAATTCGGTTGAATACTTACTTGAACGAAACAACTGGTTATCCTTTGTCTGTATAACATTTATGTTTGCAGTGTGAAATGACTATTTCCATTTTGTGGAGCCTAGAAGTTTACCTCTGAAGCCCTGTGGTCCCAGCCCTAGGAACCCGGAGAAGGCGTTTCCTTTGAGGAATCCTTGCCCTGGACTCGGGGCACTTCCTAGTTGACTGACACCTAAATGAATAGCACTTTCTCTACAGGGACTGAGAAGCTCCACATGGTGTAGGAAGCAAGGACTTCCATGTATTCTCTTAAGCCTAATGAGCACTTCCCAGAGGAAACAATATACTTGATAAGTTGAATATTTTCTCAGTAAAGAGCCAGCTGCTCAAGAACAAACTCAGAGGCCAGGAAGCATTTGAGAAGATGCTGACCTTCACTGATAACAAAGACAGGCAAATTAAAACGAGCGGCTCACCCGATCCTCGACGAGAGACAGGCTCAGTCGTGTTCACCGTGGGGCCCACAGTCCACAGATGGAGGTGCAGAGGGGTGAACTTTTGAAGGGAACTTAAATGTCTCCCCGGCAACACAGCCACTGGATTTCTAAGAACACACCTTTCAGAACTGTCCTCATGTGCACACAAAAATGTATGTATACAGATACTTTCTGAAGCCCTGGAAGATAAATGACCAGCAGTGGGGTTTGGATGAATAAATACCACAGAGGGCTCCGCAGCAATGTAACAAGAGGTAGATCTGCCAGGCCCGATGTGGAAGGGACAGGGGGACCCTCTTGAGGTGCAGGGCTGGGGGCTCTATGGCCCTTTGCCAAATGGTGATGCCACCCTGTCTGTGAACACTTGGAATTGGTAAAACTGTGATTCAGAGAACACGGCACAGCAAGGCTTAGGTTGATTTTGTTCTGTAAGATAATTTAAATAAATTATATCAAGGAATTAGATTAAAGGTATGGGATAGTCTCTGGTCTTCGTGTCTTCCATTAAGTTATGAGAATTTTACCTCTCAGTGCCCCCAGTGAGAAAAGGAAAACTGAACCTGGACATCCTAATTGTCAACCACCTTGGGTGTAAAAGAGGTGACCCAGCTGTGGACAAGCTGATTGTGGTCCAACGCCCCGTCCCCTCCCTCACTCCTGCCTAAGTGGAGGTCGGGCGGGAGGGGCTGCAAGTTCCACTCCGATGTTTGAAAGGTCATCAGCAGAAGGCTGAGAAGCCAGGGTCCTTAAAAATGCAATTTTCTTAATGTCACCTTGCATGGGAAATACAGGATGTGGCTGAACATCCCTCCCGAGTATAGACTGTCTCTTGGAGTTCGAAGCCCTTCACTAAATAGTTAAAAAAAGAAACTATTTAGGGCTTGGAAGAGAGGAGGCAGTGTCCCTTGCTCTTTGGTTAAAGGCTCCCTTAAGACAGTGTTTACTGAGGAACCAACACAAGAACATAAACAAAAAGAAAAAAGGAAGTGTGAGCTGTGGAACAGAATATACTGAATGCTCCCGTCTGTGGAAAAGGGGGTGATGATGATGATAATAAATGATGCTGTGCTGTTTTCTATAAAAAGGATCCCAGGAGAGCTTATTCAAAACAGTGACCATCTCCCAGGTGTGGGGTGCAGCGGGGCCTCTGGCATTTTAAATTAGGACAGACATGTCCTATTCCTGTGGTGCAGCCGAAGCGACCCAACGGGCTCGCCTGTCTGTCAGCAGGCTCTTGTTTTGATAGGACAAGACCTTCTGTCTCATTTTCTGGTTCCCTGGCTGGAGTGGAGTGACCTTACTTGCCACCCGGGAGGACAGTCACTTGCTAATGCTAAGGCCTCCCTGTTCCCGAAACGGGCTCCTTCCTGCCATCTGAGCACATTCCTGGGAGCTCCAGGGTGATGGGAAGGGCCTGCCTCTCACTGTCACCTCTGGACAATCTCTGCGGGTGGAAACCTCGTCCTACCCGGGACTTGGCAGCCGAGCTAAGAAAGAATGACAGTCACTAAGGGCAGAAACGCTGAGCAACCTGGGCTTTGCTTTCCTCGATATTGGCTTCACATTTTTCATTGCAAGATTAATTCGTTTCTCTTTTATTTCATTTAATTTATCTTTTTAGGGCCATGCAGGGAGCCCTGGACCATCCGTGGGCGGTGGGGGCGTGCTCCTGAGGGCTCCCTCCAGCGGGGGGTATCCCCGTGGCTCCCGGACTCGGAGGATGGTCAGCCCACGCGCGAGCCTGGAGCGCTCCAGGCCGGGCACACACAGTGCTGAACGGCTGTGTATTAGGTTCCTGTCCTGTAACAAGTGGCCACAAATGTGGGGGCTTAAAGCAACAGAAATGTATTTTTTTGCAGGCGGCCAGAGGTTCGAACTGAAAGCTTTGGCAGGGCGGTGGCCTGCAGAGGCTCTGGGGGAGCCCCCCTCCGCGCCCTTCTCCTGGCCGGTCACGGTTGCGACGGCCTTGGCCCTCCCGGGTGTGTAGAGGCTTCATTCCAGCTAGGCCCGTGTCCACGCGGCCACCCCTCCTCTGCCTGTCCCTGGCAGTCTCAGTCCCCTGCCTTCCTCTTACAGGGACACCTGCCATTGGACTTAGGGCCCATTTTTAAATCCAGATGATCTTATCTTGAGGCCCTGAACTTAATTATATCTGCAAAGACTTTTCCCAAACAAAGTCCCATTTACAGATTCTGGGGGTTAGGATTTGGCCACCGTGTTCTGGGGGGGTCGTTATTCAACCCACTGCAGAGGGACCAAGGGGAGGGAGGACCGTCGCTGCTCTAATTAGCCATGCATGTTGCAAATCTCTCTTGGCCTGATGACTTGCTTAAGCCATATTTGCGACAGAGGTCCCAGCGGACGCAATTGCACCCTGCCCCCAGGGGAGACCTGGCTAGCTGATGGGCGTAACGAAACCCACATTTGCAGAAGAAAGTGATGCTCTATGGAAGGAGGAATACGTGGGCACTTTGGGGCAGGTGGTCAGGCCCCCAGGAACAAGAGTCCCCTCTCTTCCCCTCAGCTTGTTGTCACTCCCAGGCCTTGTGTTGGTGGGGACTCCCCCACACCCAGATTTGGGTTTGTTCAGTGTCTCGAGAGCTGGAGCCACTGCTTGGCATTCCCTTTGGGAGGGGTTGTGGCAGAGAAGGCCGGCCTGCAGCTCCTCTGTGCAACTGAGACCCAGGGCGACCTGGTTGAGGCCCCGGGCGGACAGGAAGGAAGCTTTCCACGGGGTGCAGCAACCTGCAAGCTGCCACTGGGGGAGATGCTCCCGGAATCCTCTTTTCAAACCCCCCTTGCCAAAAAAGGACTGGCCATTTCTAGAATTCACCTGGTGGGGGGCCAACCAGGGTAATAACATTAACTAATTTTCAAAAATGGAATGTATAGCCCTGGCTGGTGTGGCTCAGTGGTTGATGGTCAACCCAGGAATCAAGAGGTCGGGGTTCAGTTCCCAGTCAGGGCACATGCCCGGGTTGCAGGCTCCATCCCCAGTAGGGGGCGTGCAGGAGGCAGCTTACGGATGATGTTTCTCTCTCATCAATGTTTCTGTCTCTCTCTCCCTCTCCCTTCCTCTCTCTCTAAAAAAAAAAATCCATAAAATCATATTAAAAAAATATTTAGGTGATTATACTTCTATTTTTAAAAACACATATATATGATTTAATTTAATATAATTTGGATTGTTCTTTATATGCAATTTTATACCCTGATGCTTCTACTTAATGCTGTGTCACAACATATACACGGAAGTAAACTGTGTCCTCGGGGTGTAGTTACACATTAACAATAGTCATTTATTGTGTGTTTATTGATTACTTTGCAATTTGTTTTTATGTTTGCATCTTTTATAAAATAAGGAGAGTAACCTTTTGCCTGAACGATTTGTTGCAAATAATTTTTCCTGGTTTGGTTGTTTGTCTGCTAATCTTTTATAGTGTTTTTGACATGCAGAAGTTTACAGTTCTGATTCAACCAAGTCTCATTCTTTTCTTATGTGACTTCTCTCATTATTGCTTTTACCTTAAAAAGCCCTTCACCCAAATTTAGTCACCTACCTCCTCTTTTCATTTTTCAAAGTGGCATTATTTTTACATGCAATGCTTTAAAGAGCCTGGAAATTATTTTATACTACAGCCTGCAGCGTAGATCTAACTAATCCAGCCAATTTCTCCAAATCTATTTGCTCTGTAACCCACCCCTGCTGGTTGGTCTGTGAGCTTTCTCTCTCATACGTGAAATTCGTGTGCTACTCGGCATGGATTCAGAGCCGTCTATTCCCATCCATTTGCCCTTCAGTTCTTGGTGACACAGTCCTGTTCTACTTCTTTAACTTTACAACACATTTTAATATCTGGCAGAAAAAATGTCCCTTCCTCCTCTCAATTATTTTTCTTTGGCAAAAATGTTAGAGGAATCTTACCTGTTAATTTTCCAGGTGAAATATAGCCAGGAAAATTTTGTCAGTTTCTAAATTCTGATTGTGCCAAATTCTTTAGAATTTTAATGGAAGTGTGGGGAACTAGGACTTAACCAGCAGAGAACTGAAAATTTTCTCATAAGCTTTTCATTCAAGTGTTTGGATGGATGGTCCTATATTTTCTCACATCTTTTATATTGCTTATACGTCTCATACGCTTCTTCTTAGGGGTAGGGTGCCCTTTGATTGTTACTGTGGCTGGGATATTTTTTGCCATCACGCCTTCTAACTGGTTATGTAGAAACAAAGTAAATAGAATATATAGTAAATAACATTAAATACAAAATTTGATTTTTTGGTGCATTTATTTTGCACACAGTCTTCTTTGTTTTATTCCATTTTTCACAGAGAATTCAGTTGATCCCAATTTTCTGGCTGTGTAATTTTATTTTTATAAGTGATAATAATATTGCCTTCCTATCTATAGCTACATCTATCTATATATAAGTATTTCAATCTAAAATGGAACCAGAGGATATGAAATGGAGAATTTCACGCATGTACCCTCAGAAGAACGGAACTTAAGAACTGAGACTGATTTCCATGAAATGACTGATTTACAGAAAACAGAGACATATCTCTTGACCAACTGATATCCTCCAAGAATCAACCCCTGTCTTCTAGCTAACGAACCCAGTACCTGGACTCTGGCTGGACTTCCTCACATTTGCTCACCTTGCCCATAAATACAGCCCATCCTAAACCCTCATTGAGCTTGCTATAGCACGTGTTTCTGGGATTAAAATTCTTCTGTTATTCCCAAATAAACTCAGATTGCTGATCATTTAAGCTCGCCTCAGTCTACCTCCTTATTTAGGTTGACATTCAATGGTGTCAGAAGTGGGATGTGAAGGAGATGACCCCCAGAATCAAGGGAGGACCCTGCACTGAGTCCCTTGATCTCATAGTTTCTGTGAGTTGCCTTTTGCTTCTGGTTTGGTGAGTCTCCTCTTGGGTTGGAGCTCCCTCTTTCTGGTTGAGCTCTCTGACTTTATTTGGATAAAGACAGATTGTCCTTCTGGTGAGTACTCTTTTGGTTTCTGAATTAGAATGTGCTTGGTTTAGAGGTAAATTTGTGGATTTTCCTGAAAGCAAACCAAAAGCTAAAATTGATGGGCACAGGTTGAGCACCTGTTGCTGCCAGAGCACTTGGCACCATTATATGAGAGACAACCACCTCTGAAACGAAGGCTCATGTCCTGTCCTGTATGAGGACAATGTAGTCTCAGATAAGCAAGTTCTACAACAGGCCGCTTGCCACTCACAAGTAAATTCCATGTGACGAGAGACACCTGGTCACAGGCTGCACAAGGCTGTTGCCCAGGAAAAAGTAGAGTCTCATAAAAGGCACAACTATCAGACAAGTCCCAACCCTACACATACCCCTTAGTCTATCTAGGATTTTTTTTCTCTTTGCTCTCAGGAAAACTCCAAAAATGGGATCCCAGTCATCTAAATGCTTTAAGGGTGGCCCCTCTTTAGGAAGCCTGCCTGGTTTTATGTTTAAAAAATTTATGATCTCTCCTCATGTGCATAGATCAATCTTACTGAAGATGACCTAGACTTACAATGGCCATTAAGAGAAATGTTCCAATTAGACAAGATCGTTCGTTTAAGAAATGCACTTGAAAGCAAGGCTTCCCAATAGGATAGCTATTCCTATTGGCACTCAAAAGTCTCCAAAAGGCTCAAAAATTCCAAAATAGCTTCAATGAAAGATTCATGTAAAGGCTAATGAAAAATTAAAGATATAAGAGGTACCTAAAACAAAGACTGTAACAGTGATGTAATTCCACTGCTCCTCTCAATCATTCTCTACTTCAGTACTCATACTAATCACCGGTCTGAAGAGGCTCTATATGACTGTAAACAAAAGTCTCCCAAGTTAGTGGCCTTACAGACACCCCCATATCTACCCTTGTAGGAATGCTCCCATATGGGCCCTTCCCGGGGTTGACAGGACACTGAGGAATTTTCTAGTAAACTGGTACTAATTTTTCTCTTAAACAGTCAAGGGGAAACTAACATTTAAATGAATGGGAGACCTTGTTAAATTCTGCACTCTCTACCTTAAGCCCCACTTGCTTTGGAGCCTGCAGATTGGATCCGGGAAAAACTGGCGGAAACCACTGAAGGGTGAGCATCCTGCCCAGAGTCAGCTCTCCCAGACCTCTGCCCGGAGCGCCCCGTGAAAGAAGACAACGTTTCACGTTGTCCGTTCCCTTCCAAATTCAGACACATTGGTTACTGGTCCATTTTCTCCCAGAGATAGCTGTCACCTTCTTGTTGGTCTTATTTTGTGTCCCAAGATCTTGGCTTGTCAGTCATGAGGTTGGAGACCCCAACATATGGCTGGACGGAAATGTGGGTTTTATCCCACCTGCAGCCAGGGTCTATTGCCGGACCTTAGAGGCATTTCTAAGTCTCTTTATTTTGGTTATCTTTGCGAGTGGCTCTGGATATTAGAAGGGTATTACCTTTTGTACCCTCTTTGGGGGATGCCTTTGGGTCCATGGGGTTGTTTAATACTGCCAGGAATAGTTACTGTTTTTCCTGGCTGAAACCTGACAAGATATTTGAAATGATTTTTATCTCTATGGCCAGAAGCTGGCCAAACTGAAAGCTGATTATCTCTATCTCTCTATCTCTCTCTCTATCTCTATATCTCTATCTCTAATCTCTATCTATTCATCTACCTACCTACCTACCTTTTATTTATAACTTTCATTTCTATTTCATGTTGTATTGTCTTGGTCAGAAATCCTGAGAACAATGTTAACCAATTATGAGATAACTGACTTTATATTTTATTCCTGTTCTCAATTGGAATACCTCTGGCATCTCACTATTGTGTATGATATTTGCACATTTAAGAGATTTATTCTCTTCTTGTTTGCCTTTATTAGTTTGTTTGGGGGTTTTGTGGGACCTCAGTTGCAGTTCGTGGTATGACATCATTTGCTTACGCAAGGCCCCCTCTGGCATGTGTTCTGTGGGTGTCTGCTCCATGTGTGTCTTTCTCTCCCAAAGCAGCCGGGCTTGTGGGTTGAATGGGTATTTTTCTGTACGTGTTCTTTCAACCCTGCATTGTCATTTTGCCTCTTTGTATTTAAATTTGCATAATGTTGTTTGGTACGTCTCATTCTGTTTGTTACTTTTTTTCACCAAATGCTACATTTTTATTTATTTATTTATTTTTATTTTTGAACGTGTTTTAAAGATTCTTCCACAATGCTGTGTCTATCCAATCAGATGCCCTTGTGTGTACATAATTCTCCAGGGTGTACATCCACTGCAGGGTATCGGTCCTCCCGGGATCTGTCAGCTCCCTGATATCAAAACTAGCGCTGCAGCGGACACCCTTGTTCTCTCGCCCTTAGGAGCTGTGTGGGAACTTCCAGGAGCGGAATTGCTAGGTCCTGGGAATCTGGACCCCGGTTTTGACTAATGCTGCCTGACTGTTGTCCAGAGGCTGTACCAGGCCGCACGCCCCCATTCCAGCAGAGTGTGGGAGTCCCCATATCCCCACGGCTTCGCTAACATTCTGTGTAGCATGGTAATAAATACATGAAACCTGGTTAAAAAACAAACAAAATCCTAGCATGGCCCTGGCTGGGGGCTCAGTTGGCTGGAGCATTGTCCCGCACACCAAAGGTCCTGGGTTTGACTCTCTGTGAGGGCACATAGCTAGGTCGTGGGTTCTGTCCCGATCAGGGCGTGTACAGGGGACAGCTGACCAATGTTCCTCTCTCACATCGATGTTTCTCTCTCCCTCTCCCTTCCTCTCTCTCCAAAAATCAGTGAAAACATATCCTTGGGTAAGGATTCAAAAACAAAACAAAATGAAAACCACCTAGCACTTTAGGAAACCCACCTTCACTTCCACTCCCTGGAGACAATCAGTCTCAATTAATTTGTCTTCAGTTTTCTCAGTGGTTACTTTCATTATCTAAATACTATTTTGGATAGTATTTAGATAAATAACTTTTACCACGAAAAATAAATGTTCTTCTATGCCTGGTTTTAAAAATTATCATCAGGATTGCATATAGAAGTGGTCAGTTTTGTTTAAGCCTATTGACATGGTTCCCTGATAGTAAGTTCCTTAATCTTGATTTCCTACAACACTGTCTGTGGATGATGGCTGAGTCATTTAAAGTTTAATTTCCACTGGATATTAAGAAATGTTGTTGTATTCCTGCTCTAGGTGATTCCGCTGTTTCCAGACAGTGACCTGGAACACCCAAAGCATGTGACTCTGTGATAACCACGGTCAGCAAACCATGACTTGTCACCTGTTTTTGTATGTCTCAGAGCCAAGCTTTTGAGAATGGTTTTTACATTTTTAGATGGTTGAAAAATATTGTTTAAAGAATAGTATTTCGTGACTTGTGAACTGTGTATGAAATTCAAATTCAGTGCCCATGAATACTTTTGCGGGAACACAGCCTCACTCATTTGTTTACGTGTTATCTATGGCTGAGTTCTCACTCCAACCACAGAGTTAAATAGTGGCAACAGAAGTCACATGGCCCACAGAGCTGAAAATATTTACCACCAGTCCCCTTACATAAAAGCTTTGCTTTTGCCCTAGCTGATTTGGCTCAGTGGCTAGAACATCAGCCTGTGGACTGAAGGGTCCCTGGTTCGATTCGGGCCAAGGGCATGTACCTCGGTTGCAGGCTTGAGCCCTGGCCCTGGTGTGGGCAAGTGTGGGAGGCAACCAATCGATGTGTCTCTCTCACATCGATGTTTCTCTCTCTCTCTCCCTCTAGTCTCTCTGAAAAGCAATGGAAAAAATATCCTCAGGTGAAGATAAAAAAAAAAAAAAAAAAAAAAAAAAAGCTTTGCTTTTTACCCCTGGTATAAATGAGTCAATCAACAAAAGGTTATGGAGAACCTACTATTGAAGAATGTGCTGTTCTTGTTCCCATGGGTGTTTACTGTCATGACCCAGGGTGACAAGTGTTAGGATGAGGGAATCAGGAGGCCTCTGAGTCACACTGAGGAGATCAAGGAAAGCTTCTCAGAGGTGGTGATGTCTAAGCAGAAACCTAGAGAGTGAGAAGGAGCTGGGTGAGGGAGGTTGGAGGTGGCAGGGAGAATGTTCTGGGCAAAGAGAACAACATGTCCAATGGCCAGAGGTGGTGTGGCTTGTTGGAGGAACTGGGGGATGTTTGCATTATGATTTGCATTGTAGGTTTATTTGTGGTTAACCCAAGTTTAGTTTGCATATGAATAAATAATTGCCTATGTAGGGGCTCTTGGTGGTATAAGCAAGGAAGGGGGAAGGTCAAATATTGATTGATTGATTCGTTCCCTCATTCGTTCATGCAACGAGAATTTATTGAGCACCTTCTTAGTGCCAAACACTGAGCTAAGGATACAGAGGAAAACATGAGGAGGTCCCTGCCCTGAAGGTTCTCACGGTCTAGTGAGGAAAACAGAAAAATAACTTCCACAGGCAGGAGGACTGCCCACACTGCCCTGTCAGGGAGGCCCCACTCCATTTGGAACCCCCTTCTCCCTGGCCACCTAGTCATTTTCCCAGCCTCCCTTGCAGCTAGGAGTGGGCATATAACCAGTTTTAACCAATAAGACATAGGAGAGACCTGCTGAGAAATGTCTGGGAAAACTCTTCAGATTAAAGGCAAAGCCACACATGACAACATCACTTTGCCCCCTCTTGCCTGCCTTTGAATGGGATTGTGATGGTGACACAGTGGGATCTGTGGCAGCCACATTGTGATCATGAGGAGATGAGCATCAGCACAAAATTGGTTCTTGCTGGCTTCATCAAGCCGCCCTGCCAAACCTGGAACTGCCCACCTGCAGGGATCCCTGGTCGGATGAGATCACTACACGTCACCATTACATAAGCCAGTGGTTCTCAGCCGGGGATGATTTCACCCTCCAGGGGACACTGGGCAATGTCTGGAGACAGTTTTGGTTTTCACTACTGGCACCTGCTGAATAGAGGCCGGGGGTGATGCTAAACATCCTATAATACTCAGGACAGGCCACATAATGAATAATTATCTGGTCCAAAATATGTCAGTAGAGTCAAGGTGAGACAGCCCGGCTTAAGCCACGGCTGGCCAAGTGCTTTCTCTACTCACACAGACAGCATGAGAGCCTGGCCCAAGCCTCGGAGGGTGAGCAGGTCAATGTCCTCCTTAAAGCACAGGAAAGAGGAGGGCAGGGACTTTTTCCAGCTGGCCTTACTCATGCAACACTTTTAGGCCTGGACCAAGTTCCGTGAGAAAGTTGTGGGCTCCAGTCCCTCAGGTGAGACCTAAGTGTGGGCTCCTCTGAACCTAATGCTGCTACTGCCCAAGAGGCTAATATGTGCCCTGGGATAAGGGCTCATGTCACTTGCCTCCTTGACATTTCCTAGCAATCCTGCAAGGTTGGTATAATTTATTCCCATTGTACAGCTGTGAAAACTGAGGTTCCGATGAACAATGGAGTACCATGGTTAATGACACGCTCCGGAGACTGACTGACAAGTCTTAATCTGCCATTTAGCAGTGCCACTTAAGCATTTTATCTTAAGTGGCACAGATCAGTAAAATAAAACAATATCTACTTTATAAACATTATTATGAGGGTAAAAAGAGATAATGCATACAAAATCTCTTAGTATAGGGCCTGACATAGAGTGAACATTTCACAAATAGCTGCTGTTGTTAGTACTATACCTAGTGTGCCCGCTGGGAGTGATAAGCTGGGGACAGTGCAGCTCTGTCCAATGTCAAAGCTGCTAGCTATCATGAGGGTCAACTGAGTTGCCCACTTGCAATGGGGATCTGTGAACAACTGAGGGACAGGAAGATCCTGGGAGCCACTGGAGAGACAGGAAAAGTCCCTGAGGCAGGGGGAGTGTGGCTGGGAATTGAGATTCACTGAGCACTTTAGGCACAAGACCTAAGTTCAGTCATTTCGTACAGGAACCAAAAGAATATTCTGAGACTACCTTCCGGCCAGGGGACTTCGGTCCTGAAGACCGCTCTCAGGGAGGCTCAGTTGGTGGGAAGCCCACACACAAGGTGGCGGCTGGACCTTGAATTGGTGGATTCCAAGCAGAGGGTGTGGCCCTGGGAAGGAGGTGTGTCCACAAACTTGCTCTTTGCTCCTGGGAGTCACCAAAGGCATGTGCTCATTTCCACGATGCAAATTGTCTCGCCAGCATGGAGGCAGATTTCTGGGAAATGAGGTTCCAAATCCAGAGGGTTTGAGTGTCTTGTGAAAATTCTTCCTCTCTTAAAGATGCCCCTGAGACGTGCCCCGCCCATGGCTCCTGAGACTGGGCACTCTCTTAAACGGATTCCTTCATTTCCACTCGAGATCAAGTTTATCTTCTGTATCCTCATGGTGCAAACCCAGGTCACACAAGAGGGTAAACAATCTTTCCAAACAAACATACAGACCCTCTGGGGGAAAAATTCTCCATTTTGTGAGCATGACATTACCTTTTGCTCATTTTCTTGTTACTGGGCATTTGAGTAGTTTCAGGTTTTTGAGTTTTGGGCTACTATGAACAGTGCTGATCTGTTGCTCCCATAAATGTTGTTTGGGGGCGTGTGCACGCGTTTCTGTCGCGTGTGTATCCAGGAGTGAAGTGCTGGCTGGTGGGTGGGTGTCCAATCAGCTTTAGTAAATATTGTCACTTGGTTTCCCCAGCGTGTCTGTCCTGTCTCCAGCAGCGGATGAGAGCTCTGGTCACCTCACATGCTCTGCCACACTTGGCACTGTCGGTCTGAGAATTTACAATGGTATGGCAGATCTCATAAACACGAAACAGTGAAAAAAAGCCAGACATAAAAGAAAACATGTGGTCTGACTCCCATTTGCATGACACCCCAAAACAGGCAAAAATAAGCTAAGCTTTAGAATCAGGATAGTGGTGCATGAGAAGTGCAGCGGGTTCTGCGGTGCAGGGGATGCTTCGTTTCTTAGTCTGGGTGCCAGCGACCCAGGTTTATTTATTCCCTTTGTGGAAATTCATCAGGCTGTATACTTACGGTTTGTGCACTTTTACATGTTATACTTAAATTAAAATTTTTAAAAATTTTCTTTCAGTCTTCCTCTCCCCCTTCTTCTTTCTTCACAGCATTTGGTTGGGAACTGTCCCCATCAGAGTCCCCCTATGGCCATGCGACCTGTACAAGTTGCACGGGGTCGGCACTCCGAGGGCCTGCGACTGGTCCCATGCCCCACGGTCTCTGTCTTCAAATTCTTCGCATGTTTTGAACTAAGGCCCTTTTGTTTTTGTTTGGCTCCGGGCTGCATGCGTCATGCACTCGGCCTTGGCCACAGGCCAAGTGTCTCTCCGCAGATCCCCGCCCAAGGCTTTGACGGGCACTGAAGACAGGGCCAGGCTGCCCCTCTGCCTGGTTAGAGAAGGCGCCCAAGGCCCAGGGCGGCCCCAGGGTGGCCCTCCCTCCTGGGAGCACCTGCAGATGGAGTAGCTGGGGCTAGAGTAGGTCCATGCACAATACCCACCCCCAGCCCTGGCCGGCTGCCTGCCCTCCCATTTGATTTCTTTAATTGTGGTAAAATATAGGTAACATAGAATTGACTGTTCTGGCCATGTTTAAGTCTACAGCCAAATAGCATTAAGTACATTCACACTGTTGTATAACTGTCTCCACCATCATCTCTAGAACTTTCTCATCTCCCCAAGCTGACCCCCTGTACCCACGAAACAGTAACTCCCCAATCCCGTCAACTGCTTTCCTGACTTTCTCTGTGTGTCTCTCTTCCCAGTGACACCGCGAACCCCATGAGGGCTGGGTGGGGCTCTGAATAAAAGGGGGCTTGTACACCGCACACAGGGCTTGGGGGAGTTCTGTTAAATAAATGAAACTGGGGGTCTAATCTAACCCTTGTTTGGAGATCGTGTTGGCTTTTGGACTAATAAATTCTCTAAATTCAGTGTTGAGACAGTGCCCAGCGCATAGCTGGACCCAGACCTGTTTGCTGACAGAATGAATGAAGCATTAGTAACTCTGCCCCTTATGGAGCACTAACGAGGTGCTGGGCCTCTTACACACAGGACTTAGAAAGAGCCTGACGAGCCTGACACTCCAGACGTTTCCTTCTTTTCTTTCGAATTGTTATCCTATAATAAATACATAGATCTATATTCTTATAATATAAACAAGAGGACTCATCTTTTGAGAGAGAAACCAGCTCAGAGGTGTTGTGTCTCCTGCCAGAGGTCACACAGATGGCAGATTGCTCCACCCATGGGCAACTCCAAAGCTCAGCACTTTCGATATTTACTTTTGAAATTATTTATAAAAAAATAAATATTTACACTCTGGAAATTGTCATTTGTAATATCTCCCAATGTCAATGAACCCAAATAAAATTCTGACTTTTTAATTTTTGTGTAAATAAAACTAGCTTTCCCTTTCTGATTATAAACACGCATGTACTCGAAAAAGAAAAAGAAAAATTTCGGACACTATAGAAAGTGAAAACGTGATATTCTAAGGACTCGTTAGAATGTTCTGTCAAGATTCATGGCAACCCTACACAGGGGCAGCAGGATTTGGGAAACACGCCCCTTATCAATTCCTCCCTCCGAGTTTTTCTCCAGGTCAAGGAATATATGTGTTCCAGTCAATGACCTTTCTTTCTAGAGCCTTCTTTCTTCGACGTGCTTCAGAGCGATCCGAGGGGAGCGTGGGGATGACAAAGCTCCATCTCCCTTCTGACCCACAGCCTGCGTTTCCCATAAGCTCTTGTTTTTAACTCCGAGGCCTGGCCTCCAGCCAGGCCAGGGTTGTTTTCTGAGCCTTGGTTTCTCATTGGGGTTGAGCGTAATAAGGAAGTTGTCAAGTGAAACTTGTCCAGGGTAGCTGAGGTAAGCCTCCTGTCTTTGCAGGAGCGGGAAGCTGCCCTGGGTCGCGACGGGACAGGGCGTCGGGGCAGCCCCTGGATTGGCTGCCCGTGAGCTCAGCCCCTGGGAGACACTGTATATGACTGACCGAAGCGTCTTCTGAGACACTCTGGAAATTGGCAGCAGCAGCCTGGTCTCCCTGGGGGAGCTGGGCCTACCGTCCCTCCCTCACTGGATACCGCTTCTGGCAGCCAGGGGGTGGTGCGCAGCCTCTCAGCGGTCCCATCGCAGGAGGTCCTGGCCAAGGGTGTCCAGGGACAGGAGCGGCTTTTGCGGTCCGAGGTTGGTTGAAGGATACTCTCTCCTTAGGGGACTGGAGCAGTTGGAGCAGTGGGTATGTATCTTTGGGTTCTGAAAGGAGTGTAGACCCAAGAGTCAGACCCCAATACTGCTTTTAGCTTGCTGGGCCCTCCCTAGGCCCCAGTTTCTTCATCTCTAGAAAGAGAGCAGTGTTCAACGACGTGGCCTCAGTCGGGCTCTCCACAAACTTGGGCCTGTAAGCTCTGAATGCAAGTCAAGGAACTTCACTTTCTTGGGCCTCAGTTTCCTCATTTGCTCGTTTCCTCTAGGATGTTGTATAGGTGAGACTCTAGACTTCATGTGAAGGTATGTGGTAAAGGGTCGCTCCACGTAAACAGGAGGCGATATTATTACCCATGGCTGGATTAAGGTCTAGGTTTTAAGGTTTTTGGAAGTTAGTTAAAGAACAGGGAGCCCTAGCTGGTTTGGCTCAGTGGTTAGAGCATCGGCCCTCGGACTAAACGGTCCCGGGTTCGATTCTGGCCAAGGGCACGTACCTCGGTTGCAGGCTCAATCCCCCGCTCCAGTCGGGGCACATGCGGGAGGCAACCAATCGATGTGTCTCTCTCACATCGATGTTTCTCTCTCTCTCTCTCTCTCTCCCTTCCACTTTCTCTGAAAAGCAATGGAAAAATATCCTCGGGTGAGGGTTTAAAAAAACAACAGGGAGACGTTCTGCTCTGGCTGGGATCGGAAGGGGACCATCTAACACCTGGGAGCTGGGCATGGGAGCAGGACGGGCCCAGTGCTGAGGGAAGAGGCGGCCACCTGTTGTTCCCCACGAGCTCAGGCCTGGGAGGTTGTGTGTCCCCTTGGAGGCCCCTCGCTGCTCTGCATGTGGGAAGGCGTGACCTGTGATGGGTCCCACACCATTGAGGGAGCCCAGGCTGAAGGCTTGGAGCTCGGACAAGAATGGCTTTCACCCGAGGGGCCTGGAGTGTCCATGGGGCCACCTTGCTGAAGAGAAATAAAAATGAGCTCAGGGTGCAGCCCTTGACCCTCGGCTCACTGATTGGCTTCCTGCCCAGGAGTCTGTGAGCCCTGCCCTGTGTGGACAATTTTTGCCTCTGGGGCACAGGTGGGTCTATACCTGGGCACATGTGGTGTATAAGTCAGTGTGTACAGGTCACAGCGGGGGGTGTGTGTGTAGATGTAGTTATCTCTGTTGGTGTCAAACAGAAGATTTACTCACCTCTAAGTGCGTCTGTGTGTGTGTACGCGAGTGTGTGCGCGTCTGTATTTACTGGAGGCCCCTTGGTGTAAGAAGAAGAATAAAGAATTTAGAATCCAGCCGGGCCGGGCGTGGCTCAGTGGCTGAGTATCAATCTAGGATCCAGGGGATCGCAGTTCGATTCCCGGTCAGGGCACATGCCCAGGTTGCGGGCTCCATCCCCAGCGGGGGCGTGCAGGAGGCAGCCCATCAGTGACTCTCTCATCATTGATGTTTCTATCTCTCTCTCTAGCTCCCTCTCCCTTCCTCTCTCTGAAATCAGTAAAGATATTAAAAAAAAAGAAAAAAAGAAAAAAAAGAATTTAGAATCCAGAAAAGTGGATCTAAGCCCCAACTCCCTCCAATTCCTGGCTGTGGGACCTTGGGCAAGTCTCTTACCCCTTTGGAGCCTCTGTTCCCCACGGCAGCCCGCCTGGTTGACGGCCTGGCCAGGATGGACTGAGTAATGTAGATGAGAGGGCGTCCTGGACGCCGTGTGGCAGCACACAGGAGAGCTGGTCACGTCTCTGCCTGTCTGTGCATCGTTTATTCCTTCCACAAACACTGAGAACCTCCCAGGCAGTGTGGGCCTGGCAGGGGGCCACGCAGGCTCTGTCCTCTCCCTGAAATGTGGAGTTAAGGGGGGCAGATGGCAAATAGATGTTCAGATAATTATTCCCTTGGGTCAGGAAAAAATAAGGTGCTCTGAGTCCGCGTAGGTCTATGGTGTGTGTGTTTCTGTGACATGCGGGCTGCTGTGACAACGGACCACAGACGGGCTGCTTGTAAGCAACAGAAATGTATTTCTCACCGTTCTGGAGGCTGGAAGACTGAGAGTGGGGTGCCGGCAGTTTCAGTGCTTGGCTAAGGTTTCCTGGTTCATAGAGAGTCAACCGCTCTCTGTGTCCCCAAGTGACGGAAGGGGCCAGAGAGCCCTCTGGGGTGTCCTATAAGGACACTAATCTAGCTGGTGAGGGCTCTGCTCTCATGATGTAGTCACCCCTCCCCAAAGGCCCCGCCTCCTAACACCATCACGCTGCGCATTAGGATTTAACAATGAATCGGGGGGACACAAACATTCAGTCTACAGCAATGAGTGTCTGTGGGTGTTGGCTCTGGGTCCACATGTGTGCCGCACACACCGTGGCAGCTATTTGTTAAATTCGGTTGTGTGGAGTCCGGGGTGGAGAGGGCAGTGGCAAAATCGGCCTGTGAAAGTGCCCAGCGCCAAGCAGTTTACAGGGTGACCCAGCCGGCTTAATAAATTAGAGGATCCTATAGAGACGAGGGGGAGGCGTACTTAGTAATAAACCGAAAAGAGCAGCACGCTCGGGGAAATCGGCAAACTTGGGCTCCCCTCGCCCCCGAGCAGCCCTGTGGGCCGGTCTGGGGTTTGCCGGTCTGTGTCATGCCTTATCCGAGGTCCCGTGATCACTTAGGTGTTTCTAAGTGAACTTGGACTTTGCTCCGAAACCACTTGCTGCCGAGGTGACGGACAAGTTTACAAGAGCAGCTGGGGTTCCACGCAGGGAGGGTCGCCGCTGTCTCGGGGTGGCTGGTCTGGAAGCTCGCCCTTCCCGACAGCCAGGCCGCATGTGGGTGGTCCCCGGGCAAAGCAGGGGCCCAGAACGGGACAAAAGAGGAAGGAGAGAGAAAGTCTCGCTTTGATAAACTCTGGACAGGCAGCATTTACAATCGCAAGTCTGGAACGATTTCATTTCAGGACGCATAGAATGGGGTGTGTGTGTCAGAGAGAAAACACGATCTTCTCAGAGCTGGAGACATTAAAAGTCTGAGGACACATGGGCCAAAGAGAGGCTCTTCCGAAGTGCCTCCCCGGGGTGGGTGGGTTTGCCCTCAAGCCACACTCTCTTAGCCCCAGGCCTAACTTTGGGAGGCAGATCCTCTGGAACTTTAGGGCAGGGGGGTGCAGGCTGAGCTGAGTCACAACTGCCCGAGAGGAAGGAGCTGGCAGGAAGAAGGGTGTGGCCGTGGCAGCAAATGCTGCAGCACCTTAAGGGAGGGGGGAATGGGAAGAGGTCCCTGAAATGGAATTAGGGGGCCTTGGGAGATCCCGGAGTCTCTCTTCACCCGGGAAACTCTCTTGTATGGCTAGGGCCTCACGTCACCCGTCCTGCCTCCCCTGCCTCGGTGGCTGCAGCTGCTCCTCCCCTCTCCCCCAGCTCCCTCTGGGCTCAGGGCGCTGCTGCTCCAGGGAGGGCGTGGGCGAATCAAGGCAGGCTTCTTGAAAAACCCCCATTGCCGATGACACGCTGATTAGAAGTAGCAGCGTTTCCTTCAGATGCGGTAGGAGGACACTGCGGCCATCAGCAATGGTGACATGGTTTCCATAGCAATGACAGGTTTTGGAAAGATGACTGCGCCTCTTTTTCCATTAGCTGGGGAAGGATGCTCAGGCCGCTGGTGCCACAGGGCCCCTCAAGCCGAGTTAACGCAGGGAGGAGAGGGGCTGGGCCGAACAAGGGTGTCCTGCGCTTTCGGCTGGTTCTGTGGTTTTCTCTGCCAACCCCATCCAATTTGCCCCGAGCACAGGAACATAGTTGGAAAATCAGAGAGGACCCTGACACTATTCAGTAAATATTTCTGGCTCAGCTTGCTTCGATTTTAAAATCAAATAGAGCTTCCACCTAATTTTTTCTTCCCTTTAGACCGCATGATACTAAAGAGAGAGCAGGTGGGGGGTGGGGGATCACTGCCATGGCCTCTCAGTCACATCCCCACTCCCGCCCATTGAAGAAGGCCAGAGCACGCTCGCTCATGGCCGGAGCCACCGGCACCTTGTTTGTCACTATTTCCCTAGCCCTGGGCGCAGTTCCTGGTGGGAGGAAGGCATCCTGCATGTCACTGCCACCTTCAGATCTCTCCATGCTTCCCATGCCTTTCCTTCCCTATGTGCCTTCCTCACATTCACACGATTCCCCACCTCTGAGATCACAATGATAGATTCTTGTCCCTGTCTCTAAGCTGGACAGAGGGAGAGCACATTTTATTTTTTTATTTATATATTTTTAATCCCCACATGCTTAGAAAGAGGCAGGGAGAGGGAGGGGGGGAGAGAGGGAAACATCGCACTGGCAGCCTTTCGGTACACGGGACGGTGCTCACCCACTGAGCCACACGGGCCAGGGCTGGAATACATTTTAAAATAAATGGACCAGTTAGTAAGTGCAGGAAGTAGGATGGAAATACATGATACATACGTAATATATAAATCTAAATACACTAAATTACTTAGGAAACGTGTGATAAGGCTATAATTACAAAGCAGAGCAGGCAATCTAGGAATCTGAACTTCACAGGAATCTCTGCGAGCTCAAGTTTGGGATTCAAAACCGTATTTTATTTTTTGTTTATCTTTCACTGAAGGGCAAAGGGTTTCTGAACAACCTTGGAAACATCAGGAAGCCCAGGAGTTTCCGATTAAAGACATACAAGTTAATGCCCACGCTCTGGGCCGCTTACCGTGCCGCCCAGGGCAGCGGGTTCCTCTGCCTTTCCCCCGGCGGCTGCGTTCTGCACGGAGAACGGAGGGGCCGCTCTGCTCTAAGATGGGACAGGTCCTGATATATTTATTGTGTGTTACCCACACATCCAGAGATGCCCTATGCATGGTATAGTTTGCTGTTTGTGTTACACATTTATTTGTCTAATAAGTACTTATTGAGGGCCACTGACCTGCCGGGCACTGTTCTAGGCACTCGGGATACAAGGCCTAGCACAATAGGCAAAGGGGAGGGAGAGAGGCCCAGACAATAATTAAACATCTTGTGACAAGGTAACCGGAGTGGGGCGCGGGGACAGGATGTGCCAATGGGGTGGTGCACAGAGAGGATCTCCAGGAAGGTGACATTTGAGCAGAGCCCTGAAGGAAGTGAGGGAACATATTATTAGGCTGTCTAGGGGAAGAACATTCTAGAAAGAGGGAATAGCCAGGGCGAAGGCCCCGAGGCAGAGCGGGCCTGAGGGGTAGTGAGCAGGGCTGTGTGCTGGGAGCCGAGTGAGTGAGGGTGACTGGAAGGGTAATGAGACCAGGTCATGGGGTCTTGCCAGGCATTGTAAGGACTTTGACTTTCACTCTGAGCAAAAGGGGAACCATTGGAGGTAGGAGAGTGACCTGCTCCAACTGATGTTGGAAAAGCCCAGGGGGTGATTAAAGAGGAGAAATTACTGGGAGGAGCACAAGAGTGGAACAGGAGACCAGTTAGGAGGTGGTTGAACTCATCTGGGTGAGCGGAGCTGGAGGAGGTGAGGAGACCTGGTTGACTGAGGTCTGGACGTGGTTGGAAGTGGAGCCAACAGGTTTTGCTGGTGGGTCAGATGTGGGGAGTGAGAGGAAGAAAGGAGTCAGGGTGACTTCACATTTTTGTCTTGAGCAACTGGAAGGGCAGAGTTGCCATTTACAGAGGTGTTTTGTGAAATATTATTTTTTTTAAAGATTTTTTATTGTTTTTTAGAGAGAAAGGAAGGGAGAGGGAGAGAGAGAAACATCAATGTGAGAGCGAGCAACTGGGGTATGTTCCCTGATTGGGAATTGAACTGGCAACCCTTGGTGCATGGATCGATGCCCAACTGAGCCACCCCAGCCAGGGCGTGAAATATTCTTAGCAGCCCATGGGACAGACAGACAGGACTCAGGCCCAGTTCAGATGAGGGCATTGGGCCAGAAAACATGCGTGAGCTGCCCAAGTCCTGGCTGGTAAGGCACAGACCTCGGCCCCTGGCTCCAGCTGTTTGTTTCCTGTGGCTGCTCTAACAAGTACCACAGACTCAGCGGCTTTGGAACAACATGAACTGACTGTCTTACAGTCCTGGAAGCCCGAAGTCCGAAATCAGTCTCAATGGGCTAAAATCAAAGTGTTGTCAGTGCCGCTTTCCTTCTGAGGCTGGGGTCGGGGGCTGGGAGGAGGGCACTGTGAGATCTGGGCCACGACCTCCTGTGGCTCAGTTTCCTCCTCTGGAAAATGGGGACAAGGGCACCCCTCCCTCCTGGGGTTGTTGAAGGATGAAAATGGGACCACAGCTTGGAGAGCTGAGATCACCCTCGTTAGCGGGCTGGGTGGTTGGGCAGCAGTCAGCAGGCCTCTTCTAAGGGAGCTCTTTGCTTTGGTTGTAGCACAATGGAGTTTCCGCGGGGCCCGAGGAAGCCTTTGTCACAAAGGAGAGCCAGGTCTCTGGACAGGTCACAAGACCCCAGGAAGAACTTAGAGTCATGGGAGGGCCAGTGCCTTTCCCTGCCTGCCACCCCTTCCAGGCAGGCACCTCCAAGGAGGGCCAGCGACAGGAGCGGGCGTCCCAAGAGCCCAGTGTCTCCAGAGGCTCCAGGCACCGTGGGCATAGCCCCCAGCCCGGAGGGGACAAGGGAGCTTCTCCAGAGTGAGCAGAGGCCTCTGCGGGACACCAAGAAGGACAAGGCACAGAGTCGGACCCAGCAGGGGTGGCTGAAGACTGCGCTGAACTTCTTTCTGAGGACAGGCCCGGAGGAGACCAGAGACAAGGCCAGCAGGAGGGCGAAGGGGAAGGAGGGCCTCCCCCAGCCTGCCGAAACCTCCGAGTGGCCCGGGCAGCCATCTCCCAGGAAGAAAGCCCATGACAAGAAGGGGGGCCGCAAGAAACATGGTCACAAGAAACATGCTGATGAGGAAACCAAGGGGACCGACGCCCAGGAAGCCGAAGGCCAAGAGGCAGTGCCGCCTCCGACGGCTATGGCCTCAAGGTCCCAGGAGACTGACCTGGGCCGGGGACCCAGGGGTGAGCAGACCATTCCCATTTCTATGGTAACCCCAGTGGCCCACCCCAATGGCTAGGGTGCTCTAAGCTGGCTCCTCCAACCTCTCCACAGAGGGGGTGGAAGGTAGGACGGCTGTCAGAACAGCCCCGGGCTGAGAGCTCGACGCCAGACCCCAGCTCCACCGCCAACTAGCTGTGTGACCTGGGGCTGGTGACTTTCCTCTCTGAGCCTTACTTTTTTTTCACTGATAAAATGGAGATAATGACAGTTTCTGTATCACAGGGTGGCTGTGGCCCAGAGCTGGCACTTGGAAAGTGCTCGGTAAATGATAGCTATTCTTGTTAAGTACTCTAGCTCGAGGATCATGGACCAGGGAGAAATGGGAGGCAGGGAGGGAGGCGAGGATGGGAGTCCTATCCTCGCACTGGTCCACAGGTGAGGACTGGGGGTGGGTGTCAGGGAAGTGGACAGGGCCAGCTGCTCGGGTGCTGGGTCTAGGCTTGGCTCCATCAGGAAGAAACTTGCTGTGTAATCTTGAGCAAGTTGCTGCCCCTCTCTGGAACCTTTGATTCCTCATTTGTAAAGTGAGGGAGCTGGTCGAGAGGTGCCTTCTTTTCCTGACTCAGTGTCCTGGGGTTGAATGCCTCGCAGGCACCTAGAGGAGGTGGAGCTGTGCCCTGTAGCTTTCCAAAGACCCATGTTATAGTGGAGAGAGAGACTCAAGGAAGACCCAGGATACTTTGGGGGTGGGGGAAGGAGGTCTGGGTTGAGGCAGCCTCTTTTCAAATGGAAACCTTGGTGTGTTTCTGATTTTTTGGTTAGGCCTAGAGCTGGCTACAGCAGTACCCTCCTGCTGGGAATTCAGTGCTGTTTCCTAGCGTCAATGAACAAAGTCAGAAGAATGTCACTGACATACCCCTACCCGCCGCACCCACACTTGTTTTCATCTCTATTCCAGGCGGGGAGGATTCTGATCTCCACCAGTCCTTGCTCCTCGAGGGCCCGAATGCTGGCATCTCAGAACCTTCTTCGCAAGCCACAGGCCACTGGCAGGTTGAGAAGCTCAAAAAGCTTGACCGTGAGTCAGAACCTACTGTCTCCTCTTTCCCGCAGCTGGGCGACTGCCCTGGACAGCTGCTTAGGCCCCAGCTGGTCGCTCCCAAAATGCGTGTACTGACCTTGCAGCTTCTGGTGCTTCTGGCTACATTTACTTATTTCATAGTTTCACAGTAGGGTGTCTCAGGAATTAGAACGGCCACTGGCAAATGCTCCTGCTTATGAGTTAATGAGCATGGGACTTTTTAGTCTCTTTAAATCCATAAAAGGAATTTAGAATCAAGGAATATAGAATTTATGTGTATATATTTAAATACATAGAAGAATGGACAGAATAGTTCTATGCATACTCATATACACACAGTTGTTAACAGTTGACCATTTGCTTTGCGTTTGTGCTTGTGTGTGCGTGTATACGTTTGTTGTTGAACCATTTTAAGTAAAATAATGCTTCATCCTTAAATACTTAATGCGGGTCACCAAGAAATAAGGACAGTCTCATACTCAACTACAATCCTGTTGTTGCCCCTAATAAAATCAAGAATGCTCCATTAATCTAATTCCCTGTAAAGAATGGGCATATTTTGAAAGATATGAAAGGAATCAGCTGGTAGACTGAGTCAGGGAGTAAAGGCCAAGCAGGATTTCTAAATGAGAGAAGTGAGGGAGGGGAGGGAGGGGAGAAACAGTCTTCGGAGGCCCTGGCACAGGGAATCTCGTGTGCACCTCCTTCGGTGTAAACCGGCGGGTCAGCAGCTAGCGGAGGCCGCTCTGGGCACGCTGTCTTTGCAGAGGTGGACTGGGTAGCAAGGAAAACCACTAATGTTGCTGTGGCTTCTCCGCAAAGACTTGGTAGTGTAGTTGATGCATCGCTGCGGCAGGCTGCCCGGGTAGCATGGGCTGGAGTCCCTCCGCCTCTAACCCCACCAGAGGCCAGGCCTCCACCATTTCTACCTTTTCTCCGACTGGCATTTTGCAGATTGGAAGGAAATAGTGGGGCACAAGGTAAACGCTCAAAAGACCGACCTCATGTTTCCTGCCTGGGATGTCATGCTTTGGCCTAGTACCACTCCCCTGCGGGCCTCTCAGCCCTCTCTCAGGAGGACCTGCCCCTGGGATGTGGTGCTTTCCACCACATCTGTGGCCTAAGGAGCTATTTTGGGGACCCTCGTTTAACACAGGAGGCCCAAGTTGGTCTCAGAAGTCCAAGACAGTCATTAGAAAGTATTCTCTGTGCATCTGGAAAGATTAACTTGTCCCTTCACTTTCTTCCAGAGGATACTATCATCCAGATGATAGTGCAGCTGCTCCGAGACGTGGGAGACCATTTGGAAGGGGAGGTGAGGAGCCGCCTGTGGAGGTCCCCGGGGGCTTGATGTTTCCCCCTCCTGCTCCCTCCCTCCCCCCTCCTCCCTCTGCCTGCCCTACCTGTCCTTCAGGCCTCCCAGCTCCCCTGCCCCAGGCTCTGTCACTCCCTTGCCTGGGGACACCTGAAGCACTTGGTTGCTATTGAGTTGCTTCTCAGGGAGCTTTCCTCTCTCCTCAGGTCAAGGACCTGACTCAGTTTCTCTCATCTCCCCCACAACAACTTCAAGCCCCTGAGCCAGAGGTGGCTCCACAAAACCCGGCAGCAGGCCTCAGGAAGAAATCCCAGGAGAAGTCTAACCTCAAGAGAACCATTTCTCATAAGAAGCAGGGCTCTGAGGAGTCCAAGAGCGCAGGGGCTGCAGACGCTCCCAGGCCGGGGTCCCGGCCGACCAAGAGGCCCAGCTTCCTGTACCTGTGTTTTGGGGGCCATCGGCCCTCCATCTCCAACAGCCTTGGTGAGCGGGCTCACCATTACAGCAATACTGCAGCTGCCTCCAGCTCTGGAAGCTTCCCCAGGGTTGGCATTGGCCACTCGAAGGGCAGCCAGCCCAGCTGACTTTTTCTCTTCCCTGAGCCACATGGGGAGGGCCTTGGGGAGGAGAAGAGGGATGCCAGCAGGCCACCCCCCCACATACAACACCTCACCGGCTAGGCAGCCCAGAGAAGCCCCCAGTGGAAATTGTATTCAGGGACCCCAGTTGTCCGCATCTCCCTGCAGCCTCAGCTCTCACACCCTGGCAGTGGGGAGGCACAGGAAGGAAATGCGACTGGGAGGCAGGAGACCTGTGTTCGGAGCTGTACTTTCTATGTCATTCTGCATCTTTGTGCCTCAGTCTCGCCTATAAAATGGGACACTTACCCCCTGTGTATCTATCCGCCATCAGCCCTCAGCCATTTCATTACCTCCATTTACAGACGAAGGAACTGATACTTAGGGAGGTAAAACAGGGCTCAAGGTCATGGCCCATCGATGATGGAGCCAGAGACAGAGGGAGAAAGGATCGTCCTGGGTGTCAGGGAAGAACTGCCTGGCCGGGGTAACTTACATTTTAAAAAGGAGGGGCAATGCTTTACACCAGGGGTGGGGAACGCTTTGTCTGCCAAGGGCCATTTGGATATTTATAACATCATTCGTGGGCCGTACAAAATTATCGGCCTGAAAATTAGCTATGAAAAATGCTCCTAGATTTATTGAATTTCGAGTCCCATGGTTGCCTTGGCAGGGGCAGGCCAAATGATGTTCCCCACCCCTGCCTTACACCAAAGAGGGGGTTTTCATGCAGGGGACTCTGGCCCGAAGCGTTAATTCATTCTCTGGCATCTACTCTCCAGATAGTGGATCAAGCCAAGCTGGTGGAGGGGTGAGGTCGCGAGGGGAGGGAGTGGAGGGAACAAAGCCCAGGAAGCCAGGTGTGTGGAAGTACAAAGGCCCTGCCCAGCAGCTCCCCCCCCCCCCCCCCCCCCCCCCCCCCCCCCCCCCGGCTCACCACCCTGCTCAGTCCACCGTGATCTGGCCACAGGGCCTACCGTGGAGACTCTGCTAACTTCTGTGCAGTAGTTAACAGCCTCGGGCTAACAAAACACGCTCACCATTTCATTTTGCTTCTCAGACCTGGAAGAACCTCAAGTCCAAGAGGCCTTGTCTACAGACTGTGGGGATCTACATCCCTTCGAGCCGTCCACCCAAGCAGGAAGCCAGGGGCCTGGAGAGGACTTGCAGCCGGACAGAGCCTCGGAATGCAGTGAGTACCTCTCTCCTTGTCTCTGGCCTCACCCCTCCCTTGCAGAAGAGAAACTGAGCCAGGGAGAGGCAGAAACTTGTCCTGACCACCTTCTGAGTGCAGCAGGCTGGGGAGGCAGTGTGGGGTCCCCAGCACAGGCACCCAGCCGCACTGCTGTCAGTCACCCTGTCTGAGCCTCCACGCATGTGAAATACCTGGGGGGGGGGGCGGGCGGGACATGACACAGGCACTTCGAAGAAGGCATCGGCCCACAGGACAGGCTGGGTAGAGGATGTGATTTAGGGCCTGGGTTTGAATTTGGGCTCTGACTTCTTCCAGCCGTGTGAACTTGGACAAGCTGCTGCTTTTCTGGTCTCAGTTTTCTCATCAGTGTAATGGGAATAACAATAGAACCGACTTCACAGAGCTTGTGGAGGTGCTAAACAAATGAGAGCCAATAAAGCCCTGAGAGCAGTGCTCCTTAGCAGCTAATAAGTGCTAGCTGTCATTTGTTGTTATTGCTGAGGTTGCTCAGAGCCCCGGGAAGAGCAAAGAGGATGGGAAGGGGCAGGGGCCCCAGGAGGGAAGCTCAACAAATGGTAGCTGCCTCACGATTGTTGTGTCCTCATGGCGGAGCGAGCTCAGAATCATCACTGGTAGTTCCGTGGGTCTGAAGATGCTCTTAAAGATCTGCTCCCCCACCCCCTTCTGCCTGTTTCCTTTCACCAAAAATGTGCCTTGAATGGGAATGGGAAGGGCCCTGTGCTGCTTTCCTCACACCTAACCAGCATCTCTAGGCCCTGGCTGGGGAATGGATGAATGAATGTGTTCCCTTGAAACGGGCCCTGCCCTCAGGCCGCGCCTCAGGAAGCTGGGAGTCCCCTGGGCCAGGCCTGGGACAGCCACACATGCAAGCACCTGGGAGACCCGTGAGAATCACCCACCCAGGCCTTAGGAAATGAAGGATGACCATAGAAAAGCTCTGATCTGCACCAGAGTGAAAGCAAACACTTTGTTCATTTTAGGAGAATTTATCCAGAAGATCATCACCCTACTCCAAGATGAGGAGGAGCAGGAGGGAGAGGTGAGGAGGGCATTCCCCGCAGAGACCCTGGCCCTCACTCTGGACCCCCGGCCAGGCCTGGCCGAACTGGCCTGCCCCTCCCCCAGTTCTACACCTGGCAGGAGCCCTGCTCTGCTCCCTCCTCCTGCCTTGCAGCCCCAGGGCACGGTCCCTGTCCCACCTCTGAGCGTCAGAGTAGCTTCTCTCTGGGCCACACTCTCTGGGCCAAGGCAGGTCTCTTGGTTTCAGGGGCTGCTGGTCCCTTTCCCCAGCTCACTTGCAATTTCCTCAAAGCCAAGGGCCCTGACTCATTCTCTCTCATCTCATGGCAGCAACTTCAAGTCCAGGAGCTAGAAGGGGCTCTAGAAAACCTGGTCCAGCCCTGCAGGAAGAAATCCCAAGAGAAAAAGTCCAGCTTCAGAAAAGCCTTTTCTCATAAGAAACACAGCTCCAAGGAGCCCAAGAGAGTGGGGGCTGCAGGTGCCACCAGCCCCGAGTCCCGGCCACCCAAGAGGCCCAGCTATCTGCCCCTGTGTGTCGGGGGCCATCGGCCCTCCATCTCCAGCAGCCTTGGTGAGTGGGCCTGGGGTTGCCATGGTAACAGGTTGCCTGGGGGGGCCCCCCTTCCTCCAGGGCAGGGGTTGGCCAGCTGCAAGGCCTCCTGTTCAGTCTTGACTTTTGCTCTGGGCCCTGAGCAGAACGGGAGGTGTGGGAGGACTGCGGGGAAGAGAGGGGCGGGTTGCTGGAGGACCCACCGCTCTCAACACATTCCCCACATCCCACCACACAGACACACACACGCAAACATTTTAAAACAAGTGTGGTAGGAGAACAGTGCCTCTGTGTTTTAGACAAGTGTATCAGAATCACCTGGAAGCTAACAGAAAAACATATAGAGCCAGGTTTGATGGAGGGTATGCCCTGGGCCGGCTCTGTACTGCACCGGAGTGTGCGGGCCGCTGGCATACAGTGATTCTGACATCTACGGAGTGATACTCCATGCCCCTTTCACACGTTAGCTCATGTAACCAGCTCACAACCCTGCGAGGCCAGTCTTATTACCCCCATTGAACAGATGGAGAAAGTGAGGTTCCGACAGGCTGAGTCCGCAGAGCCTCGCAGAGTTAAAGGGGAAGTGAATTCACCTGGGGGACCTGCTGGCAGGCCTGTTTGTTTTCCTCCCAGGCAGAGAGGAGGGAGAGGGGGTTGGTGGAAGAAAGAATGAGATTTCTGGAGGGGCAAATGGAGTCCTGTGAACTCTGAGGTGGGCCCAGGGGCTTGGGGGCTCACCCAGGAGCCTGGAAAACCAGGGCCCCACTCGTGCCAGTGCCTTTGGATAGCTGCTTGTCAGAACCTAGGCGCAGTGACGGGCTTGTGGATTTGACAGGTGCAAACACACTCACACAGCTCCTTTCACCCTAGATCCGGAGGGTCTTGAGATCTGGGACTCTTCGCCTGCAGAAGGGGGACAAGTTGAGTCCTCAGAAGCACCCTCCCAGACCAGAGGCCACACGCCGGAAGGGAGACCTCTGCCGGATGGAGCACATGAATCTAGTTAGTATCTCCTGCTCTCACCTGGGATGGTGCCCCATGGATTTCACAGGCTGGACCTGAGTAGGGAACTTTAGGCAGCTGACAAATATCCAGGAGACCTCGAGGGGCAGGGAGGAGTGAGGGGTGACCTTACAGCTGGGCTGCTGGGGCGGAGTTGGAGGTGGGGAGCCTTCTTCAGGTAGAGAACACCTGTCTATTATACGGGATGTAACTTCCCCCCAGCCCACTGGTTTGCTTGAATATTTCATTAAATTCCCAGCTTGCTCTGGGTCTCATAATGAGAGGTGTACTGGCAAGCAGCTCTGGGTGGGGTGTCAAGAGGGAAGCCCTGCTCTGTAGCCTTTGCAGACTTCTGTGGCATAAATATCCCCACTGGCTAATCTCAAGCTGCCAACAGTTTATAACAATGGGTCCACAATTTCCCTGAGCATTTACAATGAACCCTTGGTACAGACGGCCACCTGCATACCACTGTTTATAGCCCTGGCCGATGGCTACACTCCTGCTCCATCCGTAGCCATGAAATTCCCCTCCCAGCATTCTGATGAGCTGCTCCTGGTCCCAACTCCCATTCTTGACAGTGCTACTCTGTAGCCTGGATAAGGGACTTGGGAGGTCTCAGTTTTCCCATCTGTCAAATGGTTACATGTGGAGCCCAGCCCAAAGTCCCTTCTATTTCTATAAAGCAAACCCAAGCAAAGCTCTCATGCTGCAGCTCCAGCTCCAGCTTGGGGAAGATGCTTCTTTGCCCTTCATAACTGATCTGTGTGCTGTGCTTTAGAGACAAAATAGTCTGTAATCCATGGATGTGCTACGGCAGAACTTATCAACAGTCTCTCAATTCTTCTTTATTTGCCTTAGAGGAGCTGATCATCCAGAAGCTGGTGGTCCTTCTCCAAGGGATAGATGGCCATTTGGGGAAGCAGGTAAGGACGACTCAGTCCCCCCAAGGCCAACTCTTGAGTCTCATCAACTCACAGTTGAGGCCTGAGTTCAACCCCCATTTCTGTATCTGGGTGACCTTGGGTGTGTCCCTTAACCTCTCTGAGCCTCGCTTGCCTCTTTTGCAAAATGGAGAATTAAATACCTGCTTGGCAAAGTTTAGCGTATATATAGAAAACACCACACATGCAGCAGATGAGTTAAATGCTAGTTTAAAATAATATAAAGCTTGTGCAGCTCCCTTGCCAGCCAGGACCTCCTCCATCTAAGTCCTCCGTGAAGTTCAGCTCACCTCCCACCTCCCAGGAAGCCTCCTTCCCTGAGTCTGGATGGAGTTGAATTGGGGGAGGCCCTGGCCCACCCTTTGGCATCCATCTGATCTCCAATTCTTTAAAGCTTTTAGATTTCCCTCCCTGCTAGATAGCCTATAAAGAGATGATTCCCTGCCCCCGAAAACCTCACAGTCTACTGGAGTGACAAACACAGATGGCACAGGAAGGGGCCATCAGGTGTGAGCGCAGGTCACAGATGAGTGACAGTGTGGCGGACGCTCTAGGTACCTGGCAGTACAGTGTATCCCAGCCCAACTCCCCTGGGCCAGCACCTGCATCCTCTTACCTGAGAACTGGCTGCCAGAGCCACTTTGCCACCCCTGAGGTAGGTTGGAATGAACACCCTCTGCCTCCCCAGGAGCTGCCCTCCACCGGCGGCTGATGGGACCTGGTGGATACAGGCCCCAGGTCCTCTCGCTTAGGCATAAAGGAGCTGCACCCCGGACCTTGTCTCTGGGGCGGCCTCTGGAGGGGCCTAAGACAATCAATACCTAAGACATTTAGGTATTAAGAGGAAGAGGCTTAGATGGGAACTAAAATTCATCAGCATCTACGCTAACAAAATATTTTGCATAAACCACCTTCCTTAAGGCCCTCCCTCAACAGTAATCAAATCAGGAGGGTGGGGTATCACTTCCCCATTTTCTACATGGCCAGGCCGAGGCTCAGAGAGGCCACTCAGGTGGTGGATGCGATTTAAACCTGGTTGTCTGGGTCCAAAGGCCTGCATTTTCCCCAGTTTGTCCTGCTATTTGCAGCCGGACCTTGCAGGACAGATCCTGAGTGGCTGTGGGTGGCAGAGGAATGGAACCCTGGAGCCTGGCTGCGTAGAGTTGGAGGGAGGCTGTGGGTGGGAGGGTCACCTGCCAGCGACACTGATGGCCTGCCTTCGTTTCTGCTTCCAGATCAGGCGACACCCCAGCTTCAAGAAGCTTTTTTACCAGCTCCCAGACTCCTCCCTCATAAAGCTGGCAGCCACCCTGCGCAGACGGGGCGCCCACTCCCTGGAGCCCCACAGGGACCTCACCGAGAGGCCCTACCAGTTTGCCTTCAGCTTGGCTAACAAGTTTTCTGGCAAAAATTGTCATGCCACCCTCAGCCTGATGGGTCTGCACTACCCCCAGTTCCTATGCAAGGAGGCCCAGCAGGTGAGAAATGGCAATATGGCACAAGTGACGACAGGATCTGCTTACTGACCCCTGCTCTCCCTGCCTAGTCCAGGACTTCTGGGGTCCAGCTGAAATGCCACTCCCGTGCTGAGGCCTTCCTAGACAATTCTACACCACCGTGACCTTTTTCTTTCCCAAAACCCTCACTGGCTTTACTTGATGACTAGCATCTTCTTTATCCGGCTCTGGTCCCTAACTGTATGCATTCTCATACTTTCTGATATCAGTGTGGAACATTGGACAGACTGCTATCTTAGTTGCTATCGTATTATTTCATGGGTTCTGCTGCTTGGGTCCCCAATTTGAGACTGTCATAAAATTTAAATAACAAAGCTAAGTAAGATTATATACCAAGCAAGAGATGGTGGAGGTAGACCAGAAGGAGCCTTCACAGACCTTGGTCATTAAGAAGAGCAATTGCTTTCATACTTTGTCCCCTCCCCCAAGGCTCTGAGATGGTCCCTTTGGAAATAATACTTATTACTGATTTTTTTAAAAATCTGAGTTTTCACATGTTTTCTGGAAGACCCTGATAAACAGTTTCCCCCACCCCTTTCAAATCCACTTAAGATAACCTGTTTACAAACACTGGACCCAGACCTATAGAGCAGAAGCTACTGAACGAGGGTGTGACTTTAAAGGACAGAAATGTTCTGTTTGTGGTGTTGGACACATGGAACCAGAACTTCTACATCCCAGTGGTCCCCTGGGAAACCAGAGTGTGATTGCAATGATGTCGCCATCACTCAAACACTCTGTCTTCCTCTCTGAGTTGATTGCCTTTGGAAGCCATGGCTAAGCCTTACAGGAAAGCTGGTCTTACTTCATGATGTTTGTACATTGTTAATCGAATGCTCTGCACAACGTTGGCTTATTTTCCTGATGAGGACTCCTTGCGACCTTAGACCTCTCTTTACTCAGCCTCTCTGTCTTCTCCTGGAGAATGGGGCTATTACAGATAATTTGCCCTCTAAGATGGGTCAGGTAATAGTTTATGGAGTGATCTGAGTTCTTTGTGAGAGATATTACAGAAACATCAGATCCGACATCCTCAGTAGCCCTAACTCCATCCTCTGGTTCTATCATTCATTCATTTATTCATTTAACCAATAGATAGTGTGCTAGGTGCTGTGAGGGCCTGTGGAAGGTTCTGCCAGTGGAAAATACAGAATGATCACTGATGACAAGATTAAATATCAATTAAATGCCAAATTAGTGGTAACTGAGGTCAATAAAGCAAGTTGGCTCTGGAAGACTTCCAGGAGATGGCAGGCATTGATTTTGACTTTTGGGAACAGAGAGGCTGCAGATGGGGAGAAAGGGCCAGGAGGACACCATAGGCAGAAGGTACCATACGAGCAAAGACGCAGAGGGGGAGCGAGTATGGTGTGTTGATGGATTAATGAGACGGCTGTTGTTACCAGAGTGGAACCCACAGATAACTGGGCTCTGGCTAAAACCTATGTTCTTTTTCTCCTCCCAGAACATCACAAGTCCTGATGTCCAAAGTCCAGATTGAAAGCTGTGCTTTGCACTCAAGTGCCCTTGAACTAGCCAAAGAATTAGTGGCTTTAGCCAGGGGACCCTGAAGATGCTTCATGATTGTCCCAATTCAGTGCTTCGCAGACACGGCTGCAGACAGAGGAGACAGCCATCTGTGTCCTCACATCCCCGTGGGCTTGCCGAGGACACACGACGCATTCTTCCACAGCACGAGAGGCAGACACTGCGCTGGGAGAAATAAGCGCCGGACTGGGAGTTAGGAGACGCTGGGCTCCAACTGCCGACCTGCTTCAGACTTGCTGCAAGGCCCTGCCTGTCCCCTGTCCTCTCCAGACCTTGGATTCTGGGCTGGAGGTGACTCACTGTATCCCTTCTGGTTCTGTATTGCTGAAATCTGTCTAAAGAGGAGTAGTGAGTGCTTCTACTCTGTGGCTAAATATACCGTCCCCACTGAGCTGGAGACACCGAATGAATGAATGAATGAATGAATGAATGAATAGGCAGAGAAGTCCCAAGATCCAGGCGGCATTCCTGGGGGGCCTTGCTCCTCAGCTGGAATTGGACAACCAGTGATCCTGCCTCTAAGCTGTGGGTCAGGGAGGAAGCCGGGGAGCTCCCTCAACAAGCACTGGTCTGCAGTGTTAGCCTGGGGGGTCAAAGCCCTGCATTCTGGGGACAACCCTAGTGCTGACTTACGTGCCCTTGGGTGACACTCCTGGTTTTTACTTTCATTTAAGAGTTACTAAGTCCTTAATCTTATATTTTTATCAGCATGTATTTTCTTTTTTTTATTCCTTACCTGAGGATATTTTTTTCCTCATTGCTTTTCAGAGAGAGAGGAGAGAGAAAGCGAGCGAGAGAGAGAGAAATATCGATCTGAGAGAGACACATCAACTAGCTGCTTCCCACACAAACTCCTATCGGGGCCGGGGATTGAGCCTGCAACCCACGTGTGCACCCTTGGCCAGAATTGAACCCGGGACACTTCAGTCCACGGGCCGCTGCTCTAACCACTGAGAAAAATGGCTAAAAATATAGCCACTATCATAGAAAAGACCTGATGACATTTTCCCAGATGTTAGTTTTAAACGAGTCTTCGTTTTAAAAGTAAAATTTTGTTTAACCTCTCACCAGAACATCCATATGCATTTAAACAGATGTGCCTCCATGTGCAACATGTCATTCATTCAGTTGACCGAGCCCACATGGACTTGTCGCCACCTCCCAGGAACTCTGCAGGCCCAGGCAGGGAAGACCTGCGGGCTGGGGACCACTGGTGTCGGAAACCTTGCAACCCCGTGTCCCTTAATTCTACGCCAGGGAAATGAAGCCGATGCCTTGCAGCTCTCCCACATCCTGAGCGTTTGCCAAGAGTCAGTGAGACATGAATGTGAAGGGTTCTGAAGGTTAGCTAGTGCCATGTCCCTGCGTGTCATTAGTTTTATTAGAGCCACAATCTGGTAGCTTTCAGGAAAGGGAGAGGGGAGGTTCCAGCTGAATCACCGTGGGTTCCCGGGCGTGCCCTGCTCAAGAGCACAGTGGCCCAGGGAGGCTGCTCAGCTCCGGGACACTGTGGATTTGTAGACTTATGATGACGTTTTTCAGCTGGTGGCAGTAAAGTGTCTTAAGAAGGGGCCTCCTTTTGTTTTTGTCTGAAGGTGAGAGGTGGGCTGTTAGGGGCTCTGCCTCCTACACAGCTGAACAGTTTCCACAGCTTGGCTCAGGTGAGCCACTTGCCACATGGCCATCAGCTACTTGCGTGCCCCACAGGGCTGTGACTGCAGCCCTCGGATACTGCCTGGGACACATGGTCACAGGGGCGAGGGTGTTAACACCTGGATGGCAATCAGTCTTGTCACGCTCGGTGGACACTGTCGCTGTGTGACCCTTTGGTGAGCGCTGGGGGTGGGACTGGGGCGGAGAAGCCCAGGGCAGAGAGGCCTTAGGCGTTTAGACCGGACTGGCCTCAAACCTGAGGCAAACTTTAGCAATTGCCACTAAGCATATTCTGAAAGCCATTTGGTGTTATTGCTGCTAAGAAGTGGGGGGAGGCGAGCTATTTATGCACTTATTTTCGGCGGTGTGTAGGAGCACAGCGCCAAAATGTGGAGGAGGGCAATCAGTTCTAGATGGGGTCAGGGACCTTCGGGACAGTTTCCCGTTTGGAGCGCTGTTCTTTAAGCTCTATGTATTTGGTATGAGTCCTGATGCTGGCATCTGTCTCATTTTTGTACTGTGTTATTTGGACAAATAAAGAAACTGACTTACAAAAAGGTCTCAGCTGGATTATTCACAGTGGAGGCAAGATGGGGCCCACTGGGGGTCAGCCTCCTTGCCCCTGCCTGGGGACCCTCTCTGGACGCTTTCCAGGTGTCCCATCCATGGCGTGGTATTTTGCTGAGGCAGTGAAAAAAGTGTTCTGGGCTGGGCCTCAGGGGACGCTGCCCACAGGCTGATGACCTTGGAGACAAGACACTTGCCCTCCACACCTGACATTCTACAACTCTGTGACTCTTACGTATGTCCAGGAAAATGTGGGCCAGTCCTCATTCTCTGTCATCTGTTTCACTCGTCCCTAAATTCTGATGCCTGAACTCTTGTCACTCAGAACCAGGATAGAATTGGCAGAACACAGTGCCTGGTTTTGGTCTAGGAAATGTGGCCTCCACTGAAAGTCACTGAAGGCCTCCTTTCCCCTCTCAGATAGCATAGGAGTTCTGCCAGGGGCTCCCCAGGAAGGCGACCCTTGTCGTCTTTTCAAACCACATTTCCATTCCCCGAGCTCTGAAGGCTCACGGGGATGCTCTGAGGAGGGTATGAGAGGGCAGGATTATTAGCCTCATCTCCCCGGTGAGGCAGCTAAGGCTCAGAGAGGGGCAGTGCTTTGTTCAAGGTTACACAGCCAGCTGGTTCAAGGTTACACAGACTAAACAGACCAGGGCCCAGCTCTGAGAGCACCAGTTTTAATGCCCCCATTATTGTCTAATTCATTAATTCATATATTCAACCAATATATATATATATATTTAAATATAGCTTTATTGATTTCAGAGAGAGGAAAGGAGAGGGAGAGAGAGAGATAGAAACATCAATGATGAGAGAGTCATTGATCGGCTGCAGCTCGCAACCCGGGCATGTGCCCTGACCAGGAATCGAACCCCGATCGCCTGGATCCTAGGTCGATGCTCAACCGCTGAGCCACACCCGGCCGGGCTCAACCAATATTTATTGAGCACTTACCATGTGCCAGGTCTGATGTAAAAGACACAGTCCCTGCCCTCAGGGTGCTAATGGACCTCCCTGGTGATGGGAATTTTGTGCCAGTGGGAATGCAGGGTGGTGGACACCCTGTGAGGGTGGCCTCCCTCAGGAACACTGGGCTGCATGGGAGACCCTGCTGCTTTGAAAGGCTTTTAAAAGTTGGGCAAATAACACCAGGACATAATTAACCTAATTTCTCACCCTGAGACGTCAGGAGGCTAAGTGGGTGAGTCAGAGATAATGGGGTCTGCCGAGAACTGGTTGAGTTTGGGTGTTAGTTGGTCACAGAGAGGGTGGAACTGCCACTGTCATTCAGATGCTTGTTTGGAAAACCAGAGTGTTCTGGCCTTGGCCTTGGTCCCAGTGAGAACTCCCAATTTCAAAGCATTAGTGTTGTTTTTTAAAAAATCATAAAACAGAGAAAGGAACTAATTAGAGTTGCCAAATTTAGCAAATAAAAATATGCTGGCCCTGTCCAATTTGAAGGTCAGATATACAAAAATAATTACAATACTGGGACGTATACTAAATAATCACTCATTGTTTATCTGAAATTCAAACTTCACAAAGCTTCCCGTATTTTATCTGGCAACCCTGGAACTAATGCGAGAACAATTCTCTTGATTACCTCAAAATGGGGAAAAAGAAATTAAGCCACATGAAGGAAAATACACAAGGGAATTTATTGATACTTAGAACTGTAGCATAAGAGCAGCTGGGCTCTGAACACGGGCTTTGAGTTAAAACAGTTACTGTCACGTTCAGTTCTCCTTGCACACCAGGGAGCACGCATTCCTGAGCTGTGCAAGACTGGCACCTCCCTCCCCGGTCCCCACGTCTCAGGCCTCTGGGCACGCAGCCACCTGCGAAGGGCAAGGGCAAGGGCACTGCCCAAGGAAGGCCTGCAGCGGCCGCTCCCGAGCCAGGCGCTTCCCTGATGGTCTGGGCCACAAAATCAGGGGAGGCAGGGGGCCAAGTACACCTGACACTTGATTCTGCTCAGGCCTCTAGAGGTACATCGGGTTCTTCCAGGCAGAAGCTTCTGAAGGGGGCTCGCGTAGACTCGGTTCCCTGACGGGGTCCTGCTACGCGCAGGCTCCACCGGGCCCCCTGCCGTAAGGGCCCCCACCCTCCGTGGCTAAGTTTGCACGGGGCCTCCCAGTTCAGGCTGCCTTCCGCCCACTCCGCTGGGTTTCACGCCCCGGGATCCGTTGGGCAAATGCACCTGCGCCTGCGGACAGCCTGGCCTCCTTCCTGGGCCTGGCGGCTGGAGCGCACGCACACCCTGGGAGTGGAGGGGCTCATCTTTTCTGGACAGACTGGGAAATTGAGGCTGAAGGTGTCTTCCTTGTGGAACATTTTCACTTGGTGTGAACAGCAGAGTCTGTCCTTGTTCGGGGGAGGGGAGGGGCGGGATGTCTGGCCCCCCATTTCCTCTCCAACCACCCCAGGACTCAGGGAAGACCAGGGCTGCCAGCGCAGCTCCACAGGGGTTCCAGCCAGCGGCCCAGGCGGCGCCCACTGGTCCCCGGTGGAGCCTTTAGTAGGCTGTGCAAATGAGAGACAAAACAAGAGAACCTGGTTTCTTGACACCACAGGAAACAGGAAAGTGTCCGTGGCTCAGCCCTGCCTGACCCTCCAGAGTTTTGCCCTGTGGACTAGATCCTGTGGGTCAGGACCCATCTGACCCACGTCAAAAAACAAGCCCGGGCTGGGGTTGGGAGGACGGCCTACAGCCCTGCAGTCAGGAGGGGGCTGTGCCACATGCTTTTCAGTTCCTGTCCTTGTCCCCCTGTCTGTCCAGAGCAGGGCAGTGGAAAGGTTGGAAGGACCACAGGGAAGCTGAGAGGATGTTTAGACAAGAAGGTGTTGGTTCAGGGAAACAGGACCCTCTACACCAACAGGCTTGATATGGGTGTCATCCTGGTCCCCAAAAAGCCAGGGGTGAGGGGAAGGCATCTGAGAACAGTGGGGAGATGGCTCGGCCTGGGGTCGTCAGGTTCTCTCTTGGTCCAGCTCCAGTTTTCTTTCTCGGCTCACAGCTTCCTAGAGAAAGGACAAGATTCATCATTTCTAAGTCCCTCATCTAGCACTTGCCTCCCCTATTTCCAGTGAGAACATTCCTCACAGCCTCACAGTTTCCTGCCCCTCGGGGAGTCCTGAGCAAGTAGCCAGGCCCCACCTCGTGCGTCCATATGGGAGCTCTTCATTTACACCAAAGCCAGTTGGACGGTTTCCTTTACTATACAAGGGTCTTTTGCAAATGGAGAATCCCGCTTGCAGAGCAGGAGTTGATAAGAGTGTTTGAAACACTATTGGGTTTGCAAAAGTCCGGCTAGTATTTGGGTTTTCAGGAGGGGGGAGAGGCAGAGACCCCAGGGTGCCGAGCACAGTTGTGCAGACTGCGCACTGAAGGACACACTGCCGACACAAGGGGTGGGCACTGCATGGACATCCTATGTCGTATGTTATTTGTGCCACTTTCTAAGAGTTATTTACACGGTTCTGTAGCTTTGTATGTCATTCACACAGCTCTCTAGCAGTTGGCAGTCAATCGTTTTAACAAAAGCAGTGTATTACGACAGTCTTCCAGCAGCTGGCAGTCACGTTCTCTCGGAAGGGATTGTTTAATTAGTGCACCAGGCATTACATGGGCTAGTGTCAGCCTTGACTGTGACCAGGGGCAGAAAGGAAACTGGGTTGAGGGTGCTCAGGGGTCACTACAGCATCTGGGGACAAGGCAGACAGTGCCCGGCCTCCAGGGACACCGTGGGGGGGGGGGTTCCACACCTCAGGGCAGCTGCATTCCTGGATCCCGCTGAGATGAGGCCTGTAGGTGACCCAAACAGTCTTAGAAGTGGAGAGCACAGAGAAGTTGAGTGGGCAGGGAGCAGACCTGGATGTGAGAAGCCAAGGAGGCACATGTGAGGGATGAGAAGACCTGGGTTCCAAACTTTCCTCTACCTGCTGTGTGACCCTGGGCAAGTCACTTGCCCTCTCTGGGAAATTGCAGGAAGACACCTGCTGAGCCCACTTTGGAGAAACGCTGGAATGTGAAATTGCATATTCCTGGATAATTTTCAAATCTGATTGTGTCATTCTGTTGCTTAAACCCTGTGATGACTCCCCAGCACCACGGGTGAAGTCCAACATCCTTAGCATGACACTCTGACCTGCCATGTCTCCCTGTGCACCTCTGAGTGCACCTCCAGGCCTCTCCCTGCCCAAATGGAGAAACTAGGACTAGACTCTGTGACTTTTGACTCTAGTTCCAGCTCTGGGTGGCTACCTTGGGTGGCTGTATCACTTTGTGGTCAACACCTGGTCACAGACACCTGGATTCGGATCCTAGCTCTGCCATCTACCAACTGTGTGACTTTAAGCATGTTACTTAATCTCTGTGCCACAGTGCTTAGGACACAGTAATACTATATAAATTTTAGTTGCTATTATTACATTCACATTTGAATTGGTGGAAATTCCATAGTAACTCAAGGAGAGGTTCTCAAGGAGTGGAAATTTGGGGAGTCTGAGACACTTGGTAGCAATTAGGAAAATCTGAGTAGGAATTAGCAGGATGGGCCTCCTCCTGCTCCATTTGTAGCCTGCGGGCAGTCTCTCAATTTCTCCCCTTTCCACTTTGAGGCCACACAACCCAAGTGAGATGACCACGGAACTCTACTGGAGAACAGGCAAGGCTAACAGAGAGAAACTATGCTGATACATATATCTGACCATGCTCCAGAAAAGGACAGTTCTGGCAAAACTGCTGGTCCTGGAACGAAAGGGCCAGGGAGCAGGCTTGACCCCAGCCTGTAGCCTAAGTATAGCTATCCCACACGACCCACAGGCCCAGAAAGAGAAAAACAAACATTTGTTTTGTAATGTACTGAGGGGGTGTGGGGTGTTTTTCATGCAGCATTATCATAGCAGCAATAACTGACTAATACAACCCACATCAGAATATGAATGTAAACATTTGATTTAAAGTGTGTGCATGCATGCGTGTGTGCGCACACACACACACATTAATATATGGAACACCTACATTCTACCTTTCATTCCAGCCTCTCTCATCTTTATTGGGAGGGATATCAGCCGGGGACCAAGAGTTTACATGGGACTAGCCCATGGATGTGACAGTGTCCCTGTGATTGTAGTTTGAGAGGAAATGAGCAGATCACTCCTCTTTCTCTATGCCTAACATCTTTGAGCTTCTCTTTTCTGCACCCTGCCTTGGTCTTTGAAGCTCAGAGAAGAAAATCTGTGTGGAATTGCTTAAGATCATCGGTTTCACAACCTGATCTGTGAAGGAGCATCGCGGACAGCACGCGTGACCCGCCGACAGTCTCTCACAGCTTATGAATGCTGCTGCGTTTGTTTTGACCGCAGCCTGCTTTCATACAGCACCTTGATTCCTAGAAGTTTAGCAACCAAGGCCGCTCTGGCTGAGCTGCATAGTTCCCGCTGCTCTGACGTGTGGGAAGAGGCCTGGCCTGGGAATCAAGGACCTGAGTCTGGGCCTGGCTCCCAGCCAGGGAGGCTTCTCTACACCCACTGCAGACCTGCCTACATTCTCATGACCTGAGCTCCCAGGACAGATATGTGGACACTCAAAGGTAAACGAAGGCCAGGCCAGGCGTGGCTCAGCGGTTGAGCATCAACCTAGGATCCAGGAGATTGGGGTTCGATTCCCAGTCAGGGCACATGCCTGGGTTTCGGGCTCAATCCCTAGCAGAAGGCAGCTGGTCAATGACTCTCTCATCATTGATGTTTCTCTCTCTCTCTCTCTCTCTCTCTCCCTCTCCCTTCCTCTCTCTGAAATCAATAAAGATATATTTTAAAGAAAAAAAGGTCAATGGAGTCTTGGAGTTGGACACCAAGGAGCAGTGAGAATAATCCCAGGCTGCACTGGCCAGTGCCCACCAGGGGCCGCCACCTGCCTGCTGCGCCCTGCACCCTCCCTGCCCACCTTTCGATCTAGAAAGTGCCTGTGGGTCTGCCCCGCCTCCTGTGGCAGCTCTGAGAATGTCCTCCCCACCACCCACCAAGTACCCCCCCCGCCCCCCCGGGGTGAGCCTCTGACCCTCATCTACCTAACACATCCCTCTGCCTACCCAGGGGCCCCACCCAGGACAGGAGCAACCTGGAAGGATGCCCCTTAAAATGAGTCAGGGATTTATCTGAGCAATAAAGACTTGGAGCAAATGAAATAGCAGTGCGGGTCTGTTCCGTTTCGGGGGAATACTTTGATAATCCAGCAAAATAATTACAGGTGCTACCTGGCTTGGTTCATGTTTGAGGCTGGCATTTTGCACTTGAGAGAGAGAGAGAGAGAGTGTGTGTGTGTGTGTGTGTGTGTGTGTGAATGTGCTTTTAACAATGTTTTGGCTCAGTAAAAAATTAAGAATTGGTTTATATGGGGCTCACGGTTCATCAAATTAGTAGGTTTTATTCTTGTCTTTGGTCTGAAGTTCAAAGTTCAAGAGAAACTCTTGAAAGTTGAGAGTTTAATTCATCTTTGATTTCCCCAGAGCCCAGAAGAGTGCTTGGCATTTATTGGGTGCTCCATAAATGTCAATTGATTTAATCAATGCCCATGTAATATAGTCCAAAAGCTATAGGAAGCGGGCCTACGTTGGTTAGGGCTTTTAGTTGCCAGAGGGAACAGTGAAGAGCTCTGTGTGTTGAGAGTCACATGGGTCACAATTCTGTTCAGAAGCTGAGAGGTAGCTAGTCGACCTCTGGCAGTTATATAGGCATGGCACCTACTAATTATTGACTGCTACACAGCTTGCTCTCTGCGAAGCAATGTACATAGTTGGCTTCACTAAACGCTCACAACAGCCTTGAGGTGGCCATTTCACAGATCAGGAAACAGAGGCTCAGAGAGACCACGTGTCCTGAGCGCGCTCACTGAGCGAAACCATGGCAGGTCAGGGGTCCTGTTCCAAAGCCCAGCTCCTGACCCCCACTCCTGACCCCTCTCCATCCCTGGTAATCTTCCTGCAGTCCATTCCCAAAGCGACTCCTGCGTGCGGGGTTTGAGAAACATTAGTCGTGCTCACTGTGCTTTGCTGCCTGGCTTTTTGGATCGCAGATGTCTTGGGAAGCCTTTCCTGGTGCCACTTGTCTTTGGTTTGTTCTTCTTGAAAACCTTGTTCACCCAGTTGGAGTCTTCAGCAGGGCTCGCCCTGGGCAAAGAAAGGCGGTAGTGGTGTGTTAGTGACCTGTCAGGTGTCCTTCACTGTCAGGTCCCTGCCCTAACTCAGAAAGCAGCAGACACGCCAGCGCTGTGATTCTTGGCCCTGGGAGCGTCAGGCTTCCCCAGAGACCTTTATTTTGTAATCAACGAATATGTATCTGAGTCATATGCCAACTGGTCAACAGAAACTCAAACTTTTATAGTCATCTGTCAATGCAATAAAGTTTAAATGATGTGAATAAAATGCATAATTTAGGCCCACGCACAAAATTATTAAATTTATGAAAACTCTTTCAAAAAGTTCTATAATTAAAATTATACTAAGCGAAAGAAACAGGTCTATTTTAATGTATTTGATATGACATGATATGGAGTGGGAACATCAAAAGTAAGAGGCCCTGCTCCCCCAATCCCTGCTTCTGTGGCCACAGAGAAGGCCAGCCGCTGCCAGAGCTGCCCCGTGGCAGGGGTGAGGTTGGGGGGCAGAAAACCCTTGACCCTGCTGGTGCCTTCCACTGGCTAACCCAATTGCTTTCCAGCCAGTAAGGGAGCCTGGGAGCTTAAAAACAGAGAGACCCCCCCAGGCCCTCTTGTAACGACTGCGAAGATAATCATGGAGTACACGTGACATGGCCCAGCCCATGTTTTTGAAAAGAAAGGTTTTTCTGGGGACAATCTACAACACAGGACCGTCAGCCTCCTTATTGGGCTGATAGAAAATGATCTGGATGAAGGGAGGCTCTCGATTCATGGTGCCCAGCGGCTGCAGGGCTGAGCAGCACGCCTGCTCGCTCCCTGGGACTGAGATGTCCCCAGAGGCCCAGTGCGCTCGGGAAGGTGCATGCCCAGCGTGCGCAGCAGGGCGCTGAAGGGAACGACGCGGTCAGCGTGAATAGGCCGGTGTCCCACACGTTGTCCCCACTAAAGAAGAGAGCAGAGGAAAGGATCCCAGTGTTCCTGGGGCAGCTAATGAGATGGAAACTGTCACTGAGCGGCTCCCCCCTCCCTGCCCCCATCAAAGGACAGAACACGACCTCGGTGAGGGAGAAACTTACGGGGCATCCTGCTGGCTGCTGGCTTCCTTCACGCTCACCAGAGGCGCGGCGCTTTGGGGGTTCAAAGAGGCAGGAGGAACTACAGCCAAAAGTAAAAAGGTAGGAGATGGAGTGAGGCGACGGGGGGAGGGGCACTTAGTCATTTCTGATATAACAGTAGCCTAGGACCACAATCTTATTGTTGGACTTGACTACAAGGCAGTGGCGTCTGTGGAAGGGCCGATGCTGGGCCTCCGTCGAGCATTATCAACGGTCCCTCGCAAGCAGCCGTGTGAGGGAAAGTTTTCAGAAAAAACCCCCAGGGGCCTGGGCCTGCCACCACCTGCTCTATGCACTGCCTTTTTCTTGGAATAGAAAATATTAATCGTTTTATGACCACTGTTCTTAGGTAAGCTCTTTGCATGTCTTCAGAGTATGGGGATATGTAAAACATAACAATTAACATATAATTATGTAATACATGTGAATAAAAATAATATGGAATCTGTTTACATTCCTCTACCTGAAGTCCTTTCATTTGGGGGCCTGGTGGATATCTCAAATCTAGTTGCGGTTCCTTTGTTTACGGATTTTCCTAGGGTTTCTTGCGGTATCCCACCCCCAAGAGCATGGCTTAGGCTGTCACAGAGGCTCAGCTGGGGCTGTAACCCTCAGCACCACGGACAATGAGGGCCTGACCATTGTGGGGCTGCTCTGTGCATCGCAGGAAGGTCAGCAGCATCTGGCCTCCAGGTATTGCCAAATGTCTCCTGGGGGTAAAATCGCCCCAGCCGAGAAGCGCTGGGCTCTCTGTATCCTCTGTCCACCCCAGGATGAGTGAGGAATGCCACCCAGGGCCCAGGATTGCTCAGGTGCCTGAAGGTGGCCACCTGTAGGCACAGGTGTGATAACATAAAATAAAGACATTTTATTTAACAGGAAATAAGAGAGCATGTGAAACACTTTGACCAATTGTCTGACTCTTAATATCCTTATATTTTTGTCTCATGGTGATTAAAAGAATCAAAGTAAACCTATTCCACAGAAAGCGTCACCGTGACTTGGGCAGATCTGAAAAGAAGGAAAGCTTGCTAATCTGTGCTACTGTTGACCCTAATAACTATGGAGGTTTGGCTGATGGACCATAAGGACCCCACAACCTGGCTTCATTCCACGATCAGGGCCCTGTCTCTTTGCCCCATCCTGACCATCCACAGCGGCCAAACAGGTATCCTCTTCATCCCAGATGTACCTTTGATAGGGGGTAAGGCCACACAGTAAGAATGGGACCACAGCTGTTTTAACGATTATTCCCCTTACTAACTATAGATAACAGGTTTTCCTACAGACCCTGGGAAACTGGAGGGTGTGCTGCAAGAAGAAAGACAGAGCTGTAAAAAAATAGACACATTGGGGTCTGGATGGGTCCGCTGCTCAGAAAAGAAAATGCATTTTGAGAACAGACAAAGGACAGGAGACACTTTGATTTGGTTGCTGTGCCTGGACCCTGACCCCCTGCAGGAGTTTGCCTCAGGAATGCTGACCATTCTCTGATCCCACGAATGTGTAGAGCTGTTTTTAACACCATTGAAAATTAACTACCTTGTTATCGCGCTTCAAGATCCTGGAAAGAGACACATGGACCATGGACCCATGCAGCATTTCTTTCTATTCCTATATAATCAGCCAGCTCGTAGGAGGTGTTAGAGCAGAATTTACAGGACGACCTGCTGCTCTCCCATACTGCCGGCATTATTGGAATAAACGCTCACATATGATTCAACCCTGTCTCTGCTTAATTTGGCTCAAGTAGTGACAGGCAGCCCAGACCCATTGTGTCTGGTTTCACCTTGCACCTTCCTTCCTTGCACCCGAGCTTCTAGAATGAACAAAATCTGAAATGGTCTTTTCACTCTATCCAATCCCATCCCACAGACCATGATGGTCAGTATCCCACCCATGTCAACTCTTGGAGATGACAATCTCCAAGAAGCCTTCCTTACTCCCCCAGAGAGCAGTGAGAGTATTCTCTGTGAATACTAGTTATATAGAACTTAATTTATCTTGTATTTTTTAGTTTGGTTTCCATGCCATTCTCTCTGCTGGGGGGAAGACTTCCTGAGGGTGAGGAATTGTACTGTTCATCTCTGCAGCCCCTAGAACAGTGCCTCTCAACCTATCTGCAGCAAAGAACCAGGTATTTAAAAATCTTATTTACAATCCATAATGGACCGATACTCTTGTGAAATCCAATCAAAAGAATTAGGAAAGTTCTTCGGCACCGTGGCTCTATCTTATTGCTATAAACATTTCTAAATGCTACTCTCAATTTCTGTGCTCATTTCATTGTGAACTAGTAACAAGTAGTTAGGGGACTGGCAGTGTCCACAGACCACCCACAGACCATCCTGGCACAGTGGCGTTCACAATAAAATTTACCAGAACAGCATTTTCAAATATAAGCGGGCAAAAGAATCAGCTGCAGGGCTTGTAGAAAAGACAGCTGGGTCCACCCTCTGAGTCTGTGATTTAGGTCTGTGGTAGGGCCTGAAAACCCTCCTGTCCAGTGAGTTCTCAGGTGATGCGCCGCTGCTGGTGGGAAACCACACTTGGAGACTCACTGGACTAAGGAAATGAACAAACGTCAAGTACGTGCCCTCCTGTGGTTCCCTGTCCTCAAGCCGGGCAGAGCCTCTATAGCTAACGGCTGACTTCGCCTGCGCAGCCCTCGGAAGCAATGGTTTCGGCCACCATGTTGTCATATGCTTGCCGGGGGGCTCCAGACATAAGAAAGCCCTGAAGAGCCAGAAGGTCCATACCTTGGGGCTGCCCTGAGCCCAGTTCCTCCACGGGTGGCTGTGCAGGTGATGTCGAAGAACACTGAGGCGACGTTTGAGGTGTCCTCCCAGCTGGAGGCCCCAGGGGCGGCCTGAGCAACAGAGATGACTGGGAGGGTGGGGATTCGGGTGGGGATCCAGTCAGTTGTACCTGCCGCTGTGGTGACATGGGTGAAAGACCCCGTGCTGAGCTGGGCGGTGAGGGGACAGCTGGGAGTGATATAGGTGGTGAGTCAGTTGGAGAACGTGACAATGGAGAGGCCAGTGGCGACGCAGGTGACTCCTCAAATGAAGAGACAGGTGGTGAAACAGGTGACTTTACAGGCCACTCACGTGTGGATTCAGGTGTCTGTACAGGTGGGGACACAAGTGGACCTTGGCCATCGGATTCTTCCAGACTGGCCTGCTCTGGTGGGAGGCTTGGTTTACTGTGTTCAGGACACTCGTCGCCAAGAGCGAGTTCTATCTGGCAGTACACTTCTACCCGGGGGAAAATCACTCTCCTGGAGGGAGAATTAAGGTAAGCGGCATCTAGGAAAAACAAGAGCATGGGTCACAGGCAGCATTACCAACCTTGACATCGGCATGGTGTCTGCAAAAAATGATTTTCCAAATTATTTTCATAAACACAATCAGTTCTCATCAATGGCTTTCCTTTACTTACTTGAATTTACACTGAGTATTTGATTGTGGATTAATTCACTTATTCAGGGGGTATTTGTTGAGCATTTCTATGTCCCCTGAGGGAGGGACATTTAAGCTGAGATCTGAAGGCCAGTGTTCCAGGATATGGCCAGGGTGGGATGGGGAAGAGCATTTCAGACAGAGGGAACAGCATGCACAAAGGCCACAGGTTTGAAGGGGCACCAGGTTGTTGAGGGCCTGAAAGGCGGTGTGGCAGGAGCCAGGGTGGGGCGCTGTGGTGGGAGATGGGGCTGAGGAGGCCCATGGACCAGATCTCGCAAGGGCCAGCAGGCACTACTGAGGACTCTTGATTTTCATGGAGGCCATGGAGCCTTCTAGGCCGGGAGATGCCCACCTGACTCTGGTTTTGACAAGGTCACTGTGGCTGCTGTGTGGAGACTCACTGACAAGGGCATGGGGACCCAGGGAAACCTGTCAGGGTGCTGAGGTGTTTGGGGCTTACACCTGGAAGAAGGTAGAAGGAGGCAGAAGATTCTGTTTAGGAGGCAGAATGAATGAGAATTGGTGATGGACTGATTGGGGGGTGAGGGGAGGTAGGTGGCTTGCACAGTCAGATGGGTGCTGGTGCTGTCTGCTGAGAATATGACCATGGAGGGAGGGGTCCGGGGGTGGGGAAGTGGGGAGACAAGTTATGACCTTGTTTTGAGACATGCTGAGTTTGGGAGGCCTTGGAGATGCCCAAGGAGAGATGACAAGTGGGCCGTTGTGTGAATGGGTTTGGCTCTCAGAGGAGAGATGAGGGTCAGGGAGACACATGCACTTGGGAGCCCCACCTGTGGGGGGTCACCGAGGCTGGGCTGGTGGCTTGGGGGAGCTTTCCCAGGGGGGAAAGCGGAGTCAGAAGAGGGAGGGGCCGGGTGGAGTCAGGACACAGGGAAAGGGGGCCTAGGGCAAGTCAGGCAAGACTGGGGTAGATGCAAAAGCTGCTGGTAAGAGAAATCACGGGCCGGGAGGAAATATTCACAAACAGTATTCCTCACAAAGGGCATTTATCTAGGATACATAAAAGCTCCTGAATGAGGAAATGAACTATTCAGTTTTTCAAATGGGCAAAAGAGCCAACTGAAAGAGGCAAAGCTGGAACAATCTGAGTAAAAAGATAGAGCGGACTAGTCCCCTAAAGGATCACCTAAGTATCCAGGAGTTAAGTGGCGGGGAAGGAGACCAAGGTTCCGTGCAGAGCTCCAAATACTTTACGTAGACATCCTGGCCTTCGAAAGGGGGAATCACGCCTCCCTTTCTCAGGGTGAGACTTCCTTCCAAAACGCACCGATGGAAAGAAGAGAAAGGGTACCTTCACCCGGAGAACCTGACAACCCCCTGCAGCCAGGTGGCCACGGGCGGCAGCTTCGGTGATGTCGTGTGGGCGGCGCGCCCCGGACATCCTGTGCCGAGAAGGGCGCCTCGCCTCTGCTGCCTTCCTCCCTCCAGCCCACAACCCCGGCTGAGGGACACCCTACAAAACATCTGGCCACTAAAACCCGCCGAAGCCACTAAAAACAAGGAGAGTCTGAGAAACTGTCACAAACAAGAGGAGCCGAAGGAGACATGACAACTGGATGGGATCCTGGATCCGGAAAAAAAACACCATTAGGCAACAACTAAGGAAATATGAATAAAGAATAGACTTTAGTTAATAATAATTTGTTAATATTAGTTCATTAGTTGCAAATAATAGGCCATACTATGTACCAAATTATATATGCACCCTACTATAGCATCTAACAAATGTGAGACATGAAATAGGGAAACCTGGATGTGGAATGTATGGAAACTCTGTACTATTCTCATATTTTTTCTGTAAATCTAAAACTATTCTAAAAAATAAACTTATGACAGGTCTAGGGGGAAATGGGCAAAAGAGTTGAACAGACACTTCCAAAGAAGCTACTTGAACAACTAACAGGCACATGAAAAGATGCTCAGCATCATTAGTCAGCAGGAAAGGCAAATCCAAACCTCAGTAAGACACCACGCGAAGGAAAAGACCTGCCCTACCAAGTGTTGGGGAAATTGGGGGAGACCGGGGCTTTCATATGCTGCTGGTGAGAATGTAAAATGATACGACTGCTTTGGAAGACAATTTGGTGGTTTCTTAAAAAGTTAAACGTACATTATGGGAATATGCCTCATTCCACATATATCCAAAATAACTGAAAATGAAATCCCAAAGAGATATTTGCACACCTATGTCCACTACAGCCTTATTTACAACAGCCAAGAGGTGGAAGCAGCCCATATGTCCATCCCGAGTAAATGGATGGAGGAAATGTGGCACACACATTGGAATATTATGCAGCCTGAAAATGAAGAAAATCCTGCCACACGCTACAACGCGGACGAACCTTGAGAACATTCTAAGTGAACTAAGCCAGTTGCAAAAAGACAAATACTGTGTGCTTCGCCATGGGAGGGATGTACAGTGATCAAGCCTGTAGAAACAGAAAGGAGAATGGTGGTCGCCAGGGCTTCGGGGGAGGGAGGCATGGGCGGGCCCTGGCCAGCGGGCGCAGAGTTTCGGTTTTGTGAGATGAAAAGTTCTGGAGGTTGGCTTCACAACCATGTGAGAAAGGCCAACATCACTGGGCTGTACACTTAAAACAGGAGGTGGTACATTCTATGTAGTGTTTTTATCACAGTTTTATATATACAAATTATATGTAATTATATAATAGAATGTAATTATCATAATTACATATAATTTGATTTATATATATAACACATCTACCATGTGATCTAATCATTCCATTCCTGGGTATTTACGCAAGAGAAATAAGATGCACCCACGAGTGTTTACAGCAGCTTTCTTCATAATAGCCCCAAGTGGATACAACTTAAATGCCCCTTAACAGGTGAATGTCTAAGTGAACCGTGTGCATTCACAGGGTGGAACGGAATGTAGGCAGGAATGCACTATATATATGCCACGCAGTAACATGCGTGAGCCTTAGAATAATTACGCGGAGGGAAAGAACGCAGGCAAAAATCAGGCTTCACACTCTAAGAGTCCATTTATCAAAAACTCCAGAAAATGCAATGAATCTGTAATGACAGAAGTAGGTCGGGGGTTGCTTGGGGACTGGGGGTGGGTGGGGGAGGTGGGAGGAACCGCTGGGGGCACCAGGAAACTTTGGGGGTGATGGATTGGTCACCATCCTGATTGTGTTGCTGTTTCACAGGCGTGTGTGTGTGTGTGTGTGTGTGTGTGTGTACACGCATCCAACTGTGAGAGGCAGGGAGGGGGGAGGGAAGCAAGGGAAGGGGGAAGAAGGGAGGTAAGTCTGGCTGGACGTGCCTGGGCGCCAGATGGCTATCTTTAGACGTGGCGTCCTCTGAGCTCTGACCTCACTGGGACCCCGATGCCCATGTCTGTGGGGGGTGTGGGCCTTCGAGCCCCCCGGCAGGCCTGCCCTTCTCTTTGGCTGAAGGCCACTGCCGAGCAGGCCGAGGGTGGAGAGGAAGGCCTCCCCAGCAGCAGGAAAGCAGGTGAGTGGGAGCCCTTGGGAGTGAGGAGGAGGGGCCGGGGTGGGAGGTGAGGAGCTGAGGGTGACACCTGTGGGTGCGGCTTCCTGGGGAGCTGCCCCCTCCAGGAAGCAGGTGGGTGGGAGGCCGAGTGGACGCCCCTTTCTGTCCCCAGATGGCAGGTGGGGATTAAAACCGCCGTGTTCAGCTGTATCAGTACCTCCCACTCGCATCTGGGGACACAGGCAAACCCAGCCCCACCAGACCCAAGGGGCTTTGGGTGGTGGCACCGAAACCTGCCCTGAGAGGGCCGCGCACACTGGCACCCTGGAACAGCAGCAAGCTAGCTGGTGGCCAGCGCGGGACAAGGCCTCCCCAAGAGCTGTGTGTTCCCCCGGGAGCAGCCCCGGGCCGTGGGGAAATCCGCCGTTCCCCATAGGCCGCCCCGGGTCAGGGGGCCAAGCCTGAAATGCTGCTACTAGGGTTTCAGCCGGGGCCTGGGACCACCACTCATACCTGGGCAAACGTCCACGCCAGCTAGGGTGGAAGAGTGGGGAAGGTTCCCCGGGAGGTGGAAGGGTGGAAGAAGGCGCTACTGAGAAATGGGGGAGACTCGAGACTTGAGATGCTTCACTGCCCACTTGGTGACTCTCCCCAGGGCCTGCCCCGAGAGGAAGAGAAAGGAAAATTTCTAGGGAAGACACGGGTATAGAGTAGCCTGGTAATAGGCTGCAACCTGGGGTATACAGGGGCCTCCTGGGACAGGCAATTGGTGTCTGCTCCAAGCTCTGAGCCCCAAATCACAGGAGATCCCTTAAATCCCAAGGCCCCAGCCTACACCGTCACTGAGGAGAGAGTGGAGGGGCTCCCCAGCTGGTGGCAGAAAGAACCCTAGGCCCCAGCCAGCCCCTCCTATTCCTGAGGTCCCATCTCTACCCCCCCAATAACACCCCTCATGTAGTTCACCTTTTTGGATACCTGGAGCTCACCTTTCACAGCTGTCAGCTGTGTAAATGAAGATGGGGGAGTTGTCAGAGGAGAGTCAGGGTTAGGAGGAGTCTGTCCTACAGAGACGTGAGAAGAGGGGCCTGTCTCTGAGGTCAGAGTGGAGAGTGGACTGGATTGACCATGGCAAGGACACGGCACTCTGATGTCCTCAGCAAGAGCTACCAGCTGTTTGAGAACTGTGCTGAGGGCTGTATGTGGCTTCGCTCCTTTAATCTTCACAATAACCCCTGGGTAAGTTCCATGATTAGCCCTTTATACAGATGAGAAAACTGAGGCCTCAGGAGCTTAATTACTTGCTCAAGATCACACAGTTGGTAGGTGTCAGGAACTAGGATCTAAACTCTTTTTACAGATTAGGAAACCAAGACTCAGGGAGGGGGAGTGATTTCCCTGAGCTCACACAGCTGGAGGGACAGGAATCCTGGCCCAGGCTGTTGGCCTCCGGAGCCCACATTGTCTCCATCTGCTCTTGTTGGGAGAAAGGACCCAGGAGAAAGTAAAGAGTCAGTTCGACGGGAGCTTGGGAAAGCAGGAAGCAATTTTGAAGGGGAAAAATTGACATACTCTGGGAAAAAAACCCTCATTCAACCCCTTAATCTCACTCCCAAAATTACATCTATACACACAAAAAGTACCCCACAGCATTGCTTAGAATAGTGAACATTTGGAAACTCAAAGAAATGATCAAGCAAAGTTTTCTGTACAACTGTGATGGAATATTATGAACCAGCCCCAAAGGACAGTTATAAAGACCATGTGGCAACATGGGAAAAACTTAGGGCAGAACACAGGTAAACGCCCTTTGACCCAGGAATCCCTTTCTTGGAAATTAAATATGAAAAAGATTTTTTTTCTTTCCTTTTAACAGAGATGCTTGCCATGACCTTTGTCATGTTAAAGTGTCATCAGAATCTTCCTTCTACCCAAATCACAGAGAACACGCAGGTGTGGGGACCGTGATTTCCAAGCCAACCCAGGGCAGGGCTGTTCCCTCTCATTCGTTGAGCAATATGTCACTCAAAGTCTTACATAAACCTGTCCATATAGTTCTACATTAACAATACGGTTTTACTGAAAAGAGAATTAAAATGCAAGAGAATGAAATGACATGAGACTAGAAGATACAAGCTATGCATTTCCTAAATATAGTTTTAAATCCAGAAACGTATGTGTACCAGCCCTCACACTGTCCCATCAGTTAACCTAGAAGCTCCTGCACAGAGATCCTGGTTTCTGGCCACAGGGGCCTGTCCTGGACACCGCGGGCTCTCAGTCCCCGCACCCATTTCGGGCTCTCCGGGGTGAGGGGCACTCCAGGTCACAAACCTGGGGGCATGCTCCTCTGCTCAGCTCTTCTCCTTCCTGTCTGCCCATCCTCCAGACCCCCCCTCCTTGGGGCTCCACATGGTACTTACTCAGCCGCCTCAAGTACAAAACGGCATCTTCGTACCCTCGGTAGTAGTAATTGTGTAGCACCTGCAAGGTGGGCACACCAGGAAGAAAATCAGGCTGCAGCGACAGCGACTCCGCGGTCCCCTCACCCCGAGCAGCTGCTTTCGCCGCTCTGGAGCTTTATTTATGGGCTCTTCAAAATGTGCCCGTCCAGAGTCCCATCCATGACTGTCTGCTAAGGACTGGGAGCGGTGCCTGGCCGTGTGTCCACAGTGACACTGCGGGAGTGTGGAAAGCCACTCACACCTGCCCGCCAACGTCCCCTGGGCGGGAGGCGCTGAGGGGGTGCCAGCGGAAGCAGAGGACGTGCGTGTGGACCATGTGAAGGGCGAAGGTTGGAGACTGGGCTCAAACCCAGTGCTGCCACTTACTGGCTGTGTGGCTATGTGGCTGTAACCTCTCACAGCCTCAGTTTCTTCATCTGTAAAATGGGGGTAATAATAGTATCTATGGCAGGCGATGCTGAAGGATCACACGAGGTGTTGCCCGCAAAGCCTTTTCCATAAAGGGCCAGGTAGTAACTATTTGGGGTTTTGCAGGCCACATATAGTCTCTGTCATTTCTTCCTCTTCTTCTTTTTTTTTTTTTACGGCCCTTTGTTTTTTTTTATTTTATTTTTCCTTTTTACTAAATCTAATAAGGTGACACTGGTTAACAAAACTGTGCACAGGTTTCAGGTGCACAATTCTATAACATCATCTGTACGCTGCATTGTGTGCTCACCACTCCATTTTACAGCCCTTTAGAAATGGAGAGCCCACTCTCAGCTCACAGATTGTACAAAAACACTCCCGGGCCGTAGTTTGCTGACCTGACACTGCACATCAGAGTGGAAAGGTTCAGTTAACATCCCATCAGCCATTCTGACCGCCCATTTTACAAGGGAGAAAATTGAGGCTGGGAGCCCTGGGGGGACTTGCTCAGGTCACATAGCTCGTTTGTGAAAAGGCCAGGACACAGGTCTAGGAGGAAGTTTAAGGGACCATTTGAGGGGAGGAGACACAGGGGAACTGAGTGGACCCCACTGGCTCCCCCATTGCACCCCAGCCCCCGCCACCATCCCCCTCCCCTCCCGCTCCAGGCCCCTTCTCTCACCATCAGGTCTGGGGGGAACAGGGCATGGGTCATCCTGGCGATGTTCTCCAGGGAGAACTGGAAGGAGCAGTTGAACATGCGGAAGTCGTGGAAGATGGCAGGGCAGTCCCGGGGACAGATGTCCTGCTGCCCGCTGAAGGTGGAGATGGTGATGGCGTCGGTCCAGAAGGAGCAGGGCTGCATGCCCGTGAAGCCCCCGTCGATGTACCGCTGTGGGGGGCAGAGCGAGAAGTGCTCGCCTGCATCAGAGGTCCCCTCCCCACCCAGGGACTACACCAAGGACAAGCCTTGACAGTGAGGTCTGGGGGCTGAGTGGGGTGCCTGAGATCACGGTGGTCTCTGGACTCCAGCCTGGGGCTCTGTCTCTGCAGGGCTCCCCTAAGTACTGGTGCTGAGATGAGGCTCCCAGGCCTCTGTGGGGAGGGGCGTCCATACACTGGCTAAAGCAGGAGCAAATGCTCCCTGTCACAGCTACTCCTCCCAGGCTGCCCCTCCACTGCTGAGGGCAGGACTGGGGAATGGAGCTGTCCCCATGGCCTTTTGAGGAGCACACATGGTGGGCCTCAGCAGGTTGTGAAATAGCCGATCTCCAGACCACCTTGGGTCCCCACCGCCTCCCTCTGTTGAGGTCAAGCACCCCTGACACTCTCCGGAGCACCTGTGAACAGCCACCACGACCACCCTCCAGTTCCTTCCCCTCTGGGGTTTCTGTTTCCTCAGCTGTGAACAAAGGACCACAAATGCTGAGGCCCTGACTCTGGGGTAACTGAGAAGCACACAGGCGACACACGAGCTGGGCTCCATCTACTAGCAGGATCCTACCTGGATCTCATTGTCTCTGTATATGAAACGAGGAGGGGCGTGCGTCAGACCCTCTTACTTAGAGTGTGGTCCCGGACCAGCAGCACTGGCGGCCACTAAGGCCTGTTAGAGGTGCAGCCTCAGGCCCTGCCCTAGATCTGGGGCAGAATCTGCATTATTTTTCAAGACCCCTGAGTGATTCATGGGCACATGGAAGTTTGGGGGGCACTAGCCTAGATGACCTCAAAGGTCCCCATCGTTCAAGGTTCCAGGTCCCAATGGTGCAGGGTCTATATCTATGCTTTCTGTTGAGTCTGGGAAAATCTGGAAAGCCTGTGGCCCCTTGATTTGCCCGGCTCAGTAATCAACTGGTACGTCCAAAGAGAAGCCCAACCCAGTTGGGAAAGTTCACCTTAAAGCCCCAGAAATCCACCTATGCTGGGAACTCTGAATAGAAAAACATAAGAACCTTTCCAACTCCTGATCTTTCCGCTGAATTCTGAGACCACCCCTCTGCTCCCCCAGATGCGGGTCACAGGGGCCCCGGGCACCCCTGGGTCCTGGCTCACCCCTTCCCACACCAAAGCACTCACCACTCCGCGGTAAGTGGGAGGGATGAGACCACAGTACACGGGCACAAAGCAGCTGCAGTACAGGGCCTGTGGGGGGAGAACAGGGCTGAGATGCCTGAGGCCGTGGGTACTGGGGATGGGGGAGGGGCACCTGGGGGCCTCTGGGACACAGCCAGCCTCGCCTTCCTTAAACTCAAGGTGGAGGCACTGCCTCCCTCCCAAGTTCAGTCCGTGTCCTGGCCCTGACTAGCTGGGTCCTTGGTAACCAGCTTGGTCAGTCTGGGCCTGATGTCCCAGCTTTAAAGGGAGAGGGTGACCTCAGTGATGTCCAGGGTCCCTTCTAGCACCGAATTTCCGTCAATCCAATGGGATTCGACAACTGTCGATGTGTCTCTGGCTTGGTCCAGGCCCTGGCATCAAGGAGGGTGAGATGCCCACCCTCAGAAGTGCTGAAAGAGGGAGAGCAAGCAAGTAAGTGACAGTACAGGGGTGACAGGTGCTGTGATGGAGGTGAGCAAGGGCACTGTGGCACCCAACCAAGGAGTGTGTGAGGCGGGCGGGTGAAGGAACATTCCCTGGGGGGAGTGACTGGAGTCTTCTCAAGCAGGTGCAGGGCAGTGAGGAGAGAAGGGCCTCCGGGCAGAGGGCCCAACAGGTGCAAAGGCACAAAGGGCTGCTCTGTGTGTGGTTTGCTCTGGTTGGCGTGGGTGGGAGTGGGAGGTGGTGGAAAAAGCCTGGAGAGAAAGGTCTTGAAGAGCTGGTGCCAACAAACCCCGGCGGGCGTGAGGTGGGTGGAGGAAGTATCCATGCCCGTTGCCTGTTCACCCTCCACCCCCAGGATCATGGCCAGGCCGGTGTGGGGATGTGAGGATGGGTGGCAAGGGCCTTGTATTCAGGGGAGGGGAGGGGTCATGCAGCTTAACCCCGCTGTCATGAAAGAAAATTGGGTACATCCCCACACTCCCCAGCAATAGTAACTCACAGCTAAAAGTTATATTAATGACACCAGAACAGTAAGAGTGAACTTCATAGGTGATACCCATTTAGTGATGATTCAATCCTTTCGTCAAGGGCCATTGGAAGAGAGGGGCAGAGAGGAGGGCTGTTCCCACAAACTGGGAGTAATGCAAGGGGGACACCCTGCAGCTCAGCCTGGAGGCCCAAGAGGAGACACAGCACCGTTTCTGGTAACACTCAGGATTAGCACCAGGGCAGCGCAGAGGCCTAAGGAGGGGCTGGGCCCTGGGGACTCTGGGTGCTGAAGCCTAGAGGATGGTGACCAAGTGGGATTTGTCTTGGACTTCTCTCTGTTCGCCTCCTCGAACAGTGGGCCTGACAAAGAGATGCAGGAGGGCGGACAGGGAAGGGCTAGAGCAGCAGAGAAGGGAAGGCAGGCAGCCGGCCATCCCGGGGCCATCAGGAGAAGCAGGACAGGACCCCCAGACTCCACCCCCCTGCCCCCACCCAGGCCCCGCCCCTCCCAGCCCCTCCCACCCAGGCCCCGCCCCCTCGCCTCAATGAGCTCTTCTTTGGACGTGAACTCTGAAACCACAACGCTCTCTCCATCGGTGAACCGGGTGAGGCTCACGTGCAGCCTCCCGGTGGCCGCCTTGTAGGAGTCCTCGGGCAGGGCCTGGTACAGAAACTGCCGCATCATCTGCACCATCTTGCAGGAGGGGGCCAGGGGCCCCAGGAAGGATTTCTTCACCTCGGCCACACCCACGTTGAGGACTCTGAGGTACTCATCTGCGGAGGAGACAGAGAGGAGGGGCGGTCAGCGGCTGGTGGCCAAGAGACCGACAGGATTTTCCATCTCATCCTGCACCCAACAAATGGAAGACCTAGAATTCCGAAGCAGGGAGGCTCAGGAGCCCACCTGTCACTCTGGCCGGGAGGAAAGCAAGGCCCGAAGAATTAAGCCACTGGCTCCAGAGGTCCCACAGCTAGTCAATGGCAGAAGCAGAGCCAGGCATCCCGACTCCGTTCACATTGAGGCAAAGGACCACTTTCCTAGCCCAAATAGCTCTCCCCAGCTTCCCGTCACCATGCCTGGCTGTCTGCCACCAGACTGCATTCTTCTGGAGTCTTAGAAAGTTTATGTCCCAGGTGAGATTCCCATCAGAACACTGACAGAGTTCCCAGGCCGGGCGTGGCTCTGGGGTTGAGTATGGACCTAGGATCCAGGAGATCCCAGTTCCATCCCCAGCAGGGGGCATACAGGAGGCAGCCGATCAATGACTCTCATCATTGGTGTTTCTCTCTCTCTCTCCCTTCCTCTCTCAGAAATCAATAAAGATATATTAAAACAACAACAAAAAAGCCACTGACCCAGTTGAAAGCCTTCACCAAGGGACACCCTGGGGCACAGGCTTAGTGCCTGCTAAATCTGTGTGCAGGGAGGGGGTGCTGGCCCTGAGGCAGATGAATTACAGGGAGGGGTGAATTTTGTCCTGAAACCATGGCATCATTTCCCTTTCTGGCCTCTGGAACAGGCCCAAGGGGGAGAAGGCCCCGAACCAGGGAAGACAGCTGTGCCAGGGTGTGCTGCAGGCGCCCCAGGAGGGGGAGACAACATTCTACTTCCTTTTAAGAGGAGCCCAGCCAGGGCACAGGTGCCAGGTGGGGCTCGGAGGGCAGATGCGTTGTTTGGGGGGTGGTAGAGGAGGGTGTAACCTGCCCCCTCCAATCCCCAGAATCCCACCGGGAAGTTTGAGCTGTAAGCTTGCTAAGAGGTGACATCATGCTTGATCCACAGCAATACTATGAGGCAGGCATTTCTCTCCTCGCTCTACTGGTCAGGAAACTGAGGCTTGGAGGGGTAATATAACTTGCCCAAGGTCAACTATCTGGTAAGTGGACAAAGTGGGATTTGAACCTAGAGTGTGTGACCCATACTCCTTCCACTAAACTAAGCTGCAAGCTTCCAGAGCCTGGCCTGTACCTGGTTCCTACCGATTGCTGCTAATTTCTACTGTGTGGAAACTCTCTGGGAAATCAGAAGTGGAAATGGCTCTGAAAAGGACTGCAAAAGTTTTAAAACAAATATTTAATCATGCAACATCCTATACAGGATGATTGCTTTCTTACAATCAGTATCATGTAGCAGTGGCTTTTTGGGAAGTTGTGCAGTCATGAGCTCTCTGCCACTAGAGGTAATCAAGCAGAGGCAGGACAAGTACCTCAGTTAGAGAACTTATCAAAGGGATTCCTGGATGGGCAGTTAGGGCTAAGATTCCTTCTGATTTTGAGATTCTGGGATCTTCATGGGAGCCCAACAAGATATCTGGGAAGTTATCACATCGAATCTTGTTTTCTATTTACAAATAGAGCAGCTGAGGCACAGAGAGGTTAAGTGATTTGCCCAGAGTCACATATAGCAATCTGGGGCCAAACCAAAGCTAGTGGTGGTCTACTCCCCTTGCGTTTTACAGTTCACAGGTAATTCCTAGCTTCCGAATCACTTTGTAGGTATAGAAACTGAGTCAGAGAAATGCTAAGTGTCCTTCCTGAGGTGAGGCAGCCAGTTTGCCCTGACTCCCACCCCACCTTTTTTCCCTGGGTGTCGGACTGATTTCAGAAGCTGAGCGAGCCTGGGTTGCCATGGTGACAGCCTTTTCTCACCAACATTTAGAATCACAGCTGCATGTATATGTGTAGTAGGGACTGACCTGAGCGGTGGAGCGTCTTAGCTGTCACCCCTCAGAGGGGAGGGTGCTCCTGGGAGGTGGGAAGGCCCTGCAGTCTTAGCGAGGTTAGCTTTGCCGGGTGCCAGCTTGTACAAACAGCATTGTCCCTGAAGGGAGAGCGGCGGCCAACCCAGCAGCAGGTTATGAAACAACTGGGCATTTGGATGCCAAGGTGTTGGGTCACTGAGTTCTCAACTACAAGGCCGGCTGGGGTGGGGAGTCAAACCAGGGTGGGGACACGCTGTTCTTGGAATTCTTTAATATTCACCAAGTATATGTTTTTATTGATTTTAGAGAGAGAGAGAGAGAGAGAGAGAGACAGAAACATCCATGTGAGAGAGAAACATCGATCGGTTGCCTCCTGCATGCACCCCGACTGGGGACTGAACCTGCAACCTGGGTATTTGCCCTGACCAGGAATCGAACCTGCAACCTTTCAGTGACTCTTCAACCAACTGAGCCACCCAGCCAAGGCTATTTGTGGAATTCTTAGTAAGCAACAGGAAGTGGTCACAAAAGGGTTGGTGGTCTTTCCCACAAGGCCTGGGAGCCAGGAGCACCTGGTTCAGTTTGCCCAAGCACCCCTGGAATCCCCGCAGGAGGAGCTCGCTGGGACCGATGGAAGGAAGTTTGTTCTTATTGCACAAGAAATACATGTTCATTGTGAAAGAAAATTTGCTTTAAATGCAGATAAGCAAAAAGAAAAAATTTAAAATGACTTGGAATCCCTCCACCCAGAGGTTAACATTTATTTGGTTTATGTCTTTCCAAACTATGTATTTTATATTTATTCTTACTTACAAAATGCTTTTAAGGAGTCAATCTAATTACACTATTTTGTAACTTGCTTTTTTCACCCAATAAATCACGTCTTTCCCATCAGTAAGTACCCACTTATAGCCTAATTTACAAGCAGCATGGGAAGCTACTGTAAGGTTACAAGATTATTTACTGGGTGGGTGCCCAAAAGGGGTCAGCTATTTAGTTTGTCTCTTTGCTTTTATAAACAATGCTACAATTAATAATCTCATGCTAAACTCTTTGCTTGTGTCCTTCCTTATTTTCCTTGGCATGGAAATAGAGGTGGGGATGCTGGGTCACAGGCATGTGTGTATTTAGTCTTGTAATATCTATTTTAATCATGGCTTTTGTATATTGTCAATTTACAATCAACTCAGCTAGTCAGGGGTGGTGGTGGAGCAGTGCCCAAGATAATAGAAATAGTTTGGACATCTCCAATATACTGACATCTGAAAACAGTGCTATCTGGAAAGTAGCAATGCTCTAGCCAGAATCATGTAGCCGGGGGTAGGGGACAGAAGATTGTCTGATTTCTCCCACTCAGGTGCCTAATTTAATATCCTTTCCTGCTGCTCACGGGGATGGGTACCAAAGGATGCCTTTATCTCTCCTTCTCCTTGCTTCTCTTCAGGTCTCTGTCTGTGTGTCTCTGTCTTTGGAGCCCTCCCCCCACCCCCGTCTCCTTCTCTCTCTCTCTTTTCCTAACAAGTCTCTGTTGGTAGAAAGTCAAGTGCTAAGCATAGCAATTGCTGGGAGCTGCGAGGAGGGATACATTTAGCTTGCTTCTTTATGCATCTCTGCACTTTCCAGCACCTTCTCCCGTTTAAAGGCCTCCTTCCAAGCTGCAGGCTGCTGGGCTCCGAGACACAGTGTCCCACACTGACCACAGCAAGGCAGGATTTAAAAGCAGCACAGGAGGAAACTCAAGGTTGGCTGCTCCCACCCCCAGCCCACATTCTCCAATTCCTTTTGCAACTTTGGGTGAAAGCATCTAAGGGTGGTGTTTGTCTCCAGAACCCAGAAGGTGATTCTCTGAGGGCTGGTCCTTGTGGTCCTCCTCTCCCTCTGTAGCCTATCATGGTGCGTTAGCCATAGAAGGCCCTTCAGAAGCCTTTGCTATAAGCTGGGAACTCCTCCAGGGCAGGGATGGGCCATACTCGCCCACGATGCTTAGTGGGTGCTCAGTGTTTGTTCAGTGTGTGAAGAAAGGAAAATAAAAACCTGACAGGAAGGAAAAGCAAATGATGGGCATGCTCACAAGGAAGAGCTGCTTGACTTAATTTCCCAATAAAAGCTTGAAGGCAAGATCACCCCAAACAGATACATAATAGAGTTAATTATATTGGTAAGTGTGGCTAATTCACCAGGTTTTATGATTCTATAGTGCTAAAAACTCCAATAGAAAATAAATAAGATCCTGGCACTGGGAGGCTCTGAGGCCATTTGGAAGCTACTCCAAATCTCAGCCACTCAGGGAGTCTTTTACTCTTTTCTGTGACCAGATCCATTTCTTGGAAAGAGCTCAGGCTTTGGAGCCAGACAGATTTGGTTCCAATCCCGGCTTTGCCACATACTATCTGGGCCATCACTGGCAAGTCACATAACTTCTTCCAGCCTCAATTTGCCACCTATAAAATGGGACCAATAATATTTACCTTACCGGGCTGTTACAAGGCTGTAGTTTTGAAAGTGCCTGCACACAGCAAGTGCTCAATATCAGTATGCCGGTCATTCCCAGGTGACCATGGCAAAGCCTCCTTCATGTTCCTGCCTCTCCGCTTTCTCATCTGAACAGGGGGCAATGGTCCCTGCCCCACGCCTTATCGGGTGTGCTCAGGCTCACGTGTGTGTGCAGAAGAGCAGAGGAAAAGCACGGTAGAGAGGAAGGTGTGCACCTCTGTTTCCGAGCATGGGCAGGGCTGGCGAGAGGTAGTACAGACACGGTGGCCTGCGGCACTCCTCCCTGTCACCTAGGGGGCCCTACAGATCTGGTAGGAAAAGGGGGGACTGAAAATTCATTGAAGGGGAGGGATAGGGGTAATGAGATATTTATTTTCTTTATTTGCTTAAGTGCCTAAAGTTCCCCCCTTTGTGAGAGCAAGGATGGTCTCTGTGTCATTCGTCCCTTTGTCCCTAGCACCTGATACAGCGCCTGGAATACGACAGGCATGTAATAAACATGAATACACACATGAATAATGAATAAATGGATGAACCCCAGCCACGGGAGGAGGACACCGAGGGCCAGACAGAGCAGCAGCTATTCAAGGCGACACAGACTGAAAGCGGCTTCCTTCCCGGCCTCAGCAAGGCCTCGTGCTCAGCGAGAAACCCTAGAAAGATGGGCGCTTGTCAGCTAACAGGTGAAACTGCTGGGGATCCCGTTCCCAGGGCTGCGTGGGATGGGTCTGCGGTGGAGGATGGGGCTCCGCAGGGCCCGGTCCCCTGCGGACCGGTCGCCTAGCAACCGCCTCCGGCTCAGCCAATCACTGGGAGGCGCCTCCCGCAGCGCGCCGGCTCTGGGGGGAGCGCCCTGGGGACCGCGCGGCGGGGACGCCGCAGCCCCTGGGGAGGCGCCGGGGAGCAGAGCTGCCCCCCAGGAAAGCCCTGCGGCTTTCAGACCTGGAAATCTGCCGCTCCCACCTGGCCCCTAATTGTAGCCTGAACTGCCGGCTGCGTTTCCCGGTGGGTGTGAACCTGTGGGTCCCGCTCAGGCAGGTTTTCACGCTTATCATCTCAGTTTCTAGTCCCAGTGACAGCGACCCCCGAGGGGCAGCGCCCCCGGTTTGGTCGCCACTTTATTTCTGTATCCCACACTGCAGGGCCATCGATTGAAAACAATTTGGCTTCAAGCTGCAGTGTCGCTGCAGTGTCTCTGCGGAAAGCCCACAGAGGCCCTCCGGGCAGTGGTTTTTTTTCAGTCAGGGAGCCTTTGTTGAAAAGAAACCTCAAGTGGAAAGTCAATATATAGGACATCTTAAAACAGGGCTGCCGGGGGGGAAGCCAAGCAGGGTCTCAGCCCCGTCCGATTGCCCCCGCACCCTGGGAAGGAAGCCCCAGGATGCACAGCTCTGACGCTCCTATGATTCTCCGAGCCTGGGTCAAACCAAAAACACTAGACTAGACCAGTCCTCTCATTTACAGGCAAGAAGTCCAGCTCAGGGAAAGGTTAAGCTCGGTAACTAGGGCCGAAAGGCTGGCTGGCTGGCTGGAGAGATGGATAAACGATGGACATACGTAGGTCTCACAGTCATGTCAGCATAAGCCAGAGCTAGAACGTACGAGAAAACTCATTTTTTCACTCTGTTCTGAATGCATTATAGCCTTTAGCCAAAAGCAAAACAACTCTGACCTCGTAAGCACTTAACACACACACACACACACACACACACACAAATACTTTCTTATGGATAATAAGTCTCCCATGTATACCTTTTTCAAACCCTAAAGTTTACTAAAGAACTAGCTTTAAAAGTTCAGATTGTCTTATATCCTGTTGCCATGGAAACAGCAGTGCCTCCTACTGGTTCGTGGCCTGTATTCCTATCAAGGCGCCTTGTCTTCCCCTTCCCAGGACCTGGGCCCTCACCCTGCCCCTGTGTGTGTCTCCCCCAGAATCCAGGCACAATCTCCCCAGCTTTCCATGGAAGGACTTGCTGATCACCTTGAGATGAAACAGGCAGAGAGGAAATGTGTCTAGAAAGTTCTCTGGAGCCTCACAATGTTCTCAGGGCCATTGCCCTGCTTTTTTCTTTCTGACTGTTTTCTTTGGTGGACCCACAATTCCCCTTGGGATTCTGCTTCACCGTGGAAACCACTACCCCCTTCCAGGCTGTGGCCCATCCTACCACCCTACAGATGCTCCCTGCACTACAGAGGGGACGCCGGGCTAGTGCAAGAGCTGTGAGCTAGTCACTGTCCAGTCTTAAGAGTTGTTTTTGGTGTGTGTGGTCGAGGGACCTCCAGGGGAGGCTCTGCTATACAAACAAAGCCATGTCAGAGCACCTCCTCATTTGGGACCTGCTCAAATCAGGACACCACGGTCGAGGAACGCCCATGCCTCCCTCTTTCAAAACCATGACAATTGAAATTCATTTCTGCCGACTGGAGTTACTCACTGTTCCATCCACCCAAGACTTCACTTGGTTGGGTGTCACCTGCGTCCCTCTCCGTCCATGTCACATGAGTCTTGACATTCTCATGAAATCCACAGCACTGTTTACTGCTCTTACAAGCTGTCACTCTCCGGTTCCCCCTTGGTGCCAGGCTCTGTGCCAGGCCCTGGGCCTCACTGTCCATTTAACCTTCATGACACTCCTTTGAGGCAAGTGCTATGTTATCTCCTCTTTATGGATGAAGAAGCTGAGACTTAACCAGTAACTTGCTCAAGGTCACACAGCTGAAAAACAGCGGAGCCTCGCCTCGAATCCCCGAGGGTCCCAAAGCCAGTGTTCTTTGCACCACAGCTCACTGCCTGCACCAGAGAGGACACGCTCTCCCTCTCTCAGAGCTTCTGTCCCCACTGTGAGGCCAGGGATCAGCCTTTCTAGGAGTTAGTTTAGGCACACCTCCTAAGGGCTTAGATGTCCCTGGGAGACGGGAGGACTCCCTCTAGAGCAGAGGTGGGGAACATCTGGCTCTCGGGGCCTGTGAAATCATTTGGTCTGGCCCTGCCAAGGCAACCGCAGGCAGGACTGGAAATTCAATAAATCTAGGAACTTTTTCATAGCTAATTTGTAAGTTGATAATTTTCTATGATCCTTGAATGATGTTATAAATATCCAAATGGCCCTCGGCAGAAAAAAGGTTCTCCAGACTGGCCGGTGTGGCTCAGCGGTTGAACATTGACCTATGATCCAGGAGATGGCGATTTGATTCCCGGGTTGGGGCTCGATCCCCAGCAGGGGGTGTGCAGGAGGCAATGGATCAGTGACTCTCTCATCATTGATGTTTCTATCTCTCTCTGGAATTAATAAAGATATATTTTAACAAAAAAAGGTTCCCCAGCCCTGCTTTAGAGTAACAGAACCAAATCACATCTTTAAACATATGCTCCTCTACCCCCAACCCAAAGCCCCTCTCAAGCCAGGTCAGTCTCTCCTTTCATAGTAAACACACAGTGCACAATCCTGCTTTTCTACCCAATGCTCACACTTTTTTTAAAAACCATCTATGCAGACCTCACCCTAAAGCCCAGCTTAAGATCTGGGCCTCCTCCTGGAAGCCTTCCCTGATCACTCCGCTGTTAGCTCTCTCTCCCCCTACTGTCTGTACCAGTTCCCTCAGGCTCTCTGGCCAGCTGCACTCCTTGAAGACAGGGCCTGTATCAGGAACACCCTTCTCCCCTGCTATTGCCTAGCTCTGTGTCGAACACTTAGTAAGTATTCAAGAATGAATAAATTAACTCCCTGGCCGGTGTGCTCAGTGGTTAGAGCATCAGCTGCACACCAAAGGGCCAAGGGTTCGATTCCTTATCAAGGGCCTGTACCTGGGTTGCAGGTTCCATCCCTGGCCCCAATGAGAGTGCTTGCAGGAGGCAACCAACTGATGTGTCTCTCTCACATCGATGTTTCTCTCTCCCTCCCTCCCTCCCTCCCTCCCTCCCTCCCTCCCTCCCTCCCTCCCTCCCCTCCACTCTCTCTAAAAATCAGTGGGAAAAATACTTGGGTGAGAATTAACAACAACAAAAAGAATGAATAAATTACCTATTTAATGTTCCGTAGGCAGGGACTATTTCTTCCCCATTACCCCCCATTTTTGTTCCCCATTATGTCCCTAGCATTTAATTCACTACCTGGCACACTATAGGCACTTAATAAATGTTTGCTGAATAAATTAATACTGAATATTTTTTTAAATGAATGAATGGAGGAGATCAAAGGGTGTCTTCTCTACCAGGCTGATGGGAATCTTTCCTACTAATGGTGAGGAAGGTGGGTGTTCAGTGACTCGGCCGGCCTTGGGGCTGTTCTTGGGGCAGTTTGCTCTGTCCGGCCTGGTCCTAACTCTTTTTGCGCACAGATGGACAGAGCCTGAGCTGGGGCTGAGGCGGAGAGTCTCTCCTGTGCGGTGGTCTCACAGGACAGGGTTGGGTTACCCTCAGGATCGGTGGGTCAACTCCCAACTTGAATGGGAGGTTTGTTTATTGCTTGTTTGCCTGTTTTCCCTGCACCATTGGAAATGCAGCTCAGCTGTCTGCTGAATTTGATCCCAAAATGAAGCAAAGAAAACAACATTATTTTAATGCTCTCTGCGTGAGCTGGTTTAAGAATGGACCTAGCAAATGCAGTACAGGACCCTGGACTGGATTCTGGGACAGAAAAAGGACATTAGTAGACAAACTGGTGACTCTCTAGTTAATAGTAACGTGGATGTCTCAGTGTTGACAAGTGTACTGTGGTTATGTAAGATGCTAACATTAGGGGAACCTGGCTGAAGGATATATGGAACTATCTGTACCATCTCAGCAACTTTTTCCTAAATCTAACGTTATTCCAGAATAACAAGAAAAGTGACAAAACAGACTGACCACAGCCGTCAGACACCCAGTGCCCGCCACTCAGCCGGGGCTCAGTGGCGCCTGCTGATGGTGGGGATGGGCCCACGTTTGTCACCTGCATGAGACGCTTTCCAAATAGTCAGATGTTCCTACCGTGCGACCAACACATTCAGAGCTTTGCCAGCTTTCCCCTTCGAGTCTCTTCTACTTAAGAGTCTAAAGGATTTTTGGGGGAAGTAAAATCTTTACCCCCTTGGTTGAAGAGGCTAAACGTGTGAAACGCAAGTAACTTCGGATTGAAAGACACTGATTCCAACATGGCCGTGGGAGTTACAGCATTTCTATAGCATGTTATAAAAAGTCTTTTTCGCACATATCACACCATTTGACCTTACTTTCTTAACCGATGTGCAGCTGATTGCCTGCCCCATGGAGTTTGGCTGGGAAACGGCCGTGCTGCTTCACAGCCACCTCTAAGTCACGACTGGGAAAGGTGTAGACGCGGAGACTAAGCGAGAGCCCAGCTGGGCTCTGTTGTAGAAACCTGGGAAAGCGACCTAATCGCTGTCAATACCTGTTTTCTCCTTGGGTATAAACAGGTATAAATACAGTATCTACTTCATGGCGTTGGGAGAGGGTTAAGGTAAAGGACTCGTGCTGTGCATTGAGCGCCGCGCCTGCACATTGTAAGTGCTGGATAAATAGCTATTATTAGCGTGGCTCTAAGATGTGACTCAGAGCAGAGATCTTTTAACAGAAAATGCTGCTGTCTCAGGCAAATTGACTCTGGGGATGATTTTTGATGACATTTTGATTCTGAAAGTGCACCCAGCAGCCAGGACTGAACTCCAGGCTTTGTCTGGACGACACACAGACACATCTCTGCAACAAGAAATGGGGGTTTACATTATGTCTTAAAGAACTTCGGAGAGACTCTCAGCTCCAGCAATATAGCTAAACTGAAAAGGAGCCTCCTCAGCTCAGGAACAACAGTAACGACTAATAGCCTGATAAAATAATAAAAAATAAAATAAAATAAAATAAAATAAATTTGTGAGTCATGCTGAACTCGCAAGAAGGAAGAGAAGGAATAGAATCAGTGCCATGGGGAGAAAACTGATGTGTGGTTGTCAGACCAGGAGCAGGAGCTGTGGTCTCCACCAACCTTGGGTGTCTAATTCCTTGACTGAGTGACAAAGACAGGCACGTGGGTGACAGAGGCAAAGAATGACCAGAGCCAAGGTTCTCACAGAGGTAGTCTTGTCCTCCCAGCACTGGCTCCTGAGTCCCAATGGGCCCACTGCCCGGACACACCTGAGCCACCTGCCAATGATAATAATTCAGCTGCCCTTGGCTCTGGGGCCCAGGGAGCCTGCGGTCGCTGGGACGCAGGAGTTGCCTAAGGCAGCGCCCAGGTGCTTGGTGCAGACAAAACACCTGTGGCGTCCTCAGTCTCCAGAGGAGAAGTCCTGCTGGGTCCTGCTGTGCCCACATTTGAGCAGTAGGGCCCCACTGCTCCCTGGCCCTATCATGTGCTTTGCAAGGTCCTGTAGAAGCCCAGCTCCTATCCAGAAGGACAGCTGCCTCCCTTTCCGACAAGGCAAGCACATCTGTGCCACAGGGCCCTTGCACCTGCCGGTCTCTCAGCCTGAACACGCTTCTCGAGGAACACACCTGGCTTTCCCCCCTCCTTCCGCCTCAGAGAGGCTCCCCCAACAGCCCACCTGAAACGTCACCCTTTACTCATCCCTGTGCCCTTGTCCTGCTCATTTCTTCCTGTGAGCAGCTGACCCTTCTCTGTGTGTTTGGATACTTATGGCTGATTTCACAAAGAGAATGTCAGCTCCACGAGGGCAGACAGCTGTCTTTTCGCTGCTGGATCCCCAGGACCTAAAATGAACGAATGGAGTGGTCCAGTTCACCTTTGTAATTCAGCCACAGTCTGGTCCTCTGCTTCTTTATCTGCATATTGAGGGGACTGGGCAAACAGTGGCTGTCTAATTTTTAAAAAAAGAAAAAGCCCTAGCTGGTTTGGCTCAGTGGGTAAGCGCTGGCCTGCACACTGAAGGGCTCCGGGTTTGCATGTACCTCGGCTGCAGGCTCAAGCCCCAGACCTGGTTGGGGTGCGTGCAGGAGGCATCCAATCTATGTGCCTCTCTCACATCGATGTTTCTCTCTCCCTCTCTCTCTCTCCCTTCCACTCTCTCTGAAAAGCAATGGAAAAAATATCCTAGGGTGAGGATTGGGAAAAAAAAAATCACTGGAACACGTTCTTTAAATGAAATTTTAAGGAAAAAACCATTATAAGATGGACAATAGCCCGGCTATACTTGCTGTCCCCAGGGGTTCCATGTGTGTCCTCTCCCTGTTCCCCTGCTCCTTCCCCTCCGAACCCCATAGAACCTTGGGGCTCCTCGGAACTCAGTTTGGAAACCAGCCACCTAAGTGAGTCCCACCCCCAACTAGTCACTTCCTCTCCCAAAGACTAAATACAATTATTTGTAAAACAAAGGAGTTGGACTCACTGACCTTCCTTCTATGACACTCTAGTATTACATGTCATACCCGTAACTGCAGAAAATTACCTAAGAGCCAGGTAAACCCCAAAATAGAAATGGCAAAGACACGCTGAGTGGCATGCCTGCCAACAGCCAGCAATTGTCAGGAGTTTAGCAAGCCACTCTTACTTAAAGAGCAATTTGTGGGAGCCATGAGACCCATAAGATCTCAGATAGCTCAGCCAATCTAGTTGATGAAAAGAGAAACGATGTCTGAAGCAATTAGGACAGCACAGCAGCAAGTGCTGAGCAGGCGGGCAGATTCTGCAGGCAAACGAGAGATCACAGAAAGACATCAGTGGGGCAAAATGGGAAGGTTCTTGGGAGGAAAAGAAATCAGGAGGTCATTAGAAGTAGGGGACACCATGGGTGCTGTAGCCCACTGCCCAGGCCCCCTGCAGGACTGGGGCAGCCTCCTGATGGTTCAGAGCTCAGCCCCTCCCCAGCCAACAGACTGGACTTGACCTTATGGTTATGGAGTCATGGCAGAGAGTCTCCATCACCATCATATCACCACTTATGGTATCATGGCAGAGCCTGCTAGTCATCCCCACTATCCACTCTTTCCTTCTTCCTTAGTAATTGAACCTCCAATTTTTAGCTGGACACATGGTCCGCCAAAATAAAGTCTACATTTCTCAGCCTCCCCTGCAGTCAGGTGTGGCCATGTGACTAAGTTCTGATCCATGGGATGTAAGGTGACGTGATGTGTGTCACCTCCAAGGCCTGCCCTTAAAGGAAAGAGGCGTGCCCTCCCCTTCCCCCTCTCCGACTAGCTGGAATGCAGACATGACCGGGAGTCCTCTTGGACTGAGCAACAGGATGGAAGGAACCTGGGTCCTAACTCTGTGGAGCCACCACACAGCTTTGGGGGGCTGGGGTACAAAGGCCACATGAGTGAGCAGTGTTCTTCTGTCCTGTTGAAACCTCTGCTATCCCAGCCAATGCAACTATAATGTCAACCCCTTAGCATGCAAAGTTCATTCACAGGGGCCACTGCTGATCCCCAGAACCAGCCACAGGCAGGGGGAGGGGGGCATTCCTCTCTCACTCTGCGCAGTGGCTGAGCTGAGGCTCAGGGCACCTTGCTCAAGGTCACTCACTGCTGAGTGGCTTCCCAGGCCCAGCTTGGTCTGAACTCCACGGCCCTCCTTACTGAAAGGTCACGTGAGAAGGCTGTGTGCGAAGCTAGGCTCGAAATCTGACCGTAGGGCACTTTGTAGCCTTTGTTCTCAGCAGCCTGCTTCCTAGTCAGTGCTCTTTTTCACGGGGACCCTGGTCTCTGAGGCTGTGGGAGTGCCAAGGATTTAGGGCCTGCTGGGAATCAGGGGAGACTCTCAGAAAGGGTGACATCCGAGTTTGGCCTTGGAGGATGGGGACAGGTAACAGAGGGAGGGGAGAAAGGGAACAGCATCCTGGGGAGGGAAGGTTGGAGCAAAGGCTCAGAGATAGGACACAGCCTGAGACGACTGCGCAGGTGAGAGGAGAGCTCCCCGTCTAGCCCTAACCCGCAGCCCACCCTTTTCCTAATGGTTTGGTGGTTTGGGGGTTTGTCGGGGGAGGCTGAGGTTGGCATTGCTGAGAAGGCAGCGTGAGAGGTCTTGGAAAAGAATTACTGTTAGAGGTCGACACAAAGTCACCTGATGAGCTCAGCGGAAAGTCAGCTCAGTCCCTTGGTCGTTCGCCTCACTCAGCCCATCCTGTCCTGAGCCGTGAGGTCACCCAGCCCGCCCCCGGGCTCTCTGGCTTCAGACTCACAGTCCTCATCCGCAGAGAGATACACACGCCGGGGCTGCTGCCAGAACAAAGCCAGGGGGCCTGCACGCACCTTCTGTGGGAGTTTAAAATGATTTCCAAATACAAAATATAAAAAACAAAACAAAGCAGGATGAAAGCCAATAAGTAAATGCTGACAATTGTCGAAGTTAGATGATGGGTTCTGGGAGGTTCATTATGTTATTCTTTCCAACGTGTTTAAACTATTCCCATTAAAAGGTTTTTTAAATGTACGTAAATGTTCAAAGCAGCACTCTTCGTAATAGCCCGGATGTCCCTCATGTGACGAGTGGGTGAATAAAATGCGGCCTACCCACGCAGGAGTGCTGCTTGGCAACAAGGGGTGAGCCCCGCCACGCGCTGCCTCTTGGACGAGCCCGGGTAACCTGCTGAGCGGGAAGTCAGGCGGGAAGGCCACATGGTGCAGGTCCCATTCACAGGCAGTGTCCCCAGAGGCAAACGGACAGAGACAGAGAGTGCATGAGCGCTGCCAGGAGCTGGGGGAATGGAGGGATTGAGGGGTGACAGCCAAGGGGTACGGGGTCCCTTTGAGGGATAATTAAAATGTTGTATAAATGATTGTGATGTTGGAATGGACAACTTTGTGAATATATTAAAAGCCATTGAATTATATGCTTCACATGGTGAATTGTATGGTGTGTGAATTATATCTCAAACAGCGGTTTTGAAAGTTTAAAAAAGAAAAAGAAAAAGCAGGGTGAGGGGGGAGAAAAGCAACCAGGGGAGGCTGCGGGCCAGGCCTTCAGCCCTGCTCTGAAAAGTGGGCTGGGTGTGGGGATCGGCCAAGGGGGAGAGAGGGGCCAGCCCCTAACCAGGGTCAGCATTCCTCATCTATGGCCCAGCCAGAGGCCTTCACAGAAAACCAGTCCAGCCTAAGCCACCGTAGTGAAGCTTTCTCCCCGCCCTGGAAAGAGCCATTCCCCACGAGCAGTCAGGTACAGGGTTCGCTAGTCCAGGCCTGCGAGGGGCAGTTACAGTTTTCCATGAAATGCCTGCCCGTTTCCACTGCCTGGTCACACTCATGGCATCGTAGGAGGTGCTGCTCCCCAGTTTTCCAGAGGGCACTGGGTCTCTCAGCCACGGCTGCTCATTGAAATTCCCCGGGTGCCCCCGGAGCTCCTGATTTAACTTGTCTGGGGAGAAGCCTGGGCAATGAACATTTTAAAGCTCCCCAGTTGATTTGGATGTGCAGTCGAGATCGAGGACCTCTGATGTAATGAAGTTCTTTTTTTTTTTTTAAGGACTAGAAGAGAGTATCAAAATTATGGCACAGAGTACAGTAAGTATTCTATCACCGAACTCTCCACGCCAACCCCGACGCCGGTGGGCCCGCACTCCTCACGCCCTCTGCAGGCTTCGCATTCCCGCTGCGTGACTGTGGTCATGCCGTCCTCGCCAGAAGCCAAGGCGCCTGCCCAACCTGTTGCTGCCTGTCAGATGCCTACTCACCTTTCAGGCACCAGCTCAAATGCCACTTCCATGAGGCCTTCCGTGATTGGAGGCTTTTGCTCCCTCCCTCTGCACTCCTGCGCCTTCTAATTTTCTCACATTCAGTTGGAACTTTCTTGGATTATGATTACCTGGCTGCCTTTGAGTTTGAGTAGGATGGAAGCTCCTTGAGGACAGAGTTGCATTTTGTATTGTATCTCTGTACTGTATGCTCAACAAACACTTGTTGAATGAAGGAATGAGTGGCTTGCTATGCAGTTTTTATAGACGGGACAATGACAAATAGTAGCTTAACTGGGACTGGGGTTTTAAGTCCACCAAATCCCCTTTCTGGAATAAGAAAAAATTATTTTTCAAAATTGCATACATACCCACCCCTCCTCTGCCCAGATTGGAAATCCTGAATTCCCCACCGGTTGTCATGGAGAGCGCCGCTCGTTGGCTGGACTTTGGATGGATGAATGAGGGAACACATGTTTACCGCATCCCTAATAGAAACCAGGCACTGCGTGTTTGTACCAACACTTTCCCACGCCCCCGGATCGGCCCTGTCACGGAGCGAGGCACACGCCTCGGCTTTCACGGAGCAAAACAGTCTGGGGACAGGACGGCCCAGGCCGGGAACAAGGGGAGAGAGGCCTTGCGACCCGTGTGTTGAAGAATCTTGTTAAAAAGAGACAAGCCTCTGGTTATAGGCAGGCAGTGTGATTGTTTACACATAAAATATGAGATAACCTACCAACAAACTTTTAGAACTATTAAGAAGTTCAGCAAGGTTGCTCAAAACGAAATTAATATGCAAAAGAGTCAACATTCTTTCTATCAGCAATAATCAATTAGATTGGAAGATGCCGGAGAAAAAAGATCCCATTTCCCATAGCAACAAACACTAACATATCTAATCAAAGACCAACAAAATCTTCATCGAAGGACAAAAAAGGCCAGAAGAAATAGAGAAACTATGTTTATAAATGGAAAGATATCATTTCAATCAAAAGCCCAACAGAGCTTTTCCTATGGGAGGAGAGGGTCAACCATAGGGCAGTGTCTGAAGAAGAAGCTGGAAGAGGGGAGCGGGGTCGCCGCGTGTGATGTGCTACCTAAGGCTCTGGGATCAAAGCGGCGTGACACGCGCGGAGGGGACACGGCCGCCAGGGAGGGGGGGGAGGCTTCCTGGGCACCTCTTGAGGACCCGGGAACTCGGATGGGCCAGAGGCACGTCCAACGAGAGCACAAAGGGCTGGCTACTGGTTAGCTTGGCACATGGCAAAATCACTGAAAACATGAATTTCTACCTCAAACTAGCCACAAAATAAATCCCAGCCGGATTAACCGAAATACAAAAGAGCAAAACTTTAAAATCTTTGAAAGAAAATATAGAAGAGATCATGGTAACAAAGTAAAGATATTTTAAAAACACAAATTGTAAGAGGAAATGATTGCTACAGCTGACTCATTAGAATTAAGATTTTCCGAATGACAAGAGACATCCTAATCAAAATAACAACCACCCATGGGGTGGAATCAGATAGCTGCAGTGTCCCTAACCGACCAATGATTAGTGTCCAGGCTACGGAAAGAACATCTACAAATTAAAGAGAAAAAGCTAACTCCGTAGAAAAAAACCAGGTCACGAGCAGGCAAGTTGCAGAAGAGGAAACACAAGTGATCAATATACGCAGAGATGCTTAACCTCACTAGTAACCAGGGTACGCAGACTGAATGAAGTGAGACATCATTTACATTCATTAAATTGAATTAAAACTTTGCAGTCTGGCAGTACCAAGGGTTGATGACGTTGTGGGGAGATTAGTGGTTAAATCGGTGCAACCACTTTGGAGAGTAATTACGCCAAGTCCAGTACAGTTAATGCGATGCACACCCAAGGGGAACATTCCAGTGGGCACGGCAGACGCAGACGCGGGCGCTCACTGCGGTGTTGTTTGTAACAACAGAGACGGGTGGTGTCCATCCATAGAGTGGCTACGTGAACCACGAGAGAGTCTAATGGAATATATACTGAAAGAGGTAAGGAGCCTCGAAGACAGGAGACCGAGTCCTGGTTCTTGTGCTTCTAACTGATGACAGATGTTATACAAGCCACTGTCCCTTTGAGTAGAGAATACCTCCCCAGGTCTGAGTGCAGATTCTGCCTGCTCAGAGAGGCTTCCCTGACCTCGCTGTTTACACAACCAGCCTCTGCACCCTGACACCGCTTGGTCAAGAAGCAGAGTGGTTTACAGGGTGATTGTGGAGCCTCTGGCCAGATGGGGTTCAAATCCCAGCTTTACCAAGTACTGTTTGTCTGACCGTAGGCAAGTGATTTAAGCTTTCTGTGACTCAGTTTCCTCCTCTGTAAAATGGAGATAATAATAGTTTTGCCTCAGAGGGTTGTTGTGAGGACCGAATGAGTTAATATCCCAGACTTAGAACTGTGCCTGACATAAAGGAAGTGCTGATTGGCAGTAAATCAAACTGCAGGTAAACTAATGAAGTAGGCTGGAGTGAGCGGGTGCCCCTTGTGAACAAGCAGCTGAGTGAAAAGAGTGGATCCCACCTGCATCTCGCCCTCCCCTGGGCTTCCCTCCTAATCACGGGCAGCACACGAGGGAGTCTCTGGTCTCCCCTGCAGCCAGGTGTCCCTCTCACGGGGTTCAGTTCCTCTCCCCTGCTGTCCAGGCCTGTCACAGCCTGGCCAAGTGGGTTTTGGGCAATATTTATGGAATTGATTGAACTGAATTAATTCTGAGAAGTCCTTGAATGCCAGAGGATGTAGACACCATTGATTCTCTCCAATGGTTATTTTAAGAAGTTGAAATATGACATGAGGAAGGTGGAGGCAGTGGAGCAGGTGAGCGATACAGACACCCAGAAAAGGAGTGAATCCAGAGGCAAATTAAAGAGAAAAAGCTAAGTCCCAGGGCAGGAATTCTGCGAGTCCAGGTCAGGGAGTGGTGGCTTCCCCAGCCCCTGTCCGAAGGCCTGTCCTAGGGTCCACTGGGTGACTGAAGCATTAACTGCCATATTCACAGAGGATTCTGTGTGTAAAGAAAGATCTAGAAGGATCCAGGCAGAGCCCTTAGCCCTGGTTACAGGAGGGCGAGTGGGATTGGGTGGGGTGGGGTGGAGGCAGGGGTCAGCGGAGAATTTTTTTACTCTATATACTTTTGCTCTATACACTTTGGCATTGCTTGAGTTTTGCACAGTGAGAAAGAATATGTTTATTGCATGTGAAATATTTAAAAGAAAAATTAACTTTGCACATAAGAGGTACTCAATGAACAGGCATTAGTATTATTCTTTAAAGCAGAGACAGAGACCTCCCACCCAGCACAGAGGTCCCCGGCAGGAAGGAACCCGGTGGCATCTCCTCCTCACACGCTGGCCCCTCAGCCAGCCTCACTGGCTCTCCCTGCAAATTACATCCTGAATCCAGTCGCCCAATTGCTTCTCAGCGCCCCCACCACCCTCCGCCTGCCCTGCTCATCCCCTGCCCAGACCTAACATAGCTTCCTTGGTTCCGCTCTGGTAGTTAGGTAAAATCTCCACCTTACGGATGCAGAAACTGAGGCACGGAGAATTCAGTAATTTGCCCCAGGTCCACATTGTGAAATGGCAGGGCTGGGATCCAACCCACGGGGGGGGGGGTGCCCTTCGCTGCCCCCACATTGCCTCCCTCGCAGCCTGTCTGTGCCCTCACCTCTGAGAAGGAATCGGAGCTTGCACTCTGGCTACAGGCCCCATGTGATCTGGCCCTTGCTGGCCTCTCCAGCTTTATTCCCATGCCCTCCTCCTCACTCACCACTCCCCAGCCTCCCTGGCTCCCTGGCTGCTCCTCCATCTAGAACATTCTTTCCTTCCTGATCTTCAAATGGCTTCTTCTCTCACTTCACTCAGGTCTCCGTTTGAATGTCACCTCCTCCAGGAGGGCTTCCCTGACCACCCTTTCTAAGACAGTCCCCACTTTATTCTCTGACTTTTTCCTGCTATAATTTTATTCATAGATCTTGAACTTCCTGATGTGATATCACAAGGTTACTTGTTTGGTTGTTTATTATAAACAATTATGTCTCCTCTCCCTAGAATTTCTGCTCCATGAGGACAGGGATTTGTCCCCTGTGCCTGGAACAGAGCTGGGCACAGAACAGCAGTGAAGTAAATAAATAAATGAGCCCTAGATGGCCCATGTGGATGGACTCTGGGCCTCTTTAGTGCCAGGTCTGGGCCTGCTGTCTGGGGCTGCTAGGAACGTGTCCACCCCCCTGCACGCATGGCCCCTCTGCCCTCTGGGTCAGTGGTGTGGCCCGTCCTTCTGTCTGGGGCCCCTGGGCTGGCAGGGCAGGGGTGAGTGAGAGCTTCCACATTCCTTCCCAGTTCCTCCCCATCCTGCCCCTGCATCCACCCCTCCCCTCGGCTCCAGGCTTCCACCTCTCCAGGCGCCTGGAAGCAGGTCTGACAGGTCCATCCCCACCGAGGGGATACAGACAGAAGTACAGCCCTTCCCAAGGATGTCTGCATTTTACATGCAGCCAGGCAGGGGAACCCTTCCCTCCCAGGTCTGACTGTGCCTCGGGGTAACTTCCCGGGCCAGGATGTGTGCTGGAGATCCTGCCTTAAACTGGGGGAGACGGGCATCACGGGCAAGAAGAGCGCTGAGGGAGAGAGAGATGGGCCCCAGTTCACACGGAGGGTCAGGGACGGTACACCTGGCAGACCCCAGCCTCAAAAGTCGCAGCTGCCCAACACCCCATTGCGCCGCCTCATCCTCTCCTGTCTCCCAGAAGTCCTGGCTTTGCTCCCAAAAGCATCCCTGAGGCTCGGCTTTGGGGACTCCCCCAGAGGCTCGGGCGCCCAGAACAAAGGCCTTACCCATCTCAATCCCGCAGATGACCAGGGCAGCGATCACCGCGCCCGCCGACGTCCCCGCGAAGCGATGGGCCGTGTCCAGCATCCGCGGGGCCAGGTCCCGCAGGGCATCCACGGCCCCAGCCTGGTAGAAGGAGAGGAAGCCGCTGCCCGAGAAGGAGATGGAATGAGGGGTGTCCGGGTCCCCCTTGAACACCTGTTCTTCCATCTCAGCCCGGGGCCCCCGGGGGGGGCAGGAGTCACCCCTCAGTGCCGGCCCGCCCGAGCTGGCCGCCCAGCTTCGCTGCCAGCCGGAGCCGGGGCTGGGACCGGGGCCGTGGCCGGCGGGCCCGGGGTGCCTGGGCCTGCTGAGCTCCGCCCAGCTGTGTGAGCTGTGTCTGGTCCCTCGGGTCCCTGGGTGTCATCGCGTGGCTGGGTTCATCTCCGCAGAGTCCTCAGCCCCCTGCCGGCCCGGGACACCTAGGGGCACTGGAGCTGCCACGCAGGGCCAGGCCCACGGAGGCGGGCACGCTCAGCTGGAGCCCAGAGCCAGCAGGCTTCGCAGGCTGAGTTGCAAAACTCCCGCGATGGGTATCAGAGGGCCTCTCCCCGCAGGCGCTGCGGCAGCGAAGGAAGAAAGGCTGGCGTCCCTCCCGGAGGGGGAGGGCGGGGGCCGGGCGGGGGCCCCTCCCCACGGGGCAGGCCTGGCAGGTTGGCTCTGGTCTCTGAGGGGACACGCTCCCACCACCCACGCCCCCACCTCCACGCCCTCCCCGGGCTCCTTCTCCAGGCGCCGTGCGGTGTGTTGCACAATTGTTTTTATTTGTTCCTACAGAGGCTTCCCTTGGCTTAGGCTCTGTTCACGTGTTGGGACCGGCCCCGGGCGAAATCCTAAAGTGAGAGGAGCCGGGCTTCGGGCCCCACCCGCGGCCTCTCGCTGTCACTGCCACATCGACCCTTCATCAGCAGCCTCGCACCCAGCTCCCCACCTTCACGCTGCCTCGGGGTGTCCGGGCAAAATCAGCCTGAGCCCTAAACACTCTGAGTGTTCAAGGCTTCCGGCTGGACACCCTTCTTCCAGCTGTGGGATGGGAAGCTCCAGATGGCACCATTTAGCCCCAAGAACGAGCAGCCTGAGAGGACAGACATGGGGGCATCGGGATCAGGACAGAGACTTTGGAAGCCCAGAGGGTAGGGAGGTGGTGCACGGCGACCAGGGTAGTGCCAGGGGACACCCTTCGCGCCCCCTCTGGAGCTGTGTGCGTGGCGCTGGAGAGGGGAGTCTTCCTGGCAACCTGAACATTTCACAGCAATCCCCCCACTCTGCCCGTCCCCAGGCCCCCCAGAGGCAGGACGAGGGTTAGAACTGAGACACCAAGTACCCCCCCAGCGGCCAGCGCAGCTCCACGCCCCGTGGGATGTGCTGTCCCTGCTTCACCCGCCCCGGGAGCTCCCCCAACGCGGAGGCCTCACTGACCGCGCGGATTTCCACAGGAGGGCAACGCCCGGGACCCGTACAGGGAGTCCTCTCTCTCGGGTGGGTCGTTCCAGGTATAGAATCGCTCCCTCTGGAAAGAGACCTTTAGATTAAATGTGTGTAAACAAACAGAGAAAATGTGAGCGTGAGTGTGTGTGTGTGCATGTGTGTGTGTGCATGTGCGCAGACATCTGAGGCTCTCCGCCGGGGTGGAGGGGGGTGTGCCAGGGTGGAGTCCCTTCAGCTATTGGAGCATCGTGCCCCTGCCTCCGTCCTGGGGAATCAGGTCAGGCCCACTAAGTATTTGCACACCCAGCTCTGCGTCGGGGACCCTTGGGGACAGGAACGAGTGAAGTGCCATGCCTCAACTCAGACACTTCCAGGCTCCTTGGGAACAAAACAGTCAAATGTAAAGTAAGCAGAGAGCCAGCCCGGCGGTCTGTAACTAAGCACCGAATTGTGCAAGCTGAGTCCTGCCGGGAAGTTGAGCGAGGAGGGTGAGCAGCGTGGGCTGGAGCCGTCGGGGAAGCCATGCGGTAGAGCTGCGGGTTTCGGGACTTGAAGAAGCTGCGGGGCAAGGAGCACACGAGCTCCATGCGGAGGAGGGGCTGGTGGGGTGGTGAGCTTCGGAGCAGACGGACACGGGTTGAATCCCAGCTCTGCTATTTACAGGCAGTGTGACCTGTTGTAACCGCTCCAGGCCTCAGTCTTCCTCGTCTGTAAAAGGGACAATAATACCTATGCTGCGCAGCAGTTTAAACGTTAACGATGTGGCTGTAAAACGCCTGGCATGGGGGATGTCTATTCTTATCAACCTGTGGAAGGGCCAAGGCTTCTGGAGCAGGTGGGCCAGGGAGTGAGGTGGAACAGAAAGGTGCCACTGTGGCCATTGTCACCACTGTCGCCGTTCAGGAGGAGCGGGCGAGTTCTCAGGCGGGAGAGCCCTGCAATGAGACCAGGGCTGGAGGACGACGGAGGACAGTGCTGCCTCCTCCTAGGGATGCAGCAGCCGGGCCAGGGCGGTGGCTGAGGGAAGACAGGTTAGTGGAGCCCTGGCTGCAGAGGCTGGCAGGACCAGGGAACTGGTGGCTGTGCAGGGTGAGTCAAGGCTGATGCCCTGGGGGCTGGGAGGAGCGGGGCTCCTTCTGTTGACTTGGGGAAGCTGGACGGAGGGTGAGTTAACTTTAAGACAAGTCTGAGATGACAGCAAGACATCAGAGCTGGAACGGCAGCGCTGCCTCCCAATCCCAGAGCTCCAGCCCAAGGAGAAGGGGGCAAGTACAGAGGTCTCTACTGTGGCTCATTCAAAGCAGGCTGCCTGCAAGCCGACAGGGGTAAAGCACCCAGGAAGCCGCTGGGTGCGCCCTCTACTGGAGGGGTGAAGAAACCTCATCGTTACAGGCCTGGTACCCCTGGACTCTGTGAAATGAGACATTATTAGAAGTCCTCTAAACTTCTGATTCACAAACTTCCCTTCCAACGTCTGGTGCAAGAAATTGTTCAGGGCTTAAAACAGATCTGCCCTCCAGAGTGCAGCTGCTGGTGCTCTGCAGGGGCGAGTGAGGCCTGTCTGGTTGGCCTTTGTGAAGACACCCACCTGTGTGCTCTCCGTGCCGAATGTGTAACCACTATGCCAGGCATCCAGCCAGCACGTCACATGCGTGGCATACATGCTTAAGAACCCACTATGATGGAAAACATTTCATCCTTTAAAACAAAAAAAAATTTCTCTTCTTCCAAAAGTTCGATTATTTTTTCCCATGGGGTCAAACGGTACCTAAGTATATGATTGCAAGTGGAAAGTAGGGAACAGAAATCAAGCATTGGCAGTTTTTCCATTTTCATCTGTGTGTGAATTTTTAAATATAAATGGGGGGACATAAGCATTAATGCAAGTCAAAATGTTTCAGGAACAAGTTTCAGCATTTCGACTTCATAACAATATAAATAAACCTATTGAATTTTTCTGGACAATGGGCTGCAGCATTTGGATCTTTTTTACACAAGTAAATTTCTTACTGATGGCAGCTCCATGGTGTTTGCAGCAGTTTTATCCTACAGCAGATTCCACCCATTCACTATACTTTCTGAGTTGTCCTACAAGCAAGCAGATGCTTTAACGTTGTCTGTCTTCCGTGCCGTTCCTGTACGTTTGCTATTAAAATACATTACACTATTTTAAAAAGACATTGGAGCTGGGAGGGGGTGGGGTGACTCCAGGCCCCTGCCATTGAGGCCACAGAGAAGCGTAAACAGCTAGAGGTGGCACAGGGTCATGCTGAAGAAAGACGACCTCGGACAGGTATTTCCTTTTCCTGTCATCTCGCTATGCCCAGTGAAATGGGAAGCAAGCCCACCCTGCTCTACACGGGCTGCAGGGGCTTGAGAAGGCTGGGGGCCTACCCCCCTTTCAAGGACAGAGCCTTGTCCTGACACAGCCCCTGGGGTCGCCACTCCTCAGGCTGAGCTGTCAGATTAGGCCCGGACTTCACTGAGAGAACTTCTTCAGTTCCGTGGAGACAGGGACAGCGGAGACCTCAGCAGGTGCAAACAAGCAAACTAGAAATTCACGGTTGCGCATGAGAAGGTCCCATGGGAGCTGTTAACGCGTTCACCGAGCACTGGCCTTGGCGGAGTGCTCTGCGCACCTGACCGTAGGGCCACAGGGCCCGCCTGTCCTGTGCCTGTTCTGCACCTCGGTGCTAAACAATGGAGAAGGTTTGTCTCATGTCCCCTTGTTGCTGATGTTATACCTAAAGTCCCACGAACTTCAAGTGGACACCATCATGAAAGGATAGCATTCCAACGCTTCTGCATTTGATTTTGAAAGTCAGCTCATAACCTCTCAGGTGTTTTAAATCAAGTTAACACTGCTCTTATGACTGGCCAGCCTGTGAGGAGATACCATGCAAGTAACTGAGACCGCTTATCACACACAATTCTGACAACACAGCCCAAGATGAATTTATAGAGGAACACGGAGTTCCCTCAAGTATAAGATAAGTGAAGCCTCCTAGGACACAGTCCTTCCGGGTTAGCCTTTCATTGATGGTGAACCACCCTCTGCTTTAGTCTTGTAAAATATTTATTTAGTGAAGATCCTGGTGACTTCTTGATGTGAGAGAGCATGAAGGTCACAGACTAGCCCTGAGTAATCTTGCTGATAATGTTTAACCTGAATCTAATGGAGGCCTCACTTCCAGTTCACAGTAAATAGAGTAGGAAGGAACCAGTAAAATGATCCCAGGTGAAAACAGCCAGACACGCTGAAACTGCAGGAAGGGCTGGTACATGCTCTTGTTGTGACACAGCAGCCATTCCCAGCCAGTTTGTTCTGTGCCCATTTCCCACAAAGCAGCTGAAAGACCCTTTTTTTTTTTTCCAATTACAGTTTGCATTCAGTGTTATTTTGTATTAGTTTCAGGTGGTTAGACAATCATATTCTTTACAAAGTGTCCCCCTCGATATTTCCAGTACCCACCTGGCCCCACACAGTTATCACAACATTACTGATTTCCCCGCCTCCCTTGCAGCTAGAGGCTATCAGAGATCCAGTTCTGGCCAATGAGAAGTAAGGGGAAATCTGCTGGGTGGCTTCTAAGAAAGATTTCCTCCTTGATAAAAGGATAAAGGAACATAAGCCAAGCCCCATTGGCCCCATCACCCTTTCTTCCTGCCTAGGATGCTATCATGCGAGAAAGTGGTATTGGGAGCGATGACAGTCATCGTTAGCAGACACTGAGTATATTAGTTATCTATTGCTATGCCACAAATTACCTAAAAACGTATGCTTTAAAATGACAAATATTTATTATCTCACACAATTTCTGTGGATTAGGAACCCAGAAATGGCTTAGCTGGGTAGTCTTGGCTCAGGGTCTCTCAGTAGTGGAGCTGATAACAAGGGTTGCAGACATCTCAAGGGTCATTAGGGTGGAAGAAGCCACTTCCAAATACACTGTTGTGATTGTTGGGAGTCATCAGTTCTCAGCTGGCTGTTGATAGCAAGCTTCAGTGCCTCACCCTGTGGGCCTCTCTATTGGGCTGCTCACAAGAGGACAGCTTGCTTTTCCCAGAGTCCAGAGTAAGAGATTCAAGGGAGTGAAAGAGAGTAAGGGAGCTAGAGCTAGAGCTAGTGATAGCAAGAGAGAGGGAGAGGAGAGAGAGAGACAGAGAGAGAGACACAGAGAGAAGAGACAGTGTGAACCCAAGATGGAAGTCATAGTCTTTTTATAACTTAATCTCAGAAGTGATGCCACCCCTTCTGCCATATTCGCACCCCTCCTACATTTTACCAGGGCCAAGGCCACACAGACCAACCCCAGTAAAAAGTGGGAGGTGTGAATACCAGAAGATGGAGATCATTAAGGGCCAATTTGGAGGATGGCTACTACAAACTTCTGAGGATAGCAGAAGAGACAGAAAGAGCCTGGGTCCTTGAGGAGATTGTCGAGTGACTACACCAAGCCCCCAACCATTTGTCCCCTTCCTGTTGTATCAGTTAATTGAATGCCTTTATTGATTAGCCACTGTTCATTTGACATTTGCTGCTGAAAACCTCATTAAGTAATGAATGCAAGGACTGTTAAATATTTCTAGTAAAATGTAGGAATGTTATCTTGAGAAGAACAAATAGAATATGCCCTTCGCTTTTAGTAAAAGCCAAAGAAATACTTTAAGGTATAGATAGTTTGTTATTATAGGTGAAGTAATCCTGATTCATAAAGAGTCTGAAAATTTTAATCAGAAAATTTTTATTACACTTTTTAGAAATTATTTAATAACTATTCTTTCGTTAGAAGAAAAATAATATTTTTCTGTTTCCTATTCCTCTTGGAAAATAAAGTGGCATTCTGCTAACTAATTGAACTTGCCTTTCAAGGTGATGTCATTTTTGAATTCTTGACCAACATATAGATATATCCTCTGTGGGATGCAAGTGTTTACACCTTTCCTAAAAAGTCAGCAATTTTAAAAATAAGACTTAAGGACATAGGAGAAAACTGGACAGAGTTGACACAGGGACAGAGCTTGCTGGCATCCTTCCATGCTGTCCTTTCATATGACCTTGCAATCATTCATGCAGCCTAAATCATATCTTCTTGATGTGAAATGGCTCAAGTCCACAGTAAAGTATCAGAAATAGAACAGCAAACAATGACCTACCAGGCAGAATAAACAAATCTTAACATTTCACCACATCTCAGTCAAATATTTGTTTGGTTTTAAAGAAATAAAATATCATAGAGAGAGGTGAAAAAGAAATGAAACCTCACAGATGCAGGTGAAACCTCCTTTGAATTCTTTCCTAATCTTCCCCACTCTCCCTCCCATAGGAAACCATGTCCCAGATTGGAACTTTCCCTTCCATGTCTTTACATTTTTATTATATGAATATATTTCATAAACAATACATTAGTATTGTTTTATACACATTCTTAAATTTCATGTGAGCCAACACCTTGATTTATTCTGTAACTTGCCATATCCATTCGCTGTTGTGAGACTTGGTTCTGGTCTTTTCCATTTTACTGCTTTTGGTAACCTGTTATGAGACCAGGGGGTGTCTTCAACATTCAAGTTGTTTCCAAAGTTTCATTAGAACCAACCAACCTTGTATACATCTCCCTTTGTATCAGATAGGAATTTTTCAGGTCACAATGTGGGTGTATGAATTGTACCCACAGAATTTTAATTTATGGAGATGACTGAGTGATGACATGGAGAGACTAATACCACTGAAAAGAAGATTTTTTTACTTACATTTCTGGAGACAGGGGACATGCCATGGCACACGGGGCCACATGGTGAAGCACCAGGTTTGGGCAGGAGGCAGAAGGGATGAGTTTAGGATTGGCTGGTTTGAGTAATGTCGGAGGGCTCTCTAGTTGTTGGTACCTGGTCCTGGTGATTAGGGCAGAGGAATATTGCTCCTGAAGCCAGATAGAGGCGGTGGGCTCCAACTGGTTAGTATACATATGAAAAGGGTGCGCCCAGCCCTTTTCTGTCCCTAAGACTTGGCTAGCCCTGGGAGGGGCAATGTCTTCCCAATCAGGGAGGCCACAAATGCCAGAGCATCAAGAATATACAAAAGAAGAAAACCCAGTTAATGCAATGGGCACTTCTTCAGTTTGACCAGCTGTTGGCAAGTTGCTCTCCAGAGTGGTTGTGTCAGTTTACACCCTACTGAGAGTTTATAGGAGATCTAATTGCTTTGCTTCTCTTGGTATTTGCCAGGATAAAATACTTTCACCAACCTGAGGGGTGTGAAATGCTATCTTGTTGTTGTTTAATTGAGATTATCTTGATTATTCATGAAGCCGGGTATCACTGTGATAGGTAATTAGACAGACATGAGCAGAGTGAGGGCCAGGTACAGAGGTCACCAGGATGGAAAAGCCCTGGATGCCTAGCAAAGGACAATTGTAGGGTGGGACCTCGCCCCCAGGGGGGCCTTTCCTCCCCTAGTATACCACCGGTCACGGGGTTTGGACCCCCTGACCTTTCCTCCCTAGAGATAACATTTAGGCCTCAGTTGTGTTTTAGCTCCAGGCCCAGAAGAGCAACAAAACCAGCCACAGCTGACCTCAGGAGACCAGATGCACTGGATAATCACACACACACACACACACACACACACACACACACACACACACACACACACACACACGGCCCCGGAGCCAACCTATCAACCAATGGAGACCACAGTCCTGAAAGGACACACCTGGAAATCTGATGAATATTATAGTGATAGTCCCCTGGGACCTCCCCTAAACTCTCCACCCTTAAAACCTTTAGGACAGAGGACCCAGTGCTCTTCCTCTCGGGAGCATGCCTGTGACTTTCCCTCTCCTTGCCCCACAGGCACGTTGGCATTAGCATTAGCTGCCTCACTCCCAAGTTCCAAGGGCCCTTCCTTTGCCTCTATAACTTGTTTCCTAAGCCCATTTCTTCTAGGAATTACTTTTTCTACCTCTGTGATTAACAAAATAAATGTTTTCTTATAGTTTGGGTCTGAATTCTTTCCTAGCCAGAACCCAAGTACCGAGGTTGCTGAATCCAAGTCCAGTCTGACCCCACCAGACTAATACCCAGTGCCGTTCCCACCACCTACAACAATCATTTAATTCATCCATTTGTTATAAAATGGTATGAAGCTGGAAAATTTTCAGGACTAGTGGAATAGGGAAACTGAGACACATAGTTACACAGCAGTTTGCAGCCACCCAGTAAATCCCATCTTCCCTAAATCAAGGGCACTTCAGAGTAAAAGGCTGGCACTTCTCCCCAACCAGAGGACAAATAGCTTAAATAACCCTACTCAGGGATAATTTATTATCTGTAATTACAGATAACAGAAATCCAATTAGTGCCATTTGCCAGACACACTCAAGGGCAGGCAAAATAAGAGAATAAATCCCATTTTGGTACCTTAGCAAAAAGCTGATGAATATTCTATTGATCTGCCCTTAAGACATCCCCTAAACGCCTAGCCTTTAAAACCCCTGAAAATGAAGGTCCCAATGTGCTCTCCCTCCAGGAAGCATGCCCATGCCATTCCCTTCCCCCATAGGCACGTGTCCCCTAACCTCTAAGGGACCCCATGAGACTTGCCACCAGGGAAGCAATGGGCAGTGGCAGCTCGTCCCGGGCTAACCCCTGAACCTGTCTCCAAGGCCCCTTTTCCCCGTGAGCCAAAGCAGCCCGGCCTGGGCCCTCCTGTCGCTTCTCCTGCGCCCTTGTTTCATTGCCCTAAGTATACCTTTGGCTGCAGTCAATAAATTCTTGCTTTCTTTCCTACACTGTCTCTTGATTGAAATCTCTCTCAAGAAGACAAGAAGTGCGGTCTTCTCCCGTCTCCCCGGTAACACATTCATCATTCCGGATTCCTCTTTTCCTCTTTTCATTTCTTAGCCTTTTCCCACTAGGGTGGTGGCAGTGTTTGTCTTTTTAATAATGTGTAGATGTTGGTACTAATACTAGCTAATAAGAATAACATGAGTATAAACAATTGAGTGCACTGCAAATATCTCCTCCCAGTTTGTGGCTTGTCTTTTAACCTTTTAATATTGTCTCTATGGTACAGAAGTTTACAATGTACCATATTCTTCTTTATGATTTATATTTTTTATGTTTTAAAGTCATGAAGATGATCTCCCATAGGAAATAGTCTTGGTTATTTTAAATTATTTAACGACCAAGCCTAAGCTATTTGTTCCGTCTTCATTGAAGAACTGCAGTCTGGTGGGCAATTTGGCACCACCTATTTCAAAATAAATGCCTGTAGAAATACTCACAGAAGTCCCCCAAAATATATACAGCACCAATTGTAATAGCAAAAGCCTAGAAGTAACCTAAACACCAGTGGGAAGCTAGTTAAGTGAATTGTGGTTCAGAAATATAATGTAATTCTCTGTAGTCACAGAAAAGAATGAGGGAGACCTGGGTGGGCTCATACGGAAAGTTCTCCAAGATATATTGGTAAGCAGGAAAAATAAAATAAAAAACAAAGATCCAAACAATTCATAAGCTACCATTTATGTCAAACAGGGGGAAAAAAAAAAGATTCTCTCTGCGTATCCATGTAAATTTCAGAAATAAAACTACTGGATGATTATTTGTGAGGGGCGAGCTGGGGTGGGGGGGAGGGAAGCCCATTTTCACTGCCTGTCACTTGTGCTGTTTCATTGCTACTTTCCTTACAGTGCACAAAGCGGAGCTGCCTGGGTTGGTCCCTGTGCTGTAAGTTGCTGTTTGTCTCGCATCTGAAATAGTCTGAGGCCAGGAGGGCCTTTGGCTGCAGTAGCTGGGGAGGAGCTGATTTGTTAGCAATGGGGCGGGGGGGGGGGAAGGGGGGGGCAGCTGGGCTCTGCAGGCAGAGCTGGTGGGGTTCGGGCTTGCTCCGGCCTGGGGGGCGGGCGCCCTGTCTGTGAGCCAGGGGGAGGGGCTGGGAGAGGTGGGGGTGGGGGTGTCTGTGCGATGGGAGTGGGGGACAGAGGATGGAAGGTTGGGGCAGGTGTGAAGCAAGAGGATCCCCCCAGGTCCCTGCAGCCCCGAGACCGGCTGTCTGACTCCCTCGGCCTGGGCCACTCTGGGGGCTGTGTGACAGCCGGGTAGGAAGAAGCCCTGAGCACACATACCCCCCCCCCACTGGAGGAGGAGAACCCCCACCTCAGAGCTTCCGGCAGGCAATTCTCTGGAGAGGAAGGAAAAGCAAAGTCACCCTCAACCCAGGGAAAATACTCATCCAACCAGTGAGAACCGAAGGACCCCCAGCTTACCCTCGTTGAGGTAGAAGAAGGGGAAGGGCTGGGGCCGACATTCGCAGGACAAAGTTAAAATGTGCCCCAGGGATAAGTGCCACCCTCGGGCCGCCAGAGCAGCTGGTTGGGGGCAGGGGCTGTCTGGGTTCAAATCACTGCCAGGTCGATTCCACTTCTGACGCTTTTAACATTTCTGCGTCTTAGTTTTCTCATCTGTAAAATGGGGAAACGATCCTACTAACCCCCTGGGGGGTTGTCCTGGCATATGGTGCTTACAAAGTGCTAACCCTGTAAATTTTTATTTTTTTTTTGTAATCTGTATTTACCGCCTCTGTAAATGCACCACAGTGGGGACCCCGGGCAGGGGCTGGGCAGCGTGGAGACTGGGCCTGTGTGAGGCGCAGCAACAAGCTGGCAGCCCGAAGATCAGGCCCGGCTGGTCCATTTCCAGGCCCCAGCTTGCGGCGGGTCCGCCAACACCGTCCCCTCTCTCCTCCCCCGCAGGGAGCGGGCACATCAGGGGCTCCCCGGGGAGGGAACGCTTTGCGCTCTCACCTCCCTGGCTGCTCCCCGGGCTTGACCGTGAGCCCCGAAGGGAAAGACACGGTACATAAGAGGATCGCAACGCACAGCTGTCAAACAAATACTTGTTGAAAGGAGCAAAGGGTCCTGGCCTGTTCCCTGTCGCAGCAACCCTGGAAATGACCCCGCCAAACCGGGCAGTCATTGGAAACGGTAAGTACAGTGATTATAGAGAAAGGTAGAGAAAGGCTTGTGGTGTAACCTTAGAAAAACAAAAGAAATCAAAATGGTCCGGACGCGATGGGGATCCATCCCGATATTTTAAGTGCAAACACAAAGTTTAGAAAAGGGGTATAATATGCTATGGTTTGTGTAAAGAGGGGAAGGAATAGAGCTTCGCCGGCAGCGTGAGCAGGAAACACCTGAGCGACAGCGAGACTGACGGGGCCTCTCCGGAGGGGCCCAGAGGCGGGCAGTCGGGAGGCGAGTCACTGACAACACTTTTGTCCCTTCTGAATGTTGAAACATGAGCATGTTTCTGATTCAAAATTCAAATAATTTAAAACTCTTCCTGGCACATAACAAAGTAAAATAGATCAATATATATTTTTCTACTATATTCCTCAGCTCTAAGGCACTTGTCTCCCCCCCCCCCCACATGCGTTTTAGTCTCTGATACCGGGATAGACCTCACAATCCATGGGCATTCTTACCAGTTTCTTATGGTGTTTGTTTTGTTTCGTTTTTCCCAACTGAGCCAATTGCTGGGAGAGACACCTGCGGTGCCCGAGTAAGTGTTGTCTCAGTTTTTGACAAACTGTCCCAGGAAGGTGAGTACCCCAGGAAAAATCCAAGGCAGATGAGTCTTTCCTTGTAACCACAGCTGAACTTAGGGCCCAGGGCTTCAGTTGGATAATTATTTAAGCTGAACTAAGCTGAGGAAGCGGTTATTTGCATGGGCTTATGGGTGTAGCAGGTTATGCCTTCCCCTAAAACCACTGATCGTCTCCTAAAAACACTTAAAAATATGTTTTTTAAAAACTGTGGAAAAGATATAAACATACCAGTAAGGACCATTCTGAAGAAGAAGGATTCCTACAGTCCCGCCACATGTGGTTGTCACTGTTGCAGCCCCTTTCACATGCCACGTTTTTCTGCGCTGCATTTCCTTGGTCCTAAAATTCCATCAAGGTTAGGACTCAGCATCAATTTAGTAAAAGCTTTAACCTCAAGTTTTGGCCCAAACCATTGCCATGGTCACAGGCTGGTTGTGGAGTTGGAAACACTGATGAAGCCCAGTGCCTGCCGGCTGGGCTGCCACAGTGGTGAAGCGCACTGAGTGTTGTGACCAAAAAGTGGCCTGGCAGCCTTGCTGCTTCCCGACACCCCGCAGGACCCATTCTGACACATGCTCTGTGGATAAAGGATTTCTTAATCAAATGAATATGTTTATGAAATATTGTGGGTAAAAGATTGTGATAAATTGCAGATCCACAACGCAAACCTTCATTTTAAAGGTACTGAAAAGTCCTGTGTGGCAAGTTCCATTGGTTTCCAGCCTAACAGCCATTTCCATCTTTTTCCTGGCTAATCAAACCCTAATTCTGTTTACCCTCTTCAGGGCAAACAACTCCCAGAACAAAGGGGTTAAGAAAGAGCAGATGAACACAATTCTGGCCAATAAGACAGAGAATAATCCACTGGGGAGTTCTGAGAAAGTCTTTGTTCTTCAAAAAGAGACTAACGAAAATGCTGCATTCAGCAATGTCTGAGCAGCTCCTAGTGAACCACAAACCTCCCACGTGACAGAATTATGAAAAGCAACCATGAAGACACTGGAGAGTCGCCAAAGCACACAGATAGTGGAGCACAGATAGTGGGGAGGAGTCAACACTTGAAAGAAGGGAATAGCCCGGGATAAGCTTTTCATTATTTGTAGCTTTTTGCCTGAGTCCTGTGGGGTGGTTAAACCAAGGCTAGAAGCCCACAGTTGTGCCCGTGTGAAAAGCCGGAGAGCAGAGTTTTGGTGACCACGCAGCTGGAAAGTGAGGAGAGAAGCCCTGGGAAGGATAAAAAACCACGAGGGCAGACCCCAAATGTAGATTCTGTTCAAATCTCTGAGCCCCACGTGTGCAGGACAGACTGAGACCTCAGCTCCCACCTACCAGAGAGGAGACAATACATGCAGTTGGAGAGTTCAGCCAAGTCAGCTGACTGCTGAAACAAACAAAAAAATAAAAAAATAAATAAATAAAAAAGCAACACTCTTCAGAAGCACAAAAGGAGTCCCGAGCGTCTACTACATATTATTTGCCATGTTCAGAATACAACCCAGAGGTCCCTGACATCAGATTCAGAAGAGTAAAGTAACACTTGTTATACTGAGTTTTACTAGTCGTGTAGTTGGGGGAAACGGTTGCCAAGTCACCGTCCATATACTCATAGTTTCAGGTGATGCAGACTTTTGATGTCTCCCAAGCCGGGAGGTAGATCCTTTGAATATCCTGTATCAGTTGCTCCTAGGATTGCGCTCCTCTCTTCATGCCCGAGCTTGCCCTGTCCCTCAGGAGGGGAGATGACAGTCCAGTTCCCACGGCAGCCCCTCCCCTCTGCGTAGTCACGGCCCAGCCAGGCCTCAGCTCCAGCGGGAGCCCGAACCCAAGGCTCAGGGTTAAGTAAACTCAACAGCCAGGATAATGGGGCCCTGGTGTGGGAAGCCAGATAGGTCTTTACATCAGTCCTGCAAGAGCTTTCTCATTCCATTCCAGCTAGGATGGCCCCTTCTAATCGGAGGACCAAGACCAGGGTGACTAGACTGTGATCGAAAATAACTGGGGCTTAGTAAGAAAAGAACAGAAACATTTATTATTTATCAAGAAACTGAAGTATTGTTTAAATTTAAGAGTTTATTTTTTAAAAATAATTCATGATCTTGGATTATTTACTTGTTTTACTATTGAATGGATACTTGGTTTAGCTGTTTGAAAAAGGGTTGTGACTTCGTTTTTCAGAAAAGATGAGGAAACATAATGCTTTTTGCTCAGTTACTAGTATCTACAACATAAGCCCCCTATTCAGACCATGCAAGCTCAGAACAAAAGCAGCGTATCGTAACTGTAAGCGAGCTAAGATGGAAAGGACAGTCCTGAGGGCTCAGCACAAGGTGAAAATAGCCATAGTATGTACACGAAGTTCTTCCCGAGTCAGCTCTTGCATTTTTAATAAACAAAATTCTCACATGCAATGACTGAACCGTTTTGTTAACTGAATTCAAGGGGTTCTCCACTCGGGTACTTTATTCAAAAGGCGAGATGAGGTCGTTACAAGTAGCTCTATTTAAGTAAAGGAGAAGGGCTTCGCAGCCAAAGCTCTGCAGCCCGAAGGGAGGCTCAGTCATTGCTTACAGACGCTGTTTGGTTAATTGCCTGTTGATTTCTTCTTTGTAGTTGGCTACATTTACCCAGTTGCTCCCGTCAGCTCTTCCTGTTTTCTGCTGCATCTGCAAAACACTGTGCTACATTTTGACATTTAGCAAGAAATAACACTTAGAACTGCCCAGACCTTGAGACCCTTGTCTTACCTGTTTGGCTATTTATGAAGAATTATAGTAGTTATGTCTTAGGTGAGGCTGACCACTTTCGATTTATCTTTGAACTAGCGATTCTACTTCTCGAAATGTATTCTGAGGAGATAATCTAAGGCATAGGAAGAGCTCTAGCCAGCATGGCTGGCTTGGCTCAATGGTTGAGCATTGACCTAGGATCCAGGAGATCGACATTTGATTCCCGGTCAGGGCACAGGCCTGGGTTGTGGGCTTGCTCCCCAGTGGGGGGCGTGCAGGAGGCAGCTGATCAATGACTCTCATCACTGATGTTTCTATCTCTCTCTCTCTCTGAAAAATCAATAAAAAATATATTTAAAAAAAAAGAAAAGAAAAGCTCTAGCCAAAAGAGCTCATCGCGGTCCTGTCTTAAACAGTCAAGCATCGGAAGCCCGCAGCATCTGAGATAAGGGAATGACCTACGGTCTACCCACCTAATAATATGTGAAGTAGCCATGTTTTAAATGATGTTTACATTTAAAGTATATTTGGTATTGAACTAGATTGTCCTCTGTTGCCTTTCCATCTAATACAGCAATTTTCAACCAATGTGCCACAAGATTTTTAAAAACATGCAATATCGGACTATTTAGTCAGGGCCACTGACCTCTTTTCCCTTAGACTGTCAAATTTTTTAAAATGACAACAGCCAACAAAACAAGAGCTGTTGGGTATGAATGAATAAAAATTATACCTGGTTGTTTTTTTTTGGTCAGATAGGCAAAAAATATATTTTTTGGTGTGCGGCAGTTTTAGTAATTACTTTATGTATGCCAGGAGATGAAAGGGTTGAAAATCACTGATCTCATATATGAAAATGGTTGAAACAAAGTTAAAAAGAAAAGTTGTAAGGCAAAGATTATTTGTAAAACACTAGCTATAAAGTTTGGTCTCGGATATATTAAGAAGGGCCCACCTAGACTGTGGTCACCTCTCTCCATCCAAACCCAAAGCCCAGGCATGCCTCAAATCCCACCCCCTCCAGCGGGCTGTCCTGCCTCGCCCGCCCGCCCTCCAGGCCCTTGGCCTGGCTGCCTTGTAAAGGTGGCACTTTCATTATGTGTCCCTCCCACCGGGACCCTTGACACCAGTGACTGGATTTTTAGAACTCTTCTACTCTGCACAGCACACAGCTCAACCCCTGTACCCAACCGATCACCAAGTCCTGTGCCTTTTGTTCCTGGCTGTCCCAGCTCTATCCCTTCCTCTCTGTCCCTCGGGTGAAGGGCTGTGCCCGTCTCGCACAGGGGTTCCCACAACACGGTAGCTATCAACACTGTACCAGTTACGGTGTTTTCAGCTAGTAACAGAAAACTCACTCCAGGGTAGCCTAAACAATGAGGGAAATCTATTCTTTTTATTTGGGAGAAAAAACTCTTCCCAGAAGCCCTCCAGGAGACTGTCCCTCAGGGTCCACGGGTCATCCAGGCCTTGGCTGCAGGGAGGCTGGGGAAACCATCGCAGGGCCTGTGCAGTCGCTCTGGTGGGTGCAGGCTTTGCCAGCAGGAAGGAGAGAAGGGTGGAGGGGCATTTTCCATAGGGTGGGGAACCTGCTTCGGTCTCCTCGCCCCTTTCATCCATTCTCAACACTGCCCTTATGTGTTTATAAATTCATTAAATCCATGATGTACCCATTGGATTAGTCCATCAGGCTCGGCTCGCTTAGGTTCCAGTGACGGTCCTCAAGCCCCAGGAGCTTGCAATACCGGGGATGGTTTCACGGGCCCCGGCAGCAGGGGGGAGGGAGAGCGCGGAGATACGCAGCAGCTCTTACCAGCTCCCGCCTGGCATTAACACGTATCCGTTCTGCTCCCATTTTATTGCTAAAGCAAGTCACAAGCCACACCTGACTTCAAAGGGACACAAAAGTGAGATCATCCTTTGAGCAGGATGAACAGCACTAACCGTCACCACGGACTCAGCAAATATTTACTGAGCACTGGCTAGGTGAGGGGCTGGAGGAAACCAAGCACTGTATCCGTTGGGAAAGCATTTGCAGTCTAGAAGGAATCCCCTCCCCCTCCCTTATGCCCTCGTGCTACCGTATAAAGACTTCAGTCGGACCACCGGTTACATTTTTATTGCATTAAGAAAAAGAAGAGCGTGGCTGTCTGCCCGAACAGGCTGTGAAACCTAATACCTAGAATGGTGCCCACACGAACAGAAACTTAATGAATGTTTGTGGAATGAGGTATGAGATAGGATGGGCTCAGCTACAAGGAACAGGAAGCCTGGCTCATGGGGCCTTAAACAAACAGTTTGCATTTTCCCATCGCAAGACGTCTGACAGCCGGCAGCTGCTGTGGTCGGCTTCTCTTTTCTGCTCCTCCAGGACCCGGGCTCTTCCCAGGCTTACACTATGATATGCTTGGCTCGTGGGCTTTTCCTCCGGGTGACTGTGCCTCATAGTCACAAAATTGCTGCCACTGTTCCGCCTGACGTGTTCATATTTAAGGTGGGAAGGAAAAGAAGGGGCAGGGGCAAGGGCCTGTCCTCTGGGGACTGTCCCTAGAAGTCACCAACCAGTAGCTTATGTCTCACGGCCATCCCAAGCTCTGAGCGAGGCTGGGACAGAGGATGTCTGAATTTCCAGAATCTGTGGTTGGCGATGGCAAAGAAGGGCTAGAATGGGTTGGGGAGCCAACCGGAAGGGATCACCGCAAGTGGAGAAGATATGCTCAATAAATATTTACTGGTGGAAGTTCATATTTTTATGACCTGGTTCATTATTGATTTTTTTTTTTAATTTCAATTATAGTTTATATTCAACATTATTTTATATTAGTTTCAGGTGTACAGCATAGTGGTTTTATTGATTTTTAATAACGTGAAGGGCCCTCAGCATTGTTGTGACTAACCAATATTGAGTACATCTGTTTGTGCTGGGCACCAGGCCGAGCAAAGTATGTGAATTGTGTCATTTACCCTCGCAATACTTATGACACAGGTATTATCAATCTCTGTTTTACATATGAAGAAACTGAATCTCAGAGTAGTTAAGCAACTTGTCCAACTTGTTCAATAACCAGCTAGTAAGTGATGCAACAGGGGTTTGAACTTCAGTGTCTGACCCCAGAGCCCAGGTCCCTATCCTAGAACTTTAGAATGAGGTCTGAGATAGGATGGGCTGGAGGAGAACAGGGAGCTCCTCAGACCCGAGCCCTGGAATTTTGTGGTGCTGAGGCCCAGAGGTGGGAGGTAACCAGCTCAAGGTCGCACAGCAGGCCCAAGTCAGAACCAGGCCCAGGACGCAGGACTCCTTGGCTACTGTTCTTTCTGTCACACTGGGCTGCTTCTGTTTAGAGACCTCATGTTAGTTTGCTGATCTTTATTTTATTTTATTTTATTTTATTTTTAAAAATATATTTTTATTAATTTCAGAGAGAGGAAGGGAGCGGGAGAGAGAGAGAAACATCAATGATGAGAGTCATTGATCCGCTGCCTCCTGCACACCCCCTACTGGGGATCGAGCCCGCATATCTGGCTTGTGCCCTGACCGGGACTCGAACCCTGACCTCCTGGTTCATAGGTCGACGCTCAACCACTGAGCCACACCAGCCGGGCAGTTTGCTGACCTTTAAAAAGACAAATGGCCAAACGTGGGGTCTTGCGGATGATTCTGTTTAAAAACATGTATTTGAGTTAAGGTTTGGCACAAGTTAGGAGTTGTTTTTTTAAAGTAAAAACTTGAGTATCAGCTGGTTCAAACTCTCTTACCCGTCTCAGTGGCGACTCCAGTCTGCAGTGTTTGCAGTTCCTCAGTGACAAGACGAAGGACAGAGCGTGACGGTCAGAGAGCCTCAGCTGGGACCTACAGACGCCACGCTCCTGCCCCAGAAACGCCTTGTCCGCGGCCTGCGAGCGCGTCCTCGGCGCATCGTCGGGAAGCCTGGTGGCAGATGGGACGCGTGTGGTTCGAATTCCGCTCTACCCCGTGAGCCTGGGGTCCCGTGACCTCGTTCCACGGTGAGAAGGAAGCGGAGCTGGGCTCAGAAAGCACCTGGGCCGGGTGGGACCCGCTGAGCGACAGTTCCCTGTCCCCCTGTCTCGGTCCCCGCTACTCCCCCGGCGCCAGCACCCAGTGTAACAAGCAGCGCCTGCCTCGCCCACAAGCCTCACGGCCCTTTGTCAACAGAACTGAAATCTTCCAGGGACAAGCCTGCTGGATTGGAAGTCATTTCGGTGGCGCATTTAGGACCCTAGGGGCGGAGTCATAAGCACAGGCTCTTGAATGACACAGGGGTGTGAATTCAGACTCTGTCCCTTCCTATGTGTGTAGTTGTGCCACCTCCTTGTGTCTCAGTTTCCCTCGCAACACAATGGGGTTAGTGACAGTGCCCGCCTCGGGCTGCCGTGGGATCGATGCGGGGACGTGTGCGGACGGCTGCCTGGGTGTCCAGTGGTAAGCACGTCGCCCGTCCAAGCTCGTTCACGGCGGTTTTCCTCCGAGTTTCAGCGGGTTAGAAGCGCATCTTCCTTGTTTCCTGTAAGGTAGCGACAACCAGGCGAGTGACTGCCTGTGACGGCGAGTGAGGTGGGCAGCAGGCAGGCAGAGAGCCCAGGGCCGCAGGGCAGGAGACCTGGGTTCGAGTCCTGGCTCTGCCGCCAGTGCCCACGTGTCCTCCTTTCTCTGGCTTCAACTCCCTGCCTGTAAAATCTGAGGGGTGAAGGAGGTGACTGGTCTGGTCATTCCTGGCCTTAGACGTCCTTGCTAATCACGGCCACCCAACCATCCTCTCGAAGCCTGAGGTCACCAAGACTCCCAACAGTTCAGCGAAGGTTCCCAATCCTGTCATTCGGGCTTGAGAATGAAGAACTCTTTCAGGACCTCCTCCCGGACCAAGAAGAGCCAGTTAGGGGGAACCAGCAGCCTCCCCTTGGGCAAAGCTGAGCAGTCCCCAGGCTTGTCATCTTCATCCCGCCTTCCCACCCTCCTCTGGCTCCCCTTGGGCACAATGTGGCTCCCTCTTCCGCCTTCCCCCCAGATATTACCGTAAACTTGCTCTCAGGTCCTTCCCCACCTTCTGAAATTCATTCAACAAACATCACATTCACCAAATGTGCACCGCTGTGCGCCAGGCATCTCCGGGGGTGGGCAGAGGACTCAGCCTGCTCGTGGGGCCGACACTGTGGGGCCAGACAAAGCAGATGTACTCAAGCAGGAGGGACAGCGGAGCAGGCGGGGAGCGGGGAGGAGGGCTTGCCTGCGCTGGGGTTTTGCGGAGTGAGTACGATCTAGCAAGCTCGAGGTGCGGGAGGGGAGGGTGTACACAAGGACTATCTGGCCATGGAGCTGAGGCTGAGCAAGGAGGGGAGGGGGGCCTTGAAGGGGGCGGTGAAAGTGGTGAGGTCTGCGGGCTGTGGGGCCGTGGGGGTGTAGGCTTGAAGGCACGGGCTAGGAAGAAGTTGAACATGGAATCCCGGGAGGACCTGGAGTTTGCCCGTGGGGCGGAGTAGCTGATCCAGGGAAGACGGGCCTGGTGGCGAAAGCACCCAGCAGGGTGGCAGGATGAGCTGGGGAGGCAGAGAGGTGGAGCTGAGCCCCTCGGGGAGCTTGTAAAGCAGGGACAGCTGTGGAGTTTGTGAGGACACGTGTGACAGTGCAGTGTAACGCGATATCTGGGGGAAACCTCTTTTGTTTTGATAATAGGAGCTAAAGGCAGGGAGAGAGCTGTCTATGTTGGGTGGAGCAGGCCTGAGCACTCAGGTTGAGAAATACCCGGGAGTATGTTGTTTGGTCAGGATCACGGCTGCCAGCCCAGGGCACAGCGCTCTGCTTGTGCAACGCTGCGCAGCTCTGCGCTGCCGGAAGGTACTTAGCTTTCTAAGGGTGAAGGAACTTCCTGTCACCCCTGAAATACCAAGGACACAGCCACTTGAAATAATATTATAATGATAATTTGTTAGTATCATCTATCGAAAGCCATTGATTGAGAGGCAATAGTAGAGGAGTTAAGGGCAGGGTTAAAACCCCAGCTCTGCTGTTTATATTACTCACTTAACCTGCTCTGCACAGCGGCGATACTAACAGCACCTCCCCCTCCCGTTTCTGAGAAGCAAATGAGGCTAATACGTGTAGAGACTGCACTGTGAGGGCTCAAAAAACGTTGGCCAGATATTTTAATCTTTTTAATCCTTGTTGGCAAAAACAGGCTTCAAAGGCCCTGTGCCATTAGTGTTTCTGTGTGTGGAAAACCAGCCAGAGAGTAAAGCTGAGGTCCAGGTCCTTCCTCTGCTCATTGCACTTTGACAGCCACTGGGAGGCAGTGTGGCCCAGGGGGCAGCGTGGCCCAGGGCAGCCTGGAGCCTGGGAACCCCTTCCTCCTCAGCCTGCGAGGCCAAAGGCAAGGCAGGGTGCCTCTGAGCCCCAGCTTCCCACCCGTAAAGTGGGGAGGGTCATTCTGCCAGGCTCACACAAGGTGGTTTTGAGGACCAAATGAAGAAATGTTCCATGAAGGTAAATGGTAACTCACTGGAAAAGTGTGTGCAGCTCAGCGGTTGGACTGTCCGCCTACTGCAGTTGAGCTCGGCCTGCGCCCTCCCCAGAGCCGTAACCAGAAGACAGGCCATTGACCAGATAACCAGTCCGTGGGACAAAGTGCTGGCGGTGTGGGTGGGGGGAGTACTGGATTACAGAAGGAATAAGTATTTTTACAGTTAAGTCTATGAACAGATTTGGGGAAAATATAATGAAGAGTGCCGAGTGTGGTCAGCAACATGCAATATGACCTGAGGTCAAGGCTGTTTGGAATGGTTTGTAGCTGCAGGTTCAGAGGCCCTGTACACCCACTGAAGAGAGGGGGTGGACAGATGGGCCATAAGGCAGAAGAAAGAAAAGCTCTTTGTGAACTCACCTGGGGAGACTGACCAGAAACACTGACCGAAGAGAGAAAAAACTGGCTGTAAAACAGGACCATAGGATGCTACCGTTTTTTGCCAAAAAAACACAGGAGAATATCAATAGAATATAAGTATTTATAGACTATTTTAGAACTAGTTATAAGAAACTAGTCCCATTTTTTCCCCTCTAGGAAGGGAAACTGGGACACAGGGGCAGGAAGAGGGGTATCACTACATATCTGTTTGAACCTTTTGATCTGAGATGTGTAAATGCAGTATCTACGGGGTGGGGGAGAGGGAGAGAGGAGCGCTGGGCGTGGGCTCTAGACTCCGATGGGTGGGCATGACTCCCAGTTCCACCACTTCCTGGCTCTGTGACCTTGCACAAGTTAGTCAGCTTCTCTGAAGCTCAGTTTCTGCACGAAAGGAACATGAAAATACTGGATGATAATATCTCCAACCCAGCTGGACTGTGGAAGATTAAGTCGGACGAGTTTAAAGCACTTAGATGGAAAACGGTTGCTGTAGCTGCTTAACCAGCCAGGGGTTCCCACTCTCTAGATCAGCTTTCAAACTTCCCTGCATGCAATTCCCTTGTCCTTTTACAGGAATGCCCCAGGTACCCAGCCAAGGGAGCCCCTGGCCTTCAATACCAAGTCAAAGAAGAGTGGGGATGGGGGATGCCCTGAGTCAAATGCAAAGAAATGCTCCCCTCATGCTTCTTCCCAGAAGAAAAACCCTGCAACCAGCTGCTGGGCTCAGGTAACCAGGCCCAGCTCTCCTGACTCCCTCTCCCCCCTTTCACCCTGGGCTGCACCTCTTCACTCTTGAAACAGCAGTTCTCAAACACGAGTGTGCATCTGAGTTACTGGTGTAAATCAGATTCCTGGGCCCACCCTAGGACCTCACTTTGCCCACTTAGGCTTCCAAGATGGAGCTCCAGCCACGTGCCCGTCGCTCACTCCCACACCCTTTACCCTCCATGTCTCTTCCTAAACTACTCACCAGTCCTCAGGCACATCCCAAGCTTTCTACCTTCCCCTCCATGCTTCTTTCTGATTTCCAGGATCTCGCCTTCACGAGAGAGATTTGCCTACTTGCTTAAATGATGCTTGCCTGGACAGACACAGCTCAAATATCTGCTTCTCAGGAAGCCCCTCCAATTCAGGCTTCTTTCCCTTTCCTCTGGTGCTTGGTGGCCGGTACTCGGTGCTTGCAGACCCTGAAATTGCACCTATCACAGCACTGCTCCGGCTTCCTTGAATAAGAAGGATCTTCCAGAACAAGGAAACTTTGACTTGCAAGTGCAGGAATGTGAGGTGCTTTGTAAACACCAGCCCCTCTTCACCTCTGGACCCAGGGGAGTATTACTGTCCCCATTTTAAAAAATATGTCCTTATTGATTTCAGAAAGAGGAAGGGAGAGGGAGAGAGAGAGAGAAACATCAATGATGAGAGTCATTGATCAGCTGCCTCCAGCCCACCTCCTGCTGAGGATCGAGCCTGAAACCTGGGCATGTGCCCTCACTGGGAATTGAGCCGTGATCTCCTGGATCCTAAGTCAATACTCAACTGCTGAGCCACGTCCAGCTGGGCACTGTCCCCATTTTATAAAGAAATGAGGCTCAGGGATGTGGCGGTACAGCTAATAGGTGCTGGGATAGCATGTGTGCTAGTCATTCTGGTTGGTTTTTTGTCTGTGTCTGTCCATCCCCTCCCGAGACATTACACTCTCTGAGGGTGGCGATCAGTTTCTTTTCCCTCCTTCAGGGAATACTAGTGTTGAGATGGGGATGATCATAGAAGGAGAGGCCAGGAGGGGAGCATCCTAGAGGGGTCTGTGTGGAGGTGGGGGTGGCAGTGTGGGGGCGATCAGGTTGGTTCTGGGTTGGTGCAGAGGGAAGGTGGGAGGTGAATGTCCTTGTCTGAGGGGAAAGATGGAGTGCTGAAACAGGCAGGGCAGATCCGTTTCCCCAAGGTGGGAACTTAGCAAATTTGCTGGAAATAGACAGGCACAGGGCCAGAGGGGAGCAAACACTGTCTCCCTTTTTCATCTAAACATCTGAGGAGGTTCCTGTGTGAGAAACCTGCCTATAGACCCCCCCAGTACAGACACACTTTGCCTCCTGAATACAAAGCTATTCATTGCAGAATTGGCTGTAAAAGACTGGAACCTACTCAATGTCTATCAACAAGGAACTGGTTAAATCAGTCAGATTTTCATAGGCTGGGACACTCTCCTTCCCGAGAAAAAAGAGTTCACTGTAAAAGAATGGAGCTGGACTCATGGGCAAAGCCCTGAATAGACATTTCTCCAAAGAAGATATAGGAAAGGCCAACAAGTACATGAAGAGATACTCAATATCCCTAGCCATTAGGGAAATGCAAATTAAAACCACAATGAGATATCACCTCACACTTGTTAGAATGACCATCATCAAAAATACAAGAGATAGCAAATGCTGGAGAGGGTGGGGAGAAAAGGGAACCCCTGTGCACTGTTGGTGGGACTGTAACTTGATGCAGCCACTATGAAAAACACTATGGAGGAGTCTCCAAAAATTAAAAATAGAGCTACCATATGATCCAGCAATACCACCTCTGGAATATATCCAAAGGAATCAAAAACACTAACCCAAAAAGATATCTGCACCCCCATGTTCACAGCAGCGTTACTTACAACAGCCAAGATGTGGAAACACCCTAAGTGTTCATCAGTGGATGAATGATAAAAAAGTAGTGACACACATACACTCGCACACACACACTGGAAAATTGTTCAGCCATTGAAAAAAACAACACGGAAATCCTACCATTTGCAACAACATGGATGGCACTCAAAGGCATTACGCTAAGTGAAAGAAGCCTGACAGAGAAATGGAAATACTGTATGATTTCACCATATGTGGAGTCTTTAAAAAACAACAAAAACCACGTAGAAAAAGAGATCAGACTTGTAGGTACTAGAGGCGAAGGGGGGGTGGGGGGTGGAATTGGACGGTGGTCAGAAGGTACAAAATTCCAGGTATAAGATTTTAAAAGTTCTAGGATGTCCTGGCCAGTGTAGCTAAGTGGTTAGAGGGTCAGCCCACACACCGAAGGGCCTCGGGTTCGATTACTGGTCAAGGGCACATACCTGGGTTTCAGGTTTGCTCTCTGCCCTCAGTCGGGGAGTGTGGGGAGGAAACCAATCAGTGTGTCTCTCTCACATCGACGTTTCTTTCTCTCTCTCCCACCTTCCCTCCCTTCCACTCTCTCTGAAAATCAATGGAGAAAATATCAGTACTAGGAAGGCAGCATACAACATAATGACTTTCGCTAACACCGCTGTATGATAGATAGGAAATTTAAAAGTAAATCCTAAGAGTTATTATCACAAGGAGAAAATGGTTTTCCTTTCTTTTCTTTTCATTGCATCTGTATGAGAAGATGGATGTTAGCTGCACCCATTGTGGGGAACATTTCACAGTGTATGGAAGTCAAACCATCACGCTGTACACCTTCAACTGACACAGTGAAGTGTGTCAATTATTTTTCAGTAAAACTGAAGGGGGAAAGAGGAGGAAGTCCTCATCACTCCGACATGCAGCAATCACCAAAACATATATTTTTTTTCTTTTTTTTTCTTTTTTAAGATTTTTAACTGAAATTTTAGAGAGGAAGGGACAGGGAGAGAGAGAAGCACTGATGTGAGAGTCAAACATTGATCAGCTGCCTCCTGCACACCCCCTACCAAGGACTGAGCCCACCCCCCTCCACCCCCAGGAATCGAACCTGCACAGTACGATGCCCAGCCAACTGGGCCACACCGACCAGGACTCACCAAAAAATATTTTAAGTTAAAATGGGATGTGCATAATCAGGGAAATGAAAAATTAAATCATCATGAGTTACAATTTCACATGCATCAGTCTGAAAAATTTTAAAAATGAATAATTCCAACTGTAGGGTAAGGAAGTGGAGCAAAAGGAACTCAAACACCCCGGCAGGTGTGTGAACGACACAGCCTCTCTGGAAAAGTTTGGCATTGTCTACTGAAGTTGGCAAAGTATATTCCCTAGAACGCTGCAAATGCGCTAGGGAAATCCTCACCCAAGCCACCCCCCAAAACATACACCCCGGTCAAGATGGTGGAGTAGGTAAATGCTGTGCTTGCCTCCTCCCACCACCACATCAAAATCGCAACTGAATTATAGAACAGCCTTGAGAAACACCTGAACAGAGCTCCTATAACTAAGGAGAAGCCATTGAGACTGGTAGGAGAAGTGGAGACGGGAAATGGGCTGTCCCAGCCCCATGTGTGGTGGCTAAGAGTCAGGAGGGATAACTCAGAAGCCCCCACTGAGGATCGAGGGCCCCAGCCCCACACCAGGCTCCCCAGCCCCAAGCACCCGTACTGGGAAGAAGAGTCCCCACAACATCTGGCTGTGAAAATCAGTGGGGATTCTGTCTGGGTGAGAGGGAGGCTGCTGTAGACCCAGGCATCCTCTTAAAGGGCTTGAGCACAGACTCACTCATTCATAAGCACTGGCCCTAAGCTCCAGGGAAGGGACAGCCATTGGAAAAGCACCAGAGACATACGGGGAGAAACTGAATTGTCTGACTTCCAGGAGAGGGCTGGAGGGGCAGCTTTCTCCCAGACAGAAGTGCTGGCAGAGGCCATTGTTCCTTTGTTAAGCCCTCCCCACACAAAGCCAGCAGACACAGGTTGAAGCCAAATCGGAGTCACCATCAACCAGGCTACCACTGCTCTTACCCCACCCAGGTGATTCTCTGAGACCCCTCCCCACCCAACCAGCACATCAGCCTGAACTTCCTTCAGCAACTGTTCCTCCTCATAAGCAGCCAGCTTTGACTCATGCTGTGGACTTTCCTAAAATCTTTTAAAGGTCCACAAACTCCAAACAAGTAACTGCTTGTCTCAGTGTGCCCTGTACCTCTTGCTGGGTAGCCCCCAGCACTAGTGGCAGCCAGCCTTGGTTCACAGCATAGTCTTTCCAAAGCACCTCCAAGTGCAGCACAGGCAGCTACCAATGGCAGATCACTTCGTAGTTCCTACCAGGTGGCCCAGGCTGGGCATAGGCAATGGTTAACCTGGGTCTGCACTAGAGCCCCTCCCAAGAGGCCCCAGAACCGATACACCCATGGTGGGCTTCAGACCATACCAGAACACCCACCCAACCACCTCTGCAAATGACACACCCAAAGGATGGACTTGGCAGGCACCAGAACCTCACTAAAGTGAATCCCGCTCTCTGGGGTCAGTCCATGCACAAAAGCTATTCACTATAGTCACAGCCAGTCCTCTCATCCAGTTAGCCAGAAACTCAATCCCACCCACTGACGTGCTAACAGCAATCAAGGCTCAACTACAACAGAAGAGCAGACACAAGCCACACAAGGGACATCCCTAGAGCACCCAGCTCAGGTGACTAGGGAGTTTCCACCACTGGGCCCCACAGGATGCTTACTACCTAAGGCCATCCTGCCAAGACTAGGAGACATAGCAGCTCTACCTAATACATAGAAACAAACACAAGGAGGAAACCAAATGAAGAGACAAAGAAACAGATTTCAAAGAGAGAACAGGACAAAACTCGAGAAGAATTAAATGAAACAGAGGCAAGCAACCTACCAGATGCAGAGTTCAAAACACTGCTTACAAGAATGCTCAATGAACTTGGGGGGAAGAACAGATGAGCTCAGCGAGAACTTATACAAAGAGCTGGAAGCCATAAAAAAGAACCAGTAAAAAAACGAAGAATGCACTAGATAGAATCAACAGCAGAGTAGATGAAGCTGAGGATGAAATCAGCAATTTGGAGGAAAAGACAGCAGAAAATACCCAATCAGAACAACAAAATGAAAAAAGAATTTTAAAAAAATGAGGGTAGTGTAAGGGACCTCTGGGACAACATCAAGTATAACAACATTCACATTATAGGGAGAAGAGAGAGAACAAAGGACTGAAAACCTATTTGAAGAAAAAAATGACTGAAAACTTCCCCTACTTGGTGAAGGAAATAGACATAGAAGTCCAGGAACTAAAGAGAATCCCAAACAAGAAGAACTCAAAGAGGTCCACACCAAGACACGTCATAATTAAAATGCCAAAGGTTAAAGACAAAGAGAGAATCTTAAAAGCAGCAAGAGAAAAGCAGTTAGTTACCTACAAGGGAGCTCCCATAAGACTGTCAGCTGATTTCTCAACAGAAACATTCCAGGCCAGAAGGGAGTGGCAAGAAATATTCAAAGTGATGAAAAGCAAGAACCTACAACCAAGATTACTCAACCCAGCAAAGCTCTCATTTAGAATCAAAGGGCAGATAATGAACTTTCCAGACAAGAAAAAGCTAAAGGAGTCCATCACCACCAAACCAGCCTTACAAGAAGAAGAAAAAATAAAATAAAATAAAAACGTGAATAATAAAATGGCAATAACTATCAATAATTAAGTGTAAGTGGATTAAATGCTCTAATCAAAAGACATAGGGTAGCTGAATGGATAAGAAAACAACACCCAACTAGATGCTGTCTACAGAGATACACTTCAGATTCAAAGACACACAGAGACTGAAGTAAAATAATGGAAAAAGTTATTTCATGCAAATAGAAACAAAAAAAAGATGGGGTAGCAATACTTATGCCAGACAAAGTAGACTTTAAAACAAAGGCTCTAACAAGAGACAAAGGACATTCCATATACAATAGCTAAAATATGGATGCTACCTACGTGTCCATCAATAGATAACTGGATAAAGAAGAGGTGATACATATACACCATGGAATATAACTTGGCCATAAAAAGAATAGAATCTAGCTCAGGCTGATGCCGCTCAGTTGGTTAGAGCGTCGTCCTGTGCACCAAAGGGTTGCCAGCTCAGGGCACATACCTGGGTTGAAGGTTTAATCTCTGTTCAGGGCAAATACAGGAAGCGGCCAATTGGTGTTTCTCTCATACATCTATGTTCCTCTCTCTTTCTCCCTCCCTTCCCCTCTCTCTAAAATCAGTAAAAAGACATATCCTCCAGTGAGAATTAAAAAAAAATTTTTTTTAAGTAAAAAGAATGGCCCTGGTCTGTTTGGTTTAGTGGTTAGAGCTTCAGCCCTCAGACTGAAGGGTCTGGAGTTTGGTTCTGGCCAAGGGCACGTACATGCTCGATCTCCTGCCCCGGTAGAGGTGTGTGCGTGAGGCAACCAATCAAGTGTCTCCCTCACATCCATGTTTCTCTCTCTCTCTCCCTTCCACTCTCTCTCAAAAGCAATGGAAAAAAATATTCTCAGGTGAGGGTAAAAAATAAAGAAAGTAAAAAGTAAAAAGAATGAAATCTTACCATTGGCAACAACATAAATGGACCTAGAGGGTATTATACTAAGTGAAATCTCAGACAAGGAAAGACTAATACCATATTATGTCACTTATATATGGAATCTAAAAAACATAAATAAAAATAAATGATCAAAATAGAAACAGACTCCTAGACACAGAGAACAGGCTGATGGTTGCCAGGTGGGAGGGAGGTTAGAGGCTGGGTGAAAATGGTGAAAGGGATTAAGAAGTGCAAATTGGCAGTTACAAAGTAGTCATGGGAATGTAAAGTACAGGCTAGGGAATATAGTCAATAATATTATAATAACTGTGTATGGTGCCAGGTGGGTACTAGACTTATCGGGGGGATTACTTTGTAAGTTATATAAATGTCTAACCACTGTACCGTACACCTGAAACTAATATAATATTGAATGTCAATATTTACTATAATTGAAAAAAGAAAGAATATTCACACCAGTGCTATTTCTAGAAGCAGAAAATTGGAAGCCACCCAAATGTCCTTAAATAGTACAACAAAAATTAAATGTGTAATCTCAGTACAAGGAATTCCACACCAGAGTGAAAATGAACTAACCGCAGCCATGGGTAACAGCACGACTGAATCTCAGGATCTTAATCGTGGGGGCAGGAGGTGTGTGTGAAAGGAAGTCATAGAAGGCTTCATGCAATACACACTTTCTTCTCTTCAAAATCCAAAAAGGTGAGACACTGTACAATATTTATTATATGGTAATATAAACATGTGGCAGGACTATAAAAATAAAGGCCATGATAAGCGTAGCACTGAGGATAGCATTTAGGGGTAGAGGCAGGGTGGAGAAGGGCCACATAGAGGATTTTAAAAGCTCTGCTCCTCTGTCTAGGGCAGGTGGTGGGTACTGGGTGGCTTCTTGTATCATGAATTATTTTTTAAATTTATATATACTGTATAGCTATTATTTTTGTATCTACTCAATATTTAATAATTTCTTTTCTTATTTGTAACTTTTAAAATTTATTTAAAGAGGGGGAGAGAGAGAGAGAGAAATATCGATTTGTTGTTCCACTTATTTCTGCATTGATTGGTTGTTTCTTGTATGTGCCCTGACCGGGGATTGAACCCACAACCTTGGCATATCTGGACGATGCTCTAACCAACAGAACTACCAGGCCAGGGCAATAAAAACCACTTCTAAAAAAATGAGCAGTATGCCAACATTCGTATGTATAGAAGAGGGGACACCCCCCCCCCCATAATGGTTTTTTGGTTCCCAAGTTTTATTCAAGAACTCATACAAAATATGCCAGATCACTGAGTTTCACTCCTCTCCCTCCTGGTTAATCTGAAAGTAACCCCTTCGTTACTCTCTTTGCTGTTAGCAACTATGTGCAACCAATCACATCACCTAATCTTTTTTTTTTTTTTTGCGTCACTTTTGCTTCTTCAAACATTTTTGGTGAGATATCTCAAAGACCTTTGCAGAAAGCCCCTCAGAAGTTACCGCGATCTGATCTGCTTTTGCTCCTTCCAGCGGCTGCAGCCCCTCCCCCGAGACTCCCAGCTCTGCATTCACGAGACTGTCCTGCAGAAACTGCTCAGAAATGGGCAGCACGCATGGTTCCAGCTCCTGCAGTCCCGGGAAACCTCAGAGCCTGCTTCTGTCTTTGCCAGGCCCCCCCTTTGCTTTTTCAGGGGTGCCTGGAGGCAGCGGAGGCAGGAAAGACACCTATGCTGGTATTAAATTAAATATCTCTGCAAAGTTACATATGCAACGCTGGTTGCCTCTGGGAGGAAAACTGGGAGTCTGTGCACAAGGAAGGAGACATTCCGGAATTTTAAAAAATTTGAATCACATAAACACATGAAATTAAAAATAATAAAATGTGAAGAGAGAGAGAGAGACTGGGAGGGGAAGGAGAAGGGGACAGGAGAGTGTGAGGGGGGAGGGAGGGACAGGGGTGGGACGGGGAGGGCTGGCTGGACTCTGGCCGCCCAAACCTAGCTTTGCCCAGAACCACATGGAGCCAGAAGCCCCATGGCCAGCCCAGGGAAGCCTGTGTCCTCATGTCACTGGGGCTAGACCCAGCTGCTGCTCCCGCCCAGCTTCGAGCAGTCGCCTCTGGGAACTCCGGCTCCTGAACCTTTTGTTTCCAGACAAGTCTCTCCGGGGTCTCCTTCTCTGACCCTGTCTTCTCATCTCAGATCTTCACCCACCAGGCATCTGAGCAATTCCTTTGAAGCCACGTCAGAGTCTTCTGAAATGTGCCTGTGTCACCAGGGTCAGCCAACAGCAATCAGGCCCCTTCATCTCCTTGGTAATCCCTTCAAGGACTCAGGGTCATTTGCTCTATGGCCTCATCAAAACCTGCTCGAACATTCTTTATTCACATCCAAATACCAGTGACTCAAAGGAAAGCAGGGTCACGGGCATGTCCCCCAGGATCAGGGCCTTGAGAGGTAAAGGCATGAAGCGCTCGTGGAACTTCGGGCGTCAGCCAGTAGGCAGGGAAGGACCTGCACCCAGCGCACAGGTGCCTCCTGCGCTCCTGAGGACAAAGTGGGGGGCGTAGGCTGTAGAAGAGAGTGGGCCCCTGAGGCCGGGCTCAGCCCCCCGACCCCAATAGCCAGAGATGAGGAGGAGGGGCAGGAGGGTTGTGTTCCTCTGAACTAAGAAGTACCTTATTCCCCAGAGAGCCAGCGCAGGGACCTGGTGGCACTGTAGTGCGGAGGCAGGTGCTGAGGGACAGTGCTGCACGTCCAAGACAGGGGCAGCTCTCCGGCCTTGCCCATCCCCTCGATGTGGACTCCCCCTTGAAAATCACCTTGCGTTCCATAACTTCCCTCAGGAGCAAGTAGTGTTACAAAGGAAGAGAGAAGCCTTGCTGCGTCGTGGAGCTTAGCGGTTGTTCAACAAGCAGGTCTGGCACAAATGCCAGGGGCTGACAATACTAAGTGTTGGCGCGGATGTGGCTCAGCCGGACTCCCATACCTGCTGGGGGATGTAAATTGTGCAGCCGATGGAAACTGCGTGGTAGAGTCTGTTATAACTGAGCAAATACCTGTCCCATAACCTGGCAATTCTACTCCTGGGGAATCCACCAAAGACATACAAGCACTGTGTCCACCAAATGACAAGAATGTTCACAGCAGTGTTGTGAATGAGAGTCCCAAACCAGGTTGGGTAAACAAACTCCAGTGTGTTTATGTGTTGCAATACTACTCAGCAGTAACAAAAACCGACAGTAGTGACATGCAAAACAAGGAAGGAGTTCAGACATAATGTTGGATGAAAGAAGCCAGACACAGAGAACACACACCGTGGTTCCATTTGTATGAGCGTCAGGAGCAGGCGACGCTGCTCCATGGCTGTGGGAGTCTAGACAGTGGTTATCCTCGGAGGGGGGTGGTGACTGGGAAGAAACATGAGGAACTCTCTAGGGCACTGGAAATTTTCTGTATTTTGATCTGGGTGGTGGGTTCTTAGCTGGATACACATGTAAAAATTAATGGAGATTAAACTTAAGGTTTGTGTACCTTAGTTACTATATGTAAAATTATATCTAAAACAACAATATTCCAGGTCTAAAGCTCCACTGCCCCTGTCCCAGCCCTGGCTGCTGGTCGCCCCCTTGGAAGTGGGGTGCTATTCAGGCACCGGGGGCCGAGGGCAGAGCCAGAGCTGCTCAAGCTGGAGGAGAAATTATACGGCTGTTTGGGGGCCTCCTCGCTCATAGACGTTTGAACAAGGGGCAGAATTTGGTGTAGGACTTATTGCCATGGAAATGCATCCCCAATAGCAAAGTTCTTCAACTGCTGGGGACTATCAATATTTTAGTAAAACAAAGCTGGGTGGGGGGCGGAAATCCAAGATAACAACAAGCAAAGGTTGGCTTAGCCCAGTTTACTGTACACAGCAAGTGAGGACAAGCCAAAGGAGGGCAGAGGCGGTTGGGCCTGAGTTCCAGTCCTGCCAAGAACTTCTGTAGGGATGACAGGCAGCTGACAGGCTCTCAGTGGCCGGTTCTCAGCTACCCACACGAGGAACTAAAATACACGCTCTATCTAGAAAAAACCAGAGGCTCTAAGGAATTCATTAATATGGAGGGGATAGTTACTCTGGGTGGCTAGGATAATGTTTCTTAGTTTCTCCTTTGCACTTCTTAAAAAAATTTCCCAAATCAGATAACAAAGAACACATTTTATAATCTTTCATGACCGGTTCAGATAAAATCCTTCAGGGGTCTTTCTGGACTGTGAAGCTGGGGGAGAGGCCCTCTCCTGGGCCCCCTCGCATCCTGCCCCCTTGCCCAGCAGGAACCATCAACATTGCATCCCCAATCCTGCCTCTGTGTCCCCAGAAGGGGCCAGTACAAAGCAGAGAGGAAGAGGAAGGAACTCAGATCTGCTTTAGAAGTGACGGGAGTTGGCGGCCACCTGACCCTTCCAACCGGCAAGCGGAGGACTCACGGTGCTCTCTGAAATAGCAGCACCACCACTCTGCTGAAATTGGGGGACAGTTAGCTTTTTAAAAAATTTACATATAATTGTCATATATTTTATTAGTTTCAGGTATGCAACATAATTATTTTTGTGTATATTGCAAAATGATTAGCACAGTAAGTCTAGTTAGCATCCGTCACCTTATATAGTTACAGATTTTTTCCTGTGATTTGAATTAAGATTTACTGTTCCCTGAGCCACTTTCAAGTGTGCAGTGTTTTGTATAGTATTAACTATAGTATTATTATAATACTATATAGTATTATTATAATAGTATTATTAACTACAGAAAATTAGCTTTTTCTACTCTGTGTGCTTGAGTCCCAGCCCTCTTAAGAATATTAAAATTGTAGAGAATACTAACATATCTATATACATATTCATATAATATATTAACATACTTTATACACACACATATTTCTTTTTTTAAATTAAAAAAATATATATATATATCTTTATTGATTTCAGGGAGAGGAAGGGAGAGGGAGATAGAGAAAAACATCAATGATGTGAGAGTCGATTGGCCGCCTCCTGCACGCCCCCTGCGGCCCGTAACCGGTGCATGTGCCCTGACTGGGAATCGAACCGCAATCTCCTGGTCGATGCTCAACCGCTGAGCCACACCAGCCGGGCCATATATTTCTTTTCTTTCCACCCCCAGTGCCCTCTGCCACCCTTGAAGGGTAAAGGCACGCAGAAGGGCACCCCAAGTGCCAAGGTCAAGTCAGAGCTCCCCTCCAGCTCTGGCCCAGCAGAGACGCACCTCTCTGGCCCCACTTCCCCACCACACAGTGAGGCAGAAACTTCTGCCTCCTCTTTTGGAGAAACCACTTCCATCCTCTAAAGACCTCCCTCCATTGCCCCAACTCTGGTAAACGCCTGACTGGCTGGGGGGTGGGCAGAACCAGACATTTATGCTCATTTCCCTGCAGACACAGTGGGAGGCCTGCAGGCCCGGGGAGAGGGGAGGGGGGCAGGCCCCACATTCCATCTCCCTCCTGAGCCTGGCAGGTTTACCACTCACCCCTCTCCTCTCCTCTCCAAGCGGAAGCTCCCAGCCTAGTGAGGCCAGGAGAGTCCCCGCAAGGCAAACTCCCCCTTAAGCCTCAGTGGAAACTGACACGTTAATGGAAGTGGCCAAGCTGACCAGGGTTTTGGCAAACGCTTTTAACGGTATTTTTTTAACTTGTTAGGAAAATGAGATTCTCTGTTCCTAGTCAGAGTGCCCCCATGTACTCCATTATATTTTAGGGTCGAGTGTGTACATTTTAGTCACACATTGATAAAGTTCATTAGGGACCCTTCTGCTCTCCTCGAGGCTGAGTCGTGGGCCTACAGAGTGGAAAATGCTGAGTTCCGGTCCAGCACCGCCTCCTCCTGCTCTGTGATGCCCCACGTCTGGCCTGCCCCTCTGTGGGGCAAGCTGGGGGGCCTAGGTCCTCAAAGCTGGACATGGTGTGAGGCCCTCTGGGGACCAGACCCCTCTGCAGGCACTGTCTCCATCCTCAGAAGAATGTTTCCTCCCTCTCTCCGTGGCCATTCTTGCAACTGCCCTGCTGGGGGCTCCAGTGCCCCCCATTTGTCATCTGCTCCTACCTTCCTCCTGAACTCCAGGCCAGTCCCATCTGCTTGCTGGGACTGTTTCTCAGATGTCCTGTAGGCAAACTCATCAAAAACTAAACTTTTCCTCCTCCCTCCAAACCCACGGCTGATCCCTCCAGCCACGTAGAGACCCTGTTAACATTCCTTTTTTTTCTTAATTTTCTTTATTATTGAAAATATTACAGATGTCCCCTTTTTGCCCCCATTGATCCCCTCCACCCTGCATCCATCCCACCCCCAGGCCTTCCCCAGACCAGTGTCTGTGTTCATGGGTTATGCTTATAAACATGTAAGTTCTTTGGGTAATCCCCCCTCGCCCACTCCCCCTCCCCTTCCCTCTGAGATCCCTGTCTGTTCCTTAAAACACATTGTATGAGGGAAACGTATTTATATGTTTTACGTTGACTGGTAGTAGAGCACGCGATAAAAACGACCCGCAAACAATGTGTTAACGTTCCTTCTTTTTGATTCCGATGTCTGATTAGTTGCCAAGTCCCAGTCAAGTCTCTTTCCCGTTCCAGTCCTTCACTGGATGCTGCCTCCTACCAGGCACTAATGCCTCGCCCTGGCCTTAGGGTCCTCTATTAAGCCAGTCTCCGAGGGACACAGAGAGGTCAAAGACCATGCTTGAGGTCACACAGCCAGAGTAACAGGGCTCATAACCCCGATATTGCCTGGGCAGCTTGGTGGCTTCCAGTCTGATAGAATGGGGGCAGTCATTAGCTGGAATATACACCATCTCCGAGCCCTGCCTTCGCTTCAGCCACTTCATGGATTTCCATCGCCTTCTCCTATCCTTGCCTGCCGAGATCCCACCCGTCCAGTCATTTTTCAACTTTGCTTTCAATGTGTTTTATTGTGAGCTTGTAAGTTTGCTCTAAATGCCTTTGCAATTCAAAATATAAATTCAAATAGGGATTTTTCACTCCATTTTTCAAGGCCTGAACCAACTGCTTCATTCTTCTGGAAGTCTTTGTTATTCCCCCAACCAAACGTGTCTCCCAAACTCTTCCCTGCCAGCTGGACCATCCGGCCAGGGCCTGTACTTTGTTCAAAGTTTTAACAAGTTGAGGATGTTCACACTTTAGTGACTTCAATGACAAGAATTTCTAAAGTCCTGTTGAGGTGATCAGGAGACCCGTGTCCTCCTGTCATACCACTGAGACAAGCCCAGGAGCCAGGCAGGACCAGAGAGAACGGGGTTGGGGAAAAGCCACCCTCTGGCAGCCTGCCCCTGGGAACTCTCCCCCGGCTCTTTCTCTGAGATGTTCCTTTCCAGAAATTTTGGAGCCACAGCCCCTGAGGGAGGGGAGAGAAGTACAGGACGGGCCAGCATAGCCTTGGAATGTGAGCAGCCCACGAGAAAAGCCCTGGCCAGATCCTTGTCCGAGGATCCTGCCACCATTTCTTGGCTGGCTGACCTTGGACAAGTCTTCTAATCGTGGTAGGTTTCCTCATCTGCAAAATGAAGACCCAATAGGCTCAGGGATCCCTAATGGACACAGGGACGACGGTAAGGAGGCGTGAGCATCCCAGAGTTGAATTCCCCACGCCTGGTGAACGGGACATGTCCAAAGGCCACGTCTCCCAGTAAACGAGCAGATGCTCCTAACGGAGCACAGCCACCGGGAAGAGGCGGCATGGGAGCCAGGCTGGGCCTTCCAGAGCTCCCAGAAGGCGCCCATCTCCACCCCGTGCCAGGGGTCCAAGAGACAGAGCCCTCTCCAGCGGGGAGCCCACAGCAGCTAGACAACCCCATTCTTAGTGGCCCCTGGCCTTCTGAGGAGGGAGGGGGTTGCAGGAATTAAGAAGAGAGGGGCAGCCGCCACAGATGACACCAAACATGACACAGCAACTGCTGCCCATTAGAACATTTATTTCTCAGAGAGAAAATAATTTCAGACAGTCATATTATAGTAGGTAAAATTAACTTCTGTATTCTTTACAAGCATAGATTTTTCTGTTTATTACCTCTCTTATACCATCTGTTATAAACAATTCTAGAAAGCAAATAAAGTCACTTTCTACAATAAATAGAGCATCATGTGCTTCACAGCAGACGCGACTGAGACACGCAGGCCCCATGCCACAGCAGGATCTGAGCCGTTTCCCATTCTAAAAGAGCAGTTTTAAAAATGAGACTCAGAGAGAGACTGAAAGATTGAGAGAGGAGAAAAAAAAGAGCCTAAGAAAGAGAAAGTGTTGGAGGGAAGAGATAGACACAGAAAGAGAAACAAAGCCCCGAGATCTTACAACACAGGTTGAGACGAAGGTCACAGAGTCCACAGCCGACTGACTACCTGGGGAGGGGGGTGCATTGGCTCCTTTAAATAAACCACACTGTGTGCACTTAAAATACTCAGCCACACAATGGAGGGCTCTAGTAATGGAAACTATAGGCCTGAATAATTTAGAACAATATTTTACAATTATGTACACCATGTCCTTCCCTAGCCATATGCTGCACTGTATTTTTAGTATTTTACAAAATCCAAAACCCCATCCTTTGTGTTATAGAGAGTTTTGCTGGTTCCCTTTAAAACTCTGGCTCCTGTCCCAAATGTTTAAGAAGTTGTGGTGGTTGGTTGACTGTATTTTTAAAAACTCGTGCGTGTAAAAATGGCAGTGATCTCCCCAGTGACTTCGTTTTGTCCAAAACTCCCCTATGAAAAATTTAAAACAATTAAAAAGAACGTCAGGTTAAAAATCAACATGGCAATCAGTGGCCTGCAACCTGGCCCCGCGACTTTGGTGCTTAAGAGGTGAAAGGAAACATCCAGAGAACAGACATCGAAGCCTCTGAAAGTTGTGGTTTGTCAGCTTCCCTGTTTCACAGCTTTTTTATTCCTTCCGTTTTTGAGGTGATGGTGGGGATGGGGTGGAGGAGAAAGAGGGAGGGGGACAGAGGGTCTGAAATAAAAGCGCTGGCGTCTCTGGGGTTGGGAAGCAGGGGCGGCGGAGGCCGTGCAGGGCAGAGCACAGGACAGGAAGACACTGCACTGCAGGCACCGCGCCATCCATGGTGGTGGATGGGGCCCAGAGGCCACCGTTGCAGAAAAGCCCACGAGGAGCGGAGAGGAAGAACGATGGGGCAGACCCAGCTCCACCTCAACAACCCTCAACATCCGAGTGGGCAGGTGGACACTCACGTGTCCAGCCTGTCTGCTGACAGGAGCCGCCCAGCCTCAGCCTGCCTCTTGACAGGACAGGACGAGGGCAGGAGGGCCCCTGCCTCAATTCAAGGGGGAAGCTCTCACAGCCTGGCCTCAGCTGTGAGTCCGCAGATGTGAAGGTCAGTGGGAAGGGGTACAGCCGGGGGGCAGGGGTGCGTGTGCTGGTGGAGGGGTCACGGTAGGCTGGCCTCTGTTCTGGGCCCCCAGGCAGAGGCACTCACCTAGCATAGCAGCTGGCCTTAAAGGGACTGAGACGTAAAAACAAAAAGACCAATTTGGTGATGGTTTCTGTCAGTTTGGCACAAGAGAAAGAAAAGGAACATGGGGAAAAGACTGGGCAGAGGTGCAGAAGATGGGACAGGGAAGAGGTGTGAGGATGGGTGATAGGGGCGGGGTGAGCTCACTGAGATCCCCCACGGGACCCTGGTGTATCCACAGCACCTCTGGGGGTCAATTTCAGAGCCTCACTCACCCTGAGGTGTAGTTAATTGGGAGTGGGGTGGAGGGGACCAGGCACACCTTGAGAAAGAGCCCAGGACCCTTTGCCTTCTGGGGCCAGGTCCACCTCCTCGCTGGGGCTCAAGCTATTTCTACTTCTAACTGGTTCTTCAGTGGACCAGCCCCTGAGGGAGCTCAGGTGGGAGTTTTTGGCACACAGCAGGCTCGCCAGGGGAACCATGCAGTTCGTCAAAACTGGGGACTTGCCCTTGGAAAGGACCCAGCCCCAACAGTCCCTGGCCTGCTATGAAAGGGGGATGGAGGCAGGGCGGGCAGACAGGCCAGGCCCTGCCCTTACAGGTAGCTGGAGGTGACGAAGGAGTGGGGCCCGCGGACACGGCTCAGATGGATCATTGCTCGGTCATAGGCCACCTGCACGGACTTGCGGATGCTAGTCTTGCGACCTTCCAGCATCTTGAGCTTGTCCACGGTGTCTTCCACGCCCAAGGGCAGGACTTTATCTCTCGGAAGCCACTGCCTAAAATACAAGCACAGTAAGACGCCTGGGCCATGGTGAGTTGGTCCCACGAGGGTGCTCCTCAGGGCCTACTTGCCCAGGACCAGCAAAACAATGGGGGACAGGCAGAGGGAGGCAGATTGGGATACCCCAGACAGGAGGTCACCAGCAGACTGGTTTTTGCAGTCAGGCCCTTCTGTCTGCTCACTCAGCCTAGGGAGTTATCAGGGCCCAGGAGCCAAGACAGGTCCATGTGTGCTGCCCATGGGCTGGCTGAGCCATTGGAGGGCTCTGAGCCTGGCCCTGCGCTGCAGAGTCAGGGAGCTCTGGTTAGGAAGTGGGGCTGATGCCAGGCATCAATGAACTGATCCCTCGTGGGGTCTGAACCTGGTGTTTTAAAAAACAACATCCCCAGGTGAATCTAACATGTGGCTAAGAGCCCAGCCTTCAGAGTCAGATCTTAGCTTGTATTCCAGTTCTAACTGTGGGACCGGCTCTCGGGCCTCCCCTTCCTTGGCTGCAGAATGGAGGGCGGGTACCAATGAATATTTAAATGAGAATTAAATGAGATCACATGTGTAAAGTGATTCACATTAAGGACACAGAGCAATCGATAAATGGTAGCTGGTACCATTATCATCATTTTTATTAACTACTCCAATTTCCTTATTCAAAGGTGAAAGAACCCCCCTGCCGGTGCTAAGAGAAGCCAAGTGCTCACCAGCAATGAATAAGGAAGCCCCTGTGGTGGGCCCTGCGTGGCCCAGGGCCCTGGCCCCAGGTCTGAGACTTGTATTCCCACAGTCACTGGATGGACTGGCAGCTGACAGGCTCTCAGCTGAGTTCTCTCCAGGAATCACCCTCTACCAAGGGAGCTGCCTGGCCCAAGGTCACTCTTCCCCAGGGGAAGCTGGCATTCAATGAACTAGTTGATGTGGGGGCACAAAGGCACAGCTTCCATTTCTGACATGGCTCACCAGCCACCCAGCTCCAGAGCTCTCCACATCAGCCGAGGCTTCTGTAGCATGAGCAGTTCAACATTTTCTCCTCGCAATCCTGCATCCCTCATCCCCACAGCTCTCCCCAATGTTGTGTCCCTCATCCCCACAGCTCTCCCCCTCAATGCTGCGTCCCTCACCCCCACAGCTCTCCTCCTCAATGCTGCGTCCCTTGCCCCCACAGCTCTCCCCAGTAAGCCTCCTGAATCAAATGTCCATGTCAGAATTTTCCCAGGGAACCTGATCTCAGTTACTGTTAACACTGCTAATCAGTGTTAGCAACCCTGAGTTACTGCTAACACAGCAAGTGCAGGCCAGCGGCTGGCAACTGACGCCTCACCTTCCTGGGGCAGAGGCAGGGTGACTGAGTCTGAGCCCCTCCATGCCTCTCCCCAGCACGTGGAACCTGCACAGCCCGGCCCGTGCCCTGGCACACCTTCCTGGCCGCAGCGCCCACTCACCAGGTGCGCTTGTTGTCAAAAAAGAGGACAAGGAATAGCTTCTCTCCAGCCTCGGCCTGCCTCTGCTCTCCCAGCTTCAGCACGTCCAGTGGGGGCACGGGGATGGGGACGCCGTTGTGCAGGAGGCCCTCCCGGGGCATCTTGGGGTCGATGATCTGGAGGTAGGAAAGGAGATGCCACTCAGCGGGGGGCGCATGGGGTGAGTGGGGCGGCCTACTCCAGGATTAACCACTAAACTGCCCCGCACCAAAGCTATGCAGGGGCTTGGCTAGGCCCGCAACCATGTGGTGGAGAGGTGGACTTCTTCGTGACCCTCAAACCCCAAAATGGGGACTCTGGCTACTTCCTGAGCTCAGCGTTCTAGCCCTCTGGCCTTGCCCAACCATCCTTTGGATGAGGGAGAAGCTTGCTCCACAAACTGTCAGGCCCAGAGCTGAAACAGGAGTAGTGGGAAACCAGCACGGAGGAGTCAGACTGACTGGGTGTCTCTGATGGCCAGGCCAGACAGGCAGACGCCCCCCTCCTGCGGTCCCTCGGGGGAGGAGCGAAGGCCATTTTCCCCCTTTAGAACCTTTGCAATCACTTGAGATGCTCAGGGGCCTTCCCAGACACCATGGCTGTGAAGAGGTTCTGCATCATCAGGAGGACCATCCCTCGGTTCTAACCTCACAGAGCCTCTTCCGGGTGTGTGGACCAGGCACGCTTGTGACACCTCCATGGTAAGATAAGAGAGAAGCTAAGAGACTGAGCTTGGCGGACTACTGGAGAGAGGGGGAGAGCAGGCTGAAGCAAGGGCCGCTGGAGGAATGAATCCTCACAGCTGCTTGTTCTACCAGGGCAGGGGCTCAGCAAAATGCCCGGTGTATCAATGACAGTTCTCCAGCTCTATGGAGCACTGACAGTTACCAAAGCTCCTAATTAGTCACAATCACCATCTCGTTTCACCCTCTTACTGATGTTGAGAAGTCTCTGCCAGGTATTAGCTGGCAGAGGAAATGCCAAGCACAGAAGGACGTAGCTGCTTGAGGCCACTGCTGGGTGCAAAACCAACACCTGAACCCACTTGAGCCTCTGTTGCCCACTGCTCCCTACACAGGCGCTCTTCCGGAGCAGCTGGCCGATCATCACTGTGTGCTAAGGCCAGAGAGACCTGGAACCTACTGAGGGAGCAGCTTTCTCCAGAAATGGAGCAATCTTAATTTCTAGACCCTACCCAGGGGGCCTGTTCTCACAACAAACCGCTCTTTTAGTTACCTTTGGGTGTCTGCCAGCCTCTCTACATCCCTCTCAAGACAAGCAGCTGAAAGTAGGTGCTCTGGTTAAGAGTTTACTCCAAGGAAGAACCACGCCTACCCTGCCCCCCGCTGTGTGATTCGTTCAAAACTCGATCTCCTAGTCTCCCTGTCCTTCCTGGGACTGAAGCTAAGGGTCCTAATGGAAACCAACAGACAAGCTCTTCTGAGCTTCCTCAGTTACTGAACGTCTAAGACCCTCGGGCTACTCTGATATGTCTACCCTGGACTCATGCTGGTTCATGGGAGGAGGGGCGGATAGTGAGAAAAGTCCCACACAATCAGAAGGCAGGTGGGTAAGACTGCCACTGAAGGAGAGGTCTCCTCCCTCTTAAAGAAGACAGAGGCAAATGGGTCCCAAAATAATAAATAATGATCCATTCACTCAAATGTTATGATGATGTAAAACGACATGGATATAAAGCTTGTGATAAACTTTAACATAATAAATGTGTACATACACTATTACAGCTGCAATATGTAAACAACAAACAGAAGGAAAAATACAAAATGCTTACAGTTCACATGCTAGAATGGTGGGGATTTATATGGCTTTTCTCTATTTTCCAAAACTACTATAATGTAGTTACTTTTATAGGAAAAAACACACACATTTTTTAAAAAACAAGAACCACCCCCCAAATTTAAAAATTGTATATCCACTATGGATGTAAATACAGCTAGCTGATCCATGAACACAGTGGTTAGGGGTGCCGACCTCGTGTGTAGGCGAAAATCTGTGTATAACATCTGACCCCCCAAAAACTTAACTACAGTTGTCCTTTGCATCCACGAGGGATTGGTTCTAGGACCCCTATGGTTACCGAAATCTGTGGATGCTCAAGTCCCTTATACAGTCAGCCATCCCCATCTGCAGATGCGAAACTTGGATATACCGAGGGCCAACTGTATATTTACTGAAAAAATCCAAGAGTAAGTGGACCCACACACTTCGAACCCATCTTATTCAAAGGTGAACTCTACATATTTAAGTAAGCACAGGAGAGCATAAATCAAAATAAAAACACAGGTTGTGTTTAGGTGATTGGATTTCCAGGTGGTGGTTGAATTTCTTTAATCATGAAAGAAAATGTATCATTAAGAAGACAATTAGAAAGAAAAGAAAAACAAGACTAGTTTTAGAGGCTTTTTTTGCAGTGAGATTTTAAAAAACCAAAACCCAAACCGGCACAGCCTTAATCACTTCTTCGATGACTAAGCTGGAGTCTCAGGAACAGCAGGGCACAGAGCAGTGGGAAGATAGCCCTGGACCAACCTCCTCAGAGGCTGAGGACAGTGTGGATCCTGCCACCTGCCAGTGCTAAGGAGGAATCGAGGCAGGCAGCCTGGGTTCCAATATGCCTCCAGCCAGCTGTATAACCTTTGGAGCTGTGGTTTCCTCACCTGTCCATAAAGGATCAGAGTTCTTGCCCTCCTTTACCTTAAGAGGCTACTTGAAAGAGTCACAGACATGAATGAGCTGGGATCAGTCTAGAGCTGTGTGTGCATGCATGAGGTTGGTGAAGTGATCCTCAAACCTGGCTACGGATCATCTGGAAAGCTTTTTAAAAAAGATTCATGTCTCAGTCTGGCTTCAGATAGTCTAATTTAATATTCCTGAGATGGAGCCTCAGTATCTGCATTAAAAAATTCCCCTGGATGATTCTGACGTGCCCCAAAGGTTAGAATCAGCATCTTGCAGGGCCAGATGAACATTACCTCCCCAATACAAAAAGAGCTCTAAGAAATAACAATCAAGGTCATAAAAATGGAATTTTTAGCTACTGCTGGTGGGAATATAAACCAGAACTTTCTAAAGAGCAACCTGGCAATTTGTATCAGAATATGTATAGACTTTGCCTCAAGAAGGCACTCCTAAGAATTCCCTGTAAAGAAATAATCAGGGATGTGCACAAAGGCAAAGTTACAATGATATTTATTACTGGCTTTTTATCATCGTGAAAAAATCGAAACATTATAAATGAGCAATTAGGCAGTGGTTAAAATAAGGTAAGTACATGCACACAACTGAAGACAATGCAGCCACTAAAGTGATGTTGCTGAAGAGTGTGATGGCGTAAGACATGCAAGCGCATGGTGTGCTGTTAAGTGAAAGGGAGGCTAAACAGACTATGGGCTCATGTATATGCATATCTCTGCGTTAAACAAAAAAAAGCCTGAGTAGATACACACCGAGGTCATCTATGAACAGTGGGACTATGGGTGATTTTGAACTTGCTCAAAACATAGGCATCACACATTTTAAGCCCTGGCTCAAATGCAACCCTGCCACTTAATAGCTAGATGACATGGGTAACAAACAGATCCTCAGTTTTTCCGCCTACAAAATGAAAATAACCATACCTTCCTCAGTATTTCAAGAACTTAGCATGACAAATGTTTAATAAAACATCTAAACATAATTAGCAGCTTTAAAAATTCTCTACGATGAGCACGTATTACTTTTATGCATTAGCAAAGAAATCCCTAAGAGCTCCAGTCTCTGTTTCCCCAAGCTGGAAGCCTTGCTGGTTTGACCCACCCAAGGCTGGGCTAAAACCGTTCTGCAGCTGAAGGCGCCCTGACTCCCACCGCACTCTGATGGCTTGATCCAATCAGATAAGCCCCTGGGGCAAGGCAAGGGCCAGAACAGCCCAGGGGAGGGAGGAGGGTGGCATCTGGGGTAGACTCACCAAGGCAGGGTAGGAGGGATAGCCTCGGCACTTGGCCCACACCAGCTCCAGGGGCTCCAGGTCTCCACGGTCTTCAAAGGGCAGCAGGAGGCTTCTGCCTGGGGGTGGGGGAGGGGAGGAGACAGTGCCCAAAGGGGGCTTGGAATGGTGCCCAGGAGGCCTGCCTGTGGCCTCCATTTGACTGGGGCAGCCTAGGAATGAGTCAGAAACATCCCCTCCACCCTTCCTAGTCCCTGCCCCTTCCTTGGAAGTTCTTAGACTAGATTAGGGGTTGGCAAACTTGTTCTGTAAACGGCCAAAAGAGTAAATATTTTAGGTTTGTGGGCCACATGGTCTCTACTCAACTCTGCTTTGCAGCAGGAAAGCAGCCATAGATAATCTATAAATGGATGAGTGTGGCTGTATCCCAATAAATCTTTATTTTTGGACACTGAAATTTGAATTTCTTGTAATTTTCATGTTACAAGATTTTTTTTTCCCAATCACCTGAAAATGTAAAAATCATTCTTAGCTCATGGGCCCTACAAAAACAGGCAACAGGCTATACTTTGCTGACCTATGGATGGTGTTCCTTGGAAAAATAAAACTGCTTCATTACCAGGGCCCCTGGGAAAAGACCCATCGCCCAGCTTGGGCAGAATCACAGACTGCTCTCTGGGCCTCCTCAAATGGGGAGTCCTCATGATGGAGGCTTCATGGAAAAAGATGACTGGGACAGACTTCCCAGTAAAACCACTTGCTAAATGAGTTCTCTTCTGGCACAGCCACGCCTAGCCACAGGTCACCTGGATGCCCAGCACTCAGCAGAGCCAAGCAGGTGTGCAGGACCCTCCCCTGCCTACTTTTACCAAACCTCACACTGGGTGTCCTGCCTAGGGCAGGCCCTTCTCTTCAGTTTCCTTTGTTCTGTAACCAATGCACTGGCACATATGAATGGGTGCTTCACAAAAGCTTCTGAACACACAGAGGAAGCTCCCTTCCCCTCCCCACATCTATAACCTGGGAAGGGGAGGTTACCACACTCACCCAAGGAAAAAGGCCCAAATCTCACACACAGTAGAAATTGTGTTTCTAAGGAAACATTATCACCCCCATTTATAATTTTTTTAAAATGTACTACTAATAATGAGATATTATTTCTACCAGTTGAGTCAACAGCAAGAACAACAAAAAGATAAAACCCAATACCACAGAGGCGGGCTGCAGGGGAACTGCAGTACATGCACACACAGCCGAGGCAACTGCAGCCCAGGCCAGTCCCCAGCATGTAATTTGATCTAAGTCTCAAGAGCCATAAAAAAAAATGTATGAACCATCTGCTCCAGTAAATTCCTTCCCTGGGAACTTAGTCAAAGAAAATAACTTTAAAAACAAATAAAAGGATTTTGAAGAAAAATATGGGTTCACTATGTATAATGTTAAAATTGGAAATAATCAAGTGTCTAACAACAGAACTGTTCATTATAATGCACTGATTGAAAGATACATTGTTCCGATGATGAAGATATATAAAGATTATGTCAATATGAAGTATGAGATAACACTGAAAAAATACAAAAGAGCATGTGTTTTAGATTAGCATTTTGTTAAAAACATGTCTGAAATGAACAGAAGGCAACACAGAAATGAAGACAACTATGTTAAGGTGATGAAACAGTGGGAGGTCAATTTCCTTCAGCATCATTTTAATAAGTATGTAGTTTTAAAAATAAGAATAAAATGTCAAAATGTCACCAGCAGCAGCACAAAGTACATGCCAATTCACTCTTGATTTTTTATCTAGACGTGAGCCTTGCCTCCTGGGTACTGACAGTCAGACAGTAATGAAACACGCAGGCTTGCATTCATCAACACACATACAAGAAAAAAGTCATGCCAAGGGAAGATTATGCAGTTGGGAAAAGGAAAGAGGCGAAGGAAAGCTCTGCAGCCTGTGTGTTAAATGAAAGCTTCAAAGACAGGCATCCAGAGAGTGCACACCTGCCCCAGATGGCTGGACAGGTGCTCAGAGAATAGCCCGCTCTGCAGCTGCTCGTCCTGAGCACCACCCAGGCCCCGCTCTGCCCTTTATTCCCTTGGTCTAAGGAAAGACCCATACATTTCACTGTTTGGACCAGCTGCAGTGTGTGTCATAAGGGGAGGGCTGGAAGAACTGGATCACATGAAGTGACAATCACGTGTGAGATTCAGGGATACAGGCTATCACTGATGACTCCAGGGAGGGAAGACGGGCAGTATCTATCGAGATTAAAAATGCACACTTCTTTCAATACTGCAACTCCACTTCTACAGATATAGGCCCCACGGATACAAATGACCTGTGTACAAGGTTGCTCATGGCAACACGGATTATAACATAACATCGGTGAAAACAATCAAAATGCACATTGGTGGAGGATTGGCTAAGTAAATGGTGGCACTCCCGTATAAAGGGACATTAGGCAGATGGTAAAAACCACAGAAGGATCTCTAAGATACATTATTAACTGCAAAGAAAAAAAGCATGGTTTAGAGGGACATGTGCAGAGTAGACTTCTCTAGTCACTCTCCTACATGTACATATGAGTTTTGGCTTGTTTAAGGATTAAATTTGCAAAGACACGAAAGAAACTGCTAACAGTGGTTGTCCTGGGGAGGAGAACACTGGTTTTTCATTATGCACTCTTTTGTACCTTTCTGATTTTTGTTACCATGGACATACATTACCAATTCAAATTTAAGATCAACTGAGGGGAAAAGAAGAGTATGAATGACCTGGGAAGGAAGACCATCTCCCTGACCAGTGCCCAAGGGTTTAGAGGAGCTCAGGGTCTTGCCAGGCCACAGAGCTGGTTCTTTGGAAGGCCTGCCACCCCCCCACCCCCCAAATCCACCTGTACATTTCTCCTCACCTGAGCCACTGTAGTCACAGTCTCCGTTCACACTTTCCAGGAAGGGCACTCGAGACAGGGCTGGCTTCCCACGACTGCGTTTGGGAGGCATCAGACCACTGCATACAAAGCAGGGAGGGGACAGGAGAAATGAGCAATTTCAATGACTAATACCCCCACTCCCGCTCTCTCATGGCTGACAGGAGTGGAGCTGCATAAACCCTTCAAAGAGAATGGTATCTCGCCTTCCCCTAAAAACTCACACTAAGCCAGGATATACTTCAGAAAGTTCCTATGAAGCTTTGGGGAGCCATTTCATCCATGTGGAAGGACTAAATCTGGGAAGAGATGCCCGCTCCCCTGTTTGGAGACCTTGGGCTTCATCCAGAGCAAAGGTCATCTCAGGCACTTGGGGAGGGTCCATCTCACATCTGCTCAGAACTCTTTGTTCTGTGGTTTCAAATTGCTTCGTCTTTAGAAACCAATTTATTTTTTAGACGTACAAAAATCTGCCTCTTTCCCAAATTTTCTATAAAGGACACATCTTACTTCTTCAATTGGAAAAGAAATTTTTAAATTGGAAAAATCCACTTCTCACTTCCACTTTATATCTTTGAATTTTTAGGACAAAGATGGACTTTTTTTTAACATGGCTACTGCAAGGAGGTAAAAAAATATATTAAACAAAGACTCAAAGATAATAAGCAAAAATGAGAACAGTAACACTAGAGTAATGGTATAACTTGAATCCACACAGGTATCAGTATTTTTAAATAGCTCCCGATGTAATTCTAACGTACAACCACCGTTGGGAGTCTCTGGGCAAGAATAATGTGACTAGGGCTTTCTTTCCAACCAAAGTTTATAAAATATTACCACTATATAATTTTTCCAACTAAAAAAAATGCTTAAAAGACAAGCCAGCAATTTGCATAACAGAAATGCTTAAGAAATCTCTGGTGGGATAAGAGGAGGCTGGGGTTAGGACTGGTTGGAGAGTAGGGTACTCCTGTTTTATCGAATCATAGCTGACTTTATCATGTCTTAAACAGAATACCTGCACAACCAGCTCAATGAATCAGAATCCTTCAGTAACTAGTAGGTTGGGAACTTTTTTCCTGCTAGTTAAAATGAGGGCTTGTTTGGAAAAACGCAAAGAACACCCAGTTCACATTTAGGCTTCAGTTCCTACTCACTCTACAAAAATCTGTCACTGAGATTAGAGACTCTGAGGCCTTATAAAAATGTAAGGTACTAGTAGTTTCATTAGGAAAGCCTTTCAAAGTTCACATCATGGATCTGGGAAGACTGTCAAATACAAGAGAAGAGGGCCCAGCAAAGTGGTTAAGAGATTAAACTGGGGAGCCAGACTTCCTGGGTTCAGAACCTGGCTCTTTACTCTAGTTCTGTGACCTTGAGCAAGTTACTTAACCTCTTTGAGGCCTGTGTCCCTCATATGCTGTGTAAGTATTTAATGGGTTAATACACAGGAAGCACTCAGTACAGCACATACCAAACACTCAATAAATGGCAGTTCTATAATGAATACTACATGCAGCGCAGTAAATTTTAATGTTTCACTTTAAATATTATAAACTACTAATGTACTATCAAATGATGAGCTCTGAGAAGGATGAGCTCAATGAAATGGGATGCAACACCAAAACTAGGTGTGTGTTTTCCAGTTTCATAGGAAAAAGCACAAGTGTGCCCTAGCCGGGTGGCTCAGTTGGTTAGAGCATCGTCCCAATAGGCCAATGTTGCAGATTCCATCCCCAGTCAGGGTACATATAAGAAGTAACCAATGAATGCATAAATAAGTGAAACAACAAATCGATGTTTCTCTTCTTCTCTCCATCCCTTCCTCTCTCTCAAATCAATAAATAAAATTAAAAATAAAGAAAAAGCCAGGCCAGGCATGGCTCAGCCATTGAGCATCAACCTAGGATTCAGGAGATCACCATTTGATTCCCTGTCAGGGCACAAGACCAGGTTGTGGGCTCAATCCCCATGACTCTCTCATCACTGATATTTCTGTTTCTCTCTCTCCCTCTCTTTTCTTTCTGAAATCAATAAAGATATATTTAAAAAAAACAACAAAAAAGCACAAGTGACTTGATCATGGCCTGCATTTTAGCCCTCTCTCCCAAGTTACCCTGGCCTAAGCAGACAACCCAACCTATAATTACTTTGTCTGCTGGCTTAACATTCAACTCTGCCCTCCAGAAGATAAGCTCCATGAGAACAGACACCTTATCAGTGCCTAGAACAGTTCCTGGCTCATAGTAGGTGCTCAATTAATGACCACATGGAAAGACAGTACAGCCCTAACCTGTTCAGAAAATCATCAGAACAGATAAACCAAGGGCCATGGGGGGGGGGGGGGGATTAGTGACCAGAAATTCTTTCAAGGTTCTAATTCTGGGATTATATGATTCCAATTGAATTAATAAGATGGTCCTTTATATACCTGTCACCACAGCATAGGAAAAAAAAAGAAAAAACCCCTGGCTGCTGGAGTCCCTGAATCTCCTGTTTTAAACCTTGAAATTCCACCAAGTTAAAGAGGAAATGCCTTCCAAGGGCATGGTTTCCACGTTGAGTAGGGCCCCAGAGAGATCAGTGGCACTGGACTAAAGGTCTGCACAACAGCACACACACGAGAGCCTGGGCTGGCTTGCTTTCTGTGTTTCAGAGCTGGGAAGTGTCCTTCACAGAGGGGAGTGCCCAACTCACCTTCAACCTTTAGTCAAAGTGTAGAAGGGGACACTTTGGTACCCTACTCCTACCCCAACTCCAATGAACTGGATTTCCAGACACCATATCTTTGAAGGGAGTCAGGAACTCCAACCCAGGAACAGGCTAGAAGCATCTTATGAGTCTGAAATCTCTGTCTCTTCTCTGGTAACTGTGTTCTTTCCCATCTATTCCCCCTATATCTCTAGAGGCCACTACATGGGAGGGAGTAAGATAGGGCAATTATGAGGCTTGGTGGAGAGGAGCCACTGAAAGCCAGGCCCTACCACAGTAGGCACCAGTCTAGGCCCAAGGGGTAACCAGGGGCCTCCTGTGGTCCCACCAGGAGCCCAGCAGCCAGTGTAGAAAGAGCACCTGACAGAACACACACCCAACCTGCCTTGAAGGTGCTTCAAACACAGACACATAATGTTCTGGTTCTCTTTCCCTCAGGACCACCTGCCCTACTCTGAGTCCAGAATCCACTCAGCAGCCACATGGAGGGACCATAACGTTAGCCTTCAGGACAACTCACTTCTCCTCTGTGGTACTGAGGGTCTCCGAGTCTTATACTCCCTGGTTTCTTGTAGAGCTCACAAGACAGAGCAGGGGTTCAATGAACTCTTGGACACAGAAGAAACTTTACAGCTCTGGTATAAAAAATCCTTCCTTCAGGTAAAAGAATGGAAAAAGAAACCCATTCCCCCCCAACTCAACGATGATAGAAGAGCTGGGACCTTTGTCTAATAAAAGGCAATTCCAAATTTCCTATCAGCTCATTTCTTATTCCCATAACACACCTCTAAAGGAGCCATAGCTATGATGCTCCAAGACAAAGGGCGAAACCATGTCTGTAATAAGCTGGGTTATCTGAGTGGGTTGGGGACGGATGGGGGATTGGCTCAAATATTAACTTCTCTGGGCAATAGAGATATAGCTGGCCCCGCCCTCTAGAGCCAAATTCAACTCCACAAACCCTGTAAAGCATCAGCATCACCCCTCCCCTCCTAGTCTGATCAGGCCTGAGAGTCAAGGGTCAGGCTGTTTCCTAGGAGTTACCAGAGTTACAGACCAGAGGCCTCTGGAAACAGCAGGGGTGGGGGAAGAAAAAAATCTGAGATAAGCAGAAAGAGGTTCAATCTGTAGCTAAACAGAGAATAAAGGGAGAGGTGGTGAAGCTGCCAACAAAGCTTGGGGGACAAGTGTTCTTACCTGCAAGCTTCAAATGCCAGTCCACCACTGAGGCCCAAGCTACATTCCGAGTCAGACCCGCTTTCGGCGTGTTTTCCAAACCCATTGGTTACGCCTGCCAAGGACACACAGAGTGAGCCTGAGTGCAGAAACCCCCCTTCCCCTGAACCTCGCTGCAGTGTGAAGCACCTCAGAAGGGCTCAGTGAGGAGTGGAGAATGGTTGTGCCCTCCCCTGTGGAAAACGAGTCTTGGGTGGTATAATCTGATAAAGGTTTGGGGGAAATGTTGGCTGGGGCAATGAGCAGACACTGAGTTTCCTTTCCCTTCCTCTGGTTTTACTGTAAGGAAAACACAGCACACAGCTCACTCCAGTTATTGTCATCTGGCTACAAAGGGAAATACCAAGACTTCCCCGCTCCAGCTGGCTCACAAGTCCCTGGATCTGCTTCTCATTTCAAGCCTCAATTATCAGGGAGCCTCCTCTGCCTCTTGGGGAGCCCACCCGCCTGGACTCTACAGATAAACACTCACACACCCTATCCATCACACAGCTGGCAACGGCTAGTTTCATTCTTTTGAGATGGAGTCACGGGAGGTTGGGGCAGGATAAGGGCTGTGTAACCACACCCGGAGATATCTAGCGGGCTTGTCAGGCTTGAGGATGGGGGACTTTTCAGAACTAAAGCAGATCAGATCTTCCTGGGATGGGGAGTCAGAATTCCCTGGGTTCTAGACTGGGCTCTAAAATACAGGTCCCCTTTCCTCTTTAAGCCTTGGCCTCTGCTTCTGTGAAGATAATACATTCTTACTTATGGAGAATACTATTAAGTATGAATGAGAGGAGGTCTGTTTACAGCAGGGAGCCCTTCGGAGGCAAATGAAGACTATATGCTCACCTCAGGGACACACCTCTCATCTGCTGTGAAGGCTTCAACTCTCCTCTCTATCTTGCTAATTCTTAACCACAATCCAGAGTGCTAAAAGTCAGAGAGCTGAGTCAAGAGCTCTAAGTCACCTTGGCCAGAAAACTGTGAGGCAAGTCACACCTGAAGAGCAGGTGTCTGAGCTCTAACACTGTGACCTCAATTTAAATCATCAAGCCAACTGTGCCTGAAGTGCTTCGTCTGTAAAGGACCAACACCTGTTTCTGTGAAGCTCAATGAAGGGTGTCCAGAAGCATTCCTGAGCTCTGGGCAACTGGGTTAGAGGAGGAACAGATTCTAGCGGTGTCCCCAAGCAGCCGGCCCTCTCAGGTTCGATGAGCCTGATGTCCAGCTTCCCAGTAGCAGGACTTGTCCTTTTTAGTGCACACTATTCTCAGTGCCGCTTGGCTGTGTCCAATGTGGCTGAGAGAATGAGAGCGGTAACTGCTACCATCTACTGCTACATGCCAAGTGTCTCATAACAGACCGTTCCTAATCCTAAGAGCCCTGCAAAGTAGGTATCACTAGCCCCATATTAGAAATAAGGAAACAGCCTGTTCAATTTGCCCCAGCTAATTAATTTGATACACAGCTGGTAAGGAGATGGAATTTGAACTCAGGTCTGCCTAACAGCAGGCCTCAAACTATTAACCAATCTACTGCCCTGATACAGGGAAGCTTGGGCCAGATGGGAAGGGAAGGTACTGCTGGAAACAAAACGATAGGAAGAGAGAAAAGCAGAAAAAGCATATGCTGCCCATACAGCCCAAAGCCACCACATAGGACATGAGAGGGCCATGAGAAGCAACAGCCAGGAGCAGCACCCCCCCCCCCCCCATATGCACCTGAAGCAAGTTGGCCTTCCATATCCCACTGAGACTCAACTACTCTGTCTGGAAATGGGGGCCCTGAACATTCAGGCCCACTTCGCCCCCAGCCTTGGCTCCTGACTCTCTGAAAGTCCCTCACCAAACTCTCCCTCACAGGGACTCTGTCCTTGTTTCCACACACCTGGGCCTGACCCCTTTGTCCCGTGTACTCCTTTCTACTCTGCCCTCACCCCTCAGGGCCAGGGTAGGCATCAACTCTTCATGAAGCCTTCCCAACTCCTCCAGCAGTGCTGCCTGTCCAGCACTGTGACACCTCTGCACCTCAGGAGACCATCTAGCCTCCCCACTAGCCTGTGAACCCTTCTGGAGCTGGATCTAAGCCTGACTTTTTACCCATCCCTCCCCACAACCAGCTAGTGCTGGACATACAGTAAGGATTCTTTAGTAATCGAGCCTGTTACCCACTTCTGGGACCGCATCTCCAACCACTCCTGGCTCTCTCCTGCAGCCACATTGGTTCCCTCGCTGTTTCTGACATGCAGGCATGTTCCCATCCAGGGCCTGTGTACTGGCCAGTCTGTCTCTATCTTTTTGGAACGTTCTTCTCCCAGGTACCCAAATATCTCATACCTTCAACTCCTTGAGATTTTTAGTCAAATGTCACCTCCTCAGAAAGCCTCCCCTGGCCACCCCAATGCCACCCCAGCATCCCTTATCCCCCTTCCCTTTTTCCTCTGTAACTTCGAAGATGCAATTCACTCACTTGCTTTTAGTCTATCTCCCCTCCAAGGGAGATTTTTGCCCCAGTGCCTCGAATAGTACCCAATATAACTATCTGATGAATAAATGAACTGAAATGAAATGAAGACCTATTTTATCATATACAGCTTTGCATCCCACTCAGGGGCAAAGAGAGTCCCAGACACAAACTAGCCGTCTCAAAATACTTGCTCAAAGCCCATTTCCCCAGGCCACTACTCATCACGTGCCAGCCCAACTGTGAGCTGTGGAGCTAATGCTACTATTGGTATCTGCAGGGGCCATTCGGAGGTGAACAACTGGGGGAGGTGCTGGATGGCAAGGCAAAGCAGAGAAGCAGAAGAGAAGTAGCAAGAGAAGTCACAGGCGGGGTCACCTGTTTCTTCCTCCTGCTGGGGGGACCTCTCCCCGTCACTCCCACTATAGCTCCTGCTCCTTGGCCGCTTCCGGGAGTGCTGCTCATCCTCGATGCTGGCAGGAGAGGCAGGAGAGCCCAGGGCACCGTGGTCCTCGCCATTCTCCACAGCCTCGTCTGGGCTCCTCTGCAGCTTAGCCCCATTCTTGGCCTTCTTGAAGAGGACCGAAGTGCGGCGGCCCACGCTACTGAGTGGGGCACCGGCAGCGGCGTCGGAGGCCAGGAGGGACAGTCTGTTGATGCCACTGTCACTGAGTAGGTGTTGCAAGGGCTCGGTCCCTAGCTGCAGAGGTGACTTTTCCAAAAGTTCATCTTCTTCCACCTTTCTGGGTTGCAGGAATCGGCTTGAAGGTTTGCTATCACTGATGGGTTTTAGAGTGGGGGGATCTGGAGGGGATTCTTGCTCAGACAAGGAAGGCGCAGGCCCAGTGGGCTCCAGGGTTGGTGGGGGAGGCAGTTTGGAGTCATCTGTTAGAGAAAAAGAGAACCTGCTTGAACATTTTAGAAAAAGTCTGCCCGTACGAGCCAGATAATGACACTAATAACAAAGAACTAAAAGTACTGGCTGTTACAAGGCTTGAGAAGCGTCCCAGGTCTCAGTCTGAGGTGAAGAGAAGGTAGGACTACGTTTTATCAACACTAGTCCTCAACCCTGGCCATAAATTAGGATCACCTAGGAAGTTTCTTAAAAATTTCAATGACAAGGTCCGCAGCATGCGGACACGGCGGGTCTGGGCCCCACTGGACCAAATCCACTGAAACCAAACCACTAAAGTGAGGTATTCTTTTTTAAGATTACCAGGTGAGTCTGATGAAGTGAGGGTTACAAAGCACTGCTCCACAACTGAGGCCAAAAGCCCTCTGCTTAATCAATAACTAGGTAACAGCTGCACAGATTAGGGGACTACAATTTTCATTAGACTCAAATGTTTTTTCATCTTTCAATGTATTTTGTTTCACATCACTCAAGTGAAGCAAACAGGACAGGCAGAAAGAATAAGTTTACAGATATGAAAAAGTGAGGCCAAGTAAGTTAAATCGGTGGTTCCCAAACATGTCTATTCACCTACCACCTTTTATTTTTAAGATTTTTAAATTGATTTTTAGAGAGAAAAGGGAGAAGGGGAGAGAGAGGGAGACAGACAGACACATTGATGTGACAGCAAAACACAGATCAGCTGCCTCCTGCATTCCCCCTCCCGGGAACTGAGCACATAACCCAGGCATGTGCCCTGACCAGGAATCAAATGGGTAACCTTTTGGTGCACAGGACAACTCCAACCAAATGAGTCACACAGGCCAGGCTATTTTTATTTATTTTTTAAAATTTTTATTTATTGATTTTGAGAGAGTGGGAGGGAGAGGGAGGAAGAGGGAGAGAGAGAGAGAGAGAGAGAAACACATCCATTTGTTCCACTTATTTATGCACTCATTGGTTGGTTCTTGAATGTGCCCCAACTAGAGACCGAACCTGGAACCTAGGCGTATAGGGATGACAATAACTAGCTGAGCTACCCGGCCAGGGACGAAACTTTAAAAACGGAGGCTTCCAAACCACAGCCAAGACTGCCCTAATCTGAATCTCTAGGAGGTGAGCACTGGGAATTTTGTTTGAAACCCTCTAGGAGAAGGTGTTGCAGCTGGGCCAGGGGTATGGCCCTGTGTGCTACAGCCTGGGATGGGGATACAAGTGGCATGCTGACGGCCACTTGGGGAAGCAGTAAGAGTAACAATGGACACAAAACCCTTGAAAGCCAAATGTGACCTCTCAGCCACATCCCCATTCTCTGCCAACCTAAAATAAAATGGGCCATTCCCTGTAATTTGGCCCCCTTCCCTCTGGAAATAATTCCCAACCTTCTGAACTGTGTGGATAGCAGCCCCTCCCAAGCCATAGGCTCAGATCCACGGACAGGTAGAAGGAAGACAGGTCTGTTCCCCATGAAGTGGGAAAACAGGAATCAGTTCAGGTTTCACGCTCCCGAGTCTCTGAGAATCACTTCCCCAGATGTCCTTGCAGTCTGGCCTTTCTGCATGGGACGGGCCTATAGACTCGGCCAGCTAGGGTCAAAGCCACGGGGCAGCTTGAGAACCAAGACTATCTTTAGGAACTTTCCTTTCTATCCCCCCACACCACAACCTGAACTGCTCTAAGAGCCTGTCTACATGATGGTATGAGGTGAGTTGATATTTAACTGGTATGTGCAATATGACCATATCAGGTGCAAAATACTAAAATACTCCTTTACTGGTTAATAACAGCTGCTGGGCCCCAGCCTCTGAAACTCCCTGAACCTGCCCACAATCCAGCAACTAAATATTCACTTCAGTGGCCACCCGAAGCCCACTCCAATACAACAGTAACATCTACTCTGATGAACTTTGGTCTCTATTGATTGTTAAATATTTTTAATATCTCTGGGTATACCTGGAAGTGTAACCCCCTCCGTCCAAGGGCTTCTGCTTGCCGGTAAAGGTCAGACCTAAACTCAAGGAAGGATGCTTCTATTCTGGGATTTCAGCTTAACCCTTACTTCCTTATCCTGCCCCCGGCATCCCGCCTGCCCATGACAGTCTCTCACCTCTGTCCCCATCGTCTTCTGGCTCCTCCTGCAGGGCCTGCTCCAGGACAGCCCCATCTCCCTGGGGCCCTGCTGGCAGCTCCCCATTGGACACAGTCTTGTTCACGGAGGGTGGCTGCGGTGGCAGCGGCTGTGCCAACTTCTGCCGAAGAGCATTGATCTCCCGGCGCAGCATGCGGACACGGCGGGTCCGGGCCCCACTGGACCGCATGGCACTCACCAGGTCCAGTTTCTCCAGCAGCTCCTTCAGCTGCACCTCCGGGGATAAATGGGCCCGGTTCTCTGGGATGAGGATGTTGTCCACTGCCAGGGAGAAGGGAGGACAGAAGGGGCTGAAAGACCTGCCCAGCCCAGGACAAGGGGAAGGGGCTGAATCCTTTGGATGCAAAATATTCTCCTGGAATGCCTGGGCCAGTGGCTTCCAGCAACATCACTGTGGGGCCTTGGCCCTGGCACCACTGCTGCCCTCAGGGCAGCCACAGGGAAAAGGTCAGAATCTGGGAAGCATCTGCAGGAAGCAGTCCACAGTTAACGATTATGACAAGGCAGCTTGGCAACCCCCTGGCCTGAGTGGCTGGCTGCTGCCATTGGGAAGCAGAAAGTAGGGGCAGGCAGAGAGTGGGGCTCAGAGGCAATTCCATTTTCTGGTCCTCGACCTGCACTTCACTACGCCATGCTCCAATGCGACACAAAGGGATCCAGGAGACGAAGACCCCAGTGAGGCTTTAGCTTTTCAAACAGAAAGCTAGTACCTGATTCCCCTTTCCTACCATTCAGGAAGTGCTCACTGAATTAAACTTTAGTCCTGAGAACTACTCCAGCCACAAGCAGATATATTTCAGCATGTGCCTACCCCCAGCTTTGCTCCAGGACTCTACCCTATAGCCCCAAGGCCCACTCTGATCCCTGGCTCTCTGGGTTCTGTGCCTCCTGCTAGCCCCTCTCCTCCCCACCCATCCAGGCTTCTCACCGTCTTCCCAGGAGAAGCGGTAAAAGTCCTCCAATTTGGGTGACTCGGGCAGGTGGGTGCCCCTCTCAGGGTCATAGCCGATATTTTCAGCCTGCCGTCGGGCATGCCGAAGGATGGCCCCTCCCAGATCCCGCAGGCGGACAGCTGCTCGGTGGAAAATTGTGTCTTTAGCATTATACTTCATGCAGTTGGTAACTATAAGGTTAAAGTCTTCCTCAAACTCCTCCAAGGTGTGGTACAGATGGGACTCCAGCTTCCGCCTCATAGTAGAAAAATCCATTGGCTTGGATATGAATTCCAGGTAATCTGGAACCTAAACATATAAAACCTGTACAATTACAACAACCATTTACTAGCCAAACAGACACACCCTTCACCAGCACTCTAGCCTTCCCATTTTCTGGTTTAGCCATTTTGGGCTCACTCAGAGCACCAGGGCCCTGGCCCACCCTAGCCTGCTGACCCCTTACCACTGGCAAGTCTACTAGTTTTGCCAGATACCCCCAGGTTTTGTACTCTGTCATCCAACCCCTTCCTGGCCTACTCAGAGAGTTTTCCAGTTCTAGAGGGGCTCACTGTTCAGGAAGGGGGATGAGGGGAACTTGCCTCACTCAGGTTGACTGGTTCGGCGAAGATGTGTGCGGGATCCTTCTCCTGCAACAAGTCCAGTGTTGTCCTCAGCAGTACGTTGAAGGGCATCAGCTCCAGCTCCATGGCAGCCTGCTGTACCTTGATCTGTGGAAAGTGGGGAGGAATCAGGACACCCCCCTCAAGAAGAGGCACTGAGCTTTTTGTTAATAATATGGCTTTCACCAATCATGTGTAACAAATTTTCACAGGCTATTATTAAGCCGACCAATTTATAAGGAGATATCACCTAACCCATAGCCTAGAAATAAGGATACCAAGGGCTACCACTATGTGGATGTTTCCTATGTATCAAGCACCATACCAAAACTTAAGAGTAGTAATGATTATATAGTTGAACCTTGAATAACACAGGTTTGAACTGAGTGGGTCTATTTATTACACATGAATTTTTTTCAATAAATATTGTTAATGTATGTTCTTTTCCTTATGATTTTAACATTTTCTTTCCTCTAGCTCACTTTATTGTAATACAGCATACAAAATATGTGTTATCAACTGTTTGTTAGTGTAAGGCTTCTGGTCAACAGTAAGCTATTAGTAGTTAAGTTTTGGGGAAATCAAAAGTTATATGCAGATTTTAAACTAAACCAGGGGTCAGAGCACCTAATTCCCACATTGTTCAAGAGTCAACTTTAAAATAATGAATACTTTTACAGTCCTTTCTAAGTGCAAAGTAACACTCTAAGCATTTTACATAATATAAATGAGTACATGAGGTAGATACAGATGAGGTATTTTATAAAAGGAAACTGAGGCACAGAGAGACTAAGTAACTGATTGGCCCCAGGTCACATAGCTAGTAAGGGGCAGAGCTGGGACTTTGTCCTAGACAGCCTGGGTCCACAGTGTGTGCTCTTGATGGCTATGCCACACTGCCTCCTACTTACGTGACCTGTTAATCATGGCTTCCCAACCTTTTCACGTTAGGGTACATATAGAAAATAACATTTTACAGCATACTACTGTAAATATATGAGGCTGCTTGCTGCCCAAGGGGATGAGCCTGGAGGCCCCGGTCAGCCCCAGCCAACCCAGACGTTCCAGAGGCCAGTGGAATCGATATCTCAGCACACTGGGTGGGACTTCTGGCCCAAGGCACATTTTCTATCAACACTGTGCTCCATGGACTAAGTCAGACCCTGTTCTTCTCTAGCCAGGTGACCATGGAATAGCCTATGAAAAGTCCTGCATCTTGGCTACATCAAAACAGGCCTAACTGCTTCCTTTTCCGTTTCATTTCTGTGAACCAGAGGCAGGAAGAAAAGCTCAGCTGTGGAACCAGGCCTGGAATGGCAGACAGACTGAATCCAGGAGAAGATCCTGAGATGTCTTCCATGGCCACCCACACTGAATATGGTAAGAGCTGCCCAGTCTCAGGCCTTGTTCTGGGGCTCAACAGAGAAGTGGGAGTTTGGAGAAAGAGAGAAAGGAACATCTTTAACCCAGGCCTCTGAAGCATGAGCGCAGCAGCTGCTACTCCTGGACCAGAGAGAACAGTTTTGGTTCATCATTCATTCAATTAATAGTATTTGCTTTCTGCCCTGTATGTATAGAGCACTGCAGTTGGTACTTCAGGGAGGCAGAAAGTGTCAATAATGACAGCAGCTGATACTGTAGCCCCTACTATATGCCAGGCACTGTTCTACGCTCTTTATATGTATGAGTCATGAATCATCTAATCCTCACAACCACCTCATGAGGTTGGTTCGATTATTACTTCAATTTCACAACTGAGAAAACTGAGGTATAAGGAGATTAAGAAACTTAATGTCACACAAGTAGTAAGTGGCAGGGCCAGGATTTAAACCCAGGCCGTCTGTTGCCATAGTTCATATTCCTAAGCCCTATGCTACACTACATATTCTCAATGTTCCCCACACTCAGGCTCAGAACACTCTTGAATAGAAGTTGGAAAATTTCAATGACTTAAGACCATAGTGTTGAAGAGCCTAATGAGGACCCTCAGAAGCTCCCAGGCCAGAGGTGATGGCCGTCAGAATGACCTGAACAGCTTTTCAAAATTCAAGGCCAGGCTCCCCTGAGAGTCCAGGGACGGGCCCAGGTATATGACACTGAGCTTATGCTTGAGGCCACCAGAAGCTGAACCCCAAGAGAGAAGCCATCAGCGCCACAGAGTAGGCAGGCCTTGGAGCCCATAGTGCTGGGCAAGAGGAGAAAGTGCACACCAGGCAAGGGCTCCAGGGCTCCTGATAACACACTGACAGTGGGAGAAAAAGTTCTTAAACAAGAGCCATGGAGCTCAGAGTTCCTCCTCACCTGCTCCCGCTTGAGCTTTTCTCTTTTCCGAATCAGCTCAATCAGCAGCCGGGCCCGCTCCAAGTCGTGCCGGAGCTTCTGCCAGTATTTCAGCTCTTCCTTCACTGCACTCGTTTTCTCGTCCTGCTCTCGCTGCGGGAGAGAGGGGAAAGGAAGGAGAAGCTGGGTCCCTCCTTCCTGCCCAAAGTATTCTCCCTGTTCAAGCTTCATGGGGCCTTGGCAAGTAAGAGCCCCAACTCCTTTCTTGACCCACAGTCCTCAAAAGCCCTTCTACCCTCTCACCACCCCATTCCTTCCTCTTGGGCTCCACTGTCTTTATAACAATGTTTCTTCACTGCAGTATAATAACTGCCGGGGTGAGATCTAGGATCGCTTCCCCTACCCTTGCGGACACCAGAGAGCACTTGTGCCCCTCAGGGCTGGAAAGAATTTCAGAAGGAAACTAAGAGATCACTCAGGGTGGAAAGAATTTCATCCTAGAGCTTCGACTTTGGGCTAGAAAACAAAATGTTGTTACCATAAGCTCGTACTGACTGACTTTAAAACACTACCACCACCAAATACATGAGTCCAGGCCTAGAACAGATTACAGTCTAGTCAGGGGACGAAAGAGGTTCAGGGTTTGACACACAAGGGCATAGTAGCAAAAGACAACAAAAACTGATCAGACTGAATATAAAATAGAGAGGATCTGAGTGGGTTAGGGTTGGGTCAGGGAAGGCTTCCTGGGGGAGGAATCTTACTAGGTTTTCACATGTAGTGATGGATATGGACAAGTAAAGAAGGGAGGCCTCTTTGGAACTGAAGGAACCACAGGGCCAACGCATGGAGGAAGAGTAAGTGATTCTTTTCCTGGGGAGGAAAGTGGGCTGGCCAGAGAGATAAGCTGAGAAACCACAAAAGCCAAGGACTTTTGTGGTTTCTCAGCTGACAAGAAGCCTCAAATGCCAGGCAAGAGCCTGGAGCCTGGATGTGGCCTGCCTACAGAGAGGGAATATATTCTGGAAAAGGAAGTGACAGGATGGAAAATGGTATGTAATCACCAGTTGTAGAGCAAAGAATTAGAGGCTGGTGGCCACCTAGAAAGCTATTGCTGAAATTAAAGGGACACGAGTGAGCAGTGCAGCTGGAGACTGGAGACAAGGGGCCACACAGTGACAAATCTTCCCAAAGAGCTTGGGGGAGGATTACCTGTAGTCTGTTATGGAGGGAAGAGTCAAGAGTAACTACAGGGTGAGGAACATCTGAGATGAGGAGGGTGGTTTTGTGACCATAAGGGGGAAGTATGTCTACTGAGAGGAAGGGAGATAATGAATTCTGTTTCTAATACCTGAGTTACAGGAAACAACATCTACATGGACGTCTTTAGTTACTGTGCCCTCGAGGGACCGAGGACAGAAAACGATGAGGACAAGGTGAGAAACCTGGAGTGACTGCCACACAGTTTACAGCTATGAATGGACAAGTTCTCCAAGCAGACAGGCAGCAACCATGCCCCTGGGAGCGTTACCATTGAGGAGTAAGAGGTGGGAATGGTACAGGGTACAATCCGTGGGGTGGAGGGGGTGGGAGATGGTGTCACAGAGAAGCTCTAAGACAAGGTGGCCAGAGTGTCAAATGTAGCTCAACAGTCAATAAAGTGAGAATCTGAGGAAAGACTTGCTAGGATGGGAGGAGGCCTCTGATGTTCCAGAGGAAGCTTCAGGGGAGCATGTGGACCATTTTGAGGGGGGACTAGATATAGATGTGCACCTCAGGACTGTTACAAAAGGCAAGAGTAAAATCAGACAGAATGCAGAGGGCACCACAGTCGCGCAAAGGCTTGCTTATCTCTGGGGTGGCAGTGTGGGAATGTGTAAAGGCGATGTAATGGGACAATGAAGAGGGAGAAAGACCTAAAGATGTTAAAGTCTCTCAGGAGGCCTCCACCATCACAGAAAACACTAAACATGTAGCAACTCAGGCTATATGCACTACAACTTAGGTGGTAAATTTGTGTGTTTTCTATGAAACATTTTTTGGCAGATAGCAGTATAGTGTCTTGGGGAAAGTGCGTCTTTTCCTAATTCGTGCAGTGTGGTTGCCTGGCTGTCACTCATCCCACTTCTTCCTTTCTGCCACATCTGAAGGGTTTTCTCCACATATACAGAAAGTTGGGCTTGCTCTCCACTATCCCCCAGAATTTGCTCCAAAGTCAAGCCTCTCCCATCCAGAAGCTGCGGTCAGATCTGAAGAGCTCTATAGTGCTGGAGGTCATTCCTGGGATAGACCACCTAGAGGGGTGATCATATATAGGCAAAGGCTCCACAGAGGGCTGGTGGGGCTCCAACCATCACTCCTCCTTCACTCTCCACCTCCTTCACCCCCTCACCTCCAAATCACCATGTCACCTACCTGCTCGGCATTTCTTTGGGACTGCAGGTGGGAATGCAGGCGCCGAATGAGGGGGACACCGTTCCGTGCCTGCCGCTTCAACAGCCAATAGTTGTGAAGCCGCTGCATGAATTGGTTTTTCCTCTGAAAGGAGAGACCACTACAGATCTTGTTCAACCTTGAGTAGAGGCACAGGGAAGTGAAAGACAGGGTCAGTGGGCAGCCCAGATTATAGCCTTCTCTCCAGACCCTGGTTCATTTATGAACCTTAAAAGGAAAACAGAATAAAGTGACCAAATGCCTCACCTCAGAAAAAGGCTTGAAAAGGACAGCAAAGTTAAGCAGCTCAGATTCACTTGACTTTCCACCTCCTGCATTGCAGTCCTGAACCTCCAAAATAATCCTCTTCCAGAAACCCTGTTTCCTGCAGCCCTGGACTCCTGAGAAACATGCCTGTGCCCCAATAACCCCAGCCTTCTATTGATGACAGCAAAAGAGAACAGGAACTTGAGCAAGCTATGGGTAATGTGGTCACTATTTTCTGTGGCTGAGGGTCCCACCAGACCAGGGAATAGTCCATGGCCAAGCTGGAAGGAAAACTGGTAGGAGTACAGCAGGCTACTCCTTTCTGAGCCCAAATGCAACCCCTTGGAGTTGTCTGGGTTTTCATTAAAAACTCCAGCAGCCCAAAATGTCTAATTTTGAACCAAAATACATATTTATATGGATCTAAAGGTGTAAGAGGATGGAGAATTTGAAAACTTAGCCTTAGTCTTAAGGTCAGGGTGTAAGCCAGTAACATGTGGCAGAAAGGGAAAAAGGTACGGAGGGAATTACTGAGAACCTACAATCTCTATCCTAATGCTCACACTGAAAGGTGGGTAACATCATCCCCATGATACAAAAGATGGAAAGGCAGCTTAGGAACAGAGGCTGAATAAATTGTCAAAGTCACTAATGCAGCTAATAATATGATGGAGCTGGGGTGGGATCTGAATCCATGGTCTCTTGGCTATTCCATGCTGTGTTCCATTAACTGGTTATCCACCAGGTAAGCAAGGCCTCTCAGTGCTCCTGTGGTGTTTCCACTGCTTTCTCTTTCTCTTCATCTCAGTCCACAGAAAGGAAGATGAGCGTGATGAAACAAGGCAGAACCTAAGGATGGGCATCTTGGACAGGACATTGCTCACCTGGGCCTTGTGCCTTTCCACAGTCAGACATTCCTGCCCCAAAGCAAAGCTTACGAAATCAGGGCCTAGGCCTTTTCCCAAAGGACAGATCCCCCACCAACGCCCATGCCAAGCACACCTGCCCAGATGCAGGCAGCACCCTCCCTCTACAACCTCTTGGCCATGGAGGGTCCCAATAGCATTTGTGCAGATAGGAAAAAGAATAATAATAAAAAAACAGCAGCAGCAGCAGCCATTTATTGAGCGCTTACTATTTGCCAGGCACTGTGCTAAGTGCTTTGCTTGTATTATCATTATTTCTCACAACAACCCTATGAAGTAGGCTTACTTACAAATAAATAGACTAGGGCCTAAAGAAGTTAAGTAACTTGCTAAAGGTCACACAGATAGTGACAGAAACAGGATTCGAATGTAGGTCTCTCTGGTTCTTAACCTGCAAGAGACATCTGTAAGAGCAGATGACAAAAAGTCTAGCCCCAGGACATAACAACCCTATAGATGGGGACACAGCAGTCACCCACTCACCCCAAGCAAGAGGGTAGCCTGGAACAGTTCTGTGACTAAAAGACACACTTCCAGTCGACTGAATTCTAACTCAAGCCATGGCTTGCAACAAGAGCCTGACCTCCTGCGCTCTTGTGTCTTCTTCCAAAATGACAAGTCTGGTTGCCTATTTCCCTCGGAGAACTCATTCCCCACTACCCTCCAGTATTCCGTCTCTCTATTCTTCCCATCAAGTGAGAGAGACAGCAGGTACAGAACGTACAGGTGTCATGAGCCCCAGCGGTGGTCCAGGGTCTGCCACTTTCCACCTGGTTCCAGCCCTTAGAACAGGACTTGGCATATAGTAAATGCTCAATAAATATCTCATTGAATGAATATAGGAGTGAACAACTTTACCTCCTGTGGCCGCAGTATCTTCATCTGGGGGTGTGGGAGAAGGTGCAAGGACTACATTAGATGAATAATTTCCAAGATTCCTTCCTGCTCTAACATTGTACACTTATTCATGAATATCACCCTTGAGCTGAGCCTCTGCTAGAAAATCTCCCATCTCTCGTTCTCTGCCAACCTCCCATCCCTCCAACGGCTCCAGCGACATCTCTGATGGTTTAAATAGGTGCACTGGACTCTTTATACACCTAGTAGGCTTAGTTACATAGCTGAACTGAGCGATCCTAAGTCGAAGAGAAATAGCACATGCTCCGCATACCACCACCCCCTCCCAGAAAATCCCTATCATTCCCAGGACCAAGCTTTCTGGACAGCAAATCCGTACTGACCCCCCCAGTTGAAAGTAACTGTATCACTTTAGGGGTAGTTGGAAAGGTGGGGTTTGAAGTTGTCACAAAGACCAGGCAATGGAGGGGATTCAACCAACTGGCATTTACAAAGACCACAGATGCTAAACATCTAGAAACGCATGGGACAGTGCTGATAAATGATACTTATCCTGTCCAAAATGCCACTTGTGACCCTATTGAAAAATACTGCCTCAGACATCCTGTCACCTGAGCTTCTAGGCAACTTAGGTGTTTGTCTCACCTTGAACCAAAGGAAACACTCTGTTCTGAGAAAACAATCAAAACCACAAACCAGACTAGGCAGACCCAGGGCCCAATGGAGAAATTTGAGGGCATGGAAGAGAACAGACGTTCACCAACAGTTCACGGGGAAGGCCAACACCAGCCCAAGAAGAAACCACGAGCCTCTGGGACACCCTCCCGGGCAGACTTACCTGTAAGAGGGTATCTGTGAGACAGTGACTAAGGGGAAAGTGGAGGGCGTATCTCGACCCACTTCCTCTGGCTCCTTCTTGATCTTTTGCTTCAAAGTCATCTTGCTCTTCTTGGACACTCCCTTGAGGGGGCCACCTACTCCACCTTGGCCTTCATCTTCCTCCTCCTCTCCCACCTCCTCCTTCTGTTCCTCCTCCCCACAGCCTTCCTTCAGCTCCTCCTCGCCCCCAGCCTCACTGAGGCTTCCAGGGGAGCTACCCTTCCTCCTAGCTGCGGCAGTGCCTGGGGGTGAGTGGGCCTCACAGTAGGCGGTCTTGCGCACTGTGAAGATGGTGCCATTGAGGCTGGTCTCGCGCATGGGCTCAATCTTCATGAAGAGCCCGGCCCGCTGTGCACATGTCACGTGGAAGGCTGTGTAGCAGTTCACCTTATGGCACTGGATCGACGCACCCAGCCCCTTCTGCTTGCAGATATAGCAGGTTAGTTTCCAGCGGGCAGGTGGGATGTTGTCAATGCCCTCAATGGGCTCCAGGAACACAGTGTTAGCAAAGCAGACTTCAGGGATCCAGATGGCACACACCACGTGGGCCCAGTGCCCATCGCTGGTCTGTTTGAAGGCGCCACCTTTATTGGGACAGAGGACGCAATCCACAGGCCGGGAGGGAGACTGCAGGCAGCAGCGGCACAGCCACTGACCCTCGGGGATGTAGGGGACTCCATAGCATTCCTGGTGTACAGCCAGGTTGCAGATGTCACAGAATAGAATGACATTGCTATTGTGGCATTCATCATCCAGGCACACACAGCAGAAGGCATCTTCGTCAATGAGTGACTGCTGGGCCCCACTGCTACGGCTCTCCAAGTATGACTCCTTCTCGAGCCGGTCTACCAGCAGCTCAAAGGTGTCTGCCGACACCAAACTGTGCCCATCTACTCGCCGCTTCTCGTTCACCATGTCCAGCCAGGCAAGGTCCTCCTCATCCATGTCATACTCTACCTCTGCATCCAGGTCTTCAGGCGGTTTCTCAATGTAGCGGTAGTAGGCAGCAGGCAACGGGGGTGCTTCTGGCTGGCTGCCTGAGTCCACCAAGCGGAAGCTGGGCTGTGGGAGGTGGAAGGAAGTGCCGGATGCATGCTTGGAACAGGACTCCTTCTTCTTGCCCTTGGATGAGGGTTTTTTGGACTTGCCAGGGAACTGAGGCTGCTCGCTGTTTTCCTTGTTACTATTACATTCAGTGATATCCTGGGCGGTCAGCTCATCCTCCGTGATGATCTTGAGTGGGTCATAGATGCTGATACGATGCAGGCGTCCATCAATGTCCACCTCAACAATCCGCTGGGCCTGGGCATATGTCAGGGTCTCCCGGGTGGGTGAGCACTTGAGACTGTAGGGGGATGGGGAACGCCGGCCCTCGGCATTCTGCCGTGACTTCTGGCGAGGCTTCCTCATGGCACCTGGGAAACAAGGGGACAGGCCTAAGAAGAGGCCAGGAGACTGTGAGGTGGATGCACTTATTCACCCTTTCATGTGATCACGTGGCCACCAAGAAAGAGGACTAGATATTTCCTCCGTATGAACATTCTGCCCTTCAGATGTCCTCACCATTTGCTCCTTCGCCTCCTTCAAGTCTTTCCGCAAACATGACTTCTCAGTGAGACCTCCCCTGACCGCTCTATCTAAAACTGCAAATCCCTTTCCCCACCACAATCTCTCATCTTGCTTTATTTTTCACCATCTTTTACTGTTGCAGGACTTACCTCTTTATCATGTATGTTTGCTTCCTTCTACTCGAATGTAAGCGCGACGAGGGGAGGGGTTTTTGCCTGTCTTGCTCACTATATCCCCAGGGCCTGGAATGGTGCCTGGCTCCTAAGCAAGCAGTCAGTAAGAGCTGAATGAAAGGAGAAATTGAACATGCATGATCCCTGCCCTCTAGAACCTCTGTCTGATTAAGAGACAGGAAAGCAAACAGATTACAATGTGAACACAAGGCTGTGGGACAACTAACTATGGAAAAGGAGAAGTGGTTATGGCTTGAAAAGAAAACAAGAACAGCATCATTTTCAAGCTCTGGACACGTACAGTGGTCCCATCAAAGGATCAAAAACTCACAGGTCTAGAGCTCTCTACACCAAGTCATCTGACTATGATCAGAAACTCTATCCCCTGACCATGCCCAGGGACGATGGGGTGAAGGCACATGAAATGTCTATCTCGTGCAGTCTAAAGGTTTTTCAAACTATAGTATTCAGGGTTTTATGTGCAAAAGGCAGCATTCGGGATGCACTGGCTAGTACACCTCTAAGCAGCAGCTCTGGAAGTGGCCCCAAGTGGCACTGAAGTTGTAAGCTGACCTATCCGGGGCTCTCACTGGACCTAAGGCAATATCTGAGGTAAACTCTCAATGTATTGTTTTAAAAGTCACTCTTTCCACAAAATACTTCTATGTAGTCTACCCTTGTGCAGCTAAGAGAAAGCCTAAAGCTTTCTATACCATCCTCTAGATGGAGGGAACTCGGACAAGCTCAAAGGACCTGTAGTGAGCAGTCCCAGAGGCCATCACCACGGGGAAGGTCGCTGGAGACAGGCTGCCCTGAGGGACGGGCAGAGGCCTGAAAGGGTACCAGCAGGGAGAGGGTTTCACGGAGAAGAAGTGTCAGCCACCTTGGCTGAAGGACCTGCCATCTTTATCTATACAGCGGAGCCGGTGACAGTGATGACCAGCACACCCTGACAAACGACGAAGCCCTCTTACTTAAATTATTTCTCACAACTACTTTGGGAGGCGGAATAGACATTACCCTCATTTTATAGGTGCATAAACGAACGCTCAGAAAGGTGTCCCTCAACCCAAGTGATAGAGCTACAGTTCAAACCCAGATCTTTGACTTCTCTCACTTCCTAGGAGACAAGACCGCCACAGCGATGCCCTGGTCTGGGGGAAAAGAGACTCTGGGGCAACCCGGGAGCTGCTCTTGGCCCCGAGAGACCTGAAGAAAAGTCACGTCCTCTCTCTGGGTCTCTGCTGCCCACCGGCGAAACCTACCTCTTAAGGGCTGCTATTTGTTAGTGAGGTGTTAAGATCCTCATTTAGATCTTCCAACCCCGAAGTGTGACTGAAACAATTGAAAAACAACGTGGCTGAGGAAAGGCGCCAGGCAGGCACACATCCTACTCGCAGCCAAAGGAAACAATCCCCACAGCGATTCTGTCTGGGTTCCAGAGGCCCTTGGCCACCACACGCCTCACAAATGCCAACCCTCTGGGGGCAGCCCGGGCCCACAGACCTGCGTTATTGCCGCCCCCCCCCCCTCAGGGGCACGGAGCCCCTTCCACGGGTGTGAAAATCTACCTCAGCCCTGGCGTGAAAGAGCCGAGAGGCTGTGGCCCTTTGATGCAACTCTATCCCCCCCTCCCCCGCGGCTCAGGTGTCTCCCCACCACGCAGCAAGCGCCCACGGAGCCCTCCTCGGTCGCGCCCAAGCTCCCGACACTGGGGGGCGGGCTCCGGAGGGGAAGGGGCCGCTGCTGAGGAGAACGGCACGCGTCTCGCCCGCAAGGCGCTTCCAGTCTAGTTTTTTGGCGGGAGTTTCTCGTCCCACACCACCCTTCCCACGTACACACCTCCGAATAGCTCTAAGAGCCCCGGAGGTCGTCTCGGCATTCCCCGAGTCCCCACTGGCCCACGTCACCCAGGCCCCCAGGAACGGGGACTTTCTGCAATTACACCGGACCCCCGCGCCCCACACGAGATACTCCTGAGACGGGGACCGCAGCCAAGGCTCCTGCCCCTTTAAAGGGGCGCCATTTCCAGAAGCAGCTTGACCCCTCGGAGGAGAAAGGAGGGAAACAGTATCTCTTCCCCGGAGAGGAGGGGGCGAGCGCGCCAGACGGACCGACGCGAAGTCCGACCCTCGGACAGAAAGCCAGCATTAGCGCACCAGCGGGTCGGGGGCGAGCGCTCATTGGCCGCCCTACCTGCCGGTTAGGAGAAGCCGGAGGGCCCAGGGACACCCGGGGGGTGGAACTCTCCTCAGGCCTGGCCAATAGGAGAGCGTGACGGGGGCGGGACTCGGCGGCTCGGCTTCCAGGACGGGGGAAAAAAAGATGGCGGCTGCGGGAGGGGGTCCTCGCTTTTCTGCTCCCCCCTCACCCGCCTTCCTCTTCCCCGCCGCCGCCCTCGCTCCGGGAGAGGGCTTTCGCGCAGCCCGCGCCCCGCTCAGGGAGCCCCCCCGCTTCCGTCCCCCACCCGCGCAGTCTCTGGTCCCCGTAGGCCCCGCTGCCCCCGCCCCCGCTCGGTCCGGCCCCGCTGCCGCCCCCATTACCTCAGCTGCCGGCCCGGCCCCAACGTTCGGGGGACCCTGGGCACGGGCTGGCCGGCCGTCGAGCAGGTCGGCGCGGCCCGGGGAGCGGAGCGCGGCCTCCTCCCGCGCTGGCCTCCGCGGCCACAGCGTGCCCCGTCCCGGCCCGCGCTGGGGCCCCAGCCCGGCCGCCACCGCCGCTCCCGGGGGAGGAGGGGGAATGGAGCCGCCGCCGCCGCCGCCGCTGCCGCCACGGAGCCCGGCCGAGGGGAGGGAGGGATCAGCCCCCAGGCAGGATCCGCCCCTCCGGCCTCCCCCCGCCACCTCCACCCCTTCCCTCGCTCCCTCCCAGGCTCCGCGGGCTCTCCCGCTGAACGGGAGCGAGAGCGCGAAAGAGGGGGAAACGGGAAAATGTCCCCCCGCCCTGTGGGGCGCGGCGGCGGCGGCGGCGGCGGCCGGGGCGGCGCGGCGAGGAGCGCGGAGCCGCCGCCGCCACGGGGCACCGTCCCCGGCTCGGCCTCACGGTGGCGGTGCGGGCGCGGCGGGGCGCGGAGCGGAGCGGAGACGGGGTCTGCGCCCGCCGGGCCCGAGTCCTCCAGGCCCAGCGCGCCGCGGGCTCGCCCGACCGCGCAGCCGGGGCGTTCGGGCCGGGCTGGGAAAGACCGGGACCCCTAACTCCAGCCAGCTTCCCCCTCCCCGTGCGCCTGCGGGGTGCTGCCTGAGGTTCTGGGCAACACCCCCCCCCCCCCCCCCGCGGACCTCGAGGGCCCCTCCAAAGGTTAAGCCTGGGCTGTCAGTAAAGTCAAAACCGGTCTGTAGTGTCTTGGGGTGCAGGTGCCTGTGCTCCCCGCGAGCCTTCGTCGTGCCCCCCCCCCCAGGGCGGGAGGACTAGGGTCGGCGATGTGCGCCCCTCCCCGCGCGAGGACGGCCGGGGCGGACCTGTTGGGTGCAGGTGAGCGTCCGGCTCGCGCGCAGCCCCGAGCCCGCAGCCCGCAGCCCGGCCGCCGTCGGGCCGCCTCTCCCCCCGCCTTCGGGAGTCAACGTAAAGTTTGTCAGCCCGCGAAGGCCGTCTGGTGACTCGCTGGGCACCGTAGCCTGGGACCCTCTGTCCTTCCACCCGGCCGGGTGGGGAGCCCGCCGACTTAATGCCACGAGCGGCTTTCTCGGAGATGCTGGACCAATGGCAGCTTCAGGCGCTCAGGCCGCCTCGGGCTGTGACGGGTTTGAGGGGACGGCTCCTTTGTCAGCCACTTTTGACCTGTAAGGCGGAAAGCTCACCTCACACGCCCGGAGCCCTGGGCGCCGCCACTGAGAGATGCGCGCGGAGGACGCGTGGGTGCGCTGCCCCCGCACGTGGGGCTAAGTGCACTTTGCACCTTGTGCAAGGGCCGCCCCTGCCCACGCCGCGGGGGTTTTCGCCACAACTTGCTGGGTTCTGAGGATCAAGGACGCAGGTTCCAGGGTCAGAGGATGCAAGTTTCAACGGAAGCGCAGGGCTACTTTTGCAGGATAGACGTTCATTATCTCAAGGAATTTAGATACATTGTGTTTTTGAAAAGTTTGAGGAAAGGAAACTAATTCGTATGACAAAGGTGTTTTCCCGATTGCGTGGTCGCACCTTCTGGCAAAGTGATAACAAAAATACTTGTGTTAAGCAATTTTATTTTTATTTTTTTAAAAAAGAGGGAGTGGCTTGTGGAACTCAGCAAGGGCGGGGCAGTGTTTTGAAAACTGAAGATGACATCGTCTGAGTTAATGTCAAGGCTGAGGCTAAGGGGAAAGATCATTCGGAGGGAAGGCGGGGAAGAAGAGCTGATTAATTGCGAAGGAAGAACCCCGGAGGCAAGAGGACGGTACAAGTACTTTTAGTTCAGGAAAACGGAAAGCTGAAGACTAGTGAATTTTATTTCTTGTTTTACATTGTGAAATATAACCATTTATACATATGATTAGTAACATTTCTTGATGGATTTTCTCAAATTTTATTTATCACAATTCCATTTGCGTGATTGGGAGCTATATTTTTTCCACTAAAATTAATGAATAAATACCTTGAGAAAAACACATTGGTTTCCACTTGTAGCAGTAAGTAAATGATTTTAATGCTATTGAAAATGCATTAACCTAATACATATAATTTCTAGGTTTTTCTATTCAACGGTTTCAAAGAAAGACATTCAACCTAAGTGTTTCTCCTCCGTTTCCAACTTCCACTTTCCTAATGGTAACGTTACAGCCGTCCTCACTTTTATTTTTCACATTTGGGATTGTTTTCTGTTAGTGTAACTGCACAAATAACCAGTTCACTGTGATGTCATCTTAAATGTAACATGGGACAATTATGTTATTAAAAACAAATTTGGAACATGTATCAAAAATCCCACACGCACTAAATTTGACTCACTTTAATCTTTAGCTATTTTAAAGGGTATAAATTCAACAGTCCCTGCCTTTCCATTAAATCGTACAATAATTAAATTCAACAAAGAGAGGCAGTTACCTTTGATCCCAAATAGCAGTTTTAAAATCCTGCATTTCTAAGTAGAAACTAACTTAATTGGAGTAGGAGAATGTTCTTCCATTTAACCTAAAGGTGGAAATGCGGTAGGCAGTTAGATAGACTTGAGCTGAGCAAGGACGACGGGCCAGGTACACAAAGATCACCAGGGTGGAACGTCCTGAACACCTAGCAACAAAGAAAGAACTGGTAGAGCAGATGCTGGAAATAATGGGAGACCTTGCTCCTAAGACCCCTTCTCCACCCTAGAATGCCTCCGCTCATGCAGGTCAGATTCTCCTGATCTTTTCCTCCCAGGTGTGTGGTTAGTCAAGTGGTAGACCCCACCCTTAGAGGAAGAAGAGGGGAGCTGGAGGAAAGCCCCATCCACCTCCAAACAAAGACAGATGAGTGGACAGGCCCTGATAGGTCAGTTAAAAGAAGAAAGCAGTTAGCCCTACTCTGAGGGGTTAAAAGGAGCCCTAACCCACTCCCCAGGGCAGCTCTTTGAGCCGCCTGCGCCTGCTCTAAATTTCTCTTCTGAGTGTACTTTCTCTTTGCTTGCCCAGTAAACCTCCTCTTATCGGGTTGTAGTCTTGGCTCTGAATTCTTAATTCTTTTCTTAGCTAGAACTCGAGTACTGAGGTTGCTGAACCCAGATCCGGTCTGATTTCGTCAGACACCTGGTGCTGCTCTCGCCGCCTACAACAGAAACGTGAATACAAAAAGTAGCCCCCCTGGGAAAACATATTTGCCAAGGATGTATCTGATAAGGGACCAATTTCCAAAGTGTACAAAGAACTCGTACAAGTCAACAAGAGGAAGACAGACAACCCAATTAAAAAATGGGCAAAAGACCTGAATAGACACTTCTCCAACAGACACATGAGAAAATGCTCAACGTCACTAATCATCAGAGAGATGCAAATCAAAACCACAATAAGGTATCACTTCACACCTGTCAGAATGGCTCCATCAGCAAATCAACAAATGACACATGCTGGCGAGGGTGTGGAGAAAGGGGAACCCTAGTACACTGCTGGTGGGAGTGCAGACTGGGGCAGCCACTATGGAAAACAGTATGGAGGTTCCTCAAAAAATTAAAAATGGAGCTGCCTGTTGACCCAGTGATCCCACTTCTAGGAATATATCCTAAGAATCCTGAAACACTAATCGGAAAGAATATATGCACCCCTATGTTCATAGCAGCGCAATTTACAATAGCTCAGATTTGGAAATAGCCCAAGTGCCCATCAGTAGATGAGTGGATAAAAAAGCTGTGGGACATTTACACTGTGGAATACTACGCAGCTATGAAGAAGGATCTCGTACCCTTTGGGACAATATGGATGGACTTGGAGAGTATTATGCTAAGTGAAATAAGCCAGGCAGAGAAAGACAAACATCACATGATCTTGCTTATATGTGGAATCTAAAGAACTTAATAAACTGATGAACAGAAAGGATTCAATGACATGGAAGCATGGATCAGACTGAGGAAACTCAGATGGATGGAGGAGGACGGGTGGGAGGAGGGGAAGAAGTTAACCAAAGAATTTATATGCATATATGCACAACCCAAGAACACGGACAATGGTGTGGAGAGAGACTGGGGAGGGTGGCAGGGCCGGGTGGAACGGGTCATTGGGGAGAAAAAGAGACATCTGTAATATTTTGAACGAAAACAACAAAAAATACAGTGCTAATATTTCTTCAAGTCTTTGTAGGCCAATATTGAGGCCTACTCTAGAAGAGGGCTCACAGAATCCTAGCTAGAGTTTGGTCAATGAGGGAATCTTTGTCAACTGTAGTCACCTAAGACCTTACCATTGGATAAAACTGAGTTAATGGTACACTATCTCTGTACTATCTTTGCAACTTCCTGTAAATCTATAATTAATTCAAAATAAAAAGTTTTTTAAAAAAGTACACACACACCCATTTTTACATTTTATTATTATTAATTTAGCATCTCAGGGTATCTTTGTCAATGATTTACTATTACCTTGGTTTACCAAAGCAAGAAACCTCGGGGGGGTCAGATGCCAGGGAGTTGGCTGAAGTTTTTTGGGGGGGGGGGGGGAACAAAAACAAAAAATCTCCCAGAGCTAGATGCCCAGCATAAGCAGAAAAAGGTAAAACACCATGTAAGATAGATTCAGGGAACAGTGGGTAACCCCATTTAACGCCCTCCCCGCAAAATGGGAGTTGTGAGAGAGAAGCCTGGAAAAGTAAAATAAAATCAGAGCATGGAGGCTGTTGGGTAGGGACTGGATGTGAAGGGACAGTAGTCACTTAGGATTTCTGCGACAGGGGAATGACTTGGTTGGCTCCTTGCTCTGAGATGTAGTCAGGCAAGAGCACGTGATACAACGCGGTTTAGATATCCACCTGGCGTGGCATGCATTATCCTCGCTGGACTTGAATTCTAGCCAGAACATGCCACAAGCCTGAAAAGAAATAGTTTGTGGCACGTATAAATTGTTCAACCTGAGTTGATGCCTTTTCATTTCAGCTTTTAATTAGCACTTCTATTAAATCCTAAACTCAACCATGAGTGAAGTTAGGACGCCATAAAATATGTTATTTTCATGTTTTAGCAAAAGAACTGACCCTGTAAGTAGCCATCTATCTGGTATAATTTGGCTAAAGAGAGAGAAAATGCACAAAAAGGATGCCACCTCCCCAAACAGAACATGCGATTCCTACGGGTGATGGTTAACCTGAGACGCCAGCTTGACTGGCCTGGGAGTTACCCAGAGAGCCCGTAAAACGTTTCCGGATGTGCCTGGGAGGGTGCTTCAGGAAGGGGTCAGCATTTGTGTGGGTAGACTGAGCAAAGACGGTGGTCCTCACCGGTGTGGACGGCACCGTTCCACCCAGGGGGGGCCCGAACAGGGCGAAAGGGTGGAGGGGTGGCATTTGCTCTGTGTCTGCGCAGGGACATCCATCTCCTGCTCTTGGACAGTGGTGCTCCCGGTTCCCAGGCCTGTACACTGAATCACACCACCCGCTTTCCTGGGCCTCCGGCTTGTAGGACTTCTCGGCCTCCACAGTTGCTTGAATCAATTCCCGTGATAAACACCTTCATTACAGATACAATGAAGTGTGAGGGATAAATGCAGGTGCTCAAGCCACACACTTCATCTATAACAGATGTTTCTTTGGGGAGCCCCGATGAATAAAATATGCATATCCAAGTTAAGAAGTGGTGGATTAGGCAATAATAAGAGAATTCCAAGATTGATGTATTTTAAGATCCTTGCATGGTCGAGGAAAAGTAAAGTTCTAGGGATAACAGCTTTCGATTGGTCAAGGATACCTGTTGTAACGATCTATTACTCCATTTATATGAAATTCTTGAAAGTGCAAACTAATCGATAGTGACAGAAAACAGGTTGGTGGTGCCTGGAGGTGGAGGAGAGGACTGACTTATGGGGCACGAGGGGCCCGGCCGGGCATGGCTCAGCGACTGAGCGTCGACCTGGGATCCAGGGGATCGGGGTTCGATTCCCAGTCAGGGCACAGGCCCGGGTTGTGGGCTCGATCAATGACTCTCTCATCATTGATGTTTCTCTCTCTCTCTCCCCCTCTCCTTTCCTCCCTCTCAGATCAATAAAGATATATTTTAAAGAGGGGGGGCACAAGGGAACTTTTCCAAAGGGTGAGAGAGAGGAAGGGAGAGGGAGATAGAAGCATTGACCGGCTGCCTCCCGCGCGCCCGCTGCTGGCGGGCATGTGCCCTGACCGGGCATCGAACCAGCGCGTGGTGGGACTGGCGCGGGAAGACGCTGGACCAGCTGAGCCCCACCAGCCAGGCTGATGGAAATATCCCGCCAGGCGATTTTGACACGGAGAAGCTAAGCTCTATGCATCCGTGAAAAGGCACTGAACTACGGGACCGCTGTGATTTGTTTTACAGAAATTATACCACGGTTAAGTTGATACAAAGAGGACACCTGTTGTATTTTTAGACTAATCATTAAGAGAATGAAAGAAAGATATAACTCACAGAGAGGAAAAAGGAATAATAGGGAAAGAGAAAGGAACATAGTAAAGGTGGGACAAAGACACAGCGAAATGACGGCAGGCTTGAACCCCGTCTGCGCTCTGCACTGTGGCAGCCTCTAAGGAGAGGGGCGTGTCTGGGAACGGTGATGACAGGTGCTTAAAATGTGCGGCTTGAGCAGGCAGTTATCCCCTAAACGTCACTAATATGTTAGTAAAAGATTAAAAACGCACACAAGATGATACAGTTCACAGGAACAAGAACGGGGGAAAGAAACAGCCGATGAGATCTGTCCAAGTGTTGGAGAACGGCAGGAGGTGGATCTCATCAGATCTCCTCGCTGGACGGGGATGGTGAACAGCCCAGAGGAAGCTGACACAGGTCTGCAAAAGGACCAGGAAACCCCGGCCCACTCACATCAGACGGCCAAGAAACCTGGACGCAGGGGGCTGTGGGTACTTCTGAAAGGGGCGTGGGCAATGGGGGTAGACCTGAGAGCTGGATTGCCTAAAAATCTGTAAAAAGGGCCGCTGGCTCTCATCAGATCTCCTCGCTGCTCCTTGGTCCTCACTGCTCCTTGGAGATTTACCGTCTCAAGGAATTGAACAAAGGAGATTTTGGACTTGGGCATGTGCAGCACCAGTGAGGGCAGAGACCAAGTTGAAAATGGAAATTAAAATGAAGCTCTACATGCTAACACGAGAGACACCATTTCCGTTCTCAGGGATGAAGAGGGAGGGGGGAGCCTGCACGAATTGCTGGAACCTGAGGGTTCAGAGGGGGGGCGAGAGAAAAATCCAATGAAAACATGTTTAGCCCGTCCCTGCTTTCAGGAGGGAATTGAGAAAAACGTTTTCATGAGATCCAAACCCTCAGTGCCCCCCCATTTCAGAACATGAGAACCAGGTTTATGTTAGAACAATTGGAATGAACAGATTACCAAATACATCTGCCCGGACGAGAACAGGCGTTTCAGCACCGATGGAGGGTCCAGAGGTGAATCTAACAACATCGACAGAAAATGGAAATATTAAAACAGGCAACTATGAATTCCAGGAAAGGCAATAACTCATGAAAAAGAAATACAATTTCGGTTGAACCTACGTAGCTCATTTGCAAACATCTATTTTTCATTATAATCGTAATAATGAAAAACAATAGAGATTTAACTAGAAATTATGATGAAACAATATTGGGAAGATGAAGTGAGTGGTGGGCAATATGAGTTAAATCCTCATAGTTGAAAGAGAAAAGATAAAATTGGGGGGAAACACCGAACAGTTAAATGCACGTTCTTTAGAAATGAAAGATGAAAGCTGGAAGAAACTACGAAAGAGTTTGAAATAGTTGCTTTTGGATTGGGAGAGCTGAACTGGGAGGAAGCCGGGGACCTCTGGTTATACACTTTTAAGCCTCTTGGTTTTATTGACTTTTTAAGACTACGTGATTTCGTAAAAGTTAGTAAGAAAAATATCCAAAGTTAAAACGGTATTATTCCAGAACCAAGTGAGTGAAAAGCGGCTGTGATAAATTAGCTTCCCAGTTCAATACGGCAGAGGGAATGCACATTAAGCAGAGAAGAGTTAGCGCAGCAGATCTAGCTGCTGGCCTTTGAAACGCCTGCTCACAGGGTTGGCCTGTGGCTGGTACCTGGGAACTTGAATTTCAGGAAGGTTCTCACCATGCTAACTGGTCAGAGTGGCCCACCGTGCCTAAACTATTTGTGCAAAGAACACGATTTATGCTGAACACTATGCTTACCTTCTGGAAGGGTGGAATTTGGGCACACCCTAGGCAGAGGGTGCCTATATAACCAGCCCTCCCCTTGCCCTCCCTCCCCCCAAATACCCTGCCCATAGTTTCTAATGAGCTTCTCTGGAAGACAACATTTGGCATGTGTCGTTGCATCTCATTGCTGAGGGAATTAAGTGTGTCCTGTGTGACTCCACCGGGAGAGGACTCCTGGAAGCTTGGGCCTGGTTTCCTCCAGACCTCACCCCAGGTGCCTTTTGTCTTTGCTGATTTTTAATAATTTTATTTATTTTTTAATATATCTTTATTGATTTCAGAGAGAGGAAAGGAGATGGAGAGAGAGAGATAGAAACATCAATGATGAGAGAGTCATTGATCGGCTGCAGCCCGCAACCCGGGCACGTGCCCTGACCGGGAATCAAACCCCGATCGCCTGGATCCTAGGTCAAGGCTCAACCGCTGAGTCACGCCCGGCTGGGCTGTCTTTGCTGATTTTGCTCTGCGTTCTTCCACTGTAACAAGTCATAACCATAAATGTGGCTGCGCGCTGAGTCCTGTGATTCCTCACAGGGAATCCCTGAATTGGGGGGTGATCTTGAGGACTCCTGACACACACTTTACTCCAAATATTCCATTAAAGTAATATGTAATTACAGAATGTGTGCTTACAAGCAACAAAACCCAATGCTAGCTGTCTCTGGCAAAGAGAGAATTTATTGGAAGGTTTAAGGAGGGCTCACAGATTGACAGGAGACTGGAGGGGCAGGCTAGAAATCACATACAGTGTAGCCGGGTCATTGCCACCAGAGCCTATATTGTAAATAGTATCTTAAAATGTTTCTCTGTTAGTTGTCAGCATTGGAAATATAATCTGTTGCATATTCATCTCATATTTAGCCAACTTGCTGAACTTATTGTTTTTAATAATTTTGTAGGTTCTTAAGGGTTTTTCTCTGTAAATAATTATATTATCTGTGAATAATAGTTTTCATCTTCCCTTTTCAAACATTGGACGCTTCTCTCCCCTTTTTTTAATCTTCACCCGAGGGTATTTTTTCATTGCTTTTCAGAGAGAATGAAAGGAGAGAGAGAGAGAGAGAGAGACATCGATGTGAGAGAGACACATCGATTGGTTGCCTCTGCACACACCCCAACCAGGGCCGGGAATCGAGCCTGCAACCGAGGTACGTGCCCTTGGTTGGACTTGAACCCAGGACCCTTCGGTCCACAGGCTGATGCTTGAACCACTGAGCCAGACCGGCTAGGGCTCTCTTTTTCTCTTATCTGAGCAAAACGTTGGCTAGAAGTGGTGTTAGTGGCCATCCTTGTCTGGTTGGTCAGTTTAAAGGGAACGCTTCTGACGTTTCTCTATTAAGAATGATGTTTGCAGGCTGCGGGTTCGGGCCCCTCTCACTGCGGCAGGAGCTTTTGTCTCTCCTCTCCTTCAATAAACTTTTGCTTTCCCTTAAAAACAAAAAAAAAGAATGATGTTTGCTTTAGGAGTATTTAGATACCCTTGAACAGGCTAAGAAAGAGCATTTTTATTCTTACTCTGCTAAGAGTTGTTTGAGCGTGATGAGTGTTGAATTGTATCGAATGCTCTTTCTGCATCTATTAAGCTGATCGTTGATGTTCTCCTTTGCTGTCAGGGAACTGGTTCTCGAACATCCAACCATGCTCGCATCCCTGGAATTAGCCTGACTGTGTCATGATTTGTTGCCTCTTTTATACTTTGGTTTGCAGATACTTTAATATATTTGCATCAAGGTTCTCGAGTGAGATTGACTGTAATTTGATTGCTTTGGGAATTAAGTTTTAATCTCATATAATGAGTTAAGAACATTTCCCCCTTTTTCTGTTTTCTGGAAGAGTTTGTATAAGGTTGAAATAACTGTTTCTTGAAAAGTGGATAGAATTCACCTAATAAATTATTTAATCCTGGTGGTTTCTTTGTAAGAAATTTTAAGCATCTCCAGTTTCTTTAATGGTCATAGGTTTATATGAGGTTTTTATTGATTGAGTTTTTTCCTAGGGTCTGTTCATTTAGGCTTTGTAAAATATGATCTTTTAAATCTCTGCTGCGTGTGTAGTTACGCCCTCCTTTGCATCACTAATGTATTTTCGTCTCACTCTCCCCTCTCCGCCCACCCCGTCAACTTCACTACCTCCCCCTAGATCACCAGCTTTTTTCTTTTTTTGCTTTGTTGATCTTCGCTGTTCTATTTTCCTGAGTGTTGTTCTAATAATTTTTATCTGCTTCCTCCCACTGTTGTTCAGTTTATTCTACTACTTTTCTAACATAAGTAGGGCGCTTAGTTCTTTAATTCAGACCTCATTTCTAATGTAAACGCTTACGTCTATAAGTTTACATCGAATTACCACTATTGTTTGTTTCTCAAGTTTATTGTGTTGTGGTTTTTTTCCCTTAATATTTCTTTATTGATTTCAGAGAAAGGAAGGGAGAGGGAGAGAGAGAGAAACACCGACGATGGGGGTCATTGATCGGCTGCCTCCTGCGCGTCCCCTGCTGGGGATGGAGCCTGCAGCTGGGAACTGAACCGAGATCCCCTGCATCCTAGGTCAACGCTCAACCGCTGAGCCACGCCTGCTGGGCTCAAGTCTTGATACACAGTTTTTTATTTAATATCATTGCTCAGTTCTAAATATTTTTTGCACTTCTATGATGATTTTTTTTTTAATATATCTTTATTGATTTCAGAGAAAGGAAAGGAGAGGGAGAGAGAGAGAGAGAGAGAGAGATAGAAACATCAATGATGAGAGAGTCATTGATCAAGCCCGCAAATGTGCCCCGACCGGGAATCGAACCCCGATCGCCTGGATCCGAGGTCGACGCTCAACCGCTGAGCCACGCCCGGCCGGGCTCTATGATGATTTTATCTTGGACCCAAGTGCTACTTTTGAAGTGTGTGTTTAATTATTTTTTTTCATTTCGAGATAATCGTAGATTCACATGCAGTTGTAGGGAATCATACAGAGAGATTCCATGTACACTTTCTCCAGTTTCCCCCAGGAGTAACGTCTTGCAAAACCATAGAAAGTGTCCCAACCAGGATAATGACATTCACGGGAATTCAACTCCTCATCTGGACGACTGCCCCTGACGCGGGATGAACCACCTCTCTCGCTGCCGTCAGGACCCTCTCTCTGTCCTTGGCTTTCGGCAGCTGGATTGCGATGTGTCTAGGCATGGATCTTATTTGGAGTGTGTTGAGCGTCCTGAGTGTTTAGATTAATGGGTTTCTCCCAGTTGGGGAGGGTTTGGGCCATTATTTCTTCAAGTGCTCGCTTTCTTCTGTTCCCTCTCCCCTCTCCTTCCGGGCTCCCATTCCCTATGTCGGTACCCTTCACGTGTTTCACGGGGCTCTGGGGCTCTGTTCATTTCTCTTTCTTATTTTAAAAAAAAATGTTTTTATTGATTTTTAGAGAGAGAGGAAGGGAGAGGGGGAGAGAGAGAGAAACATCGATCGGTTGCCTCCCGCATGCACCCTGACTGGGCATTGAACCCGAAACCTGGGCGTGTGCCCTGACCGGGAATTGAACTGGCGACCTTGAGGTGCCCGGGACCATGCTGCGACCAGCTGAGCCACGCCCGCAGGGCCGTTCATTTTCCTTTATTCTTTTTTTCACTCTATTCCTCAAACTGAAGCGTCTCAATTGACCTGTCAAGGTCATTGATCTTTCCCTCTGCCAGCTTGAATCCACAGTTGTGCCCCTCTAGTAATTTTTTTTTTAAATTTCAATTACTGTCCCTTTCAATTTCAGAATTTCTATTTGGTTCCCTTTTATAATTCGATCTCTTTAATGATATTCTCTGTTTGGAGAGACAGTCCCGTACTTTCTTTTAGTTCTGTAGGCGTGATTTCCTTTAGTTCTGTTAAATACGAAAGATTCTACTAAGTATACTTAAAGATTAAATGGGCTTTGTTCAATGATTCGTAAATCAGGCAGGACCCCATCCGGCAAACAGAAAGGCGCTCCGAAGGGCCACAGCAAAGGGAGGGTTTTTAAAGGCAGGGAGGAGGCAGGAAAAGGAAGTTTACTAGCAAAGAGTCGATGGTTTCAGGCTTAGGGGGACAGAGGGGTCTTACCGGGAATCACTTCTCTAATGCTCACCAGGTAATTCCAGGCTGACTGGTTAAAGGTTACATTTCTGAGAGGCCGAAACTGCTCTTAGGTTAGGTATCAGGTCTTGGTTTGCTGCTGTGGGGCTTAGCACTCTATTTTGGGCCAGTTGTTACTTTTTTTTTCCAGTTGTTACTTTTTAACTGTTCTTTGGACACATATATAATAGCTGATTTAAAGTCTTTGTCTAATAAAGTCTGTTCATCTGGGCTCCCCAGAAACAGTTTCTCTTAACTGCTTTCTTCCCCCAAACTCGTGTATGTCACATTCTCCCCTCCCCTTTTTTTCATGTCTCCTAAGTCTTTGTTGAAAACTAAACACTGTAAAGAATATAATGTAGCAACTCAATTATGGTTGACCGGGAATTGAACCACGTGTATCTCATAAGGTTTTCATTTGCATCTCTCTGATAATTAGTGACATTGAGAATATTTTCACATCTCTTGGCCATCTGCATGTCCTCTTTGGAGAAGTGTCTATTCAGGCCCTCTGCCCATTTCCAAAGTGTTTTGGATTTTTTTTCAGATAAGTACCCAGAAGTGGAATTGCTGACTTATAAGGCAGTTCTATTTTTAATTTTTTGGAGAACCTCCATACTCTTTTCGATAGTGGCTACACCAATTTGCAATCCCACCAACAAATGCAGGAGGGTTCCCTTTTCCCCACATCCTCAACAACACTTGTTGTTCATTGATTTATTGATGGCAGCCATGCTGACAGGTGTGAGGTGTATCTCATAAGGTTTTCATTTTCATCTCTCTGATAATTAGTGACATTGAGCATATTTTCACATCTCTTGGCCATCTGCATGTCCTCTTTGGAGAAGTGTCTATTCAGGCCCTCTGCCCGTTTTTAAATTGGATTATTTGTTTTTTTGGTGGTAAGTTGTATGACTTTTTTTTTTATATATAACTTTTGAATATTGGCCCTTACCAGATGTATCATTGGAGAATATCTTCTCCCAATCTGTAGGTTCTTTTGCTGGGTAAAAACTGTTTAGTCTGATGTAGTCTCATTTGTTTATTTTTTCTTCTTTTGTTTGTCCAGAGTTTGTTGCTGTTGCTGTTTGTTGTTATTGCTGCTGCTATTTGTTTGCTTAGTGACTTTCCTGAAGTAATTTTTTAGCCTGTGTTGTCATGTGTGGCCACTCTGGTCTCTGCTTGCTTAGCTTAATGACCAGGTAATGAACGGACAGATACCTTCAAGACTCCAGCACACTGTGGACACTCTGCTTTAGTCTTTGACTTCCCGCTGTGCAGAGCCTTCGGGTCTGTCCGTGGCGAGAGAGATTAGGGTCGTCTTAGGCCTTATGTGCATACAGCCCTGCACATGCATATGACCTTCTAGATTTCCAGGGACATGTTAGAACTTTTCAGAGATCCCTAGAGATATCTTATTTCCAAGTTTTTCCTTTTAAGCTTTTTGTCACCTTTTTCTTTGCCCCACCTAATTATTACCACCTAAGGCACCCGTGATGCTAAACAATCGCCACCAATTTTTTCAGTAAATACTCCAAGGGAGACGGTATTCACAGCGAATGAGCTCTGGGGTAGCTCAGATGAACGCAAGTCCTGAGAACGGTTGTTTATGGGGACCTGCCAGACAGTTCAAATAATGACAATTCTTTGAGAATGGAGCCTTGGAGAAGCTCCAAGCCCACTTTGCCCCTCTAAGGACGGCGAGGCTGCTGGTTTTCATGGCTACCAGGATCGCAGGGTGTTGGCTCCCGGGGCCACCACGGAATGGAGGGTGGGAACAGGAGGTGTGAATATGCCACAAAGTTCTCTGTTCACTGAGATCCAGCCTTTTTTTAAAAAAAATGAATAAATATGCCTCAGACTGTTCTGAGCCTTTTTGGTTAATTTCCACAGGTCAGAAAATGTTGACTTTGACCATTTTTACCAGTTATCTCATTGCTTTTATGCAGGAATGGATTTTTTTTTTATTTTTTTAAAATTTTTATTGTCATCTCCTCAACGTCTGAGTTCGAGGACGCCGACTTGGGGGACGTCTTCCCCAAAGGCTGCTTGAAGGGCTGTGTAACCAATTCTTTCCATTCTTTTCCTTTGAGTCGCTTTCTATGCCACTGCCTAAGCTGGAGTGGCTGGTGGCCCTGTTGAGGAGCAGATTTTTGAAGGTCCTTACTCCACCATTTTAGAAGTGGCTCCTATCATATTGTTATTGTCATAATGAGCTAGTTTATTAATAGGAAGAGAGCAAAGGGAAGGCCAGGCATTAGAAGTATGGCCATCTGGACAGCTTCACGCTCCCCAGGGAACCACTGGTCCATTCCCTGCAAATCACTGGGGGAAGGGATCGAACAAGGGGGAGATGAGTGCATTTGCGGTGAAGTCGGGGTGACATAGGGAAGGTACTTGTCCATCAGTCTAGCCTGGGGAGAAGATCATTGGCTAGGAGGGTGGAGCCACTGCAAGTGTGATATCTTGGTCTGGTTAAAATCCTCAAAGTGTTCCCTCTCTCTTTGTTCCCTCTTACTTTCTTGCTCCATGACTCACACTCACTAGAGCCCCCCTGTTCTCTCTCCATCGCCATGTGGCCTTAAACAGCCCCATGGCCATGGCCTTGTGGACCCCACATGCAATGGACTGCAGCTGGAAACACAAGCTAAACTAGCCAGATGCTGTACTGGACTGAACTTGATATGGAACAGAAATTCTGGGCAGTGGCCTTAGTTCTGGCTCTGCTGAAGATACGATTGGACTTTTTCCATGGTGGGATAGATGGAGATGGGACCTTTTAGGGGGAACCCCCTTAATTTTACATCCTCAATAAAGCTTTCCATGAAATGGGGCCTCAGGAAACTTTTCTCCAGGCACCCCAAGAACTCCATTTCCACCAATAACAATATTGACATTGATACAGTGAAGATAAACAACAATTCTATCACCACAAGGATCCCTCCTGTTGTCCTATTATCGCCACATCTGTTTCCTTTCCAAGTAACCCTCTTAAGTCCTGGCAACCAATAATTTGTTATTTTGTTATCTCTAGAATGTTAAGTAAATGGAATCATATAGTATATAACCTTTTGGGATTTTTTTTTCTTCACTAAGCATAATTCTCTGGAGATTCATCCAGGTTGTTGCCTTTATCAATAATTTGTTCCTTATTATTGCTAAGTAATAATTCATGATATGGACACAGCATAGTTTGTTTAAGCATTCACCTATTGAAGGACATCTGAGTTGCTTCCAGTTTGGGGCTTTTATGGATAAAGCTGCTATGAACAGCCATGTACAGGTCTTTGCGAACATGAGTCTTCATTTCTCTGGGATAAATGCCCAGGAGCACAATTGCTGAGTCATATGGTAATGGCATATGACCAAATCCTGTGAAATATGATAGGGTATAGAGTGATCGCAGGATTCTGTTACGTGGGAGAGGAGAAGGGATTTTGCTGATGTTATTAAGGTCCCTAATCTGTTGCCTTTGAGTTAAATGAAAGGGAGATTACCTTGGATGAGCCTGACCTTGTCAGGCAAACTCTTTAAAAGCGGGTTTAGGGGTTAGGATTAAAGACGGTGGTGGACTGAGTGGAAGCTACGCTGACAGTCTCCCAGGACCAAACTAGAATTACAACTAAAATATAGAAAAACCATCCTGAATAATCAACGGCAACTGAAGACCAGCTGGAAAGCACCCTCATTACCAAGGAAGAAAAGTGGAGACCACATAGAGGCTGGTAGGAAGTGTGGAGGCGCGAGAGGGCTGGCTGGGCTCCCACAGGCAGCAGCTGAAGGTCCGCAGGGATATCTCAGTTGTGGGGGGGGTCCCACTGAGGACTCTGGGGTATAAAGTCCAAACGGGGCTCCCTAGCCCAGAGCACCAGAACTGAGAAAGGTGCCCACAGAGCATCTGGCTGTGAAAAGCAGCAGGGTTTCTGTCTGCCAGGGAAAGACAGCTGGAAATGCAGGCACCCTCTTAAAGAGCCAACACACAAAGTTTTGTGTGCAGCCACTCACGTTGGGCTCCAGCAGAGGGAGGGCAGAGTGGACTGGAGCTGTGTGAGGGAATCTAAGGTTGTGGGCTCTTGAGATAGAGCTCAGAGGGCACCCCTCTCTATTCCTGTGCCAAGTCACTCCCCCATACTGCAGAGGACATCTTTCACAGGAAGACATTTACCTCCCAAGCAGCTTTTGTCTGAGGGGGAAGTAATTGTCCCACCCTGCTGGAAAACCTCTTTCCCTACCCCGTGGAGTTTCTACAGACCGAAACTCATAAAGATAATCAGATTAACCAGCCTGCACGCAGAGGCAGACCTCAAATTGCTTTGAGTCTTTGCCTGATCTGCTTTTGGAGCTGGGCCTTGGAAAAGCAGACTTTGGTGTGAATCTTGGTCCTAACAGAGGGGAACCTCAGGACATGGTTTGTTGATAGTTCCAAACAGGGTACTCAAGGCCAGTCACAAATAGCATCAGACATTGACCTGCACCAGAGACCCTCCAAAAAGACTGAGAGTCCTAGTAGGTCTGCCTAATACATAGAAATAAAGCCAAATAGGCAGCCAAAATGGGGAGATAAAAAAATAAACCCCCATTGAAAGAACAAGAAAAGTCTCCTGAAAAAGAGCTAAATGAAATGGAGATAAGCAATCTGTCAGATATAAAGTTCAGAATACTGATTGTAAGGATGCTCAATAGCATGAAAAAAGATATGGGAACTATGAAAAATGACTGGCCAGAATTGAAGAATGACATAGCAGAAATAAAGAATATATTGGAAGGAATAAACAACAGATTAGGGGAAGCTAAGGATTGGATCAGTGAATTGGAAGACAGGGTAGAAAAAAATCACTCAATCAGAGATTGAAAAGAGAAACAACAATTAAAAAACAGGAGGACACTCTAAGGGAGCTGTGGGACAGCATGAAATATAACAATATTTTCAGCATAGGAGTGCCAGAAGAGGTCAAAAGTAAGCAAGGGTTAGAGAATCTGAAGAAATAATGGCAGAAAACTTCCCTAACCTGCTGAAAGAAAAAGTCACACAAGTTCAGGGGGCACAGAGAGTCCCAAGCAAGAAGAACCCAAAGAGGCCCACGCCTAGACACATCATACTTGAAATGCCAAAAACTAAAGACAAAGAGAGAATATTAAAGGCAGCAAGAGAAAAGCAATCTGTTACCTACAAAGGAGCTCCCATTAGGTTGTTAGCTGACTCCTCATCAGAAACTCTACAGGCCAGAAGGGAATGGCATGAAGTGTTGAAGGTAATGAAAAGCAAGGATCTGAAACCAATGCTACTCTACCCAGCAAGGCTGTCATTCAAAGTAGATGGTGAAATAAAGAGCTTCCCAGACCAAAAAAGGCTAAAGGAGTTTATCACCACCAAACCAGCATTGCAGGAAATGTTAAAGGGACTGCTGTAATTAGAAGAAGAAATAGAGAGAGAAACATAGGCATAAAGAATTAAAATGGCAATAAATAAGGACCTATCAATAATAACCTTAAGGACTTGAAGGGAGTGATCAACAGCAATACAGTCATAGTTGGGGACTTCACTGGATAGATCTTCCAGACAAAAACTCAACACAGAAACAGTGACTCTAAATTTCACACTAGATCAGATGGATTTAATTGATATTTACAGAACATTTCACCCCAAAGCTGCAGAATATACATTCCTCTCAAGTGCACATGGGTCATACTCAAAGATAGACCACATGTTAGGGCACAAAACAAGTCTCTACAAGTTCAAGAAGACTGAAATCATATCAAGCATCTTCTCAGACCACAATGGCATGAAATTAGAAATCAACTACAGTAAAAACACTCAAAAACATTCAAACGTATGGAGGCTAAATAGCATGTTGCTAAACAATGAATGGGTTACCAATAAGATCCAGACAGAAATCAAAAATTTTCTGGAGCCCAGCCGGGTGTGGCTCAGCGGTTGAGCATCGACCTAGGATCCAGGCGATCGGGGTTCGATTCCTGGTCAGGGCACATGCCCGGGTTGTGGGCTCGATCAATGACTCTCTCATCATTGATGTTTCTATCTATCTCTCTCTCTCTCCTTTCCTCTCTCTGAAATCAATGAAGATATATTAAAAAAAAAAAAATTTCCTGGAGACCAATGCAAATAAACACACAACAACCCCAAATCTATGGGACACAGCGAAAGCTGTCCTAAGAGGGAAGCTCATAGCACTACAGGCCTCCCTCAAAAAGCAAGAAAAATTTTTTCATAAACTATCTAATCCTACAACATAAAGAATTAGAAAGCTCCCCTGTGGAGCCATCCAGACCAGGGCTTTTATTTGCTGGGAGTTTTTTAAATTTTTTATTACTACTTCAATTTTATTGGTTGTTATTGGCCTATTCAGGTTTCCTGATTCAGTTTTACATGATGATCTCACTCATATGTGGAATCTAATAAACAAAATCGACTGAGGAACAAAACAGATCCAAAGACATAGAAGCACGGAACAGACTGGGGGATCTCAGAGGGAAGGTGGGGATGGGGGTTGGAGGGGGAGAGATTAATCAAAGAACTTATATGCATATCTGCATGACCCATGGACACAGACAACACTGTGGTGAAGGCCTGGGGGGGCTCAATGGGGGGGGGGAAGGGGTATGTCTGAAATACTCTCACCAATAAAGATAAATTTTTAAAAAATAAATAAATAAAAGAGGGTTTAGGACCATCCCTGAACTCAAGAGAGTCTCTCCCCCTGGCTTTGAAGATGCCAGCAGCTGAGTTTTACAGCTGCAAAGAAATGAATTCTTCACCATGTGAGCCTGAAAGAGGGTCTGAGGCTCAGATGAGACTGCAGCTGGGCTGAAACCTCGGTGGCTGTCCTACGAGACTCTGGAAAGAGCACCCAGCGAGACTGTGCCCAGACGACTCCTGATCCATGGAAACTGTGAGATAATAAATGTACATTTTTTTAAGCTGCTGTGTTTATGGTAATTTATCACACAGCAACAGGCAACTAATAACTGTTTTTGCATTAATTCTCAGAAGTGAGACTGGTCTGTAATTTCTTTTTTCTCTTGTCAGATTTTGGTATTAATGTTATCCTTGATTTATAGCAATAATTTGGCAGTTTTCTTCATTTTTCAGTGCCTTGAAATAGTTCAAAAAGCATTTGGGAAAGATGCATTGGACAGCTGTTGGTTTGCGAAAGGTGTGGTAGAATTTCCTTGTGAAACCTGGTACTGATTTTTAGGGGGAGGAGTGTTCTTTAAAAACTGTCTTGTTTTAATTTTCTTATTATTTGGGAGTTTGTTCTGATAAATTATGTTTTCCTCAAAAGTAATGTGTTTTATTTAGGTTTTCAAAATTTCTTGCATAAGGTTAAAGTCGTTTTTAAATTATTCTCAAGGTTTTTTTCCTATGGTTATTTCTTATTCTGTGTATTTCTACTTTTTCCCATGTTCTCTTCATTAGGTTAGGTTAGGATTATCTGTCTTATTTCCCCCCAGCACCTTTTAAATTTATTTATTGTTCTTTTGTTTTTGTTTTCGAACTTATTAATTCTTGCTTTTATTTCTATTTTTCTCTTCTTCATGACTTAATTTATTACTTTGTCCATTTTCTAACTGAACAGGATGCGTAATTTATTTACTTTCATTCTTTTTCACACGGAAGTATTTAAAGGTACGGATTAGGCTTTCAGCAGTGCTTTAGACATACCCCACGAGTTCTAATATATAGTTTTATATTATTGTTTTCTAGAAATTTTGTAATATCAGTTTTGAGTTCCCCTTTGAAAGGTTGTCTAAGGGTGTGGTATTTTTTGTTTCACCTGAGGATATTTTTTCCATGCTTTTCAGAGAGAGAGAGAGAGAGATCGATCGATTGGTTGCCTCCTGCACACACCCTGACCGGGGCCGGGGGTAGAACCTGCGGCCCAGGTGCATGCCCTTGGCCAGGATTCGAACCTGCAACCCTGACACTGGCCAAGGCTGTCTAAGAGTGTTTTTAAGTTGCCAGGACGAAGGAGCTTTTGTTTTCTGATTTTGTTGTTAATTCTTATATTTAAAGTCAGAGACTGTAGTCTGTGTTGTCTTTGCTTTTGCGAATTTAATAGGGTGTTGTGTGTGTGTGTGTTGATAAGTATCCATGGTCCTTTGAAAAGAAAGTATTTTCTCAATGTAAGAATATAAAATTATGTGTGTGCATGTACCAGGTGTGTGTGTGTGTCTTAGCCTTGTTTTTATCCATGTGATCTTACAAATACTGAAGAGTGAATTAAAGTATCATCCTGCTAGTATATTTCTTTCTATTGTTCTTATATCTGCTGACATATATCTTTATTAATTTCATTGCTGTATTAATTTTTATAAAATATTCAAAATTATATCTTTATTGTGAATTGTGCTTTATAGAATTACGGAGCAATCTTCTTTGCTTCATTTAATTTTTTGTGCCTGAATTCCACCTTCCTGACATTAAGAGCAAGACCCCCACTTTCTAAAAATGTGTATTTACCTATTGTATTTTTTTTACATTTACCTTTTGTATATTCTTTTATAATTTTACCTTTCTGAATTATTGTTTGGATAAATCATTTCCTTTTAATGGGTTATTTAAGCTCATTTATATTTGTCGCTATAGCAGGTATACTTGGTTTGACAACTCATATTTATATATTTTATGTATTTGACAAAACATATTTTATATTTTTCTGTTTAAGTCTTTTAGTATGTTCACTATGCTTTGTTTTTGTTGTGTGGTTCTCTTCTGATATTCAGAAAATTTTTTATTTTTGTTCAAATGTTACCTTTTATGATTGCAATCTTACATAACATCCTTCATTCTCTATTTCTTTAGATAGCATGAGTTTCCTACTGTGACTAATGTGAAAATCAATGTTTTGCCTTCCTTCCCATTGCTTCTACAATCCAATGTTAGTAAATAAAATTATCTTTCTTTGCGTTTACCTTTGAAGTGTTAAATATAGTTCTATTACTTGATTTGTCAACCTTGAATGGCATTAATTGACCCCTAGGTGTTACAGATGAGGCAGGCACCCAATTTAATCTATTTCTCTTTTTCTTTCCCCCTTCTCCCATTTTTGTTAGTCCTATCAATTTATGTATTATCAGGCCATATTATACTTAAGTACTGATTTGCCACCTTGATTTCTACACTTACTTTAATATTATTCCAATAATTATATATTAAATTAAATGTTCACCCCTATCCTTTAGCCATGGTCTTTGCAGTCATCTTTTCGTTGGCTCAAGTTTATCCTTTAGACGTTTTCCCAGGGAGAGCTCATAGGAACAGTATTCCCTGAGTTTGTGTGTGTCTGTAGTCTTTATACTTGAAAGGCAGCTTGGCTGGATGGTAAATCTTTGGCTCACACTTTCTTTTCTTGAGTATCTTTCAGGTATTGCCCCACTTTCCCCTGGCACTGAGTATTGCAGTTGAGAAATCTGAAGGCAGTGTGAATTTTTTTTTTCTTTCATAAATAACTTTATTTTGGGAGTGAGATACCTGGCTGTCCAACTAATTATTTATTTTTTAATATGTCTTTATTGATCTCAGAGAGAGGAAGGGAGAGGGAGAAAGAGATAGAAACATCAATGATCAGAGAGTCATTGATTTCCTGCCTTGTGCACGTCCCCCTAGTGGGAGCTGAGCCCACAGCCAGGGTATGACCGGGAACCGAACCTCCATCTCCTGGGTCACAGGTCAATGCTCAACTGCTGAGCCACACTGGCTGGGCCAATTCTTTATTTTTGCTGTCAAATAATTTTACTATGATATGTTTGAATCCGTTTTCCCTGGCTCATGCTATGTCTTTTGATTTGAAAAGAAGATTCAAGTCTTCTTTTATTTCTTTAAAGATTTTAAAATTTATATCTTGAAATGTATCTTGAACTTCTTCATAAATACATAAGTGTTCCATTGGTTTGGTTTCCTTCTTCAGGGATTCCAATTATGTGTGGGTCAGATTGCCTTTGCCTGTCTTCTACGCCTAGCATTTCCCTCTAATCCTGTACTTGACAGAACAGTAAGCCGCCAGCTGCATGTGGCCATTTAATTAATTTAAATTTAAATTAAGAATTCAGTTTCTTAGTTGTACGAGTCACATTTTATGTGCTCGATAGCTGCACATGGCTAGAGGCTACAACATTAGAAACATATCTACAGGGTGTCCCCAAAAATGTATACACACTTTGAATAATTATTAATTCCAGTGGGTTAAATATGAAAGGAAAGAAACATCAATTGAGCTATCAGCTGTTAAAGTGTGCATACATGTCTTTTTGACACCCTGTAGTTATATATATAATTTACATGGAAAATTCTATAGGGCCACTCAACTGAAATTTTCTTATTTCCATTTTATTTTGTTTGCTTTTGTCATATCTGTTCTTTATGTCCCTTACGTGGCATTCCAGAGATGGTTTCTCTTCTTTTATTTCTTTCTTAAGTTTGGCCAACTCATGTTCCATCTGTTTTCTCGCTACCTCTTCCTTGATTTCTTGTATTTCTGCCGTGAAGCCTTTCTTCATTGAGGCAGTTGCTTGTTTTATTTTGCATATAGTTAACTTCGGTCAGAATTTTAATCTTTCTTGCCTGGCTCTTCATCTCTTAATTTTTGCTATTCCTTCCCTCCTCTTTTCTTATAGCACAGGGTGTGGCAAAAATAGGTGTACAGCCCTGACTGGGCGGCTCGGTTGGAGCATCCTCCCACACACCAAAAGGTTGTGGGTTCAATTCCAGGCCAGGGCACATGTTTGATCCCCAGTTGGGGCATGGATGGGAGGCAACTGATCGATGTTTCTCTCTCACATCGGTGCCTCTCTCTCTCCCTCTCCCTCTCCCTTCCCCTCTCTCTAAAAAATCAATAAAAAAACATATCCTCGGATGAAGATTAAAAGAACAAAAAGCAGGTTTACAGTTGTGAGTATGGGAAACACAGAGATTATACTTGTATTATTACTTATTAATTATTGTATCATTTTCCATACAAACAACCGTAAGCCTACTTTTGCTCCACCCTATATCTTTGTAATGCCAGTTCCTTTTTTCTTACTCTTTATGCAATGAGGTGGACTTTTCTGGCTCAACTGTTTGCAGGAGGTCCCTTCAGCGAGTGTGTTCTGTGGGCATTTCCTGAGACCTGCGGCCTCTTGTTCATTTCTCTCTCCTCCTTTCGTCTTTATTGTACTTCCACCCACACAACTTCTGACAAGCTGCTTTCTGCCTGGTGATTTCCATCTCTCTCAGCTCTTGTGGTGTTTAAAGGGTGTAGGTTGCTCACTTCAGGGTGAGCCCTTTACCCACAGGAAGTGTAGTTTTACTAATATTTTCTGAGATCTATCGTCTCCGGCCTCTTTCTTTTTCCCTAATCCCCTGTGGTATCTATTGTACCTGATGCCCATGCAGCTTCTGTGATGATTTTGGCAGCACTTACGCATTTTTGAGTATACAGATTATATCTGTCATTCAGTCTAAAATTGGGGTTACTTGATTTTGTCCCCTGTGTGTCCTGCAGTTTCTGCAAGACATCTTTAAGAAAAGAAAAATTGCTCTTAGTAATCCCTTTTTACCACAAGCCTTGACTTTTTATTAACGTACGTATACATTTTCATTATTATTATTTTATAAAATGTTTGTTCACATTTGCTTACATGTTTACAATTTTTTAGCCCACTATTCTTGCATCTCAGACCTCCTTACTGGGATCAGGTTCCCTCCACCTGAATTACACCCTTTAGAAATTCCTTCAGAGAAGGCTAGTTGCTTTATGTTTATCTGAAAATATCTTTAGTTCATCATTTTCCTTGAAAGATCGTTTTCTGGCATATAATTTTAGGTTGATAGCTATTTCCTGTCTCACTCTGGGCATTATTCCAACATTCTAGAATTTGTTGTTGCCATTGAGAAGTCTGCTATTAGTCAGCTTGTTGTTACTCTGTAGGCGATCTGCTTTTTTCTTTTTAGCTGCTTTTAAAGTCTTCTCTTTGTCTTTGATGTTCTGAGTTTTGCTGTGTTGTGTTTAGATGTGGTTCTTTTTAAGTTTATCTTGCTTTGTATACAATCTGCATCTTGGATCTGAGGAATCATGTCTTTCATCTGATCTGGAAAATTCTCACTAATTGCTTTTCCAAACATTGCTTCTCTCCAGTCTCTTTAGTCCCTTCCTTTATGACTTTGAATTCTATCCCCCTGAATCTTTCTTTCAGAGTTTTTCAACTTCTTATTTCTCTTTGCTTTTTTTTTGGGTCTCTTGTTGCTCACTCACTGTGTGATTGCATTTTATTTTTTAAAGCATTTTATACATTAAAAAAATATTCTATGCCAAGTGAAAGATGATAGACACAAAGGGGTACACAATGTACAAGTCCATATATATGACATTCTGTAAAAGGCAAAAGTATAGAGTAAAAATTCAGATCAGTGGCTGTCAAGGACTGGGAGTTAGGGAGAAAATTGACTTCAAAGGGACATGAGGGAATTTTTGAGGCAAAGGAAATATTTGATATCTTGATTGTGGAAGTGGTTACACAAACTTCACATTTGTCAAAATTTATTGAGCTGTACATCTAAAAAGGGTGAATTTTACTGTACTAAATTAAACCTCAATAAACATGATATTTTAAAAAATTGTATGGTTAACCACTATTCACATGCTAAGTATAGTACTGGAAGTGGGAAAGAGGAAGAAAAATATTCATTAGCGTGTATAAATGTATACACAATAGAGAAAAAATGTGGGCAGGAGTGAGTCTTTATTCTCTAATTGCTTCTGATGATGTAGTTGGTAGGTGTGACTTTCCCCCTCCGTAATTTGTGTCATGTTCCCTTTGCCTTTGCATAGGGACTAGGTGAGTTGGGGTTTCTTACCTAACTTTCCATCACGGGGATCTGGGCCCTTGACAAATTTGTCCTTAGAGGAGTATGGTAGTCACCCATTAACTCTTCCCATGGGATGTGGTAGTAGAAGACCTGCTCCAGACAGCAGATCTGTTAAGATTCCCCCTGCCCACTTTGAAGCTGCAACATTTCCCCCCTTGAGAGTCAAGACTACTAGGATCAGTCACCCCACTTAACACCACGACCCCCTTTTTGCCTAATCATTTGTGGTAATGAAGCCCAAAATTACCAGCATTATTTTTTACCCGTTACAGAAGCAATTCTCTCTAATTTCCCCAAATCCCTAGTGAGCAGAGTAAATGACCTCCTTGTTAAATCATTTGACTTAACCATGAAAGGCATTATCCCACTGCACCTCATAGTTCCCATGCCTACACATTCTAATTACAGCAGAATCAATACATACAGATACACTGGCTCATGATTCCAAACATGCCATACATCCTGCAGGCCAGCGTCCCAACCCCATGAGGTGTTGTCCCAGTTGGAAGATCAACTGGACCTTCAGTAGGTCACTCTGCTGTTCTGTAAGGCAAGCTGCTGGTCTAGGCAGGCATGGAGGGGGTCTGAGTAATACATTCATACGACTTACGTCTTTAGAAATGGCTAGAACTGAATCCTGTATGTTACACGTCTTCCAGCCAGTGATGACGCGTTACTTGGAGCGCCCTGCTTCATAGCTAGGCAGCTCAGATCACTCACAGTGGCAGCTTCGATATGTTCACCAGCATTTGGGCTACCCAAGGACTCAGGAGCAAGGCGAGAGCAGTTTCTCTAATGAAAGCAATCACTTGCCTGAGAGGCCACAGTTTGCCCCATAACTCTAGGGGCTGCTGCTCAGATTCCTACTGAGGCCTGCCACGGTCTGCACAGGCCACCCCTTCACGGACTGCCACTGGGTCCCCTGGGTCATGAAGGCCGGGGGAAGGGAATCCCTGCCTCTTCACTAGGGCTTTTCAGTTATAAACATCAAGCAGGCCTTGAGCAAATTGCTCACCTTCTTCCACCCCGGGGACTTATCCGGATGCTTTAGACTACAAGAAAAACCCCCAACTGAGGTTATCTTAAGTGATAAGAAAGGCTACAGTCTTGCATAGATTGGAAGTCCCACGGTAGGGTGGGTTTAATTGGTTACGGGTTGTGACTCAGCAGGGTTCGCTATGATCAGCACACGGCACCCTCGGTACAGAGGCCCTTTCCGTTGCTCTACTTGCCACCCCTCAGGGTGGTGGCCTTGCTCGGCCTGGCTTCCCTCAAAATCACAAAGTAGCTACAGTACTTCTGTGTGTCACATCCAGACGTCAAACCCAAAGAGGAGACGTTCCCGCCCTGCCCCTTCCCGTGGGGTGTGGCTGTCTTGCTTTAGAAGTGAGGAGACGGTGCCTAGAAGCCTCCAGGAGTATTCCCTTCGGGTCTCTTTGGCGAGAGTTGATGGCATGTCCAGTCCTAAACCAAAGACTGGCGAACGGAGTAAGCATAGCATGGCTGACTTAGAGACTAATCGTTTGGGGCGGAAAGGATGTCAGGGACTCAAGCACAGGGACGAACGTAGGCTCAGACCAAACACCTCTAAGAGTGTGGCCTGTTTCGGTGACCACACTCACTTGGCTTCTGGTGGTTGGTGCCACTGTATGACCTCTGCCGCCCCCATTAAATTTAGGCATTTCATCTCCTTTCTGTGTTCCAGCATCAGTGGCTTCCAGAGAAGAGACACTAAAGTGCTTTTCAAAGATGCTGGTGCCCCTTTACTAATGACGTCTCAAGCCTTGGTGACGGGAATATCTTCTGGGCTCACCCAGGGCCCATGATGATATGTACGTGGTGTTGGCGGTGGTGTTTACATAGAATAAGTTGTTTGAACTTTTCTATCTTTCAGAGTCTTAAAGTTTCTTTTTCTATATTATTTCAAAATATTTCTGTCACCTCAAGTTGTTGTGGTTCATTGTCAAGTGACGATCAGACTAGACCTGGGCTTTGGTTAACCAGCTGAGCAAATCGTTAGAACTACTTTCAGCCACTAGCACAAGGAGTCCAAAATCTTGAGTAAGAACACCCACATCAATAAATCTAACTCCAGACTAGAATGACATGTCTCCTAACTTGGTGGGTAGACACAGAATCCGCTCCTGCTCTAAATGAGAAAACCCCTATAATCATTCTAAGTGTGTGTGAGCCTTCTACTCCAGGATTCGATTTGAACTTTCCCTCCCAACATGCCCGGATCCGACCCTAGTTACAGAGGACTGCCTTTCTCCTGCCAGGGAAGAGGTAGGTGTGTTTCCAAGCAAGGGAGAAACAGCTTCATCAGCTAAGGGAGGGTGATAAAAGGGAGGTGCATCCTGGAGTTAAAAACAGGAGGGTGATTGCCAATCCCTTCCACCCCAGTCCTTGCACACAGCACGGAATAGTTCTTTGAAAAGGACTGAACACAAAGCCCAGCGGGGTCAAGGGCAGCTGGGGTTTGGCACCCCCAGTAACGCCCTCCTCACTCTGGAATTGGACGACTTCGCTGCAAAGCAAGTTCCCTGCACCGGACCCGAAGCAACACAGGCTCCTGCGCACAGGGCCCTCGCTGACGTGTCCTCTTTCCTGTTTTTATGATATGAACAGAAAACCAGGGTTCCCCCGACACTGAGAAAAGCCTGTAGCCTGAAAGTGGAAAACCGAGATTAAAAAAATAGGAAAATATCTGACAGCAGATATAACAGACAAAATAGAAAAGAAACCATAGCAACAAATGATAGTCTCAAATATGTAGGGGGGGGGTTGTGATGTTGTTTTTTAACAAAAAACAAGCCATAATGCTATGAAGAAAGGGGCAAAGGATAGGAATCTTGAAAGTTGAAATATGATTGCTGATCTGAGAAAGATGATGGCAGGAGAGTTTTTAAAAATTAAAGCTTGATTGTGGTATAATTGAGATAAGGTGCACATATGTAAAGTATAAATCTATAAGTTTTGTGTTTTTTTTTAAATATATCTTTATTGATTTCAGAGAGAGGAAAGGAGAGGGAGAGAGAGAGATAGAAACATCAATGATGAGAGCGTCATTGATCGGGCCCACAACCCGGGCATGTGCCCTGACCGGGAATCGAACCCCGATCACCTGGATCCTAGGTCGATGCTCAACCGCTGAGCCACGCCCGGCCGGGCATAAATCTATAAGTTTTGACCTATGTACATATCCATGAAACCATTACCACAATCAAGGTAATGAACACACCCATCACCTCCAAAAGTCAGGTCAGGCCTCTTTGTAAGTCCTTTCTCTTATTGTGCCTCCCCTCCCAGGCGACCTGTAGCATGTAAGTGGGACAATACAGTGCACACTCCTATTTGTCTGGCTTCTTTCATTTAGCACAATTATTTTGAGATTTACCCATGTTGTGGCGTGTATCAGCAATTCGTTCTTTTTGGTGGCTAAGTAGTATTCCAGTGTATGCTTATACCACAGTTTACCATTTACCCGTGGATGGATGTTTAGATGATTTTCCTTTTTGACCATTACAAATAAAGCTGCTATGACCAAACATTCATGAACAAATTTTTGTGGGTCCACGTTTCCTTTCTCCTGGTAAATGCCTAGCAGTGGAATGGCTGGGCCATATGGCAGGTTTATGTTTAACTTTTGAAGAAACCGTCAAATGGTTTTCTAAAGTGGTTCGACCACCTTATGTTCTCACCGGCCGCGTATTAGAGCTCCAGTGCTTCTGCATTTTCACCAATACTTGCTATAGTCAGTCTTTTCCGTTTTTAAAACAGCTTTATTGAGATATAACTTACCTACCATAAAATTCTCAGGAAACAGAGAAAAGAATGGTGTGTCTGGGGGACCTGAGAAAAGGAGAGCTCCAAAGTAGTCCCCAAAATTATTGCTGGAATGTGAAGTGGGGGATCTGAGAACAGCAGCAGGGACCAGGAGGGATTTTACTCACTTCAGTAGCCTGTCAGTGCAAGGCCATCCCCAGGAGGGTTAAGCACTGTTCATCCATGAGACTGACATGCTAGGACCTCCACACTGAGGGAAGCTGGGGAGTGGAATCAAAATTGAGCAAAACAGGGACAATATAAGAACCAAAGAAAACATAAAGTTAAAATAAAATTGGGAGGTGAAAGATAGAGCCAAAAAAATCCCAGAAAGTAAAGTGCCAATTACTACACAGAAATAGAAAAGAGAACTCTATGATGTTAGAAAAGCTCTTTTGATCACATTTCCTTCTAAAAGTTTGGGCAAACTAGTTTATACAAAAAATGAGCAACAGAAGGAACAAAGCAAGGATGCCTGCTTTCAATACTTATATTGAAAGTCCTACCCAGAGCAATTAGGCAAGAAAAGGAAATTAAAAGTATCCAAATTGGAAAGGAAGAAAATTACTGTTTACAGATGATGTGATCTTATATGTATAAAACTCTAAAGAGTCCACAAAAAAACCTGCTAGAATAAACAAATTCAGCAAAGTAATGGTATACAAAGTCAACACACAAATATCAGTTGCTTTTCTATATACTAACAATAAACCATCTGAAAAACAAATTATAAAGGCAATTTCATGGGAGCATTTGAGATCTTGCTCCCTGGTATGTCATCAATTTGGCTCAAATAAACTCTTACAAAAATTTTTAAAAAATAATTTCATTTGAAATAGCATCAAAAAGAATAAAATGCTTAGGAATTGACCAAGGAGGTGAAAGACAGTGGAACTATAATATATTGCTGAAAGAAATTGAAGAAGACATAAGTAGATATACATCTTATATTCAAGGATTGTCAATATTACCCAAAGCTATCTGAAGATTCAGTCCAATCCCTATCAAAATTTCAATGATATTTTCTGCAGAAATAGAAAAATTCATTCCAAAATTCAAATGGAATATCAAAGAACAACAATCAGCCAAAACAATTTAAAAAAATAATAATAAAACTAGAGAACTCACATTTCAAAACTTACTACAAAGGTGCAGTAATCAAAGGAGTGTAGTACCGGCCTAAAGGCAGCTATATAGACAAACGGAATGAAGAACCCAGAAGTAAACCCTCACAAAAATGGTCAAGTGACGTTTTTTAAAGTTCTGAGATGTACTTCTTTTTTTTAAAAAAAATATGTTTTTATTGGTTTTAGAGAGAGAGGAAGGGAGAAGGAGAGAGACACAGAAACATTGATGAGATCGATCAGCTGCCTCTTGCACGCCCCCTACTGGGAATCCAGCCCACAACTCAGGCATGTGCCCTGGCCAGGAATCGAACCGGGAACCTCCTGGTTCATGGGTCAACACTCAACCACTGAGCCACAGGGCCGGGCAAGTGTTTGTTCAATGGAGAATAGGACAGTTTTTTCAACAAACAGTGCTTGAGAAAACTAGATATCCACATGCAAAAGAATAAAGTTGGACCCTTACCATATACAAAAATTAACTCAGTATGGGCCAAAAATCTAAACATTAAAACTCTTAGAAGAAAACATAGAACAAAAGCTTCACAACATTAGATTTGACACCAAAGCCACAGGTAACAGAAGAACAAAAGAGACAAATTGGACTTCATAAAAATTAAAAACTTTTGTGCATTGAAAGACACTTTCAATAGAATAAAATGGCATCTACAGAATGGGAGAAAATATTTGCAAATCCTATATCTGATAAGGGATTAATATCTAGAATATATAGAGAACTCCTTAAAACGCAACAACAAAAATGACCCAATTAAAAAATGGACAAAGGACTTGAATAGACATTTCTCCAAAGGAGATACACAAATGGCTAATAGATACATGACAAGATGCTCAACACATTAGGGAAATGCAAATCAGAACTACAATAAGATACCACTTCTCACTCATTAATGCGGCTACTATGAAAACAAACAAACAAATGTTGGTGAGGACATGGAGAAATTGGAATTCTTGCGCCCTGTTGTGTAAAATGGTACAGCCATTGTGGAAAATAGCACGGTGGCTCCTCAAAAAATTAAAAATAGAACTACCATATGGCTCAGCAATTCCACATCTGGGTAGCTACCCAAATTATTTGAAAGCAGGGTCTTACAACATTATTTTTGCACCCATGTTTATAGCAGCACTGTTCAAATAGCTAAAACATGGAAGCAACCCAAGTACCTACAAGTCAATGAATGGATTAGAAAAATGTATCTACACATCATTCAGGCTTAAACTGTAAGAAATTCTGCCATGTACTACAGCGCGGAGGAGCCTTGGGGATATTATACTAAGTGAAATAAGCCAATCACAAAAAGACAAATACTATTCCCCTTTTAAGAGATTCTTAGAGTGGTCAGAACCATAGAGGCAGAGAGTTTCCAGGGCCTGGGGCAGGGAGGAATGGGGAATTACTGTTTAATGGGTACAGAGTTTGTTCTACAAGATGAAAGAATTCTGGAGATAGACGGCAGTTATAGATGCACAACATTATGAATGTATTTAATACCACCGAACTGTTCACCTGAAAATGATTAAGGTGGTAAGTTTTATGTGTATTTTACCACAATTTTAAAAAAGGGCAAATGAAAAATATCAAAGTTAATCCCATATAAAATTATTATCATAAAAAGAACAATTTGCAGAATAACATCCCTATGGCTAATGAACACAGGCCAGGACAAGCTCAAACAGCAAATCAAAGCGGCAACCTATTATTTTAAAACAAGTTAAAAGACATTAAAATAAAATAATATATGGCATGAAAAAAACCTTAATCACAAGTAGAAAAAAACAACACAGAATGAAGTGACAGAATTCAGAAATTAGAAATAAAAGATCATTACACAAATGGGGATCTAATTAAAAGAAACAGTGAAAAAACACAATAGATGATGCCTTAAGAGAAATATAAGGTGACAAGAAAGAAAATTTTGAGACAAATTTTTAAAGAGTTTTTTAATTGATTTCAGAGAGGAAGGGAGAGGTAGAAACATTCATTGGCTGCCCCCTGCATGCCCCCTACTGGGCATCAAGCCCCCAAACCAGACACGTGCCCTGACCGGGAATGGAACTGGCAACCTCCTGGCACATGGGCCGACCCTCAGCCGACTGAGCCAAAGACAATTTTTTAAATTAAATTTTTTTTTTTTAAACCGAGCTCCGGCCAGTTTTAGTAAAGAAAAATGTTGCATGATTTACTTCCCAGCAGCCTGCTCCGGATGCTTCCAAGGACGGCAGGGTCAGCGGGGTCAGCACAGCCCGCGGGCCCGCCCGGCAGTGTTTCCCACGCTGTGGCCAGTTCAGTGGCCCCGCCACTGCGGGATGGGCACCAGGCGTGGCGCAGGGCCTGTGCTCCGGCTCAGGCCTCCTCAGGGGCGGGCAGGTGCTGGCAGGGTGGCCAGGTGCGCTTTGCCCTGTCTGCTCGCCCTCAGAGTCCGCTTCACCCCAGCGCGTACGCCCCACTTTTCATCATCAGCTGGGGCCTCGAGTGGATCCACCCCAGCGACTTTTCCCTCTTTGCAGCCACCATCTTCCTGCCTCAGGTGTGGGATGACCCCAATGAACACAGCCCAAGACAAAAAAAGAGAAAATAGGAGTAATAGGAGTCCCAGGACTTTTTTTTTTTTTTAATTATGAAGTAGAACAAATACTAAAAACTACAAGTCAACAAAGCTTCCCTGATATTATTTAAAAAAAAAAAAAGATGTAAAAAGGCCCTGGCTGGGTAGCTAAATTGGTTAGAGCATCTTCCCAATAGGCCAAAGTTGTGGGTTCAGTCCCTGGTCAGGGCACATACAAGAGTCAACCAACGAGTGCATACACACGTGGAACAGCAAATCAATGTTCCTCTCTCTCAAATCAATCAATTAAAAAAATAAAAATAATAAGTATTTAAAACTACATATTGAAAGGGCCAACGCCCCATTCTCTCTTGCACCCTCCCAGCCCTGGTGATCTGTGTTGCAGCTCAGCGGAGGCTCGAAGTTCCCGGGACGTGTGTCATCATCAGCCCCTGTGCCACGGCCCAGATCAGCCCTAAGCCTAAAATGCCCTCCCTGGCGCCACCTGGCCGCCACAGTGTGTCCCTCAAGAGGCAATTCCAGTCTCACTTTCTCCCTAATGTATTACCTGAGTCCCCTTTTCCTACCCACCCCTGTTCTGTTATGTGTCCTCTTTTGTGCTTTTATAACACCCTGTAAGTATGTTTTCAGGGCTATGTCTACCATATTTTATTTTATTATTATTTTTTAAAATATATCTTTAGTGATTTCAGAGAGAGGAAGGGAGAGGGGGAGAGAAACATCAATGATGAGTCATTGATCGGCTGCCTCCTGCACGCCCCCAACTGAGGATCGAGCCCCCAACCCAGGCATGTGCCCCGACCAGGAATCAAACTGGCATCTGCTGGATCCTAGGCCGACGCTCAACCGCTGAGCCACGCCCAGCCCGGCTCTACCATATTTTAACACACACACACACACACACACACTCACACACGCACACACTCACACACGCACACACGCACATGCAGACACACGCACACGCAATCCTGTAATGGTGTCTTTCCCTGCTCTCTGCCTGTAAGTATTCCAGGACACAAACTGGTCATGTTTTTAGATCCTTTTATCTGGCACAATACTTGGCAGTCTGTCACTGTTAAACGAACAAAAGAGAATGAATTTTGTATAAGTTACCATTAGAGAGATAAAATAGCCCAACTATGCCCTTTGTTAGTTTAAGGAGATACGAGAGAAGAAATAAGCACCATCCTATTATATTTACAAGGCCACTACCGTTCTATCAGAAACATTTCTTTGCTCTAATCTAACAAATAGTAATATTATGACAACATTTTACCAGGAAAAAAGTCTTAAATAAAAAGACAAAATTGTGTAATAAATATGATATTCCCAATGACAGTAAGGGGACATGGATGCATACTTCAAAAGTATAGATATTTTTTGAAAGGTTTGGCATCTTTTATCAAGGGCCTCCACCCGCTGTGCTGGGGCCTCCACCCTCAGACCCTCACAAAGGAACCGGCCAGGTGGCCAGGGATCAAGGATGACCCTACGCCTGTTAGTCTGCGACAGTCCGTATTTTAAGTGGCTGAAGGACTCTCCTGTCTCACGTCCTTTTATCTTGAGTGCCTTTGTCATATTTCCTTTGACGAAGAGGGAGCTAGATACTGACATTTGCAGCCATTTAAGTATTAAGGAGGCGACAGAGCAGGCAAATCCATCGTCTGGGGTTGTCCCTGTAAGAAAGGCCACATTGGGGCACACGGAGTCTGGGGACCTGGACAGACGTATGTGTACCGCAGACTGATGAACTTACAATTATTTGGCAAGGATTCGTGTTTATTGCTCTGGCATAAAATGACTGGTGCTCAGCAAGGTTGAAGTCAGTTAAAAGAGTCAAAATGAAGCTGTATCTTCCCACGGCTGAGCCGCGACCGCTCGTTTCAGAGGTGCCAGGAGGCGACGCTGACTTTTGTCGGGTGCCCTTCCCTGTCACGCACAATAACTCACATCTCGCTGAAGTGGCCTCTCGGGAAGGAACCCCTGGGGACTGAGAGCTGATGCCCGGCGTTGGGACAGCCGAGGGCCCCTAAACCTCGCTCAGCGGTTCCCCCCACGGCTGGTCACCTTCTGGCGGTCAACCGCACAGCCTCGGGGCGCCTTCCTGCCTCTTGTCCCATCTTACCTGGCACTTCATTTAATGTCGCCCCTAAACCCACTCAGCTTTGCCCTCGCTTTCCAAAATGAAAACAACAGCAACAAATCTGAGCCTACCTGCGTTCAGCCCCCCGAAGGGGAGCATGCCCGGGAAGCAGTCATTGTCGAGGTTCACAAGGACGAGAGCCCCGCACGATCTCGCCCACGGTGCACTGGCCGAGGGTCGTGAATGCCAAGGTCACGAGCGGCTTCAGGCCCACGGGCTTCTCCGCCATCATCACTGCCGCACCCAGGACCAGGATGCTGGGCATGACAACGGAGGTGCTCTCCCAGCTGCTGGCCTCGTCGGGCTGGCACTCGAGGAAGGACACGGTGCAGCTGTGGCTGAAGGTGACACTGTTCTTGTGTCTGTACTCCCGGTACCTACAGGGCCCGCGCTCCCACGCCTGCGGCTGCCAGTCCTGGAGGATGGTGCTGGGACCCACGGTGCCGAAGAAAGAAATGGAAAGGGAGAAGGGGGGGCTCCTTCCACTGGGGTGGATGCTCACATTCAGGGGGTGAGACACACACTGGGGAGAGGAGGGCCACCAGGGCCCCAAGCCCGCCCACCCACCTCGCAGCTCCAGAAAGGCTGCGGGGAGCCGGCCTGCACCGCCGGCCCCACAGGGAGGTCACATCATTGAAGTTAATAGGGAATCTGGTCCTGCTGGTTTTCAAGGACATTCATTTTTGAGGTAATCATGAGGGACGGTCCAAAACGGAAAGGCTATTCGGTACTTCACTGAGGAATGACCAAGACCTTCCCGGGAACGCGGATTACGTTTCTAACTGAGTAATTCTCCTACTGTGCCTGTTGCATAACAATACGAGGGCGAACTGAGGAGTATAAATCATTGGGAAGGAGGCAAAATGATCATTTGTAAATGACGTGACTGTTCAACTAGAGAACCTTAGGGAAACTGTTTCAAAACTACTATATGCAACAAGAGTCTTTAGTCAGGTGACTACAAAATTAATGTTCAGGAATCAGTAGATTAACGGAAGAAGAGTTTTATTTAAAATAGTAACTAAAAAGATATTTCTAGGAATAAGTTTGATAAGAAATGTGCAATTTTCTAAGTAATACCAAAAAAAAAAAAAAAAAAAGACTGAAACAAGTGGAAAGGCACATCTATCATGTCTTCTGGATGTGAGTTTTTTCAAAAATAATACTCAATATTTAGGTGAAGACTTGAAGGGAAAGACACCTGGCAAAGCCTACTGAAGTGTGATTTGATAGTTTCCTAAATCCGGATTGGCATATGTGCCAGTGGGTAAACTGCACATTTTGTGTAATAAAGGGAAGAGTATATATAATACTGTTTTCTTTTCATTGGGAAACTTAGGAAATCTTTAGAATATAATGGTAGGTAAGGAGTGGACAAAAAACCCTACTGGAACTAATAAATGCATTTGAAAAATCTCTGTCAACTCAAGAGATTTTGTTGATCTTGTAATTACTCGCTAGCATTTGACATTTAAAACCAGCCACTGTCATCTCCAACAGCGTAAGAGGGTTGAGACCCGCCCGGCCGGGCCTGGCTCAGCGGTTGAGCGTTGACCCAGGATCCAGGTGACCGGGATTCGATTCCCGGTCAGGGCACATGCCCGGGTTGCGGGCTCGATCAATGACTCTCTCATCATTGATGATTCTCTCTCTCTCTCTCCCTCTCCTTTCCTCTCTCTGAAATCAATAAAGAGATATTTAAAAAAAAAAAAAAAAAAGAGGGATGAGACCCCACAGGGCCCGCGGGTGTCAGCGTCAGCTCGGCAGGCACACTCGGCAGGCACAATCCGCTCGCCCAGGCCCAGGATGACAGGCTTGGACAGGACGCAGGACGGAGGCGCACTGTGTGCAGCGATGGCCTCAGACCCCTGCCCCAAGGAGATGCTGGTGCCCAGTTGCCGCACAGCGCGTGCTTCAGTGGAGGGATGACCCGGGCTGGGAAGCTGGGGGACCCCGGGGCTAGGGTCCCTCAGCCTGCACCCCCGCAGTCGCCAAGCACCCGGCCAGGTGTGCGGTTCCCACTCTGCAGAGCAGCGCCGCCGTCCCTTCAGGGACCAGTGAGACTCTAAGCAGCCCCGACGAGCAGGCACAGCGTGCCCGGGGCCCCCGCGGGCAGCAGCCGGCGCATGGCCACTGAGGCCCACGCAACACTCGGCGCAGGTTCATAATTGCCCCACACGGGAAGGGAAGCAGCCAGGGCCCTTCAGTGGGCGAGCGGAGGAACGAGCTGGTGCCTCCAGGCCAGGGGACATATATGATTCAGTGCGGAAAAGACATGTGCTGTCAAACCACAGAGACACGGAGGAACTTTAAATGGCAAATGGGAAACCCAGTGTGAAACGGCGACCTACTGTGTGAGCTCAACTCTGGAAAAGGCAAGAGTCTGGAGACGGTAAAAGATCAGGGGTCGCCAGGTGCAGCCGGAGGGGAGAAGGCGCGGAGCCCAGGGCTGGGCCGCTGCTCTGCGGGACACCGTAATGTGGACACATGGCGTCACGCATCTGTCAGGGCTTGGAAATGTACAACGCAAAGAGCGAACCCTCGCGGAACTATGAACCTTAATTATAATGAGAGTATATCTATATTGGCTCAATGGTTGTAAGAAAGGGGCCGCAAGAGGTTAATAGCAGGGGAAACTTCGTGGGGAGGGAGAGAGGCAGTGCGTGGAAACCCCATATTGAGTACTCATTTTGTTGTGTGAACCTCAAATTGCTCTAAAAATAGTCTAGTTTTAAAAATATCCCTATCATCTATATCCCATTCTTTGACACAATGAGATTGAATTAGAAACGAATAACAGCCCTGGCCCGTCTGGCTCAGCGGTTAGAGTGGTGGCCCTGCCACTGAAGGGTCCCAGGCTCGATCCCCGGCCCCGGCCAGGCGCCTGGGGGAGGCAACCAATCGATGTTTCTCTCTCTCCCTCTCTCTCCCTCCCACTGTCTCTGAAAAGCAATGGGAAAAAATATCCTCAGGTAAGGATTAAAAAATAATAATAATAACAAAAAGGTAAATTTAAAATCTCATTTGGAACGTAAAAAAAATGATTATAAGTACAGCTGATCTTTAGACAGCATGAGTTTGAGCTGCGTGGGTCCACTCTGACACAGATTTTTTCCAAGAAATATATTGGAAAAATCTTGGAGATTTGCAAAAATTGGAAGAAACTTGTAGACAAAGTGCATAGCCTAGGAATACCAAAAAAAGAGAAAAAATTAGGGATGTCACAAATACATAAAATATATGTAGATACTTGTCTATTTTATCATTTAGTACCATAAACACACAACTCTATTGTGAAAAGTTAAAATGTATCAAAACTTAACGTACACAAACACACACTGTACATGCGCCATTTGCCGTTAAGATAAATGTAAACAAATGTAAAAATAGTGTTAAACTACAACTGGGTGACATTAACTGTAGCGACACTGTTGACGGTAACAGTTCTGTAGCCACTTCCTGCTGTTACCGCCCTGAGCACAGTGTTGCGAGTGTCCCCGTTCAAAACACCGCACGATGCCCGTCACCTCCCCGCGGGCGGATCACAGCTCCTGTGAATTGCACATGGCAATAAAATGCGGTCTCTTGCATTTGTCATATTTAGTGCAATACCATAAACCTGGAATAACACCGTGGGACCCATGCAAAGTGCGACTAGTGATGCTGGAAGTGCTCCCAAGAATCGGAGAAACGTCGTGACGCTGTGAGGAAAAGGTGAATTGCTTGATTTGTACCTTAGCTGAGGCCTGCAGCTGCGCTTGCCCCCCATTCCACAGTAAATAAATCCAGAGTGAGGGCCACCGTAAAAAGAAGAAAAGGAAACCCATGGAGCCGTCGCCGCAGCTACGACGGCAGGTGTGCACTTTTTGAGAAATAGCTTTGCCTCACACCGAAAATGCAGCTTTTGTGTGGGTGCAGGATCGCTATAGGGAAGGCGTACCCATAGGCTCTAACAGGACTCGAGAAAAAGCAAAAGGAAGGGGAAGGATCTAAAACTGGAGAATTTAATGTCAGCAAAGGATGTTTGATAATTTTAGAAAGGGGTTTGGCTTTTAAAAAAGAAAATGTGAAGACAAGAGAAGCCGCTTCTGCCAGCCAAGAGGCAGCAGATGAGTTTCCAGGCTCCATGAAGACAACCTGGGTTGGTTCCATCGACGCTTTGTCCCTGGCGTCAGGAAGTGCCTTGCCACTAAGGGACTGCCTCTTAAAGTTTTTCTGATACTGGACAAGGCCCCTGGCCATCCAGAACCCCACGAATTCAACACCGAAGATGTCGAAGTGGCCTACTCGCTCCCAAACATAACATGTCTAATTCAGCCTCTGGTTCAGGGCGGGGCGGGGGTGTCAGAAGAACCCGTAAAGTTCATTACGCACAGTCTCTATGGGAAGGAGAACCCCAACAGAGAGAGCATCGTGAAAGCCTGGAAGATCACACCATGGAAGGTGCCACTGCTGTTATAGAAATGGCCATAAAAGCCATCGAGCCCAAACCAATACATTTGCTGGAGAAAACTGTGTCCAGATGTGAATGAATTCACAGGATTTACTGCAGAAGCAACCAAGGGAGCCCTGAGAGAGATCGTGGATGTGCAAAAAGAAAAAAAGAGAAAGAATAAGTGTGTGTGGGGGGGGTGAAGGGTTTCAGTATATGGGTCTTGGAGAAAGACGGGAGCTAACAGACACCACACCCTTGGAACCAACAGAAGACTTGATGGAGAGGCTGAAACCAAAGCACACGGTGGAAGGATTGGTACCCTACAGAGACACTTTTAGAGAAATGAAAAAGAAATAGAAGGCAGACAAAAATTACAGTGTATCTCCATAAAGCCACACGAGTGTGCCTGCCTGTCCCCCTCCCCTCCCACCTCCTCCCCCCCTGCCCCCCCTGCACCCCTGAGCCAGCAAGGCCGGCCCTCCGCTTCCTCCCCCTCGGCCTGCTCTTCGAGCAGACAATGAAGATGAAGACCTCTCCAGGGACCCACCTCCACTTAAGGAATGGTAATTAATCATCCTGCTGTACAGCTCATCAGCTTAGGTGTGGGAGCGTCTTTGCGTGAAAATCCAATAATGTACAGCGAGAACTGTATGAGACACCTGTGTCGTCATCACTGGCTGTTACGCAGCTATCGTGTAGAGCTCATGTGCAAGACTCGTACAGAAGTGGACAGTCCATTCCTACATTTGCATAAGGTGAGTGATATTTCATATGAAATTAGTGCGTTACCCTTGCCTGGTGTGGCTCAGTTGGTTGGAGTGTTGTCAGGTGCACGGAAGGGGCGCAGGTTCGATTCCCAGTCAGGGGGCCTACCCAGGTGGCCGGTTCAATCCCTGTTCGGGCCACATACAGGAGGCAACCAATCGCTGTTTCTCTCCTCAAATCAATAAAAGCATGTCCTCGGGTGAGCATTAAAATATAATAAATAAATTAATTTAGTTAATGTGTTAGTTTTCTTACTGTTTTATAATTTTGCTTTCAAAGAGTCACATCACCATATGCCTCTCTCGTAACTGGAGAAACTGTGTATCAGCCTATCATCACAGGAAATGGGTTTTTAAAAATGTTATAATATTTCCAATACTGTATTGTGAATATGACTGTAATACTGTATGCTGTAAATGTTTTACAATGATTCATTTATGAATGTATGGGCCAGGCTACTGTGAAGCAAGCGGACGGATTACCTAGGTGACCACAAAGCAATCACACTGCTGCTGCTTCATTACCAGTGCGTGAACTATTGGATAGTTCATGCAAATATTATGAAAATATGCAAATATCAATTTCTTTCTCTCATCTTTTCTTTTTTTTTTTTAAATTTACCTTTATTGCTCAGAGTATTACATATTTTCCCCTTTTCTCCCTTTGAACCCCTGCCCTCACCCATCTTTTCTTTTTTGATGTCTAGGGTTAGTAATACATACAACATGCACAGTGTTTTGTACCATATAAGACAATATTGGTGTAGATGCTGACAGACAATTCATCCTCTAAGCAGATGATGTAAACTTACGGTATCAATAAATACAGTATTGTCAATGTATTTTCTCTTTCCTATGATTTTCTTTCTTTTTTTAAAAAAATATATCTTTATTGATTTCAGACAGAGGAAAGGAGAGGGAGAGAGAGAGAGAAAAACATCAATGATGAGAGAGTCATTGATCAGCTGCCTCCTGCACGCCCCCGACTGGGGATCGAGCCCACAACCCGGGCACGTGCCCTGACCAGGAATCAAGCCCCGATCGCCTGGATCCTAGGTCGATGCTCAACCACTGAGCCATGCCTGGCTGGGCTCTTATGATTTTCTTAAAACATCTTTTCTCTACCTTACTTTATTATAAGAATACAGTATGTATACATATAACATAAAAAATACGTGTTAACTGACTGTTTACGTTATCAGTAAGGCTTTTCCAGTCCATAGTAGGCTGAGAGATCCAAGATGGCAGCAGATTAAGTGGAAGCTACACTGACACCCTCCCAGGACCAAACTGGAATTACAAATAAAATATAGAAAAAACATCCTAAATAATCAACTGCAACTGAAGACGAGCTAAAGAGCACCCTCATAACCAAGGAGGAAAAGTGGAGACCACATAGAGACTGGTAGGAAGTGCGGAGGCGAGAGAGGGCTGGCTGGGCTCCCAGGCAGCAGCTGAAGGTCCACAGGGATGTCTCAGTTGTGGGGGTTCCCACTGAGAATTCTGGGGCCTAAGCCCTGGGCTGGGCTTCCCAGCCAAGAGCACCAGAACTGGGAAAGGTGCCCACATAACATCTGGCTGAGAAAAGCAGCAGGGATTCTGTCTGCAAGGGAGAGAGGGCTGGAAATGCAGGAACCCTCTATCAGGGGCCAACACAAAGTTTCGTGAACAGCCATTCACTTTGGGCTCCCGCAGAGGCAGTGCAGACTAGAGCTGTGTGAGGGGAATTGAGGGGGGCTGGGGGGGGAATAGATTTCAGAGGGCACCCATGTGGACCCCAGTGCTGAGTCATTCCTTCCATACAGCAGAGAACATCTTTCTCAGGCAGACATTTACCTTCAAAGCAGCTTTTGCCTGGGGAGGAAGCAATTGCCCCATTCTGCTGGAAAACCTCTGGCTCCACCCCAAGGAGTTTCTAACAGCCTAAGACTCCTCAAGAAACTGATAACAATCAGCGTCCCCACCCTGTGGAGTTTCTACAGCCTGAGGCTCATTAAGAGACTAAATAACAGCCTCTGGGTGCTTTGAGTCTTTGCCTGGTTTGCTTCTGGACCCAGGTCTTGGAAAATCAGACCTTGGTGCCCATTTAGGTCCTGTCCAAACACACCCAGCCCCAGCAGAGGAAACCAGAAGCTGTGAAGTGTGGAAAACTTCAAACAGAGTACTCAAAGCCAGTCACAAACAGTGTCTGACATTGGCCTGCACCAGAGACCATCCAAAAGACTGGGAGTCCTAGCAGATCTACCTAATACACAGAAACAAATCCAAACAGGCAGCCAAAATGGGGAGACAAAAAACAAGCCCCAACTGAAAGAATAATAAGTCTCCAGAAGAAGAGCTAAATGAAATGGAGATAAGCAATCTATCAGATATAGAGTTCAGAATACTGATTGTAAGGATGCTCAACAGCATGAGAAAATATATGGAAACTATGAAGGAAATTAAGAATGTCATAGTAGAAATAAAATAAAAAAGTTGGAAGGAATGAACAGCAGCTTAGGGGAAGCTGAGGATCAGATCAGAGAATTAGAAGACAGGGTAGAAAAAAATCACTCAGTCAGAGAACCAAAAAGAAAAACAAAAAACAGGAGGACACTTTAAGGGAGCTGTAGGACAACACAAAATGTAACAATATTCGCATCATAGGAGTGCCAGAAGAGGTCAAAAAAGCAAAGGTAATCTGTTTGAAGAAATAATGGGAGAAAACTTCCCTAACCTGGTGAAGGAAAAAGTCACACAAGTTCAGGAGGCACAGAGAGTCCCAAGCAAGAAGAACCCAAAGACGCCTACGCCCAGACACATCATAATTAAAATGCCAAAAATCCAAGACAAAAAGAGAATCTTAAAGGCAGCAAGAGAAAAGCAATCTGTTAAATACAAAGGAGCTCCCATAAGGTCTGTCAGCTGATTTCTTAGCAGAAACTCTACAGGCCAGAAGGGAATGGCATGAAGTATTCAAGGTAATGAAAAAGCAAGGATCTGAAACCAAAACTACTCTATCCAGCAAGGCTGTCATTCAAAATAGATGGTGAAATAAAGAGCTTCCCAGACAAAAAAAGGCTAAAGGAGTTTATCACCACCAAATCAGCATTGCAGGAAATGTTAATTTCCTGTAATTAGAAGCTGTAATTAGAAGGTGAAATAGAATGAGAAACATAGGCATAAAAAAATAAAATGGCTCCCAGCCAGCATGGCCCAGTGGTTGAACATCAACCTATGATCCAGGAGATTGTGGTTCAATTCCCAGTCAAGGCACATGCCTGGGTTTCGGGCTTGATCCCCAATGGGAGGCATGCAGGAGGCAGCCGATCAATGACTCTCTCATCATTGATGTTTCTATCTCTCTCTCCCTCTCTCTTCCTCTCTCTGAAATCAATAAAAACATATATTTTTGAAAAAGACAAAGAAATAAAAAGGCAATAGATAAGTACCTATCAATAAAAACCTTAAATATAAATGGGTTAAATGTCCCAATCAAAAGACATAGGGCAGCTGAATGGATAAGAAAACATGACCCAAATATATGCTGTCTACAGGAGACGCACCTCAGAACAAAAGACTCACACAAGCTGAAAATAAAAACTTCTAGAGGACTTTAAAGGAGAGATCAACAGCAATACAGTCATAGTCGGGGACTTCAACACCCCACTGGCTTTACTGGGTAGATCTTCCAGACAAAAAATCAACAAGGAAGCAGTGACTCTAAATGACACGCTAGATCAGATGGATTTAATTGACATTTACAGAACATTTCACCCCAAAGCTGCAGAATATACATTCTCCTCAAGTGCACATGGGACATTCTCAAAGACAGACCACATGTTAGGACACAAAAATGTCTCTACAAGTTTGAGAAGATTGAAATTATATCAAGTACCTTCTCGGGCATTTATAGAATGGAATACTATGCAGCTGTAAAAACAAAGGATCCCTTACCCTTTGAGACAGCATGGTGGGACCTGGGGAGTATTATGCTGAGCGGAATAAGCCAGTCAGAGAAAGACAAGTGTCACATGATCTCACTCATATGTGGAATCTAATAAACAAAACAGACTGAGGAACAGAACAGTTCCAGAGACACAGAAGCATGGAACAGACTGAGGGATCTCAAAGGGCAGGCGAGGGTGGGTGGATGGGGAGAGATTAACCTAAGAATTTATATGCACATATGCATAACCCAAGGACACAGACAATAGTAGGGTGAAGGCCTGGGGGGAGGGGTTCAAGGTAAAGAGGATCAATGTGGAGGAAAAGGGGACATTTGTAATACTTTCAATAATAAAGATAAATTAAAAAAACACACAAAAAAGCACAGTAGGTTATTAATAGTTAAGTTTGGGGGAAGTCAAAAGTAATACACAACTTTCAACTGTGCAGGGGTCAATGTTCTCCAAGGTTTCAAGGGTCAACTGTAATCCATTGGCCCCCAAAATAAATCACAATGAATATTTGATAAAAACATGTTTAATAATAAATAATAAGTAAGATAGCACATATCATATCTTATGGCTGAGAATGAATTCATGGCCTTAAATGTATATATTAGAAAAGGAGGAAAACTGAAAATTAAGAAGCTAAGCATCCAATTTAAGGAATTAGAAAAAGAACAGTAAAATAAACCTAAAAAACCCTAAAGCTAAGAGCAGAAACTAATTTAAAAATATATATACAATAGATGAACGAATCCAAAAGTTGATTTTGTGAAAAGAAAAATTAAAAAAGTAGAAAAGCTCTGGCAAAATTGAGAGAGAGAGAGAGAGAGAAATTTCCAGTCATTTTATAGCCATATAGTTAAATAAATCTAGTTGGAGAAAGGAAAATAACACACTAATAAATATAGTATTTATGTTTTGTGTGTGTGTGTGTGTATGTATTACGACCAAGAAGGATTTATCATGGGAATCTAAGGATGGTTTAGCATTAGAAAATCTATTAATACATTCATCATGTAAACAAATTTAAAGGAAAGAGAAACCACATGATAATTTTTACAGAAGAGGCATTCAATACAATTTAACACCCACGTAATTTTTTAAAAGACTAGCAAATAAGAGGAAAAGTCAACTTTCTTAACCCGATAAAGCCTATCTACCAAAGAGCAATAAATATTCATACTTAATTGCAACATTATTTTAGAAGCATTTCCTTTGAAACAGGGCAGGGCTGCCCACTGTCTCTGCTTCAGTTTAACGCTGTACATTGTGTCGGGCTGTTAGAATCGAGGTGCGGGGGAGTGGGCCGGGGCAACCAGCGGCGTGGTAGTGTGGCTCAGTGGGTGGCATACGCGGTCTGCAAGAGGCTCGCTTCAGATCGAAAGACACACCCACACTTAAAGCGAAGGGATAGAAGAAGATATTCATAAAAATGGAAATGGAAAGAAAAGCTGGGGCAACAGTGCTTATTCCAGACAAAACAGACTTTAAAACCAAGGCTGTAACAAGAAACAAAAAGGACCCAGCAATCCCACTTTTGGGTATTTATCTAAAAAAGCCCCAAACCCTAAATTGAAAATATATCTGTGGGGCTAGTTTCCAAAGTGTACAAAGAACTCATACATCTCAACAAGAGGAAGACAAACAATCCAGTTAAAAAATGGGCAAAGGACCTGAATAGACACTTCTCCAAAGACAACATACAGATGCCAAGAGACATGAAAACATGCTCAACCTCACTAATCATCAGAGAGATGCAAATTAAAACCACAGTGAGGTGTCACCTCACACCCGTCAGAATGGCTCCATCAACAAATCAACAAACGACATGTGCTGGGAGGGTGTGGAGAAAGGGGAACCTCGTGCACTGCTGTGGGGATGCAGACTGGGGCAGCCACTGTGGAAAGCAGTATGGAGGGTCCTCAAAAAATTAAAAATGGAGCTGCCATTGGAACGAGTGATCCCACTTCTAGGAATATATCCTAAGAATCCTGAAACACTGATCAGAATATGTGCACCCCTATGTTCATAGCAGCGCAGTTTACAATAGCTAAGATCTGGAAAGAGCCCCAGTGCCCATCAGTAGGTGAGTGGGTAAAAGCCGTGGGACATTCACACCATGGAGTACTACGCAGCTATGAAGAAGGATCTCGTTTCCTTTGGGACAGCATGGAGGGACCTGGAGAGTATTATGCTGAGTGAAATAAGCCAGGCAGAGAAAGACAAACATCACATGATCTCACTTATATGTGGAATCTAAAGAACTTAATAAACTGAGGAACAAAATAGATTCAGTGACATGGAAGCATAGATGAGACTGACGAATCTCAGAGGGAAGGTGGGGGTGGGTGGGGAGAGATTAACCAAAGAATTTATATGCATATATGCACAACCCAAAGACACAGATAATAGTGTGGTGATGGACTGGGAAAGGGGACAGGTAGGGGGTTTTAAACAATAATTTAAAAAAAGAAATACACAATTAAAAAAAAGAAAGAAAAGATATATGCATCCTTATGTTTACTGAAGCATTATTTACAATAGCCAATAAATGGAAGACACTTAAGTACCCATCAGTGGATGAATGGATAAAGAATTGTGCATATATGCAATGGAATATGACTCAGCCAGAAAAAAGAATGACATCTTGCCATCTGCAACAACACGGACAGACCTAGAGGATATTGTGCGGAGTAAAATAAGTGAGCCAGAGAAAGACAAATGGCAGATTATTTTACTTATATGTGGAATCTAAAAAACAAAATAAACGAACAAGCAGAACAGGAACAGACTCATAAATACAGAGAACATTTTGACAGCTGCCAGATGGAAAGGGTTTGGGGGCGATGGGTGAAAAAGGTGAAGGGATTAAGAAATACAAATTGGTAGTTACATAACAGTCATGGGATGTAACGTACAGCATAGGAAATATAGTTAGTAATATTATAATAACCGTGTATGTATCAGATAGGTACTAGACTTATCAGGTGATCATTTTACAAGTGATATAATGTCTAATCACTGGGTTGTACACTAAAATTAATATAATATTGTATGTCAACTAATTAAAAATAAAAATAATTTTAAAAATTAATAAATAAAATGTATGTACATAAATATGTATACATTTTAAAGTTTCCCCACATTTTACCGTTTTCAGTGCTCTTAATTCCCTCCTTCCTAGAGCTCCAGGTGTCCATTGGTTGTCATTTTCACTTGAGAATTGGCTTTACCATTTCTTGTAGTGCACATCTGCTAGCGATAAATGTTCTGGTTGTTTTTCTTTATCTGAAAGAATCATTCTTCTTCATTTCTGAAGGGTATTTTTGCTAGATATACAATTCTGGGCCTGACAGGTTTTAGTTTAATACATTGAACAAGATTTTCCATTGTTTCTGCCTCCATTGTCTCTAAATGAGAAGTCAGCGGACTTTTCTACCACTGGTCCCTGGATGTACTATGTTGGTTTTCTTAGTTTCCAGATTTTCTCTTTACATTTGATTTTTCAGTAGTTTGATTATGATGTGTTTGAGGAGTGGTTTTCTTTGTATTTATCAAACTTTGGGTTTGCTGAGTTTCTTGGATCTGTTAGTTTATATTTATTATCAAATTTGGCAAATTTCTGGCGATTATTTCTTCAAATAATTTTTCAGTCCAATTGTCTGTCTCCTCTCCTAGAAATTGAATGACATGCATGTGAAGTGACTTGATATTGACCTACAAGTCAATGAAGCTGTGCTTATTTTTTCAAATATTTTTTCTCTCTGTTCTTCAGGGTAGTGTACATTTTAAAATTTTTTCTTCACCCGGCCGGGCGTGGCTCAGCGGTTGAGCATCGACCTGGGATCCAGGCCGTCGGGGTTCGATTCCCTGTCAGGGCACATGCCCGGGTTGTGGGATTGATCAATGACTCTCTCATCATTGATGTTTCTATCTCTCTCTCTCCCTCTCCTTTCCTCTCTCTGAAATCAATAAAGATATATTTAAAAAAAAATTTTTTTTCCTTCAAGTTCACTTTTCTTCCATCTCCAATATTTTATTCAAACCATCTAGTGAACTTTTCACTTAAGATATTGGGCTTTTTTATTCTAGAATTGCCATTAGATTCTTTTTTATAGTGTCTAGGTCTCTGTTGAATTGGCCCATCTGCTTATTCATTGTGGGTGTATTTTTTTAAAGTCCTTGAACATATTCATTATAGGTCCTTTGATATCTTCATCTACTAATTAAATATCTGAGTTATTTCAGAATTGGTTTCTATTGACTGCTTTTCTTTTGGCTACTGGTCACATTTCTCTGTCCAGTGAGTTTTTTGTGTTTTTTTAAACTATGTCTTTATTGATTTCAGAAAGAGGAAAGGAGAGGGAGAGAGAGACAGAAACATCAATGATGAGAGAGTCATTGATCGAGCCCACAACCGGGCATGTGCCCTGACCGGGAATCGAACCCTGGTTGCCTGGATCCTAGGTCGACGCTCAACCACTGAGCCACGCCCGGTTGGGCTAGTGAGTTTTTTTTAAGTCGTTCAATACTGGGCCTTGTAGATGATAAACTGTAAAAAATCTAGATTCTTTTATCGTCCTCTAAAGAGTATTTCTTTTTAAGCAGGCAGGCATAAAATCCCAAATTTTGTGTCCCCTCAGATTGGCAGCAGCTAAATGTTCTACTCAGTTCTTTTAGCATCCAGTTGTTCTTTTCTGGTTGTTTTCTGCTGGGGTCCTTGGAGTATCTCCTGCATGTGCACGAATCCGGAGTCAGCCAAGAATCTGCTCAAATTTACATGCACTGTTAAAAAGCCATTGTGGCTTCGTTCTTTCTTGGATTTCCTTTCAAAACCCCATTCTCTGGCTTGTTAAACCAGTAAGACTAGCAAGTTTCTGCTTGAATTCTGGGCATCCCCTGCTACGTGTCTTCAGGCAAAATCACTCAATCACCAATCGTAACCTCGCCCCACCCCCCATCGGTGGTTGGCTTCGCTCCAGCTTCTGCCTGCTTTGTTCTCTCCAGTCTCTTCGAATAGTTGTGCTTTTAAATTGCGTTCCACAGCCCATACTTATTACTCTACAATACAGGCTACTCCACCTCTCATTTTGTTTTGAAACACTCAGGTGGAGATGTTGAAACTTAGGGGAAAGACCCAAGGCTGAGGTGACCGTTTGGTATCCCCTGGCATGTGGGTGACATTTAAAGCCATGAGAGTAGGAGCATCATTAGAAGTGAGCATAAGTAGAAAGGAGAACCAAGAATAGAGTTTTTAAAAACACAAAATGTTAAGTTGATCCTTATGAAATTAACAGTAATAACAGATGCCATTTATTGAACTCTGTGGAAGGCTCTCCAGGCCTCTCATGGAATTCATCTAACAGTATTGCCGGGCAAGAAACTGAGGCTCAGAGGGCTGTGGTCCCCTCGGGCCCGGAGGAGGCAGATAAGAGGAACCAGTGAGGGCGACTGAGGGGGAGCAAAGCGTACAGTAGGGGGGGGGTAAATTCTCAGAGATCCAGTTTTCACATACATAAAATGGGGATAATAATTACCTTGCAATTAGTGTGAAGATTAGACATGATACATTCAAAGTACCCAAAACAGTGCACTTAGGAAATATGCAACAAAAAGATATCTATAATGCCTAGGAATGTTATTTATTGTACTTAGCTTTATTATTTCTTGCAAATAGAATGATGGTCCCCAAATTCCTTACCAAGGGCCTCACGTGAACATAGGGATGGAAAAGACTGAGAGGCTCAATAGGAAGAAGACGGACAAGGGAGGGACAAGCCTTCAGGATGTCCAACCAAAGGGGCCTGAGATTGGCCAGATCCCAATGGGAAAAATGGTAAATATTTCCCACGAGCCCCGGGGGCCCCCGTGTTTGCACGATTGATGGGTGGGCGCTCCTTCTGGCTGCGGGCAGTGCGCCCGGGCCCTTTCAGGGACATGGGCTCAATTCACACAAGAGAAGAAAACCTGCATATCAAGTCAAAAGGTAAAGCTTTGATTATTTTTATTTTATCATATTATTTATTAGATTATAACCCAAAGTATTAAAGAAATATCCACGAGTCCCTTCTGCTGTAAGTAAGTTGCTGAATTAATCTCGGGCGCAGGACCCCAGGTCGTTTTCGCAGGCGCTGCCCCTCAGGGAAGCGGGGCTGCCGGTCCTGCGGGGGCCGTGCTGCGGGACCTGCTTCCAAAGCGCGGAGCAGAGGAATCTGGCAAAGGCTACTTCACCCAGGTGACAACTCTTATCGATGGTATATACTCTTGATATAATGGAATGAGAATGGCGTTTCACCCCTGTGGACTTCATCCCCAAACACACTACCCCAGTCTAATCATGAGAAAACCATCAGACAAAGCCAATTGAGAGACATTCTACAAAATCCCTGACCAGTACTCTTGAAAACTATTAGTCACCAAAAATCAGGAAAGTCTAAGAAACTGTCATGGCCTAAAGAGACATGTGGAACCTGGAAGGGACCCTGGAACAGCAAAGGACATTAGGTAAAAATGAAGGAAACCGGAATGAAATATGTATGTTAGCTAATATTATATCAGTGTTGGTTTATTACTTGTGACAAATGTACCATTCAATGTAGGACATTAATAATAGGGAAACTGGGTGAGGGGTATATAGGAATTCTCTGTACACTCTTTGCGTCTTTTCTGAAATAAAAAGTTTATTTAGAAATATATATGTATAGCCCTAGCTGTTTTGGCTAAGTGGTTAGAGCATCAGCTCGAAGACTGAAGGGTCCCGGCTTCGATTCCAGCCAGAGGCAGGTACCTCGGTTGCAGGCTCGATCCCTGGCCCTGGTCGGGGCACGTGCAGGAGGCCGCCAATCGATGTGTCTCTCTCACATCGGTGTTTTTTTTTCTCTCTCTCTCCCTCTCCCTCTCTCTCTCCCTTCCTCTCTGTGTGAAAAGCAATGGAAAAAATAACCTAGTGGCAGGGGGGGATTAAAAACTTAAAAAATAAAATAATATATGTACATGTGTATATATGTATATGTACATATACACATACATATATATTTTTAAGACACAGCTTGATCCTGGATGGGGAGAGGGATTTTTGGAATCATTTTATTCCTGATTCTGAAAGAGGTGGCTGAAATCATGGTTTTATTGCAAAAAAGGGCAGGAAACAGGCCAACTCCTGGACAGGCAGAGAAGGGTGCCAGTTCATTGGAACAATGGAAAAGTCTCAGAGAGGGGCAGGGAGACCCGTATCTCATCTCACCTATTTTTTAAAACTCATGCTTAGGCCAAACACATGAGAAGAAATAGTCAAACAGTGGGCAAGACCGGCTTAAAAAATGGCAGGGAGGGAGGGAGGCAGGGAGGGAGGGAGGAGGGGAGAGAAAGAAAAAGATTTCCCTTTTTAAAACTTATTCTTACTTAAAATAACTTTGCCGAATGCTAGCAGTATTTCACAACACAGATACTTCAGTTTGGCAGCTTGATTGATTTTCCGATTTCCAGGAAAACTGAGCTGTCATCTGGTGCCTCCTCGGCTGCCCGTTTCCCGACATGAACAGGCGGGTGCGGACCGGCTGCCGAGGGGGGGAACTGAACTCTCCCCGACGTGGCTCCAGGCCCGCTCCAGGCCCCACAGACTCAGGGTGAGCAAACCCAGAGCGCAGACCTTCCTCCTCTCCCCACGAGGATGGGCGTGAAGCCCGAGAGACTCGTTTCTTTGGGGGTTTCACATGACCTAAGGGCTCGGGGCCGGTCTGTGGGTGGGAGTCCCACGGGGACAAGCACAGGACACCCCAGGCCTTGTGCGCTACCTGATGGTTATTTTTACCATCAACCCAAAGCAGGAGCGTGGCTGCAGGGCTCCTGTTTCCTGGCATCCCTGAGTTTTGTCATTGTCGACGTGTGTTTTTGAGCACCCCCTGGTACAGCCACGACGATAGTACGAACAGCTAACATTTACCATGCACTCTGCACTCACGCCCATCAGTCTACGAGGCGGGCTCTTCTATTATTCCATGTAGAGAGAAAATGAGCCTCAGATGCAAAATACTCTCAGGGTGAGTCCACAAATGCATGGTGTGACAGCTAATTTTTTGTGTCAACTTGGCTAGGCTATGTACCCAGTCGTTTGGTTAGACACTAGCCTAGATGATGCTGCGAAGAATTTGTAGATGTGAGTAGCATTTACAGTCAGTTGACTTTCTTTAAACAAAGCAGATTGCCCTCCATAATGTGGGTGGGCCTCATCCAATCAGTTGAAGGCCTTAAGAGCAAAGGCTGAGGTTTTCCCCAGAAGAAAGAATTCTGCCTCAAGACTGTAATATAGAAACCCCGCATAAATTTCCAGCTTGCCAGCATGCCCTACAAATTTCAGACTTGCCAACCCTTACTCCCTACCCCCAGTCAATAATCCCTCTTTCTCGTAGCCCCTGGTCTTTGTGTAAGCAAAGCCCACACCCTGCTGCCTCCCAGGCCCTGCGTGAGAGGCTGCATATCCCAGAGCTGTGATAGAAGCCGGGAGCCCTGGCACCAGACCCCTTAGGGCCCTGCTGAGACTGGCAAGGGGAGAAAACCAAGTTGAAAGGAGGAAGGGAAGAGGTCAGGAAGGTGTGACCATCACAGAGGGAGGAGGGTGTGGTTAAGAAAACAATAAGTAGTTCACGCTTAGGGTGGGCTTTCTATGTGCCAGGCACTGTTTCGAGTGCATTCCTTGTATTAATTTCTTTAGTATTATTGTCCTCATTTTATAGATGAGGAAACTAAGGGCCCAGATCACACGTCCGGCTAATGGCAAGCAGCCGGCAGTGTCCTCAAGAGCCCAACGCTTAACCACTGAGCACAGCGCACAGGGAAAGAACGGGGTGGATAGGGCGCTGCTGCTGTGACCGACACATGGAGAGCCAGGCAAAGGTCAAGTTTCTGAGCCAGGGCCTTGCCCTGCTGGGTGGAGGAAACCCAACTCCAGGCTTTCCTGGGTCTCCTCCTTGGAAGTGCACAAAAGTTCTGGAATTTTATGGACCCTGTAACACGAGAAAGGCCCCCCTGGTCACCAGTCTGTACTGGCGCCCCTGAGCCGCCGCGTGGGTGAGAATGTATGGGCTCCATGTGGAGAGAGCCTGTGGGACCGTGGCTTCGGCTGCAAAGGTCCTGAGTTACTTCGCACGAGCAGCTGGAGGCCCTGAAATGATTTCGCAGCTTCCAGATGTCTCCAAAGCGTCGGGATATTGCCCTCCTTACATCCTCTGATCCTCAACGTGTGGGTCTTTCATCCTTGGGCTGGTTTCCTCATGGTCCTTAAGTGGCTGCCGGAGCTACAGTGCTCATAAAACCATCTTCGGGGCTGGTGGCAGGTGCGGATCACCTGGACCTCCTTCCCGGCCTTCCCCCAGGTCCTCGGCCCAGAGCCGAGTCCTGAACCAGTCGCCAGCCAAGGGGACATTGGCTCGCTTGGCTTCGAGCAGTCTCGGGTTCCCACCTGGGGCCGGAGGAGAGGCCCACCACCCTGCCCAGTGCAGCCTGAACAAAATGTGGGGTCTTTAAGAGAGAAAATAATCGATGGGTAGGAAGCCAACTGGGTCTGTCACAGAAGATGGCAGCCCCAGTCCTCAGGGCTCTTTCAAGTCCATGGCTCTGCTGCCCCAGGACACACTCAGGACACAGGGGTTTCAGCCAAGACCAGGAGCCCCAAGCTTAGGGTCCAGCCTCCCTAAGCGTACCCAGCAGCCTCCTCCTGAGTTTTGCGAGTGTTGATGGGGAGCTGGGCACAGCCCCCAAAGACGTGGGCACTAACAGTCCTCTGCCTCTGTCCGGTCAGGAGAAAACCCCAGCTGAGCCGTATGGCTTCTCAAATGTACTTCCCTCCCTCACTCCTAACCTTCCCCCTCCTTCCCCCCACCCCAGAGACCTTGCAAAATACTCTCAGTGTGAGACCTTTGGGAAAGCAGAGAGAAACAAGTGTTTTTCTGGTAGCTTCTTCTCTTGGCCAGCTAACCCAAGTCTCTAGGCCCAGCTGCCTTTATGCCTGTGGAGGGTGGGGGTGGGGGGTGGGCGGGGCAGGGACAGGACTGCAAGGAGAGAAACTGCACACTAATCTCAGTAAGTGATTGCTCCACTGTTGCAGCAGAAAGAACAGTGCAGCGGGGAGTAGAAGGGAACCTGGGCCCCGGTCTCCACTCTGGGCCCAAATACCTTCATCGATAAAATATTTACAGGGAATGCTCTGGGTGGGGTTGGGAGAATCCCACCCAGTTTGCAAAGTAGATATAGATATCGGCAAACTCCCCACAAAATGCCCCAGTCAGACCCATGCCAGCCCGGATAGCGAGGCTGAGAGACGGGGCCCTGGAGGTACTACGTGTTGTAGGTGCCCGGGTGCCTCCTGGCTGTGTGAGCAAGCGAGGTGGGGGCAGGGGCAGGTGAGAAATCGCAGAGGCTTCCTAAAGTCCCGTTTCAGTATCTAGAACAAGGGTTCTTACCTGGGGTCTATAAACCATAGACTGCACACTGATTCAGAGGCCCGTGAACTTGAACAGGGAAATACTACAACTTTGCCTCACTCGCCTGCCTTTGAGTCCAGGCAGCAAACTGCAGCTGTGCTGGTGGCGCCAGCAGACAGCAGAGCTCTCGTCGCCCTTCCTGCTGCAGATGCGTCCCGACACGCCACTGCACGCTCCGCCACTCCGCGCCCGCAGCTGTTGTTAGGCCCACCCCTAGCACTGGTTATGCAATGTGCTAGTAAAGAAACCCAGGTCTCGAAACACCACACATTTAATCAAGTATTTCCGCAACTGTATTCCAACATTCCTAGCTTGCTTTGCAAACCTGTGTATTTTACTGTATGCATATGAAAATATTATTTTGAGAAGGGATCCACGGCCCAAAAAAGGTCAAGAGCTCCCAGCCCAGGGGAGCCTTGCTGACACTGGTCCAGCTCAGGGGAGCAGAGGCTCTGTGGGAGGAGCCGGGTCAGAGTTCCACCTGCTCCAGGAAGCCTGGGGTGGGGGGGGGTGGGGGGGGTGGGGGGGGTGGGGGGGATGGGGGTGGGGGAGGCATGGACCCGACGGCTTCCTAAGTGCTGCAGTTAGCTCAGTGCCCATGGGCCTCGGCTGCCCATCCCGGAAAAGGGGGAAGTCAGCCGCCTCGGCTTAGGTCGCAGGGGCTTGGGGTGAATGAGGGTAGAGCCCCAGCTCACTGTGGGATAAAAGGAGGGGAGCACCCTGCGGTGGCTCTCAGGGGGTTGTTTCAACAAAATTTAAGAACACAAAAGCCAAGATTGGGGAGGGGTGGGATTCCTTCCTCCTCAGCTGTGGCTATAGCACTGCTGGGGCCGTGAAAAACTGCCCACACTGCTTCATGTGCCAGGAGAAAGCTGGCATCTGCACACTGGGCTCTCTGCTGTGAGGGCAGATCCTCTCTGCCTCTCCATGCACTGCCCGAGGGCAGTGCCACCCCCAGCACCCACCAGGCAAGTCCTGCCCTGGGTGACCCAGATGGCCAGGCCCCAGCTGCCTGGGAGAGGAGCTGAGCCGTGATGCAGGACACCCTTCATTTTACTAAGGTGGGAGTCGAGGCCACAGTGGCTGTTACTGAATTGTCCCCAGTCCCTTGGGCTGGCTTCCTCTTCTCTGTGAAGACCGTTCGAGCTGCCAAACTGGCCACAGGGGCTGGGGCACAAGACCTGCCCGAGATCCCACAGTCCAGCTGTGAGGTCACCTGAGCCCAGCCCAAGCTCAGCCCTCCTGCCCCCACCCAGCCTGAGGATGGACTTGTTTCCTGTCACTCTGGCCACGTGCCCACAGGGTAAGGCTGGGATCCATGGCCCCTGTCCCACTGCTCAGCACCCTCCCTTCCCTTCCAAGAAACTTCTCAGGTTTGAGGGAAGTATAGGGAAGGGGCTGAAGCAACCACAGAAGTTTAATCCTGGGATGGACCTGAGGACACAGTGATGATGGGGAGAGGCCTGGGAGCCCCAGAGCCTAGAGGTCGTCAGGGGAGCGACCAAGGTGCAGGCTGGGCCACCACTTCTGCTTCCTGCTGGGTTCTTGGCTGCTTCTAACACCATGCTATTCTGGTTGGGGCAGAGAAATGACCAACAGCCTGCAGGACATCATTCATTCATTCACTCACTCACTCACAGACATCTGTTCCCAGCAGGGGCTCCCAGTGGGCACTGGGGAGAGGAGACAGATGGTGTGCACTGTGCATGCTGGCACAGAGGGCCTGGGTGGAGGGGCGATTGGAAAATGACCTCCTGGAGGGAGGCCTGAGGCTAAGTCCTGAGGATCGAGGGGGGTGAAGGGCCCCTGTGCAGAGGCTCTGAGAGGAGCCCAGGGTACGGGGCCCTGTGCACTGGCCTGTGCTCCGCTCCGTGTGTGCAGGCTGTCAGGAGAAAGGGGGGCCTGTGGCTAAGGGCATTCAGGAAGTCTGGATTAAACAATGCTGAGCACTTACTGGAGGCCTCGTCAGAGCCTTGAACCTGCTCATGGGCAGGGTGAGTGGTGGTGTACCCCGGGACTCCTGCTCCCCGGGGGGCTAGGGCATAGGGACAACGGGAGGCAGGAGAGTTGGTGAGGTCAGAGAACGCAGGGGCCTTCGAACGCCAGGACTCGGAGGCTGGGCTTTCTCTCTGGGGCCGGAGGATTCTCAGAAGGCAATCAACTGAGGGGTTTAGACTCAGGGGACCTGGGGCAGTTTAGTAACCAGCAAGGTCAGGGCTGGGGCAGGACACAGCCAGCCCCTCCCACCATCTCCTCCTCCCTGGTTGACGGCAGGGCCGCTCTGGGAGAGAAAACAAACCCACCAACATGGGAGCTTGGAGAGGGGCAGGAAGGGAGGAAGGCCGGGGGGTCCTGGAAGCCAGGTGCGGTTCAGGGCCTGTGGCTCGGTGCTCAAGACTGTTCTGGTTCAAACCCCAAGCCCACGCATGTGGTTCCAGGGCCTGTGGCTCGGTGCTCAAGGCTGTTCTGGTTCAAATCCCCAGCCCACCGCTTCCCAGCCGTGAGCCTCTGGCTGAGCCTCTCAGGGGAGGGCAGTGTGGCTCATTCTTTATTCTTTTCTTTTTATTTAAAGACATAATTTGAAGCTTAAAAAAAAAAGACATTATTTTTTAGAGCAGTTTTAGGTTTATGGAAAAACTGTGCCCAAAGTACAGAAGGTTCCCTATACTCCGTCCCACAGTTCCCGGTAACATCTCGCGTGAGTGTGCTGCGTTTGTTACAATTGACCAACTAGCATCAGTCCCTTATTATTAACTAAAGTCCATGGTTTACATTACGGTTCACTCTGTGTTACACATCCTACGGATTGAGACAAATGTACACTGTCAGGTACCCAGCCTTACAGTATCATACAGAATAGTTTCACCGCCCTAAAACTGCCATCTGAGCCCCAGTTTTAGCATCTCTGAGGTGAGAGTGTGAAGCTCATCCAAGCCCCTCAGTCTCCCTCTGCAGGGTCCCACTTAGGCCTCCTGATGAATTAGGTGGTACAGAAATCAGCTACGTTTCTCTAAACATGGCCTGATCTCTCTCGGAACCACTGGGCTCGGGGTGAGGGAAGGGGGTCCTCATGCAGACATTCTAGGGTCTCAACCCCAGACCTGCTAAATCTAAACCCCTGGGGTGGGCCCAGGAAGGTACATTTGAACCAGGTCCCTGGCGCGCGGGAAAGTTTGAGGCCCGCTGGGCCGGGGGCAAGAACTACGGGGCAGGCCCCTGACTCTGTGCACGGGAATTGGTCCTACCAGTTTTTCAAACCCAGACAGCAGGATCCCAGCCATTGTCAGGTTAAATCTCAGCAGAAATGGACAACCATTCCCAACGGGGCAAGAGCAGAACAGCTTTCTGTAGAGCCTGGAAAAAGCCCGAGTCTGCCTCTGCAGCTCCCAGTCAACGGGCTGCTGTTGTCTCATATCTTGATTGCTTAACACCCAAAATAACCTGCATGCTGTGTCTCACCAGCTGCAGCTCCCTCCACGACTGTCTTATTTTAGTGGCTGAGCATGCTTGGCGCCGAAACGGAGCACCGGCCCGGAAAGGGCCCTCCCTTGTGGACATCTCGAGTGGGCTGATGAATGTTCCCCAAAAAGCCATGTCTACCCGGAACCTCAGGAAGTAACCTTATTTGGAAATAGGGTCTTTGCAGATACAATGAGTAAGGACTGAGATGCGATCATACTGGATTAGGGCGGCCCCTACATTTAGTAGCTGCTCTTCTTGTAAGACAGACACACACAGGGGAGAAGGCCCTGCGCAGACAGAGGCAGAAAGTGGACTGAGCAGCTACAAGCCAAGGACACCGAAGATTCCGGGAGCCACCAGAAGCTGTGAAGAGGTGAGAAAGGCTTCTTCTCTAGGGAGGGTGGCGCTGCAGACGCCTTGACTTCAGACTTCTGGCCTCCAGAATCGTGGCAGCATGAATTTCTGTGGTTTTAAGCCACCCAGGTGTGGTCAATTGTTTCGGCAGCCTTATTAAACCAATACACCATCATTGACGGAGACCCCTCCCCCAGCTCAGCCCACCCCTCTCGGCCCCACTACAGCCGAGCAGGAAAGGACCCCACGCACAGGCGATTCTCCAGACAGGTATTTAATGTGGCCGGGGATGGTCACTGCTATTTCCTCCCAGCCAGCATCTTTGAATTCTGCATCTACTGGGCCTGTTTCCTGCACAAGGACAGGGCCCTCTGTCCTCTGCTTGGAAGGTTATAATCCAGGAAGGGTTCAGTAGTGACAAATAAATACTGGTTCTGGGGCTGTGTCTGGCAGGGGGTGTCCCATGGTGGTCCCTGGACTCAGCCAGGGATCCGCTGGACGAGTCATCACAGCTTCATGCCACTCCGGCGTCGTGAGTCCTTCCGGGCAATGGGGCTGAAGTTCACAATCTCCTTGTAGATGTGCTCTGGGAAAGGCAGGGGGCTCGAGGTGGGTAGGGGTGCTGAGGGCAAGAAAGAGCCCGGCCCCTGTCCCCACAGGGACAGCATGGAGTAAGTGAGCCCCGGGAGGAAGAAGTGCACACAGGAGACAGTATCTGAGCAGAGGGAAGGAAGCCTAGTGTCCAGGAGGGCGGAGGGCCCGAGGCCGGGCATGGGAGCAAAGGAGGCAGAGACAGGGAGCTGCGGCAGAGGCGGAAGGAAGGAGCCCGAGGCCCAGCTTACGCTTCCATTCGTCCACTGTGAGTTTCTCATGTTCTAAGGAATCGTCAAATTTCTGGGCCTCTGTCTCCTCCTCAGGGTCCCGGAAGGGTTCAAAGAAGGGGTGGGCCAGGGCCTGCGAGGCCGTCAGGCGCTTGTCCACGTCCAGCTCCAGAATCTTCTCCAGCAGGTCCACGGCTGCAGTAAGAGCATGAGCCTCACACCCGGGCCTGGGAGAGCCAGACCACCCACCGGGGCAGAATGCAGAGGCCCAGGCCCGAGACTCACCCTGGGGGCTGGCGCGGGGGAAGAGCTGAGAGAAGTCCTTCTTGGGGCTCTGTGGCAGGGACTGGATATAGGCTTTGGCCTGGAAAACAGAAAAGCACTGACTAATCTCCAACTGTCAGCCCCTTGGGGCTCGGGCCTTGGGGTATAGAGCAGGGATTCCTGAAGGCTCAGTCAGTCCAAAGTGGGTGAAGGCAAAAGCACCTGCCGAGGCAGAGGGGCACAGGTAAGCCCCCCTTCCCAAAGGCCTGCGGCCCGCCTGCCCCGTCAGCCCAGGCCGTTGCCACTCACCGCCTTGTCATTCAGCTTCTGCACAAACTCTGCACCTGGCACCCCGGTCACTTTCAGGATCTGGGTCAGCTGGTCCAGGTCTGGGCAGCAGGTTAAGGCTCAGCCTCAGTCTCTGCCGACGGGTCTACAGCTGCGCTTCCCTCCGGCCCTCAATCACCCACCCAGGCCCCGTGGCGACCACCCGGGCTCCAGGCGCCTAACTCCCTCCTGCTTCGGGAAAGGTTCACCCCTCAGGACTCGGGTCTCTGGAAGGCTTCCCTGGGGGGGCCAGGTTAGGGTCCCTCCCACACGCGCTCCTGGATGTGCTGCCGCGGGCCCACATCCCACCGCATCGCCTTCGCCGGCTCCCGAGTCTCCCCACCCTCACGCTCCAAGCTGGGCAGGGCGGACCCGCAGCTCGGCAGCGCCTGCCCGGCACACACACGCACACACACGCACACACACACGCACGCACACGCACACTCAGTCAGCGGGCGTGCCAGAACGTGAAGCATTTCCCCCATCGTGGTGGAGTGACCGGTGGCCACGTTCCAGCGTTCTGCTCACTGCACCGTGGGCACCTAGGGCTTCCACACTGAGAAAAAAGATCTAAGTAAGAAAGTGTCTGTGGAAGGGATGAATCCCTGGATGAATTCTCTTTCCCAGCAAAGGATACAATCTTTCCCCTTGAACAGCGTCTTCCCCGTCAGCATCTCAGCCATGATGCAGCCCACGGACCAGATGTCCACTGCCAAGGGAGGGGAGGAAGTGTCACCTGGACCGCTGACCACGGCCCAGTGGGCAGTCAACCCGGAGACACCAAGATGGCCTTTGGGGAGGTGCCAGAGAGGACCCCGAGCCCCCGCCCCAGCCCTAGCATCAGGCGCTCCCTGCAGCCGACCACTGACCAGTCTGGTTGTAGTGCATCCAGCTGAGGATCACCTCGGGGGCCCGATACCAGCGGGTCACCACGTAGCCAGTCATCTCGGCGTCCGCATGCCGTGCCAGCCCAAAATCCAAGATCTATGACTCGGGGGACATGGGGAGGAGCTTGCTGAGGAGAGGAGGCTCCTGGAGCAGCTTCGGGGGGGCTGCTGTGGGAGAAGGGCCCACCCTACCCCGGCTGACCCTGCCTGGGCCACTCACCTTCAGCTCACAGTCCTCGTTCACGGCGAGGTTGCCCGGCTTCAGGTCCTAGAGGAGAGAGAGGGAGCGGCAGGCAGAGAAGCAGAGATGGGAGCTTGTCCCTGCCTGGCCACCTCCCAGCATGCAACCTCACCCCCCCACCCCTCGCCGGGGGTCCCTCTCCTCATTGTACATGAGGGCCGGACGGTGTCCTACAGGCCCCACCAGCTCAGGGCTCACTTTGCAGCTTTTCCCAAGTTTCCCAGAACACGGCTGGGTCTGAAAAATTCACATGTCAGATCCCCGATGTCCTGAAGGACTGTGCCCTCCCTCCATTTCCCCCCCTCCCTGGCTGTGGAGCACCCTCCGGGGTGGGAGGGACCCCGGTGGAGGCAGCACTCACCCTGTGGATGACGCCAGCCGAGTGGATATACTGTGTGGGGGAGAGAGAGGAGGGTGGGTCCCGCGCCTAGCTTCACCCCAGGCTCTACGGGCTGGCCCAGAACCCCCCGCCCTGTCACAGTGGGCTCTCTTGGCCCAGGCCTGGCAGCCCCCAAACCTCAGGTCTCACCACCCCCTGCGGTCCTCCAGGTCCCCACCCACCTTAAGACCCTTGAGCATCTGATACACCAGGCACTGGATCTTGTCCTCACTGAACTCCATGCCCATGATCTTCTGCAGGTCCGTCTGCATGAAGGGCATCACCAGGTAGCTGCAAGGCACGAGGGCTTCTGTACAGTCCCGAGCCTCACCCAGCCCGGGTCTGAGCTTGAGGAGGGGCAAGAAGCTGGGGCCAAGCGGGGGCCCCCGAGATGACCTCCGAGTGTAAGCAGAACCAGTCCACCCACAGCCAGCCAGGGCCCCGCACGGCCTCCTGGCCCCTGGGGCCTGGCTCGGGGCCTGGCCGCAGCCGCCGCCCTTGGCAGAGCTCGGGGCAAGCACTTCAGCGGGCGTGTGCTCGGGAAAACCAAATGCAGCTGGGCTCCCCCTCTTCAAAGGTGCCCTCTCCCTGCCTCCTCTGCGCCCCAAGAAAGCCGGAGCTGGGAGTTAGAAACATCTCCCAGTACTTCCTTCTGCTTCTGTCCAAATCTCCTCTCCCCCAGAGGGTCATGCCTGGCCGAGATGGCTCCGGGAACAACCCCAAATGCCTGCCCTTCCAAGAAGGAAACAATAAAACCATTTCCAGGAGGGCGGAAGAAGGAAGGAGGCGGCCGTCTTAAATGATTGCGAAACAAGCCGAGGTCAGCGAAACGTAACTGTTATTCAAGGTAGTGACAGCAAAGTCCAGAACAAAAACGATAAAGATGGAAAAGGGAACACTAAGGGGGGGACCCACAAGATGTGGTGGAGACCCCCTCCATGCGCCTGTGACCGAAGCCTTCTGCCTGACCACACGCCGCCTCCTGCCCGGCCCTGCTCCACGCACAGTCCCCTCCCGCCTTTGACTTTCACCGCCGGTGGACCCTGGTTCTTTCTTCTTGGCCCACAACTTGAAGTCGCACTGTGCTAGAGCTACCTTTCCTCGACCTTGTTTCTTAAGTAACTGCCCCTTCTCCCTCTTTCTCTCCCCTCCAAACCTCTAGAAGAGTGGTCTACGCATCTGCACCCCACTGCCTTAAATCCCGGGCCTCCAACAACCTGGCGCCTGCTCTCGCTCCACCACCCAAACTGCTCCGATCGAGGTCCCCAGCAACGGCCCAACACCCCCCTGGCTCCCTCTCTTCCCATGTGGCGTCGCAAAGTCCGACGCTCCCTCGAGACGCTCTGCCTCTGAGGAGGTGCCCTCAGCTCTTCACCTGCGCATCCTCCTGGACCTTCTTTAACTGATATTGTCATCAACAGGATCACGTCATGCTCTGTGCTGGCCGGTCCTGGGCTGCGTTACCGTCCACGGTGACGGTTCCAACCCAAGTCCACATTCCTAGTGCAGACCTTCCTCTCTGAGCTCTGGATTTCCTTGCGACTTCTGAATAAACACGGGAATGTTCACGGGCTCCTCAAAAGTGAAGTGTCCAAGTTCATTATCTTTCTCCCAAGACCTGCTCTCCCTCCGCCTTGTACTCCGAGCAGGAAAGTGGCACCCCCTGACCTTCGCACCTCTCCCTGCCACTGCGTCCCCCGGGGTCTCAGGTCAGCCCATCAGCTCCACCCTAGATGGCGGCCTGGGTCTCGAACACAACCCTCTAGGTTCCCGCTCCCAGAGCTGCTCCCTGCTCCTTTCTTACTGCCACCACAATACATCCCCCAAATCTGATCCGGCCACGTCACCTCACTGCTCAAAACCTCTGTGGATTTGAAGATGCCTGAGGGATCAAATCCAGACTCTTAGCTTGACCAAACCAGTCACACCAAATGTCTCAATATTGCCTCAACAGTCCAGCCTCTTCCGTGTGCCGTGGCCTCCGCTCTCGCAGCTCCTGCTGCCTGGGACGCCTTCAGCCCCTTCTACTACCCAAGGCAAACTTCCACTCATCCTTCAGCACTGAATTCAAATGCTGCCTCCGCTGTGAACCCCCCGAGGCAGCATGCAGTCCTCAGCACTCTACTCACGCCTAGAGCACAGAGCACACTATCAGCATTCACTTAGAAACTGCACCCTCACCCCACCTGGACCCCTACCCCGCCAGAGGGGCTGGTCATGTTAAATTCCAAATGCTAAGCCCAGCAACTGGCATTATAGAAAAAACTCCATTCAAAACATACTTCAACATAAGGAAGGCCATATAGGACAAACTCACAGCCAATATCCTACTCAACAGTAAAAAGCTAAACGTGTTTTCCTTAAGATCAGGCACAAGACAAGGATTTCTCTTTCACCACTTTTATTCAACATAGTACTGGAAGTCCTAGCCACAGCAATCAGACAAGAAAAAGAAATAAAAAGCATCCAAATTGGACAGGGAAAAGTAAAACTGTCTTTATTTGCAGATGGCATGATACTGTATCATGCCACCAAAGAACTACTAGAACTGATAGATGAATTCAGTAAAGTAGCAGGATACAAATTTAATATCCAGAAATCATGTGCTTTCTTAAATTGTTGTTAATACTCACCTGAGGATATTTTTCTCATTGATTTTTAGAGAAAGTGGAAGGGAGAGAAGGGGAGAGAGGGAGAGAGAGGGAGAGAGAAACATTGATGTGAGAGGGACACATCGATTGGTTGCCTCCTGTATGTGCCCAGATCAGGGCACGTGCCCTTGACCAGGAAGCGAACCCTCAACCCTTCCGTGCTTGGGCCGACGCTCTGTCTACTGAGCCAGACCGACCAGAGCACATGTCAGTTGTATTTGTATATACAAACTATCAAAAACAGAAGTTAAGGAAACAATTCCATTTACAACTGCATAAAAAACCCACACACCTAAGAATAAATTTAACCAAGGTGGTAAAAACCTGCACTCGAAAAATTATAAGGCATTGGAGAAAGAAACCGAAGGAGATACAAATAAATGGAAGCATATTGTGCTCATGGATAGGAAGAATTAACACTGTTAAAATGTCCATACTACCCCAAAAATCTATAGATTCAGTGCTATGGCATTTTTCACAGAACTGGAGCAAGTCATCCTAAAATTTATATGAAACCATAAAAAACCCCAAACAGCCACAGCAATCTTGAGAAAGAAGAGCAAAGTTGGAGGTATCACGCTACCTGATATCGAACTATACTATCAAACCACTGGAATCAAAGCAGCATGGTACTGGCATAAAAAAAGACACATAGACTAATGGAATAGATTAGAGAGCCCAGAAATAAGCCAACACCTATATCGTCAATAGTATTTGACAAAGGAGGCAAGAATATACAATGGGGTAAAGACAGTCTGGTCAATAAGTGGTGCTGGGAAAACTGGACAGAAAAAGAAAGATCACATTCTGACACTACATACAAGAATAAACTCAAAGTGATTAAAAACTTAAACGTAAGACCCTAAACCATAAAACTTTTAGAAGAAAACATAGGCAGTAAATGCTCTGACACTGCTCTTAGTAATATATACTTTTAATATATATCTCCTTGGGAAGGGAAACAAAAGGAAAAAATAAACAAATGGGACTACATCAAACTAAAAAGGTTTTGCATAGCAAAGGAAACCATCAAAATGAAAATGAAAAGACAGCCTACTGAATGGGAGAACATACTCGCCAATGATACATGGTAAGGGGTTAATATCCAAAATACATAAAGAGTTCATACAACTTAACACCATAAAAACAAACAATCCAATTTAAAAATTTCTCCAAAGAGGACATACAGATGACCAATAGACATATGAAAGATGCTCAATGTCACTAATCATCAGAGAGATGCAAATTAAAATGACAATGAGGTGTCACCTCACACCCATCAGAATGGCTCCATCAACAAATCAACGAACTACAAGTGCTGGCGAGGGTGTGGGGAAAGGGGAGCCCTGGTGCATTGTTGTGGGGGGTGTTGCAAACTGGTGCAGCCGCTATGGAAAGCAGTATGGAGGTACCACAAAAAATTAAAAATAGAACTACATTATGACCCAGCAATTCCACTTCTGGGTTTTTATCCAAAGAATTCCAAAACACTAATTCAAAAAGACATATGCACCCCTACGTTCATTGCAACACTATTTACAATAGCCAAGATCTGAAAACAATCTAAGTGCCCATCAACAGCGGATTGGATAAAGAAGGTGTGGTACATATATACAATGGAATACTACTCTGTCATAAAAAAGAATGAAATCTTAACCACTTAAGACAACATGGCTGGACCTAGGGAGTATTATGCTAAGTGAAGTAAGTCAAACGGAGAAAGACAAATACCGCAGGATTTCACTAAATAACAACAACAAAAAACCACCACCAACCAAATAAACCAAAAAAACCAGAAACAGACTCATAGATGTAGAGAACAGACGGATGGCTGCCAGAGGGGAGGGGCGGCTAAGGGGGCTGGGTGAAGAAGGTGAAGGGAGTAAAAAGTACAAATTGGTACTTATAAAATAGTCTCGGGATGTAAAGTACAGCATAGGGAATGTGATCAATAATATTGCAGTAACTATGTATGGTGCCAGGTGGGTACTGCAAATATCGGAGGCTGGGGATGGGGATAGGGGGGGCAGGCACTTTGTGGAGTTTATGATTAGTTGACCACTATGCTGTTCACTTGAAACTAATACAAAATAATACTGAATGTAAACTGGAATTGAAAAATACAATTTAAAAAAGATAAAATGTTATCTCCCTAAAAAATCCCACTCCATTCAAAATTACTGCATTACACTTAAAAGCACGCTAACAAAGAGGCCTCCAGAGCACTTTAATAAGACTGGGGGGAAAAAAATCCACCTTCTCAAAGGTTTCTAAATTTTAGACGAGCCACTGCACTAGCCAAGCCACGCATTTAGCACCGACGCTTTTCGGTTACATATAACTCTGTCAAACACCCCATTAGCCAGAGGCAGCCAAGGCTTCCTGATCCCTGCTTCATGCTAGAAAGAGCCTCACGGTCCAGACCCACACCTGGGCGCCCGGAGAATGTCCAGGTGAGCTGGTGCCAACCCCGTGAGGATGGATGGACCCGAGTATTATGCTAAGCGAAATAAGCATGAAATGGTGTCTTGGTGGCATTAAAGCTGGGTAACACGAAAAGCGGCTAGCAAGCAGACAGCTGTGCCAGGCATGCACCCCACAAAGGCCCTCCCACCTCCTCCTGCCTGCCCTTCTCTCCACCCTTGGCTGGACAGATCTCTCCAGAGAGAATCACACCCCAACAACCCGAAGGCACAGGGACTGCCAGGGCAGGAAGCCCGCTACCCAGAAGAGAGAATCTGGAACCCCCCACCCCAACTTGCTCCCCTGGAACCCAGTGCAGCCAGACTCACAAGTCATGGAAGCTGCGCAGGGAGGAGGCTGGGGTGAAGACATCCAGGAGCCCGATGACCTGGGGAGAAGGGTGCCAGTGAGGGCTCAGCCATGCACAGGACCACCCACCCTTTCCCAACACACCACCTCCCGCAGGAGGCAGGTTCCCAGCCTTCTTGGACGCAGTTAAGGGGCAGAGGCTGAAGAGGAACCCCCCTAATTGGGAGGGAGCACGGTGATGGAGAGCCAGGCCAGGGAGAAGAGCAGGTGCATGTTCCGGTGCTCGCTGCCCCCAACTCTGGGGTTCAGGGGAAGCAGCACAAAACCATGCAACTCATGCAGGGACCCACACGTGGTGAAGGGAATGAAGGAACAGGGAAGGAGCCTTCCAGCCAGCAGGCTCCCTGCCCTTGACCTTGGGTCTCCTATCACCTGACTCTTGCCTGCCAAAGGGCTGGTCCACAGCTGGGGGCAAGACCACCCCTGGCTGGAGGCCGTGGGGAGGGCTGCTGAAGAAGAGTGGGGCTTAAAACGTGCACAAAAATTTGAAGTTGTTATTTGTAATGTCTGCCTTCCAACCCTAGAGCAGAGCCTGGTTGCCAGGTCCCAGGCTGGGCCACTAGTTTTCTAGCTGTTTCTATCAGATAGGACAGTTTAATGGTTACGCACTAAGGCCTGGAGCCCGGCTGCCTAAATTCAAGTCCCAGCTCTGCCACCGACCAACCACACAATCTGTGGGCCTTTGGTGCCTCAGTTTCCCCATGTGTATATAGGCGTTAACAGTACTTATCTTGTGCGACACTGTGAGGATTAAACAAGCTGGTCTGTGCAAAGCTCTTAGGACAGAGCCGGCACATCCTAAGTGCTCCATACTGTCTGAATCTATTATTGCTGCTGTTGTCAGGGTCACGTGGCCAAACAACATTAACTTGGATTCTGGGCACCAGCTCTCAGACCTAGAACCCAGGCCAAGTTCCTCCGAGCCCGTTTCCTCCTACCAGTGAGAGTACATTTGCACCTCACAAAGGTCATTCTGCTCCACTGCCAAACACACCCCTTACACCCCGCCTGGGAAGGAGCAGGGCAGGCCCTGCACCCCATCTTCATAAGGGGGGGGCAACTAGGATCAGAGGCCCTTCTCCTGGCTGAGTCCAGAGCTCTCTGCACCTGCTGCGCCCTGTCCCACCGCAGGGTCAGGGTCAGGGTCAGGGTCAGGGGCAGGGTCAGGGTCAGGGTCAGGGGCGGGGGGCCCGCCTCCCCCCTTCCCCAGCCTACGTTCTCGTGCTGCATGTGCTTCAGCAGCAGCAGCTCCCGGTAGGCCCTCCTGGCGAAGATCTCCGACTGGAAGGGCCGGCTCAGCTTCTTGATGGCCACCTTCTCTCCCGACCGCTTGTCGATGGCGGAGCTGCGGGGCACGGGCGGTCAGCGCGCAGCCCTCCCCCTGGGCCGCGCCATCCGGATCCCGGCTGGCATCGCCCGGGCCACGCTCACCCAGCCCCTCCCGGGCCCGCAGGCCAGGCTGGGGCGGCTGATGCCCGGGCCCCGCGGGCGAGGCGGCGGGGGCAGCTCAGGGGGCGGGGCCGGGGGCGCGCGGCGGGGGGCGCGCCGGGGTCGGGGACACGCAGCCCCGCAGGGAGCCGGGCTCTGCCCCTTGGCCAGTCCCTTCTCCCTCTCGGGGTGCCGTGTACCCGTGACAACGGGGCTCGCCCGGAAGAGCTCTGGGCGGCCCTTGTAAGAACCAGACCCAGGGCTAATCCAACCCGCGGAGACCCCGCAGAGCCAGCGAGATAGGGGGGCACCCGGGGGGGCCCCCGGCCCGCCGCCGCCGCGCGCAGCCCGAGGCTTCTCGCTCACTTTCTACTTCGCCTCCCAGTTCCCCCGATTCGGCCCCGGAAAAGCCCCCGGAGGGTCTTCCGAGCCCGCGGGGCGCTGCGCGCTGGAGTCCCCCGTCGGGGAGGCGGGCGCGTGGCCCCAGGAGCCCCGCAGGCGAGGGGACCCCGAGGCGTGGCCCCAGGAGCCCCGCAGGCGAGGGGACCCCGAGGCGGGGCCCGCGGAGCAGGAGCGGGGCGCTGGCCCGGCCCCGGCCCGCGGGAGGCTCCACCCGACCCCGGGGCCTGGGCGCCCGCCGGCCCCGACGCCCCGACGCCCCGACGCCCCGCGCCCCCGGCGCTCCCAGCGGGCGCGCGCCCGGGACTCACCACACGGCGCCATAAGCCCCGCTGCCGACGTGCGCGGGGCTCAGGTAGGTCTTGGGCAGCTCCCAGGCGGTCTTGTTGACGTCCTGCTTGTAGAAGCCCTTTTTCCGGGGGAGGCTCATCCCGCGCGCCCAGTCTCCGCGCCCCAGCGTGCCTGCTGCGCTCGCGGCCCCGGGGCTCCGGGCACCGACCCGTCCGCGGCCCGGCCGCGCCCTCCGCGCGCCGCCCCCGCCTCCCCGCGCGAGGGCGGGGCCTGCGGGGCACGTCCCGCCTGCGGCCGCCCAGGTGCGCCCGCCCCGCCCCGCCCCGCCCCCACCTGCGCGCCCCGCGCGCGGTGCTGCCCCCGGCGGGCGGCCGGGGCTCCGGGCCGAGGGGTCCCGCGCGGGGCCGCGGTGGGAAGGCGGGGCCCCCCAGCTCCCTGCGGCCCCCGGCTCCGCGGGAACATCTCCCGGGATAGTGAGGACGGTTTGGGAAAAACAAAGCCAAACCCCACAACCTTTTGATGATGGAAAGTTCCAAACATTATACAAAAACAGATAAAATAGCTTTTCACACCTGACTGTGGACACGAACCCCCTGGGGATTCTATTTTATTAACATACAGCTTGTGATTCAGCTGGTCTGGGGCGGAGCCCAGGTTCTGCATTTCCCAGGCCCCGGGGGTCTGGGGGCCACACTGAAGACGAGGGTCTAGTGAACCCCAGGGACCTGATCCCGCAGCGTCACCAACGCGTCAGCTCCCGGTCACTTATATTCCACCTACATCCCTCCTCCCTCATTATTTTGAAGCAAAACCGGGTATCGTATCATTTCATGCATAAATATTTTTGTATCTCTAAAAGATAAAGATTATTTTAAAAACACACCACCAGACCGTTTTTACACCTAAAATGAATCACAGTAATCCTATAATAATCAACTCTCCAGCCCAGGTTGAAAGGTCCCGTTTCATAGTTTTTCTAGCTTCCTAAGGGCCTAGACGGCGATGACAAGCCAGGCCTTCTGCTCCGGGTGTCTGGGGGTGCTCAGCATGAAGGAAACTCTGCTCAAACTAAACCACGGAGGCCTCCCAGGCACGAGGCAGGAGGCAGAGAATGGCGGCCACAAGAGGTGCGGCGCCCAGCCTGACCTGTCCGGCCGCGCTGGCCTGGAAGCGGGGCTGTGGAAGGGATGGGGACCGTTGCTTCACTTTGTCAAGGACAGAGAAGGAGGCTTAGGGAAGGGAAGGAACTTGCCTGTGGCCTGCAGGGTGGGGGTGGGGTGCTCCTTGGGGTGTCTGCAGGCCTCAGGCTCGGTGCCACAGCCCCTCCCTCCAAGCCCTGCAGCCACCCACAGCCTTGAAGACCATTTGTGGGGGAGGAGGGCAGAGCTCCCACAGAAACACCCAGCAGGCATTGCCGGCAGGGCATGGGCCTTGCTCATACCTGACACACGGTAGGATATCAAACACACGTGGAGAATGAATGGGAGGGTCAGCCCATTAGAAGAGAAAAAATATTTATTTAATGAACACCGGCGTTTGCCATTTGCCAGTCATTCTTCTAAGTGTTTTACATACACAACTCCCGCAACCCTGGTGAGAGGCTTGTGAGTCAGTACTGCTGTTGCCCTGATTGTACAGAGAGGTTAAGTAACTTGCTGAAGGTCACACAGCTGGTAAGGTGCACGGCTGGGCTGAAGAAGCTGGCACAGCCCAGCTTTAGGGTGCAGGCTCTCGCCCCGAGGCTGTGCGGTGTCTCTGGGCTGAGAGGCATTGCCCTCGAAGGAAATGGCCGTGTTTGAAACCATCTGCCTTGCCCACGTCATGAGGACATGTCTGCTGCTCAGACCCTGCGTGGCCCCCTCAGTACATCCTGCCCCGAGCGTCTGACAACTCCCCCCCCCCCCCCCCCCCCCCCGTCCTTCCTGCCTCCCCCCCCGACTGAGACCCTGTGGGAGGAAAAGGGAAAGGGCTAGGTGCCTGGGGGGACAACCGGAGTTTCTGACCTTTGGGTGGAAGGAACCCTAAGTCTGCAGTTGGAAGAGTCCTGGAGGCCAAAGTTCGGGACGGCACAGAAAAGAGAGAACTGTCCAGGAGCCTTGGGTTTCTTGGCTGAGGATCCAGTTGTCCCCTGTAGGGACAGGGCTTGCAAACCTGAGTGTGGCAGAGGTGAGCCCAGAAAGGTGAGGGATACGAGGGAAGTGCTCGTTGCCCAAGCGGGTGCAATCCTGCGAGGGCGCAGGCTGACCACTCGGGCTGTGGCCCGGAGCCTCTTAGGCAACGGTCAGGAAGTGACTCAGGCCTCAGGCTCTGCTGACACTGACCCCCGCCTCGGCCTCTCTGGGCCTGTTTACTCAGCAGCCAGGCAGCCCTGGAGAGAAGGAGCCAGTCAGGGGAGTCACAAATGGGCGGGCGAGGAGGAGGGGAGGGCCACTGAGGATGTCCTGGGTGCGGGTGCTCCCCTCCCGCAGCCCCCGGGCTCTTTCCTCTTTGAGCTCTGGCCCCTCTGCTCTGCCCTCCCAGACACTGGCCCAATTTGCAGTGTTGGTTTCTGCCCTAGTAACGCAGAGGTAGGGGGTTAGGGGACCAACTTTGGCGTGAGACCTGAATTTCCACCCTGGCTGTTCCGCCAGCTGTGTGATCCGGGCAAAGTCCCTGTTGGAGCTTCAGTGTCCCCCTTGTGAAATGCACACGAAGGCAAAGCATGACAAGCCTGTCTGAAGCATCCTGGGGTGTATCATTCCAGGTGCAGTACAGCAGCCCGGTGAGGCAGGGCCTGTCCGTGCTTCCTGCCAAAGGTCACCAGAAACGCACCTGCGGTGAGCAAGCTGCGTTCAGGACGCGGTGCAGCAGCAGGGACTGCTCCGTGCGGCCCGGGTGTCTCGGGAAGAGGGGGTTAGACGGCCTCGCTGTGAGGTTTGGGCTGCTGTTCGGTGCCTGGTGGGGTTAGGGAGGAAGGACTTTGTTGTGGATTAGACGCGGTTAGGAGGAGGAGGTGGCTCTCCGGTGGGTGTTTTGATCAGTCTCACCCAGAAGGAGGGACGACTAGGACGAAGGGAGAGCTGTAACGGGAGAGGAGGCAGCCTCCGCTCCGTTAGCTCGATCGAGGATGTTTGGTCATTTTTGTGGCTTGGACAACATTCATGTTTTGTCTGTGTTCAGACATGGCTGGGAGTGGTCTTGATTCTGTCTTGACCCACCGTGGTCACAGATGGCCTTGTCTGTGTCCCACAGGAGCACGGCCAGACCAGCTGAGCCAGGTCAGTTCCAGCCTCACCAAAGCCTTGTGTGTCATTTGCCTAAAGTCATACATGACCAAGAAGGTGGTGGACGTGGCCTTCAGACCTGCTCCACGGTCTGCACATTCAGCCACCAACGAGACTGAGAAATGGCTGTTGCTATAGCATCGTCCCCCGAGTGAGGCTGTGAGCCCTGGGGGCCAGGGACATGGTTTGGCTTCTTAGAGCTGGAACCAAAAGCCCCACGTGATTGTGAGGCTGGCTGCTCACGCCCCCATCCTGACCACCCAGATCCATCTCGCCCCAAACACTCCAGCCCGCTCCGTCCCAAACGGCAGGCCCGGCAACTCAAACCCTCACCACGATTGGCCACGAGACCTGTGAAACAGAAATCGTGATACGCCTGGGGTCCCGAGGGACGGAAACAGCGAGGGAGCCCAGCGCTCTGGCGCCAACTCAGAGGTTCCCATGCTCCTCGGTGCCTTTTAACACGCCACGGAACAATCAAACCCCAAGGAGGGAGGGAGCTGCGGGGAGAGCCTTGCAGAGCTGCAGAGGGGTGCTCCCGGCTGGTTAAGTTAGCTAGCCACTCTAAGCCTCAGTTTCCTCATCTGTCAAACAGGAGAGGGTAATTATACCCATTTCGTGGGGGCATCGTGAGGATGAAAAGAGATGACACGAGATGGCACATAGTAGGCTCTCGCTAGGCGCTCCTCCCCCAGCGTTGTCCAGCTTTGCCTCCCCAGCCCAGGCTTGTGCCGGGAAAGGTCTGGGCAAAGCAGTGAGCTCTGCGGATCTCTGCAGAGGAGCAGGTGTCCAAACTTTTCCACTCTGTTCCCACCTCTGACCCCACCCTCCAGCTTCCTTCCTCTGTTGCCCCCTCCCACTCTCACCCGCCCCCCCCCCAAGTCCCCATGGACCCAGCTCAGAACACCTGGGGGCAGCTTGCTGGCCTCTGGCTTACTGGGCCATCCTTCCCCAGTACCTCTTCCCTTCCAGGGGACTGGGGCTGGCTCAGGTGACTCAGGGCTGGACCAGAACATCCATCCCAGCAACAGAACATGAGGCTCCTCCTCACAGGCGCCCCTCTGTGGTAGGAGCCTCCCTGCCCTCAGCTTTAGCACCCCCTGGTGGAGGACACAGGTAGGGACAGCTCTGCCAGTGCGGCCCCTCACAGCCTGCCTGCCTTGCTGGGCCCCAGAAGGTAGACTTTCCCCCTTCACAGTCACACTGCCCTGGTCCTCACTCTTCCCCCCCTCCGCCACTACACCCCAAACCCGCATCCCTTCGCCCAGCCAGCAGGATGGGCCCTTGGTCCAGCCCTGTGACACTGTGGCCTGGGGTCCGTCTGGGGGGACACTCTGGCGAGGCCTCTGCTCCAGCGATCTCTGCCCTGCCTGTGTAGCATCCAGCACAGCTTTAGTCACTCCGCAGTGCGCTCTGAGAGCTGGCATCTCCTCTGGGAAGATGCCCCGGGGAGGGCGAGGACAGCTTCTTGGCCACTGCTGAGCCCTGGCACCCGCTGGCCTGCCGTCGGTGCTCGGGAAATACTTAGTGAATGGATGACCCGAAGATTTTTGTGTCTCTTGTGGGAATAAGGGGCAGGGAGGGGATGTGGTCTGCGGACCCCAGTGGTGGGGCTGGGGAGCAATGGTGGACTCAGGTCCTGTGGGCAGTCTGGGGCGTGTGGGCTCGGTTCTGCTGGCACAGTCCGCCCTGGAAGGGTTTCGGCCCGTGCCGGTGCCTGTCAGCAGTCCCGTGCTTCAGGACTGCTCAGGTGTCACCTCCCGGATGTCTTGCTCCCAGAGGCCAGGCCTCGGAGCGGTATGCCTGGTGGCCCCCAGATCCTGGCACGAGGCCGCACCTGTGTGTGGTGGGAAAGGTTTTTGATAAAGAACCAGGGGGCACAACCCAAATTTGGGGACTTCTTCTGTCACCAAGAATTTGCACCAAACTTCATTCCAAAGCTGGCCCCTCCCTGCCTACAGCCCTCACGGTTCCCACTGAGGTTCTAGATAAGCCAGAGCCTCTACCCTTTGGAGTCGCCCTTTCTTCCTGGCTTTGAAGTTTAGCTCCAAACTCACCTCTTCAAAGACATGCTCACCCCAGTACCCCTGCACGTTGCCCGCTGACCCCGTGGCTCCGGCACACCCGCCACGGTCCCCGGGCTTTGGGGTGTCCACAGGGCGGCAGGGCTGGGCTTGACTCCAGTTCCCACACTTGCAGCTGTGTGACCTGGAGCAGGTGCGTGCAAGTCTCTGAGCTTCCTTGTCAGTAAAATGGGAGCCCGTCGCCCACCTGAGGAAGTCATGAGACTGCGGATTGACGAGGCCGCAGGCACCATGCGCAGAGCACCCTCCTGTGCTTCAGGACTGCTCAGATGTCACCTCCTCTGAGAGTCCTCCCTGACTCCATCCCAGGCCACGCCCCGCCTGCCTTACCCGGTCTTATCTCCCTTCAAGCCCTTGTTCACTTCTCACTTCACTAGTTTATCATCTACCATCTACTAGAAGGTCAGGTCGGCAAGGGTAGGGGTTTTATCTACTACGTCCAGTGCTGAAACCAAACATGGCATCTAGTGAATGGCAGGTACGTAGTAGGGGCTTTATAAATGGAAGCTACTCCTATTACTGTACTTAGGTTGGCTGAACTCACCTTGGCGTCTGGAGCAGTCCCAGATCCAATGACCTGCCAAACAGCAGGAACAGGGTCACTCGGTTGGCCTGCTTCACCCCTTCCATGTAAACACTCAACACCAGGACACACGGATCATCCTCAGGAGGCCACAACCCTTGTCAGGGTCAAAGAATCCCAGACAAGACTCGCAGGACTACCTGCCCTGGCAGAGGCTTGGGCTCCGTTTCCAGGTCTGCCTTGAATTTGCTTTGTGACTATAGGTAAGACACTGTCTCTCTGGGTACTTCAGTTTTCTATTTTACATATTTAACAAATATTGACAGAGTGCTAATTACTCACCCAAAATTGTCCTAAGGGCTTTATGTACATGTAACTCATTTAAACCTCTTAAGAAGTGAGATGGGTTAATAATGTCCCCTATTTTACATATGGCAAACATGAGGCACAGAGAGGTAAAGTGACTTGCCCAGGGTCACACAGCTGGTAAAAGGCACAACCAGGGCTCGAGCCCAGACAGTCTGCCTGCAGAGTCAGTGCTGGTAACCACTGTGCTCAGCTGCACTGGAGAGTGCTGGTGAAGGGCCGGCTGGGGCCTTTCAGGAATCTGAATTTACTTTGGATGCTGCCTGACACTCATTTTCCTAAAGCTTCCCCTTGGCCTCCCTAAACAAGAATCTCCCTGCCTGCCCTTCTCCAAATCCAATAACTGCATGCCCCCTACTTCCAGAAGGAAACAGCCTGTGGCGAGGACGGGCCATGGGGGATGGGGAGTCCTAAAGCACAGTGTGTGTCGGTTTCCCCGGCCAAGTTCAAGCTACCAACCTGATGTCACTGAAAATGGAGTTGAGAAGAAAATCAGCTCTCAAGAGCCACAGCGAAGGGGCTCCGCACACCTGCCAGCCAGGCAAAGGTGTTGCGACAGGGGTGAGTAAGGGATTACTCAGGTCCGAACCACCAGCTGGTCCTCCCGCCTGGGGTCGGAGCTCCTCCAACCTCACTCCTCCCACTTCCTGAGGCCGCCCTTCCTTACCCAGGGGGAAGCTGGCTTCGGGCACCTGGAGCAGCTGGGAGCGGTACAGCTCAGCGGTGACAGGCCCGCAGCCCTGACGACTCTTCCTGGTCAGAGCAGTTTTTCCTCCGACGCTCCCGCCCAGCAGCTCCTGGCTGCCTCCAGGATGAAGCTCCAGCTTCTCCACCTGGCCTGTCGCCTGTCGGACGGGGCTTGCCCCCATAGGGACCCTGCCTTTCTTGCCAATCGGATCCCCCCGGGGCGTCTGTCGGGCGTCTGTGCACAAGCGACCTCCATTCTAGCCATGTCACAAACCTGCCTTACTCACCCGTCACCACACCTGTGCTTGAGCTGTCGCCTGTCTGGAATGCCATTCCTCTGCTTTGCCAAGGACGGGAGGACCCTCCCCTGACTCCCGTAGGATTTAGGGCACAGCAGGTCCTTGGACCTGAATTGCCAGTTACCTTTCAAACAAAACTAAACTGTCAGTTCCTTGAGGGCATGAGTGTGTCATTTCCCTCTGTCCTCTGTCCTACTTAGCAAAGTGCTGCAAAGCCTGAATCCACTCAACTGATTTTGCTGGGCGCCTGTCAAAGCACTGAGGCGGCGTGGACAAACGTCACAGTCCCTGTCCCCATACCTAGTGAGGGAGGGGAGCAAAAAAAGGGACCAGCACACTGTCCCCTGCAGGTGGGAGTGCCAATGGGGCCAGGCCTTCGAACCGTTCGTTATCGAAATGGTGAAAATGAGCACCTCGTTCATCCTGGTCGTTCCAGGCTACCCGGTTAGTCTACGCAACACAGACAAGGGCACCCCCCCCCCGTCACTGTATTTTCATCGATAAAGGGACACTTCCAGCGCCACCAGAAAAGAAACGGAAGAGACGCCTGCAGGGACTGCTCCGGGTTAGGGGAGCGGCTGTGAGTCTCGGGCCGACCGTGAAACCACCAAACTGGCTCATCCTGCAACTTCCTTCATCACTGAAGGTTCTTGGTGAGATCTGCCCGAGTCGACTCCGTCTAGCTCCGGGTTTGTCAGCCTCGGCACCAGGGACATTTGGGGCCCCATAATTCTTTGCTGGGGGGGTGCCGTCCTGTGCATTGTGGCAGCATCTCTGGCCTCTACCCACGAGATGCCAGGTGCCCCCACCCCCCAGCTGCGACAACCGAAAATGTCTCGGGACGTTGCCAACTGCCCCTGGGGCGCAGACGGAATCTGGGGTTAGGCCAAGTCACTGGATTCCTCTGTTCCCACTGCGGGGTAATGTTTGTCCCCTGAATGCTCTACAGCTTATCTTCCTTTTCTCCTATCGATGGAGTTTGAGATTTGTTTCGGGCTTTCTCTGCCGTTACAAATAACGCCGAGTAGGAAGCCCCCTGTTCGTCTCCCGGAGCCGGAGCGGGAGTGGAACCCAGCTGCCCCCCGAGAAACGTCGCGTTCGAGGAGTCACAGGAACCCCCCTTCCTTACGGTCTCTGGGTCTGGCGACTTGCTTCAAAAGCCCATCTCCACTTAAACCTTTGATTCGTCTGGAAGTGCTTGTGGCTGAAGGAGGAAAGCCCCTTGTCCGCTCGTTTCAACACCACTATCGACACAGCTGATTGAACAACATACATTCATTTTTACAAAGTTATGTATTTTTACGGATTTCGGAAATTTTTCTAGGAGTCACACCGACCCGCCAGCAGCTATTATCCCTGGTGGTGGGATGATGGATGTTACCTGGCTGCGCTTAACATTTCCATCAATAAACATGTTCCCTGCGTGTCAGGAAAGAGTAACAACAATTAGAAAAATTAATGTGATGACGCCTTGGCACCAGCTAGCTCGGCGCAAGTGACGGGACACAGGAGGTGGGAGAGGCTGGGGGTGGGGGTGCTTCCTAACCGGGAGCAGGGTGGGGCTCGTGGGGGGGCAGGAAGCCTCCAAAGGGGGACACGCCCCACCACAAGCACGCTGTCAGCTGCCATTATCAGACAGTCACTGCCTGTCGCCGGGCAGAGCTGGCCGCCAGCTGTCAGGCCTGAGCATGGCCCGGAGGAAGTGGGCTTGAGCAATGCTGGTGGGTGATGCCCCCCCTCACTACCTGGAACGCGGCTGGCGGGCAGCCCTGCCAGTGGAGCCAGCCCTCGAGTAACGCCCTGGGGGACACACAGGCCTAGGACTCCCACGAAAAAATGTCGACCCCACGAGGACAGGGACCTTTTACTCTTTCCCGCGTTCCCCGGGCCTGATGCCAAGGAGCCCAATAGGTATTTGTGGAATGGCTGAGGGGGACGATGCCACACCGGCCCCCAGGTCCCTTTCTCTTCCCCTGATATTTTCATGGTAAAGCGGCAGAGGGAGGGCCAACGGGAGCGCCTGTCTGGCCGCCGGCCACCCTCAACAATCCTTCGATTCTCGCTCCAGTCCTGAAATTGTCGTGCATCCGACTTGAACCACACGGCGAGATGTAGGCGAGAGAATCCGGACCCGGTTCTCCCGACGCTGGTCTCTGCTCCGACTGGGAGCTTGGCAGATAACCTGAACCTGTCTGGTGTCCTGCTCTAGGTCATCTCTGCTTCTGGAGATTGCTGTCGAAACAGGAAGCCGAGGACAAGATGACATGCGATGATTAAAAGATGACAGTCACCCTCTGACTCAGAGAATCCAGACCCGATGCCCACTGTGCCAGGTGCCAGGTGGGTGAAGGGGCACTGGTAGTAAACAAGAGCCGACGCTTATTGAGCGTGTAACGTATGCCGAGGGCTTCACGTTTTAACTCACTGAACCCTCCCAACAGCTCTACGAGGCGGGTTCAGAGGGGGTAAGAAATTTGCCCAAGATTGTGCCCCTAGGAGACAGAGGGGCTGGGCTTTGGACCCAGGCAGATTGGCTCCAGAGCTGGCGTCCTGATCCTTTGTCTTTTTCTCTGGAGCAGGTGACCCAAACACCAGGCAGTGACATCAGTGTGACCGGTGCCACCGATTACGTGGACGAGTCCGAGAAGCACACAGAGGGGACACCTGATCCCAGCCTGGGGATGGTCAGGGAAGATTTACAGACGGACGGATGGAAAGGTAGCCTGAGGGCTGGGGAAGGAGGCCAGGTTCTAGGCGGAGGGACGCCCGCACACCGTGGCATTGTTCGGGGAGAGCAGCAGCCCACAGAGAGTGAGACGGGGTGATGGGCTTCAGGGGCCTGGCGGAGCGTTTCCGTCGCAGGTGAGGAGGGAGCCCGGAGACGGGCTGGGGGCTGGGGGCTGGGAGGGCCCCGTGGTGCCGGGCGAGATGGTGCCCCGCTGCGGCCGCCATGGACAGGGGCGCCCTTTTGACTCCTCTACTTGGCCAGCATCAGCCAGCAAGTCCTTTGGGAAATTATGCAGAATGAATACATTTTTTTAGTTTCCTTTTTTTAAAATATATCTTTATTGATTCAGAGAGAGGAAAGGGGAGGGAGAGAGATAGAAACATCAATGATGAGAGTCACTGATCGGCTGCCTCCTGCACGCCCCCGACTGGGGATTGAGCCCGCAACCCGGGCATGTGCCCTGACCGGGAATCGAACCCCGATCGCCTGGATCCTGGGTCGATGCTCAACCGCTGAGCCAGGCCCGGCCGGGCTTGCTTTTCTTTCAGAAACCAAGAGAGGCACATCTAATGTCAATGCCACAGATCCCTGGGACTAGGAGTCCTCCGATGCTGGTAGCAGGACAACCCGTTGATTCCAGCCTCCACTGCAACGTGACTCCGGACGTGAACTTGAGTCATTACTTGTATAGCATATACAAGTAAGAATATTAATTGCCTAATATGCAGGAGGGGTTCAATAAAGTACTTTTCAGTAGGGGGGGGGTGAAGGAGAGAGAATACAAAGTCACATCTGTCCTTTGATTTAGAGGTTTCACTTCTCAGGGCTCCACATCCCTTGAGTCATTTCATCTATGTCAGAACTTCTCAGCCGGTGCACTTTGCAAATCTGGGGCCATTTCTGGTTGTCGTCACAGTGACCAGGGCTTTTTTTTTTTTTTTTCCAGCGTGCAGGAGCCATCCTGCAGTGGGAGTCCCGGTGACAGATGCTTCCTGTCACACATGCGTCCTGCTACCTCACGGAAGATGCAAAACCAGGTCACCCGAGCCTGGACCGCTACTGGACTTTATAATACACCAAGTTTTTTTTACGTATTAATGTACTTAAACTGTCCGAGATCACACTGAGTAAATAAAAAATAAAAATTAAAAAAAACTTGTTTTGCTTGCAATTTTACCGAGCGCTGCTCACCAGCCTCAGGAAGTGACGCGGCTGCCGGCAGTCGGGGGCGGAACGTGAGCACAGCAAGGCGCAGTCGTCACCGTCGAGGCGCCGACGCTCAGGTGCCGGCCGCCAGCTGCCCTGTCGTCTGCACGGTTATGCCCGAACATTCACACCCTGACGCGTATGATCGTGACATTTCCTCCGAAATTGTGTATCTGTATGCTACCTATGAACTTCAGGATCACGAAAGGGACGTTACAAAGTAATTATACGAGAGGTTTTGCCTCTGATAAGAGTCGAGAACTGCTGGTCCTTGTCGGGAGGTCAGACTGGTCATGTGGTTTTACATACATACTTTCCCCCCTCAAATGACACTCAAAAGTGGTGGCATATGTACATATATATACATAATGTCATATACGTAACTGCAGAATTGGACTTAAGGTTACTTCCTCACTTCTAAACGAAGCACATTCTTTAAACCGAATTAATCAAACGGGCCTGCAGCACAGCAGCATCCCACTGGCTGGGGCAGTCACTCAGACCACAGCCTCCGACTTCAGTGGCGGTTTTCCAGAAACTGCACTGGCGCCAGCCCCGGCCACCTCGTCTTCAGCTCTCCTCCAAGACGGTTTTAGCAGCTCAGTTCCCAGAGGCAGAGCACCCCACTCCACAGGAGCGCCTCAGTGCCCAAGGCCCACTGGAGCGAGATGCAAACCAGTACCTCCCGCCCACAACACAGTGAGCTCACTGAGGTCTGTTATCTCATTTAATCTTTACAATCACTTGAAAGCTAGAAGCTGTTACCCCAGGGTCACATACTGACAAGAGCTTGGGCCAGGATTCGAACCCAGGTCTGTGTGGCTTCAAAACCCAGTATTCTTTCCACTGTAACACATCACCTGCCTATCTCAGAAAATCTCGCAGTCATACCTCAGTTTAATCACTCAGTTTTGTTTGTAGATGACTGAAGAGCTTCTGAACAAAGGATAACTTTATTCACTCAACACCCACCTCATTTTATTTTGAGAAATTGAATAGCCTTAGTCCAGTACTGAATATACTTTCTTCTGAACTGCCTAAGATCTAATATCTTCCTTTCCCACCAAAAAGGATATACTTGGGCCTTTAAACAGGCTTTTCACATTTGTACTTCCTCTCGAGGTATCAAGGCATTTAAAAAAAAATTTTTTTTTTTAAATTGATTTTAGAGAGACAGGAAGGGGGATGGAGAGAGAGAGAAAAACATTGATGAAAAATATTGTCGAGGGCCACAGACAAGAGTCATAAAATACATTTGCTTTAAAGGTCTATATTTAAACAGCCCTGGCTGGTGTGGCTCAGTGATTAGAGTGCTGACCCCCCCCCCAAAAGGGTCTCAGGTTTGATTCTCGGTCAAGGGCACTGTACCTGGGTTGCAGGTACAGCCCTGGATGGGGCGGGTGCAGGAGGCAACCAATGGATGCGTCTTTCTCGAATCGGTGTTTCTCTCTCTCTCTCTCCCTCTCCCTCCCTCCCTCCCTCTTCCTCGCCCTTCCACTCTCTCTAAAAATCAATGTAAAAATTATCCTCGGGTAAGGATTAATAAAAAGATTAAAAAGGTGTATAAACAATGTACACAGAGGTACACATCGAAAATTTAAAAGAAAAACATACTCTCTACAGATAGTCTTGGAATGTCAAAGCTGAACAGAACCCAAACACCTACTTTAAAAAAACTTCCTTTTACAAATGAGGAAATGGATATCCTAGGCCAGGGGTCGGCAGACTTTTTCTGCAAAAGTGTAACTTCTAGACGTTGTAGGCCACATGGTCTCTGCCGCAACTATTCAACTCTCACTGTTTCCCCAAAGCAGCCAGACAATACCTAAACCGATGTGTGACCGTGTCCTAATGAAACTTTATTTATGGGCACTGAAATTTGAATTTTACAATATTATTTTTCACAAGCTACAAAAATACTGTTCCTATTCCAACCATTTAAAAATGTAAAAACCATTTTCAGTCTGACCCCATTCTAGGCCACTCTGACCCCAAAGGGCAGCAGCAGAGGGCCTGCCACGTTATAGTTAATTTGCTCTCCGCTTTACCCCTTCGCTTCTAAGTCTCAGATCTGCTTTACCACAAACGTACAGCCGAGGAGCTCTATCAATGTTTTCTAAATTTTAGGAGTAATATTAAGATCTGTCAGAAGTGAACGTGAGGCCACAGTTGAAAGGACGTTGCTATAAAACCGTATTGAGCAGTAAAGAAAAACCATCAAGAGAAAACGACGATAAAATGGAGAAACTCACTAAATTTGAAAAATAGGCTTTATTTTGACCAGTGGTATTGTATGATGTCCTACAGGGCATAACTGATTATGGCCAAGTTCATGAGTACAAATAAAATGGCAGTTCCCGCATTCTCTCGTCTGCTTTCCGCTCAGAGGAACCAGGAGGTGGGAGCGTGACTCTCGGCCCCAGGGGCAGCCGCCTGCTGAGTCCGGGCTCCAGGCGCCGTCAGCCTCCTAACCGGAGGGTCACAACGGCAAAGGCCTTGATGGGAAGGACTCAGAGCAGCGTGTCCGTCGGAAATCACACGGGCACTTACAGCCCAACATGCCGACGAACTCGTCCTGCCGTGGGCTGTGGCGATTTGAACCGCGCACCGAGGAGACGAGGCCTCTATTCGTTTCCTCTAAGGAGGGCACCATCCTGGGTGCGGCGCGCCTGCCGCCAGCCTGCCTCCTGCCTCTCGCCCCGGCGGACGTGGGCCCTACCTGTCCCTCTGGGGTACGAGCACTGCACTGTGACAGAAATGGAAACCCTTGGCCCCAGTACGAGGTTTGTCACGTGGCCAACACTGGAAGTGGCTTTACACTTTCTCATTTCACAAAAGGTTTAAATACATGGCCCTCATCTAGCACAAGATGCCTGAAATTCAGAAAATTATGAAAACAACTCTTCTCCACCCCTGAGGATATTTCATCTTTATAAAGTTGAAAATACAAAATATTAAAATAATCTGCCCTTTCTCCCCATCCAAAGGAATCACACTCTCAAAGGATTCCCGCAATATACAAAATTCATTTCTCCCTAAACTGAGACCAAGAAGTCAACGGTAAGCTGCCAAGAAGACCCTTTCCCAGAGAGGGTGGAAAAGACACCTCATTACTTTCCTTAAAAAATAACCTTATTTAGACAAAAATAGCAAAGGAATTCTGGCCTCATGAGCGTTTTTATTTTCACTTGATTTCGGCATTTCTTAGCATTGGTTACTGGGAGGGACGGGAACAACGTGTTTTCCAAAGTCGGAGATATTCCTGGGAAAAGCCCTATCTTTCCCGTGATGGCTCCCCAAAAACAGTCTGTTGAAAACCAGATGGCAAGAAAGAAAATGCTATATATCCATCTGTTCCATTTCTTCATAATTTTCACATCAAAAGCACCTGGAGTATCAATTGTGTTCAACACAAAATAGCACTGGGGGCTGATGAGAAGATGATGTCACCTGCCCACAGCATCAGCCAAGGTGACACGGGTTCTGAACTACCCAAAAAGTCCTCACTGGCAAACTCGCCTGGCACCAGGGGCTCCCAAAAAAACAGGACAAGCAGCTGTGCATGCTCAAACAGCAAGACGTGCAGAACACATCGCCACCCTGCTAGGAAGAGAGAGCACACAGGAAGTACAGGGGCAGCGAGAACCGGCTCTGGCTCCGGGGCCAATGCTCAGGAGGCCTCTGCACTGAAGGTGGGGTGAGCAGAGAAATGGGGGCTGAGAGGGAAGCACAGACATGCATGCCCACACACGCACACACGGTGCCTCCGAGGCTCCCTGTTTCACGAGTGGCCGTCCAACAAGCCGACTACTCGCCTGGCTCAGAGCTTCATCTGCCGCACGATCTTCTCTCCTTTTAAGGCACAAACATATTTATAGTTCCAGATACACCTGCTGAGTTCTGAGAATCACAAAGCAAGTTCTTCTTAGACTAGTGCACAGACGCCAGTTGGTCCTTGTTGGCTGCACGCACCGCTGAGGGACGCTCCCGATCTGAAGCAGCTCCTGTGGTCGAGGTGGCCCCCCACCATCAAGGTGGGGCCACAGGAGAGGCCAAATGGTAAAAGCATGACTGGGATGTGGGACGTTTAATATTTTTACTGTGCATTTAACAAACCCTAACACGATGGCAGCTCTTGCCTACCTGAGCTGACTCACGAGGAAGCGCAAGCAGAGGCTGCCATGGGCGTCTGGAACTCCACGGAAAGCCACTGTGATCATAGTTTGCTGATAGTCTCTTACCCTCCCACAAAGACAGACAGACACACAAACACTAACACACATGCGTGCACGCGCACACACCCCTTCCACCATGGAGGAGATCTTTGCAACGAGAGGCACTTGAATGAGATTTGGAGAGTTCCCGTGAAAGGCCTTCCCCTCACAGTGAAATGGGAGCAACAGCACAGAAACCAGGTGCTCAGGATTCCATCTCTTCTTGGTCAAGGGGTGGAGGCACGAAGCTGATAACTTCATCGTAGGTCAGGCCTAGGGATTGGAAGGAAAGCAGGGCATGAGAGTTCAGGCGATTCTCTTTGCCGGCAGGCACTGTAATTCCAGGCTCAGACCCTCCCTCCCTGTCCAGGCCAGTGCTTGGAGGGCCACTTCAAGGAACTATTTGCTGCTTGTGTATGATATCCTAATGGATCAAGCGATTACACAGAAGTTCAAGGACACATATAAAAATCCATTTTTCCCTTGTTTTGGTCATTGCCCAGTGCCTCTTCTTTAAAGCTAAGAATAACTCCCACAAGCTACAGCAACAGAAAAGCCTGGCTTTGGGCAGCTACCTGGCATTCTGAACTTGTGTTTCATGGAAAGAATATGAGGTTACACACAGGAGACATAGGTTCCATTTCCGGCTGTGTCCGTAACTAGGTCTAAGGTAACAGGTAAGATAAACTCTTTTTGCCTCAATTGTATCAACTGTAAAAATATCCCTTCCCCTACTCATCTTAGAGAGATGCTGTAAAGAGAAAGATTCTGAGAACCTCAAAGATCTAGGCAGAAGTGAGGGGCTGTGCGCAAAATTAGAGCAGTCGTGAGCATCTCACAGCTCGGAGAGTGTGACCATCTTCAAGTTTCCAACAGAGGGGCACACTGACTCTGCACGAGACCCTGATCACAAGTTTTAATGAGCTGGTTACAGCCAGAAATTTTATTTTTCCACAGCTTTTAGTTAGCAGCTCACCCAGGAATGATTTTCAAATCTAAGTTCTCAAGCTAGATGTTAATGCTGCCTTTATGCCTTACTTTTCCACTCGTCTATAAGGAGGTCCCTGCTCTCGAAGGACTGGTCATAAGGGTCGGCCACCGGCTCATCGTCAGGATCATGGTACTGAGCAAAGTAGCCATGTGCGAGCGCTTGGGCTGCTGTGATTCTCTTGTCCGAGTCCAGTACAAGCATCTTCTCCAGCAAGTCGACAGCTGTTAGTCCACAGATTGGAACAAAAAAAGGGAAGAGTTTTTATTTTTAACATGTTTCCAAAAAATTATGCCTTATTAAGCAAACACACAGCTTTGGCTCTTCAAACCTAAACAAAGAATTTCCTCCAGAGTGTTTGCTCCAGGACATATCATCACTTTTCTCCTGTGTGTGTGTGTATGTATTTCGTATTATTTTTTAAGAATACATTATTGGACCTGGGCCTTGGAAAAGCAGATTTCAGTGTGCATCTTGGTCCTGTCCAAACACACCCAACCCCAACAGAGGGAACCACAAACCATGGGTTGTTGATAGCTCCAAACAAGGCCAGTCACAAACAGCGTCTGACAACGGCCTGCACCAGAGACCTTCCAAAAAGGAGGATCCTAGCAGATCCACTTAATACACAAAAACAACCCAAATAGGCAGCCAAAATGGAGAGACAAAATAACAAGCCCCAAATGAAAGAACAAGAGAAGTCTCCAGAAAAAGACTACATGAAATGAAAATAAGCAAACTATCAGATATAGAGTTCAGAATACTGACGGTAAGGATGCTCAACAGTATGAGAAAAGATATGGAAATTATGAAGGAAATTAAGAATGACATAGCAGAAATAAAGAATACGTTGGAAGGAATAAACAGCAGATTAGAGGATGCTGAGGATCAGATCAAAGAATTAGAAGACAGGGCAGAAAAAAATCAATGAATCAGAGATTCCAAAAATCACCCCCAAAAAACCCAAAACAAAAAACAGGAGGACAGTCTAAGGAAGCTGTGGGACAACACGACATGTAACGATATTATAGGAATGCCAGAAGAAGAAGAGAATAAAATAAGCAAGGGGTAGAGAATTTGTTTGAAAAAATAGCAGAAAACTTCCCTAACCTGATCGAGGAAAAAGTCACACAAGTTCAGGAAGCACAGAGAATCCCAAGCAAGAAGAACCCAAAGAGGTAGAACACATCATAATTAAAACGTCAAAAATTCAAGACAAAGAGAGAATCTTAAAGGCAGCAAGAGAAAAGCAATCTGTTACCTACAAAGGAGCTCCCATTAGGTTGTCAGCTGACTTCTCATCAGAAACTCTACAGGCCAGAAGGGAATGGCATGAAGTATTCAAGGTAATGAAAAGCAAGGATCTGAAACCAAGACTACTCTGTCCAGCAAGGCTATCATTCAAAATAGATGGTGAAATAAAGAGCTTCCTAGATTAAAAAAAAAAAGGCTAAAGGAGTTTATCACCACCATTGCAGGAAATGTTAAAGGGACTGCTGTCATTAGAAGAAACAGAGAGAGAAACATAGGCATAAAGAATTAAAATGGCAATAAATAAGGACCTATCAATAATAACCTTAAGGACTTGAAGGGAGAGATCAACAGCAATACAGTCACAGTCAGGGACTTTAACACCCCATTGACTTCGCTGGATAGATCTTCCAGACATAAAGTCAACACAGAAACAGTGACTAAATGGCACGCCATATCAGATGGATTTAATTGACATTTACAGAACATTTCACCCCAAAGCTGCAGAATATACATTCCCCTCAAGTGCACATGGGTCACTCTCAAAGATAGACCACATGTTAGGACACAAAACAAGTCTCTACAAGCTCAAGAAGACTGAAATCATATCAAACATCTCAGATCACAATGGCATGAAATTACAAACCAACTACAGTAAAGACACTCAAAAACATTCAAACACATGGAGACTAAATAGCATGTTATTAAACAATGAATAGGTTACCAAAGAGATCAAGAAAGAAATCAAAAACTTCCTGGAAACCAATGAAAATAAACATACAACCACCCCAAATCTATGGGACACAGTGAAAGCAGTCCTGAGAGGGAAGTTCATAGCACTGCAGGCCTCCCTCAAAAAGCAAGAAAAATTTGTAGTAAACTATCTAACTCTACAACTTAAAGAATTAGAAAGCTCCCCTGTGAAGGTGTCCAGACCAGGGCTTTTGTTTGCTGGGAGTTTTTTTAATTGCTGCTTCAATTTCATCAGTTGTTATTGACCTATTCAGGTTTCCTGATTCTTCCTGATTCAGTTTTACATGATCTTACTCATATGTGGAATCTAATAAACAAACAGACTGAGGAACAAAATAGATCCAGAGACATGGAGGCATGGAACAGACTGAGGGATCTCAGTGGGCAGGCAGGGGTGGGGTTTGGAGGGGGAGAGATTAATCAAAGAACTTATATGCATATATGCATGACCCATAGACACAGATAATAGTGTGGTGAAGGCCTGGAGAGGGGGGAGGGGATCAATGGGGGAAGAAAGGGGGATATCTGTAATACTTTCAACAATAAAGATAAATTTAAAAAAATATTCATTACCTCAATAAAAAAATACATTACTGAAGATTTTTTAAACTATAAGAGATTCTGTTTGAACAAGCTTTTGTGGTGTGTCCATGTCAAACCACCATAGTCAAACTGTGTCCAAGTGAAAGCCTTAAGCTAAAGTGACTGAGGAGAGGTAAGGAGGGCTAGTTTTTAATTTTCCAACTTTTTTGACCCCCTTCACTGTTTATTTACTAACATAAAGCAAATGAAGAGTCATTAAACGGGTCTTCAAACAATGGACAAATTGAGGTTTTAACATGGGTGGGTGGGTGGGAGACGTGGTATTTGGATAAAGTGATATTTTATTTTTAAATTTTTCACTGTGAAAAATTTCAATATATAAAACAATACCATGAATACTCGTATGTTGAACACCCATACCCAACAATTAACATTTTGTATGTCATTTGTATTTTTTGTTAACCCATTTTAAAATAAGAATTTCAGCATAAAGACATCTTCCTATGAGATCATAAGACTGTAATCACATCTGACAAGTAAATAATTCCCAGATATCTAAAATCCAGTTCAAGTTAAAATATCTCCGATTATCCCCAGTTGTCTTTTATACCCACCTCGTTCAAACCGAGATCCAATTCGGGGGTCGCACGCTGCATTTGACTGGGTTTCTTTAGTTTCTCTGAATCTACAATAACCCCCCCTTTTCTCCTGTTCAGACCTCAAAAGACAGTCCAGCTGTCTTGAGAATATCCATCATATATGTACACCCTTGTTTTCCTCTATCCCTTGTATTTCCTAAAAACCATGTTAGATCTAAAAATTTGGTTAAGAATTGGGTTTAACATTTTCGACAAGAATGTTTCATAGGTGACTGTGACTTGGAGCATTAAGGCCATTTGTCTATTAAGAACGATGCTAAATTTGGTTACAGGGTTGCTGCTTTTTGCCCTCAGCAGATAATCTGTGGGGTATTTTGAAACCACGTCAATGCCCTCAAGGTCCTTTCACTTGAGGCTTTTCTTCACGGCCATTATTTCATCAGGGGTCACCAAATGGTGATTTTTCTGATTCTGTGAAATGAGGATGTTTTGCGTTTCAGGAGGGTGCAGGATAAACACTGACACGACCACAGGGGCCACTTCCAGGAAGCAAGGCTTCTGAGGCTTTGCAAATTATTGGTGGTCCGTTCATCACGGAAAGGGGCAGGGGTGGGGCGTGAAGAGGAGCCACGTTCCTGAAGAGACTGCTGCTGTGCACACCGAGGCTGAGAGACCCCGTCCTGCAGCGTGACTTCCAGAGAAATCTAGAGACTGTGGTTTCAGAGGGGTACAGGGGAATCAGGTAAATACTTATGTGTTGACTCGGGTTCCTAAGTTTACACTTTAAAGCACTGGGAGAAATGCCTGGACCTACACTCTTCTCTTCTGAGAAAAAAGAAACTTTACCAGCTGTTGTTTGAATCACATGGTCTGTGCCACCCCGAGGGTAAAAAGGACCATGTCCTCAGAACCAATACTGATCAGGAATAGGTCAGGGGTAAGAAAGAGATCCTGCTAAGACCCTGACAGATACGAATGCACACGCCACACCGAAGGGCAGTTTACGTTTTAATTCACGTTTTGAGGGTAATGGTGAAACGTGAAGTCAGTGGCTGACAAAGCAGACGTCAATATTTATGTTATTGGTGGATCCCTGCTCGGTTAATAGCTGGGCACAAGTTTGTGGTCAGTAGCACCATGGTCTCAGATACCTGCAAGAAGAGACTCTATGAGGTCACTGCCTGGCAGCGGGCTGTCAGGCACGTTTAAGTTCCGAGAACTGCAGCGCTGAGCACAGATGGCCCAACGCCTCCACTCAACTCACTCGCAGTCTGCGTCGCTAAGTGGTATCTAGTCCTTTTGAATGTTTAAATGTCATGATTCCAGAGAAGGAGATACCTATCAGGAGAGAGGTGACCTAAATAAGCTGCTGGGACACACACATATCCCCCCTTCTCCAGAAAGATGAATAAACAAACCTGAGTCAGCGAACAGAAGTCAAACAGTAAGCACTGCCGTGTCTAACACGTAAGCTGATGTGATGAAAAAAAATCCAGAGCAGGCTGACAGACAAGAAAGCTACCGGCACACATCATCTCTCAAATTCCTGGAGCACTTATGACTCAAAGAGAGCTTCTCACAGATCCCTGAACTAGATAAAACAGCTCAAATAAGTTACACACAGCCTATGAGAGCAGATGCCAACCTAAACCAGCCCGAAAACTGAATTCCACACACCCTGAGGAGCCTGGGGATGCATTCCTGGAAGCGAGGGTGACCAGCTGAGACCTCACAAACCCGCCACCTCCAGGGGGAACAGGAACTCACCCGTGTTCGCCCCACGCTTCAGAGCATGAGCACCTGTGCTACTTGAGGATGACCAAAGTGACACTGAAACCAGTCAACAATCACAACAATGAAGTGTGTAAAAGGTAAAAGCACTTGGCCTCGCTCCAACTTCTGAAGAATCCTCCTGCCCGAGGCACAGCTGCGGGGACCCCTGAGCAGGGTGACCCACTATAGAATCTTGAGGAAAGTGAGAAGGCTGATCATATTATTGTCATAGCCTCTCCTCGCTCCCCTCCTGTCACAGGGAGGTCCCAGTCTGAGTTCTCTGCGTCCACCACTGTCCACTGTGCTGAGCCAGGGCGTTAGCGCCTCAGACGACACCTCCTTCAGTGGCCGACTGAAGCACCCAGCGTCCCAGCTGTAAGGAACAGGCAGGTCCTTCTTCAGCCAGCAGCATCTACCCTGCAGCTGCCACCACCATGTCCCTCTGCCAAGGGTCCTGGAAGTGCTGCGGCAGGAACATGGCACCATTCCTTAACGCCCGAGGCGGCAAACTAGCCCCACAGTGAGAACGGTTTAAGTCTCTGAGGCACAGAAAAAGAGATGACAGGCCCGCAGCACAGAAGGCTACCGGCAGAGCAGGGAGCTCACAGTCTGTGCCGGCTGTTCCTACCCTCAGCCTGGGTAAGAAATGACAGCAGCTGTGCCCGGCGGGCGTGGCTCAGAGGTTGAGCATCGACCTAGGATCCAGGAGATCAGGGTTCGATTCCCGGCCAGGGCACGTGCCCGGGTTGCGGGCTCAATTCCCAGTCGGGGGCGTGCAGGAGGCAGCTGATCAATGACTCTCTCATCATTGATGTTTCTCTCTCTCTCTTTCTCTCTCCCTCTCCCTCTCCCTTCCTCTCTCTGAAATCAATAAAGACATATTTAAAAATATATATCCTCAAGTGAGGATTAACAAACAAACCAAAAAAAACAAAAAAAGAAATGAAAGCAGTTGTGAGCAAGTCACAGGCTTCAGATCCCGAACTTACGTCATAACCAATTTCCTAGCTGTGACATGAGGATACAGTCAACTTACCCAAGGGATTGGCACCAATAAATACATTTGCAAAGTTCATCTTCGGCATCTGGGTCAAAGACTGGATGTAGTTTCTTGCCTGTAAAAACAAAAGGTTTTCAAAATGGTTTTCTGTTCAACGATGCTACTTAACGCGTCTTGGTCCTGTCCAGGAACAAGTGTTAACTGACAGTCTGCTGGCTCCAATGTTTATGACAGTTTTGAGAGTCATTCAAGACTTGACCCTCTCACTGCCGTCCTAACTCCCCTTATTTATGATCACTACCTCATTTATATCCCTGCTGTGTCTATTGCAGTTATATTTCAAGTGGCCAAGAATGCTAACCAATTAAGTTCCTTTTCACTAGCTTTCTGATCAGAGGATCAGAAGCTAAAAAAATGAGGCCAAGATATCTAAGAAGTAGCCCTTTCTGAGACGGCCTTCCTAAAAGCTAAAATCGGCACAGAGACTGGTACTCCTAACGGAAGTCTAGGACTGGCAGTCTCTCGATGGTGCCTGTCTTAGTGGGCACTCTCAGCACACCAAAAGAGCACCAGTATTAAACCTTGCTAACAAAGTAATCTTGGTAACAAGCAAGCATAAGCTTAGTTTGGTATCTGAAGAAGCTTGAAGACATTTAAAAAATACTAAGCCAATGAAACAATAAAGAATAGTGGATTATAAGTTACACGGCCCAGGCAGGAATCCTTCCCCTACCACGTATAAGCTACATCTTCTTGGGCAAGACTGAAATATCAATGACCTCAACTGCAAAATATTAATATTCAATGTTAGTATGTGGTCTGCCTATATCATACGGTTACTGTGCTACTCAAGCAAGATAAAACCCATTAAAGAGCTTCAAACTATATTTCTGACATAAACAACACCTATATTACCAATGGAGTTGTTCTAAGTTTGGTCCCCGGGCTGGGAGAGGCTTAAATTTGAATCTTGACTTTAACCTTTTGGGCAGGTTTCTTGTTATCTTTGAAGTGTGGAGTTCCTGAGCTGTAGAAAGGGATCAGTAACAGTGCCCGCCTCACAGAGTGGACTGAGGACTACAGATAACAAACCAGCACTTCCTTAGCACAGCACTGGGCCCCAAGGCAGGGCTCAGCAACAGCCGCTATTGCTGCTGCCTTGAGAAGGGAAGTCGGCCCTCATTTCCTAAGGATGTTCCCAACTTCCCAATTTCTGAGCTTCATTCTAAGGAATGCAAGGTGCCAAATTTTTTCAAGGACTGACTGACTAATCAAGACAAAAACAAAAACTGGTCTTGAGGATACTTACATAAATACAAATGTAACTCATAAATGTGTGTGCCAGATACTAGGTATTAAACTATATCGATGACCTTCCGTTTCAATGAATAAATCTCATTATCAGTGGCATCTGAGTAGTTGAGATAAAACTTCTTTGAATCTATCTTAATCACCTCCTTACAATTTCTCAATAGTAAAGGTGCTCATGTATGTGCATTCTCACACACACACACACACACACACACACACACACACGGGCAGAAGAAGTTCTGGTTGCTAGGCCAACTTCACCTCCTTCTCATTACCTGTGCAGTGAACAGGCCAGACCCACTTTGAAAAGCAGTTGAGGATCTTTCCGATTCGAACAGAAAGTTCTAGGAACTGAATTATCTACATGGCTGCAATCTCTTCCTACTTGAGCACATAGAAAAAAAGGTTGAAGGGAAGCCAGAGGTAAAGAGAGACCTGACTCATGTAGAGAACAGTCATTCCTCTAACAAGACAAAGACAGACAAGAAGACGACCTCGGTGTAGCTAAGGGGAGGACCTCTGTGATGCCAACCTGGTTCCCAGAAGTATAGGGCACCTTAGAAAAAAGTGCCCCAACCATCTCTGATGATAAAACTAGAGTTAGATTAACAGTTAAGAACTGGTTAAAAAAAAAGGGCACCTACCCCTACATAGGTATTCATAATTACTCTATATTACTTATGCATTCTTTTAAGTACAGTACTTATATTTAAGTACTTATAGTACTATATTTAGTGGTTAGACATTTTAGTTTTTTTAAATGAAGAATCCTCTTTTGGTTATAAAAAAAAACCTGATGACTAGGAAAGCATGCTAATGCCTTCGGTGACCACACCTCTGGCTGAAAGCCATCCGATGCCCTAATCGCAGGCACAGAACCCAGGAAACCACAGTCTCTTGAGCACTAAGTTCATAAAACACAAATAGAAAAGTAACATCATTTCCATGTACAGGTCTATAAATTGTATTCTCCATCCACAGGACTGGATGACATTTTATCCCAAATATCAACATCTTGCAAATAAATAGCACAGGCTGTGGGTACCTCAGTAGCCCTCAAGGCACATGCAAGCATTCAGTGACAATAACAACTGTGTTGGTGACACAGTGGCAATCAATCAATCAATCAGAAAGTGGCCCTCTGCACGACTGATCCCTGTGAAGTCTACTGGTTCTCACCTCATGGCTTGGCATCCTGTTAATGAGATAAGCAGGGGGTGTCCCCGTCAGACGCATAATCTGCTGAAGCTGGTTAATATCTTAGATGCCTAGTCAAGGGCATTGTTAAACATACGGTGCGAAAAATAACTTCCAATTCAAGTTTTAAAAGGCCGAAAGCCACCCCCAAACAAATAAAAAAACCTACTCCCCTCCCGCCCCACCCACCCAGCCTGAGCCCAAGGCTGCCTCCGGAACTGCGCTCCTGCGACGGGCACAAGGGCTCTGAGGCACGGAGCCGGTGGCTGGCTGTGCCAAGAGGAACAATCTTCTGTGGTTTCAGCATCATCTTTAGCATTAAATGTTTCAGGCTCCCTGGAAAGAGACTGCCCCTTGATCCAGGATGCCAGCCAGAGAACTGTTTTCAAGTACTGATGGCCAAAACCCGTTTGCTTGCCAGGTAAATGGAGAGGATTCAGAAGATTTTGATTCAACTCAGGACAAAAGAACATATCCAGCGAGCATGCCCATTTAAGGGAGAGGTTAAATTTTTGAGGAACGGGCTCTGGGGATCTCCAAGGCCCCACCCCTCCAGAGGTAAGGCATGGGTGGGTGCTGGGTGGATAAGCACTGCCAACTTCCAGAGACATTAGTAGCGGTACATTTAAAACGCGTGCCATGAACAGAGAGGTGAGTGAAGAAAGGGAACGCGGGGGGGAAGTTAGAAGCTCATGGCAAAGACAAACAGAAGTCCCAGGCTCATGCCACAGTGATTTCTCCCACAGCCGCTTAGCAGGTGACCAGGCTGACCTCACCTAACAAACAGCTGGGATGACGTTTGCAAAAACCCTCTGCAATCCCTTGGCCGGACAGCGCTACGAGGTGTTCCACGTAAACAAGCGCGTGTGTCAGCTGTACTCCGGCCTTCTCTCTTTGAGCTGTGCCATCAATTTTAACACAGTCCCCCCTCCTCCAAAATATTACGAGGACTGTTAGTTTACCATGTGTTCCTGTTAAAGCAGAAGCGATGGCATTTTTTTAAATCCTCAACACAACTCAATAAAAACCTCGCTGTACTCCCTTTCCTGTTGGCTAGGAGTGCCCTCCTTCGGTTGCAGCACTGTCGTCAAGAAGCACCCTGGTCAAGCGCCTTCACTTCTCTGTGGCTTCCCTTAGTCATCTCTCCCCTTTAGCTCAGTCCCTGAACTCAAATCCCCTAGCGCGCCGATGACCGCGCACACGCGCGGAAGGCTGGCCACCGGGGAAGCGCCGGCGCAGTCAAAGGTGGCATGAAGTTCCCCTCACACTCTCACAACGAAGTTTGGATTTACCTCTAAACAAACCACACAGCACAGTGCTTTGCATGCAAGAGAAGTATCCCAAAAAGGGGGCCGGTAAGTAAGCCAGAAACAGCAGACTACCAGCTGGGTTTTAAAATGTTAAAAATCCTGCCACCGCTCCCTTCTTCCCCGTGAATGGTACAGGGCGGGGCAAACGCAGGTTCACAGCTGTTTGTACGGAAAATAATACCATGATTAGTAAGTAATAACACAGGAATAAACTGTTTCACATACCCACAACTGTGAACCTGCGTTTGCCCCGCCCTGCACTCAGTCTGAACATTTTCTGTTTTGTCTCCTTTAGTCAAATAGGTTATTATATATATATCCCTTTCTTGTCGGGAGTTAGAAAAAATAAATTTCTAGAGAGAAATGTGAGAGTGAGTCAGTGAAACAGCTTTTTTTTTTGCTTTCTTAATATGATTCTTTTGTTCTTTCACTAATTGCTATAGGTAGGGGGTTACTGCCCCAAAAATTCTACCTCCTTAGGCACCCGTCACAACCCATTTGCGCCCTTCCTCGCGGGGCACCCTACGCGCCCTAACCTGCTCTCCGTGAGCCCATCCACCACGCACCCTCCTGCTCACAGTGTCACACTCGCTACTCGCTGACTTTCTACACGATTTCCCTACTTTTCAGGAGTAACGAAAATAGCCATTGCCTGTTTTCTACATTCCTTCAATAATGAATTTTTCTTTTGATTTTTAAAATCTTTAAACAATTTTACTCACTTGGCTTTGTTATTTTCATATTATATGTCCCACACATCGTGTGCTTTTAAAAAAACTGGTACTGCACGGCCGGGCGTGGCTCAGTGGTTGAGTGTCGACCTAGGATCCAGGTGATCGGGGTTCGATTCCCGGTCAGGGCACATGCCCGGGTTGTGGGCTTGATCAATGACTCTCTCATCATTGATGTTTCTGTCTCTCTCTCTCCCTCTCCCTTCCTCTCTCTGAAATCAATAAAGATATATTTAAAAAAACAAAACAAAACAAAAACAAAAACAAAAAACTGGTACTTAGTATCACTAACGTCAAATTAATCTTGCTGACCCTTCTGAGCGTTTATCCACTGGCCATGACTACGTAGGGATAGTCGCCCTTACTCAGTATAACATTATTTGAGTAAGTTCTGAAATTTTATTATTGCCCAACTCTACCTTAGAGCTTTGTAATATATACAATGTGCCCTATTTCACGAAAAGACATCTCAATATGATGTCAGGCACTTGATGTTGTTTCTTTCTTAAAAATAAACGGTGGCTTAATGATAGATAAATACTATTTCACCCACACCCTTTCTTTTAGAAATCCTTGTGACGAATGGCACAAACCTATAGGGCAGATGGCTGGGTTGGGGGCGGGAGGGGGCACTGAGGAGGAGCTGCTGGGAGCCACCCCGGGCGGCATGACTTTGCTGTCTTAGTCTCATTAATAAACCCAACTTCTCAGCCCCACTCCCCCGTCCTCATGTCCTCTCTACTAGCCAATCTTTCTAAGCAAAGGCATGTGAAACAACTGTCCTCTCCAAGCATCTCCTCATGTCTTCTCTGACCCACTCCAGTGCAGAGAAGACGCCCCTGGTGGGGCTCCGACAGTGGCTTCTGCGCGGTGCCCAGTCGCACACAGCTAAGGCCCCGCCCGTGCTATCGGAGCATCTGGGACCTGCGCTCGGCTCTGCCAAGTGACTCAGTGCGTGACTCAGGCAAGGCACAGCCTTCCTGTGCTTTTGCTTCCTCATTCTAAAATAAGCAGATACGACAAAATACAATCGGGCCAGCACATTCTCTTACATCGTCAGAGTGGAAATTCGTAAATGCCCTGGGCTTTGTGGTCCTTTTAAGGAATGTACCAGAACACATATCAGATGACAACAGTCTTTGACAGGGAGATGGCAAACTCTTTGAACTCACCTGCTCGAGCCTGTCTCAAGCTACCCAGCAGTCTCCCAACTGGGCAAAGGGACCCCTTCAGCCAGAAATGCTGGGGGGAGAGCCCAGGAAGGCACTGCTGACGCTCGGCTCCGTAGCTCTTCCCCTTGTATCCACTGCCTGGCAGCAGACAGAGGGAAAAGGGAGAAAGGCTGGGCTTTCATGACTTCTCTCACGTCTCCTGCCCAAGAAAATGACCAACAGCAGGAAATCATAGCCAAAGGAAGCCAGAGGCGCGTTCCCAGGGCTTCTCTGTAAACGCCTGCATGGAGGCAGGAAAGCACTAGCCAAAGCTCTTTCTCCGGCTGTTAACATTTGTAATTACAAAGGCAGGCTGTGGGAGGAAGGACTCACAACCCTACTCCTGTGGCCCTGAGGCACCAGGAATGGGCTGCAACCTCTGCTGGTTTGGGGACGGGGCAGAGAGGAACCCTGTTAGGAACTGACACCGCTCAGGTGTGCAGGCGGTCTGTTCTACAGCAATAAAAAGCAAGGAGCTTCTGGAAAAGGGCAACTGTGCAGACAATGCACATGTCATTATTTTAGTGATGACGGCAGAGTAATACATGGTGAACCTCATGCTCTGAGAACAAACACCAACCAAAAAGTGAAAAGAGCCCTTGACTACATGTGACGCTTCTGAGAAAGATGAAGTCAGGGCTGAGAACAGATATAAATTTTCTATTAATCTCTTGGAATGAATTAGAATCTCAAATCTCATTTACTACTACGAGGATCCTGCTGCCCAATACAGGCTCCCGTGGTCCAAGGGTGCACCCAGATAGAGAGAAAACAAAACACACTCATGCATGTGGCCAGGAGGGTGTCTGTGCATGCATGCAAGTGTGTGCATGCACGCACACACGCACACACACACGCACACACACACACACACACCCATCCTGGAAGTCAGCACACAAAGGGCACACGTGCTTAGAAACACACCCAGGTCAGAGTACAGACTGATGGAAAGCAAGTGGAGATGCTCCCAACAGGGCAGATAGTTACAATCAAAGCATCAACTCACAGACTCTGAGGAGATTTTCTTCAAAAGCTCAGCCCCTGGGGTTCCAACGAGTCTTAAAATGAGCTTCAACTGATCAATATCTAATGGTGGACTATAAAGGAAAATGTTGGGACAAAATAAAAATGGAAAACAAACAACAAATAAAACAAAACAAAAACAAACAAATACCCAATAATGAAAATTGAAAACCCAAACCAAGCCAAAATGGTGACTTTCATCTAGGCAAGGCTTCTGCAGGACGGTCACTTCAAGCAGGACATGCTCCTCCTGTTCAAAGGTTCAAAAAGCTACCACACACAGACCCAGTGTACATTCATCTTGTGCATCCGTCGACATCCCCTATCAGTATAAAGTGAAACGACTGTAGCTGGGTACTGAGCTCACAGGGACAGCAGGGGAATCACGATAGCTTCGCTCTGTCCACAGGCTCAGTCCACACCTACCTCCTCGCCTTCTACCAAGCAGCAGTAGCCAGGTAAGCCAAGAGCAGCAGTAAGCAGAATGCTACAGATAAGAAAAAAGCAGCAGAGCACAGGCGCCAGGGGTCCACAAGCCTACCTGTAAGTATTCCTGAGACCTGCCCTAAGGAGCTGGTACTGTGGCAGGGGCCTGTGCAGGTCCCAGGGCCTAACCACTGAGCCTCTCCCTCTGCCCTGGCCACAGCAGCAGGGAACTGGGGGCGACGGCCAGCAGAGGGCCCCGCTGCCCCACTGCACCTGAGTGATCTTCAGCAGTGCCATACTGAAGGACAGCTGAGGTTCAACCTTACAAATGCATGACAAACCTCACACACCCCAAAGGCTCTGAGGAACAGGCCACACGCCGAAACCCTTATTCTGGGAGCCGGCTTCCAAGTACACTCAGAACGTACGTGCATGTATTAACCAGGAGACAAAAACTTCCATTTTTTTCTTACTGCTTTTAGCCTGGCCTGAAAAGAAAGTTAAAAGGAGAGAAAATATCCTATAAAAGAGCTTTTAAGCCCGGCCAGCATGGCTCAGCAGTTGAGCATCAACCTAGGATCCAGGAGATCGTGGTTCGATTCCCCGTCAGGGCACATGCCCAGGTTGCAGGCTCGATCCCCAGCAGGGGGCGTGCACGAGGCGGCCGATCAATGACTCTCATCATTGATGTTTCTCTCTCTCTCTCCCTCTCCCTTCTTCTCTCTGAAGTCAATAAAAAATAAAATAAAATGCTTTTAATAGTCTCTGAATATTTGAAGAGCTTATCCACACCTACACTGACATTAGAGGGAAAGGGAGAGAGGATAACTACCTGCTGACCCCCGGCAGGTTTTGGATGATTAGGTCCCTTCTCAACTTCCGGCCTCAGCTTAACTTGACCTCCCAGAGAGGCCTCCCCCAACACTCTCTATAAAGAAGGCCCCACTTCCGTCATCCGTCCCAGCACGATGCTTCGAAACATCACAGTGCTTATCAGGATCTTTAACCACTTTGTTTGCCCGCTGCCTGGCACGTCTACCAATGCACGGCTCTCTGGGGGGAGAGGCCACTCTGCCGTCCACCATTTATCTCCAGCACTCAGCCCAACACCTGCTGCATGGGAGGCACTCAAATATCTGGGGAGAAGGTAGAGCAGGATGGAGAGGAAGATGGAAGAAAATATTTCTTCTTATGGTTATACATACAAGGGCAATACAGTGTAACCTAAAAATAATGGCCCCTGCAAGTCATAGTTGCCTAAGTTACAGGAATTACTTATGCAATAGTATCACTGGCATCTTGCCCTGTTCTTTTTTTTCTTCCCCAGATACGAAATTGGCTTAAGTGGAAGAAAATTCTAGACGACAGCCAGCAACCCCAACCTGCTGCCTTTTTGGAAAATGACATTTGACTGGAACACAGCCATGCCTGTTCGTTTATGTATTGTGTGTGACTGCTTTCACCTGACCCGGCAGAATCGAGTAGTTGCAACAAAGCCACATGGCCCCTAAAGCCTAAAATATTTACTAACTGGCCCTTCCAGAAAAGGTTTGCAGAACCCCTAGACCCAAACAACCTGTGCTCCAGAAGTGGTAAGTCCACTCACACAAGTTATTTCTGAATTAAGAATAGAGAATTCTGTCATTTGCAAGTGACAAAAGTCAGTATGTTCTGAAGGTTAAAAGTTCAATACTTATTTCTTAGTTGAAGGTGTTGAGAAAAAAAATTTAAAGCATATATTAATGGGCACAGAGCAGAGAAAAAAATGGATACCATCTTGCTCTAAAATAATCAAATTAACTATATTACAACAGAATTTAATACAGAATCCTTTTTGCTCATGTAAAATAATTCAGTTTACAAACATTCAGTTCACTCGCACTGTTCAGAAGTAAATTTAACTAGGCCGCTGTCCCGAAAGATAAAGTATATTGCATATGAAAAAACACTAGACTCCCTCAGCTTTCAAACAGGTAGTTTTGTGATACATTAATCAAAACTAACCTCTGGAAGTAATGCTGAGATTCGTCATCCTGTTTAGGAGCCTTCTGACTACTGAAAACTAGAGTCAGCTTTCATGCTCCCGGGCCGGACAGAAGACTCTGAGATGTGAGTTTCTCAACTGCCCTCCCTTCACCCCAACACTGCAGGAGCAGAACGCTCCCCTCACAGAAGCTCACAGCAGCAATGAGACGGGGACCCTGTCCTCTCAGTTCCTCTGACTCACATTCACGGCCCTCCCCGGCTTGGCATCAGGCTTCTCTTCCGACTCTGCCTCCAACTACTATTCCTTAATGTCCTCAATGCTTCAATTCACAACAAACATTCCAGGCTTCCAATTTCTTATTTACCCAAGTCACAAACAGGGATACCCTCCCTAATCCCCTCCTACTAAGCCTTTTCTTATTTACCCTTCAAAGCCCTGCTCAAATGACATCTCTGCCGTGAAGCCTTCCTGGTAAGTTCGAATTAATCCCTGTGTCTTCTCAGTAGCTTACTTATACCTCTATTATAGTATTTTTTAAATCACTCTATCTTGTTTCATAATCAGAGAGTGGAAATTGGTTCAAGTAACTGCTGTAACTCACCTTCCCCTGAGTATGACCATCTGGTTTGGCGGACAGGTACCATCTTATCCCCAGCACCTTCTATAGTAAACACTGGTTGACTTGAAAAAATTTTCCATAATGTGCTTTTCAACTCAGCTCCACCCTCTGCCCTGCCCTCAAAATCTAGAAGAACCAGACCCCGTTGAAAGTCTATACACAAAAAAGTAGTCAAGAAAAATTGCATCATTTGACGTGGGGCCTAACAAGTTCTCAAACACTCCACCTGAAGTGTTTACACCGTGAAGCGATAAGATACTGTGCGATGAGTGTGGGAGGGCTAGGGGCAGAGAGAGTTGGTAGAGCATGACAGCCAACGCCGAGGAGATTAGTAAACACGCAATGCCAATGAGAATTATCTACTTAGGAGCTAAAAGCACTTGCATGAAGGAAGTCAAAGCATGCAAACCTCAGAGGACATCACCATAGGTTCTCCAAGAGCTGGCAAATCCACTGAAACACAGGTCAGTCTTCCAGCAGTACCAGCCACTGTAAGGCCACTACAGTGTGTCCAGGCAGTTAAGGCCAGGAGGAGCTTCAAGCAGCTATATAAGCAAAGCAAAGCAAAATTTACCGCATTACGACAATTAGTTATTTCCACGGCAAGCCATCCTTCTTAATAGGTTTAACCCTTTCCCCCCCTAGACTGGTGTTACCTTTGCTGTTAGTTAAAAATGTTTTAATTATAATGATCACAATGTCATCATTTAAGTCATAAATCTTCTGAAACTTCCTAAAACCATGACTTTGGCCTATGATTGCTCTTTAGACTAGGTCCTTTGTAACAAAAGTGAAAGGAAGCTAGAAGGAACAGGTGAGGGAAAAAACCTAAGGGTAATGGGACAACTAGAGGAAAAGTAAGGGGGGTGTTCGAGTCCCTTCTAAGCGCTCTAGGCATTTTCTTAAAAACCTCCACAGGTCAAAGAGTTGAAGATGAATAAAAGGAGCCGTTGCAGGGCCCACCTGCCACTACTACTGCTTGTGAGCAGCAGTTTTCAATTAAAAAAAAAAAAAAATCCACATGAAGGGTGGAAATCCTCCTGGTGACAGAAAGGAAGGGCCAGGATGAGCCTCAGCCTACTTGCTTCTCTTCTTGGTGATCAAAACAGTCATTCTCGCTGCTGCACAAAGAAAATTCCTTAACTACTCCAGGTCTGTGAGCAAACCTGAGAATTCCAGCTTTTTCTGAAAAAAGTATTTGTTTTAAATTAGAGAAGGAAAGGCAACCAACCATCTAATAAAATACTTTCTCTTCAACGTTTATTAGGACACTTGGCTTTTAGTGTCTAAAATGCAACTGCTTTTTAAAAATGAGAGAGGATATTTGAAACCAGCGCCTGGAAGTGAGGGGCAGATGTGACAGAAGGGGTACATCAGAGGTTTTAGCTTCACTGGCAATGTTTTATCTCATAATCTGGGTCAGATGAACATAGGGGTTCATTTATTATTCTTTGTCTTTTAAAAAATTTTATATATATATTTATTGATTTCAGAGAGAGGAAGGGAGGAGAGAGAGAGAGAAACATGAGAGAGAGTCACTGCTCGGCTGCCTCCTGCACGGCCCCTGCTGGGATGGAGCCCACAACCCGGGCCTGTGCCCTGCCCGGGATGGAACCGTGACCGCCTGGATCACAGGGCGACGCTCAGCCACTGAGCCACGCCGACTGGGCTTCTCTGTCTTTTTTATGTCTGAAGAATTTCATAAAATGTTTGGAAAAAAAGACGAAATGAACAGAGTAGAATGAAGGAGTACACTTAATCCGCCAGGGACATTCACAGGGAGCAGGGCAGCCGGCTGACGGCAAGCGGAGCGTAACTCAGCAGCCCCATTACCCCAGCACCGCTTCTATGAAAATACAAGAAGGAGAAAAAAGTTTTACACGTGGAGGAAATTCACTTGATCACCTAGGAAACAAAAGCAACAGTAAGCCAGGGCTGTGCCCGCGGGAGGGAACACAGTATGTGATGTGCAGCGGATGCGAAACTCACTTTCTCTCCTCCGCAGGCTGCGGGCTTAGATGTGAGCGATGCCACTTTCCCACCGGCTCGCTCGTTCACACTGACGGTGTTCACAGTGAGGCGGCGCAACCTGAAGGGACAACCTGGATCCCCTCTCTCCTAGAGTGTAAAGGTCTGTCAGCTGTGTCCACGGATGTGCCCAGTCCACTAGACTCAAAAGGACGGGCTTCATTCTTTAAAAAGATTACGATTCTATTTTGAGTTAGTTGGAAGGATTCTGCAAAGTCACAAATGAGAATAATTTCTGACCTAACAATATATAATTAGCTTTAAGACAAAAATTAATATTTCTTATATCTTTAGGGCAACTCCAGGGATTATTAACCGGTACAAAGGGCTCGCTCAAGAAAAAGGCTAATCACAAAAAAACAAAAAGGTAAAACGGAAAGACTTGCAAAAATCTGAAACTGCGTAGTTCAATACAGTACCAGGAATATCATGTGATTAAATTTAAATGTAATCTAAATAAAGTCTAATGAAATTAAAAATTCAGATCAGATAAAAACACTCATAAAACTATAAATAGCCCTGGCGGTGTGGCTCAGTTGGTTAGAGCATCGTCCCCATGCACCAAAAGGTCGTTGGTTCGATTCTCAGTCAGGGCACGTGCCTTGGCTCTGGGCTCAATCCCTGGTGGGAGGGCGAGTATGGGAGGCAATGGTCAATGTTTCTCTCTCACATCGATGTTTCCCTCTCTCTCTCCCCCCCCCTTATCCCCCCCTTTCTAAAACCAGTAAAACATCTCCTTGTGTGAGCATTAAGAAAACAAAACTATGAATAGAAGGGCGTTTCCCTGATATGATGAAAAGCACTCATGAAAAATGCACAGCTAACAGCGTGCTCGGTGGCGAAAGGCTAAAAGCTTTCCCTCTAAGATAAGAGGACAAGGATCCCTACTTTCACTGCTGCCATTCAACACTCTATCTGGAAGTTCTGCCCAGAGCAATTAGATAAGAGGGGGGAAAGCATCTGGATTGGAGTAAAACTGTCTCTGCACAGATGACTTGATCCTATACATAGAAGATACCAAAGCATCCACAAGAAAGCTACTAGAACCAATGAACTAGAGCCAACAAGCTACTAGAACCAATGCACTAGAGCCAACAAGCTACTAGAACCAATGCACTAGAGCCAACAAGCTACTAGAGCTAATAAACAAATTGAGCAAAGTTGCAGGGGACAAAAGCAACAAACAAAAACAAGCTGTGTTTCTACACACCAACAATGAACAAAGCAAAAAGGAAATAGAGAGAACATTCCACGAACAACAGCATCGAAAAGAATAACAGACCTAAGAATAAATTTAACCAAGGAGGCGAAAGACTTGTCCAAGGAAAATGACAAAACATCACTGAAAGAAATTAAAGAAGACCCCCCAAAAATGGAAAGACATCCACCTGTTCCTGGGTAAGAAACATTTTAATGTTGTTAAAATGCAATCTAAAAATTTGATTCAATCTCTATAAAAACTCCAACAGCTTTTTTTGCAGAAATGGAAAAGCACATCGTCGAATTCATACAGAATTACAAGGAAGCCCAGAGAGAGAAAAAGAAATCTGAAGAATGATAAGATCGAATGACTTGCACTTCCTGATTTCAAAACTTACCATAAAACTACCGTAAGCAGCGCAGTGTGGCACAGCTGTAAGGACAGATATAGAGACCAATGGCACAGAACTGGAACTGACAGGAGTGCCAAGTCCGTTCAACGCGGAAAGGACAGGCTCTTCAACAGTGGTACTGGGAACCATGGACTCTCCACACACAGAAGATAAAACCTGATCCCTAACCTCATGTCATGTATCAAATTAATTCAAAATGGATCAAAGACTTCAGTGTAACAGATAAACCCATAAAACTCTTAGTAGAAAACAGGAGATCTTCATGGCCTTAACTTTGGTAATACGTTCTGAGATGATACTAAAAGCATGAACAACAAAAGAAAAAATAGATAAATTAGAACTTCATCAAAATGAAAACTTCTGTGCATCAAAGGACAGTATCAAGAAAGTGAAAAGCCCTGGCCGGGTGGCTCCGTTGGTTGGCGTGTTGTCCCATACACCAAAAGGGTGTGGGTTCGATTCCCGGTCAAGGCACACACCCACACGGTGAGTTCGACTCCCAGTCGGGCATGTATGGAAGGCAACGAACGAGTCGATGTTTCTCTCTCGCATCGATGTCTCTCACCCCCCACCTCTCTAAAAGCCAATAGATTCTCGGGTGAAGATTAAAATAAATAAATAAATAGTTCACAGAATAGAAAAAAATATCTGCAAATCATATATCTAACAAAGGTATAACAGCCAGAATGTATAAGGAACACCTAAAATTCAACAACAAAAAGATGACCCAATTAAAAGATGGGTAAAGGACTTGATGTATATTTCCGGAAAAAGATATATATACAAATGGCCAGTAAACACAGGAGAAAATGCTCAACATTATTAGTCGTTAGGGAAATGTAAATCAAAACCACACAGAGATACCACCACTTCACACCACTGGGGCGACTAATAGGAAGGAAGGGGGGAGAGAGAAGGGAAAGGAAAAAGGGGAAAAAGGCAAGTATTGGTGAAGATAGGATGTGGAGAAATGGTTCGCACATCACAGGTGAGCATGTAAAACGGGGAAGCTGCTGCGGAAAACAGTTTGGCAGCTCCTAAAAACGCTAAACACAAACTGCTGTGCGACTCGACAATTCCATTCCTAGGTATGCACCCAATAGGATTAAAAGCGGGGACTCACACAAATACCTGCACACCAGTGTTCACGGCAGTGCTATCCGCAGCAGTCAAAGGGGGGAAAGCGACCTGTGTCTACGAACAGACGAATCGATTAACAAAATGTGATGCATACATATAATGGGATGGGACTCAGCCATAAAAAGGAACGAACGTCTGATACAGGCCACAACCTGGATGAGCCCTGAAAACGTGCTTAGTGAAATAATCCAGACACAGAAGGACAAATCCAGTGTGATTCCACCTCCATGAAATATCTAGAATACGCAAATTCAGAGAAATGAAAAGTAGAAGAGAGGTAACCAGAGGCTGTGGGAGGGGAGGGTGAGTACAGAGTTTCTGTTCGGGGTGACGAAACGTTCTGCAAATAGATAGTGGTGAGAGTTGCACAACTTTGTGAATATAATTAATACCACTGCACTGGATACTTAAAGATGGTTGCAACGATAAACTGTATGTTATGCTTATTTTTACCGTAAGAAAGTTAAAATGGTAAATGTTATGTTAATACATTCTATCACAAACATATTTCTAATTCGGTTCCTCGGCCACGCTAGCCACGCTTTAACTGCTCACTAGCCACACGGGGCCGGTGGCTGGCCACCAACCACCACAGTGGACAGCGCAGGCACAAAACATCTGCAACACCGCAGGAAGTTCTGTTAAACACAGCTGTTATCTAGAAGCTGAAACCACGCGTCCCAAATGCCAGATGATGAGTAAGCGAGGGAAGCGGAGAAAACTGTGCACTCAAGGAAAGCGCGTGCTCTAGCGGTTCCCGCAGCGATCAGCTGCACTGAAAAGCCGCGACAGGCAGTCGCAGGGTGCCTCCCCGGCAAAGGAAGGAGTGCGTGGGGCCAGCTCCTCCTCCAGAGGCTGTAAGAGGAGCAGGAGTCCTAGACATTAGGGGACCCGACAGCAAACAGAACACCGGAAAGAAACTGCGACCTGAGTCACAGGTGATAGGTTTGGCTCTATGCTCTGTGGGTCTTGGTTTCCTCATCGATAAAAACAGGGGGCTCAACTAGATGTTTCCTAACATCTTTCTGTACCCCCAAATGGACAATTCTAGGTTCTTAACTTTCTGATCTTACTGGTATTTAAAAATATATATATGTAGGAAGACTGCCTGAAAGGATCAGCCAGCTGCACACAAGAACCAAGAGGGACTTCGCTGTTCCAAAGCCTGGGCGCCGGCCCACACCCACGAAGTCGAGTCCCTGCGGTGGTGCCCAGGCACCTGGGGGTTTTAAAAGCTGCCAAAAGCATTCTGATGCACAATGAGAGGTAAGAACTACTGCGCTAGAATATAAGCGACTAAACACTTCAGGTGAGAAAAAATAACAGAAAACACTCTCCTCTCCCCTTGCCAGGCAACCAAAGCCACATCCACAGAGAGGCAATGACAAGAAGAGGGTGATGTATGTTACAAATATAAATCCTTTGAATTTGATCTGCCTCAAAAAGAGCCAAGTCGAAAACAGGGTATTACTAAAATAAGAATTGTGAAATACATTCACATGTGTTAAAATAGGAATCGCCTAGTAAAATGTTTAAGTGCTAGGTTTTCTACCTAAAGCTCGCGGAAGGAAAGGAAGTTTGCACAGAGGGGGAGACGTCTCACGGCTGCAGGTTGGCATTCTAAAGGGTCGGGCCACCGGGGCGTGGGCAGCTGTCTCCGAGGTGGGCCCAGGGGACAACTGCTCAGAAACCTTTCTGCCAGCAGCCTGCCAAGCGACCCATCCTTTGCTACCTCTGTCGCAAACTTAAATAAAGCAAAAAGCCATGCTTTAGTGATTCATAGACAACAGAGTGCAAAGCTGGAGAAACTGCTTCCCAAAGATCATTCTTGAAGAAGATGACTAACATTTCCTGGAAGGCTCGGCGCTAAGCAGTTTCCAGATATTATCTCACTGAATGCTCGCACCACCACATGAGGTATGTACCATTATCAGCATTTCATAGTTCAGGAAACCGAGAGACAGAGATCAGGAAACTTGCTCAAAGTCGCGCAGCTGGGAGTAGAAGAGCTGCCAGCTCTAGGTCTGATCCCAGGGCAGTGCCCCCCATCTTCCTGCCCCCGTGTCTCCGGCTGACTGCGGGCAGATGGGAGGGGAGAGGCGAACAGGGGACAGCGCCAGAGCAGCGTGCTCGGAGGGCGACTATAGCTGGGGACGCCGAGGAAAGGGAGTCCCTGTGTACCTGAGGAAAGGGAGAGACACAGCGCTCCCCAATCCCCCCAGCCTGGGCTGTAACGTACACACCAAATTTCTAAGGAACAGATACGAGGTGAGTGAAGCGAAAGACACAGGAGACACAGGAGGCAGGAAGGAGGCTTCCGCTCTGGAGACGGGGAGGGAGCAGCAAGGTGAGCTAAATGTGGGCGGACTGCGCTCTCGGACCGTGAGGCTCAGGAAAACAGAACAGCTCCCCGAGGGAGGGGCTGTTTCAGTTCACTGGGAAAGTGCGTTTCCTCTGGAAGACAGTCAGGACGTGTGACAGATAACATGAACGTCAGGCGCCACAGAAGCACAGTCCACCCTCCAGCAAGTACACGGCACTCCGGCCTCCAGACCAGAGTTCGCGTAGGCGAGGGGCCCGAACTGCTCTAGGCCTCCAAGCTTGACGGGGGCGGGACCGCAGCCCCTCCGAAGGCCGCCTAACCCACTGAAGGCCGGTCCAACGGCTTTTACCAACATCCTCAAACCTAATTCTAGAAATATTATTTCAACATTCTTCCTCACCTAAACATCGTCACCCAGGGGAACCGACGGGAGTTCCAACACAGCACATTTTGACGATATTATCACTAAACTGAGAAATAGGAATGCAGCAGATAGGAAAGGGCTGAAATACAGGAGCCAAGATAAACCACAAACTAGACACTAACTCGGGAAGTAAATTAACGCTTGGCTACAATCTGGGATAAAAATTAAGCTGTGTTAAGAGAGGAAAAAAAAGTGGGGGAGGGAACAAGACAGGGTGGCCTGATCACTTCTTGCTTTTATTACTTGCTGTTAAACAAACATAACAGGCAGGTACATCATTACAGAGACCAAATACAGCCCTTTTAATATGCACACCAAACATAAAAAGAGATGCCACGATTTATAAATTGTGCCGTTTAAGTGTCTGTACAAGCAGACTAACCCAGTCTTCTCGTGAATACGCTCAGGTCGCAGGATATTAACGTAATGTGAAAGCTTTAAAGGGTCTTCCAGCTGATGGGGAGTGTTTCCAGCTCACGAAAGGAAACCGGAGCGCCCTTCTTGCCAAGGCGAGGCACTCGGCAAGAGGGCAGATCTCCTGGTGCATATCTGCCCTATAGAGGCAAGTAACTGCGCACCTTCCCTAGAGACAGGCAAGAGTAATAGACTTCCACAGACACTGGCATACAGTTAGAAAACAAGACTCCAAACTTTCAAAGGATACGGTCTGTACCAGGAAACAATGTTCTTCCAGTCAGCAGCTCGGCCATTATGCATCCCACCGACCAAATATCAACTGGCAAAGTTAAAGAGAAGTAAAAGTGCACACGGTTATCAGACTTGGCCACCAAGGACACTATAGCGGGGGGCGAAACACTCAGAGTAGTACTTAAGACATCTGAGGTTGCACAATCATACTCTTTCCAGAAATAAGGAAGCTTATTAAGACCTTCACCCCACTAAAGGGCTTCATAGGGAGGACAAGTCCAGACACAATTACGACAAGAGAAATAATAAGCTGTGCGCAAAGGGGCAAGTTTCTTCTTGGTAGAAATGGTGGATTCTCCCAACTAATACTGAGAGGTTAAGATTATGGACCGTTGTCTTCAGGTAGAAATACTCAGAGAGTAAGTTGAAAACCTAAATAAATAAAAACCCAATTGCTAGATCAGAAAATTTGGAAGCTGTGTATTTAAACTTCACTCTCTGAGCAACTGAAATATTTTCTGCTTGTGGACTTGAAAAGGATCACCGAGGAAGGAAAAGATGTTTCCTCCTACTCCCATCTCTGCTTCTGAGAATCCAAATACACCCAAGGTGGCATTAGCAGGCCCCAAATAACAATGTAAGCCATACCTGTCTGGTTGTAATGCATCCAGTTCAGCATGATCTCGGGAGCCCTGTACCACCTGGTGGCCACATAGCCTGTCATCTCATCGTCTGTGTGCCGAGCCAGTCCGAAATCCAAGATCTAAGGGAGAGGAGAGACATCAGGTGCTAAAGCAGGATGGGGAAAATCCTAGTGCCTCGGAGAAAGCGAGAACACGGCACTTTCACAAACACATTTCCTGGCCTAGGCCCAGAATGCATGGCAAACACAGCACGTGCTTTGAAAAATGAAATTACAAAAAGCAAAACAAGACTGGCACTCCCAGTATTTACCCGAGAGCAATGAAAGGGAACGTCCACACAGAGATTGCACGTGAGTGCTCACAGCAGCTCTACCCAGCCTCAAACCTGGACTGACGCAAATGTCTGTCCACCAACAGATGGAGGGACAAACTGTGGCATGTTCACAAACTGGATACCACTCAGCAATGAAAAAGGAATGAGCTACGCACTACAGATGAATCTCAAAAATATACTAAGCAAAAGTCACACGCAAATACTGCGTGATTCCATTTGTACGAAACTCCAGAAAAGATAAACCTACTCTATAGGGTCAGAAAGCAGATCTGTCGTCGTCTGCAGCCAGGATGAGGGGTGGAGGGGTGGGACCGGCTAGGAAGGGGCGCAGGGAACTCTCTGAGCTGACGCAAATGTTCATTATAGCTGAGTTGGTGGTTACATGGGTATATAAACTTGTCAAATGTGGGCTTAAATTGATGCACTTTAGTAACGTTTCAAAAACATTGAGTAAAAAATGTAAATTATGTTTCAAAAACACTGTAAATTACGTTTCAAAAATAGTGAGTAAAAAATGAAATGAAACCTGAAACTAATACAATATTGTATGTCAACTGTAATTGAAAAAATTTTTTTGAATTATTAAAAAAAGAAATGAAATAAAAAAAAATCCAGAGCTGTTTGTTCTTCATAGACAATTTACTGATCTCTTATTTGAATTATTTTGAATGAATAGGTTTTTACAATTTTTTCTATTTAATCTAATAATTCTCTCTTCAGGATTGCTTACTTGACATTCAGACTATAATGTTCCTTTATTATAACAATATACTAAATTTCAGATTTAACTTTTAGAATGAAAACAAGATATCGGATGCTTCCTTTAACGTCACTTAAAACTAAAGCTTACTTAAGTCTACGGTTTAAATTTCAAAGTCTGATACTCCCGAGGACAATATGACCTTCCAGATAAAAAGTCACGGCTTATACATCCATCCCCTACATAAATCTGCCTGGTTAATCAAACATGTAATTATGAGGTGAAACAAATACTTCCCACCATCTCTTCCCCTTACCTTCAGCTCACAGTCTTCATTCACGGCTAGATTGCTAGGTTTCAGGTCCTAGGAAGCAAGGGCAGAGAGGACAGGAGCAGCTTTATGGCGCAGGGTGAATTCCCTCCTTAGATCCAAACATAATATTAAGACTTCGCCCAGCCATAAGCAGACAATCCCCATTCTGTCGTCACTATCTAGTCCTAATTAGCCTTAAATAGGTAAAAACTATACATCTTTTCTCTTTAATCATTTTAAACCTAGAGTAAAGTTGCAATTAATCAATATTTCAATGGCTAAAATAAGCTTAGAGTCTTGGCTAAATGACAGTCTCCCCCCCCCCCCCCCGCCGGCAACCACACACACCCCAGTTCCCCAAAATAATTTAATAAAAAACACAAGACATACCCTGTGAATTATGTCGGCTGAATGTATATACTGTGAAATAGAAAAAAGTCGGTTAAATGAAAAGTCTTTGCCAACCTCCTGCGGCCACATTACATGACCGAATCGAGGTGCGTTTTCGTGAATCAGTAAGTACTGCCAGTGTCAACGACGGGATTAGAACCCAGAACAGGTGATTCTTAGTAGCCTACACATTCATCATAACTGTGATTTCCATACCATCACCTCTGCTCAGAGCTGAAGTACGAGTGAGCGAGCTTTCAGTCTATTTTCTAGTTAGTTCTCTGGAGCTCCATAAGGATTCAAAGTGGCTAACTAGCAAAAGCGGTTTAATTTTTTTTTTTTTTTTTAACTTTTTAAATTTATCTTTATTGTTGGGAGTATTACAGGTATCCCATTTGCAAAAGTGGTTTAATTTTAAAGAGTTTATCCGCCCCTCCCACAAATAAAGGAGCCTCCTTGAGGATGTTTATAAAGTTTCAACATGACTCTGACCAGATATTAGATTATACCAGGAAATTATTGTTACTGCTGAGGTGTCGTCGTGGAGCACTCTGCTCCGACACGCATCCTGACGGACCTGTGGGCGGACCGGGATGACGCCTCGACTTGCCTTCCCGCAACCCCAGGTGGGGAGCACGAGAGAAACGAGACTGGCCACGTGCTGGTCACTGCGGTCAGTGAGTAAACACAGGGGTTCGCTAACTATGATAGTACTAGTGATTTGGGGAGTGTTAGAAATTTTCCATAAGGAAAGTTTTTTGCCTTTTATTCCCCCCTTAAGCCCTAAACAGAAGAGAGAGAAGGAGAGAGAGAATTTCATGTGTCAAAATTATCACGAATACTGTGTGTACCTTGAGACCTCGGAGAATCTGGTAGATAAGGAACTGAACATGGTCATCCGTCAGCTTCTGGCATTTCACAATGTTGTTCAGATCTGCCCCCATGAGATGGGTCACCAGATACCTAGAAATTAACGGAGAGTTGACCAATAATCCAGAGATCGGAGGGAAGTTCTTATCTTATCTTTGCAAGGAAAGGCCGCCCAGTAAGTACCACAGTGACAGCTAAAGGCTTCGTGACGTCTCACGGGGGCTCCTTTTCAACGCCACTCTTCTACATTTATCTCCTGTCGTCCCTTTTTCTAAAAACTTTATACTCGTTCCCACCTGACGTATCTTTTCCTAGGTTCTCCAAAGAAAGAGGAAAGGACAAGCATGGGTATGAGAATGACACGTGTTGGGATCACTTTGATTTAAAAATGTTCTCCTTGTAGGGGAAACATACAATATAACTAAACGCATGGCCGTAACAAAGTATCTCCTGTCTTAAATGCACCATTGCCTCACTTTCACCTCATTATAAACCCTCCCAGTTGCAGGTTCTAAAATAGGGGTATCTTGCCCAGCCGGGTGTGGCTCGGCGGTTGAGCGTCGACCTAGGATCCAGGCGATCGGGGTTCGATTCCCGGTCAGGGCACATGCCTGGGTTGCGGGCTCGATCAATGACTCTCTCATCATTGATGTTTCTATCTCTCTCTCCCTCTCCTTTCCTCTCTCTGAAATCAATAAAGATATATTTAAAAAATAAATAAATAAATAAATAAATAAATAAATAAATAAATAAATAAATAAATAAAATTGGGGTATCTTTAAATTTTCAAATTACAACTCCTCTTTTTTTGAGACGTGTCGGGTAAAGGACCCTGCTCCCCGAGGATATTCCCGCATTCACTTTAAAGGGAGGCGGGAGGCACTTCATCAGGGAGGAGGGAGGCCCTCCAGGGGCTCTGCCCAGGGCGGGGAGCGATTAATCCCGTTCCACACAGTAACTCAGGATGACGCGGTCGAGTCCAACAGGTTGGCCACAGCCCCTCCAGCGCAGTGCCTCACCCTCTCGTCACCGCGCCACACGGGGATGTGAGCACGAAAACCACATCGGCACGGAAGAGGCTGAATTTTTAAAAATTAGGTTAGGGTTTTTTTTCTGTTATTGTTTTTTTTTTCCATTGCTTTTCAGAAAGAGTGGAGGGAGACAGAGGAAGAGAGGACACTGGAGACCCACTGCTGGGTGCCTCCGAAGTGGGCCCCGCAGGGCCGGGGATCGAGCCTGCAGCCGAGGCACGTGCCCCTGGCTCGAATCGAACCTGAGGCCCTTCAGTCCTCGGGCCGACGCTCTAACCACTGAGCCAAACCGGCCAGGGCAGGTTAGGTTTTATCTACTGTGTAAGAATCGTTTTCCATTCCTGACACTGAATAATAATGTAGACTAGTTCCGCTTTAAAGAACGTTAATTTCATTTCGTTTGTTTCTTTTTAAAAAATAAAATTGGGGGGAAAGAAACCAGGCCAGTAAACTTAAATCTACTATAATGTATTATACGAATAAATATGTGTATGACTTCTCTTTATATATACACCACTATATTTATTAATTTCTTTCCTCAAAGAGGAATGAATATTTTTTTTTTTGCTGTTTCCTAATTTCCCTGTTGAGCTGCTATGGTCTGTTCCCAATTCTACTAAGATCAAAAGGAGTTATCCTAGACGTGACCTTAAGGTAAGATTTTTAGCATTTCATATTTTTAAAACTTGCATGTTTACACTGCCTTGAGGAGAGGATGGACTCCAAATGTAATATGAACTGGACTTTCTGAAATGTCCTCATAAAGGTAGTTCTTATTTAAGAGCCGTTCCAAGCTCAGCACAGTATCACCAAAGGCAGGTCGCGTTTGCTCTGCGCCAGGCACTGTTTATTATGCCCACGTCTCCTGCACCCTTCCGACAACTCTGTGAGCTAAGTCCCGTTAGTATTCCCATTTCATTGATGAGGAAACCGAGGCAGAACAAGAACACACAACTCGCTCAAGGTTAAAAGAATGGTAATGTCAGGGGTTGCATCCAAAACTGTCTGATCCCAGAGACCATGATCTTAATTAAATTACAGCACACACTGCCTCCAAATTCTTCCAGCTGATGTAAAATTTAAGCTGAGAGAGTGATCTTAAAAATATATATATTTGATAGCCCTGGTCGGTGTGCCCAGCGGTTAGAGCGTTGGCCTGCGCACTGAAGGGTCGTGGGCCCAATTCCCAGTCAAGGGCATGTACCTGGGTTGCAGGTCTGATCCCCAGCCCAGGTCGGGGGGTGTGGGAAGCACCCCATCGATGTTTCTCTCCTCTCTCTCTCTCTTCCCTCCCTCCCTCCCTCCGTTCCACTCTCTCTAAAAACCAATGGAAAAAATATCCTCGATGGAGGGTTAACAAAACAGGATGAATATTCCATCCTAGTCAGCCACTGTATTTTTTAATCCCAAATTAACACATAATCTGACAAATATGAGAAAACTGTGAATAACTGGTTAATATTTTGAAGTCAGAACCTCCCCCAGAAAACCTGGGCTGATGGCTGCCATGCCCATAACACCAATTATGACAAACGAGCCCAATTTCTGCCATACAAGGCTACTTTGTAAATAATTATGTCTTCTGGTAGCAAGTAGTATTTTCTCAACCTTTAAAAATAATTTTAAGGAGAAAAGGTAAACAATGGAAACACTGCTTTGGGCGATTCTACCTAGAATCCGTCTCAATTTGTCTTGAAATGAAACCTAAAAATCTTAACCCTCTAACACGTCTGTGCTAGTTCACAAAAGTGTTAAGCACTATTACCGATGCAATCACAGTCATTTCAAGTATAACTATTGGGTTTCAATGGTTATCAGTGACAAGGAATCCTATACAGCCGGCAGACCACTGAGTGCACAGAGAGAGCACGAATACGTTTTTAGTTAGACTATTTCACCACTGTGTGATCCCCCTAAAGCCCTCTCCCCATAAGAGACCACATCCAGTCTATCAGTCAAATTTCCAGGCGGAGGGTGACTCTGTCTGAACACTACGTAAGTATATAAGACCAATCAGTCTACACAGCAATAACTATCCAGCACTGACTGCTGCCAGCCTGCAATTAAACTGAAAAGCATTATTCCTGGCAGAAGTGTTTTGCGGGAACTAACAAATCACCGTGTGCTGTTTCCACGAAGCTCAAAGGCTAATCCATGACAACCGGCTGTCAAATTCCAACTCATCGCATACAGAAAGGTTTCCAAAATAAATCTTTCAACGGCAGACAAAAGCAAGCGTCGTACAAATGTTACTGAACTTTTAAAAGTAGTGAACTAGGGAGTGGGAGGAAAGCGCAGATGAGCCCATTTTAAATAATCAGTTCCAAAGGAGCATAATAGACAGCCACAGTTCCTATATTATTTGTTTCCGGAAGGCGATTTAATTACATTTTTGTAAAGGCATGCCTCCTGTTGTCCGTGTTCATGACATCTCAGATGGATTAATGAAGGTTTGCCCCGAGAACAGTCGAATAGCTATCTAGTTCTCCCGTCTTTAAAAAGGAGTTAAAGGAGTAGGACTTCAGGTGGGAAAGGTGATTTTCATGGGCGGATACAAACTTTGTTTTTCACTTATCTTGTGAAAATGAGCTCCTTTAAACTTAATCAAACAATAAAGAACATAAACCACCATTTCTTAAAGTCACTCATAAGTAAAAGGCAAATGCCTACGGTAAGTGATTTTCAGTACTGTAGACAGCACCCAATTCTAGGGCTTCGTTTATTGGGCACTTTTTGGGTAGCACCCAGCTGTCAAGACTCCTGCCCTACCACCTTTGTTTTCGAAGCATAATACGGTAAGAAAGAGCCTATGTAGAAAAAAATCTCTTTCATATCTACAGATTGGCATCTCTCCTACTGTCCGGCCCTATCTGATAAAGGAATTATGAAAATGAAGAAACATTTCTGTATTTAAAATAATCACAGGGATTGACAACTTGTAACCACAAGCCTTTGAAATACCTACATTCAACGATCCTTGGGACTTACTACAGCCTGTTCTCGACACAGCATGCCCCTCCTTTCATCAAAAGGCAAAAATCCCTTCAATTGCAGAGAAAGCCCTGCAGAATCCAGCACCCTGCCCCCGATGATCACTCTCACTTCATCGTCTACTTCTCTCCCCTGCTCTCGCTCAGCTCCACACTAGCCTTACTCCAGCCACACAGGCCCCCTTGCTGCAATTCCGATACAACATGCAGTCTTCCGCCACAGGACCTTTGCACTGGCCGTTCCTTCTGCCTGAAATGCTCTCCCACCAGACATCCATGAGTCTAATTCTTCTATCCTTCAAATTTCTGCTTCAAAATTTACCACCTCATTTAAAACTGCATCTCTCCCCCTACCCTCGGACTCCTAATTTCCCTTCCCTGCTCTACCTTTTCTTTCTGTCTGCAGGGTTACTGCCTGCTACCATATGACCTCACTTCCTCTCTTATCCGCTCACTGTTTACTGCTATCTCTGTACAGTGTTCAAGGTGGACAGGGTTCTTTTCTGTTCCCGGGAGTATCTGAAGTACCTAGAACAGAGCTGGCAGATAGCAGGCGCTCAGTTTAACTACTGAATTGGATTGAATGGCCCAAGCAGACCACATTATTCTAATGTAAGGGGTAAAAGCACCATTCGGCAGCCAGGCAGGCAGCTTAGCCAGCTTATTTCACAACAAATGATTCTCATTTGAAGCAAAGATTACCGAAACGTGCCCTCTACATTACCTGCATCAACCAAACCAGACTCAGTACTCTACCAGACAGTCTACGTGAGAGAATAAAAACAAAAAAGCGAGTCACAAGAATGCACTGGGCATGCTGTGAGAAACCATTTATGCACAAGACAGCGCAAGGTAATCTGCTCGGTCAGTCCCTCCATCGACACCATTCGCCAACTGCATCACTCATGGGCACAGGGGACGCAGCAGCGGAAAGGACAGATACGGAATTTAGATGAGAGGAAGGCCTATGCAAATACATAATCATAAGAGTACATGATTAGAGCTTAAAAAGGGGGGGGACTCAAGGTGCTGGAAAACACCCGGGAGAGAGCCCCAACCAGGCCTTAGAAAGGAGTTAATTAGGGAAAGATTTCTTGAAGTTCGCAAACTATAAGACAGACCTTGAAGCTTCTTTACCTTTTTACATGAGCTGATCTGAGAGAAAGGGGGCATCTTATTGATGATCTGAGACAAAAACTAAATGGTATTTTCTTAAAGGGTGTGCAATTTATTTAGATTTCAACTGTGCTTCGGCGAAGACATCTACAGAGAGCTTCACCAGCCAACTCTCTAGCCTCCTTTCAGCAGACCGTCTGATAAGGAAACTGCAAATATAACCGTCCGTGCAGGTAACTCACTTGTCCTCCCAGGCTGCGTCTATACCTGCATCACCTATCCTGAGCACTCGGCCTATTTCCAAAGAATAAAAGCAATGTATTTACCCAATAAGAAGAGTTAGTAGATTTTCTAATCATCATCATAACTCTAGATCAAGAAAAATGTAAGTAAACAACAAAACATTCTCCTAAAGGCAACTTTAGGTTCTTCATTTTATTTTCAAAGATTCTCTGGGATTGAAAACACTTCAGAGGTCGACCACCCCAATTTTCATCATTTTACAGGGACCTTAACTGGGGCCCAGGGAGGCAAAGTGACTTGTCCAAGGTCATACAGGGAATTGGGAACCAACAAAAGTGTTTTGAATTTATTTCCCCAGCAAGATTTTTTTTAATTTGATAAAAAAAATTTTAAACCCTCACTCGAGGATATTTTTCCCATTGCCTTTTAGGGGTGGGGAGGGAGAGAGAGAGAGAAGGCTATCAATGTGAGAGAGACACATCGACTGGTTGCCTCTTGCGTGCACCCCGACCAGGACTAGGGATTGAACCTGCACCCGAAGTTAGGTGCCCTTAACAGGGAATGGAACTCGGGACCCTTTGGTCCACAGGCCAACGCTCTTAACCACTAAGCCATACCAGCCAGGGCAAGATTTTTATTTTATCAGGGCAAAGACTAGTGTTTCTGATTACTCTGAGCGTGTTCCAACACTCCACTCAGCAAGTATCCAAAAAGTAGTACTGAGATTTGCTTCTAAGAGATTAATTCGGTTCTTGTTTATAAATAATCAGAACCCAACTCACACAATGTTGTATGTCAAATAGATCTCAGTAAAGCTGGAAATAAATAAGTGTCGCTATTTAAGAAGAAAGAACAGATTCTTGCTCAACAGCCATGGTATCTGTTGAATGAGTGAAGAAGTAAACGAAACTGTGGTTCCGTGGGTACGCTTACGTCAGTGGGTTTTCAAATGCATAAAGGAGCCAAAGGCCCTACAATGGACAAAACTTCACCTTCCAAATGGGCACTAGCCTTAAATAAGGCCTTTTTACATAGGAATCATAATCCAGTTCCTAATGACTGAGTAAGCAAAAATACAGCGTTTGCCTAGGTCAGCAAATCATCAATTTCTTTGTTAAATAAATCCATCCTTGTTGTACCTAAAATTCTGGGGTACAGCTCAGACCTAATTCAAATGTTTTCCAAAGTAATTCACAAACACATTGCTTCAGCATTTCTTCCACATATAGGCAGAATATCAAAACCCATCCTCCTGAGGACGGTGAAAATACAGTGTACAATATCATAATAACACGCTGTTATGTGTTTGTTCAAATCCATAGAACGTACAGCACCAAGAGTGAACCCTGAGGTAAGCTATGGACTTGGCACCACTCTGGGAGGGAGGTGTGCTAATTCCAAAGTGGGAAAGCTACAGGGGAGCGCTCGTACGTGCAGAAAAACACCTGCTGGAATCTATCCTGCACTCCAGCGGGTGCACTCACGTGTCTTGCACTCACACATATGTGACCTGGGAACTCGAGGGCATGAATGCCCCATGGAGTAACCCTTGCCCATGGGGTCAGGAGCCAGGGGATAAATGCTCTGCATCTCAGGTGCACTCTGAATAGCTTCCTGGAAGATCCTGGCAGGTTTGAGCCCAGTTGGCCACAATGGTGACCAACTCAAGAACATATCCTTGCTGTTTCATTCTCCCTAGCCCCCTACCCACTACGGGCTCCTAAGGATCTTGGCTCTGCTTTCCAGGGGGCCCCCAGGCTAAAAAACTGGGAGAATTGGTACTATTCATCAGCTTTCCAAACATGTAAGGCCCACCCCTGGTCCCAAGTGCAGCAATCCAATGCTTCGGGATCAGCATGCAGTTCTAGTACCAATTCCCCCATAGACGTGGGATAAAAGAGAAGAACCTATATGGAACCAGGCTCCATTACATTTCTTTCTTTCTTTTTGCCTTTTTTTTTAAAAAGACTTTTTATTGATTTTTAGAGAGAGAGGAAGGGAGAGGGAGAAACACAGATGTGAGAATGAAAGAAATGTGGATAGCCTGCCTCCTGCACGCCCCCTACCAGGGATCGAGCTCGAAACCTGGGCATGTGTCCTGGTATATGGGACAACACCCAAGCAATGGAGACACACTGGCCGGGGCTCCATTACATTTCTTGATATAAATGTAATAATGTAAAGGTGTCCCTTTAAGTGCTGGGGCAGGCAATTTCAGGACAAATATTTTAGTTCAAACTCCCTACACTCCTCTCCACTCAACTCTTGCAAGGACTCCCCGCTGACTCCCCAAATGGAGTACAATGTACCTGAAATGATGAAATTACATTCATCACCCATAATACGCACCTTCTGTATCCACCCCACCCCCCAGAAGGACTGGGTCATAGAGAGAGAGCCTCTTTTGAAGTCTGTCTACTGCTAAATGGTCCAGGGACAGAAACGGCTGCGAGTCGTCACCTTCCAGCCGAGGGAGGCTCACGCACAAGATTTACTCACACATCATTGAATTCCTCCAGGGACCTTGCAGGTGTAAAAACGTCCAACAGACCAATCACCTATGAGAAAACAAAAATCAAACAGTCAATTAATACTGAACTTACTAGAGTGACCATCAGGTCTACGGCTGTGAACCTTACTCCAAATCCCACTGAGTTCACGAATATCACAAAACCATATATATACTGTATAACTTATTTTCTACCAATATCATGCTTTTGTTTTTACTCGTGAATATTACCTCTGAAAAAAACCTAGTTTGCTATTAAAAATATTTGACTCCTTAGGATTTGGTCACGTGTAGCCATTAGTTTATCAGGAAGCAAAGGGGGTTAGGGCTCCTGACTTAACATATGCACGAACAGTCTGATTAGGAAACAGAAACAAGTCACACTTCCACAATCATTATTTATAGTATCGCTTTTCTTTTTTAAATGCAAAATTATTCCATGAAAATTTTCATGTTACTATATGGTCTTCAAAACTGACATTTTTCAAATCCCCAAATGCTCTCTCAGTATATTCTTGGTATTATTCTTATAATACTGCAAATATTAAGGTAATTTCCTTAACCGTTATCAAGTATTTAGGTAAGACTATTTAAAAATGAAAAAGCTATCTTTATAAAAGGATAAAGTGGAAAGCTACATAGTACTCTGGAGCTCATGGTCTTTGAGCAGTTTTTCTGGTCAAGATCTACACTGATTAACCTACATATACTCCCCTCCCCTCCTCCTAAAACCCAGACCACTCATTTCTACAAAGTTAGGCACTGAGGAGGCCAACAAGAACTAGAACCCATCAGCAGTGTGCTCAGCCAGGTTTAAGGGCATCTGGAAAAGAAACAAATGAAAGCGAAACGTCCTCCCTTCACTAAACCTGACGCAGGCCTGTGGCCTCAGCCTGCTGCTCCAGCCAACCAAGCTAAACAATAAAATATAGCAATGGGCAAAGCATCATCACGAAAAGGCACCTCCCACGAGAACGTGACTCCACTCATCCAAAAGCAATTTCAACCACACACCCTGAAACCAAAATGAAAATACACAAACATTTTTTTAAAAAAGACCCTGGAATTCAAGAACAGCTTTTCAAGTCTCTGCATCTTGTTTCAAAGGAAAGGTACAGCTCCCGCCAGATCCTTACCCAGATCACTGTAAACATGAAAACCAAAGCTACCTGTATCCGCACCACCCATTATAAGTGAATTTAACATTTTGAGACATTTCCTTTGATGTTCCTGATGTGCATAAATTAAACAGGGTTATACTATGTATACACTTTTATATCCTGCCTTGTCACTTACTATATGACTATTCTCGCGTCCTTAAATATTTTTCAGTAACAGGCTCTATCATTTGTAATTATGTACCACAATTTAACCAGTTTCCTGTCTATGGACATTTAAGGAACACTGTAAGTGTGTGTGTATTTGGCACATCTTGTATTTTCTTCCTGAGAACAAATTTCAAGAAACAGAATTACAGGACCAAAGGACACCAATATATTTAAGGGTCTTAATCTTATCAAACTGTCCTCCATTAACGGGGAGGCCAACTTACATCCCCACCAACAGTGTGTCCGTGACCTTATTAATCGCTTTAAACGGTGCTTTAAATTTAAGTGAAATCATTTTCTCTTTCCTTCTCCATGTTTTCCTTGAGTTCGATACACACCTGCCTTAAAATCTCTGGTCCTTTCATTACTCTCTCCCCTCTCCCCACCTGCATTTTAGGTACCTGAGAGCTAGAAGCCAATTTTATTCACCTGTTCCAACATTTCCTAAACACTGATTCTTTTTTTTCTTTTTTTAATATGTCTTTACTGATGTGAGAGAGAGGAAGGGAGAGGGGGAGAGAGAGAAACATCAATGATGAGAGTCACTGATCGGCTGCCTCCTGCACGTCCCCTGCTGGGGATCGAGGCCGCAACCCGGGCCTGTGCCCTGAACGGGAATCGAACCCCGATCTGCTGGATTGTAGGTGAAGCCACGTGGGCCGGGCTTACCACTGATTCTTTTTATCTGGGATGTCCCATCTCAATACAAAAAAAGTTTAAAACAATTTGCATTATTTTACACGATTTCTTTCTCTTTTGTTTTTTAATCCACACCCAAGGGTATTTTTTCCACTGCTTTTCAGAGAGTGGAAGGGGGGGAGAGAGACATCGATGTGAGAGACACACCAATTGGTTGCCTCCCACACGTGCCCCAACCGGGGCTGGGGATCGAGCCCGCAACCCAGGTACGTGCCCTCGGCCGGAATCAAACCCGGGACCCTTAGTCTGAGGGCCGACGCTCTAACCGCTGAGCCAAAATTTCAACTGTGACTGTGAAAAATCACCCTCAGGTCAAAATAAAAGGAACCCCCTAGAGATCAGATTTACACAGGGATTATTCATGCAACAGTTACCTCAAGGACAGTAAAACAAGTCCAATCATTTTCAAATAAAAGCTCCAATTTCAACCTGAAAACACAACAGGCATTTTGGAATCAAACAACCGTAAGTTTGGATCCCACAATGAGTTTTGCGATTTCTAGGATCCACGAGCTTGTCTTCTTCCTTCCAATCACCCCGGCACTTGGAACAGTGCCTGGCATACGCATTTCCAATCAATATTTGTCAAATAAGTGAACGAAAAGTATCTTCTCTGAGTCTCATTTTCCTCACATGAAGGAAATGGGAATATCACTGCTTATCTTCATAGTATTGTGGGGCAGTTTAGTGGCGATCACAGCCTTATAGTTTTAAAAATAATTACAAAATACAAATCACGGAAAGAAACTTTTTGAAGCAGCTACTTCCAGTAATAAAATTTGAGATATAAAACTAAATTATTCAAACGATTAAAAAGCATGGCTGCAAGAAGTACAATGAACTAATCTGGAAAAAGTAGAGCAAAGCATATTAGTAAATGCCCTGTCAAATTTTAATTTCCTTAAATGAGACAAATTTTATGAGATAAAAACTGTCCATGTTATATCAAAGTATTTTTAATTTTTTTGTGGGCCTTTACAAAATATCCCTTCTCTATTAATCATATTTTTGAGTGTTAATCATAAGGAAAATACTGTAAAAAATGTTTCTCAGCATTAAAATAGATCTGGCTAACATTTTAGGAATATTCCATATCTACTTATCTCTCATTTCTTAAATGGAAATTTCCTTTTAATTCATCATATTTTGGCCTATTTTCTTACTCTTTGTGTCATTATACGAAACCTAAAAGTAGCCCAGGATTCAAATTTTTTAAAAAGACTTTACAATGCAAATAATTAGCAAATATCTCTCATCGCCCTACAATGATCCAAAAGCTGACAGACAGAAGTAATGCATTTGTATTAAATTAGCACACACTAAAAAAAAGAAACACTTTAACTCAGTAATCAGTCAAAGACAATATCTACTGTATTTAATACAAGCACACAAAACTACCACTTGGTAAAGTTAAATCTAAGGCTCCTGAATAAGATTTATGAAAGGATTCCCTTAATCATTTCTAAATTTCAAACCGTACCGGCCTCCAGGTCCTTAGCTGGGCAGTCGTTGCAGTCGCTACCCAGAGAGCAAAAGGATACAGCCGGCAGGCCGCTTCCCCTTCATCCTTCCTGAGGGCAGGTGTCAGTGAGACCAAGGTGGCCACGTTCAATCGAGTCCGCTGACTCTGGCCAGAGTAACTTACAGTCACAGAAAACATCCCCCAGCTTGTCACCCACCTGATAGACGTATGCCTGTCACTCGTCGTCACTAGTGGAAGAAACAACTTAAGAGGAACTGTGTATGGATTGTGGGTCAGAGGCTTTTTTGTGTGTAAAGATCACATGTGTGTTCCGGCACCTAAAAATTCCTTCTGTTATCAATATTTACTTAAATTTTTCAAGAGCTTTAAGCTGTTACTATGGCTGCTGTCTTTGGTGGCCTGGTGGCTACCTAAAAATTAGACGGTGGCCCAAAACAGTCACTTAAAAAAAACCACAAAAAATAAAACTAAGAAGTTGAAGGAGAGGAATGAATTCCTTTTAAAATCCTTGAATAAGCTTACTTGAAGCCCTGGCTCTTCATTAGGTAAAACTACTTTTACACTCCAAATGCTAACAAATTATTTGTAGACTAGACTGAAATTCAGGAATTTTTCTATATTGAATCAGAGTCTTTGGTCTCTTCCCAGTCCCCCTTCAAACATTCGCCAACACAACAGAGAACTATGAAACATTCAGCAATGTGCCTTCTTTTGTTCAAACAACAAATCACCAATGCCCAAGTACAGGTGACCCTCTACACGGATACTGCTAAAATCTAAACATCTCAATATAAAAATGATGGACTGCTAAAAAGCAAGCTGCTTATAAAGTAATTTATGTAAATTAAAACCCTGTGTTTCTAATACTGTCAGCCTGCTTTTTAAAAGGAGTCTTGTAACCTTTCCTAAATTAGAAAAACTGTATCAATCATGGTAGCCTCCTCATTTCTATAAATACAGAATGGCCCAGCCTGGCCGGGCGTGGCTCAGCGGTTGAGTGTCCACCTAGGATCCAGGAGATCGGGGTTCGATTCCCGGTCAGGGCACAGGCCCGGGTTGCGGGCTCGATCCCCAGTTGGGGGCGTGCAGGAGGCGGCCGATGAATGACTCTCTCATCATTGATGTTTCTCTCTCTCTCTCCCTCTCCTTTCCTCTTTCTGAAATCAATAAAGATATATTTAAAAACAAAACAAAACAAAAAAACCCCCACAAAATGGCCAAATGTAACCAGCCTAATACCATGACACACTTCAAATTATCTCATTACAGAAAATTAACACATAAAAAACTAAATAAGGTTGTTGCTTATGATCACTAAAAAAGTCAAGGCATAGGTTCAGATAACCCAAAATAATTTGTGCCCTAAACAATGGCTTGATTTGTCTACAAAGAAAAGCAAAACGATAAAGTATAGTGCTGGTAAACCAGATGTTCTTAAATTAGTGTGCGGTCCTGGGGTCTCCGGGAGGTCTTTTGGGGTTCTATTTATGTTCAGCTTGCATTCCATTTTCAAAGTATTCCTTATATTTAAAAAGCTATGACAATGTCTCTGTCACATTTATTAATGTGTAATGAAAACAGCACATACAATGTTTCTACAATGCTACATTTAACTATGTTAAAAACCCAGTGTAAACCTATCAGTGAAGCTGCCAGGCCACCTTGATTTTATGCAGACCTTGGATTGAAGCTTCTCTTGCCAGCTTCTCAACTCCTTGTAAACATGTCACTGATTAGAAAGGCTGCAGCTCTGCACTGAAATTTAAAAAAACTCAGGTTTGCACATGGATGTTCCTATAAAGTTATACCTGGGAGTAATTATAAATTATAATTATAAATTAATAATTATAATTATTATACCTAGGAAAAATTATAACGGCATCCATAATCCAATTCTGAATTTAAGTCTCAACACTCCCAATGTAGAAGAAATTTGTACTTTGTGAAACAAACGTATATTAATAAATTATCACTTATTGGTGGTTCTTTTCTTAAAATTGACAAAAGAAGTTCAATTGTTAAAACAGAAAAAGTCTGAATAGCCAAGTAATAAATTTAGATTTTGAATTTTTTTTCTACACTAACAATCAATAGTGTCAAACGACTCTAAAATCTCTATGGTCATTGTTTCTACAATGCTACAAAATTTACAGTTCCTTTCACATAGCAATCACATAAATTCTCTTTAACTTGACTTCAAAATACAGGAATCTCAGTCCCCTGTTTTTTCACTTTCAGTTAATATTCCAATTGCGCCCATTTATTTACTATATTAGAACTTTTAAGCACTGCACTGCAGGATGGCGCTGTTCTCAAGTTTCCAAATTGATAGGAAAGAAAACGTTATTTAATTTAAACAATGCCTGTCACATTTGTTAAAATACCCAAATCTGGTAAAGCTGTTTTTGCAGATTAAAAAGAAAAATTATAATGTTAAATTGTACATCAAATAAGAGTCATCTCTGCTAGAACTTTCAGCGAGCCTACGGCATTCTTCCTCAAACGCTTCCGCTGAAATCATCCGCAGTAACACAAGATAGGCATGGGCTCCCATATTCTGATAAGATAACCTCAAGTAAACCCGGTAAAGAATACAAAATTTCTTTGTAATATTTTCTTCTAAAAATCCTTAAGGCCCTGGCTGGAGCTGCTCAGTGGTTAGAGCAAAGGTCCACACCCTGAAGGGTCAAGGGTTCAATTCCCAGTCAAGGGCATGCGCCATAGCTGCAGGTTCACTCCCCCCCCCCCCCACCGTCAGGGCGTGTGCAGGAGGCAACCAGTCGACATGTCTCTCTCACATCAATGTCTGTCTGTCTCTCTCTGTCTCTCCCTCCCTCCCTTCTATTCTCTCTGAAAAGCAATGGGGGGGACCTCAGGAGAAGATTAACAACAACAAATCCTTATAAACTGCTCTACCTCATAATATATCCTTCTATCCTTTTATTTAAAAAATCTTTTATGTTTTCCCTCTAAAAGTCTTCGAGTAAAACTCAAACTCCAGGAAGACACACCAGTTTCATCCCACGGCCTTGGGAAGCTACCTGACATCAGGCCGTGACCACTACCACCCAGGATGAGACCCGCAGTCCAAAGTCGGGCGCCCTCCCGCACTCGCATGCATTTCCATCTGCGGTAATTAAAACAAGTTTTTTCTAGTCCATTCAGAGCAGAATTCATCCTCCCTTGAGTAAAGAGCTTACGTTTTCATGTTTCATATGCTTGAGTAGCCGCAGCTCTCGGTAGGTCCTCTTGGCGTGGATGATGGACTGAAACGGTCTGGAGAGCTTCTTCACCGCCACACGCAACCCGGTCTTCGTGTCAAAAGCAGCACTAAGGAAATAAGCAAACAAAAAAACCCATCATTAAATCTGCTCTAAATACTTCAAAATTAGCACTTGCAAGGCTGTTTCATTTCCAAATTAAATGGGTCTATAACAAAATACCAAGAAAGTATACAGATGAAAACTAAAATGGCCTGTAATTCCATTACCCAAACAAAACTCCTGTTGTTATATTTGGTGTTTCCTTCTTGTCATCTAAATCAGAGGCCGGCAAACTTTTCGGTGAAGGGCCGGACAGTATTTTAGACTCTGTGAGACTTAGGGTCTCCGTCACAACTACTCAAATGTGTGGTTGTAGCTGAAAAGCAGCCAGGTAATAAATTTTAAAATGGATGTGGCTGTGTCCCAATAGCTCAAAAAAGGAGGCCACCTGATCTAGAGAAGCCAACAGGTTGACATACAAAGACCTAGCTTCCGTCTGTCCTCTCCGCCTAAGTCTCACTGTCCCTCTGCCACCATACGCAGCCTGATCAGAGCAGAGGCCTTGGAAACCACCGTGTTTTCAGGACAAGTCGGTACAAACATTTCTTGAGCACCTTTCAAGTATCTGACACTTTTTAGAAGCTGAGCCACGGTAGGGAACCAGTCAACAAGTCCCTGCCTGGGGGGGGGGCAGGGGAAGAGCAGAGTCATAAAGTAATTTCAAACAGCGGTGAATGCTTTGACTAAATAAAACAGGGTAATGGGATACAGAGTTAAGAAAACCAGCAGTCACGCTCCTTTCGCCAGGATGTCTGAGGAAGCTGGGACAACGGAATGTAAGTAGCAACCGTGTAAAGAAATAGGGGAAAACGAGCTTTAAGAATTAAAAAAAAAAAATGGTATTAACACGTGCTGAGTCTTCACTGCATACCAGTAACTGTTCGAAGCTTTTTAGATTAATTTTTAAAATTTACTCTTTTAATCCCCAACATCCCTCTGAAGCAAGTACTATTACCATTTCCCCATTTACCACGAGGAAACGGAGGCCCGGAGCGGTTCCGTAAGTTGCCCGCCATCGCAGAGCGGGAAAGCCGCAGGAGAAGCCTGGAACCGGGGCTCCTGCTATGAGCCACTTTGCTCGCGGCCTCTCAGAAGAGCAAGTGAAACAAGGGAAAGAAACCGGGAGAAGACCCGGGGCAGAGGCGGGAGCGCTGGCCCGCAGCACGGGGCGGGGGGGCAGGGGAGGTCAGGGGGCCCGCGGAGGCCCATCGCGGGCATCTGCAGCACACACTCAGTGTGCACGCGAAGTATTTTTAGAGACTTGGCTCATTCCATCCTGCCTCAGCCTCCTGTTCATGTCAGTCTCTAACGGGCGTCCAAGGCTTTCGGATCATCTATTGTCACCAAGCTCCGTTTCCCATACGGCTCTGGACTGCTCCAGAGGCCCCCCACCTTCACCCCAAATCCTTACTTGATGTCCCGTCCCAGAGACTCCTGCACACCTTCAGCCGCCTTCCCGAACCTTCCCTTCCTCTCTCGCTTTACCTGACACTGAGCTGTACCTTGAAGACACTGCGTCTCTGACAGCCTGGCATTCAGAGGGGCCCCTTTCCCTCGCCTCCCAGGGACCTCCGGACTAGCTGTGGGGGTAGGTGCCCGCCTTGCCAGGCATTACCACTTCCAGACCCCAACGCTCCCCCTGTTTATAAAAGTCCCCGCTCACAACCCTCCCTCCCTCCCTGCTGCCGTTCCCCGCTGACCTGGAATTTTCCATCCTTCATTGAAAAGTTAGCTCCTATCTCAAAGTCACTCTCCCCTCCCAACTTCTGTCATCGTTCTTGGCAACTTCAACGTCCAGGTGGAGGGCACATCCGACACCCTGGCCTCTCCGTTTCCTGACCGCTCCAGGAAACTCCACCTCATTCGGCCGCCTCCGCGGTCCCGCTCGACCTCCAGCACCACCGAGAACCACCGCGCGCTGGGTTTCCATCACAAACCGGGGCCTTTTAGTTTTCGTTTACTGGTGCCGGGCCCGTAATTCACTGACCTCCTCACTGCCTGTTCCCATCCTGCGGCCCTCTCCGGTCCCCATCTCCCTGCCTGCCCACTTCTCCACGCTCTCTTCTCCGTCGCTGTCTGTCTCTCCCTCTCTCTCACTCGCCTAGATAAAGCCTAACTCTGGGAGATCTCAACTGCTTAATTCTCCGTATCTGACCCTAAAAACTGTGGCTGAAGGGGGAAAAAGAAAGCACAATCACAGAGACCGGTTTCACTCTTAATTTCTGACCTTAGCCTCCAATGAGGCTCTCCCTACTGCCAGGTTTTCCTTTAAGCTGATTTTCCTGCTCAGAGTCCTCATTGGACACCGTCTCTGTCTCCTCAAACCTCCGGTTCACCCCCCTTCCTCAGGAGGAGCCCCTGCCTTCATTGAGAGAACAGAAACATCAAAGGGGCACTCACTCCATCTGCCGACCATTAAACCTACAGACCCAGCTGCCCGGGACCCGCCTCCTCTGCTTTCTCTCTTGCTATGACTAAGGACGCACACGCCCTTTCCTATAAAAACCCGAGACTTCAGTACACGCTTCAGAGCCTTCCAGCCTCATCTTCTCCCTAAGGGGTCCTTCTCATCAGCATAAATATGCTCTCGCTATTTCCCACCCTCCACAAACAAATGAAAAATCTCCCCCGACAGCTCCCCACCACAGTTAAAATCCCCCGGGGTTCTCAGAGTGGCTCCTAGGCCAGCAGGTTCGGTATCACCTAAGGGACTTACAAGACAAGCAAATTTTCAGGTGCCACCCCAGACCTACTGAATCAGAAAGTCTGAAGAGGGTCCAATAACCTGCATTGTATCAAGCCCTCCACATAAGACTTTTTATTGATTTTTAGACAGAGAGAAACATCAATGTGAGAGCGGGACATCGACGGGATGCCTCCTGCATGTGCCCCGACCGGGAATGGAACCAGCAACGTTTCGGTTCACGGGCCGATGCCCAACCAACCGAGCCACCCAGCCAGGGCCCCCCGCAGAACTTTAACACACGCTGGAATCTGGGAACCACTACTCCACGGACCAGTAGCCCTGGAATTACCTGGGTGCTCTCAAAAAACGCACAACCTCAGGCCCTGGAGTAGGATCTACATTTTGACAAGATTTCCAGGTAACTGATCCGCATCTTCAGGTTTGAGCGGCAAATCTGCATGACGTTTCCTCAGCTCCCACTCTTTCCTCGGTCTACACGCTGCTGTTCTCAGTGTCCCACGGGCCTCTGTTACCAAATCCGGGCCACTCTTCTGGATTAGCAATGGACATGGTCACGGCTTTCCCCCTCCGTAAACGCTGTCCACCCTGGAGTCCGTGTCTGTGCTCTCCGCTGGTTTTCCGACCTCCGCGGCAGCTCCTGTTCTGTCTCCACTCCCTGTGGGTCCTCTGCTCGAGCCGTGCACACCGGGGCTCTTCAGGGCCCCCGCTCTCCTCCCCACATCCCCTCAGCGATCTCATCTCTACCCACGACCTAAACACATGTAAGCCCCTGAAACGTAGCAAGTTCGAAACACCCACAACCGCGTCTCCCTGTCTCCTTTATCTCAACAAGTGGACTTTTCATCTAGTTGCTCAAGCCAGGCACTGGAATGCCGGCCTTGATTCCTCTCTCTCCTCTAGTCTCCTGCCCCCTCCCATGAAAACCTATCAGCAAGTCTTAGGGTTTCCGTCTCCAAACCACATCTCTAATTTAGCTTCTCGCACGCTCGCTCTTTTTTTTGTTAATCCTCGATGAAGGATATTTTTTCCATTCATTTTTAGACTGGAAAGGAGGGAGGGAGGGAGGGGGAAAGGTGAGGGACAGGGGAGAGAAAGAGACAGACAGACAGAGACAGAGACACACACGGATACAAAAGAGACATCGAATGGTTGCTGACCGGGGCCGGACATCTAACCCACGACCCTTCGGTGTACAGTCCGACACTAACCACTGCGCCACACCAGCCGGGGCTAATCCAGCTTCTGTTCATTTCACTGCTTCCACACCAGCCTGCTCCTTCCACTGGTCTCCCCGCCTCCTGTTTTGCTCCCTTCTAAGATACTCTCCATGAGCATCCAATACAACCGTTAAAAAATATAACTTAGATGACACCACTCTCCCACTTCAAAGCCTTCGAACAACTTCCTTGGCATATAAAATAAAAAGCAGACTTCCTATCAGCCTACAAGGCCCAGGTGATCTGACCGCCGGAGCCGCCCCTCGAGCCCCCACCCGGCCCCTGTGCCAGTCCTTCCTTCCTCACTCTCTATGCTGGGAGCACGCGGGCTCGAGCAGTCATTCCCTGGGCGACACCCTCACAGCTTCCTCCCTTATCCCACATGAGGGGAGGGGGCTCTCTGTCCCCCACTCCCCTGGCTCCTACAAACCCACACGAGTGCTTCTTCCTTCCTGGAAGCGCCAAGGTCAATGCGCACTCTCTCTCAACCCCTCGCCGGCTCTGGTGAGACTGAGAAACAGGCATTGCTGCTGCCGGACCCACTCCCTTGCCTCTGTCTGCCTGGCTGAGCACGTCTCCCCTCCGCCCGTAAGCCTGGAGGCGGCCTGGGGAAGGGCGTGTCATCAGGCCCCGGCGGGCCTGCCTGCGACTTACTGCGCAGGTTCAATTCGCTGGGGCAAAGCCAAGAAGCCCGCCTGAGGTGCACGTCCAAGCCATTAGAGGGCATCCTCCGTGCCAGCCTTACAGCAATAGAATACACATTCCAATCTCTATTTGACTCCTGTCTCTATCTATTCATCAAAAGGCAGGCTCGGATTAATCAGTACCCACAGACCCCAATAATTACAACTTATGACTGTATCTTTATTTACGAGCCAGCAGAGTGGTTATACAAGGCTGCAGCTTTAGTACTGGACGATCTGGATTTTCATTCGTCTGCCACTAAGTAGCTGTTGAGGAAGTTTTGTGTTTTTTTCAAAATATATGTTTATTGATTTCAGAGGGAGAGGAAGAGAGAGAGAGAAACATCAATGACGAGAGAGTCATTGATCGGCTGCCCCCTGCACGCCCCCTGCTGGGGATCGAGCCCGCAACCCAGGCCTGTGCTCTGACCGGGAATCGAACCCCAATCTCCTGGATCCTAGGTCAATGCTCAACCTCTGAGCCACGCTGGCCGGGCTGTTGAGGAAGTTTTAATTAAGTTCTCTCAGCCTCATATATAAAATGAGATTAATGTTTATAACTAACCTGTAGGGTGTTCATTAGGATTAAACGTGACTTCTCCTGCAGTGCATTTAGCAAAGGGCCTAGCCCACGGGAAAGCCCGGCGTTAGACATTACCCGGCCCGCCTGCCCCTCACCGTAAGCATCTGGAGGGCAAAGAGCGGCGTCTGTTTTACCCACTGTCGTATTACATAAGACCCGGCAGAATCCCCGGCACAGGGTACATTCTCAATAAACGCTTAACGAAAGTATAAAGGAGTATTTTATAACAATAGCTATCTGAAATATTAAAGAAAAAACTTTAGCTGTTCACTTGGTTCTCAATTTTTATAAATTCAATAGAATCTAAGAAGAAACTAATATTGTTAAAAATTTACATTTACTGACTGCTTATTAGTGCTAGTCACTGTTTTTGGATGTTTACGTGAATGAACGTCTTTAATTATCCTAACGTGATGAGAAGGCATTCTCACTATTCCCATTTACACACGCGAGAATGAGGCACAAGGCGGTTAAGCCGTGTTCCCGGGTATGGACAGGAACGGGAGCGCTGCAGTTCCAAGCCACTGGTGTGTTTTAAGCGTGAACTCTTAGCCATTACACCACGATGGAAAACCAATCCAACTTTATTAAGCAGAGTTTAGTCCATTTAAAATATATTCTAGTTGTATGGATTCTGCTTTTTTTTTGTTGAAAAAATGCTTCCTACTACAATTAATTGCATTTCATACGGAAAAAGTTTTTCCTGTAACCTTACATTGAACTTAGGATAGTATTAATGAAAAGTATTTCATAAGAAATAACTTTCACTCTGTATACACGAGAAGCGTTCAATCCCTGAAGTTCTACTACTTCCCGTGAAAGTAAAACACTAAAGGAGTGAACAGTGTGGTGTCTCACAAACACCAAAATATCACAAATACTAAATATTTACTGAAACAGCTCCTTCCTGAGATTTCTGTGAGTACAAAAGAAACATTAAACATAGTGCCTGATGTCACAGGGCTCAGCATCTAGCTGGGTGATGAAACATCCATGAAAGCAAAGAATACAGTGCAACTATATACAGACAGTTGACAGACCACTTTCAAAAAAGTTGGATTCAAAAAGACGTAAATCGGGCTTAAAACTTCTATTAAAATATATAAATTGGGTTAAAAAATATTAACTATTCCTGGCAGCCTGTTCGCTAGAACAAAATCAGAAATTACCTTTCTGTCCAATGGGGGAGAGTTTAAATTATGGCACCTTCTCATGTACCATACACTACAGCCGTTAACAAGAACCTCCACACACTAGTACGTACAGGTCACATTGCTGATGGGGGAGAAAAGAAGATTCCGAAGAACGATCCTATCAGTGGGGAAAATCACGTATATTCATACACGTGTACACACACATGCAGAGGGAAAACGTGTAATAGACTCAGACTTTTTACACGTTTGCTTCTTATATTTTTCCCTCTTCTGGTTCTTTAAAAGATGAGCTTATATTTTTTGGTTGCTGTTAATCCTTACCTGAGGATATTTTTCCCACTGATTTTTTGAGAGAGAGTCAAAGGGAGAGAGAAACACCGACTGGTTGCCTCCCACATGTGCCCCGACCAGGGCCGGTGATCAAACCTGCAACCCAGGTGCTCGAACCCAAACCTGCAACCCAGGGGCACGAACCTGCAACCCAGGGGCATGCCCGACAGGGAATCGAACCCGAGACCCTGTGGCGCATGGGCAGAGCTCTACTCACCGAGCACCACCAGCCAGGGCAAGCTTGTATCTTTTAACAGGAGCATTAGTAAAGTTAGAAGCATAAGTCACCTGTGTTGTTCTGTTACCTAAAACAAAAGAGACACTAAAACTTTCATAAAACCACTATGAACAATTACATTCCCTTCAAATGATACTTAACTATGCTCATAATATACAGGGGTGGGCAAGAGCAGACATACAGTTGCCAAACAAATAAACAATACAAGAATAAGCTGTCTGGAGTACTCACAGCTATAAACCCACTTCTGCCCACCTCTGTATAAATGAATTTGTATAACTTCATCCCTAAGCTGTAAGCATTTTCCATTTTACTAACCAATCATTAAGAATAATTTCATTAAATATCTGCACCACAATCTACTTAATCGTTCCCTATTGGTGGGCATTACAGCCACTCCGGTCACACACACACACACACACAAAATACTACTACAATGGACATCTTAATTCACACGGCTTCTTCCAAAACTGCATGATTTTCTCAGAACAGACAAATAACTTCTATTTCAAAGGAGACACACTCCCACTTTTTAAAACGTATTTTACTTACAAAAGGGAACAAGCCGGAATTGTTCAGAGGAGCTGCTCCCCGCTTATCAGTTAGTAATCATTACAGCAAAAGATGCTGTGGCAAGAAACGTACAATCCATTCCCGCCCCCGCCTCTTCGCGCAGTTAATTGCTCTGGCCTAGCCTCCTGCTTCTGCCTCTGATCAGAGCAGTATCTGGACAGAGGAGAAATCACGGGTCTCGTCCTAAATTGAACACTGTAATTAACAAAAGCAGAAATTCCTAATAAATTTTTTTAAATCACCTGATAAAGTCGATTGAGAGAGAAGAAACTAACTGAGGAGAGATTCACACTTACTGAATACCTGATTATGCCACATGTTATTTGGGAAATGTTTAGCATCTACACTAATAACTTTATGAGATAAAGTTATATTTACTTTCCAAAATAAGAATCTAATGGTCAGGAACATTAACAACGCACCCAAGGTCGTATAGGTCATATGCGGTGGGGTTCAAGCCCAAATCTGTCTAATGTCAACCTCACTCTTTTCGCAGGATGCCAAGCTGCCGGAACAAGGACAACCTAGCACCAGCTTTTGGCTCTGCCTTTATTACAATGATTCACTTACTAGTGTTACCACTTGGGAAGATTCCTCTTAAAGCATATTTAAAAAACTACAACGATACATAAAACCTTGTTTTCATTAACAACATTGTAAAATGGAATTATCTTTATGATGATCCGGTTCTCCAAACTAAAATTCAGGACACACTGCTTAGTAAGTTTTCCCCCCAAATGTAAATTCACATGAGGTCTCACAAAGTTATAGTTAAAATTCACATTTTATAAAATCATTGATGTGATTAAACAAAATAAAGGAGTAAGGAGAAAATTCATTTAAAAGCAGTTATTATAGTATTAGGATGTCACTGCCACTCATCTTTTGCTGACCATGCGGTGCCTAGGACACAGTAATATTCATTAAGGAAACTGAATGTTTTGTTATACGTTATACTTGCCTCCCCCGCAACCGGTGGGGGAATGGGGGAGGCTTACTGGATTCTTAATACATCCTAATATAATTTTGTTAAACTTCTAAATGTATTTACATATACCACCCTGCTTTATTTCACAATGAATTTTAAAGCAACCTGGAAATATATACCCACAACTTGGTTTAACAGTAAGTGATTATGAGAAAATAAGATAAGAAATTCATTATGGGTAAGGTTAGCATAAAACGTCTTATCAGGAGGACCTTCCTAAATAGTTACAGGTGGGCCTCAAATTTGGCTCCGAGCCCACTAAAGCTATCACAGAAAAACAACCAGTTAAGCCATGCGTTACAGGAACCATAAAATAAAAACAAGCCAGGTACTCAGAACTCCAGAGAGGCATCATTATTCCTGTAATAAAACCAGAGAAAAGTTCTTACAGAGACTCATAATGCGGCAAAAAAGTCCTATCAACATCCTTACGCGAGTATAATAGTGCGTTTCAGGAGGTTCTTCTTTGAGCGCACCCATCAGTGGAGGCTTTTCCAAAGCCAAAATACAGTTCACTATTAGCAAAGGGGGAGGAGAGTATTAAAGAGCATGGTGCGCTGCTCCCACAGACTTAATCCCAGAGAAAAACTTGAGAGTGTTCAGAAGAACAGGTAATAAACTCCTTGTTCCTTAGACAATCTTCCAAAGATGATCTCCACCGGCCGAGCTTTTGATAGGTCTAGAGGCTTTGTGTTTATGTGCCGTGACTAGCACGGGGCTTGCAGGTCTGCTCTGTTGCAAGATAAAGGCCGATCGACATGCTTGGTCAGCTGAGTTGGTACGTAGAGGAAGGGGGACAATCTCTTAAAAAAAAGGTGGCGTGATGCCTAACCTGGACGAGGGCCCACGTCCGCAGAGCAAGAGGGGACAGATGACTGCACCCGGATTTTCCTCAAAAAACAATTTGGATTTTCCCCAACAGAATGAATATGCAATCACCTGGCAAGTCTCTGAGCAATTTGTGGGGATCCTAAGTAACTTTACAATTTCTTCCAATGGCCATAGATGACTTTTCTTAATCCCCAAATGACGTTAACAAGGAAAAAGGAGCCCTCAATAACGGTTACCAAGAAACATACAATTTATTTTTGGAAATTAATGGAAATATTTACTCTTCTACAGATCATACAATGAGGCTTTTTCTCCCAACTGAATTCGGGTTAATAATTGCCTTCAAAATGTGCCTTCTAAATGACGAAGTAACTCATACTAACTTGGTACTCTCCCTTTACCTGTAATACTTGATACAAATTCAGTGAATACCACACTGCAACTTCTTTTTGGAACATATATCCCTCTCCCGGGAAACCTACTTTCTCTCTCTTCTAAACTCAGACACATATTAGCAAAGGAGGGAGAGATACCACAGTGATACATATACTTACATGTGCAAGTATCACTGTAGTTTTGACCTTATGCTCTGCCCCTCCATTCTGGAAGTAACATTGAAAATAAAGGCAACGTCATGCAGAAACTAGAGCTCCAGTTTTGATTTAGGAACTTCCAAAAATGTTCTTCAGAGTAGAATGGGATTCAACATTGACTTTAAAAACTCTTAACATGTGCAACATTGTGAGCTTTCTTTTAATATCACCACTAGTTCTCAAATACAGTACCTTGTTGTAATGTCTAATTATACTTCGATTTTTTTTTAATCACAAAATTACTTGACTATTTGTGCTATACATAATATTTTAAAATGGAATTTAGTTTCTTACAATCTCACTTTCATACTGATGGGAAGGCCATCAGACTACGGTATTAACACAATTGTTACAAGTATGTGCCATGCAATCAATCTCCAGCTTTTCAGTTTCTAAAACTTCTCCAAGAGGCTTAACACACAGCCCCCTCCTCCAAAAAAAAAACCATTTAATTGATCATTTAACCTGGCCTTGCACAACTTACAGTTCAAGAACTTTTATGCAAATTCAGTATTTTCATGAAAACCTTATTCAGACAGGAAGATACATTTTTGAAAGGGCTTATTAGGGACATCAGCTATGGAACAGGGACCCAAGAGAATGGCAACAAACATACTAGATACTTGCCATCCCTGATCTGGTCCAGTTCCTGCTGCAAAAGCTTCTAAACCACTGGAGCAAAAATGTTTTTCACAACTGCTTCAATTTTTACCGAGATGGTGGAAACCAACGTTCAAACAATGCAGAAATTCACTCACACGTGAAGTCTAAAAATCCAAAACCATTTGCAATTAAAATGTAAAATGCAATTCATCCTTATTTGCTGCAGGCTGTATTGGAAAATATACAATGATTTTATATTTCTTCACTGAAACTTTAAAAGCTAAGTGGGGTAGGTTAACATGTTTCTTTGATTGCAAATGTGAAGTGATATATATGCATCTAGAGCAATGGTTATCCCATACCGACTGCAGAAATATTACATGCGAATTATTTTTTCTTTTAAAAGGGATTATTTTCCTAATCCTCGGGAGAATGTTGTCACCATTGGTACATCTTCTTTACTTCTGTGTGTTTGAAAATTTCAATAACAAATGTTTTTGAAGTTAGCATAAACTGTAACTCCTTTCAAGCAAATCTGAAATATTAAATAGACTAACCATATATTACATTGTAACTATTTGGCAATACCATCCATCTACTTTGCCTTGCTGCTACAATTGAAAGGCTTTTACAATAATAGTGTTTATAAGCTTCATGTCCAGAAAAGCACCATACAAACATATGCTATGAATATAACTACGGCAGTACAGAACAGGCATTATTAACACGTCTTCACAACTTTTGGGTTTTCTCAGTCTGTGATTCTCCATCTTATATGACATGGACATATTTTTTACAGCAATACTTAGTGCATTAGTTATCTACCGCCGGATAATAAATTACCTCCAAATTTCACGTCTTAAATAAGATTTATTAGCTGACAGTTTTTGTGAGTCAGGAATCTGCGAGCAGCTCCGCTGGGTGTTTCTGGCTCACAGTCTCTCATGAGGTTGCTGTCAAGATGCTGTGACAGCCACAGTCATCTGAAGGCTTGAGTGAGGCTGGAGGACCCACTTCTAAGGTGGGTCAGGCACGTGGCGCTGCAGGCCCCAGCTCTTCACACTGTGGGCCTCTCCACAGGGCCGCTTCAGCGCCCTCTCCGCACAGCGGCTGGCTTCCCCTCAGCAGAGGGCAACTGGACCACCCCCAGGGGACATTTGACAATGTCAGAAATATTTAGCTGTCACAACTGGTAAGTGTGTGTGGGGGGGGGGAGTGCTACTGACAACTAGCAGGTAGAGGCCAGGGATATTGCTAAACATCCTTCACAACAAAGAATTACCTGGCCTAAAATGTCAATAGTACTGAGGTTAGGAAACTGCCCTAGAGCAACTGATCTCAGAGAAAGAGCAACAAGGGGCCACAATGTCGTTTATGACCCACCCTCACAGAAGCCACACTCCTTTGTTTCTGCCACAGTCTACACATCAGAGAATTGAGTTCCTAGTACAGTAATTGCTCAAGGGGGGGGGGGGGAGAATTAAGCTCCACCTCTTGAAGGAAGGAGTATCAAGTAATTTATGACCATATTTTTAAATCATTACACTTAGCAACTTGATTTTCTTTTTAAAATTAAATTTATCAGGGTGACATTGGTTACTAAACTTATATAGGTTTCAGGTGTACAATTCTATAATACATCATCTGTATATTGTACTGTGTGTTCACCACCCCAAAGCAACTTGATTTTTTAAATCAAAATACTGAGATTTTCAAGATAGCTTATTTACTTTTGGGAATGCTGGATAAAATCTTTTTAGTGCTCTAGAAAAGTCACTGAAATTCCATTCAGCAAAGCTACTTTTGCATCCTAGTGAATGGTCTCTGTTTGCAGTATTTTGAGGGCCTGATCTCAAAAAGTCTATTAAGCACAAACACATGTAGTCCGACATAGAGAAAAGCAGTTAGAGTGAAAAGATTTGTGTTCTAGTTTTGGTTCTGGCACGTTCCAGCAGGTGATCTTGGCCAAAGCCTCTATGAGCCTGTTTCCAAATCGATAAAATGGTGGTGTCACCAGCCCTGCTTACCTCACAAGGCTGTTTCGAGGCTCTAGACAGTTATGGGAAAGTACTTTATAAATTACACAAGGCAGGTAATGCCAAATGTTCCAAGCTGAAGTGAAATGTACGGGGCCTATCACATAGCCAATTCTCAATATATATTTTTAGATCTCTTATCCTCAGATCTCAGGTTGAGTATATCTCTGAGATAACAGTAAAACAGGGCAGATTATTAAAACGTAACTGAGGTCCCAAATCCTTCATCATTTGTCATCAGGCTACTGAAATATAGTTTCTACACGTTAATATGCATTCTTTTTCAGCAATTACTAGAGAAGATCTAAGCACTACTAAAATCAGCAATATAATGTAGCCAATACTTAACAATGAGCTGCAAAAAAAACTTATTCCTTTATACATTTGTTTCCCAATGCAGACTGTGAGGGAGAGCAGAGCTACAGTTTATCCTCAGAACCGAGCCCAGGGCCTGAAACACCCTGCAAGATTAATAAATACAGGCCCCGGCACAGAGTTAGTTCCTGACCTCCAGGACCTGAGAAACGTAGCTGGGGAGTCAGAAGGGACAGACACACACATTGCCGAAGCTTTTACAACGCGACACATACGCTTCCTCCAATCTATGCTGTCCCTCCAGTCAGACCAACTTACAAACACTTTTCCTCACTACTTCACAACTTAAGAAACTCCAACAGCTCTCTACTGCCTAGAAAAGTGCAGTCGCTTTAGCCCTACTTCAGACCTAATTCTCAATTTCTGGGGTTAGGACCCAAGCACTTGCATGTTGAAAAGTCCCACAAGTGATTCTGTGGCAAAGCCAGCACGAGAACAGCGGGGTTCACCCTACGGAGGTTTTCCTCCTTCCAGCCAGTCCATCCCGAATCTCATTCCCTTAGTTATGGTTTCTCCTGCTAACCATGCTTCCTTCCCTCCTCCCCACATACTGCCCATCCTTCAAAATAATCTTCTCCCTCCACGAAACCATTCTAACTACTATAGCCCACAATGCCCCATATCCCTACACTCATCAATACCTTTTTATATATACAATTCATTAATATTTTATGCCTATTTCTTTTACGCACTGGTGAGCATTTAACACTAGCGGGTGATCAACAGATTTCCTTTCCTACCCTAAGTCTAAAGCATAAACATACACACACACACACACTTTTCAAACTTGCAAAATTACGTTCCTTAAATATCTAGAGTAATAGAAATCTTTAGGTAATTATAAATAAATCTTCGGTTCATTCCCTGATTGTAATTTTCATGACCACTGTCATGCACCTAACGATAAGCTTCCTTCAACTATCAGCTCCCCGAATCTAAGGCTGACCCATACAACTTTACAACATGAACCTCTTCCTAGGGTAGCTAATGCTAGGTCTCTGGGTGCTCTGTCCTCAATCACGTGCAGAGAAGTAATCAAGGAAAATTATGAAACGTTGCATTTCAGTCGACTTGGGATCCAAAGGGTGAGACGTTCTTAAGATTACGTTTCGAAGTACCAATTTGGACAAACAATATATGAACAAGGCCACTGTGGAGACCATATCGGGTGAGGAGTTCAAGAATATCCACAGAAAGCATACGGTTTCTATCTTTTTTGCAGGTGGAAGGTTCAAGTTATCCAATCTCGCTTTTATTCATGGCCCATCAATCTAAATATACAGGGTTATATAAGTAGCTCTCAGCCAAGGGTGATTTTGCCCTCAGGGGACGCGGGTCAATGTCTAAATATATTTTGGGTTGTACCAACTGAGGGTTGGTTGCTAATGGCACCTAGTGGCTAGGGGAGAGGGACGCTGCTAAATATCCTACAACGCACAAGACAGCCCCCACAACAAAAAATCACCCACCCAAAATGTCAATAGATGGAGCGACTCTCGGTAATACTATGTGTGTTAGGGAATGTAAACACAGCTCGACAGGTGCACGTAACACTTACTGCTCTCTTAATTTGCTGTTTCCCCCCTTTTAGCATCAATATCATTTAATTTCTTGAGATTGTTCATTTCAAAGCAGATCGTTCAAAGCATAAAGCACTCAGGACAACAAACTAGCAATCGGGAAATTAAGCGAGCTAAACTTACGATGTCAGATGAGGAAATTACTCGAAATAGATCGATATAAGGTACCGACCTCAATATCTCACTTACATTTAATACTAAGAGAGTATTAGGGAGTCGTATTTTATTATTACCAAATCAGGGAGAATAACTAAGATTTGTACCAGCATTTGGCAGCCTGCCGAAGGAAACACAAATAGAAACTACTACTCAAAAGTCTAAGTTAGCTAAAGACCTGGATGAAGGATTTGACAGAAGGGGAAATAAAAGAAATGGCCATTAAAGATATTAAGAATAAAGTAATCAGCCCTGGCCAGTGCTGCTCAGTGCTCAGAGCGTCGGTCTGTGGGGAAGGGGCCCGGGTTCGATTCCTGGTCAAGGGCACGTACCTGGCTTGCAGGTCGGATCCCCGGCCCGGGTCAGGGCGTGTGCAATGTGCCTCTCTCACATCGATGTTTCTCTCTCTCCCTCCCTCCTTCCCTTCCATCCACTCTCTCTAAAAATCAATGGAAAAAATATCCCTGGGTGACAATTAACCAAAAAAAAGCAGCAATTATTTCTGGGAATAAAGTTATATCTATTAGAGGGATGAAGAAATATAAGAGTTCAATATACATTTGCAGAAACCAGACACCTCAGGTTGAGCGTCACAGGGCAGACGAAGGGCAGGGTTAGGGGCAGGTTAGCTTGTAGGTGAGAAACGGTCACAGCGGAGACACTACTCAAGCAGAGGGAGAGGGCTGGTTAAAGATTTAGAGGACCTTACCCTCAAGGTCCCTTCCTCCCTGAGCCGTTGGCAGATCAAAAGAAGAAGTTCTGCCTTCTTGTGGGCACACGCTGATGTCACCACTTTCTAGATCTGAATCACCAGGTGGAGAGGCTTCTCCGGCACACATCCCCAACCCGTGGCCTTGCATAACGTCGCCCGAGATGTAAAAAGTGACCAGGACGTCGCTAGAACCGAGACACACACAGAGGAACCTAAAAGATTTCAAGGGAAGCATCAAATATACGGTATAAAGGTAGACTCCAGATGGCAATTTAAGTTTAAAAAAATGCAGAAAAGAAAAGCAACTTCCAAAACAGGGCTTTGAAAGCCGTCTGAGGAAGCAACATGGATCTGCCCTGGGAGGACGACACCTTCCAAAGCGGGGACCCTTCCTGCTTTTTTTGGTTTTTCAATCTTTATAAACATAACACCTAGTACAGTGCCTGGCAATACTGAATTAATGTTGTTGTTTTTTTACACGGTCATGTGTTACATGCCTACTCTCCGGATCATAAGCTTGGAAAAGCAACCAAAGCATACGTGTGGGCAGACTGGCAGTGAGACGCACACACTCACACACCTCCCTTCATGGCACAGGCACAGGGACAATACCACCAAGGCCTACGGGAGAAGATTCTGAGGAAAACAAGGAAATCCGTAAGAGCATCATTCAGAGTAACAGGAGCGAACACGTTCAGGGTCTGAAGTGACTCAGGCGGCAGATCCGAACAGAATAAACACTTGTTCTATAGCCTTGTGTTATGTTGCCATGGGAATCTGTGTTTAGGAACACTTCTTTTCTGCAACTAGATGTCAGAGCAGTGGACGGGGGGACAGCTTTCCTGCAAGAAGAGGGAAACTTGTATCTGTAAAGGCGGGGAAGACAATCCTATGGGTTTGTATAGGGTCAAATATGTGTAGAATCTTTCAATCTACAAGATGTATTCAAGTTAACAGAGAAGTTCTGGGGGCCTCATGGACAAAATATTAGTAACAGGGAACCACAATCCCACCTCGACTAAAATTATTACAATGGGGAAAAGGCAGAGGCCAAACAAAACAGAAAATAAATGAGATCTTAAATGTTGAAGGAAGGTCAAAATGACTTCTAAAATATGACCTGACAGTGGAAAAAAAACAAAAACCTAGAAGCCCAACGAAGTTAGGAAACATTCAACCTGCCAGCAGGCTCATCTTCCTTTGTTAGCAGAAGTCTAGAGACAATCTCTCTGCTCCCTTCCTTTTGGAAACAGAAACCTGAAAAAGTGAAGTAAGCCCTTGTTATTTAAAGAGCTCGAGTACCCTGAATTTCTTGGGCCCACCAAGAGTACTGGCTCTGGTACTCTTGAGTCTTCTGGAATCAGAGTTGTGAGTGTCGGTCGGGGCTTTGCACCGGTTCATCTGACTCTCCCATTCTACAGTTAGCACCTCTAATGGATAAAAAACAGAAATGAAAAAAACAGGGACCCCAGAGCAGAGTGACCCGTTAAAACAAAAGGTTAGATGGTGTCTCTTCTCTGGCCACAGCCCTCCATGGCTTCTCCTCTCAGAGTAAAAGGCACAGTTCTTATAAAGACAAAAAAGGCCCTTCGTGATCTCTGCACATCTGCTGCCCCTCGACTTCCTCCTCCTGCTACTACTCGGCCCCTGGTTCATTCAGCTCTAGCCACACTGGTCTCCTAGCTCTTCCTAGAGAACCAAAGCCTTTGCCTCAGGGCCTTTGCACATGCTGACCACGCAGCCCGGAATGTTCCTCTCCTCCCACTCATGGCCAGCAGGTGCTCTACATCATTTTATCGCTGAGGCCTACCCTGTCTACTCTGCTGAAAAGAGCCATCCCAGCATTCCCTCTCCTTCCCACGCTTCATTTTCCTCATAGTGCTTCATCGGGCATACCATAAATTTTACGTTATTTATTATCAACTTCTACTTCCACTCCCTTGGAATATAGTTTCTTTTTTTAAAAAAAAACACACATATCTTTACTGATTTCAGAGAGAGGAAAGGAGGGGGGGAGAGAGAGAAGGAAACATCAATGATGAGAGAGTCCTTGATCGGCTGCCTAGCCTGCAACCCGGGAATCGAACCCCGATCTCCTGGATCCTGGGTCTATGCTCAACGGCTGAGCCACGCCCGGCCGGGCAGAATATAGTTTCTTATGGGCAGAAATTTTTGTCTGTTTTGCTCATACCCATTCCCAGCACCTACAGAATGAAACAGTAGGTGCTCACACAGAGTCCTAACCTCAAAGAGATAAGCATGAACCCATCTTCCTCTCTCTTTGCCTCCAAATCCTACACCCTGTAATATGCCAAAGTTTAGATAATGACACTAAAATCTATCCATTTGTCCAGAGCCAAAACTCAGGGGTCATCCTAGACTCCTCTCTCCTGTGCCTTTCTCCCCACAGTCAGCCTGGGAGCCAAGCACGTCGGAAGCCAGGACCTATTTCTCCAAAGTGCAGAACCTACTGACCACAACCTCCTTCCCCAGCACGAACTGTAAACAATGAAATGCCGAGAAGCCAGTTAATTTTATAAATCCTTAACACATATGTACTTAATTTATGGAAGCACTATACAAAGACACACTACTTCTAATACTGAAAGCTTTATTTTAAAAAAACACATTTCAAGTTTAAAGACATCTTTCTGTTGCTGTTCTGAAGAAACTTGTGCATGACTTCCCAGTACATGGTAACCATGGGACGAAATCCCCAGATTCTGAGTCAGGGAACCGATTTTATAATGAGGATTTTTTTTTTTTTTTTTTTAAAAGCACTACAGTAATTATACCTCTTGGCTAAGAATCAATACTGAATTTCACAGTAAAGAGCAAAACTCCAATGTGTTTTCAAAGGTCTGGAGAGGCAATTATTTCTATTTATATCCGATACTTACATAACACAAACATACACAGAAGTCTCAACTTTACAAAATGCACATTGTAGAATTTCAAACCAACAAGATTCATAAATTCAGGAGTTAACTATGTGGACTGCCTAATGATTCTTCGGGGGGGGGAATTTAATCTGGACAATAAGCTCACTCTGGGTTTATCAATTCTGAAGAAGAGATGGGACTTTAATAAGTTCAGTCATTACCCCTCAGTCTAGCTGGGCACTGGCATTGGTGGGGTTGGTTTTATACAGTCACAGCTCTATTACAAGTGACCCAGCGACCCCTTTCTTCAAAAAGGAGGGACAGGGGGAGGCGAACAGCACAAGAGAAGGTGCCGCCACTCAGCCTCAGCGGGGACAGGAAAGGAGACTTTTAAAGTGTTGAAACCCCAGAACATTTCAAATCCAAAGCAGCAATGACAAGTATGCCATTCCTTTAAGGAATGAGTCTAGCTCCTCGGCCATAGAAGTGGGTGAAAATATTTTATAAAGTATAAAATGCCATTAAAATGTCAGTTAATTCTAAAGTGAGAGCGACCTAGCCCAGTGAATTCTTCCACCTCTGAGTCCTAAGCCTCAGGAGCTCGGCACCATCTGTACTATTGCCCATGAAAGATCATCGCTGAGGCCAAGTTAGCACAAAACCAAAAGCAGAGTACTCCTCAATATCAAGACATTAAACTGGAGTAGGGGGCGTGCAGGAGGCAGCCAATCAATGACTCTCTCATCACTGATGTTTCTATCTCTCTCTCTCCCTTCCTCTCTCTGAAATAAATAAAAACATTTTTTAAAAAGTAATTAAACTGGGAGAATTAAAAAGCTAGAGGTCCAGGATACCCTTATTTTAAAATGGGAACCAGTGGAAAACTATCACTGAAAAAATGGGATTTCATAAATAAAATTACTCTATAGCCAACCTGACTGAAGTCCTTAAATTAAGTCTTTTATAGCACCTGGACAGCACGGCTCAGTGGGCTGAGTGTCGTCCTTTGCACCAAGAGGTCGCTGGTATGATTCCAGGGCACATGCCCAGGTTGCAGGCTAGATCATGCAGGACGCAGCCAATCACTGATTCTCTTTCATCCATGTTCCTGTCTCTTTCTAGCTCTCCCTTCCTCTTGCTATAAAATCAATAAAAACATATTTAAAATAAAAGTCTTTATAGTAAATGAATATTTGCTATTGTGTTTAAACATTTATTGGTTAGCACTGATTACATGCAGCCAACCACATTACTTTTGGTGACAAAGAAAGGCAAGTGGGGAGATCAGCATGGGCCTATTAGCACCCCTGGTAAAGCAAAGGGCAAGCCCCTCTCATTGTCCAGGAGTCAAGAAAGTCATCTTTGCATACTCAACGATGACATACTTTTATTTACTTGTGGCCTGGCTCATCCTAAAAAAAATAAATAAATAAAAGATTTTAAATGATGAATGGCCATTAATATTAAAAAAATTAGCTTCATTTGTTTTTATTCTATTTATTAACATACAAGCATTCCACAAAGCATTCAGGGAACTGGATTTCATTTCGTAATGAATTTTGCGAACCTCTTACTAAAAGTCTTGTTGTATACTCTATATACTGATAATAAATATAAACTGACCGGAACACAGTATGCAATTCGTAAAATGTGGTTTCCATTCACGTTAGGCTATAAGCTCTTGAGGGGCTGTTATCTTGTTCTGCCTTGTTCAGCACTCTACCCAAAAAACCCAGTCCACTATCAGGTCCACAGTTGGTATTTAATAAATACGTTGAATAAATAATTTAATACGATTTACGAGTAATTCTCAACTCTCACCTATTTTATGGTTACCAGTGCCCCACCTCCTCTAATCAACAGCAAGGGTCTGGAAAACCATACCCCAGAGAAAAGGCATTTAAGTTCCTGTTTATGTTTCCTTAAACTAACCACAAAGGTCCCCTCCTCCCATTTCTGTCCAGAAACCCACAAAATCAATGCTTTGCAACAACGTATTCTTAAACAATTCTGCTTCATTTCCCCTCACAGACAAGGCACAAAGTTCCTTAAAACTGCAAGACTTAGTTTAGTTCCCTTTACCCTTTAAAAAGGAAAGGCATCTTTGTGAAACCGTGTCCATTCTCAAATTTCTAGTCTGATTCTTTGATCTTTGATTTGTGGTTGGTCACACCAGCTCTATTTGCATTTTTATTATATACTCAGTACAAATTAAAATCATGGAAACAGCCTTAATGTGTAAAAAAAAAAATCAAGCTACACATCAAAGCATATCGCACTTCAGAACAATCTAATTAGGAGGCTGACACATTTCAGTGAGGCTGCATTCTTAAGATACTCTGAGAAATTCTTCTTGGGAACAGACTTCAGATCCAGTTCTACAAGTCACACAAGCAATTCTGTGTCATCACTTTTTAGCTGAGACTACTATTAGACATAAAACAGTATCACCAACCTGACTGCTTAATCTTTTTCACCAGACTTTAGCACAAATTCACTATTATTTAGATTCAATGATTTTGTGGATGCCTAAAATCTGCACTCAGAGGATGAAGATGGTGAAGAGTAACATGGACTCGAAAATGGGTTCTAAGAGAAGTTCAAAAAAAGTACTTTCTGCCATACATGAAAAGTTCCTAACTGAAAGAACAACTTCAAATAACTACTCTGAATGATATAATACTTACTTGTGAATCTAAATTCTGATATTTTTTTTATCCAAAATCAGCTCTATTTGTCTATAATCGTTACCTGTATCGGTTGTACCGTCCTCCACCGGAGTGCAATGGGTGACACCTTAAATCCCCTTCACAGAAACACTACTGAAAAAACAAACTCTGCCGCCCTGGAAAGACACACGAGAAACTCAACGGGCTGTCTCTGAGGAAAGGAACAGCATGGCTGGAGAACAGAAAGAAAAGACTTCTCACTGAATATCTTTTCATACCTTTTGAACTTTATACAATGTAAATGTATCACCTATTTTTTAAAACCTGTTTAACAAAATTACTTTCAAGTGTCAGACATTTCTGGCTTCAAAGCCAGAAATGTCTAGCAGCACTAAAGAAATGCGGAGTTCATTTTAACGGCACTTCACTGCGAATCTGGACCTTCAGTTTCAGTGCAGAGCTATTCACACCAACAGCAGGGAAACCTTGCAAGCCTTTCTTTTCAAGTTCACTGAACTCGCCGTAGCTGGACTATTCTACAGTATCACTCCATTAAAGTTTAAACATCATTGGAAACAAAAACTTGGTACTACAAATATTAATGTGTCAATTCAAGAATGAGAAACAAAGTAAACTAATGAGCTATTAAAGGAGCAATGATCCAGATACACCTTTGAAAATTAGCAAGTCAATCACACACACACACACACACACACACACACACACACACACACACACACATTATAATGCTGCAAATTCCCTTAAAATGTAGACCGCTGTACTATAAATATGTGGAAAAGATGTCAGGCATGGTGCAACAAATTCAAGCAGCTTGAACTAGATAATGCAATATGATCTGTTGCTGGGCACAATTGCACAATCTCAATTACCCAGAAGATTCTACCAAACAGGAAATTCATGATGTGACTTTAAGAAACACATGAATTATATTGAAAGATTAATACATTCAAAAGCCCCGAATTTGTTCCAAAACAAGAAACAATTTTATAGACCCCTTTTCAAATGTTGCATAGGCATGAAGAACATGAATCAGTTTTCAGACCAGGAGCTCTCAGATTACAGTGAATGTAAAATACAGTGTATAAAACCTTGGAAGCTAGTCAGTGAAGGTAAAGTGAAATGTTTCAGGTCCTTAAATTTTATGGCATTATTTTAATTTAATTAGAAACACACAGTGTGAATTAAAGCTGATATATTCCACATCCTTATGAAAGCCACCCTGTACTTCAGGCTATAAATGTAAATAAGTCCCCTGCAGATTCTCAGGGACCTTAAAAACACGGTATTATTCACAAGAATTATCGCAATAAAAAAAAAATATTTACAGTATTCCCCCAGCATTGTTAGGAACGTTCTGATCTTGAGGGCGTCCAGCGGATCTGAACCTCCCCGGCCGGACCGAGAACGCTGTCGGGTGAAACAATACTCGGGAGCGCGGGGGTGAGTCACGGCGGCCGCTCCCGCGGCTGCAGCGGCCTCGCGCGCCGCCGGGGCCGCGGGGAGGAAACGCGCTTCCAACCGACTCGGAAACGCCGCTCCAGCTGGCCCGGCGCTCCCCGAGATAAAGTCGGTATTTTAAGCTCTCCGGGTCGCTGCGAATTCAACGGCGAATTCCAAAAGAACGCTTCTCAAAATGGGCTTTTGACAAGAGCTTTGCAAAGACGCCCCGCGTCGCCAGAGCTGCTCGCGCGGCCGCAGCCTCCGGGGGGCTCTGCCCTTGGCTCCTCCCGGCGGCTCCCGGGGCTGCACCGCTCCGGGGACAGGCGCCCGCGCCCGGGGTGGGCGCGCCTCCGGAGGGGGTCCTTCTGCTGGACGCCAGCAGGGAGACACCCCCCCCCCCCCCGCAGCAGCAGCAGCAGCCCCAAGAAGGGAATGCGCAGGGTGCGAGCCAAGGCCGAGCTCCAGCACCGCCACCCACCGCGGACCTGCACCCTCCGTACAGCTGACCACCCACCTAGGGGTGCAGGGTGCAGGGTGAGGGGCGCAAAGGGCACAGGCAGTGCTGGGCAGGGGTCGAAGGTGCAGCGATGCCCTCCCCCAAGGAAAATTCCTGCCACTTGGTGCATCGCTGAGCCGCGGGGGCAGGCCTGGCCTGGGGCATGGAGGGCCAGCTAGCCACCGCGGCCCCGGGCCCAGTGACACTCACCACACGGAGCCATAGGCGCCGGAGCCCACCGGGGACAGGTTCTGGTACCGCTCGGGCACCTCCCAGATAGTCTTGTTCAGCTCCTGCCGGTAGAACGTGGGCCTTTCCTGAGACATCTTCCAGCGGCGGCCGCGGGGGGAGGAGGCGGCCCTCCGGGGCCCCGCCTGCACCCGCACCGGCTCCCGGGCCCTCGTCGCCCACGCGGTAGGGCGGGGACCCCGCACCGGCCGCCCGCGCAGGTGCGGTTGCGGCGACCCCGCCGACTCCCGCGCGCGCGGCCCCTGTCAGCCGCAGCGGCTGGACGCGCCTCAGCGATCGAAACGAGCCCCGCTAAAGGGCAAGGTCGCGGTCCCGGGCTCAGGGCTGCGCCCGCCACGCGCTGCTTGCACCCGCTCCCGGATCGGGCCGACTGCGGGCTGCGACCCCGCACCGCGGCTCCAGCTGCTGCGCCTGCTGAGGCTCCAGTGGTCGCTGTTCCAGAGCCAGAGAACAGGAGCTCCCGCCGTACTCTCGCGAGATGAGCTCCCGGGACTCTCCGCGATCCGAGATTTTACCCAATATGGAACCTGCCCAAGGGAGGGGGTAGATGAGGGAAGAGGACGGGAGGAGCAGTTCTCGCGAGAAGAGAGCAACAGCTGGAGACCGAAGGAAGGAGCTCCTCGCCTGATGCTGAGGGCGGGAAGGCGGCCCCGCGAAGAAGCTAAGCCGGCCACGCATGCCGCGTGCGCCCCGCTGTGGTCGGCGGGGCAAACGCCTGGTGCAAAGTGACAGTGACAAATACGGTGCCGGGAAAACAGCCGACGGGTCTTTGAGCTGCGCGGTTAGTCACCAGCGGCAGCAGAGCACCTGCTCGGCGGAACGCCCAATTTCCAAGAAATAATTGCATTTTTTTAAAAAAGAGAAAGGTTCCGTCCAGAAAGCTGTTGCATTCCCATCTGCTCAAGGACATGGCTTACTCCTCGGGATTCTGATGAAATCGGTCCCAAAAGCAAAGAGTAGCCCTGCATTAAGGCTGACGTTTTGCACCCAGACTCTCCCAGTAGTTTTCAAACTCTTATGTGCCTAAGAGTCACCTCGGGAGTTTAAAAATGCAGATTCCCAGGGAGTCTGGCTGGCTAAGGTCCACGAGGGGCACCAAGAATGTACATTTTCCAATACGCCCCAGGCAGTTCTGGTCCAGGAAAGCCCCTGGTATCTCCCTTTGAGAAGAATTTTTGAAACCACTACCCTGAGAGTGTGAAACTGACTCCTGCCCTGAAGAGCTTCCAGGAAACAGGATGCTAAGCATCTAACTCATGCCTCTCAGAGGAAGAAAAATGGGGCAGAGCGATCTTATTAGTCAACTGATTTTTCTTAGCCCTTAGTTCCAACTAATGCAAAAGAGAGCTCCTTTCTTCCATTCCCACCTAATCAGTCGCTTATTTGTAAAGCTAATAAATATGGAGAGGCAAGGCAGGGTAGCCCCATACCTACGCCCACTGTTACCAGCCCATTCCTATGCCAAGGCCTGTTACAGAAAGCACAAGAGCTGGACCCTAAAAGAAAGAACTGGGTGTACCCCAAGATAGCTCTCATCACTTCCCACGACTACTCTCTTCTGTGTTAGGCACCCCTTGGGGCGCTCAGACTTTGCCGGTCTTGTTCCAGCATCTAGCATGGTGCCTAGGACATAACAGATACCCCATAGATATTTGTTGAACAGATTTTGAACAATGACCAGGAAAAAAAATAATAAACAAAAACCTAAAACCTGACTCAGGGGTGATTCGTGCAAAGCTTTTTTTGGATTCAGTGTGGCTGGGCCTGGATTCTCCTGCCTACGGAGACACGGTGCTTGAACGTGTTCCGAGCCCACCGGCGGGGTAGGGAGCTTTCAGAGAGGTGATGAAGGTTGAAAGAAGAGGCGAGAGCCAACACATGACTGTGGGGAAACTGAGGGCTGGGCGCGGGGAATTGAGGGGAAGAGGGAGGAACCTTGGAAGGAGGAATCCTAAGAAAATCATAAATGTGTCCAGCAAATTGGGATGAAGGGAGAAGAGGAGGTGAGCATTACACTCGCTCACTCATTCAATGAAGATGCCCTGAGCGCCTGCTGGCTGCGGGGCACCTCCGATGGAAGGGTGGTTAAAACGCAGATACAGTCGCTGCCTGCCTGGAGCTTGCAGTTACCTTCGGAGCAACCGTTCAGTCGTTCGATACAAACTTGCCGCGTCCGCCGCACCGGCTTAGGTGCTGGGGCCTCCGCGGTGAATGGAGGCCAAACCCCGCCCCTCCAGGCGCGGAGCTCGCGGCGGGAATGGGGAGCGTGGCTGCTCTGCGAGAAACGCCGCAGCCCCGCAAGCGCGAAGCTGCGCGGGCCCGTCGCGGGTGGAAAAGGGAATCGGAGGGCGCAGCGAGAGGCAGCTTGGGGAGGAGGGGTTCCAGCAGGTGAGGCGGGGACCGAGCCCCAGGCCGGGCTTCAGAGGCAGGAGCCGGGCTCGCGGGGCCAGAGCCGGGGTCCGAGACCCGGGTGCCCCCCAGCCCCCGGCTTCCTCACGCTTCTTTCTGACCCGACGTGGTTGTGGGGAGACTTAAGCTGGATGCGGGGGCGGGCGGGAGGCCTGGCACCCGGCGGACCCTCCATCGCGAGCAGTCGGACGCGGAGCCAGGGGCGGCCGGGGCCTGCAGGGCGCAGGGACCCCGCTCGCCACCCGCGCCGCCCATGCTCCCCCGCTCCCGCCGCCCGCCCGCCCGCCCGCCGGAATGCCCGCGGGCTCGGCCGCAACGGCTCGGAACCGCCGGCGTCCGTGTGGGCAGCGCCGCCAGCCCGGCCGGAGCTGCGTGGGCCTCGGGCGCCCGCACTCCCGCCCCGCCGAGGAACCAGGTGAGCCGCGGCCCGGAGGCGCCGGGGGCCGGCCGCGGGGCGAGGGACAGGCCGCCTGGCCGCGGGTCCGAGCGCCCGGGCGGGGACGGCTTGCGGAACGAATGAATGACGGCCGTTCCCCGCAGCTGCCGTCGCGGGGCTGCCGGGCCTGCTCCGGAGGCGCCGCGTGGAACGGCCGCGGCAGTTGGGTGCGTTTTGCGGGCCGAGTCCTTTCTAACTCGCCGCCCCGCCGCCCGGCCTCGCCCCGCCCCCGCCCGTGTCCTCCTGAGGCCGGACCGCGCAGACCCGCCGCTGCCTTGGGGCCTCACTGCCTTTGCTTGTCCCGCCCCCCGACTGCGCCCCACTTCCAGCCCCCCCCCCCCCCCCCCCGCCTCAGCCCCTTTCTCTGCGCATCAGCGCTCCCCGCGCAGCTTCCCCCCAGCCCCGCCCCAGCGGTGCGCTCCCGCCAGCGCCCCTGCTGTCGCCCCCCCCCCACGTCGCAGCGAGGTGTCTGCGGGCCGGGCTCAGCTCCGGGGGGCGGGGGGTCACCTGCCTCTCTGCGCAGCGCTGGACCGATGCGTCCCCCATAAAAACGCGGGCGGTCCCCCGCGGAGAGCTGTGTCCGATGGAATTCCCAAGGCTTCTTTCGAAATTTTGGACGTGAATTTACCTTCCCATGGTTATAGAGGAGACGAGAGATGACGGTGTCAGGGGAGAGATTCTTGCAACTACACTGAGGTTCAGGATTTCACATTTACTGGGGTTGCATTTAAAATTTTTATTCTTGATTTTTAAAAATACTTTCAGACACATTTTGTAAGTGAATCAGTGGGTGAGCTGGATAGACAGGGGGTCTTTTAGGGGATGAAGGAGCCAGGTCAGAAGCGCCTGTATTTTAAGTGTCCCCAAATTTAGCATGGAAAGACTCAATAAAGATAAACCAGACGGTTGGCCCATCCTCAGAGACTCTAATTGGTTAGGTCCTGCCAGGCGGGGCCTGAGCATTTGCATTTCTCACCTAGTTCCCAGGTGGTGATGGTGCTGTTTATGGAGGGACAGAGTGTGGATTACAGGGCTCAAACTAATTTCTATTGGTAGTGAATCCGTGTACCCCAAATTATATCACATTTATAGAATTACAAAATGAAACCTTAAGGAGTTCAGACCCACAGTTCCCCCACTTAAATATTTTGTCTGATAGCAGGGAGCACCAGAGAACTGGTTTCTAAGTGGTCATTTATCTTCAAGATCATGGGTAGAGCTTAGCATGCTGTTGATCTCACTGGGTGCAGAGGCTCCGTCACACTAGTGCTCAGGGGTCGGTGACAGGGACTCCCTCTTAGGCTGTGTCTCGGCTGAGAAGTCATCATCCCATCAAGGTAGTTTGCATGACTTTTTTTCCGAGAGGCATCACCTTCTCCACACCAGAGCGCACCTGCCACCTGTCTGTAGGAGCTTCGTTCAGGTCATTGTTCCTTGTGGGGAGAGGCACTACTAGTGCATGAAACTGAGCCACGAGGGTGTCTCTAAAATCAAGAAAGACATAGTGGAGCTGGAGAAATTCCAGAGAAGACTACTAGAAAAAAAAACAATAAAGAAATCATGTGTTTTCCTTTACTGCCTTTAGTGAGCCATAGGATGAGTCCTTTAAAGACAGCTTTCCACCTGCCCCTCCTGGTCATCCTCACTGCGGTCCCACAAGTTATGGTTTGATCACCTCTCCCCCAGAGGCAATAGTAATGGTCTCCGACTGGCCTTTTTATCTCGGTCTCTTCTAACGCCAAGTACTGTTCAGGTGAACTTAATGCAATGCTGGGAATGTTTTATGTCTGTGACGTCCAGTATGGCAGCCCCTGCCACGTGTGGCTGTCGAGCACTTGAAATGTACCTAGTGTGAGTGAGGAACTGAATTTTTTGTTTTACTTTATTTTAATTAAGTTAAATTTAAATAGCCACAGGTGGCCAGCGGCTACTGTCCTGGCCTGCACAGCTCTAGACCATACCATTGACACACTCGTCTTCCCAAAGCGTGTCTCTGTGTACATTCTACATTTGCTCAAACCCTTTAAATAGCTAAAAAGTCCAGCCCGGCCGGGCGTGGCTCAGCGGTTGGGCATCAACCTAGGATCCAGGCGATCACGGTTCGATTCCCGGTCAGGGCACATGCCCGGGTTGCAGGCTGCAGCCGATCAATGACTCATCATTGATGTTTCTGTCTCTCTCCCTCTCCTTTCCTCTCTCTGAAATCAACAAAAGATATATATATATATATATATATATATATATATATATATATATAAAGAAAATGGATCTTTCCACTTTCTTCTAAAATAAATAAATAAATAGCTAAAAAGTCCAGGTTGAACTCAGCATTCAAGACCCTCTAACAATAGGCCTCAACCTACTTTTTTGGGCTGAACATGGACTTTACTAAGATCTATTGAGTTCTTGCCTTATTACCTTATTACCTCTGAAATTTAGCCTGTCCAGTTCCTAAAATACCCTGTTCCCCTCCCTGCCCCCAGTTTGGACAGAGCAGAGCTGAAATCGTATCTCCTCCCAGAGGACTTCCCTGTCCCTCTGGGTTGGGATTATTAATTCCACTCTGGAGGAGATTACATGGTAATAGGATGTGGTATCTATTTTGGAATCAGAAAAACCGAAGTCAGATTCCAGCTCTCCTATCTAATTATTGTAGGACTCTAAGGAAATCACTGAATTCATCAGTAAAGTGAATATAATAGTGAACAGGAAAACAGTACCTATCTCTTGAGATGATGTGTGGGGAACCTGGCCCATGGCAGGCAGCAATAAGCGCTAATTCCTGTATTTCTCGCCTCTAAACTCTTACAGCCCTATATTTTGCTATTTTTATTCTAATAAGCTGTAGAGGTTTTGTATCCCCGGAGCACCTAACACTCAGCAAATGTCTCTGGAACATGAAATTAATTGCCGCAAGTGGAACAGCATTCTTTAGTGGGAAACAAAGACCAAGAGTACATGTGGGAGGAATATATAAAATTGTGAAAATAAAAGCAGGCAAACTTACCAAATCCTAGTCTGGTAGATGAGAACCACTTCTTGAAATATAAATGATGTAGAATGAAGACACTGAAATGAAATACTACTTTCCAAAAGCGAACTACAGGTATTGATACCTCCATAGGGTACAACAACAGAAAATATAAATACTTCGGCTTTGGAAGAGAGGGAAATTCTTGGGGGATAAACTATCTTTGTGATGGGAGGAGATGTGGATTTTTTGTGTCTTCAGTAACAAGGCCCCGGATGTGGAAGCCACACGTGGCTGGTCCACAGGCTGAATCCAGCCTGCAGAGGTGTTCTGTTCGATGTGAACTATGTTTTTTAAAATACATAAAGTAATTGACAGCATTTAAAAGTCAGAAGATTTCACGTAAAATCTGGAATTATGGCTTCTCTTGGAAATAATCAGATCCGGCCATGCTGGGCCCAGCATGACCCATGACAGTTGCTGGCGCTGAGTAGCTGCGGCCGCCTCCTCCAGTCCCACTGTTCCCACTGTCCTTGATGTTCATACATTGCCTGCCTCTCGCCAACGGCCTTAGGGCCACTTTCGGAAACAAAAATGCTAGATTTTAGACCCTGGATCCAACCCAGGATGGCAGCTACTATAATCTCAATATAATTAGTAGGTCAATTAGGTTCTTCTAGTTGCCAGGAACAGATATATTCTAGTAATGGCTCTTTATTGAAAGATTACATGAAAAATGTAGAAATACAATAGCTAACTGTAGCCCAATTACTTAACTTTTCTAAAGCCTCCGTTTTATCACCTATAAAACAGGGATAACAGTAATACCAGGATTATTGTGAGAATTAAATGGGGGGAAAAAACTCATGAAAAAAATTTAATGCAACGCTTGTCATATATTAAGAGCTCTGTACATGTTGGCGATGGTAATGCAGTCATTCTGAAGGAAAACGAAGTTGATGATGCATTAAACTTGTTTTCAGCCTCGCCTATTAAAGACCTATTTGTGTAATCTACATACTTTGTGTCTACCTATATATTTTTTAGCTATAATATATATGTACATATATATGCTTTTTTACATTTATGTGGAAGACTTTTTAGAGTTTATGCCCTTTTTATTATTCGAAAACACAGACGATCAAGAGCGGTTATACTTCCTTGCAGAGGCGGGTCTGTATGCATCCTCATTAGTTCCTCCCTCTCATTGTCTTGAAAGAGCAAGACCATACAGAGTTTTAAATCGTCACGTGGCCCTTAGAGATCATGTGGTCCAACTGTGTCATTTTATGGGCAAGGAAAGTGAAACTTATTTTTTAGGAAACGTGCCCCCAATCAGACAGCCAGTTAGGAAAACAGCCAGGGCTGGAACCCCAGTGTCCTGAGGCCCTGTGCAGTGTTTTTCTGCTACACCACGATGCCACTAACTGGATACGACTACATAGTTATTTAAGAAATATTTGTTGAGGGTCTGCTAAATATCAGGCACTCTTCTGGGCCCTGAGAATACAGCCATGAGCAGTCAAAGTCCTGCCTGTTAGGCTTACGTTTTCGTGTGGGAGACAGTGGTCAAGCAGACGAGCAATTGCAACGAAGAGCGGGAATGGGTAGGGGGTAATGCTGGGTGCGCTGTTCCCGCGGGGGAGTTAGAAGACACAGCATTGACTGGCCACTTAACCCTCAGCATCTGTACTGAAAATTGGTGGTTGTACTGACTTGTGTCTCATAATCATTTCTCCACAACGTAATTGAATATAAAGAAAACTAGGCTTCCTAGCAGGACACGTGGGTCCTAATTATTTAACAGCCAAGTCCGTTTAAACTTCTGGGTTTCGGTTTCTCCAAAATGAGACTGAGTCTCACCTTGCCCTCTTTATAGGGTGGTTTTGAGTATAAAATTGTAAAACACGTGAGTAAGGTTTATGATACTGCAATGTGTTATGCAAATGTGTTATGCAGAGGTATCATTATTTTATTAAAAGGGGTCTAGATTTTTTAAAATTGTTTTTTGTTTTATCTGTTTCCATCCACCCAGGAACGATGCAACCGGAGAGGAGCGTTCAAGGTGATGACTCTAGATGTAGGGAAAATTCTTACACGTACGATGTTAAGCGAGATGTGTACAACGAGGAGACCTTTCAACAGGAACACAGAAGGAAGTCTGGCTCCTCCGGGAACTTCGACGTTGACATCACCACGTTCAGACACCACGTCCAGTGCAGGTGCGTGTGTGTGGTCCTGTCCCTGCGACCAGGCTGGCAGCACATAACCCTATTCGACTCCTTTTGGTGCCTATTTCTGTTTTCTTCCTCTGAATTCCTGTCACCGGAACCCTCGGCTTACTGCATGATTGCTCTTCGGTTTGAGTGAGTGCGTGTGTGTCTGTGCGTGTGTGCGCGTGTGTGTGTGCGCGTGCTTTGTCTTGTAGCACCTTCTTGATTGTAAACTTCTTGAGCACAGAGACCTTGGATGTCCCCCACAGCCTCTAGGGATGATGTTTAATAAATGCATTGCATTACCAGTCTGTTCACAACAACAAACAGCAACCATGGTGGACGAATTAATGACAGAGAATGACGTCCTTCTAGTCTCACACCCAGCCGTGCCCGCCCAGGACTTGGGGTCACCAACACGGGCCCACCTCCTGTGATACTCACTGTGACTGTAGCTCCTACAGCCTAGGGGCTCCTAACCTGGTTTTGTGCTGTGAAACTTTTACTGATCTGGTAAAGTCTATGATTCCGCCAAAAAAAAATTTTAACTTTTTCTCTTGTGACCAAAAACACCACATAAGTTAGCTGTTTTAACTATTTTTAAGTGTACAGATGGGCATTAATGGCATTCACAATATTGTGTAACCATCACCACTATTTGTTTCCAAAACTTTTCATCACCTTAAACAGAAACTCGGTACCCATGAAGCAATAACTCCCCACTTTCCCCTTCCGCCAGCCCCCGGTAACCTCTCTTCCACTTTCTGTCTCTGTGAATTGCCTATTCTATATATTTCATTTAAGTGGAACCACATAATATTGGTCTGTCATGTCAAGGCGCATCCATGTTGTAGCATGAATCAGCGCTTCATTTTATGGCTAATGATATTCCATGACATGTACACAGCGCATTTGGTTTATCCAGCCAGCTGTGGGTGGACACCTGGGTTGTTTCTACTTTTTGGCTGTTGTGAGAGATGCTGCCATGAATATTGGCATAGGGGTATCTGTTGAGCCCCTGTTTTCAATACTTTTAGGTATATACCTGGGAGCAGCGTTGTTGGATCATGGGGTAATTCTGCGTTTAACTCTTTGAGGAACTGCCAAACGTTTTTACAGCAGCTACACCGTTGTACATTCACCCCAGCGATGTAGAAATGTTCCAATTTCTCCATATCCTCTCCAACATTTGCGACTTACCAATTTTTTTGATTATAGAGATCCTAGGAGGTGTGACGTGGTATCTCACTGTGGGTTTCGTTTGTCTGCCTGTCTGTGTTTCCATTTCGTCGTAACTAAATGGGACAAACATCTATTCCTGCGCTTACCGATCGTTTGTGTATCTTCTTTGGAGAAATGGCCATTTACTTCCTTTTCCCTTTTTAAAATCAGGTTGTTTTTCTTTGTTGCTGAGTTGTAGGAGTTCTTTATGTGTCCTGAATATTAAAACCTTATCGGATGTATAATTTGCAATTTTTTCCCTCCCATTCTATAGGTTGTCTTTGTACTTTGTTGATAGTGTCCTTTGGTGCACAACAGTTTTTAATTTTCATGGAATCCAATGTATCTATTCTTTTCTTCTGTTGCCTGTGACTTTGGTGTCGTATTTAAGAAACCTGTGAAATCCAAGATCATGAGACTTTTCCCATGTTTTCTTCTAGGAATTTTATAGCTTCAGCTCTTAAATTTAGACCCTTGATCCGTTAATTTTGAGCTAATTTTGCATGGTGTAAAGTAAGGGCCCGACTCCGTTCCTTGTTATGTGGATATCCCATTTTCGCAGCACCATTTGTTGAAGAGACTGTTCTTTCCCCATTGAATTGTCTTAGCCAGAATTTTTTTAAATGCATAAGATACATAAAATTATGAAGGAAACCAGTTTTATTGAAATATAGTTTATCAAAATATGAAAAAATCCTCAAATTATGTTATTTAATGTCTACCTAGTAACTACCATCATTTCAAAGTAGCGATGAATATCAATGATATTTTAATATACCTGCAGCAATTTTAATGTAATATGAAAATGTTTCTGATTTCTATTTGTGACAAAGTCAAGCTCTGCTGATACTACTCTGGTTCGTTGTGAACATTCATAATGGAAAGAAATGCTCAATTTCAGTTAGGAGGTCAGTGAAAACAAAGACATAATTTTTTCTAAATTCGCATGCCCCCATGAATTCTATCTAGAGACTTAGGGGGTTCACAGGCCTATGGTTAAGAACCCTTTGTGACCTACATCACGATGTCAACCCTAATTACCCAAGCTGTGCTCACTCACACTCTGGGTTGGTCACCCACAACGGGAATGGGTTGGGTGACTCGTGAGGGAGGCCTCCGCACAGCCCTGTTGCAGACTTCTTCCTCTCTGAGGCATTCTCCTTTGTCAGTATCCTGCCTTTTGCAAGCTGTGGTCTCGGATGTCCCTCCCATTCTTACAGCTGTGGTCTTGGATGTCCCTCCCATTCTTACAGCTGTGGTCTCGGATGTCCCTCCCATTCTTACAGCTGTGGTCTCGGATGTCCCTCCCATTCTTACACCACTGCTCTCATTTTCTCTGCTCCAGGGTGGGTCCGACTATGTTGAAGAGGGCAGGTGGGGGCCACTTTGGCTTTGACTCTATAAGAGGATAGCCTTTTCCTGATTTATCCCTCATTATAAACCGGTACTAACACTCCTCCCCCTGCCCAAGCTTTAGACACTTAAATCTGACCTGGTCTGCCCCCCGCCCGTGAGCTTTTATAGCAGTTCTTAATCCCTACTTCTAAAACACAGTTATATCCACTTCTGCATTTTAACCTGAAAGGCACTGTGGTTGAGAGCAACACTCAGAAGCCAGGTTGCCTGGTTTTGCATCCCAACTGAATCTGCGACTTCCCAACTGTGTGACCTTACGTAAGCAATCCAATCCTACGGTGCCTCAGTTTCCTCACGTGTAAAATGGCGATGGTAATGGCACCTACATCATGAGGTGACTGTGAGGATTTATCCATTTTTCTTATTAAAGTATTGTCGGTGTACAATATTATATTTGTTTCAGGCGTACAACATAGTGATTTGACATTTAAATACTTTACAAAGTGAGCGCCGCACTGAGTCCCCAGGTAAAATCACCACGGTGTTATCGACTATATTCCCCTTTGCCTTTTCACCCGCCCCTCTAACCACCTCCCCTCTGGCAACATCGGTTTGTCTCTGTTTCTGTGAGTCTGTTTTTGTGTCTTGTTTGTTTGTTTATGTTTGTTGTTGTTTTTAGATTCTACATATAAGTGAAATCGTGTGGTATTTGCCTTTCTCTGCCTGACTTATTTCACTTAGTGTAATACCATGTTGTCACAAACGGCGGGATTTCATACTTTTTTATAGCTGAGTAATATTCCATTGCATCACATCTTTAGCCTTTCATCTGTCGCTGGACACCTAGGTTGTGTCCATCTTGGCTATTGTAAATAATGCTGCAGCGAACGTACGATTTCATATATCTTTTCAATTTGTTTATTTGTTTGTTTGTTTGTTTGTTTTCTTTAGAAAAATACCAGGAAGTGGAATTGCTGGGTCATATGGTAGTTCTATTTTTAGTTTTTTGAGGAACGTCCCTACTGTTTCCATAGTGGCTGCACCAATTTATAGTTCTACTAACAGTGCACAGGATTCTCTCTTCTCCACATCCCCACCGACCCTCGTTATTTGTTGACTTTCTTACAATATCTATTCTAACTGTTACGAGGGAGCCTCTCACTGTGGTTTTGACTTGCGTTTCCCTGATGATTAGTGATGTTGAGCATCCTTTCATATGTCTGTTGGTCATCTATGTCTTATTTGGAGAAATGTCTATTCATGTCCTCTGTCCATTTTTTTTTAAAAATCATCACCTGAGGATGTGCTTTCATTGATTTTAGAAGAGATGAAAGGGGAGGGAGAGAGAGAGAGAGAGAGAGGGAAGGAGAGAGAGAGGAAGAAGCATCCATGTGAGAGAGCAAAGATCGATGGAAACATTGATCGGTTGCCTCCTGTACACACCCCGACCGGGGATCAAACCCACAACCCAGATATGTGCCCTGACTGGGAATCAAACCAGTGGCCCTTTGTTGCACAGGACAATGCTCCAACTAACTGAGCCACACCAGCCAGGACTTCTCTGTCCATTTTTTGATCAATTGTTTGTTTTTTGTTACTGAGTTGTATGAGTTCCTCATACATTTTGGATATTAACCCCTTAGCAGATACGTCATTTGTGAATATCTTCTCCCACTCAGTAGGTTGTCTTCTTTTTGTTGATGGTTTCCTTTGTGGTACAGAGGCTTTTTAGTTTGATGTAGTCCCGTTTGTTTTTTTCTTTTGTTGTGTTTGCCCAAGGGGATACATCCAAAAAGATATTACTAAGACAGATTTCAAATAGTTTATTACAGTAAATCCTCGATTTCAGGCACCTCAATTTAACAGACTTCGGATTTAAAGGACAAAATTTCCGGTCCGTATGTGAAAATTAACACCCTGTTAATTTTTAAATGCTTTTAACCAACATTTGCTTATAATTAAATCAACAGGTTATTTTTGTTATTAATTCACTGTAATTTTTAACAAATTTTAGCAAATAGGCCATATGTTGGACACAACACTGTAGTAATTTTGCTGACATAAATAAATATGACATGCCTACAACTATAGTCTACATATTTAAATCCAAGAGTCACGGCTCGTAAACAGTGTTCAGCAAATGATTAGCATGTGATCACACTGCATCTAATGTAGTAATTGGTTCTGTTGTCAGATGGCATAACTTTCTGTAGCAATTTTAATGCTTGCCCGCTGATGTTCCCATGTGCGCTAAGCCACGCCCCGGCCGTGTGCACTTGTTTACGACTGGTGACTGGTGAATGCACACACTAGACCAATTCAGTATAAATTTAAAATTACTGTAATACAGCCTGGCCATATTACAGTGTGACTCAATAGCTGAGCATTGACCTATGCACCAAGAGGTCACTGGTTTGATGTCCGGTCATGGCACATGCCAGCGTTGTGGGCTTGATCCCCAATAAGGGGCGTACAGGAAGCAACTCATCAATGTTTCTCTCTCATCAATGTTTCTCTCTCCCTCTCTCCCTCTCCCTTCCTCTCTCTCTAAAATCAATAAAAACATACATTTTTTAAAGTACTGTAATGCATACAGAAAACTTTTCTGTGAAATTAAACTTTTCATACATACTTCATTTTAATTACACGAACATGTCTACATAAGTAAAAACAGGTAAACTAACTAATTTGTCAATATTTTAACATACACATTCGGAAAACCTACTTTAGTATATGACAGACTTTCGGCTTTAACAGACACCCCCTTGCCTGAATTAATCTGTTATATAGAGGTTTTACTGCACCTGTGTTTTCTTCTAGGAGTTTTATGGTGAATGTTTAAGTCTTTAATCGGTTTTGAGTTTATCTTTGTATACAGTGTAAGACAATGGTGCAGTTTCTTTTTTTTGCATGTATCTGTCCAGTTTTCCCAGCACTACTTGTTAAAGAGACTATCTTTTCTCCATTTTATGTTTTTGCCTCCTTTGTCATAGATTAATTGACCATATAAATGAGAGTTTATTTTTGACTGCCTATTCGGTTCCATTGACCTATGTGCCTGTTTGTGTACCAATACCATACTGTTTTGATTTTTATGGCCTTGTAGTATAGTTTGAAATCAGAGAGCCTGATAATGCCGCTTTCTTCTTTCTCAGTATTGCTTTGGCTCTGCGTGGTATTTTGTGGTTCTATATACATTTTAGGATTGTTCGTTGTAGTTCTGAGAAGAATGCCACGTATTTTGATAGGGATTGCATTGAATCTGTACATTATTTTAGGACACTTGAAAGATATTAATCCTTCTAGTCCATGAGCATGATATAGCCTTCTGTTTTTGAGTGTTCTCTTCAATTTCTTCAATGTTTTATAGATTTTAGAGTATAGGCCTTTACCTCCTTGGTTAAACTTATTCCTAGGTATTTTATTCTTTCTGATGCACTTATAAATGGGATTGTTGTCTTAATTTCTTCTTCTGGCCATTTGTTATTACTATATAGAAAAGCCACCGATTTTTGGATATTGATTTTGTATCCTGCTACTCTACTAAATTCGTTTATTAATTCAATTAATTTTTGGTAAAGTCTTTAGAGTTTTCTATCTATAGTATTATATCTGCAAATAGTGACAGTTTTACGTCTTCCTTTCTAATTTTGATGCCTTTTATATCTTTTTCTTGTCTAATTGCTGTGGTTGGACTTCCAATACTATATTGAATAACAGTGATGGGCACCCTTGTCTTGTTCCTGGTCTTAGAGGAGAAGCTTTTAGCTTTTCACCATTAGTATGATATTCGGTGTGGGTTTGTCATATCTGGCCTTTATTATGTTGAGGTAAGTTTCCTCTATATCCACTGTTGAGCATTTTTATCATAAATGGATGCTGTATCTTGTCAGATGCTTTTTAATCATCTCTATTGAGATGATTATATGATTTTTATCCTTTTTTTTGTGGATGTAATCTATAATATTAATTGTTTGCAGATATTGAGCAGTCCTTGCATCCTGGGGATAAATCTCACTTGATCATAGTATATAATCTTTCTAATATATTCTTGAATTCAGTTTGCTAGTATTTTGGTGAGAATTTTCTCATCTATTTATCAGGGATATTGGCCTGTAATTTTCTTTTTTTTTTTTTGTAGTGTCTTTGGTTTTGGTGTCAGGGTAATGCTGGCCTTGCAGAATGAATTAGGAAGTGTTTCTTCCTCTTCAATTTTTTGTAATAGTTTGAGAAGGATTGGTATTAATTCTTCTTTAAATGTTTGGTAGAATTTACCAGTGAAGCTGTCTGGTCCTGGACTTTTGTTTCTTGGAGCTCTTTTTAATAGTACTTCAGTTTCATTGCTAATAATTGGCCTGTTCAGATATTCTCTTTTTTCCTGGTTCAGTCTTGGAAGTTTGTATGTTTCTAGAAATATGTCCATTTCTTTTAGGTTGTCCAATTTCTTCGCATATAATTGTTCATAATAATCTTTTACCATCCTTTGTATTTCTGTGGTATAGGTTGTAACCCCCTTTATTTTTTATTGCAGTTGGTGATTTTATTTTTTAATTTTATTTTTGTTTAAAATATTACAAATGCCCCTTTTTCTCCCCAATGACCCATTCCACCCCGTCCCCTCCCCCTCACCAGTCCCTCTCCCCACCATTGTCCGTGTCCTTGGGTTGTGTATATATGCATGTAAATTCTTTGGTTACTCTCTCCCCCTCCACCCACCCACCCGCCCTCCTCCATCCCTCTGACATTTGTCAGTCTCATCTATGCTTCCATGTCATTGAATCTATTCTGTTCATCAGTTTATTAAGTTCTTTAGATTCCACGTATGAGCGAGATCATGTGATGTTTGTCTTTCTCTTCCTGGCTTATTTCACTCAGCATAATACTCTCCAGGTCCATCCATACTGTCCCAAAGGGTACAAGATTCTTCTTCTTTACAGCTGCGTAGTATTCCATGGTGTGAATGTCCCACAGCTTTTTTATCCACTCATCTCCTGATGGGCACTTGGGCTGCTTCCAGATCTTAGCTATTGTAAACTACGCTGCTATGAACATCGGGGGGCATATATTCTTTCTGATTAATGTTTCAGGATTCTTAGGGTACATTCCTAGAAGTGGGATCACTGGGTCAACAGGCAGCTCCATTTCTAATTTTTTGAGGAACCTCCATACTGTTTTCCATAGTGGCTGCACCAGTCTGCATTCCCACCAGCAGTGTACTAGGGTTCCCCTTTCTCCACACCCTCGCCAGCAGGAGTCGTTTGTTGATTTGTTGATGGAGCCATTCTGACAGGTGTGAGGTGACACCTCATTGTGGTTTTAATTTGCATCTCTGATGATTAGTGACTTTGAGCATTTTTTCATATGTCTCTTGGCCATCCGTATGTCCTCTTTGAGAAGTGTCTATGTAACCCTTTTTAAAATTTCTGTTTTTATCTATTTGTGCTCTCCCTCTCTGTCTCATTTTCTTGATGAGTCTGGCTAAAGGTTTCTCAACTGTGAGGATTTAAAAAGTATTTGTAAAGTACCAAGCAAATAAAAAGCACTGTATAAGTGGAGTTTTGGGTTTTGTTTTGTTTTTTAATTGATTTTAGAGAGAGACAAAGGGAGAGGGAGAGAGAGGTAGAAACATCAATGAGAGAGAAACACCTATCAATCGGCTGCCTCCTGCATGCCTCCTACTGGGGATCGAGCCCGAAACCTGGGCTTGTGCCCTGACAAGGAATCCAACAAGGTACCTCTTGGTTCCTGGGATGACGCTTAATCCACTGAGCCACTCCAGCCAGGCAAAGCAGAGTTTTTGTAGTTTTAAAAAACCCACAATCTTTTTTTTTTGGTTAATCTTCACCCAAGGATATTTTTTCCATTGATTTTTTTTTTTTTTTTAGAGAAAGTGGAAGGGATGGGGAGAGACAGAGAGAGAAACGTCAATGTGAGAGAGACACATTGACTGGTTGTCTCCCACACACGCCCCGACTGGGGCAGGGATCAAGCCTGCAACCGAGGTACATGCCCTTGACCGGCATCGAACCCATGACCCTTCAGTCCACCAGCCGATGCTCTAACCACTGAGAAAAGCCGGCCAGGACAAACCCCAGAATGTTTTAACTCCATCTCTTCTTTTCTGCAGCCAATCTTATATCTCTTTTCTCATTTTCTCCCTCTTAGCAACTGCAAACACACCCTTCCTTGTCAAAATCTCCCATTTGCTGTCCCATTGACTTATATTCCTCACTTTTAAGATGCCTTAACTAAAATCCAGATTCACGTCACATGTTTATACTGTTCCCCGCCAGCTTCAATGTCTGTTCCTCTAACACCCCCCTAACACCTAACACTGATGCCCTTCGGTCTTAGATCCTCATAATTCCATGTTATGTTATTTTTTTCCATACTAAAGAGCTTTGATGCCTCTGCCTAGGGTGGCTAGTCTTTTGCCAAGTGGCACATGGAGAGGAGGAGAGGAAGGGAGACTGGACTTGGAGAAGAAACACACTGTCCCAATGCCATGCTCTACTCACCTCCATAGAAGGAGAAAGCACACTGTGTGCACCTGCCTAACACCCAGGGGCTCTCATAAAAATAGCAATATGATCTCCCTTTCAAACCAATGGTCTTGCCGCTGGCTCCTGAGCAGAATTTAACAGCTGTCAAAATTAGGAATCAGGAGACCTGGTTTCTAGCCCCAGCTCTGCTCACATTTACTGCTGTGATCTTGGCAAAGCCACTCACACTTATTTGGCCCTAATTACCTTAGGGATAGTAATGCTCATAGTTGTGAGAGTCAAACATACGTTTTACTTCCCTTCTGAGCATACGTTTTATTCTTGCTATGGTCAAATCCCAATTGTCCGGCTACAGCTCATACATGAAAAATCTTCATACTCTTTGCTTTCAGCCCTTACTAAAATGTAAATAGCAAAAAGCAATGTAAAATAAAACTAGTTTTACTGAGTAATTAACTGATTGATTGATGGTCATTCTTCTGTTAGATGATCTAAAGGTTAAAATAGTTTTTCTCAATTTCAGTATCATGGACACTTTGGACCAGACCGTTGTATCTTACAGGGTGTTTAACGGCATCCCTGGCCTCTACCCACTCGATGCCGGTCATGATCATCAAAAATGTCTCCAGACATTGCCAAATGTCCCCTGGGGAACAGAATTGCTTCTGGTTGATATCTACTGGAGTAAAGGATAGCAAAGTCTTATTTTATTGCTTTTTACTTATTTGGCCAACCCCTTAAGTATGGTAACTCTGTTTTCTATATTTTCTATAAATTTCTGCACATTACAGGCCAAATCCACATAGAGTTAGTGTTCAGTAAAATATTTAGTATAGGGGAATGGTGTGAATATGTCATTACCCCCGCCACCCACCAATACCACATGTCAAAAAACTGTCCTTATCAAGAGAAAGCACTAACAGCCCATTTTCTGCTGGAAAGTTGGTAAGTTTATATCACTCTAAACATCCTATAAAAACACTGGACTTACAAGGCTTAGATTTTGTACACTGGACTTACAAGGCTTATTTTGGTTTATGTATGACAATGGCTTTCAAGTGGGGGCAATTCCATCTCCCAGGGAACATTTGGCAATGTCTGGAGACATTTTGGGGTGTCACAACCGGGGATGGGGCAGCTAGTGGGATGCTGCTAACCCCTATAATGCATAGGACAGCCCCACAAAGAATGACCCGGCCCAGTAGGTCAAAGCCCTGCAGTGCTAACCAGGAGCTCGCTGGGTGGAGAGACGAGGCCCCGCCCACTTCTGGGCGATGCGGGCTTTTCCTTGGAGAACCTAATCAAGTTTCTGTTCTTATTTCTCATAGCTGCTCATGGGACAAGTTCCTGAGATGCATGCTTACGGTGTTTCCCTTCCTAGAGTGGATGTGTTTGTACCGATTCAAGGAGTGGCTTCTTGGAGACTTACTTGCAGGTGTAAGTGTTGGCCTTGTGCAAGTTCCCCAAGGTAAGGAAGATACGAAGCCTTTTCACCCACACACTTACCGTACCTGCCAGGTTCCTAACTCAGGATGGCTCCAAAAGACTCAGTTTAGTTTGGACCCCTGAATACTTCCAAGAGTATCTGCAATGGCCATTCACGGTCATTTTTTGCTTAACTAGTCATTTCTTACTCACATGACTGCAACAGACCCACGGGCATGGGTTTTGCTTCCAAAGGTGAAGGTTACGAAACATAGCGTGCTAGCAGCTCTTCACCGGGTCGCACACGGCCGTCCGGGGGCTCCTCTTGGTCTTCTGAGTGGCAGTCCAGATGTAAGGCACGATCATGCGGGGAGGTAGGCAGCGAGCTGGACTTCAGAAGCCTCATTTCCCAAATAGGAACCAACCTCTCGTAACTTTCATTAACTCTTGCGTCCAGGGTCCCACAAGCAACATGCCCAGTTATAAGATCCTTGTGCTCAGGGGAGCCAAAGCTAGGGCTTCCCACTGGGTATTTTCTTTCATTCAGTCCTCTTGGTTCAGGCAGAGTATACTAATCGGGCTCATTTTAGTTTTTATTTTTGTTTTTTGTTGTTGTTAATCTTCACCCTAGGATATTTTTTTCCATTGATTCTTAGAGACAGTGGAAGGGGGGGGGAGAAAGAGTGAGAGAGAGAGACAGTGATGTGAGAGAGGCGGTGAGGTGAGAGAGGCGGTGAGATGAGAGAGGCGGTGAGGTGAGAGAGGCGGTGAGGTGAGAGAGGCTCACCCACACATCGATTGGTTGCCTCCCGAACACACCCCAGCTACAGCCAGGAATTGAACCTGCAGCCCAGGCATGTGCCCTTGACCTGGAATCGAACCCTTGACGCAGGCCATGCTCTAACCTCTGAGCCACACGGGCCAGGGTGAATTGGGCTCGTTTTTACTCTATAACCAATGTTGGCTGGTAACACAGTTGATGTTCCACTGTTTTCAGGTTTCCAAAAAAAGCATCTGGAAAGTTAATCCAAGATCAAATTTATCCACAGAGAAAGAGGAAGGATTTTGTTAATCCTTTATCCACAGCGGTTCCCAGTTCCCTGCATAGTCTTTAAACACTTCTATTTCTATATTTTTCTGGGGCCGACCAGGCAGGATGGAAACTTGTGATTATACAGGTTGTGTGTAGCACAAAAGAGGCCAAAGAGCCAAGTGGTAGCTTTCTGACACACAGCTGTTAGTTGAGGAAAGGGGTCCCTTTTTAAAAAATTATCATGCAGTAAAACTGACTTTTTTCCCTTTTGGTGTACAGTTCTATGAATTTCAACACATATGTAGATTTATGTAACCACCACAATCAAGATACATAACAGCTCCATCAGCCCCAAGTCTCTCCCGTGCCACCCCTTTTTAGTTACATTGTCCCCTAACCTCCAACCCCTGCAACCACTTTTCTCCATCACCAAGTTCTGTCTTTTGAGAATATCATATAAACGGACCCATCTAGTGTGTAACTTTTGAATGCTGGCTTCTTTAATTCAGCATTAGGTCCTTGAAATTAATGCAAACGGTTATATGCATCCCTGGTCGGTTCATTTTTATTGCTGAGTAATATTCCATGGTACGGCTGTCCCATTGGCTTGTTGGTGGAGCTTTGCTTCCAGGTTTTGACTGTCACAAGTAAAGTTGCTATGACCATTCATGCACAGGTTTTTGTGTGAGCATGTTTCCATTTCTCTAAGGTAAAGACCGAGGAGTGGTCTTGTTGGTCAGATGGCAAAGCGTAGGTTTAACTTTACAGGAAACTGCCAAGCTGTTTTCCGGAGCGGCTGGCCCTGCCATTTTCCATTTTCACCAGCAAAGTATGAGAATTCTGGTTCCTCCACGCTCCCGTCAGCCTTGAGATGGTTAGACTTACACGCGTTTCTAAGAAACGGCCGAGCAATCCCTCGTATCCTTCACCCACTTTCCCCAGTGGTAGCACCTTGCAAAACCACAGTTCAACCTTACAACCAGGTTATTGGTATTGATACAATAAAGATATGGAACATTTCCACCACCACAGGGGTCCCTCCTGCTGCCCTCTGATGGTCACCCCCACTTGCCTCCTGGCCCCCTTCCCTCCTTAACCTCTGGCCACCTCTGATCTGTTCTTCATTTCTATAATTTTGACATTTCAAGAAAGTTACATGAATGGAGTCGTGGCTATGTAAACCTTTGGGACTGGCTTTTTTCAACATCTTAATTCTCTGGAGATTCATCTAGGCCGTCGTGTGTATTAATAGTTCGTTCCTTTCGTTGCCAAGTAGCATGCCACGGTCTGGACGTCCCCCAGGTTGGTTAAACATTCACCCTCCCAGGACGTTGGAAGTGTTTGAAGCTTTGGGCTACCACAGATACAGCTGCTGTGGACATCTGTGTGTAGGTTAGTGAGCAGGGTCCTCATTTCTCTGGGATAACTATCCGGGAGAGCAGTTGTTGGATGGTAGGGTATTTGCATGTTTAGTTTTTTTAAGAAAATGCCAAGCTGCTCTCCAGAGTGGCGGCATCATTTTACACTCCTACCAGCAATCTGAGTGCCCCGTAGCCCTGCATCCTCGCCGGCATTTGGTGGTGTCGCTTTTTGCTTTAGCCGCCCAGGTGGCCGTGGATCGCGATCTCGCGATCTCGCTGTGGTTCCAGGTTGCGCCTCCCCGGTGGCTATTGAGGCTGAACAGCTTCTCATATGGGACTTGTCCAGCTATATATTTTAACGAGTGGCTCTTCTTGTCTTTTGCTCATGTTCTAACTGGATTGTTTGCATTTTTACTAATGAGTTTTGAGAATTATTTATATATTTTAGATACCAGTCCTTTGTCAATTGCGTTCTGCAAATATTTTCTACCAGCCCGAGGCCTGTCTTTTTTTTTAAAATCCTCCCCTGAGGATATGTTTTTATTGACTTGAGAGAGAGGGGAAGGGAGAGGGAGAGAGAGAAACACTGATGTGAGAGAGAGACATGAGTCAGTGGCCACTATATGTCCCCCAGCCCGGGGTGGAAGCGCAGCCTAGTTATGTGCCCTGACCGGGGGTCGAACCCGCAACCTGTGGTGCAGGCGATGAAGCTCCCGCGGACTGAGCCGCCTGGCCAGGGCTGTAGCCTGTCTCACCATCCTCTTAACAAAATCTTTAAAGAGCAAACTTTTTTATTTTGATGAAACCTAGTTTTTAATGTCTTTTATTTTAGCCGTTCTAAGAGGTTCGTGGTGGTTTTCATTGGCATTTTCCTGGTGGCTAGTGAGGTCCAACATCTTTTTATGTTCTTATCAGCTATCCTCATATTGTCTTTGGTGAAGTACCTGTTCGAGTTCTTTGCCCATTTTTTAAATTTGAATTTTGTTTTTCTTACTGTTAATTTTTGGGAATTCTTTATATATCCTGGATTTAAGTTCTTTGTAGATATGTGATTTGCAAATACGTTCAGTCTGTAGCTTATCCTTTCATTCTCTTGACAGTACCTTTCACAGAGCAAAAGGTTTTGATTTTTAAATATATCTTTTTTTTTATTGATTTCAGAGAGAGGAAAGGAGAGGGAGAGAGAGAGACAGAAACATCAATGATGAGAGAGTCATTGATTGAGCCCGCAACCCGGGCATGTGCCCTGACCGGGAATCGAACCCCGATCGCCTGGATCCTAGGTCGATGCTCAACCTCTGAGCCACGCCCGGCCGGGCAGGTTTTGATTTTTATAAAGTCCAATTTATCATTTTTTCCCCCTTTTACGGATTGTGCTTTCTCTATCCTATATTGGAACTCTTCGCCTAACTCCAGGTCACAAAGATTTTCTCCCATGTTTTCTTTTACGTCTTACAGTTTTATGTTTTACATTAAGATCTACAATCCATTTTTATTTTATCTTTATATAAGGTGTGAAGCTTAGGTCAAGATTTATTTTTGTTGCATTTTCAGCACTATTTTTAAAGAAGACTATCCTCCATTGAGTTGCTTTTGCACTTTTGTCAAAGATCAAATAGCCATATTATATTTTTGTGGGTCTGTTTCTGGACTCTATTCTGTTCCATTCTGTGTCTGTCCCTTTGCCAATGTCATGTCTTAATTATTGTATCTTTATAGTAAGTCTTAAAATTGGGTAGTGTGATTTCTCCACCTTTGTTCCCTTTCAAAATTGTTTTAGCTATTCTTCCATATAATTTTTTTTGTCTATATCCACACAAAAATTCTCCCGAGGTTTTGATAGCTGTTGCATTGAATTCGCAGATCACTTTGCAGAGAATTATGTTGAGTTTCCGACCCATGACCACAGCATGTCTCTCCATTTATTTAGGTCTCATTTGACTTCTTTCATTAGCATGTGTAGTTTGCAGCGTACAGATCCCATACATATTTTGTCAGAATTATATCTCTTTCATTTTTGAGGCAGTATTGTATGTGATAATTGAAACTATTTTGGTTTCCAGCTGTTCATTGTTTGCATACAGAAATATAGTTGATGTTTATGTGTTCCCCTCATACTCACTTATTAGTTCTAAGAATCTTTTATAGATTCCCTGGGATCTACTACCTTGACAACCATGTCATCTGTGAGTAGGAACAGGTGTGTTTCTTTCTTTCTGTTCCGAGTGGCTTTTATGACTTTTTCTTGCTTTTGTGCTGGCTGAGACTTCCAGTGCGGTGCTGAGTAAGAGTGGTGAGAACAGGTATTCTTGCCTTATTCAGTATTTCACCGTTAATTATTATGTGAGCTGTAGGGTGCTTGTAGATGCCCTTCATTAGGTGAAGGAAGTTCCCATCGCTTCTAGTTTGCTGAGAATTTTTATCATGAGTGGATGGTGCATTTTGCAAAATGCTTTTTTGTGCATGTATTGAAATAATCATGTGGTTTTTATCTTTAGTCTGTTAATATGGTGGATTACATTAACTGATGTTTAAGTATTGAACTGGCAGCTACAAACCAAAATGATCCACTCCCTGGAAGTACACTCACGTCCAGGGAGATATCAGAAAATCTCCAGAGCATTCCTGTGGTGTTGCAATGAGAGACATGAACTCTTGGCACTGATGCTCTAACTCTGAGTCCCCTGCTCACTCCTACTTATCAGATTTATGGTCAAAGTTTGAGGACATCCTATTGCTAAATTGCCAAATCATCAGTGTAATTTGGTACCAAAATAAGAATAGCATTAGGATGTATAAGCATGCCTAGCATCCAGCACAATATCTAGCACATAGTAGGTACTCAATATATTTGTTGAATAGTAATTATCACATAACTGTATGAATGAACGAGTCCGTGTAACCCTTGCTAAGAAATTGTGCGTTTTTTTAAGTGGTATGAATAATGAAATAATCTGGAGAAGTTTTACTTATATTAAATAGAAATATAGTTGATGTTTATGTGTTCATTATGACTTAATGATTTTCTTCAAATGAAACAAAAATACTGCATGGTGAAGACCTTATTAAAAATATGCTAAAAGTACCAATTTGAAATGAAGGCTACAGGAACTGAAATGAATAATTTACAGGGAATCAACAGCAGAGTAGAGGACGCTGAGAATCAAATCAGCAATTTGGAACATGAGGAAACAAAAAACACCCAACCAGAAGATCAAAAAGAAAAAAGAATCCAGAAATATGAAGATAGTATCAGGAGCCTCTGGGACAACTTCAAGAGCCCAACATTCATATTATTGGGGTGCCAGAAGGGGAAGAAAGAGACCAAGGAATTGAAAACCTATTTGAAAAAATAATTACAGAAAACTTCCCCTACCTGGGGAAAGAAATCGACTTTCAAGTCCAGGAAGCACAGAGGGTCCCAAAGAAGAGGAACCCAAAGAGGCCCACAGCAAGACACATCATAATTAAAATGCCAAAGTTTAAAGACAAAGAGAGAATCTTAAAAGCAGCAAGAGAAAAGCAGTTAGTTACCTACAAGGGGGCACCCATATGACTGTCAGCTGATTTCTCAACAGAAACTTTGCAGGCCAGAAGGGAGTGGCAAGAAATATTCAAAGTGATGAAAAACATGGAACTACAACCAAGATTACTCTACCCAGCAAAGCTATCATTTAGAATTGCAGGTCAAATAAAGAGCTTCTCAGACAGGGAAAAGCTGAAGGAGTTCATCACCACCAAACCAGCACTGCAGGAAATGTTGAAGGGTCTTCTTTAACAAGAAGCTAATGAACAAAAGAATCTGATGAACTAAATAGATCCAGAGACATTGACACATGTAACAGACGATCATATTTCAGGGGAGAGAGGGAAGGGGGGTGGAGGGTGGGAAGAGATTAACCAAAGAAGTTATATGTATAACCCATGGACACAGTTAATTACGGGGTGAAGGCCTGGGAAGGGGGTGGGAGGGAAGTGGAGGGGATCAAGTGGGGGGGGGGGGGGAATGGTATACCTGTAATACTTTCAACAATAAAGATAAATTTAAAAAAAAAAATGCTAGATCTGGCCAGGTTCTATTATTTTTGTAACTTTTCCATAAGTCTAAAATTAGTTCAAAATTATAAAAGTTTTTAAGGGTATTGGAAAGTTTGGAAACTTGGTTTCCTTCTCTCTCTCCACAGCCTAAGTTTAAGTGAGAATGGGCAACTTAGTGTCAGGCTGTTACCAAGTAATTCTCTTACCTTCCCTGTATCGGTAAGTGATTTGAAACCCTACATTTCAAAAGACCCACTCTTCATGCTAATGTTGCTTATCAAGAGTAAGTAGGGGCTATTCAACATTGTACTGGAATTCATAGGCAGTGTATTAAAGCAAGAAAAGGAAATATAAGGTATAAGGATTGTAAAGGAAGAAATAAAACTTTATTGATCATACATTTTTTTAATGCAGAGAATTGGAAAGAGTCTACAGATAAATTAATAGAATTAATAAGATTTTATCCAGGTTGCTGGGTACAAGATCAATATATAAAAAATCAATCATATTCCTATATACCTGTAGAAAACAACGGTAAAATTTTTTAAAAGGTAACATTTATAGTCCCGGCCAGGTGGCTCAGTTGGTGGGAGCATTGTCCCATACACCAAAAAGACTGCAGGTTTGATTCCTGGTAGGGGAACATACCTGAGTTGTGGGTTCGATTACTGGTTGGGGTGCGTGTGGGAGGCAACTATAGATGTTTTTCTTTCACATCAATCTTCCCTCTCCCCTCTTCTTCCCCCTGTTCCTCTCTCTCTAAAATCTATAAACATACCCTTGGGTGAGGGTTAAAAATATATATACCGTTTACAAAAGCATAATAAATATGAAGGACATTCTAATGAAACTGAGACATTGAGATGTGCAAGACCTCTAAAGAGAAATTACACAACTTTTCTTAGTAATATTAACGAAGACCTAAAGTAATTGAAAGCTAGCATACTCATGGGTTAGAAGACTCAATATTTAAAAATCTCAGTTCTCTCAAAATAGATTTATAGATTCATTAGAATCTCAATGTAAATTCTAACAGGACTTTTTTTAAATCCTCACCCAAGGATATTTTTTCCATTGCTTTTCAGAGAGAGTGGAAGGAGAGAGAGAGACATCAATGTGAGAGAGATACATCGATTGGTTGCCTTTCACACATGATCCAACTGGGTCTGGGGATTGAGCCTGCAACCGAGGTATGTGCCCTTGTCCAGAATCAAACCCAGGACCCTTTAGTCCAAGGGCCGACGCTCTAACCACTGAGCCAAACCAGCTAGGGCCTAACAGGGCCTTTTAATAAAACATTATAAACAGATTCTATAATGTACGTAAGTGCAAAAAGCCAAGAACAGCCAAATTATTTTGAAGAACAACTTGGGAGACTTGCTTCTCCAGGTATCAAGACTTAACATAAAGTTATAATAATTTTTAAGATAACGTACAGTAAAAGGAGAAAGAATAAATAAACACTCATACATGTATATATTGAAATACACAGAAGGGAAATGAGCAATCTCAAGCAACTCACCACAACATGGGAGATTCATATATATATGTGTGTGTGTATATATATATATTACATATATTGAGCAAAAGGAGCAGAGATAAAAATGATATGCAGTATAACTCCATTAATATAAAGTTCAAAAGTGGCTGAACTAAACTATATTGTTAAGCTATATATATATATATGTCCACTAGTGATAAAACTATAAAGAAAGTTAAGAAATTGTTATCACAAAAGTCAAAATAATAAATACTTGTGTAGGGAGAAATGGAGTTGTAATCAAAGACCTGGGTGGTGGATGTTTGTTTTATAAATATTTACTAAGCTCACCTCCTATTTTAATGCACTTTCTATGTGTATATTATATTTGACAATAAAAATGGTGATTATTAAATTATCAAAACTATTACTAAATTAATTACTAAAAAAGTAAGACAGAGTGGTATTGCAGAGATAGACAATTAGGCTAATGGAACAGAAAAGAGTTACACACATTTAAGTTGCATGGTTTATATCAGATGTGTCACTGTAGAAACAACTTTTTAATAAATTGTGTGAAACAATTGGATTCTTATATGAAATACAATTTTTAGACCTCTACCTCACACCATACACAAAAATCTATTCCTGGTAGAAGATGGCGGTGGATTGAGTAGAAGCTACCCTGACACTTTCCTGTGACCAAGCTGGATTTACAACTAAAATACAGAAAAAGCACCCTGAATAATCAACTGCAACTGAAGAGAGCTGGGGAGCACCCTCATAACCAAGGAAGAAAAGGGGAGACCACATAGAGACTGGTAGGAAGTGCAGAGGTGAGAGGGCTGGCTGGGCCCCTACAGGCAGCAGCTGAAGGTCTGGAGGGATAGCTCAGCTGTGGGGGTTCCCCCTCAGAACTCTGGGGCCTAAACCCCAAGCTGGGCTTCCCAGCCCAGAGAACCAGAACTGAGAAAGGTGCCCACATGACATCTGGCTGTGAAAAGCAGTCAGGTTTGTGTCTGCCAGGGAGAGATGGCTGGAAATGCAGGCACCCTCTTAAAGGGCCAACACACAAAGCTTTGTGTGCAGCCACTCACCTTGGGCTCCAGCAGAGGAAAGGTAGAGTGACTAGAGCAGTGTGAGGAGAACCCAGGGGGCTGGCTGGGGGAATAGATATCAGAGGGCACCAATCTGGACCCCAGTGCTGAGTCACTCCCCCATACTGCAGAGGACATCTTTCTCAGGCAGACACTTACCTTCCAAGCAGCTTTTGCCTGGGGGGAACCAATTGCCCCACCCTGTTGGAAAACCTCTGGCCCCACCCCCTGGAGTTTCTACAGCCTGAGGCTCATTAAGAGACTGATAACAATCAGCCTCTGGGTCCTTTGAGTCTTTGCCTGATTTGTTTCTGGACCCAGGCTTTGGAAAAGTAGTCCTTGGTGCCCATCTTGGCCCTTTCCAAACACACCCAGCCCCAGCAGAGGGAACCATGGAATGCAGAAAACTTCAGACAAGGTACTGAAGGCCAGTCACAAACAGCATCTGACATTGACCTGCACCAGAGACCATCCAAAAGACTGGGAGTCCTAGAAGATCTACCTAATACATAGGAACAAATCCAAACAGGCAGCCAAAATGGGGAGACAAAAAACAAGCCCCAACTGAAAGAACAAAAGAATTCTCCAGAATAAGAGATAAATGAAATGGAGATAAATAATCTGTCAGATATAGAGTTCAGAATAATGATCATAAGGATGCTCAACAGCATGAGAAAAGATATGGAAACTATGAAGGAAATTAAGAATTACAGTAGAAATAAAAAAGACATTGGAAGGAATGAACAGCAGATTAGGAGAAGCTGAGGATCAGATCAGAGAATTAGAAGACAGGGTAGAAAAAAATCACTCAATCAGAGAATCAAAATGAAGAAAACAAAAAACAGGAAAACAGTTTAAGGGAGTTGTGGGACTACATGAAATGTAACAATATTCACATCATAGGAGTGCCAGAAGAGGTCAAAAGTAAGCAAGGGTTAGAGAACCTGTTTGAAGAAATAATAGCAGAAAATTTCCCTAACCATGTGAAGGAAAAACTCATAAGTTCAGGAGACACAGAGAGTTTCTATCAAGAAAAACCCAAAGAGGCCCATGCCCAGACACATCGTAATTAAAATGCCAAAAATTCACGACAAAGATTGAATCTTAAAGGCAGCAAGAGAAAAGCAATCTGTTACCTACAAAGGAGCTTCCCTAAGTCTGTCAGCTGATTTCTCAACAGAAACTCTACAGGTCAGAGGGGAATGTCGTGAAGTATTTAAGGTAATGAAAAGCAAGGATCTGAAACCAAGACTACTCTATCCAGCAAGGCTATCATTCAAAATAGATGGTGAAATAAAGAGCTTCCCAGACAAAAAAAAAAAAAAATGGCTAAAGGAATTTATCACCACCAAACCAGCATTGTAAGAAATGTTAAAGGGACTGCTGTAATAATAATAAGAAATAGAGAAAAAGAGAAACATAGGCATAAAGAAATAAAATGGCAATAGATAAGAACCTATCAATAATAACCTTAAAATAAATGGATTAAATGCTCCAATCAAAAGACATAGGGCAGCTGAATGGATAAGAAAACAAGACCCAAATATATGCTGTCTACAAGAGACCCATCTCAGAATAAGACTCACACAGGCTGGAAATAAAAACTTTTGCAGGACTTTAAAGGAGAGATCGACAACAATACAGTCATACTAGGGGGCTTAACAGCCCACTGACTTTACTAGATAGATCTCTGTGACAAAAAAATCAACAAGAAAACAGTGACTCTAAGTGACACACTAGATCAGATGGATTTAATTGACATTTACAGAACATTCCACTCCAAAGCTGCAGAATATACATTCTCCTCAGGTGTACATGGGACATTCTCAAAGACAGACCACATGTTAGGACACAAAACAAGTCTAAGTTCCAAGAAGATTGAAATCATATCAAGTATCTTCTCGGACATTTACACCATGGAATACTATGCAGCTATAAAGAAGGATCCCTTACCCTTTGAGACAGCATGGTGGGACCTGGAGAATATTATGCTAAGCGAAATAAGTCAGTCAGGGAAAGACAAGTGTCACATGATCTTACTCCTATGTGGAGTCTAATGGACAAAATAAACTGATGAACAAAATAGATCCAGAGACATAGAAGCATGGAACAGACTGAGGGACCTCAGAGGGCAGGTGGGAGTGGGGGAGTGGGTGGGGGGAGATTAATCAAAGAATTTATATGCACATATGCATAACCCATGGACACAGACAATAGTGGGCCTGGGGAGGGGGGTACAGGGTGGAGGGGATCAGTGGGGAAAAAGGGGGACATTTGTAATACTTTCAGCAATAAAGATAAATTTTTTTAAAAATCTATTCCTGGTAGATTAAAGATCTAAATGTTAAAGGTAAAGCAATAAACATTTTTTGAAATAATGTAAGAGAATATCTTCATGATCTTGAGGTAGAAAATGATTCTTTAAACAAGACACCAAAAGCACTAGCCTAATAGGAAAAGATAAATTGAATTAAGTAAAAGTTAAGAACTGTTTATTCAAAGACACCATGAAGATTGAAAAGTGAACCACAGAATGGGAGAGATATTTGTACCAATATACCCAACAAATTATTTAATCTGTAACATATATACTCCTACAAATCTGTAAGGGAACAATGAGATTGATCAACATTATTGGTAATTAATGAAGGGAAAATTGAAATTAAAATGAGTTACACACCAACTCATACAGACTAAAATGAAAAGTCTGACAGTATCTTGTGCTAGTACAGAGGCAGGTAATGGGAAATGCTGGTGGGAGTGCAATGTACAACCATTTGGAAAACAGTTTGGCATTTTCTGGTAAGTGCTCCAGCAGTTATGCTGCAGGGGATATTATCTCAAGGAACTTATACATCTATGCACCAGGAGACCTGTGTATAAAAATATTCAATGCAGTATAGCTCATAATAGCCCCAAACTGGAAACAAAGGCCGGAGACCATGCAAGCCTGGAGACAAAGACAATGGGAAAGTAGCTTCCTTGGATCCTGATGGCTTTTTAGTTCTGGTTCCAGTCTCTGATGAGGCCCAACTGCCCTTTGTACTCTTTTAATAAATTTCCTATTTTGCTTAAGCTAATTTAAGCAGCTTTTCTGTTTCTTGCAATCAGTAGAGCCTTGCTTAGAAAAGAAAATGTGGAAAGGGAACTTACAAATTACACGAGACTTCAGATATGTCAGTTGATGTGAAGACCATATTTGAGCCCCGATGTAAACACAAAGATTGTAAAAGAAAGTGCAACATATAATAGTAAATGATTTTTTTAAAGATCACCCCAAACCCACTATACTTCTGGCTCAAGGTCTCTCGTGAGGTTCCAGTGAAGGTGTCAGTCATCTCAAGGCTCTACTGAGGCTGGAGGATCAGTTTCCACCCATGGGCTTGCTGGCCGGCCTGGTTTCCTTGCCGGGTGGCCTCTCCATGGGCTGCTTGAGTGTCCTCACAACATGGCAGCTGGCAGGTCCAATTACATATGTAGGACCCAATGCAAAATGAAAGTGCAGAGCCCCCAGTTCAAAAATTATTCACAATTTCAAGATGGTCAGAGTAGAGCATGAAGCCAAGTTTGGAGGAGCCAAGGACTCTCTGTGATTTCCTCGGTCACACACCCTTGAAGCCAACTCTGGTGGCTGGTGACCTGAAAGAGAGAGCAGCCAAGACGGGAGCCACAGTCTTCCGGCAACCTGATCTCAAAGTGATATCCTATCACTTTTGTTGAAGTCCACTTATTGGAAGCAACTCATAAGGTCCATCCCACACTTCAGGGGTGGGGATGGCACAAGGGCATGAACACCAGGTAGCCACTGCAGATCATCCGAGAGGCCCTCTGCCACAACTACGCCTGTGAGATAAGCAGGGAACCTGAGCACGGACTGGATATCTGATAATGTTAAAGGGCCATTCTTTCTTAAGTGTGATGTAGTTAAATTAAAAGAGGGTCTTCTTTTAAAGATACATACTGAGATAGCTACTGATAAAATGATTCACGTCTTTGGATTTGTTTCAAAATAACATGGATGGGAGAGGAGTGGGGGCATAGGTGAAACAGGACTGGCCGTCAACTGACCATTGTTGAAGCAGGTGATGGATACATGGGAGTTTGTTATACTCTCTATATTTTTTTAAATATATTTTTTACTGATTTCAGAGAGAAGAAAAGAGAGGGAGAGGGAGAGGGAGAGGGAGAGGGAGAGGGAGAGGGAGAGGGAGAGGGAGAGGGAGAGGGAGAGGGAGAGGGAGAGGGAGAGGGAGAGGGAGAGGGAGATAGAAACATCAATGATGAGAGAAAATCGTTGATCGGCTGCCTCCTGCACACCCCCCTGGGGATCGAGCCACAACCCGGGCACGTGCCCTGACCGGGAATCACACCTTGATCTCCTGGATCCTAGGTCGATACTCAGATGCTGAGCCACTCCAGCTGGGCTGTTATACTCTATTTTTGTATATGTGTGAACTTTTCCAATAAAAAGAGAGCCTTGCTTGTCCAAGACAGTAAATCGGCTCAGTGGGCTCACTGGTATGGTCTAAGGTGAGGACCTCAGGGCAGGAGCTATGGGCTTGAGACAGTAAAGGGTGACACATGCATGTTAATCCACTTACCTCCAACTTTCCTGATTCTCATGGTGCTTCTTAGAAAAGACAGTAAGTACTGAGAAAGGAGCTGAAGGAAGAGAGAGTGGTTAGCATGTGGAAGAGGGACAGCACATTCCAACTTGGGGTCGAGCCAGTTAAGTGTGATTCTTGCCTTGCTCTCCAGCTCTGTCCTCAGTCCTGGAGAATTATCCGGCCTTCTTCCTAGTCTGGGGCTGGAGTGGCTGCCTCCAGGCAACTGGGGGTTGAGGTCTGATTGCCGTGATGTTTGCTTTCCATGATTAGCATGAGGACCTCCCAGTGAAAGGTGTTTAAGCCCGTGGTTTAGAATTCAGGTGTAAAACCACGTGGTGCAATAGAAACAGGAGCTAGAAATCCAAGGAGATAATAAAAGATGCTAATTAAAGGCTGTATGCCAAGGGATACTAATACCGCCCTCAGTCAGATGTATACATAGATCATTTTTATTTTAAATATTCTTTATGGTTTTTACTTAAGGTGACTTTTAAAAGCCAGGCTACCTTTTCTTACTTCAACTATCTTGCTTTTCAGTCCTGACGTTTAGTTTGCTGGCAAGGCAACTGATTCCTCCTCTCAATATCTCATATGCGGCTTTCTGTTCTTCGATAGTTTATGTAATTTTTGGATCATGTCATCAAATGTCCATTGGTGAGTTCAGTACTGGAGCCTCGATCCTTTCCTTATTGCTAAGGGACCCCAAGTGAAAGCTCTGTTTAAGGTAGAAAGAAAGGAGACAGAAGATGGACATTCTATCCATCGCATTCGTGTGTACATTTTAGAAATTGAACACTTCTAGTGTGTCATCATTAATGTCACCACCAGGTAAACAGACCAGAGAGCTGTTTCCCAAAGGAATTAAAGGACAGGCAGACTCTCCTTGGTGAGATTACCTCACACTGGGATCCGACTGCCCTCAAGAGGAAGATCCAGAAACAATCCTGCCAGTACTTTCAGAGTGGATCCATCTTTCAGCTGGATCTACGATAACCAAATTCCATGGGCCTGATTTACAATCATCATGTCAGCTTATTAATTTACGATTGTCATGGTAACCAAACGCTCAAATCCATAGGAGGAGCACTTTCTTTCTCAGAGTCAAAAGTCCACCTACTATTTTATAATTAGAAATGACTCTTACAGGAACCAGACTAGTTAAAGGCCATATAATCAGCACATTTCCTTCACATTTCCTGGGCGAACCTGCACAGAAATCAAACCACAAAATGCCCCACAGTCTCGGAAGGCCGTTGCCACCTTGGCCCAGTGAGGCGCCTTCCCGGGCTCCCCCGCGCAGCCAGGGCTCCCATCCTGACTGCTGCGCGCTTCCCCCAGATGTTTGTCCCGCCTGGGACCATCCCATTCTTTAGCTGCCCTGCCTTGTAAAGGCCACTATCACATCTTTTCACTGAAATCCACTGTGTTGCTTTTACATTTGAACATTGGAGATCAATTTTATTCTCATTTTCCCGAGGCACATCACTATTATTTCCAAATACTGATAATAGGCCTATTAGAGTTTTATGTGTGTCGGGTAATTTATTTATTTTTATTTTTTTAAATATATCTTTATTGATTTCAGAGAGAGGAAAGGAGAGGGAGAGAGAGAGATAGAAACATCAATGACGAGAGGGTCATTGATCAAGCCCACAACCAGGCATGTGCCCTGACTGGGAATCGAACCCCGATCGCCTGGATCCTAGGCCGACGCTCAACCGCTGAGCCACGCCGGCCGGGCTGTCGGTAATTTAAAAGTAAAGTCTACCTTTGCCCCCCCTGGTGAATATATTGACATGAAGACTAAATGAAGTTACGTTTGGACCAGGTTTAGCGCAGTGTCCTTGTGCACCTGGTAAATCCTTCGTAAGTGTCAGGCTTTGCTTTTCTTCTTACCGGTTAGCTCTGTTTTCTGACACTCTAACCACCATCTACTTTTCACCGCCTCTATGAGCAGGCACAGCGGCTGAACCCCATGCACATTCCCAGTCCATTTTTCTTTGCACCCCACTCTATGCCCCTAATGAAAGAGGGGAATACCTGGACCACCAAACTGTGACTTGGTCACAGCTTGTGGGGCCAGAGCTCTTTCCCTGCACTTTCTTGCTCTCGGCGGCCACTTTCAAATAAGAAAAGTTCTTCAGATCAAGGACAAAACACCGTAAGATCACGCCTTGATTGTGTCAATATCTTCAGTTTAGCTGGATTTAAAAGCTCACCTTCTGCTGAAACTTCTTCTTTCGCAGGTTCCTTCTTTCTTTTGAGCGCCCTGATGATTAATGTCCTGAAGCTGTACCCATTCAACAGCGGCCACCTCATCCTGGGAACTTTCATCAAAGAGGATTTTTCGAACCCCTACTTCTTTACGGCCTATAACAGATCCCTGAGTGTGGTGGCATCCACAACATTTGTGACTGGGATTATTCAGGTAGGCCCTGCGTCCAAACCTCTGAAAAAGAACCAAGGAAAGGGGTGCAAATAGACCCCTTCCTTTCATCGCTCCTGTTACCCATTAAGACGCCTCAGTGACTTGTTTCTGGAAAACTTGTGGGATGTGTGGATAGACTGTGACAAACCTTCCCCCTTGTCGGAAATCATCCACCATTGATGTTTCTGGGTTTTGTTTTTACTCTCCAAAACAGCTGCTTTTTTTTTTAATTTAGCTTTCTGACTCTGTGCTTGTGCCTTCCATATTTTCACAATGATTTTCTGCTCCTCAAAGAGGAAAGCACGCTTGATCCCGTCACGAGCACATTTAGCACAGGGACCCACCCCAGGCCCCGTGGACATGTTTTTTCATTAGACAACCTCACTAGGAGTTGAGGTCTCAGAGCACGAACTCCACGAAGTCGGCCAGGGCGCAGGCCGCATGCAGACCTTGGTGCTTCCCCAGGCTGCTTGGCGTAAAGGGAACCAATTCTACCACCAGGGGTTCGGGACAGGCTCGTTTCATTAGAGGCTGTGTTGTAGGACAGCCTCCGCTGCTGTGTCATACGCTGGACAGTTCTTTTTTTTAAATATATTTTTATTGATTTCAGCGAGAGGCAGGGAGAGGGAGAGAGAGAGAGAAACATCATTGATGAGGGAGTCGTCATTGATTGGCTGCCTCCTGCACGCCCCCGACTGCGGATCGAGCCCGCACCTGGACTTGACTGAACCGCAATCTCCTGGGTCATAGATTGGTGCTCGACCACTGAGCCACACCAGCTGGGCCTCCGAGCAGTTCTGAATGCCTGAAGTTACTGTCCCCAGGAGAGAAAAAAGCCATCCATCTAGCACTGATTTGGGATGAGATGCTAAACATTGTCACCAGTCCCTTCTCTAAAACTAAAGAAGGGTCCTAGGGACAATGGGCTAGAGTTTTATTAGTGATTTTGTGTTTTCAAAAATTCCTTTATATTCTTTCGACAAGAAGAGCACTGATAGGCTCAAATACTATATTTTGGATTACTAAGCATTAGAGTCAAACCTAGAATCCTTTTTCTGCAATGACAGGACCACAGCTTAAAGCACAATAATACCAATGACTTTTTAAAATATCAAAATTTATTTTTGTCAATGTCTTTCATTTTTCTCTGAGAGTCTACCATTTAAAAGCTTAATCCACTCAACTAAAATCACATATTCCAGATGTATTTCTCTTTCTTCTCAACTAACCCACTCTCTAGCTAATTTTCACTAATCTACCCTGGGACCATCTTTCATTAGGTAAGAATAGCTGCAAAGGAAAGCTATTATGGTATGCTGACCCCAGCCCTGACATTTGCCAGCTGTATGAACATAAATTTTCTTACCTTTGTGGACCTTAGTTTTCTCATGCATAAAATGGGAATAATATTTGTTTCGTGGGGTTTTTGTGAGGATTAAGTGAGAAAATGCATGTATAACACTCATCCCAGAGCCTGTCACTTAGTAAGCATCAATAAATTATAATTACTGGATACAGAGAAATAAATTTGGTACTTTAACAGAGACCAACATTTTAAAATAAGATATAATTCCTGTAGTTAAAAAAAAAAAAATTCAATGTTGTAGGCGAAGACAAAGTAACAGGCAATAAGTTAATAACCTGTTATCTAAGGGGCTTTGGGCATGTTTTGTCCCCTCCTCTGAGCCTCAGTTTTTTCATGTAATAAGGAGGAGAGATTCCATTTTCAGGAAAATGGAATAGATGTACTTTTCCCTATTCCTCCAGCTAAGTACAACTAAAAACCTTGGAACATTATATATAAAACAAATGTAAGAAGACTCTGAAAGGTGACGAGAAGAAGGGAAACAGGCTCAGAACCTCAGGACACAAGCAACAACACAGTGGTGAGTTCCCTGGGTTTTCTTTTTGCCTCATAGATCTTAATCTTGGTGCTGAAGAGGCCAGAAACCCAAAGTACCAACAGGTGCAGACAAAAAAAAAAAGCCCCAACAAAAGTCTGCCACAGACCAGGAAAGGTTAGCAAGACTGAAAACATTTATACGATAACTGGTCTACTCCAGACAAACACCAAGAATAAACAGAATTATGATATCACTGCCATTCATGCCAGCAAAGGCCAAGTGGGGAGCCTAGACTTCTACTCTCACTTACCTGTAATGAGGTGCCCACTCACTCCCAACAGGGGTGTTGTCAGAGAAGGCCAGATAGAGATTCAGAACTTTCATCCCCACTGGGCAGTAATGAGACAACCTTCCTACTCCATGCTGGGATGATGCCAGAGAAGGCCTAGTGAAGTCAGGTCTCTCACCATGAAGACAACCCCCCTTCCCCTGCTGTGATGTCCATGTGGGGAGAAGTAAAGGCGTTCCAGTCTATCCCAGCCAGGATAGTGTCAGTGGAGGCCTAGTGGGGATCCAGAACTGCCACTCCTGTCCAGCAATTTTGGAGAGTCCCTAGTGCCACAGGTGTCAGTAGAGGCTGAGAAGAGAACCTGAACTTTTACTTCTACCAGGCAATAACAAGATGGCACCTCCTTCTTTCCCTGCCAGCACTTTGTCAAAATAAGCTAGCTAAAACAGAAGGTTTAAATATGATCCAGAGTTTTATAACATAGTACCCAAAAAATGTATGATTGAATTGAAAATCACTTGTCATACCAAGAATGAGGAAAAATCTCAACTTGAATTAAAAATAAAAAGATTATGACACTGAGATGACAGAGATAATTCGAATTGTCTGGAAAGATTTTGAAGTAGCCTTACTAAAGATGGTTCAGCAAGCAATTATAAACATGCTTGATAAAAGTGAAAAAAGTACTCTATCCTCAGCAAATAAATAGAAAATATAAAGAAGAACCAAAATGGAAATTTTAGGGCTGAAAAATACAATAAACAAAATTTAAGGGATAGTCTCAACAGCAGAATGGAGGAGACAGAGAAAAGAATCTATGAACTTGAAGAAAGAATGATAGAAATTACCCAATCTGAACAACAGAGAGAAAATAGACTGAAAAAATTTAACAGAGCTTCAGGAACAGTGGGATTATAACAAAAGATCTAGCATTTGTGTCGTAAGAGTCCAGAATGAGAGGAGAAAAAATATGGGGCAGAATTACTTTAAGAAATAATAGCTGAGCCTAGCCAGCATGGCTCAGTGGTTGAGCATCGACCTAGGATCCAGGAGATGACAGTTCATTTCCCGGTCAGGGCACATGCCTGGGTTACAGGCTCAATCCCCAGCAGCAGGTGTGCAGGAGGCAGCCAATCCATGACTCTCTCTCATCATTGATGTTTCTATCTCTCTCCCTCTCCCTTCTTCTCTCTGAAATCAATAAAGATATATTTAAAAAATAATAACAGCTGAAAACTCCCAAAATTTGGCAAAATATATTATCCTTTAGATTCAAGAAGCTGAAAAAAAAATCCCAAAGAAAATAAATCTAGCCCGGCCGGGTGCAGCTCTGCGGTTGAGTGTCGACCTAGGATCCAGGCATTCAGGGTTCGATTCCCAGTCAGGGCACATGCCCGGGTTGTGGGCTAGGCAGCCGACCAATGACTCTCTCATCATTCATGTTTCTATCTCTCTCTCTCCCTCTCTTTTCCTCTCTCTGAAATCAATAAAGATATATTAAAAAAACAAAAAACAAAAAAAACTATATGTAAAAAAAAAGAGAGAGAAAATAAATCCATAGAAATCCACAACAAGACAAATCATAGTCAAACTTCTGAAAACTAAAAACAGTGAAAAAAATCTTGAATGCAGTAAGAGAAACACTTTACCTACAGGGGAAAACAACTCACATGACAGCAGATTTCTTATCAGAAACCATGGAGGTCAGAAGGAAGTGGCACCGTATTTTTTGTTCACTGAAAGAAAAGAACTACAATCCAAAAATCATGTACCCAGTGAAAATATCATTCAAGAATGAAAGTCAAAACATTCTCAAATGAAAGAAAACTAAGAAAATTTGTCACAAGTTAACCTATCCTTAAAAAAATGGCTAAAGGAAGTTCCCTAAAAAGAAAGGAAATGGTAAAAGAAGGAATCTTGAAACATCAGGAAGAAAGAACAATGAAATGAGTAAAAATATGGATAAATATGATAGATTTTTCTTGTCCTCTTGGGTTTTCTAAATTATGTTTGATGGTTGAAGCAAAATTTTAACACTATCAGATGTAGTTCAAAATGTATATACAAGAAATATTTAAAACAATTATTTTATAAACAAACAAAGGCAAGGTTTCTATACTTTGCTTGAACTGGTAAAATGTTGACACCAGTAGACTGTAATAAGTCATGTATATATAATGTAATACCTAGGACAAGCACTAAAGAAGCTATACAAAGAGATACACTCAAAAACAATGTAGATAAATAAAAATGGAATTCTAGAAATGTTCAAGTAATCCATAGAAGTCAGGGAAAAAAGAGAAAGAGAAATGAAAACAGAACAAATAGAAAAATAGCAGACATAAACCCTAACATAGCAGTATTTACACTAAAGATAGAGATTGACATATTTTAAAATATGCTGTCTGCAAGAAACATCAAATATAATGATATAGACAAGTTGCAAGTAAAAGAATGGAAATATATAGCATGCAAATATGAATCAAAGGAAAGCAGAATTGCCTACGTTAATATCAGATAAAATAGACTTTGAAGCTAAGAAAATTACCAGAGGTAGAAAGGGACATTGTATAATGATAAAAGGATCACTCTACCAAGAAGACATAGTAATTCTAAGTACATATGAACCAAACAACAGAGCTATAAAATACGTGAAGCAAAACTAATAGAACTGAAAGGAGAAATAGACAAATACACAGTTACAGTTGGCGACTTCAACACTCCTCTCTCAATAATTGATTAAAAAAAAAAAAATCAGCAAGGAAATAATAAAACTCAACAACACCATTGACTAACAGGATTTAAGAGATATTTACAAAGCAGTCCATCTAATAACAGCAGAACACACATTCTTTTCAGTGACTCATGAAACATATACCAAGATAAGTTAAATCCTAAACTAACCTCAATCATAGCCATAAAACTAACCTCAATAAATTTAAATGAATTTATATCAAACAGTGTGTTCTCTGACCACAGTGGTATCAAACTAGAACTCAAAAATAGCACGTTAACAATAAAATCTCCAAATACTTGGATACTAAACAACATACTTTTAAATAATCCACAGGTCAAAAAATAAGTCTCAAGGGGAAATTTTTAAAAATATGTTAGGATAAATGAAAAGAAAACATACAAAAATTGGCAGGACACAGCTAAAGCAATGCTGAGAGGTAAATTTATAGCACTAAAATGCATAAAGAAGAAAGAAAGGGTCTCAAATTAATAGCATAAGCTCCCACCTCAAAAACCTAGAAAAACAAAAGCAAATTAGATCCAAAATAAGCAGAAGGAAGGAAATCATGAAGAATAAAAATGAATGAAATTGAAAATAGGAAACTTTACAGGATTCCTGTGTAAAATTCCTTAAGTGACAAAATTATGGAAATGGAGAACAGAGATTGAGGATGAGGGTGGAAGTAGGAAGATGGAGGCTGGGAGTAGGGATGAGAGGTAAGAGGCTAGTTGGGGGTTGGCTATAAAATATCAACAGAGGGATCCTTGTGGTGATGGAATTATTTTGTATTTTGGCCATATTGACATCAGTACCCTAATTGTGGTTTTTCAAGATGTTACTTTTGGGGGAAAACAGGTAAAGAATACACCAGATCTCTGTTTTGTTTTTGACAACTGCCTATCAATCTATAATTACTGAAAATAGAAAGTATAAATTTAAAGAACTCTGAACTAGATGATAATATCTAACAGTTATTGCTATGTGCTAGTCACTGTTCAAAGCATTTTATATGTATTATCTCTTTTGATCCTCACAACACTCCCTTTTGAGGATAGATATTATTATGGCCCTTATTTTAAGAAAACAAAAGTATAATGAGGTTAAGTGAACTGCCCAAGGTCACACAGCTAGTAAGATCCCAAACTGGGATTTAGGCTCAGGGTGATCTACCTCCAGAATCTATGCTCTAGATAATCTTAAAGTGAAAACTAATATTAATAACAGTGAAGTGTTTAATGGCAAAAGAATATGAAATAAAGGAATAATCTTTAGTTGGGTTGGAGTTTTCTGGGAAGGAAAGGACCATTTATTGAGACTTTCATTCATTCACTGAACATTTAGTACTTGTTTTCTGTAAGAAAGGCAGATAGGTTTTATGTCACAGGGCAACTCTGACTGACAGTGGCTGCCTAGAAAACTGTGTTAACACAGATTCTGATGCCACGTTTAACAGCTGGGCAAGAAAGAGTTCTATGGCTAACTGTAGATACTTGCCATTTACGAGGTGGAAGGAAAGGATGGCATGAAAAATGAGTGATATGTACTTGCATCTGTCACTGGTTTCAGGTTTGAGCTAAGTGTTTTACATGTGTTGTATAATGTGACCCATACAAAACACAGTGTGTTGAGTATTATTCACAATTTATAAATTCAGAAATGGAGGCTCAGAAAGTTTGGTTAACTTGTCCAAACTCACACAGCCAATGAGTGGCAGAGCCCGGATTGAAGCCAAGTTCTCCATCCCCAGGAATCTTGCTCTTTTCATCAAATCTCCTAAAGAAGGGGAGTTTTATTAAGCTCTTGACATAGATTGGCAGAGATGGCAAAAAAAGAGGGGCTCATGGATAAGCACAGAAGTAGAAATCAGCCAATCACGCAAAACACAGGGAGCAGATCGGCCTGACTAGGGTAGAGGAGGGGACTGAGTTGTAACGACAGGAGATTAAGGGGGGACACAGCACCCAGCTGATGGGAAGCTTTGAAACAAAAAGCTTTTAAAGCTGAAAGATTTACTCTTCCAAGTTTGTTTTCTGAAAGCTTCTAATGCAGTGGAAGATGAACCGGTGACAATAGTGGGCTTCAAGACTTTCGCTTTCCTTTCCCCGTCTTCTTCACTGGGCTGTGCCAGTTTTCTTAACCTACCCTCTTAAGGGGGCTGGGGTCTACCCTTTATCCATCAATTTCCCAATTGTGTTTTTTATTAGAAAAGATGGACATGTATATTTCAAAAACCTCAAATGATAAAGTATAAATTATACAGTATTGCCACCAACTTTTAATCCCATTCCGCAAAGGTAACCTCTGTTAATAGTTTGACATGTATACTTTAGATCCTTTGTGTATTTAGAAACATATAAAATTTATTTTATTATATATTATGTAACATTTAAAATACATATTTATATATTATATATGCATATAAAATACTATATTTTATACATATATATAGTATATATATAATCCTGAGGACATAAATTCAGTTTAATCATTTTTAGTAAAGATAAAAGTCAAAGGCCAAAAAGTGTGAGCTGGAACTCAGGTTTTTTGTTTTTGTTTTTGATATAATTTTATTGATTTCAGAGAGAGGAAAGGAGAGGGGGAGAGAGAGAGATAGAAACATCAATGATGAGAGTCATTGATCGGCTGCCTCCTGCACGGCCCCTGCTGGGGATCGAGCCCACAACCCGGGCCTGTGCCCTGACCGGGAGTCGAACCCCGATCTCCTGGATCCTAGGTCGATGCTCACGTGCTGAGCCACACCGACTGGGCGGAACTCGGGTTTTTTAAATTGTCTTTTTGTTTGTAAAAAGCTGCGGCCCTCACAGGAATGTTAATATCTCCTGGAAAGGGTTCTCGGAACTTCTAATGAAAGGGCTCATTAAACAGAGGCAAAGGCTTATTCTGATCACTGTGACCGTTAACCTTAATCAGCAAGGCCAGTAGATTCCAGGGCTTAAGTGCTCGCGAAGAAAGAAGCGGGTGTGGAGCCCGTAGGGAGGCTCGGCTCAGAATGAACACCTGGGGCCTATTGCATGTCATGAATTTCAGTCGATTAGGGAAAGAGCAACAAGAGCTGCCCAAGGGGCCTAACCTAGCTTTCCCGCAGGAAGCCCCCTGGAGATAACTTAACCGGTGCCCTGGCGGGTTCCATGACCTTCGGCCTCTGTTTTTCTTTCCCACCTGCGCCCCCTGCAGCTCTCGATGGGCGTGCTAGGTTTTGGCTTTGTGGCAACTTACCTCCCCGAGGCCACGATCAGCGCCTACCTGACGGCCGCGGCCCTGCACCTGATACTGTCCCAGCTGGCGTTCATCTTCGGGATTATGATCAGTTTCCACGCCGGCCCCATCTCCTTCTTCCAGGTGAGTAATTCCTACCCTCGCCCAAACTGCAAGTGCCCCTCCCCGTGTCCTCCAGCAGAGGTGGGCCCAAGTGGAGAGGCTCCTGCTTAGGCAGCTGGGTAGAGAGGGTCCTGGAAATAACTTCGTCTCTCCTAGATTTACAGTCTTGATTAACTGCAGATGCCACTTGGACCATTTCTCAGTTGCATTAACCATGTTGCCCAGCTTTTTAAACTCACATGATTTACATAAAAATGTGATCTCAAAACAGACATGTACCCTAAGACATCTACAGAATATAAACTGCTAAGTGATCCCTGAATGCAGAAATGGCACAGGAGCCAAGCTAAAGTACATATATGGTCTAGGAAAATTAGTAACGAATAGGCTAATGAACAGAGCTCCTGGGTCCTTTGTGTTACACTGAAATATATACAGCGTATTATTTCTTTATTGGACATTACTGTCTTTTAATATCACTTTTTCAATTAAAAAAAAAATACATATCTACCCACTTGGTCCAGACTTTTGTGCCCAGCAACACTACCTAGGGACCTCTTTTTGAACTAATCTAGAAAGAGTGTCATTTTCTAAATTTAGGCAATTACATATCCTTTTCTAAGCCTCTGTAATTTTGTTTTCTTTCAGAACATACTTAACTACTGTATGTCTCTCCCAAAAGCTAATTCCACCAGCATCCTGCTATTTCTAACTGCTGTTGTCGCTCTGAGAATCAACAAATGTATCAGGATCTCCTTCAATCAGTATCCCCTTGAGTTTCCCATGGAGGTTTTCCTGGTAGGTGTTCTGATGCCCCAAACTCATGATTCGGATCATTCAAAATACCTATCTTTTAAAAAAGAAATAAAAGAGCAACTAGGAAGAAAAAGACTGTAAAAATAATGATTTTTAAAAACGTATGTTGAATTGTGATAAAGCTGAATACACTTTGTTTTAAATGCTCGCTTATATTTGTAAAGCATACTGATTTTCAAAGGACTCTCATCTATTGCCTCTTTTTCATACTATTTAAAAAAATAATTACAGATGATGTATTATAGAATTATACCCATGAAACCTGTGTAAGTTTATTAACCAATGTCACCCCAATACATTCAATTAAGAAATAAGGGTTTTCCCCCTTATGAAAGCAATACAGGCTCATCCTAACAATTTAGCAAAACATAAAGATGGGGGGGAGGAAGGGAAAAAATTCCTATAGTTGCATCACCCAAAGTTAGCTACAACGGAACTTCTAGATTCTTAGTTATCCAGTGCCTCCTTCTTCCAAACAAATATACGACAGGCCTGCGCTCGGTGTCGGTGAGTTTCCCTCTGCTCTGTGGAAGCCCTGTTCCTATCTTGGTGTGGCTGCCACCTTCCTGTCAGCCAGCCCCCTTTCCCTCCCACTTTGCCGCAGTGCAGACACTGAGGGAGGTGGGTGTGAAGGGCGTTACCTGACCCGTGTCACTAGTAAGTGGCAGAGCTGGGGCTCGCTACTGTCTAATAACATTCCTTGTCTCTTTTACAAATCCACTGACAAAATTTATCGTTTGCGATTATAATTCACATTTTTATAATGATAGAGACAGTTTCCTAAATAAAGCTTAGGGTTGTTGTTTTTTAAGTCAACGTTTCTCATAGGATTGCTGAATCCCTGGATGTCTTTGAGAATTATTTGCCCCTTAAGAAGTGTTCTGTTGCAGAGATACTTAATGTTCACCAAATATCCACGTGCTCCCCTGTATTTCCCAGCCACCCCTGTAGTTAGGCAAGACCGTGTGACTTTGGAGCCAAACCATAGGAGACTAGGTGTGAGTCCCCATGTACTCCCTTCCCGTGCTGTGATAATTGGAGGGGGGGGGGTTGAGATGCTAGAGTCTCCACGTGGAATTAGCCTGGATCCCTGAGTCGCCCTCTGCCAAGAAGGCAAAAAAATAACTTTAATGTGTTAAGATCTCATGGTTTGTATGTTGCATACCTATCCTACACTGACTAATCCAGGCCTGTACAGTTCATGATTGTAAGAGCATGGGAGCTGCTTTGGAAACTGAGGCCAAACTCTGTCTCTTCATTGTTGTCTGCCTCTTATAGAGGTGCCTATTCTTTCTTCCTTGCAGTAGTTGAAACCCTATTAATTCATAAAGGACAGAAGCTGAAAGGCTGCTCTTACAAAAGACTTTCCAAAACACTGTGCACAAATAGCGGTGTCCTGGTGCCCGGGAGATGATGTACATATGGAGTCAGGGGGCTGGAGTCAGGTCAACATCTCCGTTCCATGGAACCCGCCCAGTTCTGGCACCTTAGCAAACTGAGGCTTTGGGGCCACCAGCAGATGGCATCTGTGACACAGATATCAGCTCTCTCTCTGTCTCATTTCAGCTTTGTCAAGGTACAATTGACATAAAATTATAAGATATTTAAAGTGCGCATCATGGTGATTTGACATATATGTACATTGTGAAAGGGTTCCCCCATCTAGTTAATTAACACACCCATCACCCCACATGTTTATCTTTTTTGGGGGGGTGATAACATTTTAAGTTCTACTCTCTTATCAAATTTCAGTTATACAATATAGAATGACCAGCCGTAGTCCCCACGCAATACAGTAGCTCCTCAGGCCTTACTCCATCTTATAGCTGAAAGTTTGTACCCTTCTGTGAACTTTTTTCCCCATCGCATAGCCCCTGCCAACCACTTTTCTACTCTGTTTTTGCGAGTATGACCAGTTTTGTCCTTAGGTTCCACCTATAAGGGACAGCATACAGTATCTGTTTTTCTCTGTCTGGCTTATTTCGCTTATCGTAATGCCCTCAGGACTCATCCTTGTCGCAAATCAACCCTCTCTTAAGGGACATCAGCAACAGGAATCAGTGCTTTTCCTTCGAGCAGCCTCAAGGGCAGTGAACATTAACCAGGGTTATTAGGAGAGGAGGGAAGTAAAGGTACAGGGGAGGCAGAGCCTTTGCTGTGGCTGACAGACTGACTTGTGAGCCACAGTTAAGACACTGCTTTGGGGAGCGCTGGGAATAATCAGGATGCACCATGAAGTGACACGAGGCAGGAATCTGAGGCCCAGCAATACAAGGAGTCGAAGACTTAGAATTGTTGCACTTTAGGTAGTAAACTTTTTTGTGACTTAATTTACACTCAAAGGTTATTAAAGCCTATTTATACACGTGTCATGTGATTGGGAAACACCTTCTGCCACGTAGCAAGAACTAGAGATGTAGTTTAGGACTGGAAAAGGGCCTCCACGTCTCCCCTGCTGGTGAGAAATATGGGAGAAGGGAGATAATCGCAGCTACGGCCCAAGGTGTAAGGAGCTTCTCACAGCGCCCATCAAGAAACTACTGTCCCCACGCACCCAGCAGTCTGTCCTGTCCGTAGTCTCAAGTAGAGGAAGATTTTGAAGGCTGGATCTGGGTCTGGGTAGAATATACTGACAAATAATTTAAGAGCCCCATAGCTGTTAGAAATGATACATACTATATGTTCACGATTTATTTGTGTGTCTGTAGTTAAGCTGTATAGCAAACATCCCCCCCAAAGTGTCATTCATAGTTGCCTTTGGGTGATTTATTTCTGCTTTTTAATTTTTCATATTTTCTCTATTTTCCTTAATGAGCAAGCATTGTCTTCACACTGGAAATAAAGAGTTCCTTGGCTTCTTGCCACACTTCTTGTCCCTTAACTATGTCAAGACCAAAACTTGTCTTCTCTGACTCAGGCTATGACCCAGACTCTTCCCTCCGTTCTGCTCTGCAGGCGTCCTAGGGGTCTTCATCTGGTCACAGCATCACGGGGAAGCCAGCTGCGATCCTGCTCAGTGTCTGGTTGAACCCTTAGAGTAGATTCTGGGAACAGATTTATGTGCTAGTCGGGAGAATGAAATAAAGCAACCATATAATTATTATTTTAAAACCTAGGCATTGAGGGCTCTGGCTGGGTAGCTCAGTTGGTTAGAGCTTTGTCTGGATATGACAAGGTTGCGGGTTCGATCCCTGGTCACATGCAGGAGTCAACCAGTGAGTGCATAAATGAGTAGAACAGTGGATTGGCGTTTCTCTCTCTCAAAATTCAATAAATTTAAAAAAAAAATTTTAACCTAGGCTTTGAGTTCTGTTGTCTCTGGCTTAATTGGCTTTGGTGTGAAGTCTTTATTAGGTGTAACAGCCGCTAGGTTATCTATCTGCCTTCTAGTTGAAATGGAAGGGAGACTTGCAATTTTAGAAATCAATGAATGGGGGGCAGAAAAGGCAAGTCATTGCTCTGCTGAAGACCTTTTTCCTTGTGCTATCAAATGCTGCTCCAAATCATTAATGGTTAGTCAGTAATACGATTCTCAATATACTCAACAGCCCCCCCAAAGACTTACTTATATCGGCACAACGTACCCAGATCTAGAGACTTTTAGAACTGGGGCCTTGATACAAGTATTACCTGAAAACACGTTTATATTTGCTCTAGATGCTTAAAGTTGGTGAGGAAAAGAGGTCCAGGGCACCCGTTCGTCCCCATCATGTGGCAGAGACCAAGGCCATTCTGGCTGCAGCGCTAAACCAGCTTCGGGGACTGAAGAGTCAGGGGCACGTCTGCCTTGCTTGCGGCGCTGACCCTCTCCGGCCTTCACGGGACGGACACATTTCCATTCCCCGTCCTGCCAGAGGCTGAGGCACCTCCACCCCCACAGGCGATACTTTAAACAACATTTCCCTGACGGCCTGCCTTTTGTTTTCACCCCCACAGGTCCTTGGCTTCAGTGCGCTGGCGAGCAAGGTGAGCATGGCCACCGAAACCAGCAGGAGCTTCGTAGACATGATTCCCTACAGGTTGGTGATTTTACTTTTCAAGGCGACTCCGCCCTTTCTGTCACCTTCTCTCGGCCCCGGCCCAGCTGACCGATGCTCCCCGCGGGTGGCCTCTCCCCACAGCCGCCGTCGGTCCCTGAGCTCACGCTCGTTTTTGAACACGGAGGCTCGTGAAGGGAGCAGGGCAAGGGCGGCCCGTTTCCCTGGCCAGCCGCTGACCCCCCACCGCTGAACGGGCCCCTGACCCGGTGCATCGTTGGCCGCGTGGGACACCAGAGAGGCTCCCGCGTGTTCCCCTAGCACATCGGGGGCCTTCGCGGCCTCTGTCCCTGCCTGCTTAATTCTCAAGGACGGGACGAGAGACGCCTCTGCGTCCCCGGCCTCTCTCCCGGGCGTTCCTTCTGTCTTCAGCCCCTTAGACGGGCTCGGTGTCCCTGAGCAATGTCCCCGGCCAGCCTGGCAGAGGGTTAGGGACTCGCAGTTCATCTGCATCCTAGCTCCCACCGGTGACCGTGGGGCATCGCTCTTGCTCTGTTAGGGAATCGTGATTTCTTTCACCTTGATCGGGTGAATCCCTTTAGCCGAGAGAGGCACTGTGTGCGGCGCTGTCCCGACTCCCGGGCAGGAAGCAGTGAGACCCTGGCTTGGTCTCGTGCCCTGCCAGTCCTAGTGAATCTGATGACGGCTGAATCCATTCGAAATTCTGTTCAGCTGGGGGGAAAAGTGAGCAGACCACCAGGGAATGAGACGCTTTGTCCCTGCCCTCAGAAAAAAATAACATAAACGATGGGATCGATGCTTCATATAATTATTTTCCTTCATTTCTCCTTACATTAATTATGAGGTAGATATTACCTTCTTTCTATGGCTGAGGAAGCTAAGGCTTACCAAGTGTAAATCACTTATCCCAGACCACACACCTCGGCAGTGGCACAGCTGCTCTTTGAACCCACTTCTATTTAAGTCCCAGATCTAGGATTATAACCATTCTGCTACACTCACTCAATATGCTCCTGTTACTAAGGACTTCAAACCTCACAGTCAGCTTTTGCTTATATTTTATCATAAGATTCAAGGGTATAGATAGACGAGTGAGCGTTCCCAAAAAATCTAATTTTAGGTTTTGCTTTAACTTCCTTTTTTATTATCTATATATCCAAGGTTGCTAGGGACTAGGGGGAAAAAATGAACAATTAAAGTTAGTTCCTTCAATATCCATGTCCCCCTTTAACCTAAACTGTTAACGAAGAATTGAATGTCACATAGAACAGCAGACGGGAGAAACAGCAGCTGGTGCTGCGATCACAGGTTTGGGCGATCAACCCCGTGGGCTGGATTCCTCTCTGGGACGGCTACATTCTCACCTGACCTCTTAAAAGGACAAGAAGGAATTTTAACAAGACGTTCAATATCTGCGTTTGAACCTTTAGTTCTCTTGTCCTAAAGCTCATTACCTGGAAAACGCCCAGGTGTTTTAAGTTAGGAGTGTGTTATAATTAGGGAATGAAAATAGACATACTGGGATAATAAAGGAAAAGATACCAGAAGATAAGAATTTCAATTTATTCACGTAATAATGGTGATAAATAGGAATGTAGGAAGAGCACTTGGAGGTGCTAGAAGTGATGCTACTTTAAGGAAAGTGAAATTTAAAATGCATAATCCAAGAAGAAATTTTAGTTAGCTAAGGGATTAAACTATATCATAAAAATTTTTAAAAAATAATTTCCCCAAGTGTATTTAATACATTATTTTACTGAAATTGTATTTTACACAAAATTTCAGCTGTAACTCAATTGTTGAGTCATCTATCTATGTCTTGATGAAATGATAAGACTAATCAGAAGATTAAACATTTCAAATGGCACCTCATCTAAGACACTTAGGTTTGTGTGTTTTTTTACTTAGAATTTTTTTTTAATCCAGAGATATGGGAACATAGCATACCTGTGCTTGCAAATTTATTTTAAAGGACTATTCTATTATAGTTCTATGGAAAAACTGCCCCCCAAATCGTGAAGATTTCTTTTCCTTTATTTACTCTGTTAATATTATGATTGATTTTTTTTTTTGCTTCTTAATTTACCTTTATTGTTGAAAGTATTACAAATGTCCCTCTTTTCTCCCCATTGATTCCCTCCACCTTGTACCCCTCCCCCCAGGCCTTCACCACACTATTGTCTGTGTCTATGGGCTAAGCATATATGCATATAAATTCTTAGATTAATCTCTCCCCACCCACCCACCCACACCAGCCCTCTCTCTGAGATTCATCAGACTGTTCCATGCTTCTGTGTCTCTGGATCTGTTTTGTTCATTAGATTCCACATATGAGTAAGATCATGTGACACTTGTCTTTCTCTGACTGGCTTATTTTGCTTAGCATAATACTCTCCAGGTCCCACCATGCTGTCTCAAAGAGTAAGGAATCCTTCTTTATAGCTGCATAATATTCCATGGTGTAAATGTCCAAGAAGATGCCTGATACGATTTCAGTCTTCTTGAGCTTATAGAGACTTGTTTTGTGTCCTAACATGTGGTCTGTCTTTGAGAATGTCCCACATGCGCGTAAGAAAAATGTACATTCTGCAGCTTTAGGGTGAAAGTTCTGTAAATGTCAATTATATACATCTGATCTAGTGTGTCCTAACATGTGGTCTATCTTTGTGCGTTGGCCCTTTCAGAGGGTGCCTGCAGTTCCAGCCATCTCTCCCTGGCAGACACAAACCTGACTGCTTTTCACAGCCAGATGTTATGTGGGCACCTCTCTCAGTGCTGGTGCTCTGGGCTGGGAAGCCCCGCTTGGGATTTAGACCCCAGAGTCCTCAGTGGGAACCCCCCACAGCTGAGATAACCCTCCAGACCTTCAGCGGCTGCCTGTGGGAGCCCAGCCAGCCCCCTCACCTCCACACTTCCTACCAGTCTCTATGAGGTCTCTGCTTTAGGTCCTTCATCATGAGGACGCTCTCCAGCTCGTCTTTAGTTGCAGTTGATTATTCAGAGTGGTTTTCAGTGTTGTAATTCCAGTTTGCTCCTGGGAGAGTGTCAATGTAGCTTTCACTCAATCCACCTCCATCTTGGATCTCCCAGAGTTTATACTTGTATTATTATTTTTAATTATTTTATTATTTATTTGTGTTACAACCATAAACCCACCCCATGCATACAACAATGAACTCAAAATGGATCAAAGACCTGAATGTAAGACCTAAAACTATAAAACTCTTAAGAGAAAACATAAGGATACATTTTCATGATCTTGGATTAGGCAATGGTTTCTTAGATATAACACCAAAAACACAAGGGACAGAAGAAAAAATAAATTGGACTTCATCAAAATTAAAAACCTTTGTGTTTTAAAAGATCTATCAAGAAAAGGAAAAGACAGCCCACAGAATGGGCAAAAGTATTTGCAAATCATATATATGATAAGGGTATAGTGTTCAGAAGATATAAAGAATTCCTACAATTCAACAACAAAAAGACAAATAGCCCAATTAAAAATAGCCAAAGGAATTAAACAGACATTTCTCCAAAAATGTCTAGTTATACAAGTGGCCAATAAGCACATGAAAAGACTCTCAATATAATTAGTCACAAGGGAAATGCAAATCAAAGCCAGCATGATATACAACTTCATATTTACTAGGAGGGTGGTAATAATAATAATAACAACAGAAAATAACAAGTGTTAGTAAGGATGTAGAGAAATTAGAACCCTGTGTTGGTGGGAATGTAAAATGGTGCAGCTACTGTAGAAAATAGTTTGGCAAATCTTCAAATGTTAAACATAGAACTACCATATGATCCAGCAAATCTACTCCTAGGTATATACTCAAAAGAAGTAAAAACGGATGCTCAAAGGAAAACTTGTACACGAATGTTTACAGTAGCACTATTCATGATTACCAGTAGTTGGAAATAACTGAAATATCAACCGGCTGATGAATGGGCTAACCAAATGTGGTACATCCATTTAATGGAATATTATTCAGCCATAAGTAAGAATGATCCATGGTACAACATGGATAGATCTTGAAAAAATTATGCTAAGTGAAAAAGACAAAGTCAAAAGACCACATATTGTATGACTCTATTTATATGTAATCTCCAGAATAGGCAAAACCGTAGAGAAAAATAGATTAGTAGTAGCCAAGGGCTGTGGAGAGGGGCAATTGGGAGTGCTAACTGGTACAGGGCTACTTTTTGGGGTGATAAAATATTTAAAAATTAGCTAGTGGTGATGGTTGCACAACTTTGAGAATATACTAATATCCACTGAATTGTACACTTTAAAATGGTGAATTTTGTGATATGCAAATTATATATCAATAAAGCTGTTATTAAAACAACAGAATATTATAAGTATCTTTTTATATTGTTATAAATATATTTGACAACTTCAATGAAAATATTCTTTGAGTCACTAAAACTAATAAAGTAGTCTCAAGAAATAGTAGATAACCTGAATCATAAACCATGATTATATAATTTGACAAAGGTTTCATTTAGTAAGTAGCCTATTTAAAAATTGAATTTGAAGTTAAGGACCTTCCCACAATGAAAACCCCAGATCTAAATATCTTCACTAATAAACTCTACCCAATATTTAACAAAGAAGTAATGTCAATTCTATAGAAACTTCTCTAGAAATTGAAGACAAGAGACTACATCCCAAATCAACATTACTCTGATACCAAAACCAGACACAAATATTACAAGAAAAGAAAATCTTAAGTCAAGATCCTTGTGAACATAATGCAAGACTTTTAAACATCATTTTAGCAAATCAAATATAAAATTATATCATAACCAAATGAGTTTTATCCCAGTATGCAATGTTGGTTAACATTAAAAAAATCAATAGGATTCCAAGATGGCAGAGGATTGAGTGGAAGCTACACTGACACTCTCCCAGGACCAAACTGGAATTACAACTAAAATATAGAAAAACCATCCTGAATAATAAACTGAAGACTAGCTGGAAAGCACCCTCATAACCAAAAACCTAAAGTGGGAACCACATAGAGACTAGCATTAGCTGAAGGTCCAGAGGGATATCTCAGTTATAGGGGGTTCCCACTGAGAATTCTGAGGCTAAACCCCAAGCTGGGCTCCCCAGCCCAGAGCACCAGAACTGAGAAAAGTGCTCACATAACATCTGGCTGTGAAAAGCAATGGGGTTTCTGTCTGCCAACGAGAGATGGCTGGAAATGCAGCACCCTCTTAAAAGGCCAATGCACAAAGTTTTGTGTGTAGCTACTCATCTGGGTTCTCGTGGAGGAAGGGCAGGGTGGACTAGAGCTGTGTGAGGAGAATCCAGGGATGCTGGCTCGGGAGATAGAGCTCAAAGGGCAGCCACTTGGACTCTTGTGCTGAATCATTCCCCCATACAGCAGAGGACACCTTTCTCAACCAGACACTTACCTTCCAAGCAGCTTATGCCTGGGAGGGGGGAATCAATTGCTCCACCCTGTTGGAAAAACTCTCACCCCACCCTGTAAAGTTTCTACAGCCTGAGGCTCATTATGAGACTGAATAACAGAATCTGGGTGCCTTGAGTCTTTGCTGATTTGCTTCTGGACCCAGGACTTGGAAAAGCAGACCTTGGTGCCCATCTTGGTCCTTTCCAAACACACCCAGCCCCAGCAGAGGGAACCATGGAGTGCGAAAAACTTCAAACAGAGTACTCAAGGCCAGTCACAAACAACATCGGACAATGGCCTGCACCAGAGACCACCCAAAAGACTGGGAGTCCTAGCAGATCTACCTAATACATAGAAACAAATCCAAACAGGCAGCCAAAATGGGGAGATAAAAAAAAAAAAAAAAAAGTCTCAAATGAAAGAACAAAAGAATTCTCCAGAAGAAGAGCTAAATGAAATGGAGATAAGCAATATATTAGATATAGAGTTCAGAATACTGATCATAAGGATGCTCAACAGCATGAGAAAAGATATGGAAATTATGAAGGAAATTAAGAACAACATAGCAGAAATAAAGAATACATTGAAAGGAATAAACAGCAGGTTAGAGGAAGCTAAGGATTGGATCAGAGAATTAGAAGACAGGATAGAAAATATCACTCAATCAGAGAACCAAAAAGAAAAAAACAATTGAAAAACAGGAGGACAGTTTAAGGGAGATGTGGGACAACATGAAATATAACAATATTTGCATCATAGGAGAACCAGAAGATGTAGAAAGAAAACAGAGTTTAGAGAATATGTTTGAAGAAATAATGACAGAAAACTTCCCTAACCTGGAAAAGGAAAAACTCACACAAGTTCAGGAGACACAGAGAGTCCCAAGCAAGAGGAACCCAAAGAGGCCCGCACCCAGACACATCATAATTAAAATAAAAAATTCAAGACAAAGAGAGAATCATAAAGGTAGCAAGAGAAAAGCAAGCTGTTACCTACAAAGGAGCTCCCATAAGTCTGTCAGCTGATTTCTCAGCAGAAACTGTACAGGCCAAAAGGGAATGGCATGAAGTATTCAAGGTAATGAAAAACTAGGATCTGAAACCAAGGTGACTCTATCCAGGAAGGCTATCATTCAAAACAGATGGTGAAATAAAGAGTTCCCCAGACCAAAAAAAAAGGCTAACGGAGTTCATCACCACCAAACCAGCATTGCAAGAAATGTTAAAGGGGCAGCTGTAATTAGAAGTTGAAACAGAGAGAGAGAAACATAGGCATAAAGAAATAAAATGTCAATAGATAAGTACCTATCAATAATAGCCATAAATATAGGTGGATTAAATGCTCCAATCAAAAGACATAGGGAAGCTGAATGGATAAGAAAACATGACCCAAATATATGCTGTCTACAAGAGACCCATCTCAGAACAAAAGACACACAGGCTGAAAAAAAAAAAAAAAATTCTGGAGGACTTCAAGGAAGAGATCAACAGCAATACAGTCATAGTAGGGGACTTGATCATCACACTGACTTTACTTGGTAGATCTTCCAAACAAAATATCAACAAGGAAACAGTGACTCTAAATTACACACTAGATCAGATAGTTTAATTGACATTTATAGAACATTCCACTCCAAAGATGCAGAGTAAGCATTCTCCTCAAGTGCACATAGAACATTCTCAAAGATAGACCACATGTTAGGACACAAAACAAGTCTCTACAAGTTCAAGAAGTTTGAAATCATATCAAGCATCTTCTTGTACATTTACACCGTGGAATACTATGCAGCTGTGAAAAAGAAGGATCCCCTACCCTATGAGACAGCATGGTAGTACCTGGAGAGTATTACGCTAAGCAAAATAAGCCAGTTAGAGAAAGATAAATGTCACATCATCTTACTCATATGTGGAATCTAGTGGAACAAAATTAACCAATGAATAAAATAGATCCAGAGACACAGAAGCATGGAACAGACTGATGAATCTCAGAGGGAAGGCAGGGCTGAGTGGATGGGTGGGTGGGGAGAGATTAACCTAAGAATTTATATGCATATATGCATAACCCATGGGCACAGACAATAGACTGGTGAAGGCCTGGGGGAGGGGTTTAGGGTAGAGGGGATTACAGGGAAAGAAAGGGGAGCATTTGTAATACTTTCAACAATAAAAATAAATTTTTTTTAAAAAAAGCACTGCCAGGCATAGCTCAGTGGTTGAGCATTGACTTGTGATCCAGGAGATCTCAGTTGGATTCCCAGTAAGGACACATGCCCGGGTTGCAGGCTCGATCCCCAGTGGGGGGAGTGCAGGAGGCAGCTGATCAATGGCTCTCATCATTGATGTTTCTCTCTCTCTCTCTCTCTCCCTTCCTCTCTCTGAAATCAATAAAGATTTTTTTTTTTTTTTAAAAGAAGCTCTGTTTCATGTACTCACAACTGCAAGCCTACTTTTGCCTACCCCTCCCCTGTGTTGTAAGATAAGAGTCCAGCTCTATCCTTTGTTGAATGTCCAGTTGTCCCAGCACCACCTGCTGAAGAGACTTCTTTCCCTATTGGATGATCTTGGCACCCTTGTTGAAAATCCATTGATCATAAATGTTTGGGTTTGTTTTTGAACTCTCAGTTCTATTCCATTGATTTATATGTTTATCCCTATGCCACTCTTAGTTACTATAGCTTTGAAATGGAGAATTGTGCGTCCTCCAACTTTATTCTTCATTTTCAAGATTGTTTTTGGCTATTCAGGGTCCTTCGAAATTCCATATGAATTGTAAAATCAGCTTTTCCATTTCTACAAAAGTGGTCATTAGGAGTTTGATAGGGATTGCTTTGAATCTATATACATATTGCTTTGATCTTCTTACTGGCCAAATACATAAAATATGCTTAAATACATAAATACATAAAAATTCTAAAAGAATAAACTCATTTTTTCACCCTTGGAAAATGCTATGGAACCAATTTGTTATTTTGAAATTGTTAAATAAAGGAAACAAATCAAGTACTTATCCTGCCTTTCCTGTAAGAACTGCTCTTTGGGATAGCCAAGTAGTTGATAACAAGACATTTCACTTTATAGAAGAATTATATCCAATAAAGGGAGAAGGAATTATAGAATTAGAATATCACCATTGAGGGATAATAGCATATCATCTGCTAACATCACAAAAAGAGACAATTAATAACCAACTATCAGCAAATTAAGAAAACAATCCCATTTGCAATTGCATAGAGAAAAATAAAATACCTAAGAATAAATTTAACCAAGGAGGTGAAAGACCTGTACACTGACAACTATAGACATTGATGAAAAAAATTGAAGATACAAATAAATGAAAAGAAATTCCATGCCCATGGATTGGAAGAATTAATATTGTTAAAATGTCCATATACCCAAAGCAATCTACACATTCAATAAAAATTCCCTATCAAAAGTCCAATGTCATATTTCACAGAAATACAACAAACAATCCTGCCTGGCCGGGCGTGGCTCAGCAGTTGAGCGTCGACCTAGGATCCAGGCCATCAGGGTTCAATTCCCGGTCAGGGCACATGCCTGGGTTGTGGGCTCGATCAATGACTCTCTCATCATTGATGTTTCTATCTCTCCCTCTCCTTTCCTCTCTCTGAAATCAATAAAAATATATTTTAAAAAAAGAAAAGAACAAACAATCCTAAAATTTGTATGGAATCTCAAAAGACTCCCAAATAGCCAAGCAACCTTGAGAAAGAAGACAAAGCTGGAGGCATCACACTTCCTGGTTTCAAACTACATTAAAAAGCTATAGTAATCAAAACAGTATGGCGTCAGAATAAAAACAGACCCATAGATCAAAGCAATAGAATGAAGAGCCCAGAAACAAACCCATGCATATATGAGCAATTCATTTACAACAGAGACCCAAGAATACACAATGGGGGATGGCAGCCTCTTCGATAAATGATACTGGGAACACTAGACAGCCACGTGCAAAAGAATGAAACTAGGCCACAAAAATCAACTCAAAGTGGAATAGAGACAAACTTAGGACTTAACACCGTAACACTCCTGGAAGAAAATATAAGCAGTAACCTCCTTGACACTGATCTTGATGATTATTTTTTGGGATCTGACTCTAAAGCAAAGGCAAAAAAGACAAAATAAACAGGTGGGACTACATCAAACTGAAAACCTTCTGCACAGCAAATGAAACCATCAGAAAAAAAAAATGATGGTTTGCTATTCATTCAGCATTATTTACAATAGCCTGTCAAATGTGAGCATTTGCAAATCATATACCTGATAAGGGGTTAATATCCTAAATGTATAAAGAACTCATACAACTCAATAGCAAAAAAATCGAACAATTTTATTTAAAAGTGGGCAGAGGATCTGAATAGACAATTTCCCTAAGAAGACATACAGATGGCAAATAGGTGAATGAAAAGATTCTCAGTATCATTAACCACCAGGGAAATGAGAATCAAAACCACAATGAAATATCACTCACACCTGCGAGAATGGCTATTTATCAAAAAGACAAGAAATAACAAGGACTGGCGAGGGCATGGAGGAAAGGGAATGTTTGTACATTGACGGTGGGAATGGAGGTTTCCCCAAAAATTAAAAATAGAATTACCATATAGATGACCTAGCAATTCCACTTCAGGGGATTTATTGAAAGGAAATGAAACCACTGTTCACTGCAGCATTATTTACAATAGCCAAGACATGGAAACAACCTAAGTGCCCACTGATGGATGAATGGGTAAAGAAAATGTGGAATATATACATAATGGAATATTATGCAGCCATTAAAAGAAAGAAATCTTGCCATTTGCAGCATGGACGGACCTTGAGAACATTGTGCTAAGTGAAATAAGTCAGATAGAGAAAGGCAAATACTGTATGATCTCACTTATATGTGGAATCTAAAAAAAGTAAAAATTAAAACAATCAGTCTTGCTGGGGGGGGGGGCTGGAGTGGTGAAATGGTTGAAAATGGTCAAAAGGTACAAACTTGTTATACAATAAATAAGTCATGGAGATGTACAGCATGGTGACTAGTTAATAACACTATGTTGTATATTTGAAAGTTGCTAAGAGGGTTTATCTTAAATGTTCTCATCCCAAGGAAAAAAAATTGGAACTATGTGTGGTGACGGATGTTAACTAGATTTATTGTGGTGATCATCTCACAATATATACAAATATCAAATCATTATGTTCTACACCTGAAACTAATATAATGTTATATGTCAAATATATCTTTAGAAAGACAATTAGACATTGTGTGTCTCCTGACACAAGTATACACCACCATCTATGAAGTATTTTTGCCCCCACCAAAAATCCCATATTTGACCAAACCTGAAGGGCTAACCACCAATTTACAGTAAATGCAAGGAAGAGAGGAATGTGATCAGCAAAATCTAGACTATGGGAAAATCTAATAGGACCAGTGACTGACTCCCTCCCTCCCTCCCTCCCCCCTCCTTCCCTCCCTCCCTCCCTCCTTCCCTCCCCTCTTTCCTTTCTTCCTTCCTTCCCTCCCTCCTTCCTTCCTCCCTCTCTCCCTCCTTCCTTCCCTCCCTCCTTCCTTCCCTCCTTCCTATGTTTATTGTTGAGAGTATTATAGATGTCCCCCATTCCCGCCCTTTGCCCCCCCTCTGGCTCCTGTCCCCCCCAGGCCTTCCCACACTGTTGTCTGTGACCGTGGGCTACGCATATATGCATGTAAGTTCTTTGGTTAACCCTCCCCCCCACACACACACACACACTTCCCTCTGAGACCCGTCAGCCTGTTCCGTGGTTCCATGTCTCTGGACCTATTTATTTGTTGTTTCCTCAACAAAAATATTGCAGGGAAGAAAAACAAAGATACGAAGGAGGAACCTACAGCTTAAGAGAGAGTTGAGACTTAGCAACCAACTGCAGTATATAGGCCTCATTTGGATTCTAATTTGCACACATTGTAAAATACATGTTTATGAGACATTTGGGAAAACTTGAACACTAATTATATGTTTGATAATATTAAGAAATTTGAAACAATTTTTTGGTGTACATCTTTTAGAGAGGTGTGATGAAATATTCATAATTAAACTATATAATGCCAGGGAGTTGCTTCAAAATAAAATAAGATTGGTTATACATTGTGTTGAAAGTGAGCGATGGGCACACCAGAGTTCATTATACTATCCTTTGTTTTGTAAATGTTTGAAAAGTTTCCACTTTTAAAATAAAAGATCAAACATTTATGAGTGGTACTATGCTGCATGCATATAAAGGGGGCCAAAAGCATAGACTCTGTCCCCTTAAGAAATCATAGCCTAAAATTTACAACACAGAAGCTGACTTAACAGATACTCTGGGCAACATTACTAAACCCATACACAAACAGACAAGCGTCCATTCTTGTAAGAATTAGGATGGTCATTAATTCTCTAGTCAGCAATCTGATGGTAATACTCACAAAGAAGAAAGCTTATTGTCTCAAGGAGAGTTTCCTAGTTAATACGGTAGGAGACGAGACATAGCTGGGAAAAGGTTCTGAGCATGGTTCTATGTGTTTGGCAATGTTTTTTATGATATGATCTTAGTAGAAATAGAATGTATTGGCTTAGTAGAATTAGATGATCATGACTAGCAGCAAAATGAATAAGTCTGAAAATTCTAGTGGCTTCAAAACAACAGGACGTTAGAGAGGATTCTGGTAGATGGTGGAGTAGGAAGCACCAGGAATCTCTCTACCTAAACAACAACTGCACTGGTAGAATGTCTGATGTAACTATTTTGGAACTCTGGAGCCTACTGAAGGCCTACAATTTCAAGAAGAAAGTTTGGCCCTGGCCGGTTTGGTTCAGTGGTTAGGACGTCAAAAAAAACAACTGTATATACACGGGAAATTAGAAAGTTACACATGCCCAGAGAATGGCTCAGAAAAAAACAGACAGGACCTTAAATTTACACCTCAGGCTAATCCTTGGCACAGCAACAGCCTACAACAACAAAAAAACAGTAACAAAAACAGAAAACCTTGAGAAGGGGGAGAATTTGATTTCCAGAGTTGCCACATTATTACATTCAAATATCCAGTGTTCAACAAAAATCACAAGGCATACAAAGAAATAGGAAGTGTGGCCCATTCAATGGAAAAAAATAAATCAACAAAAACTGTCCTGAAAAAGACCTAATGGCAGGATCTACCAGACAAAGACTTTAAAACAATTGTCTAAAGATACTCAAAGAACTAAAGGAAGAAGTGGAGAAAGTCCAGAAAATGATGTATAAACAAAATGGAAATATCAAAAGATAGAAACCTAAAAAACAAAAAAACAAAAAAAGGAGTTCTGGGGCTGTGAAGTACAATAACTATAACTGAAATAAAAAAATTCACTGTAGTCATTGCCACATAATGACATTTCAACAACATACTGCATGTATGACAGTGGTCCCATAAGATTATAACGGAGCTAAAAAATTCCTATCACCTAGTGACAACATAGCCATCCTAACACCATAGTGCAAAACATTCCTCACATGTTGGTGGTGACACCGGTAAAAAACCTACTGCACTGCCAGTCATATAAAAGTATAGCACATAGCCCGGCCGGCATTGCTCAGCGGTTGAGCATCAACTTATGATCCAGGAGATCTCAGTTCAATTCTGGTCAAGGCACAGTCCTGGGTTTCAGGCTCGATCCCCAGTAGGGGGCGTGCAGGAGGCAGCCGGTCAATGACTCTCTCTAGTCATTGATGTTTCTATCTTTCTCTCCCTGTCCTCTCCTTTCTTTGAAATCAATAAAGACATATTTTTTTTAAAAGTATAGCACAGCCTGGCAGGGCGTGGCTCAGCGGTTGAGCATCGACCTGGGATCCAGGTGATGGGGTTCGATTCCCAGTCAAGGCACATGCCCGGGTTGCAGGCTCGATCAATGACTCTCTCATCATTGATGTTTCTATCTTTCTCTTTCCCTCTCCTTTCCTCTCTCTGAAATCAATAAAGATATATTAAAAAAAAAAAAGTATAGCACATACAATTATGTACAGTCATAAAACTTGATAATGATTATACATTTATAATTAGTGGTTTATGTATTTTCTATACTCTTTATTGTTATTTTAGAGTGTACTTTTCCTATTTATTTTAAAAAAAAAAGTTTGCTGTAAAACAGTATGCTGTGTTATGCCAGCAGCAGCCTCGTATATCTCGTGTTTACCACATCTCTGATTGCATCATTTTGTTCTGTGCTTGATTTAATCTTGTGTTGTTTCCTTTCCTATGTTGTTTCCTTGTTGTGGCCACTGTTAAGGTTGTCGGTAAGAGGCCATATTGAATGATTGACCTGGAAACAAAATTTAAAATGATTAATAGTGATTTCCACTATGAAGGTGGAAAATCAGTGATGGTTATTTCTCACAAGTCAGACATGACCCATTCCACCGTAGCTATGATATTGAAAAGCAAGAACAAATGATGGAAGGTGTTAAAGGGTCTACTTCATTGAAGGCAATAGGACTAACAAAAACTCAAGAAGGGCTATATCAGACATGGAGAAGCTTCTAATGACCTGGATTGAAAACCAGGCACAGAAGTGTATCCCTCTCAGCACCATGACAATCTCACCCACAGCAAAAAGTTTGCTTGTGATGTTGAAAGAAAACACTGGACCCAACTACAGTGTCGCACTTACTGCTAGCTCTGGGTGGTTTAAATGATTCAAGGTTCATTACACAAAGTGAAAGTGAGTGGCGAGTCTGCTAGTGCTGATGTAAAGGCAGCTGATGAACTTTTGGAAACTCTAGATAAGCTGATTGTGGAGGAAAATTACTTGCCAGAACAAGTATTCAATATGGATGAAACCTCCCTATTCTGGAAATGGATGCCTGAAAAGACTTCCCTCCATAAGGAGGCCAAACAATTCCAGGTTTCAAGGCTTTTAAGGACAGGATAACAGTCTTGCTTGGGGGCAATACTGCAGGCTAAAAATTGAAATCCTTTGTGATCTGGGACAGTGAGAATCCCAGGGCCTTCAAGCCTATCACTGAGCACACCCTGCCAGTATACGGTAGGAGCAATACATCGTGGATGACCCAGCTCCTCTTCCAAGATGCCCTCTTTGATTGCTGTGCCAGCACAATGAAGAAGTACTGTTTGGAAAATAACATACCTTTTAAGATCTTCCTTGTTGCTGATAATGTTCCCAAATATCCTCATTTTATCAGTGATCTTTATCCCAATATCAAAGTGATGTTTCTCCCTCCAAACATCACCTATTTGATCCAACCAATGAATCAAAGAGCTATAACAGGGTTTAAAGCCTACCACCTGAGGAGGATCTTTGCCCAGGCTATTGCTGCAACTAATGAAGACACTGAAAAACACTGATGCAATTCTGGAAGGATTACAACATCTATCACTACATCAAGAACTTTGCTTGGGCATGGGGTGATGTTACCAAGAAGCGTATGAATGGCATGTGGAAGGAAACACTCAAGAGTTCTTTCCATGACTTCAAAGTATTTGCCAAGGATACGGAGGTTGCAAAAACCAGCAAGACTGTGGTTGAGATGGCAAACAACCTTAACCTGGGCGTGGGTGAGGATGGCACTGAGGAGCTTGCAGAGGCAGTTCCTGAGGAACTGACTAATGAGGAACTGTTGGAACTGGAACAGGAACACATAGCTGAACAATGGGCAAGAGAAAAGGAAACTGCAGGGGAAAACAAGAAGGACCCCCAACAAAATTAACAGTAAAAAGCTTAACAGAAGCTCTTGCAGACCTCAACAAGCTCTTTTAAAAATTTGAAAACCTAGCCCTAGCCAGTTTTCTCAGTGGTTAGAGCATCGGCCTGCGGACTGAATGGTCCCATGTTCGATTCCAGCCAAGGGCACACACATACCTCGATTGGAGGCGTGTGGAAAGCAGCCAATTGATGTATCTCTCTCACATCGATGTTTCTCTCTCTCTCTCTCCCTTCCACTCACTCTGAAAAAGCAATGGAAAAAATACCCTCAGGTGAGGATAAAAAAAAAAAAATTTGAAAACTTAGACCCAACACCAAAAATTTTCATTAACAGAGAGAAATATTCACGGTGCATTATCTGCTTACAGTCAAACTATGATGGGGGAAAAAAGAAGCAAACCACCACGGACATATTTCTGAAAAGAGTGACACCTCCTCAAGAAGAGCCTTCAGGTTCTTCAGGAAGTATCCCAGGAGAAGGCATTATCGTCGTAAGAAAGGGTAGCTACATGCTTGTTATTGTCCCTGAAGACCGTCCAGTGGGACAAGATGTAGAGGTGGAAAACAGTGATACTGATGATCCTTACCCTGTGTAGGCCCAGGCTAATGTGGGTTTGTGTCTTAGTTTTTAACCAAAAAGTTTAAAAAGAAAAAAATTAAAAATGTAAAAAATAAAAATGTTATTGCCCTGGCTGGGTGACTCGGTTGGAGCGTAGTCCCATACATCAAAAGTTTTCCAGTTTGACTCTGGTCAGGGTACATACCTGGTTGCAGGTTTGATCCCTAGTTGCAGTGCTTGTGAGAGGCAATCTATAGATGTCTCTCTCACATTAATGTTTCTCTCTCTCTCCCTTCCTCTCTCTCTCTAAAATCAATAAAAACATATCCTTGGGTGACTATTAACAACAAAAAAAGAAATGTTATAGAATAAGGATATAAAGAAAGAAAATATTTTTATATAGCTGTACAATGTGTTTGTATTTTAAGGTAAGTGTCATTACAAAAGAGTCAGAAAGTTTAAAAAAATAACTGTAAAAAAGTTAGAGTAAGCTAAGATTAATTTATTATTGAAGAAAGAAAATTATTTTTTATAAATTTAATGTAGCCTAAGTGTACAGGGTTTATAAAGCATACAGTGGTGTGCAGTAATATCCTAGGCCTTCATATTTACTTACCACTCACTCGCTGACCCACCCAGAGCAACTTCCAGTCCTGCAAGCTCAATTCATGGTGAGTGCCCTGTACAGGTGCACCATATTTTATCTTTTATATCATATTCGTACCATATCTTTTCTGTGTTTAGATATACTTAGATACACAAATAGTTACCATTGTGTTACAATTGCCTACAGCAGTCAGTACAGTAAAATGCTGTACAGGTTTGTAGTCTAGGAGCAATAGGCTAGACCATATAGCCTAGGTGTGTGACATCTAGGTTTGAGTAAGTGCACTCTGTGACATTTGCACAATGATGAAATCACCTAATCACATATTTCTCTGAATGTATCCCCATTGTTAAGCAACACATGGCTATAGAGGTATCCACAGTCAAAAGAATCAGTGAACTAAAAGATAGGAGAGTAGAAATTATCAAGTCTGAAGAACAGGGGGGAAAAAAGATTGGAGAAAAGTGAACAGAGTCTAAGGGTCCTCTGGGACACCATCAAGAAGACCAGCATACACATTGTGGTCTCAAAAGCAAAAGAGAAAGAGAAAGGGATGGAGAAAATATTTGAAGAAATAATGGCTGAAAACATCCCAAATTTGATGAAATACATGAATATAAACATCTAGGAAGCTCAACAGATTCCTAGTAAGATGAACTAAAAATGACCCACACCTAGACACATTATAATCAGACTTTCAAAAGACAAAGAAAGAACCTTGAAAGCATCAGGAGAGAAATGACTCATCACACGCAAGGGCTCCTCAATAAAATAATGAGCAGATTTCTTGTCAGAAACTTTAGAGGCCAGAATACAATGGATCAACATGTTCAAGGTGCTAAAAGAAAAAAACTGTCAACCAAGAATTCTATATCCAGCAAAACTGTCCTCCAAAAGTGAAGGAGAAATTAAGACATTCCCAGATAAATAAAAACTGAGGGAGTTCACTGCCATTAGACCTGCCCAGCAACAAATGCTCAAGGAAGTCCTGCAAGGTGAAAGAAAAGGACACTAGACAGTAACATGAAGCTGTATGAGAAATAAATAGCTCAATAAAAGCAAATATTGGGCAATTATAAAAGTTACTATTATTGTTACAATGGTTTGTAACTCCACATTTTTATTTCTGCATAATTCAGGAGACTAATGCATTTAAAAGAATTATTTATGTTTTGGAGTACACAATGTATGAAATGTAATTTTGTGTCATTGATAACCAAAAGGGGCAGGGATAAAGCTGTAAGGAAACATAATTCTTGCATGTTATTGAAGGTAAGCTGGGATAAATTCAAATTAGAGTGTTATAACTTTAGGATATTAAATGTAACCCCCATGGTAACCACAAAGGAAATAGCTATAGAATATACACAAAAGGAAATTAGAAAGGAATTTAATCACTTCATTACAAAAAATCAACTAAATATCAAATTACCACATTGTACACTTTAAAGATCTTAGAGTTTTATGTTAATTGTACCTCAATAAAGAGAACAAAAAGAACAAACACATTTTAAGAAACAACAAAAAATCAACTAAACACAAAAGAAGACAGTAATACAGGAAATACAGGACAATAAAGCTCTAAGGCATGTAGAAAAAAATGGCAAAATTACAGAAGTAAGTTTCCTCCTTATCAGTAATTACTCTAAATGTAAATGGATTAAACTCTACAGCCAAAAGACTGAGATTGGCAGAATCGCTAAAAACATGATCCCACTATATGCTGTCTGCGAAAGACACAGTTTAGATCCAAAGACACAAACAGTTTGAAAGTGAATGGATGGGAAAATACATTCCATGTAAATAGTAACCTACAGAGAGCAGGAGTGGGTATGCTAATATCTGAACAAAATAGACTTCAAATTTAAAAGGCCACATGTGGGAAATCTACAGCAAACATCACACTCAATGTTGAAATACTGAAAGCTTTTCCTCTAAGATCAAGAACAAGGCAAGGATGCCCCCTTTCATCACTTCTATTGAAATAGTACGGGGAATTCTAGCTGGAGCAATTGGGCATTAAATAAATAAAATAAGTAAATAAATAAATAAGTAAGTAAATAAATGGCATCCAAATTGGAAAGGAAGCAGTAAAATTATTTCTGTTTGTAGATGATAATAGTGTATTTATAGAAAACCCGAAAGATTTCACACACAACAAACTGTTAGAACCAATAAATTCAGCAAAGTAGCAGATTACAAAGCCAACACAAAAAAGAGAGGTTTTCTATACACTAACTGAACAATCTGAAAAGGAAATTATGGAAACAATTCCATTTGCAGTAGCATCAAAAAGAATAAAATACTTAGGAATTAACCAAGGAGGTAAAAGTCTTACACAATGAAAGCTATAAAACATTGATGAAGAAAATTAAAGAAGACATAAATAGATGGAAATACATCCCATGTTCACAGATTGGATGTTGTTAAGATGTCAATACTACCCAAAACAATCAGCAGATTCAATTCAATCCTTATTAAAATCTCCATGAGGTTTTTATTGCAGGAAAAAAAAAAATCCTAAAATTCATATAGAATCTCAAGGAGCCCCAAACAGGCAAAGCAATCCTGAAAAAGATGAACAAAGTTGGAGAACTCACACTTCCTAATTTCAAAACTTACTATAAAGCTACAGTAATCAGAAACAATGTAATGCCAGCATAAAGACAGACATACAGACCAATGGAATGGAATGGAATGCAGAGCTCAGAAATAAACCCTCGCCTACATGGTCAAATGACAAGGGTGCCAAGACCATTCAATGGGGAGAGGACAATCTTTTCAACAAATGGTACTAGGGAAACTGGGTATCCATATGCAAAAGGATGAAATCAGACTCTTACCTAATGCCGTGTACAAAAATTATCTCGAAACTGATCAAAGACCAGAATGTAAGACCTAAAACTATAAAACTGTTGGAAGAAAACGTGGGGCAAAAGCTTCATGACATTGGGTTTGGCAATGATTTCTTGGATATGACACCGAAGGCGTAGGCAACAAGGGAAAATAGACAAATTACACTTTATGAAAACTAAAAACTTTCATGCATCAAAAGCCACTATAAAGAGTAAAAAGGTAACCCACAAAATAGGAGAAAACATTTGCAAATCTGAAAGATTTGATTGTGAATAGAAGGGAATTCACCGAACTTTTTAGCTCTAAACCATCTTAGATGTGACATCTGCCTCCTGTTCACCAGCTGGTCTCAGATAACCATTTCTTGTCAATCTTTGTGGTTTTCCTGTTCTGTTTGTTCCCACTGCTACACGGCACAAACCTTGAACTAGAAGATAGCAGAGCATGCTCTCCTAATGGCTTTCGTAATTTGGCTTAGTTTGCTGGCAGTTTTGGCAGGCCGCTGCCTCAGTTACGCTTATCTCTTACCGTCTGTTTGTTTCTTAAGCGTCAGGCCTGCCCCGTATAATATAGACCAAGTGGGGGAGGTGCCACTAAATGATTCCCGTTTTATTCCAGATTCCTGCTTCCTGTAACGCCAGACTTCAGAGATCTGCGGGAAATTATTTTGGATGCCTTCTCCTTATCGTTAGTGAGCTCCTCACTGCTCATATTTCTGGGCAAGAAGATTGCCAATTTCCATAACTATAGAGTCAATTCCAACCAGGTGAGAGGACAGGCCTTTCTTTTACTTCTTCTGACCCTTCAGTCTCCGTTCTCTAATCTGAGCCTCCCGCTAACATGAAGACTGGATTCTTCTGTAACCAGAGAATCACTTGGACCATAACTGGAACTGAAATTGCCGAAGGATCTTTGGGAAGCGTGGCACACTTAGGTCTGAGCCCGCCTGAATCAGTGTGTTACTCGCCCTGTTCACACCTGGGGCAGGGCTGCAGGAAGATGGCACAGGCCTCGTGTGCTGAGCTAGTGGAGCCCCTCTCCTCCTAACTTAGCTTCCTTTCCACCGAGTCCTTAGACATCAACCGCATCCTCAGGTGCAGTAAGAAATGATACGGACTAGCAGAGCCAGGCTACTAATATAATGAAGTCAGTCTCCCAGAAATCATTTCTTTTTGGTTTGTTTGTTTTTGGAAAATCACCAACTATTCCGAGTTCAGTCCTTTCCCTAGGACTCGAAAAGGAAATGTGGGAGCATGAGGTGTCCCACTTTGACTTTTAGGGTAGTTTGGAAGGAAGAGAGAGAAATGGTACTCCGTTGTCTCTGTCATTCTAAGTCCTGGTAATCATGAGACAGAGAGTACTAAGGCAAAAGCCTCACTGCCTCACTTTGAAAAAGTGCTCTCCTGCAATCACGAGCTAAAATGAAGTTTCAACCTAATCTAGAAATCAGATTTGCTGTCCTTTTGTTCTTCTAAGAAGAGTCAGTGTTATTTGAAGTGATATAAGCAACCTATCCTCATGCACAAGAAATAGACAGTGTACCTTCAGTTCAAACTTAAATCAACATTCTTCAAGAAATAGTGGGCCTAACTTGTTTGCCATTCCTTTATAGGATTTAATAGCCATTGGCCTTTGCAATGTCATCAGCTCATTTTTCAGATCTTGCGTGTTTACCGGTGCTATTGTCAGGACTGTTATCCAGGATAAATCTGGAGGAAGACAGCAGGTATGACCCCCAGCATATAAAAATGTTTACATCTGTGCATATGTGTTCCTAGAAAGGGGCTGCGTTAGTTTCATCACGTTGATGTGTTAATGCTATGCTGGTTGGGGAAGGTCTCTTAGAAGAATTTGGATTTCACACTTGCCTTCATTTTTGTTTAGATTTTGTCTTAAAAGCTATTAGTCAATGTGGAACTTGAAAGTCATTTCTATAAAAGTATTATTCTATGTGAACGCACAAAACCATTTTCCATGTAAGATAATATTTCAGATAAACTGACCATCACCCTATTTACATTTTTTTCTACGGGAGACATATTCTCAGCCCTAGTCTGGGAAAGCAGTAATTCAACTCTCTCTATCCCAGCAGCCAAACTAGAAACTTTCCTGGCCTCCTCAGAGGGCATGGCAGGGGGCTTTCACCTTAGAGAGCAAGGTCTTTGTCTAGATGAGCCTCGGGGATTTATGACCATTCTACCTCTGCATACGAGGAAATTATCTAGGTCAGACTCTCTTCAGGTCAGAATCTAAAGTGTCAGAAGGATCAACACTGAATTTTACTGGGGGAAGATAAAGCACCACATTCCATGGTTAATTTGGTGAAATATAAAGTGAAAGCTAATAAAGTCAGATTAGGCAAGGGCAAGAGCGTGGGTCTACCCTAGAGCGAGACCGTGTCCTGTCAGCCTGTGTGGACTGAGCTCGGTTGTCACCTGCTGCCAGGCGCTGGCTCTAGGGAGTAGCCCTTTTCCACACTTTGACAGAAAAAAGGAAGTTGGGTTACGTTAAAAAGAAGGATGTTCTATGTAAGGGTGAAAGAACTTTAAAGTCACAATGAGAGGGTTTTATGATAAAAAGAAATGGAAACAGCAATTCCAGACTTTAGTTCCCAGTAACTTTTGACAGCAGGCTGTTGATTCAGTATATAAGCTTAAGATAAATTTAGGGAGAAAAGACGCACACGGTTGGAAGACACTAAATCACAGTGCAAGTAAAATGAAGTGCCAAGTAAGTACAATAAATAAAAAGGGCCATAAATATTGCAAGAAGGAGAATGGTGGAGGAAGTGGGACGTGGTGACGACAGCCAGAGGTTAGGTGTGTACAGACGGAGCGGGGAGGGAGGGCCCGGCTCGGCCTGGGCAAGGTGCCCGCCCCAGGCCCCAGTGGCTCTCCTGGGGTCCGTGGCTGCGCTCACTGTTGCATGTGTCACACCCCCCTGCCAATGAGCCTCTCTGAGGCGCAGTGTCCATGTGGGAGGCATGTCTCTGCGGATGCGGGCCAGCCCTTCCCTGAGACCCTGCTGTCCCCAGTGCGAGTCACGGGGTCCAGCAGAGCACGCAGCGGCCCGGCCCCGTGCGCTGGAGCGGCCCAGCCTGCGCTCCGGCTGGGCCAAGGCCCCGAGGCTGGTTCAGCCTGCCCCCTCCCATGGCAGGGGGTTCCCCCCACCCCTCTTCTCTGGGACCGTGGATTCCCTCTGCCTGAGAACACGGCCACTTCTTCAGCGTTCCTCAGGACTACAGAGAAGCTGGGGGCCTGGCTCCGAACCCCTCACACGTGGCCTGCCACCAAGGGCGGCTTGGTTTTGTTGTCTGGCATAAAGACAAGCTGCGTACATGTGTCTGGATTCCTCTTTAATTTTCCCGGGTCTAGAATCCACTTGTGTTCACCTGTTGCAGGAAAACCTGTCAGCCCTTCCAGCCATGGCCCGGGGTCAGAGGAGTTGGCAGGCCCGTAGCAGAGGGGAGGCGCAGAGCCCTGGGCTTGTGGCCAGCTGCCCTGTCCCCGGGCCATCTTCCTGTCATTTGGTTTGGACCACCATGCCTCCCTTAGCCTCTGCTTTCCAAGGATGCCTCCTGCCTTGTCCCACGCTCCAAGGGTGAGGGGTGGATGTTTAGCGATATGGGAAGTGGAATGGTTGGGGTTTCGGGGCGGACAGTGACGACTCTGCCAGGGCTTGTCTAAACTGTTCAAGGAGGGGTTAAAGTGAGGAGGGAGTGCAGGCCGGGCTTAGGAGACTGCAGATTCAGAGCAAAAAGCTAAGGCAACAAAGATTAAAGACCTGGGACAATCTGGAATTTTTCTAAAGCATTCATGCATTTACACGGCCAGTATGTGTGGAGGCCCTAGCATGCATTTAGCACTTTGACAAAACCTGACAATGTCAGCTCAGCAAAAGATGCACTTATGCTGGATGGTTACTCTAAACTCCTTTTAAGAAAAACTGCCGTGCTTCACCGAGCAGAAGGCCTCAGTTGCAGGCAGGGACCAGCGTGCTCCTGACGGTCTCTCTCCAACCGCTCTGTCTCCTCAGTTTGCATCTCTGGTAGGAGCAGGTGTGATGCTGCTCCTGATGGTGAAGGTGGGAAGCTTTTTCTACGACCTGCCAAATGTAAGTGGAACTGATCAAATAGCCAAGCCCAGAAAGCCCGGTGTCCAGATTGCATCTTGGTGGGTATCCCTGAGCAGAACTGCACTCAGTGTGGCCCCACTGGCTGCCCCAGCCTCTCTCTAGTCCCTTCCCTTTAAAATACTAGCATCTACCTCTCAGGCTTGGGAGTTAAATAAGATAGTATATATAATATAGAGATAACAGTGTTAAGCTAATCAGGAGCACTCGAGAAACATTAGCCACTGTTGCTGCTGTTCTCGTTAATCTTCTTTTAATTGCTCAAGCTCTAAAGTAAGCTTTAAAAGTAAGGATTTGGTTCAAGGTGACCAAAATAGACATCAGATGCCAGAACGCCCATTGCCCACACAGGCTTAGAAACTCGCTGTGCATCCATGCCATCTGGTCCCTAACCCGCTCCCGGAAGGCCTTGTTTTGCATTCATGTGAACGCACTCCCTCGCTTGCTTCCACACCGTCTCTGGCCAGTTTACAATACTAAACGGCAGGGTCTGAAAGTTGAGTTATAACTGTTCAGCTAGGATGCTCCTATACACTCACGTGCCATTTCTCCCCTTTGTGTGAGACTGGCCACCTTGCATTGAGATTCCAGGTGCATTCATTCCTGGCTATAATCAATTTGTTCAATGTTCAGCGACCATATTTCCTTTTACATTTCTTTAATGTTCCCTGTAGCCACCTTTAGACAGTACTAAGGCGGGTGGGAGGGGGTTTCATTCCTGGTGTCGCAGCTTGGTTACACACTGAGGTAGCGGTCCCCGAAGCAGGAGTGGTGTAAATCTCAGCCCCAGCCTTTCGAGCATGGCCATTGCACCGCAGAGCAGCCGCCTCACGGCCGTTGCTGCCTCCTGCTCTTGATATTCAGGGACCTTGGGCCCCAGCCCTGGAGTCTAGGCCTGGAGAGTGGGATTAAGCTTCGGTTTATCGCACAAGCTGTCCTCTGATCCCAGCAGAAAGCAGCTCCAGAATTTAGTTAGTATAGCACCTTTGGTGTGACCACTCTTCGAACCTATTCTAGCAAAGCCACTCACTAATTTACTTTGAACGGTGACATTTTTTTTCTTTATAGCTAGAAGAATAAGAATTTTTTAAAATTCCAAACACATAAAAATCTGTCAGAATTCACTGAAGGCTAGTGATAAAAGTAGGTAGCACTCTTTTATTGTAAATATATTAGACAGAACAATTCCTACTTTGGCTCCCCATGTTATGTCACATTATTTTTACAGCATCTAGTTAGGATGTTTCTGGATGAGAAAACGGGAACACAACCTGATCAGTGGACTATCTGAATACTATCCCAATGAGCTCTGTGAGCAGTAAAGATTCCTTCCTTCCTGGAAAGACTATGAACAGCTTGTTGCAAAATCCTTATTGGAAGAATTGTTGGAGCATCCTGGCTAGGGTCTCAATTACTTAGCAAGGGGACCAAATTTTAAAAAGACATGATTCAAAATAGTGCATTCAATACTGCTTCGACCTGTGTGGGGCGGGGGGGGGAAATAGAACACACCAAAATGTTAACAATGCTTATCTCTTGGATGATGTGAATTATGTAGACGATTAATTCTTCTTTATATGTGAGCATGTCTAATCTTAATATGCAAAGGTAAATTTTTGATTGTCTATTGTTTTATGAAAATATGTTTCCTCTTTTTTAAAAAAAAATATTTTTCTTGATTTTTAGAGAGAGGAAGGGAGTAGGAGAGAGAGAACCATGGATGAGAGAGTATTGATCGGCTGCCTCCTGCACGCCCCTTACTGGGGATCAAGCCCGCAACCCGAGCATGTGCCCTGACTGGGAATTGAACCAGTGACCTCTTGGTTCATGGGTCAAGCTCAATCCCTGACCCGCACCGGCCAAGGTGTTTCCTCTTTACACTCCTTCCCTCAAGGCAAAAACCTTGCAAAACCCCTATAAAGTTGAGATTCCTTTCCTTCCCACCACGTCCCCCTGTAAGTTGCAGAAAGTTTGGAGGCTGCTGGCTGGCAAGGAGATGAAGATGGGAAAGAAGTGCCTCCTGCTAACTTCATCCTTGCTCTCCCCCTTCTACTGCTGAGTGCAGCCGGTAACTCAGAAAACCAGAGGCAGCGTGGACCCGCCACTCCGGTGGTGGGATCAGCTCTAACCCCCAGGCAGAGCGGGCGGAGAGGACGGCAAGGGAAAGGCTGAGAGAGGTTAAGCCAGTGCAGGGGCCTCAAGAACACCAGAAAGTGTTTCTTAAAGTAGGTTAGTTCTACTTTAAGGCCCTGATGATTTTTATATCCTACGAGAATAGATTTTTATTTTCTCATATTTAAGAAACTTTCTTTCCACTAGAAAAGTAGACATGCTGCCCAGTCAGTGTGGCTCAGCGGTTGAGTATCGACCGGGGATCCAGGAGATCGTGGTTCGATTCCCAGTTGGGGCACATGGCCGGGCTGTGGGCTTCATCCCCAGTAGGGGTCGTGCAGGAGGCCCCCGATCAATGACGACTCTCTCATCAATGATGTTTCCATCTCTCTCTCCCTCTCCTTTCCTCTCTCTGAAATCAATAAAGACATAAAAAAAGAAAAGTAGACATGGAAAATTCATAATAGATAAAAACGTCATCCACATTTACATATGAACCGCTATTAATATTTTGGCACATATCTGATCAATATTATTTTCTGTGAATGGGTATTACTTTGCCTAGTTTTAACCTGACTGGACAGGCTTTGTATTCTTGTTTGTATTTCATATATAGCATGAAAAAATAATAATATATAGCATGATACCTCAAACTGTAACTTATTTATATTCTTATTGGAAAATTAGGTTGTCTGAATTTTTGTTATTATAAATAACACAACGAGTAATTTTGTGTATCCACCCTTTTCTATATTTAGATTTCTAAAAGTAAACAAAATTTCTGTGTGAAAGCGTATCAGTATGGCTTGACATATTGCCAAATTATTTTCCCAAAAGGCTGTACCCCTTTATACTCAACAACCATATATATGGAGTGTTTTCAATTTGCTAATTCGATTTGATGGGCACAAAAAATGGTATCTCGTTGTTGAAATCATTATAATATATCATGATTAAATCTGAACAAAAGCCAAATTGAAACTATTTTAGAGTTTCTCTGAACGGAAGTTCGCTAATTTGTCAGTGTAGTAACACAGTTGTGTCAGGTAGCCGAAGGTGCCAGCCCGAGGGTCCTGTCCCATACACCCAAAGTGACAGCGCAGACACAGGAAGGGCTAGAGGACTGCGGTCTCTGGCCCCTCTTCTCCCCTCTGTCTGAGCTGAAGGGCTTGCTGCGGCTTTCCTGGCTCAACCCCTCAGGCCTTGGCCGTGGCCTGGCCTTGGCCTGTGTGTTTGACAAACAACAGAGGGGAGCAGAGAAAAATGTGGAGAATGCTTATTGGATGAGACAGTGAGTGAAAGCACGGACGTGGTATTTTTATGAAATATCAATGCCTAATATCTCTGAGTGGCAAGGCTAACTTTTGTGGTTACTTTATGAAGATTTGGGAGTTTCACTCCTGAAGGGAAAATAAAGCAGGGCTTATCTTTCCCCCCAGGCTGTGCTGGCTGGTATTGTTGTGAGCAACGTCCTACCCTACCTTGAAAGCATTTACTACCTACCCAGCCTGTGGAGGCAGAGCCCATACGACTGTGTGAGTGTAGACGCCCTGGCCGAGGTAGGGGCGGATGAGGGGAAGGCTGGACAGAGGGAAACAGGACAAACGAAAGACACCAGCGCGGAGGACGCTAGCAACTCTGATGCAGGCAACTCTGATGCTCTGCTTTTGCTTTAAATAGGGAGGCAAATACCGAGGCCTCACTCCAACGATGCAAACATAAATAAAAAGGAATGAATTCAGTGGCTACAGTTAGATGCAGAGGTAGTAAAAAGGGGTTGTCGTGCATTGCATGTTCGAATGACTTTTAACCCAGAGACCCAGATCCTGATAAGAGGAGGTGTCTTGCCGGAGTAACTGATGGGGCCCCTCCTTCTGTCTGGAACACAGAGCTGAGCACAGGAAGGGGAAACGGCAAGAAATGAGATTGGGGGGGGTGATATGATGAGAGGAGCAGGACCCCAAAGAGGCAAAGAGATGTGATAGGAGATAATTTTTGGATTCAGGTCCCCGAGGAGCTAAGAGGGTATGTGGTCAGGGCATGGGCAGAGCTGCTGGCCTTAGGAGGAGAGCGAGCGCCTGCAACAGGCCTGGGGCGGGTGAAGGAAAGCTGAGTGCAGACATTAGCTCGCAGGTGGCAGGCCGCAGTAAACATTTTAAGAAAATTTTTTATTCTGATGCACTTCTGTCTCCACTTAGTCGCAGAGGAAGTCGTCAGAAAATAGAAACACTATTAGCAGAGAAGGTTGGACCTACTTAACTCACAGTCTCATTTAAAAAAAAAAAAAAAGTTTTTTATTGATGTCAGAGAGAGGGAGAGAGAGAGAAACATCAGTGATGAGAGTCACTGCTCGGCTGCCTCCTGCACGCCCCCTGCTGGGGACCCAGCCCGCAGCCCCGCACCTGCCCTGACCGGGAATGGAACCGTGACCTCCTGGTTCACAGGCCGGCCCTCAACCACCCAGCCACGCCTGGTGGGCGGCAAGTAAACGTTTGAGGGAGTTTCAGGCTATCTTCTCTGTGAAGGTTAAAGTCAAGCCACCTGCTGAGGTGATGGAGAAGGGCTTGACATGGATGGTAAAGACTCGCAGTAACTACTACAGGTCTGAAAGTAGCAACTGCCGTTTGGTGAGCATCTGGGTTGCTTTACAAATGGCATTTCTAGTCTCGACAGAGCCTCTAAAGTAGATATTACCACCCCTATTTTGCACATGAGGAACCTAAAATTTCAAGTGAGAATTAGAGAGAGAAATGACCAAGGAAGCATGGAAGCATGCTCGGCAGCCTTGGGCCCAGGCTTCTGTGACCGCAGGGTCCCTATGGCCCTGGGGCTGGTTGTCTGAATGGGGGGGGGGGTGAGCCGAGACAGGGCCGGCAATTTTCTCAACCCCGCTGCTCATCACGGCGTTCCTTTTCCCTCCTTCCCTTCTTCCCGAAGATTATTTGGATTGTGACATTCATATCTGCAATTTTCCTGGGACTGGACGTGGGACTACTTGTCTCACTGGCCTTTACCTTCTTCATGATCACCGTTCAGTCACACAGGTACTTGGTCTCAGGTGACGGGAGGCCAGTCGTGCCTGCGAGGCAACCAGGACCTAAGGGCCACTGCATTTCCTTTCAGAACCAAGATCCTTCTCCTGGGCCAGATCCCCAACACCAACATTTACAGGAACATCAGCGACTACCGGGAGGTGAGCACCGAGGCCAGCCCCGCTCCTGCGCCCAAAGGACGGGGCGGGCCGGGCCTGCTGCTTAGTCTGTCTGCAAAAATCGCTTTGCTGTTATTTGCTGAGCTGCAGACGCGCTTGGCAGAGGCGGGGAGAGGTGGGGACGCAAAGGGGCAGGTCAGTCCCAGGGTCCTGCAGCCAGTTAAGGATCATTTTCAAATGCACTTTAGGGGGCAGAAGGCCAAAAGAGAGGCGCCAGGCCATGGAGGGGGGAGAAGGCAGCAGGAAAAGCAGGGGTGGGAACGGGAGGGAGGGCCTCGCCGCCTCGGGCCTCTTTTAGGAAGAATACAGAGTCTCCAGGCGGTTCTAGAGGGAGCCTTCTGGGAGCTCTGCGCTTGTCTGCAGCTCATAACCATTCCCGGGGTGAAGATCTTCCAGTGCTGCAACTCCATCACCTTCGTCAACGTGCACGAGCTGAAGCGCAAGCTGCTGCAGGAGGTGAGGGCTCCCCCCTCCCGCGCGCCCCCGGGCCCCTCCCGCGCGCCCCCGGGCCCCTCCCGCGCGCCCCCGGCCTCTCCCGCGCGCCCCTGGACTCCTCCCGCGCGCCCCCGGGCCTCTCCCCGCGCCCCCGACCCCTCCTGTGCGCCCCCGACCCTCTCCCTGCTCCCCGGGCCCCTCCCGCGCGCCCCCCCCGGCCTCTCCCCGCGCCCCCCGGCTCCCGCGCGCGCCCTCTGAGCGCGCCCTCCTCCGCCCCCCAGGTGGAGATGGTGAGGGTGCCCCTCAAGGAGGAGGAGATGTTCAGGCTGTTCTCTGAGAGCGAGGGCGGCTCGCGGGTGGAGCAGCTCTGCCGGTGTTTCTGCAACTGCGACGAGCTGGAGCCGCCGCCCCGGGTGAGCAGCGCCTCTTCCCGCAGGGTCTCCGCGTCTGCTGAAGACGCGCGCGGTTGGCTGTTGGTTTAAGAAAAGGAAAAAAGGAAAGAAAACCCCCGTGGGATCGTGACTTTTAGATGGACCACAGGTCATTGGAAATCAAAGGTTTCTCCTCAGAAATGCAGACGCGCGTTCCCCTGGGAGGTCGGGCCTGGGGCGACTCCTGAGTCCCCACCCCCTGGCCAGAGACTGGCCGGAGCGCAGGGAGCGGGTCCCCAGCTGGGCCCCTTTCCCTGACCACCAGCTGCCCGCCCTTAGGCGGCTGGAGATGAGGGACGTGAAGAGTGTCTCATTCCAGCGGGGGCAGGGGCCAGGCGGCTGGGGCTCTCCCGGGTCTGCCCCGGGCTCCTGCCGGCTGCCTGAGACCGAGGCAGGGGCCATGGGCAGCGAGGGGCCTGTGGCCCAGGCAGGGGCCATGGGCAGCGAGGGGCCTGTGGCCGAGGCAGGGACCATGGGCAGCCAGGGGCCTGTGGCCGAGGCAGGGGCAAAGGGCAGTAAGGGGCGATGGGCAGCGAGGGGCCTGTGGCCGAGGCAGGGGCAAAGGGCAGTAAGGGGCGATGGGCAGGAAGGGGCGATGGGCAGGAAGGGGCGATGGGCAGGAAGGGGCGATGGGCAGGAAGGGGCGGACAAGCGCAGGTGTGTGTTTTATGGCGTCTGAAGGTTATTTCAGCTGATGAAGGAAGTGCACGTTACTCCAACTCAGACTCGACCTAAATACCCCCTTCCCCAGCGCAGGGCTGCTGGTTTCTAGCTGGGAGGCCTTGTACCCCATCTCCACCCACACCCACAGGGGAGGGGCAGCGCTATCTACACACTCACACACACTCACTCACACTCACACACACTCACACACACTCACACACACACACTCACACACTCACACACACTCACACACACACACTCACACACTCACACACACACTCACACACACTCACACACTCACACACACTCACACACTCACACACACACTCACACACACTCACACTCACACACTCACACACTCACACACACTCACTCACACACACACTCACACACACTCACACACACACTCACACACACTCACACACACACACTCACACACACTCACACACTCACACACACTCACACACACACTCACACACACTCACACACTCACACACACACACTCACACACACACTCACACACACACTCACACACACTCACACACTGACGCCCCCACACACACCACCTGTCCCCCTCCGCACCTGCAAACACCAGGCACCCACTCTGGTTGCCATACACCCCAACAAGCGTAGGTTCTACCGAGCTCCCTGAAAATCCCAACATTTTTTGCCAGGAGGACAGGGTTAACCCCGGTCTGACTGCTGTTACATCCGCACTGCAGGGAGCGTTCTAGAGAGAGGGCAGTCACAGGACAGCAGCAAGCGCGCCTGAGCGCGGACCAGGATCCCCTGGTATTGATGGAGCTCCTACCACGTGCCCAGAGCTATGACTCTGAAAAACGAAAAGGAATCTGTAAGGGTCTCTGGCTTTTTATTGTGGTAGAAAATGCATAACACAAATTTATCATCTTAACCATTCTGAGTGTACAGTAGTGTTAAGTATACTCACACTGTTGCACAGTCATCACCACCATCTATCTCTAGAACTTTTTCATCTGTACCTATTAAGTAACAATTCCCATTCGCCCTCCTCCCAGCCCCTGGCAACCACCATTCTACTTTCTGTTTCTATGAATTTGACTAACCCAGGTACCTCATATATCAGTGGAATCGTACAGTACTTGCCTTTTTTGTGACTGGACTGTTTCACTTAGCATAATGTCCTCAGGGTTCATCCAGGTTGTTCTTTTTTTAAAAAAAAATTTTTTTCAGGGAAATTTTGAACATACACAAAAGTAGAAACAAGTATAATGGGCCTCTGTGCACCCACCATCCACTTTAAGATCCATCAACTAATGGCCAATCCTGTTTTATCTATATCCCACCATCTACACTCCCCCCAGATCACAGGATTATTTTGAAGCAATTCATGGTGATTTAAATCAAACTAGGGAGACGAGTCTATTAATGTGACATATAAGGCTGCTATTGTATTTTATCAATAAAATGTCTAAGAGAGACATTTTCTCACATCTCTGAAATTTGGATGCATTGTGTAATTGGTGACGTGTCTTAGTTTAATTTGCAGTATTTTTTCCTGGAGAATACAAAAAGTAGTGATGCACCTTAAGACTGATGAAATAGGATAGTAAACCATATTATACAATGTGCTGTTATGTTCAAAATTGTGTGTTTAGGTTCTAACAACTCTAAGACTTCAAGTAAAGAGAGATTGGCATGAGCTCAGAAAGTCAGGGACACTTCATGGTAACAATGGACTTGAGCTGGGCAGGAGAGGGAATTTTGGATTTATGTCAGGTAGGAAAAAAGAGGGCTCCCAGTCCATGGATAGGCTTGGACAGAGACACTGAGGTGGAAATTAGTATGGGGTCGTCAGAGCAAGAGGCCTGGCCTAGGGAGTAAATTTAGGCAGACACAGCACGAGTAGGTCATGAAAGCCCTTGAAGGACAGGAGGTAGAGTAGAGGAAGGAGAGAAAAGGAAGGCTCTTAGGGGTTTCCTTCTGCCCAGAGGATCTGGCATCTCCCACGACTGAGTCAGTCCGCTGCTGCCCCCAAAGGCCTGGCCTCAGAGACCTTCAAGCCTTGGGGACGGACACCGCTCTCCTTTGAACTGGAATAGTATCATCACCCACACTACCTTTTTTTTTTTTTTTTTTTTTGCTATACAATATCTACTACCTTATATACTTTTTATCTTTACAGTTTTCCTATTTTTAAATTTTCTATAAGCAACATTATTAGAACAATATTTTTAAAGAAACATCACCCCAAATGACTCCACTTTAGCATATGAATTATTCCCATTTTCCCATGGGCCCTACAGCTCTTGGCCATATGCGTTATTTGTCCTTTGAATGGACCCGCACCTGTTGCCCAGGTAGAAACTGGGCCCTGCGACCCCAGAGCTGGCATTCAGGCCCTGCACGCCGTGTGTTCCTGGTGCCGACCGTGTCCTTAAGCGGTGGCGGCACCCGGGTCTGTGAGGAGGTCGAGGGGCCTGAGAGGTAAAAGCAGCCCTGCTCCAGTGACGTCTGTCTTCGCAAGGAAGCCTGACAGGCCACAGTTGCGCTGATAAAAGGAGGCGGTGTTGAGAAAAGGGACCGATGGAACAAACACTTCAGAGCATTAGAAGGCGCTGGAGGCTGATCAGAACCCAGGGGTGAGGGGAAGGGACAAATCAAAGGAGGTTTGAAGTGTGGCTCACTAGGACCGCGGTAACGTCACTGATGCACACAGGGAAGTTGGGGGGCTTGCGAGTGGTGCGGATAAGCAGCAGTGAATGTGGGGTTTTCATGAGATACCCGAGTCAAAGCTGTGTAGTGCCTGGGCTGTGAAGTGGGGGGAGTTTGCAGATAGCTGCAAACACTCGGCCCTTGTTTAATCCTAAGGACGCCCCCCCCCCCCCCCGCCCCAGATTGTTTACACAGAGCGATTTGAAAGCAAATGGGACCACAAGCCATCCTCCATCAACCTGATCAGCTGCACACGTTTGGACAGTGGGAGCTCGAGCCAAACTTCATACAGTGACCAAATGCCGTACGTGGTATCTCCCACATTTCAGAGAAATCAAGAGCAAAACTGTGATAATATGGAGAAAATTTGGCTTCCTAATAAACCCGCTAGAAACAACATGAGGCAATTTGCCGATGCTTCTGACAGCCACGTCAGGAGTCACTCAGTCATCCGTTACTCAGATTCGTCTTTTCTGCCTTGCGCTCACACTATCATCCTGGACTTCTCCATGGTGCACTTTGTGGACTCACGGGCTACAGTCATATTGAGACAGGTAGGTCCTGAGGTGGCTTTAACAAGAGCTCTGACCCCCGCCTACCACCCACCACCCCAACCCCAACCCTGATCGAATCCTGTGAGTCACTCATCAGCTACTATGTGACTCCTGGGCCACTAGAAACTTGGACACTGAAGATAGTTTAAAGTCAACCAGAATAGAAAATGAACCAGCTCTGATTTATTGAACTGGGGCTGGTTGCCTTAGCATGGCATATTATTGCTCAAGGAACGGAAAATGGGAAACTCAGCACCGTAGAGACAGCCATCTGCGCCTCCCCCGGCAACTCCTAGTGTACCCTGGGAGTTAGCTGCAGACCTGCTCAAGGAAGAAGTCTGGACGCAGCAGAGAGAAAGCGCACCGAGAGGCCCGCACTCCTCAGCTGCTCCGAGCACTCAGATTTGCAGGAGTTGGGGCCTGGAGCTGTCTGGGCCGGTACCTGTGGGATCATCCCCAGTGCCCCCTTCATTGCCTGCATCTTTGGGGGGAAAGGGCAGGGGAAAATTTCCCTTCAAAAGCTGTGTCTCTACCCTGGCCGGTGTGGCTCAGTTGGTTAGAGCGTTGTCCCGTACAACAAAGGCTGACAGTTTCAGTTCCCTGTCAGGGCACGTACCCAGGTTGCAGGTTCAATCCCCGGTTGGGGAACGGGTGGGAGGCAGCCTGTCGATGTTTCTCTCTCACAATGATGTTTCTCTCTCCCTCTCTTCTCTCTCTCCCTTCCTCTCTTTAAAAATAAAAATAAAAATAAAAAAGGTCAATTAATAAAAAAAAAGCTGTGTCCCTAGGTAACTGGCTCCTCTCCCACTCTGGTTTCTCTGACAGTTTTCATTTTTCTTTCTCACACAACATGGACAGTGTAGATGCACAACTAACCATGCCGGTTTTATCGCCCAATGTCACATAAGTACAATATCTTTTTTTCAGCCAGCTTACCTCAGTTTCCCGTCCTCTATCTCACTCTTGCCCCTGGTGGTGATGGCTCAGGTTTAAACATCCTGAACACCCACTTCCCGGCTCTGACTGCTCCCACCTTTTCCTTGAGATACACGTGTTTGGCTGATTTTCCATCTCTTATCCTAGGATCCTATGTTATCAAACCTTTTTATTCCTAATGGAATACAATTCTCGCTTAAATGAGTCCTGCTCCTCTTTGGCCTGAGGCAGCAGGAAGCTGCTCAAAGCAGAAAGAACCCCGGTGGGGGGTGGCCTGAGGCTGTGGCTCTGCCCTGGCTTCTGCTCACTGTCCATCGGACGGGAGTAACTCACTAAACTGCACCGGCTCTCGGTTTCCTCATCTATCAAATGAGAGGCACGGAAGAGATTAAGGTTCAGGGCGTCCCATCCCCAAGGCCCTTTTTGCCCACCCCGTTTTCAGATTCAAGTGCACATGATAACGTCTTGTCTTTTGGACTTTTCCATCTCAGGTCATCCTACTGGGCTGTGCTCTCTTCTCCCAGGCTTGTGCTCTAGTTGTCACTTTAGAGTTCATTCGTCCTACATTACTAAATGCCTACTGCATGCCACGCTGAGTCGGGCATATTTACATACATGATCCCATTTCATTCCCTCACCGCCTTGAGAGACAAGCGGTGTTTCCCCCTAAGAGCCCCGGCCTGTCCGTCATTGGAACATGGAGCGGCTGTGCCGACGTCTCCCCCTCCCTCCTCCCTTGCCTTCTGGTCCTTGGCGTGGCCCATCCATACCTGCCTGTGCTGGGGACTTTCTGCTCCAGCCCCACCATGGAGGAGGCAGTGTGCACCCCTACCTTGACTTTACAACCTTCAGACTCCTGGTGCATTTGACACTTCAGAAGTACAGGTTCCTCCGTTCCTTTTGTCCTTGTTCTCCACTGCCATACTGGAGAAATTCATTTCAAATATTATAATTGAAAACTGAAACTTAATAAGAAAAATCCCAGCAGTCGTTCTTACTGGAGACAACCAACCACTCAATTTAAGCTTCTTCCTAATTCATGGGATTTCAGTCTCCCACTGCTTGTCATTTAGAGTATGTCCATTGTGGCTCTTTACCAAGTGACTTTATGATTTACCATGTGATCAAGAATGACTTTCTTGTTTCCTCTTGGAGGTGAAAGAAGCAGAGGCTGTCTGTTTTAGTTGCTTTGTGTTTTGTTTGTTTGTTTTCACGTTTTAACTTAGTGCTTAGGGTTGGGCACTAAGTGCTTAGAGCACCAAGTTTAATATTGACTTGCTTTGAATTGAGCTTTACTCATTGCCCCAGAGCATATATATGGGCTGAAGTACACTTGAGGCCAACGTCAGGTGCTTATTAATTGATACCACTAAATATTTAATGTTTTACTAAAGTCAAATGCAACTTTGCAGAGCAGCTCTGAGTATGATCCTCGGGGTTCCTGAATTCCATTTCCTGCTATATCATTTGACCATCTCTGGGCCATGTGTTCCCCCTCTGCCTAGTGAACTCCAGGGAGAAGGGAATCACATGCAAACACTAAGCACCAATATCAAGATACAATAGTTTTCGAGGACTGTCCAGTGCACTCCCGTCACACCCATGCCTGTCTCTGTCCAGCGCTGTACTCCTGTGGCATTCTCTCTTCGTGTGACCTGTTTTCCCCCTTGAGACCATGGGAGACCCTGTCTCACTCGCCACCCCACATGAGACCGTCTGATTCTCTCTTGTATTTCCAGCACCATAGTCACTTCCCAGCTTAGAGAAGTCCACCCAGCAAATGTTCACAAAGCTGAATTGCATATAAAGTTACATATACCCCAGACAAGTGAATGACCAAAGGGATTTTACAACCCAGCGAATTAGAAGGCCCTTTCTTAGTGAGTGTGAGGATCCCTAACACTGATTTACGCCCTCCCTGCAGATGTGCAACGCCTTCCAAAACGCCAACATTCTGGTGCTCATTGCAGGGAGTCACTGTGAGTATGCTTCACCCTACAAGGTCTGGGTTTTGCACCCCAGGTGCCCCCTCCCCAGTGCCTGACCCTGTGTGTTTCCGGGTTTGGTCTGTAGCTTCTGTGGTCAGGACCTTTGAGAGGAACGACTTCTTTGATGCTGGCATCACCAAGGCCCAACTCTTCCTCAGCCTCCATGACGCTGTGCTGTTTGCCTTGTCAAGGAAGCTTCCAGAGTCCTCCGAGTTAAGCATGGACGAATCTGAGACAGTGATACAGGAAACCTATTCAGAAACAGATAAGGTCAGAGGATGTGAAGCATCATGGTGAGGGGTGAGGTGGGGGTGAAGGGGGAGTAGAGATGGGGGGAGACACCTGATCAAATAGTGATGAACACCATCCAGGAACGGTTTTGAGTGAGTGCCAGACTTTGAGACGTTGAAATGCTCCCAAATTTATCAGTTGGTAAATAGCAGTGGACCTGAGTCCCAGGTTCCCCCACTGCCATAGCATCTGGGTGCCATTCAGGGCCTTTTCCCAACTGAAGAGAGGGTTACCCAACCCGCAGAGGCCTCAAGGGCCCTTTTACCAAACGCTCAGTTAGTGCCAGTGCTGTATCAATGACTAAATATTTTACACATCTCGTCTAGCTGTGCCTTTAGGATCCACAGATGAACAGTAAATCTGATGAGCTCACAGAGGTAAAGATCTGCCAGTCTAACACTTGGGCTATTATTCCCATTGTGGGTAATATAATTTACTCAGTCTGACCAAATGCAAGGGAGAAAGGATATACAGGCCAGAATTTTTAGCCGTTTATTAATACTAAGTAAAGACCTGTGCCTACCTCAGTGTTTTCTAATCAGTATCTACAAAGGTTAACAGTTTCCTCCCAAAAAGAAAATTAAAACACTGATGGGCACCAAAATCTCACCTGACTAGAAATTATTTTTCATTAAACTCGATTCATTGACTTAATACATTTCAGTAATGTTTGAATTTTTTAATGACAAAAAGGAATTACCAGAGTAATATGTGTTTATAAAAAAAGTTAATAAGTAAAAGATAGTCAAGCCTGTAAAACATAGCCCTTTTCTTTCACTAAGTAATATATCGCCAAGCATTTGCCTACCATTGTTGAGAATTTGCACAGGTTATTGCTTCTGCTTATCCAGAATAACTTCTTCTATATGGGCAGCCTCTGCATTTATTATCTTTTTAAAGGTTGAATTCCTAGGAATTCAACTTTTTTTCATATAGACAAATCTTTGATACTTTATACTCTGTCTTTTACATTTTTATTGCTTTTTAAAATGAATCATCTTTTTCATTATATTTTCTAACTGGCAACTGCTAGGATATAGGAAACCGATTGATTTTTATTAAATCATTTGGCATCTTGTGAATCCTTTTACTAGTCCAAAAAGCTTTCATTGTTAATTCTCTTGTGTTTTCTAGATAAACAATATTTTCTACAAAAAATATAAATCTCTTATTTCCAACTGTTAGAATTCTTATTTCAGTATCATAGATTATGGCATTAGCCAGCCTTTCCAGAGCAATTTAAGTAATACTGGTGAGTCTTGTCTTACTCCTGAATTTAATGAGAAAAGCTTCTTATGTTCTCTATTAAGGATAGTGTTGATAGTTAGCTTAAGATGGACATTATATTTATCATGTTTTTTAAAAGTATTTTTCTGGTTTACTAACATGCCCATCAGAACTTAACACTTGATATTGAATATATCAATTTCTTTTTCTAGCGTTTAAACTAGGAAAAACTAGGAGAGGAAAAGTTCCATTCTGATGTATTCAATTCAAGATGCCTATTAAATATCCAAGTGGAGATGTCAAGAATGGCAGTGGATATATGAACCAGCAGATTAGGGGAAGGGTTATAACCAAAAAGTCATCGGCACATAGATAGTACAGTAAACCCTTGATTCTGTGGACCTTGATTTAATGGACTTCAGATTTAATGGACAAAATTTCTGGTCCGTATGTTATATGTGAAAATTAACACCCTGTTAATTTGTAAATACTTTTAACCAAGATTTGCTTATAATTAAATTAACAGGTTATTTTTTGTTATTAATTCCTGTTACTTTTCAAAAATTTTAGCAAATAGGCCATATGTTGGAAAAAGCACTGTAGGAATTTCGCTGACATAAATAAATATGATGTATCTACAACCATAGTCTACATGCTTAAATCCAAGAGTGAAAAAAAAAAGATGATGGGGGACTGAGTGGAAGCTACACTGACAGTCTCCCGGGACCAGATTGGAATTACAACTAAAATATAGAAAAGCCATCCTGAATAATCAACTGCAACTGAAGACGAGCTGGAGAGCACCCTCATAACCAAGGAGGAAAAGTGGAGACCACATAGAGACTGGCAGGAAGTACGGAGGCAAGAGAGGGCTGGCTGGGCTCCCAGAGGCAGCAGCTGAACATCTGGAGGGGCACCTCAGCTGTGGGGGGTCCCTAATGAGAACTCTGGGGTCTAAACTCCAAGCTGGGATCCCCAGTGCAGGGCACCAGAACTGAGAAACGTGCCCACATAACATCTGGCTGTGAAAAGCAGCCAGGTTTCTGTCTGCCAGGGAGAGACAGCTGGAAATGCAGGCACCCTCTTAAAGAGCCAACACACAAAGTTTCGTGTGCAGCCACTCACCTTGGGCTCCAGCAGAAGGAGAGCAGAGTGGACTGGAGCTGTGTGAGGAGACTCTAGGGTTGTGGGCTCTGGATCTAGAGCTCAGAGGGCACCCATCTGGATTCCTGTGCTGAGTCATTGCCCTATACCGCAGAGGACATCTTTCATAGGAAGACATTTACCTCCCAAGCAGCTTTTGCCTGAGGGGAAGCAATTGCCCCACCCTGGGAGAAAACCTCTCACCCTACCCCAGGGAGTTCCTACAGCCTGAGGCTCATTAAGAGAATCAGATTAATCAGCCTGCAGGCAGAGGCAGACCTCAGAGTGCTTTGAGTCTTTGCCTGATCTGCTTCTGGACCCAGGCCTTGGAAAAACAGATTTTGGTGTGCATCTTGCTCCTGTCCAAACACACCTAGCCCAAACAGAGGGAACCTCAAGCTGTGAGTTGTTGATAGCTCCAAACAGGGTACTCAAAGCCAATCACAAACAGCATCTGACCTTGGCCTGCAACAGAGACCATCCAAAAAGACAGAGTCCTAGTAGGCCTACCTAATACATAGAAACAAACCCAAATAGGCAGCCAAAATGGGAAGACAAAAAAACAAGCACTGAAAGAAGAGATGTCTCCAGAAAAAGAGCTAAATAAAATGCAGATAAGCAATCTGTCAGATATAGAGTTCAGAATATAGATAGTAAGGATGCTCAACAGCATGAAAAAAGGTATGGAAACTATAAAAAATGACCAATCAGAAATGAAGAAAGACATAGCAGAAATAAAGAAGACATTGGAGGAATAAAAAGCAGATTAGAGGAAGCTGAGGATCGTGTCAGCAAATTAGAAGACAGGGTAGAAAAATTCAATCAGAAATCCAAAAAGAAAAAAAAAATGAAAAACCAGGAGGACAGTCTAAGGGAGCTATGGGACAACATGAAATGTAACAATATTCGCATTATAGGAATGCCAGAAGGGGAAGAGAATCAGCAAGGAATAGAGAATTTGTTTGAAGAAATAATGGCAGAAAACTTCCCTAACCTGGTGAAGGAAAAAGTCACACAAATTCAGGAGGCACAGAGAGTCCCAAGCAAGAAGAATCCAAAGAGGCCCACACCCAGACACATCATAATTAAAATAAAAAATTCAAGACAAAAAATCTTAAAGGTAGCAAGAGAAAAGCAATCTGTTACCTACAAAAGGGCTCCAATAAGGCTGTCAGCTGATTTCTCAGCAGAAACTCTACAGGCCAGAAGGGAATGGCATGAAGTATTCAAGGTAATGAAAAGCAAGGACCTGAAACCAAGACTACTATGTCCAGCAGGGCTATCATTCAAAATAGATGGTGAAATAGAGAGCTTCCCAGACAAAATAAGTCTGAAGGAGTTTATCACCACCAAACCAGCATTGCAGGAAATGTTAAAGGGACTGCTGTCATTAGAAGTAGAAATAGAAGCATTGCAAGAAGTGTTAAAGGGACTGCTGTAATTAGAAGAAATAGAGAGAGAAACATAGACATAAAGAATTAAAATGGAAATAAATTAGGACCTATCAATAATAACCTTAAGAACTTGAAGGGAGAGATCAGCAGCAGTACAGTCATAGTTGGGGACTTTAGCACCCCACTGACTTCACTGGATAGATCTTCAAGACAAAAAGTCAACACAGAAACAGTGACTAAATGGCACACCATATCAGATGGATTTAATTGATATTTACAGAACATTTCACCCCAAAGCTGTAGAATATACATTCCTCTCAAGTGCACATGGGTCACTCTCAAAGATAGACCACATGTTAGGACACAAAACAAGTCTCTACAAGTTCAAGAAGACAAATCATATCAAGTAGCTCGGATGACAATGGCATGAAATTACAAATCAACTACAGTAAAGACACTCAAAAACATTCAAACACATGGAGACTAAAGAGCATGTTATTAAACAATGAATGGGTTACCAAAGAGATCAAGAAAGAAATCAAAAACTTCCTGGAAACCAATGAAAATGAACACACAACAATCCAAAATCTATGTGACACAGTGAAAACAGTCCTGAGAGGGAAGTTCATAGCACTGCAGGCCTCCTTCAAAAAGCAAGAAACATTTGTAGTAAACTATCTAACCCTACAAGTTAAAAAATTAGAAAGCTCCCCTGTGAAGCCGTCCAGACCAGGGCTTTTGTTTGCTGGGAGTTTTTTTAACTGCTGCTTCGATTTCATCGGTTGCTATTAGCCTATCCAGGTTTCCTGATTCTTCCTGATTCAGTTTTACATGATCTCACTCATATGTGAAATCTAATAAACAAAATAGACTGAGGAACAAAACAGATCCAGAGACATAGAAGCATGGAACAGACTGAGGGATCTCAGAGGGAAGGTGGGGGTGGGGTTTGGAGGGGGAGAGATTAATCAAAGAACTTATATGCATATATGTATGACCTTATGAACTTATATGCATATATGTATGACCCATGGACATAGACAATAGTGTGGGGAGGGCCTTGGGGGAGGTGTGGGCTGGAGGGGATTAATGGGGGAAAAGGGGGATACCTGTAATCCTTTGAACAATAAAGATAATTTTTTTAAATAAATAAATAAAAATAAATCCAAGAGTCACTGCTTATAAACGATGTTCGGCAATGATTAGCACCTGATCACACCGTATGTTTGGTATTAATAGGTCCTGTTGTCAAGTGGTGTGACTTTCTGCGGCAGTTTTGGCGCCACTCTAAGCCACCCCCTAGCCGTGAGCTTTTGTTTACTCGAGGTGACTGGCGAATGCACCCACTTACTAGACCTATTCAGTATAAATTTAACGCTACATATAGATAACACATACATATAGAAAACTTTTCTGTGCAATTAAACTTTTCATATATACTTAATTTTAATTACACATACATGTCTACAGAAGTAAAAACGGGTAAACTAAGTTGTCCATTTTTCAACATATGCATTCGGAAAACCTACTTTATTATGTAACAGACTTTGGGCTTTCATGACAACCCCTCACCCAAATCAGCCTGTTATCTGGAGGTTTTACTGTAGTGAAAATTATGGGGCTAAATAGACTTGCCTACGGGGACAGTGTAGGTGGAGAAGGGAAGGGTCCCCAGGTCGAGCCTTGGGGTGTCCCAACACCCAGAAGTCAGAAGGGGCAGGCAGGACGGGAGAAGGAAACGCCAAGGGCCGTGTGGTGAGACAACCGTGTTTCGGGAGGGTGACAGCTGTTAATTCGCTGCAAGGCTGGCTCACGAAGCCTGTGGGGCATCTGCTGGGTGGCGGGCTCCGTGCCTGGCACTGGGCATGTCGGGGAGCAGGCCCTGCCCTGCCTCGGGGAGCTGGTCTGTGGACGAGTAGGACAGCACATCCCCTGCGCTGTGACAGCTATGCCTGAGGCACAGCGAGCGCAAGGGAAGCTCAGGTCCTGGTTAGTGACCTGCGGTGTGAGGCTGGAACAGTGAGGAAATGTACGTGGCTGAGACGGAGGCAGGGCGGGCACCGGGAGCGGCATGACCAAAGGTAAGCGGGAGCCGGGCATCTTTGGTTAACTTTATGGCCAGAGCCAAGGGCGGGACTGCAGATGGAGATGAAGCTAAAGAAGATGGCCAGAGCCAGGCCACCCACAAAGGGCCCTATGGGCCCTGCTAAGGATTCTATTGGGGGTTGGAAGGACAAGTAAGATCAAGGGGACAAGATGTTCCAGAATGCTGCCGAGGCGACTGCTATTCCAATTGCTGACCACGAAATCCAGACTAGTCAGAAAATCCGGAGAAGTCAGGAGTTAATGGATTGATTGAGCCTAAAGAATAGTAACTGAGGAGCCAGAGCGTGCAAAGGTGATGAAAAACAGATTTAGGCCAGAAATATTTTCTACTTTGCAGGTACTTGTGATTGCTGGCCCCTCGAGTCATGTTGTATTCTGAAATTCCTTGACCATTCAAAAGTTAAATGTAATTGGAAATTTTAACCCATCTAATTATATGTGTTTCAGGGTGCACATTCGAGACATAAAATAAACAGCCGTGTTCTAGAAGTGCCCCCAAATATAAGTCCCATCTTCACCAAGATGCCGAGGCCACGGATAGAGGAGGAGTCACAGGTAGACCTGGAGCTGGACGCCATACTGGAGTCGGACCGAGAGAACGAGCTGGACCAGGACCCCGAGCTGGAGCCGGAGTCGGAGCTGGAGCCGGAGTCGGAGCTGGAGCCGGAGACGGAGCTCGACTGCGAGCCCGAGCCTGACCCCGAGACCGAGCTGGAGCCGGAGTTCGAGCCTGAGCCTGAGCCCAAGTCCAGGCCCAGGTCGCAGACTTACCCTCGGCAGCAGTACTGGTCTCCCGGCTCCGCAGGTCAGAGTCAGCCTAGGACACAGTCGGTGGACAGGCGACATCTACAGATGAATTCATATTCACCTAAGGACAGTGACACTGAGGATCCCTAGAAAATGAACCAGGGAAAAGGGTCCGATTCCCTTGACAAATCCTCCCACCCAGACGGGGTCGCTTGGCCAGGAGCCCCAGACTGGTTACAGACCGGCGGGGCTCGCCTAGGGACCCCTCCGCCTGCTGTCCTCCTTGCTCAGCAGTGTGCTGTCACTCCCGGGTCACAACGCTCAATACCAAGGATTATCCGAGTGCCCCACCCAGGCTCGCCTCATTTCACCTTCAGCAGGTACCCTAATGAAGGATGTCCTCCTCTGTCCGTTCTGCGCCTCTGGTGTTTTTATCAGATCATCTCTCAGCTTGTTTCCCTTTCTCCAAAGAGATAAAGCTCAAATAAAGTATATAACTCTAATTACATTTGGACCCTTCCTGCATTTTCTCCCTTCTCTCTATTCTGTGCGCCTAAGGAAAGGGGTGGGAGAAACACCAGAAGTGGGCGGACATGGTGGAGAAGAGACGAGCAAGAGAAAGCCAACTGTAGCATTTGCATTTTATATGCAAGGTGTCTACCGCACCCCACTGAGGCGGGGTAGGCCAGCCGGCCTCTGCGGCGTGCAAGGCAAGAACTGTTAGACTGAAGGCATGTTGGCATCTCTGCAGGGTCAGTATCTCATCCTGCCACTGTTTCAGGAGGCCAAGCAGCTGGACCTGCCCACGAGAACGTTCGTTCTGGAGAACTCCCCCAGGCCTTCAGCTTCACGTTCAGCATTGCTCCTTTCTCACAGGTATTTAAGGTACACGCAGTCCGGAGTCTGTGCTCCTGGTGGACCAAAGTTAGTTAAAACCTGTGACAGCCCTGGCCGGTGCGGCTCGGTTGGTCAGGCGCCGTCCAGTGCACTGAAAGATTCCCAGTTCGCTTCCCAGTCAGGGCACATGCCCGGGTTGCAGGTTCAGTCCCTGGTAGGGGGCATGTAGGAGGCAGCAGGCCAATGTTTTGCTCTCACATCGATGTTTCTCTCCCTCTCCCTTCCACTCTCTCTAAAAATCAATGGAAAAATATTCTCTGGTAGGGATTAACAAATAAACAAAATTCCCCCTCCCCCTTTAAAAAAAACAACCAACCAGCATTAAGTTACAACCAGAAGAGAAATACAGAGCCCTGGGCAAAGGTATATGGAATCCTGAATTTTATTTCCCACTCAATAAACAAGATTCCTCTTACTTGGGCACTCAATTTCTCTCTTCTGTTAGATGAAAGACATCCTTGTTAAAATATAGGTGTCTCGGGGCACCTGTAATACTGTCAACAATAAATAAATAAAATGTATCTCTGTCTTATCACAGAGAAAACATGTGCAATCACTCATTCTACAAACATTTACTAAGCACCTGCTACATACATAGCACCCCAAACTGTGGGGTAGATAAAACAACATTACCTCTACTTTGTACATACATAAACTAAGGCTCGGATACGTTTATAACTGGCCCAAGGTCATATGCAATTGTATGCTAAAAGGGTGGGGGTCCAAGTCACAAGCTTCCTTTATCCATGCTCACTCAACACCTTTATTGAACTCCTACTATGCACCACGCACTGTCCCAGGTGCTGAAAATACAAGATGAGCAAAATAGATGACAAAAATAATTATAAATTATGATAAGTACCTTGAAAGTTAAATACAGGAAACTCAGAGGGCAGACATCAGGAGGACGTGAAGCCATCTTCCTATGGTAATGACGTGTGACCTGACATCTGAAGGGTAAGTAAGAGTTAGGCTTATAGCAAATCCCAATGACTGCTAGTAGGGCAGAGCCAAATGGTGGGCCAAGAGTGGCAGCCAAGGTGAGTGCAGAAGCTGGGCACCCCGGGACACAACCAGCTGGAGCCTAAGGGTAATCACCATGGCACAAGGGCTCAACCAGAAACTGGGTCAACCCACGAATGAACTTTCAGAGTGGCAGGGACAGGCACAGAAATGTGTCAACACCAAGAAAAAGCTTCACATTTAAGAGAGGAGATGAGAAAGTGCACGGAGAGCCCAGTTTTTGTGGGCTGCTGTCCTCCCCTCCAGCTCCCTTCTACGCCCACATTTCTGTCAGAAGAAGGTCTTTAAGCACAGAATCGATGGCTTCTGACACTTGGGCAGCAAGTGGTAGAGTTTAGAATTTGGTCCTTCCTGCTACAACTGTAGCATAGCTAAATATGGGTTTTGATGCTTGACCTCAGAAAGACCAACCAGATGCTTGGACTACATTCTATCTTTAAAGAATATTCTGCTATAAACCCACAGCACCCAGCCTCTTCCACAGTCATAAAATAAAGAAAAATGGCTAATTGATTATAAATAGTAACTAGTAAAGTGAGTAACAAAAGGCCAAGTCTTCTTCCAAAATTCACATCATCCAAAATTCTAAGATATTTCAAACTTTACAAAATGTTATGGTTGGGTTGGTTAACTCACTTTTCATAGCATTGTCATCATTGAAGCTTTTATCTCTCTAATGAAAAATTGGAGAAAAATCCTAAAGACTGGAAAACTAGCATAGACTGGATCTGAATGCTTAAATGTCTTAGCACAAGTTTTTCTCCATTACTGAATAAAAACCTCAAAGCAGCTTATGTTCTACAGTAAATGGGGTTTGAGTGTGATTTTTATATGTGAAGAACTAAGTATAATCAATAGAACTGCAGAAAAATAAGTTTAGAAAGGAGACAGGTCAAAATAGGTGACCTTAGATTGCCATCTCTAAATATGTTAGATATCACAAAGCCTGATGATTGTACCTTGAATCTCACCTATATCTGATTTAGATTATATTTAGATGAGACTTTGGACTTAGACTTTTGAGTTGATGACACGTGAGATGGACATAAATTGGGGGGGAAGGAGTGTCAGGGGTGGGATGCTATGATCTGAATGTTTGTTTCCTCCCAAAATCCATACATTGAAATTCTAACCTCTAAGGTGATGATATTAGAAGGTAGGGCCTTTGGAAGGTAATTAGGTCACCCTTATAATTATTAATGGATTACTGCCCTTGTAAAAGGCCTCAGAGAGATCCCTTCTCCCTTCTGCTATGTGAGGGCACAGCAAGAAAATGGCCATCTGTGAACCAAGAAATAGTTTCTCACCAGACACTGAATCTGCCAGCTCTTTGATCTTGGACTTGTCAGCATCTGGAATTATGAGAAATAAATGTCTGTTGTTTATAAGCTACCCAGTGTATGGTTATTTGTTATAGCAACTCAAATAGACTAAGACACCCAAGCACTTAACTATATTGCATCTAGATTCAACTCTCATTTGTCAGTAGAAATAGAGGAAGTAATGGTATAATATAAGGTCATTAATGATCTTGGGATTGTGGAATCTCAGTGAAAGGGAGGATTATGAAGGTCATCTAGTCTAACCACCCATCTAATCTCTTACAGTTTAATTTAACAAACACTTGCTGGAAGACTCACCATATTTCAAATACTCTGTGTTTCTGTAAGCTGTTGCTGCATAACAATCTACCCCAAAATTTAGCAGCTTAAAATAATAGTCATGTATTTATTTGCTCACAGTTCTGCAATCTAGGCTGAGTTTAGCTGTGCCGATTCATAAGGTTGCAGTCATTTAGAGATTTAACTGGGGCTAGAAGTTGAAGATGGCTTTACACACATGTCTGACACCTCAGCTGGAATGGCAGGAAGAGTTGGAGGTTGGCCAAGCATCTCTCTCTCTCTCTCTCTCTCTCTCTCTCTATATATATATATATATATATATATATATATGGTCTCTCCAGGAAAGTCCTGGACCTTACGTGGCCACTCAAGGCAGTGTGTCACCGACCACATCTGGTTGATAAAAGTAAGTGACAATGCCAGCCTTGATTCGATGTGAGGGCAAATACTTTCCACTTCTTGAAGGGAAAAGATCCTGATCTTGAGACATTTGAAACCAGAGGTGGATGAAGTCTAACTAAAGCCACAATACAGCTCAGTTTTTCATGGACTTGAGATGATTAGTCCCTCACCTTATTTGCCTAATAAGAGGTATCCTATCTGGGGAGAAATAATATTGACTTCAGTCTCTATTTTTTGCACAACACCCATCATACAATTAAGGAAAAAAATTAGAGCCCTGGCTGGAGAGCTCAGTTGGTTAGAGTGTCGTCCCCTATACGAAGGTTGCAGGTTCGATCTCTGGTCAGGGCACATAAAAGAAGCAACCAGTGAATGCATAAGTAAGTGGAATAACAAATTAATATTTCTCTCCCCCCCCGTCTCTAAAATCAATAAATAAATTTTAAAATAAAAAAGTTACAAGACATTTGAGGAAGAAGAAAAAGTGTCTGATAATTAGAAAAAGTATACAATAGAAGCAGGCCCTCAGATGATCCAGGTGTTGGAATGAGCAGTCAAGAACTTCAAAATAACTATTATAAATATGTTCAAGAAAGTAGAGTAAAAGATGGACAAAATGAATAATTCCAGAAGAGAATTATAATCTACAGAAAAAGAATCAAAAAGACATTCTAGAACTGAAATGCAAAGTATTGGAAAATAAAAATTCATTGTACAGGTTTAACAACAGACTGGATGCAGCAAAAGGTAGGATTACATAACTCAGACAGTAAAGAGAAAATATCCAAAATGCAGCGCATACAGGAAAAATAGGGGAATAAACCAGAAGAGAGAAAGGTCCAAGATGGTGGCAGATGGAGTGAAAGTTATACTAACACTCTCCCGGGACCAAACTGGAATTACAACTAAAATATAGAAAAACCAGCCTGAATAATCAACTGCAACTGAAGACCAGCTGGAGAGCACCCTCATAACCAAGGAGGAAAAGTGGAGACCACTAGAGACTGGTAGGAAGTGTGGAGGCACCAGAGGGCTGGCTGGGCTCCCACAGGCAGCAGCTGAAGGTCCTGAGGGATAGCTCAGCTGTGGGGGTTCCCACTAAGAACTCTCGGGTCTAAACCCCAAGATGGGCTTCTCAGCCCAGAGCACCAGAATTGAGAAAGGTGCTCACATAACATCTGGCTGTGAAAAGCAGCAGGGTTTCTGTCACCCAGGGAGAGGCAGCTGGAACTGCAGGCACCCTCTGAAAGGGCCAACACACAGTTACGTGTGCAGCCACTCACCTTGGGCTCCAGCAGAGAGAGGGTAGAGTGAACTAGAGCTGTGTGAGGAGAATCGAGGGGGGCTGGCTGGGGGAATAGATATCAGAGGGCACCATCTGGCCCCCAGTGCTAAGTCATTCCCCCATATGGCAGAGGACAATTCAGAGGACAAATGTCAGGCAGACAATTGCCTTCTAAGCAGCTTTTGCCTGGGGAAGAAGCAATTGACCCACCCTGCTGGAAAACCTCTGGCCCCACCCCCTGGAGTTTCTACAGCTTGAGGCTTCCTAAGAAACTGATAACAATCAGCCGCCCCACCCTGTGGAGTTTTTACAGCCTGAGGCTCATTAAGAGACTGAATAACAATCAATCTCTGGGTGCTTTGAGTCTTTGCCTGATTTGGACCCAGGACTTGGAAAATCAGACTTGGACTTGGTGCCCATCTTGGTCCTGTCCAAACACACCCAGCCCCAGCAGAGGAAACCAGAAGCTGTGGAGTGTGCAAAACTTCAAACAGGGTACTCAAGGCCAGTCACAAACAGCATCTGACATTGGTCTGCACCAGGGACCACCCAAAAGGCTGGGAGTCCTAGCAGATCTACCTAATGCATAGAAACAAATCCAAACAGGTAACCAAAATGGGGAGACAAAAAAACAAGCCCCAAATGAAAGAACAAAAGAATTCTCCAGAAGAAGAGCTAAATGAAATGGAGATAAAGAATCTATTAGATATAGCGTCTAGAATACTGATCATAAGGATGCTCAACAGCATGAAAAAAGGTATGGAAACTATGAAGGAAATTAAGAATGACATAGTAGAAATTAAAAAAAAAAACATTGAAAGGAATGAACAGCAGATTAGGGGAAGCTGAGGATCGAATCAAAGAATTAGAAGACAGGATAGAAAAAAAATCACTCAATCAGAGAACCAAAAAGAAAAAACATTTAAAAAACAGGATGACAGTTTAAGGGCCCTGTGGGACACCATGAAATGTAACAATATTTGCATCATAGGAGTGCCAGAAGAGGTCAAAAGTAAGCAAGGGTTAGAGAACCTGTTTGAAGAAATAATAGCAGAAAACTTCCCTAACCTGGTGAAGGAAAAAGTCACACAAGTTCAGGAGGCACAGAGAGTCCCAAGCAAGAAGAACCCAAAGACACATCACAATTAAAATGCCAAAAATTCAAAACAAAGAGAGAAGCAAGAGAAAAGCAATCTGTTACCTACAAAGGAGCTCCTAGTAGGTTGTCAGCTGATTTCTCATTAGAAACTCTACAGGCCAGAAGGGAATGGCATGAAGTATTCAAGGTAATGAAAAGCAAGGATCTGAAACCAAGACTACTCTATCCAGGAAGGCTATCATTCAAAATAGATGGTGAAATAAAGAGCTTCCAAACAAAAAAGAAAGCTAAAGGAATTTATCACCACCAGACCAGCACTGCAAGAAATATTAAAGGGACTGCTGTAATAGGAAGTTGAAATAGAGAGAATGAGAAACATAGGCATAAATAAAATGATGCTTGGCCAGGCATGGCTCAGCGGTTGAGCATCAACCTAGGATCCAGGAGATCGAGGTTTGATTCCCGGTCAGGGCATATGCCTGGATTGTGGGCTCGATCCCCAGTCAGGGTTGTGCAGGAGGCAGCCGATCAATGATGACTCTCTCATCATTGATGTTTCTATCTTTCTCTCTCCCTCTCCCTTCCTTTCTCTGAAATCAATAAAGATATATATTTTTAAAATGAAATAAAATGGGAATAGATAAGAACCTATCAATAATAACCTTAAGTATAAATGGATTAAATGTCCCAATCAAAAGACATAGGGTAGCTGAATGGATAAGAAAACAAGACCCAAATATATGGTGTCTACAAGAAACCCACCTCAGAACAAAAGACTCATATAGGCTGGAAAAAAACACAAAAAAAACTTCTGGAGGGCTTTAAAGAAGATATCGACAGCAATACAGTCATAGTAGGGGACTTTAACACCCCACTGATTTCACTGGATAGCTCTTCCAGACAAAAAGTCAACATAGAAACAGTGACCCTAAATGACACACTAGATCAGATGGATTTAATTGACATTTACAGAACATACCACTCCAAAGCTGCAGAATATGCATTCTCCTCAAGTGCACATGGGACATTCTCAAAGATAGACCACTTGTTAGGACACAATACAAGTCTCTACAAGTTCAAGAAGATTGAAATCATATTGAGTATCTTCTCGGACATTTACACCATGGAATCCTATGCAGCTCTAAAAACGAAGGATCCCTTACCCTTTGAGACAGCATGGTGGGACCTGGAGAGTATTATGCTAAGCGAAATAAGCCAGTCAGAGAAAGATAAATGTCACATGGTCTTACTCATATGTGGAATCTAATGAACAAAATAAACCAATGAACAAAATAGATCCAGAGACAAGACATAGAAGCATGGAACAGATTGATGACTCTCAGAGGGGAGGTGAGAGGGTGGGTGAGTGGATGGGGAGAGATTAACATAAGAATTTATATGCACATATGCATAACCCAAGGACACAGACAATAGTGGGGTAAAGGCTGGGGGGAGGGGTACAGGGTGAAGGGGATCAATGGGGAAAAGAGGGAGACATTTTTAATATTTTCAACAATAAAGATAAATTTAAAAATAAATAAAAATTTTAAAAACAGAAGAGAGCATTCAAAACGTGTAGAACATAGTCAGATGGCCTAATATATGTGTTTTAGAAGTCCCAGAATGAAGAGAATGGGGAAAGAAATATTTGAAGATAGAATGACTGAGAATTTGCCAAAACATGAAAGATTTGCAAGTCAAAGATTCAAGAAGGTTAGCGAACCCTAAGCAGGATAAATAGGAAAAAAAAAAAGCATAGGCATATCATATTCAAACTGCAGAAAAACAAAGATGAACAGAAAATCTTAAAAGCAACCAGAGCAAATACACATACTTGTCGAGAAGCAACAATAACACCATTGCTAACTTTTAACAGAACCTAAGGCCATAGAGTGACATCATTTAGGTTCTGAAAGAAAAACTAATCTGCTGACCTAAACTCCTGTACCCACTGCAAATATCCTCTAAAAATGAAGATGAAATAAAGATGTTATTAGACCAACAGAAATTGAGAGAATTCATTACCTATAGATTCACTCTATGAGAAATGTTAGAGAAAGTTCTTCAGGCAGAAGGAAAATAACTCCAGAGGGAAGCTGAGAACTGCACAGGGAATGAAGGACATTGGAAAGGTTAAATATGTGGATCCGTATAAAAGAATATTGACTGTGATTGCTTAAAGCACCAATAATAACTATCCTGGGCAGTTTATAACATTTGTAAAAGTAAGTTATACGACTACAAAAATACAAAAGGCAAGACAGTGTAAATGGAGTTAAGGTATTCATAAAGTGGTAAAGAACTAATTTAATGTAGATTATAATTAGTCAAAGATGCATATTATTATATCTGGGGAAACTACTAAAATAACATTTTTAAAGGAGATAAATTAATGGAGGAGATAAATGGAATAATAAAAACCCTTGATTAACCCAAAAGTAGGTAGAAAATTGAGTGAAAGAACAAAGAAAATATGGGACAAATAGAAAAGCAATAGCAAGATGGCAGTTTAAACTCAGCCGTATCAATAACTAAATAGACTAAGCGTTCCAATTAGAAGATACAGATTTTTCTGACTGTTTTTTTAAAAATCCAATTATATATATGTAAATATAAATATGCAGGCAGTTGTGCGCCAGGTTCCCAAGATGTCGTTCCCTAAGTACAAGCCCCAGTACCTGGCCACCTTGCCCCCTACCCTCCACCCAGCTGAATGCCACAGGTCTGACAATGATGACTCTATGTATTATTGTTCAATAAATCTATTAATCATTAAATATATATATGTAAAGATGTAGAAAGCAGAAGGGAGGAAAATATACCAAGCAAATTGTACCTAAAGGAAAGCTGGGGTGTCAATATTAATATCAGATAAAGTAGATTGTGAGATCAGAAATATCCTAAGGGTTAAAGGCCACACTGCACAGTGATGAAAGGGGTCAATTAAACAGAACATAACAATCCTAACTCTGTGTGCATTTAATAGCATAGCTTCAAAATATATAAAGCAAAATGACAGGAATAAGAGGAGAAATAGACAAATCTATGAGCACAGTTGGAGATTTTTAACACAATTGTTTCAGCATAGAAACAGAATATTCTAAATTCCTTGTATTTTTCAGGAGGAAGATAGAAACGGTGATTAACTCCACATTTCAAATTAAATATGTGTAGCAATATTTCAAGGGTAGCCACTAAAATAAACAAAGCATGTAATTTCCAAACCAGTAAAGGGAAAAATAGAGGGTGGGAGACTCAATCAAAAAAGGGGGAGGGCGAGAAAGGAGAAAAAACTTAATATGCTTAATCTGTTATTAAGTCTGATAAATGCAAGTCTCAATGGGACTACCTGACCCCAGCACAGTTAAACCCAAGGTCCCCAATGGACCGAGGATGAGCAGGAGGGTCCCATCTCCTGAGGACTTAGTGTCCATTTGGGGTGAGATTCAGAAAAATCCTGAGTTTGACTATCCTTTCCTTGAGTAAACCTTCTCAAGTTTCTATAATACGGTAGATGCTCAGAACACATTCGCTGAAGGATGACTTTGACCTTGAAGGTCAAACACATATTGCTCATTTCTGAGGTCTCTCAGTTTCAGACCGACTCCAAAAGGTTGTTTGTGAGCATCATCAAAGAAAAAAAGCCTTGAAAAATTCATGTTAGCCTCTGACTCCCACTTCCCTACCCGAATAGGGCCTGAGGAGCAGCTTTCTATGTATCTGAATCTTTTCATTCCCTCATTCGCCCACCCATTCATTTCTTCTCATATTTCTCCATGCGTCCACAGATCGAACGTTCAATATAGCTCCTGCCCCGAAGGCATTCATAATCTGGATGAGAAGACAGATGGATAGAAGAAAAAACTACAATGCTATGTGATATGTACAGCCCAAATATTCATAAAGAAAAGGTACAGAGGGAAGGAGGAGAGAGACTAGGTTTTCCCGAACAGTGCCTTCCACTCTTTTTTTACTGTAGTCCACATTTTATAACACAACACAACACACAACTGAGACAAAAGTTCCAAGAAATGATACTTCCCCCATGTTATCTGATATTCGTATTTTCTGTTCTTTTCTATTTCTCAGCCTGAATTGAGTGTTATCTTTTAGTTTTACTGATTTTCACTATGGTTTTTCTATATTTGTCTCATTGCTTTCTACTCTGATCTTTGTTTCTTTTCTCTGCTTATTTTGGGCCTCATTTGCCCTTCTTTGATGAGATTTTTAAGGTGGGAACAGAGGTAATGGGCTTGAGACCTTGCTGCTTCTCTTCCTGACTCCTGGTTTCATCTTTGTCCTCTGGATTTAGAAGTGTTTTATTTAGTTTCCAAATATTTTGGATATTGTTTAGATATCTTTCCCTTATTTATTTTTAACTTAATTCCTTTGTAGTGAGAGAACATGCTTTAATGATTTGATTCCTTTCCATTTTTTTGAGACTTGTTTTATAATCCAGGAAAAGGTCCATCTTGGCAAATGATTCACGTGCACTTGAAAAGAATGTGTATTCTGCTGTTCTTGGGAAGGTGGTTTTATAAACGTCAGTAAGGTCAAGTTGGTTGTTAGTGCTGTTCAAATCTTCTAAATCTTGACTGATTTCCTGTCCACTTGTTCCATCAGTTATTTTTATTTTTATTTTTTTTAAAATATATCTTTATTGATTTCAGAGAGAGGAAAGGAAGGGGAGAGGGAGAGATAGAAACATCAATGATGAGAGAGTCATTGATTGGCTGCCTAGACTGCAACCCGGCATGTGCCCTGACCAGGAATCGAACCCTGTTCTCCTGGATCCTAGGTCGACGCTCAACCGCTGAGCCACGCCCGGCCGGGCCCATCAGTTATTGAGAGAGAGGTATTGAAAACTCCAGCTCTAGCTGGTTTCGCTAAGTGGTTAGAGCATTGGCTGGGGGACTGAAGGGTGTCGGGTTCTATTCTGGTCAAGGACATGTACCTCAGTTGCAGGCTTGATCCCAGGACCCAGTCGGGGCACGTGAGGGAAGCAACCAATCAATGTGTTTCTCTCACATCAATGTTTCTCTCTCTCTCCCTCTCTTACTCTCTCTCTCTCTCTTCCCCTCCTCCCTCCCTTCCACTCTCTCTGAAAAGCAATGGAAAAAATATCCCTGGGTGAGGGTTAAAAAAAATTTTTTTAAAAAAAGAAAACTCCAAGTGTAATTAAAGGTTTGTCTGTTTCTTTGCATTCTGTCACTTTTGCTCATGTATTTTGATGCTCTGCTGTTAGTTGCTTAACATTTAGCTTTGTTATGTCTTCTTGATGAACGGACCCATTCATTCCTAATGAAATGATACTCTTTGTGACTGGTGATATTTTTCTCTGAAATTTACATTGCCATTCCTACTTTTAAAAAAAATAGTGTTACCATGGTAAATCTTTTTCTATTTATTTATTTTTAACATAATTGTGTCTTTATATTTAAAGTGATTTTCTTGTAGGTGGCATGTAATTGGGTCTTGCTTTTTCCTTTGTCTGAAAATCTCTCACTTTTTAATTGGGATATTTAGACCATTTGCATTTAATGTGAGTATTGATATGGTTAGGTTTGAGTCTATCCCACTGTTATTTGTTTTTTTATTTGTATCATCTGGCTTTTTTGTTTCTTTTTCTTTCTTTTTCTGCTGCCTTCTAGATTAATTGAATATTTTTAATGATTTAATTGTATCATTTTTGTTGGATTGTTAGCTATAACTCTTTGTGGGGTTATTTTAGTGGTTGCTTCAGAGTTTATAATATACATATTTAACTTATCACAGTCTACCTTCAAGTGATATTATATGACATCATATATGGTATAAAAACATTACAAATATACACTTGCCCATCTTCCCTCCTAACCTTTGTGCTATTTTTGTCATTTTACTTCTAAATGTATCAGAGCCCCCAAATTCATTGTTATTATTTTTATTTTAAATAGCCAACTATCTTTTAAGAAGATTTAAATAATAAAAAAATTCAAATATGTACTCACATTGCATTTTTGTTGCTCTTCATTCCGATCTGTAAGTCCCTATTTCCATCTAGTATCACTTGCCTCCTGCTTGAAGGACTTCCTTGAACATTTCTTGTTGTGTAAGTCTTCCAGATTTCTTTCTTTCTTTTTTTTAAATATATCTTTATTGATTTCAGAGAGAGGAAAGGAGAGGGAGAGAGAGAGATAGGAACATCAATGATGAGAGAGTCATTGATCAGCTGCAGCCCGCAACCTGGGCATGTGCCCCGACAGGGAATCGAACCCTGATCGCCTGGATCCTAGGTCGACGCTTAACCACTGAGCCAGGCCTGGCCGGGCAAGTCTTTCAAATTTCTTATGTCAGAACAAGTCTTAATTTCATCTTTGTATTTGAAAGATATTTTCACTAAGTCGAGTCTAGGTTGGCAGTTTAAGCATTTGAAAGAGGTTATTCCACTCTTCTGGGGTGGCATGGTTTCTAAAGAGAAATCTGCTGTCCTCCCTTTCTCGCTTCTCTGTGTGTAACATATCTTTTACCTCCAGCTGATTTCAAGATTTGTCTCTTTTTTTACTTAATTACCAAAACTTTTCTTTTTGTTTAGTCTTATTAAGGATTGCTCTTTATTACCGGTTTTAAATAAATTGATTGTGATGTACTTTGGTGTAGTTTTCATATTTCTTCTGCTTGGGGCTTATTGAGGTTTGGGGGTTTTGTGGTTTATAGTTTTCATCAAATCTGTAAGATTTTTGCCTATTCTTCTTCAAGTATTTATTCTTTCCCTCTCCCTTCTCTTCCAGGAACTCCACTTACATGTGTATCAATCCACTTGAACTTGTCCCATAGCAAACTGATACTCTCAGGTTTTCTTTTGATTTTCTTTCGTCTTTCCTTTTGTGTTTCCTTTTGGACACTTTCTATAGCTATATGTTAAGGTTCTTGATTTTTTTTCTTCTACAATGTCTAAATCAGCTGTTAACCCATCCAGTGAATTCCTTTCATCTCAAACATTATTGTTTTCTTTTTTAGAAGTTCAATTTTGGTCTTTTGTGTATCTCCCATATCCCTACTTAATATGTTCAACATTTCCTGTAATTTATTAAACATATGGAATACAGTTAAAGTTGTTTTAATGACCTTTTCCACTAATTCTATCATCAATGTACTTTCTAGGTCAATGTCAACTGGATGATTTTTCTTCTCAAAGGTCATATTTTTCTGCTTCTCTGCATACTTATTAACTTTTATTGGACACTGGACCAATCATGCTACATATTGTACATTTTATCTTGTTGAGAATGAGATATAACTGTATTCCTGTAAATATTCTTGAGCTTTGTTCTAGGCTGTGACTAAATTATCAGGAAAGAGTCTGGACTGATCACTTCAGGTATTACTTTCATGCTTTGTTAGGTGAGGACAGAATAGAATTTAATCTAGGGGCAATCCTTCCCCAAAACTGAGACAAAATCTTTCTAAATACTCTACCAAATGCTCTGAAAATTGGACTTAATATAGTCAAAGGAGTCTCATGCTTCAATCAATTTTCCATTATTTTATAAATCTGCAAATGGAGGCCTTTTTGAGCTCATACTAGGGATTTGTTAAAAAAAAAGCTTTTCATTATAAGAATATTTATTCTTTAATAATAATCTATAGCCCAGTTGGGCATGGCTCAGCAGTTGAGCATCGACCTAGGATCCAGGAGATCAGGTTTGATTCCCAGTCAGGGCACATGCCAGGGTTGTGGGCTCGATCCCCTGTCGGGGCTTGCAGGAGGCAGCTGATCAATGACTCTCTCTCTCATCACTGATGTTTCTATCTCTCTCCCTCCCTCTCTCTGAAATTAATAAAGATATATTTTAAAATAATAATAATAATCTATAAAATAGAAAAAATCAGGGGCAAAAAGAATCTCCTGTATTTCCACTCCCTAGAGATAAATCCTGTTAGCATTCTGGTTGCTTCCTTTGCTTTCCTAGAAGGCATGAGCTTTGTCATAATGGAGGGATTCTCTCCTCCCAAAGTCATAGAACTTTTTACAACCCCAGCAAATTCAGAGGTGCTTTGATTAAATCTTAGAGGAAATAACCCATCCTAACATGCATTTTGTGTTTTCAAGGAGATTAAAATAAACAACCTGGGAAGCCCTGCCAGCTGCCCACACCCAGCCCCAGCCTGTAGGCGACTCACAAGTTTGTTTCTAGCATCCTTTCTTCAGATTTAATAAACTTAAGGCACTACCAGGTATTCCCTCACCCTCTCCAGTTTTTTAAGAAGCCTTGATTCATGGCTGTACTTTTGGTCTCAAGGCATGCTGTCTTTGACCAAGCTGTGATGTCAGCAGTTTTTTCACTTAAGGAATATTCAAGTGCTTGCCATGTGCTGAGCCTTATGCTTGTCTGGGATTTTACAGAATGACTCCCTGCTCTGGAGGAAATCATAGGCTGGAGGGGGAGAAAGCATGTAACCCAGGGACTATAATGCTGAGTACACTGATGCCCTGTGTTTCAAGGCCTTGCAGGACTTTGAGGGAAAGGAGGGAGGCAGAACTCTACCTCACCCTCTGCTGGGGGCATCAGGAAAGGTTTTTGGTATGTTTTTGTGTTTTTTTTTACAACACCAAACATACTTTATTAGCACAAACAAGCAGCCATAACAAGACATAGCAAGCAGAAATATACATTAGCAGCCAAAGGGTTAGTGTTGCATTCAAATATAGCTTTTCTTTGTTGTAGCCTTGGCAATAACCATAGGGATGTAACAGCAAAAAACAAGCAGCAGAAACTTAGGAGCACTAACCAGTGGTTCATGGCACATTAATACAAAGACACAAGAATGAACTCAACTACTTTAGTGCCAAATGCCAATGACAGGACTGTGAATTCAGTTCAATACTAAGAAGCATACAATAGAACTTCCTATTACTTCCAAAACAGCTCACTCAAGCAGTATTACATATTATTTTGAGTGACAAAAAGGTGCTAAGTAAAGTTATTTGTAAATAACTTTGTAGACAAAATAACTCTGTAGGTACAATGGTTGTACAGTATTTTTTATTTTTTTAATATTCTTTTTCTTTTTTAAATTTATCTTTATTGTTGAAAGTATTACAGATATCCCCCTTTTTACCCATTGATCCCCTCCACCCCGTATCCGCCCCCCCCCCCCGGCCTTCACCACACTGTTGTCTGTGTCCATGGGTCATGCATATATGCATATAAATTCTTTGATTAATCTCTCCCCACCAACTCCCCCACCTCCACCTTCCCACTGAGGTTCATCAGTCTGTTTCATGCTTCTATGTCTCTGGATCTGTTTTGTTCCTCAGTCTATTTTGTTTATTAGATTCGACATAGGAGTGAGATCATGTAAAACTGAATCAGGAAGAATCGGAAAATATGAATAGGCCAATATCAACCAATGAAATTGAAGCAGTAATAAAAAAAAAAAAAACTCCAAGCAAATAAAAGCCCTGGTCTGGATGGCTTCACAGGGGAGCTTTCTAATTCTTTAAGTTGTAGGGTTAGATAGTTTATTAAATATTTTCTTGCTTTTTGAAGTAGGCCTATAGTGCTATGAACTTCCCTCTCAGGACTGTTTTCACTGTGTCCCATAGATTTGGGGTTGTTGTGTGTTCATTTTCCTTGGTTTCCAGGAAGTTTTTGATTTCTTTCATGATCTTATAGATAACCTATTCATTGTTTAATAACATGCTATTTAGTCTCCATGTGTTTGAATGTTTTTGACTGTTTTTACTATAGTTGAGTACTAATTTCATGCCATTGTTATCTGAGATGCTTGATATGATTTGTCTTCTTGAACTTGTAGAGACTTGTTTTGTGTCCTAACATGTGGTCTATCTTTGAGTGTGACCCATGTGCACTTGAGAGGAATGTATATTCTGCAGCTTTGGGGTGAAATGTTCTGTAAATATCAATTAAATCCATCTGATATGGTGTGCCATTTAGTCACTGTTTCTGTGTTGACTTTATGTCTGGAAGATCTTTCCAGTGAAGTCAGTGAGGTGTTAAAGTCCCCAACTATAACTGTATTGCTGTTGGCCTCTCCCTTCAAGTCCTTAAGGTTATAATTGATAGGCCCTTATTTATTTCCATTTTAATTCTTTATGTCTATGTTTCTCTCTCTATTTCTTCTTCTAATGACAGCAGTCCCTTTAACATTTCCTGCAATGCTGGTGATAAACTCCTTTAGCCTTTTTTTATATGGGAAGCTCTTTATTTCACCATCTGTTTTGAATGATAGCCTTGCTGGATAGAGTAGTCTTATTTTCAGATCCTTGCTTTTCATTACCTTGACTACACATGACATTCCCTTCTTGCCTGTAGAGTTTCTGATGAGAAATTAGCTGACAGACTTATGAGAGCTCCTTTGTAGGTAACAGATTTCTTTTCTCTTGCTGCCTTTAAGATTCAATCTTTGTCTTGAATTTTTTATTTTAATAATGATGTGTCTGGGTGTGGGCCCCTTGGATTCTTCTTGCTTGGGACTCTAGGTGCCTCCTGAACTTGTGTGGTTTTTTCCTTGACCAGGTTAGGGAAGTTTTCTGCTATTATTTCTTCAAACAAATTCTCTATCCCTTGTTGATTCTCTTCCCCTTCTGGCACTCTTATAATGCGAATATTGTTACACTTGATGTTGCACCATAGCTCCTTTAGACTGTCCTCCTGTTCTTTCATTGTTTTTTCTTTTTGGATCTCTGATTGAGTGAATTTTTCTACCCTGTCTTCTTATTTGCTGACACAATCCTCAGCTTCCTCTAATCTGCTCTTTATTTCTTCCAATGTATTCTTTATTTCTGTTATGTCACTCTTTAATTCTGATTGATCATTTTTCATAGTTTCCATATCTTTTCTCAAGCTGTTGAGCATCCTTACTTTCAGTATTCTGAACTCTATATCTGATAGATTGCTTATCTCTATTTCACTTAGCTCTTCTTCTGGAGCCTTCTCTTGTTCTTTCATTTGGGGCTTGTTTTTTTGTTTCCCCATTTTGGCTGGCTATTTGGGTTATTTCTATGTATCAGGTGGATCTGCTAGGACTCTCAGTCTTTTTGGAGGATCTCTGGTGCAGGCCAGTGTCAGATGCTGTTTGTGACTGGCCTTGAGTACCCTGTTTGGAACTATCAACAACCCATGGCTTGTGGTTCCCTCTGCTGGGCTGGCTTGTTGTTCTCTCTGATGGGGTTGGGTGCATTTGGAAAGGACCAAGATGCACACCAAAGTCTGCTTTCCAAAGGCCCACGACCAAAAGCAGATCAGGCAAAGACTCAAAGCTCTCAGAGGTCAGCCTCTGTTTGCAAGCTGATTGATCTTTGTCTCTTAAAGAGCCTCAGGCTATAGACCACAGAAAGCCATAAACTCCACAGGGTGGAGCTAGAAGTTTTCCAGTATATGGGCAATTGCTTCCACCCCAGGCAAGAGCCACCTGGCTGGCAAAGATCTGCCTGAGAAAGATGTCCTCTGCAGTATGGGGGAATGACTCAGCACAGGAATCCAGATGGCTGCCCTTTGAGCCCAAAACCTCGGATTCTTCTCACATCACTCTAGTCTACTCTGCTCCTCTCTCCACCGGAGCCCAAGGTGAGTGGCTACACACATAACTTTGTGTGTTGCCCTTTAAGAGGGTGCCTGCATTTCCAGCCATCTCTCCCTGGCAGACAGAAACACGGCTGGTTTTCACAGCCAGATGTTATGTGGGCACCTTACTCAGTTCTGGTGCTCTTGGTTGGGGAGCCCAGCCTGGGGTTTGTACCCCAGAGTCCTCAATGGGAACCCCCCACAGCTGAGCTATCCCTGTGGACCTTCAGCTGCTGCCTGTGGGAGCCCAGCCAGCCCTCTGGTGCCTCTGCACTTCCTACCAGTCTCTAGTGGTCTTCGCTTTAGGTCCTTGGTTATGAGGGTGCTCTCCAGCTGGTATTCAGTTGCAGTTGATTATTTGGGGTGGTTTTTCTTTATTTTAGTTGTAATTTCAGTTTGGTCCCAGGAGAGTGTCAGTGTAGCTTCTACTCAATCCGCCACCATCTGGGAAATCCTATTATTATGTTTTTTAATCCTTACCCAAAGATATGTTTTATTGATTTTGAGAGAGAGAGAGAGAGAAACATTGACATGAGAGAGAAACATCTATTGGTTGCCTCTCGCATGCACTCCTGCAGGGGATCCAACCCACAACCTGTGTATGTGCCCTGGGTGGAAATCAAATCCACAACCTTTTGGTGTACAGGATGACACTCCAACCAACCGAGCCACCTGGCCAGGGCTACACAGTATCTTTTAAATCTGCAATTTAGCTTTCAGATTTTCTACTAAAAATTAACTGCACTGAAATTCTATAATTGCTCTTAAGCAACTCAGCTATGAGTTTACAACAGAGATAAATACTGCCATCTGAATTATTAATTACAGTCTAACAATAATCTCAACACCAGCAACCCCACTTGCTATTCTCTGACTTGTTTGGGCATCTTCTAGTTTCAGTTTCTTCATGGTTCCCAAATTCATTGTGGGCAGAGGAAAAGATCCAACTTTAATGAATCAACAATGAGACTGTACCTGTCAACTTTAAAATCACACGCAGGACTGCACCGCAGCAGCTATTCCCAATGTTTGTTTTAAGTTGAAGCACTCATTTTAAAAAATCATACCTAAGGCCTTTGAATAAAATTCTACTACCACTTGTGTAAATCTGAAATTTTAAGAACTACTACTGTTTAGAAAACCTAGTTTACTTAACAGTATCTTCTGCAGAAGAGAAAAGGAGATTGAGTATTAACTACATCATATTTAAGTGCACCTCACTAAATGGCCAAAAATTTGCTTTTTTTTTTTTTCTAAAAGGAAGGTAGTCTTTACTTTTTGGACTTCCAAAGCTTGATTTATAGTAAGTACAGATATTGCTACTTTTGGAAGTTGATAGAAAATTTCTAAAAAATAATAATTTCAAACATGAGTCACAGTGTTGAAATACTCGTCCAATATTGATCATTTGTTCTTGAGTAAGAAATGGAATTCTTCATAGCAAATGCCCCAGAGTTGCTTCACTCAGACGTGAAAACCAAACAGCTAAATTGGCAAAATGTTGCCTCTGTCCATTGTGTCAATGGGCATCACATTTGTCTAACAGCACATGGCATCTGGCGGGTGCTAACGTTAAGCCTACATACTGTCCTGAAAAGCTAGCCCGGCCCTGTGTGCTTGCTATAGTGTGCTGGCCGATGCACATAAGAGCAGGTCTAGTTAATGCCCTTTGGGGATAGGAGAGTTTACCCTGCCCTGGTTGGCTCTCATTCTGACCTGCGAACGCTAACTTACTGTTTATAATGATGCTCTTTTTAAAAGTCCTGTAACACTGATGGTAAAGGGAGCCCTCCGTTCCAGCATCTGCAGATTACTGCACCGCAGACATACTGCAGGCCAAAAGACAAAGTCCTGTTTAGTGACACAGCAAGTAATGTTTCAAAAACATCCAAGAACTGGGATCTTTAGAATGTTCCACGTCCTGTTACAGTGGAGGAGTGAAATACACAAAGGCCACGAACATCAAAACTAAAGTTGAGATTCTACTGCTCAGTTCGCGCTGGCAGGGGCTGTTGTTGTGCGGAGCTCACAGAGAAGGGGACTTTTGCACCGCCCCTGAGCAACAATACACCTTCGGGTTCCTCTCCAAGAAGGGCTTCTGCTCTGTAACAGGCCCTCCCTCTCCAGCAACAGGAATGACCTGGGATCTGGAGCAAATGGGGCCCGAGGCAGTGTATGGAGTCCGTGTGCGAGGACCTCCCCGGGCCCTGCCTGCTGGCTCGGGCCTGGCTCTCTCCAGACACCGGGCGGCGCCTGCCTGCGTGACTGCAAACACGGTGTGGTGCTGTCCTCTCCGGAGTCACATTAGCTTGTGGAATTGCGGAACTGTCCCCACATATTCCAGTCATTCCAAGCGCCAACTTTGGATCCAGTTTATGTAAAAAATGACCCTGTGCGGTGGCTTCAAATGAGGGAGGGGCTGTTACAAAGCAGGAGCCCTTCTTGGAGAGAAACCCGAAGTTATATTCGTGCATTAGGAGGGGGTCAACCCCTTCTTCAATACTAAGCCACCTCCTGTCCCTTAGCTTCTCTCCATCTTCTGTAGAAGCCAGGGATGGGTCAGATGGATCGAGGAATGCTGAGTGTGGGCTCACAGGGGCTGGCTGCTGTTTAATCAAATGCCATTTGGGGGCTAGATCTGAACCAGCAGGAAAAGGCCATTCCTTAAGCATTAATTCAGAAAGGTGCATTTTTCTTTTATTAGACGCGAGGGGCTTTGATTACTTGTAAATCCTCATGGGAGAGCACAGGCCCACACTATCCTGCGCCAACTTCCTAGGGTTGTGCCCCAAACGCCGTCCATGTCGTGTGCGGAGCTCACGCCACATCGCGTCTCAGGCCTTTGACGTCCACTTTGAGTTCTACCAAACTTTCTATCAGCATCTAGTGAACTTTGTGTTTTTGTAGAACAGGAATGTTTTTTCTTCCCACCCCATGGAGCATGTCAAGAGTAGCAATCTCTTCTTGTTAAGTCTTGCTCCCGGGTTGACACACGAATCATTAGCCGTTTCAAAGCTTATTTCACCAGTCTAAGGAATTTCAGTGGCATCATTTTGGTTTCTCTTTGAAGAATTCTTTGAAGGGTTCAATGCCAGGTGGAAGGCAGCATTTTCTGTAACGGGACTGCTCTGTGCTGAGGAGCCGAGCCTCCTGCTCTGATGAGATCTTTAACAAACATCTCTCGGTGTTCGTGTCCACATTTTCACCACGGCTTCCTCCCTCATGACTGAAGACATCCTGACACCTGTATTTGAAGTTATTCCACATTTTCCCTGCTTTATATGTTGATTATAAGATTGTGACCAATAACAGGCAGGGCTTTGGATGGACAGAACCCTTGATGGAAATGTGTGGTTCCTCTGGCCCCAGATACCCATGGTGCCCTTAACCTGCTACACCACTGAAACCTGCCCCCTGTCTTCATCCCTCCAGTAGACCCTGACTCTGTGCCATCTCAATACATCTTATAAATGGTGCATGGCAGGCAGAGCAATTGAGAAGATCCCACCCTCCCACTCCACTAGTGCCCTGGGGTGCCCCTTCACTTCCAGATAACTCATGTATTTTACCAGTCGCCTACAGGCAGGCCAAAATAGTAACACTCATTTAATAACCCTTTATTGTGTGCCAGGCTCTCTTCTACACATTTCACAAAAGTTAACACATTTTTCTGCACAACCACCCTACGGGGTAGAGCTGTTACTTCTGTTTTCTAAATGAGGGAAGTGCAGGGCAGGAAGTCCCTCTATCCTAGATTCCACCAGAGGCCCCTAACTACCGTCTTGTCTACTGCTTAGCATCTGCAGTGGTGCGGTCTCGGGGTGAGTCCGATTTCTGGCCTAGTATGAGGGAAGGGTGGTGCCCCCGAAAGGAAAAGCAGCAGGGTTCAAATGAAGGACAGTGCACAGTTCCTGCGTGTATGCCAGGTGCACGTGCTTTCCAGGCATCATCGTATTTCTTCCTCATTTCCTCCAATGCCTCTTCTTATCCTCAAATTATCCTTTTTATCCAGGGTGAGACTCTAAGCCCAAGAGTTTGCTCAAGGTCACAGCTGTTCAATGTCAATGTCGGAATTCAAACTGAGGTTGGATGCCAAAGATTAGGCCGTTCCTCTGCTCAGGGCTGCTTTGATTTGGGGAAAGATGGCCTTTTGGTGCCTTTGAACTGAAAAACCCAAATCCTCTCCTTGCGCCCTATACACACCCCCTGACACTCTTTCATAACATCCCACAGACATTCACTGAGCACCTACTATGTATCTGACACTTTTTTAGGCCCTGGAGATACAGCAGTGAACAAAAGTCACTACCATTCCAAGGAGCAGTGGGCCACACAAGACAAACAAAAACAAACGCCTCTCTCCCTCCCCAAAGAATCATTCCAGATGCACTGCCAGGGGGCATAGAAACCTCATAGGGGCACAAACAAAGGGACACTGGTGTCTGGGTGAGAAAGTAAGCAACTTTAATGACTGGGTAACATCTCCTTTTGCAAGTCATATGGTTTCCAATCATTTGCTTTCAACAAAATTGAATAAGGACTTCCTGGCATTGTCACCTTAAAATAAGTTTTGATGATGATTACTATGAGATTTTTGGCACATTATTTGGAAGGAGTTCCAAAAAAAAAAAAAACCCTGAATGATATTGCTACAGCAAAACCCTTTCCATTCCCACTTATTTATTTTATGTGAACAAGTTTCTTAGCCACTGCCAAAAAAAAAAAAAAAGGAATAGAACGATGCAAAACTTGAGAAAAATCACCTACCACTGCACTGAGATACATCTGCAATACAATTCCCTGAATCAAAAAGTGATGCTACAGCCTGGCCGGGCGTGGCTCAGTGGTTGAGCGTTGACCTAGGATGCAGGTGATCGAGGTTTGATTCCCGGTCAGAGCACATGGCCGGGTTGCAGACTCGATCCCCAGTCGGGGGTATGCAGGAGGCAGCCGATCATTGATGTTTCTATCTCTCTCTCTCTCTGCCTCTCTCTAAAATCAATAAAGATATATATATATTTTAAAGTGATGCTACACATTATTTTGATGAATCGTACAATAATAATACTTGCAATGACAGGTAAAAAAGTTTTTAGAGGATCATGATCTCAGGAAATGTTCTTACAAATTAAACTTCAATGTGGAGAAATATGACAAACTTTCAAGTGGAAAATTATATTACCTGAGGATAAACTTCTGTGGGAGGAAAATGGAATAGAAATACAAGTTCAAAGAGAAAGGGGAGTAATATAAAATTTCTTGTGATATGACTTGTTTTACATATGTAGATGGATGATAATAGAGAATTGCTATTATATTTAAATTCCACTGGATGGCATTCAAAACTGCTATTAACACTTTTCTTTTAAACTGTCATTTTTCTTTCCAATTTGTATGCATTGTATGTGATTTTCTTGGCTAATGACCCTGGCTATAGAACCTTCAGTACAATACTGAATAGCAGTGGTGAGTAGACATCCTTGTCTTGTTCCTGATCTTAGGAGGGAAGGCATTCAGTCTTTCACCATGAATAATGATACCTGTGGGTTTTTCATAGGTGCCCTTTATGAGGTTGAGGAAGGTCCCTTCTAGTTTGTTGAGTATTTTGCATGGGGGTAGTTTCAAAAAGTTACTCTGGTGAGTAAGGGAGCAAAATGTTGGATAGCTCAAGTTCAAGTTCCTTAGATGCCCTGTCCCTGCAACACCTTCAGCACCAAGCACCGCGCCTGCACATAGAAGGGATCCAATGAGCATTTGTGGAGCAAACTATCTCCCCCCTCTCCTCCTGATTTTTATACCCCAGTGATCCTGAGCTGTCTGTGGTTCCTCCCACATGCCAGGCACAAAGGCTGCCCAGGTGTCATCTCATTCAGGCGATACCGTGTGTGGGTAAGAGTCCGACTGCCCAAATGCAAAACCCTGACTCTTACTAGTTTATGTGACTTTGGTTGTGCCTTAGTTTCCTCATCTGTCCACCAGATGACAATAGCACCTGTCTCGTAGGGTTGTTTGAGGGTTGAGAGACAGCAGTGTCTAGTAAACAGTAATTATTACGTAAGAGTTGGTTATTAAGTCCGACAGGGCAAGGCCTATGTTTGTTTGGTTTTTTCTTCTCTGCTTTTCACAGCCCTTAGTCTAATGCCTGGCATGCAGTGGGTACTCAATAAATGTTTGTCACGAGGATGAGCATGGTGCAAAGTATCTATGAGGGAAAAAAAAAATGTTACCCATTTCAGTGTATTTCCTAAACTGTCTTCACTTCGACCTTAAGCGGAGAAATGCAATTCCCGTCCTTACGGCGCTCCTCTCCTTAGGCAGCATCAGAGTCTGAGAGGCTTGTGCACCGCTCAAAACGGGGAAAGGACTTCTGATTTTTCAGTCCATTACTTTTATTGTCCAAGTCTGCAAGGTCCTTTGAACATGCTAAATATAGCAGAGCATCTTTCCTGGCCTGCCAGCCTCCTGGGGCACCGCATCTCATGATGATTGTAGTTTACCTTAAAATACTTTGGCATGTATCCTTGGAATCAAGGCAAGAGAAGTATATTCTGGGCGAAGGTGTTTAAGACAGCTCTCCTGGTGCTTCGACCTTAGGAGGCTCCGACATGTGCCTGCTTTGGCAATTCAATTTACAGGCGTGCTGTAAAACTTCCCTCACCATTCCCGTGTCAGACGCCCAGGGTGCTGCTTCTTTTTAATTGGCATTTTCAAAAAAGCCTACTTTCGCAAAACAAAATACTTGGGCCTATTAAAACTTTCGGCAAAGGCAGGACATCTGTAGCTGTCGGTCGCGTGAAGCTACAGCCAGGTGCAGCTTGGGTTCTACTCAGCAACTCCCTCGCCAGGAGTGGGCAGCGACCATCCTAATCAGAGGGTGGCCCCGGCAAAGTGGCTGGGAGTAACTGAATACCACAGCTTTTGCCAGTCATAGCTCTTTTATAACATCCATTACACAAATAACAAGCAACTCATTTCAGCAGTGAAAACGTGTTTCAACAATGCCGCTGGCATTGGTCAGGACCGGAGCAGCATACCAAAGCACAAGGGAGTCTCCATCTCTGGTTGCCTGATGACAACTCTGCAGGTGACAGAGTCCCGCTGGGAAACTGCGGTCCCTGCCTTGAATAAACCTTCCATTCATGCCGTGGCCAGAGCATCCAAAAGACAAAGAAACCCAGAGGGACATAGAGGTCATAGGAGCTCTTTGGGGTGTTCCTGCTAATGAATGTTTAACACGTCAACTTGTTTTCTTTTTTATGTTGTTTTTGTCAATCCTCACCTGAGGACATTTTTTCCATTGATCTTTAGGGAGAGTGGAAAGAAGGAAGGGGGGGAGGGAGAAAGGGAGAGGGAGAGGGAGAGAGAGCTCGAGGAACATTGATGTGAGAGACACATTGATTGGTCGCCTCCTGCACGTGCCCCGGGGCAGGGGATCAAGTCTGCAGCCTAGGTCCCTGCCCTTTACCTAGGTTGTAAAGGGCAGGGACCTAGGGAATCGAACTGAAGACCCTGCGGTGTACAGGCCGATGCTCTAACCACTGAGCACACTGACCAGGGCTAACTTGTTTTCTTTATATCCCAAGAGTGATGATGTGGGCCAGGCAAGTCCTCATCACTTCAAGCTTCTCTGGCAGGTATTGCCACCAATGAAAAATAATTAAGCGTTGGGCATGATCAGCTTAGGTCAGTTTGCAACACCTTGCAGCCTCCCCAGAGCACTTCCAGGGCCCCACCTGCCTGGGGAACCACCAATCTCTGAAACGCCCTCATTGCGGGAGAACACCCTCCCCTCCTCCAGCCTTTACGTGTGGCCGGAGCATCCAAAGGCCAACACTGAGGCCTCAAAGAACTCGCATCGCTTCCTGCCCCACCGAGCCAAAGCTTTTAGTCTTTCATCTCCTCCACCTACTCCCCTCAACCCTTCACTCCAGCACAGTTTCTTTGTGAAGCTTAAGCTTTTACAGAACAAAGCCAGCAAGGGGGTCGTCTCTAAGTAGCTTCTGTTCTCAGGCCCCTCCAGGGATCAGGGAGCCCAAGAAGCTGGCTTACTCACCTGGAAAGTGCTGGGTGCTTTGGGTGTACCCTACAGACTGCCCGGACAGGTTGTGCTGGATAGTCTGTTTGCCCCTCCACAGTCACCCTCCACCCTTCCCCACCCTGCTCTGGGCCCTAAGGGCTGGCTTGCATGGACTACATCACCCACGCACCCTTCTGACTTCCAGTTGGGTTTTTTGTCAATGGGAGGCATTAGCCTGCGAGGATAAGAGAAAGAAGTTGGGTATTTATTTTCCTGCTATGCCATGATTATATCCCTTTATCAAAGGGCGCAGCTGCTGCCAGAAAGCCCTTTCTTACCACTACAGCTCTTATGGGTTGAATTGTGTCCCCCGCAAAAAAGATACATTGCAGTCCAACAGCCAGTACCTTAGAAAGGGACCTTATTTGGAGATACGATCTTTAATCAAGTTAAAACGAGGTCACTGGGATGAGCCCTAATCCAATATGACTGATGTCATTACGAAAAGGAGAAATTAGGACACAAATTCAGACACACATAGGGAAAAGACAATATCAAGAGACACGGAGAAGACGGTCATCGACAAGCCAAGGAAAGAGAACGGATCCTTCCCTCACAATCCTCAGAAAGAACCAACCCTGCTGACATCTTGCTGACATCCGGCTTCAAGCCTCCAGGGCTGTGAGACAACGCATTTCTGTTTAAGCCACCAGTTTGTGGTACTTGGTGATGGCAACCCTAGCAGACTCACACAAGCTTGCTGGCTTCTGGTAACACCTTCACCCTTTGCCCCTTCAAGCAGCCTAGAGGTGGTAAAAGCTCCTGCTGTTAGTCCCTGGATGTCTCATCCCTGTGAGTTTCCCTTAACCCGACCCACACCCCAACCCCTTCATTCAATTCTAATTATTCTATTGAATGTGCCATGTGTTTCCTGATACTCAATTTAGAATACTGTACAATTACTTCCCAATATACTTCACAAAACAATCACAAAGGCAAGAGGAAGTTCTATTTGGGTTCTCCAATTACACAGACATCTACTGGGAATCTTATATCATTCAAAATAAAGTATCTGATGCATTTTCACTTTCTTCTGTTCTCCACTTCATCTCACAGGACACTGGGGAAGTCACAAGGGGAACTGATACTTTCATTCAGATCAAAACTTTGGATCAAGTGTAAGAGTTTGTGGTAACTAAGAGTTTGTGGTAACCAATGGAGGGAATGTTGGGTGTAATGAAACATATGTCCTGCACGTTAGAGCTCGGAGTTCAAAAATTTCTAAGAAGTACTAGGGAAGATCCCAAGGCAGCCTTAAAAAGTAAAGTTAGCTCAAGGGGACTGCGATCCTTTCAGGAATTAATTTCTGACACTGCCCATTAGCAGCAAAAAGTATGTTGGTTCATGTTCTCTGAATTCTACTTTTAAAAGGACTTGAAGAAAAGTAGTTGTGGGAGAGGGGTATGCATATAACTGAGAATTAATACAAAAAAGTTATTCTTACTACTTTTAAGAATAACTTCTGGATAAAGTCCAGACTAGGACAAGCCCTGTGAAATTGGTGGCAGGGGAGGGGTGATTTTTGAAGTTATCTTTAAAGCAAGCAGCACAATACAATGTATAGGCCTTAGAACAGGGGGGATACAAAGTAACTTAGATAAATAATTATAGCGATTTTAGAACAGGTGGGAGAACTGAAGCGTGCTGGGAGAATGGAGGAAAAAAAACAGGTGGGGAAAAACAGGAAAAATGGTCAACCCTGAGAACTTAGTCCGACGAACTTGACATTGACTCTGGAAAAAAAATCTCAAATGTGTTCTTAAACAGAGGGGCTAGTAAGTTCTTAGGGAGAGAAGCAATAGTCACTCAGAATCAGAATCGGTATGACCCGTTTACGCCAAGCTACACTTTTTTTTTCTCTCTCAGCCTCCAGCTCTCTCCTGGTGTTCCTAAACCAAATGTGGTTTTCCTGAGCTAGCACCCGCCTCAGACTCCAGGGCTTCAGTGTCTGCTCCATCTCTCCTTCTGTGCTCATGTACAGAGCGGGGAGGAAACTGGGTTGCAGTTTTCCTTGGCCAACAGGTGTTGCCCTCTTTTGCAATATGCCCAGAAATGCTATCCTTCAGGTTCCAGGCAACAGACATTAGCTAATTTCTGTTTTGAATTTGGCAAACCTACATTTCTAGCCGCCACGTTCCACTTCATCCCTTTAGTCATTACCAGCCCCGGGCCTTGCCCATAAATTTCCGAGTGAGTCTGTGCCTTTTTTGCTCAATTGGTTTCCTCCTTCTGGAATGTCTGGCAGGTCCTTCTCTGCCTATGGAAATCTACACATTTCCCAAGACCCAGCTCAGAAGCTGCCTCCTGGCCCACTGGACTGCCTGGCTTTGCCCAATAAAATCCCGCCCAAGCCCCCACGCTGGCCTTGTGCAGCAGAATTGCACAGCTATCTATCTCCCTTCCTTGGTAAGTCACTTTCCCCTCCAGAGCCTAACTTCTTCGAGGACAAGGGCCTCCAGAACTCCCATCCTGCTAGCTACAGGCGTTTACAACGGTGGCTGCTCATCCAAGGCCTAAGCCAAAAATGGGCCACATCATTGACAAACCGTGGTCAACGGAAGAATGATGTTTTCTTAAAATGACATGAAATCCAGATGTCAGGCACCGTGTAAGCAAAGCTTTACTGTAACGGGCAGCCTCTCCTTCCTAGGGCTGCTTCTGAGCTGCAGTGGCAGAGCGGAGCAGTTGGCCAGGAGCCCTGGCGGCCCACAGGCCGGAGCACGTCCTGCAGGAGCCTTCGCAGAAAGGTCCCTCCCGCGGCCCTGCAGCGAGGGCTCGAGGGGCGCCCCTGCGCCGGGCCTCCGCGCACACTGCCCTCCGCGGCTTCCTCGCTTCGCACAGGGCAGGGAGCAACTCTCCAGCCTTTACGTTGTCACCGGCGTCCAACGAGACAATGACCATAAAAGTCTACAAGCAGCCTATAAAGACAACTGTGTTTTTCACGTACTGAAAAGATAAAGCGGTAAACTGAAAACAAAAACAACATATTTTTATTGGCTCCCCTTCCTTCCTTTACAGCCTTCACTTAAACTTGAAATTTTAAGAAAAAATTCACTTTTTTTTTTTTTACATTCGATATTATTTTGAATTAGTTTCAGGCTTTGTATTAGCTACAGAATAGTGGTTAGACAATCATACGCTTTAACACAGTGTCCCCCCCGGTATGCCCAGTCCCCACCCGGCACCCTACAGTCCTTCCAACACCATGGACTAGGTCCCCCGTTTAAGTGACGACAGTCACAGTTTCCTCCGTCTTTCTTCCGTGCGGCTCGCCCTTCCTTTCCTTTCCCACGTGCAACTTCCTCCCTCGTTTTCTTAGTTATCTCAGTTGACCCCCGGAGCTCGGGGACGGCCCCGGCACACGCCCGATTAACCCATTTTACAGACCAGGAGACTGAGGCCAACTCCCGGCGGCCGCGGGCTCCGGGTCGGCGCGCGGGAGGCCCCGAGGCCGCGCGGCCCGCGCTTCCGGAGGCGCGGCCGCCGGCGCGCGACCAGCCTCACCCGCGAGGCTCCGGGGCTTCCGCCGCCAACTCCCTCGCGGCGGACGCGCCGCATTCTTCTCTCCCCCTCCCCCGCCGCATTGTTTACGGCCCCCCCTCTCGGAGCAGGTGGTAGGTTCCGCACTCTCCGCGCAGGCGCGCGCCGTCGTGGGGCGGGGGCGGGGCGGGACCTCGGGGGGCGGGGTGCGCGGGCTTGCTTTTGGGCCGCGGCGGGAGCGGGAGTCACCGCCTCTCCAGTGCGCAGGCGCCAGGCGGTTACCGGTCTCGCCATGGAGCGGAAAGGTGAGCGGTGAGCGGCCTTCGCCACGAGGGGCAACGGCCCCCCGGGGCGAGGCCCGGGTCAGCGCCGGGAGCCTCGCCTAACCGCCGCAGTCGGGTACCCGGGCGTGCGGCGCCCCTCCACTGAGGTGGCGCCGCCCCTCAACCCCCGCCTCTGGGCTGCGGGTCCGCGCCCCTCCGCCCCGGCGTCCTTCCGCGCCGGCAGTCATCGCCCCTTGTTCCCCGCCAGGCCGGCCCGCGTCCCGGGGCCGCTGCAGAGCCTCGCCCTCCGCGGGCGACGCAGATCCCCACCCGCCGGCCCCCTGACCCGGCCCGAGCCCCCTTCGGCGCCCCCCGCCTGGGCGCCGCTCTGCGCCCCGTGGGCCGCCAGCCCCCTGGCCGGCCGCCCCGCCGAAGCCGCGGCGCTCGCCCCGGAGCCGCCCCTCAGGCGGGCCCCGCGCCCGGGCCTCGCGCCGCTGCTCGGTCTCCACCCTCACCTTGGTCGCCTCCTTGCCTCCACGTTCGCCCTTCATCCATCCCTCTCTCCTGCAGTGCTTGCGCTCCAGGCCCGAAAGAAAAGGACCAAGGCCAAGAAGGACAAAGCCCAAAGGAAGTGAGTCTTGAACCCCAACATCCCATTCTTTGGATTTCCTCCCGCACCTCCTCGCCTCTGTTTCACGTCTAGACCGGGCACCGGGTCCGGGCGCCCTGCGGCCCCAGCCACATGGCCTCGGCGCGGCCTTGGAGAGGGGCTCTCCGTGACCCTGGTAGGAGGAAGGGAGCGTCTGTTGCCGAGGGCCGGGCCTGGGTCCCAGCGGCGCTGTGCCTGCTGGAAAGGGCTGCTGGAGGAGACCCAGAGCCCGTCCGGTCATTACCTCCCCAACTCCGGAGGAGGCACCGCAGGCTCCCCTAGTTGGGCCTCCCCACGGAGCTGGTGGATCGCTCTTGGTCTGGCCGGGAACTCTGGTCTGTCTTTCCATACCTGCTTCGAGCGTCTTAACTTGTCTCCTCCGTCTGTACGGTAGGCCGTCCGGAAATTCTTGAATGAATTTGCCATATTTTTGTCTCCCAGCCATATGTTCCCTTTTACAGAGGAGATCAAGGAGCTCTCCCCTGAGTTAGTCAACTTCCTGAGCGTGCAGGGCGCATCGCCTTGCTTGCAGTGTGCGGGCAGGTCACTGTGCACAGCCGGTGTCTCTTACCGCTTCGCCTCTCCCTACACCCCAAGTCCTCGCTCTGAATGCACATACCTTCTGGAGCGGGCATCACAATAGCCACAGGAAAAGGTCTTCAGCCAACCCTGTTGGTGATTCTGGTTTGCTGTATTAAGTGCCACAGGTCTGGTTTTATCAGCAGGATGCATAACCTTAGCGCTATTGTGGGAAACACAAAAGTTGGACACGGCTTAGTAGAAACGCCCAGTAGAGGGCTTCTGCAAGTGAGGCTCAGTTAAAGAAGTTTTCTCTTGTACTAACATTTAACTGCAGAGGGTCTTGGAAACTGTCTTTTAGACAATTCGTGTTCAGGAAAAAAAAAATGCATTGTTTTCTTGACAGGCTTCCATTTACTTGATGTTATGTGGAGTTGTATACCATCTCATTTTTTCTGAGCTGATAAAATGCATTTCAGAGGCTTTCCTAGGTTGCCCTTCTGCATGACAATACCACGCAGGGGTGTGTGTTGTTTTGTCGGCTACCTAAAGTTTGAGAGCACGTAATGACTTCAGTCAATAGAGCTAAAGTGGTAGGTGACCTCACCTCTTGCGCCATTTCTGGTCAGCTGTGTTGTGAAAGTTTTTATTTTGTAAAATGCTTGGTAACCAACACATTTAAATGTGAGTGCATATATGTTTGTGTGTGCATTTGCCTCTTGATTATCTGTGTGTGGGTAATTTGAAAACCAGTAATCCCAGATTGGTTTAAGGAACAGCAAGGAGCTAAGCTGGTTACACTGTGCAATGGGAATTTAAATGGTGCTCATTTTCTTTTTGTGTCTTAGTTTTGTTATTTCCTGTGGAGCTGATGTGAGTGTTATAAAACATATTTTTTGCTAATGTAAGGAGGTGGCGATGTTACTGTTTATTGTATTATTTAGAAGTCCTCTGTCCTGGTCTCTCCACATGGAAATTAATTTTACATTAGCCTGAATCAACCTATAACTTGGGAGGTATGTATATAGGTGGTCATGTACTTTATTTTAACACAAATTGTTTATTACTTTGGGTTATCTATTTAGACCTTATGCCTTACTCTAAAGCAGAATTATATGTACTTGGGATTATGTTACTCCTCCATTTACTACTGTGAGTTAACCTAGTTATTTCTGTTCTTAATTATTTCCATACTTGCATAAAAGCAAGTGAATAGTACAGATAATCTAGCAGTTATTTTGCTGATATTTAATCCTGTGCAACTTTGACTCCTGAAATATATGTGAATGAACAGACCCCGTTTACTTGTAGTATCGAAGGTGCTTTATTTTTTTTTGTCTTCAATTAATACCTTTCCTTGATGATTTTGCCTTTTTTTCTCTAGCCTCCTAAGTAGCTGAAATGTCTAATTAATTAACTTGGTTAGCGTACTGTCTCAGAAGTTCAAGCCCCACCTGACAGGTAACTTGACTCTGTTCCTTGACTCCTGTCGTTTGCAAAGGCGCGCTGTTACCAGAAGGTAATCAGGAGAGTTTGAGGAAGAATCATGCCATAGAGTTTGATCAGTTAGATCTGGTTTGAATTTTGATTTTGCCTCTTTTTAGCAATTTGACCTTTGATAACTTAGTTAAGGAAGTAGTCCTACATGTTCTTATGTCTGGTAGCTCAGTCATAATGGAAACTATAAAAACCAAGCATTTAAATGAAAAATTTTAGAAACTTTTGAAAGTACACCAGTAACAGCATCCTGGTAATTTAGTCACAGGTGGAAAGGCTTTTCAGTCCCCTGATTTTGTAGATCTTAAAACTAGAACCTACATACATGAAATAATATGTCCCTGGAAGTGGAGCTGGTTGTAGCAGGGTCAAAACTGGAATCCAGGGCTCCTGCCTTGAGCTCCTTAGGGTCTGTTTCCTTTGGATTCTTTTACTGTGTTGAAAAATTTTTACTTTGAGGCTTTTTAGTTGTCTTATTTGAGGAATTCCTCTTTCATTTCACTTTTTCAGACACTGTACTCTTACTAACATTAACTTGTTGGTGATAATCTGTATTTTACTTTGCAGATAAGGAAATTGAGATTTGTAGGTTACTCCCTTACAAAATTATAAAGTTAGGATACCAACTCATGTCTGACATACCCCAAAGCCCTAGGTACTAACCACTGTTGTCACCAGTTGACAGTTTCTTTTAGTGTGTCTGAGGACAAATAAGGTAGAGGCTGAGTGAACAGAGGCTTCTGAATAAGGGACCCCTAGATGCCTTAGGTCCCCTTTCATGGCCCACTGGTGATGTCTAAAAGAGCAGAATGTTCTGTCTCCCCCTGAGCATTCAGTTTTCAGTGTGTATACCAGTAACTGGGCCTTTATCTATTTGTCATAGGTTTTATAATTTAACAGTTACACGGCTTTTGAAATTGTTTTATGAAACATAATTCCAGAATGGATTTCGTATCTAATAATTTTATTACTTAGGAAGTTAATCTGGAGAGTAATTTTGACTTTATTTACAGTTAAAGAACTTTGTGAATATAGTATAAATTTTGTAGTAAGATTATTTGAGCTGGAGAAGTGCTTTTGCTTATTCTAGTACTTAACTGCTCTATGGAGGTAGAGGGGAGATGGTTTTATTTCGTAATTTTTCCAAAACATGTAATTGTTACATTAAAATCTTAGAATGGAAAAATACTTTAAAATTTCCAACATTTTTATCCAGTAGTGAATGGAGTACGTAAACTTAAACCAGTTTTTAAAAATTAAATGTTATTGCCCTGGCCAAAGTGGCTCAGTTGGTTGAGCATTGTCCTGTACACCAAAAAGTCTCCTGTTGGATTCCTGGTCAGGGCACGTACCCAGGTTGCAGGTTCCATCCCTGGCCAAGGTGCATGCAAGAGTTTTTTCGAATTCTTCCTTTCCAAGTACAATGCAAATAATGATTTAGCTAAGGAGAAATAGATATCTAAATACAGGATGGGGCGGTTTACAGTTGTGAGTACATGAAACACAGTTTATTCTTCTATTATTTACTGTATTTTTCATAAGAACAGCTGTAAACCTACCTTTGCCCCACCCTGTATATTTATAATTTTGCAGTTTTTTTATTGAATTTAAGGTGCAGTGAGTTTTAAAATATACCACTTTATGTACCTCTAAGAAAAAACCCTACCAATTAAACCGATATATACCACTTGGTATAAAATGTGTCTTGATTTCAGATATGAAATGGTGGGAGACATATCCATGTTTTATTTTGTGAAATGCACTAATCCCAATGATGTGTAGAATTATTGTCTTTTTTTTAAAGCTTTTCTTGTGGAAAATTTCAAATATATACAAAATGAGAGAAAATGGCAAAATGCCTTTGTGTATTCAGCTCAACTTCATTTATCAACTCTGGCCAATGTAGTTTCATCTATGGTATGTCTCTGCTTCTCTCCATTTTATTTTATTTTAAAGTAAACCTCAGACATCATATTTTATAAGATACAGACCTTAAGTTTTTAAAATATAACTACAGTATTATCACACCTAAAAAACTTTAAGGCAAGTCCTTAATAGCAAATATCCAAACTGTTAAAATTTTGTTGCTAATTTTAAGTTTGTTTGAATGAGGATTCCTAAGGTCCTTATTGATATTGTTGGAAGAGTCTCTCTAGTCTTAATCTATAGGTTCTCCATGGTTTTGGTTTTTGCTAGACTGCTTCCTAGGTGGTGGTGTACACTTCTATCAGACAGCACCTATTATCTGGTTGACTTTTTGTGTGATGTTTTGTGATTGATCATTTCCTAGATCCATTATTTTATTTCAGGTTGCAAAATGGCGATCTATTGTTCTTGAATTTATTAGCCCTTTCTCTAAGAAACCTTTTAATGGGAAATAGCATTTGGAGATCACAATCTGGGCATTTAAGATGCTTATTCCTACTGAGTTAGTCATTGTTTCTAGGCCTTTTCTGTGATTAGAGGTAGGAAATAAGTTGTGTTTTTTGTTTTTAAAATATCATGAATTCATGTTATACTTGAAAATCAAGTGATCTGGGGACTTTCCTTAACTTTGATTTTACTTGTCTATTTACTTTTGCCTAGACTGAAACCCTAGTTTTCAACAGCATCAACATCGTTACTCATTTTCTTTCCCTCACTGTGTAAATACCAAACAGTCTTAGAATAATGCCACCGCCACCACCAGCAGTATGATTACTGAAGAAGGTTAATGACTTTTGTTGTTGTTCTTAGGGTATGTTTCACTATGGTTGTAGAGTAAAATTACTGCGTTTTAAAGTTACATGGGCTAGTTTCTTGCTGAGTGTTTATGTTACCACCCAGTGACACATATTCATTTGTTTCATTTTATATCTCCTTTGGCCTTCCAAAAGATTCCTAACCCTGTAGAATTTGGGTCATCTGTGTTCAAAGTGAATAATGTATGTAATTTGTGTTGGTTTATTTTTAGAACATTGCTTATGAAGCATACTATGCCTAAACCAAAAGGGAATGGCGATTATTAGAATGTGTTGAGTGGAACTCCTCCTTTATATCTAAAGAAAAGGGTTCTTAGCTCTTGCTGGTTTTCCACTGGGAGGATGAGCCCAGTGTCCCCAAGTCATCAGATTTTTTGAGAGATTCTGCAGATTGTTTAGTGTTCACAACTATTTTAACCTTTTTAAAATCCATTCTGGGGAAAAACTTAAAAGCAAGATTTGGCTTACAGCCTGCACTCTGTAATTTCTACCATAGAGTTCTCAGGATGAGGGGTTGGGCATTAATAGGCTTAATACTGTCTTGAGCACCCTCTCCTAAAATGACAGTAAGCAGTTGTAGAAGAGCCCTGTGGTTCTTTGTGCCTCTTACTTTCAAAAGGATTAACTTTGGGAATTTGAAAAAGACCACAGATCAGCTATGAAGACCAGGGTATTCAGTTTTTCAGCTACTTTAAGAAGAAGTGATTTCAGAAAGTTACCAGAAACCACAAAATAAGTTAAGTATACTTTGTTCATTTTCAGAGAAGCATCGTAGCACTGGACACAAAAGTCAGTTGGCAGGAGCTAGATAAATAAAAATCATGTCGATTTGTACCAATGCATGCCTTTAGCTGTACAGATGAAGATTAAAGCCAGGTGTCATTCATTGCTATTGGGTCATTCATTCATTCATTCATTCATTCATTGGAGGTGGGGAGACAGGCAGACATCAATTTGTTCCACTTATTTATGCATTCGTTGATGGCTTCTTGTATGTGCCCTGACTGGAGATTGAACCTGCAACCTTTGCGTGTCAGGACAACGCTCTAACCAACTGAGCTACCCGGCCTGGGTTGCTGTTGAATACTAACATTTTCGGTGGCATTAAGTGCCTTGCACAGTATTGATAGGTATTTTAGGATAGCTTATCAAGCAAGGAATTTGAGAACATTTAATATATATTTTAACTCCTATATATATAAGAACTGTCACCGATAGTGGTGAATAAACATTGATGCCATAAAGTTTGGAGTTGGTATCTTGAGTCATGTTGGTGATCTTTTTATATTATTTAATTTAAATTCTGAATTCTTTGTTCTGAGTGAGTAGGCATTTTGAATAAGGCTCCCAGTCCTTGTGAACTTTTGTTTCCTGAAATAGTGGGGTGGGCTTGTTTTGTAACTGATTATAAATATAATTTGTGGGCACCCTTATCCTCTCATTCACTTTGCACTTAATCCTGTTGTTGCTCTTCAGCCTGTGAATCCTGTGAATGTTCTTGAATATCCTTTCAACAAAGCAGTTTGATCAGAGATGTCAGGTTCTGTCTACACATAAGCTTGCCCCCTTGATGCTCTTATACTCCTTTTTTATAGCTACCTAGGCTTTTGAGAATCGGTTTAACAGGGATTGAATTTTGACTTTTTCTTTGCCATATTAAGAATGTAATGGGATAAATTAGGTAACTCATGCTCGTGTTTCTAGGTGGAAGGATAATATACTGTGGGTATATATCCTCATATGCTGTTTACCTAAGAGTTTGTTCCTTGAATCACACAGTTCCAGGTTCCAGTGTGCTTCCAACACTGTTGGTTGAACTTGGACAGAGCCGTCTGACTACTTGAGCCTGAGTCCCTCACTGTAGGTGGTGAGGTAATGATGACGACGTGTGAGCACCTGGCCCAGTGCTGAGCCTGGAGCAGGGTGCTCTGGTGACTGCTGCCTTCCTCGCGCTTCCCTCCTTACCTTTGATAGGTTTATCTTTGACCTGTGTGTGGCGTTTGTTACATATGTATTCATGTATCAAACTAATGCTTTTAACTTCTCTGTTGGTATTTCCTATATACGTCTCTGTGTCAGGTCTAGTTTGGAGCATAGTTACCTAAAGATCGGGGTATTTTATATTTAATTATTTGTATATAACTCCTGATAAATTTAGACAAATTTTACTTTTGATGTTGCCAAACCCTAGCTCCAGTTTAGGATTACTGAGTTGAGATTACTACTTGAATGTGTCTCAGAAGTTAAATTTTGTCAGTTTGCAAAAGAAAGAAATCTGTCAAGGAAAAAATATATTGAAAGGGTAGTGGGAGAAGTTTAGCTTTTACTGAGCTCCACTGTCTGTAGGTGCTAGAATTTAAAATAATATTGCGGGGGGGTGGGGATCTAATACTTCCAACAATAAAGATGAACTTGAAAAAAGAAAATAATAATAATATCTTACTAAGTTTTTGCATGAGATCAGGTATTCCAAAAAGGATACAAAGATGACTGAAAACAGTCCTCCTGAAGGGGCTTACTATATCTTGAGGAAGATGAGTACACATAGGGGCTTTTCTTCCCTTCTGAATTAGTGTTACAGTAACAAAGTACTACAAACGGGGGGGAGGGGCTTAAACAACAGAAATACACTGTCTCTCAGCTCTGGAGGCTAGAAGTCTGAAATCAAGGTGTCCCAGGGTTGTTTCTTCTGAGGACTGTGAGAGAGAGATCTGCTTCTCTCCTTGGCTTGAAGATGTCTGTGTGCTCCCTGTTACTTCCCTCTGTGTGTGTCTATATCTGTGTTCAAATTTCCCCTTTTCATTAGGACTCTGGTCATATTGGATTAGGGCTCATCTAATGAACTCATCTTAACTTGATTACCTCTGTAAAGATCCTGGCTTCAAATAAAGTCACTTTCTGAGTTACTGGAGGTTAGGACTCCCAATATATTTTTTTGGGGGGACACAATTCAACACATCACACAGTCCCTAGAAGACAGTTCTCTGCATTGGGAGGTCCTACACAGCAGAAAGAAATAGAAGACTACATTTACATGTAAATAAAGGGACATCTAAAACTAAGTTGAATAAATGAACAGATATCTGCTTGTTCCTTTTCCCTGTTTCCCTCCATGCAGCGCTAAAATTGACTTAACCATGTGCTGTGCTAAGCATAGGGTAAGCATAACCTGTAAAGTCCCTATGAGGTAGGTATTTTTCCTGCCTTCATTTTACACACTAAGCAACTGGAGCACAAAGAGCTTCTTGAATTAGCAGTTTATTTAAAGTCATGGAGCTCTGGTAGGCTATCAATCAAACCCTTTGGTCTTCTGACCCCGGAGACTTTGGCTGTAACTACCTCTGTAGTGTCTCCTGCATCTTTGCTTTCCAGTCCTGCTACTTTTTACCACCTCCTAACCAAAGGCATTTTTCTAAAGCACTGCTTTTGTAGGATCACTCTGCTGCTTAAGTCTGTTGATGACTTCCTTCCACAAAATACTTCAGTGATTGACATTTAAATCTCTTCACAGTCTAGTTCCATTAGGGTACAGGGTAGGGTAGGATCGTGGGGGAGGTGTAATGGACTTCAAAATTGAAGACTGGTGAGTAATAGTGAAAAATGAAAGAGAAGATGCATGCCTGGTTATGTATCCCTTTTCTAGGCATTTGTGATGCCACGGTGAGCAAAATAAAGGCTATCCTTGTGAAACTTACATTCTGGGAGTGTGGGGAGGAAGACAAGATGTCAAGGGCTGAAGAAAAATAAAGCAGAGTGAAGGAGATGGCATGCAGCCCGCTGCTCTTTTATATGGCAGGGTCAGAGAAGTTCTTTGAAAAGTTAACACTTAACGCAAACCTAAAGAGAAGGTCAGAGATAGGTTTTGATGGCAATGAAAAGTCAGATCATGTAAGGCCTATAGGCCATTGTAAAAACATCTAATTTGAATGTATTGGTTGACTAATATTGGTGCTTTAAGTATAATTGAGTCTAAAATGCTGCCTGTAGAAACCTAGGCTGCTGGGATTAGGAGATCACCGACTGCCATCTAGTGGCTGTTTATCATGAATGTGGGTGACCCTTCCAGAAAATCAGCAGGCTCTACAGAAGTTTGTGTTGCTAGCTCAATCATATAGGGTGTCCCCCAAAAATGTATACACACTAACAGCTGAGAGCCTAATTTTGAAAATGAAATGTATTTTAATAAACACTGCCTTTATAATTATTCAAAGTGTGTGTATACATTTTTGGGGGACACCCTGTATAAATAGAAAATGTAGATGCCTGAAAAAACCTTCATTTATGAACTGTATTTGAAAGCAAGTTATATACATTGTGCCTCTTTACCCTTAAATACTTTGCATATTCCAAACAAGGACATTCACTTATATAACTACAATATAATTATCAAAATAGGAAATATATTTTCTCCAGATCTGCTGCTGCAGTTACTGCTCCATTCCAAGACCTTTCTTCCCCCTCAGGAAGCCTACAAGTTGTTTTTATTTTTTTAATTTATCTTTACTGTTGAGAGTATTACAGATGTTTCCATTTTTCCTCCCATTTACCTCCTCTTCCCTGCTCCCACGTCCTCCCTAGGCCTTCACTGCACTATAGTCTGTGTCCATGGGTTATACAGATATGCATATAAGTTCTGTAGTTAATCTCTTCCTGCCTCCCATTCCAAGACCTTTTGTTATGAAGACCCCTTTGCTGCGGGTCAGATGTCAAGAACTCTCAATAAGCAAGGAAAAGCTTAATTCCTTTGCTTAGGATTAATCCAGGGGTAGCTTTAATTATTAAAAATAGAAGTAAGGGACCCTAACCAGTTTGGCTCAGCGGTTAGAGCATTGGCCTGCGGACTGAAAGGTCCTGGATTCGATTCGGGTCAAGGGCACGTACCTTGGTTGTAGGCTCAATTCCAGGTCCTGGTTGAGGCATATGCGGGAAGCATCCCATCAGTGTGTCTCTCTCACATTGATGTTTCTCTCTCTCCCTTCTACTATCTCTGAAAAGCAATGGAAAAATGTCCTCTGGTGAGGATTAAAAAAAAAAGGAAGGGAATATAGTATTCCCCCCCCCACACTTATTTGCAGTTTTTGTTTTCTGCAGTTTCAGTTATCTGTGATCAACCATGGTCTAAAAATATTAAATGGGAATTCTAGAAATAAACAATTCATAAGTTTTAAATTGGGTGCTATTCTGAGTAGCATGATGAAATCTCACACCATCCCGATCCATCCAACCTAGGATGTGAATCATTCCTTTGTTCAGAGTATCCATACCATATATGCTACCTGCCCATGAGTCACTTAGTAGCTATCTCGGTTATCAGATTGACTATCAAAGTATCTCAGTCTTTGTGTTCAAGTTACCCTTATTTCACTTTATAATGGCCCAAAGCCATTCACATAACTTTTATTACAGTATATTGTTATAATTGCTCTATTTTATTATTAGTTATTGTTAGTCTCACTATGGATGGATAGGGGAAAAACATAGAGTAGTATAGGGCTCAATACTATCCACAGTGTCAGGCATCCACTGGGGCTCTTGGAACTTATCCCTGTGGATAAAGAGGGACTACTGCACCTTATTTTTAAATCAACTCTATTGAGGTATAATTTACAAATAATATAATGAACTTATTTTAAGAGTGCAGTTTATTATATTTTGGCAAATGTATGCATCCATGTAACCAGCACCCTAGTCAAGTGTAGAATATTTTCATCCACTGCAGGAACTTCCAGTGTGTGTGTCTTTGCATTCTGCCTTACCCTCCCCATCCTGGCCCTAGGCAACCACCAGTCTTCTGTCATTGATTAGTGTGGCTGGTCAACAATTTCATATTAATGGAATTATACTATGTGTACTCTTTAGTGTCTACCTTCTTCTGCTCAACATAGTAATTTTGAAATCTGTTTGTGTTGGCTGCATGTGTTAGTAATGTATTGCTTTTTATTGTTGAATACTAATCTGTTGCAAGAATATACCTAAGTTTGTTAATGTCTTCTCCATTTGTGGACATCTGTGTTTTTTCCTTTGGGGCCACTATGAACAAAGTTTCTATGAATTCTTGCACAAATCTATCAGTGGACATATCTTATTTCTCTAGGATTAGAATTGCTGGAATGTATTTGAGGTCTGTTTAATTTTATGTGAACTTTTCCAAAGTGACTACCATTTAACATTATCACCAACAGTTTATGAGAATTTCAGTTATTCCACTTTTTAAAATTTAATTTATTGTGGTAGCACTGGTTAACAAAATTATACAGGTTTCAGGTACACAGTTCTATTGTACACTGTATTATGTGTTCACCACCCCAAGTTAAGTCTCTGTCTGTCACTATTTATCCCCCCGTACCCTCCTCCACCTTCCTAGCAGTCACCACACTGTTGTCCGTGTTCATGAGTTTTTACTTAATCCCTCTACCATCCCCCACCTACCTCCTTTCCCCTGACAGCTGTCAGTCTGCTCTCTATCTATGAGTCTGTCACTATTTTGCTTGTTCATTTTGTTCATTAGATTCCACATGAGTAAAATCATGTGGTACTTGTCTTTCTCTGACTGGCTTATTTCACTATGTACTGTCCAGGTCCATCCATGCTGTCCCAAAGGGTAAGGGGCCTTCCTTTTTTTTAAAGATGCATAGTATTCCATGGTATAAATGTCCAAGAAGATGCTTGATATGATTTCAGTCTTGAACTTGTAGAGATTTGTTTTGTGTCCTGACATGAGGCCTATCTTTGAGAATGTCCATGTGCACTTGAGGAGAATGCAAATTCTTCAGTTTGGGGGTAAAATGTTCTGTAGATGTCAATCAAATCCATCTGATCTAGTGTGTCTCTTAGAGTCACCGTTTCCTTGTTGATTTTTTTTTTTGTCTGGAAGATCTATCCAGTAAAGTCAGTGGGGTGTTAAAAGTCCCCTACTATGACTGTATTGCTATTGATCCCTCCTTTAAAGTCCTCAAGAAGTTTTTGTTCCTTTGTTTTTCAGCATGTATAAGTCTTTTGTTCTGAGATGTGATTCTTGTAGACAGCATATATTTGGGTCATGTATTTTTATCCACTCAGCTACCCTATGTTTTGATTGGAGCATTTAATCCATTTATATTTAAGGTTATTATTGATAGGTACTTATCTCTTGCCATTTTATTTCTTTATGCCTGTGTTTCTCTTTCTGTTTCTACTTCTTATTACAGCAGTCCCTTTAACATTTCTTGCAATGCTGGTTTGGTGGTGATAAACTCGTTTAGCCTTTTTTGTATGGGAAGCTCTTTATTTCACCATACACTATCATATTCTGAATGATAGCCTTGCTAGATAGAGTAGTCTTGGTTTCAGATCCTTGCTTTTTATTTCCTTGAATACTTCATGCCATTCCTTTCTGACCTGTAGAGTTTCTGCTGAGAATCAGTTGACAGCCTTATGGGAGCTTCTTATAGGTTACAATTGCTTTTCTCTTGCTGCCTTTAAGATTCTCTCTTTGTTTTAATTTTTGGCATTTTAATTATGATGTGTCTGGGAGTGGGCCTCTTTGGGTTCTTCTTACTTGGGACTCCCTGTGCCTTCTGAACTTGTATGACTTCCCCCTTCATCAGGTTAGGGAAGTTTTCTGCCATTATTTCTTCAAACAGGTTCTCTACCCCTTTCTTACTTTCTTCACCTTCTGACACTTCTGTGATGCAAATATTGTTACATTTCATGTTGTCCCACAGCTCCTATAAACTGTCTTCCTGTTTTTTAATTGTTTTTTCTTTTTGGAACTCTGATTGAGTGTGGTTTTTTTCTAACCTTGTCTTTTAATTCTCTGATCCAGTCCTCAGCTTCCACTAATCTGCTGTTTATCTCTTCCAGCGTATTCTTTATTTCTGCTATGTCATTCTTAATTTCCTTCAGAGTTTCCATATCTTTTCTCATGTTGTTGAGCATCTTTACAATTATTATTCTGTACTCTGTATCTAATAGCTTATCTCCATTTCATTTATCTCTTCTGGAGAATTCTCTTGTTCTTTAATTTGGTGTTTGTTTTCTTGTCCCCCCAGTTCGGCCGCCTGTTTGGATTTGTTTCTGTATATTAGATAGATCTTCTAGGACTCTCAGTCTTACTGGAGGGTCTCTGGTGCAGGCCAGTGTCAGATGCTGTTTGTGACTGGCCTTGAGTACCCTGTTTGGAGCTGTCAGCATTCCACAGTGTGTGGCTCCCTCTGCTGAGGCTTGGGGCATTTGGAAAGGACCAAGATGGGCACAAAAGGTCTGCTTTTCTAAGTCTTGTGTCCAGAAGCAGATCAGGCAAAGACTCTAAGCACCCAGAGATCCACTTTTGCCTGTAGGCTGATTGTTATTCTCAAGTCTCTTAATGAGCCTCAGGCTGTAGACCACAGCAAGGTGTAAACTCCACAGGGTGGGGTGAGAGGTTTTTCAGGGGGTGGGGCAGTTGCTTTCCCCCCCAACCAAAAATCTGCCTGGATGGTAAAGGTCTGCCTGAGAAAGATGTCCTCTACAGTATATAGGAATGACTCAGCACAGGAATCCAGGTGACCGCCCTCTGAGCTCTATCCCCAGAGCTAGCACACCTGGATTTTCCTCACACAGCTCTAGTCCACTCTGCCTTCCCTCCACTGGAGCCCAAGATGAGTGGCTTCACGTGAAATTTTGTGCATTGTCCCTTTTAGAGAGTGCCTGCATTTCCAGCCTTCTCCCTGGCAGGCAGAAACCCCTCTGCTTTTCACAACCAGTTGTTTTATGGGCACCTTTCTCAGTTCTGGTGCTCTGGGCTGGGGAGCTCAGCCTGGGGTTTAGACCCCTGAGTTCTCAGTGGGAACCCCCCACAGCTGAGCTATCCCTGTGGACCTTCAGCTGCTGCCTGTGGGAGCCCAGCCACCCCTCTGTGCCTCTGTACTTCCTACCAGTCTCTATGCTGTCTCCACTTTTAGTCCTTGGTTGTGAGGATGGTCCCCAGCTAGTCTTCAGTTAATTATTCAGGATGGTTTTTCTATATTTTAGTTGTAATTCCAGTTTGGTTGTGGAAGAGTGTCATTGTAGCTTCCACTTAATCCGCTGCCATCTTGGAATCTTCCCCAACTTTGTTCTTCTTAAGATCACTGTTGCTTTTCTGGGTCTTTTGTGGTTCCACATAAAGTTTTGGAATGTGCTTTCTAATTCTATGAAATATGCCATTGGTATCTTGATAGGAATTGCACTGAGGAATAACAGGCATTGTGTACTTTCTGTGTACTTAATAAGATAGTGTATGAGTTGTTTCTTCTCCCATAAAATGTATATAAACTCTATTTCAACATATTTATTATGGATATCTCCTGAGTTTACATATAAGTCCCAATCTTAATTTTATTTTGGTGTGATTTATTTAAACATTGGCATTTAAGTTATCTCTAATTTTACAGTATTACAAATAGAGCTAAAATATTCTTGAACATATTTTTATTTTTGGTTTATGCAAATACTTCTTTAGGATAGATCGCTACTAGTAATAGAATTTCTGGTCAAATGTTATACTCATTTAATATCTTACCTTTTAATCTAAACTGCAAAATGTCCTCAAAATATTAAACTGGTTTGTTCATATACTGTGGTTATGGGTATTTACTGACTATTTATTTATTTATTTATTTATTTTTAAAAATATATCTTTATTGATTTCAGAGAGAGGAAGGGAGAGGGAGAGAGAGAGATAGAAACATCAATGATGAAAGAGCCATTGATCGAGCCCGCAACCCGGGCACGTGCCCTGACCAGAAATCGAACCCTGATCGCCTGGATCCCAGGTCGACGCTCACACCCGGCCGGGCTACTGACACTTTATATTGTTAGCATTTTTAATGTTCTTATCGTCAATTTTTATCAAATGTTAGGAGGGAAAATGGTCTCAGTTTCTCATTTCCTTTATTATAGAGCTTTCCCCCTCTTACTAGTCACTTTAATATTGTTAAAACAACTAACTCTAAGGTGAAGATTTTAACTTTGACCAAAAGTTTAAAAGTTAGTTTTTATATCTGAATTCTGAGTACTAACTCAGACTGAGGAATTTTTAAAGGGCTTCTCATGCCTTCCTCATGCTATTATGTTAGTTGCTATTCCTCTGGCCAGGAAAAGTGGACCCAGATGGTGGGAAGTGGTTGCAGGAACAACCAGCTGCAACAGTGCTGCTTCCAGCATTAGGGAGCAGCGTCCAAGGCTGAAGCACCCATTCAGTTGGTGGAACCAGAAGAATTAGGTGGAGAATAGATGACATGAAACATGAAAATGAAGTTAACAACCCTGGCCAGTGTGGTTCAGTTGGTTGGGCATCATCCCTTGCATCAAAGGGTTGCCAGTTGCTCAGGTAGCGGCTTTATCCCTGGTGGCGGGATGCACGCAGGGGGCAACCCGTAGATGGTCCGCTCTTACATCACTATTTCTCTAAAGATCAATAAAAATGTATTTTCTTAAAATGAAGTCAAGCCTTGCCATTGTGGCTCATTGGTTCATTGTTGACCCATGAACCAAGGAGTCACTGGTTCAGTTCCCTGTTGGGGCACATGCCCGGGTTGTGGGCTTGATCCCCAGTCAGGGGCGTGCGGGAGGCAGCCGGTCAATGGCTGTCTCATCATTGGTGTTTCTCTCTGTCTCCCTCTCCCTTCCTCTCTCTGAAATCAATAAAGACATATTTTTAAAAAAGTCAACAAGAAAGCATTTCTTTTCATCAAATCAGTAGATAAAATGGAACCTTGATATAAAATTGAAGGATGGTTATAATTGAATGGGGCCAAGTAATTTAGTCAGTAAACACTTGAATGCCTACAAGATATAAGTGAGCGTGTAAAACAAAAATGCGTAAGACACAGTTTGTATCCTGAAAGTTATAGCATAGTTTCAGGTCGATGATAGCAAAGAAAATCAATGTTGTTACACAAATATTCTACCTAATAACTAACTGACCGACCAGATGTCAAAAAACACTCTCCATTCTTGAGCAGATACCTACTTTATAAAAGGAAATCCCTGCTATGGTGGTTTACGTAAGTGAAATTTGTAACTATACCTTTACTAGATTTTTATAAGCCACAGGAAGATCATTAACCATTTACTTCCATGTCAAGAAAGTGGGTTTAATGCTTTTTTGTGTATCTAATTTTTTTAGTGTTTGAAGTTGTTAATCACAGGAACAACCTAAATTTCCAACAAATTAAAAATAACAATATATCTGTGTAGAATACTAATGTTTTTAAATATAGTGACTGTAAAATGTTTGATAAAATGTATATAATAGAGAGCACAAGAAGAGTTTGATTCCATCCTAATCCTTTTTCCCATTTTTTTTATGAGAAATTTCAAAAATACAGAAAAGTTGAAAGACTAGCACAATAAACACTTGTATACTCAGCCATGTGGGTGTATCAGATATGTGAATGTACTGTATTTTTTGACTGAGCGATCTGAAAGTAAGTTACAGGCACCGCAACACCCCGCACCTGAAAACTTTGGCTTGCTCTTGCTGGGAAGAAGATGCTCTTTTACATAGGTTTTCTTAGCTGAGGCAATGGTATTATGATTAACAGTAATTGCTTACTATCATTTTACAGCCAGTTCATATTCATACTTCACCAGTTGCCTTATAAATGTCTTTTGTGTTTTAAAAATTGTATTTCCATTAAGATTTTCATATTATATTTTGAGTCTACATGTTTATCTCTTTTCATCTAAAACAGTCAGTCCCTCTGCACCCTCCCCAGCCCCTCTTCTACTGTTGACTTTTCCAAGAACAGGCCAACTGTCTTGTAAAATACCCCACGCTCTGGATTTGTCTGTATGCTCTTTAACTTGTTCCTCTCTCTTGTATTTCCTTTAAACTGGAAGCCAGGACTAAAAGGTTGATTGGATTTCAGTTAAACATTCTGATGAGAGTATTCAAGATGCTGTGTACTTCATATTGTATTATGTAATGATCATATGGTTATTGGAATCTAGTTTTTGAATAGTTTTTAAAGTAAAATTTTCTGTTTTCCCTTGTGGATACATTGAACCTGAAGGCTTTTCTGCCCCCTCCAGTGGGAGCCCAAGCTGTGCGTTTGTTGCACCCTTTCTCCTCTTGGACTGCTCTTGGGAGCACACGGAGAACTAGACGGGAAGTAATGGCTTCATTTCTTGATCAGCAATACAACCTGGTTCTGTATTTCCATGTACTTGGGTAAATACTCAGAATACGTTTTCCTCAGCTGTGCACTAATTGCATAAAGCAGTGGTGGACTTTAATATTCTCGTGGCTTTGAACTGGACTAAAACAAGGAAGTTTGGTCTTTGGGGTATCACTAATTCAAAAAGTATTGAGGTGCATGCAGTTTTTATAATTGATGTTTTTGTTGTTTAAAACATTGCTTCTTTTATATCTGATCTTTGGGTGGGGAGTGTAGGTGTAACGTGTTTATGATTAGGAATTTCTAAGCTATGTTCCTCGGGAATGCAGAAACTGTCCTAGATGGGAGTTGTTGCTGACTATAAGGTTTTAGGCAAAATGTAATAATTTGAAGTCAAGGAATATTTTAAGGTTATTGTACCTTTAAATAGGTGCATGAATGAATTGAATATTTCCAAATGGTATAATAAAGGGGGGACACTATATAATAATCAAGTTCAGACTCTTCCCTTTTTTCTGCTTTTAGTGAACTACCTTTCCTTGAGAGAAGCAGCAGAATTGTACTTACTGCAGTGCTGGTGTATAAGCCTCAGGGACAGATAGATGAGCACAGCCCCATCCCTCTCTCAGTGTTAAAGTGCTTTCCTCTTCCTCATCACACAGGCTTTACTGAAATCACTTAAGTAATTTTTTTTAAAAGGCAAACAACAAAATAAGATCCCTTACTTATTGACGGGAATAGGGATAGGCTTAGTGTGTCACGACTGTTAGTGTCCCAAGAAGGGAAGTTACTGTGAAGTATGAGAGGGTTCTACAGGCAGGTACTATTATTGGTACCTTTCTCCCAAAAGTTTTAAACAGCATTCCTCAGATTAACTGCCAATACTCATCAATATCAGCCTATCATAGAGAAAAGCTCCAGTAAAGAGCTGCAGCCCAAAGAGACTATCTGAATTTCTCTGTGAAATAGTAATAGCACTTGTTGCCAGACACTATTTTAAGCCTTTTATAGGAACTAATTTATTTCATGTTCAAAGCAACCTTGTAAACTTGGTGCTTTTATTTTTATGACTTACAGATAAGGAAATAGACTGGTAGGAGTTATCTTACTTGCCTGTCCTCTATAGGATGTGTGCTTGGGAGTTGCTTAAGGTCCCAAGCCTCACAAATAACTCATCTACAAAATGCAGATGATAGTTGCTGTAAGAATCTGACATTTCATGTAATTAGCATAATGTTATATAGGTAGTGCTTAATAACTATTAGCTGTTACTAATGCATTCTAAAGGACATACACCTGATTAAAATAGCTCTGTTGGTGAGGATGTGGAGAAACTGAAACCTTTGTGTATTGTTGGTGAGAACAGTAAGGATGGCATAGCCAATATTGGAAAAAGTGTGTTTTTATAAATTAAAAAATAGAATTACCATATAATCCAACAGTTTTACTTCTGGGTATGTATACCTAAAAGAATTGAAAGCAAGGACTCAAAATGTTTAATGGGTATAGGGCTTCAGTCCTACAAAATTAAAAGAGTTTTGTGGATGGATGGTGGTGATGACTGTACAACAATGTAAATGTATTTATTTATTTATTTATTTATTTTGTTTTGTTTGTTTAAAATACTATAGGTGTCCCTTTTCCTCCCCAATGATCCGTTCCACCCTGTCCCTTCCCCTCTCCAGTCCCTCTCCCCACCATTGTCAGTGTCCTTGGGCTGTGCATATATGCATATAAATTCTTTAGTTACTCTCTGCCCCTCTACCCACCTGCCCTCCTCCATCCCTCTGACATTCGTCAGTCTCATCTATGATTCCACGTCATTGAATCTATTCTGTTCATCAGCTTATTAAGTTCTTTAGATTCCACGTGTACGTGAAATCATGTGATATTTGTCTTTCTCTGCCTGGCTTATTTCACTCAGCATAATATTCTCCAGGTCCATCCATACTGTCCCAAAGGGTACGAGATTCTTCTTCTTTACAGCTGCGTAGTACTCCATGGTGTGAATGTCCCACAGCTTTTCTATCCACTCATCTACTGATGGGCACTTAGGCTGTTTCCAGAACTTAGCTATTGTAAACTGTGCTGCTATGAACATCGGGGTACCTATATTCTTTCTGATGAATGTTTCAGGATTCTTAGGGTACACTCCTAGGAGTGGAATCACTGGGTCAAACGGCAGCTCCATTTCTAATTTTTTGAGGAACCTCCATACTGTTTTCCACAGTGGCTGCCCCAGTCTGCATTCCCACCAGCACTGTACTAGGGTTCCCCTTTCTCCACACCCTCCCCAGAACTTGTTGTTTGTTGATTTGTTGATGGAGCCATTCTGACGGGTGTGAGGTGATACCTCATTGTGGTTTTAATTTGCATCTCTCTGATGATTAGCGATGTTGAGCATTGTCTCATGTGTCTCTTGGCCATCCGTATGTCCTCTTTGGAGAAGTGTCTATTTAAGTCCTTTGCCCATTTCTTAATTGGGTTGTTTGTCTTCCTCTTGCTGAGTACTATGAGTTCTTTGTATACTTTGGAAATTAGCCCCTTACCAGATACATCCTTGGCAAATATGTTTTCCCAGACCATGGGGTTCCTTTGTATTTTGAGGCTGTTTTCTTTTGCTGTGCAGAAGCTTTTTAGTTTGATATAGTCCCATATGTTTATTTTTTCTTTTGTTTCTTTTGTTTCTCTGTAAATGTACTTAATACCAATGAACTGTGCATACACTTAAATATGGTTAAGATGGTAAATTTGATGTGTATTTTACCAGAATTTGAAAAAGTACTGAAAGAACTTCCAACCAAACATACTCTACCCAGAAAAAGTTATCATTCAGAATTGAAGAGAGAAGTTTTTCCAGACAGGCAAGCAAATAAAAATAGTTCACCACCACTACACCAGCCTTCCAAGAAATGGTAAGTGGGCTTGTTGAAGCTAAAAGAGAGTGCTGGTTGGTTACAAGAAAACATAGACGAGTAAATCCCACTTGAGAGGTAAATACATAGATAGTAAAGGTAGTGGATTAATCACTTACAAAGCTAGTGTGGATTAAAGGACAAAAATAGTAAAACTACCTGTGATTATAATAGTCAAAGGGTACACAAGAAAAATGTGGCGTCAAGAACAAAATGCATTGCGTGCGGGAGGATAGAAGTGTTCAGCTTTGGGTGGGATTGAGTTTGTTGTCAATTGAAAGTAGAGGCCGCAGATACATTTTTATGTGTAAGCCTTATGCTGACAACGAAGCAGAAATCTCTCGTAAACAGCAAAAGGGTAAGAGAAAGGAATATAAGTGTACCACTGCAGAAAGTCATCAAAACAAAGGAAGAGAGCAAGAGGAAAAAAGGAGCAGAAACTCAAAAACAGTCCGTAAACAGCACAATGGCAGTAAGTACATAGCTATTGACTATTATTTTCAATGTACATCGACTAAATTCTCCAAAAGATACAGAAAGGCTAAATGAGTGAAAAACCAAGACCCATCTATATGCTGTTCACAAGGGACTCACTTTACATCTGAGAACACACAGTGAGAACAAGGGATGGAAAGGGTGTTCCACACAAATGGAAACCAAAAGAAAGCTGGAGTAGCTACAGTTGTATCAGACAAAATAGACTTTAAAAGATAGACTATAGTAAGAGACAAAGATGGGTGTTAATAATGATAAAGGGGCCAGTCCAGTAAGAGGAAGATGATACATTTGTAAATATTTAGGCACCCAGCCAACACAGCAGCACCTAAATATATAAAACAAATATTAACAAAACTAAGGGGAAAAGTAGACAGTAATACAGTAATAGTAGGGGATTTATATCCCACTTAGATCAGTGGATGGATCATCCAGACAGAAAAACAACAAGGAAATATCAGCCTCAACCCATTAGACCACATGACCATTAACAGATATATACAGAATATTCCATCCAAAAATAACAAAATACACATTCTTCTTAAGATTACATGAAACATTCTCCATGTCAGATCATATGTGAGGCCACAAAACAAGTCTTAATAAATTTAAGAGACGCAATACTAGAATTCACAAATATCTGGAGATTAAACAACATGCTACTGAACCAGTGGGTCAAAGAGATCAAAAGAGAAATTAAAAACATACCTTGAGGAACAAGAAAATGAAAATATAACATACCAAACTTAAGGGATACAGAAAAGCAGTTCTAAGAGGGACATTCATAGCGATAAATGCCTTCCTGAACAAATAAAAGTCTCAAGCAATCTATCTTTACACCTCAAGAAACTGGGGGGGGGGGGGCACAAAAAACAATACCCCAGGTCAGTAAAGGGAAGAAAATAACAGATTAGAGCAGAAATAAAGGAAATAGAGACTAAAAAAGACAATAGAGAATATCAGTAAAACTAAGATTCTTTGATTCTTTGAAAAGATAAACAAAATTGACAAGCCTTTAGCTGGACTCATACATAAAATCAGAAATGAAAGAGATGCTTCAACTGATAACAAATAAAAAGGATCATAAGAGACTATTATGAACACAATTATACACTACCAAGCTGAAAAACCTAGAAAAATGGATACATTCCTAGAAACATACAATTTACCGAACAAGAATGAATCATAGAAAATCTAAATACACCAATTACAAAAGTCCAGGACCAGATGACTTCACTGGTTAATTCTACCAAACATTCAAAGAATTACCATTAAACCTCAAACTCTCAAAAAATAGAAGACGAGGAACTCAACCAACTACAAACTCAGTGTTGCCAAACTAAAGGGGTTTGCCACTGGAGCGCTCTATTCAAAACTAAGAATCAACCAATGGCCCTGCTGGGCATGACTCGGCAGTTGAGCATAGACCTAGGATCCAGGAGGTGGCAGGGGTTTTTTTGTTTGTTTTTTTAAAAAATATATCTTTATTGATTTCAGAGAGAGAAAAGGAGAGGGAGAGAGACAGAAACGTCAATGATGAGAATCATTGATCGAGCCCGCAACCCGGGCATGTGCCCTGACTGGGAACCGAACCCCGATCGCCTAGATCCTAGGTCGACGCTCAACCGCTGAGCCACGCCCGGCCGGGCAGGAGGTGGCAGTTTGATTCCCATCAGGGCACTTGCCTGGGTTGTGGGCTCAATCCCCAGTAGGGGGCCCTGCAGGAGGCAGCTGATCAGTGACTCTTGTCACTGATGTTTCAACTCTCCCTTTCCCTCTCTCTCTGAAATCAATATATATATATATATATATATATATATATATATATTTTAAAAAGAATCAACCAGTGAATGCATGAGTGAGTGGAACAACAAATTGATGTTTGTTTCTGTCTCTAAACAATAATAATAATAAAAAGATGTGGTGGTGGCAAGGTAGTTTTATGTACTTGCAGCAAAGCTCTGTCTTCTGGAAGGGAGGCTTAGTCATTGCTTATATCCACTCTTTGGTCAATTAATGTCTATTTCTTCTTTACAGTTGGATACTTTTATCTGGTTGAGTTCCTGTCAGCTTACACTACTTACTGCTGCACCTGCAAAATACTGTGCTACATTTTAACATTTCGCTTAGTAAGAATGGCCCAACCTTGAGACCCTTTTCCTTTCTAACAATTTCATGAGGCAAGCACTACTAAAACCAGACAAGGATGCTGCAAGAAAAGAAAATTACAGGTCAATATTCCTGTTGAACATCATGTCAAAATACTCAACAAAACATTAGCAAACTGAATTCAACAATCCATTGAAAGAATCATATATCATGATCAAGTGGGACTTATTCTAGGGATGAAAGGATGGTTCAGCATCCACAAATCATTGTGATACACCACATTAACAATATAATCAATCATCTCAATAGATGGAAAAAAAGCATTTGACAAAATTCAACATCCTTTTATAATAAAAACTCTCAACAACGGGGGTATAGAGGGAACATACCTCCACGTAATAAAGTTCATGTATATCAAACCTATAGCTAAAATCATACTTGGTGAAAAGGTGAAAGCCTTACCTCTAAGATCAGGAACAAGACAAAAGTGCCTACTCTCACCACTTCTCTTCAACATAGTATTGGAAGTCCTAGCATTTCAAACTCTTATTTGCAGATGGCATGAAATTATACATCATAAACCCTAAAATTTGTTTTGTACTGTTGTGACTGGACCTGGCCTTCTGGGGTTTGCTTGTTTGTTTGTTTGTTTGTTTGTTTTGGTGGTTCTTGTGATTACAAGACCTTCAGTAATAACCATTGGGAAACTTGAAAAGATACGGGGATACAGGTTTATTATTCAGAGGACTGGATATTACACAGCACCCCTTAGACCACACAATGAGGTGGGAGGGCGAAGAGGAGGGAGAGTGAGCAGTGTGTGTTTATACAGGCTCGGGTGCTGCTTTTACTGGGTTTGAGGGTGCATGTCCAGGGTTTTGGGGGTTCACTTTTTATTGGTGAATTTAAAAGCATGGGAAGAGAAAATAAGTCTCCCAAATGGTCAGTTACTGAAATCAATCAAGACTTCTCAGACATAGGAGCCTCAGAGGGGGAGGTGGCCTGGCTCTTTATGTGGTCTTGTGGTTGGCCAGGTGTTTATTCACCATAGCTGCCCTGGAAGTGGATGTCTTAGGAATCAAAGCTTCAGCCAGGTACTTGAATTACAAAGAAACAACAACAGATGCCAGGGCTTACACTGCATAAAGGTTGAGGTAAAGTTACGAAGTAATAAAAGTGGTTCTATATAGACAATAACAAGAGGGACTGTTGAGAAATTGGAACCCGCATACATTGCTGGTGGAAATGTGAAATAGTGCAACCACTTTGGGGAAGTTTGCCACCTCAAAGTCTTACACGTTAGAATTGCCCTATAACCCACTAATTCCACTTCTAGGTATATATCCAAGAGAAATAAAAACATGTGGCCACAACAGATTGTATATGAATGCTCACAATAGTGTTAGTCATACTAGCCCAAAAGTGAAAACAATCCAAATGTCCATCTACTGATGAATGGATAAACAAAAGGTGGTATATCCTTACAATAGAATATTATTCAGCCACAAAAAGGAATGAAATACTGACGCATCCTACAACATGGATGAACCTTGAAAACATTACACTAAGTGAAAAAAGTCACAAAAGATCACATGTATTATTCCATTTACATGGAATGTTCAGAATAAGCAAATTCATAGAGATAGAAAGATTAGTGATCGCCAGAATCTGGAGGAAGGGTATAAGCATGAGTGACAGATAAAGGGCTTGGGGTTGGGGGGAGCTGTAATGACAATGTGCTAAATTTAGATTGTGGACCAATTGCACATCTCTGTAAATATGCTAAAACCATTGAATCTTGTATTGTAGATGGATGAATTTATGGTTTTATTAGTTGTATGTCAAAAAAGCTGTTAAAAACTGGATCTAAATATAGTGATTATGGGGGGGGGAGAATGGAGGTAGAACAGTGAATTAAATCGTTTTTAATCATAGCATGAATTGATAGTATTAGCTAAAGCTGATGAGTCGAGAAGTAGCAATAAGTATGCTGGAGATGTGCATCTAAACAAAGTAACCTGAAAGTAATAATGCTATTATGTCAGTTGATAGTATCTCAAACAAAAAACAAAAGAATAAACCACAAAGACAGGTAAAAATAGTTGCCCTAGGAAGTAGGCCTGTGAATGGAGAATGGGACAGAGGACTGTGTAGCTTTTAATTACAAAGGCTTTCACTTTTTATTTTTTTTAATACCAAGAGACATAATCTCTTCGAACAAACTGGAAACCTAAGCATCCAACAGGAGAGGGCTGAGTAAATTTATTGACTGTATAAATCACCCTTGTTTATGTAAAAAATGGTTACCAAATCTGTTCCTTTGAAGTAAAAATAGTAATTATTGCTAAAAGAGTCACCTACTTGAAACCCTTAATCAGTGTGCTCCACTTTGACTGTTCACTATATTTGAAAATGTTTCTATGCAATGAACTTCTCAAGTATCCATTACTATCTTTTTTAAAAAGTTAATTTGTTGGCACTCTCCTCAGGAGCATACCCACACCTTTCCTGTCCCCCTCTCCTTCCTCCCATTTGCATTACCTCTGCCTTTCCCTCTCCTAAGCTCCAAGGCCCCTTCTTCTACCTCTGTAATTTGTTTCCTGAGCCTGCACAGCCCAACTGGCTCACTACTACTACTTTTGTAATTCTCTAAATAACCTTTCTCTTAAAATTGGGGGGGGGGGGTTAATTTATCACATTGCCAGGTTCTTCCAGTGTCTCAACCATACTTTCTTGTCTGTGGGTTTTCCCCAAGACTTCCCTCTGACCTCTGGCTCCAGTTCGAATTTTCCAAAACAAAAAAATGACAACAAATACATTGTACACCAAACACTTGCAGAGGGAAAAGGATTTAGCATTGTTCCTGCGTCTTCATAGTTCCAGTAAGATTATCATATCTGCATCAGGAAATTCGTGGCGTTCAGATTAAATAGGAAAAAAAAATAGATTTTCCTCTATGCGAAAGGACCACGAGACCTTAAATTCTACAGAGATATATGTTCCTTTTTATCTCCCCTTCTAGAACCTTAATGCCAGTCATTATACCTATCATGAAAAACATAACAGAGAAGCGATTTTCAAACGTGCTACAAGAATTTTTAAAACATGCAGTACCTGACTATTTGGTCAGGGGCACTGACTTATTTGCCTTAGGCTGTCAAATAAAAAAATGAATGACAACAGCCAACACAACAATAAATGTCAATGTGAATGAATCAAAATTACTCCTTTTGGTACTGGGGCCCAAGCTGTGAAAGATTTCACAACTAAAAGAAGAGATGTAGAGAGAAAGTTTATTTTACCTTCCCCAAGAAGGGAAAGGGCCACTGATGCATGCTACTCAATACAAGGGCAAGAAACGGAGGGCGGCCTGGGGTTTTAAGCAGGTACTGTTGCTAGGCGACAAGGAAGGGGGAGGGGAGGGGTTGTCTAGAAGTTGAGCAGATACCGGGGAGGTTGTCCTGAAAAGTTATACTTTGTTTGCTCTCCAGGAAACAGCCTGGCAGATGTCCTAGGGAGGTGTCTTATCAGTATTTTCCCCAGGCGTGTAAAACATGGTCAGAGCAGAAGTTATGAGGAGTTCAGAAGAGGCTGGTTTGAGGGGCAGGGGGAAGGGAACTTTCTCCTCACTGGAGACTCCTGGGTGTGAATTATCCCCGAGCTGTGGAAACAGCAGGGAGGCGGGGGAGCAAGAAGGTAGCCTTGAGAGCAGCTAACCTTCCCTGCAGTTTGAACAGAGGGGCTGTTTGAATCGGAGGAGCCAGCAATCTTGGGGCTTAATTACCAGGGGCTTCGCATAAATTGTGGAAGGCCACAGCAAGAGAGGGGAAGGAAGGGAGCCCTCTTTCTGGCATTACAATACCTTTTTTTTTTTTATCACCTTGGCAAAAAATATATTTTTTGGTGTGCCACAGAACTTTAGTAATTAGTTTATGTGTGCCGTGAGATGAAAAAGGTTGAAAATTGCCAACATAGAGGGTAAGAGCATGGGTTCCAGCGTAACTTTCCTGTACTCTTAACCATTCCATAATTATTGCTTCCCAGAAGCAGAATTACTAAATCAAAGGATATGAATATTTTAAATTGCCAAGTTACCTGTAAAAAGTCTTCACCAACTTCTATTCCATCCATAGCATAAAAGAATGCCCACCCACTCCCTCCAAATCCTTGTCAACATGTAAAATTAATCCTTTTTAATTTCTGCCAAATAACTGGGCTTTTTTTTTTTAAGGTTCTTATTTTAATGGTTTTGTTTCTATTGATTTTGATATCTTTTCATGTGTTTACAGACCACTTGAATCTTTTCTTGAATTCACATGTTTGAGTAAGCCAAACTGCTGTATTAGTTTCCTATTGCTTCTATAACAAACTACTACAAATTTAGTGGCTTAAAAGGACACAATGTTATGTTCCTTACAGAGGCTCTAGGGGAGAATTCTTTCCTTGACTTTTCCAGCTTCTAGAGGTCATCTGCATTCCTTGGCTCATGGCCCTCACATTGTTATCACATCTCACTCTGACCTTCCTGGCCTTTCTTAGAAGGTCCCTTTTCCCAAATAGTTGATTTTCCCAGTTATTATAACAGATAGTTCATGTTTTTCTTACTGTTTTGAAGTGCCATATTTATCCAATACTAAGTTCCCCTATTTACCTAAGTCTGTGGCTAGATTTCATTCTAATTCAGTACCAGTGCTACAGCGTTTTAACTACTATAGCTTTTTATTCTATCTTGCTATCTGGAGTCCAAATTCCCAGTCATTTCTCTATTTCAAAGAATTCTTGGCTATTTTTGTTAATTTTATTTCCAAGGAAAGCTCTACAAAATATCCTGTTGATTTCAGTTGAGATTGCTTTGAATTTGTATGAATTTATAGATTACTTTCTGGAAAATTGACAGGTTTAGTTTTGATTCTTCCCGTTTGGAACTAGTCAGTAGCTTTCCTGTTTGTTTGTTTGTTTGTTTGTTTGTTTGGACATAATATACCTGTGTGTGTGTGTGTGTGTGTGTGTGTGTGTGTGTGTGTGTGTTTAAGTTCTAGTTTTATTTTATTTTTATTTTTTAAAAAATATATCTTTATTGATTTCAGAGAGAGGAAAGGAGAGGGAGGGAGGGAGGGAGAGAGAAAGAGAGAGAGAGAGAGAGAGAAAGAAACATCAATGATGAGAGAGTCATTGATCGAGCCCACAACCAGGCATGTGCCCTGACCAGGAATCGAACCCCGATCGCCTGGATCCTAGATCAACGCTCAACCGCTGAGCCACGCCTGGCCGGGCTGTGTGTGTTTCTTAATGTTCTTAAGTTTTTATTGTGATTGCTATTATAAATTTATTGCTTTTTATCCATTACATTTTTTATTGGTTATTGCTGGTATGTAGAAACACTTGCTTTTTAAAAAAAAATATGTTTTTATTGATTTTTTAGAGAGAGGGATAGAGAGAGAAACATCAATGAGAGAAGGCATCGATTGGCTGCCTCCTGCACACCCCCTACTGGGGCTGGAGCCTGCAACCCAGCACGTGCCCTGACCAGGAATCAAACCGGTGAACTCTTGGTTCATGGGTTAATGCTCAGCCACTAAGCCACACCACCCGGGCAACACTTGCTTTTTTAATTTGTATGGTAATTTGTGATCTCCTTATTACCTAAAACTTTGTATTGGTTGTACTGATTTTCCCGTTATTTTTCTCAGATTTTCTAGGTGAATAACTATTTTGTAATTGTAGCAGTTCTGATTTTTTTTTTCTAGCCTTAAATTACTATCTAAGACTGCCAGTATAACTTGGAAAAGTAGCCATAAAATTGTGTTGTTGTAATGAAGATCTTCTGTCTTTTGTGGGAGTGCTTGTGTAATGTTTCTGTGGGTTTCTAGTAGGTATCTTTAACTGAGTTGAGTAAGTTTATTTCTGTTTATCGAGGGTTTCAATCCCAAATGCATGCATCTTCAGTTTTGTCAAACATCTTTATAATTTTTGTATGGTCTTCCATATGTATATTAAATAGTGAATAACTTTGCTAAGTAATTAACTTTTGATTTGGAGTTTTAAAATTTTTATTCCTTCTACTTCTATTTCTAGTTCATTATTTGTTCATGTAATAGCAGCTTTTCTTGTTTTCTAATTGCTGTATGCATGGTTATGAATTTTTCACTTGTGTAAAACTGAGTATACCACAGATTTTAACATGTAATGCACTCATTTCTAAATACTTCAAAATTTAAAATTTCATTTCCTCTTTGAAACAAGATCTGCTAAGATATTTTCATTTTATTCTATAGTGTGCCCTATTTGGGTACTTTTTTTAAAAAAAAATTTTTTTTCTGATGTGTTTGGAAAGAGTGGATAGAAAGTTATACATACAAATATACCAATTTAGATCAAGTTTGTTTGTAATTTAAATTCTCTACAGTTTTAGTTTATTTGAACTGTTTATTCTCCAGACAAGTAACAGAAAATTTTTGTGCAGGTACAGATTTCTTTCATGGGTTAAAGAATGCAGTTGACTCTCTCCCATTCCCCCTCCCCCATTTACATTTTTATAATAACGGCATGATTAACTGTGATAACTTGATGGATAAGGTTAATATATGTTTTAGCAAAATCTTGACAGGCCAAAATTTCAGTACAAGCCATGTATTGAATTCATACTTGAACCTGAAAGTAATCATAACCGGTATTTTTTTAAACAAAAGGTTTGACACATACAAAAAAGAATTAATAAAATGATGAATAATGAAATGAGTAAATGATAAAATAATAGCTTCTACTCAGCTTAAGAAATAAAAATCTCATTACCATGCACCAGAGATATCATGTGTATTCCTCCTAGATCATCTCCCTATCTTATAGTTTCCCTTGTAGAATTAATAGTTAGCATGAATTTTGTTGTTTTCTCAGCTTTTTTTTTAAAGATATAATTAGTATATAATAATTGTAAGTTTAAAGTATACATCATACTGGTTTCATACATTTATATCACAATACAGTTTCCATTGTAGCCACTAGTGAACATCTCTGTTGGAGCATGTAATTAGCATTTCTTCTAGTGGTGGGAACAATTAAGACCTAGTTTCTCAGAAAGTTTAATGTTTGTAATACAGCTTTATTGTTTGTAATCACTGTACTGCATACTGGATCTCTAGGAATTATCTATCTCCTTGCAATTCTGTATTTCTTTGTATTTTAACTGTATTGGCCATTCTGTAGTGCATATTACATATGTTCTACAGCTTGCTGCTTTTACTTCCTCTTACGTTTCTGCAGTCCATTCATGCTGCTGCGTCTTGCTCGATCATTTTCACCATTGGGTATAATATTTCATTCGGTCAGAACACTGTGACTTAGGCATTCTCCTCTTGATGGACATTTGGTTTCCTGCGTTTTTGTTGGTTGGTTGGTTGGTGGTTGATTATTACAAACGTGATTGCCCATGCTTCTTCTAGGGCATTCACAGCAGGATGATTCATAATAGGCAAAAAGTGTAAGTAACTCAAATGTCCATCAGAGCTGAGTGGATAAATAAAATGTAGTGTATTCATATAACGGAATATTACTCAGCCATAAAAAAGAATGAACTGCTGATACATCCTACAAAATGGGTGAACCTCGAAAACACTGTGCTAATTGAAAGAAGTCAGTCTAAAAGACTACATACTGTGTGATTCCATTTATACAAAATGCCCAGAATAGGAAAAGTCATATAAACAGGAAGTAGATTAGTGGTTCCCAGAGTCTGGGAGAAAGGTGTTTAAGGGTGATTAATGGATTTGGGCCTTTCATGGGGGTGAAAGTTTAGATTGTGGTGTGATTGTACAACTCTGTGAATATACTAAAACCACTGAATTATACACTTTAGATTGGTGAACTTATGTCATGTGAATTATATCTCTCTAAATAATTTCTAGGTCAGTGTTCTTCAGACCCAATCCACTAGTAGGTTACAAAGCACAATTTATTGTGTCAGTAATAAACTGGTTTTTCTTTTAATATGGGGGTGCTCATGTAACTAATTGGAATATATAAATTTATGAAATGTGTAAGTGAAAACTCATAAGTAGCATATTCTTCATGGTAGTTATGAATATATAGTATTTGTCCACAAAAGACCGAGTAAATTTTTATTTGGTATTTTGCTTTTACTGTTTAACTAGTGATTGGGGTGAAGGATTGTTAGGAATGAGGGTTATACCAGAAATGGAATCTGAGTTGAAAAGATCCTTAGAAATAAGAGGAAATGCTCCAGTTTGGTTTTTATTATCTCTCTGTTCACACTGTAGAACTATGTCAAGTTTAGCTTGGAAATATAACAAGAGCAACGCTGTCAAGCTTTTTACACTGCTTTCTGCCTTCCTCCCAGACTTTTGCTTTGGTTCCATTCTGTACCCTAGCCAAGTATATTCCTATTTCAAACATTACTGGTGTGTTTTGGTCAGATTAATTATTTGACTCCTTTGAAAGCATGCTGCTGTTAAAATTTGATATGTTGTCTACTTCACTTTATATTAGATTTTGTAGGCAGTACTGAGTTAAATTTTATATGCTTTGAGAGCTTTAAAGTACTGGCAGTATTTTCTTCTGAACATGGTTAACAAATACTTAAGACATGAAATAGATATGAAGAGTTTAAAAGCAAAGACTGAAATTATTTTAGAACTCCTTTTTTGTTCAAGGAAGAAATTACTTTCTGTAGCATTGATTTTTTTTTTTTTTTATGCTACTTTTAACACCCATCAAGGTTGCAGTGATTTTGAATTCTATTTTATTAAAAAAGATATTTTTTAAAGGATATTTTTCCATTGCTTTTTCAGAAGAGAATGAAAGGGAGGGAGGGAGATAGAAACATCAATGTGAGAGAGACACACAGATTGGTTGCCTCCTGCACGCACCCCAACCAGGGCCGGGGATCGAGCTGCAACTGAGGTACATGCTCGGTATTGGCCAGAATTGAACCCGAGATCCTTCAGTCCACAGGCTGACACTAACCACTGAGCCAAACCAGCTAGGGCAATTTTGAATTCTGTAGTCATGTCATTATGTTATCATTCTCATTATCTAATATTAATTGTTTCTCCTCAAAATTTTTTTTGTTTTTTGGGGGTTTTTTGACAAAGTTGTTTTTCAGTTGTTTGATATTCCTTGATGGACATCATGTGTAAAAGTAAAATGTAGGAGGAAACAAGATGGCAGTGTAGGTAACAGCTGCACCCGCTGCCTCCCGCAACCACATCAAAATCACAACTAAAATACAGAACCACCCTCACTCAGAGCCTCCTGAGATCTGTCTGAACAGAAGCCCGACAACCAGGGACCTGAAGCAGCACCGAGAGCGGTAGGAGGGGCGGAGATGTGGGCGGATCGAGGCTGAATCGTGGAGACGGGGCCCTGGGCCCACGCTTGGTGCCGCAGTTGAAACCCAGGAGGGAATCTCGGCAGCGGAGGATTCCTGGAGGAGTGAGGGGTCCCAGCCCCACAGCAAGCCCCCAGCCCAGGGCACCAGGGCCGGGAAGAGACATCCCACAACTTCAGGCTGTGAAACCAGTGCTGAGGGTCGCGGAGGCTGCGGGAGTTCCAGCAGCTCCTCTCAAAGGGCCCGCACACAGACTCATTCATACGCGCTCCCTCTGAGCCCAGCGCCGGGCAGCAGCCTGAAAGAACCCGGGGCACTCGGGGAGGAACTAACCTGCCTGAAGTCGGGGCAAGAGGTGGAGGGGAGGTTTCCTCCCAGACAGAAGGGCTGGCGGAGGCCATGGCTCCTTTGGCAAGTCCTCCTGGCACACAGCTGGCAGGCAGGTGCCATATTTGAGTCTCCAGCACCTGACACACACCTTTGGCCCCGCCCCGTGATTCCCGGAGGCCCCGCCCCTCCCACCTACAAGCTTATCCAGGCCACTTCCAGTGACTTTTCTATGCAAGTGGCCTCTCGAGCCTCATGCTTTGGACTTTCCTAAAATCTCTCAAACAAGCAGCAGCCTCCCCCATAAGGCTTGATAAGGATCCCCAGGCCTTATCTAGTGGCAAGCCTGCAGTGGCTCATAGCTTGGCCTCTCCTGGGCACCTCCAAGCCCAGCACAAGTATCACCCAACTATGGTTTGCTGTGTAGCTCATGCTGGGTGGCCCTGGGGAAGGCACTGGCAGGGGCTGACTTTGCACCTCCCTGGAGGCCCCGGAGACAGTGCACCGGATGGTCAGACTAGACCACGCTGGTTTACAACCCTTCCACATCCACAACTAAAATACTCAAGTGGCGCACTTGGTGAACACCAAAGCTCCACTGAAGTAAATCCTGCTCCATAAGGGTGTCTCCAGCACAGCAGCTCTCTGGCTGTAGCTGCAGCTGGTCCTCACAGCTGATTGGTCTGGGGGTCAATTCCTCCCAGTGATGCCAACAGCAACCAAGGCTCAACTACAACAGGCCACACAGGGGAGCACCAAGAAGGCCCAACTCAGGTGACTGGGGAGACTGAGCAACTGGACCGTACAAGACACTTACTACACAAAGCCACTCTACAAATTCCAAGAGACATAGCAACTCTACCTGATACATAGAAACAAACACCTGGAAGCAGCCAAAATGTGGAGGCTAAGAAACATGTCACAAAGGAAAGAACAGAAGAAATCTCTACAAGAGGAACTAAATAAAATAGATCCACGCAAGCTAACAAGCACAGAGTTCAGAATTTTGTTTGTAAGTATGCTCAACCATGTTAGTAAGAATTTTACGAAAATAACTGAGAAAATCGATGACATAATAAAGTACCAGTTTGAAATGAACTGAACTGACTTCACGAACTGAAATGAAGAATAATTTACAAGGAATCAACAGTAGAGTAGAGGGTAAACTCCCAACCAGAAGAGCAAAAAGAAAAAAAATCCAGAAATATGAAGATAGTGTAAGGAGCCTCTGGGAAAAAAACTTCAAGTATACCAACATTTGTATTATTGGGATGCCAGAAGGAGAAAAAAGAGAGCAAGAAATTGAAAGCCTATTTTTAAAAATAATTACAGAAAACTTCCCCTACCTGGGGAAAGAAATAGACTTACAAGTCCAGGAAACACAGAGGGTTCCAAACAAGAGGAACCCAAAGAGGCCCACACCAAGGCGCATCATAATTAAAATGCCAAAGCTTAAAGACAAAGAGAGAATCTTAAAAGCAGCAAGAGAAAAGCAATTAGTTACCTACAAGGGAGCACCCATACGACTGTCAGCTGATTTCTCAACAGAAACCTTGCAGGCCAGAAGGGAGTGGCAAGAAATAGTCAAAGTGATGAAAAACATGGAACTACAACCAAGATTGCTCTACCCAGCAAAGCTATCATTTAGAATTGAAGGTCAGATAAAGAGCTCAGACAAGGAAAAGCTAAAGGAGTTCATCACTGCCAGACCAGTACTACAAGAAATGTTGAAGGGTCTTCTTTGAGAAGAAGCTAATGAACAAAAGAATCTGATGAACTAAATAGATCCAGAGACATTCACACATGTAACAGATGATCATATTTCAGAGGAAGGACTGGAGGAGGGTGGAGGGTGGGAAGAGATTAGCCAAAGAAGTTACATGCATATAAGCATAACCCATGGACACAGTGAGTAACGGGGTGAAGGCCTGGGGAGGGGGTGGGAGCGAGGTAGAGGGAGTCAACTAGGGGGAAAAAATGGGACACCTGTAATACTTTCAACAATAAAGATAAATTTAGAAAAATAAAAATAAAATAAATAAAGAGAAGGAACAGCATGAAATTTAAAAAAAAAATTTTTTTAATTAAAAAAAAAAGTAAAGTGTAGCATTAGTGAAACATGGGCAGTTTGAGAAAGCCAAGACAAAGCCCGATGAGAAGGAAACTTAAAACTATAAATTGGATCCTTAAGATAAAAGAAGACAGTACATCATTGAAACAATGCAGGAGTCTGTAAAAATGGATTATTCAAGAGCAAAAACAGTTCTGGGAAATTAAAGACCTGGTAGAAATTCAAAAGACAACACTAGTACCCAGCCGGCGTGGCTCAGGGGTTGAAAATCAACCTATGATCCAAGAGACTGTGGTTTAATTCCTGGTCAGGGCACATGCCTGGTTTTCGGGCCATTCCCCACCAGGGGGCGTGCAGAAGGCAGCCAATCAGTGACTCTCTGATCGTTGATGTTTCTATCTCTCCCTCGCTCTGAGATCAATAAAAACATATTTTTTTAAAAAAAAAGGTAACACAAGTTAGGAAGATCAGTCTAGAAAGTAGACCAAAAAAAACCTAAAGGGATAGAAAATATGAGAAAACATAAGAAATCGATGAAGTGTAGGACGAAGGGATCAGGTCCAGTATCTGAGAGAATAGTTTCAGAGAGTGTAGATAAAATTAAGGGGATGAAGTTTTCAGGGAAATACCAGAAATTTTATCAGAATTGACTGAATCTTTAGTTTGCAGGTAAATAGAAAGTACTTAGCAAGATGGATTTTTAGTAAAAAAACATTCAGGAAGTTTTAGAAAATGGAGATTAAATAGAAGACTCTTTAATTAAAAAAAACACACACCAAAAAAACCCTACCTTTTTCAAGGCTGAAAAATCAGAAGGAATTGATTGGATTTGTCAACAGCACCATAGAAAACAACAGAGCAGTTTATTTTTTACCCAGATTGGCAGCTAGTGTTAAAGGTAAAATAAAGATAGGAGAGATCTTAATAAATTTACCTCCTGTGCACTCATTCTCCAGAAGTTACTGGTAAATATGAGTATGAAAATGAAGGATTAAAAATTAATACTTAAATATAAATTACGTTTTTAATGAAATTTTTAAGGTAAGTTTTTTTCCCCTTAGGTAATCTGTTTCTGTTTAGAATAAAAATGTTTTCTTATGTACCAATGAGTGTCAGGGTGGAGACTTAATAGTATTTCACATTGAGACTTGTAATTTATAATTGAGTTTTGAACCATTTAACTGAGACTGATAATAATGTTCAGTCTCCTTTTTTTTCTAAATTTTTTTTTTTAATCCTCACCCGAGGATATTTTTTCCATTGCTTTTCAGAGAGATTGGAAGGGAAGGAGGGAGAGAGAGAGAGAGGAACATTGATGTGAGAGAGACAAATCAATTGGTTGTCTCTGGGGCCAGGATCAAAGCTGTAACTGAGGTATGTGCCCTTGACTGGACTCAAACCTGAGACCTTTCAGTCCATGGGTTGATGCTCTAACTAACCACTGAGCCAAACCGGCTAGGAGAATAATGTTCAGCTTTATAACTAAAAACAGAGAAATCTATAAAGGAATCAGTAAAATTTTTACGAATATGTTTGCTTCAAAAAATGTTTCAAATCTTTACAAAATAATTTTTCAACATTACTACTCATGATACTTGTGGAATCCTAATCTAGCATTTTCATGTCTGTTTTTCACTGCTTATATTTCACTGCTTTTCAACATTTTCACAATTGTAGTTCTTCTTACAATCAAGTTTTAATTTTAATTGTAAAAGGCAACAAATTTGAAATCAGGGAATTTGTTTTAGAAATCCATCTTAATCTTTAATTTGGGGATGTTCGTTCATACTCATTATTTTTACTTAGGAAAGTGGGCCTTATAGTTTCTTACTATTTTAAATAAGTTTCCCAAAGACATGTTTTCACTAAGAAAGAAAACAACATTGGATTGTGCAGGGTTGTTTGATTTTAATTCTCACCCAAGGATATTTTTTTCTATTGGGGTGTGTGTGTGTGTGTGTATGTGTGTGTGTGAGAGAGAGAGAGAGAGAGAGAGACATGGATTGGTTGCCTCCCATACGTGCCCTTGGCCAGGAATTGAACCTGAGATCCTTCAGTGTGAAGCCCATACGCTACTGAGTATCACCAGCCAGGACGGAATGATGCTGTTTTTGGGTTTTTAAAAAATCTTTATTGTTGCGAGTATTACAGATGTCCCCCCATTGCCCCCTTCCATCTGGATCCCACCCCGCCCCAGGCCTTCACTACATTGTTGTTTGTGTCCATAAATTATTCTTGGCAGGCAGTTTGTTGTTGTTTTTTAATCCTCACCCTAGGATGTGTTTGTTTGTTTGTTTAATTTTAGTGATTTGAAACAAAAAGAAACATTGATGTGAGAGAGGATCATTGATCAGTTGCCTCCCATATGTACCTCAGCCGGGAACTGAACCCACAACCTTTTTGGTGTACAGGACAACACTCCAGCCAGCTAAGCCACAGGCCAGGGCTTGGCTGGCAGTTTTAATCTTTTAGTATTTTCGATATGTCATACCACTCCTAGCCTGTAGAGTTTTTGCTGGGAAATCTGATGACAGCCTGATGAGGGTTCCTTTGTAGGTTACTTTCTTTTTCCTTGGCTGCCCTTAGAATTCTTTCTTTATCATTGACTTTTTAAAAAAAATTTTATTGTTGAGATTTTTACAGATGTCCCTTCCTTTTCCCCCCTTTACCCCTCTCCCCCTGGATCCCACCCCACCACAGGCTCACCACCTTATTGTCTGTCTCCATGGATAATGCATATACTTATGTAAGTTCTTTGGTTGAGTTTTTCCCACCCCATCCCCTTCCCTCTGAGATTTGTCAGTCTGTTTCATGTGTCCATGCCTTTGGTTCTATTTTAATCAGCAATGTGTTTTGTTGATTAGACTCCTTGTTCATTTATTTTTATTTTTAGATTCAATTGTTGATAATTAGGTATTTATTGTCATTTTATTGTTCATATTTTTTATCTCTTTTCTTCCTCTTCCTCTTCTCCTTAAGACTCTTCATCATTTCATGTAGTACTGGTTTGGTGTTGATGAACTCCTTTAGCTTTTCCTTGTCTGTGAAGTTCCTTATGTGACCTTCAGTTCTAAATGATAGCTTTGCCGAGTAGAGGTATCTTGGTTGTAGGTCCTTGCTTTTCATTACTTTTGAATATTTCATGCCCTTCCCTTCTGGCCTGTATAGTTTCTGTTGAGAAATCAGCTGACAGTAGTATGGGTGCTCCCTTGTAGGTAACCAGTTGCTTTTCTCTTGCTGCTTTTAAGATTCCCTCTTTGCCTGGCTGGGCGTGGCTCAGCGGTTGAGCATCGACCTAGGATCCAGGAGATTGCAGTTTGATTCCCGGTCAAGGCACATGCCCAGGCTCACTCAATGACTTTCTCATCATTGATGTTTCTATCTATCTCTCTCCCCATTACTTTCCTCTCTCTGAAATCAATAAAGATATGTTTAAAAAAAAAAAAAAATTCCCTCTTTGTCTTTAACCTTTGGCATTTTATTTTTATTTTTTATTATTATTATTATTTTTAATATATCTTTTTATTGATTTCAGAGAGAGGAAAGGAGAGAGGGAGAGAGATAGAAACATCAACGATGAGAGAGTCATTGATCAAGCCCACAGCCTGGGCATGTGCCCTGACTGGTAATCGAACCCCGATCGCCTGGATCCTGGGTCGACACTCAACCACTGAGCCACGCCCGGCCGGGCACTGTTGGCATTTTAATTATGAAGTGTCTTGCTGTGGGCCTCTTTGGGTTCCTCTTGTTTGGAACCCTCTGTGTTTCCTGGACTTGTAAGTCTGTTTCTTTCCCCAGGTAGGGGAAGTTTTCTGTAATTATTTTTCAAATAGGTTTTCAGTTTCTTACTTCCTCTCTTCTCCTTCCTGTACCCCCATGATATGAATGTTGGTATACTTAAAGTTTTCCCAGAGGCTCTTTACAATATCTTCATATTTCTGGATTCTTTTTTCTTTTTGCTCTTCTGGTTGGGAGTTTTTTGTTTCCTCATGTTCCAAATTGCTGATTTGATTCTCAGCATCCTCTGCTCTACTGTTGATTCCCTGTAAATTATTCTTGCTTTCAGTTAGTGTAGCCTTCATTTCAGACTGGTCCTTTTTTATGTGATTAATGTTCTCACCAAGTTTCTTGAAGTTCTCATTAGGTTCCTTGATCATCTTCATAACCATTGTTTTCAACTCTGTATCTGGTAGTTTGCTTGCTTCCATTTCATTTAGTTTTTTTACTGGAGATTTCTTCTGTTCTTTCATTTACAACATGTATCCTTGTCTCCGCATTTTGGCTGCTTCCCTGTGTTTGTTTCTGTGTATTAGGTAGAGCTGTTTCATCTCTTGGAATTGGTAGAGTGACCTTGTGTAGTAGATGTCCTGTAGGGCCTGGTGGCTCAGCCTCCCCACTCATCTGAGCTGGGCATTCTAGGTGCACCCCTGTGTGGGTTATATGCACTGTCTTGTTGTAGGTGAGCCTTGATTGCTTTTGGCATCACTGAGAGAGATTGATCCCCAGGCCAGTCAGCTGTTGGACCAGCTGTGACTGCAGCAGAAGAACTGCTGTTCAGGAGTTGCCCCAGTCTCATTGTGGATTCTTTAATTCTCTAGTTGTAGGACTTGATGCCTTTTATCCAGATTTTAGGCGGTCCTAAATGATGGTGGTTCTTGTTGTTGATGTTAATCCTTACCTGAGGATATTTTTTCTATTGATTTTCCTAGAGAGAGTGAAAGGGAGGGAGAGACAGAGACATTGATTAGTTGCCTCCTGTACACGTCCAGGGAATTGAACCTACAACCCCTAAGTGCACAGGCCAACGCTCTAACCACTTAGCCACACCGGCCAGGGCTGTTTAGTTATAAGTTTGATGTGGTTGTGGGAAGAGGCAAGTACTGCATTTACGTACACTATCCAACATGAATAAATCTGAGTCATGCAATCATACAGCTACTTTTGTATTTCCTGGGAGAAAAAAAAAGTACCAAAAATTGAGGTGGGTTGGAATGGCCACCAAATACCTAATCTGAATAATTAGTCATGCTTGCTAAGATAGTTCTTATGTTTGCATAACCCACATAACTGGTTTTGCTATTATTATTGCTGTTTGTTTTCTATTTCATTAAATTTTGTGGAAAAACGGTCTGGTCAAACAGGTTGATGAAAAGGTAAATAAAATACTGAGAAATGAGAAGTACAACTACTGAAAGAAATATTATCTACCCTGCTGCTTTTGTTTAAAGCCTTTTATAAAGCAGGCAGCTAATATGTGTTAAAACCTGAAGGTAAATCCAAATCTTTCTGCTTCCTGAACTTCTCAGTATATGAAAATTTTGATATAACTAATTGATGGCATGTGGAGAAAGGAATCAGTAAAAAATTTTAATACATTATAAAATGAGATATTATTTTTGCCTATCAAAGAAGTTAAGTTTTCTGAACTTGATAATCCTTAAATACCAAAGTACAACCCTTTTAGAAAAGTCATACTATATAATCCTATAAACCATTCATGGCCACAGACTGGAAGGAAATAGTCCAAAATGTTCATTTGTTCAGATTAGATTTGTTATAGAACAAAATAATTTCTTTCCAAATTTTCTACATTTAACATGTTATTTTTATAAATAGGGAGAATATTTCTGTCCTTATCTGGTAGTTTGACATTAAGGAAATAATTCTAAATACAGAGTAAAGGCTATCCAAAAGTATTCAACAGCTTTATTTTTAGTTAGAAGCAAGTTAAATGTGCAGCTGAACAGAATCTGCCAAAGTAAGTGCTGATACTTCTAAGGGAAATATGTAAGATTTAAGAGATTGCATAGAACTGAGGGAAAATGTTTATAATGTAGCAGGGAGAGCAGGATACAAATTTTTTATATAGTACATAATTACAAATACATTTTTAATAAAAATACAGCAACATAGCTCTGGTTGGAATGTCATCCTATCCTGTACTGGTGCCAAAAGGTGTCAGGTTCAGTTCTCAGTGCATGCAGGGTTAATCCCCAGTTGCGGGTGCATGGGGGAGGCAACCAGTGGATGTTTCCCTCCCTTGCTTCCTCTCTTTCTCTCTCTAAAACATATTCTCGGATAAGGACTTTTTAAAAAAATTATTAAAAATAAAGCGAAATAACTGGAAGAAAATCTAATAGTTTTACAAGCAATTATGTTTGGATATTGTGATTTAATTACTTTTTTCCTTTTGTACTTTTATATACAGGGTGTGGCAAAAGTAGGTTTATTTAGAGTTGATTGTATGGAAAATACAGTAATTTATAAATAATACAAGAATAAACTCTTGTGTTTCATGCACTCACAACTATAAACTTACTTTTGTCCCACCCTGTATATTTTCCAGATTTATTTAATCATGTACTGACTTTTTAAAAAGTGGTATTTTCCTAACATGAGGTAAAGTGATAGCTAATGTTATCTTAGGCTGCCATTGGATAATATTCTGTTTATATTATCTGTTAAGTGGGGGGGGTGGGGAGGGTTGATAATGATATTTTCTTAAAGTCCTATTTTCTCCTGTCCTTTTGAATTGAACATGTTTGTATTATTTCTTAGATCTGAAACTCAGCACCGAGGCTCTGCTACCCACTCTGAGAGTGATCCGCCAGAACAGGAAGAGGAGATCCTAGGGTCTGATGATGATGAGCAGGAGGATCCCAATGATTACTGTAAAGGTGAGGCTTTCTGTAGGGCGAGACTCAGTGAGACGTGATCCACATGTATGCAGATTCTCATTTGAATGTTTGCTCTGTCATTGTAAAGTTTTGATGCTTTCTGTTTACTGCATTTTTTTTCTTTAGGTATAGGAAATAGTATTTCTTCTTAGTTTGACTTAATTTATTTAAAGGTTAGTTTCATATTAAATCTGTCAAAAGTGCATATTTATTTACCTTAGAAAATTTCAGAAATATATTAAACAAAAAGAAAATAAAAGCCATCTTTAATGCTGTCACCCAGAAGTAACCAGTGATAAGATTTGATTGTAGACTTTTGCAAAACACCTTTTTATCACTTTTTTCTCATAGTGATGATTGCTAAAATAAGTTAAACTGGAATTATAGATACTTAAATTGTGTCATAAGATTGCCTGATAGCTTTTCTGTTTCTTTATGAGACTCTTCAGTATTCTTACAGTAGAATGTATCTTACCATCTAGCAGAGCCTGGTGGTTGTTCTCATCAGGCAAAGATAGATGTTAAAATAACTTGATTCCTGCCACTGTTAGAAGCCTTTTCAGGCCTTCCTGGGTTTTGTTGTGTTATGTTTTCAGGGAAGCACATCCTGTTTGTTTTGGTTTGGTTTTTTGTTTTTTTTTAAATATATCTTTATTGATTCCAGAGAGAGGAAGGGAGAGGGAGGGAGAGAGAGAAACATCAATGATGAGAGAGTCATTGATCGGCTGCCTCCTGCACACCCTTGACTTCGGATCAAGCCTGCAACCCAAGCATGCACCCTGACCGGGAATGGAACCTCCATCTATCTCCTGGATCCCAGGTCTAAGCTCAACTGCTGAGCCACGCCCAGCCGAGCCTGTTTTTGTTGTTGTTGTTGTTGTTTTAAATATATTTTTATTGATTTCAGAGAGAGGAAAGGAGAGGGATAGAGAGATAGAAACATCAATGATGAGAGAGTCACTGATCAGCTGCCTGCTGCATGCCCCTGACTGGGGATCAAGCCCAAAACCTGGGCATGTGCCCTGACCGAGAATCGAACCTCAATCTCCTGGATCCTAGGTCGATGCTCAACCGCTGAGCCACGCCCAGCCTGGCTGTTTGTTTTTTAAGTTAAATAAATAGGTTTCATTGATCTCCCTCCTTTTGAAAATAATCCTGATATTGCAACTATAGACTTATGTTTAGATAAATCTGTTGGATTAATGAGGGACAAGCATATGGTAATACCTAACCTTATTTTTGTTTGAATATTTTTTTTAAGTAGCTATTGGTTGTTCTACAAAGTATCACTTGCTCCATCTAAATCATTAATTTAATTCTCTAAGACTTTTTTTGTAACATGAGTTCAGTGATACTGTGTGGCTGACTTAAGTTTTTCTTCTGTTGAATTGATAATATAGAAGAAATCATTTTTATTTGATAAAAGACATATAGATGTTAAAAATGGGATGTAAGATACCTTTTCATACCACTTAAGTGGATGTTTCCCTCCTATTATTTCTTCCAGGAGGTTATCATCTTGTGAAAATCGGAGATCTATTCAATGGAAGATATCATGTGATCCGAAAGTTGGGCTGGGGACACTTTTCCACAGTGTGGTTATCATGGGATATTCAGTAAGTGTTAGTGGTCCTGCAAAAGAGTTAGTTAAGTGATAGCTAAGTGTTTCTGTGTGATTTTCCAGAGCTGACCCACCTTCCGTCTGATTTGGACTGATTTCTTGATCAGAGTTTTGTTGTTGATAACCTTTGTGTTCTTGGAGATGACTCTCCTCTGGTGAAGATCTTAGAGACCAAGGTTAACTAAGTTAGCATCAGTAAAGCATTTAGAGCATTACAGCTATTGAAAGGATGATATGTAAATTCATAGTTTTCCTCACTGGAGTACAGTTAAATTGATTCACAAAAAATATATAATGTAGTAATTACCTATCCTTTTTGCTGCAAAGTGACTTTTTAAAAATCAGGTTCTTATACTTGTATATAAGGGTTTCTGGTACCAGGAATTAACCAATCAGATGCAACCTTATTCTTAATATAACCAGTAAGATGCAACTCTATTACATGACCTATATGTTTATGGTTCAAGACAGGGCCTTCACACCAGATGGCTATTGCTGTGCTGGCTGTGATTTTTTTAATGACAGTCTAAGGGAAAAGAGGTCAGTGCCCCTGATTAAATAGTCAGGTATTGCATGTTTTAAAAATTCTTGCAGGACATGGGTTGAAAATCAATGCCCAAGACCAACCTGTGTGAGATTTTCTTACATTTTCTTTTGGTAACAGATTTGCTCAGCCATACAGTCTAAAACTATTCTCTACATAAAAATCACAGGCAGTTACCATTGGGTATTTACTTAAAAGTGTACCTTCTGTCTTTGATGAGACAGTAATTGCTATCTATGTGCTTAATTTTTTTATTAGTTTGTTTTCACCCTATTTTTTCTTCTGGCTTCTTATAGGAAAGTATTACAGTTTTTCACCTTTAAGCTTTTACCAGATAGACAGGATACTTCAGGTGTGGTGGGATTTCCCCCCCCCTTTTATTTATCCCCTTTTCATGGTTTTACTTGGGTTCAGGGAGACATTAAGAAGGTAAATTTTAACTTAGAGAAAATGTTTGGTTACTGGCATTCCCCAAGAACAGATTTTCTTTCTGTAAAGTAAATCTGGCCAGTTAATTGATGGGTACAAGTGATCCCATAGAAGTAGCCTGTGTTTGAGTACAAGGAAACATGAAATCAATAGTGGTGCTTTTGTCACTGTCTCCCATTATAGCAAAATCGTAGCTTCCTAAAGTAAGGGAGGACATTTAGTCCTAACTGTCTATGTTTGTTTCTTAGGGGAAAGAAGTTTGTAGCTATGAAAGTAGTTAAAAGTGCTGAACATTATACTGAAACAGCACTAGATGAAATCCGGTTGCTGAAATCAGTGAGTATTATTAGATCATATGTGTGAACTGTGAAGCATTAAATAAAGTTTTATTGAATTAAGACATGCAAAGTGTAAATTCTTTAGCCTGGCTAATATTTACTATGAAGTTTCACTATCTTTAAAGAGGTAGAGGAAGACAACAATATTTACACATTTTGGTCATGTTGTAGGGAACTGATGGAATATGCTGTCATGGAAATTCCCTCTACATACACATTGAAAAAACTTTCAAATAAAAATGTTAATTTGAGCATGTTTTATATGCCAGATAGCACAAAGAATTCTTTTCTTTCCTATATGGTTAAAAGGAAAGTTGTGCTAACAAATATATAATATCTATTTTATGTTTTTAGGTGTTATAAAAATAAGCATTGTATTAATTCCTTTATATTGGAAATGTAGGTATATTTATCAAAAACTTATTTTCAGTTTTTTTATAAATTGGGAAAATTCCAACGTAGTAGAAGGAGCTTAAAGTCAGAGTTAGAAAACCTAGGTTTTAAGATCATCTCTATTCCAGCATATCCTCCAACTCATCATTTTATTTCTTCTGAACTTTAGATTTTTTATTTGTAAGGTGATGATGTTAGACGAGGAAGTACTTTTCAGAATGTCAGCCTGTGACACAATGAGGAGCGCGTGCCCAAAAGGCAATTAATGTACTGCTTCCTTCATTGACAAAGTTTTTCTTTGAACAAAAATAGCTGAATAAACAGTGTCATTAGTGCTGTGGTCGATTTACAGCCTGCAAAAGCTCCTTAATTCCTTGTGGCCTGGTTACCAAGAGTTAATTTGGGAGTCATACTTTGGGTAGAAAAAAATGGATACATTTCCTTTTGTGAACTGTTTAAGTTCCTTTCCTGTTTGAGCTATTAGAATTTTAATATGTTTTTCTCATAGATTTTCTCTGTCTTGGAGTAATTAATCTTTTGTTATATTTGCTGCAGGTAGCCATTTGGTTTATTTCAGTGCTTTTCTTTTTACTAAATACTGTCTTCCCCACTATAGGTTCGCAATTCAGACCCTAATGATCCAAATAAAGAAATGGTTGTTCAACTGCTAGATGACTTTAAAATATCAGGAGTTAATGGAACACGTATCCTTTTAAGAACCTATTGGAAAATAAGTCATGAATTAACTTTATCCCAAAAAGGGACCAGATTTGTATAAACAGCATTGGTCTCTTTTCTCAAAGCAAACTAAAATTAAATTACTTTCTTTTATTGTAAATTTCTGACCACAGATGTGAATCTTGTATGTCTTTGTATGTTGTGATTTCTTACAGTATTGCTTTAGGCTTTTTTCCTTTTTGACCCAATTAAACCAAAGTCAAAAGAACTTTTTTAGAAACAGCCTTGTATTATGAAGTAAAGGTTTTGTGATTTTTATCAATTAGCACAAATTTTAATAAAAGTAATTTTTCATGATAAATTCTGAATAAACAAGAATTTAATGCATTTTATTTATTATCTACTAGGCCCAGCATTGAAGAGGTTGCATGTGTAGGTTAATGTTTAGAATCTGAACAGGTGTGTGATTGTTCATGTACTATTATAATGAAAAAACTGACTTGTTTTATGTTTTTATATGGATTCCTAGAATTTTAAGAGTTGGAAGGAAGCTCAGCTGATTTTCTTCACAAGTTAACTTCCGAGCAACATGCAGTGAACTAATTGAAAGGTTGTTGCAACAGTTATGCTAATAAGGCCTATAAGATTTTTCAGAATAAATGATAGCGTATCACTTAGATTAGAAGTTCTAAAACTGCCTATTCATAAACTATTTAAAAATGCAGGGGACCGAGCCTGCAACCTGGGCATGTGTCCTGACTGGGAATCGAACCCCGATTGCCTGGGTCCTAGGTCGATGCTCAACCGCTGAGCCACGCCCAGCCGGGCTCCTCTCCATTTTTATGGGTCACTTCAAATTGCCCCCTGAAGCTTACTCTTGTGGGTGTGTGGGTTGGTTGGTTGGTTTGTAGTATTTTTTTCTGTTTTTCACTTTGGATAGTTTCTATTGCCATGCCTTCAAGTTTACTAATATTCTGCAGTGCCTCATCTGCCATTTATTCCATCTAGTGTCTTCATCTCTCACGTTAAGTTCAGTTTGGGTCTCTTCTTTTATATCTATTTTCTATGCCTATGCTTTTCAATATATAGCTTGCAGTTATAGCTTTTACTTTTCTTGTCTGCTGATTCTAATATCTGGTTCAGTTCTGGGTCAGTTTGCTGCCTGGTAATCTTTGAGACATTGTGATTTTTTCACCTTCTTGGCTGCTGGATAGTTTTTATTCCTGTAACCTTGAGCTTTGTCCCAGGAAGCAGTTATGTTACTTTCAAACATTTTGGTCCTTTTCAGATGTTACTTTTATGATTTGTTAGATGGATCCAGAGCAGCGTTCAGTCTGGGGCTAATCACTACCCAGTGCCCAATGACTACAAATTTTTCTAGTCTTTTAAAAATTGAGATATAATTGACATAATAATACTGTATGAGTTTTGGGTGTACAACATAATGATCATGTACCGAACAGGCCTTACAGCTGGAAGTTTGTACCTTTTGACCACATTTACCTCTTTCTTCAACCCCCACCTTTGGCAACCATCAATCTGTTCTCCTTGCCTATGAGTTTGGAGGTGGGTTGTTGTTGTTTTTTTTTTTAGATTCCACATATGAGTGATATCTAGTATTTTTCTTTCTCTGTCTGACTTATTTCACTTAGTATAATGCCCTGAAGGCCTATTCATGTTGTCGCAAATGGCAGGATATCCTTTTTTTTAGGGTTGAATATTCTACTGTGTGCGTATACCTCCTCTTTATCCTCTCATCCAGTTCATCCCTTGGCTGTTGTAAATAATGCTGCAGTGAAATGGGCGTCCAGATATCTCTTTGACATAGTGTTTTCCTTTCCTTCAGATAAATACCCAGAAGTGGAATTGCTAGATCATATGGTAATTCTGTTTAATTTTTTGTGGAAACTCCATATTGTTTTGCACAGTGGCTGCAGTAATTTATGTTCCCAGCAGCAGTGCACGAGAGTTCTCTTGCTTCACACCCTCACCAGCACTTGTTATCTCGTCTGTTTGATAACAGCCCTTCTAACAGGTGTGTGGTGATACCTTACTGTGGTTTGGATCTGTATCTCCCTCATGGTTAATGTGCCTGTTGGCCATCTTTATGTCTTTGGAAAATTTTCTATTCAGACCCTCTACTAATAGATTGGGGTTTTTTCTATTGAGTTATGTATCTTCTTTATGCGTTTTGTTTATTGACTTCAGAGAGAGAGAGAGAGAGAGAGAGAGAGACATCAATTTGTTGTTCCACTTATTTCTGCATCATTGGTTGATTCTTGTATGTGCCCTGATTGGGGATTGAACCTGCAACCTTGGCATATTGGGATGACACTCTAACCAACTGAACTACCCGGCCAGGGCAACTTCTTTATATATTTTGGATATTGGACTGTTGTCAGATACTGGTATGCAAATATTTTCTCCCATTTCATAGGTTGCTTTTTCATTTAGCTGATGGCTTCCTTTGCTGTGCAGAAGATTTTTAGTTAGTTTAACATAGTCTCACTTGTTTATTTTTGCTTTTGTTGCCTTCGCTTTTGATGTCAAATCCAAAAAAATCTTTGCCAAGAGCAGTGTCAAGGAGCTATTGCCTATGTTTTCTTCTAGGAGTTTTATGGTTTTAGGTCTTACGGTTAAGGTATCAATTCATTTTGAGTTTGAGGTATGGCGTAAGATAGTGGCTCAGTGGTCTTCTGCGCATGGCTGTCCAGTTTTCCCAACACCGTGTATTGAAGAGATTGTCCTTCCCCCATTGTATAATCTTGGCTGTTCTGTCGTAAATTAATTGACCATATATGTGTAGTTTGATTTCTGGCTCACGAGTCTGACTATGTATTTTTCTAGTCTTTTTTATGATAACACACACTGTTGGTGCCCTATGGGAATACTAGGTACTATTTCCTCTAATCCTTCCAGGTGATTTCTGTTGGCTTCTGGTAGTTTCCTCATTTACCTATTCTGATTAATACACTACTGATTACGTGAGGATGTCCCTCTACCGATCTCCAGGGTCTCTTTTTTCTGCAGCTGTCTCCTCTCTGGTACCTTGTTCTATGAACTACAGCTGCCTTGATCTCTCAAGACTCTCACCTCCATATGTTTACTGAATGGGTTTGCCTGGAAAGTCTCAAGGCAGTCAGACGGGACAACCGTAGGCTTCAGCTCATTTATTTACCTTCTCTCAGCGATCACTAACTTCATTGCCTGATGTCCAGGATCGTAAAATCTGTTATTTTATGTATTTTGTTTGCTTTTGTTGTTGTCGTCATTTCAAGCAAGAGTAAATCCAGTTCCTGTTACTCCATCTTGGCTGAAGCACAAGTTCCTAGTTGTACATTTAACTCTAACCAGTTTTCCAAAGTGGTAGCACCATGTTATACTTTTGCTAACGCAATATGAGAGTTTTAATCGCTCCACATTCTCACCTACATTTGGTGACGTTAGTCTTTTTATTTTAGTCATTCTAGTGGCTTTGAATGGTGTCCTCCTGTAATTTTGATTTGTGTTTCTCTGAGGTAGTCATGTACCTTTAATCTTTAATTTAGAATAGTCTTCTCATGTCATCAACTTTTTTTCCCCCCAAAGAGTCCAGGCCAGTTGTTTTGTCCCTTAATTTGGATTTGTCCAGTTGTTTCCCTGTTAAATTCATTTTAATAATTTTTGCCAACCACACTACATGGATGATGTTTCGTTCTTCTCAGAGGGCACGTAATGTGAATTTGTGCTCATCATTGGTGGTGAGAAGTTTGATCAGTGGGTTCTGACAGAGTTTTCCAGATTTTCCTGGTTAAAAGTACCTTTTTCCTTTATAATCAATAAGCAATCTTCAGGGTGATATTGTGACAATTTTCCCAACAGTCTTTCATTCAGTAGTTTAGTTTCATTGGTCATTGATTCTTACCTGCATCAGTTATTATTATAGTCATTGTAAAATGGTGGTTTTCTATTTCTGTCATACTTTGTATATTTATTACTTGACTTTTTCTCTAAAGAAGGTATTTCCCTCCTCCCAATACACACTTACTGTAGTATCCATTTGGACTCATTCTATTGTTACTTTATAACTTAATTCATAACTTCACTCTTTAAAATGTTCTCAACTTTGGCTAATGGCATCCTCTTCAAGCTGGTTCCTGTTTCTTCTTGACACAGCAAGGTGGTCCAGGTTTTTTCCTGTTGGCACAGCAAGGTGCTCCAGGTTCACCCTGGATTTGGCCATTTCTTCAAGGAACTAGGTTTTCATGTAGTGGAGAATCTTATTTAAAACAAAAGTCTGGGCACTAGGTCATTATTATATATGCATGTTTTGATTTTCCACTTTATGTAGAAGCTTCTAGAGATAGAAGATAACAACATCTTGCTACTAAAATCCCTACAGTGCTCTGCATGCAAACAGGCTGATAGTATTCCTGCTGTGTGTCAGTGATGGGGTGCTCACACGTAGAGAACACATGGTGGCACTGGAATTGAGACAAGTTTTGTAAAGTACAGAGCATAAAGCAAGTCAGTTTCCTATATTATTTAAAATGTTGGCATTTGCATTTAGTAGGTTAAGTCTTGATATTTTTACCTTCTATAGTTAAAGCAGAATTTCTTTTCCTTTGTGTATGGTTTATCAACAAATCTACCAGAATTTTCCATTTCTTGGGTGTTTTCAGTGACTAAAATATTAATTAACCTTTGGAATTTTAGAATATTGACAGCTAGATTTTTTTATTTTTTAGTCAAGCTCTATAACTTTTTATACTGAAAGAATAATACAATAACAGTTTCATTGGGGTGGGACACATTTTGCCTCCCTTTTGCCTCCTTAACACACTTCTAGATATCTGCATGGTGTTTGAAGTTCTGGGGCATCATCTGCTGAAGTGGATCATCAAATCCAACTATCAAGGGCTTCCACTGCCTTGTGTCAAAAAAATCATTCAGCAAGTATGTATTTTCTGTGTGGTGATTTTTTTTATATGTAAAGTGTCAAGGGTTTCCTATTTCCAATAGAAGTTTTATTTTAAAAACTAGGTTTTTAAAAATTGTTTTATTCAGCCCATAGGATTTACTGTGTTTATTCTGTTTTTAAACATTTTATCATAACCATCTCCCCCCACTCCCAGTTCATCTTCTATAATTATTAGAGGGGAAGGTGTGCAGTTCCTGAGTTTTTGAAATTTGGAGCCCTTATTCAGAAGTTCTGGTTACAAATACTGACTCTGTGGTAGTAAAGAATTGCTATGTCAAATCATTACTGTCTCTTTATATAACATAACATTATTCATGAGCATTTTTAAAAAATATGTTTTTACTGATTTTTTTAAATTTTTTTTTTGAGAGAAAGAGGAAGGGAGAAACTGCAATCAGCTGCCTCCTGCACGCCCCCTGCTGGGGATTGAGCCCGCAACCCTGGCCTGTGCCCTGACTGGGAATGGAATTGGCGACTTTTTGGTTCATGAGACCATGTTCAACCAACTGAGCCACACTGGCCAGGGCTGTGGGCATTTTCTAATATTAAAAATACCTTTCAGTGTTCGGTAAAGAAGTTTACTATCAGGAAAGTATTAATACATCAAAGGGCAAATAATTTGTTTGGATAATGTGTTTTGGTGGAAAGAGTCCCAGACTGGGAAGCAAGAGACCTCAGTTCTTCATCAACAAGGAAATTTGAATTAAAACATATCTAAATCTCTTTCACCACTTACATTTCAGTACTTAAAGGGCATGTGGACCATTTATTCTCAGTCTTTATAATGTACTTAAAGATGTCTCCAAATAGAATTCGCTTTCTAAAACTTGGAAGAACTTTTTATTATAAATAAGCTCTTGCCTTCATTCATAGTTCATAGTTAATCTTTGTGCTTTAAAAAAATGCTTTATTCCCTGTGGAAAACTACCACATCATTTTTTATTTTTTTTTAATGTTATTGTGATTTTTTTTCCTTCTCCAGAAAGACATGTCTTTTGTGTTTGCAAGTCTCCTGCTCTGTTCCCATGCAGGTATTACAGGGTCTGGATTACTTACACAGCAAGTGCCGGATCATCCACACTGACATTAAACCAGAAAACATCTTGTTGTCGGTGAATGAACAGTACATCCGGAGGCTGGCTGCAGAAGCCACAGAATGGCAGCGGTCTGGAGCCCCTCCACCTTCCGGATCTGCAGGTATATTTGCTTTGGGGACTTTGAGCTCATTAGCAGTTAAGTCAAGTCTCTATTTTTATTCTATTACCAGGCAGTTAAGTAAAGCACTGTTCATTTATTTAACAATAAGATACAGTAAGTGCTTATGTGTAATAAATAGTCCTGGTTCTCCAAGGACTTTTTTCACTCAATATTGCTTCCCTGTTGGAAGGAGAAGACTACAGACTGTTGTCTTTTTAGGTACACATATGTTGTGCAGTTGACCCTTGAACAACTGGGGTTAAGCACGAAGACTCCCTGGCATTCAAAATTTTGCTTTGTTAAATCATGGCCAAAAGCTTTTCTAAAAGAAAAGGGTAATTGAGCCACGTGCTAGCCAGAAAAGGACTGGGTCCTGGGGCATGCTGCCTAAACCACCAGCAGCAGGGCTAGATGGAGAAAACTGCATGTTTACATTCTGGGATTTACAGCTTTTTTATGCAAACAGTTTAGGGAAGAAAGTTGTAAGTTGTTTTGAAACAATTTAGTTGTAGGTAAAGGGCTAGTTCTGGTATAGGTGCATAGTCCAGAAGGAAGAAGCATTTGTTCTTTAAGATAGGTTGTGCGCAACAGTCTGGAAAGATCATGCGTACCCAGGATGCAGTGACACCTGGCAGTCGGCTTTCGGCTTTAGGCTGTTCTCTCCAAGATAGCCACCTTGAGGCTAATTGAAAGTTTCAGCATACCTTTAGGAATGTTGTCAGTCTTTGCTAGTTTGCCTGCAGTGGTTAACTGATTAACCCCTCATCTCTTCCTTTCACCCTCCAGCCTGCTGTAATTTAAGATACCTCAGGATTTTTTTCTGGTCAGCTTACCTCTTTTGACTCTCCCCAAACTTAACTACTAGTAGGCTATTGTTGACCAGAGCCTTACCAATAACATACAGTCTGTTAACACATATTTTGTATATTTCATATATTATATTCTTACAGAAAAGTAAGCTAGAGAAAGGGAAATGTTATTAAGAAAGTCATTAGGAAGAGAAAATACATTTACAGTATTTATTGAAAAGAATCCTCAAGTAAGTGGACCCATACAGTTCAAACCTGTGTTAACTGTGTATGTAAAACCTGGTTCATGTTGTTTTAATGTCTTCTCTTGTGATTTGATGGCCATTTTTCCTCTGTTTACCTCTTAACATAATCATACATGCTCTTTTATGGATCAGTGACCTGTGCAGGGGCAAGATAATATCTATTAAGAGCTTAAGTTTAAGCACTGACGTGAACAGACCTGATTTGAATCCTGGCTTCATCATCAGCTGGGTTACCTTGGGCGAGTCATTTGACTTCATTATTTTCTCATGCAGGAGTTAACTGGGATTAAATTTCATGTTAAAGTAGTTGGCAGTGTGCCACATAGTATTATGTGCTAAATAAATATTGGCTACTATGACTATGATCATTTTTTTCCATTTGAGATACAGATTTTAATTTTAGTAGTTTATATGTTTATATTTGAGGAACTTTCTTTTTTCCTTTTTTTTTTTTTTAAGATTTTTTTATTGAATTTTGAGAGAGGGAGGGAGAAGGAGAGAGAAAAACATCGATGCGCTGCCTCCTGTATGCTTTGTGCTGTGCCCCCTTTCGGTGCACAGGATGACACCCAACCAACTGAGCCACATTGGCCAGGGCTGGGGAACTTTCTTGATCTTCAAGTTGGAAGTATCAGTTACCATAGGCTTCCTTTAAAAAGGAAAAGTCAAGAAGGGGGAAATAGGTAGTTTTTGAAGAGCTTAAATAAGAGTCCTGGAGGAGGTGAGGAAGTTGCCCATCAGAGTCTGTTTTAAGCAGTATGTGTGAATGGGATTTTAGCAGCATTAGTTGTGGGGACCAGAAACGGGGTCTTGGTTCTGCTTATATTTGTACTATCTGAAGAATTTAATTTATTTAAACTTATTTTAAGTTTGTTCAACTTTTATAAGCATTATTTATTTCTTTTAAAAAAGTAATATTTCTACCCCAAAGTTGCTTAAGTAGTTGTTTCTACGATACAAACTGTACAGGGAAGGATTTTCCTTCAGGTGTGGTGTCCTATGTGGGCATTAGTTCATGTGTCCTACTGAGTGCCAGGGTTCTTACTTGGTTCTCTTTTCTTTTCAGTCAGCACTGCGCCCCAGCCTAAACCAGTAAGTATAAGGGGTTTCTATATTTAATTCTGATCTATGGGGCAGGGGTTCTTCTGTTACGGATAATCACAGTTTGTTTAGAACTTGAGAACCAAAGGAAAAAATAATCGTGTGCTTCTGTAATTTTCTACACTAAATTCCATGCATCTTCGTCAGGTTGATAATGGTGAGACGTCTATGAATTTGAGCGTGTTTGAAAGTACACCAGCCCCACAGACTGCTCAGAGGACCCAGATTTGTTGTTAATTTTGTTTTTATTTGGTTTGATAAGAGTGTACACATTTTTTAAGTTAATGAAAAATGTAAGTCCTGTGTAGGGAACGAGGGACATTTGATTAGGAAGTAATTAAAGTTAACAGTTATCTCCAACTCGAGTGATGGATTAGCCACCTGAAGGCTTTATCTGTTTGTAATCTCCGCCCAGGCCGACAAAATGTCAAAGAATAAGAAGAAGAAATTGAAGAAGAAGCAGAGGCGCCAGGCAGAATTACTAGAGAAGCGAATGCAGGAGATTGAGGAAATGGAGAAAGAGTCGGGCCCTGGGCAAAACAGACCCAACCAGCAAGAAGACTCAGAGAGTCCTGTTGAAAGACCCTTGAAAGAGAACCCACCTAATAAAATGACCCAAGAAAAACTTGGTATAAATAGAGCATCACACAAATTACTTTATAGCAAAATCTAACATTATGGTTGTTCTGTATAGTGGTTTCATGCGTACGGCATGTCTCTGGGGGTGTCCTTATAAAGTAAGAATACAGGATTTGTCATGAGCGTTAGGCAGGTGATACTCAAATGTAATTTCTAACTTTTCTCAGGAAATGCAACATAGACTTCATTTAGTAGTTGGGTAAGGATAAGAGGATCTTTGTCCTTCCATAAGTAGGTTTTAGATGTTCAGTCATGGTTTTACATAACTGTGTTCAGTTCTAGAAAATGTTTTAATCTCGTGGAGAAATTTTTTGTTCTTTCACTACTACACATACACATACATCCTTTTTGTCTGTTTGTTCCTTAGAAGAGTCAAGTACCGTTGACCAGGATCAAACACTTATGGAACGTGGTGTAGAGGGTGGTGCAGCAGAAATTAATTGCAATGGAGTAATTGAAATCGTTAATTATACTGAGAACAGTAATAAAGAAACATTGAGGCTTAAAGACGATCTACATAATGCTAATGACTGTGATGTACAAAATTTGAAGCAGGAAACTAGTTTCCTAAGCTCCCAAAATGGAGACAGCAGCACATCTCAAGAAACAGACTCTGGTACACCTGTAACCTCTGAGGTGTCAGATACCATGGTGTGCCAGTCTCTATCAAACGTAGACCAGTCACTCAGTGAACAGGACATCAGTCAACTGCAAGAAAGCATTCGGGCAGAGATCCCCTGTGAAGATGAGCAGGACCAAGAGCACAACGGACCACTGGACGGCAGAGGTACCTATGCACACACTCCCCAGGACTTCCTCCCTGCAGAGCGTAGTCGTGACTTTCTAGACTAAAAGTACCATGGTTTTTATAAAGCTGGCTTTACAACAGATGTCCCGGTTACCTTCACTGCGTAAGTCTGTAGGTAACTTTGAATTTTGATCGTGTAATGGGTACACAGCTATGAAGGCAAAAGGTTTTAATTCTGGAAACTCAAGGTGTTGCGCTGCTCCTTTTATCTTAGAAAGGTGGTTATAGATTGCCAGTGGGGGCCTGGGTGTATGACCTCAGAGTTTTATTAACCTTTGGGTAGTTCTGTGTTCATTGAACAGTCTTACTGATGATGCCTATTGTCTATAGGAAAATCCACTGCAGGAAATTTTCTTGTTAATCCCCTTGAGCCAAAAAATGCAGAGAAGCTCCAAGTGAAGATTGCTGATCTTGGAAATGCCTGTTGGGTGGTAAGCGAAACTTCTCAGTGCTTTGTTTCGACGCGACAGGCAGTGAATGAGATTTGGATGTAGTTGTGCAAACAGAAGAAAGCGTCTTCAGTTTCAGACCCAGATTGCCAGTTAGCATTTCAGTGAATTTCTTTTAATCCTCACCTAAGGATACTTTTCCCATTAGTTTTCAATGGGGGGGAGAAAAAGAGAGAGAGAAAAGAAACATTGTCGTGAGAGAGACACATGGACTGGTTGCCTCCCTCACTCCCACAGCCAGGGATGGAGCCTGCAGCTGAGGTCCATGCCCTTGGCCGGAATGGGACCCGAGACCCTTCAGTCCACAGGCTGGTGCTCTAACCACTGAGCCAAACCTGCTAGGGCTAGTGAATATTTTTTCACTTTTTATTATGGGAAAGTTCAAATATATTTACTAAAGTAGAGAGAATAGTACAATAAAACAGTCCTGCCCAGTTAGGCATTATGACAGATCACCCTGTGAGGTTATTTTCGGTCACTGGACTTGTCACGTTTATTTTAGGAGTCCTTTTTTATCTACATATGTTATTTTCCTATAGCTTGATTTTTTAAAATATTCTTTTGCTTATCAGTTATGCTTGTGTATAGTTTAGAGACCGTTATATAGGTTTTGATTCAAAAGAAGGTCTTTCCTCCCTTTGCCAGCTTTTCACTCTCCACACGTCAGTGCTTATCTTCATGTCACTAATAAAGAACTTGGCTATATTGCTCCCAATTCTTCTTTTCAATTTTAGGTATTATTTCTTCCTCTTGAAAAGTAAGACTAATATACCACCACTGCACCCGTCCCCAATCTTTCCAATTTAATAGGATTTGGGGCTAGGTAATCATTCCCTGTTTACATTATTAGGACTCTAATGCCATCCTTAGCTGAACTGAGCATGTATTGTGTTATGATTCCTTTTCCCTTTCTGCCCAACACTGTGTTTCATGCTGAGTCATCTTTGTACACTTAACACTCAACTCAACCCCACATTCCCACCCAGCGGTGTGAGCGCTTACACTCTAACACACATGGGTACCTTGGTGTTCTTTCACCTCCTCTTTCCCTGAAGAGCTCTGTCCTGGAACCTGGAGTCTTCCATCTGTTCATTTGGGTTGCCCGACAGGCCTGCTGCATTTCTGCCATTTGGGATTCCCTTTACTATCATCTTAGGGGTTATTGTTTACTCTCTGTATCCTGTTTCATGTCTCTGATCTTTCTTGGTTTTGTTTTTGTTTAGCTTTTTTGGAGTACATATGACTTCAAAAACTTCCTTAAGAAAGGGTATGTGAGATTGGGTGGCAGAGGGTAGCCTTGCCTGTCTGATAACTTTTATTCTGCTTTTACAGTCAGTTGGCTGAGTGTCAGGTACTAGGTTGAAAATCATTTTCCCTCAGAATTCATTGTCTTTTAGTTTCCTGTCTTGTTGCTGCTACAGATCAGTGCCATTCTGATTCATGACCCTTTATATGAAGCCTTTCCCCGTGGAAATCTGAGATCACTTCACAGCAGTGTGTCTCACTAGTTCTGTTTTCATCCATTATGCTAAGGACTCAGTATTGAAACTCTGATTCCTTGATTTTACTCTCTTGATTTTTAAAAAATTCTCTTCTCCTTGGTCTCTGTTCTCTGGCTCTGAAATCTCATTATTCAAATGTTAGACCTGTGCAGCTGCTGTTCAGGAGACACCCGTCTGCAGCAGAACTTGCTTGAGTAGGGCTTTGGTGCTCTCCAAGTCTGCCCCTTCAGTGTGTCTTTTGTGGATGTGGTAGGATTGTAATTTCGTGTGGTCTGAAGCTGACCACCAGCTGCACTGGCTCTGGGACCTCCCGGGAGGTTCACAGTCAACTACTGCCTGTGCTTTTCCTTGGGCCACTCAGCACGAGCTACAGAGCAATCTGCAGATGGCTGCTACTTGTATTGGGCTTGGAGGTGCCCAAAGAGTGGTCACACACTATGAACCAAAGCAGGCCACTGCTAGTGCTAGGCCTGGGGCCACTTATCGAGAAGTATGGGGCACACTGAGACCAGCTGCTGCTTGTTTGGGAGTTTTTAGGAAAGTGAAGCCTGATCTAGGGCAGGCCATTCATATTGGAAAAGCCACTGCAAACAGCTTGGGTGGGGCTGCAAGTTGGGTGGATCAGGGTCTCGGAATCAGCAGGTCAGGGTGAACATTGTGGGCTAGGTTGATGGAAACTCAGATATGGTGACTGCCTGTCAGCACTGTGGCAAGGAGGTTCTCAGCAAAGGAACAATGACCTTTGCCAGCACTTTTGTCTAGGAGAAAGCTGCCCCTCAGTTCTTGCCCTGATGCCAGGCAATTTAGTTCCTCCCCATATGACCCTGGATCCTTTCAAGCTGCTGCCCCAGCGCTGGAGCCCAGAGGGAGGGAATGCAAGTAAGTCCATGCACTAGCCCTTTAAGAGGATTGCCTTGGGACTCCAGCAACCCTCTTTGTCACTCAGCCACACTCCCTGCTGATTTCGGGGGACTTCTCTTCCCAGCACTGGAACCCTGGGCTGGGAGCCCAGTGTAGGCCTGGAACCCCTTGCTCCTCATGGGAGACTTTTGCAGCCAAGATATCCCTCCTGATTAAAAAACACACCACATGGCCCTGCCAGCATGGCTCAGTGGTTGAGCATCGACCTATGATTCAGGAGATCGAGGTTCGGTTCCTGGTTAGGGCACATGTCCAGGTTACGGGCTCGATCCCCAGTAGAGGGTGTGCAGGAGGCAGCCGATCAGTGACTCTCTTGTTGATATTTCTCTCTCTCGTCCTCTCCCTTCCTCTTTCTGAAATCAATAAAGACATATTTTAAAAAAATAAATAAAGAACACTGCATGTTTGTGTAGGACCAGCCCATTCAGTGCCTCCGCCCCTTCTACCAGTCTCACTGTGGCTTCTTTAATTCTCTAGTTGTAGGACAGACAGTTCTGAATGAAGGTTGTTCTGTGGTTAGTTGTAATTCTGATGTGGCTGTGGGAGGATGCGAGTACCACATTTACCTACACTACCATCTTGACCAGAAGATCCTATAATTGACTTTTGACAGTTTAATATAGTGTGTCTTAGAGAATGTCTCTTTGTATTGAGATAATTAGGTGTTCCGTGACCTCCCTGTATGTCCAGCTCATCCAGGTTTGGTAAGGTCTCCTCTGTTATTTCTTTAAATAGGCTCTCTCTTCCCTTCTCCCTTGATTTTCCTTTTGGAATACCCATTATTCCTGTATTGCCCTTTCTGATGGAGTGAGATCTCATGGAGTTGTGGGGTTTTTTGTTTGGTTTCTGTGTGTGTGTTTTTAATATGTCATTTTTTATTTCAGAGAAGAGAGGAAGGGAGAGGGAGAAAGAGATAGAAACATCAATGATGAGAGAGTGTTACTGATTGGGGCCCACAACTCGGGCATGTGCCCTGACTGGGAATTGAACCATGGTCTCCTGGATCATAAGTTGATGCTCAGCCGCTGAGTCATGCCAGCCAGGCTAGAGTTGCATTTTAAAAAAAGTCTTAGTGCTTTCTACTCTTCCACCTGAATCATTTCAGATTTCTATCTTTGCACTTGCTGATTCACTCTTCCATCTGGTCTGCTCTGTTTCCAGTGCTTTCTAATGCATTCTTTATCTTACTGAGTGCTCCAGATTCATTGTTTGGTTCTTTTTTAGAGTTTCAGTATCTTCTGTATAGCACTCCTTTTGTTAAATAATTTTATTCTTGAGTTCATTGAACTACCTTTCTGAGTTTTCTTGTTTCTTATTGAATTTTATTTTTTTTTATCCTCACCTGGGGGTATTTTTTCCATTGCTTTTCAGAGAGAGTGGGAAGGGGGAAAGGAGGGAGAGGAGGAGGAATGGAGAGAGGAGGGAGAGAGAGAGAGAGGGAGAGAAACATCTATGTGAAAGAGACACATTGGTTGGTTGCCTCCCACAAGCCCCCAATCAGGGGTAGAGATCCAACCTGCAACCCAGGTACATACCCTTGACCAGGAATCAAACCCTTGACCCAGCTATCAGCAGGCCGATGCTCTAACCACTCATCCCCATCTCCAGGACTCATTGAATTTCTTTATGACAGCTGTTTTGAATTCTCTGTCATTTAGATCACAATCTTCCATGATACCAAGTTTGGTTTCTGGACAAATACCATTTTATTTTTGTGATATTGTGTTACCACTTGATTCCTCTGCTGGCACATTTGAAGTAGTGAACATTTCTCTTGCTTAGGTACAGCTTTGTTTAATTTTAACAATTCAACAGGTTGATAATTAGAGACCTTTTTTGTTATCCAGTAGGTGGCAGTGTAGCACAAGTTTTTACTTTCTCTTACCTGAGCAGACTTTAGCTATATTTGAAAGCTAGAATTTTCTACCCTCCACAGCTTCTGCCAGAGGTGTCACAGGTGCTCTCTTTGTAGCTACTTGTACCTCCAGGGTCACTGATGCCTTCCAATGTTGCTGCAGCCACAGGTTTCGCTAAAGTCACCAGGATGGTGTGTGCCCCACTGTGTCCAGGATTGTCTGAGTCTCGGACGCTGCCACCATGGCAGGGGAATCAGGATCGCAGGCACCACTGCAGCCAGGGAGGGAACCAGAGTTGCTTGTTCCAGTGTTGCTGCTGCCCTTTTCCTTTGCTGGGGATGGTGGGTGTAGTCACAAACCCTTCTCTACTGCCACTGCCATGGTCACTGGGTTGTGGGCTCAGCTGCCATTGTGGGACAGGATGTCAGGCATCTTCCCTGCTGGACCTCCAGTTCCACCGTTCCTTACATTCCAGTCCACCCACCTCAGATGTACAAATGTGTGGATCTCTCATGCATCCTAGTGTGTGGATCAGGGAATCTTTGTTGAGTTATAGATATTCCACTCACTGTAGATTGAAGGCGGAAGACCAAGGGTGTGTTTCACTCTGCCATGATGCTGATGTCACTCAAGAATTCTTTATAGGTGCTGTTTTAAGGTTCTTGAAACTTAAAACCTACATCTTAGAAAGAAATTGTTATTCTCTAATCTGTGTATATAAAGTTTAGATTCATATCTTTGCAAAAATAATTTGGAGTAAACTGTAAAGCAGAGTTCTGTTTGAAGCTAATAGCATCAAAATGATAACACATTAGCTAAATAAAAATTTTAATCTCCATTATTAAGTAATCATGACTTGTTACATTTTAGAATAAATGAATTTTAAAATACTGTTTCCTTCTCCATTTACTCAGCATAAACATTTCACTGAAGATATTCAAACAAGGCAGTATCGCTCCTTGGAAGTCCTGATAGGATCTGGCTATAGTACCCCTGCTGACATTTGGAGCACGGCATGCATGGTAACGTTTTTTCCCCTTGACCTTTGTTATTTGGTAATACCATACTTTGCCCTGTTCGCTCATTTCAGTAGGCCAGCAAATTAAGAAAGTGAAAAAGTATTTTTTGTGTGACTTATCACTGGTACTCTAAACCTTGGGTCTGGAGAGGTCTGAATTCAAAAGCTAGTTGTAAACATCTAGTTTTCCATTTGGTAGGTGAAGGAACCAAACGTTTTTTACTACAGATAGGGGTGCGGGGGAGGAAGGTGGATTTAAAACAACTGCTCTGAGGTGGCATTGCACTTGATTAGGAGGTTACAGGTACCCTTGCCCTTTCAGCTCTGATCTTATTTTTAGGTTAGGGACACCCCTGGAAACTGTTTCCGTCTGTACAGTTCAGCAGTTACTCAGGCATCTTTGCACCTCCTAAGATGTGAAGCTCAATCATTCATTCTGCTTTGTCCCTGGCAAACAACTACTCAAGTAGTTAGATTTAGTTGCTACTAAATATTTCCCACAAATAGCCTGTGTTCGGACCGTATTATACTGTTTCCTGAAATGGGGCGTACGCTACTCACAATGGTGTGTTTATTTGCTTGTTTCTCTCCCACTAGGTTAGAAGTGCCGTGCTGGCAGGAATCGTGTGCGTTATGTATAGCAAGTGTCTGGTTAAGGCCCTGGCACATTTTGAGTGGGTGTTTACAATGCAGTTCTAATGCTAAATACCTAGAGTTGTCACAAACTTCACAAATTAAGGGTGTAGTTTCCCACAAGACTGCCTCAATTCAAACATAGCCACAAGCTCTGAGGCCCACAGGCCACCTGCACTTCTGGCAACTGGCTACCCATTGGGGAATTCCACTGTCATCTCAGATTCAGTAGTTTTCGAGAATGACTCACCGAACTCAAGCTCAACATGAACCAATCTCATTAGTATAAATTTAAGTGTGGCCCAGGGTTCCGCTATGAGTAACAAAAGACACTTTGATCACTTGGAAATTCCAAGAGTTTAGAGGCTCTTTCCTAGTAAACAGAAACAAAGACCAAACGAATTCATTATTATGTAACAGTACTTAATATTTGTGAACCATCAAATGTGTGAACTAAGCAATAAATACATTAAACTGTCATTTTAATTAATATTTAGTATTCACAGTCAGCTCTGGAAAACTTGAAAGTACAGGCTAGAAATCTCTACCTGTTCTAGTCATAGATTTCTTGACACCTACGTCCCTGAAAAGCTGTCTTCCAAAGGTAACAGAATTAAAATCATGTTGTTAATATGGCATGACTTTATAAATTACTTGTTAGGGCATATCATTAAAGTGGAGGACTGTCTGAAATAAAGTAAGGTTGGTATTTTACACACAAGATGAAAGAACATTGGAATAAAACCTGACTTGTTTCTTGCCAAACCTTAAAGCTTCGAATTTGAGGAATTTAATTTGAGTTTGAATTGTTAGAGGAAATAAGTGAGAGAGAATCACCTACTACAAAATACAGCTAGTTTTTAGGTAGCATCTGGCTTGTTATGATAATAAATGGTTCTTAGTAGTGGGGTAATTGTTTGAGGGCAGTGGTTCCTGTTTGCTATTTAACAGTGTTTACTATGTCAGGCTTAAGAATTAAGGGGGGAAAGATAAAAGAGGAATTAACCTTGCCCCCTGTTTGGACCAACTCACATGCAGGAATTTTCTTGACTGGGGAGGGAAAGCACTTACTTGACATGAGACAATATCATTAGAACTTGAGTCTCATGTTACCCCAAACTTCTTTCATTTTGCTGATAGATGCAGAAATGTTGCCTTAAATTTGGCCATATTCAGAGAATAAAAATAAATCCTGAAATATCAAGCGCCTGGAGAGATGGAGCCTGCACCCAGTGTAATTAATTGATGGAAAGATTGGGGCCCTTTCTGCAAGGTTGAGAGACAAGTTGTGAGATTGCCTGCACCGTTAGTGATTGAGACGATAAAATTTAGAAGGGCAATTATATAAATGTTATAGTAATGTTCTGTGACAAACATTAAGAATCAATAAAAAATAGATGTTTTTAAATTCTCCTAACATTCTGTGGATCTTAACAAATGTATGATGATAGGTATCCACCATTATGGTATCACATAGAATACTTTCACTGCCCTAAAAATCCTCTCTCCTTCCCTCCCTCCCCTCAATTCCTGGCCACTGATCTTTTTATTGTCTCTAGTTTTTCCTTTTCCAGAGTATCAACTCGAAATCATACAGTACGTACCTTTTAGGTTAGTTTCTTTCACTTCGTAATTTTTATTTAAGGTTCCTCCATGTCTTTTCATGACTTGATAGCTCATATCTTTTTAGCACGAATAATCCATTTTCTGAATGTACTAGCACACTGTATTTTATCTCTGACTTTGCCTGTGTCTGTCACCATCACCCTAAGTGATGTTGAACAGGCTCTTTGGTCAGTGTGACACAGGCATGGGGTGGGAATTGAGAGCCCTGGATTGGGGGGTGAGCTTTGCCTTTCCGTTTGGTCAGTTTTTTCATCTGCAAAGGAAATGTGTTCAGCTAGGTATTTTATTATCTAGAGCTCCTGCTAGTTTTGGATTCTAATGTGATCGTTTAGTTAGGCTTTTTGCTGTTATCTTATTTGTAAAATTATAACTATTAGCAACTACCTTATGTTTTGAAAATAAAACTCTCTTAGAGAACTTTAACTAGATATGAGTATCTAGATGAAAAAATTAGAAAATTTAAGTTTTAGAAGTTTTTCTGTATTTTCGTGAACATTAATTTCAATATCTTTACTGAACTCCCACTATGAGACTTTGAAAGATTTAAGTACTAATTTCAGAAGAGATCAACAAATTTTGATGACTAAGAATCACAGTTTGCTTCTGTTCTGCTGTGGGCTATAGACCTCAGGACAGTGCGAGGGTAGTGCAAGCAGCCGCTCGGTCAGTGTGGTTCAGGTTCACAGTGAGCTGCTGGAACGTAAAACAAGCTGTGCCAGCAAGAAGCCATAGTGTCCCTGACACTTTAGAGGTAACCCTAAAACTTCTGGTTTTGTGGCCTTGCTCTGGGCCATAGTACAGCCCTGGTAATACTGTTTTGAGAAAGGCTATCTTGTCCTGAAACTGCAGAATCTGACACCAGCAAACCGCAGAGACCTAAACATGGATCTTGATTGAGAATATGCGCCAGCTAACTCCACGCTGTAGTCTTTGAGATTGTCTGTGCTACTTAGTGCATTGACTCAATCAGAGTTGACCCACAACTAGCACTTGACTTTTAACTGCACTTTTATATCAATAAGTTTCTTTTAAAACTGTTCTATTGTTTTTTAATTCATTGTAATCAATGAAAAATTAACATGGTCCCATCACTCAGATGCTGTCTTTTCATACTGCTTGGCATTCAGTCCACAGGAAACCACTTTTTCAGACACTCTTAAATACCGTTTATAAGAGATTGTCTTGTGGTAGGAGACTGTGCCTTTTCCTGGTCTGTGAATGCTAACCTGCCAGTCACACAGATTATGAGTTGCTCCTGACTCCATTTACACTTAATCTTTTTCTGACTTTTTTTTTTAAATATATCTTTATTGATTTCAGAGAGGGGAAGGGAGAGGGAGAGAGAGAAACATCAATGATGAGACAGTCACTGATCGGTTGCCTTCCACATGCCTCGACTGGACGTCAAGCCCGCCACGTTCCCTGACCTGGAATCTAACCGCAATCACCTGGATCCTAGGTTGATGCTCAACCACTGAGCCACGCCGGCCGGGCTCTGATTTTCTGTGGGACTAGGAACTGGGAACTCTCTATCTGGGATAGTTTAGGGAGTGCTTTCCAAAGCAAAGCTTTAAAATGTACTTTTTGCCAAACATTAAAGTCATAGGTAGAAAAATGTCTGAACTTTTTTGTTTCCATTTTGGATACAGAATCTCAATTTCTAACCATGTAAAATTAAGAAAATAAGACCAGCTCTTCTCATGAAAGTTTAATAACTAAAAATCGCCTTACTGTTCGGATGTGCCCCCTCTGAGCAAAAAGAGAAATTTGAGAGAGCTTAAACACCGATTTGATGGGAGGTGGGGAAGGCGTGGAATAATCTACATGTTGACATTGACTGAGTTTTTGCTGTTTTCCTGCTCCATTTTATTGAGATACAGGTGTGGGAGGAAAGCTCTGTAGGAATGATCTCTTAGATAGGGGTTTTTTGTTTGTTTGTTTGTTTATAATGTTTTCACACGCTGTCCGCTTTTCCTTAGGCCTTTGAGCTGGCCACAGGTGACTATCTGTTTGAACCTCACTCAGGAGAAGAATACACTCGGGATGAAGGTGAGTCCCCTTCCCCGAGGGGGGGCACTCACGCTGTCCACGCGGGGGAACGGCATTTGTTCGTGCTGCAGCCTTAGTCTCTTCGGTGTGCTAAGTATATAGAAATTTTAGAAAAGATAGAAATGTACAATGTTTTATTTTAGATGTTAAATGTACTAGATATTTTTTAACTGATACTAAATAACTCTAGTGAGGCTTAGAGGAGGCCACAGTTGGTTAAACTAAAATTTGCATTCTTCTAGGACACTGGTTATCTTTCTTTCTGTGTAAGCCGGTGCTGATTCATTCTTTACTCGACTGAATCTACTTGCTCATCAGCTTGTTGCTCGGTTACACCTTCACCTTTATCTGAAAGTTAATAATTTTATTGAATGCAGAGACTATCTTTTTTTAATCCTCACCTGAGGATATGTTTATTGATTTTTAGAGAGAGGGGGAGGGAGAGTGTGAGAGAGAGAAACATTGGTCCATTGCCTCCAGTACGCACCAGACTGGGAATTAAACCCATAACCTTCAGGTGCACGTGACAATGCTCCAGCCAACTGAGCCACCTGGCCAGGGCCAGAGACTGTATCTTATTGGTCTATATAAATTCTGCAGCATTTAGCATTTTTCCCCCCTTTTGTGAAAATTAAAGCCATTGTTTTTTAATGATACTGACATTTATAATTCCATTTTAAAGCAAAATATTATTAATTACATCTTGTGATGGCCAGTGGGAAGAGCCCAAGCTGTTAGTTGCTTTGTCTGGGAAGCTGTGAAAGCATACACCTGAGTGTATAATTTTTTTTCCTATCATAGTGACATTCCCAATAACTAGATGAGATAATGCGAATGGAAAAAAGTCTTAAATATTTTGCCTTCTTTATTATACAGTTTGCGCAGCTTTTGTTCTCAGGATTAACGGGATTGCTTTGAGAGAGCAGTAGCAATATACCCTCCCTGTGTGGAAAATAGTCCTTTACTTTCCTGCTTCCCTTGATTCTTTGGGAAGCCAGGTTCTGTGCTCTGCAGGAACAGTGATGCCCACTCTCTCTCGAGCTGTGGTCCTCTGGGGTGTTAATGGGCAGCGTTAGTAGGGCCTGCTGATATTCCTGACAAGTACTCTTTGGAAAATGCTGTGCTAATTCCTGCAGCCAAATGCCTATTTTGGTGGGTACGGTTTGGACGTGTTTTCTATACATAAGCTCTGTTGAGAAAAGACTGCAATTACGCCCTTTGTATACACTTGATTTTCCCTGTTCACTGCTTGCTTTTTTTCTGAGATACAATTTTGGGGCTATAGATTTATATTGTTTTTAAATGCCCTACTATATCTGTTTGGAAGAGAAATTAATTTTTTTCTCTTTACTTCCCTAGACTTCCTATAAATAGTGTGTGGTACAGAACACATTTAGTGGCTAGAATTATATTGTGTAGGACCTTACGCTACCAAACCTGAAAATTGAAATGTATAAGAAAAGTCTCAAGTGAAAGACAAGGGAGAACTGTCTCCCTAGGTATTTAGATCCTAACTTTTCCTTCCTGTACCAGTCAATCCTAACAGTCCACAGATGAAACCTCAAACTACTACAGTTTGGCCCATAAGAGCAAGAAAAGGCAAACTCTTACCCTGACTAGAACATACAGTTTGTACAAGTCGTGGTGGCCTAGGCACTGGGCCCTGAGGAGCATGGCCTCTGGTATTATGGTCGTTCCACAGCCCTGGCTCCTTATAACCATTTTGCCTATCAAATGTATCAATCCAATGATTAATTGATAGGTTGGTGGAATTAAGGGTAAAATAACAATTCCAAGAGAATAATTATCCTTTGATATAGGAAAAATAGTAAAAGAATGAGTATTTCACTGATAAGTTTACAATAAGATAAACTATATATAGTCTCACAAACTATAGTCTCAAAATTAATTTACACAATGACATTTATTCGCAGGTCTTTCCTAAAATTGGCAGAAATTTCTTGACAGCCAAGTACTTGTTACCAAGCCATAAATTCAGTTAAAAGTGCCCAAAGGTTATAGTGAATTCATGAATGTAAAGCCCTTTTAAAGCCACCAGTGAGTCCTTTATGTGAGAAACAGACAAGCCCTGACCCTTTGGCCACCAGATGTGCCATCCAGCTTTTTCCCTGTGGGGCACATTACTGGATGTTGCTGAGGGACTCTTGTTACATCCATGGTTCTGTAACTGCAGGACTGAATTCATTTATAAAGCTCTGTGTCCAGGAGCCATCACTAAAGCCTCTCGTAGTCCTCTTTTCTGTCACCTGCCTCTAAGTGTGGGTGCGGGCTGGTCCCAAGCTTACTTCCTGATGACAGACTGCACGCATCCCTGTCAGTGTCACAGACCACATTCGTGCTGTGACACTTACCAGGCACCCCGTGACTTGGACGTTTCAGTGGCGTACATAGTCAGGTAGCTATACTCGGTTCTACTTAAAAAGTGTGATTTATTTAAAAACATACACACAGCTCTGTTCTAGACTAAAATGTGAGTTTGCTTTCACATTCTAGCTCTTGTTAGCCCTATGGCTTCAAGTAGGCCATTTATTCTCTCTGAGGTTCCATTTCTCATCTTTCAAGTGGCGTGTAAGCCTGTGGCCCGTGGTATAGGGTGATTGTGAAAACTCGAATAATCATGTTAGTGCTTAATCATTGTGAACATTCTTATAAGTAAATAACAGTTCTATAATGTCTAAAGGCACATCGGTACACTGTTTTACCTTTCCTAAAAGTCATGCCTGAACTTAGGTATATGGACAAAAGCGAAATAAAGATGTAGATTAGCCTCTCAACTCCAGAAGGGCCATGCCGACTCCTATCAGGCGACCGGCCACCTGAAATAACTCCCGACTTTCCCAGTCTCCCCTTGAGTGTCCTTGGTTCTATTTGTAGTGACTTTGAAACAGCTAGTCCTTGACAAGCTAGTCATAGAAAAACCTCTTCCAGCCTGTCCTTGATCCTGTTCTTCTCGCCCTTCTGTTTTAGACCACATTGCGCACATTATAGAGCTGGTAGGCAGAGTTCCAAGACGCTTTGCCCTCAGTGGGAAATACTCACAGGACTTCTTCAATCGCAGAGGTAGTATTGTTAACATGAGTTCTCGCCTAGGCCCCAGGGTACAGCCTCAGGCGGCAGAGCATTCGTGCCGAGATTGTTTTTACTCAGCGGCACTCGGCCCGCGCCCTGGGCGCCTGCTTTTTATGGTCCCCCGGACTCTCCAGCAGCTGGATCGAGTCTTCTTCCCGCTTAGGGCAGAGAGCAGGCCTGATGCTTTACGGAGAGGTGTGCATGCTGCTCTTACGGCGATGGCTGCAACTGTGTTTGTTACTCCTGTCATGTATGTCTTTTTTTCCCCTCTTGAAATGTTTGAAACATACAGATCACATTGCATTGATCATAGAACTTCTGGGGAAGGTGCCTCGCAAGCTCATTGTGGCGGGAAAATATTCCAAGGAATTTTTCACCAAAAAAGGTAAAAGTAAATGTGTTTGTTCTCACACATTCAGGGGGCAAAAGAGTTTTTAAATTAAGAGGTAAGTACGGCTGGGTACATGTTCCACACCTACAGAAGGATGGCCCCACTTTGAACACGAGCTGTTCCTTAGCAGAGATGAAATAGTGTAGTCCGAGCAGAAACTGGAGCCCCAGACCATGTGGGTTCAAGTCCTGGCGGCTCCACTAGCTACGTGGCCATTGACACAGCCTCACTTTCTGATTTCTAAGCGGGGTAAGAATATTATTCACATCATAGTACGTTAGTTACTGTGTGTCTAGTACCTGGCACATGGCTGGCTACTCCTGTGTAGCACTTCTGGAAAGTGAGCAAACTTTTGCTCACCTTTGGCCTAAGAACTGCCTCTATCAACGGGCAAGCAAGTACTTTAGTTTCAAACTGCTTAAGGACAGGGCTACATGTCACTCATCTTGTAGCCCTTTGACACCTAACACATCACTTGAACACATCAGTCATATGAATTAACTTTGTAGTTTCGTAAGTTTGTTATTATTAATGAAGGAACAGTTAAAACTCTCACTTCAGATTATTGACTTGATAATATATGTTGGCATATTTAAATGTGTATTTATCCTGCATTTCAGATAAAGTTTAAAAGCTGAAATGTGGAAACCTGACTTAGAAGGGACTAGAACACCACCTGGCATTTTCTCCCTTTTTGCCATGGTTCCCTTTTCCTCACAACCTGTAAACAAGTGCTGAGAAAAACCACTTTCCCCATACTGGCATCAAGCATTCTCAGAAACATTTCTTAGTGTTCCTCTTTTGAGCAGGAAAATGGTGATGTGCTTCGTAGCGTTTCCTCCTCGTGTGCAGAGCCAGACTGATGCCTTCCTGCACTGAGTAGGTGATTACACAGGCACTCCCTGCCCACGGGAGAGGCTCCAGATGAGTGGCAGAGAGAAAACATGCTCAAGCAGCAGTTACCTTAAAAAGCCACTGACAACTGACTTATCTTAGATTGATGTTCCAGAATAGTACTGAGTGTGGTGGACGTAGCTTCTCTGAAAGCTGTATGGGGTTCATTCAGCTCCTTATTTTTATTTTTGTTGTTGTTTTCTTAGCTCCTTATTTTTAAAGACCACCCATATCGAAGCAACATTTACTAGACTATCAAGCCAAAAAAAGAGAGTACAAGCTAATTGTTTTTGGTATGTGATTATAAACTGCCTTAGAACAACACCATATTGAGTACATGTGGAGTACAAAGGCATTTAATATTCATTTCAGTGAATACCTAGTTGCTGATTGCCCTACCCAGTTTGATGGGCTAAAATCCTGGAATGGTGGAGCATACAAGTTTTCTTAAATTTTTAGGCCCTCATGAAAAGTGGAGACACTTCTTTCCAGGGACTGCAGTAGAGAAGAGAGGTGCTTTGTGGATGGAGGGTTAGATTCTGATGGCAGAATTTGATTCTTTGTAGCCTACCTTGGATTAGCCCCTGGGTTTCCACAAAAGAATCTTGTCACTTGTCAGTGTTGGTCAGTTTCTTTTGTACTGTTTTTACCATAGGTGACCTGAAACACATCACGAAGCTGAAACCCTGGGGCCTTTTTGAGGTTCTGGTGGAGAAGTATGAGTGGTCTCAGGAAGAGGCAGCTGGCTTCACGGATTTCTTACTGCCCATGTTGGAGCTGATCCCTGAGAAGAGAGCCACTGCCGCTGACTGTCTCCGGCACCCTTGGCTCAACTCCTAAGCCCCAGCCCAGCTCCGCAGCAGAGATCACACGCTGACCCTCCGCCCCTCTGCCCCTCCCCTCCGAGCATTTCCCTCTTCCCTTTTCAGGGTGAAGCTGTTCCTTCAAGGGTTTCTAGGTTTGGGGGGGGCTTTTTTTTTTATTCCAACGTGCTCATTTGGGTCTGCTTACTTGACCCTGTGGAGATTCCCCCACAGCCATTGGGCATCCTAGGTGAATCTGGCCTCGATTGGGCTTTGCCAAAGACGAATAGACTAAACTGTGGAACAGCCTCTCACCCTGTACCCTTGTCTTTCCAGTAGGACATCCTTTAAATTATAAGCAGCCTTTTTAAAAAGAGCTATGAAAATGTAGGAGCCCATCCTTTTATTCACTGACTCTAAGAGTCAGATTTCTCGTGCGTTTCCTCTTGCCAGCACAAGGGTGAGAGGGGGGAAGGGTGTCACTCTGTACAGCAGAGACATTAAACTTGCTGTCTCCAGGCTGCATCATCCTCCTGGGTTGTTTCTGTTCTCTGTTCACGTTTTTTCCTGCGACTTAACCTACTGTCCTTTTAAATGAGCTGTATAAACACCAAACTTGGGTCCCATTTTATCACTGTTCAAAACACTGTCATGTTCTTTGCACCCTTGAATAACTCTAAGGGCCTTCAAACTTCAATCTGATTTTTGATGGAAACCGAAACAGAACCATTGACCAGTAATTTCTCCAGAACCACAGGTGTTCTGCACACTGTCCTTTCCTGTGTGTCTTCTGTTGCCCTAACAGCAGAGTTACTTTGATTGGCTGTTTGGGGGTATTTTTGGTTTATTTGTTTTTAATCCCTGGCTGGCACTTTACTCCCTTCACTTGAGTGTATCCCCATAACTAAAGAATCAGGGTGACTCTAGAAAGGAGATCTGCACTCAGATTTCCCATCTAAAGAAAATGCCCTAGACTTCTTTTCCAAACAGTCCCTGAACTTGTATCTACAATGTTTTCTTTGTCTTGTCCAAAATTTAGCTTTGAAGCTGTTTCCCTCTGTGGCTTTGCCTTTCTCACTTTCTCAGATGCTTCAGGTCTTAAAAGAAATCCCAGGATAAAAGAACCAAGGGGAGGGGTGGGATGGCACTTTCTTCATTATTTTGAGGGTTTGGGTCTTTTTGTGTGTGTGTGTGTGGTTAGTTTAGGATTAACCATTCTCTGCTGCTATTTCCTTGTATAATATAAGTTTTTAACTGCAATTTTGAGATGATTAAGATGTACTTGAGGATTTTTCTTTTTCAAATGAGAAAAGGCTTTGTGAATCTTATTTTAGGGTGGGTCTCTCTCAGACTTGCCCTAGACTACATATTTCTCGGGTCCTATTGAAAAGCAAAAGGGGCATGAGAGAGGTCACAGCCGCTTGTTGAGCGAGGACCAAGAGGGCCTTGGGGATCACAGATGCTCCGCAAGCAGCTGCGGGACTGAGTCACGGAGGCCGAGGAGGTGCAGCGTGAGGCTCCCTGGCAAAGCTTCCAAGGAGACTTGGGCAGCCAGCTTTCTGCACGGGAGCTGGAATGTAGATTCTGTCGTTTTCCACCAACAATGGCAAAGGGGAAAAGTGGTGCAATTGTGTAATCCATTTAACTCAGACGTTACCCTGAGTGACTATGCCAGCCATTCATCGGATCCTTGACTGGGTAGCCCTGAAATCAGACGTGTTCCTATAGAAAGAATTTTAAGTGAGGCCGTCCGTGCACCTATCAGGAATAAAGAGAACAGATTGTATCAGCCAACGGCAGGGAACATCCTTCAGCAGTTCTAACCCACTGGGTTTTCAGCGATACACATACGTTTAAAGCAATAGCAGACTAGGACTGAATTCTTTTCTGCACTGTCAAATCACAGCTGGGATTGCAGGAATTCTGGTGATGATATTAAGGTAAAATAATCAAAACAAATAGCCCCATTTTAACAGTTGACATGAACTTCTAGTAGGACAACCTGTAACTTCATTTGGGAACTGTTTCTCATGAAATAAGGGCTTCCCCATCATTTAAGGAGCCAAATGAATTAGAAACCGTAGAAAGGCAGCTGTAGAATTTGATCTTCCAAGTACCCCATGTACCTTTATTGAACTTAATCATAATTCGTCAAATTGCCATGATCTCACTAAAGGATTTCTATTTGCTGTCAGTTAAAAATAAAACTCTGAATACATTTTTATTCTTTCTACTGGATGCATTGTCTGTTTTCTTTGTAAATGCAATACAATAAACAGTTTAATGACCCACATGTTTCCAGAAGATACATTCGTTTACTGCCCAGGTGGTTCTAAGCCAGGCTTCAGAGTGGGTGTGCTCCGTGTGCTTTTCAACTTATTTAAGTTCAAAAAGCACAATAAAACTACGGCTGAACACATGCTATTCTGTGGGGTTTGTGGCTTTGTTTCTGTCTTTAAATTGGGGTCAGGGTGGGCTATCAGTACATTTTGGAAAGTTCTAAGAAAATTGTTACTCCATCTGACAGCATTTGCCCCAGAATATTTGTAGTGTGTTTTTCCCTCAGACTACAGTCCCCATGTGTGCAAAATGCTAAAAATTTGTGGACTCTGGCTAAGGCACTGGCATGGTGAACATGTGTACACAGGTTTCACGCACTTGCCTGATTAAGTACATTTTTAAGGCTTTAATAAATGTTGCCTAGCTCATGTGGAGAACAGTTGGACTGTTTGGATGGGCCTGCTGTGATCTCATTTTGTTCCTGATTGCCAGTTTGCCCCAAAGAAGGGAGTGTCTTGGATAAGTTTGCATATTGGGTGACTAGCGAAGTCAGAAATTTCTTTCATGGTTCCTATTGTCCATTTGTATTTTTAGGTTATTTGCCTGTGTTACCCCCTTTCTTCTGATGTGCTTACCTGTTTAAGGACTTGGTAATGCATTTTTTATTTTTTCCATCACATTCTTTTCTAGTTTTTAATTTGCTTTTCATTTTTATTTGTGATATTTTTAGTGTTACTGATAGAAAGCCCTTCCCCACCCCTGAACTACATAAATTGCTCTAGGTAATTTGTTTCCATTGTGCCATATTTACAACATACATAATATATTCATATTATAGTGTTGACTGTAATGGAACCTGTTTTAAAAACAACCTAAGATAAAAATATTAAATCAGGATTTAGCAAACCAATATATTCACGCGACCAATCTAGGCATTCACACTAAGCCTTGTGTTAAATGTCTGGACCTAGAACTCGGTGTTTTGGAAAACTTAAGGGCTGTCCAAGGAGAGCTTATAGCTGTCCCGAAAGAACCAGCAAGTGGGTGGATTTACAACCCCATTTTAACTTTTCATCTGCCTTGAGTGTCCACAGGGAAACCATTTAGTTACACCAGAAGAGGTCAGGTTATAAACGGACTTCAGAATTATTGCCCATTCTTTTATTTTTGAAGCCTGGGGAGCCAGTTTGGCCCTATAAGGAAGATGATTTGTTGTTAGGTTACTGTATCACAGAAAATTGGTGATTTATTGATAATAGAATCTGAACTTTGCTCACCAGATTGGTGCCTTTGGAGTTACCGAGGCATTGGTAACTGGTAACTTGCTCTGTCTTAAAAACTATAAAAGATAAAAATATTACATAAAGATATGTGGCCCTGGCCGGTTTGGCTCAGTGGGTAGAGCGTGGGCCTGCAGACTGAAGGGTCATGGGTTCGGTTCCGCCCAAGGGTGCGCACCTCAGTTACAGGCTCCCTGGCCCTGGTCGGGGCAAGTGCTGGAGGCAACCAATTGATGTGTTTCTCCCTTCCACTCTGAAAAGCAATGGGAAAAAATCCTTGGGTGAGAATTTTTAAAATTAATATATGGACCTTGAGTTCTAAGGAGGAATTTTTTCCCCATTGATTTTTAGAGAGAGTGGGAAGGAGGAGAGGAAAGAGAGGAACATCAATTGGTTGCGTCCCGCACATGCCCCGCCCAGGGTTTGGGGATGGAACCCGGGACCCTTTGGTGCTCTATCCACTGAGAACACTGGCCAGGGCGGAATTTTTTTATGTCCCTGAAGTCTTGTTTTTTAAAGTTGGGATTGAAAAACTAAGTGTATGATATGCATTTGTCTTTTAAGTCCTTGCACAAATACTAAACCACACCAAGTCCTTGTGAAATCAGAAATATCCCAGTTTAAAGGCCAGAAATTTTTAAATCGTGTTGTGTTTATAAGTTTTAACTAAGTAATTAAGCAAGTTTGCATTAGTGCCTGGTCCTGTCGCCCACTGCACATTCCTTATAAGGGGAGGGGGGCTTTAATGTGTAGATGATAATATGATTTTATATTCTCCCAAGTTCATTTTGTGTCATGATTTTCTCCTTTGTCCTTAATTCAGATCTAGCTTCTGTCCTTTTTAATACAGAAACAATCCTTGTCCTCCGATGGGAAGAACTGGGCTGTGCTGCAGAACGGACGTCGGCTACTGATAACGCTCTCAGAAGCTGTGGCCCTAAAACGTGGCGTCGGTAGCTTTGGGTTTACCACGCAGAGGACAGTATGGTCCATGCTGGGAATTAGTGGGCCCCGCTCCAGATCCTCCTGAGGTTAGATGCCAGACGGGAGAGCGCTGAGAACTAGGGCCCTTCCCCTTCAGCAGCTTTATTACAAAACGTGGCCATCAGCAGCACGTGAGGCTACTAGAATCCAATCTGTTCCAGTAAAGCCTTCTGGTAAATGCCCATCCCAACAGAAAGTTAAAGTAGTAATGACACCAGAAAGTAAAAAATTATGAATAACTGAAAACCAACTTTTAAAGGACCCCAACGGTTCCCACCACCTGTTCACACTGCAGATCCCCTTGCCTTGAATGTGGGCTGGACTTTGTAACTGTCCTAACGGATCAAGGCAAACATAACAACGTGGCTTCTGAGATTGGGTTACAAAAGGGCTGTGGCTTCAGCCGAGCCCCTCCTCTTGCTCGTCCCGAACCCTTGCTCTGGGGAAGCACGGTGCCCGGTGAGTGCCGCTGTGGGGAGGCCCTCGGCGCCACAGCCCGTGAGAAACAGCCCTGCAGACAGCCGCTGAGCTCGGAAGCACGTCCAACACCCTCCCTGCAGCTCTGAGGAACCTTGAGCAGGGACACTTGGCTGAGACTTTCCAGATCCTAGTCTACAGGAACTGAAATGGTTTGGGTTTGTTCTGTTTTTAGAGAGAGAAGGGGGAGAGAGAAAGATCAATGTGAGAGTGAACACTGATCGGCTGCCTCCTGCACCCTCCCCCCCACCGGGGATCAAGCCTGCAACCCGGGCTTGTGCCCTGACCAGGAATCGAACGGGCAACCTTTTGGTGCACAGGATGACGCCCAATCGAGTCACACTGGCCAGGGTAAAAAACAAAAGCGTTTTGCCCGAGCGGGCGTGGCTCAGCGGTTGAGCATCGACCTAGGATCGGGGTTCGATTCCCAGTCAGGGCACATGCCTGGGTGCAGGCTGGGCAGCCGATCAATGACTCATCATTAATGTTTCTCTCTCTCTACCCCTTCCTTTCCTCTCTCTGAAATCCGTAGATACGTTTTTTTAAAAAAGTTTTAAAGCCACAGTTCTGGGAAATTTTTATGCAGCAACAGGTAATACAGGGATATAAGATAATTGAAGCATTTGGGGTGTCCTTCCAGTTCACATTTCAGGTGTAAATGACTAGTTCTTCCTCTCTTGGCCAGGTCTGCTCAGGGCTGTCATTGCTGGTGAGACGGGCGTCAGCTGTCCCTAGCGCCCAGCCAAAGGCGGGCAAGCGAGAGTGAGCGCGCGGGGAGTAAGGCAACTCGGCCAGGGGGGTGCTGGCTTTGTTTGTTTTCTATATGCTTCCAAAGGTGAGGTTGGAGGTGCCTTTTAGGAATCTATTTAAAGGTAAAGCCACTAGAGAGCTGATAAGCAGTTACTAGGCATGAACAAAAATTATTACTATGATTGGAGAGGTTGAATTCTGAGTTTCCTCGGAGATAAAGCTGCGGGGGGAACGCTGGCCCGTGACTCCTTTGCAGGCCCTTCCCCAGCACGAGCCCGCGGCGCCCGCAGGAGCAGGGTGCGAGCACTGCAGGTGCGCCGTCGGCCCCCGGAAGCTCCTGTGACTCACCATAGCTGCCCTTTCAGCGAGAAATATTTTGATAGTAGAGAGGCTTTTAGAAATGGTTTGGTTTTTTTTTGGGGGGGGGTGCCTTGTATAAGAAGTAAAATTATAAGAAATAAATGATCAGCCCTGGCCGGTGTGGCTCAGTTGGAGTACTGTCCATGCACCAGAACGTCCTGGGTTCGAGCCTCGGTCTGTGTGTGGGAGTCGGACATCGACATTTCTCGCCCCCCCTTCCCCTCTCTCTAAAATCAATAAAATTAAAATTTTAAAGAAACCAGCAAACATAGCTAGAAAACTCACTAAGCTACAGCAGTTAGGAAATTCCATCGTTCGTCAACCTTCATAAAGTAGGTGCCCGGCTCTGAAGTAATTTATCAGCACAAGAAAACACGAAGGTGGACGTTCTTAAATCCCGCCCTGAAAGCTCCCCCCAGCGACAACAGGGACAGCACTGCGCTGCCGGGGCAGGTGGTCAGGGCATTGGTGTCCCCACGTCCTGCAGCCCAGGAGTGAGGAACCTGCTGTGTCCCGTGTGCCACTGCTGCTGGGCCACAGGCGGCACAAGGTCCATTGCAACTTCCTCGGCATTTACCCCTCTGGCTTCGGAGAGAACGGCACCCACGCAGCAAACCCTGTCCCTCGGGACCACTCGCTGCAGGTGATCACCACCCCCCCCCCCACCCCCGTCTCAGCGCCGTCCCCCGGCAGGGAACAGCCTGAAGAGCCTGTCGTCTCCGCACGCGCTCCAATGACATACGACCTAAACAGTTCCCCTCTGGAGGCTGGCGAAACATTCGCCATGAAGTATGCCAGATCCAAAGGGTTTTGCAAGATCTATCATCGATCATAACAAATTTCTTGGACACAGGTAGCGGATTTCTGAAGCGGAGCCAGTTCTGGTGGGGTCAGTGTGGGCGCCATGCAGAGGTGTGACTTGGGGCTGCAAAGGGTAAAAATCAATTTCGTCTCAGGTTTGTAGATCCTATGTTCACACTTTTTTTTTTTTTTTTAAGAGAGTGTGGGCGGGAGGGGCGAGGGAGGGAGACACACGGATTGGTTGCCTCCCGCACGCGCCCCGCCTGGGAATCGAACCCGTGCCGCTTCGGTGCCCCGCGGGCGCTCCAGCCAGAGCCGCGCCTGCGGGCTGTTCACAGACCTTGATTAGACTTCCTAGTGGATTCAGAGTCTGCTGGGCCCTCTCCTGAGCATCAATAAGGAAACAAAACGTGAGAAAGGAGACGCGAACAGCTCTAAACGTCAGCCTGGAATGGCCCGGCTCGCTTAGCCGCCTGCTCCGGCGCCCTGAGAGCCGGTGGTGGGGTCCCGCGGGCCTTCGAAGGTGTCCTCGGTGAATTGGGCTGTGGGAGACTCGGACCCGGGGGCCCCTAGACGTGGACTCACTCGCCCTCTCCCTTGACAGAGGAGAGGCCTCGAGAGGGAAAAGTGGTTTCGGGCATGAAGAGATCAGAAGAGAACCTGGGTCCCGGTCAGGAGAGAGGGACCATGTCCGAATGCCGTTGATGTGGGTCGCTGGGGTCCTGCTTTGCCTGCAGGTTTCCTGCGGCCACTCGGTGGCCTGTCTCAGGAGCCCGCAGGGTCCCAGCCCTGCAGAGACGGCTCCGGGCTGCAGGCCTGCAGGAGCCAGGGACGGTGCGCGGCAGGAACCAGTTTCATCTCAGAACCCTCTTCCCTAATTTTCCAGTGTCGGGGAAATAGATGACCTGTGATCCTTAAAAACAACAAAAGAGTTTAAGATTATAAAATTTTATACTTTTAAAGCCAATAAAAAGAAAAACTCCTCCATGGAAGCTCACATTTTGATTCATTTCCACCCAGCATGCAATCTTCCTCATTAGAGTATTCAGTGTCCCTCAAGAAAGAAACTCGTGTCTGTTAAAATGTAAATAAAAGGCCGTGCGAAAAAAGGGGAGCAGACATAGAGGGGCAGTTACCTTTGACCCAGCAGTTCCATTCCAGAATCTATCAGACAGTTATCAATGACAGCATCCCAAATGGCCAATAACCACGGTCAGCTTTAGCCATTCGGTGGCACACCAGGGCTGTGGGGTTGGCAGCTTTTAAAATTTTAATAATGAACATTGGGGAAAACATGAGCAAATATCTCAAATAGTTTGCTACTCAAAGTGCGACCCCGATTCCAGCCCCGTCGCTGGAGAGCTGGTGAGAAGGCAGGGTCTGGGGCCCGGCTGCCGCCGAGCCGACCTGCACTTGGACAAGATCCCCAGCCGATTGGGTGCAGATTAAACTTTGAGTTTAAAATTATTCAAAGAAGTATATCTAGACTGGAAGGGGATTTGGAAAATTAAAGTAGTTTAAAGGGAGATAGATACTCAGTCCCACCCGCATGAAGTGCCCGGCCTGCTGTGGGTCCCCAGTCAAGGGCAGCTATTAGGGAGCTGATCCTGCCCTGGGCTGTCCTTTTTCCTTTTTTAAAATGTGTTCCTTAATGCTCTTGTTAAATCACATTTTGGAAACTTAAAAGACAATGAGGATATTAATACGATGTGCTGCCTTTTCAGCCATGCATTAAAACTGGTTAGCTGGTGTTTTGTTTTTGCCTCCCATCAGGAAGCATGGAGCTAAATTTAATACTCAATACAGTAATTCCATTAGCCTAGCTTTCTGGGGTACTTGTTTTCCTCTTATGGCTTTGTTTTTTACTTTATTAGATTTTCCTAGTGTATGTCTTACGAATCCTTCCAATTCTTTCTGAAAATCAGGGACCAAATTACAGTGTAAAGGGGCGTCCTTGTCCGCCAGGCCCCACAGAAAGATGAGTTTGGGAAGCCACCTGTTTTAAATTCTTTCTTCTCTCCCTGCTTTGCCCACTTCTCAAGACACAAGTAAAACTAAAGGGTTTCTGTTTACCCCGGGCTCAGACGCCAGCCAGGTCCTGTCCCCTGGGTGGTCCCCAGGCTGCCTCACCGCCCGCACAGCCCGGCCATTCAGCGAGGAAACAGAAGCCACAGGCCACCCAAAGGCGCGGACCACCCGGGTGCAGTACTCACCGCCCTTCAGAGGCGTCAGACTTCCTCTGCAAAGAAAGAGAGACCGGTGCTTGTTTACAGCCTGTTTTCGCGATAATTCCCCATCAAATTCCTCTTACTCATGCTCAAGAAAGCTTTGCACTTTCTGTGCGTCGCATTTATCAGCCTGCGATTCCACGGTGCTAGGTTGACTCCGTATCAGGCCCAACGTCCACTTTCGACCTCCTCCCTCCCCACTGCACCCCGGGGCCCGACGGTGTCTGCAACTGGGCCCAGGCACCCCTGCTGGCTGGGCAGAGGGACCATGTGAAAAGTGAGACACCAGGAAGGCAGAAGGGAGAGAACGAATATTGATTAATCACCTATAACATGCAGGCATTGTGTTTTATATGCACTATCTAGTCCTCGGCACAATCTTATTTTCTTATTGAGATATAACTCATTAACCTAAATTTTACTCATTTAAAGCATACAGCTCGGTGGGGTTTTTTAAATATTTTTTCTCTTGATTTCAGAGAGAGAGAGAGGAAGGGAGAGGGAGAGGGAGAGAGAGAAACATCAATGATGAGTCATTGATCGGCTGCCTCCTGCAGGCCTCCTGCCGGGGATCGAGCCTGAAACTGGAGCCTGTGGCCTGCCCGGGACGAGCCGGGACCTCCTGGTTCATAGGTCGATGCTTAGCCGCTGAGCCACCCGGCTGGGCTACAACGTGGTGGTTTTAAGGGCATTCACTAGGTTGTGCACCCATCACTCCTAAGTAATTCTAGAATGTTTTCATCCAAGAAACCCTGTGCCCATTAGCAATCGCTCCCAGTTTCCCCCCTTCCTGACCCCGGCCACCACGACAGTCTGCTGCGGTGTCCCCGCGTTTGCCTGTTCTGAACGTCCGCTTAGGGTCATGTAGTAGCTGGTCTTTGTGCCGGGCTTCTGGTAGCAACTTTCAGTACTTCGTTCCCTTTTGTGGCTGAATAACATTCCATTGTACGGACATATACACACTGTTCATTCATCAGTTACTGCGCATCTGGGTAGTTTCCACTCTTTTCACTATTATGCTGCTAGGGACACGCATGCACAAGTTTTTACATGAACGTATGTTCTCAGTTTTCTTGCCCAGGAGTGGGACTGCTGGGCACATGGTAACTACGTGCAGCCGTCGGAGGAGCTGCCATTCTGTTTTCCACAGCACCTGCAAATTTCACATTTTCCCCACAGGGTATGGGGGTGCCAAGCTCCCCGGGCTCACCACCACTTGTTCATCCTTTTTATCTCAGCCGTCCTAGCGGGTATGAAATGATACCTCACTGTGGTTTTGAGTTGCATTTTCCTAATGACTAATGACGCCGAGTATCTTTCCACGTGCTTGTGGCCATTTGTACGTCTTCTTTGGAGAAATGTGTGTTCAAATCCTTTGCCCACTTTAAAAATTGGGTGGTTTGTATTTTTATTGTTGAGTTGTAAGAGTTCTCTATATACTTTGGATACTAGAATTATAATTATGATTTGCAAGTATTTTCTCCCAATATGTGAATTGTCTTTTCATTTTCTCGATGGTGTCCTCTGAAGCACAAAAGTTTTCAGTTTTGGTAAAATCCGATCTGTCTACTTTTCGGTTTTTTGGTTGTTTGTGTATCAGATGTCATAGCTAAGAAACCAGTGCTTAATCCAAGGTCAGGAAGCTTGACCCTATGTTTTCTTCTAAGAGTTTTATATCTTACAATTAGGTATTTGGTCCAGTTTGGATTTTTATATATGATGTAGGGTAGGTGGTCCATCTTAGTTTGTTTTTTTTTTTAAGTAGATATCTGGTTGTTCCAGCACCATTTATTGAAAAGACTATTATTTCTCCCATTTGATGGTGTTGGCATCTTTGTTGGAAATCAGTCAGCCGTAGGTGTTTGGGTTTACTTCTGGCCTCTCAATTTTATTCCATTGATCTGTGTGTCTATCCTGAGGCAGGTACCCCACTATCTTGATTACTGTAGCTTTGTAGTAAGTTGTGAAATCAAGATATGTCCATCCTCTGACTTCGTTCTCCTTCGAGATGGTTTTGGCTGTTCTTGGTCTCTTGCATTTCCATATGAATTTTAGGATCAGCTTGTCCATTTCTGCAAAAAGCCAGCTGGGATTTTTGTAGTGATTGCATCCAATCTGTGGATCAGTTTGGGTAACATTACCAGCTTAACAGTATTAAGTCTTCTGACCCATGAACATGGGTGTATTCATTTATTTAGAACTTGAATTTTTTTCAACGATGTTTAAAATTTGTCATGTATAGTTTTTGCATTTCTTTTGTTAAATTTTTCCTATTTTATTCTTTTTGATGCTATTGTAAATGAAATTGTTTTCTTAATTTCATTTTCAGATTGTCCATTGTGAGTGTCCACAAATTCAATAGATTTTTATATATTGCTCTTATATCCTGCGATCTTGTCAAAGTTGCATATTAGCTTTGATAGTTTTTTAACGGATCATTTAGGATTTTCCATATACAAAGTCATGTCATCCATTTAAAAGGTATTTTTACTTCTTCCTCTCCAAATTCAACTTCTCCTATTTAGTTTCCTGGACTGATTGCCCTGGTTGTAAGCTCCAGAATAATCTTCAATAGAAGTCACAAGAGTAGATATTTTATCTTGTTCCTGAGCACAGTCCTTTGAAGTAGGTTACTTAACCCCATGGAAACGAGGCTCAGATGAGGACTGAGACTCAGAGAAGTCAAGTAACCTCTGCAAAGTCACACAGCTCGTTAACAATGGGGCCAAAACTTTAAACCCAGTTCGGACTCCAAAGCCCACACACATTTCCTCTGCTTCCTTAACCCCTGAAGAGTAGACTGGCGACTATATACCAGTGCAAGTCTTCACTTCTGCTTTCATTTATGCCCCACAGTCTCGGAGGCAGCAGAGCAGGGGCTCATGCCCCCCTTTTTACTGGAAACAACACTGAGGTAAACAACACTGTCCTGTATGACAGTGAGGGGACGAAAGTGCGCAGGGAAGAAAATCTGAGAAAATGGAAGACAAACTGCATGGGATACAAAAGGAGAGGGAAGGAAGGAGAGGAAAGAGAATTGACATTCTGGTTAGTAAAGAAAGTGTCAAAGGAACAAAACCATGTCTTTATAAGAAAGCACGTTAGCCTGGCTGGTGTGGCTCAGCGGTTGAGCATCGACCTAAGAACCAGGAGGTCCCGGTTCGATCCCCGGTCAGGGCACAGGCCCGGGTTTCGGGCTTGATCCCCAGCAGGGGGCGTGCAGGAGGCAGCCGGTCAATGACTCTCATCATTGATGTTTCTCTCTCTCCCTCTCCCTCTCCCTTCCTCTCTGAAGTCAATAAAGATATATTTTTTTAAAAAAAGACTACAAATGAGTAACATAAAAATGCTCTGTACCTGTGTCCAGGCAGATTTAAGGGTGGCCCTTGAGGCTGAGAGCTAGACAACCTGCCTCCAGCAACTCCTGCTGAGGCCTCCCTGGAAGAACCTCCCTCAATGCAGAAAGCTGTGCCGATTGAGGAATCCCCACCTCCAACCTTTCCTCACAGGGTCGCTGCGAGGGTTAAATAAAATGGCCCATAAGAACCTGACATCACTCCTGCACACAGAAGAGGCTCAGCTAATACTACTTCCATTTCCCTTCCTTTATGGGGTCTGCAAGGGACCCGGGTTCTAAGTGTCCCCAGGACCCAGGAACTATAGGAATCTACTGCAATAGAAATCTCTCTCTCTCTCCTCTCCCCCTCGGCCCAGCTCATTCTGGTAATTTGGTTTCCATCTTTAACGCCGTAACTTAGGTTTGTGAGTCTCTCTTCTTCTACTTCCAAAGAAAGGTGAGATATTCCAGTTACTTCCCCATAGAGAAGTGCGCCCTGGGCTGAGCCAGAGGAGACCCGAGTTCTGCGCTCCTCTTTGCTTCCACCTTTCTGTGAACATCTAGGTGGTCTCCCTGGAGGGCTTCAAGTTCTTCACCTGGGAAGGGCCTTTGGTCACAGGGGAAAAGGGAGTTTGGCTCTGTCTTCTAGTTCAGGCCCCATGGGTGATACGAAGACAAGTCTGGGGAAAGGAGACTGGAGGTGTGACAGGCCCCGCATGGTGGCCATCTGCTGGGAGTAAGCATTTTGGGGTTCACAGGGTGTGAGAGAGGCCTTGCCCTATGATGAGGAAATGAAATGTATGTGCTGAAAAAGCCCCTCAAGGTAGAGGAAGTTTAATGAGACGAGCCTAGGAGGAAGGGAGGCCAATGGGAAGCAGTGAGAGGAGGCTTCCTGAAGGCCCGCCCGGGCCCCAGGGTCGGCTACAACTCACTTTGATGACTGAGGGGTAGGATTTAGATGAGAGGACACAAACAGGATGGGCCTATGGAGAACCCCAAAGCTCACCCCCCAGAGCTCCAGCTCTCCCCATCTGCAGTCCAGGGCTGCTGCTTAGGGGAGGCCACGCCTGGCTCCCCAGGCTGGGTCAGGACTCTGCCTATAGACCCTGAGAAAGCAGGGGACAGGACAGCCTCCGCCCCACAGGACTGTCACCCCCTCACGACCTGCCAGATCGCAACCCTCCCCGGGCCTTTGGCCTCTGTCTGATTGGACCTGGGGTCCCCACCTCTTGGCCAGAGGCCAAGCCTCGGTGACCGGCTGAGAGGGGGCCCCCCTGCCTGGGGGGGGGGGCGAGTTACCTTGTCCATCGGCCTTGTAGTCGTCGGGGAGCAGCTTGTCCTGCCGGTAGCCCAGCACGAAGGCCAGGAAGGACAGGATGAGGGCGTCCCCGATGCTGAGGATGGCCAGCATGAAGGCCCAGCGGATGGTGCAGTGGCCCAGCGTGTACTTGCCCGTCTGCTCCCCACACATGCGCCGCACCTCGCTCGAGTCCCAGCCGTCGGGGTAGACCAGGCAGCCAATCATCAGGCCTGTGGCTGACGGGGCAGAAGGGGCAGATGTGTGGGGCTGGGTGTGCTCGGCCTGCCCCCCGCCTCGCTGTGCGGTCGTCTTACCCCCTCCCTCCTCCTTGCCTTAACAGCCTGAGAGGCCCAGGGGCAGCAGGGCATGAAGTATTAGGCAGGTTGACTTACCCTTTCTGACTTCCATTCTCTCATCTGTAAAATTGGGATAATACCTGACTCGTGGCAGGGTTAGGAGGATTACGTAAAGAAATTTTACTGCAGGATCGGGCACGTGGTCAGTAGCCAACTAATGTTAGCTGTTGCTCTTCTTACTGGCATTGAAGTCAGATGGGCCTCGGTGGGTGTGGATGTCATTAGAGCTGTTCACAAATATTCCAGGTACACAGTAGGGTTATACTCCCTTGACCCCCTCCCTCCCTTGACGTTAGTTGGGCAAAACCATCTGACCTGCTCTGGCCAATAAAATGTGAGCATTTCTGGGCCAGAGCATTGAACAGCTCGGGGGAGACCTTCCAGAGCCCCTCTCCCTCTGCAGCGGCAGGTGACGCTGATCAGCCTGGTTCCAGAAGGGAACAGTGAGGGCAGAGCCCCCGACTGATCCTCAGTGAGCGTGAACCATGAGGAGAACGTGAACCTTTATTTTAAGCCACTGAGACTTGGGAGTTGTTCATTACTGCGGCATCGTCACACCCCTCCTGACCCGTAAAGCCCTCGCGAGACCCTGCGCTAGGAGGTGCTGTTGCTACATCACCCAGATGAGGCGACCAGGCCGCGGCTCGCCTTGCCTGTGTGGAGGAGCTGGGGCCTCACTCAGCTTACGCCTGGCATCCGGAAGGCCGGCTAACATTAGGGCACAGCCCCCCACTCGTCCAGCCATCAGCCTCTTTCCCTTCTCTTGCCCCCTTTCTTGGTGCCAGGCTTCTTGGCAGGGTCAAGCCAACTGGCGAAGGCCTCTTCAAAGAGATGCATCTCCCAGCTGCTGCCTCTGGGCCCCCCCACCCCTCCCTGGGCTCATCTTCCCTTCCCCAGCACTGAGGACGGGAACAGGACACCGCCTCTCCTCTCCCCCAACATAAATGTTTCATGGGGTGGCGCCCGGCCACCTCTGCTAACAGTGTCTCCAGTTCCATGACCCGGAGTCTGGCTCAGGGGCCAGATGCCCCCTCCCCGACCCGAGCCCTCCCAGCAAATGACACCGGTTGGGGGAGGTGGGGAGGGGCAGGCCAGAGCATGAGAGGGCTGGTTGTGTCTCTAGCACCCCCTAACTCTGATGTGCAGGACCAGTTGGCAGGCACGCCAGGGTCCATTCTACTCCTCTGTCGCCAAACTGTGAACCGTTCATTCGCCTTCCTCCTCCCCGCTGCCCACCGAGGCTTGCTTCCCCCTGCCCAGCCTCTGGGTACAAGATTTGGAATCAAAGGCTCTATCCCGCACTCCCCGTGTGCTCAAAGACAGGTTACCCCCTTGGAGCTTATCTGTCAAATGGAAGGAATACCTGCCCCCCAGCATTGTGGTGAGGCTCCTCCAGATGATCTGAAATCATTATACTACGTACATGTGCAACTCGACTCTGCCCTGTCTCCCAGGCCCTTGGTTGCCAGCTGGTCTGCTACAGCTTGGCCAAGTCTTAGTCTCTCTCAGCCCCGGACTCCTCATCTATAGTTGGGGGGCAGGGGGCTGCAGCTCTCTGGGGTCCCCTCCAACTCTGACAGTCTTGAGCCTATGTGTTTAGTCGTCTGGAATCCTGACCCCTGTTTCCTTCCCCCTGTTAAGGGTGACGCTGCTTCTTACTCTAGCAAACCACTCTGGCCTGAAGTCCTGGCCATCTCCCCGCTACGGACAGGCTGAGTGAAGTCCTTGGGGCGGGGAGGCACCGAGGGCGGCAGGGAAGAGTCTTAGGCCATCTTTTCCCGGGCTCTGGACGAGAGTGAGACCAGCTGGCCCACTGCGTCCTGCCTGGGCGGGGGGCAGGAAAAGGGGGCGTGGGGGGCCTTGCCTCTGAGCACCACAAGTAACCACCCGCCCTACACAGCTTGAAGGCCCTGGACAGCACCCCGGCCACGCCGCGCAATGTCACTCCCACCCGCTGCCTCAAGCGTGGAGCCCTACAATTAGGGAGCAGAGACTTTGGCTCCATTGAAACAGGGAGCTTAAACGCACGTTTCTATGGGAGGGTCACGCGCGGCAAAACATTCTAAATCCAGGGCTGACTTAGCGTCTTCCCTGAGAGCAGCCCGGGTGGGAGGGAAGGCCCAGGGCCGGGACCTGGGGGCCCTCAGAGGAGGAGGGACAAAGGCGCAGAGTGGGCGATGCGGCGTCTAGACTGCGCCCGGCTGGCATCGCTCCCTTGCCCCGCGGCGGAGTGGCAGCCCCACGTAGCTGACGAGGGAAGCCTTCTCTTTTCTCTCCCTCCCAGCGCAGCAGCAGCCCCTGGTGTCGTGGCCTGGGAGCCAGGCCGCCTGACTCCGACCCACTAGCTGCGCGCCCCTCGGCGGTGAGGCGGCGGGGACGCGGTGCCCGCTCCGGCCGTCGGGGCGCCTGCTCCGCGCGCGGGGCCGGGCGGGGGGCCGGGGCCGCTCACCCGCCGCCAGCTGCATCCACGCGCAGATCTTGTAGACCGTGGCCGTGTTGCAGACGAAGAACAGGCTGAAGCAGATGATGGAGCCGATGATGAGGAACATGGCCAAGGCCACGAAGAACATGGCCGTCTTGAAGGCCCTGGAGGGGATGGAGCCGAAGTCCAGGGGGCCGCCCTTGCAGATGAGCTCGGAGGACAGCACGTTGCCCACGCAGTAGGAGAACAGGCCGAAGTAGCCGGCCTGCGGGGTGCTGACGCTGTCCCCGATCCAGTAGGGCTGGATGAAGAGCGCCATGACCAGCACGGAGAAGCAGATGGTCAGCGTGCCCCACATCACGCCGATGGCCCTGGCGTTGCGCACGTAGTTGGTGTGGTAGATCTTGGCGGCCTCCTGCGCGGGCAGCAGCTTCACCATGGCGCCGGCGGGGTCGGGGCCGCGGGGGGCGGGTCACCCCCAGCCGGCTTGGGGGCGCGAGGCGAGCGTGCCTCCGGGGTGGGCGACCAGGACGCGCGGCGGGGGCGGCTGTCGGGGGCCGCCCGGGGCTGGTCTGCCGGCTCCTCCCGGGCGCGGGGTCTCGGCCCGCCCGCGCCGCCTGCCCCTCGGGGTGTCGCCTGCGGGCCCCGAGCGCCGCCCCCTCGGCCGGGCCCCGCCTCCCGCGGACGGCGCCGCTTCAGCACCGCGGCCAGCGCCCCGCGCGGGGGGGGGGGGCGGCCTCGGAGCGCGGGGCCCGCGCGCGCCGCAGGGAGCCGGGGCCCCCTCCGCTCCAAGGAGCGAGGACGGGAGTTGGGGGGGGGGGCTGCGGCTGCCCCGTCGCTCCCGCTCGCTCCCCCCGCGCGCGCTCCGCGCCCCGCCCGCCCCGCCCCCGCGCCCAGCCGCGCTCCCCGAGCCGCGGGCGCCCGAGGCCCGCGAGCCCTTTCCCGACTTTGTCTCGGGGTCCCCGGTTTCTGGTCCCTCCCCTCACTCAGCGGCGCTGAGCCCAGTCGGAGGCGTCTCCCCTAAAAGAGCCACAGACACAGAAGGGCGGCCCCCGCCTCGGAAACGGCGAGATGTCCGCGCGGAAGCGCATGTGCGTGGGGTTTAAATATGTGATGCATTTATAAGTCCATTATCTTATAATTATTTAGGAAAAACATTCTATATATGTGCAATGCAGGCTGGTAACAGAAGCAACGACAAAGTACACGATCCTTATGAGATTTCTCAGACCTTATTAACATATGCTTTTAAATACATATGTATCTACTGATTTCGGAGAGAGGGAGGGAGGGAGGGAGGGAGAGAAGCAGCATCGCGGCTGCCCCCGCGCGGTGCCCGCCTGGGGTCCAGCCCGCAGCCCCCGCGCGGTGCCCGCCTGGGGTCCAGCCCGCAGCCCCCGCGCGGTGCCCGCCTGGGGTCCAGCCCGCAGCCCCCGCGCGGTGCCCGCCTGGGGTCCAGCCCGCAGCCCCCGCGCGGTGCCCGCCTGGGGTCCAGCCCGCAGCCCCCGCGCGGTGCCCGCCTGGGGTCCAGCCCGCAGCCCCCGCGCGGTGCCCGCCTGGGGTCCAGCCCGCAGCCCCCGCGCGGTGCCCGCCTGGGGTCCAGCCCGCAGCCCGGCCTGTGCCCTGACCCGGGGCCGAACCCCCGCCTCCTGGCTCCTGGGCCCCGGCTCAGCCGCTGAGCCACGCTGGCCGGGCCGCGTGCTCTGACACAATGTCTTTCTCCTCTTATTTATGTTCTTGTTGCATGTTTCTCTTTCCCCTCTTTTCAAAACGTATCTTCCTCCTGCTTTCATATGGAAGTAGGTGGTTAGTGCAGAGACCTAGGAAAATTCGTAGAAGAATAAAAATAACTCATAACCCCATCGGGAGCTAAGGAGAGGCAAGATAATCGTTAAAAGATGGGCTTTGGCCCTGGCCGGTGTGGCTCAGTGGGCTGAGGGCCCTTCAGGGCACCCGAAGGTGGCAGTTTGATTTCCTGTCAGAGCACACGCCCAGGTTGCAGGTTGGGTCCCCATTCGGGGTGCGGGGTGCAAATGGGAGGCAACGGATTGATGCCCCCCCCCACTCTCTAAAATCAATTAAAAAAACATATTTTAAAAACTCAATGAAAACATATCCTCGAGCAAAGATTTAAAAAAAAAAAAGGTGGACTTTGGGATTTAGACGATTTGGATTTGAATCAGCACTTATTAGCTAGGTGACCATCCACAGATTTAGTCATCTTGAGCCTCAGTTTCTTCATATATAAAATGGGGGTAATAGTTTCTATCACATAAAGGTCAGAAAAAATAATATATGGAAACTATTTACTCCAGGGCCTCATATACAAAAGTGCTCAAAAATGCTTATTATTATTATGTTATTGTTATTACCTGTTAACATTTTGTGTGCTCCCCTCCTTCTGCACCTACTGCATTAACAGTTGGATGAAAATGTATATACAATTTAGTATCCGAGTTTCTCACTTAGCATTATACCATTAATATTTTCTCATATTTCTGTTTTTTTCAAAAACATTATTTTAATGCTTGTTTAATCATTTCCCCTTTGGGAGTGTCTTGGCAGTTTCTGGTTTTTCACTATTAAAATCAACCCAGCTTTCAACATGTTTCCTCTTTCTCTTAAATGTCGGGTTTAGTGACCAGTCTTCACCGTCAGACAGGAAGTTCATCGAGGGCATGGCCTATGTCTCCACCACCAGACTGGGAGCTTCCCCAGGGCAGGGGCTGTTCCCCCCACGCCCCCCTTAGGAAAGGCCATGGGCTGGGGGCGAGCTCTTAGGGGCTGGTGGGCACCCTTGGTTTGGCCTGCTCAGCATGGCCTCCCCGGCCTCGGGGAGCAGCCTCTCCTGCTTCCTGAGGCTCGGGCGGGACAGCCGACCACAGGCAGGCAGACCCGAGACTGGGCTGGGGAGCCTGAATTGGTGGTGGATCGACATGAGGAAAAGGTGTTGCATAGTCAAGTCACGGCAGCATCCTCAAGAAACAATCCATGAGCTCCTGCCACCGGGAGCTTCAGGCCTAAAATAGGTCGCTCTGTTCCTTCTCCAGCTCAGTGACCTGCCCACTATCCTTCCATTCCCTTCCCTTTTGCTTTCATTAGCCAGAGTAGGTTTTGACCAAAGGGTTGTACCTGATCCAAATATGGGCACCAGAGCCTGGCCAGGTGGCTCAGTCACCAAAAGGTGACGGGTTTGATCCCAGTCAGGGCACATACCTAGGTTGCAGGTTTGATCCTGGTCCAGGTGTGTTTGGAAGGCAATTCATCAATGTTTCCCTCTCACATCGATGTTTCTCTCTCTCTCTCTCTCTCTCTCTCTCTCTCTCTCTCTCTCTCTCTCTCTCTCTCTCAGGATTAAAAATATATATAGACCTGGCCAGTGTGGCTCAGTTAATTGGGCACCGTCCTGTGCACTGAGAGGTTGCCGGTTCCATTCCCTGTCAGGGCACATGCCTGGGTTCCATCCCTGGTAGGGGCCATGCAGAAGGCAGCTGATCAATGTTTCATTCTCACATCGATGTTTCTCTCTCTCCCTTTCCCTTCCTCCCTCTGAAATCAATAAAAACATATTTAAAAATAAAAATAAAGACTCAGGGAGTGTGAGAGTACTGAACAGCAAGGCCTGAACACAGCCCACCTTCCTGAATGGTCAGACCAGCTCACCTCAGGAAGTGGTGGAATCCTTACCTCGCCCCCGACCCTAAAGATTGATACACCAGGAAGAGCTAACCGAAGCCCTCGGTGCTCCTTCTCCCTCTCCAAATAATAAATAAAAAACAGTGCTATGTCCCCAAGGGAGTTGTAGAAACAGCCGCTATCAGTGACTCGGAAGATGCGGGGGTGGTGACCCCTGTCTCTAGTGGACAGTTGTCACATGGTTGGTTTTGGTTTTGGCTGACCAGCTTCCTAGCCTCCTTCCTCCGTGGGGTGACACCCTGCTGTGTGAGCCCCGGGGCAGGGTGGGCCTCCTCTCCCCCCGAGGAAGGCCCTGCCTCTGCCTGCTCTAGGCAGTTCTGCCGCTGCCAGTTAGCAGTGGGCTTCTGTGACGTGACAGCCCCACTCAGATGGCCCTGAGCACAGCGGGGAAGGGAATCTTCGTGGGAGGTAGAACGTCAAGTGCTGTGACTACCTAGCCCCCAAAGAGCCACATCCTGATCCCATAACCTGCAACAGTTGTCTTATTTGGAAAAGGGTTCTTTGCAGATACAAATAAGTTAACGATTTTGAGGTAAGGAGATCCTACCAGATTATCTGGCTGGGCCCGAAATCCAAGGACACGTGTCCTTCTAAGAGATACACAGAGGAGAGAGCGGACAAATAAGAAAAGGCAACGTGAGCATGGAGGTGGAGGCTGGAATGAGGTGGCCACAGCCAAGAAGCTGGTGACTACCAAGAGCTAGAGGAGGCCCGGGACGGAGTCTCCCCCAGAACCTCTGGAGGGAGGGAGGCCTCCGGAAATGTAAGAGAACAAATTTCTGTTGCTTCAGGCCACCAAGTCTGTTTGTGGCACCTGGGGAAATACACCACCTCTCCTGTAAGGCGAGAGGGCCTGAGGGACAGAGTAAGTTGGGAGAGTTAAGTAAGAGCTTAGGGAAAGGGTGGGTGGATGGAGCTCTCAGAATTGGGGCAAAACCAGACAGCATTTGGGCCCTCAGAGAACCTTCTGCGGAGGCTGGCTCCACAGGACCCTGAACATCAGGGGCAGGACGACTCGCTACCAAGGCCAGCCTCCGTCCTCAGCACCCCACCCGCACCCCAGCGCGCTGCCTGAGACTCCCCGCAAGGTGTCCATCGATGGGGAACCTGAGTCCCGCGCGGACTCCCTGTCTGCTCCCTGCTCTGACTCCTGGATTATCACGCGCCTGACCTGGATCCAGAGCTGTGAGCTCTTTCCCAGGACTGAGATGCCTGCCTTTGTGGCTTAAGCAAAGGGGATGTTTATAAGCACACAGGGGAGTGTCAGGCCCCAGGGGCAGGAAAGCAGCCCACAGTGAGGAGGGAGAGTGGGTGGGTTTCTCTCATTTTGAGGGACTCCTGGCTGGTCCCTCCAGCTGCTCCCTCATATTCCGCCCTCCCGTGGTGTCAGGGGGAGAGGAAGGGGGTGGTAGTACTCAGGCTGAGCACCTACTATGTGCCAGGCACTTCCACGGGGGCGGGAGGAGGGGAGAGGTTCTACATACATTGTCATTTTTAATTATTATTATTGATTTCAGAAAGATGAAGGGAGAGGGAGAGAGAGAGAGAGAAACATCAATGATGAGAGTCATTGATCGGCTGCCTCCTGCACGCCCCCCACTGGGGATGGAGCCCGCAGCCCTGACTGGGAATCGAACCATGACCTCCTGGCTCATAGGTCGTCGATCAACCACTGAGCCACGCTGGCTGGGCCATACATTGTCTTTCTTAATGTTCATTTTAATTTATTTTATTTTTCCAATGACACTTGACATTCAATATTATATTGGTTTCAGGAGTACAGCATAGTGGTTAGACATTCATATAACTTACCAAGTGATCCCCCTGATAAGTCCAGCACCCACCTGGCACCACACAAGTTATTCAGTATTACTGACTGTGTTCCCTGCGCTGCACTTCGCATCCCATGACTGTTCCTAACTGCCAAGGTGCACTTCTCAATCCCTTCACCTTCCCACCCAGCCCCCTCCCCGCTGACAATCACCAGTTTGTTCTCTGTATCTGTGAGTTTGTTTGTTTTGGCTGTTAGTTTATTTTGTTCATTAAGTTCCACATATAGGTGAGATCATATGGTGTGTGTCTTTCTCTGTCCGACTGGCTTCACTCAGCGTGACGCCCACTAGGTCCATCCATGGCTGTCACGCCACAGACACTGTCTTACTCAATCCTGACCTAAGGAAGGGGCCCTCAGCCTCCTCAGGTAGATGAGGAAACAGGTTGAGGGAGCTCACAGATTTAAATCAGTTGTCCAAGGTCATGTGGCTAGTCAGTTAGTGCTGACTTTTGAAGCCACGTCTGTCTGGATCAAAGCTATGCTTGCGGCAACCCAATCCGGGGGCTCCCCGGTGGAGCCGATTCCACTTCCTGGGCTGGGAAGGGGCCCCCGGCTGCAGCGACAGTCCTGGGAAAGCCGCTCTGGCCCACACCTGAGCACACTCAGGCAGCTGCACCCTTCTCAGCCCCCAGCCCCGGGCCATCTGAGGCTCGCAGACCTCCTCCCACTCACGCGTGGCCTTGGCTAGGGGACGGGGTGAGGGGAAGCCTTAACTGAAGGGGTGAGTCTTAAATGCTGGAACTGCAGCTATTAAGTGAAATGAAAAGGAAACTGGAGAGAATCATTTGAGAAGGACTTCCTAAGGGCCTCTGCAGTGACTCCTGGAGACAGCCCTCTGGGAAGGGGGGTACACCCAGAGCCAGACCACACATCCCCTGGCCCTGGGGCCGCAGAGCTGGTCGGCCACAGGGAACCGGGCCTGCCCTAAAACCCCCAAGAGGGCCTGGGAAGGTTGAGGAGTGGGGAGGCCAGGACCTCTACTCACCTGAGCCTGACTCTGCCAGATGCCTGCGTTTGGGTGGGGCCCAAAGCAGGACCAGACTGGGGTGAGGCAAGAGAGGTACCTCGGATGAAAATTTAAGGAGGTGCTTACACCTGGGGCCTCTCCTGCCTCACCCTAGCCCCAGCCCTGCTGAGGAGCTCCGGGTAGCGGAGGTGCACGATACTGACCGTAACAGCAGCTAACGCACGCTGCTTACATGTGCCAAGCCTGTCCTCAGATGTTAAGTGAGGGACTTCTAAGGGCCTCTGCAATGACTCCCCTACTATTAACATATACTATAAATAACATATATTCCTTCACTTAACCCTTACAAATCTTTTTTTTTAAGGTTTTTTATTGATTTTTAGAAAGAGAGGAAGGGAGAGAGAAACATCATCCATCAGCTGCCTCCTGCACGCCTACTACCAGGGATCGAGCCCAAAACCTGGGCATGTGCCCTGACGGGAATTGAACCAGCAACCCTTCTGCGTGTGGACAGAATCCAACCAACCAAGCCACACTTGAAATTATCCTCAGTTGACAGATGAGGAAATTGAGACTCAGAACAGATAACTTGCCCAGCTAGTAACTTGTCCAGGTGAAAGTGTTCCAGAGTCCACACTCTTAACCATGATGCAATATCACCCCTCCACCACCCCCAAAAGGTACCAGGTGCCCAGTTGCCACCCACTCACCTTATCAGGACACCCTCCCCCCAGCAGCGTGACCACAGCTGGGCCTCTGCTCACGGCGGCCCTGGGAGATGGGGAAGGTGGGTCACATGTGGACAGGGCCTCTTTTATAGCCCCACCGCCCAGCTGGCTTTGTCTTCTGCCACCTGACCTTCTGGCTGCTCCCTACACCAGCTGTGCCCATCCATCATGGAGAAGATCCTTGTCCTTCTGCTTGTCACCCTGGCAGTGGCCTATGCGGTTCCCGACCCCCGGGGAATCATTGTCAACTTGGTAAGAGGCTCTTTGGGGGAAGGAGGCATCTGGACCCCGAGGTGGGAATTTCTTAAGTGCAGGTCTTCACCTCTGGTGTCCCCACCTGGGGCTGCTGGAGGGCTGGGAGGTGAGGCATCTCTTCTTTCACCGCCTGTGCCATGTCCTACGCCTCTTCCCAGGGGCCCCTGAAAAGGCTGGTCAGCATGGCACACGGCACAGAGGTTCAGCCTGGCTAAGGGAGCTTTAAAAAATCTAGAGCCCTTGGCATCCACCCTGGAAACCCTGGCTCAGAGCCCAGAGGTTTAAAGAGTGATTCTGGCTCTCGCCTCGAGCGCACACTTCCCGCCCTCAGCACTAACCACCTGAGACAGGGACCATGACGATCAGCCCCGCGGAGCCATGCTCTCCCCCTGCCCCACACGCCTCCCCACCGAGGGCAGGGCGGGGAAAGCCTTTCCAGGCCACCCCCATCCATGGTGACATGCATGGGCTGGGGGGACAGGATCCCGCTGGGATTATGTGCAAAATCTGTGCGGGAGGGAGGAGTTTTCCAGGGAAACGGTCCTTAATTTTCACAGGCGTCTTCCTCAGAGAGGTGTGGGACCCAGAGAGGTTTGGGGGCCACATGTGCACCTTCCATGGGGACGCTGAGGCAGAGCTGGGGCAGCCGCTTCCCAGGGTCACCTGGGGAGTTGGTAGTGAGGCCGGTGCCAGAACCCGGTGTCCCGCCCCCAGCCAGGGCTGCTCCTCCGGCACCACACTGCCCGCCTCTCATGGGGTAGGGGGTGGGAGTGGGTGGCAGGGAGGCACTGTCAGCGGTCGTGGGTGGAGACGGGACCCAGGGGAGGGGTCCTGGCTGACGGCTGCCCCCGCAGGAGGAGGGCGAGCTCTGCCTGAACAGCGCCCAGTGCAAGAGCAAATGCTGCCACCGGACAAGCGGGCTGAGCCTGGCCCGCTGCGCACCCAAGGCCAGCGAGAACAGCGAGTGCTCTATCAAGGTGGGTCCGGAGGACTGGGGGCGGACAGCCCGGAGGAGGAGGGCCCCCTGGCTTGGGGATGGGACAGGGAGGAGGGTCGGCCTGCACCTCAAATGCTGAGCCAAGAGAGCAGGTCAACAGGCTTCAAAGCGCTTTGGCATCCCCTGGCCTCTCACAACTCACCAGAAAGATGGGTGGGGGCAGGGATTTGGTATCCCCATTTCATGGATGGATAAATAGAGGCCCCCCAGGGAGATATAGTTAGTAAGCACAAATGAGGCAGAGTGGGAACCACAGCGCCCCTGAGGAGGCCATCAGGAGGGGATGCACCACCTGAAGAGACGACTGCCTGCTGGTTCTTGGGGTCAAGTCCAAGGAAAGTGGTGCCCCAAGCAGCCCCCCCCCCCAGCTTGTGACTTCCCTGGCTCCATGTCTCTGCAGACACTCTATGGGGTTTACTACAAGTGTCCCTGTGAGCGGGGCCTGACCTGCGAGGGGGATAAGTCCATCGTGGGCTCCATCACCAACACCAACTTTGGCACCTGCCGCGATGCTGGGCGCTCCAAGGAGTGAAACCAACCACCCAGCCCTGCTCCAGCCCGGCATGCAGAAGAATGCTCCTCCCTGCCCTCTCCCTGGCTGGCCACCCCCTTGGCCAGCACCCCGCTTTTCTGATTCGGTTCTTGGCAATTAAAGCCCCTCCTGCAAACCTTCCCCAGGCTCCTGGGTGTTATTGCTGAGTTGGTGTCTTCCTTGTTCCTTCCATCAAGCCTTTGCCCCATCAGGGCAGGCGTCAAACAGGTCAGAGGAAGGAGGGGTGGGCCTCACGCCCTGCAGGATGAAACTGCACAGACTGGAGACAGGTTGTAAGGCAGAGACTCTCTCCATTTCTGGGGAGTGATCACACCTCCCAGGGGTGCCTTCCTTGCCCCTCGAGTTCTCAGACAAGCAAGCATGCGTGTGCATGAGTGTGCACACACACTCGCCCCACTCTGGTGGAAAGTTATAATGACCCCTGTTCTTTGCCCTGCATCCAACCTCACACCTCTTTTCTGGGTTCAACTCTCAGATGTGACAACCAATGGACACAACCCACGTGTGAAGGGCCAGACCACTAACATTGCTGTGGGCTTATTGTGCTCTCAGATCAAACCCTCACAGTGATCCTGGGAGAATGTATTGTCTCCACTTTAGACATAAAAGAGACTAAAGTTTAAAGAGGTTAAGTACCTTGCTCAGCATCGCGGAATCAGATAAAGTTGGCACTAAACCCATCTAACTCCAGGCCCCTTCCTACAGTTCCGTTCTCTCCCAGTTATCCACACCAAGACAACTGGGTGGAATTGCAGAGAATTAAGTTTTAGCTTAATATAAAAATTTCATACCCCCAGAGCCATCAAACCTGGGCTCCGGTCTCTGAGATGTGCAAGTGGAGATTCACACAAAGACTGTGGAGAGTAAACCCGATGAAACTGAGATGCTCTCTCAGCCCCAAGAGTCTGTAGTTCCGAGATCAAAGAATCCTTTGAGAAACCATTAGGTTTATGAATTAGGACTAGATTCAGCTGTAACAAAAAAACCCAGGTAATTATGGCTTAAACAAATAGGGGCATATATTTCTCATGAATCCAGAAGTCTAGAGATAGGAGGGGCTGGCATTTGTTTGGGGCTTGCAGATCTGCCATTCTCTTGACCTCACAGTTGGCAAAGGCCTTCACAGCAGCTCCTGACGTCATATCCTCTCACCATGTGCTAAGTGAGGAAGCACAGAGTAGAGGGTGGGTAGGATGGGGGGAGGGCAGAGTGTTTCTCCTAGCATGCCCCCTTGGCTGGCGCCAAAGCCTCCAGGCAGACTTCTCCAAATGTGCATGTCTACAACTAGGTCACCTGACCACCTCTAGCTGCAAGAGAGGCTGGGAAAGTAAGAATTGGGCAGAGGGAATGGGATTGCCATCACCGGCTTAGACTAAATAGGGTCCCTCTCCAAGGGTTGGGCATATTACTACCCCCAAACAGTGTTGGGGCTCTGTTAGCGAGGAAGGTGAGGCAATGGCTGGTTACAGTGTCTGCCACACCTGAGTTAGTGCTCAACCAGCGGTATTTTCAACACCTTAACCCAGTAGTGGGTCTCAGGCCCAGATTCAGCCCCGAGAGAGTGTGTATTCATTCTCTTCTTCATCCAATTACTGAGTGACCACAGTGCCCAGCACTGTGTTACAGACTGTGGGGGACACGAGGAAAATGTCCCTAGTTTCCAGGAGTGAGGAGGAAGTTGGGTTCTGCAGAAGCAGGTGGCCCAGACCCTTACTGCCCTGTATTAAATCCTTGCCACTTGAAATACCTGGAGTGGTATTTGTCTTTCTACACTGAACCTGGCTAATGCAAGATGCTGAACAAAGGGGAGCCTTGGGCTGTCGTTGCTGTTGGTCAAAAGTGCCTTTTTGTCTCTAAGCCTTGAGCCCAAAGGATTCACTGTTTTCTAATTCACATAAGGATGTCCTGGAGGCTGCAGCCTTGTCATAGTAGCCTACTCCCAGGAACTCCCCACATTGCTGTAACTTTCTTCTAGACCTGCTAGGTAGTCGCCTATAGAAGCAGGGATGCTTGCAGCCTTGAGTCATGACTAATTCCTAGTGCTGGGCCCTGGAGACCTATGCTGTCTAATACGACGATTCTCAGCCAGCCACATGTTCATCACTCGGCATGTGGCTCATCTGAATTGAGAGAAGTGCAAAATACAAACTGGATTTTGAAGACCAAGCTAAAAAAAAAAAGAAGTAAAATATTTCAAATAATTTTTACATGTTGAAATGACAACAGTTTTGATTGAGTTATAAATAAAATATATTATCAAAACTGATTCCACCTGTTCCTTCTTACCTTTCATTGTGGCTACTAGAAAATTTAGAATTACATGTGTAGCTCACATTTTATTTCCATTGGGCAGTGCTGCCGTAGCGAACAGAAGCAGCACAGTCTCACACCACGAAGTACTTTCTCCCTGCAGTTCTCTAGATCCTGCCAGCAGTGGCCTCTACCAACAACCACTTTTTCCTCAGGGCAGTTGAATATCCATGGCTTGTGAGGGGTCTAGAATATTCCACTGTGGCATAAGAATTATTTTGAACTGAAGGCATTTGAGTATAGGCTTTTTTCTGAACCCCCTTATCTACCTAAAAGCAAAGCCTCCCCAAAGAACTCAATTGTTATAAATCCCCTCCTGGGGAGTTTCTTATAACCAGAGAAGAGTGACTCTCATCGCTGGAGAGGAGATGTCTGCACCACACCTAAATGGACATTGTCACACAACTATCATCTCTCCCATTTACTCTCCTAAGGGCCCATTTATCTTTCCTAAAAGACATTTGTCTTCCCATAAATGCCCTCCCCTAACCCTTTCCCCTATTTTGAAGTCCTTTTCCAAGGTGTTCTCTTCCTCCCTCCCCCAATTTGGATGGTATATAAACCCCAAATTCTAACTGCCTCACTGAGTCACATTTTTCTGTGAACTCCCCCACTTATAAGAGAATAAAAATCTGTCTTTTCTCTTGCTAATGCCTTCTGTCACTTTAATTTGCAGACCTCCAAACACTGAACCGAAGAGGGTAGAAGAAAAATTTTTCCTCCCCAACATTTAGAACCAGTTTAATCATATCAGCAACATACGGTCCCCCCACCCTTCCTTCAACTTCTAAGACAGATTATCCCCGGAGGCTGGCTTTCCAGCTTGCAACCTCTCCTTCTACAATTGTTTCATAGACTTTCTCCAAATGGGAGAAAAAGTCTCATGTAACACTATGAACCATAACAACATGTATCTGTCTGGTACATTTAGTACATATTCCACCAAGGTACGGTTTACACTTTTGCTGATTTACAGAGAAGTGCTTAAGTACAACCACACCTTGTATGTCAACTGTTGAGCTCTTGCACCATAAGCCTGACATCCTGAATAGCACGATTGGTCAGGGCTGGGGGCTTAATTTAATCAGAGGTGTGCCTGAGCAGAGAACTTGAGGTACAAAATGTAACCCGAATACAACAGGGCCACCTCGAGCCTGCCTTTGCAGAGAACGCACTGCACACCAGCCAGAGAGCTAGCATCTGGCTCTAAAAGCCTCTCAACACGCAGCGCAACTTCCTCAAACCCCTGGACTCACTGTCTTCCCGTCAGCACATTTGGTGCTCCAGTTTTTTCTCTCACTCCCTTTCCTTGGCTCTCCTTTCTTTCTCATGCCTTCCTCCTATCCCTAGCTCCCTGAAGGGTCATTTTCGTCTTTTTCAAGCTGTGTGACCTTGAGCAAGTCGCTGTGGACAAAGAAAGAGGTTCTCTGGAAGGTAAGCTCACAGGGTGATCGGGTCATAAATTCCTGACTGGGCCGGTCATGGCAGACAGTCATGCCCCAGGCCTACAAAACGTTCACCTGTGCCTTAAGCACTGTTCTTGTGCTTCTAGGTTAGCACGCCTTTGAAATGCCAGAAGCAACCCTCTTTCCCAGACTCCTTTGGAGGCATAACCATCCTCAAGGGAGCACATAAACTATCCTGTAACCCAGAGATTTTCAACCCTTTATATCTCATGGCACACATACACTAATTACTAAAAGTCTGTGGAACACCAAAAAGTATATTTTTTGCTTATCTGACAAAAAAATTAGGTATAATTTTGATTTACCAAAAATAATAACAATAGTAATTTAATTACATACCCTTTTTGTTCCAAAGTGACTTTTTAAAAAATCAGGTGCCTAGACTTGTATATAAGGCTTTCTGGTACCAAGAATTAACCAATCAGATGCAACCTTATTATGCGACGTGACCAATAAGATGCAGCTCTATTCTATGACCTATATATTTTTGGTTCAAGACAAGACATTCACACGAGACATCTATTATTGTGTTGGCTGTGGTCATTCTTTTTATTTGACAATCTGAAGGAAAAGAGGTCAGTGCCCCTGACTAAATATTCAGGTATTGCATTTTTAAAAATTCCTGCCCAGCCTGGTGGCTCAGTTGGCTGGACCTTCATCCCTTACACCAAAAGGTGGCGAGCACATACCTAGGTTTCGGGTTTAATCCCTAGTCGGGGTGTACCAGCGGCAAATGATTGATGTTTCTTACATCGATGTTCCTCTCTCCCCCTCGCCCCTCTAAAAATCAGTTAACATATACTCGGGTGAAGATTATAAACAAAATTCTTGCACCACATCAGTTGAAAATCACTGCTGTAATCCTTGCTTTCTCACAACTTCATTTAATCTTTCTTAGTTTCTTAATTCTGGAAACTGTCATTCTAAAAAAAAAAAAGGAAACTGTCATTCTAGGGCGCATTTGAGATCTTGCTTCCTGGCAATTATCCTCAGTTTGGCTCAAATGAATTTTTTTTAAAAAAATGCCTTTTAAAAATATATATATATATATTATTGATTTTAGAGAGAGGAACGGAGAAGGAGAGAGAGGGATAGAAACATCAATGATGAGAGAGTCATTGATCGGCTGCCTCCTGCACGCCCTGCTGGGGATGGAGCCCGCAACCCGGGCACGTGCCCTGACTGGGGGTTGACGCTCAACCTGAGCCGGCCGGGCTCAATAAATTCTTATAAAAATTCTCTAGCCCTAGCGGGGTTTGCTCAGTGGTTAGAGCACTGGCCGGTGGACTGAAGGGTCGCAGGTTTGACTCCGGCCAAGGGCACATGTGGGAGGCAACCAATCCATGTGTCTGTCTCACAGAGATGTTTCTCCGTACCCCCCTTCCACGCTCTCTGAAAAGCAATGGAAAAAATATCCAAGAGTGAGGATTAAAAAAATAAATTTTTTTAAAAGTTTTAGCCTGGCCAGGCGTGGCTTAGCGGTTGAGCGTTGACCTACGATCCAAGAGATCAGGGTTCGATTCCCGGTCAGGGCACACGCCCGGATTGCGGGCTCGATCAATGACTCTCATCATTGATGTTTCTATCTCTGTCTCTCCCTCTCCTTTCCTCTCAAATCAATAAAGATATATTTTTTAAAAAATAAAAAATAAAAATAAAAAAAATTAAAAAGTTTTAAAAGATTCTCTACAGGTTTGGACGTTTCTTACGTTGACATTGCCTGATCCCTCTGCTTCCCCGCCTGTAGAATGGGGCAATAACAGCGCCTGCTCCTCAGGGGGTTTGCCCCATTACACGGGATCGTGCGTGAAAGGGCCCTGGCATCCAGTGCGGACTCAGTGAATATTCATTCGGTCATACACGTTTGTTCTGTACACTTCCTTCCACATTCCTGAAGTTGAAGGTTGGGGCACCAAGACCTTATTATGGAGCAGGTTGAAAGCCAGAAAGGGAGTGGGCTTGGGAAGAGGACCTCGAGTCCCCTCTGAAGGGCTTCCATCCAACATGGGAAGGACCCTGGTCACCCCTGAGGAGGCACATCCCTGCTAAGAAGACCCCTTGTCCTTAGTTAGGCTCAAATTCACAGAGTCCAGCACCACCGCCCACAGGCGCTCCTCGCCCACCGCGTACTCGGGGGACCTACCCGCTCCCCGCCGCCGAGCCAGCCTTATAGAGCTCCGGGGATTGTCTTTCAACCAATGGGCGAGACCTGTCTCGTCCAACATCCTCATTTGCATATTTACTGACCAATTAGAGCATCTCCATAATGACCGAGCAGAACGCGTGAGTCTGACCAATCAAGACAGTGCTACCTGGACCAATAAGACTGTACAAATTTGAATTCCTCATTTGCATAGAAATAGACCCGCCAGGGACCAGGGCAGGAGCTTTATAAACGCAGCCTCCCGCGGGTTCAGCAGAGGGAGCGTTGGGTTTCCTCGGAAGGCTTGGTGGCTGCGCCTCCTGGTTTTGCAAACTGCACCTGACTGTCGCTTCTGCTTGCACCGCGCTCCGGGGGGAGGGCTCCGGTGGGCACTGGCCTGGTGGCTACCAACTTTTGTCAACCTCCCCAAGCGAATCCCTTGGTGTCTCGCCCCTCCTTTCCGCCCCAGCGCCCCAGGACCTTGCTCCTTGACCCACCCCGCGGGGCCCACCCAGCCGCCACCTCCGAAGCAGCAAATACTGAAAGCTCTTTATTTCGGGGACGGTGCGTCCTCCCTGCCTCCCTGCCCCTCGCCTGTTGGAGGCTCTGGGGGCCGGGCGCAGGAACACAGTTTTGGGTCGACCTGGAGCGGGTGGAGCAGGAGGGGCGGGAGGCAAGGAAGAGGGAGCGTTAGAAAAAGGTTTTCTGAGTTGGCTTCCTTTTTTCAATTTTCTTACAACGGCCGTAGACAATTTTAAACGATTTCTCATTCTTCGGAAACACACACGTCAAGTCCGGCTCGCAGGGACACTCGTTATACAGGCCGAAGAACGTCTGGGAAAGGCAGGGTTTTGACCTTGACCTGGACTGCTGCTCTGCCCTCAGCCCTGAGGGGTCGCTCCCATTTCCAGCCCAGCCCAGCCCTGAGTCCCATTTGCTTGCACACAGCAGAGGAGCCTAGGCATAAAGTACCCGCTAACCCAGCTGCTCAGAGTCTGCACCTCTGGTGGCCTCCTCCATGCTGACCCCCAGGATTGCTCAGTGCCCTCCTCTCTCTCCTCCTAAATCCTTTCTTGGACAAAATCCAGCTGGGAACACCTGGGGCCACAGCAGAACTCCTGGGGCTGTGTGTGTGTGTAGGGGGGGGGGGCGGCAGAGTAGAACCATGGTTAAGGTTAGCCCTTCTAGCTGTGCCCATTTACAGTGCTACTTTCAGACCTGCTGGGATGAACCTTGGAGAACAGGAACCCATGTTAGAAAGCGAAGCATCGCCACACCTCGGAGATGGGGACCCACCTTGGGTGTGTCCTCAGGCTCCCCCAGGCCACAGGCAGCTTGGAGATGCAGTCACAGCAGAGCATTCCCAGCTCCGGGTCTCCCCCCCTTCCCTCCTTCCCCTGGGCTCTGGGTCCCTGGCTCTCCCTTTCTGTGTGTCCCTGCCTCCTGCCCCCCTGAACCCCCAGGGGAGTACTGTGCCTACACCCACCTGCGTGTGACACGCGGTGCCCTCAGACCCCATCGGGGCGCAGTGTGACTCGCAGTTGTAGGACTCCCGGCGACAGCATCCGCTCTTGCACTTCTTGCTCTGGATGCAGATCTCCCCGTTGTCCTGTTGGGAGAGGACCCAGCCGGCTCTCCCGCTGGCCCTGCAGGCGGCTCCCGCCACGCTGTGCCCTCAGCACCGTCCCCCCTGCTGCCGGGCTGGGCCATCTCTAGTTTGGGACTGGGGGGGGGGAGCAAGAGCGGCCGGCAGGCCCTGACTTGGGCCTAGAAGAGCTATAACAGTGTTTAAAGTTTTGCCCTTAGTGTCCCCAAAATAGTCTCCTCCTCCTCCAGCGCACACTGGGAGTATCCAACCTCCTGTCTGCTCCTGCAGTTCCTTCTGCGAACTCTTACCGACCCTTCCACCTGAGCTGGAATATCACCTACTCTTCACCACCCCCAGACACCCAGCTTAGTTATATTATCTATCACTGTCACCCCGTGTCTGTCTGTCCGACAATCCCAGGATCATTCCACCAGCAAATGCTGAGCGCCTGCTGTGTGCAGGCCTGTCCCTGGCACTGGGGATACGGCTGGGCACAAAACAAACGCCTGCCCTCCTGTGGCCATGGAACACTTACAATGCGGCCAGTGTGACTGAGGAACTGAATTTTAAATTTTGTTTACTTTTCATTAATTTGCATCGAAGAGACTGCATATGGCTAGTGACTGCACTGTTGGACAAGTGCAGCTCTAGGCGAGAAGATACCACAGTTACCTAAGTGAAATCGGTGGGGGCACACACAAAATGTTGAGCGAAAGAAGCCAGATTTAAAAAAAAAATTTTTAAAATACTGTGTGATTCCATTATATGAAGTTCAAAAACAGGCAACATTAATCTACAAGGACAGAGGTCAGGAGTGTTCCATTTGGGACTGTTGCTGGTGGCAAGCCTGAGGGGAACCTTCTGGAGGCTGGAAATGTTCTGTACACTGACCTGGGTGGTGGTGGTGAGGGTGTTTACACAGGTTTCAAATGCATTGATTTTAATGTAAATCAAGATTTGGGCATTGTGCTGGATGTAATTTTTACCTGATATATATGTTAGGTCTTATTAATTAACAGTTTATCATATCTATTGTGTGTGATTAAGTGCGGTAAAGAAAATAAAGCAGGGCCCTGGCCAGTGTGGCTCAGCTGTTTGGGTGCCGTCCTGTGCGCCGAGGGATGGCCGGTTTGATTCCGTCAGGGCACAGGTCCCCGGTTTGGGGCCCCATCCTTAGTGGGGGGGGCGTGCAGGAGGCCCCCGATCTTCACAATGATGTTTTTGTCTCTCCCTCTCCCTTCCTTTCTAAAAATCAATACAAGATCTTAAAAAAACACACAAAAAAAAACCAGGAAGAAAGGAGAGAGTGAGAGATGGAGCGGAAGGCCGGCAGGCAAGGAGGACTGGGTTGGCAATAGCCTCTTCCTAGTCTCCTTGACTCCACTCTTGCCGGAAATCCACGCAGTCCCCCACCTCTACCTCCAACACTCTCACCTTCCCCTCCCCCAGCCCTCTCTGGCCATCAGTCCTTCCCAGAACAGCTATCGGAATCTTTTTTCAAAAGGTAAATTCCACCCAGCCAACGTCTGACCCGTGCACCAATAGGTCACTGGTTCGATTCCCAGTCAGGGCACATCCCAGTTAAGGCACCTGCCCGGGTTCGGGGCTCTATCCCCAGGAGGCAGCCAATCAAGGTTTCTATCTCTTTCTCCCTCTCCCTTCCTCTCTCTTTAAAAATTAATAAAAATATTTAAAAAATAAAAAGGTAAATCCCATCACACCATTTCCATACTTCAAAATCTCCAAGGACTTCCCAGAGCATTTACACATGGAAACTCTTTACGGATCTGCAGGGCTTACTGATTCCGGGGCCGGCTGCCTAGCCCTAGATTACTTACTCCCCCCTCCCCCACACACGCCCTGCAGCCACCACTGGGCCTCTGAATGTGCCCAGTCCTCCTAGCCCCAGGCCATTTGCACTGCTGGTTCCTCTGCCCAGAACACCCTGCCCTGTGAGCTCTGCCTGGTTGCCTCCCTCTCCTGGCCCCAGGCTGAGAGGCCTTCCTGACCGCCCATCACCTGGTTCACATTTGTGACTCTGAAATTATCTACTTTATATCTTTTATTTTTAAAAAATGTCTTCCCCTGCTAGAACCTCAAGGATCTTTCACTACCTTGTTCAGGGTGGTATTTCTTAGCCCCTAGTAGAACAGCTGAATAAACTAAGATATTATAATTTGCTGTCTTTTTATCTTTCTGACCTCATCTATTATTTCCACTCTCTCTCACTCCTCTTTGAATCTGCTGGGCAAGGTCTCCCATCTCCAGACCTTTGCCCTGGCTCCTCCCTCCGCCCGGGTTGCTCTTTCCCTAGCTATCTGCCTGCCTGGCTCCCTTTAGGAAAGACCTCACTCCCTTTAGGTCTTTGTTTAAATTTCGCTTTGTTAGTAAAGTCTTCCCTGAGCACCGCGTTTAGAACTGCAGTCTCTCTTCTCCCCACCACTCCTGAAGCCCTTCCTTAGTTTCTTTGTCCCCAGGTATTTATCACCTGAGATGTATTAATATTTTGCTTATTTGCCTCCTACAGAAGCATGTTAGCTCTACAAGGGCAAGCAATTTTGGATCTTGCTCACAGCCCTAACCCCAGCACCTAGAAAAATAATCTACATATAATAGGTGCTCAATAAACGAATGGATGGATGAATGAATGAATGTCTCTCTTACCAGATGTGAGCCTGGGGGTGGGGGGTGCAGTTCATATTGACGCCTGGCTCCGCCCTGGCACAGCTCCCATGACTAGGAGAAGTTTTCTGTTCGTCTCAGACATTCTCCACTCAACACTCCCTACTGCCCCCCACTGCTGGCTTTCCCCCACATCAGCCTCTGTGCCCACCCCCCCACCCTCCCCAAATAGTACAGATCTTAGGACGGTGGCAGAGGAGGTGACTGTACCCTCTAGGGTCCTTACCAAATGTCTGGTTTGCTTTGCCTTTAAAAATGAGCTGCTGGTGAGAAGGAAGAAACCAGAGAGGAGGAGGAGATGGGTCAGGAGCAGCAACCTCGGAATCATGGCCCAGAGGTGTCGGTGGCATTTTTAAGGCCCAACTAAATACCCAGCATCTGCCATGTGACTGCCATGTGACTAAGGCCTGGAGGGCAGGCAGTGAGGTGTGACCGCCCAGGCCTAGCGTTCACAGGAGAGGCTGGCAGTGCCGTGCGGGGTCCCAGACCAAAGAGACAGAGGGACAAGCAAGGGGATGGGGGTGGAAGGTCCTTGGACCCCTGCATCCTGGACCGCTTGCTGTGTTCATCTTGCTGCCGTTAGAATAGTCTGTGTGCTTGGAATCCGGCAAGATCTGGGTTCAATCCCAGCTCTGTTGCTTATCGGCTGTGTGATCTCAGGCAGACTTCATAACTTCTCTGAGCCTCGGTTTCCCCATCTGCAAGATGCAGGATAATAACAGTACATCACAGAGACGATGCAGGTATCGCCCTTCCCGTAGAGGAAGCGCCCAATAAACAGAAGCTAGTATTGTCTTTAGAATCAGAAGGGCTCGGAATTAGAGGGGTTTCAAAAGATGCTCTCATCCAATCCAATTGCATGTTATTATTAATAAACAGCATTATTGTTACCGGAGAGCTGCCCATGTCAGAGGCGGTTCCCCTCCTCAGCTCTCGTCAGCTCGAGAGCAAGAATTCAGATGAGTGACAGACAGCAGTGCTGAAGCAAAGCAAGCAGATTTATTAAGAATACACTTGGTGCTTGGCCAGCGTGGCTCAGCGGCTGAGCATCGACCCATGAACCAGGAGGTCACAGTGCAGTTTCTGATCAGAGCACATGCCCGGCTTGCTCGCTCCATCCCCCGTAGGGGTTGTGCAGGAGGCGGCTGATCGACGACTCTCTGTCATCATTGATGTTTCTATCTCTCTCTCTCTCTCTCCCTCTCCCTTACTCTCTCTGAAAGCAATAAAAACATATTTTTTTATAAAGTGACATTATAAAGGGGGAAAAAAAGAACACACTTGGCATAAAGCACAAATGGGCAACTCAGCTAGTTTGAATACCCCACCTCATGGGGGTTCAAGGGTTTTATACTTTTTCCCCCTGTAGGTTTTAAGGTTCCCCTTTTACACTGTTGTGGCTTTTTCCAGAATTTATGAGAACATTTGGTTATTTTATCTTGGCAAGTCTCAACGCTACTGACCTCTTTGTTCAGTGGGTGAGCTAAAGCCCTTTCTTTCCCCTCCCCCTACTCTCCTCCTCCTGCCCCAGCAGCTCTTTCCTGCCTAATAGCCACCCTCAAGTGATACCATCCAAATGCTTTTGGGGTTCTTTTGTTTTTGTTTTTTAATATGTTTTTATTGATTTCAGAGAAGGAAGGGAGAGGAGGAGAGAAACAGAAACATCAATGATGAGAGAGTCATCAACTGGCTGCCTCCTGCACACCGCCTGCTGGGGATCAAGCCTGAAACTCCAGCATGTGCCCTCACAGGATGAACTGCGACCTCCTGATTGGGGTTTTGTAATTTGTCCCCAGACTTCATCTGTCCTTGGGTTTAGCTGGCACAAACGGCATTAACTGGGTCTTTGTTCTCTGTTTTCCCAGGCCAGGGTGATTTAAGATGTGTACTCTCTGCTTAGGGAGGAGACTTATAAACTCTTTGCTCTCAAGTGTCCTTGGTTGGGGAAGATGAGGTCTTGGGCTTCACAAGCTGGTTGCAAGCTGCCCGAATTGTTTGGCCTCGTTCAATTTTGTCGTCTCAGTTTCCCCATTCCATTTGCCCAGGGATTTTCCTACCTTCTTACTATCCTGACACACAATGAACATTCTGTCTCTCAGATGAGGTGACTAAGGCCCAGAAAGGTTGCCAAACTTCCCCAAAGTTACAAAGCTGTCAAGTGACGGAAGATTAGAGTCTGATTTTCACCGTTTCACTCCCTTCTCCCAGAGGCCCTCAATTAGAATTTCAACAACTCTGTTTCTGAGCAAAGCGGCATGCAGGCCTTCTGAAAAGCTTCTCATCTTCAAGGGACGGAATCAGTCAGGACTCACTCGATCAAAAGTGACAGCCCGAGCTGGTTTGGCTCAGTGGTTAGAGTGTCGGCCAGCAGACTGAAGGGTCCCAGGTTCGATTCCAGCCAAGGGCACGTGCCTCGGTTGCAGGCTCGACACCCAGCCCAGGTCAGAGCTCGAGAGGGAGGCAACCAATCCATGTGTCTCTCTCACACTGATGTTTCTCTCTCTCCCTCTCTTTCTCTCTCTCTCCATCCCCCTTCCACTCCCTCTGAAAAGCAATGGAAAAAATGTCCTCCAGTGAGGATTAAAAATAAAAAAGTGACAGAAACCCAACCCAAAGTGGTAAAGGAAAAAATGAATTTACTGGGTTATGTAACTTAAAAGTCCAGCAGTCCAGCTGTCTGGCTTAAGGCACAGCTTGTTTCGGGGCTGAATGAAGAAAATACTAGAACCTGGCTCCAGTCTCTGTGCTGGCTTCATTCTGAGTCCACATGGTGATAAGATGGTTGCCAGTAACCACAGACCCACTTTCTCCCATGCTCAAGTCCAGTGAAAGAGAAAGTATTACGTTTTGGTAACTCTACAAATCCTAAGCTACAGTCTGATTGGACCAACTGGGTCATGTCCCCACCCGCAAACCTGTCCCTCAAGCCAGGGCAATAGAAGGAGCCTCATGGCCCCCCACTGAACCAGCCTCTGCGTCTAGAGGATTCGGTGTTCTCGTGAATGCAGCCCCTCTCAACTTCAGGGACTGAGAATGGAAGGGGGTGGCTTCCTCACGGGGAGTTCAGGGTCACCAAGAGAAAGGGAGCGATGGATCTTTGGCAGGCTAAATCAGTAAACGTTCCTTAGATATGGCAACTGGGAATTTATAGCAGACCACCTATTATGCCTAACTTAAAACAAAGCAAAATGTCATTCACACTTTATTTAGTGTATCCAGTTTTTAATGGTTTTAAAGTTTTTCAAAGTAAAAGTATTTGTAAGACTTTTCATAAGTCACTACCATTCTGGCTCTGTTTTCAAAGCAACTGTGTTTCGAATGAATTCTGCCCATTTAAGGAGGGTCTAGTGTCCAGAATCAGCTTTGCTGCCATGTGGAAGGTTTCCTTCTCTACCAAAGTCCAGTCTGGAAGACAGAAACTACTCTAGGTATTTGAAATAGACAACATTTAATATATGGAAATGGTCACAGAGGTGACAGAGGAGCTGAGAAACCAAACAGGATGTCGAGGCAACAGGGAGACAGCCACAGCAGGAGGACACCGATGCCCCTATCGCTGGAGAAACAATGTGATGAGGCTGTGTGTCTGGAGTCCCTGGGGACTGCAGGGGAGGGGCTGTCCTGAAGGAGACAAGGCACCTGCTGGGGACATCACCTGCAGCCGAAGGTGCCCCATCTCCTGCCCTCCTATCTTCAGGCAGTCCTAGAAGCCAGGAGACAAAGGAGACTGGGAAATGTGTTCCCAGGGATACAGGGCAGAGCAGGAGGCGGGCAGACAAGCACTCGATGGGCACAGCTTCCCTCCAAGCCCTCCAGGCCGGGCTGGGAGCATCGGGAGCCCTGTCCCTCCCCCACTCAAGTCTGGCTCCAGGGTTCTTTACTTGGGGGACTTGGCCGGGAGGGGTCACACCTGCCACAAAGCTCATCAGTAAGCTTAAGGGTGGCATGGCATCAATGTCTGGGTTGGGGAGAACTATCACTCTGAGAGAGAAACCTCAATTTTTTTTTTTTTTAAACTTCAATCTTCATGAAAATTCTGCCATGCTCACCTCCTGCAGAAAGGACTCGATCACGGGTACAGGCGTAGAGAGCTGCTCTCCTGAGCACTGCCCACTGTCCTGCCGTTTCCAGCAGGGGCTCAGCTGGGCTTTACCACAAGGCCTGCGGGAGGCTGGGGTCCTGTGCCCCGCTCCAGGGCCACCTCCGCACGCTGTGGTTCAGCCGACGGGGCGGCCACGCGGTGCAGCATGAGCTCCGGGTTGTGGTGTCCAAGCTCCTCTCGTGTATTAAAGTAGAATAAAGTAGAACAGGACTTTGTGGCGGCAGGTGGTTCCACGACAGGCTCTCCCTCCGTCCTCGAGTAACGGAACCCCAAGCTTTCGCTGGCCACACGAAAACTACATTTCCCAGGCTCCCTTGCAGCTAGCTGCAGTCATGGGACCAAGTTTTGCACAAGTGAAAATAATTCATGCTGCCTGTGGGTCATGCCCTCTTGGGAAGGGTGAGCATTTGCTGTTCTACCCCCTTTTTTTCTAACTGGAAAGTGGGCCCAACAGGTACAGTGATGAGCCATCTTCAACCACGTGGAGGTAGAAACATCCTAGGGCAGAGCTTCCTGCCTAGTGAGTCTGGAGACATCCAACCCTCTGCCCTCGGGTAAGCCTCTCTAGGGCCCCAAAACCTTTCCACTTTTACCCCAAGGTGCTGACTCCGCCCCTGCACATGACCCAGGCTGAGCTAACCGGTAAATTCCGCCACCATGACTGATTCAGGGGCGAGTTTGCAGACTAAGTCAATCCAATCAGAATCAATTTTAGGGTGTCTGCTAGGAATCCTGGGCGGGAGATGTTTCCTTTCTCTGGAAGGCACAATATGCATTTGTGAGGTGGATTTGTGGCTAAGAGCCTGCCTTCCAGAGCAGGAGAGCCTGGGTCTGAATCCCAGTCCCATCCCTTACTGTGAACCCTTGAGAGGGCTGTTGAGCTTTAACTCCCTGTTTGTAAAATAATTATAGTGCCTACTATTTCCTTGCTGTAACGAGTTAATACAGATTAGAAAGCACTTTGCATGATGTCTAGGACATGAGTTCTCAATAAATCCTAGCTGTTTCTACTGGGTGATACCTAGAACTTATGTGGCTATTAGGAAGGAATCCAGCCTTAGGGCCATGGAGCTGCTGGATCCAGCCAGACCTGAGGCCTGCCCTGCCTCTGGATTTCTAGTTCTGAGCACCAATGAATTTCCTCATCATTTGGACCAATTTGGGATTTTTTTTCTTTTTGAAGGTTTCTTCCATCGAGCCATATTTTAATGTCAAGTGCTTTCACTTGTCATCAGTTATGAGTTGGTTTTGAGACAATTCATTATTCCACCAACTGGGATTACTGATCTCTCCATCCCTTTGGGGTGATTCTGCCACCAGGGAAAAGGTTCCATTCTATTCCAATTTGTGTTGTTGTATGTGTCCGTGTAGTAACGCAGGAAGTGGCTCCTCTAGCTAATACGGTGTTACCATATTTGTCATGGAAATCCGGTGTCCGTTTCTGGTGGACTTGTTCAAACTGAGAGACAACTTACCATGTTTTGGGTCAATGGAAATGGTGTGAAGCTGAAGATGGAACTGCCGCAACTGCAGCTCCTGGTTTGTTGGAACTTTGAGTCGAGTACTGTCCTTTTTTTTTTAAATATTTGCCACAGAAAGAGTCCTCACTGATACCCCACAGTGTGACCTTGGACAAGTCATGCAGCTCTCTGAGCCTGTTTCTTTATCATTAAGTGGAACTGGTCATATCTGAGAGAACAGAGACATCAATGCACCAGGCCCCATTCCAACCGCCGGCATGAGCATTTCTGCGTTCACGCTTCACACACATCCTCATAAATACTCTCAGTCACCTCCACCCTTTCACTGCCCTGCGAAGTATCCACGTACTGCCTCAGGCCCTCCCCCACACCCACCCGTGGGCACCTCCACATACACTCCCCAGGCACCTTCCTCAGCCCTGCCCCTCCCACACAGCCCTCCATCCCAAGACTCGGCCCTTCCTGGACCCGCCTCCTCTCGCCCACACACCCCTACCCCATTCCCTTCCCCAGGTACGACCCTGAGGCCGCTGTGCCTCCAGACAAAGCCAGACCCCACGGGAAGCTCTTTCACGCCTCCAGCCTCCCCTTCCACCCACCCCAGGCTGGACTGATCTTTGCCAGGTTCCCTCTCCCAAGAAATGCAAAGAGGCCAGAGCCAGAGAGTGACTTTAATGTGTCAGGAGCTGGACTGTGAACAAGACGGGGACTCCAAGGCCTCTGGCCCCAAGGGAGGGAAGGAGGATGGCAGTGACCCTCCTCTAAATTAAATGGCACCGGTGGGGACAGCCCGGGTCCCTGGGTACGCAATTCAGGCCCAACTGGCAGGGACATAGGATGTTGGTGGCTCCCTTGGTCTGTGGGAAATGAGTATGAGAGTTGGGGGTCACCAAGGTGCAGGGAAGAAGGGGGTTTAAACTTCTTGGGGAGCAGGAACAGGAGCACAAGTGATGGTGGGGCAGACCTGGGACCTGTCAGCTCTACAGCTTCTAACTTCATGACCTTAGGCAACTTAATGACCTTCTTTGTCTCAGTTTCCTCATCTATCAAAGGGGCTAACAATAGTAATCCACCTCCTAGGGTTATTAAGAGGGTCAAATGAAATAAATTAGATCAAGTGCCCACAACGAAAGGACCCTCTGGCCACTTCAGCTATAGAGTCAGGCCAGGGCGGGGCCTGGCTGCTTCCTAAGCGCACTGGCAGCTCCCAGACAGGGACTTGGAGGCAGGTCCATCCTCCCTAGAAGGGTCTGGGCCCAGGACCAGAGGAGAGAAGACGCACCATGAACCTGCTCCCCGCGTTTCCACCAGCTAATAACAAGCGTGCTGAGCTGAGCGCTGTGCCAGGACCGCATACCCTTTCCAACAACCTGATGGCATAGGTACTTTAACTCCATTTTACAGATGAGGAAACTAAGGCTCAGAGAACAGAAGTGACCTGTCTGAGGCCACAAAGACAGGGGGTGGAAAGCCAGGAGTTACACTCAGGTCCAACTCCAAAGCTGCGGTCCCACCACTACAGAGCCTGGCTTCTCTCTAGAAGTGAGGTCGTTGAGGCCGGGAGGTGGGGATTGCGAGGGAGAAGGTCTTTTCCCACCCACTTTGCCTCAGCGACGTTAGGATAGAGATATTCATTCTTTCAACAAACATTTGTTGAGCACCTGCTACGCGCAGGCACTAAGCTGAGGGGTAGGGGGTTCAGAGGCGAACATGCCGCAGTCCTGCCCTTGGGGTGCTCCAAGCAGACAGAAGGCACGGCCAGCCAGGGACCTCCGTGCTGGCTGAGGGCGCGGGCCAAGGATGTGGGAATTCCAAGGGGAGAAGGCTTGTCAGAGGGAGTGGCTGGCACTGCAGGATGAGTAGGAGTTTGCCAGGTAGAGAAGGAAGAGGGGCGCCCCAGCAGAGGGTGAACAAGCAGGAGCCAGGAGGGCTGCCCCAGCCCAGGGCCTCACCTGGGGCAAGCAGGCCATGTTTATTCTGGTCCTGGGGGCACAGAAGGCGCCTCCGTGGTCCAGGTCCATGCGGCAGCAGAGGCTGAAGCACTCAGAGTGGTGGGAGCAGGAAGCTCCGTTCATCTGTGGGGACAGCCCTGAGTCACCAGCCCTCTGGGGGGGGGGGGGTCTGCACTGCCAAGGCCCCAGGGGTGGAAGAAAGAAGCCAAGACGTGGCCACTCCCAGGTACCTCCCCACTGCAAGCCCCCTTCCCCTCCCCCAGCAACACTCAGGGGAGCAGGGGAGAGGACGAGGGGGGACCTAGTGTCCCCCCTGCCTCCCTCTCCTTTCCTGTGCTGGGGGAGGGGCAAACAGTGCGGGCAGGAGGGAGGGGGGAGAAAGATGGAAAGGGGAAGGAGGCGTCATCGTGCCTGGAGGCGGGGGACGGGAGGAGAAACCTGAGCAGGCAGGTGAGCTGTGGCTGGGCCCGGGCTGGGCGCCCGGAGCGGCTGCGGGGGGGGGGGGGGGGCCAGGCCCACTTTCGCCTCCAGAGCCACCAGGGAGGTGAAGCGGGGCTCTGACGTCCGTCGGGGACGCGTCGAGCTCCCAGCCTGGGGACAAAGCCCCGCTCCGGGGCGGCTCCCACCCCACCTGCCGCTTCCCCCCGGGGGGCTGCCGCCTGCGCCCCGCCCTGGGCTCGGCGCCTCCCGCCGAGCGCCCCCGGCTCACCTTCGAAAGGCCTCTTCCAAACGGCGGGAAGGCGCCCCAGCAGGGCAGCAGCACCCCCGCGAGGAGCGCCAGCGCGGGGGCCATCGCCTCGGGCTGCAGGGGCTCGGGCGCGGAGCGGCCGCCTGCCCCGGGCACGTGACCCGGCGCCGGGCGCCCCCTGCTGGCCGGGCGGGTGAGGGCGTTAATGGTCACGGGCGCCGCCGCGGGGGCAGGCGCAGCGCGAGTCCTGGGGCGCTGGGGGGGGCAAGGAGACCCTGATCCAAGCCCCGGACAGGCCGGGCTTCGCGGATTCAGGGGCTCCCTATATATATGACTTCCTAGAAATATATATGTATAGTGTGCGTGTGTGCATATATAATATATATATATATATATATAAAGCTGTAAAATGAAGCGTTATTTTGAAAAATTATGCAAAACTTACATGTTGAAATGAAAATCGCTTCCTTCTTGATTCTCCGACCCTCCTCCGCCCCTCCTCTGCAGGGCTGCACCAAACTGCCCCACCCCTTACCTTTGGATAAACCAGCGCCAGCTAGGGGTCCCTCTACCCTGTCCAGGCCCCGTCCTGCCAGCTGTAAGAATCTGCAAGACAAGATGACCTCTTCCAGTCCCGATGAGTCGATTAGTTGTCTAAGAATTTATCTGTGAAGTTTGGGGGCAAAACGGAGGGGAGGAGAGAGGAAACTCAGAAGGGAGAGCACCCGGGGCAATGGGTGGAGCTGGGGGAGGCAGGCCTTCCTCACTGTTCCCCCAGATGCAGCTCCCACCTCACCCACCTTTGCCTGCTTCTGCATTTGAAAATGTGCTCTTGAGAAAAGATCTGAAGAGCTCTGTCTTTTCCAACCTGTAGCTTATTTCAAGAACTTCCCCCCGCCCCCCCCCAAAAAAAACCACATCAGTACAGTGGGTCGGTAGAGGCCACAGCTCATGTGGCCAGTGACTACCCACAATATGAGTTGGGAGGTGTTGGAGGGCAAAAGCTGGGCCCACTTTTCTGGCCTTCAGGTCCAGGATGGTGCCAGCCCCGACCCATGCCCACTAGCCCTAAGTACTGTGAGGGCAGAGGCCCCTCACTTGCCTCTGTGCCTAGTAGCTCATGGGTGGTCACTACTCAACTGTCCAATGAGTGGAATGCTCAGGCCCACTGAGACTACCTTGGACACCACTGGGGGTGAAGCAGAGGGCAGGTTTCCTTGGCCCAGTCCCTGGCAGTCCCTCTGGGCCTGGAATTCAGGTCCCTGAGGGCAGGACCCATAGCCCTGGGCCTGCCGAGTACTTATCAAGTCAGCTAAATGAAAGTTATTTTCCAGGCCCCAAGCTGGTTCCAGCAGGGACAGTCCACCGGGGTATAGGAGACAGGTCAGGGGACCCACCCCTGGTACACCCCCCCCCCCACATACCACCATCACTCATTAGGAGGAAGGGCCCTGGGCTTCCTTCAACCTCTTAGCATCTCTAGGAGGCAAGACATCCCAATGGTTAGGTTACCCGCTCAGAAAGGTTGGACTGGTCCCACATTCACTAGCTGAATGACTAAGGAAGGTTCTAACATCTCTCAGCCTCAGCTTCCCTGCCTGTAAAAGGGGAAGGTTGTTGAGAGGGTTAAATGAGTTAATTGGGTAGAGTGCTTGGCAGAGAGCCTGACAAACAAAACAATCTCAAAACAATGGTGCTACTTTTATTATTATTAACAATGGTGATTCTGGAAGGAAGGCAGCACTGGGCATGAGGCCAAGGAGGTTAGAGGATGCCCCGGGGACCAGCTGCCACCTAGGCGTCCACCGGCAGTTGAACAGCTTCACCTCCTTGCCCTGGGTCCTGCCTCACCTCTCTCAATTGCTCCAAGCCCCCTGCTGAAACCCCATCTTGCCTGGCATGTTGCCCCTGCCTGCCTGTTTGTTCCCCACCTTCACCCACAGTCTGCGCCAGTAAACTGCTCTCCACACCCTGTCCTGCAGCCCACGGGTCCAAGCTCCAGGCCTCCACTCCCTTCTTCCCAGGTAACTCAGCCACCTCTTCTTGGTCCCCCAATCTGAACTGATCTTGAGCCTCCTGTTGGGATGTCAAGACATCTCCCCGGGGTGTTTACTGTCCTGGCACTGGGGCCTCCTTTCCAGCTCCCAGAGGCCCAGCCCACCCAGTACTTCCAAAAGGCCCAGGGTTCTGCCAACCTGAGTAATGAGGTACCATGGCAAACAGAACCTCGGCGGGTGGAGGGTGGCAGAGGGAGGGGCGTCAGCGGCTGGCCCAGCCCCTGCTCTGCAGAGAAGGCCCCCCAGCTTGGCCTGTCTCCAGAGCCCCAGAGGCCCAGACCTGGACCTGGCAGTCAAGCATCAAGGCAGGAAGGAGGGCTTTGAGCAGCTCTGTCTTGATGGGGGGTGCTATTGACTGAATTGTGCCCCCCAAATCCATGTGGAAGCCTCCCCCCAGTGCGGTGATGTTTGGAGATGGGCCTTTGGGAGGTGTCTCTTTCCCTCTGCCCTGGGAGCACACAGGGAGAAGGCAGCTATCTGCAAGTCAGAAAGAGCTCTCACCCAACCCTGACGTGCGGACTCCCTGATCTTGCACTTCCAGCTCCCAGGACTGTGAAGAAGAAATGTCTGTCACTTAGGCCACCCAGGCTGTGGAAAATGTCATGGCAGCTGAACTGACTAATAGAGGGGCTTAGGTCTCTTCTTTAAGAAAAACAGCCCCACTGTGCTCGGAGGGTTTTTGTCCATTGCCTCAATTAGCCCTTCCTGTGGCAGGCAGGGTAATTAATACTAACTGTCACCACTGAGCACTCCTCACATTTTGGTGGCTTGGCACAAAAATGCCTTCTTTGCCACCCATGTGGAGTCTGATGTGGGACCGGAGACCTTTCTTCCAGGGGCAGCCACGCCATCCGGGAGACGCCTCTGGGTCACTGTGGAAGATGGAAGAGCGAGAGGGAGGAAGCACGTGGACACTTGGAAGCCTCAGGCAGGTGTGACACAGGCCGCCTCCACTCAGACCACCAGCCAGAACTAGCCACGGGACCTTGCCCTTCTGCAAGGGAGGCTGGGAAATTGAGGGAATCCAGGAATATTTCGTGTATTCTATTGTTTCTGCTGCATAACTCATATCCCCCGTTTTATCGACGAGGAACCCGAAGGGACAAGGTTGAGTAGCCGGCCTGAATAGCACAGTTACGTTGCAGAGCCAGATGTAAGTCCCAGGGCATGCTCGCTACTGAGCCTAAGCTCTTCCACTCCCTACACTGCCTCGGGTGGCCAGAGGCTTTGTCCCCAGCAAAGCAACTCCTCTCATCACTGTGTCTTCTCCCTCCGGTAGTCACAGCCTGAAACTCTCTTCAACCCTGGGCCTGCTGCTTTGGCCAGCTGGTTAGCCACCTGTGAAGTTCACTGTGTCTCCCACCTCCACTGTGAACTGGTGAGGAGCCCCAGCGGGTAATGATTCGTTGGACAGAGTTGCACCCTCCCTGAGGTATTGGCCCTGCCACTGTGAGTGGGAGATAACGGGAAGACACTGTTGACTGCTAGGTAAAGGGGAAGGTTTGGAGGCAAAGGCCAGCAACTATGTGTCCCGATTGGCAGGTTGGGGTCCTTGATCTGGGAAGTTTATTAAAGACCTTGGGGTGGGGGGTGGAGTCCTTGAAATTCTAGGCAAAATATTTTGTGTGGGGCTTTAACAAATTATTTTTGACAGAGAACTGCAAAAGTTCCTCAAGACTGGTTCAGAATCTTCATTTTAAGGTGAGGGAAATGAGGCCCAGAGAAGGAAGGGCCCTCCCCAAGTGATGCAGCACAGCCAGGCTGAGACCTCAGGCTCCTGACTCCAAGTCCTGGGCTCTTCCTCCTGTACCAATGGCCTGTCTCCCAAGCCCAGCTGGCGCTGACACGAGCATAGGTCCAGGACACCTCTGCACTGTGAGGGGGGTGGGAGCAGATCACCAGGGTCTCTGGGGCCAGTGGGGTGGTCACTGAGCCTCTTGACCTGTGAATGTGGCCACAGTTCTGCCCATTGGTCAGGGCCCAAATCTGGCCACCCCAATCCTTAATGAGGAGAGTGGGGGGCAGGTCAGGTAGAGGAGCCCCTCACTGGTAGACCTATGTCACCCCCTCATTCCCTGTCCTTTCACCTTCCCTCCTCTGACATTCTCCAGTGTCTCTTTTTCTTTCCTGCATCTTACTGGTGGTTTCCATGACAATGCAGGGGTTTTTGGTTAAAGATAAATGTATTTAACTTAGAGAATGATTCTTTGTTCTGAAACTGCATCCTCTCCACTTTTGGGGTGTTCGGTGTGTTTTTATGAAACAATGCCAATAACACATTGGTTGTTTTGTGTGGTTTCCATGTCACTGCTTGGTTGGTATGTACGTTGTTAAATATATATACATAAATTCCATCAGTTCCCCAAAGTTCTTTTTTAATATATTTTTTTAATTGATTTCAGAGAGAGGAAGGGAGAGGGAGAGAGAGAAACATCGATGAGAGAGAAACATTGGTCGGCTGCCTCCTGCTCGCCCCTGACTGGGGATGGAGCCTGCAACCCGGGCATGTGCCCTGACCGGGAATCGAACCGGCGACCTCCTGGTTCATGGGTCAATGCTCAACCACTGAGACACAGCAGCCGAGCCCCAGAAGTTTTCGAAAGTTTTCTAGGTCTGCGATATCCACAGTACAATTCTTGCGACAGTGACCTGGTGGAGATCGTGTCACTCGGTGCATTCCTGAAGGAACCCTAACGGTGACCTGGGGAGTGATGGCATGTGGGGGACCCGGGAGAATGTGAGGTGTGGAGACGCGCAGCAAAGGCTTCCTGGGGGAGAAGACCTGGGTGGGAACTGTTTGCGGTGACCCAGGCTCTACGGAGCGTGCCCGACAGCCCCGATGCCAGCAGGAGAGGCCCTTTTGCGCAGCTCAAAGGGGACCTAGGGCTGGGCAGCCGGGAGTGCAGGCCTCGCAAGCAGGGCCCAGAGAGCAGAGGTCTGGAGCTGAGGACGAGCAGAGCGCAGGAGAGCCGGCGGGGACAGGCTGTCTGCTCGCAGGGATGCAGGGCGAGTGCGCGGTCTGTGCTCCAGCAGCTGGGGGACCCCGAGAGTAACCCCCACGAGGTGGCTCTTCAGTGGACATCGGGCTGGTGGAGGCAGTGCCAGGGTTAGGACCAGGGCTGGGGCCACCCGGGCCTAGCCTGGGAGCTGGGGGGTGACCTGCCCAGCTCTGTCTAGGGGGATGGGAGGGCCTCCTGAGAGAGGGAAGGTCCCAGCATGACTGATGGAGGGCAACACACGCCCAACCTCGGGTCTCTCCCCCCCCCACACACACACACACACGGGGCCGGGCTCGGAACACATTGCTCTCACCTTATTTCTTCCCGGGACAGGCTGAGCCTGGGGGGGGCTGGTCAGCTCAGCTGAGCGGAAAGGCCTGGAGAGGGCAGAGCTAACCGGCCGGCAGCCTCCGCAGCCCTGGCCAGGCCTCAGCCCCTGGGGCTTCTGCCTGGAGGACAGAAGTGGACAGTCAGACCTGGTGGCCATTGCCCTCCGCCCACGGAACTGGACTGAGCTCCTCGGAGGGGCAGGGAGGGCGCCTACCACCTCTGTGTTCAGGTGAAATGCTCATGCAGGAGACAGTCCCCAGAGGCTCCATGCAGCTTTGGGGCACAGCAAAGGGGCGCCCCAGCCTGGCTCCCTGCCCACACTGCCTGAGTGCAGGGTGCGTGCATAGACCCAGTGACACCAGGCCACCCGACTCTCTTCTCCCCCTCAGTAACTTTCTGAGCCACCCTAGTCCTCGGTCACTTTGGCAACGAGGGCCCCTTGCCCACCTCAAGGAGCCATGAGGTAATCACGACTCCTTTAGCTGCAAGTGAAAGAAACAAATGAACTTATTTTAAAAATAAAAACGGAAGAAACAATTCTGGGCCAGTAGCTATGCGAGGCTGGCGTCAGGGGCCCAGACACAGTGCCGATGGCAGATGCCTTTCTCCTTGGCTCCAGCCTTCGCTCTGGCCTCATTTCCTGCCTCTGTGGACAGTGCGAGCGGGAGGGCAAAGCCTTATAAAGCCCCAGCACCTCCCTTCAGCACCCACATACAAAATCCTGGGAAACTTGCGCCAACTTGGGCCAATCATGTGGCCAGGAGGGCCAGGGACTGGTACTAGCAGAACCTCGTGGAGCTCGGGCAGAGCAGGCTCCCGAAGGCAGGGGAGATGGGGGATCTCTGGCTCCTCATGGGAGCGGATGCCAGCAGGCAGAAGCACCGGTGTCTAGAATATCCCAGGCTGCAACACGCTGAGGATTGCTTGATGAGTTATGGACATGGGCCTTTAGCCACGGGCAAAGGAAGGGTCCTCAGAAACCTGCGCCTACTGCCTCCCACCCCCGCCCCCGCAAAAGCCTCATCTATGTTCCATAAGCCAGTGGATTTCAATCACTTTTTTAAATTAAAAAATATAGTTTTTATACTGGCATTCAGACAGCCAGTAGATATTGTTGGCATCCATCCCAATCGGTTGATATCTGTGTCACGGTGGTTGTTGAATATTTGGATTATCACCACTGTAAATACACACCACTGTGTGTACGTGTGTGTGCGTGTAACTAAAGTTTCACAAAACAATACCTACATTACTATATGCGATCTGCTCTGAGATTTTTATTTCTTTTTTACTGATTTTTAGAGAGAGAGAGGAAGGGGGGAGGGAGAAACAGACAGGCAGACATCAATTTGTTGTTCCACTTATTTGTGCATTCATTGCTTTCTTCTTGTATGTGCCCTGATGGGAGATCGAACCCGCAAACTTGGTGCATCCGGATGACGCTCTAACCAACTGAGCAACCGAATTGATTTCACTGCCCACTTATAGTCCATTGATTGCTCTGCCACTGCACTGAGTTCAGCTGTTGTGATGTCCCAGCTCGCTGCAGACATCTTATCTGTCTCCATTTGCCCAGCCAGCCAGCCAGCCATTCAACAAACATTTAGTGATACCTACTCTATGCCAGGCGCTTTATCGTCAGGGTTCATTTGCAGATAACAGACTCCACTGTACCTACTTTAAGCAGAAAGGGATATAGTCCAGATAACTGGGGACTTACAAAGCCATGGAAAGGGCTGGAGCGGACTGAGCCTCCAAGGATGAAATCCAGAAATCAGTGAGGAACGGAGCTGCCGGGAAGCTATTGCCTCTGCCTCCGCCGGGAAGGTGGGGGTCACTGCAACTTGGCTGCAGGACTGCACCTCGGCTGTGATCTCAGGATCAGAAAGCTGCCATCAGGATTCTTGCCCGTGTCTGCTGTATCTGCCCCGGCCTGGAAAATGAATGGCTCCCGCACAAATGCCTCTGTCCCCCTAGCTCCACCCCGGGCAGGCCTTAGGCAGCACATGTGACCAGCACCGTCTAAGCCGCACCCGAGCCCTCAGGGCCGCAGTCTGGTGTTCGGCTTTCCCGCCCTGCCCTTCAGGAAGGCACACCAGGAGGAGGGGAACAGGAGCTGAGCAAGCCACCCACAGCAGCCACCACAGGGACAAACGTCCGCAAGTGGCGTGGGCTACCTGGGAGGGGCGAAGGGAGGCGTCTACCCCCGTCTGAAAACTTCAGTTTTTATAGCTGAAGGTCACTTTGCACGGCAACCTGTGCTCTTTATTCCCACGCTTCCCTTTCATGGCGTGTTGGGGGTTTTAAATAGCATCCCCATTGGTCAGGGTTTTACCCCTCCTGTGGGAATTTGGGGGAGAAGCCCCATGCCTCCTGGCAGGCTCCCTTACCAGCTGCACTGCAGTTAGTACCCGCCCGGCCTGCTCGCTGGAGGGTGAGCTTCCACTCACCTACTCCTTTGTCACTTCTTCCAGCAACAACCAAGAGACAAGGCTCCCTCTGCTCTGTGCCACCGGCAACCTTCACTGAACGAATGCCCTTGAGCAGGAAACGCTCATGCAGAGATTGTCTCCTTTCGGTCACTGGCAGCTGGAACTAACTCATGCGGGTCTAGACTTCCATGGCAGTCAGTCTGTCTTCCTACAAGCAGGTGCTTCACTGACAGAAGAGGATAAATGCCATCTGTGGAGACCAAGGCAAGAGATGTTCCTGGGAAGGACGGGCTTTGGGATGAACTCACCTGCCCTTTCTGAGCCCTCTGATGGACCAGATTCCCTCCCCTTCCTGGCACCCAGCTCTGTGCATACCTGCCAGCTCCTATTTAGGAAGATGCAGGAGCACGCAAAGCTCAATAAATACTATTTGTCCCAAAAATAAGTTATAAAACAAATGAATCACTAATAATGGGATCTCACTTACCCAGACAAGGCTGTAGGATCTACAGATAGGTTTGGCTGCAGTGAAAGAAGCCACAGAATAAATGGCTTGATATAAGACAGTTTATTTCTCTTTCGGGTAGCATTCCAAGCACACACAGTCCAGGGCTGGTAAGACAGCTCCACAGCCTCAGTGGACCTGGCTGCTTTAATTTCATCTTTCTGGCATCTACAACTACAGTCTTCACCAGCACAGTCCAAGATTGCTTACCAGCCTGTTTGTATTTCAGGCACTGGAATGGAAGGTTGGGGAAGAAAGGGCCTGACTCCTCCCTTTAAGGAGTATTTCCATTGCACTGGTCAGCCATAATCACATCGCCATGGCCAGTCCTAGCTGCTAGAAAAGCTGGGAAATGTAGTGTCTATTCTTGGCGGCCATGTACCCAGACAAAAATCAAGCATGGGCCATAACTTAGCAGTCTATGCCGTGTGCCTGCGTGTATGCATGAGTGTGTGGGGGTGCCTGTGTGGGTGGCGGGGGCATGCATGGGTGCGTGTGTGTTGGGGTCCTGCTAGAAACCCTGTAGTGGAGCTTGCAGTCTCTGACTCTCACAGGTCTTCTTTGGGAAATCAGTTACAGGAGTAACTGGCAGTCTGGATAGCCAAATACCATCTACCATAATCCCATCAAAGGGAAACGGATTGGTTTCCCTTCTGGTAAAGTTCAACTGGTTTCCCACCCTGGAAACTCTTCCTTTTCTCTCCTCTTGTCTCTGGAGAATCACTTCTAATGAGTAGAATGTGGTGGAGTGATAATGTTTGATTTCTGAAGTTAGGTCAGAAAAGGCATTACAGCAGCTTTTGCCCTGATCTTTCTTGGGGAAAGCCAGCTGCTCAGTCATGAGGACTCTCAAGCATCCCTATGGAGTCGCCCATATGTAGAGAAACCAAGGCCTCCTACCAACCAGCCACCAACAACTTGCCAGCCACGTAAGTGAGCCATCTTGGAAATGGATCATCCAGCCCCAGGCAAGCCTTCGGATGACTGCAGCCCTGGCCAAAGGCTTGACTGCAGCCACAGCTGAACTGAATCAGAACCACCCAGCCAAGATGCTCCTTAATTCCTGAGAGATAACAAATGCTTATTGGCGTTTTAAATTGCTAAGAGGGAGGGAGCTGGAGGGATATTGCAAGAGGGAAAGGTTCTTGCCTCCTGGTTCTAGTGTGCTTGATTGGTAGCCTCCGGCAGAACAACAGCTCCACCAGTGCCCAGTTTCTGGAGTCACCAGCAACTCCCAGTGGCTATCCGCTTGTTCTGGCACTGCCCCTTAGGGCACTAGTGGAAGCCAAGTGCCTCCCCTTCCTGGAGCTTTTGCAGCCTCTCCAGCCCCCAGCACCAGCTGTGCCTGTGGCCTCTCCAGGTGAGGCTCCTGCAGCGCCCACAGGGTCTTCCACACAGGCCCCGGCAGCACAGGGAGGCCAGCAGCCCCCAGCTAGCACCGCTTCCCTGCTTCCAGTCTTCTGGTGGAGTGCCTTTGTTATCACTCCTCCCCACAAAGAGCTCTCCCTGGCCTCCTAGAGGGCACATTTCCAGCAAGTTCCACTTGCATGACACCACAGTGACTTTTCTGCCATCTGGTGAGCCTCAGGCTGTGTTCTGTGCACAAGGTCTGGGATTCAGCCTTGGCGGGGTGGGCTGGTGTCTCTTCCTTGGGTGTCCTATCCTCAGCCTCGGTCCTGGAGGTAGGGTCTGCTCCCATATCTGTTATTCAGGTACTCTTTAGAGTTCTCCTTACTAACCAATTCCTTGTTACTCCAATCCCCTGCTGTAAAATTTCCCTGTTCAAATTATTGTGTGGTTTCTTTCTCTTGATTGGACCAAAATTGATATACTAACTTAAATTTTTTTTTTCAATTACAGTTCATGTTCAATATTATTTAGTTTTAGGTGTCCAGCATAATAGACATTTATGGAACTTACAAAGTGATCCCCCCAATGTGACTTATACCCACTTGTATAACATTATATATTATACTTATTAACATCATACTTATTACAATAGTATTGTCAATATTCCCTATGCTGTACGCACATCCCTGTAACTGTTCGGTAGCTGCCAATTTGTACTTCTCAGTTCCTCCCCCTTTTCACCCAGCCCCTCAGCCCCCTTCCATCTAGCAACCATCACTTTGTTCTCTGCATCTATGAGTTTCTGTTTTGTTTGTTCATTTGTTTTTCAGATTCCACCTATAAGTGAAATTATATGGTATTTGTCTTTCTCTGTTTATTTCATTAGCATAATACCCTCTAGGTCCATCCATGTTGTCATAAATGGTAAGATTTCATTCTTTTTTATGGCCAAGTAGTATTCTGTTGTATATATGTACCACATCTTCTTTACCCATTCATCTTTTTTTAATTTTTTTAATTTATTGATTTGAGGGAGAGGAAGGGGGGAAGAGAGAGAGAGATTGACTTGTTGTTCCACTTATTAATGCATTCATTGGTTGCTCTTGTATCTAGAGATTGAACCCAGAACCTTGGCATATTGGGACGATGCCCTAACCAACTGAGCTACTGGGCGAGTGCTCCATTGGTCTTTTGATTGGAACATTTAACCCGTTTACGTTTAAAGTCATTATTGATAGGTATGTAGACGTGGCCATTTTGTTGTCTTCTGATTGGTTTTGTCATTCTTTGTTCCTCTCTTCCTCGCTTGCTCTCTTCTCTTGCATGTTGGTGACTTTCCATAGTGTTGTGTTTGGATTCCTTTCTCTTTATTTCTTGTATATCCCTTGTAGATTTTTGGTTACCATGCGTTAGCAGTCTGTTTTAAGTTGATGGTCACTTAAGTTCTAACACAGTCTAAAATCACTACCATTTTTACTCACTCCACGTTTGTTTTTGTCATTATTTCTTGCTTTTTGTGTGTGTTAGTGTGTACCCCTTAATTTACTGCTGGAATCACACATAATCTTCCTACTTCTGCCTATTAACCTTTGTACTAGCGTTAGTGGTGGTTGAGCCATTGCTTTTTATTACGTTTGCCTTTGTCAATGAGAATATTTTTTGCAATATCTTCTTATTCATATTTTTTATTCTTTTATTCTTCTTGAAGAAGTCCCTTCAACATTTCTTGTAATACTGGTTTGGTGGGGATGAACTCCTTCAGATTTTTCTTGTCTGCGCTTGATGAGCTTAGTTTTGTTGTTATTTGTTGCACGGCAACAAAGAACCACTACGCCCTCCCCACCTCACTGCCCGCTGCCAACTCTCCTGTCGTTTCCATCCGCCAGTTGTTACCATGTGCCTACCCAGAGCAGGCTCTGCCTGCAAGGCCCACTGCAAAAAGAACAAATTTGATAAGATTCAAGCTTTTATTTGCCAAATTCCACGAGAGAGTCACATGAGAAGGGCTGCAGGAAGCAGTAAGGGCTGGCGTAGCTGAAGCAAGCTCCAGGCTGCAATAGATGACTTAGCCAGCCCGGTGCAAAGGGGATAGAAGCATGTGGAAGGCAGGGAGAAGTTTGTATCAAAAGCTCAGGCAAGACTAGTTCACTCCGGCTTGGCTGGAGACGAGCCTTGACATGGTAGGCTAGTGGCCGACTAGATGACCAGATTGTGAAGGGCCGTAAATGCAAAGCTAATTCATTTGCAGCTACCAGATAAACAGAGTCCAGGGACCACACCTCTGAGAACAAAGCTCCTCTTGCTTTGGCTGGAAGCACATTTATACTTTCCAGGTCATGTGACTTAGCTTTGGGGCTGAGAAACAGTTCACTGTGGCAGTGGGGAACCCCCGAAGGTGTTTGAGGAGATGTGATGTGGGTTCTAAGAGTATCCTGGGCGTAGGGCTGGAGGGGATGGGGACCAGAAGTCGGAACATGACTACCCCAAAGTCCTGATGCCCAGAACAGGGCAGCCGCAGTGGAAACTGGAGAACTGGGTGGATGCGAGATGTTCAGACTGGTTGGTTGGAAGTGGCGGGGAGGAGCAGTTGAAGGTGAGGTCCAGTACCCAGCCGGTGACATGGGAACACAGGGAGCTGGCTGGGGAGTGGGTAGGATGATGTCTGCTTTCGATAAGTTCCATTGGGGTGACTGCATTATATCCAAGGAGCAGGAAGGAGCAGCCTCAGGCCTGAACTGGAGCAAGATGAGGGCTGGTGCTGCAGGTCTGATAGTGACCAGCCACTCAGAGGTGACAAGCCCATCTTCGGAAGACGCTGACAAGGATGTCCTTAGTAGGGACGGGGTCTCTCTGACCAGCCCATCCTCATCAATAACCCTCCACCCACCACACCCCACCCAGCCAAGTGATGAGTCTTGGGTCACGGGACAGTTTTCCTCAAGTAGTTGAGTCCTCAACTGGCCCCTAAACGCCAGAAGCATTGAGGTCTTTCCCAGCTGCCACCGAGCCTGGCTTAGAATCCATGGTCCACTCTCACGGGGCTCAGGCCAAGGAATAGAAAAGTGAAAAGCCCAGGACGAAATGGGTCTAATCCTGTTTCTGCCCCAGACTAGTCATGTGACCTTGAGCAAGTCACTTTCTCTATTTGGGTTTGTTTTCCCTTCAGCAAAATGCCAGGCTTGGCTTCGGACTAGATGGGGGCCTTCAAACCTTGCCTCTGAGGAACACTGGGGTTCCGCAGCTGGGTCAACATGTTCTGCCTCCTGAATCAAGTGGTAGCAGACTGTGAATAGCTCCTATTTTAAGGTTTTCTCCCATAATGCTTTCTTAAACCATTAGCAACCAGTACCAGTACTGTTTGCCAGCAAGGGATCACAGATAACACGATGAATGAACACGGGAAATGCAGTGAATGGGAAAACCTGAGCGGGTGGTCATACTGGTTTGACTTCATTGTTTCTGGAGACTTCATAGTATAGTTTATTTATTTTTTAACATTTCTTTTTCTTTCTTTCTTAATCTGTATTGATTTCAGAGAGAGGAAAGGAGAGGGAGAGAGAAAGAGAAACATCAATGATGAGAATCATTGATCAGCTGCCTCCTGCACACCCCCGAATGGGCATGGAGCCCACAACCCGGGGAACGTGCCCTGACGGGGAATCGAACCACGATCTCCTGGATCCTAGGTCAATGCTCATCCACTGAGCCACGCTGGCCGGGCCATGGTATGGTTTTATATTACATATGCACTCTGGTCCCTGTGGCATTTCAGGGTGCTTTCCAGAGGGCTCTGGAACTCCCTAGTGCCTGTAACCCAAAGAGACCAGAGAAACACGGGACTCAGCGCTCTCCAAGGGCCTTTCCACTGCTAATCTTTCCTTTTCTCAATGAGGACTTCCTAGCTCCTCAGAGCCAATCCTTGATCAATACCCTCTTCAGGCAGAGCATTGTACCTTACAGTCATTAACGCAGATACTCCCCATAGAATGTTCCCAACAGCCTCACAAGATTATACACACACACACACACACATACATATTATTATTTTTTTTTGAGAAACAAAGCCAAGCTTATTTGTTCACTTCTTGCATGTGAAGTGCTCCTCGATGACATCCTTGGCCCAAGACTCTTTGCCATAGACCTTAACCACCACACAACTGCAGCCAAGCACTTTACAGGGCTTTCCCTCTCTGTCGATTTTACAGAGGCCGACCCACTCCCCTAGCTTCTTGTCAACCTTAATTAGGTGCATTTGGCGTTCGGCACAAAGCCCCCACCAACCTGACATACACAGGCCCATCACAGTTGGATCCAAGCACACAAAGGTGGGCTTGGCGTCCGCCCAAGGCTTTGGCAGCTTCACCAGTTCAGCTTGGCCATGGTGGGCAAGGGTCCCAGCACCTCTCCTAAAGCAGTGGGAACACCCCAAGCAGCAATGCGGTAGGTTACGCGTGGAGCCGAACCTTGCACGCACCCACGCCTCTGCCTCCACCACCTCCTCGGGGGCAAGGGAAGAGACTATATTCATTTTTACAGATGTGGGGACTGAGGCTCCAATAGGGTAAATGGCCTGCCCAATGTCACCCACCTAGTGACAGAGCTGGGACTTGAACCTGAGAGTCTGACTCCAGAGTGCTCCCTCTTCCCCGGTATGCCTGCAGGTCTGTGTCACCAAATATTGCCAGTGCTCCTTTGGACACATGGTGAGACTCATCTCCCCTGGCCCCTGTGGCCAGTGAAATGTGAGCAGACGTGCTGAGTGTCATTTCTGGTGGAGCTTTTAAGAGCCAGCGATCACTGCCACGTTTCCTTTGCCTTCTCTAGGAGTTGCAGAAACACATGAGGAGCCTCCCTCAGCCTGGGTCCCTGAGAGATGCTATGAAACAGACGCCTGCCCTTCGACTGGCCCCTGTCCCTGCCCCTGCCCCTGTCCCCCAACACGCACCCATGGCACAGTATGTGAACAAGAAATAACCTTGATCATGTTTAAGTTGCTAAAACCTGGAGGTCGTTTGTTACTGTGGCACAGCCTAGCCCATGCTGAGTAATCCAACGTTATACCATCTTTTGCTGATTATTTTTGGCCTCTGTCCCCAAACCTGCCTTCTCCCTGAAGCTCCCTGCAACTTGGAAGGGAGTCTGCCCCCTAAGCAGGGAAGCGGGGATGTGTTTCGGGAGGCGCATGCTTTGCCCTGCTAGGGTACGGGCTATGCCGGGTGGCACCCCTCCCCAGCCTGGAGGGCCCTGGATAGACGCCGCCCCTCCAGCCTCTCCCCCACACTCATTTGTTGGCTCTCCTTAACTTTATTCCATCTTATCAAAGTAGGAATGACTGGAGTGGCAGGCAGAGGGCCGCCCTATCACGTCCTGGGGGCACTGCAGGCTGACGATGACCTTGCAGGCTTGGATCTGAACCTCCTCCTCGGGGTGGATGACCAGGGCGAGCAGCCGGTCGGCCAGTCGCGACTCGTCGCCAAAGAGCGCCTCGTGCAGGGACTGCTCGTTGTAGTGCCACTTCACGGCCCGGTAGTGCGGCGAGTTGCGGCCCTCGCTCAGCCGCTCGGCAAACACCAGCACCTCGAAGAGCAGGCTCCCGGGATGCGTGGCCTGGAACAGGTTCAGGAAGTTGGGGTGCACCTGCGATGGGATGGAGAGAGATGGGAATGAGACCCAAGGCAAGTCCTGAGGTTCTCCCAGCTCCCTGTTGCCTCGACTCCCCAGGATACCTAATTTCAGGTTCAACTGCATGGAGTTTTTTCAGTTTTCCTTCCATTGTCATTCTCTAACATAAGGACGTTGTGGTCGTAAACCAGGAGTGATTTGGTAATAACACTGATTCCGGGAAATATGTCATGATAAACTTTAAAGTTTAATGCGTGGTTAATTTTTATAAAGTTTTGTGTGCTTGAGAGGAATGTGCATTTACTAATTATAGTGTTCAGAGTACGTCTAATGGCTCAAGCTTGTTGTATTATCCCAGCGAGTATACCCTTAACCAGTTTTAGGTTTTTATCTATTAATTGTTGAAAGAGTAGTTAAAACCTTCCAAATCTTCCACTGCAGTAGTGGATATATCAACTTTTCTTTATAATTATTCAGCTGGGATAAAGAAGAGAATCCTGCCATTTGTGGCAACAGGGATGGATCTTGAGGACATTATGCTAAAGTGAGATGAGCCAGACAGAGAAAGACAAATACTACATGGCATCACTTTTATTTTTATGTGGAATCTAAAAAAAAAAAAAAAAGGAAAGGTCAAACTCATAGAAACAGAGAAAAATGGTTGCCAGGGGTTGGAGGAGGGGGGAATAGGGAGAGGTTGGTACAAACTTTCAGCTATAAGAAGAATAAAGTCTGAGGCTTTAGGTAAAACATGGTGACTATCGTGGATAACACTGTATTATGTCATTGAAATTTGCTAAGAGATTAGAACTGAAATGTCCTCACCACCACTACCACCTCCCAAGAATGATGTGAGGCGATGGGTGGGAATCCTCACAGTGTATACATATATTAAATCGCCACAATGTATACTTTAAATATTCTACCATTTTATCTGTCAATTATACCTCAATAAAACTGAAGAAAGAGAAAATCTGTTTCCTTGTAATTCTGTCAAGTTTTGCCGTCTATATTTTGAGATTATGTTATTAGGTTCATATAAGTTTAGAGTCGCTTTATTCCCCCTGAACCATTAATTGTTACGTAGTGACTTTGTCTATTCCTAATAATGGTCTTTGTTATAAGTAACTTTACCCTAATATTAAAATAACTCCATTGACTTTTGTTCTGTCACCTGTATTCCTCATTCTCGGAGTTTAGAAAACCCCTCAAAGGAGCTGCCCCTCAAGCAAAATGGGTTCTGATTCTTTTGGGAGAACGGAAGAGGGGGTGGTTTTCAATGTATCGAGTGCACAGGCAGGCAGAGGAACAGGACAGTCTTGCCAGGGCCAAGTCTGTCTGGAGAATCCACAATTCTTCCTTTCCCAGTGTCTGAGTCGGCATCAGCCCCTCATCACTTCCTTTCTCACCTGGCAGTTGAGAATATCATAGAGAAAGTCGTTCTTCTGCGCCAGGGAGCTCAGCAGGCGTACGGCTTGTACCTAAATAGAGGAAATAGTAAAGCATGAGAAGGCAGGTGAGTCTGGGCCCGAGCAGAGAAGACACGGGTCTCTTCTCCTCCCTCCAGATGCCGTGCCAGGGCTGGGCAGGAGGGCAGGGCCTGGGCCATGGTCTTGAGGCACCTGTGCCAGGATACAGTCCGACTGAAGAATCTCCATCAAGGCAGGCATCACCCGGCGCAGCTGCGGGTGCACAAAGTCAGGCAGCGGAATGTTGTTGAGCAGCCTGAGGCCTGCGATGTGCAGCTCCGAGTCCCAGGTGGTGGATATCAGTTCCAGGACCTTGATGAAGTGCTCCTGGCGGAGGGGGAAGAGAAGGGTCTGCTTTTATAGGATGATCCCCAACACCACCCCAGCCTCTGCCTTCCCTCTCCCCCGCCCCCACCGGGATGCCTGGGCCGAACCCAATAGACAGAGCCCTCTAACGTGAGCTCTCAACAGTAGCTGACCTAGCTGACCATGCCCACATTCTTGAAATTCTTTCTCCACTTGGCTTCCCTTTTACAGATTTCTTTCCTGGTTCTTCCGCCCAACCCCTCTTCTCTCTCTTCATCGCTCCCCTAGTGATACCACCCAGATTGTCCAGTCCTATCCATACGCTGATGCCTTTCAGGTTGGTTTCAGACCCCTCCTGAACTTGCCATATACTCAGGCGCCAATTTCACCTTTCCCGGGGTGTTTAACAGACCCTCCGAGTCACCGTGCTCCCGGCCCCACGCCCGCTCCGTCTAGCCCCTTCCCCGGCTCAGCGGCCCTTTACGCCCCCTTCCATTCCTCAGGCCAACAATCTGTGGCCTGATTGACCGCTTTCTTTCTCTCACACCCTTTTTCTAACCCTCCAGAAAATCCTGCTGGCTCTGCCTTCAAAATCCATCAACCATCAAGCCGATTCTCGCCACTCGGCTTCTTCCACCCTGTTCCAAGCGACTGTTCCCTAATCTGATTTCTGCAAGAGCCTCCTGTCCCCCTGCTTCCACCCCCACCCCCACCCCCACCGCAGTATCTGTTTCAGAACAACAGACTTGTTAGACATGTCACTCCTCTGCTCACTAGTCCCTAGTTCACTGAGGTTTAGGAAAAGCTAAATTCCTTGCAGTGACTTACAATATGCCTCTCGCCCCCTCTATTTCTTCCGCCTCATCTCCTGTTCTCGCCTTTGCTCCCAGGTTTCCATCACAGTGGCCTCTTAGCTATTCCTGGAACAGGCCAGGGACACTCCTATTTGGGGGCGTTTGCAGAGCCCGTCCCTCTACTTGGAATGCCCTCACTCCCGATGCTCACGGCTCACTCTTACCTCCTCCAGGGCTTGAAGGCTCCTCTGCAGCCTTCCCCGCCTCCTGCGTTAAGACTGCCAACCACCCCCACCTCAGCCTTCCCCATCCCCCCTTTCCCCCCCCCTTAAACTGTCACAGGTGTAACACACTTTTTATTTTTAAACTTTTTATTTTCAAATAATTATAAATTCACAGGAAGCTGTAAAAATAGTACAGAGAGGTCCCTTGTGCTTTTCACCCAGTTTCGCTCAATGTCACCTCTTCCAATAGGCAGAGCATGATATCAAAACTAGAAGTTGGTGTTGGTACAGTGCGTGTGTATAGTTCTAGGTCATTTGATCACGTGTCGATTCAGGTAACCACCACTGCATTGGACAGACTATTCCACCAGACTCGTCCCATCACCACCAAGGTCTCCCTTGTGGGACCCCCTACAGTCACACCCGTCCCCACCAAAACCAGCCCTAACCACTGGCAACCACCAATCTGCTTTTCACTTTATAATTCTGACATTTAGAGAATGTTATAGAAATGGTGTCATACTTTTTGGCCATCTGAGATTTCTTTACTCAGTACAATGCTCTTGAAATCCAGCCAAGTTGTTGCCGGCATCAACAGTTCATTTCCTTTTTATTACTGAGGAGTGTCCCATGGTATGAGTGACCAGTTTGCCTAACTACTTATCTAATGAGACTCATTTTGGTTGTTTTTTTTTTTTACTATTACAGGAAAAGCTTCTATGGACAATTGTATACAGGATTTTGTGCAAATGCAAGTTTTCATTTCTCTAGGATAAACGCCCAGGAGTGCAATCGCTGGTTTGTACGGTTAATGTATAGTTAAATTTTTTAGGAAACTGCCAAACTATTTTCCTGAGTAGCTGTTATACCATTTTACATTTCCATCAGCAGTGTATGAGAGATCCAGTTTCTTGACATGTTTGCCAGCATTTAATGTTGTCACTAATTTGGAGTTTAGATCATGTAACAGGTGTATTGTTATATCTTACTCTGGTCTTAATCTGCATTTCCCCAATGGCTAGTGAAGTTAAACATCTTTTCATGTACTTATCTGCAATTTGTGTATCTTCTTCAGTGAAATTTCTCCATGACTTATGCCCATTTTCTCAATGGATTATATATTTTTTAATGTTTTTATTGATTTTTAGAGAGAGAGGAAGGGAGTGGGAGAGAGAGAGAAACATTGATGAGAGGACCATTGATTGGCTGCCTCCTGCACGGCCCCTACTGGGGATCAAGCCCACAACCCTGACTAAGAATCGAACCAGTGACCTCTTGGTGCACAGGTCAACGCTCAACCACTGAGCCACACTGGCCAGGCTGCATTATGTGTTTTGATATTGAGTTTTGAAAGCTCTTTATATATATAATCTAGGCATGTGTCCTCTGTCAGATATGTGGTTTGCAACTATTTTCCTCCCAGTCTGTAGCTTATCTTTTCAACAGGGTCTCTCATAAAGCAAATGTTTTTAATTTTGATAAAGTCCGATTTATCAATTTTTCTTCTATAGATCATGCTTCTGGTGTCATTTCTCCACTCTTCATCAAGCCCTAACCTAAAGATTTTCTCTTTGGAAACTGCAGCACCACCCAGTGCCAGCCTCCTGAGCAGCCTTCCTGGTTCTATTTTCCTCCATAGCGCTTCACTGCATATTTTGGTCATTTGTGCACTGCCTGCCTTGCCCTGCTAGAGCAGGAGCTCCACTGCTACGGGGCTCTTTCCTGCTCTGTTCGCTGCTGTATCTCCAGTGCCTAGCACAGGGTCTTGGTGCAAAGTGCTCAATAGATATTTGTTGAATGAATAAAGGGCTCTTGGCTTCTGAGCTCCAAGATGCTTGGACCAAGAGGTATTACCCAAGACAGGTAACCTCACAGGCTCTACCTTTGTGAGCCACATAAGAGGGAGACAAGAATACGGGAGTGAAGACTATAGCATTCCCACTAGAAGCCTGCTCCTCCCTGCCCCCACCCCTCACTGTCTGCTAAGACCTGAAGGACAGGTAGGAGTTAGCAAGTCTAGGATGGGGTTTCAGGCAGAGAAAACAGCAGGTGCAAAGGCCAGGGGGTGGGAGAGCATGAAACATACAGTGTGACTGGCTGGAGTTGGGGCAAGGAGGTAGAGCGCCTCAAGGAAGGCCACGCAGGAGGGTGATGGGTTCAGATCCCTCTGGAGAGGGTGGTCTGACTTGGGGAATGGGGACGAGCCCCATTTTGGATGTGTTGGGTTAGGGGGCCACTAGGCTGTCTATATGGAGCAGCTGGCCACAGGTCTGGAGGCCAGGGGAGCACCACGCTGCAGACAGAGATGCAGGAGAGCACATCTAGACGGCAACTGAGGCCAGGGAAGTGGCTGCTTTCACTGGGGGAGAGGAGAACAGGGTTCAGGTCCCCAGGATACAAACCCTGGGGGAAAGAAGGAACAGTGATGCCCAGGGGCCTGTGAGGAATTCAGCTCCCCTGTTGAACTGGACTCTGGGCATGGGGCCCTGAAATCTTCGTTTTTAACCAGTTCTCTGGGCAATTCTGGCAAGCTCAAGCATCGCAGCCTTTGGGGAACTGAGAGGGCTGAGGGATGGAGGAGAGGCAACAAGAAAGTAAAGACCTAGAGAACTTTTTCTCCCCAAAACGAGTTTGATGCAAAAAAAACAAAATTTAAAGTGTGAAACCCCACAGGCTAGGGAGGAGATACTGCCACGGGAACACGCAAGTGTACACATTGACACAACCCATCTTGAAAAGTGGGGCACACCATTCCCCCCAGCCCCTCTGCTCCTGCACACACACCCTACAGAAAGTTCCCCGTGTCCACAAGGGAGATGTGTCCAAGAATGTTCACAGTGCAAAGTGCAAATGATACCGTTATAATAACCTGGCTATTAAATAACAGGAAAGGAGTAAAGGGGAGACTAGATAACACAGGCATGCCATTCACACAGCTTTGCCAGAAAGCTGCGGTTTAAACGCATGTAAGATCTGGGTGACAGGGAAGACGCTTCTCTGTCTCTCACACCTGGGAACAGGTCACTGGCCAGAGCAGGCATGGCCACTGCAAGGGCATGGAATCTGAGATACTTGAGCTCCTAAGCAAAGGAATTTTGCTCTCTTGGTGCTTGAGTACGACCTGGCTTGTGGACTCCCACACTCTGCATTCACCCACGTGGCTCATGGTCCTGTGGGACCCACACCATGGACTGATGGGCTGGATCTAGCCTGATGCTCTGCCAAACTCAGCTCCACCATGGAATGGAAACTCTGGACCCTGGCTTTGCTTCTAGCTCTCCTGAAGTCCCAGCCACATATTTTCCAGGACTGGTTTAAGGACAATAGGACTTTGCAAGCCGAGAAATATAACTTCACGCAAATAAAAAGCATTCTTTTTCCCGTGCCATCTTAGAAAATGCCTTTTCTGAAGATGTCGCAAGAACCCCACTCCCACTAGCAACGGAGGGATTCCACCCACCCAGCCCTCCAGCAACACAGCTCAAATGTCTACCTGTGGGCAAGTGGATAAATAAAACTGCAGTGGAAAGGAAAGGAACGGAGCTATCCACATCAACGCCGAGGGGCAAAGGCAAAGCACACAATACCAACTGCATACTTCCACACACGTGAAGCTTAACAACATTCCAGACTGTATTTTACCCATTCATTTATTGTCTGTCTCGCCTGCTACAACATAAGATGATCCATGTAGACATGGTAAAACTACAAAGAAATCAAGGACTTGATTACCAAAATGCAGGGAAATGACTGCCTCTGGCGGGGGACGAGGCTGGGGTGGGGGAGGGCTGAATGACCTATTGGTCACCGTCTGGCTCTTAGCTGGGGTTCTGGTGAGGTACGTTTTGTTGTTTGTTTGTTTTTTAAATTTATCTTTATTGATTTCAGAGAGAGGAAAGGAGAGGGAGAGAGAGTGATAGAAACATCAATGATGAGAGTCATTGATCGGCTGCCTCCTGCACGCCCCCGACTGGGGATCGAGCCCGCAACCTGGGCCTGTGCCCTGACCCGGAATCGAACCCCGATCGCCTGGATCCTAGGCCGACGCTCAGCCGCTGAGCCACACCGGCCGGGCTATATGTTTTGTTTTATTGTTAGCCTGTCTACTGTACACATATAAAATGTTTGTAAGTTTTAAATACTTATTTTCCATTGGGGAGAGACAGACCGTTTGTTAGAGAGAAGATTGGAGGACAAGGAAGGTTTTTCAGTTGTGCTTTTAAGATGAGAGGGACTAGAGCGTGCAGAATACAATGGCAAGGGGCCGGAGAGGCCACGCCAGAGAGCTGGCCAGGAGGGAGGCCCTCAAGGATGGGAGGGACCCAGGACAGATGGGGCCCTAGACAGACTAACACTGACCGCAGACGGGGGAAAGCCATGTTTTCATGGCACCAGCAGGATGGGTGCGGAAACAGGCAAGGCTGGGGGCTGGGGGAACTGACGTTTGGTGGGCTATGTTTTCTCTATGCGGTGGCAGTGAAGGCTTCAGGGGTCCAGCCCCCAGCCTCTGACCAGCACAGCAGGGGGAGGGCGGGGGGCGTGTGTTATGATAGTACATCTGGTCTTTGTCCCTGGTTCCAGGCACAAAGCTCCAAAAATCCTCGCCATTTCCTGACTGGAGGGTCTCTGTTATTCACAATGAGCCCCTTTCCACCGCCCCTGGGTTTATGCTAATGAGGTGACTTGTGTTGTACCTCTAGATAGCTTCTGGGTGGGGGCTGGTGCCCAGAAAGACCAAGTCATGATTAGAGGGTTGAGGCTTCTAGTCCCATCCCTGACCTCTAGAGAGAGTGAGTTTAATCTCCGATGGCCGATGATTAATCAATCATGCCTACATAGTGAGACTTCACAAATATCCCCAGATGACAGGGTTCAGAGAACTTCCCGGTTGAACCACTCCAGGTGCTAGGGCGGAGGCGAGCCAAGAGGAGGCATGGAATCTCTGACCCTTCCCCATACTTCACCCTAAGCAACTCTCCCACTTGGCTTCTCCCCAGTTGTATCTTTTACAATAAACCAGTAAGGTAAGTCATGTTTTCTTGAGTTGAGAGAGTCTTTCTAGTGGATTATCAAACCTGAAAAAAGGGGGTCATGGGAACCTCCAAATTTATAGCCGGTCAGTCAAAATTACTGGGACTTGTGACTAGTATCTGAGTTGGGGGCAGTCTGGTGTGACTAAGCCCTTAGCCTGTGGAGCCTGTGCTAACTCCAGGTAGTGTCAGCATTAAATTGTAGGTCACCCAGCTGGTGTCAGAGAGTCAGCTGGTGTCAGAAAGAACCTCAGGGGCTTTCTGCTGTTTGGGGTTCCCAGACACTCCTAGCCCTAGAGCCCTAGTCCAGTTTCATCTTGAGAGTCAAAGGCTTTTAATGACCCTGCTGGGAATCTGACCACCGTCTTCCCCCTTATTTCCAAGGAAAACCCCACTTCTGGGTTATAAACTCAGACCCAAACAAACCTCTGGAACGTGACCACCTATCCTATGCCCTTTAAAGGACCCATGGACTGTGGGCATCCTGTGTACTCGGCCCCATCTCTTGCCCCTGGGCTCACCTGAATTTTGAGCCTGAATTTTCTGATGCCAGAGAAAGCTTTGAGCGTGTTCAGAGCTTGGATTCTGACACTGTTGTCCTTGTCATCCAGCCTAGAGCCCACCAACATGATGTCGTCAGTAGTACAAGCAGAGGCCTAGAGTGCAGGGAGAGACGTCAGAGGCCGAGCGCATGTCCTAGGCCCAGTGCCCCGCCACCCCCCACCCCGCCCCAATGTCACCAAGACCTCTCAGCACCACCCTGACACCCTCCTTCCCCCACCTCCATCATCAGCCAGAGAGACAGGCCCCAGGGGGCAGTCTGGCCAGTGGGGGGGGGGGGCAGGGATCGGCTGCAGCCAGCAGGGGCCAGCGGGCCGGGAGGCACCGGCCTCCTGCTTCCCTGCCCTCACCTCGACCTCCAGCAAGTACACACAGCGCGTGATGCTGTGCAGGATCATGCTCCTGGCGAACTCATCCTGCTTGCACTCCAGAGAGTTGAGAAGCCTCCGGAGCTCACCGGAGTCCCTCCGCTGCCGCTCGCGCTCCATGGCCAGGCCTAGAGAGCCAAGCCAGCCCAGGTTCAGGCTGCCGGCTCAGAAGCGACGAAAGAAGGGAGCGGGGAAGGGGGGAAGGGCCTGGGGACAAAGCTGCCTTGCCTTTTCTGAAGCGTTTTCTCGCTACAGGCAGGACCACCGTGTACAGTTGAACAGGGTGTGGACTGCACCAGGCAAATAGTTTTTAATATTTGCTCTAACAAGTTTCTGGCATTTGCAGTAACACCTAGTATTTCATCATAATTAGTACATGGCAGTGACAGTCCAGCAGATGGCAATGGAGTCTTGCAGAAGGGGTGCCTTTTTCTACTTCCCGCAAAGTTGTCACGTGAACTAGTGGAGGCTCTGGGTATACAGGCCCCCCAATTTTCCCTTGGTGCCAAATCCTCACGCAGTGGATCCTAGAAGCTAGAGTGAATGTAGAACTTAAAGACCTGCCGGGTGAGTCCTGAGGATTCCCTTGAGGTGCTACCCACTACCCAGGCACCCTGAGCTAGGGTGAGTTTAAGGAAGATGGAAAGGGAGGAAGGAGGAACTTGGAGGATTCACCTTTGGTCCCTCCCACACTGGAGGCCTCAGGAGCAGGTGCCTCCAGGGCTGCGCCCTCTCCCCAGGGCCCAGACACTCACGGGCAATGCAGATGGGCGAGCTGCTGCAGAGGGGCGGCTGGCATTTTATGCCAGCCCTGATGGCCTTGTAGAACAGGTAGATGGCCCCAGCGCCTATGGCCAGGCCCACTATACCTTTGCGGATCTCCAGCTGCCCCACAGATGGTTGGGCGCTCCTGCCCATGTCCTCAGCGCCGCCTTGCGCCCAGGTGGGAGCTAGGCCCAAGGCACCGGTAAGGGCCTTCCGGAACCAGAACTCTGGCAGGGCCAGGAACCAGGGTACCAGAATCGGAACCCAGGCAACAAAGGAAACTGGAGAAATGGTGGGACTGAGGGTGGTCGGGAAACAGAGGAGCCAGAGGTGCTTAGAAGGAGAGAAGGTTTCACTTAGAGGCTGTAGGAAATGGAACTCATGACTCTAGGGGAATAAAAAGTCTGGACGGGCAGGATCTTCACATCCCCTTTTCTCTAGGGCAGCCAGGTTGGTGCGACTCCAGCAGGCAGCTCCGGAGGCTGCGTTTCATCCATTAGAGGGCAGCAGAGTACCAACTTCCAGGCTGAGCCTTTGAAAGTTTCTGGGAAGGGTGTCTGGGGTGTGCCCACTGGCAGGCCCAGTTCCCTCACTTCCCTGGCCCTCCAATCTTGGATCTCTTCACCACAGATCCACTGCTGGGCCTCAGGCAATTCTGCAGGCAGGGCCCTCCTGAGCAGAGGGACGCACCTTACAAACTTCTGCAGAGTTTTAAGGCAAATCCATCATCTTCCAGCACCTGCATGTTCTCCTACAGTGTGCGTTTACTTGTGTGACCAAAAGCTCTTGAGGATAGTTGTCTGCATCTCCAACATGCAGCACAGTCCTACACGTAGGAGGTGCTCAAATCATGACTTCTGTCATTCTTTGAGGACTTGAGGGCAGAACAGAGACAGAGAATCTGGATACAGGGGTTCCAAGCCCATTTAACCAGTGTGACCCTAGAGGAAGGGACTTCCCTTGCCTGGTTCTCAGGTTCTGCATTTCTAATCTGAGGAGATCCAGATTTGCCATTCTAAAACTCCAGGATTAAAATTTGGGTAGGTCTGTGCCTTTAAACTATGGGGGGGGCTAAATCTGTGAGTACCATTTCACCACCACTACCTCCACCACCACCACCAAGGGGCAGGATGAGACTGAGGCCTCCTCTGGAGTCAGAAGATGCCACCACCCTGGAAGATAAGAGCCCAACTTTGGAGGCTTTGATCTTCACCACTAGGATGGGGTAGGTGAGACCAGACCCTTCTGTCCTTCTCTTTCACCCCATGTCCCCACATCTGCTGGCCTTACCTCTGGTGTAGAACCAGAGGTCACAAACCCCAAGCCAGGCTCATGCCCAGAGCCAGCGCTGAGCGTGGTTGTACCAGAACAGGGCTGCCCCTGCCTGGCTGTGAGCTCCTATTGGAAGGCTCTGGGTCCTGGGCTGCACCTGGGCTTGAAAGAAGTGGGGAAACAGGAAAACAGCCTCCCCAGGGATGCGGCAGCCAGCCAGGCCTGTCCACCCAGAGCCTTCACCCACCACACCCAGCTGCAGGCAATACTCTTACACGGCTGTTCTCTTCTTTCCTCTCTGCCCCAGCCCCAAAGTGGGTGACTACACAGACTCCCTGCTAGGAGGCCCCCAGAGGCCTCCTCACTGCCCTTGAGGACCAACAATCACCACCCTTCGACTCCAGGAAAGAAACACCTGCCTGATGAGGACTGTTTTAGGTTCTAAGGACCTGCGGCTAGATCCTTCAGAACAAGGAAACTGCCCTTCTCTGGGGTGCGACCCAGAGCTACTGGTCTCTCCATAGATTTGATTCTGCTACACCTCAAGCCCATTTCTTTTGGTTCTGCCCTCAAATAATTCAAAGGGATTAGAGGCAGAGGCATCCCCATGGGGTATGACACTTCCACTAGTCCACAGTACAATGAAATAATAAACACAGAGGAATGTCTATTTGCTAGTGTAAAGTCAATGACTGTTCTTTCTTGGGAATGATTGCTTTTGATTCAGATGATGTCTTTCCTACTTTGAGGAGAATTCAAACATACTTGCTTTTATGAAATTATGGTAATAGATGGTAGCTGTTTTGATGTTCTTAGGGAGCATAAATGAAAGCGGCAACTCTTTGTGGGAACCTGGCTTTTGTTTTCTTGTTTTGGCTTTTCTGTCAAATCCAGAAATCTGGAACTGCTGGCGAGAGAGGTCTGAGATTGCACATACACACAGCCAGCGCCAAGTTTCTTACCTGCCCTCACCAAGCAGAAGGACGCTGGCTGCCCCTAGCACATGCCTCTCTGCCACCTGCACCAGCTTTCTACCTTCAAAGCTGATGTTCCATCCTCGGGTGCAGTTTAGTTTACTGAGTGTGTGGGCTCTAGCCAGGCTGCCAGGCTCAAAATCAGCTCACTCACTTAGCTTTGTGTTTTAATTTTCTTTTTTTAATTAAAAAAAATTTTGATTTTCAGAGAGATAGAAGGGGGGGAGAGAGACGTTGATTGGCTGCCTCCTGCACGCACCCCCACGGGAATCCAACCGGGACCCCTGGGGGCAGGGGAAGACGCCCAACCAAGTGGGCCACACAGGACAGGGCGGCTTTGCAATTTCTTCAAGCTTCATTTTCCCGCCTTGTGAAATGGAAATAATACATATCTCCGGAGGCTGGTTGTGGGGATTAAATAAAGTACTTCACTACTATGATAATCAGGTTTCACCCGATTTCATGGCAAGGTTGTGAGCACGACGGGGGGCCTGGGAGAGGCCTGAAAGTCACGTCATTCGGCCCCTTCCACTGTCCCTCCACCCCTCCTGCCCTGGTCTTCTTCAGGCGAATCACTTCCAACTCCTGTAACCCATCTGACCGCCTTGAACAATTTCGGGAACCTCACAGGATACGGGGCAGCGGCGGGGGGCGCCCACCGTGCAAGACGGAGCTCTAGGTCGTCGAGGAGGGCGACTCTGGAGGGAGCCAGCGCCTGTGCGCACAGAAGCTAAGGGGCACGAGATTACTTTACTGAAACGCCTTTGCAGCCCGACCGGCCTGAGTTTGGGCAAATTCCACAATGTGAGTCTCCATTTCCTCCTCCGGAACACGGGTCTATTAATACCCACCGCTACCGGGAAGCGCCGCAGTCGGGAGTGACTGGGCTGCGCCCCGGCGCGCAGAAGACGCACCGCACGTGCGAGCCTCCCCGGCACAAAGCCGGCGCGGAGGGAAGGGCCGGGGTGCAGGGCCCGCCGCGGGCCCCCCTCCCGAGCCCGTGTCCTCCCCCCCCCCCCGCGGGCGCGTCCTCCCGCCAGGAGGCCTCTGGCTAACTCTGCGCTCCCGCTAGGGCGCAGGGACGCGGGGAGAGCCGGCGAGGGCCCCGGGAGCGCGGGGGGCGGCGCCCCGGAGGAGGAGGGCCGTCGGGGGCGGAGGCCGCGCCTTTCCCCGCCCCGGGCCTCCCGCTCGCCTCCCCGCCCGGCCCGCCTCCCCCCGCGCGCATCCGGCGGCGGGCACAGGATGTTCTTTCGCGCTGGTTCCCCACACCACCACCCCTCCCTCGCGCCCCCGCTCTCACTTTCCCTTCCTCCCCTCCCCCACCCCGCGCCCGCACCTAGTTTAACTGCTTCTCTCCCGTGCCCCACAGCGCCCGGCCGCCCCCCGAGGCCCCAGGCTCCCCACGCACCCCCAGGAGCCCGGGGGCTGCCCGGGGAACGGAGGGCCTGGGCTGAGCGCTGGGCTCGGGATCCAGTGGCTGGTGGGGGGCGAAGGGCTGGAGAGGGCCCCCCGGGCCTGAAGCCCGCAGCCTCAGGTCCCCCTCCAGTTCAGCGCTGGGGGCGGGGCGGGGGTGGGGTGGGGTGGGGGGTCCGCACTCCCGCGAGCCACGCGCGCGAGCGGGCGGCCCGATGGGCGTAGTTAGCGCCAGGCCCGGGGCGGGGGGCGGGAAGGTCGAGGACCCCAACCTCGTCCCGTCCCCGGGTGCGATGAGAAGGGGCCCCGGCCTCCAGCAGAGGATGGAGAGGTGACGCCCCTCACGCACACGTCACTGTTGTCAAGGCAACCGGGGCGGGGGAAGGGGCAGAAGGAGTCGCGAGGAGACCTTAGAGAAAGGAGGCTGCCCGAGGCGCCGGGACGCGGCGGGGGTTGGAGGCGCGGGGGCGGGCTTTTCAACCTTATTCACTGGCTGATGGAAGGCCACGTTCTGTCCGCTGGTTCATTCAACAAACTTTCATTGAGCTTGAACTAGGCTCGGCGCCAGGCCTAGGCACCCGGTGACCCCGCTGCAGGAACCGAACTCTGCCCTCACGGGTTGTTGAGTTGGGGTAGGATGGCCATACGTACCGGTGTAATTATTAATAATGTACCTCTTCCCGCTTAAAAGTGCCTCAGTGTATTGGGGGGGGGGGCGTTAATTAAAGAACCTTGTCCTGGACTTCAGGGCAGGCTCCAACCCTGCAGGGAAGGAAGACACGTTATATTGTCTTCTGCAACAGGCACTTTCTTGGCACTTGGCATTCTCTGTCATCTTTGCCCCTCATTCAGCAAGTGTCACTAGTGCCTTTTACAGATGAAGAAACTAGGTCAGAGAGGTTAAGAGACTTGCCCAAAGCCAAACAGCTAAGTGTTGGAGCCAGGATCCAGTTTATGTGGCACCAAGTTTATGTGGCCTCCAAAGTCTGATTGCCCTGTCTCACCTCTGCTTCCTTCTCAAAATAAATAAATGATATTAAGTAGATAAAGACACTGCCTCTGCCATAAAGGAGTTTATTATCTATGGGCTTGAAAGTACTACAGGTAATCACTACAGGTAATAACCAAACAATAAAATATAGAAAAGACTGAAGACAGATAGCTCATACGGCTCAGAGAGACGCTGATAACAAAATTATCAAAGTGGGGTGGAGATTATCAGAGCCTTCCGGTAGGAGGTAAATTTTGAGCTGGGTTATGAGGTGGTGATTGGGATGTGTGTATGGGTGCATGTCTGTGTGTGTGTGTGTGAGTGTGATGTACTGCCAAGAAAGAGAACAATCTCAGGGCATCAGGCCAGGGACCCAGAACTAGGCAAGCTGGAATCTCCAATGGCAAGATCCCTCTGTAAACCCAAAGCCACTGGTTGCATAGCTGCCCTTTCTGCCTTCCACCCTCCTCAGTGGTTTTGTTTCTTACTGGAACAGAGGCTCCCAGCACGCAGCTGCATTCATTCCACTCTATACTCAAGGTCTTTGCAGTTGGTATTTGGGTCAAACTTGTATGCCGGCGTCTCCCTTCCCCACCCCTCTCTAAAGATTTTGGGAAATGAAAAATAGTGGTTCCTCAAAACAAAAGGGCCTGAGTGAGCATCAAGAAGCCAACAGGCTTGACAGGACTGAGGAGACCAAGTCTGGAGAGAGAACTGTTACGATGAGAAAAGAACAGCCAAACAGATGGGTCACTTTGCTGCTCTGCTCTGCACCAGCACTGTGCTGGACCCTGTGATCTGGGCACACCACGAATGAATCCTGGCACCTTCATATGGAACACATAGGTTAGAAGCTGGTGTACCCAGTATGCTTAATGAGGAGTCCAAAGTTGATAACACACAATAAACAGTGTTTGAGAAAGATTATTCCAGCAGGGTGTGTAGGAAGAAGGAAAAACCTGGGCTAAAAAGGGCAGTGTGGCAGCTGCTGTGGGAATTTGGGCCAAAGGTGGAACCTAGGGGGCTGGAGAGGAAGGGGTGACAAAAATAACAATGCATCTTGTAATAAAAGCAACAAAGGGAGTAATTTGGGAATAGATCAGATATAGGATAGTGAAGGAGAGAAAATAGTTAAAAATTAATCCAACCTCATGATGATTTGGGGGAATGGGAGGGCCACGGTGGGCAATGGGGAGGAGCTGGTGTGAGGAACATAAATTCAGTCACCTCTAGGCCATGTGAGGTGTCCTGTATATGACTGGGCTTGGAGATAAGTCTAGAAGGGCAGTGGGATGCATTGTGAGAGTGTCCCTGTCACTATAGGTGTGCAAACAGCTTCAGAATAATCACTGACCCAGGATATCACGGACAGATTTCATACATAAGGTAAAAGTTTGAAGTCAACGACACTGAGGGTGCCTCCTGTCTGGGAGATTCCCTGTTGGCTGGGTAAGCAGATGAGTGGGAAGTGTGCCTGTATGTGTGGAAAGGTGGTCCCTGGCCCAGGCCTGCGTTGGCATGCATCTCCTTACCTTTGGCTACAGAGGGTGCCAGAGATGCCATCAGATGGGGGGGGAGGTTGGGAGGTTGTTTGAGGTCCAGGTGAGGCACTTCAGCAAGCTAGGGTCCCTCCCCCAGCCCCACCCTCCAAGGCCCTGGAGCCCAAGCCTGAGCCGACTGCCAGGACCTTTCCTGGAACTCAGCAGAGGATAGAGCCCCTCCCTGCCTGCCCTGGCACACTCCAGGCACAGCACGTCCTCTGGGGTACCTTGCAGACACCTCGGTTGGCTGGGGCCTGGGACAGGTCCCAGCCCCACAGGAAAAGTCGTACTCTGGGCTGCCATCTGAGCTCCTGGCCCTGGGGGCTGTCATCCTCACAATGGCCCTATCAGACCACAGGGAACAGCAGGCACAGAGGAGGAAGGAGAGGCTTTGTGGCTGGGTGGCAGGATTAGCGGGTCTTTGTTGTGGCTTTGGGTAGGAGGGTGGGTAAGGCAGAAAAGCAGGGTCTCAGGCTTCAAAGCACCTCCCACCTGCTTCTCCCTTCCTCTAAGGAACTCTTCAGGGGCCTAGTGGTTTTGAGGGGTGGGGACAGGAAGAGACTCTGAACTCTGGGTCAGCCGAGGACAGAGCCGGGGGAGACCTTTTTGCCCCCCGTCCCATTTCTGCCAGCATCTTCTTCCTCTGCTCCTCTACGTCGCAGGGCAAATTTCTACCTCCACCTGCAGCGAAGAAGAGTTCCGCCGTCCAGAGGTCTCCCAGCATGGCGGGCTTCGGAGGACATTGGACGTGTGTCCAGCAGCCGTAGGCCCGGCCACACCTGCGGGTGGGCCCGCGCGCCGCTGTCCCGGAGGCGCGGGCAGCCGGAGGGACGCGCCAGGCGGCCACGTGGAGGCCGGAGCGCGCCGGGGACGGGCGGGGCGGGGGCGGCCCCGGAGCCAGCACGAGCCCGCCCCTCCCGCGGGAGCCGGCTCGCTGACCGCAGGCTGCAGGAGCGGTTTATCTGGTGAGCGAGCACACCCACTTTCCCCGCTGCTGAGTCAGGCTGTTCTCCCGCCCGCCCGCCGCCCGGGACATTGTGTTCCAGCCCCGGCGCGCTGGCACCCAGCCCAACCGCTCGCACCAGCCTCCTCGCCCTGTTTGCGCTCGCGGCTCGCGCTCGGCGCGCAGCCTCCCCGCCGCCCAGCCGGCGAGCGCGCCGGGGCCGCACGGGGCCCGGGGGGCGGCCGGGGGCGGCCGCGGCACCCCGGGGGCGCGCTGCAGCCGTGGTCGGCCGCTTCCTGTCCTTAGAGCGCCCAGACCTGTCCATCCCCCCACCTGAGCCCTGGTGTGGAGCCCGGGCGTGTGTGGGGCCTGGAGTAGCGCAGGTGGGGGGGCAGGTGGTGCAGCCCCACGGGGGGAGGGGCCGCCCCCGCCCCGCGGCGCTAGGCCCGGGGCTCTTGGAGTATCGCCGGGGGCGCGACAGCGTCAGACTCGGGAGACCTGGAATGCGGTCACGTGACGACGGAAGCCGGGCAGAGGGGCCAAGTGGAGCGATCCCCGCCGGAGCCCAGCCCCTGGGCTGCTCTACTGAGCAGGGACTCCCAGGGGCTGGCAGGGCAAGCCCAGCCCTTTTGGATAGCTCGGGAAACCTCTGGCAGGACACCAGGAGTAGCAAGAGCCCAGACGCTAAGGAGTGGGAGCCACGGTAGGGTGGAAGAAGACCACCCCAAACTGGAGTCTGACCCCCCCCCTTTGTCCAGCCCCAAAAGGCAGATTTATTCAGATCCATGTTTTCTCCTTGCCTATCCTTCTGCAGAAAGAGAGCACTGAGTGCTGAGCCTGAAGGTTCCGCGTCTCCAAACCAAGGACTTACTGAGCACCTACTGTATGGAAGGCTCTGCTGGATTTTTTAATTAAATTTTAAAATTTAAGGCACAATTCCTAAAGTCCTTTCTTAGCCCTCCTTCCCGCCACACAGTTGGCATGCCATTTGCCATGCCAGGGGACCCTGTGCTCCACGTCTACCTATCTCTCAAGCTCCAGCTCCTAAAGCCTGGTTGGAACAGCACCAGCCAAACCTGACTCTTCTCCCCTCTGAATGCCCAGCACACTGGGTTTGTACCTTTCTCACCGCACAGCTTGTGGTCTGTCTCATATTCTAGCGATTTCACTAATCCTGCTCTTCTAACCAGATTAGAAAGTCCTTGAGGCAGAAACAAAGTCTGCTTCTTTGAGGCCTCCCCCATCACTCAGCTCATCCCCCACAGGCCAAGCTTGGCCCTAGAGTTGATGTTCAGTAAATGTTGGGTGTATTGAAATGATTTCCTGCCCTTGGGCAGTTTGCAGGCCAGTTGAAGAGACAAACACACAGCATGTGAGGTTAAATAATAACCCAGGCCAGCAGGTGGTGAGTACCAAATGTTTGTAAGAGCTATAAGGACTCTTTGGAAAGAGGTGGTGGTGATATGGGCGAAAGATCCCAGGAGGTTCTAGGCCTTGACCTGTATCTGTGGAGGAGCAGAGAGGAGGCGTGGAGGTGACTCATTCTGACTGACATCATGAACCAGCATCCATGCTAGGTACTTTACATGCATTATCTCTAATATTTAAGGAGGGGGGTAGGTTTGGGAGGAGTGGAGGGGACAGTGCGCAAGCCAGACCTGCCCAGAGCCAACCAGAGCTTTGAGGCAGCCTTGGATCTGCGCTCCCCACCCTCAGTCCCCAGGCACTGCCTGTTCCCTGGCCTGCCACTCCTACGCACTACACCCATGAGGGCTGCCCAGCACTGCCCAACTCTGGATGCACTCTGGTCCCACCCTGCTGAACGGCTAGCTGTGTGACCTTGGGCAAGGCACTTCCTTCCCTGCGCCTCTGTCATCTGCACCTCCGCGGCAGCACTTACAGTAGGCTGTGACTCAGTCCCGGTGATACTTGATACCTCCCCTGATGTTACCTGGACTACTGTGGCTGCCTGTGCCCCCACCCGCTCCTCACCTCCCCCGCGCCTTGCTCCCTCCCGGTCTGGAAGTGCTGAGAACACTGGGTACAGAGTGTGAGCAGGGATAGTAGGTTTCCTGTGGTTGCAAAAGTAACCTCGGGACTTTCCCCACAGTGTGAGCTGCGGGAGAAGAGGGGGAGGGGGAAGCAGGGCCAACCTCCAAGGAACCTCTTCTCTCTTCCCTGCCCTCCTCAGAGCTCCCGGCTCTCAAAAAGGCTGGTACAGTTTGTTACTCTGGGGCTGGGGCAGGAATGTACGGTGTGTTTCATATGGCCCCTGTCCAGTCCTACCCTGGCTGCTTTATATTTATACTTCCTTCTTCAGCCCTAGCATCCTGCTGCCAATCACCCCTGCTCTCATCTGCCCACCTCCCCCCTGACCCCGGCCCCACCCCACCCCCACCATGGCTCCCACTTGGGTTCTAAACTCTTGTAGGAGGTGGGAGTGGGGGACAGAGAGAGCCCTGGAGGACAGAAGTTGGACTCTGGCAGGGTGAAGCCCCTGGTCCTATTTCTCTGTCCCATCACCCAGCCCTGAAACTGCCTCCAAGGCCATGGACTCTCCAATTTGGGTCAGAAGTTTCTCTGGCGGGCCTTTGAGGTTGATCCGCCACTCCTTGCCACCTGAGCACTTCAGCCGTATTCTTCACTCCAGCTAGATTAGTGAGCCGAAGGCTCTATTTAAGTTGCACCCTCCCCCTCAAAAAGCTTCGCAGACTTGCTAATCCATGATCCTCCCCATCAGTCACAGAGAACACGGCAGAGGTAGGGGATGGGGGTTTGGGGGGATGCCACCCCCTACCCCAGGAGTCACACCTTCCTAATAGATGCTGCAAAATGGAATTTGACACTTGGTGACTTAATGATATTCTGAGTGGTGACAAATTTAATCTCAAAGTGGCTTAGATATTCAGAGATCGCTAGCCCCCTTGGACAGTTAAGGCACCTGAGGCTCAGAGAAGTGACAGAGCTCCGGTTCACATCGAGGTGTCTGACATCAGAGCCAGCACTAAGTGGCCTGCAAGACTGCCTAGGTCATGCACCTCCAAATCCTCCCCGTCTCCAGCCTTAGTCGTATTCCCTTCTCCCTTCAAATGATTACAGGCACTCTGCCTGCCTGGAGCCCTTGCGCACCTTGAAGTGCGATTAGCCAGAAAAGTCTTTTCGGCCCTTTTACCAGGCTGAAATGTGGCGGCCTCAGAGGACACCAGTGGTGCAGTTGGATGGTCAGGCCTGCTGGCTGTGGGCAGCTTCATTATCTCTCAGCGGCTGGCAGGCCTGCTGCACTCACCCCCTCGCCTGGGAGCAGGCTCTGCGTGTATTGAGCTGGCACTGGGTCTAAACACCGGGGGCTGAGCCTGGGTTCCAGGGCTCTGCACTCATAGGACCTATTCATAGCAGGGCTTTGGGAGCAATCGCCATCATGTAAATCCCTGACATTTGTGTCCATTTCACTTATATGTCCTAGCTCGGTATGATCTCAATGTTTCCTCTAAGTAAGGAGAATATTACCCACTTCCCTGATGGGAAAACTCAGGAAAGAGCAGCTAAGTTGCTCACCCAAAGGCAAGAAACTAGGTTTGTGACTGTGATATCTGGGGTGCTTTGTTTCATAACATAGGGCCTTTCCTGAGCTGAGAGAGGAAGAGTTTCCCAAGATGTTCCAACACCTGGTGACATGTGGCCTTTCATCCAGTCCTGTTACCCTGGGAAGGGACCACAGCACCACACTGCCCTTGCTACCCTTATCTACCCCCAGGGGCTGAAGCAAGGGCACTAGATGTCCTGTAGGTAGTTGGCCTGCCCCGCTCCCTGGCTTCCTGTCCTCTGCGGCTCTCAAGGGCATATTTTGTCCCCTCTGAACCCAGTCTTCCTTCCTCTTTTCCCCTTCCTCCTCTCTTTCTCTCTCCTTGCTCACTGAGAGCTCTGTTTATATGACTCCATTATTTTTGCTTTTTGTATGTCCATTTTCCTGGGACATTTCCTAAGGTCCCCTCTGCCTTCTTTCCTCTGATACAGTCTTGTTTCCCAAGAAGCATCTTCCGTTCCTACCCCAACCCCACTCCTCACCTCTCCTCCAGCTTCTGCCAGTGTCAAATTGCTCACATTCATGCATTCAGTGGGCTCTTAATGAGCACCTACTGTGTGCTCCAGGAATTGTGTTAATGCCTGGGAATCCAAAGTCCAAAAGCTGTGCTGGAGCACCTATTAAGCACCTACTGTGTGCATTAGGCATTGTGCTTCACACTGGGGGCACAAAAGCTGGTTGTTACCCTTAAGAGATCTCTGGGCTACTTGGGAAGATGCACAAAAATAGGTCATTATAATGTCCCAGGAAATTGGGGACTGGGTGTGGCCAAAAGAGTCAGGGAGGGCTCCTCAGAGGAGGCCAGTCTTCAAGTCTGACTGAGGAGCTAGCCCAGGCAGAGCAAGGGCACAGGGCATTGCAGGTAGAAGGGACAGTGTGTATAAAGGCACACGGGCGTTAAGCTGCCCCCTGTTCTCTGGTGGGCACTTTGAGTTGTTTGGTCTGGCCTGGACATGGACTGCAGGTTGGGGAGCCCAGGGAGATGAGGCCAGAGGCAGGCAGGCCCAGATGGTGCAGAACCTCATGTTCCAGCAAAAGGATTGCCCTTTATCCTGGAGCAGCCAGAAGCCAAGTAGCCTCATGGCTCCCTGCAGCCTGGGAGCTTCAGGGCTGGGCATGGGCCAGGCCCACGGCTTTCTCTCAAGCTCTCATTAACCCATATTTACTGCCCTTTGGCTCAATGAGGCCTGTGGGAGAGTCAGACACTTAAATATAATGCTGTTTCCAAGGCACATTTATTTATTCATTCATAAATGTTTAGCAAGCTCTGATTTTGCCAGGTGCTGCTCTGAGCTCAGGAAATGGGCCATTTAACCCCACAGAGGTCCCAGCTCTCAAGAAACTTACATCCTTGGTAGTTTGGAAGGGAGGATAGGCCATAAACAGAGAAACAAAACAAATAAGTTAGCAAGGTAATTTCCCATAGTGCTAAGTGCAAAGAAAATAAAACAGAGTGATGCAATTGAGAGTGTTGGGGTAGGTTGGGTAGTCAGGGAAGTCTTCTCTCAGGACAGTTACATTTGAGTTGAAACCTAGACTGCAAGAACAAACCAGTATGTGAACATCGAGGGCTTAGGGTTCCAGCACATGCAAAGGCCCTGAGGCAGGAAGCAGCTTGGTGTTTTCTAGGTTTAGAAAAAAATGCTGGGTTCAAATTCATTACTCCCCAGAAATTCTATGCAAGGATTATTGTACCCATTTTACAGAGATGAAAACTAAGTCTCAGAATGGTTAAGGCCCTTGGCCCAAATCATAGCTGGTCGTACAAATTTTGGCTCTAAAGCCATTGCTGTTTTTTCTACCAAAGTATCAAGTATAGCAACCACATGTTCTAAATTATTTAGGAAGGTCCAATTTCCAAAATTCTCTCATTGTTCTCTGGACAGTCATCCCAGACATTCTTTGTCCCAAACCATGACTTCAGGCCCTGTCTCTGTCATGTAATACCAGTGGGATCCTAGGATGAGCACTTCATCACCATGCGCCTCAGTTTTGTCATCTGTAAATGGGGAGAGTAATATTTCCAATATCACAGGCTGGCTAAGAGGATTAAATGAGGTAATCCACGTAAGGAACACGGCACACATTCAGTTCATGGCAGTTCTTTATTGTCGCCTTGGAAAGCTGAGGGCAGCTGCTGAGTGGTGCTCCCCATGTGAGGCCTCTGATGCAGGAGACAGGCAGGCTGGGAGCTATGGGAGGAGAGCGAGAAAGAGGGGGCGACTAGGAGGGCCCCTTCCCTTCGCTCAGCCACTCCTCGCTGGATCCCACACTGACACATCTTGTACTTCGCATTTCCAGCAAAATTCCTCGCCACTGGACCGCACAGCTCCCCATCTCTCTGGGTAAAGCGGAAGACAGACAGAGCAGGGTGTCTATGAAGTGCCAGCCCTTAGCGCTGTGTGTGCCGGGAGCCCCCAAGGGCAGGCGGCGACACTGCAGGAGAGCTGGGACCACAGAGGCAGCCTGGCGTGGACTGAGCGCTTCGCAGAGGAGGGGAGGCCCCGAGGAGTACGTGACTCCTGCTCTTGCAGCCTCCACGCTCCAGTTAGCAGGACAGAGACCCCTCCCCACCCATCCCAACCTTCCCTGGCTTCCTGCTGACGCCCTGACACCAGACACACTCACCCCTCCCAGGCACCCCTGAGAGGGCCAGCTGCAGCGGGGTGGGGGAGGGGAGACCACCCCCAGGGTTCTGAGCCCTCCCTTCCTTGCCCACCCCTCCCTGGCCCCCAACGGCCGCGCTGCTGCTAGGTCTAAAGCAAACACCATTCTGTCCTTCCTGCTGTTCAGTGGCAGTAGCTCAGCCTGGGTTATTTTTAGCCAGGATGCAGGGAGGGCGCTTTCTCCTGGACTTTACTGGGGACATCCCCCTCCCCCCAGCCAAGACTGGCCTGGAGAGACCAGCACTGAAACCCCCCTCCCAGAAAGGGGAAACGGGTGCATTTTCTGTTCCTTCAACTTCCCAGAACAGGAGTTCCAGTCAAGCGCTGCAGGGAGTCTACGGCCCATGGGCTCCACCCCATCTCCTGGTCTCTGTCCCCATAAATCTGGGGAGCAAGAGGAGCACGGTGTCCAGACTTGAGGTGCCCGGTGTGTGGGTGTTGGGGTCCAAGGGGAATTGCTTGGTTACAGCCAGCACCGAGGCATTCTGGGGGTGTTTACACAGGCCCAGCAGGTCTGCTGTGTGTTTCTCTGTATGCGTGTCCTTTAGGGAGTCTACATACAGTAAAATGCACAAATCTTTACATATGTATATAACCACATAACCATCCCCTAGATCAAGATTGTGAACATTTTCAGCACCGCTAAATTCCCTGTGCCCCCTCCCAGTCAATCCCCACCCCAGAGGTGACCACGATCTGATTTCTACCCCCATAGATTAGATTCGTTTGTGTATGTGTGTGTTTTATAAGGTTAAAAGAAACAGCTGCCTTCATGGATGAGGGAAGTAGGCAATAACATTTTTCACATGAAAAGGGGCCCTCAAAATAGGAGGGCAATTCAAATGCAAAAATAACTAAGGAATCAGTGGCTTGAGAAACCAGAGGTCCCAGAGCCCACCTGACCCCTCAGGATTGAGACCTGAGGGCTTGGGACACTTTTTGGAGCAGAGAGGCAGTGAGTGGGGAAGCAGAGTGAGGGAGAAGCCCTCCTGGGCTCCTTCTGGGTCTAGCCGCCCCCACTTCTGCTGCTAGAGGCCCTAGAGGCCAGCCGCGCCCCTTCTCCAGCTCCCTCACCGCAGCAGTTTTCAGCAAGGCTGCAGGGAAGGGCGCTCTCTAGGGCACCCACCCAGATGCAGGGAGAAGTCAGGGCCTCTGCAACTAGGTTAGTTGTTTTTCCTACCTTCCCTTTCAAGGCCTGAAGGATTCTGGGCCTCCTGCACCCCTTATCCGGTCTGGGGAGGGAAGAGGCCGAGGCTCTCAAAGTAAGGAGGCAGAAGAAAAGTTAGTCAGGGAGCTCACCATTCCCTTTCCTTCGTTTAACAGTTATTTGAGCTGTAGCTTCTGCCCGGGGCTGCGGATTGGAAGCTGAGGAAGACAAATTTTAGCTCACTCGGGAGGCAAAGGTAGCATTCTCAGGCGAGGCGAGGCCTTTACCCCTTCACGTTGAGAAGAGGGGCTCAGAGAGGTCAAGTGACTCGTTCAGTATCACACAGCTATTAGGGGCAGAGATGTTGATCATGGTCTGTTTACCATGCTTGTTAGCTGTAGTTATAAGAAATATTAATCATGTTCTGTTAACTGTGATTGTTCTGTTTTAATTAGATAAAGCACTTTCCAACCTGGCTGGGAGTTGTAGCCCCAGGACATGGGAATTACCCTTGGAATGCGGTCCCTTCTCCTCTTCATCGTCATGGAAAGATTAACAGCCATGTTCCCCAAACAGTGGAATCCCGGAGGCGCCCGCCCTTTGCAACCCCTGGCCCACCTTGCCCACTTCCCCATGCCTGCAACTCCTGCTTTCCCATGTAATCTTTGTCCTTCCACCCAGTAGAAGCAGCTGGCTTATTGGGGGTGGGGGTGGGGGGGTTGCAGAGCAGATTTTCGTGGATGACCCTTACTGCTCTCCCATACTGCCCCCAGTATCGGAATAAACGCTCATACACGATTCGATTCAACCCTGTCTCTGCTTAATTGGCCCAGGTGGTGACAGGCAGCCTGGACCCATTGTTATCCCGTTTCACAGCTAGCTGCTGGCAGAGGGAGGCAAAGAACGGAGACCCTTGACTCAGCCCTCCCTCGCTGGAGATAAGACAGCAAAGGAAGCGAAATCAACAGCCAGAATCCTGACTCCATGGCCTTCTCCCAGGAAGCAGGGAGCACTGACCTGGAAGTCAGGAGACCTCGGTTCTGCTTATGGGCTTAGCAACACTTCCGCTCTCTGTCTGGTTCTCTCCTGTGTATGGGAGGAAGGCCACCTCCAGAGGTGTTTTATGGTTCCTTCAGTTCTAACTTTCTCCAGCGTACCCATATTTTCTTGCCTCAGTGCCTTTGCTCGGATTATTTCTGCACCTAGAATGCCTTGCCCTCTCCCTCCCATTTCCTTCCCCTCACATTCTCCCAATCACTTCTGACTTAATTCAGATGCTGCCCACTAAGGCCCCACAGGTTTGGGGATCCACTGAATGGTCACCTAAGTCTCCTTAGAGAACAGACAGAGCCTCTCTCCACCAGAACAGACAGAGCCTCCCTCGTTTTGTGACCCTCCCTTGGGCAGGCCCCCCCCAAGGGGAAGATATCTGTTTTGTCAGCCACCTTAGAAGAGTTAAGTGAATTCTTGCTCCCACCCACTTGCAGAATCTGAGTTCATTCTTCCTTAGGGCCCCTAAGAGAAGTGACCTCAGGAAGGATGAGAGGAAAAGGCAGGGCCTCGGCCAGAGGATGGCTGCCCCACCTCACCTGTCCTCATTCGCAAATACCTGGGCAGAAACCCGCTCTCACAGAAAACATGTGGTTCCTATTCCCATGACCACACCCAAACCCACTCCTACCTACATGCCCACGAACGGACTAGTAACTTTGCAAAAATGTACCCCACTCCCCTGACCCTCCTCCCGCAGGCATTGTGCACATGCATCACACATGCACACGTGGGCACACAGGTGTGCCCACATGCACTTGGGTGTACACACTCACATGCATTCACACATGGGCACACATCTATAAGCCTCCTCAGTTCTCAGGTAGTGGAGCTCATTCCTGCTGAGCCAATGAGGAGAGTGCCCTGCTGTTGGGATCTGGCTGCCTCCGGATTTACTTCAAACTGGGGTCTCTTTTTTAAAATTGATTTTAGAGAGAGAGGAAGGAAGAGAGAGAAAAGAGACATGCATTTTTTGTTCCACTTATTTCTGCATTCATTGGTTGATTTTTGTATGCGCCCTGACTGGGGATGGAACCCTCGACTTTGGTAAATCAGGACAGTGCTCTAACTAACTGAGCTAGACTTTGGTAAATCAGGACAGTGCTCTAACTAACTGAGCTACCCGGCCAGGGCCTTACAGACTGGAGCTTTTTGTATCAATTTTCCTTACTGCTGGCCCTAGGGGAAGCAGATAAAGCCCCTAGAGCTATGAGTTCACTCGGGGCAGCACCTTGCTTGGGCCTGACAGGAATGGGGGTGGGGTAAGGATTCCATGACTTCAGTGCAAACGTCTTCAAAGAGCCGTCATTTTGTGGGACCAGTAAGTGTGAAGCTGCACCTCTCTTTGCTTCCACTGTCACATTCGCCACTCCATCGCCTCCATTGTCCATGGCTGCAGAGGCCCCAGGCCCTGCTTCCCCTGTAGGGAGGGAGGTGGGGAGGCTCTGAAGAAGGCCTAGTCCCCAGGTTGATGTGGCAGCTCTGGGCAGACATCAGGGTCTCAGGCAGGCTGGCCCCTCACGTGGGAGGGGGACTTCTCTCAGAAACCCAGAGACTGCTGGGGAGGAGTGGCCGTGTGTGGGACACAATTGCCTGATCTACAGGGCTGGGCAGAGAGCAAGCCTGGATTCCCTGAGCGCAGAGCCCGGGGCTGGTGTGGCGCTGGGTGGGCAGGGAGGGTGAGGGGTGGCACAGAAATGAGTGAGACAGTAACTGTCTTCTAAGAGTGTGCGTGTCTGTTGGGTAGGGATCCGGGGGGAACACCACACACGCAGAACAACCCCCAGGGGTGAAGCTCAAACACAACATGCTCCACACGGAAGCCGTCAACTCTGCCCACCCCTCCCCAGAGCATCACAAACACCACCACCTGTCTGGTCCTCTGGCTGTATGTCCTACACTGTTACTGATGTCTCATGGTGGCCCTGGGCAGAAACTTGGGTGCCACCCCTGATTTGCCCTCTCCTACCCCATCCAAACAGGCCCACCCCATGGGTTATTCTTGTCCCATCCCTCCCATCCCCTGTCTCCTTTCAGGGCCCACTGCCACTGCCTTGGCATCTCTCACCACCTCCCTCCCAGGGCTTATAAATGGGGGAGTCCCACCTCCAGGCTTATACCATCCTTCACACGGCTGCCAGAATGATCTGCCTCAAACACACAGCTGATCTGTAACTTAGAACCCTGCACGGCTCCCCACTACCATCAGGATGAAGGCCCAACTGCCGGACATGGCACAGCCATCCCTCCGTGCAAGGCATGCACAGCCCCTGCCCCTCAGTGCATGACGTTCCAGCCTCCAGGTCCCCCCAAATGGCCTTGCTGGTGTACACCTCTGAGCCTTCGTATGTGCTGTTCCTGTTGCCTGGCATGCCCAGCCCCTCCTCTTTTCAGACTGAGGGGGCCCTTCTTGGTCTCTATTAGAAGACATTTTATAATAGTGCTGACACTAATGGTTTAAAGTAACATTTTGACTTGCACATATGAGGCACTATTCTGACTACTCTCTCTCTCTCTATATATATATATGTATATACATGTATATGTGTGTGTGTGTGTATATGTGTGTGTGTATATATATATATATATATATATATATGCTTGTTTTATCCTCATATCAACCTTGATAGTTGCTGCTGTTTATCATCTCCATTTTAGAGATGGGAAAATTTATACAGAGAGAGTTTAAGTGACTTATTTTCCTAAGGCGGCATGCCTAATAGGTGGTGGAGTGGGATTTACACACAGCCAGTCCAGCTGAAGGGTTTGTGCAGTTAACCCCTGCATCATCCGGCCTCACTTACTGTTGTGTCTTCCAACTTACAGAGCTTTTGAACACTCAGAGTCAGTTAATGTCTGATGAATGAACGAACTCATTAAAATTTAATGGAATGATTTACCATTGCAACAAAAATATTAAGATACTTAGAAATAAACTTAACCAAGGAGGTAAAAGACCTGTACTCGAAAAACTATAGGTTGTTGCAAAAAGAGATAGAGGAAGATATAAACAAGTGGAAACATATACCCTGTTCATGGATCGGAAGAATTAAGATCATTAAAATATCCATACTACCCAAAGCAGTCTATAAATTCAATGCAATCCCTATTAAAATATCAACAGCATATTTCACAGAGCTAGAACAAACACTTCAAAAATTTATATGGAACCAAAAAAGACCCTGAATAGCCACAGCCATCTTGAGAAAGAAGAACAAAGTTGGAGGGATCACAATACCAGATATCAAGTTATACTACAAAGCCACTGTAATCAAAACAGCCTGATACTGGCACAAGAACAGTCATAGAGATCAGTGGAACAGAACAGAGACCCCAGAAATTGACCCAGGCCATTATGGTCAGTTAATATTTGACAAAGGAGGCAAGAGTATCCAATGGAGTAAAGACAGTCTCTTCAATAAATGGTGCTGGGAAAGTTGGACAGATACATGCAAAAAAATGAAACTAGACCACCAATTCACACAATCCACAAAAATAAACTCAAAATGGATAAAAGACTTAAATGTAAGATGTGAAACCATAAAAATCCTAGATGAAAACATAAGCAGCAAAATCTCAGACTTCTCTCGTAGCAATATGTTTGCTGATACATCTCCTAGGGCAAGAGAAACAAAGGAGGAAATAAACAAATGGGACTGCATCAAAATAAAAAGCTTCTGCCCAGCAAAGGAAACCATCAACAAAACGAAAAGGGAGCCCACAGTATGGGAGAACATATTTGCCAGTGACACATCTGATAAAGGGTTAATACCCAAAATATATAAGGAACTCATACAACTTAACAAAAGGGGGACAAGCAATCCAATTAAAAAATGGGCAAAGGACTTAAATAAGACACTTCTCCAAGTGCACATACAGATGCCAAGAATCATGAAAAAATGCTCAAACTCACTAATCATCAGAGAGATGCAAATTAAAACCACAATGAGATATCACCTCACACCCGTCAGAATGGCTCCATCAACAGGTCAACATATGACACATGCTGGCGAGGGTGTGGAGAAAGGGGAACCTCGTGCACTGCTGTGGGGAATGCAGACTGGGGCAGCCACTGTGGAAAGCAGTATGGAGGGTCCTCAAAAAATTAAATATGGAGCTGCCCTTTGACCCAGTGATCCCACTTCTAGGAATATATCCTAAGAATCCTGAAACACTAATCAGAAAGAATATAAGCACCCCTGTGTTCATAGCAGCACAGTTTACAACAGCTAAGACCTGGAAGCAGCCCAGGTGCCCATCAGGAGATGAGTGGATAAAAAGCTGCGGGACATTCACACCGTGGAATACTACGCAGCTGTAAAGAGGAAGGACCTCATACCCCTTGGAACAGTATGGAGGGACCTGGAGAGTATCATGCTGAGTGAAATAAGCCAGTCGGAGAAAGACAAACATCACAGGATCTCACTCATATGTGGAATGTAATGAACAGAATAAACTGATGAACAGAGTGGATCTAGAGACACAGAAGCATGGAACAGACTGAGGGATCTCAGAGGGAAGGCGGGGGTGGGGGAATGGGGGGGGAGATTAATCAAAGAACCTAAAAGCGTAAATGCATAACCCAGGGACACAGGCGATAGTATGAGGAAGGCCGGGGGGGTGCGGATGCAGGGTGGAGGGGGTCAGTGGGGGCGGGGGGGACATCTGTAATCCTTTCAACAATATTTTAAAAATTTAATGGAACAAAGAGGTAGGGTTCATCTCTGTTTCAGTATGATGTTTCCCATGCTAAAGCTATTTTAATTTTATAGAACAGAAAATTTGAAAGAAAATAGATTCTGAGAGTGAAGTTCCATGCACCATGATTTCATCTTACCTTCTTGCTTTCACGTGGAATTCATATGACACTCCAAGCCTAAGCTTTTCAAGTCAATGAAGAGAGATGTCCTCAGGATCTTCTGGTGACCTGCTGCCCATGACACAGGCAGGTGTCAGCTACATACTGAGCCATCCCTGTGGTTGTTCCGCCAGGCAGACAGACCCACTGAGAAGCGCCCTAATGCAAGGTGAGCTGCGGCCGATGCTGAAAGAACAAAACCCCTCATCTCAGCACCCGGGCCAGGGAGAGGCTTGTTCCAGACGGGTGTGTCTGTGAGGGCTTCCTGGAAGAGGTGAGCTTTGCGATGTCTTGAAAGATTTTGATAACTGGGGAGATGAGAGAAGGGCAGGGAGGTCCAGAGAATGTTTGGCCCCCAGATTTCATGGTAGAAAGAGCAGGAAGGCAGGAAAGAAAGATGATGTGGTGGATGGGGAGACCGGGCAACCGCATGGTAGAATGGAAGGGCTGAAATCACCCTAAGTGGCTGTACATTTTTGGACAAGTGGCTGATTTTTTTCATTTTCTGCTATCCTATGTGCAAACTGATCATTTCACTCTGGGGAAAAATGCAGACAGGAATCCCCAGGGTAGGAGTTTGCTGATCCTCTAACACACTCAGCTCGCCACCCGACCAGCCAACAGCTTGTCTTCCTATGCCCACTTCTGAATCTGGTGTGGCTTAGAGGACAAGTCACGGCTCCGCCACTTGCTGGGCTGGCAGGTCATTGGCGCAATTTCCTGGGGTTGTCGCTGAAGATTACGTTAGTTAAGACACTTAAATCATCTACAACATGGGCCAGCTTCCGTAAGTGCCCTGTAAAAGGTCTTTGAAATGATGCAGAATTTCACTGGGTCCTCTCTCTTCTAAGCCACTGCTTTTGGCCTTGGCCGCCACCTCTCTTGAGTCCCAGGGTTCTCCTTGACTTGAGCAATATCCTGCTCAGCTGCCAAATGTCCCGAGTCAGCCCCCCCCCCCTTTGCCTCTGTCCCTTGTGTAGGCTGATACACCGGTTTCTTGGGATAAGAGTCATTTTGCTTTGTGCCCGTAGGGCCTGCCCAGGAAAGCAAAGCTGCACTGAAACCTGAGCAAATATTTTCTGGGAGTGCACGGGGCACACGGCCAACTTCAGTTCTTGAGGGTCGGCCAGGTTTCTGACACCAGAGCTAAGTCCCCAGAAAGTAGGTGCTGGTGGCTCTGGTCTCCCCGGGGGCAGTCAGCTCACAGCCCTGCATGCAGCCAGGCTTGGGAAACACTGTACCTATTGGTTGTTTGCACAACAGGGTGACAGCACCATCCAGCTATGCAAAGAGAACCCAGAGATCTCTGAGAACTAGGCTGGGATGGGATACAAATCTGGCTCCTCACAGCGAAGGGGCAGGTGGAGAGGGATTAGCTTACAAAGCAGAGCCTGGGCTCTTGCCCAGTGGCAGGTCCAACTGGTTGCTCCTGAGCAAACCCTGAGGACCTTGAGGATTCACTTTGAACTATGAGGTTCACCTTCCCTCCTTTCCTGCGCTCCTTACCCGCTTCTGGGGCTTTCTTCCAATGCCCTCCCATCCCTTAAAAGCTTTCCCTTAGATCCCCTAAACCAGAGTTTCTCTTTATCACTATTTTTTTTTTTTTTTTTAACAATTTGATTATGATGTGCCATGGTGAGATTTCCCTGTGTTTATCCTGTTTGGGGTTCATTCATCAAATGTGGAACAGTTTCGGCCATTATTTATTCTCAATGGCTTCAGCATTCCTTCTGTGGTAACCACTGTTTCTCAAAGATGGTCTGCGGGAGACACCTGGGAGCTTGTTAACAACGCCCAACCCAAATAAGACTCTTCTGGGAGCTCAGGAGTCTGTGTTTCAAACAAGTTCCAGGCTGGGCCTTGGGCCCACTGAACCAAGGCCCCTCAGCTGAGACTATGAATGCTGCAGTGGCAGGGTGGGTGTCACTCATCTCGCGGCCCCAGGCCCCGCAGGGCCTGTTTGTGGAGTGGATCACTCAGCTTGTGGGGTTCGTCTTCATTCATGGCGTCAGCAAGATTGGTGCCATCTCCCTCCCCAGGCTCCTAACGCCTAATGCTAAAGGGCGATACTGGGACTTGTGAATTTTGGGCATTGGTCAGCTTAGGAAAAAAGCTCCCTGGAGCTTTGAGGGGCTCCCCCAAATCCACTAATGAGGCCTCCAGGGAAAGCACTCCTGCTGATGTAACTATGTTGGACCTCTGCTCTCTGTAAAACGGAGATAAACATTTCTGTGGTGAGGGCTGAGGTGATGGAGTCAGCTTCCAAAGTTGGAAATTCTGGGTGACAGGTTGAATTCACTTTGGGGTTAGGGGTATAATGAAAAAAAACAAGTGAGCAGTTAAGAAGCGATTATTTACAAGCTCCTTCTTAGGAAATAGAGAGAAGCTGACAATATACCAGACTAGTAAATAAGCACGTACATTGCATGCGTGCTAGGTCAACTTTACGGAGGTATAATTTACATATGATACAATGTGCCCATTGAAATGTACAGTTTGATGAGCTGTGACAAGTGGACCTGCCTGTGTAACCTCCACCACAGTGTAGATCATTTCCTTCACTCTAAAGGTTTCCGTGTTCCTTTTTTTGCAATCAGTCCCCACCTGGCCCAGGCTGCCCCTAATCTGCTTTCTGTCACTTTGGATTCGATTGGTATTTTCTAGAATTTCAGGTACATGGAATTACGCAGTATGTATTCTTTTGCATCTGGCTTCTTTTTAAAAAAAATATATCTTTATTGATTTCAGAGAGAGGAAAGGAGAGGGAGAGAGAGAGAGATAGAAACATCAATGATGAGAGAGTCAGTGATCGGCTGCCTCCTGCACGCTCCGACTGGGGATCGAGCCCGCAACCCAGGCATATGCCCTGACCGGGAATCGAACCCCGATCACCTGGATCCTAGGTCAACGCTCAACCACTGAGCCACGCCCGGCCGGGCTGCATCTGGCTTCTTTTGCTCAGCATAATGTTTTTGAGATTTGTCTATGATTTTACATGTATCAGTTTGTTCCTTTCTACTGCTGTATTGTATTCCATTGTATGGATATACCACAATTTGTTTGCCCACTACTGCTGGTGGAGGTTATCATCATTCGCAGTTTGAGGCTATTATGAAAAAGCTGCTACGAACATTCTTGTACAACTCCCTTTGTGAACACATGTTTTTTATTTCTCTTGGAAGCAGAATTGCTGAATTATATGGTAAGTATATGTTTAACTTCCAAAGAAACTGCCCAACTGTATTCCAAAGTGGCTGTATGTTCCCAACAGCAAAGTTTGAGCGTTCTGTTTGTTCACCTCTTTGCCAGTTCTTGGTATTGCTGGTCATTCTGATTTTAGCAATGTGGTTGGGCATGGGTGGCCTTTCACTGAAGCACACATACGCCCACCCCCCAGCCTCCTCGGGGCCACTCCTTCCACCTCCATTCTGCTCGCCTGTCCTGCCCTTCTCGCCGTGTCTCCCACGCTCAGGGCTCCTGTCCTGGAATTTGCACCCTCTTGCAGTTTCCATAACTGGCCCTTTCTCGACATTCCCATCTCAGCACAAGGGGTCTCTCCTCCCCACCCGCTCTGTTGGTGTCCTCAACACTTTTTATCACGTTAGCCTGTGTTTTCTTCATCATAGTGAGCCCTGTGGAAAGAATCTTACTTGTTTGTCTCCTTGGTGATTGCCTGCCTCGTGAGCACATTAGCTCCATGAAAAAAGACATCTTGTCTGTTTTACCTAGAACAGTGCCTGATAAATAGTAGGTGCTCATTAGATAGATATATGGTTGAATGAATCTGCAGTCCAAAACATATGTTCAATATATTGGTCTTTGAGGTCCTGGGGATTAAAGTGTATGCATATCGACAAAACAGAAATATTTATATATTAATTTAAAGCATAAATTATTTTTATTGTCTGGGGTGATTTTGCATGTAAATATGCTTAGAAACCTAAAATTATAGAAATGTAGAAAGAGGAAAATCAGCCATAGTTCCACAAAATTCATGTGGCTTAAAAGTGTAAATCATTTTTAGTTATTAATTAGTTTTAAATTTTTGATTATTTTAAAAGTTAGCTTTCAAATAAGTAATATTTGTACATGGAAAAAATTCAAACCTTATATCCTTCCAGAAAATGCTGCTCATATACAAACACAGGTATATCTATCTGCATTTCCCCCCAAAATACTACCATATTGTATGCATTGCTCTGCTCCTTGCTTTTTTTATTTAACAATTTATCTTCTATATCATTCCTCATCATTATGTGTATCAGTTAAGATTAGGTTCAGCTGTGAGTGACAGAAAATTCAAAATATCAGTACCCTGCAAAATTATACATTGATTCCTCTCTCATTAATGAAGTCCAGAGGTAAGTAGCCAGGCAAAACTAGGACACTCTACAATTCCAGGGACCCAGATTCCTTCTGTCTTTTACTACGCTGTCCTCAGCATGGGGCTTCTAACTCATGATGCAATAGGGCTGGGCTCCAGCCATTACCTCTGCATCTAGCCAGCAGAAGAGGAAAGGAAAGAAGGTCGTCCTTCTTTCCCTTAAGGACGCTTCCTATGATATTTCTGCTCAGCTCCCAATGGTCAGAACACAGGGACACACTTAGCTGCAAGGGAGGCTGGGAAACATGTTCTTTATTCCAGGTAACCATGTACCCAGCTCAAAGATCAGAGTAGAAGAGGAGAATGGATATTAGGAGATGACTAGCAAGCTTTGTTACAGTATACATAGATTTGCCTCATTTTAAAACATGGAATGGTTTATAAACACTTGTCCAATGAAAAGCGGGGGCCTCTCACCAAGCCTCATGTCCTGCACTTCCAAACGGGTATGTGATTGGTAGAGCTAGGTCACATGTCTTTGTTCTAGCTGTAAGGGAAACCGGGGATTTGACTTCTGACTTCCCCATTAAAGGGCAAAACTCATAATGAGGGAACTTCCCCAAATGTAGAAAGGCCATTTAGAATTTGGACCAGTCCTCCTGCCAAAAACAACGGTATATGCTAGATAAATAGTTTTAAATCTTAAAAGCATCAAAAATCTAGCAAGATCATGAGGAATTACTGGACCAAGATGCATGAAAAGAGAGGACTCTAGAGAGATTACAGTCACCAGATAAAATATAGGACTCCCAGTTATATTTGAATTTCAGATAAATAACAAATAATTATTTAGTGTATGTTCCAGTTAAATTTGAATTTCAGATAAATAACACATTATTTTTTATCAAGTATATCCATGCAATACTTGGAACATACTGATACTAAAAAATAATTTGTTGTGTATTTGAAATTCAAATTTAACTGGGTGTCCTGAATTTTCTATCTGTTCAATCTGACAACCCTACCAGAGATGTAAGTCCAGCACTTGGGGCTGCTTTTGACTGAAGGCATTTGCCAATCTGAGTTTCTGGAGAGGCTGAGCTGTGCTTTTGAAAGCTTCTTAGGACTCGGGGTACAAAACTGGAGTTCAGGGCCTTCCAAAGTTAGAGACTCTGATAAACCACCCCTGTGGTAGATTATGCTTTGATGACCCCCAGTGAACCACGGCTATGGATGTTTATGCCCTAGGTACTCTTGACTCCGGGCTGGCTCTGTGATCCACTTTACCCAAGAGAATGTAATGGAAGTAATGTTGTGTCAGGTCTAGTTCAAGACTTAAGAAGGCAGCTTCCTTCCATATTTTGTCTATAGGGGTAGCCAGTTGCCATGTAAGAAGTTCAACTACCCTAAGAACTGGGACCTAACCAAGGAATTAGTGACGTGTGCCCAGCTGGATTTCAGAATTGCTCTGTGGACCTAGGGCTGCCATGTGCCTGCCACTTCATACTTTTTGAACAGGAGTGTCTGTTGAGATTTTCCTTTCTCTGCTTCATCGTTTCTTGTGGGGAGCAGATAAGTTGTCTTAATTCAAAAGTCATCCAATCCTGAGGAGCACCACTTGAGAAACTTTATCCACACCTGGACCTGATTTAGATGATGAAGTTATGGGCTTCAAGCTCAATCCTGTTACAGTAATGGGGTGAGACTTTGGGGGTCTTAAGGGCGACAACTATATTTTGTATGTGGAGGGAAGTGAATCATTAGGGGACAGAGATAAATTGTTACTTTAGGAACCCCCAGCGAACCACGTATTTAAGTCTTCACACCATTATCAGTTTCTTCCCCTTGAACCTGGACGGCCTGCAACCTGCTCTAACCAACTGAACGTGGTGGAAATGACACCGTAAATTTCAGGCCTAAACCTTAAGAAGGCCTGGTAGCTTCCACATTTGCTCTTTGAAGGAAGCCAGCTACCATGTTTAAAAGTCCAGCTACCCTGAGACCACCACACTGTGGGAAACCCAGCCTAGCCTCATGCAGAGACCATGTGGGGAAGAGCCAAGGCCAACATCCCAGCCGAGCCCCACTGGCCTTCCATGTGAGGAAGGCCATCTTGGCAGAAAATCATTCAGGCCTGGTCAAGCTGCCCCGCGGATGTCACATAAAAACCAGTCGTCTCTGCTGAATCCTGTTCAGATTACCAAATTATGGGCAAATAAATACAATAGCTCCTGTTTTAAGCCAGGAGTAAGCAAACTAGGGCCCATGGATGGCTGCCTGTTTGTTTTCTAACAGCTTTATTGAAATATAACTCATTCACATTCCATACAATTAACCCATTTAAAGTATCCAACTCAGGCCCTGGCCGGTGTGGCTCAGTGGTTACAGCCTCAGTCTGCTCACCAAAGGGTCAGGGGTTTGATTCCCCATCAAGGGCACGTACCTGGGTTTCAGGTTCAACCCCTGGCCAGGTCAGGGTGCTTGCGGGAGGCAACCGGTTGATGTTTCTGTCTTACGTTGATGCTTCTCTCTTTCTCTCCCCGCCTCCCTCCCTCCTTCCCTCCCTCCCACCACTCTCTAAAAATCAATGGGGAAAAATATCCTCAGGTGAGCATTAACAAAAATAAATAAATAAGTAAATAAATAAATAAATAAATAAATAAATAAGTATCCAACTCACTGGTTTTCAGTATACTCACAGATACTTGTAATCATCACCAGTTAACTTTAGAACATTTTTAGCACCTCAAAAAGAAGCCCTGTACCCTTTACCTAGCATCTTCCTGTCCTTCCTTCCCCAACTTCTGAGCAATCACTAATCTACTTCTTCTCTCAATGGACATTCATATGAATGGAACCACATAACATATGATATATGGTCTTCTGTGACTGGCTTGCTTTACTGAGCATAGTGTTTTCAAGGTTCATCCCTGTTGTAGCGTACATCTGTACTTCATCTTTTCTTATGGCCAAGTAATGTTCCAGTGTATGGATCTACCATATTTGTTTATCCATTCATCAATTGATAGACATTTGTATTATTTTCACCTTTTAGCTATTATGAATAATTATATATACATTGGTGTAGAAGTGTCTGTTTGGATCCCTGTTTTCAGTTCTTTTGGGTATATGCTTAGGAATGGAATTGCTGGCTCATATGGTAATTCTATGTTTAACATTTTAGGAAATGCCATTTTCTATAGAGGCTGTACTATTTTACATTCCCACCAGTAGTGCACAAGGGTTTTAATTTCTCTTCATACTCACGAAAACTTAGTACCCTTACCAAAGAATCAGTTAACCGCAGGGGCTGGCTGGATAGCTGAGTTGGTCAAAGCACTGTCCCAATGCAGCAAAGTTGCAGGTTTGATCCCCAGTCAGGGCATATACAAGAATCAACCAATGAATGCAGAAATAAGTGGAACAACAAATCAATGTCTCTCTCTCTCTCTAAAAATAAGTAAATAAAATAAAAATTTAAAAATTTCTGCAAAATTAAAAATCAAAATCACTTGAGGACAAATATGTGTGTTTAATTCTGGACTCTCAATTCTATTTCACTGATCTATATATCTATCCATGTGCCAGTACGAAGTGTTGATTTCTTTGTAGTAAGTTTTGAAATCAGGAAATCTGAGTTCTTCTACTTTTAAAAAGTATTGTTTTGGCTATTCTGAGTTCCTTGCAATTCCATATGAACTTTAGAATCAGTTTGCCAGTTTCTATAGAGAAGGCAGCTGGGATGCCTCATGAGATTGCATTGAATTTATAGATGAATTTGGGTAGTATTTTCATCTTAAGAATGTTAGATCCTTTAATGTATGAGCATAGGCTGTTTTTCCAGTTATTTGGGTCTTTTACATTTTCTTTCAATACTGTTTTGTAGTTTTCATTGTATAAGTTTGGCACTTCTTTTGTAAATGTATTCCTAAGTATATTATTCTTTTTAATGCTGTTATAAATGAAATTTTTTTTCTTAAATTCATTTTTGGATTTTTCATTGAAAGTATAAAGAGAAATGCAATTGATTTTTTGTTATCAATCTTGTATCCTGCAACCTTGCTGAATTCATTTTTTAGTTTTAATGTTTTTTTAGTGGATTCCTTAGGGTTTTCTATACACAAGATCATGTTATCTGTGAGTAGAGATAGTTTTAACTTCTTTTTAAACTGGATGCCTTTTAATTTCTATTTCTTGCCCAACTGCCCTGGAGAAAACCTCCAGTACAATATTAAACAGGAGTGGCAAGAGTGGGCATCCATGTATTGTTCCTTATCTGGTTTCCTGGGGAAAGTATTCAGCCTTTCAACATTAAGCATGATGTAGTTGTGGGTTTTTGTAGGTACCCTTTATCAGCTTGAGGATGGCTGTCTGTTTTTGTAAATAAAGTTTTATTGAAACACAGTCATGTCATTCATTTATGTGTTGTCTATGGCTGCTTTGTATTATAATGACAGAGTTGAATAGCAGTGACAGAGACCATATGGCCTATAAGCCTAAAATATTTTCCATCTGGCCCTTTAAGGCAAAGTCCATTGACAACTGTTTTAAACCACTACATTTGGGGATAGTTTGCTATGGAACAATATGTAACTAAAATAACTCCCCGTTTTGACTGGGACCTCAAAGAGTTAACTGCAGCACTGAGTAAGGGGGAGCCATAAATTAGCAAACCATCCCACAGACTATAGTCCAGCTTTAAGTCATCTGGGAGTCTCAGAAATCACAATCTCTGAAATTAGGTTAAGGTGATCCTAGCTTGCTAGTGTCCCCAAATGCCTGCAGAAACAAATGGAAATCCTTTGCAGAGGAAGATAGTATCATTGTTGCCTCAAATGATTTTTAAAATTATTTATTTTTTAAAAAAATATTTATTTATTTTTGTTAATTTTCATCTGAGGATATTTTTTCCATTGATTTCCAAAGAGAGTGGAAGGGAGGAAGGGAAGGAGGGCAAGAAAGAGAGAGAGGAAGTGAGAGAGAGAGGGAGAGAAACATCGATGTGAGAGAGATACATCAATTAGTTGCCTCCTGCACACACAGGGACTTGGACCAGGGATTGAACCTGCAACCCAGGTACGTGCCCTTAACTGGGAATGGAACCTGCAACCCTTTGGTCTGTGGGCCAGTGCTCTAATCACTGAGCCATACTGGCCAGGGTCAAATGATTTTTTTAAAAAAATGCAATGTCCAAAACATAACCAGGTACATGAGGAGGCAAAAGAGCATGAGGAAGAACCAGTAGTAAAAACTGACAATGGAAGCTGATCCACAGGGACTCCAGATTGGAATTAACAGACAAAGACCATAAAACAACTATACTTACTATGCTTAAGGAGAGAAAAGCCAAGCTTGAAAATTATAGCAGGGCACTGAAAGACAGATATAGGAGGTGACATAGCAGATCTGAAAAAGAACAAAATGGAAATTCTAGAACTAAAAAAAATAGAATAATCTAATTTAAGAACTTAATGGATGGAGATTTAAAAAAAAAAAAAAAAGCTGAAGAGAGAATTAGTGAACTGAAAAATAGTGAGAAGAAAATTTTAGAACAAAACATACAAGGACCAAAGATAGAAAATACAGAAGAAAGGGAGAAGTAGGGAGAAGGTCTAACATGTGTTTCCACTGGGGCCTCAGAAGGAAAGAGGAAAAGGTACAGAAACAGTATTTGAATAGCTGAGAATTTTTCAAAATTGATAAAAAAACTATTCAAAAGGTTATAGGCAGCTATGAAATGACAGATATCCACTCCATCACATGTTCTGACTCTTAAAACAGTACATTCTTCATGCACAAATCTGACTTTGAAAGGATTCTGAAACCAACATGAGGTCACTCTGTAGTGGATGGAATAGGGCCTGGGTGGGCTGAGTTCAAGTATAAGCTCTGCTCTTTCCTAGCTGTGCTGCCTGGAGAAGGTTGTCAAACTTCAGTTTTCTCAACTAATAAATGGGAGAGACAGGGCCCTTGGCCTTAAGGAGGTATCACTGTTGGCTCTAATTATCTTTTCTGCAGGCACCGCCTCTTGAAGGCAGAAATTATTTGTTGAATTGGCTCTTCCTAAAGACCTAGTAGTACTGGCTTACTCCACGATGAGATTGTAAGAATCAAGTGATGCAATACATATGAACCAACCTAGTGAATGCCAAGTACTTTAAAAGTGAAATGTGGTTTGAGCATTATCACAAGCATTCCCAGGGCACTAATGGTGACAGGTAGGAATGGGTACTGAATTTGCAGGTCCCAGCACAAAATGAAAATGCAGGGCGCCTTGTTGAAAAATGATTAAGAATTTCAAGATGGTGACAGCAGAGCATTAAGCCAAGCACAGGTCACATTCCCACAAAACCAACCTTGGTGACAAACCCAGCACAGAACTGCTCTGTGTATTAGGAAAGGGCTGCTCAGCTCACACCCAGGTGTCTGCAGCCATAGCCCATATTATCTTTGAATTCTGAAGGGCAGCAATATTTAGGGAAATTGCAAGCACACGTGTTTCCAAATGCTGAGTAGGGCAAGTGCAGTGAGGGGAGTGGTTTTCTGAGAGAGTGGGTGGAGCCAGCTAGGTTGCCATTGGAACTGTGGAACTGACTGTTCCCCAGACTCTGGCCTAGGAAAAAAAAGCCTGCAGCATATGTACAGGGCCTGTTGTTGTTTGCTGCAGTGTGTTACAACACAGCCTGGCAGCCTCCCGTGCCTTTCTGCTTTGCTCCTGGAAGAGCCTGGTCCCAGAGCATGTGACATGGCCACACAGCCCTGCAGATTTGCCCACACTGCTCCTTGCTCTTCCCTCAATTACTAGGCTTTTCCAGGTCTGTATTCGTTTTGCTCTTGCTATCCTCCCACTGCTGGGGAGTCCATTTCCTTCCTCTTCCATACTCCTCTATCTGGCAAACACAATCTTTTAAGACTCAGCTCTAGGATCACCTCTTCAACGAGGCCCTCCCTGCCACTCCCAGGAAGAGCTGATTCCTTCCTCCCTGGAGCCTTCTATGGTGCCCTATGCAGACATCTGTCACAGTACCTGTAAGATGAGGAGTGTTGACGTGTAATGTGGATATCACTATCTTCTAGGCTGAAGCTCTCAAGGGCTGTAACAATGTCTTCTCAACTCTGCATACCTTGCACAATGCACAGTGCTTAATATCTGCTTTAGTAAGCATAGTAGATGCTTAATTAATTAGTGCTAGTATGCAGAGTAGTTTTAATCACCACTGTATTGCTGAATTAATGCATGCATAAATTGTTTCAGTGACTCTTTCTGACATCTGATCAAAAGGGAAGCTTTTAGGCATACAGACAGGGCCCTTGCCCTTAAGGAAGCATCAAGGTTGGCTCTAATTGCCTTTTCCGCAGGCACCACCTCTTGAAGGCAGGAATGATTTGTCGAATTGGCTGTTCATAAAGACCTAAATGACCAACGTGGTATAGTATAGAGAGCAGATTTGGAGCTAGGAGATGCAGCTTCTAACCTAGCTATGAGACATTACGTTTCCGTAGGTAACTATGAAGTCCCATAGCTATGGGATTTAAGGCTTCTGTTTTCACACAAAAAATAAAGGGATTGAGCTAGTTATTCCCCAAGGCCCAGAAACTCTATGGAAGCTACTCAGAGATTGCTATCTGCTTGGAGGGGCCTGGGCCCCTCTTGAAGCTGAGTTTGCTCAGCAGACCTACCCTTTGGGGGAGGGGTGCTGGTAGAGAACACAAACATTTTTTTAAGGTACTTTGCTGTCTCAACCACCTGGGATCTAATGTTTGAAAGGTTCGCAAAGTGAACTAGCTTGTTCAGGCATTACTTTCTCTGGAAGTAAGGGGTGGGGTTGTGCGTGAGTGCGCGCGCGCGTGTGTGTGTGAGTGTGTGTGTGTGTGTGTGTGTGTGTGTGCATGCGGTGTGTCTGTGCGAGCGCGTAGGGTGGAGGATGGGGGGTCGGTCAGTTTCCTCCAGCCCCACAAAGGGCTAGGGTCAGACACGTGGGCTGGCGCGCAGAGGCGGAGGTTACACTGGAGCGGAGGTGCAAATGGACATGGGCGGGGTCTTATTTGCATGGACGGTTCGCGGCGACCAATCCGGGCTAGCAGAGCTGCAGCCCGCGCGCCTTTTGGGGGCGGACTGACAGCTTAGGGGCCCAATGGAAGTCGGGTCCTGCGGACGGCAGGGGCGGGACGGCGCCGGGCGCTGCCCGGGGGATTCGGGCCGGTTCGCGGGCGCTGCCAGTCTTGGGCGGCGGCGTCCGGCGCGCGGGCAGCCTGCAGGGAGGGCTGAGAGCGAACCTCGCTCGGGTGAGGCGGAGAGAGACCGAGCCGACGAGCAACCGCAGCGACAGGTACCGGCTCCGTGGCCGCAGGGATCGGGCGGGCGGCCGCGGCGCCCCGGGAGCCGAATCCCCTCCTTCGCTGTCCAGCCGCCGCCGCGCCGCCTCCCCGCCCCCTCACGCGGCTCCCGGACCCGGGCGCAGCGCGTTCGAGCGAGCGAGCGAGCGAGCGAGCGAGGCCGGGGAGCCTCGAGGCCAGCGCGGCGGAGGCCCCCAGCCCCACTGCGGGGCCCCTCTGCGCCTAGCCCGCCGCGGGGCCGGCGCTCCCTCCGGGAGGCGTGGAGCCGGGCGGCCGCGGGAGCCGCTCCCGGTCCCCCCGCGCTCCCTCTCGCGGAGGCGAAGCCGCTCGCGCCCGCTCGTCCTCACCCGGCTTTTGTTTCCCGCCCGGGTTGACAGGTCCCGGCTCCGGCTCCCGTCGGCGGTCCCCGACTCGCCCGAGGCCCGGCGCCCATGACCGCGGCCGCCCGGAGCAGGCGACGGGACCCGCGCAGAGCCGGGCGGCGCGTGAGCAGCAGCCGCCGCCGCGGGCGGGAGAGAAACTTCGCCCTGCGGGGCCGGGCGGCGGGAGAAGTGGCGCCGGGACGCCGAGGGCGCGATGGAGCCTCGCTCGCCCGCGGGGCCGGTGGAGGGTGAGGATAACGGAGCGTCCGGCTGCCGCACTCCTCGCTCTGGGTCTGCGCTCCCGGGCGGCGGATGCGGATGCGCGTCCCCCGCCTTCACCTGCCGCCCTGGGACGGAGGACCCGGAGCAGCATCCCGGCTCTCAGGCGCGCGTGGAGGGTGCCCGTGCGGCGCCCCTTCTGACAGGCGATCACCCTGATGCCGCCTGAGAGCCGGGTAAAAGTTGTTTCCAGGCTCCTCATTCAGGTCGGTCCCGGGACGTTACAACGCGTTCCCACCCATTGATGTCTACCAAGGCTGCTGTCCCCAAACCCAGTGTTAGACACAGAAATTAGGGGGTCAGCGCGTAGATTGACCTCTGGCAATTGATGACCCTGGAGGAGCATCTGAGTCTCATTTAAAAAATCGGTGTCTGCAGTGGTGGCGAAAGCGTAGTAAGGTACAAGTTGTGAACGGAGAGCGGAGAGCCGGCGCTGCCCCGCGCCTCGGGACGGCGTGTACTACGTTTGGCCGCCATTCAGTAAATTCTGCACGAAGCGGCTTGAGCTCGGGGCTTTGCGTTTACTTTTCGGGAGTATGTTTTCCAGTGAATGGGAGCTTTCTTTGCCTCTCTGAGGGTAGACAGGAGCGCTTATTTTTATTGTCTTCTCATTTTGTTGCATTGTGGACAAGGGACAAGTTAAGGCAATATTTTGGGTTAGTGTTTTTAATCCATGGAGTTCTCCCACCCCCACCCCCGCCCAAGGGTTTTTGCTTTAGAGAATTATAGTAGCTTTTTCTTGTGCTGTTTGAATCAGAATTCAAGGATAGGCTCAAAAATTTATTATTCTGGTGGGAAATTTTTATTTGGCATACTTTCACTTAGCGTTTTCTGTCTGTCTCTTTCCAACTGACCTCCATTTAATGATCTGCAGTTGTAGCCCTAACCAATTTAGGACATCTACAGAAAAATGTATTTTAAAATGATATATAATAATTACTTTTAAGAAATATTTTTTAAATGAGGGTTATTAATAACATTCATTTGTGAGAAACATTGAGGTTACTCATTTTTTCTAATGTGTCTTGTTTTATATCTATTGGATATGATTTACACTTAATATATGTAACTTTAACTTCTTAAAGACAAAGCTATAATTTTTACTTAATTATATTACCTTATTAGTGTTTCATTGAATGGTAATTTTACTTAGACCTCTAACCAAGGGGCTAGTTGTGACTATTTGGGATTTAAAAAAAATAATCAAAGATGGTCTTTGTAAAATATTTTATTTTTCTAAAACAACAGGCATATATGTTATGAGGTCTTTTGCCTTTCCAACATTTAACAAAACAAGTATGTTTCTGAGTAACTTTTTTCGTTTGGGGAATTTGGGGTGAATCTTTTTTAAAACATAATTTTAACCAGTTCAACATGAAAAACTTAGAAAATATTGGATTAGATGACTAATTAAATCTTAAAATTTCTGTTTATTCTTAGATTGGAAAAGAATACATATCTTGAGTTATTTTTAGTTTCCTAAAGGTTTCTTAGCTTCAGATGGAATCAGACTAGAGAAGAAAGACATCCTCTTTCTGTAGCAGTAGAAGTTGTTGCTCTGAAAGGCCGGGTTGGCTTTTTGACCCTTACTGAGGGTAGATGAATTGCACTGAGTGGCCTGTCTTCATGTACAGTATTTTTTTCCTATATAAGTAGTTGTAAGGAATCGCATAAAATTGGGGAATATATTAGTTGGGTAATTATAATTACTTGGGTAATTAGAAGTTTTACAGTCTTCATTCCAAAATGGTGTTTAAATATATCACATATAAGTTAAAGTTATATTTCATAGTTTCATTTACACAAAAGAATATTTTAGGAACTTTAACTCTAAAAGTGCCTTTTATAATTAAAAGCCCATTTTCAGTTTTTAGATATTTTAATTACTGATTTTTGTCCGTTTTCATCTGTGGTAGACAGTATCGTAAAATTATCAACCACATTTCAGTTTCAAAATTAAGCATAAGTTGAATTCTAACATCTACACAATAAACGTTGGGAGTGTTTGCAAGTCATTTACCTTCAGGTGTGGCTCCTTTTGAGTTTGGGGTGAGCAAGTATTTTTGAATGAATAAAGCTACAAAAAGACAAGGACATGTTCAAACAGTTAAATTTGGGGATAAATCAAATGACACTGCTAGACATCGGTACTGCTTTATTTAGCAGTTATACCTGGCATTAGGAATATCCACTGTAGGCCTTTGATACAAGGTGAGACAAAAGGAGCTTTACGGTTGTGAGTACCCAAAGCGCAGAGTTTATTCTTGTAATATTATTTATTAATTATTGTATTTTTTCCTATGTGAACTGTAAACCTACTTTTGCCCCACCCTGTATAATCTTCACAATTCCTAAAGAAGAGTCCATATTATACATATTTTGGCCCCCTAAATTCTATAATTATTTAATGCTGAACAATTAAAATGTGTATTTTATAATTTTGAAACTATTTGAGCATTCTAACCTAGCTGATTAGTAATTACATTTGTTTTTTTCATTATTTTAAATTTCTGAATTTTTCTACAGTGCATTTTTAGTTTCTGACAGTAATCCCCCAAAGTGTAAAGAAAATTAAACCTATACTCATCAGAAACTGGGTGTACATTGGTATGTAAATCACATAACTATTGATTTAAAACACTAGCCACTTATGTGTGATTTAATTTGCAAATAAGATGTTCATTTATTGTATAAAAGACAGTTCTGCCAAATGAGACAGGTTGGGATAATTTATAGTAGGGCCTTACATAATTTACATAAATAGGGCCTTATGTACACTTGTAACCGTAATCTGTGTAGCTCATGGATCACTGAGGATATTTTAGCAGTACTTGAAACACTGAAATTCAAGCACTGAAAATAATTTGTACCTTACAGTTTGTTCTGATGAGAATTGAGCTACATTCTGCTGAAACTTGAACATGTAAGGCCATAGTGCTCAAAAGGGGCAAGTTCATTTTATGCTTAATTTAGTATTTAATTCTTGTTGTTTGGAAAACACCTGGTTAATGAGAGAGAAGAATCACCAGAGGGAGTATGGGGTCTACACACATGGTATACCTGTTTTCTACCCTTGGTCTGGAAGAAAACACTTTCAAAATAAGAATAAAATTTTGTTTTGGTTCTCATATAATCAGGTAAAAGATAATAGAAAGTAAGTTGGGAATTGTGGCTGTTTGGAGCTGCCGTCATTTTTGTAACAGTTAATTGAGGTGGTTTTCTTTTAGAGAGAGGTACAATTATTAGAAAAATGAAAATGATGTATTTTCAGAGTGAAAGAATGAGTTTTTAAGTAAACAGTTACACATCTGTGAAAGTTAGGGAACATCCAAATACTAAGAATGTTTTTTTAAGATAAAAAAAAAGCAGAACATTTAAATTGGATGTTTTTGAAATTGCCCATTCTTTGGAAGAAGGAACAAAGATGAAGAAAGATGGAAGACTGGAAGAGGGCTTTTCCCCCTTTTGTAGCTGGAGACCCTTCCTGAAGCAGGCGGGGGTTAATTCTAGAGCCCTTTGTAATGTCCTGCCTGCACCTTGGCGTTTCATAGGTGATGTTAAATGAGGAGCCATTCCTAGGGCCCTGAAAAGGACCATTGAGTTAGCAGAGGCAGGGCTGGGAATTTCAGGTTGATCTCTTCAGAAATCAGATTTGCATGTATGTTTGTTTCCTGCTTCTGGAGATTAAAGAGCCTGCTCTGCTGTCAGCTGAAAATTACACAGTGGTATTTGAAAGTCAGAATGTCTCTATCGCAGACTCAATGCTGCAGCGAATTACTTTTAGGAATGGAGAAAATACATTCTCATTGAGGATAAAATAGTCTTTACCACGTTAAATATTAACCGATGGAATTACTTCCATGTTCAGCGTTTAAAAGAGCAAGACAATAAAATAAAATCTTGTAATCTTAACACATTCTAGATTTTGCCCCTAGCTTAAAAATTACTGCATGGTGGATGATAACATTTAATGTTCTGAAATTCTGGTTTGGGAAGGGGATTTGTTGTGAGACGAAGGTATTTTCATGGAAGCAAAATGGGGTAATTTACGGGGAGAGAAATTTGTTTCTTGTTTGAATTGCTCTTAAGGTACATAATACTTAAGAAAAATTGAGGTTGTCATCTTTCCCCTCTTAGATTTTCACTATGGACTTTATAAATTCTTTTAATATGTTTTTGTTGACCCTAGATGGACTTCTCAGAATCTCTTCATTTACATATGTGTAGCTATGGGTGTGTGTACTGTCTACGCTTGAACAAGGCCGGGGCTGGGTGTGTCCAGCCCCTGCCCCCAAGCTGAAAATCCAAGTATATCTTTTGACTTCTCCAAAACTTAACTGTAGTTGGCCCTTCGCATCCTAGGGTTTGGTATCCACAGATTTTACCAACTGGGATTCAAAACAGTATTTTCAATCTGCAGTTAGTAATCTGCAGATGTGGCGAGCTAACTGTACTAATAGCCTGTCTTTGACTTACCGATGACATAAACGGTTTATTAACACGTATTTTCTGTGGTTTGTATTATATACTGTGTTCTTACAATAAAATAAGCTAGACTAGAGAAAAGAAAATGTTATTAAGAAAATCAGAAGGAAGAGAAAATACATTTACTGTATTTATTGAAAAAGATCCACGTGTCAGTGGACCCGCATAGTTTACGTCTGTGTTGTTCAAGGGTCAACTGTATATACACACATACAGGTAGGTAGATACACAGGTAGATAGATAAAATTTCTTTTTTTTCTTTTTTTTGCATTTTATATATATATAACTATATATTTACTATAGATATATGTGCATATATAAATCAATCCATTTATCCTTTATGACTTCCCAGGCTTATTTATATGCGAACCCCCTATTTTTAAATGAAATCTTACTACACCAAGAGGATTAAAGTACACGTCCATAAAAAACTGATACAAAATGTTCATAGCAGCTTTTCTCATAATAGCAATGAACTACTGATTCACACAACAACATATATGAATCTCAGAAATATTTTTCAGAGCAAGAAAAGCCAGACACATGAATGTACCAAGTGATGCCATTTGTAAAAAAGTACAAGAGGAGTCAGGACTTAGGTATGGTGATAGAAATCAAGTCAGTGGTTTCTGGGTACTGTGGTTGACTGGAAAAAGGCAAAAAGGGAACTTTCTAGGGAGATGGAAATCCTCTATAGCTTGATTTGGGTGATGGTAATTCAAGTGTACTGTTTCAATAACTTTATTTTCATATAATTTTTAACTTAAGGGAAGTTGCAAGATTAGTACAAGGAATTGTTGGTGTATACATTTGTTCAATCTTATTAAACTGAATACTTAAGATCTACATCTTACCATATGTAAATTTTACTTTAGCAAGGAAAAAAGCTACAAAAATTCATTGAAGGTGGGAGAATGACCTTTTATTTGCAAAATGTGAAATGCCTCCATTGAGAATTAATGATATGGAGAAAGAGAATCAGTCTTTTGTCTCTGCATATATGTATGTATGCTGCTTCTCTCTGAAGTTTCATGATGACATATTTCTTTCAGAAATGGGATACTGAAAATTATCTAGGGCAGAACTGCCAGCAAGGGAACCCTGCTTTACTTTGTTGTCCTGTGCATGTCACTAGTGAATGAGACTGATAGCTAGCAATAGCTTTCTGGGAATGGTGATGATTCTTGTTAAAAGAGATGCACACCTATAGTGTGCTGGGTTTTGCACAGACATGTACAGTCTTTACTGGCCAGGAGGTAGCAAACGTGTTGTCATTTGGGGATGGTGCTGTTTATCATAGGGAGGAAAGATTGGTGTTTGTAAACCATATAAACTATTCTTGATCACTGGTAAGTGAATTTGCTGCTCTCTATTAGTCTTAGTGCTTTCAGAGTCTCAATAGAGTGATTTGATTTAAATTACATCTATTTAAATCATAGCTTAGACTATAATTGTTTAAAAAATTCAACTTTTCCCTCTCTATGTAATTTTAAATATGTGTTCACAATTTAGGATTAGGTATAATTTATGGATATTGGTTCATTTTTAAAAATTCTTTCTCTTTTTTTGCATCTACATAAGAAAGTTGTTTATTTGGTTATTTACTGGAGTGGAAGATATTTGATATTATTTTGTTTTTTTAAAAAAAATAATTTTATTTACATTTATTTTTAATCCTCACTTGAGGACAGATTATCATTGATTTTAGAGAGAGAGGGAGTAGAGGAGAGAGAGAGAGAGAGACATTGATGTGAGAGAGAACATTGATCAGTTGCCCCCTGCATGTGCCCCAACAAGGGATACAGCCTGTAACCCATGTATGGGACCTGACCGGGAGTCGAACCCACAACCTTTTGGTGTACGGGACGATGGTCAGCCAACTGAGCCACACAGGCTAGGGTGAGTGAAAGATGTTTGAAGTAACAAGAGGTCTAACCAGCAGGTTCAATAAATTCATCATTGATGCTGGGGATAAACATCTATTTTGACTTTATTAACCAAAACCATACATTTATGTGTCTTATATATTTTTCTTCAACAAAAATATAAGTTCATTGAAGGAAAAAATGACAAATGTCCAACGTCGGCCAACATGGATAAAAGGACTTTTTCTGGTTAATGAATATATTCATGTTCCTCTGAAATGACAGGACCTTTTCACCCTTTCATGCCCACAAATTTCATTGTTTATTGAGAACAGATAAAATATTGGAAAAGATTTTACCTGTTAGCATTTTGTTTTGAGTTGGCATGACTTAACTGACATGAATTTTTAAAAAAATCTGTAGCCTTGGCTGGGTGACTCAGCTGGTTGGAGCGTCGACCATACAACAAAAGGTTGCGGGGTTCCATCCTGGTCGGGCATGTAGGGGAGGCAAACAATCTGTGTTTCTCTCTCTCTGTTCTCTCTCTCCCCCTTCCTCCCTCCCTTTCTCTCTTAAATCAATAAACATACCCTTGGGTGAGGGGTAAAGTCTTAAGTAGGCTACCTATAAAATTTATAGGTAGCCTACTTAAGACTTTATTCTGGAAGTTTCAAAATATCTAGAACTGGAGAGAATAGTATAATGAACCTCCATGTACCTATTTTCTAGATTTATTAATTATCAAAATTTTGGTTAATGCGCCTCTTTTAACTGTTAAATTGGTGTACCATATTTTCTCTCAGCTTCTTCCAAAAGTTTTTTTATTAGAGAAACTTAAAAAGTAGTGTATTCTAGCTCAGAGACTAGACTTTGGATAGATGTTAATTATGAAAATTTTTATCCTTAGCTTACTGTCAATTTATAGCCTGGGAAAGAAAGATTAATTTTTTAGCTTTTATTTAGAAGAAATTAGTCCAAATATTCTATATCTATAGAATAAAGTACCATTCATTTAGAAAGATAGATTATCTACAAAGGTCTTTATCTGAGGAATGCTGTTGTCTAAATGTTTTCCTGTTACCTTCTCTTTCTCTAAAAACTCAGCCATTGCAGTGCTTTTTAGGTCTCAAACCTATATCTTCTGTCTAAACTTCAGGCCTTCCAAATTTGAGGCCCAGATTTTCACCTATGTCTTGAAACTAAATGTGCTTAAACACCATCTCTAGCAGTTGCACACCCAACAGCCCTTCCCCCCAGGCCCTCCCCCCAAAAAGCCACACAATGTAACATCGCTTCTCTTCCTGACTTTTCCTCTTTAGCTGTTAATGACTCTGTGTTCTTACTGGTAGTTTGTAGCTGTTACTCTTCCTTTACTTCTTAAGCTCAGTGAGTCACTAAATCACTTTGGTTTGAACTTTACAATGTCTCTCTGTATCTTTTTGAACTTTTCATTTCTACTGTGTTTGTCCTAATTTGGTTAACATGTTAAAGCAGGAAGTTATCCCTAATTTATGATGAACTTCATACATATCAAAATTAAGCCAGGTTTCTGAAGTAAAACAGGGCCTTTTCTTCCCTGCCCGAAGAGGCTTCAGTCAGCCTTACGGGCAAGCACATCATGTTCAAGGCCTAGATAATCATTATTATTATTTTTTAAATATATCTTTATTGATTTCAGAGAGAGGAAAGGAGAGGGAGAGAGAGAGATAGAAACATCAATGATGAGAGAGTCACTGATCAAGCCCGCAACCCGGGCATGTGCCCTGACCGGGAATCGAACCCCGACCGCCTGGATCCCAGGTCGACGCTCAGCCACTGAGCCACGCCCGGCTGGGCAGATAATCATTATTTTTAAACCAAGGTGATGCAGTGCCCTTATGCAGAGGATATTTTCCCAGACTCCCCAGTGGATGCCTGAAACCATGATAATATGACCCCTAAATATATATATATATATATATATACACACACACACACACACACACACACAATATACATATACATACACATATATATATACATACACACTATGTTTTTCCCTATAAGTACATACTTATGATAAAGTGCAGTGTATGAATTAAGCACGTAAGAGAGGAACAGCAACTAATAATAAAATAGAACAATTAAAACAATTCACTGTAGTAAAAGTGATGCGACTCTGGTCTCTGTCTTACCGCGCTGTCCTCACCTTCTGACTTAAAGGAAGCGCTGTACAGCTGCTCGTTGGCGTACCCCAGGTGCCAGCGGCTGCTGCCGTGCTTGGGCCCCTGCCGTGCTTAGACAGCGGCCTCGTGCGGGTAGCATGCGCAGTGTGGCTAAGCTCCGCGTCCTGGGTGGGATGGCGCGGGTGGTGTGCAATTAAAAACCTATGAATTGTTTGTTTGTTTCTGGAACTTTCCCTTTCCTGGGGTAACTGAAACTGCAGAAAGAGAAACTGTGGATAAAGGGGTACTACTGTAGCTGATTTCCAAATCACTCAGCTCAAACCTGGTGAATGGCGACTGGCATTTTATCAAGGAATATAAGCAGCAGACTTTCTTAGACCACAGAAATGGCCCAGCATGAGTTCCTTCTATCCCGGAGTATCTGCAAGTGCTTTGCAGTTGGGAGGGGGGAGGAAATACTGAGACTATATATCACATTTTCAGGACTTGTAGTGTTTTCATGGCTAAAAGTATAGTTCTGTAGGTTTACTTTAAAACTCTTCTCCTATCCCTTGTCCCATTATTCCCTGGCCAAGGTAGTTCCTATCTAAAAGCCATTTTTGCTGAAAGTGACATGATCCTCTTTTAATTACTTCCTTCTTTACAGGCTCCAGGAATTGACATTCATCAGAAAGATAGGAGATGGAGGTTCGTTGGGAGGGTGTAAAATAGAAAGGAGACAATAGTGACATCCATTGTGCTTCCCATTAGCAGCTATCCAGCCTCCAGAGGTTTGGGGCTTGAGCCCTTCCCAGAGGGATTATAGTTTGGGACGCCTTGCTTTTGGTGGCTTGTGGAGATCTTCCATCTTTCTGCTCTTCTGGGAAATGCTCGCATCTCTTCCTGGTGGGAATGAGACCCAGCTTAAGATTACTGACGGGGAATCAGATAATGGTCTCCCTGTTTTAGGTAATCCAGGATATCTGATGGTTTTCTCCGGTGGGAACAAGGAATAGTACGGGCACTCTGAGATGCTTCTGCGGGAATTAATTTAATGGTTTCGAAGAGTGGAGAATGGAGGGGAAACGCGCCATTTCGGAAGCCTAGTGTGGTAGGAGTACCTGGGGGAGGTTCAGGCTGTTGCTGCTAAGGAGCTACCTGATCTTGGGCGAGTTAAGTAAAGTTATTTAACCTTTTGAGCCTTGTTTTAATTATAAAATGAGTCTGTCGGATTAGATAGTATTAAATTTAAAGTCTCTTTGCAGCTCTGAAATTCTAAAATGCATGTTTTCTCAGAAAACTCCTAATTTATAGGAGTTCGTAATTAATGGTTTTTCAGTTGCTGTTTCATGTACATACTTTTTTGTTTCCACTACGGGTTAGGAAAAGAAATAATTAAAGGAGTCAGCATTCATAAAGTTGATTGGATTTTGGTGTTTTCATTTATGTGTCCCCACTGAATTTATTCTGGATTCTTTCGCCTTCTATTTGTGTCCATTTTCCTGCCCCCCTTTATCATCTTCACTTTACAGTGGGACTCTCCTCTCCCTCTTTTCCTTGCCCCTCCTCGCCACTGCTTTTTTTCTAGCTGTCCTTCGTTGCCCGTATTTCATGTGGGCATGGAACTCATCAGCTAGACCCTCGAGTCTGATCTACCACTAACTTAAACGTAGACATCCTGCTAGTCATGAGGATTAACGGAGCCCTCTGCCCCATGATACAGACACTGGGAGATGAATCCTGGGGCAGAGGAAGCGGGGGAGCCGAAGAGGAAGGAATGGTGGGCAAGGGAGTTTCCAAGGATTTTTTGATATTTTCATTTCAGATATAAGTTAAAATATTTAAGTTTTGAGGATGTGGTGACTCTGCCCACGATATCAAAGTTTGGTCTTGAAGTCTAAGTGGGCTGGGAATTTTTTGAGGGCATCAGCTGTACCCCTAATTCTGAATCCTTAATGTTCAGCGCGGTGCTGCAGAATGAGAGCAAGTTGAACTGAATTGTTAGGACTGATTCTTCAGGGTGTTTTGTGGTGGGCTGGAGATTAAGAGTGTGGAGTAGACCCTTAGGTGAGACTGTCACTACCACTCTGATATCGGACAAGCTACTTAGCCTTTCTAAGCCTCATTTTCTTCCTCTAAAACTGGGGAGGGGGCAGTGTTAATACCTACCTCAGTGTTGTTGTGAGGATTAAATGAGACAATACATAGTACTTAGCCTGGAGCCTGGTATACATCTTTGAGCTGTATTAAATACTATCACAGTTTTATTAATAAGCACTTTAGTGCTCCAGATACTATGTTCTATTAGGTTCTAATTAGCATTGTTACAGAATAAATAAGACACTTTGGAAAGGTAGGGCAGCCCTAGCTGGTTTGGCTTCATGGTTAGAGTGCTGGCCCGCTTACTGAAGGGTCCCGAGTTTGACTCCAGCCAAGGGCGCGCTCCTCAGTTGCAGGCTCCATTCCCGGCCCCGGCCCCGGCCCCGGCCCCGGGGCGTGTGGGAGGCAAGCAACCTAAATGTCTCCCTCCCATCAATGTTTTTCTCTCTCTCTCTCCCCCTTCCTCCCCCCCCCACTCTCTCTGAAAGCAATGGAAAAAATATCCTCAGGTGAGGATTAAAGAAAAAAAAGATAGAACATACACAATAGATAACAACCTAGGTCGCCATGGTAAGTGGCAAATGAGTAGTTTACTTAAACACTCAAGGGGCAGAAATAATTGCTAAGCAGATGAGGAGTTCAGGAAGGTGACGGAGTTTGCTTGGCCTGAGCTTTGAAGGACTTGTTAGCAGATTGAGAGGACAGGCTCCTCGGGGCCGGACTACCCCGATGGGAGCTGGCTCTGCTGCGGCGTGACCTTCGCAATACGGTTAACCTCCCTCCGAGGGCCGCCGAGGGAGCTAAGGGAGCTGACACGTGTCACGCTGAGAATGTGCCTCAGACACGGTTAGAGTATGATAAATTAGTGGTATAAGCTGATAGGAGTGAAAATGAGTTTCAGATAGAACACCGAGTGATGATGAAGGGGGGTGATCCTGGGTTTGTTTGAAATGCTGAAGCCAAACTGGCTGGAGGGAATACCCTGTCGGAAAATAGTGGGCGATTATGTCAGGGCAGAATTATGAATGATTAAGCCAGGGACTGTGACATCTTCCTCTACGTGCTGAGGGAACTTGGGAGGATTTCTTGGGTGGTTTGTGAAGCATTCTTGTGTCCTACAGATAACATTTCTAAGCCTGTCTCTCTAGTTCTCACTGTCTCTCCTGACTTCAGTATAACTGAAACTTCTATCCAAACTAATTTTTTTTTAAAAATATGTTTTTATTGATTTCACAGAGAGGAAAGGAGAGAGGGAGAGAGAGAGAAACATCAATGATGAGAGGGTCACTGATTGGCTGCAGCCCACAACTCGGGCATGTGCCCTGACCGGGAATCGAACCCCGATCGCCTGGATCATAGGTCAATGCTCAACTGCTGAGCCACGCCCGGCTGGGCTATCCAAACTAATTTTGACAATGAAGCTCACGATCTTTCTCCCGAATTGTTATGCCTCTTTAATTTGTTCATTTCTTTTTGTAAATATGTCCATTTCTTTTCTCCAGTTTAGCGGGCTGTTTCTGCTACTGTTTTCCTCTCTGTCCTTGAAAATCCCAGTCTAGGTCCTACATCACCAACGCCATAAAGTGGGAAGGGCCAGGTGGAGGAAGGGAGGGAAATACCCTCTAGTCCAGCCATCTTGCTTTGCAGGCGAGACCTTGAGGTCCAGAGAAGTGAAGTCGCATGCTCAAGATCCACAGCTAATTAGTGAGCAGGCCTGTGTCTTCCGGAGCGAAATGAAGGCTCCGTGTCGTCCTAGTGTGGTTCTCAGCCCTCTGGGTGGGTATTACGGTAGTACTACCAGTACTCTTTCTACTAATATGATTAAACACCAAGATAAAAAGTAGCTTTACCACCAGGAATAAAATAATGTGATAATAATTCACCCTCCTTAATGAGAAACCCATGATTACATTTTTTGGATGAGTGTTACTATCCTTAAAGTAACATTTAAGACCAAGACTCCAAAATCTGCTTCATGAAGAAAGGGTTTCTTTTTTTTCATTTTTAGAGTTGTTTCTCTTAGGGCTGTTTTACGAGTGATTGACAGGACAGTAAGATTAGCATAAAAAAATTGGGCACCAGCCCTGGCCAGGGTAGCTCAGTGGTTGAGTGTCACCCCCTGCACCAGAAGGGGGTGGGTTTGATTCCCAGCCAGGGCACATACCCAGGTTGGGGGTTCCTTCCCTAGTGGGGGGGGGCAACTGATCTCTCATCCATGTTTCTCTCCCTCTCCCTCCCCCTTCCTTCCTCTCTCTAAAATAAAAAATAAAATAAAATTGGAACAGTTGTACTTTCACCTCACAGGCCCTGACCTTGTACTTCTGTTGCAGTAGTTTCTAAGGTTACATCTGCTTCAGTCTCTTACACTTAAACATAAGCCACACTTAATGGTGAGAAACTTATTTAAGTCTCGTTTCCTTCTACATTGTTTTCCTATCTCAGTGCAATTTTCCTATCTAGATGCAATGTGATAGGATATCTCAAAAGCTCTAAGCTTGGGGTCTGGTTACTCTGCTTGCTCAGTAAGTACTCCCTTCACTTTTTACAGAGCAGGTAATTTTTTCTCATGTAGATGAAGGCAGTTCCTAATCACTGAATCACTATGGCAGCACCCATCTTCCTTTGAAATGTTTTAACGTTGGCAAGATGCCCCCCCCCCCAATTTTGAAAAGTCCTGTGTTGCACGGGTGTTTTTAGTCACATTAAGCATAATTTTATTGTGAAACCATTTTGCAGCTGGTAATCATGTCCTGTGTTCTTTCCCGTGACTAAAGATGGAAAGGGGCAGGGGTCAGGTTACATAGAGATGCTCCAGGCCTCTGCTCATCTGGCCATACTCCTTACAGTTTTGAAAAACGGACTTCTGGACTGGATTCCTCTTTGCTTTAATAGTAAATTTTACATGATTTTTAAACACAGTGAAGTTGAATTGTGTAATCCACACATGTCTATACGAAAGTAAAACCCCATGTCCTCAGTGCTTCGTAGCAGACCACTTCCTTACACTTCCCACGGCTTCGTCTCTTCCCGTCTTCATTTTTCTGAAGGGAGAAAGGATTTTTTTCTCTCTTCTGATCTGTTACTTGTTTTGTATTTGAATGATTACTCTTTATAACAGATTTTTTAAAAATGTTTTTATTGATTTGCGAGAGAGAGAAACATGGATGTGAGAGAGAAACATTGATGGGTTGCCTCCCATGTGCGCCCCAACCGGACCGAACCCGCAACCCGGGCACGTGCCCTGCCCCCCGCAGGGCGACGCTCAGCCAACTGAGCCACTCCAGCCAGGTCTAAACAGCTTCTCATGCGGAATTGTTTCATTGTTGTTTGAAAGAAATCTGTTCAACTATTTATTTATGAATGGTTGTTAGCCTTTTCTTCTAAATTTATATAGTAACAAATGTTCTGTTAACTTCATTCTTAGAATATTTGCATTTTCTGTAATTTAACATTTTTAGGTATAAGCCCTGCAGTTCTCTATGTTGAGAGAGAAAGGGAAAGTTGATTTTTGTCACTTTTATTGTATAAATTTGGTTGTCCTGCTTTTCCCATTTATGATCATTTTCTGGTTTTTATTTGTGGCTCCTGGAAGTGGAGTGCTTTTATATTGTTATGCATTCTTATAGATTGTAGTTCTTCTTATGTAATGTGTTTATTTCTCTTTTCTATCTTTAATATGATTGTGTTCTAGGTTTTCTTTAATTCATGATATATTTTTGTATAGTTTATCTAGATTTGCCAGTTTGGGTTTTTTTTTGGTCTTCATATTGTTTTTGTTCATTTTAATATCTCCTTTTATTTCCATTTAACAAACTTTTTGGTATTACCCTGTATGAATGTTTTCATGTATGTGTGTGTCTATAATTTCTAAAGAAGTGTGACTTTTTATCCCTCTTTTTAAAAGATTTCTAAACTATTTAAATATTTTTATACCTATGGTCTATTTTGCATCTGAGAATGCCGATAACAGTAATAAGATTTTTTTTTCAATCCTCACCTGAGGATATTTTTTCCATTGCTTTTCAGAGAGAGTAGAAGGGAGGGAGGGAGAGGGAGAGAAACATGCATGTGAGAGAGACACATCTACTGGTTGCCTCTCATATGCACCCTGACAGGGGTGTCGGGGAGTGAACCTGCAACCGAGGTAAGTGCCCTTGACCTGGAATGGAACCCATGACCCCTCGGTGCGTAGGCCAGTGCTCTAACCACTGAGACATGGGCCAGGGCAACAGTAATAAGATTTTTAAAGCATTTCATGTGAGTTTTTTTTATGACAGTTACCTAGCTTTGCCAGACCAAATTTGTTAGTAAATTAAAAACATTTAAAAATTGTAAGTCCTCCTAATCTAGCACCCCAAATTTAGTAATTTGTCTCTATCTTGTGTCATTTTAACATTCTTTTATTTTAGAAATGTGCCAATGGCGTTTCTAAATGTAAATCATGAACTATGTTAAATAATTAACTTTAAAAGAAGAAAATAAAGATACATTTTAGAACCTACATATTATATAAATATAGGTTGACAGATTTTGTTTAACAAATTGAAGTAACAGATTATTTAGAGGTGTAAAGATAAAAATCTTTTAAATTGTTAAATTTCTTTATAATTTGTATTTCATTCATTGCAAGGGTTTGATAGTTTGTAATTAAAACAAGAAAGGCTAGGACCTTTAAAAACAAAGTCAGAAAACAAGCATAAATCACTTGACAAATAATGAGCAGTACGAAGGAGTGCAAAGAAATCTTTACATCAGTCATCTGAGGCAAGATAGTTTTTGTATTTGAACATTAAATTTAGCTCTGAGCTTCCTGGCAAGCAAGAGAAAAAAGGAAACAGGATGGGTTTCATAGTTATTGTCTGATAAAGAAAGCATATCAGTTTTTCAGGAGAGAAGCTTTTTCTGAATGCTAAGTTATAAAAGGAGTTTGTTATGTGAATTCTTATATAAGGAATATAACTTATGTTTCCATTTTTATAAAAATTTAAATTCTTGCTATTGCTGTTATTTGCCTTGTACCATTTATATGGAGTGTAGTTATATTTGGCCATATTAAGTTCATGTCCACTGTTGTGAAAAGTGGAAATACCATGTCTGGGGTGTGTTTATATATTGCCTCTAGAGTTGTAGCCATTGACGAACAGGAAACTGAAAGCTAAAAGTTCAGGAAATGTATTGTATTTAGACCTTGTGGAAAAAATATATATGATACTTAACTACTGAAATCCATGGCCATTTGAAGACTAAAATTTATATATGCGTTTAGTTAGAGATGAATATTATAGATTCTTATAACGATGCTGTCAGATGCTGAAGTATGATAATAGATACAATATGTGCATTGTAGGCAGGAAAATTGTGCAATGCTAGAAAAAAAATGCAACAGATTATTATTATATGTGTTCAGCTATACGCTTTCAAGAAATAGAACAGCTGGCACATCAGTTGAATTCTTAAAGGATGTCTTATTTCCAGAGAATTACAGTTTTGGTTTTAGTTTAGTTCCAGGGAAGAAGAGGTCTCTCTTTTACAAGATGACCCATTTTACTCTTACAAGTTCTGATGTTTAAGTTTTATTTTCTCCTATTGAATTGAACTTTGTTTTCCTGTAACTTATTAATATACTCTGTAGCTTTCTAAGCATTGAAAAGAAATCATTAATTAAATGTATCTCAAGTGTTTTGTGGGGGTTTTTTAGGTATTGTGTCATTTTATTTTATTTGTATTAATTTTTTATTGAGGTAAAACATTAATATTATGGCATTTTAGGTACCTCAGAAAATACTACTCATAATAATCTTTTTAAAGTTATTTTCCTGGTCAGAGGAGGTATGAGTAACACATATGCCTGATAACCTGTATTTTTCTTACTGTTCCTATACTTTTTTTTTTTTTTAACAGGATGTGATTTATATAGATTCAACATTCTTATTCTTTGAGACAAGCATGAAGTTTTAATAGCTTTTTTAAAACAGGAATTTTCTGATAGTGTATTTTTGTTGCTGTTCTATTGGTGTATATTTCAATAAAAGAGGTAACTTAGGACTTTTTCACTGTTACATTAAATGAACATTCTATTTATTACAAGGTTCTTTTTAGGAATTTTAGCTGCTTTTTTTTTTTGAAGTATGTATCTTTATTGATTTCAGAGAGAGGAAGGGAGAGGGAGAGAGAGAGTCCTTGTCTGGCTGCCTCCTGCATACTCCCTGCTGGGATTGAGCCTGAAAGCTGGGCATGTGCCTTGACCGGGAATTGAACTGGGATCTCCTGGATCCTAGATCAGTGCTCAACCCCTGAGCCACGCTGGCTGGACTTAGCTGCATTTTTATAATCATTTTAATAGCCTCATTAAAATTAGCCTCTTTTCCGATTGATTTGGGTTTGGATCTGTTAGGGACATGTGTTCACCTCTGAACTATTATGGTGGCCAAGAGGATGGGAAATGCTGACTGCCAGAAATTGGGGGTTGAGGTCCACCCTAAGAAGTGAGGACTGTGGTTCCCCAGCGGAAAGTCCCAGAATGTTTCCAGCAGAGGGGGGAGTGATGGGCTTTGAGTTGATCAGAAATGGAGTCTCAATGCCAGATCATAACGGGCCTGGTATAGTGGGGTAAGGAGTGTAACTTTACCCAGCAGCTGTTGCAGTCCATGGTTCTTTGAATAACAGTTTTTACTTTTCTCTTACTATGTAGTACATGTTCATTGTACAAAAAATTTAGTAAACAAAAAAAAATTTGGTAAACATGTAATCAATGAAGAAAATAAAAATTTCCTGTAACCTTTTTTTTGCTTTTGAATGTTCTTAGTTAATTCTCTTAAACTTCATTTAGCATCTAGGTTACTTATTTATTTGAAAGGGTGCTTGTTGAACAGTTCTTTCTACAAATGTGGCTTCTAATAACTTTTTAATTATAAAGGAAATAGGAGTTAATAATTTGTTCTTTGTTCTTGTTTGATATAATTATTCTGTAAATTTGTGTCTATTTTACGGGAAACCATAGGTATAATAGGCATAATGGGAACACAGCCCTGGGAGTCAGAGTGTTTTTTACAGGGGAAACAGGAAAAATGAAGACCAGAGCCCTTTGTGAGCGCTTGGGCGGGAGGGAGGAGGCCCTTCTTGTTCACCGTTATGTCAGTATCCTCAGGCACAATGCCTGACACATTGTATAAAGTGTTCCATAAATAGTTGTTGAATGAATGGAGGAGCTTCTCATTAAGAGTTTTGAGTGGCTCATATTTCCTGCACTGTGGATCATCACGATCGGTTATACAGTAGTCATCTAAAGTTAAGAGCCTTTGCTGTGTTCAGCCTTTTCTTTTTTAAGTGAAAATTTAATAAAATTATTGTTTAAAAGATATGTACACACACACAAAAAAAACCAAAAAAATGAGTCCTAGTCAGTTTGGCTCAGTGGTTAGAGCATCGGCTCTCAGACTGAAGGGTCCTGGGTTCGGTTCCAGCCAAGGTACGTACCGGGGTTGCAGGCTCGATCCCCGGCCCCGGTTGGGGTGAGTGTGGGAGGCAACCAGTCGATGTCTCTCTCACATTGATGTTTCTCTCTCCCTCCCTCCCTCCCTCCCTCCCTCTCTCTCTCTCCCACTTTCTCTGACAAGCAATGGAAAAATATCCTCAGGTGAGAATTAAAAACAAAGCAAATACCTTGTTTCTTCCCTTGAATCCCATTCTCCAGATTAGCTGCTATTAATGGTTCGGTATATTTTTTTCTAGACATTTTCTTGCATTTACAAATGCAAATGCATTTTCTTGACACAAATAGAATAATGTGCATTCTGTTCTGTAAGTTACTCCCCCCTGTGCCATTCTTAAACATCTTTCCATGTCCGTTCACACACAGCTGCCCCTTTATTTTTCATTGCTGCATAGTGTTCCCCTTGTTCCGGGGGATATATAAGAAATTTCAGTTGTGCCCCGTTTTTAAACACAGTTGCAACAGTGTTGTGTTTAATGATCTTTTGCATGTAATTTTGCTTGTTTCTATGAGAATATCTACAGGTAATTTCCTGGAAGTGGTATTGCCAGACTAAAGGGTATTTGTACATAAATTTTTTAAAAAACACGTTTTTATTGATTACAGAGAGAGAAAGGGAGGGGGGGAGAGAGAGAGAAAATCAGTGATGAGTCATTGATCCGCTGCCTCCTGCACACCCCTGCTGGGATCGAGCCCGAAACCTGGGCATGTGCCCTGACTGGGAATTGAACCGCGATCGCCTGGATCCTAGGTGGATGCTCAACCACTGAGCCACACTGGCCGGGCTGTACTTCAGCTTTTGATAGATACCGGCAAATTCACCCTTAAAGATATTTTACCACTTTGTACTCTAATGTTCACTAAGTATATAGAGTGTTATTTTCTGATAACCGTACACGCTGTCATTTTAGAAGGGTTCAACTTTGAAAATGGACCTTTCTTCTGGTAATTTGAGATGTTGAGAAGATGGTAGATTCAGCAACATATTCCCGTTGTCTCATGTAATCAGTTGACATCCATGTGCAAGGCGGTGGACTGTAGCCTCCACCGACCCGTGGTGTGCGGTGCACTGACTCAGGCGCGGAAGAGGGAGACGTTGGTTTGCTAGGGTTTGGCCTCCTAGAGAGTTGAACATAAACGTTTACCAGCGGCGTCCTGAAGGGGTAGGAGACCCCGAGCGCTGACCTGAAGTTTGGCTTTGTTGCGCTGGGGAACCACTTGAAGGCCTTCAGTTCGGGAGTGGGCTGCTGTGAGGGGTCTCCTGGCCGTGGGAGGGGAGGGTGCGTGGGCCGCAGAAGGCAGGCCAGCGGAGCCTGGGAGTGCAGGGCGGGGGTGCAGAGGACCCAGGGTACGGTCAGGGCTGTGCAGTTGGACCGTAAGGCACTAGGAAGCGCAGTGAGCAGTTGGCAGGGCCTGTTGATTAAATGGAGAAAATTTGTGTTAACGTAAAGCTAGAGTAGCCAGATAATAAAGGTAAGTATATTCAGAAGGTGCCAGTGTTGGAAAATAAAAATAAAATAATTTTATTAAAAAATATAGGGATATAAATGGATCCTGAAGTGTCTATAGTCAGGCGATTAAAGATCAAAACTTGGAGAAGGGAACAGGGACAGATTATAACTAGATTGGGAGTGGTTGACATTAAGAGTGGCTGAGTTCTGGCTGGCATGAAGTGTTGGCTGGGCGTTGCTCACCGAGAACTGCATTTTGAAAAGAGGTCCTCAGGAACGGGAGGTGGGTGAAAGAGTAAGTGACAGAAGGAATGAAAATCTGAGGAGCAGAAAAAAAATCAGGAGAGAACGTCACTGAAACCTCACTCATTCTTTTACTCTCTGTAATACTGTCATTACTGGTAACATGCTGTCTCTACTGGAAAACATCATGTTCTTCCTTTGGTAGTGGTATCTCAGAACATTTCAATGGGTTATTTTAAAAATGGAGTTAATTTTATTCCTGAAGTTGAATATTTACTTGGAAAAGGGTCTTGGAAAAATGGTTTGGTGTCATATGCGTTCAGCTCAGTTGGTTGGAGCATCGTTCGGATATGCCAAGGTTTCGAGTTTGATCCCCGGTCAGGACACATACAAGAATCAGCCAGTGATGCATCAGTAAGTGGAACAACAAATGGATGTTTCTCTCTCCCCCTTCCTCTCTCAGATCAATTACAAAGAAAAAGAAAAAAAGTACAGCTCATGGTTAGACAGGTAAAAGTCCAGATAGATACCTTGTGTATTTTAATTGATCATTTAAAAAATGTGTCCCGCATATGAAAAAATGCTCAGTGTCACTAATCATCAGGGAGATGCAAGTTAAAATGACTATGAGGTACCACCTCACACCTGCCAGAATGGCTCCATCAACAAAGGACAAGTGCTGGCGAGGGTGTGGAGAAAAGGGAGCCCTAGTACACTGCTGGGGGGAATGCAGACTGGGGCAGCTACTGTAGAAAGCTGTGGAGTGTCCTCAGAAATTAGAGCTGGAACTGCCATTTGACCCAGTGATCCCACTTCTAGGAATGTATCCTAAGAATCCTGAAACACTAATCAGAAAGAATATAAGCACCCCTGTGTTCATAGCAGCGCAGTTTACAATAGCTAAGATCTGGAAGCAGCCCAGGTGCCCATCAGGAGATGAGTGGATAAAAAAGCCGTGGGACATTCACACCATGGAATACTACGCAGCTGTAAAGAAGAAGGATCTCGTACCCTTTGGGACAGTATGGATGGACCTAGAGAGTATTATGCTGAGTGAAATAAGCCAGGCAGAGAAAGACAAACATCACATGATCTCACTCATATGTGGAATCTAATAAACTGGTGAACAAAGTAGACCCAGAGACATTGAAGCATGCAACAGACTGACGTATAACAGAGGGAAAGGGGGAGCGGTGGTGGGAAGAGATTAACCAGAGAAGTTATATGCATATATGCATAACCCATGGACACAGACTATAGTGTGGGGAAGGCCTGGGGAGGGGGCTGGAGGAGGGAGGAGGGTGTCAATGGTGGGGAAAAGGGGGACATCTGTAAAACTTTCAGCAATAAAGATAAGTTAAAAGAAATGTGTCCTGGCTTTTGAAACTTGGCTAATAACAAATGATAAGAATCCATATCTTCTTAGAAGGAAATAGTATGAATTTAGAGTTTTTACTATCTTAGTGTTTGTTAAGATGGTGCCTGTTCACAGGAATGATTGATCTAGAAGCAAAGTCAGGAACCTACAACCCTACTAGAGTCAGCGTGGGAAGTTGTCAGAGTGCAGGTTCTGGAGTCATTCTACCTGGTTCCACTGCTCACCAGAATGCTGTGGTCCTTAATTTTGCCATCTGAAAATGGCAATAATAGCTCCTACATCATGGTTATTGAGAGAATCTATCATGGAATTAACATTATGGTAAGGAGATGCCATATGTGCCAGCTGGTAAGTGAAGGGAAAAAATGGTAGGGCCGATGCTCTCATTTCTTGCTCTTTTTATATCAGGTAATAGGGAAGGACTGCCTGATCAGGAAGTATTCGAACTGAGACCTGAAGGAAGCTCAGGGAGCAAACTGTGCGGCTGTCTGAGGGAAGGGTTCCAGGCAGAAGGGAACAGCAAATGCAAAAGCCCTCGGAGGGTGCAGCGAGGCGGCCAGGGTGACAAGAGGAGCAATAGGAGATGATTTCAGAGAGAGCCACTGACCAGCACGTAGGGTTTTATTTACTTATAAATATATCTTTATTGATTTCAGAGAGAGGAGGGAGAGGGGGAGAGAAAGAGAGAAACATCAATGATGAGAGTCCTTGATCGGCTGCCTCCTGTACGATCGCCAGGGGACCGTGCCCGCAAGCCGGGCATGTGCCCTGACAGGGAATCGAATCGCAACCTCCTGGATCCTAGGTCAATGCTCAACTGCTGAGCCACGCCAGCCGGGCTGGCATGTAAGGTTTTAAACATAAGAAGGACTTTGGATTTTATTCTGTGTGAGATGGGAAGTCGTTGGAGTGTTGCCAGAGCAAACTTTTTTAAGGCAGCCTGCTTGTCACTTCTTTTCTTAAAAATGCTTCAGTTCTCTATTTCCTTTGGAATAAAGTTCCAATGGTTTATTTTGGCACACAAGGTCCTCCTCAGTCAGGCCTCTGCCTATTTATTTAGCATCATCTGCCTCCTTCCCGCCTGTGCCCTTCACTTCAGCCAAGTTGGATTACGTGCAAGTCCCTGGATGGTCATGATGACTCTTGTCTTGGTGTCTTTCTGCACAGTTCGCCCTGTGGGAAGCCCTCCCCCTCAGCTCGCAGGGTCACTGGCTCTCTTTTAGAGGCCCACTTTGTGCTCCCAGAGCGCCCTGTGCCTTGTTCTCTCCCCATTCCCTTTCCTGGCCCTTTGTACCCCAGCCACGGAGTCTTGGAATGTGCTGCGTGCTTTTACCCAGCTTTGATTTTACTCTTGCCACACCCTTGCCAGTTGAAATTATGCCCATCCTTTAAGAACTAGCTCAAATGCTGCCATCTTTTCCCTGTAGCTCTTTTATACTTAGTCATAGTTCTCTTGAATTAAACTGTTTCTTTACCTACCTCATGCAAAATCTTTAGCCTTACTCATTTCAGTTTCCATTGTAGCCCCCAGTAGAGGGTCTTACACAGATTTCACGTTCAGTAGGTGTTCGTGGTGTGCAGCGTTCTTAGAATAATTAGAAAACCATTGATTGTCAAGCTGCTAAGGGCCAAAAACAGCAAAAGTGAACAAAGTGGGACACCTATTAAATTAACAAAACAAATCTACTGTCGCATAATGTTGATGATGGCATGGTTACCCTGGTTCTCGTGTTTACTACTGGCTCCACATTTTGAAATGTAGTTTGGCAAAATGTACTCTGATACATAAATGTTCATGGTTTTTAACCCAGTGCACTGCTGAAAATCATCTTAAGAAAATAATACAAGTTAGAATGACAATTAAAATAGCTACTAATGTTGAAAGTTTACTCTGTGACAGGTCCCATGCAAAGCCCTTTACATGCGTTACTTAATCCTCAGACTCCCAAGAGGTGTGAATATTAACTTCATGTCATAGATGGGGAAATTAGGCACAAAGAAGTTAAGTGACCTACCCAAGATTATACACCTGCTGTGTTGTCAAGCCAAGATTCCCACTGAAGCAGACTATTTGAAGAATCCATACTTTTAATTATATGATATGATAAAAGCCTGGGCACAAAAATGTTCACAGCAGTGTTATGTAGAATAAATAAATTGGAAGTGATGTATATCATGAATTTTATGCTCCACCTATTCAATAGAATAATTTTTATAACAATATTCACTTCTTCAAGGCACACAAGTCAGTGAGTGGTTTCCAGTACAGTCAGAGTTGTGCAGCTGTTCACGGTATCCCTCTGCAGAACATTTTATCGCCACAGAAAGAACTCACATACCCTTAGCGGTCACTCCTACTTCCCCCATTACCCTGCTTTCTGTCTTTATGGATTTGCTTATTCTGGACATTTCATATAATAGACATACAGTAAATAGCATTTTGTGTCTGGCTTTCATTTAGCATAGTATTTTCATGTAGCATGTTATCAGTCTTCATTGCTTTTCGTTGCTGAATAATATTCCATTGTTTCGGATTCCCACATTTTGTTTATCCATTCATTAGTTAGTGGACATTTGGGTTATTTCTACTCCTTGGCTATTATGAATAATGTGTTAGGAACACTCATGTACAAGTTTTTGTGTGAACATTTGTTTTTATTTTCTTGGAATCGATTAAACGGTAAGTGTTTTAAATGAGCTGCCAGACTCTTTTCCCAAGCAGCTGCACCATTTTATATTCCTCCTGGAGTGCCCGAGGACTCTGCTTGCCCCACATCTGTGTCAGGGCTCCTTATGTGTCTGTGGGGTGTGGAGTGGTGCCTCGCTGGCTTGGCTTTGCATTTCCCTCGTGCCTGATGATACTGAGCATCCATCTTTTCAGGTGTCTGTTTGCTGTTCATATATCTTCTTTGGAGAAATGCCTACTTGAGTCCTTTGCTCATTTTTAGATTGGGATGTCTTTTTATTGAGTCGTAGGTGTTCGTAACATGTTCTAGATACAATCCTGTTATCAGATACATGATTTGCAAAAATTTCTTCCATCCTATGTGTTGCTTCTTCACTTCATGCCCTTTGAAGTGCAAAAGTTTTTAATTTTAATGGCATCTCATTTACCTATTTTTCCTTAGTTGCTTGTGCTTTCTGTTTCACACAGGAAACTATTGCCTGATTCAAGGTTAATGAAGATTTACCCTTGCATTTTCTTGTAAGAATTTGACAGTTTTAGCCCTTACATTGAGGTCTTTGATTCATTTTGAGTTACTTTTTGTTTATGGTGTGAGGAAGGGTGTCCAACCTTCTAAGCTTCTGCATGTAGAAATCCATTTGTCCCAGAAATCATTTATTGAAAAGACTTATTTTCCCCCCATTGAATTGTTTTGGCACCCTTTTTGAATATTAGTTGACCGTAAATCTAAGAGCTTATTTCTCAGTTCTTAGTAGTTTCAGTTCTGTTTCATTGACCTATGTGTCTGTTCTTACCCTAGTACCACACTGACTTGATTACTGCAGCTCGGTACTAAGTTTTGGAACCCTGAAGTGTGAGTCCTCCCAACTTTGTTCTTTTCAAGGCTCTTTTGGCTATTTTACTCAATTTTGCTGCGAACCCAAAGCTGTTCTAAAAAATAAAGTCTATTTTTTAAAAAGTACCCCTAAATTATAATATTTGGATTACGGTAACTGTTTTTATTTCTCCAAATTCCTGTAATATGTTACATTTATAATTTTAAAATTTTAACTAAGTGTTGGCGAATAGAATAATTTTTTTTAATTCAAGAGGCAGCCCTTAGATCTGTAGATAAAAACAAGTTACCTAACTTCCCAGAAAGAGTGAGTGAGTGTGTGAAGGTAAGGAGCTGGTGTATAAGTCATGGTTAGACTGAGCCAGTCTCAGATTTAACACTCAGCTCCTTTAACTCTCTGTCTCCAGTGAGTTTCCTTCCATTACTTCTCTGCCTTCTCACACTCCATTAAAAGCCCTCCCTCACACCCTAGTTAAGGACTTTTCTCAGAAGTTTTCGTAGATGAACATTTGGGAATTTGGTTAGTTTGTATAATTGCCATTGATAAATGAAATGAATGGTGGTTGAGTAGCATGAAAGCAAGGAGCCAGACAGTGCATTCTGAGCCATATAAGCCACTTTGGTGGAAAGTAATTTTCAAAGGGGTAAAGGAAAGTCTTCCAAACAGAGCTCTTTACTGCCTTCTCTGTCCCCGTTGTTTTTATCAGTTTCTTTGCATCTGTATATGCTCTTTCTTATGAAAGCATGTGCTCTCTAAGGTCAAAGGCCTGCAGATCCTAGGGCTAGTTAAGAGTTTAAATGGGCACACAGAGAAGCCAGCCATGTGGCTTGGTGACAGACTGCTGTTCCTACGTTCCTTGTAAGCGCTCCTCTAGAGTGTGTGTGTGTTCTAAATAGTTTGGGGTTTTCTTTCTCGTTTAAGCAGTGTTAAAATCTCAGTATATTGAGATACTTTATAGGATTTTTATATTATAGGTGTCCATTTGAGATTTGTTCCAAAACAAAAGCCAGTTTTATAGACCTGCTAACAACTATTAATACCAGTTGTCAACCACAAGCCAACTTAGTAGTTCAAGAACTACTAAGATGATTTCCACTGTATATTTTTCAGTTGAATTAATCAAAAGAAGGGGGAAAACAGCTTTTAACTTAGATTTTTAAAAATTTGGTATATTTATTAATGGCCTTTAGAAATGTAAAATCCCAATTTTAATTTTTTGTAAGGTTTAAAATAATCATTTTTATATAGATTAAGGAAAAGAGGAGATACTGCAATTATCCACAAACCCAGAAATATGAACAAAGCCATAATTTGATTGCTGTTTTAAAATAAAGTACCTGCCATTTGGGGAGAGGGATTTACTGTCATCAGTTACAGGCTTTGACTTTTGTAATGTCATGAGAAAACTATACCTTTCAAATTTCAGACAGTCAAAATTTATTTAAACAGTGTTTATCAGATGCTATTCCCCACTTGGAACTCCATTCATAATAGTTGTTTCTTTTTACTGTGTCTCCCTTTTTCTGGCTTAAAAATGTACTCATGGACTTGTGCTTCCAGTCAAGATGTAATAACAGATTGGATTTACTCTCTTGGCTGTAATCATATAACTAGCAAGCAGAAACCCCAGAAAAAATATATGAAGTTGTAAACTCTGAACAACAGGCAGCACAGGACAGTGATCCCCAAGAAAACAAAAAGACACAGATGACCCTACAGTTATCGTCGCTTACTGCCGGGAGAGTTTCCAGGCTGCAGTGTAATGAGGCGGAACCCAGGCAGAGCCCATCAGTCTCCTTGAGTTGAAAAAACAGAGCTGGAGTCCAGGGAGGCCAAGGTGGCTAAAATTTGGGGACAAGAGCTGCAAAAGGAGAGAACTCCAGCCCGGCTGCACGTGGCTCAGCGATTGAGCATCATCCTAGGATCCAGGCGATCGCGGTTCGATTCCCGGTCAAGGTACATGCCTGGGTTGCGGGCTCCATCCCCAGTCGGGGGCGTGCAGGAGGCAGCCGATCAGTGACTCTCTCATCACTGATGTTTCTCTCTCTCTCCCTTCCTCTCTCTGAAATCAATACAGATATGTTAAAAAAGGAAAGAGAGAGAGAGAGAAAACGCCACAGGTGTGCAGAGAGTCCCCGTACGTCTTCAGATAAGTACCGATAAGTTGCATGTGTTGTGTGGCAACTACCCAAAGCTAAGAAAAAACTACCCAAAAGAACTAGAGGGAACAACCCCTGTTTCTTTTTCAGGGTTGAGAATAGTTTATGTTCCTACCAGCCAAACAGAAAAAAACCTCATAAGTCACAAGATACTGGGTAGAGTCCTCAGAAGGGAATTGCCTTAGCTGTGGGGCAAATTAAGCCCTAAACCAAAGACTGCCCAGATTCCTTCTAACAAAGCTTAAAAACTGGCCTCAAGACGATAAAATTGTTTTCAAGTAACTTAACTGCATCCCAGAACAAAGCTCAATATTTAGAGTTTATATGAAAATATTTAGCACTCACCAAGGTAAAATTCACATTTGGCCTCCAGTCAAAATATCACACTTGGAATGAAACAGGAAAAATACAACCCATGAGGAGGAAAATAAAAAAATAGAAACAGACCCAGATATGACACAGATGATAGAACTAGTAGATGAAGACATTAAAACAGTTTTGGCTATTTTCCATATGTTCACGAAAGTAGAGGAAAGATTGAGAATGTTAAATAGATATGAAATATATTTAAAAGACCCAAATTGAACATCTAGAGGTGAAAACTACAGTGTGTGAGATGAAAAATATACTACGTGGGATTTACAGCATATTAGACAGTGCAGGAGAAAAGATCAGTAAACTTGAAGCCATAGCAATACAAACTGTGCAGGATAAACTCAGAGAAGAGGTAAAGACTACGAAAAAATAAATAGAGCATTAGTGAGCTTTAGGCAACTTTAGGTGGCTTAATATACACATAATTGTAGTCTCGACCAGGGGGATGTTTTTGAAGAAGTAATGACTCAAAATTTCCAAATTTGATAAAAACTATAAGCCCAGAGATCCCCAAAAAAGTGAAAAAGGGAACAAGGAACAGATGTGACAAGTAGAAAACAAATAGCAAGATGCAGATTTACACCGTACTCTGTCAGTAATCGCATCAGCTATAAAAAGTCTAGACAACTCAGTGAAAAGGCAGAGCTTTGTAGATGGGGTGGAAAGGCAAGACTCAGCTGTATGGTGCCTACAGGACGCCCACTGGCCACGGTAAGGTACAGCGAGGCTGCCCGGGGCGCTGTGGCTGGTCGGCTGGGCTCATCCGCGCTCTGAGAGGTCGCCCTTTCCATTTCCGGTTGGCTCCGTGCCCAGGTTGCGGGAGGCAGCCCATGGACGTTTCTCTCTCTCTCCCTCTTCCTCTCTCTCCCTTCCTGTACCATCCTCTCTCTGAAATCAATAAAAACGTATTTATAAATAAGTAAGATACAAATAGGCTAAAAGTAAAAGGTTGGAAAAGAATATTCCATGCTAATACTAATTAAGAAAGTTGGAATAAGTATATTAATTTCAGGCAAAGTAGATTTTAGAGCAGAGATTATTACCAGCAGTGGTCATTTCATAATGATAAAGTGGTCAGTACATCAAGTGGAATTGATAGTTCTAAATAATTATGCACCTAATAACAGAGCTTCAAAATACATGAGTCAAACTGATAGAACTGAAAGGAGAACTAGATCCACAATTATAGTTGGAAATTTCAATACTTATCTCTCAATAATTTAAAGAACAAGTAGACCAAAAAATCAGTAATTTAGAAGATTTAAGCAACAGTATCAACTAATTGACCTAATTGACATTTATATGACATTCTACCCAATATAGCAGAATATACATTCTGTTCATTTGCACACAGAACATTTACTAATATGGGGACCACATTATGATCCAGAAAATAATGTCAATAAGTTTAAAATTACTTAAATCATAAAAAGTATGTCATTTGACCTAAAGGAAATTAAATTTAAAATTACAAAAAGATATCTGGAAAACCCCTAAATATTTAGAAACTAACACATTTTTAAGAAACTCATGAGTCAAAGAATATCCAAAGATTAATTTAGAGCATTATTGTACTTACTGAAAATGAAAACAACATAAAATTTGTGGCATATAGCAGTGCAAGTGCTCAGAGGAAAATTTGTAGCACTAAATACCTATATTGGAGAAAGAAAATTGCAAATCAGTGTCTTCAGCTTCCACCTAAGGAACTAGAAAAAAAGTAGTAATGAAACCCAAAGTAAGCAGAAGAAATGAACTAAAGATAAAAGCTGCCCGTCCGAGCGTGGCTCAGCAGTTGAGCGTCGGCCTACAATCCAGGAGATCGCAGTCAGGGCACATGCCTGGGTTGTGGGCTCGATCCCCAGTTGGGGGTGTGCAAGAGGCAGCCGATCAATGACTCTCTCATTGATGTTTCTGTCTCTCCTTTTCCCTTCCTCTCTCTGATCAATAAAGACATCTTTAAGAAAAAAAAAGATAAAAGCCAAAACCATTGAAATAGAAAACAGAAAAGCAGTAGAGAAAGTCAATGAAATCAAAAGCTAGCTCTTTGAGAAGACCAATAAAATTAATAAACCTATATAGCCTGATGGATTAGGAAAAAGAGAAGACACAAGTTACTAATACCAGGAATGAAAGAGTTGGCTAAGCTGCAGATCCCATAGTTATTAAATGGCTAAATAAGAATTATATGAATTACTTTATGCCAATACATTAGATAGACACTTAGTGAAATGGGCACATTTCTTGAAAGACTTAAATAGCAAAGCTCACTTAGGAAATGAACAACCTCAGTAATCTTACATCTGTTAAAGAAATTGAATTCCCTCAAAGAAAACGCTGGGTTTAGATGACTTCCCTGATGAATTCTGCCAAACATTTTAGGAAGCCATAATACCAGTTTTATACAAATTACCCCATAAAGTTGATGAGGGGAGAATACTTCTTATCTCATCCTGTGACACTAGTATTATCCTGATACTAAAACCAGATAAATACATTGCAAGAAAAGAAAATTATAGACTAACATCCCTCAGGAAAATAGTTGCAAAAAAGCACATATAAAAAGGGTAAAATACAATGACCACAGGGATTTGTCACAGGAATGCAAGGTTGGTTTAACATTTGAACATCAAATCAACATCATGTACTGTGTTAAACCGGAAAAGGAAAAACCATGTCATCAACTTAGTAAATGCAGAAAAAGCATTTAACAAAATCCAATGTTCTTTGCTGATAAAAAATACTTTCAACTAATTAGAAGTAGAAGGGAACTTCCGCAACCTGATAAAGAATATGTGTGAAAAACCAACACCTGAAATCATACTTAATGCTGAAAAACGGAATTCTTTCCCCTGAGATCAAGAACAAGGCACGATGTCCACTGTCACCACTTCTGTTCACTATTGTACTGGAATTTCTAGCCAGTGCAGTCAGCCAAGAAAAATAAATAAAAGTCATCCAGATTGGAAGGGAAAAAGTAAAACTCTTTATTCACAGGTGGCACAATTATCTGTAATTTCTTTTAAAAAGCTACTAGAACAATTAAGTGCACTTAGCAAAGTTGCAGGACACAGTACCAATAGTGTTGGGGGGGACATCCCGCGTAAGTGTCAGCTTGGTGGCTCCGCTATTTTGACATCCATGAGCTGCTTCTTCTTTGGCACGACTGATGGCATCTTGGAGTCCAGGCTGTCGTCACGTAGATTCTTAAACTTAAGAAAGCAGAGGAACTCTCCCGGCTGTGGTCAGAGGGAGATGTGACTACGAAAGAAAGATCAGAGAGACGCAGTGTTGCTGGCTTTGAAAATGGAGGGCCGGGGCCCTGAGCCGAGGGATTGGGGTGGCCTCCAGCATCTGGAAAAGGCAAGGAAATAGATCCTGTCCTCGGGCCTCCAGCAGGAGGGCAGCCCTAGCACCTTGCTCTCAGCCCAGGGAGGTCCGTTTCTGACTTCTGACCCCCAGGAGTGTAAGATATTAAATGTGTATTATTTAGGCCATTATGTTTGCGGTCATTTGTTATGGCAGCTATAGAAACGTGGTACAGTACCTAGGTGGGGGTGGGGGGATTCAGAATTAATAATGTCTGCCAAAGGGTTGCGATGGAAAGTGAACTCTGTAATACCAAAATAGCTTTTTCCATTCCTTGGGAGTTTCCTTGGGAGTTGTTTTCCTTTCTACATATCAAACCTCATTTTCCCATAAAGTAAAACATGTATTTATTCATTTAAAAGTGATTCTAAATAGAAAATATTAGCATTGGAATAAACCTTAGATATCATTCTAGCCTAACCCCCTGAAATTTACAGTTAGAGAAACTTAGTGAGGGTTGAAGATTCCATAGTTAGTTACCAGTAGATCTGCGTTTAAATTCAGGCGTGGTTCAGTGTTCTACCACATATACCCTTTAATTAGAAATTTGTTCTGGAACTGTGGAATGTCTGAGTCACTTCAAGAGGGTGTTTATTTAGTGAGATAGATGAATCTTTTTCTAGCTGACAGGATTAATTCATGAGATTAACTTGTCGCCTTTACAGGCCCTAAGAGCCTGACCCCGAAGAGGGTCAGTAACTAGATCTGCATACAGGGGAAGGTACCACCTGAGAACGGACGGGTTTGGGACATGGCAGGTACACAACAAAAATAAGTCTTTATTTCGCCCTGCCTAGAATCTGTTATAGCCTATAGATTCCACTCGTCCCTAGGCTTCTCCCCAAACACCAAGTCTCTCCTGTAGCAGAACACTCACGTGTTCTCAAAACCCTGTGCCCGGAGGCCTGTGGTCACCACGCTTGAGCGCAGCACCCCCTCCCCTCTCCTCAGGCCCTGTCCTCCTTCGGAACTTCTGTACTGCCGTGGAGGGGTTGAAGTGGCCAGAGTTTGTTCCTTCTGCTGACGGTTTGTTTACAGACCCAAAACGATGTTCTTGTACAGCTCTTCTCTTGGACACACGATGGAGCTCGGGAAACATAGCGAACCTTGTTTTAAATCTGCTTAATGTATATTACAGCGCTTTAGTGGGACAGGATTGCGAGGACGCGGCGTTCCATGGGGCCTTCCCTCGGCATCCCGCTCTCTGACCGCCTTCCCCGTGGCCAGGTAACGTGTAATGCCTGGCACCGCAGCTGGGACAGACCCTGCGTGCCCTGTGCTTTCTCCTATGCGGACATACCTACCATGAAGTTTAATTTGTCAGTAAGGCACAGTAAGAAATTAACAACAATAACTAATAATAAAATAGAACAACTTTAGCAACATACTGTGATAAACGTTATGTGAATGTGGTCTCTCTCAAAATACCTTACTGTGCTGGGCTCAGCTTTTCACTTAAAGGAACAACGGTACGGCTTTTCTTTGGCATACCCGAATTGCCAGCATTGCTGTATTGTGCTTTGGGGCCACTATTAAGTAAAAAAAAGTGTATTTGAATCCAGGGACTGCAATAGCAAGGCAGTCAATCTGATAACTGAGGTGGCTACTGAGTGACTAACGAATGGGCAGCATGTGCGGTGCGGACACGCTGGACAAAGAAGATTCAGGGCCCAGGCAGGATGGAGCAGGATGATGTGAGATTTCATCACGTTACTCAAAACAGTGTGAAATTTAAAACCTATGAGTTAATTTGTTTCTGAAATTTTCCATTTACTATTTTCAGATCACAGTCGATTGTGGGTAACTGAAACCGTGGAAAGCACACTATAGATAAGGGGGGACTACTGTGCTCAGAGGTTGACAGCTAGGTGAGGTCCTCTGTTCTTGACTGCCTGTGTTAATGCCAAATTAATATAATTCATAAGATAAGTCTGCTATGTGTATGTATGCACAGACATGTACTTTTAGTGTACTGTACTTCCAACATATTATGCGAGGATTTCTTAATTACCACTCCTGATTAGAACAGAGTATTATTTTTATAGTTGAACATCCAAGTACTGTGTAATTCTCCAGACTGGATTTTTCAGAGTAGATTTAGGGAAGGAATACAGTCCACTGGTAATATATTTCAGCACTTGATTGTTTATAGTGCCTGGCATTTTGCCGTCTTTATATTGACTGCTTTTGAAAATCGCAGTTCATTTCAGTGTTTATGGAGTGTCTGTTGTACGTCATTCCTTTACACTAGCTTGTGAGGGTACAAAAATTAGGACACGTTGGCCGCCTGTGTACACAGTTTACAGATCTCTGTCCCATGTCACCGTGCTGGCTTGTTCTTAGAAATCATCATCAGACTTGGAATCAAACTGTTTGGCCCTAGTGAGCCAACCCACGTTAATAACCTACCGCTGTGGCACAGGTAGAGATTGAATTTTTTTAATCAAAAACATGAACAAGTAGTAGAGACTTACTCTTACTGTCTTCACGTTTATCAGAATTTAAGTTCCATGGAGATGGAAGTTGTTTTGCTGTTTACACTGTAGCTCCATTGCCTGGAACAGTTCCTGACATAGTTGGTGCTCAGTAGTATTTGTTGAATGAATAGGCGAATGGCCCCTTATCTTTCAACTTTCAACTCATGTGTCCCCTTCTTGCAGTGTTCTTTCCCCTGAGCTGGCTACCCGATTCTCTTTCTTTCTTTCTTAAATCTTCACCTGAGGATATGTTTATGGATTTCTTAGAGGGAGGGAGGGAAAGAGAGAGAGAGAGGAAGAGTAAGAAAGACTGGTCGCCTCTCATGTGTGCCCCGACGGAATTGAGCCCACAGCCTTCTTGGTGTAGCGGATGGTGCTCCAACCAGCTGAACCTCCCGGCCCGCGCTGCTTTCACGTCTTTTGGGTAAATACCTAAGAGTGCAGTAGCTGGATTATATGGTGATTCTATGTTTAACATTTTGAGGAACCACCCAGTTTTTCCACAGAGTCGTGCCGTTAACATTTCCACCGGCAGGTCCCAATTTCTCTACATCCTCGGCAACATTTGTCATTTTTTCCCTTTTCGGGACTAGCCGTGCTGATGGGCATGGTGTCTCATGGTGATTTTGATTTGCATTTTCCTTATGACTAATGATTTTGAACATCTTTTCATGCGCTTTCTGGACATTTGTGTATCTTTTCAAAGGTTTCTTTTTAAAAGGAGAAAAAATCCGAGCATGTGTAGGGGGAGGCTTGCCCGCCCCCTTCCCACCCCGCGTGGGGAGGCAGGTGGGTGTAGGGTGCAGCTTTAGATGGCGGCGTTGTCTGTCTTTACATGTCACCTGGCTTCCTCTGCGTGCGCATTTCTCTCTCTCGTGGTGTGCCGTGTCTACAGGTGGATGGCTCCTGGCTGCCCCTGCGGTGTTACTGGACGTGAATGTCTGAGAGAGGCCTGGGGCTGCAAGTGAATGAGGGCTTTCCGGTCGTCGGTAGGATGCCTTCAAAGTGCAGACGCACGCACCCCGCACTCCCTGACGGGCCTGGCGCTCGCTGCCCGCGTGTTTCAGTGTAGGGGCCGCAGGCCTGTACGGCCCGGCCCGGGGGCTGCGGTGCTGGGAGAGCGGTGCTGTGATTTTCCATCAGAGTAGCCAGTTCCCGTCTTCTTTTTGTCAGAACTCTCCTGGTAGACAGGACGGTATGGTACAAGAGATCAGTACTTTACCAGCAGCACAGTAGGTAATTTCCACGGGAATCAATGGGTAAAGCTTTAAAATGACTTTTCATTGGGGGAGATGACAGCTTGGTTTTGTCCCTGGCGCTTGCGGTGTCCTGGCGGTGAGCTCCCGAGCCACTCTGGCTCTGCCGTCTCGGGTGCGGGCCGCCTGGCGCGCTGGGGAGCGTGCGCGCGGGCGCGGCCCTAGCAGAAGGAACTGCGCGTTCCCTCTGATGGGCTGGGTAGCAATTTCTCCCCGTTAACTGTTCAGAACAGCGAGTTTCTTCATAGATTAATATCCATAGCTACATAGTGATTTTAAATCCAGACTAAACCTAGGGTGGAGGAAAGAAGAAAAGGCTCTTTTATGAAAAAAAGGGAAACTTGTCAAGAAGTGGGTGTCTTACAGGTTTTTAGGAATCATCTGTTCTTACTGCCTTTTATCTTTTTTTAAAAATTGATTTTAGAGGAAGGGAGAGAGAGAGACATCAATGTGAGAGAAACATCAATCGGCTGCCCCCTGCATGCGCCCAGACCGGGGATCAAACCTGAAACCTGGGTCTGTGCCCTGACCAGTGCCACCTTTTGGACGACTGAGCCACACTGGCCAGGGCCTGCCTTTTTTCTTATAACACTAGATCAAAGAAAAGTTGATTTTTTTTTTTTTTAATTTGTTTTGTTTGTTTACAAAAATTTATACCCCAAACGACATAACTGGAATTAAGGAGAAATACTGGAAAGTTCAGTTTATTTCTTTATTCTTCCAGATTTGTCTGCCTTCAAAAGTTAAAAAAAAAAATTGCTTTATTGTTGTTTTATGTTTGCATTTTAATTATTCACGCTGCCCCTCTTCACTTGGACTCTGTGCTACTCGGAACTGTTCTCTGAGGTTATGAAGAATACTTGCATCCCTTGAAGTGTTAGAGCCGAGAGCAAAGAGCAAACCAGTTTATACAAGTTTTCTGTTGATTTGAACTTCAGAAAGCTGTTATTTCCAAAGGGCAGGGTTAGGACCAAAACTAAAATGTTTTTTGATTGACAATATTTTCAATAAAAAATTAAACTGATCCAGATGATGAACATTCAAAAGAAAAGCACTGCCTTTGGATGTATTGCAGACGTGTTTTCTCAGTGCTTTGTTTTTGTTTTTTGTGACGTTTGTGTTTACACGTGCTCTCTTAAATGGCTGGAAAGTGCGTGGCAGACCTGTGACGCCTCACCTGAAGTACTCAGCACGTGTCCGAAGAATTGAGGACGTCATTCCACATAAAACCGCAGCACTGGATCACATTCCAGAGAGCTAACCTTACACAGGAATACTAATCTAATGGACAGTCTGTTTTCCACATTTTTCTAATTCTTCCCAAAATGTGCTTTTATAACTTTTGTCCCTCTAATCCAGGATCCAGCCAAGGACCACTCATTGAGTTTGTCTGTTGTGTCACTTTAGTCTTCTTTAAACTAAAGGAGACTTTAGTTTTGTTTGTTTGTTTGTTTTTTGGTCTTTTATAGCATTAACATTATTGGGAGTCTACACCAGTTGTCTTGTAGAATGTTTCACAGCCTAATTTTGCCTTTTCTTGGCTAGTTTTGAGTTAGACATTTTTGGTAGGACTACCACATGTATGCCTTTCGCTACACCAGTCGGGAGGCACCGTGAGTGATACCAGTTTGTGGTATTATTGGTGACGCAGAGCTTGGTCGTGATGCAGAGCGCTTGTGTCTAGGGTACATCTAGGTCACTTCATTGCAAGGCCCTTTTTCCATTTTTAACTGTAAGTCGCCTGTAGGTTCATGCTTTGAGACGGGGACTGTCCTGTTCCTGAATAACCTTTCACCTGGTGTTAATTTCCTTCTTGGTATAATTCAGGGTTTCCCTTGGGTCTCTGGATGGGTGTCAGTGTATCTGTGAAGCGGCAGCCCCCCTCATTGTATGTATTCTCCCAGGGATACAGTCCATAACCTCCAAAATAGTTTCTTTACCCCCTGCTTTTGAGGCTCCTGCTACAAGTTTCTGCACGTCAGAGAAGCCTGTTCTAAGAGGTGGGTTTCTAGAAGCGGGGACTCAGCCCTGTTCATCTGGTTTCCCCAATCACCTAGCCCAGCATCACATGCAACTAGATACTTCATTTTTGTTGTTGTTTGTTTGAGAACACTTTGTCCTGGCCTTTCCCTTATCCCCGGCCAAGCATTTGGATCTTTTGTATTTGGCATAAACTGTACTAGCAGATAAAGCAAAGGGGTTTAGCCCCTGGTTTTGGGTGTTCTCTTTGAGAAGATTTTTTGGGGGCAGCAAAATTTGATGTGTCTTTGTTGACACCGAAGTAAATTTAGGTCAATTGAAAATGAGTTAAAACACTGCAACATGTGTTTTAGTTGTCTCGAGACATTTTCACGGGTGTAAAATAGCTCGTTTTGACTGTGGCGACAAGACCCAGCAGGTGACTTTGGGGAGCCGGGCCTCTGTTTCTAGCCTGCTGCGGAACAGCCGTGGAAGTGAGGGACTCTCGACTCCCCTGCTCGCCGGGAGAGCAGCGTGGAGGTGAGCGCGCAGCCGGCGAGGTGCAGAAGTTCTGTTCCATCTGTTGGTTAGCCTTTGGCGACGCCGGTTTCCCTTGCAGGACAAAGTGTCCGTCATTTGGGGGACTGATAATAATAAGAGCTAACATTGGGATAGTGGACTTTTAAAATGCACACAGAAGATCAGGCGGTGAAAGTAGACACTGTCGTTACCCTAATTACAGAGTAGGAGAAAAGGCTTCTAAGATGTTCAAGCGGCCAGCGTGAAAGAGCTCGCAAGGCGCTCCAGATTGTTGGTCCTTCCTGCCTTGTTAATCTAAAAGGTAGAGGCGTTGCAGGGAATCGAAACATGAACGCGTGGCCCTTGCACTAAAGGATCTTTCAAATCCAACAAGTCTGTGTTATGAATCCGTTATAGACACCAAGTCAAGGGGAGAGGTAAGCAAGCACAGAAGAGGGCAGACCGCCTCCAAGGGGTGCTGGAGGCCGCGTTTGGCTGCTAGAATGTTCGGGAAGGAAAAGAATGGCAAAAGCATGGAGGTGGGAAAGCACAGGTCTTGCTGTGGAAGAGGAATTGGTCTGGTTTGGCTAGAGCTTGAGCTGCATGAAAAGAGTAAAAGAAAGTAGTGGAAGCCAGACCCAAAAGATAGATTAGGATGAGATTGTGAAGGACCTTGAATATCACGGCAGGCAAGGACCTCATTCTGTAGGGATTTTTGAGCAAGAAATGAGACATGTGACCCTGTAGAAGACTCAATGATAATCGTAATAAATGCTTACTTTTTTTACATTTTTAAGTTGTGACTCAGTACTAATCTCTTAACATGCTTAACATACGTTATCTTAATGTCTCACAGTAACTCTAAGCAGTGTACTGTGTCCATTTTACAGATGTGAAACAGGCTCAGTGAGGTTGAGTTTGCAAATGTCAAACAGATGCTGATGGAGCTGGGACTCGGGCTGGGGTCTGTCAGCTTCCAAAGCCTGTTCTGTTTCTCACAATGAACTAGATGGACATTTCTCTTATCGGATGACTAGATAAGTTCTTGATTCTCTGTCAAGAATGTGGCTGCAGGAAAAGGGCGCTTTCAGAGTTCTGAGAGGACCACTTCTCCGTGTGTAATTATGTTCAGGAGTATAATCACTACCAAGCCTGCTTTATACCGCTGCTCAGTTTGGGACCGGAGCAGGGTGGGGAATGGAAGAGCTGGATGATATTTTATTCACACGCCTCGTGGTCCCAACACGTGCCCAGAGCGCATGTTTCGTTTTCATTTTCAGTGTTTAACCTTATTGCCCCTCAGTTCCTGGGAGCATTTTACGATGCATAAAGAAGCGATATTTTTCCTAAAATATGTTTCTTCTCAGCAGGTTCTCTACTTGTAAAAGACAATGACTACTGATGAAGGTGCCAAGAACAATGGAGAAAACCCCGCAGCAGCCGTTGCTGATCAGGGAGAGGATATCACCTCTAAAAAGGACAGAGGAGTGCTAAAGGTGAGGCCAGCAGGGCGAGTGAAGGACATGTAGGGACATTTACTGTTTGCAAAGATTGTTTGTAAAAGTCTTTTTTTGGGGTGAGGCTGGAGGTGAATAATGTTGACTAAGGCTTACTAAATGCCAAACATTACAGCTGAATTCTCATTTCATTTCATAACTGGAGGTTTATTTTTAGTCCCAGATTACAGATGGTAAAACTGAGGCCCAGGTAGGTAAATTACCTTGCCCAGTATCTTATATGTAAGTAAATGCAGGTCTGGGGTCAGGTCCAGGTTACATTTGACACCAAAAGGCTGCCTATCTCTATCCTAAGAGTGTACAAATGGGTTGTTATTTTAATATAATATTTCAGGATATTAAAGCTAGCCAATAACGATTTAAAAGACTTTTTTAAAGGAAAAAAGAAGAGCTAACTTGCGAAGTTCAAAAGGATTTGTTTTTAATTCTCACCCGAGGATATGTTTATTGATTTTTAGAGAGAGGGAAATCGATCCATTGCCTCCCACAGGCACCCCGACTGGGAATCGAACCCACAACCTAGGTATGTGCCCTGGCCGGGAATGAAACCCACAGTCTTGGTGCCTGGGACGACACTTAACCAGCTGAGCCACAGGATTTGTGTTATGTACAAGTAGTGTACCTGTGTGAAGTAAAGATATTTCTGAGGCTTCATCAAAGACTGTATCTCATTTTTGAAACACTTTATATTTTTTCCCCTCTAGTTAATGTGTGTTACTTTGTGTCTCACAGTGGCCTTATAATACAATCAGAGGGCCTCCTGGTTCTTCTGTTTATGTATGGAAAGTGGATATTTATATTCCATATAAGGGAATAAACTGACGCTGAGAGAGGTCACACAGTTTAGTCACATTAAGTTCTTTCTCCTTCACTGTTGTTATATATACAAGTTTTGTGGAATTATTAATTTTTTCCTGAAAAGATTATTTTACACGTTCTAAGTATTACCTCTAAGCTGAGTTTCAGTATTTTCTTGTGTCTGCAGTAGCAAATGAAGATTTTCTAGTTTGTTCTAATGTCGCTTTGTGAATGCTTTTTTCTGTGCCTGAATCTCTTCTGAATGTACATGTTTTACTGTTAGCTTGCTGTGGGCCAAGCCAAATTTCGGACAGTTGCAACTACAGAATAAGGGTTTTATGCTATTGGTTTGTGTCATGATGCATTCTTTCAGATGGCTTCTCAACTGGACCGGTATAGACGTGCTCATCCCAAACCCCAGGCTGCTCTTAGAGACAGTGAGGTTCTGCGGACTGTCCTCCGCATCTCCCTCCTCTTTTCAGAGCACCCAGCAGAGAGCACAGTCCCCACTCGCCTCAGGGTCTGCTTTGTTGGGGGGAGTAAGCTAATAAGATTTTTAGGCTTGTAAAAAACATTTTGAGATTGTAAATCCTTTCAATCATATCATTTTTCACTGTCTGGAGCGGCTTGGCCTTTGTGAAGATTGAACAGGCCTTCTAACTGTGTGACCCAGGGCAGTTTAGGTAACCTGTCCGTGGGGAATAGGTTGCCCAGCTTAGAGGGTCATCAGGGTTACGCGAAACATTTCGCACAGGGCCACGCCCTGGTAACCTCTCTTATTAACTGTTACACATAAAAAGATCAGGGCAGCTCTGGGAAGTCAGTAACTAGCCCAGGAAGATGAAATTACATTGTGGAGCTTAAGTCTTTTTAAATGGATTGAGACTGGATTGTAGCCTTAAGGCAACTCCAGATTTGGGCACAAGTTTGTCCTGCTGGGGAAACCTGAAGTGATAGCACAGCATCGCCTGCTGGCGCACCGCTGCCTGACTCCCGGTGACTGTTCACAGTCTGGGAATGCAGATTCCCTTCGGGTGAGGCTCAGGCTCCCACTCACTGCATGCAGTTCGTGAGCACTTCTAGAATACCCAGTGATTTCTTTCAGGTTAATTTTTTTGAAATGTTTTCCCCTTTGGAGTTCTTGAAGGGCAGTAATGATTATTTTAAGTAGCTCTTAACTTAATTTTTTAAATTATAATTATATTTTTCCCAACTCTGTTGATGTAATTAACCTGTAACATTATGTAAGTTTATGGTGCAGAATGTGATGATTTGGTACTTTTAGGTTTCAGAATCATTATCACAGTAGGGTTAGTTACACCTCCATCACGTCACATAATTACCATTTCTTTTTTGTGGTGAGAACATATAAGTTCTAATCCCTTAACAACTTTCAAGTGTACAATACAGTGTTGTTAATTATGGCCACCAGGCTGTACATCAGATCCTCAGAATTTATTCATCTTATATCTGAAAGTGTGTATGCTTTGACTTCCATCTCACCATTTCCCCCACCCTTTAGCCCCTGGCAACCACCATTCTACTTCTGTTTCTGTGAGTTCACCTTTTTTAGATTCCACGTGTAAGGGATATAACAATGTTTTTCTTTGTCTGGCTTACTTCACTTAACATAATGCTCTCCAGGTACATCCATATTGTCATAAATGATATGATTTCCTTCTTTCTCAGCTCTGAATAACATTCCTGTGTGTGTGTGTGTGTGTGTGTGAGAGAGAGAGAGAGAGAAAGAGAGAGAAAGACACCTTTATCCACGCAGCCATGGAATGGACACCTAGGTGGCTTTCAAGGCTCGGCTGCTGTGAGCAATGCTACAGTGAACACAGGACTGCAGATACCTTTCTGAGATAGTGATTTCGTTTCCTTTGGGTTTATATCCAAAAGTGGGATTGCTGGATTATGTGGTGGTTCTATTTTTAATTTTTTGAGGAACTTCAATGTTCTTTTTCTTTTCTTTTTCTGGTTAATCCTCAACCAAAGATATTTTTTCCATTGATTTTTAGAGAGTAGAAGGGGTGGAGGGGAGAGAAACACCGATGTGAGAGGGACACACCGATTGGCGGCCTCCCACATACACCCCGACTGGAGCCGGGGATCAAACCTGCAACCCAGGTCCGTGCCCTTGACCCGGAATCAAACCCGCAGCCCCTCGGTGTATGTGGGATGCTCTGAACACTGAGCCACACTGGCCAGGGCTCCTGCTCTTTTTCATAGTGGCTGCACCAGTTTGCATTCCCACCAGCAGTGCATGATGATTCCCTTTTATCTCTTGTCTTTTTGGTAATAGCCATTCTAACCGGTGTGAGGTGATAGCTCATTGTGGTTTTAATTTCCATTTCCAGAATTTTTTCCCCCAGATATTTCATTGTTAGTGTATATAAATGCAGCTGATTTCTGTATGTTGATTTTATGTTCTGCAAATTTACTGAATTTATCGATTAGTTCTAACAGTTTTTTGATGGAGTTGCAGTAATGATTCTTTTTTAGAGACTGAGCTTTTGAACTAAGAAAGTTATAGATTCTAGGATAGTGTTTATGTGGCGATATGAGGGTGTGGGGCAAGAGGGACACATCTCAAAGAGTGTAAAAACAAATAATTGAATTCTTTAAATAGAAATTCAGAACCTTCCCCCAACAAGATGTTCTTGGGACATTAGCTACCATCCTCTGTTGTCTTAATTTGACATAGGTGATTGACAGAGTAACTTACACCACGTGCCTGGATTTGGTTTTCTTTTCCCAGGACTGACCAATTGCACTAGTGACTTGTTCTGCCAAGAACAAAATAAACATACTGGATTTTATAATAGCTAAATATTTTGTAGCTTGCATTTTTTTTGGCACTTCCATTACTAGAAAATAAATTACTCTGTATTATATCAAGCTGTCCAGTGACACTGTATTTTTATACATTGAATATTCGAATAATAGGAAATGCAACCTGTTATACCAAGAAATTGGGCTTTTTGAAATTAAATCAAGTTAGTGGAAACTAGTCGGAAGCTAATGTTTTTAGCAAAAGAGGGAATAAATAAAACCTCACCTTTGGAACTTTGCTTTAGACTACTTTTTTAATGTTTTTGAAAGTCTACTAATTTTTTTTGGTCTAATTCAGTTTGTATGTGTTTTGAGAAATTTTAGGGTCAAAGCATGGGGAGCATTAAACCAATGAAGCAGGATCTGTTGGTAAGCTGTTTTGAGGGATCCATGTGATTAACAATAAGATTAAATATTAGCATGAAATTAAGTGTCGAGTAGGACCATGTTCTAATAGTGAGGGTTTTTGAGGGAACTAGGAAGGGAGCATTTAGAAAAGACAGATAATTACTTGCAGACCTGCCTGGGTGATATGAAATGGGCTGTGTGATCTTTTGATTCTCTGATTAGAAGTTAAAAGTTCCGCCTCCTTTTTCTTGACTTTTTTCCCCCTAGATTGTGAAGAGGGCGGGGAACAGTGAGGAAACGCCAATGATCGGAGATAGAGTTTATGTCCATTACAACGGAAAGCTGGCAAATGGAAAGAAGTTTGATTCCAGTCGTGATAGAAATGAACCATTTGTCTTTAGTCTTGGCAAAGGTAAGAGAGTATTTTTGAGTTGTGTTTGCTTAGATTTATTGCTATTTATATGTATAGGAGCTAGAAGGTCCTATCCTTGTCAAAAGTAAAGACTTTTTTTTTAATCCTCACCTAAGGGTTTATTTATTGATTTTAGAGAGAGGAAGGGGTAGAGAATGAGAGAGAGAGAGAAACATCGATCGGTTGCCCCCTGCCTCCCGAACTCACCCCAACTGGGGATTGAACCAGCAACCTAGATATGTGCCCTGACGGGGAATCAAACCTGCAACCTTTGGTGTACAGGATGACGCCCTACCAACCTGAGCCACGTGGCCAGGGTACAGAAGTAAAGATATTTTAAAGTAGTAGTTCTCGCCCAGCTGGGTGTGGCTCAGCGGTTGAAATTGACCTAGGATCCAGGAGATCGGGGTTCGAGTCCCTGCCCGGGTTGCAGGCTGCAGCCGATCAATGACTCTCTCATCACTGATGTTTCTCTCTCTCTCCTTCTCTCTCCTTCTCTCTGAAATCAATAAAAATATATAAATAAATAAATAAATAAACAAACAAACAGAGTAGTAGTTGTCAAATTACAGTCTTTGGATCCCTGGAGGTTCCTGAGATCCTTTTAGGCAGTCTATAATGTCAAAATTATTTTCATAATAACACTAAGATTTTATTTATATTTTTACTCTGTTGACATTTGCACTGATGGTATAAAACCTGTAGTGGTAAAAACCCCTGGTGCCTTAGGGCAAATCTCAGCAGTGGCACCAAAGTACACCAGCAGTCATGTATCCTTTACTGCCCTCATTTACTGTTTAAGTTAGAAAAGAAAGGAAGCCAGTTTCACTTAAGAATGTCCTTGAGCCCGGCCAGGTGTGGCTCAGTGGTTGAGCATCGACCTAGGATCCAGGCGATCGGGGTTCGAGTCCCGGTCAGGGCACATGCCGGGGCTGTGGGCTCGATCAGTGACTCTCTCATCATTGATGTTTCTCTCTCTCTCTCTCTCCCTTTCCTTTCCTCTCTCTGAAATCAATAAAGATATATTAACAAAAAAAAAACAAGACAAAAAAAAAAAGTCCTTGAGCCCAGCTGATGTGGCTCAGTGGTTGAGCGTCAACCTATGAACCAGGAGGTCATGGTTGGATTCCTGGTCAGGGCACAGGCCCGAGTTGTGGGCTCCATCCCCAGCAGGGGGCGTGCAGGAGGCGGCTGATCCATGACTCTCATTATTGATGTTTCTATCTCTCCCTCTCCCTTCCTCTCTGAAATCAATAAAAACATAGTAAATAAATGGTCAAATTCTTAAAAAAAAAAAAAATAATGTCCTTGATATAGTGTAAAAAGTACTAATTTTATTCAGTCCTAATCCCTGAGTTTCACAGAACAGTTGTCTTGCTGTTTTGTGAGAGAAAGGGAAGTAGGTAAGCACACTGCACACCAAGTTCGTGGTTCCCCCAAGGAAACGTTTGCACCTGTGCACTGGCTTTAGTGGTGAGCTGAACTAGCTGCATTTTTTTTCATGAAACATTTTTATTAGAAAGGGCAAAAAGTTTGATTATCTGGACTTGATTGTTCAGTATTAGGCAGATATCTTCTTGAAAATGAATGAAGTAACCTGTCACTTCAAGGAGAACAGCTGACACTATTTGTTACCGTTGCATTTTCAAGTGAAGATTGCAGTTCTGGACATTTGTATCTGCCACTTTGAACTTCACAGCTTCGCAAAACATGAAACTTCTGATGAGATCAATGGGTATTAATGTATGTGATTTTAAAAATATTATATGATGAAATCTGTTAACATTTGGAAAAACCTGTCTAACTCAGTGAAGCAGTATTTTCCCTGTGACCAGTGCAAGATATAAAGTTATACATGAGTAAAAGATTCATTCAGTGTGCAAGCTAGACCAATGGAATTTACTGTACTATAATGTAAAAAGTTCATTGATATGTTTTCAGGTTCTACATTGTACCTAACATTTATAAAGCTACCACTTGCCTAGTTTTGATGTAGTAACAGATGATTACATTCATAATGACCTGAAAAGGCTATTAAAATACTCCTACCTCTCTCAACTATCTTTGTGAGTTTGGGTATTTTTGCCATCAACCAGAATTGCAACAAATGAATGTAAAAGTACGTATGAGAATCTGGTTGTCTTTTATTAAAGTCAGACATGTTTTAAATTTGTAAAAGCACAAAACAGTGTCATTCTTCTCACTAATTTTTTTTTTGTTTTTGAAAATACAGTATTTTCATAAAAATAAATATATTGCCATAATGAGGTTATTTTTATTTTTAAGTGAATTGGTATATAACTTTTTATTTTTAAAATTGCAACTATATAAGATATATAAGTAAAATTGGGGGTCCTCAATTTTTAAGATGTAGAGGGGTCCTGAGAAAAAAAGGTTAATAACCACTGTTTATAAGTCTTAAATGTGATTTTTGCTGACTTATTTTCAAATGCTTTTAAATGTCTTTAGTTGATTTAATATTATTTATTTAATCTTTTAAGAAGAAGAATAGCTCGTACATCAAATGGAACTTTGTGGACCATGTTGCCTGTTGAAAATTCGTGGCTGAATTACAATGTCTTTTTTTATATTGAATTTATTGGGGTGACGTTGGTTAATGAAATCATATAGGTTTCGGGTGTACTGTTCTATAGTACACCATCTGCATATTGCACTGTGTTCGCCACCCCAAGTTCAGTGCGCCTTCCATCACATTTACCTCCCTTTGCCCTCCCGCCTGCCTGCACCCCACTTTCCCGCTGGTAATCACCATACTGTTGTGTGTCTACGAGGTGGTGTTTTTTCTTCGCTTAGTCCCTTCCCCTATCCACTCCCCTGATCCACTCCCCGCTGACGCTGCCAGTCTGTCCTGTGCATATGTGAGTCTGTTTCTGTTTTGTTAGTTTATTTTGTTCACTAGATCCCACATCTAAGTGCGACGTGCAATGCCTTTTTGTTTTTATTTACCGCAGGTGTGAGACGCCTGGTTCACTCCCAGATTCAGTGCAGGAGAAAAGGGGTAATGCCCCATCCACCACCATGGCTCAGTGTTTACTGTGGTTTCTTTTTCTGCCTCTGCAGCTTAGTTGAATTGTAGCTAAGCAGTTATCTGGGAGGGAAACAGAAAGCGAGGAACTAAGAAGCTGAACTCTTCCTGCCCGGCACTCCTCCCCGCGTCCGCAGGTGTCTGGGTTGCGGTGCCTTCTGCTTCCTCCCGCTGTCCTCTCCGGGCTCGGGGGCTGGCTGTGCGCTGCCCCTTCTCCTTCGGCTGCTCAGTGAGCTACTGGCTCCTGTGAGATTAGTCTTGTGTTTCAGTAAGATAGCAGTCGGCCCGGCGGACTGTGGCTCAGTTGGCTGAGCGTCTGGAAGGTCGCCAGTTCGATTCCCATTTCGGGCAAGTGCCCGGGTTTCAGGTTTGGTCCATGGGAGGCAGCCAGTCAGTGTTTCTCTCTCACGTTAATACTTCTCTCTCTCTCCCTCTCCCTTCGTCTCTCAAATCAATAAAAGCACATGTTTTTTTAAAACGATAGCAATCAGAATGAAATATGGATTCTTTTTCTTGATGTAGCAGATAATGATGACAGTTAAATTAGATTTTTTTTTCATTTTTGTTGATTTAGGGATATGAAACTCAAGGGCCAGCAGCATGGCTATGACGTTATTTAATTTAGGTGGTATCAGAGTGAATGGCCGTGGCAGGCCTCTTTTCCCACTGCCCCAAACTTTTTCCCTACGCTTTGAATTTCTGTCTTGAGGACGTTGATAGATTTGAGGTAAGTCTTCTCTCAGCAGCTATCTTCACAAGCAGACTTAAGAATTGCTGGGAATTTGTAGTGCCAGCTCCTCTGCCCAGAGTTTCTCAGTGAAGCGCTCTGGTGAGTGAGTCTCTTACATTTCCTGTCATTCTGAGCAGAGGGAAGGGAGTAGCTTTCCGCGCCTCTCCTGTCCGGGCGCGGCTCCCGGGGGCGTCCCGGGGTGTTGGGCAGCGGGGCCCGTGCCTGCGCTCTGCGCTGGGACGTAACGTGGATAAGGCGCCTCGCCTGTCCCGCTCCTGTGAAAAGGGGGCACCTGGAGAAGACCTTTAAGACTAAGCCTGAGTCTGTGATTCCATTCTTGCACTTTGTGTAAAGAGTGCAGGGATAAAGACTGTAAATGACCACAACCACCCCGGTGGCGCTCCTTCAGAGGCTCCCTCGAGGTGAGCATTAACTATGATAGTGGGGCAGTGTGCGTTTGGGGAAACTTCTGTGCCATAATGCGTTTGGTAACGTTGGTTAGATAGTGCTATATTTATGTGTTATAGCAGTAGCGACTTCGTCAAAATGAAGAAAAATAATAAAAATGGACTGTAGCGTACATATTATATATGGAACTCTCCTGGTTCTTATGTTGTACCTGCTCCAAGGGAATAAATACAAGTAAATAGTTCAATGGAAAGCCACACTCATTTGGGGATTTTATTGTGACTACAGTAGTTAAAATAGAATTGGAAGAGCTTATTTGTAAAAATATGCAAAATACAGGGTGGGGCAAAAATAGGTTTACAGTTCAGATGGAAAATAATACAGTAAATAATAACCCAAGAATAAACCCTGTGTTTTGTGGACTCACAACTGTAACCTACTTTAGCCCCACCCTGTATACTTGCAAAATATTGCAGATCAGAAGTTGGTCCTGAGTCCTGAAAACTTTTAAAGAAAGTACAGCAGGAGTGAATCAGATATATTTGTAATTATCTGAAACTTATTAGTTATTAACCTCATATTTAAATATTTATCAGCTTTTATATTTTAAAGGAAAACTTTTTACAGTTAAAATATTTTATCTTTTTCTTTCCTACTCCCATATGAAAAGGTACTTTTTCTGTATAATACTTACAGATTTCATCCTGTAGTGTTGTATGTTTATACTTCAAATGCAAACATACGTTTAAAAGTTATATAATCAGTAATTTTCATCAAGGGTGCAAAGACCATTGAATGGGGAAAGGACCATTTTTTCAACAAATGATGTTTTCTCAAACTAAACATTCACATGCAAAAAAATGAAGTTGGACCCTAACTTGACACCATATTCAAAAGTTAACTTAAAATTAATCAAAGACCTAAACATAAGGCCTAAAACTATATTTTCTTAGAAGAAAACTTGGAGGAAAAGCTCCATGACATTGGATTTGGCGATGATTTCTTGGATATAACACCAAAAGCACAGGCAACAAAAGTAAAAAAATACATAAATTATACTACATCAAAATTAAAAACTTCTGTGCATCAAAAGGATACAATAACAGAGTGAAAAGGCAGCCATGGGATGGGAGAAAATATTTGCAAATCATATATGTGATAAGGGGTTAATATTTAGAACACATAAAGAACTCCTATAATTCAACAACCAAAACACCCCAAATAACCTGATTATAAAATGGGCAATGGACTTAGACGTTTCTCCAACAAAGATATATAAATGCCCTACAAGAATCTGAAAACATGCTCGACATCACTAATCACTAGGGGACTGCAAATCAAAACCACAGTGAGATATCGCCTCATATTGATCAGGATGGCTACTCTCAAAAAACAAGTGTTAACAAGGTTGTGGAGAAATTGAGGGCCTTGTGTACTGTTGGTGGGAATGTAAACTGGTGCAGGCAGTAAGGGAAATGTTCCTCAAAAAGTGAAAAATAGAACTACCATATGCCCCAGCAGTTTCGTTCTAGATATATACCCAGCATAACTGAAAGGGTCTCAGAGTATTTGTACACCCACGTTCATAGCAGTATTAGTCATTGTAGCCAAAAGGTGGAAGCAACCCAAGTGCGTATCTACAGGTAAATGGATAAACAAAACGTCATATACATGCAACGGGGAAATTCTGACAGTCGACGATACTGATGAACCTCGAGGACATTGCCCTAAGTGAAAAAAGACATGGTCCTTCCCCCTTTTAAAAAATCTATCTCCTTGCCTGGCTGGGGGTGGCTCAGTGGTTGAGCATCGGCCTAGGATCCAGGAGATGGCGGTTCGATTCCCGGTCAGGGCACATGCCCGGGTTGCGGGCTTGATCCCCAGTGGGGGGCATGCAGGAGGCAGCCGATCAATGACTCTCATCATTGATGTTTCTATCTCTCTCTCTCCCTCTCCCTTCCTCTCTCTGAAATCAATAGATATATATTTTAAAAAATGGTGAAATGGTAAGATTTAAAAAATCTATCCACTTTTTTATGTTTCTACCTCTTTGTTAAAAGTTTTCGCTGAGTTCATTGAGCATCCTTATAACTCATGTTTTGAACTCTGCATCTGGTAGATTGCTCGTCTCCATTTTGTTCAGTTCTTTTTCTGGAGTTTTGTTCTGCTCTTTCCTTTGGAATATCTTTCTTTGTGTATTAAATAGAGCTGCTGTGTCTTCCAGTCTTGGTAGAGTGGCCTTATGTAGTAGGTGTCCTGTAGAGCCTCACTGGTCACACCAGCTGGGCGCTCCAGGTGCACTCCCCTCCCCCCCATGTGCACCCTCCTATTGTAGCTGATCCTTGATTGCTGTTGGCAAGTCAGTGAGAGGGATTTACTCCCAGGCTGATCAGCTTCAAGGACGCCGTGACCACTGTGGAGGAGCTCCTGTGCAGGGGCGACCCCATGGAGCAGGACTCAGTTCAGCTGGGCTCTGCACCTTAGCCCCATTGTGCCTCAGCCACAGTCGCCGCTGGTTTTCACAGTCAGACGTCACGGGGACTTCTCTTTCCAGCACTGGAACCCTGGGCTGGGACCCCTCACTTCTCAGCGGGGACCTCTGCAGGCAGGATATCCCTCCTGATTTTTAATCCACCACATGTGGGTGTGGAACCAGCTCATTCAGCGTCTCCGCCCCTCCCGCCAGGCTTGCTGTGGCTTCCTCTGTATGTCATTAGCTGTAGGACTTCTATTCCGCTGGGTTTCAGGCGGTTCTGAAAGGTGGTTGTTCTGTAGCTTAGTTGTAATTTTGATGTGGCTGTGGGAGGAGGCGAGCACTGCATTTCCCTACTCCAGCGTCTTGACCGGAAGCCCCAAGATCAAGAATCTTAAGTGTTTCTGCTTAGACCCAGTAATGCTTCTTCCAGGAACTGAACCTAAGGAAATGTGGTGGAAGCTTGCTTAACCAACTCCGGACTAATGCCGGTTTCCTCTTCTGTGCTGTGGGCCCACACTCCACTTCAGCCAGGTGACGGCCTGGCAGTGCCCTCCAGCAGCAGGCCACTGGGAACACAGCTGTGGTTGAACAAGCTGGGCCTGTTTTATTATTTATTGTAGAGAGGGAGCGTGCACACCATGGGTGTCTCAGGAAGAGTGCTCATAAGGGCTTATTATAGGATTTGGGCTTGTGTTAGGTAATTTGGGGAAGGGCTTGAGGAAGAGGGGCTTTGCATTGGATTGAATGTTATTAGACGGCGGGGCGATACTTTGGGTGTCTTAATAAATCTTATCTAGGAGGGCTGACTAGCGTGAGACTAAAGCTACACCTGCCAGGGAAGTAGCAGTCACTCCTGTTAGCCAGGAGATGGGGATGTTTGGTATTCTGTAGGTTGCACAGTGACCTTTTTTTCTATGTTCAGACAAAATTTTGAAGTGTTTCTTGTTTTGTCTTACTTTCTCATGGTCTCAGAGTGACCCTGGCTGATGTTGATGTTTCATGAGATTGTTTATGTCCAGCAGGAGAAGAGCATGGCCGCGCTGTGTACCCAGGCCAGCTTCAGACATCACTGAGGCCTAGCTGTGTCAATCAGCTTGCAGACATTCGGGGCTAGTTTGCAGACTGTTGCTTGGAATCAGTTGAAACCTGTTTATTATACTTTATGTAACTATAATTTTATTAGCATACAAAACATTGAAATTAGTGTTAAAAAAGGAATTCTATGGAAAATAAACATTTTTAGAAATACTTATTAAGGTGAATTGCTAACAGCATTTTTTTTTAACAGCTACTGAATTAGGGGTGGGTAAAAAGCAACATAGAGGCCCTTTAGAGTACATTTTTTTACCAGAAGGATTCTGCATGCTAACTGCTTTATAAGTGTCTTCCGGTTCTTACTCCCCTTTACTTTAAAGAAACCCACATTGTAAACTGCAAATGAAATATCACGTGTAACTTATCTAGTAAAGATGACGTGGAACTCTTATCACTGGAGCCACACTTACACACAAGGCCTTGACCTTCTAACACAGGTTAGTGCGTTACTGAACGTTGATATGTTTTAAGTTAAAAAATGTTTGAGGTATGTATATGTTCTTTTTTATGATGCTTCATTTAAAGCAACCTTTTAAGTTAACCTACCCTCTCTACTTCTGGTCAAGATATATTTAAGTCTTTAGGTAGATATCTGCCATCATCCATGAGAGCATAAAAGCTCCCTGTCACTTTAAAAGCATCAAGTGGAACATATGAAAACATAAAAACAGACCACGCAGCACTCAAAGAATGTCACAGGTTGGGATTTAATATTTACTCAGGCAAGCAAGTTTGCATTTTCTTTTCTAGAATTCATGGGGTAAGAGTGCTGTGTCTCCATGTAGGAGACACTTTGCAGAAGAAATGGGATCCAGGACTACCAGCAGACCTTGAGCATCACAGCTTACCTTCTCACTAAAATGAGACTGTGCCCGGCCAGCATGGCTCAGCGGTTGAGCATTGACCTGTGACCCAGGAGATCGCAATTTGATTCCCTGTCAGGGCACATGCCCGGGTTGCGGGCTCGACCCCTGGTAGGGGACGTGCAGGAGGCAGCCAGTCAGTGACTCTTTCATCGTTGATGTTTCTATCTCTCCCTCCCTCTCCCTTCCTCTCTCTGAAATGAATAAAAACAATTTTTAACAAATGAGACTGTGAGTTAAGTGGGTCCAGACTTCTCTGCTAATAGTGTTTCTTTTTTCTGATGACTTTCTCTGCGACTAAGTGGAAACAGAAGTGCATCAGAAATGTTTGTGGTGTGATACACTAAAATTTTTTTAATTAATAATAATAGAGCCCGGCCATCATGGCTCAGTGGTTAGATTGTCAATCCCCACACTGAAGGGTCATGGGTTTGATCACGTCAAGGGCACTTATCTGGGTTGCAGGTTCGATCCCTGCCCTGGTCACGGAGCGTGCGGAAGGCAACCAGTTGATGTGTCCCTCTCACATCGATGTTTCTCTCTCTCCCCCTCTGTCCCTTCCACTCAAAATCAGTGGGAAAAATATCTTCGGGACAGGATTAACAAAGTAATAGTAATAATAATAATAAGAGTAGCGATGTGAAGATGGCATCGTACGTAAACACCATGCTCGCCCTTTCCTACGACCACATCAAAATTACAACCAAACTACAGAACAACAATCAGAACCGCCGGAAATCTAGCCGAATAGGAGTTCTATAACTAGGGATATAAAGAAGCCATGCCCTAGCCAGTTTGGCTCAGCGGTTAGAGTGTCGGCCCTTGAACTGAAAGGTCCTGGGTTCGATTCTGGCCAAGGGCATGTATCTCGTTGCAAGCTTGATCCTGGCCCCTGTCAGGGTGCGTGCGGGAGGCGACCATTCGATGTCTCTCTCACATCGATGTTTGTCTCTCTCCCTTCTACTCTCTGAAAAGCAGTGGAAAAAATATCCTCTGGTGAGGATTAAAAAAAAAAAAAAAGCCAAGTCAGGACTGGTGGGAAGGGTGGAGACGCTGAAGAAGGTTGGCCCACACCCACACGTGGTTAAAAATCAGGAGGGGTATCTCAGCTGTGGAGGTCTGCTCTAAGAAGCAAGGGGTCGCAGCTCGGGATCTCAGCGCTGAGAAGTCTCCATAAATTCTAGCTGTGAAAACCAGCGGGGGTTGTGGCTGAATGAGGCAGAAGGCTGCTGGAGCCCCAGTGCACAGGCTTGGCCTCACTTGCTCTGAGTTCCAGAGCTGGGGCAGCAGCCCGAAAAGGCACCAGAGACATTTGGGGGGGGACTGAATTGTCTGGCTTTGAGGCGAGGGCTAGAGGGACTACTTTCTCCCAGTCAGAAGTATTGATCAGAAGCCAGTGCTGTTTTGCTGAGTCCTTCCCCAGCAGGTGCAGTTGGGCACCATATCTAAGTCCAAACACATGGCTGATACCATTTGCTCTGCCCTGGTGATGCCCTGAGACTCCACCCTACCCAACTTTCGGGCCCACCCACACTATTTCCAGTGGCTTTCCATACAGATGGTTTGTACTGAAGACCTTCCTATAATCTCTCAATGGTTCACAAGCCCCAAACAAGTAGCATCTGGCCTCAGCATGCCCCATACTGCCTGCTAAGTGGCCCTAAGCCTGGCACTAGTGGTAGCCAGCATTGGTTCACATCTTAGTCTCTCCCAGGCACCTCCAAGCCCAGAATAAGTGGCAGTCATCTGCAGATCACTTTGTAGCTCATACCAGGTGACCTCAGGCAGAACAAAGGAAGCAGCTGACTTTGGTCTGTACCAGAGCCCCTCCAAAGAGGCCCCAGAACCAACACACCTGGTGGCCAGCTTTATACCACACCAAAGCGCTACCCAGCTACCTCCATAAATGACATACCCAAAGGGCTGACTCAGCAAGCACCAGAGCCCCACTAAAGTGAATGCTGCTCCTTGGGGTCAGCACCAACACAACAGCTCCTCTGCTATAGTCATAACCAGTCCTCACATATAGTCAGCCTGAGGATCAATCCTTCCCATTGATGTGCCAACAGTGATCAAGGCTTAACTACAACAGGAGGGCACACAAGGGATACACCTTGAGCACACAGCTCAGATGACTAAGGAAACTGCAGCACTTGACCCCACATGACACCTACTACATAAGGCCACTCTACCAAGACCAGGAGATGTAGCAGCTCTACCCAATACATAGAAACAACCGTAGGGAGTCAGCCAAAATGAGGAGACAAAGAAACCTGTTCCAAATGAAAGAACAGGACAGAACTCCAGAAAAATAAAATAGAGACAAGGAATCTATCAGATGTAACGTTCAAAACCCTGATTATAAGGATGTTCAGTGAACTCAGAATATTAACAAAGAGAATAGGACACATAAAGAGGTAGAGAAGTAAAAACCAGTAAGAAATGAAGGATGCAGTAACTGAAATGAAGAATACATTAGAGGGAATCAAGAGCAGATTAGATGAAGCAGAGGACTGAATCAGTGACTTGGAATACAAGGTAGCAGAAAACACCCAGTCAGAACAACAAAAAGAAAAAAAGAATTTAAAAATATGAGGATATTTTAAGGGGCCTCTGGATAACATCAAATGTAACAACATTTGCATCATAGCGGTATCAGAAGGAGAAGAGAGATCAAGGAATTGGAAATCTATTTGAAGAAATGATGATGAAAAATTTTCCTAACATGGCGAAGGAAATAGACGTACAAGGCCAGGAAGCACAGAGAGTCCCAAACAAGATGAATCGAAAGAGGCCCACACCAAGCAAGACCCATCATAATTAAAATGCCAAAGGTTAATGACAGAATATTAAAAGCAGCAAGAGAAAAGCAGTTACCTATAAGGGAGCTCCATAAGAAAGATTCAGAGTGATGAAAAGCAAGGATTTACAACCAAGATTACCCAGCAAAGCTATCATTCATTTATTTATTTTTAAAATATGTATATTTTTAATCTATTTCAGAGAGAGGAAGGGAGAGGGAGAGAGAGATAGAAACATCAATGATGAGAGAATCATTGATCGGCTGCCTCCTGCATGCCCCCTGGTGGGATGGAGCCCACAACCTCGGCATGTGCCCTGACCAGGAATCGAACCGTGACCTCCTGGTTCATAGGTCGATGCTCAACCGCTGAGCCATGCTGGCCTGGCCCAGCAAAGCTATCGTTTAGAATCAAAGGATAGATAAAGAGCTTCCCAGACAAGAAAAAGCTGAAAGTTCATCACTACCAGACCAGTATAACAAGAAATGTTAAAGGGATTTCTAGAAGAAGAGGAGGAAGTAGAAAGAATAAAAAATATGAGCAGTAGAATGGCAATAACTACATACCTATCAGTAATTACTTTAAATATAAATGGGTTCAATGCCCTAATCAAAAGACGTAGGATGGCTGAATGGATAAGAAAACAAGGTCCATATATGTGCTGTCTACAAGAGACTCACTGCAGATCAAAAGACACACATAGACTGAAAGTAAAGGGATGGAAAGAGTATTTCCTGAAAATGGAAACAAAACAGGGTGGGCTAGCAACACTTAGACCAGGCAAAATAGACTAAAACAATGGCTATATCAAGAGACACAGGACCCGGGAATTCCACTTCTGGCTATTTCCCAAAATACTAATTTGAAAAGACATATGCATCCCTGAGTTCACTGCAGCACCATGTACAATATCCAAGATATGGAAGCAAACTAAATATCCACCAATAGATGAACGGATGAAGAAGAGACGGTACATATATACAATGGAGTATGACTCAGCTATGAAGGAAGAATGAAATCTTACCACCTACAGCATGGATGGGCCTAGAGAGTATTATGTGAAGTAAAATAAGGCAGACAGAGAAAGACAAATGCCATATGATTTCACTTATATAAGTGGAATCTAAAAAACAAAATAAATGAACCAACAAACTCATAGATACAGAGAGGGGTTGGGAGATGGGTGAAAGGGGGCAGGGATTAAGATGTGCAAATTGCCAGCTATAAAGACAGTCTCAGGGATGTGAAGCACAGCAGAGGGAATTAGTTAATAATATTGTAATAACTGGATGGTGTCAGGTGGGTACTAGACTTAGCAGGGGGATCATTTCATAAGTTATATAAATGTCTAACTGCTATGTTATATACCCGAAACTAATATAAAGTATGTTAACTGTAACTGAAAAATAAAAAAATACTTTAAAATATTTTAAAATTAATTAATTAACCAACTAACCACAGTCCTGTGTCAGGTAAGAGCTTTTTACTTGCAAAAAAACTCACATGAAGATTTAGGTCAAAAACTGTTCACTGAAACTTTATAATAGTAAAAAACAACAAACAACCTACATGTTTGTTAACGGGAGTAATGGAATTATGATATATCCAAAAGGTGAAATAGTATATAGTTGTTACAAGTTATGTTTTCATGAACTAACAAGCAAAATAGAGACACACTCATAGATAAAGAGCAGGCTGACCGCTCGCTGGGGGGGGGGGAGAGGGGGGATTGAGCAACAAAGGGAAAAATAAAAGAGAACTCTTGGAAATATGATTTGGGGGGAGAAGGGGGAGGTGGAAGAGGGTATGAGGGGATAAATGGTGATGGAAAAAAATAAAATTTAAAAAATAAAAGTAATGTTTTCAGATACTATCTTTTAAAAGGAAAATGTTCATGTAATATGAAATAAAGAGCAAACTACAGAACCAAATAAACTATGACCAGAATTTTAAGAATGTTAAAACTTACTATGCAAACAAAGTCTACATATACAGGGTAGGGCAAAAGTGAGTTTACAGTTGTGAGTACACGAAACAGTTTACTCTTGTATTATTATGTATTATTTATCACCACCATCCGTACAAACAACTGTAAGCCTGCTTTTGCCCCACCCTGTATAATTTGAAGGAAATGAACCGAGAACTGGACAGTTTACCCCAGATGCTGAGGTTTCGGAGGTTTTTATTGTGTTCTCTCTGCTTTTCCACACTTCCCAATAGTTCTATAATGAGGATGTGTTATTTTTTTTTATCAAGGGAAAATGCGTTTTAGGAAAAGGGTCCTAATGTTGGCGATTCTAGAAACACACCTGTGTCCGTATCATTCCGGCTCTGTCCTGCGTGTGCTTTGCTCGGTCCGGGAAGCTTTCATGTTCTCAAGTGAGCGGGAGAGAAAGGCACAGGCGTGATTTCTTCAGCGTGCGGCGCCCGCGGATTCGGTTGATGTTCCCAGCTTCCAAGGCCCAGCATACCTACCGCCTATGAATGAAGCTTTTGCTGATGACACCAACCCTCACCCCAAGGCAGATACCCCATATTTACACTGTTTCAGCGTCTACCAGGCTTTGTTTTAAAAAGAGAAGAGAAAAACCCCACGTGTCTTCCCCCTCCGCTGGCCACACGGCACGCCTGTCCCTTGGAAGGCAGAGGGGTGGCCATTTCGTATTCTTAGTGCCCAGGCAGACCTTTGCTCCTCGGTAACTGGCTAAATGTCTTGAACAAATGTACACTAGAACCCCCGCAATATAAAGATTTTTCAGAAGGGCTGTGTAATGTATTTGTCTTAAAATGTCAGTTGATAGTTTAAAACAAGTGTTCTCACTGGCCCACCCTAAAACGTAACAGTCTTTGAAGAGCACCCGCGACAGGAAAGCAGCCTGTTCAGCGCACTCTGCATTTCTTTTGATGGTCTGGAGCTCTTTTCACAGTAGAGCCGTGTGTGTGCGTGTAAATTGATGTGGCCATTTTAGAAGGGCAGTTGGGCAATATCTATCCACTGGAAAATGCACATAACCTTTGTACTTCCAGGCATTTACTCTCCAAATAAACTTGCACAGAGTAGGCAAACATGCGGACAGATGGCCTTGTTAGAGCACCGTTGGTCACGTTTCCCACTAGGAGAGGGACTGGGGCACTGCAGTCCTTGAGAACAAGATTGGTCTGTCTGTATTTCGCACCATGGTGGTGATGTTCTCCGTGTATGTGCGTATTGCATGCCAGGCGCTATACCATGTGAGATCTCACACAGTGTTTAATAATTCTCACAATAGCTATACGGCTGGTACTATTATGATGGCAGGTGTTAGTATCTATTATTTTGCAGTTGAGGCCTGAGGCACAGAAGTGAAATAACTTGCGCAAGGTCACACAGCTAGTAAGGGGCAGACCTGGTATTGAAATCCAGGCCGCCTGAGGTTCAAGCAGCCTGCACTGTGAACCTCTGAAATGCATAGTATCTTTTCTATCGACGGAGAAAGGTCAAGATACAGGGTCCTTGGCTTACGGAGGGTTGACTTACAGTTTCTTACGACGTAGAGAAGCATTACTCAGTCAGCAGAAACTGGCTGGGCCAGGCTGTGGTATTCCATAGGTTATCATGTGCATTAAGTGCATTTGCGACTTACGGTGTTTTCAGCACACAATGGGTTTATCCATGCGTAACCCTGTCATAAGTCAAGGAGCGTCTGTTAGATATAAAGAAGCGGTTCAGAACTGAATGTAGAGTATGCCGTCATTTGTGTTTTAATTTTTTTAAAAAGCAACAGCACAAACTGGAAAGATACAAAAGAAACATAACAGTGCTTCTTAAAAGGAGGAAATGGGTGGCCTTTAATCTTTTGCTTGTGTTTTAATAATAGGCGTATATTATATAAAATTTTTTAATCCTTACTGAGGATATTCTTTCTGTTGCTTTTCAGAGAGAGTGGAAGGGGGGGGAGAGACATCGATGTGAGAGAGACACATCCATTGGTTGCCTCCTGCACGTGCCCCAACTGGGCCAGGGATCAAGCCTGCAACTGAGGTATGTGCCCTTGGCCGGAATCGAACCCAGGACCCTTCAGTCCAAGGGTTGATGCTCCAACCACTGAGCCAAACTGGCTAGGGCTATTATATAAATTTTTAACTAAAATAAGTGTATCTGATATTTTGAAGAGTTATGATACTGAAAACTAAGCTGAAGTCATGAGGCTCGAATGCTTTATCCCTCCCCTTTTACATACCTCAGTATAGGGTTTCCCTTCTTCTAACATCCTGCCACCAGCTCTCAGTCCAAGATATCAGCTCTCTTCGGAATTCACTTCCTCTGGGGTTCATTGTTTACCTGACCCCACTTTGAATACTTAAGTTTTTGATTGACATAGCACCTTAATCTTCTATTGTTTCCCAAAGGATTTGAGACTGCTTATTTTAAGATAAGATTCCATAGGCTAATAGAGTTCTATACAGTTGAGCAGTAAGATTAACTTTTAGTTTCCTAGAATTAGGCCAAAAACATTTTTTTCCTGAATTCTGTATTTCCTGTGATTTGACAAAAGGACACATACCATTTTGTTTTTCTTTAAAAAAAAAAATAATAATAACAGGCTTTGTTTTATAGGCTCTTTTATGCAGTTGATTCCTCTCTGGTTGTTTCTTGGTGGTGGTTTTCTCTACCCGACTAAATTATAAGCTTCCTTAGGACAAATTCCGTTTTCTTTCTTTTTTTAAATTTTATTGATTGATTCTGAGAGAGAGAGAGAAATGTCAATTTGCTGTTCCACTTATATGTGCATTCATTGGTTGATTCTTGTATGTGTGCTGACCGGGGATCGAACCTGCAACCTTGGACAACATTGTAATCTGCTGAGCTACCTGGACAGGGCAAATTCCACTTTCTGTACTTTTTTTGTTTCATTCCTGCCTAGAAAATACTCACTTATTATTATGGTTGAAATTATAAATTAAGTAGCAACTGCAACCCTGCTGCATTTCAAAGATTATGTTACTGCCGCTTTTCAGACTTAATCTTTGAGCAGTTGGGAAATAGGTATTTTTGTCCCCCTCAGCAGGGTATCTTCTGGTAGCCCTCAAAAAAATTTTTTTTTAAATTTATTTCTTAGTGTGGAGCTTTTACTGAGTTGTTTTGTTTTTTTTTAAAGATATGTCTTTATTGATTTCAGAGAGAAGAAGGGAGAGGGAGAGAGAGAGAAACATCAATGATGAGAGAGGCATTGACCGGCTGCCTCCTGCACGCCCCTCCTGGGTTGGAGCCCGCAACCCGGGCCTGTGCCCTGGCCGGGAATCGAACCGCGATCTCCTGGATCCTAGGCCGACTCTCAACTGCTGAGCCACGCTGGCCGGGCTCCTGAGTTAGAGTTGGAAATTTGTCTCAACTTTTGTTGTTATAACAGTTAAATCTTTTAAAATATGGCTATAGCTTTTGTTAAAAAAGAGACAGTTCGTCCAAAATGGAGTCACTTGTGCTAAGCCCCACGTGAGCAAACCAAGACTTAGTACCTAACATAATTGCAGTTTCAGCCTCTCACCTTTTTCTTTCTCTTAGGCCAAGTTATCAAGGCATGGGACATTGGGGTGGCCACCATGAAGAAGGGAGAGATGTGCCACTTACTGTGCAAACCAGAGTATGCATATGGCTCGGCTGGCAGTGTCCCCAAAATTCCCTCGAATGCAACTCTCTTTTTTGAGGCAAGTATGTGTGTGATGCTCCCTTGTTAGCATCTGCTCCGCTCTGGTGCTGGTTCTGAAGCAGCAGGCAGTGGGAAGAGGAGCTGAACTCGCTGTTGAGATTAAGATCCAATTTATTTATTTTGGAGCTCGGCTTCTTGAATTGTTTCCCACAGACCCAAGGGGTGTGTGCCAGTGCTTTCTTAGAAACGTGTCTCTGGCACAGAAAGGTCATATCCAAATAAACAAGTGGCCAGGCTTAGGAATAAAGGTTCTGGTCGGTGGCGTGCGTATGACATATTAAAACTGACCAGAGGACAGGATGGAAATGTGGGAAATAAATGTTGAAATATGCCTAAATCAAGTTTTAAGGTATTTCCATGTTATAAAGGTTTATAAATGTCACAGATCTCATTAGACACAGTAGGGGAGATAGTATGTTATTCATCGTGTGTTGAATTACACATATTTGGCCAAACCTGATTCTAAAATTGAGGGGGGGAATACCTGAAACAGCGTAACTGGGGAAAATCCGCCCGTAGGTGATTACAGGCCTGATTTCATAGGATTTATTCTTACATTTTAAGAAGGGAATGCCATGAACCTGGGATGGAAAAGTGGTGGTGTCTCAAGTCAGACAAAATAGTTTGGGGCCAGCACTTTGTAGCTCTGGCTTTTTGCCCACCAGCAGTTCTCGTGTTTCCTGTCTGTCTGTGCCACGCTCCCCGCAGGATGCGGGCCCAGGCGTCAGCAGTACTGGAAGGTTCTTTCCAGGTTCCGAACAGTGCCGCGCTCTCGTCTTCCTACCCTCTAATGACTGAGACGCATAGATAAATATAAAGCAGGGCTTTATCTTGTAAAATGAAAAGGGGAATCAGTTGTCCTTGCCCTTAAGTACGTTAAATTGGCTTTGTTTGATCTTTTCTCAGCCAAGTCTCTTTTTCCTTTCCAGATTGAGCTCCTGGATTTCAAAGGAGAGGATTTGTTTGAAGATGGAGGCATTATCCGGAGAATCAAAAGGAAAGGGGAAGGCTATTCATACCCAAACGAAGGAGCCACAGTAGAAGGTAAGCGCTGAAGCTAGAGCCAACTAGCCTTTAAGAGTTGGGTTCCATTTATGTGGATGAAATGGAGATTTCTTTTTAAAAAGCTTGTTTATAGAAATAAATATATTGAATATATATCAAGAATAGCTTTAAATTTAACACTTATTTAGTAACTATTTCATTTAGTAAATATTTACTCACCATGTGTGTGCCAGGTACTGTGCCAGCCTCTGCCAAGTCACAAAATGAACAGAAGAATATCCTGTCCACCAGGGAGTTCTTACTGCATGAACTCTCTGGTGTGCCAACAGCTGTATTAGTGGCTGTACGTAGCTATTCATTTATTTCTCACAATAACCTTAGACGGTAAGATTTATTATCCCAAGACGAGAAAAGCGAGTTTAGAGAAGTTATATAAATTGCTAGTTCTGGAGTTACTAAACAGAGCAGTAGATTACAGTGCCCTTCAGGCCTCTGAAACCCATCTCACTGGCTGTGATCAAGATAAAAAAAAACAAAAACCAGTTCTTCATTTTCACTCAATCAGAATTGGATGATAGTGTTTGTTCTGTTCTATGTCAAGAGACCTGGGTTCAAGGCCTGCTTTGCCATTTATGGAGGGACCTGAGGCTCTTCCACTTTTTCATTGGCCGAGTTGGGAGCGAGGACACTGCTGGTCTTGGCTGACTGAGCCTTCCTCCTCCCAGAGCACATCGGGCCCACCCCTGGGTGCGCTGCTTGTCAACTTGGTAATCAGCGTTTGCGGTTTCCCCAGTTCACAGTGAGCGCTTGGGGGCTAGAAGCTTCTTCATCCCTTGGTTTCCAGCATCGCCCACAGTGCCTTACACACACTTGGTGCTCGTTAAATGCTTTCTGCGTGGATACGTGCTGGACAGATGCCACTTAACTGAGCTGAAGTACTTCAAAAAGGAGTTGTGAGAGGACTATTTCCATTAAGGAAAAAAAGCCACTAAACAAAGGTGGCAACGTGAACGGTTATAAAAGGCATTTTCACTGGAAAATAAAGAGTTCATTTAAAGCTGTAAACTGGAATAGTTGATTTTTTTATCTCTAATGTTGTATATACTACTTTGGACCCATATTTCATTTTTATGAGTTTGGCAAATTAGTCCGAATTAGTAGTTTTAAAATTGGAACTGGTTATAAATGGTTATAAACGACTGTACTGTTGCAGTTGAAGTGCTTAGGTGGTTATCATTCACTGTACGTTTAGAATAAATAAAGAAGAGCTTGGGTGTGGAATGTGGGAGAAACACCTAGACCAGGAGTTGGGAGGTGGGGACCTGGCTCCCTCCGGCTGCGTCCGGGCCTCGCCTCTGAGCGTTGGCTGCCCTCAGACGCGGTGACGCAGGCAGGGTAGGCCTCTTGGTGTCTAGGGCCCTGCTGCCCTGACCATGCTGCGATGGGATTCTAATGTTTATGAGCTACAGGAATGAAAGAAAATTCTCTTCAGTGTATTAACAAGCGCTGTTCAGTGTGCTTTTTCTTACCTCAATTAAGATGACCGTCTTGTAATTTTTATTCAGTGTTGTCCCTTTTTCATTTAAAAAAGTCACCATGTTCTAAAGTATTCTAATGGACATTACGATGATGGTTAGTCGTGGCACTTTAGTTTCATGCCAGTAGGGGCTGCATTGTTACTTTTAAGCTTTGCCTTCACAGAAAATCCAATCTGACTGACATAAGGCTCTGAAGAGCCAGCAGCTCCTCTTCCCCCAGCTCCGGGCCTCGGGCCTCGCACATGCTCTGCTTTGTTAAATTCAGTGCTTGTAGCCAGTCCATCGGGGTGCTGGCTGGATGTGGCTCCCTTGCCTCTTGCCTCACAGTGCTCTCAGCTACATTTGCATGCAAAGAACGCAGGCAATGGGCGGCAATTTCCAAATGCGGGCGGCAGTTTCCAAATGCGGGAATTTCAAGAGTGATCTTCTGGATGCAGATTGTGGGAGTACCCTTTCCTCTCACCTCCTTTCCCTTTCCAAATCCCACTGACGTGCAAGATAGGGGGAATGATTGCCAAACAGAGGAAGAAGTCCATATTAGTGCTGGAAGTCAGGGGGAATGCAGGAAGTGGATCAGCAATTATGAAAAATTTCTGGAATATGTAAACTAGATGAAATTGGACTGATGGAAACTAGACTCAGGAAACCCAGCCCAAAACAGGTGTAGAGAAGACCTCTGCAGAGGTACACGCCGTCCTCAGCAAGCGTGGGCAGAACTCCAAGCTCACAGGCAGCTGGCGCGAGGGAGCCGAAGCAGGCTGTGGGGCAATCCTCAGGGTTGTTATAAAACAATATGGGACAGCTGGGCCAGTAAACCTCTAGTGTAGTAGTTCTCAACTTTGGCTGAATTTAGAATCACCTGGGGAGCTTTTAAAATCCTGATGCCCAGGCTTCAGCCCAGACCAGTTAAAACAAAAGTCTCAAACCTCAAAAGATGGAACTCTCAGGCACAAGAGTGTTATGTTGTTGTGTTTTAAACTCCCCTACATGATTCTAGTTTGCAGCCAAGGATTGAGAATTACTACCCTAGGGTCTGACTGTGACTTTTGCTCCCAGGCTAGAGGTAGTAAGGCCAGATTAAAATAAAATAGGGCTCTGCCTCAGAAGACTCCACATGTTAGGGCTTGGACTATAGAAGAGGGCATCAAGTATTTCTGAACTTTTAAAACAGATGGGGGGGGTGTGAAATATCAGGTCTGCACAACAGTAAATATGCTCAAGTGTTTGTTCCTTAAGTAAAACTTTTTCGTACATCACCAGTGGAAAAGGTGTCCCCAGCCTTCCTGTGCACATGCTCAGCACAGAGTCAGTGCCCAGGAAATACCTGTGGGACCCTCACCCAGAGACCTCTGCGGTTAGCCTTCCCCGTTTGGGAAAAGGTGGACCGTGGAAATGTAGTCAGCTGCTTAGAAGCACTGCGCTAGGTCACTAACTGTAACCATTTCATCCCGTGTAATCCTTCCTCTATACCACGGTCAGACAACAAAGAGTGGTCAGCAGATACCGTGGAAAAGAGGAACCAAGGTGAGCTAAGAAGAAATAGAAGAGAACTCTTAAAATACTAATTACTGTTTTAAGAGATATTTAACACATTAAATGCCTAAGTGAAATAACCGGCTCTTTGAAAGCTGGCCGGGTGGCTGGGTTGGTGAGAGCGCCATCCCGACGCACCAAGGCTGCGGGTTGGTCCCTGGTCAGTGCGCATACAAGAAGCGCACATGTTGGAACAGTAAGTCGATGTTTCCCCCCCTCTCTCATCAGTAAATAAAAATTAAAACAAAAACGAAAATGGTTGTCAAAATTAGAGGAAGGGTTGGAGAGCAAAATGGAAAGTCGCAGAATCTGAGTTCGTGATAGGAAAGATAGTCAAGGATATCTCAGAACACAGAGCAAAAACCAAAGCGATAAAAGGAAAATGGGAAGACAGATAATGTGTGAAGGACAGACAGCGAGCATCTAATCAAACATGTAGAGAAGATAGAAGAGTCTTAGGACTGGGCGGGCCGTTGATAGTGGCACGTGCGGGATGCGTCCTGGGGAAATGACTGAACTCCGTAGCTGCAGAGAAAATGTTGAACTCTTCCGGGGAGGGGCAGGCTGTTGTCGAGGACTGAGAAGCAGAAGGACATCAGACTTGCTGTGGGGGATACTAAATACCAAATACCAGGCTCCGAACGCTGTGTCTAACTATGAGTATTCCCAACCTCGAATTCCCTACTCAGCCAAGTGATCATTTAACTATGACGACAAAATTAACTTTCCGGAACATGCAGACGCATGCCTTTTTAAAAGAAGAATGATAATAATAACTATACAATATACTAAAACAGCACAAAACATAAAGCCAAGGAGTGAAGTTGGATATGTTTATCTTGATTCCTGAAGTGGTGGAACTTTAGCGTTAAAAATAATAATAGTTCGCCCGACTGGCGTGGCTCAGCAGTTGAGCATTGACCTGTGATCCAGGAGATCACGGTTTGATTCCCGGTCAGGGCACAGGCCCGGGTTGTGGGCTCCATCCCCAGTGGGGGGCATGAGGGAGGCAGCCGGTCAATGACTCTCATCTTTGATGTTTCTCTCTCTCTTCCTCTCCTTTCGTCTCTCTGAAATCAATAAAGATATATTTTAAAATAATAATAGCTTAACAGTCTGGAGCTAGGTTCTGGGTCATATGAACAAAATGTGGCACAGATAGAAAAAGGAGAGGGGAGGCAAAATTGCCTAAAGTGATATTCTTTTTTTTTAAATTTTTTTCCAATATATCTTTATTGATTTCAGAGAGAGGACAGGAGAGGGAGAGAGAGAAACATCAATGATGAGAGTCATTGATTGGCTGCCTCCTGCACGCCCCCTGCTGAGGATCGAGCCCGCAACCCAGGCATGTGCCCTGATCCGGAATCGAACCGGGATCGCCTGGATCCTAGGTCGACGCTCAACCGCTGAGCCACGCCCGGCCGGGCAAAAATAATGTTCTTATTCCAGGAGAGATTATGCTGATTAATTGTTAATACTGATAAAATTATATATACTTTGAAATAATTTGTTTAAAATTTAATTCTAGGTACTAGTAAGAATCGCCTGTAGAACTTCCAGACCCACCCAGTGGGGAGCAGGGAAGTAGAGGAACAAGGAAAATTGGATCAATGCAGCACAAGTAATAAAGGAAAAATAACAAGAAAACACTATATAGAAAACCTAAAATAAGATGGTAGGAGTAAAACAAATCGTACCAGTGATTACAAAAAAGTAGAGGTGGAATTCTCATAAGTGCAAAATGACAGCAAAAATCTAGCTGTCTGTTCTTCGTAAATAAAACACCATAAACAAAATGGCACCAAAAATTGAAAATAGAGGAAAGATTTCACGTATGTCCATGTTAAGATCTGATAGAGCTCGAGGTTTTTTTAGTTTGGTTTTTCATATGCTTTTGAAGTATTTATGAATGTCCTGCCAAATTTTGTCTAGTAAGAGCAAATTCTTGAAACCATTTTATTATATGTTTTTGTAAAATAATGTCCTGTGGCATTTGGTCTAAAATGAACCGTGTTTATTCTTTCAGATATTTTGGATTTATAGAACTCCTTCTGAAAAGGTATCTTTAAGTCTTAAGGTAGAGTGAAATCTTAGTAGAAAATAGTATTTTTGTTATTTAAAAATCCAGCCAGTGGATCATTTATTTTATTGTAGTATTAAAAAACAAAAGCTCCACATCAGTAAAGAATTTAAATAGCTCTTAGAACTTATTGAAAATAGGAGTACTGACTAATATATCAACAAGGGAAATTCCATAGATGAGTGAAAATTACTACCATTTCCCCTACTGTCCTGTTTTCAGATTACTCATTAAATAAATATTTACTTTCTGGCCCTGAACTGTGTGTTGGGCACTGTGAGGTACAAAGGAGCAGAAGACATTGCCTTTGCCTACTTTTACATTTGTTTCACATTTTGACAGCTCTCTCTGTGAAGCCATTGGTTGGTTTCTTTTACCAAGTTCTAAAGCATGTTTTATCTGGTATAATTTACCTTACAGGAAAGTAATAGCTAATATTCGCTGAGTTCATCTCTGTGTCCGTACGTAACACAGTGTTTTCACGTAGTAGACACCCTGACGTAAAGAACGAGTGAATACCAGGTATTGGGCCAGAAGCTTTAATCAGTACTTAATTGAATCCTCTGAACAATTATGAGTTAGCTAATATTATTTCCCCTATTCTGTAGATGAAGAAACTGAGTCAGATCATTTAAATGACCTTGCCCAAAGCCACAATTGTTTACTGGCAAACTGGGTCTGGGATCCAGGTCTGATGAAACTGCTAACCCGTGTAAAGGGCAGAGTGGCGAAGGTTTGCGTTGGTGTAGAATTGATTGCTCTGTGTGTGCTTCTGTTTAGGCTGAGATATATGTCAGCCGTATAAATGTTATTCTACTCAAGCAGTCAGCTTCCAGGCCTGCTGTCAGTTAGCATCTGTCCCTCAGTTTCATAAGCCACCTCACAGTGATATTTGTTCATCTGGAATAGTACAGAGTGGTGCAGAGGAAGAAGGGAGGCAGTTTGCCCCCAAACAGATCACCAGGCCTAGTGGGAACAGTTTCTCTTCTAATCAGTGATTAAATATGCTCTCTGATTTTAGAAATCCATCTCTGCTTCCTCGTTTGCCTTCTCAGGGGGCCATTAAGATCCCTTGTCTCCTGGATGCTCTTGCTCTATTAGGCAGGAGACACAGACAGAGAGAAGCTCATTTGGCATGAATTAGGCAGCAGAGGAAAAAACCCTTGGCAAGTGGGAGTAACCTGTCACAACCTGGTTTTCTCCGGCCAAATAGCCGATCTTGCCTAGTAGTAATGCTATTACAACATTCCCATTTAGATCCCCATGACCCAGTAATTGTTTTGGGAATGAGTGCAAAGCTATCAGACACCAGCAACTATAATTAGAGAAGGGAAAACAGACGCTCACCAGAGCTACTCTTTAGGCTGGAGCGTTTACAGCACTTTATTTTTAGGTTGTGGAGCCTCTTTCTCTCACTTTTGCTTCCTAAAATACAAATTACACAGTTTTTACATTCCAGTTTTTGTTACTGCAGTACACACACACACACACACACGTTTTAATCGGAGTACAAATTGCTGTCAGCACATTGAGTTCATGTGCCAGCCACATTCAGAACAGGGTGTTCTGTGCTCTTCAAAACAAAATTGCTCCAGGGCAGTCAGAACAATAAGTCAGAGCTCCAGTTTAAGTGATGTTTTGCAGCAGCCGGGGCTCGCTTGATGTGGTTACACTCGGACTGCATAGCTAAACTCGAGTAATTTGGTTTGGTTTGACTTTTTGGGGTTTGGAGGACCTCTGTCTCCCCTTTAAGTTGCATAGGCTTGTAAGTCAAAAGAAAATGTTGTCCCTTTTTAACTTGTGTATTTCTTTCCTTACCAAAAAATCCCTAAGTAGAAGCATCCTGTATGTACTTTTCTCTGTGGGCACGTCATAGATCATTTGCTTCCCGTAAATTATGCTGGTTGGAATTAGCAACAGACCTCCTGAGGCCGAGCTCCCAGTGAGTCATGGTGGTTATTATTAAATATTTATTAAGTGAGTATTTGCATTAAGAGATGCAAGGTCAGAAGTTGCTTCCACAGCCAGAGCTGCCATAGTTTTCCTTAGTAGCAAAATCATTGAGATAATTTAAAAAATAGCAACTGGCTTTGTAGGAGCTGGGCATGTCTGCCTCTTTCACCAGGAAGGGGGAACCGTACTGTGGCAATAGGCATGCATTTTTGTGGCTCGGAGGTGGTGTGTGAGTGCTTGTCAGCAGTCTTGTAGAACTTGTCACACCAGTGTTCCAAGTTTAGAAGCCAGTTAAGGAGCTATATAGCTCCTTTGCTACTTGTAGATGTAAAGAATCAGTGGGCTATACTCTCTGAGGCTACCATACCTCCTTTTGTCTAACATTCCAGATAGCGTCAATATTAAAAGGCGGTGGTTTTATATATGCACACAAACTGGGGGGTGTGCACGCAGATCAGCTTATCAGGTTCAGATTTTATGGTAGTGCTTGCACAGGTCCAATTTAGAAGAGTGAGATTTGCCAGACAAAAAGGTTAGTCCATATATAAGGTAGCATTTATAAAAGTTATTACAATTTTTTTACCTTCCTATTAGGTGGCTACTAACGTTGGTCCTACCATCTGTTGTCGTAGGCCAGTTGCAGTGAATTTTTTGCTTCTCTAATCACGCCCGCGTAATCATTTGACGCTAACTTTTCTGTTTTGCTTGCTTGCTTCGCTTATCTTTCCCAACATGTTTATTAGTGGCCAGTCTTTTTTTCCTAATGTCATGGGGTATCACATGTAAAGAGAACTTCTGAAGTTATTTATGTAATTTTAATATCTAGTACATGCATCGAGCCCAGAAACAAGCCAGGAAAGTGACACACGGCAGGAGTCCTTGCAGTCTCTGCATTTCCTGTTTTGAAAACACATTCAAACTTGATCAACCAAAAACCACAATGAATGTACTGATAGTTTCCTCCCCCACAAATGTACTCTCTTTTAGGGAGGAAGATACTTCTAACAATAAACCTCAGACAGAAAGATTTGTCAACTCCTTTGTGAGCTGCTAGGGCAGTCTCAGCGCTTGAGGACTTCCACAGTACGTGGGCTGGAACTCACTTTGCTCACTCAGCAGATCTTCTCATGAAAAGTGTCATCGCCTTAGTCTGAATTTCTTGGGCAGATTTTAAAATACTTGATGGAAACTTTTCAGAACTCTCAACTTCTTTAGAAGCATCAGCATTTACTCTAGTAAAAATATCTGAAGCCTTGGACTCTCTGTTGAACTTCTCTAGTATATGTATGTATTTGAAAATAATAAAGTTGAATTTATTTTGAAAATATTTCCCAATTCAAAAGAACTTTCAATGTATTGCAAGTTGATTACGTTTATTTTATGCAGAGCATTCTAGAAGTGAGCGGAATAGAATCATCAGCATTTATGAGTATGGGACAAAGGACAAAATTCCTCTATGCCAGCTCCACCCTGAGAGTCAGGCCTTCTCTAGTTTGGCAGAGCGTCTTAGACTCCATCCTAAGTCTGCAGCAGGAACAAATCAGGGTGGTATTAATCCTAGTGAATTAGAAAGGCATGAATGCCCCTGAGACAATGTGGCCCCTAGGGTATACATAGCTGCTGTTTCCTCTTCAGAGTTTCTCTCATTTCTCAGGCCCAGGCTAAAAGTAAGCGATCAAGCGATTAACTGTGGGAATTACCTTTGAAACTGGTTTTTCGCCTACATTGAGAGTTATATTACGGGGTTATAGAATCATAGAATTTTAGAGGTTCACAGGACCTTTAAGATCATGTAGTTCAAAAGTAGAGTAAGTTGGAATTAGATTTGTATTTGGAAAATAATTGTCTCATGGAATGGGTATAACAGAACAAGTGATTTTTTAAAAAAATATATATATCTTTATTGATTTCACAAAGAGGAAAGAAGAGGGAGAGAGAGAGAGAAACATCAGTGATGAGAGAGTCATTGGTCGGCTGCCTCCTGCATGCCCCCCACTGGGGATCGAGCCCTCGGCCCAGGCATGTGCCCTGACCAGGCATTGAACCTCGATCTCCATCTCCTGGATCCCAGGTCGATGCTCAACCGCTGAGCCGTATCAGCCGGGCAGAACAAGTGATTTTTTAAAAAAATTTTTTAGTTTCTAAAGCAAGTTATTGATCTAAAGTAGAGCAACCAGTCAAAAAAAAGTAAGCATGTTAGGAAATCATTACATTTTAATCTAGACCATTATATTATAGAAGAATAAAGAATTTTCTTAAGAAAGACACAGTATGGCGTTGTTGTGCCGTGATACAAGCAATCGATTTTTCTTACTGAGTCAAAGACCTAAATGGTGAGGAATGAATAATAACCCTTACTGTTAAAAGTAGTTGAAAGTTTCAGAGAATTGTTTATCCTGGGGGAGAAAGGCTAATCAATCAAGAAAAAAATTATGCATTTTTCTTATTTTGTCTTGAAAGAACATAAAAGCCCCTTATCTAACATGAAATTACCCCGGAAATGAGTGAGCCTGAGTGGAGGGGGAGTTGGGCCCCGAGAAACTGACTTCTGCACGTCGCGTTGTAGAGGCGGCGGGCAGGCAGTTTGGTTTGTGAAGTTACAGTCGAGTGTTTATGGATTCCGCCTCACTTGACATTCAGTTCTCCACCAAGGGGTGGAGCTGTGTCAGTAGCTGGTGATGTCGCCTTTGGGTTTTCCATTTTTATTCAGCTATATTTGTGGACGAGCTTAGGACTCAGGAGAAACAGCTCTGTGTCGGGTTCACCTGCGCGCCGCTGGGGAGGCCGCCGTTCCTTGTTTCACCCGAGCACCCGAAGCCAAGGTGCAGTTCTAGATATTGAATTATTGGCATTTTGATAATTGTCTAATAATGTAGTATTTCCTGATCCTGTGAGGAAACCTCTGCCGTTTCGTGGGTTTAAGTTAAACCGATTTTCCACTGTTTTATTACCCACTGAGCTATCTTACTGTCGCGGTTATCGGTAATTCAAAGTTTAAACTTAAAACGGGAAGAAACATGATTGCTCTTGAGTTTTCCGACCGGCTAGCCTAGGCCTCGACAAGTCACAGCACTCGGGCGTCAGCTGAAATGGGGAAGGGCAGGTGACCACGGGCCGCGTCCCTCGGTTCCCCAGTGACCGTCTGTCCGTCTGCTCCCCGCAGTCCACCTGGAGGGCCGCTGTGGCGACAGGACATTTGACTGCCGAGATGTGGTCTTCACCGTGGGCGAGGGCGAGGACCACGACATTCCCATCGGGATCGACAAGGCGCTGGAGAAGATGCAGCGGGAAGAGCAGTGCATCCTGCACGTGGGGCCCCGGTAAGCACCTCCGGCGCGCGGCCGGCTCGCCCCAAGGACGGGGAGCTGCTCGCTTGCTCAGCACTTGGCACTGCCCGGGACGCGGGTGCTAACAGTGGGGAAAATTAATTAACTAGGGCTGCAGTCAGAGGGGGAGTGAATCGTTGGCCCTTCTATGACAGAGGGTTAGGGCCCGTCCGCTCGATTGCTGTGTGTGAACAGGACCGGCGGGCAGGCTTTGCTGTTTTGGGTGCTCGTTTTGCCATATTGCCAAGGGTGGAGGCCATCGGCACTTCTCACCTGACCCTCTTGCCCCCTCCTCTCTTTTCTCTAAATTGGGCAGGAGGCAGTAAAACACAGGGGTTTGGGAGTAGAAGAAGCATTGGGATGATTTATTACCGCTTGAGTTTGTGCCACCTGTTCTTATACAGAGTCCCTGAAAAAAACAAGTGTTCCTCCTGGACCTAAAGGCAGCAGAGATGACTCATTTTTCCCTAAATTTTTCCCATCATAAGGACACCCATTAGCACTTCCAAGCTTAGAACTATCAGACACTAACAATCTCTCTTGTGAAAACATGTTTGGTATTATTTTTAGATCTAAAATTATACCATGGATCCAACCCTTCTATCTTGAGAAATGAACCCTTGAGAGAAACCAGGGCGTTTTGATTCTGTTTGCCTGTAAGTGCATCTGCTTATCTCACGTCTACTCCCTCTCTGGCTCTTTGGATTTCAGTCAGGAGGATTTTGAGGAATTAAGAATCCTGACGAACTGCCCTTACCGCTGGGTAATTCTGGGCTGCCGTACAGCCTCGGCGGGCATCGGCGGCATGCTTACCTTCGCCCCGACGCGGCCGTCTCCTGTTTCTCAAGTGATGTTTTAACCAGCCCACTGCTCACCTGAAACTCCTTCCAGAGTGCTCTCCGCCTTGAACCTGTTAGAGCCTTCACTGGGGCACCTTTTATTTAACGCCCTCTTTTTCTCTGTCACACTCCTTTCCCCACTCCTGGATTCCCACTTCAGTGTGTTTTATTTACACTCACTCTGTGTTTGTAGTTCACTCTCAGGTGAACCTATATTTCTCTCTTTCTATAAGGAACTTTTTAAAATCAAGCAACGCATAGAGAAGGCTTTCTCCTCCGTAACTAAATAATACCCGCTGATTTTAATCCAGCATTCCAAAATGACAGTAGTTCTAGGTTTATATAAAGAGAGTGGTATTTATGTCCCATGTGTGTTTTCAGGTTTCAGTTCCTTGAGGATAAGTTCTGTACACACTGTGAGCATATGATATTATATGAATCAGGTTGTTATATTTTAACCTAGCTGACAAGGCACTTGTAGAGGCAGATGTCCGAAGTTTAATGGCAGAGAGAAATTATCCTTATGTTTGTTAATGCAAAGAGTTCCTTGCAAATTTAAATTGTTTGTTGTGCCATTAGCGCTTAAACCTTGTTAGTAAGCTGTGTAGACGTCTGCAAATCACTCAGCTCTCCTAAGCGTTAGTTTCCTCTTCTGTGAAATGGGGATAATAGCATCTGCCTCGTGAAGTGATGGAGACCTGAGTGAGATGATGCATGTAAGGACTTAGCAGAGCGCCTGACTCCCGTAAACCAAACCCCTCAGTGTGTTAGTGGCTCTTGCTGTTGTGCTGTCTGTCTTTCTCTCCATGTTACCCTCAGACCGCAAGAAAAAGGAAACCCTGTTACAACATATGGTTGATTTTTCAGATCTTTTGAGTCATAAAAGTAGTCAACAACTTTTCGTAAATTCCTAGGTGTAAGCGTTTTTTCACATTTTTGGGGAAATAATTTAGCGTAGTCAAAAAGGAACATGTTGTTTTCAAGGCGTTGGTCAGTATGTTGAGGCGGTGAAGGACCTGCTCTGCGACAGGAGCCGCTTCAACACGCACTGCGCGGCGTCCAGGTGCGTGGAAAAGCCCAGGCGCCGGCCTGTTGTGCGTGCTGGCGGCGAGTGTGCCTCCCCCCCAGCCCCCGCCCCTGCAGCGCTGCGTCCCCGCGTTGGAAACGGGCTGGTGCCGTACGGGCTCTGTGGCACTTCTGCCCCCTGCGTTTCCTTCTCTGAGGGCCCAGGGCATCCCTTCTCTTCCATTCCGTAGACTCCTTGGCGGGATGTGTTCCTAAGCTGTTTATAGAACGCTTCCAAAGAACCCTTCTCCTCTCTTCTCGTCAGGACAGCATCTTTCATATTCCTTTAAATACCGTGACTGGTTTATCTTTTGCATTTTAGTTTAAGTGTGGCTAGTTTTGACTTTGTCCTTATGTTTTGGTCCTGTACCAACCCCAAACAAAAACAGGCTGCCAGGAGCCGTAGCGTGTAACTATGAGGCAGTCTGGTCAAAAACCAAACCATTTTCTGGGGACACACGGAGTCTAAATTTAAATCCTGGCTCAACACTGCCTCTTTGTGTGACTCTCAGGAAGCACTTCTCTCTGAGCCTCAGTTTCTTCATCTATTAAAAGGGAGCAATTGGTAAGAACTTACGGCACAAGCGCTTGTATGCACGTGAAGGCTAATGGTCATTAATAGTCATTATTTGTGTCTCTGCTGTCTGCAGGCAACTGTTAATTCAAGAACATTAATAGCATATACATTGTTTTATTTACTCTATTACTAACTTGATTATATTTTAAAACTATTGTTAAAGACTTCAAATTAATACCTATTTATTTATTTGTATGTTTATGTACTTGTATATGTGTTTGGGAGTGAATACATATCAAGGTATATCAACAAGCCCTTTACTGCAAATTGTTACATGAGTATATACAAAAGGAATAAAGTTAGAATTAGGATCTTTAAATATATGTATTATGAAGGCTCCCACAGGTACCATTTTATGTGTATCCCGGAGAGTCTGATGTCTGCTCTTTCATTTGAAGTACGCCTTCATCAATAGTTTCTTAAGATTAACATTTTGACATCTAACCAGGAGGATATTTTTCTCTGACTTTTAAAATTTTTATTTTTATTGAATTGTGATCCAAGAGTATTATATTTATTATTTATTTTTATTTATTTGGAATTTATTAAAATTTGCTTTGTGGCCTTTCCAATTTACCAAATAGAAGTCTGTTTTTCCAGTTTTATTGAAAAAGAATTGGCATGCATCACTGTGTAAGTTTAAGGCATACAGCATGGTGGCTTGAATTACATCTATTGTGGAATATATTCAGCTAAAATCCATCTTCTCATATAGATACAATGAAAGAAAAGAAAAGAAAAGGAAAACGAAACCCATTAATGACGACTTCCTTCTGTTACTGTAGCCCAGGGTGTCTCGGGCGGGCCCCAGATTCCACTCGTGGCGTCCGTGTCTGCGGGCCCGGCCCGAGCAGCGCCAGGCAGACAGCTCCCCGAGTAACACGCGCGTCAGGCCGGACGCTCCTCCCGGACGCTGTGTCCACGCGCGTCGCACGGAAGCTCCCATCCGAACCCGGGAGAGGCCACAGGAATGATGCCCCTCCCCAGCCTTCCTCACCCCCACTGGTCAAGGCCAGGACAGCTTGGCGCCCCCTGACCCGAGCCGCGAGCCCGCTCGCTGCCCACGCGTCCTCCGAGGCAGCTTTGCTCACCCTCAGCACCGTGGACATCTTTGGCTGGATGTTTCTTGGTTGTGGGGACTGTTGTGCATTGTAGGGTGTTCAACAGTATCCCTGGTCTATACCCACTAGATGCCACTAGCGCCTCCCTGGTTGTGACAGACCCATCTTTAGGCGTTGCCAAATGTCACTGGTCTGAGGCATGTGCCACATCATCTGTTGGATCGGTACCTGTTTAGCACAGGGCTCCAAATATAACATGCTGTCCATAAACACACGCGCAGCAAGGGCTCACCCACCAGCCTGGTTCCCAGCAGTCACGGAATGTTCTTTATTCACCAGCTGGCAGAAACAAAATAGCAGATACGTAGGTCTGAAGGCTCAGGTAGAGAGCTAGTCACCACTTCCTAAAATTGGCCACTGGTAATTATGTCCGCGCTCGTTTCTTTGCTGAAGATACCCTTGCCCGGCTGTCATGACTGCCACAGCCCAGTCCTGCCAGCTGTCAGTGCCTCGCTCTGCCCAGCTCCCTTCACTCGGGTAACAGTGGAGGTGAATGGACCCTCGTTTTCCTCCGGGGAAATTCAGGCAAGGGGCAAACAGCAGTGCAAGGAGCGAGATTCGTGTATCTGCACCCAGGTCCGCTTGCCCCAGAGAAAATTCGTTAGCATCGACCTGGTTTGGCATCTTTCAGCCCGTAGCCCGAAAGTTTGGGTTTACTAAGTTTTTTGCATTGTCCTTCCATATATTAAAGAGCAGTCTGGCTTGAAACAGATGAGAACAGACTATATTCCAGGGCACGCTTTCCTAATGGGCGTTGTTCTAAACATATACAGCCTGTGAAATCATTTGGTCTGGCCCTGCCAAGGCCTCAGCAAAGAGAAGCGGTTCCAGCCATCACATTAGGGGTGAGTTAATTGTTTGACCAAATATAGCAAGCAGGTTTCTAAGTTGATAATTTTGTATGGCTTGCAAATGATGTTATAGATATCCAAATGGCCCTTGGCAGAAAAAGGGTCCCCACCCCGTTAACCGCTGGGAAACCATTGACCAGACAGATAAAGCTCCACCAGGACTTCATTCTGGTAGACGTGTGGTCCCCGAACACCTTGCATTTGTTAAAGACCCTGCATGATCCAAAAAAACAGATTTATATGTGCACAGTGATTTTGTTCAGTAAGTTTTGGCTAAAAGGTATAGCATTTACAGTGTGAGAGCCACAGAGCTGTGAGAGTATTCCTTTTTTTTTTTCTCTTCCAAGTATGTTTTTATTGATTTGTAGAGAGAGACAGAAGAGGAGAGAGAAACACTGATGTGAGAGAGAAACATTGGTCGGTTCCCTCCTGCACCCACCTGATTGGGGATCGAACCCACAACCCAGGCATGTGCCCTGACCGGGAATTGAACCGGTGGCCTTTCAGTGCACAGGATGGCACTCAACCGAGCCACACCGGCCAGGGCAAGAGTGTTTCTTTTATGAGGGTTAGAGCTTGCTAGGGCTGTTCTTTTTGGTCATATATTTGTTATGTCATTTGTATTTTCTAGTGTGCTCTTTAAAACTATTGAAGAAATACTGCGAAAATACATTTTTTTCCCTGCTGTGTGAGCCCTTCCTCCCATTCATCTGACTGGAAGTGGGGCTGTTAGAGGAGACAGCACTTTTGAGTTGAAAGCTTATTAAAACACACCTCTAAGGAACAGCACTGTAGCGATGACAGTGCCCGCCTTCCCTGTCCTCCTGCTGCGGAAGCTTCAGGGAGGGGTCCTGATAGCCAAATGATGGCTATTTTATAAAAAGAACTAGGTAGAAAATCAAGCAGGGAAAAAGGCAGTGACATTTCAGGCCGCATTAAGCAAGCGGGCCCAGGAGCACGGGTGTTGCCTTACACATGAACGTGAAGGAGGAGAGAGCTCGGTCCAGTTGGTTCTTGACAGCTGCACAGTGGCACCTGCCACTGGGTCTTCTCAGCATCTGGTCTGTCTTCAGGGTCTCGCAGACAATAGCTCTGCGCTGATGTGATGCCGCAAAGTACCGAAGGAAGTGCCTGGAAATACACCAATTCTTGTGAAGTTTTATTTTTCTACTCTCCATTTCAGATATGGTTTTGGAGAGGCAGGGAAGCCTAAATTTGGCATTGAACCTAATGCTGAGCTTATATATGAAGTTACACTTAAGAGCTTCGAAAAGGTGAGAAAATACCAACTTCTCTGAAATCGTGGTAGATTTCTTCTCCATCCGCTTCCTGTGAATTAGAGAATGTATTGCCAGGTGGAGTAGGTCGCTGGTGTTACGTGCATGTTGTCTCTTGTCTCCGACTGCCTCTGGAGTGTGGACCCCTGAGCCCGCACAGCTGATCACAGCTGAGGAGCGCAGTGTTCTGATTTTGTTCCTATGTGTCAGCCCTTTTTTGTACTTTTTTGGGTAGAATCCAAGACTTGTTCCCTATTTGTTCCTAGACTTGTTCTTTTTGTACTTTTTTCCTGGGTTGAAGACAAAAAGGTTCACGTTCTGCCAAGCAGCTCCTTGGGGGAGGGGGCACAGTTTTCCAGTGCTGAACGGGTTGTACCCTTCTCAGGAGTGGTGAAGAGGCCCTCACTGTGGCTCCACGTTATTATCCAAAAAGTGCAGTTATTATCCAAAAATGGGCCACCAGCCTCTGTGACAAGGAACACAAGGACAAACCTGCTAACCCCAGGCCTTTTTTTTCCCCATATCTGTCCAAGTAGAAAAAAAGAGTTTGTCGATTGCCTTGAGTTCCAGAAACAGCGTGCCTCCTCGAGTGTATTTCCATCTCAGGCCTGCCTCCGGCAGCCGCCAGCAGCAGCCTCACTGGGCAAACGCAAAGCAGATGCCGAGCTGGGCATTCCGTCCTGTCCAGCCGAGTCCCCTTTGCATCAGTCACCGGAGCCCACCGTCCTGAGAGCCCAGAGCCCTGCATTTTGTGTGCCTTTCTTATTTCCAGTGCTCCCTCCAGGTCTGTGCATTAAGCTGTGAACTGGAAACGTGACTGTTTATATTTTACTCGGTTCTGAAAGGAGACCTGTAACTACGGGCTGAGAAAGGCAGGGGAGGGCTGCTTGGGGGTTCTCCCCCAACAGCGATGTTCCTGACCATACCCCTCACACTTCACACCCCCGGAGCAGACGCGCTCTCGCCGTGACCGGCGCTCTCCTGAAGGGCTGCTAGCTCAGCACTGGTCCTCCGGAGCTGTCTCCGCAGCACAGAGTTTTATTGTTAAAGAGAAAGGCGAATCTGTAGCAGGTGGTTATTTGGGCCTTGACTGGCCTCTTCCCATATTAATGAAGTAGCGCCCTCCCCTCCCCCGTGGCCGGTGACCTTGCTCCCTGGCACCCCCGCTGGTGCGCACCGCGAGCCTGGACCTGTCGCTGCTCCGGGAATAACACCACTTGCTTTATTTGAAACCATGTGAAGGTGTGCGATGTTGGAGGCAACGCGATTTAATTTTCTGCCTCATAGTAAGAATATTTTTATATTCTATAAGGACTGAACCTAATATAAAGTGCACAGGACCTTATTACTAGATTTTTAATGATAGAGCTAAGTTGTTAAGAAGCAATGGGGGGGTGCCAGAAAGACTAGTAGCTCATTTTCACTTTGGTGGGGCCTCTAACACCAGGAATACCCCACTAGGTGCTTTTTGAATAGAAGTTTATAGGCACCCACTTAAGCTGCATAATTCCCATGCAGCACATACCTCAGACATGGCCTTTTCCTTCTCCCGAAAGGACCCCAGGCGGATCTGTGGACTCTGATCCTTCTAAATCCAGCCGTTCGTAATGAAAACGCAGTTGTCTTGGATTTGTGCCTTTATTTTTTAATTATTTTTTAATATATCTTTATTGATTTCAGAGAGAGGAAGGGAGGGGGAGAGAGAGATAGAAGCATCAATGATGAGAGAGTCATTGATCGGCCGCCTCCTGCACGCCCCCGACTGGAGATCAAGCCCGCAACCCGGGCTTGTGCCCTGACCGGGAATCGAACCCCGATCTCCTGGGTCCTAGGTCGATGCTTGACCACTGAGCCCCTGGGCCGGGCAGGATTCGCACCTTTAATGGGGGAGAAGAATGATACGCACAATACAGATGAGCAGAGGACCATGAAATCATTTATTTGGGGCTTTGAAATGGCGTTTTTGCATCAGCTTTGCCCCCCAGTTATGTTTCCCTTGAAATTCCCCAGGTGTACACCGCAGGTGAGTGCACTGTGAAAGCTTTATTATATCTGGTTGCGTCAGAGTGGAAGAAACAGCTACATGGTCTGGAATTTTAAAAATTCTCATGAATATACAGCTTGACTTGACTACAGTAGTGTTCCCATTTTAGAGTTGAAAAACCGAGGCTTGAGAGAAACAGCTTGCTGAGGTCATATGGCGGTTTAGTGGCGCCGGCTGCGGGAGGGAAATTAGGGCCTCTGGCTTTCGCTGTGGGCCTCACCTGCCCATCTAAAGACGCGCTCCGCAGCAGCCCCCACGGTTTCCTTCCCGCTGGAGCTTTGTCATTGGAAAGCGAGTTCTAGCCTGGCGGTGACCCGGCAGTGGCGGTTTTAAAAGCCAGTGTGTTTGAGGTGTGGGTGGCCTTGTTCTTACAGGCATCAGCTGACGCCTTTTCCTTCTCCGTTCACCTAACCATTGTCACAAATTTACACACAGGCCAAAGAATCCTGGGAGATGGATACCAAAGAAAAATTGGAGCAGGCTGCCATCGTCAAGGAGAAGGGAACTGTGTACTTCAAGGTATGTGGGTTCCTGAGCAGCCCTTTCTGCCTCAGGACTTCCTCGGGAGTCCGTGAATCGCCCTGACACTCCCTCCTTTGAAGTTTATCAGCACCCCTCCGGGTAAGAGTGAGCCTGAATTCTTACAGGTCTGTCATTCACAGTGTAATAGTGAGAACAAATGAATTAACGTGACAAAAAGAATACAAATGCCTTTAAAAATCCTTACCCGAGGATATGTTTATTGATTTGAGAGAGAGAGAAACGGAAACATCGGTGCCTCTTGTAGGCGCCCCAACCGGGGACTGAACCCACAGCCTTCTGTTGTACAGGACGCGGCCCCAGCTCACCGAGCCTCCCGCCCGGGCGCGGGTGCCTCTTCCACATGGTCTCCTCTGGATCGTAGCCGTCCCTAAAGGCAGGCCAGGTCGGCTTGCCAGCCACCACGGGGTCGCTGCAGGCGGGAAGCACCTTGCTTTGGTACATAGTTGTGCTCAGTAAGCATTTGTGGGATGAGACAAAGAAAGAATAAAATAATTGTTAGCAGCCAGGGAATTCGTAGAGGTGAGTTTCACGCCGTTTCCATGGCCTTGGTGAAGTCACGTGAGGAGAGGAAAGAGAACCAGCACCTTTCAGAAGGAACTGACAGGAGAGGATTCATTTCTCCTGGTGGCCAGGAAGGTCCCCGCCACCCCTGCGTTTGTGAGTGAGCTTTGTCATTGATTGCTTCTCGAAAACCCTTTCTTCTAACGCCTAGGAATGTGTGATTTCCTCAGTTAGATCTTAGCACCCCCTCTCCATAGAAAACAAAAAAGAAAGCACTTTACTCCGTTCTGATCAGTGCTTCCCACCCCAGATATGTCCCTGCTCCGTGTCAGGAAGGGCTGAGTGAGCAAGAGAGCCGGAGAAAGGGCAGTGCTGTCAAGGCTTCTTTCCCTCTTTTCTTGCTGCTGCAACCCAAGAACAAAAATTAGATGGTGTTTTCAACAGTCTACAGCAGTGATGCGTAAATGTGCTTCAACAAGTCCTTGCGGAGCACTGGCTGTAAGACGTGCCGTTGGTTGACAGCCTTGTCTGGAGCAGAGGCGGTGTGCACGCGGGAGACAAAGGAGAGTTAGGTGAGACTGCGCAGCCAGGGCCGGCGCAGCAGGGAGCCCGGGCGTGGTTATCGTTTCCCACACTGCGAGGAGACCCGCTACTGGGTCATGAAATCAATTTAGTGGGGGTGTATATTGCATAGTAAAATAAAGTATGGATCACCAGGAAACATTGGGGCATGGTGGAGAGAGCTCTGAGTCTGACCCTGGGGAAACTGGGTGTTATTGCTCCAGATGATTTAAAGTCACTTAAGGTCTAAAGAGGTTATTTTTTCAAGTGAAAACTTGAGGGAGTTAGATTAGATGATCCCCAAGTTTCTTCCTAGCCCTGTGGGTTTTTAAACTCAAGAGAGCAAGTTTGATTTTTTTAAATTCAATTTATGTATATTGGATACTTGTAAACTATTCAAGTGAGATTCTGAGTGCGCTTTTCGTAGACACAAATATACAATACACTAGAATAAAGAGAAATTTTTCTGTAAAATCCCTTTAGACCACAGGTCCTGAATGGTGTTTCCTATATGCCTGGAGTCCATTAAAGTCTTTAAATGTATTTTTTAATACTTCCCAAAACTTCTAAGTAGAACATTAACAGTTGAGGTGGGGTGTTTGAGGCCCTCGGCATTTAACTGGAGTTACAGTAAAATAGCTCGACGGCTCAGAAGCTCTGTTGGTTGCTGATGGCTCGGAACGTTGGGGAACATTGCTGACAATGGCAAGGGCGCATGTCATATCAAGGGCTGTGTCCTGAACACAGAGAGAGATGCCAGAATTTGTGATCAGTAGCAAAAAGCTTTGCTTAAGTGTCCGTACAGTTACAGAACTTGGTTGCTTCTTAGTATCACAACTGAACCCTCTTAAAATGACTGATCTTTGAATAAAACCTGGATCAGCAGTCACACATATGGAACATATTATTTTTAACATGCAACTTGACAGACGAAATCTTTCAAAACACTAGTCCATTGGGGGAAAATTCATAAAAGGTTCAAAACCACTGACCTAAGACTTTTCTCCCAGAATGTCTCTGAACATTTTGTACTACCAAACACTTCCCCGGAGGCACCTCCCTAATTATAGGTAAAAGATCCTGGCAGTGAGCCTGGCTTTAGCCCAAAGGCCTCAAACTGGTCAGTGGGTCATTTCCTGTCCACATTCCCTTTTGAGATTTCAGGGCAGGTTTCAGTCTCCACACTGCCCTCCTGGGCCTCGTCTTTCCGGGGGCTGACTTGGAGCATTGTGCACATGCAGAGTCCAGACTTGTGGTGACAGCAGAGAGGTGACATTAAAATGTGCATGTCAGGCCATGAGGACATTGGAGCTCCACTTCCACTGACCTGCGATTGGGTTTTCACTGAAGTGGGTAAATCTCTCCCCTTAGGAGAGTTGAATTGTGGCCGGCCGACTGTGAGTGGTTTTGCTGTTTAGATTGTGCATTCCTCATATCAGCCTCTGAGCACTGAAGAAAAGAAAGGCGGGAGAGGCCTCTCTTTCGTGGCTTAGACAGAATCAAGCCCAGATAACATGCCATCCCGCCAAGGCATTGTGCGCGGCAGTTAAGCAGACATGGTTTTCATTTCTCCCCCTAGCTGACAGCATTCAGCAGGACCAGAGCGTTCACTGTCACACCCGCTTAGAGTTTCTTCTGACACAGGCGGTGGCAGGAAGTCTGAGGACAGGGCAGGGACGTGTGCTTCTGGCGCCCCCGTGTGCTCTGTGGGAGGAAGGCATCCCCACGGCGAGCTGCTTAGGGACCGTCTTTCAGCCCCAGAACCCTTTTCAGACAGACTGGGCTTTTACTATGTTTTGACCGCCCTTGCTGAACCAGGAAACCAGTGCTATGATTTAGAAATAAGTCATTTATGAGTCTAGGATTTTAGGGTAAAAAAACTCGTGAGAGTCAACCCTGACTTCTTTCTCTTACATTATTTATTTATTTACTTTTTACTTGATTTTAGGGAGGGAGGAAGAAAGAGACTGACAGACATTGATGTCAGAGAGAAACATCGGTCAGGGATCAAACCCACAACCTGGGTATGTGCCGTGACCGGGAATCGAGCCTGCCCCCTTTTGGTGCACTCCCACCGAGCCACACCGGCCAGGGCCTTACATTCTTAGAGCAGGATTTCTCAGCCTCGGCACTGACGTTTGGGGACGTATGATTCTGTGTTGTTGGGAGGCTGTCATGGTCGTTGTCGGATATTTAGCAGCATTCCTTGCCTCTACCCACTAGATGCCGCTAGTACAGACACCCCTCCAGTCACGACAACTAAAAACCATCTCCAAACATGGCCAAATGTCCCGGAGGCCACCGTCATCCCCGTGGGGGATTCCTGTGTGAGCACATCAGAAGCAGAAGTACCACAAAACAAATACCTGTGCTCATTGGAAGTTGAGATCTAAAGAAAATGATGTAGAATCATATATGAAAGAGCTTTCACGAAATTCACGTGGCCTCTCAGCGTAAGGAGCTGCTAGGAGGCTGCTGCTGTTTTTCTGTTTAGAACCCGTAGCCACAACCTGCCGAGGTGCTGAGACCTGGCCTGTGCGCTCCCTGGCTCCTCTTTTCTTTCCCTGAAACAGTGTAGTGGGAGATCGTCGGGAAGGTAACGGTACGTTAAAGACGAAGCAGGGAGGGGGAGAGGGAACTAGGCACAGCAGGGAAGCCGTCCCTGCCTTATCTAACGAGAGCGACACCTTTCATTCCTGCCACCTCCGTGTCGCTCCCAGGGATAGAACAACTTTGGATTCCCTAGTTATAGTCCTTAGACTTAATATTTATTCAGCAAACCTGCATGAAGGGCCTCTTTGTGCTAAACCCTCGATACTCCAGAAGGGATGGAACATGCTTCCTGTCCTCAGGGAGCTCACAGTCCAGCAGGAGAAGGGTGACGGAGAGGAACCCTGGAACTGGGCGAGGGCTTTCTTCCTTTTATTTTTGTAGTGGCCAGAAAAGGAGAGGTGAGCCTTTGGCTGTGACAAAAGATAATGAGTGTCTTAGTTACCTCGGCTGCGTAATAAAGTCCTGAGACTAGACTTAAGCAAAGGGAATTCACTTCTCCCAGTTCCGGAGATGGAGCCCAAGGTCAGGGTGCCAGCAGGGTCTCAGCAGAGCCCTGTTCTTGGCTGGCAGGTGGCTTCCTTCGTGCTGGTCCTCGCGTGACTTTCCCTAGGTGCTTGTGGGTGGGGGGAGAGACGCAGCAAGTTCTCTGGTGTCTCGCACAAGGAAACTAATTCTACCACAAGGGCACCACCTCCAGAGTCCCCCCAAACCTGATTGCCTCCCAAAGGCCCCACCTCAAAACACCACATTGGGGGTAGGGCTTCAGCATATGAATGGGGGGTCAGTTCAGTCCATAGCAAGCACAATAGTATTTCCTTAAGAATTTCAGCATTTATTATGAAAGGGCCCGGTTTCATATTCTTACAGCCCGTATCAAATTCCCCAGCGGCGAGGCCCACACGCTGATTTAGGAGCCGCCTCCAGAAGCCCCCCCGAATCCGCCTGCCCTGCCTTTGTAAAGCAGAAGCGGGGCGCCCTCTGCCGCCCCGGCCCGTCCTCCCTGTGAAGAGGGCCCTGGGGGTGCAGCTTCCCCCTGGTTCAGACCCGGGCTCTCCACTTGGCACCGGCCTGCCCCGTCCTCGCCGAAAGCGGACCGCAGGGCTTCCTTCCGCGGGCGGAGCTCATTTCTTAAGCCAGCCCTCTGAAGTCCTTTACGGCGGGGACAGGGACAGGGACGTCCGCAGACCTGCTCTGCGATTCTCTTAGTGGCCGAGTGAGGCGTGGCGAGAGGAGCACCTGAGGGGAGACACGACCCTCTGCACGGAGTGGGCGCCCTGCTTTGACCCATGAACCCTGGCGACGTCATCTCAATTTGACACTGACACTGTGTCGCTCACACTGGGTTTACTGTCCTCATGGTCTGGCTGCCCTCCGGGAAGATGTGTCACCTGCTTTCGAGCTTTATGGTCACCTTTCTCTCATTCATCCTAAAACGGCAGCACACACATTGTCTCGGCCCCATCATTTCTTATATAGAGCAAATGTATAATTCATTTTCACAAGAATTAATTACACTTATTCACAGTGTGTTCGAATTCTGCCAGTCAGGTAAGGGCAAAGCATGATTAAGAGAAAGGTTTTTCTCATGTAGCTAACGGACACCGCTGCGATTTGTGTTTCATAGTTATTTTTGTTGGATGCTGCTGTTCAACTGTGTGTATTCCCACTGTCCATAGGACAGGGGTCAGCAAACCCCAGCCTGTTCTCGAGGGCGGGTTCGATGGGGACACAGCCACACCCACTTATTTCTCTGTTTCCTCAGCTGCTTCTGCAGTGCCAGCGACAGGGTTGTAACAGAGTGTGGCCTGCAAAGCCTTGCATTTCAGTACCTGCCTCTTCGCAGAACGTTTGCCGGCCCCTGCTTTAGATCACTAAAGATTTGCTGGAATGTGCCTGCTGTGCAGTGCTGATGTCCCGGGCAGAGGAGAAGGACCCTCCCCCCCAGGAGGGCCAGTGACGTGGCCTGAGGCTACTCACCAGCCTCTGGAAGGCTGGCAGGCAGATACTAGCTCCGCAGAACGTGACCCCAAAGCCTTGCTGCCCTCCCGCTGCGACACCTGCCCCTGGGGGCAGGGCGAGGGTGCGTGCGGGGGAGCAGCCTGGGCCGTGCTGGCCTGGACCAGCCCACGGGCCGCTGCGACCTCAGGAAGAAGAGGTGCCTGGCCAGCCACCCTAAGAACAAAAGAAATGATGGGATCCCGGGGCCTGTACGAGGCGGGTTTCCATTCGAGGATTTGGTGCCCGGGGAGGCCCGAGCGCGCCCGGCCGCGTTCCGTGGGGACAGAGTCATTTGCCGCTCCTCTCCCGCAGGGCGGCAAGTACTTGCAGGCGGTGATTCAGTACGGGAAGATCGTGTCCTGGCTCGAGATGGAGTACGGCCTGTCGGAGAAGGAGTCCAAGGCCTCGGAGTCCTTCCTGCTCGCCGCCTTCCTCAACCTGGCCATGTGCTACCTGAAGCTCCGCGAGTACACCAAGGCCGTCCAGTGCTGCGATAAGGTAGGGCCCGCGCGTCCCCGCCGCCCCGGGCCGGCTTCTCTCCCGGCCTTACTGACTGTTGGGGCTTATCCGTTTCTCAGCACGAACTGGGAAACTCAGAAAGGTTTTAACGAAGGACTTCTCTGATGCCTCGACCATTTATAATAATACCTTATGAATAAAAGTGTTCTTGTTGTTTTAACTCTCACCTGAGGATGTTTTTCCCATTGATTACTTTTTTAGAGAGTGGAAGAGAGAGAGAAACATCGAGTGAGAGACTCATCAGCTGGTTGCCTCCCGCACTTGCCCTGATCGGGGTGGAGAGCAAACCCGCAACCGAGATATGTGCCCTTGACGGGACTCAAACCCACCACCCTTTGGTCTGTAGGTCAACGCTCTAACCACTGAGCGCCTGGCCAGGGCATGAATAAAAGTTTTGATAAAATTTAACAATTTTTATCCATGACCTGTCTTAAATCTGTAGCACTTGGTATCAGATTAGACATATAGCTCCTCAGGTTCACATTAATAAGAACAGATTTATCTTAAGCTTTTCAGGACTTGCATGTAACAGGTCCCAGTGGCTCATGTAGAGGATCTATAAAGAAGTCACGTTTTGTTATTTATTTTATCCCTGATTAAGGATACACACAAATAATTTGAAAGGCCCACCCAGCTTCACAGCGCTCCCCCTTTTTGCATCGGTGTGTTTCGTGCCCGGGGCTCCGGGACAGTCCGTCTGCAGCGTGGTTCTGGTGCTTTTACACACGTGTCCCCGGGCGCTGGCTGTTAGGCAGGTGTCTGCTCTCAGAGTGAACCGTGTGTGTTACGCTGTGGGTAAAAGCCAATAGTTGCATGTACCTTAAAGATAAACAGAAAAGGGTAAGAAAGAAGCAACAATTTCATACCTTCTTTGTAAGATTATTTTGGAATTTTAAGATTTTGAGTTTTGTGGATCAGTATGTTCCCAGAATATCATATTTTACTCAATTTTTGCCTAAGAAAAAAAGTTACTGTTAATCACATTTTTAAGCTTTTCGCTTCTCTATTTTTTATTATAGTAGTATAAAGTTATTCAGAAGTCAGAATTATGGAAACATACAGGAAAGTAAAAGCTTATAAAATTCCCACTGACTGTCTCTCCCAAAACCACTCATTCATCTCACACATACTCCAGCGTGGCTCAGCAGCTGAGCCGCGACCTGTGATCCAGGAGATCACCGTTCGATTCCCGGTCGGGGCACGTGCCCGGGTTACAGGCTCGATCCTCAGCAGGGGGTGTGCAGGAGGCAGCCGATCAATGACTCTCTCATCACTGATGTTTCTATCTCTCTCCCTCTCCCTCCCTCTCTCTGAAATCAATAGACATATTTTTTAAAAATAAAAATAAAATTAGAATATATAGATTTAGATACATAGTTTTATAAAACGAGGACATTTTTCTGCATCTTATCAATCTATCATATAACTCTCCTTCATTCTTTTAAAGATCTATTTAGTATCCATTGTACATATCTATGGTTTATCTAACTGATCCCTTTTGGTAAATTTCCAGGGTTTTTGTTTTGTTTTTTAAAAATATATCTTTATTGATTCCACAGAGAGGAAAGGAGAGGGAGAGAGAGAGATAGAAACATCAATGATGGGAGGGTCAATGATCGGCTGCCTCCTGCACGCCCCCGACTGGGCATCGAGCCCGCAACCTGGGCATGTGCCCTGACCCGGAATCGAACCCTGATCGCCTGGATCCTAGGTCGACGCTCAGCCAGAGCCCTGCCAACTGGGCTCCAGGTTTTGATATATCAAATTATGTGGTGTCTCTCTTTGCATACTTGTGGGATTGTTTCTATAGGATAAATTCCTAGAAGTGGAAATACTGGGTCAAAAGACATGATTGTTTTAATACAGTAACATTTTAAATTTTAATATATATTATCATTGAATATTATCAGTGGTTTTTTTTCTCAGTATTATTGGCAACAAAAAATTTTTCTTCATTTCTTACTGCACGTTTTCTTTATTTGCCATTTGTACTTCTGTGAATTGCCTTCTTTGTTTTCGATCGATTGAGACAGTCTGTACATGATCACTATCAACCCTCTGTCTGACAGTAGAGACGATAAGGCCCTGCTCCCCTTATGTGTCTTTAAACTTCATTGATGGTATCTTTTTCTGTAAAGAAAGTTTTAGTGTTTACAGAGTCAAATCTGCCTTTTCCTTTCTAATTAGAAGTCTTCCCCACCGTAAGAGTATAAAAATAATCCCATTCAGTACTTGCAAAACCTGTTCCAACTAGGTTTACTTTTTAAAAAAATGAACAGTATATTTTTTTTCTCAGGTAAGGCAACTCAGTTCCCTCTTATTTTCATTTTTCCAAAATTTTCTCAGCCATTCTTGGGCATTTACTCCTTTCATTGAACTTTAAAACGAACTTCTCAAGATCCCCCTTCCAAATCCTTTGGGATCTTTATAGAAATTGTATTAAAACTGAAATTAATTTGGGTAGTTGTGTTTTGATGAGTAGTATGCAGTAACCTTGAGCCCATCTTTTCAGTACGCTTTGTCTAACTAAGGCCAGAGGGCTTTAGTAAGTTATTTAAATACTGAGTTTCTTTATAATTCCCACAAGTTACATCATTTTTTTCTAAAACATACACCATCTGTTCTAGGCCCTAGGACTGGACAGTGCCAACGAGAAGGGCTTGTACAGGAGGGGTGAAGCCCAGCTGCTCATGAACGAGTTCGAGTCGGCCAGGGGTGACTTTGAGAAGGTGCTGGAGGTCAACCCCCAGAACAAGGCCGCGAGACTGCAGATCTCCATGTGCCAGAGGAAGGCGAAGGAGCACAACGAGCGGGACCGCAGGATCTACGCCAACATGTTCACCAAGTTTGCAGAGCAGGATGCCAAGGTGTGTGCAGAGCCCACTGCCGCCAGGTAGATCAGAACTGACCTTGCCTTTGACTTGTGTTCTCAGAAGGCGAAGCTTGGGCACGGGGACAGCTCCGTGGCCCGGAAGCAGAGACTAGGGAAAAGTTTCCGAGCTGCCCTGAGGGGCTCTGGGCCCAGAGGTAGAAAGGGGCTGCTCTGCTCACCAAGGCACGTAGTAGAGGCACTGATGTGTCCTGCAGGAGGTGAGGAAAGTTAATTCCATAGACATGTGCTAAAGCTCTTATTTTTGTTTTTTGTTTTATTATATGTTGTTATTGATTTTGGAGAGAGGAAGGGAGAGGGGGAGAGAGTCATTGATCGGCTGCCTCCTGCACGCCCCCTGCTGGGATGGAGCCCACAACCCTGGCATGTGCCCTGACCAGAAATCGAACCATGACCTCCTGGTTCATAGGTCAATGCTCAACCACTGAGCCACACCAGCCAGGCAAAAGCTTTTATTATTTTTTAAAAATCAAGTGCATCAGGTTTTTTCCAGATAATACCTTCATGTTGAGACCTCCAATTTTCCCAGAAAATGGGCCGTGGTGGGGAAGCCCACTGCCATGCCCTCTGCTTGGAGGTTCGGGAGCCACCCTGGCAAAGGTGATGAGAGAGGCCAGCCTCTCCTGCCACGAGTTGTGTTCTGCCCCTGAGCTCATCCTTCACTCCCAACCTGCTTGTCACGTGGACTTGGTTATTAAACAGTGCCAAGCTAGTTGTTTTAACTAAAAAAAGGAAACACTCCCGCTCTGACTGTTGGCAGCGCAGCCTGGCTTACGCAATCGGGAAACCTCAGTCCAGTCCTTGTTCTGCCCCCTCGTGGGGGACCTGTTGTGGTCTGTGGGGCCAGGAACTAACTGAGCATTTCACTGTTTCTTCCTCAGGAAGAGGCCAGTAAAGCAATGGGCAAGAAGACTTTAGAAGGGGTCACCAATGAAAAGGAAACCAGAAGCCAAGCCCTGGAAGGAGAGAGAGCGAAAGGCCATGTATGACACCAGGCAAAGGAGGGAAGAGTCCTAATGAACTCGGCCCCTCCCCAGGCTTTCCCCAACTCAGGACTAAACAGTGTTCAATGTCAAGTTCGTCATAGTCTATGTGATTCTGGAAGCAAATGGCAAAACCAGTAGCTTCCCAAAAACCACACCCTGCTGCTGCCCAGCGCTCTCATCGAGGGGTGGCATGGGACCACTCCGGGGGAACAAACAGATGACTGTTGGGGCGGAGACAGCCAACAGCGGAGTCCAGCTCATTTCAGTTCATGTCAACTTCACTGCCCAATTCAGGGTCCCGTGAGATACTCCTAACAATTTGGGGCTGTCTGTTAGGTTTTACATTTGATTGAATTTTAATAGCAATTCAGAAACCTAAAAATAAATGCTTAATGAATTTTTCCTGTCTTACAGTTGGATGGGGGAAAAGAGGGTGAAGTCTTGTTTTTTAAGTAACTAGCGCTACGAATGCAACTGTTGTATTTTTAACCAACAGAACCCATGGTAGAGGGGTCTGGTGTCCCCTCAGGTCCATAGCCGGGTCACAGACTTGACCTCCAGAAGCTCAGAGCCCACTTGCTGGCTGACGCAGCCCTGTGAGAGCGACCCCCCCCCCCAGCCCAGCCTGTCCCCGAGCAGGAATCCTGCCCCTCCCCAAACACTTCAGCAATGACTGAGCGGAGGGAGCTTCTGCACCAGCATCGGCTGCTTGGGACAGAGTTCTGAGGCTGAAATGTGAAGAGTGATGAGAATCGTGCCTGCTCCCTTCCTCTGCTCCTCGGTGAGCACAGGGCCGCCCCTACCCGGCTCCGCGCTAACCCTTCCTAGGAACGGCAGGCTTGCTCTTACAGAACCTCTGAGCCGACATATCCTTTAGGATCCATGCAGCTTTTTTTGGTTGTCTTTTTAAAATTACTGGCTCATAAACATTTGTGTACTGGTTTATGGAACTTATTTACACTCCTCTCTCATGTAAAAAGACTAAACAAAAAAAATCCTTGACTTTTTACTATTAAGTAGCTGAATTTAAAAAAAAAATTTTTTTCAATCCTCACTGGAGGATATGTTTTTATTGATTTTTTTTAAGAGCGAGGGAGAGAGAAACATTGATCAGTTGCCTCCCGAATGTGCAGGGACCGGGGATCCAACCCACAACCTGGGTTCGTGCCCTGGCCAGGAAACGAACCTGCAGCCTTTCTGTGCACAACCAACTGAGCCACATTGGCCAGGGCAGTAGCTGAATTTTTTAAAACAATCTGTGGGGTTGAAAAAGTAAGTGGTTGGTTGCTCTTGAGCGTTGGGGCTTTCCCTGCAGGCCGACGCGCGGTGGCTTTCTTTTCCGTGGCCGGGAGCTGCTTTGTTCTGGTGACGTTTGGGGAAAAGAATTGAAAAAAGCTGCCTGTGCAGGTAAATCCAGCTCACAAGCTCCAATACTTGGGCACTGAGTAGGGCAAGCCTTAAACCTGGGCACGCGGTTGAGTTTTAGCCCTTACGGATAAACGAGACGGAGCCTGGCCTCCTGTTCCCACAGCCCAAGAAACCTCGGGAACGCACTTGGCAGCCCAGGGAACATTCGCTTCAACCTGCAACGTCTCACGTTTTCAAATCCTGGTTTTAATTTTTATGGTGTTTTTAACAAAACACTTTCATTATTAGGTTAGAGCCCACGTTAAATCTCAATCACTTCCTTTTATACCTGTCTTCTCCATGGAACAAATGGAATTAAGTTGTGTTTTTCCGTCAAAGGTAATGAAAATCCCTTTAAATTCTCGTTCATGCTTTTTTTTCTTTTTCCATGAGAGATTTCTTTTAAAAGTCCCAAATCTTACCTGGGAAATATGAAAAGCGAAAGTCAGTTTTGCTTACTTGCCTAAACGTTTAGCATTTGTAGCTCTGCTGACTAGACAGAGTGTGGCTCCACCCAGGATTGAGATTTGATCCTATAAAGGCCAGTTAACTTTTTGCAGGTAACAAACAAAAAAGTATTTAAAATCAGATGAGCCCTGCGACCGTCTCCCCCGTGTGTACGTGTCACCGGGGGAACAGGCAGGACTGTGGAGGAGAGCGAGCGGGTCTGAGCAAACGCAGCAGGTGCCCGTCACCGCTGGACAAAGGAAACAGGTTCTTGTATCGAATCCAGTGACCTCAGCCAGGCTCTCCGGAGACCGGCAGGTGCCTTTGAGGACTGTCTTCTAGGCTGCGTGTGGAGGGGGATGAGTTAAAAACATTTTTTAAAAACCATTCAGATGCACTTTTTCTATGCCCCTTAAACACGAAAAATGTGATTTCACATTGTTCTTGGTTTTGCTTAAACAGCCTGCAGGAAAGATTTGGGTTGGAAAACTACAGTGGGGCCCACGTGGAAATGAGACAGGAACTTGCAAGGACGGCGCTGACCTGCCCTCGCTGCGACGCGGCGCGGAATCGGCGTCGGGCCGAGGCTGCGGATGGTGCGTCTTTGTTCAGATGAACCAAATAACCAGAAACAAGAGGGTTTTGTTGTTTCATTTCCCAGTGGGGATTCCACCGTTTTAAGTGATTGTCAGTTGGGTTCATTTGGGAAATGAAGAGATTTCACTTGCCCTTGAATAAATATGTGAAAGAGACGCCAGCCTACGCCAGGTGATGCTCTGCGCTGGGCCCGCCTCTCGTAAGCAGCGGCTTTCCTCGGATGCTCACGGTTACACACCCCGAAGGCTTCGGGAGAAGAGGCCACATGCTGTGAGTCACTCACACGCCACAAAAGGGGGCGAGGAGCGGGGGCAGTGCCACCTCTCCGGGGCACCACCGAGGCCTACAGAAGGCCAGGTCGGTGCGGGCTCCAGGCGCCGTCTCTTCTCTGAATTCCTTGCTTGTCTCTGGATCTGAGTCCTCCCCTCTGGCCGCTAAGTTGTTTAGTGATGACACAGTTCCCTTCGTTTCCACATCTTTCCGAAGCAAGTAACGATCGCGCTGGGGAGCCCGAGGCGAGCCAGGGAAAGCTTCTGGCTGTACACTGGCGGCCTGGGTAACCCGGGGCAGCCTGCTCCAGGCTCCAGAGCGTGGGGAGTATCGGTGGAGAGCTTTGCTCACACCCGTTTGGTCTCTCTAGCAACACGGGACCCCTCTTAATATGCGCGTTAGAACGTGTGGGAGACTGGCACCGACATTGGTGGCAGATGCATTGGGTTTGAGTTCCGTCAAAATCCCAAAATTCAGAATCCCCCCCCCCCCCAGCTGACGTTCGGTCCCTCGTTGGCTGCGTAGGTGTGTGGATAGCAACGACTGGCGAGCTGTACGGGAAAGGACATCCTCTGATGGCTTGCAGATGTTTGGGGGGACCCGCGGGGCGCCCTCAGATTTCTCTCAGACTTTCTGACGTTTCGGGGGAGGTAGGAAGAAGATACAGAGAAGGAACAATAATTTTGATGCTGCTACATTTGCGTCATTTCTCTCGACCTATAACCGCACATAATTTACGTGTGACCTTAATGATACACGACAAAAGGGCCGTCACTGAATGTAGCTCCGAAGAAGCGTCCTGCTGGAGCCCACTGCTTCCCGTAGATGCACAAGTGGAGCGGAGTCCGTAATACAGGGATCCCCGAGGACTTTGGTCATAAGGGTGAAGACCCAGCGGTAAGGCGTCTGCCCCTTGGCCGTCCAGGGCACCTGATGCCCTCATACAACCCCAGATGGGCCCTTTTCTAGCCTGAAGCGTGGATCTCTTGGCCTGTGGGATGGGATGGTGGTGGTCCTTCAAAGTCCCTCAGCGCTGGGTGGAACTGAAACGGCACAGAGCGTGGGCCGCACGTTCTGCTTGAGTGAAAGCTGTGTGGGCGCCACCAGCACCCGAAGGGCAGGCGTGTTGCGCTTTTCAACCCCATGCTCCAGGTTGAGATAAGGAACTTCCGCGTTTGGCTTCTTGTTTTCTCAGATCCTTGTCTCTAGATCAGGGGTGGGGAACCTTTTTTCTGCCAACGGCCATTTGGGTATTTATAATTCGTGGGCCCTACAAAATTACCTCCTTAAAAATGAGCTGTGAAAAAAGCTCCTAGATTTACTGAATTTCGAGCCCCGCCTGCCGTTTCCTCAGCAGGGCCAGACCTAGGCCCCCAGTCGGACTTTCCCCACCCCTGGCAGGTGCCAGATCCTTGCCAGCCCCAACCTTGGAACCTGGTTCGCGCGAGAAAAGGCAAAAGGTTTTCCTCCGTACGCAGCTCATTTTGCAGACACTTCGATAGCCGTGCGTGGAGGGACCCGGCCCTTTTCACATGTTCCAGAGCGAGGAGTGAAATCTTCAGTGACCTGCCACAGGAGTAGGGTAGGTGCCAGCTGCGGAGAACAGTGCGTAAGAAACGCTGTCCTGCAGCCACAGGCGAAGACGGGTCAGACCGCCGAGCGCTCCCTGCGTGCCAGGCGCTTCACCCTCTCCCCACTGACCCCCAGATGCATGAAGGATGTGGCTGCTGCGCTGTTTCCAAATCTCACACAAGATCATGTGGTTCTTACTAACCCAACGTTACGCAAGGGATCCCGGGGCACGTATTTCAAACTTGGCGTAGTTGTCGCGTTACGAATACAGCCCGTTACGTGTCGGCCTTTCTTGAGGAACTAAGTGTTTCTGACCCGGGTCTGCTTGGATCAGCGTTTCCATAAAATACCTTCTTCCTGTAGGCATCTGACTTGGCTTTCCAGTTACCTCTTCAGGCTTCTGACCACGGCGACAGGGTGGAAGGACAGTAGCTAATGGTCAGTGTTTGGGGATCAACGATTAATTCCAGTTACTGCACCAGTGATGTCAGCTCACAACCATGTCCCCACACTGGGAACGCCTGACCTTTTCAGTCAAAACCCCACACGTGTACTCTGACCCTCTGCAAGATGACAGCAGCCTGGACACGGAGCCAGGGCTCAGGGGAACCCACGGAGGTCCAGGGACTGCGCATCGCCGCCCGGTACCGAATATGGCAGGCGCCCAGCACGGGACCTCCTGTCCTTCCTCATCCGGCCGCCTCGCAGCTCCAGCTCCGACCTTGCTTCCCGTCACTGTCCTGAGGTGTGGAGGCCAGAAGCGTGGCTTTCTGGCGATTCCTGCAGCCCGACGTTGGCCTGGAATTCCTTGAGGTGGTGAACAGACGGCAGGCTTGAGGGGGCTTAACTGCGAAGTGGGCCTGTGGCCTGCAGGCCACATTGATCTTAACTACTCCCCCCCACGCGGTAACTCGGCCCCCGCAGATCAGACGTGAAGCGGAGGGGGGCCTGGGGGGCAGAGGAGGGAGCACCAGGAACCCCTCCCCCAAGCTAGACGACAGCTGCTCCGCCAGGATCTGGTGTAACCACCTCGGACCTCGCGCCCACTGAGGCCTGGCCGCTGCCGGGAGAGTCGGCTCTGAGCACAGGGAGTCGCCCGCCCACAACCTCCAGCCGCCTGGCAGGCAGCTCCAAGTTGTTCTGGGGCAGGTGCCGGCAGCCTGCCCCCCGGGTGCTGGGGATCCCTCCTCCGCTGCCTCCCCACTGAGGGGCAGCGGGTGGCAGCCGGTTCCCCTCCCCCTGTTGCAGGCCCCTCGCCCTCTGGCTGAAGTTACTTGCTGGGGGGCTTACAGGGCCAGCAACCTTTTTACACACACACCCTCATTTTTCACATTTCCCCCCCTTTCAGGATCCAGATGTTAAAAACAAGGACATAAAAAAACAAGTGTATGTACAGGGAAAATTAAAAAGTGACCACACGTGCCCAGGGAAAGGCTCTGAAAAGACATCAACTACCCTCTACCCCAGCGCCGACCGGGAGCCTAACTCCCCTTAGTCCCCTGTGGCCATGGCACCATTTCCTTAAGAATAAGCCTCTCCCACCCTGGCTGCTGTGGCTTACTTGGGGCGTCGTCATGTGGTTGATTTGGGGTCAGGGCACTTACCCAGGCTGTGAGTTCGATCCCCGGTCGGGCATGTGCCGGAGGCAACTGACCGATATTTCTCTCTCATATCGATGTTTCTCCCTCTCCCGTCCTCTCTAACATCAATAAAGAAAGAAAGAGACCTTTACTTTCTTGGCTGCATTCTCCTGTTCCTATTTGGACTTTGATGCACGCAGGCAAACGAACCCCTTTAGTCCAGTGATGCCACTAAAATCAGAAATGGAAGTGGGGACGTTACAAATGATGCTACAGAAATAGAAAGGATTGTACGGGAGTGCTATGAGCAACTGTACACTAAACACTGGATAACCTAGATGAAAGGGGCAAATTCCTAGGGCACAAAACCTGCCAAACCCAAATCATGAAGAAAAAGGTCTGAATACAACTCTTAAATGGTAAAGACATTGAATCAAGATTCAACACCCCCCTCCCCACCCCCAAAAAGGCCAGGACCAGATAGTTTCACCGGTGCTTTCATTCTACCAAACATTCAAAGGAGAATGAATATCAATCTGAGTGAAACTCTTCCCCCAAATTGAGGACGATACTCGACCAAACTCACTTTACAAGCCCAACGTTTCCCAGTTACCAGCACGAGACCAGGACACTGCAAGGAAAGAAAACTGCCGGTCGATGTGCCGGAGGAGCATGCACGTAAAAGTCACCAGCAAAACGTCTGCAAACCAAATCCAACAACCCATTAAAAGAACCAGACCCCGTGATCGAGTGGGACTGGCCCCTGGGGTGCAAGAACGGTTTGTCGCCAACATGCTAACCCATGTGATGCACATTAATAAATGAGTATAGTCGCCTCAATAGGTGCAGGGAGTGGCAGGGAGAAAGGAACCTACAGCCTAGAATAATTTACCCAGCAAGGGTACCATTCAGAACTGAAGGAGAGAAAAAGAGTTTCCTGGACAAGCAAAAACGAACGGAGTTCATCACCATTAAACCAGCTTTAAAAGAAACATTAAAGGATCTTCTTTAAGCAGAAAAGAGAAGCCCCAGAAATAACAAATATGATAAAAGAAAAAAATCATACAGGTAAAGTCAAATATTTAATAAATATGGCAAATTTGGCACTTAAAAGGTCAAAAGACAAAAGTACCAAACTCAAGCAACAATACGTAGGTAGGAGATACACATGACAAAAGGATCTAACATATGACGTCAAAAACATAGAGCATGGAGGGGGGAGTAAAAATGTCATCCTTTTACAATGTATTCAAACTCTAATGCTATGAGCTTAAAAATAGACTGCTGTAGATACAGAATGAAATACAGAAACCACGTGGTAACCAAAAACTATAAAAGATACACAAAGAATAAAGAGAAAGGAGCTCAAACAAATCACTAAAAAAAACCAGCAAACAGCAAGGGAAGAGATCAAGAGAAGGAGGAAAGACAGAGGAGCAATGCAAAGCAACCAAAACCAGTTAACAAAACGGCAATAAATACATACTTATCACTCATTACTTGAATGTAAATTGATTCAGGGCTCTGACAAAAGGCCATGGGGTGACTGAACGGGTTTTAAGAACGTGACCCATCTATATGCTGCTTACAAGAGACTCACTTCAAATCAAAAGACTCACAGAGTGAACTGAAAGGACAGAAAAAATATCCCATGCACATAGAAACGAAAAGAAAGCTGGGGTAGCAATACATCAGACAAAAAAGACTTTAAAACAAAGAATGTAAACAGAGAGAAAGTGGGACATTACATAATTATAAAGGGGTCAATCCAAGAAGAGAATATAACAATCGTAAATATCTACACAACCAACATAGTAGCAGATAAGTATATAAAGCAAATATTGATGGACATAAAGAGAGAAAACCACAGTAAAACAATAATAATAAGGGATTTTAATACCCCATTTATGTAAATGGATAGATTATCCAGACAGAAAATTAATAAGGAAATAATGTCCTTAAATGTCACATTAGGTCAGACCAACATAATAGATATTGATAGAACATTTCATCCAAAACCTGCAGAATAAACTTTTTTTTCAAGTGCTTATGGAACATTCTCGAGGCTAAATCACATATTAGGCCACAAAACAAGATTCAGTAAAGTCAAGAAGACTGAAATTATATCAAGCATCTTTACTGACCACAATGGCATGAAACTAGAAATCAAGCATAGGAAGAAAACTAGAAAAAAATACATATATGTGGAGACTAAACAACATGTTACTAAACAATCAATGGATCAAACAGGAAATCAAGCAGGAAATCAAAAACTACCACGAGAAAAATGAAAACAAAAACACAACTTTTCAAAATTTATGCGAATCAACAAAAGCAGTTTAAAGAGGGATGTTTGTAGCTATACAGGCCTATCTCAAGAAACAAAAAAATATGATATAAAAAAAAATCTAACTTTACACCTAAAGAAATTAGAAAAAGAAGAACAAACAAACCACAAAGTAAGCAGAAGGAAATAATTAAGATCAGAGTGGAAATAAAGAAAATAGAAAAAATTTAATACACAATTGAAAAGATCAATAAAACTAAGAGCTGGGTCTTTGAAAAGACCCAGCAAAATTGGTAAACCTTTAGCCAAACTCATCAACAAAAATGAAAGCCCTGGCCGGGTAGCTCAGTTGGTTAGAGCATCATCTCGATAGGCCAAGGTTGCAGATTTGATTCCCAGTCAGGGCACATACAAGAAGCAACCAATGAATGCATAAATAAGTGAAATAACAAATTGATTTCTCTCTCAAATCAATAAATTTAAAAAAAAAATTTTAAAGAAAAATGAAGAGCAGAAATAAATGAAATCATAAACAGAAGAGAAGTTATAACAAACATCACAGAAATACAAAGAATCATTTAAAAATACTACAAATAATTATATGCCAACAAGTTTAACAATTTAGAAAAAATGGAAAATTTTCTAGACACATACAACCTTCCAAGACTGAACCAAAAGGAAATAGAAAACCTAAACAGATTGATTACTAGCCATGATTTCGAAGCAGTAATCAAAAAGCTTCCAACAAATAAAAGTATAGGCCCACATGGTTTCACAGGTAATTTCTACCAAATATTTAAAGAATTAATACCTATCTTTCTTAAACTATTTTAAAAAATCAAAGAGGAAAGAATGCTTCCAAACTCATTCTATGAATACAGCATTACACTGATACCAAAACCAGATAAAGACATCATGGAAAAAAAATTTCAGGCTAATATCCTTGGTGAATGTAGACACAAAAATTCTCAACTTAGCAAACCACATTCAACAATAATATAAATGTAAGATACACCTAGAGCAAGTGCAATTTATCCCAGTGATGCAAGGATGGGTCAACATCTATATTAACAAAATGAAAGATAAATATCATACAATCATCTCAATAAACGCAGAAAAAGCATTTGACAAAATTCAACATCCTCTTATTATAAAAACTCTCAACGAAAAGGAATATACCTCCACATAATAAAGACTACCTATGACAGACCCACAGCTAATATCATACTCAATGATGAAAAGCTAAAAGCTTTTCCTCTAAGATCAGGAGAAAGACAGGGATGCCCACTATCACCACTTCTATTCAACAATGTATTGGAAATCCTAGCCACAGCAATCACACAAGAAAAAATAAAAGGATTCAAAGTAGGAAAAGAAGTGAAACTTTCAACTATTTGCTGATGACATGATACTATATGTAGGAAACCCTAAAGACTCCACACACAAAAAACTGTTAAACCAATGAATTAATTCAGTAAAGTAGCACAACACAAAAGCAACATACAGAAATCTGTTGTGTTTCTATACACCAATAACAAACTATCAGAAGGCGAAATTAAGAAAACAATCCCATTCACAATTTACGATTGCATCAAAAACCATAAAACACCTAGGAATTAATCTAACCAAACACCTGAAAGACCGATACTCTGAAAACTTTAAGACACTGGAGAAAGAAATTGAGTAGAATACAAGTAAATGGAAGGATATACTGTGCTCATGGATTGAAAGGATTAACGATGTTTAAACGTCCTTACTCCCTAAAGCAATATACAGATTCAATGCAATCCCTATAAAAATACCAATGGCATTCTTCTCAGAACTAGAACAACTAATTCTAAAGAGTTATATGGAACCACAAAAGACCCCAAATAACCAAAGAAAATTTGAGAAAAAACGAAGTTGGAGGTATCATGCTCCCTGAATTCAAACTATACTACAAAGCTACAATAATCCAAACAGTAGAACGCAGGCATAAAAACAGATCTATAGACCAATGGGACAGAAGAGAAAGCCCAGAAATAAATCCTCACTTATATGATCAATTAATCTGCAACAAAGGAGGCAAGCATATACAATGAGGTAAAAAGACAGTCTCTTCAATAAGTAGTACTGGGAAAACCGGACAGGTCCATGCAAAAAATGAAATTGAACTACATTCTTATACCATATCCCAAATAAACTCAACATGGATTAAAGATTTAAATGTAAAACCTGAAACCATATAACTCCTAGAAGAAAACACAGGCAGTAAACTCTTCGACATCAGTCTTAGTAACATGTTTTTGGATGTGTCTCCTTGGGCAAGGGCAATAAAAGAAAAAAATAAATAAATGGGACTATGCCAAACTGAAATGGTTTTGTACAGCCAAGGAAACTATCAACAAAATGAAAAGACTACCAACCTGCTGAATGGGAGAAGATACTCGCAAACAATATACCTCTCAAAAATATACAAAGAACTCATACAACTTAACACACACACACAAAAGAGACAGACAATCCAATTTTCAGATGAGCACAGGACCTGAATAGGCATTTTCCCAAAGAGGACATATAGTTGGCCAACGGACATATGAAAAGATGCTCAATATCACTAATCACCAGGGAAATGCAAATCAAAACCACAATGAGGTATCACCTCGCACCTGTAAGAATGGCTATCATAAAAAAAATCAAGAAACGGAGGTGACATCAGCAATCATGGCAGAGTAGGAAGATTCATTGTTTCTCTTCTTAAATTTACAAGTCAGAAAACTATAACAACAAAAGATCGCCTGTCCACACATCGGGACATCTGATGGTGGGCATATTGGATTGAGTAGGGGAGGCAGGATGAGGGAAACGACAAGGACAGTGGCCAGAGATGCAGTTGGCCACCCACCATGGCTCTAGTGAGAGAGGTAGTGGGAGGAATTGGGCTGCAGACCTAACACTACAACCTGGAGTGTAAGAGGGGCAGAAGCAGTTACCCTCCCAGAAAAGGCATCTGCCTTCCCCTCCCCATCACTTCGGACCCAGGTAGAGGTGGCTGGGAAATTTTAAAACAGTAGGACTCACAGCCATTACTGCCAGGGGGTCAGAGCTAAAATTACCATGAACTTTCCTTCTCTCCTCACATGCCCTGGCAGAGCCTGGTAAAGCCAAAAACTCAGCAGAAAAAGAAGGTAACTCTGGGTGCTTGCAAAATGGGTTCTCCACCACCTGCCACATTCCCCCTCCATAGTGGTGATGCCCCATAACCAAGTGGGTATATGGCACTTTCCTTAACCAGAAACAATGCTGCTTCACCACTAATCCAAGAAACGCAGATTGTACCTGTAAGAGAAAACACAAACTTGCACTATAGCACCACCTACTGGAGAACAAAAGGAGGTGCCCTACCGACCAACCTGCTGAATTGTCCAAAGTCAAACAGTATCCACACAAGAAGAGATCACTACCTCACATGTGCAGACAGAAACAATCCACCAAATACCATGAACAACCAAGGTAACTTGGGAGCACAGAGAGAAAATGGAACAAAACACAACATCATTTAAGGCTGTAATGTAAATGTCAGAGAACTCAAGTTGTGAAGAAACTCAACGATATACAAGAAAACACAGAAAGGCAGTTCAATGAACTAAAGAATAAAATTAATGAACAAAAGGAGTGCTTTACCCAAGAGGTTGAAACTATGAAAAAGAGCTAAACAGAAATTATGGAGCTAAAGGACTCAAGAAATGTGATGAGGAAGCATCAGAGAGCATTGAAAATAGAGCAGAATAGATGGGTGAGAGAATTAGCAAACTCAAAGATAAAAACCTAGAAATGACCCAAAAGGAAGAAGAAGAGAGAACTAACAGTTAAAAAAAGAAAGAAAGACCCTGGTCAGTTTGGCTCCGTGGTTAGAGCATCGGCCCGCAGACTGAAGGGTCTCGGTTGCAGGCTCCATCCCCAGCCCCGGTCGGGATCGATGTTTCTCTCTCTGTGTGTCTCTCTCTTTCCCTCCCTCTCCCTCTCCCTTCCCCTCTCCCTCTCTCTCCCTTCCACTTTCTCTGAAAAAGCAATGGAAAAAATATCCTTGGGTAAGAATTGAAAGAGAGAGAGAGAGAGAGAAAACGCTCTATGAGAACTGTCTGACTACATTAGAAATAACAACCTAAGGGTAATAGGTATACCAGAGGGAGAAGAGAGGGAGAAGGAACAAAGAGCCTACTCAAAGAAATAATTGATGAGAATTCCTCAAGCCTATAGAGAGAAATGCACTTTAGAACAGACAAAGGGAGGGAGGGAGGGAGGGAGGGGGAAGGAAGGAAGGAAGGAAGGAAGGAAGCTAACAGAAAACCTAATTATATCAATGCAAAAAGACCTCTCCAAGGCACATTTTATTCAAACTGTCAAAAATTAATTACAAAGAAAGCATTCTCAAGGCAGCCAGAGGAAAAAGAAACTGTAACCTACAAAGGAAACCCCATCAGGTTATCATCTGATTTCTCAGTAGAAACATTACAAGAGAGGAGATAGTGGAAAGAAATATTCAAAATACTGAAAGCGAGGGGCCGTCAGGCAGGGCTAACAGCTCCCCTTCAGAAGTGAAGAGACATACGGCTTCCCCACAAAACAAAGCTGAGAGAATTTGCCGCCGCGAGACCTGCATTGCTGCACGTGTTAAAAGGAGCTCTTCCTTCTGGAAACAGAAAGGCAAAAGCATGCAAAACCGAGTAAGATGGCCAACAGACGGACGCAGGAAACTGCAAATCTGCTTCAGAGAAAGTTATTAAACACTAAATTGAACACAGCTTCAAGGGGGAGAGGGGGTGTTAACAGTAGCTATGACGACGGCAATTTGGTAATTAATGGACAGCATAAAAAGGAATCATTTTTAACAAAAAAATTACAAAAGGGGAGGAGAGAGAGAAACAAGATGGCGGCGCAGGTCACAGCTGCGCCCGCCGCCTCCCGCAACCTCATCAAAATCACAACTAAACACAGAACCACCCTCACTCAGAGCCTCCTGAGATCCGGCTGCACAGAAGCCCCACAACCAGGGACCTGAAGCAGCACCGAGACCATAGGAGGGGCGGAGACGCGGGCGGATCGGGGCTGAATCACAGAGACGCGGCCACGGGGCCACACCCGGTGCCGCGGGTAAACCCCGGAGGGAATCTCGGCGGTGGGGGTTTCCCGGAGGAGCGAGGGGTCCCAGCCCCACAGCAGGCCCCCAGCCCAGGCTCCAGGCCGGGAAGAGACGTCCCCACAACTCCGGGCTGTGAAACCCACGGGGACTGTCCCTGAGGGTCGCGGAGGCCGCGGGAGCCCCAGCAGCTCCTCTAAAGGGCCCGGCGCGGACTCACTCGGACGCTCCCTCTGAGCCCAGCGCCGGGCAGCAGCCTGAAAGGACCCGGGCACTCGGGGGGAACTAACCTGCCTGAGATCCGGGCGACGGGTGGAGGGGTGGCTTCCTCCCAGGCAGAAGGGCTGGGGAGGCCATGGCTCCTGTGGCGAGTCCTCCCCGCACACAGCCGGCAGGCAGGCGCCATGTTTGAATCGCCAGCACCTGACCCGCACCTTTGGCCCCGCCCCGTGATTCCCGGAGGCCCCGCCCCTCCCCACCTGCAGCTCATCCAGGCCATTTCCAGGGGCTTTTCTGTGCAAGTGGCCTCTCCAGCCTCATGCTTAGGACTTTCCTAAAATCTCTCCAACAAGCAGCAGCTGCCCCATACGGCTTGATAAGCGGCCCCAGGCCTGGCACTAGCAGCAGCTGCACTGGCTCATAGCTTGGCCTCTCCTGGGCACCTCCAAGCCCAGCACAAGTAGCAGCCAACTATGGTTTGCTGAGTAGCTCATGCTGGGTGGCCCTGGGCAAGGCACTGGCAGAGGCTGACTTTGCACCTCCCGGGAGGCCCCAGAGACAGTGCACCTGGTGGTCAGACTCGACCACACTGGATTACAGCCCTACAATATCCACGAGGGACACACTCAAGGGGCGCACTTGATGAACCAAAGCCCCACTGAAGTAAATCCTGCTCCATAGGGGTGTCTCCAGCACAGCAGCTCTTTGGCTGTAGTTGCAGCTGGTCCTCACAGCTGATTGGCCTGGGGGTCAGTTCCTCCCAGGGACGCCAACAGCAACCAAGGCTCAACTACAACAGGACAGCACACAGCCCACACAAGGGAGCAGCTGGAAGGCCCAGCTCAGGTGACTGGGAGGGGGGGAGGGCTGAGCCACTGGGCCCTACAGGACACCTACTACACAAAGCCACTCTACAAATTCCAGGAGACACAGCAGCTGTACCTAATACATAGAAACAAACACCTGGAAGCAGCCAAAATGTGGAGCCAAAGAAACATGTCACAAAGGAAAGAACAGAAGAAATCTCTAGAAGAGGAACTAAATGAAATAGATCCAAGCAAGCTAACAGACAGAGTTCAGAATTTTATTTATAAGGATGTTTAGCAGACTATTAGGGAAATAACTGAGAAAATTGACACCATAATAAAGTACCAATTTGAAATGAAGGCTACAGGAACTGAAATGAAGAATAATTTACATGGAATCAACAGAAGAGTAGAGGACACTGAGAATCAAATCAGCAATTTGGAACATGCGGAAACAAAAACACCCAACCAGAAGAGCAAAAAGAAAAAAGAATCCAGAAATATGAAAATAGTATAAGGAGCCTCTGGGACAACTTCAAGAGGCCCAACATTCGTATTATTGGGGTGCAAGAAGGGGAAAAAAGAGACCAAGAAATTGAAAACCTATTTGAAAAAATAATTACAGAAAACTTCCCCTACCTGGGAAAAGAAATAGATTTACAAGTCCAGGAAGCACAGCGGGTCCCAAACAAGAGGAACCCAAAGAGGCTCACAGCAAGACACATCATAATTAAAATGCCAAAGGTTAAAGACAAAGAGAGAATCTTAAAAGCAGCAAGAGAAAAGCAGTTAGTTACCTACAAGGGAGCCCCCATACAACTGTCAGCTGATTTCTCAACAGAAACTTTGCAGGCCAGAGGGAGTGGTAAGAAATATTCAAAGTGGTAAAAAGCAAGAACCTATGACCAAGATTGCTCTACCCAGCAAAGCTATCATTTAGAATTGAAGGTCAGATAAAGAGCTTCACAGATAAGAAAAAGCTAAAGGAGTTCATGACCACCAGACCAGCACTACAGGAAAAGTTGAAGGGTCTTCTTTAAGGAGAAGCTAATGAACAAAAGAATCTGACCAACTAAATAGATCCAGAGACATTGACGCAGGCAACAGACGATCATATTTCAGAGGAAAGAGGGAAGGGGGGTGGAGGGTGGGAAGAGATTAACCAAAGAAGTTATATGCATATATGCATAACCCATGGACATTGTCAATAACGGGGTGAAGGCCTGGGGAGGGGATGGGAGCAAAGTGGAGGGGGTCAATTTGGGGGAATAATGGGACACCTGTAATACTCTCAACAATAAAGATAGATAAATAAATAAAAAAAGAATTTAAAAAAGGGGGGGGAGAGAAATGTGACTGAACACGTACAGGTGAGTGAGGAGAAGAGGCAACCAGAAAAAAAAGGACTGTTGTATGTACAAAACATTTAAAACAAATCTAATGGTAACCACAAAACAAAAACCCAGAAAGGAAATAGGCAAAACATCACAGAAAACCACCAAACTCAAATAGATAGAATCCCAAGGGAAAAGGAACACTGGCGCTACAGAGCTACCAGGACAAAAGCAGATTGAGCGGCTGTAATAAGTCCTCATATGTCAATAATCACCCTAAATATAAATAAACTCAACTCACCAATCAGAACACAGAGCAGCAGAATGGATTAAAAACAAGTCCCAACCATATGTTGCCTTCGGGAGACTCATCTCAGCTCCAAAGACAAACATAGGCTCCACGTGAAGGGCGGAAAGATGATGCTCTGAGCAAATGGAAGCAGGAGGAAAATCGAGGTCGCAGTACTTAAATCAGACAAAATAGATTTCAAGATAAAAAAGATAACAAGAGACAAAGTGGGACATTTTATAATGAAAAAGGTGGCGATTCATCAAGAAGACATAACATGACCCTGGCCGGGTAGCTCAGTGGGTTAGAGCATTGTCCCTACATGCCAAGGTTGTGGATTCGATCCCTGGTCGGGGCACATACAAAAATCAACCAGCAATGCATAAATAAGTGCAACAAATCGACGTCTCTCTCTTTCCCTCTCCTCCCCTTCCTCTCTTTCAAAAAAATAAATAATGTTTTAAAGACATAACACATCAACATACATGCACACAACATGGGAGCACCAAAATATATAAAGCAGTTACTGCCCGGCCGGGCGTGGCCCAGCGGTTGAGCGTCGGCCTAGGATCCAGGCGATCGGGGTTCGATTCCCGGTCAGGGCACAGGCCCGGGTTGTGGACACGATCAATGACTCTCTCATCATTGATGTTTCTCTCTCTCTCTCTCCCTCTCCTTTCCTCTCTCTGACATCAATAAAGAAATATTTTTAAAATAAATAAATAAATAAAGCAATTACTAACAGACCTAAAGGGACAAACCGACAAAAATACAATTGGATAGATCCTCCAAACAGAAAATCAACAAGAAAATATCAGCCTTAAATGATATAATAGATCAAATGGACTTAATATTTTTAGAACTTTCCATCCCAAAATGAGGGAATACAGATATTTTTCATGTGCACATGGAACATTCTTAAGGATAGACCATATATTGGGGCACAAAACTAGTCTACATAAATTTAAGAATATTGAAATCATACCAAACATATCTCTGACCACATCAGTATGGAACTGGAAATTAACTACAAGAAGAAAGCTGAGAAAAAACACAAATATGTGCAGATTACAGAACATGCTCCTGAATAATTATAGGGTCAAAGAAGAAATAAGAGGTTAAAAGATATGTAGACACAAATGAAAATACAACATACCAAAAATTTTGGGATGTAGTAAAAGCAGTAGGAGAGAAGTTTATAGCATTACAAACCTACCTCAAGAAACAAAACAAAAAATCTCAATAAACAATCTAACATTACACCTTAAAGAAACTATAAAAAGAAAAACAAATGAAGCCCAAAGTCAGTAGAAAAAAGAAAATAATAAAAATTAGAGCGGAAATAAATGAAGTAGAGAGCAAAAAGACAATAGAAAAATTAATGAAACAAAGAGTGGATCTTTGAAAAGATAAAATTGACAAACCTCTGGCTAGACCCACTCAGGAAAAAAGAGAAAAGATTTGTCCGGCCGGGCGTGGCTCAGTGGTTGAGCGTCGACCTAGGATCCAGGCGATTGGGGTTCGATTCCCGGTCAGGGCACATGCCCGGGTTGCGGGCTCGATCCCCAGTCGGGCGCGTGCAGGAGGCAGCCGATCAATGACTCTCATCATTGATGTTTCTCTCTCTCTCTCTCCCTTTCCTTTCCTCTCTCTGAAATCAATAAAGATATATATTTTTAAAAAAGAGAGGGAAAAGATTCAAAAATAAATAAAACCATAAACGAAAGAGGAGATTTACAATGGACACCACAGAAATACAAAGGACTGTACAAGAATACTATGAAAGGCTGTATATATGCCACCAAATTTAGTAACTTAGGAGAAATGGACAAATTCTTAGAAATATTTAAACCTTCCTAGACTGAACCATGAATAATTGGAAGACCAAAACTAGGTAGACCAAACACTAGTAAGGAAATTGAAACAGTAATCAAAAACCTCCCCAAAAAGCAAAAGCTCAGGATCAGATGGTTTCAAAGAAGATTTAATACCAATCTTTCTCAACCTCTTCTGAAAAACTGAAGAGGAAAGTCTTCCTAACTCATTTTACAAGGTCAACCTTATCCTGATCCCAAAACCAGGCAAGGACGAAAAAAGAAAATTACATGCCAATATCTCTGATGAACATCGATGCAAAAAATCCTAAACAAAATTCTCCTGGCACATCAAATAGGTGTTCATATGGAAAAATACATACAGGTTATGATCAGCACAATAGCTTTATTAACCGTGTTTTGTGCTCTCACAACCATAAACCTAATTTGGCCCACCCCTGTACATTAGAATCATTATACATCACAATCAAGTGGGGTTGATTCCAGGGACGTAAGGAGGGTTCCACAGCCACAAATCAATCAATGTGATACACCACGTTAACAAAATAAAGGATTAAATTCATACGATCAGAGGAATAGATGCAGAAATGAGAATGTGAAAAAATACAACATTCATCTATGAATAAAAAACTCACTAAAATGGGCACATAATAAAGGCCGTGTATGACAGACCCTCAGCTAGTATCATACTCAGTGGTGAAAAGCTGAGAGCTTTCCCTCTAAGATCAGGAACAAGTCATAGATGCCCACCCTTGCCACTGCTATTCAACGTATTACTGGAGGTGCTAGCCAGAGCAATTAGGCAAGAAACAGAAATAAAATGTATCCCAATTTAAAATGAAGAAGAAACTGTCATTATTTGCAGATGACATGACTCTATATAAAGAAAACCCTCAAGACTCCACCAGAAGACTATTAGAAATAATATACAGATTCAATACAATCCCTATAAAGTCCCAATGATTTTTTTTTTGCAGAAATAGAAAAAGCCATCATAAAATTCATATAGAATCTCAAGGTACCCCAAACAGCCAATAGAATCTTGAAGAAGTATACAATTCACATTTCCTGGTTTCAAAAATTACTACAAAATTAGTGAAATTTTAAAATTTTAATAAAAAAAAATTAAAAAAAAAACACCCAGTGTGGTCTTGGCATAAAGACAGACATATAGAACAATGAAAGAGACTAGAGAGCCCAGAAATAAACCCTTGCATATATGGTCAAATGATTTTTGACAAAGTGTACCGAGATCATTCAAGGGGGAAAGAATAGTCTTGCTATGTGTATTTTACGACAATAAAAACTAACAAAAACACTAAAAAGCTCACTGTTCTTACTGAGAGTCAGCCATTTCTCTTGCATAAACACTTTCTGTATTGCTGCAATTTCCAGAGTTTGGAAAGTTCATTGGGAGCACTTTTGCCGGTTTCCTCAGTGCTCTCTGGGAGGAGAGAATTTTTGGAGGTGCTTCCTCGGCTGCTTGGCCAGGGCCCGGCCTTGCCTCGTGAACGCCGCTGTGGCCGCCCGCTTCCCCGCTGCGGAAAGCGAAGGCTCCACAGCCCCAGGCCGCAGGGAGATTCTCGCCCGTCTGGAAAGGGCCCAGCTCTTCCTCCACCTGAAACGCTGCAGCTCGCCCAAGCGGGACAGTCAGGGAGCAGCCAGCGGAGGGCCCGCGCCAGCGCCGGACGGGGAAAGGAGGGAGGCGGCGGGACAGACCCGAGAGCTGGACAACAAACCAGAAAACCGTTCCCAGTGAGACATTCAGTCAGAAATCCCGTCTCAGCCCGGCCGGGCCTGGCTCAGTGGCTGAGCATCGACCTGGGATCCAGGCGATCGGGGTTCGATTCCCGGGCAGGGCACAGGCCCGGGTTGCGGGCTCGATCCTCATTGCGGGGTGTGCAGGAGGCAGCTGATCAATGACTCTCATCATTGATGTTTCTATCTCTCTCTCTCTCCCTTCCTCTCTCTGAAATCAATAAAAAGATATAAAAAAGTAATAAAAATATTCAGTTGATTAAAATAGTTCACTTGTGAATTAAAACTTGTGGTGACCAAAAACCAATTTCACTTTGGTTCACACTCTATTTTGCTGTAATGAATTTACAAAATAAAAGCTGTACGTAATCATCTAGACCAGCAATTTTCAACCTTTTTCACCTCATGACACACATAAACTAATTACTAAAATTCTGCAGCACACCAAAAAATTTATTTTTTGCCGATGTTACCAAAAAGAAAACAAGGTATAATTTTGATTAATTCACAATGGATGGCTATCGTGTTGGCTGTTGTCATTTTTTTATTTGACATTCTAAGGGAAAAGAGGTCCGTGCCCCCGACTAAAGAGCCAGGCACTGGGGGCTTCAAACAGTCTTGCGGCTCACGGTGGAAGATCGCTGAGCTAGACCGAGAGAACCGAAACGACTCCAGCTCTGTTCCATCATCTTTACAACGCTCGCCACCACTGTTCATTTCATGTTTACTAATGAGATGCAGGCGTAGGCCGTAGAGCTGGGGCTGGAGACACAAAATGCACCCGATGTGAGCTTGCAGGGTCCCAGCCGCCAGGGACCGCCTTTCCCAGGAGCCGCGTGGCCGGGCTTCTCTGTGTGATGGGCGGGGAGGTGCCCTGCTGTACAAACTGGGGGTTCTCCAAATCAGCGTCCTCGCAGACTGCAAAGGGTGAGTAATAACAATTGCTAGTGTGAAGCACACAGAGTTGTTTTAGTTGAAATTCAACCATGGCCAGGGCAATTATAACAAGATTTTGGGGGAGTGGGCGGTAGAGGGGAGCATTTCATCACGGCCGTTGCTTAGGATTGCCAGTGCAAGCTTGCACAATAAAAAGCAGGTAAGCTGACAGATGTATTATAGGTTGCAAATTCTCTACGTCTCCCTCATCAGTTTTACATTTTGCAGCCTTGTGATGCTCGACGAATGAAGCCACAGGAGAGTAAAAGTGGAGGTCACTGAACCAGGACAACCATCTGTATGATACAGTCAAGCTAGACACCCTAAAACACAAGGTAAAATTACAACAAGTCTCCACACACCGTGCACCCCCTTTGCCAGTGCCCCGCCCAGTACAGCACCGGAGCCTCCCCTGTCCTTCTCCAACCCCTGGTGTGCGACTCACCTGTCCCCGGACCCACAGCCCGGAGGCAGAGAGATGAGGTGGGAGAGTACTCAGCTTGGGGACAACAGCCTCTGGGTCAGGTACAGGCAGACCCAGGCCCCCCTGCAGTGGAGGAAGGTGTCCCTCCGATGCGCCTGAGATCCAGGCGGGAGGCAGGCAGAGGGGAGCCCAGGTGAGGGTCCTGGGCGCGCAGGGAAACGTCAGGACGTGGCCAGAGAGCAGCACAGGACCGCAGGTGCATGAGCCAAAGCGGCGCCACCTATTAGAAGAGGCCTCCAGGTGACACCAGCAAACTGACGACAGGAACGCAGCAGAATCTGGCCCAGGCGGCGCCGAAGAGCAGCGGCCCGCAGCCCGGCTCTGCTGCTCTCCGCGGGCGCCCAGGGCCTTCCCGCAGATCGGGGCGCTCGCCACCCCTCCAGGAAACCTTCCTTTCCGTAAAGAGAAGACGCCAAGTGACCGAACAACAGGCTCTGCAGAAACCGATTTTTAAATAATAACATAAGTTGCCCAGCCGGGCGTGGCTCAGCGGTTGAGCGTCGACCTAGGATCCAGGCGATCGGGGTTCGATTCCCGGTCAGGGCACATGCCCGGGTTGCGGGCTCAATCAATGACTCTCTCATCATTGATGTTTCTATCTCTCTCTCTCTCTCCCCTTCCTTTCCTCTCTCTGAAATTAATAAAGATATGTTTTAAAAATAAATAAATAAATAATAAATAAAAACAGAAGTTATTTCAAGGTGTCCGTGTATAAACAGAGGAACAGAGCAGCTGCGATGTGTCTGGAAGAAACCAATGAACTAAAGGAAGTGACCCAATGAGGGGCCTGGGCTTTCGGGTGCAGCCTCTCGAAGCCTCGGGGGTCTGGGTCAGATGCCCGGGAAAGTCAGGGGAGTGAGGGAGAAAAGAACGTGAAGGACCCGTGGAAAGCTTGGAACAAGGAATTTGGTAACATTTAGGAAGGAAAAAAAAGTCCTTAATGACCAAACCAAGTAAAGGGAACACGAAGTCTGAGTGTCATTGAATCGAGAGAAGAGCCCTGGCCGGGGTGGTTCAGTGGTTAGAGCGTCAGCCTGAGCACTGAGGAGTCGAGGGTTCGATTCCTGGTCAAGGGCACGTACCTAGGGTGCAGGTTTGATCCCTGGCCCTGGTCGGGGCACATGCAGGGGGCAACCAATCGATGTCTCTCTCTCTCTCTCCCCATTCCTCTCTCCCTTCCACTCTCCCTAAAAATCAATGGGAAAAATATTCTCTGGTGAAGATTAACAAAAAAAGACACAAAAAAGAATTCAAGAGAAGAAAAGAGCCCAGCTGGCGTGGCTCAGCAGTTGAGCATCGACCTATAATCCAGGAGATCGGGGTTCGATTCCCGGTCAGGGCACATGCCCGGGTTGCAGGCTCGATCCCCAGTCAGGGGCGTGCAGGAGGCAGCTGACCAATGATTCTCTCATCACTGTTTCTCTCTCTCTCTCTTCCTCTTTCTGAAATCAACAAAGACATATTTTTAAAAAGAGAGAGAGAAGAAAAGATACCAGGCTTAAGAGCACGGAGCATGGAGCAGGTACTACAGGAAGCAAAAGATGAACGAGCAACACTCCAGGGCTCCCAACATCTCAAATTCTGTGCAAGAGCGCGCCCAACTGGCCACACTGCAGGCACCTGGCCACCCACCTGCCCACACACTGCAGGCACCTGGCCACACTGCAGGCACCTGGCCACACACTGCAGGCACATGGCCACCCACCTGCCCACACACTGCAGGCACCTGGGAGCTTTAAAACCAGAGGCTGAGCCCCACTTCCAGAAAGCTCACTTAATTGGTCTCAGGTGTGGCCTCGTGTTGGCTTTTAAAAGCTCCCCAGGTGGTTCTACTGAGCAGCCAGGATTGACAACCAGAAGCTCTTACTTCCAAAAAGAAAGAAATTCAAGTTTTGAATAATTGCATGAAGCAGCTGACAATGACCAGATGACACACTTTTTAAAGCTGGAAAAGGTCATGAACAAAATTTTGGTTAAAAAATATCGTACTATAACAGGAAAAACTCTAATGTCTGTCAGTAGCAGACCAGATAAACAAACTGTGGTGTATCTGAGACAGTCCCAGACTTGGGGAGAATGGAAAATACTGGGAGGCCAGAAAGCCAAGTTTAAACCGGGTGGCTAAGAGGAACACAAAAATGTCACCACCCCTCCACTCCCTACTCTAAAACACAGAGGTAGCTGATTATCTCTCCCTCCTAACTTCCTGCTTAAACGCCCAACCCCCATGCACACCGATCTAGGTTCGGCCTTCCTGGGGTGGCGGTAATGAGCAGTGGGCCATCTTGCCCCACAGCAAAGGCGCAAACATAGTTCCCAGGCAACACAGCTGGAAAAGGAAGTCACTCACCCTGAAATGGAAAATTCTGCAAGCCCGCCTTTTCCAAAAGGCCCACCTGCAGCCCTGGCCAGGTAGCTCAGTTGGTTGGAGTATCTCCCTGACGCACCAAGGTGGTGGGTTTGATCCCTGGTCAGGGCACATACAAGAGTCAACCAATGGGTGCATAAAAAAGAGGAACAGCAAATCGATGTTTCTCCCTCTCTCTCTCTCTCTCTCTCTCTCTCTCCCTTCCTTTCTATCTCTCTAAAACCTATAAAATAATAAAATAAAATAAATTTTAAAGCCTGCCTGGCCAGTTCAGAGGACAGTCCTTTCTTCTGTGCTGCCTCCCTGGTGCTCCAGCATAAGCTTTAAAAAATCTATCTGGAATTTCTCTGGGGTTTCCCCTCAATTTCTATCTTGGTAAACCCACGAACCCCAATGCCTGTAATATACCCGCACATAGAATGATCTGAGACAGGCACCAAAGATAAATCTCAAAAAAGTCAGACATAAAAGAGTACATTCTATATGATTCGAATTACGTGAAGTTCAAGAACAGGCAAAATTAACCTGTGTTGACACAACCCAGAGCAGTGGTGGCCTCTGGGGAGTAGAAGTGGGAATTTACTGGAAGGGCCACGGATGGGATGTTCTCTGCCTTGTTTTGGGCGGTGGTTACATGAGTGTATAAGATTGTCAAAATTCATCAAACTGAACACAATATTAGACAATTTTATTGTAAGTTATACTTAATTGCTTTAGAAGAATGCTGTACTTAAAAAGAGACCATTTCTAATCCAAACTCAGTCATGAGGTGCAGGAGCAGAGTCCCTTAACTTCTGCATCAGCAGAGAAGGAAACTGCAGGAGACAGGGAGGGAGAGAGACAGAGGGAAAGAGAGAGAGACAGAGGGAAAGACAGAGGGAAAGAGGGAAAGAGAGAGAGACAGAGGGAAAGAGGGAAAGACAGAGGGAAAGAGAGAGAGACAGAGGGAAAGAGAGAAAGAGAGGGAAAGAGAGAGAGACAGAGGGAAAGAGGGAAAGACAGAGGGAAAGAGAGAGAGACAGAGGGAAAGAGAGAGAGACAGAGGGAAAGAGAGAGACAGGGAAAGAGGGAAAGACAGAGGGAAAGAGAGAGAGACAGAGGGAAAGAGAGAGAGACAGAGGGAAAGAGAGAGAGACAGAGGGAAAGAGAGAGAGACAGGGGGAAAGAGGGAAAGACAGAGGGAAAGAGGGAAAGACGGAGAGAATGGAAGGAGGGCGGAATCTCTTAGCTGCAGGGGAAGCAAAGACCCTCTAGGCAGAGAAGTCAAGAAGAGGGTGAGTCACAGGAAGGAGCGTGTAATAACCCTAAGTCGCTCTTGGTGGTCGGGAAGCTGTCGCTGTGAGGGGAGCTCCTGCTGGAAAGAAGCAGCAAGCTGCCAGCCTGCGACAGAAAGTAATATAAGTAAATCCAAAGACAGTGATGCTTTAAGTACCAGTGGCTATAAAACCAATTCTAGAAAGACAGGGTGATAAAATCCTACTACAGGGAGGTTCTCTAAGCCAGGGGTCAGCACACTTTTCTGTAATGGGAAGATAGTATTTTAGGCTGTGCAGGCCGGAGGGTCTCTGCAAATACTCAGCGCTGACCGTATGGTTTGAAAGCAGCCATAGACGATACATAAACGAGTAAGTGTGCCCAAATTCCAGGAAAACCCTATCCTCGGGTGAGAATTAAAAATAATACTAATAAAAAAATTAAAATTAAAATCAGACATCTACAAAAAACAACAACAAGAACTAGTAGAACTAATAAACAAGTTCAGCAAAGGTGCAGGATACAAGATCAATATACAAAAATCAGTTGTATTTCTCTACACTTAGCAATGAACAATCCAAAAATCAAGATAAAATTAAGAAAACAACTCCATTCACAAAAGCATCTAAACAGGATAAAATACTTAGGAGCAAATTTAACCCCCCAAAAATTCGCAAGACTTGTACACTGGAAATTACAAAACATAATTTAGTCCTTTTGGATTTTTATAGAAGCTGCATTACGTAGGCTTGACTGATTAAATCATTAGCTATTGGTGATTAAACTCAAACGTCAGCCCCTCTCCCCTCTCTGGAAGACAGAGGGGGCTGAGAGTTCCCACCCTCTAATCAAGGTTGGTTCCCCTGGTAACCAGCTCCCCACCTCATTAACAGAGTCCCATGTGAATGAAAGTGGTTTGGCCCTAGCTGGTTTGGCTCAGTGGTTAGAGTGTCAGCCTGTGGACCAAAGGGTCCAGGGTTCGATTCCAGCCAAGGGAACATACCTTGGTTGCAGGCCCCAGTTAGCGTGGGAGGCAACCAATGGGTGTGTGTCTCTCACGCCAATGTTTATATCTCTCTCTTTCCCCCCCTTCCACTCTCTCTGTAAAGCAATGGAAAAAATATCCATGGTGAGGGTTTAAAAAAAAAAAAATGAAAGGGATTTGGTATGAATAACAAGATACTCCTTTTTAAAAAATTTTTCATTCTCGCCCAGCTGGGTGTGGCTCAGCGGTTGAGCGTCGACCTAGGATCCAGGCGATCGGGGTTCGATTCCCGGTCAGGGCACATGCCCGGGTTGCGGGCTCGATCAATGCCTCTCTCATCATTGATGTTTCTATCTCTCTCTCTCCCTCTCCTTTCCTCTCTCTGAAATCAATAAAGATATATTTTTTTTAAAAAAATTTTCATCCTGGAATATAAATTATAGTTGACATATAATGTTATATTAGTTCCAAGTGTACAACAAGACACTCCTTTTGCCTTTGTGGCTCTGGAGTTGTTTCAGGAACCAAGGACAAAAGACCAAACAAATATTATACCAAACGATGCTCCCATTGCCCTTGTCAAACTTAGGAAATTCTAAGGGTTTTAGGAACTCTGTGCCAGAAACAGGAGGAAGACCAAATGCGTATATCATATAAGTCCCAATATTACAGGCTGCCTTGCCCCTCCGGCAAAATCAGCAGAGCCCTCTATCCCCAGTAAAGGCCCAGTCTACTGCCCTAGAATGCTGTGTTGATTAGGACGGGCCAGCCACTGCAACAGACGGCTCCCGAAACAGGTAAGGCTCATACACAGTAGAAATTTCTCGGTGTGTTAAGTAACAGCGGTGAGCAGGTGAACAGCCCTCTTCCATCCAGTCATTCGGGTCCCCAGGCTGTCGGAGGAAACAGGGGCCCAGGAACAAGACAAGTAGCAGAGTGGGGACTAGAACGTAGGCAGCCCGGCTGTTTGGCCCAGAACCCAGTTTCTTAGCCACGCTGAGCCCAAACACCCAGCCGCTGGAGTCCAAGCTCAGGGGAGGTGGGCCCTACAAACTCAGGCCTTAAGTAACCACACGGGATGGTTTGAAATGAAAACGTCCTAACTCATGGCGGGTAGTCATGTCCTAGGCGGGTATTTTTGTTCACAGAGGTCAATCTCTCCCTTCACTGAGCCTGTCTATTGTCTTTTTGAATCTAAGATAACACATCTTTGGAATGTTTCCAGAACCCTCAGGGCACAATCTCAGACCCCCTCGTTGTTACCTTGTACCCCGAATACCATCTCTATGTGCTGTCAGTGTTCATTGTCAACCTGTACCCACCAATGGAAAAGAAGCAGGCGTCTCCCCATTTTACTGTTTCCCCAATCTCAGAGATTTCTCCACTTCGCTTTCTCCCACCTCCCTAACCTATCGCCAAAGAATTTCACGTAACCCTCCTGATGCCTCCTCCTTTGTTTTTCTTGTTTTGTTTTTTGTTTGTTTGTTTTAAACATATCTTTATTAATTTCAGAGAGAGGAAAGGAGGGGGAGAGAGAGATAGAAACATCAATGATGAGAGAGTCATTGATCGAGCCCGCAACCAGGGCATGTGCCCTGACCAGGAATCGAACCCCGATCTCCTGGATCCCAGGTCGACACTCAACCGCTGAGCCACGCCTGGCCGGGCTATGCCTCCTCCTTTGATTGTAGCGTATAAAATAGGGCGCAAAACTTCCATTTTCCAGAAGATTTTCTCAATTCGTTGAGGTTTTGCTTCCCAGCAATTGTAGACAGTTTGGCTCAAGTAAACTCCTAAAAATTCTCTACAGGTTTGGACGTTTCTTACGGCGAGGCTAGTTTCACAATTTTTGTGTATCTGGACCCTGCATCTTGAGTGTGACCACCTTTATCAAGTCAAGCACAGTGCCGAGTATGTCCGTTTGGTGTGTAGAATATTTAAAGTGAGTATAATATGAATGAATGAATGAATGAATGAATGAATGAATGAATGAATGAATGGTGAGCACTGTAATGTGGCATCAGTTCTTTCCTTTGTATCATGAAGAAGGGGGAAAATTCCCCCTTCCCTTCCCTGGTTCTTTTGGCTGGCTAAATAATCTAATGGACGTGAGACAGATTAACAGAAGAAAATCTAATTTTGCGTGCAGGAGATCCCACATAGGAGCGAGGCTCAGAGACAGAAGGTAGAGTGAGGCCTATATGTGACATCCTGCAGTGAAGCCTATGTGACATCCTGCAGTGAGGCCTATGTGACATCCTGCAGTGAGGCCTATGTGACATCCTGCGGAAGGGCTGAGGTGAGGCGCCTGGGGCCTCGCGGGGGGAGCAGGGTCATTTGTGGGTCCGCAAGAAGAGCAGATGTTCAGTAATTAGATGTTTGCTCTGCCATATAAATACGGCAAAAAAGTTATCTCTGCTAATAACCCTTTTTATGGGCCAGGCCCCTAATTTAAATTCCTCCAGGTAATTAAGAGGGACACAGAAGTTTCTCTGGAGCAAGCAAGGTCCCGATGACCTTTAGCTCCAACTGCTTCGCATGCCCCCGTGGGCGACTGGTTCTGAGCTCCCGCGCCTTCTTGCCTTTGCCTCGAGCCGCCTTCCCTATAAACCACCTCAAAGCCTCTCAGGTAGGAGCTGGGTTATAATATGAAATAAACCGGAGGGTTGAAAATGAGGGGCCCCAGTGGAGCCAAAACAGACAGGACGCTGAGCTGTCAGGTTAAGCCACTGGGATGTGACACCAGAACTGCTTTCCTTGGGAGAGTCACCTTGCTTGTTTCTCGCTTTAAATGCCTTGGCTGTGGCTTTTTGTGCTCTTTGCTCCCAAGAACAATATGATCCTACCCAACATTCACATATTAGTTTCCTGTGGCAGCTGCAACACATCATCATAAATTCAATGGCTTAAAACAACAGAAACATACTCCCTCGCAGCTCTCAGGGCTCAGGGGAGGATCTGTTCCAGGCCTTCCAGCCTCCAGCGGCCGCCAGCACTCTGGCTTATAGCGGCATCACTCCAGTCTTCCCAGCAGCATCCTAAACTCTGCCTTCGTCCGTCTTCCCATCACCTTCCCCTCTCTCCATCAAATCTCCCTGTGCATCCCTCTTATAAGGAGGGCACATGTGTTTGCATTTCGAGCCCCCCCTGGTCATCTAGGATAAACTCCAGGCTCAGAATCCTTAACTGAATCTTATCTGCAAAGACCCATTTTTCCCTGTATGAGGAAACGTGCACAGGCTCCATGGATTAGGACATGGATGTCTTTCAGGGGCACCTTGACTCATTCAATATTCATTTCTCAACCATTTACTGAATAGTTGTATGGGGCCTCATTCAGTGCTGTGGATATGCAAAAATTTGTAAGCTGGGGTCCTTGGCTTCTGACTTTAACACAATAAAGTTGATATTCTGCTCCCCTTGTCTAGAAACTATCTGTATCAGTCCGGGCCCAGCCGAGAAAACTGGCACCAGGCTAGTTATCTTAACAGAGAGAAAGTAAAATAGGACAGTGGTTAAACAGGGGCTGGAGGACTGGAAAAGCACAAATGGGACACTGAGGTTGACAAAGAAGCATCACTCAGGGAGGGCTGGGGAACAAAAGGAAGGGCCTAAAAACTTGAGGTGGGGGCTCTTGGAGGTGAGTTTTGTACCTCTGAGGAGAGGTGGTGTCCAGGTGCTGCTACTATCCCAACACCTCAGAGAAGGGGCCTCCCAAAACTGGGGTTCAGACCTCCCTGGAGAGGAGATGCTGTGTCTCTGGTGGGGGTGCCTCTGGGGCTGTGGGGAGCCTGGAGCTGACACTCCCAGAGCAAGCTGAAGCCACCTGTCGCTGCCGGGGTGATGTGTCCATTGCTGATGCAATGCTCATAAGGCCCAGCGAGTGCAGGGGAAAGTCTCAGCTCTGCCCCCTTCAGTCTCCCTCTAGGGCCGCCTGCTGGCAGAACCTCACAGGAAGCCAGCTGGCGGAGAAACGGGTGTGGGCGGGCAGATTACCAGCTGGAAGACAAGAGTCGACACCCTCTGGCTGCTCAGCGTCGGTGCCCACCCCTCCACCTGTATTTGAACTTCCATAAAACAGCAAAACAACCCTATGCTCTGCCTAATGAAATAGATGCAACTATCCTTCGGACAAATGAAGACACTCTCACCGTTTCCCCAAAAGGGGACACACGAACCCCCCACAGCCACCTCTAAATGATGTTCATTACACCTGAATTCAATCACAGTCCTACCTGAAGATTCTGTATATAGAGACCAAATTGTAATATTAACTGAGGCTTGTTAGTGAGAAACAAGGAAAAGTCCCCGGCAAGTGGGATAAAGAAACTGAGACAAATGGCTGAGCAAATGGCCAGACTGGCTGGGCGATGACCACCAGCCGGTGAATCACAAGCCTCTATTCTCCCCAAACAAAGACACCGGAGAGCAGGGATTTACATCACCGCCCTCAGGAGGGTAGACAGCAACAACCAGTTAGATCCAGACTAATCCAAGATGCAGGGAAAACTGACCATCATTGTAACAAAATTGACACCACGAGGCAAAGGCCCCTCCCCCAGGGGGACCGTATCAGGAGCAAGACACCAGCCCCACTCCCAACCAGAAGGTGGGGTCAGAATTTGGCACCACAAAACCCGGAGCCACCCTCCCCCTTGGAAACACATAAAACCCCAAGAGCTAACTGACCACATGCGCAACTCACTCACGAGCGGCGACTCCACTTGGATTCTCGCGAAATAAAACCCGCTCTGCTCTCTCCGGCCCAGCCCAGGCGCAGAAGCCCCGGTAGCACTGACCACCAATAACACTCCTTATGTAAAATAAAAAGGGCAACTGAAGCCAGAAATACTTTCCTCCCTCAGTATCCACAAGGGATTGGGCCCAGGGCCCCCTCACACACCCAAATCCATGGATGCTCAAGTCCCTGATACAAAACGGTAGACTATTTGCATATAACTGCACACAGCCTCCCGTATACTTAAAATAACCTCTAGATTACTCGTAACACCTAATACTATATAAACAGTTAGTATCCTATATTGTTTAGAATATAATAACGGGAGCCCTAGCAGGTTTGGCTCAGTGGTTAGAGCGTCAGTCCTCGGACTGAAGGGTCCCGGGTTCGATTTTGGCCAAGGGCAGATACCTCGGTTGCAGACTCGATCTCCACCCCCAGTCAGGGCTCATTGGGGAGGCAACCAATCGATATGTCTCTCTCACATCAATGTCCCTCTCTCTCTCTGCCTCCCACTCTTTCTGAAAAGCAATGGAAAAAATATCCTCAGGTAAAGATTAAAAATATATATAATGACAAGGAAAAAAGTCTGCACGTTCAGCACAAACGCAGCATTGTAGACCTAACTGTCAGCAGCAACATAACTTTTTCAAACACAGTCATGAGCCCCTTAACAAAGGGGAACCTTCTGAGAAAGGAGTTGGATGATTTCGTCCTTGTGTGAACATCATAGAGTGTCTGTCAACCAAAGAACGTCTAAATCTATAGAAAATTTTTATGTAAGAATTTATTAGTATTTTTGTGCCAAACGGAGGATACACCTGGAAGCAAGATCTCAACAGACTGAGAAAAATGCTTCCCAGAAGACAGTTTGCAGTTTCTTTTGCGTGTTTAGCGTTAAGGAGAGAACAGTAAATGTTGACGTAAGAAATCTCCAAACCTGTAGAGAATTTTCAGGAGAGTTTATTTGAGCCGAAACTGACAGTAATTGCCAGGAGGCAAGATCTCAAATGCTCCAGAGAAAGACATTTGCAGTTTCTTTTATGCATTTGGAATTGAAGGAGCGTAAGGAAGATCGCAGGAAGGTGGGAGAAAGCAAGGCGGGGATTGGATTACAAGACAGTCCACAAGATTCTGTGCTCTCTTGAGGGTGGTTACGCTTATTTCAAAGGCTTGTTAACCTAGGTGCTCAAAACAATGAACCGGACTTGCTTAAGGCAGAGATAAACCTAAAGAAGCCATATGCCTAGGATGCGACTACCTACCGTGGCCTGCTCAGTTAGGAATGCATGGTCAGGTCACCCCGAGGTTGCTTCAGGTGGATTGATTGCACCGCCCCTTCCTCGTCCACGGTGCGCTTACACAGACCGAGGCGGTGCCGCCTGCTACCCACCGAGGCTATGGGCAAGTCTGTTGCTCTGCAGGGAAGGAAAAATCATTTTCCCTCCACCCTTCTGGGTTCTTGGCTGAGACACCCCTGCAATAAAAGCCAGACAACAGGAGAAAAGCAAACAAAGGTTTAATGACATATATACCTCCTAGGGAAACTGAGTAACTCACCAAAACGGCTGCAGGCCCCACATTAAATACCATCTTCAGCTGAAGACAAAATACGTTGGGCCGGGGGGAGTCGGTTATGGGAGTTTACCAGTCAACAAGGGTAAGGCCGTTGTTTACGCAGGCTCAAGTCGTCTTCTGCCCTGATAAGAGCTTCTGGAGATGAGGTCATCTCCCTCTTCCTGCTACAGCCAGGGACATACCCTCATAAATGGAGATTTTTTTCTTCAAATGTAAATGTCTTTTATATAGGGTAACTTCTACTTGGTGTTCAGAGCTTCTTTTGTCTGTTATTTCTTAAAATTAACCAGCCTAAAATAATCTACGCCAAAGAGATATTTTGGGGTGACAAGTTCTGTTCCCCTACAGCTTGTAGGCTGCAAACCTGCAGAGCATGTTACTGTACTGAATACCGTAGGCGATTGTAACGCAAGGTATTTTTGTCGTTGATGCCTTGCTTTATGACTTTACAATGACTATGACATCACTAGGTGATAGGAATTTTTCTGCTCCATTATAATCTCATGGGACCACCATGGTATATGCAGTCTGTCATTGACCAAAACATCCTTACGCAATGCATGACTGGATTTTCTTTCGTTTTTTTTTAATCCTGACCTGAGGCTATTTTTTCCATTGCTTTTCAGAGAAAGTGGAAGTGAGAGAGGGAGAGAGAGACACCAATCAGTTGTCTCCTGCACGTGCCCTGACCAGGGCCAGGGATCGAGCCTGCAACCGAGGTACGTGCCCTTGGCCAGAATCGAACCCGAGACCCCTCAGTCAGCAGGCCGACGCGCTAGCCACTGAGCCAAACCGGCCAGGGCAGCCTTCCTCTACTGGGAATCATGACCTTTGAACCAGCAGAGCTCAGAGCTACAGAAATAGGAAGAAAAATGCTCTGAATAGATTATTAGGTGTAATTGTGAGAGGATCCACTTCCACTCTGATGTGTGTATATTCTGGGCGCTTCTTCAAAGCAGCTCATCCTTTAAGATGAACCCCCATTTCTCAAGAGGTTGTCTCCCTTACGACTTGGTGGGTCAAATAATACCCAGGACCTAATGGGCACCTCAGGTCGCATGGCCACTCGATGTTGCGGCCAAACACCCAGCCCTGCCCATTCCTAGTGGTGAGCCTGGCGCTAAATCAGCAGGACCGTAGTTCCCTGCGGACGAGGGCCTGGAGCTGCTCCGGGAGTTGTGTGTGCCCGCCGAGACCCTTCATCGGGCTTCCCAGCAGCTCCTGCTTGCCATGGGTCCGTCAGCTGTTACCGGGCCTCTTGGGTCAGAAGGCCCAAGTGGGCCCCACTCAAAACCCAGAAAACGGGTCAGTGGCACACTCACGGGTGGTCGTTGCCTCTTGTACGCACTTCATAGGGCTGCCAGGAGCCGCAAACGTGAGCGGCTTAAAACAACAGAAATGGCTTTTCTTGCCATCCTAGAGCTGAAGTCTGAAATCGAGGTGTTGCAGGGCCATCCTCCCTCGAAGGGTGCAGGGGAGCATCCACCCCGAGCCTCTCTCCCAGCTTCTGGTGGCTCTCGGCCACCCTGGGCCTGCAGACGCGTCACTCTGATCTCCGCCTCGGCCGGAACACAGCGTTCCCGGTGTGACTGTCTTCACGTGACACTGTCCTCGCCTCCTAAGAGCACCGGTTGCATTGGAATAGGGCCTACCCTAACCTCGTTTTGACTTTATGTCCTCTGCAAGGACCCTATTTCTAAATGAGGTCACATTCTGAGGTACTGGGGGTTAGGGCATCAACATATCTTTTGAGGAAACACAACCCAAACCATAACACCCCCAAATCCAAAAAAACCAGCAAAGCATTTGAGCCTTGCCCTGGCCGGTGTGGCCAAGTGTTTAGATCATTGGCCCGAGCACCAAAGCGTCGCGGTTTGAGTAATGTTCAAGGACACGTGCCTGGGTTGCAGGTTCGATCCCTGGCTGCGGTTGGGGCACTTGTGGGAGGCAACCAATCAGTGTGTCTCTCTCACATCGATGTTTCTCTCTCTCTCCTCCCCTTCCACTCTCTCTAAAAAACAACGGAAAAAATATCCTCGGGTGAAGATTAACAACAAAAAATTGGAAAGCGTTGAGCCTCGTATTTAGTCACAGGTAGTACAAGGCACAACATTCACCTTTAAAGAAATAATTGGATTTGCTCCAAACCACTGCACCTTTAGAAATTGTGTTGAGATGGCAAATCCTTAGACTTTTATGGGCCCTCTCCCACCCTCTGGATTGCTGGGGCCTTACTAATGAATTTAAAGTCTTTGCCATGACCTGCTCATTAGATCCAATCAGAGTTACAGCGTCAGCGAAGTGATGTTCTATGAGACATAGAACTGTAGACTGGCCCGGCCGGGCGTGGCTCAGTGGTCGAGCATCGACCTAGGATCCAGGGGATCTGGGTTCGATTCCTGGTCAGGGCACAGGCCCGGGTTGCAGGCTAGGCAGCCGATCAGTGACTCTCTCATCATTGATGTTTCTATCTCTCTCTCTCCCTCTCCTTTCCTCTCTCTGAAATCAATAAAGATATATTTTAAAAAAAAAAGATTAAAAAAAAAAAATCTCTGTAGACTGGATTATGAGAGAGACTTAAGGCAAGACCGGGAAGGTAGACTGTACACCGAGAAGGTAGACGGATGCTGGTGATGTTAAACTGCTTTTGCTAATACTTGCAAGTTGTTACAGAAAAAATAAATAAATCATTTTCCAGATCAATATACCAGCGAGACCAAGGGCTGTGCTAATTTGCTAATAAAGATTTCTCATCTGAAACAGATTATGTTTAGAATGAATTACAGAAATTCTCTGAAAGCCATCTGCCCTCTGCAGAAGCCAAACAGGTTGAGGTAGATGGGGGTGTCGCAGAGAGCCGATCCCTGCAGCTTCCCCGAGCCTGCAGCATTGCTTTTAGTCACTATCCGGATAAGAGGGAAAGCTCTGGGGTCCCTCCCTGGGGTCCTTCATGCCATCAGAGCCTTTATTCAGTGTTTCCAGGAGCCAGCGTGAGGATTCTGCCACTGGCTAAGTACTCAGTGGAGAGCTCGGAATAGCCACGGCGTGTGTCTGTGATCCTACTTGGCTCAGTGAGATTTAGAACTTAGCCAGAAGCCCGCTATCATCTGACCACCATAAGCCCCTACTGGCTTTTTAAAATTTTTTCAGACTGATTTGAGAGAGAGAGAAACATCAATGTGAGAGAGAAACATCAATCGGTTGCCTCCCAAACGTGCCCCAACCAGAGATTTTTTTAAAAAACATTTTTAAATTGATTTTAGAGAGAATAAGAGAGAGAGAGAAAGGCATTGATCCGTTGCCTCCCGCATGTGCCCAGACCATCGAACCTGCGACCTAGGTATGTGCCCTGACTAGGGATCGAACCCGCCACCTTTTGGGCATGGGACATGCTCCAACCAACTCAGCCACAACCGGCCGGGGCCCTGCTGGCTTTTTTGGTTCCCAGGAGTTAAAGACAACTCAAGCCAGTATCTAGTAATCTCCAAAAATTCTGGGAATGCCCTTTTCCTCAGGACAGTTACCCTAGTAAATGGCCCTTCGAGAGGAGCCTTGGAGAAGACTTAGGTGCACGCTTACGGGATTTTGCAGATCCTGTCTCAAGGAGATCCTGGCCTCCGTTCAGACTGCCCACCTATTTTATTCCGAGGGACACCACAGTCAATTAGCCGCCCTCGAAGCCTGTGCAGGCCGAACATCCCGATCACCGTTCTCTGGTGCCCATGGTATCTCTGGTGACCAAATGTGGTCACTCGGCCTCTCCTACTCCAGGACTCCAGCTTTCCCATTGAAACGTGGAAGCGCAGCGCAGGGGTGGGCCTCCCCACTGCTCCGAGCCATGGGAAACGGCCAGTGCAGACCTGTGGAGGGCCCTGGTGCTGCCCCGATGCCGCATCCCTAACGCCCTCCTCTGGCTGTGTCCGCTGGGGCTTCTCAGGGGGTGCAATAAGGAGGGATGGTCAGGTCACGTGTGACAAATGCACTTCATGTGTCTCCCTTCGTGTGCTTTTGGATTCCTTCTACGTAATCCCAGTGAAGTCCTAGCACCTCACCTTCCCCAGATGGAGGCCATCACCGAGTCCAAGTTTTAGTCAATCAAGCAATCTGCTGCCTCCTTTCCCAGCTGCACTAGCTAAAGTGCTCTGGCGGACTGCAAAAAAGGTCCCACAGCTCCCTCCCCTCCACCCTCCGCAATGTGACTTCACTGTAACTCCCATCCAGAGGCGGGGTCTAGCCCGGCCACCGTGGCTCAGTGGCTGAGAGTCGACCTATGAACTGGGAGATCAGGGTTCGGTGGTCAGGGCACATGCCCGGGTTGTGGGCTCCATCCCCAGTGGGGGGTGTGCAGGAGGCAGCTGATCAGTGATTCTCTCTCATCATTGAGGTTTTCATCTCTCTCGCCCTCTCTCTTCTTCCTTCTGAAATAAATAAAAACATATTAAAAAAAAAAAGAGCTGGGGTCTGTCTCTCCACTCCCTATGTCCAGGGTGGCCTTGTGACATGCTGTGACCAACAGAACATGGCAGACGTGACTCCACGGGTGTTCCTAACCTAGGTCCCCAGAGGCCTTGCAGCTTCCCCTCTCCCTCTCTTGCTGCCCAGAGACTGGCAGGGAAAGAAGCCTGGACTGACCTCCTGGAAGACGAGAGGCTGTGTGCAGACAGTCCCAGCTGATGGCCAGCACCAATAGGCCCACTGTCTTGTCATTCACCCAGCCCCAGCCAAGCCACCGGATGACTGCCACCCCATAGACGATCCCAGGTGAGACCAACAGAGGAACTGTCCAACTGAGCCGAGCCAAATCCCTAACCCTCAGAATCATGAGACAATGAAATGTTTGTTGTTTTATGCCGCTGAGCTATAGAGCAGTAGGAAACTGGGGCACAAAGTCTCTGGTAAGTGACCTCATATCGGTGAATCCGGGAGGTAGCTAAACCCCCAACATGGGCAAAGAGGGTGCCCAAAGCCATGAAGATGAAGAAATGGTGGGGAGATAAGTGGAGAGAAGACACCTGCAGCTCGGATCTCAGGCAGACCCAGCAACAACAGGTCCCAAGGTGAGAGGCCTGTCATTGCTGACAGCAAAGCCTCGGGTGTGACCATGAGGACAGTGCCAAGGCCAAGCGAAGGGCAAGGCCACAGGTGGAGGGAAGCAGGGGACTGATAGAATTAGGGAACTGTGGACCCCAAACACAAGAATTATGACTGGCCCTAGCCAGTTTGCTGCCAGCACCAATAGGCCAATTGTCTTGGCCTATTGAGCCAGTTTGCTCAGTGGTTAGAGCGTTGACCTGAAGACCAAAGGTCCCAGGTTGGATTCTGGCAAAGGGCACGCACCTTGGTTGCAGGCTCCATCGCCGGCCCCAGTCAGGATGCATGTGGGAGGCAACCGATCAATGTGTGTCTCTCACATCGATGTTTCTCTGTCTCTCTTCCACTCCCTCTGAAAAACAATGGAAAAAATATCCTCGGGTGAAGATTAAAAACACACATTATGGCTGGAGTGTTAGAGAGGAGGCAGTGAGTCAGGTGCTAAACTCTTCAAGGAATGAGGGGTGACCAGTGCTCAGTAGACGTCTCAGAGCTGGGAGTGAGTTTGGGGAGAAGAGGGAAGGGTCATACCCTGGAAGTGGAGTAAGGGGGTCACCAACCCCACCTCCTGGCCCAGTGGCAGGCGGCGTGAGGGAGAGAACCCCCACTGTTGGAGTTGCAGTGGAGGGAGCAGTGTCCTCGAGAAAGGAGTTTTCCAGAGGAGCTGAAGGTGAAGTCTTCACAGAAGACAGATCCTAGGGCCCATCCCATGCCTGAGTTCAAGGGGGCTCAGTTCAAGGAGGAGATTTTCAGTAGTTGGGGGGAGATGAGACGAGGGAAGCAGAAGGGCCAGATGGGGATCAGAGTCAGGGAGAAGGCTGATCGGACGGACGTAAACAGGGATAAAGGGAGTAATGAGATTAGCCCTCTGCCCGGTCGCCCTGTGGCTGGCAAGGCTGGCGGGGACCAAAGCAGGGTGCAGAGAAGTACAGACATACGGTGCAGAAACAGTCCTCTGTATGTGGGGCCGGGGGGTTCTTGCCAGAGCAGGAATCTGGGCTGCCCACCCTCCAAGTCTGGCCAAGGACATGGGGACAGTGGGCTGTTCCAGAACTCTGACTCCTGCCAACACCTTTCCAAGAATGACTTGTTTTAAGTCAGTGACTCAACACCCAAAACATCATCTAATTTAAAAAGTAGGCAGAGGACCTGAATAGACACTTCTCCCAAAGGACATACAGATGCCAAGAGACATATGAAAAGATGTTCAGCATCACTAACCATCAGAGATGCAAATTAAAACCACAATGAGCTTTCACCTCACACCTGTCAGAATGGCTCCATCAACAAGTCAACAAACAACAAGTGCTGGCGAGGGTGTGGAGAAAGGGGAACCTAGTGCACTGCTGGTGGGAATGCAGACTGGCGCAGCCACTGTGGAAAACAGTGTGGAGGTTCCCCAAAATGTTAAAAATGGAACTGCCTTATGATCTAGCAATTCCACTTCTCAGCATATATCAGAAGAAACCCAAAACATTAGTTCAAAAGAATATATGCACCCTATGTTCATTGCAGCATTATTTACAAAGCCAAGCTATGGAAGCAGCCCAAGTGCCCATCAGTAGACGAGTGGATAAAGAAGGTGTGGGACATATGCAATGGAATAGTACTTGGCCATAAAAAAGAATGAAATCTTGCCATTTGCAACAGCATGGATGGACCTAGAGGGTATTATGCTAAGTGAAATAAGTCAGAGAAACATAAATACCATATGCTTTCACTTATATGTGGGATCTAAAGAACAAAATAAATGAACAAACAAAATAAAAACAGACTCATAGATACAGAGAACAGACTGATGGTTGGCAGATGGGAGGGGGTTTGGGGGGGGCTGGATGAAAAGGGTGAAGGGATTAAGTACAAGTTGGTGGTTACAAAACAGTCACAGGGATATAAAGTCAATAATATTGCCCAGCCGGCGTGGCTCAGCAGTTGAGCATCAACCTAGGATCCAGGAGATCGAAGTTCGATTCCCAGTCAGGGCACATGCCCAGGTTATGGGCTCGATCCCCAGCAGGGGGCGTGCAGGAGGCAGCCGATCAATGACTCTCTCATCATTGATGTCTCTATCTCTCTCTCTCCCTTCCTCTCTCTGAAATCAATAAAAATATATATTTTTTAAAATTTGAAAATAAATAAATAAAAATAAAGTCAATAATATTATAATAACTATGCATGCTGCCAGGTGGGTACTTGAAATATCAGGGGATCATATTGTAAAGTATGGAACTGTCTAACCACTATGCTGTATGCCTGAAACTAATACAAAATAATATTGAATGTAAAATGTAATTGAAAAATAAAATTTTAAAAATATCAGTGAAACACACCCGGCCAGTGTGGCTCAGCTGGCTGAGCATTGTCCCAGGCGCCGGGAGGTGACCAGTGCTATTCCCGGTCAGGGCACAGGCCCGGGTTGCAGGCTCGATCCCCAGCAGGGGGCGTGCAGGAGGCAGTCAATTGATGTTTTTCTCTCAGCGATGTTTCCATCTTTCTCTCACTCTCTTCCTCTCTCTGAAATCTGTAAAAACATATTTTAAAAAATAAAATATCAGTGAATCAGAAGAGAGCACAAGAACAGATCCCCATATAGATTTGATTTAATATATAATAGTGGTGGAATTTCAATTGGTTGAGAAAAGAAAGGTACCTTATTTAATAGGCGATGCTAATTCCGCTGGCTATCTTACCGGGAAGAAAATGAGGTAGAGCCTTACCCCTCACCTGAGCCAAATAAAAAGTAAATTTCAAATGGTTTAAACATCTAAATGTAAACAATATTCAGAATATATTAGACATATTCCGAAAGACCTTTTGAACCAGATCAGGAAGCCAGAAGCTCTAACAGAAAAGATAGCACACTTCATTACATAAAAATTATAAATTGTGCCCTGGCCAGTGTGGCTCCGTTGGTTGGAACGTCACCCCATACGCTGAAAGGTCGCAGGTTCGATTCCCAGTCTGGGCACATGCCTAGGCTGTGGGCTCCATTCCTGGTCGGGGCACAATGAGAGGCAGCTGATTGACGTTTCTCTCTTACAATCAATGCTTCTCTCTCTTCCTTACTCTGTCTATAAAATCAATAAACGTAGCCTCGAGTGAGGATTTTAAAAAATTATACATTGTTTATGGCAAAAGGTAACCTTACCAAAGCCAAAAGGGAATTAATAGAATATTAAACAGTTTTAAATCCATGTGAGAGACAAGTTAATTACTGTATTAAACAAAGAGCTTCTACAAACTGATAAGACAAATAATCCATTGGAAAAAGGAAAGTATCTGATAAGCATGTGAAAAGATGGTTAGTCTTACTAGTTGTCAGGCAAATGTAAATTAAAGTAATAGTGTGCTGCCCTGGCCGGTGTGGCTCAGTTAGTCGAGCACCATCCCAGGCACCAAAGGTTGCCGGCTCCATTTCAGGGCACACGCCCCGTTGGGGGCTCCATCCCCAGTAGGGGGCGCAGGAGGCAGCTGATCAATGTTTCTCTCTCACATTGATGTTTCTCTCGCTCCCTCTCTCTTCTTCTCTCTCTAAAATCAATAAAAACATATTTTTTAAAAATAAAATAAGTAATAGTGGGCTATCAGTCAATACCCACAGACCAACAAAAGATAAAAACACTAATGATACCTGTTGGTTGTAGGGATTTGGGGGAAATGGCTCTATTCCCATTCATTGCTGGTGAAAATGTGTTTCGTTATAGTCTTTTTGAAAACAGTCTGGAAATACCTATTAAAATTGAAATACACACACTCTTTAACCCAGGAATTCACACCTGGGAATCAACCCCCTTAAAAATAAAAGCAAGAGCAGGTAAGGATGGATACGTACAAGAATTTTTATTGTAGCATTAGTCACAGTGGTGAAAACAAAACAAGGCAAAACTGAAAAACAAGGAATACTGAAAACAAGGAAACAATGAGTGAATAAATGGTGCTGCATCCATGCTGTGGAATATTATACAGGCATGAAAAGGGTGAATCAGAGCTATACTGATTGATCTGAAGGATTAAGTTAAGTGCTCAAGAAGAAGAGGTGTGTATATAACATGATCACATTTTTACATAAGAACAGTAACAAAAAGAATCCTGCCCAGCTGGCGTGGCTCAGCGGTTGAGCATCGACCTAGGATCCAGGAGATCGGGGTCCCATTCCCCATCAGGGCACATGCCCGGGTTGCGGGCTCGATCCCCAGCTGGGGGTTTGCAGGAGGCAGGGGATCAATAACTCTCTCATCATTGATGTTTCTGTCTCTCTCTCTCCATCTTCCTTCCTCTTTCTGAAATCAATAAAGACATTTTTTTTTTAATTCTATATATGTTCCAGTGTTCTGTGTGTGATTCTGTCAACAAGCAGGAAGTCTGGAAAGCCACACACCAGACTGTTAACACTGTTTTTCTGAGAAAGAAAAGTAAAAAAAAATAAGTAATTTTTTTTTTAAAAAGGCATCTATGATAATAACCATTTTTACCAACTTTGTAAACTGACACATGCGGGCTTATATAAATGCATAGAGTGACCAAGGAGGGACAAGCACCAACATCACGATGGTGAATTTTCCCAGGATAGGGGGATTTCAGGCGATGTTAATTTCTTTCTTTTTCTTATGGTATGCTTAAATTTTTACATTGATCAACATTTTTTTCTTCTTGGGAAACAATGTTGTGAGGAGGTTATGATCAGCAGGTCTGGGATTAGCACCAAGAGGGTGGAGCCAAGGAAACGCTCGGGCACCCTCCATCCCAGCCACCCCTCATCCCAGGCACCCCTCATCCCAGCCACCCCTCTTCCCAGGCACCCTCCACCCCGGGCACCCTCCACCCCGGGCACCCTCCACCCCTCTCTCTCCCTGCCTGTTCCCTTGAGTCACTCCTTACAGTCAGAAGTAGCTCGTTAGAGAGGTGGGGGCCAGAAAAGAGGAAGGGATGTCAAGGGCCTCAAATGCTGCAGAGAAAGATGAAGGCTGGCCCTGCCCCCCAATTCAGTGACACTGACTAGTGGCACCCAGGCACCAGAGTGGTACTGCAGAGGGTGGCGGAGCGGGGGTGGGGAGGGGAGAGGCTGCCTGGCAGGCCAGAAGGGCCCCCACGATGGGGAAGGGTGGTCTGAATCAGGCATCACTTGTAAGTGTGTGAGGGGCTGCGTGGGTTTTCACGTTTGCTTGGAGGAGTATTCGAGCATAGAAAGGCAAAGTCACAGGTGCAGACAATCCCTCTGTAAGTGTGGCTGTGAACGGGGGAGAAAGGAGATGGCGGGAGCTATCGGGGACTCGGGGGTTTACTCCGAAACAGAGCTGAGCATGTTCATAGGCTTATGGGACTGGGCCGGGGGAGGGGGTTGAACAGAGATAAGAGGGGAGCCCCAGAGGCCCACGCTCCCAAGCCTGGCTGCACAGCAGAATCCCCCGGCAGCTTTCTCAGCAGCCACATCTGGGCCCACCCCAGAGCTACCCACTCAGACTTTCCAAAGGTTGAGCCAAGAATCTGGACTTCAGATAAGCCCCGCGAATAGCATTAAAATATACAGCATTTGTCTAGAAATACATCTAATAAGAGATGTGCAGAAAGCACAGAGAGAAAAATGTTTAACTGAATAAACGCATGTATGTGAGTATACACAGAGTGCACACACGCGCACACACACACACACACGCATGCATTTATGCCATGTTCAAGGATTGGAAGATAAACTTCCATTTATAAGGTTAACAAGCTCTGGGGATCTAAATTACAACATGGTGATTATAGCCAATAATACTGAATTATACAATTGAAAGTTGCTAAGAAAGTAGATCTTAAATGTTCTTGCCACACAAGAGAAATAGTAATTCTGTGACAGGAGGAAGGGTTGGGTTTTGCAATATAGAAATGTATCAAGTCAGTGCATTGTGTGCCTTAAACTCAGACAATGTGGTGCCGACTGTATCTCAATAACACTGGGGAAAAAATAAGTTCCTTTAGGTCCCCCATCCTCCATGTTCTTTCTTAATATATGCATCTCTTCCAAAAAATAAAAAATAAATAAGGGAATTAGAAGACTCAATGTTGACAATTTATTGATTTATAGATTCAATGCAGTCAAATTAAAAAAACTCTAGGGTTTTGGGTTTTTTTGAGAATGTGATAGGTTGATTCTAAAATACATATGGAAACGAAAGGGCTGAGAATAGCTTCCTAAAAAAGGACATATGGGAATATTGCTCAAGTGAATATCAAGACTTTTTGTAAAAGTACAGCCATGAAGAGAGGGAGGTTTCGTGCGAGGAAATGAGGAAAAGGCGAGAAACTGGCATCGAGATGGGCCTTTGGGTCCCCAGTCTTGTGGCACCAAAGAGCAGAGGGAAGATGAGCTTTTTCAGGAGACAGATCAAGTGCTCACAAGGGGAAAAATGAAACTTGACCCTCCCCTCACACCCAGAACAAAGAAATCCTGGGCAGGTTGTCACCCGAGGGAGGGCAGGTCAATAAGGATTCTGAAAGATGAAAGACTGAGGATGAGAGAGAACCTTAGGGGGAGACAGATTTCTTTTCAGGACACAAAAGCACCAACCTTAAGTGAAAAGTCTGAGGAATTTGGTTTCATTAAGATTAATAGATTATCCCATTTCTCCAGCCTTAGTGTTCGGGGCGGCAAGGCCGAGGCTGCTTGTGCCAGGGAGTGGCTGACACTGTCCTGTCTCTTGACCTTGCTGAGGTGACGCGGAGGGAGCTTTAAACAAACGCCACAACGTGTACATTTGTGCTGCGTGTGTTTCTCTGTATCTGTGTTCTCCTTCCCATCAAGGCTTTAAGAAGAAAATCTCCCCACGTGATTCTGATGAGCCCCACATTTAGGGACCCCCCTGATCCAGAGCCCAGCTGGAGTAACGCCGGCATAGTCAGGCCTGTTGCGGGTGACAGAATCCAGCCCTGACTCACGGGTCCCAGCTGGTGATTCACACGCCTGAGCCCAGCCCGCCTTTGCTCAGCTTGGCCCACCATCCTGGGGGCTCCCCACCCAGGACGGCCCCCAGCGAGGGGTGTCCTGCCAGGGGAGCCCCCTGAGCAGCAGGGAGCTGCCCCCTCCTTGGAGCCTCAGCAACAGCCCCGGGGGCCCTGACCGTTGCTGTGGCTCCCGGTCTGAAATGACCGCCCAGACGTGCCTGTCCCGGGGGGAGGGGGCAGGGTCAGCTTCAGCTGAGTCCTGTCTTCCTATGGAAGGAGCGATGCATTTCCCTTCAGGGGAGAAGCGGGTGCCATTACCCAGAGAAACGGGAAAAGATGCTTGGCACCCGACTTGGGATCCCAATGGGGTCAAAGGAGAGGTGTGGTGAGGAAAGTGGGTAAGGGGGAGGGGAGGGGACTGTCGTCACAGAGTGGGATGTCTGAAATGTAATTTCAGAGGTGGAGCAGTTTCGGGTGATGACAGGGTCCAGGGTGTGCCCTTGGCGGTGGGTGGCAGACACCAGGGTGTTGGATGCTGCGGAGCCAGTGCCCAAGTTCATTAATAAGGGCGGAACCCTAATAAAGCGCAGTCGCATGTGACTGGGTCTCGGAAGGGTACCTGACACAAGAAATACAGCCCAATAGCCTAAAGTAATTAACGAGCAATTTCATTCTTTGTCACACTCTCAAAGGACTTTAAAGGGATTCGTATACACAGTTCAAAGCCACACTCATTAACATCCCCTCTCCTCTCTCTCCTGCCCTGAAGCTACTCTGTGCTGCTCATTTCAATCTCCATTTCCCACCAAACACAATCAAAAGCAAAACAAGCCCGGCCGAGGTGGCTCAGCGGTTGAGCATAGACCTACGATCCAGGAAATCGAGGTTCGATTCCCAGTCAGGGCACATGGCCCGGTTGCGGGCTCGATGCCCAGCAAGGGGCACGCAGGAGGCAGCCGGTCAATGACTGTCATCGATGTTTCTCTCTCTCTCTCTCTATCTCCCTTCCTCTCTCTGAAATCAATAAAAATATATAGTAATAATTTTTTAAAAGCAAAGCAAAACACTCCTCCCCATATCCAGCTCATCTCAGCCACTCCCCGCCCCCAGCACCAGTCTATCTTAGGAAGGAAAGAGAGATGGGGAAACTGGACTAGCAATTTCAGGGCTCTTTTTGGTGGGCCGAGGGGGGCAGAGTCTGTGCCTGTCCCTGATCGCTCTGTCCTATCACAGGGAGGGCGGCCTAGGAGTTACACAGCCGCTGCGAGGGCAAGCGGCGGGCGCAGCAATGGAACAGGAGTTCTCACCCGTGTGGCCCCCACCCCCTCAGGGCCTGTTTGAGATCCTAGGAGCCACGCCGAGTAAGCAGGAGCTATCGAGGCAGAAACTCAAGCAGCGGCCACTCTCTCCTCTCGGTAACAGACATAGTAGTTTTACTGATTTACTTTAACAGTAAACATGGATTTGTTTTATTTAGTATAATAAATTGGGAATTAACATTTTCGAGGGGGGAGGGATTAGTCTGAGGCTGTCAATGACATTGGTAGATTCTGGACCTTCCAAAGTTGGTGAAGTTGTTGGGGGGTGGGGGAGTATCTCCATACGTTATTAGTATAATCTTTTTCGAGCAGAGAGGCGATTTGACAAATTCATCAAATTCCATATAATACAAAACCACTCAAAAGATGAAGAAAATCACACTTACATTCTCAGTCCTCAGCACTATTACCCCCCAGGGCTTGGCATGTATTGTCTCCCCGCCCCCCAATTCTTTTTTATAGTGGTAAAGTACCCATAACAAAATCAACCATCTAAACCTTTTAAGTGCACAGCTGTGGTATTAAGTACATTCATATTACTGTGCAATCATCACCACCATCCAGACTCTTCATCTGGCAAAACTGAAACTCTGCACCAGTTGAACAGTAACCCCCACGCCCCCTGACCCTCAGCCCTGGCAACCACTGTTTACTTTCCGTCTCTGTGATTTGACTACCATAGGGCCCCCGTATAAGTGGACTCGTACAGAATTTGTCTTTTTATGATGAGCTTATTTTACTCGGCATAACGTCCTCAAGGCTCATCCATGTTATAGCACATGTCGAAACCCCCTTCCTTTTTAAGGCCAAACAATGTTCCACCGGAGGGTGGTCTGACTTCTCGATTAGAGATTATTAGGAACTTGGAGAGAATTAGCTGTGTGACCTTGGGCAGGTCACTTTCCCTCTCTTAGATCAGATCCATGTTTCCAAACAGGGACTCTTCTTAACCACCCATGTCCCCAGGCCCCTTTCACTGGGAGGCTCTAATTCAGTGCCTGGCCTAGGGTCCAGGAATTTGGAATATTTTTAAAAAGAGCCTCAGGTGATTTTTATCATGGAACAGGTTTAGGAATCACAGGACCTGGGGATTTTCAAAATCCCTTGCAGCTCTGATCTTCTGTGACCTCAGGGGTTAAGAGATTAATCTGGAGTCAGACTGACTGGCTTCAATCCCTAGGTGCCCGTTACCAGCACCAACTTCTTCACGGCCTTAAGGAGAGAAATGGCACCTACCACAGGACTGTCGCACGAAGTAAATGGAAATAAAAGAAAATAAAGTTTTAGCCTATACTACCTAGTGCTTTAAAAAAAAAAAAAAAATCGTCTAATATGTGTTATTCCCTGTCCTCCCCAGTGGGTGGGTGGGTTCCTGTCGCCACCTGGTGGTGGCACTAGGCCACTGCACGCACAGCTATTTTCCCCTTCCCCCACCCCACTCTGACCCAGCTCCCACCCACCACAATTCCCTCACCCCTGTCCCATCCCAAGCTCACCCCATTCAGAAGCCTCCAGGCCCTCGGTGAAGGTGGAAGCCCAAGGTAGGAGGGCCGGGGGTCCGAGGGTCCTAGCATCTCCTAAAGTCCATTCCACAGTCTCATCCCAGTGGTGGTGGGTCGTTGGCGACAGTCGCTTCCCTGGGTGGTCCCGCGCAGGCCCGACCCTGCAAGCGACCCGGGCTGCTCTGTCCGCCCGTCCCAGCCATGCTGGAGGTGAGGGCCAGTCCACGCCAGGGGCCTACAGACGTCGGCTCGGTCGGCCCTAAGCCCCTGAGAGGCAGAGGGACTTAGTGACGCCTTCCCCCAGGCGAGGAAATGGAGGCTCAGAGGAGTTAAGTGACTGGCGCAAAGGCGCACAGTTTGCAATGACGGCGTCGCGCCTCGAACCCAGGTGGACCTTAACCCACAACTATTTGCGGTAAGACCTCAGGCCTCTAAACGAGTGGTTCGCACCTGGGCTGGGCACTGAATTCACCTGGGGAGTGCTAGAGGGCCCGTGCCTGGGCTAGTCGGCCTGGGGTGCGGCCTGACACTGGGGCTTGGTCAAGTCCAGGTAGGTGTTCTAGGGGGCGCTCTAAGCGCATCCGCTCGGTTTTCTGTACCTTGAGGCTTGCTCTTGGCTCTGGCAGTAACGACAACGTCTGATGAGCGAGCTGCACCCAGATGTTCGCCCCCATCCCCACCCCGAGTTCACAGGAGCCCCGGGGGCGCCCCGGGGCAGCTCCCCGCCGGGGGAGACACCCGGTTTTACTGCACTTAGGCGGGTGGAGGGTGTGCTCCGAGCAAGCCACCGTCTGCCCTGGAGCGAGGCTGGGGAATGTGGGACCCGCAGTTCTGGGGGCACCGGCTGTGCGCCTGGGGCGAGGGACTGCACCTCTCTGTGAAGGTGCCTCCGACGCAGAACAGGCGTGAGAGCGCCCCCCGCGTAGAACGGCTGCATTCGAGGAGCTGAGACACGTAAAGCAGCTACTGCGGTGCCTGGAGCCCCGCAAGCGCTCAACGACCGTTGCAGCTGCTCTGCCTGCTGGGGTGACTGTTTCTGACGCCGACATAGCGCCCCACCTGGACCACTCGCCTATTAATCCAGAGCAGCAGGGCCCGGCCCGGAGAGCGTCGGCCCGCGGACGGAAGGGTCCCGGGTTCGAGCCCGGCCGAGGGCAGGCTCAATCCCCGCCCCGGGAGGGGCGCGAGCGCCAGCCAACCAGCCGGTGTGTCTCTCTCACGTCGACATTTCTGTCTCTCTCTGAAAAAGCAGTGGGAAAAAATCCTCCAGAGAGGATTAAAAAAAAAAAAAAGAGTAGCAGAAGCCCCGTTTGCCTTTTTAGAACTGCCCATCTTGCGCAGGACAGGGCTGTCAATCACAGAGAGCCCCGCCCAGAGGCGGGCACATAACTCGACCTGGCCAATCAGAGTGCCCCCGTCTTCTTGGCCTCCACAGACTGATCTGGGGGTTCGCAAGTGACTCGGGCGGTCACTTGCAGCCTCCCCTCCCCCTTGGAGGAACTGATGGGGTCAGGGAGCCGTCAGCGGCCGCCTGTCCCACCAGCGCAGAGGAAAGCAGAGAGCGTGAGAGGCTTGAGGCCACCTTTGGGCCCTGGGTACAGCCATGCCCAGTTACGGGGCCATCAGCTTTTGAGCTTATGCTGGTTTGCACTGAACTCCTGTCACCTGCCACCAGCAGAGTCCTGCCTGGCTTTAGGTTTAGTCCCTGCTCCCCTCAGGGCCACTGGGGACTCAGCTGAGCATCGATATCCAGTGAATGGCTTTTTACGTGGAGGTTGGGTCCTTGAGGGCAACTTTCAAGTCACATTAACTGCCCACAGGTGAAAAGCGCATATAGGAAATTTGCCTTTGACAACCCCCCAGAGACTAAAGGGAACTAGAGACACAACGAATGCAAAGTGAGGTCCCAGACATATAAAAGCTATTATTGGGACAATTAGCAAAACGCGAGTGGGTCTTTGGCCAAGGGTATTCCAGAGGTTATTATGCTATTCTTGCAGCTTATGTGTAAAATTTAAATTGTTTCAAAACAAAAAAAAATCTCGTAAATTGCTTGTCGGGTAGAGTACCCGGGCTGCATTCCCGCACCACAGTGGAGACTCGGAGGTTGAACCAGCGCCGGGTGGGGAGGCAGGCGGCGAAGGGCCCATTGGTGCCAGGAATCTGTATCGTTAGACACTAGGAACGCTGGACTCACATGTTGTGGGGCCAGGACAATAAGTGAGCGGCAGGGTCTCCTCTCCCAGTTCACTGTAGTTCTCTCTGTCTCTCTGTGTGTCTCTCTCTTCATTCACTTATTCAACACGCACTCTGGGCCATGTCCTGGATAGACAGCTGGGAACAGGGGGACAGAGTCCCTGGCCTCATGGGCTTGCTATCCACAGCGAAGGCGGCCTGCTCCGGCATTCGGAGAGGTGCGGAGGACCAGCCACGGGGCAGATGTTGTCAGCCTTCTCTTGCAGGCCTCCTCCCTTCAGTGGGTGCAGCAGGGGTTCTCACACCTGAGTGGGCACCAGAGGCCCCTGGCAGGTGTGCTAGGATGCTGATTGCTGGGCCCCACCCCGGAGCTTCCCCTGGCCAGTGGTGAGGTCTGAGAATCTGCACTTCTAATGCGTTCCCAAGTGACACTGATGCTGCTGGTCAGGGGACTGCACTTTGAGAACCACTGCTTTACTGAGAGGCATAATTTAAAGAGGGAGAGTTTCAAGCCCCATAGAAGGCTCTAATGGCCGAAGGCTCCAGCCCTCATCTGTCTCTCCTGTCAGTCAGTCCCTTTCTCTGAAGGGTTTCCTGCCCCTGGTCCATGTGGCAGACTGGCCAGAAACAGATCTGGTCTCCTGGCTCTGTGTGGCACGGTGGCTTCAGAAGGCAGTGAGCGGCCTGTGCCTGGAGGTGTGTAAGTAGAGGCTGCGGACTGTGTGTAGAAGAGCATTCCTGACTCCTCTGGAGGCCACACAGTGCAGGATCTGGCAGGCGTTTCTAGTTCAGATTCATTGATTCTGTGAAAAGCCACGAAGTCCCCCAATAGCATCAACGGTCACAGTCTACTTTCTAGAGGAGACATCAGTACCCTTGTTTCATTCTCTGTGCCCCCCACAAGCAATCCTCTCTTCCCAGACTATGAGCTCCATTAGGGTGGGTTTGAATCCCATCTCAGCTCCTGCAGCCAGCACCCAACGGCCCCCAGGGCCTCATCCAGCAAGCAGTCGAGCCCCTGGTGGGCCACCACGTGATGCTCCAGGACCTGTGCTCAGACAGCTGGCCTGAAGCCTGCTGGCCACCCACCTGTGAGACCCTGGACAGTGACTCACCTTTCTGAGCCTCCTTCCCCTTTTCTGAGAAACAAGGATACGACCAGGACACTGGCACTGCAAGTCTAGGTTCGCTAAGAGGAACTTCCCTCTAGAACAGTCTGCTGGGGGCTGGGGGACACCAAGAGAACTCTGATGAACCAGAGAACCCCAAACAACCTTTACAAAATAAAGCAACAGAAAGTGCCATGTCCAAGCTCAGGACTATTTTCTATTTTGCAGGAGCCTGGATACACCTTCAGCTAAAGTTGACGGGACACTTGTTTTGTGTGAGGCACCATGCTAAGCATTGTCAAGGTGTCAAACCATTTAATTCTCACAGCCTCCATAAAGCCAGGTACGATTATTGTCACCACTTTTCGGGCTAGAAAACAGAAGCCTAGAGAGGAGAAATAATGGGCCCATCCACCTTTCAAAGTTCCCCTGGGGACTCAAGATAACACAGGTAAATACCAGGCACACAGTAGGTGTTTAGTCAGAGGTATGGCTCCACTAAGCACCAGCTGTGTGACCTTGGCCAAGTTACTCACCTTTTCTGAGCAGCAGACATGCAAGTGCACTGTGAGGATGAGCTGAAAGCCCTGGGCACAGTGCCAGGCACGTGGAAGGAGTCATTTACCAGCATTGTTGTCGTTGGTGGTGGCAAATCTCTGTCTTCTGAAAGTGGACTTAATTTTAGCAAACAGCTAAAATTCACATGGTACTGAGTGTGGTGACTAACGCCAGTGATCAAGTTGAGAAATGTCCTTTTTAGACCCAAACACAGAGCCCCAAGCCTGGTTTCCTTTGGAGAAAGGCCTGGAGTACTGGTGTCAGACTAGAAGGTGCTAGAGGTTTTCCGTGTTCCTGCTCTGACTCTTACCCTCACCTGACTCTTGTTTTAACCCAAATCTTGACACCTGATCTTAAATCCACCCCTACCCAAATCTGAGCATTTACTGCCTCTCAGTTCCCCACACGTGCTCACTACTCAGCCCCACCCGAACCCAGGAGTTTCTTCTTATTTCTGACTTGCACTTGGCTACTCTCTGCTCCTGTCATGATCTGGATCCGTCCTAATCCTCAAAGGATTTTTTTTTAAATGTAATTGCATTCAAAGCATATAAAACTTGAACACATTCTCCTCTAAGGAACAAAAGTAAATGTAAAAGATTTTTTAATTAAAATTATTTTTCACATTTTCTTTTCTTTTTTTTAAACAGGGGGGAGCGCAAACACAGTCCCCCACTACCACAAATTATGTGGGCGAGTTTCCCACGTTTGGGGAAATCGCAGGGGTCAGCACATCCAGAGTGCGACGGGTAAGCCTCGCCCTGGGAAAACCACCTTCGTGATCATTGTATCTCCCCTGCCAGGTAAGTATTTCACACTTTTTCAAAAGTGACTTTTCTACACTTGCTCTTAGCCCAAAGGCCGAGAAGCAATAAAACTGACTTTTCTAATATATTCAAAATTATGTATTAAAATTAAAAGGCAAATATAGTTTATAATGAGTGAATATCAAAAATTTAATCAAATTTAAGTGGTTTGGAAAATTTTAATTCCACCTTATTAAATATTTTAGAACTAGTCCCAAAATAGCATCCAATGCCCCCCTAGCTGCCAATAGGAAGAACAGCTACCATCTTCCCGCTGGGCCCAGACCTACAGGTAGACACACGGAGCAGCCGTATGAATCCTTTAATCGGATAAACGTCCCCCGCCTGCCATGGGCACTGTTATCAATACCGTGCCAATTCATGAGAGCCTTCCAACGTGGAAGAAGCAAGAAAATGGGCACTTGTCACACCCATGCAGCCTGGGAGGAAGATCTGAGCAAGGAGTTTATCTTTCCTTTCATTTAGGAGCTTCTCCTCCCCACGCCCCGAAGCCGTGGCCATCCCTGCCGTCCAGGGGGACAGGCACCTTTGGTTTGGAGAAGAGTGGGCAGGAGGTGTGGGGCCTGGGCGGTGTCCCCACGTGGACCTTTAGGTTCCAGCCCGAGGCCCCGCGCCTGTGGTTCTTAGTGAAGTGTTTGGAGTTTCAGATCCTCCGGGCCACACGCGCTGGTCAAGGGGTTGCACTGCTCTGTTGTGCCGGGCTCTCTGCTGCCTGGAAACATTTTGCTTAAGCTGTGCCTTGTTCCTGGGACATCCTGAAATCCTTCAGGTCTCAGTTTAAAAATTCCCCTCTCAGGGAGCCTTGTCTTCTAAAGCCAGACTGGTCCCTCCTGCTAGTCTCATGGATCCAGTTCTTTTGGTCCTTGGCATTTATTATAATTAATAATAATGAGATCATTATGACTATTTGTCTGTTTATGTCTTTACTCTCTTTTTTCACAGAATGTGAGCTCCACGAGGGCAAGGGCCACATCCTTTTGTGGATCACTGAGTGGTCAGTGACTGGCACACGGAGGGTGCCTGGGAAATATCTGTTGACCAGCTTTCAGCTGTGAGTTTCCTCCCCTTTAATATCCATGTTACAGTCCGCCTCATAAATATTATCGTGAGGGGGGGAGAGATGGCAGGAAGGGGCCTGACACACAGTCGGCGGTCAATAAATGCTAGTATTATTATTATACATTCAGAGGCAGCTGAGGACTGACGAATCTTGGCGGAGGGGGCTTAAGAGCTCTGCAGAGTTGGGTAGGTTTTGTGGAGCAGCGAGGGGATTCCAGGAAGGAGCGGCTCAGGCAAAGGCACAGAAGAGAGAAAGGAAGAAGTGTAAGTGACCCTATGTGGCTGAAGAGTGGGGTTTGACACATCCCTGTAGTTCAAATGGCAGATGGGGGCCAGATCAGGAAGAGCCTTGAATGCCAACCCAGCACATTTAAACCTGAACCTTGGGCAGCACGGAGCTAATGAATGTTTTTGAGCAAAGGTGTCAACTGAAGAAGTGGCATTTTAGAAAGATTACTTATGGCAAATCTGGGTCAGGTGGGCCAGGGAAGTGACGAAAGACAGAAAGCCTGGCCCTTTCATACAATCCCCACCTCTAATCCTGTGAGTATAAAACATGCAGGGGGGAGGGGCAAAGCTCTGACAGCAGAGGTCTGGATTCAAGCCCTGGCTCAGCACCATTATGATCTGGCTGACACTGAGCCAGTCCGTTCACCTCCCTGAGCCTCAATTTCCCCACCTGTAAAACGGAGGTAATCTCTGCCCTATTTCACTGGACTCTTGTGAGAAACAAATGAAATAAAGATGCACTCATTACTTCCCTCCCTCAAAAAAATGAACCCCAGTCGTGTGTCAAGTTGTGCTAGAAATGCTGGGGAGACAGAGTGAGTGGACCTGGGGTTCATAATACCAATTACTGAGTGCTCGCTGCATGCAGTTTTCCACCGGTCATCTCCTTTAGCCTGAGCAATACTCCTTCCAGGTTGGTACTATCATTAAACCCATTTTATAAATGACAAACCAAGGCCCAGAGAAGCCGAGTCACTCAGGGACAGTCAGCTCCTAAGTGGCAGAGCTCAGGGCTTGGGCTCAGGGGTAACCGTGCAGAGATGACAGACCTTTGGGTATGTCTGGCTATTTCCAACCTCCGAGCCTTTATCTCCCTGCTCCTTTTCGAGGTAGCATCCCTGGCCCCCCCCCTTTTTTTTGCCTGTGGGACTCCTCCTCATCTTGAGTTCCAGGCCAGGCTTCAGGAAGCCTCTGGCCATCCTCTGGGCTTCCGCACACCTAACCTAAACCTCTCCCTTGATATTATCACAACACTGTATCTCTGGTCTCTACACTTTTATTATTTATTTATTGTTAATTCTCCCCCGAGGATATTTTTTCCATTGCTTTTTTCAGAGAGAGTGGAAGGGAGAGATTAGAAACGTGGATGGGAGAGACACATCAATTAGTTGCCTCCCCCAGGCGCCCTGACTGGGGTGGGGACAACCTGCAACCTAGGTACCTGCCCTTGACCAGGGATCAAACCAGAGACCCTTTCAGCCACCGGCGGACACTCCAACCACTGAGCCACACTGGCCAGGGCTCTGGTCTCTACACTTTTCAAAAAGCATGCCCCTACCTGTAAAGCATACTTATTTGGGTGCACACCACCGTAGAGACATATTTCTTTGTAAAGTATATGTCCCTACTTCTTCAATCCATATGTATTAAGTATTATGCAATTGTACCTAGTTCTGGTATATTGTATCTAGTATATACATATGTATATGTATCTAGTTCTTATTTATCAATTTTTAATGAAACATAAAGATACAGAGCCTGCTCTAATATTTTCCTCCCACAGCCCTCTGACCACGGACACATTACACAGCTGTAGCTGCGCAGTGATGCCATCGTCCGGCTCCGGGGTTCTCGGAGCTTCGGGGTCCAGCCTCTCCGCTCATTAGCCTGGGCCCGGGGGGGGGGGGGGGGGGGGGGGGGGGGGGGGGGGGTCCGCAGGCGGGAGCACCCTCGCAGTGCTGCTGCCCCGCCCTCCTGAGCCGGCGGGGGAGGGGGGAACTTGAGCCCGGATTAGGGGGTGCAGCGGGCGAGGCTCCCGGAGCTGCGGGCGGCCTCAGAGGGGTGTGGACGGCGAGGGGCCATGCCGCTGCAGGACGACGCCCTCCGGGAGGTGTGGGCCTCCGACAGGTGCGGGGGTCCCCCTGCGCACCTGAACCCTGGGGGGGCCCAGAGGGGGCTGTGCACCTGAGCCCGGGGGGGGGGGGCCAGAGGGGGCTGCACACCTGAACCATGGGGGGTTGGGAGGGGCAAGAAAAGGGGAGGGAGACGGACTGACGCCTTTGCTACCCTCAGCGGGCACGAGGAAGGCGGGAGCCCCGAGGTCCAGCGGCGCCCCAGGCAGGTATGTCACCCCGCTTGGAAAGGAGGCAGAAGGACCCCCGCCCATAAGCCGACGCCGAGTAGGGGATGTGGGGGGGCGAGACCCCTCAGCTGATGGGGGGGTGCGTCCCTGGAGTTTATTTGGAGGAAAGTGGTGTTTGGGGACAGGGGTGTCCGGGGGAGGGCGGCGGGCCCTGGGGCCCTGGAGGTGGCCCCACGCGCGGGAGGGGCCGTCCTTCCTCACCCCGGGAAGGAGGCTGCAGTTCCCCTCCCCGTAATCCCCGTTATTCTTGGCGGCTGAAGGGATTAGGGGGTGACCCGCAGGCGCCCAGCCGGCCCCCCTTCCCGCTCTTCACCCCCGCCCGCAGCGACCCGCCCGGGGACAGAAGTTGACCAAGAGGACCGAGGACCCTGCGTCCCCCCGCCCTGCGGGGCCCAAGCCCAGGAGACCTGGAGGCAGGCGGGGGCCCGAGCCCCGGGGCGCTCCCCAGGGTGCGGGACGGGGCGCAGGGAGCTGAGGGCGGGCGGGAGCGGGGCCGGGGCAGCGGTGGGATGCGGGGAGGGAAGAATGTGAGCGGGGAGGGGGATCGACGGTGGAAACAGAGGGGGGGGACCCCGTGGCGCCCGGGGCCTGGGCGCCCTCGGAGGGGTCGGGGCGCTGCCTGACCCCGCGTCTCGGCTCAGGCTCAGCGGGGCGGAGGGGGAGGCCGCGGGAGGAGCCCGCCCCCGACACCGTCTACACCAAGTTCCTCAGGGACCCCGAGGCCAAGAAGCGCGACCCCCGAGAAACCTTCCTGGTGGCCGGAGCCCGGGGCGCCGAGGACGGTGAGAGGGCGCGAGGGCAGCGGGAAGGGCGCTGGACAGACAGACGGAGGGCGCGGGACGGGACCGAGGCGGGGAGCTCGGGGAACAGCCCCGCCTCTCCTTCGAGCCAGAAAAAAACTTTATTCTCTTGTTCTTGCCCCATTTTCGGGGTGGGGAAACTGAGGCACAGGGAGGTTAAGAGTTTTGCCTTAAACAACAGCCAGGGGCCGAAGGTAGCCCGTGGGTCTGGCTCAAAGTCAGAAGCAAGACAGGCCAGGAACTGGGGGGTGCGGAGAGCGCGTGGGTGGGGAGAGCGCGGGTGCGGGGAGAGCGCGGGTGCGGGGAGCGCGGGTGCGGGGAGAGCGGGTGGGGAGAGCGCGGGTGGGGAGAGCGCGGGTGGGGAGAGCGCGGGTGGGGAGAGCGCGGGGGGGGGGGGGGGGGAGAGCGCGGGTGGGGAGAGCGCGGGTGGGGAGAGCGCGGGTGGGGAGAGCGCGGGTGGGGGGGGGGGGAGAGCCCGGGTGGGGAGAGCGCGGGTGGGGAGAGCCCGGGTGCGGGGAGAGCGCGGGTGCGGAGAGCGCGGGTGGGGAGAGCCCGGGTGGGGAGAGCCCGGGTGGGGAGAGCGCGGGTGCGGGGAGAGCGCGGGTGCGGGGAGCGCGGGTGCGGGGAGAGCGGGTGGGGAGAGCGCGGGTGGGGAGAGCGCGGGTGGGGAGAGCGCGGGTGGGGAGAGCGCGGGTGGGGAGAGCCCGGGTGCGGGGAGAGCGCGGGTGCGGAGAGCGCGGGTGGGGAGAGCCCGGGTGCGGGAAGAGCGCGGGTGCGGAGAGCGCGGGTGCGGAGAGCGCGGGTGCGGGGAGAGCGCGGGTGCGGAGAGCGCGGTAGAGGCGGGAACCCCGAGGCGCGGGAGCCCCGCGTAGAGGCAAGGGTCCCAGAGAGGGAGAGAGGGGGGCCTGGTGAGAAGGGCGTGTTCCCAGAGCAGGACCGCCAGGCCTCAGCCCCCCCACCTCCAGCCCGCTCCCCGGAGACTTTGGGGTGACCCCATTCCCTGAGGAAGGTCCTGGAGCTCCTTCCCCTGTTCCTGTTCCGGAGGGAAAGCCTCCCGCCCCCAGCGCGCACTCAGCTCTTCCACCAGTTTGAAGGGGCCGGGCTCCCGGGATAACGGGGCGCACCGGCCCCCATTGAGAGGGGTTTCTGCCTACAGAGGAGGAAGAGGAGGGCCATGGAGAGGAAGAGGCGGCGGAGGGAAAGAGAGCGCCCCTGCCGCCCGGGAAGCCCCCCAAGGAGAAGGCTCCTGCTGGCCTCAGGCCGCGGAGGGCCCAGGCCCAGGGTCCGAAGGGTGGGTGTTGAGAGCCCGGGGTCCCAAGGGCGGGCGCAGGGCCTGGGCCTCACGGGCCACAGCTGAGGCCTCCGAGTGAGCCAGCGCCTGGACGGGCGAGCTTCGTCCTGGGGCTTCCCTCCCCGGGTCCTCAGGGAGACAGCTCAGCATGGGCTCCCCCCACCCCAAGTGCTCCACGAGCCGGGGAGGGCGGAGAACTGGGGTTTTCTTTGTGATTTTTATTTAATTCTTTTTAAAACCCATTATGAATTATTGTTATAATTTTTATAAAAGCAACAAAGTGATTACAGTAAAAATCAATCAATGGAAATACGCTGTTTTGGCTCTGCGGCCTGGGCACCCCATCCTCCAGGTACCAGGGTCCCCGCTAAAGTGCCCCTTTGTACTCAGGGTTAGAAGCCAGCCCAGCAGGAGGCAGACTCTGTGCCCAGGTCAGGGCTTTTGCCTCCCTGGGGACTGTCCAACCCCCACCCTTCACTTCCAGGGGACCTGGGAAGCCCTGTCCCGCCACCAAAACCTCTGCGAGTTAAAAAGAAGGCGCCAGCTGGGGAAGGGACCAAGATCAGAAAGACAAAGAAGAAAGGTGAGGCTGGTGTCTGGAGGAAGGGGGGGGCTCTGGGTGTGGTGAGGGGTGTGACCCCTTCACATACCCACGCAGGGTCTGGGGAAGCTGACAAGGACCCCTCAGTGAGCCCGGCCAGGGTGCAGAAGACCCCAGCAGCCATGTTTCTGGTTGGGGATGAGGGCCCTGCTGAGAAAACTCAGAAGAAGAAAGGTGGGTGGCAGTGGCCTCTGGTGCCACAACGTCGAGAGGCAGTCCTGGGGGTGCAGAGCTGGGCACAGCGGGTTCTAGAGACAGAAGACTCGGAGGGCATCTTGACCACCATTTCAATAGCTGTGTGGCCTCGGGAAGGTGTCTTTCACTTTCTGAGGCTCTGATCATAGGAATATGGGGTCACTCTCCTGTGGTTGTGAGAAGGGTCCCAGTGAGACACAGCTGTCCGGTGAAGTACTCCGGCAGGGCTAAGAGGCTTGTTCGGCTCTGTTCCAGGCACTCCCAAAGGCTCAGAGGAGGAGAGGAAAGAAGAAGAGAGCGAGGAGGAACAGGTGGCAGCTCTGGTGACCAAGAACAGCAATCGGAAGGGCAAAGCGAAAGGAAAAGGCAAAAAGGTTGGGTCTCAGACAGGAAGGGGGCTCAGGTCCCTACAGGGAGCTAGTGGCAGGGGCCTGGCTTGGGGGACTAGCGTGTGGGACCTCGTGAGCTGGGGCCATGGAGTCCCTTAGGGTTAGACTCTTGGCTTCCCCTCCGGTGACCGGATATGAGGACGAAGGGCACCAGACCGGTGAGAGCAGAAGAGGCAGTGTGGGGTCGCCAGGTTGGGACTGGCCACCAGGGGCCTTCTGTCCTCTGGTCTCTAAGCCACCCCTCTGCAGCCAGAGCAGCCGCCTCAGGAAGAGGCAGGCTTTTTCTGGCCCAGGGAGGTGGAGCACGCACCCAGCAGGCACGTGTGTGCATGCAAGCCCTTGAGCACACCGACTGGCTGAGAGCCAGCTGTACGAGGTGTTAAAATATTTCCACCCTAGGGCTCTGAGCTCCCCAAGTGCTTTTTGCTACCCCACTTAGGACCTCCCAACCTTCCAGCAACTAAAGGGTTAACAGTGGCTGTCAGGGGCCTCCCGGATCCTCCCCCAGGCCTACCAGTGCCCATTCAGACCAGGCATTCTCCGTGGGCAGAGCGGGTTGTTAAATGTTTTGAATATTGCTCTTACAAACTCGGGCACCAGCAAGCACAAACTCAAGTAAGCAGGAGAGAGAGGTCCAACTGGAGAGGTCCAACTGGAGAAAGTAATGAGAGTCTTTCCATGGGTGGAGAGATCACCATGAGGGCAGGGCTGGGGTCTTTGCTATGTGGGTTTGCTTATTCCGGCATGGTCAGATCTTGGGGGCTGATTCACATTAGCCAAGATCACCAGATACTGATGTATAAACTGAAAGGGCAGTTTATTCTGTCCCGGGAGGAACAGAACAGAAGGAAGTACAGCCAGCCATCAGTACAGTCGGCCCTTGAAATTCACAGCTGTAGAAATGTTTGAATATACTCTGGCTTTCTCCAGACCACATTCCAAACATACTCTTGTGTTTCACAAGTTTCTTCTTCTAGAGTGGAAAAGAGATGCTCACGGGCCCACAGGCTAAGGGCCCGCTCTCCACCACCAGCCTCGCCTCATGCACACTGCAAACCTGCCCTCAGCAAAAATGCCCAACTGCAGCACATCGGAGCCCACAGAGAGCACTTGAGCCTCAAGTGTACACTCCCAGGCTGCTAGTCCCTTCTCTCCTCTTGGGAAAGTTAGGATTAGAATCTTCGCTCCCCCTATTGTGAGGGATAGAACATGAAGGCAGAGGGCACCAGGTGTGTGAGAACAGAGGGACAGTGTAGGTCACCAGGCCAGGCCACCCTAGAACCTAATGCAACCAAATCATTCGTTTTTCTGTGAGTTGGAAATCTAGGAGCAGCTTAGCAGGGTAGTTCTGGCTCAGGGTCTTATGAGGTTGCTGTCAGGATGTCATCAGGGTCCGCAGTCATCCTGAAAGCTTGACTGGAAATGGAAGCTCCACTTCTGAAATGGCCACTGTCCTGGTTGTGGGCTGGGGACCTCTCACAGGGCTGCTTGAGTTTCTGACATGGCAGCCAACTTCCCCCCGAGCCCAAGAATGGCCAGAGAGAGAGAGAGAGGAAAAAAAAAAAAAAATATATATATATATGGAAGCCACAGTATCTCTTATGACTTAGCCTTAGAACTGACCACCCCATCACTTCTGCCATAACTATTGGTCACCAAGACCAACCCCGGTAAGGCATGGAAGGGACTACACGAGGGGGTCAGTTCCCGGAGGTGAGGCAGGAGCCATCAGGGGCCATCCTCAGGTTGGCTTCTGCAGCTAGTATTCACGGTGTGCTCATGGTAACAGTGGTAGCTCGCAGTTCCACTGAGCTGTGTGCTTAGAGCAGCGATTTTCAACCTTTTCCGTCTCACGGCATGTAAATTAATTTCTAAAATTCTGCGGCACACCAAAAAATATATTTTTTGCTGGTCTGACAAAAGTTATTAGGTAGAATTTGGATTAATTCACACTGGATGGCCATTGTTGTGTTGGCTGTTGTCAGTTTTTTACTTGACAGTCTGAGGGAAAAGAGATCAGTGCTCCTGACTAAATAGTCAGGGATTGCATGTGTTTTTTTAAAAATATATTTTTATTAATTTCAGAGAGAGGAAGGGAGAGGGAGAGAGATAGAAGTATCAATGATGAGAGAGGCATTGATCGGCTGCCTCCTGCACGCCCCCTGCTGGGGATCGAACCCGCAACCCGGGCATGTGCCCTGACTGGGAATCGAACTTCGATCTCCTGGATGGTAGGTCGCTGCTCGATCGCTGAGCTACGTCGACCAGGCAGGTATTGCATGTTTTAAAAATTCTTGCGGCTCACCGGTTGAAATTCGCTGGCTTAGAACACAGCAACGGACACCTCCGGCCTCACCTCCGTTCACCCCGGAATGTATCTGCCTGAAGGAAGGTCTTTCTAAAGGCTCTAGGTCTAACAGGAAACCGGGCAGCATTAAATCCCAGCTCCACCTCTTCCTAGCTATGTGAACTTGGGCCAGGTCCCTAATCTCTTAAACCTCAGCTTCCTCATCTATAAAATAGGACAGTTACTTACTTCAGTGGATATTGATAAGAGGATTAATGAGCTAGTATTTGAAAAGTGCTTAGAACTATACCTGGCACACTGGTAGACTTTATGAGTGTTTGTTAAATGTATAAATTAAATAGGTTCTGTCCCAGGGATTCCCCCCAGTCTACCCACTTCTTAGATAGAAAAACTGAGTCAGGGTGTTTAGCAAACCCGACAGACAGTGCTGGAAGCAGGACTTGAACCCAGGCTCTCTGGCTCCAGAGCTTGGGCTGTACTACAAGCAAAATGAAATAATAATTAAGTGCGAGCCTCCCAGAGCCCCCTAACAGCCCCTAAGCTGCTGGGGAAGCGGGGGCCACCCTCCAGCGGGCCTCTTCGTTTTCTCCCCGCACAGAAAGCGGTGAGTTGTCCTGCCTGCCCACCCGCGTCCCCACGCGGGGCCCTGCTGAGGGCAGGGGAGAGGTGCTCTGGGGCTGATGACCTCCGCCCCACCCAGAAGGCGGAGCGGGCCCCGTCCCCGCCCGTGGACGTGGGCGAGCCGCGGGAGTTCGTGCTTCGGCCTGCCCCTCAGGGCCGGACTGTGCGCTGCCGGCTCACGCGGGACAAGAAGGGCATGGACCGGGGCCTGTTTCCCTCCTACTTCCTGCACCTGGACACGGAGAAAAAGGTGGGCAAGGGGGAGCGGGGGTCAGGAAGGGTGGCGGTGTCGGGGCCCAGGCTGAGGGCGAGTCTGGGGTCAAGGCAAACAGGCTCCCCCTTCCTCTGTCCCCGGCCCCCCCCACCCGTCTCGCCCGCCTGCCCCGCCCCTCCCAGGTGTTCCTCTTGGCCGGCAGGAAGCGCAAACGGAGCAAGACAGCCAATTACCTCGTGTCCAGCGACCCTACCAACCTGTCCCGAGGAGGGGAGAATTTTGTCGGGAAGCTGAGGTGGGGCAGCAGAGGGCCATGCCAGCCTTCTCTGTCCCCTGTGCCCGCAGGGTGCCCACACAGCGGACACTGGCCCAGGGCCGCTCACACTTTGTATAGCCCACGTGGGGACCTTGTTCAGTGGTTCGCCGGGCCTGGGCGGGGCGGGGGAGGTTCTGCGGTTCTGATGGCCACCCCGGTGACGCCCACACTTGTCCAGCATAGTTCTAAGTAACTTCCAAATATTAACCCATTTAATCCTATCAACCAAGTGAGGTAAATACTGTTCTTATACCCATTTTGCAGGTGGGGAAGTTGGGGCTCAGATCAGTTAAGTAATTTGCCAGAGGTCACACAGCCAGTAAGAGACGGAGCTGAGATCTGAACGCTGCCAGGCCTCCTAGATCCATCTTTTTAGAAAAGACTTCATGGGGGAGGCCGGGGGCAGGGAGTGTGAGTTGCTCCGACCTAAGACACCTTCGCCCTGGAGGATCAAGGGGCTCTCCAAACGGCCCGACTTGGGGGGGGGGGTCTTGGGGGAGGGGCGTGGGGTCCCCTGGCCCCGCCCCCAGCCCCGCCCTGCTCGCAGGTCCAACCTCCTGGGGAACCGTTTCACCGTCTTCGACAACGGGCAGAACCCGCACCGCGCGGGAGGCGGCGCCGACGCGCGGAGCCTGCGGCAGGAGCTGGCGGCCGTGATCTATGTGAGGCTCCGCCTGCGCCCCGCGGGCCCCCCTCCTCCCGCGCCTGCCTCACGCGAATCTCCCCCCAGGAAACCAACGTGCTGGGCTTCCGAGGTCCCCGGCGCATGACGGTCATCATCCCGGGCATGAGCTCGGACAACGAGAGGGTCCCCATCCGGCCCCGAAATGTGAGCCCTGCACCTCCCTGGTCTCTCTCCCTGAGGGCCCTACTCCTGACCGGACTCGCTGGGGGAACTGGGGGGGGTCAGCTTGCCCAGCACCCTGCCTCTCGAGCACACTCCACCCTCCAGTGCAAATTCATTCTGGCAACTTGTGGAATGAATTCGAGGTTTTTGGAATTGAATTCACAGAAACAAGCACAATGGTGTTTGTTGTTGTTTTTAAGTTTATTCCAAATCATCCATTTATATATTCATTCAACACACATATATGGAGTGCCAAGTATGAATCTAGGCACCTAGAAGACGTCAGTGGACAAAAAACAAAGATCTGCCCTCAGGAAGCTGGTATTCTAGGGGAGCACGACAGCAGATAATAATTGTGAGAAATAAGTAAATCATGTAGCATGTGAGAAAATGATGAGGGCTATGGAGGGGAAAAAAAGTCAAGTGGGGTTAGAGATGAGAAGTGTGTGCGTAGGTTTCAGCGTTAAATACCGTGGTCAGAGTGGGCTGCACTGAGGTGAAATCTGAGCAGTCTTGAAGGAGGTGCAGGAGCGAGCCTGAGGATATCTGGAGAAAGATCATCCAGGCAGAGGGAAGAGCCAGTGCAAAGGCCTTGAGGCAGGAGGGTGCCTGATGCGTCTGCGGAACAGCAGGTGGCCAGTGTGGCTGGAGGGAGATGAGGTAAGGGGTGAGATGAGGGGCAGATAGGGCCTGTATAACTGGTTTTTACCCTGAGAGAAACAGGAAGCCAGAATAGGGCTTTGAGCAAAGGAGTGACATGATTTGATTTATATTTTAAAAGCAAAGGTTGTGTGTATGTGTAGAGTAAGGTGGAGAGATGTCCTACAGAAAGGCGGCCTCCTTCAGAGTCAGTCCTGCACCCTGCTCCTTAGCACCTCAGCTGGGCTGAGCCCAGGATTTCAGACACAGGACGACTGGCATGCCCCAAACTCACAGTGATATCACTTTCCTCATTTGCACTGAAAAAATAATATCCCTATCAGCTGAACACACATCCTTCCCTGCTGGAAAGTCACAGGTAATCAGGCCCAGCCCACCCATGGGGCACTACCCATGGGAGGTCCGGGTCTAGAAGATCCTGTAGGCCCCATCTTGCTCCTTCTATGCCTGAAATAAACACACACATCCTTCAGAGGCAGTGAGTCCCCGGCATTTGGGCTCAGTAAGAACTACCCAGTGCTGCTTTGGGCCTCTCTTCACCATCTCAGTTCACCCCAGAACTGTTTATTAAAACCAGACACTGGAGATCAAAAATCAACACAGCAGTTACCATCAAAACACTATCTGATATATTTTTTTTAATTTTATTTTTGTTTAAAATATTAGATGTCCCTTTTCTCCCCAATGACCCGTTCCACCCCGTCCCATCCCCCTCCCCACTATCTGATATTTATTGAGCATTTACTCTGCCCCAGGAACTGATCTAAATAACACTTCATGTGCTGCTAACTTACTTAATCCTTACAACTGAGGGAAACTGAGGCACAGAGACGTTTACTCAAATACTGTGCCTGCCCTTAGAGTATCTAACTCTGTCCATTACAGCATGGTGGGAGAAATAAGAGCATGGTGTCATGGAAACTCAGAGCTAAGATAGCTAAATCCCACATGGGGTCAGGAAGGCTTCTTGGAGGATATGATCTCTTTTTTTTTTTTAATTTAAAAAAAAAGATTTTTTTACTGATTTTTTTCGAGAGAGAAGAAGGGGGAGAGAGAGAAAGACATCAATGTGAGACTGAAACATCAATCAGCTGCCTCCTGCACACCCCCTATTGGGGATAAAGCCCACAACCCAGGCATGTGTCCTGTGCTCTGACCGGCAATCGACACAGGGGACCTCTTGGTTCATGGGTCAACGCTCAACCACTGAACCACACCGGCTGGGTGGGAGGACATGATCTTGAGTAGACTCACTCCAAACCATGAACCTCACAGGTGGCAAGAAAACTCAGGAAAGAAATATCTCAAGAGCACCTCATACAGAGGCTGCTCCTTCCTCCCAGGAACTCTCTTCCAGGACATTTTATTTTAACCACTGTTTACCTGTTCCTGTCCCCAAGCTCAACTGTGGGTTCCTTATAGGTCCTAGAATGTCTGGCCCATCCTTGTAATCAGGTGCCAGCATGTGGCTGTTCTGAAGAACCCTTGGATACCAATGGCACAGAACACCTACTGTGTGCCAGGTGCCACTTTCCATTTTCCGCCCTCCACTTTGGCACCCCACAGCACAGCCCCATTCTCACAGACGCACACCCTGCCCACGAGGACACCAGAGGCCAGGCATGCTCTCAGGGATACCCTGAGTGGATGTTGATACCAGGCTGTGCAAGGACCCACATAGGTCCCCAGGCCCCTTCCCCTGTCAATCCTGAGATATCTCACCTGCCCCTAACTGTCCTCTCCCCAATACTTCCCCTGGCACCCCAGGCCAGCGATGGGCTGCTGGTGCGCTGGCAGAACAAGACACTGGAGAGCCTCATTGAGCTGCACAACAAGCCACCTATCTGGAACGAAGGCAGTGGCTCCTACACCCTCAACTTCCAAGGCAGAGTCACGCAGGCCTCGGTCAAGAACTTCCAGATTGTCCATGCCGATGACCGTGAGTATCTGAGGGCCTAGACAAGGCTGTTCCCTGCCACCTCCAGGACCCCAACCCTCACTCAGGCCTTTCCCCACCACCTTTCTCTCTTCCTGGAGCCAGAACATCTAGGAAGGTCATTTTCTCTTCCAGGGGCATTGACACTGTGCTCTCTGGAGCCTCAGGTATTCCAAGCAGGTGTCTGGGCTCATTATTCCAGGCCCTCAGTCTAGCATTTACCAGAGTCCTGGGGTAGAAACTGGGTTATTCTGGATAAGAAGGGAGAGTTAAGCTGTTGGAGTTTGAAAACCAATGATAGCCCGACCCCTTTGTGGTCGAACAGGGTGCTGAGGCTCAGAGAAGGCAGCCCTTACCCAGCCTCTCACCTCCTCCATGCCTTACACAGGCCCTCCATTTTCCACCACAAACACACAGGATTTTCTGTGTGCCAGCCACTGCTCTCAGGGCCTTACAGATATGGAATCATTAGATCTTCTCAACAACCCTGTGAGAAAGGTACTTACTGTTATTGTCCCTATGTGGCAGATGAGAAAACTGAGGAACAGAGGGGTTCAGTAACTTGCCCAAGATCATACAACTAGTAAGAGGTGAGGCTGGAACTGGAACCCAGGCAGTCTGGCCAGTGCCCGCTTTCTAACCCCTGAGACCTTTAGGGGTAGGGACTGTTAATCAAGCATTTCTGAGCGCCTCCTCTATCGTCTTCTCTCAAACGAGGTGAAACACTTGAAGACTTAGGGAAACAAGATGTACCCATAACATAATTAAGTAAAAATGTCCCTGTTACAAGCTTGGGGAGAGGCCTGCACTAGGGTAAGGAAGCTTGGGAGCGGAGGGGTATCTCCCAGGGGACTCAGGTTCCTAGGGCCAGCTAACACTGAGCAACTTCCCCACCCCCCACTCAATCCTAGAGATGTACCCCCCAGTGTCACCTGTCCCCAGCCTTGGATAACTGCTCTCCAGATCACATTTCTGGTGGAGCCTGGTCTGATGAGGCTGGGGGTATTTTTAGCAACTTCCTGTCCCTATGGATGCTGGGGGAGGTGTTGGGGGCTGAGTGAGGCCGCTGGCTCAGGAAGGGAACCAGGGGGTTAGTCAGGGGATTGAGCCTGAGGGTCTAAGATGGGATTTGGGGTGGGGGATGGGGAGAAGGAATGGGGTCAGGAGACTACAGAAGAGTTGGCAAGGGAGGAATCTAGGCTTGGGGAAGTCTGACAGGTTCCTATGCTTAAGTGGCGGTTGTATGCGTAGCCCTGGGCGGCAGGAGATAAGGCAGGGTCCCTGTCCTCAGGGGCTTACAGGCGGGGGTGGCAGAGCTGCAGGTGGGGCAGGTGGGGCAGGTGGGGCAGGGGGGCCGAGACAAGAGGAGGGGGATGGGTGGCGGGTGAATCGCTGAGAAGACGGCTGAGTACCGGGGCCCAACGCAAGGGGAGGGGACTTCCCCAGCGTTGAGGGCACTGGTGCCAGGACCGGGACCAGGAGTGCGGGGACACCCCCGCGCTTGTCCGTCCCCAGCCGACTACATCGTGCTGCAGTTCGGGCGCGTGGCCGAGGACGCCTTCAGCCTGGACTACCGGTACCCGCTGTGCGCCCTGCAGGCCTTCGCCATCGCCCTCTCCAGTTTCGACGGGAAGCTGGCGTGCGAATGACGCCGGGCCGCCCCCGGAGCCCCCAGAGCCCGCCGGGGTCGGGAGGGGATGCGGTGGCGGGTTCCAGGGTCCCTCGCCAAAGCCCCCACCGCAGGCTCCTCCTGGGTCGGGAGCCGGCCCCTCACCGCCTCCAGGTGACCTCCACCCACGCCCCAGCCCGGCACAGGCCGAGGGGGAGGGGCGCAGACGGCGGGGCCGAAGCAGATGAAGAACATCTGGAGCTGGAGCCGCACATCTGGCCGCGGAGCTAGCCTGCGCTGCTCCACACACACACACATACACGCACACACAGACACACAAACACAGACGCACACAGACACACACGCACACACAGAGACACACAAACACACAGACACACACGCACACACAGACACAGACACACGCACACATACACGCACACACAGACACACAAACAGACGCACACAGACACACACGCACACACAGACACAAACACACAGACACACACAGACACACACGCACACACAGACACACAAACAGACGCACAGACACACACGCACACACAGACACAAACACACAGACACACACAGACACACACGCACACACAGACACACAAACAGACGCACAGACACACACGCACACACAGACACAAACACACAGACACACACAGACACACACGCACACACAGAGACACACAAACACACAGACACACACGCACACACAGAGACACACAAACACACAGACACAGACACACGCACACAGACACACACAGACACAGACACACACGCACACAGACACACAGACACACAGAGAGACACACACACAGACACACAGACACACACGCACACAGACACACACACAAATACACACAAGCACACACAGACACACAGAGACACACACAGACACACACACAGACACACACGCAGAGACACACAGATACACACACACGCACACGCACACCCGCCCCCGCCCCAGTCGCTTCCTGTCCGGGACCAGCAGTCGGGGCCGTTGAACCCCCTCTGGGGCCGTCTAGGGCTCGGAGGGGCGGCGGGTGCTGGGGACGGGAGCCGGGCGCGCCCCCCAATAAAGCGGCGTCGGGCCGAGCGGAGCAGTGTTTCCTCAGCGCGAGCGGGCGAGGCGGCGGGAGGTCCGGCGGGCGGGCGGGGGCCTCCCTCCCCGCTCCCGCCCGGCCCGCGCCCCGGGCCCCTCCCCCTGCCCACCGCCGGTCCTACCGAAACTCGGCGACCGGCCGCGTCAAGACGTCCCCCGCGGGGCCCCGGGAGCCGGGCCGGGAGGGAGGGCCCGGAGGTCCGGGAAGAGGGGGAAAGAGAGAAATTCGAGAAACAAGCCTCTCGGGGAGAACCAGACAAACCGGGTCCGGGCAGGGCGGGCGCAGCCGCCAAGGCGGGGCCGGGTCTGGGCCCCCGGAGTGGGGGGCGGGCCCTCCGGCGGCAGAGGGAGCCCCGCCTCGGCGGCTCCGGGCTGGGGGGGGCCCGGGGGCCCGTGCGCTCGGGCTCCGCGGGGCTCCTCGCGACGCGGCACCCCGACCCCAGCCCCGACGGGAGTCGTTCTCCAGGCGGGAGCCCCGCCCTCGGCGCCTCCCAGGCCGGAGCCCCAATTCCGGTGGGGCCCTGGGCTTAGGCCCGGCGTGCGGGGCGAGGTCGGGAGCGTCGCGGCCGCGGGCGAGGAACGGGGCGCCCGGGCGCGGGCAGGCGGCCGCGGTCGCTGGGAGCGAAGCGGCGGAGGACGGCGGAGCGCCGTGGGGGCGGCCCCGCGCGGCCCCGCCCCGCCCGCCCGCCCGCCCGCCCGGCGCCGCCCCCCGCGCGCCCCGCCCCCTCCCCACAGCCCGCACCCCCCGCCGGGATCCTCAACACAAACTTTCCGTCCCGCTCGCTCCCTCCTCCGCGCCCGGCGCCTCCCGCTCCCGCCCGGCTCATTCCGCACATTCCGGCAGCCCCCTCCCCACGACCCCCTCCCCCGGCCCCCCTCGCGGCTCCCTGGGCGCGGCGGAGCGGCCCGGCCGGAGCGCCCCCGCGAGCTCGGACCAGGTAAGCCGGGCGGACACCCGGAGGAGGCCCCGCTGGGAGAGGTGGGTCGGCCGGCCGGCCGGCCGGTTGGTCGGTTGTGGGTTTGGGAATGGGGGGTGCTCGAGGGAGGCCGGGTCCCCTAACTATTGTCCAGCCCGAGCCGGAGCCCCGGATTTGGGTGCCGGGAAGTTTAGAGGGAAGGGGGGGAGGAAAGCTCTCCGGGAAGCCCCGCCCACCCCCGCGGCCCCGCCGCGACCCGGGCGAGTCGGCCGGGGAGGTAGGGGAGCCGGGGAGAGCCCCCGGTGCCGTCCAACGTCCGCCTTTGGGGTGTCAAGGCAGGGTCTGGGGGCTGCACGGCTTGGCGCGGGGGGGCCTGCCACGGAGGCGCTCGAACCCAGGGCGCCCAGTCCCGGCCCCGCCGCCCTTTGGACTCCGGCTCGCGCTCCGCCGGCGCGCGCGGCCCCAGCTCCACGCAGGCCGCGGGCCGGGCCTCGGGGCGCCCGCGCCGGCTCCGCGCGCTGCCCGCGGCCGCCGGGACCGAGCTGCGCGCCCCTTGCGTGCGCCCCTGAGACGCGGGGGCTCCGGGTCCCTCCAGTCCTGCCGCCGGTGCCGGGCGGCGGTTCGGGTTCCTGCCCCGAGCGCCTTAGCCCCGCTCCGCGGGCGGCTGGGTTTGGGGCCTTCTCGCCGCGCTTCCTCGGAGCCCTCGCTCAGGCTGTAGGTTTGGAGGCGGCTTGTCCGTCCACCACCACCATTGTCTGTCTTGCCCTTTATTCCTGCCCGGGCAGGGGAGGCGGGGACTGCCTGTCTGCATCTGGTTTCCAGCCTAGCCAGGCGCTGTCACTGGGACCCCGCTCTGTCACCTTTCTAGGAGAGGGGCCCGATCCAGGCCTGAGAGATTCTTTCTGGACGAGTGAGAATGAGGCCCTGGGGGAGGCCTCTCAGGGGGCACCTCCCTCTGTGTCTTTCCTCTCTCCAGGTAGAGGCAGAAGCAGGTCAGGCCTGGACTTGTAGCCCAGGAGATCAGGGGATAGGGGTGGGGGCTGGACACAGCCCCGAGGGGCTGGTGCCCATGGCGGCTGTGTCCTGTCTTCTGTGGCCTGGCTCTGTACACACATGTTCCACCCCAGAGCGACACTTCCTTGACCCGAATGCTGGGGGTGGGGTGGGGTGGGGGGGAGCCTGGAGCAAGGAGGGAGATCCAAAGTCTCCAAAAGTTGGAGATTTGGGAGAATTATGTACTCCTCCCTTCCAGATATTTCTCCAAGGGCTGCCATCCCAGGACATGTTTCTGTGGACCTCTGGATCCCTGCTCAGTGTGTGTGCAGGGGGTGGACGGATGTGTCTTCTAGGAAACAGGATTCTGGTGGGTCCTGGACTCCCCCTCCTCAGAGAGAGGCTAGGAGCCAAGGGGAGTCTGCCCTCGTGGGCCTCCCCCTAGCCCCCTAGGGAGGGAACAGTCATCAGTGTCAGTTAGTGCATTTGGGCTGGGAAACGACAGAGGAGGGTGGTCAGTGATTGGGAGGACTGAGCTGTGTGTCTGTGTGTCTTGGGCCCTGCTCTTGCCCTCACCCTCAGAATGTACCAGAACCCGGTCCATTCTGCCAGTTGAAGAACTATTAAAACTAGAAGGAAACATCTCAACAGAGGAGGTCAAGAAATTAGATGTCAGGTCCCAGCTGGACTTTAACCAGCTGTGTCACCTTGGTGGGCCTCTTTGGGCCTCAGTCTCCCTTCTTGGAATAAATGACCTCTCAGGTCCCTTTTCTCTGAGCCCCTCCGGGAGTCTCTGTCTCCTAGTCAGTCAGCCTTCCTTCCCCTCCCATTGTGGAACCTGAACCTGGTGGGGTCTGGAGAGGTGGTGAGTGGGTGATCCAGTGGTCTTAGGAAGAAGTGAGGACAAACCAGGGGGTGACTGAGGAGTAGCTAAGCCAGGTGAGCATGGCTAAAATAGTTGTGGGCAGCAGGGGGACCAGGTGGAGTTGGGGGAACCTCCCCACTGAAGTGGCGATGGGGTCTGGCAAGCCGGATGGGATGAGTGGTGTTCAGAGGCCACGTGGGTGGTGGGCCCCTGCACCTGGCTTCCGGACCTCTCTCTAGGGCTTGGTATTAAGCTGCCAGGGTTCAGACTCTATCAGCCCTGCCCCTCTCCTCGCTCAAGAAGAGGAGGGGAGCAGAAGCTCAGCTCACAGTGAGGATGGTGGGGAAGGGTGCTGCTAGTGCCAGGCCCCAGGGAGCTGGGGGGCCGCGATGGCTCTAAGTACTGCAGCTTTCTGTGGAGATGGCTCGGAGGTCACACTCTCTTCTTCCCACATGGAGGCTGCAGAAGCCGTGAGGTCCCAGGGGTGGCCTTGAGGACCCAGGGGTGGCCTTGAGGACCCAGGTCTCTGAGGACCTCTGGGGCAGCCCTGGGGCCATGACAGGAGCTTCTCTGCAGAGCTGGAGCAGAGGTCAGCACATGACCTCGGCTCTGTCGCATGGCCTTGCCCTGCCCTTCCCTTCCTCCCAGTGTTGTGCCAGCCTAGGATTGTCTGTAGGAGAGGTGCTGCCCCTCTGGGGAGGACACTGGATGGGAGAGGGCTCTACCTTTCCCCTCAGGGTCCCACAGGAGGCTGCAGGCAGGGGCCAGGGAACCCTATCTCTCTGGGATCCCCGAAGCCCAGCCCTTGAGGTTTCCTAGAGTGCTGATTGTTTCCTGTACTCCCTGCCAGGCCCGAGAGGACAGGAAGCGATAGAGGGAAACGAGAATGCCACTGTGTGACGCTGGATGTGTGCAAGAGAAACTGAGTGGGACATTCTGTGTGGGCGAGCCTGTGTGGGGTGGGTGCGTGTGCGAGAGAACCAGGTAAAACCAGTTTGTGTGTGTGACTGCATGCGAGGCTGGACAGATGCACGGGAGAAACTATGTGGCATTGCCTGTGACTTTGCAACATTTGTATGTGAGAGAAACTGTGACATTGTGTGTGTGTGGCTGATGCAGTAGAGAAACTGACATTGTGCGTGGCTGATGCTGCATGTATTTGAGAGAAACTGAATGAATGACGTTCTCAGTGTTACTGTGATGCCCTCACACGGGGTATGTTTATGATGAAACGGGCCCATCCGTGGGAGCCCTGACACTGGATGGGATTTTGGTGCTGCACCTGTGTGAGGGACACAGCGATTGTGTGATCCTGTGTGTGTCAGAAGTAGAATGAATAACACTCAGTGTGACATGCGACCCTGTGGGGTGCTACTTACGCTGTATGTGTGTGAACAGCGTATGGGGTGATCTCAGGATTATAGAAACTCTGCTGGTCTGTGTATGTGACTGTGTGTGACGCTGTATGAGAAAAACTCAGTATGGGGTGTGGGTGTGTAAGGCAGAGACCACTGGGCTGCACCCAGTACCGTGGAAGTGCACTCAGGAGTTGTTGGCTGAGCTGTGTGAGGTAAGGTGTGTAGGGAAACAGCACCAGAAGGAAACGGCTTGCTCCCTGCGTGTGAGAGAAACTGGGGTGTGACTGAGACTGCCTCCGTGGGTGGTCACTATCTGGGATTGTTTGGGACTATAGGACAGTGTGGGTGACATCCTTCAGGGCTGTGCCAGACGTGGCGTAGGACTGTGTGTGACGAATTTGGGGCCTGTGATCCCAAAGCATGTGGCATCTATGTAGGGGACCATCAAAAGATGCCACTGAATTGTGCACTTAAAAATGGTTTAAATCCATCCTGGCTGGATGGCTCAGTCGGTTGGGGCATCGTCGCATACACCAAGAAGGTCATGGGTTCGATTCCCAGTTGGGGCTTACATGGGAGGCAACTGATCAGTGTTTCTCTCTCTCTCTCCCCCTCCCCCTCTCTCTAAAAGGAAATAATAATAAAAACATATTCTCAGGTGGGGATTTAAAAAATGGTTAAAATCGTACATTTTATGTTCTATATATTTTATCACAATAAAATAAAAAATGAAAAACAGAAAGGAGAGACATGCAGGTAACAGCAAATGAGCAGGACAGTGTGAAGAGGATTGTTTGTGAGGCTGGAGGCGAGAACGCCGCGTGTTTATAGAAGACGGTGGGGTCTCATGGTGGGGAATTGATTGGGTGACTGGTGGCAGCTGGTGGGTGACTTAGGGGCCTGGGTGCAGGCAGGCTGAGGTGGGGGACATTGACATGTGGATTGAGACCTGTGGGACCCAGTTTCCCAAGTTACCCATTAGCTGTATCTGTTCCTCCTAAACTTGGGTACCTGGCCTTGGCTGGAGCGGGCCAAGATGAGAAAGGACAGGATCTCAGGGTGGGGGTGAAGGGAGCGCTAGGAACTGGGCCCCTTTCTCTGCGGAGGTTGAGGTCTTGGGGTCTCTACCCTCCCACCTGCCTGTACCCTGGGGGAGGGAGCTGACCGTGGGAGCCAGCTTTGGAGAAGGGGGCTTGGGGGCTGCCCCGTCCCTCTGCTCCCTGAGAAGCCTGTGCCCTGGGTAGTGTGTGTGTGTGGGGTGCACAGTCTTGATTCCCAAATTGGAAGCACATTAATAAGCGGGGGAGAGGGGAGGAGGCCCCCCACCTCCCTCCTAGTTGACTCTGCAAATTGCTTCCTCCTGTTAAAATCCCGACCCAGCTCCAGGGTAGAAGGTGCTCCCCCCCTAGCCTGGAGGGTGTGGCCACTTGGCAGGGTCCCTCAGGGGTCCTTGGACTGGAGCTGGGGGAGGCAGACACCATCCCCCCTCCCTCCCCAGCTCGGGTCCCAACCAGAGCAGGGCCACTTCTAGGGTGGGAGCCTCTGACAGCTGGAGAACAGCTGGCCTCGCTGTGGGGCGGGTGGGGAGAAAGGGGGGAAAGGGGGTGGGAGGCTCCCTTAGCTTTCATCAACTGCCCTCCCCAGCCTCAACCCCCTGGCCAGCCGGCCCAGCCTGGGTTTGGGGTGGGATTCAGGATGGAACTGCTGACTTCACAAATCTTCCCACACTTTGAGGGGCTGGGGTCCCAGCTGCTGGCCACTGGCCCCAGTAGGGTCTCCAGGCTGTTTGTCTTCCTAGTGGGGCTGGTGCAGGGGGAGGGATAAGAGTGGGGGGACACCTGCCTGGACTTGCCTTGTCTACATTCCCCACCCACCAGGGTAGAGGCTCTGGGGGAGCCCAAGCTTCAGGTCTGGAGGGGGGGAGCATGGGGGTGGGGGCCTGGAGCCTCTGCAGCAGCCCAGCTCTGGCCTCCATCCCTGGAGCTGTCCAGCCAGTTATTCCAGCAGGCCTGGCCCCAGGACAGGGAGTGGGCAGCAAGGTGCCCCTTATCTCCCTCAGGGCCCCAAAGCCTGTTCACTGGGCCTCCTAGCTCCCATCCCTGCCACCACCCAGAGGCACCTTCGGCCCTCTGAAGCCTGAGGGAGGGCCCTGGCTGGTCAGACTGAGGTTAAAGGTAGAGGAGACCACAGGAGGTCCGCAGCCTCTCGTGATAACGGCCTCTGCCGAGGGAGGTCGTCGGTGAGGAGGTGGGTGGAGAGATGGGGCAGGAGTGCGGATGTCCTGGGCATGGTGCTGCGCCCAACCCCAGCCCCCAGCATTGACTTCCCTTCTTTCTAGGTCTGCCCTGGCCTCTGGGTCTTTCTTTCATTTGTTTCTCTCCCCTCCCCTCCCCTCCCCTCCGCGCCCCGCCCCTCCCCACCCCTCTCCTTTCTCTCTCCATCCCCTTCCTGGCCTGCCCTTTCCCTCCCTGCAGGGCTGTATCTGAGTTTATTGATCTTTCCCCTTCCTGACCCTTTAATCCCAAGCCTCTCTTTACCCCACCCTCCGGCCCTCCCCCGGACTGTCTCCCCTCTCCCCTCCAGTCGGTCTCTAGCTCCAACCCCCTTGTCCCTCACTTGGGTCTTTCTTCCTCTCTCCCCTCTTGGTGGCAAAGCCCAGCAAGGCAGACACCTGGGCAAGTGTGAACAAGGATCTGGGGGCTGGGGGTGGGAGTGGGGAACCTGCCACCCCTCCCTATGCAGGGGAGATGATACCCTACCCTGAGTTGGGGCTCCCATCCCGGGAGGCCTACCCTTTCACCCCGGCAGCCCCCTCTAGGGACCTCTCCCTGCCCCAAGCTCCGGCCTCCTATTTGCCTTGGTCCCTCGGGGCAGCTGTCTGAGGAGCCTGTAGCCCCCCCCCCCCCCGGCTGGGTCCCAGTGTTTGGGGGTCCAAGAAGAGGAGGGTGGGCACACAGTCTCTGCCCTCATCCCACAGCAGTGCCTCTGGGAGGAGCAGAGCAGCCAGCCCAGCCCCCTCAGGCTGCCCCTCCTGGGTGTGCCCCTCGGACGGAACCCCAGTCCGGTGCTCAGCCTGGTGCAGCGCCTGCCCACGACTGCCCGGGGGTATGCCTCGGCCTGGGGGCAGACATTCTCGTTTGGGTGTCACCCTGGCATCCACACAGCGTACCTGCACGTGTGCTCCTGTGCATGGCTGTGTGGCATGGGGGTCACCTGTGCACCGTGTGGTGCCTCTGCCCACACCAGTGTTCCTAGAAAGTGAGACTTGAGTGTGCCCATGAGCCGGCGGAAGGGACCGGGCGGTGGTCCTTCTCTCCTTGACTGTCCTTGCAGCCACCCCCTGGGCTCCCCTCCCCCCCACCAGCTGCCAGCGGTCCCAGCCAGGGGCCGCCCCACCCCCCCAGTCTGTCCCAGCTCCCAAGCCCGCTGTGTTCGCCATATTTGGCCACAGTGCTCCTGCGGGGGGCGGGGCGGGGCTGACATCACCCGGGAAGGGGGGCCGCCGCCTGGATGAGGGGAGGCGCGCAGAGACTTGGGGGAGGCAGGAAAGTTGCTTTGAAAAGCCGGCTGCCCAGGCCCCCTGTGCACTGGGCCTGCACTGCTCAGAGGGAGGCTGCAGGCAAGGATTTGGGGGAATACGTGTTGAAGACTCTGTCGGGAAGGGTCTCAACTCACTGTAGCCCCTCTTCTGCCTCCCCTCTGACAGCTCATGACAGTGTCAGACCTGGGGGGAGGCCCTGTATCCCAATTTCTTCAGTATAGGAGTCTCTGGTTCCTCCAGAGTCCCTGTCCCCCACATTTTTATTCCAAGAACTTGGTCTGGGAGGTTGAGGAGAAGATGCGATGGGGATACAGCTCCCTGGGTGGAGACGGGCGGGAGTGGAGGTGTTCAGACCCCGACTGGTCAGGAGCATGGCTCCCTCTCTGCGTGGCTACCCCCTGGCATAGTAGAGCTGTTCCTGCTGCTCTTGGAGGCCTCGCCGAAAGGGGTACAGCAGTGTTGGGGTCCTTGAAGTTGCTCCAGCCACTTGGGCTGAAGGGTGCTCCCTGGTCTGGACCCCACTGGGCACACTCTGGGTGGTTGTCCTTTCCAGCGCAGGTGGTGGAGCTGCCCAGCCCCATCCCCTTGGTTAAGAGACTGAAGCCAGATTGCCTGAGTTCAGCCTGCTCTAGCACTTACTAGCTGTGTGTTCTTAGGCAAGTTGCTTAATGTCTCTGTTCCTTGGTTTCCTCGTATGTAAAGTGGGAATAATAATAGTATCTACCCCATAGGTTATTGTGAGAATTAAGTGAGTCAATGTGTGTAACATACCAGAACAGTGCCTGCCTTTTGGCAGGTGCTGTCATTAGTAGTAATACTAAGTCTAAACTCCCCAGGCCCTTCATTCCATGCCACTAGCCACCCCCTTCAAGCTTTCCTAAGCAAACACGTGTCCCCACGGGGAGATCCTCCACCCATTCAGCATGACCTGGAATTCATATCTGAGGGAAAAGAATTCCCTTCCTTGGTTTCCGAGGGGGTCCCCCACCTTCCTACCCTGCCCCTGCTTGCCCTGCAGCCCAGAGCAAAGTCCCAGGATCGAGCCATCTTGGGCTCTGAGGCTCCCAGCACCCTGGTATACACTGGGCATGCAGATTTGGAGGCCAATGGGGAGATGGGGGGCTTGGGGCTGTGTGTGTTGGGGGGACTGGACTGGTCTAAATGAATAACCCAGCCCGGCTTTGCAGGGAACTCAGAGTTTATAGGGCCCTGGCCCAGCCACAGTGTGGGCAGGGCAGGGGCGGGTGTGTGGGTGGTTTATGGGCTGCTGTAGGCCCAAAGGTGCGGGAACCGGAAGTGGGATGGGGGAGCGGGTGGGGTTGAGCAAGGCTGTGGGCCAGGCACCTTCTCGGCTGCTCCCTTGCCAGCCAGCGTCTCTCTCTTGCAATTTCTGGGGCACTACCTGCCCCACGTTTAGGTTCCTTGGCAGGGTTCTCGAGGGTTATCTTTTGGGGAAGGCAAAACCTCACCCTTCCTCATCCCACAGCAGGTCCTCAGCAGAGTTGTACTGATGCTGGGGCGGGGGAGAAACGGGTGGGGATCCCGAAGACAGGGAGGAGAAGCTGGCAGAGTGAGCCCAGGAGCCCCCCTGAGAGCTGCAGACATGCTGGGCCCTGCCCCTTGTGACCCTCCTCTCCTGGCTCCTCACGCTGCCTTTGACAGCCGCATGACCTCGTGAGCCTCAGTTTTCCTCACCTGAACAATGGGCATCACTCCTTGCCCTCCCTGCTTAGATTTGAGGATTGAATGAATATGACAGTGTTCTTGCCCACAGACACCCTGTGTAGATAGAAGGCATTATTGTTATTAATCACCTACCAGTACTGTCACAGTGTTACGAGTCAGGAATTGTGATTGGCACTGGTCAGGATCTCATTTAATTTCAACCCTCACCACCTCAAGGAGACCCTTTCCTCATTTTATAGGACCGAGGGTCGAGCAGGTGAAGTAATTCATCCAAGGTCACGCAGCGCTGAATAAGTTAACCTCTGGTTACCTCCACCTGGCCCAGAGCACTTGCCCCTGGGGAGGGAGATTGCTGTGGCCCGGGAGGACCCTGGCCCTCACCCGCCGCGTCTGCCCCCCAGGCACAGGCTGTCGGTGGGCTCAGGCCCAGAGCCCAGAGTAACCAGCACAATAGCGTCCAACAGCTGGAACGCCAGCAGCAGCCCCGGGGAGGCCCGGGAGGATGGGCCCGAGGGCCTGGACAAGGGGCTGGACAACGATGCCGAGGGAGTGTGGAGCCCGGACATCGAGCAGAGCTTCCAGGAGGCGCTGGCCATCTACCCACCCTGCGGCCGCCGCAAGATCATCCTGTCAGACGAGGGCAAGATGTACGGTGCGTGTGGGGAGACAGAGGGACACTGGACAAGGTGGGGAGGCAGCCTGGCCCTCCCCAGCCCCTCCCCCTGCTCTCTGCCCCCTCACCCAACCGGTTTGGCCAAGTCCTACAGCCCGCCAGGGGCGAGTCTGTGCGTGCAAGCCCGTGTGTCTCTCCACCTCGTAAACAAGCCCGGCTTGCCCCTCCACCGGAGCCTGGCCCACACCTTGACACTCATCTGCTTCTCTCCTCCCCACTGCTGGCCTGGAGGTTTCGGGGTGACTCAGTGGGCCCAGGAAACTGGGTCAGTCCAGTGTGCTCCAGGCTAGGCCTGGGAGAGGGTCCCTCCCCTGGCAGGATGTGGGGGAGCCTGAGGGGTGAGGCCTAGGGTGGGAATCCCAGTGCAGAGCAGGGTTTCCCACTTGCCAGTGCCTCCGGCCAGTGGGGGAGGGGAGGCCTGCAGGGTGGGGGGAAGCCACACTGGGACAAGGGCCTGTGTTGAGAAGAGGGCTGGAGAGACTGGTTCATTCCTCAGACCCCCTCCCAAGTCTACTCCTTCTCTGGCTCCCCTCTTTGCCACCTTGCCCACCTCCTGCCTCCAGAAGGGAGTGTCCCCCTCTTGTCCAGCTCTGAGGGCTCTCCCCGAGCTGCATTTTTTGGATAACTCAACCCTCCTTGCCTGGCTCTTTGCCAGCTCCCTCCAACCCTCCCTGACAGCCTACGGCTGAGTAAGGCAGGCCCTCAGCCTGTCCCCTCCCAGCATCCAGCACCATGGCGGGTGCAGGAAGGAGGCAGCTGGGCTAGTGCTAAGGGCTGCCCCATGTCCCCTGCCCCACCCACTTGCCACACCCATCCCTAGCACCAGAGCGCCACTCACGGGGCAGGCAGATGTTCCAGGCGCCTTCCACAGGGCGGGAGCTGCCTGCCCCCACTGCCACCTCCCAGATGGCTGGGGCAGCCCCACAGGGTATTTTTAGATGGGGTGGAGGGAGTGGGGTGGAGAGGAGCAGGCAGGAAGGGAGGAGCCGTGGGCCGGTTCTGTCATCAAAAAGGAATTTGGAGAATGTGACCATTTTGGGGAGGCTGTGAGGTTAGGGGCAGGGGTCCTGGATTTGGGGGATAAGTAGATACCCTGAAGATGCTGACATACAACTAGCCATGGATCCCAAGCACCCCTGTCCCAGGGCTAAGCCCCCTAGGTGCTGGCCAGCTTCTGGGTCCTTAGAGGGCCATGGTGCTGAGTAGTCCCCCCACCTTGTCACCAAGGCTGACAAGCAGTTGGGTTCTCTCACAGGGCGGGAGAGACACTGGTAGCGGGTGACATGGGGGTGACAGGCTCAAGGACACAGTGACATGCTCAGTGACACACCTAGGCACAGACTCTCAGTGGAGGAGGTGTGTTGGAGCCCACCCGGTCCTTCCTGCCTGTTTTAGCAGAGAAGGGAAGGGACTTATCCAGGGTCTACCATCATGGCAAAGACAGCTAGGACGGGCCCAGTCCAGAGCTCTTTCCCACACATGGCGACTTTCGCAGAGACATCGGCCACGTGGGCCAGGCTGCACTCACAGGAACACGTACACGCAGACATTCGCAGCTGGTGACAGCCCTGGAGGAAGGAAGCGCTGCTGGGGGCTGGGAGTGAGGGGCCCGGCTGTCCTGCTGCCCTTGGGCCGCACCTGCCCCTGTCTGTCTGCCGGAAACCTGTCCTGCCAGCCTGACTTCGTTCCACCTCCCTCCTCCTCTGCCGCCCCTCCTCCCCTCCCCCAGGGGGCAGCCCCCAGGTCCTGGAGGTGGTGGGCAGCCCCGGGGCCTCCCCAGCACCCTTAGCTGCCCGGGTCGTGCCTCTGGGGTGGGGCTGGAGTGCAGAGGGTGGGGAGGGGCCGGCGTGGTTTCCAGTCTCCAGCCACCATCATCATCTTTCCTCTCGCGCACTGTAGGTCGGAATGAGCTGATCGCACGCTACATTAAACTGCGGACGGGCAAGACTCGGACGAGAAAGCAGGTAAAGAGGCTGCTTGTGCCCGGCCCCTCTGCCCGCAGGCTCTCAGCCCTTCCTGCCCCGCCCTGCCCTCTCCGTGTGACTTCACACCCCCTCTGGTGGCTTCATCACTCTTCCCACTGTTCCCTCTGACCACCCACCACCCCGCCCAAGACCTTTGGCTCAGTGACCACAGATAAGCCCGCGGGACAGCTGGGGCAGCTGCTTGGCCGCTGCCCTGGAGGCCCGCTGGCCGGTGGAGCCAGCGGCCGGACGATGAGTGCAGAGCGGGCCCAGGGCCGCCCGTGTGCTGTGGACAAGCATCTAACCCGGCGGGCAGGGCAAGGGAGGGGAGCGCTGGGAAGGCTCCCTAAAGGAGGTGGCACTCCACGCATCTTCAGGAAGGAGTAGGAGTTCGGTGGGAAAAAGAGGGGGTTCCTCCAGGCTGAGGAAGTTGGACACACAAATAATAAGTGTGAATCCGTACGGAGTTAACGTGATGTTCCTGTATTTTGTCCTCAGAGCAACCTTACTAGGGAGTATAGTAATTATCTCCATTTTACAGATGAGGAAACCGAGGCGCGGGGAAGTTAAGTGACTTCCTGGCTGGTAGGTGGTGGATCCAGGATTCAGCCCACTAAGCAGGGAAGAGCCTCAGTCAGTGGGGGAGGCTGTGGGCGGTGGGGGGTAAGAAGAGCTGAGGGCCAATGGTTTCCCCTAGGGGCAGCTGGGGGCAGGAAGGGACTGGAGCAGGGATGGCTGGTGGCAGGTGGCAGGAATGTTGGCCTTGGAGCTGTCGGCAATGGGTTAGGGCCAGGCAGGGACCTAGGTCAACAGCATGGTGGCCGGGTGGTGGCAATGGTGAGGATAGTGGTGGGGTGTGGGGGGTGGAAGACATGATGATCTGAGAAATGATCGGGTGGCTTGCTGTCCTGGGAGGATAGCAGTATGGTCACAGGAAATCTGAAAGGAGTTGGTTTGGTTGGGTTGCCTGTGGGGTACCTGAGAGAGAGGCAGGCTGGAGGCAGGTCCTTGGAGGAGTTGGAGGCCTCTGACCCTCAGCCCTCCCAACTTCCCTGGCCCTGGCGTCTGAATGGGGTTTGGGCCTTGCATCCATCTCTCCAGGTCCCCCCGTGTGCATATGACAGGCCTGACCTGTCCCACCCACAGTCTCAAAGGGAGATTCTGAGTCCACCCACCCGCTATAGATGCTCCATAGATGAGGGAGCACCTATGAACAACTGTCCCCGGCCAGCTCATGTGGCACAGATTTATTTATTTAGCAAATTATTGAGCTACTACTATGTTCCAGGCACTAAGGATGCAGCAGGGAACCGACAGTCAAGGGCCCCATTCCCTGGAGCCTGGGACTGCAGGCGGAACACTGACTGCTCAGACCTCCAGGTTCACATACCTGCTCCCTACCTGCCGGGAGCGGTGCTTGCCTACAGCCTGTTCCTCGGCCATTAAATTAGCTAATATGTGAAGACACTTAGAGCAAAGGACACTCTGTGCAGAATTTATCCCTGCTGTTGCTCATATTGTTACTGTCGTTACAAACAGAAGGCCACCCCAGACACAAGAAAAGGCACTGTCTCAGCGAGTCCTGTCAGAGTAGGAAGGGGCAGAGGGACCTGAGGCCCAGAGAGGGTAGCAGAGCCTCTTCATTCTGGGCCCAGCGTTATAACTGCTCCTGGCCAGGTATCCTATAAAGGCTGGATGGCCAATGAGGTTTTATTTTAATTATAAAATAAAGTTATAAACAAAACCAGCTGTCGGCAAGCTGAGAATTGTAAAAACCGCTGGCCTTTGTCATTCCACTCGGGTGGCACTCCTCTAACTTCATTTTTCTTATAACTCCGGGATCTAACAGCTCCTTGAAAGGGGACCCATCCCATAGTTGAGGACAAGGCGTGTCTCTCTGTGTGTCAAAGGGCAAGCAGCTAACAGGCAAGGTTGTTTTAGTTTTTAAAAATGCAGTCTTAGTGTTTTTACAGATATTTACAGCAATTAGTAGCAAGTACAATGTTTTCATATTGAAAAAAACCCCAGCTAAATATGACATTAGGATTAAGTTCTGTGTGACTTTCAACTGTCACAGAGCTGACCATTGGAGGTGGGTCTGAAAGAGTCCAGGTAGCATAGCTTGGCGGTGAAGCAAGCGGGCTCCGGAGTCAGGCCACCTGGGTTCAGTTCCTAGCTTTGGCCTCCGGCTGTGTGACCTTGGATAAGCTGCTTAACCCCTCTGTGCTTTGGTTTCATCGTCTGTAAATCGGAAATAATATTGGTTTCGCCTTCTTAGTGGTGCTGTAAAGCTCAGATGAGTTGTCGTGGGTGAAGTGCCGAGAACACAGGAGGGGTGCTAGTGAACGTCACTTACTGTCGTGACGTGAAGTGATCGGTAATCTTGCTGGACCTGTGTCTGGTCCCTGTGCGGCATGAGGCAATGAGGCAGTACAGGAGCACCCACCGCGGTCCTAAGTGGAATGGGGGCTGCCCAGCATCACATACATAGTAACTTACAGGCTATGATTAAAAAGAAAAAGAAGCTGTTTCTCTTGGGGATAAAAACAACTTGCAGAGAAAGCCAGTCACAGTCGCTGACGGTGGAAGTGGGAAGCGGCCCAGAGGAGCCATGTGTTCCCCAGTGTTTCAGGGGAAAGTGACCTTTAGGTTCTCTGAAGCGCAGGGTCAGATCCTTGACAATGTCTAGGGCCTATTGGACAAGCCCATGGCATACACATCCTGACCATGACTAGCTCAGGTTTCCCGGAGAGGGAGGCTTCAGGGAGGAGGTGTGGAGAAGATACACAATTAAGAGCACCCACCGTGCGGGTTTGTGTTTACTGTGAGGACAAGAAGCTGCGTGAGCCACGCAGGAGCAGGACAGGCCGGGTCTCCAGGCCGGCGAGCTGGTGGGGTGACAGGAAGACAGACAGTGGTACAGGGGGAGAGCTTTCGTGGAGAATATGGCCTAATGTATAGCCTGACGGCCAGCAGGAGCGCTGGCATTGCTGGCCCGTGTGGAGCCAGTTAGAGATGTCTCCTCTGAGGGTACCAGTGAGAAGGAAGACACGCGTCCCCTCGCTCTGGGTTGGGTGCAGTCCTGCAGCGGGCGCAGGGCTCGGCTGGCAGAGCTTGGGCTGGACTTTAGCTCCCGCTGGGCCGGGTGGACGACCTGTGCAACTACACCTGGTGGTGCTAGAGGCCACCGGAGGCTCTTGATCAAAACAGGGCCAGGGAAGAAGCAGAGCTGTCAGGGCTGCGGAGGGCCTGCCCCGGGGGCCCCTGAGCTCCCCCACATGTGTCCCCAGAGATGGGGGCCGCTGCTCCTTGCCGGCGGCCGCCCGTGCCCTGCCTCCTCACTGTCTGTTTTCCTCTCTGGCTGGGCGCGGGGCGGCCCCTAGGTGTCCAGCCACATACAGGTTCTAGCTCGGAAGAAGGTGCGGGAGTACCAGGTTGGCATCAAGGTATGTTGGGCGCCTGACCGGGGCCTCCAGCCCCTCCTGGGCCCCTTCCCCACGGCGCCCGCACCACTGTATCTGCACGGCTCAGGCCTTGGCCTCGGCCGGCTCCGGCCCCACTGTGCCTCTTTTCCGGCTGAAGCTCTGTTCTTGTGTCTTCTTCCACTCTCTCTGCTCTTTTTCTTTCTCTCTCTCTCTCTCTGCAGGTCTCTAGCCACTTGCAGGTTCTAGCCAGGCGGAAATCTCGGGAGATTCAGTCCAAGCTGAAGGTACGGGGTCCCTGCCGCCTGGCCTGGCCCTGCCCAGGCCTGTGGCTGCTCTCTGACCCCAGCTCAGGGCAGGGAGCAAGAGGCCCAAAGGCCGCTGCCGGCGACACAGGGCCTCTGGAGACTGGGCAGGAGCCCCCCAGGAAGCCAGCCCACAGGGAAGGAGAGGAAGGCCCTCTGGGGGCCACTGCGGCCCACCGCTCTTCTCCGCTTTCCTCTCTTCTCCTTCCTCCTACTTGCCACTTGCTAACTGCATGGGGACTTCAGGGGGGCAGGGAGGGGACACTGGAGGGTGCTGGCTGGCAGAGCTATTGTGGTGAGCATGGCTGTTCCTTGCATTGGACACTCGATCCTGGCTGCTCTGTGCCTGAGGATCTCAGAGCCCGGGGTTCATGACCTGGGCCCTCGTCAGGGCCCCCGCAGGCTGTGACATCTTCTCTGCGCCCATAGCTGCCCAGCAGACTGGGCCTCCCAGCCCAGCTGTCCGTGCCTGTAGCACAGCTGTGGAGGACGTGGACAGACCCGAGGGGCACCAGCCTGTCCTCCATCATCCTACCCTGTCCAGGGCACCCCCAGCTTACAAGCACTCCCTCTGGGTGGCAGTGGGGTGGCGGGGGAGGCAGTGGGGCGGGGGTAAGGTCCACAGCTGCCTCTGAGCTTCTCTGGGCTCCTCAGAAGCTGAGAGCCAGGTGGGCATTGATTGGAGGGAGGTGAAAAGACCCGTCCCCCACCCCATGCAGCCGTCGTTTGTGCCTCTTCTAACCCCTCTCCCTTCCTCTCCTTCACAGGCCATGAACCTGGTAAGTAGCACTGCCCCTCCCCTAGGGGAGCTTGGAGGGAGAGCACCTAATATAAGATTTTCAAATTATGGATTGTAAGTCAATTTAACAGGTTCTCAAACTTTAGCATGCATCAGAAGCGCTTGGAGGGCTTGTGAAGACATATTTCTGGGCCTCACCCCCAGACTCTCAGATTCAGTGGGTCTGAGCTGGGGCCTGAGAATTTGCATTTCTAACAAGCTTTCAGGTGATGCTGGTGCTATTGGTCCAGGACCATACTTTGAGAACCACTGATGAAATAGAATTGGAAATTTGACAGTGCATGATACAAATAAGGGGAAATATTCTGGTATATACTGGGTTATAGAATAAAATAAAAGTATTTCTTAACTGTGCATTGTGGTAAGTGGGGTAATGTACACTTAGGAGACAGGCACAGAGAGGGGCTGAGGCTCTCCTTAGCCCACGCAGCAGAGCTGGGGCTGTAATCCAGACCTGGGCTTCCAGAGCCCTGATTGCCTGGGAGGGGGCCCCTGGGGCAAGCCCTTGTCCTGCCTCTGGCCTGGCTCAGGCCTCGTGTGACCCCTCCCCTCCCTAGGACCAAGTCTCCAAGGACAAAGCCCTCCAGAGCATGGCGTCCATGTCCTCTGCCCAGATTGTCTCCGCCAGCGTCCTACAGAACAAGTTCAGCCCACCCTCCCCTCTGCCCCAGGCCGTCTTCTCCACTTCCTCACGGGTACAGGGGTCCTGGGAAGTGGGGCTGGGGTGAGGGACTGCCTTCAGGGCCGGGCTGTGGTGAGGGTCATGGATACTGAGGGGCCTCTGGGCTTTGCCCCATCTCTGCAGTTCTGGAGCAGCCCCCCTCTCCTGGGACAGCAGCCTGGACCCTCTCAGGAGTGAGTATTGGGGCGCATCCTTCCCACACCCTCTTCTTTCCTTTGGCAGCCACACTAGACTTCCCCTCTTGCCTGGGTTCCAGCAACAGCTGAGCAAAGTTTTAATTCAAAGACAGAGGGATGGAGAGCGCCAGTAAGGGCTAAGGCATTTGTCTGTTCATTCATGTGTCTGTTCATTCATCACCTCACTCATCCACTTGTCATCTGTCCTTCAGTTATTTTTCACTCAGTTAATCTCTGAATTCATCTCACAGTCAACACGTCAAGTAGTCAGAGATACCCGTTCCCTCAACTCTAAGATGACTTTCTTCCCGAGACACGCCCTCCGTTTAAGAGCCACTCTTCAGGGTGGGGTTGAAACACTATATTACATGGGCATGTCCGTTGTGAGATGCGGCAGGATTTCACAAACGTTACAGCGTGAAGGAAACAAAAGCTGCGAGTGAGCCTAGCAGCGTGCACTTCTGGGCCTCTGCGGGAAGGCTGGGGGGCTCCCTGTGGGATCCCAGATGAGACCCCAAGTGGCTAGGCCAGGTGGAAGGTAGGGAGGGGTGACCCTCTAACCAGGCTGTGCTCCTGTCCGCAGCATCAAGCCCTTTGCACAGCCAGCCTACCCCATCCAGCCGCCCTTGCCACCACCGCTCAACAGTAAGTTCCCCGTGACTCTGCCACCACCACCTGTCCCTCCCTTGGCACCTGCACCCTCTGCTCAGAAGAGCTGGGGCCCAGCTGTGTGTGTGTGTGTTTGTGCTGGGAGAGGGGAGTGGGTGGCATCTGTCGGAATCAGGACAGACCGAGGATAGTCCCCTTAACTTTTACAGCGTTGCATCCACAACTGCGACAAGCACACACCACCAACAGTATTACACTTACAGACTGTAAAGTTCCTTATAAGGAAATACACCAAAGTCTTAGAGTGTCACTCTCTCTAGGTGTTGGGATTCTGGATAATTATTTTAAATATGTTTTTATTGATTTTAGAGAGAGAAGAAGGGAGAGGGAGAGGGAGAGAGAGGAGGAAGCATGGATGAGAGAAACATCCATCGGCGGCCTCCCACGTGCCCCCTGCTGAGGACCCAGCCGCAACCTGGGCATGTGCCCTGCCTGGGGATTGAAACAGAGGCCTCTCAGTGCACGGCCAACGCTCGATCAGCTGAACCACACTGGCCAGGGCTGGATAATTTTTATTTTCCCTTTTTGACATGTTTGTATTTTCTGTTTGAACAGTTATAATGACAAAGGAAAAACCCACTGATGTCTGCTAGTAGGGCCACCGCACCTAGGCAGGCAGGCAGGCTGTACACTGTTCAAGGACGCCTGGCAGGGGAGTGGAAATCCAGCCTGGCGTCCTACCCAGAAGGGGCAGCTCTGTACGTGACCATGCCCACAAGGGTCTTCCTCTCCCCCAGGTTACGAGCCCCTGGCCCCGCTCCCCCCAGCCGCCGCCTCTGTGCCCGTGTGGCAGGACCGCACCATCGCCTCCTCCCGGCTGCGGCTCCTCGAGTATTCCGCCTTCATGGAGGTGCAGCGAGACCCTGACACGGTAATGTGGCCGGGGTGGGGGCGAGGGGAGGCCCCGGCTCAGGCTCGGGGGGTGGGCAGTCCTGTCCCTGTGCAGCCCCCACCCTGGGCCCGCACTGGCAGGTGCTCTCCTGACCCGGTACTGGGCCCTCCCCACAGTACAGCAAACACCTGTTTGTGCACATCGGCCAGACGAACCCCGCCTTCTCGGACCCGCCCCTGGAGGCAGTTGATGTGCGTCAGATCTACGACAAGTTCCCGGAGAAAAAGGGTGGACTGAAGGAGCTCTATGAGAAGGGCCCCCCTAATGCCTTCTTCCTTGTCAAGTTCTGGGTGAGCTGCCCCGGCCCCTCCCTCCCCGGCAGCCCTTCCCCCAGGTGTGCAGTGCCCCTGGGCCCACTTCACTGACCACTGCTCTCCCGTGGCCTGGGGGCAGCGCTGGGATGGGGCGTAGGCAGGACACTCAGGAAGCCTCCCTCAGTCCTCCAGCACCCAATGCCCTGCCTGATGCCCCGCCTGATGCCCCTCCTGCAGGCCGACCTCAACAGCAACATCCAGGAGGGCCCGGGAGCCTTCTATGGGGTCAGCTCCCAGTACAGCTCGGCCGACAGCATGACCATCAGCGTCTCCACCAAGGTGTGCTCCTTTGGCAAGCAGGTGGTGGAGAAGGTAGAGGTGAGTGGGGGCCCGGGGGGCGTGGGGGGGTGGGGGGGCCAGGAGCAGGCCGGTGGAGTGAGGCCTGGCGGCTCCCTGCAGACCGAGTACGCCAGGCTGGAGAACGGGCGCTTCGTGTACCGCATCCACCGCTCGCCCATGTGTGAGTACATGATCAACTTCATCCACAAGCTGAAGCACCTGCCCGAGAAGTACATGATGAACAGCGTCCTGGAGAACTTCACCATCCTGCAGGTGAGGGGCGCAGAGCTGTGGGGGTCCTGGGAGGGCCCCAGGCATAGGGGACCCAAAGGGGAGGTAGCCAGACCCAGTTCTCAGAGAAAGAGACTGAGCCCCGGGGGGAGCGGGGACTGCTCAGCCCCCACACCCTGTGCTGCCTGACCCCCTGAATCTTCCTGCGTGGCCTCCAGGTGGTCACGAGCCGAGACTCCCAGGAGACCCTCCTCGTCATTGCTTTTGTCTTCGAAGTCTCCACCAGTGAGCATGGGGCCCAGCACCACGTCTACAAGCTCGTCAAAGACTAGGGTGCCCTCTGCCCCACCACCAGGATCCAGGAGGAGCATCTTTCTCACACACCTGCCTGGCACCCCTGGGGGCCAGGATTGAGGATTCATCTGCCTGCCAGGCCTCAGGCCCAGGACCCAGGAGGCCTCCCCACCTACCCCCAGCACACACACCCTGCCACTGTTCTGCGCTTTAATTGTGGGAGAAGCGGGGGGGGGCTCAGCGGTGGGGCAGCCTGGCTGGGTCGCTGAGCCACCATCACCCGGTTCTGCCCAACCTCAACTGAATGGGAATACACCTTTGGGCCCCGGTGTGTGTGGCCACTGGCCCCTCGGGAGTGTGACAGGCAAGTAAGGGAAGACTGGAGGGGAGGCAGAGTATAGAGGCAGGAAGGAATGTGGAGCTGGAGTTGGGCTGAGAGGAGAGGGGCCCGCACTGTCTGCACCTGCTGTGTGCCAGGCCCCCGTGTGCCTTGTGCCATCCTCTGACCCTGCGAGGCAAGCGTGGGTCTCGGTGTCTCAGACGAGGAACCTGTGGGCGGGGGGCAGAGTTGGAGCTCTCCCCCAGGGCCCAGGTTTACACTACCTCCCTGCCTCAGGCCGGCCCCAGCGGGTGGGGAGAGGCTCTACACTGAGGCGCTGGGGCCAGCTGGGGTGGGGCCCCCTGACGGGGGAAGCAGCTGCTTCTGACCAGGCAGGGAAGGGGAGCAGCAGGTACTCGGCGCTTGTTGAGCACCCTCTGTCAGCCCACGATCTCGCCGGGGCCTTGGGAGCCTCCTGCTCCACCTCCCCAGCTGCCCTGGCCCAGGTCCTTTGCCAAGTCCCCCAGCGGCCTCCTGGTGGGGGAAGCCCCCCAGCCTCCGGGGGCAGGCCCAGGCTCAGAAATAGGCTGGAGGGTCAGGTAGGAAGGTGGAGTCCCAGCCTCTGGCAGACCTGTGGCCCTGGGACAAGGGGCAGCAAAGCCTCTGATCTTTTCTCTGGCCTAAGACTATGGTTCGGTGAGCCCTCCGCGGGTGCCACGACCTTGTGTTCCTCCCCTCGCCAGTCTCCCTGCGGGAGCAGCAGCTCCCCAGACCCCGTTCTGGGACTGAAGGTTAACCCTGCCTGCTGCCTCTTCCCGCCACCCAGGCCCCGCCGCTCGGCCTCCAGCCTCCGGGTATTTATGAGTTTCATATGAAGTACTGTGCCCTTCCCTTCCTTCCCTCCCCCTGCCCCGCCCCTGAGCTTCCTGAAGGTCCTCACAGTTTGCATATTGCTCAGGCCACCTCCATACCCAACCTAGGTTTTATAATGTATATTATATATTTTTTGTGTATTTTTTAAATCCAGCTGTGATGGGTTATATCATAAATGTGGCACAGGGCTGGGGCAGGCGCCCTCAAGACCTGCTCAAAAAAGAAATTAAAATTATTTGTTTGTGGGTTAGTCATGTGACCAGTCTTGTGCCAGGCCTCTGGGTTGGAACAGCTTCAGGCGGGCTCTCCTAGGTTAGGTCCTGGTGTGTCACCTCCCTCTCCCATCTTTGCTGGGGGACCCTAAGCTCTACCTACAGTCAAAATAGGTATGATGCTGGGGTCCCATGAAAGCTTCCAGCTCCGACGGTTCTCCACACCCCTCCTGCCATTAGTTGCGCACTGAACTGAGCCCAGCGCCGAGCTCTGCCCTGAGCTTTCCTGTTGTTCTCTCACTCTCTCTTTTTACAGAAAAGCCATTTATTTTGTCTTATGATCTAAAATTCAAACTAAGGACTACCTTTGGCGTTTTTCTGCTTTGGGGGACCAGTTACTTGGATGGAATAGCTTTTTCCCCCCCAAAGATGATGATTATTATTACTGATTTTTAGAGACACAGGAAGGGAGAGAGAAATATCAATGTGAAAGTGAAATGGGTGGAATAGCTTTGTCTCTAAGTGAAGTGACTTGCCCGTCACACACCTGCTGAGATGGGCTCCAGTCTTCCAGTGTCCGCTACTGTTCTCACCGTCCTGACCTCTGCTCCTGAGGAAAGAGCCTCAAGGACAGTGGGTGCTCTCCCAGGTGGATGGTGGCTAACAGGGGAGGTCAGGCTCCAAGCTGCCCCTGTCCTCCTGGAAAAGCACACGCCACGGACCACAGGGTGGTGGTGGGGAGACCACATCCTCGGTGGACATGGGATAAACAGATTGAGGTTACTCCCACTCAGCCAGTCGGTGGCAACACCAGGTTTGAACCTGCTCTGCCTGACTCCAAGTCCATACACCTGCTGTACTACTTCAATAATCAGGTGGCCTTTTCTTGGACCGCTGCATTGGAGGGACTCCAGACTGTCACTGGTAGGATGGGGAGGGTAACTGGAGCTCCAGCCAGGTGGGAAGGGGCTCTGGAGGCAGAAATTGATTTATGAAGGACACACCGTGTGCCAGGCCTGGGGCTGGGTGCAAAACCTAATGTCTGCACTAATAAGCGATGACATCTATTGGGTGCTTCAAGCGTCATCACATACGTGGGTTGTTGCCTTCGCTACTCCTGATTAGCCTTCAGGTAACTTCTTTAAGAATCATGTGGTTCTCTCATGCAGAAAATCTAAGGTTGCGGAGTAGGGAAGGAGCCAGGATAAGAAGGTAGCTTACCCTGGCCGGGTAGCTCAGTTGGTTAGAGCGTCACCCCCTACGCCAAGGTTGTGGGTTCGATCCCTGGTCAGGGCACATACAAGAGGCAACCAATGAATGCATAAGTAAGCGAAACAAATCAATACTTTTTCTCTCAAATCAATAAATAAAAATTAAATATATTTAAGAGAAGAAGAAGATGGTGAGCCTTGCGAGCCCAGACCTCTCCTGGAAGTGGCTCTCCCCTGCTCGTGTTCTTTGGGAAGCTGTACGGAAGGGCCAACAAAGCTGGAGCCCAAAGAAGGGGCCTGTAGTTCTGTCTCCTGCTTTTCTGTTTCTCTGTTCTGATGTTTCCTGGGGAAGGGGAGGGTTACCATCTTTTTGTCAATTCCACAGTCAAAGCCAGAGCACTGTCCTGGGGGTTCATGAGGGCTCCTCATTTCTCTGTAGCACAACTGCTGGAAAACTGGGGGTCCCCAGATATCTGAACCCTGAATTCTAACTCAGGTGCACACTGAGCTTTGGACTAATCATCCTGGAGGCTGGGATTTGATGAAAACAGCTCAACCCTCATTTACAATAGAGTCTGTCCCCCCACGTGTTTGCTTTCCCATCTTTTCTTGCCTGTGGTGCTGGGTCCTCTCAAGGGCAGCCACCGCGTCTGAACAGATTCCCGAGTCCAGCCGAAAGTGGTGAGTCTGTTTAGTGGAGAGTTGGTTTTTAAGGACTCAGCCCAATGCATAAGGCTCAGATTTATAAAGTGGAGGTTTGATTTAAATCCCGTGTTCATATCAATAATGGAGGAAGATTCAAGCTCCCTAGTTCCAAAACACACCCCTTTACCTTGTGGATTGCCCCTACTCAACTGTCCTACACCCGACGGACACCGTGTACCAGGTCCAGTACTTTATGTATGTGGCTCTAAGAATTTACCATTTTTTCACTGCTGTTTAACTGAGCACTAAGTGCCTGGCACGTAATGCTTTTTAAGTTGGCACTACTGTCTTTCAGGTAGGTACCATCATCGCCTGCACTTCCAAACAAAACAAGAGTTTTAGAGACGTGAACAGTTTGGGGATTCACTCGGGCAGTGGGGGGACCTTCAGCCCACAGGCAGTCACATGGCTGGTCTTCTTGCACCCAACAAATGGAGTGCGCGTCTGAGGTCACGAGAAACCTCCAAAACCCCTTGGCTCTACGACATTGCTCACGACAGGACCCCTGTGGGTGCAGATGGCTTTCTGGCCTTAGGCTCACAGAGGTGGATTGCACCTGGGTGCCCCTCAAGGCCCTCAGGAATGGCCGCCACAGGTGCAGCTGGGCCCCACCTGTTCGTTTTATGCCTTTAACTCATGGCTCTATTTTCTCTTAACTGTACTCAGTGCCCTGTAAGCAGCTTTGTGGCAGAGACAAGGCATAAAATATATTCACACTTGTTACTTTCCTATTACATTCCTAGTCACCAAACCTTACATTTTCTTGCCCTATTTTGCCTTTTTTTCTTGATTACAGATTATAGGACTTCAGAAATTCCCCAAAATCATTTAACTTCGAGTTAAACATGGTCAAATTTAATGTAAGCTTGCAATCGTTTTTACTATGCATAAACACTTCAATAAAACTGGGTCCTAATTTTACAGCCAGTAGGTAAGGGAACATTGTTCAACAAGCCTATTTTATTACTAATACTGAACAGACTGGAGAAAAAAGCAAGCCAGATGTACCTTGAGAACCAAGTCATTGCTCATCTGATTATTGTAGGTATTTTACCCAGTTTTTTGTAATTGATTTGAGAGGGAGATAAAAACATCAATCATGTGAACCATAGATCAGCTGCCTCTTGTACACCTCACCACTGGGGTTTGATCCCGCAACCCGGGCATATACCCTGACCAGGAATTGAACCCTGACCTTCTGGTTCATAGGTGAATGCTTAACTACTGAGTACACCTGCCAGGCTTTACTCAAATATAACTTAAAACTAAAATGGCAAAGAAACCAGTCAAGCTCTATGGTGAGAACCTTGTACACTTCTTGATTCAAGGTCAGATAAAGTTTGTTTTGAGGTGCAGCATTTTTATTTATGCTTTGGATTAGCCTTTCAGCTGTTGAAACTGGTGGGATGAGCTGGTTCCCTCGCTTACCAATGTTAAATGAAGCAGATTCATGTTAAAGGTTAAATCACAGGTGTTTCCCAGTATACCCAGCCACTGTTGCAGGGCCCAGCACTGGAAGAACTGCAAAAGGGAAGTCCCCTCAGGTCAAGGAAGGGGGCAGAGCTTGCAAGTTTAACAGCCCAAATTCTACCCATTTGCTCCCCCTCAAAAGACCAGCAAGGCCCACAAATTACAATATTGCACAGATCTTCTACTTGTATTTTCCTACATAGGTTTTTCAATTTGAGGTCAGACAAGCAAACATTAGACCAATCCCTCAGGGTTTGTGGGCTACTCCCATCAGCACCTAGGAACCCAATCTTCATTTGTCACAACCTGGTGATCCTATAGACCAAGACCTCAGATGCATGATTTAAAGGACTAAAAAAACCGAAACAAAAAGCTCACACTATGAACCTGATATAAAGGGAAGCAACCCCAGGCCTCCATTAAGCAAGGTGCCGAGTCAGTGTCCCCATGTGAAGCTTCTCCACTCGCAAGCAACAGGAGCACACAGGCTGGAGTCCTGGTCCTGACCTGCCCTCTCTCAGGGTTATTAGAAAAGCTTCAGTCCTGGTTAGCTGTTGCACTTTGACGAGTTATAAACATCCAAGAGATTGGAATAAAACTGCATGGTTTTGAGGGCAGTAAGAACCCTTCCTGGTTTATAGTATGGGTAAAGTGACTACCCATCACTGTGCTGTGGCATGCAGTGCCAACTTACAAGGCACCCGCCTCCCCCAGTCAGAGAGAGACAGAGGTAACTGCAGCAGTATGGTTTATTTGTGCCTTAGTACAGGCGCTGGGGCTTGCCCATGGTGCTCTTGATGTACAAAGCCCGGACGTTCTGCCAATTCTTTTTGAGCAATGACACCAGGAAATTGACAGCTAAGTGGATGTTGTACACAAGCTCATCGTCTGTCATCTTCACGTGGCCAACAGCCACTGCCAGACACAGCACCTGTGGGGAAGAGGAAGGTCAAATCATGGTGGCCAGATGGAAGAGAACATGGGAAAAGTGAAACACCTACAAGGCAGACGGCCCGTTCATCCCTCCCAGTGACATAGTGAGCAGTGCTTTGGCCCCAGGCCCTGAAAAGCTCCAACCATGTTCTGTGACAATCGCATGTCCAAAGCATCATAGACATGCAAACGAGGGCTACCATTTTAAGAACGTGGGCCAGTGCCAGGGCCCTGCCACCACCACCACCACCACCACCACCACGGCTTAACCTAACCACCAGCCAGACTTCCTTACCTTCTTCATCTGGAACTTGATTGTGGATTTCACTTCATCGACTTTGGCCACCATGTTCTCATTGTGGGTCAACAAGGAAGGGAACTTCCCAGCCTTATTCAGGCCTGGGCCCAGGATTCGTGGAATCTGCTTGATCAGAGACTCCGAAGCCAAAAAGGCATCATACTTCTTGGCTGGTAAAGAAAGAAAGCCACTGGATGCTTAGGACCCTGAAGCCCGACCTCCAAACAGGACCCTACGATGGAGCCACAGAAGTGGTCCCTGACCAGCACACTCTACTGCTCTCCAGGTACCAAGCCTTTTTACTCCTTTCCTCACTCCAGTTTGGTGGTCTCCACCCTTTGGACTTCTACTGGTCCAACATTCACAGAAAACCTGGTATCGGAAGCCAGGGTGACCCACAACCCACGTTGCAATGGAAAACACTCTGCCTAATCCCGCCTTCCTACTTTCTCTCTACATGACAACTGTGGAATCCGCTTCCTACCTGTACAATGCTCAGACCACAGAGATTAAAAAGAGTTTGAAGTAGGAATTCCAATTCAGAACACCAGCACCCGACTAGTCAACTGACCTCACCTGCTGAGAACCACGCTTAGCCTCTTTTCCTTCTAAAATTCAATCCTCAAAGCCAATATAAAAATAACTCTAACTCACGTTAACCCACCACTGCACAATTCTACCCTCCTTTATCATTTAAAAATTCAAATGGCTTAAGTACCGCTTTTCTACCGCTGCCACGAGCACTGCCTGCCCGCCCCACCCCCACCCCACTCACCCAGCTTCTTGACTAGTTTCTTATTCTTGTTGAGTTTCTTCAGCGCCTCGATGTCCATGTGGGGGATATCCACGGCCTTGGCCTCATCGCAGTGCTGCTGGTCCCCCAGAACACATACGGAGAACTTGGGGCGGGGAGTGGACTTGAGCCTGCGTTTTGGAGACAGACAGGTCATGCGGAGCCCTGGGTCTCAGGCAGGTGAACGGGCCTGGGACCGCTGCGGCCGAGCCTTACCCAGAGCGTCCGCGTTCACCAACAGCTAGTCTGGCTTCTCAAACTAGCCGGCGGGCTCGGCCAAGGCCTCCCCACGCCTCCCCTCTTGTTTTAAGACCCAGGGTGGGGGTCCGTCCAGCCGCGCCTGCCCAGAGCAGGGCGTCTGAACTCCCCGGACGCCTCAGGACCGCGCGAGCCTGCCCACCGCGGGCTCCACGGGAGCTCGAGGGCTGGGCCCCGGGGCACTGAGGGCTGGGTGGGGTCAGAGCGGTGCCAACCTGACGGTGCCCGAGAAGCGTTTGTCCTTCTGAGGGTCATAGTTCTTCAGGCTGATCTGCAACTCCACCGTCTCCAAAAACCTGAGAAAGTAACAAGTCAGCCGCCGCCCGCGGCCCCGGCGCGCGCCCGCCCGCCTCCCGCCCGCCTCCCGCCCGCGCCCCGCGGGGCCGCGCTTACTTGCGGCGCTTGCGCTGGTTCCCGTGCAGGACCTCCCGCACCGCCTCGTACAGGGTGTCGCGGGAGACTTTGCTGCTGCGAGAGAGAAGCAAGACCAGCGCTCAGGACCCTCGGCGTCGTTCGAAGCCTCAGGCTTAGCGACTGGGGGCGTCTGGACACCGGGTCGGAAGATTTGAGTCCAAGAACCAGATGCAGGCCCCGGGAGAGAGGGCTACTGGCGGCCACCTTGGCGCATGAACGCGGGGCCCGCAGGCGGACGACCGGCAAGAAATGCCCCGCAGTGAAGCAAAGGCAAGGACCCCCGATTCCGTCCGTAGGGTCTTCTTCCCCTCGGGGGCGTCCAGAGGTGCGGATGAGTACGGATAGCACCCCAAATGTCACTCACCTCATAGTTCCTGGCGCCGCAAAAACCGGGAAAAAGACTCACTCAATTCGCGCACGCGCACAAATAGGGAGCTTGTTCTCGCGAGAGAAGCCTTGTGGCTTTCCTCCAGAGCGCGGTCTGTCCCGCGATCCCCGGGAGCGCCTCCGTCTGCGGCCGCTGGAGGGCGCTGCCGCGTGTGGAGCCGCTGTCTCAACGCCGGGACGCCCCGGGAGGCTGCAGTCCCGGACGCCCCCCGGCACCCCAAGGCAATCCCTTTTGCGCCAGGAGCTGCCAGGCCGGTAAGGACGGGGCCAGGTCCAGGGCTTGAGCTTCAGAAATCACACGCACTGGGCAAAGCATTGCCGTGGCCGCTGAGAGTGCAGCTCCTGCCTGGCTCCAGACTCGCCCTGCCCACTCCCTCCTGCCCTCCCGCACCCGCCTCAGAAGCAGGCTTCCGTCCTGATCTCTCCCGGTCCTCCTCGTGCTCTTACGGGGGCTCGCGGCTTCCGAGGGGGCTGTGAGAAGGGACATGTCAGGAAAGTTGCGTACTGGCCCCTCAAAGCCTGCAGCCGGGAAGAGCTGGAAAGGCGCCCTAATGAGCTTGCACCCGACAGCCGCCTCCCAATAGCACCTGCCTGTGCAGTGATTACCAGGAAGGAGGCGCCCAGCTAGGTGCTATGGGAATATGAAGATGTAAAGCAGACGTGCGCACAATACTGCACACCCTTTCTGCCCTTTCCTTTTCAACAGGCCCACAGGAACCCCAGGAACCCTCTATCCCTACTCAAATGTCTTCTGCCCCAAGGCCTTCCCCAATCCGGACTGTCACTCCCACCTTCAAGCCCCCCTCCACCAGTGGCCGCGGCCGCCTCACCTACTCAACCTACAGCTAATAGGGTTAGGGTGGGGGGTATCGCACAGGATCTGGCCCAGAACATGAATGAACGAACTTCAGAACCTGCCACCTTCCTCTCACAGAACCCTTCACTGGGAAAAAGATGCCCCTTGTCACTGAGCAGGGTGGAGTGGTGGCAGTGTGTGGTGGTGAGTTAATTTTCAACAAATATCCAAAACTAATAAGAAGGCAGGCACTGCTTCTAATAACACATGATTGAACTTTCCACTTTTTATTAAATACCATTGATAAATTATTATTCAAGTCAGAACAATACAGAGGATCATAACAAAAACTGGAGCACAAGAGATTTGTGCTGAGCACACAGGTCCTCCAGAGCATCATTCATCTCTTCTGGGTCTACTCTGACCCTACTGGGGCTTATGGGACGTTTGCTGCCACAGGCTGAGGTAGAAGTGACAAGGAGGGAGGCAGGTCAGCAGCCCTTGGAAATCCAGCTCATGCAGCCCAGTTAGCCTGGTACTCTCCCTGCTGGCTGGGAGGTCAAGGTGGCCTCTCCACAGCCTGGAACAGGGAGGCAGTTGATGCCTGGGATGGCTAGGCTTGGCCTTTACCCCCAAGCAAGGGGTCAGGGTGAGGGCAGAAGCATCTTCAGGAAGCTAGTGAGGGAGCTCTAAGAGAGTGGTCCCTTGGTGGAAGGTCAGGGGGCCAGATGTCTCAGGGCAGCCTGCAGGGACTTCCTCAGGAAAGTGGTGTTGAGTGACAGGGGTGTGGCCAGGCCTAGTCTCTGGGTCTCAGTGATCTAGGGAGAAAGAGAATCATGTCAGGACTCTAGCAGCTGACCCCTCCCTTCCCACCTGACCCTGGGCTCTGTTCAGAAAGGAGAGGAATCCATGACATAAGGAAATGGAAGGAGGCAATTACCCCTTGAGCAATCGAACCTCATTATTTCACTGCGGTGAAGCAAAGTCTTTGGATTCAGGAGGACCTGGGCCAAATACTAACTGCACAACTCACTAAGTCAGCCACATCAGTAACAGCTGACAACTAAGTGCTTCCTATGAGGCAGCACACTGTACGAATCAGTTCATATAATTCTCACAACCCTCCCGGTTACAGAGGAGGAAACTAGTTCAGACACTCCACTGCCACCTTTCTTCTGAGCCACACTTTTTCTTTCCTGACCTTTTATTACAACCTCCTGATAGGTCTCCACCCTGTACCTTTACTCTCTAATCCCCACTCCTTAAAGAGGCCAGAGGTTTATAAAATGCAAATCTGACCAAGTCACTCCAGATGAAGGTCCTGGGATAACTCCTGAGGCCTCAGATTGGAGGTCCTTCTTCCAGAATCCAGAGGCCTCCTGATGTGTTCATATATTCATTTTTCTGGAAGGAGCTATAGCTTTCATCAAGTCATCAAATGGGCCTGTGACTCCCAAAAAAGGGGTAAAGAGCCAACAGCCAAGAATACCTGGCCTTCAAGATAAAGTCCAAGCTCCTCACCATAACTTGCATGGCCCTTCATAAGATGCTGCCATGGCCTGGCAATGTGACCTTGGGCAAGTTACTTTAACCTCTCTGAGTTGCAATTTCCTTATCTGTAAAATGGAGATAATAACGTATCTTCTCATAGTGCTAATGCATGGAATCAACTAGCGAATTAACATTTGTAAAGGGCTTAGAACAGTGCCTGAGATGTAGCAGGGGCTATGCAAGTATCAGCTCTTGGCATTTTAGCTCAGCTCATCCCCTACCACCATCAACTCCCATGTTTTTAGGCCCCAGCTACAATGAACTACCCAGAGACCCCTCGCACATTCACTGCTTACACAGTTTCCTTTGCCTGGAATGCCCTTTCCTCCACCTCAGCCCTTGACAACCCTTCAGCTTTTATCAGGAAGCCTGTCCCAATTCAAAAACCACAAACAAGGTTTAGTTGCCACCTCTTCCCATCATCAAAAGCCCTATGCACACCTCTCACCTGGCTCCTACCAGATATTACAATGACCTGGTTGTCATCTCTCTTCCTCTCGATAGCCCAGTGTTAGGGGAGAGGGTCAAGTCAAGGACAGGGACTGTGATGTATTCACTGCTGCTTCCCCACAGGGCACCTGGCCCACAGCGGTGTTGGCTGGATGAGTGAACTAAGTAGTCTCATTCCCTAACTAGTCCCATAACTAGTCCTGGGCTTGAACTTGTGGCTTCCCTGGCTAACAGTCAGGGTTTTCTCCTTGGCAACAGATGTACACCCTCACAGCAGGTTCCGAGCAGCAGGACCAGCCCTCGTGGCCCTATAAACACTCACATTGGCCTGATACTTGGTCATCACAGTCAGCATGAGCTTGGCATAGGCCATGGACGCAGTGGCTGCCAGCCCCTCTTTACAGAGCCTCTCCATCAACACATTGAACTTCTCGGGGGTCATCTCCACCTGCACACATTGGGAAATAGGACAGTAACACAAGAAAAAGCCTTGTATTCAATCCCCAACTCCACCACTTAACTAGGTGACCCTATGCACATCACTTAACCAAACTAAGCCTCAGTTTCCATATCTGTAAAATGGGGCTCGTAACACTGAACTCTGAAGCCTGTGAAAGGATAAAATGAGATAACGCCCATAAAGCCGGGCACGTAGGTCTCAGGAAACGGTGGCTACCATTGCAAAGGCTCAGGGAAGGACCGAGGGCGGCCAAGGATCCCCAGCCTGGCTTCGTGGTTGAAGATATTCAGCAGTGGTACTGCCTGCATAACAAGAGCTCTTCATAATAATTATCTAATAAACACTATTATGTACCAGGTACCATTCTGAGCACTTTACACCAGTTATCCCATTTAAACCTCACCCCAGTCTTATGTGGTAGGTGCTGTCATCACTCCCCTTTAGCAGATGAGAAAACTGAGACATACAGAGGTTAGGACAACACCTACGTTACAAACAGATGAGGCAGACTTTTAGGTACTGATATGGAAAAATTGCCAAAATATACTATTAAGTGAATGAAACAAAATACAGAGTCCTGAGCTTGGTGTTACCATCTGTGTAAAAAGCAAAGGAAAAGTATATTTCCTTGTAGAAGTACGTGTCCTTTTAGATACAAATATCTCTCTGGGAGGGTCCCCTGAAACTAATACTGATTCACCCAGGGAGAGGCAATTGGATGGCTGGGGGATTATTTTTCACTATTTCCTTGTTGAGCTTCCAAAATGGTGAACATATAAATAAATTTATTACCTACTCAAAAATAAAACTAAATTTATACAAGCACATCAGAAAGCGCCCCCCATCCCCCCAAGGCCACCGAGCCAGTAAGGGCAGAGATGGGATTTACCATGCAGTCAGCTCTCTGCTCCAGCCCTTGAAGCCCCAGTAGTCTCCCACTGTCACGGAGCAGCCTGCTGTAGGGCAACTGTCCTGCTTGCCCCTCCGTCACCAAAGGGATCAGAAAGGGAGCCCCGTGCCTGCCCACAGCCCTGCAGCACTTCTCTGTCCACTCTTCCCCAGGGCAGCCTTCTCACCTGCCGCTCCAGGAGTGACTGCAACACCAGGAAAGTCTGCTCCTTCCAGGGCAACTCCAAGATCTGTCTGCAAAGCACATGGCCCGGTGGGTAAGGCCTGGCCTCCCACCCAAGCCTGGGTATCTACTGCTTCTACCCCAAGGCAGGGCAAGGCCTGGGGACAGCCAAGATCTCCAGCCACTAGAGGAAGGGGTCAGAGCCCCCCGATGCTGCCGGCTGCCCAGTAGCCATTGCTGCAGAGCCCATACTCAGTGCTGGGAAGGCCGCCACCCAAGGGGAGCTGACAATGAAGGATTTGGCAGTGGGATGTACAAAGGTCCCCTAAAAATAACCAGGAATCAAGAATATATCCTGAGTACAAAAGGTGAGGGCGACCCAGGGAGCATGATGATGGATGACAACCCACAGTGAGGTCTGCTCCAGCTGTGCCTCCTGTCATGGGACAGTGTGGCTTCTGGGGTGCACAGAGTTGGGTTTGGATCCCAGGCTTTATTACTTGCTTGCTCTGTGACCTTTTGCCACATGCCTTACTTCTCTGAGCTTCAGTTTCTTCATCTTTAAGGCGGCAGCACCTACCTCACCAGATTGTGTGAGGACTGAGATAATGAGTCTAAGGCAGAGACAGTGCCCGAAATGTGACGGCTGATATTATTTTTGAGGCTGTCCCCTTCTCGTATTACACTCAGCATTTCATATTTCATGTTGGTGTCCAATGGGGTCTTTCCTGCTCATTATTTCTACATGTCTGTCTCAACTCCCCAATTTTAATACCAATTTCATAATAATTTCTGAGCATTTACTAAGTGCCAAATACTGCACTGAGGACATTTAATATCCAGAAAAATCCTACAGAGTGAATATTATCCCCATTTTTCATATGAAGAAGCTCTGAGGGGCGCAGACATAGGGAACAACCTGTTTGAATTACACATTTTCAAAAAGCAAGGTTGAGATTTGAAACTATGTCTGTCTGACTACAGCCAATGCTATCAGCCGCAGTGCCAATCTCCAACTATGCTGTGAACTACTCAGCGGACCAGGACCACCAGCCCCTTCTCTGCATTCCTCAAGGCACCTGGCACAGAAGACAGAAACCCCGGGCTTGGGAAGGGGCACAGGACGGCAACTTGCACGGGCCCAGGTGGGAAGGCACAAGTCAGGTTCAAACAGTGAGAGGGGGCACCTCCTGTCTTTTGGGCACAGGGCCTGGTGCCCAGTTGGCTCCAACTCCAGAATGCCAGGAACAGACTGGGCCGGGGGGAGGTGGGAGTGGGGGCACGGAGGCCTGTATACTCACCCCAGCATCAGAACCTGTGCATCTGGCTCCAGGGCCTCGTCCTTCATAAGGCAACACAGTAATTCTGTTTGAGCTGGACCTGGGTAGGGGACAATGGAGGGGACAAGTCTGGGGATAACGGGAGGAGAGGACAGGACTGCAGGGAACAGAATGCTCAGTTCATTACAGGGGCATCATCAGGGAAGTAACAGGTTTTACTCACTGAATACCCAACTCCTGCCGGGGCCACCCGGGGGTGAAGGCTGGCTCCAGAATTACCTGTTTCTGGGGCCCGGAGCACGGGGCCAAGGAGGGCTCTGCAGACGGGGTAGGTATACTTGGCACAGAAGGAAGTCAGGGAAGCTGTGAGCAGGCGGGAGGCTGAGGAAGTCAGGGAGAGAATCTACAGCCGATGGGGAGGAAAATGCTATTTAATTAATTTCTTCCCTTCAAAAAATGTTTATCAGACACATATTTCAGATAGTGATATATGTTATAAAGGGAACAAAAGTTCTTTTCTCCATCACTCATATGGACCCAGCCACTGGAAAAGACACAGCTCCCTTCCCCAGCTCCCAGATCCTTCTGGAATGGCCTGAGGTTGAAGGAGGAATTAGATGCCAAGTGGGTGGATGGCCTGGGGGTCCTTGCCCCAGGCTGCCTGAAAGCCAGATGCCTGCGAGGCTGGGAACACCCCCTCCCAACAACCACCCTTGTGAGGGCTCAGACGCTCCCCCATTGTGCCTGGCAGTCTGAGTCCACCTATCCCAATGCACCTACCCGTCCAAGAAAGAGGCTCCTGGCCAGCACAGTAGCATTGCTGAGGCTAAGATCTGGCGAAAGGGACAGCAGCCAGGTACAGAGCTGCAGGAGACCTGTGTCTGAGAGCTGGGGGAGCTGCAGCTGGGCACAGAGCAGGTCCATCTACCGAGTAGGAGGGAAGACAGAGGGACACTCGGTTTGTCTCTGCTAGGCTGTCTCAAGCAGAGGGGTAGGGCAAGGACACGCCAGGGGAAGGTGAGGCTGGGAGAGCTGCCCTATGGGGTAGAGTCAAGGGCTGAAAAAAAATCCAGGGTGACCCTTGCCCAAGAGACAAAAACAAAACCCGCTCCCAAAATGCCACATGAAGCAGGGAAACACAGTTAAATGGAAAACGGCTGGGGAGAGGGATGTAAGCTCGGGGCCAACCACTCTTTCTGGACTCACCTGGCTGGGGCTGCACTCATGGAGAAGCTGCAGCTCAACTGGGGGGGCATCCTCCAACCCCTCCAACCCCTGGGAAGGCAAATCCCATGTCAGGGCTGGCACAGTGCTTGGTGACAAGTCACTGAGGCCATCCCTTCAACTGGAGTGGGTGGCTGAGGACACTGGAAAGTGCTTTCAGAAGAGGAACTCGTCTAGGTTAGATGACATATCTGTACTTGGGCCCAGAGATACCCTGTAGTGACTTTTCAGGTCTTCATTGCAACCCCCCCGTCACCCAAACAGCTTGTGCCTCACTGCACGGGGCGCCCCTGAGCACAGCTGAGGTCCAGGAAGGTGGAAGAAGGGCTATGGTGAGCAGGGCAGGGCAATCACCTCCCCGAAGGTCTTGAGCAGCTGCTGCAGTCTGGGAACCTGGTCCTGCAGAGGAGAGCTCCATCACTGCCAAGTCCCTACCCCACAGCGTGGCCCCAAGCCCAGTCCCCGCTCCCTCTCCTGAGAAGGCCCCAAGTCAGAGGGAGCTGGGCAAAGATGATTCAAAAGTGCCAAGAACACAAAGCCTAAACCTTGAAGAGCTTAAGAACTCAAACTAGGCAAGGGCCATGCAAATCCAGCTGTCTTGACTTGTCTTCTCTGCATCTACCCTGATGGGGGAAGACCCAGCCTTGGGCTAGGAGGGCAGACTGGATACTGGCATCACTCCCCACCCTCCCATATGATGGTGGGGTGGGGTGGGGTGGCTCTGGAGCCTCTCCTCTTGACTGGTACCCTTGAACCTCATGCTATAGATCATTAGGTCAAGGGTTTCCCACCTCCCATAACTCCCTTCCCCAGAGTCTGTAGAGCAGAGACTATATTCCCTTAACCCCACCCTTCTGCCCCTTGCTCCACTGGCTACAGTCATCCCAACTGGGAAAGAGTGTCCCAACAGGCTTTTGTCCAATAAACCACCCACTCCTGAAGGATCACTCTAAACCCAGCCCTCACCCTAGTACCTGGACAGCTTTGGGCAACTCCAAACTCTCAGCCGATCCCTTAGCATCCTCCAGACTCTGACCAGTCTCAATGGGCTCAACCCCCACCACAGGCTGGTTCTCAATGGGTGATGTGCCTCCTCCATCTGCCAGGGTTTCCAGACATTCACGTTCAGCTCTCTCTTCCTCATGACTTTCCTCTTCTTCCCTTGACGAACACCGGAACCTTTTGGGGGCCCTCTCCCCCTCAGGACTGGCAGGCTCTTCCTCCGGCTCCTTTCTACGTTTCCTAGGCTGCTGGGAGTCCTCCTCCTCCTCTCTTTCCTTTTCAGGGTCCGGAGACAGGGTCAACTTCAGCTTCCTGCCTCCTGGGCCCAGCTGCCTACACAGGTCTCGGAGCTGTGTCTGGCACCTTTTAGACAGTGGGGACGCTCCCTCAATGGAGACCCCAACACCCAGATCCCTTCGCAGCAATTCCCCCAGGGCCTGGAGCCAGGCATCAGGGTCAGGGCTTGGGTCCTGCCGAGCGATCTGCAGTAGAGGGAGCAGCCTGTTTTCAGGCAGAGATGGCCTAACAGCCATCAACAGGGACATCAGGTTCCGCTGGCATAACCGGGGCAAATGCAGCAGCAGTGGTTTCCTGGGTAGCAGAGGGAGGCAAGCAGTTAAGGGTTCTATTGAGAGGAACATCGGGCAGACCAGGAGAGCTAGAGGCTAGATGGCAATGGACAGATGGGGGGCTGGGAGGCAGCACCTGTGAGTTAGTGTGGATGGACAGGGAGACAGCATGAGGGTCATTCAACAAGTGTTCACTGAGCATCTATTCCAGCTGGGCCCTGCTCTTTGACATTTCCTACTTCGGCTCAAAAATTTATGCTGGAACCTTGTTTTACGTTAAAAAAAGAAAAGAAAAAAGTTCTTTCCCAAACTTTACGTAAAAATACTCCAAGATGCTGTGCAATGCTGTCTGAGGCCCTGTGCTCCACTTGGCATTCCCCTGGAAGTTACAGGGTGACATCTGTCCAGCTCAGATGTTCCTGTCACCCAAATGAGTTCCTGAGAGGCAAAGCCAGTATGTCTTCTCCTGGTGTCCCAGTACCCAGCACAGCACCAGCCCTAGCAGGCACATGGTGCACATTTATTGAATGACTTAACTCTGAGAATAAGTGTCCAGATATCTGCAAGGGCTGCTGTGGAGAGAGCAATGTAGCTGTGTGTAATGTTGTGAGGGCACAAATACAGATGCTGTGTGACCTCAGGCTTGTCCAGGTGGCAAGCAAGTCCTGGGTACATCTAGCCCACCACCCATCACGCCTCTGCTCTTCTCTATATACAACTTTGCAGAGCTGTTCAACATCACACAGAGGGACTTGGGATGTGTGTGAGAGAAAAAAAGAAAGCAACTTTTCTTTGTGGAAAACAAACACTAAGAGATGGGGAAGACTCTATTTAAAGGCTTTTAGCTTTCTTTTTGGTGCAAGAACCCCCCCTTATCAGAATGTGTTAAATGTATAAAATACATAGGATTAGCGCAGCCGGGCATGGCTCCGTGGCTGAGCATCAACCTATGATCCAGAAGATCATGGTTCGATTCCTGGTCAGGGCACATGCCTGGGTTGCGGGCTGGATCCCCAATCGGGGGAGTGCAGGAGGCAGTCGATCGATGACTCTCTCTCATCATTGATGTTTCTCTCTCTTTCCCTCTCCCTTTGTCTCTGAAATCAATAAAGATATATTAAAAAAAACAAAAAACCTTCAAATATATATTAAAAATAAAATACATAGGATTACAAAAGAAACCAATGATTCTGAAGCCCAGTTCTATTCAGAGACCTTAGGTTGAGTCCCCCCCCACACACACTCTGTCCAGAAAAAGCCAGGCAGCTGGAAAATATTTCTATAACCTCCAATTTGGGAGTTTTGAAAGTTCTCCTGACCCATCTCATGAAATAAGTTCAAAGTGGAGTGTGGGGAAAAAAGTTAACAACTTCTGTTTCTACTTATCTAAAACACAAGATATTAAGTATTACAATTTTTTAATATATGGGTTGGCCCCCCCATATTCCAGTCTCTGGCCTAATTCTGAGTTAGGGGTTTCCAAGAGAGTGGAAGGCAGGCTCTTCAGACCTCTAGGCTGCAGATGGCACCTCGCTCACTTTTTTTTACTGTGTATTTTAATTAATTATGATAGTAAAGTACATTTATGAATACAGTATTATCTCTTTTTTAAAATATATTTTTATTGATTTCAGAGAGAGGAAGGGAGAGGGAGAGACAGAAACATCAATGATGAGAGAGAATCGACTGGCTGCCTTCTGCATGCCCTGCACTGGGGATCCAGCCTGAAACCCCGGCATGTGCCCTGACCAGGAATTAAACCCTGACTTCCAAGTCCATACGTCGACGCTTAACTACTGAGCCACACCAGACAGGGCGGTATTATTTTTTTAAGAAAACAGAACCCTAACAAAACGGACACGTGGCTTTACAGGACACCTGAAAAGAAGCTGAACACCATTACCAGAAGCACAACCAAGAAACAAGAAAATGGCAGGGCTGACATCTCTGCTCCTAGTAGGAATTGTCAGCCACAGAAAGAGGGGGGAAAAAAAAAAAAAAGTTCAAATTCACCCAAAAAACTAGAAATGATCAAGAACACCATCCTTAAGGAAAGTGATCTCGCCAGAAAAGTGTTATGCTTTGAAAATTTGGTAATATAAAGCCACCACAATCAGATGTTTATTGGCATTTATCTCATCTTAAATTTTAATTTTTGTGTACTTTATAATGTAAATATTTTAACACATGGGTACACTTTGTACCTAAGTATGCCTATATTGAAGGCACAGTTCGATATTTTTGGATATAGAATAGGCAATAAAAATCTATTTGAGCCGCCCGGGCCGGGAGGCTCAGTTGGCTGGAGCGTCGTCTCGCACACCGAGAAGGTTGCGGGTTCGAGTCCTGACCAGGGCAGACGCCTAGGCTGCCGGCGGATCCCGATCCGGGGGCGTGTGTGGGAGGCGATGGGTTGATGCTTCCCTCTCTCTAAAACCAATGAACATACCCTCGGGTGAGGATTTTTAAAAAATCGATTGAGTCCACTGACTTACAATTACTTATTTACACGCAGCCGAAGGCGCGTCACCCGCCCTGGGACTCGGCCCGGCCGGCACACAGCAGGTGCCACGCGGGGGCGACAGGGACCCCCCGCCGCGGGGCACGCCCTTCATCTCCCCCAGTGAGGCGGGCAGCGAGGGTGACGAGCAAGGCGGCGCCGGTGCTACTTACAGCTGCAGCCGAGAGTGCGGGCCCTCGGTGACCGGCTCCTCGCGGCACAGCGCCTCCAGGACGCGGCCCCAGGGGAAAGGCTCCCCCGCGCGGCGGCCCAGCGCGCGCAGCACCCCCAGGCCGCGCCGCGCCCCGTCCGGCCCCGCCTGCAGCGCCTGCAGCAGGAGGCGCGCGGGGGCCTCCAGCCCGGCCCAGGGCGCGGGGTCCGCGCTCTCCGCCGCAGCGGGCGCCGCCTCCCGGGCTGCCATGCCCCGGGCCCGCGTCGCCCCACCGCACCCCCGCTGGGTTTCGGGCCTCAGCTCCGAGGCCGGGAGAAAGGGAGGCGGACTCCAGTACTCGCCCGGTCGCCGCGGCGGGCACCCCCCCGCGCCCGCCACATTCCCGCCTCGGCGCTCAAAACACGCCCAGAGCCCCGGCGGCGGGAGAGACGCCCGCGGTCCCAAAGGGAAAGGCGCGCGCGGCGCGTGGGTGCGGGGCGGGGCGGGGCGGAAGGGGCGGGGCCAGCCGCAGTCGGCGGATTGGAGTAGGCGAGCGTGAGGCCCGGCGCGTAATCCTGGACGGGGCGGGGCCACAACCCGCGGGCGTTTTGTGGGCGGGGTCATATCCGAGATCGAGGCGGGGGCGGGGCTTGATGGAGGGGCGGGTCCTCGGCTGCCGCCCCTCACCTCCCGGCACTGCTTTGGGAAACAGGGCGCAGGATGGATGTCAGGGGTCCTGTTGAACTTCAGGACCGAACCCATCATTTATTTGTTTTTCGGTTTTTTGTTACTCCTCACCCGAGGACATGTTTTCCTTTGATTTTAGAGAGAGAGGAAGGGAGAGGGAGAGAAACATTGACTTGAAACATTTCCAGGCACTTCCATCTCTGGTTAGCAATTTTAACTTTATAGATGAGAGAAACATCAATTGGTTGTGTCTCCCTTACACAACCCAACCGGAGATAGAACCTAAAATCAGGGTATGTGTCCTGGCCAGCAATCAAACCTGCCACCTTTTGGTGCACTGGACAATGCTCCAACCAGCTGAGCCACAATATGCCAGGGCAAAAAGCATTTTATTTATTTATTTATTTATTTATTTATTTATTTATTTATTTATTTATTTATTTATTATTTATTATTTATTTATTATTTATTTATCTGATCTTAGAGGAAGGGAGAGAGAAAAAGAAACATCAATATGTGCCCCGACCAGGGATGGGCCCCACAACCTGGGTATGTGCCCTGACCAGGAATCAAACCCACCACCGTTTGGTGCACTGGACGATACTCCAACCAACTAAGCCATGCTGGCCAGGGCTTATGAGGTTTTGAGGTCATAGAGAGGACCTTGGCTTTTCCTTTGAATACTATGGGAAGCCATAGGAATATTTTGGGCTGGATCTGATTTCCATTGGAGCCAAAATTTTAATTTTCCCCCAAATAATTTCAAGGGAGCTGTTGGAAAAGGCTAAGAAATACTTCTTAAGTAATACCTGCTTCTCAAAGGCCAAAATAGCAGCAAAGAAATTTTTTCCAGGCATTTCCATCTCAGGTTAGCAATTTTAACTTTATAGGAGATGTTTTCAGCCTTCAAATGACCAGCTGTTGCTGGGGCAGGCCCTGACAAGTGGTGGGCAGAGCCAAGAATGCTAAACAGCCTTTAATGCCTTGCCCATCCTCAACTACCAGCTTTACTTCATGGTGGCTCTGAGTTTGTGCCCACCAAGGTCTTCATTCTCGCCAGTGCAAGGAGAGCAGGGAGGAAAGTTCTAAGCATGATTCACGAACCCTGGGGGATCCTCTGCACACTTTTATGGGATCCATGACATTATTACTATTTTCATAATACTAACATGTTATTTGCCCTTTCCACTCATTCTGTTATGAGTGTTAAGTGAAGTTTTCCAGAGGCTAAGTGATGGGTGATATGCAGAAGCCACCTTTAGTGGCAGTGGGGGTGGGGTACTTGGGCTATGAGCAGACACTCTTCCAACACCAGCAGCGATAGCTTAGGTTCATTTTATTGGTTTCCTTTCAGAATTCTTCTACAAAAGAGTAAAGTTAAAATCCAAGTCCCTAGTAAGAGAGTGAGAACCCTTCCCCTTTCCCCAGAGCCCTCCACTCATGCTCATGGAGGTGGAGAAGGGGCTACCTCCACCCCTGATCAAACCCCAAAAGGGAAAAAAGACCTACCACCTAGCAAACCCTGCCCCTCAGCCCCATCCCCCACACGTTGATCCTGGCTACTGGAGACCATGGTAAGAACTGTTGGGATCCAGCAGGAGTTCTAAACCCCAGAAGGCCGCTGCCAGGTTATAATCCGTGAACAGTTCATCCTCTAGCCACGCTGCTGGGCCCAGCACCTGGGAGGGGAGAGAGAGAAAAATCAGTGAGAAGCTGTCTGCTTCAACCCTAGATTCAGGAACAAGGGAGCTGGGCTCACGCGTAAGATTGGGCAGGTTGTACAGAGCACAAAGGTGCTGCACTTAAGTGGGCTCCATTACCGTCAAAGACATCAAGCAGGTTTTACATTTGTCACAGACGTTTGTTATAAACCATGGCCAGGAGCCTCTCCGGCGCCCCATCCCTGCTGTTCCCACCTCACTCCCAGAGGCCGGCTGTGCACTCTCAGGGCCCGGAGGATGCGAGGACGGGGCCCCATCCGGGAGCTGGTGCAGGTAGATGCAGTCGGCCTTGAAGGGGCAGCGGCCACTCCTCCGCGTGAAGAACCGGCATCGGATCTGGCTGTGACGGAGAGGACAGGAGGGGAGAAGCCCATCGCCTGCAAGCCCTGTTGCCCAGGAACAAGGGCCCTCAAGGCTGACACACAAGGTTTGGCAGGTTGGACACAGCATAAAGGCAGCGCCGGTGTCAATTTTACATGTATTACAGCTGCTCTCCAGCAGGTGGCAGTAAAGTCTCAAGGGGCGCCTACTCTAATGCCCCTCAGTCTGGACTTGGGCCAGCAGTGAGGCTGGGAATCTCCTTTCCCCCTTGAACTAAGTTTCAGTAATGCCACCAAAGGAGGGGGGATGGCAGATAACCCTAAAATGCGTCTGTAACCAAGAGAGAACAACATCCCATTCTGAGGGGTAGTCTTAGGACTTGGTAATTGCTAATTAATGAGATTGATTACGAAGTTTCCCACTTCTGAGATTTCAAATTCACTGGGTGACAGGTCAGACACGGGAGGGGTTTGTGGGCAGCCTGTGATCCACTTAAGACAAGCTTCCTTCTTGCGAGAGAGACGGATGAGAGGGGTAGAGCATGTTTGTAGCCTTTCCCTGCACTGTCACTCTGCTCGATTCCAGCACAGCTGAGTCTCTGCTGCTTCTTTGGGTCCCAGCGTGAGTGCAGGACCCCACTGGCCCCCCAAGCTGGAAGCCTGGGACCTGAGAATCCCTCTGAAAGGCCACCCCTTCCTCCTCCTCCTGTTTCACCAAAGCTAGCGTCAGGACTGCTCCACCCCAACAGCCCCAAAACCCCAACTTTCTTTTTTTTTTTTTTTAATATCTCTTTATTGATTTCAGAGAGAGGAAGGGAGAGAGAGTGAGAGAGAGAAACATCAATGATGAGAGAGTCATTGATTGGCTGCCTCCTGCACACCCCCCACTGGGAGTCGAGCCCGCAACCTGGGCATGTGCCCTGACGGGGAATCGAACCGTGATCTCCTGGATCCTAGGTCGATGCTCAATCGCTGAGCCACACTGGCTGGGCAAAACCCCCACTTTCAACCTGTGCAAGTTCCCATCAGCTTCGCTCACCCAGCTCCCATGACAGTAGCAGCCCCGTGGTCACCAACGCTGGAAACGTCAGTCATCTTACAGTTTCCTTTCAACCTTGTGGTCAGTTGGCCACGCAGGTCTGGCCCTTCCTCCTCTCAAGTCAGTACCCCCACCACTCCTAGCCAGGTTCAACCCCACTTTCTTGCATACGTCACACAGACCAGGCCTCAGTTTCTTCTTCTGCAGTGTAAGGGTAGTAAGAGTCCCCACTTCATGGCGTATATGGTGTGCAAAGTCTGCCGCACACAATAACCCTCCATTTACTTTGCCCCTCTCATACCTGGGCCTGGGCGCTGCCCTCTGAAGACCCCACCCCGACCCCAGCTCCAGTATTTCCCCACCTGGACCTCCCCGTGCCTCGAGTGCTCACATTTTCCTGCTGAGGAGCCCCCACTCCTGTCCAGCCCCCGCTCAAACATTCCCCCCTGTGAGACAGCCAAGGTGTTGTGTCAGCAACTTTGTTGGTGGAGCTATTACAGTTCTCAGGCAAAATCTAGGTATCGTCCCAACAAGGTTGACTGTCTCACAGGTAGTCAAGACCTTCTTTGTCCCACCCTTTATCCAAATACACTGCATATTGCAAGTGTAATAAACCCTTTGGGAAGGTGGAATTAAGAACCAGATTTTCGATAAATGCCTGCCCACCCCAAGAGATAAAACCGACCCAAGTTTTTCCTGTATCCAAGGGCTACCTGTTAGTCTCCTCAGAGACCCCTGTTTTCAAAGACCATCTAAGCAAACAACACGTATGCATATCAATTTCCTCTCCTGCTTTTAAAAAAATCCGAAATAAAAGCCAAGCAGAGAAGCAGAGTTGGCCCGCGTGGGTCCTGAGCCAGGCCGGAAGAGAAACGTGACCTTGCTCTTCCGCTGCGACCCAGTCACCAAGACAGGAGCTTATTTATTGGGCTTTCAGAAATAGCGTAATTAGCTCAGACCCTCGCCTGCCATCTCCATCACGTTGAACCTCCAAGATTTGAGGGACCCATGGCTAGCTGGAATGGATCAGGGGGTGCCCTCCCCCCTCCCCTACGCCCCCGGCCGCCTCAGCCTCACCTGGTCCGAGCCTTGAAGTCCCTGATGAGCTGCTCCTTCTCGGGCCCCTTGCTCACCCAGAATTTGTGGGGGATGATGTAGCTGGAATGCACACGGCACTGGGGACAGGCCCTGTGGGGTGGGAGAACAGTCACAGCTCACAGGCCGGCCTCCAAGCCCATGTCCCTCTGGGCGTTTCTCCCCCTCCCTGCTGGCCTCTCCGTGACACTGACTTGATGACATCGAGTGGGAAGTCCTGGCGGTTCCTCCGCCAGGTGCGCAGGCAGCCCAGGCAGTGGGCGTGAGTGCAGCTGGGCAGGATGCCGAAGATCCGCTTCGCCTCTGGCTTGTCCCACACCTTGTCCATGCAGATGCCACACACGACGTCCCGACTGTCCTGCTCCTTCTGAAACCATGGGCGGGGGCAGAGAACATCACACACACACACACACATGCATGCACACTGCCACCCCAAATACAGCCCAGGGCACCCCAGAGCCCTCCTCCAGCAGGTCTGGGCATCCTAGAGGCCCAGCATGGCATGCTCTTACCTGCTGCACCTCAAGGTCCATGCTCTGAAGTGGGGCCACAAGCTCCTGGACAGGGTCTGACTGAGGCCGAGACTCCCGGGAGTAGCTGCGGTCTCCATCAGCAGCTGCTGGGGAAACTGGACCCGTTCACGCAGTTACTCATCTGTGGGCGCCTATTTGGCTGCTGCACGCAAGGCTTCGTGGGCGCACGAAGTCCCGGCCCAGCAGCTCGGAGTCTAGTGAGAATTATGTCTCTAAGGCCACTACTTATAACCGTGCTGCCCAATACGGCCGCCACCCGCCACGTGTGGCCGCGAGCACCTGAAAGGGAGCTAGTCCAAGCTGAGCTGCGCTGTAATGCACGAGAGGGTTTCGGAGCTTAGTACCAAAAATCCATGGGCAGGATCATCAATAATTTTTCTCTTGATTACATGTTAAAATAATAGTATTGATAGTATATATATATCTTTTGATATATTGGGTTAAATAAAACATATTATTAAAATTAATTTTACCTGTTGCTTTTTACTTGTTTTAGTGTGGCTACTAGAAAATTTTAAATTGGACATGTGAGTTATAAAATAATGTGTCCACTTTGGAAAACAGTTTGGCAGGTCCTCCAACTGTTAAACATGTTACCATACAACCCAGCAATTCTACTCCTAGGTTTATGCCCAAGAGAAATAAAAATATATGTCCACGCAAAAAACGTGTACATGAATGCTCATCAACAACAGTATTTGTAATGGCCAAAAAGCAAAAGCAACCCACATGTCCATCAACTGGTGAGTGAATAAAACAGAAGCAGTGCCCTGGCCGGTTTCTCAGTGGTTAGAGCATCGGCCTGCGGACCCAAGGGTCGCGGGTTCGATTCCCTGTCAAGAGCATGCACTTCGGTTGCAGGTTTGATCCCCGGCTCCTGTTGGGGTGCGTGCAGGAGGCAATCCATCGATGTGTCTCTCTCACATCGATGTATCTCTCTCTCTCTCCCCCCTCCCTCCCTTCCACACTCTAAAATCATTGGAAAAAATATCCTCAGGTGAGGATTTAAAAAGCAAACAGAAGCAGTATATCTATACAGTGGAACATTATTTGGCCACAAAAAGGTCTGAAGGACTGCTCCATGGCACATGTGTGAAGCTAGGAAATATGCTGAGTAAAATAAGCCAGGCCCAAAAGGCCTCATATAGTGTCACTCCATTTATATGAAATGTCCCGATAGGCAAATCCATGGAGATGGAAAGTAGACTAGTGGTTGCCAGGGGCTGGAGGGGGGAGGGATGGGGAGTGACTGCTAATGGGTTTCTTTTGAGGGTGATGAAATATTCCAAAATCAGATAGCGGTGATATTTGTACAACTCTGAGTATATATATTGCATTGAATCATGTACTTTAAGTTGGTGAATATTTGGTTTGTGAATTATATCTGAATAAAGCTGTTAGAAAAAGCTATGTGTGTGACTTATGTTTCTGTCAGACAGTGCTAAGTTATAGCAATACTATAGTTTATAAAATAACCACTAATAGGTAATGCTTGCCAAGCACATTACACATATGCACACCACTCTGCGCAGCGGGTACTATTATCAGTGCCCTTTTGTAGACGAGGAAATGGAGGCCCAGGGAGGTTAAGTGACTTGTCCAAGATCACACAGCTACGAAGTGGTGGAGCGCATTGGAAACTATGTGGTTTGACTTCCCAGGCCCGAGAGTATTCCACTTCTAGAACAGAGAGAGCAACAGAGGGGAGGAAAATTTCCCTCTGGCTGGGAATCTGAGGGGGTGGAAGGAAATATAAACCTTGCTCAGAGACAGAGCAGGAACCCTGTCTCAGGTCCCACTTGTGCCCACCTGCTGTGCCCCTGATGACTCACATGATGGCGACAGGAACGTCCAGGAACTGCCACCCAGCTCCTCGCTCTGGCTGGCCAACTCCTCCAGGCCTGGCTCCGCGCCCCAGCCGGCCTTGGCCCAGCCCCAACCCACAGCCACTGAGGACAAGTAGGTGGGCTCGGAGCCCCTGCGGGTCAGCCCCAGCGGCGGTCCTGGCCGGGTGACAAGTGGCTCTGAACAGCGGCGGCCCCACTGCAGCTGGCCAGGGGGTCGCGGGTGCTGATAGCTGTGTGGGGAGGAGACAGGGGAGGAGACAGCAATGGCCTCTCCAGGGCCTGGAGCTGGCTCGCCTGGCACTTGGAGCTGAGAGGGGGAAAGGGGCTTGGGGGAGACGCATGGTCCACACAGGGGCGATTCCTCCTGTGTCCTCTTCCCACTCCCACTCGACGAGAGGAGGCGCTCACCTGCACCCATCTCCGTGGAAGCAGAAGCCTCGCTGGAAGTATCTGCAGACCTGGGCCACCTTCCTGTCTTGAGCAAAGCAGCAGCTGGACCCCCAGTGCTGGGCCCTGCGGGCAAAGGTCCTAAAAGATTATCTGAGTCAGTCACAGGCTGTGTGACAGGAAAAGAACACAGGCTCCAGAGTTGGTCCTGTGTTCAAATCCTGGCTGCTCGGGTAGCCCTGGGTGGGTAACTCACCCTTAAACATGAGGGGAAAAAGGCCTCGGGGTTGTTGCGAGGGTTTTTGAAGATTTTGCACAACGCACACAGCAGGTGCTTAGTAAACCACAGTGGTTACTATTGCTTCCTCCAAGTGCTAGTCTTGTGGGTCCTGGAGTCAGAATTCTGGGTTCAAATGCTGGTACCAGAGCTGGCTCCGTGGGCATGGACCTGTGCGGTCATGTGCTTTAATGCTCTGCTGTTGCTGTTTTGAAATTCTTAAATTTTTAAAAAATATGTTTTTATTGATTTCAAAGAGAGGAAAGGAGAGGGAGAGAGAGATAGAAACATCAATGGTGAGAGTCACTGATCGGCTGCCTCCTGCACGCCCCCGACTGGAGTCGAGCCAGCAACCCGGGCCTGTGCCCTGACCGGGAATCGAACCATAACCTCCTGGTTCATGGGTCGAAGCTGAACCACTGAGCCATGCTGTCCAAGTGAAATTATTAAATTTTTGAAGAAGTGGCCCCAATTTTCATTTTTCACTGAGTTCCACAAGTCATATAGCCGGTATTGCCTGACTTCCTGGTAACACGAGCTGGACAAGGCATTCAGTTTTTCCATGCCTCAGTTTCTTCATTTATAAAATGAAGATAATATAATATTAGTACCTACTTCATGGGCTGATGTCAAACTTACATGAGAAAATGCATGCTAAGTGTCGGCACATAACAAGTCCTCAATAAATATTAGCTGTTACCATCGTTCTCCTGTTATAGTTACCACCACCGCCACCGCCACCGTCACTGTTACCGGGGCTTTCGGGGGTCAGGGTGCCGGGTGGAAAAGGGCCGGAGGAGGCTGAGTCGGGCAAATGCGTACTGAGAATCTTCTATATATCCAGACCCGAGCCAGGGCTCTGGGACGACCAGGGACAAGGTAGAGAGGACTGCTGCTCTCGTCATGTGCCTCCTTGCCTGGAGGGGCAGTAAGCCCACAGGTGAAGTGACCAGAGATCAGGGACAGGGACAGAGTTCGGATGCTAGTTCCAAGAGAGCACAGACTGCCAGCCCAAGCCGAGGGCCCACCATAGAGCGGCCTGCATCATTCCCCAGAGACGGTCCGAGAGTGAGGTCCTGGCAGAGAAGCAGGCAGAGGAAGGGAAAGATGGGAGACAGGCACCCTCCTATTGGTCCCAGACTTGTCACACGGTCCTTTATTTATAACAACATGTGGAGCTCCCGGGCAGGAACCTACCTACCTAGAAGGCTGAGGGGATGGAGCAGAGAACCAAGAAACCAGGGCCAGGACCCGAGGAGGCTAGCGGGGCACTCACCTCGGACAACAAAACTTCAGGGGAAGTCGATAAACCTCAGTGGTGAAAAGAAATTACACTTTAGAGTGATTTTTAAAAAGATCAAAATTAGTGCAAAAAAAAATCTGCAATGAACAAAAGATCAAACTTTTAAATAAAGACGGGATTCGCCCCTGCACAGCGCAGCCGACTCGCCTCCCCCGGCGCAGGCCCAGCACCAAAGGCACAGAGAACCAGGACAGGCGCAAAGGGCTGCAGCAAATAAACGGCTGGGGCAGGGGACCTGCTTCGGACAGGTGGCCCGAAGGCCTCGGGGGAGGGCCAGCGGAATAGTCATTATTACAGTGATGATTATTACACAAGAATTGTAGTAGTAGTTATTGTGTGTTTTTTAACCTTCACCCAGGGGTATTTTTTCCATTGCTTTTCAGAGAGAGGGAAAGGGAGAGAGCGAGAGCAAGAGCGAGAGACACACATCGGTTGGTTGCCTCCCGTGGGCGCCCTGACGGGCCAGGGATGGAGCCTGCAACCCAGGTGCGCGCCCTTGGCCGGGACCGAACCTGAGACCTTTTGGTCCGCGGGCTGACTGAGCAAAACCATCTAGGGCTCAAGGATTTTAAAAAATTTTCACTTGCGCCCGGCCGGGCGTGGCTCAGCGGTTGAGCATCGACCTAGGATCCTAGGCGATCGGGGTTCGGTTCCCGGTCAGGGCACATGCCCGGGTTGCGGGCTCGATCAATGACTCTCTCATTACTGATGTTTCTCTCTATCTCTCCCCCTCTCCTTTCCTCTCTCTGAAATCAATAAAGATATATCTTAAAAAAATTTTATTTGTGTTAATCTTCACCAGAAGATATTGTTTTCCCATTGATTTTTTTTTTTTTTTTTTTTTTTTAGAGAGAGTGGAAGGGAGGGGGTGGGGAGGCCGAGAAACATCGAGGTGAGACATACGGACTGGCTGCCTCCCGCATTGGCCTGGTCGGGGCTGGGGATCTGAACCTGCAACCAAAGCACGTGCCCTTGACTGGAGCGGAGCCCGAGCCCCTTCACTCCTCAGGCCGATGCTCTCACCACCGAGCCCAACCGACTAGGGCTGTTTATACATATTTAAGTGGGTGATACTGTGTGTAAGTGGCTCTGGTATTTAGATGCCACTGACACATGACAAGCACAATGAACTTGCTCAAAGCCACCCTGCCACGCGGCGAGTGCGCTGGCGGGACCGGGCGAGCAGCCCGAGACCCTTGGGTGCCGATTGCACACGGGGCTCCCGCCCGCCCACCTGCGCCCTCCGTCACCCTCACCCGGGCCGGGGACACGGAGGCGCCCCCAGGAAGGCCGGGGGCGAGCTTGCGGGGTGACTGCTTCAAACGCACCCCTCAGAGTCCCGCCCGAGGGGCCGGCCTTGGACAAGAAAGACTCAGGGATGGTGAGCGCACTTCATCTAGTGAGGTGACTGCTCTTTAGAAACAGCTTTAAAAAACCTTTTGGCCCCGCTTGGGCAGCTCAGTTGGTTAGAGCATCGTCCCAATACGCCAAGGTTGAGGGTTCAATCCCGGTCGGGCACCTACAAGAATCGACCAGTGATGCAGGAATAAGTGCAACAGCAAGTGGATGTTTCTCTCTCCCGCCCTCTCTCCCTTCCTCTCTCTCTAAAATCAATAAAAATAAAAATTAAAAATAAATCTTTTGGAATTAAAAAGAGTAATATAATCGTTTTATTGAAACGGGAGCATTTATAATACATTAGAAATGATAACCTTTGCAACTATTTACATTAAGATGAAAAATATTAGAAAATTTGGAGTGTGGAAGGGACACGTGATTTTTTGAGTTTCTTTTAGGAGGTTTTTTGTTTGTGTTTTAAACATATTTTTATTGGTTTCAGAGAGAGGCTGGGAGAGGGAGAGAGAGAGACATCAGTGATGGGAGAGTCATTGATGGGGCGCCTCCTGCAGGCCCCCTGCTGGGGATCAAGCATGTGCCCTGACTGGGAATTGAACCGAAACCTCCTAGATTATAGGCTGATGCCCAACCGCTGAGCCACGCCGGCTGGGCACTTACAGGGGGTTAAAGATGTTTCCGATCCTAATTACGATGTGGGGCATAGATAGGAAGAGGCAGGGCTGGGGTGGGGACCAGATCAGTGGCTGACAGCCAACATTACGGAGGGTTGGGAGGGTAGAGGGTAGGTTGAGGGGTGAGGTAGAAATGAGAGTCACTGTGGAAGGGGTGGGTGACCGGGAGAGGAGGAGCCCCTCATGTCCTAGCGCCAGTAACCCTCAGAGGAAGGGTTCACAGGCCTCCTCTCCCCATCCAGCAATGGGAAGCCTCTGGAAGGGAGATGTACTGGAGAAGTTTTTCTTTTTCCCAAAGACCACCAATGAGGCTGACCTCCAGGACGGCTGCCTGGAGAGGACACCCCACTAGCTCCTTCACAAGCTGAGAGGTCACCTGACAGAGGGGCTCTCAGCCCATTAGAGGAGGTTAGGGGCTTTGCAATCTAATCGATATGAGAAACTCTTCCTTCTATAGTTTCTGAGAGCCATGTTGCATACTGTTTGTTGTATATGAACATACTAAAGGCTCTGATAAGTTCTGCAACAGAACCTGTTTGATTTAACCCAGCATTGCTTAAACTTGTTCTTGTTGTTTGTTTAGGCCTTCCACCCACAAACCCTTAACATAACAATAGAATACATTTTGTTTGGGGAAATGTCAAATTAGTTCATTTAATCCTCAAAACATGCGCTGAAAGTCAGGAGTCATTTTTTGTTTTCAAAATCTGAGGCTCAGAGAGGTAAAGTAACAGACCTGGTACTATAACCCAGGTGCCCTCACTTAGCCCAATAATTCCCTAGTTAACTAGGATTGACTTGTCAGGGGTGAGCACTGCTGGATTTAGGGAATTTCTCAAGCTAAATTCTGAGACCAAGGGGTGGGGACAGAGGAAGCAGCAGAGGGGCTTGATGGCTAAAGGGCCGGAGCAGTGGACCCTGGAACAGTGAGCCTGGGAATCAGGACCTGAATGTTGGGACGGGGTGAGGGTTTGGGGAGGATGGGAGAAGGGCAGGGACTAAGGGGAGTGGGGCTGGGGACAGTAAGGGGGGAGGTGGAGCCTGCCAAATGAGCCCCGACCAGGGTTTTTAAAGTTGAGGGCCCAAACTTAGCCTAGGCCGCCACCTCCACGGTCCTGCCCAAAGCTCAGGAAAGAACAAGTGAAAATCTCCTTTAGTGAGCACCTGCCTTCTTTGTTTTTGTCTCCCTCTAGCTACCTGGCTGCCTTTCTTGCACTAAAGGGAACTAGGAAAAACACTTCCCACTGGGACTCTGAGGTGGACAGTTATCCCTCCTTTACCCAAACTTCAGTTCTCTCTGGGGAACCAGGCTCTCCCAGCTGTCGGCAGGGAATTTGAGCTAAGGTGCACAAGTGTAATGGAAGGCCTGCGAGCTAGCGGCCCAAAAGAATGGCCCTCTAATGGTGTAGTGCTCAGTCTGCAGTGTTTCCATTCAAATGTTTCTGAACACCTTGCACCGTGCTAGGGCTGGGGCTGCAGAGGTGACCAGGAAACCAGGTCCCACAGGCAGGGAGCTGTGTGGTGTTTCTGGGCGGAGAAACCTTTGTTGGGTGGAAGAAAAAGCAGGCAAGTGGGGATCCCTGCCCTAAGTGGTCAAACCCTGAGCTAGCCCTGACCCAGCTGTGCAGCCTTAGTAGGCCTTCTACCCCCCCTCTGGTCTCAGTCTCCTCCTCTGGACTGTGGGGGCTGGGAGATGATCCCTTGACCCTTCCAATATTGGGGTAGAGAACATGGAAGTCCCTCCTCCCCTAAATTCACCCCCAAATTCTTAGAGACTGGGCTTTCAATGGCCAGGCTAAACCCCAAAGAACGTTTTCCCACCTTCCTGTGTTCCCCTGCAACCCAGGTCCCTACCTGAATGCCCACTGGGAGTGGGGCCTGCCCTCCCCACCATGGCCGCCGCCGCCATCCAGCCCTTCAGGGTTCATCCCAGCTGCAGCCCCTAGTGAGTCGGGCAGGGCTGCTCTGCCTCCTTTATCCCCCCCTCTCCGGGCAGGGCCAACGGGAGGAGGGGCTCTGCGGCCAGGCCCACCCCTTGCCATGACCCTGGGCCTGCAGGCGGGAGGGAGGAAGGGTGAAGGCAGGAGGGCTGGGGACCAGGGATGTCAGGGGGATGGGCATGAAGGCCTTCAGGGATCCCTCAGTGATTCCTGCAAGAAACTGGGGGTTGGTTTAAGGACTTTAAGGGTCGAAGAAGGCAGGGTGACTTGGGAGGGGCCTATGAGGACCAAGGGCCTGGGAGGGTTGGATGCTGAGAGTCCTGGGGCTGGTGTCTGAGGGGAATTTACACCTGAGGAGGCCAGAGGGGAGCTCCCCGCCACCTCAGGGCAGGGTGAACCCCACATGTGGAGCTGAGGTTGATGGACAGATCAGAGGGTGGGCTGGGAGCCTCTGGAGCCTCCAGGAGATGGTGTGAGCCAGGTGAGGACTACCGGGAGGCCTGTCCAGACTGGCCGTGTGCTAGGCACACCCAAGAGGCTCTGGGACCTGCCTCCAGGCCCAAGATATTCTTTCTACAAAAAGTCACTGTGGCCTGGTCTGCATTTGTCATTGAAGCCAGCTTGTTATCCTGATCAGAAGAAATCAGACTAGTGCCAATGACTCAGCAGAGGCCCCCATGAGAGTGGCCAGAACGGGGCTTGCCTGAGGCTGGCTCCAATGAAGATCCAAACTGGATGACAGCAAGTCAGCCCATCAGAACCGCTCTCCTGGGCAGTATTAGTGCCTGGTGGGCTCCTAGCTTGCAATGGGGGAAGCGATGGGCTGGGCCATTTGAGGATGGGTGGTAGGGGAAGGGGGCCATGAGCTTTAAGAGCCCTTCCAGCTCTGACTATTTCTAAGACACCCTCTACTCCTATCCTACTCCTCCAAAGCTGACACTCTCTTCACCAGACTGCACTGTCCCATGAGGGAGGTAAATTGGGAAAGTTGAAAAACAGCAAAGAAGAGGAATTTTCTTAAAAATTAAAGGAGAGATTTTGAATTTGAATTTGAACAACTTCCTATGTCTATCAATAAATTGAGACACTAGCTTGGGAAACCAAGTCTTAGACATCTAGTTGTTCCTTTTACTTTTGCTGGATCAAAATTATTTAAAATATTTTTTTCATAGGTGCTGCCAATGTGCTGCCTATGAGGCTACTCCAGTTTGTACTCCCACTGATAGCATGAGAGTGCCTGTTTCTGCACAGCCTTGCCCACAGTTATCAAAATCTTTTATTTTTTTAAGAAACATTAAATTTTTTTTTTTTTAATTTATCTTTATTGTTGAAAGTATTACAGATGTCTCCTTCTCCCTTCTGCCCCCCTCCCCCCGCCAAGCCTTCACCACACTATTGTCTGTGTCCAGGGGTTATGCGTATATGACTATAAGTTATTATGTTAATCTCTTCCCGCTCCCCCACCGACGCCTTCCCTCTGAGACTGGTCAGTCTGTTCCATGCTTCTATGTCTCTGGATCTATTTTGTTCATCAGTTTATTTTGTTTACATTAGATTCCACGTATGAGTGAGATTGTGTGGTACCTGACTTTCTCTGCCTGGCTTATTTCGCTTAGCATAATGCTCTCCAGGTCCCACTATGCTGTCTCAAAGGGTAAGGGATCCTTCTTTATAGCAGCATAGTATTCCATGGTGTAAATGTCCAAGAAGATGCCAGATATGATTTCAATCTTCCTGAACTCGTAGAGGGTTGTTTTGTGTCCTAATATGTTGTCTACCTTTGAGAATGTCCCATGTGCACTTGAGGAGAATGCCTATTCTGCAGCTTTGGGGTGAAATATTCTGTAAATGTCAATTAAATCCATCTGAGCTAGTGTGTCATTTAGAGTCACTGTTTCCTTGTTGATTTTTTGTCTGAAAGATTTATCCAGTAAAGTCAGTGGGGTGTTGAAGTCCCTGACTATGACTGTATTCCTGTTGATATCTCCCTTAAAGTCCTCCAGAAGTTTTTTTTTGTTTTTTTTCCCCCCAGCTTGTGTGGGTCTTTTGTTCTGAGGTGAGCCTCTTGTAAACAGCATATATTTGGGACTTGTTTTCTTATCCATTCAGCTACCCCATGTCTTTTGATGGGAGCATTTAATCCACTTATGTTTAAGGTTATTATTGATAGGTACTTACCTATTGACATTTTATTTCTTTATGCCTATGTTTCTCGTTCTATTTCAACTTCTTATTACAGCCGTCCCTTTAACATTTCTTGCAATGCTGGTTTGGTGGTGATAAACTCCTTTCACCTTTTTAGGGGGTCTGGAAGCTCTTTATTTCACCATCTATTTTGAATGATAGCCTTGCTGGATAGAGTAGTCTTGGTTTCAAATCCTTGCTTTTCATTACGTTGACTACTTCATGCCATTCCCCTCTGGCCTGTAGAGTTTCTGCTGATAAATCAGCTGACAGCCTTATGGGAGCTCCTTTGTAGGTAACAGATTGCTTTTTCTTTTGCTGCCTTTAAGATTCTCTTTGTCTTGAATTTTTGGCATTTTAATTATGATGTGTCTGGGTGTGGGCCTCTTTGGGTTCTTCTTACTTGGGACTCTCTGTGCCTCCTGAACTTGTGTGACTTTTTCCTTGACCAGGTTAGGGAAGTTTTCTGCTATTATTTCTTCAAACAGGTTCTCTAACCCTTGGCCACTTTCTTCACCTTCTGGCACTCCTATGATGTGAATATTGTTACATTTCATGTTGTCCCACAGCTCCCTTAAACTGCCCTCCTGTTTTTTAATTGGTTTTTCTTTTTGGTTCTCTGATTGAGTGATTTTTTTCCTACCCTGTCTTCTAATTCGCTGATCCGATCCTCAGCTTCCCCTAATCTGCTGTTTATTCCTTTGAATGTATTTTTTATTTCTACTATGTCATTCTTAATTTCTTTCATAGTTTCCATGTCTTTTCTCATGCTGTTGAGCATCCTTATGATTAGCATTCTAAACTCTGTATCTGATAGATTGCTTATCTCTATTTCACTTAGCTCTTCTGGAGAATTCTTTTGTTCTTTCATTTGAGGCTTGTTTTTTTGTCTCCCCATTTTGACTGCCTGTTTGGGCTTGTTTCTATGTATTAGGTAGATCTGCTAGGACTCCCAGTCTTTTGGATGGTCCCTGGTGCAGGCCAATGTCAGATGCTGTTTGTGACTGGCCTTGAGAACCCTGTTTGAAGCTCTCCGCAATCCACAGTTTGTGGCTTCCTCTGCTGAGGCTGGGTACATTTGGAAAGGACCAAAATGCGCACCAAGGTCTGCTTTTCCAAGCCCTGGGTCCAGAAGCAAATCAGGCAAAGACCCAAAGCACCCAGAGGCTGATTGTTATTCTGTCTCTTAATGAACCTCAGGCTGTAGAAACTCCACAGGGTGGGGTGAGAGGTTTTCCAACAGGGTGGAGCAGTTGCTTCCCCCTGAGACAAAGCTGTCTGGATAGTAAATGTCTGCCTGAGGAAGATATCCTCTGCCATATGGGGGAATGACTCATCACAGGAGTCCAGACGGGTGCCCTCCAAGCTCTATCTCCATAGCCTGCAACCCTGGATTCTCCTCACACAGCTCTAGTCCACTCTGCCCTCTCTCTGCTGGAGCCCAAGGTGAGTGGCTCCACACGAAACTTTGTGTGTTGGCCCTTTAAGAGGGTGTCTGCATTTCCAGGCATCTCTCCCTGGCAGACAGAAACCTTTCTGCTTTTCACAGCCAGTTGTTATGTGGGTACCTTTCTCAGTTATGGTGCCCTGGTCTGGGGAGCCCCACTTGGGTTTTAGGCCCCAGGGTTCTCAGTGGGAACCCCCCATAGTTGAGATATCCCTCTGGACCTTCAGCTGCTGCCTGTGGGAGCCCAGCCAGCCCTCTCGCACCTCTGCACTTCCTATCAGTCTCTACAGGGTCTCCACTTTTAGTCCTTGGTTATGAGGGTTCTCTTCAGCTAGTCTTCAGTTGATTATTCAGGGTGGTTTTTCTATATTTTAGTTGTAATTCCAGTTTGGTTGTGGAAGAGTGTCAGTGCAGCTTCCACTTAATCTACCGTCATCTTGGAGTCCCCTCAAACTTTTAGTATTTGTCAATTTGGTTGGTAAAAACACTGTATATCGTAGTTTTAATATATATATTTCTCTTACTATGAGTGAGGTTAAGCATCTTTTCATATGTTTAAGTATTTCTCTTTTTTCTTTCTGTTCATATCCTTTGCTATTTTTCTATTGGGTTGTTAACCTTTTGCTCATTGATTTATATATTAAGGAAATTAGCCCTTTGTCTGATTATGTGACAGTTTTTTTACATGGTTGATTTAAAATTTTTCCCTAGGAAGAAATTTTAAATATGTGTATATGGTAAAATTTTCATTTTTTAAATTTTATAGACTCTAAGCATGAAATTTAGAAACTTTGGGTTATACAGTAGACTTGAAAGGTCTATCCACTTCAAGATTACATACATTTCCCCCATGTGTTTCTTCTAGTTCCCCCCACACATTATGTAAATATATCAAGTTCATCCATTTTCCTGTTGATGAACATTTTGGTGTTTCCAAGTTTCTGCTATTGCGGCAATGAACATAACTTGGTGGGTTTCACTCTAGGGCATTGTCTTGGGTTGGTTTCTCCAGGAAATAGATTTGGAGGTTTACCTGCAGGACACTCAATGGGGCGTGCTCTTTGGAACAACACCTGTAGGGAATTGAAGGATGCAGGACTGGGTAGCGAGAGAAGCTAAATTGTAATGTGGTTACAACAGGTACTTCAGCTGTGGAGCTGGGGTGATCCTTCAAGTTGTCCCAAATTGCGGCAAGGAGGCTTGGCCTCAGACCCCCATGTTGGCTGTGGGCTGCCCGAGGGGTGAGGCAGCTCCCTTCTGTAAGGGCAATCTCCTGAGAGGGAAGTCAGCTGTGGCTCAGCAGCCAATTCTCCTGGCAGCCATGGAATTAGTGCCCGGGTCCTAAGGGGTGGGACCTGGGGGCCGCCCACAGCATCTGCAGGCACATTTTCACTTATTGAATTTTGCTAAATTGTTTTTCAAGTTGCTTGTGCCAGCTTCTGCTCCCTTCTGCACTATATGAGAATGTGTAGTGCTATTCTTCCACTCCACATTTTTTTTAGTTCCTTCACATTTCCATATAAATTTTAGAATGACATGTCAATTTCTACAAAAAACTGGCTGAACTATTCCACATTTTCTATCTTGTCTTTTCTGGACTATTATCTGGATAATTTCTCCAGGTTTTTCTTGATGTGCAAAAATGATCTCTTTGGCTGCTTCTAATCCGTTGTATTTTATTTTTGCTAATCCTCACATGAAGGCATTTTTCCCCATTGATTTTTAGAGAGAGTGGAAGGGAGGGAGGGGGAGAGAGAGAAACATCGATGTGAGAGAGACACATAGATTGGTTGCCTCTGGGGGCTGGGGATTGAACCTGCAACCCTTCCATGTGAGGGGCTGATGTTCTAACCACTGAGCAACTTCAGCCAGGGCTAACCTGTTTTTTTAAAACCCTCAACCACGTATATGTTTTTATTGATTTTTATTTTTTTTTGAGAGAGAGGAAGGTGGGGGAGAAAGAGAGAGACATCGGTGTAAGAGAAATATCAATCAGTTGTCTCCTGTACACGCCCCAACCAGGGATCAAACAGGCAAGCTGGCTATTTGCCCAGGCTGGAAATCGAACCCACCACCTTTTGGTATATAGGACACTCCAATCAACTGAGCCACAGTGACCGGGCTGCATCTGCTTCTTAAAGTCCCCCCCAGAAACTTACCAACCCGGAGCCCCCTTTCTTCCCCTCCCCTCCCTGCTTCCTTTCTTCCTTTTGTTCTTTAATTTTTTATTTCAGAAGAATTTTATAAAATTATTGCAACCATAGTATCTTCTAATTCTCTTAAGGTTGTTTTCTTCTTTTTTAGCCTAAATATTTGACTCACTTGTCCTGAGCATCATTAAAAAGAGACCAGGTGACTCCCTATTACCCCCAAGGCTTTGCTCCTGGGTAAAAAGCAGCGCCTCGGGCCATGGACAACACAGTCCTGGCGATGCCACCTGCTGGCTGAGTGTGCCAGGCGCAGTCCCTACTCTGTCCTGTGCTTCCTCCCCTGTAAAACGGCAGAAGTCAGATTTGCCTCATAGGTTGTAATATATGCACAATGCCTGGCACAAAATAGATGCTTAGTAAGGAATAGCCCTTAGTGACAGTGCCGGTGCCAGAGTGACACGATGCTCTCCCTGCAGCACCAGAAGCCAGGGAACAGAAAGCGGTACCAAGACTGCTCTGCCTCATCGGACTGAGCTGTCGAGTTGATCGGAAGCCAGTATTTTTATTTCTGCAGTGTGGGGAAGAGGACTGGCCTTTCACAACTGAGCCACACTCCACTATTTTCCTCCTGCCTGATGGGGTGGGAAAGGGTAGGGAGGTGAGAAAAATAAGCCATGCCGACTAGAAGATCCCATCATGAGCAAGGCTACCAATTTGAGATGCCTGTTCCAGGCATCCCTCCTCCTCTTCCCCTGCAACTGTCACTCTCCTGGCTGAGATGCGCCATACGGACTTAGAGTTTGATGGCTCTGGCCAGGCAGCCAGCTGAAGAGAAAGCGGGGAGGCGTCAGACTTGACCAGCTCCTTAACCTGTGAGCCTGGCGGGGATGGCCCCCCTCGGGCCGGTGTGTGTGCTTTGTGCTCATGATTTGCTGCCTCTTGGCTCTTCCCCTCGCTCCTCTACACCACAGGGGCTGGGAGTCTGCAGACTACATCCCCTAGACTCCTTTCCAGCTGTTTTTGCAGTGGGAGGTACAGGCAACAGGCTGGAAGACAGGAAGAAGGGACAATGTCCCTCCCCCGCAAAGGGATGGCACTTCTGGCAGGAGCAGCCGAGTTCCGGCTCCAGGCTTCCTGCTCAAGGGGCAGCAGCAGTGGCCACGGGCACCCTGGCAGCCCCAGATGGACAGTGAGCAGGACTCTGCTTCAGGTTGAATCGTGGGTCGCGCGGGGCTCCTGGGGTCTGCAGAGTTGGTGGCTATTTCAGCCTCGAGGCCTCTTGATAACATTTCCCATCCGGCCCTGGGGGTAAGAGTGGCTTCCTGCGGTTACCAAGGCCGGGTCCTTCAGTCCTTTCACTATTTTGTTGCAATTCCCTGGAGCAAACTCCTCATTCTGAAATATTTAGCAGTGGTTGTTTTCTGGCTATACAGGCACCAAAACACACCCAGAACTTGCCTCCCGCTGTGGCCAAGCCTACTGGCTGCCAAGGGCTGGGTTCCCTGGAGGCTCTGTGAGGATGGCACCCCAGGAAGTAAAGGAGAAAACCAGGGTGTTGGCTAAGGACAGGGAAGAAAACCCTGGTTGCTTGTGGGGGTACAAAGCTGACATGAATGGACAAGCTTTGAGTCTGCAAGGCCCACATCCCACTCAAGGCCCAGGGGAGTTGCCTCTCCAAGGCCCTTTGGAGACCCTCCCAGATGCCTCCCAGCCAACCCTGCTTTGTGCCATGGCACCACACCTGCTTGTCAGATGTCTTTCTCCTCCACACCCCCCGAAATCCCTGCAGGGTAGGGACGGCACCTTCTCAGTTCCCCACAACCCTGCTGATGAGTGGTGAGCAGAGGGGGTGAGGGAAAGACGGGAGCTCCCACAAGCCAGGTTCCATCCGCATCCCAGTCTCATTTGCCCAGCTGTTTCCTCTTCTGTGCACTGGATACAGAGGAGGGGGAGGCAGATCTGCCCCCAGGAAAAACACACAGAGAACTCAGCCTAAGTCAACTCTTAAATACTTAATTCCCATTTATTTAAAGTTCCATAAGTCTGTGTACACTATTTATATTAAAAACACAGGAAACTGGGGCTCCTAGCAAAAATATACATTTCAATTTTGGAGATTGTTCAGACACTGAGAAGAGCTGTACTCTCAGCACTAGAGCTGGGTGGGGTGGGGATGGGCAGGTGGTAGGGGAGGCAGAGGTCAGCGTCTCTCCCTCACAGTGCTGGCCCTGGTCAGCCAAGGGTACAATGGGAGAGGAAGAAGCCAGTAGAGAGTGATCCTGGGCATGGAAGGCCGCAGCACCCCCATAGGGACAGACACTGGCCTTGTCTTCTCTCTAGGGCATTTCCTCCCAGAGCTGCAGTCAGACAAAAATGCCCCTTTCGAAGGAGGACCAGACAGGACCCAGGAAGCCTGGGCTCTAACCCCAGGTTCTCAGAGACCCTGGCCAGCCCTTGCCACTCCAGCCAGCTTCCTTGCTGGAAAAGTGGCGTGGCGGCTTTGCCCTCCTGCTCAGACAGCTGTGCTTCAGCCCCTTCTCTGTGGCACTGAGTGCACCTGGCGAGGGGCAAGGCCTGGGGAGTGAGGCTGGCCTGGCAGGTCCCAGTCACCAGGGGCTGAATACGGGAAGGGGAGGGTAGCAGAGCTGCTGGGACAGATGGATGTCTCGATAAACAGATCAGTTTATCCCTGGCACCTTCTCCTGTGAGCAGGTGCTGGGCTGACTCAGCAGGATGCCCTGCTGACCAGGGATCTGGCCCAGCCCTGGGAACAGGGGCACAGCCCTGCCCATCCACCTGCAGGCCCCTCTGGGCACGTATCCACTTCGGGGAAGGGGGGTTGTGTGGAACCTGCAGTAAAGTGAATTCAGTGCTGTGCTGTGCGGTGGAGCGGCAGCTCCAGGAGTGTGTGTGGGGTATGAGCTCGGCCAGTGCCACTGTCTCTTGGCTGGAGACAGGGCGTCGTGGGGTGTGAGGCCAGCCCTGGCCCTGGGAGAGGCAAAGCTGTGGCGCTGACAGAACACAGGTGGGATGAGGCTGCTGCAGACTGGGGGGTGCAGATGGAGGGCGACCCAGAGGCCTGCTCGCTGCTTCCCCACCAACCTTCACCTCCCTTGAGGCTCGTTCCTCTTCACGGGGGTGTGGGACCCCCACCTGCAGGGAACCCACCTCTTTCCAGGCAGGGGTAGGTCCCCCAGCGGCCAGCGCAGGGGGTCACCAGCAACCCTGGCCTGGAAGACCAGTGAAAAGAACAAAGAGGGTGTTGGTGTGAGTGGGGCTGTGAGTGGGGCTGGGCGTGGGGCTGGAGCGGGGTCCGCTGAGTCAGGGGTGCCAGCCTCAGCCTCCGGAGGGCGGGGACAGTCTCAGGGCAGGACCCAGTGACCAGGGGGCACTGATGCAGTCAGCCCAGGTCCTGCTCGGCTTCCCCAGGAAGCCAGGCCCAGAGCTTAGTGTTTCTTTGGATGGCTCCAGCCCTTGCTGTGGACGGGAGCAGAGGAGCCTCCACCCCTGCAGTGACTGCTGGTGCCAGGGCAGGCCCCACTCCCTTCTGCGCGGGGGGGCAGGGACAAAAGCAGAAGTCCTGTCCTACGCTGCTGGTGAAAGATACAAACTGTCTCACAGAAAGAGAGGGCCAGACATGGAGATGGGGAGAGAGAAAGGGGGGGTGTGGGAGGGAGGAAGGGGGAAACCTATAGAGAGGAAGAGGAAGAGCAAAGACGTTAGAGAAGAAAGACGAGTGGGGGGGAAGGGAATATGGGGAGCGAGGCGTGGTTCTGACCACAGGAGTGTGTGATCCCGGCTCGGGCGCCATGCTGAGTGCTCGGGGAGCCAACGGGAAAGTCCCATGGTGGCCCCTGTCCCAGTGCTGTCCCCTGCCCCTGGTTCTCAGCCCCCGGAGGCCTGCTGGGAGGCCCTGGGGGTGCACCTCAGTACATGTCCTTGTAGATCTCCTGGAGCAGGGGGTGCAGCGAGGTCTCCGTCTCGGTCTTCTTGATCCGCTGCATCATCTGGGCGTGCTCGGTGACCAGCTGCCGCAGGTCAGCCATCTTCTGCAGCAGCTTGGGGAAGAGGTACTGGGCGTCGGGGTGGTTGGCGTGCAGGTGGAACTCAAGGGCACGCAGGATGGTGTCCTGGATGGCCTCCACCTGTGACACGTTCATGAGGCCTGGCCGGTCTGTGGGGACACAGGGCCAAAGTGTGGAACGGAGCAGGCACGCACGTGGTCTTAGGAGGTCAGAGGAGCTCCGCTACCCCCACCCTGCGTGGGGGACCTGGCTCAGTAGGCCTCTATGCTGTGACAAACCCAAGCCCTGTCCTGTCAGGGACTGACCCACTAAGTGTTCTAGTCCTCCCTCCTTTGTTTTCCTGACTCGGCAGGAGAGTAACAGGGTTACGAGACTGCCTCGACTCACATCCCGGCTCTACCAGACTAGCGATAAGGCTCTGGGTAGGTTGCCAGCCTCTCTGGGCTTGTTTCCTCACCTATAAACTGGGGATATGGAAGTACCTATGCACGGGGTGGCTGTATCAAATGGGTTATAATCTGGGAAAAGGAACTAGAACATGCCTGGCATGAAGTCAGCTCTATGCCATAATTATCACAGCATAATTATTACAATTTTGTGTTCAAATTGAAAACATCAGTAAAATACAGAAAATTTCTCCACCCCAGAAACAATCCCATTAACATGTTGGTATATATATGTCCTTCTGGTCTTTTTTCTCCCATCTCCATCTATGTAAGATGGAGCTGGTCCTGCATGTACAGTTAGTGCCTCACACATTCTACGGCCATCAGCACACGCACACCTCCCCACCCTGCCCAAGCTCAGGCCTGGTGCCCTGCACGGAGGGCCCCACCCTCAGGAGGGCTGGCTGCCTCCGGCCCGCCCACCTGCCCACCCTCACTCACCTCCGCACAGAATGATGGCTGCGATGAAGAGAGCCAGGTCACTGTCATCAAGCTCCAGGGCATTGAACTTGACAGCAAACTCAAACTTGGGCTCAATGATATCACTGAAGGGCTTGCGGAGGCTGCGCAGGAACTCACGGGTGACAAAACCAGTACCATTTGCCACCAGCAACCCATCCTTGTTGACAATGGAGGCCAGCATGGCAAAGATGGCCTCGTGTACTCCATACTTGAGGAGGGTCACCTGGTCATTGAGGAAGAGGCTGCCGAAGCTGGGGATGCTCTTGGCGAACTCGGTGAGCTCGCGTACGGTCTCCACCGTGGTGCACTGGCAGCGGTAGAAGACGTGCACGCTGATCTCCTTGTAGGGTGGCAGGCCGTTCACCAGCTGCTTCCACACCAGGCCCTTCTCTGCCTGCCACAGTGTCTCGATGTCGTGGATCACAAAGGGCTGAAAACCAGGCCCCATTAGAGACCAGGCCCCATTAGAGGCCAGGCCTCGGGGACCCCCGCCATGTGTTCCCCCTGCCCGGTGCCTGTTCCAGGAAGTTAGGGGAAGGAGGAGGTCTGGTTCTCCCAGAAGGCAGGAAGGCGGCAGGGGCACAGAGCCAGGGATGCCGCAGTGCCGAGCGAGCAGTGACACTCACCGCCGTGTGGCTGGTCTTGCCGGTGAGGATGCCGCGGGCCTTCTTTTTGGTCATGTTGAAGTTTTTCAGGTAGGCGTTGTAGATGTGCTTGGAGAAGGCCTTCAGGTCAGCCACCTGAGGGTTGTGCTGACTGCCCTCACTAGCCGTCAGCCCTGCCACCAGCTTCCTCTTCTCAGCCTCTGGCATCCGGCCAAAGCGGATGGCTGCATGGGAGGGGGGGCAGTTATCAAGGAGTCCATGCAAGGCAGCACCTCTAAGCGCCTCATCCCTCTACCAGTGCACGGGCCAAGGAGGGAGACACACACTCTGAGCCCAGGGCCCTCAGCAGCTCTAGAGGCAGCAGGGACACGGGGACCTCCAGAATGTAAGCTCCAGGGTGCAGGGATTGTGTCTTATTCACAGTGCACGGCATGCAAAGGCCCTAACTCGGGCAGCGCCTGCACCACGCTGGCGGGGGGGGGGGGGGGGTGTGCAGCATAGCAGGCAGGAAAACAGTCTGGCATCAGCAGCCTGTGCCCGAGTCCCAGCTAGGCAGTAACTACCCCTGTGGCTTCCACAGGCCACTTCGTTTTCTTTCATCAGAAAAGTGGGGCTGACACTCAAATCTCACTGGGTTGTCAGAGCAATTAAGTAATTCACATGGTAAGCAGTTAAAAATTGTAGTCATTGCCCCATGGGCCTGGCTCAACGGTTGAGCATTGACCTAGGATCTAGATCATGTTTCGATTCCCGGTCAGGGCACATGCCCAGATTTCAGGCTTGATCCCCAGCAGGGGGAGTGCAGGAGGCAGCCAATCAATGACTTTCATCATTGATGTTTCTATCACTCTCTGTCCCTCCCCCTTCCTCTCTGCAATCAATAAAGATATATTTTTAAAAACTGTAGTTATTAGCAATGGGACAGGAAACAAATCTGGCTTCTCTCAGAGAAAAAGAATTCAGTCAACCCTGAGATCTCCTGGGTATCCCCTCACTGCAGCCAAGGAATGGGGCCCTGGCAGATACAGACTGAGGGAAGGATACAGACTGAGGGGAGGGATCAAACCCCAGACCACCTCACCTAAAAAAAGCTGAGACGGGGCCTCAGGTCCTGCCACCCTTGAGATGCAAGGCAATCAGGGTATCTATGGGTGAAGGCATTGAAACAGGAGGCTCTCCCTGTCCTCTGGGGGTGTAACCCAGAGGTGTAAAGCGGGAGCAGATGGACTTTGCAAAATCCTACTCTGTGGGGCCTGAAGATGAGACTGCAGGAAGCCTAGAGCACAGGGCTCAGCAGGCTGTCTCCTGGGAGTGGCTGGCCTCTGGGAAACTCCTGCCTGGCTCCTGGCAGCTGGCACGAGGCTACTTACTGGTTCCCGCCTGCCCTCAGTAACTAAGAGGGAGTGAGGGGGTCCCAGGCTTTCACACTGTGCCAGGCCATCCGAAGCAGTCTGAAGGTTCCAGGAGTGGTGTTTCCAACAGCACTGGAGCTGGGGTCGATTCTCACTTCCCTTCTAGGCCAGACAGGGTGAGCCTCAGGTACAGAGGTGGTGATTGCCCCAGCCTGGGACTACTGGGGGATACTGGCAGTCTGGGGAAAGCAGATCTTGGGCTAGGCTTGTGCTGGCTCCAAGACTCAGGGCTCAGATTAGCAAGGCCAGCAGCTGACACTCAGCAGTGCCCACGGCATGCCAGGCACAGCTGGTTTCGAGATGTGCGGAGCCAACAGCCTGTGTTCCAGGTGGGCTCTCACCGTTGTGCGACATGCCCAGGGCCAGGCATTTCTGGAAGCGGCAGTACTGGCACTTGTTGCGGTTCTTCTTCTGGATCTTGCAGCTCCGCTCACACTTCTCGTATTCCAGCTTCATGCGGATCGTCCGACGGAAGAAACCCTGAGGGGCGGTGCAGAGGGGAGGAAAAGCCACAGGGAAGGGAGAAAGCTGGAGAATCCTACTGCCCACCAGGTTGTACCAGGGCCCAATTATGCATGAAGATGTAAAAATTCCTGAAATCTGGTAGTGGGGGAATTTTGTTGGGAGTGGGAGAAGGAAGGTAAACAACTCTAAAACTTGTAATATACCGTATTATTTTATATTATTACTTTAAATGCTTCTTTGTTAATTTGGTAACAAACTGTATCATCACTAACTTGATTTACTCATAAATGTATCTGGTTCTGCGTATCTTCTAGGTTTAATAAAATGTGAAAATTTGATGGGTGTAGTTAGGAGGAAGAACCCAAAAGCAAGACTTGGAAAAGAATGTAATGTTCCTGTTTTTCCCTCCTCAAAGAGCCCCCTTCAGGCTTTGAGGCCCAGGAACCTGCCTCAGCTTAAGCCCCGCTCTTTTCTGTTCCACCTGTCTTTTCCAGTCAGGTCCCCAGGGAGACCAGGTAAGTGCCTGGGTCGGTGCTGAAGGTGCCCAGCAGGGCAGCCCTGACAGGGAACCCTTCCTCTCCAGCAGGGCCCAGAGCTGAGGCTTGGAATGGGCGCAAGGCCCTGGCTGTAGCCCAGGCAGGAATTCCACAGTGGGTATTATCAGGGACCCGCCTCGGCAGGGAAAGCCTTTTTGGCAGGTTAACTCACCATGTGACCACAGCCCTGACAGCCAGCCAGCACCCTCACTGCCCATACCTTGCATCCCTCACACGCATGAACACCGTAGTGAAAGCCTGATGCCTTGTCCCCGCACACGCGGCACTCCATGTTGAGGCTGCCGCCTGAGGCCCCGTCACAGCCCATCTGCAGCTGGTCCAGCAGTGAGGGTGGGGAGGAGCTCCGGGAGAGGTCTGCAGACACATGATACAGGGTGGCTTCACATTCTGCCCACTCTGCCCATGTTTCTCACTCACACAGCCCTCAGCTCAGCCATTTAAGGGTTGCGTGGCCACGGAAGTCAACCTTTCTGAGGATCCGTTTCTTATCTAGAACGTGGGGTTAATGGCAGCTTCTCTGGGAGGATGGTGAAGTTTCCAAAGCATCCCCAGACCTGACACATGGCAAGTGTTCCAGAAACAGCAGCTACTACTGCCTGGGGTAAGCAGAGCCTTCCTGGCCTGAATGCACCCTTGGGGAGGAGAGGGTTTAAAGGGATGGTTGTGTTTTGGGAGGAGGGGAGCAAGCAGAAAAAGCAGGCAGAAATCTTTTTAGACTGTCCTTAGGAGTGGCCCACGTGGGGTGTGTGCAATGAGTTTTGTAATACGGCAGAAGTGCAACCTCTGCAGAGCACCCCCTCCCCTGGGAAGTCCGATTAGTGCATGGACCCCCAGATGCTTGTAAGGGTCCCCCAAGAAGCCCAAATTCACTCCCATGAAACTTGCTCACATAGAAAGGATGTAGGGATCAGCCACACTGACTGGGCAGCACACTGAATTTCCACAAGTGTTTTTCTATTAAATATACAGACGTTTGAACCAGGTGCTGAGTGTCAGCAAGGAAAGCAGTTTGCCGTATACCCTCAGACGCTTTAGTAAGAACTGCTAGGAGTCTCTTCTGAATCCCTCCCTTAGACACTCAGAAGTGAGCCCTCCCCCTAGAAAGGGGACCTACACAGAGCCCCAGTCTCCTGACCCCAGCCCAGTGCTGCATGATCTATGTGCCACCTGTCCTGCCTCTGCCACCCTGTCCTGCCAATCTGCTATCCACTGCTCTCTTCCCTGATGACCAAGCAACCTCCTCGGGGGCAGGGTCCAAACCCCAGAGAATCTCAGCTTAGAGCAGATAGCTCTAAGGGAGACCCAAACCATGACAATAAGCCCAGGTTTAATATTTTCCACTAGGCAAAAGATTAATTTTCTTCACTGTGGAGTAACCTCCCACTCTCCCATCTCCCCCCACACCCGGTCCCAGGGGTGACAGGAGGAAATCCTCCGCCCAGCCCCCATCCTAGACACAGAAGGGGAGCACAAGTACCTGACCACAGCAGAGGACTTGCAGCCCGCTGCCCTCCCTGGAGGATGAGGGCAGGGGTGACACAAGTCTCTGGTTCCTAAAACAGCCTGTCCTGTCCCAGAGCCTTAGCTCCCAACCTTCCGTCATTCCAAAGGATGTACCCCCCCAACCAAGCCCACAGATGGGGAGAATGGGGTCCCTCCATCTCCTGAGCAAAGTGCTGTGGGGAGACTGCAGCCTGGGAGGGCGAGGCCGCTTTGGTCTGCGCAGCAGCTTCTGTCACCACCTGACAGCCTGTGTGTTTACTCAGTGCCGGGGCTCCGCCACAACAACGTAAGGGCCATGGGCAGGCACTCAGTGACTGTGGAAAAAGCGGTCCTCTAGCTGCCTGGGCATCTTGGCCTCAGCACCACGGGGCTGGAGGGGAGCACTGCCACTCCTGGAGGCACCGTAACGGGGCAGAAGCCCACTCCCAGCTGTTGGGAGAAGACGAGGCACTGTGTAAAACCCAGGTAGAGACCTGTGCAGATGCTGGCAGGGAGGTTCCAGCTCTTCCTCCTCCGCCTGTGTGGTCTGTGTGCACATGGGCTTTGTGGCACTTCTTGTAAGCATCAGTGTTGTTTCTGTGGCTTGCACGTCTGCCTCCTCTGCTAGTCTCAGAGCATCTCGAGTCATGTTCCCTTCAGATCTGCAAGCACCCGCCACAGGGCCCAGTCACCTCAGAGTGTTCCCACCTCTTGGTGCTTCCTTGTGGCCCTGGGGGCGTGGCAGTTGTCTGGTCATTTGGTTGCTATTGGTGCTGCCCGTGGCAATGCCGCCCTCTCTTCTCATTCAACAGACATTTGATGAGCACCTGCTGTGTGCAGGGCACGCCCCAGACCATCCTCAACCAACTGAGGTACGACAGACATACGACAACTAGAGCACAATGCAGCTAGTGGCCACACCGGGGGAGGGGCAGAGTGGTGCAGGACAGTGAAAGAGCCATCACCTGGGCATGAAGTGGTCAGGGAAGGTGACTGCTCTCCTCTCTGGCTCAAACGTGAGTGCTTTGGCCCTGGCCAATGTGGCTCAGTTGGTTGGTGCGTCATCTTGTACACCAAGGGGTTGGGGGTTCAATTCCCTGTCAGGGAACATGCAGGAGGCAACTGATGGATGTTTCTCTCTCTCTCTCCTTTCCTCTCTTTCTAAGAATCAATGAAAAACATATCCTCTGGTGAGGATTAAAAAAAGGTGAGTGCTTTGGATGACCTCCAAATCGGCTTCCAGGTGCTCGGAGTCAGCAGCGGGGGTAAGAATGCTGCTCAGGAGCCATGCGACCCAATTTCAAATCAGTGAGTGTCCTGTGCTTAAAACCCAGCACTGCCCTCTGGGCCTCAGCTTCCTCCTCTGTGAAAGGGAGGTGACAACAGTACCTGTCTCAAGAGTCACCATGAGGCACACAGGAGTTAATCCAGAGAAAGCTCTTGGAACTTGGAAGTGCTGTGTAAATATCAGCTTAGTCGGGCTGATGTTACTAGAAAGCCGCAATCCTGCAGTTTCTGGCGGTGTGCCCCACACAGGCAGGGGCCATGCCTCTCTCTTTCTCTCTTCTTTCTGGTGTCTCTTTCCCCCCACAGCTTTCACAGAAACCCAAGGTGGGTGTGTGTGTGTGTGGGGGGGGGGGGGTGTCTCTGCTTATGAGGCCTGGAAAGCCCCTGGAACAAGACCTAGCCTCCTCTCGCATCATTTGGCCTGCTGCTGGCCCCAGGGGTGTCAGGACTACCCCAAACCCTGGAAGAAGCCAAGATGCCCAAGCCCTACTGGCCGCTGAGCCAGCCCTAGCTCTGGCTTGTGAGGAGAGACCCAGGGTAGGAAGAGCTGCAAACTACATTGGGGAGAAACAGGTCCTAGGCAGGGGGGTCTGGGGAGAGGTCCTGTTCCAGGTGGTGGAGAGGTGTAAGCTGCCAAACTCAAGAGCAGTCAGGGAGGCCTGGCGGTCTCAGGGTGATAGGACAAGGGTACCCCCTGCCTATTTGAGGGGAATAAGAAAACACAAATGACTGATCACAAGACAGAGAGAGGCAGGGGAGCTGGGGAGCTGAGGAGCTGAGCTGGGCAGCAGTGCACACATCCCACAAGGGTGCCTTTTGTTGTGGGGTGTATTGGGGATACTGAAGTGGTGGTAGCTTTGGGGTGGGTTTCCCAAAGATAAAGGTTCCGTTTCTTCTTGGTTGACCACTGGCTTAAGGGTTTATCCTCAAATCACCACCACATCCTACCAGAAAGTAATGGTGGCAGGATGCTTCCCATTCTAGGGACCAGGTTCTGAAGGTTGCATTACCTCCCATGACCTCCTGGTGGGGATGGGGGTTCCGAGAGGCCCTCCCCAACACGAGGAACCCCTGCCTTGGTGCCCCTCAGGCATGTGGGTGGGAGAGACCCTGGGCTTGCCATTTGAGGATCATCTCCCTGCAGAGTTGCTCTCTCCAGCCAACCCAGTGCATCCTCTTATCCAGCCCCTCCTCTGCTCTTGGAAATGCATTTGCTTACCTGATGGCCATCATGTGGGCCCTCAGTCCTGCCTCTGAACTTCCACTCTAGCCACAGCCTACCTGACCCCTCCCCCCAAATATCTTCTACCTTTACTACCTCCAGGGAGGGGAAAGAACCAGCATTTGTCAGGCCCCTGCTAAATGCCAAGCATGTTTCTGTATGCCCATTAGTATCATTTCATATCACTATGGAAGACAGTAACTGCCACCATTTAAAGATGAGGAAACTGAAGCTCAGTGAGGTTAAGGGATCTGCCCAAGGTCACCTGAATACATGGTGGGACTGGACCTTGAACCTAAACCTGAATTCCCTGCAAAGGCCGTGTCTACACCAATCACACCTCTCTTTTAGGGCATGCCTACTATGCACTAGGCAGGCCACGGGCACTTTACATCAGTAATTCCTTGAGCCTTGAAACAACCCTCCAGCAGGTCTTCTTATCCCCATATTATAGGTGAGATAACAGAGGTTCAGAAGGTTAAGTAACATGCTGACAATGGCTCTGATGGTTAATTTTATGTGTCAAATTAACTGGCCATGGTACCCAGTTTTTGGTCAAACACCAGTCTAGATGTTGCTGTGAAGGTATTCTTTTTTTTGTTAAACCTCACCCAAGGATATTTTTTCCATCGATTTTTTTAGAGAGAGTGGAAGGAGGGGAGCGTAGAGAAAGACAGAGAAACATCAATGTGAGAGAGACACATTAATTGGCTGCCTCCTGCACGTGCCCTGACTGGGGCTGGGGATCGAATCTGCAACCCAGCTACCTGACCTTGACCAGGAATTGAACCAGAGACCCTTTGGCTGACGCTCTAACTACTGAGCAACACCAGCCAGAGCAGAGGTATTCTTTAGATGTGATTAACATTTAAATCATTACTCTCCATAGTGTGAGTAGGCCTCCTGAGGAAGGAGGAATTCTGTCTCCAGACTACATTTGGACTTGAGTTTCAAGATCAACTTCCCTGGATGTCCAGCCTGCTGGCCTGTCCTACAGAATGACTTGCTAGCCGTCACAACCACCTGAGCCAATTCCTTCAAATAAGTCTCCCAATCTCCCTCCCTCTACATATACACTTACACACACACATCCTATTGATTCTGTTCCTCTACAGAACCCTAATACAGTGGCAAAGTGAGATTTATATCCAACCCTCGGGACTGGGCTCTTACTCACTGCACTCTACAACTTCCCATACATATAAACATGTGTCCATTACTACTGATGAATAATTTGTGATTATGATAAACAGTGAGACGCACCACTGCTGAGGATGACACTATGCCATTACTCTTGTTTGGACTTGGCATAAACACTAGCCCCCTCACCCAGATGGTGAAGTATCAGTTGCACCATCTTTGATTACAAAGTGGCCTTATTCCCGTCATTATGTGTGGCTGAGCGCTCCTGCACGTCTCGTCTCCATCGCCAGAGTATGCTGCAGTCATAGCTGTGAGGCAGGGAGGGGCTAGCCCTGTCTATTTACTTTGCTGGCAGAACCACAGGCAAACAGCTTCTGAAGTATGAGCCAATTCTGCAGGACTCTGGGGCTGGGTTACCCCAGCAGCCTCCTTACTTCTGTTTGCCTGGACTGTGGGCTCCTCAGGGAAGCCACCCAGCCTTGTCCTCTGCTAATAGCTGCCTGGACACTCACCAAGCCTTTGCTGAGTGAGAGGTGTCAAGGCCAAGAGGAAGGGCACTTTATCTTCCTCAGTCCCATACTAAGACCCCTGACCTTTTTCTCGGTGTGACTGGGACGTTCATCACTGAGCAGGGAGGAATGAAGACAGGAGTGGGGTGTGAGCACCAGCTCCAGCTGCCCCTGTCCCTACCCAATTGGGGGACCCTGGGCATGTGAGTTTCCTTCTTGCTGAGTGCTAACAATGAGGCCTATCCTATCTGCCTCCCTGCAGTGAGTAGGAGGTGCTGGCAGGTATTGAGCTGGTTCAGAGATGCAGGTCAGCGCAGAACCTCTGGAGGGTCAGAAGGGAATCCAACTGTGCAGCCTTCCTGCTGTTTCAGGCTCAAGCTCATGAATCCCTGAGGGGACTCCAGAGGGCAAAGTCACAGACTCATGGGGGTGGGACAGGGAACCAGCAGGTGCTGAGACCTGTGGTGTGTCACACAGCACCATTTACTCCTCACCTGGCTGGCCCTTAAAGTGGGCAGGACATAGCCTTTAAAGGTGAAGAGACTGTGGCACCATGAGGGCACCATGAGGGCCACGCTCCTGGTGGCCAACCTGGGACTCCTGCCCTGATGTGTGTGATCTCCAACACAGACAGGGTGAGGCTCTGTCTCTGGCACCCTCACCTGCGGCCTTCTTTTTTTTAACCTTTTAAAGAAAAACAATGTAACTGCTTTTTAAAGTATGAGAGTACTCTAGGCTTGCTGGGAAAAATACACAAGGGCGCGGAGCATCTTATGACAGATCCTCTCCACCCATGACCACCTCTGAGTCAGTCCCATTTGTCCCTTCCATTTACTCTTCTAGTGCCTTTTATGATACACAGAATTTTTTAAAATTTTGGAATCGATGGAGTGGAGATTCTTTTTATTTATTTTTATTGATTTTTTATATTTATTTATTTATTTATTTTTAAATATGTCTTTATTGATTTCAGAGAGAGGAAAGGAGAGGGAGAGCGAGAAACATCAATGACGAGAGAGTCATTGATCGGCTGCCTCCTGCATGTCCCCGACTGGGGGTCGAACCCGCAACCCAGGCATGTGTCCTGACCGGGAATCGAACCCCGATCCCCTGGATCCTAGGTCGACGCTCAACCGCTGAGACATGCCCAGCCGGGCTTTTATTGATTTTTTAGAAAGAGAGGAAGGGAGAGGGAGAGAGAGAAACATTGATGTGTGCCTCCTGCACATGCCCTACCGGGGATCGAGATGGCAACCTGGGCATGTGCCCTGACCAGTAACTGAACCTGCGACCTTTCGGTGCACAGGACGACGCCCAACCAACTGAGCCACACCGGTCAGGGCACACATAAAGATTTTTAAACAATGAGATCCCCAATTTGTCAGAAACTTTCTCCCCTGTCAGTACATACAGACCCTACCTTACCCTTTTTAATGACTAGAACATTCCACAGTATGGCTCTATCACAGTTTACATAACCAGTTCCCCACAGATGGCTGCTTTCTGATTTTTGCTTTTATGAACAGTGCTGCAGTAAACAAGTGTGGACAGCTCCGTGCGCAATGAGTGAGTGTTTACAGGGCATACACTCCTAGGAGGGGACTGTGGGGCCGAAGGAACACACATGCAAAGTGCTGGCTGCTGCCAAGCTGCCCTCCACCCTCAGCGGCTGGAGGGCTGTGTCCTCACCAGCAGTCTGGCCAACACCGTCCTCTCTGCCAATCTCATGTGAAGATGCCTTCTTTGACTGTTGAGACTGAAAAATGTTTCATGTTTTCTAGCCATTTGTATTCATCCTACAGAAAATTGCCTATTTCTATTTTTCTGCCTGGTGGTTTGTCTTGTAGTTTGTGGGAAGTTTTCATATACTATGGCTTTAACATATGGTGATATGTCAGACAATCCCCTCCTCTTTCAATTACTTAACAAAGTCTTCACTGATTTATTTATACGGGATCCATCAAACACAGGGTGGCTGGGCAAATTCTTCCCCAGACATCTCCCTGCATGCCCTAAAGCCCACCGATAAAACTCCCTGAAATGCCATCACCACACCCACCTTGCCCTGCCTGTGCACCTGGGCACCACACTCTGGTCTGCATAGGGAGGTGGTCCCCACAAGGGTATGCAGGAAACCCAGGACAGGACATGAATCTGCGGGCAACTTACATGTGCCTGGGTCCAGATGTAGGGACGAGGTAGGCCAGGGAAGGCAGAGAGGCCATAAACCCTGTGGCCTCTCTTTCCTTTCCCTCACTTGATGTCCTCAGTGACATCACTTACTCATTTCTAGCCCCCAGTGGCTTCCCTCTGCGTCCTACCCCCCTCATCTGTCTCAAGTTCAGAACAGTATGTGTTATTAGGGCTGAGTGACTGATCACTCCTGGTTAGCCATTCCTCTCTTCTGAGAAAGACTGGGTCTCCAAAGCCATCTCCACCACCAGCTAACCAATAGTAAGGAGGTTGCTCTTGGGGAGAGGGGACACCTTCTCTTGGGCCCTGAAATCACACAGGCCTACTTTGGTCATTCCTGGGTGTCTGGGTGAGGTCAGAGGGCCTGGGTGACGGCTCTCCCCTTACTCTCCCCTAAAGAGGAAGAAGCTCTGAAAAGCTCCAGGATTTGTTTGCAGGTTCAAAGTAGCGTGGCTCAAGGATTCGGGGCTCTCTTAGGTGCAGGCCCAGGCAGGAGCCTGTCCTACCTCTACAACACCTCTCCCCAACCTTAACTCTTTTTTTTTCAGATTTTTTTCTTATTGATTTTTAGAGAGAGAGGAAGAGAAATACCGATATGAGAGCGAAATATGGATTGGCTGCCTCCTGCACACCCCCTACCAGGGATCAAGCCCACTACCCCGGCAGATACTCTGATTGGGAGTGGAACTGGCAACCCACTGGTGCACAGGACGCCGCCCAAGCAACTGAGCCCCACCGGCCAGGGCCTGTCACCTTAACTCTTAACTCTGACACCATCTACCTCCTTCTCCCCACGAAGGCACAGGGGTCCAGAGACCATGCTTATGAGACAGGCTTTGAATTATCACCTGGCCAGGATGTCTGTCAGCTGAAACCGGCAGCAAGGTCAGGGTGTTCCCCCCGGCAGTACATCCTGACCCTGAGTTCTCTAAAGGAAGGGAGCAAGGATCAGTGGGATGGGATGGCCCTCAGGCAGAGGGAGAAAGGAAAAGCTGGGCAGATGGGGCAGGGAGCAGGGAAAGCCAGGGGTTGAGAAAAGTGGGTCTGGGTGCCCTTGAAGGTGGACTGAACATCATCATGATGATGATGATGGTGACTGACAGTATACGATACCAGAGAAAAACGCTGACACTGCTCCTGACAGTGGATAAAGGGACCCAACAAGCGAGACAGGAGAAGTTAAAAACTGTGGCTGCACAGAAGTAATATTAATTACAGTCGATCAGACTAACTGCCTAGCATTTACGCCTCATTACATTGCAGCTCGATGATGTGTAATCAGCCCCAGACCAACTGAGCTGTGTGTTCTGAGTGATAACAATCACAGGCTCAGTGATCTTTTAGTGTGTTAGTGTGGATGGGCCCCAGGTCCCTGTGGTAGCAGTGGTGGCATAAAGATGACCACATGCATGCCACGTGCTAATTCCAGTCTCTCTCAAAAAGCCGATGCCTACATCCCCTGTGAGCCATTTTAGACAGAAGCGGCGCTCCTGCCCCGGGTCCTGCAGCTGAGGAGCACAGCGGGGTGAGAGCAGAAGCTGTCTGGCCCCAGTCCTTAGCCACTGCTACCCTGCTTCCCCACAAGGCTCTGGCAGAGGCCAGCTCCCCTGCTCCACCCGCCCCTGCCCGTGTCCCTGCCCACCCCACCTGTATAGCTGCTGGAAGGAAGCGAGTGCTCTGGTCCTCCGTTGAGTGCTGGGGCTCCTTGTGTCTCTGCCACTTCCTCTTTCTCCTCCTCTTCCCGGGCCTCAGGGGCTTCCTCCGGTGGCTGCTCCATGGCTGATGTCCCCTCGGCGCCACGCCTGCAGGCCCAGTCATAGCTCTGGCATCGTCTGGGTCTGGACGCAGATGGACCTCTACAGGGCAGTTCCCGTCAGCCTGGGCAAAGAAGACAGCAAAGAGGGAGAGAGTGATGGGAGTGCGCATGACTGAGGGCATCCATCTGGGGGCACAGCACAGGGTTCCCTGTTCTGCTCCTTCAGAGCAGGACACCTCACCCTGCAGTGCTATCCCACAGCCTCCACTCCTCGTATCAAAGTCACTTCCCCTCCCAACCTTGGCCCACTTGGCTCTTGCAGCAGGTCTGTGGGGTTCAGAGCAGTCTCCATCAACCAGATGGAGTCATACACCCCTGTGCCACCTTTCCCTGCCTCCTTTGCCTCATCCTGCTCTTTGAGTTCCCGAGTCTACAGAAGACACGTGAGAATGACTTTCAGGGGCTTTTCAAATGTACTAGTCCCCTTGGAGGTCCTGATATGCGTCACACCTTCCAGTTCCCCGTCCTGTCCCCACCGGTACTCAGGCCCAAGAATCACTGAAGCCACCTTCGTGAAGGGAGTGTTAGGTATAGATAAAGCCTATACCTAACCCGCCAGGCTTGCTCACAGTTACAGCAGATCTGCAACTAGACCCTCAGTAGCAGGGCCATCAGGCAAGGGGTGACCCTCTGTCCTGGAATCTCCCAAAAGGTAGGTTACTAGATGGTAACAACCATGTCTACATCACACAGGAGGAGACGGTTCCAATCCTCAGCAACTACGATACTGTCCACAAATGCCAGTTAGAGGTGGTAAGATCCAGAGGTGCCATGGAAGTCTTCCCGGCAGGAGACAGCAGGGAGATGTCCTGAGAGTGGGGTGGATTTTGACCAGGGGAGATGGCATGGACTCCTTTTGGGGATACAGCTTCAGAAAAGACTTAGAGGCAGTACTGTGGGGGCTAGCGAGGAGTTCTATAGGCTGGGGAGTAGGGTGCTGTAGGAGAGAGGACCTGGAGCGGTGGCTGGGAAGATGGGTTGTAGCCAGGTATGTGTGCTTCAATGCCCTGGCCCTGGGAGTGAGACTCAACTGTCCCAGGTCAGTGCAGGCTTGGAACAATTAGGAGCAGAAAAGACCTGCTTTAGGGAAATTCAAACATCTGTGGAACCCCTGATCTTGGTTGCCCCACAGGGAGCTCAAACCCAACTTATTCTAGTAGAACCCACCATCTTCCCCCAAACTCACCCTTCCTCTGTGATCTCCGCTTTAGTGACCCACACACCCATCTACCCACTTATCAAAGCTAGAAAGCAGGAGTCATCTGAGATTCCTCCCTCTCTCACCCTGCTCTAGGCTTGCAAACTTGGCTATACTGGAATCACTGGGGAGTTTTTATTTTATAAATACAAATGTCTGGGCCCATCCCAGAGATCCTCATTTGATTGGTTTGGGGAGCACCCTGGGCATCGCTATATTTTTTTAATATATATTTTTTAATTGACTTCAGAGAGAGGAAGGGAGAGGGAGAGAGAAAGAAACATCAATGATGAGAGAGAATCATCGATTGGCTGCCCCCTGCACACCCACCGCTGGGGATCGAGCCTGCAACGAGGGTATGTGCCCTGACCGGGCATTGAACCGTGACCTTCTGGTTTGTGGGCTCAACCACTGAGCCACGCCGGCTGGGCCGGTATTTTTATTTTGAATTCCCCTGGTGATGGTAATCATTCCTTTCCATCAGGCCTTCATCTTCCCCTGCCTGGACTGATACAATAACCTCTTAATTGGTCTCCTGAAGGCAGTTTGGAAATTCAGCCCTAGAGTTGAAGAGCTGGGGAATTGGAAATCTGTAGGTTTGGGGGTATCCTTGTTGATGTAACGGCAACAGGAAGGAATTCAAAGGAGACAGTGACATATCAAGGAAGGACAGAGGAAGAGGCATCAGAGCAGACAATGGCACAGTGGCCGGAGGCAGGATGGACTCAGGACAGCCTGGCGTCTCAGAGCCAAGGGAAGGGCTATCTTTCAGGGACAAGGTGTCAACCGGCTCAAATGCTGCAGAGTTGTAAGAGGGAGAAACTAATACCACTGGATTCAGTGACTGTGAGGTCATCAATGACCTCGTGAAACAAGTTTAACCAAGTGGTTGGGATGGAAACCAGGGCTCCGAAGAATTTGTGCTAGTGAGAAAGCTGGGACAGTGAATAGAGATTAATTCTGGTGACTATGTCAGGGAAAGAAATGTGTAAGAGCACACCAGATTGAGAAAGTAGCAAAGCTGGGGAGAGGTTTTTCAAAATAGAGGAAACTCAGATAAGCTGGGGACAGGGGAGAGGTTTGTGGAGAAAGACAGTCGGAAAGATTCAAGGGGGATGCCAGGGCAGGATGATTGATGGGAGGGGCTAAGTCAAGGGGGCAGGAAGAGGAAAATACAAAGAAGTATCAGAGCAGTGTGTGTATGTGGGGGGGAGCGACACGTGGAATGGCCTCGCGCTGACAGAAGATGGGACTTGAAGAAAGCAAAGGGCTGGGTGGAGCCACTTTGGCAAACATGACAGGGAACGAGCTGGAAAGGAATAGAAATAATTATAGGAAAGCTACAGTAACTGAAACAGTGCAGCATTGGCACATGAAGAGACAATCAAGGAAGGAGAATACAAAAATCTATGAATAGATACAAACACATGTGGAGCTTTAATGTGTTATAAAGACAGCACTTTAAATCAAAGGGGAAAGGCAGATCCTTCAGTAAGCGGTATGTACTGGGGTGAGTAGCCGTCTAGAGAAATTAAGCTGGATCCCTACCTTCTTATACCAAGGCAAGGCTCAAACAAATCAAAGATTTTAAAGTTAAAACAAATGTACGTGAACTGTATCAACAGTCTTGAGATGGGGGAACAGCTAAGAATGACACTAAACCCATAAAACTTTATGGGTTAAAAGATTATGGGTAAAGATTAATAAATTTGATTACAAGAAAATATAAACTTTATACATGGTACAAAACCATCAGAAGAAAAAATAATAATAAATTGAAAAAAAGATTTGCAACTCTCACTGAAGGGCTAACTTCCCAGAATAGTTTCTACAAATTAATAAGCAAAAGATCAGCAATACAATAGTAAAATGGGCCAGGTATATAAAAAATGTAGAAAGAAAAGGTATAACTTTGGCTCTTAAACATGTGAAAAGATGCTCAATATCATTCATAAAAAGAGAAATGCAAATGAAAACACCGAAATACACTTTTTACGGTCAGATTAAAACAAATGCTAACACGTTGTTGCTAAGCATGTGAGAAATCTCTCACACATCCCTGGTGGAAAGGTAAACTGGCACAACCTCTAATGAGGCTAATTTGGCTACATCTATGCATATTCCCTTTGACCCAGAAATACCACTTCTAGGTTGTAGCATAAGCTATACTTCCACTTGAGCAAAACACCACAATATAATCAGTACAAGGTTATTCTTTACAGTATTATTTGACTAGTAAGAGGTGGAGAACCACCTGAAAGTCCATTAACAAGGGACTTATGAAATAGATCATGACATGGAAACATGGAGTTCTGTGCAGCCACAAAGAACGATGACGCTATGGCCTGGTGGCGGAAGTCAGTACACACGGAAAGATTTCAAGGGAATAAGATACCATAAATAGAACAGATAATTTCCAAATTATTACGGCAGAATGGGAAAACTTAGGAGAAGTGATATAGAACTCTAGCTTTCTGATTGAGAAAAGTCTCATAGACAGGGGACTATGAAGACAGAACAACTAAACGCAACATAGAATGGTGGATTGGATCCTGAAACAGAAAGAGGCTGGTGGCGGAAAAACTGATAAATCCCAAACAAATCCTGCCTAGCTGAGTTAATGGTACTGTCCAGTGTTTCTTAGTTTTGATAGGGGTATGATGCTTACATAAGATGTTAATGTTGGAGAAAACTGGATGACATCAGAAGAAGCCTGGTGACCGTGGCAATGCAGAGCTGCTGAACTTGCTCTGGAACGCCCACCTCTAGGCTACTTGTTAGGTGAAAACAAACGCCTGTTTTACAGGGCACTGTCTGCCAGATTCCCACTGCATGCAGCTGAACACAATCCTAAGTGAAACAGGACATAAGGACACTTAGCTAAAGAGGAGAGTGGGACTGTGGGGAGGGGGCTGGTGACAACACTGGAAAAGGACCTTGGCCATCACCAAGAGCAGTTGGTGACTGTTGTGGCAGGTATTAAAACTCTCTAAAAAATTTAGCTTTTATCCAAATAACAAGGACCAGAGACACTGGTTATTCATGTTTCATGGAACTGAAAAGTCTGGAAGCAGAGGGGGCAGGGGCAGGGGCAGGTGAGGGGAGAGAGACCCCTCAGCCAGGCCTATGGCTGAAGGGCTACAGGAGGGTTCTGAGGAGCAGCATGAAGAGGTCGAGCAGCATGGTGACAGAAGGGTCAGACAAGGTGACATCTAAGAGTCACGAGCACTGTGGTGGCACTGGCCAGAGGGGTAGGTGGAATGCTGATTAGAACAAACTGCTTTGGGACCCGTGTAGCTTGGGTGTCAGTGGGCACGGGGAAATCCACACCAGGCTGTGGTGTGAGAGCCAGTGAGAGGGGAACATGAAGATTTGGGGGTTCCCCAAGCAGGCAGAGACAGAGGAGGAAAAACTACAACACTGCCCTGTATAGGCACTTGACAAAATATTTTCTCACACATTCCCTCATACCCTGAGGGAGCCCGGGAGACAGAGCTCACAGTCAGGACTGAATCCTGGAAGGAGGGGGAGGAGCTGACTGAATCCCCACCACCCATCAGGCACCTGCTGGGTGCAGACAAACAGGCCCTGCTCAACCCTCACAAGCCCCCATAAGGACAGCCTTGTGTGATCCCCTGGGCGATGAGGAAAGTGACAAAAAGCGCAGGCCTGGGGAGCCTGACAGGGTGTCTCTGCAACACGCCAGAGGACCCAGTAGATGACCACAGGGTTTCAGACACAATGGAGTTGGAGCCTGGTTAGGCCTTGATGAGCAGTGGTGCCCCTGACACCTCTGAGCCTCAGCTTCCACACTAGCTGGTAGGTTATTTCTCCATGACCAGGGCTACTGTTCTCAGTTTCTGCACATGGTTGCCTCTTGGGATCAGATGTGGTTGTGGGATATGGCTAGAGTTTTGGATTTGGGGCCAGGGTTCCTGGATTCTAGCCTGGGGTTGTCTTTTCTGGCTGTGACCTCTTAAGGACACCAGCTGAAGGGGAAGGGGAGCCGTAGTCTGGTTGCTCTAAAACCCACACACATCCCTTGTGCTGTTTCATATTTAGACACAACCACAGTGCTGCGCCCATCCCTGCATTTTGCCAGAAGCTGTCCATTTTCACACAGCCTGATCATTCCATCCACCCAGCGCCAAGGCTGCCCCACCCCCACCACTGTTCTCAGCTTATATGGTCAGGAGCTACTTTGAAGCATCCCCTAGCCCTCTGCTGGACCCATGCCCACAGGCTGCATTTTCCCAAGTAGCTGCCGCCCACCACTATCCTTGCAATGAGTCCTATCCTCCTCTTCCTCTCTTTAAGCCTGGCACCAAAAATAGCACACCCTGGCACTAGGTTTAACTTTTATGTGGCTGGGAAATCCTGATTTTCCATATTGCCCCCACCCCAGTGCTGTGCCAGAGCCAGGAACTCTCTGATCAAGTCATAGCTTCGCCCCACGTAAGAGGCTGGTGCTGTCCTTGGACAGGACAAGGGTCCTGCAGCCAGAATGAGGGGGGCCTGCTCTGCTGTCCCTCAGGGACGAAAAGTGGAGTCTCTAGCAAAAGAATTTCTTACCAAATAATGCCGGACTGCTCTGAATCTGTGTGCATGTACACACGCACACACGCAGTGCAGTGCACATGTGGCCCCAGGGCTGCCATTGCAAGACCCACTCCCTTGCCCTGAGAAGAAACTCAGGCCTTCTGGGAGCTAAGGTGGGGGGAGGGGCATAACTCCATTCAGTTTCCATTGGGCAGGTAAACTTCATGGGCAATGTGAGTTAGGAACTTACCCCAAAATGTCCCAGAGCTCTAGAGGACTGGTCTAGGGCCCAACGAACAAAGCCACCTGGAGCCTTAATTTCCCATAAGTTTAGTCATCCTCAGGAGATGCAGCCTTCCTGACACCCGCCCCTGGCAGGTTGTAATGCTGAGCAGGCTCAGTCAATGTGCCAGGGGCCCCTCCACCATGTGGCACAGCTGAGAGGCCTCACTGGGCACAGAGCCCACGCTCAGTCACAGCTGCAGAGCCTTGCGCTCACCACCTCCATCACAATGGTACCAGCTTCCATTCTCCAGGGCTTACTATACACCAGGCTCCACGTATATAAGCACATCTCACCCTCACAACAACCCTAACAGTCAGGCACTATTCCTACACCCATTTTACTGATGAGACAACCACAGAAGAGAGGGCAAGGAACTAGTTCCAGGTCACACATTAACTGAGGGAGCAGGATTTGAGCCAGCCAGGTTGGCTCAAGTCTTAATCACTGTGTAGTGCCTCGCACATGGTGCTGGGTGAGACTGGACTAGAAACGGGCACATCCCTGTCCAACTGGGGCCCCAGAGGTCTGGAAACTGATCTTAGACTCAGCCTGAAGTCATCACCCCTGAAACCTCTGTCTAGCCGCCAGCTGCTAACTTTCTGTCAAGAACATCCTGGTTGAAGCCCTTCTGGACACTCCCTGCCAGAAGATAACTGCTGTGTGCTAAAGACAGCCCTGGGCTCTGGTCCCTGGCTCCTTCTCCAGCCCCATCCCACTCACCTGTGTTCCGACATCACTCCCTGGACACAGAGGCTCACACTGGGCTCAGCCTGAAAAGCTGCCTCCTCTATTAGCTAAGGCCTACTCCTTCAAGACCCAGCTGCGCCTCCTCCTTCAGGAAGCTCTCCTTGACCAGCTCCATTCTGTTCCTTCCTGTTGCAGCCCTGACCCAGGCCCTCTAGCTCTGCAGTTACTATACCAAACAGCAATGTCTGTTAACTGGTCTGGCTTTACCATGTTATCAGTCTCTCAGAGAGTGCCCCTATCTTGCCAAGCCCTGGTACACTGATCAGCATTTAGTGGGTGTTCAACATACACATGTTGAACAAATAAACAGACTATAAACATTAACCATTGTCACACTGTTCTCAGTGGTGACATTTGCCACTGTACTGATTCTCATTTATTACTACCCTTAAGATGCAATACTCCACAGAAGTTAATTCCACTGACACTTCCATGTGAGGCCTGGGTTCAAACCCTGACTATGCCCCCCCTCTCTGTGATTAGGGGAAGATACCAACCACTCAGTTTCTCAGCCCTAAAACTGGGATACCACCACCTAACCTGAGCAGCTGTCATAAGGATTAAACACAGCAACTGCTTAGCAATGCTGGCTACAGTAAGTGTCCAACAAAGAGGGACTGTGGCTGCTGTTATTATTGCCACTGTTGGCTCATTTTAGGGATTACATGGAGCAAGTGTATCCAGGTCTAGAACTGTACTAGCCTACTGGAATCCCAGGGACGGAAACAAACAAGGAATTGAATTTCTCAATTCCTTGCCTCAAAATCAACTGTGGGAACAGAGAACTGACAGGAGCTCCCTACTCCGGCCCAGGCTTCACTGTTCAGAGATGAGTCCAAGCCCTCTTCCATTTCTTCCCCTTTGCCCCCACCCTACAGTGGACCCAGCTGCTGCCATTTCCTCTCCTCGTCCCTCTTCTACTGCAGGGGGACAAGGTCGGCAACCTCCAGCCCCACGTCTCTGGCAAGCGCTTTAAGGACCAGCAGTGAGGGAGGCAACGAGAGGACGGGCCTGGTTCATCCTCTCCCAAGCTTTCCGATCAATCATTAATCTGGGTACTGACATAATGCCCTGGTTTCCCCGAAGAACAACTCCACCGTGCTCTCCTCTCCGCATCTGCCAATCCAGGTCACCCCCCTCCCCTTAGGGCACACAAGAGGCCTGTGTGGCTTTCTTGCTGGAATGGATCTACCCCATAAGTTCACCCCCAAGAGTGGGCTGGGGCTGGTTTTGTTCTGAGAGTGCTAGAACCAGAGAAAAGACACCCAGGAGGCCACCCCTGCCCCTCACATTCTAGAATTCTTCCAATTCCACCAAGGGTCATCCCCTAAGCCTCACATACAAGGCAGTGGAATTAACTTCTGTGGAGTACTGCATCTCAAGGGTAGTAATAAATGAGAATCAGTACAGTGGCAAATGCCACCACTGAAAACAGTGTGACAGTGGTTAAATGAGCTAAACTAAAATAGAGGGGAAAGCTGGCCTCAGGGAGCCACCGAGAACATGCCAGGGAAGAGACCTGAACGGGAAAGAGGCTCTCACCAGGCTGAGAGGGAAAGAGGCTCTCACCAGGGCGAGCAGGCGCCACCTGAGCAGGGGAGAGGCTCCAGCCAGCAACTGCCTGGGGCCCCAGCTGCCTCTTCCTATAGCCACTGAAGACCGAGATGCTAAAAATGTACAGTTTTCACAAGCAACAGAATCTCAACAGACCATGTACATAATGCATAGAACCAAACATGGAAAGACATGGCCCAAAATGTTAATGGTTCTTTTTCTGAGCAGGAGTTATAGGTGATTCTTATTTTCTTAATTACACTCTTCTGTGTTCTCCAAATTCTTTATACTTTCATCACTGGAGGGAAAATGGAGAATATTTCAAAAAGTGTTTTGAACAAAGAAAATCAAATAACATGCTGAGAAATATTGTGGAGGTAAAAGCAAGGCCTGCCTAGTTCCAGGAGAGAGCAAGGTCTCTCTAGGAGTTTCAGGGAGCTGAGGTGCTCAGAGAAGGCTGTATGGTAAGGGCAGCTGTGCCAACACCAGGGGACCACACCAGGGCCCCTTCTAGAACCCTTCTCATCTCAGGACCTCAGGTGCTATGGCTGCAGATGCCATCGGTGCCCCTCCACTCTTCCTGTGGTCCCTGCCAGCTGCTTTTATTCATTCACTCAGCAAATATTTGTTAAGCACCTACCACCGCATGCCAGGCCACATTAGTCAAGAAACCAACACAAACACACACCTAGGAAGGCTGAGGGACAAACGCCGAGCGCAGTGGGGGCACTCTCAGAGCATGCTCGGCTAGGCTGGGTGTTCAGGGTGGATGTGGCCTTTGACTCAGAGGGAGGTGAGTAGGGTTACAGGGCAACGAGGTAGCAGAGATGTGAATGGCTTCTCAGAGGGAGGATGGCATGGACCCTCAGAGGGGTGGAAAGAAGGGCTGTATGGCTGGTGTGCCAGGAAGGCAGGGAGGCTGGTCTAGCCGAGGCTGGTGATTTCTTAGGACCTCACAGGGCAAGTGAAAGATGTGGGTTTATCCAAAGAGCAGCAGAGAACCTAAGAGGGTTATGAAGCGGATGGGCAGGTTCAGAGCTGCATTTAAAAAAGAATTCCTCTGGCCCTGGCTGGTTTACTCAGTGGTTAGAGCATCGCCCTGTGGACTGAAGGGCCCCAGGTTTGATTCCAGCCAAAGGTACGTACCTCGGTTGCAGGCTCAATCCCTGTTCCTGGTTGGGGTGCGAGCAGGAGGCCACCAATTGCTGTCTCTCACACTGATGTTCCTCTCTTCCTCCCCACCTCTCTGAAAGCAGTGGGAAGTCCTTGGGTGGGGATTAAATTAGCTGAGAAAAAGGACCTCTGGCTGCTGTGGAGGACGGGCTACAGGCCATTTCAGCCAGGCTCAGGGCCAGGGCTGCCACAAGCCCAGCGGGGCACTGGCGGGAGAGGGAAGGCCACTCCCCCGGGGCCCTGGACACCTGCCTGCTCAGTTCTTGGGAGATCAGGCTGAGAAGCCAAGGCTGGAGGGCCTCACCCAGCTGAGCGCTTCTCCTGTGCCCCACTGAGTAAAACGTCAGGGCAGGTCAGAGGGGCCCATGGACCCTGCCTGCTCACCCCCGTTCCTGCCCCCCAGCTCTGGCCTCCCAGCACTGTTCTGGTCCTAGTGACTCCCAGCTACGACACACACATATCTGGGAGCACAAGCGGCACCTGGCACTGGTTGGCAGAAGGCCAACTGACTTGAACAGCCACATTCCTAGGCCGACAACTCCATCTAGGCCCCCAAACCTCTGACACACAGCTCTGGGACCAGCACACCAACCCGTGTGTGATCGGTGGCCCTGCTCTGGGAGCTATGTGGTTATACAGCATGGACCAGACATCACTACTCACTCTTTTCTTTTTAAACATCTAAGAATAGGACATCAGCCAGCCCCTTAATGTTCACGAAGCACCTTCACATCATAATCTCATTTAATTGACCCAGTGAGAGGAAGGCAGACAAGACTAACAAGTGTCGAGCACCTACAATGGACTATTTCACTTGAACCCTACAGCCCTACAGTGGTCCTCTGAGGGAAGCTCTGACTAACACCTCCTGCTGGGTGAGGGGACAGAGGCTGCTGGCAAGGACAGGGGAGGGGCACTGAGGGGGTGGCCATACCTAGTGAGAGGGAATGAAACTCTGTCCAGCCCAGGAAAAACAGGACTCAGAGTTGGAGGGGGGAAGGCAGAACGGGGGTCAGCAGGGCTGAGTGACTGCTGAGCCTCCCCAAGGACAGAGGAGACAGAAGAGCCCTCAGCTAAGCCAGGATTAGTCAGTTTGGACCAGGAGAAATGTGGCTCCAAATCCAAGCTTCACCTAAAAGTGTTCACATCCTCTGATCTTGGAATTACAAGGTCATAGGAAAATGACTCTCATAGGAAAATGTACTAGGCTGTTCGATGCAGTGTTATGATAATGAAATCAATTTTTATAATGAAAAATTTACAATAATGAGAAATAACAGAAATGTCTCAATGTCCAATAACACAGGAATGGTTAAATAAATGAGGGCATCCCCCCCGAAAATGGAGTATTATCCACCCATTAAACTCATGTTTCCACAGAATAGTAACTTGCTAAGTGGAAAATAGCAGAATTAAGTTTTATAGCATAAATCCCATAAAATTGACTACAGAAAGAATGAAAGTTTCTGTGTATGAATAGGGAAGCAGGTGATTTATTGTGTTTATGGCAGGGTACTCCTTAAACTTTCTGCACTGAGCATGCATTATCTTATGTCATTCATCTATCAGGGCGTGTGATTCATTGCTGAGTCCTCCCTCCTTTACACCGTTCCTTCACTTGGTTCCAGGTCTTCCTCTGACCTCACTGGCTGCTCCTTAGCAATCTTTTTTACTGGTGCCAGTGAGCAATTTTCTTCCTGACCTCTTAGGGTCTCTTTCATTCTACACTCCCTCCCTGCATGATCTTACGCTGGTTTGTGGCTTTCAATACCTTCAATATGCTAATGGCTCCCATATTTATTTCTCTAATACTAGCTTCTCTGATATTTCCACATGGATGCCCAATGGTAACACATCTAACACATCCAAACCGAGCCCCTAACCCTCCCCAACATCTTTCTCATCTCAGTTAATGGCAATTCCAACTTTCTAGTTGGTCAGGCCAAAATGTTGGAGCCAGCTAACCCTGTTGGCTCTGCCTCTAATAAAAACCCAGAATCTGATCACTTCTTGTCACCTCCACTGCTATGACCCTGGTCTAAGCCAACATCATCTCTTGCCTGGATTATTGCAACAGCTTCCTAACTGCTTTTTCTGCTCTGGCTTCACCCCACCCCTCTCCACACAGCAGTCAGAGCGATCCTTTTAAGTCAGATTCCACCCATTCTGTGATCATATCCCTCCAGGAGCTTCCTGCTGGTCTTTATGCAGGCCTGCAAGGCCTACCTGAAGGCCCCTGCCTGCTGCTCCCCTCCTGGTATACTCGGGGCCAGGCACATGGCCTCCTTACTGGTCTTGAACACGACAGACATGTGTGCCTTGGGGCCTTTGCAGCTGTTCCCTCCAGCTGAAAATGTCCTGGCTGCCTCACCTCCTCAGGGCTCTGTTTAAAAGTGATAGTCAAGTCTGGCCGGCCATGGCTCAGTGGTTGAACATCGACCTAGGATCCAGGAGATCGCGGTCTGATTCCCAGTCGGGGCACATGCCCGGGTTTCAGGCTCGATCCCCTGTGGGGAGCATGCAGGAGGCAGCCGATCAATGACTCTCTCATCATTGATGTTTCTAACTCTCTTTCTCCCTTCTCTCTGAAATCAGTAAAGATATATTTAAAGAGAAAAAAAAGTGACACTCAACCTGATCACAGTTTTTTAAGTCACCCCAGCCCACCCCGGGTACTTCCATTTCCCTTCTCTGCTTCAATTTTCTCCGTAGCTAATACCACTATCTGGAATAGTATGCATGCATGCATGTATGTATGTGTATATGTAAACCTGCATGTATACAGACATATGTATGTGTATGTACACACACATGTGTATTTTTAAAACTCATTTGTTTACTGCTTATGTCCCCCCAAAAGAATTTAAACCCCACGAGGCAGAGATTCTCATATGTTAGATTCAAACTTATCCTCAAGTCTTAGAGGAGTGACTGGCAGGCAGTAATTGCTCAATAAATATTTGTTGAATAAATGAATAATTTTTAAAATTAGAAAAAAGATTTCAATTCATTGATCAGCCTGAAGCAGTCCCATAAAGATCACTTGTCCTCGGGCTTCAGTTTTCCAGGGCATCAGAGATGCTCTCCAGCCCATTCCAGTCAGAAGAGAGGCTCATCAGGATTACAATGAACTGGTAGCGCTTCAGAGCAGGGGACACAGGGAATCCAGAGAGCGGCTCTCCCACTGATCTGCCAGGTGACCTTAGGGGAGGTAGCGCATGTGTCTTGGCTTCATCTTCCCCATGGGGAGGGAGTGTTGGCTGTTTCTATCCCCCTTGACTCCGCAGTCCTCTCAGTGAGCAGACCCCACGAGTAGTACTCAGCGGAAGGATGCCTGGGTCACTCACAGGACTTGGCTCTTCTCAGCGCAGGGGGTGGGAAGGTGGAGACCAATCCTCAGGAGCCTTTATAGTGTTTATACTCCAGTCAGGGAGGAAGATAAGACCAGCACCTGCAGCTACCAAGGGGAAAGCTATACACAAACGGGGGAAGGGGAGGAGGGTGGCTGAGTCTTGAGGAGGAGGAAATGGCCTCTGCTGGAGGCCTCTGGGAAGGTTCAAGGCCAAGGACAGCTGGGTCATCCAGAAATGATCTTAAAAGTAAAATATGCTCATTAGAGAAAACAGAGTTCAGAGAAAAAAATAAAACTAAGAAGAGGACAGATTTCTTTTTTTATATAGACTGAAGGATAGGGTGTTCTAGGAAGGGGAAATGCAGGTTCCTGGGACCAGGAGAGGTGGGTAGAGACACAAGAAGACTGGAGTGGCAGAGTCCAGAGAAGGCTGGGGAAGCAGGCCACAGCCACACATACGTAGAAATGGTAGGGGAAGAAATATTAATCATGCTCTTTAACTGAGATTGTTCTGTTCCAATTAGAGAAAGCACATTGTAACCTAGCTGAGAGTTGTATGCCCAGGGAACTGGGAGTTAACTCTGGAATGTGGTCCACTCTCCTTTTATCATCATAGGAAGATTAACAGCTTTGTTCCCAAAACAATGGAGTCCAGGAGGCGCCTGCCCTTGGTGACCCCAAGCCCGCATTGCCTATAACCAGTTAGCATTATAGCGTGCCTACTTCCCCATGCCCGTAATTACTCTTTTCCCATATAATCTTTGTCCTTCTACCCAATAACAGCAGCTGGCTTATAGGGGGCGGTAGAGCAGATTTTATGTGATGACCCTTCTGCTCTCCCATACTGCAGGCATTATTGGAATAAATGCTCCTATATGATTCAATCTGTCTCTGCTTAACTGGCTCCAGTGGTGACAAGCAGCCTGGACCCACTGTTGTCTGCTTTCCTAATGACTTCTATGACTCTTTGCACATGGTGCCTACTCAAATTCTGCCTGAACCAAACAGCATAGCATTTCTGTGTGCCAGGCAATATTGTAAGCTCCTTACATATAGTGACTCACTTAGGCATCACAAGTGAGGACTACGAAGCCGGTACTATTATCATCTCCATTTACAGAAGAGAAAACCAGAGCAAAGAAGAGTGAAGGAAGTTCCATGACCGCCCGAGCTTGGATGCAGAGCCAGGAGCCAGTCTGCCTTCAGGGTGGGAGCTCTCAACCACTCCACGGCACTGTCTCTCGCTTCCATTCCTGACTCTACTGCTATCAAGTGTCCCGTATCCTGGCCAGTGGACCATTCCTCCAACTAACTTCCATTCCTAGTCTGGTCCTGCCTGACCTCTCCGTTCACCCAGTCTCAGCCTGTACCACCTTCCTCTCAAAGCAGCATCAAACTTCTCAGTTACTGCAGCATGTGTCACTGGACAGCTTCCCAAACCCTCCTCTCCTTTAGTCTATCACTCCCTCTTAATGTGTGGCTACTAAAGCCTCCGATAACCAAGATGGAGCTGAAGTGTTGGAATGGCAATACTTTAAATCTAAGAAGCATATCTCCTATCTTTTCTCCTAAGTCAATGAGAGGCCAAAGTGTCATCTAGGCGCCATCTGTTTACTGCCATCTGTTTACTAACCCTTGGATAAGACATTTCAATAAATTAGAGCCACTGCCCAGGCCCTGCTGCAATCCAAGAGGTCAGAGGACAATGGGATAGAGTAGAGAGAGCACTAGTGCTGGACTGTATGACAAATACACTCCCAGCTCTGTCAGTACTAGGCTGTGCACCTCTGGGCAACTTTCTAACCTCTCTGTGGCTCAGTTTCCCCATCTCTAAGATGGGATTAATATCCACATGCCTTCCCTAATGAAGGCAGCAAGGCTCAGATGAGAGAGTAAATGTGAAAAACATTTGTATTATATAATTCATACACCAAAATGTTAATAATGAATATCTCTTAGAGGTAATTTTTACTTCTTCTCTTATTGCTTACCTGATTTTCCTAAATTTCCCATAATGAACATGTGCTGTGTTAAGCAAAATAATAATAACGATAATGGTTTTGAAAGCATGATACAAACATTAGACATCGTTATTATTATTATTATTTTTAAATATATCTTTATTGATTTCAGAGAGAGGAAAGGAGAGGGAGAGAGAGAGATAGAAACATCAATGATGAGAGAGTCATTGATCGAGCCCGCAACCAGGGCATGTGCCCTGACCGGGAATCGAACCGCGATCACCTGGATCCTAGGCCGACGCTCAACCGCTGAGCCACGCCCGGCCGGGCGACATCATTATTTTAGAAAGCAGCAAGAGGAAGCAAAAAAGCTGAAATCTGTCCCAGGATTCAACATTCTGGCATAAAATGCCATGGAATTCCCTGCCAACCTCCAAGAGCAGCAGGTGGCACAGATGGTGCCTAGACTGCATCTCTGCCTCTTGCCCTCTGGGTGTAACAACACAGAGCTAACACACACCTGCTCCGACGACGACGACGACGACGACGACAACAACAGTGGCGGGAATGCAGTCTGGAATGGGAGGGCAGGAGGGAGGAGGGTGTCGGTAGGGAGAGGGACAGTTTCCTGTGTCTGCAGCAGTCTTCTGTAATGAAGCTCAGCAGAGGAGAAAGATTCCTTCAAACACTGCTTGCTTTCTACCCCACAAACGCTCTGGCTCTCACCTGCATGAAACCAGCTCAGGAACGAGCAACTCACCCGGTGTTGGATCTCAGAGACATTTTCAGTACTTGCTTTCTGTCTTTCCTTTTCAAGTACACACCTATGTGGCTATTCTCTGAGGTCCCAGATAAGGGCCTAGTTAACAAATATTTGAAAAGCACGAAGTCCGCCTAAGAGGGAAGGGAGAACCAGAGGTAAGGGAGAGAAAGGACAGGTGAGCATTCAACTTTAGGGAGCCCGAACGGACTTCTGAAACATCAAAGCACTGTGGAGAGTCAGAGAATCAGCAGCCCTCACCTTCCAATCCTCATTTGGATCTGCCAGCGAGTGAATTCTGAAGTTTATGCTGACAGGACAGTACGCAAGAGCTCTCAGTGAGAAAGCTGCTCCAAACTGCCCTCTTGCTCCTCAGGACCCAGGGCCAGTCGGAGGCGTGTTCGGGAGCCACAGGGAAATGCCGGGACTAGTATGACTTAGTGATGACTTGGCGAAGTCATTCAGAAAGCGGAAGGCCTTACACGTCAAGTCATGTCAGCTCCCAGCCTGGATTTCAGCCCCATCCGGAAGGAGGGAGAAGGGGCTCCCACCAAAGAATCAAGGTAAAGCACAGCCACTGCTCCCCGAGTGCTACCTGGAAACACTACTTTCCTGCTGAGGTTCCCTCTCTCCAGGGGCCCCTCTGACCCTGCCTACCTGGCTGCCAGTGTCCTGGGGGGAGGGGGTCCTCTCCAAGATGCACTGCTGGAGGAGGTAGAAGAACTCCCCAGAGTCCCCTCAGGGCCCACACAGCACAGCCTGCTCCTTGCCGGGCCACTCTGGCCCTGGCCCCAAACTCAGCCGTTCCCTGCAGGCCTATGAGGATGAATAATGCAGGGAAAAGCAGGTGGAACTTGGGACATGCACTCTCAGCTCTATAGCAAGAGGACAATGTGGCCTTAACAGACCATATCCTGATTGAGCCAGATCCACTGTTTCCCTCAAAACAACTGCTCCGGGGAAGAACACCAAGGCCGCATGAGGAGCAGACACTACTTACCAGGTGCCCAGGTGCTCCTTGCCTTGGGGAGAGCCTCTAACCAGGAAGAAGACAGGTTGCTGGGTTGGTGGGCCACCAACGCAGAGGGCTGGCAGGAGCAGTTCCTGGAGTCAGTATCGCCACCATGGCCCTCCTTGCTGGCTGCCTCCTGGAGAACCTCCACCCAATTCCTGGGGCGTGCAGAGCACGCAGGCGGTGTCTCCCCACCCACAGCGACCTGCTTGGCAAGGCTCTGCACACCTTTCCCCATTAACGCCTCTGGTCTCCCTCCCCTCCCCCAGGAGCCCAGGCAGGCTTAGGCAGTACCTTCTCCATCCACCTGCCAGGCCAATCTGGGGATCCTGGGCATTGACCCTAACACAGGCCACGGCCAGGTATGCGAGGCCTGCACTTCCCTGTCTGGTCAGGCGGAGACTGGAATAGCACGAGCAGCTCACCTTTGTAACACCTGCACAAAAGTATTTATTCCAAAGGTGGCTGAGCAGCATCCAACAGCCCGCCTACCAGCTTGCCTGAGGTGCCAGGCCTTCTTAGGGAACAGCCTGCCACAATCAGGAAAGCAACGTGGGGCAAGAGAGGTACCTCTCCCTTCCCTTACAACTCAGATCCTACAAGGGCTAGTGTTCTGCCGGGTTTTCTGCACTAGTATCTAGTACTCGGTGCCACCATAATGATGAACAGCCACCTCAGAGGAGGCAGACTAGCAAAAGGGCAAGGGGACTTTGGCCCAAAAACAACTGGGTTTGAATCCTAGCTTTGCTACTTACTAGCTGAGTGGCCTTGGGCAAATTGCTTCACCTCTCTGAGTGTCTATTTCCTTATATGTACAATAGCTCAGCCCAGAGAGATGACATAACTTGTCTACAACCATGGGGAGAGATGGCTGTAGAGCTTGGTCTCAAATCCCATTTCCTGGCTCCCAGGGCTTTTCTTTTACTACATCAGCGATTTTCAACCAGTGTGCTGCAAGAATGTTTAAAACATGCAATACCTGACTACTTAGTCAGGGGCACTGACCTTTTTTTTTTTCCCCTTAGATTTCCAAATTAAAAAATGACAACAGGCAGCACAATATCCATTCAGTGTGAATGAATCAAAGTTATACCTATTTTTTTGTCAGGTAGGCAGAAAATATAATATATATTTTGGTGTGCCACAGAATTTTAGTAATTAGTTTATGTGTGTCATGAGATAAAAAGGGTTGAAAATCACTGGACTACAACAAGATGTTTCTCAGCAGCGGGTACAAATGACATAGAAACAGACTCATTTTCAAAATGGCTGTCAGGGTTCCCCCCCAGAAGTCAGAGAAAAGTTACTTCCCAAGTTCTCTGCCTTCAAAACCAACAGCCAAACAACCAATAAACAACAAAAACCCAAAGTTCTCTGCCTTAAGTCGAAAATAGTCTTCACAGACACCAACTTAACCAGGTGATTAAAGTTAGTATCACCTTTACCCGGGCCAACTGGCACCATCATGCTTCCTGATGGGAAGCACTCATCATCACCTATGTGGGCTCCCATCAAAAATGTTAACCTAAATCTAATCACAAGGAAACAAACAAACACGGAATGTGGACAATCTATGACATAATACCAAGAAAATGTAACAGCCCTGGCCAGTGTGGCTCAGCTGGTTGAGCATCCATCTTCCCATGCACTGCGAGGTCGCCGGTTCAATTCCCAGTCAGGGCACATGCCTGAGTTGCGGGCTTGATCCCCAGTAGGGGGCATGCAGGAGGCAGGCAATTGATGTTTCCTCCCTCCCTCTCCCTTCTCTAAAAAATCAATAAAAACACAGTTTAAAAAAAAAAGTGACAAACTGTTAGCAACTGGTGAATCTTAGTGAAGGAAATACAGTTCAGGGTAGTATTCTTTCAACTTTTCTATAGCTTTGGCCTTTTATTTAAAAACTTTTTAAATATGTTTATTGATTTTAGAGAGACAATAGCATCGATGTCAGTGAGAAACATCAATTGTTTGCCTCCCATATGTACGCCCCCAACCAGGGATTGAACCCGCAACCTAGGTATGTGCCCTGATTGGGAATCGAACCCGCAACCTTTTGGTGCACAGGGAAACGCTCCAACCAACTGAGTGGCCAGGGCAGCTCTGGCCTTTTGGTTAAATAAAAAACAGAAAGAAAAAAAGCTGTTTGGACCTCAGGTCACCACATGGCTCCGTTGGCTTTGAGCCAACAGAGACTCAGCTGTACCACATCTGATTCTCTTCCCAGCGTCCAGCTTCTCTGATTATTGTTCGAGGTGTGGCACAATGGGATCTCACAGTTTTCTAAGCTCATCTTCCATAGAACTCTACAACCTGAACCATCTTGTCAGCCAAAGTTGTTTATACAATGCTTCCAAACAGCCACTGGTTGGAAGGCCATTTGTTCAGTCAGCAACTTTCATGGAGCACCCTCCATGGATCAGGTACCCAGCATGGGTCAGGTGTCAAGCCAGGTTACACAGAGATTGTGACGGACACGACACAATGGCTGCCCTGTGGAGTTAACCTTACAGGTTACCTTTCAACACCTGGCTTTCCTCAAATCCTGTCTTATGACCTCTCTTGACTGGTATTTCTGTGCAAGACTTCTTTCCCAACTTTTCCTGGGAAATATATGTTTTACTGAATCCCAAACTTAGAGAAGCATTCCAATATTGACAAATTGGGAAGATGGGAAAAGGTCCTATAATCCTCGGGTGAGAATTAAAGCTTAACAATCAATCTAGAGATGTTATTGGTTTGAAGGAATCCACCAACTTCAAGTCAAAGCAAAAATAAGAAATTAACATGCAGAGGGGAAGGTTAAAGTTGACATTGCTGGGAACCAGGACAGGAATGGCCATAATCTGACCTAGTCTTGCCATTGCCATGTTGTAAGTGTGTGTTTTATGGCCCTGTCTGCTGCTGTAAGCCATTCTTGCAAATATGTATTAATATATTAATATACATAGTATATACAAACCCTACAAGTGGAATTCTAAGAAGGAAGTTTGGAAACAAGTACTTAAACTGGCAATTCTGAGATGTGATTCTGTATAGTGCTGTTAACTTTCTTAGGATATACTTGGTATCCATGTTTCTCTCGCTCTCTCTTTTTCTTTCTTTCTCTCTCCGCCCCCCTCCCTTCCCCTCTCTCTCTAAAAAAATTTTTTAAGTAGCATTGGTTAGTAAAGCAATAGCTAAACCAAAATTGGGGCAAAGAAAGTGTTTTCATCACTGAAAAAGAAAATGAACTCATACAAAGTAACATATACCTCAATGTCTATCTTGAAAATACTTTTGGATACATGCTTTAACTATTCAGCCAACATCAAGTCAAAAAGAAAAAAAATTTTCTACATCTGGAATATTTGTCATGGAACAAAGATCAAGATTATTAGAAAGGGAATGGTTTGTGTATTTTATAATTTCATTTTAGATCCACACAAATAAGACCAACTGATTTTTTACAAAAGCAAATGGCAATTCAATAGAGAACAAATCGTATGGAACAAATGAAACAACTCAAATGGAAGATTTTTTTTAAAAGAACCATGACTTGCCCAACAGGTGTGGCTCAGTGGTTGAGCATCAACCCATGAACCAGGAGATCACGGTTTGATTCGAGGTCAGGGCACATGCCCAGGTTGGGGGCTCAATCCCCAGTAGGGGGTGTGCAGGAGGCAGCTGATCAATGACTCATCACTGATGTTTCTCTCTCTCCCTTCCTCTCTGAAATCAATAAAAACATATAAAAAAATTTCCTACATTAAAAAAATAAATAAAAGAACGTTGACTTTTGCTTTATACTTTTTATAAAATTAACTAAAAACGGATAAATCTAAATGTAAAATTTAAAATGATAAACTTTAACAAGAAAACATAGGGGAAATTCTTTGTGACCTTGGGTTAGGTAAAATGTCCTTAGATTTGACATCAAAAACAGGATTCATTAAAAAAAAATTTTGATAAATTGGATTTCATCAAAATTAAGACTTCTGCCCTTTGAAAAACACATTAAGAGAATGAAATGACAACCCAATAACTAAGGGAAAATATTAGCAAATCACATATCTGACAAAGGACTTGTATCTAAGATATATAAAGAACTCCCAAAACTTAGCAGTAAGAAAACAAATATCCCAATTAAGAAATAGGCAAAATATCTGAACAGATACTACACCAAAGAAGATACACATATGAAAAATAAACACATGAAAATGATGCTCAACATCCTTAGTCATTAGAGAAAAGCAAATTAAAACCACAAGACACTACTACATTCCTATTAGAATGGCTAAAACAAAACAAAAACTGACAATACCACATGCTCACAGGGCTGTGGAGAAACTGGAACTCTCACACGCTGCTGGTAGGGATGCAATGGCACAGCCACTTTGGAAAAACAGTTTGGCAGGTAAACATATTTTTACCATACATCCAGCAATCCCCCTCTTAGGAATTTGCCTAAGTGAAATGAAAACCTATGTTCAAACCAGCATACAAATGTTTATTCAAAATTGCCAAAACCCAGAAACCACCTAAATGTGCCTCAGATGAAGAATGGACAAACAAGTTGTGGCCCATCCTTACAATGGAATCCTTATTCAGTAATAAAAAGGGACAAACTACTGACACATGGAGCAATAGCAGGTGGCTATATTCCAATATGTTATGCTAAGTGAGACTCAAAAGGCTACATACTTTCAGATTCCATTTATGTGACATTCTGGAAAAGGCAAAACTATAGGAACAGAGAATAGATCAGCAGTTGGTATGGTGAGGCTTGACTACAAAGGAGTAGCACAAGGGAATGTCATTGCTTTTAGGGGGTGATGGCAGTCCTTTATCTGGATTATGGCAGTGATTAGTGACTATGAATTTGCCAAAACTCAGAACTGCATACCAAAAAGGGTGAATTTTAGTGTCTGGAAATTTAAAAATAAAGATTTTAAGTGTCACATTAAGGATAACTTTCGGCTCTGCTTGGTTTGGCTCAATGGCTAGAGCGTCGGCCCCTGGACTGAAAGGTCCCAGGTTCATTCCGGCCAAGGGCACGTACCTCAGTTGCAGGACTGATCCCAGGCCCCGGTCGTGGTGCGTGCAGGAGGCAACCAATTGATGTCTCTCTCTCTCTCTTTTCATCTCTCTGAAAAGCAATGGAAAAAAATACCCTCGGGTGAGGATTAAAAAAAAAAAAAATCACTTTTAAATATTACATATTTGTGGCGTTCTCCTCACAGCACCAGTGGCTTCATCCAGCATTCGTTTAGTTAATGCTCTCTTCCTTTAGCGTTTCCTACTACCCAGTATCTGTATCAGGTGGAGGTCATGCTTACATGTTAATGAAATATATACTCTTGTCACAATATATTGTTCCTAAATAAGAATAAACCATGCATTTACTATTATATCTTTTTTTCTTTTACAGGAAAACCTTTGAAACTTTTATCACAGAAAAACAATTCGCAGTTTATCATGGTCTCTCATTCTTATTTAAAAACTCATACAGTGTTATGAAAGATGTGATTTTAGGAATACCTGGGAAATTCTATGCCTTTTCTCCAAATTCTGACAGTAAGAGTGGGGGATTTGGCAGTGCCAGAGTCTTGACACTTTCCCAGGCAGCCTTTGCTACGACCCCCATGGCAACCTTCTACCACCTCCAGCCAGAGCCCCATTCAATGAACACATCGTTTAAGGGATTGATTTGGGAACTACATGAAACAGCACTGACCTAGGCTGCTTCAGGGGGAGATGCCAAAAAGGAGCAAGGCAGAGACTGTCCTTGACGAGGGTGAGAGTACAAAGAGCTGTGTGTTGGAGGCCACACAAGAAGTGGACACTTCAGAGAGAGGAATATTTCCAATCAGAGAAGCAGAATGATTTTGGAGTAGGTGTTACGGCCTTTCTCTCAGCTGGGCCAGAAGGTTGGGGAAACACTTCCAGGGCAGGCCAAGGTGAGCCAGGCACGGCAGCCAAGAATGTAGTGCACATCTGGGAATGGTGAGCTGCCCCTTTGGAGGGGGCACCCAGACACAGCGTTGGCTTCCTAGTTCCTAAGGGTGGACTTATTCTGTGGAAGGGGGAGGGCAGAGCCAGAGGTGCTTTGGTTCTAATGCTTGTAGGAGAAGGGTGAAGTCAGCATGACCCACTGGAGGCTTCTCAAACAGAGAGAGAAGCCAAAGATCTGGAATCTCATCCCTCATCCCTTCAAAACCCCTCACACTGTTCACTGAACTTTCCAGCACACCAGGCTCTCTCCCTCTGGGCCTTGGCATAGCCTGTTCCTTCCACCTGGGACACCTCCCCCCTTTCTTAACCTGACTAACCCTCCCTCATCCCTGAAATCTCAGCTTACATGTCACTTCCTCAGCTAAGCTTCCCGCGGTGTGCTCCTCAAGTCCCTGCGTTTCCCAAGCCTCGCCCTTTCCACGCTTTCTTGCTATTGCAGTTTTCCTTATTTCTTTATTCGGGGATGTGCCATTTGCTTGCTTGCTTGCTTGAGTGATGGCAGGATATAACTTTCTCATGGTGAGAGTGTGCAGTCTACACTAACTGACGCAGCATGCAGTGCCAGGAAGTTTTCCATCATGTCCCACCACAGCACTATCACCGAGCCGCCCACCACATTCACTCGCAGATGCTGCTGGCATCTTCTTTCTGGGTAGATGTGTGCACACCGCTAGACCCAGTGCCCCAAACGACCGGAGTCTCTCAAAGGAGAGACCCAGTTTTACTCTTCATTAAATGAACGCCCACCTCTCTCACATCCTCACTGTTTAAAGAGTATCAGAAGCTACAATTTCTTCTGGTCTGTCTTCCTCACAGGGCTACGAGGATCACACTAGAAAACAGCTGGGAAGATGTTCATTTTATTTATTAATTAAATATATCTTTATTGATTTCCGAGAGAGGAAGAGAGAGGGAGAGAGAGAGGCAGAAGCATTAACGACAAGAGTCATTGATGGGCTGTCCCCTGCACGCCCCTACTGGGGACCGAGCCCACAACCTGGGCATGTGCCCTGCCAGGGAATCAAACTCTGATCTCCTGGACCATAAGTCAACGCTCAACTGCTGAGCCAAGCCCAGCCAGGCTTAATTTTATTTTTTAATGTTTGTTTGTTTTTAATGATTTGGCGGGGGGGGGGGGGGGGGGACGGGACATAGATCTGTTGCCTCCCATACATACCCTGACGGGATCAAACCAGCAACCTGGGCATGTGCCCTGACTGAGAATCCAACTGGGGAACTTTCAATGCAGCAGATGACGCTCAACTAACTGAGCCACACTGGCCAGCGAAGAAAGATGTTTTATTCACCACAGTCCACTTGACAAATCTAAGGCACTTAAATGTATAGTTACACCCTAGCCAGCTTGGCTCAGTGGTTAGAGCATCAGCCTGGGGACTGAAAGGTCCTGGGTTCGATTCCAGCCAAGGGCACATACCTTGGTTGCAGGCTCGATCCCAGCCCTGGTCAGGGTGTGCGGGGGAGGCAACCAATTGATGTGTCTCTCTCACACTGACGTTTCTCTCTCTCTCTCTCTCTCTCTCTCTCTCTCCCTTCCACTCTCTCTGAAAAGCAGTGGAAAAAATATCCTCTAGCGAGGATTAATTTTAAAAAAAGTCTAGTTACATGAATGTTTGCTGGAAAATTATTGGTTAAACTATACATACATCATATGTACAACAAAATATAAGTTTTTTAAAAAAGAATACAGTGTATGTCAACTGTCCTTAATAAAAAATAAATAAATAAAATAATTTTAACTATAGACTTAAAATATAACTAACTGAATATTCTTTAAAAAAAAAGAATATATACCTTTAAAAAAAAAGATGCAGGAGATTCATAGGTACTGATGTGGGAATTCCCAAGATCTACTTAAGTGAACAGAGCTGTGTGTCAGGACAATTCAGAGTGCCCCCCCCCCCCCCCCCCCGCCACAGGGACTAGTAGAAAGCAGAGAAACACATATACACCTGAGTGTGTGCATGGAAACATTTTGGAAGAATATGCAGGAAACTGACCCCCGTGACCTTCACCCCTGGGGTGTGGGGCTGGAGATCCCGCTGGGCCAGTCAGGCCCTTTTTGTCATATAACTTTCTCATCTGTCTAGTGTTATTTGTCAATTAATAAACATTTTAACATAAAAATAAGCTAAAATGAGAGGCTGAGCTTGTACTACCACCACTGTCTAGAGTTCATCTTGAGGGTAAACTAAAGGCAGCCTGTTTTAAACCTGGGCTCAGGCCCCAGAAGCCCAGCAGACACTAACAGGTCCAGGAGGAAGAACTGGAAGAAACAAAAACCGCCTGTGAGCTCACTTAGAGCATCCCCTGGGGCGTTGTAAAGAGCAATAACTGATGCAATTCCAACTTTTGTCTGGAGGGTAAAGCTGGGAGCTGACAGCCTGGGGCCAAAGCAGGAGCAAGGGGTCAGGGCCACTGGCAGTCAATGCTGTCCACCCTGTCCTGCGGCTCAAACTGATCCTGAGAGAGGCTTGCCTTTCCCACTTCCTGACAAATACGCAAACCCAAAGTTGGGAGAAGCAACCCAAGGAGAAGGCTGGAGTACAAGGGCCTCCAGGGGCCTGCTAGTCTTTCCAGCTCGAAGAGCTCCTCACAGCACATGGCAGGGCTTCATGGGGCCAGAAATAACCACATGTACTTGCCTCATTCCTCTCCTGCCACCTCCCCTGCTCCTCCGCCAATATTTCCTGTACCAGTCAATGGAACACCACCCCCTAGTCACACCGACTGAAATGCCAAAGTCATCGGTTGTCCCTCACCAGTCTCTTTTCAACCATCTTCTGCCCCCTTTCCTTGACTTGTGGCATCCCGGCTCAGGCCCTGCCCACCCCTCACCTGAACCTGCCTCTAGATACTTCCTTGCCCCAGTCCAGCCTCACTACTCCTGCTGGTGACATTCCTAAGTCCAGACATGATCTGTTGCACCCTCTCCCAAAAATCTCCAGCAGCTCTCTGTGCCCAAAGAATAAAATCCAACTCCTTAACGTGGCATCCAAGGCCTCCCACACTCTGGCCCCAACCTATCGGTCCAACCACAGTGGGTAAGAGCAGTAGTAATGACAATTAAATGTACCAAGTGCTTCCCATGCACCTCTTAATCCCTGTAACACCAGGATTACTTTTTGACAGATGAGAAAACTGAGCACAGGAGGGTTAAATAACTTGCCCAGGGTCACAGTCCAAGCCCAGTATATAAGGAATGTACTGGGTTAAAACTAACAACCTTTTAACTGTTCAGTCTTCCCTGAAAGATGAAACCTTCAAGAGCTGGGATATGCCTTTTTTTATTGTTGCAGCAAGTTCCCCATTGCCTCACTGACTTCTCAAAAGGAACTGGGTGAGGGGTGCAGAAGGAGAGAGAGTAACTGGTATTCCTAAGATGGAAATCAAAGATACTGTGGGTCATATAAATTATTCCTAAAATTCTCTTTGAGTTCCAAGAAGGAATATCAATGTTCAATGGCATAGAAATTTTATAGAAAGCAGAAGCTGTATTTTTTTTTTAACATATGATTACCTATAACAACCTGAGACTCCTGGTTAATCAGGAGGCCTGGCTTTCCCACCTATTTTACGAGACCTGGAGAAGGATTTTACTACTGTAATGGTTTCATTTCATGACAAGCTGTCAGGGACAGCACAGTGTAGCTGATGCCAGGTGCCTGGTCAGGAACACCCCTCCTGATGATGACCCCATTCCTGGAGCAATGTCTCCTGGCAGCGCCATGGCATGTCCAGGGACAGGATGCACTCCTGTCACTAGCCTCTGATTGCCTATGGGCCTGGCACTTGGCTCTTCAAACACGTGGCTCCCATCCCAGAGGCTCCCACTAAGCTGCTGACTGTTCCCACTTCCTCAGGCTCTAAGGGCTATTGCTGGGGTCAGAATAAAGGGGCAAAAACAACCCAACAACAACGACAATGACGATAAAAGAAAGCAGGAGAGGGCACAAAGGAACTAAGTGGCAGAGAAGAAGGCTGGTGTGATCAACTTTGGAGGCTGCTCTGATGGCCTCCTGGCAGGCATGCGAGGCACGCTTTCTCACGCCTTCCTCCATACTTCCTCTTCCTCTGCCATCCTCACTCTGTACTGTACTTGTTCACTTACCCATGACTCCCTTCTGAAATGGGCACTCCTTGACTGATCCTAATAACGAGCTAAATTAATGCTGAATGAATGGTGGCAGACCTTGCAAATTGTTTACACCATATCGACCCCCCCTCCCTTAGTTAGCAAATCGCAGGTGTACTTCAGGCAGGAATGTGTACGGCCGAGAGGCTTTGCAGCTTCTTTTGCAGCTATGGGAGGACAATGAGGAGAAGAGGAAACTACTGGGTGGGACTGCCAGGAAAGGTCCTTAAGAAGGAGACAAACAGCTAGCATGTGTCCTTTTTGTCTCTCCTCCTTATTCCTGGAAACCTGACAGGATAGCTGGAGCTCCAGCAGCCCTCTCAGGCCATGACACAACCCTAAGGATGGCAGAGCAGAGAGACCAGCTCTAAGCTGTCGTCCCCAGATTTCTTCGTAACACCCACAGATGATAAACCTCTGTTGGTTTAAGTCACTGCTATTTCTGGTCTCTGCTTATTAACTGCCAAATGCAATTCCTGATTCATGAACAAACCAATGAAACTCAGTTTTCTTAAATTACTCATCGTTGATGTACAGTTCAAAGGGCAGTCCCCAACTCTAACCTCTGGCCCCTGTATCATGATGATACTCTGCCATTAATTAGGGACATCAGGAAGAGAGAGACAGGAGCAGTACAAGGAAGAGACAGTAAAAAGCAGAGAGTAGAGGATAAGGTAGATGATGGGGGATGAAGGCAAGAGGGGAGCAGGAAAATTAGGGGCGGAGAAGAGAGGGATGACATCGAGGTGTGCGGAGGCAGCAGGGACCACTCAGAGAGCACAAGCTGTGGGCTGGGCACTGTGCCCGGCACTCCCCAGCCGTCTCTCTAATCCTCATCTTCCAGAGCTAAGTATTATGCCCATTTCTCAAGTGAGGAAACTGTGGCTCTGAGAAATTAAACAACTCTCCCTCACAGAAATGGTTAGAGACAGAAGACTTTCTTGAAGTATCCTTAAGTAAGAGGGAGGGGGCCCATCGTCCTTCCCTCTCTAGTCTATGGCCTGGAATGTGGATGTGATAGCTGGATCCATGGCAGCAGCCATTTGGAATAATAAAGACTATAGCCACACCCTAAGAATGACGGAGCAGGGAACAGGCAGAAGCTTGGGTTCTTTATGACCTAGTGGAGCTTCCACAATTGCCTGAGACTACAAACTACTTAACCCTCTTGGAGTCCATCCATAAATCCATCCATAACTGCTTCAGATCTCAACTTGCCCCATTTTTGTCCAATCCTCAACAACAGATTCTATGGCCCATGCCCAGAGATCCTGATTCAGCAATCACTTCGAGATGTACTCTTCTAGAAAAATGGAGTCAGACCAGGAAAGGTAAAGAAACAATCTGAGAGTCCACAGGAAAAACCTTAATGCCTTAAAAGCAGCAATGGCTGGTGACCTGCCCCCAGGAGATCTTGAGATCAGTAAGTGACACTGTAGTGTTAACCCGTTATTATTTAGAGAAATGGAAGAAAGGAGAAGTTCATGAAGACACATTTAGGGCCATTCCTCAGAAACATAAAAGGTGGTCCTAGTAATCTCAGAGCAGTCCGTAACGGTGCTAGCAAATCATCCAAGAAAATGAACTGATTGTCCGAATAGCAGAACGAGAACAGCTCCTTCTGAATAAAAGCACCAGCTGTCAGAGACAGATTTGCACACAGCAGTGTCACATGAAATTAATATTGCACGGTCGGCTGCATCTTCCTGTGTGCTGGCAATTCTCTCTGACTAGACTACAAGCTCTCTCTCTGCAAAGAGAAACTGTCATTACTATTCTGGTATCTTCAGCAATAGCACCCAACACAGTAGTAAATACACTGGTGCTGAATTCATGACTGCAGACTGAGTGTCACCAGGAAGGAACTAATGTCAATCACATGTATTGGCCTAAGTTGTCCCCAACCCCTAGGCACTGTGACTACTTCTGAGTTGAAGCTGATTCCTGAAATCTCAGCCAAGGGGCCCGAGAGTCAGTGCTATCATTGTTCACCGCTCCCCAGATGACCACCTACCGGACACCCTCTAGGGATCTTCAAAGATCTTCTGAATATTCCTGTGTTAGAGTCCCAAGAGGCCAGAGAATTCAGGTGAAGCTGGGGGGGGGGGGGATGGCACAGGCCCTGTTTAGCTCTGCCCTGGGCCTGTCCAATTCACCTCCTTCACACTGTTGAAATCTCAGAAGGGCAGAAATGCTAGCTGGGCTGGAAATGATGGGCAGTCGTGGGTCACACTTAGCTCTACACACCAGGCTACTGAGCTTTCATACCCTGGTCTTCCTGGAGGACCGTATGCAGAATCATCCACTCCCAAAGCGATGTTCCTTTCTAGAAGCACAGCCTTATTCTAAAGTGAAAGGTTCTAGGGGCCCACTAGGGATATAATTAGTTGTATTCCTCTGCCTGGCACTCAGAGAAGCTGAGTTTGGGGATGGAATGTGGACATGAATGCTCAAGGCCAGAAACCACCTTGGTTTACAGGATGTAGTGGCTTTTTCTGGCTGCTTGCTGGCTGGCTGTAAATCTCTGGCACCCTCAGCTAGATGGAGAATTGCTACCCTATGTCCCAGCCACACTTCCATCAACTTGGCACACGACTTGCCAAAAACCCAAACTTTCCTGCTCTGTCTTCCTGCACCTGTGTCTCACACCACTCCCAGCCCTCACACCTCTACTCAACAAGAGTAATTCAATGCAATTCAACTCAACAGGCAATACCAAGTGACAGGTAGAATGCCGGGAGCTTCAAGCACCAAGAAAAGCAAGGCCCTGTTCTCAAGGGGCTCAGAGTCTGGTAAGGAAAGGAAACACACAAATAAGGAGCAACCCACAGTGATAATTACTACAAAACGAGACCCAGCACAGAAAAGGCAGAGGCCACCTGCTGAAGGGATGAGGAAGGTGAGGGAGACAGGCACTTTCCTCCCAGGAGGGGCAAGCATGTGCAAAGGTGCAGGAGCCCGAGTGTGTTCTACTGGAGACAGCAACCAGAGGGGGCTAACAGGGGCTAGGGTTACCATACGCCAGACACTGCCGTTTTACAGAGGAGAAAACTGAGGCACAGAGAGGATTAGCAACTTGTCCAAAATTACAAGTTACAAAAGGATAAATACAGGTTCTAAATCAAGCAGGTGGACCTAGAACCCAAGCTTTTAAGCATTACATACATGCCAAAGTGTAAAATGTACGAGTTAAGTTCATATAGGAGAGGCAGGAGCGTCATTAACTATGCTAAGGATTCAGACTTGAACTTTCAGCATACAGTGGCCTGAATTAATGTGGAAGCACTTTCCCTTCCCTCTACAGTCCCACAGAAATACTATACAAAGCCAATGATATCCTTAAACATACAGCCAAACTTAAAAGGAAAAGAAACACCCCATGTGCCAAAAACCACAAGAAGAACTGAAACATGAACAGTAAGTCCACTAACACCAAAGTGACCTGTAGACTTTTGAAACTACATATGATGTGGTTCAGTGTCTCGCCATGGCTTTGGGCCCTGATATCAAGATGAGAGCCTTATAGGGCTGCCCAGTATAGGAAAGCAACAAGAAGCCGGCCACTTTTCCAAGGCTCTCTGGAGGGGGGAGGTCACCCATAACAAACTGCTAAGCTAGCCCCACCCATGGATGTGAATCTGCCTTTACACTAGCAGAATGGTGAGTGGGTTGCCAAACTGAGACATGAACATAAAAACTAAGCCAGGACTGCTGAAACACCAATGGCCCCACCAGAAGCAAGCTGCTTTGAGGAATACTTTCCCAATCCAGGGCACAAAACTTGCCCATAAAAAAGTCCATCCTGCCCTGGCCGGTTTGGCTCAGAGGTTAGAGCACCAGCCCGTAGATTAAAGGGTCCCAGTAGACTAAAGGGTCCAGTTTGATTCCGGCCAAGGGCACGCACCCCAGTTGCAGGCTCGCTCCCCGGCCCTGGCTGTGGCATGTGCAGGGGGCAGCCGGTCAATGTGTCTCTCTCACACTGCTGCTTCTCGCTCTCTCCCTTCCACTCTCTCTGAAAATCAGTGGGAAAAATATCCTCAGGTAAGGATTAAAACAAAAAACAGAGCCCACCTGGAAGACGAGCTCACAACACAGCGTCAGAAACCACACAAGGCAGTAAACCATCGGAGGGCAAGCATCAGATACAAGTGAGTAGCAGCACAAGAATCAGAATAATAAAACAATCGGAAAGAGACTACAAAATGAGAAAATTCAGACGTTTACAGAGATAAAGCAGCACACATAAAACAGAGAGACTTGGATGGCAGAATGGTCAACATGTCTAAGAGGAATTCCAGAAAGCTGGAGGAGACAAAATGGGGGACAACCAACGAGGTAGTGACTGAGACGCGTGCAGAATTTTAAAAAGAATTAAATGTTAACATTAGGGGAACCTGGGTGAAAAGCCACAGATACTCTCTAAATTAGTAAATTTACCTAAAACTATTCCATAATAAAAGTGTTGTTTTTAAAGTCAGTCTTCAGACAGAACTAGCACACCAATCCTGAGCAAGAAAATGAGAAACAAATCCACATGTACTTGCAAATGGTTCTAAACAAAAGTATACAGAGAAATGTATTCACTAAATTCAAGTAAAAATAGAGATGTTCGCTGCACTATTTTCATGTAGTAAAAAGATGAAGGAAAAGAAAAGAAACAGTAAGCGTAAGACTAGAGGAAGATGTGCAATTTTCAAACCAGGAAAGGGAATAGAGAAAACTCACTCTAACATACGGCAGGAAAGAAGACAAACAGGCAAAAGAGACAGGTACATGGATGGTATATGATAATACATTTAAGTCAAGTTCCAAAAATGTAAATAAATTAAATGCATTTAGGGCACATTTTTTTCAGGTTAGCCACATTCTGTTTATGAAAGAACCTCCTAAAACATGAGGTGACGGAGAGGTTGAAAGTACGAGGCAAAACAGCACAAGCCGAGGCAGCACTGGTACCGTCAGACATCGAGGAAGAATCGACATGACTTGGTGACTGATTACAAGAGACACTGAGGAGACAAATGGCGGACAACCATCAGGTGACCAATAGCATAGGGACACTCCCATTAAGGTGGAGACTGTGGGAAGAGCAAGTCTGGCAAAAAATGTAAGGGGTCACTTGGGGCATGTTGAATTTCAGGAGCTCTGGAGACCCTCAGGTGAAGATGTCCTGTAAGCAGTTACAGATACAGTCACAAGGTCAATGGGTTATTCTGGAGTTTTCAGAGAAGATTCTTAACACTCAGTATTAAGAATGTACATACTTCTTGTTTCTTTCTTTAAAAAAACCTGCCCTGACCAGCGTGGCTCAGCGGTTAGAGTGTCAACTCTTGCACAGAAGGGTTGCAGGTTCGATCCCCGGCCCAGCCACGGCACATGCGGGAGGCAACCAATTGATGTCTCTCACATCAATGTCTCTCTCTCCCTCTCTGCCCCTCCCTCCCTCCTTTCCTTCCACTCTCTCTAAAAAGCAATGGAAAAAAAATTCTCAGGTGAGGATTAACCAGATAAATAAATCCCAAAAGCAACCAAATCCCAGTCCCATGACTTATTATGACCATGGCAGTAAACCTGTGTTTCCCATTGATGCCTGGCCCATCCAAGTTCTGCTCCTGCTGGGTGGCGAGAAGGCAGTGAGAGACTCAGAGTGGGAGTGCCTCAGGCTTCCAGAGCCACTTCGAGTCCCGTATACGGAGTGGAAAAGCTTTTTGGAAGGAGGAGCCCTTTATCTGTGCAGCCATAGGAGCAGCAGACTCACCAGAATGGGCATCAGGAGCCAGACACCCTATGGGCTGGCCACTCCCACTGTTGAATCCCAAAGTTCAGTTCAAGTCGTCACACAGTTATCCAGGGCCCAATCCTGCCCTCAGGTGGAGTAAAGAATAACCATAATACCAGGAAGACTATGACAAGCGAACCAAGAGCTCTGCGGGTTGAAGAATGGCAAGGTCCTCTTGCAGTTCACTCATACAGAACCACAATTTATGGAGCAGACAACACTGGAAATGTGCTTTCTCCAAGTTCCCTTATTTCATAATTCCAGGGGCACCACCGCCCCTGCAGCTGTGCCACCCAGAGGCTCTGGCCTCAATGCACTTACCATACTCCGCAGTGGAAGCTGGTCATTTCTACTAACATTTATCAAGTGCTTACAGAGTCAGGCACATGCAGCATGTTTTATGAGCATTCTTTCATTTAATTCTCCCATTTACCCTATGAGGTGTGTACCACTGTTATTTCCGGTTTACAAATGAGGAAACTGAGGCTCCGAGAGGCAAAGAAAGCTTTCCCAAGGTTCCTGAAGTAGGGTCACAGAGCCAGACTTTGAACACAGGTCTAACTCCAGAGCCCACACTCTTAACTGTTTTGTCATACAACCCCACCTATGTCCACGTTCTGTTTACCCTCACAGACCATCAGCTCTGCAGTCCCCCGTCACTGCCCCCTGCCACAGGCAGCACCGAGCACAGTGGAAAGACGAGGAAAGCTGTCCTGGATGACAGAAGGAGAGGCTGGATTGAAGTCAGAGCTCCTAGACTTGTCCAAGCTTTGGCTTCTTACTGTAAGGGCTGAATGAATCTCTCCAATTACAAAGCACACAGTGCTAGGCACAGTGCTGGACACTACATGATCTAATCCTCAAAATAATCCATTAGACCCATTTTCCAAATGGGGAAACTGAAGCACCAGGATTCAGACCCAGACCCACCTCCAAGGACCACACTTGCAGCTGCTGTGCACACGGCCTTGCTCATCTCCTGACCTAGGCGTTGGGGAGAGAGGAGCCCTGTCTTTGGACTTGGGAGGGAATGAACACGTACTTGCTGTACACTGGAAACACTGTCCCCATTTCAGGCCCAGGGACACACAAGCCTAGAAGGAGGTCACGAGCACAGATTTGTGCACAGCTTTGGCACAAGGAAGAGTCCTAGGAAGCCTTTTTTCCAAATAAGGTCACATTCACAGGTTCTGGGGAGTAGGACATAGACATACCTTTTGGGGGGGGGGGGAGACTACCAACCTACTATAGGCAGTGAAATCAGAACACTGAGAACAAACACCGAGAGAATGGGAAGGAAATCAGTGGATGACAGAGAGAGGGGTTCAAGCTGTAATAAGGCTCCAGCAGCTGTGAGAATGGCATATTATGAAAGAAATGGAGACACGGGAAGAGGGAAGACAAAAAGTCCCCAGTTTTCTTTTTGAAAGCTGAACACCCCAGCAGGCAGGTGGGCACGTGGGCCTGGCATTCGGCAGAGAATTGGTATCTATAACAGAAGGTCACGGCCACAGGAAGGGCCAAGGGGAGAGAGGGAGAGAAGCAGAGAAAGGGCAGAAGCCCCCAAGTGCTCACACTCAGGAGGAACCTGGGAAGCAAAGGCGCAGTCAAAGAGGAAGGGAAAACAGCCCAGGGAGGGGAGATGTGTCGCCTCCTAGAGGGCAGGGCCTATCTCTTCCTGCTGTGTCTACTAAGGTGCTAGACACAACTGCTGAAGTAATAGTAAAGCAATGAACAATTATGCGAGAGACCAAACATATGAGAGATTTCTGAGATGCAAAGGAAAGACCTATGGCGTCTATAACACGGGATCTCTGCAGTTAGGAGAGGCCGCACCTTATGAGAGGGATGGGCGAGTGGCAGAAGGCTTGGAGCAAACTCCAAGGGAAATGTGATATGAAAACCATGAGAAATGAATAAAAAAATGACCAGCGAGCTGTTGTGGGAGAAGGTGAAACTTCTAGGGCCTCCTCTGACCCCACACAGGGACACGTGAGCTCTCTGCTACACAGGCACTTGGTCATGCAGCTCTTCCTTCAAATCCCAAGTCTATACTCCATCTACTTACCTAAAAAACAAGCAGATGCCACAACTCAACTGCTGTGAATCCACAGCTGGGGGCTGCTGCCATGACCTGGGGAGCCCTGTCCCGAATCCCTGGAAATGCTGCTCCTTATGGGCAGGTAGCAGGCTTTCCCAGACAGGAACTGTATGGAGAGGCAGGGACTGCAGCCACGGGCAGCATTTGCTAGCGTGTGGGTACCCACCACCTTTGAGGGGGCACACTGGGCTGACTGTGTCAGACTTCCTGGAAACATTTCTTCATTTCTATTTTTGAAGGCACACAACTTCCAGAATGACATCTCTCCTGATGACTCAAATGGCATTTCAATCGGCAGCTGAAACCAGCATCTTCTTACATATGCTTGACCAACCCAACTTTACTCACCCCCCCGACATGTCCATACATGACAGGGGAAGTGGCCAGAGAATGTCATGCAGCCTCTGTAAGGTAACAGGAAATGAGGCAACACCACAGGGCTACAGTGAGGACCAAGAAGGTCAGAGCTCTCAGACACCAGGGCATATGACCACTGACTCCCAAACTAAGTAGCTCACAGGTCAGAGTGTGTTCCATTTCAAAAGATCACAGGACTTCCTTTATAAATTCACTCAGATTTAGTGAGTCAGGCACTCTCCATACTGCAGAGAGGGTAAATCAGTACAACTCTCTAGAATTTGGCAAAATGTATCAATATCCTTACATTTTGACTAATTCAAAATTATACACACACGTGCGCGCGCTCGTGAACAAACATACTTTTAAAACAACACCTACAAAGTGCAGGACTCTGCCAGGTAGTGGGAAGACAATGCTGACAAGACAGACAAGACAGACAAGGTGGCTGCCCTGTTCTAGTCAGGGATTCAGACAATTAACCAATAAATTAACAAGATGATTTCTGAGAACAGGAAGCACTATATACAATAGTAAAAGATAAGAAAGAACCTAAATATCATCAGCAGAACTGGTTAAATATGCTCAGATACACTCAAAAGACGGAATACTGCTCTGCCGTTAAAAATACACTCTTGAAAACTATATTCAAATTGCTAGTGATATAAATGTTTAAAGCAGGTTTCAAAACAGTGTCACAATTACGTTCAGTGAAATAAGACAACCGCAAAAGACCACATATTGTATGACCCCATTTATATGAAACGTCCAGAAAAGGCAAATCTGTGGAAACAGAAAGTAAGGGGAAGAATGGGGAGTGAATGCTAATGAACATAAGACTTCCTTCAGTGATGATGAACAGGTTCTAAAATTAGATTATGGTAATAGTTTCACAAGTCTGCAAATATACTAAAAATGAACAAATTGTACTTTGTTTATGGATCTCATTTTACTTATTTTTTAAAAATTATTTTTATTGCCCAGCCGCGCACGGCTCAGCAGTTGAGCATTGACCTAGGATCCAGGAGATCCTGGTTTGATTCCCAGTCAGGGCACATGCCTGGGTTGTGGGCTCGATCCCCAGTGGGGGCGTGCAGGAGGCAGCCGATCAATGACTCTCCCATCACTGATGTTTCTCTCTCTCTCCCCCTTCCTCTCTCTGAAATCAATAAAGATATATTTTTTTAAACTTATTTTTATTAAATTTATTGGGGTGACACTGGTTAATAACTTTATATAAATTTCAGGCATACGATATCACAACAGGACATCTGTATCCCCAATGTCCAGTTTCCTTCCATTACCATGTGTCTGACCCCCTTTTCCTTCTTTCTTTTCAGTTCTCATCTGGGGATATATTTACTGATTTGAGAACGAGAGGAAGGGAGAGAGAAAACATGGACAGGTTGTCTCCGCACACACCCCAACCGGGGATGAAATTCACAACCCTTTGGTGTACGGGACCGAGCCTCCAGCCAGGGCCCTTTCACCGTCTTCACACACACACACACACACACACACACACACACACACACACACACACACACACAGGCAACTGCCACTCTGTGTACACACACACACACACCACACACACACACACACACACGGTAACTGCCACTCTGTCTATACCCAGGGTTTGGTTGGTGGGTTGGTTGTTCCTTTTCATTTTACATCCATGGGAGTGAAATCCTATGATTCTTATTCTTACTCTTGTCCTTTCCATCTGACTCATTTCACGTAGCACAATACTCTCAAGATCCACCCATATTGTGACAAATGACAATACTTCATCTTTCTTTTTAGAGAGAGTAGAAGGGAGAGAAACATCGATGTGAGAGAGAGACAGCGATTGGGTGCCTCCCAAACATGCCCAACCAGGGCTGGGGATAGAACCTGCAACCGAGGTACGTGCAGTTGACCGGGAATCCAACCAGCAACCTTCGGTGTGCAGGCCAACGCTCTAACCATTGAGCCACACCAGCCAGGGCAATATAATATGGTTTTCAAAAAGAGCATGTGTGAAGGTGTGTATATAGGGGGAGAGAGAGAGAGACCATGAAAAAATGTCCATCAAAATATTAACTATGGTGATTCTCTGAGAGGAAGGTTCTAGGTCATTTTTATTTTCTTCTTTATAGTAGTATCCCTTTATATTTTCCAAATATTCTAAAATGTAGATGTTAATTTAACTGACAGAAGAAATGAGGCAGGGTTTTTAAATCTACAACTGGACTTTAAGTACGTCCAAGGCACAGACTAGGAAGGTCCAATTGTGTTAGCTCGGCTACAACTAGGGTTGTCATAGTCTTTGCATCAAAAATAACCAGACAGCTAAGCAAAGGAATTTTGCATTCCAGATAAATCAGACCAGCAGATCCTAGGTAAGAAGGATTTGTTGACCACTGCAGAGCTTGCTCCCCTCTGCGAACACTTTAAAAGAAAACCAGCAGTCACCATAAAGCTCAGATACTATCAAATAATGCAAAAGAATATCAAAGATCTGAACAGATGCAGTTGGAAACCTGGACACTTCCAGGCTGTGAAGTGTGAGGCCCTCATTCGCGGGCCCCCTCGTGACCTCGAATTGGTGACTACAAAAGCACCTCTGAGAAGTCAGTGGTTCCCCAACCAGGCTCCCCACTCAAGTCCATGAGGAGCTTTAAAATTCCTGGACTTCATTCCTGGAAATTCCTAAATTCCATTCCTGGAAATTCTAATTCAAGAGGCCTAAGGCAAGGTCAAGGAATCTATATTTTCCCAAAACTCCCTGGAAAATCTGCCAGCTGAGCCATGCCTGGGAACCACTGGACTAGACACCATCTGGGACAACTCTCACCAGGGCCAGCCTGCACATCTGGCCGCAAGGATCCCACAGCGCCAGCGCTGTGGATCAAAAGGCTACTAAGTGCAGAGAGGGAAACTCCATGGGGAAATTCCATGAAATTCCATGCGAGGTAGACAATGGGTACTTAGAAGCCTGAGGGGCAGCTAGCAAGTCCCTAGGATAAGGCCTATTTGGAAGTTCTCTCAGGCCCTGTGACTTTGGGTGCTAATCTATGAAGAAGTGACAAGTGCAACTGCCTCTCTGGGAAGTCAAAATAAAAATCAGTTCCCTCTAACAACACACATGAGCCAGCAGGCTCAGCAGCCCCTAAGGAGTCAGAAGGAAAAAGGGATGCAGTGTGGTGCTGCAGAAAGAGCCTCGGTCTGAGTCACAGAGATCTGGGCTCAAAATCCCCACTCCCTATTACTTACCGGCTGTCTCTGTACTAAATACAGCTACGGCTACAATCTCTTTGCCACTCCTCCCACCAAGAAGTGAAGCCTAGTTCCCCCTCCTTGAATCTGACCTGGCCCAGTGACTGCTTTCCCAGCAGAATGTGGCAGAGGTCCTGCCACATGGTCTATAGGCTGCTGAAAGAACAAACAACAACTCCACAGTACCCTTTCACCAACCTGTTCCCACTTTTGAGCCCTTTTTGGCCAAGGGTACATCTTCATATACAAAGTACAAGAACTAATATTTAAGCTCCCCCTGTAACTGGGAAGGACCCTGCCAACAAGTGTCCAATGTTCCAGAATGACTCACCATCCCCCACCACACCAGTGTCCCTGATGGCCTCTCTTCTTTCTGTTACACTGTCATCTTTGTCCCAGCCACCTAAGTTCAAAAGGTCAACCTCTCAGACTCCTCCGTGCTCCTTCAGCATCCAGGGAAGGGCCAAGACCTCGCCTCCTCAGTCACCCTGACATTTCCATTCCTACCACCACCAAAAGACAATCTTTAAGGCCAGGCAGACCTGAGTGTTTCTCTGCAACTTACTAGCTATGGACCATATGAAAGTTTCTTAACCTTGCTGAGGCTCAGTTTCCTCAGCTGCAAACCAAATATAAATCAGAAATGCCTTCTTTTTGTGGTCATTTCAAAGATAACAGAAAACGAAGCCAAAGTACACAGTACAGAGGTACCTGATACGAAGTCAGTGTTACTACAGGCCAGGAACTTTCACCTGGGTAAACAAAGACATTGCCTAATCTAATTCTCTATCTGTGTATCTCTCTCCATTCTGACCTCTAGGAAAATGCTAGCAGATGAACTGCCCTAGATGACAGCTATCAAATTCATTCTCCAGGGCAAAGGCCTTCCATGACTTCCACTGTTCTCGGATCAATCCCAACTTCTCAGACAAGCGAATAAGATTATTTATAATAATGGCTCCATCCTGTCAGCCTGGCGTGCAACTTGCTATTGGAGTCAGCCTTCAAAAATGGCCCACAATGATCCCCAGTCAGGGCACATACAAGAATCAACCAATGAATACATGAGTAAGCGGTACAACAAACCCATGTCTGTCTCTCCCTCCTCTTTCTCTCAAATTAATAAATTAAAATAAGTAAATAAATAAGTAAAATGGCTCACAATAATACCCGCCTCCTGGAATTCACGCCCCTGTGTAATTGAATCCACAGAAACAGCGTGATCACAAATGTTGTTACAAGCCACTAAGTTTGGAGTAATTTGTTATGAAGCAATAGATAACTAATACTCCTTTTTTCCCTTTTTATTGAATTTATTGGGATGACACACTGGTTAACAAAATTACACAGGGTTCAGGTGCACAATTCTACAACACATCATCTGTACACTGTATTGTGTGTTCACCACCCCAAGTCAAGTCTCCGTCTATCTCCATTTATCCCCCTTCCCCTCCCTCCCCCTCCCATTCCCCCCAATAACCAATACTCTTAATTTCCCCAATCTCACTTGAGCTGTTGCTCCTTTACTCACACTTAACCTTCCTACAACATCTCTGCCAGCTGCAATTCTGCCCGGCCTGCAAGGCTCACCTCACATGCCAATGCTCACCCTGAGTCTTTCCATGGCTCCATCAACCAGCTTCCTCTGGAAGCCTCCCCCTCCTCCCCACAGTGTTCCCACACATATCTCCATCGCTGCATCTGTCACACTACCATTACCAATCTGTTTGTTTATGCATGTGCAAAATGACACACATCATGGTTATTCCTCACAGCCAAAGGCTGGAAATCACCTGCATGTGCATCAGCAAACAGGGAATGGCACACCCATGCAAGAGCAAAAAGAATGAAGATGCTCCGCGCATGCTGGGTGCAAAGACAGAAAACAAACAAGCAGCACAGGGCGGACAGGGAGCCAGGTCGCCATGGGCCTGGAAAGTACTAATGTAGTAAGAGATATGGATGTACAAATGAGAGTGGCTATGAGGGACAGGGAGGCTGAGAGATGGGGGAGGGAAAGGAGGAAAACCTTCTGAATTTTGTAGCAAGTAACAAGTTATCTATTAAAAAACAGACTGCTCTGAAAGACTGAAAGCTTCCCCCTAAGGTCAGGAAAAAGACAAGGATGTCTACTCTCACCACTTCTATTCATACTACTAGAGATTCTAGAAGGGTAATTAGGTAAGAAAAGAAATAAAAGTTACCAGGATTGGAAAGGAAAAGGAAAACTATATTAGCAGATGGCATGAACTAATAATATATGGCAAATCCTAAGAAATCCATTAAAAAACTATTCAAAATAAAAAGTTCAGCAAGGTTGAAGGATACAAGATCAGTACTATGTAAACAGCGATCATATTTCTACACACTAGCAATGAACCAAGAAGTCTAAAAGCCCACGGTGTGTTTAATAAGATTCCTAGAAGCAGAGGATAGAGACATTGAAGGAAAACAAACTAAACCATTTCCTGAACATCCCAAAAGACTTGTTTTCAGCAATTAAGGGTCCTGCAGGAAATAAGGATAGAAGACCAATACATACACATATCTTTGAGGTATGTCTGAACTCCAAGAAGAAAGAAAATTCTTACATCTTTCAGAGAGGGAAAAACAGATCACTTACAAAAAACCTACAATCCAAGTAACTTCATTATTCAAATTGAAACATGGTGACCTCAAAATCTGAAGGATTCTATACTCAATCAAATTATCAGTCAAGAGTAAGGGGTGGGAATCCTTGTACATTGCTGGTGGGAATGTGAAATAATGCACCCACTATGGTGGTTCCTTTAAAAATTAAAAACAGGCCCTGGCTGGTGTGGTTCAGTTGGTTGGTAGTCATACTGTGCACCTGAAGGTTGCCAGTTCAATTCCCAGTCAAGGATACGTGCCTGAGTTGCAGGCTCGATCCCCAGTAGGGAGTGTGCAGGAGGCAGCCGATAGATGTCTCGCTCTCTTATGGATGTTTCTTTCTCCCTTCCTCTCGCTCTAAAAATCTTTTATTTTATTATTATTATTTAAATATATCTTTATTGATTTCAGAGAGAGGAAAGAAGAGGGAGAGAGAGAGATAGAAACATCAATGATGAGAGAGGCATTGATCGACTGCCTCCTGCACGCCCCCTGCTGGGAATTGAGCCTGCAACCTGGGCCTGTGCCCTGACCGGGAATCGGACCCCGATCGCCTGGATCCTAGGTCTATGCTCAACTGCTGAGCCACGCCCGGCTGGGCTCTAAAAATCTTCTAAAAAAGAAAAAGAAAGGAAATTCTGACATAGCTACAACTCTAACGAACCCTGAAGGCATTTTGCTAAGTAAATAAGCCAGTCACAAAAGGACAAATAGTGTATGATTCCACTCACATGACATACTTAGAGTAGTCAAATTCATGGCAACAGAAAGAATGGTGGATGCCAGGGGCTGGGGGAGGGGAGAATGGGGAGTTACTATTAATGGGTACAGAGTTTCATACGTGCAAGATGAAAAACAGCCTGGAGATGAATGGTGGTAATAACTGCAAAACAATGTGATGTCCTTAATGCCAATGAACTGTAAGTTTAAAAAAAATGGTTAAAATGGTAAATTTTGTGGTATGTATATTTTACAATTAAAAATAAATAGCTGCCTGGCGAGGTGTGGCTCAGCGGTTGAGCATCGACCTAGGATCCAGGTGTTTGGATCCCTGTTTGATTCCCGGTCAGGGCACACACCTGGGTTGTGGGCTCGATCCCTGGTCAGGGGTGTGCAGAAGGCAGCTGATCAATGACTCTCTCATCATTGATGTTTCTATCTCTCTCTCTCCCTCTCCTTTCCTCTCTCTGAAATCAATAAAGATATATTTTTTAAAAATAAATTTAAAAAAATAGCCAATAAACATAATAAATGAACAAATAAATGAGTGAATGAGGGCACAGTGCAGCCACTGTAAAACAGAGTTTGGCAGTTCCTCAAAATGTTAGACTCAGAGCTACCATATGACCCAGCAAGTCTACTCCTAGGTATATTCCCTAAAGAACTTAAAGCATATGTCCACACAAAAGCATAAAGCTGGCCAAAAATGCAAACAACCCAAACATCCATCAATTGATAAATGGATAAACAAAATGTGGTGCTATCCATACAATGGAATATTATTCAGCAGCCATAAAAAAGGAATGAAGTACTATCACATACGACGACATGGATGAACCCTGAAAACATTATGCTAAGTGAAAGAAGCCAGACACAAAGGCCACATACTGTATGATTCCATTTAAATGAAGAATCCAGAATAGGGAGTCCATACAGAAGGATGGTAGATTTGTGGTTGCCAGGGAATGGATGAGGGTGGTATTGGGACTAACTACTAAGAGGTACAGGATTTGTTTTGGTGGGGATGAAAATGTTCTGGAATTAGAAGTGGTGATGGTTGTACAAAATAGTAAGTATACTAAAAATTACTAAAGTGTGTATTTTTAAATTTTTTCTTTGATTTTTAGAGAGAGATGAAGAGAAAGGGAGAAAGGGAGAAACATCAATGTGAGAGAGAAACGTGGATCAGCTGCCTCCTGCACGCCCCCTACTGGGGATTGAGCACAAAACGAGGGCATGTGCCCTGACCAGGAATTGAACCAGCGACCTCTTGGTGCACAGGATGAAGCTCAACCACTGAGCAACACTGGCCAGTGATAAAGTGTATACTTTAAAGTGGTGAATTTCATGTTATATGAAATAGATATCAATTTTTAAATACTACAGAAGTATATAGACTATAAAAGAAAAGAAACTGCTCACATTCTGCCTCATGACTCAGTGATTTGGAAGCTTGTCCCCATCCACACCCTCCCAACCTGCAAGTCTGCCTGTCGTCTCCTCCACCTCTGCGTCCTCAAGCACTGGCTGCTCACCAGCCCTTCATTTCCCCATGACTTTCCACTTTCTGGCCATTGGGCAAGGCCTGCCCCTGCCTCACTGCACCCACCCCCTTTCTGGTGAGTCCCCACCTCCAACTCAGACCTATCCAAGACCGTCTGGAGGCTGAGGAACCAGCCCCAGGAGTCACCCCAGATGAGCTGCCCAATGACCAGGATTGTGGTTACAAGCATGTGTCAGCTGAGGGATATAGTTTCACATAGAAACTTAATTATAGCTCAGGAGTGGAGGAAGGGAGAAGAGCAGTACAGGCTTTGAGAGGCCATACAGGAAGCTACTCAGCTCTGCAGCCCAGAGGTTATCTGCCAGGTCTCGCCAGGACTGGGATCTGCAGGAAAACAAGCATGATCCAGTGAGGTCCACAGGAACGCACAGCTTATGGAAATCAGCCCATTCATAAGTGTGAATTCCTGGCCCTGTCATATACCACCAGCCTGTGAGCAAGCAGCCCAGAGTGGCTCCGACAGGCCTTCTCCTCACCTACTGCCAGAGATCCCATTTGATTATGTAAGAAGTAAAGGGGAAGCATAACTTATTCCTCCTAGAATGCCCTTCTTCAATTCCCTCCCTGCCTCTGAGTTGTTTTTCTGGAATGGAATCTGAGCCGTCTATCTGAGGATGCTGGGAACATCTTCCCCGTTCCTGAGACTACTATGCTCAGATCCCACCTACTGCTCAGGGAGGTGCCATGGAGCAGCTGCTGGCACACAGGGCATGGTGGCCAGGTCTACCGGACCTGCCAAACCACCTGGCCTCGGCACTGCCAGGTGGGGAAAGCGGACCAGGCGAAGGTTCATGGAAAGAGCAAGGCCTGGAACAGGAACAAATCCCATGAAGATATATTTCCTTCTCCCCTATTTCTGGCCCATATTTGGGCCCCTTAGTCTCCAGGCCTCTTCCTGGTCAGCCTGACTGCCATCTTAGCAAGAAGTCCTCACAGCCATCTGCTACTGCTCCCGCCTCCCCCCACATACCACCCAGTTTGTTCTCACTGCTTCAAGACAGAGCCAGGGACCCAGGCCCTCCTCTCTGTCATTCTTCCCAAGACCCCACCCCAGCCCAGGAGTGACCTTCCTATCTCCTCTCTGTACACCCTTCTTTTCTGAGCTCCTGAGAAGTTTCTCCATAAAAGCTATGGAAAGACTTTCTGACTGGAGGTGGTATCCTTTTCCAGGTTTGCATGGAAGGCAAAAAAGACAGAGGGTGGGTAAGGATAGTAGAACCGCGGTCAGGGGGAGGGGGGCAGGAAGAATCATGGATAGGGAGAGGCACACAGACTCCATGCACCTTTCTGCCTCCATCCTTTAAGCAATTACCAACGAAAAACCAGAGGGCTTTTTCCAAATGCCACCCTTTGAGCAAAATGTCTTTCTTTGCTCACTCACAAAGGGCAGGGAAGGTCAGAGAGCAAATAGAGACCTAATAAAACTACCTGGAAAATGGGAAAGGCCAGTCACAAAACTGGATGTTAAACAATATCCTCTTTTTGAAGAAAAGAAAAAAAGAAAAAAAAAAAGACATACACAGTCATGATAAAATCTGAAAGAACACAGACCAAAATTTAACTTATCACTTATAGATGGCATGATTATGTATGACTTTTATTTTCTTCTCAGTGTTCATCTGTATTTTCTAATTGTCTATAATAAATAAGCATTATTTATATAATTAAAACATTTTAAAATAAAGTAAAATCCACACACATGTAAACTCTTGTGCCCAAGTGTCAGTTCCATGTCCTAAAAAATGGCAGTTTCCCAAATTCCCACAATCCTGGCCATTGGTGGCATCTGATTAATTTCTAAGCATCCAAATACAAATTTCCAAAGGGGCCCCTCGCTATTACTAGTTAGATAAACAGCCTGCCAGCGGCAAGCCCTCCCTCCAACCACCCAGAACCACCTGGCAGTGTATGCTCCCATGGGACATAGGCTCTGACCCCTCCAGAGCTCACACCCCAAAGTCGGAGCCTCAGAAAAGCACAAAAGCAAAAACAGAGCTTGGGGACTACTGACATCCTCAGGCTGGAAGACTCCTCACCCTGGCTGCCTCTTCCAGGGCCCAGGCAGGGGTTGGGCAGTGGTGGGCTGCAGCAGCTACCATGGGAATGACCCTGTGGGGTTGAGTTCTGCAGGCAATCACTGCCTGGAGTCAACACCCACTCCAGCCAATGTTCAGATACAAAAAGAAAGACAAACAATCTTGAAGTTCTGTTCAGTCCAACCAACATTTACTGGCACCCACCTATGGAGCTGGGTCTGGGGTTTAGAGATATGCTAACGATAAAACAACCAATACTCACAGAGGCCGCCTCTGTGCTTCTATTATGAGCTCTTTCAATTCTCAAGTCATCCCCAAGCAGTAGGGTCGGTGGTTACTCCCCCCTTACAGATGAGGAAACCATCGAGGAATAAAGCCTAGCAGAGCCAGAACTCAGTCCCACGCAGTCTGGTTCTTAACCACGACCCCCTCCATATTCCCACAAAGCCCTTATCCTCGGGCTTCTAGCCAGTGAGCTAGAAATACAAAAAGTGCCACCTGCCACTTCCTGTTCTGCTCCAGGGAAAAGCTCATTCCTTTCTGAGAAGCCAAGGCATGAGGAATGCCTCGTCCCTCTGTCCAGGACACCCTGGCCAACTGTTGGCCTGAGGAGGGTCCACCAAGGCAGGCAGGTGGGCACAGTGCTAGAGCTCAGCCAATGAGATGCCACTTATGCCTGCCTTTTCTAAATTCCTGCACCCCAACCCCTGCCTCCAGCCAGGAAGTGGAAGCAAAAATAAATGCAGCTATCCAAAAATAAATCAGGATGGAAATGTGCAAGAAGGAACAAAGTGAAATGTCACTGCTGGTTTGAGCCCAGTAAGTCCCGTTAGTCTAGGAAGGGCCCGTGTTGCTGAGCAGGACAGGTACCAAGGGCCCTGGTTCCCCTTCAGCCTCTGCCCACAGCCTGTGGTGCATACTTGCACACATATGCCCTTGACCAGAAAGCCCAGGCTAAGGTGACACGAGCAGGATCAGCACAGTGACTGAACAGAGAAGAGGGGCTCCAAAGGGCTCGAACCCCAGCTCCATTACTTGTCAGCTGTGTGACTTCAGCAAGCTGTTGGACCTCTCTAATCCCACCTATCCCTCCACCTCTGTTAAGTGGGAATAGCATCCATTACCCACATCTTGCAGGCTGGTGTGAGGGTGAGTAAGCTCATCCACTGGGTGACGACTGGCCCAAGGGGGAATCTGAATAAAGGCAATTTCCCTTCCTTCCTTCTCTCTGTATGTGCACATCTGGCCAGCTTCTCTCTCTTCTCCCTTCACCAGACTGAAAGCAGGCTAATTAATCACTTGGAGCAGATACTGGTTTTTCTCCTCTGAGTTCCTCCTACCCGACCTGACTGGCCCACCGTTTAGCTGGTTATTTCTGATGGTTCTGGAAGGCTGCTGACTGCCTTGGAGCAGATCCAGGGAGCCACTAAGCACAGCCATTCTCAGGGACTCCTCTGTCCAGTGACCTGGAATGAGACTCTGCAGGGGGCCCAAAGCCAGCCAGCGTTTTGCTTCTACTCAGTGAGCAGCAAGAGACTGTGGTGCTGGAAGGCGGGGAGTGTTCCCTGAAGCCAACTCCAGTCTGGTCAGTCAAGCAGGTGTTTTCAGAAATGGAAGAATTAGATCCAGCCAGCCAGTCCTCTGTGGGTAGGCCCTGTGTGTGGGGATTAATGATACCGGCTTGAATCACCTGGGTTCAGATCCCAGCTCTGCCACATATTAGCTGTGCAGCTTCTGTGAATTTGAAAAGAAGGTGATGAAAATGATGAGCGCAGTGCATTCAACACACGAGAGCCATACTCTACCTGGCTGCTGGGTATCCACCAGCTTCTGCTGGGAATGGAAAGGGGATTAGCCACAGGTGAGCCCAGCTCTTGAACTCACAGTCCAACAGCAGAGCCTAGAATCCAGGCAACAGCCCCACCATAATGCACCGTGGTAGGTGCCCAGCCAGAGGTGTGAGAAGGGAGCTTTACCAGGCCTGCAATGGAGAAAGGGTGGAGAAGGAGGCAACCGGGAAGGACGGTCAAGGCCAAAAGTCTCAGTTGTCTCTAGCGAGTGTCAACCAAAGGAAGGGGCAACAACCGAGAAAGGGATCCAATGGTGAACATGTCAGCTTTATAGAAGTTTCCTTCTATAGATGTACGACTGTTGCCCCATGAAATGACTTCCCAGGCAGGGCTCTGGTGTAGGCTAGTGCCAGGACCATTGTGTGGGAGGAAGGTCACCGAGGCTGGCCATCCAGTCACCATTCCATCCAACAAGTGCTTGGCGAGCATCTCTGCACAAGGCACTTGCCCATTAAGAAGCCAATTTCTAGAGAGATTTCTGACCACAGCTGATGAACACCTATCAGTACCGGGGATGTGACTGTGCATTGCAGGCTGCTCCTTTGAGACTCAACAAGGCCTCTGACTCAGAGAACATCAGATAGATGAACCAGCTCTTTCTCACGACAGAAGCAGAAAGGAGGGCAAGGTTCAGGCTGCAGTCCACTGAGAGAAAGCAGTGTATGGGCAGAGGCTCTGGGAGTGCTGGAACCAGTTCATGAGAGGCACTCCTCGGTTATCCACAACATGCCCAGGGTGGGGTACAAGTGAATAAAAGTGGGAGGAGACAGGCCTACCTTAGGCTTGCAGGGGGCAGTGGCAGGCCTTGGCCTGGGCGCAGATATGCCCACTGGGTCAGGGAATGGGCTAGAAAACAGACTATTTTTCTAAAAGATGACACACTGCCATGATATGAAAGGCAAATTGTAAGGAGATGTAAATACACTGGGCCATTAAGATGCCAAAAACAAAGTCATAGGAATCAGACACTGTAACAATATAAACAGGCTGGACTGACAGTTTTCACTGGGAGCAGTCTGCAGTTGGGAATAACCTAGTGATTTTCACTTGGGAGATAGAAATTACTATTGGTTAATCTATTTATTACCCAAAATGTTTTAGTTTTCAATGGTAATCAATTTGTTTATTTTTTCAGTAACAATCTACTTGCTGCCATTACTAAAAGTGGGTTTTGGGTGTAGTCACCTAAGACTATAAAATCGGGGACACAGGCATGGAGGATTTTAGTCTGTGAAGACAATTTGTACCTGGCTCCCAGAGTACAACGAAGCTTACCACAGATGACCGACACTGTCGTTTTGGAAAGTTGCTGGAGCGCCAGAACTGTCATGAGATCACTACTCAGGGAATGACTTCTCAAGCTGGGCTTACTTGACCTTTTGGGATCTGATTCTTAGAAACACGAGCAACACTGTGAGAACGTACAGAAGGCAGAGTCCTGAGGATCAGAATGAGGAGTGGCTCAGGGTTGAGGGGCCGGCGAGTGCTGAGGACCCAGGTGGTAACCGTAGCTGTGCAGTGGCACCAGCTCATGTGCTCCGTTCTCTTTCTCTGGCAGCCTCCGGGCACCTGAGTTCAGTAACAGGGAAGAGGGCAGGCTGTGGCGCTGCTCCGGGGAGACAAGGACAGGGAGGTGAAAGGGCTATTAAGAAAGCATTTTAGGTGGGCAACTGTGGGACCCAGTGGGTAGACCAGGAGGGGTGGAGTGGAAAGAAGTGGCAGGCTTGGGGCTGAGAAGAAGGGTGATAAGTGAAGACCCCCAGAAACTACCCCAGAAGTGCTCGGTGAGAGCAGTCAACCCGCATTTCTAGGTTCACAGCTCCAGACCACCACTGACAGTGGAGCTGCCTTTATTAGTGACAAAGAGAAGGCTGCTTCCCCACCAATATTTTAAGTTGATTATGTTTACCTGCTGATATTCTCTAGGTATGATGTGACAAATATTCTACAGAAATGACCTGAGGAACACAGGCCTAAAGGCCGAGAGATGGTGTAAGAAGCGAGAAAGGAAGGGACGAAGGGCCATGCAAAGTAAGAGCTTTTACAGTATTTCAGGGTCACTGGTGAGCTGGCCTCCAATCACATCCCTGACATCTATTCTCTTCCTCCTTCCCGCTGCTCCAGCCACACTGGCCTCCTGGCTATTCCTCAAACACACCAGCCATGTTCCTGCCTCAGGACGCTTGTACTTGCTTCCCCTCTGTCTATAAGTCTTCCCACACGTGGCCCAGTCTCCTCTTTCAACTCAAATATTATCTTCTCAGTGAGGCTGTCCCCAAGCACTCTATTTAAAGCTGCCACAACCTCTTTCCTGCTTTAGTTTTCAATATAGCATTCATCACCTTCTGATAATGTTATTTACTTAATTCTGGCTCTCTCCCCTGCCCCCAATTAAAACCACCGTAAGAGCAGGACATATTTTTATCTGCTTTGTTCACTCCCCCATCCCCATGCCTAGAACAGTGCCTAGCACAGAGAAGGTACCCAATAAATACCTCCTGAATGAATGGAAGGAAAAAGAGAGGAGAGGAAGGTGAAATTAAGAGTCAGATTTAAACCAATCCTGGATCCTCAACAGTCGGAAAGAAACCCTTTATTATGACTTAACTGAATGTGTGGGGTGAGTTTCAAAAGCAAGAATCAGATACTATTTGAGGTCTTCTCATGTGCTCCTAGGTTGTCACTAAGACTCCCCTGAGAGCATAGTGTCTCAAATATTGTTCTGGGAAGAGGCTGGAACTAGATCTGCAACTGTTATGAAAGGGATGCTCTAAGGTTGCCATAAATAAGAAGGGTCAGCCAAGTCACCTGGGGGTGGGTGGGCCCTACAGTAGTTTCCTGTTGTCAGGGAAACAAATTACCTTAACCTACGGCTTAAACCACAAAATATTTATTCTCTTACAGTTCTGGAGGTCAGAAGTCCAAAATCAGTTTCACTGGGTCAAAATCAAGGTACTGGCAAGGCTGCACTTCCTCCAGAGGTTCTAGGGGAGCATTTGTTTCCAGGCCTTTTCCAGCTTCTAGAGCTGCACTCCTTGCATTGCTCCACCCCTTCCTCCACCTTCAGAGCCAGCAGTGTAGCATCTCGCTACAGGAGCCACCCTGCCTTCCCCTGTATCAAATCTCCCTTTGCCTCCCTCTTAAAAAGACACTTGTGGCTGCACTTAGGGCCCACTCAAATAATCTAGGATAATCTCTCCATCTCAAGATCCTTAATTTAATACCATCTGCAAAGTCCATTTTGCCATAAAAGGTAGCATCTACAGGTCCAGGAATTACAGGTTGGGTATCTTCAGGGGTCATAACCCAGCCTACCACCATGAAAGACAGACTCCAAGAGTTTGGAAGAAACACAGTTCAGACCTCGGGTCCACATGAAAAAAGTCAGATCAGAAGTCTTGGAGCATCCCAGGCCAGGTTCTTTCTTTGGCTATAATTGCTGCTAGCCCTGCCAATTACCGTGATTTTGGCCCACTGAAACTAATTTTAGACTTCTGACCTCCAGAACTGTAGAATAAATGTTTTAAGGTGAGATTGTGGTAATTTGTTACAGTGGCAACAGGAGGTGTAAAACTAGGGAGGAATTAATTTCATGAAACTGGGCATTTTGGCCCTTGGAGGACCTCCTTAGAAGAGAAGGGTAGTTTTCTCTTCTCTGACCTGAAGCCCCCAATGGACCACTCAGGAGTTCATCTCAGGATGCACGTGCCGAGGGTCAAGGGGAACCCATCAGGATCTCTGAACTGTCCTGAAGGCTTTTATAGGACGGAAAGCTGCAAAAAACCCCCCAAACCATCCATAAAACAGTCTGGGTCAGACAAACAAGCTTGAGATCAGGGATGGCAGGTAAGCTTTCTCTCATGAGAACTGCCTGGGGTGGAGGGTTTGTAGAGGAAGACTGCTGTGACCAGAGTGCCAGATCAGCTGTTAATGTCTGACACCAGGAACTGACAGGATAGTGACAGTTGATATGCCACGTTAACCAAGTATGCTCTACATGGCACCACTGGGGGCTGCAGGAAGGTGGCTTCTGCCCAGACACGAAAAGACTTGGAGAAATACCACCATTCCAGGAGACAGCTTTATGCCTCGGACACTATCTCTCTGTTGAGTAGACATCATATGGTTTCTTACTAAGTGGAAACACACTGCTCATTGCGAACAATTTCATTCCAACCCAAAACCTTCAGTGAGGTGACTGACTAGTAAATTTCCAACATTAAGAACCATATGTTTATCTTATTTGTTTTATTGTTATGTTCAACAGTGGACACAGCTGGCCAGAAATATTTCATGGGGAAATGACAGAGCAGCAGTTCTCAAGCCAGAGGTGTTTTTGTCCCCTCGGGGACCTGTGGCAATGTCTGGAGACAGTCTTGGCTTTCACCACTGGGGGGGTTGGGAAGGTATTGGCATCTAGTGGGTAGAGCCAGGGATGGGGCTAAACATCCTGTAATACACAGAAACCCACACAACAAAGAGTTACCCGGCCCAAAACGTCCCTAGTGCTGGGACTGAGAATCCTGAGCTAGAGGAAATGGAACTGGAGGCAAAGAAAGTAGAGTTATGAACAAGGAAATGTTTCAGGCAATTTAGGGAAACTGGGGGAAAGCATGCCATGCCTGCCTGCTTGGAAAAGGGGGTGATGAGTAGTGCTCTGGGTTCTGGCAAATTCAAGGGTGGTCCATCTGAGGGGGCCCGCAGACTGCTGTGTATGCTGGGAGGCCTGCCTGGCTGATGCCGCTGCTGGGAGAACCTGGCCTGTATCACCGTCGGAGCCAGTAACTGTGCCTCTGAAGTCACAACTCGTGGGTGAGGAAAGTGCAGAAGCAGTAATAAGCCAAGGATCAAGGAATTAGAACAGATTACAAACAAAAGCAATGAGAATCTATTTTAAAATAATAATGTAGAAATGAACTTAAGCTTGAGGTGGTTTTCCCACGACACCCAGCCTCTCCCTTCAGTACCCTCCCCCCGAGAGGACTCTTCAAAGCTGTGTGGTATCAGCTGTGGGGAATTTGGCAATGGTCTCAGGGGAGCCCCTGAGATGACAATACAGCCAGGCAGAGGTCAGGCTTTGGACACTGGGCTGGAAAGAAAAAGGAGGGATGGCGCACTCACTGCGCTGCCCGACACCAACACTGTTTCCCAGAAGATGACGACTCCCCGTCGGAGGCAGGGCTCCTGGTACCACCATTGGCATTGCAGAGAAAGGCTCAGAAAGCGTTTCTCCAAGTCCACCCCTCAGACCAAGCTCAGCAGGAAGGGGATGGAGCAGCACTCACTGAGGTTCATTTTAATCACTAAGCCATAACTCCACGCACAGGAGCTAAGAGTCACCCAGGTCTGCCTGACACCAAATCACTCCAGCCCTTCCCATGGTCTCTTCACAGACAGAAAGAGCTACAGACACAGGGCAAGGCCAGGAGGTGCTAAGAGCCACAGGGAACCAAAGACAGAGCAAGCTCTGCTAATACTAGTTCGCACGGAGCCTCCTGTCTCATACAGTTCCTCCAGTCCTGGCCTCCCTCAAATTCTCTTTGCCGTTCCCCCCTTGATCTCCTTCTTTCCTCTGCTTGTCTTTCTCCCTACCACTCTCTAATCTGTCCCCCTCTTCTCACTTCCTACCAGTCCATGATACTGAAACTGAAGTGTATTCGAAACATTGCCAGTAGCGTTACATCAAGTTCGATATTTCCTGCTTTTTTTCAAAATAAATTATGATTAACTTTTTAATGTGCCTTGACAATAAAACTTAAATTTAGTTGTCTCAAGTTTTTTACTCCTTACCTGAGGATATGTCTTCATTGATTTTAGAGAGAGAAGAAGCGAGGGGGGGGGAGAGAGAGAAACATCGATGTGAGAGAGAAACATCGATTGGTTGCCTCCCACATGCACCCCAAACCTGCAACCTGGGTATGTGTCCTGCCTAGGAATTAAACCGGCCACCTTTTCTGGTGCTTGGGATGATGCTTAACCTACTGAGCCATATCGGCCAGGACTAGTTGCCTCAACTTTTGTGACCTCTTAAATCTCTCCCGTGTATCAGCATCCCTAAATAACGGGGGTGCGGGTGCTATTCCACCCATGCTCTGGGTACTTAATCTGTGTGGCAGATAGATCAATATCAATAATTCTAACAGCAACCAGAGAAACTCAAATTTAATATGTGAAAGAATGTCCTAACGTTTAAATTACTGCAGCAGCCTCTTACCTAACCCATCTACCTCCATTTTTTTCCCATTCAATCCACCTTTTTGCAATGTTAACACAATCCCTCTCCTTGCTTCAAAACCACCAATGGCTGCCCAGCTGGGTGGCTCAGTTGGTTGGAGCATCGTCCGGTACACCAGAAAGGCTGTGGGTCTGATTCCCGGACAGGGCACATACTTAAGTTGCAGGTTCATTCCCAGGGAGGGCGTGTATAGGAGGTGAACCACTGATGTTTCTCTCTCACACTGATGTTTCCCTCCGCCCCCCACTCTCATCAATAAACATACCTTCAGGTGAGGATTAAAAACACAAAAAACAACACCCACCACCAATGGCTACCCACTGCCCAAAGGACACAAAGTGCAAATGCCTTCAAATGCCTTCACCTGGCATTCAACAGCTTCCATCAACCCACTAGAAATTCCCCAGCAATGGTTTCCCGGAATGGAAATCATGAGAAGCACTTTTCTCCTAGAAATATTCAGATACAGGCCAGGTTACCTCACATAAGAGAGGCCTTTCTCCCTCCCAACAAGTCATGCCCCTTGGCATTCACACCCTTGTGTAGTACCCTCCTGGAATCTGAACTGGCCCCATGATCAGGAAAATACAGAGGAAGCGACACTGTGTGACTTCTAAAGCTAGGTCATGAGAGACTTTGCCATTTATGCCTGGATTCTCAGTACAGAGTCTTGGGATGCCTTTGCTCAGAACCCACAATGCAGGCCCTCTAGCAAACAGACAGCAGCAAGCGCCACCGTGTGAGTGAGCATCTAACTGACCCCGCCCCAGCCTCCACTGGACCACAGCAAACTAGAGCCCCCAAGTGAGGACCACCCAGCAGAGCCCAGGCAACACACAGAACCATTAAAGATAATACAGTGCCGGCCGGCCGGGCGTGGCTCAGAGCTTGAGCGTCCACCTGGGATCCAGGCGATCAGGGTTCGATTCCCGGTCAGAGCACATGCCCGGGTTGTGGGCTCACAGCCGATCAATGACTCTCTCATCATTGATGTTTCTCTCTCTCTCTCTCTCTCTCTCTCCTTCTCCTTTCCTCTCTCTGAAATCAATAAAGATATATTTAAATAAATAAATAAATAAATAAAATAAAGATACTACAGTGCCGCCCTGGCCAGTGTCGCTCGGTTGGTTGAGCATGGTCCCATGCACCAAGAGGTCGCCCAGTTCAATTCCCAGTCAGGGCACATGCCCGGCTTGTGGGTTCAGTCCCCAGTAGGAGGCGTGCAGGAGGCAGGTGATTGCTGTCTCTCATGTGGATGTTTCTTTCTCTCTCTCTCACCCTCTCCCTTCCTCTCTCTCTAAAAATCAATAAAAACATATTTAAAAAAAGAATAAAGTGCCAATTTCACTTAGGAACATCCTAGACGAACCACTAAAAACTCGTTGTGTCTTGACCCTTGAGTGCACATCTTTTAAATATTCTGTGTAACAAAATAGGAATTATACAAAAAAGCACGTATGTGATTGAGATTCAAGCTAAACTAGCCACTGTTCTCATGAAACACAATTTTTACTTGATAGAAAAGATGAACAAATTATAATTACTTAGACTTGGGTATTCAACAAACTTTTTCTTGAAAATAAATGAAGTGACACAGTCACTTCAAGAAAAAAACCTGACAGTATATTACCAACAATAAAAATCAAGCTTTCATGAGAAATTCAAATTATAGAAAGCCTGTATCCACCATTGTGAGGTTGATAGCTTCCCAATACTTGAAGACTTTTTGGATGAGATCAGTGGTGACATTAATGAATATTATTTACTGATATAAAATGAAAGTCAACATTTAGAAGATCTCTGTAACTCAGTGAACCAATTCAAAGTAAAAGATCCAATTCAAAGCACAAGATGGATTTTAATGTCACAAAGTATGAAAAGTTTGTTGATAAGGCTTTAGACTCCACATTACAACTAACCTTTAAGATTATATTACCACTTGTCAAGTTCTGGTATCATATCAAAGAGGAATGTTCACAATTACCTGCAAAACATACTGAAATAACCCTCTCATTCTCAACTACGTATCTGGATGAAACCAGATTTTTTTCATATCCTTCAAATAAGACCTATTTTAAGAGATTGGACATAGAAGCAGTTATGAGAGTATAGCTGCCTTCTATAGACCAGACATTAAAAGAGATTAGCAAAAATGTAAAAGTGTCATCCCTCACAACATTTTTGTTTTGAAAAATAGCTATTTTTCGTTAAAAATTTCATCTGTGATAAATGTAATGGGTTTTTATTATTATTACAGTAAATGAATTGATACATTAGCAATTCTTTAAAATTCCTCAGTTTTAATTTCTAAACAGAAGTTCTTGGGGCCTTTAATAATTAAGAGTGCAAAAGGGTTTCAAGGCCAAAAAGTCTGAGAATCACTGTCTAAAGCTGACTTCAAAATAAACCAACTTTCTTTCAAAGCCAAATCTGAACCCAGCTTCTTCAGGGACAAAGCCAGTCCTCAGTGGTGACTTGCTCCTCTCAGTGAGTATCCTTGGACAGCAGCATGTTCTCAGTACCCACCCGCTCTCTAATGTCTTAACAATCTTTGCGTGCATACGTCTTCTCGCCCCAACTAGGTTCCACACACCTGGGGCATGAGACCATATGTGAAACATATGTCATAGCTCCTTGCCCACACAAGTGGCTCAGATAGGAAAGGCTAAGATGGCAGCACCACAGTTTTTTAGATTAGCACTGAAAAAGTCTGATAAAGCTATAGGCTCACCTTTGCCAGGGGAAACTAAAGAAGAAAACTGATGGCTGGGACTGGGAGCCCAGCTTAGGGATGAACTGGACAACTCACCTCTAAACATGCACACTACTGCCACTATGGCTAGCTGCTGCTGAAACAAATGGCAAAGCAGATCAACTCAACTCAGCAGCTCTTCCTGCTCAGGGGAACTCCTACTTCAACCCCTCTCAGGGAATCTCAGAAGCCTCCCAAACCCCCCTTCTTCCTCTTTCACATTTCCTTCAGAGGAAAGGACTTGGTGTGGGTTTGAGAACAGGAGGGGCCCCTGCCTGAGGCCTTCCTGCAAGATCTACAAACAACCTGACCCCCACAGACAGACAGACAGACACATGGGCTCAGCACTTTGTTTGGCAACAGGAAAACCTGCAGGGTGTTAAAGGCAGAGAAAGGGAAGTGAAGCCCATAAACAGCTACTGAAACCAATGAAACTTGGAGATTGAAACTAATCAGATAGGAGCCCCATGTTTCCCCTGGCCCCCAGCAGGAACTCCACCACAGCCCAGCCTCCCAGATACGTGGGACAATGAACATCGAATTCCCTGGAGCTCCCCTTTTGAGAGTTTATAAAACCTTCCACGCATCCTGAGAACAGGGAAACAGCAATGGGAAGCCCACAGCATTGTTCAGACTCTAGTAAGAACCCACTACCCCAAGGAGAAATGGAAGAAACAATTCTGTGTATTATGCTCAGCTCTCATACATGCCAGCAAATTACCGACCCATGAGACAGGGAGTGATTCTGTTCTTTTACTATCATCATTTCCCAAGTGCCACTACTGTGCCTGGCACATAACAGACACTCAAAAATGTTTGATGCATAAATGAAAGAGAATGATGAACAACATCTTTGTGGCCTGGCACCCATATGGGCAGAGAAGAAAGTGTGTATATTTATTCATTCAACAAATATTTATTTAGCATCTTCTATGCCAAGCACTGTCCTAGACACAATAGGAAACAAAATAAGTCCCTGCCCTTGTGGAGTTAATGTTTTAGTGGGTATAAAGGTGAAAATCTCAATGCTCCCCAAAAAACTATGACAGGCACTTGGGATCTGGGACTCAGCCCTAGTGAAATTATTTCATCTTCTAGGCCAGGACTCTAAATCTGGGATGTGTGTGTCAGTTGTTAGAGGCCCCTGAGTGAGGAAAACGTGATTACCTCCTTGGTGCATCTGTCCTCATCTGTCGGTGAGCAGAAGCCACTGCGTGAGTACCACGTACATGCCCAAAACACCACGCAACACTGCAGAATAGAAAGAAACCCAGTATTTTTAGCTGAGAGGTGCTGGGGTCAGAAAAGCAGCTCTAATATGTTATAATTAAACAGCAGGCCTCAAAGCGTGCTCCTAAGGCAAGCTGGCTCCTCCTCTGTCCCTCATGCACACACCCTGAGATGTTGTTATTCTGAGCCTGAGTCAGCAAATACTTCCCAATCCTGGAAGAAGTCTGCTCATTTCCAAGTAAGAAGACACCAGCTCTGCTGATTGTACCAGGGTGGGGCAGAAGGAGCTGGCAAGGTGAAGAAGGTCCTAGAGCCCAACAGCCCCAATGGGTAACAGCTCATAAATGGAGATGCCCTGATTCATTATTGATTCCTTGACCAAAGCCCCGTGGAGATAGGACTGGAGTCACCCTAATCACCAGCCTCTGAGCTATGAAGACCAGGAACTATCTACCAAGCAAGAAGACCCACACGTTTGAAACCTGATGCGAGGGGACATTTCCTCCTTGCCAGACTCAAGCAAGTGCCCAGCTCGCCTCTGACACTGTGGATCTCAGCTGCTGCAAGTAGCTCCTCCCCCTAGATTCAAAGGCACAGAAAAATGCTCAGGACATCAAACCACTTACAAGCAGCAGCCACTGGATAATCTGGGGCAACCCAGCACAGACAAGGGCATCATCCACAGAACTTCTGACATGACGCAGGCAAGAGCCTGGCAGGACAGATGAAGTCCATAGAGATGCTGCATAGGGAGAAAGAGTGTTCCCAGTATGGATAATGCTAAGCAGTGGGGCAGCTCCTGGCATTTCCAGGAGGACCCCACAATTTAGCTTCCCACATGGCAAGAAATACCCTGGAAGGGGAAACCTCAGGGACAGAGTATAGCTGAAGCCTTTAGAAGAGACAGGTCCAACTCCTCCTGAGAGAGAGGAGCTGCACAGTCCAAGGACATACCAGCATCTGCAGGTCCTGAAGACAGCTTGCATGGCAGCCAGGACAGCTGCAGTCCACCCAAAGCAGGGGCCTACTAGCTTCCCAGGCCAGCATCCATCACTGGCTGTCCTCTCACCAGCTCCTGGTGGGAGCAGTCTGAGGGCCCACAGGTGAAGCTGGCAGGCTGAGTAAAGGCAATTCTTCCTGAGTGTGCTGAGAGACACACCAAAGAAGGAAAAGGTAGTGGTGGGGAGGCAGGGAGAAAGGCAGCCAAACAAGAGCAGGTTAGTAAACTTAGTTCATTCAATTAGAAGTGATGGGCTACACCATCTGTAGAATAATGTCAGAGGCCTGTCTGCTCACAACTTTGAAAAAGAGGCAGGCTGCCCCGGCTCTGTAAAATCACTGAGTGGGAACTTGGTGATTGACAACCATAACTACCCACATGGAAAATGAAAGAGTGAGCAAATCGCAAGAAGCTATTCAGCCAGGGCTGCTGGTGCCCAAGCTGCTCCACAAGGACAGGGCTTGATCTCTTCTCAAGCCCTTCTCACCTACCACCCCAGTGGAGCGTACAGGTGAGCAAAGACAGAGGAGTAGCAAACTGCTCAAGTCAGGTAAAATCCTTGGGAGTCAGAGATTAGACTAAATTACCACCAAACCCACAATCTCAACTTCATTAGTATGACCCATTAAAACCCCAGAGGGATATTTTTCATAGGAACAATGGACCCCTTTTGGTCCATTCTGTCCAAATTCTCCCCAGCTGCTGCTTAGGAGGGGGCTCAGGGGTCAATGGAAAGGGGACTGGCTCAGCCATCCACGATCCTATTTCTTTCACAGAAAAGTTCAGTGCACAAGGGGATTCCAAAACTTAAGTCTGGTCTAGCTGGTTCAGTTGGCTCTCCACCAAAGCTCCTGAAAGTTGCCAATTCTGTGTCCAATTCTGGCTCAAAGACAGAGAGCACAATCCTCAAAAGAGAAGACCTAGAAACCCAGGGCAGGTGAAACAACAGACCTTCATTTCTAAACATGTGGGTCACGCTTTCTGAATCCTCCAAGAGCCAATTGGGCAGGAGCAGAGGATATATTATTTCCTGATGATATCTCTAGGGCACCAACGCCAAATATAGGAGTTCAAATGGAAGACATCAGAAAACTTTCTGCCCGGCAAGGTTAAATACCCAGAAACACCACAAAGGTGGTGGGCTCTCTAGCCCCAAACAGAATAATCTGTGACTAGAAGCAACTTAAGTTCTTGACACAGTCTAACTAATGCAGCCCCTGACTGCCGGAGCAGACAGTGACCTGACATTGATGTAACATCTGGGCAAAGGGAACTGAACTTCAGTGTCAACCTCCCTCTTGGATCCACAGGAAATTAAGCTCCCAAGGAAAATGGACTGAGAACCTTCAAAAGAACCTGCTCAGTGAGTGACCGAAATCGGAGGCTCTGACACATTCACTGGATCAGAGATACAGGAGGGAAAATCAGCAGCTGGTTCAAGCCACCAATAATAAAAGGGACAGATGTCTGCCAGCCCCAGAGCTATCAGGCGGCAATCTATTTAAAACTCAAACAGAGAAAAAAATTTCTGGAGTCAGTACAGAGGAAAAAGGTTGAGATCCGCAGGCATTCTCTGGGGCACATCTCCTGGAGACTTCCCAGAGCTCTCTGGGATGAGGCACAGGGTAGAGGGCGGGAGTCAGGGCACAGATACACTGCGGTATCACGGTTTAAACGTATTCAACACATCCAGAGTGGAAAGTCAGAGCCCTGTTTCCTGGAAGGGGAAAAAGAGTTGGACGAGGCCTCCAGCTACGCCTGGCACGCACCCAACTCAACAGCCAGTCTCTTCCCAAGGGTTCCTGGAAGTCAACAGACCCGTAAAGAAGTATTCGGGCTGAGATCAGAAGAATGGTCTGCAAACTGAACATCATCCCTGATGCAACACCCCAGTAAATTCTCCCACACAGATATAGGCTGTTATTTACCCCAGACATTCAGCTCCTCACTACAATCAGGAGCTAAACACCCTCACCCGCCACATCTCAGCGGCGGGTCAAGGGGAAAGCACAGTGACGCGTGGGGCTGGTGCTTGTCCCCAAGCAGAGGTGAGGCCCGGGGAGGCAACGGGAGGCGGGCGACGGGGCCAACAAGGAAACCAAAGAGAGGCGCAAAAACAGGGCCGCTGCGGGGAGCCGCGGTAGGAGGGGCTCAGCAAACGGGGTTAAAGCAGGCACGGGCTGAAAAAGCCTAGTGACACCGCGAGGGAGAGGACGGGGCCGGGCGACGCGGGAAGGAGGGGGCAGGGACGGGAAGAGAGCAAAGACTGAGAGGGCAAGGATGCGAGGACGACGGCAAGGGACAGAGATAACGAGGGGGACAGAAAGGATTCCCAAGGAGACCCTGCGCGGAGGGCAATGGACCTGGGGACGCCGGAGAAGAGATGAAGGAAGAAGGGGTCAGAGGCAAGGGCGGGGAGTGGGAGAGCCCTGAGCCCGGGCCCCGGCTCTCCCAACACTGAAGTGGGAGGCGACGGAGCCACGAGGCCCAAGTGGGGTCACCGAGTCGGGTGGGGAGGCCTGCAGCGCGGGCTCAAACAGCCGTGAAGGTCCAAAGGGCCGGGGGCGCCAGGGCAGCAACGGACCGCCGCAGGCCGGCCCGGGTCCGAGCGGCGGGAAGCGGCAGCGGTTGCGTCCGAGGACCCTGCTGCTGTCCGCGCCCCTCTCACTCCCCGCCGGGCCTCGCGCCCCGGCCCCGTGCGCCGCCTCAGCCCGGCCCCGCCGCTTACCTCCGCTGTTCGCCGACCCGCTTCCCCCGCCCCGGACTGACCTGTCCCGGCCGCCGCTCGCGCCACCGCCGCCGTCCCGCAGGCTCCGCAGGCTCCGCAGGCTCCTGCCAAAACTTTTCCCATTAATCCCCGGCTCCGCCGCGGCACCGGCGTCACACGCAGCGCGGCCCGGCCCCGCCCCGCCCCCGGTGGCGTGACGTCAGCGCGCAGCTCGGCTTTACACCCCCCCCTCTCCCCACGCCCCTTTCCTCCCCAGCCTCGGCCAATCACCGCACTTCCTGGAGACGCCTGTGATTCTGCCGCTCCGCCCACCGCGCGCTGGGCTGGGCCCGCCTGCAGCGCCCTCTGGTGTGGGATGCGGGCGCGGCAGCTGAGCGAGGAGCGGGGAGGGAGTGCCAGGCCGGCAAAACAAGTCTAGCAAGTATTATCACAAAAGGGAATTCAAAGCTGGAAGGGAACTGGAGGGTCATCCGGTATAGCCTCCCCATCCTCCAGGGAGGAGAAGGTGCGTGACTTGCTGTGGGAAGCAACAGAACCCGAATCTTCAGACTCCAGACTCCACTGGAGGAGATGGTGCTGTTTGTAATTTTAATAAAAGCACTTGACTCCCTGGAGAGGCTTCTGCAACTAGAAATGTGTGGTTCTGGACTGCTTACCTATCTTCCCATGCACTTATTGCATATGTTTGCCCACATAAATGGGGAGCATCCTCCCTACTGTCCAAGAAAATTCCATTCTTGCTTCTTAACTCGGGGCTTTAGGATCTGGGGGGGACCTGTTATCCCAACCTGTCCTCTCAGATATACCATAAAAAGGCACCTAGCTGCTGGGAGGCAGTCTGGTGGAAGAAGCTGGGTTTGTCATCTTGACTCACAAGTGTATACGAACGATGGGTAACTTCCTCCTCTCCAACCCTCCCCTCTCACATACACTCCTCAGGCAACACCCTCAGTTATCTGGATGGTAGAATTACTGAGTGATTTTCTTTCTTTCTGCTTCTCTTTTTATTTTCTACTCTTTAAAATGAATATAGATTACTTTTGTAATTCAGATTTCAACCTCCTTGCCTTTTGAGATATTGATTGTGAAGGTCAAAACCTTCCCTAAGATTTCCACAGATTTCTGGGGATTAATATTCTCCTAAATCTCTCTGCTTCTGGGCTCCCGCTTCAGCCCAGCTGTTGCAATCCCACAGTCTAGAAATGTAGAGACGAAACCCCACCCTTCCTGAAGACTGCCCGGCCTCTTCCCACACGCCACATTCATGGGTATAGAAGTCATTATGATACTCTGGGCCCTGAGGCAGGGTCAAATGAGGCATTACAGTTTAAACTCACACGACAAGCATTCTTGAAGTTCTTTCCCATCCCCAGTTGAGGTTTTCTTTTCTCGCTCTCTCTCTTTTTTTAAAAAAAAGGAAGGACCAAGACCCTTCAGTCCAGAGTGTTGGCCCTCGGACTGAAGGGTCTCGGGTCTAACCAGGTTTGATTCCGGTCAAGGGCATGTACCTCAGTCGCAGGCTTAGGGTGCATGCGGGAGGCAACCAATCAATGTGTCTCTCTCACATTGATGTTTCTCTCTTCCTTCCACTCTCTCTGAAAAGCAATGGAAAAATATCCTCGGTGAGGATTTAAAAAAAATTAAAATCTTTGTTAATTAAAAAGGTGACAAATGGGAAAAAAAGAAAGGCTTTTATTGAAAAATATACTTTAGGTTTTGATAAACTTTTGTAAATATTTTGAGATTCTATACAAATCATTCTATGGCTTTAAGAATTCATACATTTGGCCTTGGCCAGTGTGGCTCAATTGGTCAGAGCATCGTCCAGTACACCAAAAGGTGACGCCGCGTTTGATTCCTGGTTTCATCCCTGCAACCGATTGATGTTTCTCTCTCCCTTCCTCTCTCTAAAATCAATTTTTTTAAAAAGATTTAAGTAGGTATAGGTAGGACTTGTCAACATGATCAATTCCCCAGCTGAGGTTTTCTAACTGGCCCTTTACCTCTTAGTTAGGGGTTGGTCTTTTCCCAAATCACTACCTCTCGTTCCTGAGCCACTATTCACTCCTTTATCCCACCCTCTCCAGAGAAAAAACAAATTCCTCCGGCTTTCCAGGCAGAAAGAGACATCTTAGCCATATTTCTTTAAAAAAAAAAAAATTGTTTATTTCTTTTTATAAAAATCTTGTTATTGATTATTTAGAGAGAGGGAGAATGGGAGAAAGTCATAAGTAAGCTGCCTCCTCCGCACCCCCTGCTGGTGATCAAGCTCACAACCCAGGCATGTGCCATGACCAACAGGGAATTGAACCAGCAACCTGTTGGTACATAGGCCAATGCTCAACCAACTGAGCCACACCAGCCAGGACTTAGCTATACTGTATTTCTTTATTGCTAGGTTTCCTATCAACACTCATGCCCTGAAGATCTCACTTCCTACCCCTAGCAGGCTTATTTCCCAATAAAGACAGTTCTCTCCCTAAAAGAAATCCTGGGAGCACTATTGAGATGCTACATTTTCCACCTCATTTCACTTTTATATTTAAAAGGATAGCTATAATATTTAATATATATTTAATAAATATATATTTAATGTTTAGACCCCATCATTCCATTACTGATTGCAATATTGTTTAAAACAACAAAAAACTGGAAATAACTTAATTATCCAACAACAGAGAAATGTTTAGGTAAATTATGCCATATGCTTCTGATGGAATATTATGCATTATGCAACCGTTAAAAATTATGTCAACAGCCCTGGCCCATGTGGCTCAGTTGGTTGAGCTTTGTCCCGTGCACCGAAAGGTCGCCAGTACAATTCCGGGTCTGGGCACAATTCCAGGTCAGGGCACATGCCCAGATTGAGGGCTTGGTCCTCGGTCTGGACATGTGCAGGAGACAACCGATGGATGTTTCTCTCTCTGTCTCCCTCTCTCTTTCTCTCTCTCTAAAATAAATAAAAACATATTTAAAAATATGATTATGAAAAAAATACTCTTTAAAAAAGTGGGAAATGTTATGATCTTATTTTCAGTGGACAAAAAGCAGAATCTGATTATATGTATAGCACATATAGATATGTGTATTGTTTGGAAAATTAAAAACTAGCATAGAAAAAACTAGAAGGAAGCACACTAAAATGTTACCAGCAGTTGTCTTAGGGTTGTGATTCTGTGAGTTTTTGTTTTTCTATATATATATATTTTTGAGCATGTTTTTTGTTTTGTTTTCCATAATTGAAACATGATTTGTTTTTAGGAACAAAAAGAAAAATCTTCCTTATATTGAGGAAAAATGTGTATCCTTTTGGTTATCCTACTCAGTAGTCTTAGTTCTAGCCCTTGAAGAGATACTAAGTCAAAATGTTTTCCATATAAGAGCCTTTTTGATGTTTGAGCCCATTCTCCTATAGTCTTTTTTTTTTTTTCCTTTTAATCCTCACCTAAGGATATTTTTTCCATTGCTTTTCAGAGAGAGTGGAAAGGAGAGAAACATTGATGTGAGAGACACATCGATTGGTTGCCTCCCGAACGCACCCCAACGGGGCCAGGGATCGAGCCTGCAGCCGAGGTACGCATGCCCTTGGCTGGAATCGAACCTGAGACCCTTCAGTCCAAAGGCTCACACCCTAACCACTGAGCCAAACCAGCTAGGGCTATATATTGTTTCTTCTTTAAACTACACCATCCCTCCTTCCTCATATAAAATTATCATGGTGCCTTTTGCCACCCAGGTTGCTGGCCTGAGGATGTGCCCTTTTATGCATATCCATCCTTTTCAAGGCTTCTCTTGGTTTGGGCCTCCTAACTTCTGAATCCCTTTCCCATATTTGGGGAATCTCCCACTTTAGAAGCTGAAAATGTCGGGCATTTGCTTCCCGGCTCCTTTGCAGCTAGGGCATAGCCACATGACCAAGGCTCCACCAATTGTACGCCCTGGAAGCTGGGAAGATGAAGTGAGGAGCATAAATAAGCCATTCAGGTTAAGTGGCAGAGCAGCAGCTCCACCTAATTTCCTGTTGTAAGAAGCAGCAGTTGTAAGAGCAGAGTCCAGCACGGGTGATGTCAGCCACAGAAGCAGCAACATCTGTCCCTAGAGGGGTCAGCAGCTGGGGTGTCTTCGTGAGAACTGCTGTGTGCCATGATTTTTGGTATTATTCCTCACTGCACAGCCTCCAAACGGGCTCTTTCATCCTCACAATTGCTTAAGGAACTTTTCTATACTATGTTAAGAAATTCCTTTTTTACTTAAATCAGCCTGGTACTTGAGTCACAAACCCAGAAAATAAATACAGCTTCCCCCGAATCTTCATTTTGGCTAGAGTTGCCCATAGGCACAGCTCCAAGTGGGAAAAGTTGGTTCCTGCCAAGTCTCTGCAGCACTTTTCCAGACCCGCCAGAGATCTCACATGAACCCCTGCTCCGAGGCCCAGTTACAGTGTGACTGACCGGTAACAACGATGTGGAATAAGGAGCCAGATCCGCTTTGCACTGGATTCCGACCCCCACATCCACTTCAGGCTCCAGCCAGCAGGTGGGGCCCTCCTTAGCCTGCAGAAATCAGCCTCCTTGGGTAGCCTCGCCCCCTTTCACCTGCCGCGGGGGACAGAGAGGCAGCTTTCAGCTGGCACCTCTTGGGGCTGGGTAGACACCGCCTTGAGGAAGCACCTTGCATATCCTGGCAACAGTTTGCAACAAGCTTCTTGCTCTCCAGCCAGTCACACCTCCTCACATACGAACCACGACAGGATGACCTGGGACCACAATGTGCTTTCCATGTGGCGGGAAGTTTATGGGTAGCTATGAGGGCATCAAAGATTGGATACACTTGGCCTTGTCCGGAATTTTGGAAAGGATAGAGGAATGACATTCTAACCCTGGAATGAAAAGACTGGGAAATATCTCCTCCTGCCCCCTAGTAAAGGCCCCCAAGACGGATAGCTTCTCCTGCCAGTCCCAGTGTGGATTGCATTCAGGCACTACCTCACACGCCAACCGTGTGTGCCTTCCTGTGTCCCATCACAGACGTTCAAAAGCCTGGAATGGACCCCACTTAGAGGTGAGGAAACTGAGGCTTAGAGGTCAGCTTGCCATCTCAAGTCTAAACTCTCCCTGGCTTTCAAGAATGTCTATAGTCAGGCTCACTGTACCTTTCTAGTCACAGGTCCTTCATAGTCATAGTCTTCAAAATTTGTTGCCCCTCCGCTCCTAAAAGAATATATAAGAACTATGCAGCTCCTTGCACATTTTAAAGGTGACATCTAATATTTTTTATCATTAGTTTAAAACTTAATAGTTGCAGAGGAAGGATGTGATTTCTACTATTTAAGAAATATTGACATTTTAATATAAAACTGCTGTCACCCCTTTAAATGTGTTGAACAAGACTCGGATCCCACAGCGATTTGATGTTCACCACTAACCATCTTAAAAATACACGAATAGGCTCTTCTTTAGCAGTAAACAATTTTAATTGTCTCTTTTTCTTCTTGTACTTGTATTTCCATTCCCCTTTTCCCTCAGCAACCTAAGCTTAATGCAACATACTTTTATGCTTGAAAGTCTTTTATTGATCACTATATCATACATCTCTGCAACCAAAATATGTATAAAAGTTAAAATTAATTTTTTTATAAGTTTTATGTAATTATAATGCTCTAAGTGAGAACATATTTTCTGGTTTGAGAGGCCATTACAAATATTAGTAACACTCAGTTGAGCAAAACAACATAAATATTATGATTTTTACACATAATAACCATAAACACAACATATCACATTGGAAATATATTTATCAGTGAAATTCACAGGCTACTTCGGCCCTCTTCCCCAGGCAGTTTAGATGTTCAAGGTTGAATATTAGTTGTTAGAATGAGACAGCATTCAGCAGCAATTCTTTTTATTTTTCATTTTAAAGCTGAGAAACCTTGTTCACTTGATAAGTAGATGGGAATCGAGAGTTTTGACATAGCAATGGCATCTACTTCTGAGTTGTTTGACCCCCAAAATCACAGGGATCTAGTATAAGAATATTGTTAATGACTTTTCAGGGGTTTCAAAGCGAAGATCGGGAAACCTCCTGATTGAAAAGCCAGAAGAATTTGTCGTCCAGTTCCTGAGCCATTCACTTTCCCAGCACGTACGGCCCTGCCCTGGCATTTCAGATCGGAGCTGAGTTCAGTGACCCAGGAATTTCACGCTTTTGGGTAGTCCGCTGTTGAAAGGCAGTGATGGAGGCAGCCAACCAGATGGGAGGTGACATTTGCAAACAGTAGCTCCGACAAAGGTTTAATTTCCAAAATATATAAAGAACTCATAAAATTCAACAACCAACCAAATCAAAAAGTGGGCAGAGGACCTGAACAGACACCTCTCGCAAGAAGACATACGAACAGCCAATAGGTATGTGAAAAGATGTTCAGCCTCACTAGCAATTAGGGAAATGCAAATTAAACTCCAATGAGACAACACCTCACACCTATTAAAGTGGCTGTGATGAACAAGACAAACAACACGTGTTGGAGAGGCTGTGGAGAAAAGGAACCTTCATTCACTGCTGGCGGGAATGTAGACTGGTACACCCACTATGGAAAGCAATCTGGTGATTCCTCAAAAAATTAAGAACAGAGCTGCCATACGACCCGCAATCCCTCTCTGGGGTATATCCCCTAAAATCTCGGAAACATGTATTCACAAAGATATATGCACCCCTATGTTCATTGCAACCTGATTCATGGTGGCCAAGACATGGAGACAACCAAAGTGTCCTGCGACAGAGGACTGGACACAGAAGATGTGGGGCATGTACACAGTGGAATACTACTCAGCCATGAGAAAGGGTGAAGTACTGCCATTTGCAACAACATGGATGGACCTTGAGGATATTAAGTGAAATAAGCCCGTCAGAAAAAGCTAAGACCCATATGATTTCACTCATGTGGGATATGAAACTGAAATATATAGACACAGACCGCAGTGTGGCGGTTACCAGAGGGAAGGGGGTGGGGCGTGAAGGGGGTCCTAATATATGTGACGGGAGAAGATTTGACTTTGGGTGGTGGGCACACAGAGCATTATACAGATCTTGTAACACAAAAACCCACACCTGAAACCTGTATGTTCATATTAACCAATGTCACCCCAATAAATTTAATAAAAAAAAAGAAAAAGACAGTGGATGGGTGAATGATGACCTTGCTACTGAAAGTAAGGAAGGCAAAATTGTGAAAGAGGAAAGCACTTTGGCAAACAGAACTTGGAAGCTGAGGATCTGCAAATTTATTGTCTTAGAACTTCTTGTACCCTAGAGATACCCCATACCGATAGAGGACCACTGATCCTCCCATCCAATGTCCAGAATCCAGAGTTCCTGTGCTCATAAATGTGTTATGCTTCCTTCTACTTGTATTGTTCCCATGTTTTCCTACTCTCCTTTCTGATTTATTAAAAATTTTAAGGGCCATCTCAAATCCTAGCTCCTACCAATGATTCCCCTTTTCCTGAATTCCCACCGCACTGAGAGTTTGAACCCCACTTCTCACCCCTAAAACATGCATCGTGTTATACTGGCAGCTTTGTTTCATGATACTTTAGATTATAATCTTTGTAATAGACTTTGGTGTACTGGCAAAAGACATGAACTGTGATATCAGATAGCACACAAGTCCCAGGAGGGCAGGGGCTCTATCTGTTTTGTTCTGTGCAGATAGCCAGCATCTAGCACAGTATCTGGCATATGATAAGAGCTTAATTGTTAAATAAATGAATGGACTTGAGTTTGAATCTTACTTCATCCCTTTTAAGCTGTGTGATACCCAGTCATTACTTTTAGATTGAATTTATTCATGAATTCATTTAAAAAACATCTGTTGCATGCTTCCTAAGAGCCAAGCAGCAAGCTAGGCACCAGGGGCCTACGGGGAAGAAGATTCATCCCTGCCCTCAGGGAAGTCAAGCATCTAGTTATGGGGGCTGTTATGTGAAGGTGGAAAGAACAGCCCATGGGCCAGCCCAGAGGGAGAAAAACAGGGAGCTGCTAGTAGGTCTATAAAGCAGAGGCATAGGATGTCCTCCTGGGCCAGGTGTTCACAGGCCCCAAATGCCCATGGAATATGTGGGAATGTGAACTTGACTGTCCAGGTTACCACCGAGACTGGAAAGTGGGGCAAGTCGAGGAGAGATGTGCATTTTAGAGACCCCTTCAGGCAGCCATGGGGAGAAAAGAAGACCCAGTGACTGCTCTTACCCACTTGAGAGGTGATGAGGGGCAGAGTAAGGCAGTGGCCATGAGACAGGGCCCCAAAAGGGTGGATTTGAGAGTGACCAAGAAAATCCAATCAAGTGGACTTGGGCACCAATTCGATATGGGCAAGATGGAGGAGCCAAAGGTGAGCATGCGGGCAGGAGATACAAAGGCCTTAGCCATGGCAGCAGCCATGGGGATAGAGGAGGGATAGATACGAGAGTATGAAGGAGAGAGAATTTACTGGGTTTGACCATGGCTTTTGCATGAGGTGGGTGACAGCGAGGCAGCAAGTCATCCTAGATTCCCAAATCTCTGTCAGGGTCACTGAATCAAATATGGGAAGACCCTGGGGGGTAGCTAAGGTGGTTAGAGCATCACCCTGATACACCAAGGTTGCGGGTTCCACCCCTGGTCAGGGCACATACAAGAATCAACCAGTGATGCAGAAATAAGTGGAACAACAAATCCATGTTTCTCTCTTTCTCTTTCTTGCTAAAAAATCAATCAATCAATCAATCAATCAATCAGTAAACATAATATGAGAAGAGAAGCTAGTTTGGAAGGCTTTGGACAAGTTCCCTGACCTTTCTGAGCCTGAATGTCTTCCCATGGAAAACAAGAATATTAATATCTGCCTCTCAGAGTTGACATGAGAATTAAATAACCTGGGAAACTGCAGGGCATAGAATAGATGGATGCTCAATAAACACTTCTGGGTGATACTAGCAACAGTGCTGGCTTATGTACCAAGCACTTAATCCTCACAACCACCCGATAAGGTAGGTACTATTATTACTCGTTTTACTAACGTGGGAACTGAAGTGCAGAGTGGTAAGAAACTTGAGCATAGTCACCCGTCAGCAAGTGGCAGGGTGTACTCTCCTAGCCCTGTCCTTTAGTCTTTCTTGGACCTGTAACTGGACTTGAGGGAGGAGAAAGGAAATGGCAGGAAAAATAGACAGCAGACCTGATCAATAATGCACTCCAAGAACAGTTTTTATTTGGAAATGGGCCTCCACAACGTGGGTGGCCATCTAGGGGCAGATGGCCCCTGGCTTGCTTGTTTACTCTTTTCCGGCCCAGGGCATAGGATCCTTGGGGTTAAGGCACAGGATCAAGTTCTCAAGGATCAACATCCCAGACAGCCTTAGTGGTCTGGGGCCTGAGGCTGATGCAAAAAATAAACTAGGTTCCATTCTGGACCGTTTCATGGTTGGAGGGCCTCGGCCCCTGACACCAGGTCCTCAGCTCCCTCGTTCGCAGGGGCCAGTGTCACCCACAGGCCAGCTGTGGCCAGGTCCTGGTGGGCATAAGGTTGGGGGGAAAGAGGCTAGCAGAGGCTAATTTTCTGGTTCTGGGTCCAGTTTATCTTCCTGAGGGGTGGAAGCCGAGATGGGAGCCTCATCCCCGCCATTGAGGGACTTCTGCTGCTCACTGGTGCTGGGGGAGAGGGTCCGGTTACCCTGGGATCCCCAGCGGGTCAGGCGCTTTAGGGAGGAGTCGCGGCGGGCAAGCAGAGGGGGCTGGAAGCCTGTGAAGGAGCTGCTGGTGGCAGGACGCTTGTCTGGCAGAGAAAAGGCAGGCATGAGTAGGAGAAAGGTACGTGCAGGGGGAGAGGTTGACGGGCCTTGCCTCAGCCCTGAGGGAGGAGGAGAGCCTTCTGACCTTCATCCTGCAGGCGGTACAGATCTGGAGGGATCCCTTTTGCCCTCCCTTCTCCCTCCTCACTCCAGGGAGAGCTCCAGGGCCAACCCTTCTCTCACCTCCAGGCTCAATGGGATGCATGAGCCTGTTCATCTGGACATTCCAGTGTTTCACGTTGGTGCTGGCCTGACGCAACTTCCGCTGGGCAGCCTGTGGGGCAGAGCCAGTGGGGAGTGGGTCAGGGCCACTATCTAAGACAGGGTGAATGTGACAAAGGCTACTGATCACCTCCTCAGAAAGACTCATGTGTATTCACGGAGTTACGTATATGTACAGTTGGTACCCAATTTCAGGGGACTCATAAGACCTCCCCTCCCAAAGGGTCGAAAATAATCATAATTATAGTTTCCATTTATTAAGCAGCTAAGATGTGCTAAGTACACTTATGATTTTATTCAACCTCCAGAGCAGAAGTTAACAACAAACAAGGGCAAAAGAGGTTAAACGATTTGCCTGGGGACACACACTGACTTCTACACCACGGCACACACCACCTCTCCAGGAACCAACGCAAAACCTCTGCTCCGGTGTCCACCCAGCCGTTCGCAGCGGGTGGTGGGGTCATAGAGGACCTTTCCCTTTCTATGTTACATATTTTGTGTTTGAATTTTTTACAATGACTGTGTAAGCCAATAAAGCAAAATAAAATAAACAATATTGCCCTGGCCAGTGTAGCTCAGTGGTTAGAACATCGGACCACGCACCGAAGGGTTGTGGGTTTGATTCCCAGCCACGGGCATGTACCCTTGGTTGCAGGTTTGACCCTCAGCCCCAGTCGGGGGCGCGTGCGGGAAGCAACCAATCCACGTGTCTCTCTCCCATCGATGCCCCCCCCTTCCTTCGTCCCTCCTTTCCACTATCTTTAAAAATCAATGGAAAAACATCCTTGAAGATTAAAAATAACAACAAAAACAAAACAAACCAAGCAAACAAAACTCCCAGTATTAATAAAAAGAAAACATCAAAATAGAAAACCCCTCTTCTATGGAGATTTGGGCTCCGAGGAGTGGATGTAAAAAAACAGGGAGAGCAAAACATCGTCTTGGAAGAGTAGGAGGAAAAATTTTGCCCAGATTAATAATGATAAAAATAGCAGCTAATGGTGGCCCTGGCTGGTTTGGCTCAGTGGTTAAAGCGTCAGCCCACGGACTGAAGGGTTCCGGGTTCAATCCTGACCAAGGGCATGTACCTCTGTTGCAGGCTCGATCCCTGGCCTGGTCAGGGTGCATGTGGGAGGCAACCAATCTGTGCGTCTCACACATTGATGTTCTCATTTATCTCGTTCAGTCTTCAAAACAATGCTATTAGCAGTCCCCCTTCCCCAGTAAGGGACTTGCACCCAGAGAGGTCAGGAAATTCACGGAGGTCACACAGCCAGAGGAGGGTGCATCCCAGGCTTGAGGAAAGGCCCAGCACCTGATCGTTAGCGCTCTCGCCCCGCCAGGCTCAGCCCCGGCTCACCTCCACGTCCTCATCGGCCCTCTGCCGGTTCTGCCGCACCTCCTCCAGCTGCTGCTGGGCCTGCTGCAGGGAGCGGCTCTGCAGTGCCATCTCCTGCTGCAGCTCCTGCTTCTCCTGCTGCGCCCGCTCGATGTAGCGCTCCTGGTCCTCCTTCAGCTGCATCAGCTGCTTCAGCTTCTCCTCCTCCTCCTCCAGCAGCCTGCCAGGCATGCACTGTGTTGTCTCCAGAGCCAAGGCACCTGGCAGGTGCTCAGCGAGTGGGGCGGCGGGGGAGTCACCGAGGTGAACCCGAGCGGCCCCTCCGTCCTACCTGGTCTGGGCGAGGCGCACGGCCTCTTCGTCCTGCCGAGCTTTCACCTCCAGCTGCAGAGCCTCCTGAAGCCTCTGCTGCATCTCCTCCAGCTCCTCGATGCGCTGCCGCTGCCGGGCAGCCTCCTCCTCCTTCAGCTCCATCTCAGCCTGCATGGATGCCCGGGCCTGCAGGGACGCAGGGCCAGGTCAACGGGGGCACAGGGAGGGGCGCAGCAAGTGTGCTGCCCTTTCCCCAGGGTTCTGCTAGGCTGGCCCAACTAGTTATCTCCAGGTTAGAGTCTGGGGAGTTCCTCCATGTCAGGGTTTCCTGATCTGATTCCTTTATGAGAGCTTGACTAGTCAGATAATGATCGGCGAACAGATGCTACACGGGGGGAAAGGGTCTCAAGTCACCCCCTTCCTAGCACCAGCCTTAATAATAATAATTATCTATGATAACATAATGTGTTATCATTATAATTAAGGCTGGTGCTAGGAAGGGAGTGACTATAATTATAATAATTGTTAGAACAACTGTTTCCTCATTTGTTCCTCACTGTACCTCTACAAGCAAAATTCTACTGGCATCGACATGTCACTGATAAGTAACAGGTACAGAGAGGCTGAGTGACGTGCCTGAGATCACAGGGCTCCTAAAGGGCAGAGCTGGCAATGAACCCACGTGTTCCTGGCTCCAGCTCTAGATCTCTTAAATCTTAAACCTCGCGGCCTCTACATGCCCAGCGCGCCTCCACTTTCGGGCCGCCTCCTCCCATCCCGCATTCCCCAAACTGGTGTCACTGTAAACTACGAGCAAGTCTAGTCCAACCGATTCCCACCTTAATCCAAATTCATCGGGAATGACGTGGTCTTCAGGGCCCCCGCAGCCCAAGCCCCGCCCCCAGACGGGCCCCGCCCCCACCGAGCGCTCAGCCCCGCCCCTTCCCTCGGGCCCGCCCTCCGCCGGTTTCCCGCACCCTCCACCCTTCCTCCTCCCGCGGGTCTCCCCCAGGCACAGGCCCCGCCCCACGCCCATCTTTCAAGCCTACCGGCTCGTCCCAACAACCCCTCCTTTCGAATCCGCCACCATGCGTCGTCCCCGGGGCTCCGCCCTCGGCCCGGCCCGCCCCGCGTCCTCAGCTCCCGGCCCGGCCCCGCCGCGCCCCTCCCCGAGCCCCGGGCCCCGGCGCCCCACCTGCTCCGCCTCGCGCAGCTGGCCCTCGAGCGCCTGCTGCAGCTCGCGGTGCTGGCTGCGGCGCCGCTCCTCCTCCTCCTGCAGCAGGCGCTCCGCCTGCCGCTGCGCCTCCTGCAGCAGCTCCAGCTCCTGCAGCTTCCTCTCCTTCTCCTCCTGCAGCTGCTGCAACCGCAGCAGCTCCTCCTCCTTGGCTGCCCGGCGCCGCTCCCGCTGCTCCCGCTGCTCGCGCCGCTTCTGCTTCAGGTCCTTGTGCAGCGACGTCTTCCCCTCGGCCTGCAGCCGGATCGCCATCTGAATGGCTGCGGAGGGGGCGAGAGGGGGTCAGCGGGGGGCTAGCCCGGGGCGGGGCGGCTCGAGGTGCCCCCTCCCCCGCAGGAAGGGGGCCTTAGGAGTCGCTCCAGGCGTCTCCAGCCTCCCACTGGGCAAAGCGTCATCGCCCCCTTTACACCGAGGAGGCGACTGAGGCCCAGCCACAGCCAGGCCACCGCCGAGCGACTCACCAGCGGTCCACTCCTGGCGCTGGCGCGTGTCCGAGGCGCTCATCTCGTACGTGCGGGAGGCCGTCTTCACACAGAACATGCAGCGCTTTCCCTCGCGGTCCGGCAGCACCTGGGAGGGGGCAGGGGGCCCAGACAGCCTGGCTTCGCTGGGGTCATGGGCACAACGGTCCTGCCCCAGGGTGCTCCAGCTCCAGCCCCTACCCCTCCTGGCTGACCATCTTCCCTGAGCACCCCCCCACTCTGTCTGCCAGGAGCCCCAGTTAAGGGGGGGCTTTGCTCTTTGAAGGTGGGGTGGGCTGTTTTCATCTTGGTATCTCCCCATGGGGCCTAGCATCTAGTTGCCGGCCACTGGGTGTTTATGCAGATCATGCTTGAACACCTCCAGTGACAGGGTCCTCACTACCCAGACCATTCATTTTCACATGACCCTTGCCTGTTGAGAACGTTCCCCATTCATTCATTTCACAGATGTTTTGGAGTGCCCACTGAGTGCCACTCATTGCTCTAGGCATTTGGGACACTGAGGTGTGCCTAACAGACCTAATCCCTGCTTTCCCTAAGCTACATTCTAGTGGAAACCATGTTTTGAGCTTCTTATGTTCTAGGGTCTGTACTAGTGTTTCGTATGCATCATTTTGTTCACTCCTCCCAGACAACCTTGCCAGGCAGGCATCATTATCTCCACTCTACAGAGAAAGAAACTGAGGCTCTAAGAGGTCCAGGAACTTGCCCAATTCACACAGCTTCTTACTAGTGGAGTTGGGATCTCTGCCTGCCTAGATCTGTGTTCTTTCTACAGTGACACCTATTTCCTCATTTGACAAAAAATGGACAGAGCCTAGGGTGGCTATAATAATTTTTAAAAATGTAAAATGACAAGTGTCGGTGAGGATGTGGAGAAATAGGAACCCTCATATACTGCTGGTAAGAATGTAAGATGGTGCAGCCAATATAGAAAACAGTTTGGCTGTTCCTCTAAAAGTTAAACAGAGTAACCCTGTGATCCAGCAATTCTACTCCTAGGTATGCACCCAGATAAATGAAAACACATCTCCACCCAGAAATCTGTACGTGGCTATTCACAACAGCATTATTCACAAGAGGAAACAGATGGCAACAAGCCAGTGTCTATCAGGGAATAAGTGGATGAGCAAAATGGCATATATCTGCAATGGAATATTATTCAGCCATGAAAAGGCATGAAGTCCTGATCCATGCCACAACTTGGATGAACCTTGAAAACATTATATTAAAAGAAATAAGCAAGACACAGAAAACACACAAATATTGTATGATTTCACTTATATGAGGTACTTAGATACTCAAATTCATGGAGACAGAAAGTGGGGCTGGGTGAGGATGAGTTATTACCCAATGGGTACAGAGTTTCTATTTGGGACAATGGAAAAGTTTTGGAAACAGGCTATGGTGATGGTTCTACAACACCGTAAATGTATTTAATGCTTGAGAATTGTACACTTAAAGTGGCAAATTTCATGTTATACATATATTTTTACTACAATTTAAAAAATTTTGTTTTAAGCCTCAAAAATAATAATAGAGCCAAGGGAGAAAAGGGGAGGGGAAGGGGGAAAAGGAGAGGAGTGTATAGCATTGTCAAAGGGAATGGCCTTTGGGTGAAGGGGAAGGACCTTTAAAGAGGATTTTGAGGAAGTTTTGCTGTGTAGCGTGAGATGTAAGCCATCTCCTCTAAAATCTTTAACGAAATCCACATTACTCAACAATGATTTTAGTATTTCATTTGCAGTTTGCTTTAAAAAACAAACACACACACACACACACAAAAACCTCACCCTGACATGAATGAGAATGGCCTTGAGATACTCAGGTATATTTAGGTTCCACTCATCTAAGCAGAAATTTGTCACCGGCTTTTCTCCACTGACCCTCCTCCTGAGCGCCTGCCCTCATGCCACACTGAGGCCCTGGGCCCTGAGCGTGCCCACCCTCGCCTGCCCCCTTACCTCCACGCAGCACTGCGCATCCAGGGGGATAGTTCCCCTTTTCTCTTTGCACTCCTCGCTTGTAAAATAGCAGAGGCAGCTGGGCTGCAGCTGGAACCAGCGTTCTGCCCAGTTCCTCCTCAGGTGCCCTCGCTTCCACAGGTAGCCCTGCCAGCCAGAGCAAAGTCAGAGGCTTCACTGGCCCCCTTCGCTCCTCCTCGGGGTCCTCCCCTAGTTCCCAGCTTGGCCTGACCTGCTTCAGGACATCTTTGATGAGCTCCTGGTAGACCTCGTTGATGGCCATGCTGAGGGTGTCCCGCCCCACGCCTCGCAGACAGCGGCCAGAGTTGAAGAGCTCCAGGAACTGCCAGACGCTGAGCCCCCCGGTGGTCTGGGCTGCCTGGGCCTCCTGGGCCAGCAGCTCCTCCAGCTCTGCCAAGCCCACCTCCAAGCCCATGCTGCTGAGCACCTTCTTGAGCAGGTACTCCACCTGCAGGGGGAGAAGGAAGGCCTGGTGACTGCAGCAGGCTGTGTTGTTGGTACCAACACTAGGGGGCGCTCCCATCTGGCTCCCAGAGCCTGAGCAGAGGTGACCAGGAACAGGGGGTTTGGGATGGGGGCGGAGAGCTAAACTGGTGGACCGGGGTAGAGATTTGGGAGGGGATCCTGGAGCCCCAACCCCAGCTCAGGCATCTTCTCCCTTTCCCCAGTCTATGGTCCCACTCCTTCCTGCCTTAAGCTGAGGGCAGGTGAAGGTAGGAGCTGCAGGCTAGGGGCCAGGCAGACGCAGCACATCACAGAAAATATCAGAGGGGGTGCAAGAGCCCTCTCATCCAACACTCTCACTTAGCGGATGACAAAACTGGGGCCCAAAGGGGGAAGTGACTTATTCTAAATCACACAGCAAGTTGCTGGCAGCCAGAATTTGATTCGGATCTCCTGAATCCCACGTGGGTCCTATTCCAAGCCCCAACCCTGTGGATCCTCCCTATGGGAGGTCGAGGGGACTGGGTGTGGGGGTAAGCAAGGCAGGGACAGGAAACCTGCTGCAGAGGAACAGGAAGTGGTGGTTGGGGTACATCCTGCTGCAGTTAGTTCACACTGCACGCTGATCACAGCAGCAAGCGGCCTTCTGAGAGGCCGCCTTACCCTGGCTGGCAGGGGTCTGGCAAGGGTGCCAACTAGGTGCCTGTGTAGATGGACATGCGTCCCTCTCCCGCCCCAGCAGCTTCTTGGGAAACCCTCTCCAGGACTTTTACTCTGGGGGCGACTGGGTCTCAGCTGGGAGTGGGGTGCGCCAGTTGAGGGCTGTGGCTCCCCTCAATCTTCCCACAAGCAGAAGCGAGGATACAAATCTGAGTGAAGTTAGACATGCACATACTTCTGTGAACACAGTGGACCCCTCCCTGTACACCCTAATCTAAAGGCCTAAATTCACCCAGAGGGCTAGGGTCGGGAGAAGGCTGTGCGGATGGGAGGGGGGTGGAGAACAGAGGGAGGGGGCAGGTTGACTGGAAAAGGGGGCACATGCCCTGGCTTCACTGACGAGTTGAGGAAGGGGTGGGACTCCAGGCCTCTGCTCCCAGGAAACCTCTCTGGGGTCTGCGCTGAGTCTGCCCTGGCTCCCTTATACTGCAGAAGACAGGATGGCAAAATCTAGAGCCAGGGTCAGACTCAGTTGTCCACCTGGAGTAACTGGAGAGATGTCCCAGAGAGGTCTCCCTTTCCCTCATAGAGCACCCTTCTCCCACTGCCACAGAGCCTAAAATCCTGCCATTTGATCTTAAATGTTTTTGTTCTTAAATGCGCAGTAATGCATCAGGCATTTACACCTCTCTATAAACAGAACTGGCAGGTCACTTTCCTACTGTGAGGGCCAGCAGAGCCCGAGGAGAGTGTAGCTTTGGCTCTCCTGGGAGAGGGCACAGGTGCCCTGATGGGGGCAGTTCTAGGCACCTGGAGATGGCTGGGCGCAGACAGGTATCAACATGGGAAGAGAAAGCAGAAAGGGGGTGTGGGAAAGCACAAAGGTGATTTGGCTGCCTTCGCGGTTCTGCTGAGGCCTGGCCCCAAGTGGTTCGGTCCCCGGGGCTGCCATCACCCTCACCTCATCGGGAACCATGATCAGAGGGTACTTGTCCTCAGACAGGAAGTTGAAGAGGCACCAGAGGCGGAAGGCATCCTGGTTGGAGAGCATGCTGTTCCCGTTGCTATCCACCCGGTAGTTCTTCTTGGCCGTCAGGGTCCAGCACAGCTCATCAAAGTGCTCCTTAACAAAAGCCCCCTCCTCCACCTGCCACCAGGCCTGCAGGTCAGCCAGGAAGGCTGTCCCGGCCCGGCTCTACCCCACACCAGGCTCCAGCTGGTTTCTCGGATCATCTACTCTCCTGCTGTCCACCCAGCCAAGTCCAGCTCTAACTGAGCTGATTACCAGGTAACCAGCTGGTTCCAACCACCCTGCGCCCCCTCACCCCTGACACACACATCCATACCCACCCAAGTTCCCTGCCAACAGAGAAACTCTAGTCCCTTAGCCCCAAGGAGAAAGAAGGGGAGGCCCGGGGGGAATGGACAGTCAAGAAGAACCTGAGAAGACAGTGACAGCTGGCAGGAGCGGGGGGACAGCACTAGGGGGAAGCTGGAGAACTCTTTTTACAGGTTACAGCTGGAAGCTGGAGGTGGGCGTAGGGAAGGATGGATGGGAAGTTACGGGCAGGGTGGAGGCTAGGAGAGATGAGGGAGACTGAAGGGAGTTAAGGGGGGCAAGGAAGGGGCGAGTGGCTGGGAAGTGAAGGGTGGAAATGGGAGAGCAGTTGTACAGAGGGGACCGAAGTGGGAGTTTATAGGGGAAGGAAATGTATTGGGATGCTGGCTGGGAGATGGGGAGAGGTTAGAGGTGCTTCCCCCAGGCTGGGCCCCACCTTGTCCAGGATGTACTTGTTGAGGTAGGGCATGTATCCCTGGCTGGAAACGGGACCATCGTCATCATCTCGGAAGTGCTCCTCCAGAGCCACAGGGTCATGGGGGATGTGCAGGACCGTGTACAGGTTATGGGACAGCACCTGAGACAGAGTGGCAGTTAGCTTTCCTGCACCCCAACCAAAACTGGGCCAAGAGACAGCTCCCACCTCTCTGCCCCATCCCCATCCTGGCCAGGTCCTCTGCACACATTACTCAGTTCAATCCTAACTAAGGCATATATATATATGGATTATTATTCAGCCATAAAAAAGAATGATCTTATACAGATCTTGTAACATAGAAACACACACCTGAAACCTATATGTTCCTATTAACCATTGTCACCCCAATAAATTTAATAAAAAAAGAAAAAAAATGATCTTGTCATTTGCATCAATGGGGACGGAACTTGAAGACAGTACGCTAAGTGAAAAATGTCAGACAGAGAAAGACAAATATGTATAATCTTGCTTATATGTGGAATCTAAAAAACAAAGCAAAACAAAAAACCCTCCCAGATTTAGAGAATAGACTGGTGGTTGCCAGAGGTAGGGGGTGGGGGTGGGGGAAATGAGAGAAGCGGGTCAACGTTATAAACTTCCAGGTATAAAACAAGTCATGGGGATGTCCACCATGACGATTATGGTTACTAGTATTGCATTGCATATTTGGAAGTTGCCGAGAGTCCATTTCTCCATCAGGAAGGACAGTGTTGAGGAGAAAAAACTACCATGCCTTCCAGGGCTTTGCCGAAACCTCAGATGCGTGGCCTTCTGGCCGAGCGTCTGCGGTTTCACATTGTTGGAGCGATCCCTGTATCCCTGGGGGTTGCAGCTTTCTGTGTTTGCTGTGGCTGACCCGAGAAAGAAGGCACATGCAGATTTCTACTGTAATTCCATGAAAGATTTGGGGGGGATGAAGAAGGCTGGCATCTTTCGAGGGCAAAGCGATCTTGGAATGTAAAGAATTTCTTTGGGTTGAATTCCGTGGAAGTTAGTCACTGACCTGTGTTCCTGAATTATGAAACATGAACATTTGAGCAAAGGAATAGTTCTCTTTATAAATAAACAATTAAAAAATAAAAAAGAGAGTAAATCTTTTTTTATATATTAATCCTCACCTGAGGATATTTTTTCCATTAATTTTTAGAGAGAGTGGAAGGGAGGAAGGGAGGGGGGATAGAGAGAGAGAGAAACATTGATGTGAAAGACACATCCATGGGTTGCCTCTCACATGCCCCCCGACCGGGGCCGGGGATCGAACTTGCAACCCAGGTATGTGCCCTTGACCGACAATAGAACCCGGGACTCTTCTGTGCCGGGGGTGGGAGGGCAACACTCCAACCACTGAGCAACAATGTGGGGTTAGGAGCACCAATACCCCCACCCCCGCAAAGTCCAAAATCCAAGTATAACTTTTGACTCCTCATAAACTTAACTACAGCCCTGGCTGGTGTGGCTCAGGTGGCTGGAGTGTCTTCCCGTACACTGAAGGGTCCTGGGTTCAATTTTCAGTCAGGGCACATACCCAGGTTGTGGGTTGGATCCCTGATTGTGGGGGTGCCTATGGGAGGCAACCGATCAATGTTTCTCTCTCACAACAGTGTTTGTCTCTTTCTCTTTCTCCCTCTCCCTTCTGTTCTCTAAAAGCAATAAAAAACATTAAAAAACATTTTTTTTAACTTAACTACAGTTGTCCCTCAGAATCTGTGGGGGATTGGTTCCAGGATCCCCGTGGATACCAAAATCCACAGATGCTAAAGTCCCTTACATAAAATGGCGCAGAGCAATGCATACAGTTGGCCCTCCGCATCCATGGATTCCCAGCCATAGACGGAAAATACTATTTTTGATCCATGATTGGTTGAATCTGCAGATGTAAAACCAGCAGATAGGGAGGGCTGAATGTGTATTTATTGAAAAATATCTGCATATAAATGGACTCATGCAGTTCAAACCCATGGTCAAGGGTCTACTGTATGTACAAATATTGAATCATATTGTACACCTGAAATAATATGTTAAATGTTGATTATACCTCAAAAAAAAACCTCACAAGAAAATGAAAACACTTACTATGCACCAAGAACTGAGCTAAGCACTTTACATATAATTCACTGAGTCCCCATAATAACTGTTAATATCCCCATTTTAGAGATAAAAAACCAAACAACCCTAGGTCCTGAGACATTAAGTAACTCGCCCAAGGTCAGAGAGCTGGCAGAGCTGGCATCAAACCCAGGCAGCCATGCTCTTAGCCACTTTATTAGGTAGGGGGATGGGTCCTCTTTCTGCAGACAAGGACCCTGAGGCTCAAGGATCCACCGCGAGAGCCTGGGATTCAAATGCAGCTCCGCAGATCCCAGATCCCAAGAGCTTCCTGAGACGCCGGGCCGTCCACAGGGAGGCTGCGGACATCCCAGGGCCGACCCCCGGGCTGATCGCTTCCCACCAGACTCCCGCTCGGGCTGCTGGGTGCCCAGCACGCAGGTGTGTCCACTGCCCACGGCCCTGTGCCATCCCAGTCACTGGCCTTCCGAAGATGGAAGGGGCTGGAGAGGGCTCAGGACAGGGCCCTGAATATGGTCTGTAGGGGACAGATGTGGGGGACAAGGCCTCGAAGGGATGGAGGCCGCGGCGGAACGCAGGGGAAGCACGGGTTGGTTAACAAACCCATGATATTAGGAGCAACAGGATGAAGTTTGAACAAAGAAATCAGGAAAAACCCACCTTGGGTGATTCTATTATAGTACTTATTGCAGACAGTGCCAACCGTTAGCCACTGTTGCACACACATTATGTGCCAGCTGCTGCACGGGGTGCTTTCTACACCCCGTGTGGACCCCCACAACTGTCATACACAGACATTAATGGCCCTGTTTTCTAGATAAAGATCCCGAGACTTGGAGAGGTTAAGAGTAATAAGTGGCAGGACTGAGGTGGAACTAGGCGTGCCTGGCTCTGAAGGCTGCCTCCCTATTAGAATATCGATCCCGGGCCTCTTTTCAGCTAGACTGTGAACTCTAGAGACTGCTCATTTTTATGTCCCACTGCGCCTATGTCACCTCCTGCATACCAAAGGCCATCAGTAAATGCCGATCTCGCTGATTCCACCAGCATCAGTAACCTTGGAATCAGCTCCTCTGAGGCAGGAGCTGGCAACACCTAGGGAGGGCCTATGTGCCAAGCCTTCATTTTTCTATTCCCTTCTGGGGCAGGAGGGGGAGGGATGATTGAGACTTCTCCCCAGTGTTCTCGGGCCTCAGGTTCAACTTGGCAAAGTGGGCTGTTGGGGGGCTCAGCAGAGCGTCAGTGTTTTTCTTTTCCCTAACTTCCCTCCAGGCAGCCATCCCTGATCCCCACCCCACGCTCCCTCTTTCCCACGCTCTTCGCGTAATCTCATATGCGATCTTTGGTCTTGCCTTCTCTTGTTCTAGAGAACGGCTGAAGTTTCTTCCTCATGAACTCTGCCCCCCTCCCTTATTTTGGTAGCAGAGACGGGATTTCCCTTTGAGAAGTACCTTCTCTCCATTCTCAGTATCTGTGGTATTGACCATTTGCACCCCAACCCCACCTGTCTGCAAGGGTGGGCACATCAAAGTCATAGTGATTGGGTCAAGGAAGGGCACATGACCAAGTCTGGGCCAATGAGAAGTAGCCCTATGATTTTTGCTTCCTCTAGTGAAAAACAGGTATGCTCTATGGAATTGTTAAGTTGCTGGAAGAGAGATGCAGCTGACATCTTTGTCCCATTGTCAGAAGTGCCTGCTTAAGAATAAAGTCATCAGAGAAAAAAGCAGAGTCAAGGGATAAAGAGAGTCATCTTTTGAGAAACTGGATCCAGCCATGCCTGAAGACAATGCTATGTTTAGCTTTGGTTATGTGAGCAAATAAAAAACATCTCCCTTTAGTTATTTTGAGTTGGGTTTCCATCATTTTTATCCAGAAAAGACCTGACTAATACATCTGTGATCACAGGATACCAATCCCCATCTAAGAGGTGCCACTGGCCCCATGCCACTTACTGTCCATGGCGACTAACACAAGAGAACTTCTGAAGGGACAAGTATTATTCTGAGTTTTACAGAGTTCCACCTGTTGCCTCCTGGCCTCTTTTCAATTTATCCAGGTCCTTATCTCCCTTTGTCTCTAAAAGCACCTCTTTAAGAAGCTTCCTGCATAGCCTGGCCAAAGTGCTACACTCCAGTGGTGGGGACGGAAGTCCAGGGACCTTCCCTTTCCAGTTGTGGGGCCTTGGACAAACTCCTTCACCCTTTGGGCCTCAGTTTTATTGTCAGTAAAGCAAGATAATACCTGCCATGGGCTGTGAGGTTGGAGTGCCAGACTTAGGTCTGCACAGAGCAAAGGTAGTCCCTTCCTGTGTCAAAAGTGTGATTTTTCACCTAACAAATGGACACAGATGCAGAGACTATTTGTATCAAGTCCTGAGGAGGTTGTGGAGAAAAGGAGACTTGAGTGTCCTGCTGGTGGGGTGTGAATTGGTAGTCTCTCTGGGGGCAAGAATTTATCAAACTTGAAAAGGAGCATGAGTCCAGTATTTGTAGTCATCCAACCCACAGATGCTCAAGGGGACATAGCTACATGTACAGGAGTACTCACTGAAGCCTTGTTTATAGTAGGAAGAATTGGAGACGGTGCGAGGCTTCTTCGGTAGGGGCAGGTATGGCGTGTTTTAGACCTGTGTGTGTCGGAAAGATTTTACTTCTGCCACATGTGTGCTCTTGGGCCAGTAATTTAACTTCTCCAAGACCTTAGTCTTCTCTGTGAGGATGCTAAGGGGGTCTGCTCCACAGAGATTTTTATTTCTATTTTTATTTATTTATTTTTTAATCCTCACACGAGGATATTTTTTTCCCTTGCTTTTCAGAGAGAGTGGAAGGAAGAGAGAGTGAGAGAAACATCGATGTGAGAGAGACACATTGATTGGTTGCCTCCCCCATGCACCCTGATTGGGGCCAGGGAATAAGCCTGCAACCAAGGTACATGCCCTTGGCTGGAATCAAACCCTGGACCCTTCAGTCCATGGCTGACACTCTAACCACTGAGCCAAACTGGCCAGGGCACCATCCACAGGGAGTTTCAGAACAAAGAGCCTAGCACAGTGCCTGGTGCATATTCCTGAACTGGAGTTGTTCTTAATCCCTCCACCACCACCCCCGGAATTTGCATAGTGCAGTGCTTAACAAAAGTTGTGAGCTATTATTATTATATTTGTATAAACAGACATGGAAAGCTATGCATAATATACTGGCAGGTGAAAAAAGTACGCTGTAGATAAAATGTTTGTAAAACAAATGTGTGTGCAAAGATTAGGTTGAACCATATCAAACTGCTATTTTAGAAGGTCAAAACAGATGTCAGCAGTTTCATATGGTTCAGCCTAGTATGTTTATTTGTACATAGAAATAAAAATCTAGCCAGGCCGGGCGTGGCTCAGCGGTTGAGCGTCAACCTAGGATCCAGGCAGTTGGGTTCGATTCCCGGTCAGGGCTCATGCCCGGGTTGCGGGCTCGATCTCCAGTCTGGGGCGTGCAGGAGGCAGCCGATCAAAGACTCTCATCATTGATGTTTCTCTCTCCCTCTCTCCCTCTCCTCTCCTCTCTCTGAAACCAATAAAGACATATTTAAAAAAAATAAAAACCTAGCCCTGGTTGGTGTGGCTCCGTGGTTAGAGTGTGGCCTGTGCACTGAAGGGCCTTGGGTTCAAATCCTGGTCAAGGGCGCGTACCTCAGTTCCAAGTTCTATTCTAGCCCTGGTCAGGGTGAGTGCGGGAGGCAACCAATTGATCTCTCGCTCTCTCTCCCTCCTCCCTCCTTCTCTTCCAGTCTCTCTAAAACTGTTAATGGAAAAAATATATTCTGGGGAGGATTAACAAACAAAAAAACTTAGCGGACTCAGTAAACTATTAACAGCTCTCACCTCACCACACCGCAGGGAGGCAAGGAGCTTTCATCTTCTTTAACATGACATTTGTCTTTATCAACCAGTAACATGCTTTACTTTTATAATAAATTTCATCTTTTAAAAAATTATATTCTTCTGCACTGATTTTTTTTAAACCAGGAGCATATATTGTTTTTATGACAAAAATTTAATACTACAGATAAAAAACAAAGGGTGCCATTAACCAGTTACTAATATACCGTGTTATAAAGTTGCCCTGTAATAACATTCTGCTGCTGCGCCCTGTTGGTGCGCGCCCTGCCGGGGGTTCTACATTCCTTGAGGGTAACAAGGACTCTAGTCTCAGCCCGACTCCAAGCTCAGTACAACGACCCCCACAAGCTGAGTGTTTTTGACTGATCCCAAAGTCTAACTTAAATGCTCCAATGGTTCTCCATTGTTTTCCGAGGAAAGTCTCGAGTCCTTCCAGAGGCCTCAGGCCCCATGTGACCTGGCCTGCTGCACTTTCTCTGACTCGATCCCTCTTGCTCACTTCTCTGCAGACACTCTGGCTCCCTTGGCATTTATTAGACAAGCCAGGCACTCTTGCCTCAGGGTCTTTGCTCAGGTGCTCCTTTTGGCCTGAAACCTTCTTCTCCCAGGTCACGGGGTGGCTCACACTGTCTCCTCCTTCCAGGCTTTCCTTAGATGTCAACTTCTCAGGTAGGGCCTCTCTGATCACCTTATTTGAATCTCTAAGCCCATCCTCTCTACCTCCCCCCCCCCCCCCACTCCTATCCCTATTTCTGCTCTAGTTTCCTCCATGTCATGTACCAGCTTCTATCACGATACCTTTTTACTTATTTTATCATATGTGTTCTCTGCCTGCAATGTTAGACTGCAAGGGCCAGATTTAGTTCTGTCTGTCTTACTCTCTGCAGTGCCACTGGTCTGTCACATAATGGATACAATAAATCTGTTGAACGAACTGAAATGCTTCATGGGGAGGAGTAGGAAAAATACAAAACTCAGACAGATATGGACTGAATCTCTCTGAGCAAGTTAACCTCACTGGGCCTATTTTCATCTCTCTAAAAGGGCGCTCAATGAAATAACAGACAAAGACTTCCCAGCCCAGGAGAGAACCTGCCACACGGCAGCACGCACTTCTCTCCTTGGTTTCGTCACCCACAGGGCCCTCATCTGAGACCTACCTTCCTGAGGGGGGGTAGGTCTCAGATGGAATCTGAGGGGCCCAGGGCTGAGGAGCCCGTCCCTATGAGCTGTCAGGTGTCACGACAAGGAGGAAATAAAGGCTCCAGACGCTCAGAGCCTCTCAGAGTTTAGCAGACCTCAGGCTGCCAGGCTTCCGGTGCCTGGGTGCGGTGGGGGCTGGGGGGGGGAGTGGGTGTGACCAGAAGAGGGTCATGCTGGAGAGGAAATGGCTGGGATAGAGGCCAGCATGAGCAGATCAATCCTCAGCCCCAAGGCAGGGACCCTCATTGTGCTCATTTTTACAGATGAGGACATCGAGGCTCAGAGAGGTGAGTGTCTTGCTGAAGGAAGGACACTAAAGGCCTGCTCTTGAATTCTATGCTACATTGGCTCTGGCTGAGCATCAGAATCATCTGGGGAGCTGGTGAAACTGAAATATGCTGGGGCCCGCCCGGATCTACTGACTCAGAGTTTCCTGGGGTGGGGTCCAGGTGTCTGCAGTTCACTAGCTGCCATTCGGCCTCCCTCAGAGAGAACTCCCACAGCCCCCCCGCCCCCCTCCAGGTAGCCCTGACCTCTGGGTTGGCAGCCATTGACCTTGGAGAGGCTTCATTTGTTCACTGTTTCCTCTGGAGGCACATTGGGGAGTGGCTATCATCTGGGGTCTGGAGTTCCCTAAAAGCTCAAGTGCAGGGATTGGGGCTACAGCCATGCCCACGGTTCTGTAGTTTCTGGCCTTCGGGAGTAGATGCAGATACAGGGGTTTGAGGATCCATAAAAGCACCAAGTAATGACTGCAGAAAGAATGAGCGATCAATCTCCCCTCTCCCTCCTCCATGGCCAAGTCTTTACATGTATCAAGGTACTAAGTGATTCTTCTAAAATATGCAGATCCTTTCTAAGAGCTACTGAATGTATTTTTCTCAACCAGTGGGTAGTAAAGCTTAGCTGCTATCATGAGGGAAGAGCACTGGGAATTTTAAAAGGTGCGGGCTGTGTGCCTGCTGAGAGCAAGAAGGGGTTGGAAGGGTTGGGTGCAGGCATCAAAGGCAAGAGAGGCTCCGAAAACGAAGGAGAGCCAGTGTAATGTCAAGGCTCAGTTTCTCCTACTTAATTTTTTTTTTTTTTTAAATATAGCTTTATTGATTTCAGAGAGAGGAAAGGAGAGGGAGAGAGAGAGATAGAAACAACAATGATGAGAGAGTCATTGATCAAGCCCGCAACCGGGCATGTGCCCTGACCTGGAATCGAACCCCGATCGCCTAGGATCCTAGGTCAACGCTCAACCGCTGAGCCACGCCCGGCCGGGCTCTCCTACTTAATGTTCTTGGTTAACATTTATTTTCGTAGGTTGTTAACTGGATAGCTTAGTGATCCCCAGTTCAACCCTAGGGCTTTACAGATAAGGAACTAGAGGTTCAGAAATGGTAGTCACTTGCCCATGGTGACCCAGCTGGGGAGTAATACAGGTCTAAACCTGTGTGACTTGGAGCCAAGTGGTTTGCACATCATGAAGCAACCCTCCTCCTCCCCATCCCAGCCTGAGGACACCAGCACAGGCAGGGGTCAGGGCAAAGTTGATGACTCCAGCCAGCAGATTCCTGGAGTTGCTCTTAACTTCCCTCCACCAAGGTGTTGTCCCTGGGGCCCAAGGAGGCAAGCAGCCCTACTTGGGCCCCAGGACTGCCCTGAGTGCCCACTGGAGGCTCAGGAGCCTCCCCAGGCCAAGCAGGGAAGGCCTCGGTTCACCCTCTCTGCCCTCCCCGGCTCCTGCCAGTCAAGGGGAAGTGGTGGGTCTGCTACCTCCTAAGATCCTTATCCAGCCAAAGACACGACGTTCCAACCACATCCCCAATCCTAGGCCCCTCGCTGCGGGCCTGGCTGTCCCGGAGGGAGGAAGCCAAATTCTCAGCTCATCCCCCATTAGGCCTAAAACCAAAGCTGCTCCCCTAGAGAGGAGGGTGTGGCCATTAGGAAGCCCAGCTCCCCTAAGACTCCCCTCACTGCAGCCCTGCCAGGACTACTTGCTCCTAAAGTTTTTTAGAGGTGGAGGTTCTGGGGGCCCTACAAAAATTCAGTCCACAACTCCTAAGAAATTTTGTGTTCAACCCCAATCCAGAAATGTCACTCCTATTGCTCTATTTTTAGTGTTCTCAACCCAACTGGACAAAGACCACTGTACTTTTCACAAGAATTCAAAGAAAGGAAAACTCATCTAATCCTGTTCCAGGGCCTTCTCTTCTCCAGAGAACACACTCCTGACTCCTTGGGCTACTGCTCAGAGGAGCTGCAGTTCTTCCTCTCCCCTCTGGCCTCATCACGGCTTTGCCCAGGACAGACGGTGGCAGCCCTTCTACCCACACATCAGGGCAGAAGTGGTGACTGTCACAGACACATAAAGCTTGCTCTGGCTGGTACAGTTCTGCTTGATCCCAACCAAGGACTCGGCGCCCAGGGAGAGTTCTAGTGAGCAGAGGCTAACCCCAACCTTATCCCTTCTCCCCAAGTTTTTTCAGGGGAGAGGGTGGTTCCTGCTGGTATATTTCTTATCTGCTTCTTTCTCTGCCTTCTGACCACTTCTCTATTGCTCCCTTGCCTTTCCGGCATCCCCACCCCCAACACCATCACTACTTCCTCCCATCCCAGTGTCCACCTCCGATGACATGGGCTTGACATTTCTGCTCTACCCACCACCTGCCAGAGAATCTCACAGCTCAGATTCCCAGAGTGAACCAGTTTTCTGTCAAGTGGAGAGAGAAATCTACCACTGACCTTGTGTGACCAAACAGGCTGCTGGCAGTGGGCTCAGTTTGAGCTGTGATGTGGTACATACAGCAAACAGTTCAAGTATGCAAGCTCCCCATGACTCTTCCCTGCAAATACTCAACCTGTGGGGGTGGGGAGCAGGCACTGGCCCAGTTAGAGGCCAAGACAGAGGCTCAAGCAGAGATGGATTTTCTTCTGTCTAAACTGAAGACCCCACTAGATGATATGATCTGCAATAAAATAATTTGACTATAAGGAAGAGCCTGCCTGTGGGGACATTCTCCCAGATGATTAAAGGTGGTAGTGTACTCTCCTTCCTGGGGGAGTCAAGAATCACTTATTGGATGCTCACAAGTCTGGCTAAGGAATAGATTACGGGACAGGACGGTTTGGGACATTCAATTACAGTGCCTCCAAGTTCAGCAAGGTAGGGGGTCGTAACGGGGACAGGAATAACACCTATCCATTTCCATTCATCTCTCTTAGGTTTCTAGGCACCTCCTACCTTGGTCATTAAGTATGGAGGTTTCCTTGAGACTGTACCCCTACTTGGGGGATCCCAGAGGAGACATAAGGAATCTAGGGCCTTAGCCTCATATCAGGTACATAGTTGGTGGTCAATAAATATTTGTGGAGTGAACCAACGCACCACTAAGGCAGGTCCCAGAGAGCTGAGGCCTACCCTGCTCCCGTCTCCCACTGCTCACTGGTTCCAACAGTTTAGGGCAGCGATTTTCAACCCTTTCATCTCATGACACACATCAACTAACTACTAAAATCCTGCGGCACACCAAAATATTTTTTTTGGCCAATCTGACAAAAACACACACAAAACCAGGCATAACTTTGATTCATTCACAATGGACAGCTGTTGTGTTGGCTGCTGCCATTTTTTTATTGGAAATCTAAGGGAAAAGAGGTCCGTGCCCCTAAGTAGTCAGGTACTGCATGTTTTAAACATTCTTGAGGCTCACGGTTGAAAACCGCTGGTTCAGAGTCTTACTTCTTTCCCACTAACAGGTGGAGGAGACAGCCTTAACCCAGGACTGGAGGAAGGGAGACTGACTTTTGGCCTGCCAGGAACTGCCTAGGGCCAATGAACTTTAGGACAATCACTGATGGGGCTCTTCCTGGGCTGATGCCACCCCATCCCTACTTGAGGTCTCAAGGCCTAAGGTAGAAATGTCCTAACCTGTTCTGTGGGGGGAGGGGGGAAGCTGGGCATCAGCATAATGCCCCTTCCCAGCTCTGGCCCACCTGGGAGGCAGGCTTCAGAGGAAGGTCCTGCCAAAGGTGACTGAGCCAGCCTGGTCTGCCCTGGGCAAGGCTCTTTAAGCCTCTCGGCTCCGGCCCTGGGAGGAAGTGACTGACAAGGACTAGCTAACTGTCTCTCTTCAAAGCCAGGAGGCAGCAGCAGGAAGGAGTAGGGTACGTGCCCAAGCTTGACTCTGGGGAGATGTGTGCTCATCACATGCAGTCTGGGACATCGCCTGGCCCTGGCCCTCAGAACACCATGATGCCGCCTCCACCCTCCCGCCAGCCGAGGGGCAGGGCTCTGGGCAATGGCTCTGCACCTACCCCCTGCTCTCTGGACAGTGGGCAGCAGTCACCCAGGACCGGCCCCACTCCCGGTCCCGGGCCTCTCGATGGCTGGGCGCCCGAGAGCACCAGTGTTCAGGCCGGGCGCAGGCGGGAGGGGCTGGTGAGGTGTGTCTGCCAGCCTCCCCCGGGCCCGGTGCCCCTCACCTTGAGCTGGGACTTGGACACCTTGCCGCTCTTCTCCACGTCCAGCGCGGTGAAAGCGTACCAGATGGACTTGAGCAGCTCCTTGCGCAGGGCCATGGCTGAGGCGCCCGCCCGCCGGCCGGGGGCGGCTCTGACACGGAGATCCGGTTTCAGGAAATGCAAACGGCTGCGGAGACCGCAGAGGCGCGGCGCAGAGCAGGAGCAAGAGCTCCACCTGCCTGCCCGCTGGCTGCCCGCGCCGGGCCCGCGGCCCCGCTCCGGGCCGGGCAGCTGCGGGCCAAGCCCCGAGCCCGAGCCCCGCGTGTGCTGAGGGCAAACAGCTCATCCTGACTTTGGAGTCAGGTGTGGCGTGAGGGGGTGTCCTGTCTCAGTTCCACACTTACCAGCTCCTAGATAAGTTACTGAACCTCCTTGAGCAGTCTCCTCATTGGTGAAGCAGGAAAGAGACCCACCTCAGAGGGTTGTAAGGCCTGAGAATGGGTGTAAAGCAGAGTAGGCGCTGGACAAAGCATTCCTTTCAGTGCCATCTAACATTACTGTGGTGGTGGGGCTCCTCCCAAGCAGGAGGAAACAAAGGCAACAGCACAAAGCTGGAGGAGGAATGGGGCCAGGGCACCTCTCCAGGTCAGCGGACTTGGCACATGATTTGCTGCCTCCCCTTCCTCCGGGCTTTGGCCCTAAAAGGCGCTCAGAGCATTGCCCACTCTGGGGCCCACTGGCTCTGAAGACCAGACTGTTTCCGAAGCACAGGGGTGAGCCTTGTCTGTGTGGGTGGGGTGGCAGAGACTTGAGATTCAGGGCTCCACAGCAGCGATTTTTTTTAGATCCAGTGCTCATCAGGGGTGGGACACCCTCCTGCCAGGAACAGGGGTCATGGATGTTGAAGGTGCCTTCTTAGGCCACTGAGACCCCTCTGCCTCCAAGGCACAGGAGAGTAAATGGGAGCTTGCTAGGCATCCCAGGAGAGGACGCCTGGGCTAGGGGAGAGGGTTCCTGGGTGGTAGGAAGGGGCTTGGGGCACCTCCGATCCCTGCAACATTCCCAGGCAGGAGGAGTCAAACCTAGAGTCTTTCCATCAAGTCCCTTCTCCTGCATCCCTTCTTTCCCATTGGGGCTGTTTTCAGTAGGGTCTGACTGTGGCTTTGGAGTTCCATAGCATGGCTCCAGACACCTAGGTGGGCACCCCCAGAGCTGGGTACCAGAGCCAGGACTTCAGCACCAGAGACCCTCAGTAACCTGGGCAAAGGCACCCCAATCCCCTCCAATGTGGGGCTTTGACTATGTAACACAGGTAAGGTGGGAAAAACCATCCTGAGATCCAACCAGAGCCTGTAAGCAGTGGTCACACTGGTCCTGCTCCACCACCTTGAAGCCCACCCAATTAGCTGTGGGCAGGAAGCCACTGGCAGTTCCTCAGGGCTTATCTCCCACCTGCGTCCCTGGTAGGCCAGTCTCATCTGTCCAGCACCAAGGCTCAGAGGAGTGTGTGCCAAGGAGACAGAGCTAAGTGCCTGATCTGACCAGCCCTCCCACCAGGGCCCAAAGCTGCAAGGAGAAAGGGAGGGAACCAGGAAGAAACTTGAAACTTTTTATTAAATACTCATTCACCCGTTTGCCACCACTGCTCACAGCAGGAAAAAAATTATCAAAATGCAATTTAAAAAAATTAAACCCAATCCCCAGTATATACAAGGCTGTTCCTTGCCTCTCTACCACAGAGGTTGAGGGGCAGCTGGGGGTAGGGTAGGAGGGATGGGCACCTTTTCTCCAGCCACAGGCCCCTGAGCAATTCTGACTGTGGTGGCAGGAAGTACCCTGCTGCCAAGTGACCAGGCATCTCAGCTGGCCTCTGGGGAGGTGCTTATTGCTGGGAGGGCAGGGCTGGGATTGTTCTGCCTCTCCTGGGCTGAAGACCTGTCTGCCCTCTCCCCTGGTGGACAGTGACCAGTTGGAGTGGATGACCAATCCTCACAGTAGCTCCAACTGCCACTTGAGAAGGGGAGTGGACTGAGGCAGGGTGTTCTCCAGAGAGAAGGGAGTGAGTGCCCAGCTGATTTTGAGGGGAGGACGCCCCAGTGCAGCCTGATGACCAAGCTTGTCCTTCTTAGCTCCTGAGGATGACACACTCCCCCGATTCCAGCTGTCCAGCACTTCTCTTGGGCAGGGCCTCCATCCCCTTCAGTTAGGCCATTTTCCTGCTGCCTTCATGCGCTGGAGAGCTACATGGCCACCTTCCACGTGTCAGCCACAGCCTGGGCCTTTGAAGGCAGGGATGGCTATGCAGCATGGCACCTCCTCCAACATGTATGGGACTCAGCCCTCTAGGACTCAGCAGCCACTCTCTGACTCTGTGGTCTCCAAGGTCACGGCACCTTGCTGCATGGCAGCCGTGGCCACGCTGATGGCCTCCTCTAAGGTCTGCTGCTCCTCCAGCTGTGGAGAAGAGGGTGGAGAAAGGAGGAGAGTGAGACCCCTCTCCCAGATTCTAGGGGTAGTGGTATATGGCCTAGCTTTTGAATCCCCTCTATCCACCCACTGAGCACTTAGTAAGGCCCCCATACATAGGAAGTTCTCTGATAGAGTCCTATTAGCCCGGCCAGCGTGGCTCAGAGGCTGAGCATCAACCTACGATCCAGGAGATTGAGGTTTCATTCCTAGTCAGGGCACATGCCCAGGTTGTGGGCTCAATCCTCAGCAGGGGGCATGTAGGAGGCAGCCTGTCAATGACTCTCTCTCATCACTGATGTTTCTCTCTCTCCCTCCCTCTCTCTGAAATCAGTAAAGACATACTAAATGAAACAAAACAAAACAACAGTCCTATTAAGATAGGTATGGCCAGGAAGCCACAGAATGGTCCAGGGTCAGAGAGCCGGGCTTGCTCAGAGAAGGCAATGACTGGTTGGAGAGGACCTTAGTAATCATCTACTTCAGCCTGAAGAAATACAAGTATGAAGAGACGAAGGGCTTATACCACCAGGCAGACTGCCACTTAAGTTATTCTGAAGGCTGAAAGGGGCTTCTCACTCTGCCTAAGTCAAGAGTGAGCCTGAGACAGGTATGTGGATGTAGTAAGAATGGGATTTATCCTCTGAAGTGAGCTTTTTTTGAGCCAAATGCCCTTCTCTTCAAGATCTCCATCTAATTCCTCTCCTCTCTCAGTTCCTTCCTCTGGCCCTGGGATCCTCCCAGACCTCTACTCACCTGCACAGCAATGTGCGTCCCATTGGCTGTGGCCAATAGTGCCACCTGTTGATGATGGAGGGATGCTACACTTGAGTCATCAGCCACCACAGCCCCAGAGGTAATGATTGTGACCTTAAATATAGATGAAAAAGGTTTTCCAACTCACCTACATTGCTCTCCCTCTCCCCAATCCAAACAAAATCCCTCCAAGCAAGATGGCTGGAAACAACCCAGAAGAGAATGGGTAAAACATTATGGATCATATTAATTAGCTTGGGGTTCAGAGTTCAGTGATGATGTGTTTTTAACTTACAGCCAACTTAATTTAGGCATTTTGGATCATAGGACAGAGCTGTAAAAGGCCCCAGAGATAATTCCCATATTTGAAAATGGACCGAAATCCATAAAAAGTGACTTGCCTGTGGTAGCAAAACAAATGAGGGGTAGACTGAGATTTCAAAACTGTCTCTTGACCCCCCAGTGAAATGCCTCGCAACAGGAGTGGCTGATGGCCCAGAGGAACTGGGGGAAATGCCCTTTTTGTGGGGGAATCTTGGTCCTTGTAAGAAAGCTTGACTAGTTGAGCCCGCACGTTAATGTATACCCAATGGAAAGGACAACAGAACAAGAAACCCCAAGCAAACCGCCTGGTCATACGGGCTGCGTCTGGGTGCCATCGGCGCTGACCATGGTGACTGTATGTGTGCCTGATGTGGCAAGGTTATCGTCGTGACTGGGGATGGTGAGGGTGGTGCTGCTGTGCTGGGTCACCATACTGATGGCACTTCCCAGGGCCTGCAGGTCTTCCGGGGACAGGTTGACCTGTCGAGGGGAAGGAAGATGATGAGCTGGGAGTGCAGTGCTGGGTTGTCTGAAAGCCCCTAGGAGGATGTATCCTGCTCTCCCAGACCAGGTTAACTTACTGGTAAGCTAGAAGACTGGCTTCATGTCACAGGGGTGGAGGGGTCAGGGACAAGCAATGAAAAGGCCCTAGGTTGTACAGAAGCTACACTGGCCACTTCTATTTACCACCACTTTGCCACAGGGCTCTGTTCCATGCGACTCAGGGTCTCCACCTAATTTCATCCTCATGCCAACTCCAAAAGGCACCGTGCACTCGACAGCGAGGGTGCTGACAAACGTCAGGTTATACCACTGGCTAGAAACCCCAGGCTTCCAGACCTCACACCACACTCTGGCTTCTCCACCAGCATGCCTCTTAAGAAGGACACCCAAGTGTCTCATTTAAGTGATCAGGACCTGTCAGCCTCCAAGTTAAGTAAACTACTAACTGTGCTCCAGAGTTCTAGAGACCTGCGGGATGCTTGCGGAGGGGCTGTTACAAGATTGGCATGCAGCTACAGCTCAATGATATCCATAAGGCTAAACAGAGACATTGGGTGGAGGTGGGGCTGTCAGAACTTCTGGGCTCTCCAGAGAGAGGGAGAGGGTGCCAGTGAGGGTAGACCACCTCATCTCTACCCCCAGGGCCTGTACCTGCTGGGCACCATCCTGAGTGATCAATGCCACCTGGGGGGCCCCATCCTCCTCAGTCACCATGGCAACTTGGGCTGGGACGTCATCACCCTCTTCTTCACCCTCTTCTTTCTCCGAAAGGTAAGCAATGCGAGGCTGTTTGGGTGGCGGGCTCTCCTCGGCTGCAGAGGCGGCTGGGAGGGGAGAGCCCAGGCTGACGCCTGACACCAGATGGCCAAGGGGAGGCCTGTCCTGTCCCCACTCTCACCTCCTGCCCATGCCCCTCACCCTCGAGCTGCTGCTGCTCATAAAGGGCCTGCTCACTCTCCTCTGTGGCCTCCAGCTCGCCGTGGGCGCTGCGCTTGTGCATGGCCAGGGTGGAGGTCTGCCGGTAGGTCTTGCCACAGGTGCTGCAGGTGTAGGGCTTGCAGTGTGTGTGCACCACGTGGTGCTTATACAGGCTTGAGTACTCGGTGAAGCGCTTCCCGCAGCCTGGCACCGTGCAAACGTATGGCTTCTCCCCTGGGGACACTGGGCTGTGAGGGGGTGGGTGGGAACTGGGGCTGGCAAGGGGGAAACTAAGGGGACCAGGGTGGGGGGTAGGGTTGGTGAAGGGCGAGCCAGAGGGAGGGAGAGGGACTAAGACATGGAACTCTAAATGGACAGACTTGGGGAAGATGGCCAGTAGAACACAGAGGGGACATGAGTGTGGGACACTGAGCCCAGAAACAGGTGGAGAGAAAAAATGAGGGGATGGGCAAAGCTGGGGCTAATGAAGGGGCTAGAGGGAGCACTGGGAGCTTGTAAGGTTGAAGATCATGAACAAAAGAGGCAGGGTTGGAGAGGGACGACTATCATGTCAGGTGCAATGCAGAGTGAGGGGGCGGAAGGCTGGATGAAGAACGTAACACTGGGGAGGGTGAGGAGTCATATGCACAGTGGATGAGGTGTGGAGCTGAAGGTGACATTTCCTTCTGCTTTTTTCCCCATCATGCTGACCCTGGCCTTTTACTGGGAGCTAGGCGGGAGAGAATTCAGAGTGAGTGTAGAGAGGTGGCAGGGAGCTGAGAGGGCAGGCAACACCTGTCACATTGCACACTGCAAGTGGAAGAGTGGTTCCGAGGACATGGCCGGAACCGCAGAAGCCCCTCGCCCCGCCCACGGACCAGCCTGGAATGGTCAGCAAAGAAGGGCTCAGGGCTGGGAGTCAAGAATGTGTCTCAGGTCAGAAGCCTACAGTAAAGGGGCTGGGGCCGCAGAGGGGCGGTCTTCGCATGCCAGCTGGCCCACCTGTGTGGATGCGCACGTGATTCTTGTAGTTGGTGGCGCTGGTGAAGCCGCGGCCACAGTGGGGCTCGGGGCAGGTGTAGGGCCGCTCGCCCGTGTGGGTACGCACATGTACCTTGCGGATATTGGACGTGGTGAAGGAGCGGCCACAGCCCTCGAAGGGGCACCGGAACGGGCGTTCACCTGTGGAGATGGGGTGTGAGGGTGGGGTGTGGTTCGGGAGGCGGGTTGTGCTGGAGCAAGTGGCAAGGACAGCACCAGGCTCCAGACCCAAAACTAAATGGATAGGGGGGCAGGGCCCAGCATACCAGTGTGGGTCCGGACATGCTTTTGCAGGTCTCCTGAGGTCTTGAAGGCCTTGCTGCACAGCTCCTCTGGGCACTTGTATGGCTTCTCACCAGTGTGGGTTCGCACGTGACTCTTCAGCCCATAGCCTGCCGGCCATGTGGGAGGGAGGGGTGAGGACACTCAGTGGGGCCTTATCCTCCACTATCTCTCTTCCCAATTCACAGGCTCTCCACCTTAAGGTGCACTCGGTGAGGCTCGACCTCCTTTGGCACATGAAGCCTGTGTCTGCCTCTCTATACCACCTGTGCCTGGGCAGGTGAGAAAGACTGGGGAAGCCCACTCTGCCCTCCTTCCCTCTGCCACTCTAGAACATGAGTGAGAGGGAGCCTAAAGAACCCATGGCTAAAGGTCCTTGATTCAGAGGAAAAGTGAAGCCCAGAGATGCAATGGCCGACCCAACACCCCACGGCTGGACAGTGTCAGAGCTGACACAAAAGGCTGAGTCTCTCTGTCAACCAACCCTCCAGGCTCCTCCTGCTGGCCTGCACCATGCTGCCACTTGCTTCTGTAACAGGGCTTCCTCCAGGGCTGGCACCTTGCAAGTCAGAGAGCTCTGACAGTAGTTTCTCCAGGAAGGCAGCCTGATGTTGGGCTCCCTAGAGGGAATTCCCAAAGCTAATCTAGAACCCTCTGCCTTCAACTAGAAGCAGTCCACCTTCAGTCTCCATCCACGTAGATCACCTGTGGCGAAGGCCTTTCCGCAGCTTTGGAAGTCACACCTATATGGACGGTCACCTGTATGAGCTCTTTCATGCACCTGTAAGGACAAGCAATCAATTCAGAGGGACAAGGATATGAATGGGCTCTTCAGTTCTTTTTAGGGCCCAGAGTATCAGTATCGGTCACCAACTTTATTTTGTCTCCTTTTCAGCTGAGAGGCTACCTCCTCCTGGGAGCCTCCCCTGGTTCTCTTTCTTCCTGTGCTCTTCATGTGTGTCACTGGCCCCTGTGCTGACATTTCTGTATACTCATGTCTTCCTCCAGGAGGCAATGAGCAACTTGAGGGCAGGGGCCCCCAGTCAAAGTGGGCAGGTAGAATTATGGGCTGGTGGGAAAGAGGGAAAGGCTGAAAGCTGTCTGTGGTAACCTTACCTTTAAGTGGTGAGCGGTGGTGTACAGACGCCCACAGCCCTTGTAGCCACAACGGAATGCTCTGTCCCCAACCTGCTGCCCTTTGCCGTTATGAGGAGCCTGGTTGTCATGCAGAACCTGAGGAAAAATCATTGCGTCCCTATATGCATTCTCCTCAATGATGGAAGGAAAAAGGTGGGACACAGGGCCCACCTGTGGCAGTTTAAGACCCAATAAACAGGGTTAAACTGCCAGGGGGAGAAGGGCAACCTGGGGTGACAGATCCAGACAGAGAGGGAACAGACATTGGGAACAGACGCACTGCAGAATAGGCTGGCATGTGGAGTCACCACCCATCTTTAATAGACAGAGGGAGGACTATCAAGGGCTGTGATAGGTACGGAAGAAAGGGCATCCTAGACAGCCAGGTAAGGTGGGGAGGGGTGGTCTGAATGGCTACACCTGAGCTAGGCTGGAAGCCAGTAACCCCTTTTATGACCATGCACACCTAGGAGGCCACAACTCTGGACACCTCTCCCCTCTGATGGGAGGAGCCCTCATCCTCCCCGTGGGACACCTGTGCTCAGAAGGGGCATTAACAGGGGGCTTGTTGTGGGGATGAGCTCACCTAGGTTCACCAGAGTGAGGGGGCCACAACAGCAAACTGCAGGAGCCCTGAGGACAGGGGCCTACAGGTCCCCACCAGCAGCATCAGCTCCAAGCACAGCGCCCAGCTAACTGAAAAATCCTTCCCCTTCATCTTTCCTGGGAACAGTGCCAGAGCCACCCATTCACCTGGCTTCTGGCTTCAGGGAGCTTACTCTTCTGCTTTCCTGGGGAGGGTTCTGAGGAAACTGTCCCTAGTCTTTGTTTCTGGGACACTTTGGCCTTCCTAGGAGCTCCTGAAACAGAACTTGGGAAGTCATGGTGGGTAGGGAATCAAGGGCTGAGGCCAAATTCATGGCAAGGACTGTCTAGTCAGCTCCAGGTCAGGGGGTCAAGCTGCTGACAAAGTTCCATGGACACTTAAGAAGCTGGTGGTTGCCAAGGAAGGGTCACAGGTGGCCAGGCCTGCTCAGCCAGCTAACCCACTCAGGCTCGAATTTCATTCCCATGTCTCACTAGCTCTCGGAGTGATCCAGGGAATTAAGGAACTTCCGGGCTGGAAGTGACCTGAGATCATCTGGTCCCATCTCATTGAGTTAGAGAGGAATAAGCTGAGGCCTGGGAAGGAGGGGAGTGGCTACCCAAGGTCTGACTGGGTAGAGGCAGAGCCAGTCATGACTGAAAGCCCCGCTGTCTTTCCAAAAGCATCAAGTCTCAAATTTGGCTTCTAAAATGCACCCAAGGAACAGGGGTGGGAGTGGGGATAGCTCAAAGTGGCCTGCTGTAAAGTTTTGTGCTTCATTTTGAAAAGACACAGGGTTTCCTCTTCTCTTCTATGATACAGCCACCCTAGTTTTATTATAAAAACAATCCCCATCTATGGGTAAAACTAGTTCATCCTGAGGAGGGAGAACCTGGCTTGGAAAGCTTACAGTTTGTCTGGCCAGGCGTGGCTCAGTGGTTCAGCGTCGACCTAGGATCCAGGAGATTGACGTTCGATTCCCGGTCAGGGCACATGCCCGGCTTGTGGGCTCAATCCCCAATAGGGGACGTGCAGGAGGCAGCCGATTAATGACTCTCTTATCATTGATGTTTCTCTCTCTCTCTCCCTCTCCCTTCCTCTCTGAAATCAACAAAGATATGTTTTTTTAAAAAAAGCTTACAGGTCTCTGTACCCGCAGGTCCTCTGTGGGCAGGACCATGGCTCTAGCACAGGCAGCTTGGACTGATGTTTGAAGAGCAAGGATCCTTTGAGGCTGAGCTACTGTGCCGGCCTGTGTTCCAAGAATCCCAGCTGCTCTGTCGCATCTGCCCTCGTCACTGCCTACTGAGGTTATTTCCCCAAATGACTAAATGAATAACAGAGAAGACATAAATATAAGAACATCTGACCTCAGTGGACTGGAAAACTAATAAAAGACACTGGCAAGGGCTTCCTGGACAGCACAGAGGATTATTACAACAGCCAAAGTGAAACAAGGCTTAAATCCCCCAATTCCCACTGTGCGGCTGTTGCTCTTGCTCACAGCTGCCTCTCCTCTGCAGTCGCGGCCTAAGCAAGGGTGAGAGGAAACAGCTGTCGGCAGCGCGGCCAGGCTGCAATGCACGCCCCGGCCGAGGATGTGTGAGATGAGCTGGGGAGCTGGAGAGCTGGGGTACAGGGCAAGGCAGTAGCCCAGGCCATGTCCAAGCACCAGACATCTTTAGAGTCTTGTCCTCTAAAGAGGTAGCAGTTCTGGTAGGCCAAGGAGTGCCAGGCTCTGCGAGCTCACCTTGCTGGCGTACTGCTCCAGGGCGACCACTGTGTCTGCGCTGAAGCCCTCGTCATCCTCTGTGGCCAGGTCCTCTAAGCCCACTTCCGTCTGCACGGCCAGGATGGTACTCTCTGCCGGCACAGCCACAGGGTGGTGAATGTAGGCAGTGGAGCCATCCTCCAGCTGGACGGCTTCCAGGGCGCTGGGGTCATAGCCCTCTGCGGGAACATGTGGTTATGGTTAGCCCAAATGCTGCATGAGGGCAGGAGGTAGGGCTTGGACCCTGACTTTAAGGCAGAGGTGGGGAACATCTGGCCGTTGGTCTGGCCCTGCCAAGGCAACTGCAGGCAGGACTCAAAATTCAATAAATCTAGGAGCTTTTTTCATAGCTAATTTTTAAGTTGATAATTTTGTATGGCCTGTGAATGACGTTATAAATATCCAAATGGCCCTTGGCAGAAAAAAAGTTGCCCACCCCTGCTTTAAGGTAATGAGAGGTACATAGACCAAGGAGGGTCTCAGTGCCAGGTTTCTCCTGGTCCGTTACCATGGTGATTCATTCTGGCTGGCCCTCCTTCTGGGGCTCCTTTTCCTAAGGACAAGGTCTATGGAGCACTCACTAGGAATTCACAAGCTCCTTGAGAACCTGAGGGGACAGTCATCATCCTGACCTATATGACCACAAGAACCTCCTAACTGGTGGTCCCTTAGCCCCTCTACTTCCCTCCAAGCAGCACAGTATCTGCTGTGCTGAGGGATCTTTGTAGGACACAAATGTGATCATGTGACCTGAGGGCCTAAACAATTCAACTGCTTCCGACTGGTCTCAGAATAAAGACCAAAACCTTTCTCCTGACACTCACGCCCCAAGCACTCTGGGCCGTGACTCTCTGTTTGGCTTCATCTTACCTGTTCTGCCTTCACCCACAGTACTCTAGTTTCTAGCAGTTTCTGGAATGTGCCATCCTTTCTCACTGTCTCTGGGCCCATGCATGGTGTTCCTTCTGTCTGGAGTACTGACTTTCCCTGTCACCCCTCTTTCCCTGCCAAGTCCACTTCACTCTTCAGTTCTCAGCTCAAGTGCCACTTCCTCAGAGATACCCTCCTGAGCCTGGTCCCTATGTGTGATGACCAGCTCATCAGTGATGATTCACATCACTGCTATTCCCCACCAGACCCCAGGGCGGCTGGGACTGTCAGGTTGTTCTCTCTTGTGTATTCCACGTGTAGCCAATGCTAGGCACATGAGTAGTCACTCAAGAAACTACTTATAGGATGAATAAACTGTTCTTCTTCAGTACTTTAGGGGCTTTAGTCTTATAAGTTATTTGCTCCTGGTCTTGGATGGCATCCTTAGGTCCTCTTTAAAGCCCTAAGACTTTGTAATTGTGCTAGAGCCAAAGCCACCATCAAGGCCCAGCTTTCTGGGGATAGGAACAGCTGCTCCTGTGGTACGCACAAGGGAAGGTGGGTGAGAATGCTAATCCAGGTGAGCTTGGGGACTGCAGCTCCCACAACTGTGCCCCAACTCCCAGGAAACGCCACCCCATGCCACAACCTCCGCCAGTCATGATGACCAGGACCCCACCTTTGGGTGTGCGGTGTATGTAGGCCATGCTGCCATCTTCCAGCTGCACAGGCTGTCCATCCTCAAAGGAAAGAGGTTCTGCAATGAGAGCAATGCCTGCTTTTCTCTGGAGCTTGGTGCCAGGAAGGGGTTCCTTGGTGGGGACTGCCTGCCACCCCTCCATGAAATGGGGTGCCTTGGGGTGCCCTCACCTTTCTGCACCGTCACTTGGTGAATGTATGCAGTGGTCCCATCCTCGAGCTGAATCACTTGCCCTTCAAGCAGCTTCTCTCCTATGGAGGCAGATATGGAGAGAAGTGGGCCAGGCCCAGAAGGGACTGCAAACACCTGCCTGTGTTTAGTGGAGGCCTTTCTGAGACACAGGTGTCACATCTGTGTTCCTAAGCACAGGTGACATTTCCAGGTTACCTTGCTCTCTGCCTCCATAGGCCTGGGCCTCCAAGGTACAAAGGGTAAAGACATCCTGCCATGAGGAACCACATAGATCCCAATAGATTCCCTTCCTGTCACTCACAGGACGAGCACCCTCATTTATTATTCTATACATGCTCAACACAGTGGGGACTTCCAACCTGCCGAGACTGAACTAAATGGAGCATAAAGGATGCCCCGAAACCTACAAAGGACCCAATGGTCAAGAGTCAGACAGGGCTCAAACTAATACATCAAAACACTGACCCATCTCCGCTGTGGCAGCATGCCAAGGCCGACACCCTCTGATAGGGCAGTATAGCTACTGCTTAGAAGCAGTGGGCTCTGGGACCAGTCCAGGCTTCCTGGGTCTGAACTGTAGTTCTACCTCTTACTAGTTGTGGGATCTTGGACAGCTCATTTAACTACTCTGTGCTTCAGCTTCCTCTTCTTAAGATGATTAAAAATTGTGTTTTCTTCACTGGGTTGCTCTAAGGGTTAAATGAGTTAATGAATATATAACACTCAGAACAGTGCCTGTTGTGGTCACTAAACCTTAGCTTTTCTTACAATAAGCCCAATGGGCATATTTGAAGAAACAGAAAGTAAAGCAATTAGGAGCAATGTGATGTGACGACTGTGCTACCATGTGCCCATCAGGTCTTGCTCCACTGCCAGTGGTGGGTCAGATCTCCTTCAATGATCTCTGCCATTTTCATTTCAGTTGTCTATTAAAAAACTGACTCACCTAAAGCAACAAAATAGCACTATAAAATTAACAAGACTCCAGAGTTCCTAAGGTATTATCCTTCCTTTATCTCAGATTCTTACTGGAAAGCCCTTCTAAGAGCAAAAGGCTCTTAAATTTTTGTGTCCAGTGAGTTTGAGAGGAGGGAATAGGGAAAGGAAGTGAGACAGGGAAGAAGGGGATTGAAGAGGTAACAACAGGTGGTTTGTTCATTCCTTTCCTTTCAGGTTTCAGGTTTGGGAAGCTGAGCTCTTCCAATATGGGTAAAGGACCAGGCAACTACGTCTGGCCCAGCTCTCTGCTGATGTCTCTCCCTCAGAGGAATTCCTAAACTTGTTCCCAAACTGAGTCTTCTTGGGTCAGTAATGAACAGTTCTACAACCTCGTTGAAGGCAGGTAAAGTGGAGATGAAGGTAAGCAGCAGAGGGAGAGGGACCCACTACCCAACCCTTCCTGAGACCAGTAGGCCACTCTGCCTTTTAACACTTTATCTGTCCTCGCAGGGGCACCAGTATTGGGGGTCCTGACAGCCTCAGGAGAGCTGCTACCAGTAGAGTGGGCATTGCTTCACGGCAGAAAACACAATGTTGAGAAGAGTTATTTGAGAGAAAAAAATTTTTAATGTAGAGCTATCAATATTTTATTTACACTTCTATGTTCTAAATACAATCCTTGATTTTTTAAAAATATGTCTTTCTTGATTTCAGAGAGAGGAAGGGAGAAGGAGAGAGATAGAAACATCAGTGATGAGAGTCATTGATTGGCTGCCTCCTGCACACCCCCCACTGGGGATTGAGCCCACAACCCAGGCATGTGCCCTGACTGGGAACTGAATTGTGATCTCCTGGATTCTAAGTCGATGCTCAACCACTGAGTGACGCCACCTGGGCGCCATCCTTGATCTTAAAGTAAATTTATATTGAACACACTATATATATATTTTACTAATATACATTTAACCTGTGTCATACATTTTAATTTAAAATATATTTTGAAATGTGTCATATTCGCTGAAAAAGAATTTTAACCTAGAATTTCCTCTAACAACCAGAGACTACAATGGGGAGAGGGAGTCGGGAGAAGAACTGGCTGACGGGACCTCACGTCCCATTAGACAGTGACCGTACACTTCTGTCAGTCGGAACAGTCCAGTGCATTTATTCATAGCACATTCTTCCCCTCTCAGAAGTCAGGTGTGAATTACATGCTTTATGCTCACCCTAACTTCAGGTAAACCTCATGAGATGAAGGGGCCCCATCAAGGGCTTCAGAGGAGCTCACCAGAGAGAGATGCCTTCCGAGACAGTGAGGCTCTGCACCCGGAAGGCCAGCTCTACCCTTGACGGTGTGAAATCTGTTGTGTGTGAGTGTGCGCACACATGCAAGCACACACTGCGGCACCCTGGAGGTAGCAGAGAACAGAGCCAGGAAGAGTGAAGAGAGAAAGATATAAACGAGATGTAGGGGAGACAAAGAGACCCAGATACAAGAAGGAAAGAGATAAGGAGAGTGTGGCTTTCTCTGGCCAAATGTGGCCACTTGCATTCACTTATTCATTCAACCATTACAAATTCATAGCAGGAGACTGAGGCCTGGGAAATAACTGGGTCTGTGGAGTAAACACAGTCCAGTCTACAGTTCCTAGTTTCTTCCACCCCAACGAGACTGCAGCAGCTCAGCAACTCCTGTGATGGGAAGTCTGCAAACAGAGGGTTTCAGGCTTCAAAAGTATTCTAGGGAAGTTCCATGTTCAAGAAAACTAAGCCAGGCAGACCCATACATCCTAGGTCTTCATAAGAAACCTTTCCAGAAGGCACCCCTCTCGCTGTCATATGGAAAGAGCTTACTGATGAGATTAAGGGGTCTCTTTGTCATCATCAGGAAGCAAATAATTAAAATGAAATCAACAAAAATTATCTGTAAACTTGGAAATTTTGACAATGTATTGAAGTGAGGGAGGGCAATGTTGCAGTGACAATGCAATTGTGAGGATGGCAGTGCTCACGGAGACCAGAAAGGCAAGACAAGGCCTAGGAATGAGGCAGTGCTTGCCCAGTGCTGTCCAAGGCAGGCATGCATGCCACCTGGCGTGCCTGAGACACTGGGGAGAAACAAGGAGCCTGTGGTGAAGGCCCTGCCCTTCAACAACACTCTGATCTGATGCCACCCTCACCTTGATCTTAAGTTCCCAAAGAATCCAAATTTCAGGTAGAAAATGAATTTTTTTAGTATTTAGTGTTATTACTTTAGTATTTTTAGCATTTAATCCTATGTTTATACATGTGTACCCCATGCAGTATTTGGGACATACTTTTACTACAAAATTATCTGTTTATCTGAAATTCAAATTTAACTGTGTGCCACGTATTTTTATTTCTGGCAACCCTAGTGGGGCCTAAGGCACGAGGTCCATTCTTGGGTGTCCCTCTCTGGACCTAGAAGAGTATCTTGTACATGGTATGCTCAGGAGATAGTTTGAGTGCTTAAACTTGCTTGGAAGCTCTGAGAAACTGGACAGGGAGTATTTGAAAAGCAGGAAGTCAAAACCAGAGCTGTGGGCCTCTACTCCAGAAATATTTGCGAGCTACTTACTACATGTAAGGAGTTCTGCTTTCAGAGTTCTTGGCTTCCATGGCTGGGCTGGGCTGAATTTCCAGCTGCCTAGATGTCTTTTTATTTTAAAGAGTTCCCTTTTTAATAAATTTCCTCAAGAGGTTCTCATGTAGAGCAAGCTGTGGCAAGCGGGTGGGAAGGTAGGGTGGGGGTGAGACTCTTGGAAAGGGACACTGCTCTCCAGAAGCTGGGGGATGGGGGGGATCCTGAGGTCTCCAAAAGTACTCACCTTTGACAGCTTGCTGGACATAGGCTGTTGTCCCATCACTGAGGGTGACCGTCTGCAGCCCCAAGCTCTCCATGGCAAACTGCTGCTTGTGCACTCAGACATGAAGTTGGCTTCTGCCAGCACCGTGAGCCACAGCTGACATCAGGGATTTCCTCCTGGGTCACAAATCTGAGGAGAAAGACAGTTTCACATTATGAGTTGCACAGCTTCCTAATGCTGCAAGGACACATAAGGAGAATGAACGAGGGCAGCCAAGAAGAAAAAGAGATGAATTCCCCAAAGTAGATAACTATGTTGGTTTTTATGAAGTGGGTTCAAAATATACACATCTAAGAATTCTAAAATTTGAGCATAAAAGCAGCATGCCAGCCAAACTGGCTGTAAATTAAGATTTCATTGATCAAAAGCTACTTTTAGAAGGGAGCCCCATTGGAGGCAGGCAACCAATCTCACTGCTGCTGGTTGTCTCTACCCATTCTGACACCTCCTGTGCTCAGATCCATTCATGCACTGGCCCTGCTGACCCTCCTTAGTGAACATCCCACAGGCACCACACATGGAATGAGTTCCCAAAAGAACTCACAACCTCCCCACCCCCAGAACTGTTCTACTTCCAGCTACCCAGAATCAGTGGGGTCATCCTTAAAATCTAGGTGCATCCCTATCTAACAGCACACGCAAAAATGAACTCAAAATGGATTAAAGACTCGAATGTAAGACCTGAAACCATTAAACTCCTAGAAGAAAGCATAGGGGGTAAACTCCTTGACATCATTGGTGATGATTTTTTAAATGTGACACCAAAATCAAAGGCAACAAAAGCAAAACAAGTGGGACTACATTATACTAAAAAGCTTCTGCATATTAAATGAAACCATCAACAAAAGAAAAGGCAACTTAGGAAGTGGGAGAAAAAATTTGCAAATCATATATCTTATAAAGGGTTAATTTCCAGAATATATAAAGAACGCATACAATTCAATAGCAAGGAACCAAACAATATGATTAAAAGTGGACAGAGGATCTGTATAGACATTTTTCCAAAGAAGACATACAGATGGCCAACATGTACATGAAAAGATGCTCAACATCCCTAATCAGTAGAGCAATGCAAATCAAAACCACAATGAGATATCACCAAATACCTGTTAGAATGGCTATTATAAAAAAAGACAGGAAATAAGTGTTGGTAAGGAAGTAGAGAAAAGAGAACCATTGTATGCTATTGGTGGGAATGTAAGTTGGTACAGCCATTATGGAAAATAATATGAAGATTCCTCAAAAATTAAAATAGAACTACCATATGATCCAGCAATTCCAATTCTGGGTATTTATCCAAAGAAAATGAAAACACTAACTCAAAAAGATATATGCTCCCCCATGTTCATTGCAGTGTTACTTACAATAGCCAAGATATGAAAACAATCTAAGTGTCTATCGATGGATGAATGAATGGATAAAGAGTGTGGTATGTATAGGGTGTCCCAAAAAAACGTAAACACACACTTTGAATAATTATAAAGGCAGTGTTTATTAAAATACATTCATTTTCATAACTGAGCTATCAGCTATATACCTTTTTTTGGGACACCCTATATATTGCAATAGAATATTATTCAGCCATAAAAAGAATGCTAAGTGAAATAGTTAGAGAAAGACAAATACCATATGATCTCACTAATACGTAGACTCTAAAAAAACCCACCAAAAACAATAAATCAAAACCAAGGTCCTAGATACAGAGAACAGATTGGTGACTGCTAGAGGATGGGGGCTGGGTGTGGGCAAAATGGGTAAAGGGAGCCAAAAGGTACAAACTCCAGTTATAAAATGAATAAGCTTTGGGGATATAATGTACAGCATAGCGACGAAAGTTAATAAACTATACTGCATATATGACAGTTGCTAAGAGGGTAAATCTTAGAAGTTCTCATCATAAGAAAAAATTCTGTAACTATGCATATTAACGAATGTTCATTAGACTTACCATGATGATCATTTTGCAAAATATACAAATATTAGATCATTGTTGTTGCACACCTGAAACTACTGTGTAATACTGTATGTCAATTATACCTCAATTTAAAATAAAGCCTAGGTACCTGTTTCAGGAGAGTATCCCCTCTCCCCTCTTGACTACTTACTATAAGTGTTTCCTAATGTAGGTCCTCAAACTCTTGCCTGTTTCCTATTCATTTTGTAATATTTTGTTGGGATGACTTAAAAAAAAGGCACAAAAGTAAATTTACCACTGCCTTGATTAAAACTTGCCCTGGCTGGTGTGGCTCTGTGGTTGGAGTGTTGTCCAGCGCACCAAAGGGTGTCGGGTTTGATTCCTGGTCAGGGCACATACCTCGGCTGCGGGTTCAATCCTTGGTTGGGGCACGTGCCTGAGGCAGCCAATGTTTCTCTTTCACATCAATGTGTCATGTCGAGCGTGTGTGTGTGTCCCCATGGAATCAATGAAACGTGTCCTTGGGTGAAGATGAGAAAAAACAACAACTGTTCCATGGCTTTCTATCACCCTTAGAGTCTACCCTGCAGGCAAGGCTGGGTCCCCTTATAAGTCCCTGCAGCCCTGGGCACCACCTCTTCCTAGCCCTCGCACTCCTGGAGTCACCTACTTCAGTGCTTGTCACTACCTCTTTAGCATTTGTTGCCTACACAGGACTCTGGGCTGCAGCCTGGTTTCTGGTTCACTGTGGGCTCTCCACAAATCCTTGCGGAGTGACTCACAGGGTCCTCATGTGCGAGGCAGGAAAACTGGAGCGTCCAGCTGGCAGGACTTCCTCTGCATCTGCTGTGGCGTGGAGCCCACTGCAGTTGGAGAGCCCACACTTGTGAAGCCTCTGCTCATGGTTGAGTAGTTAAGATTCTCTTTACCACATGTCCAAAGAATTCCCCTGGACTTGGAATCTAGACTGGCTACCTGATCCTCACTACCCACCAGCTAATCTTCTCGATCAATGCCACTCAAACTATGTTCATGTCAGGGCGCCCAGAGAGGATATTTACATGTCACACTGTGGATGCTGCTGCCTGAAGCCAGAAGCAACACCAGCTGGAGCTTTGGCAGCCCCGAGGGATGAGTGGATCAATTTCTTAACGTAACTATAGCGACACACTGGTTGGGATGCTCTCCCCTAGACTTGGCAGCCCCACTAGGATAATTCATTCATTCTGTCCGTAAACATTTACTGACTGGGCTGCTCCAGGGACAGCAACACTTACCACCATGACTAGTGAACAGTGCTGCACTAGGTGTCTTACATGGAGCTCACTCCACCCTCCCACGATCCTATGATCTTCCTCATTTTACAACTGAGGAAACTGAAGCCCAAGACATGAAGTAACTTGTTTAAGGTTACAGAGTTAGTAAGTGGGAGGGGAGGATTTGAACCCAGGCCACCTGGCTCTTAAGTACTCTACTATGCTGCCTAGTACAAAGGTTTTTAGCTGGGTATTTATGAACCCTGCAGCCACCTAAAAATAGTGTGTGAGCATGAGCATTTTTCTGAAGTGGGGGGAGTCCAAGACTGTCATCAGCGTCTTACAGGGATTAAAGGTAAAGAACCACTGGTCTAGATGGGAATCCTACATCTGACCCATCTTCTCTGGTTTGCTAGGACCCCAGCAGGGACTCCAACCTGGCCTAGAGCTCTGATAACTCCCACATGGTCCCATTCTCATGAAAGCTCTGGTCCTGGCCTGTCTGCTCCACAATCCTTGACTTTCACTGTCTTTATTAGGGAGAGAAATTGTTCTGGTAGCCTGTTTTTGTGTAATGGTATTGTGTCAGAAATAAGGAAACACGTGAAACCTAAATCGGAAAACAAAGCAGACTATATGTTGAAAGGGATTACAAAACGGCCTCAAATCTTTCTGGCTGGGCCCTGCGGCTGCTGCAGCAATGGTGGTTTAATTGGGAATTTCTGAGGAAAATCTGTGGTGTAGTTAAGAACATAAGCTCTGCAGTGAGACAACCTGGATTCTAATCCAGTCTCTACCTCTTCAAAGCTGTGTGCCCTTGGGCAAGTAACTGAACCTCTCTGAGCCTCAGATGGCACTTCTCAAAAAGGGGCAAAATAGTGAAACCTTCTTCACAGGCTGCTGTAAGAATTAAATGAGGTCACGTATGTCGGCATTTAGCACAGTGCTGGCACACAGGACATACTCCAGAAACATGGGCCCCAAAGAGAGGGGGATGGAAGAGGAGCCTGCAGGGAAATGCTTTTGAAGCAATGGGTATTTCTGAAACATAGCCAAAAGTAGTGGCACCAGCCCTGAACTGGTCTGCAGAAATGGCTTCTAATCTTGATTCTACCTCCCATGACAGCCACCTAATGTGTAAAATGAAGCACTGGCCCAGATGACCGTAAAATCCTTTCTACTGCTCAGCTAATTATATTTATTACATATATAGCCCTTAATATGCGCCAGCCACTGTTCAAAGCACTTTACCTACATTAACTCTTTTAATCTTTTTTTTTTTTTTAATGTTTTTACTGACTTGAGAGAGGAAGAAAGAGGGAGGGAGAGAGGGAGGGAAAGAGAAAGAGAGAAACATCGATCAGCTGCCTTCTGTACTCCCCCTACTGGGAACAGAGCCACAACCTGGTATATGGCCTGACCAGGAATCGAACAGGTGACCTTTTGGTGCACGGGACAACGCTCAACGAACTAAGCAACACTGACCAGGACAACTCTTTTAATCTTAAAAATAATCATACTGGGACGCAGGTACATTATCCCTACTTTACAGATGAGGTGGTTGAGGCTTAGAGGTGGAGTAATTTGTTCAAGGTCCCATAACTAGTAAGTGCTGAAGCCAGGATTCAAAGCCAGGCAGGCTAGCCCCATACCTCTCAATATCTGGTGCATTTCTTCCCCCTGCTAATCCACTGTGACACAATGTCAGCACTCAAAACACTCAAATATTGACCGGTTGTTTTAACTTTCATCTCACCCAATGCAACTGAAATCCAGTTCTTAACCTGACCACAATGGAAAGAGGGAATAGCTGGTGGCCACATTTCCCTAAATAACTCTTCTTAGCCTCAAAGCAAAGAAATCTCCACTTCTTTACATGTTCTCATGTCCAGGCTAAATATGCAATTTTCTTCCTCATAATCTAAACCTTGAAAACAGCCCACTCTTGCTCTTGAACCTTTTCTGATGTCTGAAGCTGCCTTCCAACAGAGCCTGACCGAGGTGCTTCAATGGCTGCCAGGCAGGTCCAAGTGCCATTTTTCTCCCTTCCTTTGATCAAATGGTTTCCTCTGAATCCTACTGGGTCTGCAGGAAACTAACAACAGTGAAACTGATAGTCAGAGGCTTGTCACTGCCTCAGGATGGCTGCATCTGAGCAGCTCCTGCCTGCACTTGATGTTTTAGATCCATAAATCCCGTGGCGCTCTGAGAAAGGACGGAGGGATGCAGGGCAGCTGCCTGTTTTCTCTGAGGGTTAGGGTTTACCAGCCCCCCATTACCTGAACTGAGAAGGGAGAGACAGACTGAGGGGGTGGGGCAGGGCAGGTAAGAGCCATGACGAAAGGTAGGGATGAAAAGCGGGCGCTCTGACTCTCCCAGAACTAGCAGCAAGTCTAGTTTCTGTTGCATTTTAAAATGAACTTAACCTATTGTTGGCTCTGATGCAGGAAATAGCCCTATGGCTTCACAATTCAGGGTGGGGCAAAAGTAGGTTTACAGTTATGAGTACACAAAACACGGAGTTTATCCTTGTATTATTAATTATTGTATTATTTTCCATACGAATGGTAAACCCACCTCATATATAAATGTTTTCCAATGTAAAAATATAAATTATAATTATTGGGGAGAAGTGATATTTAGAAAAACTTTTTAGGTACTTCAGATCTTTAGGTCTCTCTATGAAACAAGGTATGCTTAAACTGCATCCTCAAGGCAGAAAAACTAGGGACATGAAAGAAGGGAAACTAAAGAGGAGCCATGTATTTGATTCTCCACTCAGTCACAGTTCAGAGCTAACCTGACCCACACACAAGCTGGGCTACTCCTCGATTACAACCTGTTCACTCTTCCAATGTCCAGGGAGTTCTGCCAACCAGAACTCCCTGGACATTTAAAACAAGGCTTTCTGTACTCTGTCTCAGCCGCCTGGAGGGAAACTGTATTTAGAAGCCAAAAAGAAAAAAAAAGAAACTTAGGGGGAAAAAATGACTTAATTTTCACTCAGAAAATTCCTCATTTGGGAATACAGAAAACTTCTCAGAGAGGACAGAGTGGCATTAGGTTGGAGGGATAGAGGCTGAGAGAATCAAGTAGCAAATCAGAACCAGATTTGGAAGAGCTGTAGTAAAACTGTTCAGTATTTGTTATTATAGAAAAAGACTTCAATGCACACACAAACCCCTAGTGAAACAGGCGTGGTTCTGTGGGTTTACAAACTCTTAAAGAGAAAACAGGAAATTAAATAACAGAAACTTGCATTAACATAACACACATACATTTAAAACATCAGCTAAATGCCTCTTTCCAAAAGGCATCCTGATGTTAAAAGCCCAAATCACTGTTTAGTATGTTTCCTATTTAGCTACTACAGTTTTATAAATGTGAATTAGTCACAGCAAAAGGAGTACTTAGGCAAAGTGGGTTATTTTCAATTTCAAAAGGGCAGTAAAAATGCAGACCCCTTAACTGCAGAACAGAATCCATCTAAACTAAAACAGATAACTTAAAAATCTAATTTTGAGCCATATGTTTAAGTGAATTTTAACACCTTAGTTTGTAAACACCCAATCATGGCTGAGTTTCAAATCCACCCTGGTCCATGAAAAGAAAAGCCCAGAATAAAGGTATTTTGGAAGGATTATCCTAAGGATGTGCTTTACACCAATAAGCAAATTAGTGCAGATCTGATGAACTTACACCTGGACTGTTTCTGGAATTCAGCTTGGGGTCACCACTGGCTTCAGAAGGGCTATTTGAGCCTGGCTGGTGTGGCTCAGCTGAGCATCGTCCCATGAACCAGGAGGGCACAGTCTGATTTCGGTCAGGGCTCATGCCTGGGTTTTGGGCTTGATTCCCAGGAGGGGGTGTGTGCAGGAGGCCGCTGATCAACGATGACTCATTGATGTTTCTATCTCTCTCTCCCTCTCCCTTCCTTTCTCTCTTAAAAAAAACACCAAAACAATAAAAACATATTTTTAACAAATGGTTAAGATAATACATTTTATGTTAAATGTATTTTACCACAATTTTTAAAAATTGGGTGAAAAATATACATGAAGACACGTATAAACTCTAAGAACAATACCAAATTCCCACTGGACAAATAAGGCTACAATATGAATTCAAAAGCAAAAAATACTTATTAAAAAGGCTCATTCTCAGTAATTAAAGAACAAGAAAGAATAATCATGAAAATATTTTACTTATTAAATTACCAAAAATCAAAGGAAAAGTATTAACATCCAATAGACGATGAGATACCACTATGCACCTATCAGAATGACCACAATCCATAACACTGACAACACCAAATGCTGGCAAGTATGTGGGGGTATAGAAACTCTTATTTATAGCTGGTGGGAATGCAAAATGGTACTTTGGAAGACAGTTTGGCAGTTTCTTACAAATCTAGACCTACTCTTACCAAATGATCCAACAATACTACTCCTAATTTACCCAGAGGAGTTGAAAACTTATGTTTATAGCAGTTTTATTCAGAGCTGCGAAAAACAGGAAGCAACCAAATGTCCTTCAATAAATAAAGTGTTGTACAACTATACAATGGAATATTATTCAGTGATAAAAAGAAATGAGCTATTAAGTAGCAAAAAGACATGGAGGAACCTTAAATACATTTTACTAGGTGAAAGAAGCCAATCTGGAAAGGTTACATACAATATGAGTTCAACTACATGACATTCTGGAAAAGGCAAAACTATAAAGACAGTAAAAATATCAGTGGTTGCCAAGGGTACAAAGGGAGGAGAGGGGGTGAACAGGTGGAGCACAGGGAATTTTTAGGGCAATGAAATTATTCTGCATGATACTGTAATGCTGGGTACCTGACATTATGCATTTGTCACAATCCACAGAATGTACAACACAAAGAGTGAATCATAATGTAAACTACGGACTTTAGTTAATACATCAACATTGGTTCATCAAGTGTAGCAAATATACTGCACCAATGCAAGATGTTAATATAGGCATATCTCGTGTTATTGTGCTTCAGTTTTTAAAAACAAACTGAAGGTTTGTGAGGCAACTTGCTGAGTGAACATTACAAGAGTTTGGAAGGTGATTCCAACCCTCCTGGATGACTTTGAGGGGTTCAAGACTTCAGTGGAGGAAGTAACAGCAGATGAGGTGGGAACAGCAAGAGGACTAGAGTTAGGAGCGGAGCCTGCAGATGTGACTGACTGGCTGCAGTCTCAGGATCAAACTTTAAAGGACAAGGAGTCTTATCAATGAACAAAGAAAGTGGTTTCTTGAGACAGGATCTACTTCTGTGAAGACACTGTGAAGACTGTTGAAATGACAACAATGGACTTAGAATAGCTTAGCTGATAAAGCAGGGTTTGGGAGGATTGATTCCAATTTTGAAAGTTCTACTGGGGGTGAAATGCTATCAAACAGCATCACAGGCTACAGAGAATCATTCATGAAAGGAAGAGTCAATCAATGCTGCAAACTTCATTGTTGTCTTATTTTAAGTATTGCCACAGCCACGCCAACCTTCAGGAACTGCCACCCTTCAGCAACCACCACCCAATCACTCAGCAGCTGTCAACGAGGCAAAACCCTCCATCTGCAAGAACACTATGACCTGCTGAAGGCTCAGATACTGGTTAGCATTCATTAGTTATGTACACTGTTTACTACTCAAAATGTTATTGCTCACTTAATAGGCTGCAGTATAGTGTAAACATAACTTATATGCACAGAGACACTAAAGAACTTCCGTGACTCGCCATATCGCCATATTTGCTTTACTGCGGTAGTCTGGGACTGAACCTGAACTATCTCTGAGGTCTGCTTATTTTGGGGGAAACTGGGAACAGAGGATGGGGGAAGTATATGGGAATACTCTGTACTTTGTTCAATTTTTCTATAAACCTAAAACTGCTCTAAGAAATAAAGTGTATTAATAAAAGATCCCCAACCATGGACGTTGGCAAAGCCAGGAGGCAGGCCCACGCGTGCATTGCTGACGGCACTAGAGACTGCTCCAGGCTCTCCAGAGAACAGTGTGTCAATGCTGAACCCCACTGGGGAAGGTTCAGCATCTGAGATCTAATAACTTCATCTTTGTAATTCACTCCACAAAAAGAATCCAGAGAACAAGAGCTATTTGCACAAAGATGCTTGTTTAGATGTGTTAGACAAGAACCACGAGACATCTGGATTAATGGAGGGGTTAACAAGTAAAAAGAGACAGAAGGTTGAACATTCCTACAGTCCTAGCTCATAGAAACCTTAACTCCAAGTGAGACAATGGTAGAAGAGACCAAAAAGAAATGAACAGTTGTGCTGGAAAGAAGGGGTATAATCTTTAAAAAAAAAATAAAGTGGCTGAAATGCAAAGAGCACAGCATCGAGCTGCGAGGTAATTCTCCAGTGGACACTAAGACCGTCTGCTCGGTGCTGGCCCCTCCCTCTCGGGGTTTTCCTTTATTCTGCCCACAGCCTTCCTATTACTACCTGTACCCCAGCCTCCTAGGTACTGCATGCAAAGACAGACATCTACTCTTCCTCTGCTTCAGGCCAATCTAAGCATGGAGGTCGGGGACTTCTTCTTCTAGAATTTGTCTTCCTTTCTTCTCACCACCAGAGGCCCAGTTACCTCTTTTGGATATATTTTTAAATGCAATGTTCTTCAAACTGGGCTGATGTGCTTTGCGTGTCTTTTGGAACAGTGTCATGGTGAAGCTCCATGATTCAGCATCCTACCTTGATCTCTAAGTAATGTATATATTCTTTTTTTTTTCTTTTTGATTTTGAGAGTACATTTATTAAAGCTGGGGACAGTGAAACAGGAAGGGCTTAGAACAGAAAAAGCAACAGGAGAGAGCCTAGGCACTGCTTTGGCTCTCTAGAAATGTTATAGGAAAGAAATGACCCAAGGAGGGGCTGATGTTAGCTCACTGGGAAGTCAGAGAAAAGGGGGCCTTGGGGACAGGTTCAGGGAGTTAGCCTGGGATGGGCTGCTGCTGCCCACTGCTCCCTTGGTTGCAAGTGTCATGGGGACCCTTAGAGCTTAGGAGATGAATGCCTGAGAGGGAAGAAAGGTGTGGGCTTGCTCGTGGGAGGGAGAGCACGCTATGTATATTTTGTTTTAAAAATATACATATCTTTACTGATTTCAGAGAAAGGAAGGGAGAGGGGGAGAGGGGGAGAGGGGGAGAGGGGGAGAGGGGGAGGGGGGGAGGGAGAGGGAGAGGGAGAGGGAGAGGGAGAGGGAGAGGGAGAGGGAGAGGGAGAGAGAGATATTGAGAGAGTCATTGATTGGCTGCCTCCTGCACTCCCCCCCCCCCTCCCCCCCGGGATGGAGTCTGCAACCCAGGCATGTGCCCTGACCGGGAATCAAACCACAATCTCCTGGAGCTGGGCTGTATGTTCTTAAATCAATGTCCATGATGCTGTAGGGAAACAGGCACAGTCATACATTGTTCCTGGGAGTACGCACTGGTACAAGCTCTATGTAGACCAATCAAAATTATCAATGTATGTATCATCTGATCCAGCAATTCCATGTCTAGTTTACAGGTAGACATACATGTGTACAACATGACACATGTCCAAGGTTATTCATGGTATCCTTGTATCAACAATAGCAAAAAATTGGAAATAGCATAAATGTCTATCAACACAGAACTTCTTTACTATGTAGACATAAATAAATGAGAAAGCTCTTTACACATTGGCACGAAAACCTAAAATACAAAGTTAGTTCATAGTTGTGAGTACGTGAAACAATTTATTGTTGTATTTTTATTACTTATTATATTATTTTCCACACAAACAACTATAAACCTACTTTTTCTCCACCCTGTATATTAAATAAAAATGGCAAGGTATAAAACAGTGCCTTTTGTATGCTGCCATGGGCATAAAGAATATCTGTGAAAAGTTAAGAAATTATTAACCAAGGTTACCTGTGGAAGGCTAACTGGGTGACTAGGGCAAAACAATAGAAGGGTGAACTTTTCACTGTATCTTTTATACTTAAAAAAAAATTAAAGTCTTGTGAAAGTATTACCTATATAAAATAAATAAAAATAAATGAATAAAAGAAGACAGTCTAACAGCATGCTCTGCACTCTTTTGTTGGTTATGGGAGTATCTATGTCTCCATTCTGAGGCATGGCTAGTCCAGTGCTGATGGGATAGACTCCATGATGTTACAGATTTGTACCAAAACCACATCTGAAAACTCAGCTTCACAATTCATGGATGGCATTCTGGAGTATTATATGGAAAGCTGATAAAGCTGGACAAGAGGCAACAGGAAATCTATACAGGACCTGAGGATACCCTGGCTTCAACACACGTGTCCCAGCATGGTCACAAGATAGATCAGCTGGAGTAGTGGCTAAGCAGGGGCTGCTTTCCCCGCCACTATTGTTTTTCTTTCAAATCTGCATCCAAGGATATGTTTATTGATTTTTCGAGAAAGAGGAAGGGAGAGAGAGAAACATCGATCAGTTACTTCCCGTACTTGCCCTGACCAGGGACCGAATCCACAACCTAGGTATGTGCCCTGACCAGGAATGGAACTTGCAACTTTTTAGAAGATGCACAGATGCACCTTCTCTGGAGTGTATGGGATGACTCTCCAACCAACTGAGCCTCCTGGCCAAGGCCCCCCTTCACTGATTTTAAGATCTCAGGACAGTACTTCCTAGGTTAAGCAGATGACTTTAGACACAGAGAACTCTGGTCTCAGGTATCCCTGCCACACCCTACACATCCAAGCTTCAGGCCAGTTCTACAATCTCAAGGAGCCTCCCAGTTCCTTGGTTCTTATCTTAACTGCATGGGTCTCATGCTTTATCAAAATCCCAAAGCAGCAGGGCCTTCCAACAAATAGTCATGCAGTCAGAAACAGTACCAAGCTAAAAAGTTACACCTGGGCTTCTCAAAGATGAATGGTTTACTGAGGGCAAGGTTGGGTGAGTGTTAACCCAGAGGCACTGGAAGAAGCACTCTGACTTCCAGCTGTGACAGTGTGACGTGCTGTGAGGCTTTGAATGTCGCACCCAACATTGCAGCTCTTTCTGGTTCTGAACTGCACTTCTACCAGCAAAACAAAGAAACTGCACAGCATTTGTGAGCTCCTCACACGGTCACTCTCATTTCTATACCTTTATTGATAGCCGCCAGGGCAAGAGGGATCTAAGGTTTTGTCAGTAGCTTAATGCCACCAGACAACAGCGTCAGCTGTACTTGGATTTGTGTCTCTTGTTTAGCTTGTCAGAGACTCTCTTTACAACATAAATATCGACATCTAAATGACACAAGGGTAAACACTGCTTCCAGATGCAGTGAGGAGATAAACCCTGCCATGGTATGTTTTCCATAAACTTGATTCTTTTGCGGGGAAAATAACACACTCCTACTTTCTGTTATACTGCTTATAATTTAAGTTCCTGGAGAGCACGCATTTCAGCTTAATCGGCACCTAATAAAGAATGTGCCCACAGATACTAAATGAATAATACTATTAGGTCACATAGCTAACTGAGCTCTTTAGCTCAAATTTGAATCCTAAATCAGCGCCACTTATTGTGAACAAAATCTAATTGAAAGTCCTCAGACCAGATTTGAAGCCTTTCATCTACCACGGAACGATGAGCTCCCTAAGAGAAGTTCCTAGCAGAGGAGTAAATACTGAGTGAAAGAATGAAGGAGCAAAGGAACGCGTCCCACTACCCTAACTCTTCCACCAGCCCTGGCTAGAATGACCACTCTTTCCTCACTTGGAATACCCCCTTGCCTCATCTCTCACATCCACGTTCACTGTTTCCCCTACACCCAGGTCAATAACAAGGTTTCCATAGTTAATGTCACACCAGACCAACAGACTCCAGCCTGTTTCCTCTGCACTTGGCAGTGAAGCTATACCAGGTGGCTCAAAGGCACGGATGCATCTTGTGTGTTATCGTAGCCTCTGGGTCCAGCACAGCACCCAGCACACGGCAAGCACTCTACATATTACTTTAGCAAAGAAGGAAGGAATCTTACTACCAATGCCGCCACCTTGTGTAGAGCTCAGCAGTTTCCAAAATAATTTCTCAAGTATACAGATATAGTATCGTTTTTACTCTAAGCACTAATTCATCAACTCTTGCAATGGGAGGGGCTGAGATGACAGCTCTTGTCTAGTCTAAAGCAGTCATTTTGCAGATAAAGATACAGAGTCCAGAGCTGCAGAGCAGTCCCAAAGGATCACAGAGCTCCAGGTGGCAAAGCTGGGCCGCACACTGGAAACACCAGTGCTTTCCCCACCATACTCCTGTCTCTTACCCAGTAACAATGTTCTTTTAGTTCCCAGGAGAGCAAAAATTTATTCATGTCTAACATGAGTAAATCCAGCTTAGTCAATATCCCCATATCCAAAAAAATCTTAAACCTGACATATTCAAAAGTGAATTCCTTATCCCCACTCTCACAACCTGCCCCTCCTCTAGGCTCCCCAATTTTACTAAATGGGAACTCCATCCTTTAGTTGCTCAGGCCAAAAATGAGGGAGCCTTCCTCAACTTCTCTATTTCTTTCACATGCTGCATCTAATCCATCAGCAAATCCTGTTGGCTCCTCTTTCAAAATATATATCCAGAATCCAACCACTTCTCACTCTTTATTGCTTTATTTTGGGTCCAAGCCACCAACTTCTTCTGCCTGGACTATTGCAGTAGACTTCTAACTAGTTTTCCTTGTCCCACTCTCAGCCCCTACAATTTTCAACATAGCAGCAATTATGATCCTTTATGTCAGTTCATGTCACTTATCTGCCTAGAACCCTCCAATGGTTCTCATCTCATTCACAATTCACAATACAGTGCCTGTGATGCCCAATGTGATCTGCCACTAATCCACTTCATTCCTGCTTCTGCTGTTTCCTCTCTTACCCTACTGCAGCCATACTGGTTGGCGTCCTTGTGTTTCTCAAATATACGAGGCACACTCCTGCCTAAGGACCTTTGTACTTGCTGTTCCTGCTGGCTGGAATACATTTCCTCCACATATGTGCTCGGCTGACGCCTTAACTTCATTCAGATCTTTGCTCAAATGTGACCTTTTTAGTGAGAACTTCTTTGACCACCGTACTTAAAATATAATACCCCGACCCCTGGTATTCTCTATTTCCCTTCTCTGATTAATTTTCTCAATATATACTTTCCTTACTTGTTTACTGTAAACAAATTGAGGGAGCCTTCCTCAACTTCCCCAAAAGGTGAGCTCCTTAAGTCTTGGAACTTTTTTTATTCATTGCTCTACCCCCAGGTACTAGAAAAGTACCTGGCCTCTAGCAGATATTCACCAGACATTTTTGGAATGGATCAGTGAATGAATGAACATCGTTACCTTTAGGATCTTCCAGTAATCTAAAGACATTAGGCCAGAAGAAGAGCCTAGTTGAGTTCTGATCCCTCCCTCATGTCCCCACTGCCTCAGCTTCTTCTCAGGTACAGTCAATTCCTTTACCACCAGAAACTACACCTGGGCTGGGGAGCAGGGAAGGACCAGAGCCACAGGTGCTTGTTGCCAGGGTGTTACAATTCCCAGGCCACCAGGTACAAAATTCTGCAGGGTGCTAATTTTGTATCTAGCATCCTGGTATCTCACAAACAGAAGAGGTCAAAGATAGGCCAGGACTAAATATATTACTAACGGAGATAATGCTATTGACTCAGCAACAGCAGCTCATTTACTCTGAGGTGTTTTCCAAGGAACTGTGTTAAACTCTCACTTGTTCATCTAGTGGTCCATTTTTATTTTACAATTTTATTATGGATTTCAAACATATACAACAATAGAAAGAATAATATAATGAACCCATTACCCAATTTCAACAATTACCAACATCTTGCTAATTTGGTTTCCTTTATTCTGTCTGCAACTCCCACTAAATATTTCATCTAGCTGTTTGTTTGTTTGTTTGTTTGTTTGTTTGTTTTTGAGAACTGGTCTATATATGTCAGACCCAGGCCTTGTAACCATGGAATTTTAGCAACTATGTCAATCGCTAATCTTAGCAGAATACAGTAAAAACAAGCACTTACACCATTCCCCCACCAGAGTAACCACTAAAAAAAAGAGATGTCTAAATTCCAGACTGCTAAACTCCAGACTTGCCCACTGTCACCTTTGGAAGGACTTGGGGAGAGGACTGTTGTGGCTAAAAAATGAATGTAGATGTAAGTTGTTTTCGCTTGTTTGTACTGATGTAAAATTTCTGAATGTGTTAATTCAATCCAGTATTTACTGACTACCTGAAAATATGAGGGACAGGATTAAGATGACAGAAGGTAAAGAAAACCCAATCTCTGTTCCCAAAGAAATCACATTGGGGGTGGGAGAGTGCGTGAAAAGAGTATACATATACACAAAGCAGAATATGTACCCGGCCCTAAGAAAGATTAAATAAGCCTAAGGCAAAACCTCCTTTTAAAAAATAAAACCCACAGAATTTGTAGACCCCAGGGTTTACCCCTTCCTTAACTCCAGCTTAGCCCTCTGCTGTATTTATTGCTGTAGGGTCAATAAGTACATTATAAGAGGCCTGGGAATTTGGTGACCCACAGAATAGACTTTGGATGTGGATCTTTAATGTCACATTTTGCTACTACCCATCTAGTCCTCCAGTGGGAGGGGACAGAAAAATCTTCCCAGGGCTTGGAAAACAATGGAGCTAATTCAATGCCGGCAGAAGCTGACACTCAAAGCATTCTACCCTTAGGGCCTATACAGCAAGAAGTTTCATAAACAGGATAGGATCATGGGAGTGGGTCAAGGAGACAAGGCTAGATTGATTCAGAAGAATTTCCAAGATCTCTCTTTCTTGCTACCTAAAGGGCTGTGATCTTCGTGATTATCAGAACTTTCCAGAGAAGAGTGTAGTTCTTTGAACAAGTCAAAGAGGCCAATGGTTTGGACAGTGCTGTGCATGAAGGAAGGAGAGCTGAGCAGTAGGGTCATTCATGTGGTCCTGGAGTTAAATGCATAGGACAGTGGGAAAAAAGGGCAGAGTTGGGATGGGAGAGAGCTTTGCATTAAACCAATGTTATTGACACTGGTGAGGTGAGGATGGTTGGGAGAAAAATAAGGGAAGGCAGGAAGAAGGCACTGAGAAACGACAGACATGGAGAGGGAAAGGGTAAAAGATGATTCTGGTTTGAAGAATCATCACTGATAAAAATGAGAATGCCATGAGATCTGGGAATCTGAGGGGCAGGAACACACAGCTCACTGGACAGAGTGTAAAAAGGAGGGTCTCAGGATGGGAGGGCATAGAGGTTATAAACTGGGTGAAGGAGGTCACTCTAGATGAAGAGCTGATTAGATGGTTTTGGGTAAAGGATGTGGCTGAGGTTGGTAGAAGGCAGCTAGAACACTGAGAAGAGACTGAAAGTAGAAAGAGATCATATGAGGAAAGACTGAATTCCTGCCTGTAAGGAACTTAACAGGATGAGAGGATTTGGGGTAAAGTGCCAATGAGGTGGGAAATACCTTAGGGTGAGTGAGGTAATGGAGTGAGGCCCAGGGGCTCCAGGGGCTCTTAAGGTGAGGTGACATCTGGACAGTCAATGAAGAGCGGTATTGAGGTACAGGGGTCTCAGGGCATGTGGGGTCAAAAGTCATGAACAATGAAGTCACTAAGCCATGGGGCAAAGGGTAACAGAAACCTTGAGATTTGTGGAATGAGTTGACATTCAGTTTAGGAATTATTAGAAAATAAGAAACAAGGGGCTGATGGTGACCTAGAAAACTAGGTAGGTTTGAGGACAAGAGAGGTAATGGAGAAAACGGGTTTTGAAGACTGGGTTCAAATCCCAGCTCTGCTACTTATCTGAGTTTCAGGTTCTTCATTTACTTAAATTCAACCCAAAACAAAGAAACAAAAATGGGAAGTGGTGGTGGATATATATCCACCACCTCTTGGGGTTGTTGCAAGGTAAACAGAGGACCAGGTATGGTGTCAAGTGCTTTGCATGCATTATCTCAGGCACTACTATTATACTCACTTAGCAAAAGTAGAGACTGAGGGTTCAGAGGGGCTAAAGGGTATGCCTGACGTGCCATAGCTGAAGGGCTACCGTCACACCAGAACCCAGGTCTCTTATCACAGCAATGCTGGGAGCTGACGCACGCTGCAATCCAGCTCAAGGGAAATAGGTTTGGACTATTTCGAGTGTAGGGGGTCATGGGAGCGAGAGAATAAGGATTATGAAGAAAGTGGACCCTGGGGTGAGGTCACAAGAGTAACCTCCTAGGGAAGGGGATCGAAATAATTGCAAAAGAGGATTATCTTGACTGAGAACTGCAGAATCTCACAGCTGGAAGTAAATGGAGATCCTTTAAACCAACCTTATCACAGTACAGATGAGAAACTGAGGTCCAGAGTGAGGAAGGGGCTTCTCCCAGGTTCCCAAAGCACAAGCCTGACATAGCTAGGAACTTGAATCTGGGCCCACACTACATCCAGAATTCTTTGATGCCTCCAACTACTACTACTTCACATTCGTCTCCTTATCTTCCTGGGCACCAGCATGGTGCCAGAGCATTTCTGTCATGTGCTGATTGACACTGGAGGGCTGGAGTGCGGAGGGATGTCAGTGGGGGTGACTTTAGGATGAAGGGGGAACATGGAATGAGGATCATGAGGTAACGGGGGAAAGAAGGGATGATCACATATTGAGAATTTGTAGATGACCGGGTGGGAAATTATTGGAGTAGGGCTTAAAACTCACCAAGTTTGTGGGGGAACACGGTAGAAGTGGAGGGGTTACTGGACCAGTGGGGTCACTGAAAAGGTGTGCGATCATCAGGGAGGGGGGCGGGGATCTGAGGTCGGGAGTCACTGTTAGAACTGAGGGAGTCACCGAGTCGGCGGGTCCTGCGCAGTGCCGGGGAAGTTCCTAGGTTGTCAGAGCCGTGACTAAGAATTGAGGGTTACCTGGGGAGGTCTCAGGGTCAGTTGGTGGGGTGTGGGGCCAAGGAGGTGGAGGCGGGCGCAGTCACGGGGTGGGAGTGGTGGGGGAGGAGCCGCGGGGCGGAACGGAGGGGAAGGCCGGGGCCCGGACCCGGGGTGGGGGAAGGGTCAGCCGCCGTCCAGCCAGCCGCCCGGCCGCCGGGCTAGGGCCGCAGGAAGGTGGGCACGACGGGCTCGGGACCTTCCCCGGGCCCTGCGCCCGCCCGTCCTCCCACCTGGGCACGGTGGACCCACTCTTCCCACAGCCACCAACCTGACAGCCCCCGAGGGCGACTCCGCCGACAGACCGCCATGCACCGGGCCCCGCCACCAGCGCCGGCCCCGCAACCCGCCTGCGCCATAGCCCGCCCGCCCGCGCGCAGCTTGCCTCGCGCGATATCCAGGTTCCAGGGCCGCCGCACTTTCCCCTCCTCTCGGCGCGCCGCTACCGGCCCCGGAAGCCGTATGCAAAATACAGGGCACGCTCCACCTCGAACCCCAGTCGCCGCGGCCGTCGTACTTATCCTGGTTCCCGGGGCCCTGGAGCCCGGGCGGCCGCGCCTGAACGATGCCCCTCGCAGCCCCGCCCCCGGCCGGGCTGACGCACGGCCCGCGAGGCCGAGCGCCTGGGGAGGGCGTGATGACGTCACGACGCCCCGGTCAGCGCCCGGGCCGGCCTGCCGGTCGGGTCGTCGCTATAGCGCTGAGAAGCCGCCACCTGTCCCGAGGAAAAACTCTGTCCACCTGAGACTGGAGGCGGGAGTGGGGAGGAGCCCGAGGCCCGAGGAGGAGCGTGCGCGGCCCGCGGGCTGGAAGGTGCGCTGCGGCTCGCGGCGGGCTGAGGGCAGCGGTTTCCGGGGTCCCCCTGCCCGCTCGGGGGCACAGGCCCTCCGTCGGGCTCGGAGCCCCAGGCTTCGGCGTGCGCCTCACCGCCCCGAGGCGCTTCCCGTGCGCGGTCCGCGGGCACAGCCTACGGCCCTCGAGCCGCCCCCCGAAGGAAGCAGTGGCGGGTGTTATTGGCGCCGCGCAGAAAAGGCCGACCCTGAGGCGCCGGGAGGGACTGGCCTCCAGGGAGGGCGCCCGGCGGTCCTCCGGGGCGCTCGCCCCCTCGGTCCCTCAGCCCCACCCCATCCTCAGAACCAGCCCCGGCCCCCTGTCGGCTAGTTGGGGTATCCTCAGAAATCCTAGGAGAAATGCAAAGGGAGTGAGCTTTTGGTAAAAAATTAAAAGTAAGTATATAAGGAGAGGAGTTAGGTAAGGAACTGGGGAAGGTTGCCTCTTAGGAGAGAATTGGGTGCCTGGAGGTATGAGGTGAGGAACTTTTCCCTCTCTATCCTTTTAGACTTTAACTCGTTTATTTGTATTCCCCCTCCCCCTGAAAACAATTTAACTTAAAAAAAAAAAAAATTGGAAGGGAAGTATTCCGATGAACTAGAAACATTTACGAAGTACTTGGTTTGGGGCGCATGGTGGCTAAACATGCCAGTGGGGGCACTGGCATCCTGTCCCTCCCCTGCCCTGTCTGCAGAGCTTAACCAGAAAGCCCTCCCCTTCAATTTTAGGCATTCCCGCTTCCCCATCTTTGTTTTGGCTCAACATTTCCTGAGGCGGGACTATTGAGGATATTTTTGTTAAAATATTGACGTGCAGATTTACTTCAGTGTGGAAAATACTGCCACTTGTGGAATTACCAAAACCAGTCTTCATTTCAAACCATTAGCCTAAATGGTCATCAGTCAAGTCAGAATTACTTTCCATTAGGAAAAAGTTTTGACTTTATTCTTCAATTTAAATAACTATGTTAATATTCATTTTAAAGAATATGATAAAAATAACTGGAAAATAAATGATTAACTGTAGCTTATAAAATAGATTAAAAATCATGGCAAAATTATATAGATGTGCCCTAGCAGGTTTGGCTTAGTGGTTAAAGCGCTGGCCCAAGGACTGAAGGGTCTCAGGTTCGGTTGTGGTCAAGGGCACATACCTCAGTTGCAAGCTCAAGTGGGGGCACGTTCAGCGGGCAACCAATCAATGTGTCTCTCTCACACTGATGTGCCTCTCTCCCCCCTTTCCACTCTGAAAAGCAATAGAAAAAATATCCTTGAGTGAGGATTAAAAAATAATAAATTGTATATTCCAATAATTTTGTTAGACTTCATGATCAAACTTTTTCTCATGTATTTAATAAAAAATAATGGATTGAGCAGCTAACAAATCACTTCATTTTTTACAAGTAGGAGGTAGAAAAGAATAAACATTATATCAGTTGAAATACATGAGGACTGAGTATAATGGGAATATTTTGTGGTTGGTTTTTTTTTTTTTAAATATATCTTTATTGATTTCAGAGAGAAGAAGGGAGAGGGGGGAAGAGAGATAGAAACATCAATGATGAGAGAGAGTCATTGATCGGTTGCCTCCTGCACGCCCCTAACTGGAGATCAAGCCTGCAACCTGGGCATGTGCCCTGACTGGGAATTGAACCCTGATCACCTGGATCCTAGATCGATGCTCAACCGCTGAGCCACACCTGGCCAGGCGGGAATATTTTGGTACGAAAAGAAAAAACAATCCCTCCGCCCTACTCCCTACGTTTTTACACCCTGCCATGCATTAAGATTCAGTGTAGGTGAGGGATATGCCTTTCTTTTGTAAAACAGGACAAGGACTGTGCTGAAAGAGGAGGTGGAATGGAAGTGTGCATGAATCTGATGGTTGGCTCTCAAAGAGATACGTTTTAGGGAAGATTTTTTGTAAATGTTGAAGATCTAGAAATGTGTCCCCTTAAACCTCTCCTCAGATTGATTTCGTTGCCTGGGAAGGTCCTTCATGTACCCCATTTTAAATACTACTTGATTTAGGCAGACCCATATTCCACTGACTCTGGACTAGACATTATTCTGGGACATCATTGCAAGTGTCCTAGGAAGGAGGAAGACTTGGTATTTTTGTGATATGAGGAGGTCAAGAGGGAAGTCAGAGGATGACCCCAACTTGTCATAGTCAGAATGGTCCTGGATATGGTCCTCAGCTTTGTAGAAGTGTGATTTTGTCAGTCCACACAAAAGTATTCATGTTTTGTCACACTAAGTCAAAGGTAAATTATAAAATAAAAGGCTAGAAATTAATTTATACTCATAGCCACCAATGGATTCTCTCTCTTGGGAAATCTTGTGGAAAGGTCAGTTGTAATCACAATCTTACACAAGGAGTGTGGATCTTGAGCGTGGCTGTTGTTATCAAGCTATGAGAGCCTGATGCACAATGCCTGTCATGTAACGGGAGCTCAGTAATTGTGAAATGAGTGCACCTGTCTTTATAGATGCTGAAGGGGGAAGTTCAGGATTCTAGTAGGCCAAAGCACCATTTTTTTGGATCAGTTGGATTTTTTTCCTTGTTCCTATTAAATGGCTATATCATGTAGGTATTAAGTCCAGTAAAATTTCATGTCAGGGAATTCTAAAATTGCCACAATTAAGATTTACCTATCATCTGAGCCTATAATTTGGGGCTGTTCATTTATAAGAGGTTGGAGACTGCGCTCCTGTGCTCTGTAGTAATGGTGGTAGTGCCTGAGTGATCTGTATTTCAGAATTCTATTTAATGGCTAAGAATATACTGGATAAGAACCACCTTGGGTGAGTCTCAGTGCTTGTACTTTGCTAGAGGTGGGACATCTTAACTAGGGAGGTGTCTGAGCCACTTGTGACCTGGCCAGATTTGGGGAACTGTACTGTGATGAGGAATATCCTAAATTCCCCGTACTCCCTAGATCCCCCTAAATTCTCACTTCGGATGTTTTCCACTGACTTTTAGAGAGAGTGGAAGGGAGGGAGGAGGGAGAGAGAGAGAAACATCGATGTGAGAGAGACGCATCAATTGGTTGCCTCCTGCACCCACCTTGACCAGGGCCAAGGATTAAGCCTACAACCGAGATATGTTGACTGGGAATTGAACCTAAGACCCTTTGTTCTGCTGGCCAATGTTCTAACCACTGAGCAAAACCCGCCAGGGTGCAGGGGATAATTCTTAGTACTGCTTTTAAAAATAGACAAAAGAGACAAGCCTTTTCATATTCTAAAACCATTAGGAATAAGGTAAGTCTATGCAGAAGCCAGAAGACACTTTGTCTCCTCAAAGCTTTTTCCAGCTCTAGGATAAATTATATAGAGGAAAAGATGCCAGACTGAGGAGTTTCATTTAGTATTTTAATAATAATAAAAAAGTCAATACAAAATCCAAACATTTATTTTTACAAGTTCAGATACATTTTTTCCCCAAGTGCAAAATATTCTATGAACTGCATCAATTACTGTTTATTGTTGATTGTGTAGGAGACGCTTACTATATCGGTAGCAGTGGAAGGCAGATATAAATACATATTTTGAGATTTCTTCTGCACAAAAAAAAAAAAAAAGCCTCCCACATGATAATGATTATTCTGAAACTTCAGTCACACAAAAGAGTAAATTTTTCAGTTTGTCCATACTGCTACAGTCTGTTGTCTAAATAAGCTGATAACAGAACTGGGGATTCTATTCCCTCTAACATTTTCTTAAAGGGTTCCTAGTCCAAACAATGGCCCAAGGAGAGGGTGTGCTACCATTGAGACAGGTTGAATTTAAAGATATCCTTGTGTTGTTTGCTTCTATTTTTTTCTTACTGTGTTTAAGAAAGAAGCCAAGCAGGTTAACACTATTTCCTGCTTATGGTCAGTTATCCTTTGTCTCCCTTCGTAGTCTGAGCCTCTTATATTGAGGTGAAGCAGCAAATACAAAAGTTTGAATGTCCTATAACATTTTCTGACATTTTGAGATATGACCTCCTAATCCATTCCAGAATCACCTCAAATATGCATATGGAGAACATTCTCAAATATAAAAGTTTCATTAGGGCAAAAAATCAGGACTGTATTACCGAACTGTAAGCAACAAATCTGAGACTCCACCACCTCAAACTAAACCAATCCTGGGAAAGTCAGAGCAGTCACAGCTCTGGGCATTTGTAGGCCTAGGACAGGTGGCAGCTCAAGTCCAGACTCTGCTCAGTTTTCTTCTTACTCTGAGAGTTCCCTCAGGTTTAGGGAATGGGCCTGGCCTAATACAGAAAGAGGGAGGCCAAGAAGTAGAAGGGATTACATGTTGCTGAGGCTTTAATGCTTTTCTGATATGCATCACTTGGTGCACACAGCCCCAGCAGAAATGGCTTCCCATTCCCAGACTCAGATCAGGACTGGTTTTATACTAAGATAAATGAGGCTTTACAGTACTGTGGCCCTGTAAAAACCCATCCTGCACAGTGGCCTCTGGGCTGATTCGTGAAGGATTCCCACTTACACCACCTTTACATTTCCCCACACTGGTAAAGCCCCCCTTTTCTGTCTGGCCTATAAAGGCCTAAGAGAGTCCCTGAGTGTTGACTCCTCATTCAGTCCACTTAATCCCTAGTTTGATGCCCCAGGGCTGGCTTCCTCCATAGGTTAAGCAAGCAGCTTTGCTTGTGTTCTTAACCCCCCAATTTGGACAACCTAAATTAAACTTGGTGGACATTAGCAGGTCTTCACCTGCTCACCAAGATCTGCCTTGATGTCAATTAAGAAGCCTAGTGGCCTATACTTTCCATACTATAGAAATCATTTGCAGATCTCAGAAACCACGGAATAAATGATTGGAGGAAGTGTGTTTGTATATGTATGGGGTGACAGGAAAGGAAGAGCACAAGAAGCCAGACCCTGAAGGCAAAAATTGGGAAGCACTCCTGGCTGGCTTTCTAAGAGAGATGGAAATGGTAGGAAGAGAGGAATCAGAAAGCTAGCCTAGCTTCTGGTGTAGAATCAAGATGGTCAAAGTTGATTAAAGCAGCTTTCATGGCATCTCCTGGGACGAATGGATACTTCCATTAAACGGCCATTTCCCTGCTTGGAGGCAACCATTTTGGATCTTTATAGTGACACCCTCTTTGATCCAGAGAGACAAAGTCAGCGAGACACCCCACCCCTAAGAGCCTCGGTGTTGACTAATGGATGTGAGGGGATCTAGCTGTGGCATTGGCTACATACTCCCTAAGGCTGTTTTGGCTAGCCAGGGGGGTCCGGCTCCTTTATTTAGTGTTGAGTCTCCCGGGGGAGCAGTAGCCTGGGACAGTCACTTAGAAATAAACACTACGAGTCAACTGGTAGCCTTTGATTGAACAGGACTACAGCTTTGGGGAAACTAGGAGCAAGTGGAAATAATTTTACAGGCAGCAGTGGGCTGAGTGTGGAGTGTGCAGGATCTGGGCTTGGGCATGGACTTGCTGCTGCTTCCTCCTGAAAAGCAGTCCTTGAGGAAGCTAGACTTGAAGTCAATTCCGAGAGGGGATGGCCAAGCTCAGGCGAACAACTTCACGCCTGGATAATTGTCCTGTTCTTGGCTTCCTCAGCCTTGTCTCTGGCCTCAGGGCCCTGAGTCAGCCCATCCCCAGGGGGTTTGTCCTGGTCTTCCATGTGAACATCAGGGGAAAACAGAAGGAAGGCAGGGAAAAGATGGGAGGTTTCTCTCTTGGGGTGGAGAATCACTGACCAATTCCATCGGCTTCTACAGTCATAAGGTCCATATGGAATCCAAGGAGAGGCATAGGGATAGCAGGATTGGTTTAGTAAATACAGATCCCTTTCCTTCCTGCTCCATAAAGTCCCTAGAATTACTGTCTTACACATCAGGTGCCTCTGAGCTGCAGCTCTGGCTTACCCATGCCGAGGGCTCAGGAGGTCTGGATGGCCACCGGTTGAGGAGTAGAGACAGATCAGATGCTCCAGCACTCAAAGTTCATGAGATTCAAAACCTTGTTCTTCACTCCAAACATATACTCTTCTCTTTGGGGAAGCTATAAATAGGGTTTTTCTAATAGAGGAGAAAGAAAAACAAAAAACAAAACCAGAAAACAAAAACCCTTCCCTCTAGACAACATAGACTCAAAATGATTGCACTTATTAGATGTGGACAGGGTGGGCAGAAGGCTTGCCAAGTGCACACACATTCCTCTTGCTGCCCACAGCCTGGGGCCAGAGGTAGGTGGCTCTGGGCTGGCTGCAGAGTGGGGTCCTCTTTGGTGGAGCCCACAAGCCATCTGGGGCTACAAGGGAAAGACAAAGCTGGGGTAAGGCCCAGGCTGGCTTTCGCTTAGCAGCCATGTTTCTTTAAGGACAACACTTAGCATGGGGAGTTGGGCTCCCCCAGGGAGCACTCGGGCCGGGGTGAGGGGATGGCTGGGCCAGGGAAGACAAGTAAGAAAAGGGATTAGTGTTTGAGGCTGGTTTCCAGTTCTGTAGTCTAGTCCTTTAGTTGATGCAATTTCTTTCCTTTTTTTTTTTTTCTTTTTCTTAGCGATGCTATAGAACCTGGTTTCTGTCTGGCAGAGCTATAGTCTTTCTCTTGAGGAGTGACAGCAGTGCTTTCAACATGGCAATGCCTGCTGTTCTTCCTCATTCAGCTGGTGTCCACTAGCCCAGTGGTGTGGGCCTTTTGTAAGGTCTCATGGATTGGACCCCAGGCAGACAGGGGAAGAAGTGAAGGAGCTGTCTAGACACAGAAGCGGCTGTGTTGGGTGGTCCAGGGCTCAAACCGCGTGTCCCAGAGGACCAGTGCTAGCACTAAGTCTGTAAGTCAAAGGCTTCTTTGGCAGAACCCTGGGCTGTTAGAATCACCTGGGGGGGTGCAGGGGGGACAGCCAGGGGACATTTTGGCTCCTGACTAGTAAGGCACAACCTTATAATGGCAGAAGCCCTCTTCTCCCTCCCCACTCCCCAGTAGACCTACTTCTTTCTGGGCCTCTAGCACTCTTCCAGGCTGATGGGGTTAGGGATGTGAGCTGGTAAAATGGGCATTGTGGCTAGGGAAGGGAGGGTACTGTTCCTTCACCCCTCAGGGGGAATAGAGCCAGCACTGAATGGCTTTTTCAGGGAGCATGTAGTAAAAGGAAAAACAGGAGAGAGGAAAAGAGAAAGACAGAGAGACAAGGAAAGGAAGCTAGAGAGACAGAAAGGGAGAGTTCTTGGTCTATATAGTGATATATTTTTTCTCTGAAGAGAGAGCGGTGAGAGTTCCTCCTCTGAGGGTGGAGGCTGCCGGCTGTGAGGGCTAAGGAGTCTGGGTTTTCAAAACCTGGGTCTTGGGCATAGGGCACTATTTGTAGGGCCTCAGGAAGCTGGAGACTTTGGAGCGGAGCAGCTTGATAAAGGATTTTGGCAGCATCTCCTTATGCTTCTCTGTATACTTGAAGTAGTTCTGGGGGTGAGCCAGCACCTCAAAAAAGGCCTTGATGAGCTTCTTGTCCTGCAGAGGACGGCAGGTGGCAATGTTAGTATCAGTAGTGGGAAAGAGGAACCCCAGCCTCAACTCAGCAGCAGACCCTCTTGATGTCTAATAAGCATACTCAAGAGGTGAACTGGATCCCCATCCCCACTACCTGTCCCTCCTTTAGAATTCTACAACTTAATGGCAGCCCCATCCTTTCATTCCTCAGGTCCCAGTCCTTAGAGCCATCCTTGTCTCTTTTTTGCTCACAACCACAGCAAGTCCTGTTGATTCTACCTTCAAGATATATCTACTTTTCACTGTCTCCACAGCTAGCACCTCCTCTAAGCCACCATCATTTCTCACTTGGACTATTGCAACAGCCTCCTTACTAGTCTCCATGCTTCTACCTACCCTGTGCTTCTACAGACTGTTCTCCCCAAACCAGCCAGAGTGACTTTTTTTTATTTTTAATTAGGTCATGTCCTTTGCCCATTCAAAACACTTTCCTGCTTCTTTTCACTTAGTAAAGCCGAGTCCCTTGCATGGCCCATAGGCTGAACGTGATCTGTGCCCTGTTCTCTCTTGTCCATCACCCCTTGACTCTTCCTTATTTTCTGACCACACTGGCCTTCTGAAAGTTCTTGAACATGCCACACTGCTCCCATGCTCCTCAGCTTGGAATGCTCCTCTCCTGATCGTCTGACAGGCAGTCCTTTACCTCATTCAGGTCTCTTCTCAGAGGCCTTCCCGAACTACCTGCCTGAAATGGCAACATGATGTGTGGAGAGCCTACTAGGTGCTGGCACTGTGCATTAGGACTCAGATCTTCTGGCTTCTAGGCTACTGTTCTTTCCATTGCATCAGCGGATTTTTAAAATAAGAGGGGCTTCCAGCCTCTCGTCTCCACTTTAATCAAGACGGCTCCACTACTTTATGCATTAGAGTTCCATAGCACATTTGAAATAAGAGTTCAGATGCTTTAAAAAATGTTTAAAAAGCATTTCTGAAATTAATATTCTTTGCCGTCTGCATGTTCTAGGAGATTTTTGTCATGTCCATTATTTTGATGATAATACAAAAATTACTAACCATAGAGACAAACCTTTTTTAAATGAATCATTTATGAAGGACTGTGACTAGGACTAGTTTCTTAAGTAAGATTTTCTCAAACTGGGATCCACAAGTCCCAGGTGTCTAGTCCATTCTTCAATGCTAGAAACATTTCTTTTCCCTTAAAAGAGGTCTAGCCTGGCCGGTGTGGCTCAGCGGTTGAGCATCGACCTAGGATCCAGGAGATAGCAGTTTGATTCCCCGTCAGGGCACAAGCCCAGGTTTTGGGCTCGATCCCCAGCAGGGGGTGTGCAGGAGGCAGCTGATCAATGACTCATTGATGTTTCTCTCTCTCTCTCTTCCTCTCCCTCTGAAATCAATAGAGATATATTTTTTGAAAACAGAGGTCTATACTCAATTAACTGAGAAATGCTGTGCTAATCTGCTTTTCTGTGGGAGCCGAGGAGGGAGTAAGGGAAGGAGGGAACTTAGGCAAAAGCATCTCTCTATACCTCATTTTCCCTCTAATTTTTGGAGGAGGAGGTGAGGGCCACTTCACCTCCTCCTGCCTTTGTCCTCCGCCAAGGCGTGGGTGATACTACACTCATGTGGGCTTAGGCTCAAATCCCAGATTAACCTCTGGGCAACTTCTGTAATTCCCTGTGCCTCAGGTTTCTCACCTGTAAAGTGGGAATGATGAAAGTACCTAATTCACAGAGCGATTGTGTGTATCAACTGAGAATATTCATGTAAGCACATAGCACCTTGTCTGCACATTGTTACATGTTCATTAAATGTTGGTTGTTGTTTAAACTTGCTTGCCTTTAAAATCTCCTGGTGGTTTTCAGATGCGTAGAGCCGGCCATCTCGCACAATGTCTTCTACCAGCTGCTCATAGTCCTCTGCAAAGTGAATCAAAGGGAGGAGCTTAGGGGTGGAACCCTCCTGTTCCCCTTGCTGTCCCCAAGGCTGATGAGCCTCCCATTTTTCACCAACCTCCCTGGCTCTCCTGCCCTTGCTTACCATCATAGGTAACATAAGGGATCTGGAAGCCACGGGCACTGTTGGCTTCACTTGTCTTGAAGTTGATCCAGAGCTTCCTGGAGCGGGCTGTGAAGGCAATGGGGCGCTCGTAGGTCTGGCAGGTCTCGTAGGTGGTAATGGAGGCTGGGGATGCTGGGGAGGCAAGCAGCATGTCAGGCAAGCAGCAGGGCAGGCCGCTCAAACCCTCCTGGGGGGAGGGCTGTGGGAGGAAGACTTGTGCTGAGAGCTGTCCCCTGTGCATGCACCCCCCCCATTCACATATTGTCTCCCATTGCCCTGGGCTTGTTCCACAACTCCTCTTTGACATCCTGGCATTCACAGTGTAAGAAATTTGACATTTAAATGAATGGAACATCAAAAATGTTAGAGTAGGACAGTGGCACATGGAACGCTATTGGAGTTAGTCCCAGGGCTGGCTTTCTTAACTTTGCTCTCCACCGAACATGTAGCCTCATTGTTTTCCTTTGTTAGCTCCTCTCCTCCCAAGGACTCCCTTGCCACTGCCCCAATTCTTCCTGTACCAATTTTCTCTTTCTCCCTCCCAACCAGATTTGGGTTGCCCTTCCCTGGCCCAGCTCTGCAGCCACCCACAGTTCTTTCTCATGACAAGGACGTCCCCACACTCGTCCTCAGATGGCAGGAAGATCTCGGGCACCACGATAAGGATCTTGCGCTTGGGTGGGGGGTTGATGTTCCAGACGCACTCCACGCCGGCTGGGTAGTTGCCTGGGTAGTTGGGGGACTCGATATAGCCAGTGAACTCACCCAGCTCCCCACCACACTGACGATCTGTAGCCAATGGCCAGTGGACAGAGCAAGAGAAAAGAAGTGAAGTCAGTGGGGAAATGGGTTGGGGAAACGGAAGAGTTCTCAAGTGAAAATCAGGCACATGTAGGTAGCCGCCTTCCTAGCTTATCCATTCTCCAAGTTCTGAGTCCACCTTCCCTCCTGCTCTTTTAGTATCTTCTTATCGCACTTCACCTGTATTTGCCTCCCCATTACCTGTCTCCATGCTACAGAGCCCAGCCCAGCAACTGTCTTGAGACTAAGTGGGTGGGGAGAGATGGAGAGTGGGACTTTATTGTCCACCTACTCCCCAGCCCTGTTCCCTGTTGGTTTACTCCCCCGCCCTGCTGCTTCCTATGCCCAATGCTCCCAGGCCTCTCTAGCCCCTTTTCTCCAGCCTGCCCTGCCACATACTCTTGCACTGGGCTACACTGGTGGAGCCATCGAAGTCAGTGCTAGTGTTTCCTGGACAGCGGGTACAGAAGTTCTGACGGAAGTCAGGCTGATAGGATCCCATGGCACAGCGGATGCAGCGATGGATGCTGGTGTTGTAGTAGTGCCCAGGGGAGCACTGGACTGCAGGCAAGGGGAAAGGTAGGAGTTAAGGTGGCAGGCAAGTCAGAGTTCTGGGACATGGTATAGGCAGGACACATTCACCCTGGAGAATCAGGAGACTGAACACACCAAAGTTTCTTCCAGAGTCCCAACCTTTCCTAGTTATGCCAGAGTTTAAGGCCAGGGAAAAACAAACTGGACAGAGTAGCTGGCTACAGTGCCAATTCTTTTCTTTCAGGTACTGAGCTGTGCTAAACCTGTTCCAAAATGTGTTCGTAGTGTTGAGGGGACTGTGCCACCAGCTCTCCAAAGCAGAGGGGTAAGTGGCACCGTTATTTATTCCCCAATTCCGAGGCTGTGGCTTGCGGTGGGTCAGGATGGGCCCTCTGAGCAGGATGGCATGGCTGGTCAGGCAGCTGGGCCTTTCTTGGTTTGGGGAGGATGGTGGAGCAACAAGCTTGGGTCTACTCTGGGGACTTGGAGAGTGTTCTTGGAAGTAGTTGGGGTAGGGAGTCTCCTGGTGGGGTGAGCAGCCTACTCACCTTTGGTGTCACAGTCTTGGAAGGAGATGGCCCCCTCGTGCTTGGTAGTGAGGCCCCCGCCACACGGAAAGCACAGAGTCCGTCCCGCTTCAGGTTGGTAGGTGCCACGTGGACATGGCTGGCAGGGCTTGAACCCATCTACAGAGTGTTGGCCAGGTGAGCACTGACCTGCAATGAACCAACGGCCCAACTCTGATGGGGATGGTCCTGGTCATCCCTTTGGGGTCACCCAGTCTCAGGGGACAGAGGCACACAAACAGGATGTTGACTAGGAGACTAGCCTGGAGCCTGGGCCTGCCCTTGGGAAATCCCATGCCCATGGGCGTCCCAGTGCCCACCCTACCCCACTCTGCATTGTTTGTTCCCCTGGCACCTGCACACGTGGTGACGTTGGTGGCTCCAAGAGGCCCGTGGGCATCACTCCCAGGGCAAAGGTCGCAGGAGAGCTGCCCTTCTCTCTCCTGGAAGGTGCCCGCTGGGCATGGCACACACTGCTCCGTCTGGCCGTGGTAATACGTTCCCTGCGGGCAGCTGACTGAGGGAGAGTCGGCTGTGCTAGCCACCCACCCCCCTATTTCCCACCACCCAGGCCTGGGACTCCCCTTCCCGCTCCCCCAGATTTAAGGAGAATCTTTTTGTCTGGAAAGAGACAGAATCCTGCTTGGAAGAATCGGGCCAAAGCCATGTGCAGGAGGGCCTGCCTGCTGTCCTAGATTTCAGCCTGGGACCGGGGGGGGAAGATGGGCAGGAGGGTCTTGGCTGCCTCACAATTTGAGAGATGCAACTGTAGCCATAAAGTACCCTGCTCTGAGCCCAAGCTGGGCTTTTCCTTTCCCGTGCTCCCCTCTATCCCAGCAAGCTCCCTTACCACACTTGGCCCCGGCACGGTGCTGCCCTGGCCTACAGGCCTCCACCAGCTCAGCTCGCTCCCCAGCTACCGGGCCCAGTTTGTGGGCCAGCTCATAATCAAGGCCTGCTAGGCGCAGGAGGAAGCGGTCCTGGTTGATGGACTTTCTAAGCATCTTCAGGGACCCTTTCAGCCGTCGCTCCATCCGCTGTCGGAGGCAGGATAGCCCGCAGCCAGCTGGTAGTGGATGACGGTATGAGTCAGAAGGAAGAGAAGAAACAGTGGCTGTGAGCCAGGAGGGTGGGAGCAAAGCTAGGAGCTACAGGTGAGAGAGACTGGCTCCTGGGCTTGGAATTAGGCAGGGTCTGCCCTAATACAGGCTCCACCCCTCCCCTTTGCTGTTGAGACCTGTGGTTTCCCTACCTCTGCCCTTCCCTTTCCACCCTCCTTCAACAGTGCTCCCAGTCCCACCTGTGGTTTCTTCAGCTCTGACCTCTGCCTCCAGTTCCAGGGTGAGCCGAGTGACTTCCTTGCCTGGAGGGGTCCGGGCCCTCCGGCCCTTGCCCTTCCGAGAGGAGTCACACTTGAGGTGGATGAAGGTGACCTGGCAGTCAGAGCAGGGCGCAGCACCTGGGGGAAAGGCCTTGTCAACTCCAGGGCACCCCCTGGGGGACAGGGGAAGTTCTTGCTCCCAGTTCTCACCCTTCCACCCCAAGCCAGACAGACCTCACCAGATCACTGACTGCAACTATCTCCATTCTCTTTAGTCTAGGATACTAATTAGTTGGTGTGGGGAATATCCTAGGACTTCCTTGGGCTCTATGCCTACATCTGCTTTGCCCCTGCTCTTTCTAGAGTTCATGGTGCCAGTAGGTTTTTGGCAATCTTGCTAAGCAGAGCAGTTGAGGGGTGGGAAGGGTTTGGTGGCCAGACAGCCTATTGGAGTGGGGTCCCCAGTCCAAACCTGGCCCCAGGATTCTGCTGGCCTCCTCCATTTTGCCTTTGTTTCGCAGGTGCAAACGGCATTTGGCGTCCTTGATCTTGAAGGAGGCCCGCTGTTTAACCGACAGCACTGCAGCCTCTAGAGGGATGGTAGAAGCTCAGCAGAGCCTGGGGGCCCTAGGGGTGGGGTGAGGGCTGCTGCAGAGGATGCTGAGAAGCTGGGCAATAAGCCAGGGGCCTCGCTGGAGAAGGATTATGAAAGCCAAGGCAATCAGATGTCAGGGGAAGAGGGAGCAAGGCAGCAGGGCTGGAGAATTACAGAGCAAGAAGGGGATCCAGAAAAAAGTGAGGCCAGGGTTAATGAAGAAGAGAAACAGGGGTCAATAAGCAAGAGAGTGGTGGGAACAGGCCTTTGGGCTGGTGCTCACCATGACAGTGGTTGGTGTTTGTGCTGTTCCCGGTGTGGGCAGCTCGGGCTGGAGTGGCCCTGGGGCTGGGGGTGCCACAGCTCACCGTGAAGCCATTTTCAGACTCTGAGAGAAGGGAGCTGTCACAGCTCTGACCTGCCCCCCACAACCCTCACTGGTTGGATGTCTCTAAGGGGAGCAGAGTTGCTGCCTGAACAGCCAGTGTTCCTTACCCACCAGCCCTCCAGCAACCTCTTCTATGTACCTGGCAAAAACCGGGCCCGGGAGGGGCAGGTCAGGGCACAGGTGTCCTTCTTGCCAGAGCGGTTGCAGCTGAGCATGGCTTTCGATGCACCAGGACTGTTCTGACACTTCACAGGCTCTAGGAAGGGGAGAGAAGCCTGAGGAGGAGAGGGCCTCTGTTCCCACCCTCTCCCTCAGCTGGGTAATTTGAGGGAAGAAAATTAGCTACAAGCGGAATTGTGACTGTACACAGAGACTGATAAAGGGATGAAAGGATTACTGGAACCTTCATGTCTCTAACTCAAATAGCTACACTCTGCACCCCTTACGGCCTCAACCCCTGAAACTAGTGCCAGCTGCGGCCAGCAGAGGGCGCTGCCCACCTGTGCAATCCTTGCCATTCCAGTGCAGCCGGCCCTGGCCTGCCGGGCAGGTACACTGGTAGCTGCCAGGAGTGTTGATACAGCCGAAGCGGCAACCTCCCCGGTTGATGCTGCATTCATCCACATCTGGGGAAGGAGTAAGGAGACAGACAGACAATGGTGGGCAGGAGAAGGAGCCAGGGAGTGGGCAGTGCGTGAGGACCTTTGGTTGGAATTCCAGGTATTTTAAGACTCCTGGCCCGAGAAACCCTCAAACCTAAGACCTCCTTCCTGTGTCTATCTACAGTCAGAAGAATGACTGAGGCCTGCTGGCATAGCTCAGTGGTTGAGCATCGACCTAGGATCCAGGAGATTGCTCAGGGCACATGCCCGGGTTGCGGGCACAATCCCCAGTGGGGACCGTGCAGGAGGCAGCCGATCGATGCCTCTCATCATGGATGTTTCTCACTCTCTCTTTCTCCCTTCCTCTGAGATCAATAAAAACATTGAAAAGGAAAAAGAAGGCAGCTTGAGAAGGGGCCAAACTGATGAGCTTTAAAACCTTCCACTCCTACCAGTGGGGCTGTAATCTGGGCGCTAAGGGTGGGAGTCAAGGGAAAGTGATGGGGGTGAGAGAGAGAAATTTTGCAGGCAGGATGCTGTTCCCTGATACCTGATTCCCAGTTTTCTTAATTCCTCCCACTTCACAGTGGATGCAGACATGGCACATGTACCTGGGATTGCCCATAGCCACAAGCCAACTCAGGGGCTTGTTCAGTTGAAGGGTGAGGAAGTGAGAGGGGCCTGGTGGCTGAGGGTCCAAATTTGCTGGCTTACCCCCACAGTGGGTGACACCATACAGCAGGTAGCCATGATGGCAGAGGCACTGGAAGCTTCCCGGCGTGTTAACACATATGTGGTCACAAGTTCTATCAAAGGAACACTCGTCTATATCTGAAAGAGCAAGGATTCAAGCCATTGAATTTTTCTTGGGGCACTTGATCCTGGGACCCCTTGCTCACGTAAAGGACCCAAGTGAGAGGTCTTGGCTCTCCCCTTAAATTAAAAGTCCCTACTCATGGCCCAGGCCTAGAATCAGAGATTCAGCAATGCCTACCCATCCCCTATGCTCCCTCCACTTGGAGTCCTTGGAGTCAGGAACTGCAATATCTAATGCCTATTAGATCAGGACCACTATGTATGGTTAGGCAGCTCAGACCCTGCCAAGGATATGAACTGGGGTGAAATCCATCCCTCACTCCTTGCCAAGCTGTGTGCCCCAGTGCAGAGCTGGGCCGCCAAGAAGGTGCACATTTGCTAATTTGCATGACAATACTGCTTATGGAAACCCTCCCCAGTGTCTGTTGAGTTTCTCAGGCTCTGGCCTGCTTGAAACTTCTACCCCAAGAACCTCTCGAAGGCTTTCCCCTTGGCCCAAGTCTGCTCACCCTGGCAGTTCCTCTCATTGATGAGAAGCTTATAACCCTTCTTGCAGCTGCATTCAAAGCTGCCCACGGTGTTGCGGCAAATGTGGTCACAGCCACCATTGTTCAAACGGCACTCGTCTATGTCTGGGGAAGCAGGACAGAGTAGAGAAAATCAAAGGTAATCCAAAGGCTGGGAACAAACAAAGATAAAAGATCCCTCCTCCCTCACATGGAATCAAGGAGAGCCCTGAGCCTGCCCTCCTGACTCTCCCTTTTCTTCTCTGTTCAGGGGATGATGGGTCTTTGCCTTTAGCAACACCTTTCCTCAGGCCCAGTCCTCTTAGAAGGGGACACCTGGGAACCAGAAGCAGGCCCTCAGGGAATTGCCTGGAGCAGGAAGTAGGTGGCTAGTCCGTTCTCTCCGCTCTGCTGCTGACAGCTCTTCCCAAAACTGCGGGTGGATGGGGTTTATTCCTTTCCTGTCCCCCATCTGTGCTGGTCACAGGAGCCCAGCAGGGTGGGCAAGGAGGTGGCACAGAGAGGTGGAGATTCAAAGGGGCAGCTCTTCGGAGGGAAGAAACCAGTGAAAGAGGCTGGGTAGCTGATGGGGGAGGGGTGGGGGCCAGGCAGGGGGCTGGACTGGGAGAGATCTGGAGAGACTCAGGCCTGAGGCAGCTTTCAGCACTAGGAAGAGAAGGGGGGCGGGGGTGAGCGGCTTCCTTCCTGAGGTCAAGTTCTCCAAGCTGGTGGCAGACAGGACCCAGGCTACTCACCCCTGCTTGGGGGAGGGGCAGGGAGGGCGCCTTCCACTTCACTCTTAGCATACCTGTCAACAGTCCTTCCCAGCAGGAAACCTCTCAACTCTGGCTGTCTGACCTACTGCCCCAGCCCTCCCCCGTCCTCTCTGCCAGCTGTTGGGCCAAAAGACACAAAGAATGATCCCAGACCTCCTTCCAGTCCTTACTCCTTTGGACCAGGGAACACACAGCCCCAATGAATCATTATTTTCAGTATGCCTACCCTCTACCCAACCTTTCCCGTAGACCTGGTTAATTAAAGGAGGGGAAACAGAATGGACGGTGTGGGAAATTATACCATAACAACAACCAGCACAGTGTTTGTCATTTGTCAGGCACTGTTCTAAGTACTTTATAATTCATATATAACTCGCTTAATCCTTACAACATTCTGCAAGCACCATCATTGTGGTGAAACTCGGGCACCGAGACACTAAGAAACTTGCCCCGGATCAAAGAGTGAATCAGAGGCAGAGCTGGGATCTGAACCAGGGTCCAGGCTCCAGCATCAGTGCTCCCAACTGCTTCCTTATTCCCCCTCTGACCAGAAGCACCTTTCCACAGGGAAGGTCTCAGGAATGTGGGATATGAAGGGAACAGAACGCAGTTGTGACCTCGTGCAGACACAAGGCTCAAATAGCAGCCTAGATCCAGGGACAAACGTAAATGTTCATTAACCAAGAGGGTTAGGGACCCATAGGGGATTTAATGAGAGTAGGGAAAACAAGGTAGTGCAGGGGCAGGGGACACTGGACTTCTGTGTCCCTTGAACCGAGATGGGGAAGGTGGACAGGAGACCAGCCTTAGTTATGGCCTCAGTTCTTTATCATCAGGATAGCCTCCAGGGGTACAGGAGGCTAATAATGGTACAGGTCCCATAACAGGTTCCCTATCTCAGCTCCCCACCTCAGCCCCTTACCCTTCCGCTCCTGTCCTTTGAAAGCCCTTACCTTTGCAGGTCTTCCTGTCTGGCTGCAGCATGAAACCCACAGGGCAGCTGCAGTGGACACCCGTTGCTGCATCGTGGCACTTACTGTCACAGCCTCCGTTGTTAACAGCACAGGTCTCTGTTTAGGAGGGAGCAGGGGATGGTAACCAGGTTATGGGCCTGGAGGAGCCCCAAACTCTAGGGTAACAGAGAGCACAGAGGCCCGAGGAACAAGGGAAGGCCTCGGCTGCCTCCCTGTGCTTTAGAAGGAGCATTAAGCGGAGGCTCCCAGCCCCCAGCCCCTCACAAGTGCAGCCAAGCAGTCCACATCCCTGCCCCCTACTTGATTGAAACAAGGTGGACAGCAGTGAGGCAGGTACAAGCCAGAGCTGTCAGGCAGGAATGTGCTGAGGGGGTGGAGGAGGTGGAGAGGGGAGGGTGCAAGGAGGGGTGGGAGCAATCGCTACCAGGGAATAAGGGAAAGACAGTGCTTCCTCCTCTCCCCTCCTCTTCCCACCGACTACCTCTTTGGTGGGTGGGGGTCACGGTGGATAATCCTGGGAAGAGAGCCTGGTGATCCCTAATACAGCTGATGGCCATCACTTCATCTTCCCCTCCTCCCTGCCCAGCTGTCTTAAGAAAGATCCCAGTTCAAGGGCTGACTGCTCCTCCTCAGAGGAGACTGCATAGTCACTTCCCAGCCCCTTCCAGGCTACCTCCAGCTCCTCCGGAGCCCTCCTTTTAGTACCAGATGGAGATAAGCTGGCTGTTCTGTTGTTGTTTTACTTTCCTAATGGGGAGGGGAGGAGAGGGGGTAAAAGAAGAATCGGAGAAGGAAGGGCGTCAGAAGGTAGGTCAAGAGTTAGAGAGCCTCAGCGCTGTCTCTTCTATTGCCCCCTCTTGACTGCTAAGTTTTCCCTTTGCTGAGAGATCAGAGTAGGAGTGTATGGATGGGTCAGTCGCCCTATTTTCTGAATTCAGAGTAGGAGAAAAACAGGTTTAACAGCCAAGAAGTGTCAAGTGAGCCCAGGGAAAACCCACCAGCTCAAACTGCAAGGCCCTGCCACAGGGGCTGTGGAGGTGTGGGCCATCTGGGGGCCTAGAGTTCTCCCATTAGAGAGACAAAATCCCTAGGCCTCTGCCCGGAAAGAAAGGAGAGTAGTCCTCAGAATCAGGGAAACTGAATGAGGAAGGCACCAGAGAGTACTATCATCTTGAATCTTTGACTCCTAAAACTTCGGCTCAACCCTTGTCACTGAGACCAGCAAGGCCAGGGCACTAGACGGCCAACTCTGCCTGTGGGTCCCTGGCCATGCCCTGGTCCCTCAAATGCCCAGGTTTGGGAGATCCAGTGGGATCTCCTATGTGGCACTCCCACCGTAGCCTCTCCTGAGGTTCCCCACAGTCATGGAAGGAACCTGGGAGGGAATCCTGAGTTCAGGCTCCAAGTCATACCCCCAAGAATGTCCTTAACATAAGAAGAGTGCCCAAGCCCCAGAGTGTGGAAAGGGGAACAGAGATCCTGTGCCAAGTCAAGGCAGACTGTGGGATCCCGGGTGGGGAGCAGGAGAGCTGGCAGTGTCCACCCCAGGCTGGAGCAGAAAGCTGGGCATAGCTGCTGCCCCTGTAGGACACCTGTGGGCAGAGTTGAGGCAGCAGGATGGATGGCCTCAACCCTTTGCTCTTCAGTATTAAAATCAGAAGTTACTCTGTGCCAGGAGCTCCCTAGATGCTCTACACACACTGTCTCCAGCGTCACGGCCAACCTAAGGGAGGGCCCATCCTCCCCATTTTACAGGAGAGGGAACTGAGGATCAGAGAGGAAAGTAGCTTGAGGTCATACAGTTAGGAGGTGGCAGAGCCAGAACTCACACTCAGGTCTGTCTGAACTCAACTGTAATGATCTACACTGTGATGGTGGAAGAGGGCGATGAGTGATGCTGGCACTGAGCTACTGTGAGTAAGAAGCCCCAAGAAGGGTGGCATCTAACCCTACCCTACCCCTAGCTCAGGTGGCACGGGGACACGATGGCTAAGAGGGAGCTGCTGGGTCTTCAGCTGTGTGGGAGGCAGAGAAAGGGAGGGGCAGATGGTTGGGTGGGGTGAGGTGTTAGAAGGAGGTGAGGGAGAGGGGGAAGGAAGGGGCAGAAGAGGAGCGTGACAGGATCAAAGGAGCACAAAACCAACATGAGGGCTCCCGGGCCAGCTCTTGGGGACTCAGGAGACACTCAGTGGGCCCAGTACCCAGGCTGCCAGGGGAGCCCTGCTGGCAGGCTGGAGCCCAGTCAGGCCAGGCCCAGAGGGCATGCGGTTAGTGGGAGCCCCAGCAGGTTAGCCCTTCCCCTAGCAAGCCAGTGAGAGCAAGTGCAGAGAGCAGACATATTTACCATTAGAAACGGCCTGAGGGGGGATGTGCTGCTCTAGCCGCCTTTCCCCTGTTTGACATTGTAAAAAAGCTGTTTAGATGCTGGGCAGGAGCCACTGTGGCCCACTGAGCCCCAGCCCCTCCCCACCCTCCTCCGCCCTGCAGGCCCAAACCACTGTCCCCCATATGATGAGCCCTGAGACTCCAAAACTTCACTCCCCAGCCTTGTCCTGCCTGGTATCCTCAAGGAAGCTGGGCTCCCTCCAAGGGACTGATGGGAAAGCCTCAGAGAGGGGTAGTCACGGGCCCAGTACCATACAGCATGCCGAAGGCAGAGCTGGGAATCCAACCTCAAGTCTTACAAATTGCCAGATCCCAAAGGGTGCCCACCCTTTCTGCTCAACTATGCTGCCCTCCGCCTGCCCACCAAATCTCAGCGTCCTGACTGCCGGGACAGTGAGGCTTCCACCTGCCAGGGCTGGGGAGAGAGCGAGGTCAGGGCAAGGTCAGTAAGTTCCACTGGAGCAGAGCATGAGGAGCTCGGGGAGAACATGGCTGTGCGCCTCAGAACAGCCTCGTTTGCTCCCTCCTACCTCACCTGGCCGTGGCCCAGAGGGCAGAATGGGTCTGGCACTGGGGAAGGGCTCAAGCTTAACGGGCATTTTCAAAAGCAGCTGTGCCCAGGGCCATCTGCCCAGGGACCCACCCGCACACCCAGGGCCCCACACTCTGTCCTGACACATGCAACTTCTCCTTGGGGTCTCCATGCACTTTCTTCCGGGACACTCTGGGGGGTTGTGAGTGTGTCCAGAGGATGGTGGGAGGATTGGAAAGCGGAATTAGATTGATGAGGGGGAAGTGAAAGGAGCTGTAACGATCAGTCCAGAGAAGGCAACAGGAAGGCCTAAAAATGTTCCAGGGTCCTTGAAGGGTTAGTTCAGAGGAAAACTGTAGCGGGTGAGATTTAATTAGCGAACTCTGGAACCGTGCGTGCAAGTCTCTGGAACAGGTACCTGAGGGAGACCCTTTAGAGCATCATCTGCTCCCCTGTTCTCGTGTCTGGGGAAAGGCGGTGCTGTCTGCAGAGACGGGGTGGGCCTCTAGAGTGAGATGGGGGACAGCCTGGTTCTGACAGACACAGAGTGACTGCGTTCACACGCCCCCATCCCCAGCATGTTGTAGCCCAAGAGATGAACCGCTATCCATGAATACTGTGCCCACACGACAAGCTCGCCCCTGCCTGGCTGGCTCTTCCCTTTCATTCCCACTTCTCCAAGGGGACACCTGTCCCATCATCTTCCTCAGCACCTGTGAGCACAGAGTAATTGGCCTTCCTGGAAGACCTAAAGACTTAGGGAATCAGGAATTAAATTCATCATCCGTGGTACCTGAAGATATGTGAGGTAAGGCTGAGGAACTCAGGAAAAGGGATCCAGGCATTAAGAAGGCCCCAAACCAGGGCAAGAGGGATGGAAGGCTGGAGGTGGTGAAGTGAGAGGCCCCGGGCAGGGCTGAGAGGGCGTCCCACTGGAATGTGGAGAAGAGGGAAGAAAGTGGGGGAGCGGAAGGGAGAGAGGATACTGAGGAAAAGATACCTGGAGTCAGGAAACCCCATTTGTCAGTTCAAGGCTGGCTGTTCAGGAAAGAGTACTCTGTCCCACCCTCAGTTCCAGTGGGGACAGTGGGCTGTGAGAGCTCCCATCTGACCACACTGGTCAACCAGGGCCTCTGGTCAGGCTTAATCCTGCATCGCCCCAGCTCTCCTCCCTTCTCAGCTACAGCCCTGGCCAGCAAGTGCCTCTGCTGATTATTCCCAGGTTAGCAACACTTTATCCTGGATAAAGAGGGTGATGAGGTCCCGGTGGTGGGGCAGTGGAACCAGCAGGTGGGGGAGAAGGGGGTCAGGTGAGCCCTTCAGTCTCAGAGTTGTCCCTACTTAGACCTGGCATCGGCTGGGTCTTCAACTTACTCACCAGTCATCCTGCGCCCAGCACTGGGGCCCCGTGTGCTCCCTGCGCCCTGGTCCCCAAGGACCCCTACCCCTTCCCCCATCACAGGTGGACTAAGTTGTCCACTGGCCTCACCCACCGATGCACGTCTTCCCGTCGGTATGGAGCACAAACTTGACATGGCAGCCGCACCGGGGACCCTGCTCTGTGTCATCGCACGTGTGCTGGCAGCCACCGTTACCATAGTTGCATGTCACTGTGCAGAGAGGGCAGGAGGCCTTTCAGCTTGCTTCTCCCTGGGGGCCAGTTCTCCATAACAGTTACTGGCCCTCTTTTCTAGTTGCCTCTCCCATGCTCCCTTTTCCTCCCACCTCTTGCCGCTGAGGCCCCACACCCCGCCTCTTTGTCTCCCTCTCTCCCACTGCCATGCCAGGGATCTCACATTTACAGTCCCGCTGGTTCTTGGTGAGCTCGAAGCCAGGGCGGCATTCACAGGCAATACCCCCTTTGGGCGTCTCCCGGCAAATGTGAGCACAGCCATGGTTCTTGTTCATGCAGTTCATTCCTTCTAAAAGGGAAGGAGCAGGGTGAATGCTCTGTACTTCTGGGCGCCCAGAGGAAGAGGAACTGGGAGGAATAACTGGGGCCCAGGAAATTCGGAGAATTCCACTGAGGCTGCAAGACAGACAGGAGACTGGGTACCCCTCACAAGCTCCCTGCCCTGCCCACAGAGCTCAGAGCCATTCTGAATGATGTACAGGTATTGACTCCCAACCCCAGGAAACCTGCATGATCACCCTCTCCTTCAGACAACCAAAGGCTAGTATCTAACCATTGTCTAGGGCTGTGCTAGGTACTGGGTGGACTTAGGAAAGACCCACATGTAAGATAAATATAAGACATGATCTCTTTCCTCAAAAAGCTTATAGTCAAACTAGGAAGGAGAGCAATAGCATAATGTGAGTGGGGAGTAACTGGTATAGGTAATTACTATATGATTTTATTCAACAAATACCTAGCGCCCACTACATGCAGGGCAGAGTATTAGGTTCTGGGGGTACAAAGATGAATTAGACATAGTCCTTCCCCTCAGAAATGTCCCAGTCTGGCGGGGAGCCCCAGAAACAGACAACACATATGCACTATTCCTGCCTGACCCTCCCAATCCAATCCAAGGAATGCAGCATCGGAGGCTCTCTCAGATGACAGCACTTAGAGCTCAGCCGTCTACAGTTAATTAGCAACGAGATCCACTTGGCTCTGGACACGGAGGACACCATTAATCCCACACTTACCTTAATAATAGTTGCCTTAATCCCACACTGACCCCCACCCCAAGTGAATTCCTCCAGATTTTGCTCTAAGATAGTGTCTGTCTACAGAGCCCTTAGGATGTAGTTGGGTTGGGGAACAGAGAAGAAGCTAGTGGAGTTGAGAATGGAGGAGGTTGAGACCTAGGGGGTATTGAGGGAAGCACCCAAGCAGATGAGAGGGGAGCCTGGGAGTGCTGGGCCCTCCCAGGTCATGGGCTGACCTTCTGGCCGCTGGATGCAGGTGTGCTGGTTGTCGCTGAGGAAGAAGCCTTCCCGGCAGTGGCACTCATAGCTGCCCATCATGTTGACACAGCTCTGCTGACAGCCCCCGTTGCCCTCGGCACACTCGTCCACATCTGTGCAGGACAGTGGTTGGTGAGGCTGTGGGGTGCAGGCCAGGGTCCAGGTTGTGCCCTGGGCCTTCAGCACCACGGGTTGGGAGCAGTCTTAAGAGTCCAGCACACACACCTCCCCCTCCTCCCCAAACCAACACCCAGCCTTAGGCCAGGCAGTTCTCACCCTCACCTCATGCTCCACTGCTCCTGAAAACGCTGCCCTAAGAGGGCAGAGCTGGGAGCTGAGCATGTGGGGAGGGGACATTCGAACATGGCTCACTACGGTGAGGAACCTCTTGGAACTAAGACTGAAGGCAAAGGTGATCAGGAAAGAAGCAGAGAAGAGGAACAGAGATGAAGATAAGAGTGCAGACTAGATGGGGTGAGGAAGTGGGGGCAGCTGGTCGTGGTAACAGCCAGGGAATAGAGAGTCTGGGAAATGGCTCCGTGCGCAGGGAGGTGCTGAGGTGGGCGAGGGGGGTGGGGAAGGCAGTGGCTTCAACTCCTTTGGGGAAGGGACCATTTCTGTGGACAGGCCACACCCTAGTCCTTCCTCCCCTCCCCCCAGGCCTGGGCTTGCTGCCATACTCCCTAGCCTTTCTCCTATTTTGGTTTAACAAAACAAAGTCTGGAGCTTGTCGGCCAGGGTTGGGGGGAGCTGCTAGGCCACACCCTAATCACCAGCCCCAGGTCCCAGAGCCAAGCTCATCCTGGGGCTCCCACTTCAATGCCTCGACTCCCTCTCTATGCTCCCTGCTTGCCCTCCCAAGTCCACAGCCCTTCTCAGTTTTCCTTGGCCCAGGAGGCATGAGGGAGATTGATTCCCAAATGGAGCTGGGCTCCTGAGGGCTTCATCTGCCCCTCTCCCCATCCTCTCTGCTGGGCCTCGAATCCCTGTCTCTTCCCCTTCTGGCCAAGGGCTGAGGGCCCCAGGCTCCTGCCTGACAGGTGCACTTATTAGGAAAGCCAAGGAGGCTTCCTTTCCTCTGCCTTGTTCCTGTCGCCGTCCTTCTGTTGCCACACTCGTGACTCTCCCATCCCTGTCTTCTTCCCTCCCTTGCCCCATCCTAATTCCACCCTTCTCTGTTCCCTTCTATTTCAACCCTGGGACTTGGCTACTCTGGCCAAGTTCTTTCCTTCAGTTCTCAGAGGGGAAACTGACGCCACCTAGGGCATGGATGACTTGCTCAGGGGTCCCCTAAAAGCCAAAGGTAAGGTTCAGACTTTGAACCCCAACCCTGGGGTTAGTGTTAAATAGACCTTTGCTGCCCTGACCTGTTCCGTACCTACTCATTCCCTTATCTTCTGGCTGGTTTTCTAAGGAAACAAGACGAGAATAGGGGGCCTAGAGAGGTCATAGGCAACCAAAGAACTCAGATGCTGATGTTTGTAGTCCTGTAGGCAAGTCACTGTCCTGGTCCCAGTGTCACAGCTCCTCTTTCCAAAGGAGTTCCCAAAGAGGCCCTCACAAGTGACTGGGCAGATGAGGGAGGTCCTTCCCTGGTAGCTACAGTGGTAAGAGAGGTGGCCCTGGCTGAGGGGCTGGGAGGACCGGGTTGGGAGTGGAAACCTGGTCCAGGCCTGGTCCAAGGTTGGAATGTGACTGGGTTTAAAGGTGGCTCTGTAGTCAGGAGGCTCTCCTAGGCCAATGAGGCCTCAGATAATTCCTCTGTTTAGTCGGGGGAGGGGGGGAGAGGGCAGCCTAGCCTGCTTCTCTGGGTATCATTCTTCTTGTGTCTCTTCCTTCCTGGTCTTCTCTCCTTCCTGTCCCCTGTTCTGGTACCAGAGAGAAGGAATTTGGGGAAGAATCCCTGGGTTCATGTCCCAAATCCTTTCATGCTATGGGCTTCAGTTTTTCTACTTGGGAAAGAATCTGACATGGTCCTAGTAAATGATAGAAACCAAAGTTGAGTTTAGTTACTTAGAGATTCTCCTCTCTCTGATCCAGCTCCGAGGGACAAAGGAGATCAGGTCAGACTGAGGCCTCAGAAGTGAGGAGAGGGCGAGCCTAGAGATTTTGGGAAGAGCTGGGAGCAGGGAGGCAGCATCAGCGTTGACGACATTCCTCTTGTGCACTAAGCACCCACTATGTGCTAAGGATGGCACAGGGCTCTTTATACATGCTCTCTCATGGTGACTGACCCAGAGCCTTTAAGGAAGCTGGGATTCCCAGAGACTAGACCAGTGAATCTGTCTGAGGCCACGGGGCTAGCAAGCCGCAGAGCCAGGGTCTGCCTGGAGCCAAGTCACCTCCCCGCCGTGCCCCGCCCACTGCGCTAAGCCTGCTGCTGTCCTCCCGGCCGCTGCCCTGGGAGCACTTTCCCGCAGCATCTCCTCTGCTGTGCTCATCCAGCAGCAGGATGGCTTCATCCTCCGTGCCAGCCTCAAAGGGGGGACTGGCCCGGTTCTCTATTTTGCAGCTTTTGGGTCACTTTCCTCGCCTTGCCTGGGAAATGGGAAATGCTGAAAACACCTCCTTCCCCACAAGACACCCCCTCCCGCATGCCCGCTCCCCGCTCACCCAGGCAGTTGTGTCCGTCGTGTGCCAGGTGGAAGCCATCATAGCAGGTGCACCGGTAGTTGCCCGGGATGTTGACACAGTCGTGCACGCAGCCTGCGTTATCCTCTCGTTCACACTCATCCACATCTGCGGGCAAAGAGGAGCTGAGGCAGCTGCACCCACCTGTGTGCCCCATGCCCAGCCCTGGCCTCAGCCCTGTGGTGGTTTTAAAAAAATGCATCACCTTCTCTCTGTGTGTGTGTATGTGTACGTTTATATAGTTACTTTAATAGCCTACAAACCATTCTGCATTTTGCTTTCATCTAAAGTCAAACATTTTCACATATTTCCACCCAGTCTTTCTAATTACCACTGCACATGGCTGCAGAATGTTCCATGGTCATTATTTTTTTAGATCATAATTTTTTTCTCTATTGTTAGATTCCTTGTTTATTTCACTATCATAAATAAAGCATCAAAGAATACCTTCTCCCATATGTTATTTTGTTTCTTTGAATTTCCTTTGAATAAGTTCTTAAGAGTAAAATTCCTGGGTCAAAGAGTATAATGCCTTTTAGGATTCCTGCTAGGGATGATGAAATCACTTTTCAATTTATAATGTCACCAGGAATTAATGAGTGTGCCTTGTCCACTGAAGCCTTATCAACACTGAAGGTCATAAAGTAACATCTCAAGACTGCTTTCTTTGCATAGCTTTAATTACGAGGGGAAGGTGTGCTTGTTTGCAGTAGGAATTTCCCTGGGTTAAACTGTCTGTTTTCTTTGTGGGCACGGTGCAAGGGTCTGAGGATGGAGGTTCCAGAGTCAGGGAACCTCAGGCCCTAGTCCCACGCTTCTGATCCCCCCACCCCGCCTAGCTTGTCTCACTGTGAACTTGTCCAAGGGCCCCAGCTAGCCTATATGGAGCCTTTGTGCAACTTCAAAAACTGCGCTCTCTCTGGGAATAGCTCCTCCCCTCCCCACGCCCATCAACCCCTCCCCATGTCAGTGGGGATCACAGGCCTTAGTGTAAGGCACCTGCGGCCAGGCAGTGACACTGCCTTCCCCCTCCAGGAGGTCCTCCTCCCCCTCCCCCTCCCAGCCTCACCTTTGCAGTGTTTACCATCCCCCGTGTAGCCAGACTTGCAGATGCACTTGTAGGACCTCGGGGTGTTCTGGCAGAGAGCATCAATGTGGCAGTTGTCGGTCCCCTCCACACACTCATCCACATCTGGCAGGGGCAGAGGGTGTACATAAGACACTCTGCTGGTGCCCCCATTGGTAACACCCCCTTTCCCCAAAGTAGAGATAGTGACTCCTGAGGAAGCAGGTGCTCTCCACAGCCCTCTGACTTCAGAGTGGCCTGACTGTAATTTCAGGAATTCAGGAAAAACCCACTCCCCTCAAAAATACTTAATCCGCACTGACAGCTAAAATTCCATCATCTGAAACACTCCTCTGATTTAAAAACAAACAAGAACCCTTGGACCGGGTGGCAAACTTAACTTGATTAGAACTATTTGGCCCAGTGTGAGTTAGGAGCAAGCTTGGAGGGAGGGGAGAGAAAAGGCATGTGGGCAGTGGCTCTGGGGAAGGGGCAGGTCCAGGGCCACCGGTAATTAAAGGGGGAAGACAGGGGGACGGAGCATCTGAGAATCCTCACTTGCCTCATGCTTCTGCCTGAGACCAGGCCTGCTTCCACTTGCCCACCATGGCGCCAAGAATCCTTAGAGGAAGGAAGTTCCATCCTGGGAGATTTCCCTCGGCTCCTGCGCTGTCAATGCCGTAGGGACCAGGGGCTGGCAGGGGCTGGCACCAACACCTGAAGTCTGACAAGTGACTCTCCAGCTGACTCAGGCAGGCCCACCCATGCTGCCACCTGGAGCTCTTTCATCTCAGGTCAGGTGCTCCCCTCTCCTGACCCTCACTTTGGCACGAGGTGCTACTCACAAAGCTATGCTAAGGGGTGAGGCCACCTAAGACCCAGCAAAAAGAGGATGGTTCAGAAAGGACATAGGAAAGGGAATCATTTATTCCCCTTTGGCAAAAGACTACAACTTCTGGAGCAATGTTTTGGCGCCCCTAAAGCTGAACTGAAATAGGAGAAAATGTTTCATTCAGTTGAAACTGCTATGGAGGTGTTTGTAAGAAGGCTGCGGAGGCTCAGAGGTGACTCAGCGTACCCAAAAGAGAGACATATAAGTAACACGAAGCAGGATGTGGCTGAGTGTGACGAAGGCATCAGAGGTGAGGCCAAGGGGTCCTCAACCCTGGCTGCACATCAGAGTCAATTCTCCCAAGGGTGCCTAAGCACCCCTCACCCCAAGGATTCTGGTCAGTAGCCTGAGCTGGGGCCTGGTCATCAGTAGTTTCCTAAAGCTCCCAGGTGAGTCTAGTATGCAGCCAGGCTTGAGAATCTCTGGTAAAGGGAAGGTCAGGGGAAGAAGAGGCCATTTCAAGATAGTGTATAAGTAGCCACTTGCAAGTAAAAAATATATAAAAGACTATAAATAAAGGACTACAACTTCCAAGTGTGATCTGTGGACCGTAGAATTGCCTGGCTTTTGTTAAAATGCAGGTTCTCAGGCTTTATCACTGACCTATTTGAACCCAAATCCTTAAGGTGCTTGATATCTTTTTTACTGACTGGATGAACCCGTGGACCAGCAATCACTCCAATTTATAGACACTCCCAAGTCCTATCCTGAAACAGTTAACTGTCCTCTGCTTTCATATTTCAAGAAGTACTTGCAGGGGGCAGGACTGAGGGGGCTTCCTGGAGCTAAGAAGAGAGGTGAACTGTGGAAGAGTGCCCCCAGGGCCCTGCCCCAGATCTCCTGGGCTTCGCAGCTCTATACTCTGCCCTCCAGCTCTCTTCGACGCCTCTGCAGCAGTCCCCCTGGCCAGGGATTCCAACTGCTATAATTCCCACGGACTCTTCCCCTCACGCAGGCTCTGCACTGGTGGTGTCTGCCTGCTGGCCCACCCTGGGAAGTCATCCCAAAGAGGATGGAAGACTAGTTCATATGGGAGGGCAGGAGGGACCTCTGTTTATAGTAAGAGGCTGGTAGGGAATTGGTTTGTCCAACTGATGAAGAGAAAATGGTAGTAAGAAATGTACTGTCATAGGAAGAACCTGAGCTCTGGCACCTGTCAGTCCCAGACTCAAGTCCAGCTACCACTCCAGGGAGGTTTTTCCAATTCACTTATTTCTTCCTCCTTAAAATGGGGGTGCTAATACCTCCTCATGAGAGGGTGTGAACACTTGATAACTTGCGTAAAGTACCTAATCAGTGTCTGGTAAACAGTTGGTCCCCTTGAGATGATGTTAAGTATTAAATCACCTATTAAATCAACAGGTGCTCAAGGGCTGTGCTGTGTAAGGTGTTCACCATTAGGCATTGTGCTATTTAAATTTAAATTAATTTAAAATTCAGTTCCTCAGCTGCTCTAGCCACAGGCAAAATTCTCGGTAGCCTTTCGTTGCTAGTGGCTGCCCTGGGGGCAACACAGACCCAGAACATTTCCAATAGCACAGCCTGCTAGGAGTTCCAAAGAGGGAGGCCCCTGGGCCTGAGTGCACCAAGAAACCTCCCAAGGAGTGAGACTCAAGTTGAGTTTTGGAGGTGAGATAGTCAGAAGAGAGGAAATATCAAGTGTGGGTAAATGTGTGAAGAAAGACAAGACACCCTGAGTTGTCCTTACTCTGTCCCCACATTTACACATGCCCTCCACTGTGGGGAAAACATTTTTTAACAACTAATTCCAAACTCTGAATGGCTTAAGGCTTAGTTTTATATGTTCTTGTTGGGTCCCTGGAGGAGGGGGGACTGGATGATCACCCCCTTTCCTGTGGTAACCCTTGTGAGTCTTAGAGGGGGGCATGGGGCATTGGACAATCCCAGTGACTGACGACCACCCTGTTCGCCAGCTTGGAGCTCTCTCCTGTCTCTCCACCCCTTCCGGGCAGCCCGAAGGGTGACCTGGAAGCTCCTCCTCCAGGGCCATTTTGCGTACACACCTGTCTCGGAATCATCTGGTGCTTCACTAAGGTCCCCCAGCCCTTTCCCCTCGCCTCCAAGCCAGTGCTCAGTCCCTGATGCTGACTGCAGCGAGCCCAGGCGTCCTGGCAGAGCCTCTGGACTCCCAGCACCTAGGCTTTCCCCACCTCTGCCTCGTCTGCCTGCTCAGTGCTAATCCCTCTGCAGCAGTCTTTCTGCACTGGAGGCTCCATCTCCTCCTGATTCCCTCTATAACCAACCACTCTACCTTTCCACACATTCGCACACGTCTCACTCTCCACATTGAGGTGCATCCTCCTGTCTCTTCTAGCCACACTGTGCCAAGCTTCCCAAATCTGGCTCAACACTGTCTTCCCAAAAGCTCTTCCTGCAGAGTTCCTGGTCTGGGGAACTCGGTGGGCCTCAGCTTGCTCCCAGCTATTGCTACACTGCTCTGCTGAGGCTTTATTTTACATTTACTTATTTATATTAATTTCAGAGAAAGGAGGGGAGACGGAGAGGGAAAGATGGAAACATCAATGATGAGAGTCATTGACCAGCTGCCTCCCGCACGCCCCCCACTGGGGATCGAACCCACAACCCCCACTGGGGATCGAGTCAGCATGTGCCCTGACTGGGAATCAAACTGTGACCTCTTGGTTCATAGGTCGACACTCAACCACTGAGCCGCACTGGCCAGGCTTTATTTTATTTTTATTTCTTTTTAAGCTCTTTTCTCACTTGGCTGGTCACTTGCTGAGGAAGGGACCCTTCAGCTATTTGGATGGAACCTTTCAAAGCAGAACAGGCTTAAAACAGAGCTCTGAAATAGGACCCTGAAATATTTACAGCATCTCCTCCTTTGCCAGTTCATTCTTTCAGAGCTCATTCCCACATCTGCCCAACCACATGTCACTACCGGGATCCCACCAACACCCATGGCAAGTCGCATCTTAGCTTGCTCGCAAGGTGCCAGTGTGCCAGTGTTTACTAGCTGGCCTGACAAAGAGTGTGCGCTGTTGGGCGTGGGCTGGTTTAGCCCAGTGGTTCTCAACACTGGCTGCACACTGGGATTCCGGGGGCCTTTTACGTGTGACCGTCCAGGCATTCTCGACCAGCTGCGTCAGGGCCTCCGGGGTGAAGCTGGGATGCTGTCTTCCTTTTCCCAGCACAGGTGATGTGAACAGACTCTGCTCAAGCAGGGAAGAGACTGGGGCAGTGGCACGACAGAGCGTTTGAGCAAAGGGGTTCTGGAGTGGTACAGTGTCAATTCAAACGCCAGCACACCCATGGCTGTGTGCTCCTGGGCCAGCCTCTGCACTCACCAGCTGCCTCCTCTGCACGCGGGAATCGTAACAGCAGCACTTCATCCTGGCCGGAAGGCTCAGTTAGAGTGTCTTCCCATACACCAAAAGGTTGTGGGTTCAATTCCCGGTCAGGGCACATACCTAGGTTGCAGGTTGGATCCCCGTCGGGGCACTTAAGGGAGGCAACCGATTGATGTTTCTCTCTCACATCGATGTTTCTTTCTCTCTCTGCCCCTTCCTCTCTCTCTAAGAAATAATCAATAAAAACATATCCTCAGGTGAGGACTGAAAAATAATAATAGTAACAATAGCACCTCCTTGTGGGGCTGCTGTGAGCATCAAATGAGTTAATACTTCCCAGGCACTTAGCATGGCAGTGCAGGTACATAGTAAGTGCTCAATAAAGGGTCACTGTTTAGTCCTCTCAACCTTCTCTCCAGCCTCCTTTGTGAACCCCTCCTCCCGCTTCCCCTCACCAAAGCCCCACCAAGCCTGGTGTGGGGGAATGACCACCAGGGGCACGTGGCGGTACCTGCTCCTCTGCCTGCTCCGCCCCTGCTGGGAAGTGCCGGAGGAGGCGGCCTTAGTGGGTGAGGCCAGGTGGGGACCAAAAGGCCACCTTCCACAATTCTCTGTGAGGCCATCCTCTTGGGCCCTTACCCCCACCCCAGGCACTGGGCTGGCTCAAAGGCTGCACTGGGGGAGAGTGGGGGCTGCAGAGATAGCATGATGAGCCAGGACCTCCCTGCCTTGCCCTCTCCTGGCACAAAAGCACAGGACCGTAACTGCGTCACCCCACGTTTCTTCTGGATTTGCTTCAGTGCCTAGCAGAGCACTCCAAAAACTCTGCTAAATATGGGGAGGAGGAGTGGGATCCGGTGGGGATATGAGGGTTAGACGGCAGACCTAAAAGGGTAGATTATGACAACATAGGCAGGCCTAAGATTCCCCTGAGGAAGGGGACATGTACTCCCAAAAGGGAAGCAGGAAGATCCCAGGAAACACTTCATCTACTGCAACATTTTGCCCAGGTCCAGCTCAGGAACAACAACAAATGGAAACGAGCAGGAATGCAGGCTGCAGGTGAGCAGGCACCCCTCCATAGAGTCTACCCCACCTCTGTATTACCACAGTAGTTACCTAGCCACTCACAGGGCTCGGTAGTTCTGGGCAAACCTGCTGGGCCCAGTGGAAGGTCCACAGCAGCCTGCCTGGTGTCCTAATGTGCCCACATGGTGGGGACATCCTTGCCCCAGCCAGGTTTTCCTGTTTCCCTCTCCTTCAGCAAGGCAGGACCAGGGCCCCCTGCTGGGGCGCTACCTGGGGCTGCTCCACCCTCCTCTGATCTACTTTCCTCTGAGCTCCTAAGCCTTCTCTGCCTGTCAGCTTCTCGGAGCCCTAACCAACCTCTCTCTCATACCCTACCCGTGTCATTATTGAGCTTCTAGTTTACGTGTATCGTCTCCCCACTGAAGCTGTAAGCTCCCCGAGACCACGAGACCATGGCTTCTGAGTCTCTGAAACCTACACAGCAGCTGGAAGAGTTGAGCATAGTCATTCCACATGCCGAGCACTGCTGGGTTCTGGCGTTCAGCAGTGAACAAGACAGCTGAAACATCGAAGACATTTGGTATACATTTGTTAAACGGATGGATGGATGCATGGGTGGGTGGGTGAGGGGATGAGGTCCATCTTTGTGGCATCCTCTGTTCTAGGTTACTGCAGAGAAAGCTCGCTTTTTTTGCTCTCCTGTGACCTCACAACTGTTCTGGGTGGAGGAAAATCCCAGGAAGTTTAGTCTTAATTTAAGGGTAGAGAGACAGGAAACTCAGAGAAGGTAAGATACCTGCTCAGAGGCATCTATTTGGTGATGCTGAGGCCAGAAAAGATGGACCAGTGAATCCAGGGCAGGATTCCTAAGGAATCCTGTAGAATCATAGGATCTCAGGGTCTTCAGATGTTACGTGTGGCTGTCCAGGCATCTCTGCACAGCATCCTTGTCAGATAGATGTCCCCTCGCCTCACTGACAAGGCACCAGGGGCCACTGCTGCTCCTGGTCGGCTCCCTTATCCTTTCCTCATGTTGCCTCTCACCTCTGAGTAACACCCAAAGCAGAGGCAGCCCGAGCGCTGGCCGTGACACCCTAGCCTGCAGCGTGTACACTGGTACCTGCCTGTGTGCACATCTGCTCGACCTCCACATCAAAGGGGCAATTAGGGACAGGGGCGGAGCCCGGCTTCCCCTTTCGGCTTCTCAATATGCCTTCCCAAGCTGGAGCTGGCCTGGGGCCTGGGCCCATCCTCAGCCTGGACAAAGCTCAGGCAGCGGTGAGGGGACTGGAGAGAGTCCAGGAAACCACACAGGAGACCCCAAAGAGAGGAGACAGAGCACTTTCTTCCTTTTAAGAACGAGCCCTTCCCTGTTACGCAAGCTGGGCCAGCTCAGCTGAAGGGCCAGGAAAGGTAGGCGGTGCCTGGTGACTGGGAGGGAACGGGGCTGAGCCTGAGCCTCATCACCCATCGGGCCCTGATGCGTTTCTCTTTGAAGTCCTGTCTTGTCCCTAATCCAGGTCCTCGCTCATTTGAATGTACCTTTAAATGGACAAGAATGTTCTCCCTTTCATGTGGACCAACCCACCAACCTTGAGGCAGAGGCCTGTAGGCGATGGGCAGGGTAGGGGTACTGAAGGTGGGGAGGAAAGAACCGCACTAGGAACTCGGAGGGGGGGCAGGGAGGCAGGCAGTGGGCAGGGGCAGGTTCCAGTGTCACGATTATTGGTTTATCTCTCTAAAATGATGGAAACAAAAACAACATAAAGAACCATGATGTCAGACAGTATATAATTCCATTAAGTGTGCAAAGTTCTTCCACGTGGGCTATTTCACTTGGTCCTCAAGCGGTCCTGCCTGTCGTACAGATGAGGAACAGGCCCAGAGAGGGTACAAGGGTAAGGAGCAAGCAGCCAGTGCAGAGCCAGGACCACTGCTCCCTGTCCAGTGCTCCCTCACACACGCCGAGAACCCCGGAGGGAGGAGCCATGCCTTCATTGTTGTGCCTCCCCCCACCCAACTCAGCACTTAGTCCAGCATGAAGCAAACATCCAGCACATGGTAGGAAATCAGCAGTGGGCATGCGGATGCTTGGGGGCTCTGGGCACCGGGAGGCGGGGAGGTGGGAGGGCTGGTGGTGCATGGGAGGAGGGCGGTGCAGCACGGTGGGCGCACAGAGTTGCAGTGAGGTAGGGGTGGGCAGTGCTGCAGTGGGCAGGTGTCTCCTGCCCTTGGATTCACTGTGCTGGGCCAAGCAGCTGGTTAGAAACAAAAACAAACACCAGGGATACAGGTTCCTGCTGTTAACAGCTTCAAACCGCCAGAGGAAAACTCCAAATAAATATAATTAGAAACTTGTAAAAACGTCCTCTCTGTAAACCTGCTCCCCAGGGTCTACCCTTTAAGCACCCCCCTCTCCCACCCCACCCCCATGTCCACATATCCTGACACTCCACCCTTACCCAGGGATTCCTAAGATCTGGTTCCTTCTTCTGGATCTTCTGCCCTGGTCTTCCCTCAGCTGTGCGCGTCAGTGACCAGAAGCCGAGAGCCCCTGGCCCGAGGCTCTGAAACCCAACCCCCCAGCTCTCTGGGGCTATGGTTACAGCCACAGGGAAACCTTGGTAAGAGTGAGAGCCACAGCGCCCTGTGCAGCTACCATCCCACACGTGGGGCCAAACTGAAGCATCCGATGGCAACTACAAAACAGCACCTTGGTCAAAAGGGGAGCCCTCCGAGTTGGAGCCGAATGCAGAGGGCTAGACTCAGAGCACAGAATACATGGTATGAGAGCAGGGATGGGGCTCTGGGGCCTCACCCAGAGTGCTCAGTTCCCAGAACACAAACACTTAAGCTCCACTTCCAGGCACTGTTGGATGCATGCGCGCGCGCACATACACAGAAACACTTGTTCTGCAGAGGCTATTTCCAGGGGGAAATGCCCCACTTAAGACAGAGTAATAACTATCAGGTACTTGGGCCCCAGGACACTGGGGTGGGGGAAGAAAGGAAGTGCAGCCAAGCGACTCGGACTGCGGCAGGGAGCAACGGGGCCGGGCCCAGGGAGAAGAGGGCCTGAGGTTCAGGCCAGAGGCCTGGCTGCACAGCTAAGCTTGCAGTGGTGTCTTCTGCCTTCAGTGGGAAGGATTTCGATACATGCAGAATCTCAAGGGACCCTGATACCCTAGTCCATTTTACTAGTGAGCAAGAGAATGTCAATTATTTCCTCAGAAGCCCCAATCCTTAGGCTCTACATCTATGTAAATCCACTGGCACCATACTCCCCACCCCGTGCCACTTGGGGCTGGCAATATGTGGGCCCACGAGGAGGAGAGCTGGCAGCCTGGTGACAGAGGGGCCACTGGGGAGAGGCTGAGGGCGCATGTACCCTCTTAGCCCAGGTGACGAGCTCCTCTACCCCTCAAACATTCCTGGGTTGGCAGTTGCATCACTTTCCCCCAAAGCGCAGCAGTCTCCCTGTCTGCAGACTCCTGTCTTATAGCTGAGCCTGAAGAAGCTGTCCCCACGTCTGGGCCTCTTGCGGGCACTGCCAGCCTCAGAGCAGCTTTGCAGTTTCCAGCCCTGACAGGGACTCTTTCTTATAAGCGGTCATGTGCTAGGGGTACAGGACATCAAAGGAGGCCCACACCCTGACACCCGGGGACCAGAACCGGGGGCAGGACTGGGGTGAGTTCAGGCAGCAACTCCTCTACCTCCACCTTCTCAAGAGGGTCTGCAGCCATCAGTTCCCTTCCCCCACCCCAGTTCAAGGCACTGACCGAGCCATTCCACTTCTTCACTTTTCCAACGAAAACAAAACGCACATTGCCCCGCTTCCTCTCTCCTCTCACAGGAGCACCGCGCGCACACGCATGCACACACAGGCTCGTGCACGCACCCCCCCCCCCCCAGCCCAGTGAATGCACACCTCACCTCGCATTCCCAAACTCACACCCAGGGCCGGCTCCTTTTACAACAGGTCCCAGCCGCTCACATCTCAAACCGGTTCTCATGCTCTCAGATTCCTGAAGGTTTCAGAAAACAACCTCATTTAGGGGTTGCTGATAACTTTCTTCTTTCTCTGCCTGTAGTAACTCTGGCTCCGTGTCTTCTAGTCCCCTCTCTCTCATTCCACCCTGTAGAGACTCAGGGAGATGAAGGGTAAGAATTGGAAAAGTTCTCCAACCCCACCCCCACGGGACATGTCACTGAGAAGAGAGGTCAAAGGGATTCCTGAGGAATTTCTAAGCAGTCCTGCCCCTCTCTACCCTCTGGAAAAGGTGGGGGGGGGGCTTAGATTGACGACCAGGCTGCAAGAGCAGGGACTGACTCTCCCCAGTGTGGCCTGGACGGGGCACGGGCATTAGCAGGCTGCCCATGGGGCCACCCTCACCCGCTGACACGGTGATGGTTTTCATTTCATATTTTGGAGGGAGGGGCTAGGAGGAACAGTCCCCTCACTGTAAGAGCTGGCCACAGGAGCCCAGGGAAGCGGGGAGGAGAGGAAACAGCCACATTAAAGGGGAAGAAAGGGGTGGGGGAAAGAGAGAGAGACACACACACCCAGACAGAGACCCGGGGAGACGCACCGAGACAGAGAGACACTGTTTGCCGCCAGATGAACGCTCTCAGTCCCCAGGATGGCGCTACTTGGAAACTCTAAATACATGACTTTATCAAAATTCTATCCCTAATGGGGAGAGAAAACTACCAGGTAAACGAAACGGCCAGGCTGGCTCTCCCTCCCTGAGCCCCTCCTGGGGACAAGTTTTCCCCGAGGCCAGGAGACCTTTTTCATTCAGCTGTAACCTGAGCCCTACACCAGGATTAGGCCTTTTAAACCACTGCAGCACCCCCCCTAAAAAAAGCAAATTAATGCTTTTAAGTTAACAATTATCTTGGTTATCCAGTCTGTCTACTTCAAAATACTCAGACGGGCACTTGAAAAACACTCAAAACCATGTACCCTCACGTTCACGCACCCCCAGTCCCACTGCTTACCCACCCACTCACCCACACACGGCTCTCAAAGACCAAACACCCGTATTCACACTTAGCCAGTCACAGTTTACACAGACACCCAGCTGTGTTACCTGTGGGTGATGCTGGTGAACCTCACACACACACAACCTGCACACTCAGGCTCCCTTCCCTGTCCTTCCCCTCTTCCCCACTCCACACCACTTTGATCCCCCTGGCCCCCAATCTCTGGAGAAAAGGGACAGAGATCCAGATATCCCCAGAGATAATGTAACTGTGAAAGATACTTGGCAAGGGTATTTGTATTTTAAAGACCTGCTAAAGCTTCATTTAAAAGCATATGGCATTGCCCTGGCCGCTGTGCTCAGTGGTTAGCACGTCGGCCTGAGCACCAGAGTCATGGGTTCAATTCCCAGTCAAGGGCACATACGTGGGTTGCAGGGTCAATCCCTGCCCCAGCTGGGGCGTGTGTGGAGGGAAACGGTTGATCAATGTGTCTCTCTCACATCGACGCCTGTCCCCCCACCCTCCACTCTCTTTAAAAACCAATGGAAAAAATATCCTCAGGTGAAGGTTAACAACATGTGGCACTAAAGACACACTTTACGGAACTGGTGGGAACTAAGAGGCACGTTTGGGAGCAGGAATGTCCACAGCTTTCTGCCTGTGGGTAAGGCTGCCCTGCCCGGTCAGCACGTCTCCTTCCTGAGGCACTGGCCTGCAGATATGGGTCCAGAGACATCCCTCTAACTCAGCGAACCTGTTGTTTGGAAATCTCTGGCAGGCTAGGTTGATAAATTTCCTGAATAGCAGGGTCAAAGGTAGCTGAAATGACAGGCCTCCATTCTACGCCCAGCTAGACTCAGGGATCAGCAGGAAGGGAGATGCAAAGGGAACTACAGCCCGGTTAGAGCAAGTGTGGCTTGAATGCGAGATAAGCAGGGGACAAAACTACCAGTCTGTAAGTTCCTTGAGGGCAGGGGCCTCCTCTCTGGCTGCATTTCCCACAGCACCCAGCAGGGTGTCCCGTGAAAGAGTGAGCCTAAGAGTACCTTGGAGAGAATCTGAGTCCTCCTGTCGCTGAATGACGGGGAGACCCTCCCAGGCTTGAAAGCCTTGGCTTGACAGCACCTGCCCCTTTTAGGAGTCTCCATCTGCCTTGGATGAATATACTGCTTGCTCTCCCTTTCCCCCCCAGCCCCCCAGTCTCACTAGGCCACTACAGACACTGGCTCTAACTTGAAAGAGGCCCTTATCTTGTCTCCAGATTACTGCATGAAATCTGTTCCTTCCTTCAGACTAAACTCCCTAGCTAATTCCATGTTATGAGTAAGTCAGCACGCACTACAAAAGCCAGCTTTGTTTATGAAAACACAAGCAAATCCACAGTGGGAGAGGGGCTGCTCCCAGGCTGGGGGGTAGTGGTAGTGGGCTGTCTGGAACCAGGACTGGAACAGAAGCAGTTTGGGGTTGGAAGGGCTGGGGGTGGGGTCTGGTATTTGACAGCTAAGGTTCTCTTGGGTTTTGGTTCTGTTAAAGGACTGGAAGAGAAAGGGGGTAGTTGAAGAGCAGTGTTTTGGGAGGAGAGGATGGCATTGATATAGCACCTTCCTTTTAACAGAGTGGGAGCCCATCCAGTGCAAACAGCAGCTTAAGAACCAAGTGCTCAGGCTCCAGGACACAGCGACCTGACTACCAGAGACTCAGGCTTCCCCTACTCCCAAGTTCAACTTTCCCTTCTGGCCCAGCCACCTTCACACCCCAGCTTGGCCTCAGGAGCCCCTGGGATAACCAAGAGAAGAATCACACCCTCCTGGGCAAAGCCTTGCCAGGAGGAATTTTCTTTTGCCCATATAAATCTTTTCCTGGGTGAGGAGATGATGGGGGAAGGGTGCAGCAAGAGGTCAAGGGGGAGGGGAGGCTGCCCCCAGGAGAACTGTGGTCCACTAGCGTGTTTTCTGCCAGCACAGCCTGGGGACTGGTCAAGCAATGAGCCTAGGGTCAGGGGTGGGGGCGGGAGGGCCTCCCTGCCTGTCTCTTTAATTCCTAGAGGGATCTGTCAGAGCTCCCCAGCCTGGAATTTTACTTTGTTATTTTAATGCAATTCTGACCTGGATTTAAATGGAATTGGAAACCCGAGGCCTTAATAAATAAATATTATGATAAGAAATGAAAGCCATGCAAGACGAAAGAGATTTCCCCCCAAAGAGGCAGAAACGCAACATTCTTGCCGGGAACCAGTCACAGAAATTTTCTTCAGCTCCCTACCATCCAGTGAGACGACGAGTTGCTTTTTCCATAAAAGATCCTAGTTTTCTTTAACATTTTTCTACTGATAAGATAACAACTTCGAAAATTCCATGCGAGTGAGGGGAAGAAACCTATGGCATGGCTGAAAAGTTTCATTCTCAGTGTCTCCAGGCCACAGCTGAAGTTTCTGGCAATGTCTGAGAAGATTCTCTCCTACTTCTGGAGGACAAGAAGTCTCGAAGATGCTGGGGTGACAGTGAAACAGGCAGAATCCTGAGGTGCGTGATCACGTCTGCCCAGGCCCGCCCCCCCCCCCCCCCCCGCAAACTTCTCACTCATCTGTTCTGCCCGTGACTCTCCCAGCCTTTCGCCCGGGGCGTAGCGCCCTGGGGTCAGGTCCCCAGCCCGGGAGGGTGGTGCACGGCGCCGACCCTGACAGCAGCACGCCCAGCACCTGCCCTGCCCCTCGGAAATCGCGCCCCCGCCCCGGGCCCCGCAGCCCGGCCGCCCCGCAGCCCGCGCCCCTCCTTCCTTACCTTGCGCGGCTTTGCCGTGCTGGGCGGCGCGGGCGTGGACCAGCAGGACCAGCAGGCAGAGCCCAGGCGCGCGCCCCGAGCCCATGCTGGAGCGACCCGGGGCCGGTCTCGCAGCTCCCGGAGGGCGGAAGCGGCCCGGGGCCCCGCGCGCCGGAGGGGGGAGGGGGCGCCCCTCCGGGGCCCGGCCGGGGGCTGCGGTGCGGGGCGCGGACCGCGGCGCCCTGGCGGGTGCTCCCGACGCTGCCGGCTTCTCCCGCCCCGACGCCGGGAAGGGCGAGGCGGAGCGCGCGGCGGGGCCGGGGCGCGCGGAGCCGCCGGCGGAGGGAACGCTCGCCCCCTCCGAGCCGGGCTGCGCGGTCGGCGGCGGGCTGCGCCGTATAATCCCCCCAATTCCCAGCTTCGCCCGGAGAGAGCTGCCGCCGGAGAGCGCGCGGAGCCCGAGCGAGGGACCTGAGAAAGGGGAGGGGACACGCCGCGCCAGGAACACGCCCTTTCTGCCTCTTTCTTCCTCCCTCGTTCTTTCTCCGTCCCTCGGGCTCCGTCTCGTTTTCTTCGCCTCTCTCCTCCTCCTCCTCTCTCTCCTCCTCTCCTCGCTCCTTTTCGTTTTCTTCCTCCCCCCGCCCTCCGCCGCCGCCGCCGCCGCCGCCGCCTCCTTCTTCGTGCCCTTTTTTCTTTCAAACGGGGCCTCGGCGCGGCGGCGCTCCCCCCGCGCGCGGGCGCGGCGCCCCCTCCCCGGGCTGCCGGGCGGCCGCCTGCAGGAATTTACAATCCGGCGCTGGGGGAGCGGGCCCGTCTCCATGGAGACGGCTTCCCCGGGAGCAGGGAGGTCAGGCGCAGACCGCGCACAATCAATGGATCAATGCGAGCCCCGCTCGGCTCCAGACCAAACAGCACCCGGCTCCGGCTCGGCCCCTCTCTCCCCGCGGGAGGAGTGGGGGTTTAGGGTGCGCCCCCGCGCTCGCACGCGATGAGGGCCGTGCGCCGCAGGTTTGCACGCACACCTCCGCGAGGAGACAAAGAGAGCGCGGGGTGTCGGGGCGGCTGGGGCGCGCGGGCACCCGGGCACGTGGGCCGACACAACCCGACACGCGCGACGCAGCCACACGAGACCTCGGAAAAGCAGAGCAGCTCGAAAGGGGGCCGACTCAGCGCCCTGCCAAGTCCACCACTCCGCGCCCCGTCAGGACTCCATCCCCCATTCGCAGCGCTGAGCCCACTTTAATCGAGGACCCAGAAGAAGGCAGCCTTCCCCCAGCTAAAACTGCCAGCTCCAGGGCCAGCTGCCCCGCAGTTAAGGCCTTAGAGGCAGCCCCCGGAGCCACCCTACCCGAAGGGACCTTGGCTCACATATAAAACATCCTATGCGCTCAGCGCGGGGGCCAAAGCTAACCTACAGAGCTATGCCTAAAGTGTGCAAGTACAAAGGCAAAGACTGTACAAGGCTCCCCCAAACCTGCCCTTGAAGCTTCAAGACTGCCCCTGACCAATCCATCAACCCTTTATCCCTCCATCTGCAGGGGCAGCTGAGGGCCGATAAATGAGATTTTAAAAAAATAGGGCAAAGTATGTTGAAGGAGCAGTGTCTCTGAACCATGGACACCACCTCCTGACACATCCACCGGCGTTGCATTCGCTGTCCTTCCCCCAGCGGAAAGAAGAGAGACCTCTTGAAAGGTGGGGAGGGCTTCTTGGAGTATGGGGCTCCAGTCTGACTGAGTCCATGTCAGGAAATTATGCTTTGGAGTCAGTTTTCTGCAAGAAAGAGATCATTGGGACCCACACTAACCTCATAGAGCCTTCAAGGTACCCAGCAGAAAGGGACAATGACAAGGATCTCCTTGAAAATAACTCGGTTCTTAGACCTTTGACACTGGCGGCCCATATCAGCTGGGGTGACAGGCAGGCTTTGTCAGAGGTCTCCTTTCTCCCTAGGGAGACCTGTGCCCTTCCTTCCCCAGGGATGGAGTGGAAACTGAGGAGAATGGAAACCGACTCAAGCATCTGGGTTTCTTGTCCCAGCTCTATCCCGGGATGATGAAGATTACCGTTGGGCAAGTCACATCTCCATGGGCCTCAGTGTCCTCATCTAGAAATCAAGGTGGTGGATTAGCTCCGTGGTGGAAAGGAGACAGTGCCCTTAGGAAGCCGGGGGGGGGGGGGAGGCTGGAGAACCTTTCTACAGGGCAAGAAAGATGACAGTTGGGTTGGGAGCACATAGATCACAGGAATGGAGCACATAGATCACGGGAATTTTTGTGGAGGTCACAAAAATGTTGGATCAGATGACCTCCAAGGTCCCTTCCAGCCCCATCATTCTAGGACGTCCCTCCTTCATTCCACTGGCAAACCCCTCCCCTTGAAGCAGCTTTGCCTGCTGCCACCAATTATGCGTAGGGCTTGTGCACTTGTAGGACAAGTGCAAACTTGCCACCCTCTCTGCCCAAACGAGAGAGTGGTTTTAAAAAAGGAAAAAAAAGAAAGAATTGTAGGTTGCCAGATGATGTCTGGTCTATATGGGGGGAAAGGGAGAGAGCTGAGGAGCCCCAAGGCAGGGAAGAGAGAGTGTACTGTGCCTTGCTTTGGACATTGGGGTGAGCTTCTCTGGGCCCCTAGGGAGGAGGGCTCCAGCCTCCTTCCTGTAAACCACCGGTGAGATGGGCATGGAGGATTCTGTGGGGGCAGATCAATAGGTTATCTCAGACATTCTCTCCAGTTCAGTGTGACTTTCTGGTCTTCTGAATGTGGACATTGCCCTGGCTTGTGGGAAGGGAGCTTGAGTGGGTTATCCCACCTTAGCCACTGTGTCTCTGGGAGGCTTGGTGTCTTTTACTCTAGTGTCTTTCCCCCCCAACCCACCCCCATCGTTTTGCCAGCTTGTCCTCTGTTTGTTTCCTCTGCTCCTCTTGGACCAGGGCAGCTTCCTCCACATCTGGGCAGAAAAAGCAGTTTCTGCCCTGCTCCTGCCATCCAGTCTGGTTCCAGCCCTCCGCCGGCCCTTCAGAGGATTCAATAGGAGCAGGGCTCATGTCACTGGGGCACTGTGAATTGGGTTGCTGGTCACATTGCCCCCTGCCCTGTCACTTCTGCAGGGACTCACAACTAGATAGCGACTCAGGAAGATGACAAGGATAGTGCTGCAAGGGGTTGTTCGGAAGCAGCAGCATCTTCCATACCCTCACCGGCAGGATTAAAATGTCCCCGGGGTCTCTGGGCCTCCCACACTCACCTCTCAGGCTGCAGTTTGCTTTTGGGCTTCACTTTCCTTCAGGGATACTTCTGACGTTCATTTCATTCTAATTTTTCTTGTAAATGTCCAGGGAGGAGACTGGGCTGGGGGGCCCATAGCTGATATATCTCAGTTCTGATCCTGCTTAGGGAAACCCCTGCCTGGGCCCCACCGCATCCAGGGACTCCCCTCCCCTACCAAGTGTCCTTCCACAGCCGTTGCTTTTCTCCCTGCTCCTCGGCTTCCCCATCTGTGTGAGACGGGTCCAGGACCCTACCTCGACAGGCAGCAGCCTAATAGAGAACATTCACACGTTGGAACTAGACTCCCCGAAGGTCAATGCCAGGCCCTACCATTTCCCAGCCATCTATTCTCCCCGCGCCCCCCCCCCCCACCAGCTTAAACAACAGAAATGTATTTCTCAGAGTTCCAGAGGCTGAGAAGTCCAAGATCAAGGTGTTGGGCCACTTGGGCCCGGTGGAGGGTCCTCTTTCTGTCTTCTCACTTTGTCTTCAATGGTCTGCGTGCTCCTGAGTGTGGGCTCAGGGCTGACTCGTGTTCAGGGGCTGCTTCCAGCTTGCTGTGGCTGGGGTAGGTCACCCCTCTCTCTGGGCTTCAGTTTCCTCTCCTCCCTTTGCTCTTTGCTTCTTTGTTTCCCTTCCGCCTCTCTCTTCATTCCTCCTTGTCATTCCTCCATCTCTTTCCTCCTGTGCCTCAGCCCCATCCGGATTCTGGAGGGAAGGCCAAGTGGGGGCTGGATGGACGGGTGGGTTAGGGGAGGGACCTGTATGAGCCGTGGTATAAAGACTGGATTCACCCACTTTTCAAAGGAGTTTTCTGACCATGGGTGTAACACAGGCCCGCACTGCCCCCTGCCCCCACGCGGGGCTAAGGGCCATGTTCCCCTCAGGCGTGTGTCCTGCGTTCCTACTAGTCCTCCATCTATCTATTCTTGGTGAGTTATTTCATTTCTCTGAGCCTCAGCTTCAACATCTAGACAATGGGTATGGTTATATGACAAAGGTGAGGCATACATCACTATGTAACTACATGGGCTCTAGAGTAAACCACGGTTCAAATCTCAGCTCTGCTACTTATAGCCATGTGACTTCAGGTAAGTTACTCAGTCTCAGTGAGCTTCGGTTTTCTCTTCTGACAATGGGAGTAAAAATACCCACCTCGTAGGGTTATGGGGTTAATTAAACGAGGTAATGATTGGAAAACCCCTAACACACAGTAAACATTCAATAGGTAGTGGCCATTGTTATTTCCACTATTTCTCAGAAGGAACAAAGGCCACAGTGTTTGATAGTAAAGGTATTTTAGTGCCTGGGAAGGAGCAGTCTTATCCTAAGCTAGACTTTGATGCCACTGGGTGTGAGTGCAGTCAACCGGGCTTGATTTTCACCACCCCCAATAGGTTCCTGTCTGTCACACATTCCTGCTGAGAAGGTTCCAAAAATGCCATGCATTCCAGCACATCGCCTTGTCTGCAGCACTTCCAAGCTGGGGACTTAGAAGGAAACTCACCTGCCAGGAATGGTGGCTCCAGAATTCCCCTTTCCTTGCCACTTTGCATGTCCTACCCTGCATTATGAAGGCACAGAGGCTCTGAGACAAATTAGAGCTCATCACTACCACTTACTGGGTGCTTCCTATGTGCCGGTTACTGTACCAGGCATTCCACCTCAAGTCTATTCTGCAAGAATTGTTATTCCCATTGTGTTGATGGGAAAACTGAGGCTTAGGGAGGTCAACCTGCCCAGATGACCGACTAAGAAGAGACAAAGCAGGACTTGGGCCCCGGCCTGACTCTGAAGCTTGTATACCTCCTCCATTCTCCATACTGCCTCCTCTGAATCCCCAAGATCTAACGCATTCTTGTCACTGTCATGGGCAATCATTCCGGGCAGGCTGAGGGTCACAGACTAGCGCCTTCCCACACTAGAGGCAGTAGAGTAGTACCCTCATCTGGAGGATCATATCGGAGTAGAACTCCAGAAGACTTCAGCCATTTGCCTTTGTCTCATGACGAGCGGTCACTCGATTTGCCCACAGTCACAACATACTTCAGAGGCAAAGCCAGGAGCAGGCTCCACGCCTCCCATGACTTCTGACTCCTAGGTCAGTGCTCCATAGCCTGTCCCCTTAGAGCTGCCAGTCTCCCCCTTCCGGTTCTCGCTCTTCCTCAGTCACGAATCCTCCCATCAAGTGGCATGTATCTCATCTCATACCCTCAGCCAACACACAGTCCTGGGCCCCTTAGGATGTACAAAGGGAAACAAAAAAAGGAACCGTGAACTCCGCCCAAAGAGGTATATCGACATCAGTGTATGGTTCAGACCCTCTGCGTCACAAGGCAGATCCCCCACATGCCGAGTCTTAGCAGGAAGACGGGAGTTACGAGTGCAAAACAGACTGCCCGACCCTGGCATCAAGCGATCCAGACGGCAGGCGCCGCAGAAAGTCAGAGGAGGCAGAAGCGATCAGCCAGAAGGCTCATGGAAGAGGAGGGGTTTGAGGAGACTCTTGATGACGCAAACAGAAAAATAGCTGGACAAGAGAGAAATACAAAGAAAAATCAGTGATGGACAGATGGAGAGGGAATAAAGGACTAGTCAGAACACCAGCAAAAGAAATAGAAGGGGGGGGGAGGGATCACGCTGAGCCAGCAGACAGGTTAGCCCTGGTGGGTCCACGTTTCCCACCTGCCAGGATGGCGCAGGAGCCATTTGGCCGTATAGTCGGAGGATCAGAAGTCACACTCTCAAAGTCTGTTCCAGCCCTGGGATTCTGCGAGCAACTTGCTCCGCGGCCCTTCCTCTTGCCTTTGCAGAGAGGTCCACTGGCAGGCCTGCTGGGACGGAGGGTGGGGTAGCCTGGGCCAAGCTGCCCACACCTGTTCCAGCCTCTCCTCTGAGCACTTGGGTGGCCTCCTTGGCCCCTCATCCCAGTGTTCTCCTCCCAGCCCTTCCTCCCTGCCCACCCCCACACCTGAGTCCCTTTGCCACCTGCTTCCTCCCCACCTGCTCCCTGGCTGCTTCCATGAAGGAAACAAAAATCTGCAACCTGCCAGTTGGCATCAACACCGATGTGTGGTTCCAGACCCCTCCACATCACAAGGCAAGTCTCCAGGCTGCCCGAGCCTGCACCCTGCCCCTTCCACACAGCTGCTCTCCTAAACTTCCGGTTCCCCTCTGCCAGCCTCAGCCCCCTCAAACCCGTGTTACTGAGAAGCCCGAAGCAACCTGCCCTGAACTTCCTATCCCCACCCCCTCTCCCTTCACTACTGGGAGAGGGATCCTTCCTTTGGGCAGGGCCGCATACAAGTGCAGACATCCCAGCCCCTCTTCCCCTGCAGGGAGCCGGGGCTGTCAGTCATCCCCTAACCCTTCTCCTGTGAACACACTACATCCTGAAGCCCCCACAGCAGCAGCACCCCGCCCCCCCCCAGCCCCTGCTGCCTCTTGTCTTTCCGGCTCCCAAACTTCTAGGAGGAGCACACTTGCTCTGTCTCCATTTCACTGCTCTCCTTCACCCCTTGCCCTGGTGCAGCCTGGCCCAGTCCCCCTGTCGCCCTCTGCTAGGTCCTCAGCAACCTCCACATGTCCATATCCGGCTGCCGCCAGTCCTTGTCTAGCCTGACCTCGCTGAGTCATCAGAAGCCTCTGGACATTTTCCTTTCCCTCCTGGGAGCCCTTTCTTTCCCCCAGTCTCCTGCTGGCCGCTCTCCCTCCACTGGCTTCTTTGGTGCTTCTAGCTTGGCTCTTCCAACTTCACGCACTGGGTGCCCTCCCCAGGGACCCTCACCCAGAGACAGCAGGGCTGATGGGAAGATGATTGGCTTTGGGTGAGAAAGGCCTAAGTTTGAATCCCAGCCCCACCAACTGATGGGCCTGAGCAAGTGTCTTCGCGTCTCGTGGTCAACTTCTTCATCCACAGACCGGGAGGGTACAATTCTGGCCTTGCAGGTGGCCGGAGGGTGTCTGCTCCTAGGTGGTGTGGAAGGTCCAGCACAAAGCAGCTGGACGCACCGGGGGGCTGGGCTCCAGCTACCACCAGGGCACCGGTGGCTCCCAAAGCTACATCCTGAGCCCCCACTTTTCTTCCAGCTCCAAGTCCACGTGTCTGCTTTTCAGCGCTACATCTCTAGCTTCCTCTCTTTTCTATTTAGTCCTATATTTCTGCCCACTTATAGATATTTTCTAAGGTATTTTTCAAGACCTCAAGCTGAAGCAAGAGCAACCAAAGTCATTGCTCCTCTCAACACTGCCTCCTGACCGGTCCCCTTCCTGTGATCTCCATCTCGGGTCAATGGCCCCATAATCCCAGCTGATTTCTCAGAGGTGTAAGGACTCTTTCCTCCTCATCATCTAACAGGCCACGGGGTCCTGAGGAGGAAACTTCTGAAACGTCCCTCAAATCCATGCGTCCTCAGTGTGTCTCCCTTGCACCACGGCCCAGCAGGGTTAAGTTCCAGCTCTTCAGCGTGGCACAGGTGGCCCTCTGGGCCAGTCCCGAACCCTTCTCTTCAACGACATCTCGTGTTTCTCTTCTGATCTCACCGCCACTACGCCCACGCCACATCATGCCTGGCACATACCACGTTCTTGCCGGCTGGAAAACCAGCACTACCCTTCAAGCTTCAGCAAAGATGAGCCCTGTTTGTGAAGGCTTCTTACTGCCCCAGAGGCTTGGAGCTCAGGGTCTTTCGAAACCCCGCCCTGCCCATGCTGTCCTGCAATGGTCTGTCAAACCTCTGAAGGCAAGACCCATATCGATCACCACTCTGTTCCCAGTGCCAATATGCCTGGCACTTAGTTGTGCTCAATGAATGTTTGTCGAGTGAGTGAAAAAGTGAAGAAATGGTGAGCTCACGGGAATCCCAAGGAGAGGTAGAGCACCCATCCCCTGAGCTGTCTCCCTGCCCCCTGCATCAGCCTGGGAGAGCTGCGGTCCACCTAAAGGACTGGTGGCAGCGGAGGGTGTTAAATGGAGGAGCCGTGTGGAGATTCTCAGCTAAAGAAAAACCACAGAGTTTCAGTGGGTCTAGGAGGAGACTCTGGCCAGAGACTCTCAGATTCTGGAAGACCAAGAGCAGAGCTGGAACCTCCCAGGCCAGAGCTCAGGATCTCCCAAAGGTTTGGAGCACTGGATGATGGCAGCCTGGATAAAGCAGCCAGAGGCAGGAGGCTGGTGAAAGAAACAGTGACAGAGGCCTGGGGCTAAGGTACATGGGGTGGGGTCCACAGGCAGCTCATTACCACCTGGAGGGGGGCGGGGGACGCTGGAAGCAGACTCGGGAGGTAGAACTTCACCATCTCCACCCCTTCATCAGAGATCTTTCTTAGGGATGCTTAAAATCCCACCATTAGAGGACCACTCCTTTGTTCCCTGGGTCCCCAATACTCACATCCCAGTGAGAGAGGGTGACAGGATTAAGCCTTTGCCAGTTAAAACTTTAGTTATCAAGTAAAGCCTTAACCAAGGTGTGGCAGAGGAGGGGCTCCAGGGACTTGCACAATGAACTTCCCAGCTTTGCTGAGAGCTGACTCGGCCTTGTTCCTCTTGTCCTGCTTCTTTATGGCTCTCCTCCCCCAGGCCCCCACTGGGCTCCCTCCCCCAAGGAAAAGATGGAGAGATGAGGAGGACCCCGCCATCTAACTGTGATTCCTGGAGTAAGAAAGGATGGGAGGGGGTATCAGGGCAAGTTCAAGGTCCTCATGAACCAACTCACAGTGTGAACTGCTGTAAAACCAAGTTCACTTCCCTGATACTATATTCTATTATGTTTTCCAAGAAGGGCTCCCACAGGACTGAGAACCCTTTTAGAAGCTGACAACCTGCAGCAAGGACAGGGTCAGAATGGTCCCCAGCTGTGTGCTTACGTTGAGTGTCGATATCCTTACAAAAGTTTGCCTCCCTTGTTTGGCAAGAGGCTTCCCATCCTTCGCGCCCCCTCTCCTCTGTCTTACATGGAGAACTGTCCTAGGCGTCACGCTGAGCTGACTGGGGAGAGCCATGGGCGCATCACAGCCAGGCTGGGATTCCTTGGCTGGTGTCCCACCCTAGTCCTGCAAAAATCAGTCTGCAGGAGGCTGCAGCGCCCTGGAGGAAGACCAGCCTTGACCCTGACTCAGGGCCGGTCCTTCCCTTGATCAGCCTAAGGGCTACTGAGGAGAGAGAGGAACTCATTCTAGCCTGCTTGTGCCCACCCCGGCCACTCCATACCCTGGTCGGATCCTGCTGTGATTGATGAGAAATTCAGTCGCTTCTTTCGGCCACCCCGAGCTGTAATGTCACCCTTCACCAGTAGGTGCCGCCGTCTAACATACCATCCCGCAGCCCTGGGCGAGGGCCCGAAAGCCCACCTGGGGGAGCCGCCTCCAGGAACCCGGTGCCTCAAACAGACTTGCAAATGAAATGAGGATGATTAAGACGCACCGCACTGGGGAAGCAAAGATGTGGAATTAATTGTGTGTGGGTTGCTTTATAACCATAGATCCCGTTTTTAATGGGTTTGCCATTCTTCATGCACTTACTATGTGCCGGGAGCTTAAAGGGTCCGGGGATTCAAAGACGACAGGGTTTCTCCTGTCAAGTTCATAATTAGGTAGGAGAGAGAAATTTGCATCTAAATAATTAGAATATAAGAAGACCCTGGTAAATGCCCAAACACGGAGGTGTCAACATAAAATTCTAATGAGGGCGTAAAGGAGACAGATTAATTCCAGCTGGGAGGCTGGGGGGGGGGGGGGACACTGGGCAGAGGGTTTAAAAAGACGACCTCAGAGAAACAGAGACTCCTGGTGCCTGGAGCCGGGTGAGGAGGGCTCTCCAGGCAGCGGAAAGAGGTGAGCAAGGACTTGGAGGAGGGGTATCTCCAGGGAACTGATAATGTGGTTGAACCAGAGACAAGTATCCCGGGGGTGGGGAGGAAGTTGTGAAAGGCACGGTGGGCCAGACCATGAAGAGCCTGTTTCCATCTGACGCGAAGGGGTGACACTGCTGCACGGGCTCTGGGAGCCCCGATGACCTTAAAGCAAGGCTGACTCACATCCCGAGTTTATGACCCTGGGCCTTGTGTGCTCTGCAGGATTTCTTCAGTGTCCAGTGGATGATTTCATCATGGTGAGGGAAGAGAGCAGAGAGGAGAAAGGGGGAAGGGGACACAAAAAGGAGCAAAAGAGAGGGAAATAATGGCTGGAAGGGAAAGAAAGACCGAGAGGGAGGAGAGGGAGGAAGGGCAGGAGCAGCGGGGCCCAGGCGAGGCTCCAGGCTGCGTGCAGGGAGCTGTTTGGGCTTTTCCAGGCCAGCAGCCCCTGGCTCCCAGCCCCGGACCGCAGAGGACAATGTGAGGCGGGTTTGTTTGGTGATGTGTTTTCTGTCCGTCCTGTTCATTTGTTTTCCGTTTTTCTGGACGCGGACACGTCTGTGGTAGAGAAGCAGGAGGAGGTCAGGGGCGTGGCTGCCGTTGACAATGGTCCCCAGGCCAGCTGAGCTGGTGGGATCTTTAGTGGGGGCTTGTGGGCATTGGAGCTGGACTTTTTATGTCCCTGGGAGGGGTCTCTCTGTGGACGCCCAGAACCAGGTGGCCTGCCCAAGCCCAGAGATGGTTTGCCCCAAGCTCTTTGTCCCTGTTGCCCCCACCCCGGCAGGAAAGAATTCGTCCTTGAGGCCTGGGCCCCTCGCCTGTGTAGCCAGGAGTCGTGCTGGGCTGGGGAGCCCTTGAGGGCAGCAAGAGCAGCCACTTCCAGTTGGTGCTGGGGGCCTCAAGGGGCCTCCGAGAGCCAGCCTGCTCCCAAGCCCCACGATGAGTCTGGCTCTCTCTCTCCTGTCCCACAGCCCTTGGAAGCCAACCTAACGAGCACTATTAAAGTTAATGAAACGCAATGATTCCTCCGTTTGCTCAGTTACAGCTCTTTACGAGATTGCTCCCTCTTGTAGACGAGGTTCATTTGAGCTGCCAGGGCTTGGCCTTTGTCCCTCTAATTTTTATTGGCCCATTAACAAGGTCAGATGCTGTGGGCTGACCAGGAATAGCTGGTACTGGGGTCCCAACAAGCCCCATTGGGCCAAGTCTCAGGTGGCCTTTTGCGTCCAAATTAACCTAAAACCAGCCCCCATTGCCCTCCCTCCCTCTGCTGCTTCCCCACCTCCAAGGCCAGCTTTATAGACAGGTACAGCGGGGATGTGGGAAGGCTCCAGTTAGATGCTTTCCCATCCCCTTCATAATGTGCCTCAACCCACTGATGGAGTAGTTCCCCTGGTAAGAACTCCGGTTCCTTTGGCTTAAGAGCGTTACTCCCCATTAAAATGGAAGTACACTCAACCTTGTTAGTCATTTACATGTTGGTGTGAATTAGTTCATAAGGTCATAGATACGCTTCCAGGAGACCCGGTAATCTCCTAAACTGTATACAAACTATTGCCTCCCATGTTCATTCTTTCAGCTTTCTTCAAAGTTTTCATGACACCTCCCCTAAAAAATAAGTTTTAAAAAGACCTCTAGAGGAGTGGACGAAGAATGGACTATAATTGGGGCACAGACGATAAAGTCTCCTCCCTGCACCACCTGCTTGGCCAGCCCCACCCCAGGAGGCAAAGTTCCCTCCCCCATTAGAGACAGTTCCTCCACAGACCTCCCATTGTCATACAGCTCAGACATGTCTTTCCTAAATCTTCAAACCAACCTCAAGCTGGGCTGCAGGGGCAAGAGGAGAGCCCTTGAACACCCAGCTGATTTATATGGCAAGGCTGTAAATGATAGGTTTGCATGCTGGTGTGAATACTTAAACTTGTTGTAAGCCCGGGCATCACATGCCTTCGGGTGCCCAGGTCCTCTGCAGCCCGATACAGGCCTGGCACTCAGAAGGTCAGAGAGCAGGGGGGTGCGAAGCTGGCAGCTGTCACGACAAGGTCACAGATGTGACTGGTGGGGAAAGAGCTCTCTTGGAGCTGGTGTCTGTAAGCCCTTGTCCACCCCCAGAGCAGGTGGCCTCTGCGCAGTGATGCCTTAGGATGGCTCCTCCCTGCTCAGCTGGGCTGGCTCTTCTCGTGGGTTATGGCATCGACACCAGAACCTGGGAAAATGCAAAGGGCCTTCTTGGGGTGATGAGCTGGGCCTGAGAGCCTGTTTTTCACACAGCAGCCAGAGTTGTCTTAAAGCAGTTTCATAACCTCGGCACTATTGGCATTTGCTGTAGGGTTGTCTTTTGACTTTGTCAAATGTCCCCTGGGAGAAGGAGGCAAAATGGCATCTCCCCACCCCCCTCACCATTGAGAATCTCTGTTATAAAGTATAAATCCTGCAATGGCTCCCCATTGCTCTGAGCATGAAGTTTAGCTGCCCTCAGGGCCCTGTGCAGGCTGGCCTTGCTTCCTCTCCAGGCCACTTGTGACCCTCAGCTGTCACCTGCCCTCACCCTTTAGCCACATGAACCTTTTTGATGTACCTGAACAAGCCAAGCTTTTTCCTGGACAGAGTGGAAAATGGAGAGACATTGGCAGACTTGGGATATGTTTTGGAGGCCTTTTTATACACATTTATGACAACTCATAAATATTTGACTGACTCACCGTATTACTTACTTTTATTTTTTCTGTCTTCCCTGCTAGAATGCAAGCATGAGGCCTTAAGAATGAGAGCAGGGGCCTCTTCTGGCTTGTTCACTGTTGCATCCCCATCATCTCCCGTAGGGGCTGCCACCCACAGTAGGTCCCCAATAATTATCTGTGGAATGAATGGGTAAGGGTGGCAAGAGCTAGAGGGAGAGGGACTCTTCTGGAAGAAGAGCTGAGGGGAGATTTCTTGGGCACAAGGAGGCTTGAAGCTTGGATAGGAAGAGTGGAGGGTAGGAATCAGGGTTTTGGGAAGGCAGAAGCAAAGGCGATGGGCTGGGCCCACGGGTCACGCAGGCTGCAGAAACACCTCATGGGGCAAGACAGATCTGGTGTGAAAGTGATTTTCAGTCTGTGGATCCCAGGGTGAAGAACTTGAGCCCCTTAATGAGGGAGTGAGGAGTGAAGTCAGCCAGATTGGAGCCTAATAAACGGAGCCAAACCAGGGGGTTTGAATTGCTGAGCCTGAAGCCTGGACTTGTCCGAGCCTCTGAAAAGTAATGATTATTCCTCTGGCAGTATCTGAGGTTGGTGACTCTGACTGCTCTGATCTCCTCGGACCCCTAGCACCAACTTTGTGGCTATAAGGGCAGTCAAGAGACTGACCAAACAAGTGAGTTGAGACAGGGAAGACAACCCTGGAACCAAAACAGAGAGGCGAGGGGATGGTTCCATCTCCCTCCCTCCCTCGATGTGTGGCCTTGCTCGAGGCATTGGACTGCAGGGGACCTCCCAGTCCTTCTTTTGAAAAACAGACTTAACAATACCTGCCCCATTCCGAGGAGAAATGAGGTCATGTTTGTGCAGCATTGTGAGCTCACTGGAGACAATGAGTGTATTCTTCTTAACAGTAACAATAATAATCATTACTGTAAATCTAACCAGTAAATATATCTCCTCAAAGCTGGAGTTGGGCCCCTCAGTAGGATAGCAATTAGAGTTAAAAGGAAATCTCTAGATGGAATTTTCTAGCCCTATTTTAATCTTTAGGGTTTGCAGAGTTGATATCGTTGTGGGAGGGAGAGAGGCCTGAAGCAATAATTCATTTCAATTCCATTCAATTGTATTTATTGTGCCTCTCTTGTCCTTGAGTCATCCCCAGTGGATTTTGAACTTCTCACCCTCCTTCAGTTTGAGAATAAAGAGGTACCTCACACTCCTCATCTCCACACCCACTCCGTGTCCCATGCACTCATGAACTAGTGACCTGACTCTCAGAGATCCTGGACATTTGGGCTTTGGCCTCAAACCAGCCTGCAAAGTAGGTGGCCTTTACTGAGCACTTGAGTCTCTTTTTCACCCATCCCACTAAGTAGCCGATGGTTCCCAAACTGAGCTGTGCACTCACAGTGCCCAGGCTCCCAGGTGATTATGAGGCAGCCAGCCAGCACCTGTCTGCATGTGGGACTTGCCGGATTTAGTGACATATTACTTGTGAATGCATCCACAAGGAGCAGAACGATGCTTATACAAGGTATTGTTGCAGTGTGGGTCAAGCTGGCAGAAGACCCTCCCCTGCCCCAATCCACGAAATGACAGAAAGACTTGAGGAAAAAAAATCACTATATTATAGTGTGAGAAAACAAGAGAGGAACATCAGCATATAAGAAGCATTGGATTCCAGAAAGATAAAGAACAAATAGCATCAAAGCTATAAAGAAACCACGATGGAGGAAACCACAGCTCTAGAAACACATGAAGGATGCCCAGTGTGGCTCAGTGGTGGAGCATTGACCTATGAAGCAGGAGGTCACAGTTCGATTCCGTCAGGGGACATGCCCTGGTTTAGAGCTAGATCCCCAGTAGGGGGCATGCAGGAGGCAGCTGGTCAATGACTCTCATCATTGGTGTTTCTCTCTTTCTCCCTCTCCCTTCCTCTCTCTGAAATTAGTAAAGACATATGAAGAAAAAACATATGAAGGAGTGAGAGGAAACAAGCTGGCGGCGCAGGTAACAGCTGCACCCGCCGCCTCCCGCAGCCACATCAAAATCACAACTAAAATACAGAACCACCCTCACTCAGAGCCTCCTGAAATCTGGCTGCACAGAAGCCCCACAACCAGGGAACTGAAGAAGCACTGAGAGCGGGAGGAGGGGCAGAGACTCGGGCGGATCGGGGCTGGATCTCTAAGACGGCTGTGAGACCACACTCGGTGCCACGGGTTAAACCCAGGAGGGAATCTTGGTGGCGGAGGTTTCCTGGAGGAGTGAGGGGTCCCAGCCCCACAGCAGGCCCCCAGCCCAGGGCTCCAGGGCCAGGAAGAGACGGCCCCACAACTTTGGGCTGTGAAAACCGGGGACTATCGCTGAGGGTCACGGAGGCTGCGGGAGCCCCAGCAGCTCCTCTTTTTTTTAAAACATATCTTTATTGATTTCAGAGAGAGGAAAGGAGGGGGAGAGAGAGAGAGAGAGAAACATCAATGATGAGAGAGTCATTGATCAGCTGCAGCCCGAAACCCAGGCATGTGGCCTGACCGGGAATCCAACCCCGATCTCCTGGATCCTAGATGCTCAACCCCTGAGCCACGCCCAGCCGGGCGCCAGCAGCTCCTCTTAAAGTGCCCGCGCACGGACTCACTGGGATGCTCCCTCTGAGCCCAGCACCAGGCAGCAGCCTGAAAGGACCTGGGACACTCCGGGAGGAACTAACCTGCCTGAAATGGGCGAGAGGTGGAGCGTCCTCCCAGACAAAAGAGCTGGCAGAGGCCATGGCTCCTTTGGCGAGTCCTCCCCACACACAGCCAGCAGGCAGGCGCCACATTTGAATCGCCAGCACCTGACTCACGCCTTTGGCCCCGCCCCGTGATTCCTGGAGGCCCCGCCCCTCCCAACCTGCAGGCTCATCCAGGCCATTCCCAGGGGCTTTTCTGTGCAAGTGACCTCTTGAGCTTTATGCTTAGGACTTTCCTAAAATCTCTCAAACAACAGCAGCGGGCCCATACAGCTTGATAAGTGGCCCCAGGCTGGCACTAGCGGCAGCTGCATTGGCTCATAGCTTGGCTTCTCTCTACCACATCCACGAGTGACACTCAAGGGACTCACTTGGTGAACACCAAAGCTCCACTGAAGTAAGTCCTGCTCCATAGGGGTGTCTCCAGCACAGCAGCTCTTTGGCTGTAGTTGCAGCTGGTCCTCACAGCTGATTGGTCTGTGGGTCAGTTCTTCCCAGTGACGCCAACAGCAACCAAGGCTCAACTACAACAGGACAGTGCACACAGCCCACACAGGGGAGCACCTACAAGGCCCAGCTCAGGTGACTGAGGAGGCTGAGCCACTGGACCCTCCAGGACACCTACACAAAGCCACTCTACCAATTCCAGGAGACATAGCAGCTCTTCCTAATACATAGAAACAAACACCTGGAAGCAGCCAAAATGTGGACGCAAAGAAACATGTCACAAAGGAAAGAACAGAAGAAATCTCTAGAAAAGGAAGTAAATGAAATATATCCAAGCAAGCTAACAGATACAGAGTTCAGAATTTTGTTTATAAGGATGCTCAACCATATTAGTAAGAGTTTTATGAAAATAACTGAGAAAATCGATGACTTGATAAAGTACCAATTTGAAATGAAGACTATACGAACTGAAATGAAGAGTAATTTACAGGGAATCAACAGTAGAGTAGAGGACAGTGATAATCAAATCAGCAATTTGGAACATGAGGAAACAAAAAACACCCAACCAGAAGAGCAAAAAAAAAGAATCCAGAAATATGAAGATAGTTTAAGGAGCCTCTGGGACAACTTCAAGAGGCCCAACATTCATATTATTGGGATACCAGAAGGGGAAGAAAGAGACCAAGAAATTGAAAACCTATTTGAAAAAATAATTACAGAAAATTTCCCCTACTTGGGGAAAGAAATAGACTTACAAGTCCAGGAAGCACAGAGGGTCCCAAACAAGAGGAACCCAAAGAGGCCCACAGCAAGACACATCATAATGAAAATGCCAAAGGTTAAAGGCAAAGAGAGAATCTTAAAAGCAGCAAGAGAAAAGCAATTAGTTACCTACAAGGGAGCACCCATACGACTGTCAGCTGATTTCTCAACAGAAACTTTGCAGGCCAGAAGGGAGTGGCAAGAAATATTCAAAGTGATGAAAAACATGGAACTACAACCAAGATTGCTCTACCCAGCAAAGCTATCATTTAGAATTGAAGGTCAGATAAAGAGCTTTTCAGACAAGGGAATGCTAAAAGAGTTCATCACCACCAGACCAGCACTACAGGAAATGTTGAAGGGTCTTCTTTAAGAAGAAGCTAATGAACAAAAGAATCTGACGAACTAAATAGACCCAGAGACATTGATGCATGCAACAGACGATCATATTTCAGAGGAAAGAGGCAAGGAGGGTGGAGGGTGGGAAGAGATTAACCAAAGAAGTTATATGCATAACCCATGGACACAGTTAATAATGGGGTGAAGGCCTGGGGACAGGGTGGGAACGAGGTGGAGGGGGCCAATTGGGTCAAAAAATGGGACACCTGTAATACTTTCAACAATAAACATAAATTAAAAAAAAAAAAAGACATATGAAGGAGAAACTGCTGGTTTGGGGAGCTCCAAGCCTGAGACAACAGGCTCAGGATAACCAGGGGAGGTCCCAGAGGTATTCCTTGATGCTTCCTGACCTGTGTTCAGCAGTTGGAAACAGTGGATTTGCCCCAAGGTGCTGGGGATAAGAGTGGCAGGAGCAATGCTCCAAGTGGGGAGAGAGAAATAGGGAGCCCTGATCCAGGAGAGAAGCTGCCGGCAGGCCACTCATCTCCCTCCCACCCTCGATAACCAGCAGCAGGCTATAGTGGACACAAAGCTGGCGAACAGGTACTCGCAAACAGAGATGAGCCCAAGACCAAGAACCACTAAAGCTTTAAGGAAAAATAAAACTGTGGCACAGAGAAACTCTAAGCCAGTACTGCCCAACAGAGCTTTCTGTGATGATGGGAGTGTTCTATATTTGAACTAATTTTTTTTATTTTAATTAATTTGAATAGCAAACAGTTACTGTATTAGAGAGCAGAGCTCTCAACTTAATATATAGAAGAGCTAACACCCAAAGAAACAGAGATAATAGAACACACAACAACAAAAACCAGTTTAGCTGAAGAATAATTATTATCTTCAAAAGATGCAAGATAATAATAAATCAATTTAAAAAAATCAACAAGTGGCCTTAGAAATTTAAAAATTGATAATCAGGATTTGAAACTCAGTAGACAGCCTGAGACGGATTTACTGATCTGGTTATTAGGAAGACTGAGCTGAAGGATGCTCCTTAAATACCGTGAAAAGGGTAAAAAGATGGGTAGTCTGAGGAAAGAAATTAAGAGACATCTGCCTAATAGGCATTACAGAAGGACAGAACTTCAGAGAACAGAGGAGAGAATATAATTAGGGAACCAATAAAAGAAAATGTCCCAGTCATTGGAAAAAGAAATTAATCACTAGATTGAATGTTTCCAGGAAGAAAAGACTCACACCTAGACACACTAGAGTGAAATTTCAGGACCACAAAGATAAAGAAAAAAATAGCCTAGAAAAAGCAGGTCACCAATAAAACAATATTAAATTGGCATCCGACGGGACGCTACAGGACAATGGAACACTATTTCCAAAGTTCTAAAGGGAAATGGAGTATTCGAGGAGGAGGGGGGAATCAAGACATTTTTTTGTGTTACAAAGAGAAAGTCTGCCACCCTCATATTTTTTAAAGAATTCCTAGGGGAGGTGCTTCAATTAAAAAAAAAAAAAGTGAATTCAAGGGAGGAAGACGTGGGATGCTGAAACTGCGGCGAACAAAGAAACTAGTAAAACTTGTAGTGACGTCTAAATAATGATTGAGGAATAATGTAAACATTTTTAAAACAACAGTTTGACATAATCTACCCAGATGATCTCCACTTGGGAGGTGGCAAGTGGGGGACGAGAGGAAACTTAGGGTGTGCTGAGGGAGGAAAGCTCCTGATTAGCTCTACGCACGGAGAGAAAGGCGTAAGTCAGAGGCACAGGGCTCAACTCGAGAGTCACCGGCAGGAGATGGGGCACTGGAGAGTCAGCTCCCAAACCCCTACGGGGAATTTTAGAAGGGAGCAAAGAAAACATAATCAATCCAACAAAAAGCAGTAAAAAAGAAAGAAAAAGACAAGAAGAAAGCAAGATAAAAGGAAGCATAAAATAAAATGACGGGATGTTTAAAATACCATTATTAATACATGAAAAAAAGAGAAAATTCCTCTATTAAAGGGCAAAATCCTGCTATACGCTGTTTACACAGATGTATTTGAAACTAAATGACCAGAACATTTTGAGTATGAACAGATGGAGGAAATATACCTCGCAAATGGTAACAAAAACAAAGCGGGTGTATTAGCATCAGACAATGTGAAATCCAAGGCAAAAATCACGAAAAGAGACAAGGGAGATATACTGATAAACGTTATAATCTTACAGAAACATGTAATATCTATTGATTCTTAACAATCCAGTTTCAAAACATATAAAGCGAACACTGATAGAAACCAAGGAGAAATGAATAAATTTCTGACCAAGGTTCAGGAATCTATAGACCAAGTAGACAAAAGTCATAAGGAGATTAACAGGATTTGAGTGACACAGTTAACAAGCTTTAACTAATATAAACTGGGAACATATACTGTTTTTCCCCAAGTACATTTCCAGCATTCACACACAAAAATAACAAATTTCTAAAAAAAAATTACTCTGCCAGCCATGTTCTCTGTCCACAACTCATGAAAATAAGCAATTAAACATTAAAGTGGTGGGGTGGGATGAAGTGTAATTTTGTTCATTCACAGGGAATTCCTGGGAACTCAAAGCCTGGCTTATCGCTGGCACAGCCCACTCTGGTGTGTACTTATGGGGGTGAGCCTCACATGTGAGTGTCGCCTGTCACGGTGTCCTTAGGAGGAACATTATTGTGAACGGCTGCTCCTGAGAGTAAAGTTGAAATAAATGCCGCTTGAGATTCAAAGCCCTCCAGCTCCTGAGCCGCCTGCCTTTCCTCTCTCACCTCCCACTCTCCAACATGCAGGTGCCACAACTCCTGGTACGCTCGCCACCTAATGGATGTCCTTGGCCCAGGACACTCACCCTGGCACTCAGCTCGTGCCCTGCTCCTGAACGGCTCTACCTCTTCAGCCTGGCTGTGCGCTCCAGAGAACTGGCTCAAGGGCCATATCTGGCCAGTCCGTTTTTGTAATTAAAGTTGTTGATTTTTCCCCCTCTGGACTCCCTCTGCTCCTATGAAGAGGCAGTAGGAGTTTATGTTATTAAATTCGTCTTTAAAATGAGGAAATAGGAGCAAAGGAGAATTGAAGTGTTTGCCCAATGCCCTGGAGAAGCTGGAGTTAGCCGGCACCACCTCGTGAGCTAATTCCTAAGTGTCGTTTTTTCTCTCGGACATCTCCTTTATTTCACAGAAGCTTATAATGTGCTCCCTGTGAGGCAGGCATTCTTGTATGTGGTCGCTAGATTTTCATGCAGGTGACAGTGTTAGGAGTTAGGTGCTGCTATCAACTGTGTAGGAGAGGACACCGAGGCCCGGCGCGGAGAAGTAACTCGTGTGGGGAGAAGCAACTTGGCTCTAGAATCTGTAGTTCACCCCTGTCCTGCGCGGCCTGTCATCCTCAGATGTGACTTGCCTTTTCCCTCTGGGTCAAAATGCCTCATCTCCCGACCTGTGATCCACAGGGCTCTACTCCCTACCACATATCGCACCAGGCACCACAGGTACAAACAAAAACTGTGAGCTCCATGTCGTTTGCTGCATTCCCATCACCTGGGCCACTGCCCAGGGGCACTTGGAAGGGGCTCGGTAAAAATCTTTTCAAGAAATAAACGACCAGATGTATAGATGAATACATGGGTAAGTGTATGAATTAAATATGCATGTAAATAAAGTTTTATTGGAAAAAATAAAAATAAAGTTTTATTGGAACACACCCACGCCCATCATTTTTATAACATTTATGGCTGCTGTCCCCAGAGTGGAGTATTTGCTACAGAGGCCTTATGGCCGCAAAGCCTAAAACATTTACTAAATGGCCCTTTACAAAAAAAAACACACTTTCCTCCTCTCGTCATCACCAAGCCAGGGCTGGAGAGGAACCCCGATCACTACTGGTTGCATGAAAAATAAATGGTCAAGAATGGCCTGTGCAGGGAATAGCAAGGACGCGCTTTGTGCCTCAGGAATGGCCTTATGGGGAAGGGAAGGCGGCGTCAGCAGATGGCTGTCACCGTTGCAGGAGTGGTTAGAAGGCTGGCTTTGGAGCCCACGTTGGCTTGGGTCTGCATCCCAGCTCTGCCGCGCTGGCTGTATGGCCGGCCGTAAGCAGGCTCCGTGCTCTCTCCGAACCCCAGCTTTCTCCTCGGTAGAGCTGTGCATGATAAAATCCGCCTTCAGCAAGAAAATGCGCAGAAACCGCCTAGGATCCAGGAGCCCTGGTAAATGGTCATCCTTTCCCTTTGTGGACACCAGATATGTTCCAGGGTTGGCCTCCAACTACTACCAGCCAGTTTCAAATGAGTTTTTGTGCCCGTGTAACCTTCACAGAGGCCACCACTGTCCCCACCCCTTCCTGCAGTTTCCACTGGCCCTCGCCCAGCCCCAACCTGCCCCGACCTCTGCTCCCCACCCCACCTGCCCTGCGCACTTACGCTCTCCCTTACTCTGCTTTTCAAGTCTTGTCCTCCGTGAGCCCAGACACCTGCCCACACAGATCTGCCCCCACAGGGGGTCCTGCAATCTCTTGAGGGCTGGTCACTTGATTGACAACAGCTCTGGGCTGAGTGGGCACACACCCACTCCCAGCCACCGGCTTCCCCTGCCTGGTGTCCCAGGGCTTGCAGTTCCTAAAGAGGCATTCCTCTGTGGCTATTCTGACTCTCAGGATCGTCCTCTGTTACTGTAGGTAATTCCTGGGAGGAGATCACCTGTGTCCACGTTCTTACCTTGAGTCACAGCCTCCCAGTGGTCAGCTGGTCCCTGGCTGTGTAGTCCCAAATGAGATCGTGTATCTGAAACCGATTTCAATGTTGTGAAGAGGAATATGTAAGCAAGAGTATTCTTAGTCAGTGTCAAAAGGTATTCTTAATCAGTTATCCTTTCCCATTTTATTGCAAATGACTTTTGAAATAAGCCCCAAAGAAGTGAGTCTCTAATGGTAGAATTCCAGACTATAAAGGAAGTTAAAAAATAGTTAAGGGGCCAGGGGCAGGTACTGTCCGTCTCAGAGCGCACTGCCCAGGTGGCCATCGATTCAGCCAGTTCCAGGCCAGCTCTGATCACTGAGTCTTGGAGCGAAGACAGGCCGCTGCTGTGACAGAGTTGTCGATGCTGAGACAGAACCAGGAAGAGTGTAGAACCCTGATATTACAGAGGAGGGAACCGAGGCCCAGAGAGAGAAAGTTGCTCACTTATCCACCGTGGGGGAGCCTAAGTAGGAAAGCAAGCAGGGGCTAAAGTTGCTGGGGTGGGACTGGAGGAGAGGAGGGGTCAGAGGCAGGATGGAAATGGAGCTGTGTGAAGGGCTCTGCCCCCTTGGCAGGGCTAGCCTTCCCCAGCTGCCCCTTCTACATCAAGGGCAACTCCCCTTGCCTGGAGCCACCCTGCCAAGGGGAGGCCTCCCGTCCCCTGCCCTTGGCCCAGGGAGAGAAAGTTGGACAATGCCTCTAAACAAAACATTTTGTCTTCTCCTCAGAACAATGGCCATTAACAGCCATAGAACTGGAGCAGAAATGTCAGGAATCCCAGGGGTCTGGGAGCCTGGAGGGGTGGGGATGGGGAGGGCATTGGGGGACAGATGTCTGGCGAGAGCCTCTCCCTACCAACTCCTTCCATCACCCAGGGGCACCCCTGTCCCTGTGAGGCACTTCCAGTGGAATACACTTGGCCCCCACCCCTCATGCTTTCATGGGGCTCCTAGGGGCTGCATAGGCCTCTCACCCAGCCAGTCCAGGGTGCCCTGGACACTCACCACACACTGGGACCAGGAACCACACCAGGGGACAGCTTAAAATCTCAATACCCCAAGGAGGGTATCCCTCAGTTCCCTGAGAAGCCCTGGAGCTGCCTGCTGGGGAGTGGGCAAGGCCATGTGGGTGACCTGGAGGCCAGGGACTGATCCCCAAATTCCTCACTGTGGGAACCCCCAGCATGGGCTCTTTTGGGGTAGCTGAGACAATAAGCCCCACTGAGAGCAGGAGATGACGCATTTTTCTGCGGCCACAAGCCGCTCTTGATGGGTCCGCCCCATCGGGGAGCAACCGAAACCGCATCCCACCCAGCACGGCTTTTGTCTGAACCACATATTTGTCCTATTTGGAAGATTTTTGTGGGTTTTCCCGTCTTTCTCCGGAGCTCAGTGCCCTGAGGGGGACGGAGGCCATGTGGGGCCGAGGGAAGGGGGTGAGAGGCGTTCTGGGGCACTGTGCCTGGTGGTCTGCGGCACATGGACGTGGGGAGAAATCTGCCCCCAGCACACCCTCTGCGCCCCCATGGGCACCCTGGGCCCGGGCCATGTGTCTCTTCTCCATGGGGACTTGTGCCTCTCCTGGGCTTTCCGGCCTGTTTCCTCTGTCTTCTCTCAGCTGCTTCTCCGCTTCCCTTTTTATTCCTGCACATCGCTTCCTCCAGCCAGCTGGGCACCTCGCCGGTTCCCAGGTCCAGGCTCGCCCCTTGGGGCACCCCGTGCTCCCTTTCTGCCGGTCTGGACTGGGAGCTGCCAGCCCATCCTCCTTGCTGCCCCTGGACTACTCTAGCCCTTGGCAGGATCTCCGGTTTCTAAACTTTGAGGATGTGTGTTTTCTCTCTGCCCGGTGATTCTGAACACACCTGCCTCCAGGCCAGCGACCTGCAGGACAGAGGCTGCAGCTTTTGTTCTTTGGTTGGCCCCCCACCATGCCTTCTACAAAGCAAATGCTCAATGAATATTTGTTTGCTGACCATGGACTGAATAAAAGAATCTCAGTGATGGAAGAGACCTAATCCAACGAGCCACTTGGAGGCTGAATTCCTGCAACAAGGAGCTGGCTTCAGCTCACATGCCTCCAGTGATGGAAATCTCACTACTTCCTGGGGAAGTAGTTTCTTCCCTCTCCTGAGAGTTCTGACTATAAGAACGTTTTTTCTCAGATTGAGCTAATACCTGCCACGTCTGGCTTCCCTCACCCCACTCCCGGCTACACCACATAAAACTTTTTCAGTTCTCTTGCCTCACAGCCACCCTGTAGATATTTGAAGGCAGTGATCTCCTACCTCTTTCTTTTAAAGGGGGAAACACCCTTTGTCCTAACCTCAGATGCCCCAAGGCCCCAAAGACCATAGGCTTCAGGTGTCAACACCCACCCCCAGCCTGGCTGGGCGTGGCTCAGTGGTTGGGCATCCACCTAGGATCCAGGAGATTGGGGTTCGATTCCTGGTCAGGGCACATACCTGGGTTGCGGGCTAGGCAGCCAATCAATGACTCTCTCATCATTGATGTTTCTATCTCTCTCTCTCCCCCTGCTTTCCTCTCTCTGAAATCAATAAAGATATGTTTTTAAAAAAATTTTTTTTAAACCCCCCCCCCCCCACGCTGAGCCTCTCTCCAAACCTCTCCTGAACTCACTCTTTCAGGGTCAAAATGGATGTCATAATCTTAGGAGGGCTTGCCTCCATGTGACACTTTGAGATGTCCTTTGAGGAAGGAACCCACTCTCCTACTTTCCCGTTTGTCTCAGAGCAGCCCCACCCTCTCCTCCGGTCCGGCCTGGACTTCTGACCACCAATTCTACACGTTAGTGGAGGACTGGCTGTCTTTTAGGTCCTTCATGTGCATTCTAACATAGGTATGCCAGGGGCAATACTAAATGTTTTAAACCAGAGGGGTGACTCATGGTGCCATTTCAGGCGGTGAGATATTTTGGGACTAGCAAGTCTTGCGGCACCTGGCCTGCCTCTCCCAGCCCTCCCGGGGTGATGGACAGCCTCCAGCCTTGAGAGCATTTGCATTAGGACCAGGCCCTTCCCAAACCCCTATAACCTAGGCCAAGTATTGAAACTTATGCTTTGCTGCCTTGTATAGCTCACTGCTTTTCTTAACATTGTGTGTCTTGTAGCAAATGGAGGACTTCTTGAGGAAATGACAGGGACCTAAGAGTATTCTTATCTACGGCCTGCGTCGTGACTGCGGTGGTGCTTACTGTGTATGCATTTATTGAAACTCACCTAACTGCATACCTAAAAGTGTTGCATTTTATTGTTTGAGGTTTATACTTTGATGAAGGTGGTGTTTTTTAAAAAAGCTTTTCATATCCCTTACAGAGTCTAGAGTCCCATTTGGCTCATACCCAGATCCACTTGCATTTATGGATTGATTTTCTGAGTCAGGCTGTACCTAGTGCTATAGCCAAGAGCCATCTTAGCTTGTATACCAACTTCTGGCTTGATGTGGCCCCTCAAACTACGTGGCTGAAATAAAAGTGCATAAGCCAACCTTGCCTCCAAGCTGGTCCTCCTGCCCAGTGACTCAGGCCCAAATCAAGGAGACACGCTTCACACTTGATTCCTCCCCTGGCCTATCCTGTAAGGTTGCTTTCATAGGCCTGTGACCCTCACCGTCACGAGTACTGCTATGATTCCCGGTGCCTCGCACACGAGCTCTCTGCCCAGGCTTGCCAATCACTCACCTTGAGAGTTGGGGGCTCCTGCCAGAAGCCCTGAATGCAGGGGCACCGTCTCCCCAGGTCGATTCCCCAGACCGTGGCCGAGTCCCGTGAGCTTCCCAGCCACCCCATTCCAGACGCCACATGGCAGTGGTCCTGATGGGCTACTGCCCCCGGGCCAAGGTGCCAACCATCTTGCCCGAGTTATGACTCAAGGTGTCTAGGTCCCTTGCAGGCTAAGCCCTGTCCTTCTGCCCCAACATCTGGTGTCTTCCTCTTACCCTGAGCTCATGAGTGTGTCCTTTAAACAAAGAAGACACTGGCTGCCTGTGGGTAGAAGGACGGGGGGATTTTTATGTCTCTTTATGTTTTTCAGTCTATTCTAATGGTTCCTGAGTGAATGTATCTATCTTGCCTACCAGACTGGGAGCTGGCTGAGGGCAGGGACAGAGCCCTACCCCTCTTCTTTATCCTGATCTCCTGGCCGTGTTGGTGCTCAATAAACATTTATGCACCGATGAATGCGCTCAATGGCATGAAAACCATGCCGATGTTCCACACTCACCAGGCAGGGCCAGGTGTTGCCGAGGACACAGGCTGCAGGCTTGTAGATAGCTGACGGGGCGTGACTTGGTCCAGCCGTTTGGGAGAGCTATCTGGCAATATCTTGTCAACTGGAAGATGCCCTCCTGTCTCTGCCCTGGAGAAACTATCTCTTGCATGTGCACAAGAATGCTCCTGGCAGTGTTGTATGTAATCACAAAAGGCTGGGAGTGAGCTGCGCAGCCTTCCCCATAGGCATTGTGGTTGTCACACAGTGGACTGCACGCAGCACAGGGCCAGCCTCAGCTTCACTCGTCGATGCGGAGGACTCAGAAACATAGTAGATCAAAAAAGAAAGTTGCAGCCCGGCAGGCGTGGCTCAGTGATTGAGCATGGACCTAGGATCCAGGAGATCGCGGTTCGATTTCCAGTCGGGGCACATGCCCAGGTTGTGGGCTTGATCCCTAGCAGGGGGCATGCAGGAGGCAGCGAATCAATGACTCTCATCATTGATGTTTCTGTCTCTCTCTTCCTCTCTCTGAACTCAGTAAAGACATATTAAAAAAAGAAAGAAAGTTGCAGATGGATGTGTACAGTATGCTACCACTTACATGGTATTTAAATGAATGCAAAATCATACTGCGTATTGCTAATCAGGTATATTAGGCCTCAGGACAGGCTGAGTGGAGCCTAGGGCCCAGTTCACCCCTCTGCAAAGGGTATATACAATTGATATATTGCTTATTTTAATATATAGTAAAATACAGAGAATGATAGACACCAAATTCAGGAGGATCGCCTGGGGCGGGGGAGGAGGAAGAGAGATATACTTGAGTCAGGTACACAGAGGGCCTCAGCAGTATTGGCACAATGCTGTTTACTAGGTTGGGTGGCAGTGGGTACCTGGTGTTTGTGATATAATTTTTTTTTAAAATATATTTTTTATTCCTCAGAAAGAGGAAGGGAGTGGGGAGAGAGAGAGCAAGAATCATGGCTCTGCTGCTTCCTGCATGCTCTCTACTGGGGATCGAACCCACAACCAGAGCATGTGCCCTGACCCGGGAATCGAGCCTTGACTGCCTGGTTCATGGGTCAGTGCTCAACCACTGAGCAACACTGGCCGGGCTGTGATGTAATTCTTTATCCTGTGGTCGTCATCACTTGTTCAGCTGACATGTGCGGCTCCTTCCTCTTCTCTTCTAAGCCCGGAGCAGGATTGCACCGCCTGGTTCCCTGTGCTTGGGAGGGGCCCTGTGACTAGCTCTGGCCAATGAGCTGCGAGCTAGAGCATTACGTTGCCTTTCTGAGGCCCTTCGGGTTTCTCTGAAGGTCTGAGATGGTGCCTGTTCCATCAGCCGGGGTCCCTGAGTGAGTTCAGTGCGCCCTTGCTCATCCCTGGACATGTGGCGGAAGCAGGGAGCAGCAAGTGGCCGAAACAGAAGTGTGTTAAGACACATATCGGGGTTGTTTGTTACTGCAGCATAATCTAAACTAGTTTGACTGGTACATATCTTTTAGTGTGTTGAGACTATTTCAATTACAAAATGAAACGAGGGAAACCATCCTTGCCTTTCAGGCAAGTGCCAAGATTTGACAAAAGAAGGCATGGAGAGAAGGGCCTGCAAAGCTTCATTTCCATTGCTGTTTCCTTTAAAAAAAAAAAAAGAAAGAAAAGAAAAAGCCTTTTCTAGCTCCCTTTTACCCTTGAATGGTGGCAATGGACAAAATCAGCATTGAATTCAGGGAGACTTCAGGCTGGAGCGCCCCCAGCTCTCATTACACCTTCCTTAGAAACCCATTTAGCACCACTGTGCTCTCCCTGGCAGGCCTCAGCGCAGGAAATCGCCCGGCATCCCTGGGCATTAGACACCCGCAGGGCAGACTTGGCTTGGCAAGTTCTCCAGGCTCCTGAGCCCCCCTCCTCTCCTGAGCGCAGGAACATCAGCCAGAACAGATACACGGGATCAGAGCAGACAGGATGTGGCGAAGCTCTTGCCTTCGGTGCCTGGCAAGAGCACGAGCCTGGCTCCCAGGAGCGTGGGGCCTGAGGCTCCCTCACACAGTCTGGAGCCCACTGACACTTCAAACATGGGCCTCCTGCCTTCTCGGCTGCCTCCGGAGGAAGTGTTCCTGGATTACCTTGACTGGAGGGGCGGGGAGAGGGAGCTGCAAGTAATACCTGAATTTCTATGGCTCTTTCTTCCTAAAGCTTCAAAGACTCCCCTCTCTGCTCTCCTGTGCCACTCCCCCACCCCCCAAAACAGGGCAAGGAGAGGAAGGTGCTCTCATTTCCCAGTCCAAGGTGAGGAAATGGGGGCCCAGAGAGGAAAGCAAATGGCCGGAGGTTACAGAGCAGGACAAGGAATCACTCTGGCGGGTAAGGGCCTCTGTCTCCAGGCCCCACCTCCCAGCCCTGGCCCAGGCCCCACTGCTGGGCGGGCTGGCTTCTCTGTGTGGGCAGCCGCCTCTGAGCTCTCAGATGCCTTTTCTGAGGGGTGAACTGGATCCCGAGTCTCCCCTCAGCCTGTCCTTGGGCCTGAACAGATAGGAGAAGGATCCTGAAGAGCCTAAGGTCAGCCCCCCTCCCACAGAGCGGTGACGACAGGTTGGCCGTGAGCCCTGTGGTCCCGCCACTGGGAGGTCAGGCGAGGGAAGCTGCCAGAACACCGGGGCTGAAGAGCCTCCAGATAACGCAACTGGGGTAGCCTCTGTGGGTGGAAATGACATTTCTTGGCTTTAAATAGCTCCATCTCTGGAGCCCCAGAGCCTCAGCAGGGCTATTAATTCCTGGACGCCCGGAGCAGCCGGGCCCCGTCATTCTGTTTGCACAAGTTGTGTAAGATCTCAGGCGTTTTCCTGCCACCGTCTCCCCCGCCTCCCTTCAGCTTTCCTGTGTGATTTCAACAAGGGGTTAGTTTATGTCTAGTGGTGGGCCTGGGTTCCAAGCTGACCACATGCATATTCTGTTCTTCTTACGAGCGACACGGCTCCAGTCAACAGCAGACTCTTGAGGGTTTTCTTTGTAACCTGGTGTCTCCCTGACGAGAGGTGATGCGTAAGCACGTGAATGGCAAAAACGTGCGTCTACGTGTGTGTGTCAAGCTAACTAATTAATGGATCAACCCTCCCAGTTACTTTTGAGCTCTTACTGTGTGTCAGGCACCGCGCTAAGTCTGGGTACACAGGATAAACAAGAGTCCTGACGGATAACACCAGTTGTCACCTCCATGCTGGCCTCCGGTGGTGTCTCCTGGCCCAGGTGGGCATCTCAGCAGCTAGTCCCAAAGTCTCTGAATCCTGCCATCGTCACTAAGCCCCCCGCCCCCTTGTGTCATGCTGAGAATGATGAAGGGGAAGAGACAAATAAGTGCAGGAGGTACTCGGTGCAGAAAATTGACAGGTCATGGTGGCTGAATGGCTGGAGAAATACAAACCAATGTCAATTCCAAGGTATTCAGCCTGAGGACAGGGAGGACGGGAGGGGCCACTTGCCTCAGTTAGGAACCGTGCTTGACTTCTGATAAAAGTCCGATCGCAGTGGCTTAAACACACAGGGTTTCTTCTCTCACATAAAAGTCCACAGCCCAGGGCCGGAGCATCAGCCCTGCAGTCACTAGGATCCTTCTATCTTTCTGCTCTGTCATCCTCAAATTCTCCTCATGGCCCAAAATAGCTACTGGGGTTCCGCTCATTACATCTGAATTCCAGAAATAGAGAAGTATAAGGACAGAAGGACGGAAGCTGCCTAGAAGTCACCCACCACTCTCTGCTTGCCCTCATTAACCAGCTGCACGGCTACACCAAGCTGAGAGCAAGACCTGGAAGTGTAGTTTTCTCAGCAGGGCCTGTGGCCCAGAGCTTCACCAGGGAAGAAGGGAAGGGCTGCCGTTGGGAAGCTGCCGGCGGCTCAAGAATACGTGTTGACTTGAACTGAGTCAGGACCAAAGAGAGGAATTGTGTTGGGGGCAAGCAGATTTTGCAGTGAGGATGGGGCATCTTGTTTGAAACAGGAGTAGAACATATGTGAAGAGAGGGCTGGATACGTAGATTCTCTGGTCGGCCACACAGAGGTAAGAAAACCACGGCTCTGTGAGAGCTCACGCTGACCCTGGGTCACATATACACCTTGCAGAAGAAAAAAATTACCGCCTGGCCGGTGTGGCTCAGCGGTTGAGCATCGACCTAGGATCCAGGCGATCGAGGTTTGATTCCTGGTCAGGGCACATGCCTGGGTTGTGGGGTCGATCCCCGGTCAGGGGCGTGCAGGAGGCAGCCGATCAATGACTCTCATCATTGATGTTTCAACTCTCTCTTTCCCTCTCTGTGAAATCAATAAAAATTTTTTTTTTTTTAAAATAAAAATTACAGGCTGCCCTGGCCGGTTTGGCTCAGTGGCTAGAGCATCGGCCTGTGGATTGAAGGGTCCCGGGTTTGATTCCGGCCAAGGGCACGTACCTCAGTGGCTGGCCCAACCCCCGGCCCTGGTTGGAGTGCGTTCGTGTGTCTCTCTCACATCGATGTTTCTCTCCCTCTCTCTGAAAAGCAATGGAAAAAATATCTTCAAGTGAGGATTGAAAAAGAATTTTACAGGCCATCGTTTGTCCATTATCACTCTGTGACTTCGTCTGGACTCGGCTGGCCTCCCAGTCAGCCTGCAGGGTCTTTGAAGGGACACCGCGCAGCTCCTGCCGTGGGCAGCTTCGGAGCACACCCGGCTCTCTCCTGTGCTTGGGCTGAGCATTTCAAGGACACCCATAGGGAAAACACCCCCATCTGCGCCTCCCCGCCCTGCACCCCCTGCTCCGACTTGGCTGACATTTAGACCCTGCCTGGGAATTCTCGAAGCTGAAGGGGGGGGGGGGGCACCCTGGGGAGAAGGAGCCGGGGCATGGGAGGGGCTTCTCCCCAAGCTATGTAAACCTTCAAGAAGTTTCTCCCAGAGGATATATATCAGTGGTTTTCAACTATAGGCAAAGCTGCCCTCAGGGGACGTTTGGCCAGGTCTGGGAACATTTTGTATTGGTATGACTGGGGGAGTGGAGAGTGCTATTGAAATTTAGTGGGCAGAGGCCAGAGTTACTGCTAAACATCCTACAAAGCGCAGGACAGCCCTCCATCACCAAGAATTATCCAGCCCCAAATGCAAATAGTGCCAACGTTGCAAAACCCTGGTTTCTGTGAATCTGACCAGTGGGTCCTTAAACAATCTGTCTCACCCAGACCCATGCAATGCTTGTGGACATTTGGGCTAACCCTCAGCCTCTGAAAGGCCTAGGTAACCAACTGCCAGAGGAAAGCCTAAGCCATGCTTATCATAACTGACTACCATTTAGTGGCCATCTGCAATGTCCCAGGTTCTTTACATAAAGGATTTACAAGCTTTTCAACAGCCATAAAGCAGCGGGTGACACAGTCATTGATTCTCCCCGTTTCACAGATGAGCAAACTGAGGCTCAGAGGGGTTAGGTGGCTTACCCAATAGCACATGGCTGACAAGTGACCCCAAAGCCCGCTCACTTTCCATTCCCCACACGCCTCTCATATTTGTTACAGTCCTATTATTACATGTAACTGCTTATGGTCTCATCTTTCAAAAACTCATAATTGGGTGTGAGAAATGAGGGAACTTCCGACTAGCTAGACCATCCCGCTAACCCCGGCATCTCGTTCTGCAGCAGTCCTGGGCAAATGGGAATTTCTGTGCTTGAAGTATATCAAGATGTACCAGGAGGATGCAGTTCCTGCAAAAGCAAAGCCAAGTGGCTGCCAAGCAGATGAAAATATGCTCAAGTTCACGAAGGGGTCAAGGAAGTACAAATTCAAGTGACAGTGAGATACCTGAGTTGGCCCCAGCACACTGGAGAAGTCGCCAAGCACTGAGCACTTGCTGTTGCTGGGTGTGAGGGAAGGGCATCTTCACTCAAGCTGGCAGGTGTGAGGCGCTAGACCTTTTGCAAAAGCAAACTGCAGTATCTTCTAAAACGACCCCCAGGGACACGTCAAACCAGCAATCCCATTTCTGGGCACATATGGGTATGTAACAAGGATGTTATCCCACCATAGCTCACAGTAGCAAAAAATGGGAAATATAGTGATGCCTGTCAGAAGGGGATAGTTTAATAAATTAATAAAGATGAATTTTATTGTGTGTAAATAATAATAGTATTTTTTAAAAGACTACTATACCACCATAACAGTTACTATGATGCAGAAAACTATGTCCAAGGAGATTCCATTTATATGCAATTGTGTATGTGCAAACGAGAAGAGATGTTTGCATGCCCTTATATGAACATGGAGAATAATATAGAAGCGTTCATTTCAGGTCTCCTGGGAGTGGAGGTGATGCTGGCGTGGGGACCAAAGAACAGCCGAGAAAAAAGGAAAAGACTAGAAAAAGGAACGGACTTGAACATTATGTGATATGACCAAATGCCTGCACTTATGCAACAGTTATAAATGTGTGGGTATATATTTAAATTAAAATTTAAAAAATTAATTCTCAAACGGACAGAGCTCAGGGGTGGGAGGACTGGCAGCAGAGGCTGGCGCTCCCCAGCAGGGGTCGGGGGCTGGCCGGTTCCAGCTGCACCTCGTGGGGCGCGGAATCCCTCACCTCCAGGGAAGCAGACGCCAGCGCCCCGAGACTGGGAGACCGCGCGGGGATTTTCCAGCTGAGGCGGAGGCTGCTGAAAGGCTCATTGTTGGCAGGGAGGAGGCTGGCACCGCGCGAGACAGCAAGGACAGGAAGACCTGGGGGTGAGGTTAGAGGTGGGGGACCCTGGCTATGCCCCCCAGTGCTGCGCCTCAGATCACCAGTGGCAGGAGTCAGCTGGAGGCCCAAAGCCCCTATGCGGCCCCGAGGTGGGTACTACCTGCAAGGCGGGCGTGGTGGGGTGCTGGGAGGTCAGGCCCAGAGCCACAGGATTTGTCTTTAGGTTTGCCTTAGTTTAAGACCCAGAGTGGCACAGGCAAGAGTTGCTTGTGTTTGTGGCCTCTCCCTCCCTGGGGTGAATGACAAGGACCTTCAACAGACCCCATCTAGGGATGTTCCTTCTGGTGTTCCCAACCTCCCTCCAGAGCCCTGGGCAGCATTCCTGTCCCACCAGGATCCCACCTGATGGGCTCGATCCTTGTTTTGGCCTGTGTCTCTCCCCCTCACCTACATGCAGCCCAACCCACAGTCGTCTTCCACCAAAATTTACCATGGCGGGCACAGAACAAGGACACTTTGAGTCAGCCAGTCCTCTCCCTGTCCCTTGAATAAAAATCTAATTAGGTCTTAGATGTAGCCTGAGCCCTGGGCCAATCAGGAGGCCTGGTGGCAGGAGGGCAGAGGTGTGACAAAACATGTAGCTTAAAAAAAAAAAAAACCAGAGCACTAAGTTTAAGGGTTGAGTCGAGGGGGCCAAGAAGCTTCTCTTGTTCCCTTGCCCTGGGCTGTTTGCCAAGAGAGAGGAAAATGCTTCCAAAAAGTACAGGTCCTGGTTTAGTGGCTCCAAGGGAAAGATTTCCTACCTGAACTAAAGCAAGAACTAGGCTGCAAATCAAAATCTTCTAACTCCCTCCGTGACCAGAGAGCAGCAGGGTGGGGGCTGGGGAGGGATGGAAAGAACATTGGGCTTGGGGTCAGAGGTCTGGATTTGAGCCATGGCCTCAGCCACTTAGATCGGCCCCGTGATCCTGGAAAGTTCCTTGACTTTCTGAACCTCCATTTCCACATCTGTAGCCTGAGGGTAATAATTCCATTTCACTTCCATGCAGTCTACTAATGGATGGGTTAGTACATCTCAGTTCTCTGCACACAGCAGGTCCTCAGTAAGAGGCTGTGTGTCAGACAGACTCGTGCACACCTGGGTTCAGAGCAGCATTATTCATAACAGCCAAAACGTGGGGCAGCCCAGTGTCCATCAGCAGATGAACAGACAGACAAACTGTGGTCTACCCCCTGGAATATTATTCAGTCATCAAAAGAACGAAGTTCTGATCACGGGTGAGCCTTAAAAACATTATACTAAGTGAAAGAAGCCAGTCACAAGGGACAAATATTGTGTGATTCTGATTATGTGAGGTACCTAGAGCAGTCAAATTCATAGGCACAAAAAGGAGATTAGAGGTTACCGGGGGCTGGGGGGAGGGAACACGGAGAGTTACTCGTAATGGATAAGATTCTGTGTTAGGGATGGTGAAAGCATTTTGGAAATAGTGGTGATGGTTATACAACAGCCTGACTTATGTCACTGAATTTATACACTTAAACATGGTTAAAACGGCGAATTTTATATTATACATATTCACGCACGCACGCACGCAGTGGGACCTGGTTGTGAAAGGAAAGTTCTGTTTTTGGCAGCACTTTTGTGATAGCTCCAGACTGGAAAGGGCCCAGCTGTCCACCCACAGTGGGATGGATGGAGTGTTGCCTCTCCGCGCAGTGGACGCCCCGCAGCTGCGAGGGTCAGTGACAGCCACACGCTACAGCCTGCGTGGGTCTCACGACACAGGAGAGAACGACCTGTACGATTCCGTTTGTACAAAGCTCAGGAACGGGCAAAACGAAGCTGTGGCGCTAGAGATCAGGGCAGGGGGACCCTTGGGGAGCAATTATCAGCAGGGGGCCCGAGGGGCTTTAGGGGGCTGCCAGTGTTCTTTTTCTTGGTTTAGATGCTGTCACCTGGGTAACACTCTGGGGGGATTCTCCTCCAAGCTATTTCACACTTATCGTGTGTTCTTTTCTGTAACCTGTATATGTTTACTTTAGCAGAAGTTTTTTTAAGGTTCTGGTTTGAGTCCCGAGTGAAGGGGATGGTGAGCTAGAAAGTAAGGCTACAGACGCCTGACTGACGCACTTAATCTGTGCCAAGCCAGAGGGACCTGGAGCGGCTTTATAGCTCTACGCTGTTGTGATTTGTACTGCCCCGCTCCCCAGCCCCCAGGAGCTGTAAGCAATTAGTTTCTGAACTCTAAACAGCCCACTTTCCACAGCTCATAGGGTCAGGGACCTGGAGGGGAAAGGGGTTCACCCCAGCACCAAAAAAGGCCCTAACCCCCATGCTCCGGCCTCCGGAGCACAATCACCATTGCCCTGGGCTTGCAGGGACAGAGTAGGCAGTCAGCAAGTACTTGTGGGTGGACTGTCATAAAAATTCCTCAAGCATCCCTGAGGTGCCACTGTCACCTTGGAGAGCTGCTTGCAAGGACACAGGCCTGGACAAGAGGTTGTCCCTTCCCCCGACATTGGGAGTCTGCCTCCCAGCTGCCATTCTGGACACTGTGGGGAGAGCTGATCTGAAACATTTGACTTGGCCCCGGTTGACCCCAGGTGACTCCAAACACCAAACAACCCTGCAGTTGGGGTTGGGGGGAGGGGATAATTTATATTTTTGCTTGGTGACAAACTGCTAAATAATAGATCTGGCTGGGGTTTTGGTTTCTCCCCCACTGGCTTGACCAATGTGTTGGCCTATTGACTCAATCGGCAAGTTATTTTGGCCCTGTGGGGACCCAGAACTGGCTTTCTGCTCCTGGAGGCCTCCCCTCACCCCTGGGTGTTTGGGCCTCCCCCAGGTGTCAGGTTTGTTTGCCTGCCTGTCTGGGGCCCTGAGGGCTGAAGAAGGACCTTTGCCAGACTCTGGGTTTTTACGTGACCTGGGGCATGTGGCCCTGGGGGACAGGCTCTTGCTGCAGGGTGTTTCTCATGCACAGCTCAGGGGGGGTTTCTCATGCACAGCTCAGGGGGGGGTTTCTCATGCACAGCTCAGTAGCAGCGGCATCTCAGTCCTCTTTCTACTTGGCCCAGCAAATGTCATCTTTCTTCTTTCTCAGGTTCCTCTGCCTCTCCCCCTGGAGCAAAGAGCCAGCCTCTCGGGATTAATGAAAGCAGCAGCAGCAACGTTCCTTCTGTGGAATTGTGCTGTGTAGCTTATGAAGCCCTTTCATGGCGTCCTGTCACTTGACCCTCCCACATCCCTCTGTTTGGGGCTGAGGCTCAGGGAGATTTTGAGATTTACCAAAGGTCATGGGCTCATAAAGGCTCGAGCATATCTTTTGATTTCTGGTCCTGTCTTCTTTCCTTTGACCCAAGATGTCCTCTTGCCTTTGGAGACTGGGGCAGAGGTTGGTCATAGCCACCCCAAGTCATTCCCCATTTTTCTCTTAGTAACAGAACCTCACTTTTATACAAGGCAGTACTGTGCCCAGGCAAAAGAAAAATTCCCAGCCTCACTTGCAGCCAGTGATTTGTAAGCAGAAACTCCAGGAAAACTCCTTAAGAGGAGAGGGTAGGGGCACAGACCTTTTTTGCCCCTACACACTGCCTGGAATTCAGATGTAATGGCTGGAGCTCAGCAGCCATATTGGACAATGAGGTGACCTTGAGGAAAAAGTCATGCTCTAGGTTAGTAGAGCAGAAATACAGAAGGGCCTTGAGTCTCAGATGACCAGAGAACCACCATACCAGCCCAGATTTCCTACCTCCAGACTTCTTTTACATGAGAGAGAAACAAACTTCTATCTTATTAAAGCCATTGCTGTATGGTTTTCTGTTTGCAGCCAAATTGAATCCCTGATTCAGAGACCCCATTTCTGGAGATACATAGTCTGTCCTGCTCCCTTTCTGCACACTCACTTGGAATACAGGGGCCTCCCTTCTCACAGTTCTCAGTTCTCAGTTTATACCTCTGCTGGGCCTGGGTCATGAGAACTATCACAGGCAGACACTCTTCTAGGTGCCTTGAACCTGCTGAGAATCTAGAGAATGACCACATGACACAGTTTCTTCTGCTAGTTCCTATGGCCAGGTGAGGCTACTAGGGGGAGAACACCTGAGAATTCCAAGCACTCAGCGGTTGGCATAGATTGGGCTCCTCTGAGGGCCACTTTACAAAGACACACACTCTCCCCTCAGCCCCCAGGCTTCCTGAGAATGGGACAGAGAGTTCATCATCTGGGGTCTACTCATCTGCACCTCTGCCCCCAAAGCACAGCAGAGAACAGTAGAGTTCAAGGCCCTAAGCCTGTTCCTTCTCCTTCAGTTTAGGGCATCCCCATTGTCAGTTCTGACTCAAGTGACATCTCCCTGCCTGGGTCTCCCCACTCCTGACCCCCTCCTTATACGCCCTGAACTTGATTTCTGAGGTCTGGCCCCTGTGGCTTGCTTCCCCTTTCCCAGGCCTGTTTGCCGTCAGTCCCTTCACCCTCTGGTGCCGTTTAAATTCTGCCTTTTAAAAGGTGCTCTCTATCCCAGCATCCACTGCGACTCCACCATCTCTCTAGGGAGGAGGCAGCTTAAAGGCCTGTTCTCTCCCAGAGACTAGACCTGGCTTCAGATTTCTCTCCTCAGACAGGCTCAGGGCACTACGGGCTTCACATTGTTTTAACTTGCAAAGCATTAGGAGGCATATACTATCATCATCATCATCATCATCATTCCCACTTTCAAAATGAGAACGGGCACAGAAAGGTGAAGTGACCTGCCCCAGGCCACACAGCCGGTAAGAGCCAGAGCTGCATGTTTTCGGGTGCAGTCTGACTCTAGAGGCCATGCTCTCTTCGGTTTTGGTTTTGGTTTTTCTCATTTCAAGTTTACTAAAACTTCAGCAATACGTGTTATCCAGGTTGCAGATTATCGAAAGATCAACTCAGTAAAGTCCACATTAAAAACACACACACAGAAAACAAGCATAAAACAACCCCAAAACAGTGAAAAGAGGAAAACAACAAAAAGGAGACTCGCCAACAGGGCTCTAAAACTTAAAATCTGAGATGGAATGGATATGAGAAGTTTGTGCAACGCATTCGTCCACTTTTGTCTTCCTCTGCTCCAGGGCTGGCTTCATGAACAGATTTTTTATTTTTATCACGTACATGGCCATTTTCTTGACCCTTCCATTGTTGGGTCTCTTTTCCCACTGAGGACCTGGTCTCTCACCCCCTTCCGTGTGGGGACCTTGAATTCATTGTCCTGGCTGCTTTCGTTTATTCTCGAGAGTGGACTTTGGTCTCTATCGGCCCTTTTATTCCTGTCCTTATCTGAACTACCAGGGTCACGATTTTTATTTTATTTTATTTTTTTAAGTTTCTTTATCTTTATTGTTGAGAATATTACAGATGTCCCCTTTTACCCCCACTGATTCCCTCCACCCCACATCCATCCCACCCCCAGGCCTTCCCCAGGCCAATGTCTGTGTCCATGGGTTATGCTTATAAACATGTAAGTACTTTGATTAATCTCCCCACACACAATCCCCCAGCCCCCCCTTCCCTCTGAGATCCCTCAGTCTGTTCCATGTTTCTGTGTCTCTGGATCCACTTTGTTCATCAGTTTATTTTGTTTACTATATTCCACATATGAGTGAGATCCTGTGGTACTTGTCTTTCTCTGCCTGGCTTATTTCACTTAGCATAATACTTTCTAATTCCCTCCATGCTGTGCCAAAGGCTAAAAGGTCCTTCCTCTTTACAGCTGCGTAGTATTCCACGGTGTGAATGTCCCACAGCTTTTTTATCCACTCATCTCCTGATGGGCACCTGGGCTGTTTCCAGATCTTACCTATTGTAAATTGTGCTGCTATGAACATAGGGGTGCATATATTCTTTTTGATTAGTGTTTCAGGAGTCTTAGGATACATTCCTAGAAGTGGGGTCACTGGGTCAAAAGGCAGCTCCATTTTTAATCTTTTGAGGACCCTCCATACTGTTTTCCACAGTGGCTGCCCCAGTCTGCGTTCCCCCCAGCAGTGCACTAGGGTCCCCTTTCCCCACACCCTCGCCAGCACGCGTCGTTTGTTGACCTGTTGATGGAGCCATTCTGACAGGTGCGAAGCCTCACTGTGGTTTTAATTTCCGTCTCTCTGATGATTAGCAATGTTGAACATTTTCTCATGTGTCTCTTGGCATCCGTATGTTGTCTTCGGAGAAGCGTCTATTCAGGTCCTTTGCCCATGTTTTAATTGGACTGTTTGTCTTCCTTTTGTTAAGTCGTATGAGTTCCAGGGTCACGATTTTGAGAGCACAGCCTCTCACCCTCAGGGAAGCTCTCACTTTCTCCGTCTCTGGTCTCTGGTTCCTGCTCCGACCTCCTCCCCGAGCCGCCGAGTCCCTCCCCTGCCCTCCTCCTGCCCATCCTGGGGTGTTGCTCGTTCCCGGGCTGGCTCCGCGGTGCCCTCCGGCCCCTGCTCGCTGCTGGGCGGCGCGGCCTGGACTCCTCGTGGCCTCGGCCCCTTTCCCCACGTCTGTTACGCTTTCTTGCCCTGTCCCTGCTCTGGCCTCTCTCTGCTTCTGCCCCTATTTCAGGCTCGGCCTTGCCGCTTGTTTTTATTGCACTTGCCATCTTTCCCTGAGCTGCTTCTGAGGTCCGCGTCTGCTCAGGGTTATGGCCTTGAATTTTCTGTTCACCTCTGTCTGGACTCTCAGGCACATGCCTGTGAGCAGTTATTTTTTCTCTCTTTTACTCTCACCGGGCTTCTCTGAATTTCTTTTCTTTCACTAGCTCACTCTTACCCCCTTTGTCCATCTCTCACCGCCCGACCCCCCCCCAGCTCTGGTCTCGTGCCTTTCCGGGGGGGAGTCCCCTCGAGCTGGAGCCGGATGGGGCTGGACGCCGCCTGGTCCTCCCCTGAACTCTCCTGCCTGGCCTGGGGACCCAAGGTCGCCTCTGCTGTGACACAGGCTGGGAGTCAGGTAGACTCTCCCCCTCTCTGCTTTTCCTTCTTCCTCACCAGCCTTAGGAGGGCTTCTTCTCCCTGGAAATCTGTTTTCATGTCGGGGGTTTCTTCGGACGGACAGTAGACTGGGTTGTGCATCAAGATCCTCAGTCTCACCCGGCCCGCGCGGCTCAGCCGGTGAGCGTCGGCCTGGGATCCAGGCGATCGGGGTTCGATTCCCGGTCAGGGCACATGCCTGGGGTGCGGGCTAGGCAGCCGATCAATGACTCTCTCATCATTGATGTTTCTCTCTCTCTCTCTCCCTCTTCTTTCCTCTCTCTGAAATCAATAAAGATATATTTAAAAAAAAAAGATCCTCAGTCTCGCTTTCACTAGATGCACTTCTCTTGCTTTTCTTTCGCTTCTTCTTTCCTTTCTTGTGTTTTCGGGAATTTTTCCTGTGTTATTTTTTTTTTAATTTCTCTTCAGAAGAACCCGCAGAGGCCTGAGAACCACATGAGCCGAGGGGGGGGGGGGGTTATACCTTTTCCTTGGCTCTTTCTCAGCTCTGGGTCTGGGACCCGCCCTCCACGGGGCAGGTGGGCCCCTGGCTCCCTCACGAGGCCTCCACAGGAAGCCACTTGCCCAGAAACAGTGCGACGCCCGTCTAGATGCGCAGTTGGTTTCCTCCTTGTGAAGAACTGTGACCCCTTGGCACCCTTCCCTCTGTTGACCAGAGAAATTCTTTGTTGTGTTTAACAGCAAAACTCTCAGCTTCAAAACATCCCCCATTAGTAGATTCCCCCCCTCGTCTGCTCCCCTGACGTCTCCGCCCTGAACCGTGAGCCCGCAGACGACCCCGGGAAAGAGACCGCGCCATGCGGTGCGTCCGAGTTCCTTCCCCTGTCCCCTTTCACCTGCGCAGACAACGAGTCCTCGTGGGTTTGGGGACACACCTCAGAAAATAACTCAGACAACTCTTCCAGCCTGTTCATTATTAATGGCCATGTCAAAAAATATCACGAACACTGAAGCTTTACCCCCATGGGTCCAAGATCTCAACCTTTAAACAGAGAGAATTCAAGGACAGACTGACCCAGTCCCCTGGGCCCTGCACCAGTGTAGTCTCCTCCCCAGGGTCTCGTCCTGTACTTGGCACCAAAGCCCCCCCCCCCCCGTCCCCCGTCCCCCACGACCCAGCCCGGTGTCCGGAGCCCATGCTCTTGGCCGCACACTAGGCTGTTTCTAATTCCTTAACCTGCCCCTTCTTAGTTACGCGACCTCGGGCAAGTTATTTAACACTGTCCTTCTATAAATGCGGGACCATTTGAGAGTTCACTGCAGACACCGTGACACCTCACCCAAGACATTTCAGCTCGTCTCTGCCAGGAACAGGGACATTTCCCTGTGTAACCTCCATGCCCTCCCTCATCAACTCAGGAAATTTGACGATACACTATCATCTAATGCAATGTTTATTTTCAGATGTCCCTGTCTCTATAAAGTCCTTTGTAGCTGTTTTTTTCCAAACACAGTCCAATCAAGGAACACACATTATATTTAGTTAAAATTTTTAAAAAAACTTTTATTGAGATGTCATTTACATACCATAAAATTCACCCTTTTAAAGTGTACAAGTCATTGGCCTTTAGTATAGTCACCAAGTTGTCACTACTTTCTAACTCGAGAAAATTTTCGTGAACCCAAAAAGAAACCTGTACCCATTAGCAGTCACTCCCTGTCCCCCCGCCCAGCCCATAGCAACCACTAATCTATTTTCTGTCTCTATGAATTTGCCTATTCTGGACACTTCGTATAAATGGAATCCCACAATCTGTGGCCTTTTTCGTCTGGCTTGTTTCACTTAGCATAATGTTTTCATGATTCATCCATGTTGTAGCATGAATTAAAACTTCCTTCCTTTTTATGGCTAAATAATATTCCATTGTATGGATATGCCACATTTTGTTTCATCAGTTAATGGGCATTTGGGTTCTTTCTACTTTAGGGCTATTACAAATAATACTGCTATGACATTGACATTTTTGGGTCCAGGCTGTAATTTTGCAGAATGCCTCTCCGTCTGGATTGTCTGATTGTCTGCCTTATGACGAGTTTCAGGTTCACTGAATCAGCTTTCATGGCCTAACAGATGGCTTTCTCTTTCTGTTGAGCCCAGCCAGGGGCCAACATCTCTGCCGAGCTCCGTCGCTGGCAGGTGGAACAGCCTGGCGGAGGCAGAGCTCCTTGCCTCCCAACAAAGCGGCGCTGTGCTCATTCCCACTGCCCACAGCCCTTGCCGCTGCCCTCCCTGCCCCGTGGGCACAGAACCTCAGAGCTATTTCAGGCCCCTTCGTGGTAGACCTGGCCTGGGAAAATCTGAGTTCCTGGCTGCTGGACACAACTGCTTTCCTTAGAGGCATGAAGGTCATTCCCTGGGCTTGGCTCCTTTGGTCTGGTGGCCTAGCTTCTGATTCCACCGACCCCCAGCAGCCACCCCCAGGCAGCCAGAGTGAGGGAGCGGAATACGCATCAGTGGGCTGGACTTCCTGTTGACAGACGCGGGCTTGTGGCATTGGGTGTGGTTAAGGCTCAAAAGAGCATCTATCTAAAATTGGGCCCTTTCTGCTCAATGGGTTTAGAGCATGTGTGTCTTTGAGTCATTGTTTCCTTCATATGGGCAAAAACAACCTTTCCCCCCTGCTGGGTCCCACAGGATGAAAATCTGCAGCCTCCCCTCCCGGACCTCTAACCCAGATTAACAGCTCAACTTTCCTGGCAAAGTCTGCGGGGTAGGTGGGGCTGCACACCATAGATGTTTGTTTATTTGCTAGAGCAGAGTGAAACAAGGCTTTTGAGACACCTTCTAACATGCTGTGTGGCTTTGAACAAGTCACTTGACCACTCTGTGCTCCTGTTTTCCCAGCTGGAAATTGGAGAATGGATGACACCATTCTTTGTGGTATTTCTCCACAGACAGGTTTGTTTATGGGTGATACAATGGAACAAGTGACTCAGATGGGGTGAGCCTTCTTCCTTAGAGGTGCTGACATTTAACAACAGGTCAGATCCCCATTTGGCTGTCCTGGCCGATGAAGCGACTGGGGAAAGAGCATAAGCTCTAAGCCAGATATGCCCAAGGTCAAAACAGGTCTCCCTGGCTCTTACTAGGGATGGCCTTGGGCCATTAATTTTTCTGACCCCTTGCACAATGGGGATAATAGCAGACTTTTCAGAAGTTGATGGAGAGATTAAAGGAGGTCAAGAGCTGGGGATGGTTTCTGGAATGTTCTAGGTGCTCAATAAACCATTATATGGACAAAGTGTAGCCAAACAGGGCAGCAGTGGGATAGTTCCTTAAAATATGTCCAAGTGCTCGCTTTCGCTGTTGGCAAATTCTCAGGCTAGGGTTTGGGATGGGTAATTTAATGGTGTTGGGTAAATACCCCCAAAATTTTACTGCGGTAACTTCTCTGGACGTGAAGCGCCCCCCCCCCCCCATCTCTCACCCTCCTTCTTGCTTACCCCAGTCTTCACCTCCTCAGAAAACAGAACCAATCAGAAAGTGTTTCAAAAGGTCCCGAGTTACCTCAAGGAACACCTTCTGGAGGGAGAAATGCTGCGGGGTGAGGCTGTGAACCCCACTTGTGGGGCCCGTCTCCCTGGGAGGCTTGTGGGTTCCGGCCTCCCTGGTGGCAGGGCTCTGGGTGGGCCACCCACGGGGTGAGATTTCAGGACTGCCCAGCCACAAATCCTCCCTGTCTTGTGGGCTAATTCTTGATAGTCCTCGAAGCCCATTGACTTAAAGCTTTGATCCCTGCTGGAGAGAGAAACCCCTGGGAAAAGATATCGTTTAATTCTCTTCAATCATGTGGCCCTCGGTGTGTGTGGCTACAGCAGAAAACGCTGGCTGCCCCCCGTCATTTCTCTCTGTCTTCCTTTTGTAATAGAACCCCAAGTGCTGGCTGCTCAGTTAGAGCAGGGCTTCTCAACGGAGGCTCTATTAAACATTTGGGGCTGGATACTTCTTTCTTGTGGGGGGCTATCCTGTGCATTTAGCAGCATCCCTGGCCTCCACCCATCTCCACCCTCCCAGTTGTAACCAAAAATGTCTCTAGACTGCCAGCGTCCCCTGGGAGTGGGGGCAAAATCTCCCCGGATGAGGACTCCTGAGTTGGAGACTACCTTTCGCAGCCTCCCTTGCAGCTAGATGTGGCCACGTAACGAAGTTCTGGCCGATGGCACATGGCTTGGAACATGCAGAAGTGTCGATGTGGGCACCTGCCAGGTTCCCTTCAAGGGAAGCATAGCCCTCTGCTTCTTTTCTTTCCTTCCCACTGGCTGCAATGTGAACACAGTGCCAGGTGGCAGAGCAGCTTCAGAGAAGGAGCCTGGGTGCCCAGGACCGCTCCCTGTGCTTAAACTGCGATGTCAGAGAGAAATAACCTTCTGTCTTGGAGCCACTGCCATTTTGCCTTTGTCACATGGGCCCTCAATGTGAGACAGAAAAAGGAGAGAGCTGGAGCTTCACATGGTTGAGCCTTCGGGATTTTCAACAGCCAAACTATATCCTAATTAACGTAATGGGTTTATCGCCTCCTTTCCTGATTGCAGAGTCTGAAATAAGAAGCGAGGAGAACGTGAGTACATAAATAAAGGAATGCATGACTAAAGCTGCCTCGAAGGAGCTCCTAAGTTCTAGGCACTGTGCTAGGGGTTTTTCTTGCACACTGCTTTTATCTCCACAATTCTCTGAGTAATTCTACAGGAGAGGGACAATTATCCCTGTGTTTTAGAAGAGACAGCCAAGGCTCAGAGAAGTTGAGTGACTTGTCCACATCACACAGCCACAAGGGACAGAGGCAGGATTTAGCTCCGGTCTTGAAAGACTCCCCCCCTCACACACACCATGCTGCTCCTTTGAGAGACCATGCAGGCACGAGGTTCCAAGGAGGCCACTATCTTTGGGATGACCTGTCCCAGGAAGCCCTGCTCCCAGGTCCACCCCAACATACTCTCTCCTCCCCTCACACCCCTCAGCTTGCCTGCTCTTTTCTGCCTCTACTCCTTTGCTCAGGCAGCCCCCTTGGGCTGGGATGCCATAATACCCTTCCAAATCCTTACCCCCTAAATTTGCTGTCTCAGAGTTCTGTGGCAGAACTGCACTCAGACATTTCCTCCTCCAGGAAGCCTTCCCTGACTATACCCTTCTCAGTCAGACTGGGTTCCTCTCCTCTGCGCTCCCTCCACGCCTGTCCAGCCCTATGATGGCACCTACCACACTGTATGAGGTATAGTGTCTACTTCAGGGAGCTCCTCGAGGACAAGACTCTGTCTTCTTTGTCTGTGTCTCTTCCCAGATCAATGTGATGACCTGCCATGTCTGAAACATAGTACTTACTCATGGGGGCGGGGGTAGCTAGGATGCTGCAAAGTAAGAAAATCAGCTCACGATTTATTCATCCCTTTATGTGTCCATAGTGAAACTCAGTTGCTAGTTGCTGTGAGGAGTTCACAGAGAGGAAATGTCCTGAGTTTGGTCCTCAAAGAGCTAAGACTCTAAGAGGGAGCTAAGCAGAAGTCAAAGCTAGAACATATGAAAAGATGAACTGTGGACACTGTTTGGGGATCGTCTATAGAATGGGCCTCCTGAGGCCCCCAGCGGGCTCTGGGCTCTCGCCACCCCACCATGCCCTAGGGATGCCAACTCACTGTAACCACAGTCTGAGCAGGTCACAGCTAGGAAGAGAGGTGTACTGCCTGAATGGTACACCGAGGTTCCAAGGCCGGAAAGAAAGACCAGGCCTCTGTCCCCCAGCGCGACTCACTCGGGAAGGGGAGTGGGGTGGGAATTTCGCTTCTGCCTTGTTCTGGGAAACCTGCTCTGTTTAAGCTGGCAAACCCTTCTCCAGCCCTCCACTCCTGAGACTCCTCTCCAGAGAGCAAAGGGGGACATGCAGGACCGGATGGCTCCTTCCTCAGGTGCTCGGAGGGGCATCTGCAGAACCAGAGGACAGGCTGGACCTCGCCGGATATACATCTGGACTTCCCCACTGTGGGAGACCCCTATCAGTTCACCATTTCCATGGGGTGCCCCCTGATCAGTGGGTTTGGAAGTCTGGGCAAGAAGCCCAGCTAGGAGCCCACACTTTGCCAGAACAGCTTTTGTGTCTCCCCAGGAAAGGGAGAGGGGATGGGCCTCGCTGCTGAGTCAGCAGAGGGAGGTTGAGGACAGCAGATGTCCTGGTGATGGCGATGACTGAGGCAGGCAACCCTACTGAGCTCTAGGCACTTATTTAACCCTCACAACCACCTCATGAGGTTGATTCTGGTATCACCCTATTCATTAGCCAAGGATCTTAAAGCCATTTTTCAGGGCAAAACGCTTCCACAGAAGCACCCGCCGCCCTGTGAGGCCTGGAGCAGGTCGCTTTGCTGTTCAGGGGCAGCAGCCCTGTGGGTGTCTCTGGTCTGTGAGGCCCAAGTGCCGCATGCTCAGTCTTCAGGCACGAACCGGCCGAGTGCAGACACCAGGGTCCTCCTGGGACGGGGCCCATTCGCCTGCATTCGCATTGTCCTCGCTGCTTCTTTCTCTGCACTGACCACCCACCACTTTGTACGGCACAAGGAGGGCCTGGCCAGCACGGACAAGGCCCCAGCTCTGGGTCTGCCTCTCACCAGCTGCGTGACCTCAGGCAAGTCCCTTCCCTTCTCAGGCCTCAGTCTCCTCATCTGTAAAACAAGAGAGTCAGATGGAGCTGTCCCTTTGAGCGCTAAGGTCCTGTGATCAAAGGCCAGCGGAGACCGGGGGAGGGGGGATCCAGACAGGAAAGCTCACCCCCAGCTCAACTGCCCATGTCAATGGTTTTGCCAAAAGGAGGCCCCTGGCTGTGGAAGCCGCTTTATCCAAACGTGTTCCAGCTCACTTAGATTACACTTCACTCTGCTGAACTTCAAAAGGGGCACAAGGGTCCTCTGCACACAATTGCCTCTGGAACGTCAACACGGCCGGTCAGGCTTGAAGGGGTCACCTTGCTGCGCAGCCGGGCGGGCTTTTACGGACCCTCGATGGAGAAAGGACAGGGGGACAGCTGGAGCTCACGTGGTTAAGCCTTTGTGATTTTCACATGGTTATCGTCTTCCCCTGGTCCCCAACTCAGACCCCAAAAGACAGTCCTGATGGGCCAGAGATAGGCAGCCTCTGATAGGATGAAATAGAATCCGAGGAGCTGCAGGCCTCGCGCTTGGAGCATGAGAACAAAGCCGATCTGTGAGAGTGACCACGTATGGGCGGAACGGGTCAGCAGCTTTGTGTGTGGAAAGGGGACTTGGGTTTCAGTTGATGATAAAAGCTACTCGTGTGAGGTGGCTTCCAGAGAAACTAACGCTTTGGTGCTGCGTTCAGAGAAATATAGTATAAAGTTGAAGAAAAGCAAGAATATTAGTTATTACAGTTTATAAGTGCTTACTGTGCGAGACACTTGGACCTCGCCAGTGATAGGGATTATCTCATCTGATCCTCACAATGCCTGAAGTAAATATGATCTTCCTATATTTCTGATGAGCAAACTGAAGTTCAGAGAGGTTAAGAGACTTGCCCAAGGCCACACAGCAGATAAAAGGCAGAAGTGGCCTTCAACCTTGGGTTTCTCTACCTAATCTGCCACCAAAACAGTATCACATGAGGAACCATTGATAGAGCAGTGGCTGTGAGGCTTTGTCTGTTGGAAGGGTGTGAGGGAGAAGGGGGATCGGACTCGCCCTGTGCTGCATTGTTGGCAGGAACTAAGACTGAAGGGTGAAAGGGAACCCTCTTCCACCCAGTGCAAGGAAGACATTTCTAACGGCCAGTTGTCTGAAGGCCACAGACAACCTCAGGAGTAGCAGTTTCTTTGACCTTGGGGGTGTTTATGTATAGCCATCTGGCAGGGAGGCAGGCAAGTGGATTCAGTTGGTGGCTGCTGCTAACCCTGAGGTTTGGGCAGACTCAAGGGCAGAGAGGTCAGGTCAAGAGGACACATTTTGGTCTCTGGCTTTCAAAAAGTCTCATCATGCCTGGCCAGTGTGGCTCAGTGGTTGAGCATCGACCCATGCACCAAGAGGTCACTGGTTCGATTCCCTGTCAGGGCACATACCTGGGCTGCAGGCTTGATCCCGGGCAGGGGGCATGCAGGAGGCAGCTGATTGACGCTCTCTCATCGATGTTTCTATTTCTCTCTCCCTCTGCCTCTCTCTCTCAAATCAATAAAAACATATTAAAAAGAAAAAGTCTCATAATGTAAAGGATTTCTCTAGGTGTTACTGGAGGTAACCTGTCCCGGGCAGCTTCAGGCCAAGCTGAGAACCAGCCAGGCTTGAAAGAACACTGGCCTCAGGGCCAGGAGACCTAGTCTTTCTGCTTGACTTACAGCTCTGTGCCTTTCAGGGAGTCATTGACTTCTCCGGACCTCAGTTTCTTCATTGGTAAAGACGAGCATGGATTGCATCAGGCCTGTGGTCCTGAAACATGAACAGATGTTACAGAGGAACTTGAGACACAGACAAACCCTGACTGTCTCAGAGGTAAGTGCTGGAGGACCAGGCGGTGGGGGCAGGCTGCGAATGGGCCCAGGGCAGGCTTCTGCGAGAGGAGGTCCCCTTAGAGGGGGGGACCAGGCGGTTCTGGCTCGGGAGTTAGATCAGGAGCTGGGCTGGCGGCCCAAATGCAAAGCAGTTCTCGAATTTTTATCACGGAGGTGGTGGTGGTAGCTAGATTCGTGCTCCGCAGACAAAACACACACCTTCCAACAACCCACCTTGGTGTGTTTGTTTTGTCTGCAGAGTCTGACGCCCCCTATGTGCCCTTCCTGCCCTGACACACGTCAGACTGGCTCGGGCCCTGGGTGACAGAGGGAGGGCACAGCCTGCCGCTCCCAACGGGCTCTCCGAGCTTCACAGTTAAGGTCCCTGACCCCAGGCGGTCTTTGTTTTTGTGAGGATGAACTCCTCCGTGACTGCTTTTTTAATTGAGGAAAACCTGGGTTCAAATCCCAACGCTGCCATTCACTAGCTGGGGGAATTTGAGCAATTCACTTAGCTCAGGATGTCCATATAATTTATCATCCAAATGGGGCACTTTCAAGAATAGAGGGGAAGCTGTTATTAATTATGCTGGGACAATAGCATAAATCGAGACTATTTGGGGCAAACTAAGACATAGGTCACCCTGCTTAACCTCCCAAGCCTGTTTCCGCTTTGAGAAAACGGACATTGTGATATTAATATGCACGAGCTTCACACGGCTGTGCTGAAGATGCAGTGCATGAAGATCTGTGCTGAAGATGCAGTGCATGAAGATCTGTGCTGAAGATGCAGTGCCGAAGATGCAGTGCATGAAGACGCAATGCTGAAGATGCAGTGCATGAAGATGCAGTGCCGAAGATGCAGTGCCGAAGATGCAGTGCATGAAAGGGGCAGCGGGTGCTCGGTAGGAGAGGCCTCCCAGGTGCCACCCCCTTCGCCCCCACCCCCTGTGTTTCTGAGCAGGGCTCTGACACTCGACGAGTTGGGGTCCCGGACAAGCCGGGCCAGGGCCTCCTGCAATCCTGAGTTCTTTCCTGGAGGGCCGGTGCCCCAAGCCAGCTAGGACTCAGGCCTCCCTTTGGGATCTGTTTGCCTTTTCATAAACACAGAGCCGGGTTTTTCTTGGCGAGGCCCCTCTGCTCACAGCTCAGGGATTGTACCTTGAAGCGTTCGCTCCCGTGTGATTTGAATCAGGATCTACCAGGAAGTTTGTTTTCCAAGGCCTTAGTCAACATGTGGGTGTGGAAACACCGACCAGTTTCAATGTAGAGTCAACTCCTTTTTAAATAGGGACTTTCACGTTAGTCAGACTTTCAAAACAACATAATGTTTAAACAAAATTCCGTTTCCACCTTTCCATCAGCAGCAGCAGTTGCTGAAGATTTCCTGTTCCAACCGGAGGCTTCCCCAACCCACATTGGAGCTGGTTCCCTCACAGTCGGAGCCTAGGCTGTGATGTCACACGCTGGGAGTGCGAAGTTGTCCTTCCAAGAGGCTCGGTTTCCCCTTCTGGCTCCTCACGTGGACTTGAAGGACTGCTTGAGCCAGAGTCTGACTCTGTGCCATTCTGGTCCCTGGGTTTGTTGATTGCCTGGAATAGCAGCTATTCAGTCCACACCTTTCCAGATACCTCCCCCTGAAGCCATGGCACCATCCCAGGAATCCCGTATTTCAACACGTGAAGCTCAGAGCTCAGATTGCCTTTGAGGTACCAGGACTTGTCATGAGATACTTTTGACAAAGAATCATGGGTCCCTAATGTGGTCATCCTGAGCAGGCCCAGACTTACACCGTCCCAAAACCTGCATATTGGCTGGGTGCACACACACCTGGCGTTCTCCCTTAGTTCTGGGCCCTTCCCTCCTGGCTCTTCCATTCCCAGGGCCTGTCCTGTGTCACAGGCCCATGCTGTACCCTCTTCGCTGGCTGGGCAAATCAGGCCGCGTCTGAGAACTCCAGCGCTCTGCTTAGTGTAACGCACAGTATTTCACTTCATGAGAAATTTCACTTCTTGAGCTAGTGCTCGCGAACCTGGCTGTGTGGAAGCTACCAAGTAGCCCCTCTGTGCCTCAGTTTTGTCACTTATAGCATCGGGGCGATAACAAGAGCTCCTCCCTCGCTGGATGGGTGAGGGAGTTCAGTGAGTTCATGAGTGTAAAGTGCTTAGTGCTGTCTGACACTTAGCAAGTGCTCAATTGCTGTTGGCTACTTTTATGATAAACCCCCACCACAACCCCACAGGAGGGGAACTCTGAGTACCCCCATCGGCAAATGAGAACTGAGCCTTAGAAAGGTAAAGTAACTTGCCCAAGCCATGTGCTAGAATGAGAGGCAACAAGCAGGCTTTGGCAAGTCTGGGCCCTGCTCTCTGTGACATGAGTCTGGGTTAAATCCTAATTCGGTTGCTTTTGCATATATTTATAGACACCAATGTGCCAGGCTCTGTGCCAGGTGCCAGGGAGCCAGGAGGGAGCTCTGCCCAGCTCTCGCCCTGTCCATGCGGGCAGGCTCTGGACTAGGCACAGTTAATCTCCAGCCATCCCCAATGGCTTCACCTGGCTCATTAAAACCAGACACATTATGAGTTTACTTAGCATCTGCAGAGAGCCTCTTTCATCTTCAAAGGCTTCCCCAAGCACCAACCAATTAATCCTTACAACACCCCTCATCTCGTAGACAAATATTTATTCTCATTTCATACCCAGGAAAACTAAGGCTCAGAGAAGAGAACAGACGGGGCAGGCGGAGGAAGGCTGAGTGGCAGAGCTGAGCAGAGAAACCCGGAGCCCAGGCCCCGAGGGCTGCCCAGTCCATCTGGATGGAGGCTGAGAGGAAATTCTTCCCGGAATACCTTTTTTTTTTTTTAATGGAAGCAGAACCTTTTGCAAGTTCAGAAGAATTAGATTTCTTTAATAGTAACCTGCAGGAAATACATTAAAAACACATTCTATCAGTTACAAATCTTAATGTCACCAGCCAAGGATGAGGGAATTAATGCCGGGCCCAAAAATACATATAGTCAGCAACTCCGGGGCAGGGCAGAGACGATTTATAGAGTGCGAGGTCTGGCCGTCTGGAGCAGGCAGGCTGAGCTCAGCGGTGCAATGGAAACAGAGCTGTGTTCAGATGGGCGGAGTGGGGGAGGCCGCCAAGGGAGGCTTTGATTCAATCATTGTTCCCCATTTCTTCTCAATGTAATTTTTTTTAGTGCTCTGAAGGCCAGGTCTGATCTGTCGCGAGAAAACTGCTTTCATTAACATAAACTCCTGTCAAGGGCTCTTTAAAAGAATCATTCCCCCCCCAAAGTAAGTGCCCCCACCTACAGTCCCAACCCTGGTTAGCTCCCCTGCCTACCTGGCTCAGACAAAGGGGGGACCCAAGCGGTGGTTCGGCTGGAGAATCTGGGCAACGAAGACAAACAAAAGTATAATTCATATGGTTTCACTTCTGTTAGCAGCAGGTATTTTTCTTGACCTTTATATTGTAAAGTAAAACACAGTTACAGAAAACCACATCAAAAAAAGCTGTAGCTCAGTAAATTGTGATAAGGGAAACAGCGGCAGGTCTTTTAACTTGTTTTAATTTTTGGACTCAGCACTCCATTTTGTCAAACAGGAGTCTAACACAGCCTTGGAAAAATCTCGAATCTCAGGGGTGCAATGCGCTCATTTGAGGCAGGAAAGCGGCCTGAAGAACTCTGTGCAGCGCTCAGTTAGCTCAGGGCGGCCCCAGCCCCTGCCCCGCGCCTGCTGCTCACAGAGAGGGGGTTAAGGACTCCGGGGGCCCTCGGAGCCGAATCCCACAGGCAGAGGCGGACTGGTCCCCCGCATGCTCCCACCACTGGCCCCTTGTCAAAAATCACAGGGCATCCCTCCTGGGGCGGGGCAAGTTGCGGGGCAAGTCTTTGTGGGCTTCTCTCTTGCCCACAGGGAAAGGTGAGAAGGCAACGCATCACATCCCCTCCCTTTACAGGTGAGGGACCTGAGGCTGCAGGTTTGATCTGAGGTCAATAGACAGCGGGAGAGCCAGGAGGATCGCCCAGCAAGACTCCCTGTGCAGTGCTCCTCTGCTGAACCACTGTGCACCTTTTCTATGCTGTGCCTGTGCTGGGTCAATCACTGCTTGTCAGGAGCTGGGAACCAGCACTTTCTAACAAGCCCAAGAGCCCCGTAGGGTGACCAGCCATCCCAGTTTGCCTGGGGTTGGGTTTGGGGGTTCCTGGTACACAGGTTTTCAGTGTTAAACCTGGGACAGGCCCAGGCAGACAGGCACAAGCTGGTTTCCCCCCCCCCCACTGATGGGCTGTGTCCATGTAACTGACCCCCAATCATGTTGACTTATTACTGGGCACTCAACACTGGGGGGGGGGGGATCGAAAGTTAGAGAGGAAGATGGAGTTTCTCATGTGGAATAAATCGACTTGGAGTAAAACTATCCAAATAATTGAGATTTTTAAAAGTTACCGAAGAAAAGTAGAGGTTTGTCCTTAATTGTAATAGCTAACACTTTGAGCATGCTTTATAATTTTAACGTGTTTTCACATTCCGAATCTTAATTATTTGGTCCTTTAAGGCAAGGATGTCTGATTAGAGTCATTTTGACCAAGTGGGAGACTGAGGCCCAGAGCTGGCCTGGCGACCTAGGCCAGTGTACCTACTGTGAGTGATGGAACTGAGAAAGCCCCAGTTCTCCCAGCCTCCGCCGATGCTGTTCCCCACGCTTCCCTGGTCAGGAACCCTGGCTGGAGTCCAGACCTTGAGTTCTCTCTTTATTTAATTGTTGGGAAACAGGAAGCCAGGAGCTGGGGGTTTCTAAATTCAATTCCAAGGACCTTGGATTAACACCAAAATAATTCCCTTCCTGGAGACTTGCTGTTAGAAAAGAACCTTGTGGGGCCAAAGAATGGTCTTGGTTTGATCAAGCAAGGCTATTTGTTTACCTTTACCCTCCCCGATCTGAAAGCTGAGCTCTTTCTGAGACAATCTTTAGGCTCTCCCTCCCCAAATGCCACTCACACAGCGGGCCGCCCCCCCCCCCTCCAGTCACCACTCTCCACTGGCACTGGAACAGCCGGACCTGCGCCTGAAATTGGAGCTGGACCTGAAACGCTTAGCCGGCTTTGCGTTTCAATGCCTTTCTTCTCTTGGGTTTTAACTGCTTTTTCTGGCCTCAGGGAATCCCTTGGAAGTTAATAAAACTTACTACATCAAAGGGTTCCACAACCATTACCCAATTAAAACCTCACAGCACTCCTGCAGCAGGTAAGCGTTATTAACCCCATTTTACAGACGGGGAAACTGAGGTTAATTGGTTTGCCCCCTGGCTACTGAGGAAATGAGTGTCCCAGCTGGCATCAGAACTGGGTGGTTTGCTCAGATCACCCAGGTGTGGTTGTTTCTGCTGAAATCCGTTTTCAAAGCACCTTGATTCTTAAAGGTTTCTCCTTCAGGAAACCGACCCTCCAGGCTGCCCGGGGGATGAGAAGTTGCTCCAAGGCTGGCTCCTCAGAAAGCAGCGGCTCCTGCCTCCAACCGGGGAGAGGTGCCATAAAAATAGATGAAAGCTGAGAGTTCAGTGCAGTAATTTAGGAAACAATTTAGGCCTTTCAGAAATGAATGTTATTTAAAGATGCAGATTCGTCCACCCCAGAGGCCTCCTGGGAGTGCTCTCAGGACCGGCCGGCTCGATCAGCTGCTCTCACGTGTGTGCACCGCCAAGGTTCCTGGGGAGCTCGCAGCCTAAATGGGGAGCAAAGGCCTTTCTCTTTCACCCGCCACCTCTCCTCCTTTCCAAACAGCTTTAAATTCCTCACCCTGTTTATTCTTAGTGGGTATAAAATTCATGTTCCAACAGACGATGCAGAGATCTGTGGAGGCCTCCACCCCAGGGCTCGTGTCCTCTCAGGTTGGGCCCAGCCAAGATGGTTGGGGTATCTCACCCCGTTCCCCGAGAGGACCTATGAAACCTGGCGGTGTCTGGGAATAAATCTGCCCAGGCCTGCTGAAGGAGGAAGAAAAAAAAAAAGCTTGGTTTTTTTTGGGGGGTCTGGTTAAATCCATCCAAGGAAGATTTCAAAGGCTCAGGTGAGTGTTTTCAAAAGGAGGGTTTCAGCACAGTCCCAACTGCGTGAGTCCCCGCTTCTTGCTGTTCAAGTCCAATTATAATCCACAAAGGCAGGATGCTGTGTTTACATAAATAATTACCAGATTTCGGATAGCCAGACGTGTCGCGGCACACAGGAGGCAAGCCCATAAATTACATTTGGGGAATTAAGGGTCAGATTGATTTTATCTCTGTAAATCCGGCCGAATTCCGGCAAGCTAAAGGCTCATCCGGTTGACAGCCTGGGGAGGCAGGAGCCCCAGAAACCAGCGATCCTCAGGATGGTGCCACCCCTACACCTCCCTTTCTGCTCCCCCTGCTCCAGTTCGCGGCTGGCTCTGAGAGCCAAGGGGTGGCAGGAAGAACTGTCCCAACTTGCTCTCTGCCCAGCCTGCAAAGGAGGAAGGCAGGAAAGGGGTGTAGACATCTCACTGCTAGCCTCTCTTTCCTCCTGGACCACACAGGATCTCGTTCCTGAAACAACAGCCATGGTGTGGAGTAGTGATGGGAACCAGCAAAGCTGTGAGAGTAACAGAACAGGGCCTCCGCTGGAAATTTCCCTCCTGCACAGGCCAAGCTGACATGTTTTCACTCATTCAACAGAGATGCATTTAGCAACTACAGCACCCCCAGTGCCAAGGCACAGTGCGGTGGCTGAGGGCTCAGGCTCTGGAGCCAGAACGCTTGAGTTTGAATTCTGCCTCTGCTGGCCATCCTGGGCAAGTGCCCTAACTCTCCTGGCCTCGGCTTCCTCATCTAGAAAGTGGGATATGGTAGCGCCACTCTCTTGGAGTTGCTGAGGATTAATTGAAGTCATTCGTAATGAGCTCTTAGAACAAGACCTGGTATGTAGTAAATACTCAATAAATGTTGGCTATTGCTATTATTATTATTATTACTGTGCTAGGCACATGAGGGCCTCTGTTCTGAAGGTGGCTTTGAGCTGGGTCAGATAAATACGCAGGGTCTGACAAGGCAGTACGGTTGATTTGAAACCAAGTGAGTAGAAAAGACAAGTTCTAAGGAGCAGGTTGAAGGGTGAAATCGCTGGGGCAAGAAAAGTCTTTATGGAGGAAGGAAGGCTTGAGCTGGGCTGAAGGATGCGCAACATTTGGCTGGGCCACAGGAGGGCATAACAGATGGGGAGAGCTTGAGGCCAGGGGCTAGAGCCCCAGGCATCCACAGAAATTAAGCTAAAGTCAAAGTGTTATGCAAGTCTGATGCTTCCAGGAGCATAAGCCAACCTCTTTCATTAAGATTTCCAAATTAAAATGTTGGTCTCTCTTATAAAGAAATAGGATTTGTGTTAACTTCACCGACAAAACAATATTACAAAGTGAGGGCAACAGAGCACACTGTAAAGGGACTAGAAGCGGTATGGATCTATTATAAATAGGATCAATTTTTAAACAAACTTTTGTTTGACTATCACTACTTACAAAGATGTTTTAATACAGGAAGACTTCAATGGATGAACCAACCATGTGTTCCGCACTGCTTCAGTTTCAACACAGGGTAAGAAAAAAATTAAGTCAAAGAAGGACTTTTGCATCCAGCCAAGATGGGGCAACAGGTACTAGATTTATTCTCTTACCTGAAACAAACAACCAAAAACCCCACAAGAAACCAGACAAAATATATGAAACAATAGTTATCAAACCATTTCAAGCAATGAAGGACAGCTCCTGAGAGAAGGGAAAACAAACAAGGTAGGCCCTACAATTGCCCAAGCTTGCTGCCTTATTAGGATTTCCAGCCTGCAGCACAGGGAGATAAAAACCCAAGCAGAGTGTAACAAATCTAGTTGAGGAGACAGAGCTAAAAGTCTGGAGAGACCAAGGCGGCCAGAATTTGCAGGATAGGGTACTGGAGAGGAGACAGTTGCACATTGATCTAGAGATCTGTGGGGAGTTCTCCCTCAAGTATTCAGCATGATGACTCACGGCATGATGACTCACGGCATGATTGACTCGTGAGTGTAAGGAAACTATCCAAGGTTGGAGAAAGAACCATCAGAGAGGATTAGAGAACAACACTAGATGTTCACGCAGAGCTGGGATAGTCTGTTTCCACCAGCCACACTGGAAAACTTGGTAAGTCATGGGGTATTGGGCACAATACTCAAAAGGTATTGCCTCAGTAGTGGGGAATAGTTAGCCCTGCACGAAACACTGTTCTGGTCCCACCTGACAGCTCTTGAAAGTAAAACCAAGAGAATCAAACTGTTTCCAAGTACTCTGAGTCCCAGAACAAAGCTCAGAAGATTTACAGAAATATCAAAATATCCAGCACCCAACAAGGTAAAATTCACAATGCCTGGCATATAACAAAGATTATCAGGCATGCAAACTATGATCTAAGATGAGGAAAAAAGTGAAACCATCAAAATTGACCCAGAACTGACACAGATGTTATAATTAGCAGCCAAGCATGTTAAAACAACTATTTTAACTGTTCAAAACATGCATGATATAAAGAAGGTGCAAACCAAACTTATAGAGATAAAAACTACAATGAGTTAGATGAAAAGCACACTAGCTAAGATTAATAGAAGATTAGACATTGCAGAAAATTTTAGTGAATAAGAAAACATAACAATAGAAACTATTCCAAATTAAACATTCAGAAAAAGAGTTTTAAAAATGAAGTGTGCCTGGCTGGTGTGGCTCAGCAGTTGAGCAGCAACCTATGATCCAGGAAATCACGATTCAATTCCTGGTGCAGGCACATGCCCGGGTTGCGGGCTTGATCTCCAGTTGGGGGCGTGCAGGAGGTGGCCGATCAATGATGACTGTCCTATCATTAATGTTTCTCTCTCTCTCCCTCTCTCTGAAATTAATTTAAAAAATAAAAAATAAATAAAAAGTGCATTAGCTACATATGGGACAACTTCAAGCAGCCTAATATTCATATAATTGGAATTTACCCAAAAGAGGTGAAAAAACAGAAAAATTATTTGAGTAATGGACAAAGTTTTTCTAAATTTGATGAAAACTATAAACTCACAGATCCAAGAAACTCAGTAAGTTCCAAGCATAACAAACCTGAAGAGAACTACACTAACACACATATGATCCAACTGCTCAATACTTGTGAAAAGAGAAAATCTTAGAAGCAGCCAGAGAAAAAGGACACATTACATACAGAGAAACACATATAAGGATAACTGCAGATTTCTCACTGGAAACAGTGCAAGTGAGAAGACAGTGGAGCAAAATATTTAAAGTACTGAAAGAAAAACACCCCTCTCAATCTAAATCCTATACCCAGCAAAAATATCTTTTAAAAAATGAAGGTATAATAAAGATCTTTTCATATACAAAGGATGAAAAAATTCATCACCAGTCAAACTGCACTGTAAGAAATATTCAAGGAAGTCCTTCAGGCAGAAGGGAAATGATACCAAATAGAAACATGGATATACCCAAGGGAATGAAGAGCACTAGAAAAGGTAAATACATAGTTTTTTTTAAAAAAAAAACTGTGTGTATCACTTTTAAAGATAACTATCTGCTTAAACAAAAAATTATGATGTATTGTGTGGTTTATTACATTTGTTTAAGCAAAAATTGTGAAAACAAAAGCATATAGGCTAGGGGGAGAAGTGGATGTACCCTACACTAAGATTCTTATACTATATGCAAAATGGTACAATAGCAATTAAAGCCACAAACCCTAAAGCAACTGCTAAAATAACAAAACAAAAAATTATAGCTACTAAGCTAACAGAGGAAATGGAATCATAAAAAAAAATAATCTAAAAGAAGACAGAAGAGAAAAATAGGAATAAAAATAAATGGAACAAATGTAAAACAAATAACAAGGCGGACTTAAACTTAACCATATCAATAATCATATTAAAAATAAATGATCTATCCCAGCTGGTGTGTCTCAGTGGTTGAGTGTTGACCAATGGACCAAGAAAGAGGTTAATGGTTCAATTCCTTCAGGGCACATGCCTGGGTTGTGGGCTAGATCCCCAGAAGGGGGCATGCAGGAGGCAGCTGATCGATGTTTCTCTCTCATTGATGTTTCCATCTCTTGTCCCTATCCCTTCCTCTCTCTCTAAAATCAATATATATAAAAACAAATTTTTTAAAAGAAGTAAATGATCTGTGCTGTATGATTTCACTTATGTGAGGTATCTAGAATAACCAAACTCAGAAACAGAAAGTAGAATAGTGGTTGGGCTGGAGGAGTGGGAAATGAGCTATTGTTTATGGGTAGAATTTCAGTTTTGTAAGATGGAAAAGTCCTGGAGATTGTATGCATAGCAATGTGAATATACTTAACACTACTGAACTGTACACTTAAACTGGTTAAGATGGTAAATTTTATGTTATGTGTATTTTACCACAATTAAAATCAAACCAAACCAAACAAAAAAATACCTGTATTTCTTTGAGGTGATTTTAAAGAAGTAAATGCTCTAAGTAAAAGACAACAATCGTCAAATTGGATGAAAAAGTAAGACAAGTTATATGGTGCTTATAAAAAATATACTTTAGACCCGGCCAGGTGGCTTGGTTGGTTGGAGCATCATCCCTTGTGCCAAAGGGTTGTGGGTTCGATTCCCTGTCAGGGCACATACCTAGGATGCAGGTTTGATCCCCAGTTGGGGTGCACACAGAGTCAACCAATCGATGTTTCTCTCCTATATTAATGTTTCTCTCTCTCTCTTTCTGTCTCTCTCCCTAAAAAAAAAAAAAAGGCACATTAAAAAAAAAGCTTTAAATGTAAAGACACAGATGGGCCAAAAAGTGAAAGGATGGAAAAAAATATACCATGCTAATGCGAATCAAAAGAAAGGTGGACCTGGGGATGTTACATATAATATAGTGAGTATAGTTAATAATACTGTATTGTATATTTGAAAGCTTCTAAAAGACTATATTATCACATCACAAGAAAAAAATTTGTAATTATGTGTGGAGATGGATGTTAACTAGACTTATTGTGGTGATCATTTCACAGTATATACATATGTAGAATCGATATCTTGTGCATCTGAAATTAATATGTTCTGTGTCAGTTATACTTCAAAAACAAACAAAAAATATTGATCACTGAGCTGTCAATAGGGGAGGGGAAGCTGCTGGAGGCTGAGGGTTATGCACAGTATCCCTCTAGAGGGTACAGTGACTGGGATGACTTCACACTGAGGAGAAGAAAACACAAACAGTTCCACCTATCAGAGATTCCCATTGTGAGACGAAATCCATTTCCATGAGTCCAAGTGATTAGGCACCTGTGCAACAACAGATCCCATGACCTGGTCAGGGCTGAGCCTAACAGTCAGCCAGCCTAAGAGGAGATCCCACCCACAAATGGGACAACAACAATCAAGACCCAATTACAACAGTAGAGCCCAAATAACCCACAAAGGGGACACTCCTAGAGCATCCAGCTCAGGAGTTCAAGGAGGCTGTACCACTGGGTCCCACAGGACAATTACTACAAAAGGCCACCCATAAAGACTGGGAGTCATAGCAGTTATATCTAATACATAGAAACAAACACAAAGAGACAATTAACATGGAGAGACAAAGAAACAACCCCCAAATGAAAGAAAAAGAGGAATCTCCAGAAAAAGGGCTAAATGAGATGAAGGTAAGAAATTTATCAGACATAGAGTTCAGACTAATGGTTATACGGATGCTCAAGAAACATAGTGAGAACTACAAAAAACTCAATGGGAACTACAAGAAACTTAGTAGGAACTACATCAGCATGAAAAAGAACATAGAAACCATGAATAAGTACCAGCTGGAAATGAAGAATACTATATCTTACATCAAGAATACACTAGAAGGGCCCTAGCAGGTTTTGCTCAGTAGTTAGAGCATTGGCCCTTGGACTGAAGGGTCCTAGGTTTGATTCCCACCAAAAGCATGTACCTTGGTTGCAGGCTTGATACCAGGTTGGGGCAAGTGTGGGAGACAGCCAATTGATGTGTCTCTCTCACACTGATGCTTCTCTTTCTCTCTCTCCCTCCCACTCTGTCTGAAAAGCAATGGAAGAAATATCCTTGGGTGAGGATTTTTAAAAAGAAGAAGAAGAAGAATACACTGGAAGGTATTAAAAGGAGGCTGGATGAAGCAGAGGATCTAATCAGCAATTTGGAAGACAAGGTAGAAAAAGCACTCAGCAGCAAAAATGAAAAAAAACACTTAAAAAAATGAGGAGAGTTTAAGGGAACTTTGGGACAACATGAAACAGAACAAAATCCACATCATAGGGGAAAAAGAGGGAGAAGAAAGTGAAGAAGGGATGGAGAACCTGCTTGAAGGAATAATGACAGGACACTGCACTAACCTGGTGAAGGAACAAGTCACACAAGTTCAGGAAGCACAGAGAGTCTCAATCAATATGAACACAAAGAGACCCACACAAAGACACATCATAATTAAAATGGCAAAGGTTAAAGATAAAGAGAGGCTCTTAAGGGCAGCAAGAGAGAGACAGTCAGTTACCTACAAGGAGCTCCCATAAGGCTGTCAGCTGGCATAAAGGCAAAAAAGGCAATAAATACCTATCAATGATAACCTTAAATGTAAATGGATTAAATGCTGGAATCAAAAGACAGAGGGCAGCTGAATGAATAAAAGAACATGACCTATATATATGCTGTCTACAAGAGACCCACCTCAGAACAAGGGAGTCACACCGGATGAAAGTGAAGGGATGGGGAAAATCTTTCTATGCAAATAGAAAAAAAAAAAAAAAGCAGGGGTAGTAATACTTATATCTGCCAAAATAGACTTTAAAACGAAGGCCACAAAAGAGATAAAGAAGGTCACTACATAATACTAAAGGGATTGATCTAACAAGAGGATATAACCCTGGTAAACATATATGCACTCAATATAGGAGCACCTACATATATGAAAAAATTCTTGGTAGAATTTAAGGGGGAGAGTGACAGCAATACAGTGATAGTAGGGGACTTTAACACCCCCACAGACATCGCTGGCTAGATCTCCCAGAGAAAAAGTTAACAAGGAAACAGCGACCTAAAACAACACACTAGAACAGATGGATTTAATTGATATTTACAAAACATTTTATCCCAAAGCTGCAGAATATACATTCTTTTCAAGTCACATGGAACATTCTCAAAGATAGACCACATCTTGGGACACAAAATAAGTCTTTACAAATTCAAGAAGATTAAAATCATATCAAGCATCTTCTCTGATCTCAATGGCATGAAATTAGAAATCAACTACAATTAAAAAAACATTCAAACACATGGCTGCTAAATAGCATGCTATTAAAGGAAGGAAGAAATCAAAAACTTCCTGGAAACCAACAAAAATGAACACACAACAACCCCAAATCTATGGGGCACAGCAAGAAGAGTCCCGAGAGGGACGTTCATATCAAGAAACAAGAAAAGGCTCAAATGAACAATCTAACCCTACAGCTAAAAGAATTAGAAAGAGAACAGCAAGAAAAGACCAGAGTAAGTGGAAGGAAGGAAATAATAAAGATCAGAGCAGAAATAAATGACACAGAGACTAAAAAAATCATAATACAAAAGATGAAACCAAGAGCTGGTTCTTTGAAAAGATAAACAAGATTGATGAACCTTTAGCCAGACTCATCAAGAAACAAAGAGAGAGGACCCAAATAAATAAAATAAGAATTAAGGAGCAAAGTAATAATTGACACCAAAGAAGTACAAAGAATTGTAAGAAAGCATTGTGAACGAGTATATGCCAACAAACTGGATAACCTGAGCAAAATGGACAAATTCCGAATCTTCCAAAACTCAATTAGAAGAGTCAGAAAACCTGAACAGGCTGATAACAAGTGATGAAATTGAAGCAGTAATTAAAAAACACACCACAAAACTCCCAGCAAATAAAAGTCCTGGACCAGATGGCTTCACAGGCGAGTTTTGTCAAACATTCAAACAAGAACTAACACCTATCCTTCTCAAACTATTCCAAAAAATTCAAGAGGAGGGAGGGCTGACTTCCAAGCTCTTTTCATGAGGCCAGCATTATCCTAATTCCAAACCCAGGTAAAGACACTACAAAGAGAGGAAATTACAGGCCCGGGGTTGCCGGCTCGATCCCCAGTAGGGGGCGTGCAGGAGGCAGCTGATCAATGGCTCGCTTATCACTGATGTTTCTATCTCTCTCTCTCCCTCTTCCTTCCTCTCTTTTAAATCAGTAAAGACATATTTAACAAACAAACAAACATACGGCCCGGCTGGCGTGGCTCAGCGGTTGAGCATGGACCTAGGATCCAGGAGATCGCGGCTTGATTCCTGGTCAGGGCACAGGCCCAGGTTGCGGGCTTGATCCCCAGTGAGGGGCTTGCAGGAGGCAGCCGATCAATGACTCTCTCATCATTGATGTTTCTATCTCCTTTTCTTCCTCTCTTTGAAATCAATAAAGATATAATTTAAAAAAAGAAAAGAAAAAGAGGGGAATCGCACCATTAATCAACTTGACCCAGATGACATTCACAGAACGCTCCATCCAACAGCACAATGTACATTCTTTTCAAATGCGCGTGGAACATTTACCAAAATAGGCCGCATTCTCAGCAATAAAAACAAGTTACAATAAATTTTAAAAGACTCAAGTCATAAAAAAATGTCCTCTCATCACAATGGAATTAAATTATAAGTCAATAACAGAAAGGTTCTTGAAAAATCTCCAAAAATTGGGAAACAAGATAACACACTCTAAATAAGCTAAGAGTCAAAATTTTTTTTAAAAAAAGAGAAACTAGAATGTATTTTGAACAGAATGAAAATGGAAACAATATGTCAAAATGTGTGGGCGGCCTCCTAAATCAGTACTTGAAAGGTCTCAAATCAATAACCTCAGCTCCCACTTTAAAAAACTACAAAAAAGGAGGAAATGAAACCCAAAGGGAGCAGAAGACAGGAAACAATAAGTATCAGAGCATAAGTTAATGAACCAGCGAAACAATGGAGAAAATAAATGAAGCCAAAAGCTAGTTCTTTGAGAAGATCGATAATATTGATGAACCTTTAGCCACATGGATCAGGGGGGAAGAGAGGAGACACAAATCATCAATATCAGTAATGAGAGAGGTGACCTCACTGCAGATTTTACAGGTAATAAAAGGGTAACAGGAAATATTATGAACAACTTCGTCCATGCCCACAATGCGCAATGATTTCCAACACATTAGACAATTAAATGCGATGGAGAAAGTCCTTGAAAGACAGACTACCAAAACTCACTTAATAAGAATAGAGAGGGGTGGAAGGATTGAGCAAAAAAGAAAACAGAGAGAGAGATAAAGCTCAGGGACACAGATGACGGAGTGGTGATTGCCAGGGGAGTGGAGCGAGGCGGTGGGGGGTCAAGGGGGGATAATGGTGGCGAACACACAATACAGTGTGCAGATGATGTGGCGTAGAATTGTGCACCTGAGACCTGTAGAATTTTTACCCACTGTCACCCCAATATATTCGGTAAAAAGGGAAAACAAAAGAATAGATAACCTGAATAGCCCAGTCTCGATTTAAAAAATTTAATTGGTAACTTAAAACCTTCCGCAAAGAAAACTCCAGGCCTAGATGACTTTACTGGTAAAATATACCAATATTTAAGGAAAAAAATAACACTGATTGTGTACAAACTCAGAAAACCGAAGGGGAGAAATACTTCCCAATTCATTCTGGGGCCAGTATTAACCCTAATACTAAAACCAGACAAACACATTTGTAGGGAAACTACAACATCCCTCATACACACACATGCAAAAATTCCGAACAGTTAGGTTTTTACCCGAGAGAAATGAGAACATGTTCACCAAAAGAAATATGGGTGTTTAATTTGTAATAGTAAAAAAACTAGAAATAACCCAAATATTCATCCCTAAATACACAAACTCTGGTATATTCATACAATGGACTACCCTCTTCAATAAAAAGGGAAAAAGCTACTGATAAAGGCCACAAAACGGAAGAATCAAACAGACATTGTACTGAATCACAGATGTCAGACACAAAAGACTCCTGTTGTGGACTGAACCGCGTGCCTAGATTCGTATGTTGAAGCCCCAACCAACGTGACTGTATTTGGAGGCAGGGCCTTTAACGAAGCAATTAAGGTTAAATGAGGCCACAAGGGTGGGGCTCTAATTCAATAGGACTGATGTCCTTTCAGAAAAGGAAGGCGCCAGGGATGAGCCCTCACAGAGAGAAGACCCTGCGAGGACAGTGAGCTGGCAGCCATCTGCCAGCCAGAGAGAGATGCCCAGAGAAACCAAACCTATTGACAACTTGATCTTGGTCTCCAACTGTGAGATAACAAATTTCTGATGTTTAAACCTCCCAGTCCGTGGTATTTTATAGCAGTCCTATATAATCAATGCAACAATATATTATATAATTCCATTTTTATGCAGTTTTAGAAGAGTAAAACCAATCTAGAGGGACAGAAAGCAGATCAGTGGTTGTCCAGGGCCTGAGATAAGGTGGGGGGGTATTGATGGCAAATGAGCACCAGGAAATGTCCTGTTTGGAAAGATTCCGTTTGACTGTGCTTGCGGTTCCCTGGTATATATATTTGTCAAAACTCATAAAGATATATGTTTAAAATGGGCACGTTTTGCCCTGGACTGTGTGGCTCAGTTGGCTGGGTGTGGTCCCAGGCACCAAAAGGTTGCCGGTTCGATTTCTGGTCAGGGCACAAGCCCCGGTTGTGGTTTCAGGCTCGATTTCCAGCAGGGGTTGTGTGCAGGAGGCGGCTGATCAATATTTCTCTCTCTCATTGATGTTCCTCTCTCTCTCCTCCCCCTCTCTCAAATCAATAATTTAAAAAATAATTAACATTAAATGGGCACATTTTAGTCATGAAAATTATACCTTAATATAGTTGATTTTAAAAGAAACAAAATATTATGTAAAAACGTAGCCAAGAACTCTTGAATGCAATGAAGTATATAAGGGATATACTTCCTATCTTTTATTTGGTAATTTTGGATTTTTAGAGAGGTGTGTCCCCACAGGGGATGCTGTGGGTAGTCTCAGCTCTATGTCTAAAGAGGAGAACAGATGGAATCTTCCATGCTAAAGGCCCTCAGTTATAATCATGAATTTTCCCATAATTTATTCATGAAGAATACCCAACATTAAACATTAACAAACTATTACAAAGATATTTTGTACTTTAAAACTTCTTAGTATGAAAATTTGTATCACCCTGTCCAGGTAGCTCAGTTGGTTAGACCATCATCTCGATACGCCAAGGTTGTGGGTTCGATCCCTGGTCAGGGTGCACACGAGAATCAGCCAATGAATTCACAAATAAGTGGAACAACAAATAGATGTTTCTCTTTCTCTCGCTCCCTTCCTCTCTCTCTCAAATCAATTTTTAAAAATTTTGTATCTTTCTTACCAAGTCCCCATTTCTATCGTCAACCGGTGCTAGTTTTGTTCAGCCTGGGCCCAAGCCCCTTCCTGGTGTCTGGTCTTCCACGTTGGACCGGGCATGGCACAGGGCCCTCTGGGGGCGCCTGCCTCACAGACCGAGGAGCCCCCACAGCGCTAGAGGCATCTGCCTCGATCAGAGGGACAGCTACTAATAACTTTCCTGACACAGCAACTCTTCTCATTGTAGAGTAGAAGAGAAAGGGAGAAGACTTGATCAGATGATTTAAAAAAGTGTTTTGCAACTACACCATCCTCTGAGTCTATACGTTCATTCATTGCTTCTCTGACTCATTCATTCAGCTACGTGATGAGCTATCTCACCGTTTCTAATCTGTAGTAAGGGCTGGGATGCAGCAGGGAAGGAGACAGACCTGGTTTGTGCCTTCATGCTCCCTACATTCCGGTGGGAGTTGGGGGCTACCAGCACCCCCAGTCGAACTGACTTAAGTAACAAGGAAAGTGTTGGCTTGATGCTGGGGAATCTCAGGCAGGGGGCTGGGTTCCCTGCAGTGAGGCTGGTAGGTAGATGGCCACAGGGACAGTTCCCTGTGTCCCATAATCGCAAGACAAAGTCCAGACAGAGACTCTCCCTTCCAGAAGGGAGTGTAAGGAAGCAGAGGGAAGAATGTTCTAGAAAGCTTCTAGCCAACCTCTTGATGAGATTACCTTTAGGCCAATCAGGCTTCTTGAGCTGTGTGTGTCTCAGCTCAGCATTAGAGGCACTGCTTTATTCTAGTTGGGCTAAATTAACTCAAATATACACATAGCTAACTTTAACACTGGTTCAAGGCAGTCGATAACTCTTTAGCAACTTCTGGAAGCACTGACTTAAAATACTGGTTTCAACTACACTCATTCAAGGGAGAAATCTTATAAAAATCTTATAAAAAACAGAACAGAACTCAGCCGGCGTGGCTCAGCAGTTGAGCACTGACCTATGATCCAGGAGATCAATGTTTCATTCCTGGTCAGGGCATATGCCCGGGTTTCAGGCTCAATCCCGATCCCCAGTTGGGGGCATGCAGGAGGCAGCTGATCAACGACTCTCTCATCATTGTTGTTTCTAACTCTCTCTCCCTCTCTCTTCCTCTCTCTGAAATCAATAAAAATATTTGGAAAGAAAAATAAAAAGAAAACCCACAGAAATGTCCAGAGGGTTCACTATATGACAGCTGAGGGGCAATCAGGAAAGACTGCTTGGGGGAGGCAACCCTTGAGCTGGCCACAGAAGCACACAGCTTGGCTTTTAGTTCCTAGCTCTGAGACTTACTACAGCCCTTAAGCTCCTGGAGCCTCAGTTTCCTCTCCTGAAAATGGGCACTATCATACCTCCTTTGTAGGGTTTGTGAGAGACATAAATGAGATAACATATGTGACGCCCCTTATTCCAGTGCCTGGCACATGGTGAGTGGTCAGTGTCATCATTTAACATGTGCAGAGCCGGTCCCATCGACAGTATCAACAGATACTCCTGGATAGTTCTTTTTGTTTCTCACATCTTAGGATCTGATTTTAGGTCACAGTTGATGGAGGAGTGCTAGTTATGGGCACTTGTCAAGATTCCTTTCCCCGCCTGGGTTGCTTTTCTCCTGTGCTACTCCGCCTCCTCTTTTTCAGATGATATAAAAGACTGGCAGGGGCTCTGAGGTCAGGCTTCCTGGGTTCAAGTCCCTGTCTTACCATGTAGTCATTGTGTGACCGTGGGCAGGATGCTTCAGTTCTCCTCACCTGTAAAGGGCATATAAAAACCTCTTCGGTGTAGGGTTGTGAGAATGATAGCAGCACCTCTGCATGAAGGGCTCCCCAGCGGCCTGGCACTTGACATGTGTCACCTGGTATTATCACCACTGTGTCGTTTATCAGTCATGACTCCTGAGTCCATTCTTATCATCTGTCTCAATCTCTCTCCTTAATTCCAGCTGCTTATTCCCACCTGTCTGCTGAATATTTCCTCATAAAGATCAAACCAAAACTTCATTCTCCACCTCCCCTAAAATACCTCCACCCGATCTCCTCTTTACCCAGATTTCCTCCCCTCCTCCCTGCAGCCATCCTCTCTGGTAATCTCAGCACCTGGGGAAACCAAGGGCTTTGTTTCCTATTTCAAGAACTCCAGACATCAGAAAGCCGGCTCCTCTCCCGGCTTCAAACCTGCTCTCACAGTGGGAGGGCACCCCCACCCAGCGTGAGGGGACCGAAGTCGGAGCTGTGAAGTGACTTGCCCAGGGTCACCAGCAGGGGGCAGCAGCAGGCACTCAGGCCTCCTGCTTCCCCAGCCCCAAGGCTCACTGTTTCTCTGTCCCAGTCCAGCTGAGTGACCAGCAGGCTCACAGTCCCTGGGTTGGGGAGGTGATGCTGGGGGTCCCCAGGTAGTTCTTGAAACAATTAGAAATCAGATTTCATAAGCCAAGTCTCCAGTTACCGGGACTTGCGCACCGGGGAAGGGTGGGGGGTGGAGACCAGCTCCTTTGAGAGTTCCAGGCATTGTGAGGAAAGTAAAACCCAACTGAAGGATGCCCGTCACTCTGAGTGTGCCTCTGCCAGCTACGAATGGGTACCAGGCATGCCAATTCTGCAGGGGTTGTGAGTGGTTTAGCCAGTGTTTTTCCAGGTGAGAACTTCTGGAGGTGCCCAAGGGAGCCATCCTGCCCCTTGCATTCCCATCTGTCTTTGCCCTGACGGAACTCAGGTGGGGACTCTGCGGCTGATGGGCACTGAATGAACGGGACCCCATGCAGGCTGCAGACACCAAAACGGCCATCTAGCTCACAGTGTTGCTGCTTCCTCAGACCACTGAAGTCAGAAAATTCTTGCCATTCCTGAGCCTGTAGCAGAGACTCAGACCCAGTGACCTCCTTTTGTTCCCCCTGGGGCTGCAGCTCCACCGAGAGGGGCTGGGAGGCCGCTCTGGACGAGTGTGCCAGGTAAAAAGAGAGTGGCCACAGCCCCACTCTCCCAACAGCCGCCTCCCACCAGCCACGGGAAGGAAAAAGCCCCAAAGGCAAACTGGAGTTTAAAACTGTTCTCTGTCCATAGAAAAAGGCAGAACAGAGGTTAGAGGGGGGTATTGTCTAAAGAGTACAGAGTTTTTTACTGGGGATTGTGAAAGGTTTGGGGAATAGATAGTGGTAATGGTTACACAACATTGTGACTTTGATTTGTTTAATGCTACGGAATTGTAAACGTATGAATGGTTAAAATGATAAATATTATGCTATGTAATTTACCACAATAAAAAAAACTACAATAAATGTTTTTTAAAACCCTGCTCTCTGCATTTCTTTTGAAACTGACTTCAATAGACTGGCCCTCAAATCTAAGCGGCTGGATTCTTGTCAGTAGGTCATTATACTTTGCTTTAGGCTGGTGGTTCTAGAGAATTATGGATGACAGGAATGATTGAAACTAATTTATTTCTCAAGTGTTTGAGATTCCTTCATCCCCACCTAACAACGTCTGTGCAGGAACAGCTTGTCTCTACCAAAGTCAGAAAAATAAAGAAACTGCACAGGCTACCATCTAAAGAAAGTCTCCGCTGTGAAACCTCAGATTTGGAAAACAAATTGGTGGCTGATGATTTCCCTTACAAAAGACTGATTCTCTTAACAAAAGAGTTTACTCAAAGGTTCCTTTAAGAAGAGAGCCCCCTGGTGCATTTAATGATATTATTGCATTAAAAAAAATCATCCCGACCATTCAAGGACACTGCACTGCAAGTACATGAATGCATTGTATTGTGTTGTAAGAGGGGGAATAAAGGAGTCAGAACCCTGACAAATAGACCATTTTGGCCCAAAGTAACACAAGGAGGGAGAAAGATGAGTTTCTGGGCCATGAATCCTGGCAGCTTTCTGGGAAAACTCTGGAAGTTTGTGATTAATTTAAGACCAGCTAGGCCCAGGCCTGCGATGTGTCCATTTTGAGAAAAGGCTTGTGCCGGACTCAGGGCCAGAGTTCTAACCGCTCATGCTGACCCCTCACCTGCCCTAATCACAAAGACTGCGACGTGAGCTCAACTCCGTCCTGCGATGGCAGAAAGCGGGTTCTCCCTGGTGATGAAGAAGGACCCTTATTTATGTCTGCAGAGGTATATTCTGGGGCCCATAAAGGTTTAATTGTCCCTCTAACTAGTTTTTTAAAAAACCCACAAAGAGGCTGCCAGCTTTCCCCAGAGTTTAAAACCAACTGAATGTGGTTCTGTGGAAACTGCTTTAAGTGTGTAACTTGCACCGTGTCCTGGGCACAAGGCGCGATTGTTTTGGGGACTCGAAAGATGCAGCTCTTAGGAGGACTTTTAAAGTCAGTGCTTGTGGCTTCGGGCTGCTGCTGACCCTGGCTTGAGAGAGAGAGTCACTGGGTCTTTGAGGCTCCTCAGCAGGAGCCGGCCTCTCTAAATTACACTCCCAGGGTGGCACTGCCCCCTGCTGCCTCCGCCTGGTTCAGGGGGACTCTCCTGTCCTAGGACTCTATAAGTGTCCTTCCTTTTCTCTTGGTTCAAGGACTCTCAGGAAGCTAAGGACAAAGGGGAAACAGAAAGAGAGGACACATGTCTATGAGACAAAAAAGAGAAAGGCACTGGAAACCGAAGCTGGGCGGAGAGAGTGGCACTGTGCCCGACTTCCTGGGTGCGTGGGGGCAGTGGCCCAGCGCAGGTCACTCACTCCTCCAGCGTTGCCGCCTCCCGTCTGTGCCCATTAGTTCCATCCGGGTGTTGACGGGGAACCCGCAATGTCCCAGGCACAGTGGTGAACGAGATGCATGGTGTCTGCTCTCAGAAAGCTGACAGTCCCACCTTGAACATTCAATAAAGGTTGATTATGCAAACAAACACATAATCACCAACTGGTGCCGGGGATGCTAATGCAGGGCCGTCGAAGCTTCTCGGAGGAAGGTGGGCCCTGTAAGCTGGGCCTGAAGGAGGAGGGAGGGACCGGAAAGGGTGTTAGAGGGGGAGAAGCATCTGGACCAGACGGGAGGGACCCCGGAGCAGGAAGGAGCTGGTGGAGCAAGGTGTGGCTGGACAAGTAGGCAGCCAATCTCCCCTCCTCTCTCGGAGCCCCCTTTCCCTAAAGGTTTGTATGGTTTCCCTACCCACCACACTTCACTCCGAGCCTCAGAGGGCCACGTCCAGATGCCCCCCAGGTTGCCTCAACCCTTCTCACACTCCTCTTGGGTTCTGTGAAGAAAACACGTTTGTCAAAAGACTAAAGCAAATAGCCTGACATGCGGTTCTGTACCACGAGAGGCTGTGAGGAAGCCAGTCCCGGTTTACACGACTCCAAATGGTTCCATTTAAATGTCCCACCCTGTATTTACCAGGCCCCACCGCTGCAGTCGACTGTTTACCTTCCAGAATATGCCCCGAGACTTGCAGTCTTGGCCTCTGTCTGACTTCATCTCTGACTTTTTCCATCCCGTGGCCTATCATTTTCATTTTTCTTCAGGAAATGTAAACATTTATTTACAGTATTAGCTTTTCCTCTTGCTTAGTTCTATATGTTATGAGACTGCAATACAGGTTCTAGTCCTGAATTTTCCATAAACTGGTGATGATCTTACTCAAGTCGTGTGACCCACTGAGCCTAAGATGCTTCTTTGTAAGCTGAGGTGTCTTTTGTTCCTGTTACTTTGTTTTGGCTGATGACGCTGGCAGATCCACGTTCAGGATTCCTCTTCAGTCCTGTGGTTCGGCACCTCCTGCGGCCACCTGGGAGTATTTCTCTTACACCGTTGTCTCTATCCACCCCTCTTTTAGAATGTCTTTGTGGGTAAGATCGACTTTCTGTATAATTTGCTTTGGTGGGATAGTGTACCCAAGATAATATTTAACAAACGAGAATAAATCATACTTTTGGGTTTGGGTTAAAGCTCACACATGTGAGGAACTGGATGAAAAGTAGGAAAGTTCTAGCTGCAAGTCAGGTTAGGCTGCTTCTCACACCGGGGTGGATGTACCCACGGGGGTATACGGAGGTATCAGCAAGCATCCTTCCGAAATAAGAATTCTCAAAGATTTGTGGAGAGCAAGTAGACTTAGTATTCCAGCAAACACGGATATAGGCCAGATGAAAGGTAAAAGGCACAGGACATCTGAATATAAAAGGGGAGCAGGTGGCCAGCTTTGGGCACCCTGCAGTGTGAGAGCCGCGGGGCTTTGGCTCCTGTCCTTGGGTGGCTTGAGGAGAACTTGTCTGTGCCTCTTTGTTACTCAGGAGGGGCATTCCCTCTAAATAATGGGTGTATGTGGCAAGTCCAGGGGAGTTTAAAGAGGGTCTGAGGTTGAGAGGGAGCCGAGCTAAACAAGAGACCCATTTCCAAAGACCAAGTCAGTGACCCAGTCTTGCTTAGGATCCTGGTAAAGGCTGCATTTGAATAGTTTGAACTGATCTGAACATCTAGATCTCTCACCCTTTCTCTGACCTCCGGTAGCACTTCTTGTTTGGAGCCCAGCTCTGCCACCCGCCATACCATGACAATTAGTTATATTTTCTTGTTTGTACAGCTTCTCAGTCAGAGTCAGGGAGGTGATGTGAATGAACAGTACACGATTAAGAGTGCAGACCTTGCCATGTGACTTTTGGTAACTCTCCGAAATCTCTCTGATTTCCAGTTTGCTCATCTATCAAATGGTCCAAAATAGCACCCACTTTGCCTACTGAACAGGTAGGATTGTGTGCAGAACATATGGATTGGCCATGTTGGAGCATTTTGTAAATCATTAAACAAAAATCAGTTATTATTAACTAAGACCCCAAAGGGAAGGAGGGTCTATCTCTCACCATCTTTCTATTCCCCTCAACTTTTAACTTTGCCTAGTTTGTTCTGATATATTCATGATAAAGATCATGAGATGCTGTCCCCGGGCTGACCCTGGGAAAAAGCTGTCTTTCTCTCCTGCCCCATTCTTTACTCTTCTTCTGGCTCCAGCTCCCCACCGCACCCTGTGCTCCCACACTGCTAGTTCTCCCAGAGAATGTGGGTTTAAAAAGCACACCTAGCCCGGCCCGGTGTGGCTCAGCGGTTGAGCATCCACCTAGGATCCAGGCGATCGGGGTTCGATTCCCGGTCAGGGCGCATGCCTGGGTTGCGGGCCAGGCAGCCGATCAATGACTCTCTCATCATTGATGTTTCTATCTCTCTCTCTCCCCCTCTTTTCCTCTCTCGGAAATCAATAAAGATATGTTTTAAAAAAAAAAAGCACACCTAAAGGGGCTGTGCAACGTGTAGGAATGAACTGCTGCAGTAGCTTCAGGCTTCAGCAGGGGTGGCTTTACAGCAATGCCATTTTTGTGGGGAAAATAACTGGTTCATTCTGGAAAATTTCTCCCACAAATAAAAATGCCCAAACAATTCTGGATATATTTTTTTCTTGATGAGAAATCAGCAGCCCAGCTTATGTAAAAATGAAGAATCATATTTTCATTGTCTTTGCTGAAGTCATACGAGTTCCTCCCACTCTGGGCTGCCGGGAAGCCAGCCTGCTCCACAGTTGACATGCCTGCGGGAAATACCAGGAGAGGGTGAGGAGGAGGAGGGGGGAGGTTCGTGTGTATGGGTTTGAGAAGCTCTCTGGCTAAACAGTAACTTTCCTAGGCCATTCCCCTCAAATCTTCCTGGGCCTCAGGGCTGAGTGTACTTTCTTAAGCAGAAATGTTCTTGGGCCTCTTCAGTTTTCCCTTGAAAATGCGCAAGTTGTGCAGGAAAAATCCACATTCCACACTAGCCACACCGAGTGTTAACGAGAACTTGGTTCCTTACAGGGCAAGACTTTCATCTTTTGTTTTATTTATTTATTTACTTACTTACTTACTTACTTATTTTGTAAAGTCAGCTTCTGTTTCAAGAAGTCAAGTCAGAGAAATAAGGATGGGAGAGTGCGGGAGTGGAAACTGTCTTTTCATGTTTTCCCCAAAAGCGCGGGCATTCGAGGGGAAGGGGTCACTCCAAGGGCAACAGGGCAGAGCCAGAAGCAAAGGGCCCGGGGCCTGGAGTCGGTCAGCTGGAGCCCAGCCCCAGGTCACCGACGTGCCCAGGCCAGGAACTCCCGGGCAGAGCCTGGTAGCCCGCGGGCGCCCGCAGCCCCGGGAGCGCAGGGCTCGGGGTCCACACCTGCAGAATGGAGCCCGGCCATGTCGGCGCTGGCCCCAGGCGCCCCCCCCCCAGCCCCGCGCTGGCCCAGGGAGGCCCCCCTCTCCCCCGCCCGTGTCCCGCGCTGGGCCAGGGCGCCCTCCCCCCCCCCCGCCCGTTTCCCGCGCTGGGCCAGGGCGCCCCCCCCCCCCGCCCCGCGCTGGCCCAGGGAGGCCCCCCTCTCCCCCGCCCGCGTCCCGCGCTGGCCCCAGGCGCCCCCCCCCCCGCCCCGCGCTGGCCCAGGGAGGCCCCCCTCTCCCCCGCCCGCGTCCCGCGCTGGCCCCAGGCGCCCCCCCCCCCCCGCCCCGCGCTGGCCCAGGGAGGCCCCCCTCTCCCCCGCCCGTGTCCCGCGCTGGCCCAGGGCGCCCTCCCCCCCCCGCCCGTTTCCCGCGCTGGGCCAGGGCGCCCTCCCCCCCCCCCCCGCCCGTGTCCCGCGCTGGCCCAGGGCGCCCCACCCGCGCCCGGCTTCTGCGCTTCTCCGCGGGAGGCACCGGCCGCGGAGAGACAGGAGCGGCCCCTCCCTGAGCAGTTCCAGGCGGTCGTCCGGGGCTGGAAGGTGCCCCGCAGGGGGCCGCCCGGGCGCCCGCGTAACCAGAGGCCTAGGCGGCTTCGCACCCTCGAGGGCGCCCGCACGTGGCCCCGCCCCGTTACCGGGGAGCGGTTTGTTCCCCAAGCCCGGCCTTCCCACCAGCGCCGGGCGCCGCGGGCGGGGGTGCGCGCGGGGTCCCCACGGCCGCGCGCGCGCCGCCCTCGGCCCCGCCCCGCCGCGCGCCCCCCTCCCGCCGCGGTGGTTCGACCCGAGCCTCGCGGTCCCGCGGCGCGCCCCGCTCCAGGCTAGGCGGCGGGCGGCCGGGAGGAGGTGAGGGGCGCCGTCGGCGGGCTCCCCCTGCCCCGGGCCTGGGGGGCCTGGGCCGGCCGCTTCGGGCGAGGAGGTCGCCGGGGGGTCGGGAAGGGCCCTGCCCGCCCCTCGGGCTTAACTCTCCCTCTGCGCCGCCCACGCTCGACCTCCCCACGCCCCGTCCCGCCTCCTGCAGGTCCCCGCGCCCTGGCCGCCCCCGGAGACCCTGAAGCCGCCCTGTTTCGGGTTGTCCGGGTCGGGGCGCCGGCCGGGCCTCGGAGCCCCTGGCGGTTGGAAAGCCCCCGGCGCCAACGGCGCGCCCTTTCTCCCCCCAGGTTCCATCAGAAAATGCAGGAGGTGGAGGAGAGCGCGGCCCGGCAGGGCCCCGGCGGCGCGGAGAGCGGCCCCCGCACGCCCGAGACAGCGCGGCCCACGCGGCAGGACAAGAGCAGCCCCAAGGACCAGCCTCCTCGTAGGTCCTGCGGGGGCCCGGCGCCCCTCGGGGGCTCAGTGTGGGTCAGGTCGGAGGAGGCCCCTTAAGGGTCCTCGGCCGCTGCGGCCCCACGGCTCCCATCACCCTCCTGCTCTTCGTGCCCGTCTCCCCCCCCCCCCCCCCCCAGGGCCCCTGCCGACCTCAAGGTCCTCAAAGAGTCTTTGGCCCTGGAGCAAGAAGTGACTGTGGAGTGAGTAAGTGAGTCGGGCAAGACCTGAGGCCGGGTCGGTTCAGGCCGCTCCGTTTTTTCCTCTCTTGAAAGGAAATAGCGTTCCAAGGGCCTGGGGCAGCCGCCTGCTCTGGAAACTGCAGGTTTCAGGGAGCCTGGGAAAGGCTCCCCTAGGAAGTGTGGTCGAGCTGGGACTGGACTCCTGGCCCTGAGCTCAGGCGCTGGGAAGCAGCTCCAGGGGCACCAGGGAAACCAGGGACCAGAGCTGGGGGGGCACCTTTCTCCTGGACAGAAGCGCTGGCACAGGCCGTTGTTCCTTTCCTGAGCCCCCCTCCAACAGAGCCCGCAGGCGGGTGCCCTACCTGAGACCCCATCCTGAGGCTCAGGTCAAAGCCATCTTTGCTGTTCTTGTATTTTCAGTTTGTAGATGGACAATGGCAGAGACCTGGGGGTAGATGTTAAAGAACCCAGATGATCCCAGAGAGGAATTCTGTTCCCTCCATGCTTCGTTGGCTCAAGAAGTAATACTGCTCTGGGCTCATACCCTCCTCTTATGCTGTAGATGTTCTTTTATGTTCCTGATGCAGCACACGGGCACTTCGATTGGTTTAATCTCACTGGGACCCATCCTACATTTCTCTTGTAATAATCTCCAGAGAGTTTAACCAGATTACCTGTCCACATCCAACAACGTGAGTTAAGTTGTTGAAGACTGAAACGGGAAAAATTACTTCAAGGCCCTGCGGCTAAGTTGAATTAAGTTTGTTTCTCTTGTGGCCACGTGGGGTCGCTGCTGGCTAACATACTGGCCCAGAGGCGGCCAGCCGGGTGCTTTGGAATTCCGGTTGGAAATCGGCTTGGGTAGATAGGAACCTGATGTGGGGTGAAAGTCAGTTATTTTGTAAATACAACTAAAGCAATTTAAATTCTTGAGGTGCCTATTTAGATGAATCCATAGGCAAAACAACTTTCAGTAAAATAAATAACCAAATTCTTCTTTTAAAAAAAGTTTGAAATGTTATATACTAGGTTGACTTGGTTAAGTTACTTTCTATGTTACCTTGAAACTGTCTTTGTCCACGAGAATCTGGATTTTTGTGATCCACCTGAGTCGCGTTTCACCGCCAGTTTCTCTCTGAGCCCTGTTTCCTGAATGTTGCCGCCGTGGGAGCCGTTTACTGCCCTGGTGAGCAACAGTGGTCTTGTCAGAGCGGGCTATGAACTTGGATTTGTTGTTGGAAAGTGTTTCTGTGTATATTTCTCTCAGTCCTTCAATAAGCTGCTGTAGCTCAGTCTCTGAAGATTTTCTCTTAGTTCTCGTTTTGAATTAGTGAATTAGTGGTAAATCTGCTTACGTATTTGACTCTGTTTGGCCATTTTGGCTGGAACTAAAAACTTCAGAGAGGCTGCAAAAATAAAGGGAACTTCAACTATCCATTTAAGATTCAATTCACCTTTATGTTTACCTAAGCAGGGACTCTGGTAAATTCTACAATCACCTTTTCCCTTTAACTTTTTATTTTGAAATATTTTAAATTTGTTGAAAAGTCAAAAAGAAAATAGTGAGTGCCCACACTGTTAATATTGTTGCCACGTTGTGTGTGCTCTCTATTTTTTCTCTATGGAAAATAAGTTAGAGTCATGTATCTCTGAAAATTTCATCCTTTGTCTTCTGAGAACAAAGGCATTCTCTTGTGTAACCTCTTTTCTACAATAACTGTTTCCTTTTTACATCATTAAATCTTTTTACTAATGGAAAGCTTCAACATTTCCAAAAGTAGAGAGGCTGGGATAGTGACCCCCACTTAATCATCACCAGCTTCAACCGTTAATCAAGTCATGGCCAACCACTTCATCAGTATCCCCTCCGCACTTCCGAGCCATATATATATATATTTTTTAATTTATCTTTATTGTTGATAATATTACAGGTGTCCCACTTTCTCCCCTTCCACTTCACTCCCACCCCCTCCCCAGGCCTTCACCCCATTATTAACTGTGTCCATGGGTTATGCATATATGCATATAACTTCTTTGGTTAATCTCTTCCCACCCTCCACCCCCCTTCCCTCTTTCCTCTGAAATATGATCGTCTGTTGCATGCATCAATGTCTCTGGATCTATTTAGTTTGTCAGATTCTTTTGTTCATTAGCTTCTTCTTAAAGACAACCCTTCAGCTTTTCCTGTAGTGCTGGTCTGGTGGTCATGAACTCCTTTAGCTTTTTCTTATCTGTGAAGCTCTTTATCTGACCTTCAATTCTAAATGATAGCTTTGCTAGGTAGAGCAATCTTGGTTGTAGTTCCATGTTTTTCATCACTTTGAATATTTCTTGCCACTCCCTTCTGGCCTGCAAAGTTTCTGTTGAGAAATCAACTGACAGTCGTATGGGTGCTCCCTTGTAGGTAACTAATTGCTTTTCTCTTGCTGCTTTTAAGATTCTCTCTTTGCCTTTAATCTTTGGCATTTTAATTATGATGTGTCTTGGTGTGGGTCTCTTTGGGTTCCTCTTGTTTGGGACCCTCTGTGCTTCCTGGACTTGTAAGTCGATTTCTTTCCCCAGGTAGGGGACCTTTTCTGTAATTATTTTTTCAAATAGGTTTTCAATTTCTTGGTCTCTTTCTTCCCCTTCTGGCACCCCAATAATATGAATGTTGGGCCTCTTGAAGTCGTCCCTTATATTATCTTTATATTTCTGTATTCTTCTTTCTTTTTGCTCTTCTGGTTGGGTGTTTTTTGTTTCCTCATGTTCCAAATTGCTGATTTGATTCTCAGCATCCTCTACTGTACTGTTGATTCCCTGTAAATTATTCTTCATTTCAGTTCCTGTAGCCTTCATTTCAAATTGGTACTTTATTATGTTATCGATGTTCTCAGTTATTTCCCTAATAATATGCTTAAACATCCTTATAAACAAAAATCTGAACTCTGTATCTATTAGCTTGCTTGGATCTATTTCATTTAGTTCCTCTTCTAGAGATTTCTTCTTTTCTTTCCTTTGTGACATGTTTCTTTGCCTCCACATTTTGGCTGCTTCCAGGTGTTTGCTTCTATGTATTAGGTAGAGCTGCTGTATCTCCTGGAATTTGTAGAGTGGCTTTGTGTAGGTGTCCTGGAGGGTTCAGTGGCTCAGCCTCCCCAGCCACCTGAGCTGGGCCTTGTAGGTGCTCCCCTGTGTGGGCTGTGTGCACTGTCCTGTTGTAGTTGAGCCTTGGTTGCTGTTGGCGTCACTGGGAGGAACTGACCCCCAGGCCAATCAGCTGTGAGGACCTGCTACAACTATAGCCAGAGAGCTGGTGTGCTGGAGACACCCCTATGGAGCAGGATTTACTTCACTGGAGCTTTGGTGTTCACCAAGTGCGCCACTTGAGTGTGTCCCTCGTGGATATTGTAGGGCTGTAATCCAGTGTGGTCGAGTCTGACCACCAGGTGCACTGTCTCTGGGGCCTCCCAGGAGGTGCAAAGTCAGCCTCTGCCAGTGCTTTGCCCAGGGCCACCCAGCATGAGCTACTCAGCAAACCATAGTTGGCTGCTACTTGTGCTGGGCTTGGAGGTGCCCAGGAGAGGCCAAGCTATGAGCCAATGCAGCTGCCGCTAGTGCCAGGCCTGGGGACACTTATCAAGCTGTATGGGGCAGCTGCTGCTTGTTGGAGAGATTTTAGGAAAGTCCTAAGCATGAGGCTCAAGAGGCCACTTGCATAGAAAAGCCCCTGGAAATGGCCTGGATGAGCTGCAGGTGGGGGGGGCGGGGCCTCCGGGAATCAGGGGGCGGGGCCAAAGGCGTGAGTCAGGTGCTGGCGACTCGAATATGGCGCCTGCCTGCCGTCGGTGGTTGGGGCGGACTCGCCAAAGGGGCCATGGCCTCCGCCAGCCCTTCTGCCTGGGAGGAAGCCGCCCTCCGCCTCTCGCCCGGATCTCAGGCAGGTTAGTTCCCCCCGAGTGTCCCGGGTCCTTTCAGGCTGCTCCCGGCGCTGGGCTCAGAGGGAGCGTCCGAGTGAGTCCGCGCCGGGCCCTTTAGAGGAGCTGCTGGGGCTCCCGCAGCCTCCGCGACCCTCAGGGACAGTCCCCGCTGGTTTCACAGCCCGGAGTTGTGGGGACTCCTCTTCCTGGCCCTGGAGCCCTGGGCTGGGGCCTGCTGTGGGGCTGGGCCCCCTCCCTCCTCTGGGAAACCCCCACCACCGAGATTCCCTCCGGGGTTTATCCGCGGCACCGGGTGTGGGCCCGCGGCGAGTCTCCAGGATCCAGCCCCGACCCGCCCGCGTCTCCGCCCCTCCTATGGTCTCGGTGCTGCTTCAGGTCCCTGGTTGTGGGGCTTCTGTGCAGCCGGATCTCAGGAGGCTCTGAGTGAGGGTGGTTCTGTGTTTAGTTGTGATTCTGACGAGGTTGCGGGAGGTGGCGGGCGCAGCTGTGACCTGCGCCGCCCTCTTGTTTTTCTCCCATATACTTTTCTGTGAACAAATGATGAAGCTTCATTGAAAGAGTGAGAAAAATGAGTTATTGTGTGCAACTTTGTTTTAGATGCCAAGTAATTGGTGTAACCACCATGTTACATGAGAATGCTGTCAGCTGGGTCTTTCTACGAACTCAGAACAGTGGTTCCCAAACGCTAGTGCTGGTTTGGGACAGAATTCTTAGCAATATTTAGTACAATGAAATAACGATACTGTAATGAGTTTTTCCTAAAGCTAGATTTCCTAAAGTTAGGGGACTACTCTTTATTCTGACAGGATTCCCTTTCTGCTCTTTCGGAGGCTGCGCTGTCCTTTTGTTGATGACGTGATGGCTTTGGGGGTGGCAGAGTGGAGTTTTTACTTGTGTATTTGCTTGTCTCACTGTGCTTAGGTGGCTAAACAAAAAGCTGGCAAGTTGTTGTCAAAGTCTTTTTGGAAATTTTATTAGTCTGTGAAATCCTAAAATGTGGGCGCTGCTGCTTTAGAAGACCAGCCGACATGGGCGCCATTCAGTTCCATCCATGTGGAGAATTAACTTGGTCAGAGGCAGGAAGAGAAGTGTGGAATGATGTTTATCATAATAAAGGTTTAGTTTTGTAAATAAATTGTTTCTTTGCCACTTAATTATTACTTTACTATGTAAGAGAAAGGTTTTAGTCAGTTTCACTTTATTTTTTTCATAAAGTCACTTTTTTTGTTATCCGCGTGTTGGACTGGACGACTCCTAGAGGCGGGGTCCCTGGGCCCTGGGGCTCAGAAAACAAACGACGAGAATGGTGGAATGAGCTGTATGAGTTTGAATCCAAATTTGGGGCCTACTCAATACAGCGAGTCTGTGCATAAACTGGAAATTCAGACGTGTGGGTGCACCGTTGTCCACCATGAGTTCTCTCCGTCACAGGTCCGATAGATTCAGTTGCCGACGTTTCCGAGCTGAGCAGCGAGATCGGGAAGAATCATGATGTCCACGGGGAAGAGGAGGTTTTGCCTCCACACAGGTACAGGCGCTTGTGGTTTCCCATCTTACTAATCCTGGCGTAGGCATTTAGCACTTATGGCTTCCGACCAGACTGGAAGCATTTTTATTTAATAATACGGTGTTAGAATATCAGCCTTAAGAGGTCTCAACAGTTAAACAGAAGAGTGATCAGTTATAACTGTTAGTATCAGAGGGTCAAGAAACAAATTTCATGTAACCAATGAGTAAACCAAAGCAATTATAGTTGGAATGTTCACCTTGGGACCGAAGTTAATAATAAAATATAAACAGGTGAATTTCAGATCTTCTCTGACAGATATGGAGGAAGTAGCCTGAATAGCTCTATTGCCGCGTAATAAATTTCCACAAAACTTAGCAGCTAAAGCAGTGTTCATTATCTCACAGTTGCTGTGGGTCGGGAATGTGGGCCTGGTTTAACTGTGGCTTTGGCTCAAGGTCTTTCACGAGGTTCCAGTCACTCTGTTGACTGTTGGCTGGAGCCTCCCTCAGGCCCTCGCCCATGGACCTCCCCACAGGGCAGCTGGCTTCCTTCACTAAATGAGCGTGCGGGGAGCTGCTGCCCAGGACAAACCCGTCTGCTCTGCTGCATTCTCCCTTCCCTAGAAGGGAGTCACTAAACCCAGCCCACACTCCAGGGAGAGGGACTACACCAAGGCGTGAACAGCAGGACACGGAGATCTTTGGGGTCATTTTTATCAGCTGCCTACACAGAGCTGCTATCAGTTACTTGTTTGAGTGATCACAGATTGAAAGGCACAGATAAAAAGATTAATTTTCTAATAGTGGCGTTTTCAACTCTTTTATTCTGGCCTCATAATCAGCTTCATTTATGAATCAGGATCATACCCCTGTTGATAAATAATACTCCCCCACCCCCATCAAGCTTTATTTTGGTTCTTCTTGGTTCTGTTGACATTGCAATAAATAAGAACCGTTCAGTAAGTGTGAATTGAATGGCTCTGCTGCTTGTTGACAGTTGAGTGGGTAAATTCACTGTCAGATTTTATATTTTCAAACAGTTCTATTTCCCACCAATAGCTAGGTAAATAATGGCAGTGGTTGGTTGGCTTCCTTAAATGCTTCTGGTATTTTGCGGCTTTGGGAATCTGTTACTGAAGTGTCCTTCTCTGTCCCAAGTTGCTGCCCGGGTCTTGATGCTTTGATTTGCCCCTGCCTGGTGCCCCCAGGTGTCCATGCTAAGCACAGCTCCTCTGGGACAGGTTTTCACCCACATCCAGATCAAGCACCTCTCTCTCTCCGCTTAGATGTGTTTGTTGCTGGCAGGAGAGGAGGAACAAGGACCGGGGGGAGTGGAGGTCAGCCGAAGGGGTGGTGGTCAGGCAGCAGGTGGGCAGCAGGTGCAGGAAACCGGAGGGAGAGTGAGGCCGAGAAACAGCGCTGTTCAGAGCTGGATTTCAAGCAAGGTAATACGCAATTTATCTCTGGAGAAAGATTGAAAGAGAGTTTGAGGTTACTCACTATTGGCAATTGGCTTTACTTTGGCTCATATGATGCTGTTGATGACAGTTGTAGGATCCTAAGGAAATCCCATGTTTGGGCATCATGTTGAGTCCTTACTATGCAGCAGGCAGAATGCCAAGTGCTGGGGCCGGGCACAGTTAGAGCTGCAGCTATGGATGGACAAGGCACTAGCTTTGCTGTCGGGAAGCTTTCATAGGGGAGACAGTCAGATGACAGAGAATGACTGGTGAGTTGTGTGTTTAGAGCTTAATGAGGGTCATCAGCTGCTTGAGGATCAGAGGTTTGCCCTTGGAGGGAGATTTTACCTACGAAGACTTGAGTCTTAGAGGGTGAATATGTGCTTTCCAGGTGCTGCTGGTGGGAAAGGCTGCTCCAGGCAAAGGGAACAAAGTGCCAGAGGCACAGAGTGGTGGCAGAATGTGCTCTGTGCTTTTATAAGGGCTTGGTATGGTTGCACACAAGGTGTTAGGAGGTAAATTGGAAAGGGAAGCAGAGCAGCCTCAGGAAGGGTCATACAGGGTAAGCCATTTATGCTGCTGGTGATGGGAAGCCCGTAAAGGACTTTAAGTGCGCATGACGCCGTGATCGGAATTGCATCTTACAGAAATCGTTGGTTTTAGAATGAACTGTTGGAGAGCAGATTGGAAAGAGACGAGACTGAAGGCAGGGGCCAGTTAATAGACTATGACAGTCCAGGTAAGAGATGATGGTAGGAGGGGGTGAACTCCAGAGACACTTAAGAAGCAGAATTATGGAACTTGGAGATGGACTGAATAAATAAGATGAGGAAAGAGCTACGCACAATTCCAGTGCGCACCAGACCGTGAGCCATGTGATGGTTGGTTGCCTCTGACGGCTGAGATTTGTGTAGGGAGAGGAACTTTGACGTGTTTGTTCATCTTTGCTTTTCTCTTCTTACAGGGAGCATGCTTTATTACCGTATTTTTTTTAAAGGGTGGATGTTTAATTCAAGAGAACCAAGGCCTATTTGGAAATGATCAGATACGGCCTCTGAATTTTCAAATAGGTTTTTCTTACTAGCCTGACTCTATAGGACAAGGACATAATTTAAGTAAACATTCAGAGGAAACTTGATTCTTGTAATTTGTTTTTTTAAATTAATAGACACCTTTTTGGAGTTTTAGTTCTATAGAAAAATGATCAGAAATTACAGAGAGTTCCCACATACTCCCCTATTATTTACACCTGTTGCATTTGGTACAGTGGACAATCCAGTATTAACACGTTATTAACTCAGGCCATAGTTTACGTTAGGGTTCACTTATTGTGTTGTATAGACTATGGGTTTTGAAAATGTATAATGACATGTGTCCACCGTTACTGTATCATACTTAGTAATTTCCCTGCCCTAAAAATCCAGAGCTCCACCTATTCACCCTTCCCTTCCTCCCCCCCAGATCCTTAGCAACCAGTGACCTTTATACTGTCTCCGTAGGCTCCAGAAAGTCCTATGTTTGGACTCATATAGTAGGTGGGCTTCTCAGATTGGCTTCTTTCACTCAACAATGCGCATTTAAGGTCCCTCTGGGTCTTTTGGGGTCTTGAGAGCTCACTCCTCTTCAGCACTGAGTAACATTTCATTTATCCATCACCTGCAGAATGACACCTTGGTTGCTTCCAAGTTTTGGCAATTACAAATAAAGCCCTACAAGCCTCTATTTGCAAGTTTTTGTGTGGACATAGTTTTAAGCTCACTTGAGTAAATACCAAGGAGCATGATGCCTGGATCATATGGCAAGAGTATGTTTAGTTTTGTAAGGAACTGCCAAACCGTCTTCCAGAGTGGCTGCACCATGTTGCAGTCCCACCAACAGTGAGTGCGCGTTCACGCTGCTCCCCATCCGCCCCAGCGTTTGGTGGTGTCAGTGTTTTGGATTTTGGACATTCTGATAGGTGTATACTGGTAGCTCATCTTTATTTTAATTTGTATTTCCCTAATGATGTATGTTGTTGAGCGTCTTTTCATGTGCTTATTTGCCACCTGTATGTCTTCTTTGGTGAGGTGTCTGTTCAGATCTTCTCCCATTTTAAAACTAGGCTGTTTGTTTTCTTATTGTTGAGTTTTAAGAGTTCTTTGAAAATTATATATATATATATATATATATATATATATATATATATATATATTTTAAATATATCTTTATTGATTTCAGAGAGAGGAAAGGAGAGGAAGAGAGAGAGAGACAGAAATATCAATGATGAGAGAGTCATTGATCGAGCCCACAACCCGGGCATGTGCCCTGACCGGGAATCGAACCCCAATCGCCTGGATCCCGGGCTGAGCCACACCCGGCCAGGCGAGAGTTCTTTGAATATTTTGGGAAACAGTCCTTTATCAGATACAGTGGTACCTCGGTTTTCGAATGTCTCCGTGGATGATCATTTCGGTTTACCAATGCCGTAAACCCTGAAGGAAATGCTTCAGTTTTCGAACCTACCTCGGAAGTCAAACATGCCACACGCTTCCACTGAGGGCAAGATCCTGAGGCCTGGCTGTCAGCTGTTGATCCCTCAGTTTTCGAATGTTTCAGAGCTCGGTCTTCCAGAATTGATCACATTTGAAAACTGAGGTACCACTGTATCTGTTTAGCAAAGACTGTGGCTTGTCTTTTAATTTCCTTAACAGTGTCTCTCACAGAGCAGACATTTTTAATTTTAATGAAGTGCAACTTACCAATTTTTTCTTTCTTGAATCTTGCTTTAGGTGTTGTATCTAAAAGTCATTGCAAAGCCCAAGGCCACCTAGATTTTCTTCTAGCTCTCTTCTAGAAGTTTTATAGTTTTACGTTTAGGTCTATCTATGGTCCACTTGTGGAAGGTAGAAGGTCTGTGTCTAGATTCATGCTTGTACATGTGGATGTCCAGCTGTTCCAGTACCATTGTTGAAAAGACTGGCCTTTCTAAATTGAACTGCCTTTGCCTCTTCTACTTTTTTAGGGGGAAAAAGACCTATCTTTCTTGCTTCCATGACTGGCAACATGGTAGTGCACAGGTTGGGGATAGAGGAGGAACAGGTTTGGAGGAGGAAGGTAGTGAATTCAGCTTAGACCTGCAGATTTGGAAATCCTGTGGGTATCTCGGTATAATCAAAGAGGGAGAATCCTTTCCTGAATTTTAGAACAAGACAATGGAAGATCCTGTAGTGCGTTGCTGTGTGTATACATAAATAGAAACCAGGTCCCATATTACCTAAGCCAGATGCAACATCAGTGCCAAAGCTCCACCTGACTTCTGATCAGGGCCTTCCTGCTGCGGAGGGAGGGCTGCTCTGGGACACCGGGAGCCCTTCTGAGAGGTTGGCTCATGCCCTTCACATCCAAGTCTCACCCAGGTGTTCAACTCTCTTGCAATCCACACATAGTTGTTGGCCTTTCCCTGTCAGTATAATGGTCTTTTATCATATCAAACACTGTCTGTGTGGGGCTTAGGAGATGATGACCTTATGGCAGCTTTTGGATGGAGAAAATAATTTGTCTGTTTAACCCCTTCCAGTCTGGAAGGCAAGGCCAAGGAGACCATGCACGATGCCTTTTGGGATCATCTTAAAGAGCAGCTATCAGCTTCTCCCCCAGACTTCAGCTGTGCTCTTGAACTTCTGAAAGAAATTAAAGAGGTGAGTCACCAACCTTCCATTTGTAGGTATAAAGTTCCCAGACATCCCAGCTCATTCAAATGTCAGTAACTAGCAAATTCTAACTGAGCATTGCCCATGAGTTAGCCAGAATCTAATCTGTAGACAGAAATCACACAGGAATTTCACACAAGGAAGTTTTAATAGAAAAATTATTATAACAGGGAATTAGAGAAGTGAGGCCTTTGGGCTGGTAAGAAGCAACGAGAAATCTAAGGAATCCTGGAATCCTGGAACCCACCATACCCCCTGGCTGACATAGACACCCAAGGATTCATTTGAGAGGGCACAGTTGTGCCTGGAGGTTGCTGGCCTGTGTGAGCTGCTGACCACTGTGCGCTGCAGGAGCCCGGCCCCAGGAGACGCCGCTCAGGCTCTGAGGCTGTAGGAGTCGGGTGCTGGCAAAGCAGCGCCTCCTGCAGGAGCCTGCCAAGGGAGCAGTGTAGAACCAGAGAAAGGCTCTTGCCTTTTCAAGGCCTTTCTAGTATGTGGTGGGCACACCCTGAGGCCACATTTCCCCACCCTCCCGCCCCACACTGATCCACATCCTTGGATAATCGTCTCTCCTTGAGTGTGGACGGGACCTGTAACTCGCCTCTAACCAATAGAATGTGCATAGGTGGTGGGAAGTCACATCTCACTGTGGAAGACTCTGCCTCAGCAGACTGGAGGTTCTCCTGCTGGCCTTGAAGAAGCAAACAGGCGAGTTGTCAGCCGCCCATGGAGAGGCCACGTGGCAGGGAGATGCAGGTGGCCTCTAGGACCAGCAAGCATCCAGCCAACAGCCAGTAAGAAGCTGGGGCTCTTAAGTGTACAGCTGTACAGAAAGGAATTCAGCCAACAGTTTGAATGAGCCCAGCCGACACCTTATTACAGCCTTGGGAGACCCTGAACAGAGGACCTGGTTAAACTGTGCCTGGATCCCTGACCCACAGGCGCTGTGAGATAGCAAATGTGTATGCTTTCTTAAGCTCTGAGTTTATGGTAGTTTGTTATGCTGCACAGAAGCTGATTAATAGTGCCCTCCACAGATGACGCTTAAAATTTACCATCTGGTAAAGGAAAAATATTTAAAGGACTTCCATTTTTTCAGAGCAGAGTAAAATATAAGGATGGATTTGGAGTTGAGAGACAATAAATTGATAAATGTCGCATTTCACTCTGGCTTCTCAGCTTCCAGGAGCAGGCTTCCCCACACATCTGAATTCCTGAATCACCCAGTCTCATCGCTTGGTAGGTGGGACAACAACTAGTTCCTCCTGGCAAGCGCAGACCACATGGCTACCCGATGTCCTCTGGTGAGGTGCTTTCTGCCATGGCCCAAGAGCAAACCAGGAACTGTTTCTCAGAAGGCAAGTAGTTATGCAGAGATTTGCTCCAAACCCCTAGAGATCTGTGCTGTGCTGCTCTTGTTGGCCAGAGGCTCTGGACAGCATCCTTTCTTGCCACGGACACCAGGTATCACGAATGTGCTAGAGTGGCTTGTGTGGCAGCCTGAACTTGCTGTGGACGGAGCCTACTGGGGCTCTGGTTCCCACTTGAAATTGGCAACCTCATGAACAACTTTAAATGGGTGTTGCATCAGAATGTCTAAAACCTTAGAGATTTTTTATAAGAGTTTGAGTTTATTCGAGCCACACTGATGACATGCCAGGAAGCAAGATATCAAATGCTCCAGAGAAGGACAGTTTTGCAGTTTCTTTTACACATTTGGAATTAAGGAGGGAAGGTAAAGAAGATTATGGTTATCAAGATCCTGTGCTCCCCTGAGGGGTCACTCTGGCATTTCAAAGGTGTGCTAACCCAGATGCACAGAACAATGGGCAGGGCTTGCTTAAGGTGAAGATAAACCTTTTACTGTAAAAGTTACGTGCCTTGGGGGTGACTACCCATTGTGACCTGCCCAGCTAGGAATTTATGATCAGTCACAGGGACTCATCACATCGATTACAGAGCCCCGTTTGGGTCCACAAAACTCTGATGTGGTGTATGCCTTCTTGAAAACCCAAGGCCTGCAAATGTTGTGCCTCTTTTTCCTGGCTGGTGGTTTGAGGTGCAGCAGCCTAGCCGGTCTCCTACCTCGGAGGACTTCGCTTGGAAGGTGCAGACTTCTGAAGCTCTGCCAGCTTCACCGAGCTGACGGGCAGCTGTGTTTTTGTGGGGACTGTCTGCCGTCCTCCAGTCCGGGTGTCTTCCTGAGGCATCTAAAATGTGAAATACTTGCTACTTGCTGCTCATGAGAGCCAATGGACATATAGCCATTTGAGTTCGAACCTCACTTGTACCAATTTTGTATCAGTCAGCGTCCAATCAGGATGAAGAAACCAGGCAGTAATTTGAACAAAGAGAAGCTGGCTTGTGTGCCAGGGGCCTGTGAGGGGGGCACACCCACCGGGAAGAGGACCTCTTCCTCTGTAGCGCCCTCTACTGACAAAACGAACATAGTGAACGTAGTGGGAGCCAGCCGCGCTCTCACAGAGCAGGCGCTGAGGGCAGGCTTGGAGCCAACGGCTCCAGAGTGAAAACTGGACCATTAAATACATAGTGTGGAGCACCTTCCATTTCATTTGCTGAAGATGAAGCTAAACAGATGGGATTTTGCTATAACAACACAATATTCCATTCAATTAAACATGTTCATTGAACCCCATCCCTCGACCCCGCTATGTGTGCTACCGAGGCACTGAGATGAAGCAGAGAGACTGTTCACAGAGGACTTAATTTTCGGGTTAATAGGCTATTTCCAGTGACTCCTGACAGTTCCTTTGCCTATTTCTCCTTGCTCTTTGAAGTAAATCTCAAGCATGCCTGCTTTTTTAAACGAGTAACTCATCGCCATGTGATGGTGTGTATTTTATATTTGTTGCACCTTGAGTTTCTTTTTACCACTTGCCTTGATTTTGTTAATCTCTTTATCTCATTCTGCCTAGAAAATGATATATTATTGCTGTAATTGATCCCTAAAGCCTTCATCTGTTATTGGTCCCTAAACAAAGATAAAGAGAACTCTCTAGGAAATTAAGGGACCTGACTTCTTGATCCTTAAAAGACACAGGCTGTGCCCTGGCTGGTGTGGCTCAGTTGGTTGGGGCGCTGTCCCGTGCACCGAGGGATGAAGGGTTCGATTCCCCGTCAGGGCACATACCCAGGTTTCGGGTTTGATTCCCTTGACCAGTGTTTCACTTTCTCTTCCTCTCCCTTCCTCTCTCTCTTAAAAAAAAAACAAAACAGACACAGGCGGGGATGTGTTGGGCTAACGGGGCTTCTGTTAGAGAAAGTTGGGGCTCTGAACAGAGTGCAGCCCCTTTGACTTTCTGCCCTGCGCAGATCTTGCTGTCGCTGCTGTTACCACGCCAGAACCGCCTCAGAAGTGAGATCGAAGAAGCTCTGGACGCGGAACTCCTCCAGCAGGAAGCGGAGCGCGGGGCCCTGAACGTCCTGCGTCTCTCTAAGTACATTCTCAGCATGATGACTTTGCTGTGTGCTCCGGTTCGGGATGAGGCGGTGCAGAACCTAGACGGCATTACGGACTCCACGCGGCTACTGAGGTGCGAAACCTGATTACTGTCCCGGCCACCTGCCTCCTGTGGGCCACACGCCGGGTGGCAGCCCCTGTCTTGGCAGCTCTTCCCTCACTTGTACCAGCCTGAAGACCTGATTCCTTTCTCTGGCCTATTAGCTTTCCTTTCCCAGAGATGGCCTCGCAGGGTCCTCTGGTTATCCTCAGAAGGACTGAGCCCCCTGTAAAACATTCGTGTATGTAATCTTTTCTTCTAAGAAGTTCAAACATCGCTTTCCCAAGTTTTCTTAACAGTTCACATAGTTTCTAGCTATAGAAACTAAGATCCAGATGCAGAAAGTTAAAAAAGTAGACCCACAACCCTGGCTGGGTAGCTCAGTTGTTTAGAGCATTGTCCCAATACAGCAAGGTTGTGGGTTCGATCCCCGGTCAGGGCACATACAAGAATCAACCTCAGTGGATGCATGCATCAGTGGGGCAACAAATTGATGTTTCTCTCTCCCCCTTCCTCTCTCTCTCTCAAATCAATAAAATAAAATTTTAAAAAAAGTACTTGGCCCAGAAATAGCACCAGAAATAACATCCCCTGTAATCCTACTTCTCAGAGAGGATTGTTAGCGTTCTGGTGTGTGTTCTTCCAGCTCCCTTTGTAAGAGACACCAGGACAACTGTTGTGGAAAGATCTAGCTCAGGGGCTTCAGGGTCCAGAGACACCTGTTCCTGCTCTGCTGCTCCTTCCCTCTGGGCCTTGCTCCTGGGTCCAGGGCCCCATGTCAGCTTCTGTAAAGAGAGGAGGCAGGGCTGAGTTAGTTTTGAAGCCCCTCCTGATTCTAGAATGCCACGATTTAACCGCTCTTTGTGTAGGAGCCCCTCTCACTGGATTTGCTTCATATAAAATGCTGTTTTCTCTGTCAGGGGGATCTTCCAGGTTCTGGGCCTGATGAAAATGGACATGATGAACTACACTCTCCAGAGCCTGCAGCCCCATCTGCGGAAGCACTCCATCCAGCACGAGCGGGCCCGGTTCCAGGCCCGCCTCAGCAAGCAGCCGGGTGTGTGCAACTCAGGGGCGGGCGAGGGACCATGGGACCTCGGGGCTGACTGAGGCTAGAGAGCACCCTGCCTCCTCTTAGGACCAGAAAGGGTCTTCCCCGGCGGGGGCGGGGGAGAAAGAGCAGTCACCTAAGAGGGAAAGGCACCCCACCCCACTGGCGTTAGTTACTGGCCAGGGAAGGGTATGTCTGGAAAAGAACCTCAGTCTCGCAGCCGCTGCGGCTGCTGAAGCTGCCCATGGTCCCTGCCCGGTCCCAGGCCTCCTGGACCACACGGCCAAGTGGCTCGGCCGAGCAGCCGCGGACCTCAGTGCGCTGCCTCCAGCTTGCCCCGACACTCCGGACTCCGCCAGCGTCACCTGCCCCTCTCCAAACGAGGCAGCTGCCTGCCCAGAGCCCCTCAGCCCCACAATGGTGCTGTCCCAGGCCTTCCTGAACCTTCTTCTCTGGGACCCTGACGACGAGGAGTTCCCCGAGGTAGGTGGTGTGGGACGCTGCCCGGGTGTGCCTGGGACCTGCTCCAGGGCCCTGCTCTCTGACAGCCTGTCCTCCCTGCGCCCTCAGACGCTGCTGGCAGACAGAGCCCGGCTGCAGGAGCTGGAGGCCCAGCTGCGCCGCTTAACGGTCCTGGCCTCGGTCCTGCTGGTGGCCAGCAGTTTCTCGGGCAGTGTTCTGTTTGGCTCACCGCAGTTCGTGGATAAGCTGAAACGCGCAACCAAAGCCCTCACGGAGGAGTTTAGTTCCAGGTGAGATATTTTCTGTGTCGATATTTTCTCTCTGGAGGAGATGACACGTGGTCTGAGGACAGAGCAGATGAGGAGTGATGGCTTACGTCCCACCACAAACCACAGAAACGCCCTTGGAACCATCCACAAAGATGATTGGGGTCTTTCCATAGCTTGAGGCTTGTGATGAAAAAACTGTCTTCCAGAAAGAGTAGAGCGGAGGCTAGTTTGCTACAAAGTGATTCCTTATCTTGTTTGCGGCAAAGGAGTCTGTGCGGTGGAGTGGCTGGCGGGCTGGTTTCGGTGTGTGTGGGGCGAGTGGATCAGGCGGCACCACTGACTGGACACCAGCCGGGCAGGCACCACAGCAGTGGAATCAGGCCAGGCTTGTCACTAATTGGCGAGAGGACAGACAGCCATGGAAAATGTCCAAGAAAGTCTTAAAAATGTGCGCGTACACACACACACACACACACACACACACACAAATATAAGTGCTATGGGGCTAAAGACTACTGAATTGATCCAAGGGCAGGACAAAACGCTTGTCTGGAGCTGATTTTAGTTTATCTTGTTTTCTAAGGGGTAGAACATGGTGTTGTATGTAGAGAGTGGTCGATTTCTGAGGGTGAGAGTGAAGGCACTGAACCTACCCATTGGGCTCTGCTGCCCCCAGGGGCTGGGTGAGGGCAGGAGGTTTGGGAGCCTCCCTCCCGTGGCCCCGGCGTGGAGCTTCCCGGGCTCTGGGCCAACGCCAGGACCACCTGGTGGGCGCCAGCTTCCTCTCCTTCATGGTCTAGGCCGGAGGAGGCCATGCTGACTGTGAGTGAGCAGGTGTCTAAGGAAATCCACCAAAGCCTCAAGAACATGGGCCTTGCTGCTCTGAGCAGTGACAGCACAGCCTGTCTGATGGGACAGCTCCGGGACATTGCCCACGAGGAGAACTGTGTCCGCAGTGTCATTGGTGAGCGTCCCTGGGGGTGAGGGAGAGTCCAACCCCGAAGTCAGCTACTGAACCGCTGAACAGCGGGAAGCGTGATCACTGGGCAGGTCACTGTTTAGGCTTTAGTTTCCCAAAATGCTGGGTTGAAAATGTATCTTTTTAAGTTTAAAGACCGACTGACTCTGTGGTTCTAAGGAGGATTTGCACCCAGGAATTCATGACTGCTAGACATGGCATACCGTCCAACCAACCTGGTCAGGTCATCCTGGCCTTCTGGGTCATTTTCTGGCTGCAGTCTAAGACATGTGGCACCCCCTCCCCCCAACAAGAAACTGCTGCGGAGTTATGCTGGTGGACGTTCCCATGCAGGGATTTACCCCCGCCCCCAACCGTCCCGTTGGAATGGAGGCTATGAACTTGGCCTTGCTCTTAACCTCAGCCATCCAAGGGTCAGTTTAAGACCCTCCTGTTACTTAAGATACTAAGATCTGACTGATGGATACTTAAGCAGTCTTTGGAACAGTCAAAAATTTACTAGCCCACTAGTGTTCAATCTTTCCTTTATTCTTGGGAGCTAGATAGCAGCCCTCTTCCCCCCAAAACAAAACGAATTCCCTTATGTCTAGCTGAGTGAGTCAGTCAGCATCGGCGAACTTAGAACTCCGGTGGGTGCAGGGCAGCTTCTCCCGGAAGGTCGCCTGCCCTTTCCATTCTCACTGTCTTTCCTGCTCACAGATCAGCGGATTCACTTGTTTCTCAAATGCTGTTTGGTCCTTGGTGTGCAGCGCTCACTGTTAGACCTCCCTGGAGGCCTCACGCTCATTGAGGCGGAGCTGGCAGAACTGGGCCAAAAGTTTGTCAACCTAACGCAGCACAATCAGCAGGTGTTTGGCCCCTACTACACGGACATCCTGAAAACCCTCATCCCCCCAAGCCAGGCACTGCAAACAGAAGTAGAGTCCCTCTGATAGCACCAGCTCCGAGCCCTGGCACCTTGGACCCAGGAGAGAATCCATCATTTTCCTGAGGTGACATCACCAGGGACCAGCAAAGCAGCAAGCCTTCCTCCCTCCTGCAGCCAGTCCCTGCACTGCAGGGGTTAAGCATGTAAACACCAACTGGCCCAAACTCACTAATAAATTTCTGAACTGCAAGCAAACACTCCTCCTGTGCTGCAGCCTGGCAGACCCCGTGCCTTGGGCCCCCAGCTAGCTACAAGCCAGCAGGCCCCCATCTTTCCTCCACTGTTAGGTGCACCCTCTGCATGCAGAGCCCCGAAGCCACCCTCTGGGTGCTGGCATTGCAGTGTCTGAGGGTAAAGCCTCTCTGAGGGCCCTGAATACTCTGTGCCCTGATCACATGTGAGCCTAAGGGCCCCTCTGGAAGTTAGAAAATTGTTTTGTCTAGGTCAGCTCTGGATTGGGCATGGTTGAAAGAAGGTCTTAGGAACCTCATCTCCAGGACCTAATTCCCCAAAGGTTTCAAAAGGTGCAGCAAGAAGGGAATAAATAGAGCTCCCTCTTCGGCAGAGTGCAGCCGGGGTAAGGGTGGGTGTTGGCTGCTGCAAGCAGACTGGTGACAGGTTACAGAGCTCATGGGACCTCTTTCAACGTCAGAGTTCAGGCTTGGGCAGAGGCCAGGGACTCACTCCGGTCTAGTTTTCCCTTGGTCCTGTCCTCTAGCTAAGCGAGTCTCCTGTCACCTGGTCCCTAAGCTGAGAACGCTTCTTGACGTGCACCGTGGGCCTGTGGGGTGGACCGGCTCCTAGCTTGCACCTCTGGGTCTGGGCTTGGCTGTCTGGGTTGTGAGCTCTTCTTGGCATCACAAGTGAGCGAGGTTCTGAAAGGACTGGGCTTGTAGCCATCCAGCCGTCAGTCTCGGTGCCAGCAGCAGCCCCGCCCCACCTTGTACGGCTGCAGTGAGGATGCTCCGTTCAGAGCTGGCCCTTTTCACCTTTTGTAACACACAAGAGGACATGAGAGTTCACATGTGCTCTCAGGGCCGGGCGAACAGAGAAGAGGGTCTCCCTGCTTCAGGAGATGGAGGGAGCTGACTGGAACACTTCCTCCAGGAAGGACCGAGGGGATTGAGCTCTGTTGGCCCAGGGTTTTCTCCAATTGGCACTCTCCTTAGAGAGCAGAGCCCTGAGGAGATGGTGGCCACAGCTGGCCCATGGTGTAACTCTGACCAGAAGAGCTGGGGGGCCTGGACCGCTCAGCCTCCTCTTGTAGCAATTCACTCTCAGGGCGGGGAAGCCAGAAAAAGGAGTGTTTAATCAGCAGTGAGGCTTGCCTAGAGGCAGCCTCTGATTTGCAACAATTTAAAAATTTAAAAGCCCATATTTGGAAGCCTGTCTTAGAGGCAGAGGTGCTCTGAAGGGGGTCCGTCCTGTGGCGAGGCCAGCCTGGTGGCAGTGCAGACACTGGCTGGCAACAGAGCCCTGCTTTGCTTTGTAATTAAAATCGGATCCATTGCGTTGATGGTCTGAGTTAGTTTTCTAGTGCTTCCACACGGAGGAGACAGGGACCCTGCCCTAAACAAGGAAAGAGCTCCATTCAATCCTGCACATGGTTTGAGGGATGCAAACTTAATATTGTGGTAAATGCACATGAAAGTCACCGTGCCCCACCAGGCGTGGCTCAGTGGTTGAGCATCGACCTAGGATCCAGGAGATCACAGTTCGATTCCCGGTCAGGGCACATGCCTGGGTTGCGGGCTCGATCTCCAGTCGGGGTGTGCAGGAGGCAGCCAATCAATGACTCGCTCATTGTTGATGTTTCTCTCTCTCTCTCCCTTTCTCTCTCTGAAATCAATAAAGATATATTAAAAAAAAAAAAAAGTTACCGTTAGTGACAAGGTGTAAGATTACCAGCACTATCTAGTTCCAGGACACTCTCCGGGACTCACCGCAACAGGAAGTCCCGGAACCCTGTGCAGTTCCCTCCCGCAGCCCCTTGACCACTAATCTGCTTTCTGGCTCAGTGGGTTTTCTCACTTGGTAAATAGAATCATGTAACATGAGGTCTTTTGTCACTGGCTTCTTTCACTTAGTATGTTTTAAAGGTTTGTCAGGTAGTGTGTATCAGTAGTTCATTCCTTTTTATGGCTAAATGATATTTCATCAGATGGACCTACCACTTTGGTTTATTCCTGCTGCAGTTGATGGACATTTGGTTTGTTCCCACCTTTTGGCTTTTGTGAATAGTGCTGCTGTGGCTATTTGTGTACAAGTTTTTGTTTGAACACTTGTTTTCAATGCCTTTGAGTAGGGAATATACTCAGGAGTAGAATTGGTGGGGCATATAGTAATTCTATGTTTAATTTATTGAGAAACCACTTGAACTGTTTTCCACAGTGGCTGCACCGTTTTACATTCCCCCCAGCAACGTATGCGGGTTCTGATGGCTCCACATTTTCACCAACCCTAATTTTCTTTTCTTTCTTTTTTTTTCTTTTTTCAAATTGTGCCCGACCAGCATGGCTTGGTGGTTAAGCAGTGACCTATGAACCAGGAGGTCACGGTTCGATTCCCGGCCGGAGCACATGCACAGGTTGTGGGCTTGATCCCCAGTAGGGGGTGTGCAGGAGGCAGCCGATCAATGCCTCTCATTATTGATGCTTCCATCTCTCCTCTTCTCCCTTCCTCTCTCTGAAATCAATAAAAACATATTAGAAAAACAACGTAGGCATCTTAGTGGTGTGACGCGGACTCTCCGTGGTTATGATGTGCGTTTCTCTAACGATTAGAGATGCTGAGCATCTTCTACATGCTTATTAGACATTCATATGTCTTTGGAGAAATGTCTACTTTAGTCCTTTCCCTGATTGTGAATTGGGTGGTTCTGTCATCGTCGAGTTGTAAGAGCTCTTTATATATTCCGGATACTAGACTTTGTCAGATACGATTGCAGACCTTTCCTCCCATTCTGTGGGTAGCCCGCTTTCTCGATCGCGCCCTCTGATGCACAAAATGGCACGCCAGGTCTCAGAACTCTTCGTCTAGGCCTAGATCCCAAAGACTGTCTCCTGTGTATTTGCTAAAAGTTTTATATTTTCCATTAAATCTGTGATCCATTGCGAATTAATTTTTTGTTGTTAATCCTTACCCGATGGTATCTTTTCCATTTATTTTTAGAGGGAGTGGAAGGGAGGGAGGGAGGGGGGGAGGGAGAGAGAGAAATATTGATGTGAGAGAGACAGATCAGTTGGTTGCCTCTGGGGCTGGGGATCAAGCCTGAAACCCAGGTACATGCCCTTGACCTGGGTTGTAAATTAATTTTTATATACAGCTTAAATATCTACTCCAGAATCATTTGTTGAAAAGTGTCTCTTTCCTCCATTAAATTATTTTGTGCCTTTGTTAAAAATCAGTTGGACATTTGTGTGGGTCTCTCTCTGGGTTGTCTCTTCTGTTTGATCTGTCTCTCTGCCAGTGTTGTACAGTATTGATTGCTGTAGTTGCATAAGTCTTGAAATTAGGCAGACTGAGCCCTCCCACTTTATTCTTTTTCAGAGTTGTTTTAGCTATTCTAGTTCCTTTGTCTTCTGTAGATGGATCTTGTCTATAACTGCAAAAAACCTTGCTGGGGTTTGGATAGGTATGACATTAAACTTTGTATAATTCGGGAAGAATTGAGTCTTTACTATGTTGAATACTCCAGTCCTTGAACATGGTCTATCTCCTGTTATTTAGATCTTCTTTGCATTGTCTCATTAGCATGGTGTCGTTTTTATCATACAAGTCTGAACATGTGTTGTTAGATTTATTCCTAAGGATTTTATTTTTTTGAGTGATTATAGTTTTATTATTTTAAAAATCTTCTCCTGAGGATATTTTTTCCATTGCTTTTCAGAGAGAGTGGAAGAAGTGGAGGGAGAGAGAGGGAGAAAGGGAGGGAAACGTCAATGTGAGAAAGACACATCGATTGGTTGCCTCCCACAGTGGCCCTGACCAGGGCTGGGGATTGAGCCTGCAACCGAGGTATGTGCCAGTGGCTGGAATTGAACCTGGGACCCTTCAGTCAGCAGGCTGACGCTCTAACCACTGAGCCAGACTGGCTAGGGCAATAGTGTTATATTTTTAATTGTGTCCACATGTTCATTTCTAACATACAGAAATACAACTGATTTTTGTATGTTTATCTTGTATCCTGTGAGCTTGTTTAACTCATTCTCATAATTTTTTTGTAGGTTCTTTGGAATTTTCTACATGGGCAATCATGTACAGTATAGTCCCTCTTACTTGCGGTTTTGCTTTCTGTGGTTGCGGTTATGTGGTCAACCACGATCTGAAAATATTACATGGAAAATTTAAGAAATAAACAATTCATAAGTTTTAAATTGCATGTCATTCTAAGTAGCATGGTGAAATCTCCAGCTGTCCTGCTCTGTCTGGCCTGGTGTGCTGTATATGCTCCATGCTGGTCAGTCATTAGTCTGGGTTATCAGATTGGCTGTTTTGGTACCACAGTGCTTGCATCCTAGTAACCCTTATTTTACTTAATAATGGCCCCAAAGTGTAAGAGTAGTGATGCTCTTTGAATATTTGTGATAGTGATGCTCTTTGATGCAATTTGAATATGCTGAAGAGAAGCTGTAAAGTGTATGTATGCGTAGGAAAAAACATAGTATATATAAAATTTGGTACTATCTGAGCTTTCAGAAATGTTTGGGGTCTTGGAATTTATCCCTCAGAGGACTATTGTAATCTGCAAATAGGGACAGTTTTATTTCTTCCTTTCTGATATGAATGACTTTTACTTCATTTTCTTGCCTTATTGCACTGGCTACAACTCCCAGCACTTTAAGATTGGTGATAATGGAATCCTTCCCTTGTTCCCAGTCTTAAGGGGGAAATTATCTTTCACCATTAAATATAATGTTAGCTGTAGATTTTTGTAGATGCTTTTTATCAAGTTGAAGACATTCTCCTCTATATTAGTTTTCCTATTGCTACTATAACAAAGTACCACAAATTTAGTGCCTTGAGCCCATGCAAATTTATTATCTTTCAGTTCTGGATGTGAGAAGTCCACAATAAGTCTTATGGGTTAAAATTAAAATATAGGCAAAGCTGCATGAGGCTTTAGGGATGTATTAGTCTCTTGTGGTTGCTGTAACAAATTACATAACTGAATGGCTTAAGAGAAACAGAAATACACTCTTACAGTTCAGGAGGCTAGAAATCAGAAATTGGACCCAAATCAGAGTGTTGGCAGGGCCCATATTCCCTCAGGAGGTTCTAGAGGAGAACCTGTTCTTTGCCTCTTCCAGCTTCTAGTGGCTGCTGGCATACCTTCATCTGTGGCTGCATTACTCCAGTTTCTGTCTCCAGGGTCACATGGTCCTCTTCTATTGTGTATTATTTCTGCCTCTCCCTTACAAGGATACTTGTGATTAGATTTGAGGCCCACCCACATAACATAATCCAGGATAATCTCCCCATCTCAAGATCCTTAACTTAATCACACAGGAAAAGGCCCCTTTTCCTTATGGATCGAATTGTGTCCACCCTCAAATTCATAGGTTGAAGTTCTAACCCCCAGCACCTCAGAATGTGACCTCATTTGGGAACAGGGTGATTGCAGGTGTAATTAACATGAGGTTATACTGGAGTTAGGTTGGGTCCCTAATTCAGTTTGACTAGTGTCGACATGTGCCATGTGAAGAGACAGGCACAGAAGTGCGACGATGCGAGACTTGGAGAATGCCATCTACGGGCCACCAGAAGCTAGGGGAGAGGCTTAGAACAGAGTCTCCCTCACAGCCCCTGGCAGGAAACAAGCCTGCCAACACCTTAATTTCAATTATAATCTTTGCTTCAACATCAAACATAATTTAGAAAACTCAGAAGGAAAGTCTGTTGTTTTTACCCATATTTTTGCTTAATGTTCATTCACGCCCCCCCCCCCCCCCCCGCCCATGTTGCGAGGTTACGCCTATCATTTCCTTTCCATTTAGAAGATTTCCACCATTCTTGCAGGGCGGGTCTGCTGGTGACTTAGTCCCTTGGTTTTCCTTCGTCTGAGGATGTCTTGCTTCCTCTCCATTCGTGAAGAGCATCTGCACAGGGTATAGAATTGGGGGTTCCCAGTTCTTCTTTTTCAGCGCCTGAAAAGTACTGTACTACATCCTTCAGGCTACACAGTTCTGCTAGAAGGCTGTCGTTTGTTACTTTCCCTTGTAGGTAACCTGTCACTTTCCTCTCATGCTTTCAGGGATGATTTTCTCTGTCTTCCATTTCCAGAAATTTCATCATGATGCATCTCAGCGTGGATTCCTTTTGTTTCATCTGGTCTGGGTGTGCTCAGCTTTTTGAATCTGCAGGTTTACATCTTGCCAAATTTGGGGAGTTTTTAGGTATTATTTTGTGGATTACGTTTTCAGCCCCACCCTCTTCTCCTCCTAGGACTCTGACAAAAAAAAATGTTTGCTGTTTTGTTATAGTCCCCATAGGTCCCCCAGACTCCTCTCTTCATTGTTTTTATCTATTTTCTCTGTTGTTCAGATTGGGTAACTTCTATTTTTTCTTCTAGTTTGTGGATTCGGCCTCTTTTCCATTTGTCCATTGAGCCCATCCACTAGACTCTCGTTTTGGTCCTTTTGTCACTGCTGGGCAGAGGGGGGTGTTCCCCACCAGTGTCTGGCAGCTACAGAGAGCAGGCTTCTGTCTGGGCTTCGTCTGTGCCCAGCGGTGTTTCTGCCAGGGGTTTGCATTGTACTTAGCGAGAGTAGGGAAAAGTCTGTTTCATCTTTGGAAGTAGTTCAGTTTACTTTTGATGCTATTGTCAAGTTGTCCTTTGTGACGAGTGGTGCATTTTTTTAATGGTGCATTTTGCTGTGCAGAAATGTTTGATTTTTTATATAGTTGAATATATTGATCTTTAAAAAAAGGACTCAGTTTTACAATGTGCTTGGAAGAACCTTACTCATACCAAGTTTATGAAACAGTCCCCCATTTTCTTGTAGCTTTGTTTGGGTTTCTCTCTTTTCCTTTCTTTTACATTTAAATATGTTCTGCACCATGTGTAGTCTATTTTTGTGTAAGTAGGGATAGGAATCTCCCTGTACTGTTCCAGCCCTCCCATGGCTACCCAGTTGTCCCAGCTCCATTAACTGGATAATAAATGATTTATGGTGTTAGGGAAAGTCTTTACTTTGGTCAATGCTTGTTTGTTAATGTTCCCAGCATCTGGGACCTGACAGGAGCAGCCACAGGTCGTAGAGACTTCTCTGGGCAGCGGATGGTTCAGAGCCCTGAACACCTTGGGTGTTAGTTGCTGTCGCCTCGTGCCATGTGGGCCACAGTTTGAGCTGCAGATACACTGAAGGTCTGCCTGTCCCTGTTTGCAGGGATCCAGGTGGCCTCTAGACACCCTTCGGGTGCAGGTAGAGGTGGCCAGGCTGATAGAGGGGTCTTGAGCTGTCCTTGGAAGTGCTCCAGTTGGCAAAGTTCTGCCTCCCCAGTAACCTGGTCCCTGCTGAGCGGCTCGCTCAGCCTACAGGAGTGACACCCCAGTGGCCCCTGATGGGGAGAGGAGCATGGATGAGGCCTTGAGTGGGCCTACCCCCTGCTCTTCTCTATACAGGAGCAGAACCCAGGCCCCCTGACAACCTCCGGGTTCCAAGGACGCCAGAGTGTAGACCCCTGACTAGTTGAGTCAGAGGGAAGGGAGAGGTTACTGGGTGATGGGGACAGATGCTGCCTGTTGAGGCTGCCCTACCTCTCTCGTCTCCCGGTCCTCCCACTCTCTCCCTTCTGTTAAATTCCGGTTCCCATTTGGCCTGTGGCTAAAACAGCAGGTCCAGGTGCCCAGTGTGAGCTGGTCTGTGTCCCACCCACCAGGCCCCAGGCCCCATCAGTACCATAGCCAGGACTGGGTAGTGTCACACCTCTGAGGTGGCACCTAAGGGACTGACAGTGGCCATGTGTCCTGATACAGTGTCCAGAGGAAGTGACACTGATGGCTGTGAGGTGTCCTCTGCCTAGGAGAGCACCAAAGCCAGGAGCAAGGGAGCCGGAGGCCCTCCCTGGGGCCTGCCTTCCCAGTTTCAATGAATTTGACCTAAGAAGCCCCACTTGGGAGCAGGAACCTGGCTTTCAGCCCTGTCTCTGCCATTGGCTGGCTGGCTGGCTAAGAGAAAGGCTTCCTTGCTCTGGGCCTCACTGTCCTCACCACACAGTTGGGTGTCGGGTTAGCTCAGCTTTGTTTCTAAGCCCTTTAACAAATGGACCGTCACAGAGACTCACAACTGGTTAGTGGCAGGCAGCTCGGGTGGAAGCAGGCAGGGCCAGGGCCTCTGAGGACAGCTTGAAGCCACTGGACCAGGTTTCTGGGGTTCCCTCCAGCTGGCCCTGGGCAGGTGTTTTAATGGTCTGAGCCTGTTTCCTTCTCTGTAAGCAGGGATGGTGACACCTGGAAAGGCGTGAGGGCCAATGAGCTGGTACCTGTAGGGGACCAGCGGGTTTGGAGCCCAGGGCTGTCAGTGAAGGGTCGTTAGTGTCATTTGCGCCTTCCCAAATCTTTCCCTTTCAAATACCAGTCGGGACACCGACCCTCCCCTTCCCTGCCACTGGCTCTGGGAGCACTCTGTCCCTCTGTCCCCACAGCCTCGAGACTGTCCTGCGTGGGCCTTGTGGCACGGCTCCAGGCCTGTAGCTAATTGTGTGTCTAAAACCTAAGCTCCACAGTCAAAGTCCCCTCAGACGGACGCTTCTCCCGCAGCCCTCGGCCCCCACGCTGGCTGTGCACAGCGCGCCACGGGGGCGACCAGCCGACCAAGATGTGGCCGGGCGGCCTCTGCGGGCACTCAGACCAGACGCTCCCGACGGGGAGGGGAGCGTAGGGCCCTTGAACCCAGCCCAGGTGAGGAATAACTGCCAACCCTCCCGCTGAATGCGGGGCAGAGGACAGTTCCCAAACTCGCCCCAAACAGTGGGCGGCTCACCACCGACCCAGTCGGGCCTGTGCTGGCCCCAGGAAACCACCAGAAACGTTCCAATCCAAAGACTCCAAAAAGGCAGGCTGGCTTCATGTCACTTCTCATTTATTAATTCAGTCTGTTCTAAGCTGTACAGTTATGAAAATAACCACCGCTGCTGGAAGCCCAGGAGTATTTACACTCGGGAAGTGAGGTCAGTCTATGCTGTCGCACAGGTGGGTTATGTTTGGTACCACAAGATGTTTGTGATTCGGACAAAACAACAGATTAACAATGATATGTACAGTAAAATAAAAGGGGAAGTCATTCAAGTATCAAAATACAGAGACAAAGATTAAATAACATTTTTATTACAATTCAGGCCCGTCGCCACACCGTTAGCAACAATACTCCTGTGACAGCCATTCTGCTGGGCCCGGGCGTCTCAGGGTCAGACCAAGGTCAGACTAGCTTTCTAAGGTCTGGGTGACTCGACCATCCAGCTGTTGCTCAGCTGAGGGTTCTCAAGCAACTCCCCCTGGAACCTGACGCTAGAAGCCCAGGAGGGTTGCGGAGCGCAGCAGACGCAGGGCCCACTAGGAGGAAAGTCCTGCTCAGAGGGCTGGCAAGCAGGAAAGCGGCAACCAGAGAGCCTGCGGCTGGTGACAGGTGCCAACCCGTTTCAAGTCCCAGCTAAACAGGCTCTCACAGTTCAGAAACGCAGACGGGGGGTGTCACGTGACCTGCACCGAGAGGAGTTGTGCAGAGCAGGGCTTTCCCGCTTGAAGCCTGTCCTTGTTGATAGCATTTCTTTCTAGGGGAGGGAGAGCACCTGCCCTGGGGGAGTAGAAAAGGAAGATCCAGTCCTTTCCTTTCTTGAATATTCAGAAACAAACCAATCTCAAAACAAAACCCAGAGCCAAAGCAGACCAGCCAAGGCTTTCTAACGTGAAAACACCCTGAATAAATAAAGACGTAGCAGCTTTAAGAGGAAGAAACACCAACAAGTGACTTAAAAACACAAGGCTGGAGGGACTCATCGTAGTGTCTAGTTTTCTTTTTGGCCCCACCACCTACACCGTGAGGTGGCCTTAGGCCAGCTGGCCTTCCTGGCCCTGCTCGGCTGGCAGAGCCCTGCAGTGGCAGTTTCCCCATCCGCCTCCGGCCCTCATCAACTCCTGGAAGAAAGTAGGGCAGAACCCTGCAGGCCCTGGAAGCAGCAGGAAGTAAAGTCAAACTTCCAGGTGTCAAGGTTCCTGTTCAGTACCGAAAAGTAGAGGATCACCCACCTCTACTCCAGAGGGGAGGTGACTGCCAGGGCCCCTGGTGCAGGACAGCCCAGCTCAAGTCAGCAGGAAGACCCGGCCCTGCTTCAGTGTCTGGCCAACCACGGGCTGTGAACGTGCCCAGGAGCCGTCCTGCACGTGCACACCAGCAGCGAGTCTCGATCAACTCTAACCTTCCCTGGGAAAGAGCCACTGCTGACGCCTGGACTACTGACGCTGGGACCAGACTGAGCCTCGCCCACCAGGAGGTCTGCTCCCTGCTCTGGAAGGTACTGGACAGCCGCTGGCCTGGCTCTGCCTCTCTGCCTCACATGAACCTGCCCCCCGTTTCTGCTACATTCTGGAGGGGAACACAACCACAGTTAAAAAGCAAAGCAAGCCCAGGAGGGCTGAAGGGGCAGCAGAGCCAGATGCCAGCCTGCCCTGAAGGCCACGTGGAGAATCAAACTGACTGTCACCTTCCCTTTTCTACACGTGGAGCCAGGGGTGAGCCAGCAGCTGAGAACACAACAGTCAAACCAGTAATTCAGAGAATCCAAGTGAGTCCTAATCACAGAGACCTGATGAGACAAGTCGTGAGTTGGCAGGCAGCAGTGTTAGCTGGCCTGCCCATTAATGCCCAAAGCAAAGCTGCTTTTCCTCCTTCCCGACTCAACTCAGGCTGCTGAAGTCACCAGAGAGCACGTAGGCCAGGCAGCCCACGGCAGTGCTGACCACCGAAGGGTCAGAGACTGAGTGGCCAGAGCTCCAGGCGCCAGCTCAGACTTCGTGGCACCAGTAGCTGCTCACTCATCCCCAGATGGACCCTGGACTGTCACTTCTGGAACCCGACACAGACCAGAAGTCTTTGCTTCTGCCAGGTGCCTCTAAGGCTGTGCCCAGGGCTGGGTGGTGACAAGACGTGTGCAGTTCACAGGGAACAGCATCTAATTTGATGGGTTTGAAAAGCAAACGAACAAGTAGTCAGTTCTGCCCCTTTCCACTACCCACAGGCACTGCCTTCTCGTTGGACCTGCTAGACCTCATCTAAATCCCATCCTGAGGACAGAGGACGGACAGACTGGCCTTTTACCCTTCTCGTTTCCCTGTCCTCTGATCCTGTGGCCCCTTGTCTAAAGGTTGGCAGTTTAACCTAGAGATTCAAGCCAAGTGTTAAAAGTTCATTTTATAAAAAAATTTTTTTCCATTAAAAAATGTGTTCTGGACAAGTCACATCTTGACCCTCTGGGGTTCCAGTCTCCTTGGCTACAGGCCCGCAGTGCTCCGCAGCCAGGGCAGGGCTCTCTCTGCAAGACCCGGAGGTGGCAGGCCAGGCCAGGCCAGGCCGCGGGAGGAGGCCCTCCAGGCAGAGGCCGGGCCTGGGGCTTCGCAGCTGCAGGTGAGACGGTGGAGGTGGCGGTGGCGGAAGCCTGTGCTCCCGCACCTGTGTTTCCGCAGCACAGCTGGTTCCTCAGTGGCTCAGCTTGGCAGAAGCAAACACAACGGGGGGAGGAAAGGGTTAACCAAGGGGCCTGCACAGGTGGAGGACACGGAAAGGGAAGAGGAAGCGGAAAGGGAACAGGCAGCAGAGCAGATGGTCCCTCACAGCCTCCCCGAGGGCCCACTGTCACCTCTGGCTCAGCGCGTCTGCCCGGGAAGGCACGGGGCAGGCAGGCAGGCGGGAGGACCACGTGGTTTACCAACGTGGGTGTCAATCCCGAAGTAGCTGCTGTCACGGGGCTTTTCTGCCGGACTGCGCTGTGCCTGCACTGCTCCCTAACGGGCTGCTCTTCCCGTCTCCCGCCGCCCTGGGGACTGGCCACTGCAGAGCACGTGCAGGGCGTCTTCAGAGCTCGACTCTGAGATTGTGGCTGCTGGCCTTTGTGGTGACAGACTGCACAGCCCCTGAGCAGAGAAGGGACCGGATGATGGCTGACTACCTTTGATCCCTGCACTGTGGACAAGTGTCAGAAAGTGTTAGAAAGCTCCTGGGGGACAATAGAAGCTGCTCGGTCCAGGTCCCTACCCTCGAGCAGCTTGGTTCGGGGAGGGAAGACGGGCACCATGTGTGCAGGGTGCAGGCTCCCTCTTGCTGGGTCCTACAGGGAGGCCTTCCTGCTTGCTGAGCTAGACTCCAGGCCAGCCTGTGACTCACTGGCCAAGATAGGGGGGCCGACCGCACATGCCATCCCCTTCCTGGGAGTGGAAGACCCACCCGGACTGGGACCTGTTGAGTGAGGCCAGCCTGCAGTGTTCAGACGCTCAGCTCTGGAGTTGGGCATCTGCCCCAGGACCTGGCACGGACTTTGGCCCTCACAGAAAGCAGTCTGACCCTGGTCCGGTGATATCACTGAGCTCAGGGTTTCACGGGGGGACATGGGAGAGAGACAGGGCCGCAGGCCAACTGAGCAGAGTGCATGGGGATTCTGGCACCAGGTGGTCACAGTGGTTGGTTGTGTCAAGAAAGGTGCAAACAGAGAGCTGTTAGCAGTGACCCCAGACGTGGCTCAGCACAGAAGACAGCAGAGGGCCCAGCCCAATGAGAGCTATCACGGGCTGCTGGGACTCTGCTCAGAGACCGTCCCCACCCTCAGGATTCACAGTGCCTGCCGCTGAGGCTTCTGGGGCACAGCAGCCCTTAGCCCTACTGGCACTCGCCTCAAAGGCAACTCACCCCCCCAAGCTGTCCTCGCCCAGGGGGTTCACAGTGTCCGGTGGTGGTACCAGCTGTGAGTGTGCAGTGTCTGCAGCTACTGCCCAGGAGCAGAGGTCCCGGGGCAGGGCCTGTGTCAGCAGCTGGAAGGAGAGTTGAGAAGAGCAGAAAGACCAGGTGGCAAGGCACAGTGAGACTACTGGAGACAGGGAGTGGGTGGTTAGAAGATAGTGGTCTCATACTTGGTGCTGAGGCTCCTCTTAGAGTCTGGTTTGGGGTCCACAACCCAGGAGACACTGGCATGGGACTGGGCATCTGGGTCCACATCTGGCGGTTCCAGCTGCCAAGGAAGAAGGGAAGAGTCAGATGGAGCGTTGCGCCAGGGCCCAGGGGCAGCAGGGCCCAGCTGTCCCTCCCACCCCCCTGCCCGGGCATCTCAAAGACAGACCAAGGTCAGACTAGCTTTCTAAGATCTGGGTGACGACCACCCAGCTGCCCGCTCAGCCCGAGGCTTCTCAAGCAACTCCCCCTGGAATCTGATGCTAGAAGCCTGGGAGGGATGTGGAGCGTGGCAGACGCAAGGCCTGCCAGGAGGGAAGTCCAAAGAGCAGCCCCACTGAGGGGGGGCAGGAGGCGGCAGAAGTGACTCCCTCCCTGGGTCATTGTGGGAGGGCCACCGCTGGGCCTCAGAATGGGCAGCTTATCCGAGGGAATTCTCAGAGCCGTTTGCCCACAGGGGCCTTGCCCTGCCTCAGCATCATGCTCTGAGCCCCAGAGCTGTGGCAGGAGGGAGAGGGGTTTGGAAACTCCAACCCTCCGGTCCCCTCCGGTGGGGCCAGAGAGCTCACCCCGGGCAAGACCACAGCTGGCACCCCAGACCTCTGAGGGAGGACACACAGAACAAGGGCTAAAGCACAGACAGGGAGGGTGGGAGGCGGCTCAGGAAAGGAGATGCCACGTAGGCAGGGAGGCCACAAGTCACAGGAAGCTCACGGTCGCTCTAGGAAGATACACAGACACAGGAGATGCAAAGACCTTGACTCCGGGACTAACAGACGGCAGCGGTAGGTAGGAAGGACGATGGGTGGTGCAGGTGTGACAGTAACAACAGCGACTATCGGGGGGCAGCGGCACCTGGGGCGCGAAGCAAAGCAGACAGACACGTGACGTTACAGGGCTCGCCCGGGCCGCACTCTGCAGCCCCGCGGTGGCCGGGCCCTGGCGCGCCTGGTGAGCAGGCTGCCCGGGCTGGACCACTGTCCGCTCACTTAGGGGCTGCCTGCCCGGTGAGCACTGAGCGGGAGCCTGATGGACGGGCGGTCTCCTGAGGGGCCAGCTGCCCGAAGCGCGGGAGACCCGAGAGCCCGGGGCAAGGGGAGTCTCGGTGACGGGGGCACGTACTGCTGACTTCCTCACGCCAGCACGAGGCTTAGGCACCGGTTTGGAAGATTTCATCTCCATCGTCTCGGCGGCAGCGGCTCCTGCCGGCCTGGACCTCTGGGCCTGCAGGGCCAGCTGGTAGGCCACCTCGAACGCCTGCCCCAGCGTCAGGATGATCTCGTAGGTCAAGGTCTGGGAGGAAACAGCACAGCTCAGCAGATCGAAGGGGAGCTACCTGGCCTCCCCCCGGGCACAGGCCTGGTGGGCACAGAGCACAGGCGTTTCTGCAGGAACACTTGTTCCTGTCCCAGAGCACCCGACATATTAGGGAACAACCTGAGCCTAACATCATTTTATTTCCTCACACGTCGCTTCCTTGGGGAGAAACACTAGGTGAATGCAAACCTGCACCTGGCTGACCCGGGTCACCTGAACTCAGAAACGGGCACACGGCAGGACCGTGTGCCATGCACACACCCACGTGTGCGGCCTCAGCTGTCCACGGCTCCACCTCCTGGCTCGGCTCGCAGGCTGCACCCTCCCAGGGCCTGGGCTCCTGTCCTGCCGTCGGGACTGTGCTGCTGTCCCCGGCCTCCGCCCGTTTCTCTTCTAGTCTTCTGCTCCCCCCTCTCCCTCGGCCACATTTCCACAGCCAACCTCAGGCCCTTCTCAGGGGGAGTACAGTGGTTACTGTGGTATCTGTGTACTTCCTAGCAGTTTAATTTGAATAAAACGGGCTAGGGTTTTAATTCAGTTCCCATCTCTTTCTCAACATACTGCTGATGAAGTTTCTGAGTGTTGTGTCCTAGTGCCCTGTCCCCGCAAACCCTGGTTTTTACTCTGTGATTTCACAGGGCCTAGTGACCTCAGGAGCACACAGATGTGTCATAGAACTGACATGGGAAAAGTAACAAAGTAAGTGCCAAGAACAACAAGGGCTGGGTGGGTTCTTCATTCCATCTTCAAAACAACCCCACAAGGTTGGTGACATTACATCCCCTTTACAGATGAGGAGCCTGCTGCCAGGCAGAGCCGGCGCGGAGGCTCTGGGGCTGGGGCTGCCTGGCCACCTGCTTCAGAAGCTATAGATTTAGGAACTAGCAACAGGGACCTGGACGAGAGTCGGGTGAGGAAGCAGCCTGGGGCCTTGTCCCACGCCTGTGGGCACCTCCCCTCAGCCCAGCACCTGTGCCCAGAACACGCAGGACTCTGGGGGAAGAAAACCTCCTGCCAGGGGGGCCTCGCTGCCCTGACAAGGGAGGCAGAGGGCGCTTCAGGGAGATGCCCAGCTGCAGGGCTGGGGAAGTAGGGTGGCGGCGGACAAGCAGCCTAGGGGAGACAAAGGCCGTGACTGACTAACGCACTCTCGTCAGAAGTACGAGAGCCTCTGTCACCAGAGCTCGGGACAAGCCACTATCCTCTGAGGTTCAGTCTCACTGCTGTACAGAGTGGGTCAGACCAGACAGCTGCTGGGGCTTCACTCATGAACCAAACGTTTGCTAGGAGCCCACCAGGTGCCAGGGTAGCACAGCACTGAGGCCGTCTCGATCCGGCCCTCCCAGCAGCGGGACTACTCACCACGTCCACCGTGCTGAAAACATGGCAGTAGTGGTGGCCCGTCTGCAGGTCCTTGGTGATGTAGGCGAAGGTGCAGAGGTCTTCTGGGTCCTGGGCCGCACAGGAAATGTTCCGGATCTCGTGCTCCGCGATGATGTTCTGCCAAGGAAAGTGGGTCTGGAATTCTAGAAACACTGTCCCTGCGGGCGCACCTCAGCCCCTGACCATCGCCACCTTTCTCTGTCCCAGCCCAGGGGGTCAGCCAAACACCACTTCCTTGTCTAATTTATTGGTGGGGGGTGGGGGAGCAATTTCTAATCTTGCTGATTTAGGTCTGGGGTCTCCACCCTTGACCATGGCAGCTGATGGAGTAAATATTCAGTCACCAGCTCCAGCCCCTCTGCCTTCTAGGGCGGGGGCAGGGAGGGAAGGGCACCAGCAGGGCGGCTGCTCAGCACGGGGAGGACTTTGCTCATTAGGAGACTCAGCATTACAGGCCTATGACCTGGTGAGTGGGCAGGGGCGCCCATGCTGGGAAATGTGCAGGGGTGGTCGCTAGTGCCCGGCCCGGATCAGGACGTGTGGGTGCATGAGGAACAAGCATGGGCTGGGTGGGAATGGAGAGGAACAGAAGGGCTGAGGGTACCCAGGGACGACTCCCAGCTGGCGGGGGAAGAGGGACAGGGAGAAGGCCCCTCCCACCTTGTTGGAGGCATCGATGAACTTGACGCCTTTGTACGTGATGGACAGGATGATGGTGGGTATCTTCTTCATGTGCTCAGTGGATTTCTGTAGGAAATGGGGGGCCCCGTGAATGTCCCTTCCAGGGCCAAGCCTCTTGGATCCCACAATGGCCAGCCACCCTCCCACCCCCACCTTCATGTAAGGCCCAGGTAGCTGCAGCCGGCACCCCACTTGCTGCCTTCCATCCTCGCCAGCCCTTCACCCCACGAAGATAACCTACCCGCATCTTGGCACAGGCGTCTTGTGTGGATTCTGTTCCTCGAAGGTCTTTGATCAACATGGAGCCCAGGTACTGTGGAGTGAGCAATGGCCAGGCTTAGGAAGTTTCCTGCATTATCACGCAGAGGTGACCGGTCCCCTCTTCCAAAGATTCCCTGCCCCCATGCCGGCTGGGAGGCCCCACCCAACAGGTGCTAGGAGTGTCTGAGGAGCCCTAAGCTGGTGGGGTGTGGAGTGTGGGTGGGCGTGGGGGGCAGGAACCAGGGGGGCTGGCTGGGCTGGGAGGGCAGGGACAACTCACATTGGCTTCATAACCACAGGACTCGAAGATGAGCTTTTCTGGCCGGTGTTGCCAACTCTGCACAGGGGCGTAGGGGGCGGCAAGGCTGGGCGGCCGAAGGGTCAGCTTGGCCTCTCGGTGCTCTTCCTGCAGAACACGCAGGGTCACAGGTCTGCCCCGCACACCCCTCCAGAAGAGCTCACGGGCTCCCTGCCTGGCTCCAGCACACCCAAGGGTGAGGAAGGCGGCCACCTCGAGGTCAAGGGCGGGTGGGATGGCAGGAGCAGACAGCCAAGCAAAGGCGCTGTCCAGAGTGTGGCCTATTGGCCGGAGGAAAGGCGGAGGAGCAGGGACCTAAGACACTGAAAGCAGGCTCCGTCACGAAGGCTCTGCGGGGTCTGCGATGCATCTTAATGGAGACGGGAAATGACCGACACCACAGAGGGAAAACACGTCTGTGTGGGGTGGCACGAGGCAAGAAGCACGGGAGCAGGAGCCCGATTCCCGGACGCTTCGTCGCCGCCGAAGCCCCTGGCTCTGGCCCCGGGGTGGGAGAGTCACTGAGGCGCCCACGCCAGGGATGCAGTGTAGTGAGTGTCGGGGCAGCAGTGGGACGGGGTGGGTGGACAGGCCACTGCAGTCCCTGTGGTGGATAATGGGGCCCTACCTAGGGCACTGGTATAGGGGGGAGGGGGAAGACCCAGGAAGTATTTGCGACTCCCATTCCCAGCAACGTGCAAAGTCTCTCCATCTAGAGCAATGTGAATGGCCAGGCGACATTCTTTTAAAAGTCTTGTAAAAACACGGCCATGATTATGACTGTGGAAAGGTAGGGAAATGCCCAGAGGCCAGAAATGAAAAGCACAAGTTGAGGGGAAAAGGAGAGATGCTAAAGTTCACCCCGAGGGCGATGAGGGCACCCCCAATCTGGAGGGCAGCTCCGGTGAGCAATGACAAGGGCTGTGGGGTGGCCCAGGGAGTGTGCGAGGGTGTGAACACAGTGGAGGGGAGGCTGGCAGCTGCGTCCACACTGGGCAACAGAAATAGCAGGAAGAGCTGAGCCAGAGCCGGGCTGCAGTTTTGCTGGGCAGGTGGAACAGCAGGGGGTGGAGTTGGGGGGACAGAAAGTTCTGGGGAATGGGCAGGGTAAGGACGAATGGGGCCAAGACAGGGCAAGAGCCGGAGAAGCTGAAGGATGGTGGCCTGAGCGGCGGTTCTGAGGAGGGAGGTCCAGGCCACAAGAGACACAGGGAGGCCTGGCAGGGACAGCAGAAGCGCCTCTTGACTCGCAGCAATGGGAGCTTGGGGGCTCGATGGCTGGCACAGGCAGCTGGGTGGGGAATGCTGGGAGGAGGCTGGTGTCTTTCTGCTCCTGAGGCCAGCTCAGCAGTGCTCGGCACGGGGCTGGGGCAGGAGGCCCTGTCTTGCCCAGAGGAACGGGGGAATCCCTGCCTGCAGCACCCCTCCTGACCCACCTGGATTCTGAAGCGCTCCACTCGAGAGGGTGCCGTGGGGTCAGAGACACTGTCATGTCGCCTTCTGCCTGTGTCCCCAGGAGGCAGCAGCAGGTCAGCAGACCGTGCGGTACACGAGTCATTCTGGCTCAGGGGGGACGACGTCTGGGAGAGCAAGTCTTGGCACTGCAGTAAGGAGAAGTCCAGGTGAAACTCAGAGCCAGCAGGCCAGGGCCGAGGCTGAAGGTGTGGGCCAGTCCTGGGCTGCTCAGGCCTCCTGGGCAGCACAGGCACGAGACAGGCACAGGCTGGGAGGTACCAGACAAATGGCTTGTTGGCCCAGCCTGGGCAGTCACAGCAACCAAATCCTTGCAGAGCCGGGAAGCCCTGTCCTGTGGGCAAGCAGCCACCCTGAGCCCCCCAGCTCACCAGCATGCCCCCTGGCCTGGAACTGCACAGGAAAAGGGGCGTTATAGGGCTGGGAAGTGCTTTCTGTTATCAGATAAATTATCTGTCAGATCCATCCTGGGCCAGTGGAGAAAACGAAGACGCCCACTGGCACTGAGCCCCTCTCAGAGGATAGGAACCAGGGCCCTCGGCTTCCAGCTGGACAGCGAGGCTCCGGGCGGCTGGCCCCCCATGTCCGGGAGAGGACAGAGCAGTGCCCACTTGGTGAGACCCTTGGGGCCCCCACTGCTCACACCCACTCTGCCCATGAGCAGCTCAGCCCTGAGGCGGGGAGACAGGCACCCTGGGCCTGCAGGTCTAACCTGCTCTTAAGCCAGGGGTTACCTGGCTGGAGCAACAAAGCACCTGTGAGGTTCTGAGTCACAGGCTCTCAACCACCCTGCCTGCCACAGGAGTCCTCCTTCAGAAGAGTTGGGGTGGGGACCCAGGTCACCGTGTATTCCAAGCTTTGTGTCAGGCTCAGGCTCGTGTCACACTGTCAGAAAAGGCTCCTCGCCCAGCCATGGGGATTCGATGCTTGCTTTCCTGCCTTTCCCAGCATGCGCTTCCTATTTATTCTTTAGATGGTAGGCATGTGATTGACAGATAACCAGCCAAACAACTGCTCCCCTTGACGTGGGCCAAGACGAGACGTGGCCCCGACAGCAAGAAGGGAGGGATCCTCTGCACCTCCACTGAGGTCACGCCCTCTCTGAAAAATTCCTAAGAATTCCCCTCAATTCTTAAAAATACAAATACCGCACACAACCCTCTCCATCCCTCCCAAACTCACTCTCAGCTGGGAAAACCTTGGGGGCTTCTGGGGTGGCTCCTCATAGGGCCTGTCTGCGAGGGAGGCAATGATACGCTTGCGATGGCCGAGCAGGTGAACCTTTAGGACCTGCGTGGGGAGGGGAAAGCAGCAGTCAGGTGGTGACTGGCCCCACGGGGCCACCCCCTCTGGCAGAACCCCCCCTCCAGGCCGGCAGCCCAGGACAGCACATGCTCAGGCCTGGCTGCACTCACATTGACGAGCTCCAGCTCCCAGAGGTTCTTCACAGTGTCGATGGAGCTGTAGCCACTGGACAGGAAGGAGTGGACATAGTCCTGCAGGCCCAGGGAGTCCAGCCAGGAGGGCACCGATGGGGGGCTGTTCCCGTCGTAGCCCAGGGCCTTCACCTGTGGGGCGAGGAGGAAGGCCGGGACTGACATCTCAGCACTCCTGGAACAAGGTCCCTGGGGACCATGGAGACCTAGGCCAGCTCACACAGTCACACCAGAGACCACAGCTGGCGTAGGTATGGGACAGCTTCCGAGGCCACAGAGGGGCCCTGTGTCCTTGCCTCCCTCCCTCAAGTCCCTCCCTTTGACAGCTCTTTCTACTGTGGCTCTGGTCTCAGGTTCCCCATCTGGAGAACACCAGAGGATCCCGGGTCTGGGGATGGTGGCCCCATTAAGGCTAGGTGGAGGGAGGGTTTGCAGAGGTCATGGACCTGGTGGGACAAGAAAACTGTCTGTGACACAGGCATTTGCCTCACTGTTGGGACTTGTTTATGCTTCCTGAGCTCTGGGCAAGTGGAAGGGACAAGGGGACACTGGTCTCAGTGCCAGCATAGTCGAGGAGAGGCTCAGCTCTACCAGCCTCTGGCCCCCCAGGGAAAGATGCCAGGGGTCAGCACAGGCTGGCCTGGTCTCGTGTGATTCAGGAGAGACCCCGAAGGGGTTCCAGAGGCCAAGCCTGTGGGCACCAAGCGCACACCCGGTAGATGCCTGCGGCCCCCTCCTGAGGCTGGACCAGTCCTCACTGTCCCTTGTGCTCTGCGGGCTCTCTGGGACCTCAGGACTTGGTGAAGTAAATGGAACTCTGTTGTCCTCTGGGACCCCCGGGATGAGGGCAGACATCCCAGAGTGATCTGCATGCCCAGAGCCAAGCTCTTTCCCTACTTTGGGCCCAGGGGGTATAGGGAGATGGCCCTGGCTCTGGCAAAGGCCAAGGCTGCAGAGCTGTGGACAGGCACCTTGGGCAGGGACCGTGCAGCCTGGAGCAACTTCCGGCGGTGCTGCGGGTCACTGATGCCGATCTCCCGCAGATCCTGCTCTTCCATCACGTTAGACCCCTAAGGGCAAAAAGGAGAACGTGAGGCCCCCCTGCACTGGTGCTGGGCCACCTAAGGGTGTCAGGTCAGCCCTTCATGGCTCCTCGCCACATTCTTCTCCTTTGCCACAGGCACCAAGGGGCATGTGCACGGGCTGAGGACAGGAGCAGGTCCGTCTGCCCAGGCCGCCTGCTCCCACCCGAGCGGCCACCAGGTGAGCCGGGCGGTGCCGTGGCCCCAGCGCATGCAGGGCGCAGACCTGGCCAGAACCACAGTGCCCGGAGACAGCGCGCCCAGGCCCAGCCGCAGCCCTAGCCCGCTGCGGGCGACGTCATTTTCCTGGGGAGGAGGCGCCATGATCCAAGGTGAAGGAAGGTGGACAAATCCCAAGGCTCCTCACAAACATTTTATCATTTAAGGCTGTGACCATCGCCTCAGTTGGACAGCTGGCAGCAGGGGCGGGCACCCAAGGAACCAGCCTCACCCTGAGGAGAGGAGTCTCAAGGGGAACAGTCACCAAGCAGGGCAGGAAGGCGGGTCAGGGCTGGGTCCACCGGGGCAGTTCTCCCAGCGCCGTGGAGCCCACTGTTCGGCACTGAGCAGGTGGCGATGAGGAGGGTGCGTGACAGGGAACGAGATCTTGTACACGGGCCCTCCCACGGCATGCTCTCACTCTGCCTTGGGTTCTGTTCTAATCCTTGTTTTATATATGAGGAAACTGAGGCACAGAGACGTCAGAAACTTGCCCAAGGTCACACAGCTAGTGGTGGAGCTAAGATGGGAGCAGACTGATGCTGTTCGCTGTTATTTATTCACAGCAGCCCCCTCCTCTCCTGTTCTCTGGCCCAAACCTCCCACAGAGCCTCCCAGCTCCTCCTCTTTGCTTGGCAAGGACTCTGTAGAACTGGGCTCCAGCATGCTGGGAATATTGAACTAACCCCAATTATAATCGATTCCAGTTTTGAAAATAAACCCCATATTTTTTCTGGTTCCCCCAAATTCTCTCATTTGAACAAAAGAGAGGGGGAGGATGGTGGGTTGTTGTTGGTGAGCAGAGGGGGAGGGAGCCCTGGGAAGAGCCTCTCCCCCAGCTGCTCCCCTCCCAGCTCAGGCCTGCCTGCCTGCCGGGGCTTAGGAACTTTGTTCCACCTCCCAGCGGAAGGCTTTCTGCAGGAGCACGAAGGGGCCTGTGTGGGCAGCTAAGAGGGTGGCAGGTGGAGGTGCCCTGGGTGAGCCCACTGCAGAGCCCTGCACCCCTCTCAGACAGCAGCCAGGCCCAGACAGCTGTTGGTCCAGGATGGGCTTCAGGTCGTACAGATGTGCCTGTGGGACCCAGGAAGACATGCCGCACCCCAGTTGCCTGTTAGGAGGGGATAAAATAGTGGTTTCCTGCAGGTTTCAGGCACATGTGCAGGAGAGGTCCAGAGCACCTAGGGGGAAGACCTGGGAAGGTGGGGGGTGCTTTCCCCTAGGACCTGGTTGCTGGGTGGGATGGCTTGCCAGGCTCTTGATCCACTCTGCTCTGTTCCCCACCCAAGTGGACAGAGTGGCCATGGGCTCCAGCACACACACCGTCAGCTACCTGAAACTCTTCCTTTGTGGATAGTCCCCAAATCTCTGGAAAGCCCCACGCCCCGCAGGAGCCAGGCCTGAGGCGGAGACAGCCTAGTGGGTTTAATGGAGGGAGTGGGTGGCTTTGACTCCAAAAACAGGTCACCCACTATCAAGACAGGCGCTCCCCATCACAGCAGGCATCCCATATCTCGACAGGCAGCTCCGAGGCAAATCACTCCATGTCCTTGGCTTCACTTTCCTCATCTGTCCCGTGAAACGGAAATACAAACCTCGCCTCATAAACTTGTGATGGACAACTAGTCACAATTAAAAAGCCTTCCAGGCACAAAGTGTCCCTGAGTGATCAGGTATTTCCTGGTGCTGATGCCCAGATTATCGTAACAGGTCCACCCCATATTGTGACAGGTGCCCCCTATCATTACAGGTACCCCACTATTTTGGCAGGCAACCCACTGACCCTCTGGCCTCAGTCCCCACTGGTCATGACAGGTGGCGGTGCGGGAGAGGTTGCAGACAGTCTGCTCTGGGACTGCCCAGGGATGGTTCACAGCAGAGTCCCTATGAGAGCGGCCATCTCAGGGAGGCGCATTCCTGTTCGCTCAGTGAATCCTTTGCTGCGGAACCGGAGACGTTCACCTTACGGAAAGACCAGGCGGCACTTGGAGGCCCAGGGTTCAGGTTTATTTTACGCCGGCGGGCCCAGAGGAGTCCAAGTCCAATGTCTGAGCCCCGAGCCTCCAAGTGCCACTTGGTCTTTCCGTAAGGTGAACGTCTCTGGTTCCGCAACATTTTTGGTTCCCAGGCGCTGGCCCCTTGCAGCCACCGGTTTGGGTAGGAGTGCGGGGTGGCAGGCGACAAGGAGGAGTCACAGAGGGGAAGGGGCGCCCTGACCTGATTTGCAGTCTCCGATCCGGCTGCCTCCACTCGGCCTTGTACCGCAGTCCCCACCGGATTCGAGGCAGCGAGGAGGGACAGGACCAGGACCAGGACCAGGGCATCAGACACAGTAAGGCCCCAGGGCCCCAACCGAGTCAGGCCTCCCAAAAGGGCAGAAGGGGAGCCTGATCCCCTCCCAAGGACCTCGGTGGTCCCCAGGTAGGGTTAACCAGGGAGGGAATGTAATAACCTCTGAATGACTGTGAGAGTGAAATGTGTCTATGATCCCACGGCGCTAGCCACGGGATCTGAGTGGGCCCCAATCCGCATCTGGAGTCGGCCGTAACGACATAACAGTGACTCAGCTTCGGCTGACCAGTCCTGGGGACTATACGGGTGCACCTTAGTCAAGGCTGGCCCAAGTTGCCGCGAGGCAGCAGACGGACGGCATCTGAAAGGTCCCTCCGCGGACTCCCCCACCCTGTGTCTGTATCCGACACCATGCACGGGAACATGGGAGGACATCAGCCCTTCTCCACCACTGGCCTCCTCGATTGGAAGCGTAACACCCGCCGTATTCTGAGAAGCCGCAGGCCACGACAGACCTCATGGAATCCCCCTTCCAGACACACCGGCCACCCTGGCAAGATTGCCAGCAGCTCCTCCGTACCCTGTTCAACACGGAGGAGAGGCGTCGGATTATGGGGGGGCCCGTCAATGGCTAGAAGATAACGCCCCCGCAGAGGCGAATGATCCAGCAGGCTGGGCCCTAAGGGCGGCCCCGAGGAGTGCCCCAACTGGGACTTCACCACTCAGGAAGGCCAGGGCGACATCCGGCGCTACCAGGAGGCAGTCCTCCGTGGAATTCGAGGGGGGCCAAAAAACCAATGAACATGGCCAAAGTCTCCTCAGCAACGCAGCAGCCACAGGAACCCCCTGGGGACTATTATGAGCAGCTCTGCGAGGCATACAGGATGCACACGCCCTTTGACCCGAGGCACCAGAAAGCCAGCAAATGGTCAACACTGCCTTTGTGGCATAGGCCGCCCCTGACATTCAGAGAAAACTCCAGAAACAGGAGGGTTTCGCCGGCAGGAATATCACCCAATTGATAGAAATAGCCAACAGTCTACATGAACAGAGAAGCCGCTGCCAAGCGGGAGGCTGACAAGATGATGAAGAAGGTCAGCCTCCTAGCAGCGGCCCGCAGGGAGGAGGGATCCAGAGGGCAAAGGAGACTCGCCCGCCACAGGGGGAAATTGACGGACCCCACTGGCGGCAGAGCAGTGTGCCTACTGCAAGGAGGCTGGGCACTGGAACAATGAGTGTCCCAATAAAGGGAAACCTGGGAAACCTAGCAAATATCAAGGGGAGCCACAGGCAACCTTGTTGGGTTAGCCGGCATAGACTCTGACTGAAGGGGACCGGGCTCGATATTCCTTGGCCCCCACGAGCCCACGGTCAGGGTGAATGTCAGGGGCCAAAATGTGACTTTTATGGTAGACCCCGGAGCAGAACACTCGGTAGTCAGTACACCTGTGGGCCCCCGGGGAGGAGGGCAGCCACAATACTTGGAGTGACCGGGGACCGGGCCATCCAGAAATCCTTCTGCCAAGCTCGCTGTGTGAGCTCAGGGGCCATCGGGTGCGGCGTGAGTCCCTGCACATGCCCAAATGCCCCATCCCTCTCCTCGGCCAAGACCTCCTCTCTAAACTAGGGGCCCAGATCACCTTTGGACCAGGAGGGGCTACCACCCTGCAGCTACACCCCGGTAGCGAAGACTCCACACCCCTCATATGGCAGTCGTCACCCCAAGAGAGGAAGAGTGGAGGCTGTTCAGCACTCCAGAACAGAGCGAACCCCCCCGGGTTCCGGGCAGAATTTCCTCTCGTCGGGGCTGAAGATGACCCTGCTGGACTCGCCCTCCACGGGGCCCCAGTGGTAGCTGAGCTAACACCCGGAGCTCGCCCGCAGAGGCAAAGGCACTATCCCATCCCCCGAGAGGCACACCTGGGTATCCGAGGCCACCTAGTCAAGCTCAGGGACTCTGGTATCCTGGTTGAATGCCAGTCGACTTGGAACACTCCCCTGCTGCCTGTCAAGAAACCCGGGGGTGGATACCGGCCAGTGCAGGACCTCGGGGCCATCAACAAAGTAACTGTCTCCTTGCACCCAGTGGTTCCAAACCCAGACACCCTCCTCAGCCAGGTCCCTGGGACCGCCGCGTGGTTCACCTGCCTAGACCTAAAGGGTGCCTTCTTCTGCCTTCGGCTCGCACCCCAGAGCCAGCCCGTATTCGCCTTTGAATGGACAGACCCAGACACGGGAAGACAGGTGCCACCGACCTGGACCCGGTTACTACAGGGTTTTAAGAACTCAGCCACCCTGTTCGGGGAGGCTCTAGCCGCTGACTTAGCCCTTACGTGGACGACCTACTCCTCGCCAGGGAAACCAAGGAAAATTGCATGGCAGGAACGCGGGCCCTCCTCAAATCACTGTCAGAAGCTGGGTATCGCATCTCATGGAAGAAGGAAGGCCCAGATCTGCCAACGGCAAGTCCAGTACCTCGGGTTCCTCCTTTCACAAGACCGCTGGGCCCTAGGACCCGAAAGAAAGATGATCACCTCGCTGCCGCGACTCAGACGGAGTGACGCCTTCGAGAGTTCCTAGCGGCTGCGGGGTTTGACAGATCTGGATTCCGGGCTTCTCGGCAATAGCGAGACCCCTTTATGCCGCCTTAGCCGGTCCCGATCGGAGTCCTCTGTGTTGGACAGAGGAGGCAGAGGAGGCATCCGGGGCATCGAATCAGCCCTTGGACAAGCCCCTGCGTTGGGACTGCCTGACAGTGAGAAACCATTCAACCTGTTCGTCTCCGAAGAGGACAAGATAGCTCTGGGGTACTCACACAGCCTGTCAGCCCTTGGCAAAGGCCCACTGCATACCTGTCTAAGAAACTGGACTCAGTAGCCGCTGGATGGCCCGTCTCCGCGCCCTAGCTACTACCGTCCTCATCAAGGAAGCTGACAAACTCACCCTGGGACAGGAACTGAATATCAAGGTGTCACACTCGGTCGTGTCGCTCATGAACAGCCAAGGGCACCGGCTCCTCTCAAACTCCCGCCTAGCTCAATATCAGGGGTTACTCTGCGAGAACCCCCGCATCACCCTGGAGACTGTAAACCCGGCCACCTTCCTCCCCACAGAGGAAGGCGAACGGGATCATAACTGCACAGAGGTAACTGATGAAGTCTGTGAGTCGCCCGGAACTGTGGGACCAGGCCATCCAAAACCCGGAGCTAACACTGCTTTGTGATGGCAGCAGCTATCTCCAGGAAGGCGTCTGCAAGGCCCGGTATGCAGTAACCACGTCTGAACAGATCTTAGAAGCAAAGGCCTTGCCCGCCGGGTGGTCAGCACAGAGGGCTGAACTGCAAGCTCTGATCCAGGCCCTAACCCTTGGCAAGGGCAGGTGGGTTAACATCTACACTGACTCACACTACGCATTTGCCGCAGTCCATATACATGGGGTCATCTACAAGGAAAGAGGCCTCCTCACAACAGCGGGAAAAACTATTAAGAATAAAGCAGAAATCTTAAAACTACTAGAAGCTATTTGACTCCCAAGGGAAGTAGCCATTCTCCACTGCAAAGGACACCAGAAAGGAATTGACCTCATTGCGCAGGGAAACCGCTTAGCAGACGAGCCGCAAAAGCAGCCGCCCAGAAGGAACCGTCCCATCCAAACCCAACTCCGGTCCTTGCCCCAGTAAAAGATTCCCATCAGCCTAAGTACACCCCCGAGGAGACTAAACGGGCCAAGGAAGAAGGGGCTACCCTCACAGTGCAGACTGGTGGCGACTACCGCATAGCCGCATCACAGTCCCGGCAACCCCCGGGCCTCCCCTGGTATCTGAGTACCATCAGCTCACTCATCTTGGGAAAACTGCCCTGGAGGCCCTTCTGAAAAAACAGTATTACATCAGCCACCTGCCGGCGCTGTGCCGAGCAGGAGGGGAACGGTGCGCCACCTGTGCCAGGAACAACGCGCATTCCATGCCTGGGCCCTCTCCTGGAGCCCAGGGAACAGGAAACGCTCCTTTTGAGGACCTAGAGAGAGATTTCACGGAGGTCCTGCCCAGCCGCAGGTACAAGTACCTCCTGGTTTTAGTTTGCACATACTGGGGATGGGCCAAAGCATTTCCCACCAGGACTAAAAGAAGCAGAGAAGTCAAGAAGGCCCTCCTAGGGGAGGTCATCCCTAGGTTCAGCCTGCCGTTGAGCATCCACAGTGACAACGGACCGGCCTTCGTGGCTGAAATCATCCAGACCCTGTCGAAGGCCCTCGGCGTATCATGGAAACTCCACACGGCATGTTGGCCTCAGAGCTCAGGGAAAGTAGAGCGCATGAACCGTACCCTTAAGGAAACATTAGCCAAATACAGCCAAGAAACCACTCTCCTGGGTCGATCTACTGCCCTTGGCCCTGCTACGTACCCGTTGCGCCCCTGGAAAGTTAGGCTTTTCCCCTTTTGAGTTAGTATATGGAAGGCCTCCCTCAAGTTTAAGGAGCATCCTGGGAGACCTACATCAAGTGGGAGACGGGAGCCTGACAGAGCAACTCCAGGCCCTGGGAACTACCCTGTGAGAACTCCAGCAGTACACAGTTGAAAGGGCCCCCATCCCTCTAGGCCCTTAACTAAGCCTGTCTGTTGTCTTTTGCATCTGAGATAACACACCAGATTAACATATGCCTTTGCAAAACAAAGTAAGTTTCCCTTTTTCTGGGCCCTCAAAGCACCAAGGCAGAGACCAAGAATCCTCTTGTTGATATCTTGTTAACTGTTGACTGTTAACTATCCTATACCCATCTATGTGAAAGAACTATCATCTTACTTTTTATGCAATCCCAGAGGTTCCCCCCTTTGCTTTCTCCCACCTCCCTAATCTATCACCAATGAATTTCATGTACCCCACTTTTGTCTCCTCCTTTGATTGTAATCTATAAAGCAAGGTGCAAAACTGCCATTCTCCGGAGCATTATCTCAAATGTTGAGATTCTGCTTCTCGGCACTTGACAGTTTGGCTCAAATAAACTCACAAAAATTCTTCACAGGTTTGAATGTTTCTTACGTTATCACTACTGTCGGAAGAGGAAAGGCTGGGCCAAGCCGAGTGGGGCCAGGGCACTGCACTGGGGCACCTTCCTCGCCCTCCATCCTTCACACCCTCGCTGGCCCAGGCTCCTCCCCTGCGAAGGGGGCAGAGGGCAAAGCCCATCCTGGAGCCTTCATAAGACCAGTGTCTGCCCACCCTCCTGTGTTTAAAGCCCTGGTGGGTGAGCCCAGGCCAGGGACATCCATGCCAGGGGGGGCTGAAGGATGGGCATTCAGAGCAGGGTGCAGGGCAGCGGAGGTGGCTAGAGGCACCGGGGAGGACAGAGTGGCATGTGGAGGTCCTTGCACTTGGCGGGCCCTTGGCCTGGGCCTGAGCCTGGGCCCTGGGGAGAGACCTTCACTGCCCCTGAGAAGGTGTGTGTGAAGGGAAACTGTCGTCAGAGGCCGAGTGAGCCCTCCCTCCAGCCCCATGTGGAACACCTTCCTGCTCTCGCCGTAGGGGCTGCCTGCCTGTGTCAGACCCTCTTCTTAGCACTCCAGGAATCTGTGCCCCCCGTGCCTGGTGCTCACCCCTCACCCCAGCCCCCAACAGCAGGAGTGTTCATGATTTAGTATAGCAGCCAGGGTGGAGCAGTCTGGAGGCTGCCCTCTGAAATCCTGCCTGGTGACCCTGTACTCAGAAGCCGGTTCTGGTGTGTGTGGCGGGGGCGGGGGGTCCATCTCCCTGTCAGCTGTGCCCACCTGCTCGAGCCTAGCTGCTCTGGAGCAAATTACAGGAAATATGCAGACTGCCCGCTTTCAGGATTCCTAGGGCCATGTTTGCTCTGGCCCTGGCTGCCCAGGCAGGCATTTCTGGGCAGCATCACGGCCAGCTGATAACAGGGCAGTCCCTCATGGGGAGGGGAGGAAGGTCAGCGAGCGTGTAACTGTTGGGGAGCTGCTGCCCTGGTCCGTCTCCCCGGCCAGCATCTGCTTCACTGGGAGCCAGGAGCAGCAGGGGTGGAGTGTGTGTGGGGGGGTCTCACCCCACCATTCAGGAGCAGAACACTTGAACTTCAGATTGGCCTTTCACAGTGGGGGCTTCCAACACAAGCCTGGGGTCACAGGTCTCAGGAGAGGGGGGGCTGCATTGCCACCAAGCCCCATGTTCTGCCTGCCATGCTAGTGCCGGGTCTATGGCCGGGTAGCCAGAACAGAGGCTGGAAGGGACCATGGGCCAGTCTGGAGCAGGATGGAGCCCAGGTGTCCCAAACACCCATGCACATCTCTGTTCTCCTCAGGGGACGTGGCCACCCTGACTTGGGCCCTCTACCCTCCTTAGGAATCTGCAGTGCATGTTGGCATGAGCACCCCCCAGGCCACCCTGGGGCAGGGAAACCCGAGGGTCCTGTGGTCCCTTGGTCTAACTGAGCAATCTGGAAGGTTCTAGGACAGCAGGCACCTCAGTACTGAGCCCTGGTTCCCACACCACGTCCTCCAACAGTAGCCCACTCCCTCCCCACAAAAAGTGGGGCAGCAACACATCCTGGAATGTTCCCATCTGCAGCCGTGTCCTGGAGGTGTGCCAGGCAGGTGGTAGGACTAGAAGGGAACATTTGGGAGTGCTGGCACACTGCTGGGGACCCTCTCAGCCAGCAGGAAAACAGGCTGCTACTTCCGGAGGCTCCCTAGGTTGTTACAACCAGAAACTTCTGCCTCATTCACAATTTTGCCTCCTGTACAGAGTAATACTTGGCATGTTGTTTGTGCTCCACAAAAATCTGTTGAATGACCACGGGAACTTGTGTTTGGCGGGGGGTGGGGGTGAGCACGGACATAAAAATTGGAAAGATGAGGCTGACTAGCCACAGCCAATGCTGCTGACTTCACAAATTTGGTCTTGTCGAGTCCTCTGTGACCTCTGGAAAGAGGTCTGGGGAGAGGTCTGGTGCTGGGGTAGAGGAGGGGAGCCCCAGGGATCTGGGGGGGTGAGGTGGTGGCAGAAGACTCTGGGGGGGCTTCACCAACTGGTGGTGAGAGGGCAAAGAAGTGGGTCGATGATTCCCCTGCTGCGGAGCTTTGGGAAGTGCCAGGCTGGCAGGGACCCAGGCTGTGAGGTAGGGTGTGGCAACTGAGGCTGCAGAGGGGCCGAGGGAAGGGAGCTGTACCAGGGAGCTGGCCCTGCTGGAGGCAGAGGGAAGCTGTCCCATTTGTTAGGGGCAGAGATGTTGATCATGCTGTGTTGACTGTGCTTGTTAGCTGTAGTTGTAAGAAATATTAATCATGTTCTGTTAACTGTGATCTGTTCTAATTAGAAAAAGCACTTTCCAACCTGGCTGGGAGTTGTAGCCCCGGAACATGGGAATTACCCTTGCTATGTGGTCCCTTCTTCTCTTCATTGTCATGGAAAGATTAACCGCCCAGTTCCCCAAACAGTGGAATCCCGGAGGCGCTCGCCCTTTGCAACCCCCCAGCCCACCTTGCCCACTTCCCCATGCCTGCAACTCCTGCTTTCCCATGTAATGTTTGTCCTTCTACCCAGCAGAAGCAGCTGGCTTATTGGGGGGGGGGGGGGGTTTGCAGAGCAGATTTTTGCGGATGACCCTTACTGCCCGCAATATCGGAATAAACACTCACACACGTTTCAACCCTGTCTCTGCTTAACTGGCTCAAGTGGTGACAGGCAGTCCTGACCCACTGTTGTCCCGTTTCACATTTAGTCCTGAGGAAGCTGAGGTCCATCAGGGGAGTGACTCACCTCAGGTCACACAGCCCTGTCCCTGAGCTGCCTCTTTCCTACCCCAAATGAGAAGAACCAAAGCAGAGAGGGAGGTTATTTGAGCTTCACCCTAAAGCCCGGTTCTTGTTTCCGGGCACACAGGGCTCAGCAGTCCCTTGGCATAGGTGGGGGAGGTGGGGGCTGGGCTCTCACTGGGTGAACTGGAGGTGGGCCTGGGAAGCTGACTTTAGACCCAAGGGTCAACAAATCTACAGGAGCCCAAGCCACGCCTGGTGTGCAAGCGTGGCACCGTGTTCTGCCCACCTCCTACTGCGCAGGCAGCACATGGGGTGAGGAAGGCCAGCTGCCAACGTGTCCCGAAGAGAGTGGCAAAGCTCCTGTCTGAGCCCATGGTTGAGACCTATGGCTCAGGGACATTTCGGCCTATCCTCAAGGAAGACGAGCCCTCAGCTTGGAGGTGCTTGGTGGACCCAGGCACCAGGTCTGGGTGCTCTGTGGCTGTGGATGGGATCGGATGCCTGGGCTAAATCCTTGGCTGGGCTCTCCTGGGACTGGCCAAACCTGCCCCTCCTCCGACCAGCTGGGAATCTGGGACTGGGGTGGGGTGGGCAAGGTGATAAGTCCCTGAAGCCCAGTTCTCCAATCTCCAACTCACTCAAACTCAGCCTTAGAGAGCCAGCAGAGCGGAAGGGGAGGGCCCACGGGCAGGCTGGGAAAAGCTTACCCGTCTGCAGAGCGTGAGCAGCAGAGCCCTGCCGCCCCTCCTATCCCTGGGCCGCCCCCTATGCCTGAGACTCCCTGGCTGGGGGCCATGGTCTGTACTGAGACAGGTGCTCTCACCCCTCTCCCACCTCACCCCCCCCAGGGTGAATGTGTGGTTTGTACAATCCCGGCCTCAGAAGGTGGTGCTGGCTTAGACCAAGGTCCTGTTCTTTGTTCAGTGACCTGCACCCGATGACTGTGCCCAGGACACCTGTGTCACTGCAGCCAGTAGTATGTCCTGGGGACTGCAAAACACTGCCTGCAGTGGAGGAAGCCAGAGGGTCCCAGGGCGGGTCAAAGTCTGGGAGCCCATGTACTGGAGAGTGTGCGTTCATTGCGGCTATTCACAGAGGGCAGTTAAATGTAGGGGAAGTGTGTGCGCACAACATATCGGTATGTGACAAAGCAGGCTCTCCACCCGGCCTGCTCGTGCCAATGCCAGCCCTCCAGGATCTGACCTCCAACCAACGAAGGCCGACACATTCTGAAGGAACAGTGACGACCGCACAGAGCTGCCCCAGACTGACCTGCCTCCAATGGAGCTTTATCACCTCCCAGAAATGGCTTCCAGACTCCCCACTCAGCTGCCTCTCCAGTCATTTCCATATTCAGTGAGGCCGCTCTCTTCTCAGACACCCAGTATCTGCTCCTGCCATCAGTCATAAAGCAAAGGCTGAAGCCTCCTCTCTTGGGGGAGAAGGAATGAGACAGAGCTACTGTCTTGGCCTGATTTCTCCTGGGGGGAGGCTGGCCCTGCTGCTTCTCCTGCACCCCCCACCTCCCAGCCTTTCTGGGTCTCAGGAGTAGGGGGGCTGTGGGAAGAAATGCTCCAGACAGAGGGTGCCCTGAATTGGATGAAGGGTGTATAATGGGGTGGGGTGGGAGGCTCAAGTGAAAAGTGCAAATCAGGACCTTCAGAGTAGACTTCTCAAATCAAAGGTGGGGAGGGTGGGAGGGTGAGGGAGGAGCCAGCCTGAGCAAGCGGACAGTCCTCACACCCACTGCTGTATTGATTTGTGGGGCCAGCCCTGCTCCCAGGAGAGGGGAAGCTAAAGCTCATTAACAAATAAACAGCTCAGTCTTGGAAAGGCCAGGACAGGAAGCACACAGGCTTCCAGAATCTGTGTGCTGAGGAGGTAACTCAGAGCTTCCCGGGGCCTGGCTGGTTCAAAATGATATTTACACTGTCTCTGACTTCGAAATGTGGTGGATTTGCCCTGGCTGGTGTGGCTCAGTTGGTTAGAGCATTGTTCCGATACATCAAGATTGGGGGTTTGATCTCCAGTCAGGGCACATACAAGAATCAACCAATGAATGCATAAATAAGTGGAACAACAAATCAGTCTCCCCCCTCCCCTTACTCTCTTTAAAAATCAATAATTTTTGGCCCGGCCGGCTGTGGCTCAGTGGTTGAGCATCGACCTAGGATCCAGTAGATTGAGGTTTGATTCCTGGTCAGGGCATATGCCCGGGTTGTGGGCTCTGATCCCCTGTTGGGGGCGTGCAGGAGGCAGCCGATCAATGACGACTCTCTCATCATTGATGTTTCAATTCTCTCCCTCTCAGTTCCTCTCTCTAAAATCAATAAAGATATATGTATTTTTAAAAATCAGTAATCTTTTAGAAAATGTGGATTTTCACTGGGCCCTGCCTCTCTCTCTTCTCCACATTACAACAATTTTTTTTTCTGAGAAAAAAAATTTGATAAGAAATCAAGCACAAAAAGAAATGTAAAAGCCACCCCTGAATCCATCAGCTCAGGGAGAAAAAACAGGGTTACCCTTATGGTATATTTTTCTACGTGAATTAATATTTTTTAAAAAGTGAGATTGGGATCACTTCTACCATTTTGGTGTACTTTTCTAAGCTTTTATTTTTTTTAAATTTTAGCAAAACTGGGAGTGTAGTATGTATATTGTTTTTTAACCTGCTTTCGTCACATACCAATATGTTGTGTGCGCACACTTCTCTTACATTTAACTGCCCTCTGTGAATAGCTGCAATGAACGCACACTCTCCAGTACATGGGCTCCCAGACTTTGACCCGCCCTGGGACCCTCTGGCTTCCTCCACTGCAGGCAGTGTTTTGCAGTCCCCAGGACATACTACTGGCTGCAGTGACACAGGTGTCCTGGGCACGGTCATCGGGTGCAGGTCACTGAACAAAGAACAGGACCTTGGTCTAAGCCAGTACTGCCTTCGAGGCTGGGGTTGTACCAACCATATGGGAGAGGGGTGAGAGCACCTGTCTCCCAGTGCAGACCATGGCCTCCACTCCAGGGAGTCTCAGGTGTGAGGGGCGGCCCAGGGAGAGGAGGAGGGGCAGGGCTCTGTTGCTACTGCTGTGCCCCAGAAACCTTAGTGATGGAAACAGAAACCATGCTCCCTGAAGCATTCACGCATCCAGGGGCTGAAGGCTTTCTGTGTGGCAGCTACTACGCAAGGCAGCTGCGATATAAAGGAATAAGAAAACTGTTAACATCAGAACTGGGTTCAAAACCTGACTTTGCTGCTCAAGGATGGTACAAAGTTAGAACCTTGTAAACAAATACACCCAGTTGCCTCGCAGGTTTAAATAAGGACTTTCATGGTGCCAAGCTCTGAGCTGCTTGCTGGCAGGAACAGGTGCTCAGGAATCTTGTGTTCATCTGTCCACCTTGCCTGGCCAGCCAACCTGTGCCTGCCCTGGGACTGTCACACAACTTCCCAAACTGACACCTTCCCCCAGCTCACCACCCTCAGCAACAGGAGCGGCTCAGCCTTGACCCACACCCCTTACTCTCCTAACCATCCCCCATCCCACCCCAGCCAGTCTTCATATGGAGAGAAAACATGATGGTGGCAGAGAGCAACTAGTTCCAATGTCACAGGTTCCTAGTTCCTGGAGGCCCGCCCACCTGCCAGCTTCATGAGAAGGGCTCTCAAGGTGTTAGGGAAACTTCCCCGTTTCACAGGTGCAACACGCCTTATTACCCGTCCTCCCTGGTGTCCCCATTCTCTCTTTACCAGGCATAGCATCCATCCACCCATCTGCTGACCATCCTCCCCAAACACCTGCCATTCAGAGGCCTTATTAGCTAGGCCCAAGTCAATCTGGGGTAAAAAGGCTTGATCTCAAGCCCACCCAAAGTGGCTTGACCTACTGCATCTGAGGACAAAGCCAAGGTCTACTTCCTGCAGGGAGAGGCTGCTGTGGCCCTTAGTGCAGAGAAAGCGCCACCTACTACCTTACGTCCTCACAGTCACCGCCAGTATCGGCACTGGTACATGTCACCACAGGTAATAATGTGTCCCTTTTAGGCCCCATGCCCTCATGAAGTAATCAGTCAAATGAGATCCCACAAGACAGGGATGAACAGGGAGGCCGAGCCACCTACCCCAAATCACAGAGGCGTCCTGACTCCCAGCCCAGCTCTCTGCGAGTAAGGGGAGCCTGGAGTTTTCTTCTGTGCTTTCCCCGTCCAGTTGACTTCACAGTGGCCTCAGCAAACTGCTTCATGAGTGGAAGGCAGGGACACCTGCACCACGACCTACAGTGGGGGCATCAGCGGGGCCCCAAGCCAGTGCCAAGAGCTCACTGGGGACTGACTCCTTCCAGCTCCGTTTTCCAGCCTTCTGTAGAATGGCCCCTAGCACACAGTGGGTGGTTTGCCTGACCCAGGCGGGCCACCTGCGAGTGATACGCCAACCTATCCCTGGGTCCAATACCAGGCTCCAACTCTGGGAAGCGCACTGAGCATGAGACCCAGATAGCTCCTCCCCGGAAAAGGGAGGTGTGGGGGCTGGGACAGGAGACGAGGGCACCTCTGGGCCCAGGAGACCCGGCTCCCAGTCAGCTCAGCTGCCTGCTTAAGGGGCAACCTTGGGGCAATTACTTAATCCTAGAGTCCACAGATGGGCTTCAGGGGTGCCCCTGAACTCCAAAATCCTGATTGACACTTGGTGTGTCAGGAGGTCTGTGTCTCACAGAGATAGACGGGCCCACTGCCTTGTCCTTTGGGTTCTCAGATGAAGTGGTGACAGTCTGAGGTGCCAGACAGACCCTCTGCTGCTGCTCACACTGAGATGTCAGCAACAAGAAGCTACATTGCAGCATCCATTTGCCATCCAATCCCATCTTAAAGTGCAGTTACTTAAATTAACAGACAGGATGAGTGCTCAGATGTCCCTCTGCTGTGAGGGGAATGGAGGCGGTCAGAGCAGTACCGGGGCAAGCAGAGCTGGACTCCTGTCACCCTGAGTAACTCCACAGGGTCAGGCAGCACTAGGGAGGATGAGAGCACCCGTGACTGGGAAGGGCCCACAGGGCGCAGGGCTGTCTCAAGGTCAAAGGGCCCCACAGAGGTGGGAAAGCAGCTGGTGCACATCAGTCCTGGGACACCAAGGCGGTAAGTTCCTAAGTGACCACAGAATCAAATTAGTCTTGGAGGCAGAACCCACACAGTGTGAGTGTCCCTCTCAAAGCCTGAGCTCCCCGACCCTCCAACGCCGCAGGGAGTTGAACTGCCCTCTGGGGCCTGCTTCACACGGGCACAGACCATCCACAGAGCAGTCCACCTGGAGCGCTATGCGGAGAAGGGGGCAGGCTGGTGGAGAGGCGTCGAGGCAGAAAGGCATCGGGATTACAGTGTGGGCAGCACCTCTCCTTAAAGCCTGAGAGGGAGGAAGGAAAAGGCAAAGGGCAGCCATCAGGGGGACAAGGAGGCGGCGTGGGAAGCCAGGGTAGGAAGCCAAGGGCACAGCCGCTTTCTGGGAGCGGGGAAGGGCAGCTCAGGGGCCTGGAGCCTTGCTGGAAAGCTTCGTGGAAGCCAGAAAAGGACCTGCTCCCGAGCTTATGCCTCTTAGCCCTCAGGGCCCACTCCTTGTCACCTGTCCTCTCTCTAACACAGGGGAACAAGCTGGCACAGTCTCGGAACCAGACAGGAAGACAGTGGGAGCCTACTTGCACGTGGCAGGAGCCTGTGGAGAAATAAATGGATGGGAGGAGAAGAGGCCTCCCAGATGCTGGCTGTAAGAGGCTCAGTCTCTGCTTCCAGCCCACCCTGAGTCTGCTGCCAGATTCATTTCCATTCTCCCTTTGCCCGTCCTCACTGCATGACCAACCACCATGTGCCCACTCTCAAGGGTGCAGGGGTTCTCTGCCTGGCAAAGGGAACAACCAGAGGACACCTCCTGTGCCCCTGTGTGGCTGTCAAGGTCCCTTGTAGGCCAGCCCGCCCACCTCCCCTGCCCTTCACTCCACTCAAGCTGGCAGCTCACCAGCCTTTCCTTTCCCTGCAGTCTTTTCAAGTCCCACAGCCTCTACAAATCCCCAGCACAGCGAGGGTAGCCAGAGGTTCAAAGATGGGCAGACCTGGGCTAGCATCCTGGCTGTGCCACCCACTGGCTGTGCCCCCACCCTCTGGGCCTCAGCGCACGCCCATCTGCAACTCTGACAGTCCCTGGGGGCTGTAGGCCAGCTCAGGTGGCATGTGACAAGCGCTCAGGGAAATGAGGCTCTCCTTCCTCTGCGCTGAGGCACTGTCAGGTCTTGCCACAGCACTGAGCACTTGGCCGGGCCGCTGTTTTCACTGCTTTATGTGCCTGTGCTCCCAGCTGGACCGGCAGCCTCCTTAAGATGCCTACATCACTCACTTTTCCGATTTCATATCCACTCGTGCAGAATGCAGGAAATCCATTATACTCCGAAGAGGATTAAACACCATTCTCTCCCTGGGATAACCGCTGAACAGTCTGGCCTCCTCCCTGGCACCTCTGTGCACAGATGTTTTTCTTTTTAAAAGTTAAGATCATGCTGCATGTGGATTTTTGTGTCTCGATTTCTTCCTCAACACTCCAAGGTGAACGTTTTCCTACATCTGACATTCTTCAAAAACACAGTTTTAATGTCCACATAATACTCCAGCATCAGGGACACCATCATTCACTCAGTCAACGCTTCCACGAAGGGAGGCCTGCGCTAGCGTGCTTGGAGCTACAAACCTGCCCGCCACCAATCACCTTTCCCCTTCTCCTAAGAAAGCCCATTTCCTGCGGACAAGATTTGTGGTGAAAGATGGAACTGGCTATGATGCGTGAGCCAGTGTGGTGAGCTGGCCCGTCAGGCGCCAGCCCCGGCTCAGCCTCGGGAGCATCTGGCAGCCCCACTGCCCTGACCCTGACCCCTGCCAATCAAAGGCCCTTTCTGCCTGCAGGGAAGAGAGGGAATTTAAGTTCAAGTTGCAAAGCTCGCTGGTCTAGCCCAGTCATTGCATCAGAGGAGGAGCAGCCACGAGAAAGAGGGTAGTGAGCTTAGACAAGACAGGATCCAGGAGCCGTGGCAGATCTTCAATTTTCTAAAGGGCTTAAGTGTGTTAAATAGCCCCAAATGCCACACCTGGGACCAGGGGACAGAAGCCAAGAGGAAACACATTTTTGCTCAATATGAAGCATGCTCTAAGTCAGCCCGCAAGATGACCACAAATGGGCCACTACTACGTACGGTGGTGAATCCCATCACCTGAACATCATGGCAGAGATTATCTGGAAGGGACTCAGGCAGAGAGCGGATGATTAGACCACACAATGTTGAAGTCCCTGCCACCCTGAGTGACCCCACAGATGCCCTGTACTCCTCCCACATCAAACTCATGGGACCCTGTCAGGGGAAACCCCACAGCAGTGCCTTGTCTGTGAAATACCCTCAGTTTCCAGATGTTCTCACATCTGGAGACTGGTTTCCCGGGCGCCATGTATGCACCTTGTAGAAGAGTCTCCAGGGCATTTCGGAACCAAGGGAGACAACTGCAGCATTGAAAAACCAAACCACATGGGGACACACCACAGCTAGCACGACAGACGTTATACCATATGCAATATTTCCAAACAAACAGGCCCCTTCTTGTGTGTTTTGGTCCTTGTTTGTCTGGTTGCTAAAACTTAATTAGCCTCACAGCCCATCTGGCAATTTACATGCAATTACCCAGGATGCTTTGCAAGGCTACTCCAGCCACTCTAGGTGCCTGAAGTAACACGCCTGGGTGAGGTATGACCGGCAGTCCTTGTGCAGACCCCACAGAACTGAGAGCAGTGCTGAGGAGCAGCCTGCACCCCGGGCCACGGGGGGGGGGCCGGGCAAACGGAGCTCCCGGCCTCCCTGGACGAGGCCCTTCCCGAATGGGAACCGACGCGTCCTAACAGAGGCCCTGTGTCCTCAATGGACATTTGTCTGGCCCAGGGCCAGACTTCCCCAGATGCCTGCCCAGCTACTTTCTGGTCGGGAGCACAGGGAGGGGCAGGGAAGCGGTTTTCATGGTGTCCTGATATTCAAGGGTTGGGAACTTTACCCTTTCCAAAATTAACAAGAGGACCGAGAAGTCAAGAGCGCAGCCTCTAAAATGCTAAAGCACAGGGAGGGGACATGTGAAGTCACAGCCACCCTCCCACAACCGGCTGAGGAAAGGGTGTGCTCAGAGGGGAGGCCCCTCTACACTCAGTGCCAGGGGCTACCATGTCCATCACTGGCCTCCATTCTTGGTTTGTCGGCCTTCCCCAAGGAATGTGGAGAGTCAGGGGTTAGGTTATAAGAACCATAAATATACTCAGTTTAACTTTTTTAAAAAGAATTAATTTTAAAACCTAGTCTTTTTTAAAGCTAAAAACTAAATGTCTGGCCCTAAGTAGGCTTTGGAGAATGGCCTGCTGTGATGCCACAGTCTGCCTTGGAGATGAAGATGGCCCAGGTAAGATGAGCTGTCCTTGGCACGGTCCCTCCTGGCAGCCCCAGGCCAGCTCCCTGGGCAACTGGGAGGCACCAAATGCAACCCTGTGAGCAGGAAACCCACAGAGACCCACTCTGAAGAGTAGAGGGCAGGGTGGGAGCTCTGGGCTGACTCTGACCACTATCCCTAAACCAAGGCAGTGGACGGAGGTGGGCACAGGTGGAGATCTGCTTCTGAGGGGAAAGGCAACTCAATGCCCAGTCAAGACCAAGTTCCCGGGAATGTGGGAGCAGGCAGCAGGCCTGCCAAGGAACAAGAGGGGCACGCTAAATTCACCTCAACTAAGCTCCCAATGTAACAGGCACACTGTGGTGATTTAAAGCACACGAGTGGTTCCATTCCCACTCCCTATATCCACGTGAAGAAAAGCACCATGGGGCACTGTGGTCAGGACCCGACCCTTGGACCCAGAGTGCCTAGGTGCCCGCTCATACACTGACAATCACTGGTGGTGTGACCACGAGCAAGACTCTTAACTGCTCTGGGTTTGGACAACAGAGATGGTAACAGTGGTACACACCTCAGGGCTGCTGGGAAGCTTCAATGAGCTGACACACATGCCACTACAGCGATGCCCAGAGCACAGCAGGCATGGAGGAGACGTGTCAGCTCTCACGCCATCACAATTAGTTCAATGCCACCTGGTGATGTGGGCGCTGCCTCTGAGGTGAGCCAGAACCCTTGGCTCAGCTGTGTCCACCCCGCACGGAGGTCTCACGGAGGGCTCCCCGGAGGGGGTGGTCATCATGGGCCCCCTGTCCTCAGCTACTTTCACACTGTCAGAGAGAGCCCTACTTCACAGGAGCCTGAGATGTTTCTTTTCTTTTTTAACCCTTGTGTTTGTAAGAAGAGAGTACAAAATTATACCTCAGGAAAGCAATCAACCCTTCAAACCACCAACTTGTCCTCTATTCAGGGTACACGTGATCCATGGCATGTGAGGTGTGCAGCCAGCTTAGACGTTGGGCACAGAGAGGACACCTGCTCAGTGACTACCTGCTTGACTGCAAAGTTCTGGAGAACAAAGGAAACTTCTGGTATCCAGCTAAGATGGGACAGAGTCACCACAGACACCGGCTGTCCTGTCTACTGAAACTCCTGTCTGACAGGAAACAAGCTGGCCTGACGTCTCACCCCCGACTCCTGGCCCCAGGTCTGAGGGGGAGGCTGGGGCGGGGACGAAGGTCTGCGGTCAGGACCCCCCTTCTTGGGCAGCAGACTTGCAAAGAGCTCTCCATACAGAAGAGTTTCGGGAGCAGAATAGAGGGGACAGAGTCTAGAAAGAGGGCATGGGACACTGCCGGCTGAGAGTCCCTGGGCCGGCGCCGCCCTGGGACCCGCTCTACGTACTGTTTCAGACCCGACCGCGGCAGGAGCAGCTCCCACGGCCCCGCCACGCCTCGCACTTACCAGGAAGCGGACATCGTCAAAGCCATTCAGAAGCAACTTGCTCTCATACTGCTGCAGCCCCACTGCCTCCAGCCACTCCCCGACGCTCTGCTCCAGCGTCCGCGAACCTGACGAGAGAGGAATCGGCAGACGCTTGAAAAGGGAAAAACCGTTAAGGCGGTAGCAGCGGCACTCAGAGGAAGACAGATGGCACTGCCACATCATAGTCATTACCAGAAAGCAGCCAAACTACAGACAAGAGAGCGGAGAGCGGAGAACCCGCAGCTCCTCTTCCGAGTGCGGGCGAGGGCACCCACTGGGCGCTGTGCACACCCACACCCTCGGCAGAGCTGCTCCAGGCCACGGAGCACATGCACGACCTCTGCCCACCGGTCGGGAGCCAACCCCCAAGGGTCTTGAGTTCAGCTCCTGGTCAGCGTTCACACTGAGGTAGTTCACAAAGTCTGGTCCCGCGGGCACTAGCGGGGCTGGGAGCTCCTGTCATCCACGCATCCGGGAGCCTGTGGGGCTGTGGGCGCGGGCCAGTAGTCCTGCGACCTTGCAGCACACACGGGTCAGGGGAGCGCACGCATCTTCATGCAGCTCAGGGACACAGGCACCGCGAGGGCTCCGGGAGGGAAGCAGCGGCTGTTTGCAGGGACCCAGCACATGCAACCCAAGCAGCAGCGAGCGTGGTAGGGGAGAAAAGAGACTTTTACTTGTTTTCCCCCAGCAGTCCCGGAACAGGCAAACCATGGCCCTTTGTGCTCAGGGGCTCAGGCAGCGAGGAGCCGAGGGCGGCGCATGGGCCAGGGCTCAGGGACCAGGCTCAGGGTGGGTCTGCTGCGACGGCGACATCGCACTCTGACGGGCTGTGCAGCCAGCGGGCCAGGAGCCAGGTCCACAGCTAGACCCCGGGTACCGGCGGGCGGGGCGTCTCCTGGGCCAGGGTGCTATCTGAAGGGCTGCCTTCCCGGGCAGGGCGGGTCTGCGGGAGCTGGGCATTCATTTTCCTCTGATAGTGGCTCTTCCTGGGACTCACCTGCCTGCCCAGGTGGAAGGCAGGCAGGCAGATCCAGTTCTTGGCTAAAGACGACAAAACCCAGCCAGATAAAAGGAAACAGTCCTGTCAGCTGCGCGGTGGCCGCTTAAGTCTGCTCACGTTCTGCGCTGTTCTCTTTGGCCGAGAGATAAAGAAGGCAAGTGTCCTCCCAGGGTCTCTGGATCCCAATGTGCTCTTCTAGGACAAGCAGAGAAGGGAGGACATCTGTCTGCCATGCTCCTCAGGTAGGGCAGGGAGGTGGGGTGAGGAAGGAAGTTCAGCTCAGCCTTCCTGGCAGACCTCGGACGCTCTGAGCTGGATGCTTAACCCCCACCTCTTCTCTGGCGTTCACAGGCAAGTGGAGATAAAAGGCGAAAAAAAGAGAAAGGGAGGGGAGAGAGGTGCGCGGAAGGAAGAAGAACCAACTACAGAAACGTCACCTCCAGAGAACTCTTGATATGGTCTTGATGCGGTGAAAGTCATTCTGTTGTTCCTGGCACTTCTGCCCTCGGGACAGGCCAAGTCCACTGGCTTGGTTATCCAGGAGACCCTGGTGACCTAGGGTCCCAGGCCCCCCTTCTTGTCTCTCCTCTGATGAACAGATGGTGGCCAGGGCACCGGGGGCCTCCCAGTGCGCGCTGTAGCAGCAGTCCAAGATGCCGGGCCCAGGGCTACTTGAGTAGGGCTGTCTGCTCCAGGGACCTAAGCAGCAGGCTCTTGTCAGACCATGAAGTCAGGTGTTCCCGGCTGCTGATTCATTCCTGCCTGTAATCACCGGGCTGCTGTGGTCCTCCCGGCTGCCGGAGGGTGTGTGCACTCACAGAACCGCAGCAGAGTGCTTTGTCTAAAGGCTCCTGGGCTCCACGCTGCCTGCTGCCGGCTCCACAGTCCCTGCTCACTCTCATAATGCCTGGCCCTCCCCCTTCCCCCCTCCCGCCTCCTCCCCTCCACGCTCAGGAAATACATCAGGGATCGGACATCGAAGCAGAAGCTGCTGCTGCCGCCGAGGGAGGACAGCACCACGAGCGTCAGAGCAAAATGACAGATTTCCCAACATCCGACGTGGGTCCATGTTCCCGCCAACAGAAAAGGTTGGGAACGGCTACTCAGAGAGGACAGGACATTCCCATAGTTTTGGCTGATAGTTCCTAGGATAGCCAGAGAGGGGACAGAGGAATGACACTGCCCTGAGGACACAGCCCATAGGTTAAGTAACCCCACTTGCTGCCTAAGGAATGACCATTCCTCTGCCAAGAAGCCACCCCACGGGTGTCACAAAAACAGGTGACAAAGGACAATGCACCTGATATTCCTCAGGTGAGTGCACCAAACAGCCTGGCAGTGACTTCCTATTGGAGAACAGGGGAGAAGCGCCAGGCCCAGAGCAGGCCACCCACAATCAGAAGGAGAGGGCATGGGAGGGGAGGCACCAAGGACAAAGGGAAGCCAGGACCAAACCCCAAGTCCAGCTGTGGAGACAAAAGAGGTAATGCACAGAGACAACCCAGGGACCACATGCCACCTTTAAGCACGCTGGAGACCCTGCATCCAACAGGCTGCAGTGGCCCTGGCCCAGAGGGCTGGGTGCAGGGAGAGCAGGCCCCGGACGAGCAGGCAGCCAGAGGCTACACAACAGCAAGAAGGGCCGGCTTTAACAAAAGAAAGCAAGCAGTCTCTTCTGCTTCATAGGACAGGCCTTTGGTGAACAAGACCAGTGGCCTGGCCCAGTGGGAAGGCTGACCCTCCTGGACTCTGGCCATGGGATGAGCTGCAAATCATGTCTGTTGGGGCGATTCAGGTAACGGGTTCCAATGCTCAGGGGCTCATGGCTCAAAACAGGATGGAGACTCAAGTGCTACAGAGAGTCTCACCCTTTTAGGACATAAGCCTCTGCAAAACCTGCCACACTAGGCAATCCCGTGCTCAACTGAGGGTTGGCTGTTGGAGGGGCCTACTGCTTCCCCTGCCAGGCTGGCAAACCCAGAGCCCAGGTCCCTTCTCCTAGATCCAGAAGCCCAAGGACAAGCTTCACCCTGATACTGACCATTTAAAATAAACCAGAATCCTGCTTTGGTCTGGGCTGAAGGCTAGTGCTCCTGGGCGCCTGGGGAAACCCCCCTCCTGACCATCAGACAGAAAGCAGAGTGCTGGGCAGGCTAAGCCCACCCTCTCCATGGTCGCGGCTTGCAAGTGGGGTAGACACAGTGGGCTGGGCTTGGCAGCACGGGGGACACCCCGCTGTCCAGGCTGCCACCCTCATATGTCTGCCTGCCTTTGACGTCCTAAGCTAGGGTACAGAGGATGAGTAAACCAGTGAGTACTAAAGCACGACCGTGTGCTGGGATCCAGAAACACGGGAACAGTGGGACCAAGTCCCACCACTCACATGGGTTCACGGGGCAAGAACTGGGGTGGAACCAGCAGGACAAAGAAAGAGCTCCATGCCACCACCTCTGAGAGAAGGGCTCCTCCACAGTCTTTTCCAGAGGTGCTGCCGCATCACCTGACAGCAAAGTCTAGAGGTGATGGCCTGCTTCTGCCCCAACCAAGCACAGTGATGGGGCTCCTCTGACACAGAGGGGTGCAGGGAAGCAAGACTCGGCCTCGGCTAACGGCCTGTTATCCCTCCCATCCCTGGTGGTGCCCAAAGCACAGTTCTGAAAATGGCAGTGGTGTTGGTCTCAGCCCTAAACTATCCCCACAGACACCAGACTCTTGGTAAGGTCTGCACACTAGAGCAGCGTGTGAGAATGCAGGCCCGAGCGCTGCAAGAGCCTAGAGACAGGTCCCTAGCCCTCAATCAGAGAGCCCCTCTGCAGACCCCGCCGTAACCCAAGATGGACAAAGACAGACGAAAGCCAGCTGGGCCCCTGCAAGAACCCAGGGAAACAAGGCTGCTGGAGGAGGGTACCACAGCCCAGTCTGAAAATGGTGCCGGGAAACAAGCCAGACACACGCTCTCTTCTCTAGGTTTCTCCACATGAGTCAGCAGTGGTTTCAGGGTGAAAACAAGCAGAGCTACTATTTACTGAGTGTCTCTTCAGCTCGAGTATCTGTATATATCACTCAGTCCCACAAACCTATGTGGTACTATGGGGTACTTTATGCCAATGTTATAGATAGGGAACTGGGGGCTCAGAGACACTAAGTGACTTGGCCAAGACACACATGTATCTAAAATCAGGATTTGAACCAGTACAGAGGCTCCAAGCCTGTCCTCTCTCCATAAGTCCCCTGGCCTCAGCAGGTCCTTTATCCCCAAAGTGCACACTTGCCCCCACCCACCAGGCTTTCTGCCATCGCCAGAGGCCCAAGGAGGAACCAAGGTTACTTGGGGTTAACAGGTCAACTCTGGATGGAGCCTCCCAAGTAAACAAGGAAGCCTACCCCTTTGGTGCAGAGAGGCATTTCCTTGACAAGGGGTAGAGACCACACTGGGTGGGGGAAGGAGTGTGAGCTGCTCTGAGGGGCACCTTTAAGAATGTCACCTGACCTAATAAAGCAACACAACTACAATTCTATTATCAAAGACAACAGCTCAGATATGGCCTCTGTAGTCCCGTTTCAAATGAAGGAAACCGAGGCAGACCTCACCCCTGGGCGTTGAGAAGGAACACTCAAAGTAGCAGGGATCTGAAGTAAAAACGACAGTGACTAGGTAAATGGAAAAATGGAGAAAGACACACTGGCATGGGCTAGACAAATGAGCGCATGTTGCCGTGAAGAGTTAGCGCCCGAGCCTCCTGGGAAGCTGGGGAGACCAACACTGGGAAGCGCTCCAATTTAAGCCCCTCAGAGAAAGCCTACATTCATGAAAAGAATTATGAGTAGCAACTGTTCATTAAAAAAAATAGTTTCTTAATAGGCAGACTGAAGTTCAATTTGTACACATTCCCCTCCAATATGTAAAAGGAGTCAAGGCTCTACAAAGGACAGCGAGCTGGGCTGTCTAGATAAGGAGCTTCTGAGTGTGAGAGCTTCCTGCGGTCTGAGGCTGGCCTCTCACCCGCAGGGTCTGCCTTCTGTGTCAGAGGGACACCTGGGCACGAAGGAGCCAAGGTCTGTATTGTGAGGGAAAGATGGCTGCTTGGTACAATACCTGAGATCTTCTGCTGTTCCTGAGAAAAGTCAATCCCTTCTCCAATAGAGCTCATGATTTTCTCAATCTGAAACGAAGAGGAACAAAAAGGAGAGGCTGTCAGGCTCGGGCTAAACGTGGGCAGCTCACCATCCATGCACTGGGCAGGCCTCTGGGCTCTCCCGTGCTTCCAGGCCAGCACCAACCTGCACGATGCCAGGACTCTGCCACTCAGGTTGAGAAAGGCCACTTTGGCCACGGCCAGGCATGGTCTAAAGACATGCTCTGAAGGGCATGAGCAGGTTAACAACCTGGGCTTGGCTGCTGAAAATGCCAAAGAGCCTCTCTTTCAAGCATTGATACATCCCCCCCTCCCAGTCCTGGACCGGGTGAGGACTGGGCAGAGGGGCAAGAGCAGGCCAGACCTAGCCCACCTTCCTGTGCACACTAGCATTTTAATCCATTAGAGACTTCGTCAGCTTCGTCATATTAGGTACCCCAAGCGCCTGGAGTAGTGCCTGGCAAGTCAAAAGCACTCAACAGGTCACCGACATTGCACGATCACCAGCTCTGAGGTGTGAGGCCAGTTTCTAGAACTGAAACGAGCACATAATCCTGAGTGAAGGAACTTTCGCTCCCTGGAGGCCAGCAATCGTGACAGAGCTCTGCATCAGGGATAGGAAGGGCCAGACCCTTGTCCTCAGGACCACAGCAGACAGCTGGTCTCAACACGTCTCATGTCTCTAGCACTGCCCCTGTGCGGACCACCAGTGCCAGCCCTGAGCCAGACCAAGCCCCCCTCCCCCGAAACCCGGCCGGGGCAGGACTGGGCAGTGAGGCGGCGACCTTCTCTCTGCCCCCGCTCCTTTCTGGGTTGCAGTGATAATGAGCTCATTCACTTGTTCTTTTTCCAAAGAAACGGAAAGAGAACCCTTTGTACCAGAGTTTGGAAGCTCTCCTCTAAGTGCAAGTAAGGAGCCTGGATCAGACAATCAGAAAAACAACAGCTCTCCAGCCAGCCTGCCGCTGGCAGGCGAAGCCCGCATATTTACACCCAGCAGAAGAGCGGGGGCAGGCGCCATCGCTCCCCTTGCAGCCTGGGAGGAGCACAGGGAGGTGCTCTCCAGCCACAGAAATGACCGCCTGTTAACACACACTGCGAACTCCACCCTGTGCTCAGCAAAAGCAAACAGAACCAGGAGAGGTGACCAGTGGAGCAGATGGAGGGTGTGCCTCCACGCAGTGGCTGGAGGCCGGCTGGCAGCACCCCGGCAGGCCTCCCTTTCCTTGGGCCTGGCCATCTCAATTTTGCCTCTCAGCAGGCAGCACAATGCAACAGGGAACGGCCCAGATGGACAAGCGAGCCCTCTCAACACCAAAGCCTCAGTGTTCAGTCTGTAAGTGGGGACAGGTCCTGCCTCCCACAAGCATGGCGTGGACCAGAACTATCAGGTAGGAAAAGCATCCAGCCGAAGACCTGGCTCACGGTAGATGCTCAATAAAAGGCTAGCTGCTTTCCATGTCCCCTCGGTTGTCTGCAGTGCTCTAGCCTAGTAAAACTGCTTTTTAAAGTTTTAAAAACTATTTTTACTTATGTTTATTTTCTGACAGGTAAAACATCCACTGATTCAAAATTCAAAACACACAAAAGGTTATTCAGAGAAAAGTCTCCTGCCGCCAGCTGCCTAGTTCTTCCTCTGGGAGAAACCAGTATAACCAGTTTCTCCAATATCCTGCTAGATCTATTCTATCTGCAAGTAATCCAACACATGAATGGATTCCATCTCCCACACCATTTAATAACGCACCTTGGAATTCCTTCTACAGAGAAGAACTTTGAATACTGTTCTACGCACATCTTTGGTCACACGTGCAGTCCATCTGCAGGCTAATTCCTAGTTATTTCCTGAGCGTTCTCCCAGACACAGAATCTCACAGGTCATATAATATCCCAAGTCCCACCCCACGTCTGATTTTGCTAAAGGCTTTCTCGAGATGGGGCAGTTGCTAACTGTCCCAGTCAGTTCACCCCATTTGCAGAGAACACTAACTTGTAACACTTGCCTTTTCCCGGATTTAAACCTTTTTTCTAACTTCAACCCAGTGGTCCCGCTGTTTCCCCAGAGCACCCCCTCTCCTACAGGAAAGGCTTAGAAATATCTGGAGACAGCTCCTCTCCTAGGCTGAGCTGCTCCCCGCCCCAGGCTGCTCGGATGACAGATCAGTGCCGAAGCCTGGCTACCCAATCAGATTACGAGCCAGGACGCTGGGCAGAGTGGGCATACAAGAGATATCTGCTGACATGCCTTCTTTTCCCTCTTCCACATTTATAGGACAAAATTAGGGCGCTCAGGGTGAGGAAACTTTTTCCTACATGGGTGATGGGCCCTTATGCCAGGGATCCCTCCTCTAGGCCAAAGGGTGTGTGTGTGGGAGAATCACCATGCAACCTCCGTGAGGGTTGGAATCAAGCATGCTTTATTTGCCATTTCAGCGCCCCACCCCGGCTCATGACAGAGGGAGAGAGAGACAGAAAGAGAGAGGTGGGAGGGGAGGGGCGGTGCAGGAGCAGAGGAGAAATATGAGTGGTTTCCACTTACTTAGAGCCAGCAATGAAAAGCTGTGTTCCCAAGGCCATGTGGTGCCAAGGGTTGAAGGACCTGAAATGGAGAAGACTCCAAGGTACAGTTTGAAATGAAGTCTCATCTACATTATATATTTGCTGGTCTTCATCATCACCTAATACCCAAAGCCCCAGCTGGCCTATCCAATCCACATCTCCTGGCAGCCTAACTCAGGAGATTTTGCCAACGGGCCTTTTGAAATCACAGTAAACGGAGTTGAACTCCCTGCTGCTTCTTTGCTCTGTTCCTTCTGCTTGCCCCAGACTCACCCTTAGTCCAACGACAAAGGGCCAGGAAAAGCGCAGGCTCCCACAGACCTCTCAGTAGGTGGACGAGGGCTCTCAGCACTATTCCATCCAACTAGGAAGTATGCTTTGCATTTTGTGACCTGCAGGAGCTAAGTCAAGCTGAGAAGATCCTAGTTTATAGAGGAGGTGAGAGTGCCAGCAGGCAGTAGAGAGGAGGCAGTTTATTGGCAGCTTGCAACCAGGACTACTTCCTGCCGTGGTGGATGCTCAGGGCGAGGAGGGAAGTGGCAGTGAAGCTGTTCTACTCAGACAGACGCTGGCAGGTTCCCACCCTGCCACCACCAGCACAGTGTCGGGGCTGTGGTCCTGCCCAGCCTGGGCCGAGGAGCTGGGTCACATTGTCTCTCCCTGCCGCCCACCCCCGCCCCAGGCCCAGGCCCAGGCCCAGGCCCAGCCCCAGCAGAGGGCAAATGTGGTCATTTCAGTCTAGACTAAGAGGAGCCGTCACGGAAGACAGACACCATTCTGATCTGATCTAAACTTCATGTAGTTTAACCGTTTAGGCTTTAAAACGACCTGGTTAGGCTGCTTTCCCGAAACGTGCTGCAGCTCCTAGAAGTGGCAGGTGTGTGCGTGCGTGCGTGTGTGCGTGTGTGTGTGTGTGCATGATGGGAGGGCTCAGCTCACCATCTCTTCTTTGTCTACTGTTTAGAATTACTGTAATTTCTGGAGAGAGATGGGAAACAGCCGAACTTTCATAAAGCACTTCTCATGAACTCAATTAGGGAACTTATACTTGTATTTGGTAAGGAAAGACCTGAAGGTTATCACTATAATGGACTCATGTTTGGAAATATTCCATTTTCAAAAATTATTCAGGACTATTCTATTCAGACTTCCCCACCACCCCCACCAGGGTTGTATAAAATGTGTTCCTATATGTCTGAAAACAAAATAAAAGGCAAACACTGGGGGTGCTGCTGCTCAGGCCATCTGACATCTGCCTGTTTGGAACACAGAACCCTGGCTGCCCACAGGCTATGATAGGAGGTGATTTGGTGGGCAGAGAGGCCCCCACTCCCCATCACCATAACCACCGCCAGGAGCAACTCAGCCTACACTATCCACTTTTGGGGGTGGGGTGAGGAGCCTACACTGTCTACTTTCAGGGAGGGTGGGAGCCTGCAGTATCTACTTTTGGGGAGACGGGGAGGGACAGTTGGTGGGAAGAGTGCTTCCCTGGGCTTCAATGGACATTCTGTGTGCCAGGAAGTGTGCTAGGCACGGCCAGTCCACAGGCCTGAGTGAAGCCTCCATTCCAGAAGGTGGTACAAGTTAGAAGCAGTGGCTCCCAGCTGTAGCTAAATATCAGAGAGCAGGACTCGTTCGGGCCAGCCTGCCTGTAAGCCAAGGCTGGTACAGAGGAGGAAGGGACAGGGATCGCCTTCCTTCTACCTTCTTTAGTGCAAGTGGGAACATGAGCAGATCATTCTGTGATGCGCCAGCAACTGAAATTGGCTCCTAATGTCAGATACTCCCTCCCAACTCCCTTCCAGCTGCCTGGGGAGCTGTCAGCTCCTTAGGAAAACACACAGCGGTCTCCTCGGGCCTGTACCTTCCAGTCTCCTTGGCCCCCATTTACTTCCCTATTGGCCCAGAAACACGCTCTGATTTGCACTATTTACTTCCCTGATTAGCTGTTTCATGGTGAGTCCCAGAGACACTACTGAAGCATTAAGGGTGACAATCCTGTTTCATACTGTGTCTCTCTGAGAGCCCACAGTGTGCCCTGTGCAAAGCTGGTGCACTGGAGCACCCGGCGACAACGACGGTTACCATTTGTTAAATGCGCATGCTAAGCTGGCACCTCATGGGGACAGAGAGAGGGGAGAGGCAGCTAACACTGCCAGGCCCAGTCTGGGTTCTCTAACACACCTTCTCTCTCATCTGTACCTTTTTCCAGACTCCCTGGCTTGCGGGCACAGCAACCTCATATCCCACAGCTACCAGCTGGCCCTTTCCACAGTCCTGCAGAGTGCCTTGACTCACTGCCAAGCACACATAGTGCCCATTCTTCAGGTGAGGAAATCGAAGCTCTTCTCCAGGGGCACACTTCCAAACTCCCTGCCGATGGCACGGCTCTCACTTTTGGTAAGTGCCACTGGAAGCCTAGCCTGCTTCCTGAAGTGGGAGGGAGGCAGGTGGCAGACCTGCTCCTCTGGCCAGATGGCCTTGCTTGACAGTGTTCCCTACTCCCAGGAGCACTGGGCTGAGGAACGGAGCCCTAACCTATCTATCAGGTGACTGCTGGCGTCAAGGCTGGCTCTTCTGCTGTGCAAGGGACCCTGAAGATTGCTGACAGCTGCACTCCAGGCCCAAAACCACAGAAGGATCCATCACCAGCTTCCCTGCCTCTTAATAGACAGGCACTCAGCCTAGAGTGGGCTTCGACTCCACATTTGAGGAAGGCCACTTACCAGGGTCGGGGCTATTTTCCCCTCCCCCCAGACTGAACTGCACAAGGCCTCAGTAAAGACAGGGATGGACTGCAGTAAAATATTTGTCCAGATTTTCTAACCTTGTCACTCCTTTGTGGAGAGGAAGGTGGGATGGTGGGGGAGGGGGAGGTGGCAGGGCTCAGGCTGTCAGCTCCAGGGCTGGACTCCAAAGCAGACTGGCAGCTCTGCTAACAATGGGGACCCCCTTTCCCACAGATGCGCTGGTAGCCTCAGCTTCATTGGTCTCATCACAGGGGCACTCAGATTGTGACCATATTAATTGTTCTACCCCCATTTCAATCCCCTTTACATTGTCACTATCCCTCTCAATCCCCCTTTTCCTGTTGGTCTGAGACAGCAAAGCTCTGTCCTTCCGCTAAAGCCCCAGTGTGCTTGTCCCCAGCTAGATGGTGGAGTGAGGACAGCCAACGACTGCTGTCTCTGACTCCCTCTCTCCCTCCCCACTGTATCCTTCCCATCCCTCTCAGGCTGTGGATGCTGGGCCTTGCTCCCCAAAGCATTTCTTACCCCATGTCTACCAGCCAGCCCTTTCCCTGACTCAGAGATGTCCATACCCCAGACCTACGACTTGACCGGAAGGGAGTCCTGCTTGTGAACAACAGCTGCCCACTGACCTTCTCCTGCTAGAACAGCAATCTTTACTTCAAAGCCCCAAGAAACTGCTGAAGAAGAAAAAAAGTTGGGAGACCTAGATTCCAATTAACTTGATTATTGCCTGCCACAGAATGCTGGGTTGTGCGCCAAGTACTGGCTTTAAAAAGTGGGACAAGAATCTAGAAGATTAATGAGGATTATGTATTTGGGTTCCAGTCCAATTTGCACAATCTACTTTCCATGCAGGAGCAGGTTTACATTTACTGGGGGTGGGTGGGAAGCATACAGACCTCAGAAAGGCTGCAGGCCCCTCAGACAATGGCAACCGGCCTGGCGGGCCTCTGGTTTTTCACCACGTGCAGCGTGCCAGGAGCCTTCCCTCGGCCGCTCCCCCGCGTCCGCCCTGCGTTCCAGCACACCGCACCGGCAGTCTGCCTACGGGTACACTAGCCCCAAGAAAACTGAGTCCATTTCCTCAGCAACGTGGCCGGGAAAGGGGTCCGACATCCACCGGTTGCTTGGATGCTACAGGGGAACACCTGCCTTGTAGTGTCAGGGTTGTACGATGCGGAATTTTGAGCACCAAATTTATACATTTAAGACGTAAAACAAAAATTACATCTACATAATACAAACACACTGCCAGTATCCATCAGCTGTCCTGGGATGTCCTGCAGCTAGCCACTCCGAATTATCTCTGAACTCATGAAATAGAAAGAGGTTGGATAAATGAAGATGAGAGAGTCCCCAAACGTCACTTTAAAGCACTAGTTAGCATCTTTCAGATAAGCTTTACACAGAAGAGCACAAGCTGCATTTCATTGTTTCCATTTTCATGAAGTTCTGGAAGTGGCAAAATGAAACTACCGTGGTAGGAAATGTCAGAAGAGGAGCCCCAGGAGGCGGGGAGGGGTAAGAACCGACTGGGAAGCGACGTGGGGGAGCTTTCTGGGGTGATGATAATATTCTGTATCTTGATAGGAATCCAAGTCACACAAATGTATGTATTTATCAAAACTCAGGGAATGGCAGACTTAAGATTTATGCATTTAACTCTACAAATTTACTCCTCCAAATAACTAAAGAAAAATGCGGAACTCTGGTTAATGACATACATTATAAAACGCTTAAGGGTGAAATGTACCGATGTCTGCAAGTTATTTGAAGTGCATGAAAAACATGGATTTTTATTAATAAGTGGGCTGAGATATGGTGAGATAAGAGATACAGCAAGCACAGCAGCTGCTAACTAGGAACCAAGGCTCTCGGTGGTGGGCACAGAGGAATGCTTTATTCAAGTCTCTTTCAAGTTTTCTGTACGTTCAAAAATTTCCAGAATAAAATACTGAGGGGGGGGGGGAATCTCTGTAAGGGTCAACTCTTTTAAAGAAAAATAAAGCATAAGCTAAACCTTGGTCTGAGTTTCATTTCTAATGAACTGTGCTCAACGTGCTAATAAGTAAAGACGTGCCCACAGGCCAAGGGAATAAGGACGGGAATGTGGGAAGCCGACTTCCATCCCCTGTCACAAAGCGCTCAGGGCAAAGCACAGCTGCTCTGCTGTGGCTGGCATCCTCTGTGCCGGCACCGGGCTGGCACCGGGCTAACCCCGGTCTCCACAGTCCACAAGCTCCCCAGGAAGCAGCAGACCCCGGGCAACTGGCTCATGATAACGAGGCTTAAAAGACACTGACCGTTGCATCAGTGAGTTACTTTAGCTCGGTGAGCAGCACACTAGAATAGCTGGCTGGTAGGATATATTTGTATTCTTTATAGCATGAAAGCAATGAAATGAGATCAAGTCCATGCCCAGAATACTGAAGGAGCAAGGGAAGGTGTGTGGACTGTGCTGAGAGCTTATTAAAGGATCCCTTTCCTAGTTCAGGAGGTCATCTTTGCTGAAAACTGAATCCAGGTGCTCACAGCAAGGTACCCTTCTCTCTGGAAAGTACTTCTGATCAACAGTGTTAACACTAGAGCCTTTGGGGTGGTGTGGTTCTAGGGCTGGCTCTGCCCGTGGGTCTCTGCAAAGAGCACGGGCTGATGCCTCCCGGGGATTAAGTTCATCTGCACAACCAGCCTGGGAGTGAGGATTCTTCCCCCTCACAGCAGAGAAAACCAAGCATCAGAAAAAATACAGAGCACGCATGTCTCCACACTAGAAATGTGACCAGTGCCCTAATTCACGGCGCCCACCTTCGTTAGGCCTAGCTTCTGCTTGATGAATGCTCAGAGTACAGTTTCAAACGTGTGGCGCAGAGACCACTGAGAAGGCAGTATACAGGGGTGGGAAAATGTGCTTTGGAATAAGAAACTTGAGTTCAAAATCCACTTGAAACCTCGGCCATGTCATTTAATTTTTTTTCAGTTTCCTTTTCTGTAACGTGTGAAAAATTTCCTCCCTCATGGGATCATTGTTATGGACAAATCACCTCTCTCCTTTAGGCTTCAGCTTCTTCAAAGGCAAAATGGAGATATGAACACAGGGCTTCTGCAAAGATCTGACCAAGTTCAAGAAGTCCTGGCCAGGCGCTTGGCCGCAGACAGAGCCTAACAAGCAGTTCACTTATGATGGCACGAGTCTGAGCGGGCTCTGTGCTGCGTAAAAGGCACGGGGTCTTCACATAACGCCCCCTTCCCTGGAAGTAAAGCAAGGCTCCTGCTGCTCTGAGCACAGGTGGTGAGATCTGCTCCTTCTCCAAAGGCAACGTCTGCCTGCCCCTGTTCCTGGGAGATTTCGGTCCCTGACATGTCTGGAGCCACAGCAGGAGGTACTAAGGATCCTTCTTAAATTAGGTCCTTGGAAAAACAGGGTGGAGCCTAAAAGTCATTGAGTTTCACTCTGTACCCCACACTTTGGCCAGCTGCAAGCCTTCCTCACACTGAGGAACATCTGCAGTCCTTGTACAACCACTGCTGCCAAGTGAACAGTCCACACAGGCCTAACTCCCTTGCTCGTTTGTTTGTAGAGATTAGACAGGGTTTGCACTCATGATTCACATTCATCCGGTGCCAAAATAAACAGAATTCTACCTAAAAACAAGCTAATCAAAACCCAGGTTCCTTTGTGTGCGTGTATTTTTTTTTTTAAGGACAAACCAGCAGGAAAGGGCTTCCTTCTGGCAGAAAATGCTTAGAACAGGCTGTGTGAACAACAGCTCGCTTCCTGGACACTCAGCTGGAGGCCGCTTCCCCATTCAGGACAACGCCCTTCTACAAGATCGGTCCTGGGTAAGGACAAGAAAACAGTACCAAAGGGGGGAGAGGGAGCAGGGTCCCAGCTCAGGTCCCCCCCCCCCCAGGTGGGAGCAGAGGTGAGGCCAGCAGGTGGGCACAGGCTGTAGACCAGCGTGGGCATTTGTAACAGAGATAGCAACACCGCCCTTGCAAGTCTGTCCGTGACCTCTGCTTGACTGACCTACCAACTGGCTAACTGCACGCCACATATTCCCTCAATAAATGATACCAACTTAGCTGGGTTCGCAGCCGGCAGGCTTCTCTCCTGCACACCGTGGGTCTGCTGCTCCTACCCACTGAGCGTTCTGCTCACCAAGAATCAGTGGGATCATTTCCAAAACTGTTTAAGATGGTCGTATTTGTTGGTGAAAATACAAAACTTAATTAAATATTACATAAGTGATGAAACAAAAGTAACAAGAGCGGTTTCTGTGACAACCAAGTAGGCGCTTTGAAGAGACTAAATAACAGGATCATTTTTTACAAATGTGCTCTTGAATTAAGTGTTAGAGAAATGTAAAAAAATCCTAAAAGGATTCTGTACTTAGACTGCACCACGAGGAGCTAAATTCTTGCTTTACTTTTTTAAAAAGCTGATTTTAGGAGAAGAGAAAGAGAGGAGGAGGAGAGGTGGAGGGAGGGGGGGGAGAGAGTGAAAGACATCAATCAGTTGCCTCCTGGACTCGCCCCGACTGGGAATCAAACCAGAAACCTGGGTAAGTGCCCTGACCAAGAATCAAACCCGAAGCCTCCGGTGCACGGGATGATGCTCTAACCGAGCCACACCGGCCAGGGCTCGCTTAACTTTTAAGAACGCAAACTGGAAGTTTAAATCACTGACGTACTGCGGATGTGGTTCATGTAACAGGCAGGACAGAGAACTCCGAGCCCGCTGGCCCACTCAGGTCGACGTGGAAGGAAAGGCCCCATATCAACAGGCTAGGATGCACACCCATCTGTTTGGGGTTAAACTCAAATGTCTGTACTCTTTTTAAAAATGACCTCTCCCTTTAACAGAGTTTTGTAATTAAGTAAACGACCCCGGTCCCACTGGCAGTACAGAAAGCTCCTGGGGTAGCTGCGGCATCTGATAAGCCCTAGCGTCACCCACACCACAATTGTGTGGGCAAGTGTTCCTCAAACCACTTTCATCATCAAACGCGGCTAAACTTCCAGAGATACAGAGCCCCTCCCTCTCTGCTTTTTCCTAAAACGTCTCTCCACTGAGGGCTATTAAACAACTCCAGGTGACTCTCAACACCAGGCTCCTGTGTGAAAAATGCCTTGTGCTTCAGTGATCATTGCCACAGTCCAGGGCTGGCCAGCCAGGGTCCCCAGATCGCCTGGTTACAGACCAAAGGCATTAGCAAGTCATGGGCTCTTACATTCCACCAAATCAGAGGCTCCCTCACACAAGTCAGCAGGGGTGAACAGGAACCACCCTCTGCTCACCCAGGCCTCAAGCTGGGAGCACAGAGCCAGAGTCACTGGGTTAACTAAGAAGACCTTTCCCTCCCCCAGTCCCTTGACCTCCCCTGGCAGACCACGGGGCAGAGAGGCAACACAGCTGGAGTCCTCTAATCTCACAGATGTGTCCTGAAGCTCAAGGGCATCCAAGGGCATCCCAAAGAAAAAGCCTGAGCTTGTGCCCTGCCCCACCCCAACCCTATCAGGGAGTAAAAAAATTATAGACTAGCACCCTTATGTCCCCCAAATATAATCACAAAGGACAAGATATGTGGAAATACTCTATGGGAATGACAGGTACGTGGAGGATCAGACTTTCTGAGTAGGAAAGCAGAGCTCAGGAGTCCAGAAAACAGAACACATGAGATGGAGCTACCACTTAGCCCACTGAACCCACTGACCTACATTCCGGCTGTGCTGATGCTGAGCCTGAGCCGGGCAGGCCTCTGCCTCCTCTGCACCCCAATCCTCACCCTGTAATTCCTTCCAGGACCAGCTCAAGTCACCTGTGCTCTGCCACACTGTGTGTGATTTAAATGAACATTTTCCAAGTCAGAGCAAGGCTTTATGCTTGGTTTCTCCTTTGGTAAAACACATAAGCTACCTGAACCTCGTCTGTGAACTGGAATGAATAACACCTGCTTCGCAGTCGGCGCAGGGATTAAATGCGATAACACGTCTGATAACGCTGCAGCGTGCTGGCACCCAGCCAGGTCCGCTGAGCACGGGTGCCACGCCAGCAGCCTGGTTGCTGAGCACGGGTGCCCTGCCAGCAGCCTGGGGACTCTGCACCGAGCTCGGCTTTAGAACCGCGCCTGCTCAGGGAGCCCGGCTGTGCCGTACAAACGGGAACACGCACACACAAACACGGCCCGGGCAGTGTGGGTCCTCTGCCCTGCACACAGGCTCGAGAGCCTCTTCTGTATTTCCCGCCAGTGCCCAGCACGTACTGAGCAGTGGGCAGGCTTCGTCAATACCCAGCAGAAAAGCACGTGAAGAGCCTCAGGGATGTGTTATAGCTTCACTGACTCTTAAGGAAGGATTTATGATGTACATCTTGCTTGGATCTGAGAATTTCCCTGATGAGGAAATGAGAGGGGAAAGTGGAGGCCCCCAGCAGATGCGTGGCCTCTTTCCTTGTAAATTCCTCCACCTGCACCCTCACTGCCTCTCTGGGAAGTTCCTGCAGCAACATCCTCTTCGTCAGCCCTTGCTGACCTCAAGCACATGGACTGTGTTATTTCCTCTTTAAAAAAGTGAAATATTTCTTAGATTCCAAGAATCTGTTTTACAACATTATGATTTCAACAACAGTAACAAATGGCCCATCCACATGCCTGCCACCTGGCTTAGGACCTAGAACACAGCTGATACACTGAAGCCAGTACAGCAGGCCATTCTGGACCGCAGACCCCTCCCTGCTCCTCTGAGGCCACGGGCCTCCTGAACTAAATGCTACCGTCCTCTTGCTTTCTTCCAAGTTCACCACCCATGTCAGTATTCCTAAACAACACAGCTTCCTGTCTCTTTCTTGGCCTAATTGCCAGGAGCAAAACTTGATGTCCCTGAAGTAACACAATAGGTTCTGGGAACAGAGCTCTGGGTCAGGGGCTCCCTGGCTGGTGAGGAAGGGGGAGGCCGCGGGAAGGACCCAGCGTCTGAAGAAACAGCCCCAGGAAAGGGAGAGCAACAAGCCCCGCATCTCAGCGGACTGCAGGGCGAGGTCACATGTCTTCTGGGACTCCAGAATATCCATTCCCTATATGGGGCTAAACTTCACGTTAAAAAATACAACCACACTGGATAACCAGAAAGAAGACAACCTTTTCAAAACAGCCTCGGTGGAGCCCGCTGCCAATTAAGCCCCAGTGGACCTGCACTCTTGGGCACGTCAGCAAGGAAGTCCTGCAAGTTGCAATTACAGAGAACATACATTTCCTTAGAGGAGCAGAGACAAGCTGTATGCAAGGGGAGGAAAGGCAGCAAAAATGGACATGCTGCCCTCTCCACTCTGGGAGGCCTTTGCACTGGGGGACCCGGGGCCACCCACCCTGCGGACTATCTCCAGCCTCACCTGCACCAGGAGTCCAGAGCAACTACACCACGAGTCTCGACTGCTTTGCGTTTATTGTTGCCAAGAACTGTTCTCTAGGGGCTTGTGTGCGCGTCTAGGAGGTAGGGCCCTTCAGAAAAGGAGTGGGAGCTACAGTCTCAAGATGACATCAGGAGAAGCCAAGGAAAGACCAAGTTTGTAAGAACCAGGGCAACTATTACTGTTAGTATTTCCAGTAATTTTATAACATCTCCATTGTTTCCTACTTATTGGCTATTTCTGTCAGCCTCCGTTTCCCATTTTTGTTTTGTTCGACAAGCAGTAAAAACTTAAAAGGAACTGGGTGCTTATTTCAGATACAGAAAAACTGGGGAGCCAATGGACACTTTTGTCCTTCCTCTAGGCTTCTGGGAGCAGAGGAGAGCAGGAGGAGACAGAACTGGCAGCCTGAACAAGTGCACCAATCCCTTAGGTCTGTGGGAGAGAAGAAAGGGGTGAAGCGAAGCTTGCTGAGGCCTGACAGCAAAACGTCAGGAGTTCCAGGCTGGGCTTCCCAGCTCCACTGTTACCTGAGGTATGGGAACCTTGGCTTCTAAGATTCTACCTTTTACAAAACCAAGTGCTTGAGCAACAAATGAACCAGTGTAGAGAAAGCGTAAGCTCAGAATGAAGGAAGTGTACTGTTCATTGCCAACATGATCAGTAAGACCTTTGTTTTTCTCAAATACCTCTGCGCTCTGGCTGTGTGTGTATGTATGTGTCTGTGTATGTGTACATGTGTACATGTTTGTATGTGTGTGTATGCATGTGTGCATGTGTATATATGCGTATGTGTACGTGCATATGTGTGCGCACCTGCATCAGACTCTCAAATATGCTCCTACATGGTTGAAAATAAACAGGATGGCTTAGTCAAAACTGTAAAGTATAAAATCTCTCTCTCTCTTTTTAATTATTTGCTCCCAGAAGTGGGAATAAGTGAGTACAGTTGGTACAGGGATCAACAAACTCAGCCCTTGGGATCTCGGCACCTGTGCAAACAGGACAGGAGGCCAGAGCTGCACAAGGCAGGAAGCCATGGACACAGCCAGCAGAGGTCTTAGAGATTTTCCACATGGATCTGTTGGTGTGGCAGGTAAGGAAACTAAGGCTCAGGGAGGTTACATAACTTAACCAAGGCAATGAGACGGGCAATAAGGGCTAGCCCTTGCTTCTTGCCTCTCTGCTGAATTCCCCACTGATTCTGCAGGTGGGGTGGTGACAGAAGGTGGAGCAGCCCCTGGTGAAGATACTTAAGCCGCCAGAGGGCTGAACCCTGAATGAAAAAGACCCGAGGTAAACGTGAGCTTTCTCACCCCCAGGTTTCTGCATCCCTGACCCCTACGTCTTTTAGGAACATGGCTTCTGAGCAGAGCACTGCGCGGTCCCACCTCAACAGGGGACACAGGGCGTGAGCCCTAAACTTAGCAAGTTTGTAAGCCCCCCCATTTGGGATAATGGAATGTTACAAGGTTGCCAATTTTTCATCATGGCAGGTAAGGAGTTTAAATTAACACGACGAATGAGGGAGATGGCAGTTATGCGGGAACATCCTTGCTTAAGGTGCGTGGCTACGCGAACCAGCCCAAAACCACGGCATGCGTGCCCAAAGAACTGGTGGAACGGGAGTGAGGTCTGTGGTCACCAATGCAGTTTCCAGGCCCCGAGATCGTCCTGGGGTTATGTAGCATGTTACCATCGGCAGAAATGGGTGAAGGGTACCGAATAAAGGACCTCTCTGTATTATTTCTGCAGCTTCCTGTGAATCTATAATTATTTCAAAATAAAAAATATGAATAAAGGAAAAGAATTTTAGGTTGATATGTTTTATAAAAGGACAACTGGAGAACAAAACAGGGTGGACATAATCAGAATAAAGGCAGCTGCGACCCAGCACCATCACCACGCTTTCCTTCCACTGCGGACCAGTCAAAGCTGTACTGAGGGCTATCTTACTAAGACAGCCCTAGTGTCTGATGGCAGCCCGGTAAGCCACCAGCTCCCTGTCTCCCCAGCCTGGAGACCCGAATACACAGTGGCCGGGAGGACAGTGCGTGCGGGGCTGGGGGGAAAGGCAAGTCGGGCTTTGCTGGCAAGAGGCCTAAGTTCCTCTCCCGCCTCCTCCTTCTCTTCCTCCTACCTGTGCTCAGACCTCTTTTCCCTTCTCCACCAGGGCAGCGAGCCCACGCTGGCCACGTCCAGCCCCAGGTTTGCTCGTTTACTACACCCTGCCCCATCCCTGGCTCCAACTGGGACCCAAAGTCTCATCTTTCCCTTCCTCCTGCCACCACCCCCGGCAGCTGCTTTGTGACCCCTGAGTACCTGCCTGCCACATCCCCTCCAGAACTGGGGGCCAGGATCAGATCTTTCCTGATAAGTTCCAAGAGGGAAGGGGTGGTGCTCCTCCAAGACCACCCAGGTGGGGCGCAGGGTGCATGAGGAGAGCAAGGGGCCTCTGCCGAGGACCACGGAGGGGGCGCAGCGGACAGCAGACAGCGCCTGCCTGCACCTGCTCCGCAGCCATCATCTCTGGGCCTGCCAATCGCACAGTTTTCAACTGCAAGCGCCTGCAACCCTGAGGGCTCTCCTGGGCTACCAGGACCCTCCAGGCCTGGCCTGGGTGGGCTGGGTTAATGCCTGCCCCTCCTCCCACTCAGGGAGCCGCTCTCACCCAGACTGACCCAAGATGGAAGATAAATACCCCGGCTCCCTCCACGTCAGTGGGGAGCTGAAGCCACCTGCCAGGGCTCCCAGCAGGCCTGCACCCAGCGCCCCCAGCGCCAACCCCTGATAACAAACCCTCACTGCCTTGCTTTCCTTCTCCCTCTCCACTCCCCTACCAGTGCTTCTGGGCTAACCTCCCAAATAAACTATTTGCATCCAAATCCTGCTTTGGGGGGAACTCATCTAAGATAGATGGTCACAGGGAAGCCCAATTAGGAAAGCTGAGCCAAATTTCAAATGTGAATGAGTGTATGTATCGCTGGGTGTCTGAAGGATGTATATCTACGTAATGAGGAAACTGCCAACACCATAGCTGCTATCAGACACTAGGAAGCTAATGAGGAAAAACCATAAAAACTTGATTTGCCCGCATAATACTCATTAACGCCATTTATATGAACTGCTGTTCATTTGCCTAATTACCACTAGCACAGTAACTAGCATGGATATATTAAATGTGTCAGATAAAACTTGCATTAAATTTTATTTGATTACTAGTGCTATGCACCCCCACACTTAGTTCTCGCATGTGCATGCCTGGGTGCTCACACTGCAGAACCTGCTCACGACCGGGGATAACACTGCTGAGACTCCCCTCTTGAAGCAAGGTTGTCAAACTCCCGTGGCACAGGAGCTGCCTGGACAGCATACATAACACGGGCTGCTGGGCTCCACCCCGAGTGCCTCATTCAGTGGGTCTGAGAGCAGCCGAGAACTGGCATTTCTAACCAGTTCCCAGGTGCAGCTGTCTGAGGTTACGCTGTGAGAGCCACTGCTTTAAAGTGCCACCAATGAGGGAAAGAGCCAACCACCAGGTTAAACTTTCCAGTTGGCATTTGCAACACGAAAGGTTGATGGTCTGTTCTAAGAAAGCCAGTGGGATCTTCCAATACTCTAGACCAGTCGCTGAAGCAGAATGAGATTTGGTGTGCGGGCAGCTCAAACCAAAAAAGGCAAAATTAGCTCTGTTTCTCAAACAACTCCCAGCAGCTGGGAGTATCCACTCTGTGCCAAAGATGTTGCCAGGCAACAGAGGTTTGGGCACTGCCAAAGGTCTTGTGAGACTCTGGGTAGGTCATGTCCTCTGTGAGCCTCACTTTACTAACCTGTAAAGGAGGTAACTCCTACATAGGGAACCCCAAAGCCCTGATGTTTTACAGTGAATCAAAGTAGTCCCTGGCAGCAGTCCTGACCCCAAGACTCTCCCGGCTGGTCAGTCCAATTCAGCAAATGCTCCCAATTAAAGGTGCTGCCAAAGCAGTCAGTACTATGTGCTATACCAACCAAAGAACATAGAAGCACCTGGCATGAAATCCATGCCCATAACTGGTCCTCCCTGAAATATTATGACATTTAATCACTCTCACTGCTAAAGGGAAAACTGGAGCCGCTCACCAGAATTAAGGACGGTGTGATAACCTCCTCAGCTGGGGTTTTAAATGAGCCTTGTGCTAACAGCTTTCCTGCTCTGAATGCCAAGCAGGACGCCCGCGGGAGAGAGGCAGCCGCCTGTGAAGGGCGGCACTGTGACACCGCTGTTTCTGAGGCCTGGCTTCTGCATGCACCTCACCATGTGTCCCCAGGCAGCACAGTGACCTTCCAGATCCCATGGGGAACCTGCAGGAAGCATTGTTTTATTGTTTCACAGATGGAGGAACTGAGGAGAGGAGTGAGGCTGTCTGGTGTCTAACAACCCAGTTTGGCACCTCTGATCTGCAGCAGAGAACACTCAGCTAAAGCTAACCTCCACCCTAAGACCCATGCATCAGCCTGGCACTGAGGAGAAATGGGGAGGAAGCAGAGCCCAGCAACGGCAGCATCAGGAGGGCACTTACCCGCCTGCAGTCTCAGGAGTCCCTTGCCGAGCCAAGCCAAACAGAAACAAAAGGCTTTTATGTATGAACAGCAAACGTTTCCTCAGTCTCATATAAGGTATAAATAAAAGCATATATAGGAAACTATTTTTGTTGATCTAACCCATAAAAAAGTAAAAACAGTGAAGCATATCATTAAGACAGGCCCCTAGTCCCTACTTGCAGACAGCTGCCCTAAACCCTCCCTGTACAGAATTCAGCTCCCTAAGAAAAGGAGCCATGTCCTTTACTATAGCCCTGCACCCAGCACCTAGCATAGGGCCTGACACACGGCTGCCACCTAATAATTACCTGCTGACAAGGCGTAGGCTCAGCCAGCCGGGCAGCCACTGGCAGGTGCAGTGGAGGCTCCAGAAGGCTGGCCAGGGCCTCTTTGCCTGTTTCTCGTGGTGAGCCGGGCCTTAAGCCAACGTTTTCCACCTGCTCGCAAGGTAATGAGCCCCACAGGGTAACTATTGCCCAGGGTAAGGGAACTGCTCCCTCTTCTAATACACCACCTTTATGCTTTTGCATCTGTGTTTTGTCTCACTGTGCTCAGATTTAGGAGCAAGGCTGTGCTGAGCCATTCAGGCCCTCTGTGGTCTCAGGTGTCATCTCAGCTCACAGCTCGGGCTTCCTCTCCTCGATGTAGAGCCCTCACCTTGGTGATCTGATAAGTTTTATGATGCTGCTCTTCCTTTTCTAGCTCAACACTAAAGAAGCAGACACAACCCCACGTTACACAAAATTGAGCATATGATGCAGTGACACTGGGCCAAGTAGGCTAAGCCTGCAAAGGCCTGGAAATGTATTTTAATTAATATAAGTAGGAGCACTGTCTAAACTAAATCAAGTAAAGGGCACAGCCATAAGCTGGTAGGAATACACAGTACCGTCCCAATGCAGGTAGCCGTTTTTAAAATATATTTTTTTTATTGATTTTTTGAGAGAGAGTGAGGGAGAAGGAGAGAAAGAAGTATCGATGTGAGAAAGAAACATCGATTGGCTGCCTCATGCATGCCTCCTACCAGGGATCGAGCCCAAAACCCAGGTATGTGCCCTGACTAGGAATTGAACCAGTGACCTTTTACACACAGGATGACGCCCAACCGAGCCACCCCAGCCAGGGACAGACAGCACTTTTTTATAAGCTGGGTCAAGACCCGGTAAATGTGGCTTTGTGGAATGACTGACCAAAGGAACTATGGCTATCAACACCACTGATGACTCCAAATAAAGCACTGAGTGGAGCTCTGTCCCAGGAGTGGGCTGAACAGGCTGCAATACCCAGTCTGCTCAGGTCCATTGGACCGGTGAACTCTCCCAGGGCACAGGGACGGCCACGCATCTCTGCTCTTCAATGAGACCAGGCTCTTTCCATCCTCCAGAGTCTGGAGACTTTATGTTGAAACCTTCATCTGCAGTGAAACACTCGCACCTGTCACCAGGCTCTGGCCTTAGAAACCACAGTGCTCGGGCTGTTGCCCAGGATGAAGAAAAGCCAAATCTAGGAACCTCCAGGGGGATTTAGCAGAGAAACAGCACTGTCTACACAGAGCATGGCCAGACCTTTCATTAACACCCAACAGGGGACACTCACCAAGGGCCTTACTTCTGGATCAGCAGCACTCTTTCTTTTTTAAAAATGGGCTTTGAAAAGTTTCTTTTAGTGGAATCAATTCTGCCAGCACCACATCCGTCAGAGACGCTAACTCTTCTGCTCTATTGGGTAAGGGCCTATCGAGCCAGTAAATGGCTTTAGACACACGGACCCAGCTGAGTACTTGGTTAGTTATGCATTCACTCTGTGCAGTGACATCCTGGAGTGCCATGGGGACAGCCGGAGCCTGGGCAGGGCCAATGTGGTCATTGCACTACACACCATATCTGTGTGGTTCTCTTCTCCTCTCAATCTAATTTAAAAGATTAGGGGCCAAGAACTGGTCTCACCTATATGACACCGGAAAACAGAAACACTGCCAAGGGGCTTCTATTTTCAACATTCTTTACAGATGGTAAAGTGTTTTATATAGGGGGGTGGAGCAGGCAGTAAATGGAGTTAGCTTAAAACATATATTAGCATTTAGATGTCAAACTCAACCCCTCCTTTCTAAATGAGAATGTTTCAGTAAAGCAACATTTTCAATAAAAAGAAATGGAGGTGGGAGTGCCCCTCTATTAAATGGAGAAATCCATGAAACGTCACTAACCTCTCCTGAAATCCACAAATTTCTATGCTCCCATCTGTGAAGCCAATTACTCCACACGTTGTCTAGAATCCCTCAGGTGGGGCATGAAAGGGCTATTACTTATAACTAGAGAATGAAAAAGAACATAAACATTAAAACTTAAGGCCGAGCTGAAGGACTTAGTTATCGTATCTCCCTCAAGGAGAAAAAGGAAGCTGTCTTTGGAGTGACCCCAACCTCTGACATCCTCCTGGGGTCTTTAATCACTGACTCCCATTTCTAAGTGCCTCTTTTGGGCCAGATCGCCTAAGGGCCTGTAAAAATGAACTGTCATTACTACCCTAGAAAGGTCTCTAATCTGCTTAGGGAGACAGGCGATGCACCCACACCAGCACACAAAAAAAGCAACCACTGATCAGCAGTGCCAGTGCCAAATCAGTGCCTGACGTGAGAACTGCCAAAGGAGCCGCCCCTGCAGCCTCGGGCGAGGGGCAGGTTTAAGGCAGAGAGGTGACACCTCTCCCTGAACCGGGCGGTCCCACCTTGTCGACCAGGCTAACCCCTCCAGTCTAACTGAAGCCCTACCCACCTCCCGCCTTGTAGAGCTTGGGGTTTTTTCTCTGAGGGCACTTACTTTCATTTGTGACAATACCTTTATTTGTTTGTACCTGTTTAATCTCTGTCTCTTTCTTTAAACTCCAAGTCCCTCAAAAGCTGGGTGAGTGCTTGTTTTGTTTACTATTTCACTTCTGTATGCCCAGCACCTGGAACTACCTGGCACACAGTAGGTTCTCAAAAAATGTGCCAAGTGAATGGATGAGCAAGCGTTAAAGAAGGGTGGAATTTCAACCAAAAGAAATGGAGAAAGACACTCCAATAGGGAAAAGCTATAAACCAAAGTGTAGAGGAAAACAGTGGGTAAAGAAATTGCCCGGGGCCAGAAAAACAGAGTAAAAGATGGGAGAGAAAGCCAAGTATAGAAGCTGGACCACAGGTTCATTCTCTGCACAACCATGATCTCCAGGCTAAGGAATTTGGACTCTGTACCACAGCAATAGGGCCCTAAGGAAAGTTTTTAGTCAGGGGAGGTATACAAAATATTTAGGAACATGATAAGGTAACCACAAGAAGGATGGGCCAGAGGAGCAGGAAGCCCAGAGGCAAGCAGGACACTGAGGGGTGACTGTGGGGGTGAAACCAGGAAGGTGGTGGGAATGGAGGAAGGGGAGAGACTCTGGGAGAAGGCATTGGGGGCTGACACAGGGAAGAAGAGAAAGGGTTAGAGTCAAAGGCAAGTGAGGGCTTGAGACCCTTTATGGGCCTGGCTCGGGCTCATTGATACAGCACAGGCTTTGCTAGTTTTCACCAATCCTGTTGGTTTCAAATGAAAAACTGGTGCAGAAGCATCTTCACTTGCAAACTGAGGTCATGTGAGTCCTACAGCTGCTAAGCAAAGCCTGGGAAGTCTTGGGGACCCAGAGCAAGGTGACTGTGCTGATAGCTGGAGAGGAGGCAGTCACTGGGTCACTGGTCTGTGGTGGGGTGCAGAGCAGACCTACACTGATTTAACCAAAAGGCACCCGGAGGAGAGGCTGAGCTGTGTCTCCCAAGCAGGAAGCACTGGGGGGAACATTTCACAAGGCAACAAGCAGCTCTGTCGCCTCACAGAGTGGCTTCTGTATAGCCTCCTGATTGGGGGGCACTCTGCAAGGGTCCTTGATTTGGGCTCATTGGCAAATTGATCCCCTTAATTTTTCAGGAGAGCACGAGGCACATTGACCTCCTTGGTGATGCATTACCGGTGCCACGTCACAAGCAGAATCTCATCGCAGTGTACAATGTCACCTGCAGTGACATCACAGGCCTGTAAGAGGACCTGATGACCTGGGTGCACCGAAGAATGGCCAGGACAGAAGCAGTATGGGAACAAGCCACCTGCGGAGAGTGAGAAGGAACTGGGTGCCTGGCAAGGAAATGAGAGTTTCAGGGCAGGAGGGTGTAAGTTCAGTTCAAAAGTCTGAACAACTGTTAGGGAGGACAGTGTGCGTGACCCAGGAGTCAGAGCCAGGCCGGTGAGGTGCAAGTCACAGGTTTTAGCTGGAAACGAGAAAGCAGTTTCCACGATCTCACACAGCAGTAGCGACACAGGGGTGTCACCTGGAGTTTCCAAGCAAAAGCTGGAGATCCCTTTCAGAGAACATGAAAGCAACTATTCATATGGCAGTTGGAGGCAACTCAGATTTCGTGGTTAAATCTGAGGATTTGCTGGCCATCAACCGTCACTCTGCAAGTCACAGAGGGAACACCTAGCAGTCCCCCGTGGGGGCAGCAGCAAGGGAAGGCATGCTTGAGTCTTAACAACAAAAGGAAAATCCAGGCTTTCTCTGGAGTTGGGGGAAAAGTAAAATAGTGCTGCAATAATTTGGATTCAAACAAGGGGAACTAGCTGAAAAGTAACTGCTGATTAACACCGAACAAAAATCCGGGCACCTACATTCTAAATGCAATCTCATCGTGGCTTAGAAAATGCAGCTCCAGCTGGCCGCCCTGGGGCACCAGCCCCAACCCTGAAGCAAGTCCTGTCCGCTCTCAAAGCTCTCATTTCTTCACCCTGAGGATTCGTGCAACACGGTAACACTATCATATAAGTGAACGCTGCTAAGATAGTAGAACGTGAATGATCTCACACAGAGGTCAGTATGTGAAGCGACGGACGTGCTGACTGGCTTGGTGGGGACGTCCACAATGCGTGTGAATATCTAATCATCGTGCGCACCTTACACGTTTTCCCACAATAAAGAGGAAAAAGAGTCAGTGGACGGCTTATTACTCCTAATAAAAAACATAAATTCCATAAGAAACAAAGATTTAAACCTGAAAAATGAAACCATGAAAGTATAAGAAGAGCCCAGCCGGTGTGGCTCAGTGGTTGAGCATCGACCTTGGATCCAAGAGACAGCAGTTGGACTCCCGGTCAGGACACGTGCCTGGGTTGCGGGCTCAACCTCCAGGGTGTGCAGGAGGCAGCCGATCAATGACTCTCTCATCATTAATGTTTCTCTCTCTCCCTCTCCCTTCTTCTCTCTCTGAAATCAATAAAAATATATTTTAAAAAAAAGTATTAGAAGAAAAAAACACACAAGTTTTTTTAGAGTAGGGAAGGTCTTTTTAACTAGAACACAAAACCCACAACTCATTAACGAAAAGATGATAGATTCAATTACATAAAAAAATTTAAATTTCTGCATGTTAAAATTAAGTTAAATATCAATTTTAAGGAGTGGGGAGGAGGGGGTTCAGTAGGGGGAAATGGGGGCATCTGTAACACTTTCAACAATAAAGTTAAATTAAAAAAAAACAAAACCCACAACAAATACCATCAACAAAGCCAAAAGACTACTGATACCACAGATAAAAGGCTAATTTCTTCAAATATAAAGGGTTTCTACAAATACAAAGAAAGAAATTGATTCAACAATAAGAACATACCAAAAAAACAAGAGAAAGGAAAGGAACAAGCAGAACTCACAAAATGGTGTGTTTTAAACACAACCAAGACGCCAACCTCACTCATGGTAAAAGACACCACTTTAAAATTACTCCAAGATAATATACCAATCTGTTAACCAAAGAGGTTAAAAAGCTAAAACCCTTTAACACAGCTGTTCACCTTCTAGAAATTTATTTTCAAATAACTTTGAATAAGCGTATGCATTGCAGCATTACTTGTAATCAGTAGAAACTTAGTAACATCCAGGCTGTCCACCTAGGGGAAATTTTTAAAATAAATAGTGTGTCCATACTATGGAGTACTATGAAGTATGCAGTTAATTAGAATGATTTTCAAAAAATATTAAGTGAAGAAAGCAAGGTTCAGAGCAGAAAGTATAATATGGAACCATTTATCTTTAAAAAAATTTTTTTATTGATTTTAGAGAGAAAGAGGAAGGAGAAGGGGGGGAGAGAGAGAGAAACACTGATGAGAGAGAACCACCTACAGGATGCCTCCTGCACGCCCCCCACTGGGGATCAAGCCCGCAACCCAGGCTTGTGCCCTGACTGGGAATTGAACCAGGGACCTCTTGGTGCATAGAATGCTGTTCAAGCAAGCCACACCATTCATTTAAAAAAATAAATAAAAATAAAAATACTCAACATGTCTGAAATGCTTACATATACACAGAATATTTCTGGAAGGATACTTGAAATGAATGTTGTTTAAGACAAATATTCCCTTCAAAGGCACAGCTCAAGACCCTGGAGTTTGGTAATTCCTACCCTTTAAGTGCACTCCTCCACTGCACCCCAAGTCCCATGGGTTCTCTCCTATGCTGTGGGCCAGCAGAGGTCCGGCCAACCCCTGAAGAGAAAGAGAGACTTTCCAAACTATCCACTGTCTGGTGTTGGTGAGGGAAGCTAACCCAGCAGCAAGCCCAGGACCGCACGTCCTCTGCAAACAGACACAGGGCACTCCCAGAGTTCTGGGGGGAGGTTCTGCTCAAAGTAACTAAGGCCAAAGAGGAAAGGAACCGAAATATTTAAACAAACCACACCATTTCAACTGAGTTTACAACGGCTTCTTGGCTGTTTAAATCAGGACAGGCAAGAACAGACTGTCAGACAAACTCATTTGGAGGCCCCAGGGAGCTTACGCAGTTCCACCTGTCCAGACAGATAAACAGGCTGCCCTGAATTATGGACAGGTGGGCCCTGTGGCGCCAGAGACTGGGTCACTAGAGCTCGTGAGCAAGGCAGCGCAGGACACCTGGGGAAGATCGCTCAGCATCTGTCCTGCCCCAAATCTTCAGGCCACAAGCATTTTCTTACCCACTGGCTACGCACGTGGCATCAAAAAGGAGCATTAATGGGGAAGAAAGGAAAAAGGAAAGCAAAGGAAGCCTGGGCAGGGCGGGCCCTCCTTCATGAACAAGCAGAGCTAAGACTGGAGGTCACATCGTTGAGGGTGCTGGCACAACATTGGGGTCCAGAAAAGAGCTCTGTGTCGTTGCTGAGGGTCACAGTGAAGAAGCCCAAGGAGGTCCAGACTGATTTCCTAGAGTCTTTTATAGTAAGAAGCCTGTCCCTCACTATCTGGCCAGGGATTACTGGCCACTGACCACACGGCACATCTCTAAACAAAGTAAGCTTCTCTGGGTCCTACTCATTTCAAGGAGGAGAAAACACAGAAACATAGTTGTTTTATGAGTATGCAATGAAGCCAGCCTGTTTGGCTATGCCTCCATGGCTCCATGTGAGCCAGAGATGAGGAGGCGAAAGCAGCAGCAGCCCCCTGGGCAGATGTGCTGGGAAGGAGGGCAGGCCAGAGACATCCCAACGCACGGCATCCTGACGCCAACCAGGCCTCGGCCTGCATGCACCACCCCTTCACGGACCGCGCAACCACAGTTCCGCTCACGGCTGACAGATACCCCCCTGCCCCAGCTGGACACCCAGATACGATGCAATTCACCATCTGAAACAACACAGAACCCACCTACCCCGACCCCTCACATGCATGTGCATGCGTGCACCACACTCTGCATACCTGGTGTCTGAGAAGCTCCTGGGCACTGAGCCACCCAGGGTCAGAGTGTGTCTGAGACTTGCAGCATCTCACTCTCTAACTGGCTACAATGCCCTGCTTGGAAGCTGTGGGCTCGGACCTAAGGGGAGCCTTACAGATTAATCAGGCCCTCAGCCCTCAGGGTGCCTTTTAGGGCATCAGCACCTTTCTGCGTTCTGGGTGCTGACACCCAGATCCACCTGCCCTGACTCCTTGAACATCTAATCGCTGTCCCCTTCTCACAGGATCTTCCGTTTTCTAGATTCCTGCCATCTTCCGGTCTAAATAATTTTCAATTTCTTTCCCCTTGCCTTATAATCCAGGTTTTTAGATTTTACTTCTGCTTTAGGCATGTGAGGCACTCATGGAAATGTATTTCCTAAGACAATGATCTAGCACCCAACCCTCAACCAGAACCCAAGCACTGGTCCTTGCCCAGGGTGACGACTCAGACGGCAACATCTGAGAACGTCTCAGAAATTCAGATTTCATTCTAGTTCAACTGCCTAAAAATATCATGTATGCATGTTAGCGTGTGTGTGTGTATATCATGTATGTACATAGGTATGTATGTTATGTATATTAAAAAAGTCACCCAAAACAGCTTAGTCAGAAAAAATTAAGGGACAAAAACAAGATGAGAAAAGAAGCAACAATGGCAAAAAAGAGAAAGGAAGCGAGAAGTGAAGTAATAAGGCGTATTTGTAAGGCAGTGTCAGTGCAGAACTGAATTTTAAATTTCTCTTACAGAGAAAGCAGCTCAGCAGCTCCGCCCCAGTCCTGCCCCCAGGCAGGCAGGTCTCTGGGCTCCTCACTGGGGTCTCCCCGCCCCTCCCAGGGTCCCCTCCCCCACCGCCACAGCCCCACTGCTCCGTTATTTCTCTGTCCCCCTCTGGCCCTGTGCAGGGCCAGTTCACTGAGCCAGAGGACTCCGTCTGCTCTGCTCACTGCTCACCCGCAGTGCTCAGAACAATGCCTGCAACAGAGCAGGCATCCAACAAACTAACTGAACCAACGGATAATCGTAACAGAAACATACTTCACATTGACACTACTGTCGATTATGTGAAAATACCTCCCCTTGTTCCCTAAAACAATTGCTTAGAGTAATATAAGATAAACGACTATTCCCTAAATTATATCCCATCACTCAGGCTGCATACTACTGACGCTGTTACTAGAAAAAAAGACGGAAGAGATACAAAACCAGACCACAGTACATAGAGAATGCTCCAGAAAATGTTTCGGATTCTCCGCCTCTGTACGCACTGGAATAAAGATCAGATTCCTCTCATATATCCGCCTACACTCACTGTCACTCAAGCTTTTGGTGCGTGTTTTTTTGTTTGTGGTTTTTTAAAAACGTAATTAAACAAAAAAAGAGAAAAGGGAAATTCTCCTCTTGCAGTTTCACAAATTCCACCCCCTCCAAGTGCAGCTGAGCGGAGCAGGTCAGCTCAGAAGGGCAGGTGGGTGGCGCTGGGTGGGGGAGGGGCCCGGCTCCGCAGAGGGCAGAGACAAGGAAAACCCTTCTGGTGGCGATGCTGAGAAGGAAAGGCTACGAAGCAAGCCGCTCCTCGAAGCCGCCGGTGACAGGAGGCATGCGGAGGAAAAATAAAGTAGAAAGACAGCAAAGAGCATAGATGAAAAGGCGAGGACAAGCGAGTGGGGAACAGAGGTAAAAAGGCAGCAGAGTGTGAGTGAAAGGACAGGAAAAGGAGCCAAGGGGAAATCAGGAGGGCAGAGGAGAGCATGACAGTGAGGAAAGGAAAGAGGCCCGGCTCCCAGGCGCCTGCGATGAGGAGAGGAGGCAGCAGCAGGGCGGGCACCCTTCAGGCCAGGTCCCAGCCGCCCGCCCCGTCCAGCAAGCTGTCCATCGGGGGCACGGCGGCACCGGGAGACCATCCAGAGAGGCTCCGGGGTGGTGGTGGGGCGCACACCGGGCACCTCACCACCAGCTCACTGCAGAGCCAGGGCCCACTGCAGCTTATTGGGGAGAACATGGTGTGCCTCCTGTTAGCATCAAGGCCATGCAAATACCCACATACATATGTTTATCCAGGCCAACAAATATCACTCGGGTTTATCAGACAGAAAGGCCGGGGTTGTTTATTTACGGCTGCCTATAAAATAAGTGAGATTGTTATTGTTACTTTTTTCTTTATTGATTTGAGAGAGGAAGGGGGAGGGAGGGAGAGATGGAGAGAGAGAGAGAGAATTTGTTGTTCCACTTATTTCTGCATCATTAGTTGATTCTTGTATGTGCCCTGACTGGGGACGGAACCCACAACCTTGGGGTATCGGGGCAATACTCTAACCAACTGAGTTACCCGGCCAGGGGGAAGAGTATATTTAAAATATGAGAAAAAAACACACAACACCTCAATCTTAACAGAGCACTTAAAGCCAAGGGAAAGTCAGAGGTTCCAGGACAAAAGCTGTGACTTCCGTGTACGCATGGAAGCAACTCAAATAGATGCTCCAGGCTCTACTTTGTCCCCAGAGGTAGAAGTGTCACATTCCTGTTTAGCGTGAGACAGCTTTGCTCAGCAAAAAGGACTACAACAGCATGCTTGTTTACACACAGAGAACAATCTGTTCTGCAGAACAGGAGCGGAAGTTTGGCCATTGCCTGCGGAACCCCATGCCCAGCCCTTTTTTTACTTCATCTAAGTCACTGTTCTCGCACACCCAGCCCTGAAGGGTTAAAGCAGCCCAAGCCTCTGTGCGGCTGCACCAATCAGCTTTTCTCTTGATGACATCATGCTCCAACTGGACAGCTTGCTGGAAAGGGCGAGGCTGGGCGGGACCTGGCCTGGATGGGTGCCCAGCCTGCTGCTGCCACCTTACTGCTTGGGGAGAGTTAAAGGGCCCAGGGTCTCCTCAGCTATCATGTCAGATGAAACTGGGACATTCCCCAAATCCCTGCCCAGAAATTATCCTCAGCTTGTACAGAATGCATACGAAGCTTGTCCTGCTCTTTGCTCGCTTTCCAATGGTCTAATATTTATGAAGCTGATTTCCAAACACAGATTTACGCCATCAGCCTTTGCCAAGTTCTGAATGACTCAGATGTTTATGCCGAGCAGAAGAGCAGCCTCCCGTGGTTTCCTTCAGAAGTTTTGGTCCCATTCAAAAACAGATATGTGAGGGACCTGCTGGACCCCAGGCGTTCTATACATTCAAACAACAATCTGACTGGAATGCTATTTTTGTTCTAAATAGGTGTTTATTTCAGACGTTGACTGCTGCATGTGTGTACCCGTGGATGGGTCAGGCAATGCGGGCACAGAGGGTAAAATCCACCTAGGAGGCTGGGCTCAGGAGCACATGGCTGAAATACTGACCACACTGCCAACTCAGTGGAAAGGACAGTTTTCCTCCTTTAACTGGGAGTGGGAAAGGCTTCAAGCTAAATGATGAATCTCTCCTGCTTCCCAGAACACTGGGTATCTATACCTTCTGGGTCATCTGCAAGTGAAGATTAATTCCGTTTGCGCACACGAGCCGTGGTAAACTAAGCACATGGCCAGCTAGCTTGCTCATAGTTGACAGAAACAGTGCTGGAAACATCTATCACTCAGGGGCCCTGCAGAAGGGTGGCACATTCAACTGGGCAACTGATGGAGCTTAATCAAGGGATTACTCACACAGGTTCGGGTAGGGGATAGGGACAGGAGCAAGGTATGTGAGACAGTCATAGCCAGGAGCCCCAGGCTGGTTACCAGAACCCAGAGAGAGCAGCTGTTGGGGGAGGGTCTTCAGCAGGGGGACTCTCACAGGTCGGGTCCTGAGACACCCAGGAAGGTAGGGAGGGGAGGGAGTGTACCTGAAGAGCTGGTGGAAATGCCCTGCACAGTACTCAACAACTGGAGACTAAACCACAAGGTAACCTTATGATAGAGTCGGAGAACAGAACACTACGTCCTTTAGAATGAAGATCTGAATCCAGATCCAGACATTACCACGGTAACATATCCCAATAGGCAGCTACCTGGTAAAAACAAACAAATAAATAATAAACAAATCTAAATACACTAAGACCCCAAATTTGGATATCCATCAAATGTTACAGAGGTTAACTCTGCGTGGGGAGATGTGGCTGACTTTCCTACTCCTTTTGTTTAAAGTTTTACTTATGTACAGCTTGTCAGTTTAACTTCTATGATGCAGGGATGTTAGACTTGACTGGAGAACACAAAGTGTCTCCGGAAGCTCAGATTTGTTTTTGTGTTTTTTTTAAATATATCTTTACTGATTTCAGAGAGAGGAAGGGAGAGGGGAGAGAGAGACAGAAACATCAGTGATGAGAGAGTCATGCATCAGCTGCCTCCTGCACGCCCCCGACTGGGGATCGAGCCCGCAACCCGGGCATGTGCCCTGACCCGAAACTGAACCTCAATCTCCTGGGTCCTAGGCCAATGTTCAACCGTTGAGCCATGCCCGGCCGGGCCTGAAGCTCAGATTTGGACCTTGTCTGATGCTGAGCGCTTTTAAAAGCAAACTCCATTTGTTACCAAAAGTATAATGGAAAACGGGGAGCATGCTAGTGTCACTGATGGACTGCATCCCAGAGGTTCACCCTAACCAGCTAACTTCCAGAAGTAGTCTTGTAATTAACAAGGGCTGCACAAACCACTTGTTTGAAAAAAGTGACTCCTAGCCTATCAGTTGTGCACGTTCCCAACTATACAACCTCAAACCAAACCCCACTGGATGCAGCAGCTGCTGCTGGCCGTTGCAGCAGTCTCCCTACCCACAGTGCTGCTTTCTGCGGTTTCAGTCACCTGCAGTTACCCGCACTAAAGATTATTAAGTGAAAAATTCCAGAAATAAACATTTCGTAAGTTTAAAACTGTCCACTGTTCTGAGTAGCATGAGAAAAGTGTCCCGCCATCCCGCCAAGGATGTGAACCATCCCTTCTTCCAGCAACTCCATGGTGTACATGGTGCCCACCTGTCAGCCACTCAGTAGCCATCTAGTTATCAGACTGACATTCATGGTATCACAGTGCTTGCGTTCAAGTCACCCTTATTTTACTCATTAATGGCCCCAAAGAGCAACAGCAGTGATGCCAGCAATTCGGGTATGCCAAAGGGAAGCCAAACAGTGCTTCCTTTCAGTGAAAAGGTGAGGATAGTATAGTAAGACATTTTGAGAGAGAGAAAGACGCTACACCTAACTTTTATCATAATATATTGCTATAACTGTCCTGTTCTATTATTATTGTTGCTACTCTCTTACTATGCCTAATTTATAAATTAGACTTTACCATAGGCAGGTCAGTATAGGAAAAAACTGTGTGTGTGTGTGTGTACAGGGGTCATTAGTATCTACAGTTTCAGGCATCCACTGGGGGTCTTGGAACCTATCCCTCACGGGGTAAGTGGGGGACTACTGTATGTAGAATACATTTGAAAAATAAACATCAGAGAGGGCCGCAAATTTCTCTAGAACCTCTCTTCTCTCAGGGACTTAGGCAGAAAGGCTCATCAATTTCTCAAAAGAACAGTGGGGGCAACCACCCTACTTCTGCAGGCTGGGCGGGCTCTTCCGGGTCTGGGGTGGGGCAGAGTCGTGCAGGGGGTCCTGAGTTGAGGGGCTTCAACTTGACTGCTTCCCAGTTGCTCGCCACCACCGGACCACCCATAAGCTCTGCCTTTCTTGAGGTCTGAAGACGCCCAGGCTCCCCTCCTCTTCCTCCCAAGCTCCAGGCATGATAAGCTACCACGCCCGCAATACTCTTTACACACTAGCACCTGTGCTAGGCACTTGTCTAATTGGTAGAAACAACTCTGAAACTGCCTCTACTTCACAAGCAAGGGTAACAACACTGAGGCTTCCTGAGGCCATCCAGGCATCAGGGTGGAGTTGGAGGAGCTGAGGCTCAAAGCTGGATCTGCTGGCTCCGGGCCTGAGCCTCATGTATGACCCTGCACTACCTTCTAGGAGTGGCCTGGCCAGCTCACAGCACAGCTCATCAGGTGCTGGGATCACAGTTGCCTGGGCTCCCAGAGCCGCTCTCTGCCTCCCAGGCCCAGCCTTTAGAGCAGCCTTCCCACCTCCTGGGGATCTAATGATGACAAAGAGAAAAACCATCAAGCACAAGATATAAAAGCAGCGCAGGGAGCAGCCACTGACGAATGTGCTCTTCTAGGAAAGTCCACCGAAGCCCTGGGAAATGCCTCTGAGGTTTCTCTTTAGACAGAGATATCCAGGAAAAACAAGTATAACAGACTCAGAAACAATGCTGAAGGGCTGCACATAAAAGGCCCCGTGACTGTTTACTACACAAGGAAAGCTCAGTCTTCTGAATTCTTTCCAATAAGTCCTCAACTCCCTTTAGGTTTTTCAAATTTAAAATGTAGCAGCACTTCTGGGCCACACTAAGGACTGGCCTGGGACACCCTGCACAGTCCCCAGGTTCACTGTACCCCCCACAACGTCTACCTGCAAAGGAAACATCAGTATGGGAACTTCCTCTCATTAAGATGCCAAGAGACAACGGGTTTACCAGTCCCAACAGCCAGCTTCCATGCAGCTGGGCTGCACCGCGCCTCGGTGAGCTCACGCTCCTTCTCCAGGGGAAACGTGGAGCCCACAGACTGCCTGGCGACGCTGCCTGTTAACAGAGCGGAGACATCCTGTGAGGCACGCCCAGCACTGCTGACCTCTTGGGAAGAGGCATGCTTAGGAGATGCAGTCAGAGAAGAGGCAATTAATGCATTCGACTGGCACGGCTGAATTCCAGCCATCTGAAGGATTCCGAGACAGTGCCTTCAAATCAAATCAAATTCTCATTTCTCAGCCTCAAGCTCAAGGCCTCTCACGACCTGGTCCCGATCTCACTTTGTACTCTCATTTCTCCTCCCCTACACAAACTCCACACTCGACAGAAGTCCAGTGACCCCAGCGTCCCCAAGCCCGCGCCTCTGCTCTTGCTGTTCTCTCCACCTGCAGCGCCCTTTCTTTGCCCCACTAGCTCCCACCTGGTTTTAACCAACACGTTGGTTCTTTAATTCCATGTCAAATCCCACCTCTCTGGGATGTGCCCTGAAGCCCCTTCCTCCCTCTCACACCTCCTACCCATGTCCCGCTCCCATGGTGCCCCTCTACCCACCCCTCCTGCCATTTCAGAGTGCAGGTACACCTCCCTCACAGACCACTTTGGTCTTAGCTTGACTAGTGAGTACAGCTGTCACATGCCTACACACACTACTCTGTGCGTGGTCTCTGAGGGGCTTGGAGCTCTGTCCCTCATTCTGGCTCCGTTTGGTGGCCTGCACCCAGCACAAGTTCACCTCACACAGCTTCACCCAATGGGAAGACCTCCTAGTGTGCAGGGTTCCTAACCAACAGTCCTAAACCCCATCTTATCTGGAGATAAGTGTGTGGTAGGAATTGCCCCACCCTGTTCCCACAGGGGAATGGGATCGGCTGTGGTTTACATAACTTTGCAGTTGCAACCAGAATAGAGCCGGGCTGGGCATTCAGTCTATGCTGTTCAATGGACATGTCAGCTGCACCGCTCCCCCCTCTCGAGAGCTAAATTCATCTCCTGCAAGTGTTCCTGGGAGACAGACCCAGTCCCAGTCCACTTCAAAGGCAGCTTTCTCCCAGCCAGAAGCCTGTGAGGGTAGCACTTTAACATTCCCGGGTGTTTACCATCTCTGAGAAACATTCTTCTGCCCAGCAAGATACACCACAGGTTACTGAGAAGTACTTGGGTACATATTTCCAATTACTCTATAGCACTGGTTATGAGGGAGACCTGAATGTTCTCTCCTCACTAACCCCTCTGTTTCCTGAACCCCCCCACCCTCGTCTCACCAACCTGAGGATGTGGAGTGGGCAAGATGCTTCTGCTGGGAGAGGCATGGGGTCTTTTAGGGGACACAGTAAGCATAACCATGGAGGCAGAGGAATAGGGAAGAGAAAGGCCCCCTGGGAGCCCCTTTCAGCAGCTTCCCCCAAAGCCCGGCCCCTTGCTCTGCCCTCCTAGTTAACCCTGGACCTCCCCTCCTTCCCGAAGACCCCTGAAAGGACTCGAGCTCTTAAGTATCTTCAGGGTGAGCAAGACTCCCTCAGTGGGGCTGATGGGACCCACATATTTCCAAACAGCATGTCATCATGGGAACTGCCTCTCCCTCTGTCCTGCTGTGCTGGGCGCCTCCACCCTCCAGCTAAACCTTGGATTGACCTGTCCTCTGTGGTCCAGGTAGGAAGATCTCCTGCCCTGGCTACTTGGGGCTTGCTCCCCTCACACTGTCAGAACCACTCTGGTCACAGTGAAGGAACCAGGGCCACCCTGGCCCACATCCCGGTCCTGGGAGTCATGCACAGGGGAGCCGTGGTGGGCTGTGGCCAGCTCTCTGTGACGTCACGTGGCCTTACCTCATCCCACTCCGAGGCGAAGGAGGGTGACTTCTCCAGCCTCTTCTTCCCAATGCTGCAGTTGGACAAGGACTCGCTCCGGCTCCCCATCGCTGCGTCCTCCGTGGGCGAGCAGGTCAGGAGATCAGAGTCAGACTTGGACAAGCTGCGGCTGAGTTTGAGTTCAGCTTTGGGTTTGCTGGTGGGAGGGACTCGGCTTCTGGCCCCGCTCTGGTCTCCTTCTTCCTCAGCACCACCAGGGTGTGGAGAGGCTGTGTGAGTCAAAGTTTCGGGGTGCGATTGGCTGTTGGTGGTGGGCAGGCCTGCTGGGTAGGCCCCTCTCTTACTCTGGTCCAGGACACTGGGCGGGGAGCCTCCAGGAGCGCACACGCCTGTCTCCTCCAGCTGCATGCTGGCCTCGTGGCAGGTGCCCTGCGCGGGGGAACCTTCCGGATGGCTCTGGGCAGTGGCAGAGAGCAGCTGGAAGGGGTCCTGCCCCACCTCACACACCGGGGAGGAGCCGTGGAGGAGACCTGAGAACTGCTCTGGGACCTGCCCGTCCTGCCCCTCCGCAGAGTCCTGGCTCCGGATGCTGCTGCTCCGCCTGTGGTCTTGAAGTGAATGGAGAGAGAAATAAAAAATTAAACGTGGCAAAAATCAACAAAGTTCCAATGCAGCGAGCATACGGCAGAGTAGAGGAATTCAAACAGAGGGAAAGAGAGGGACGCTGGATGGGCTGGGAGAGGGCAGAGGGAGAGAAGAGAGAGGAAAGAAGAAAACAGTTTCGTATTGTTCTTAATGTTCAATTTGTACCCAAAGTCAGAGCACTTATGAAATTCCAAACACTGGCCTGATTAATGCTATCTGGCAGCCTTCCCTGTTGTTAGGTTTCTGTTAGCATTAACGACCAGACCTTGCTATATAAGGCGAGAAGTGCTAACTATATCCTACGCAAGGACACAGTGAGGAGAGAGTGAGCGGACACGGAGTAAAAGTGAGAGAGCGAGCGAGCGCGCCAGCGAGCAAGTGTGAGCAAGGGAGCCGAGCTTCTGGAACATCTGATACGGGTCCATAAAGGCCAAAGTGTTATTTAGAGCCACGGCCCGCCCTCCCTCTGGCGAGCAGCACGGAGGGAGAGAAAGGAGGTCACGATCCACAACCTGCAACTTCTGGAATTCCTTAACTGAAAGTGCAAAACAAACGGCCGAGAAATGACCGCTTCCTTCCTTGGGGGGCTGTTCGAGCTCCACGCCTCATCCTTCCTTCCGCAGGGAGCACAGACTTTTCTTTTTTTCTGAGAACGTGCACATCTCACCCCTTCCAAAGCGTCCCAGCTGCTCCTATTTGTTTAAGTTTAACCTTAGTTGATCCACTAAAAACAAAACGGTCTAATCTGTCAATGCCAGGAGACATCTGCAGGTCTCCCAGACCTCCCTACCATCCCAGAAATCTGACACTAACAGCTCATGAAGCCGACAGCTACTGTGCCCTCCCCCAGGGTATCGAATACCTCTGCCCTGGAGTAGCATAAATAATTGACCAAATCAGAGTCCAACACCGGGCTCACACTGGGACACCCAAGGGGCTCGCCTGGCATGAACTGGGACCCATTAAGAGATTTTAACCCATACCAGCAGGTAGAAGACAACCCTGCAGCCAGTCCCAGCTCACATTCCAAAGCTAGTATTCAACTTTATTTTCTCTGGAAGCTACGGCACATACACCGAATGATTCCCTCGTCTGCCCAAAGTCCCAAGAACTATTCATGAGATCTGAGAATCTTAGAACTGAAAGGTCGAGTTCAGCTATTTTTACAAGTGAGAAATCGAGGGCCCTTAGGCCTTGGGGGTCGATCCAAGGTGGTGGGGGAGACTTTAACCCAAGTGCCTAAACACCTGGCCCTCCCGGCTGCGCTGCTCACAAGTTGTGCAGCCCTGGCATTGAGTTCACCTTGCTGGGCTTCAGTATCTAAAATGAGAATCTAAAATGAGTAGGCTGGACTGCAGGGTTCAAAATCCCTTTTATGTTAAGATGGTGATGAGAATCCAAGGCTCCCCCATACTGTGGTGGCCAACTTCTACCCTCCGGTGTGCTGCAGAGCCCTGCCTGGTGCCTGCACAGCACCCACTCTCCCCATCAGTGTGCCTGCAGCCCAAGGCCCCTTCTTGGAGCTCAGAGCCCAAACTGAACAGGGCGGTGTGTGTGTGTGGGGGGCACTTCCTAAACCTGCTGCACTAACTCAGCCCCCTCTGCCCGTGTGCAGTGCTGGTGCCACCGCGCTGCTTCTTCCAGACAGCCTTTAAGAAAGGGTCCCAACAACCAGCTCTCATAGTGAGCCGTCACCCTGAGGTCTGAGCAGGGACATGGTTCAGTTCACCCCACCGTCTGGAGAAGGACAGTTCAGTCTCTACTGCCGACTCAGCTAAGTCTGTAGAGGCTGCCGAGGGGCAGCCGGTTAACTCCACTCTCCGGCTTTGATTACATACCCTCAGGAGCCCACAAGTATGAACTTTGGCATCTCCTTCCTCTACACTTGACTGCTCCAGGACTCTCACACCCCTAACTCACAAACCCTACTCCCCAAAGGTCAGGTGCAGGGCGCGGAACAACCTGAATCGTTCCCCAAGGAGAACTGACGCTGCAAACACAGGGCTCCACACAGCTGAGCTCAGGCCCGGGACACCATGGCTCCAGGGCCATGAACACGAAGGCGCACTGGGGCTGAACAAAGCTGCCCTGTGCCCTGTGCGCTGCGCCGCGGGGCCCCAGGGAGGATGACACATGACCACTCAGTGGTGGCGCAGGCCCACAGCACTCCTAGAAGAGGTTGATGGGAGAGGCAATCAAGCTGCAAAATCTGCCACCTCTAGGACTAATTCTAATGGCCAGCCTCCTGCAGGTCCTGCCCAAGGTGCAGCGTCCCTCTGACTGCACTGAAACAGAGAAAGGACTGTGACAGGAGTGAGCACAGGCTTCCATTTCTTTGCATCAGCTTCTGGCTTCTTCTTTAACCATTTGAGAAGGGGGAAGGGGTGAGTCCAACAAAAGAAAAACACCACAGTCCAGAACTGGGAGCCAGCGTGGCTCCTGTTCGTGGGCGGACCTCAGAACCCAGGCCACAGAGAGTGCCTGCTGCTGCTGCGGGAGCCCACAATGGGGGCCCTGTCTAACAGCTGCCATGCAAGTGAGCCTTCAACGAAGGAAGAGAGGCTGGTGCCAAGAGCTCAATACCAGACTGAAGCCAGGGGAAGGAAGTGGGCAGAAGAAAGAAATGGAAACTTATGGAAGAAGGAAATATGTGAAGAGAAAGAATTTCTGAGGGTATAATCCCATTAGAGGAACCACAATCCACTGATACTTTATGGAGTAGAGGATATCACAAGCCCTGGCCAGTGTGGCTCAGTAGAGTGTCAGCCAACACACCAAAGGGTTAGGGTTCAATTTCCAGTCAAGGGCACGTACCGGGTTGCAAGTTCGATCCCTGGCCCCGGTAGGGGTACGTGTGGGAGGCAACCAACCGATGTGTCTCACATCAATGTTCCCCTCTCTCTCTCCCGCCCTCCCTTCCACTCTAATAAAAACAAAAACAAAACCCAGAAACAATGGAAAAAATATCCTCTACCTCCAGTGAGGATTAACAAAATAAAACAAACAAAAAAAGAAATCACAGAAGGAGATTCTCACAATTACAGGAGTCACCCAGGCAACTCCCTAGGAAAGACACTTCGGTATTCGAGGAGCCTGGTCTAAGAAGCATGGGGTCTTACGATAAGCTTGTGCTCTCATCCCACAGAAAGCTGCCCAAGCCTAAGCTAGACTTCCAGGCAAATCACCGGCGGGAAGAGATCTCTTCAATGGTCCCTTCCTCCTATCAGGCCAGGATGACGTGAGGTCTCTGACGGACGAGCTGCTAACAACAATGTCCTGGTCAAGAGCCAGAGCTTAGCAAGTTACTTAACTCTCTGTGCCCAGGGTTCTCGTGTGTACTGTGGAATCTTAGTAGCACGTCTCTCATAGGTGGTTGTGGGAATTACATGATACATGTAAAGCATTTGGAACCACGCTTGGCTCGTGCTAGCTCTCCACAGATGTAAACAATTGCTATTATCCCCACTCAGGGCCTATTATAACATGTTTTGCTCACAGATGAGGCCCACTGCTTCTCTGTTCCTCACAAGGACCATCAAAGACAATGTACGCGACCAGTACGTATACCCACTGACGACACCATCCTGACAGCTCTGGGCAGCAGGAGGAAACAGAGGTAACGGAGTGAGACACTGAGGCCCCAGCCTGTCTCCCTAACCTCCCTTCCATCCACAAGCTCCTGCAAAGTGTCGCCGGGGGCGGGGAGGCGGTGGGGGCCGGGAGAGAGGAAGACGCTGCCTGTGTTCACGGGCTTCCCCCCACTGAAGAGACACGGATACACAGGAACGACCAGCGACCAAGGCTTTAAGGAAAGCATAAGCCAACGCACGGTGGGCAGAGGGAAAGTGTGGTTACGTTCAACCAGGAAGCGTCTCAGAGAGGCGGCTTCTGAGCTGGCACTGAGGGGCAGGAAGGCCTTGCCAGGCTTCGAGAGAAGTGGAAATGCACCAGAAAAAGCAGAGCGCGAGCCTCGTGCGGGGTCCCGCGGGCGTGAGGGCTCGCAGAAGAGAGCCCTCAGGCTGAGGCTGCTTCCGCCTGGGCCTCCGTGTGCTCTGCCTTTGGAATTCCAAGGCTCCCAGCCGCCCCCTGCCCTCGGCCCTCCACTCCGCACCACCTGCCCTCTCGGGGAGCAGGAGGGAGCGGGCGGAAGGCTGTCCTGCCCCCTACGTCAAGGCCAGCTGCTGCACTGATGGAACACGGGCACACCGACTCCCAGCCCCTTCAACTTGCGATCTTCATTCTTTTCTCTTCGCCCGCGAGCAGCTGAAGCAAGGGGTCTTCTGCGCTGCATGTTAATTACTGTGATGATCCTTGGGGACCTCGGCTTCTGAATAACGACGTTTTAACACATTCTTACTCACCTGCCCGTTAAACTAGGCTGAAAACTGCGACTCACATGAGGACTCACTAAGTCCAATAGACCCTGAGACCCAGAGGAGAAAGCCGGGGTGTCCAATCTCCCGGGCTGCTCTGGTCTCTGTTCCATTAGGACCAGAACACTGCCACTGCCTAGTCGCTGTGGTGGGCGTCAGAAACCTGCTTTTGCAGGGTCACCACGCTTCCCCCAGACGGAAGGTACTGACTAGGTTATGCAGACAATGGCCGGACATTGTATCTGAGCACAGACAGAGAATCCATTCTGGTCCATGGTAACCCGAGAAATAGAACCAGAGGCCTGAGATGCAGTCCCAGCCCTGTGACCTTTCCTCTGAGGGGAACAGCGAGGCTGCGTTCTCTAGGGCTTGAGATCTAGCAGGGTTTGAGTCTGTGAAGGCGACCTAGGTTTCCTTCCAGCTCTCTGATGTTAAGAATGTGAGCAGCAGCAGGGCTCTGGGTGAAATGATTTAACCTCATGGCTAAAGAGGCCTTGGATCCAGCCAACGAGGGCTTAAGGCCCAGCTCTAACACCTAATTTCCTTCCTCATCTACTAGACAGGGATAAAAGTAGCCCTACCGAAGGTCTGCCAGGAGAGATTCATGACCTAATTGGAGTAAACTAACTCAGCACGTGGCTGGCCTAGGGGCTTTCAGAAAGTGGAAGCTGCCAGCATTCTCACCCTTTCTCGTTTACAACCATTCCCAACTGCTCTTCATGCAAACACTGCACACGGAGGCTGGATTCCTCTCTCCTGACTCTGCAAAGAGATGGGGTTCTTCAAAGTGGCCCTGTAAACCAGTAGTCTTGCAAGGCTGGTTCAGGGCGACGTGTCACAACAGCATGGTGGTTGGGAACCCTCTCCACCCACTGTAGCACCCACAGGTACAGCCCAGCTCTGTGGTTCACTGACTTGGTCCTGATGACCTTCCATCCCCGCCACTTCCTTCAACACCTCCTGAGTCTGTACACTGCCTGCTGTTGGGCCTCTGGCCCCTCAACTGCCCTATTCAACACGCCAGCTCCGCCTGATCAGTGTGCGACCAGTGTGACAGTTGTGCCTGATTTAATAGCACACTTGCCGTCTCTGCCGCCCTTGATCTCCTGCCAGTTCCAGCAGTGGGTATGCGCAGCCATTTGCTTTCCCTTCTCCAGTTGCTGGAATGTTGAGCCCTGCTGAACACTTAAGAAACAACTGACCGAGTCCTCTACCCACCGTTTAACTCCGCTGCTTCCAACAGCTTTGATGTACTAGGTACTAGTTATTCTGTGCCAGACACTGTGCTAAGAAATTTCTTTTTTAATAGTCACAGCAACCGTGAGGTAAGAATCTGGATTCCTATTTTACACGTAGAAAATGAGGCTTAAAGAGGTTAAATGATTTCCTCAAGGTCACCAGTGGCAGAGCAAGAATCCAAAAGCAAGCCTGACTACCAGACCCAGCTGTCCTTTTGTTCCTCTCTTGAGAACGGGGATATCACCATAAGGCCGATTCCTCATCTCTTCCACTCTTTTCAAACCGTCATTTTCTCCACAGCACCTATGTATTCGCTTGGGAGATAACCACATGGATTTCCTGAGGACACTGAGATCAGACAGCCTTGCTCACCCACTCTCCACACTGTCGAGATGTGGGGGTAACTTCCTCCCTCCCCTCCTGCCTCAGAGAAGCATCTCCCTGCCCAGGGCTTACAAATGGCCTCCTAACGGCCTAACCCCTTTCCGGTCTTCGTCCCTCCAGCTCTTTCTGCATCATCTGGCCCTGCTTACTGCTGGTCCCTTTCTTCCTTGGTTACGGTTTTTTTTAGATTGGCTCACAGCCACCTAAAATAAAGACTACATTTCCCATCTTCGCTGTAGCCAGGTGTAGCCACATGACCAAGTTCTGGCCAATGGGCTATAAGTGAAAGTGGTTTGTGCCACCTCAGAGCTGTCTTCAACAACGTGCCCGCTTCCTTCCTTCCTGTGCTGACGGTTTGCACCTGAACAGGCATCTTGAACCAGGAGGTGGCAAAAGGAACCTGGGTCCTTGACCCTCACGGACTAGCCCCGACTCCTTACTTCTGGACCTCGACCTTGTTTAAACCTGTTATTTGGGGTTTCCATCATATCCAGCCTTGGCTTTTAAGACACTGCCTTCTCCTGGTTACCCTCCTAGGCTTCTTCCCCTTGTGCCTCCTAACAGGAGGTCTATTCTCAACTTCTTCAATCTCTCTTGCTGTCCCCCTGCAATCGATTTTGTTAACCATCACCTCAACTTGGATGATTCATTAATCTGATTTTCTAACCTGTACATCTCTCTTGAACATCGCACCTATATTTCTAAGTGTTTACGGAGTATCTTTACCTGGATATTCTCCTGGTACCTGAAATGCATCAAACTCATATTCAAAACTGAACTCAACATCTTCCCTCAAACACGTCCCCCCTTCAATCCCCCTATTTCTGTTAGTTGCACAGTATCATCCCAATTAACCAGGCTTAGAACCTCAGGATTATCCTCAACCCCCCCATTCTTCCCCATTTCACTGTAAGGCCCTTCTCAACGCCTCCGCCATCCACACCCTCCTTCCTACCACTTCTGACCGGCCCCTAGTCTCGGCTCTAATTTCCTTTGAGAGATCCCTTGAAGCCTCTTGTCTCCCACCTGCAACCTAAGACTCCACAACCATTCGTCCATGGCTTCTTCCCTGTCACCTCACGCAAAAGCTCCTCCCACACGGCACTGTCTCTGGAATAAAGGCTGACACCCGAGATCCAATACTCTATGACCAGTTCTTTGTTCCGGCCGAACTGATTCTTACCCTTTCCCAAACACGTGCTCTATCGCCAGCCACCGTCTTTCTGCTGCTTGCGCCACCGCCTCTGCCTGGAATGCCTGCTCCTTCCTCCCACCTTCTGCCCATCAAGTAGGACTCTCGATTTGGGGGTTCAGCTCAAATGCCACCACTTTTATACAGCCATCCCTGACCTCTTATGCTGACGTAATTGACCTCTCTTTTGAACTCTAAAATTACTTTTATACTACTTACGTGAATTTAACATATTCTGCCCTTTATGATGATTTTACATATGTCTCATGTATACATATGTATGCAAATAAATGGCTGTCGCTACATCTGGTGGAAGAAAATATAGTGTATACTTCACAAGGCTTGGACTTGTTTTATAATGGAAAGAAAGGTGAACTATTCCAACTCTGAGAGAGCAAGGCAGTTACACAGCGGGCTTTTGGCAGGAGCCAAAAAGGTAGAGGTGATGCAAGAAGGTGGGAGAAGAGGAAGCTGCTGAAAATAAGGCATCGTTATTAAACTGGCAAAGCACCAAACTGACTCCTTAGAACCTCCCAGGAAAAGCTAGCCTGGCCTCCCAGGTGAAGACAGTGCGCTGAACACAGGTATCTATCTAATCTTCTTCCTGAAGTCCGACGGAAGCACACCTGAGAATCCCAAGCTGGCAAAGGGAAAGCCAGGACTTACTACAGAATTCCCCAAGGCTCAGGGATCGGCAGCACTCTGGATGTGGGAGTGGAGGGAGAAGCGAAAATAAACTTCCTCCCCCCAGAGCATAAAGGTCTTTACTGTCGTGCACAAACCTCACACAGACCAAAACGCACAGCTCTCAGGAATATCGACTTACTGCACCTAAAGCGCCTCAGCAGCGTAGCCTTGTGCCGATGAGCCCACGTGTAAGGCCGTCTTCAGATGATCATCCATCACTGTCCCGAGCTGAGGGGACCTGAGCGCTATGAGTGGTGCTGCGGAAAAGCACCATGGAGAACAAAGACCTTCAGAGCTCCTGGCTACTTTCCCATTTGCTATCAAGCTTGGAAAGCTGTCTCCTGTCTCTCTGAGCTGTAGTATGACCAGAATGTCCAGTTGGCAAAGAGTTATACCCTGAAGAGAAATAAATGACCAGGCTACAGGAAACAGGAAACACTGTTCTCAGTTACGATAGCCCTCAACAATGATCTTGGAAGAACCCACATCTGAAACTATTTAAATAGGAGAGGAATACCTAGTTAGATAAAACTATCATAAAACCATCATAAACCCACCTGGGCCTTATGCCTTTTTTGGGGGATGGGTCTTCTGCCTCAGGGATCATGATGGATCTTTCTACTTCTACCAGTTTGTGTCAGATCTACAAACAAAAGTGGCATTTCCGGGCGAGGCAATTCTTCACTGTGAAGGACTGTCCTGCACAGTTTAAGATGCTTAGCATTCCTGGTTACCAGGAACGAAATACCAGTAGGAGCCCCACCTCCATCAGTCACCGTGGTGGCCCAGCTACTCTCTTGGACAACCCAACCACGTAAAATTTATTTCTATAAATCTTCTTATTGTTTTGTTTTGAAAAAAGTACTTTGAAAATTTACTGTACAGTGTTTAACTATACAGTAGTTAAACGTGTTGGCTTCTACACGCTCTTACATCAGTGCAAAACATTTACACAATATTTTTAAAATGTCTGAATTTGTGGTTATATATATCCTCTATATTATTCTAATATGTTGTTTTATCTCTCTCTTATGTCTGCCTCCTGCACACCCCCTGCTGGGGATCGAGCCTGCAACCCGGGCCTGTGCCCTGACCGGGAATCGAACTGCGATCTTCTGGATCCTACGTCGATGCTCAGCCTCTGAGCCACGCCGGCCTGGCGCTCTCTCTCCTTGATCAGAACTGTCAGATATCTTTTAAGAAATAAGCACATTTGCATTGTAATGATCCAGTCTATTGGTTTTTTTCCACTTCATTATTCTGCTTTTGTTTTTCCTTTAACTGAGGTGTACCATGCATACCATTAAGTATGTGAAGTATACGATCTGCTTTTATCTTATTAATTACTCTCTGCTACTTTCTCTTGGTTAAGGTTTAGTCTTTCTTGTTTTTTAACAAATACATTTAAGGGTATAAACTTTCCTCTGAGTATCATTTTGGCAAAATGTTATCAGTCTTTACATGAAGTGTTTCCCCAACCAATAGTTTCTAAGTAGGAAAAAAACAAACCATAGGCAACTCGTAGACAAAATATATAACACTAATCGACAAGATACTCAATTTCACTAATGATGCAAATACCAATTTCAAAAGACACTTTCCTTGCTTATGTTGAAACCCATCCAAGGAATCACGTGCTGGCGAAGGTCTGGGGGGAAAGTGCTCGCTCAACACTGAAGGGAGGTACTGCAGCTCTGCCAACAGGTGCAGACGTGCACCTACTCTGACCGGCCAATCCGCTTTCTACCAGTGTCTTGTAAGAAATGGTCTTATGCCCGGCCGGCCTGGCTCAGCGGTGGAGCATTGACCTAGGATCCAGGTGATCGGGGTTCGATTCCCGGTCAGGGCACATGCCCGGGTTGCAGGCTCGATGCCCAGTCACGGGTGTGCAGGAGGCAGCTGATCAATGGCTCTCTCATCATTAATGTTTCCATCTCTCTCCCTCTCCTCTCTCTGAAATCAATATATATTAAAAAAAAGAAAAAAAAGAAATACTCTTACAAGCACATAAGCATATGTGTACGGAACGTCCACAGCAGCATAACTCATGACAGAGAAATACTGGAGGCAACTGAAACATCCCCCGATGGAGAACAGAAAAATGAGTCATGGGATGTTATTTAACAACCATTAAAAAGAATAAGGTAGATTTTTAAGATCTAAGAAAAAACTGTAGCCATAATCTATAGATAAGGTAAAAAAGCACAAACATCCAAATTAGCAAAACCATTTGTAAAATGATCCCATTTCAGGTTAAAAATAAACAACAATCTCACACAGTCCCTTTTGTGTAAAGGTGGCAAATGGCCTGGAGCACACACCGTGGTCGCCTCTGGCAACTGTGAGCAGCAGAGGGAGGAGAACCTGAGCATCTTATTTGTATTCACTTCTGTATTTGGTCAATGTTTTCCCCAGTGTGCTAATACAAATGTAATTTAAAATTTAAATTTTAAAATGTAATTTAAAAAAATCTGCCCTGGCCCATGTGGCTCGGTGGTTAGTGTCAGCCCTCACACCAAAGGGTTGCAAGTTCGATTCCCGGTCAAGGGCACATACCTGGGTTGCAGGTTTGATCCCCAGCCCGCCAGGCTCATGAGGGAGGCAACCAATCGATGTGTCTCTGTCACATCAATGTTTCTCTCTCTTTCTCTCCCTCTCTCTCTGCCTCCCTCCCTTCCTCCTCCCTCCCCTTTCTACTCTCTAAAAGTCAGTGGAAAAATATCCTCAGGTGAGGGTTAACAAAACAAAACAAAATAACAAAATAAAAATCTCCCATCCCACCCCTTACATTGTAATTTCTTGAACTATACAGTAAGGAGGTCTGAAAGCCCTGGTAGTCTCATTAATATGGCCTTTTGAAAACTGATAAATTAATTCATAAGAGCTTCCTAAGATCATGACATTAGTGGAAAATGATTTGCCTCCCTTTTACCAACCCTGGCGGGCATTCCTTCCAGGCTACTGAGAAGCTGGCAGAGTCTGATTTCATATTTAATGTCACAACTCCTTTGTCTGGAAGCTGTTTGAGTGATCCCAGCAGCCAGCCTGGAGGCAGGCACCCCCGCCCCCACCCTGTGGCTGTTAACTCCGCTGCCCGGGCCACCCACTCTCACTGTTAGCCAGCACTGCAGAGCTGGAAGAGGCACAGCACAGGAGGCCTAGAGGTGAGGCTGATGTTCTCCTTGGCAGTGAGCTCCCCCCTTAATTTGGAGCTTTTCATCTAGGGAAAGGAAATCCCTACCAAGGGCACCTGGCAGCCAAGCAGACTGGCCCCATCTATAAAGTTCACAGACTTTCCCTTGTTCTTCCTTCCAAAGGTTGGGCCCACTATCCTGTTGGAGTTCCAGACCAAGCCTTTGAGAGAGAAAGAATTGGAACCCTCTTCCTCCATGGTGCTGATTCTTCCCTTGCCTAGAACTACTTTCAAACAGAGCATTAAATTAACTACTTGCTCTCTATTAATTTCAGTATGGCTTTATAATTAAATGATCAGCAAAGGCATCGGGGCTGGACTCCACTCTCTGTTTTAATTAAAAATCTACCACAGGACTGGAAGACTCAATACATGAAGATATCAATTCTTCCCAAAGTGCTCTATAGATTCAACACAATCTCAAAAGACATTCCAGCAGGACTTTTTGTAGAAATCAACAAGTGGATTCTAACTTTTTGAATGGAAAGATCCAGGAACTAGAATATCTAAAATAATTTTGAGGAAGAACAAAATGGCAAAAAATCTCCACCCACACCTCACACCATATACAAAAATTAACTCAAAATGAATCATAGACCTAAATGTAATACCTAAAGCTATAAAATTTCTAGAAAAATATTTGTTACCTTATCCATTTAAAAAAGATTAAAATTATTAAACTTCATCAAAATTAAGAAACCCTGCTCTTCAAAAGACACTGCTCAGGGAATAAAAAGATAAATCAGCCTTGGTCAGTGTGCCTTAGTGGTTGGAGCATTGGCCCACGCACTGAAGGGTCGTGGGTTCGATTCCCGGTCAAGGGCACATACCAGGGTTGCACTTTGATCCCCGGCTCTGGTCGGGCCACATGCAGGAGGCAACCAATCCATGGGTCTCTCTCACAGTGATGTTTCTCTCTCTCCCCCCCCAACTTCCCTCCCTCCTTCCCTCCCTCTCTCTCTTAAAAAAAATCAATGGAAAAAATATCCTTGGGTGACGACTAAAAAAAAGATAAATCACAGACCAGGAGAAAATCATAGAACTGATAAAGGACTTTTGTCCAAAACATATATAAAAAGCACTTACAACTCAAACAACCCAAGTTTTTAAAATGAGCGAAAGATATAAACAGACACTTTTTTAGGTATAAGGATGGTAAATAATTACATTAATACTCAAAGTCATTGGTCTTTAGGGCAACGCAAATTAAATTCACAATGAAATACCACAATACACCTATTGGAATGGTTAATTTTAAAACCTGACAATATTAAGCACCAGGGAGGATATATAACATCTGCTGATGGGAATGCAAAATGGTACAACCACTCTGGAAATGGTTTGACAATTTCTTATAAACTTAAACATATATTTACCTAGGACCCAGTCATCCCATTGCTACTGGTTACCCAAGAGAAATAAAACCTATGTTAACACAAAAATCTGTATGCAAATGTTCATAATAGCTTTCTTTGTAATTTCCCCAAACTGTAAATGAAGCAAATGTCTCTCAACTAGAGACTGGATAAACTGTGGTACATCCATACAAAGGAATACTACTCAGCAATGAAAAGGCACAAATTACTGACATATGCAACAACATGGATGAGTGCTGCTAAGTGAAAGGGACCAGACTCAAAGGGTTTATACTGTGTGACTCCACTTATGTAACATTCTAGAAAAGGCAAAATTATTGGGACAGACATCAGAGCAGTGACTGCCAGGCGTAAGAAAACGGTGCAGGAGTGACTACAAAGGGGCACAGAGAATTTTTTTGCTGTGATGAAGCTGTTCTTTATCTTGATTATGTTAGCAGTTATATGACTATATTTGTCAAAACTTACAGAACTATACACAAAAGGGTGAATTTTACTGTATCTAAATGATAATCTTTTTTTAAAAAAAAAGCTCCAAATGGAAACCAGAAAACAAAACAAAGCAAAATTTAAAAGCCCACAAAGTTCCTGCATACCAGAGAGAAACCTTTTAAAGAGGACCTTTAAAGTTAAGATCCACAAGGTCATCCACATAGGCACACACTCTCTTTGCCTCCCTGACCTTCTGACAGGTCTCACAAAGGGTGGTTCAAAAGAAACCCTCGCATCCCCCACTTACCTGAACCATGGGCTGTCTTAGGAATGGAAGGAGGCACAGAAAACATCCTTGAAGGGCCTCGTCCCTGCAAGCTACAGGGAGTAGAGGAGAGGCCACAGAGGTCCCTCACACTGCGGCAGAAAGTGCCCTGCCCTTCCTGTTCTTCCTCGGGAGAGGTCACAGGACCTCTGTCCGCAGGGCGCACTCACCTCTGTGGTGACTGCGTTTACAGGCGTGGCTGGATCCTGTCCCACAGCGCTCACTCCCTCACAGAGGAAGCTGAATTTGCAGCGGCAATGAAAGTAGGCCAAGGCGACAGAGCACTCTAGTTACCTGGTGGCAGCCAATCACTGCCCCTCCCCAGGAGCGCCTCACTCTGAGGTCAATACTCAAAGCAGAGTCTGTACCATCAGCCTGGACCCAAAGGGACTGACTTGTGGGCTCGTTTTCCTGCAGCGTTAACTTGAGGGTTTATGGCTTGAGACCCCAAATCCATCTCTGCCACAACACTGGCAGCCTCTCCATCTCTGTGCACACCAGGCCTGACCTAACCTTTCCCTTGCTTGTGTGTAGAAAGGTGGCAAGAGAATCCAACCCGAGAACGAAAGGCCACCAGGCTGCCAGGAACACCATCATCTCCTTCCACCCAGCATCACAAACTGTACAGATGCTTTCAGAGCTGTTTCTGCCGGGGGTGGGGGTGGGGGTGGGGGGGGTGTACCTTTTGTCTTTCCGTCCACTGCAGCCAGCTTCTTTGTTTCTGCTGTTAACAACAGCTCGTAAGGATGCTCCTCCTCCTCCCTGGCTGAGCTCCCCTGAACCCGGCCTCTCACGCAGACCTAAGAGGGAAAATGAGACAGGCCAGTCAGCCAGGACACGTGAACAGGGAAACTGAGGCAGACGGCTGAATAAACTGGAGAGCAATTTACAGCTAGGTGCAGGTCACCTCCTTAGAGATAACATCTAGGCCTCAGCTGTGTTTTGGCTCCAGGCCCAGGAAAGCAGCAAAACCAGGTGGGTGATACCAGGACCAGCACCAGGACTAATGACTCCTTGCCTTGGCACTGACCAATCAGTGGAGACCACAATCCCGAAAGGGCACACCTAAAAAACTGATGAATGTTCTGCTGAAACCCACCTTGAGACCTCCCCTAAGAATTCCACCTGGAAGAAAGAGATAAAAGCCTAAAGACAAAGGACCCAGTATGTTTTCCCTGTGCCCAGAGCTCGCCTGCACCTTTTTCCTCCCCCACAGGCTTGCATCTCCTAAACTCTAAGGGACCCCGCAAGGCTTGCAACCAGGGCAGCAATGGGCAGTGGCAGCTCGGCCCCGGCAAACCCGCTGAACCTGTCCCCAAGGCCCCCTTTTCTCTTTTTTCTTTTCTTTTTTTAAAAAAATATATCTTTATTGATTTCAGAGAGAGGAAGGGAGAGGGAGAGAAAGAGAGAAACATCAATGATGAGAGAGAATCACTGATCGGCTGCCGCCTGCACGCCCCCCACTGGGGATCGAGCCCACAATCTGGGCATGTGCCCTGACTGGGAATTGAACCTCGATCTCCTGGATCATAGGTCGACGCTCAACCGCTGAGCCACGCCCGGCCAGGCTTCTCTGACTCCTTAATGAGCCAAAGCAGCCCAGCCTAGGCTCATTTCCCCAGATCTTTCTGGATGTCACTGTCCCCAGGTTTAATAAACATCCTCCAAAATTCACCTGGGCTCGTGCTGTGAAATTTTTCCTGCACGAAGTCAAGAACCCACACACTACCCGCTGGCCCTAGGCAGACCCGCTCAGGGCCAGGTCCCCTTTCCAGCAACAAAAACACCACAGGACTTTTCATGCAAGTGGCTATAACCCAAAAGGGTTACGTTGGACAAGTCTGAGACTACTGGTTCCTCTGTCACCTGAGAGGGGGGGAGGAAGGGAAGAGAAGGAAATAATGCAAGTGCCCCCGGGATCACAACTGCCTCCGTGGACATGCACCGGGCCCCACGTGGCGATGGCTCTGATTAAAGCGCTCCCTTTTCCTTACCTTATTTTACCCTTCAAAAAGGGTAAAACAAAATCCAAGGTCTCCCTCCCCTTGCCTCTCCCATCGCCACCGTGTCCTGCATGATCTCTTTTCTGTGGATATGCCACCCTGCAGCGGAGCGGTGCACAAAGGCGTCCTACTCCGTGTCTCTCTCCTGATACGCACGAGGCCCACCCAGGCTGGAGGACCGACAGGCACTAGAAACAAAGTGCTCGGTGAGTCCTCTATTTCTGTGAGCCTTTCTTCACAGGCCCTGGGGTGCTAAGGAAGGATTTCCCAAAGCCCGCTCCTACCACATTTATGACAATACATTTTAAGTTAATTCCACCCCCTTGTTCTGAACGCAGTCGAGTGGCGAGGCAGTATGCACTTCAGTACAGAAAAGGCAGCTCTGTCGGCTGAGAAAGCCCTGGCCCAGGCAGCCAGGGGTCTCTGACGAAGGAACTGGCTCAAAGCTGGCTCCTACACCTGCCAACTAATTGGGTCAGCCAAGGGCCTGGTGGCCACAGTTGTGGAGCCAGAGCAGCTGAGCTCGAACCAAGCCACAAACACCAGGATTAGTGCTACGGCCACCCCGAGAGAGAGAGAAGGGAGACCCTTGCGTCAGAGGGTAATTCTGGCTCATCTGTCCTAAGAATAAAACTGTTTCACAGGCAAAGTAAGAACAATCACACACCAGCTATTAGGAGAGCAAACCAAAGCACAAAGTCTCCCGAGCAAGCAGTTTCTCTTGGACGAGTATATATTGTGAATGAGGGTGCATTCCCAGTCCACCTTACACACGGCTCCTTATGAACGGGATTCTTTGGCCCACACAGAAACCTCCTCCTTCACTGACTTGTCACACAGCTCACTGACACAAATCGGGTTGTGATTCATCACAGGTTTGCTTCTTGGAGGCACAGCTCACCCAGAGGAGACAGCAAGGATACTCGAAGCCTCAGATGAAACGAGAGCCTGCGCTCCAGTTTGTTAACAAGGCTGCCACTCCAAAGGCTGAATGAGAGCCTCCGTCCAAAATTCTGCGCATCCCAGCAGGAACCTCCACTTACTGGAAGCCGCCTGGGAGCTAAAAGCTATTTCATTACAACGAGCCATTTGCCCATATTACTTATTCCTTTGCCTCTTCCTAGGAACACAATTAAGGGAACAAAGAGGGGCCATTAAGCAGTTCATTCAGCGTCAACTTAATACCACAGGCTTTGCAGACAGGAACCTGTGTCCTGCAGGTTTACACACCCAAGGCTTTCACCTAGGCAGAGCCCTGGAAGCCTGATTCAGCCTGTCCTGCCACAGCATCGGCTCTCGTGTAGCCCCGGGCACGCCTCTGAGAGGGCCGACAGCTTGGACGCCAGGCCCATCACAGCCTTCCTTCCCGCAGGACCGGACTGCTGACTTCCACCTGGAAATCAGACCTGAGTTCACTCCGCGCCTGGCTTTGTGCACGACACCTGGGGGCAGAGAATCAGCAAATGTCAGAGCTGGAAGGGGCCCAAACCGTTAAGTCTCAGCTAGAGAGTACCTAGTTCCAGCTCTTTCATTCTGCAGATGACAAAACCCAGTTCCCAGAGAGGTCTAGGGACTGGCCAAGGTTCCACAGAGAGCTCCCAGCAGAGCCAGGGCCATAAAATTCATTTCCTGATTCTGGACCAAGCTGGCCTCACTTTTTTCTTTTCTGGGAGGTACAATTTCTCCATCCAATTTAGAACTCTTTCCCTCCAGATATCTGAGAGTCCCCCACTCATACCCAGACAACTCTCAGGGTGATATTTTTGCTTCGTCCTGACCTCTGCCAGCTATGGGATTAAAATCTCACAATAAAGCAATAAACTGCTTTACTCTGAGCTTCCTAGCTCCCACTCGGGAAGCCCTGTGTCAGAGTGAATGCAGCAATAACAGATTTTCAACCCAAAGGATTCTGCTCTTTACAAAATTACTAATCTTTTTTCCCTTCTTCCAGGGCTGGCAATAAATCAAAGCACCCCCCCGCCCCCCCCCCATTCTCCACTATATGAAAAGCAACATTTTTGCTGCAGAGAAAAGCTACTACCACCAAACTGTGACAATGGAATGGCCAGTTGGGGTGTGGGCAGCTTTCTGGGAAGAGACACCACAGCAGCTGCAACTTCCCATGAACATTTGGCACATCTGAGCACAGGATGGTGCACGGTCAGCCGGGTGCAGCTGGAAGCCCACCTGGTGGGGCAAAAACATCTACAGAGCCTGTGTGCATATACACGTGTACGTGTTTAAATGACCAGTTTCATGATCTGCTCATTGCTCTGATAAGCTCTCCTGGAGCCAGGTATACTCAGCTTCCTTAAAGGCTTCCACAGGTCACCTGACAATGACAAGCCTCAGGAACAGGACACAAACACTGGAGTAGACTGCTGGCCAAATACAAAAGTCTAAACTTGGATGAAGTCACTGGCTCCTAGGAGATAAGGTTTAGGGTAGTAAAGCTTTGAGTATAAGAAATAAAATGGTGAAGACTAGAGTAAAACAACAAAAAAAGTCCACTTTTGGGGAAGACACTCATTCAGACCACAGCAAGCAGAAACTGCCTTGATGATTAAAAGGCCAATGACCCAGACCATATCGTCTCTATATTCATGCACTTATAACCATCACTGAGCAAGCAATGCCAGGGTTCTCACGGTCTTCCGAACACTGACTCTGGTGGTCCAGCTGACCCAACATTCCAGGCTATTCCGAAGCAAGCCCTAGAAGACATCTCTCTGACAGAGTCTCCCATCCAGGAGGGCAATGTGGAGATTTCTCCCCCACCTCTTGACACTGTATTATCACCAAACTGTCTGCTCTACAAAGTCTTGGGGGAAAAGGAAGTGATTATCCGACACTTCTTTAAGAGCCTTGCCCTTATCCTTGGGCATTAAGAATTTTAATTCAAGTCCCTGTTAAAGAGGCAGCATAAGACATTTACAGAGACCCCATCCCCAGCTGAACATGCTCCATATTACCAGGTTTCTTCTTGTAGAAAGGGAGGGATGAGGCAAACCTCTACATGAGAACATGCAGGGACTGGCTGCACGTACGTGCATCTGCTCCAATGTACCATCACCCTAGAGGCTACGACGACAGAGACCCCTTAAGCTGAGACATGATAATTAGCATTTTGTAATTAAGGGATAGAAAGAAATAAGGACAGAGTTTGTATGTAGTATAGAAATCGTCTCCTATCTCCTACAATGACTTACATTCTTAAAAGGGATTCCTTGCATTTATATGTTTTGTGAAACTAAAGCCATCCTTCTAGTTCTATACATTTATATTAAACAAAAGAACTCATTTCCCTGGATGGTCCATGCTGATACTGTGAAAAAAATTAACATCTACTTCTAGGGATAACGGAATGAGACTTCTTTGACTAGTTTATATTAGCTGATTTTTAAATTAAAGAAAACTAAGGCACTGAATAAACCACAAAATAAACTATTGAAATTATGTAATATTTTAAATAAATACTCAATAAATTCTCTAAATGGTAGGAAGAGTTAAAGGAGCATCTGGAAAATGAAAGCTCAAGGAAAATACAATCTTCTTCATAAGCCTAAGTGAGAAGATTGAACTATTTGCCTCATGATAACATTTCTTTTTTAAAAAGTGACTATTCTTTTAAAATCACCTTCTTTGACTCCCCTCACCTCCCACCCCCACTTCCCTCCTTGGTCACATTCTGTCACATTCTCCATGCTGGTCCTCGTGCAGACTCATGTGAAATGAAGAAGGAAAATGCAAAAACAGAAATAAGCTGTTTGGGGCAAACCAGCAAAGCCTATTCATGCGATGCAGTCCGAGGAACGGTGACTAGAGTACTCTAGATTTTGTATCAAAAGACAGCCCAGGTGCAAAAGCAAAAAGTGTGACCGGTGAGTGCATCTGCGCCAGGACAACATGTGTGCTCGCTCTGCTCAGGGCAGGGAGGGCAGTGGCCGGCCTGTCCGCTAGGGAGCGCCATTAACATTCTGTGCTTAGGACTTCTGAGTAAATCTGAAAGGCCTTGTTCCAGATTACTGAGACACACAATCCAAATGTATTAATCCAGAGAGGTGAAGAGAAAGGAGAAGCGAAGTTGTCCCGAAGGACACACGGATGCACTTTCCAGCAAATCACACTTCAGCAATGGGAACAGGCCCTGACCCTGTACCTCGGGGGCGGGCAGGGGAAAATGCTTCTGGTCCATGCGGTCTTCCTCCTCGTCATCGGGCGGGGGCTTTGCTGGAGGCGGTGGCCGTTCCCTCTGCAGACGAGAAAAGAAGTAGTTCACTGCCTCTTTTTTTAAGTATCTAACTTTTTGGTTTATTCTTACCTTAGCCCTTGGAAATGAAAAGAAGAATGCAAAGCCCTCTCCTGCAAGACCAAAGTCAAGGTCTAGAATCTGTACAGATAAAACGCGGCACACAAACACACTTCAAGTCACATGCGCTTAGCTTTTTGGTGTTTATAGTGGAGATGATAAGCCCCTCTTTCCTGTCCTTGACCACAGTGAGAAATATCAGCACCGGAAACACAGACCTGCCCGGTCGGAACACATCCATCATAAGACTGACGCATGAAACACTAGGAAAATCTAAGCTGGCTTCCAGTAAAAGGAGTCCAAAGAATCAGCTTGTCAAAGAGCTCCAACAAACCAAAGTGCTTAAGGAAGTAATGAGGAAAGTACCAAGGACAGAAGCACCCACTCCTGCTCACACTTGGATGCCATCCCCATTTCTCAGCAGAAGCTCAAACTGGTCTGAGCCTCACCACCCCCTCTCCAAAGATTACTATTGCATATCATTAGCATATGAAAACCCTATCTCACCGCAGTCCATTTAAAGAAATAACACTAGTCAGTTCCCCATCCTAGAGTGGGGCTGGCAAGCCTTTTCTTAAAGGGCCATAGAGTAAATATTTTAGGCGTTGCAGTCAGCGCTGCCACTGTGGTAAAAAAGTAGCCACAGAAAATAGGCAAACCAGTGAGCGTGGCTGTGCTCCTGTTAAACTTTATTCGCAAACAGAGGAAGCTGTTTGTGGACCTAGTTTGCCAGCCCTGCCCTGGAGCAACACTCACTGGAGAGAGGTTAGTGACATCACAGGCAGACACTTTCAGAAACACACGGAGTGGTCCCTGATGAAAGAACAATGAAGAGCGGTTTGTCACTGTGCCCACAACACTTTCAACGTCGTTTCTATTCCAAAGCCTGATCATCAGTGTTCTATGGGGAAGGCAGTGGTAACGTGATCAGGAATTGGCCTGCAGGTTAGTTAGTTCACTGTGCTGCTAGAACAGGAGTATTTAAGTCATGTCAGTGTTGAGTCTGGGAGAGCCTGGGAGAGATCTGCGAGGAAAGATGGTTTTCATGTTTCAGGAGCCGCCAGGGTTGGTCAGCATTTGGCACCCAGCTCTCTGTTAAAACATGCTTCACTGCTAGGTATTACATCTCAACAAGTCAGCCATTTTCAGTCCCTGGAACCAGATGGCACTCAATGGCAACAACTTCGACAGAGGTTTGTACATTCAAACCAAACAAAGCAATTTAGATGAGATTTCCACTGTCTCATTTCCCCACCCTTCTTTGCCCTAGAGGTGCCACCTGGTAAAGGGAGATAGAAAAAGCAGCAGGCTCATAATCTACACCAGTTACCCAACCCTGGAACACAAACAGCCAAGGAAAAACAAGAAGAAACACAACAAAGGCCCTCCTGGAGGGCTTGGCATCTGAAGGAGCCTGTGCAGAAGCGAGCACCAGGGACACAGGCAGGAAAGAGAAGCGTGGTCCTCTTTTCTCTAATGTCAAAGCTTGGCCTGGGGCCTGGAAGTACAGAGCTGATTTATACACACCATCCGCGGTGTTTACAAGACGTAGAACAGTCTGGCAGCCACAGTTAATTACCAAGGGCCAAGGAGGTGGCACAGCCACAACATACTCAAATGAAAATGGCAGAGCACACACACAAAGTGCGTCAGTTTCTACTTAGAAGGACCAAAGGAGGCTGGATTTCCAGAGGAAGATGGAACAAAGAGACTAAATGAGTGGCCAAGCCCCACAGGAACTCGGTTATGCCAAGCTTCCTGCAGGAACCCTGTGCTCTTCTTGCCAGGCCTCTAGCTCCCTCTAATGGGCATCACATGTAAGTACCACTGAAAACAAAGCCTTCCTCCAAGGTGGATTTGCTTAATTTGTTTGTTCCTAACAGTGAAAAGAAGTAGAAAAAAACTAGTTCTGTCTACAGAGCCACTATGCTCGAGGAGCTCAGCACGGGCACTTGCTTCACCACATTCCTTGAACACACCCTCTCTGGTGGGCTACCACAAGACTAGCCGGACTTTTCAAACTCCACTCAGAACTGTGGGGTCTGTTCCAGGACAGGGCAAGGAGCCTAACACAAAAGAATACCAAGCAGCATCAGCCCACACCCAAGGCGCACCTGAGAAGCCCAAGCATCACCTGGCAGCATCACCTGGCAGCACCATCTAGCAGCATCACCTGGCAACATCACCTAATAGCATCATCTGGAAGCACCACCTGGCAGCATCACCTAGCAGCACCACCTGGCAGCATCACCTGGCAGCACCACCTGGCAGTACCAGCTGGCAACAGCACCTGGCAACATCACCTAGCAGCACCATCTGGCAACATCACCTTGCAGCACCACCCAGTAGCATCACCTAGCACACCACCTAGTAGCATCACCTAGCAACATCACCCAGCAGCACCTAGCAGCAGCATCTACCAGCACCACCTAGTAGCATCACCTAGCAGCCAAAGGGCCATCCAAATGGTCACCAGCAGATCCAGCCCAAGGGAAAGCCAGCCTCTCCAACAGGAAGAAATAATACACATGTGGAAATACGCCTCAAGGTGGGATTACACTGGGATCCCATTAGAACAATGCCAGTTTAGTAAACGCCCGGGCTCAAAACCTCAAATTACTGTGTCGACAATACAGGAAGGTCCATGGGAACCGAGTCAGCTCAGGTTCGCAGTAAAACCCCAGGAGAAAATGGGGTAAGGCGGCTGGAGAACAGTATCTGAGGCAGAAGCAGAAGCACTCATCAGACAAAGCAGCAGTGAGACAGGAAGAGGGGCCTGAGAAGGAAAAATTCAGGACTGTCCTCATGCTATTACTTCAATGGCTAGAGGGGTTATTTCTGGGAAAACAGAAATGCCACACACTACATGCGCTGTGGGACTGAACCTTGCCGCAGCCCTGCTGATACGGAAATCCACCAGCTCGCACGGTAATTCTGAGGGTGTGGGAGGTGCGCGGGAATGCGGGTGGACAGGAACTCATTTCCACAAGCTCTTCCGCCGCCGGGACTGCTCTCAGAGAAAACACGGACCCAAACACAGAGCAGCATTAAGGCCAAATAGAAACGAAACGCTGTAAGGTGCTCTAAGGCCAAGGAGTAATAAAAAGATGCAAACAGGTTACACTGAAATTGGAAAAACCAAAATTCTACCTCAATGCGGCCTGTGCAGTTTAAGTGCACTGAGCAAGAAATGCCTCACAGAGCCCACAACAGGCCTCTGTGCGAGCTGGCACAAGGGGCACCCCTCTCCCCAGGACTCCAAGAGCCCAGGATGCTGAAGCCCCAGCCACGTACCGGCCTCACTCCAGCAGCTTTCATGCTCGCAGCCTCGGCCTCCTTGCTCACAGAGTCCCGGTCAGATGATCGCCCACTGGCCATGCTGTCCAGCGAGTGGCAGGAGACAGCATTGTATAGCGCCTCGTAGGGCCCCTCCTCTTCAGCATTTGTGTCAAAATCGATGACCAGTTCAGTCACTGCTTTCTCCACGTCACCTGGGGAGGAGGGCAGAGGGCAGGAGGGTCAACAAAAGAGCAGAGTCTGGGATTTGCAAGCTCCACGACAACCTGGAGCCTGTGCAATGCCTGAACTGGCAAACGCTGGTCCAGAGCAGGACAACGAATGAGGGCCTGCTCACGAGCAGAAATAAATAGGCTTCACTGCTCTTCACACCTGAGGAGTGGAGGGATTTTCCTCTACTCAATATGGAAAACCCAGGGATCTCTGGGTTGCTTGCAAAGAGTCAAAACTAACTGTAAAACCACTGAACGCTAAGAGCTGAGGGAACTACTAACTCCGTTCCCAGTAGATTAGAGTCAGAAAAAAAGTGACGGGGAGGAAGGTGCGGACTCCACGGGAAGGCAGACTGAGCGCCTTTAACCCTGTATCCCTGCGCTCCTGAAAAACCCCTTCCCTGCTCAGTGTCTGGCTGTGTTCCGTTTAGCCTTCTTTATTGTGATTTGTGTCTGGGGAAGGTGTCTTTCTTTTAAAAAATTTTTTTTTTTATATCTTTATTGATTTCAGAGAGAGGAAGGGAGGGGGAGAGAGAGAGACAGAAACATCAATGATGAGAGAGTCACTGATCGAGCCCACAACCCAGGCATGTGCCCTGACCAGGAATCGAACCCTGATCGCCTGGATCCTAGGTCGATGCTCAATCTCTGAGCCATGCTTGGCCGTGCCTGGTATTTTGTCTTTCTCACTCATCATACCAAGGACCCAAAAGGCTGAGCAGTAAATCTGAAAAGGTGGATCCTGGCAGTAATGGAGCACCTAGACCACATCTATTGGCCAGGTGATGCATCACCCAGATCTGCACATATACACCTACCAACCACATGACGCTCATTAAACACTTACTATGCTTGCCCAGCCGGTGTGGCTCAGTGGTTGAGCGCCGACCTATGAACCAGGAGGTCAGGGTTTGATTCCTGGTCAGGGCACGTGCCGGGTTTTGGGCTCAATCACCAGTAGGGGGCGCATAGGAGGCAGCCGATCAATGACTCTCTCATCATTGATGTTTCTCTCTCTCTCCCTCTCCCTTCCTCTCTCTGAAATAAAAAACAAACAACATTTACTATGCTCACGAGCCAACTATGCTCAAGACACTAGAGTGTGAGTTAGGAAAAGGTTCCACTAAGATTTGAATTCATCTTGAGATTATCCTGCCTGCTACACATCCTGACCTTACGGAGCAACTGGGGAAGCAGAGAGTGAAATAAAGTAGGAAAGATGGTTTCTGCTGCCAAAGGCCTACGTGGTGTCCAGCACAGCTTCATACAGTCGGGAAAAAAGGACTGTGAATACGCACTTAAGTCCTCCTAACTCCCTGAAATTATTACTTAAATAAAGATTTTCCATTCTGCCAAAGAATGTCCAACTCTTCAAGCTGAGAGCCCCTCCAAAGCAAAGCCGCCTTACCCTGAGACTTCTGGGATATGGCGTCCACACTGGAGATGAGAGGAGGCTGGGGTGTGGGAGTTTTATCCATCTCTTTTGCACTTCTTTTTCCGGTCATGTGATCTACATGGAAAGACAACAACAAAAAGCTGCACCATATACAAACGCCTTGGTCTGGCCAGCGTGTCCTTGGTGCCCCTGAAGGGGAGGTGGACTGATACCTTCAATAAGTGCTGCTATCTGCTGGCTCTTCTGCGAAGGCAGTTCCCGGACAGTGTCTAGGGCAGTCAGTCCACGGTTATCTTTTATGTTGACATCAATTCCTAGAAAGGCAACCAGGTGGACCAGTGGGGTGAGCATTTTCAAGTCAGCCTCAAAGAGGGTCAAATTCCAGGACACCTAATGCTCCCAGCCGCACATCCAACATTTTTCATCCAAAGCATTTAATCCAGCTGTTCATGAACAATTCGCACACTTGCAATCAATCAGTAGAGACATACATACATTGGGTTCAATAGCAGCCAGCAAAGTCCCCTCTGGGGAGGCCAGGAAGAGTCCCAGCCTGGCATGCGTGCAGACAAGAGCACTGCCGACCTCACCTGCGGCCAGCAGGATGTGCACCACATCGGTCTTGCCAAACAAAGCGGCCTCATGCAAAGCACTGCCCTTCTCCGTCTGGAAAGCAAACAAGAGCGCAGAGCGGGTGTCATCAGAACAGTGGCCTGGGTTTCGCGTGGCCACACACGACAAACGGGACAGAGACAAGAAGGGACAGGAAAATAAATAAACCACACAGCCCTCTGTCATTATCTTTCCCATTTTTCTTGTCTAGATTCCAAAACCACGAGTGTGGCCTGTCTGTCATGGGTGTTTGCTGTGCCATCAGCAGGCCACACACGACTAAGTTACCCTTGGAGTCACTGATGGGTAAGACTCCTCAAAACTCCACCTTCCTGGGTGGACGGAGTAATGAGTGTGGCTTGGTCAGTGCGAAGCCTGAGGAATAGTCACTCGCCTGAACGGAGAAAGCAAACCACCAAGGGAAATGCTGTCTCCTGTTGGCAAAATCAAGCTGATGGGGCTTTGGCGGTGCTAAATGGTGGCCGTGAGGACACGGGTACAGGAAGATAATGAAACGTTTCTAATTTCCAGAGCTTATCTATGATCACATCTTTTCAGGGAATAATAACTACATATTATCCCTGAAAAGAAACAAAAAATAACATACTCACTGGGGAGTTTATTGGTCTCTTAAGCCTCCCAGTAAAATGAGCCAACAAATGGAAGCGTCTGACACGCGGTGTGAATGTGCTCAGTAAGAGACAGCCCAGCAGCACGCACTGTGCCTTTTCCGAAACGACTAAGTCACTGAGCCCAGGATATCTACTGGCCGCTACCTGGTAGTTGCTGTCCATGCCCGCGTCCAGGAGCACCTGGACCACGGCCCTGTGGCCATTCCTGGCCGCCAGGTGCAGAGGCGTGTGCTTCTTAGTGTTGCAGCTCAAGAGGTTGGGGTGCGCATTGAGCAGCATCTTCACCACCTCCAGCCTCCCATACAGCGCAGCCAGGTCCAGAGGGGTCTCGAACTTGTTGTTGCGCATCGTGGGGTCTGTGAGCTCCTCTAAGAGGACCTTCACCACCTCCGTGTGGCCATACTGTGCCGCGCAATGCAGGGCCGTCTCGTTGTCATTGTTCTAAAGAGTTAACAAGCAGATCACATCAGGAAGGTGACTGGCAGACAGGCCTACAACTGGGACAATCACACATAAAGCCAATGAAATTTAAATGAGAGAAACAGCAGTAATCCTTGGGGACTAACAGAAATCAGTCAGAATCCAGAGGTACTCCCCGGGAACAAGGTTGACTGCTCCAACCAGCCCTCTTCCCCAGGTGCTGCAAGAGGGGAGCAGCCACCTAGCACCTGCAGTCTCCTCTGTGCTGAAGGAGGTGACTGCAGGTGGCCTGGGACTATGGCAGGCCTTGGGAGAAGCCCTGGCAGATGAATGCCAAGAAATCGCTGCTGTTGACTCATTTTAAACTTCAACTGGTTTTACAATTTATATTTAGTCAACCCCGTGGTTCTGATTCTGGATTTGTTGACCATCCATTGCCTCACAGACAAGCTTTTCTGAAGAGTTTGTCATCTGCTTAGCTTCTTGCATGCAAATCAATCAGCCAACAATGAAGGTAACAGAGCAGAGCACCAAAAATCACTCTCGCAACACCAGCCAACAGCCATCTCCAGGGGAGGGGGCACTTGAGGTCAGTCACCAAGGAAGGGGGGGGGGAAATGCTACCCTGCACCAGTCAATGCATGCAGCATCCACAGTGTGTCTATGCGACAAAGATTCCATCAGACACCGGAATGTTGTGTGAAAGGTGCAAAATATTCAAAACTGTACCACCACCATCAATTCAAATGGACACCCGCGGCCCTGGAAGCCAATGCTGCTTCAAACTAAAGGGAGAACCCGGGATAAAATAGAAGTTTGTGCTTTTTCAACCGTCAGAAGCAAACTATTAACTATTCCATTGATGCTTTCTTTTACTACAGCTGCCAACGTACAATTCGAGCAGGAATAAAGTGATTTCCATGCCCTTTCCACTTTAGAAGCACTGATGAAAAGAATTCTCCCATGAGATTTTGAGATTCCTGAATTCACCCAGGAGGCTTCTTTAGGGAAACAAAGTTTACAAAGGGTTTGTCCAGCAAGTCAATATTATGCACCTTTCAGTGGTCAAAAGGTAAAAATTAAATGTTTTCACAACTACTTTTATTCAATTAATGACATCAAATGTAACAGACTAGAAGTCACCCAAACATGCATGCAATTCCATCTGCTTTTGGTCTGGCATTTGACTGCATCATTTTTTCCAGCTACACCAAGTGTACCAGAAAGATCCAGAGCTGCTGGGAGCAAGGCCCCAAAAGGCCAGAAGGACAGCAAAGAAACTTTTAAAAATGAAATAAGGACAGAAAGGGTGGTAGCAGGAGCCACATGCAAGATAAATGCACACAGATAAACAGAGGACCAGGCACTGAGCTCAAAGAGGTTCAGGAGAACAGCAGATGAGAGGTGTGCAGCCCTCGCTGGCCACAGACACAGCCAATTAGCAGTGGCCTCCTCAAAGGGCAACTCAATGTCAACCTGAAAGTCTGGAGAGAAGGGGAAATCCTTGGGTTTCCCTGAGCCAGACCAACCATTTAGGATATGCATTTGGAACACGCACTGCTGTGAAGCTATGGCATGAGTCCCTGAGCAAACCTAGAGTCCCTCCAGCTCCTCATAATGAGAAGACAGCCACATCAACAAAACTCACAGCAGCTCCCTGCAGAGCGCTCCTGCAGCCAAGCGGCAGCCCAAAGAAGTTCAGGGGGGTTATCAGGGTTTACATCTCAAGGTCAGCATGGTGGCAAGCGCCCAGAAAGTCAGCTTATTCTTATTAAAACTCCAGTCCAGAAGATCTTGCTTACTCGGAAACAGATACTGTTGTCTCTTTCATATCCAAGTTGTCTCCCAACAACCAGAATAATCTGTCCTTGATTTTGTAAAAGAGAATGCCATGAGGGCCTGAACAACTGCAAAACTCTAAACTATCCAGCAGAAAATAAGTCTTCCCTGTTTGTTTGTTTTTGCCAGAATGCAGGCAGTTGCCACAAAGTTGCCTTGCTGAAAAGGCAAGGTCTGGATCACTGCCAGGCAAATTTCCCACCCATGCTAAAACGGCCTAACCACATCTCCAGGATGTCCTGCTTAGATGCAGTGTAGGATGCATCTTTCTTATGTTTCAGCCTGGCCAGACATGGTCTCATAACTGTGATAATCTTGAGTTTAGGACTGTGGTGAGCACCTCTCCACTACTGAACATAGGCCATCACCAGGAGCTCTCACTACCGTTTCCCCCTGAACCTAACAACTATCAGGGCAGGAAGGCACTAAATATTGATTCATGGACCCACAAGAAGGGGAGGGATTCCAAGAAGCACACAGACTTCTAACCACCTGGAACCCTTCTCTTCCACACCTTCCAAATTGCAGCATAGGTGCTCACAACACCTCGAGTTCCCAGAATCGTATTACTATGAATCTGGACTGAGGAAGGGGACTGAGATGAAATACCCCAATTTTCCCCAAAGTCTTTGCACAAACTCCATTCCTGCCCATCTTGAGACCACTTTCATTTTCCTTGCTATGTATGGTCAGTACTTCTAAGGCAAAAAAGATCCCTCATACCCTTTATATCTGGAGACCCCATTCAATGTGTAAGTCCATTAGACTTATGCGTTTACACACCCCCCCACACACACACACACAGAGTACAAGCAGCAGAAAATCATACAGAAACATTTCCACAGCCTTTCTCCTCTTAGAACCATTCACAACCATCAGCTCCCAGTGCTGAGATTACACCCAACTGCACTCTTGTTCGCTGTTGACAGACACCTAGGTTAGGGACACCTGGGCTGCAGCTCTCTGTAGCAACAATGGTACAGGCTTGAGAAAACTGAAACAAAACTGGGACAAAAGGACAAATCAGGTCTCCTGAGATTTAGAAGACACAGGATAAACGTGCAGACTGAGTCCATCATGTGGAAGGCGTTCGACTTGTTCTGCAACGCCCTGGAAGGCAGACTCCAGAAGGTTTAGGAAGACAGATGTCAACCAAGCATAAGAAACCAAAAATCAGCGGAATCCCGAAAGAGGATGCCAAGCCTTAATTCTGTTTGTTACTAGGAGAAACAAACAAACAAACATAAACAAAGTAAGAGGTAGATGGCCGACCTTTTAGGTCAGAGATGTCCCGGCTCTGGGTGGAAAGTTAGCTTAGATCAGTGGTCCTCTAACTGGCTTCATTTAGGAATTAAAAGTAACTAATATAAGCCCCACCCCAGGCTTGCCAAGGTAGCACCTCAGAGGCTACAGCCCAGGAAAACTGTTATTAAGAAGCTTACTAACCCAGAAGGCACCCACTCCACCAGGCACTCATTCATCACCATTCAGGGAGACAAACTGCCCATCCGTGCACTCAACAGGAGGGATATGGCATTCCTCCTGAGGCATCCCTGCCAGAAACATATACCCCGAAACGAGGAGACAGCACACAAACGCAAACTGACGGACAGTCAACAAAATGGGCCTATATTCCTCAAAAATGTCAGTGTCGTCAAAGGCAGAGAAAGTCTGAGGAGCTGTTCTGGGAATGATCCTGGGTTGGATCCTGGACCAGGAAAAAAAATTGCTCTAAAGGACATTATTGAGCCGATTAATGAAATTTGAACATGGATTCCATATTGAGTAACAATATTATATCCATGTTGAATTTTGATCGCTGCATTGTGGTTATACGAGTGAGTCTTAGGAGATACATGCGCAAGTATCTGGAGCCAAAGGTGCTGATGTTGGCGACGTAATTTCAAATCCTTCATCATTAACCACAATGACAGTGACAATATGGGGAGGGGGGCCAGTGTGACAAATGCTAACAATTGGTTAATCTAGGAGAGCACAGTGTAGTTCACTGCATTATTCTTGCAACTTCTGTAAGGTGGAAATTTTTTCAAAATAAAGTTTACTAAAGCTTGCTAGGTGATTCCGATGCAGCCAGACAAGCTGGACAGCACATGGGGACAGCTGGTCTATACAAGTTCTAGGTCTCTTCAAGCTCTGAGATTAAGCTATTTTTAAGTGTACAGAAAACAGATCTACCCCAAAACTGATTTGACTGTTGCTCATCTTATGATATTCAGAGTAAGTTAAAATTACTGTAAAAGAGAAAACAATTGCAATGGTTCCCTCTTAGCTAAGGACGATTTACACTTGGACTGGCTTATGCTGACTTATGAAAAAGGGAAGGCTCCGTATGTCCAGGAGGAAGACAAAGCTCATGAAAACTACATCTGCTCCCCAGAAGGGCACCTGAGATTTCTTCATTCCCAAAGGTGCCTGATATGACTTAGCAGCAAAAGTCCTTTAGCTAAGCAATTCCTAGACACAGCCAGATCAATAAAAATCCATGGGGTCAGGACAAAACCTAGGGGTGTCACAGTCAAATCAGCCCAAGCTGAGTTTGTATTCTTAGCACCCAAACAGCTTTATCCCTTAGGCCTTTGCGTCAGTTGCCCTGGGGTCGGGGGGGAGGGAGAGTTGAGAAAGGGGGAGGCAAAGGGCAGTCTTTCCAAACAGAGAAGTATGTTCTTATTCCATTTAGACTATTTTCTTTTATGTGTGCAAAATCAAGGGATAGGAAAATGTGCTTTCAAAACCAGTCTTGCCCTAGCCAGTTTGGTTCAGTGGTTACAGCGTCGGCCTGCGGACTGAAGGGTCCCGGGTTCGATTCTGGCTAAGGGCACGTGCCTCGGTTGCAGGCTCGATCCCTGTCCCCGGTCAGGGCGAGTGCGGGAGGCGACCAATCAGTGTGTCTCTCTCACATCGATGCTTCTCTGTCTCTCCCTTCCATTCTCTCTGAAAAGCAGTGGAAAAAATATCCTTGGGTGAGAAACAAACAAACAAAACCAGTCTTACCCTTTAATCAGCTTCATAAGCCAACTAAACCAACCAAGAATCACTGAAGGGGAAACCAGTTCAAAGTGACTCCCCCAAACAAAACCTACTAGTAAACAAGGAACAGATTCCAAAATGCCATTTCAGAAATACCGCATTATATATTCCTTTAAAATTGGGATCTCGAATATTACTAGTGACCAGATATTTTTACTTTACGTACATTATCTTACTTAAACTCCAAAACAACCCAGCAAAGTAGATGGAATACCCTATTTTACAGAAGAGGAAACTGAGGCTCAGAGAAAGTAAGTAACTTGTTCACGTCAACAAAATCAAGTAAGTGATAGCAGAGAATTCAAACTAAGGCCTGGCCTACCTGACAGTTCTCCACTCTACCATACCACTTTAAAAAACAAAACAAAACAAAAACCAGAAGAAAACAAAGACAGAGTATTTTCTATTTTGAGGATCAGAAGAGGGAATTTAGAGTGGCCCAAAACAAAGCTCGTGTGCGCCACTACCCCAGATCAAACTGCTTCCCACCATCAAGGCCCAACAGCTGAAGAAACCTCCAGGCCGGCCCACAGGAGGCTGTATTTGCCAAGTCAGAATTTCTCAGGGAAAAGCACAAGCATCTGCAGAAGCACCTTACATTTCCTTCCCTGTGCTGCGCATTCAGAGCAAGAGAAAGGCAGCTAATGTGAGAGGTGCAGTGACTCAACCAAACGCCAGATTGTTGCCAAACAGCAAACCTCACCTGAATGAAAACTCAGATCAGAGACAGCAGGCGAGGGCGCTGAGGAAAGAGGCTATGGCCACCACCCAACAGTGCTCTGCCACCGATGTGGTGAAGGCCACGGGCAGCGAGGCCAGCTGGGCTGGTCCCAGCCTCACGGGGAAGGAGATGACACAAGTGTCCTGCTTGGCCCTGCAACTTCATGTCCTGTTTCAGAGCTCTCCCAAGGCCAAGAGTGACCAGGCAGAGAGAGAAGCTACCAGCTGGGGAGAGGGATCACAGCTTTAAAGTCCCAGGCAGGAGCTGAGAGGGGGACCCCCGAGCCACAGCTTTGACGTCACCAACCCCCTTCTCCCACATCTCCATCCCCCTACCACGAGCTCCCGAAAACCAGATTCCATTTCAGTAGAAACACAGAATGCAGACGAAAAACAATTTTTTTTAATCCAGGAAGTAAAACTTAATCAGTTTTCCTGTGCTTCTTTAAAAGTAGGTTAATCTGTTTGACATCTTTTAACGTCGTTTTTCTTTGTTGAATTTAAATGACTTCAGAAATCACAAAAGTTATGCATATAATATGGCCCCATCTTTTCCACATTTCTGCCACTTCTCAGCTTTTCAGATACTCCGGGAAAAACACCAAGCCTTCCAGCATTAGTACGGATTTTAAAAGCAAACCAAAGCCACTGAGGCTGCATTTCCCAGTCCCGGACAGGTCAAAGGCAGACGGCTGAAGCAGACACAGTCAGGGTGATGAGGGGGAGCCCGAGTGCACAGAGGGGGAGCCAGAAAGGACCAAGAGAAAGTGCAGCTTGGAGAAATGATGCAGAGAAACCCTGACAGCAAAGTACACACCTTGGCATTGATATAAGGGTCAAAGGGGCCGTACTTTTTGAGTTCTTTGATCTCAAGAGCATTCTACAAAAAGGAGAGGAAAAGAGAATATGATGATAAAATGGATGAAATATATCAAAGCAACTGCACAGCCCCGAGGGGCCCAACACTGGAATGACCGGGATCTGCCTCGAAGGGAAGTAAATGGGGAAGACGGTCTCCAGGACCTGACACTCATCACCCCCTCTTATCCAAGCATCCAACTGAAACCACAGTGATGGCTGTTAAATAAATCACTGTGGTACTTGGAACTAGATCCTTCAGCGCCTGCCCCACCCACCTGCCTGCTAGGTACTCAAAGCACTGGCTGGTGTCCCACCTATCGATGGCTACTCCAGGTGGGAAGCAGCTGTGAGCAGGAGAAGCCAGCACACTCAGGTGGCTCCAAAGTCCAAGCAGCTGTGCTCCAAGGCAAAAGTGAGCAAAGAGGATTAGAAATGGTTAATGAAAGTTTCCTAAATAAGGACTTTAATGGGTGACTAGTTTTTTCAACACTGAAAAGTATTACTTAAAAGCAAACTTCCTTATAAATTTCCTCCAGATAAGAGAAATTACAATCACCTTAGCCAGGAGGAGTAAACCGCATTTAGATACTAAAGAGACCATTTTCATTCCTAATGTTATAAAACAAACATCTTAAAGACATGGATGATCTTAAATGTCTGTTGCTCACCAACCAAAAAAGTGCAGCCCAGTAGGGGGAAGGGAGGCTGACTGACAGCTGTACACACACAATCTCTAAATCGGGACATTTGGGAGCCCTGGTTCATACTCTCGCACCCCGGAGTGAAGCTGCCCCCTCTGAATCAGTCATGCCCTAACAACTCATGGAGAATGTGCATGAACTTGCTGACACGTGGCTCTGCAAGAGTCACCTCCTATTTTTTGAGGACTAACTCTATTTTAATTATATAGGTAATTTAACAATCTCCTCTCAGCAAAGTCATTAGGAAAATAATCCTACACTCAGTGAGAAAGAGCAGCATCTCTCATTCAAGCACCAAGAAAGTATCTACTTCAGTTCTGAGCAGAGAGGAGACAGGAGAATGGCTCGTCATGTAGGGAAAGCCCATCTCCTCTCAGATTCAAGCTCTAGGGGTATTTTATAAGAGGCATGTCTAGAACACACATAATTCAAGTATAACTTTTCCAAAGCAATAAATGTAAAGGAGAGGAGTGCCTAAGGCCATGGCCACTGTGAGGTTATTTTTACTCAAATGCTGCCTTTTTATCTTCTAAGAAGTATCTCTGTACTGTGAAAGCATGGCCACCCTTAGGTTAACATTATAGAGGACCCATGGAAGTGAGCTGCATTCTGCTGACCTCCACTCTCTTTTTGGGAGCTCACTTTCATCTCAGGCTCTGGTCCTTCCACTTCTGTGAGTTCCAGTGTGTGTAGAACAGCAGCATAGTGCACACAGCACTGACACACACCGGAGGATCCCTCTGCCAGCTGAAGTCACAATGCCATGTCGACGGCATAAGCACAATGTGCAATTAATTAAGCCTGCCAGCTTGAAATAGACTCTAAGCAATTTTGCAGAAGTTGCATTGTTTCAAATTTTGCATAAGGTTAGTATTTATATTTTTCTTATAGTATTATTCCATGCCTGCGTGATTCAAATGCATATAAAATGTAACTCATGGAATAAAATCTCCCTGATGCACTAGGAGGAGAGGTGCTGGAGAGGCAGAGAAGAGCCACTTCCCGTGATCTGAGCCACGGGACCAAGAGTGCGATGGGGTTGCCAAGGCCTTGGCTGTAGCTGAATGGAAGAAAGCTTCCCTTCCTTCCGACCTGTTCGTTGACTCTGGTGTGTGAGGGCCCTTGGTGGATAAGCAACCGCACGATCTGGGCGTCTCCTTTCCAGGCTGCCAAGTGCAGAGGGTAGCAGCCTTTGGAATCAGCCACATTGGTCAGCGCATCATTCCTCAGAAGAACCTCGACCACATCCCTGGAAGGAAAAAATCAATCATGAGTTTGCAGAACTCAGAAGTCTTTCCTACAAATAGCTCTTTACACAAAGCGCTTTCCCAGCTATTACCTCATTTGGCTCCCATGTCCACCTGAGCTCATCACCCAGCCTCTTCCTTGTGTTCCAGGAGCTACTGCTACAGTTGCTGACATGCAGCTGAACCACGTTATGTCACACAACACTGGCTCTTCACCTCCCTGTTTAGGCTTTCTAGGTAATCCATCCATTTTCTATTACTTTGAAAATGTCTGGTCCCCTTGTCTAAGCCTTGCAACGCTTCCTGTTTGTGATGTTTAAACAGCATTCAGGGATAGAATTTACATAAACGTCGTGCAAAACAAATATCATCATTCACCACATTATTCAGACCATTCAGTGATGCGGAGCTGAAGTGGACGGACCAAGCAGAATTAAAGCTGCTAGCAAACATAAGCCAGATGCATATGGCATCATTTGATACATCCAGGAAGGAGGACTTGGCTTTCTTCTTGGTGACACCACTAATTAAGCAGATACAAATGTATAATTATCCCCATGCACATGAGGTCGAAGAAAATCCACACTGTAAATAAAAACAGCATCTGGAGATCAATTTGGCTAACAAGCTAGTCTTTTAAGTTCAAGATTCACTTTAATTCAGGTTACCCCACTATTTAAGGGGGCAGGGTCTCTACATATTTCTTGTTAGCTGTGTCTAAAATGGCACAGAAAGGACATAATGATCATGTTCAATATATTTCAGAAAAGTTCAATGTAGAAGGTAACAATCATTGTCTCTTTGGCACATCAGAGTCAAATGGGCTGGGCCAAATATTGCACAAGTGACACAGAAAACCACAAGGTTTAGCCCTGTTCCTTCCTCAGAAAAATCTAAAATGGTTCCAATAATCCCTCCTCATAAAAACTAAGCTTCTACTGCTAATCTCACACGGTGCAGCACGCAATGTCTCCCCATTCCAGTGCAGTGGGTTTCCATTCTCCCGCCTCCCGGAGGATCCACTCCCTGCAGCCCCAGCGCCTGCCCTGGCGGAGCCCGGTCTCCCTTACCTGACTGGCAGCACCCAATCTCAGCTGCCGATCGCTCAGACCTATGCCTTCTTCTCCTACACCCCCAAACACACCTCCCAGACACTCTCCCCACAGCCCACCCAATTCCAATAACGTCTCTACGTGTAAGAGAATTAAACAGGCCTTATTTTTCATGTATTTCTTTCCTTAAAAGTGGTTCCCGTTGTCTATTAGGCTAATTTTATGAGGAAAAATGGCAAGCTGAAGGACAAAGGAAATAACTATTTTAACAGAAGGAAAGGTTCTCAGGGCCATTCCATCAATTTTCAGCGTACAGAGGGCCTGCTACCTAACAGATGATCCAGCCCCTTTGTGCCCTGCTGCCCCAAAGATGACCTTCACATTCAGATGACTGTGTGGCACCACACATTTCAGGGGGGAAAGGACACAGGAGAAAAGGAAAACTCAACCTTTGGTTCAGTTTTTTAAGGGGTAGAGTGGGGAAGGATGTTTCAGTTGTTACAAAGAGAGACTTGGGAATTCTGGATACCGCTCCGCAATCCTTTACAGGAACCCAAAGGTCGGAGGAAGGCCTGGGCCTGAGGGGGCAGGACACGCAGGTCAGTACTCACTTGTGGCCGTTGAGAGCAGCATGGTGCAGAGGGGTGTACCCAGTGCTGTCGACACAGTTCACATTGGGCCCTCTCCAGATGCTGCAGAGAAAAAAGAGACTGAAGTCACAAACCAAATTTGAAGACAGCTAGCTGCCTGGGAAAGAATTCTGTGTGACATTTAATCAAACTGGTCACTTCGCCATGACTCCCGATAAAGGACAGCAGCCGTTTACCACAGAAATGCGCAGCAGCCGGGAGCACACAGTGGGTGCTGAGCAAGGAGTCAAGCGTCAGGACAACAGGGTCATCATTTAAGAGCCGGTTCCTCTGCACCCTTCTCATCTGTGACTTCACAAACCGCTCCGTCTGGGACTGGTGCCTCTGAATACTCCCAGGATCGTAAGAACAGCTCACTGACAGGTCATCAGAAGTATCCCTGAACCAAAGCACTCAACCAGTCACAGGTACTGAACACCAGTCTCTATGCTGGTACCTGAAGGCTTGAGAGAGACCTCCACACAGACCAGAACAACTCAACCACCAGGACCAAGATCAAAGAATCCACATTTGTAAAAGCACAAGGATGCATGCCTTAAGATGCAAGAGGCAGTTCGGTCTTTCCTTTGTGAATAGGTCTTATTGGTAATAAAAAAAGTAACAACAGAACCTACAATTTCAGTGCCTTATTTGAATACTATGCTAGCTAGCAAGGTTGAAATGTCATCTTATTTAATCCTCAAAGCCTTAATTTTCATTTCTGTTTCACCTCTTATTGCACTGGCCAGAGCTTCTAAAAGCCTGTAAGTAGCAGAGGGCAGCCTTGTTTTGGCCTTGGCCTTGTTTGCTTTTTTTTTTTTTTTTTTTTTTTAATTGTTGACTCTATTTGGCCTTGCTTTTAATGAGAATGCCTCTAATGTTTTTGGAAGTTGGTTTGAGATAGAGACTCTGTAACATGTAAAAGAAGTATCTTATTTTTTTCCTATTTAAAGTGTTATTAAAAATAGTTAATTAAAATGCACTTTCTGCATCTATGGAGATAATCAGTTTTTCACATTTAACCAACTAATATGTTATCAATAGGTTTCTTATACTGAACGATTCTTTCATTCCTGGAATAAACCAAAAACCTTATCTGGCCATTCTCCATGATAGCCATGTCAGTGAATTCTACTCGAGAGTGTTTTATTTAGTTTTCACATCTATATTCATAAGTGAGGCTGGTCTAAAGTTTTTGCTTTTTGTGCTATTGCTTTTGGATGGTATTAGTGTTAGGTTTTGGTCACAATCATCTGGGTAGGTACCTACCCATTTCTATATTCAGGAATAAATGACATAGAGCACTAAAATTATAAATAATCACCAGTAAAGCCATCTGGGCATAGAGCCTTTATGCTCAGATGTTGGATGCAGTGTTATTTATGACAACAAAATTTTGGAAATAGCCCAAAAGTCTATCAACAGAGAAATGATTTGATAACTAAGGCACAGATACATAGTAGAATTTCATATACCAGTTACAGTGCTATGTAATAAGACAGAACAGAGATTACAATATGTTAAGGAGAAAAAAAGAAACAAAACTGTAAACACTGTAGAGAAAGAATATATGAGCAAAACTTCTCAGGATAGTGAATTGAGTGCAGAAGTTTACTCAACCTCCTGTCTAAAGTTCCATCAAGTGACAGAAATAATTCTCACCCTACACCATAGATAGATAGATGGACAGATGGACGGACAGACAGACAGACATGGATCTACAGAGACACAACCCAGAAGAGTGCAAATTAAAATAATCACATACCGTTTTTCATCTACCAGACTGACAAAAATGAGAATGACACTGTAAAGTGTTAATAAAGATCAGGGAAACAAGCCCTCTTAAACACCACTGGTATGAGTTTAAATTGGTGAATTCCTGTGGGAAGACAATTTGGCAGCATCCACCAATACCAAAAATAGGCATTCACTTTGCGCCAGCATTTCCACTTCCAGGCAACTATCCAACGGAAACGCTTGCACATGTGCGCGACGCCCCATTCTTGTACAGGGCTGCTTCCATGTAAGAACAGAAACCAAAAACTTAACGTCCATCAATAGGTGAGCAGTTAAATATCAGGTACACTCATCAAATGAATGATTATATAACCACCAGCAACAATGACAATAAAGGAAAGGAAACAAAAGAAAATGAGTTGGAACCGACATGGAAAGATTCCCCAAGACATACTTTGTTATGAGCACGTGAAAAGCAGAAGTCAGTGTACAATACAAGAATATGGGCCCCGCTGTGTGTGTGTGTGTGTGTGTGTGTGTGTGTGCGCGCGCGTGCACACACACCCTGTGGAAGGTGATGGGAAGTCTTGTCCAGCGTTGCTTACCCTGGGGAAACGTGTGTTGGGTTGTTGCAGAATGGGAAAGAGGAACATTCATTCACGCACTGCTCCGCATTCTACCACAGTTTCAAATATTTACAATCAAAATGCAATCATGTTGTATTTTTATAATATTTTTTAAAAGAGAGAGGAGAAAGAAGCTATACATAGGGAAAAGAAGACAAAAAATAGAAATGCTAATAATAAATGGCTGTGTATGTGAGTCAAGGGCCACTACTGCAATAAGCCTGTAGGTATTAAGCCTAAAATCTTAAGATAAATTTTCAGGGAAAAGGGAGGATGTGTGTGCTGCCATCTGATAGCTGGTTTATTTGTTCACTGTCAATTAAGGATGCTGGCAACAACATCAGGAGCATGAGGTACATCCTGGTATCCCCGCGCTCCGCTGAGTTTGATTCCTATAGCACCTTCCAAACGAAGAGCTATAACGCACACTTTCAGCGATGCACACTTTGTCACGCCACACGATGATCTCATGTTCTAAAACAAAAACTGCACACCCGAGCCTGACAATGATGAATGATGCAGTGGAACGAATCTGGAGCATCTAGGAGGTACAGTTTTCATATCTTTTTTAAAGTTGCCCACAGGACAAAAGGTCATCATTCTATTCTAAAATAGGTGACACTAAAATCCAAAAAAAAATGGCTTGCACCAAATCACAAGCCACATCAGTGGCAGATCCAAATCTCCCATTATTCCCATTCATGGAGCTCCTGGCATGTGGCCAAGCAAGGACTTTTTGAGCCAAGCCTTAGTGTGTAGGGGGTGAGATGAAGTGAGTACACAGCCACACAAGGCTGAACATAACGCAGTAGTGAGACAGCCGGAAAAACCAACAGAACTTGGCAAGGAGGAAATGCCAACACGACTTAAAGCAGGTGGGAGCGCACATCTGTCAGCAACTGCTACTCCATCAAGGATCTGCTATCTTCAGCCATCTCTGTCCAGGCCCCAAAGTAACCTTAAAACTAAGATTTAAACTGCCCTTGCTTTTAACGAAAAGGCAGGACTGAGTAAGCCCTCCGTCACTTCCTAACTTGTACCTCCATGTCTCTGGTTTAGAGGTGATTAGGTCTGGACACCCCAAACCAGCACTAAAACTACTTCAAAACCATGAGAAAAGACAGGAAGAAAGATAAGAACTTTTCCTGCATAAAGTTGCAATATTTCCAACCAGTAAGGCCTCTCCCCACATTTTCTCTAACTAGCATTTCCTCTAAATACCCATCCAGATATTAGGGGAATAGGGAATTATTAAATAAGACCTAAGTGAAAATGGAGAAGTGTAATCTCTCTGCTTGGAATTTCAGCTTCAGACAAGAAGGCAGTAACATCCCCTCCGCCCAAGTTTCTTCCTTCTTGGCAGCACAAGAAAAGAGCTATTTACAATCTAGGTCTTCCTCCCGATCACAGCTATCCTATCAGGTTTCTCTAAAACAGTAACTACCAAAGGGCTGCTCACCAACAAACAGAAAGGAAATACAATGTGCCAAGAGAACCAGAAAAAGAAAAAACACAAACAAACAATGGTCCAGGAGATTCCTAAACAAAGGCTAGCCTAGACAGATTGTGCGGAAAGGCAATGGCTGCCCTCACTTGTGCAACAAACCCTCACGCCAATCTCGACGGGACGCAGAGCAGTCAGTCCCAGCAACCTGCAGGTAGAAACCTTAGATCTCGGTTAGGAGCTGAGGCTCTGCAGTCAGCCGACCGCACTTCAGAACCTGCCTCTGCCGCTTGTTGTTTGTGACCTGGGAAAAGTTACCAGCCCTTCAAACCACTCTCTCTGCATCTGGAAATTCTACTGTGATAGGCTCCACAGGACTTGAATGGCTCGTGGAAACTAGGACCACTCTAGCTTGAGCCAGTTTAATAGCATTTGGGTTGAGGGGCCTAAGATGTGTCGCAGAGCCCCAAGTGCACAGGCGTGATGTTGAAGCACCTACGTTTGAGATGGCATCTAAAGACTGGGGTAGGGAAGAACATGACTGATGGGACGCTGCGGCTTTGGAATCCACCTCAAACACCTCTCTCCATTCATTTAAAAGCTGACTATAGGTTGATTCATGGCAGGCAGCATGCTGGATCTGGAGGAGCTGATGAGTGAGAACAGGCCATACGGCAGCAGCAGCAGGGAGCGGGGGAGAGGAAGACGGGAGGAAGAAAAGATAAAAAATATGAACAATAAAAGGGCAATAAATACATATCTATCAACAGTTGTATCTAAGAAAACAAACAAACACGTAGAACAGAAATGGACTCATAGAGAACACTTTGACGGCTGCCAGATGGGAGGTGGGATGGTGGGAGATGGGCAATAAAGCTGAAGAGATTAAGAACTGCAAATTGGTCGTTACAGAACAGTCACGGGGATGTAAAGTACAGCACAGGAAATATAGTCAGTAATACTGCAATAATTATGTGTGGTGTCAGATGGGTGTGATTGATAAGAAAACATGGCCCAAATATATTCGTCCACAAGAATCCCACCTCAGAATGACTCACACAGGCTGAAAAAAAACTTCTGGAGGACTTTAAGGAGAGATCGACAATACAGTCACAGTAGGGGACTTTAACACCCAACTGGCTTTACTGGATAGATCTTCCAGACAAAAAATCAACAAGGAAACAGGGACTCTAAGTGACACACTAGATCAGATGGATTGCACTGGCATTTACAGAACATTTCCCCCCAAAGCTGCAGAATATACATTCTCCTCAAGTGCACATGGGACATTCTCAAAGATAGATCACACATTAGGACACAAAACAAGTCTGTCTCTACAAGTTCAAGAAGACTGAAATCATATCATGCATTTTCTCAGACATTTACACCATGGAATACTATGCAGCTAGAAAAAAGAAAGATCCCTTACCCTTTGAGACAGCATGGTGGAATCTGGAGAATATCATGCTAAGCGAAATAAGCCAATCAGAGAAAGACATGTGTCACATGACCTTACTCATATGGAATCTAATGAACAAAATAAACCAATGAACAGAACAGATCCAGGGACATAGAAGCATGGAAGAGACTGACGAATCTCAGAGGGGAGGCAGGGGTGGGTGGGGAGAAATTAACCTAAAAACTTATATGCATATATGCATAACCAATGGACACAGTCAATAGTGTGGTTAAGGTGGGGGGATGTTCAAGGTGGGGGGGATCAATGGAGGGGAAGGAGGCATTTGTAATATGTTCAACAATAAAGATAATAAATAAATAAAAATAAAAGTTCATGAAAAAAATAAAAAGAAAAAGTCCATCAACACCCATATTTGAATTTATATACCACTCTTCAGGCCTAGCAAAATTCAGGCAAAAATTTGGGTGTTAAAATTGCTTAAAGTTTCTGTGAATTCAGACAAGAACAGTAGGAAATTCACTGAGACACTTATTCTATCTGGCACAGAAAGTGGCCCGGCTCAAACGCCCCAAGCCTCACCTTCCCCGACGGCACTGGCCGATACTGACAGCACCCTCCTCCGATTTTCCACAACATCCTGCACCTTCCCCACAGCGTGGGCGTTTATCACATTTGCCTTGAACTACAGTGAATTCTTTATGCTGCTCATCTGTATGACATAACTTAAGCCCGTTAAGTTATGAGGGAATCCCTCATGTTTCCAAGAGCGGTGTACTATGCAGGAATTAGCACAGGGCCACCAGTTTGCTACTTCTAACATTCAATTGTCACCAAGCTGCAACCCAAATCTGCTACGCTGTATCCATGAAAAATGGCAACAGTCTCTTGATGGGATACACAAGAATACTGCATTTGTACAAAAAACAGAGACAGAAGAACTGTAAGTTGCAACCTAAGTGCCCAGCCCACTTTCACCGTGACTACTCTGTGCCATCAGATTCCGGGATCGGCCCTCCGCTGGCAGTAAGCTTGCTTCATGTGGTGGCCCAGCTACTGAACTGCTTACTTTACACAGATAAGTAACAACACCTCAGTGTAGTTCAATTCAACACATGTTCATGCACTACCTTCCACATGCCAGGGTGCTACACAGCCGCCACCCCTGAGTGGAGTGGGGAAGTCAGACAAGCAAACAGATGACTCTACACTGTGTGACACTCTGAGAAGGAAGCATGCAAAGGGCAGTTCACGAGGAAATGGGAATAAGGGAGGCTTTGCAGAAGAGATACTTGAGCTGAGCCTTAAAGCTCAGAAGGAATCACCCAGGCAGAAGAAACAAAGAGGAACCACCCAAATTCAAGGTTCCCCAAGTAGTCCCAGCAAACTGGGGCAACTGCAAGTAACTGCAAATGGCTGGAACCTGCAAGTGACCGAACAGTGAATGCAAGGATGGGGAGGCAGGCAGAGCCACATCACCCAGGGTCCTGGATGCTAATGCCAAGTGTTGAGCAGGGACTGATCGCATACATGTTTTAGAAAAGCCCTTCTGCTGACAGCTGAGATGTGGGAAACTAGATGGTCAATTTGTTATTCACCACAAATTGATGGCCGGGGGGAAAAAATCCTTATGCTGAACAGCTGCACAGATACGGACTGGAAGAAATGTGTGACAAGACCCAGGGAGCCCAGTCAGAAGTCAGCAATTCAGGCAAGAAGTGAGGGCCTGAACGAAGGCAGAGGTAAGAGGGGCAGAGAAAAAAGGGATGGATTCAATAGGGAAGGCAGGATCTACCGACCAAGTGCGGGTGTGGGCTCAGGAGTGGTGTGGCCCAACAATGCCATGGACGAGAGCAGACTCCGGAGGAAAGCAGGTTGCTGCGCTGTGCTTGTGGGGTGTGAGGTAGGGAGGAGAGGGGAGGCGCAGAGGGAGCTGGCTCTGCCTTAGTTGGGGCTGAAATGAATCTGGACCCCCATGTGTAGACGCCCAGTCAGCAGGTGGATGTGAGGGTTTGGAACAGCATGGTTACATGTGTAGTTTAAACTGACAATGTTCAGATGTTTACATGCATGTGGCCTGTATTTGACCCTTACCACCGTATTATAGAGTAGGAAAGAACATACTGTTATTTCCATCTTATCGGTAAGAAAACTGAAGCTCAAATGACCTGCTGATTACCATACAGCTAATTAATGTGCAACTGAAACAAAATCCCACATTTGACTTCTAGTGCATGTTCCTTCCTTCCAGTTCTCCAGGCTCTTGACCTTGACTGTTAAGAGAAAACAACTTGGAGCCCTAGGAGTCTCCTCCTGAATTAGTTCTCAGGAGGTCAAGGGCTCTCGGAGCACCAGGTCAGAAGAGGGCCTTCTCTGTTCCAGACTGAAATGGAGCAATGAAAATGAACCTGCGGGGAAGAGAGGTTCTGGGCAGCTCATCACTCCTGATTTCTTCGTTAAGGAAGGTCTAGACAGGGGTCTGTCTCAGCAGCCTGTCTCTGCCCAAGCCTTCAGCTTTCCTCTTTCGGTTGTCCTCACAAAGGCAAGTTTATCTCTGAACCTCAGGAAGGGCAGGCAGTTTTCCAACACAATGAAACATTGTCCAAAGTTGGTCTAATTTTAAAAAGACATCTTACTGAAATGAACTTGACACATCCTTACTAAAAAGCTTTCTACATACTTAACTGTTGAGGGTGAAAGGAAAGATAACAAGGAGCCTATGAAACCATCGCCATTGTGAAAGAAGCTTGTGATGCTCAGAGAAAGACAAAACTTACACACATGAAACAATCACCGTAAAACTCCAAAGGAATTCAATCTTGCTAACTGGGAAAAATTAAACATGTATTTTTATTTCTGTCCACTCCTAAACCTCATTAAAATGAGAATAAAAACAAAAAAGGAACAGGAGAAAGATAACAGTGAATATAAAATGTCAACATTTTTTGGAAGACGAAGACTAGTTAAGTGAGCAGAGCTGAGTGACTCCCTGTGGCAGGAGAACAGAACGCCAACCCACACGGGCACCCTGGGGAGGCTCGGGAGTTAGAGGCACAGGTGGCACAGGACAGGAGGTGAGGAGGGGCTGAACACAGGGACTCGTACAAAGTCTGAACAGGAAGGTGCTGGGCTCCCAGGTCTCTGGCACACCTCGGGCAGCTGGTCATCAGGTAGGAGAAGGCGGATTTAGTCTGTGAAGAAAGTGAACTGGAGAGGCTCTAGACTCGGGGACATTAGGAAGAGGAATGCCGGGAGAGCCACCACACTAAAACAAAGGCCTAAAAGGAAGTCAACATCCTGAAGGACAAGATCCTAGCCCTGCTTATCCGCTCGGTTCCCAGAACACTGCCGCCCCCCCAAACAGTAGGCTGGAAGACTCTTTCCTGGAGAAACCAAACACCACCACAGAAAAGTTCAACTGATGCTGACTTTTGGGGATCCCCCACAAAGCATGCGAACTCCTGCCCGATCAACTTACAGTATACAAAACCCACCCGCGGTAAGTTCCTCCCAGCTCTGCACGGACCATCTTCAACTGAATGAAGGTGATACCCAAGGGCCGCTGCACATCTAAGAAAGCCTTCAACACGAAACAACCAGAATGAAGGGACTCAAGGGAACAGAAACAAGGAACCAAACGAAACCGCAACAATAAAAACCCACTATCGCACAGAACTGGACTAGAAAAAACTGGAACAATCAGTGCAAAGTTCTTGGAAATTAAAAAATGATGGTAGAAATAAATATATAAGAGCTAGGAGATAAAGCTGAGTAAATCTCTCAGAAAGTGAAACCAAAAAAAGAGATGAGAAATACATGAGAAAAGATTTTAAAAATCAGAGGACCAAGAGTTCCAGAGAAAAGAGATATAGAGAGGAGGAAATTATCAAAGAAATACTTCGGAAATTCTCTTAGAACCAAGGGATATGCATTGCCAGTTGAAAGAATCCATCCTAGGCTCAGTACAATTTTTTAAAAGACACCGCCAAGACTCACTGTAAAATTTCAGAAACACTTCAGAACACATGAGATAAAGAGAACAGTTCCCAGAGAGAAAAGCAGTTTGCACACAAAGGACTGGGGAGCAGCAGAACTCTTGACAGCATCTCTGGGGGCCCTAAGACAAAGGAGCAATGCTTTCAAAACTCTGAGGCGACATCACTGCCAACCCAGAATTCTATAGCAGACAAATTATCAGCCGAGCATGAAAGGCGAATAAAGGTATTTTTAGACATGCGGGTCTCAAATTGTACCTCCCACACATCCTTTTTATCCGGAAGCACCTGCAGGATCTACTCAATCAAATAAATCAGCAAACCAAGAAAGAGGAAGACAGGCACCCAGATAATGGGGTAAAAAAAGGCACAGCCAAGCACAAGCCTCGGGAGCAGGCCACCCACCACCTCTGGAGGACGCAGGGCGGGGGGGCTGCGGGTGTCTGCAGGGGAGAAGTGCAGCTCACAGGAGCAACTCTGTGTCCACCTGGGACCTGGGAAAGATATTCAGGGACTTAAAAATGATGGCTGTGGTTTGGGAATTATAGGAAACTCAGAAGACCAACGGGAGAGGCGGCTCACGGGCTGCACAGGGGAAAGAACAGGCTCCTAGTATACTAACGGGTTCAGCAGGTGCGTCACACAACAGCCGCAACAATATAAACCCAGACATTAACCCTGCGCTGACGTATCTGAAGAGGCAGCGGAGAGTGCAAGACGGCAACCCTCCCCTCCCACCTAAGGCTGACAGCGCATGTCTACAACTTAAAAATCAAGAAGTAGCAGCATAATACTCAGAAATGAGGAGGAGACGCCTGAAGAAAGCTAAGGGCTGGAAATGGCTGCTTTCCCCAAAGAAACTCAGATGCGCCCACGTGGCCTCCGGTGAGACCGGTGCAGCCCCGATTCTGCCACTACAGGGCAGGCTGGGCGAGCCCGTCCGCTCTGAGCGGGTACGCCTGCTGGCCCTGGTTTTTCCTGTTGCAGGCTTGTGGTGAAAGGCAGTGACTCTGAAGGGTTTGTTCCTCGTGGGAGAGAAACACAAGCTTTAGAAAGGCAGGGCCCATTTTAACTTCACAAGACACACAGTTCACACAGTGAGCTCGGAAGGACAGCCTCTCTGTCCCGTCCCACTAACAAGAAACCCCCCTCTCCCTGCAGGGACAACTGTCCTCAGAACGACACGCTGGCTGTAAGCGCTGCTGTCTACAGCATCCCGTGCGGGCCCTTCGGTTGCTAGTCCGTGATCCGTGTGGACACACACACACCCGCCAGCCTTGAGAGCAGGTGCTGTTAGAAGCCTTGCACACCCGCTTTAAGAACTGCCATTCTCAGTCACTGCTAATTTTAGGCAAACGATGCTCACTGGTACCTCCAACAGGAAGGGGGACCATGAACAGAGGCGCGAGGGAGCACAGAGTGGAGCTGTCACGTCCCGGACACGGGCACGACAGCCCGAGCAGCACCCCACCATGCCGGGAGCGCATCAGGGGTGAGCCGCTGCCACCAGTGTGCTCCTGAGGATTCATCGATAAATCGTATCTGCACAGGCCCCGTCTCCCCTGGTTTACAGGTCACTGTGGGGCCCACCTCTCGGTTTACCTTCGTATGGCTTAACTAACACTTAAGCATTCACTGTTTCTGTCCCACAACTGGAAAAGGCACGGAACAGCTTGCTGACTGCATAAAAACGGCCTCCGGGGCTCAAAACTCTGATTCTAAGCAGTGAGACAGCTGTCACCCTGCATGCTCCGTGGTGGCAGGCCTGTTCCATGCCACCTTCCCAAGCAGCAAGCACACCATGCCTGGCACACAGTTAACGCTCAAATATCTGGGGAGAGGGAAGGGGAAAAGCCACAACGCCGTTCTAGGTACCTTACAATAAATAAGACCATGCCCCCACCCTAAAGTACCTCAGAGACAGAAACAAGATTGTAATGCAATGTGACACATGCTTTAAAAGAGATGTGCAGATGCTAAGGGAGCATGGAGAAAGGCCTGGATCAGTGGATTTCCATTAGCAAGAAAAAGCGAAGAAAGGGCTCTGCAAACGGGGGAAGAGTATGTGATCACTCTGTACCAAGGTGGTCTTTCAAAGCAGCCACTTCCCAGGTTTCTGCATCCCTCAGGCATGGTCCAAACGCCATGCTCCCTCCCGCCTCTTCCTCAAACCACACTCCACCTTGCCCAGCAGGCTCTTCATGAGCACTTACAGAGCTCCTCGTACTTTGCCCTGATTACAACCATCGCAGTTTAGAGCTCTATTTTTGTCATTATTTGACTGTCTTTCTCAACAGACCACATGCAACTTAGAGGCAGATCCAAATACGTTTACCACCAGACCCTCACTGCAAAGGAAGCATGTACCTGGCACACGTGCAGAGCTCACAGGTGAGAGAAATCTACACCTAGAAAGGTATGGTAAATTATTTTTTTTTAGATTTTAAAAACTGTAAGAACTCAAAAATCCTTTGTCAAGCTATTTCTTGAGCAACAAACACTGCACATATTTTATTAATTAAATGTGCAGACTCATATTTCTCTAAGATACATGTTACCTAGAAACAAAAGACAATGTTTCCTTTATTGTTTAGTGAATTTGTGTGTGTCTGTCCGTCTGAAGAATGGCTTTTAAGAATGATTTGTCTGTCTGTCGGCCTATCTAAAGAAGAGTTTTTAAGAATGATTTGCTCCCTGGTTTGTCAAAGTCCAGAGGCTTAACTAGGCTGAGCAGGGAGGCAGATGCCTTAGTCAGTCATGTTTGGGTATCCACCTTAACCATAAATCCTGGCTTCTATCTGTTGTCCCAGCATAATTATTAAGAGCATCCTGGCCCGGACAATGAATTACATGGTCACTTTACTCCATCCAGACTTTGAAACCCCTTTCTTGCAATTTTGATTTAGTCTAAAAGGCCCGGAAATAACAGTTAACATTAAATGTTCACTATGAATCAAGCATAATTTAAGTGGATTAAACAGTTCACTGTTTACTTCTCAACGGACCAGAGACAGCATAGGGATTTGGGCCAGGGCCTAAGGAATGCCAGAGGGTCAGAAGGAACACAGACAAGCTGAGTACAGGAATGCAGCTACCAAAGCACACTCTACAAAGAATATAAAAATATTTATCTCCCTTCTAATCACTCACCTCCTTGCAGATGTTGAAATCACTACTCTGCATGTGCAACGGACCCAGGTCTGACCACTAGAGGCCTTCCAGGGGCCATCGTCATATTGGCCCTGGCAGGGCAGGTGTGGGAGATAGTTGCTAAGCAACCGACAGGAGGCAGTAGTCTGACCCTGACATGGAAAATTCCACTCTCTGAACCCTTCACAAGCCCTCCTTTTCCACAAGCCCACCTTTTCACACAGGCCTTGTCCCAGGGCATAAAGGCAACCCAACAAGGTCTACCAGAGAGTCAATTCGGAGGACCTTCTTTCCTCTGTGCTGTCTCCCTTGTGCTCGAACATAAGCTGAACAAAACCTGTCCAGAAATTTCTCTGGTGGTTCCTCCTGATTTTCACCTGGGGAACCCAAGGACACTAAACACTGGTAACAGAACCCTAGAAGGGAACCCTAGGAAACCGACAAGTACGGAGGTGAATAGCTTACCCAGAGTCACAGAGCTGGAATGGGTCACAACTGGGTTTAACACAACTGTGCTATACAATTTCTTGAAAACAGCTCTCTCTGCACTGTTTCCCGAATCAGACTAATTCCCCATAACTCACAGTCTTTCATTTCTGCCCTGCTTCACATCCCCTCACTCCTCACTCCTCCTGTCTCGCTCTTTTTCTCGCTCTCCAGGGTCCTAAGAAACCAATAAAGAATACAGAGGGAGAGACACTATGTTCTATGTAGGAACCAGGTCCCACAGGGAAATGAATAGAGGTAGTTAACTGAAAAACTCCCATTAGCATTTCCAGAAATCCAATTAGCCGACAAACATTGTTATGTCAGGTAACTAGTGAAAACATCAACATTATAATGAAAGATACAAGTTGACTAAATTCACTTAATCTGAAGTTAAGATGATTATTTTGTTGTTTGGAGCAAATTAAAATGACAAAAATTTTAATATAGAAATACATACAAAAGGAATGAGCACTTCAAATAAATACATTATCAGATTCCAGGTCCAAAAATACCACATATGGTTCCTAAATGTTCCAAGAACCACAGACAAAAATAGTATTCAGAATGTGGCTAATATGTAAGCTGAATGTCAAAGATCTACATTTTTTCACACATGCAACTTACCCATTCGGGGGAATCCTGGACTTGATGTATATTAGCTACAAAATCTCTGGTAAATCATCTACCCGATATGTAAAATAGAGATGCCACTTGCCCCATCCCTACACTGAGAAGGTCGCTTTGTGAAATAAATGGTATAATGTATGTGTGAAAAAATGTAAACTGGAGTCTAAGATATAAGGGCTTGGCATCATCTAAAGTAAGACAGGCAGTCTGAAGAATGAGACCGGTGCAAACGTGCTGACATGAAACACGAAGATCTATGAAGTGGGAAATGCACCTGCATCAAGTATGTAGCGCATGATCTCATTTCTGCGAGAACTGGGTGTTTCTCTAAGCCTACACCAACATATGGAAGGCCATGTACCAAACTGTGAAAACTGGTTAGTTCTGGGGGTGAGGCACATACTAATTCCGTTATCACACACACACTCTGACAAAGACTCTCTCCTTAACCAAACTTTGTCAGGCTCCTCTGAGCACTCTTTACAACTAAGCCTTGACACTGGACCCCATCCTGTCTTGGGCCTGCTCCACCCGGTTTTGGCAAGAATCCTGTTAATTAAGTTTAACAACAGTCTCTCCCCCTCCCTGAAAATCTGATTGAGTTCCCCTCCCCCACCTTTGATGTCGAAAGCCTGTCTTTAGCAAAACTCCTGTGAGGTCACTTTAGCAAGAATCCCTCTACCCCTGAAGTCTCCTCTCAGACGTAATTTTCCAAGCACTGAGCCCCTCACTCTGCTCCTTGGCTGTAAGTCCCCCCAGCCCGTTCTGTGTTCCGAGTTGAGCCCATCCCTCCCCTAATGTAACACTCCTACTACAGGAATCTTAAATCAAGTCTCCCTCACTGTTTTAACAAGCGTCAGAACAAATTTCTCTTTAATAACACACACATCCACTTTTTCTTTTTAAGTGAAGCCAGATCTATTCCAGAGACACAGGCTTCCGGTTGTGAGATCTTAAGAGTTCTTTTAAGGAGTTCTGAAGAAAATTTATTTCTGGGTTTGGCCTCCTTTTTCAAAAAAACCTTCTGGGGTCTTTAATTTTTCCAGCCTCTAGAGGATTAAAATCAATTCTTCCCATTTGCTTCTGAATGGAGCTCTTCTTATAGAGGCTAAGAACAAGCTCACCCTGAAGACTCCAGTACCACAGTCCGAGTCCCCAGGGGAGGGGACCAAATGGGTCGGTGATTTCAAAGGCAAGTGGATCTGTTCTGTTTTAATTAGATAAAGCCCTTTCTAACCTGGCTGGGAGTTGTACACCCACCCGGGGACAGGGGAATTACCCTTGGAATGCGGTCTCTTCTCCTTTTCTGAGAACTGCCCATCATCATGGAAAGATAAACAGCCCTGTTCCCCAAACAGTGGAATCCCAGAGGCACCTGCCCTTTGCGACCCCCAGCCCAGCTTGCCCACTTCCCCATGCCTGCAACTCCTACTTTTCCATGTAATCTTTGTCCTTCCACCCAGCAGAAGCAGCTGGCTTGCGGGGGTGGCGGAGCAGATATTTGTGGATGACCCTTACTGCTCTCCCGCACGGCAGGCAACACTGGAATAAGTGCTCATTCACAATTCAACCCTGTCTCTGCTTAACTGGCTCAAGCAGTGATGGGCAGCCCCGACCCATTTTTGTCTGCTTTCAAGGTTAGAGGTGAATGAGTCAACAGGGGGTCCAAATCCCAAACAGTTACATCCTAAAACAGTTCTCAAATTTGTCCCTTCTCCATCTCCAAGATCACTGCCTTACTCCTGAAATAACCTCCAAAATGATTTTGACTCCCTTCCTCCACTGAAAAATAAACAACACCCTCTTATGCTGTTGTCACTATTAACTTTCTAAAATTCGTGTCCAATCAGGCTTATCTCCTGAAGAGCTGTGGTCAGCTCTCTCTTACCCATGGGACAAACCTCCCAGGCTGCCCTGAAGGAAGGACCTGCCCAAGCTGCCCCCAGTTACCCTCCACACTGCAGTACATGCTGGGGGTGCCAGGTATCCACCACTGACTGTACTTGCTTCTCTCTCTACTCCACCCTCTCTGAATCTCTGTGAACCCTTCAAGGCCCCAATGAAATGTCACCCCATTTTCCAGCTGAATGAACTTTAACCGCAGTCTTTACAGACCTCTATTTAAAACATCTGCAATACCATGTTCTCTTTATTGTTTACAATAAACTTGCTTCCTTCCTCAGATAATGGCCTCCTCAAAGGCAGGAGCCTTGTTTTATCTGTCTGTCAATCCCCAGTGCCCGAAACTATCTTGTCCAAAACTGAGACACAGTGAAGAGAAGGACAGCCGAGCCAGACTGAAAACAAGGCCTCCTGTCACCCAGACACCACCCGCCAGGAAAAACCCTCTTTACTTCCTCCTATAACCTGCTCTCAGCTCACTCTTCTGATAGTCGTCCTGCCCTTCTCCCCCAACAGCCTTGAACATTCAGTCCAGTAGAAAGATAGACTTGAGTTGTTATGGCTCAGAACCATTTTCCTAAAGGGTAAGTCTGTAAATCTTGGTGTGAGGAGGTTAAGCCTGAGGTTTGCAAAGGAAGCCAGAGCACTCTGAGGGGACGGATGCGCAGCAAGTAACCCCACCCGGGGCTAACCTCTGGCCTGCCTAGCTCTAGTCCAAGGTCAAGACTTCTCATCCATGTCATCATTTACTCTGAACCAGAAGAGCCAGGATACAAGTCATCACCCCTCTCAGAATCATTTTACTAGCAGCCTCCTTTCTGCCTTAGTTCTATGCAGTCAATGTGACTTCCCCAAGCAGATTATTTCCTTTCTAAAAATCACATTCTGTTCCTGAAGGAAACATGGCAAATATTTCTGAAAATACATACAGGTTAGATAGATCAAATTTTGCTACTATAAGCTTTTCTGTTTAAACTCATTTTTTAAAGTTATTTCTCCATAATTTAGTAAGCACTGTGGCCACTTAGCTGTAACTTCTGTTGGCGAAAATAGCTGAACAAGGCACATTACTTTGGAAAATTAAGAAAAAATAAAACCAAACATGTTGGCTTGAACAAAGTCCAGGTTTCTCACTTTCTCTGTCTCTACTGTAATTTATCTAAATTTAGTTCAATCCCAGAGCCTGTCTTAGGAGCTAAGATCTGTGTTTAATCAGTCTCCCAAATCCACTCTATTTGCCAAATTCCTTTTCTAAGTTTTCCAAAAGGCACCACAGTACCCTGTCCTTGGATGACTAAGGACCTTGGCAAACACCTGGCTAAAAAGCAAGGCTATGCCCTATGTAGCTTCTACAAACTGGGGAATAAGAGACTTGACCATAAAGGTTATAAAGGAAACAGTACGCTCAAAAAGGAGGGCTTTTCCATAAACAACTTTTTCTTCTCAAATTTTAAATGTTCAACCAAGAGGCAGCCATTGCCAACCAAAATTCTATATGGGAAGAAATATAGCTTCATACATCCAAGAACAAGGAGAGAGCCCTATTACCTGGTGATGGCCTAGAGGATGAATAAACCTTGAAAGTATTTAATTAGTCTAATAGATGTTGTCTTTTAGAAGTACGATAGCTACAATAGAGTCTACAGTGGTACCTCAGTTTTCAAATGTAATCCATTCCAGAAGACCACCGTTCAAGTTCTGAAACGTTGGAAAACTGAAGGATCAACAGCCGACAGCTAGGCCTCAGGATCTTGCCCTCAGTGGAAGCCGCGTCGCATGTTCGACTTCCAAGGTATGTTAGAAAACCGAAGCATTTACTTCCCGGTTTACAGGGTTCGTAAACCGAAATGTTTGTCAGCGGAGACGTTCGATAACCAAAACTGAGAAAGATACCCAAATAACAAATGGCTGTGAAAAGCAGCAGGGTCTCTGTCTGCCAGGGAGAGGCAGGTGAAAATGTGGGCACCCTCTTAAATGGGCAACACACAAAATTTAGTGTGCACTCACCTTGGGTTCTGGCAGAGGGAGGGCAGAGTGGACTAGAGCTGTGTGAGGAGGAGAATCCAGGGATGCTGGCTCTGAGAAGAGAGCTGAGAGGGCAGCCAACTGGATTCCTGTGCTGAGTCATTCACCCATACTGAGGACATATTTCTCAGGTAGATATTTACCTTCCAAGCAGCTTTTGCCGGGGGGGGGGGGGGGGGAGGAGAGAAGCAACTGCCCCACCCTGTTGGAAAACCTCTTGCCCCACCCAGTGGAGTTTATGCCTTGCTGTGGTCTACAGACTGAGGCTCATTAAGAGACTGAGAATAACAATCAGCCTGCAGGCAGGGTGGATCTCTGAGTGCTTTGAGTATTTGCCTGATTTGCTTCTGGACCTGGGGCTTAGAAAAGCAGAGCCTGGCGCCCATCTTGGTCCTTTCCAAATGCTCCCAGCAGAGGGAGCCACAAGCTGTGGAGTGAGGAAAGCTTCAAACAGGGTACTCAAGGCCTGTCACAAACAGCATCTGACACTGGCCTGCACCAGAGACCATCCAAAAGATTGGGAGTCCTAGAAATCTACCTAGTACACAGAAATAAACCCAAACAAGCAGCGAAAATAGGGAGACCAAAAATAAGCCCCAAATGAAAGAAACAAGAAAAGTCTCCAGAAGAAGAGTTAAATGAAATGGAGATAAGCAATCTATCAGATATAGAGTTCAGAATAATGACTGTAAGGATGCTCAACAGCATGAGAAAAGATATGGAAACTATGAAGGAAATTAAGAATGACATAGCAAAAATAAAAAATTTACTGGAAGGGATAAACAGCAGATTAGTGGAAACTGAGGACTGGATCAGCAAATTGGAAAACAGGGTAGAAAAAAATCACTCTCTCATAGATCCAAAAAGAAAAAACCATTAAAAAACAAGACAGTTTAAGGAGCTGTGGGACAACATGAAACCTAACAATATTCAAATCCTTGGAATGCTAGAAGGAGAAGAAAGTGAGCAAGGGATAGAGCACCCGTTTGAAGAAATAATGGCAGAAAACTTCCCTAACCTCCAAGGAAAAAGTCACACAAGTTCAGGAGACACAGAGACTCAAGCAAGAAGAACCCAAAGAGGCCCACTCCCAGATACATCATCATTAAAATACCAAAAATTCAAGGCAAAGAGAGAATCTTAAAGGAAGCTAGAGAAAAGCAATCTGTTACCTACAAAGGAGTCCCATAAGGTTGTCGGCTGACTTCTCATCAGAAACTCTACAGGCCGGAAGGGAATGGCATGAAGTATTCAAGGTAATGAAAACCAAGGATCTGAAACCAAGACTAGTCTATCCAGCAAGGCTATCATTCAAAATAGATGGTGAAATAAAGAGCTTCCCCGACAAAAAAAGGCTAAAGGTGTTTATCACCACCAAACTAGTATTGCAGGAAATGTTAAAGGGACTGCTGTAATTAGAAGTAGAATGCTTAGTGAAGCTCCCCTGTGAAGCCGTACAGACCAGGGGTTTTGTTTGCTGGGAATTTTTTTTTTATTATTGCTTCAATTTCATCAGTTATTATTGGCCTATTCAGGTTTTCTGATTCTTCCTGATTCAGTTTTTACATGAGCTCACTCATGTGAAATCTAATGAACAAAGTAAACTGATGAACAAAACAGATCCAGAGACATAAAAGCATGGAACAGACTGACGAATCTCAGAGGGAAGGTGGGGTGGGGGAGTGGGTGGGGAGAAATTAATCAAAGAACTTATACGCTTATATGCATAACCCAAGGACACAGACAACAGTGTGGGGAAGGCCTGGGGGGGTTGGGGGGTAGATGCGAGGTGGAGGGGATCAATGGGGGGGGGAAGGGGGACATCTGTAATACTTTCAACAATAAAGATAAATTAAAAACAAACAAACAAAAATTTCAATACAACTGATAAATGTCTATCTGGGCTATCCAAGAAAAAAAAAAGACACAAACTACTGCTGTCAACAGTGACAGAGAGGCTATCACTACTGATCCCATGGACTTTAAAAGGATAATAAAAGAATATTATGAAAAACTCTATGTCCACAGAACTTACACATGAAATGGATCAATTCCTAACAAAACTCACACAAGAAAAATAGATCATCTGAATGGGCCTATAACCATTAAAAAAACTGAATCAATTAAAAACCTTCTCGCCCAGCCGGGCGTGGCTCAGCAGTTGAGCGTCAACCTAGGATCCAGGCGATCAAGGTTCGATTCCTGGTCAGGGCACAGGCCCAGATTGCGGGCTCGATCAATGACTCTCTCATCATTGATGTTTCTATCTCTTTCTCTCCCTCTCCTTTCCTCTCTCTGAAATCAATAAAGATATATTTAAAAAAACAAAAATAAAAATAAATAAAAATAAATAAATAAAAACCTTCTCAATTATGTAGACTGATACAAATTAAATCATCACTCATTTCCATTTTTCCTCCAAATTCTAATCTTCGTCATGGGTGTCCCATGCGGACTCCCATACGTGCCTCAAGGATAAAGGTCATACAAAGTATATTGCCCTGAACACTCTGCACACTGATTAACTAATTTTCAAGAGAAACAATATGAAACAGCATATTCCAGTCTCCTTGGATCCTTTAGGTCAGTGAACTACAAGTCAACTCAGTGCTTGGAGAGATAAGGAACGTATAATTAATCTGTTTATCTTCCAAACTTACGGGCAGTTGTTTTCCAGGGCTCACCATGTAGAATCTCAACTTTAGAGACACAAAGAACTCATCAGACAGTGAAAAATACACTGTTCTTATATCCCCATGGTGCTGATCTTATGACTATTCTTGGCTCAAAAGACAAGTGAACAGGGCCTAAGAAGTGAAGTCTGGAAATGAGAGCATCAGGGGTCATCCAACCGGGACCCAGAGAACTGAGACTGCGTGCTCTCGTCGCACTGTGCTCCTGCAAAGCCTGCTCCAGTGGCCACAGCTGCCGCCCACAGGACTGGGCAGCAGCCGCCGCATTTCTGAGATGAGCACAATGCAAGAAGGCCACAGAAACACATGCTCCTGATTCTTTAAGCTTCCTGTGGCTGATTTTTCCACCATCAGCTACTTTGCACAAATTTCTTCAAAGCAGAACAGAGAAATCATTAACAAATTCTATGTGAATAAATGAAAAGCATTCACTGTCCTTAACATATCCCTAAATACGTTTTATTTCTAATTACTTGAAAGCAAATAGTATGTCACCACAGTACATGTCCATATTGCTAAGACAAACTGGACTAATTATGATAAAAATATTTATCAAATGCATCCTGCAACTCAGATGGCCAAGACCTGCAATTAAATCCACAAACTTGGTGAAATACAGGGTCACATTATGTAAGTCTGTAGAGAGCACATGCGAAGTCCTCCAGCAAAGCTGCGAAGAGACCCCCATTCCCGTCCACAGGAGGCGTGCTTTCTGATCAGTGTCACCCTGAGGGGAAGGCTCTGGTGACAGCGTCTACTCTAGATGTTAAAGTTGGGGAGTTCGTTTGGCTGCAGATCAAGGCCACAACTGTCAATTACCTTTGTTGGTATAGAAGTGATATTTCTATCTCCATTTGTGTGACTCTAGTTGTATTTTACACTCTTCAATTGTTTCAGAAGCAACTAAAGAAAGGTATTCTTTAATTGGCTCCCTTATACCTCATTAAAGATACAAAGAACCTGAAATCAGTACTCTAAGTCCTTCTATAATTGACAAATGTTTTTAAAACAAAAATTCATAATTCTCAAGGCATCCGTCTAGTACTCGTAACACTGTAACTGCTTATGAGTTTCAAAGACACACTTGTTTATCAGACTCTTCCAAATGCAGTGAGGGGAAACAAAACAAAAAACAGCAATGTAGGAACCACTGGGGAATCCCAGAAGTCAGAAAACAAATAAAACTAAGTAAAAAATAAAAATTCAAGTGTGACAGCAATACACTTCCAGGGGAGGGTAAAGAATGAGTACATTAAGTGCAAGGTGCAGGCTGTGGCCCTGAGGCATGTGACAAACATCTGTCTGCCAAGGGGCAGGTATCTACATGCATGAGGAACAGGGCGACTAGAGCCAGGGCAGGACAATGACACAGGCCTTGTCCACAAAGCAATGTCACCCCATTCCTCAAGGGAGAGGACAGCTCTCTATGGGGAAGATATTGGAGACTTCCCTTCCCCCAACTCTAAAAATGCCTAAAGAAAATTAAATTTTTTTGAGCCAGTTGAATAGGTCTAAAAGGATTGTTCCCAATCTCGTTGATGCCTGAAATTCTTCTAAGAAAAAGAAAAGCCTTTTAAACTGCAATTAGAGAGATAAATAGCTTAAAATGTGCTTTAAAATGCTTGAGAAGTAATGCATTTACTACAACTGCATTTTATTTAATTATGAATAAATGACATTGGAGCCTAGCTTAGTTGGAGGGAGGAGGGAACAGGAGGTCAATAGGTGCCTTGAGTGGAAGAGAGGTCACTGCAGACAGAGGCGTAGGCTGGGAGGGGAGAATATAAAGCCATCATTGAAAACGGCCATGTCCTAGAGCATTCAATGACAAAGGATAGTGTCCACAATTCTACCAGACAAGTTACAGAAGAGTAAAGGCCATGAGGTAATGACAGCTCAGGGCCTAGCTCCTTGCCCTAATAACGTTCCCCACTAGGGACACCATAAGGGCTGTTGTCAGGTTACTTTTCCTAAAGCCCAATTCCAATCATCATCAGCTCACTCCGAAACCTTCAGTGGTACCCACACCCTTCAAAACAGGTCAAATGACAGAGGGAAGGATGGATGACTTGTGTGCTCCAGCCACAACCTATTTTCCCCATTTGTTTTCTTCTTCACTGCTTTGTGCCCCACTGATTCAGCAAAACTAACTTTTCTCCAAATAGGCAGAGCCTCATCCACTTCGATGCTTTCGCCATCTGCCTTTCTCTCCAGACCGCCTCTCCCCTTGCCTCATGCCTCATGCCTTGAGTCGCCTCCTCTTCAAAGGCTACAGCCTGCCTCCCTGACAGTCTCTCTGCTCCTGCACCCGCACACCCACACCACCCTGTGTCAGGCCCTCTGCTAGGGCTTCACCTGAATTACACTGTTTGCCCTGGCCAGTTTGGCTCAGTGGTTAGGGCGTCAGACTGAGGGTCCCGAGTTTGAGTCCAGCCAAGGGCATGTACCACGGTTGCAGGCTTGATCCCCAGCCTTGGTTGGGGTCCGGGCGTGTGCAGAAGGCAACCAATCAATGTGTGTCTCTCACATCTGTGTTTTTCTCTTTCTCTCCCTTCCACTCTCTCTGAAAAGCAATGGAGAAAATATCGTGAGGATTAAAAAAATAATAATAAATAAATTATACTGTTCAATTCTCACAACCACCCTGTGATGTAGGTACTTATTGACCCTATTTACCAGGTGAAGAAACTGAGTATTAGAGAAATAAAATAACCTGTCCTAGGGTCCTACAGTAACAAGTACTAAACCAGGTTTGAAGCCAGGCACTCTGACTCCAGATCCCAACGCCACAACCACTGTGCCTCTAAGTGTGACACATCCTGAAAGATTCTGAACTTCATTGTACTTCCCCTGTTTACACTATTTAACAAATTAGGGTAAAAGTGATGTGATATACATGTATACATATGTTTGCATGTGATGTGTCTTTCTAGGTTCTGAGACATTTGAGATCCAGGTCCATCCATGGGAGATCCACCTTTGTGTCTGCTTGGTACCGAGCAGAGTACCTTGCACCTAGTGACAACAGGATACAATGTCTGATGAATAAGTGAGGCTACGTATGAGTCTTAGGCTTTGTTTTTCAAACAAGAGTAGTTTCTCATAAAAAGTTTGGCTCCCAAGTAACTTACTTATCTAGGAGCCAGAAGGGATATATTTCAAATTAATTTAAGCAATGAGGACATTAGTCCTATGCATGCTGGGGATGGAGTGAATGAATGGTGAGGCAATGTAACATCCTCAGGAGCTACCACCTCTATTAAAATGTATTAGAGACTTTTAAGAGGAACTGGAGACCCAGGGGAGGTTTGAAATTATGGCAGTGCCTTTGACCACTAAGGAAAAAAACACATTCTAGGCCCTGGGACAGTCTGGCAAAAGGCCTGGCAATGGAAGCAAATGAACAGTGGAAAGGGGATTTGAATTATTTCCCTCGGCCTAAGAATACAGAAAACTGAATGTCAGGGTAGTGACCTCAATGCTATATGGTGAGCCATCAACAGCTAGAGGCCCTTCGCCAGCCTCCCACGGAGTGGCACAGACCTGTGTTCCCATGGGCTGCAGAGGCAATCGGGGCTCCTCAGAGGCACCCCTCACTGTAAGGAGGCCTACTGGGTGTCTCACACTCTCCAGAATCAACGCCTTGACAGCAACAGGGGTCAGGGCACTGCTGTGGCCACCCAGGCCTAAACCAGCCCCAGGCAGTGACATTCACTGGCATGATGTGGACCCCTCAAAGCACACTCCAGGCCAGGGGTGGGGAGTATCCTAAACAGATTCCCAAAGTCCTCCTACAGGTAACTAGGGACATGCTGACCCCATCACTACTGTGAGGGGTGGGGGGAGGGGATTGTAAATAAGTAAAAATAAGTAACTTGTACTTTCTTTCTTTCAAGGCTCTCCTTTCACAGCTGGTGGGAGGGATACTTACGAAATATCAATGGAGCTTCTAATGTTAAGATGTTGGTGTGTATTCCACCCAGTGGGGCCTTTAACAACAAATATTAATTTAAAATGTCTATTCCTTCAGTTTAAAGAAAGGAGACAACTAAGGCTACTGGAAAGAGGAGCCAAATATTTTAAGCAGTTCCCTTTCTCATGTTCAAGCACAAACGAAAATGTCCAACAAGGTCAGCAAGTCCCAGCTTTACATCTAATGTCAGCAATATTTAATGCAAACTAACACCAGAGTAGTCCCACTTCTGATTTGGAAGATGAGGCATGAAAAAATGTAGACTAGCCTATCCCTGTGTGGAGAAGCATGAAAACAAGTCCTATCACCTAAGCACACCAAAGGACAAAACTAAAAAGATTCCCTCATTAGACTGAATGAGAAAGGCTCAGGTGGCCACCGCCCTACAAGGGAAATAAAAACAGATGAAGGATGAAACCTGAGCAGCCTGGTATTTGCAACAACTAGAAAAAGCGATCCACATCAGTCTTATAAAATAAAATGGAAAGGTAAAGGAAGGGCTGAGGTTAGAAGCGGGGCAGGGGAAGGGGAGGGGAGTAAGACAAAGCTGCTTTAGCTGACATGCAGACACTTTTTCCCTTTAAGTGCCTTGGCCAAAAGAAACAGGTTTCACATGTGTAAGAGCAAGGGCAGCTTGGCTCAGAGCCAACTTGTCATGAAGCCCAGTTTCCAACACTTTCTAAGAGGCAAAGCTGCAAGGAATTGTTTCTGTACAAGCTTCCAGGGGAAGGAATGCAGGCGAGACCCCTGAGCTACGCGCAAATGCAAATGAGAAAATGGGCCCTTGAAAGGCGGCCAGATAATTTAAAGCTAACCGAGCTCCAGGCCAGCTCCCAAGCCTTCAGTGAATACACACACACCAATTCAGCCGGTATCCTGGGAGCCAAAATGAGGATCCTTCCTCATCAGCTCTCTGGAAAATACTTGTTTGCAAGGAGCGTGAAAGAACAAAGCTTTCAACTCTCCAGCATACAGTTATCTGCTCGGCTCCTCCACTCTGCCCCCTTCCTCCAGGTCAGGCCTCCGAATATCACAGCACACGTGTCTAAGGCGCAGCTCCCGGAACAACAGCCACACCAGCTACTGACGGCCACGTTCAAAAGAACCCACAATATCCTCAGATGAAAATGCTTAATTGCATTAATTTCCATCTAATTCATGAGTATTTTAAAAAGGCATCAGTCCAGAAAACTCTTTTGGAAGATGTCAGTCAAAGCCACAAAAAGGTAGGAAGAAACATTGGTATGATACCAAAGGAAGTCAAGTGTTTGAAGAAAGAGCAGTTGCTTCCAGAACACTTACATTGTTTTCCATGTGTAAATCCAAAACAGCCTTTTGCTGGTTACTCTATGCATGGCCCTTACCCTGCATTTAAAATCTTTTTAAGCTTCCATTTCTAATAGCTGACTTCAAAACAATCCATTTAGCCAATGACATTTACAATACAAAAGCAGTGATGGAATGATCAGTGACATAAATTTAAATTCCACACTGCCAAAAAAGCTTTCAAAAAGGAACCACTTTAAAAAAAAATAAAAATTCATTGACAGGAAGGCAAATAATCCAATTCAAACATGGCTAAAGGATTTGAAAAGATATCTCTCCAAAGATATACAAATGGCTACTAAGCAAATGAAGTTACTCAATATCATTAGCCATGAGGGAAAAGCAAATAAAAAATCACTTTTACCCACTAGGACGGCTAAAATAAAATAGACAATAACAAGTGCTAGCAAGGATGTGGAAAAGCTGGCACCTTCCATACAAAGATAAAACTTGCTTCTGAGAATCCTCAAAGCTAAGAAGACATGAAGGTCCAAGATTGAAAATAGCCTTTATCTGAGATCAGCATAAAACCCTTCCCTCAACCAAAGTAATAAGAAAGAAGGGTCATTTCTGATGGGCAGCTTACCAAACAGGAAGGAGACTTGGCTACACTGCTGGTAGAACTGCAAAATAGTGCAGCCACTACAGAAAACAACTGGGTGGGTCCACAAAAAGCTCAATATGGAGTTATCACATCACTCAGCAATTCACTCCAAGAGAAGTGGAGACATATGTCTACACAAGAATTTGTACGCGAATGTTCAAAGTAGCATTATTCATAATCGCCAAAACATAAAAACTAACTTTTCATCAACTGATAAACGGATGAATAAAATATGGCATACCCATTCTGCCAAATGGAATATTTGGCAATAAAAAAAAAAGAAGTATTGATACTTGCTACCGTATCGATGGACCTGGAAAACATTACGCTAAGTAAAAGAATCCAGTCACAGCATGGCCCGAGTGGCTCAGTAGGTTGAGCGTTATCCTGTGCATCAAAAGGTTGTGGGTTCGATTCCCAGTTGGGGCACATGTGGAAGGCAACTGATCTCACATCAATGTCTCCCCCGTCCCCCGCCCCAACCACCACCCCCTTCTCTCTAAGCATGTCCTCAAGTGAGGATTAAAAAAAAAGAATCCAGTCACAAAAGGCCAGACTGCATGATTCATTTATGTGAAATGTTCAGAATAGGCAACTCCATAGAGACAGAAAGGAGATGAGTAGTTGCCTGGGGAGCCTGGAGGAAATGGGGAGTGGGTTTCTTTTGGGGGTGAGGAAAGTGTTCTAAAATTAGGTTGTGGTGATGTCTGTACAACTCTGTGGCTATACTATAAACTATTAAACTGTACACTCTTAAGTGGTGAATTTACAGTAGGTGAAATATATCTCAAAAAAGCTTAAATACCCCCCAAAAAAACCACCAACCCCACACTATTTGACTGGTAGTTATGAGCAGCCTAAAGACAAGAACAAGACGCATCCATTAAGGCATATGAATCTGTGTCTGTCTTGTCTCTTACAAGAGCAGGACGCTGGGAATCGGATACTAAAAGGGATCTGAGAAAGCACCCAGACCAACTCCCTCACCTTAAATCTGAAAAACTACAGTGAAAAGAGAAGAATGATTATCTAAGGCAAAGTAGAAGCCAGAACTGTCACGGCCTAATCCCATGCTAGATCCTCTAGTCAATCTGTACCTTCAAGTTTGTCACAATTCCCCCAAGGCCATCCAAATGGCTGCTGGAGGCCTCCGTCTCCAACAGTCCACCTTCTCCAGAGGCTAGCAACTGTTTCTCTCTTGTATCTGCAATTTATGTTCATTAAACTCCGAATACAGAAAAGGCCAATCACACACTTATTAATCTGCTACTATTTTGTGTTTCTTACCTATTTTTCTGCCTTTAGCCCTCTGGAGTGTCCATGACAGAAAGGGGTGCTATTTACTGAGCCAACCCACAGGTTAGTGTGAGCTGGATGCTCCCAAATCTGCATGTGGATCACTATTACAGGGGATTTTCCTGGGTGAAGGGCAAAGGACTCAGCAAATGGCTTCACCCCACGCCCCAGACTGGTTGGCAGAAAAGGTATAGCAATTCCCTCCTCTAACGATTTGGAGTCATTCAGGTTTTATAAGATTTAAGTACCTTTTAAGACTTGGTGGCTCCAGGAAATAATGCCATTTGCAGAAAGTAAAAAAAAAAAAAAAGCAGAAGGGGAAGGGGAGGAGCTCTTCGATACAAAGATAAAACTTGCTTCTGAGAATCCTCAAAGCTAAGAAAACATGAAGGTCTTTATCTGAGATCAGCATAAAACCCCTCCCTTGACCAAAGTATTAAGAAAGAAGGGTCACTTCTGATGGGCAGCTACTAAGGGGACTCGGCTACATCTGTGACTATGATCACAGGAATGAGGCAAAATGATACTTCTTAGGAGACAGACCATTCCTAAAATTGCAAAATTGTGGTTAATTTCCATGAGAGGAAATGGCACAAAGGGGGAGAAACTTGTTTCATCAGAGACAGGCAGAAGAACAGGGAGGAAAGTAAAGGAAGGGGGAGACAAATGAGAACTGGCCCCAGGTCATCTCGATCAACCCTGAAGCAAATCTATGTGGGAAACATCAGCATCCCTATTTCACAAAGGAATCTGGGACTTAGAAGCGTTAAGCAGCCTGCCCAGGTCACGCAGTGAGTGGCCAGGCTGGGGTTCGAACCCTGATCTGCTGGACTCCGCGGCTGGGCTAGCAACACCACGTGGACTGCCCATCACTTCAGTCACACAGAAGCAAGCTTGCTCTCTCCATTCTTTCCTGTGCTTCAATCTACTTAACGTTGTTGACCCTCCAAACACAGCCCAGGAGAGATGCATCCATCACCCCCTTGCTAAATCCCTTCCCCAATAAGTAATGAGAAAAGTGTAAAGATCAATATTAAAAACAAAATTATGAATATTCCAATAGCCTAGGAGAATTTAGGATCATTGGGAAATGATCGCATCCGATGTGGAAACTACCCATTGACAGGCATACTAAAAAGACCAAAACCTCTTATTTAGTTAAAATTAGTCTTTTGGAATCTAAGGTGGGGAGGAGAGAGGGGCAGATAACTATCAATCAAAGATAACAAAAGAAAAATCTCGCGCACGAATTTCAGAAGTCATACAGCAGGAACATGGAGAGTGAGCCAGAGCCACAGCAAACACGGGATAAAAATAAGGCCTAATAGACAAAGTATTTCTTAGGGGATTCGGTTTCGTAGCTAAAAGTAATGGTTAACAGTATGATCTTCACAATAAAGAGAAAGGTACGTATTTCAAAAGGATAAAGAAACAAGAACAAAAATTTTAAGCGAAGAGGCAGATGGCTAAATACTCTCATGGCAACAATGAAAAACGAACCTGCCCCACTAGGCTAGGTGGCTGAAGGGTCAGGTCAGGCAAGCCAGGCCACCCAGGGAGTGTGTGCAGGTACGCTCGAGAACAGGAGTTGTTCCAAGCCGGGAGCTGCCGCACAAGAAAATCACACACGGGCAGATCTGTTTATTCATCTGTCATAATCTTATCAAGTCCCTAACACGTTAGGTACTTTTGCTCGTGAGTCAAAAGTACATGAAATCTAATCAAAAAGGCCTAAATGAGACCACCACACACACAAATAGACTGGAATCCAGCTACTGAGTAGTACTAAGTAGTTACTACATTCCAGATATTATTTTAAGCACTTTATTGTAAAGCCTTGATGGAGATAAGAGTTATTTTTGCCCTTGCCAGAATGATTCAGTGGTTAAGAGTGTCAGCCCTTGGACCAAAGGGTTGCAGGCTCCATCCCCAGCCTGGTGGGGGTGCTTGCAGGAGGCAACCAATCAATGTGTATCTCTCACATGGGTGTGTGTTTCTCTCTCTCTCTCTCCCCCTTCCTCCCTGCCTCCTTCCCTCCCTTCCACTCTCTCTAAAAATCAATCGAAAAAATATCCTCTGGTGAGGATTAACAACAAAAAAGTTATCTTCACTTTACAGAGGTTAAATAACTATCCACAATCTCAGAGCCATGAAATTCCAGGCACTTTATGAAGTCTCACTTCCTCATGACAAGTGTTTTCTTCATGACACAGATCTAGAAACTGAGGCTCAAAGAGGTTAAGTGACTTTCTCAAGGTCACACAGCCAATAAGTGGGCACAGCCAGTGTTCAAACCAGGCCTATAGGACTCAAAAAAGCATCTGCTCCCTCTTATGGTACCATGTGACATTCCTAAAACAAATTCATCAGAACTACAAAGAAGAAACAGGAAATGTCATCTTAAAACTGGTGGCTGCAGCTAACTAAAGGGAGACCATGAGACAAAGTGATTAAGAGCAAGGGCCCTGCCCTGGCCAGGTAGCTCAGATGGTTAGTGTCATCCTGATATGCCAAGGTTGTGGGTTCGATCTCTGGTCAGGGCATATATGAAGCAACCAATGATACATAAATAAGTGGAACAACAAATCAGTGTTTCTCTTTCTCGCCCTCTCTCTCTGAAATCAATTAAAACAAACAAAGAAAAAGAGCAGGGGCCCTTGAGCCCACCTACTAGGATTCAAATCCCAGTTACAATACTAAGTGTGCAACTCTGGGCAATTCTTAACCATGCTGTGCCTCAGTTTCCTCATCTATAAAATGGGGTAACAATTGTGCCCTCCTTGTAGGAGTTTGTTGTGAAGATTAAATGAGCCCACACTTGGAAAGGGAAAGGATTAGAACAGTGTCTCACACAAAGCAGTGAACACAGAAAGGGAAAAAAACGAAACAAAGCAAACATAAACAAGGTCCTTAGCCCAATCCACCCTGCTGTGATAATACTTTTATTGGGTTTTGGGCTACAGCCTCGCCTGGGGAAGCCAGCGCTCCTTCTTATCACCCCATTGCAGCGTCCCTGCGACAGAGTGCTCCTGACAGTGATTCCGAGCATGAAAATCGGAGACCTTTCAGGTGATCCTGTGCCACTTGAGGCTCTAAAAGGCTGCTCTCTTCTTCCACTGTGCTTCTCCTCTAAAATCTCAAAAACAGTCACATCAATGGCAGTGGCTGACCATGGTAGCGGAGGGCTTTAGAGATTTCAAATAGCAATGTGGTCTGTGAATACAGGGAAGGGAAGACAGTATCCCCAACTTCCATCAAGGCTCAAAGGTCCCCTATGGAAAACAGGGCTGAAGCCCAAATACCAGCTGATACTCTGAGGGTCTGGGGGAACAGCAATTGAACAGTAGCCACAAAGAAGCAAGTGCCAGGTCTACATAAAGCAGACCAGGTGGGGCTGGAAAGTCCTGTGAATGGACAGGAGAAATGCCAGCCTTGCCTACTGCTCCTGCATTCAAACTGCAGCCTGAGGAAGCCACCTCCGTTTGGGGAATGGGCTGCTTTTGGTTGTAAGGGGTAATTACTTTCATTATGGTCACAAACCTTCCCCTAACCTGCTCCTCACCCCCTTGCCCAACAAGTTTTTTGCACAGCCATTACATGGGACTGGGGACTCAGGTCACCTTGCACCTGTTTCCCGAGTCTCCATCAGTCATCAACTCCTGTATGTTACAGGACTATTTTAAAACATTACCTACACCTACCCTCCCTCTTTGTTCCCACAGCTAGTATTTAGTCCCAACCCAAATGAGAACAACTTCCTGGCTGGCCTTCGGACTCCTGTCACCCTCCTCACTTCACCCCACCCTGTATGTCCACAGCTGACTCATCTGTTTAACGTCCAGTTCCGTATGTCCTTCCACAGCTCAGAAACCCCCGGTGCCCCTCACAAAAGCTGATCTTTAGATCAGTGTTAGCACCTATCAATGTCTCCCAGCTCCCGGGCCCCAGGCCCCGTACCCAATCAATTTCCCATACCTAATCGGTTTCCTTCCAGCTTCTACAACCCAAGTCCCTCCTACTTCCTCACCCTCATGGACACTGCTCCCCTTGCAACTGTTCTCTGTCTGGCTCAAACCACCAGCCCGGCTCAAGCCCCACCAAGAAAGCTCTCCTGACCACATCTCCCTCAACTCCTTCTCTGAATGCCTCTAGTACTTGTATCTGCACCACATCACTTTATGTAATAACAATATTGAGGACTTAGAATGTGCCAGGCACCATTCCAAATGTTCTATATTCATCTGATCTTTACAACAACCTGAGTTATTCTCACTTTACAAACAGACAAACTGAGGCACAGACAGACTAACTGGCCCAGGGTCCAAGCAGCAGGAAGTCCTGGAGCCAGGATTCAGCCGGTGTCAGAAGCCACACTCCTAACCACTACAAAATAATTATAGATTGCTTCATATTGCACCATGATTATAAGCCATTCAATAGCAGGATCCACGCCACGCCTATGCCCCCATGGCCCATCCCCAAAGCTGCATACCAGGGGACACTCCATAACTGACGACAAGGAAACAAGGCCAAGCCCCCCAGTCAGGAACTGGCTCTGGGGCCTAGAGGCAGCTCAAGGCCGAGCTTTTCTCCTCCTGGGAGGCTGGGAGCGCCAGGGAAACACAGCGGTGAGTGAGCCTCATCGTAGCACACTTTACACTAACATCTGACTGATGTGAGCGCTCCGATCTAAGATCCACCTCGAGTATGGAGACAGAACACACCGGTCTCTGTCTGAACACTCGGCACCGCAAAGTCCACAACTCTGGGGGCTGGGATTCAAATGAACCGCATGACACAGATTAGAAGGGGTCACAAAACAATTGAAAGGTTCCATTTTGGAAACTACAAATAAAGTGATGCTGTTTCCTTAGAGAAAGGGTGTTTGCTTCATCAACACTCCGACGCCCCACTCAGCGAGCCCAGGGACTGAGATCGCTCATCTCTAATATCATTAGGTCCAAGGAATGGCTCTAAGAGGTTGGGGAGACTATACTTTCAGAGGACTCTAGAAGCTTCTGAGGGATTTTCTTTCTCCCTTAAACACATCCAGTCAAAGGTATGGGTGGTCAAGGGAGTACACAGGTGGCCCTCAAAGAGGTTTCCCAACTACCACAGGTAAGTTTCCCATGCTGCGCACCCAGAGGATGAGGGTTTGCCCCGGAGAATCCCAGACTCCAGAATGACTGCCCCCCCCCATAGGTGAGCATCCCTCACTGTGTCCTCTGCAGGGTGGCACACCAGTGGCTGGAATGGCAAGGATGCCTTAGTATAATCTGTGATCGTTAGAAAATATGAATTAGCCCGGGCGGCGTAGCTCAGTGGTTGAGCATCGACCTAGGATCCAGGAGATTGCGGTTCGATTCCCAGTCAGGGCACATGCCCGGGTTGCGGGCTTGATCCCCAGTAAGGGACGTGCAGGAGGCAGCAGATCCATGACTCTCTCATCATTGATGTTTCTCTCTCCCTCTCCCTTCCTCTCTCTGAAATCAATAAAGATATATTTTTAAAAAAGAAAATATAAACTATACCAGAAGAAAGAACTACACAAATACACCCTCGGTCAGAGTTTTGCTTCACATCAGCCTGGGACACGTTAAAACATATACACAATCTGAGCCTTTTACAGTCACCTCTCATTTTACTTCCTAATGCTAATCCTCTACTGATGGAAACCCCCCAAGACTCTTTAAAGTAGGGTTTCTCAACTTCGGCACTATTGACACTTTGGCCAGATAACTCTTGCTTCTGGGAGGCTGCCCCTTGCGTTGTAGGATGTTTATAGCATCCCTGGTCTATACCTCCTAGATGCCAGTGGCACTACTCCCCTCCCCAAGCTGTGACAACAGACACTGCCAATGTCAGGGGCAGGGAGGATCACCCTGGTTGACAATCACTGCTCTAAAGAAAAGAAAGCAAGCTCAGTTTGGTCTGCATCCCAGAGAGCACCCCCCACGCCCACTGTCAAGCTCAGATTACCTCCCCCCTCCCCATTTCCCAAGCCCCACTCGCTGTTGCCCATAATTCTATCGTGAAAATCACCCTAAGAGTCTCCATCCTATCACTTCAGCCTCCCTCACGGTTTCTCCGCTCTTTCTCTAGAAAGGTTCTAAGTTTCCTTCTCAGCCACCTCTGCACCCCCAGTTTACCCTCCCATCACACACACTGTGTGAAGGCCTCTTGCCCAAGGCCAAGCACAGCCAGGGTCTAACCAGACATCCTCTCCGGGCACACGTGACGTCACCGTCACACAGGGCTTCAGGAACTGGGGGAGAAAAACGTACTAAAGATGGTTTAGAAAAGGCCTAAAACATGGGTTTTATCTTTAAAAATAATCATTTACAGAGACCAAGAAATAAATCAAGTCTGCTAAGGTAGTCAGGCTCCTGAGAAGAGGCAAGGGGAACGTGCAACTCTAACCAATACAGACCAGTAAGGTACTAGAATTAAGTCTCCTCGTAAATAAATGTAAGGAAGAAATGTGAGAACACACAAAAGTCCTACAGAAATAAACATAACAGTAACTGCTGAGCTACCAATTCAAAAAATAGTCTTCAACAACAAAGAGGCAAGGGTCTACATAATTAGGTAAGAAAAATAAAAATGACAGAGGCAATTAAGACTCTCCTAAGACCAGATAATATTAATAAATGTACCAACAAACAGATTTTTATGCCTTTGTCTCTATCCATTTGCCTCCTCCACCAACCTCCTTGATCATTTCTGACAGATTTTCTTGAACTGGCAAGAGCCACCCCTGTGGAAATCCAAGTCCCAGCCATGCCAGTGGCACCAAACCACACTCACTGAGCAGTGCTGCAGAGAAACGCGAAACTTAAATTATCCCCAAAGAAAGTCTCCTTTAGAAAGGGTTAAAGGCTGAGAAAACAGGAAAGTGCACTCGTCGGAGGTTTTTGGAGTGGAGATGAGTGTGAGTCTTCAGCGATTTTTATGAGGACTACAGCTGAGTGCTGAGGGCGAGGCTCTCACAGAGCATGACAAGAAGCCTGAAGACTGCTGAGTGAAAAGCTAGAGGAAGGGGTATCTAAAAACCCAAACACTGACCAAGTTCATAGACCTAGCCGAACAGTTCATACTAACACCTAAAATACAGGAAAAAACAAAAATACACACACCAAAAAAACCCTTCATTCAATGCCAAGTACAAAAAGGTCTGGGAGGACCGCCCGGCGTGGCTCAGCAGTCAAGCATCGACCAATGACCCAGGAGATCGGAGTTCGATTCCCGGTCAGGGCACACGCCCAGGCTGCGGGCTCTAGGGTGTGCAGGAGGTGGCCGATTGATGTTTCTCTCTCATCAATGTTTCCATCTCTCTATCCCTCTCTCTTCCTCTCTCTCTAAAAATCAATAAAAACATTTTTAAAAAAAGTTGACCCATCTTACTCTGTCTGAATTCAGGAATCTCTCCTAGGGTCTCAAAGAAGAAAGGCTCCTCTCTTCTCAGACTGTATCTCCCCAATAATCTGTTCGCTCCATTAGATCTACGATATAGTTTGACAGACTTTGGTCTAAATACAATTTAGCATTCTGAGCTTAAGCCCTAAGCCTCTGTCTCATCTGTAAAAGGGGGCTTGACTCCCCAGCTCCCAGAGTTGCAGTGTGAATTCCATAAGGTACAACAGGAAACGTGCTTCCCCCAGAACCTGGCACGCAGAGAGCCTTCCCTAGGTGCTCTTACCAACATCCTAGCACCTTCAACTGCTACCCTCCTCTGATGTTCTTCCACTGCCTTCAATACCGTCAGAACAGAGAACCCAAGGACCTCTGCCCCCAAACACATCCTGTTATCATTCTTCCTGTCCTGGCCAGACTCTGGAAGTCCATGTTCTCCACCCAATGGCCTCCCCGGAGACTCCCACCCATTCGCTGCATGGCCCTTGTAGCAACACCAGCTTCCCCCACCCTGAGACCATACTTTCGGGTCAGCAGCTTACACAATCCCCAAATCCAGTTTCAGTTTGCACTTTCCATGATCTCTGAAGCACTCCACACAGCTGACCTAACTTTCCCTTAAACTCTCCCTCCCCTTGACTTATCATGGGCCTTCCCAGCTGACTCCTTCAGTTAGTTCTTGCTGGTTCCTGCTGGTGGCATCTCTGGCTCCTCCCCCTTGGACCTGGGCGTGGAAACGCTTGGGGTTCATTATTCTGGCCCCTCTTTCTCTGCACATGCTCGCTCTAGGGGACAGTCACCCTCACAGCTGCACCTCGCCACCTGCTGTAGGATGAGCCCGAGAGCTACAAGGGCTGGCTGTGAGGGAGCCTAAGCAGAGTCTTTCATGTGTGTGAAGAAATCTTTGTCCTGCGAGGACAGATTTGATCTCTGCAAATTTGCTGAAGCACAGAGCCAGGTGTACTGATCAAGGTGGCAAAGCCATGTTTGTGGGCAAAACTAAGGTGTCAAAGCAATAGCATGAATTGGTAAGTTTACAAAATATCAAAGTTTCCCATGACATCTCCAGCCGTGACAGGTATGTGCAGTGGTTAGGAATGTGGTCTCTGGTCACTGAATCCTGACTCATCCACTAACTAGCTCTGTGACCTTGGACATTACGTAGCCTCTCTGAGCCTCACTTTGTTCATCTGTAAAATGGAGATAACAGGATCTACTCATATGGCTTTGTAGGGATTCAATGTAAAGCATTAGCACAGTGCTTAGAATACACTAAGTGCACTAGAAACTTTAGCTGTCATTGCCCTCTAATTACTCTTAAGTTCAGAGCCATAGTCAAACAAGAATGTCCATTACAACATCCCCACACAGACAAAGGGGAATGACCCACACAGGAAACAGAGCACGGCACATGCTTCGAATGGCCTGCATGTAATATCCTGGAGGAGGGGACCAATTTATTCAGAACATCTAGATATGTTCTTCTGAGTCTCCCCACAAATATCTCATGTCCTTAACATTTATTTACCAAAAAAAATCCCTGATTCTCTGCAAGTTTGACTAGATGGACCCACTTCGAAAAAGAACCTCAAGATTTTGTGGCTCAGCTTTCTGTGAATTCCAACTATCAGCTGTTTTGATAAGTAAGTCATTACCCACACACCATCTTCTGTCAGAAAACTTCGAGTTACACTTGGGCTTTTTGAAAATGTAAGTCATCACACACAGGTACCTACATTACAAGAAATTTTAAACAATAAGGTTTTAAAAAGATGTTAACATTTTTGAAGGACTTAAAATCAACAAAGGGACTCACTTCTTTCTCCTGTCTCAAGAGTTCTTACAGAACTTTAGAAGGAGAAGGAGCCTTCGCTACTTCTAAAGCCAAGGCTTCTATCAGCTGCCTTTGGAAGCTCCTCTGAGTCATCCTTGTGCCCTTGGCTCGGGTGACAGACTGGCCCAACCAGAGGAGGGGGTTCCTCCAGTGCCATTTACATTGACCAGGCGTGCTGCACTGGAAATAGTTCAGCCAGTGGATGCTAGTTACTTACTCTACAGCACACCAGTCCCACAGTGTTGTTTTAAATATGCAAACAGAAAATTTAAGTGTAATGATGTTACAAAAGGCTGGTACCCTACTGATCCTTAGAGTAAGGAGAGCATATTGTAAAATTCTGATTCATCTTACTACCCACCCAAAGATCAGCTCTAGTCCCAATAAACCTTAGTTTTCAAGCCCATGTATGTTTTGATGTTTAAAAAACCATATTAAAAAAAAAAAAAAATATATATATATATATATATATATATATATATATATATATATATATATACTAGGAAGAGAGGTAAAACCTATTCTTTGGCAAAGAGCATATTGTGATAGTCTTGACACAGACTCTCCATGGGACATGTGTGATTATTCTGTGCCAATGAGAGGTCCAGGTGGCCTAGAGGGCAAGATTAGTTCTATTTTTAACTTTTGGATCAACTAAGAAATGAAGCTATAAAAATAGATGTTTCTCTGCTCTCTCCTCCCAGCATTCCCAAGCGTGTTGTTTTTGCCCATGATCCTTACCTGCCTGCATGCCAGTCTCACTGGTTCTCTGCTATTCAAGTATTGCAACTGCACGTCATAGGACCACGTTCAACTCAGCATCTTCCCAACAGAAAGAATCAATCCCTTGAATGATCACCTTTGAAGTTTAACTGTACTGCTCCCCAGAGAAGAGGCCACATGGCCCTGGGATGGTAGCTGTGGGCAGGGAACCAGACAGCTGACAAGCCTTCAGCAAGGCAGTGGACACAGGACAAAAACAGTATGTGCCATGAAGCCAGAGAGACCCGTTTAGAGCCTACCTCTGACACTTATTAAGTTGGCCGACTCTGGGAGTGTCACACAACTCTCAAACGGGTCTTAAGTGGAGGACCCACTGGAGGTGGGTTCAGTGAGAGTGCATCCAAAGAGCCTACTGTAATGTCTGGCACAAGTAGGCTTAATAAAGGTCATTTTCATCCTAAAACCCTGGTGCATCTTTAAAAACTGCCCTAGTGAGGGAACAGGGAAACACCTGAGAAAGCCTCTTGGCTCATGACAAAACAGTCAAGCACACCCACTCATCAAAATATCAAAAACAGCCTGGCCAGGCGTGGCTCAGCGGCTGAGCATTGACCTAGGATTCAGGAGATCACGGTTCAATTCCCAGTCAGGGCACATGCCCGGGTTGCGGGCTCGATCCCCAGCAGGGGGTGTGCAGGAGGCAGCCAGTCAATGACTCTCTCATCACTGAGGTTTCTCTCTCTCTCCCCTCCCTTCTTCTCTCTGAAATCAATAACGATATATTTTTAAAAAATAAAAATAAACAATTTAGTTAGGACGTTTTCAAAAAAAAAGGAGGGAGGGAGGGAGGGAAGAGGTGGCACCTACCCTAACATCTTAGATCAGGCAGAGGAAGGAGACAGATACAGTGGTCCCTCGGTTTTCGAATGTGACCAGCTCCGGAAGCCCGTTCGAGCTCTGAAACATTCAAAACCCGAGGGATCCACAGCTGACAGCTGGGCCTCAGGACCTTGCCCTCAGCAGAAGCCCCCGGGGCATGTTCAACTTCCGAGGAGTGTTCGAAAACTGAAGCATTTCCTTCGGGGTTTATGGCGTCTGTAAACCGAAATGTTCGTCCACGGAGATGCTGGAAAACTGAGGTACCACTGTATCTACCAGGCAATGTGACTACAACGGTGGCCAAGAAAGAGACCTTACCTACCTTCAAGGGGCTTGTAGTCTATCTAAAAGTAGATAGAAAGAAGCAAATGGGAAATTACAATATAGCATAATAAATGCAACACCAGGAACTGTGGAACAGGCTCTGGGAGCACAGAGGAAAGGCCCTCACGTGCAGAACAGGAAGACTTCCTGAAGGAAGTAACATAAAGCAATAATAGTAATAGCCAAACTGACACTTACTGAAGCTACTATGCACTGGGAATATTCTCAGTGCACTTGTGGATCACCTCCTATAATTCTCAGATCACCACTGCAAGAGAGCAACTGTTATTACTGCCATTTTAAAGATGAAACAAAGAGGTTAAGAAACTTCCCCAGGGTGACAAATACCACTAGCAAGTGGCAGAGCTGGGATTCAAACCCACAGAGCCTTACTCCAGAGTCTAAGCACTTAGTTCCCACACTTACAGCCTTTTCTAAGATAAGGCCAGAAGCTGTCAAAACCCTGGGCATGGGAAGTTTTATAGGCAAAGAAGTGTGTGTACAGGTAGAGATGCAAGTCAGCGCAGGGCCCAGGTTCAACGAATTGCAAATGGGCACTTAGTATTTATTAAATGAAGTCATACTGAAGCATCAGTGCAAAGCTAACAGTGAGCAATGAGGAAAGAAAAATGAGCCCGACTGCAAAGGCCTCAGACACATTAATAAGGGCAGCCACCATCCTGGAAAGGTGCCCCAAGCCAATGTTTAATTTTCTCTTAGAAACAAGTCTCCTGGGGGAACCCTCCCAAGGGACTAACGTGCAACTTTCTGCATAAAGAACTAGAAACTTAGTTTATTGATCATAACTGACCCTCATTCAGGATCAAGTTTGTTAAGGTACATATGAAGTTCAAAATGTAACAGTTACTTGTCAAATCCACATTTAATATGATATAGTTACATGGTGTTCCATTAAAAAAAAATTCAGGCTTACAGTCAACTTTTTCCCTTCAGTAAACCAGAAGGCAACAGAACACTTTTAATAAGACTATAAAATTCAGGAAACATATTTGGTAGCCATCTTTAGGAGACCTTGATTGAGACAACGTGCTAATAAATGTGAAGGCTTTTTGTAAAACTGATCCAGAGATACCCTTTGCTGCCTTCTTAGCTTGTCAAAATCTTCTTCATAGACAGCACAGGGCACATAACGGCCCAAACCTGCCACCAGCCTTTCCGTTGGGCCCACAGCATCACCTTGTTCAACAGTCGTGAAGCTTCCACTTACTAAGCAAAGAGCAAAGGCCAGCACTGCTCAGAACATCGTCCTACGTGAAGATCCTCACTAGGACTCTACCTGGTAGGTAGGTACTATTCTTAGTCCCATTTAGGAGGAAACTGAGGCGCAGAGAGTTTAAATAACTTACTTCTAAGCAGAGAGCGGGCATTTAAACCCAGGCCGAATGGCTCCCCTGCACCCCTAAGCACTACACACAAAATGGGATCACCAATCCAGACTGGGGAATCTCAGACGGAAGGGGGGTGGGGGGGTGGGGAGAGATTAACCAAAGAACTTATATGCATATATAAGTATTAAATGAAGGGACACAGACAATAGTGGGGTGAGGGCCTGAGAGGGCAGGGTAAGGGGGGGTCAGTGGGGGGGGCAAGGGGACATCTGTGATACTTTTGACAATAAAGATAAATTTTTTCTTTGAATGGGATCACCAATCCCAACCCACATTTTGCAGACTTCAACCCCCTTTGGTGTTCCACATCTGCAAAGGCAGCTTTGGTGTCAGTGATGGCCAAACTCAGTCTCTGGAAGGAACAAGGGGGCTGGTTCTAGGGACAGGGCAGGAGGGTAGAATGAGACACAGGAAAAACATTTCTGGAGTGAGCCTGTGGCAGAAAAACAGGAGGGAGATAAGGCTCATTAGGAAGAGCCTTGTAGGTATTACCCGGTGAGGGGAGGCCTATTGGTAACAAGGGAGCCTCTCCCTCTCTCAAGAAAGCACAGTCAGGAGTTCTGCAAGCTGCTTATCTGCTCCTCACAGCTCCACCCTCCTAAACCGTTGTGACCCTGACCAAAGCAGAAACACCTGGAATTCCCTAAGCAGGGCAGCCACAGGGTGGAGAGGCAGGCCCAACTGAGAAGAGATCAGTGAGCCAGGAGGTAGTACAGAGCAATCAGTAGTGGATTCTGCAGGGACAGGACCCCCTTCCTCTCCATCCAGCTGGAAGAAAGCAAAGAGCCTCTACTCAAAATGATCCTTCCCTACATCACACCATCAGATCTTTGGGTTAGTTTAACATATAGAGAGAGATGGGGTGGAATACCATTTCGTTTGCACTTTAATGTGAATTCTCTTATAAAAACTGATTCTCTGATATCAATTTGAATCTAGCTACAGTGGTTATAGGAATTCTAACAGGTAATTTGGAACACTTAGGGTCAGAGAAGCTGGCTGGATGTGAAGAGAAGAGGTCACGTAAATGAAAAGGTGCCAAAAGGAAACATCGCTGACATCTAAATGTACCTCCAGTGAAACCACCTCTCCACAAACCACCTGGGAAGAGCCTTCTCCACTCAGCCAAGGGCCTGCTCCCATTTCCCGGGGGGTGGGGGGGCTCCGTGTGCCGTGCCCAGGCAGGGACAGCTGGGGGCAGCCTGCGGGCCAGCTCCTAGGGCCCGCTGCCTCCTCCCCCTGCCCATCCCCTGCCAGTGCAAACAGGACGCAGGAGGGCCTGCGGGGAGAGGGTTAGTGGTGAACCACATAAGGAATACGCAGGGAGTGTTTCATGTTGCCTCCAAAAGATGCCCCTTAGGAGGGCCTGTCTCTAATTGTAAAAGGGGGCCTCCCCTCCAATTATTAGCCATTCTACCTAATTACTCTCCGTGTAAAACAGGAGGGCTGTAGGGCAGACCTTCAATGAGGGGCAGCAGCACTGCAGGCACAGTGTGTTCTCAGCAGGTGCTCAGTAAATGCTCAGTGAAACCAAGACAGAGTGCCAAATGACTTAAGAACATTTCCCTAAACTCTGTAGCCCAATAATGTGGTGTTTTGCCTTTATTTTTATGTAATTCCCAGCTGAACCACAAAGAATTATAAGCCCCACACAGATGGGATTCTGAACATTCCGGAACTTTTATATTTTTAAGTTACATGGGGACAGAGCATATTTTAGAGGAAGACTTTACAAGAGACCAAATGAGGAAAATTTTCTTCAAAACGAGACATCTGGCAAACCTGGAAATTCAGTTTTCATTTGCTGATGAAAATTCTTGGACCCAGGTTCGTCTCTGAATCACTCTTCTTAAAATAGAGGCTTTATAGGGAGCATTTTGTTTAATTTTTCTTCCATAGCAGGCTCCACTGAGAACACAGGGGAAACAGCAGTCTCAACTCAAAGTAATTTCATTTTCATTTTAGTTAACATTTTAATTCAAGTCAGTGATATCTGTTGAACAGTGTACTGTAGTTGAGACTTTGGTCTAATCCTTTCACAAACTGCCACGTCCAGACTTTCTTCAATGTGTTAACTAGTAAGATGCAGACACGATGCTCCTTTACCCCCAAATTCTTTTATTTACATTTAACATGCTTAATTCACTTTATTTTTCTTGCATAAAATTATGTAGTGGCCACAGCTGGAGCCTGGGTCTTCTGCACAGAAACTCTGGTGTGGATCTTTACAAGGTGGTCAGTGAATTCCTGAGAGGGAGACTTAGTGAACAGTCTCTTTCCAGAGACTGGGAGTGAGATAGCTGTAGGTCTTAGAGATGGCATCAAAGGTGCCCTTGGCGAAGTTGCCCAGGGTGGCAGTGCAGCCCCTGACCAAGGCAGTTGTCGATACTGGCCATCAGCAGCAGCTCCTTGGGCACAGAGGCTGAGAGAATGCCAGCGCCCCTGGGGGCGGGGATGAGGCGCACCAACACAGCACCACAGTGGTCGGTCACCTTGCAAGGGACTGTGGGCCTTGCTGATCTGCCTCTCCTAGTAGCCTTGCCGCACAGGGACAATAAAGAGTTTGACCAGGATGATGGCCCCACGGATGGCAGTGGGGTTTTTTTGTTTGTTTGTTTGTTTTAATATATCTTTATTGATTTCAGAGAGAGGAAAGGAGAGGGAGAGAGAGGGATAGAAACATCAATGATGAGAAAGTCAATGATTGGCTGCAGCCCACAACCTGGGCATGTGCCCTGACTGGGAATCGAACCCCGATCGCCTGGATCCTAGGTCGACGCTCAACCGCTGAGCCATGCCCGGCCGGGCAGTGGCTACTTCTTTTGGGCACTTAACACCCAAACCAACATGTCAGTTGTAGTTCCCAATGGTGACAAATGCCCTGAACTGGGTCCTCTGGCCATCGCTTGTCTGCTTTTGCACGGGCATAATCTTTAAAACCTTGTCCTTCAGGGATGTTTCCCAAGAAAAAGTCAATGATCTCAGATTCCTCGATAGGCTGGGAGAAGAGGTAGATCTCCTCCAGCGACTTGAACTTCCTGTCCTCGACCAGGTGGCCCAGCTTGGTGACGGGGATCCACTCCTTGTCCTCGCCTGGCCTCTGGGAGCTCATGGCCTCAGGCCTGGATGCCGCTGCCGAATCCTCCCAGCCTCCTATTCCAAGGCCCCAGGGCCCCAGGCCCTCCCAGAGCAGCAGGAGCAGCAGTGGCATCAGCCACTGGGTGTTTTCTTGGAGGAGCTGGAGGCTTTTGGTTGGCTACAAGGAAAATAGCTCTGGGCTGGAACCAAATACTTCTCTGAGAAGACGGGAACAGAGAGAACCAGCCCTGCCTTAACTAGGGTGGACCCTGAACTGCACAGAGTGGCTCAGAGACCAGGGCTCAAGTTCATGCCAGCCTTTCCTTTCACTTCATCATTACCTTTTCATCAGCCAAGCTCAAGCAGGAGGAGGAAACCCTCTGGGAGGAAATGTTGGGACTATAAAACCCAAACTGCACCATGTTAACAAAGAAACCTGCTTAGGCTTGAAGCTCCAAGATGTTCACAGCTCAGCTCTGTGCTTACGGGCAGCGTGTTCACGTTTCCCAGCTGCCTACAGTACTAACTACGGGGACTCCTTCACTCACCAAGTATCTGAGTATCTACTGAGCTCTAGGCACTGCCACAGGGGCAGGGACACACATGAGCAAGACAGACCACATGGCCTTGCCCTTGTGGAATTTATATTCCAGTGGGGGACACCCACTTCAAATGATCCCAGAAGTAAAAGTATGCAAAGAGGTAGCTAATACTTCCCACTATAAACAGAAGGACCTTCTACATATGTGGTACCCCAAAGTTCCCTTTTAGAGTAAAACATCATCCCATTTTACAGCTGGGAAAAAGGGGATACATTAAGCAATTTGCCTAAGATCACAAAACTACCTACCTCTGGGCAGCAAGGCCTGGAGCCCACGCTCTCTAACCACACAGCAAGTCACCTCCGCTCTGTCCCTGCTGCCTCCACAGCCCTCGCCGAGATCAGCGGGAAGAACAAATCCACAACCACCCTGCTCCAACTCTCAGAGCCTTCCCCGGGGCCTGTGCTCACTAAACACTGCTGTGGCCTCCACGGTACCGTGTTATAATGCTCTTCCCATTTAGCTCATGGGCAAATATTCCGTTTCAAGTTTCTCAGAAACTAAAAGGAGTCAGAAACACAGGTAGCCCAAAGGTCTTTTTCAAATAAACCTAAAATGGCCACTGGGCTGGAGGGTTTCTAGCTGAACAAGAGAACAGGCTGGCAGGCTACCTGAGCTGTTTCCCACCCTGGCCAACTCAATACCAGCGAACGGAATTTTCAAAACCGTTTCCTCCCCAACCTTAGAAAAATCTTACTACAAACCAATTAAAAATACACTGAATAGTGTATCCCTAAAAACGCTGCCCATCACACGGTGATGACTACATCAATCTCAGCTCGTGAGGGTGATTTACTAAGTGATGAATATTTTTGTTGAACAAACTGAGTCCTTAATTAATTATGTTTAAATTCTGATGTTTTTAATTATCCTATTTTCATAAAGTAGCACAGTCTAAGAATCCTTTGTACGAATTCTGCAAAAACTTCTTTGGGAAGATGCCATCCTGCCTGATTCATGAGTTCTAGACTCAAAGACTATTTACCTAGTCTTTCCTCGTTAGTGAGTAGTTGGGCAGTCAAGGAGACCAAGGCTTCAGCTCAGCCACCACTACCATGGCCAGCCTTAGGCAAGTCAGCTTACCTCTCTGTCACTACTAATCTGTACTGTGGGCACAATGAACAGTCTTGCTCCATTTCACAGGGGTGCTGAGGCCAAATGAGTTTATAGAGGCAAATGCGAAAGGTACTACTTAAAGTTGAGATATTTTATCATCTTTCTGTACCTGGCTCCTAGCACAGAGCAGAAACTCAGTAAATGTTTGAAGAACAAAGTTCACCTCTGCAGAAGCTGACAGCTTTCATCAAATAAGGAAAGAAAACCAGACCTTTAGGGAACCAAAGGGTGGGTCAGGTTAACCACAACAGAAACAGGCAATACATACTCAGCCAGCAGGACCACAATACAAGGTTCTGCATCTCCCCACCAACCAGTGAACCACACCATCACTGCACACCACACAGAATCAAAGGGCAGGTCACACATGTCACCCCAAACCAACTGTTTCTCAATCCATCCAGAATGTACTGTTTTCTTTTCAATGGTTCTCTACCCAAGATACCAAAGTATTTTTACTAGTGCACTAGCCCATCTAAAGTCAGCTCTGCAGAATAAGGAAAATCTAGATATAAATGTCTATTAAACCCTTACTATTTGCTAGATGAGGGATTTTCAGTTATTTCAATCCCTACTCTTTTATGTGTTGCCAACTCCTTCTCAAATATGAAGGGGCCTCTCACCCCAATAGTGTGCTCTCTCAGCCCTGGGTGGGCCACCCAGTCTCAAGGTCTAGAGCCCCACCTCCCTGAAGACCCCAGGCTCCCAGAATACCTGGGATCAGGGAGAAGCCACAGGAGCTGCTTGGGGGTTGAAGTGGGTGGAGAGAGAGAATCAGGCTGATCACCCCCTCCCCAAGGGGCTCTACAGAAGAGAACCCAGACTTCTGTGTTTTACCATGGGGACCAGAGCATGCCAATGATGAGGGTCAGGCAAGCAGGCAGCAATGGAATGTGCTGACATTGCTGCTGACCACAGATGCTGGAGAACCAACAAATGAACAAACATGAAACAGGGAAAATTTGATTTGACCATGTAAAAATTAATATTATAGTCACTTATGTGACCTGCTTACCTAATTAGCATGCAGCACAATGATCGTGCACATGATTAAAGGTGTCAGATTAGCATAAGAATGTTTGATTCCATCACAAGGCTGAATAGAGGTGGAACATGCTCGGCTTTCATAAACTGGTGCTCACCTAGCATGCCTGTTTACCCACAACTTAGAGCTACAATGAACATCCCTGGCAGTGCTGGAACTTGTGTTGTAAAAGTATCAACACTACCTGGGCACCGCCTGAAAGCTGGAATAGCGGAGATTCATGTGGCTCAGAGCACCACACAGATTCCAGGGGCAAGAAACCCATCTTGCAGTTTTATTTTTTATAATTCTGCAGGCAAATTCTGGGTTCTCCTCTATTCATCTGAGCAAGGACTCTCTGCCCCATATACCACCATCTTTCATTCTAAACTGTTAAGGATGTACAGTAACAGGAAATTTGGAGCTGGGGTAGGCAGATAACTGCATTTTGGCTGACTGGAGAGAAAAGCTTCCTCTCAACATAAAGGGTGTGGTTTGGGTTTCCTAATGACCATTCAGGGTTAGGACTCCAGACACTGCCAATCACAAAGCCCGGGAGCTTGTCTTGCCTTTTCCAGAAGATTCCAGTCCTATGCAAATGATTCTTGAGCTTCATGAGGACACATTCTCAGAGCTAAAGACCAGGCCTGTGAGGAAGTCGTGGGCAGAGAGATAACAGTCCTATGGGTTTGAGGATCCCTCACTGTCCTGTACACAGAGATGGAACTTATTCAGCAACAGACCAGAGGCCAAAGCAAAGACAGAGTTAGCATTAAACTTCATAAAATGCTGAGAACCAAACACGCACGTCATTCGGCAACAAGTGCACACGTCCCAAGTGCAGAAGTACAGTGACTATACAACCTGAGGGAGTAAGGTCTGCCTTTCCTGCTCTCCTTATCAGTAGCTCTCCTCAGTTCAAGGGTTCACTGTTCTCTACAGGAGAACGGTGCCCATTTGGAGATTTAGTTTCCATCACGATAAACAAAGGAAGATTAAAACAAACCAAAGACTGATTTATCTGCCTGATTTTAAAAAGTTATCATACAGTAACTCCTGGCCTTCATCTACAAACCCCGGTGCACATCAAAATAAGTAACAAGGCTGTTCGAAAGCAAACACTGCCCTTCTGCTAAAGAGGAAAAAAATCATTTCGGTGAAGACTTACAAAGATCCACCCTGTCACCTGACAATGTAAAACCCTATGTAAATCCTATTTAGTCATAGGGTAGACCGAACTCTGAATTGTGATCAACCACCACCAGTCCTGTTCATCCCACCTCTACTCCATACCCACTGGTACTGGCCCTCATCTCCACCCTCATCAATCCCTCTGATCCGTTTCCCAAAATCAGACGTGATTTTCCACAATTGCAAATCCATCACTACCTTTGGTGTAAAATCCAACTCCTTAGCATAAGCACAAGGTCCCGCCTCAGCCCGCTACCCCAGCTGGCTCTCCCCACGGCACAGCACGGGCCTCCCCCAGTACATCAGGCAATGAGTTGCAGTTTCTTTCTTTCTTTTTTTAATATATTTTTACTGATTTCAGAGAGAGAGAGGAAGAGGGAGAGAGAAGGAGAGAGAAACATCAACGATGAGAGAGTCATTGATCAACTGCCTCCTGCATGCCTCCGACTCGGGATCGAGCCCACAACCCGGGCATGTGCCCTGACCAGGAACTGAACCGTGATCTCCTCGATCCTAGGTTGACCTCCTCGATGCTCAACCGCTGAGCCACACCAGCAGGGGCCGAGCTGCAGTGTTCTGAAGGTGCCGTGCTCGCCACACATTCATTCCTTGCACATGCTGTATACTCTCTCCGGCTTAGAAAAGCCCTCACTTTCCCCGTCTCTGCCTGTACGACTCCTGCTAGCTCTCCTACTCCACTCAGACTTCACTTCTTCCAGGAGGAACATTTCCCTCACACACCTGGGGCTGCCCCACCCCTGCCCCTTGATTCCCATGTGACCCTCCAACATCCCTGTTTCACAGCACTCATCACACTACTGTCCCTCTCATGAAATTAGAAGGCTGGGATGGAGACCACTGGTGAGCACGTCTGGCACTCACTGAATGAAGAAACTTCCACTGTTCTTTTCAAATGAGCACAACACCCCCACCCCCCTCCAAGAGAGTTATGCAAAAGCAAAGCCATGAGCACGCGGTGTTCACTGCTGCTCTTTAACCACCATGTAAACTACTGGAGAAACGAAGTAAGGTGACTTTTCATTAATGATGATGATTATGACAGTAAATGTCAGATGAAGGCACAGAGCATGGTGCAAAGGGAAAAACCGACTCTGGAGAAAATGAGGTTTGGAATTAAATTTAGATAAGTAACAAAAGCCTAGGTGTGTGGTTTTAAGGGAGAATTTATTTAAGTCTGGGAATGTTTGGTGCATAGAGACCCATCCCTGCACCCACTCCACTGTACTGCATGGGCCTGGGTGCATGGTGGTGAAAGGATATATATTCCCAGACAAAAATCTATGTGATAGAGGTCAGAATAGTGGTTACCTCAAGGAGGGGCATTTTTGGCTGGGAGATGACAAAAGAGAACCTTTCTGGAGTGTTGAAAACGTTCTATGTCTTGATCTTGGTGATGACTACACAGATATATAATGTTAAAAAGAAACAACAAAACAGACTGAGGAATCTCAGAGGGAAGCGGGGGTGGGTGGGTAGTGAGAGATTAACCTAAGAACTTAAAAGCCTATAAGCATAACCCACGGAAACAGACAATAGTGTGGTGAAGGCCTGCGGGGGCGGGGGGGGGGGGAAGGAGTCAATGGGGGGGGAAGGGGACATCTGTAATACTTTCAACAATAAAGATAAATTAAAAACAATCAAACAAACCACAAGCCCAAAAGGAGTCACTTTGGTAGCTACCAACTGTGTGCTTCTTAATCCCTTCACCGTTTTCACCCAGTTCCCCCAGCCCCTCTCCCCTCTGGCAACCATCAGTTCTGTTCTCTGTGTCTGAGTCTGTTTCTATTTTGTTTGGTTGTTAATTTTGCTCTTTAGATCCTACATATACATAAAATCATATGCTATTTGTCTCTCTGTCTGACTTACTTCACTTAGCACAATGCCTCTAGGTCCACCCATGTTGCTGCAGATGGTGGGATTCATTCTTTTTTATGGTGAGTCATAGTCCACTGTATATATGCACCATTACTTTTTTATCCACTTGTCTACTGATGGCTACTTGGGCTGCTTCTATTTTTGGCTATTGTAAATAATGTGGCAATGAACACAGAAGTGCATATATTCTTTCAAATTAGTGTTTTGGATTTCTTCAAATAAATACCCAGAAGTGGAATCTCTGGGCCATAGGCAGCTCCATTTTTTAATTTTTCCAGGAACCTCCATACTGTTTTCCAAAGTGGCTGCGCCAATTTACATTCTCACCAACAGTGCACTGAGGGTTCCCTTTTCTCCACATCCTTGCCAATAGCTGCCTGTTGATTTATAAATGGTACCCATTCTGACAGGTGTGAGGTGATATATCACTGTGGTTTTAATTTGCATTTCTCTTATGATTAGTGACATTGAGCATCTGTCCATATGTCTTTTGGCCATCTATATGCCCTCTTTAGAGAAATGTCTATTCAGGTCCTCTGCCCATTTTTTAATTGGATTACTTGTATTTTCTGTGTTGAGTTGTATGGGTTTTTTATAAATTTTGGATGTTAACCCATTATTGGATATATCATTGGGGAATATGTTCTCCCATTCAGTAGGTTGTCTTTTTGTTTTGTTGATGGTTTCCTTTGCTGTGCAAAACTTTTTAGTCCCATTTGTTTATTTTTTGTTTCCCTTACCCAAGGAGACATATCAGAAAAAAATACTGCTATGAGAAATGTGCGAGATTTTACTGTTTTCTTCTGGGATTTTTATGGTTTCCAGTCTAACATTTGAGTCTTTAATCCATTTTAAATTTATTCTGTGTATGGTGTAAGAAGGTGGTCTAGTTTCATTTTTTTACATGTATCTGTCCAATTTTCCCAACACCATTTACTGAATAGACTATCTTTACCCCACTGTATATTTTTGCCTCCTTTGTTAAATATTTGTTGACCATAAAAGCGTGGTTTTATTTCTGGGTTCTCTATTCTGTTCCACTGACCTATATGTCTGTTTTTATGCCAGTACCAGGCTGTTTTGATTACTAGGGCCTTGTAGTATAGTTTGATAGCAGGCAGTGTGATTCCCCCAATTTTGTTCTTCTTTCTCAAGATTGCTGTATTCAAAATCTTCTGTGGTTCCATATACATTCCTGGAATATTTGTTTTAGTCTGTGAAATATGCCATTGGTATTTTAATAGGGATTGCATTGAATCTATAGATTGCTTTGGGTAGTATGGACATTTTAATGATGTTAATTCTTCCTATCCATGAGCATGGTATATGCTTCCACTTATCTGTATCTTCCTCAATTTCTTTCTTTGATGTCTTATAATTTTCCGAGTACAGGTCTTTTACCCAGGAGTGGAATTTTAAACCAATCAGTCTGGGATATCCTGGTCAGCACTACTGACTAGGAAATTCCAGGTAATCTGTCTGATAAGATCCCCTACCTTCCATCAAAGGAAAATGACCTTGCCTGAAATAATCCCCTTTTAGCCTTAACTTTCTTGTCCCACCTTCTTTCCTTCTACAGAAACCTTCCAATGTTATACACCTGAAACTAATATAATATTAAATGTCAAAAAAAAACCACTTCCGTTTTGCACAACTATTTGGAGTGTCCTTCTCGATGAGATGCTGCCCAATTCATGAATCACTTAATTAAGCCAACTAAGTCTTCAGTTAGTTGAACTTTATTCTTTAACAATACACAGGTAAAAATATATTGCTCTGTAGCACAATGAGTATCTGTGCACTCATTGTATGTAAATTATAGTTCAAGAATGTGACAGCAGTGACTCTTGGCCCTGGGCAACAGTGTCATTATGAAGGGTCATCAAATGTATTCGTACACCAGGCACTGGCAGTAGACAGAATAAATGTCTCACACACATATTACAATGTCTCAAAGGTACAGAGAAACCAACATACTTAATAAAACACATTTATTTCAGAGTATTACTAACTTCACAGTCACTCTTTCATAACACATTTCCCATCAACAAAACAAATACTCAAAGTACAACCACAATCCTATTGGGACAAAGAACTTCTTTTTTTTAATGACTTTATTGATTTCAGAGAGAGAGAGAGAGAGAGAGAGAAACATCAATGATGAGAGTTGTCATTGATCGGCTGCCTCCTGCACGCCTCCTACTGGGGATCGAGTCCACAACCCGGGGCATGTGCCCTGACTGGGAATCAAACTACAATCTCCTGGATCCTAAGTGGATGCTCAACTGCTGAGCTATGCCTGCCGGCCTGAAACAATTTATTAAAGTGATATCTCTGTCCCTCTGTCTGTTTCTTGCCTACAGATGAAGTCTAAACTCAGTAAAGCCAGTATCCAAGCTGGAACCCACCCACCTTACAGCCTCCACTCCACTTACTCCACATGTAGTCACCTCCACTGCCCCTGGATGGTTTCCTCACTGCTCCATAAACAGGTCTCCTCTGTTGAAGGCTTCCCCACTTAGTGCCTAACTGCTCCCTCTCCTCCTCCGTACCAGTCTCCTATCAGCCATCTGAATCTTTGGCTTTCGTCAAGGGCAGGACTCAAGGCCCACTTACTAGTGGTGTATGTGGTAGGGGGACAGGTCTCCAGACCACCCTTGCCCATTACCAGCTTCTCCTCTTCCAAACTCCTTTAGCACTATTTATATCCGTGGCTAAATGGCTGAGTACCTAAAAAGGTGCCTGGACTCCCTCTGTACAAATATTAGTATTAGTTGACATTACCATATTCTAGCCACTATTGTACTTTACTCTTTGTATTCATTGAATCTTCACTCAATCATATTATACAGGAGGTACTATTCTTACAGATTAAGGAACTGAGACAACAAAATTAAGGAAGTTGCCTATTATCTCCCAACTGGTAGGTGGCAAAGGCAAGATCTGAACCCAGACAACTTGACTACCCGAGGCCTTTGTTTACTTTTTCTTTGAAAAGTTTTAGGCTTACAATAGAGCTGCAAAGATGGTAGAGTTCCTGTATGCCTCTCACCTACTTCCCCTGTTAACATCTTACATTACCATGGTACACTGATCAAAACTTAAGAAACTAACACTGGTACAATACCACTAACTAAACCACAGGCTTTATTCAGATTTCTCCAATTACTTTATTATTTTTATTGATTTTTAGAGAGAGAGGGAGGGAAAGAGAGAAATATCCATTGGCTGCTTCCTACAAACCCCCCATCGGGGATCAAACTGGCAACCCTGTGGCGCACAAGACCATGCCCTACCAACTGAGCCGCCCAGCCAGGGCTGGATTTCCCCACGTACTTATACTCACGCCCTTTTTCTGTTGTAAGACTGCACATTACACTTAGTCATAATTCCTTAGCCTCCAGTCTGTGATAGTTTCTCAGTCTTGCCTTGTCCTTCCTGACACTGTCACTTTTAAAGAGTACTAATCAGGGATCTTGTACAATGACCTTCCATCTGAGTTTGTCTGTTTTTTCATGATTACCCTGAGGTGATGGACTTGGGGAAGCACAAGAGATGAAGTGCTCTTCTCAACACATCCTATCAAGGGGTGAGTTATGTCAACACCACCTATCGCTGGTGATGCTAACCTGACAACTTGGTGAAATAGTGTCGCCAGGCCCTCCCGTGCACGGTTACTATTTTCCCTTTCCATTTTCTATTATCAGCAAGCGAGCCTCTGAGTCCAGCCCGCACTCCGGAGGAGCAGAATTAAACTCCATCTCCTGGAGAGACTTCTGAAGAATATACAGACATGGGTTGAAACTGCCACAATAATTAATAAATATTTTTGGTAAGATGCTTTGAGGCAAATATTCTGTTTCTCCTGCAACTTTCACCCAGGAATTGTGGCCTTCACTGATAAACCCTGCCTTCGGCAATGACTACTGTGGGGAGCTAATGCACTTTTCTATCTCCTCATTCCTTCTACATTTATTAACTGGAATTCTTCTGAAAGGAAGAGCTCTCTTCTCTCCCCCACTGAATTTATTTATTCAGTCACTTATGTCACTGACTCAGGGATACTTATTTTTATTCTCTCGTTAATAATCCAATGTTATTTATCTTGCTGTTCAAACTGTTCCAGCTTTGGCCACTGAGAGCTCTTTGGGGTTGGTGTCTTGAGTTCTTTTGATATACCCAGTCTTTTTTCAATTTTCCCTGTCCCAGTCCTGTAATCAACCATTTCTCTGAGGAGCTGACAGGGCCTTTTATCATCGCTCTAATCAGGTCAGTTTCTTCGGGGAACTGACAAATGCTGTATTCCTAAGTATCTCCGACCGCGGTCTGCCCCGCATACAGGAAGCAGGCACTGGCCGTGTTTGTCAGGCGATCTGCGCGCCGCCTCCCCTCCGGGCCCACCTCTGCACACGGTGTGACAGGGTGACAGGCCTCCAGCGGCTGCAGGCCCACAGCTGGAGCAAGTCCGCAGTAGCTCCTTCCCCAGTCTGACTCGCAGCAGCCTTAAGACGAGCTGGTGCACCTTCCTTAGGACCCCTATAAGGAAGCGCTGCAAACACAGCCTTTTTTTATGGATGGGGAAGCAGGTGCCAGAAAAGTAAAAAACATTCCCAAAATCACATACAGAGGGTGGCTGAAGTGGCACCAGGAGGAATGGCCCTGAAGAGACCGCTCTCTGTGCGGTCCCCAGAGGCAGCGTGCGCTCTGAAGGAGGAAGTTCCTGGAGACTGTTTCCTGCACAAATGTTTCATCTAACACATGCCCTCTTCCCTCCAGAGTTCAAGCAGGGGGAGACCAGAGGATGAAACTAAGACTCTTCTGTTCTTTCCCGACCCCAGACCGAGGCCAAGCTAAAATTCTATGACAAGAAGGACTTCGGACTTTTTTTAAACTTAGAGATTTCATCCAGGTGTCCACACATCAAATAAAAGGCTAAAATCAAAATTAATGAAAGAGGGAGAGACAAGATTTAGATTTTGTTCCACTCAAACCCAGATGACCACATGAACCCAAGGACCCATCCTAAGCTCTCACTGTAAATACTAAGTGGGCAATGAGTAGCAGAGAGATTAAAACAAATATACATACAGTCAAACAACAAAAAAAGCAGTGGGTTAGGCCTACAGGTGTCAACATTTCACAAGTGCCAGCACCTGGTAATGAGGGAACCTGGTGCCAGCCTGATCCATCATGGGATGATTCCAATGACCTCATATGTCATCACCAAGAGAAAAGTCGGAGAATACCCTCAGCAATAGAAAGTGTTTGAATAAACATGGCAATAATGGTGGTTATCAGGTTATGATGTAATAGTCACATTTTTTCCAAAGACCCAGAATGTGGTCTGAACTCACAGCTTGATTCAATACATCAGAAAATGTTTCTCACGGTGATTTGACTTCTAAAGAAGAGGCTTATGGGCAAGTTGGTTTATTAGAATGACAACTAAACCCCACAATTAGTTGACTGTAAAACACCAATATTAAGACAAAAAACACAGTCATTAAGAGCAATCAGTTTTATAGATTATAATGGGACCTCCCCACACAAAATAAATCCTGGGTTTAGTTTCTACTAGATCATTTCATTAGGACTGGCAGGATTACACAAAACTTACAAATGCATATGTGTTCCTTTGAGCAAACACAGATATTTTGAAATGATCGTGAACACTCAAATGAATTAACGTAAATAAGTATCATAAATATTGGCCAATTGAATGAGAAGCTAAAGTGTACCTGAGCTGCCACTGGCATCAGTTCTCTTTGTAAATTAATGATACAATTGGCAAAAGAGTAAATATTACAGAGAAAGGTAACAGAAGTGATGGTAACTGAAGACAATGAGTCTCACAGATTATGACAGGTAAAAAAAGACATTAAAAAAGACAGTTCATTCTATAGTTCTTGTTAACAGAACATAATAGGTAAAACTACAGGAATCATTTTCTTACACACTCTTTCTTTAAAAAAGAAAAACTGTCGAACTTTACAGTGAAGCACTAAGTCCTATGTTGTTTACTTGAGAACCTTTTGAAAGCCTGCTCTGGGCCTGCTAACTACGGCTAAGAGGTTGCTGGTAAGTGGCGAGTAAGAAAACTATTCTCCAGCTAGGTCTTAAACGTACGATTATGGAGACAGCAAGAGATTAAAAAGCAACAAATCTGGAATCACTGCCAATTCCAACGTCTGAGGAATTTCCATTTGTAGGTAGAAAGTAATAGAGCTCTTCTATCGCTGCTAAGCACAGGGGACCCACAGGCGTTTTCAGAGCTGCTCGGCTGGAACACTGGCTTTTCCTTCTGTACTTCTACAACCTGGGATGCAGACACCTTTCTCGCAGCCACGCTCTCCATATAAAATGGCCTCTAAAGACCTTGCAAATGGAAAACCTCAGTACTGGCAAGGTTGCTTAACCTCTTTAAGTCTCATCGGTAAAATGGACACTAATACCTACACCACTGGATTGAGAGGACTAAAGCACCAAGGGTTATGGAAGCGACATCTCCTGTCTCACAATCCCAGGCTTCGAGCTGGTTTCGACCATCATTTGAATCAGGCAGAAAGTGCTCTCTAAAACTCATTTTATGGACAAACTAATTGTTTAGGAATGTAAAATTTTATTGTAAACCACTAATGAGGGAGGAGGAGGGGAGAGAACTGCAAGAAAGCAGAGTTAGTAGCAATTGTTAGAAATAACTTCAAATACACGCGTCTCTGGTTTTCTGCCAACTGTCTAGATTTACTTCCCTTGCACACACTTTGGCCCTGGTAGTACATCGGGCAGTTATGTCTCCAAAATAAATCTTTATCACTTGGAACTTGCGGGGGAGGGGGTACTGAATTTTTTCAAATTAAAATCATGACACCATTCACCTGCCTGAGAGGAATATAAGAATTTTCTATAAGTTTGAAAAAAAAAGGGGATGCTTCTCCTCTTCATGAGCTGCATGGCATTCCTCTATATCCTCTAAACTAATATTTTATTTGGCATAAGTTTAAAGACATTCCCCTCACTTAATTTTCCTATATTCCAGGGAAATTTCCAATGATGTCTTTAAAAATGAGCCTCTCACTTTATGTAGTCAAAGTGTGCCAAAGGGATTTTGTGCTACAATCTTGGATAAAAGGAAGAATCCCCAGTTGCATAAAAACTAGGAGCAAGGACTCCAGAGCCAGTCTGCCTGGGTTTAAAACTTTGCGCAAGTTACTTAACCTCTCTGTGCCTGTTTTCTCATCAATAAAATGGTAGTGGTACTAGTAACTTTCCCACAGCTGTTATGAGGCCAAAATGAGTTAATATTTGTCAAGTGCTTAGAACACAGCATATGTTATAAAAGCAACTGCTGAATTAAAATAACTCCCTAATCAATCCTTTCGGCAGAATATTATCTAAGCATATAATAAGCGCTGCTTTGAAGCTTATCCAAAGAGACTGAGCTGTCCAGGCGGTCAAATGCAGTGCTGTACAAGCCACAGTTTTGGAGTCAGAGAGTCTCCTCTCTCTCACCCCTCTGTGTGGCCCTGCGCAAGTCACTTTAACCTCTCCCCAAACCTTCGCTTCTTCATCTGTAATAATTATCAGCAGGCATGCTGTAAAGGTAAATGAGGAAACATAGATGTATAGTTCTTGGCACAAAGAGAGCAAAATATTAGGTGCTCAGGAAATGGAACACCCCACTCCCCCAAATACACATGTACATACCCACCTACAACACAGTCTGTAGAACTGAGCTGTTGTGAATTAACTTGTGAGTTAAACGCCTCAGAAACTGCAATATGGGCGGGGCTTTGCCTTGAAGTTTTATCAAGGCTGTCCGGCAACCTGAAGAGGCAATAAGGCAGCTGGGTCCAACTAGGACAAGAGTTAATCGCCCCCTCCATCGGGCTGATCGGAGGGAGACAGGGAACAGGACACCAACAGTCACGAACAAAACCAGGACTGGGGCTCCTCTCCAGGCCCAAAAACAAACAGTCTAAGAATCTTAGAGTTCAAGACCCAAAAACAAACACCAGAAAGTAAAAATCTTCCAGTGATTCAAGTAAACAGCCGGAATTGATGTTTTGTAAGCTTTACTGGTCATCGCACACCTGCAGGTCTCAACTATATTTAAAAGAAAATTAACTTGAGAAGCGGATTGTGTTTAAAGAAAACTGGGAAGAGAATCACCAGGGATGCTTACTCAGATGAAAGGCAAACAAAGGCAACAGCCTGGTCCGCTCAGACAAAAAGGGCTGTGGTCTGGGCAGAACCCCCCTAAGGGCCTTTCCAAGGTTAAATCAAGTACCACCTCCAAATAAACAGGCTTGTGTTTGCTAAATACCAGATACCTCAGGTAACAGTACCACTTTTTCTACCTTTTCACAGGTAAGAGTAGAGTTTCCAATTTTTAAAAATAAATGTTCCTGTAAAAAATTACAATTCCTCTGAGATTTTAAGCTTTCGCTGTGACTGAGAAGAATTGTAATTAGGAGATCTGACTATACATGTGCAAAGCTGAAAGTCATAAAATGCACAAAAGGATAGATGACCATAAAAATTCTTATTTCCTTAATCCTAGTAAGGGCAAGCAACTTAATAATGCCTTGAAATGTAAAAAGTAATGCTACTAACCCAGTATCAGTGAATGTTCAACCAATGCTGACTACTCGTACTACTGTTAGTGGGACATACATTTGGATCTGCTGTTCCGGTCACAGTAAAAGACCTGACTGATCTGCATACATCATGTTGCTTCTGTGACCACTGCTAGGGATGAGTACCATGTGCACCCATGACAAAGGACGGACCCCATCACAGGGAGGCAGAGCCACAGCCTCAGCCTTGCAAGAATCATGCACCATCCTACTCAACAGTACTGGTAACTCCTTGGCACTATGAAGGTGAAAGTGTTTTAAGTGTTTTAAGGTACAGTTTCCTTTCTCAATAAATGAAGTTCAATATTTCTTCTCTTACTTTTATTCTCATTTTTCATCTCAACTAATGGCAATGCTCTTTAAAGACTCTAAGAGCCCAACATGCAAGTGCTGTGAACTTAGTTAGTATGATGGAGTTGGATGCTGCCAAAGCCTCACAGAGGCCAAGATCTCTCTGAAATAGAACCCTGACTGTCCCAACAACTGTCAAAAAGGAAAACAAATGAGTGGCTCCATGTGCTGCTTTTATCACATTTAAACTGACTCTAGATGTAGCATTCGGAGGGCAAATCAACGGAAGAATCAGAGCTAAGGCAGAAGGGCCTAGACCCCGATTCCCACCCCCACTCCAAACACAAAACCAATCGATAAAATATAACCCCCTAAATGCTTTCATATATCGCGGAGCTCCGAACTAAGAAAACACATAGGTGTCAAAATCAGAGCTGTGAGTGGGAGTTCTGAATGCAATAAATCACAAGTCAACAATAAGGAGGCAGAAAAACGTGCTCAGGACCCTCAATGAAGGACAGTTCAATGTTTATGTAAAAAGTACGACACCATGAAACATACACAGAGCAACAAATGATGCTGAATAATCTAAGTGACAACTCAGTCAGACATATCTAGATCCTTCCATAGAGCCACCGCCCCATACAGCTAGTGGGGCACCACCATTCCGAGTGGGTCTTCCACAAAATAAAACAAAACAAAACGGGTCTTCTATAATTACAACCTAAAGACATTTGGTTACTCGAACCCCTAGAACATCTTTTTAAGGCTTTCTCACCTATAGGGTCATCTATGGCCAGCGGGAAACTTGAAAGAGAGAAAGATTAGAAACCAGTTGAACTTGTCTCTTGACGATTAGAACATTTGATTTGCAAACGGCCGACTGACCCAGCACGAACTGCAGAACTATGAATAAAAAATATCACTCAATTGAAATATACAAACACACACAGCATCACTTCATTACGAACCAATTCAACTGCTTTTCATGGGAAAGTAAAACTGTCTCAGAGCACATTTTAAAAAGGTTATTACTGAAGTAAAAATATATTTAAATAAATATGAGTTCATAATGATATTTACGAAAAACTCATTAGACATCTCTGAAGACTACTAGAAAACCAACCTGATCTGAAAACTGGCAAATAAGGGAAAAGCATAAAGCACTGGATTCATCTTTCCTGCACAAACTGTACCTCAGGATAACCCGGTCGTTCATAACAGGTGGTTTCTCTACAAAGTTTCTTTCTAAAAAGTATTCCAGTTAATAAGAGAAGAAGGTAAAACAGAAATCAAAATATCACCATTTAGCAAACTCTTAGTTAAATCATGGATCTAGGCAGTGATGGTCAATGGCTGCCAACATCACAAAAAAGACAAATCTGAAGGAAGAAATCCTTCCAAAAAATCTGAACCTGAGTCAGACCACGTCTTTAGATCTGATTTCCAGCTTACAGGAAATACGTGGGACAGATGAACATCCTAAAGGATACCGCAGAGATACAATCAGCGAAACCCAGGCTGTGGGAAATGAGGCAAATGACCTTTTTCTTCAACAAACTGGAAAGGAAAAATGACAGAGATGAAGGCCACAGATAAGAGGCTTAGAGACATATCAAGCGCATGGAATGTGGGGACCTTGTTTGGACACAGGTCTGAACAAATTAATTGTACAATGTAAAATATTTTTGACAATATGGAAAACATGAACCCTGACTGACTAAACATTTGATAATTTTAAAGAGCTGCCATTTTTTAGGTGTGATAATGGCATGTGAATATTTTTTTAAAGTGTCCTTATCTTTCAAAGATACATCCTTAAATATAAGATATATATGATTTTCTTCAAAAAATGAGTTAAGGGGGGACTGCTAAAAAGAAACAGAATCGGCCATAAGCTGGTAATTGTATTATGGGTATAAAAGGTATGTGAGGAATCGTTATTTTATTCTCTCGACTTCTGTATGTTTGGAATTCCCCATAATAAAACTAGGACTACAAAAGAAACTGGCTTTTGCCCCATTCTGCTTGGAGCATACACAGTGGAACCTCGGTTCTCCAACTTAACTCATTCCAGAAGGCTGTTGGAAAACCGACACGTTTTTTTCTCATTAGAAATAATGTAAATTGAATTAATTTGTTCCAGACCCCCAAATGACTCCCTGTTTTAACCTTTCTTATATACAGTACATATCTAATGTACTGTTTAATCTATAAACACTTTAAAAACAAAAAGGACATGAAATGTAAATGAAAATTTAACAAAAAGGAAATTAAATGTACGATAAAAAATGAAAATTTAATAATAATAAGCAGCAACAAAAGCAAAAAACACACAAAAATATTCACAGCACAATACCCTGAGAGTTAACAGCGGTAAACTGACTCAGAATTCTCTCCTGTTTGCCACCTAAGAGACTCCGGGCTAATCATCCAGGTATCGGCAAGAAGGGCTGTGGGGTTGAGAAGCAAACTGTTCAAGATGGGAGAGGTTCAAGAAACAAGGCTTGACGGTATTGCTCCACGCGTCTGTATGATCGACGGCCTTCTTTCCAACATTTTGCCTCTGAAGAGGGACCCTAGAGGCCCCAGCTTGACCATTAAAAATCCTGTGTTTGCACAAAGGTAACTTCCTAAATATAAGTAGCATTTAGCAGCCGTAGATCAGTAATTACTTTCCAATCAAAAGGGCCCAGGAGATGTAAGGGGCCTCAGAATTATAAGTCCTCGAATTCAGCTGCACATGTTGATTTGCAATGGCTGAATATTCACTATACATCTGCTATCCTGCTGAGTATATAAAACGTTCCAAGCATGAGTGTGCACAAAACTACCTACAAGGGTGTACATCACAGTGCTGCTCCAATAGCCAAACACTAAAAACAAACTCCTGTCTGATGGCAGGGGAGGGGTGAGATGAGTTACAGGTCATACACATTGCGGAGTACCACTGGCCCATCTAAAGTAAGGTTGAGGAGAATAGAAAATCATAGGAAAGTGTTCGCAATATATTAAGTGAAAATTTGAGACAAAGTATATACGAAACAATGTCATTTCTGTTTTTCTTTTAAAAAAAAGTTTTCATAGAAAAAAACCCAAACACCAAAATTACAACAGTTAATTTCTTTAGGTGGTAGAATTATAGATGATTTGATTTTCTTCTTTGTGTTTTTATGAGTCTAGCAATTTTTCTATAATACAGGCAGAGATCCGTATTCCTTTATCTACAATTAAGAAGTCCCAAAAGCATTTTCAAAAGTTAGTGGTGAACTCATTTAGGCACAGAACCTGACCTAAACCGACATGGTGTTGCTCCATACTTACCCCTAAATATTACAGGTCTCACTGCAGAAATAGTTTCAGTGCTGCCCAGATCCCACTAGCAGCTCAATATTACCCTCCAACAGCCCAAAGATTCTGGATTCTAAACCCCAAGGTTTCTGACAAGAAATTGTGGACCTGTATCAGTTTATAACTTAGACACCATTACCATTTTTAGGCTTTTATCTTTTTTTTCTTTTGGTTACTCCTCATCTGAGGATATTTTTTTCCCACTGATTTTTTTAGACCGAATGGAAAGGAGGGGGAGAGACAAAGAGAGAAACATTGATGTGAGAGAGACACGTCGGTTGGTTGTCTCCCAGTGGCACCCCAACGGGGGCGGGGATCGAGCCTGCAACCGAGGTGCATGCCCTTGACTGGAATCGAACCTGAGGCCACAGCTGACAGCGTTCTAACTACTGAGCCAAACCAGCAAGGCAGGGCAAGGCTTTTAAAAATGGGACTCATATTTGAAAAGGCTGGGAGCCCCTGCTACCAATTATTATAAATCTTAAAATTGCAACATCAATAAAAAATATGTCCTTAAAACAGGATGATCATTCCAGACTCATTAAAGGTGGGAAATGCGTCACATACATTTTAGCTCACATGATGCTGCTTCAGGAGGTAGGTAGTGTCCCAGACCCTGACACAAATGAAGACACAGATGCTCAGAGAGGTTCTATAATTTGCCTAAGTCACAGGCAGAGGTGGAAGAGAACCTGGCCCTTAACGGCTCCGCTGAGTAAGCAAGCCAGGGCAGTCGGCTTCCAGGATCAATTCCACCGTTGTTGTTTTTGGGGTTTTTTAAATCCTCACTAGAGAATATTTTTTCCATTGCTTTTCAGAGAGTGGAAGGGGTGAGAGAGAGAGAGAGAGAAACATCGATGTAAGAGAGAGACATTAATTGGTTGCCTCCTGCACTCACCTCAACTGGGGCAGGGGATCGAGCCTGCAACCGAGGTACGTGCCCTTGACTGGAATGGAACCCGGGACCTTCAGTCCAAGGGCCAACGCTCTAACCACTGAGCCAAACCAACTAGGGCACCTCCAGCGTTTTTAATAGTGGTCATAACATCATAAGTAAAGCAGAGACAACTAACTTTTGTTTCAAAAACTCTCTTTTGATTTGTAAACTAAACAAACTTGATCTACAAATTACTGAGAAAGGATAAATATGAAGCCATACCATATAATTTCTAGTATTACTACCATTAACTCTAACCACACCAAAGTTATTTGAAGATGTTCTACGAATATAACGATATAATTTTCTGTACCACAGAAAATCTCCCAGTAATCTTTTGGAAGTCAGTGTGGGGAAAATTTTCTGAGGGCTCTCCAGAAAAGCCAAGTTCCTGCCCACAGGAGAGCCTGACGTTTCCAAGAACAAACTCTCCGCTATCTACTTTTGGGGTTTCCTTGGTGTCTCTGGACTGTAAAACCCAGTAATTTGCTTTCCCTACTGAAGACTAAGGCAGAAATAGCCTTGACTTCCTTTTGCAAACCAAAGTTCACAGCTGTTTGGGGTGAACAAACTAAGGGGGGGAAGGCGGGGGAAATCCTTCTGAAGGGGTTTTTCTGGCCAAGGACGCAACTTTCACTGGGACCATAACCCCACAGGACAAGTGAGCATGCTGAAGCTGACTGGACACAAATCACATTCTTCAGACCACAAGACTGTTCCACTGTTTCCTGTCTCTAATTTTTGTAACTAAGACAGTAAAACCTGAACTTCAACTGGAGAATACAGAAAAAGGGAGAGCTCTGAGTTATCAAACTTCTGCTAGATTATCTTTTACTACAAGTACATCCCTTACTCAGTTTAGATTAGGCACTTTCTAGATTTTTAGATATAAAGTAACCACATTTCCAGGCATGCTACCTTGTTTGGTTTTGTGCTATTTTTTTTTTAACAAGGAAACTGCATTCTGCTGAGAAAGCAAAAATGCACAGCAATTCCAAAGTAAAGGACAAGGTTGCCATCGCAATAAAATCATACCTAAAAGAAGTATTTTAAAAAGCTCTTTAAAAGCCATTTTAATGAATTAAGGAGGTTTAGCGGAAGATCCAGAAAGCTGCTGCCCTAATGGAGAGCTGTTTCGCTTTGTTGATTTGGTTCTGCGTCTTCTCCAAAGAGCAGGAACTTTCATCAGACAAGTCCCTGAGACCCTGCTTCCAGCACCTCCCACTCCAAACCCTTACATGGACATATTGCCCTCTTCCTTGGGATATTAAAAACATTTTGCTCCAAACCAGCACACTCAAAAGAAATCTGCCAGGGTAGGAGGGCAAAAGGAAAGGGTCAGCATGAGAAAAGCCATCATGTCACTCTAATTTCTAAGCTAGATTCCTTCTGGGGATGGTGGGAGGGGGTAAAAGGCCCTTTCAATAGAACGGTTATGCTAACCACTCTTTTAGTTTTTAAGTCTAAACTCCTTAAATAAATATTAGGGGTCTTTTTTTAAAAACAACGAATAATTTGTCATATTTTCCGACATTTGAGAGAACCTGTTACTGTCCCTAAAGTGGGGCCAATTTTTCGAAATTTTCATTCTCGATTCCTTATTTCAGAGCCTTTGCACATCCCTGGAAAACTTGTGGCTGCTTCTGGATAGTCTTCCCTGCCCTACCCCCACCCCAAATGGTAGAGGAAAAACAAGTTCATAGCCACAGTCACCGCCCCGATGAATGTAGACATAAACATGTCTGTAAGTGTTCAGATTTCCCCACAAGTTTCCCTGGCCTGCCCTTTTCTTCACTCTTCTCTCGCTGGAGAAGCCAGGCACAGACTTCCAAGCCACGACACAGCCCACCCGTGGCAGCCTGTGCCTTCGCCCCTCTGTGCTTCTGAACCCCGGGGGTGCTCCAATTCCCATCACTCACAGGCATTCAATTCCACGAACGTCAGTGCGTAGCTCGTAGTTCAACTGATGGTTCTAAGTGAATATACGATGTTTTCTTTTAGCATTTCCTTTTCTCAGATCTGTTTGCCCTTTAGTTGACAGAATTCACCTTTAACCCAAATCTCAGGGAATTCTCATACTGAAGTCGCTTTCCTGGAAATCAGTAGTTTCACTATACCCATAAACTCTCCATCGCATGAGAATCTGAGTGCCTGCTGTGGCCCAGGGCTGAAGAATACCTGGGTTAAAAGAAGTCCGGCGAGCTGCACCTGGGCTGTGAGCAGCACCCTGGCAGTGGGCGAGGTCGAGGACCTGACTAAAGGGGCAGAAAGGGAGCCAAGGAGAACGTGTCTGACCCATTCTCCAAGCAAGGCTGGCATGTCACGAAAGTACCAGCTGTGTTCGCTACACCGAATGCAGGAAGACACAAGTCACGAGAATTCGAAGAACCAAAATCGCATCTCATGGTCGCATTTGAAGTGAGCCTCGCTGATGTGCAAAACGATGAAGTTGCATTTAGAAAATTCAAGCTAATTACTGAGGACATTCAGGGCAAAAACTGCCTAATTTCCATGGCATGAATCTGACCCATGACAAAATGTGCTCCATGGTCAAAAAATGGCAGACCATGACTGAAGTTTCTTTCTTTTGTTTTGTTTTGTTGCGTTTTTAAAAAATATATCTTTATTGATTTCAGAGAGAGGAAAGGAGAGAGAGAGACAGAGACAGACGGACAGAAACATCAATGATGAGAGAGTCATTGGGGATGGAGCCCGCAACCCAGGCATGTGCCCTGACCAGGAATCGAACCCCGATCGCCTGGATCCTAAGTCGACGCTCAAATGCTGAGCCACGCCTGGCAGGGCATGAAGCTCATGTTGATGTTAAGACTACCAGTGGTTATTTGCTTCATCTGTCCTGTGTTGGTTTTACTAAAAAAAACATTAAAAACAGTCCAATTTGGAAGACCTCATATGCTCATCAACAGGTCTGCCAAATGCAGCTGATGATGGAAATCAGGACCCGAGAGTGCAAATGACTTGAAAGAAGTGGGCAATAAACTGATTATAGATCACAGCAGAAAAGACATGGAAAGGCTTACAGTCTACTTATGTGCTCCACGATGTCTTTGTTAGAAAAGTAAAATGCTGAAGAAGCCCAAGTCTGAACTGGGAAAACTCACGGAGCTTCATGGTGAAGGTCACAGTTCTGGAAAAGCTACTGGGGATGAGACAGGTGCTAAAGGTGAATGAGCTGATGGATATCAGCCCCTAGTCCAAGAAATCTGTTTAATTCAGACTAAGGGTGACAAATGAAAAATCCTATTTGTGAAAAAATAGTTTAACAGAGTGCCTGTCCAAGCGACAGACTGAAAGTGTGCATCTGTTCAACAATTAGGAAATGAGACATTATATAAAGTAAAACCCTTGCTCTCCAGAACCTCTGTGGGACTAGACATTTTAGATAGCTACACTTTCTAGGTCATCTACTGCTTGCCCTGTTAAGTAACAAAATTATATCTGAATCATTTTGGATAGAAAACTAAAATGTTTTTCCTGCTTTCATTAACAAGCTAAAGTGAACATAATTTAATCTGTATTTGATGGTTAAGAGTCATAATAAGCAGAAATTATAGCATTAAGCTATAGTTTGATGAAGCTTGGGGCCTCACCAGGCGTACAGGGCTATATACATCTGTTAATAGTCTCAAATTACTGGGGATGGGAGGATCCTAGATTTTAACTGCTTTTTCAGTTTCTTATTTTGTCAATCACACAGACATATCATACTACCATAAATGCTGTAAGGGAACAGACTATGTATTGGGAGAGGGACTAATTTTTTCATTCAAATTATAAGAGAAAGTTTATTCAGAAAGTTACAGAGATAGAGGTGAGCGAGCTGGGTTGCCCAGGCTCGGAAACAAGTTACAGAGGCAGCAGAAGGCCCCTTGGAGCCTAGGAGGAGGAAAGGCAAAGGTAACTTGCCTGGGGGGAAGAAGAGGAGGGAAGGGAAAGGCACGGGCGGGACTGACCGATTTTGACAGAATACCTACTATGTACCAGGTCTGAGATAAAACTCTGCCGTGCGTCTAGCAATCCGCCTGGCACAAAGTAGATGATGGGTAAACATTTGGTAAGTGAATGGCATCAATGTGCCTGCCTAAGCAGGTCCACTCCCTTATTTACTGTTTCTAATCTGCCATAGTTTGGAAAACAGACACCCAAGTGTGAAAGAACCCATTTAAAACGCCTGGCATGGTGCTTTGCACACAGCGGAGCAGCATGACAAAATTGTGTGTGCTGATCTGAACTGAGGGTGGCTAACAGTGAGCACTTACAATGTGCCAGAAATTGTGGGAAGTTTCTTACACACATTACCTAAGACAGTACTATAAGGCAGATAATATTACCCACATTTTATACGCAGATACTAAGGTTCAAAGTGGTTGAGTAATCTGTATAGTCAGTAGCGGTAGAACATGAATCCAGGCAATCTGACGCCAGACAAGTGGCCTTAAGCACAATACTACACTGCCCCAAATGTACAGTAAGTAAACAACGCAAGGTCGGAAGGACAAGAAATTTATAACTTTGGTTTAAATCTGGAAGTCTTCTTTGCTGACTTTCTGACTCTCAGGTATGTTCTCAATGGTGAGGGTTACTATATGTAAACATTATACTGACAGGCCCAAGCAATAAACTATGAAAGCTGGGCAAGCAAAAGATTAGTGGACAAGCTACTGTGCACTAGAGATGATGGGTTCCAAAGAAGCAGAAGTCTGAGAGATCAATGTCTATTAGGGTCACTAGGGAGGGCTTTAAGAAGTTAAGACCTAAGCCTAAGCCGTGTAAGAGAAAAGAGGTAGGGTAGAGAGGGGTATTGTGTAGCTTAAGAATAACATAAAGCTTTTCTGGAATTGCGGGGGGCAGGGTGGGCATAAACAGATGACTAGTGGAACTGATTAATAAATAAATGAAAAGACTAACACACATGTGGTTTGGGACATTTATATCCACTGCAGCTGTAAGTTCCTATTCCTGATACCTTTACTTGGTCACTCAAACAGATGGACAAACTGTGGGGGTAGGACATGGAAGCTAATGCAAAGGGCAAGCCAGAAACTATGATTCCACTGCTCTTGTTAAATACTCGGGGTCCCTAAGGTGGGGAGTGTGGACAGGGTGGACCTATTCTCTACTATTTCCAAATCTCAAAACGTAGGACATGCTGACCTAGGGATTATTTAAACATTTGCTCAGAAGTCTTTCACTAGGTTGAACCAGAGTCACTAATTAATGACACACCTAGTGTAACAAGTGCCTGCAGATCCTCCCTGCCCCTAGGAGTCACAGGGGTGAGAGACTGGCTCTTAGGCTATCTACCATCAACAACAGACATAGGAGCAAGTTAGGAGTCAGCTCCCCTAGGCAGGGAATGGAGACACCACCGCCCACACTTTATGACAAACTGGACATATTATACTAGCATGAGGCCCAACATAGAAACACTGCTCAACAAAGATTTCCTAGTATTGCTTAACTACACGGCAGCTAAATCCTCAGCAAAATTTCAAGTCTTTGAGTGAGAGAACACTAAGAGTAACTTGACCTGTACTTGAAGGCAGGAGATATGTGCAAGTTTCTCACTTCAGCAGTATATACTAGGGGTTAAGGTTATCTCTGGCAAACCTCCAAATGCTACATCATTCAGCTCATTAGAAACAGGCACCTCCAAACTTGTACAGTCTTTGTCTCATCTCTCAGATATCAAAGTGATCCAGGTAAGATTCAAAACCCAATTCACTCATTCAAAGTACATTTATTCAACACCTGCGAGTTGTCAAGCACTGATCTAGGGACTGGGAATATACACATGAGAAGACTAAGTCACTCCGAAAGATGGAAGTGTACCCATCCATTGTCATTACCATTCAAGGCTCTGCAGGAAGTTCTTCTAGTGTTCCACTAACACCGAATGAGTCTCCTTTCCCACTTCTTTGCCTGTCACCATGGTGTGCCCACCAGGAGCACTCTACTTCACCTACCCAAATCCTTACCTCCTTCAAAGTCAGCAGAAGTCCCTCTCCTCCTGGAAGCCCTGATATCCATCTCATCCCAAAGTGGCATCTCATTTCTCTGAACTACTAACAATTACAGTGAGTACCATCATCAGTTTATTTAGAAATGTTTCATCCCCTGATACTTTTATTTATTCAACAAATCCTGAGTACCAATTATGTGACAGCATTGTTCTAGGGGCTGGAGAAATTGCAGCAAACACTAGTGGTGTTTGCATCCCCAAAAGAACGCTTAAAGAGAGTTTTTCTCTTATACTACTTTTAAAACCTTCCTGTATTGGAACTGGGTTCCTACTCAGTGCTTAATACCTAACAATTTATTAGCACCTTGGGCTTCCTTGGTCCAAGCCCACCCAAATTGAAGTTACATAAACTAATGGGGAACAAAAGCAAACCAAGCCATTTCTAAATGAACTTCCACTTCTTAAAAACCTCAAAAGAACAAGGAAGGAAAAGAAAACCGGCTATGAAAGTGCTGCTGAACCAACACATTTCACTCACGCTGACAATTCCTCCCTCCAAGACAAGGAAAAGTGATCCTTTCCTCTAACTGCTTATGGCTCAGGTTCAAGTGTTAATTTTAACACCAGACCTTGGAGAAGTTTAGAGCACCCCTCAGTTTCCTAAACAAGTCTTTCTAAAGCTTTATTTCTTGATGAATAATCCCCCCCCCCCATGAATCCTGCATATGCCACTTAACAGGCTGACTAATCCAATGAGGTTCACTACAAGACACTAGAATTTGAGCTTCAAGCATAAGAGGGGCTCAAAGGACACTCTGGAGGTGACAAGTCTAGAGACAATTTTAATATAAACAACAAAAGCCAGGTCCTGCAGAGCCCAGTGGAAGATTCCAAGTTCTCAAAAGAAAGGAATCAAGAGGAGCGCCGCGACATTCTCCAAGAAGTGGCAGTTTTTGCAGGAGATGAGGGAGATTTTTAAAATATATCTATTTTTTGCTCTAAAGTGACTTGTTACGTACGACAGCTGGCACCCTACAGCGGGCGGGGGTGAAGCGGGGCTGTGCCATGCGGCAGAGGCTGCCACCTGGGCACTCCCACCATTCTTCGGAGCCAGGTCTGGACGCGAAACGAAGAGAGTGGCACGTGCAGGGCGCCGCTCGAACCCGCACCCGCGTTCCTGGTCCCGTGGGCCGCCTGCCCTCGCCTCGGGGCACCCCGAGAACCCACCTCGCCCGGGTCTCGGGAGCCTCCATCTCTCCAGGGACCCAAGAGATTGGTCCCCGGGCGGCTGCCCGGCCCCGGTGCGTCACCCACCTGAGCAGACTGGAGAGGGGATGGCTCGAGGAGCCGAGGCCGCCGCCGCCGCCGCCGCTGCCGCCTCCGGAGCCGCCGCCGCCGCCACCGCCCCCGAAGCCCGAGGAGAGCCGCTTCCCGGACAGCAGCTTCTCCACGGCCGGGAGGTGCCCGGTGCGGGCCGCCTCCAGCAGCTCTTGCTCCTTCCCCATCCCCAGGGCCGCCGCCCCCCGGACCCCCTCCCCCGGGCCGCAGCCGAGCCCGCTTGCGCTCCCAAACTTTCCGTCTCCGGGCAACGCACCCCCCAAAACCGGCCGGGGACACCACCCCCCTCCCCCCCGCCTTTCCCCCGCACCAGCGCGTCACTTCCGGGATCCGGCGTCACGCGTCACCGCGCCCCCGCGCCCCGCCCCCTTGCCCACCTAGCTGGGCGGGGCCGGGCGGCGGCGCAGGTGCTGCGACCCGCGCCCGGCGGACCTCGCGGTACCCACGTGGGCCTCCAGGGGCGAGAGGAGCGGCGCGCGGGCGCACGCGGTGCGGGGGAAAGGGAACGAGCGGGGCCCACCTGTACCCGCCTTCCGAACTGCGCTCCTTCCCAAAGGCTCGGGAGCCCCCGGCCGTAAATACGGTAACGCGCGCAGGCGGCGTAGAAACAAAGAGAGGAACGTGGTAACGCGCACCTCCGTTTCCTAGCCTAGTCTTTCTGCGCGCGGAACTTACGTAATGGGTGTGGGGACCCGGGAGAGCGGCGAATAAAATGCCCCCTCCGCACCTCAGTGATGGAAGGGAGGGAAATTTTAAAATAGAAATGTCCCCACTTCTTCCTGCTCCCAAGCTCTGAAACGGCTCCCGAAGTGGAACTCAAAGAAAGGACCACCCTCCCGGCAGGATTTGTCGCCTCTAACTTTTGATGAGATTTAACCAAACTGACCTGAAGTCAAGTTTGGGAAACCGACCCCGACCCCGAGTACTGGTGAACTGGAAATGTCATCTAGCCAGGAATAAACTGCTTGGCTTCTGGTACCAGCCCTGCTCCTGGCGCGAAGCGGGCGCTCGGTGACTGCGGAGAGAGGAGGTGGGCTGGGTAAGTTCTGTTCACGCTGACTTTTTTCAGGGGCTCGAGGAGCGGGCGAGAAAGGCTGGCGCGTCCTGTAAGCGCAGGCCGGCCGGGCTGTGGGCGGCGGGCCCGGCGCGCGAGGTCCCGCACCCCAGGCGCGGCGCCCCGCAGTGACTCGGGGGGAAGCGGGCTGAGGGCGTCCATTGACGCGGCGCGGTTAGAAAGGCGGGAAGGGAAGAGACGTCCTTCGGTGAACGACGCGGCACTCCTCTGAAAGGCTGGTGTCCGGGATGGACGACCCACAACTGAAATCCCTGCCCTCAATTTCCCCTCGCCCCGCCGCCGCCAAACCGGAGGTAAAGCGCAGCCCTGAAGTCTCCTCGGAAGGACCCTGCGAGGAGCAGCAGGGGTGATGTCATCGCAGCGCGACGACAGGAAGTGAGCTGCCGGCTGCTGCGCGCGAGGTCCCGAGCTGCGGTGACAGCACCGCGATCTCCTCTCTCGTCTTCCCGCCGCGATGGATGAAGCCTGCGAGTCGCCCACGGAAAAGGGTGGCGACACAGGGGCGTCCGACGAGACGGCCGCTGCTCCCGGGGGCCCCGGGGCTACTGACGCGGACGGAATCCCGGAGGAAACTGACGGGGACGGAGACGGGGACCTGAAGGAAGCCGCGGCTGAGGAAGGCGAGGTAGGGAGGGAGGTGTTGACGAGCCCGGGGGGCGCTCTGAGAATGTGTTGCCGGCTGCTCCCCCGGCTTCCTGGCGGATCCCCCCAACTTAAGCTCATTCGACTCCCCCTAGATCTGCAACCGCGGAGGCCGGTGCGGGGTAGAGAGGAGACAGAACTATAGTGCTGGTCCTGTTCCAGAGACCCAAGCACTGCGTTAATATGTTTAATCCCTGCCCTTGACTATTAAAGCTACTTCTAAGAGAATTTTAAATAGCCTCTTGGTTTTCCTGGTGAGGAAATTGGGATCCGATATCACACAGACGGTGCAAGAGCTAGCACCCCTCAAGGTTCCTAGAACCCCTTTCACTGCAATACGGTTTCTCCCAGATGTTGCTTAAGCATAACTTCGTAATTATAGGCTGCCGAGTTGAAGACTGCGGGAGTTACTGGTTTAATCACTTTCTCACACTCTTGGGACATTTAACTGCTACCAGTGACCTGGATGCTACCGTCCAAGGGTCTCCCTATAGCATAAACACACCAAACACACCTATTGTGCCACGCCAAAAGCTCAGCAGTGTTGTCTAGCCATCAGTCAGGGGACCAGAATCAGTGTTCTTTGGGCTCCACTTCTAGAGATAGAATCTTGGGCTCTTCGAGCTGTAAGTAAGGAACTTAAAGAGATCATGGAAGGATATTAGATTAGATGGAACCAGCCTTTCAGAACATAAAGTTGCATCAAAATATATAGAGTAGGAACTCTTAGAAAAAAAAACAATGTTCTGAAACTATTTTAAGAAGGAACCTTTGAAACATCTCAAAGACAGAAAGGATTTGAAGAATAATTAGCTTAGGCCAATAGAGAGTTCACTACATAGAGAAATGTGCACCCAACAGAAGATATAACTTTTTTTTTAGGCGTCCAAAACACTTTTAAAAATTGACCATATACCTAACCACACAGAAAAGCAAAAATTCTTAAAAGTAGAAATCACAACAGGCCACATCCTATTAGTACAGTGCAATAAACTTGAAATTAACAATAAAAAGCTCCCCCTCCTCCCCCCAAAAATAACACCTGGACACCTTAAACTGTTTTCTAAATAGCCCCTAGATTAAAGAAATTAACAGAGACACTACATCAAATCCTATGGGGTTTGATCAAAACCTTACTTAAAGAAAAAAGTTATAGCCTTACATATTTTTATTAACAAGAAGGAGATACTGAAAATAAGCACCCAACTCAAGAAAACAGAAAAAGAACAGAATAAACCGGAATAATGTAGGAACAGGGAGTTGATAAGAATAAAAGCAGTTATTAATGAGTGAATGCTTTAAAAACATAAGTAATAAAGACTTAGTTATTTGAAATGTAAATGCACAACATTATGAAATAAGGAAGGGCTATAGGCACTGATAGAGAGATCTTTAAAGTTTTAAGGAACATTTAACGTTCAAGTTTAGGCCAAATCATCAAATCCAAGAAAACTGGCTCATTTTTTAAGGAAAATATAAATCACCAAAATTGAAGCACAAAGAGGTTAGAAAACTTGTATTCATCAGTAACTAGAGAAGAAATTGAAAAAGTTGCCAAAGATAACACTACCCTCACTTTCACCTACCTCTCATATTCCTGAGTTTAAATGTGAGTTCCTCTTTTGGGAAAACAAAGGATAAATCCCATTAGTGAGGTTTGTTGTATCCTTAGATTATAAATTAAGCTGGAGGGGATGAAGCTGGGATTTTGATTTTTGTTGTTATTAAACAGACATTGAACATTTAGCAAAAATAAAACGATGTTAAATGCTTTACTGGGGAAAGAAAAATAAGAGACAGACCTATCTTCAAAAAGTTTTCAGTCTAGTAAATATTTGCATGATGCAGTAGAATTAAAAGATAGGAAGAAAAGAGCACTACATGTGGGAGAAGCTCACTGAAATGTTCCAAATTCAAAAAAGCACTGTTATGATGAGAAGATGACTCCTGTTTAATATTCTTTCCACGTGGAATCAGCATGAGTAAAGAGATCGATAGATTTAGAGGCAGAAGAGCTGGCTGGATGGAAAGGGCGTTTCTGACACCCCCTCTAAAGAATGAGGTTAGGAGAGTGGTTCCAGGGGAGAGAGGTTTTCATGATCCTTGGCACTTTATTGCCCTTGTAAACAGATAGGGGAGCTACGATCATAGCTGAACTAGCTGGGCTGTACATTTCTTTGGGGGAGATCGTGTGTCCTGCCGTTGGTGGTACAGCCAGTACCTGGAACCAAAGGCTACTGAATAAATGGTTTGTTGTGTTGTGATGGGAATGATGTCTTCTTACCTTGCCCGAGCCTGGAAAGTGGGCCAAGTATATAAAAGCATTTCTTTCATCGCCTCAGCTCAAGAGTCAGGACATCTCAGATTTAACGGCAGGTGAAAGGGAAGACTCATCATTACTCACTCCTGCGGCCAAAAAACTGAAAATAGACACGAGAGAAAAGAAAGAGAGGAAGCAGAAGGTCGACGAGGATGAGATTCAGAAGATGCAGTAAGTTACTTCCCGTCCCCCCATCGCAAGGCTCTGGCTCGGCCATGAGCCAGACATGTTTCTTGACCTTTAAGTTTTTTCTTCTTATAAACTCAAAATAAAATAAAGCAATTAATACACTGGCATATCAGAAAATATAAACAAGTAAAAAGAAAATACCACCTTGCCACCAAGATAATTACTGTTAATATTTTTTTGTATATTCTCCAAGATATTTTCTATACATATATGTATATCTATAAATTAAATTAAAATTTTCAAAGATGTTAAATACTGTTTGTAAACCTTTTTTTTTACATTAAATATGGCAGATCATTGCATGTCAATGTATACCTAGGTCACAATTTTCTTCAAAATGGAAATAGCTTCAGTGTGTTTTCTGCTTGTAAGAGTAGTACGGCCTGGCTGGCGTGGCTCCGTGGTTGAGCATCGACCTAGGATCCAGGAGATGGCAGTTCGATTCCCGGTCAGGGCACAAGCCAGGGTTGTGGGCTCCCTCATCATTGTTTCTATCTTTTTCTCTCCCTCTCCCTCTAATCAGTAGAGACATTAAAACAAAAAAGTTATCACCGGAGGTAACTTTTTTTAAAAAGTTTAAAAAAAAATAGTATGGCTTCATTGCAAGTAATTCAGAGAATACAGAAAAATCGGAAAAAATAATTACTCATAATCCCACCACTCAGAGTTTACCCAGGGAATATACCCTTTCAGGTGTGTGGGGGTTTTTAATGTTTGATATGTACTGCTAAATATTTTCATGTCAGTAAATATGCCTGTAAATCATCATTTTTAATGGCTGCATTGTATTCCAGTATGTGGATGAACCATCATTTAACCAATCCCCGCAGCTGTTCTGGTGTTTTAGATTTTTTTCTTTTGACAACATTATGATGCATATCTTGAGCACATCTTTACATACCTACCTGTCCATTTGCTTCCTAAAATAAACTAGAAGTGTGGTTGCTGGTTCAAGTAGTATGAATATTTTCAAAGGGTTTTCATACATATTTCTGAATTCCTCTCCAAAAAGGGTGTTCCACTTCACATCCTACCAGCATGTATGAGTTTCTGTCTTGCCAGTCTCCTTAGTATCACTTTTTAATACTTGTCAATATGGCTTATGAAAAATGTTATCTTGTTTATCATTTTAATTTCTTTAATAGTGAAGGTTAATTTTTTCCTCTATACTTATTGGCCATTGATGTTTTTGTAAATTTTCTGTTCGTGTCCTTTGCTTATAGAATATTAGCCCTTTTCCGTATATTTTACAAATATTTTCCTCCTTAATCTGTTAGTGTTGAAAACTACTTGTGTGAATATAATCTTGTGTATTGAATTTCTACCATAATGTGAAGTGTGGTAAGGTAGCATTATAGGGAGTGAGCCTACTGCCGAAGACACTGTGGCCCAAGGCAGTGACCCAACATTGTTGTTTCAGTTTTTGTTCTTAATAAAGGATTCAGGTTTCACTTAGTCTCAAGTTGCTGAAGAGCAGAAATACTTGATCTTAACACTAAACCCAATACTATGGACTCCTTGAAACCTCATTTCTCATTGACACTTGATTTTATTGATGTAATAGTACATTTCAAGCATTCTTTCTCATAAGTGAACTAATTCCCCGAATCTTTGCCTAGAATCCTGGTTTCTTCTTTCTCTGAGGAGCAGCTGAACCGATACGAAATGTACCGCCGCTCGGCGTTCCCGAAGGCGGCCATTAAAAGGGTAAGGACAGACCGTCGCGCGGCGTCTTCACCGGCCGCGAGGACCCAGCTGGACTCGATTATGGCCCCTGGCGTTTGGAAATGGGTTAGGCGTGTTGGATCGTGTAGGCGGGAAAATAACAGCAGCACGTCCCTCGCTCGTCCGCCCAGTTGCGGTTTCCTTTCCCAGGGACGGGCCTCGGCAGGCAGAGCCTGGCTTCAGCGGTCTGGGCTCCAGCGTGCGCCCCGGGCAGGCGCGCTTCGGTGCGCGGCTCTCCCGGCGCTGGCTCCCAAAGCCACGCCTTGGCTACCTTAGTCAGTCTCTGTCCTTCGTTGCAGCTGATCCAGTCCATCACTGGCACCTCCGTGTCTCAGAATGTGGTCATTGCTATGTCTGGCATTTCCAAGGTGTTCGTCGGGGAAGTGGTAGAAGAAGGTGAGTGGTGCTGGTCGGAGTAACGGGTAGAACCAGGAGTGGTCTTATTTTCAAGAGCATCTGGACTGAGGGACCTAATAAAGCATCTGTAGTGGTTTCCACTTACACTAGTTGACCAAGGGGGAACCTTTGTATTCAGTGAAACATGACCATTATTTTTCAAAGTTTCCCTACTGGGAGTCAGGAAGTATCTAGGAAATGTCCCTTCCTGATTCCTGTCCTCAGCCCAGAGTAACAGAAGCAGACTGGATTTTTCTCCAGTGAACTTGGCTCATTTCTGCTGCCAAGAGATACAAGAAAAGCCATCACTGGAGCTGCCCAGTATGGCATGGTGAGGAGTTATCCCTGATGTTACAACCCCTGGAACTGCCCCGTACCCATCAAGTAAAGAACTTGGCTGCTATTCTAACTGGTTTGGCTCGGTGGTTAGAGCATTGGCCCGCACACACTGAAAGGTCCCAGGTTTCCGGCCAAGGGCATGTACCTCAGTTGGACGCTCCGCCCCAGTCCGGGTGAGAGCGGGAGGCAACCAATTGTGTCTATCTTACATCGATGTTTCTCTCTCCACTCTCTCTGAAAAGCAATGGAAGGCCTTAGCGGGTTTGGCTCAGTGGTTAGAGCAACACCCGGGCAGACTGAAGGGTCCCAGGTTGGATTCTAGCCAAGGGCACATACCTCGGTTGCAGGCTCAATCCCCGGCCCTGGTTAGGGTGCGTGCAGAGGCAACCAATCGATATGTCTCTTACGCCGGTGTTTCCCTCTTTGTCTCTCTCCCTTCCTCTCTGTGGCCCCCATCCACTCTCTCTGAAAAATGGGAAAAGTATCCTGCCCGGCTAGGCGTGCCTCAGCGGTTAGCACTGACCTAGGATCCAGGAGATTTCGGTTCAATTCTTGGTCAGGGCACATGCCCAGGCTGCGGGCTTGATCCCCAGTGGGGGAGGGGGGTGGTGCAGGAGGCAGCCAATCAATGACTCTCATCATTGATGTTTCTATCTTTCTCTCTCTCCCTCTCCCTTCCTCTGTCTGAAATTGATATATTTAAAAATATACATATATCCTTGGGTGAGGATTACAAAAATAACTTGGCTCCACCCACATCTCTAGGTGACGTTTTATTTTTTTTAAGCAGAAGATAATGTTTTTAACTGTTTCCTATGATAAAGCCTGAGATGGGATATTATACTAAAACTAACATGGTACATTTTCTCACCCGAGAATATTTTTTCCATTGATTTTTAGAGAGAGTTGGAAGAAAGGGAGGGAGGGGGAAAGAGAGAAACATCCATGTAAGAGAGACACATCGATTGGTTGCCTCCTGCACACATCCCGAGCCAGGCCAGGGCTTGAACCTGCAACCCCGACACATGCCCATGGCTGAGAAGTGAACCCAAGGCCGGTCCTTCAGTGCCCAGGCCGATGCTCTAACCACTGGGCTACACTGGCCAGGGCAAACATGGTTCATTTTATAGCATTCTCTTAAGAGAAAATGTCTTGGTTTATTTCCACAGCTAGCTTTAGAGGAGTTAATGACAATTGGACTGTGAATAAGCTCTGGTGGGCTCATGAAACTTTCTCCTTACCCTGTTTAGCACTGGATGTGTGTGAGAAGTGGGGAGAAATGCCACCACTGCAACCCAAACATATGAGGGAGGCTGTTCGGAGGTTAAAGTCGAAGGGGCAAATACCCAACTCGAAGCACAAAAAAATCATCTTCTTCTAAGACCAAAGCCTAGAAAGGCCTGGTGCTGGAGGACATCTGGTTCGACTTCAGATTGCAGACTGTGCACTGGTGCTTTAGTATCTGCCCAAGATTTTAATGTCTTTCTCAAAACTGATGTTCATCACAGCCAGAAGGCACAGCCAGAAGGCATGCAGTTCATACAGGCCTTGACTAACCGTTGGCACCTGAGGGCATTCTGAAGCCTTCCACTGTCTTGGCTAGTTGGAGGAAAAGCACTGGGCCTTAAGCGTCTTCTGGATGGCAGAGCGGCTTTCAAAGAAAACCTTTCCAGGAGAACCTTGATGGTTTCACATTGAAGCCTGAAGTTGCTATGTCTTAGGTTGTTTCTTACACCTGGTTTTAAGTGGATGAAACAACAAGAAACTTTTGACTTGTGAGACACTAACATGAAGGACATGCTACAGGAGTAGTGGAATAGTTTGTCCCGTTAACATTTAAGATTCTCCTATGGATTTTGGTGAGTGGTCATTAAACTGTTTTCCAACTTGTCATATGTGTGTTCATTTTCTAACTGGTTGGAATGGGGGGAATTCATCATTCTTTTTTTGGTATCAGAGTAAAACTGGTCTTGGGTTTTTTGTGAAAATCTGAGCCCTTCTCACTTTCTACTACAGCTATTAAAATTTAACCTCATTAAAGAGTATTTAAAGCACTTAAAAACAATGTAAAAGCCCATATATTTCAGATTTCTTATAGATATACCACAACCAGTTCTGTTTAACAAGTTTAATTTGCTTTTTTCAGGTGGTTCACAGAACCAGTACACTCAAGGTTTGGTTAGATATTGCAACATTAAAATTTCCCAATACTGACCAGTATTCCAGTTTGTCAGATACATTCTCATTGTTTTCCTCAAATAGAGGGGAATGGAGTGACCTTTAATTGACAGTGATTAGCAGTAATAAGGCTACAGGATTAGTTGGCAGTCCCCAAGAATTCTTTTCCTCTCAGTGTCACAGGGAAGAGGGCTGTGAAGCTGTTCTCTTTTGAAGCTTTCCTGAGCATGTCTTAGTAAAGATTCCAATTCTGTTTAGCACCCTGAGTGGGGGAAAGAGCGTGAACTCACAAAGTTGGGCAGATCTGAGTTAGTATATTACTAACGTCATGGCTTTAAACTTGTCCTTAGCCAATGGAGAAGACACTTCAGTGGGCATTCCACAAAGAAAGCTAGTAAGACTTAGGCTACATCCTGACCAAAAATTAATGAACTAAGGGGGGGAAAAAAACAAACATTCTGTCAGTTCTAACAGGATTTTTAAACAGTTATAGGAACTATATTTCAATTCAAGATACTGGGTAAGGCTGAAAATTACCAATAACAAGGGAGAAAGTTCATATCACAAGTCTGGCCACTTGGCAAAACCTCCCAGTTGAAGATTATCTAGGAGTGTTTCACCTTGTATCTGTTGTAAGAGATGGGAAAGATAATCCCCACGCAACAGCTACTCTCCATACCTACCCAGAGGCGAATAGGAATTTCCTATCCTAGCAGAAGGTGGGGGAAGCCATCGGTTTGGGTGAGAGGACAATACACCCACCAGAATCTTGAAACAGTCATGACCGTGGAAATCACAGCTTTTGTGGTTCTCGACCAGGTGTCATCCTACTAGCTTGTGCAACAATTTCAGTTATTTCCAGTTTTGTAGTGTTGCTATAACTGATTTTAGACATTTAGGCCAGGAATTAAATAAAGGGGGGACGGGGAGACAAGCCATTAGTGTAAAGGTTAAAATGGAAAGCTCCCGTATCAATACGGCAATACTTCAAATTACCTTCTTTCCACTACCCTCCTGAACTAAGGGGAAGCCAACGTAAGAGAGTTAAATGGAAGCCTTTAGGTTATGGGCTGTGTGAGGGGTGGTGCTTGCGCCTTGGATACTCCATGCACAGGAACCATTCCTTTCAGAACCATGAAAGAGTGCATAAGGTTGAAGCCCATGGCAAAATCAGGGTTAGATTAAATACACAGCAAAAAGCAGCCAACACAGGAATAGAATCCACACCTCTGTCTTAAGTCAGAGAAGCTAGGTTACCTATTTCAGTGAGTTGAAAACACAATTTGAGAACCATCCCTGCAGCTCAGCTATGAGATTTAAACCAGTGCAAATGCACTAAAACATATCTCCAGTACATCCACGTAAACAGGAAATGTACACAATCCCAGATGAGACAGTGAAAATGTTTCACAGCTGAAATGCTGATGTACAGTAGCTGGAGTCTTTGAGAAGTGGGGCTATCATCACTCCAGACGTTTTCTTGAGGTATTATTTCTTGTTCAGTCTTCAAGCTCCAAGGCAGAAATTGTAAGCAGTTCAAAGGAGCTGATACCATCTTTTCCTTCCATTTTTTCCTTTACATTTATCCTGAGGATAACCAGTTCATTTCTTCATTATGAAAAAAAAAAACAAACTTCCTTCTTCCATTGAACAGAAGCATGAAGTTACACAAGATGATGTTTACTAAAATTCCATGGGACAAATGACCCCTACTGTATTTCCTGAGGGAGGATTTCAAGATCCAATGGCCAAAGCTGCCATATAATGGAAGTCAGAAATTTGGGGCTGCATTTGTCACATGGACAAGAGCTCCAGAGAGCCCAGAAACTAACTGAGCTCTGGCTATTACAGGGGTTAGCCTTGCTACTTCCCAGACTGTTTCTATTGCCTTCCACCAAGCACAAGCTTCAGGTGAAGGTATACCAGGGAAGGCCTTAGACATGTTCTTTGCATGGGGGGATGCCAGAGGGATACAGTGGGTCAGGGAGGAGAGGAAGGGAAGAAAATCAGAGTGCTTTTAAACCAATTAGTGAGCCTAAGGTTGAATGGTTCCATTTTCCAGCTACTGGATCTCCCTCCTCCCCCTCCAAGAACATTAGAAATGCCATATTTGAGAGGACCAGTGATCCATTTGTTCACCATTCTGCCTGTAAAAGAAGCGTTAAGGGGGAGTTTGTGGAGCTGTATTTCACCAAATAGCCCTAGTGGCCTGTAATTCCTTTCGGGAGGCCTATACCATGCGAGGACTCCTTACCCCTCCTGCACCAGCAGTTCCTGCCAGCGCCACTTCCTGACCATGAGCTCAAGTTTCTGACTTGCTATGAGAAGAGCTCCCTTTTACCTATGGCTGTGAGGTAGAGGCGAGGGCTAGTACTTCAGGACCTAGTGAGCGTGTCCTTCCTCTTCACTGGATATTGATCACACACCATCCTCAGCTGTCATCGTTCCAGAACTGGAGCCAACATTTTAAAGATGTGTCCTCATCTAAGTGCCTTCACCCCCTGATCCTTTTTTCTCTGCACCTGTATTTTTTAAGTAAGGCCACCTGAGGTGCACAGGTAATTAAGACACTAGCATGGCTGTGTGTGAGGTCCGTTTTCTGTGTCTCCATGTGCCTTGCTGATGATGTAGCTGGCCTTTTGGCCACAGCAGCACACTGACCTCCCCCCTCAGCAATGCCTGGGTTTCCTCCCTGAGTCCTAGCAGAGCTCACTGCCTCCAGCTGCTGAGTTTTCTGTAAGTGCATTACTTCACACTCACCTACACCGAACCGAACCTGTCACTCCTGACTACTCACAGCCTGGCTTGTGGCCCTCCTGCAGGTTTGTTGTCTTTTGTTTGTTTATTTGTTTGTTTGTTTTTAAGTCTCTTCTGGTTTACCTTTCAATGCCTAGAAGTAGTGACATATGATTGCACTGTAATATCCTACTTTGAGGTTACTTATAAAAATATTAAATAAGGTCTAACCAAGCATCAACCAGTAGGAAACTTCCCATTAACATTCTCTCCAGAAAGATGTTTATTCTTAAGTCTCTAAGTTGTTTCCCAAGCATGACAAAATATTCCTGTAATCTCATAGTAACTGGTGCTTTTAAACTGCCTTTGTGAAGAACTTGACAAAAGTTCTTTAAAAGTTTGAACAAATTAGATCTTGTTCCTTCTTGAACACGTTTCTTTTTATCCTCAAATACCTACAATATACAAGTTGGACATGATTTCCCACAGGGAAACCACTTTACCTTTCCTTCAATAGGTCTATGTGATTAAGACTTTACTGGCACTACTAAATCACTAGTTTGCCATCCTGCCAATTCAAGGTGAGTTAGCTGATGAATTTCTGTCCAATCAACAGCACAGCCTGAAGTATACCAAAGAGTACAGATGAAGGCCGAGTGTTCGGTAGGAAAGAGAGGAGGAGGAAACTGCGCTTTCATGGGGCAGGAGCAAAATCTAGCTAGGATAAAGGGTATTTTATTTTTTAACTTAAGTCAAAATTACATGATTTTAAAAAGCCACAATGATAGAGGGGAGTGGGACACAACAGGCTAAGATGTTTATGTTATAGTTTAAAACACATTTTCAGCTCCCAAACCAGGTGCTAAGGAGAGTGCTGGTAGAAAGTCATAGTGCTGGAGAAACAGATGTGCCAAGGACCCCAGGGAGACAGGAAATCACCTCCGAGGTGCAGCCACGGAAGAGAGGACTCTAGGCAGGCACCTGGGGCTCAGGATCAAGCTCCTCTGATCCCTACACCACATCATGCCTTCAACCTAGCTCAGAGGGAATATTTTTTCTTGACTTAAATTTCAAATAAATTGAGTTATAGAAGAGAAAGCTGATACAACTGAGCCGCTACCCTTGTTTACTTTCTACCACAGCAAAACGACGATGAAAGCAAAACAAAGGAAGCGTAACCCTGAAAACCGGATTGTGGCATCAGCCAAGGTGATATGAGCTTGGTTCCCTTGCTAAAAAATGCAGGGTCCTGTCTCCCTTATCTCATGCCTCTCCTGGCCCCCGCCTCGTTGGCTGTTTCCGTTCTACTCTACTACCGTGGCCAGAGCTCAGGCCAAGGACTGTTCAGGTCGGCTACAGGAAGCTCTAGGACAGAGAATCTTTGGTGGCTCTGTGGGTGACAAGAGGTGAACACGTAACCTTGTTCACGGGCTGTGGAAGAAGCAACTGTCTCTGTCATGAAACCATGGTGAAATGGCCCTACAGTGTGCAGAAGATGCCACCTAGTTTGCAGAGGACCCAAAGGCTTTATGTAGGCAAGACATGCCTGAACCACGCACAAAGCTGCCCCCAATTTCCTGGAACGTGGTCATGCTTGGCCCTATCTGCCATCCAAGTTAGAAGAGCTAGCAGAAAGGAGTGAGTTAAGCACTCCCCCGTCCCTCTGGCATCCTTAGCCCACTTATTCAACACTGGAGGCTGCCTTCTGTCACAGGTGGTACTATTGCTGGTGATCGCCTCTTTCCTTGGCTCAGATGGCTGAGCCACTGCTATCAGAGCTCAAAGAGGGGGTTATATTTCCTAATCTCCCGAAGAAGTTTTTCTTTATCCTGGTTGGCATTGGCCAATGCTTGTTTAGTTTCTGTAAGTTCCTTTTGTAGGGTAGGCAGTTCTGTCACCTGAGGAACAATAAGTAATTCACAGTTAATGAGTAAGGTAACACACCTTGCAAAAAACACACAAAACCACTCAGTAAGGGAGCAAGGAAGAATTCAAGCAGAAAGATCCACAAGTTTGGTCAATGATCGAGAGAATCCAACTCGTTTTTTCTAAGAGCATAATGCCATCTTCAGAATTCATCAGGGACAGGGACAGCAGTAGGTGATGTGTGATCAGCAGCCATCCACCTCCAGATTTACATCCTCTATTAAGCTCCAGATTTACATCCTCTATTAAGCACATCCAGAGGCTGCTGGTAGGCGACGGAGCCCAAACCACCCATCCATACACAGCACAAGAACCCTTTCAGCCTTCTGGGTTTTACCAGCTTCTGTGACTACAGTCCCTAAGGGTTTATGGGGAAGGTACTATTCAGTTAGGTCCTCACCTGCTGTCCAAAAGCCTCCCCAGTGGGGACCAAAAACACCTGTTCTTCTGGAGGCTGTCTCTTCTCACTTTTAGGTACTTCAGCTGATGGTCTGTCCTGAGCAGCAGCTGGAAAAAAAAAGTAAAGGTTCTAAATGACTAATTGCTGCCAAGATGCAGACGATTCCTAGTTGTCACCTGTTCCCTTACAGGAGAAAAAAGGCAGAGAAGCCAGGGGGCTGACAAGCCCAACTCACCGCCTACGTGGAACACACCATCATCACTCCGCTTCAGTACAACATGCTCCATGGCCAGAGTGATGGGCACGGCGCCTGGAGACGTCGGGTAGATGGGGGGGATATCATCCTACAGGAAAGGGGGAACGCACATCATGCCCTGACCAACTCAGAGCAATTTAGGTAACAACCCAGGCTTCTACCATTCAGTCTGAAGCACTGTTGTCATTGTCTATGCAAGGTGTGACAGGCAGACCTGAGTCTGTCCCATTCTAGAGATGGTGAAACTGAGGACCAGGTAAACTAGGGATTGTGCACGGTCATTCTGCACACCAAAGACAAGGTCAGGGCTACAGACAAAGTCTCCTGACTGAACTGAGGACTTTTTGACAGCAACACATATTTATGCAGTGCCACAACATCAACAAAGAATGCTAATATGCATTTCCTCACTTGATCCTCACCACCTTTTACAGTGACAAGGCAAGAGTAAGAGCCGTCACTGCCAGAATTCCTTGCCTGACAAAGTCTAAGGTAAAAACCAAAAGTGCCCCTCACCTTTAGGGTGATCCTGGACTTCAGGAGCTCAACCTGCATGGGAACTACCACTGGAATCTCCTCATCCTCTAAGAAGGGCCCCAGGCCATTAAGCACCGAGGTGAGCAGCTCAAGGTCACAGCCTTGAAGCAACAAATGCAGGAAGCCATTCTTTGTGGCCAGGGGGGAATGAACAGCTGCACCAGGCCCCACCTCAAAGCGAAGGCCCACAGCTGGCCTGATGTGGCAAGTCTTCGAAGTTGAGGATTCTTGAAAGCTCGTACCTTTGAGAAGACAGAAGGAAAAGATTAATTAACAGGGACTGTTCTAAGCACTTTACATATACTTAATATTCACAACAACCCTATGCCAAAAGTATTATCATCCTTCCCATCTTAGAGATGAAGGCACAGAGAATAACTTGCCCAAAGTTGCACAACTTATAATATCAAGGACAGGATCTGAACTCAAGCAGCCTTACTGCAAGGACCATGGGCTCAGCTACCTTGCTACCGTGCCCGTGGTACGAGGGAGGTTAAGGACCAAAAGGAGCTGGCCTTGCTCATAATGCCAAGGAAAGCTCTGAACACACAGAGCCCTCCATGTTGCTAAATTTGAACCTCTCTTCCTTTCTTCAAGTCTGGGTCTTCCCACATAAAACTACATCTCTCTGCTAAAGCCAAGCAGGATCCATGCTAATCTCAAAACCCTACAAAGTAATCTCAGGTGCAGCCAAGGACATGGAACAACTTACATACTCATATAACTGAAAATTGGTACAACCATTTTGGAAAACAAATTGGCATTATCTAGTACAGTTAAAGCTCTATCTTCCCTAATGACCTAGAAATTATACACTCAGCCCATCCGGCGCGGCTCAGCAGTTGAGTGTCAACCTAGGATCCAGGAGATCTTGGTTCGAATCCTACGGTTGCGGGCTCGATCCCCAGAAGGGGCTGTGCAGGAGGCAGCCGATCAATGACTCTCTCATCATTGTTTCTATCTTTCTCTCTCCCTCTCCCTTCCTCTCTCTGTAATCAATAAAGACATATTAAAAAAAAAAAAATTTAAAAAAAAAAAAATTATATAATCAGGAATATAACCCTGGAGGAACTCTCCAACATACACACTAGAAGACACGTACAGGGGTGTTCAGGGAACCCTACTTGAAATAGTAAAAATACTGGAAACAATCCAAATGCCTGTTCATTAATCAGCTGCCTCCTGCACGCCCCCAACTGGGGATTGAGCCCACAACCCCGGCACGTGCCCTCACCGGGAATCGAACCCCGATCGCCTGGATCCTAGGTTGACGCTCAACCACTGAGCCACACCCGGCCGTCAAATGCCTGTTCAGAAGAGACTGGAGAAGTAAATATAGTAACGTGTATGAGAGGTATTTTAGGGGTGATGGCAATGGTTGCACAACTCTATAAACTTACTAAAAGTTACTGAATTGTACATTTACAATGAGTGAATTTCACAGCATGCAAATTATACCTCAATAAAGCTGTTTTTAAAAAGCAAAAAGTAGTATATTTTACACAACAGAATATGATAATAAAAATGAATTACAGCTAACTCAACAACCTAGAATTTAAAGAATATCATGTTACTTGAAAGAAGCAAATCACAAAAGATATAAACTATAATTCCATTTACAATAATTCAAAACCCTGCAAAGCTAAATGCATCGATATGAACACGTGGAAGAACTGTAAAGCAAGAGAGTGATAAACACAAATCCCAGGATGCCATGGTTCCCTCTGACAGATGAGAGGCAGAAGGCTCAGGAGAGGAGTTCCCGGGGCTTCACTTGTTTTACTTATTAAACCAGGAGGTGAGAACATGGGTTCACCGTACTGTTATTTTTTTATACCTTACATATACCTTATAAGTATGCCTTCATATTTACTCAATATTTTTTTTAAAAAATTTTAAATGAAGCATATAGCACAAGCCCAGATTTTTCCTGTCATCTTTTAAAGTAAAATGATAATTCACATCAAAGGACTTAATCTGAGTGACAGAAGCTCCTTGGTCAGATATAATTTGATGTGAGCAGCCACACTAACAATGAGTGGCCACTGTCCTCATGCACCAGCTGAAGGAGCATGTGGGGAATGAAAATGGAGACTAACCTACTGAATGCAAAACCCCAGAAAGAGCTCTATGAAGTTCCTGGCAAGGAGGAGGCTTTGTTGTTCTTCCTCCCCCTAATGGCTACTGGAGAGAAGGGCCAAGGGCTTGGCTAGGGCAGCTGCCGCTGGAGCAGTGACAGGAGCCAGTTAAGCTCTGGTTGTCCCACACAAATCCCACCAGTTTTCCTGGAATGGCTGCCATCCTTACCCGGGCACTGCCCATGCAGGAACGGCCAGAGTCCCACGGTGCCCAGGTGCTGCAGGTTCAGGTCCTCTGCTTGCAGGGCCACAGTCAGGTCCTCGCCACGTACCTCAATCCCCAACGACACGTCATTCACCTTCAACACCAGAACTGAGACCTGTAAAAGAAGACTCTGTTAGCTGAGTCCTGAGCTTCCAACCTGGAGTCTACCCTCTACAGAGAAGAAAGTAGAGCAGCTGACCAGGTGAGGACGGAGGTCTTCCCCACTGGGTGAGACTGAACTATTGGCCTCCAGTGACCCCTGGCCACAACTCTCCACGGCAGGGCTCCCTTGAACATCAGCGCTGTCCAGGACACTTGGAAGAGATCCTGGTGGAAGAGATTCTGGACCAGACTCTGCATAAGAAAGACAACAAAAGAGTTTGTTCAAATACAATCTCTAAAAACAATGACAACTGTAAAAACAAAAAACATTTATGACATTTATGAGACAACTAGAAATTTGAAGACTACATATTTGATGAATTTAAGGAATTACTATTAATTTTTAAAAGTGTGATAATAGTATTTCGTCAAATTTTTTTAAAGTCTGCAAATGGAAGCAACCCAAGTGTCCACGGATGGATAAAAGAATAAATAAAATGCAAAGGAAATTCTGACATTGCTACAATGTAAATGAACCTTGAGGACATTATATTAAGTGAAACAAGCTGGTCACAAAAGGACAAGTACTGTATGCTTCCACTTATAAGAGGTCCCTAGAGTGGTCAAATTCATAGAGAAAGAAAGCAGAATGATGGTTAACAGGGGCTGGAGGAGGAGGGAATGATGAATTATTGCTTAATGAATACAGAGTTTCACTTTTTCAAGATGAAAAGAGTTCTGGAGACGTATAGTGGTGATGGCTGCACAATTATTTGAATGTACTTAATGCCACTGAATTATAGTTAAAAGAGTTAAGATGGTAAATTTATGTATCTTTTACCATAATGAAAGTTTGTATTTTCTAGAGATACATAATGAAAATATTTATGGATAAAATGATATGTTTGGGATTTGCTTCAAAATAATATGGGAGGAAGGGAAGTGGTCAGAAGTACGTATGAAACCAGAATGACCGTGTGTTCTTAATATCTGAAGCCAGGTGATGGGTATGAGGGCTCACGATTTCATTCTGTCTACTTTTATATATATTTGAAATTTCCCTAAGAAGTTAAAAATAATAATAATTAAAAAAATATAGGCACACACCACATAGCTTAAGTAACAGTACATTCTCTTTTTATTTTTTCATTTAGACACTCAAGGGACGATTTTAGAAGTTTGCATTTCAATAAGCTGAAAGAAGCAGTGTAATTGATTCCTGTGGTAATTGATCTAATTCCTAAAAGTTATTTGTTTTATCATAGACAAAAAGCTCCTAGTTACTTTCCAATAATAAAATACATAGTTAGGCAAAAACCAGACCACACACACACCATTGACACCAGCCACAAAACAAAGCCTACTGCTGCAGTGAGGTGGCTGTAAGACTAGACTCGTTCTATGACAAAGGTCAGGCACCACAAAATAACCTAGAAGATGTGGGGATAAAGCTAGAGCCACAAGTCCATTAAAATTTCTCTTTTTTCAGTTTTGGTTAAGAAAAGGTCTGTTTAATCAAATCTCAGCTCCTTCTGCATCCTGCCAGTCTCAATGCAGGCAGTAGAAAGCACCCTTTCTGGACCTCTAGAACGTTGGCTGGCTCTGCTTCCACTTACCAGACTCCAAGAGCACCACGAAGCTATCGCTGCCATCACTGTCCACTGAAATCCGGTCTTCAGGGCCGCTGCTATCCAACGAGACAGCATCAAATGACTGCTGAGATACTGTCCTCTTCATGGAAAAAAAACGGAGCCGGGAAGCACTTCCACTCACTGGGGCTGCCACCTTCTCATCTATCTTGGCCATGGGCTCCCTGTTCAAAAAACAAATACAAAACCCACAGATGTGCCTTCAGAAACACTGTTCCATTCCCCTGCAATACCCCTCCCCTTCAGCCCAGATAGTTATTATATACATAAACTTTGATGTCAACTATTACCTGCTATGGGGGGAGGTTATACCATTTTAACAGCTGGCCTTTCTGAATCCTCATATTTTAGCATTTAAAACTGCATAAGCAGCTCTTCCCGAAAGCAGCCAGAGGTGGCCTCTGAAAATGAGTTGCTATTCACTTGACCAAGAAAACCCCACAAAATCATGCAAATCAAGAGGTTCAAATCTCCGTGTTCAATTTAAGAACACTCGTGAAACGGCGCAGGCCATCAAGGGTATGCCTATTCGAAAAGCTACCAAGTACGTGAAGGATGTCACTTTACAGAAGCAGTGTGTGACATTCTGTCGTTACAATGGTGGCGATGGTAGGTGCACCCAGGCAACACAGTGGGGCTAGATGCAGGGTCGGTGGCCCAGAAATAGTGCTGAGTTTTTGCTGCACATGCTTAAAAATGCAGAGAGCAATGCTGAACTTAAGGGTTTAGATGTAGATTCTCTGGTCAATGAGCGCATCCAGGTAAACAAAGTGCCCAAGGTGTGATGTAGAACTTACAGAGCTCAGGGGTGGATTAACCCACACATGAGCTCTCCCTGCCACATGGAGATTATCCTACTGCAAAAGAGCAGGCTCTTCCTAAGCCAGAATAAGAAGCTGCACAGAAGGAAAAGATACCCCAGAAGAAACTGAAGAAACAAAACCTTATGGCCCGGAAGTAAATTCAACATAAAATAAATACTAATAAAAGTAAAAGCAGCCCGGCCAGGCGTGGCTCAGCAGCTGAGCATCGACCTAGGATCCAGGAGATCGAGGTTCAATTCCCGGTAAGGGCATATGCCCAGGTTGCGGGCTAGGCAGCCAATCAATGACTCTCTCATCATTAATGTTTCTATCTCTCTTTTCCTCTCTCTGAAATCAATAAAGATGTGTTTAAAAAAAAAAGCAAAAGCAGAAAAAATAATAAAATAAAATTGCATAAGCAGCTCTCCCTTATCAACACTGAATGTCAAGGTTATTTAAGATCATCACATATAGAGAAGAGAAGAACTACCTACAGCCCCTGTGCTAATGAATGGCACCTGAATCCACCCACATTCACTCCTCAAGTATTTACTGAGTGACTTCTGCATACAAGGTACCGTACTGGGCACGGGGCAGAGGCGAAGGGTGAATAAAGGGATGCGTAAGACATCCTTTACCCTCAAAGAATCTGTCATCTAGAAGGAGGGAGGAGACTCACACATAAATAACCAGGGCACATGCCCGGGTTGTGGGCTTGATCAATGACTCTCACACATAAATAACACTGTATGGAAGTAGGTTACGCACACCACGAGAGAGGGACAGAGGCACAAGCCAAAGGCTAGGCAATATCAAAGAGGGGACAAGGTGAGAAGGGGATCGAGGCGGCTTTGCAAAGGGAGAGGGCATTTGAAGTGGTCCTTGAAGGGCTGTGAAAGAGGTAGGGAAAAGGGCATTTTATAGAGAAGCAGCAGCATAAGCAAAGGCAGTGGAGCCAGATAAAGAAACTGACTCCTGGTTAAAGGTGGAATTAAGAAAGATCCAAGTCTGCCCTAGCCAATTTTGCTCAGTGGTTAGAGCATCGGCCCACGGACTGAAGGGTTCTGGGTTCAATTCCAGTCAAGGGCACGTACCTCGGTTGCAGCTCAATCCCCAGCCCCGGTCGGGGCACGTGTGGGAGGCAACCAATTGCAATGTGTCTCTCTCACATCGATCTTTCTCTCTCTCTCTTTCTCTCCCTCTCTCCCCCTTCACTCTCTGAAAAGCAATGGAAAAAAGATCCTCGGGTGAGGATTAAAAAAAAAAGGAAAACCTAAGTCTAGTACCTCTTTATTTTTGAATCCTCACCCGAGGATCTCTTCTCCATTGCTTTTCAGAGAGAGTGGAAGGGAAAGAACGGGGGGAGGGGGGGGCATCGATGTGAGGGAGACACATGGATTGGTTGCCTCCACAAAGGCCCCGACAGGGCCAGGGATCGAGCCTGCAACTGAGGTAGGTGCCCTTGGCCGGAATCCAGCCCGGGACCCTTCAGTCCTCGGGTCGAAGCTCTAACCACTGAGCCAAACCAGCTGGGCGTCTACTACCTTCTTGCAAAGCACTTTTTTCACTTTACCACATGGGTGCAGCCAAATTATAGAAAACCTTGGATAAAAGATTATATATGAAGGTGCTTGGAAAACTATAAAGTGCAGGAGGTATATGGGAAATCCCTGTACCTTCTGCTCAGTATTGCTATGAACCTAAAGCTGCTCTAAAATAATAAAGTTTTTTTTTTTTTAAATATATCTTTATTGATTTCAGAGAGAAGAAAGGAGAGGGAGAGAGATAGAAACATCAATGATGAGAGAGTCATTGATGGAGCCCACAACCCGGGCATGTGCTCTGACCAGGAATCGAACCCCGATCACCTGGATCCCAGGTCGACGCTCAGCCGCTGAGCCATGCCCGGCCAGGCTAAAGTATATTATTTGTAAAAAATCAAACAAACAAAAAAACTGTAAAGTGCCATGTGATTATGCCACACTAAAAAGTTCAACTAGCACAGCCAGCGAGGCTCAGCGGTTGAACATCGACCTAGAATCCAGGAGATGACAGTTCGATTCCCGGTCAGGGCACATGCCCGGGTTGCGGGCTCCATCCCCAGTCAGGGGCGTGCAGGAGGCAGCTGATCAATGACTCTTCCATCAATGATGTTTGTATCTCTCTCTCTCCCTCTCCCTTCCTCTCTCTGAAATTAACAGAGATATATATATATTTTTAATTATGCACACAAATGCCTAATAAGTGGGAAAATATTCACAATAAAACATTAAGTAAATAAAACTGGACATTTTCTATATCCTATAGAAATATAATCCTATTGTAAAAATAATATTTGTGTATATATGTGTATACACATATAAGCATTCACATGGATGCACAAATATATGTAAAAGCATTGGAAGGAAATAGATCCAAATGTAAACAGTGGCTCTCTGGATAGTGTCATTACAAGTGGCTTTCATGATTTCTTCTGTATTCTTCCATTTTTTACATTGTCAACAAAATGAGCACAATCATTGTTATAATTAAAAATTATGACCAAAGTGATGAGAATGTAGTTACATTTACAGGATAAGAGAGCAGCCAAGGAAGAAGAAAAGACGCCTCCTTCCCAAGTGTAGCTGGGTGAGGCACATGCTCAGGGTAAACTGACGGGCAGGAGTCAGTGCCACAGAGTCGTCCAGGGTATGGGGGGCTGAGAAGAGGCCAGTGGCCTGCGCAGTGAGGAAGTCATTGTTGATGTTTACAGAGGAGCTTGTATCACACACCTTTCTTCCCTCTTCTCCTCCTCCCTCACTCTTCTGCATTTAGAAAAGGCAGTACATTGGGTGACTGGGAGTTCAGGCTTTCAGTTCTCACCCCACCACTCACAAGTTGTGTGATCTTGATCAAGTTTCTTACCTCTCTGAGCCTCAGTTGCCTCATCTGTAAAATGAGGAGTGGTATCAGTACCTGCTTTATAGGGCTGTTACAAGAATTCGATGGATTAATATTGTAAGTATTTAGGACAGGGCCTGACACATAGAAAGCACTCAATAAATGTTGGCTAGAATTATGATGTCATTCAGCCCTGTAAGTTTTCCTCTCTGCTTTCTCCTAGACTTTGTATGCCTAGCAGGTTCTAGCACACCCACAGGCAATGTTGAGAGACCCACTTAAGACAATCCACTTAGACAAAAGCTCTAAAGGCACCGTTTTTCATACCAAAGTCCCCAAACCACAGAATGTCCCAGCAGAGATTTCCCATAGTCTTCATTATCTTCCTAAAACCACAAGGCACCCAAGGGAAAAATCTGTACCTTTCCACTCTTCTAACTACATTTCTGTTTTTCTGCTTACTCCCTACTTATCTCCAGGGCCTAACAGAGAATGGCACACAGTAGGACTCAAAAATTATTGCTGAACCAGTGGATGCAATTCTTCCTCGTCTGCCCCTTTGACAGATGCTGACAAGGTGTACCAGAGGGAGCAAGTCCACAGCCCCAGCTTTTAATACACAACACAAGATTCATGGGCGCATCTCCCTGAAGCCTCAGCTTCCTCAGCTATAAACTAAGAATACAAATATCTGCAGCTACCTCACCAGGCTGCCATGGGAATCAAATCAAACAAAATACTACACTAGAGCCCACTGAAAAGAATAAAGTATCATACAGTTGGCAGGCACTATTATTTTGATATAGCATATCTGTATCAGTAACAGTGAGTCAGAGAAAGAAGAGGTAATTTAACCCTAACAAGCAAAAATGTTGACTTGTAAACTGCTCAATAGGCTATGATAAGTGGAGGCATGTGAAAATACAAAGGATTTTGTGTTATTTTATTGCAATTTCTGGTTCTTCCCCTATCACAGAATTAGAGGTAGCCTGAAAATTAGTCTCTCTGATTGGTGTACCTGTATCCTCCTAGTAGCCTGAAAATTCCTCCACCGCCCTGCACTGCAAGCAGCTCTGAAAACCAAAGGCTTTGCCACATTAAAAAGGTCATTCTATGCATTCTCCTGGACTGCACAGTACATCCCACTCTAAAAACGCTAACAGTAAGACTGTAAGTCCAATGACCACAGCAAGGAGGAAGAGATGGGGGTGACTCAAGGAGGCAGAGAACCACTCACTTGGCTGGGGGCAGGGACAACATCTTGTGCATGGTGGAGCTCATTCGGTCTCTGCCCAGACTAAAGGCATCCTTGGTCAAAGACACAGCTTCCTTGGTGAGGTCCATGGTGGCATGTAGAGCTTCCTTGGTGGCATCCTTGGTCATGTGAATAGCACTTGACAATTCTCCTTCAATGTTCTTCAAGGGCATAAGCTCACCATGTCCATTCACAGGAGTATCCCTAACACCGGCAGGCTTCAGGGCAGCTGGTGAGCTGGATGCTTGGGCTCTGCTCAGTCTTTTGGCCTGCAGGGAATCCACTGCCTCATGGCCCTTCCCTGCCACCTGCTGTGCAAGAGAATCTGAGTCCTGCAGTTCTCCGTTGCTATGGAGAGGCAGTGGCCTATCCTGGGGCGCATCTAGGTTTTCAACGCCACTATCCTCCAGAACCTTCTCAGGGCTTGCTGGGCCCTGGTCTGAGGAGGCATCAGACTTCAGCTCCCGATCCTCTGAAGGAGACAGCTCTGAATCTATAAGGCTGGTGGTATCTGAACCTGCAGAGTCAGCTTTGGCAGCACCAGGGACAGGATGCATGAGCAGAGCCACCTCAGCACTGGGGAAGAGGACACCAATGCAGGCTGTCTGGTCCTGCAGGGCAGACCCAGTCATGGCCTCTGTGTCCTTGGTCAGCTGCTCCTGAAGGCCCTGGAGTACCTCCTTCAGGCGAAGGAGAGCCAAGTACTGGTAGTGGTCAAGCCTCACACGGACATGCGCAGGGGAGTGCACAAGCATGTGAACATCCGCCACATCCTCCAGCTCGGTCAGAGGCTCTTTGTTGTCCACACCACCACCACTTTCCCTCAGAATCTCCATGACTTCTGGAAAGCCTGACAGGCTTTTCAAATCATGCTCTGTCTTTGACCTCAGATGGGACAAAGTGTCGGGGGCCAGGGCCTCAGACTGAACAGGACTGCCAAAGCTGGCTGATGGCTTCAGCCTCCCTTCTGTGGCCAAAAGTAGTTTCCGTGCCTGGGCTTGCTGCCAGCGAAGGGGCAGGCAGGCCCAAACGGACAAGGGAAAGGGGGCCACAAAATTCAAGGTCCGGCCTTTGAAGTTCTCTGTTCCCTCAAAGTCCAAGGAGATCTGGGGGAAGTGGATGGACCAGAGATCCTGGGAAGCCTTAGGCCTCTGGGGAGGGAGGGTATTAGCATGAGGGAGGTTGGAATCCATCTGGAAGGTATGATGCAAAAAAAGCATATGCAGAAGGCTGAAGCCACCTGGAACCTTGGGGAACTGAGCATAATTGGAATGAAAGAACTCAGCAGCAGCAAAACCCTGGAAGAGACTGTGGAGGTCTGGACAGCTGCAGTGCGGGGCATGACGTGTATTGGTGGCAGTCATGCCTGATGCAGAGAAGACCAGGGCCTGGGGTCGATGCAACCCAGCCTGCTCTCTCTTCTCTAGTGGGAAGCTCACCTTCAGGGAGAAAAGGAAACCCAATTAATTCAGAATGGCCATCTGAATATCTCCATACCCCACCATTAACACACAATAAAAAACCATTTGGGTTGTGAAACTGTTTTCCTTATTTCTATCCAGTGGAAAGAGCAGAACCCTAGATCATGACAACCCGAGAAATGCAGCTGTGGCTGTGAACAGGTAACAAAAACCCCACTCTCTCCCCACCTTCAACCAGAAGGCATCCAGCCGGATGTCCAAGTGTTCATCTTTCTGGCTTGAATCTTCAAGTTTGTAGATAGCTTTGAACTGCTCCAAGCTGCGGTATAAATCCAGGCAGAAGAGGTTTCCCCAGAGCAAGCTGACAGGATCCATAGTAAATGTCAGACCATTTAACTCAATGTAGAGATTGGGACAGGGAACTGGAAAGCAGAGAAAAAGAGAATAGCCATGTACAAAGTAGCAGCTCGACTCCTATTTACCAGCTAATATTCATTTTACTATCAAGAGAGTAAACATTTATTCAGGGCAGAGTTTTAACAAAGGTGTGCTAAACTGACTCAAACATCTAAACTCCTAACGACAAATGAGAATATAATTAGTAGCCTCAACTCTGACAAATGGGAAGAGCATGCCTGGACAGTAAGAAATGGCCACCTCCGATGCTTACCTGGAAGCTCTTGATTATCTGGGAAATAATACTCTGTGAACTCAATGTGAATGGCAGAGACCTGAGTGGGTAGGTTGTGAAGTTTCCGACTACAGGAGAGGAGTGTAGATGGCTTCTTACTGGGCTGTCCAGCTGTAGAAACCTATGTGATCACAAACTGCTGTTAGCATCTATGCTGCACCCAGAATAGAATTTCCTGTTTCCTCTACTATCCTTCCAGAGTCTGTCCCAGGGAGTACAGTGCCTTTACACATATTTTACACGTATTACAGGCATTCTTACACCTGTCTAACACTATCCACAAGTTCATGTTTTCAACGGAAGGTTTGTAAGGTTTGTAGTGGGCTATTCACAGGATATAGGGAATCCTAAGTCCAGATCTCAACAGCTATGCTCAGAAGGAAACAGACGAAAGTGTCGGAAAACAGCCCCAAATTCCACAACTTTGTTCATACTTGTTGCCTTCCAAACGTACTGCCCCACCCCTTTTCAACCACGTTTCCCCATGTCCTGGACTCCTCACCTGGTGGATGTCCAAGTCATCCACCCGTATTACTACACAGCTAGAGCGCAAGCGATTCCATGCTGGAGGCCGAAAGGCAGCCTGTCGGCTCTGAGAGGGGCTTCTCTCAAGGGGGGTTTTTCGAGGACTGGAGAGAGAATCTAAGTGAAAATAAAAAAGTGGGAAAAAGAATCAGACACATTCAACTCTCATTATTAATAGAATTAAGAAGTAAAGACTCTAATTAGGATTATAAAGTAATGATCCTAAGATCATTAATGCTATATGTAGGAAAGATAGCTTAACACTGTCTAGCTTCTGGATGGAACTCAAAAATTATCTTCTCCTTAAGACCAAGGCAACAGCCTATTGAATAGAGGTGATGACAACCTCTCTCAACATTGCAGCCATCCCTGGGGACAAACAGGACTCTGTAAAGAAAAAAGTCACTAATGACTCTCCATGGGATAAGGTTGGGATAACTAGCTAGTCCAGTGCTTTATCTCCACTGGATATTCAAAGGTAAATGGCCAGAGGCTAAGCAACAGGAGTCCTCCAGCTCCTCATAACCCACCTGTTTTCCTCCAGGAGGAAGAGTCTACCCCCAGGTGCCAGGGTGATTTCAGACCCATCTCTTCATGCCACTTCTCCATTTTACTCTGAAATTCCATTACCAGTTTCTGGGCCCACTGGCCTCGGGTCTCCATGGCCTCACAGTGACGTACCCAGTGTTTGCAGCTATCGCCTGTACAACAAAAAAGCAAAAAGAATTGAGTCCAAGATCATGATCCAATTTTCCAATTTTTCGTTTCCATTGGTATAATCATAGTTCAGAATCTGATCCCTCAGCACCAAACCAGAATTTTCTGGGATAAGTAAAAATCATCCAGTGAGAGTGCTCAAGTTCTTCTGGATTCCATGTGACTTTCCCCTCACATTCCTGAAGGCCAGCTTCTGGCTGCTGCCATCTTTGACTATAGATTACTGGACAGGCTCTAACCAGTGAAAGTAAGGGGCAGAGGGTAGAATCAAAGCAACATCTCAGGCACTCCCTTCCTTCCCTACTTCCTCTCAACCCTGTTAAAAAATCATCAATAATGGACCCTGAAAGTTTCCAGATGTCCTCTGGAAGAGGTCTATTTCCAATACCTCATGTGCTGCAAGCCCTCACACAGTCCTGCAGGGCAGTCAGGGATGAACCCAGGAATCTGCGCTGAATACCTGGGCCATGGTAGAACTGCCCCCATTCAGAATTCCCATACCTGCCCAGTGGAAGGGGTAATAGTCAAATGCCATTTTGCGGAAAGTAAGCTGCATGGCACCATCCATGAGTCTGTTTGCAGAGACACCTATAAAAGAAAAATAAAAGTGACTAGCAACAGGAGGAACAAAGAAGCCTAAACACCTCTTGAAGCATTAAAGTTCTCTTCAGGCCCTAGCCAATTTTCCTCAGTGGTTAGAGTGTTGGCCCTCAAACTGAAGGGTTCCGGGTTCGATTCCAGCCAAGGGCACGTACCTTGGTTGCAGACTCAATGCCCAGCCCCGGTCAGGGTGCATGTGGGAGGCAACCAATTGATGTGTTTCTCTCACATTGATATTTCTCTCCCCCCCCTCCACTCTCTCTAAAAAGCAATGGAAAGAATATCCTCGCGTGAGAATTTAAAAAAAAAAATGTTCTCTTCAGGATCTGATACACATGACGTCAGGTGATTTTCAAGACTGAGTCCCTCCTCTTTGAGTTACAACAGTCAATGGACATGCTCTAAAAGATCCAAAGAAAAGTATATTCCACTGTTTCTATAAATAGCTGCCAAGTTTCCAGAAAGGCAAAAGAAACTGCAAAACTCAGGATTCAGGAGTTCCAATCCTAGGTCTCCCTTAGACATATTCTACCAACCTTGACTGATTGATTAATTCCCCAAACCTAACAATACTTGTAGTACTGTCCCTCAGCACAATACCTGGAGAGGCATAAGGCAGATTCCCCCCAAAACAGGACCCATATTATTTCCTTTCATATCCTGGCCTCATAGAGAAAACTGTGTTAACACTGTACATACAAAATACCATGGAATACTAAAAATAGTACACTAACAAGAACATTGTAAAATAAACATACAGAATATTGTAGTTAAGTTGGAACTTTTACAATAAGACAATTATTATATTGACTTCCAGTCAAGATGCTGGAGTAGAAAAATGCAGTGCTCGCCTCCTCCCACAATCAAAATTACAACTAAACTACAGAACAACATCATTCAGAACTGCCTGAAACCCAGCTGAATAGAAGTCCTACAACTAGGGATTTAAAGAAGCCACATCGAGACTGGCAGAAGCAGAGATGTGGAACGGGCTGGTCGCACACCCACGTGTGGTGATTAAATATCAGGAGGGATATCTCCACTGCAAAAGACCCCCTGAGGAGCTAGGGGACCCAGCCCCACACCAAGACCCCTAGTCTAGGGTTCCAGTGCCAGGAAGGGACGTCCCCATAACTTCTGGCTATTAAAACCAGCAGGGATTGTGGCTGAATGACAGGGAGTCCCAGGCAGTTCCTCTTAACGGACCCACGCACGGACTTACTCTGACTCACTAGCTCTGAACTCCAGCGCTGGGACAGCAGCTCAAAAGGTACCAGGGACATTTGGGGAGGAACTGAACTATCTGGCATCAGCGCAAGAGCTGGGGGACAGCTTTCTCCCAGACAGAAGTGCTGGCAGAGACCATTATTCCTTTGATGAGCCCGCCCCACAGACTGGCAGGCGGGTGTCATATCTGAGTCTCCATCAACCCTGCTATCACCATTGCCCCGAACTGTTGATTCCCTGAGACCCAGCCCCAACAAACTTGCCGGACCACCCAAGCTGTTTGCAGTGGCTTTTCCATATGAATGGCCTGTCTTGGCTCATGCTTCACTTTCCTAAAATCTCTGAAACAAGCAGCATCTGGCCTCATTGTGCCCAGTACCTCTCCCTAAGTGGTCCCAGGCCCGTCACTAGTGGCAGCCAGCCTTGGTCCACAGGTTGGCCTCTCCTGGGCATCTCCAAGCCTAGCACAAGTAGCAGCCATCTGCAGATCTCTCTGTAGCTCAAACCTTGTGGCCCAGGGCAGAATACAGGTGGTGACTGATCTTGCCTGCACCTCCGGGAGGCCCCCCCAGCCTGGTTGACAACTTCGGACCACATCAAAGCACCACCCAACCACCTCCACAGTGACACACTCAAGGGGGCGGACTCAGCAGGCACCACAGTCCCACTGAAGTAAGCCCTGCTCTGTGGGGTGGGCCCCTACACAACTGATCCTCCATGGTGGTCTGTGGTGACAGCCAGCCAGGCCTTGCAGCCAACTGGCCTAGGGGTAAATCCCTCACATTGATGTGCCAACAGCAATCAAGCCTCAACTACAACAGGAGGGTGTACACAGCCCAAGGGAGGGAAAGGAGGCACACCTGGAGTGCTCAGCTTAGGTGATCAGGGAGGCTGTGCCACTGGACCCTATAGGACACCTACCATATTAGGCCACTCTACCAAGCCCCAGGAGACATAGCAGCTCTGTTTAATACATAGAAACAAACACAGGGAAGTTGCTGAAATGAGTAGACAAAAGAAACATGTCCCAAATGAAAAAACAGAACAAATCTCCAGAAAAGAACAAAACAAAATGAAGACGAGCAATCCACTAGATACGGAGTTCAAAACACTTATCTCTTCAACTAGACCCTAAGAACTGTAAGAGGAGGGACTATTCTACATATATGTATTATCTGACCTACCCTGTCCCTTACTAGAATGAAGGGAAGTACCATGAGATCCTCCAGGTATAAGCTGGTACACCTACAACCAGAGGGTCTTTTCCATCCAATCTAGACCTCACAAGTTCTGGACTAATCAACACCCTACCAAGAGATACACCTATACCAGCGTTCCTACTGCTCAGTCTTTTTTTTCATAATTACTCTAAGGGATCTTTTTATGCATTTTTTCCTAATTGCCCCCTCCATGAAATTTTAATACCTCAGATATACTGTATATCTTCTTATGTACTATATGTCTATCTGTGCTCTATACATAAAAAAAGTAAGTGTAAAGCTTTGCCTGTTATTCAATGCAAGGTTAAGAAAGACTAAATTTTGTTAACTTAAAAAGTTAAATTAAGCCTGGCCGGGCGGGGCTCAGCGGTTGAGTGTCGACCTAGGATCCAGGCGATCGGGGTTTGATTCCCGGGCAGGACACATGCCCAGGTTGCGGGCTTGATCCCCAGTCGGGGGCGTGCAGGAGGCAGCCAATCAATGACTCTCTCATCATTGATGTTTCTATCTCTCTCTCCCCCTCTCCCCCTTCCTCTCTCTGAAATCAATAAAGACACTTTTTTTTTTAATTTTTTTAAAAGTTAAATTAAAAAAATTTAAACTAATTTTAACTTAACTTTATATCTGCTGAGTAATTTTAATGTGATTTATTTACTTATATAAATTATAATTTATCAAATTACATATGAAAATTTGCAATTTATATAAATACATAACAGTAATATAATCAAATATTTAATCATTCAAAATTATTTTAGCAAAAACAAAACAGCTGAAAATTTTAAATTAATTTCATTAAAAATATATTAAATGAACTTAGCTTTTAACCTTTGCTTGATATGAAAAAATAATCTTTAACTTAACTAGCTGCTAGATATTCATTCATATATTGTCAGTATTTTTTCTTTTCAGCACTTGACTAAATGATGGGTTGAATAACATTTGTAGAATTAAATAATAAAATATAAACTATTTTGATTTAATTCTCAAAGCTCAAATCACAAAAGTACTGAAGATCAAACATAAACAACCCTGACAAGCCACCCAGTGGCAGCCAGCAGGTGTGTGCAGGCTACCTCTTACCATACGACTTTGAGATCAAGCAATGGATTGAAAGAAAGTCCTCTAATCACAGCCATCTATTCAACAGTTTGCAGTACTGATCTTCCATACATTCTGTGTGCCTTTCATGAATTCAACATCAATGTTACTCAAGTGACATCCAAGCAAAAACCAAGGAGAAATTAAATACTAAGGAATAAAATTTTGTCAGACAGGGTGAAGCTTGGAGGACTGCAAACCATTGTTATATGTAAGATTTTTTTTTACCCCCCACCAAAGAAACAATTTTCAATGTCTAGAATAGGCAAATATTAAGACAGAAAATAGATCAGTTGTTGCTTACGGCTGTGAAATGGGAAGTGACAGTTAATGGATACAGGATTCCTTTTAGGGGGGACAAAAATGCTCTAAAACTGGATTATAGTGATGATGGTGCAACCCTATGAACACACTAAAAAACAATGAGTTGTATATTCTAAATGGGTGAATTATATGGTATGTAAATTATATCTTGATAAAGCTGTTTAAAAGAAAAGAGTAGATTTTCACCTGCTTGGGGGAAATATCCCAATTCAAATGCATGAGCTAGGCTATTGGAGGGAGGGGGTTTCACAGCCATGCTGCCTCTGTTGGAGTTACTTAGAGCTAAAAGAACAAGCTACAAGAGCATATAAAAACAGGGTCTAGAAATGAAACCAAATATAATTACCAATCACCAACATACTTAATTTTAAACACATAATTATATATGAGACATAAATGATAGTGTGCATAAGTGACTAATGATAGTTCTGCAATGAACTGGTGGGAAAGGAGAGCCTTGCTTTAAGAGAGGCCAAGGTTTGGCTCACAGGCCTTATTCTGAGGGAAAATGGTTAAAAAGAGTCAGGTGACCCTCTTTCCCATCAACCACCAACCTCCACTCTGAAGCCTTTGAAGTGAGAGATGCTCCAGTTTGATTTCTTTTATTGAGATATAACTGACATTGATTTCAGTTGTGTAACATAATAATTCGACATTTTTATATATTGCAATAGGTGTAATTAACATCCATCCCCATGCAGTTACAAAATTTTTTTGTTATAAGAACTTTTAAGATCTACTCTTAACTTTCGAATAACAATACAGTATTATTAACTATAGTAACCACGCTGTACATTCTATCTCCATGACCTATTTACTTTATAACAAGTGTGTACCTCTTGACTCCCTTCATACATTTGTCCCCCTCCCTATGGAAACCACCAAACTATGCGCAATATCCATAAGTTCAATTTCTTTTGTTTTTTAGATTCCACATATAAGGAAGTTATACAGTATTTTTCGTTCTCTGACTTATTTTACTTAGAATAATGCCCTTAAGGTCCATTCATGTTGTCACAAATGGCAGAATTCCCTTCTTTTTTATGATTGAATAATATTTCATTGTATGTATATATCTGCGCGTGTGTGTGTGTATGTGTGTGTATCTTTATCCATTCATTCACCAATGGACATTTAGGTCACTTTACCCATTCATCCATCAATGTACATTTAGGCTGTTTCTGTATCTTGGTTATTGTAAATAATGCTGCAATAAACATGGGGAGGCAGATATCTTTTAGAGTTAGTATTTTCATTTCCTTTGGCTAAATACCCAGAAGAGGGATTGCTGGGTCACATGGTATAGTTGTATTTCTAACTTTTTTAGGAACCTCCATACTCTTTTCCATAGTGGCTGCACCAATTTACATTCCCACCAACACGGCACAAGGGATTCCTTTTCTCCACACCTCGCCAACACTTCACTTCTTGTCTTTTGGGTAATAGCCATGCTAACAGGTGTGAGGTGATACCTTATGGTCATTTTGATTTGCATTTCCCTGATAAGTAGTAATGTTGAACACCTTCTTATGTACCTGTTGGCCATCTGTATGTCTTCTTTGGAAAAATGTCTATTCAACTCCTCTGCCCTGTTTAATTGGATTGGTTTTTTTTGCTATTGAGTTGTATTATGTTTTGAATATTACCCCTTATCAGATATGTGATTTACAAATATTTTCTCTCATTTGGTAGGTTGCCTTTTCATTTTGTTGATGGTTTCCTGTGCTGTGCAGATGCTTTTTAGTTTGATGTAGTCCCACCTGTTTATTTTTGCTTTTGTTGCCTTTGTTTCTGGTGTCAAATAAAAAAAAACAAAACACCCCAAGACCCATGTCAAAGATCCAGTTTGATTTTAAGAGACAGTGTTGCCCTGCCCAGGTGGCTCAGTTGGTTAAAGCATCATCGCATGTACCAAAAGGCTGTGGGTTCAACTCCCGGTCAGGGCATATACCTTGGTTGTGGGTTCGATTCCTCTGTCTAAAATCAATAAAAACATATCCTCGAATGAGGATTAAAAAAGAGAGAGAGACAGTGGTACCCTAACTCAAGCCAAACTGTCCCCAATGACCCACCCAGTTTCCAGTAATTTCACCTCTGATACCAAGGGCTACATGAGCATGTTAGTCGGGGAACCCAGCTCTCAGGCTATAGTGTCCCTTAATGAAAATGAAGGTAAATGGAGCCTTCAAAGAGTCTCTACAGCAGCACTGTCCAAAAGAACTTTCTGTGATGATGGACATCTTCTCTGGTCTACAGATAATATTGAGTACTTGAAATGTGGCTGGTGCAAATGAGAAACTCATTTAATTTTGTTTAATTTTAATTTAAATAATCATATGTGGCTAGTGGCTACCATATTGGACAGAGTTATAAAGCAATACTATCCAACAGAAATACAATGTGGGACACAGGTAAGTTTAAATTTTCTAGTAGCCACATGAAAAAGAAGCTTTTTTAAAAAGTGAAATTAATTTTAATACTACATATTATTTAAATCAATATACCCAAAATATTATCATTTCAACATGTAATCAATATGAAAATAATCATCAAAGTATTCTACACTGTACTTTTTGCACTATATCTTCAAAATTCCATGTGTGTATTACACTTGCAGCACATCTCAATTTGGGTCAGCCAACATTTCGAGTGTCCAATAGTCACATGAACAGAACAACTCGAGAAAATCTTAAAGCACTTTCTGCACCACCTAGTTCTTCCTTCCCCTTTCTCCCTAAATCCAAGAGTCAAAGTTTCAAGAACTCTTCCTGTTCTTGCTCCTTTAGTGTCATATACCACACACCTGGGTATAGTAGGCTGGAGTTATCTCCATCTAAAAATACCTCATCCAAAACTTCCATAAATTCCACCAAGTAGATTAATTTAGTTTTATAAATACATGGGGGCTGCAGGGAAAGCCACAGTTATTCATGTCACAGTGTAGATTACAGGGCCCTGGCACAAGAGAGAATAGTGCTCTACACCCCTCATCAAGCAAGAGGATGAAACTCTCAATAATGTATTCTTAATAAAGGCTTCTGAAAGGATTAAAAACAAAACAACTACAACAAAAAACCCAAAGCCTTTATAGTAACATTTGGAAGAAACAATCAAATAAAATAATAATAGTTTTAACACAGAACTTCCAAAATGAATGGGTGGCAAACCAGTGGCAATAATTTATTTCCTGAGGTGGCAAAAGCAATTTTTTTTTTTTAATATATATATATCTTTATTGATTTCAGAGAGAGCAAAGGAGAGGGAGAGAGAGAGATAGAAACACCAATGATGAGAGAGTCATTGATTGAGCCCGCAACCCGGGCATGTGCCCTGACAGGGAATCGAACCCCGATCGCCTGGATCCTAGGTCGACGCTCAACCGCTGAGCCACGCCCGGCTGGGCGCAAAAGCAATCTTAATGCTGCCACTGTTCCTTTCAGCTCTCTGAGTGGGAGTAGAGGAGAGCTGAAGTAACCTCAAGACCAAGAAATAGGCAAACAAGAGAGGGATTGCTGCTTGGTGCATCGGGAAGAAAAGGAAAGGTAGGTTCCCCAGGGAAAGTTAGTGTAGGTCTCATTAAAAGGCAAATATAGCCCTAGCCAGTGTGGCTCAATTGGTTGGAGCATCAACCCATGGACCAAAGGGTCGTGGGTTTGATCCCCAGTCAGGGAGTGTACGGGGAGGGAGACAACTGATTGATGTTTCTCACATCAATGTTTCTCTCTCTTCTATCTCCCTCTCCCTTCCTTTCTCTCTCTCTCAAATAAAGGCAAACATAACTTTCAGAGAAAATAAGGCGGCAAGAGACAAATCTACCACAGGAGAGCATGTAAAACCAAGAAATGGTGGTAAAGGGAAGTACAGAGGAAAAACACAAAGTATTGAAGAAATGGGCATCAGAATAATAATACTGAAAATTTCCCTACTACCAAGGTCCTCAAAATTCCGTGTGTATCTCATTTGAGCCTGACAACAACCTGTGAGGTAAACAAGATGTAACTGAACTCAAGTTCACAAATGAAGAAACTCAAAGAGGTTAAGTAAGCAGTTACAGTGAGCTCCCCAAGGCTCACAAAGGAAAGAAGTCAATTGCTTTTCCATTCTGAATAAACGTGTACGTGTATGTAAGAGAAATTGCTGTAATGAACATAAAAGCAAGACAAAAACGCAGCATAACCTCTCTGCTTGGGAAGAGCATATTTACATATAATAATTATTTAAACTGATTTAAAAATCTGAAAATGCTGAGGTTTTCTACAGTTGAATTTTCTTTCCTATTGCTTACATCAGTGGTCAGCACTGCCCAAGGGGCTTTTGGAGATAAAATAAAGTATGCGCTGCTAGGGCTGTACCCCTGAAGGTTCTGATTTAAGTGGGGTCTGGGGAGAGTCTGGCATCTGTATTTTATCAAGTACTACAGGAGGTTCTATTGCACCTTAAAGGCTGAAGAGCTCTGCTTACACTGACAGACAGAGCTACCAGAGGAAGGCGGAGGCTCAAGGATGCCTGTGATTGAGGAAAACCAACCAAAGTGCTCCACAGTGTCTAGAAAAGCACCTTCCTCCCCAAGCTTTGCCCAGGCTCAGGCCTCACGGGGTACCTGGCTCTCGGGACTGGCTATCATCACAAATGTGCAGGTCCAGACGGGAGATGAGCAGATGGTAGGAGGACTCTTTCACATCAAATTTCTCAAAGTACTGGCTGAGGCGGTTGCTGCTGTTGCTGCTGCTGCCCTGGCTGCCACCAAATGCCTGGGCCCAGGACTGCTGGGCACTGGGAGCAGGTGGGGTGGTCTACATGTGACAGAGAAAAAAACATGATGCCCGGACCCTCAGAGACTCCTCTGCAGGCTTTTTAAAGCTTTAGCCCACTCTGAAGAAAAGCACAATTCAGCAAGGTGCCCTCCCTTCCCTCTCATAACTGTTCACCTGGTAACTCAGGTCTGTCCCACCGAAATTACCCAAATTCCCAAAAGCCTAATTACAATTAGTCTAGTAACTGTCAGAGTACTGTTCTGAGGTCTGAATTGCTCTACAAGCTCTTACCCCCCAGGGCTGAGCTGACTGACGCTAAATCACCTCCTCAGGAATATTCCCCAAACGTCCTCTTTCAGCCCTGGTAGTTAGATGCCTTGTCACTGTGCTTACAGCACAGAGTTTTCCTCTGTTACAGCATTTATCACATCACAGTGCAATAACTTGTTGATGGTCCCTATTTCAAAACAGTGAGAGCTCCAAGGATAGTGTTACCTAACACATTGGAGGCACTCAATGAACAGAATAAATTAATAAATCAGAGGCTGAGGCAAAGCCTATGCACATCCAGAAGTAAATGAAAAATTCCCCGAATATGCCAAATAGTCTAGACTCCGCCTACACTGGTGAGACTTAGGTTGGGCTACCATTTCCCCAGCCCCACCAAGGGTATCTGTTTTGCCTCTCACCTGTACAGGTTCAGGGGCCAGGCTCTTTCTCTGCTGGGCTGACTTCTCCATGGCCTCACTCAGGGACTCTGCATACTTCATCATAGCCTTGAGCTGCGAGTCAGTTAGCACCCAGAGCAGGTCATCCAAAAGGAACATCAGCTTGGAGGCCACCACATTGCAATCTTTGGTCTGAAGGAGTCAAAAGAACACATATTCAGCATCCTGCATCAATCCAACTCCTGAAAGTGACCATCACCCAACTAATTTCAGAGATGGCGTTTCAATCCCCAGGACTTGAAAAGAAAGTATCAAGCACCTTGGAGAGTCAATTTCTTAAAACTACTCGAGCAGCAACAGACAACTGCAAGTTGTCTATGTCAGTGTCCCTATATACGGGTAAAAACTGTGGTTTCCAAAATTAAGAGGACAGGGAAGTGGAAATGCTCTCTTATTAGTGGATACTGTGCAACACTGAATTGCAGGCCCTGCCCTTTCAACTGTCATTCCAGAGGTTAATAACATCAAGAAAAGAGGGTACACCAACTCCCAGGCTATCTAGGAGAATGGACGATGGCAGTTTTATTGAGGTCAGAGAACACACTCACTCTTCTCTTGAGGGCTATTTGGATCCTGCCTTGGTTGGTAATAAGCCTCAGTGGGGTGGTGACTAGGTCCTGATCACCACTGTCTGTGGCATCCGCCTCAATCCGAAGGGTTTGCCAACTTATTTCCTTAAATGTTAAAACCTGGAAGGAGACAGAGTAAAATCCTTTAATTCTTTGGATGAAATTAACCAAAAGGCAGAAGTCCAAGGGAAAGAGATTGGCAAGGCAGAGGCTCCCACCATTCTCAGTTGGGATGCTACCAATAGAAGGCAGTAGATCAGAGATCCACTGAGGAAAGGATATAGCAAAAACACTGGACAGAAAGATTCCTGCATTCCCAGGAATAGGGGATCATTTGAGGAAACCCCCAATGCAGGAATACTGTCCTTTAAGAATCAGTCCTACTTATATCCCCCCATTCTCTACCCTTGCAATGCTAGGGCTGTCACCTCTCCTCGGCGGGGGTCGGTGATGCGGGTGAGGCGGAGGTCACTCTGCTGCCAGTTGGGGTTGACACTATAGCCCTGGAGTTGCCACAATTCAAAAGAAGCATGGAAGGCCTTGGAGTGAATCTTGATGGTGATGGAATTGACGATGATGAACATCCCCTCCACCACCTTCTCAGCAAAGCCATACTCACTACAACAAATGAGGCAGACCAGTGTTCAGAATCATGTGCAACCATCCACACTCTTTGTATTAGAAAACATCAGACAAGACTGTTAATAATGCCCACCTCTGGGTGTTAGAACTATGGATGGTTTTTTTCTTTATTTCTCTCCTCCCATTTCTACTTCCTAATATTATTTAAATTTCTAATAAAATTGTATGATGATACAGTACTCTTTTTAATGGGATTTTCTTTTTTTATTGATTTCAGAGAGAGGAAAGGAGAGGAAGAGAGAGAGAGAAACATCAATGATGAGAGAGTCATTGATTGGCTGCCTCCTGCACGCCCCCGACTGGGGATCGAGCCTACAACCCAGGCATGTGCCCTGACCGGGAACTGAACCCCGATCACCTGGATCCTAGGTCAACGCTCAACTGCTGAGCTACGCCTAGCCGGGCCTTAATGGGATTTTTTTTAATGAAATAAAAGAAAAAGAGTTTACCTGGAAACAATCTCCTTCCTCTTACAAAGAATAAATTGAAAAATCTTTTTATAGTCCACAAATTACCTGAAATAAACATTTGAGTATTTTCTGTGAGGGAAGGTATAACTAGAGAAAGTAAACACTAGGTTTCCACTAAATCTTCAAAGGCAGAGCATACTCTGCAAAGGTACTGGAAAGAGGAAAGAAATACAGCTAGGTGAGCGAGAGGTATAATACTGCGAAATCTAATCAAGAACAGTCTCATCTTTACCCTATCAAATATATTCCAAAGACCATAGCTGTACTTCCACAGTGAAAGGCAGGAAATGGCAAGGAGAGGAATGAAGGTCATTTTAAAGTACTTCTGGATGTGGAAAACAAAGACATTCTTGACATGTAGGTGAAATCAATTATCATTATGAGAGATGAACAGAAGGTCTGCAGGCCTGGCCTGCATGGCTCAGTGGTTGAGCACTGACCTACAAACCAAGGAGGTCACAGTCCAATTCCTGGTCAGGGCGCATGCCCCAGTTTCGGACTTGATCCCCAGTAGGGGGCATGCAGGAGGCAGCCTATCAATTACCCTCATCATTGATGTTTCTCTCTCTCTCCCTCTCCTCTCCTCCGATATCAATAAAAACATATTTTATTTAAAAAAGGAAGGTCTGGAAATTACAAACTAAAACAAACAAACATATGCAGTTGACCCTTGAACAACGCTGAGGGGCACTGACTCCCCCATGCAGTCGAAAATCCACGTATAACTTCCAACTCCCCCCTCTAAAACTTAACTACTGTTGATCAGGAGCCTTAGCAGTAACATAAACAGCTGATTAACACATTTTGTATTTTATATGTATCATATACTGTATTCTTACAATAAAGTAAGCTAGAAAATATCAAGAAAATCATATGGAAGAGAAAACACATTTAAGTACTGTACATAATTTATTGAAAAAAATCCAGCCTTGGCCAGGTGGCTCAGTTGGTTGGAGTGTTGTTTCGTCCACCAAAAAAGGTTGTGAATTCAATTCCCAGTAAGGGCACATACGAGAGGCAAGAGTCTCTCTCTCTCTCTCTTCTTCTTTCTCTAAAATTAATAAACATATCCTCGGGTGAGGATTAAATAATAATAATAAAATAAACAAAACTAATGTATGGTGTTAAAAATCAGGATAAAAGTTACCCTTAGGGATGAGTATGACTAGAAAGGACACAGAAGCCTTCTGGGATACTGGAAGTAGTCTGTTTCTTAATGTGTTAACTTCGTAAAGAATCACTGAGCTATACACTTATGATCTGTCCACTTCAATACAACTTATCAAAAAAACTATACTGAAATAGCTGAAATACCACGTGTCATCTATTAGATTAGGCAAAATTCCTACAGTTTAACGATATCCTCTATTGGCAAGCCTCTGCAAAAACAAGATCTCTTACAAACTGCTGGTGGAAACATAAAATCATAAAATCATTATAAAGGAGAACTTAGCAATGTCTATCAAAATTATACATATAGCCAGGCCGGTGTGGCTCAGCTGTTAAGCATCAACTAGGATCCAGGAGATCTCGGTTCTATTCCCAGTCAGGGCACATGCCCGGGTTGCGGCTCCATCCCCAACAGGAGGTGTGCAGGAGGTAGCCGATCAACGACTCTCTCTCATCATTGATGTTTCTATCTCTCTCTTTCCCTCCCTTCCTCTCTCTGAAATCAATAAAAATATATTTTTAAAAAATTATACATGCATTTGCCCTTTGACCGAAAATGCCACTTCTTGGAATCTATCCCAAAATATGCTAGCAAAAAAAGTAGAAATAACCCAAATGTCCATCCACTGATGAATATATATAAATAAAATGTGGTATAGCCATACAATAGAATATTATTCAGTCATAAAAAGGAATAAAGTTCTAATACATGCTACAGCATAGCTTAACCTTGAAAACATTATGCTAAAAGAAAGAAACTAATCACAAAAGACCACATAGTATATGACTCCATTTACATGAAATGATAGGCATAGACACAGAAAGTAATTAATGGCTGCCTAAGGCTAAGGCAAAGGAAAATGAGGAGTGACTGCTAATTGGTATGGGGTTTCTTTTTGGGTGATAAAAATGTTCTAAAATTGATTGTGGTGATGGCTGCACAACCTGGTGTATATACTAAAAACCACTGAACTGTACACTTTAAATGGGTGAATTCCATGGTATGTGAATGATATCTCAATAAAGCTGTTTTCAAAAATATGCTGGCAAAATACTAAGTGACTTATGAACAAGGTCATTTATTGCTGCACTATTTCCAGCAGCAAAGAACCTGGAAATAATTCAAATATCTATCAACAGAGAACTGGCTATATAACTACCATGACTCTATAAAATATAACTAAAATACTGTGTAAAATATTACATAAAAATAAAGTATTCTACAGGTGCAAAAAGAAATAAGGAACATTTCTCTATAAACTTCTGTGGAGTGATCTCCAGGATATACTTTTAAAAGAACAAAAGCACTGTGCAAAGTGTTTATGGTATGCTACATTTTATGTAAGGAAGTGGGGGCAAAAGAAATATATATACATATAACATACCTTGTTTTATACTTTTAACTTTGGAACTATGTAATTTGACTTAGTTAAAAATAATTTTAACTTTGGAATTATGTAATTATACATAGTTAAAAAATAAATTTAAAAACAATTTAAAAATTAAAAACAATCTAATATAAAACTTCTCGAAGATAGCATAGGAAAAAAATCTAGATGATCCTGGGTATGGTGATGCCTTTTTAGATACAACACCAAAGGCAGGTTCCATGAAAGAAATAATGAATAAGCTGGACTTCGTTAAATTAAAAACTTCTGTTCTGCAAAAGACAGTATCAAGAGAAAGAGAAGCCAAGCCACAGACTTGCAAAAGACATGTCGGATAAAAGACTATTTATCCAAAATATACAAAGAACTCTTAATTCTCAACAATAAGAAAACAACCCAATTAGCAAACAGGCCAAAAACCTTATTAGATACCTCACCAAAGATACACAAATGGCAAACAGGCATATGAAAAGATGCTCCACATCTTGTCATCAGAGAAATGTAAATTAAAACAACAGTGAAACTTCACTACACACCTATCAGAATGGCCAAGATCCAGAACACGGACAAAATCAAATGCTAGCAAGGATATGCAGCGGCAGAAACTCTCACTGATTGTTGGTGGGAATGCAAAATGATATAGCCACTGTGGAAGACAGTTTGGCGGATTCTTCCAGAACTAAATATACTCTTGCCAATACGTTCTAGCAATTATGCTCCTTCATATTCACTCACAGGAGATGAAAACTTATGTCCAGACAAAAAACCTGCACATGGGCAATTATAGCATCTTTACTCATAATTGCCAAAATTTGAAAGCAACCAAGGTGTCCTTCAGTAGGTGAATGGATAAACTGAGGTACATCCAGGAAATGAAATATACTTCAGAGCTAAAAAGAAATGAGCAAGAGAGACATAAAAAGACATAGAGGAACCAATGTATATTACTAAGTGAAAGAAGCCAATCTAAAAAAATAGAAACATACTATATGATTTCAACTATATGACATTCTGAAAAAGGAAAAACTAGAGACAGTGAAAAGACCAGTGATTGCGAGGGGTTGGAGTTGAGAAGGACTGAATAAGTGGAGTAGAGAGGACTTTTAGGCAGTGAAAATACACTATGATAACACCATGACTGATAAAAGTCATTACACATTTGTTCAAAAACATAAAATGTACCCACAGGAGTGAACCTTAATGTAAACTATGAGCTTTGGGTGATTATGATGTGTTAAAGTAGGTTCATCAATTGTTACAAATGTATCACCCAGGTAGAGGTGCTGACAATGGGGAAGGCTATGCACATGTGAGGGGCAGGGGTATATGGCAAATCTCCACACCTTCCTCTTAATGTTACTGTGAACCTAAAGCTGCTATAAAAAATGTTTTTTAAAAAATTAAAACATGCCCAGCCGGGCTTGGCTCAACAGTTGAGTGTCGACCTAGGATCCAGGCGATTGGGGTTTGATTCCTGGTCAGGGCACATGCCTGGGTTGCGGGCTAGCCGATCAGCGACTCTTATCATTGATGTTTCTATCTCTGTCTCTCCCTCTCCTTTCCTGTCTCTGAAATCAATAAAGATATATTAAAAAAAAAACCAAAAAAACACTAAAACAAAAGGACCTCTGTATGTCAAATGAGTCCCAAACCATGTGAAGAATGATTTCAAGTGACTTTTAAAACACCGTATTTTGACCATACATCCCTAGTAGGACGTTTCATGAGGTTAAAACACACATACACACACACAGAAATCTACTGCATTCAGCAGTCTATTGATCAATATAATGTTGATTTTGTTATTTTTTGAAACTATCAAAAAGTAAATCATTTATTACTATATTATTGTTGTTAGGAACCAAGATTCAGCATATGAATAAAAAATACAAATATTAAATCTAAAAAAGTTAACTCAAATATAGTCAATAATATTGAAATAACTATGTACGGTGCCAGGTGGTACTAATCAGGGGGATCACTTCATGAGTTATATAAATGTCTAACCACTACTCTCTATACCTGAAACTAATATAATATTGAATATCAACTGTAATTGAAAAATAAAAATAAAATTTTTAAATAAAATAAAAATTAACTCAAAATTCTGTTTTATTTTAATTGAGAAATATCAGAATATTGTCATGATTTAGTTTTCTTTCTTTTAAATTTTTTAATAGTTTATTGATTTTTAGAGAGAGAGGAAGGGACAGAGAGAGAGAAACATCAATGTGAGAGCACAACGTGTATCTGCTGCCTCCTGCACCATCCCCCACACAGGGGGATTGAGCCCACAACCCAGGCATGTGCCATGGCTGGGAATCACACCCGGCAACCGAACCCAGCAACCTTTAGGTGCACGGGATGATGCCCAACCAACTGAGCCAGACCAGCCAGGGCTATTTTTCTCTCTTAAAAATACCTTTTCACCCTGGCCAATTTGGCCCAGTGGTTAGAGCATTGGCCCAAGGGCTAAAGGGTGTCGGGTTTGATTCCAGCCAAGGGCACGTATCTCAGTTGCAGGCTCGATCCCAGGCCCCAGGGCACGTGTGGGAAGCAACCAATTGATATGTCTCCCTCTCAAAAAAAAAACACCTTTTCCCTAGAACTAAACACTAAAAAGGCTTTAAAGCAATAACAACTCTATGAATACTATTTCGCCCAGACTATAGTCTCTAAATAACATGTCTCAGTAAAAGAAATCAAGGTTCCCTGAAGAAATGTCTTATTCCAGGTCTGAGGTAAGGATATCTAGAGAAGCCTGAAACATCCTGTTCCATCTAAAAGCAGGAAGATTACTGGGACCTTATCCCAAAGGTTCTCACTGGCCAATGAGGGGGACATCTGAACACCAAAAAGAACAGTGACTATAAAAGTATGACATACAACAAATATATTAAGAAAGTAAATGTAAATGTAGGATATAAAAATGTAAAATATGAAAGCATGTAAAAAAAATGTAAAAAGAATGTAAAATAGTAAACCACTCTGGAAAAGTCTGACAATTTCTTTAAAAAGTTAAATTCTTACCTACCATACCACCCAACCATTTCATTCCTAGATATTTACCCAAGAGAAATAAAAGCACATAACCATACAAAAACTTGTAAGCCAAAAACTGAAAATAAAATGCCCATCAACAAGTAAATGGATAACAAGCTGTGGTATATCCACACAATGGACTATCACTAAGCAGCAATAACAGGAATGAACTACTGAATAAACTACATTCAGCATGGGTGAATCTCAAAATAAATATGCTGAATATATACTATATGATTTCATTTACGTAAAATTAGAGAAAATGCAAACTAAACTATAGTGACAGAAAGGCAATGTTTGGGGACAGGAGGAGGGGTGGGAAGGGGAAGAGAGGGGAACACAAAGGAGAATGTGTGTGGAGGTGATGAACATGTTCACTATTGGGATTGTGGTAACCGTTTCATAGGTATATGCATATGCCGAAACTTATCAAATTGTATACTTTATAGATGTGCAGTCTATTTTATGTCCATTACAACATAATAGAGCTGTAGAAAAAAAATCCATGGATTCAAAAATGATAAACCTCTTCCTTCCTCTCCCCACCCCCCAAAAAACCTCTTTAGAGATTATTAGGGTGTCAACTCATAATTCTTTTTCTATTGAGATACAATTTATATATAACATTGTGTTAGTTTTAGGTATACATTATTCTTAAATTTGATAAAGGTAAAAAATCCAGCATTTATCTCGACATTCCTGTACAAATGGTATTTCAAGGTAAATCAAATAGTTGGTAAAAGAAAAATTCTTTATAGAAAATCACAGTTAATAAATGCAATAGGAAGAAAATAATTATAAAATCCCTATTCTGCATCCCACAATAAAATAAAGGATCTAGACAACTACCATCAATGCCCCTTAAACCACAAGGTGAAAGGTTGTTGTGGAGCTTATCATAATGGACAAATCAGGTCAACATCATTTAAATCCACTAATTAATCTTAACCAAAGGAACATTATGCGCTTCCAAATATGTTACAGTACACAGTACTACTTCTGAAATATTCTTACAAAAAAAAATAATAATTTTTGAATCAAATCAAGCAAGCCTTTATATCTAACTAACAGACTAAATGAGAAACATTCTAAATGACACTTTGAGGACACAATCAGACAAAAATATAAAATGTAGAAATTTTCTTATAAAAAAAAATCCAGTTTCTACAAAGAATAAATGGTGTATTAAAAGTGCATGTGGCCCTGGCCAGTTTGGCTCAGTGGTTAGAGCGTTGGCCTGCAGACCAAAGGGTCACAGGTTCGATTCCCAGTCAAAGGCACATACCTAGATTGCAGATTCGATCCCTGGCCCTGGTTGGGGCACATGTAGGAGGTGACCAATCAATATGTCTCTCACATTGATGTTTCTCTCTCTGTCCCCTTCCCTTTCTCTCTCTCTAAAAATCAATAAAAATATTTTTTTTTAAAGAAAGCACATGATCCATTAAAAAAAAGTGTGTGTGGGGGGGTGATTAAAAAGCTTTAAAAATCAAATCATGTCACCCAAATATAATATACAGAGCTCTTTGATCCACAGTATATTATAAAAAATATTTTAGAGACAATTCAGGAAAATTGAATATGAAATACATATAGATAATATTAAGGAATTCCTCTTAATTCTATTAATTGTGATGACAGTATTGTATTTTTCTTCTTTCTTCCTGTTAAAGATACATGATACAGAAGTATTTATCGATGGAATTATATGGTGGGTGGGATTTGCTTTCAGGTACTACAGCACAAACACACACACCACACAAAATGGAGGAGAAAGGTGAAAAAAATGGCCAAATGTTAATAATTGCTGAAGTTAGATCTTGAGTACATGGGGTTTCGTTACACTGTTCTCTCTACTTTAACTTTAGTGTATGTCTGAAATTTTCCATAATTTCAAGTTTTTTATTTTTTAACTAAAAGGTGATCTGGACCAGTAATGTTTCCAACTAACCTCTGTCCTGAAGCAAGGGCAATGGGAGACTGTCCATTGGGAGGCCGAGGCTCCTCACATGTCTTCATCTCCACCTCCACCTTATCCAGACACTGAAATAAAAGCCACAAAGAGCTAACCATCTGCACAAAAACCCACATAGCACAGAACTGTGTCTTACTCGTCCCTGTGCTCCAGTGCCTAGCCAAGTGCTACGTTCACAGTGGGCAGGCAATATCTGTTGAACGAATGAACAAACTGAAATACACAGAGAGGTCTCATCTTTCACCTTTCATTTCCATTAGCAGCAAAACTCCATGACAAGCATGGGATTAGCTCACAGCAGAAAACTAAAACATAAATCCAAGTTAGAGATATCACCAGTGCTTGGGATTCCAGTCTTTGGGATAAAGATATGCACCAATCAGTTCCTAAAGAGCTGTCATTTGATAATCACCCAATAGTCAACATGAACTAAAATTCCAGTTTTTCCTATCAGGATTCTAAGGGAAAATAGGGAAATCTAAAGGTAATGTCTGGGCAGCAAAACTTGTTATGAAACACTACAAAATAAAAACCAGCTCAGGACTCCAGGGCCTTGTGTCTCAGCGCTAATTCCTATACTGCCCAGCAGCTCCATAATTAGTCCAGACAACAGTAGCTCTGTCTCAGAGAGAAGCTCACAGCCCAGACAAAGCACCCATGGCTCCCAAAAGAGACAGCCTATCAGGACTCCTCCCCATCTTCCCTCAGATCTCTTAAAACCCTACCCCAGCCATCCCCATTGGATTACTTGCAAACAAGACAGGCCATTACCAAGCAAATTGGGTGTGTCTTCAATTTTGTCCACTGGATCTGAAAGAGAAAAGCAACGAGTCAGGACTGTGGAAGGCAGGCCTGCTGGCCCAAGAAAGCAACAGCACTCTGACCCCCGTTCTCACCCGGATGGAGGCCCTGTTGCAGTAGACCCGAGTGATGGCTAACCAGGTAGGCAGCTCCAGCACATTCTGCAGAACCTCTTCGTCCAGCTCCAGGTTGGTCAGCTGACCTTCGCCTTTCAGGGTGCTCAAATTGATTTTGTCTGGGGAAAGATTCTTAGTGAACCTGAAAAAAGTAATGATAAGAAGGCATTATTTCCATGGGAACCTGCTAAATGGCATTACAGCCAATAACACTTCTGAATTTACAGAAAAGAGAACATTAAAGAACAAACATCTAATGACCACACTGTCTCTACACCATGCAAGATGTTGGATGAGACCTATCATTCCACTCACAAGTGTGTCATCTTTCTACTCAAGAACCTATAATGGGGATTCTGGGGATATGGCTCTAGTGGTGGCAACACAGCCTTTCGATATTTCTGAATCCCCACATTAAAACAGAAAGAGTATGGGGGCAGGGGACAGAAAGAGATCAACAAAAAAAAACCCCAAAAACCAGACAGAGAAACTAGTCAGCAACCCAAAAAGCCCACGGACAGCCCGAGCAGAGTGGCTCAGTCGGTTGAGCACCATCCCATGAACCGGAAAGTTGAGGGTCGATTCCAAGTCAGGGCATGTACCTGGACTGTGAGTTCAATCCCCAGTTGGGGCATGGACAGAAGCCAACCAACTGATGTTTCTCTCTCACACTGATATTTCTCTCTCCCCCCTCTAAACATGTCCACAGATGAGGATTAAAAAAACAACTAGAAGATAAAGCATCCAAATAGCCCCCCATATACAAGCAGGAGGGGAAAAAAACATCAAAAATCACAAGATGTAAGTGCACTAAGCAGCTGTACAGATCAACATAGAGGGAAGCAATAAGGCCTCTGACAGACCAGAGAACAGAAGAAGCCCTAGGCAACCAAGTGCTAAATGAAAACCAATGTGACCAATTTGAGAATAGCAACTGAAACTGGAGGGGTTCTGTCCACTGCAAGGGGTCCCCAGTGAGGCCCAAAGAAGCTGGAGTGGTCTAGCCCTATGAACTCATATAACTAAGCAAGGCTTCTTCCCAGGACAGGGCCCCTGCACTGCGAAGAAATTGCTGGGAGAGGAATCCATAGTCAGTAAAATGGGATAACAGAAATGAAAGGGGGAAAAAAGAGTCCAAATTAAAGTGTGTGTGGGCAGAGGGGGATAAGCACTTATATTTTTAACACTACTTGAAACAAGAGAAGAGGGAGCTCTATGAAGATAAAATATGAAACAGTAAGCGGCTAATTATTAGCTTGTTAAGTAGGGTAAAATGAACCCCAGACCCTTACACATAGCTTTGATGTGATAAAATAACACACCACCACCACCTATAGTCTAGCCGCAGGGACTGAGCTTGAATCTCATCATGCTACTTACTGGGTCCAGTTGTTAATTTACAGAAAACAAAGGACAGAGGTTAACTGCTGAACTGCACTGGAAGTGTGCAATCAGTAAGACCCAGGCCACGGGAAACTCTTTAGGTCAAGCGGCCTGGACATGAACAATCCACACAGGCCTGTCTCTTCACCAGTCCGTGTTCACTGTCTAGTCTTTGCTCACGTGCTCTCACCACCCACTCCCTTTCCTGGAGCACCCTCATCATCTGCCACTCAAGGCCCAACTCAAGACTTCTCACTGAGGCTTTCTTTCCCTAGCTGCTGCGCGGCACATTAAACAATTAGGGTCTTAGGGTGTTCTCTAACTCTCCCATGTGTAACCACCCCTGCGCAACGAGATGTTAAGCCCTTTGAAGCCAGGGGCTCAGCCTTAGCCATCCTTCTAATCAAAATGTTCACCTGACAGAAAGCTGGCCTGCCTACCGTCCCTGTCAGCTAACTGCACACGGCTGGCTCACCACTCCCAGCTCCCTTCTCTCATCTCCTCTGGCTGATCAATTTTAGGCCAGTTCCTCACAGCATCACCCCCTCTCCCGTATGACAAACTGTCTGATGAGTCTCGTCCCTGTAATTCTTTTGTTGTTGTCGGTTTGTTTGTTTTAATCCTCACCGAGGATCTTTTTTCCATTGCTTTTCAGAGAGTGGGAGGGAGAGAGTGAGAGAGGGGGAGAGGGAGACACATCAGTGTGAGACAGACACATCAATCCTGCATGCACCCCGACCAGGGCCAGGGATGGAGCCTGCAACCGAGGTACATGCCCTCTACCGAAATTGAACCCGGGACCCTTCAGTCTGCGGGCCGACGCTCTAACCACTGAGCCAAACTGGCCAGGGCTCATCCCTGTAATTCCTTTTCACTGTTACTGCCTCTCATAATCACTATTTTCCACACAACAATTAATTGTATTTGACCCTCCACTGTAACTATACTTAGCCCTTACATATATTAAATGCAAAGAGTTGACTTTAGATTTATACATTATCAACTTTTATTTTTCACACATATCCTTTCCTTTTACTAAGCTATGTATTTAGTGTTTTTGGTTTTCCTTAAACCATAAGATAATGACATGTAAGAGTTTTACCTTTAACTTTTTTCTACAATGCCTAAAATGGTATTACAAAGGCTCTTTAACGATATTTTAAATGACAGTAAAAAAATTTTTAGAAGTTTATAAACATGCGAAACAATACTGTATGATAAGAAGGGATACATAGGAATGCACTGGCAAGATAACAAATTCAGGAAAAGTGTTTGCATGTGGGACAAGGGGAGGGGTTCATAGGAAGCTTCAACTGTATAGATAATACTTATTTCTCAATGGAGTTGGGAGGTGACGGTAAGGCTGTTCATTATATTACTCTTTTTACCTTTTTATATGGCAACTATTTCATAATAAATCTTTCTAAGATTTCTGCCAATTACCTATTGTATGTACTTACTATTGGTAGAACTACTCGGCCATCGGTCTCTCACACTGCTACAAGGTCTTGCTGGGTATGCCAAAAATGGACAACCCTGACCACTCCTTACCCAGGCTACTTCGCAGGATTGTGTTGCAAAGAGCAGCTTTGAGGATAAAGTAATGTCCCACTACAGTACAAAGAGTAGTTTTGTTTACCACTTACCAAAAACAATGGGTTCCCCAAATTAAACATTCCATTCCTATAACACATGTGCAGGCATCTACCTGGGCCCATGCATGTCACTCCCATGGGACTTGGGGGGTGTGGGGACTAATTGCAAACATATGCCTATGCTGCTTGCTGGCCCATAAGTAATTAAGTCCTTTGTCTCTGATCCAGGAGTCTCACGTGTTCTGCCACATACATGAACTATAGCAGGCTAATTATTAGCTTCTAAATAAGGTAAAATAAAATCCCAGACCCTTACACATACTTTTACTGATTTTAATAAAAGAAATTTAAATAAACGTTTACTGAGTATGAACCAATTTTATTCTCTGATCCAAAAAGACAAGCTTTCTCTAATGACTCCTATCGTCTAGAAACTAACTTGCCACAGGGGGAAAGAATTCCTTTTATTCCTCTTTTCCTGTGAGGAATGGCTACAAGCAAGGAAACAGGACTGGGTTGTGAAAGAGAAAAAAAGAACATCTTAAATGATTAACTCCCACTGCAAGAAACAACAACTACTGAAAGAAAAGACACTACAGTGCATGCCCATAAGGAGTATGGAGGAAACACTGTCTTAAGGGAAGGAAAGGAGACAGAAAACAGAACTCAACATTATTTGTAATCACGAGGTACAGGCAGGCTTTCTGTTCCAAGTCCCTTGTGTATTTAAATAAGATATCACAATTATGCCCTGGCTGGTGTGGCTCAGTTGGTTGAGAGTTGTTCCTTGCACCAAAAGGTCACAGCTCGATTCCCGGTCAAGGCGGGCATCCTCCAGAAGTATTTGTCTTAAAGATAAGAATATTCCAAGACATAAAATTAGGTTGTAAAGACTGTATGTTTCCTTGTGTGTCCCCCACAGATTCTGATAAGGCCCCATCTTCCTACCACAGCTGAGACATGGCAAGAATGGCCATTGTCAGAGATAGAAGGATCCCTTTAACACACAGGAGTGGGGAGAAGTCTGAGAATCACTAACATAAGCTACTTTTCCTCTTGATAAAAAGGCATTTTTAAGAAAAGAAAGTGATAGGGACTTTTTCAAGCATATTCCTCTCTGAAAAAAGAGGAACATACTTTGAATAAAATGAAACATAAACACAGTCAAGAATAAGCTACACTGCTTGCTCCACTGACACTCAGTGTGATTATACTCAATAGGTGCCATAGATCTAACATCTATATTGTATTGTATGCAAAATCTAACTCTATTTACAACTCCACAGAACATAAATGTCATTTTCATAACCTTGAGTTAAAAAGTATGAGATTGTGTTACATTCCACCTTAACTTTCCCAGTACTTAGGGCAATGTGTGACAAACTATGTGCCTCTGATCACATGGGTGGAATCACTTCGGTATGTTTATTTTAACATGCAGATCATTGGGACACACCACAGATATGCTGAATTACAATGGGGAACTGGGTAAGGAACCCAAATTTTTAACAAACTCAAGGTGATTTCTTCTGTTCTTTAAAGTTTGAGAATGCCTTAATTTGAGGTTTCAGTTAACCAGCTATAATACTTTAAGGAAGAGAAAGCCAGAGGCTGCAGGTGGAAAAGAGATGCATAAATCCATTCCTCAAGAGCAAAGTTTTCACCTTCTATTCTTATTATGGCTGGTTAAGAGCTTTACAGTTAGACTTGGGCTCAAAATCTGGCTCTCTCATTTACTAATACTGTGACTTTAGGCAAACTGTTCAACCAACCTCACATGGCTGCAGGGATTAAAAGAGCTATACATAACATACATTAAATACCTGGCATTTATTAAGTACTCAATAAATAAATCTTAATCATTGTTATTTCTGGATTTCATTACCCTCTCCCTTTAGAAAAGCCTTAAATTATTATCTTTTAAAAAAGGTTTAGATCATTTCAAAATGTATACAAATGTCGAATCATTATGTTATACACCTGAAACTAATATAATATTGTATGTCAATTTAGAAAAAGGTTTAGGAGGCTTAGATTATTATCCAGGGACTCAGGGTTTCTTCAAGAGACAACCCCTCAGATCTACCTTTCTATCTCAATGTAGCATCTTCCATTTCCAGTATGCTTACTTCTATCCTTTCAACTTGGGTTTCTAGAAATTGAAATCTGAACAAGATTAAAAACAAGTTCATGTTCCCCAGAAATCCTACCCATTATATCCCAATCTGACTCCAAGAATAGATCTTCATCCCTTGTCTCTCTAGTACTTATGAGTCTGTCCTTTATTCAGAGGACAGAATAAAATTATCAATGAAGCTAGTCAAAATCAAGCCTAAAGGCAGGGCCAACCAATTGAAAACAACAGGCCTGCAGTTGGTAACCAGCAAAGCTCTATGAACTCTGTAGCCGTGTCAACTGGCAAGTGACAACACTGGCTTCTTCAGGGCAGTTCTGACAGCAACCAGGTGGACTTATGTCTCTGATTGTCTTAAAGATGACTGCATGTGTGTGAACACCAGCCAGCCAGGAATGGAGACTAACCTCAGTAAGGACTGTTCACCAGCCTGTTGGCACACACTGCCCTCATCAACAGCACTAACATAGAGGAACAAACAGGAAAAGCATAAAACCTGTCTTCCTGCCCCAAAGTGGATTAGGCTCTGGATGAAAAGTGATCATTCATATTTCCAGGTAGGGCATAGAACAACAAGCAAGTGAGAGGATTAGTTTCATTTTACTATATAATTTTGACTGTCAGAGTAGAGAATCTCTACAGAGAAGATTACCTGCTTCAGTCTCTATCTATTCACACAATCTCTCTTAACTTTTTCCCCATTTTTACTCTGCCTGGACATACAAGAATGCTGATTTAACATCTTTTTTTAGGCCACTGCTGAGTATGGAGATGGACACACAGTTTAAAATAATTTTATGTCTTTTTATCCTATAGGCTGGGCTAGATCAATGTCCTTTGGTCAACTAAGAGGCATTTAAAAACTATTTTGCCCGACCGGGCATGGATAAGTGGTTGAGCATCGACCTAGGATCCAAGAGATCAGGATCCAGGAGACTACTGTTCAATTTTCCCAGTTAGGGCACATGCCCAGGCTGCGGGCTTAATCCCGTCGGGGGTGTGCAGGAGGTAGCCGATCAATGACTCTCTCATCGTTGATGTTTCTATCTCTCTCTCTCCCTCTCCCCTCCTCTCTCTGAAATCAATAAAGATTTTTTTTTTTAAAGACAATTTATTTTGTACACCACAAATGGGGAAAAGCCTCATCCCCTGACCTGGACTAGCAGAACCAGACTGCTAATGATAATGGCATTTTACTTTGTACAAGGCATTGAACTAGGGAACTAAAACATTATCTCAATTAGCCTTCACAATACTTCATTTTCCCCATTTTTAAAAAATATGTCTTTATTGATTTCAGAGAGAGGAAGGGGGAGAGAGAGAGATAGAAACATCAATGATGAGAGAGTCATTGATAGGCTGCCTCCTGCACAGCACCTGCTGGGGATCAAGCCTGCAATCCAGGCATGTGCCCTGACTGGGAATCAAACCGCAATCTACTGGTCAATGCTCAACCACCGAGCCACGCCAGCCGGGCATTTTCCCCATTTTAAAGAGGAGAAACATGGGTTTCAGACATGAAGTAATTCGCCCAAGGTGACAGGGCAGGAAGAGACAGAGGCAGAGCATGAACCAGGTCTGCTGACTGGACTGTCTTACTTTTACTAACATCTCTTAATATTGTGTTCCTCCAAAACACACCTGGCAAGAATGGATTTATAAGCTGTCTCAGAAATGATTGGAAGACATCCTTTCCCTTTTTACAACCTACCGTGGACCACTTAACCTGTGTAAGAAGAATAAATCTAAACTTTGGTGAGTAAAGTTATAGTTTAACTCCATCAAAAACCTTTCTAAACTTTACCAACACAATGAGATTAATAAAATCTTTCTTAAGTATGCCCAGGGCTAATTCACCACCATTTCAGCAGTAACACCCAGTCTCTTCCAAGAGACTAAGAGACCACAGAGGGCACTGTGCCATCAGCTCTCTGATCCAATATGCAAGTAATCCCCAAAAGCTGTTCACAGAGAACTCTTAGTAGGCTGCAAGGACGGCTGATGGCACAGGCAGGCCTGCTGTGCTACCACAGGCTGTTCTCCTGTAACAGTAATGATGATATAACACAGCTTTATCATTGAGAAATTTAGTTGTAGGATTCAGGAAAAAAAATGAGTATTACTTTATTTTTTTCTCAAAAAAAGGCAGTAAAAATTCAACTGAACTTGTCTGCGTTTTATAGTAGCAACAAAAATAGATGAATAGGTGACTTGTGGGGCCAGTCATTGTGGGGGAGGTTTGTGCAACTGGGAAACCACTAATCTGAGCTCTGATCTGAAGCTACCCCACAGTCCCCGGCACAAACTTTGTTCAGCATTTGTGTTCCTAATTGAGGATGATATCACTGAGTGCAAGGGTGGCTGACAAGGCTAATGGAAGCCTGCTATTTATTCCACTTCCAGTATGTGGGAAAACATTTTCTGGCCATCTGTTACTGTTACAGATCACAGAAGCTAAGATGAAGTCGAGTTGGAAAAACAGATTTTGATCAGGTTTCATTTTTGCCAAAGGAAAGGACTGCAATCTGCCAGAGAGACAACAGAGAAAGGCTCTCAGACATCTTTGTGAAAATGTAGAATGTTGAGAAATTATAATTCTTAAATTTGCAGGTTCACAGAATTTCAGAGCTAGAAAGCTTAAATATTAAATAATCTTTAGTCCAAATCTATAATTTGCAAATAGTCATTAAGTTAAATGACTTGCCCAAGAATCACAGATAGCCAGTGGTAAATCTTGGAATAAGTAAATGGCAGAAATGGGGCTTAACCCAGCATTCATTCAAATCTCCCACTACCTTTATTGTTAATAATAGGGTCAATAAATTGCAATTATCAGTCTGCTTCAGGTTCCATAGAAATTGAACTCTCACAGGAGAATTAAAAAGGTCCACAAATACACTTTGCTTCCTTCACTCTTTTTCCATTAAGGTGGTCACAGCCCCATTCCTTGGCTTCTAAGTTTCCTAATCAAATCTGCATCTAAGTATCTTCACTGCTCAGACATACCACAGGCTTGTCTTTAACCAAAGATGTAACACAACACAAGCTGCAGCAGTTGATTTAGATGCAGGACCCCTGCATCAATCTAAACAAAATATCTCAATTGCTAAAGTAGCTAACATTCCATCCCAGATAATCTGTTGAAATATGCCATTCAATCTTAGACGCTGCCCTAAAGGTACTCTCAAAACTTCTGCATGGCCCTGGCCAGTGTGGTTCAGTTGGTTGAGCATCATTCCATGCACCGAAAGACTGGTTTGAATCCCGGTCAGGGCACACATGCCCAGGTTGCGGGCTCGATCCCTAGTCTGGGTGTGTGTAAGAGGCAGCTGATCAATGGATGTTTCTCTCTCGAATCAATGTTTCTCTCTCTCTCCCTCTCCCTTCCTCTCTCTCTAAAATTAGTTAAAAATATATTTTTAAAAACTGATACTGTTGCCCGGCCGGGCGTGGCTCAGAGGTTGAGCGTCGACCTGGGATCCAGGCGACCAGGGTTCGATTCCCGGTCAGGGCACATGCCCAGGTTGCAGGCTCGATCAATGACTCTCTCATCATTGATGTTTCTCTCTCTCTCTCCCTCTCCTTTCCTCTCTCTGAAATCAATAAAGATATATTTTTAAAAAACTAAAAAAAAAAACCTGATACTGTTAAAAAAAAGCAAACTTCTGCATAAACTGACTTCCTTAGGAGAAAATTCTTTCCTTCTAGATTTTTGTTTGTTTACAATGTTGGTTTTTTTTAAGTGGTTTTGTCTTATTTGAGGTGCAATTTATATACAATGGCTTATTTCTGAACTTTCTATTTTGTTCTACTGATCTATTTATCCTTATGTCAATACCACACTATCTTTATTATTGTAGCTTCATTTTAAGTCTTGAAAGTAGTAGAAACCCTCTCATTTTTTTTCAAGATTATTTTGACCATTCTAGGTCCTTTTCATTTTCATATAAATTTTTAAATCAGCCTGCCAATTTGTCAGGAAGAAAAAAAAACTGCTGAAATTCTGATTGGAATTGCATTGACTCTGTAGCTGGATTTGGAGAGATTCAACATAGTATTAACAAAAATGAGTCAGTTGCCCTGGCTGGCGTTGCTCAGTTAGAGCATCAGCCAGCGCACCAAACGGTGGTGGGTTCGATTCCCAGTCAAGGGCACATACTGGGTTGCAGGTTCGATCCTCAGCCCCAGTCAGGGCTGATGTGGACAGCAACCAATCGATATTATCTCTCTCACATCAATGTTTCTTTCTCTCTCTCCCTCCCTCCCTCCCTCCCTCCCTCCCACTCTTTCTAAAAACCAACAGAAAAAATATCCTTGGGTGAGGATTAAAAAAAGAAAAAAAATGATGCCCAGCCAGGCATGGCTCAGCGGTTGAGCATCGAACTAGGATCCAGGCAATCAGGGTTCGATTCCCAGTCAGGGCACATGCCCGGGTTGCGGGCTGCAGCCGATCAGTGACTCTCTCATCATTGATGTTTTCTCTCTCTCTCTCCCTCTCCCTTCCTCTCTCTGAAATAAATATTTTTTTTTAAAAAAAAAAAAGAAAAAAAATGAGTCAGTCTATCCTTGAACATGGTATACTTTCAAGGTATGGCATATTTATTTAGGTCTTCTTTAACTCCTCCCAGCAATGTTTTATAGTTTTAGCATACACCCTTTCTTAAATTTATTTCTATATATTTTATGTTTTTGACACTATTTGTAAAGGAAATTTGTTTTTTCTAGTTGTTTTCTGCCAAAACATAGCGATAAAAATGATATTTCTATATTGACCTTATATCCTGCAACCTTACTAAATTCAGTTATTCACTCTAGTCATTGATTTGTAGATTCTTTAGGATTTTTGTATGCAAATAATTATTTCATCTGTGAATAGGTAAGTTTTACTTCCTCATTTCCAATCTTTATCACAATAGGTATTTGCACTTTGATCTCGTATTCTTCAACCTTACTAAACTTACCAGTTCTAATAACTTTTTTTTAAAGAAGCCATAAGATTTTCATCGTAGACATTCATTCATGTTGTCTACAACATCTTTGTCAGGATTTTGTTACCAGAGTTATGATAGACTTATTAAACAAGTTTAGAAGTGTTTCCTTTATTTCCTAAAATAACTTGTGTTAATTAGGTACTATTTCTTCCTTAAATGTTCTATAGGAATCACCAATAAAACTATCTGGGCCTGTCGTTTTCTTTGTGAAAAAGGGTTTGACAACAAATGCAATTTCTTTAATAGATACAGAGCTACTCAGATATTCTATTTCATTGTGCCAGTTCTGGTAAGTTTATGTTTTTCAAATAATTTTGCCCATTTCATCTAAGTTGTCAAATTTATTGACAATATAGTATGTTTTTTTTCTCTTGACCGAAAGGTTAATTTTATTATCTTTTAAAAACTTTTGGCTCTATTTTCTCTATTGTTTGTTCTGTTTTCAATTTCACTGATTTCTACCGTTTATTTTTCCTTTCTTCTGCTTGGGTTTATTTTGCTCATCTCTTTCTAGCTTCTCAAGTTGGAAAATTCCATCACTGATTTTTAAACTTTTTTCTAATATAAGCACTTAACACTATACATTTCTCACTGTTTACTTTGCTACTTCCCACAAAGTTTGATATGTTGAATTTTCACTGTCAACTAGATAGAACTGTTTTCTAATTTATTTTATGATGTCTTCTTTGACCATGAGTTACTTAGAAATATATTTTAAATATTCCAAATTGAGAAGGGGAGAGCTTTTCTAGTTGTTCATTGTTATTGATTTCTAATTTAATTCCACTGTGGTCAAAAATTATACTATGTAAGTTTGCAATATTTTTATATTTACTAGACATATATTATAGTTTAACATATGGTCTATCTTGGCAAACATTCCCCATGCACTTTAAATAATGTGTATTCTGCAGTTATATGTAGTGTTCTATAAATGTCAGTTAGGCAAGGTGATGCATAATATTATTCAGATCTTCTATATCTTTACTGATACTTTTCACATTGTTCTATCAACTACTGAGGAAGGAGTATTAAAAATTTCCAACTATAGCCCATTCGGGCATGGCTCAGTGGTTGAGGATCGACCTAGGATCCAGGCGATCGGGGTTTGATTCCCAGTCAGGGCACATGCCCGGGTTGCAGGCTCAATCCCCAGTCAGGGGCATGCAGGAGGTGGCCAATCAATGACTCTCTCTCATCACTGATGTTTCTGTCTCTCTCTCTCCCTCTCCTTTTCTCTCTCTGAGATCAATAAAGATATATTTAAAAAAAATTTTTTCCAACTATAGTTGTGGATTTGCCCTTTTCTCCCTTTAATTCTCTCTGGTTTTATCATGTATATTGAAGCCCTTCTATTAGGTTCATACACATTTATAATTATTTCTGATGAATTGATCCTTTTACTAAGATGTGTTCCTTTCTATCTTTAGTAATAATCCTTGTCTTGAGATCTATTTTGTCTGATGATAATATTGCCACTCCAGCTTTCTTATGTTTACTGTTCACATGGTTGTACTTTTTTTCATCCTTTCAATCTATTTATGTCTATCTCTTTTATATCCAGTCTCTGCCTTTAAATTGGAGCATTTAATCCACTCGAATTTCATGTAATTATTGATAACAGTTAAATTTCAGTTTACCATTCTGCTATTTGTTCTATCTGATTTTGTTCCGTTCCTCCTTTCCTGCCTTCTCTTTAGGTTAAACTAATATTTTTAGTATTTCATTGTAATTATTTCATGGGCTTTCTAACTAACCATATAAAGTAGCTGCAGAGGATACAAAGAATTTAAAGTAAAAAATGAAGGTCTCCAATTCTAGGTAGAACTACAAGTTCCTCAAGAGCTAGAACTGTGTAATTCAGATCTCTGTCCAGCACAAAGTCTAGGATAAGGATGCAATTAGTGTTTATTGATAACAATATAAAGCAAATAAATGCTAATTGCCAAACAGGTGGAATGAACTAAAGGGTATATCCAACAACCCACTCACATTCTCTCACACATTACAAACTGTAATATGTCTGATTAACTCTTAAATCTGGTTTAAGAGTGTCATCTGTAAACACAGAAATAAATTTCTATGTGAAGCAGGGTAGAAGAGATATCCATTAAAGATAACTAGAAAGTGCAAGGTGTTCAAAAAGGAAAGAGAAAGAGATTAGTTCATTCTAAAAGCTCTGTCTAGAATGTTTTACAACAAAACTAATAAAAAAGAATGACATTTCTAAGAATGAAATTTTTTAAAATAAGTTAATATTTAATAACTGTTTACTTTATTCCAGACTCTGTCGTAAACACTTTGTTATACACTTTAGATTAGTTTGTTTCTCTCAATGACCCCATGACATAAAGGACAACTATTATCTCCATTTTATAGATGAGGAAACTAAGGCATAGAAAGGCTAAATAACTTGTCCAAGGTCACACTGCTAGCAAGCTAGAATTCAAAATCAAGCCAACTGGGTGACTTCCAGTCAAGACGGCAGCATAAGGAAATGCTGTACTCAAATCCTCCCACAACCACATCAAAAATACAACTGAACTGCCCGGCCAGGCGTGGCTCAGCAGTCAAGCACCAACTTATGATCCAGGAGATCGTGGTTCGATTCCCAGTCAAGGCATATGCCCAGATCCCCAGTAGGGGGCGTGTAGGAAGCAGTCAATCAATGACTCTTTCATCATTGATGTTCCTCTCTCTCTCTCTCCTCCTCTCCCTTCCTCTCTCTGAAATCAATAAAGACATATTTGGGGGGGGGGGGGGAAATACAATTAAACTCCTCTGGCCGAGTCTGGCTTCATCTGGTACACCAAAAGGTTGCAGTTCAATTCCCTGTAAGGGCAAATACCTAGGTTATGGGTTTGATCCCTGGTAGGACATACAGAAGGCAACCAGTCGATGTTTCTCTCTCGCATCAATGTTTCTCTCTCTCGCTCTCTCTCTAAAATCAATTAAAAAAACACACAACTAAACTACAGAACCACCATCACTCATAACTTCCTAAAATCTAGCTGAATGGGAATCCTACAACTAGGGATTTAAAGAAGCTACATTGACTGGTAGGAGGAGCAGAAACGTGGAACAGGCTGGCCCTACACACAGGTGTGATGATTTAAAATCAGGGGGGATATCTTGGCTTCGGAGGTCTGAGGAGAGAGTTGTCCCAACCCTACACAAGACACCCCTCCCCACAAGCCCAGGGTTCCAGTGCCAAGAAGACAAGTCTCCATAACTTTGGGCTGTAAAAACCAGCAGGGATTGTGGCTGAGTGAGTAGAGGGCTGCTGGAATCCCAGGCGGTCCCTCTTAAAGGGCCCGCAAACAGACTTACTGGGACTAACTCCCTCTGAGCTCCAGTGCTGAGACAGCAGCTTGAAATGAACCAGGGTCATAAGGGAAAAAACTGAATTCTCTGGCAACAGGGCAAGAGCTGAGGGAGGCAGCTTTCTGAAAGACAAAAGTGCTGGCAGAGGCCATTGTTCCTTTTCTGAGACGCCCCCACACACACAGAGCCAACAGGCAGGTACAATATCTGAGTCTCCATAAACCTGGCTCACACTGTTTGCCCTGCTCTGGTGATTCCCTGAGACCTCCCACCACACCCAACTTACAGGTCCATCCAAGTAGTTTCCAGTGACTTTTCAATACAAATGGCCTCTCTTGCTTCATGCTTCGGACTTTCCTAAAAATCTCAAACAAGCAGAATCTGGCCTCTTAGTACCTCTTACCTCTTGCTAAGTGGCCCCAGGCCCAGCACTAGCAGCAGCCAGCCCTGGTTCACAGCTGGGTCTCTCCTGGGCACCTCCATGCCCAACACAAGTAGCAGCACCTACAGATCACTCTGTAGTTCGTGCGAGGTGGCCCCAGGCAGGCACAGGCAGTGGCTGACTTTGCACCTCCTTGGAGTCCCTAGAGCCAGTGTACCCGGTGGACAACTTCAGATTATGCCAGATTACAGCCCAACCTCCACGAGTGACACACTCACACTCAAGGTGAGGACTCAGCGAGGACCAAAGCCCCACTGAAGCAAGTCCTGCTCCTTAGCGTCAAGTCCTGCACCACAGCTCCTCCACTGCAGTCACAGCCAGTCCTTGCTCCCAGTGACACCAACAGCAATCAAGGCTCATCTACAACAGGGCAATGCACACAGCCCACACAGGGGTGCACCTGAAGCACCCAGCTCAGTGACTGAGGAGGCTGCACTGCTGGGCCCTTCAGGACACCTTTTACACAAGGCCATCCTTCCAAGTCTGGGAGACGTAGCAGCTCTCCCTAATACACAGAAACAAACATAGTGAAACAGCAAAAAGGCAGAGACAAAGAAACAGGACCCAAATGAAGGAACAAGAAGTCTCCAGAGTAACAATTAAATGAAATGGAGGCAAGCAAACTACCAGATACAGAGTTCAAAACAATGGTTATAAGGATGCTCAAGAAACTTAGTGAGGCGTGCCAGGTGTGGCTCAGCAGATGAGTATCAACCTAGGATCCCGGAGACTGCAGTTCAACTCCCGGTTGGGACACATGCCCGGGGCTGCGGGCTCGATCCCCAGTCAGGGGCATGCAGGAGGCAGCCAATCAATGACTCTTTCATCATTGATGTTTCTCTCTCTCTCTCCCGCTCTCTGAAATCAATAAAGATATATGAAAAGAAGGGGAGGGGAGGGGAGGGGAGGGGAGGGGAGGGGAGGGGAGGGGAGGGGAGGGGAGGGGAGGGGAGGGGAGGGGAGGGGAGGGGAGGGGAGGGGAGGGGAGGGGAGGGGAGGGGAGGGGAGGGGAGGGGAGGGGAGGGGAGGGGAGGGGAGGGGTAATAACAGAAATTACAGGGAGTATAAACTTGTAAAAGGAGCACCCTGTATTAAATGGTTTAAAAACAAAACAACTTAATGAGAACTTCAACAGCATGGAAAAGGACATAAAACCATAAAAAAAAGGTCAGAAATGAAGAATACACTAACTGAAATGAAGAATAATTTACAGCCTGGACCGCGTGGCTCAGCTACTGAGCATTGACCTATGATCCAGGAGATTGCGGTTCAATTCCTGGTCAGGGTACATGCCCAGGTTGCAGTCTCAATCCGCGGGGCGGGGGGGCGGGGGGGCGTGCAGTCGGCAGCTGATCAATGACTCTCTCATCATTGGTGTTTCTCTCTCTCTCTCTCTCTCTGAAATCAATAAAAGACATTTAAAAAAAAAAAAAGAGTAATTTACAGTAGAGTAGATGAAGCAGAGATTCAAATCAGCAATTTGGAATATAAGGAAGCAAAAAACACCCAATCGGAACAGCAAACAGAAAAAAGAATCCAAAAATATGAAGATAGTGGAAAGAGCCTCTGGGACAAACTTTAAGCACACCAACATTTGCATCATGGGGATGCTGGAAGGAGAAGAGAGCAAGAAATTGAAAACCTATTTGAGAAATTTTTAAAAATGACAGAAAACTTCCCTAACCTGGTGAAAGAAAAAAACATACAAGTCCAGGAAGTCCTGGGTTGCAGGTTGGATCCCTGGCCTCGGTTCTCTGTAGGGATAGGTGCAGGAGGCAACCAATTTATGTATCTCTCTCACATCAATGTTTCTTTCTCACTTTCATTCTTTCTCTTTCTCTCTCTCTGCCCCCTTCCTTGCCCCCTCTTCTCTCTCTCCCTTCCACTCTAAAAATCAATGGAAAAAAATATGTACCCTTGGGTGAGGATTAACAACAACAAAAAGTGTACTGAAAGAATTAATGAATAACTGGTCTCAGAAACAGAGTCCTCAAAGGCAGCCCAGGGCTGGGGGCTAGCTGAGGGGAAGGCTAGACTCCCTGAACTCCCTGTTCCAGGCATCTGAGAAGGGCTGACATGCCACCTACAGCTGAATATTCAACCTTCTTGCAGCAAGCCTTCCTCAAAGAGGCCAAAGAACCTCTCATAGGACTAAGAAGCCATAGCCAACTTTACATGAAAGGGAGACAGTGAGGGCTCTACTGAGATTCAGCAAAAGGATATTTCCTACAATATATCGCCAAGCCTCTAACTTTGTATCAACCTCTATTAAGACATTTTCTAAAATGAAATGTGTGCCTGAACTGCAGCCCCTTCTTTCAGACAGGTTAAAAAAACACAGATTTCAAAAAGAAGGGTGGTAGGGAGGGAGGGAGAGAGGAAGGAAGGAAGGAAGGGAAAAACATTTCTCTTAGAAAAGGAAAATGCATGTTTTCCGCTCTGCCTGGGAAAGCACTAGACCAGATGATTAGGGGCAGTCAACTTGAATGAATTTAGCCCATCCTAATCTGGATTTTCTACATACTGTAATTCCCCAACTTTCAAATGACTCATTCAGACCACAAATAGCTGCCCAGACCTCTGCCCCATCCCCACCTACCACTGCAACAGAAACCATTCTGGAAAATCAAAAACAAACTGGGAACTTCCAGAGTACCTATGGATTCAAAAGCTATGAAAGTAAAAGTAGTTTAGGGGAGCTGACCCTGTAGGAGTTATTCTGCATTAGAGTTGGTCTAATTAGAATAGCATTCCTCCTCCAAAATACATTCTCTACTTCTCCTCCTTGACTTAGCTGAAATTATATATTCTAAAGAACTGGGAATTTTGGTGAGAAAGTGAGATGAGCAGAGCATGTAGACCTGGCTGGGGGGGGGGGGTGTAGAATCAGCACAATGGGGTGCACTTAAATAGGGGCCTTAGTAAGTGGAAAAGAGACATAAAGGAGAGACAAGAGAGTGTATCAAGAGCAAACTTCAGCTGTTTCAGAATTCAGTCTAAGTCAGTGGTTCTCAACCCAAAGACTCAATTCCAGAAGTAGCATTGCCAAGAATTACAGCATTTTCTAAAATGGTGACAAACACTTGGGAAAGTTCAAAACAATCTTCCCCGAGTCGTGGTCTGGGAATTCACTGTAGTTTAAAGTTGTGCAGTACTTTGTGTGTATATGTAAAACAGTTAGATTCTAGGTTTATATAATCTAAACAAGTAATTCACCCATGTAAACATCAACAAACATCCCAAAATCAAAAAAGACAAAGGATAATGCTTCTTTGTGTGAAATTATTCTGCAAAATGCATAACATGGGCATATTCCCTCTGCTCATGAAATGCTGGTCACATCCCTTAATCACAACCCAAAAAGTTCTTGCAGAGATATAATGATCTCGATGATCTAAAAGCTCTTACTCCAAGAAATAGGAAAGAAACATTTCCTTTGTCTCCATCTCCCCTCCTATTTCAAATGGTCCCTAACAACCAATACCCAGAACTCCATCTAGTGAACGTATATCACATATGGCTTTTGTGGGCTAACTGGGGACTCAGCATTATAACTATTTCTACTGGACTACATACTCCAAATTTCAAACTTAGAAATAAAGTTTGAGAGCATAACACTCCCATAAGTCAAAGACTTCAATCCCACGGACCTCTCACCATCAGTGTTCTAATTTTTCAAGTGATGAGATGACATCCAAGCTACATATGACCAACGCACTATAAAGAGTGAATATGATCCGGCTGGTGTGGTCTAGTGGTTGAGTGTCGACCTAGGAACCAAGAGGTCACGGTCGAATGCACAGTCAGGGCACATGCCCAGGCTTCGGGCTCGATCCCCAGTGGGGCGTGCACAGGAGGCAGCCGATTAATGACTCTCTCTCATCATTGATGTTTCTATCTCTCTCTCCTTCTCCCTTCCTCACTCTCTAAAAATCAATACAAATTTTTTTTTTTAAAAGACTGAATATACATGTAAAATAACCATTGCTGTAGGGAAATAAAACAAATATTTTATAATACATTAAGTCCTCGTTTTTATGGCAAGAAGGTACAAACTACATACCCTTTACCCTAATTAATAATACACTAAAGTGTATTATTTTAAACATTAGTTTTCCTCTTTACTATAGACATTGATTGAGACTATTGCTTATAAATACCAGAAAGTGTTCTTAGTATCTACAATCATCACCAGTAGCAAGTACTTGCCTCATCACACAAATATAAAAGGTCCCTTAATGATACCAGGTGAACTGGATTTCCTTGCCCTTCAGACCTCCTCACCCACCCACCCCCTGTACCCCTCAAATCTAAGGTTCCCTAAGTTCCTACCATGCACTCCCACTCCACACATCTCCTGCACCCATTTTACCCAGTCAAAACATCCTCAAATTCTCTGGTTTTCAAAGCAGCCAAAGAATACAATCCATGGAAGCCACCCTCCAGTCAATGTAGAGAACTGAACTGCTGTTAAAAGAATTATTTTCAGTGATTAATGTTATACTTACAGATTATTATTCAACCAAGTTCTGTTTTAGGTGAGGGTAACTAAATTACCTCTATTTTTTTTCACTCTAAGAATACAGTATGTGATTGTGCTATCTTCTTCGACTCTATATAAGTAAATCCTCTAAGGACCCAACCTAGTGTGTACATTTCAACTATTCCACCTATGCTGAGATCAAAATTTATTCTTATATTATACCTTGAGATAAAAACATGATAAACAGAATCAGCCTTTGTTTCCTTCTCTCCTTAAGCACTGATACAAAGAGCATTCATCTCTCTATTAAAATGTTAAGAAACATAATTCTTAAATATCTAAAGAATTAGATATTTGGATAAGTTGGGCACAACCTTGAAAATGCTGAAAAGCATTATCTCCAGAAACTAACAGTGATCTCTCTTAAGCAATTTTAATAAGTAAAGATAAATAGTAATAGTCATTGTTTATAAGTATTTCTTCAGGACCAGGGACTTTTATACATTATTTCTAATCCTCAAAACGACACCGGGCATTATTATCCCCCATTTTACAGATAAGGAAGCTTCAAGAAGCTAAAAGACTTGCTGAACACACAGCTTACAAGCGGCAGAGTCAAAATGCACAGCCGCCTTAAAGAATCCAAAGTCCTGGTTCTTTCTGCTACATTTACATGCCTCTTAATTTTTCAAAGCAGACAATTTAATCATTTGTCAACCATACATAAAGCTATTTATGTAAGATATATACAACAATACTGCTTTGAAATTTTTATTGCTTTGAAGTGCTAGGTTTAAGACACAAGGCAACCATTTTACTCGTGGAAAGGTGTAAGGATTGTAATACAAAAGCTATAAAATTCAAATTTTAGTTTCTTTAGTAAAAATGGGGTGTAAGTTTATAGAACAGAATGAAACTATTTAATATCCAGGGTAGACTGAAGACCATACAAAAACCCAAATGCCTGAAGAATAGCCTCTCCTTTCTCTTAATGTACATGACTGTTATTTTGACAAGGAGCTAAGGATCACATCCATTCCAAGTAGGATATTTTACGGGCTATTCGTTATAAATCACCCTAATTCTTTTCACTGAATCGGCCTAATTTGAGCATTTCTCCCAAAAGAGATCTTATGTTTTCAAGGTTCTGACATTTGCTTGTGACTAAAATTTACAAGTAGATTGAAATTTAAAAATTAAACAGAGGCAAAAATAAAGTGGCCACTTAGTTTACCACAAAGTAAAAAAAACTTCCAAAACACATCCACCAGAATGACTAAGATGAAAAAGATGAAAAATACCAAGTGTAGGCAAAGATGTAGAACAACCAGAACTCCCACACACTTCTGGTGGAAGTGTAAATTGGTACAGCAACTTTGGAAAACTGTATGGCAATATCTATTAAAATGTAATATAGGCACATCCTACAACCCAGAAGGTTCCACTCTTATTATATCCCTAACAGATATGTGTACACTTGTTCACCAAAGGACACATACTAGAATATTCCTAGCAGCACTACTCATCATAGCCCTACACTGGGAAACTATCCAAACATGCATTGACAGTAAAATGTATAAATAACTACCATACTATACAGCAATGAAAATGGAGGATCTATACCTTGATGCAACAATAGGGATTAAATCTCACAAAAATAATGTTGAGCTAAAGAAGTCAGACATAAAAGCACATATACTCTAGGATTCCATTTATATAAACTAATATAAAAAGACAAAACTAATCTATACTGCTAGAAATCAGGACAGTGGTTACCAGTGGTAGAGGTAATGATGGAGAGAGACACAGGGGGCTTCTTGGGTGCAGGTAATATTCCTTCGTGTGGGTGCTGGTGCCAAGGTTACACTCAGTTTGAAATATCCAATAGATGAGCCCTGGCCAGTTTGGCTCAGTGGTTAGAGCATCAGCCTGCAGACTGAAGGGTCCTGGGTTTGATATCAGCCAAGGGCATGTACCTCGGTTGTAGGCCCAATGCCCGGCCCCAGTCAGGGCCCATGTGGGAGGCAACCAATCAATGTTTCTCTTTCATATAGATGTTTCTGGCCCTCTCTCCCTGCGCCCCTTCCATTCCCTCTGAAAACCAATGGGAAAAATATCCTCAAATGAGGATTAAAAAAGAAAAGAAAAGATATATTCAATAGATGAGAATCATTACAGCACAGCAGCAGAGTAGGTTAAAAAGCACAGCTCTGGAATCAGAGTACCTGCATTTGAATCTCAGTTCCAACACTTATTAGTTATGATTTGGGGCAAGGCATTTACCTTCTCTGTGCCTTATTTCTTTATCTGTAAAATGGACCTAATAGCTACCTTATAGGGTTAGTCTGAGGTTTAAATCATCCTAAGACTTGTAAAGTGCTTATTTGCAGTTTGTTATTATTTTCTAAGTAAATAAAAGCACTTTATTCTGAAGCAGCACAAGGAGATGAGGAAGGGAAACAAAGACATATGACTTGACTATTACTAGAAAATGTACAAAATAAGTATTTGGGAAGGGAAGGTGACAATAAATGGGCATGACCTAGAAGTTGAGGCTAGTCCTACAAACCTTTACCTAAACAGACCCAGGGCAAGCAGTCAGCCTCTGTGAGCCTGCAGCTCGCCACTGTCCACCAGGGCTGGCCAGGATGATCTCTTCAGGGTAAAGAGTACTAAGTAGCCCTAGCCGGTTTGGCTCAGTGGTTAGAGCATCAGCCTTTGGACTGAAGGATCTCAGGTTCAATTCTGGTCAAGGGCACTTACCTCGGTCGAGGCAACCAATTGATATGTCTCTCTCACACTGGTGTCTCTCTCTCTCTCTCCCTTCCACTCTCTGAAAAGCAATGGGGAAAATATTCTCAGGTGAGGATTAAAAAAAGAGAGAGAGAGTACTAACGAGTGGAGGCATTAATCAGGAGCTAAGAGGGCTGAGCACACAGTCAGGCTCTCTTATTCTCTGAAATCTTCTATGCCTTTGAATTTCACCTAATACTTATGTTTTAAAATATCTATCAAGCTTATCGGTTATGTCTCTGTCACTCAAGGTCCTATTTCCTGCAGCTATCTGTAGTAAATAAAGACTTCGAATGGGTTTCTAAAACAGCCAGTCGGGTAGGCTGCTTTCATCCACACTGTGGTAGTGTCCCTAATGTCTCTGGTCATGTTATAATAGCTACTTTTTTTAAAAAATTGATTTCAGAGAGAGGAAGGGAGAAGAAGATGGAAACATCAATAATGAGAGAGAATCATCGATCGGCTGCTTCCTGCATGCCCCCTACTGGGGACTGATCCTGAACCCAGGTGAGGAATCGAACCATGACCTCCAGGGCCATGGGTCGATGCTCAAACATGGCTGGGCAATAGCTACTCTTTATTAAACCCTACTAACATGCCAGGTACTACAATAAATACTTTACCCCCAATCCTCAAAAAAAATCTGCTAGGTATGTAGTATTCTTCCTTATTCTCATCTGATACAGATAAGGACACTAAGGGTCAGAAAGGCTGCCCTGTGCATTAAGTGGCAGAGCTGGAAGGTGAATCTGGCTTGTCTGGCTCTAGAGTCCATGCTCTTTCCATGAACCATAATCCCCTGATTACTTCACAATCATATTTCCTCTTACTTGTACAATAAAAGGTCATTAGCTAAAGTGACCTAAAACAAGAAAAATCTAATTTAGTAAAAAAATCAATTTGGATATTTTTTAAATGATCACTTTTGTTTCTAAGTAAAGGTCTCTCCTTAAGTCTATCTAAATGAATACTGTGCATTGAAGCCACTTGTATTACATAGCAATCATCCAAACTATAGGTTAAAGGTCTTAAAAGACATTTACATTTCTTCCTTTCTGAATCCCCAGTGCCCAGAGTAGGCACTTAACAAAAATATCTTGAATACCACCTCCCTCAAATCTTGTTTACCAAAATACTCTACTAATAAGGAAGATACATTCTAACAAGACACTTTAATATCTGAAACTTCATGACTAAAATTAAATGTAATATGAAAGTCACTGGGATATCTTTCCTGCCAACAGACACTTTCCTCCAAGTCAAGTAGAACTGTCATCATCAAGTAATTATTAAACATCCACAAATATTTATTCAGCATGGTAACTCAGTATCTTTCTCTCCTCTTTCTTTCCTCATCAGGTTTGGCAAGCCACGGAAGCTATAGTTCCCCTCCAAGCAGGCCAGCCTCTGTAGGTGTAGAGACCATACAGAGGCACAAATGTCACACATGCTTAGACAGCTATTCCAAGTCAAACAAACACAAAGGCCCCAGGAGTGTGACCTTTCCCTCAACCAGACATGTCCTAGCACCTCTTCCTGGAGCCCTGAAATTGCAGCCTGAATAACTACTTCCTCCTCAATCAACCACCCAACACTGAGGAAAGCAGAAATTTCTCCCAATGTCTGTCATATCTATTCCTACTTCATCTAAAGGAGATCGTTTGTTCACTAAAGATTCACAGAATGTGTCAGCATATACTATTAAATTTTTTCTTTAAAAACCCTATTGTCATAGGGATATGAAGTACACAGAATACGTGTGTACTACAGGGGAAAGTACACTAGTCAGGAAGCTGGGTTCTCTTCCACTACACCTTACCTTCCATTGCAACTTGGGCAAGTCAGTTATCCTCTCTAGGCTTTAGTTTCCTCAGCCATGAAATGAGGGGTTGAACTAGTCAGGGGTTATTCACCTGGGTCTAGGATGCCTTGCAGGGTTCAGGCATGTGCTTTAGGGGTTCATACTCCCTTCACCCGGGAACTTATATAAAAAATTACCTGTTCACATATGTGGATTTTTCTGGAGAAGTTTATGGCTTATACCAAACTGTCACACAAGTAGTGGTCCAAAACTTAACGATAGTTCATGTTTTATTGAGTACTTACTATGTGCAAGGCACTGTGCTAAATCCCTACATATATTAATTCAAAGAACCCTCACAATAACCCTTTAAGTTAGATACTATTATTATCCTCATTTTACAGCAGAGTAGAGTAAACCAGAAAAGGCCTGGCTCTTAAACACAATGTTATGTTACGTGAAATCATCTCTAAACCCTAAAATTCTCTGATTCTATGTTCTTTCAAATTATCATTAGTCCTACTTTTATTTAAATCTTTATACAGAACAACCAAACTCATGGAACACCCAGATAAATACAGTACTACCTGAAAAAGAACATATTAAGGGGTTAATCCTAATAAAGGACCCAAAGGCACTTTCTAGCTCCAGCAGCCAATCTGCTTTTACTTTTATAAAATGGTGATTAACTAAAAGACGTATCTGAATCTATTACTAATTCAAGTCTAAAATCAAAGTAACAGTAAATAAGTCAGAGTGCCAACCAGAAGAGAGGATACAGTGGCAGCAATAGTGTCTCACATATCACGCACCAACACAATAAGACCAGGGAAAGATGCAAAAAAAGTGAAACATAAAAATGATAAATAGGTCTCTATCAAAATTAAAACCCTTTTCTCTTTATAAAAAGACACTATTAAGAAAGTGAGAAGGCAAACTTCAGACTGGAAGAAGATATTTGCAACACATATATCTGGCAAAATACTTATTTCCAGAATATACAATGAATTTGTACAATTCATTAATAAGAAATCAAATAACCCAACTTAAAGATAGGCAAAAGATTTAAACAGATACTTCACAGAAGATATGCAAATGGCAAGTGAACACATGAAAAAGATGGTCAAATCACTGGCCATTAGGAGAAAATGCAGATTAAAATCACAGTGAGACAATACTACATACTCATTTGAATTAAAATGAAAAAGACTAACACCACCAATTGTTGGTGAGGATGTGAAACAACTGGAACTTACCCTCTACTGGTAGGAATATAAAATAGTACAGTCACTTTGGAAAATTATTTGGCAGTTTTAATGCAGTTAGACATACATATAATTATGATATGATCCAGCAATTCCACTCCTAAATACTTACTTTCCCAAGAGAAATGAGAACCTATGTCCCCACAGACTTGCATATGAATGCTCAGATCAGTATTATTCACAATAGCCATAAAACAGAAGCTATGCAAATGTTCAACAGGTGAATGGATTTTTTAATGTGGTAAATTTATACTATTGACTACTATTCAGCAATAAAAAAAAATGAACTACTGATACATGCAACATGAATGAATCTCAAAAATATGAGTGAAAGAAGGCAGATCCAAAAAGTACATATATATAATTCTATTGATATAAAATTATAGAAACTGCAAACTGATCTACGACAGAAGGCAGGTCAGTGGTTGCCTAGAACCAGGAGCAGATTGAGATAGACTGCAAGGGGCCATGGGGAATAACTTGGGGGTTATGAAAAATTCTGTATCTTGCCTGGCCGGCGTGGCTCAGCGGTTGAGCACAGACCTATGATCCAGGAGATCGCGGTTGGATTCCCGGTCAGGGCAACATGCCCAGGTTGCCGGCTGGATCCCCAGTCGGGGTGTGCAAAAAAAAAAAAAAAAAAGGCCAAGGAAGATACATTAGTACAAGGCAGGGGTGTCCCATGTTAACTGGCTTCTCCCCCTACTCCCACTTCCTGAAAACCACTGACCACTGTGGAACCAAGGCCTGTATCACTCTCCACTTGAGATACAAAACTAGCCGGCTAAAGTATTACGGCATCGCCAACCCCCGCTTGGAATAAGGAGTGAAAACTAAGTGAAAGCCTAGCTTCCAATTTTTGCGGACACCAGTTCTGACGGCCCGCAATGGTAACACAGGGGTCCGCAGTGATCCAGTTACGCCTGCCACCTCTTCTGCCCAAATTACCGAGGGACACAGCAGTACTTAGTCAATGGCTGCAAAGCAGAAGTGGACCTTGCAAGTTCTTTTCACGGGCTGTCAAAAACCTCCACATCTTAAAGGGGAGGTTGCTGAAACTTTATGCCCAACTCTCTTGACCTTTCTCCATTTAGTCTGCGTAATGAGAAGAGAAGCAAAGGAGGGAGAACGGAGATCAAAGAAATGGCCCTGGGTGCAGGGGTATCTTTTTCAAGGGTGATGCAACAGGGTCAGCCAGGCGGCGGAGAGGAGCTGGGAGCCTCTGGGAAGGAGAAAAACAGCGTTGGAGTTGGAAATCTGAGCGGAAAACGGGTTATGAAGGACCGGGTGCGAGGTGATTTCGAACGGGCCGGGGCTAGAGGGTCTCGTCTGGAGCAGTCGGAGGAAGGACCGGCGGCAGCAGAGGCCGGGGGGTGACGAGGCGGCAGAGCGCCGGAGGAGCGGCGGCGGGTCCACAGCCCGCGGAGGCAACCAGCAGGGCGGGCGGGAAAGGCGGCAGTCGTGGGGGCCTCGGCGGGACCGTCACAGGGCCCAGGGGACAACAAGCAAGGGAGGTCGGAGCGGCCAGCTCCGCGGTGTGGGAACTAATGGGGGGGCCGGCCGGGAGACCCCTGAGGGTCCGGGGGATGGGGAGCTGTTAGGTTGGGGAGGAGAGGGGGGCAGCAGCGCCCGAACCCGAGGGCCCAGGGCGAGGGAAGAACAGAGTAGTGACAACGGTCGGGGTCAGCGGAGCGGGAAGGCTGTCCGGCTCGAGCTGCGGAGGGGCCGCCCGGAGCCCCGGCCCGGGTGAAGAGAGGGCGGCCGGGCCCGGAGCACAGCGGCGGGAGGAGGGTCGAGGGGGTGAGGAAGGGCCGGGGACGCTGCGGGCGAGCGCTCTCACCGGGACAGGTGCTTCAGGATCTGCTTCTTAATGATCCCGGCCATGCCGGAGCCGCGTCCCGCGTGGAAAGCAAGTGGGCGGCTGTGGCCTCCTCAGCCGTGAAGCAGCGGCCCCTCAGCTCGCCGCGGCGCGGGGACCGGATGCCGCCGCCATGGCGTCTCCCGCCCCTGCCTCGGCGCCCGCTCCGCCGCGATCCCACCCACCCGCGCGGTGCCGCCGGCCCAGCGCGCCGCAGAGATAGCGCACCTCCGGCGACTCCCGGCGGCCTGAGGCGCGTGGTCAGAGGCGGGGCGCGCGGCGGGGGCGGGGCGAGGGCCGGGGCCGGGGCCGGGGGGCGGGGGCGGGGGGCGGCGGGGGCGCGCGCGGCGGGCTCGGGCTGCATGTGTCCGCGGGCGCGCGCGGCGAGGGGCGGGGCGGGGGGCCCGCGAGCTCCCCGCCTCGCCCTCGGCGCAGCCGCCGGGCCTGTGGGCCCAGGGAGACCCGAGGGCCTTCGGCCGGAGCTGCGGGCGGGTCGCGCTCCGGAAGCCGCCTTGAAGCCTCGGGGGGAAAAGAGGCGCGTTTGTCGTTTTTGCAGGAATTGGTAGGTAGTCGCGCAGCGCCCCGTCCACCTGTCACTCATTTCCTCCCCACGTTCACTCCCCGTTTGTTGAGCACCGACTAGCTCTACCCCAGGCCCCGGGGTGCGCAGTGAGAAGCACCCTCGGGGACCTCCCGGGGCCGCACAACCGCTGCGGCCGCCGCTTGGTGCTAAAAAACTGAGGGGGGCCGCCTGCTCGTCGTCTTTGTACCCCCCTTAGCCTCGCCCGCTTAACCAGTGCTTACTCAGGAGCACCCCTCCCAAATGTGGGGGGCAGAAGAAAACAGGACGGTTCGTAATTGTTAAAATGACCAAGAACATTAGAGAACAAGTGTTTTGTTTTGCAAATAAGGAACCTGAAGCCCAGGGAAATAGTTGAGCTTGTCCAAGGTCACAACTCTTTAGTGAGACTTAGGACCAGAACCCAAGTCCTTTCTCAGCCCACTGCCACTTTCACTGTGTCATGCATACGTGTAAAAGCATAACCCACGTGCCAGGGCCATCTGTAGGCCCAATGGCAAAGGTGGGAAGGTCGCAATTTTCTAGACTAAAACCTGCAAGCAAAAACCTGAGCAAAATAGTACTTTCTCAGCCTTATGGGAAATCTGGCCACCAGTTAATTTTAAATTAATTCATTCTTGTGAATAGATAATACATGCATATAATACAAAAATCAAGATAAATTTCCCTGTCTTTCGGCCATTCAGTTCTCCTCCCCAAAACATTTGTTACCTAATTCCAGAGATAGTCTAAGCATGGTCAACCATATAAATGTGAAACTTTAAAAATAAATAATCAACAGACTTCATGCATGAGTCTACCTGTCTCTCAGTCATAGCAAGTTCAATTTTCCCCAAAATTACCTTTTTAAAAGGGAACCAAGTCATCCTCAGCCTAGGTGCTCTACGACCCATTCCTCTCCGACAGGACTGCATAGCCTACCTATTTGTCCCTCTGCCCACCTCTCACCAAAATACATACCAATAGCCCTAGCAAGTTTGGCTCATTAGTTAGAGTGTCGGCCCATGGACTGAAGGGTCTTGGGGTTCAATTCCCAGTCAAGGGCACGTACCTCAGTTGCAGGCTCAATCCCCTGCCCCAGTTGGGGCACATGCAAGAGGCAACCAATCGATGTGTCTCCCTCACATCGATGTTTCTCTCTCTCTCCCCCTTCCACTCTCTCTGAAAAGCAATGGAAAAAAAATGTCCTCAGGTGTAGATAAAAAAAAAAATTAAAAAATAAAACATACCAGCAGATCCTATGGAAGGGAATTCTTGCCAGGATCACTGACCATATCGCTCCTTCCCAATTCTACTCTCAGCTGCAGGGGCCTCAAGGCAATTTCTTTCTTTATTTTTATTTTTTTAATTTATTTATTTATTTATTTATTTATTTATTTATTTATTTTAATTTTATTTTTGTTTAAAATATTACGGATGTCTCTTTTTCTCCCCAATGACCTGTTCCACCCCGTCCCATCCCCCTCCTTAGTCCCTCTCCCCACCATTGTCCCAGACCTTGGGTTGTGCATATATGCATATTAATTCTTTGGTTACTCTCTCCCCCTCCACCCACCCACCCTCCTCCATCCCTCTGACATTTGTCAGTCTCATCTATGCTTCCATGTCATTGAATCTATTCTTTTCATCAGTTGATTAAGTTCTTTAGATTCCACGTATAAGCGAGATCATGTGATGTTTGTCTTTTGCTGCCTGGCTTATTTCACTTAGCATAATATTCTCCAGGTCCATCCATACTGTCCCAAAGGGTACAAGATTCTTCTTCTTTACAGCTGTGTAGTATTCCATGGTGTGAATGTCCAAAGGGTACAAGATTATTCTTCTTTACAGCTGCGTAGTATTCCATGGTGTAAATGTCCCGCAGCTTTTTTATCTACTCATCTACTGATGGGCACTTGGGCTGTTTCCAGATCTTAGCTATTATAAACTGTGCTGCTATGAACATCGGGGTGCTTATATTCTTTCTGATTAATGTTTCAGGATTCTTAAGATACATTCCTAGGAGTGGAATCACTGGGTCAAAAGGCAGCTCCATTTCAAGAACCTCCATACTGTTTTCCACAGTGGCTGCACCAGTCTGCATCCCCACCAGCAGTGCACTAGGTTCCCCTTTCTCCACACCCTCGCCAGCACATGTCGTTTGTTGATTTGTTGATGGAGCCATTCTGACAGGTGTGAAGTGATAGCTCATTGTGGTTTTAATTTGCATCTCTCTGATGATTAGTGAGGTTGAGCATTTTCTCATGTGTCTGTTGGCATCTGTATGTCCTCTTTGGAGAAGTGTCTATTCAAGTCCTTTGCCCATTTCTTAATTGGGTTGTCTGTCTTCCTCTTGCTGAGTAATATGAGTTCTTTGTACACTTTGGAAATCAGCCCCTTATCAGATACATCCTTGGCAAATATGTTTTCCCAGACCGTGGTGTTCCTTTGTATTTTGAGGCTGTTTTCTTTTGCTGTACAGAAGCTTTTTAGTTTGATGCGGTCCCATATGTTTATTTTTTCTTTTGTTTCTCTTGCCCTAGGAGATGTATCAGTGAAAAGTCCACTGCGTGGGATGTCTGTGACTTTACTGCCTGTTTTCTTCCAGGATTTTTATGGTTTCATGACTTATATTTAAGTCTTTTATCCATTTTGAGTTTATTTTTGTGTATGGAGAAAGTTGGTGGTCTAGTTTCATTCTTTTGCATGTATCTGTCCAGTTTTCCCAGCACCACTCATTGATTTTTTTTCTAAATTTTTTATTTGATTGATTGAGAGAGAGGAAGGAAGAGAGAAAGAGAAACATTGTTTTATTGTTCCACCCACTCATGTATTCATTGGTTGATTCCTATATATGATCTGGCTCGGGATGGAACCTGCAACCTTGGCACTCTAACCAACTGAGCTACCCGGCCAGAGCTCAATTAATTTTCAAATACTGAACCAGCCTGCAATAAATCTGAAATAAATCTCATTTGGATATGGTGTATAATTACTTTCATATATTGCTGAATTCTATTTGTTAATCTTTGGTTAAGAATTTCCAGGTAAGGGCACATGCCCAGGTTTCTGTCTCAATCCCCAGTAGGGGGCCTGCAGGAGGCAGCTGATGGATGACTGTTTCATCATTGATGTTTCTATCTCTCTCTCTCCTTTCTTCTCTCTGAAATCAATAAAAACATATTTTTAAAAAAGAATTTGTATGTGTTTCCTTGATAGCTAATGATACTGAGCATTTTTTCATGTGCTAACTTGTATATCTTCTTTGGAGAAATGTCTATTCAGATCCCTTGTCCATTGTTAAATTGGATATTTGTCTTTTTATTATTCAGTTGTAATAATTTTTTTATACTCTAGACACAACTCCCTAATAAGGGATTGTATCTAATAAGATATAATTTGCAAAAAAAAAATTCCCCCATACTGTGAGTTCTTTTCATTTTCCTGATGGTGTCTTCTTTTTTTTTCCCATCACCATTTCTCCCCTCTATGCCCTCTTCCACCTCCACCCAACCCCTCCCCTGCAGCAATCACCAAACTGTTGTCCATGTCCATGAGTTCTCTTTTTTTTTCCCTATTGCTCAATGCTGCCACACTTCCCCAATAACCCCACCACCACCATCACGAGCTGTCTGCCTGCTCTCCATCTACGAGTCTGTCCCTATTTCCCTTGGTAGTTCAGTGTGTTCATTAAATTCCATGAGTGCTGATGGTGTCTTTTGAAGCACAAAAATTTTTGATTTTGATAATATCCAGCTTATCTTTTTTTTAATGTTTTTTATTGATTTCAGAAAGAGGGAGAGGGAGCGATAGAAACATCAGTGATAAGACTTGAGTCATAGATCAGCTATCTCCTACACGTCCCCCTCTGGGGATCGAGCCCGCAACCCAGGCATGTGCCCTGACCAGGATTCAAACCATGACCTCCTGGATCATAGGTCAATGCTCAACCACTGAGCCATGCCGGCCAGGTAGCTTATCTTTGTTGTTGTAGTTGTTGTCCTTTTGGTGTTATATCTAAGAATTCATTGCCTAATACAAGGTCATCAATATTTGCATCTATGTTTTCTTCTAAAAGTTGTATAATTTTAGCTCTTATATTTGATTCATTTTGAGTTAATTTTTATGTATGGTGTGATGAAGGGGGCCAACTTCACAATTTTACATGTGGATATCTAGTTGTCTTAACATCATTTGTTGAAAAGAATATTTGTCCCCCCTGAATTATTTTGGTGAAAATCAATTACCAATAAAAGTAAGGTCTAGCCATGGTTGGTGTAGCTCAGTTGGTTGGGTGTCTTCCCATGCATCAAAAGGTTGCTGGTTCAACTCCTGGTTAGGGCACATGCCGACTCCAAGTCAGGGCACATGCCAGGGTTGCCCTGAAACACATCGAGATTTCTCTCTCCCTCTCCAATACCTCTCTCTCTAAAAATCAATAAAAATACTTTTTGTGATAGTTTTGAAATAAGGAACCAATAGTGTTTTTGAGTGTATAGCTTTCATAAGTTTTAGTTGTTTGCCTAGTTATTATTTATTCATACCTTATCACAGTTTACTCTTCTTGCTATTTATCAGTTAAAGTGAAGTATAAAACCTTACCTCACTTAATGTTCCTTTCCCCTTGGGTAGATATACTTGTTTTAACTATTTCCTCTACATACATTTAGAGCTACATCAATCAGTGTTATGATAATTTGCTTCAACCATCAAATATAATTCAGAAAACTCAGAAAAAGTAAAGTCTCTTGTACTTACCCATATTTTTTTTTGTTAATCTTCACCCAAGGATATTTTTTTCAATCGATTTTTTAGAGAGTGGAAGGGAAAGGGAAAGGGAGAGAGAAACATCGATGTGAAAGACACACATTGATTGGTTGCTTCCTGCATGAGTCCCCCCAACTGGGGCCAGGGATTGAGCCTGCAACCGAGGTACATGCCCTTGACCAGTAATCAAACCTGAAGACCCTTAAGTTGGCGGGCCAACACTCAAACCACTGAGTCAAACTGACTAGGGCCTTATGTATATTTTTGTTTACTATATTTGTTCTTCCTTTTTAAAAAAAATTTGAAGTTTTTTATTTTGTTTTTTTAATTTTAGAGAGGAAGGGAGAGGGAGAGACAGAGAGAAAGAAACATCGATTTGTTGTTTCACTCATTGATGCATTCATTGGTTGATTCTTGTATGTGCCCTGACCTGGGATCAAATCCACAACCTTGGTGTGTTGGGATGATGCTCTACCCAGCTGAGCTACCAGGCCGAACTAACCGGCCAGGGCTCATTCTCCCTTCTTTTTTTTTTTTTAAATATACATTCATTGATTTCAGAGAGTGGAGGGGAGAGGGAGAGAGAGAAACATCAATGATGAGAGAGTCATCGATCGGCTGCCTCCTGCACGCCCCCGACTGGGGATCAAGCCTGCAACCTGGGCATGTGCCCTGACCAGGAATCGAACCGAGATCTCCTGGATCCTAGGTCAGTTCTCAACCTCTGAGCCACACCCGGCCGGGCTCATTCTCCCTTCTTGATGTTATGAGAATCATTCATTTATTTATTTCTGTTTAGGAAACTTTTAATCCATTCTTTTAGGGTATATCTGCCGGCAACAAATGCTCTTAGTTTTCCTTCATTGGAGAGCATCTATTTCCCATTCATTCCTGAAGCATATTTTCATTGGGGACAGTATTCTGGGCAGATAGTTTTCTTTCAGCATTTGAAAACTACTCTGCCACTTCCTCCTGGTGCCCATGGTTTCTAGTGAGAAATCTGCTGTCCTTCACATTATTTTCCCCAAAAAGTAAGGTGTCATTTTTCTCTAGCTATTTTCAAATTTTTTATTTGTCTTTAGTTTTCAAAAGTTCAATTATGACAAGTCTTGGTGTGAATTCTTTTAAGTTACCCTGATTGAGGTTTGCTAAGCTTCTTGAATATGTAGGTTCATGTCTCTTACAAATTTGGGAAGTTCCCAAGCATAATTTGTTCCAGTACCTTTTTTTGGCTCTTTCCTTTTTTTCCTCTGCTGGGACTCTAACATGAATATTAGGTCTTTCTTTTAATAGTCCACAGGTTCCTTGAAGCTCTGTTCATTTTTTTTAAAGTTCATTTTCTCTCTGTGATTTGACTGGGTATTTTTATTGTTTTATCTTCAAATTCACTGGTTAGTTACTGTTACCAATTATTTGCTATTGAGCCCATTCACTGAGTATTTTACCTATTTTTCGATTCCAAAATTTCCATTTGGTTCATCTTTATATCTTCTATTTCTTACTACCTCTTATTTCTTCATTTGTTTTGAGTACATTCATAATTGCTTGTTGGTGAGAATTCCAGCTCTCCAGTAGGCTCGATTAATACTTCCCTAGCAGGAGTGGCAGAGACCTTATCGCTGCTCCCCACAGCCCTCCACTGACACAAGGTGTATGCAGCCTCATGACCACTGCACAGTGATGAAAGTCCTTAAAGTCCTAAGTCTTGTCTGACACTACCTCAAGTCAGGAAGGGACAATGCCTTGTTACTGCCAGTTGGGGATGATAATGTCAGCTCTTCTTGGACACCACCCTGGCAGGGGATTGGGGCACCTCATTAGTCTCACAAGGGTGGATGTCTGAGCTCTCCATTTGGCCTTTGTCGCATGGGTGGGGGTAGAGCCACATTTTTTTTCCTCCGGTGTTTGGCTGGAGTACAGTGGTTGCTGTCTAAAAGATTTTTCTTGTTAAGCTGCTTCTTATCTGCTCCTTTGGTTACAGAAAGCAGGCTTTTCTTGGGGTGTTTTTTGTCTGTTGCCCATAGGTAGTTCTTCATTGCCAATTTCCAGCTCCAAGTCTGGAATATATGAGGCAAAAAGAAAATCCAGAGAACTCATTATGTTGTTTTTTGGATTCCCAAGTTCCCCCATCCTGAGGTCTACCTTCTTCTCTCCACCTTTCAGTTTTCTTATGCCTGTGTTATATACGGGGTGGGGCAAAAGTAGATTTACAGTTGTGAGTACATGAAAGTTTATTTTTGTACTATTACTTATTAATTACTGTATTATTTTCCATATGAACAACTGTTAACCCACTGTTGTCCCACCCTGTATATACATATTTATAAAATTTTAGTTGTCCACAGTAGGCATAGAGAAATGTGTATCTACTCCATCTTTCTGGAAGCAGTCCATACATTTCTTTCTTTTTATTATTATTATTTTTAAAAGGTCTCGGATATGCCTCAAATTTTTTTAAGATGCTTATACACACATTTGGTACTAAAAATTGAAATATCGCATCAAAAAATGTTACAGCTCAAATTTTTCTTATAAGTTATCCACACTGCTACATAATTACTTTAAAATTACCAGCAAGAAAAAAAAAGTACAAGGTTTATAGCTAAATTAACTCTATGCCATAATTTTCTAGGATAATATCATCAGCAGGATCTCCATGAAATAGGAAATAACAACAGCTACATCTAAATCTTTTGGCTCTTGCTTCAAGCTCATGTTTCCTCTCCTCTGGGTCTTTTTTAAGCAGAGATTGGGTGCAGTATCTAACAAGTTGTAAGGTTCTTAGCAGCCTTTCTTTCCAGGCAGATGCCAATGTCTTCACTCCATGTCGCCTCCTGTAGAGCAGGTCTCGACCCAGCCCCAGTCCAAGCCCCTGTGACTTTTTTTTTCTTTGTCCTGCAGTTGGGGTGAAGGTTTTGGTGGAAGGGAACGGGATTTGGGACTAGGGTTCAGAGTAAAGGTGCTAAGGTTGTTTGCTAGTACTTCTGAGACAGCTTAAGTGCTGAATTTTCCTCACCGGGCTTCGGAGAAGGCTCTGGGGTCGAAGGTGGGCTAAGCTTCTTTGGTGAGTTCACTGGAAGTCTAGTCACAGCCTGACACTCCTCCTAGGGCTCTAGCAGAAGGTGATGCCCAAAACTCCCAAACTGCTACAGAGTAGCCCTGAAAGAACCGTGTAGCCCAGCAATAGTGAGAAAAATGCCAAATGCCCCATTTCTTTCTTAAAAAAAAAAAAAAAAAAAGTTTTTATTCATTTTCCAGAGAGGAAGGGAGAGGAGATAGAAACATTGATGGGAGAGAAACATCAATCAGCTGCCTCCTGCACACTCCTGGGGCTCAAGCCCGCAGCCTGGACATGTGCCCTGACGGAATCAAACCAGTGACCTCTTAGCGCATGGGGACAACGCTCAACCCACTGAGCCACACTGGCTGGGCCCACACATTTCTTAAACCTTTTCAGTTTGAATACAGATTCACAGGGAGCTGTGAAGATAATACAGGGAAATAGTCTTCACCTGCTTTCCTACAGTAGCTACATCTTACATAACAACATAAAACCCAGGAAACTGACATTGGTATGTGTATAATTTTGCATTTTATCACACGTAGACTTATGTAACCACTACCATGAAGATACAGAAGTATTCTATCTCCACAAAGATCTCCCTCATGCTAACCCTGTAGAGTCACTCTCTGCTCCTCCCACCCCCAACAGCATTCCTAACTCCTGGCAACTACTAATTTGTTCCTCATCTGGGTAAATTTGTCATTTATATAGATAGTATCATGAAGTGTGACATTTTCAGACTGGCTTTTTTTTCACTCAGCATACTGCCTTTAAGATCCATCCAAATTGTTGTATCAATAGTTCATTCCTTGCCCTAGCCGGTTTGCTCAGTGGTTAGAGCGCCAGCCCTCGAACTGAAGGGTCCCGGGTTTGATTCTGGCCAAGGGCATGTACCTCAGTTGCAGGCTCATTACCTGGCCCAGGTTGGGGCACGTGCAGGAGGCAACCAATCGATGTGACACATCAATGTCTCTCTCCCTCTCCCCCTTCTACTCTCTCTAAAAGATCAGTGGAAAAAATATCCTCAGGTGATGATTAAAAAAAAAAAAGTACATTTTTAAAAATGTTTTTATTGATTTCAGAGAGGAAGGGGGAAGGAGAGAGAGAAACATTGATAAGAGAACAGAGCCATCAATCAGTTGCCTCCTGCACACCTGCACTACTGGGGATCCAGCCTGAAATCCAGGAATATGCCCCGACAGGAATCAAACCAGCGACCTCTCGGTGCATGGGTTAATGCTCAACCGAGTCACACCAGCCAGAGCAATAGTTCATTCCTTTTTATTACTCGGTCAGAATCCACCATCCATCCATTTTAAGAACATCTAGCTGATCAGTACCTCACCTGCTTGGTGGGATGGCCACATCTCTTAATTCATGGCTAACTATTCATTTGTGCATACTGTGCTATGTATGGAACAAGAGGACATACATAATGCCCAAAGAAAGACTATGCAAAGAAGGATAACTTTACAGACAACTCAAGAGCAAGAGAGTTGAGGAGCAAAAGTTTGTTTTTACTGTCTATAAGGATTCTTGAGTAGTTTCTGGTTTGTGGTAGCTATGACTTTTTAAAACAATTTTATGGAGGTGATTGACATATAACAAAGTACACATATTTTTAAAGTGCACAATTTTTAGAGTTTTGGCAGATGCATATATCTGCCTATAAAAGCATCACATTCAAGACAATGAATATATCCATCACTCTCCACAGCTCCAGCTGTTCCCTGCTGTCTGTCCCTCCAATACAGTAAGCAGGCTCCCACTTCAGGGTGTTTGTATTTGCTGCTCCCTCTGCATTGAAAGGTTGTGCCCTAGACATTAGCATGGCTCCCCCCACCCCCCACTCCCTTCATGTCTTTCCCCTGGTCATCCCTAATCCAGCACTCCCTATGCCCCTTACCTGCTTTATTTTTCTTCAAGGCACATATCACATATTGTTATTTCCTATTTGTTAATTGTCTAATTTTCTCTTTAGAATGTAAGCTTCGTAAGAGAAAGAACTTTGTTTAACTATTGTGTTCCCATCACTTAGAACAGTATCCAAATTCAGATCAATATTAGAGTGACAGACCTGAGGCAAGCTTTTCTAGGATACGTTCATCAGTACTACTCTCCTCCTGAGCATCTTTTTTATTAGTCAAGTTTTAGGTTCAGCTGCATATAACACAAAACTCAAAACAATACGTGACTTCAATAAAAAATATTTTTATTTCTCTTTCACATGAAAGACTAAGGCAGGCAATTCTTGGTAGCTCTTCAGTCATTAGCAACGTAGGCTCCTCCTGTCTTGCAAACACCATTCTTAGTTGCCAATTCATGGTTCAAGATGTTGCTTGCATTTCAAACAAACATTTCTACATTTCTGTCACAAGGAAAGGGAACAGGAGAAGGGCATGTTGTCTCCCGCCATGCGGCCATAGCAAGCTACAAGCTATGGGAAATGTGCTATTCGTTGCAGATGGCCATGGATCCAGATAAAAACTAATGATTCTACCATTACTGTGGATAGTAACAGATACTGACATGGGCAGTTAGTAACATGTCTGCTACTCTAAGCTCTCTTGTGTTACTCTTCTTTTTGTCCCACTTTACAGGCTTCACTCAACCAGCAGAGGCCAGAGAGTTAAGTGGGATAAAGGGGCAAATGTAGCATTTGAATTCAGAGGTAAGATTCTCTGTCCTACCATTCCTGACCGGGTGGCTCGATGGTTGGGACATACTCCTCATGTGCCAAGGTGGCAGGTCCAGTCCCTGGTCAGGGCACATACAAGAGTCAACCAGTGAATGCAGAAATAAGTGGAACAACAAATTGAGATTTTTTTTCTCTTTCCCCCTTCCTATCTCTAAAAAAATTTTTTTTAAAAATCAAAATCAGTAAGTAAAAAAAAAGTCTTATTAAAAACATTTCTTTGTCCTACCTTTTACTCCTTCCTTCTTTCAACAACCACATCGCAGAAGTACTAGGATGGGATATACGAGCAAAGCAGAGGGGGTAAGGGTTAGGAGGCCTGTTTCTCAGGGTCATTGTGAAAGCTGATTAAGAACTTACAAAGGGCTTTGAGATCTTGGCTTCCTACACTGTGTTCAAAGTTTTACCATTAAATGAGGGCATAAGTCAATGGGCTTTTCTTAATTGGCAACCAGGGAAAGATACTTACTCAAAAGGAACAAGTATGGAGAAATTGGATAATCACCTTGATAGGTAGTCAAAATGACTCTCACCAACAAAGGAAAGACGGATGGACTCTGTGCCTGTGCCTGCCTACAGATGTGATGTCCCAGGGACACAGCTGTGGACATGTGCCAGAATGTGACCATGAGGAAGCGTCAGACCAACCTGAGAGGAGAAATGAGGAACATTCCGCTTAACAAAACTTGGCAAGATTGTTGGTTTCATAAAAGACAAAGAAAGACTGAAGAATTGTTCCAGATCAAAAGAGACTAAGTGCAGTACATGGCTCTAGAGAGGATCCTATACAGGAAAGAAAAAAGAACACAAGGACAATGTTAGATCAATGGACAAAAATGAAATGTAGTTGGTAGACTGAATTATTGAATCAAGGTTAATTTTCGGAGCTTGATAACTTAACTATGACTGTGTAAGAGGATGTACTTATTCTTAGGAAATAGACACTCAAGTACTTATGATAAGGGCATGATATAAGCAACTTACTCTCAAATAGTTCAGAAGAAAAAACACAACAGGCAAGCAAGAACTGACACAAATGGGTGAAATGCTAACAGCTAACGAGAGGTGATTCTAGTCAAAGGGTATGTCGGTGTTCTTTGTACACTTCTGGCAATATTTCTGTAAGTTTGAAGTCCCCCCTACCTCTAAAGAGCAAGGACAATAAATAACATTCAGATTATTTTACTCCTGCACTTGTCTGATGAACTATCCTAGATGCTGTATTTGATTCTGTGCCAAAAGTCTAACCCGTAAGCTTTCAACTGGGAGGGAAAGGAATCACTTCAATTAGTTAACATTTACTGAGGTTTTCATGAAAACCAATATACCAGCCAGCCTTCAGGACACTTCTGTCAGAGAAAACTAAGGTAGGCCAGGCTTTTTTGTTTGCCAACTGTATCTAGAACCCTAAAAGATACCATCTGACTGAAGCTATGTAATTGGAACAGTCACCCCTGGACTTTTTCCATATAGAACAAAGTTAGCCTGTGGCTCTATGCAAGGATCCCATTTCTCAGGCAGCTTGGAATCCAAGGGACTGGCATTCTGACAAACCATTAAAGCCATGGCCATGGAAATGATGACAGCTTAAACTTTCACTGCACACCCTATGGTTTTGGATCTGCCCACAGAAAAGGAAGCAAGTATGTTGCCCCATATCTACACTAACTTCAATTCTTGGTATCTAGTAGTATTGACTGCACCTGTACAAATTCTTACACACTCTGGGAAAAGCTTTCTTTTAAAAAGACCTGGGTTGTTCCTAAGTACCTGAGGCTATTTTTAAATATATATATGTTTTATTGATTTCAGAGAGAGGAAGAGAGGGAGAGAGATAGAAACATCAATGATGAGAGTCATTGATCGGCTGCTTCCTGCACGACCCCTGCTGGGGATGGAGCCCGCAACCTGAGCATGTGCCCTGACTGGGAATTGAGCCACGATCTCCTGGATCATAGGTCGATGCTCAACCGCTGAGCCACGCCAGCCGGGCCTGAGGCTATTTTTTAAAATGTATATAGGTATCTGTGCGCTTCTGTGTATACACAAGACACTCCCTTCACCCTTAGCCTGACAGAGCCATCCAAACCAGAAACTTGCCGACTCACATGTAAGCTGTTGCCAAGGTTTCCCCTAACAAACTCATTTTAAGTCTGCAGAAAATTTTAGTAACAAACCTGAGCTATAAATTCAGACATATAAACTATCAATATCTGAGATTTAAGTCTTCCCTATTATTATTACCTTAATCCTTATCTGAGGAGAATATTTTTTCATTGATTTTATTAGAGAGGGGGAGGAAGAGAGAGGGAGGGAACAAAGAGAAACATCAATGTGAGAGACACATCAGTTGGCTTCCCCACACATGCCTCAACCTGCAACCCACGTATGTGCCCTTGACTGGGAATTGAACCTGAGACCCTCCAGTGCGCAGCCCAACGCTTGAGCCACTGAGCCATGCCAGCAAGAGCTTAAGTCTTCTTGAAAAGACATGACAATGAGCCCTGGCCGGTGTGGCTCAGTTGGGTGGGCACCATCCTGGGCACTGTAGGGTCGGCTGGTTCGATTCCCAGTTGGAGCACACGCCTGGGTCACCTGCTCGATCCCTGGTCGGGACGTGCAGTCAGTATGTTGCTCTCACATCCATGTCTCTCTCTCCTTCACCCTTCCTCTCTCTCTAAAAAAAAAAAAAAAAAGGAAATCAATGAAAAAAAATCTTTAAAAAAAAAGACATGACAATGAGAAACTGTAAGTAACAAGTAGTCCTGGCAAGGGCTCAGACTAAGATGTTGACTCAGTTTCTACAGAGACTGAGTATGAAGATGTTCTCTTGGTCAGGAACTCTATTTCTAACCTCTCGTTTACCTAGAGAAGGTCACTTATTTGCCTAAATTAGCTCCTCTTCAAAATATTCACAAATTTCTAGGAACAAAGGACAATCCACTTATTGCCATTTCAATTTCTAGCTAAAAATCTACAAAAAAATATGGGCACACATATAGCATTATATTGTTATATTTCCAAATCCACTAATAATCAAAATTTCCTAGGGAGCTTTCCCAAAAACCCCACACAAGATATACTGAATTAAAATCTGGAATCTTTGAGTAAGATCCCCTATGACTCTGATCATGAGCCAGATTGTAAACTGGTTTATGACACCGTCTGCCATAACATCACTGTAGCAGTAACCTCAGATGACAAAGATGGTTTGAAATAGATAATGACTCCAAGTCCAAAACAAACAAGGCAACCAGCCTTTCTCCTCCCCCTGACCCCCAGCCACTCACTCACTCTTCTGGACAACTAATACTACCAACTGCTTATCTGTACTACCAGAGATCCTTTATGCATACAAAAGCACTATAAATATTTCCTTTAAAAAAGGACAGCAGCAAACAATACCTTGTGGTGTGTTTTTTTTTAAATATATCTTTATTGATTTCAGAGAGAGGAAAGGAGAGGGAGAGAAACATCAATGATGAGAGTCATTGATCAGCTGCCTCCTGCACGCCACCCGCTGGGGATCGAGCCCGCAACCCGGGCATGTGCCCTGACCTGGAATTGAACCGCAATCTCCTGGATCCTAGGTCAATGCTCAACCCGAGCCACACCCAGCCAGCCAACAATACCTTATTATGTGAACAAACCAAGGTGAAGAACAATGTGTTACCTTGGAAATCTTTCCCAATCAATACATAAAGCTTCCTTATTTTTTTCTAAATATTTGTTACTGATTTCTTTAGAGAGGGAGGGAGAGGAAGAGAAACATGAACATCAATCAGCTGCCTCCCACATGCCCCCCATCGGGGATCGAGCCCAAAACCTGGACGTGTGTCCCAACCAGGAATCCAACTGGCAACCACTCAATGTGCAGGACTGTGCCCAATGAACTGAGCCATATAGGCCAGGGCTTCCTTATTTTATTTTAACCTGGATGGTACATGCTACTTCGTGGCTGCATCACACTTGATAAATCAGTCCCCTTTCATTGGACATCTATGTTATTTTTATCTTTTGCTGCAATGCATAATCATACACGTCACCTTGTACATGTGCAAGTGTATTTGTAGGACACATTTCTAGATATGGAAATGGTAAGTCAAAGGATATAGGTAATTCTGATATTGCCAAAATGCCCTCCCCAGAGGTTATAATAATTTTCACTCCCTCTTACAGTGTGAAATAGTTTAGGTTTTACACTGAGTTGAATATGGTCAGTGCTAATGGCTAACTTTCTAGATGCTTCCCTGAAAATACCATGCCTGTATAGCCCAGTGATTTAACAAATGACATTCTGAAAAAAACTTCCATACCACAGAAATCTGAATAATTTTACTATTGCTATTAGAAAGATTTCTGACTATTTGAGACCCAAGAAAAAGAGGAGCTGGGAGAAAAGAGAAGCTGAGGTTAAGGCAATCTTTGCTATTCTTAGCTGACATGCATGCACTAAGTCTTTTTCACTACTTCAGCATAAAATGCTTAAAATTTTCCACTTACTACACAAAGTATTATTCATGTAAAAAGTTAACCAATTGTGCTGTTTATTATTTTAATTAACAAAAGTTCTACAAGTGTTATTACCAAAAATCTTACACAAGAGTAGTTTACTAAATAAAGGCAGGATGCCCAAAGGGATCCCTCTATAGCTAAGGAAAAGAGTGTCATGCAGAGGGCAGGCTGAAGAGAGAGTAAGCCAGAGAAATGCAACTGAAATAGTTCATTTCCTTCATAATACACAAATACAGAAGGGAGAGAAAAGGGAGCACGTTTTTAACTAAAAGAGTCAACAATTTTATTTTCACATTTCACAATACAAATGAAAATTGCTTTTTTTGTCCCACTACTCCCCTCCAAAACTGTTCTCTCTTAGATAGAAAGGGAGTGCTTCTCCTTGTCGTGCTGTTAGAAAACACCCAGAGTCACAGCACTGCGATCTCCTGGTGAAGTAGAACAGTAATATAAAACTGATAGAAAGAGGCTCCCCTCTCTCTTTATCTGTCTGGTCGAGTCATTCCTGGCCGAGTGGGCACCATCATGGGACGGGCGGGAGGTCTCATCATTGGGGGCCCAGGCATCATTGGCATGTGCCCTCCCATAGGCGGTCTCATTCCAGGAGCTGCAGGACAGAACAAAGAAAAGGAAAAAAGAGTCAGAAAATACTCAAGGGAGAGCTTGATGGGACTTCAATTAAAACAAAAAAGTAGACCCCCCCTGCAAAATGCTGCAAAAAAGACATACTTGACAGAAGAATGCAACAAATTCATCACATCTTTAAAATATTTAGACATTCTCAAACAAAAAACAAAAAGGTCAACACAAGAACCACAAGGGAACCATAATCTAATGATAGTAAGGGGGAAACTATTAACATACGGCTTTCCAGAAACCACCAAGGACACTAGTTCCCTAAATAGACCCTTTTTCTCAGGGAAATTCACAACTAAGTCACATGTCATTCAGTCAGCACTTTTAATCAGTTCTATCCGCCATATAACCAGGAGCTATTTCATGGATGTACACAGGCACAGAGGACAATCTTACCACTAAGCGTTTGTTCGGAGTTGTAGGAAAGGTGAGCAGGAGGCCCATGCTGAGAACCTGTTAGTAACCATACTTAGCTCAAGTCAAGAAAAATAATAGGCAATAATGTGATTTACAACAATTAGCACACACACACAAATCTGATTTTTCTAATGCATTTTAGAAACTATTAATGAATTCTTAAAGTGTCAAATCAATATACCAGCCAAATAAGTGAGCCAGGGAAGGGAGGGCAAGCAGAGAGGTGAAGGCTGGGGAGGAACACAGGCAGCTGCATGGACACGATAGTGTTCTACATCCTCAGCTGGGTGGGGGGCTCACAGGTATTCATTTTATTATCATGCCTCATAATTCTCATGCTACATATCTCCTTTTTAAATATCAATTTTACCTTAATTACCTATTTTTAACTAAACCATTTTGATTAAAGGCTTGCTATAAATGGTTCAAGAGAAAACTATATTCAAAGCTGAATATAGCCTTATCACAAAAAGTAAAACCCAAGTATATACAAAGTCACAAAACCTAACAGGAACAAAATTTTTTTATTAAAGATTAATTTCAACAGGAATAAAGAATACTACTAAACTACTAAATACCTTACTTAAAAAAACAAACACCATAACATAACTAGTATTCAGCATTTTTAGAGAAAACTGATCTAGACCAAAGATTGAAAACGAGGCACCTGAAAACTTGTTATCTTTGGTCTCCATAATGCATTTAGTTGTAATTAGTTGCCAACATTGGCAATTAATAGGTCTAATTACTAATAAGTTAAGTCTAGAATCCTTTTCCAACTTATTACGGAGAAGTCCAAACACACACAATAATAGAAAGAAAAGAGTATAATGAACATTCATGTACCCATCATCCAGCATCAACAATTATCTGCTCATGGCCAATTTCTTTTATCCCCACTCACTCTTATCCATGCCCATCCCCAACCACTCAATTATTTTAATGCAAATCCCATAACATATTATTTTATCCTGGCTAAAAATAACAACAACAAAATACTAAGGAGAACTGCCAACACCAACTTGCATTCTCAAATGTCAACCAAAGGCTGAAGCTGAGCTCTAGAAGCCTTCTTCAGATGAGTTATGCATTCCCAGTTCACCACAACCAACCCCTCCAGAAATCTGAACTTGTGACTGACTTAAGAATGCAAAAGAAGCCATCTAAGTCACTTTGATTGTGTTTTGGGTTCAAAGCCAGCAAGGCAGGAACTCTTTTTATCTATATTCTCCCATCCCTCTAAATGATACCAGCAGTAAGCATAGTGAATGCCTCTGGCTAGGAAGCTACTCCAATACTTTGTACTTTGCCTGATCAGTTGGAACTGTAGGCTTCTTGCATCAGCTGTATTTACTCTAATTACATAATTTAACTATTCTGCAAACAAATAAAATACAAGTTTCTATGAAAATTAAGTTGATATTTAGCAAGACTCAGGCAAAATATCCCAAAAAAGTGTTCACATATTTGGTACGGAGACGATCATAAAGGACTGGAACTAGACTGTCTCCTCACAGGACAGTCTAACCACTTTATATAAAATGGAACTAAAGTTGGTACAGGATACATTAAGGGTACGGCTTACAGATTTATGCAAGAAATATATAGTACAAAGCAAGGGCCCCTGACCATGTAGCAGAAAAATTTCCAAATTAATGTATATTTATGTTTATGTTAAAATAAAATGTTTGAGGTGTTTTTCCCCTTCCTGAACAAAAGACCAACCACCAGGCCTAAGGCCTTTTTCATATACTAATTTGGCCTAACTGACCCCCAAGATTAAAAATCAGCTACAGGAGGTAACTCTGCACCAAATCAAAACCAAGAAAAGTAGCAACACAAGTATGTATCTAACCCTCCCTTTATACCCCAGTGGAACAAGCTTATCTACTTTTCTCTTCATTATAAATGGCCAAAAGCCAGAAGGACACAAGGAAACAGGAGGGAGAGAAGCAAAGCAGCCTTATCCTACTTTTGGTAGCACAATGTCCTTGGACAGCAGGCAATTACACTGATAAACCAAGTATTCCTTTTTCTTTATCATTACAGGTTCACAAATTTAATTTGTTACAATATTTTTAGATAGCTAAGTAAGAATTCTATTTAAATGGAGAGCTAAAACACAATGGGGCATTCTAGAAGGAGATTCAAACTTACCAGGTCCCACTGGCATCATCCCAGGAGGAGGAGGACCCATCATTGGCATCATGGGAGGGCCCCCCATATGGGGTGCTGGCATCATACCAGGGCGAGGTGGACCCGCTGAAATAAAAAATGGAGCCTGAGGTTAAGACATACTTATACATGAACAGTTTATCTTCTTAATGAAACTAGTAGGGCCTCATGATCTGATCCAAATCCTGTAACAATAAACTTCTTATGGTCCTTTTTATAACAGTAGATCCACAAAACTTTAGTTACTTCATGATTGGAAAGCAGGAACAAGCCTATCTAGACAAAACTATAAAATGAAGTCAGATTTCCCATGGAAAAAACCACCAGAATTTTAATTTTTTTAAAGGGGAGTATTATACCTTCTGTAGAGTTCCTGATCAAAAGCTGATAAATTAAGCCACAAGTATCTAATTTCAGATTTTAAAAAAAATCAAAACCCAGGTTTATTTTTTTTTAAATATATTTTTATTGACTTCAGAGATAGAAGAAAGGAGAGTGAGAGCGAGATAGAAACATCAATGATGGAGAATCACTGATTGGCTGCCTCCTGCATGCCCCCCACTGGGGATCGAGCCCAAAACCCAGGCATGTGCCCTGACCAGGAATTGAACTGATCTCCTGGATCATAGGTTGATGGTTAACCGCTGAGGCATGGCCAACCAGATGGCAAAACCCAGGTTTTAAAAGATTCTTTGAAAAGACAAAGATATATATGCAGAGATACTCCTGATGTATCATTTACAAAAGCAACAATTTGAAACAACTTACATGTCCATCAATAAGAAAATAGTGAAGTTAAATATGGCACATTCATACCATAGACTATTGTATACTAGTAAAATAAGGGAGATGAGTGCCAGCCTGTCAGGATAGAGGAGAGGTGACCTAAGAGCTACTGTGAGCTGAAGCCTGGCCAGATCCCAGGATGGTGGGAGCCCACAAAGGATCTGGTGGGTTATTAGGGGTCCACCCGCGTGCAACTATTATAAACACCCTCCTTACTTCTATGTGCTTATATCCATGATCACTTACAGGACTGAGTTTAGGTCTGAGTTCAATTGCCAGAAGAGCCAAAAAATATAGTTACTCCATCTCCTTCTGTCTGTCATGCAGAAACAACAAACATTCCCAGAGAGGAGAGGCCTTTGATCTACTCCACTTTCAACTGTACAATTCTTGTCTTTTGCAAGGTATATATATTGGTGTTAGGTGAGTTAGAAAATAGAAAGACTGAGAAATTTATCAGCTACTTCAATCCTCCAGTGTTGTGTTCATAGAAGTGAAAAAATGTAATGTACTCAGCAATACCTCTTCATACATTAGCTCACCTAATCACATGTACATTCTGAGATTTCCACTGAATCTGTCTCAGACCCACATGGGATGCCACAAATAGAATATCCTAGCAATAATACAATCAGAAGGTAACTGAAGCTTATTTCAGAAATTATACCTCTAAAGTTGTTTTCTGTTACTATGTATTCACCCACTGAGGATTTGAAAGCCACTAAAAGAGAATCTAACAAGATCAAAGTACAATCTGCCCACTTACACCCCTTAAGATAAAAACTTTATAAACTTACGAAGACTGGGGGGAGGTGGGATCATTGCTCCTGCAGGAGGAGGAGCAGAGAATGGAGTAGGAGGTATCTTTCCTTGCTGAAATGCTGCAGCTATAAACAAAGTGAGAAAAAAACAACACATGGTAAATAAGAATTCAACAACCCATTCACTAACATCTTTTAATCTTTAATGGTCCCAATTATTTCATTCTAAAAGCAATCATCTAAGATTACTATACAACATCATGGACTGTTTTAAAATCAACTTTAGGTATTCACCAGCTAAAATTGCAATTAATTGGTTTACTGATTTGGGTTTTTTATTTAACTGTTTTTATTTAGTCAGCATTTCTATGGCTGAATTAACTACTCGAGATTGGAGTGAAAACCTCCTACCTATCAATCTCTTACCAAAGAGAAGCAGTCATCTTTAATCTGTAGATGCGGTTTATAACCAATTCAAGCTATTCAGTTTTGTATGAAAATGTGTGATACCTGTCCAAAAACCAGGCATTATAAACTTCAATCCTTTGTATATATGCTGTCCTGAGTCAAAACAATATACCATTTGGTTTATCAGTTTTAAAATGAATGCACTGAGCTAAGAGACATGAAAGAAACAAAGATTTCAAAGCAAAAGCCTGACATGGAGGTGGTTATGATCTTAAAAAATATCCAATACAATCAACATTTTTAAAAAATATATATCTTTATTGATTTCAGAGAGAGGAAAGGAGAGGGAGAGAGAGAAACATCAGTGATGAGAGAGTCATTGATTGGCCACCTCCTGCACGCCCCCGACTGGGGATCGAGCCCGTAACCCGGGCATGTGCCCTGACCGGGATTCGAACCCCGATAGCCTGGATCCTAGGTCAACACTCAACCGCTGAGCCACGCCCGGCCGGGCAACATTTTTTAAAAATATATTTTTATTGATTTCAGAGAGGGAGAAGGGTAGATAGAAACATTAATAATGAGAGTCATTGATTGGCTGCCTCTTGCATGACCCCCACTAGGGATCAAGCCTACAACCCAGGCATTTGTCATAATCGGGAATCGAACCACAATCTCCTGGATCATAGGTTGATGCTCAACCAATGAGCCATGCCGGCCAGGCAAATACAATCAACTTTTAATTTTTCTTTCAGGCAATATGAGGCACACATTAAAACAAGAGAGACTGAAGATCATTTATATTTGGTTTTAAAAAGGAGTCACAAATAAATACTAAAATATACAGTCATAAAAGTCTATTCCGGAATATAAGTCCTTCCCAATTCAGTGCAGTCCAAAGCCCAGGCACCCTCCCCCCATCCTACTTTACCCCACTCTGCACAGAGGGTCAAATTATTCAAGCAAATCACAGATAATTCATGAGGACCAGATAAAAAAATTGACCTAGAGTGGCTATTTATGAACAGCTATTCATTTGCCTTTCAATTGAGCCTGTGCTCTATAAAACACCATATCCCAATAAGGCACCTCCCACACCCTTAGTAAAAAGATAGCTTATAAAGACTGAAAAGGGAGTGACTAAGCCATTGGCTCAGTAACCAACTCAATGTCAACATAATCATGGACATCATGGTTGTGTCCCTGAGGACTTGCCTCCTCTCCTCCAAAAGTCCTCCATCAGCCCGGCTGGCAGAGCTCAATGGTTGAGCATCAACCTATGATCCAGGAGATCAAGGTTCAATTCACGGTCAGGGCACATGCCCGGGTTACTGGCTCGATCCCCAGTGGGGGTCGTGCAGGAGGCAGCCAATCAATCACTCTCTCCTCATTAATATTTCCATCTCTCTCTCTCCCTCTCCCTTCCTCTCTCTGAAATCAATAAAGACATATTAAAAAAAAAAAAAAAAGTCCTCCATCAAAAATGTTTACTTATCCTAAATTCTTCTGCTGCCTATAGAAAATAACTAAAACATAACGGTAACCTTTAATGCCAAGAAATGCCTACTATCTTTTCAAATAGAAGGAAAAGATTACATTATAATTAATCTTTTCTTTTTTTTTTTTTTTTAAAAAAGCTATGATTTCTTGGGTCACATTTTTTTTTTTTTTTTTAAATATATCTTTATTGATTTCAGAGAGAGGAAAGGAGAGGGATAGAGAGAGATAAAAACATCAATGATGAGAGAGTCACTGATCGAGCCTGAAACCCGGGCATGTGCTCTGACCGGGAACTGAATCCCGATCGCCTGGATCCTAGGTCGACAATCAACCGCTGAGCCACGCCCAACCGGGCATAATTAATCTTTTCAAATAAAATGGGACAATGTCTGATCTAGGAGGGCTAGAGGGAGTAGGTGAAGGTGGCTCTCAACCAGGGCAACTTTGCCTCCTTTGGGACACTGGGCAATATTTAGAGACATTTTAGTTGTCACAACTGGGAATTGTTACTAGTGGGTAGATGCCAGAGCTGCTGCTAAACATCCCACAATGCACTGGACAACCCCCACAACAAAGAATTATGCTAAGTTTGAGAACCATGGTATAAATGAAAGAAGACCTAGCTGGTTTATAGGGAATGGGAATTGGGGTGGGGGGACTGTAGGGCAGCAGCAGAGATGAGAGGTTCACTCATTAAACTTGTCTTTCTACGTCTGAAATCTTCCACAATAGCTTTTGCTTTAAAAAAAAAAAAAAAAAAAGTCATGCCCTGACTGGTGTGGTTCAGTGTTTAGAGAGGGCCCATACACTAAAGGGTCACGGGTTTGTTTCCTAGTCAAGGGCATGTACCTGGGTTGCAGTTTCAATCCCTGGCTCTGGTTGGGGACTATGCGGGAGGCAAACCAATGTCTCCCCCTCTCTCACCCTTCCTTCCCTCCCTTCCACTCTCTCTAAAAATTAATGAAAAAATATGCTCAATTTAGGATTAACCAAAAAAAAAAAAAAAAAAAAAAATCACACCACAATCAAAGTCCACATTTGCCTGCCAGCTCTGAATACAATGAATAATTAAGAAAGGTCGTGTTTCGCCCTGCCAGGGTGGCTCAGAGATTGTCGACCCATGAACCAAGAGGTCACCGGTTTGATTCCTGATCAGGGCACATGCCTGTGTTGTGGGCTCAACCCCCAGTAGGGGGCGCAGCCAATCAATGTTTCTCTCTCACTGATGTTCCTCCCTCTCTCCTCTCCCTTCACCGTCTCTCTAAAATCAATTAAAAAAAATTTTTTTAAAAGGAAATGTTCAGGTTTCAAATAGACCAGAATGATCTAAAGAAGAAATGCAACATCTCCTTCTGTCAGTGTCTTGACCTCAACTAGTGTCTAAACAACAAAAATGTCCCTAAGTAAACAAAAAGATTATGGCAGTACCGCAGGGGTCCAAAACATACCCAGATTATTTTTTTACATCAGTTACTTCCTTTCTGACTATTTATCTTTGTCAGTACTACAAAGAATAAAAAACTCAGTCTCTAAAAAAAACCCCCAAACTACAAACCTACTCCCTACCTTTTCCTATTTTAACAGCAAAACAGTTCTAAAAACTATGGATCACTAAAAAGGAGGTTTTATATAAATTTGCTACAAAATCTGGTCCACATCAATAAAGAAATATTAGGCAACTCATTCTTCTCTGCCCCACTTCCCAGTCTAATACCTGATTGCTCTAACCTCAATAATTAATATTAATGCATTCCTATATCCCTGGGAAACCAATGACCTTCCACTTCTTTCATTCAACACATCAGAACACTCCTGTTTATCATTCAGAATGAGTTGCTTCTGTGAAAAACAACAGAGAGACAGGGACGAGAAAGAATGGGACCATTCTACCACCAGAAGAAGAGACTGAAACGTACTTGTTTTGTCAATCAGGCTCTGAGCCTGCTCTTCCATCCATTTCTGATAGTAGTCTTTCACATTCTCTTTGTGTTTCCTACCACTGCAGTGTGTCTTTCTCACAGATGGCTATAAAACAAAAAGGTCATATCAGTCACAGAAACAAATTTCGCAAACTAGCAATTTTATAAAGCCCTACTTCTATACAGAAGTGGCCTGGCTACCGTTAGCAGCTGTGACTAATGCATCACTTATAAACATTATCCAACAATGTACTATATTAATTTATCTACTATGTTTATTATCTAAACCAGGGGTCAGCAAACTGTGGGCCAACCATCTGATTTTGTAAAGAAGTACTGGAACATAGCCACATTCATTTGTTTATGTATTGTCCATTTCTTCTCTCTAAAAGGGTGGAATAATTGCAATAAAAACTGTATGGTCGCCTGGTCAGGCGTGGCTCAGCAGTTGAGCATCGACCTAGGATCCAGGAGATCGTGTTTCGATTCCCAGTGAGGGCACATGTCTGGGTTCTGGGCTCGATCCTTAGTGGGGGGCATGCAGGAGGCAGCCGATCAATGACTCTCTCATCATCGATGTTTCTATCTCTCTCTCCCTTCTCCCTTCCTCTCTCTGAAATCAATAAAGATATATTTAAAAACAAAAAACTGTATGGTCCACAAACCTAAAATAATTATAACCCGGCATTTAAAGAAAAAGTTTGCAAACCCCTGATCCATTTTAACACCCTTTCTTAGATTATTCTATGGCAAAATAAATAAATAAAAATCAGCTTACATACATTTAAGTAACACTATTTATGAGAATATATTCTTTTAAATGACTATGGGTCTAGAATAAAGATTCTATATGATCACATACAGACCTTTGTCTCTAGCGCACTAATCTTTTTGTTCTTTCATTAACAGCTTTACTGGGGTAAAACTGACATAATATAAACTCCACACATTTAAACTTCTGTTTTAATGTTTACTTAACATTTACTACATGCCAGACATCATGCAATGTTCTTTACAAGCTGTGTCTCAATCTTCAAAAAAATCACATGAGCATGTTAAACAGAATACTAGTCAGAAAGAACAAATCACTGATACATGCACTATGGATAAATCTCAAACATATGCTAAGCAAAAGAAATCAAACAAGCACAGTGTATATACTATAAGATTCCATTCATACGAAGTTTTAAAATTAGTAACACTGATCTTTAGTAAAAACCAAATCAGTCAGGGCTAGAGGTTTAGGGGACTTCCTGCGAACAAACATATGTATCTTGATATAATCAAGTTGTAATCATTTGACAGGTCCTCAAACTATACACTTAAAAAGTTTGCATTTAATTGAACATAAATTATAATTCAATAAAATTGACTTTTAAAAATTCCCGAAGGCTATTACCTTCTATTTATGTTTAAAAACTTGTCTCAAAACATATAGCTGTTAAGTGGCAAACCCAGGCCTGGAATCCACATCTCACTGAGGTTATCTCCATGGCTGCCTAACCACCTCCTGCTGGTATATCCTCTCTTTTGTTTTTGTTTGATCCTTACCCCAGGATATTTTTCCCACTGCTTTTCAGAGTGGAAGGGGGAGAGGGAGGAACATCGATGTGAGATACATCTATTGGTGCCTCCCTCACACGCCCTGACTGGGGCCAGGGATCGAGCCTGCAACCCAGTTATGTGCCCTTGGCCGGAACTGAACCCGGACCCCTTCAGTCCACGGGCCAACGTGCTAAACACTAAACCAAACCAGCTAGAGCTATGCTCTCTTTTGACCGAGTACTTCACTGGCAGCAGATATGATCTACATCACGTGAGCAGTCCACATTTCAAAATATTGTTCTCTGTCTACCAAGCCACTGCTTACACTATTCTTAAAATGATGCCTCAAGCCTAAAAGCAAAATTATGCCTAAGAAACAGTGAAAGTTCCAAAATTAAGCACAAAATGTTTTATACATTTCAAAGTCCACCACAGGGAACTACCTCAATCTCCATGGAAATTTCATACTATTTTCACAAGCTATCATGTTAGAGTAAGTACTACAAGGGTTCCTGGTGTTTCTCATAAAGAGGCATTTATTATAAAGAGATACCTTTCAATTTTCTGAATTCTGGCATTAGCAAGATGAATGGGTATATGAAAATACAGTGCTGAAAAAGAGAAGAAAGGCACAGCTTCCTCACTAACAATTCAAAAAATTAAGACTCTCCAAATGACTTAGAGAGGGGGTTAGAGACAAAAACAAAACAAAACAAAAATATTGGGGATCTAGAGGAAAGCTACTTCTAATACAAACGTATTGAGTCTCCTCCAGGACATCTATAACATCATTCAGAACAACCCTACTTACATGTTCCACAAACTTATTAATGACAATGTGTTAGAAAGAATTCCAAATGAAGTGACAACGGAGAAATCATTGGCTAAGTTCTTGCAGCTACTACTCAAGACATGATCACCAAAGAGTTCTGATTTAATCAGGTTCCTGCAAAGGCAGAAAAGTGTAGAGCTGCAGTTCTCAAGGTATGACTCACAGACACCTAAGGGTGTCTTAGACCCAACTTTTAAGGGCAGGGGTGGGGGATCTGCAAGGTCAAAGTAGGTTCATAATAATACTAAGACATTACTTTCCTTTTTTGCTATACTGACATTGCACTGATGTTGCCAAACTCCTGGAACTCTGGAATGAATCAAAGCAATGGCAACCCAAAGCATTAGTGATCATTGTATTTTTCAGTAACGTGTACTCAAGGGGGGTGGGGGGGAGTAAAATTGCTAATTTTATTAAATCTCAACCCTTAAGTTCACATCTTTTTAATATTCTGGGTGACAAAATGGGATATATATACAAAGCACTTCTGCTGCATGCCAAAATACGCTATGTTAAAGAAAAGCAGGCATATAACTGTTCAAGTTGTGAGCTCTACCAGCTGCCTCTTTCATGGAACATTATTTTTATTTGAAAGAACGACTGCCCTGGCCAGTTTTGCTCCGTGGTTAGAACGTCAGCCCGCAGACTGAAGGGTCCTGAGTTCAATTCAGGTCAAGGGCACGTAGCTGGGTTACAGGCTAAATCCTCCGCCCTGGTGGGGGGCACATGTGGGAGGCAACCAATTGATGTATCTCTCTCACATCGATGCTTCTCTCTCTCTCTTTCCCACTCTCTCTCTAAAAAAAAAAAAAAGGAAAAAATATCCTTGGGTGAGGATTAACAACAACAACAAAAAGAACTACTAAGAAACAAACTGGTTATTCAGATTTCTCAAAAATAAATGAAGTAGCCCTGGCCAGGTGGCTCAGTTAGTTGGATCATTGTTCCGTACACGGGAAGGTTGCTGGTTCAATCCTGGTCAGGACGTGTAGAAGAGGCAACCAATGGACATTTCTCTCTCACATCGATGTTTTTCTCTCTCTCTCTATCCCTTCTTCTCTAAAAAGCAAAAAAAACATATCCTCAGGTGAGGATTAAAATAAATAAAGTAGACCTGTTACTTCAAGGAAAGCAATTGATAGCATTTGAAAAATCTGACCTCTCAAACAAAAATTAGACTTTTAGAAAATCCTATCTGCCACAAGCTTGTCAGCTTCCGAATATTTAAAAGCCATTTCTGATTAAATTGTGACATTAATCAATTATGTTTATATTATGTAATCAAATGTGTCAACACTCAGAAGACCTGGCAAACTGAGTAAACCAGTATTTTCCAAATGACCAAACCATGTTACAAAATCATGCATGGTAAAAGATCCACTCAAAGTACAGAAAGCCTGATATGTTTTTCAGATTCCACACTGCAGAAATATAAAGTATTAAAGAATATCTACAATGATCTACAAAAGCTATTAAAGTACCCCTCTATTTTTCAACTCTATGTCCATGTGAGGCTACATTCTTCACATACTACAACCAAAACACAATGAAGCAGATATAATGGAGAAGGTGAGAATTCAGCTGTCTTCTATTAAGTCAGACATTACACAAATTTGCAAAAATTTTAAAACAATGTCATTCCCTCATACTAATTTTTTGTTTTGGAAAAGAGCTACTTTTCACTTTTAAAATGTTATTTGTATTACAAGTAATAAGTATGTTATCGTTACCTTTAAATGAATTAAGTATTTTTAAAATTGTTTTAATTTCAAATATAGCAAACATTAATAGCTATAACTCACATAACCTACCTATTTTTTTTTTTTTTAACAACCCAGTAGCTTTTAAGAGTATAAAGGGATTGTGAGACAAAACAGTTTGAGAGCTGCTGGCACAGAAGCTCTGTAGAGGACTCTCTAGCTCTATACAACTTATTGGTTTTGTGATATCAGTTATTTATCCACACTTTGCCTCAGTTTCCTCCTCTGTAAAATGGAGATAATACTAACCTCAAAGGATTATCATTAACATTAAATGAAATAATACATGTAAAGCATTTGGAACACTACCTGACACAGTAAATATTCAATTTTGGATTCTATTGTTTGTTAAGCAGTTTTTAATCAAATTAAAGTATTCAGTTTCAGCCCTGGCTGGGTAGCTCAGCTGGTAAGAGGGTCATCCCAATACACCAAGATTTTGGGTTCAATCTCCAGTCAGAGCACAGACCAGAAGCAACCAATGAATGCATAAACAATTGGAACAACCAAATCAATGTGAATGTTTTTCTTCTCTTCCCTCCCCCCTCAGTCGCTCTAAAAAATAAAAAAATTTTAAAAATCTGTGATTGCTGCATAGAGCTCAGAGAGCTATGGACAAAACAAAAATTTTTTTAAGTACTCAGTTTCGCCCTAGCCAATTTGGCTCAGTGGTTAGAGCATTGGCCTGCAGAATGAAGGGTCCTGGGTTCAATCCAGGCCAAGGGCATGTACCTCAGTTGCAGGCTTGATCCCCAGCCCCCATTGGGCCTGTGTGGGAGGCAACCGATGTGAAACGATGTTTCTCCCCCCTTCCACTCTCTCTGAAAAGCAATGATAAAAATATCATCGGGTGAGGATTAAAAAAACTGTTTCAAAGTTAGGCATTTCTTTCTAATTTTATCAATCAACCATTTGAGTGCCTTGGCACAATCAAATATTTGCGCTTTAGGACACTTTCCTGGACTTTTTACTTGTCATACACACCTTTTTTCATCTTCAAATTTGCTAACATTTTATTATTTTGGCTGTCCACTGAAAACACTGACTGCTAGATGACTAATAACTTCAAATTCTAAAGACAGTTACACGAAGGGTAGAAAAATAAACACCTCAAATTATTATTATTTTTTTGAGTAACACCACTAAGAGTGGTGTTTTTCCCTTCAGTTGTAATACATTTTCAGCATTTTGATTTTTTTTTCAAATTATTTTCTCCAAGCAGTAGCCCTTAAACCTCAGCATGATGAAAACCATAAGCTTACACCTACAAAAAAATCTAATTTATTACATATAAGGTTTTGCGAAACTGAAAAGAAACGCTACTTACAGAGTCATGGGTGAGGTACGTATCGCAGTAGTCACAATAAAACCTGGAAAAAGGTGGAAGGTAGAGGTAGAGAGAGAGAGAGAGAGAGAGAGAGAGACAACCAGTTAATAGATGCTCATTCACCGAAGTGCTATTCATTGAAAGTAAAAAATAAAAGACCTAGTAACGATTCTTACACGTCCAACAGTCCTGACATAAACCAGGCTTTTTTGTTGCCCTACGCGGAGTCCACCTCCACGCTCTTAAAAGGGGTATTTAGAACCCCCGGTGTCCCTCCCTTCCCCAGGCCCTCTCGCTTCCCCAGAGGCTGCAGGAGCCAGAACCCGCTCTGTGCTCCCCCACGGGGCCACAGTTGGTGGCTGTGACGACGAACACCCCCAAACCAGCTCCCTACTTACTTGGGCATGTTGTCCTGCAGGCCGTTGATCGCTCCGGTCCGCGCCGCCGGAAGTGACGCGCATAGCCAGCGCCGACCCCGCGGAATCGCGAGGTCTCCAACGCGACTTCAGAAATCCTCCCCAGGCGTCCAATCAGCGGGCGGAGCGGAGCCGCGTCGGCTTCAGGCGCGGCCGCGGCTGAGTGGGGCGGGGCTTCTCCTTCCTTCCCCTCACCTTCCGGGGGGACCGGAGTGCGAGGTTCCGCGCAGGCGCGTGTATTTCATCGATTCCTGATGCTTCTGGACGAGTATTGAAGGTCCCCGCGGTGTGCCGGGCGCTGCTGTAAATGCTGAGAAGACAGCTATAGACAAACAAAATCCCTGTCCTCGTGGAGTTGACGTTTGAGTTGGGAAAACTGAATAATAAAGTCAACACGTGGTAGGTTAGATGGAGCCAGGTCTATGTGGGGGGGAAAATGAGTGAGGAAAGGGGGGGTTCAGCTTTCAGTAACAGAGGAAGACTGCTGAGGTGACAACTGAGAAATAGCAGGTTGCCTAAAGCAATAAAGCCAGGTGCGAGCCATCTGACAAAGCGTTTCTTTTTGGGTCTCAACCCCAGGAGGTAGTAAAAACCTCAGTTTCAGGTCCCATCCCGCCTCTTCCTGGCTGTGCTGTTTGCGGTTTCCTCGTCTGAAAAAGAGGGATAATTCTTACTTGTGGGGTTTAAGGAAGAATTACATGTGACAGTGCTTATAAAGTGGTGCAGAGTCTGCACATATTAAGCCCTCCCCAAATAGCAGTTATCTTTCCATAGGAGGAAATTGATGGAAGTAACTTGTCCACAGGTAGTACCTGTCCTAACAATAAGGCCAAACTTCCAACCTGGTCTGTCAGACTCCAACATGCAGCTGGGGAGGAGGAGCTTATGATTCTTCTGCTTCACATTCTTTGATGGTGGAAGTAGAACCAAAATAATAATAATTGTTACTTTATTTGAATGTTTACTATGCTCCAGGTACATTAAATGCATTAATTTATTTAATCTACTCAGCAACCCATTATTCATATTTCAGACGAGAAAACTGAGCTTTAATCATGTTAAAGCTTCCGGATCCTAAAAGAAAAGTTAACGGCACAATGAAGTTATCAAGCTTTCACCACCCTAATACAGTGGTAAATCTTAGTGTTGGTAATACTAAGAACAACCAGTCAGATATTATGTGTCTCCTGCTGTGATGTCAACATTAAGTAGACACCATTAACTATGATGTATTCTTACTGGAAATTTTAAACTTGGGTTTAATCAGGTTATAGAATAAGCTAGAGGATCAAGCTAAATGAAAGCAAAAGGCAGTAAACAGATTTAGAAGGTGGGACATTTTATAGGACAACTGGCCTCTTTCCTTCACCAAGTCAAGAAAATATGTCATTCTGGATTAAAATATTTTTAAGAGATACAACAACTAGATGTAGCGAATGGCCCAGCGTTAGATCTAGTTTGGAAAATCCATCTATAAAGGACTTTTGGGCACAAATGCCTGGGCCTTAATGTTGCAGTTCTAGAAACCCACCTCTGTGCAGGCATCTGGATTCATCAATCATGTTTTGATTTTTCCCCCTTATTTCTCTCTGTGCTGATCCTGGAACTGTTGTGCCCTCAAGTCCATTTCTCACCTTTCCCCTGGTCTCTTCAGTATGGCAGTGGAGGCCTGACCCCATGAAGGCTACATGGCCTGGACTCCTGTGCTGGTTGGCTTCCAGGCTGAGTTGCTGGGCTCCATCAATGGGAGGCACTTCTGGAGATTGGAGGGTCTGAGGGGGGAAAAAACCAGAGTATCTCTACCCCCAAGCCAGAGTATCCATTCCCACCTCCCAACCTTAGGCTGTCTCCTCTGACCTACCTGGTTCCAACTTCTAACAGAATATCCCAGGGCCTGGGCTCTGGTAACAAGATGTATCCTTCTTCTGTCCCTCCAGTGTAAGGGTGGCAGTAGCTTCTTGCTATTGCTCTTCACTGGGCTATTTGACTGCTCTTTCTTTCACTTTTTATCTCTGCCAACACCTATATAAACCAATTCTTTTAATTAAATTTTTTCTGTTTTAAATACTTAGAATGGTTTCTGTTGTTTTTTTGTTTTTTGTTTTTTAAATATATCTTTATTGATTTCAGAGAGAGGAAAGGAGAGGGAGAGAGAGAGATAGAAACATCAATGATGAGAGAGTCATTGATCGAGCCTGCAACCCGGGCATGTGCCCTGACTGGGAATTGAACCCCGATCGACTGGATCCCAGGTCCACGCTCAACCGCTGAGCCACGCCCAGCCGGGCAGAATGGTTTCTGTTTTCCAGGACTCAGAGGGTGACTGACCTCTAAGTTCTAAGGGAGAATTTCCCTCATGTCCTGCCCATGGGCCCTATTATCTTGTAAAGGAGCGCTTTTCACACTTTCCCTGTAAGTGTCCCAGGCAACTTTGAGAATTCATTTGTTACCCTCATTCCCCTTAGTCTATGGTCAAAATCCCAAGGGCTTAAAATGCCCTTGAACTCATGTGTGGCATCTTAAACATTCAGAATGTTTGTGACGTACTTCATAAAACATCTATGTTTTCCATTTTTCTTAAGATATTTTACACTTAAAATGTATTTTATTTATTTATTTTTGAATAGGTAATAAATATACATGGTGCAAAATTAGAAAAGCACAATAGAGTAAGCTCCCCAGCCACACTCCTGTTACCAGTTTCTTGCCTATCCTTCCAGAGAGAGACTATGCAAATACAAATGTAAACTTGTGTTCTGATTCCATTTTACAAGTGCATAGTATTTCATTGTATGAATACACCTTAATTTATCAACCATCCTTCTATTGATGAACACTTAAATTGCTTCCTGGTTTTTTGCTATTATAATCATGTTACAGTACATAGTTAATTGGCACATATGCAAGTATATTTGTAGGATAAATTTCGAGAAGTGAAATTACTGGGTTAAAAAGCTTTGCATTTGTAATTTTGAAGAAGACTGCCCAATTGCCCTCTGTTGTGTTTGAAAGTGCTTTTTCATCTTTCCCATGATATGTTAAAAATGGCATTGCATTGTAATTGTGATATATTCCTCTTATGAAGAAAGTTGAGCAATTTTTCATACATTTAAGAGCCTTAAGGAGTCCGTATAGCCTTCTGTGTAGACTGCCTTTTCATGCCCTTTGTCCCTTTGTCTTTTATATTAGTCTCACCCTTTTTGATTTGTAGAGATCTCTTTATATATTAAGGTAATTAACTTTACCTGTAATATGAATTGCAAATGTTTTTCCATTTGTTATTTGTCCTTGGCTCTATTTGGGGTAATTTTTATCATGAAATAATTTTAAATTTGTGTGTTGGTAAACCTTATTAATCTGTTCTTTTACAGTTTCTGGGTTTTATGTCGTGCTTAGGCATTCCTTCTATGAGATTTTTTTTTTTAATTCTCTTACATTTTTCTAGTTCTTTTATTATGTCATTTTTCATGTTTATCTTTTAACTATCTTGAATTTATTTTAAAGTAAAGTATGGAATAGTGATCTAACCTATTTTTCCCCCCACATACAGCAACCCAGTTATCCCAGCACCAGTTATTGGATAATCCATCATTTTTACTACTAATTTGAAATGCTGCTTTTATCACATACTAAATTCCTCTATAAATTCTATTTCATTTCTGGGCTTTTGGTCTGTTCCATTGGTCTGTTTATTAATGTGCTTTAACAGAAAAAAACAAATTCTGAGGTGTGCTAAATTAAAATTACAGGAGAGCAAAAGAAACAGAACATTTAGCCTGTTAATAGCTGTGGACCAGCTCTGACAAAAGACTGCTCACGTTCCTGTGTATCTGTTGGAATTTAGGATTAATTTCCAGGTGGCCATTTCTGAGATTATCCAAAAGAATGAATTGCAGGCACCGTCGGACGCAGGAGCCTCTGCTTCTCATTTACTCGTGAACGTCCCTCTCTGCTGCGACAGCTCACCCACAGGAGCCACGCTTCCTCCTTGCTGACCGTGCCTGTCCCAGAGCTGGCCCGCTTCCCGTCTCTGTCCCCTTTGTCTGCAGCCAGTGTGAATCCTTTCAGGCTGGCTTACACCTCTCTTCCCCCACCTCATGTATCAAAACACTCGCAAAACTCCAGGACTACGGACGCGTTGTCTTTCCCACCTTGCCATGCTGCCGGGGTTAGGCTCCAGGCCCCAAGACCAGTCCTCTTTTCTTGCTACCCATGATCTAATAAACCCTTTCTTATTTAAAAAAAAAAAAAAGTCTTTCAGCCATGGATGTTAATATTTTTATTTAACAGCCTCTACCAAGTGTTTGGTTACAGTTCATATCTCATCTATGGTTATTTTAATATAAATTATCTTTCAATTACGCAGTTAAATCACTTAACTTTATTCCTTCCTAAAAAAGATCTTCCATCTGGGACTTACGTGTCACAATTGTCATGTGGTTTGTCACATCCTGTGGTACACTGTTGTATATCCCTGTAGGGTAGAATTGCCAGCTAAATACGCGATGCTCTGTTAAATTTGAATTGTTTGAGATGAACTATTAATAATTTTTAGTAGAAGTATATCCCATGCATTTTTTTCTAGATCTAGAAACTCTACAATAGGGTACTTATTAAAAAGAATTCTTTTAGTGGCATGTGACAAAATCACCTTAAACTAGATTAGGCACATCGGGGATGCGGAGGCCCAGGAAGCTGAGAAACCTAAGGGTAGATTCACCCTCAGGTATAGTCTCAAATAATGTCACACCGTCTCCTTCTCTCTCCGTAGCTCGTCTTCCCGCCCACTTCTCTTTCACATTGACCTCATCTGCTAACTTTGCAGCCCGGCGTCCTCTGTGCAGCCAGCTAAGGCAGCCTCAGATGTCTCCAAGATGCCATTCTTCCAGCGCCACGATGCCAGAGGCATTTCCCCTCCCCTTCCAGTAAGATACTTGGGCCTCACTTTGCAAACACTGGCTGCCGACTCTTCTATTAGGCACTCTTCAGAATCTACAATTCTTAGCTCCAATTCCAGGCTGTGGGGCCCTGAAATTTGGGGGAGAGGCTGAATCCCAGAGGCGGACTTGCCCCTCCACTCCCAGCTGTCCTTCCAGCCCAGAGGGGGCTATTCTGTCCATAGATGCCTCACTGGTGGGGTCAGGCCACGGTGGCTTTATCCCCTAACTTTTCTTTTGGAACTGAGACCTCGCTACCAGAAAGTGAATTGAGAAGGCTAAAGCTTGATCTTTGTATTTGGAAACAACAGCAGGACATAGCGCGGGTTGTAGAAGTTGACCCCAGGCCTCCCAGGTGGGTATGAACATGGCTGGGGCTGGGAACTCCTGGCTGTGGCTCCTGAGAGGGACGGGGGTCCTTCTGAGGACTTCACCCAGCCTTCATCGCACTGCGCCCTGCAGGTGAAACCAGCCGAGAGGTCACCTGGCTGCTGCTGTCCAAGGCCAGTGCCTGGGGACAAGGCTTCTGCCACCTAGCCTGAGCAATGCTTGGACAACATTGAGGCTGCCCCTCTGGCACCTGCAGGATGGCAGCAAAACCAGTTCACTTTGGTCTGATGGAGTAGCGGGGAAATATTCATTATTTCCACTGTCGTTGCCTTGCCTTCCTTGCAGTATACACAATATTCACTGCTGGGAATGGAGAAAGCCAAAGTCCCAGGGCGGGGGGAGCAAGTCCTCCCATTTTTTTTAGGGTTGTTTCGGATTTTTAAAAATTAAAGTACAGTTGACATACAATATCATATTGGTTTCAGATGTACAATATAGTGATTCTACATTTATATACTTTACGATGTGATCACCACAATGTCTAGTGAACTGTCTGTCACCATACAGTTATTACAATATTATTGACTATACTCCAGCGCTGTACATTACGTCCCCATGTGACTTGTTCCTTTTATAACTGGGAGTTTGTACCTCTTTTTCCCCTTCACCTTTTTCACCCCTTTCTCTACGACGTTCATTAGTTCTCTATGTCTGTGGATCTGTTTCTGTTTTGTTTTTGTTTTTTAGATTCCACATATAAATGAAATCGTATGTTGCATTCCTGGGCATTTATTTGAAGAAAATGAAAGCATATGTTTGAAAGATATATGCACCCCTAAGTTCATTGCAGTGTTATTTACAAATAGTCAAGATATGGAAGCAACCTCCATGTCCATCGATAGACAAATGGATAAAGATGTGAGATTTTATATATATGTGCATGCATACATACATATACATATATGTATAATAAAGTATTATTCAGCAATAAAAAGGAACAAAATCTTGCCATTTGTGACAACACGGATGGACCTAAAGGGTATTATGCTCAGGGGAACGTCAGACAGAGCAAGTTCTTTTTTTACCTTCTTTATTAATGTAAGGCTGTTGGAGCAACAGGTCAGGGTATCAGGAGAAAGCCGATGGGGCACTAATCACCAAGGCAGAAGAACGGGTTTGGCAAAATGGTTCTGAGTTACTCCTTACTGAAAAGAAGTTATTACTCACTCTTGGAATATCTTCTCTTAAATATATTTTTTTTCTCTGTGAGACAATTTTATTAGCATAAGAAGCTTTCAGCTTAACTCTAGGGGTGCCAAGCTGGAAAGCTGGAAACAGTAACGCAGAGGTATCTTTGTAGCTTAATACTCTGGCAGGATCTGAGGTCATGATTGGGGATATCACACAGACACACACACACACACACACACCCACACCCCACCCCACCCCCTACCCCCCCTTCTGCAGCCCCTGGGCATGTTGTCTTCAGTGACGTGGCTTTTATCAGAGAAGAGACTAGCATTTATCAAACACCTAGTTTGTGTCAGCACTAAGCGATGTGTTTTCATTATGTTATCTGATGGGATTTGATTTTTTTAAAAATATTTTTTATTAATTTTTAGAGAAAGAGGAAGGGAGAGGGAGAGAAACATTGATGGGCTGCCTCCTGCAGCCTCCTGCATGCCCCCTCTAGGGATCGAGCTTGCAACCTGGGCTTGTGCCCTGACTGGGAATTGAACCTGCAACCTCTTGGTGCATGGGACAGTGCCCAACCAACTGAGCCACACCAGCCAGGGCTGATGAGACTTGATTTTTGAGGGTATTTTTTAAAATTTTTATTTATTGATTTTAGAGAGAGAGAGGGAGGGAGAGAGAGAGAAAAACACACACATTGATTTGTTGTTCCACTTATTTATGCATTCATTGGTTGATTCTTGTATGTGTCCTGACCCGGGGTCAAACCCACAACCTTGACATATTAGGAAGATGCTGTAACCAAATGAGTTATTCAGCCAGGGCCTTAAGGTTTCTGTTTTTGTTTTTGTTTTTACTGATTAGGAAACTGAGACCCAAAGAAGTGATGTTAGGAACATAGGGGTGCATATATCTTTTCGAATATATGCTTCCATTTTCTTCAAATAAATACCCAGAAGTAGAACATATGATTTTGATATTGTTGTAATTAACCCAGTTATTAATTAACTGGAAAGGAGCAAAGGAACTGGGAAGGCCAAATATTTTAGGCAGTCATTTGTGCAGCTTGGCCAGGAAGCTGCAAAGCCACGTGTCATTCCCCGCAGAGAGCTGGGGGAAGGGACTGGACAGGGTGGAGTTTAGACGCATGCCCAGTAAAGTCTGGTGACATAGGGAAGGTGCTTGTTTGTCAGTCACACCTGGGAACAGGTCATTGGCCAGAATAGGCATGGCCACTGCAAGCACGGGAAGATTTAACATATTTAAACTCCTAAACAAAGGCGTTTACTCTCTTGCTCTCTTGGTTCCTGCTCCTGGCTTGTGGAGCTCTCATGCTCCTGCATTTGCCCGCATGGTCCGCAGCCATGTGGACCCCGCACAATGGACTGACTAATGGACTGCAACTAGCCTAATGCCAAACCGGACCCAGCTCCACTGTGGAACAGAAACTTTGGACTCTGGCTTAGCTTTTAGCTCTGATGAATCCCCAGCTGCACATTTTCCAGGACTGGATTAAAGGAAATAGGACTTTATGAAGCCAGGAACGTAACTCCATGCAAATAAAGATCACTCATCCTCCTGCGTAAGTCTCAGAAAATTCTTTCTCTGGAGATATCATAAGGATCGAACCCTAAGCACCCAGTGGGGAAGGGAATCCCCCACTTCCACCAGTGGGTACCTCACTTTCACAGATAACAACTTCACTTATATGTGGGATCTTAAAAAACAAAATCACATAGTTAACACATGGCAAAGACAGGATTTGAACCCAAGAAGTCAGAGTACAGTTCATCGAACATACTGCATATACATCTGAGACCTTCAAAACCTCAGCCTGAGTGTAACCTGGCTCCCAATAACTCCCGTGCTGCAATCGATGAGCTGGAGTTTTTAAAATAAGTACACTACCTCAAATGGCCAACATGTAGCCCCCTGCTGGAAGGCCTTCCGCGTACAAAGGACAGCTCCACTAAAAGCTGAGTGTTAGTGCACGTAATTTACACTTCAATGCACCTGACTTTAAAAAAGATATTGGGTGTAACATATAAAAAGTTCCTAACAATGATAAAATGACCATCAACTCAATAAAAAATTACAAATGAAAAGGGAATATAAATGTCCTTTAAACATATAAAAGATACTCATGCTCACTCATAATAATATTAATTCAAATGAAAAGTCACTGAGATACCATCATTACTTACCAGCTTGGTAAAAATTCAATGATTAATAATACTTTGATTAGGCATCAGGAGCTATTAGGCAACAGGAACTATCTTCCATCACCCGGATGTACAAACTGGAACAGTTCCTGTTGAGGGCAATCGGTCAGTGTCTGCCCGAATTCCACATGTATATGCCCTTTGACTCGGCAACTTTATTCTTAGAAATGTGTCCTACAGTTACAGTTGCAGGTGCGCGAAATGATGTATATTCGAGCCTCTTCAGTGAAGCAGTGTTTGAATGAAAGAGCAAAAATCTGGAGAGCACACGCATAGCTCATGGCCAAACAGTAGAGAGGGGAGGCTGGGGAGGGGCTGGGAGCCGGTAAGCGAGAGGGGAAAGACATCTGTAATACTTTCAACAATAAAGATAAATTTTCAAAAGATCTGGAAAGTGAAACGTTCATCAGCAAAGACCTGATTAAATAAAGTACGGGCTATTCCTACTGCGGAATACTATGCAGCTGCAGAAAAGAATGAGACATGTCTTTGTGTACGGCTATGGGAAACTCTCCGAGACATCTTATTGATTGAAAAAAGCAAGATGCAGAGCAGTAGGTACCATTTATATAAAAAAGGAAGGAGAGACTACATATTTATATTATATTGCAAATGCATTAAAAATTTCTTGAAGAACACGTAAGAAACCAGTAACAGCATCTGTTGTGGAGTGTAACGGTGGAAGGGATCTGTTTCACTGCACAGCTTTTCAAATGTTTGATGTTTAAACTTCATGAATTTTTAAAGTTAAGTAAATGATGGTTAAACATTAAAAAAAAAAAAAAAAAAAAGGAAAGAAAGAAAAGAAAAAGAAACCGAATGTGGTGGGCGGGGCACACCCTAGGTCGGGCTGTGCTGTGGGCCATCTCCAGGAGCCACACCCTGCAAACGCTCCTTCCAAAGGCAGGCTCTTCCTGGGAAGACGTGACTCAGGCACCCTGCAGGCTCCCAAACTGGCAAACTTCCTCCTGGCGCCCTTGAACTCCCCCAAACTCTTGCCACTGTGGGAAGACGCAGGGCTGTCCTGGTGGGTCTGCTCAGATTGCAAGTGCTTTCAGCCCTGTTGACTCTAATCGAGGCTCCACTAGCTACATGTGAGGTTTACTCAGCTTGAGGGTCCTGAGACTCAAGTCCTGAGAACCTCAACCACGCTCTTGTTTCTAACTTCTTGGATGTTCTTTAAAATCCTTCATTTGCTCACCAGAGAAGCCTGTTTGGCCTCCTGCTTTCTGAGTTTAAAGAGGAAATATTTGTTTGTTAGCTTCCAGCACTGATTTAAAGTACCTGGTACTTAACTTCTCTGTATTTCCCCCAATAAAATAAAATAAAGTACTTGGGATTCACAGCCTAGATGCAATGATTTCTTAGGACACAGAAAGCAAACGGCCATTTAAAAATTGATAAATTAGACTTCATCAGAATTTAAAACTTCTGCTCATGACAAGACATGGTTAAGAAAATGAAGAGGAAAGCCATAGACTGAGAGAATATATTTGTAAAACATTTATTTCACAAATGCTTTCATCCAGAATATATTAAAAACTCTCACAAATCAATAAGAAAGGGACCGAAAAAATTTTTTAATGAGCAAAAGCCTTGGACACCCACAAAAGAAAATAATAAGCCCATAAAAAAGTGCTCAAAAATGTTACTCATTAGGGAAAGACAAATTAAAACCACAAGATACTATCACAAGCTCACTATAAAGGTTAAAATTAAAAAGACCAAAAAAATCAAATGTTGGCCAGGATGGAGCAACTGAAACTCTCATTTATTGCTGACAGGAATGAAAAACTGGTACAACTACTTTGGAGAAATATTTGGTGGTTTCTTGTAAAGTCTCTTGTACACCCAAGAAATCGACTCCTAAGCAATTATTCAAGGGAAATGAAACATATGTCCATACACAGACTTGTGTAAAAATGTTCAAAGACGTTTTCTTCATAATAAGCTCAAGCTAGAAACAACCCAAATGTCCATGCCAGTAGCATGATTAAACAAATTCGTACAAGGGAAAGTTACTCAACAATAAAAAGGAACAGACTACCGATATGCATGATAACATGAATGAACTTCATAGATACAAACCTGATGCTGAATGAAAGAAACCAGACACAAAAAGTGCATGAAGTTTTTTCAATTATACTGAGATCTAAAACAGGCAAAACAAATTTATGGTGGAATAAAATGGAAAAGTGATTGTGTCTGGGGATGTCATATTGCTCAGGCAATGGAAATGATGGCAATGTTTTGTATTTTGATAGGAGTACAGGTTACAGAAGTGTGGGCATTTATCTAAACTCATCAAATTGTGCTCTTAAGATCTGTGTATCTCACTGACCCCCCCCCCAAAAAAAAAACCCTCTGTAAATAAATATTGACTTGTACTTGGGAGATTAGGCTTGAGCAAATGAGAAAATATATTGAGGGCAATGGGAGCTAGTTTTTTTCACAGCTGGACAAAAAGAGTTACAAAAATGGAGAGGGAAAACATGCCATGTGATGCTGGGTTAGAATTGGAGGTATCAGTATGAACTCATGGTTTTCTACAAATTTCTTGGTTTTGTCTCCTGACAGAGCCTAGAGAAGCAGTGATATATTAGTTGCAATGAGCATACAGAACATCCATATCTTGGTTTCTAAATACCACTCTCCAACTAGGGGAACCAGGGTTTCTTGAAGAACAGACAGAGAAAGTATAAAATGAACCTGACATATCTTCTTGTTTCAGAAATAAGAAAGTGCTAAAAGAACACTGGCAATATTTGAAAAGAACGCAGAGGCCAGCTTGTCCCACTGGCCAAGGCTGGGACAATTTTTGAGCATCAAAAATAAATAATGAGGGTAGTTGATCATAACCCAGTGAATTAAATAAGAACCCATCAGTCTATTCTTATATAAATAAATGGGGTTGAGGGGAGATCTTCTTTAGAGAATTACACCTACTAATTGGAAGAAACGGTGGAGTTAGAAAATCATCATGGATGTTAAGACTTGAGGGTTAAAGCATAACAAGGAAAAGCCTCAAAATATCTACCCTCAAATTAATCTTTAGTTATAAAGGAGAAATCAGTAACTTTACAGTGCATGGATCTGGTAGCCTTAACCTTAACCAAATGATCAAAATCAACATCGTTAATATTGAGATAAACCTGTTACCAGACAAGGCCTGAGCCTATAGCAGATCTACCTAGGGACAGCCGGTAGTGTATGGGTTCTCGACTTTGTGCAGAAAAGATTTCACAACTCGAGTCCAGGTGATTTTGAGACTATATTTATTAAAGCTGGGGACAGTGAAACAAAGGGAGGGCTTAAGGTAGAAGAAGCAACAGGAGAGAGAAAATCAGAGAAAAGGAGGCCTTGGGGACAGGTTCAGGGGGCAAGTCTGGGATGAACTGCTGCTGCCCACTGCTCCTCTGGTCGCAAGTCTCATGGGATCCCTTAGAGCTTAGGAGAAAAAGAGCAGAGATACAAGACCTGGGTCCTTTGTCTTGAAGCTTTTTATTTTTCTTTGGCTGGTGGGAATCCTAGGGGAGGTCTCAGGGGAGGGCCTTAACAGAATATTCATTAGTTTTCAGGGTGTGTCCTTCAACATGTTGATTCGTCAAAATATGTGCATAGAGGGGTCAGGGTTATGTTTTCTGGTTAGTTTGTTTTCAAAGAACATCATCGAAGATGGACCAGAACTGAGACTGATCTGCCCCAGGCCTGTCTGGAATGTTTAAACCATTTGCTCCTAAGTGTCCTAGGTTAGGGAAGATAAAACCTTGTGATTTATTAACCATCTGTAAATTGCTCTCATTGCTTGGCCTTGTTTAATTATTTTGTTTCAGTTTCCCTTATCCAGTTGTCAAGTAATTTCTCTAGCTTCTTACTATCCTGTCAAAAACCAACATCATACACCTCCTGAAATAACATCATATTCCTGTCAAAATGTATAATCTGAATTTAAGGATGAGGGAACAGCAGCCAAACAAAATTGAATGATGTTCTGTAAAAATAAAAAGCTTTTTCAAAACTGTCACTGTGGAGAAAGACAAAGTAAGGCTTAAAAACTTACTTATAAGTAGGTAACCTTATTTATAAGGTCCCAGATTAGAGGAGACTAAAAATTCATGACAATTAAGCGCAAATCATGATTCTGAACTGGATGTTAGATTGAGAACAGAAACAGGTAAAATGGATAGTCTCTGGACACTTGCCAAATTTTGAATATGGACTGTATTAGTTTCCTATGGCTGCTGTAACAAATTCACCACATATTTGGTACATTAAAATAACACACATTTATTCTCTTACAGTTCTGGGCATCAGAAGTTTGAAGTCACTTTCACTGGGCTGAAATCAAGGTGTTGACAGAGCTGTCCTCAACCTGGAGGGATAAAACACATGTCTCCAACTTGCTGTTGATTAAGTTATAAATATGTACATAAAATGGGGCAAAATATAAACAATTAGGAAACCTGGATAAAAGGTGTACAGGAGTTCCTCATAGTATTTTTGCAACTCAACTGTAAGTATGATTATGTTAAAATTTAAAGGCACCAAAAGAATAACTATTGGAGCTAATAGAGGCAGGGATATAGGACTAAAGTTTCATGCCAGTTCTAAGGTCAGTGGGATATATTCCTCACCAGAGGCGGGAAACTAGGTTAGATAACACTTTTTTTGCACCTGGGTGATGCTTATTTTCCAAGCCATCTCACAGCTATTGCCTTATTTGATCCTTGCAATAAGCTTGTGGGGTTGGAAGATCAGATATTTTTATTCCCAGTGGGCAAATGAAAAAACCGAGTCACTTGAGTGACTCAGGTAAGACCCCACATGAGGTTAGCGGCAGAGGTAAGCATTTCAGAAATAACTCTCTCCCCATTCTCCTACCCGAGTGGCTGAGGTGAAACAGCCCAGCACTCGGGTCCTGGCTACAGCTCACCTAGCTGCTTTACTCTGGGCAGGCAGGATGTGCAGTAGTGACAAATAACCCTGAAATGTCAGCAGGTGAGCACAGCCAAGGCTTATTTGTTGTTCCCATTGTTGTGTAATGTAGGCCAGTTAGCTCCCTTGTGAGACTCTCCTCCTAGCAGTTACTCAGGGATCAAGGCTCTGTCCTTGGGAGAGAGGACAGGGTGGGGTAGGCCCTTGGCGTCCAGCTGTGCAGATAAGAAAAAGGAAGTGATCCCTGGCCGGTGTGGCTCAGTTGGTTGAGTACAGTCCTCTGCACTGAAAGGTCTCCGGTTCGATTCCCGGTCAGGGCACATGGCCGGGTTGCCTGCTCGATCCCCAGTAGGTGGCGTGCAGGAGGCGGCCGATCAATGGTTCTCTCTCATTGATGTGTTTCTCTCCTTTCCCTTCTTCTCTCTCTAAAATCAATAAGTAAAATATCGAGAAAAACAGAAAAAGAAAAAGGAAGTAAAGTTTAGGTGGGATGTTTTAAACCTGGAAATGGGGTATATCACATCTACATTCTGACCAGAATTCAATCACATGGTCCCATCTAAATGTCTGGAGATCTGGGAAATGTAGTCTTTCTGTGCCATCGAAAGGAAAAGAGAACGGTTCCCCGGACACCCAGCTGCGGCTCTGTCATACTGGCCACGTAAACTTGAACAATTTATTTAAACCTCTTCTAGGTCTTCTCATTTATGAAAATGAGACAATACCACATTAGAGCTGTTACATTCCATGAAGCACGTAATACATGTAACGTGCACAGCGCAGTGCCTGGCACATAGCCAACCACAAGTGCCTGCTGTTTGTCCTTTAACTCTCAGGTCTCTTCTGGGCCTCGTTCTATCAATTCCAGGGCTAGTGGCGGAGCCATTCATGCCAAACCTTCCCACGTGCTGCCCATTTGTCCCTTGGTCTCTGCCCACAACATAACGTAGACCAGTTTCATAAAAATGGAAGAGCAAGGCCTTAGAGCTGGCCCACGAGACAGAGTATAATAGCAGAGGTATAATAGCAGGGTATAATAGCGATGGGTCATTTTGCAAAATCTACCTCAATGCCGAGGCCTGGGGGCAGTGCAGGCACCCCTGAAGCCCTGGGGGTTGCTAGGATGGCCCCTCTCATTGTCCTCAACAAAAGGTGTTGGCAAACTTCCAGCAAAGCTGGCTGACTTGTCTGTTCTCTACTCTGGAATTCAGAGGGAAAGGAAGGAGCGGCACCCAGGGAGGTCGGATCCAACAGCTGTCGGGCGTGCACGACATTCCCCACACTCAATGCCAAGGAAGTCTCAGGTGGCCCAACTAAAGCCTGTCCAAAGAGGCCCAATTACGGACACTTTGGGCCTCTGGGTGACCTGAAAAACAGAACACTGGGATCCAAAGACTCATGTGTGACCATTTGTTTTCTGCCACACAGAAACATCCCTCTTAGTCTGGAAATGAGCACCTCGGGCCAGAATCTGGGACCTACAGCTGGGACCTCGCTCCATTTCTTGCACACAACCAAAGCAGGACTCAGCCCACCAGCACACAGGGTGGTTTAATCTTCCAGTTTGTGACCGAAACCGGACACAATGGATCCAGGCTGCCTGTTGCTACTTCAACCAATTAAGCAGAGACAAGTTTGAATCAAATATGAGCATTTATTCCATTTTGCCAGCAAAACGGGAGAACAGTGGGATTTGTCCACATAAAATCTGCTCTGCCCTTCCCTTATTCCCTGGCTGGTTTTATAGGGCTGCATGCAAGGGGAAAAGGGTTGGGGGTGTGAGGATGGCTGCCCGGTCTGTGATCCCTGTGTCTCCTTCCAGGATCTTGAAGTCCAATCACAAGGTACTTAATTTTCAGTGGTGTCAAAACCCAGTCCCACCAGGACCTACGAATGGTCGGCATTCTGAGGTAAACTCCCACAGGGGCTTCAGGCTCCAGGCACAGCAACCAAATCAAAGCGCACCCTGTCCTGTGTCTGTCCTCAAAATGCATTTTCTTTTCTGAGCAATGGACCCATCCACGTCCCAATGTGTCTATCTTTTTACAGCTGTCTTTCTTCTTGCAGCACATCCTCCAGTGTCCCGGGGTCTGTAGGAAAACCTCTTATCTATAGTTAGTAAGGGGAATAATTAGTAAACAGCTATGGTCCTATTCCCATTCGGTGCCCTCCCCCTGTCACAGTCACGGTTAACGGAGCATGATAAACATCTCTGCCCCCGACGTGACCAGAGTGAGTTGTTAAATGATATAATTCATGATGATGTAGCCACATTAATCCTCTTCGAGATTAGCAGATGTCTGCGTTCTCCTGATTTCATAAACTAGCAGATTTGAGAACACAGTAAAAATTCAAGACAAAATGTGAATCCACCTGAAACAAATAGCAACTTTTACTGAAGTCTTAAGTCGAACACGCAAATTTTGGTCATTCTTGTGAGAAGCCCTCCCAGCATTTCTGGTGGTTAATTGTAAGCCTCAGATTTCTTTGTGGCTCAAATCAACAGGAGTGGGCTCAGAGCTCCTCTCTTGTCCAGGCGCAGGCGGCCTCCCCCGGGTGACTGCTGGGCCCTGCCTAACTGTGCTGTGTCTGCTGACTAACTCCTGAACTCCCGCACTCTGGACTTCACCTGTCTCAACCTGTGGTCCTTTCCCATTTCCGTGACTTAGTGATCTTTGTGGACTTGACTCCTTTCTGCTGGTATCTGCCAGACCCTGAAGTGCCCTATTTTCCTACCGCTTATCAAAGCTGTCCTGAATTTCTGTAATTGGGGTTCTTAGGAGGGGGGAACCCCTTTGGAAGGAAGTTAGGCAAGTAATTCTTGCAGAATTTCAGGGCCATCCCTTACACTGTGTGTCATATAAATAGCCCTTGGAGTTGTGAAACTTGGGGACTTTGAACTTCAGGAAATTGTTACAAAGCTGCATTTCCCTAGCACTGTTTCTGCTTAAATTGTGTGTTTATTCGGAGTGGCTTGCTGGCCGGGAGGCTAAGGCTCTCCCCAGGCCGCCTCTGGGTGCCTCCACTGCCATCCATGATCAGACATGAAAATAAATGTGTGGAGAAAATTTGAAAGGAAGGGCCTTGGCAGTTTGTGGTTACCACCGGCACCTTCCAGAGGGTCAGGAAGTGACGTAACAGAAGTGAGACTAAAACGAAAGTTAGAAAAGGAAAGAGAAAAGAAAGAGAAATTGCGAGAAGCAACTGCATGGGAGGGCTCATGAACTCGTTTCAGTTGAAAGGCTTTTCTGGAAGAGGAAGGTGGGGTTGGGGTGCCCTGAGTCCGGTGACTCAAGTTCACGTTCTAAGTTCTCCAAGTTGCAGCCACTTAACCCGGTGAATTTGCTTAGCTTTCCCAGTAGGCCACTAGGTCCCTAAAATGGGGCCGGGCCAGTGACCCAGACGACATCGCAGGCTGCGGTGAGGTTCCAGTAAGATACTGGAACATATTGTTACAAATAATAAGTTTCAGTTTACCTAAAAGCTTCTGAACTTCTTGGAATTTCCTTTAGAAATTTTAGGGAACCTGACAATCATTTCAAATGCAGCTTATTTTTGTAAACCCCCCTTCTTCCTCCCACGCATAACTGTGTCCAGAGTGTGCGTAAAGTCCCCTTTCACAATGCAAATGCCCCTGGGGAAAAGGCACAGCTGACCGTTTCCAGGTCACGCCTTACAAGTCCATAAATGCTTCAGCTCAGAGCGGGAATGAGACTTGGGGTGGGCCCGGGAAGGACAGGAGGACCACTTGGAGGCTGGAGCTCTGCAAAGAGACCCTGAGACCTGGCTGCAGGGGACCTGGAAGCAAACTCAGTTTGCTGAGGGGAAAAACTGGGCGGAGCAGAACCACCTTCCAGCACTTTTATTATATGTACCAATTCCTATACAAAGGGTTGGAATCATTTGTTTCCTCCCTGTGATATGTATACATTTGTAAATGTACATGTATAAATTATATTTAACTCAGTCTCTTAACTAACAAACCACAACTGACTAGATACCAGCCCCCAGGTTGCCAGTGAGAATTAAAATATGAAGATGCTAGGGAAAATATTGCCCTTTTCTGCTGGGGAGAAAGCCTGGCTTTTTTTTTTTTTTTTTATGGGCAGTTTTTTCAAGCCCTTACTTTTCAGTCTTAATATTCACCCTCCAAACACTGATGAATAGTTATCTTCTTGCTGCTCTGACACTTTTTAATAAAACTTTAAAAAATTAAGTTATAATTGTATACAGCAAAGTGTGAAAATATTAAGCTTGATGAATTTTTCCCTACGCACATGCCTGGGTGGTTCCAGAGTGAGTTGTAAAGCACAACTCCAGCACCCTCGAAGGCTCTCTCCTGCTTTCAGCAGCCAACAGCCATTGTCCCCCGGCCCCACCTCCCCCGACAACCAACAGTCCCACCTCTATCAGCAGGGTTTCCCCAGCTTTATCAATGGAATCACACGGAGTATGCTCTTTGGCATGTGCTCCCCCAGCCGTCCATGAGGTTGCCCGTAGCAGGAGTTCGTGTCTGCATTCAGTGCTCCACTGTGTGGCTAGGTCACAGTCTATCTTTCCACTGTTCGCTCGCACCAGCTTATCCCCAGTGTCGGGGGATTATGAATAGCACCGCTACGGGCATCTTATGTATTTCTGTTGGTGGATATAAGCCCTGACTTCTCTTAGGTACATCCCTAGAAGAGAAATTGTTGGACGAGAGGGAAGGCATGGATATAAGTTAAACAGGCAGAGCAAACAGTTTTTCAAAGTGGTTGTACCAATTCATTCCCACCAGAAACAGATGAGATTTTTTAGTTCCACAACCTGGCCAATATTTTGTATTGCCATTCAAAAGAAATTTCGCTGCCCTGGCCAGTTTGGCTCAGTGGTTAGACCGTCAGACTGTGGACTGAAGGGTCCTGGGTTCCATTCCAGCCAAGGGCACGGACCTCAGTTGCAGTGCCCCCCCCCCCGCCGCAGCTGGCTCAAGAGAGGGAGGCGGCCAATCAATGTTTCTCTCTCTCTCTCCCTTCCACTCTCTCTGAAAAGCAATGGAAAAAATATCCTTGGCTGAAGATGAATAAATAAATAAATAAATAAATAAATAAATAAATAAATAAATAAATAAATATTTGCCATTCTAATGAGTGTGTATCTCATTGGTGGGTTTTTATTTGGAACAAGCACCTTAAAAGGTATACAGACTTGTTGGAAACTTTGGATATCCTCTTTTGTAAAGTGCCTGTTCAAGTCTTCTGCCCATTAACTATTGGCTTGTCTGTCTTTTACTTAGCTTTTTGTCAAAGTATTTTTTAACTATGTATTTTGGGTTTGAGTTCATTATTGAATGTGGGTATTATGACTATCTTCTCCCAGTCTGTGACTCACCTTTTCACTTTCTCAGTGATGTTTTTTGGTGAATTTCTTAATTTAATATAGTCCATTTAATCCTTTATTTATTTTATGCTTGGTACTTTTGGTGCCCTATTTAAATAATCTTTCTTTGACTCTCACTTTTTTAAAATTAGAAAACTATGTTTTGCAAAAGTACATTGTAAAAATATTAGAACATACAGATTACCACAAAGAAGAAAAATGATCACCTATAATGCTGCCACCCATAGATATAACCTCTATTAACATTTTGATACATATTCTAGTACCTAAAAATGTTTATATGTATAGTTTTCTTTTTCAAAAAAGTGGAATGATACTGTATTTATTTTGTAGTTAACCTTTTCAAATGTATTTTGTTATTATTATTTTTAATCCTCACCGGATGATATTTTTTCCATTGCTTTCCAGAGAGAGTGGAGGGGAGGGAGAGAGAGAGAAACATTGTTGTGAGAGAGACACATCACTTGGCTGCCTCCCACTCTTGCACCAACCAGGGCTGGGGCTGCAACCAAGCTATGTGCCCTTGTCCACAATCGAACCCAGGACCCTTCAGTCCATGGGTGGACATGCTGACCACCAAGCCAAACTGGCTAGGGCTTAAAACATATTTTATATAAATATCAACAAATAGTTATTCTCATAACTTTTAATGGTTACATAGTAGCCCATCATATGTCAGGAGTGTCTTTTTTTTTTTTATTTAATATGTCTTTACTGATTTCAGAGAGATGAAGGGAGAGGGGGAGAGAGATAGAAACATGAATGATGAGAGTCATTGATCGGCTGCCTCCTGCACACCCCCTGCTGGGGATCGAGCCCACAACCCAGGTATGTGCCCTGACCGGGAATCGAACCGTGATCTCCTGGATCATAGGCTGATGATTAACTGCTGAGCCACGCCGGCTGGCCAAGAGTGTCTTTTTTAACTAGTAAAGTTCACATAGTAATATGTAAACAAACAATATCAGAAACAGTAAATGGAACTCTTTGGATTGAGAATCCCTTGAGAAATCTACCAAAGCAAGATATATGGTGTCAGAATCTTAGGCTCAGGTCTGTTGCTAGCTCCACGACCATGGGAAAGTCATTCAATGTCTCTCCATCTGGGATTCTCCATGTTAGAAAGGAGGCCAGAAGAAATCACCTATAAGGTTTGCTCCAACTCTGAGTGTCTGAGGATTCACCGGTAACAAGGCCGTTGCTATGCGCCTTTTACTTCTCTAGTGTTTGGCTGACTCACTTGTGATCCAAATGATATTAGGTCAGAGTAAACAGAAGCCCTTGGGGAACTGTGTGGCAAGGTGATCCTGTCCTTGGAACAGAATGCGTGTAGGGGTTCTACATGACAGCTTTCCTTAAAATCAGCTGTGGTGTGTGACCCGAAGGGACTTCCCTGGAGAGGAGTTGAGAAATGAAACTTTGCTTTTTATCAGAAGAAAGGTGGTTTAGACAGTTAAGAACTTTTAGGGGGGAAATCACTGTTTTAATATTCTCTCAAAAACTGAGGAGAAAGAACTCCAAATTTAAAAGACACCATAAAAGGCAAATGCATAAAACATTGCAAAGGCCTTTTACAAAGAGCTGAGAAGAGGAAGTACGGTACTACTATTAGATGTGTTCCATGCAGAAATATCTCCTTGAATCACTGGGATGACAGTTAAGGGTCTGATATAGAAAGAAATCTAAATTTTGGTTGGTGCTTATTTGTTCACCACATCACTATGGACCAGTCACCTCTCTGAGCCTGTGCCCCCATCTGTAAAATAAGGAAATGATAATATAAGTTTGTCCAGATGATCAGATAAGTGGCTTGAAGCAAATAAAGCCCTTAGCCAGCTAAGTACTCAATTTTTTCCTTTTGCTATTTAAAAAAAAATTCAAGATAAAATTCACATTCCATAAAGTTCATCATTTTAAAGTGTACAATTCAGTGGCTTTTCATATATTCACAATGTTGTACAACCATCACCCCTATCTGATTCCAGAACTTTCCCATCACCCCAAAAAGAAACCCTATGCCCATTCACAATCACTCTTTTTTAAAAATTGATTTTTAGAGAGAGAGGAAGGGAAACAGAGAGAGAGAAACATCAATGTGAGAGTGAAAAATCAATTGGCTGTCTCCTGCACGCCCCCTATCAGGGACTGAGCCTGCAACCTGGGCATGTGCCCTGACCTGGAATCAAACTGGTGACCTTTTGGTGCATGGGACCACACCCAACCACCTGAGCCACACCAGCCAGGGCACGGCAATCACTCTTTTTTTTCTTTCTTTTAATGCTCATCTGAGGATATTTTTTCCATTGCTTTTCAGGGAGAGTGGAAGGGAGAGAGATAGAGAGATAAAAGGAGAGGTAGAGAGATAGAGAAACACTGATGTGAGAGAGACACATCAATTGGTTGCCTCCTACACGTGCCCCAACCGGGGCCGGGGGTCAGGCCTGCAACCGAGGTACGTGCCCTGGACCAGAACTGAACGTGAGACCTTTCGGTCCGTGGGCCAACGCTCTAACCACTGACCCAAACCAGCCAGGGCCACAATAACTCTTTCTTTTTATTTATTTATTATTTTTATTATATTATATTATATTTATTTATTTATTTATTTTAAAATTTATCTTTATTGTTGAGAATATTACAGGTGTCCCATTTTTCCCCCCAATTGATCCCCTCCACTTAGCTCCCACCCCTTTCCCAGGCCTTCACACCGTTATTGACTGTGTCCATGGGTTATGCATATATGCATATAACTTCTTTGGTTAATCTCTTCCCACCCTCCACTCCCCTTTCCCCTTTCCTCTGAAATATGATTGTCTGTTGCCTGCGGCAATGTCTCTGGATCTATTTAGTTTGTCAGATTCTTTTGTTCATTAGCTTCTTCTTAAAGAAGACCCTTCAACTTTTCCTGTAGTGCTGGTCTGGTGGTGATGACCTCCTTTAGCTTTTTCTTATCTGTGAAGCTCTTTATCTGACCTTCAATTCTAAATGATAGCTTTGCTGGGTAGAGCAATCTTGGTTGTAGTTCCATGTTTTTCACCACTTTGAATATTTCTTGCCACTCCCTTCTGGCCTGCAAACTTTCTTTTGAGAAATCAGCTGACAGTGGTATGGGTGCTCCCTTGTCGGTAACTAACTGCTTTTCTCTTGCTGCTTTTAAGATTCTCTCTTTGTCTTTAAGCTTTGGCATTTTCATTATGATGTGTCTTGCTGTGGGCCTCTTTGGGTTCCTCTTCTTTGGGATCCTGTGCTTCCTGGACTTGTAAGTTGATTTCTTTCCCCAGGCAGGGGAAGTTTTCTGTAATTATTTTTTCAAATAGGTTTTCAATTCCTTGTTCTCTTTCTTCCTCTTCTGGCACCCCAATAATACGAATGTTGGGCCTCTTGAAGTTGTCCCAGAGGCTCCTTATACTATTTTCATATTTCTGGATTCTTTTTTCTTTTTGCTCTTCTGGTTGGGTGTTTTTTGTTTCCTCATGTTCCAAATTGCTGATTTGATTCTCAGCATCCTCTGTTCTACTGTTGATTCCCTGTAAATTATTCTTCATTTCAGTTCCTGTAGCCTTCATTTCAAATTGTTACTTTATTATGTTATCGATTTTCTCAGTTATTTCCCTAATAGGCTGCTTAAACATCCTTATAAACAAAATTCTGAACTCTGTATCTGTTAGCTTGCTTGGATCTATTTCATTTAGTTCCTCTTCTAGAGATTTCTTCTGTTCTTCCCTTTGTGACATGTTTCTTTGCCTCCACATTTTGGCTGCTTGCTGGTATTTGTTTCTATGTATTGGGAAGAGCTGCTACATCTCCTGGAATTTGTAGAGTGGCTTTGTATAGTAGGTGTCCTGTATGGTTCCATGGCTCAGCCTCCTCAGTCACCTAAGCTGGGTCTTCTAGGTGCTCCCCTGTGTGGGCTGTGTGCACTGTCCTGTTGTAGTTGAGCCTTGGTTGCTGTTGGCGTCACTGGGAGGGACTGACCCAGTCAGTTGTGAGGACCTGCTACAACTACAGCCAGAGAGCTGCTGTGCTGGAGACACCCCTATGGAGCAGGATTTACTTCAGTGGAGCTTTGGTGTTCACCAAGTGCACCCCTTGACTGTGTCATGCGTGGATGTGGTAGGGTTGTAATCCAGTGTGGTCGATTCTGACCACCAGGTTCACTGTCTCTGGGGCCTCCCGGGAGGTGCAAAGTCAGCCTCTGCCAGTGCCTTGCCCAGGGCCACCCAGCATGAGCTACACAGCAAACAGTAGTTGGCTGCTACTTGTGCTGGGCTTGGCGTTGTCCAGGAGAGGCCAAGCTATGAGCCAATGCAGGCTGCTGCTAGTGCCAGGCCTGGGGCCACTTATCAAGCCGTATGGGGCAGCTGCTGCTTGTTTGAGAGATTTTAGGAAAGTCCTAAGCATGAGCCTCGAGAGGCCACTGGCACAGAAAAGCCACTGGAAATGGCCTGGATGAGCCTGCAGGTGGGGGAGGGGGGCCTCTGGGAATCACAGGGCAGGGCCAAGGTATGAGTCAGGTGCTGGTGACTCAAATATGGTGCCTGCCTCTCGGCTGTGTGGGGGAGGACTCACCACAGGAGCAATGGCCTCTGCCAGCCCTTCTGCCTGGGAGGAAGCCACCCCTCCAGCTCTCACCCGATTTCAGGCGGGTTAGCTCCTCCCCAAGTGTCCCAGGTCCTTTCAGGCTGCTGCCCAGCGCTGGGCTCAGAGGGAGCGCGTCCAAGTGAGTCCGTGCGCTGGCCCTTTAGGGGGAGCTGCTGGGACTCCCGCAGCCTCCGCCACCCTCAGCAACAGTCCCCGCTGGTTTCACAGCCGAAGTTGTGGGGACTCCTCTTCCTGGCCCTGGAACCCTGGGCTGGGGGCCTGATGTGGGCTGGGACCCTGCACTCCTCTGGGAAACCCCCACCACCAAGATTCCCTCCCAGGTTTCAACCGTGGCACCGGGTGTGGGCTGGCGGCGAGTCTCCGATCCAGGCCCGATTCAGCCCGGGTCTCCGCCCATCTTACCAGTCTCGGTGCTTCTTCAGCTCCTTGATTGTAGGGCTTCTGTTCAGCCAGATTTCAGGAGGTTCTGAGTGCTGGTGGTTCTGTATTTTAGTTGTAATTTGATGTGGTTGGGGGAGGCGGCGGGTGCAGCTGTTACCTACGCCGCCAGCTTGTTTCTCTCCTTTTTTTTTTTTTTTTTAAATATATCTTTATTGATTTCAGAGAGAGAGAGAGACAGAAGCATCAATGATGAGAGAGTCATTGATTGAGCCCGCAACCCGGGCATGTGCCCTGACAGGGAATCGAACCCCGATCACCTGGATCCTAGGTCAACACTCAACTGCTGAGCCACGCCCGGTTGGGATCTTTTTTTTTTTTTAATTTATCTTTATTATTGAAAGTATTGCAAATGTCTCCCTTCCCCCCCATTGATCCCCTCCACCTTGTACCTTTCCCCACAGGCCTTCACCCCTCTATTGCCTGTGTCCATGGATTAAGCATATATGCATATAAATTCTTAAGTTAATCTCTCCCCACCCACGGCTTCCCTCTGAGATTCCTCAATCTGTTCCATGCTTCTGTGTCACTGGATCTATTTCATTCATCAGTTTATTTCGTTCATTAGATTCCACATCATGTGACACTTGTCTTTCTCTGACTGGCTTATTTTTCTTAGCATAATACTCTCCAGGTTCCACCATGCTGTCTCAAAGGGTAAGGGATCCTTTGTTTTCACAGCTGCATGGTTGTGTAAATGTCTGAGAAGATGCTTGATATGATTTCAATCTCCTTGAACTTGTAGAGACTTGTTTTGTGTCCTAACATGTGGTCTATCTTTGAGAATGTCCCATGTGCACTTGAGGAGAATGCCTACTCTGCAGTTTTGGAGTGGAATGTTCTGTAAATGTCAACTAAATCCATCTAATTTAGTGTGTTATTTAGAGACCCTGTTTCCTTGTTAATTTTTGTCTGGAAGATCTATCCAGTAAAGTCAGTTTGGTGTTCAAGTCCCCTACTATGACTGTACTGCTGTTGATCTATCCTTTAAAGTCCTCCAGAAGTTTTTCTTTTTTTTCTCCAGCCTGTGTGAGTCTTTTGTTCTGAGGTGGGTCTCTTGTAGGCAGCATATATTTGGGTCTTGTTTTCTTATCCATTCAGCTACCCCACTTCTTTTGATTGGGATATTTAATCCAATTGCAGCAGTCCCTTTAACATTTCTTGCAATGCTGGTTTGGTGGTGATAAACTCCATTGGCCTTTTTTTTTTTTTTGGTCTGGAAAGGTCTTTATTTCACTATCTATTTTGAATGATAGCCTTGCTGGATAGAGTAGTCTTGGCTTCAGATCCTTGCTTTTCATTACCTTGAATACTTCATGCCATTCCCTTCTGGCCTGTAGAGTTTCTAATGAGAAATCAGCTGACATCCTTATGGGAGCTCCTTTGTAGATAACTGATTGCTTTTCTCTTGCTGCCTTCAAGATCCTCTCTTTGTCTTGCATTTTTGGCATTTTAATTATGATGTGTCTGGGCGCGGGCCTTTTTGGGTTCTTCTTGGTTGGGACTTTCTGTGCCTCCTGAACTTGTGTGACTTTTTCCTTCACCAGGTTAGGGAAGTTTTCTGCCATTATTTCTTCAAACAGGTTCTCTAACCCTTGCTTACTTTGGACCTCTTCTGGCACTCCTATGATGCGAATATTATTAAGTTTCATGTTGTCCCACAGCTCCCTTAGATTTTCCTCCTGTTTTTTAATTGTTTTTCTTTTTGGATCTCTGATCGAGTGACTTTCTCTACCCTGTCTTCTCATTCACTGATCCTATCCTCAGCTTCCACTAATCTGCTGCTTAATCCTTTCAGTGTTTTATTTTTTATTTCTTCTGTGTCATTCTTAATTTCTTTCATAGTTTCTACCTTTTTTCATGCTATTGAGCATCCTTACAATCAGTATTCTGAACTCTGTATCTGATAGTTTGCTTATCTCCATTTCATTTCACTCTTTTTCTGGAGACTTCTCTTGTTCTTTCATTTGGGGCTTGTTTTTTTGTCTCCCTATTTTGGCTGCCTGTTTGGGTTTGTTTCTATGTATTAGGTAAATCTGCTAGGACTCTCAGTCTTTTTGGCGAGTCTCTGGTGCTAGCCAGTGTCAGATGCAGTTTGCCACTGGCCCTGAATACCCTAGTTTGGAGCTATTGGCTTGAGGTCTCCTCTGCTGGGGCTAGGTGCAGTCGGATAGGACCAAGATGCACACCAAAATCTGCTTCTCCAAAGCCTGGGTCCACAAGCAGATCAGGAAAAGACTCAAAGCACTCTGAGGTCTGCCTCTGTCTGCAGGCTGATTAATCTGATTCTTTTAGTGAGCCTCAGGCTATAGAAACTCCTCTGGGTAGGGGAGAGGTTTTCCAGCAGGGTGGGGCTATTTCTCCCTCCCTGCCCCAGGCAAAAGCAGTAAATTGTTCGCCTGAGAAAGATGTCCTCTGCAGTATGGGGGAATGACTTGGCACAAGAATCCAGAGGGGTGCCTTCTGATCTCAATCTCCAGAGCCCACAACTCTAGATTCTCCTCACGCAGCTCTAGTCCACTCAGTCCTCCCTCTGCTGGAGCCCAAGGTGAGTGGCTGCACACAAAACTTTGTGAGTTGGCCTTTTAAGAGGGTGACTGCATTTCGAGCCATCTCTCCCTGGGAGACAAAAACCCTGCTGCTTTTCACAGCCAGATGTTATATGGGTACCTTCCTCAGTTCTGGTGCTCTTGGCTGGGAAGCCCAGGCTGGGGTTTAGGTCCCAAAGTTCTCAAGCGGGAACCCCCAGAACTGAGCTATCCCTCCAGACCTTCAGCTGCTGCTTGTGGGAGCCCCGCCAGCCCTCTCAAGCCTCCACACTTCCTACCAGTGTCTAGTGGTCTCCACTTTAGGTCCTTTGTTATGAGGGTGCTCCCCAGCTAGTCTTCAGTTGCAGTTGATTATTCAGGGTGGTTTTTCTGTATTTTAGTTGTAATTCCAGTTTGGTCCCAGGAGAGTGTCAGTGTGGCTTCCACTCAGTCCACCACCATCTTGGAATCTCCCACTATCGCTTTGTATTATCCCTTCCCCCCACCCTTGGCAAGTACTAATCCACTTTATATCTCTATGGATTTGCCTCTCCTGAACTTTTTCTATAAATGGAATCTACAATAGGTGTTCTTTTGTGACTGACTTTCATTAGCATACAACACTCAGTATTATTGTCTTGTTGTTGTTCCTATTCCCTGTGACTCAAATAGCATGAGAACAAAATGACATAATAGAACTGGAATTTCTTTGTAAAGAAGAAATTGCTCTGTAAATGCAAAGATTGGTTTGCCCATTGGGAATGGAGAGATGCCCATTGGAAATTCCTAGAGGGAAAATAAAATCACAAAATTCAGAAACATGACAGGACTGAAAATATCTCTAACCTAGAAACAAATTGCCTGCTCTAGCCAGTTTGGCTCAGTGGTTAGAGCGTCAGCCTGAGCAACTGAAGGCTCTTGGACTCTGATTCCTAGTCAGGGGCATGTACCTGGGTTGCAGGTTTGAATCCCAGGCCCAGTCCAGGTGAGTGTAGGAGACAGGCAATGTATCTCTCTCAAATTGATGTTTCTCTCTCTCTCTCTTTCTCTCTTTCTCCCACTCCCTCCCTTACTCCATCCCACTCTCTCTAAAAAAAAATAATTATATATATCAATGGGAAAAGTATCCTTGGGTGACGATTAACAATAAAATAATAAAATAAAATAAAATAAATTGCCCATTTGAAAAATGTTCAGCTACCTTTTATCCTAAAGTGTTTTGCTTGCTTAGTTAAGTTCACTGTGAGACTTGCCACTGCTAGTCCAAGTCCTAAGTGTCCCCAAACATGTGAGCCGTGCTGTGCCTGGGTGTAGAATACGGAGGCAGAGCTGTGGAGGCACTTAGGAGGAGGCTGTTAGCCGTCTCCCACCTCCACATGTCCATAACGGCCTTTGACCCACCCCCAAAGGGTTGGCGGAGGCCACCACCACCAGATCTGAAGGCAGATACTTCATTTGATTTCTCTCCAGCTTTAGTTTTGCTCTTGTGTAATGCAGCGAGAAGCTTGGAATCAATTTTTATTTTTATTTCATTTGTGTGGATTATGACTCACTTGGGAATTGGCCTGTTCAATGGTCGTGCCCAAATGCAGATAGTAATTTAGCAACAATCAAAATTCTCAGGATTATTAGCTCAAACTCTAAATGAAAAACCCCCTTCACTCATAGAACTAATTATTCTGCTTTGTATTGCCTTCCAGAGAATTTCTTAAAAACTTGAGGCCCTGAAAGAGCCTTCTCCGAGTTTACTGTTCTATCAACCCTCCTTCTCCCAGGGCACAGGTAACTTGGCTTTTGCTGTGGTTTACCGCACTGTGGTGGTGTTGGATGGTCTCTAGGTCTGGGCAGGCCTCTCTGGCTTTTGTCACGTGGTCTGGTGGAAAATTGGAGCATTTCCTATCAGAAGCAAAACAAGGTTAGGAAAGATTGTTGAACTGCCTTTCACTAACCTGTGTGGTGTTAGAGGATTTTACCTCCCTGCTCCTGCCTCCTTCTTACTTTTTAAAAAATTTGAAATGTTTCAAGAGGTCAGACCTTGAAGCCAGACTGCCTTCAATTCCCAGGGTCACTACGTACCAAATATATGACATTGGGCAGATTTCTAATCTCTGTATCTCAGTTTTCTCATCTGTAAATGGGGGAAATCATAATAACTTCTTTACAGGGTTGAAATGACTAAATTAGTTAATACAGGTAAGGAACCTAACAGTACCTACGACATAGTATTTTCTTCTTAAATACATATGTACATATAAAGAATAATATAACTAACACCCAAGTCCTTAAGTACAGACCCTAACATTACACCATGTCCACTTTAGATATTGTTAAATAAGATATTACTGAAATCATTAACACACACCCGTCCCTATTACACTCCATTCTTTTTCTTTCTTGAGATAACCATTCTCCTGAATCCATTACTTATTATTTTTAAGTTGATATATGGGTCTATAAAAATTATATGCTATTGTTTCACATTAAAAATTTTTTTTTGTATCTTTTTTGATTTCAGAGAGAGGAAGGGGGAGGGAGAGGGAGAAGGAGAGATAGAAACATCAATGATGAGAGTCATTGATCGGCTGCCTCCTGCACACCCCCGATGGGGTGGAGCCCACAATCCGGGAATGTGACCTGACCTGGAATTGAACCCCGATTGTCTGGATCCTAAGTCGATGCTCAACCCCTGAGCCACGCCGGCCTGGCTTGTTCCACATTTTTAAACTTTATAAAGATAGTATCATATTGTATGAAACCTCTGCTACTACTTTTTTTTGTTCAACCTCATAGTTTTGAGATTCACTCATGTTGCTACATGAAGTTCAGTCAATCTAATTGTTGTAGGTGTTTTATTTCATGACTGTATCACAATGCATGGATCCATTTTCCTGTTGCTGGACATTCAGATTGCTTCCAATATTTTGCTCTCATAAGCATTATTTCAATGAACATTGTTATGTGTGTCTCCTTGTCACATGTGAGAATTTTCTAGGGCATGTACCTAGAAATGGACTCCCGCGCTCCAGGGAAGACTTCAGCTTTCCTAGGCATTGCCAAACTGTGGCTGTGCCAAGTTGGTTTCCCAATTTTCACTTTCACAGTAGAGAACGAGCGATCCTCTGGCTTCACACCCTCAGCACAACTCAGTAAGCCTGGGGGTTTCTTCTTCCATCCAAGGGAAGTCGGTATCTATGGTTATGCTTCTCCAAGATCGTCTATAAAGTGAAAAAGGGAATATCTTGTAGGATGTTACTGCCAACCGTCCACGTGTTGGGCACCAGGCTACGTGCTTGATGCACCTTCTCCCGTTCGGGTCTCCTCCTGGCTGGAGGAGGTAGAACCCAAGATTCAGGGGCGATGGACTTATCCGACGTCACACGGCTGGTAGGTAACAGGGCGAGGCTCTGCACTCAGGCTTTTCAGACGTCAGGGCCCCTGTGGCTGCCCTGATACTGAGCTGCGCACACAATCTTTAGAATCAGCATTAAATGAACTTTTGGTTAGCGTGAAGCTTCTGGTAGAATGCCATCTGAGAATGAACAAACGAGAGAGAGATGGCTGGATGCTGATTTTTTCAATGTTAAGTGGTATATATTATGAATCATAGGATATTTTAATACGAATCATGGAAGGTTTTCATATAAATTGAGGGGGAAAATGTTACCCACAATCCTATGACATTGTCACTGTTAACCACCTAGTTGTTTCTTAGTGATTGGTTTTTAAAGGAGGGTTTGTAGCCACCTTAAAGCCTGAAGTGATGACAACACCGTGGATGAGAATTTATCCACAATGTGTCATTTCTAAATGCCAGACGTTTACATTAATGTTGTGTAAATGCAATTCGAATACCATAAAATTCACCCTTTCAAAGAGTACAAGCCTATCTCTTCACTTTTTATTTAAAAATTTTTTTTTAATCCTCACTGGAGGACGTTTTTCCCATTGCTTTTTAGAGAAAGTGGGCGGGAGAGAGAGAGAAACATCGATGCGAGGCACATCAATTGGTTGCCTCCTGCACACGCCGTGACCGGGGCTGGGGATCGGGCCTGCAACTGAAGTATGTGCCCTTGGCCGGAATCGAACCCGGAACCCTTCAGTCCACGGGCCAATGCTGTAACCACTGAGCCAAACTAGCTAGGGCTGAGTCTGTCTCTTTAGATGAGGAACTATGAAGTGAAATATTCTGTCGTCTACGTGAAAGTTACAGCGGCTCAGTGTCAGCTTCAAGTCTGGTGCAGTGTTAATATGGGAGAGAGTGGGGGTGGGGAGCACAGGAAAACAAGACTGGCAGTTAGCTGATAATACCGAGCCAGGTGGTGTATACATGGAAATTCATTTTATTATTCTCTTTACCTTTTTATATGTTTTTAAATTTCTATAATAAAAAGTGAAGTAGTTTTTTTAAAAAAGATCTAGCATTATGCTTCAATGACTGATCTTTGCATATTTGGGTTTTGAATGAATTTGGGTCTGTGATGTGACAATCAAGACAATAATACAGCCTGGCTGGGGTTGCCCAGTGGTTGCGCATTGACCTATGAACCAGGAGGTCACGGTTCGATTCCCGGTCAGGGCACATGCCCGGGTTTTCAGGCTCCATCCCTGGGTAGGGGGCTGAGTGCAGGAGGCAGCCGGTCAGTGACTCTCATCATCGATGTTTCTGTCTCTCTCTCTCCCTCTCCCTTCCTCTCTCTGAAATTAATAAAAACATATTTAAAAAAACACAATACACTAACTTTATACACTAACTCTATAAAACATCTTATAATTTACAAAGTATTGCCGCATTTTACCTAAAACAATCCCCTGAGATGGACAGGGCAGATATTCCCATCCCTATTTCAGAGAAAAGAAAAGTGAGGTTCGAGGCAGTAGATCTGGGACTTTAACCCAATCTTGTGACACCACATTCAGTGGCCTGCCCCCTTTAATGTGAAATGAATACAGCCTTATTGCTTTTTCCTGATTGTAAAAGTAATATATCTTACTTCAGAACAATTTAGCCCTGGTCAGTTTGACTGCCCTGACCTGTATGGCTCAGTGGTTAGACTGAAGGGTCCCGGGTTCGATTCCGGTCAAGATCACGTATCTCGGTTGCAGGCTCCATCTCCGGCCCTAACTGGGGCGTGTGCGGGAGGCAACCAATCAATGTGTCTCTTTCACATCAACCTTTTTTTCCTCTCTCTCTCCCTTCCACTCTCCCTGAAAAAAAAAAAATTTAGAAAAGTTACAAAGAAGAAAAATGTGTATTTCCTATAACCCTACCCACCCAGAGATAATTACTATTAACATTTTGTACTTTATTTTTCCAAGTCTTTTCTTTTTATTTATTTTTAAAATTAACTATGATAAAATGTTTCATAATCTTCTTTTTCTCTTTAACAATGATGTATTGTAAACATGTTTCCATGCCAATAAATATCAGTCGGCATGTATTGCATGGTGCTATCACAGCTTATTTAATCCGTTGTTAAACATTTAAATGGTTTCTCTTTTTTCACTACTATGAACAATGGCAATATAAACATTCTTGTAAATACTTCTTCACTCACTCAGTAAAGTATTTCATTAAGCCCGGCCCATGTGGCTCAGCAGTTGAGCGTCAACCTAGGATCCAGGAGATCATGGCTTGATTCCCGGTCTGGGCACATGCCAGGGCTGTGGGCTCAATCACCAGCAAGGGGGGTGTGCAGGAAGCAGCCGATTATGACTGAAATTAATAAAAATACATTTTAAAAAAACAAAGTGTTTTATTAAGATAAATGACTAGGAGTGGAAAATCTGGGTCAAGGCATTTAGAAGAATTTTGATACATATTGCTACCAGTCTCAGAAAGATTGTCTGGATTTACATTCCCAAAGTTCCAGTTTTTTTGTTTCTTCCCCATTTCGTAGTTGCTTGTCCTGATACAGATACAATTCAAATATACCAGTGGAAATACAGAGTTTAATTTGTTCACCTATAATCAACTTGATCCATTAAGCAAACCATCAATTAAACAATTTACTGTGTTTGTTTGAAGTGTGATCTTCAAGCTTTAGTGCATATAAAAATAACCTGGAGATTCCTGGGCTTCATCCTAGACAAGCTGATTTAGATTCTAGGGCCCTGGGACCCAGGAATGGGCATTTTGACAAGGGCCCCCTTTTCCCACCCCAATGGTTCTGATGTAGGGAATTACATTCAGAGAAACACTGGCTCAAGAATACACACGGTCAGTTGAGAGTCTGCTGATTATGGACCTTATTACCTCTTGGTCAGTCGTGTGAGGTCTGGTAAGAATCGAATATTCACTCATTCTTGTTAAAGAACACCAATTCAACTGAGTAAATTTAAAGATCTATCTGGCTTTATTGAGCAGCTCATGAATCCCACCCAGTAAATAGAAAGGTGCTCAGAGGAGTTGTACAAAATGGCAGGTTTTTATAGGCAGAAAGAAGGTGAGACAAAGAAGATAAGAGTGGATCATTCCCTGGCCAGTTTGGCTCAGTGGTTAGAGCCTTGGCCTAAGGACTAAAGGGCCTCGGGTTTGATTCCAGTCAAGGGCACGTGCCTCGGATGCAGGCTTGACCCCGCCAATGGATATGTCTCTCTAGCATCAATGTCCCTCTCTCTCTCCCCCCCTTCCACTCTCTCTGAAAAGCAATGAAAAAAATATCCTCAGCTGAGGATTAAAAATAATAAAAATAAAAATAAAAACTTATTTAAAAAAAAAGTGGATCATTTCAGACAGGGTTACCTTCCCCTTAGGAGAAGACAAGGGGTCTTATCAGGCAGATTACCTCACTAGTGCTGAGCAAGAAATTCCAGAAGGATTTGTTTAAAATTCCACTAGTGGGAGAGGCTGCAACTGTAATCAGGCTTGGTATTAAGTGTATTAAGTGGTGGTGGGCTTTAGCAAAAGTGACTCCACTTGGGCCTGTTGTTTCTTTCTTTTTTTAATATGTTTTTTTATTGATTTCAAAGAGAGGAAGGGAAAGGGAGAGAGAAATAGAAACATCAAAGATGAGAGTCATTGATCGGCTGCCCCCTGCATGCCCGCTACTGAGCATTGAGCCCACAACCCGGGCATGTGCCCTGACTGGGAACTGAGTCATGAGCTCCTGGTTCATAGGTCGATGCTCAACCACTGAGCATCACCAGCCGGGCCTTTTTTTTTAAATTGATTTTTAGAGGGAGAGAGAGATAAACATCGATTTGTTGTTCCACTTTTTTATGCACTCATTGTTCGATTCTTGTATGTGCCCTGACCTGGGCTCAAACCTACAACCTTAGGGCATCAAAATGATGCTGTAACCAACTGAGCTGCCTGGCCAGGGTGAGTTGTTTCTTTTTAACACTTTCTTTTGTCTAGGCCTCATTTATATCATTATCTTTGTCTCTCTGTCTCTCTCTCTCACACACACACAAACACCATACTTTTGAGGAGAAAACAAACATTTTGCTCTTGAAGATGCCTTTATTGCAGCTGCCATGATCAGTTACAGGTAAATATTTGATTTATAGAGATTCTTCTTTAGGGTTTTCAGGTTTGCCTGTATGCTCTCTTTACCAAGCAAACACCTCTGACATTCCTAGCCAACCGAGCACCTAAAAGTCACTTAATTTTCCCTTTTCTGTAGAAAGCTAGATAGTTTTTAAAGTGGTCTCAGAGGTTCTATGGTGGGAGGAGATAGACTGAAGGACAAATTCTACAGGGCCTCTGAGGAAGTGGGGCCTTAAGCTATTATCACCCCTTACTATGGTCCTTTGAAATGCAAACTAGCTTTGCAGACATTCACCTTTCCAGGAATTGCTCCCCATCGCCCAGCTTCCAGAAACAGCTTTTATTTTTCTCCTTGGATTTCTTTTTTTTTTTTTTTTTAATCCTGACCTGAGGATATTTTTTCCATTGCTTTTTCAGAGAGAGCAGAAGGAGGAGAGAGAGAGAAACATAGATGTGAGAGAGACGCATCCATTGGTTGCCTCCTGCACGAGCCCCTACTGGGGCCAGGGATCGAGCCTGCAACCCTGCTATGTGCGCTTGGCCAGAATCAAACCCAGGACCCTTCAGTTCCGCAGGCTGATGCTCTAACCACTGAGCCAAACCAGTTAGGGCTTCAATATCTATTTTTAATGCAAAGACTTTTTTCTCATGGACCCCTTCAGCTTTTACATGTGTGGTGGCCTGGCGAGGGCTTCAGGCGTGGCCTTCACAGGTAGATCTGCCTTGAGACATGTGTGCCGAGAGGAGGGCTGTATTCCTGAGGCCTTGCTCCTACCCAAATGCCTGCCTGGGGCCCACTGGTGTGGGCGCCACTACCTAAGGCCCAGCCAGCTGTGCCTGGGCACCCATTTTGGGCCTGTTGTTTCTTTTTTTAAAATTGATTTTTACATTGATCCTAGGACTGACCTCAGGATCAAGTCCCTGAAGACAACTTATTTACCTGATAAGTAAATCCCTGCTGGTGGGGAAGGACCAGGCAAGTGCTTTCAGTACTTTTCTTTTAAACAGAAAATATAGCCCTTCACTCACCTACAGACATTTGTTATTTATGCCCAATGTTTCTCTCCACCGTATGCCGCACACTGCCATGGAAACACCACCAAAGGGTCAGTTTAAAAAAAAAAATCTTTACTGAGGTATAATTTACATACAGTAACATGTACTCATTTAAAGTATACATTTAAATATATATATATATATATATATATATATATATATATATATATGTTTATTGAGTTCAGAGAGAGGAAGGGAGAGAGAGAGAGAGAAACATCAATGATGAGAGCCATTGATCGGCTGCCTCCTGCACGCCCCCTGACTGGGGATCGAACCCGCAACCCAGGCATGTGCCCTGACCGGGAATTGAACGCCGATGGCCTGGATCCCAGGTCGATGCTGAACCGCTGAGCCACGCCCAGCTGGGCTAAAGTATACAATTTGATGAGTTTTGAAAAGTATATACACCCATCTAACATTAACATAATTAAAATATAGAACAATTCCATCAACCCAACCCAAAAGGTCCCTTTATGCACTTTCCCAGTCAGTCCCTCACTGTCCCCCCAGGTGTCCTGCAACCCTGGGTTTTACTGGTCACTTTCCAGCGTTATACCTTAGATTTGCCTATTGAATTTTGTATATGTGGAATGTGCAGTTTGTATTCCTTTTTGCTTGGCTTCTATTGCTCATTATAATATTATCCAGAGTCATCCACGTTGTTGTGTTTTGTATATATTGATATTTCATTCCTTTTGATTGTTGAGTAGTATTTCATTGTATAGATATATCACAATTTGTTTATCTATTTACCTGTTGACGAATATTTAGGTTGCTTAGATTATTTGAGTACTACAAAGAAAGCTACTATAAACATTTATGTACAAGTATTTGTATGGACATGTGCCTTCATGTATTTTGGGTATATACATAAGAGTGGAATGGCTGGGCTTGTTTGTTTGTTTCAATTTATCTTTATTGTTGAGAGTATTACAGGTGTCCCATTTTTCCCCCTCAATTGACCCCCTCCACCCCGCTCCCACCCCCACCCCAGGCCTTCACACCGTTATTGACGGTGTCCACGGGTTATGCATATATGCCTATAACTTCTTTGGTTAATGTCTTCCCACCCTCCACCCTCCTTCCCTCTTCCCTCTGAAATATCGTCTGTTGCCTGCGTCAATGTCTCTGGATCTATTTAGTATATTGCTTAATTTTACTTACAACAAACATGTATGAGTCTTTGCAAAATAATGAAGCCATTAAAAAAATAAGCCCTGGCTGGTTGGAGAGTCGTTCCATACACCAAAAGGTTGCAGGTTGGATTCCCGGTCAGGGAACAAAACTTGGTTGCGGGTTTGATCCCCAGTCAGGGCACCTATGGGAGTCAACAGATTGATGTTTCTCTCTCACATCTCTCTCTCTCTCTCTCTCCCTCTCTCTTTCTCTCTCCCTCCCACCCCCCTCCAAAGTATCAACAAACATACCCTCAGGTGAGGATTTTAGAAAATAATAAAAATTAAAAATAAACAAATACAACCTGTTTTTCCCGAAAATCAGATGATGAGATGAGAGAATAAATATGTTGAAAATCTGTAAGGTGTTATTACATAAATTTAAGATATTAGTATTAATATTAGTATTTGTTACCCCCATCTCCTCTGGCGGGATCCTGGAAATTATCAAAGGAACAAAATAATGGTTCCACAATAGTGTTGGAAGTAATAACAGCTCCATAGAAACATAATCAGGCTGAACATGGTGGACAGGTAAGCTCCCTAGAACTGGAAGAAATGTGGAGTAAAGAGATTCTTTCTAAGCCTTGGGCTTAAATCCTGGCTTTCTCAACATCTCTGTCTCTTTGGACATATCATTTAAACTCTCACTCTCCATTCCTTTATCCGCAAAATGGAAATAATAATAATATTGATCTCATTTTGTTATGAGGGTTAAATGACTCAAATTACTTAAAGTGATGGACATTTGGCACAGTGTAGGGGGGTCATGTATTCCTCTTTCCCTCGACTCTTCTTGCCTCTGCCTAGGATTAGACAGCAAGGCGCTTTACACATTGTGACCCCCTGGAGAAAGGGGAATCCTAGTACAAGGAGAGGGGTCGTGGGTTGTTGTTGTTTTTTTAACACAAGGGAGACTTAAGGAGTTGGTGTTTATCTGTAAGATGTTTGGCTCTGGTAGGATAAAAGGGCCAAGAAGAGAAGAAAAAAAGAAAAAGAATGGACTACTTCAGGACATATCTAGGTCGAGGGACCAAGGGACATGAGATAAAGACAATTGGGTTTTCTTTTGCATTGTCCCACTTACCACAGTAGGAAAAGAGACCCAGGGCATCCGATGCTCTGTTCAGAAGAAAAGATAGTACAATAGGTTGGTGCCTCCTGGTTTTGAATCTCTTGAGTAGGGTAATGGGGTGGAGGCTCTGGAAAAACCCCAAATGCGGGGCTTCCAGTGCCTTCCCGTGGTTCTCTGGGTGGATGCTGAGGGCGCCAGTGCTGCTCGGAGGCCGCTCTTCATCCTGACCCAGTCCCTTCCCAGAGAACATGTCCCCTCAAGTACACCTTAGATTTTATTTCCTTTCCCTGGAATCACTTCTAGATAGGTTTCTGGATTCAGAACAGAAAATGGGAGGCAGTAAAGAGGATCCTGGGTCTTGTAGCAGTTAAAAACTTCCAAGTGCATGCAAAAGAATGAAGTGGAACCTTATTTTACACCATACACAAAAATTAACTCAAAACGGATTAAAGACCTAAACATAAAACCCAAACTATAAAACTCCTAAAAGAAAATATAGGGGGAAAACTTCATGCCGTTGGACTTGACAATGAGTTCTTGGATCTAACACTAGTAAAAGCACAGGAAGCACAAGAAAAATTAGACAAACGGGACTACATCAAACTTAAAACTTTTGTGTATCAAAGGACATAACACAGTGAAAGGCAACCATGGAATGGGAGAAAATATTTGCAAATAATACATCTGCTAAGGGGTTAATATCTAGAATATATAAGGAACTCCTACAACTCAACAACAAAAAATCAAACCACCTTATTAAAAATAGGCAAAGGACTTAAATAGACATTACTCCAAAGATGATTTACATATGACCAACAAGAATAGGAAAAGATGCTCAACATCACTAATCATCACAGAAATGCAAATCAAAACCACAATGAAATAACGCCTCACATCTATTAGAATGGCTACTGTCAAAAAACAAAATACCCAGTGTTAGCAAGGATGTATAGAAATTGGAACCCATGTGCACTGTTGGTTGGATTGTAAAATGGTGCAACCACTATGAAGAACAGTTTGGAGGGTTCTTTAAAAGTAGAACTACTACATGATCCAGAAACCCCACTTCTGGGTACATATCCAGAATAACTGAGAGCAGGGTCCTGAAGAGATACTTGTATATTCATGTTCATAGCAGCAGTATTCACAGCGGCCAAGAGGTGGAAGCAACTTGAACGTCCATCAACAGATGAATGGATAAACAAAATGTGGTTCCTACGTACAATGAGATATTATTCAGCCTTAAAAAGGAAGGGCATTTTGACATAAGCAATATCATGGATGAGCCTTGGGGACACTGTGTAAGGCGAAATGAGTCAGTATAAAATGAAAAGACAAATACTGTATGATTCCACTTGTATGAGATATCTAAAGCAGTCAAATTCATAGAAACAGAGAGTAGAATGATGGTTGCCAGGGACTGGGAGGCAGGGAAAGGGGAGTTGTTTAATGGGTATAGAGTTTCAGTGTTGCAAGATGACACTGTTCTGGAAATAGGTCGCAAAAACATGTGAATATGCTTAACAATACTGAATTGTACACTTAAAAATGGTTAAGATGGTAAATTTTATGTGTTTTCCCTTTTTTTAAAAAAAATAACTTTATTGATTTCAGAGAGAAGAAGGGAGAGGGAGAGAGAGGGATAGAAACTTCAATGATGACAGAGTCATTGATCGGCTGCCCCCTGCATGCCCCCCCCCACTGGGGATGGAGCCCGCAACTAGGACATGGGCCCTGACTGGGAATCAAACCTTGACCTCTTGGATCCTAGGTCGACGCTCAACTGCTGAGTCACGCCTGGCTGGGCTATGTATTTTCTTTTAACTGCAATTTAAACAACAAACAAATGCCAAAATGATTTTGTCATACATAATTTGTCCCCTCACTAGCCTGTTCCTCAAACATTATGGAGAATCACTCAGGGCCTGTAAGGTCTCTTTACCCAAGGTAAGGAGAAACACCCAAGGTAAGGTCTCCTTGAAGACCTCTCTGGGCATCCCAGTTCCCCTTGGCTCTTCTGTTCTCCCAAGTCCTATGGCCTCTTTGTCTACTGCTTGTTTGGATCTTGACCGTATGTTTTGCACTGTTGACTGCCTTTATATAGTTATTTATAGAAATGTCCTTGTCTCTCCCATTGTCACGTAATACCTTAATATTTAACATTCACACTCATGCCCACTTCATTTAAACTTCCAATCCTGGGAAATAAGCGCAGGATGGAAGTTTTGGCTTGTGGTTAAGCTTACGTATGTAACTATTTATAGCGATAGATGAAATTCCAAATATTTTTCTTTTATTTAATTTATTCTTTTGCTCCACTTCAGTGATCTTTTTGCAGCATTCCCTATGTAAAGGTGAGGGAACTGAGATCTAGAGAAACTAAGTAATTTGTCCACAGTCACATAGCACAAGGAGTAAGGCTCTCTTTCTAGGCCACTGTCCCTAACTCAGCCTTAATTATAGTAAGCTAGCAGGCATTTGCTTGCTCCACTGAATAGCTCATCTGACAGCTGCTTCCTAGGTTTTGCAGATTACAAGCTTTAAGGCAGTTGACATGGTAAGGAGAATGTAAAGAACTGAAATGAACTCATGTTTGACAAGCCCCCAGGCTACCCAATGTTCTTTTCTTCAAAATGAAATGTGTCTTAATGTTTTATTATGTGATCACTTTATTAAAAATCTGAAAATACTGATAAAAAATGTAAAAATATTCATGATTCCCCACATTCTACCATGGAGTATATCCTTCCAGACGTCTCTTGCACTTATTTGTGCATCTCTCTTATTGGGATCACAGGTAACAGTATTTTGTCATATCTTCTATCATTTAAGAAAACACATATTGTAGACTGGCTGGTGTGGCTTGGTTAGTTGAGAGTCGTCCCATGCACCAGGAGGTTGCCGGTTCCATTCCTAGTCAGGGCACATGCCAGGGTTGCGGGGTTGATCCCCAGTTGGGGGTGTGATATTTCTCTCTCTCTCACTCTCCCATCTTCTCTCTGAAAGAAATAAAAACATATATATATTTTAAAAAAGAATATATTGTAAACATCTTTCTGTATTAATAAAGATAATAGAAAAGTTCAGAGATCAATTAAAGAGAATAAAGTTTAGCCCTGGCTAGTGTGTCTCAGTTGGTTGAGTGTCGTACCATGCACCAAAAGATCGCCAGTTCAATTTCGGGTCAGGGCACATGCCCAGGTTGTGGGTTTGGTCCCCAGTCAGAGTACATGTGAGAGGCAACAGATTGATGTTTCTCTCTCACATGGATGCTTCTCTCTCCCTCTCCCTCTCCTTTCTTCTCTCTCTAAAATTAATAAAAACATACTTAAAAAAAAAAGAAAATAAAGTTGATTGACTTATTTCTTTAAATATAGAAAAGTATAAAAAGAATTAAAATTATTAATAATAATTATTAGTATTTCCAACCTTTTGTTATATAGTTAGGTACATATGGTACACTAATTTTACATCCTACTTTTTTTTTCAATGATCTCTGAATTTTTTATTTGCCTCCTGCCCCTCCAAGGGATGCCCCACTTCTGTTGTCTAGTAATGCCTCAGAACTTTGGTGTTGTTAACCTCAGATACTACTCTGCCATCCACAATCCTGTGGGTGGTGGTCTTTTGGATGGGTTGTATGGAGTGGCTATTGTCCAGGGCATCACCAAGATTGAAGTCCTCCTCTTCTTTCAGCAGGCGGCGGTAGGTGTCGATCTCAGGCTCCAGCTTGACCTTGATGTTCAGCAGGGCCTTATTCTCCTGGGCTTGGCGCTGCCACTCTGCCCGGGTCTACACCAGCTTTGACTCCAGGTGTAGCAGGATCCTGCTGTGCTATTCCATCTGCATGGTATAGCGCATCTCAACCTCCTTCAGATTTCTCATCAAATCCAGGTTGATCTCCAAGGACTGAACCATACATCTCAGCTCCGTGAGTGTCATCTCGGCAGCTCCTATCTCAGTGGTCTACGAGGTGACCACTGTGGTGCTCTCCTCACTCTGGTGGGACCATTACTTGTCTAGCTCCTCTCGATTCTTCTGAGTCAGCTCATCGTACTGGGCTCGAATGTCCACCATGGTCCTGCTGAGGATTTGGGGACATCCAACTCCATGGTTAACCAAGAGGAAGTATAATTAAGGAAATAATAAAGAGCAGAAATAAATGAGATAGAGACTAAAAAACAATGCAATTAATCAATGAAACCAAGCACTGGTTCTTTGAAAAGAGAAATAAGATTGATGAGCCCGTTGCCAGACTTAGCGAGAAACAGAGAGTGCCCAAATAAATAAAATCAGAAATTAAAGAGGCGATATAACAACTGACACCACAGAAATACAAAGAATTGTAAGAAAATACTGTGAACAAACTGGACAACCTGGGCAAAATGGACAAATTCCTGGAAACATACTACCTTCCAAAACTCAATCAGGAAGAATCAGAAAACCTGAATAGGCCAGTAACAACTAATGAAATTGAAGTAGTAATTTAAAAGCTCCCAGCAAAATACCTCAGCTTTTTTCTCCACTCATCTATTGATGGGCACATGGGCTGATTCCAGATCTTCGATATTACAAATAACGCTGTTATGAATATAGGAGTGCATATATTCTTTCTGACTGGTGTTGGGGATTCTTAGGATACATACCCAGAAGTAGAATACCTGGGTCAAAAGGCAGTTTCATTTTTAATTTTTTGAGGAACCTCCATACTGTTTTCCATAGTGGCTGCAGCAGTCTGCATTCCCAACAAGAGTGCACTAGGGTTCCCTTTTCTCCACACCCTCACCAGCACTTGTTTGATTTATTGATAGTAGCCAGTTTGACAGGTGTGATGTGCTATCTCATTGTCATATTTGTTGTTGTTAATCCTCACACCAAGATATTTTTTCCATTGCTTTTTAGCAAGAGTGTAAGGGAGGGAAAGGAGGGGAGAGGGAGAGAGAGAGAAACACCGATGTGAGAGTGACACATCGATTGGTTGTCTCCTGCACATGCCTGGATTGGGGCCAGGGATCAAGCCTGCAACTGAGGTACATGCCCTTGACCGGTAGTTGAACCTGAGACCCCTCAGTGTGTGGGCTGATGCTCTAACCACGGGCCATGGCCTCATTGTCCTTTTAATTTGCATCTCCCTGATGATTAGTAGTCTTGAGCATTTTTTTCGTATGTCTCTTGGCCATCTGTATGTCCTCTTTGGAGAAGTGTCTATTCAAGTCCTTTGCCCATATTTTAATTGGGTTGTCTTCCTAGTGTTGAATTGTATAAATTCTCTATATATTTTGGAGATTAGCCCCTTATCAGATGAATCATTGGAGAATATGTTCTCCCATATAGTGAGTTACCTTTTCATTTTGTTGATGGTTTCTTTTGCTGTGCAGAAGCTTTTTAGTTTGATGTAGTCCCAGATGTTTATTTTTTTCTGTGCTTCCCTTGCCCTTGGAAATATATTGGCAAAAATATTGCTCTGAGAAATGTCTGAGATTTTACTGCCTATGTTTTTTTCTAGGATTTTTACGGTTTTGCGACTTACATTTAAGTGTTTTACCCACTTTGAGTTTATTCTAGTGTATGGTGTAAGTCGGTGACATATGCTTTCTAAACAAACACTCAAAAGATCATAGTGTATATACTGCTTAACAGCTTGCTTTTTTTCTAAGTCAGTCTTTTATACCTTTTCATGTTAGTTCATATGTACTTATGTCATTTTTTAAGTGGTTGTGTAGTATTCCAGAGCAGTGATTTTCAACCCTTTTCACCTCATGGCACACATAAACTAATTACTGACATTCTGCAGCGCACCAAAATATATATATTTTTGCCAATCTCACAAAAAATATAATTTTCATTCATTCACAATGGATGGCTATTATTACATTGGCTGTTGTCATTTTTTTATCTGATAATTTAAGGGAAAAGAGTTCAGTGCCCCTGACTAGTCTGGTATTGCATGTTTTAAAAATTCTTATGGCAAACCGGTTAAAAATTGCTGTTCTAGGGTATAAAAGTAGTATAATCTAGTCAAAGCCTTACTGATAGCCATTTAAATTGTTTCTAATTTTCTAGCACTGCAAATAAATCTTCAGTGATTTTCTTTCTATATACATCTTTGGGAATCTTTTTTATTTCATCGGTATGATATCTAAAATACAGGGTGGCCCGACCGGGCGTGGCTCAGCGGTTGAGTGTCAACCTGGGATCCAGGCTATCAGGGTTTGATTCCCGGTCAGGGCACATGCCCGGTTGTGGGCTTGATCAATGACTCTCTCATCATTGATGTTTCTGTCTCTCTCTCTCTCCCTCTCCTTTCCTGTTTCCGAAATCAATAAAAATGTATATATATATAAAATACAGGGTGCACACTAAAAATTTTGATAGACATTGCCAAAATGCCCTTACAAAAAGGTTTTTTACCAATTTGTAATCCTATCACTACTGCATGAAATTGCCACTCATACCTTGTAGAACACTGACTACAATCTTTGTCCAACTCATAGATAAAAATACTACACTTTTGTTCCAATTTGAATTTCTTGATTATTCATGGCATTTGAAATATTTTCATACATTTACAGGCCATTTATATTTTTCTTCTGTTAACTGTCCATTCATCTCCATTGCCAATTTTTTCTTTAGATTGTTTTTTTCTGATTGATCCTAATACATTTTTATTTATAAAATGAAGATATTAGTAATGTGTCCTATGTTACAAATAGTGTTATCAAAATAGCTTCTTTCTTTGACTTTGCTTATGGTGTTTTTACATTTTGTTTTTTTAAATTTGCAGCAAAAGAGGATTCCAAGATGGTGGGGGATTGAGTGAAAGCTATACTGACACTCTCCCAGGACCAAACTGGAATTATGACTGAAATACAGAAAAACCACCCTGAATAATCAACTGTAACTGAGGACCAACTGGGGAGCACCCTCATAACCAAGGACCTAAAGCAGAGGCCACATAGAGACTGGCAGGAAATGTGGAGGCACCAGAGGGCTGGCTGGGCTCCCACAAGCAGCAGCTGAAGGTCCCAGGGGATATCTAAGTTGTAGGGGGTTCCCACTGAGGACTCTGGGGCCTAAACACCAGGCTGGGCTTCCTAGCCTAGAGCACCAGAACTGAGAAAGGTGCCCACATAACATCTGGCTGTGAAAAACTGCAGGGTTTCTCTCAGCCAGGGAGAAGTGGCTGGAAATGCAGGCATCCTATTAAAGGGCCAACACACAAAGTTTTGTGTGCAGCTACTTACCTTGGGCTCTGGCAGAGGGAGGGCAGAGTGGACTGGAGCTATATGAGGAGAATCCAAGGCTGCTGGCTTGGGGAATAGGGCTCAGAAGGCAGCCATCTGGATTCCTGTGCTGAGTCATTCCCCCATGCTGCAGAGGACATCTTTCTCAGGAAGACATTTACTATCCAATCACCTTTTGCCTAGGGCGGGTGGGGGGAAGCAATTGCCCCACCCTGTTGGAAAATCTCTCACTCCACCCTGTGGAGTTTCTATGGCCTGAGACCCATTAAGAGACCGAATAACAATTAGCCTCTGGGTGCTTTAAGTCTTTGCCTGATTTAGAAAAGCAGACCTTGGTGGGCATCTTGGTCCTGTCCAAACACACCCAACCATCAGCAGAGAAAACCACAAGCTGTGGAGTGAGGAAAACTTCAAAGAGGGCCATTCACAAACAGTGTCTGACATCGGCCTGCACCAGATACGATCCAAAAGACTGGGAGTCCTAGCAGATCCACCTAATACATAGAAATAAATCCAAACAGACAGCCAAAATGGGGAGACAAAAAAACAAACCCCAAATGAAAGAACAAAAGAATTCTCCAGAAGAGCGAAATGAAATGGAGATAAGCAAACTATCAGATATAGAGGTCAGAATACTGATCATAAGGATGCTCAGCAGCATGAGAAAAGAAATGGAAATGATAAAGGAAATTAAGAATAACATAGAAAAAATAAAACATTGAAAGGGTTAAGTAGCAGATTAGAGGAAGCTGAGGATTGGATCAGCGAATTAGAAGACAGGGTAGAAAAAATCACTTAATCAGAGATCCAAAAAGAAAAAAACAATTAAAAAACAGGAGGACAGTCTAAGGGAGCTGTGGAACAACATGAAACATAACAATATTCACACCACAGGAGTGCCAGAAGAGGTCGAAAGTAAGCAAGAGATAATGTTTGAAGAAATAATGGCCGAAAACTTCCCTAACCTCATCAAGGAAAAAGTCACACAAGTTCAGGAGACACAGAGAGTCCCAACCAAGAAGAACCCAAAGAGGCCCACAACCAGACGCATCATAATTAAAATACCAAAAATGCAAGACAAAGAGAGGATCTTGAAGGAAGCACGAGAAAAGCAATCTGTTACCCACAAAGGAGCTCCCATAAGGCTGTCAGCTGAATTCTCATTAGAAACTCTACAGGCCAGAAGGGAATGGCACGAAGTATTCAAGGTAATGAAAAGCAAGGATCTGAAACCAAGACTACTCTATCTAGCAAGGCTATCATTCAAAATAGATAGTGAAATAAAGAGCTTTCCAGACCAAAAAAAGGCTAAAGTTGTTTATCACCACCAAACCAGCATTGTAAGAAATGTTAAAGGAACTGCTGTAATAAGAAGTTGAAATAGAATGAGAAACACAGGCATAAAGAAATAAAATGGCACTAGATAAGTACCTTTCAATAATAACCTTAAATATAAATTTATTAAATGCTCCAATCGAAGGACATAAGGTAGCCGATTGGATAAGAAAACAAGACCCAAAAATACACTGTCTACAAGAGACCCACCTCAGAACAAAAGACTCACAAAGGCTGAAAAAAAAAACACACAAACTTCTGGAGGACTTTAAAGGAGGGATTGACAGCAATACAGTCATAGTAGGGGACTTTAACACCTCACTGACTTTATGGATAGATCTTCCAGACAAAAAATTAACAAGGAAACAGTGACTCTAAATGACACACTAGATCCAATGGATTTAATTGACATTTACAGAACATTGCACCCAAAGCTGCAGAATATACATTCTCCTCACGTGTACATGGGACAGTTTCAAAGATAGACCACAAAACAAGTGGACACAAAACAATTATCTCCAAGTTCAAGAAGACTGAAATCATATGAAGTATCTTCTCACACATTTACACCATGGAATACTATGCAGCTGGAAAAAAAGAAGGATCCCCTACCCTATGAAACAGCATGGTGGGACCTGGAGAGTATAACGCTAAGCAAAATAAGCCAGTCAGAGAAAGACAAGTATCACATGATCTTACTCATATGTGGAATCTAATGAACAAAATAAATTGGAAGAACAAAATAGATCCAGAAATATAGAAGCATGGAACAGACTGACAAATCTCAGAAGGAGGCAGGTGTGGGTGGGTGGGTGGAGAGAGATTAACCTAAGAACTTATATGCATATATGCATAACCCATGGACACAGACAATAGTGTGATGAAGGCCTGGGAGCACAAATACAGGGTGGAGGGGATCAATGGGGTTGAAAAGGGGACATTTGTAATATTTCCAACAATAAAGATACATTTAAAAAAAACTGCAGCAAAGAATTTTAAATTTTTTAATGTAGGTAAACTATCAGTCTGATTTTGTGATTGGAGAGCTTTTCTCCTTTCTAACACTATTAAAATATTCATTCAGGTTTCTTTCTAGTTACTTACTTTTTTGTCATAGATTTGTTTAAGATTATATTGGTGAGCCTGGCCGGGCGTGGCTCAGCGGTTGAGCATTGACCTGAGATCCAGGCGATCGGGGTTCGATTCCCGGTCAGGGCACATGCCCGGGGTTGTGGGCTCGATCAATGACTCTCTCATCATTGATGTCTCTCTCTCTCTCTCCCTCTCCTTTCCTCTCTCTGAAATCAATAAAGATATATTAAAAAAACAAAAAAAAAGATTATATTGGTGAAAAGAACAAAGGAAGCATTTTGTCCATCCCTGCCCACTCTTTTTTTTTTTTTGGCAACAGTTTCCCTATCGATGAACATTTGGGTTAACCCCAACTTTGCAACTTTCTACTATTATATTTTATGTATTATAATACTTCTATGAAATGCTTATTTATAAACCTAAGATTTGGGGCCCACAGTATATGAATATTTTTAAGGTTTTTCATACTAATTAATCTAAATTATCATCTACTCACCTTTGGAAAAATTTTATCAACTTACATTCCCAGAAGCAGTGGTGTTTGAGAGTACTTGTTTCCCCACAATCTTGCCAAGAAAAGCTATTATAAATCTTTTTAAAGCTTTGCCTAACTGATTAGGCAAATGTGATACTTTGTTGTTGTTTTAATCTATTTCTTTAACTATGAGTGATGTAATTCATATCTTAATCTGTATATTGGCCATTTGTATTTCTTCTTTTGTGAATTGCCTATTTTTGCCCTCATTTTTTTTTCTACAGGCGTTTCCATTATTTTTGAGAATATGATGTCCACCCCCTACCTACAAATCAAATATTCACTTTCTTTTACTTAAAATTTTGTTTTGTTTTATGAGTTGATTCTTTGACTTCATCCAGGAGATAATGTATTTTGAATGCCACCTGGAGAATCCCATGGAATCTAAGGGAAGCTGACCAACTAGGACTGAGGATGGCAGAACCTCTCTCGCCCATGCCTTCAGGTCTCACATCTCTGCTTTTCTCTTCTTCATGGCTTTCTTTTTATGGACAGGCAATATCTCCTTTTCAGGGGTGCCCCACAAAGGCAGCCTTTTCTATCAATCACTTTCAAGTAAACATCCTAGGCCTATTCCACTCACTCATTGAGTTCCAATTCCAAATTCTTGAGAAAGAGAATCTGATCGGTTGATTTTAGGCCAGGCATCTCCCTCTTGTTCAGTCAATAGGAGCTTAAAGACAGGGTTATGTGGGGGCAGATATTGCCTCTGGGGGCTACTCAGAGGGTTGTTAATGGTTCACAGAGAAAGGAGGTCGTCACAGTTTGAATGTATACCCTAAAAGTTTCAGTATAAATTACTATCATCATATAATGTACCTTAACATCTATTTGGGCTCTTCTCTGTGCTCTGAACGAGTTATACTGTTGCATCATCTTAGTACTGGCTTTGGCAATTCTGAATCCTAAGGACTTGGAGATCTGGAGGCAATCTAGGCTGTCCTGGTGAGATGAATCACTTTTATTTAATTTATTTTTAAAAAATATATCTTAATTGATTTCAGAGAGAGGAAGGGAGAGGAAGAGAGAGAGAGAAACATCAGTGATGAGAGAGTCATTGATCAGCTGCCTTCTGCATGCCCCCTGCTGGGGATCAAGCCCGAAACTAGGGCATGTGCCCTGACCAGGAATCGAACCTTGATCTCTTGGATCCTAGGTCGATGCTCAACTGCTGAGCCACGCCCAGCCGGGCGAATTACTTTTCTTTTAGACATTCAACTTCTGAATGATAGACTGGTTTAACTCTCTTAAGAAACCCTGAAACTGACCTGGTCTTGGGACCTGGAATTAGTTTAAATTTCTAACACAAGATCACCAGCTTAAGAAACTCAGAAAGAAACTGGCTGGTCTTGGGCATAAACCAGGCAGTGACATATCCAAGCATAGCCCCTGACATAGGTCTGAGATGGTTCCTAGAAGTCCTTTTGACATACTGCTGTCCAATTTCCTTCCTTAGAGTGGTGTTCAGCAATTTGCCCCTTGGCCAGTCCTTCTCCAGGCCCTCTTCCTAACAAAACCAAACCAAACCAAACCAAACCAAACCAAACCAAACCAAACCAAACCAAAACAAAACAAAACAAAAGCTTTCAGGGTAGAACAGTAGGTGTTAGTATCTCCTCAGACTCAAGTGGAAATTCACATTTCTGGTAGTCTCCTGATTAGGTAACACCTCATTTCCTTCACTTCATACCCCATCCCCATAAGAGAACCATTCCATGGGGATGGAGGTGGTGATAGTTCTTCCTTCTTATCGAATGTGCCAGCCATCCTGGTCATTGTTTCTGCACAGTGGTTAGGGATGGGACAGTTCTTTATTGTGCACGACTGTCCCAAGAACTGCAAATGTTTAGCATCCCTGGTCCTCAGGGAATTAACAGCCACAGTACCATACCAATATCATGAGAACCAAAAATGTTCCCACAAAGTTTGAACTCACTTGAGTAGTAGTTGCACTCCTTTGAGATAACGCATATCATGAACTGTAGTTCTGAGCCATTTGGGTCTCTTATTTGCAAGGATCTCTTCGCATTATGTGGGCTGTTTAGGTGTGAGTTAAGACCCTAATATTTGGTCAAGAGTTTTTAGTTTTTCTTAGGTCAGCATTCTAATGGAGTTCTCAGGTTCCAATAACATTTTCTTTTTCTTTTTTCCAAATATATCTTTATTGATTTCAGAGAGAGGAAAGGAGAGGGAGAGAGATAGAAACATCAATGATGAGATTCATTGATCCCCTGCCTCCTGCACGCCCCCCGACTGGGGATCGAGCCCGCAACCTGGGCATGTGCCCTGACTGGGAATCGAACCCGATCGCCTGGATCCTAGGTCTACCCTCAACTACTGAGCCACGCCCGGCCGGGCAACATTTTCTTCTTTTGGATCCTAAGTCAATCAAACTTTAATTCATGGATGTTCCAAGTTAAAACACTTTCTAGAAATCAAATCAGTTCTTGGGTAAAAATTTCTGATTATTTTGTATGTAAGGCCAAGTTGAACTCAAAGTATAAAGGGAATTGTAGCAGGGCATAGTGGGTGGAGAGCTAGACTGGAAGTTTGGAGACCCCTTACTAGCTGTGGGATCTTGGGTAAATCAGTACCTTTCTCTTGGTTTCAGTTTCATTTGCAAAATGGGGAGGTTGGACTAGGCAGTATCAGTTCCTTACAGCTATAATATTGTGATTTTTAAATGTTCCCATTCCATCATACATAAGATTGGGACAATATGTGTTCACCTCTGAGAGAGACTGAACTTTCCTTAATGTTAGTGAAATATCCCAACATTGTGGTCACCCCAAAATTAGGCCCTGGCAATGATCTAACCTTCGACACAGATCTCAAAGGCCCAAGAACAGTTTCTTATAGAATGTTTATAACTACTGTATGGTATGAGTTTGTAAGTATCATTACTGTATGGCCTGTTTCCGTTAAGATTGGAGGGGAAAAACCACTGTAGAAAGGGCAGTCTTTTTAGGAAAAGAGAAAGGACACATACTTCATACTCTAATAGAGGACCAAAAGTAAAAGAGAGGGCAAGGGAAGAATTCCTGCCTACTTCTATCAGTGTCTAACCACCCAGCAATTCCCTCAGGTTTATTGCCACAAAGTTACCATTTCTTGAGTGCTTCTTATGGAGCAGGCACAGTACTAAGCTCATACATTCTTACCTCATTTAATCCTCACAACAATCCTACCTGTTCAAGTACTATGTTTACCAATAATTGGCAAAATGAGAATTTGAATCTCAAATGTGTGACCCCCCTGAACCCAGACTTTTAGAGCCACTGTGGTTTACTAACTCCTATTTGGTAGTGGGGCAGGAGGTAGAACCCTTTCCCTTTCCAAAACCTCCTAGCACCCTAGACGCTACCAGTCACCTCTTCTAGTTCTGTCTGCTGTTGAGAACATAGTCCATGAGAAATCTGAAAACTGGGTTCTAGTTTTGCTGCTCTGTATTTTTGGACAAGGCATATAAGCTTTCTGGGTCTCACTTTCCTTATTTATAAAAGAGAGCTACCTGAATGCAGAAGACTATTTTCTACTCACCTTTCCCCCTCTGAAATGTAGCAGACTGTGGGGCAAATGGTGTTTAAAAACACTTCCTGAATGAAGGAATGTAAGGGGTAGACAAGACGGTCCCTATGCTTCTCATTCTTTGATCTTGACCCGGGGCCTTGACCAGTATTCCAAATTCTCGTGACTTGACCTTTATTTTGAGAGGGTTGGTCTTGACCGATTATGTGTGGTGTTTGTTTGGACCTGTGACTGACGTTTACTTCAAGGCCTCCTTCACTTCCCCAGCCTAGCTACTACCGTTGCATAACAAACAGCACCGGTACACTGTTGTCATTGCCACCGAGGGGGGCCGGGGAACCACGGATTTACAGCAGAATCCCTCTGGAAAGCAGCTCTGAAAACTTATGCAAACAACTCCTCCCAGAGCGAAGGGCAAACCCCTGGCTACGAGGACTGGGTCCCGGGCTGCACTTCGGTACTTGACCTTGCCTTGGTCTCCGCTCTTCACGGGACTTTTTGCTGGAGTTTCCTCACCTCCAAAATGGTGGAGCCGTCCTGGACTAAGATCCGGAAGCTTCTCCCCAAACCACCGGCTTTAACCCCGCCCCTTGAGGGAGGGGGCGGGGCGAGACGGAGGTCAAGCCGGGAGTCGCCCTCCCACCCAACCCCAGCGGCTGGGCGGTGCCTTTCCCCTCTTCCCGCCCGCTCGCTTCACCGCGGTGAGGTCACGCGGGGGACGTCACGGGGTTGTGACGTCACTGAGGGCTGGGCTTCCGGGAGAGGAAGGGGCGGGGCCTAGGAGGGCGACGCTTGCGCAGTGGGCGCGGCGCGGGTGGAGGCGGAGGCGGTGGAGAAGCGAGAGGCAGCGGCGGCGGAGGCGGCGGCTTGGGGGGGGTGGGAGGGGGGGTAGCGCGCGCGAGAGTGGCTGAGTGAGTTTACCCGTATGAGGCGGTGAGAGGCCCGGGGCCTACCTCACAGGAGCGGGGTCGCGGCGCCAGCTAGCAGCGGGCCCCCTCCTGGTCCCCGGGCCCGGCGGCGGCTCAGTTGTGAGGAGGCGGGGAAGCGGGTGTCCGGCCCCAGACATGGAGGGCATGGACGTGGACCTGGACCCCGAGCTGATGCAGAAGTTCAGCTGTCTGGGCACCACAGACAAGGACGTGCTCATCTCCGAGTTCCAGCGGCTGCTCGGCTTCCAGCTCAACCCGGCCGGCTGCGCCTTCTTCCTGGACATGACCAACTGGTGAGCCGGCCCCGCCGCGCCAGCGCTGGCAGCGGCCTCGGGGCCCCGAGGGGAAGGGAAGGGACACCCGAGCCCCGCGGCAGGGCGGGCCAGGCCAGCTCTGAGGGGCACCCCCTTCCCGGGGCGGGGAAGGCGTGTGGGGGAGCCCCAGGGGCATGGAAGAAATTTGGGGGCTGAGCAGACTCGAGAGGAGGTACACGGAGTGTTGGGGGCCACCGAGGGCAGGAGGGGCAGAAGAGAGATTGGGGGAGGGTCCTTGAGGTTCTGTGGAATATTAGGGGCCGTGGAACGTGGGAAGAGGAGGGAAGACTGGAGCCTCGAGCATAGGGGTAGACTTGGGAGGAAGAGGGCTGTGGTGTTGGCTAAGAGTAGAATACACAGGAAATCTGAATTTGGGGAGTGGAAAAAAGCTTCGGGTGTGGAGTTAGGCGCTGAGGAAGACCCGGATGAGGGGCAACTCCGGGAGAATTTGGATGCTTTGGAGGAACCCGGGCGCGGGAAAGACTTGGGAATTAGGAGCCGAGAAGAACAGGTGTGTGCGTGTGTGTGTCCGTCCGTCCGTCCGTCCGTCCGTCCGTCAGTCAGTCCGTCCATGCGAGGACCGATAGGGAAAAGGGAAGAATATTACGAGGGAGGACTAGGGAGGACGGTAAGAAAGACTTTACGAAGAGTTGTGCCAGGGAGCGGTGGGATCTACTAGTATATCGGCTAATGGAGGACTGAGAGTGTTAGACCTGGAGCAGTGCCTGGGAAAAACCTTAGGAAAAGTGAAGAAAAGGACTTTATCTCGGGGAAGGGAACTTTCTGAGGAGACTGGGGCCCTCTCTCCAGAATGCTGGAATGGAGAGCTCTGGGCTTATCCGAAAGAAAGCTGGGTTCGTAGATGTTGGGGAAAACAGAGAACTTGACTTAGGCTGGGAACCAAGTGTTTTTAGCTTGGATTCTCCTTGTAGAAGACTGAAATTGGGGCAGAAGACCATGGCATTAGACTAAAGGAGTGTTTCTTGGCTTTTGACGTAGTACTTGCTGTCTTTGATAAGGAAGGCTTCCTCTTGTTCTCTGAGGAGGGATTGTTGAGTTCACTCAGGGTGAGTGAGAAAGTGGAGACCATTAGACTTCCTTTGAAAAGATTTGAGGTAAAGCCACTCATCTTTCTTTGGTCAAAAAGCCAGGGGATGAATGCCCTTTGCTCTCTGTGTTGGGCAGTCCTCTGACATGTGGAATCTTGTTTCTTTTGGCATCACTTGTACAACTAGCCTCCCCTTTATTCAGTGCCCACTGAATGCCTTTTGCACTGCCAGGAAAAAGAGGCTGTAAGCCTAGTCTTTCTTGCATTCCTCATCTAGTCCTATCCCCAAAGATGCTCATTTTACGAATGGGAACCTTGTAGCTGTGACTGCACCAGAGGTGATGTGTGAATTTTTTTTTTCTGTGCAGCATCATTGCTTGGTCCTATTATTTTATCTTTAAAGTTGATTGTTATAGTGAGGGTGGGATTGAATTTCTAGATGTTTAGAAAACTCTGAGGCATTGAATGCAGGATATCTTCTTTAGAATTAAAGAAGCATTTGTTAGCACCACTTGTATCTTTTATGTCCAGGGTGATCTCAGGCAGGGACTATAACCTACAATACTTTTCTAAACTCCAACCTATGGTGTTTAAATAGAGTGACAGGGATTACTGAAAACATTGAGAAGAGGTGTTACACTGGTGAAATCTAGAAATAAAGCTGTCTTGAGGAGGGTTGTTCTCTTGTCTGCCTTCTTTCCCACCCCAGCTCTTTTTCTTCCGTGTTTACACTAGTTTAGCATAGGAAACTTGGCATAGTGTTGCTGCCAGTTTGGTAGCGGAGGATCATTATTTCTTCCCACCCCCTTGTGAGTCCACGATTTAAACCCTGCCCTAATAAGTTTTTAGTTCTTTAGAGTCAGTATTTATGAGTAGAATTATTATGGCTACCAAACCAGTGTAATGAGTTTTATATGCTTGAGGTTTGTGTGTGTTTAACAACTACGATTGTTTTTAGGTGTTGTGAAAGATGAGGCCCAGTGTGGATGAGAAAAAAGTAACTTAAAAATTGTAGTTGCATGATAAAATTTTACTTGAATTTTTTATAAAAGTTATGAAGCTCAAAGACACAGAGTAGCATATATTCTGATTAGATGTTATCTCTGTATAAAACAAGGTATGATACTTTTCTGAACAAAGGAGTGAGCCATTAAAAAATGTATTCTGGTTTTAAAGCATTTAGAAGTCAATAGCGTTTTGGGAATCCAGGCAATTAAGTGATCACTCAGCTTTAAGCCATATTATTTTTTGGTTGTAGAAGTCATGTTTTTTATTTTCTTTGATTATAAAATGAAAACTCATTTGTGAACTGAAAGCAGTAAGACTTGTTATTCTTTTCTAATTAAAACAGTTAGTTCCATAATCCAATATTGTGTTTTGATTCCTGTTAACTTGGCTAAATCTGCCTTGTTAGACTTTATTTTAAACAAATACCCATCATAATTAGTAAAATCTAGTTAAAAAAAGACATGCATGGATGCACATGTGGTCAAAATACTTGTGTTTTTTAAGTAAATCTCTAGAATCTAGGAATGTATTGTTTTTAAGTGTCATTTAAAGTCTAACTTTGGGACCTGTTGAGATGGCCTAATGCATGTTGGCAAAATAGCTCTCAAACTGCTGTGGTTAATCTGTTGAATTTAAGATAATTAACCTTACTTTGACTTTATAAGTGCCTGCTTCTGGTTGTAATAAATAACCACTATTCAATTGTCTGATGATGACTGTTAAAAAATATTGTGGTAAATTAAAAATTATTTTAAGCCCTGGCTGGATGGCTCAGTTGGTTGGAGAGTTGTCCCAGGGTTCGATCCCCAGTTGGGGATGTTTCTCCCTCCCTCCCTTCCTTTCTCTAAAAAGTCAGTAGATAAACATATTCTCGGGTGAGTATTAAAATATATATATATTTTAAAATGAAGGCCATGAGTCTTCTAAAATGAGTTGGGAAGACTATGTTTTTGTTTTCCAAAGTAAGAATTTTGTTGTTGTTGGTAACAGCTTTTTAAGAAGCTGTTGAAAAACTGACTTAAATTGAATGTTTTGGTCTTGTAAATTTTCTACCCTGTAAACACGGATTTTTTTTTCTTAGTCTTAGGTTGGGTGTGCATTATGTTAGATATTTTTGTTTATTTAATTTAGAAGCAAGTATCGTTTCAGTTAAGCATTTTTGTAGTGTTTATACTTGAGCTAGCAGCCACACTGCTGGAAATGGGTGGAACTGCTTCTAACAGAAGTAGTCCATTTTCAGTACCCAGTTTATGAGTGCATAAAATGAATAAATGCTATATGAAAAATACTCAATATCTGAAGTCATACTAAAATGACTTGTAGATTAGTATATCTTTCTATGGCTGGGATATCTTTTTTTATTGAATCTATTGGGGTGACATTGATTAATAAAATTATATAGGTTTCAAGTGTACAGTTCTATAATACATCATGTGTATATTGTATTGTGTGTTCACCACCCTAAGTCAGATCTCCTTCCATCACCATTTATCCCTCACCCTCTTCTACCTCCCCTCACTCTGTAGGTGGAATATCTTGCAGAGACACTATTGGGCTGTGAATATAGAACTTGGAATTCTTAAACTGGATGTTGGTTTAACGGATTCTGTAGTTCATGCCAGTTTTTCCTGCAGAATTGCATATAACCCTTCCAAGATAGCTTATTCTTGCATCCTTGAGGGCAGAGATTTGCATGATACCTTATTAGTACTTGATTACTTTTCTAGTTAGAATTATGTCAAAACTAAGTCTCTCCTACTATGATTTAAATTTTTTTTTTTTGTCTGCTTATGTCCACTCTAGAGATGGAGAATATCTAATGAACACTACCCTTAAGGGGCCAGAAAGCTTCTATTCAAATCACTAAAACTTTCCAACCATTTATAATTTAAATACATTCAATTTAATGGCTTCTCACCCTTTAATGTAGTCTAATACATTTATATATTTTTTTCAGGGAAAACTAACAGGAGTCAGAGGAGAGTTTACATATGATTTTTAAAAACTTGTAAAATGTACATAACAAAATATTATTTTAACCAATTTTAAGTGTACAGTTCATTGTTAAGTGAGATTTTAAATTTACTTCTGGCCTTTAAAATCATTTGTGTCTTTTTTATTATTAATTGTTTAATGATTTGAGAGAAAGAGGAAAGAGAGCGAGAAAGAAAAACATTGATTTGTTGTGCCATTCATTGGTTGCTTCTTGTATGTACCCTGACTGGAGATTGAACCCGAAACCTTGGCATATTGGGAATGAGGTACCTGGCCAGGGCTCTGTTATGTTTTTAAAGTGCGTTGTACTTTAGCATTTATGACAAGAGACAAATAAATACAGGTAATACTTCTAGATTTTTAGAGGACATTAACTTAGGAGTTAGTACTGGTTATTTCTCAATATAGGTATAAGTAAAATATCTTTCACTAGCATATAGTCAACATTGACTATTTCTCTCCCTCCTATTCATTAGGCTAGGGCTTTGCAGTTTTGGTGTTGCAACATCTTAGGTTGCCTCCAGGTATCTTCAGGAAGCAGTGTATATTTTTTGGAATACTATATATTGGTGCCCATCATGGATGGAACAGATATTTTCTAGAAAAGTAACTTGGGAAAACATTTTTGTAAAACAGTGTCCTGTTGACTATCTCAGCGTTGTCAGAGGCAATTAAATAAAGTTATAACCACTACACAATGAAGTTAAATCAGAATCTAGATGTGAAAATCTGGTGTACCTCTTATCTGATCTCTCAGTGCCTCCCCTTCCTGGGCATAATCTATTTCTCAGTCACCTGCGTGCTAAATTAGTTTCTGATTCACTCTCTGGTTTACATGGATGAATCTAGGATAAGTCCCTTTATGATAGATAAAACTTGATATTAACACTAGTTTTCTTAAAAAATGTGTGCTAAGCAGTTTTAGGAAGAGAGTAGAGAAGGATTGTATAACATCCAATGATAGAGTGTTCTGCACTCTATTGCATTTTTAAGAAGGTTGGGAGTTCTTGCTTTGGACACTTCTTTTACACTTTCTTTTTGGGTCTTTTTCTAATGGCCCACACAAGTTGGGACTCTGGGTATAATATAAATTAGTTTACGAATAGAACACACAGATTAATTTTAGTTTTAAAGGAACACAGTAAAAAAGTACATTGTTGTCCTACAGGAAGTCTTTTTACTGTCCTATTGCAGTGGGACTTGGATTTCTGGTCATATATCAAGCCACAACCAATCTCCACTATAGCTAGGGCTGGTGAAGGTGGTTTCTTTACCACCTCTCATCTTCCCACACCTCTCCTGCCCCCCAGGTGTATCTAGTATATAACAACAAAAACTATCAACCAGACAATATTTAAACAAATGTATTTTCGATAGAGCCCTAGCAGATAGTGCAATAGAAAGCAGAACACAGCCTCTATCTTAATTTGTTTTGATAGGAAAAGAACATGCCTGAAATTATCAGAGAAAAGTTTCGGGATAATAAGAAGGAAACATTCATGTTAATACTGAAGTAAATGAGTAAAATATACCCTGGCTGGTGTTGCTCAATTGGTTGGGCATCGCCGCTTGCACTGAAGGGCTGCTGGTTCGATTCCCAGTCAGGGCACATGCCCAGGTTGCGGGCTCGATCCTGGGTGGGTGGCGGGGAGGGTGTGCGGAGGCAGCTGATTGATGTTTGGCTCTCACATCGATGTTTCTCTTTCTCTCTCCCCTCCCTTCCCCTCTCTTTTAAAAAAGTATTAGAATAGCCCAGCTGGTGTATCGCAGTGGTTGAGCAATGACCTGTGATCCAGGAGATCTCGATTTGATTCCTTATCAGGCCACATGCACAGGTTGTGGGCTGAATCCCCAGTAGGGGGCATGCAAGAGGCAGTTGATCAATGACTCATCTTTGATGTTTCTATTTCTCTCCCTCCCTCCCTCTCTCTGAAATCAATAAAGATATATATATATACATATATATATTTACTTATTTATTTTTTAAATGTTAGAATAGTTAAGAATGGACCGAATCCATGGAACCAGTGATTCACAAAGATTGAGTGCCTGCTATGGGCAAGTTCCCTTCTTAGAAGTGAAGCTTTGAAATGGTTGGGGGTTTTGAATTGATGGAAAAGCAGTGTGTTATAGGTAGAGGGTATTTCCTGTGTGGAACTAGGAAGGAAGGAAGGAGCCATCTAGAAGACTGGCTTGGCTAGAATGTGGTTAATAGGATCGGTAGTGACAAGGCATGGAGCTTATTTTTATTTTTGGATTGGGATATTATTGATGTTTATTTTTATTTATTTACTTTAAAATTTTATTTTTTTCTTTTTAAAAAAATTAAAAAAAAAAAAAAATCTTTATTGATTTCAGAGAGAGGGCAGCAGAGGGAGAGAGAGATAGAAACACCAATGATGAGAGAGTCATTGGGGATTGAGCCTGCAACCCGGGCATGTGCCCTGACCGGGAATGGAACCTCGATCTCCTGGATCCTAGGTTGATGCTCAACCGCTGAGCCACTCCCGGCAGGGCCTTATTTTTTTCAATTAGAGTTTACATTCAATATTATTTTGTGTTTCAGGTGTACAGCATAGTGGTTAGACAATCATATACTCTTCAAAGTGTCCCCTCACTCTCATATTTCCGTTATCCACCTGGTGCCATACATATTCCATATACTGTTCTATACATCCACATGACCGTACTGTAATGACCAGCTTGTACCTCTTAATTCCTTCACTTTTTTCATCAGTCACTCCCTAACCTGCCTCTCCTCTGGCAACCGTCAGTCTGTTCTCTATATCTATGAGCTTGTTTCTGTTTTGTTTGTTCATTTATATTGTTCTTTAGATTCCACTTATAAGTGAAACATATGGTATTTGTCTTTTTCGGACTTACCTCACTTAGCATATACCCTCTAGGTCCATCCATGTTGTTGCAAATGGCAAAATTTCATTCATTCTTTTTTTTATACTCCTCACCTGAGGATATGAGTTTTTTTTAAATTAATTTTTAGAGAGAGGGAGAGAGAGAGAAGCATCGATGTGAGAGAAACGTAGATTGGTTGCTTCCTGTAGGTACCTGACCAGGGATTGAACCGGCAACGTAGGTATGTGCCCTGACTGGGAATTGAACCTACAGCCTTTCAGTGTAGGGGATGAAGCACCAACCAACTGAGCAACCTAGCCAGATCGATTTCATTCTTTTTTATGGCTGAGTAATATTCCATTATTTACATGTTGCACGGCTTCTTTATCCACTCGGGTATATTGTTGATTTTTTAAAAAATTGAGGTGAAATTGACATTAAAAAATTAAACCATGGTAAAGTGGCATTTTGTGTATTCACGGTGTTGTGTAACTGCCATGTCTGTCTATCCAAAACGTTTTTCATCACCCCAAAAGCAAATCCGGCACTCATTAAGCAGTTGCTCCCCTGTCAACCACCAATCTGAATGCTTTTTCTATGGGTGTACCTATTCTGGATATTTTATATAAATGGCATAAATGGAACCATACGATATTTGTCCATTTGTGTTTGGCTTCTTTCAAGGTTCATCCATGTTGTATAGCATGTATCAGTACTTCATTCCTTTTTATTGGTGAACACTATTCCAGTGTATGGTTATACCACAATTTGTCCATTCATTTGTTGGTGAACATTTAAGCCTTTTGGCTGTTGTGTATAGTGCTGCTGTGAGCATGTGTGTACATGTATTTCTTTGAGTACCTATTTTCAGTTCTTTTGGATATAAACCTAACAGTTGAGTTGTTGGGTCTTACAGTATAGATTTAACTTTTGAGGAACTACCAAACTTTTCCACAGTGGCTAAATCATTTTACATTCCCCCTAACAGTGAGTGAAGGTCTGTCCCAGTTTTTCCATACCCTTATCAACACTTATTTTCCTTTTTTTAATTACAGCCATTCTAGTGGGTATGAAATGGTACCTTATGGTGAATTTGATTTGCATTTCTCTTATTACCAATGGTATTGATGTCTTTTTGTATGTTTGTTGGCCATTTGTATATCTTTTTTTGCAAAATGTCTGTTTATGTCCTTTGCCTGTTTTTTAATTGGATTGTCTTTTTGTTGTTCAGTTGTAAGATTTTTTTATGTATTTTGGATACTAGATTCTTTTATGCGATTTGCAAATATTTTCTCCCATTTGGTGTCTTTCATTTTCTTGATAATGTCCTTTGATACACAAATGTTTTTAATTTTGATGAGGTCCAATTTATCTAATTTTTGTTGTTGCTTTTACTTTTGGTCTTATATCTAATAATCCATTGCCAATCCAAGGTTATGAAGATTTACCTATGTTTTCTTCTAAGAGTTTAAAGGTTTTTGTTCTTATATTTAGGTGATTGATCCATTTTGAGTTAATTTTTGTATATGGTGTGTGGTAGGAGTCCAGTTTCATTTAATGGAGTTTAATTTTGCTCTGGAACTGGTTTCTCATTAACTCTGCATTAAATATATTCTTACTTGTATTAAATGTATATTTTACTCTTTTTGGCTATTACTAAAAATTGGGCCAGAAAAGAGTACAGATTTTCTGATGGGGGAAAAAACTTAGTGATGGTCTATTGGCACCCAAAACTAAATGTGTTTAAAAGGTGAATTTATCCTCTTCCCCATTTCCAACCAGCTTTTCTTGCTGACTTTTACCTGTTCTAATAGGTCCAATGTTCCCCCAAACATTAGGCTTGAACTGAGTTATTTCCAGCGCCCTCTCTTTCCTGGACATCCCAGATCATTTACCAAACCGAGTTCATTTCCACTCTGCAGTGCACCTCCCAACTGTTTCTTTTTTCCATTCCACCTGCCACCACTTTAGTTTGTAGATTGTGTTACCACACAAACAAGGTAACTTAGGAATAGTTTCAAATTGATTTTCTACACCTGGCTTTCTTCCTTCTAGTCCATTTTGTGGACATATCACTACCAGATCAATCTTTCTCAGTCATAGCTTTGATCTGGGTCTTTCTTTTCTCAGAAACCTTTAATAGTATGTATACTAGATAGAGAACAGAGAGTTGTTAGCTTGACATTCAGGGTCTTCCAAAGATTGATTCCAGCTTGTCTGCCTCTACCTTTTTGTCATATCTTCGTGCTGGACTCCTATTTTTCTTTGCCCCATTCAAACTGTCTGCTGTCTCACACATACTTTTACTTTCCCAATTTTAAACTTTTTTCTTCTATTTAGAATGCTGCTCTTTCTTCTCTTTTATGTCTCATGGAATCCTATTGCTTTTTGTAACATCATATATGATATACACTCCTTAAGGGACTTTTCCCTAAGCATCTGATGCAATGGTTTGTATATAGTAGATGCTCAGCAGATATTTGTTGAGGTCATGAATGAAGAGATGGGAGTAAAGGCTTCATTTTAATGGAAATGTTGAGGTCTAGTGCAGTTAAAAGAAACAAAGTCTACAAATTAAGCTCTTTTTCAGGCTTTTTTGTTTGTAGGTTTAATTTGAACATGAGATTTAAATGTTGCTAACAGTTTCTACATGACTTGAAAGGAAATTAAAATTTAAGTAACAATAAGAATATTGTTTCTGGAAGCAGTCTGAGCCCTCTAAAGATTGGCCCCACCTTATATACCTACCTTCCCAGGCATATTTTTTTGTACTGAATATTCTTTGTAATTCAGTTTATGAGAAAATTTATTCAGAAAAATTAGGTTTTCGTTACTTAGATATGATTGGAGAATGATATTTTGTAACCTCTCTAAAGTTTTTTTTTTTTTTAGCATATCTTTATTGATTTCAGAGAGAGGAAGGGAGAGAGAGAGAGAGTTGAAACATTGATGATGAGAGAGCCATCATTGATCAGCTGCCTTCTGGCATGCCCCCAACCTGGGCATGTGCTCTGACCGGGAATTGAACTTCGATCTCCTGGATCCTAGGTCAGTGTTCAACTGCTGAGCCACACCCAGCCAGGCTAAAGTTCTTTTTGATCTTTGCCCAGTGTGTTTCATTGAGGAAAAACTTTAAAAAGTAATATAAGCACATAATAAGTTCAAATAGTTTAGAAGGTTCTAAACAGGGGTTGCAAACTAAAATGTCTGTATTTGCCAGTTGGGGAACATGAACAATTGAAGTGTATGTGAGCTGAAAGCACTTGCCTTTTACAAAGAGGATGCCTGATTCTTGCCTTAAGTCAAATGTTGCCATGCTGGAATGGGGGCCCAGTGTTCTTAGGACCCCTCCCTCCCCAGAAGAGCCAGAAATTCAGATTTTTATGGGAAATTTCCTGATTTTCAGATTTTGACAACTAATTTAAATATTTTAAAAACACTGTGGGCCAAAATAAAGCACATCTGTAGGTAGGTTGTGGCCCTCGGGCCACTAATTTGCAACCTTTGGACTAAAAGTGAAAAGTAAAAATCCCTCTCCTTTCTAGATATAGCCACTACTATTTCTTCTGTACCTTTTAGAGAATTCCCACGCCTATAGAATTCTACATATACATGTACACACACTTATACACATATACATAGAGAATTTTCTATGCATATGTATAGGTATATGTAAAATTACATATATATACACACACACATATATAACACATATATATATATAACTTTTAACAATAATGGCATTACAATTTGAGTAATTGTTTTTCCTATTTAGAGTACTGAATACCATGGTCCTTGTACTTCCTTTGCTTCATGGGGAAGGGAAATTAGTTGTCAAGATACTTGGATGTGCTGATCAAATAGATGTGTTTTTAATTAACAATGCAGAGGTGGACTTTGGTCTCTTCAACTACAGAAGAATTCCTTCACTGTATTATACAACAGGCTGTCATCCAGTAATTACATATAATTATTAAAACCTTGTTTTGCTCTGTTAAGAGCAAAGCGTGTTAAGTAAACCTATCTAGTAATGAGCTCATCTGAATTTACTTATGCGAAATATTGTCAGGTAAGTTGAACTTTTTACAGACCCAAAATGCAACAAGACTGAAATTCACTGAAGAGGTTTAACTCTTATTAAATCACTTTTGCAGATGACACTAATACATTTTTCACTTGTTGGAAGGGTAATTAATTTTGTACCTAGCTTTTCTAATGATTTGCCAAAGTTAATATGTCTTGGGAGGGGGAACAGTTTATTCCAAATATGGAATACAGCCCCACTGAATTTCCTAAAAGACTCATTTTTAAAAATGAACAGTTGTATTTTCTTACACTGTTTGAGCCCTAGGTCTATAAACTGTTACTGAGGGTTCACACTTGAATTATTATACTTGAGGTCAGTGATTCACAGTCTATTATGGAGCAACAGCCTACTAATGATTAAGTGATACACGATGTCCTTCTAAAGTGCTTTGTCATCAGCATTTATTTTGTAAAGTAAATGTTGCTTTTTAATTTTTTTCAATACTTTGATAACAGGCTTCGAAAGAGTGGAAATAACTGGCTGAGGGGTAGGGTTTGCATGTAACTATAACAGGGAATGACTGCCTTTTAAAATTTTTTCAAATTTAAAAATTATATCTACAATAAGATTTGTCATGATAAAACTGTCATAATAAAATAGTTAAGTTAAAAAGTACCAATAAGCAAAAAGAAAACAAAAATAAACCATACTCACAGGACCGAGAGAGAAACAATTTTAACCTTTTGACCTATATCTTTTTTGTTGTTGATGGTATTTTTTTTGGTTAATCTTCACCTGAGTATATTTTTCCATTGATTTTAGATAGAGTGGGAGGGAGAGAAACTGTGTGTGTGTGTGTGTGTGTGTGTGTGTGTGAGAGAGAGAGAGAGAGAGAGAGAGAGAGAGAGAGAGAGAGAGAAAGGGGGGGAGTGAGGGAGGGAGAGAAAGCGCACTCTGGTGGGGGTGGAGCACACGACGACAACATGACTTCGATGTGGGAGAGAGACATTGATTGGTGCCTCCCTCATATGCCCACACTGGGGCGGGATGCAACCTGCAACCCAGGTACGTGCCCTTCACCTGACCTTTAGTACATGGTCAACACTCCAGTGAACCACAGCGGCTAGGGCTGATCTATATCTTAATACTATTGTGTGTGTGTATTTAAATGCCTGTGCTTACTTTACAAAAGTGGAATATTTACTATATTCCAGTTACTGTTTTGTTTTTTTAAAAATATGTTTTTATTGATTTCAGAAAGGGAGAGGGGGAGAGAGATAGAAGCATCAATGATGATGAGAGAGTCATTGATCAGCTGCCTCCTTCATGCCTCCTACTGGGGATCAAGCCCAAAACCCAGGCATGTGCCCTGATTAGAAATTGAACCATGCGTGACCTTCTAGTTCATAGGTCGATGCTCAACCACTGAGTCATGCTGTCCAGGTACTGTTTTAAGTGATTACATTTCATATGTAATTTAATGCTCACAATAATTCTAGGAAATAAATACTGTTATCCTCATTTTATAGAAAAAGGAAAAGAGGCTCAACAAGACTAAATAACTTATCTAAAGTTACATGGATAATAAGTGGTAGAAATAGGATTCAAATGTAAGCAGCCTGGAACCAGAGTCTGTGCTCCTGATTGCTGTGTTTTACACTCTGGTTTCTAGGGCTGCTATAACAAATTCCAACAGATTGGGTGGCTTGAAACAGAAATTTATTCTCCTACAGTTCTGGATGCGAGAAATTTGAGATTAGGCATCAGCAGGGCATGTTTCCTCTGAAGGTCGTAGGGAAGAAACCTTCCTTACTTCCTAGCTTCTATGGCTCCTGGCATTTCTTGGTGTCCCATGGCTTGTAATTTAATAATCCCTTTTTGTTGGTCTAGGTTGGTTTTAGAGTTTTATTAATATAAACTCAGTATTGAACATCATTGTAGCTAAATCTTTGCTTGCATCATTAATTATTTCTTTAGGATTTATTCCTAGAATTAGATTGCTGGGCTAAATATAAACATGACTTTTGATACTTTTAATACTAAATTGCCAAATTGTCTCCTCCATAAAGGTGGACTGATTTGTATTACTGTCACTACTATATGAGTGACTATTTCTTTAATACCTCATCAGTGCATCATATTATAATTAAAAAAATTTCAGTTTCTAGGTAAAAAAATGTGATTTTGTTTTAATTTATATTTTGTTATTCTAATGAGTACTTTTATGTGCTAAATGTCCATTGTATTTTATGAATTAACTGAACATTTCCTTTATCCATTTTTCCATAGGGAGGTTTGCCTTTTTTGGGAAATGGAAATATCTTTTTTTCCCTTTCACTGTAAAAGTAATAATACTGAATATAAAAAACCAGCAGGTTCAGAAATGTCAAAGGAAGGCAATAAAGCCAACAAAGCTAATCACTGCTGTCAGTTTGTGTTCATTTATGTATGTATATAGACACTTTTATGCATACTATATATTTTAAGTTAAAAAATAATCATATAATACTTATTGCTTTATAGGCTGCTTTTTACTAAACATATTATAGCTATCTTTCCATGTCTGTTTTTCATGGTTGCTAATAATTCCATTACTTGAGTGTATTCTGTAACTTATTTAAGCAGTCATTTATTGATTCCCCCCCCACTATTTTATATATATATATATATATATATGCTCATTTGCCTAATTATTTTCTTCTCTCAATTTTTTTTTAAAAAATGTGACATATAGCCCATGTTTTTACTTAGGACAGATTCTTAGATGTGGAACTGCCAGGTCGGGTCAAAGGTATGTCTTTTGGAAGGTTCTCGATAAACACTGCCAGGTTGCCTTGAAGGAGGCAGCCAATTAATAATCTTTTTTTTTTTTTTTTTTTAAATATATCTTTATTGATTTCAGAGAGAGAACAGGAGAGGGAGCGAGAGAGACAGAAATATCAATGATAGAGAGTCACTGATCGAGCCCGCAACCTGGGCATGTGTCCTGACTGGGAATCGAACCCTGATCGCCTGGATCCTAGGTCGACGCTCAACCGCTGAGCCACGCCCGGCCGGGCCCAATTAATAATCTTAACAGTTAGGCACAAAAGCCTGCTTTATGGAAATTATAATTTTTAATTTTTGTTGGATACGTTTATCTGACAGATAAAATGTGTTACTTGTTTTAGTTTGCATTTCCTTGATGACTGGTGAAGTCTTATGTTTTGTGGGTGTGTGTGTTGACTGTTTTTTATAGAAACATTTTTATTTTGTAAAAGAAAACTATAATGAACCCTATGTCCCCATTACCTTGGTCTCACTTTCATTAATATTTTGGCTTTTTTCCCCACCAGAAGAGAACAGTATTTTAACCCAAATTCCAGTTACGTGGTTACTACTTGTTTTGTCTTTTAAAATGTAACAACTTTATGGAGGTATAATTTACATATCATAAAATTCACCTATTTTAAGGTTTTTGTAAATTTATAGATTTGTACAACCATCATCACAATCCAGTTTTAGAACATTTCTATCACACTAGCAAGATCCTTATGCCAGTTTGTGGTCAGTCCCAACACTCACCTCCAACCCCAGACAATCACCATTCTGTTTTCTGTCTCTTTGGATTTGCTTTTTCTGGGCATTTCATATAAATGTAAACATACAGTATGTGGCCTTTATGACTGGGTCCCTTTCCTTAGCATAATATTTTCAAGGTTGATCCATGTTGTAGCATTCTACATACATTTTAAAAATAGTCATTATCATTAAAAAATAATTGTTCAAACAGTACTAGAGATTTTTCCATGAAAAGTAAATAAGTCTTTATTCTGGACTCTGTTTCTTACCAGAGGCAGTAACCACTCAGTTTCCTGTGTACCTTTCTGGATGTTAGTCTATGTAGTAGTTTTAATATCTGTAAATTCCTTGGTTTTTTGGCATCTTTGTCATTTTAAAAAATTGATATTTATAAGTTATATTTTGTATGTTTTTCCAGTTTCTTGTGTTTTAATTTCTTAAAATGTTATTTGAATATATAATCATAAAAATAATACATGTTTTTTTGTGAAAAGTTTAGATAGTACTTAAATCCCTGTGTTTCCCTCCCTCATTCCATTCTCCTGAAGTGGTCATGATTCTATTCTTTCAGAGAGATTCTGTACCTTTGTAGGCATGTATATGATCAGAGTGGTCAGAGTCCTTGTGTGTGCTAATCAGAAGTTATCACTACACTATTTTCCTCATTCTTCAGGCAGATTTAAATCCCTTCTACAGTTTTTCTGAAAAAGAACTGTCTTCTATATAGATCAGGGGTGGGGAATGTCCGGCTCAGGGGCTGTCATTTGGTCTAGCCCTGCCAAGGCAACTGCAGGTGGAACTTGAAATTCAATAAATCTAGGAGCTTTTTTCATGGCTAATTTTTAAGTTGATAATTTTGTATGGCCCACGAATGATGTTATAAATATCCAAATGATCCTTGGCAGAAAAAAGGTTCCCCACCCCTGATATAGATAAAAGTCATGAGAGCAGTCTCTGATACATGTCCTTGGGCCTTCAGTGTTAGGCCTTGTTGTGGAGGAGCCACAATGCTTTAAAACAAACTTTGGTATGTTTTTACGTATGGACTTCAGGTAACGCTACAGATCCATCATTCCTTCAGTTGTCAAGATTTTTCTAACTGGGAGGGCATGATCTGTCTGTGTAGGTGAACCATCTTGTGTATAGAGGTCTTAATCCCATTCCCCATACTTTAAAACACACATACACACACATAAATTCTTTCTGATTGGTGTTTTGTGAGTCTTAGGATATATTCCTAGAAGTGGGATCACTGGGTCAAATGGCAGTTCTGTTTTTAATTTTTTGAGGAAACTCCATACTGTTTTCCACAGAGGCTGCACCAGTCTCCATTCCCACCAGCAGTGTAGTAGGGTTCCCTTTTTGCCACACCCTTGCCAGCATTTGTCATTTGTTGATTTGCTGATGGTAGTCATTCTGGCAGGTGTGAGGTGATACCTCATTGTCGTTTTAATTTGCATCTCCCTGACTTTGAGCATTTTTTCATATGTCTCTTGGCTGTCTGTATGTTCTCTTTGGGGAATTGTCTATTTAGGTCCTTTGCCCATTTTTCAATTGGATTGTTTGTCTTTTATCTTGTTGAGTTGTATGAGTTCTTTGTGTATTTTGGAAATTAACCCCTTATCAGATGTATCTTTGGCAAGTATGTTCTCCCATACAGCGGGATCCCTTTTCATTTTGTTGGTTGCTTCTTTTGATGTGTAGAAGGTTTTTAGTTTGATTAGTCCCATTTGTTTATTTTTTTGTTATTTTCCCTTGCCCTAGGGCTTAGGAAATGTGTCTGCAAACGTGTTGCTATGAGAGATGTCTGAGGTTTTGCTGCCTGTGGGTTTTTTTAGGAATTTTATGGTTTCACAACCATTTTGTGTATAGAGGTCTTAATCCCATCTCATACTTTAAAACACACATACACACACAAAGGGAATCATACTATACATACTGATCTCAGGTTAGCTTTTCTAACCTCACAATATGGATATGGTGTGGACATCATCTTTTTTTTTTTTAATGGATGCATGGTATTCCATTCTGCTGACCATATTTATTTAACCACTTCCCTATTGATGTACAGTTTTCAGGTATTTGCTTTTATGAAGCTGTTCTGGTATAAGTGTCTTTGTACACTTTGTGATACAGTCCTAGAAGTGGAATTGCTGGGGGTGGGTATATGAGCAATTTAAATTTTGATTGGTAATATCAAACCCCAAAAGTATTGTACCAATTGTTGTTGTTTTTTTATCAGTGTATAAGAATGTTTCTTTTGTTGCACTCTTAACCCTCCCCCTCAAATCAATTTAGTAAAAAAGAAAAAGAAGAACACATTCATTATAAAAAACAAATTATTCCTGGCCGGCGTTGCTCAGTAGTTAGAGCGTTGGCCCACCCACTGGTCTCGGGTTCAATTCCCGGTCAGGAGCACTTACGTGGATTGTGGTTCAGTCCCTGGCCCCGGTGGGGTGCATGCAGTAGGGTGTGTGTGAGAGGTAACCAATAGATGTGTCTCTCTAACATTGATGTTTCTTGCTAGCTCTCTCGCTCACATGCTCTCCTCCCCTTCCACTCTCTCTAAAGATCATTGGAAAATATCCTCGGATGAGGATTAACAACAACAAAAAAGGACAAATTAAAGAATATATTATAAACGCTAAAAAATATATATTCATATTACTTCGTATTACTTTAATTATAAATGAGGTTGGATTTCTTTCCATATCTTTGTTTGTATTTTTCCCCCCAGCTTTATTGAGGCCATTGTATTTTTCTGTGACTTGTGTGTTTCCTCTCTACTTCTATTGTATTATTCTTTTTCTCATTGGTTTCTACAGGCTGTTTGCATATTAAGGAAATTAGCTTCTTATTAAATGCTTGCCTTTCTGCCAGTTTGTCTTTTCACTTGGTTTATAATGTTTTTAACTAGGGGCACTTTTTTCGTGAATTATTATGAAATTGAATCCAGCAATCTTTCGCTTTTTGATTTCTGCGTTTGGTTTCATGAGTAGAATTTCTTCCCCACCTAATTGTTATATATTCACCTCAGTTATCTTTTTGATTGCATAATTTACATATAAATCTTTTATGTAACAAATGTGATTGGCATTGTGGTTGGAGGTCAACATCTAACATGTTTTCCAGATGATTAGTCAGTTTTCCATCGTTTATTGAGAAATTTGCATTTCCCAATGATTTGATATTACTGTCTTTATCATGTATCAAATGCATATATAAAGATTTAGAGCTGCCTAGCACATGGTAATTGTTAGTTTCATTCATCATCTCTCATTTTAATTATTTGTAACTTGGTTAAGTTAGCTTTCAGTGTTTTTTTTGTTTTAACTATTTAAATGTTTATTGACCCTTGAGCCATTAGTGTACTTGGATTCATTTTCCTTTTCTGCACAACCTTTAGCTGCCCCAAGGGAAATAATTGTTTTGATTTTTGGTTTGCTATGTGTGTACACACATGTACACACACATGTATACACACACATTTTGGCTTGTTTTTGCACTTTTTCCTCTTGTATTGATATGTATGTTTTAATATTTACTGAAAAAATGATTTTAAAGTGAAGTACATTTTCTTATGATTTAATTTTTCATTTTATCCAAGTTATAAATGCACATAGTTTAAAGAGTCAAGCAGTACTACAGGCTTATTAAAAGGAACAGGGATTCTAGACCCCCTTTTTCCTTATCTCATTCTCCAGAGGCAGTCTGTTTCAGTTCTTTCAACGGATTTTTGAGTTTTTACCTCTCTATTGATTTTTTTTAGTTTTAATTATCTGTTGACTTCCCACAGGGTGGTGAGGATTTTGTTCTGGGTGAGCCAATGTGGTGGTGAAAGAGCAAAGTTCAGAGCTTCTGTTATTACTATTTGTGTGACCTTTGGCAAGTTATTTACCCTCTCTATGCTTTGGTTTCCTCATATATAAGGACAATAGCAGTGTTTATCTGAGGATTAGAATAAATTAATATATGTAAAGATTTACAGCATGCCTGGCACATGGTAACTGTTACTTTTACTCACCCATCTCCCATTTTCCCATTTTAATTATTTGTAATTTGGTTAAGCCAATTTTCAGTGTTTATATTGTTTTAACTATTTAAATGTTTAAAAACACTTGAGCCATTAGTGTACTTGGATTCATTTTCTTTTTCTGCACAATCTTTTGCTGCCCCAGTGTAATAATTATCTTGATTTTTGGTTTGCTTAATCTCTTACATATTTTTTACTAAATTGTCATCAAACTCCTTACCAGTTGTGAATCTCTTAATAGGGTACAGATACTTTAGGTGTCCCGTAAGTTTTATCTTTGTGAAGAAGTCTTTTCTAGAGCATATGACCTACTCTGATCTGGACTGGTTGTGCTGTAGGTCTGTGGGCACACCGGGGATTTTTTCACACTCTCCCCGCTTTGTTGGAACCTCTGTTTCTTGGACCCCGCCTTTAAAAATTCCCTGACAGTACAGAGGAGATAAAATTTAAGACTTTTGTATTCTGAAACTATATTTTATTCTAATGCTTAGTTGATGTCCAAGTTTAGTTAGGTAGCAGTTTCAAGGTTGGAAATAACTTTTTTCAGGATTTTGAAGGCCCTGATACCTTTGTCTTTTTTCACCCCCTAGTGGAAATGTTGAAATGTGGAAATGTGGTGCTGTTCTGAGTCTTTGTTCTTTGAATAAATCCTGTTTTTCCCCTTTCTGGAAGCTTTCATTAACTTTACTGTGTTCCCAGAGTCCTTAAATACAATGCTGGTGCTTTTAGGCATGTATTTTCAACATTGTGCTCAGCTTTGGGGAGCCCTTTCAGTCTGGAAACTGCCTTCCTGTTCTTGAAAAATTTCTCGAATTAATCTTTTGGTTTCCTCCCCTTCATTTTCTCTGTTCTCTTTTCTTAGATCTTCCATTTTTCAGATATTGGACCTTCTGGTATGGTCTTCTTTCTTTTCTCTTTTCACCATTTGACAATTTTTTGCTCAGTTTTCAGGGAGATCTTTTTATGTTTTTATTGATTTTAGAAAGAGAGAAGGGGAGAGGAGAGAGAGAAACATCAATGCGAGAGAAACATCAACATTGATCAACTTCCTCCTGCATAGCTGCTGCTGGTGATCGAGTCTGAAACCTGGGCATGTGCCCTGACTGGGAATTGAACCTGCAACCTCCTGGTGCATGGGTTGACACTCAACCACTGAGCCACATTGGCCAGATAGGAGATCTCTTCAGTGTTCTTTTCTTCAGGTTGCATTTTTGTTTGTTCAATTTGACCTATTTCTTTCATAATAGATGCTTTACCTTAAATATATGGTGGTTCTTTGCTACCTACCCCTTTTTTAAGAGAAGTACATAAAAAGTGGATTGGAAGCTGTGAGTCTGACTAGGGTTTGTTAACTGAGGGTTTAACGGCCCCACCCATTTCCTCCATGGTGGGCAGTCACCAGGCCCTGCAGTGTTTAGACTATATTAGGGGATCTGAGGTCTAACTGTTGGGTTTAGGCAAATGCATAACCTCTCCTATTTTTATCCATAGTTTCACCTTCACTTGAAGGGTAACCTGGTAGTGTTAATCCTGAACCTTTTGGAGATTCTCATTAAAATTGGGTTATTTCTCTACCTTTTCCCACAGCTGGCTGAGTAGGATTCAGCTTGTTAAGGTTGGCTAAGTTACTTATCATTTGTCTACTTTCCAGAGCCCCAAATGTTGCTTCCTCATTTGTTCACTTTGTCCTTGTGAATTTATTAATTAAAAATTTTTTATTTTAGTTCATTTGGGCTGCTGTAACAAAAGTACCACAGACTGTGTGGCTTATAAACAGAAGAAATTATTTTTCACAAATCTGGGACTGGGAAGTCCAAAATCAAGGTGCTAGCAAATTTGGTGTCTGGTGAGGGCTCAATTTCTGATTAATAGATGGCCTACTTCTGCTTGTAACCCCACATGGTGGAAGGGTTGAGGGAGCTCTCTGGGGTATCCTTTATAAGGACATTAATCCCATTCATGAAGGTTCCACTCTCATGACTTAATCACCCCCAAAGGCCCTACCTCTTAATGCCATCACATTGGGGCTTAGGATTTCGACGAATTTTAAACACAAACATTTATTCAGCGAATAACACTGTTTTACGAGGGTTTTGGGAGAAAAATAAGACCAATGATGCAGTTTTTAATTGGAAACTGAAAGCATTGGATTTGCATCTAAAATTTTTTGTTCTGCCTTTGTATTCTTATTATGACTTGTGTGATTGTTTGGATATGATACAAAAGTTCGGTATGCCAATTGAATAATTTTTTTTATTTTTATCTTTTTTAGAGAGAGAGGAATAAAGAAAGAGAGAGGGAAACATTAATTTGTTGTTCCACTTATTTATGCATTCATTGGTTGCCTCTTGTATGTGCCCTGACTAGGGATCAAACCCACAACCTTGGCATATGGGGATGACACTAACCAACTGAGCTACCTGGCCAGCAGCCAGTTGAATAATTGATCAAGTTATGATAAAAGTTATATACAGATAGCTTTCCTTCACCAAAGGATCTGGATCTGCTTTTACCTGAATGATAAAGAACAAATTTAAATGGCTATCTCTGGCTGATATTTACTCTTGGTTTTTATTTTCTTTTTTATACTTTAGTTCTTTCTTTTTCACTTTAATTCTTAAATTTTCTACAATGAATATGAATTACTTGGTAATTAGAAAAAATAATACAAAAATAGAGAAAAAATTGTTAATCATATCCTTGGATAAAAATTGGCCCTAGGTGCTCTTTTATCTTATCCTAAATCTGTCACAGTTGTGCTATGTCCTTTACCTTTTTTAGGTAATCCACAACTGGGAACACTAATATTGGAATGTGTGTGTTTTGCAGAGTTCATTCTGATCTATCCCGAACTTTTTTTCTTTAAATATGTTTTTATTGATTTCAGAGAGAGAAAGGGAGAGGGAGAGAGAGAGAGAGAAACATCCATGACAGAGATCGATCAGCTGCTTCCTGCACTCCCTCTATTGGGGATCTAGCCTGCAACCCAGAAATGTGCCCTCACCAGGAATCTAATAGGCGACCTCCTGGTGCATGAGACGATGCTCAACCAACTGAGCCACACCGGCCGGGATATCCCCCAACTTTTTATTTTGAAGAATTTCAAAACTATAGAAGAGTTGAAAGACTCGTCTTGAATACCTATATGAATACCTATATAAGTGACATTTTACCACATTTGTTTTATTTTTAAAGTTCCTTTATTGAATTATAATTTACATATCATAAATTAACCCATTTTAAGTGGATAATTGGATGATTTTTTAGTTTACAGAGCTGAGCAACCATCACTACATTCCAGTTATATATTTTCATCACTCTAATAAGATTTCTTCTCCCTGTTGACGGTTAATCCTCATTCTCACCCCCACTAATCTATTTTCTATCTCTGAATAGTTGCCTTTTCTCCAATTTTTATATCAGTGGAATCATATAATATCTGGCCTCTTGTATCTGGCTTCTGTCATTTAGCATAATGTTTGAGGCTCATCCATGTTTTAGCATCTATCAGTATTTTGTTCATTTTCATTGCTGACTAGTATTCCATTGTATACTACATTAAAAAAATATATATATATATCTTTATTGATTTCAGAGAGAGAAAGGGAGAGGGAGAGAGAGAGAGAAGCATCCATGAGAAACATCGATTGACTGCTTCCTGCACTCCCTCTATTGGGGATCTAGCCTGCAACCCAGAAATGTGCCCTCACTGGGAATCTTATAGGCGACCTCCTGGTGCATGAGATGATGCTCAACCAACTGAGCCACACTGGCCGGGATAGAGAGAGAGAGAGAGAGAGAGAGAGAGAGAGAGACATCAATGATGAGTCATTGGTTGGCTGCCTCCTGCACACTCCCCTACTGCCCGAAACCCGGGCATGTGCCCTGACCACAGATCGAACTGGGATCCCCTGGATAATAAGTCAATGCTCAACCACTGAGCCACGCTGGCCAGGCTCTTCCATCTTTTTAAAATATCCATTAACCATCCTTTCTTAAGTCATTTATTGCATAAGTGGTTGCAAAAAGTTAGTTTTCTAATTCCGTTGTTTCTTCTTTCTTTATTAGTTGGCAGTTGCCTGTAAACATACTGCTAATTTTTTAAATGGAACTTATCAAATTAGAGTCATAAAGGATTTTATGGTGAAAAAAGCAAAATTTTGGTTATTTTTCAGTCTATTTTTATACTGTGAACTTAAGTGTATTTGCCTTACCCTCTGAAGAGAGAGATCTTAAATTTGTGAAGCTTGAAGTACAGAAACTCCTTTGCTGTGTTTCCATTATTTGGGATGTTTGCGGCTTTTCTGTCTTTAAGAGACTACTCTTTTTCAGGTAGAACCTGAAAAGTCTACAGATATGTGTGTGTTTTTTCCTCCTCAATTTTTATTAGTTTTTCTTCGTAAATCAAATTGGATAGTTCCCCCCACCTTCCCATGTTTCTTTGGATGGTTTTGTGATTGATTTTATTTATTTTTTGTAGTAATTTAACTGGTGGTAATTGTGCAGTGTCCTGCAAAACAGCTATTTTTAAAAATCCTTTTCTTCTGTAATGTGTAAGAAATGTCATAGTTGGATGAAGTGTCTAAACCTGACTTCTTGTCATCTGTATAGCTGATTGTCCAGAACATGAAAAACATTAACAGAATATGTGAGATTGTCTGCAAGTATCACAGGACTTTTAGATGAAATCTTTAAATACTGTCTGTCTTGTTTTCTCAATGATTATTTGCTACTAAAAATGGCAGCAGCCTCTGAAGTATTTATACTGTCATTTTATTAGCTTTTAAAGGAAAAAGTGATCTGGCCTTCTCAGGTTTGTGAACTACCATAAAGTCTGACTTTATCATATTGTTTCTCCAAGTTAAATCTAATTTAATTTAGTCCCCTAGTTCTAAGTATGTAGCTTTTAAAGGTACCTATCTCACATGTCCCAGAGAGCAGCCAAATATAGCCACAGAGTATTTGGAGATGGGTTGGCTGCAAAGTGAGTAAGAGTTGGCATTAATGGCATGTGGTATTATTTGATAGTGATGCTAACATTGTTTTAGTTTTGTTCATCATATTAAGTAGAACTTGGACAAGGTTTATTTACCTTTTTGTTCTCAGAGTAGAGAATATGATTGATCACATAGGGCCTTAGATTTTTTCAGATATGTACCCTAGTATGCAGTTTTGGAGGTGAAGTGTGCTTAGGTGTACTTTTGTATTATCTCCAAAGATGGTATTGTCAGCGTTGTTCCTCAGGGTGGATGAAACTGAAGAGGCTTTGAAGCTGGCCCCTGTAGCACACCATCAATACACCTCAAAGGCAAGACATATTAGACAGGTGTGGAGCATTTTAATCGAAGGCATATGTAAAAGGTGCATGGTATTTATTTTCAAAGCCCATGCTTTTTTCTCTGTATATATAAACAGCAACTAGATTTATGAATGGAGTGTTGCTCTATAGCTTAGCTTTTTGGCACTTTTAATCTTTTTAAAAAAATCAAAAGCTAAAGTTCCTTTTTGTAAGAAAACAGCTTTCTGACTAGTCTGTTGGATAAGATACATTTGACCACTGCTGGCTTTTTGTAAGTTCTGTGTTAGGTAAGTACACTTTTGTGAACCATATTTAATTTATAAACTTACCAGATCATTTCAAAACTGCTACTTTAAATTATGTCCCAAAGAAAGTATTTCATGACCCTGGCCAAGTAGCTCAGTTGATTAGAGCGTCATCCTGATATGCCAAGGTTGCGGGTTCCCTCCCTGATCAGGGCACATACAAGAAGCAACCGGTGAGTGTGTGAATAGGTGGAACAACAAATCAATGTTTCTTTTTCTCTCCTTTCTCTCTCTCAAATCAATTTTAAAAAAGAATTAAATAAGAAAGTAAGTTTCATGAACAACAGAAAACCACAGCTTTTTTTGTTTACGAAGATAGCTTTGTCTGAATCACATTAGTTCTTTTTGTTATTCTGGGACTTTTTGGGTTATCATACATTTTCACGTCTCCTCTAGGCCAGTGTTGTTCTAGTATCTTTGAAAATTTCAGTTAGCACTAGACCTAGTGATTTTCAGGAATTATTGATGGCAGTTAAATTTGGGGGTACAGTGGGGAAGCAAGAAAAATGGGAGTTATTTCTAAACATGAGTCTTAATGGATATTTGAGTTCTTGAAAGCAGAATTATGATGAAGGAAATGACTCAGCATAAAACAGCACCTTTAAAATTGTAATCTTTCTTTAATCTGCCTTCATATTCATAGGTGTTTTTCTTTTATGATGTACATTTTTAAATATACAGTAAAATAGAAAGAATACTACAATGAATAGCCATTGTATTAGTTTTTTGCTACTGTAATAAATTACCACAAACTCAGTGGTTTAAAAAATCACCATATTCTTACTTTACAGTTATGGAAGTCAGAAGTCCAAAATGTGTCTCACTGGGCTAAAATCAAGGTGTTGTCTATCACATCTGTGTTCTTGCTGGAGAATCCATTTCCTTGCCTTTTCCTGCTTCCAGGGGCCACAACCATTTCTGGGTTTATGGTGGTTTATGGCCTCATTTCTCATTCTTCAAAGCCAGCAGGCTGTGCAAGTCCTTATTGCTGTGCCTCTGGTTCTGTCTTCCAGGTCTCTCTTATACTCCTAAGGAAATGATCACATAGAGTTTACTGGGATAGTCTAGGATAATTCCCCTTTTCCATGTAGCATAACATGTTTACACATTATGGGGATTAGGGCATTATTGGGATGATGATGATGTTCTAAAACATGGTGATGGTTTTACAGTTTTTTTGCTAAAATCATTGAATTGTACAACTGAAGTGGGTGAATTTTATGCTGTGTAAATTTACTTTAGTGAAGTTGTGTGTGGGTTTTTTATTTTTTTTTAAATGTGATTGAAAAGGGTGTTAATTTTTTAAAATATTTTTTTATTGATTTCACAGAGGGGAAGGGGAGAGGGAGAGAGAGATAGAAACATCAATATTGAGAATCATTGATTGGCTGCATCATGCATACCCCCTACTAGGGATTGAGCCTGAAATCCAGGCCTATGCCCTGACCAGGAATCGAACCATGACCTCCTGGTTCATAGGTCAGTGCTGAGCCACACCTGATGGGGCTGTTTGTTTTTTGAAACCTTTAGATGTTATCCTTTGCTTTTGGGAGTAAGTCCAAATTTCTTAATGAAGCCAACAAGTACATGAAAAGATGTTTAAGATCATTGGTAAATGCAAATCAAAACCACAAATAGCACTTTACATTCACGAGGATGGTTATAATGAAAAATAAAAGAAATTAAGTGTTGGTGAGGGCGTGGAGAAATAGGAACACTCATACATTGTTGGTGGATATGTAAATAAAATGGTTCAGCTACTGTGGAAAACAGTGTGGCAGTTCTTCAAAAAATTAAGCATAGAATTACCATATGACCCAGCAGTTCTACTCCTAGGTATATATCCAGAGAAATAAACACATATATATGCCCACACAGACATATGTATATGAATGTTTATAGCAGCATTACTCATAAAAGTCAGAAGGTAGGAACACCCAAATGCCCATCAACAGATGAATGGATAGACAAAATACGGTATGTACACACAATGGAATATTATTCAGCCATAAAAAGGAATGAAATATTGATACATGCTTCCATTTGCAATGAATCTTGAAAACATTTTGTTGAGTGAAAGAAGCCAGACACAGAAGGTCGCATATTGATTGTATGATTCTTTTTATAAATTACCCAAGATAGGCAAATTTATAGAGACAGAAAGCACAAGAGTGGTTGCCAGGGGATGAGGGGGAGGAAAAATGAGGAATGAATACTTAATGGGTATGGGGTGTTCTTAATAGATATGAAGTGATGAAAAAGTTTTTTAACTGGAGAGAGGTGGTTGTTGCACAGCATTGTGAATGCTAAATGCCACTGAATTATATACTTCTAAAGTAATTGTAATGAGTGTTTTACCCCAGTTTTTTTTAAAGGAAAAATAGTTTGATCCTGACTTACTAGCCAAAGGCACTTAGAAAGTAAACTCCTATAATGCCAGTGTTGAATTTGTGTACTCAGAACCTGCTTTTTAAAAATAAGCAAAACCAAAAAAAACAAGCCAATTGTATTATCTCAGATGACAAGAATACCCAATGTAAGATGGCCCCAAGGTTGCCTAATTTAGTGGTTCAACTATAGCATCAAGGACACAGCAATTATTTCCCTCTTTCTGATCTATCATCCTCAGTATATCAGCCTCATCATTAGGTCCTGAGGTTCCCAATCGATCCCTTCATGTTCCCAAGATGGTTGTAGTAATTCAGTGCACTGAGTTTTCTTTATATCCTCTAGTGACAGGAAAATGGGTATCTTCTCTCTTTTTTTTTTATTTTTACATTTACCTTTTTATTATAAACTTTTCAAACCTATAGGAAAAATGTAAAGAATCATAATGTGTATACCCTTATATTTACCACCTAGATTCAACATGGTTAACATTTGGGGCATAATTTTTATTCTATAAAGAAAATTTTTTGAGTCATTTGAAGGTTGTAAACATCGTGACTCTTCACCCTTAAATATTTCAGCATGCTTCCCCCCCCCCAGATCTTTATTGTTGAAAGTATTACAGATGTCCCACTTTTTTCTCTTGACCCCTTCTACCCTGTACTGGCCCTAGGTCTTCACACTATTGTCTGTGTCCATGGGTTATGCATATAAGTTCTTTGGTTAATCTCTTCCCTCCCACCCACCCACCCCTGTCTTTCCTCTGAGATTCATCAGTCTGTTTCATGCTTTTATGTCTCTGGATCTGTTTTGTTCATCAGTTTGTTTTGTTCATTAGATTCCACAAATGAGTGAGATCATTAAAACTGAATTAGGAAGAATCAGAAAACCTGAATAGGCCAATAACAACTAATGAAATCGAAGCAGGAATGAAAAAACTCCCAGCAAACAAAAGCCCTGGTCCAGATGGCCTCACAGGGGAGTCCCACCAAGCATTCTACTTCTTACTACAACAGTCCCTTTCACATTTCTTCCAATGGTGGTTTGGTGGTGATAAACTCCTTTAGCTTTTTTAGGTCCTGAGGTTCAGGTGATAGGACTCCTTTATCCTATTTAATAAAGATATCTATTTTGAATGATATCCTTATTAAATAGAGTAGTCTTGGTTTTAGATCCTTGCTTTTCATTTCCTTGAATACTTCATGCCATTTCCTTCTGGCCTGTAGGGTTTCTGATGAGAAATCACCTGACAGCCTTTTGGAAGCTCCTTTGCAGATAACAAATTATTTTTTGCTTGCTGCCATTAAGATTCTCTCATTGTCTTGCATTTTTGGCTTTTTAATTATGATGTTTCTAGGCTTGGGCCTCTTTGGGTTCTTCTTGCTTGGGAATCTCTGTGCCTTCTGAATTTGTGTGTTTTTTTCCTTCACCAAGTTAGGGAAGTTTTCTGCCATTATTTTTTCAAACAGGTTTTCTATTCCTTGCTCACTCGCTTCACCTTCTGGTACTTGTATGATGTGTATATTGTTAACATTTCATGTTGTTCCATGGCTACCTTAAGCTATCCTCCTGTTTTTTTAATTGTTTTTCCTTTTTGGATCTCTGATTGAGTGATTTTTTTCTACCATGTCTTCTAATTCGCTGATTTGATTCTCGGCATCTACTAATCGGCTGTTTATCCCTTCCAATGTATTCTTTATTTCTGCTGTCATTCTTAATTTTCTTCATAGTTTCCATATCTTTTCTTGTGCTGTTGAGCATCCTTATGATCAGTATTCTGAACTCTATATCTGATAGATTGCTTATGTCCATTTCATGTAGCTCTTCTGGAGAATTCTTTTGTTCTTTTATTTGGGGCTTGTTTTTTGTCTCCCCATTTTGGCTGCCTGTTTGGGTTGTTCCTATGTATTAAGTACGTCTGTTATGACTCCTAGTCTTTTTGGAGTGTCTCTGGTGCAAGACAATCTCAGAGACTGTTTGTGACTGGCCTTGAGTACCTGTTTGGAACTTTAAGCAATTCATTATTTGTCGTTCCCTCTGCTGGGGCTGGGTGCTTTTGGAAAGGAAGAAGATGTGCACCAGTATCTGCTTTTCCTAGCCCTGGGTCCAGAAGTAGATCAGGCAAAGACTCAAAGCATCCAGAGATCCACCTTTGCCTGCAGGCTTATTGTTATTCTCAGCCTCTTAATGAGCCTCAGGCTGTAGACCACAGCAAAGCATAAATTCCACAGGGTGGGACTAGATATTTTCCAATAGGGTGGGACAAAAGCTGCCTTGATGGTAAAGGTCTGCCTGAGAAAGACGTCCTCTGCCATTTGGGGGAATGACTCAGCACAGGAATCCAAGCTGTATTCCCAAAGCCCCCATCCTGGATTCTTCTCACATAGCTCCAGTCCACTCTGTGCTCCCTCTGCCAGAGTCCAAGGTGAGTGGCTACACACGAAGTTTTGTGTGTTGGCACTGTAAGAGGGTGCCTGTATTTCCAGCCATCTTTCCCTGACAGACAGAAACCCTGCTGCTTTTCACAACCAGATGTTGTATGGGCATCTTTCTCAGTTCTGGTGCTCTGGGCTGGGGAGCCCAGCTTGGGGTTTAGACCCCAGAATTCTCAGTGGGAATCCCCCACAGCTGAGATATCCCTTCGGACCTTTACCTGGTGTCTTTGGGAGCCAGGCCAGCCTTCTCATGCCTCCGCGCTTCCTATCAGTCTCTATGGGGTTTCCACCTTTTTTCCTTGGTTATGAGGGTGCTCCCCAGCTAGTCTTTAGTTGATTATTCAGGATGGTTTTTCTATATTTTAGTTGTAATTCCATTTTGGTCCTCGGAGAGTGTCAGTGTAGCTTCCACTTAATCTGCTGCCATCTTGGAATCTCCAGAGCCCAGTTTTTGTAGAGAATTAACTGTTCTCTTATAGCATAGTAAGAAGCTTGAAAAATTCCAGGGCAAGTCAGCATGCTTATTCTAAAATAAGTATCATCTTCTTACATAACCATATACTAAGATACTGAGGTACTGTACAAAAATTCTTACTAATAAAAAATATCCAGTTCATATTTAAATTTACAAGTGCCCCCAAATATATATTTTATAACCTTTTTTTTTAAAAATCAGAATCCAATCAAGGACTTCAAGGAAAAATAGTTTGATCCTGACATATTATCCAAAGGCACTTAGAAACTAGGCTCCTACAATGCCAGTGTTGAATTTCTGTGTCCTATATTGCATTTGGTGGTTATGTCTCTTTAAATCTAGAACAGTGTCACCACCTTGCATTTTCATGGTAGAATGCTTGTTTTTTTTACCTTCTCTTTGGAAAAGGTATAATTGCTGTGATAGAAGTACCAGTTCTAAAAAGTAATAAGATTAGTGGATCAATAAATAGCCAGGAAAAGAAAAGTAATCTTGGATTCTCTAGGTCTCTAAGAAGTAGATAAATGCTGGTGTGGTCCTGGCTGGATAGCTCAGTTGTTTAGAGCTTCTTCCTGATAGGCCAAGGTTCCAGGTTAGATCCCTGGTCAGGGCACATACATGAGGCAACCAATGAATGCTTAAGTAAATGGAATAACTGATGTTTCTCTCTCTCTTTCTCTCCCCTCCCCCCCACACCTTCTTTCTCCATCTTCTCTCTCTAAAATCAGCCCTAGCCAGTTTGGCTCAGTGGTTAGAATATTGGCCCGCAGGCTGAAGGGTCTCGAGTTCAGTTCCAGTCAAGGGCACATACCTTCATTACAGTCTCAATCTCCATCCCCAGTTGGGTCATGTGCAAGAGGCAACCATTCAATGTGTCTCTCTCACATCGATCTTTCTCTTTCTCTCTCTTTCTCCCCCCTCCCCCTCCTCCACATCCCACTCCCACCTTCCACGCTGAAAAGTAATGGAAAAAATATCCTCGAGTGAGGATTAAAAAATATAATAATAAAATAAATTTTAAAATAGTTTGATCCTGACATTTGGCAGTTAGAGTTACCCTTCTTTGAGTGTCCCTGATTTGCTACAGTCTGCTAGACCAAAAGCTTTTCATAGATGCAGGGACTTTCCCTGTCTTGATGTCTGTTCTGTTGCTGGTCCCAGGTCGAGTACCTAGAACCTGAATAAATGCTCATTAATTAAATATTTGTTGAATGAATGAATGAATGACAACCTAGTATATTTACACACATTACCTGATGCAGTCTTCACAGCCAACCTTATAATGCCAACCTTGTAATATAAAATATAAGCCAATCTTGTAATACAAAAAACTCAGTTTTGGGAATGAAAAATACCAACATAGATGCTTAGCTGCTTCTTCAAACCTCCATAGCCAGAGGTAGGAGCTGCCTCTTAAACAATGCCATTTAAAAATTTTTTACCATTTTACCCATTTTAAAAAATATGTTTTTATTGATTTTAGAGAGGGAGGAAGGGAAGAAAAGAGAGAGAGCAAAACATCGATGTGAGAGAGAAACATTGATCAGTTGCTTCCTTCACTCGGTGTGTGTGAAACACTGATCTGGAACTGAACCTGAAACTTGGGGATGTGCCCTGACTGGGAATCAAAGTGGTGACCTTTGGGTACATGGGACAACACTCGACCAACTGAGTCACACTGGCCAGGGCCATTTTAACCATTTTAAAGTGTATAGTTCTGTGGCATTAAGTGTATTCACAGTGTTGTGCAACCATCACCATCGTTCATTTTATTTTTATTTTTATTTTTTTTAATATATCTTTATTGATTTCAGAGAGAGGAAAGGAGAGGGAGAGAGGGAGATAGAAACATCAATGATTTGAGAGTCATTGATCGGCTGCAGCCCACAACCTGGGCATGTGCCCTGACCGGGAATCGAACCCCGATCGCCTGGATCCTAGGTCGACACTCAACCGCTGAGCCACGCCCGGCTGGGCACCATCGTTCATTTTAGCCTATGCCTTTTTCCTCCACTGTTACACTGCCTCCCTTTGTTCTTCAGGGTGCTTTTAACCATCTGCAAAAAGATTTTAAAACTTTTCATTTTTATTTTTTTAGCAAAAACACTGAAGGAACCTGGAAGTTTAAACTTTCAGGCTGGGCTGAATACTGAGTCACTGTTTTCCCTTTCTCATCTCCCCACCCAGCTCTGTTTCATGTAGAATTCCTTGTTGGCTAATAATAGCTGAGTATGTTGTTTTGAGCGGGAATACATGCTATCATGTCTCCTTTTTCTTACACTGAATTGGAGCTGTTTGGTCTGTTCCTGCTATTTCTTGGGCCAGTGAGTCCGTGATTGAAATGGTCCAAGGGCAGAGGAGCCATGCACCCACATTTTGAGCTGTGTACCTGCCTAATGGGTGAGAGCACCACTGGGCTAAGGTCCATTCTCTGCCTGGTCCTTGGGAAAATGAATTTGCTTTGTCATCCTCTACTCTTGCTTTCTGCCAGGAGTCCAGCTCACTACTTTCAGTTTCACTTTGGGCTTTAAAAATCTTTATCTTATACTGGCTGAATTACCTATATAATATAGGTACAAATAAGCAGTTTCGTTGTCTTGGCTGTGAGATGAGTTGGGATATGTGCAAGATTTGAGGAGGGAAATGAATCTGCCTAAATAGGGTAGCTGGACTTTTCAACTCATGTTTCTACAGCAGTGGTCTCCAAGTCCTAATACCAGGCAGAGCCAAGAGGTGAAATATGACACAGACTGGGGATGAGAATTGGCAGTTGGTCCTGAGTGCACAGTTTCTTCCCTCCCAAGTGTATTTTACAGCCAAGTGAACAGAAAACAAGTCAGCAGGCTACTTGCCGGAGACTTGAAGCAGAAAAGTGATCAAGGAAGGAGGGAGGGAGGGAGGGAGGGAGGGAGGGAGGGAGGGAGGAAGGAAGGAAGGAAGGAAGGAAGGAAGGAAGGAAGGAAGGAAGGAAGGAAGGAAGGAAGGAAGGAAGGAAATATTGATGTGAGAGAGAAACATTAATTGATGGCCTTCCATACACTTCCTGATGGGATCAAACCCACAACGTAGGTGTGTGCCCTGACCCAGAATGAACCAGTAACCTTTGTGTGCACGGGAGGACACTCAACCAACTGAGCCTCTGGCTGGGCAGGAAAATGATCTTTATAAAAAGTTGGACAGATAGCTTTTATAAAAATTTTTCGGAAGAACAAAATGCAAATGGCTTATTTTTATCCCCGATCCCTAAGTGTAAGGTAGATTCTAGGTGTATTCCTAAGCCTATTTGTGGGAGGGAGGGGCTAGGCTTCCCCAAGTTTGACCAGTCATATATTCTTCACTTTGGATCACAGTCCGCTGGATCAGAACGTTGCTGGGAAGTCTAAATACAAGCCTTCCCATTGAATGATCAAGCAAATGGGCACAGTTTGGCCCCTGGCCCAGCTCTGCTCCATGTAAATTTTATCTAGCACACAAAGGACTGGCTCGAAGCTGGTGGTGTTGTAATTCCAGTCATTACTGACTAATATACCAGGCCACCATTGCATGAGGCTTGACCTGAAGTAGCTGCTCTAAATATAGCCAGCCTTTCTGGCAGATGCAAACACCTGGAGGAGCAGGCAGGCCCCCAGCAGAAAAAGTATTTACTGTTAATAGCATGTCTGTTGAACAGTTGTGCACTGTCAGAGTTTATTTCATGCTATGTTTATACATAATTAAGAACAACTCACTGGATCCATTGGCTTATAGTTGGGTTATGTTTAGAAAAAATGCCATTTATGTTGTTGCCTACTGCGGGGGCTGTAGATGATGTCACTAGTTTGAGTAAGACCATGAGAGAAGCAGTTAATGTAATTACTGACAATTTCTTTGATCTCTCTAATGAACACAGCTTACTTAAACCCCTTAGTGGCCTTTGGTTTCTGGCACTGATATACCAAACTGTCAGTCATGTGATTTTGCTCAGTTAGAGACTCTGGTTTGTGTGCTTGGTAGTTCCTTCTGACATAAGGGGGTTTATGAGTAATTAAAAAGAACACCAGCATTTACAAAATGGTGCTTCTAAAAAAGAAACTATAAATGTCTCATAAATATGTAAAAGATACTTACCCTCTCTCACAAAAAGAGGAAACCATTTTAAGATCTCATTGAGATCTTATTTTTTACCTATCAGATTGACAAAAATCCAAAACATTGGAGAAACACTGTTGATGAGCAAGTAGGGAAATAGACACTCATACATTCTTGGTGGGAGCATTCATTAAGTGTACAACTTTTTTTTTTTTTAATTTGTCTTTATTGATTTTAGAGAGAGGAAGGGAGAGGGAGAGAGACAGATAAAAACATGAATGATGAGAGAGTCATTGATTGGCTGCCTCCTGCACGCCCCCTATTGGGGATCAAGCCTGCAACCCTGGGCATGTGCCCTGACTGGGAATCAAACTGTGGTCTCCTGGATCATAGGTCAGTGCTCAGTCGCTGAGCCACGTTGGCTGGGTAAGTGTACAACTTTTATTAAGGAAAGTTTAGATATATATTAAAACCATAAATATATACCCTTTGACCCAGCAGTATTACTTATAGGAATTTATCTTATAGATGCATTTGATGTGGGCTTAAGCTTATTTATGGAAGAATTAAAGCTTGGAAAAAAACTCAAAAGTGAACTGGTTACATAAATAATGATTTATCCATATACTGGATACAGATATAAAAAAGCAAGGATACTCATATACTGACATAGAGATGTCTTCGTGATACAGTGTTGAGGGAATACAGCAAAGTACCACTTGTGTAAAAAGGGGCAAAATAAGAATACATATTATTTGTTTATATGTGCATAAGGAAGTTCTATAAAGATATTTAAGAAGCATATGGCCCGTCCGGGCGTGGCTCAGCGGTTGAGCGTCGACCTAGGATCCAGGTGATCGGGGCTCGATTCCCAATCAGGGCACATGCCCGGGTTGTGGGCTTGATCCCCAGTCAGGGTCATGCAGGAGGCTGCCGATCAATGACTCTCTCATTATTGATGTTTCTCTCTCTCTCTCTCCCTCTCCTTTCCTCTCTCTGTAATCAATAAAGATATATTTTTTTAAAAAAGCATATGAATGATTGTGTGTAGGAAAGGAGATAAGTTGGGTATTTTTCACTGTATGAAACTTCTTAAACCATGTGCATATGTTGCTTTTTCAAAAAAAAATTAGAATGTTTTTAAAAAATGGAGCTGCTTTGAATTTCAGTCATAGTTGCAGAGGAATTCGTCTTTTATTTTTTTATATTTTTATTGATTTCAGAGAGAGGAAGAGGGAGAGAGAGATGCAAAAACATCAATGATGGGAGAGAGTCATTGATCAGCTGCCTCTTGCACACCCCTGCTGGGGATCTAGCCCACAAACCAGGCATGTGTCCTGACCGGGGAATCGAAACGTGCTCTCCTGGATCATAGGTTGATGCTCAACTGCTGAGCCACACCAGCTGGGCGAGGAGCTTTCTTTTAATTGACTTGCTGTACCCATATGTGCTATCCTTGTGGGTAAGAGGGAATTCTCCTCGTATTGTAGTCAATGGTGATAATCTTTGTTGCCTTTAAATTTTAAAAATTTTATTGGACCCAGCCGGGTGTGGCTCAGTGGTTGAGCATGCACCTGGGATCCAGGAGATCGAAGTTCGATTCCCAGGGCACATGCCTGGGTTGTGGGCTTGATCCCGAGTTGGGGGCGTGTAGGAGGCAGCCAATCAATGATGACTCATCATTGATTTTCTCTCTCTCTCTCCCTCTCTCTCTCCCTCTCTCTCTCCCTCTCTCTCTCCCTCTCTCTCCCTCTCTCTCCCTCTCTCTTCCTCTCTCTGAAATCAATAAATATATATTTAAAAAAAAAAAAATTTATTGGTTTTTTAGAGAGTGGAACAGGGAGAGAAAGAGACAAAACAGACAGACATTGATGTGAGAGAGAAACATCGATCAGTTGCCTCCTGCAGGGCCCTGACCAGAGATGGAACCCGCAACCCCAGCCCAGGTATGCGCCCTGACTAGGAATCCAATGGCTACCTCTTGGTGTATGGGACTTTACTCCAACCAACCGAGCCACACTGGCCAGGGCGATGTTTGTTGTTTTTTATGTGGGTACCTTGGGAAGAAAGTGGTGCATGAGTTTGCTGGTCCTGGGGTTTTTCCTGTTGTTCCTCAGCCAGAATCAGTGGCTCTGAAGATTTATATACCAGAAGCGTTACGTTCTACTACAAACCCTGAGAAACTGGCTTTTTCCTTTTGTTTGACAGTTAGGATGATATGCTCTAGACAGGACTGAAGTCTCTTACCTTTTCTCTTTATTTGTAGGAACCTACAAGCAGCAATTGGCGCCTATTATGACTTCGAGAGCCCGAACATCAGTATGCCCTCTATGTCTTTTGTTGAAGATGTCACCATAGGAGAAGGGGAATCAATACCTCCTGATACTCAGTTTATAAAAACATGGCGGATCCAGAATTCTGGTAAATGTATAATGGGCACTTCTCTTTGTCCAGTTTTCATTTTCTTAGTAGTTAAAAGAAATAAAGAAATGTGATTGTATAACTGAGATTTTTTTATACATGATACAGCATTTCTTGTACTGGTATTATGCCCAAACATCAATGAAATATCCCCTGCCCTAGATTAGGAGGAACAATGTAGGTCTTGATGGCATCTAAACACAACCCAATATTCATTTGACACCCGGAACTAGGCCTGTGTGCGGTGGTTCTACTCCATCACTTTAATTCTGCTCTGGTTAATCTTCCAGTTATTTCCAGCAGGCTAGAGGAGGAACAGCCATGAATAGAACAAGGTAGCTAGAAAGAGCTGTGAGCATTTGTTCTTTTGAAAATCATTTCTTTACAACCACAGGATGATTATGTCTGAAATTTCATTGAGATATCTGAGACATTAATACCACTTTGAAAAGTAGGGTAAGAAGTGTGCAGATTTGCTCATTTGGGAAAGCTGGAAAGATTGAGAAATTATTTTTTTAAAGCATTGTTGAAAGATTAAAATTAAGCTAATCATAGTTCTTTGAAAATAGTATCTGAGTATGTATCTGGTAACTGTTAATTATTACCCTTTAATTGTTAAATTATTTTCAAATGACTTTAAATTTGATTGGGTTTAGTTAGTATTCCTTGTCCCATCCAATAATAATTTATGCTGACTGGGTGAGGATTTTTTAACATCCTTATTATTAATGAAACAGAGAAATTCTGAGAGAGAGAAAAATAGGCAAAAGGGTATTTAGCTAAAAATTTGTGGCTGTTGGAGAACCCTAGCTAGCAAGGTAATCTGATATGAGATGATGTAAAGTTCTGGGGGCTCAAACCCTATAAAAGTGACTTTTTATTGACTGTTTACTTTTCAGTTCTTTATTTTATGATAGGGAAAGATTAGCTAAGCTAGACTTTTATATAATAACTAATGTACCACGTTGTTCTTCTTAGTTTTTCTGGCTTATTTAAAAGTAACTCTCCCAGCCTAGCCGGGCTTGGCTCAGCGGTTGAGCATCGACCTAGGATCCAGGCGATCGGGGTTCGATTCCTGGTTAGGGCACATGCCCGGGTTGTGGGCTGCAGCTGATCAGTGACTCTCTCATCATTGATGTTTCTATCTCTCTCTCTCCCTCTCCTTTCCTCTATCTGAAATAAATAAAGATATATTTAAAAAAATAAATAAAAATAAAATAAAATGAAATAAAATAAAAGTAACTCTCCCTTGGATGCAGGTTCACTGTGTCACGGTGCTAACACACATAATTTGGATTAACCTAATGTAGACAACTGGGGACATCTGTGACTATGTAAAATTTTCATTAGCCTCTTTTCCCTTTTGGTTATAACAGTGTGGTGTATTGTTAGTTTGAGAAGTACATGGTAATATAGGAAGGTAGTCATATTTTCTATTTTCTTGAATTCTTGTTTGATGTTTGATTATCTTTCCTTTGCCTAATTTCTTTCTTACCTTTCTTAATATTGCATGCTTTTAAAAATATGAAAACAATATCTTTAGTTTAGCTTCTATTCATCATCTTTCTCCTTTGAAGTGTTACTAAAATCTGTTACTGATGGAAAATGCTTTGAAACTTATACATGAAAGTTTTAAATGAATGACATTTGTTTAGAAAGTATGAGATATTCAAAAGGTTTAATTTAAAAAATTTAATCTAAGACCTTGTTTACTTACATTAAAAATGGTCTGGCCTTCCATGAGTTCATTATAGTGCCTTTAAATATTGAAAGTTGTTAGAGTACTGTTGAAATATTTTAAATACTACCTTGTTGCAGGATAACCATTTTATATTTCAGAAAACCTCTTGATATATCTGCTCACTCACTAGACAGTCACTTGGGTTAGTTGGAGGGTTTGGGGGAATTGACATAAAATGGCTACAATATAAAATCAGAACCCCAGAGAGCCTGCCCTTCACTTTGATTTGGAGAAAGTCTGTATCGGCATTCCTGGCCACCTTTTTTTACATAGTAACTCCAGTTCAAAATGGCCTCTGGGTCTGCAGTCTTTTTCCTGTAAATGGCATTTTTATTCCTGAACACCTCTTGAAAAGTTGGGCAACAATTGCTAGAGATTTTACCCTTCAAGGTACTTTGAACAAATAGCTTTTATATTCTTCTGGAATTTGTTCATCCAGTCGTAAAATAGTTTTCTATCTATAAGCTAAATGCTTTCCATTTGATTAAGGAGAACTTGGCCTCCTGTAACTGACAGGTATGTTATTAAAGAGAGAGAGGGAAAGTGTGCAGGTGCGTTGGTTCTTTGGCAGTCATCCTAATCTGGCCTGAGTTCTTTCTGGAACTAGAGTAGTAACACAGAGGGTAGGGCAGGCCTTTGCTGTTTCTCCCCTGGCTCTCTTGTTCTCATTCATAATCTTCCCTTAGAGATAGTGCTCACTGAAAGAGTTTCATAAATAATTTTTATGATTCCCCTCTGCTGTCAATTTTTAGGCATGCCAAGTATTCAAATATGCAACAGAAGAGATTAATAGGAACTGCACATAGCTGTCCTAGCAGCTTCCCCAAAAAAGATAAATGTTACACGTTTAAAATTAAACTCATAATACTGTTTAAATCCTTAGATTTAGACCACAGAAAAACAGAAGTGAGACTTTTAATGACGTAGATGCAGAATCCCATGATCCAAACTTTTGTCACTATTTAAGTGTTAGAAGCTTGGGAAACTTGAGTAGGAAACTTTACATTGGAGTTTAAAGTGAAAATTTGGAACTATCCCTCTAAAGATGAAAGTAGACAGTAGTTTTTACCAACATTTACAGCTAGCTTCTCAGTTGTTACAGCCATGCTCTGTTGTCCAAGGGTAGTGAATGTTAAGCTGAGTATGTAATGATTATTCTGGTGTTTTTCTCGCTTTGGTGAAGTACATATGATTTTCATATTGTCATGAGAGTGCCTTTAGAGGCATCTTTGTTTTTTGAACTACTTCTCTGTAGTTAATATAAAACAAGTTGGGAGAAGAACTTGAGAAAGAATAACTATTCCTCCATTTTTCTTTTGGCTCCTTAAAACAAGTTTTCTGCCTTTCTCTTCAGTATGATTATAGAGAAGATCATTCTGCTTCATTCATTCATTCAACAAATTGTATTATGTTCTAGTCATTTTATGAGGTACAGGGAGAAAATGCTGACAAAATCAATGAAGGTTCCTGTTTTTATGTCACTTACTTTGAAATGCAGTCTCTAAACTTATAGGGGTTAACAGAGTAGGGGATCTTCACTGAGATTTGTTGACTTCTGCATTGCTCTTTGAATGTTCTTTACTGGCTCCAAACTATAATCACATACCTAGTAAGTCCCAGGCTTTCTGGAACTGATGGACTTTTATTTCATTTTTGCCATGCTTTCTGTCATCTCAAAATCACAACATAACAGGATTTTGTTGTTGTTGTTGTTACTTTTTATTTTTTAAAATAAAATTATATTCCATGATAACTGAAAATCACAGCCTTAATCATAAGCATGCTTGTGACACTTGTCTTGGAAAGTCATAAAACACAGATTAGTCTTTTTTACAGATATATTCATCCCCCATTAAGCTAGTTTGTAACAGACTTAATTTGAAACCTGTTGTATTATACTTTTCCAATCCTGGTTTCAGGTGGCCCAGATGGCTCAACCTTCCTTCTGTATAAAGAATCTGTATCTTTGATTTTTTCAGAGTCACGTGACCTAACGGTTGGAGCTGTAAGAACTGTATGTCATAGTTAATTATTGGTAACTCTCAGAAAGTTCATCAGTTTATAGTAAATTAACACTTTAGAGTTGATGGTAGATGCTATGCTCTTCCAAGTTTTTTCAAAAGGCTCTCTGAGTGCCACATCAATAGGGTACCTAGCGTACTAAAAAGATCAAGACTGTAGCTGCATTATTTAACATTAATCACTTAACAGTTTACTAACAGTCTCCCTGGAATATAGCAGCACTCCCTCTTTTGCATAGCCAAGAGACCTGACCATCTCCGCTGCTGGTGGTCATCTGCTCTGGATAGCCAAGTATTTCCCATACCCAGACAGCCTTGGTTTTCTTTATTTTCTTAGAGGTTCAAAAACAGACACATTCTTGGGATTTCATATAAATAGACATTGTCTTGTTTGTGTGTGTGTGTGTGTGTGAAAGAATAATTGTGAATACAGCCCTGTAACAGAAGTTCAGTTTTCCTCTTGGATCTTGGTCTTTAAAGGGACCAGCATTTTCCAAGATGCTTCAACTCAGCTGCTACAACTCTTAGTATAAAACAGATATGCTTTTGCCAGGCCATAGGCCCCAGAAATGAAAAACAGAATTTGCATGTATTACCGGTGTATCACCCACAACCTTTACACCAGCCACAGTTGCTCTCGGTAGTGTTAACTTAAGAGGACACTGCTGGCAAGTTGTTGTTTTTTTAAGAGGTTATCACAAAACATACTTGGCCACTGCTTCATCTGTTATTCCTTCAGATCTAAGAGCCACAGAGGGTGCTGTTCGTTTTGGGCTGAGATCTCAACAGTAGAACTCTGGTTGCTTTTTTCTCTTGTTCTCTCTTCAGTAGCAAACCATCATGTATATCAAAAACAGCCTGGCAATTCTAGAACAAGGTAGTGAGGATCCTAGAATACTGTTAGGAGGTAAATTTCAAGCATGTTGTGTCCTGAGAGTCCTGCTGTAGTGATTTATTTGTGTAATGAATGTATATATCCCTGCCATAGAGTCTACCTTTTTATAGTGATTTATTTGTATAATGAATGTATATATCCCTCGAAAAAGATATATAGGGATTTCTATTACAGTAAAAAGGAGTGTATTAGAGAGACTTCACAATAAAAATTACTTCTAGTCACTGTGTGGCTATCTCAGAGCAAGTCAATGTGTACATTTCTCATTTTGCATTAGTTTACATGAAAATAGTTAAACAGGAGTTGGTACCAAATAAGATCTTTGCCACTTCCAAAGGAGGAAAGACATTACTGCCAAAGCCATTTTTTTGTATTGACATTCCTGTCCTTTCTGCAAGCACCTCTGGCTGGTGTCATCGCACACAGTTCATTGTGGTGTTATCAGAGGAGTTCACCGCACTGTTCATATTTTCCCCACTGTTTGAACATGCACATGAAACTTTCACTTGACACCTCTGTCTTTGTTTTTCTTTTCTTTTTAATTTTTATTTTTTAAAAAATATATCTTTATTGATTTCAGAGAGAGGAAGGGAGAGGGAGAGGGAGAGATAGAAACATCAATGATGAGAGAGTCATTGATCGGCTGCCTAGCCGGCAACCCGGGCGTGTGCCCTAACCGGGAATCGAACCCTGATCGCCTGGATCCTAGGTCGACGCTCAACTGCTGAGCCACACCCGGCTGGGCTTCTTTTCTTTTTAAATCTTCACCCTAGGATATATTTCTCATTGATTCTAGAGAGAGAGGAGAGAAAGAGAGAAACATCTGTTGGTTGCCCCCTGTGGTTGCCTCCTGTATGAGCCCCAACCAGGGATCAAACCTGCAACCTTTCGGTGCATAGGACAACACTCAACCACTTGAGCCACTCTGGTGAGCGAAAAAACACTTTTAAAATGGAAACAATATCATAGACATTATTCCTTATGTGTTTCATCCTCTTGCCTGGATGTAAAAATGGAGGAGAGTCAGACATATTTTTACTATGAATTTCAGCTTAAAAAGTTAGAGTGAAAATAGCCATGTGTTACATGTTAGTAGAGAATGCGGTCCTCCAGAGATGTGGCCCTGTGCTTGCTTTCACAGTTCTTCATTCTTTTATTTTTTGGTAATCTTCACCTGAAGATATTTTTTCCATTGATATTTAGACAGTGGGAGGGAGGGGGGAGAGAAAGAGAGAAACATTGTTGTGAGAGAGACACATTGATTGGTTGCCTACCGCACACTCCCTGACTGGGGCCAGGGATCAAACCTTCAACCCAGGTATGTGCCCTTGACCAGGAATCAAACCCGTGACCCTCAGTGCTCGGGCCAACATTCTTAACCACTGAGCCACACCAGCCAGTGCACACATATTCTTAGATTCTACAGATTTAGTGTGATGTGTGGCCTTCTCTGGGGTCACCTGAAACACATCTTTAGGAACTGTCCTATAACAGTAGTTTAGGGCAGTTCCTGAATTCAGCCCTAGAACAGTAGGTTAATTTTCCTCTTGAATCTTGGTTTTTAAAGAGACCAACATTTTCCAAAATGCTTCAGGTCAGCTGCTACTACTCTTGACATAAAACAGATATGCTTTTGCCAGGCCATAGGTCCCAGAAATGAAAAACAGAATTTGCTGAATTCTGTTTGGTTTTGCTCTATGTGTCTTCTCTTAGGGGTAAACTGTTGGTCAGAGGTTGTTTTCTCTGGTAATTCCCTCTGATTAGTCATGTGAGATGTTCTATAGTTTGGGGATATGTAGGTAGGATTACATGTCTGTCCAAGATTGATTGCCTAACATTTTTTTCTTTTGCTTGAACTCAGGGGCAGAGGCCTGGCCTCCAGGGGTTTGTCTTAAATATGTCGGGGGAGACCAATTTGGACATGTGAACATGGTGATGGTGAGATCGCTAGAGCCCCAAGAGATTGCAGATGTCAGTGTCCAGATGTGCAGCCCCAGCAGAGCAGGAATGTATCAGGGACAATGGCGGATGTGCACTGCTACAGGACTCTACTATGGAGGTGAGTATGTCCTTTTGCGGCCCAGGGTGAAGGAATTAATGTAGTATCTTAATGCGTCCCCATTGTTGCTCATAGAGCCTGTAAATTACCTAACAGGGCATGGCCTCTTTTAAAGTCACTCCATGCAGGTGAATGACTTGAATTTAATGACTGTCTGGTTGGTTCAGTCTAGTGCTCTCCCTTTTACACTGGGACTTTAGTTAAAACTTAGTGAATTGTATGAGATATATCTTGCATTCTAAACAGTGATTTAGTAATGTTGCTGTTTTTATTATATAACCTAGTAGGTACTGTAAGATCACTGAAGGCAGTCTTTGTTTACAGAATCTCTAGACACAAGTCGTAAAAAAAGATAATGCAGCCCAGCTGACGCGGCTCAGTGGATTGAGCGTCATCCTATGGACCATGAGGTCCCTGGTTTGATTCCCAGTCAGAGCACATGCTTGGGTTTTGGGCTCTATCTCTGGTGGGGGACGTGCAGGAGGCAGCCAATTGATGAAAAATTGATGTTTCTATCTGCCTCTCCCTCTGCCTTCTCTATCTAAAAAATCAATAAAAACATATTTTAAAAAGAAGGCAATGCACAAAATGTGCATACTTCCTTCAACCTGATGACCTGTCAAGCTACTAATGCCTCTCACACTTTCTCTTTATTGCCAAACTTTCTGAACAAAGTGAGCTATACTCATCATCTCATTTTCCTATTTTTCATTTATTCTCCCACCCAATCTATTATTTTTATTTTTTAAGGGAACTTTAAAGATGTTTTTATTGATTTTTAGAGAGAGGGAGGAAGGGAGAGGGAGAGAGAGAAACATTGATGTGACAGTGCAACATCAACCAGCTGCCTCCTGCAGGCCCCTACTGGGGATCGAGCCTGCAGCCACAGGTATGTTCCCTGACCATAAATTGAACCAGCAACATTTCCATGCACCAGATGGTGCCCAACCAGCTGGGCCACATCAGCCAGGACTCAACCCAATCTATTCTTTACCCACTCCAATGAAATGCTTATCAGTGACTACCCAGTTACTAGATCTAACTAACGGTCTTCATACTAACTGACCCTCTTATCATTTGGTACCATACTCCAGATGTTTATTTTATTTTATTTTATTTTATTTTATTTTATTTTATTTTATTTTATTTTATTTTATTTTATTTTATTTTATTATTTTATTTTATTTTATTTTATTATTTTATTTATTTTATTTTATTTTATTTTATTTTAATCTTATTTTATTTTATTTATTTTATTTTATTATTTTTTTATTTTATTTTATTATTTTATTTTATTTTATTTATTTTATTTTATTATTTTATTTTATTTTAAAATATATCTTTATTGATTTCAGAGAGAGGAAAGAAGAGGGAGAGAGAGAGATAGAAACATCAGTGATGAGAGAGTCATTGATCAGCTGCCTAGCCTGCAACCCGGGCATGTACCCTGACTGGGTATCGAACCCCGATCACCTGGATCCTAGGTCAACGCTCAACTGCTGAGCCACCCCCGGCCAGGCTGTGAACTATTTTTTGAATAACAAATGAACATGTAATCAGGTATCAGAATGCAGAGAGATTTGTCTCTTCCCTCTGGACACTGTTTTCAGGCCACCTCTCTTAAGACTCTTTTTACCCTCAGAGTTAAAAGTAGTTTCTCCCACTGCTGAGCTCCCTCTCTCTCCTTTGCCTCTCTTTGGTACTTTATCTCTTGCTAACCAGTTAATCTGGTGAATATTTCATATCACCTTTAAAACTTCAGGTGATACATGGCCCTGGCCAGTGTGGTTCAGTGGTTAGAGCATCGGTTGTAGCATCAAAGGGTTGTGGGTTTGATTCCTAGTCAAGGGCACGTACCTAGATTGCAGGTTCTATCCCCGACTCTGGTCAGGGTGAATGTGGTAGATAACCAATTGATATGTGTCTCTCTCACATCAGTGTTTCACCCTCCACCTCCCTCTCCTCCCTTCCACTCTCTCTAAAAATCAAGAGAAAAAACATCCTCAGGTGAGAATTAACAAAAACCAAACAAACAAAAAACTTAAGGTGATACATGTGTTATTTATCTTTGTAACTCTTCAAAAAGCTACTGCCCAGTGCAAAGCAGAGAGTGACTTCTCAATAGATTTTTTTTTTTTTAATTGATTTGAGAGAGAGAGAGAAACATCAGTTTGTTGTTCCACTTACTTATGCATTTATCGGTTGTTTCTTGTATGTGCCCTGACCTGGGGTCGAAACCGCAACCTTGGCATATTGGGATAACTCTCTAACCAAGTGAGCTACCTGGCCAGGGCCACTCAGTAGATTTTTAAAATGAATGTTAGCATTTTTAAGGGAGGGGGAAGATAACATACATGAGTTTTTTAAAAATCCCTTTGATGCAAAGGTACTGCTTCTTAGTGTTCTTCAGTGTTTGAGAATGCTAGTCCTATTTTGTGTTTTTAGTGTTAAATTAAAAATAACTATCAGTATGTGGGACATTAAATTTGTACTTGTAACGTCCCTTACAAATTCTAGAAGTAGATAGAGTGTAAATATACTAGCTTTGGAGGCAGTAAAGTATTTAAAGCCTTTCTAGGTCATGTAGTCTATGAGCTGATTCTTAGGACTTTATGAAATCTAAAAGCTTTAAGGGATCCTAATAATTTACCTGATTCCATGATTTTCAAGCTTTTTTCTTAATTATTGGAACCCTTTCCTTGATAGTAGCATATATGAATTCCCCTTCTGAATAAGGGGAAAAGATAAAAATGAAACTGGTTTTGCCCGGCCAGTGTTGCTCAGTGGTTGAGTGTCCACCCATGAACCAAGAGGTTGCTGGTTCCAGTCCCAGTCAGGGCACATGCCTGGGTTGTGGGCTTGATCCCCAGGAGGGGGAGTGCAGGAGGCAGCTGATCGATGTTGCTTTCTCATTGATGGTGCTATCTCTCTATCCCTCTCCTTTCCTTTCTAAAATCAATAAAAACATATTTTTAAAAAAAGAGAGAAACTGGTTTTGTTGAATTGAAAGCCTCCTTGGCCTGAGTTTCCCTGCTCCCTATCTGAGATGACCTCCAGGGCCCTGTGGTATAGTTTGCAAACCCTTTTATCTGTTGTAGTAAAGAATTTAATTTCATTATACAAACTTACTATATTTCATTGAATTTAGATTACTATTGGTTATAAAACACATCCTGATAACAGAGACGTTAAGTGACTGGCAGAAAGTACATATAATATACATAAAACCACAGCTATGAACACATGAAAAAAAGAACACCTGCCATGTCACCCATGATTGGCTCTTGCCAGTTTTTCTTGCTCGTCCTTCTTAGCTTGTTAGCTCACTGAGTATAATGTGGTGGTAAGAACCTGGAATGTAGGACTAGGTTGCCTGGGCGTAAACTTGGACAATAAACTTGATCACACTGTACCTCATCTTTCTATTTTAACAAAGCTTGCATTTTTTGTTTGTTTTGTTTCTGGTGGGGTGATCTCTATAGTTTAAACAGTGTTCTCTCGACAGAATCCGTTCTTATGTTTATAATAACAGTTATGGTGTTTCAGCTCATTTCTCTTCCTCAAAAGGAATTTTTGCTATATTTAATAATTTACAAAGGGGTTACCTACCCCCATTTTATTTATTTATTATTTATTTATTTTTGTTTAAAATATTACACATGTCCCTTTTTCTCCCCAGTGACCCATTCCACCCCATCCCATCCCCCTCCCCAGTCCCTCTCCCCACCATTGGGTTGTGCATGTACGCATATAAGTTCTTTGGTTAATCTCTCCCTGTCCACCCACCCACCCTCCTCCATCCCTCTGACATTCATCAGTCTTATCTATGCTTCCATGTCATTGAATCTATTCTGTTCATCAATTTATTAAGTTCTTTAGAGTCCACATATAAGTGAGATCATGTGATGTTTATCTTTCTCTGCCTGGCTTATTTCACTTAGCATAATACTCTCCAGGTCCATCCATACTGTCCCAAAGGGTACGAGATCCTTCTTTTCTTTTTTTAAAATTTATCTTTATTGTTGAAAGTATTACGGGTGTCCCATTTTTCCCCCCAATTGACCCCCTCCACCTCACCCCCACCCCCTCCCCAGGCCTTCACCCCGTTATTAACTGCATATAACTTCTTTGGTTAATCTCTTCCCACCCTCCACCCCTCTTCCCTCTTTCCTCTGAAATATGATCGTCTGTTACATGCATCAATGTCTCTAGATCTATTTAGTTCGTCAGATTCTTTTGTTCACTAGCTTCTTCTTAAAGACGACCCTTCAACTTTTCCTGTAGTGCTGGTCTGGTGGTGATGAACACCTTTAGCTTTTTCTTATCTGTGAAGCTCTTTATCTGACCTTCAGTTCTAAATGATAGCTTTGCTGGGTAGAGCAATCTTGGTTGTAGTTCCATGTTTTTCACTACTTTGAATATTTCTTGCCACTCCCTTCTGGCCTGCAAAGTTTCTGTTGAGAAATCAGCTGACAGTTGTATGGGTGCTCCCTTGTAGGTAACTGCTTTTCTCTTGCTGCTTTTAAGATTGTCTCTTTGTCTTTAACCTTTGGCAGTTTAATTATGATGTGTCTTGGTGTGGGTCTCTTTGGGTTCCTCTTGTTTGGGACCCTCTGTGCTTCCTGGACTTGTAAGTCTATTTCTTTCCCCAGGTAGGGGAAATTTTCCGTAATTATTTTTTCAAATAAGTTTTCAATTTCTTGCTCTTTTTCTTCTCCTTCTGGCATTCCAATAGTACAAATGTTGGGCCTCTTGAAGTTGTCCCAGAGGCTCCTTATACTATTTTCATATTTCTGGATTCTTTTTCCTTTTTGCTCTTCTGGTTGGGTGTTTTTTGTTTCCTCATGTTCCAAATTGCTGATTTGATTTTCAGTGTCCTCTACTCTACTGTTGATTTCCTGCAAATTATTCTTCATTTCAGTTCGTGTAGCCTTCATTTCAAATTGGTACTTTATTATGTCATCAGTGGTCTCGTTTGTTTTCTTAATAGTCTTACTAAGATCCTTGAGCATCGTTATAACCATTGTTTTGAACTCTGTATTTGTTAGCTTACTTGGATCTATTTCATTTAGTTCCTTTTCTAGAGATTTCTTCTGTTCTTTCCTTTGTGACATGTTTCTTTGACGACTCATTTTGGTTGCTTCCTGGTGTTTGTTTTTGTGTATTAGGTAGAGCTGCTATGTCTCCTGGAATTTGTAGAGTGGTTTTGTGTAGTAGGTGTCCTGTAGGGTTCAGTGGCTCAGCCTCCTCAGTCACCTGAGCTGGGCCTTCTAGGTGCTCCCCTGTGTGGGCTATGTGCTCTGACCTGTTGTAGTTGAGCCTTGGTTGCTGTTGCTTTCACTGGGAGGAATTGACCCCCAAGCCAATTGGCTGTGAGGACCAGCTGCAACTACAGCCAGAGAGCTGCTGTGCTGGAGACACCCTTATGGAGCAGGATTTTCTTTAGTGGAGCTTTGGTGTTCACCAAGCGTGCCCCTTGAGTGTGTCACTCGTGGATGTGGAAGGGTTGTAATCCAGCATGGTCGAGTCTGACCACCAGCTGCACTGTCTCTGGGGCCTCCCAGGAGGTGCCAAGTCAGCCTGTGTCAGTGCCTTGCCCAGGGCCACTCAGTATGACCCACACAGCTGCTACTTGTGCTGGGCTTGGCGTTGTCCAGGAGAGGCCAAGCTATGAGCCAATGCAGGCTGCGACTAGTGCCAGGCCTGGGGCCACTTATCAAGCCATATGGGGCCGGCTGCTGCTTGTTTGAGAGATTTTAGGAAAGTCCTAAGCATAAGGCTCAGGAGGCCACTTGCACAGAAAAGCCCCTGGAAGTGGCTTGTATGAGCTTGCAGGTGGGGAGGGGCAGGGCCAAAGGTGTGAGTCTGGTGCTGGAGATTCAAATATGGTGCCTGCCTGCTGACTGTGTGGGGGGAGGACTTGCCAAAGGAGCAATGGCCTCTGCCAGCTCTTCTGCCTGGGAGGAAGCCGCCCCTCCACCTCTTGCCCTGATTCCAGGCAGGTTAGTTCCTCCCCGAGTGTCCCAGGTCCTTTCCAGCTGCTGCCCGGCCCTGGGCTCAGAGGGAGTGCATCTGAGTGAGTCCGTGCACGAGCCCTTTAAAAGGATCTGCCTGGGGCTCCCGAACCCTCTGCGACCCTCAGTGACAGTCCTGCTGGTTTTCACAGCTGGAATTTGTGGGGACTTCTCTTCCCGGCCCTAGAGCCCTGGGCTGGGGGCCTGCTCTGGGGCTGGGACCCCTTGCTCCTCCAGGAAGCCTCCACCACCGAGATTCCCTCCCGGGTTTAAACCGCGGCACCAGGTGTGGGCCCCGCCGCCAATTCTCCACGATCCAGCCCTTATCCACCCGCGTCTCTGCCCCTCCTACCGGTGTTAATGCTCCTTCAGTTCCCTGGTTGTAGGGCTTCTGTTCAACTAGATTTCAGGAGGTTCTGAGTGATGATGGTTCTGTATTTTAGTTGTGATTTTGATGTGGTTGCGGGAGGTGGCGGATACAGATGTTATCTACACCGCCATCTTGTTTCCTCTCCTCCATCCCCATTTTAAATTGGTTGTGCTCTCAGAGTTTCTCAGCTGGTGCTATTGGCATGTTGTGTGGATAGTTCTTCATGATGTGGGCGTATTCATAACACCCTTGGCCCTCTCTCACTAAATACCTGTAACTTCCCATTCTTCTTTACAGCTACCCTCCCCCCCACACACACATACCTAACTCCCTTGGTTGAGTAGCACTAAGTATCTGATTCCTAACAGATTCATTTTCAAGCCCAAACATTTTGTTTTACCTTCTTTTTATGAACCTTTGCTTCTTAAATAAAAGCAATGTTATCTAATACCTACTGTATGTCAGGCATTGTACTGGGTTTTTTGCATATAAATGACCTTGTTAAGGAAGTACTAGTTACACTTTATGGATGAGGAAACAAGACCTGAAATAATTAATGATTTGTCTACGGTTCAGTAAAAGTTATAAATTAGCAAAAGTTGTTTTATGATCTTTCATTAATTTGGCTCTTACTACTCTATGGGGTTTACAAGGAGACGTTGACTCCAGGTTGTTGATGCTTGTTAGAGTTTAGGGAGGGAGATCTATCTCCATTTCCACAGTGAGTGGGACTGAAGGTAGGTTTGAGTTTGGCAGGATGTGTCTTAGGTAGTTGGGTAAATATCAGAGTTCTCCCAAGGAATTCCTGCCTGCTAGGAGATGCATAGTTCCTTTAGGACACTGGCTCTTGGGAAGAAGTAAGAGCATGAGTGGTAATCCCCAGTTTAGCCTTGCTACCGGCAGTAACGTTCCTGCTCTCTTCCTAGTACAGTCCCCTCTTCCAAAATTCTATAGGAGAGATTTACTCCTGCACTGTGATAGTTTCTTACCAATAGAGGAGTCCTAGTTGTGAAGTAAGTTAAGGTCAAGTGATACTCTTGTTATCATGTGCTGATGAGGGCTTCTCCCGCTTGAAGTAGCTCTTCTTGTTAACTTCACATGGGTTCTAGGGACATTTCACTTATACATTATTCATTTAGTTTCCCAGGGGTTAGAAGTGGAACGTCCCTTATTAAGCTCCCAAACTGTAATATGTCCCACATATTAGGAGAGTTATTGGGTGCTCTATGTGAACCAGCTGTTTATTTCCTAAAACCTTACTTAAGTTCTTATTCTAGCTTCTCCAATTTATAGAATATCCTCCTTATCCAGTAATTTTAGGACTGCCCCATCTCATTCTTCTGTATTTTAATTGATCATGTTATAAAAGCAGCTCTGGTTTCATACAGACTTTCTCTAGATTCTACATATGTATTCTATTTTGATGCTATTCTGTTTGACATTTCTGCCAGTTCTTTACCTATTGACTCCAACTTTAGCGTGTCTCTCTTTTATGTTGAATTGAAAAAGGCTCTCATTTACTTGTAGAAGATCCTCAATAAGATGCTCTCTTTTTCGATCCTGAACTCTAGAATTCTCTAATATCAGAACTATGAATAGCCCTTGAAAACAACAGATTTCTTTTTTGACACAAGGAATGCTAACCTAAGTTGAATGTGTCTTTTATGGGAAATGTTTTTAGAAGAGACATTTCAAAATGTAAATGAGATCTGAAATCCTTAATTATTTTTATGTTACGAGTTCTATATTAAGTTTATAAGGTGACAGGCTATTTCAGCTTCAGAGAAGGAAGCCTGCCTTTGGTTGTACTGCCACCAGGGGATGGTAATTGATTGGTGGTCATATCCAGGTAGTCTGCATGAGTCAGAGGCAATGTGAAGTGGGTGTACTATTCAGATTGACCCCTAAAATACAGATATGTGGGTCCTTAACCTCTGTGGAGCATAGAAAATCAAGAAAACAGACAAAATAATGATCCATCTATAAAGCATAGTAAAGAAATATTTGCATATCCAGGTATGAAGTATCAAATATTTTAACTATTTGAAATACAATTGTGAGTCGTTTTAATGTGTGCTGATAGTGCTAGCACTGTTTGCTTTATCAGTAGTTTTATTATTTTATTATTTTTATATAAGGATTTGGTAGAAGGGCATATTTTGAAATAATACTATTTGAAAGCAGATTTTTTTCTTATGGTAGCTATACTCTTAATGTTAACAGAAACTTCTTTTATCTAGAGCGTTAGGTTCCAAGAAAACTGAATTTTGGAATTGACAGTTCCTTTAAATTTTTTGAAATAAAATATAATTCTTTATTAAAATATTAATAAGCTTCCTTGGCTGGGTAGCTCAGTTGGTTTAGAGCATCATCCCGATACACCAGGGTTGTGGGTTTGATTCCCAGGTCAGGACACATACAAGAATCAGCCAATGATGCATAAATAAGTGGAACAACAAACCCATGTCTGTCTGTCTGTCTGTCTCCCTCCTCCCCATTCCTCTCTCTCTAAAAATAAATAAGTAAAAATAAAAAAATTAATATGCTAATAGTTAAGAAAATAGTTATAAAACCACCAACCATTTTAAAGATTATGCATAATTTGCTTTAAAATATACATATTATCAATAAATGCACAAGCCATAAGTATTTGCGAGGATGTGTAGAAAAGGGAACCCTCATGCACTGTTGGTGGGACTGCAGATTGGTGCAGCCACTAGGGAAAGCAGTATGGAAGCTCCTCAAAAAATTAAAAATGGAACTGCCTTATGACCTAGCAATTCCACTTTTAAATGTATATTCTAAAAAACCCAAAACACTAATTTGAAAGAATATACGTATCCATATGTTCATTATTTACAGTTGCCAAGATATGGAAGTAACCCACATGCCCATCAATAGACAAGTGGATAAAAAAGTAGTGGTACATATATACAATGGAATATTACTTGGCCATAAAAAAGAACGAAATCTTATTTGTGACAGCATGGACGGACCTAGAGGGTATTATGCTAAGTGAAATAAGTCAGAGAAACACAAATACCTTTAAAGAACAAAATAAATGAACAAACAAAATAGAAATAGACTCAGATACGAGAACAGACTGATGCTTGCCAGAGGGGAGTGGGACTGAGGGGCTGGGTGAAAAGGTGAAGGGATTAAGAATCACAAATTGGTAGTTACAGAATAGTCACGGGATGTAAAGTATAGCATAGGGGATATAATCAGTAATATTGGAATAACTGTGTGGTGCCAGTTGGATACTGGGAATATCAGGGGAACATTTTGCAAAATATATGATTGTCTAAACACTGTGTTGTACACCTGAAACTAATACAAAATAATATTGACTGTAAACTGTAATTGAAAAAAATATATGTATGTAATCCTTAACTTTTTTGTATGTTTGCATTGGTAAGAGTTATAGCTGAGGCTGGATCTAGTTTAAAATTGTTCAGTTACTTAGATAGGATAGCCTTATTGAGATAGTATAGCCCTGCTGTAGTAGTAAAGCATTGACACATAAAACTTCCTGCATTTTTAAAAAAATATATATCTTTATTGATTTCAGAGAGGGGAAAGGAGAAGGAGAGAGAGAGAGGTAGAAACATCAGTGATGAGAGAATCACTGATCGGCTGCCTCCTGCACGCCCACGACTGGGGATTGAGCCTGCAACCCAGGCATTGTGCTTTGACCGAGTATCGAACCCCGATCGCCTGGATCCTAGGTCAATGCTCAACCGCTGAGCCAGACCCGGCTGGGCTCTTCTTAAAATTTTTAAGAGTTTTGCTTGTAGTTTATTTTGAGATGGTCTTGAAAACAATAGAATTCTGGAATGGGTTAGGCTTTGACTTAGTAGCTACTTCAAAGTAATTTTTCCTAATTTCCCTAATGTTTTCTAATTTCCCTTAGGACTGTTAACAGTTTTACAGTTTTACAGTTACTCTCATTCTTGATATTTTGTATCTCCTCTGTTTTTCCTTAATATTGATAAATTTATTGTATTGGTCTTTTCAAAGAATCAGCTTTTTGTTTCATTGCTTTTTTCTGTTTTTCTGCTTTCAATTATATGGATTCCTGCTCTTAATTTTATTATATCCTTCCTTCTGCTTGGTTTGTTTATTATTTTTCTGGTTTCTTAAGATGGAAGCTGAGGTTAGTGATCTGACACCTTTCTTCTTTTATAATGTAGGTGTTTAATACTATTTTCTTAGTCTGTTAGGGCTGCTTTAGCAAACTACTATAGATTAGGTGGCTTGTAAACAACAGAAATTTATTTCTCACAATCCTGGAGGTTGGGAAGTCTAAGATTAAGATGCTGGCAGGGTTGGTTTCTGGTGGGGCCTGCTTCCTAGTTCATACAGGACTGACTTCTGTGTTCCTCCCCTGGTGAAATGGGCTGGGGAGTACTCTGGATCTTTTTAAAATAAGGGCACTAATCCCATTCATGAGAGCTCTACCCTTGTGACCTAATCACCTTGCAAAGGCCCCACTTCCAAATACAATTGAGGATTAGGTTTCAGCATAAGAACTGGGAGGGGACACAATTTAGTCAGTAGCAACTATAAATTTTCCTCTAAGCACTGCTTTTAGCTACATACCACAATTTTGAAATACTGTATTTTCGTTTTTATTAAGTTCACAATCTTTTCTAACTTCCCTCAAGATTCCCTGTTTGACTCATGGATTATATAGTAGTGTGTTGTTAAATTTCCAAATGTTTGGTGATTTTTCTGTTAATCTTGTTCAATCAGTCATTTCTAGTTTAATTTCATTACAGTCAGAGACATACTTTGTATAATTTAGGTTCTTTCAAATTTGTTAAAGTGTTTATGACCCAGGAGATATTGTCTAGGTGAATATCTCATGTGTACCTCCAAAGAATGTGTATTTTGCTAATGTTGGGTTCTTTTTAAGATTTTGTATTGATTTTTAGAGAGAGGGGAAGGGAGAGGGGGAGAGAGAGAAACATCAGTGTAGGAGTGCAACATTGATCAGCTGTCTCCTGCCCCCCCCCCCCCCCCCCGGGAACAAGCCTGAAACCCAGACAGGTGCCCTGACCAGGAGTTGAACCGGTAACCCCCAGGTACACAGGGATGATGCCCAGCCAACTGAGCCACACAGGCCAAGGGAGGTGGAGTGTTCTTTAAATGTCATTAGATCCAGTTGGTTGGTGCTGTTGTTCAGTTTCTCTGTATCTTTATAGATTTTTTATGGGGGTGGGTCAGCTAGTTTTGTCTATTACTGAGAAAGGAATGTTGAAGTCTGTAACTTCAGTTTTGGATTTGTGTTTCTCCTTTTAGTCCATCAGTTTTTGGTTCACGTATTTTGAAGCTCTGTTGTTAGGTACGTACACATTCAAGAATTGATCCATTTATTAGTGTCGTAATGGCTTATCTTTTCCCTAGCAGTTTTCTTCACTCTGAAGTCTACTTTGTCTGGTATTAATATAGCCACTCCAACTTTCTTAGATTGGGGTTTGCATGATAATTATCTTTTCCTAGCCTTTTACTCTCAACCTACCTAAATCACTGTATTTTTAGTTTCTTGTAGACAGCATCTAGTTGGGCCATTTTTCCCCCCATTCGGACAATTTCTTCTAATTCATGTGTTTAGACTACTCACATTTAAGTATTGACATATTTGAAGTAAATTGACCATATTATTTGTTTGTTCTCTTATTTGGACTTTTAAATCAGTTACATCGCTAAACTAGATATTTGTGATTAAATTATTTGAAAAAATATATTTATTCTGATCGTAAAAGAAATATATGACATAGAAAATATAAAGACAAAGCATTTGTTTTGGATACAAATATAGACACTGTTAATGTATGTATCTAAATATTAAAAGCAAAAAAATTTGTGTTTCAAATTTGGCATTGTGCTACATTTTAGTTGTATAACTTAACTCTTTTCCTACTCACTAATATTTTAGAACCTTTTCCCCTTGTCATTACTTTAGAAAAACACAATTTTTAGTAGTTGTATACCATTCCATTGAATTACTATTAACCAGAATATTATAGATCATTCTTTTTAAAAATTGAGATAAAATTCATATAATAAGTTAACCATTTTAAAGTGTACAATTCCATGGCATTTAATACACTTACAGTATTATGCAGCCATCACCTATTTAGTTCCAACACATTTTTATCACCCCAAAAGGAAACCCCATACCCCATTAAGCAGTCATTTCCCACTTCTCTAGCCCCTGCCAACCACTCATGTGTTTTCTGTCTTTATGGGTCAGTGATTCTTTTTGCTATGTTGGGGCAAAGTATATATATAAATAGTGATCAAAAAATAAAATGTATTAGACAGCTCAAATACAGAATCTGGACTGCTTGCTAAGAAGGAACAAACCATAACCTATTTGACTTATTTATAGTTAAATTTTTCAGTATTCTTTTTTATTAAAGGAGGACAGTAGTGCAGCAGCGTGAGCTCTGACGTATCACCTGGGTTTGACTTCTAGTTCAGCAGTGTAAATGCAGTCAGTGTGACCGTTAAGAAATTACATTCTCCTTCAATGATTTGTGTTTTTACCTATAAAATAAAGAAAACAGTACTTACCTCATAGGGTTTTGAGGGAATTAGAGTTAATGCATGCAGAAGCTTTTAGAACACCTGGCATGATAAACACTGAATAAGTGTTAGATGCTTACTACTGTCAACATTTTTACTGTTATTATTAAAAGATCTTACCATATTGTGAATCCTTGTGCAGTAATCCCTTCTCAACTGTTAACTAGTCTTGTATGAACTTTTCTTAGTAAAGGTTCATTGAAGTTTCTTTGTCTCAGATATACCAATGATCTGTTTGTTTGGAGTCCAGGTGGGATCTTACAGATGGAGTCAAAGATTCCAGATCATAAAACCAGAAAGGTACTTAATGCTTGTGTGGAGTACCCAAGGCAGAAGAATAAACAGCTTAATGTGCACTGAAAATTACATGGAGAATCACAATTTACTGGAGCAGAAACCTCTGTAGGAACCAGTAGTGGGATAGAAAAACCAGAACTGTAATTGACAGATTGCTGGAAGCTTAGTGTGGACAAGTCTGAGAGATAAAACTCTTGGGGTGTCCCCACACCTTTGTGGGTTTTATGTCAAGGATTATCTGCACCAGGTTCTCACAGTGGATAATATTGGACAAAAATCCCCTAATTCTTCTGGCTGTGAGAGGGGAAAAGTAACTGTTTTGAAATTACCCAGAACAATCTGTTCTTAAGAAGGCCTGCCCTCAGGAGAATTATTTTACCAGAACCTAACCTGCTGTGGTTTTATAAGAACCTAACTGACCTGGGAGAAAGGAAATAGCAAACTCCAGCTGGGTCTAGCCTTCCACATGGGGGACGGGACATACCCAGCTGCAGCCCCCTTAGCCATGCTGTCCCCTTAAAGGGGAAAGAAACCCGAGAAACACTGGTTGAAGTTCACAGTCCTGGGGTTCAGGCTTACCAAAATACTGGGACCTAATCATAGGACTATAGAATGCTTCCCTTCCCCCCCTATGTTACCACTACATTACTAAAAGATTCTTTTCTGCAGTTCCTTTTATACAGTATATCATGTATATCTTTCAACAAAAAATGACAAGGTATGCTAAGAGGCAAAAAAGTTTTAAGAGGCTGAATAAGCATCAGAATCAGTCAAGACATGGCAGGAGTGCTTTAAGCATCAAACCAAGAATTTTAAAAATCTATGATAAATATTCTTAGGGCTTTAAAGTAAAAAGAAGTCAACTTATAAGAACAGATAGGTAACATAAGCAAAGAGATAAAATTCTAAATAACAGTTTAAACCCGGCTGGTGTGGCTCAGTTGGTTGAGCATCATCCCATGTACCAAGACATCACTGGCTCGATTCCCGGTCAGGGCACATGCCCAGGTTGTGGGCTCAGACTCTAGTCGGTGTGTATGGAAGGCAACTGATTGATATTTCTCTCTCCTACTCCCTTCTTCTTTCTCTAAAAATCAGTAAAAACATGTTTAATAAAAGAAAGAAATTGAACCAATAATAACCGTACAAGCACCAGGCTCAGGTGAGTTCACTGCTGAACTCTACCAAACATTTAAGGCAGAAATTATACTTCTTTAGAATCTCTTCCAGAAGATAGAAGCAGAAGGAATACTTCCTGACTCATTCTGAGGCTAGCATTATCGTAACACTAAAACCTGGCATAGACATTATAAGAAAAAAACACACAGACCATTTTCTCTCATGAACATAGATATAAAAATCCTCAACAAAATATTAGCAGGTTAAACCTAACAATGTATAAAAAAATTATACAGGGATGGGCAAAAGTAGGTTAATAATAATAATAGTAAATAATACAAGAATAAACTTTCACGTACTCACAACTGTAAACCTACTTTTGCACACCACTGTGTATACCGTGACCAAGTGCAATTTATCGCAGATGTGCAAAGCTGGGTCAACATTCAAAAATCAGTTAATGTAATCCATCACATCAAATGAGAAGTTTCTTACTAAGATCAGAAATAAGCCAAGGAAAGGCCACTTGGCTTATAATGTTGGCTTTTCAACATCATACTGGAAATATTGGCTAATGCAATAAGACAAAGGAAATAAAAGTTATACAGATTGGGAAGGAAGAAATAACACTGTCATTTCTTTTTTTTCTTTTTGCAGATGACATAATTTATCTATGTAGAAAATCTGAAAGAACCAACAAAAAAACCTCTTGAAACTAATAAACAATTCTAAATTTTATATGGAGGGGCATATAACTTCAAGACTTATTATAAAACTATAGTAATCAAGACAGTACGGTATTGGTGAAAGAATAAATAAGTAGATCAGTGGAACAGAATAGAAAGCCCAGAAATGGACCAACACAAATACAATCAACTGATCTTTGACAAAGGTGCAAAAACAATACATTGGAAAAAAGATAGTCTTTTCAACAAATGGTAATTAGACCTCTACATGCAAAAACATGAAATTACATGCAGACCTTACAATTCCTCACAAAAAGTAACTCAAAATGGATCATAAACCTAATTGTAAACTGCAGAACTATAAAACTCCTAGCGTAAAACACAGGAGAAAATCTAGATGACTGGGCATGGCAATGACTTTTTAAATGAAACACCAAAGGCACAGTCTGTGAAAGAAAGAATTGATATTCTAGACTTAATTAAAATTAGAAACTTCTGATCTCTAAAGGGCAGTGTCAAGAGAATGAGAAGACAAGCCACAAACTGGGAGAAAATTTGCAAAAGAATCTGATAAAGGGCCTGGTCAGCGTGGCTCAGTGGTTAAGCATTGACCATTGACCCATGAACCAGGAGGCCATGGTTTGATTCCTGGTCAGGGCAAATGCCTGGGTTGCGGGCCAATCCGCAGTGTGGGGTGAGCAGGAGGCAGCTGAGGGATGACTCTCTTATTTATGTTTCTATCTTTCTCTCTCTCTCTTCTTTCCTCTCTCTGAAATCCATAAAAACATTTTTAAAAAAGAATCTGGTAAAGAACTTATCCAAAATATACAAAAAGTTCTTAAAACTCAATAAGAAAACAAACAACTCAAAAGGGCAAAAGAGTTGGAGGGATACTTTACCAAAGAAGATACCCAGATGGCAAATAAGCATCTATGAAAAGATGCTGAACATCATGTCTTAAAAAACTACAATATTCTTACCATGTTTATAGTCTTTTTATTAATAACTGCCAAAACTTGGAAGCAGCTAAGATATTCATCAGCGGTGAATGAATAAACTACAGTATATCCAGACAATGGAGTACTTAGCAGCACTAAAAAGAAATGAGCTCCCAACCCATGAAAAGACGGAGAAAACTTAAATATATATTACTGACAGAGAAGCCAGCCTGAAAAGAGTACATACTGTTTGATTCCAACTATATGACATTATGGAAAATGCAAAACTGTGGAGACAGTGAAAAGATCAGTGGTTGCCAGGGGCTGGGAGAGGGAGAGTTAAATAGGCAGAGCCCAGAGGATTTGTAGGCAGTAATATTTTGTATGGTACTGTAGTGGTGGATACATGTCTTTATACATTTACTCAAAAGACAGAATGTATAACACGAAAAATGCATCCTGGGTGATAATGAAATGTCTGTGTAGGTTAATCAGTTGTAACAAATACATCACTATGGTGTGGGATGTTGATAGTGGAGATTGTACATTTATGGAAGCGGAGGGTTTATGTATCTTCTCAGTTTTGCTGTGAACCATTAACTACTATGAAAATGAAGTCTTGCCCTGGCTGGTGTGGCTCAGTTGTTTGAGTGTTGTTCCTTGCACTGGAAGGTCGCCGGTTCGATCCCCCATCAAGGCACATGCCCAGGTTGTGGGTTCGATACCTGGCTGGGGTGCATACGGAAGGCAACCAGTCGATGTTTCTCTCTCTCTCCCTCTCCCTTCCTCTCTCTCGTTCTCAAAAAAGTTCAAAAAAATTTAAATAAATAAATGAAGTGTTAAAAGTAATAAAGTATTAAAATGCATCTCTTCAATAAGAAAAATAAACATTAGGAAACAATTTTCTAGCTCTCAAATGGTCTTAGAAGGACTTTTGCAAATATGCAACATTTTAACTAAGTAGACTCAGATTGGTGGAGAAGGTTCCACATTTTCAGATTGCAATAAATAAGCATAAACTCTGGTTGAGCATGACTGGTGCAGTTTAGCATGATTTCGGGGTTCTGTATGTGAAAGACTGGGAGATAGATTTGAAGTGATAGTACTCTGAGGAATATTTACACCCACAGGCCATCTGGAAGAAGGATGAGCAGCAGACTGTCATGTATCACGGCCCAGACTAAGAGGTCAAAGAGGGCATCATACAGATGTGAGAGGGTGGTGAGGTTGACTTCCTTCTGTAGGATTGGGAAGTAGATGGCCATGAGTGAGCCCTAAGGTGCCCTGTGTGTGGATGTTGCTATACCTGCTTCAGTCTAGGGATGAATAATCATTTCCCCAAAACTCTTTGCTCAGATTCAAGCCTGGGAAATATTTTGGCCTTTTAAGGGCCTACAGTAGAAATGAAGAGGAATGGGTGCTTGGGAAAGTTGTGTCAGACCAAAGAAATGAAGAAGAAAGTAAAAAAACGAGGGTGGCAAGGTGGGGAGAAGATGAAGAAACATTCAGGAAGTATGCTTTATCCCTGTCTTTGAGACTTGTTAGTGAATGTGATGCCTGTGGTGTGTGCTCCTTAGAGAGAATGTTGAGAGGGAGGGGTTACTTTTTTGTTTTGGTGATTCTTGCATTGGTCCAGCATTTGTCCAGTTAGGATAATGATATTGAATGGGAGCAGTTTCCCTGAAGCCAGAAACAAAGCTGGTCCTTTTGGGGGGCAGGGCAGAGTTAATACAGGGTACATGGTCTGAAACCTCTAGGCCAGAAAGCTTTCACCAGTGCTGACTCTCATCAGTAATTCTGTTGCACACTTTTGCCCTACTTGTGTTAGAGTTAGGGTTTGAGTTTCTGAAGAAAGACAGATGGGGCTTATGTCTTATGATGCTGTTAAGTACTCAAAAAATACATAGTAATTCTGTGGAAAGGTGTCAGAGTCCTAAGTTAAACCTCACCTTAGAAGCATGTGTACCAAGAGGAGTGATTTTTCTTTTTAATCCTTAGGATATGTTTTTTATTGACTTTTATTTTTATTTTTTAAAAATATATCTTTATTGATTTCAGAGAGAGGAAAGGGAGAGAGAGAGAGAGAAACATCAATGATGAGAGAATCAGTGATCGGCTGCCTCCTGCACACCCCCTGACTGGGGATCAAGCCTGCAACCCGGGCCTGTGCCCTGACCAGGAATCGAACCCCAATGACCTGGATCCTAGGTTGATCCTCAACCACTGAGCCACGCCCAGCTGGGCTATTGATTTTTAGAGAGAGAGAAAGAGAAACATAGATGTGAGAGAGAAACATCAATTAGTTGGTTGCCTCCTGTTTGCACCCTGACTGGGGATTGAACCTGCATCCTAGGTATGTGTCCTGACTGGGAATTGAATCTGAAACCTTTTAGTATACAGGGTGATGCTCCAACCAACTCAGCCAGGGCAGGAGTGGCCTCTTTCTTTTTTAAAAAATATATTTAAGGTTGAATTAAGTAAATCCGTTGTTAGTCTAAAATTTGACTTTATGGTTGTTGAACTAAATATTTACTTGTAATGCTTCTGTTTGAATGTTTCTATATTTAATTACCCTTTGATGAAAGTACTACAGATATCAAGAAGCACCAGCCCTTGCTGGTTTTGCTAAGTGGTTAGAGCGTCGGACCACAGACTGAAGGGTCCTGGGTTCAATTCCTACCAAGGGCACATATCTTGGTTATAGGCTCGATCTCCGCCCGGGTCAGGAGAGGCATGTGGGAGGCAACCAATTGATGTCACATCGATGTTTCTCTCCTCCTCTTCCCCTTTCCACTCTCTCTGAAAAGCAGTGGAAAAAATATTCTCTGGTGAGGATTTAAAAAATAAATGGAGAGAGGGAGGGAGGGGAAGAGAGAGAGAGAAGGGGAGGGAGCGAGAGAGAGGCACCAGTGTGTCCCAGTCAAACTGGTTGAGAAATTCATCAGAAGTAGTGAAGGAATAACAATACTAGCCATTTTTCTACCTATTTGCATATAAAGGGTACAGTATTTAAATGTTAATCCATTTTTATCCACTGCCACATTTAAGTGCTTTTCAACGTTAATGCCAAAATGATTGTTAAAATGCCATTTTTAATCTATATTTTATGCCAGTTGCATATAGTTTGGCTCTTAATGTCCTGTAGCTATAGTTTTCATTTCCTACATTATTCTTAAACATAATCGTACTTTGAAATTTAAGGTAGTAATTTAAGTTGCTTAAATGTACTTTCATGCTATATTAATTTTCTGCACTTATGCTATCACCCACTCAGATTATGCTCTATTAGTAGGCTACAGAAGTTTAAATTATTAGGATGTTAGTATTTCCATCTTTTCCTACAGGAAGAGTATTATCTATTTCCTGATTGACTGAACTCTCAAAATTGATTAGGGGATGGGGAAGGAGTGCTGCAGGGTATTGTAGATAAGCACTAGACCAGGGTTCAAAAGAATTGACATCTGGTTTTGATTCTGCCACATAATATAGTAGTGGTTAACTTTAAGCAACTAACATAACGATTGTGTGTTTTTAAATTAATTGTGGTGAAATACACAGAACAAAATTTACCATCTTAGCCATTTTATAAAGTATACATCAGTGACATTAAATGCATTCACATTGTTATGCAACTGTCACCACCATCTATCTACAGAACTCTTTTTCATCTTACAAAACTGAAACTGTACCCATTAAAAAATAACTCCTCATTTTCCTCTGACAACCACCATTTTGCTTTCTGTCTTATGAATTTGATTAACTTCAGATATGTCATAAGTGGTATTATATATAGTATTTGTCCTTTTGTGACTGGCTTATTTCACTTAGCAGACGTCTTAAAGGTTCATCCAAATTGTATTAGGACTCAGAATTTCCTCCCTTCTGTTAAAAAACATTTTAAATATATTTTTATTGATTTCAGAGAGAGGAGGGGACAGATAGAAACATCAGTGATGAGAGAGAATCATTGATTGGCTGCCTCTTGCATACCCTTACTGGGGATCAAGCCAGCAACCTGGGCATGTGCCCTGACGGGGAATCGAACCATGACCTCCTGGTTCATGGGTTGATAGTCAACCACTGAGCCGTACTTAGTCACTGAGCCAGGCAGAATTTCCTTCCTTTCTAAGGCTTAATTATTTCATTGTATGTAGAGACCATACTTTTTTAATTCATTCATCCATCAGCATATACTTTGAGTGTTTCTTTTGGTATTATGAATAATGCTACTGTGAAAAGAGATATACAAATATGTGTTCAATATCCTGCTTTTAGTTTTTTGGGGTGTATACCTGGAAGTGGAATATATGCTAGACCATATGGCAATTCTATTTTTAATTTTATGAGGAGCTGCCATACTGTTTTCTATAGCAGCTGTCCCATTTTACTCTCTCACCAGCAGTGCACAAGGGTTCCAGTTTCTCCACATCCTCACCAAGACTTATCTTCTGATTTTTGATAGTAGACATCCTAGTGAGTGTGATGTTTTGATTTGCATTTCCCTAATAATGAGTGAGGTTGAGTATTTTTTCATATGCTTGTTGATCATTCAATTTGTCCATTCAGTTCCTTTGCCCATTTTTAAATCAAGTTGTTTTATTTTGTAAGAGTTCTCTTATGTACTCTGTATGTTAGCCCCTTATCAGATAGATGATTTGCAGATATTTTCTCCATCCCATGGTTTGCTTTTTCATCTGTCGATCGGTCCTTTGATGTACAAACGTTTGAATTTTGATGTATTCCAATTTATCTTTTTACTTTGGTTACCTGTGATTTTGGTGTCATACCTAAAAATTTCCAAATCCAGTGCAATAAAGCTTTCCTGTTGTTTTCTTCTAGGAGTTTTACAATTTTAGCTCTTAGTAGTTAGGTTTTTGATCCAGTTTTAGTTAATTTTTGTATATGGTATAAGGCAGGGGTGGGGAACATTTTTCTGCCAAGGGCCATTTGGATATTTATAGCATCACTCGTGGGTCATACAGAATTATCAACTTAAAAATTAGCTATGAAAAAAGCTCCTAGATTTATTGAATTTCGAGTCCTGTCTGCGGTTGCTTTGGCAGGGCTAATCCAAATGATTTCATGGGCTGTATGTGGCCCATGGGCGGGATGTTCCCTACCCCTCGTGTAAGGTGAGTCCAGCTTCATTGTTTTGCATATGGATATCCAGTTTTCCCAGTACCATTTGTTGAAAAAGACTGTCCTTTCCCTTTGAATGGTCTTGGCACTCTTGTGCCATTTGACCATAAATATGAGAATATGAGGGTTTATTTCTTAGATCTCCATTCTGTTCCGTGGTATATATGTCTGTCTTTCTGCCAGTACTACACTATTTTGTAGTTTTGTAATAAGTTTTGAAATCAGGAGCTGTGAGACCTCTAACTTTATTATTTTTCAAAATTATTTTGTTCTTAGTAATGCTAAGATCAATCAAAGGGTTCAAGTGGTGACAACCTGATCCCTCCATTGCAGTAAGAGGAAGGAGGAAGAGGCTTTTTTAAGATTGAGGTTTCTGCTGAAGAGACTCTCAGGCATGTGGGGATCAATTTTGGGTTGACTGCTGTTTCTGAGGCAGGATTAGAAGGGAGGATTAATTAGGGTTTGGGTACTGTCATGAGGCAAGGGCAGTTTAGTAATTGGGTATCCTCAGTAACAAAGCAGGTCTGGAGGCATCATTGGTAAGAAAGCAGTAGCCACTCAGAGAAGGCTGTTACAGCATTATTCCAGCTGCTGTATGACCTTGGGAGAAATAATGTTTTCTGTTAACTTTGATCCTGCCTTTATCTGTGTCTGTTCCTCCAGCCCAGTTAATGGCAGGGTTATTTTTTTCCTTTTCATTTTGAGCTGATTTTTATCTTTTGTGTCTTTTGTGACATGTTTTTACTCTTAATGGATTTGGGAAGTAGGGAACCATTGAATCTTAAGGCTTGAAGCCAATAACCAATTAAATGATTGCTATACTTACCACCCTCCCCCATTTAAGGTAAAAGCTCATGATTATTAAATAGTGCATGATTTGGAAAAATTGTGAAATAGGAATAGTTTATTTGTTATTGCCATTTCCACTTCGCTTTCTGAGCCCCTCTTTCTCTGATGGGCACCTGGGGCCCTTCACTGTCTCATCTCACCTGGGCTTCCAGTATTGTTTCTTAGGCTTCTCTTTCTTCTCCCCTATTTGAACTTGTGCCCATGGGTTGACCTGATAATGAAGTTAAGGTAGCTTAATGTTCCTTTGAGGGATATTTGCATTTTAAAAGGAAATTCCTGAGAATAATACCAAAACTAAGGAACAAGGTTCTAATGCACATTTCTGGCAAGGTGAGGTGGGGAGTGAGGATGGGCAGGGAAGCAGTGTTTGATTAGAGGTCAGGCCTTCAGCAGTCACATGCTGTGAATGGGGCCTAAGCCCCAGAAATCAGGAGTTGTCCTCTGAGAAGCTGATGACTAGTGGTGCCTGCCTCTCCGTTTTCCCTTAGATGCTGAGGCAGACGTAGTAAAAGCATCTGAGTGCCTGCCTGGGCATGTGTGATGGGAGCAAGGCTACTGTGTTGAGTAAATAATGTGGAAATGCAGGCTGGAAGTTGAGACTAGGCAGACCAGTGCAAGGACAGTTGGAAGTGCCTTCTTAAAGTGGTATACACACTGTTACCTTAGTAGTTCCAAGAGACAGACAAAAAGATGTGGAGACCTGCTCATAGTATTGACCTATGCACTGTTGGGACTTGTTTCAGTCCACGAGACGACCAGTGCTCAGACTTTCTCCTTTCAAGCCTTTTTTACTCAAGCTAGGCAATACATACCCAGCTTTCCCCCAGAGAAGAAATGTAAGCCCATAGCTTGTGGCCCAGCAACTGACTGGTACCTGTTTACCTCTCCAGACCCAAGTTGTTTCTTAATCCTCAGGGGAAATGTGAGGTTCCTGTTGTGCTTTGAAGGTGTGTTGAGTTTTAGGAAGGATTTGAATCCCCAACCCCCAAATCTACAAGTGACCTCCATGGTAATCTTCCATGTATATGCCAACTAAGCCAGTCTCTGTCTTACTGGTATTCTTGTCTCTCAGCTCCTGGGGACAAGCCCAGGGTGGTTGCTCTAGACATCAGAAGCCTGCAAGATTTTAGTCCTAGCCACAGTTTGAACTACTTTGAAGTTTCCTGTAAACTGGATTTTTGAAAGTGGTGCTTTCTTAAGTCCCCTGGCTTTCCCCTCTGGAAGCCCAGACGAAGTGGAACCTATTGGTGCCACAGTTATTGCTTGCTTTAAGTGGCTTCTGATGGCCTCTTGTGCAGGCCAGAGGTAGGCTTTAGATTTAGGCAGCCTCAGCCCAATATCCACATCAAGGCAATGGTTCTTTTATACTGTTGCCCCTGTTTGAAGAATGTTAACTGGCCCTTAATGCTCTTCTGAGGAGTTGCACTGGAAAAGAGCAGTCTCCCTGGAGATAGGAGTGACTCGTGCACAGTTGACAAGGTGGGCTTTTTAAGGCCTCTGAAGAACTTGAGTATGTGATGGACCCCACTTCCCTGCCCTGCTACGACCTGTTCTGCCCACTACTGGATGAAAGCCCTCTCCTTTGTAGTCAGTTCCCTACAGAGAGAATGGTTTGCGTTGGCTCTGTTACAACTTTACCTCTTAATGCCTAAAAAGACAATTTTTAGTGCTATACTAATTTCTTTTAGTAGATTTTACTCTGAACCGATTTGGCTTATAGTGGTGTTTCAAAATATGATACAGAGTTTCCATATACCCAGTTTCCCCCATTGTTAACATCTTACATAACCATCACACACTTGTTAGAATGAAGACACCAACATTGAAACATTACTATTAACTAAACTCCAGACTTTATTTAGATTTTATCAGTTTTTCCACTCACTACCTCTTTCTCTTCAAGCATCCAGTCTAGGTACCGCATTACATTTATTTGTGTCTTCCCATCTCTGGTCTATGACAGTTCCTCAATCTTTCCATGTTTTTCATGACCTCTGGTAGTTTTGAGGAAAACTATCAAGTGTCCTTTATAATGCTCCCAATCTGAGTTTGTCTCATATTTTCCTCATGATTAGACTGATGTTATGGGTTTGGGGAAGAATACTACAGAGGGGAAATGCCTTACCGGGTACTTGAAATTTGTATAACTTCACTGAAGATGTTAACCATGATCGCTTGGTCAAGTAGTTTTGTCATTTTCTCCAGGATAAAGTTATTGTGTTTTCTACTCTTGTTTGGAAGCAAATCACTAAGTCTAGCTCACCCTCAAGGTGGGTTGGTGATGTATAGAATTAAGCCCCACCTCTTGGAAGGGGGAGCATCTGTATATATTATTTGGAATTTGGAATTCTTCTGTAAGGAAGTTTGTCTCTTCTACCCCATTTAGTCATTTATATAACTATGGACTCATGTATATTTATTTTATACTTTGAGATGTAATCCAATACTTTGGTACTTGGTTTGTTTACCAAATTGTCCCAACTCTGTACTTAATTATTAAAGGTTTTATCATATGTAAAAGGGATGAGTTGAATGAAATAACATTACAGTACCTTCTAGCTCTAAAGGATCAGGAGCTTTTAAAAAATCACCTTAAAGTGAGATATTCTAAAATCAGTTTCTCCATTTGCTTACTAATTCCTGATTATGTAGGCCTAGCCCTTGGTTCTACTTCCTTAACTAATTTTCTAGGACATTCTGTTTGCTCATTTATTTGATATTGGCACCAAAGAACATATGTCTGTTGGTAAAGCTACTATGTCCTAGGAAGTAGAACTGACTTAACTATAGCTTTAGTTCCCTGGATATGCTTTCCAAGTTGCTGTTGGGAAGAAACAGTGTGAGTTTAAAAAGTTGTACTGAGAGCTGGGAGTTCTTGGGCCCATCTCTTCTACCTCCAGACCTCAGATCCTTTACATTGAAATTGAAACAGTTCCATTAGATGACCCCTAAGATTCTTCACAGCTGTGATTTTATCCTCAGAGACACAGTAAAATATCTGGCTGGTAGTTCTCATCTCAGTAATCAAGGCAAGAATTGGGAATGGCCAACCTCTCTGAAGCTAGTCTGTTGGGTCCATCTTTATCACCCTTTTTGTTTATTTGATTAAACACACGCGTGCGCACGCACATACAATACATGGGATGAGCACATTTAGAAATGTGAGGTCTAGAGGTAGTGCCAAGATGGCTCATTGTATAGTGTAGAAGGCATGTTTTGCTCTTCATTAATGACCCATCATGGTAATAACTTTGGAGGATCAGAATTGGAGTGTTTATTGTTGGTATTTATAAATCAGTGGCTTCTTAAATGATAACTCCTTTTACAGCTGCTAGGTAGAGTGTGTGAGCAGTACAGCAAAGTAGCCAAGGTGAATAAGAGTGCAGTGTGTTAAGTAAGTATGGTAAGGCCCAGTGAGTTATATTAAAGAAGCTTTAGCCCTGGCCAGTTTTGCTCAGTGGTTAGAGCGTCAGCCCACAGACTGAAGGGGCCCAGGTTTGATTCTGGTTAAGGGCACGTACCTCTGTTGCAGGCTTAATCCCCAGCCCCGATAGGGGCGCGGGCGGGAGGCAACCAGTCAATGTGTGTCTCACTTTGGTGTTTCTCTCTCGCTCTTTCTCCCTTCCACTCTCTCTGAAAAGCAATGGAAAATATCCTCGAGTGAGGATAAAAAGAAGCTTTAGCTCTCAGAGTGGTGGTGGGGGGATGTTAGTCTCATATACTGACTGATAACAGCCTTCAGAAGACTGTCCTTTCTCATAAGCATTTAGTTTCCTTAGCTAAGAAAGTGAAGCATGTGACCTGTAGCTAAGTATGCTACACGTATCATGTACTTACAAAAAGATTTGGAAAATGAGTGGAAGACAACAAGTAGGAATTAATGTACTGTGAAATGACATATTCATTTGGGAAAAATGAACAGTAGAGTAAAGGAATGTTGCTTTTGGTTAGAAAGCTTGGACAGAAGAGCGTGGAATAGCTCTCCCTCTGGCTGCCTGCACTGAGTTGTTCTTTAAGGCCCACATCATATTGGTTTATGAAATTCACTTATAGCCCTGAGTGAAAGTCCCCTGACCCACCATACCTGGCACTGTCCCAGATTTCTGAGTGAAGTGGCACACTGTATATCCTGGCTTACAGTGTTAAATCAACACATAGAACTTTATGGTACTAGTTTCCACGAGGATTCACATTTGCTTTAATGACAAGTGTGTCTTAAGATGCCCATTCCTGTGAGTCCTGCTAATGCTGCTAGTCTAGGCTTTAGCTTCCTATTCTCGAGGTGAAACGAGTTGCTATTTCTAGAAGTGAACAGCAGATGTCACTGCATCTCCACTTACTAGGTTTCTGGCTCATAGTCGTTTGAACAGAATCCAGTTCTTAATACAGCTCTCAAACCACTAACCTCAAATTGAGTATTTATGGCTCTCTGACACCCAAAGATCCCCTCTTCAGATAGAGAACCCAAATTGAAAATTGAGAATAAAGACAGCCCAAGAGGTTTTCTTCAATTCCTTCACTATCCTCTTTACTTATCTGTATTTTCATGTAGCTAACGGATGAGGTTTATTTGCCTTTTCCTATCAACCTTACAGCAGTTATTTAGGAGTCTGGACAATTTTTTATATTTGTCTTCAGCAGGGTTCACACTTAAATGCTTCTTGGCCTTTCTGTAGCTTGTGTTTCGAAAATCTTCCAACAGGAAAGTAGATGCCACTGTTCTCTGAATTGAGGTGCTGAACAGAGAAGAAACTGTCTCTTTATTCTCCTTTTGAACCCTTAGCTTGAGTAGTTGAGGAAATAAAGAACTGAATTAGGATGAAAGTTCTGTGGTGCATCTTTTGAAAACAAATCTCTTACGGTTTCAGTGTAGATAGTAGGGTTTCCCTATCTGACAGAAAGGTAACGTTTGTGTTAAATTAGATTATTTTAGAAAATCTGAGACATACTAAATTTTTGCTCACATAGATTGTGGAATAGCCAGGGTGATATCTGTCCTAATATGTCAGAATTAATGCTGGTTTACTTGTGTCCTGGTGCAATTACTAATAGCTCCCTCTTTCACTCTCAGTTGACCTAGTTTGAACAGTATGGTCACTCTAAATTGCCCAGGCAGTAGGGGCAATCTATAAGTTCCAATTTTAGTAATTATAAGTATTTTTTGACTCAAGAATTATGCCTGCCCTGAGTTTTCTGAGTTAAATACATGTTAAATAAAGTAAAAACCACCAAGAACTTATAATTCTGGGAAAATAGCTTTTAGGTTTCTGTTGATGATTATTCTTTGGAGTAATGGTCTCCAAATATGGCTGTGCATCAGAATCGACCAGTAACCTTTTTACAAATAGTTTCATGGTTCTTAACTGCAGACCTCTACTGAATTTGTACCAGAGTTTGAACTTGACATTACCAAAAATGTAGAACTTTATGCAGTGTAAATATACTGTACAACTTTATCAGCAAGCTTCTAAACTAGTGTATAGAACACCTTCTGTGGTTTGAGTGGTGGTTGAGGTTCTCAGAGGTAGCTGCTTTGGGCCTTGAGGGTATATCTGTCATTGACATGAGTTGTCTTTTTGTTTCAGATGTCATCTGGGTGATTCTCAGTGTGGAGGTGGGTGGACTTTTAGGAGTAACGCAGCAGCTGTCATCTTTCGAAACGGAGTTCAACACACAGCCACATCGCAAGGTAGAAGGAAACTTCAACCCGTTTGCCTCTCCCCAAAAGAACCGACAATCAGATGAAAACAACTTAAAAGACCCTGGGGGTTCCGAGTTCGACTCGATCAGCAAAAACACATGGGCTCCTGCTCCTGACCAAACCGAGCAAGATGAGAATAGACTCTCACAGAACTCTGTAAATCTGTCCCCCAGCAGTCACGCAAACAACTTATCAGTAGTGACTTACAGTAAGGTAGGTGCCCTTGGAGAAGAGGAGAAGGGGTAGGTGGTGGGCCTTGGGATCTGTGATACCCCTTCATGGCAAACCTCGAATCCTAGAATGTTCTTTAAGACTGCTTAGCTCTCCTGCCAACAGCAACAACTCAAAACCTACCCCTTCTCCCCTCCCCCCCCCATCTTTATGTCCTGTGGATATTACTTCATCCACATTTATAATTTACTACTGTCTCTCTGCTCTGGTTTGGGTGTTGAAAGAACAAAGTTCTTTACCTTTACATTTTAAGAAAAGAAAGTCAAAATATCGCCAGCCATGCTTCCATTTTAAATGTATACTGAGCTTAGAGCAACAACAACATGCCTTTGGAATTGGTTTCTACTTTGAATTTTTGGTTTTGGGTGGGATTTTTGTTTTTGTTTGTTTATTTTCTGAGGAGAAAGGCAAGCTCAATTATCCTAATTATGGTTGGGCTTTCACTTTATTTACCTGTATGCATGTCTTCCTGTTGATGTCACCTACAACCCAGAGTGGCCCAAGTGATATTTTGACTTTTCACGTGCGGGAAATAAGAGAATTGTTTGTTGAGTTAACCATGATTTTAAATTTATGATTGTTCTGAGACACTCTTCTAGGTGTTTGATTCCTTGATCTGTTTCTCCTTATGCCAGTTGATTAAGAGTGTTTTCCACACACTGCTGAGGTGATGTTGGTTTCTGGATGTTGGTTTTTGGTTGGTTGAATAAATTCCTGGTGCTAAGAGTTCACTGTTGTAGGCGGTTCATATGGTGGGGACCTGTGAGCATTCTTGTGCATTCTGCTCTGATTAATAATGCTGTGTGTTAGGCCCAGCATCCCACCTATATAATTATATAACTGTTAAGTCTGTCCTAGCTTCATGTTGGCATTCGCCCTCAAAATTTAAAAAATAAAATTGATGTTTATTTGAGGGACAAGTTGCTTTGTTTTGTAAGAATGGTATTTTTCTGACCAATGCATTATATATGATCTAGAACAAGAGGCAGTTTAAGAAAACAAACCTGGTGATGTGAATCTTCTTTTGTCACATGGTCTAGTAAGAGGGACTTCATTTAGCAGTAGTGTAGCATAGGGTTGATTTATTGGTTGGTTGAATAGTCGTAAAGGATTATGAGGAGTCATGTTAGTTCTCCAGGAAATCGGAGAAGGAAATTGATAAGCCAGTAAGTTGCCTGTATTTGAGGAAAGACTTCACATCTTCACACTTAATCAAAGATTTTCTCTAAGTCCCTACTGCTCCAGATTTATCTTTCTTATTTTTAATCCTTCAGAGTATGACTGTTCTGGGTGGTACCAAGCTCTAGAATGCCTTGTTAGAACGGGAACTTGAGGCAGTTAAGTTTCATGGGAAGATGAAAGTTGGAGGAGGCAAAACCAGTTAGTTGCTCCATTGCTTTCTATAATGGAAGCCCTTTACCCAACTGCGAACTACCTGACTCAGCCATCATTGTAGTCTTAGGATAGAGGGCTGGCATTCCTGGCCAGGGCATTGCACTCTTCTTCCTGGGTTGTGAACCTGTTAGTTGTTTTCTTTTCATTTAGGGCTTTAGGGATTGATGCCTTTTAATCAGCTCTGTTTGCCCTGGCCCTGGTGTGTTTGTGGGGGTGCACTGTCAGAATGGATTATCTATCAGTCTCAGTTGAGTTCCTCAGCATACTGCTTTTGTGGAAGGACTGAGGCTATCGAGATATTTCTTAAGATTGTTGAATTCATGGGATGTTACCTACTTTTTTTTTTTCATGAATGCTGTGGGATCATTTAGAAGTAGCACTTGCAAGAACCATAGAGTAAGGTTCTCATTGGAGTTGATATTCAAGGAGACTATTGGCTATAATGCATTGAGAATGTGGCACTTGGATCCCAAAGAGAAATTGGAGCTTCCCTTTTTTTCTTACTTTAAGTGGAATCTTACTCATAAAGCACTTATGTGAACGTCCAGCAAAGTTCTCTGGAAGCATTTCTGACTAAAGTTGAGTCAGTTCCACCTCTTTGGCTCCTAAGGAATGGGGTCAGGTGTAAACAGTCATCAGTAAGTATTTATTAACAGATTTGCTCACCGTGGAACAGCATACATTGTTCAGTAGGAGACTTGAAGAATAAAAGAAGTGACCCCTGCTAGCCAGCAGCTTACAGCACAGCAGAAGTGATGAAACAGGCATACAGTTCAGTCAAGACAACTATGAGTTTGGTCAGTAGAGAACAACAGTCAAATGTATAATTTTTGTGTATGCCTGGAGGTTAGAGTTACAAAAGGCAGAGGTGGAGTTGATGGAAAGGGCTTTTCAAAGAATGGGCAGGTGGAAAGACAAGAGTAAAGGTGTAGAGAACAGTTTAAGTGCTGAGGGCAGGACAAGGAAGGGTTGTGAGGTCAGAAGGTGCATAATAGACGATGGGAGATAGAGTCTGCTGGTTTTACTGTGTTCCTTTGAGGGACAGTGGATGAAATAATAACGCCTTTGAAAAAAAGTGGGTCTATACTTAGTAGATACCTTAAATGAGGGATAACTTATAATTCTTAACATCTGTGTTTGGCTTCAGATATAGATTTATTTTTAAAAGTGGGCATGCTTGAGGTTCTTTTTTTAGAAAACTGCTTTGTTGGAATTTTGTATTTGAAAAATTTCAAATGTACAGAAAAGTGGAGAGAATAGTATAATAAGCATTTGTATACTCATTACTTAGGTTTAAGAATTGTTAATTTGCCATCCTTTGTTTTCTAAAATATTTTAAATATTTAAAAGGAAATTATATATATCTCATGACATTTTGCCACTTGAATATGCATCTTTACGAAATAAGGACTTTTAAAAATACTATTAACTTACCTAATGATTAATAATAATTTCCCAATATTTTTTAGTATCAGTTCACATTCAGATTTCTTTGCCTCTAAATGTCTCTTAGAGTTCATCTGTTCAGACCAGGATTCAATCAAGACCATGTGTCATGCTTGGTTGGTGTATAAGAAAAGCCTTAAATGTTGAGGTTCTGAATGGTATACTTGACAAAGTGATGAGATCAGGTATAGATTAGAGGTATTTTTAACTGTTCTGTGTTCCCAGATTTGCTGCCACATACATTACAAGCCTCATCTCATTTTTTGATAAGAAAAGCCCCGAGGGGCTAAGTAAATTGCCCAGTATCATACAGCTAGTGAGAGACAGAGCTGGGATTCAAGTCCAGGTGCCACATCACTAAAATGTGTTGAGCGAAAGCATTAACTGAGTACCAGTTATCATCAAGGCATGAAGGAAGCAGAGTCGAAATAAGCAGAGTTGATAAGTGGCTCTAATATTTAAACTGAGGATTGCCTTTGGCATCTTCTTTTTGAAGAGTTCTCGTGTTTGCTGAGTCTTTTAAGTAGTAACTTTTTTTCCCATTTGATAAAAATAAAAGCTATTTTTATAACTCTTGGGGTATATAAACTATGTGGTTTTTATAAATAGCACCCTTTTATTTATGAATGAGTAGAAAGGATGCAAGAGAGCCCTGGGGCTCTAGAGAAGGGGCAAGTGTTTTCAGTTCTTCCCAGGTGCCATCTTTATTGGCTGGGTAGAAGGAGTACCTGATGCCCTGGTGTCAGGGATCAGTGAGTTGGCAATAGATTTGAGGTACTCTAAAGAATTCCCTGCCTGCCATTAAGTTTAGGAAAGAACATGATGCTCTTGGAAGCCCATGACCACAGTTTTAGTAGGCAGATAGTTTCCTGCTACCTCCATAGTTACAGTTTAACTTGCTAAGGTTGGTAGGATGAAATGAAAAGATTGCTTCATGCACCTGCTCTATGAGGGCTGGGTGGATGTGTCAACATAATGGCACATCTGTCAGTGCCAGGAACTGGACACCCGTGGAGCCCTTTCCTAGATGCCCTTGCATAACCATTAGCTTTCTGGACTCAGTGCTTCATTCCTTGGGGGGGAAGCTCTGGGTGGGAACACCAGCCCTAGCTCCATCCCACAACCCAGAGGGCCCTGGCCCCTCCCCTGTGTGAGAGCTGTCAGAGGGAGTCAGAAAAGTAAGTATATGTGGACCTGCTCCAACGACTCATAAATTGGCTGGCCTCATTGTCAGCTCAATTGTGGCTGACCTGTCTCAGGTGAACAGTCAGATCAAGTATTGGTGATGGTCAGGTGCTGTTTTAAGGAAACCATTTTTATGTGATTAGCTCAAGAATCTCAGAGGACAAACAGTCACAGTAGGATAGGTGCTCACTCTGTTGACTCAAGGCTAGCTTTGTCATGAATTCTAGCTCTCTGACTCATTCTGGAGGCCCAGATAGCTTCTGCTTAGACAATGTGAAAGTATTGAAAAAATAACTTCTGGAGGTGTGGAAGGAAAAAATAAGTCCTATTAAAATTAGATACCCCTTTTCCTTACTTGCCAGTAATTCTTTTAATCTCTAAATGTTTTCTAAGAAGGCCTTTCAGAAGAATAAGACACCAACCAAATGATCTGATTCGGACAGCTGGGGGTAAGAGTGCAGCTGGCAGGAACCAAGGGGCTGGCCCTAGCTGGTTTGGCTCAGTGGTTAGAGGGTCTGCGGGTGATTTCAGCCACATACCTAGGGCACATACCTAGGCTTCAGTTTCAGCCCTCAGCCCTGGTTGGAGTGCATTCAGGAGGCAACCAGTAAGTGTGGCTCTCTCACATCAATGTTCCTCTCTCTCTCCCTTCCGCTCTTTCTTAAAGGCAATGGAAAAAATATCCTCGGTGAGGATTAAAACAACAACAAAAACACCAAGAAAGGGGCTGTTCTTCAGGACAGCCAAATGCTTCATTTTCTCTAAGAGTAATGATTTAACACTGGGGAGCCGAAAAGAATCCCAAATTTATTTATTTTGTTACTTGGACTATAGCCCTTATTTTGTGTTTGTTCTTACTTTTAAAAAATGTTCGGAGCTTATATATGTCATATACTCTTCCTTTAAAACTGGATTACAGCCTGAGCCACTGTTATTACTTCCACCAAGTGCTGATTCAGAAGGAGAAACTTGTTATCTTTGTGGGGAGGTTCAAGCTCCTCCAGCGTCCCCTACTGCCAGGTGCCATCTGCCCTGCCTGCCCGCATTCCCACCTGCTCTTCCCCTCTCTCTGACAGCCACTCTAGTACCTTTTGCATCGGAAGCTAGAGAAGTCAGTCTGCTTCTATTACATCAGAAATCAGCTGACTTCTAACCTGCTGCTTATCTGTGTTGACTAAAGCATAGAAGAGTTATTTTCCCTCTGTGTAGGTGAGAGTTTTAAAATTGTAGTAGAGGCTACTAGAGGGGAAGGTTTGGAAAAAGCAAGTCTTTTGTTGTATGGGCCTGAGGATGTAATTAATGGCTTGTGAATCTTACTTACTTTGAAGTAGCCAGTCAGTTTAACATAATAATAAGGAATAGTTTTAAGGTGACAGTGGAATTGGGCTCATTATTTGCCCAATTCAGAGGGCATTGAATTTGACCAGAGGGCAGGTGCTTGGTGTCCTTATCTGGGTTAATAGTTATGTGAGGTGATAGAGGGCAGTGTAACTAACCGTCCACCGCCATGAAACTTGAGTCTGTTCTCAGATACAGACCCTTTCCACGAAAGATTTAAAGATGGCTGAAGGAGAAGCTGGAAGGAAAACTTGTGTCACTTGATATTTTATCCAGCTTGTGTTCTCCTCTGACAAGGGACAGGTAGCAAAAGCCAGCTACTCCCAGGCAGACGCCACTGAAAGTACAATAATCAGAGCTGTAAAACTACCATTTATTGAACACTTACTATGTGGTAGGCACTGTGCTGAGGACTTTTAAATTTAATTTTTATTGTTGTTAAAATTATCAATGTACATAATTTAAGTAGCCAAGTAGTTCTACGAAGCTTATTACAAAATATATCAGTCACCTCCCTGCCTCCCAACCCCCCAGTATTTGTTCCCCAGAGGCAGCAGGCTCAGTGTTTGTTGTACACTACTTCATTTTGTCCACACAGTGGTACCATGACACAGGTACTGTTATTATCCGTACTTAACAGTTGCTGAGACTTGGGGTACACAGATTCCATTAGTTGCCAAGATGATGTAGCTAGGAACTGGTGAGACCAGGATATGAACAAAACAGTTGTTTTTTACTCTCGACGCTGCTCTCCTAACAGTGAACTCCATTGCCTCCCAGTTATAACTAGTGTTCAAGCACACATTTTTAGCAGCTGAGCTAACAGTTGTGGGCTAGGGAGAGCATGCTTTCTGTAGTATACTGCTGCATTTCAAATGAAGAGCAAGCCAATTATTGACAAGATAATATGTGACTTCTCTACTACTAACCCCCCTTTCCCCACAAGTACAGTGGAAGCTACAGAAATCAGCCTTTATCTCTCTCCTTCAGGAAGGGAAAATATTTCCTAGAATCTCCCTAGTCACTTGGGTTTAGATTTTTGTTGACATTGAAATTTCTATTAACTCACCCTTGTGACAGCAGCACCTATACCTCTTGCAGTCACAAACATGTCTGTATTCCTTGATTGTTGCCAAAAGATAGTCTCTGGAATTATATTTTTTTGGAACAAGTGTAAAATCTCCCTTGAACATACTTACCATTTTAGAATTAGAACACACTGAAGGCCTAGGGCTAGCTTACTCCCTCTAAAGTCAGATTTTGTTTCTGGAGGTTCTCTGGAGAAAAAATATTTTGGACAAAGGGACAGCCAGTACAAGCCCTGAAGTGGAAATTTACCCGTTCAAGGAACAGAATGAGTGAGGAGGAGAGTCAAGGGAGATGAAGTTGGAGGACGGAAACCAGGTCATGGAAGGCTTTGTGGGCCCTTGCAAAGTTTTGGGCTTTTGTTCTGAGGGACAGAGGAACATGAAAGGGTTTTGAGCAGAGGGGTGATGTGGTCCCAGTGTTGTAAAAGGATCACTCTGGCTCTCGTTGAAAATACAGGGCAAGCATAGAACCAAAGGACAATAGAGAAGTTAGCACAGTGATTCAGGGGAAGAGGAGTGGTTTCAAGTGATGGCAGTGGAGTAGGAGAAGGTCCGAGTCTAGATCCAATTTGTAGCTAATGCCAACAGGATTTGCTAGTAGGTCGAAGGGGATGGACGTAAGAGAGAGTAAAGGATGAAACGAAGGTTTTTGTTCTGAGCAACTAAAATTTAGGATGGAATTGCCATCAGTGGAGAAGGGAAAGGTTGGAGTAGAGGTGGAGAGTGATCAGGAGTTCCATTTTGGGCACATGGATAGTTTCTCTAAACATCCAGATGGAGGTGTCAAGTGGACTGTTGTATATTCAAGTTGGGTATATTTAAGAGAGAGGTGTGGGTGGAGATGTAAATTTGGGAGTCATGTTTTATGGTTGGTATCTAATGCTTCGGGGCCACTGAGTGGCGAGTGTAGAGCAGGGTTTCTCAGCCAGTGGACTAACACTACTGGCATTTTAGGCCAGAACAGTCTTGGGGTGGGGGTTCTTATGCATTTAAGATGTTTAGCAACATCCTTGGCTGGTGCTACCTCCCTAACTTCATGTTTAAGTGTTCAGGCATTGCCCAATGTCCCTTGGGTGTGGGCAAGGGTGGGGGGAGTGAGGGGAATTGCCCTACCAGGGAACCACTGGTATAGAGAAGTGGTCCAAGGACTGACATAATAATGCTATGCCTAATGTGTAAACAAACCACTTTATGTTATCCAAAGCACCTTTACGCATTTATTCTTACTCTTAATTCACAACACTCTTGTGAGTTTTGTAGTTATACTCTTCATTTGACAAACTAATCAGGAAGCTGTAAGTAATTTGCTCATATTCACACAGCAAATTGAGGGTGGGCCATGGGCTGGAACCCAGGGACCCAGTTTGAGTCTAATGTTCTTCTAGACCACACTGTGATGAGGTTTGCTGGCAGAAGCAAAGTCTGTTGGCTGTTCTTTAAACGTAGTTTATATACTTAGTGTCAGAGTTGTAGAGATCTCCTTGTTCATCTTCAGGAGCTACAAAAGACTTTGTGGCCAAGGGGGAAGCAATGCAGAGCAACTGAGGAACCTGCATTACTGCCCCCCCCCCCCTTCAGCTTTGCTGGTAGACTGTTGCACATTCTGTACCAGAAGGGGTTTGCCAGGAGTCTCTGGTTTAATGATATTATGATGAATCTCTTTTGAAAACCCAGAGGAACCAGTAAAGCCCTGCCAGCCTTGCCAGTATTTGAACTGGCATGGGTCATGTGTGCATTTAAAAATAAATTAAGCAAACACAGTGAGCCTTAGAAAATGTCTTTTGTTGTTTGTAACATTACTATCTGACTGAGAATAAAAATTATCTCCAAGAACTCTCCCTTTTGTATCTCAACAGTTTCAAAGCTGCTTAGCCCCCTTTTATTTGTTTTGGGGCTCTGAGCATTGTTTTAGACTGATACGATGCTGCACGGTCTTAGAGCTGAAACAGAGCTAGTGTTCCCAGGGCTGCCAGAATATTTTATTTTGGTTGTAAGAATACATTCTCTCCCCTATACACTGAATTTAGCATTTTAATTTCTGATGAAAGTTCTCAAAGTAGGACTAGTGAAATTACAGGTTCAAAGAGAGAAGTGTAATTCACAAGTGTACAGTTTGTCTCCTGGTCTAGATGCTCAGGTTTCAAATGACTTGTCCTCAGCTAAGTCTGCTATAAATGCATTCTGGCAGAACCAGGTGCAGAATGGAAGGTTACAAGTGTTGTACCTTGGGGAAAATGTGGGCTTCCCAAGAACTCAGCTGAAAGTGAGACCTTTCCAAAGCTGTAGATATTCACCTGCAGAGGAAGAGGGTCCTGGGTGTTTTGTTGTGAAACTGTTTGCTTTACACAGGGGTAGCTTCGATATTATTAGTCAATTAGTGAGGCCTCCTAGATGCTCAGGTCATGCTAATCCTTTTCTTCCAAGAATTTACTTTCTGGCTATAAAGACGAACTTAGCTCATAGGAAAGAATGAGAGCCAGTAAATATAGAGTATATTGAGTCCCAGTTGACTTCTAAGTGCTCATAGGAGTTTGGAAGAAGGAGACAGCGATGAGGTTTGGAGTAGCCAGAAAAATGATACCTTCATGGATGATAGATTCAAGCTGAATTGGAAGGAAGTGGAACCACATTCAGGAAGACCCAGAAGTAACCACAGGCAGGCAGGGTGTGTTCACGGGACACTGGCCAGCCTGACGTGGTGAGTGAGATGTGCTTAAAGAGGGTGGGGCAAATTTTGGAGGAAGATCTTTGAAAGCCAAGCAAAGGAGAGTTTACTTTTAATGTGAAAGGAAGCAATGCCAACATCACTGTTGAGCAGGGGAGTGGCAAGATTAAACCAAATATGGCTGAAAGGGACAAAGGAAAGACAATTTATTCTCAATCAGACAGCCACTTGGGATGTTGGGGGGTGATACTGTGAATTCGTTGTAAGAGAGATGGGGAAGACAATGGTGTGTGAGGAAAGGGTAGTTGACAGAAGGTTCCAGGAGCCCAAATGGAAATTCCAAGAGGAGATGGGACCAGCAGCCTCACCCTGTGCCTCAGCAGGACTCCCACAGTGCAGCACCAGTGGCCACATGGGTAGGAAACTTGGATAAATTTCTCTCCCTTTGAGTATTCTCCTCAGTGAGACTCTTGCCAGTTCTTTTTCCTTTTTAGGAATCCCCTCTACTGCAGGACATGGCCATGAGAGAGCTCTGTCTGCCAGCTTTCCACCTGAGCTGGAATTACAAATAACAAATAGCTTTTTCTGAAGCCTTTACTGAAAAGGGAAGTCAGACTCAGCCAGTGTCCTCCTCCTCCCTTTAGAACTTTAAATAACATGTTTTCATTTACAATTATTTTTGAGTTTTACGCTTCATGGTAACTCTCTTTGCCAGGGGCTAGGTGAAGGCTCTAGGAGCTGCCTTTGGCCAGGGGGAGCTGTGAATGGGTGGGAAGATGGAGAAGGAAGGGAGGAAGAATGAGAGCTGCAAGGTGAAGGGTGGGGGTGGATGGACAGAGGGAGGATGGATGGATGGATGGATGGATGGATGGATGGATGGATGGATGGGAAGGTCCCCAACAGGGCAGTAGAAGCTAGTTAAGAGCAACAGAAAAACTGTGTTACAGAAGTATTAAAAGTGATTTTACAGGGCTTTTAAAAATTCAATTCAGCACTCTTATAACTGAATCTAGCTTTTTTTTCTTTTTCAATCCTCACCTAAGGATATTTTTCCAGTTGCTTTTCAGAGAGAGTGGAAGGGAGAGAGAGAGAGAGAGAAACATTGATATGAGAGAGACACATCGATTGGTTGCCTCCTGCACATGCCCCGACCCGGGCTGGGGATCGAGCCTGCAACCGAGGTATGTGGTCTTGGCCAGAATCGAGCCCAGGATCCTTCAGTCCGTGGCCCAATGCTCTAACCACTGAGCCAAACAAGCTAGGGCTGAATCTAGCTTTTTAAGCAGTTTTGGCACAACCAGAAGGTGGTTAACTGAGCTGCCAACCATTAGCCCTCATGCATAAAAGTAGCTTTAATTTCTTTTCTTTGGCTTGTTCTCACACTCATCCTCATGGAAGTTGCTTGAACACCAGGGTTCCCATCATGCCTACGTGGCGCCACTGTTCCACTGGAAGCCTCTTCAGGCTGTTGGGAGCAATCAAGGGAAGAGCCCTAGTTTGAGTATTTCTGAGAGAGTCATCATTGCCCTGCCCATTACTCCCATTAAGACTTTATTTTATTTCTAATTAATGAGAGACTAATGAGTTGATCAAGGCTTAGTCTCTGGCCCTTGCCAACCGAGCCTCCCCCCCTTAAGGAGGGCCTCATCACACCATGTTTGCAGTACAGGATCAGGCTAGAACTGAGTACTAAACCCTGTATTCTTCTGTGTTTGTATTCCGTGCACATAAGTGATAGAAAAGGAGCAATAGGTGGGTGGGACTGGCCCAGGAAATGAGGAGGAGAACCCTCCCCGTGTTATCTGATGCTGCCCTCAGTGTACATCTCAGAGCATGTTATTTCAAAGCTATGTGGCAAAGGTTCCTGTCTTTTGTTAACCTGTGTGAACCTTTTTATTTATTTAAATCAAATCACAAATAACAGCAAAATAAAGACAGGTATGTGAAAGTTTTGTGTTTTGTTGCTTTCTCTAAACAATCAGCTTTCATAGAGAAAAAGAGCAACCCAGAAAGCCCTTGTGAGACACCCTAATTTCCGTAGGAATTTCAGCCTATTTTTTTCCCCCTGGAAGGTTAAAAACAGAGAGATGGCTCACTAGTGCAAAGCATTTTATAGTTCATTTATTTTACTTATATTTGAGTCTTACAAATAGTTGACAGAAACAGGTTCCACCCTCATAAAAGGCAGCTTGCTCTTCAATAACACTATACTACCTACTGTTGAAACTTGATGAGTAAACCTTTAAAAAAAACTAGCTGATATAGAGCTAGTTTCCAGTTTTTTAGTACTTTAATAATATACAGTTACTGTTTTACCTCTCTAACAATTTTTTGGCACTCCTTTTTGAAAAGTTATTTTGATTCTGCAAAATTTTAGGAAGAACTTTAAGATACTGCAGGTGCAGCCCTAGCCAGTTTGGTTCAGTGGCTAGAGCGCTGTCCGGAGGACTGGAGGGTACCGGGTTCAATTCCAGATAAGGGCACGTATCTCAGTTGTAGGCTTGATCCCCTGGCCCAGTCGGGAGGCAACCTATCTATGTGTCTCTCTCACATCGATGTTTCCTCTCTCTCCCACCCCCCTCTCTGAAAAGCAATGGAAAAAATATCCTCCAGTGAGTAATAAAAAAAAAGATACTGCAGGTGTACACTCATGTAAGGTCAGTGATAACCAAATCACTGCTGGGAGTGACCCTGCTCTTCCATGGGGGCAGCTGTAAACTACTGTGAAACACATCAGAGTTGTTTTTTAGGTTTGCTTTTGAGAACAGGATTGTAGGTACTGGATCTTAAATTGTCCTTTCAGGAGATCGTGATGAACAAGGCTGAGTTTTTCTTCTATGTCTGTAAATGTTCTCTCTCTCTCTCTCTCTCTCTCTCTCTCTCTCTTGTTTTGAGAGAGAGAGGAAGGGAGGGAGAGAGAGAAATATCGATGTGAGAGAGAAACATTGATCTGTTGCCTCTTATATGGGCCCCAACCGGAGATCGAACCCACAACCTAGGTATGTGCCCTAACTGGGAATCGATCTCACGTCCCCTTGGTTAATGGGACGACACTCCAGCCAACTGAGCCACACCAGCCAGAGCTATATAAATGTTCTCAAAAATGTTTTAGAAAATTAGCCAAGTATACCTAGCAGTAGTTATTCCATGGTGGAAGTGCAGTTCAGGACCTGGCCCAACTACTGTAATCTTTCACCTGCTCGAGGCCAAGGTCTCCTTCCAGGCACCAAGGAGCAGGGAGGCCCCTGTGTCTTAGCTGGTGAGGATGGAGTTTCTGTGCTTTAAGAGGGCTCACTTGCCCTGAAGCCAAGTAAGTTAGGTCCCAGGACTCACAGCTACAATGGCTGTTCATGGAAAGCTGAAGGAAGGTTGAGACAAAGACAAACAGGCAACACCTCAATTTCAATGGACATAAAGGCTGTCTCTCCTTCACCAGGAATACTTTCTTGTCCCCTAACAGATGTAAGGCTGCTCCAAGAAAGGTAGCTTTAGAAAGCCCATTTCTACGGGAGTTGGGTAGGTGCTAGGGAATTGGCCTTCAGACCTGGAGTCAGATAAAGGGATTCTTCTCTGGGTCTGATTATTCATTCCCTATTGGCATTGACCAGTCCAGCATTGCTGCTAGTGCTACGTCTGCGGTAAGAAGTAGTTCCTCAGAGAAGAGGCTGGCCTTCTGTCTCATACTCACTGAGTTTTGTAATCATGCTGATGGCCTCAGTTTGTGCTTGAGTCAGTTTAATTCAGGGCCCTGTAGTACCATCTGATGTATCTATCCCTTGATCTGTATTACTTCTTAGTAGTGCAATTGTTACAGGAGAAAGGTCAGTTATGCCAGGTTAGTTAAAATATTTGGCATTTGCTTTTCCTACAGATAAAAGTAGAATTGCTAGGCCCCAGAAGAGAGGGAACATTATCTATATTGCCAAACACTGCTTTTAGGCTCAGGTTGGAGACATTAGCCACCAGAACCTGTTATACCAGGTCTTGGAACTTCAGTGGAACCTGAAATGTGGATGGGCCTCCTGTTTCGAACATACCTCCATCCCACTCTTAGGAAAGGCACTTCCCACTTGGCCTCCTGCCATCGGACACTCTGAACAAGCTGTTCTTGGAATGTCCGCCAGGCTTTTCCTTTACAACTGGTGTTACATTACCTGTGCTCTGTGATGCACTTGTTACATCTATAATCCTGCATGTGGGGAGTCTTGAATGATAAAGTGGTTTTGAAATAGAATTGGCTTTCTCTCCCTTTCTTGAAGTGATGGTAGTTAATTTGGAAGGAAGGAAAATAGAGCTTTTTCTCAAGCCACCTTTCTGTACCAATTAAACATCAACAGCTCCAGTATGCCATTCTCTGGGTGAAAGGGAATTAGCATTTTTCCCCCCAAAAGGCATGGAACCTCAGTCAGTAAATAGAGGACCAACGATAACTCCAGAATCTAAGCTAGGTAAATACCACACTGAATGGTCTAAGGGTTGGGGCACTCCAGTAGAAATCTGAAAATGCCCATGTCTTTATTTCTCTCTCTGCCAATAGCATAGGACCTATTTTATTTATCTGTAAAATAGGAATGTACAACAGCTCTTTGGCATAAATTCTCTTCTCCAAGCATTTCAGACAAGTTTGAAGGCTACCAGTTACTTTATAAAGGCCCATGTGAAGTGTGTGGAGTGTTGGTCTGGAAAGCAGTTAAATTTAGGGTAAAGGGGGGAAATATTTCATGGAAATCAAATGCTGTTTGTTTTGGGGTTTTCTTTGCTCTGTGCATTTTTTTTTCCTGTACAGAGACCTTTGAGCATTGTATTGGTTTTTTAAATCTCACAGAATCTAAGCCTTTATTGCTTTCCTTGGATTGTTCCGGATAAGTGAATGTTGTTGGGAAGTACTGAGACAGCTTGTTTTAAGCTTCTTTACTTGCCACCTGTGGTGTCTGTGACCCTCTGACCAGCCCCATAAAGTGGAGTCTGAGAGCCCTTTGCTACCCCAACCCACCCCTACTTGGTTGAGTGGGTAGGTGCAATGGCTACTGAGATGGTTGCAGGCTTAGCTTGCCTGCCGGAGGCTTGACTGGCTTAGAGGCTGGCAAGACATGTGGCATTTTGGCATTTTAAAAACCACTGCTTTACATACCAGCTCTGTTCCCTTGATCAGGTTACCACACCTTTCTTAGGTTGGAGATCACACTTGTCTCAATGAATCTTTGTAAGAATTAAAGAGAACATGTTAAAGTGCTAGAGCAGCACCTGGCACATAGTTAATGCTCCATCAGTGTTGGCCTGCCCATCCTCCAAAGGCACCTTAGGTTCATTTGTTCGGTGATATCACCAAGCAGCTCTCTAGCTGGTCTTTTGTGGCTTTATGTCAGGGGAGAGGGAATAGAAGCAAAAGCAATTTTAATGCTTTTCACTGAAGAAAAAAAAACAAAAAAAAAACCAGAAACTTGAATCTCGTGTTTCCTATTCTTTTTTTAAAAATTATTATTTTAAACCCTTACCCAAGGATATGCTTTTACTGGTTTTTGAGAGAGAGAGAAACATCGATGTGAGAAAGAAACATTGATTGGTTGCCTCCTGTACACACCCTGACTGGGGAGCGAACCCATTACCTAGATATGTTCTTTGACCGGGAATCAAACCTGCAGCCTTTTGTTGTATGGACAGCGCTCCAGCCAACTGAGCCACCCAGCCAGTACATATTTCCTATTCTTGGCAGCTTTTGACTTCTGGCCTAAGCATGACCAAAGGGCATTTTTTCTTGATATACTGTTTTTCAGCCTCTTGGGCCCCAAGGCATTTTATGTCAACTCCTAGAACCTTAAATCTGGAAGATTTAGGGAGGAACCTGAGATCCTGTGAGGGAAGGGATCTTACTCAAAGGCAGACCCAGATCTCCTTTCCTATTTCTACATGACCTGCATCCCACTGCAGTAGGAACTGAGGCCTGTGCACAGTCAGCTAACCACCTTCAGAAAGTCTCTCCTGGGACCTGGGGGCCTGTGACCAGATGGATGGCATGACCCAGAGACTCTTGTGTCCGCAGCAGCTGTTTAAAAACTTGGTTTTGGAAGGGCTAATATTTCTGTGACTTGGAGGGATCTGACACTCCAGACTGTAAGTAGTCTGAGATCTTTCAGTTATTAATTCAACAAGTACTTATTGGGTTGCCCACTAGGGGCCAGGCAACATGCTAGGGAGATGGCAGCAAACAGTCATACTGAAAAGGGATTCTAATCACTAGCAACCCTGCAACCAAGCACTTCTCTTTCTTTTCAAAGAAACGTGTCATTTTTTAAGGCAATCAAGTTTTAACTGCCCACATCCCATCAAGCTAATGGAAAATATCATTTCAGTAATTCTTGTTGCCTCCTCCCCCCAAGTTGTGCCTAGATTCAGGATTCTTAATGTAGCTGTCAAATCAGGAAGCCCCTGTCTGGTTATTTGTTGTGGTTATGGCTAAGGTGTCTGCTCTCTGCTTCCATTTGGTCCTTTTGGTTCAAGGGCTCTGCTGCCTCTGTGCCAATTTGGGGTGTGGTACACTAGTGAGACTGGTCATCAGTTACCTTTGCCCTCTTGGTCTTAGCCTTGACCAGGTCTTTCCCAGGAGCACACTCCAGGAAGGGCGTGGGAGTGGAGGGAGGCACAGGTCATCCTGCACCAAGTTCATGTGGCTGCTTTTGGTGTTAGCACATCTTAACCAAAGGAAAAGTGAGACTGTGACGCCTTCTCCGCCTAGCCAAGTGGCATAGAAAATGCCTTTGAGAATTTGGAATAAACTTTTTCATGTGGCAAGGGAGAGGCATTGTGGGGACAACAAAGATTGGACTTGAGTTTGAACCTTGGCTCTGCCTTTTCCTGTACCCATTTGAAACTTTGAACAAGTCTCTCAGTTTCTGCAACCAGATGGGTACAATAGTACTCCCCGGGCTGTGGTGATGAGGGTTAAAGACAGCACACAAAGCTCCTGGTACCGTGCCTGGTACGCAGGTGCCCAGTAGGTAATCGCTTTTCTGGTGCAGTGTTTTTATTGTTGATAGAAGTGTCATTAGCCAGCAGTAATCTCCATCATGGAAGTTAAGGGGCAGCAAGTGGATCTTTAGCTGAGAGGTTGAGACATTGTTGCCAAGAAGGAAAGAAGGCTTTGTGACCTAGGTAGAGGAAAGTTGAAAGATGAGGCGTCCCTTCCCTAGTCTCCCCTCTCTCTGGATGGTGTGATTGAGTGAGAACACTTAGCAACTTGAAATGTGCTGATGTTCGGCATGGCAAGGACAACCCTTAAGCCTTGTCTGTGCCTTGGAGCTTCCTCGTGGCTCACTGGGAACCGTAGATTCTTTTACTTGGTTTTGGTTGTCAAATTGTACCTGCTGTGTCTACCATCACTGACTGTGTTCACTCTCTTCCAGGGGCTCCACGGGCCTTACCCCTTCGGCCAGTCTTAAACGGGTGTCAGCAAGAAGAAAAATTAATAAAAGACAGAAGGTCTGACTTTGGTGGGGGGCGGGCAAGGGGTTCCTCTGGATTGCAGACCACATCGCACGGACCTCTGGCTCTGACTGCCCGTCCCGGAAGAAGAGGAAGAAGCAGAACAGACTAGTTTTGAGTAAACTCAGTGTGCATGTGTGAATGCTGAATCGCTGGAGTGGTGTTGAGGCTACCAAGAAGAAATCCATGCAGCCACTTGGGTTTTGTTTATTAGGCGTCAGTCTAACAAGTCATTAGGTCACTCGGGAAGGGAAAAAAAGTTTAAATGGGGGAAAAAAGCCATCTTTTTAAACAAAAATTATTTTGCCTACAGACAGGTTGTAGTTTTGAGCACATGTTAATTTTTCCCCTTTCCACACTTTTATTTTTTTTAAATAAGGGACAACATACTCTTTATAGAATAGCTGCTTGCTCTGTGAGCGATTCAGGTTCAAAGCTGGCGTAGTGTGTTTGGGGGCTGCGTGGGCAGTGCTGCAGGAGGGCGTCTGCCCTGCCGTGAGACCCAGAAGTCCCTGAGGGCATCAGCCATTGAGCCATCGCCCTTTCCTCTTCTTTCTATGCTTCTGTTGATTTACACCTTCGACATTGGTATTCATCAACCCTGTGACTTGTTACCATCAGAACCTCTCTGAAGACCAAACTTCCCTGTGTGGTCAGCAGAGGAAACCTTGAGGACAGGTGTAGGATGACGTGGGAGTTTCTGAGGCTGAGAGGTGTCCTTTTGCACACTTGTAATGATTCCGGTTGCTTTTCTCCCATGCTTTTCCAGGCAGAAATGCCATCATGCTTGCTGCTTTTTGGCTTCTTCATCCACAGTGGCTCCCCATTCACTCTGGGAACAGAGCCTCTGCTGTGCATATGCGTGTGCCACATGCACACACGGGTGTGGCTGCAGTTCACCAGCGAGTGAAGTGAGGGTCCCACGCTCCTTTGTTGTCACACAGCTCCCTTCCTTGTGTTTCCTCTCAGTTGTCTTTGTGGTGTTTTCACAGCCTGTTAGTGGAGGCTGAGCTGTTATGGTTTGAAAATACAGCCACAGATGGGGAATTTGCCATGGGGAAGGGCCAGAGTTACTATGTGATCTTGGAGACAACACTTTCACGGAAATGAGAGGACCCCCATCCTGAGCAGGATGCCTGGTTATTGGGAAGTGGTTGGCAGGGGGCCACCCAGCCAGAGCAGAGGCTGATTGGCTGGCTGCTCCCTTGGGCAGGTGGCCCCACTGGCATCCTGTGGATTCCGAGCAGGTTAAGATGTGGATATCTCCATGGGAAGCTTGAGCCAGGCTAGAACAGCTGTCTGCCAAAGATACAAGAATATGCAAAGTCTCTCTTCTCTTCTCACCCCCCTCCTTCCCTCGAGTGTTGAGTGGTGTGATAGCCGGGGATATGGATCTAGGATCTAGGGTGCGGTTGCCTGCCTGTTACCACACCCCAAGGGTGTGAGTCAAGGAAGGGAGACCAGGTGATGAGTGGCTGCAAGGGGTCATATAGCCTGGGTGTGGGTGAGGGTCTGCCTGCCTGTCTGTCTCTGTCTGGGTGTGTGAGTTTCAAAAATGTGTGTTGTTTGTTCCTCCTCATCTTCTTCTGAGACTGTTTTTTAAAAGCTTGATTGTAGGAGATGAGCTTGTATGAAATTACCCTTTTGCCTCCCCACCTCCCAAAAAATAAAAGGGGGATATATTTTAGTCCACTGGAGAAGCCCTGGGGAAGAGTGGAGCCAACCTGCTGAGTAGAGCAGTATAGCTAGGTCTGGGGCTGGACTAGGGCTCACACTGGAACACCCACCTTTTATGCACAGACAGAATGCCCCATTCCTGGGCGGAGCAGAGGGGAGTCCCTGTCAGGTGCCCAAGCCAGGGGCTAACAATGACTTTTTGGCTGAGGGCCCTATTAGGCCCAAACTGCCACTACTATTGGTGCCAACCTCCTGGAACACCACCACCCTGGAGCCCACCCATGTCCAGCATTCTCCTTGTTTGAAAGTCCTCAGAGCAGCACATCTCCAGCTTGCCCTGGCAGGATCATGGGGGCTTTCTATCCCCTGGTTCCCTGGCTTCCTCATCTGCTCCACACAAGGTACCCCTTCACCCTTTCCCAGGAGAGGCTGCCTGCTGTTATTCACCAGAGGTATCCTGCTCCTCTTGCTTGTAGGCAACCTGACCTGGCAAGGTAACTGTCCTGAGCATGCTGGCTTCCCTCCCAAGAACAAACCATTTCTCTACACATCCTTGCAAAGGGCCTGAGCAAGCGCAAGCCATGGAGTAGGGGCAGGGAGTCCATTGCTCCCCAGCACCAGGGGCCTAGCAGTACCATTCATTCTGCCTCCTCTCATTGGTTTGAGTGCTGAGCAATGCCTAGAGCCCCTCCTCCCCTGCTAGTGGTGTGGTAGAGGCTACCCTCTCAGCCCTAGTAGCCTCTGCTTCTCTTCAGCGGCTGCTTGTGGGCAGGACCACCAGTGTCGTACCCACGAGGTAAGACAGGCACCGTCCTTAGGGGCCTGAGTCCAGTGTGGGAGGCAGAGGGGAGCCCCAGGCTTGGGAAGAGCCTGTCTGTGTGCATGGAGTAAAGTGTGTGTGGAAGTGTGTGCACGCGTGCATGCCTTTTTTTTCTTTTTGTCATGGGGACAGTTGAATTCGGGGCATTTTTCTATAAGAAACAGACTTCTCTCCCTCCGTAAGGACTGGCTGTAAACCCGAAGCCTGTCAAAGGCACATACAACCTAGAAAGAACCTAAGCAAGACAGCTGGTGTGGCCTGAGGGTGGCCAAGGTGGGAAATGGGCGTGAGAATAAACACCTCCCCAAATTAAGCCTGAGCCCCAGCAAGAGAGGATGGTGGGGTTGCCAGGGCTCAGAAAAGCAAGCAGATCCTCCACCCCGCCTTGCCTTTCCTTTCCTTCCCTTTGTTTCCTTGGGTGAATGCTGGAGCAGCAATGGCTGCCTCCACCTGAACAGTGGTGTGTAGTAAGCAAGCTGGGTGGGTGTTTGTAGTGGGGCCTCGTGGGGCCTGGGAGGAGATGAAGATGAGGAGGTTTTTCCTTACTGTATAAATGAATATTTGTATGATTAAATTAACACACACAAAAAAAACAACTATTTTCATGCGTGTCAGTGGGTTTTATTGTACCTTGAAGCCCGGTATAGCGGCTTAGCCCCATGGTGGCTCTATGATGTGCACTTTTTGGTCTGTGGGTCTCTCCGTTTTGCAAGTGGGAAAACTGAGACCCTGAGGTTCATTATATATTTGGGAAATCAGTCCTGAGGTTATAATTAGATTGACTGCCCTTCCTGACTCCTAGGACCTCTGGATCCCATGTGTCTATTGAGCACTACTCTATCCCAGCTTCACTGTGGGTCTGGCACATAGCATAGGAAGAATGTAGAGCATTGTGGACATCTTTCCTACTGGGAAGGCAGATGTGGCCAGGTTGGGGGAGTCCTCAGTCCCACCTGGGCCCCAGTGCCCTAGATTTAGAAGAGAGAATGCATCTTCCCTTAACCGTTTCCCATTGGTGGTGCACCAGGCTCTCCTTTTGGTATATTATGGATTAGGTGAATTTTGCAGACTGGCCTGGGATCCTGAGAGTCAGGTAGGGACCACACTTCTGGCAGTTGACAAACAAACTTGAATCCTAGTTTGCATACATATATGAGGCCTGTGACCTTGGCCAAGAGATGGGGAGGCGGGTTACATGGTTGTCAGCATGAAAGAAACTTAATTAGCAAATTTGATGGTAAATGGTGGGTTCACTGTCTGTGGCACTCTTGATTGTCCAGAACTTAGGTTTGTCCTCAGTCACATCATCACCCCTCTGCACTGACAGGAGAGTGAGGCCAGAGGAGAGGGAATTGCTTGGGCCTTACAGGCTTGGGCCCATGCCTTCAGCTCCCAGACTCTGGCACTGTTTTCACTTAAATTGCATACCCCCAAATAGGGTCCTCACCCTGGATGGCAAAGCTTTGTGTTCTAAATGATGATGGACCTGGATGTGAGCTGTACCTTGGGGGTGGGGGTTAGGGCTGGGGAGTTCCCTGGCTAATTCCCTGTAAGCAGCTCAGTGAGAGGACCTGTGGCCACAGATTGCATGAGAGAAATTGATCCATCACAAAAGAACTGGCCCCTTCCCCAAGGGCCTATATGCAGGACCCCTGTTTCTCTGTATAGCCTGATGCACAGCCCAGAGACCCCTGCCCCTGTGACTGACAGTGCACCTGCATCCTGCTTCCTTCCTGGTGCCCATGGCTGTTTATTCTCTGCAGGAGAGGGGCCCCCACCCTGTCACCTGGGTCTTCTGGCAGCTCAGACCCACTCCCAGGCCTTCCCTAACACCCTTGCCTCTGGACAGTTATTTGCTTGGCAGAATCTGTTTGTCTTTGGGGCTGTAACCTGTCAAGAAGTCACCGAGCCATTCCCACGGGGGCTGGGTGACAGGGAGGGGGCTTTCAGCTGAGCTTTCATCTGGGGGTTGAGGAGTGGGGGAGGCAGTGGCCGTGGTCTGGGCCCAGCCCTCCTGGCAAAGCAAACAGGTCCTCTCAAGCTGCCTTCCAGCCCCAGCTCAGGTTGTACCTGGGTGCCTCCCACCCTGTTCTCAAGAAGGCCCCTCCTTCAGCTTCATGCTGTGACCCGGCCACTTTCCCAGACTCGATACACCTGGTGTCCAGCCCTGTCTGGCGGCCAAGAGGACAGGCACCAAAGGCAGTCATGGCAGCCCTTTATTTCAAAATGGGAGTGGAGCAGGGAGCAGGCCAGATTGCTTTGAGACAGGGAGAATGGGAGTGAGTTCGGGGGTTTGGGGGTCAGGGTGTCCAGAGAACAAGTTCTGACAGGCTAGCGTGACTGACTGATGGGTTTCTGGTGACTCCTCTTTGAAATGGAGATATACTAGTTTAGAAACCATGACTTCTCTTAACATCACTTCTAGCTTAGTTCTGAGACGCTGTGATCTGGGAAAGTGCTTCTCAAACTTGAATGTCATCCACCATTAGATGGAATTTAGTCTCAGAACTAGATGAGACCATCAAAGGAGTGTTGGTTTGACCTCATCTGCCACATACCCCCTTAAAGCCTGCTGGTTGCCCCAGCTTCAAGAAGACTCTCCTCAGACTCAGAGGGTCAGTGGCTGCAGCTGACCTCTCTCCTGGCCTTCTCTAGACCTGTGTCCCAGCCCTCCCTCAGGTCATTTCTGTAGATGGATATGGAGTGTGGACAGGGCTAGATGCTGTCCAGGCCAGGAGTGGCCCCCACCCAGGAGCCAAGGGCAAGGGCAAGGAGGAGTAAAGCCAGGGCCCCGGCACGTTGTAGCTTAGTTCCTGTCCTGTCCTCCCAAGGACTGTCAGGGCTCTGGAGCCAAGTTCTAGGAATTCCCCCTGCTGGCTGTGGGGGGAAAGAAGGCTAAGAGAAGGTAGGCTGTGTCTGGGTGGGGGCCATGCTTGCATGCACCAAACACTCATCCCTGGTCAGCAACCAGAACTTACCCAAGATCCCTGAAAGGCTGGGCTGTCACTGCTCCAAGCCTCTGAGAAGCATCCCCCCCCCCCCCCCCACGCACGCACGCGCGCGCGCACGCACACACAGCAGTGAGACAGGAAGGGATTTGGCTGAGCTGTGAGGAATGACTTCTTAGGGTATGGCTGTCCTGAGCCCCTCTGTAGGTGTGAGGGAGAATGTGTGGAAAGCCATCGTCCTGGGGGGGGGGGGGGGGTGGCCCTCAGATCTGATGCAGGCCATGCCCAAGGCCAGCAGAGGGCACCATGTGGCCCAGGTCTCTGGAAAGGATGGACCCTGGCCTGGCCTCCCCCCTGCAAGTGTGTTTTCCCAGCCCCACTCCTCCAGGCCATGTTGCCTTTGCACTCCACGGAATCAAGCATGGGTTTGAATCTAGGCTCTGCTGCTTGCCTCGGAACCTCAGGGTCCTAATCTGTACATGAGGACAGTTTCTTTCTCCAGAAGTATGAGAAGTAAAGCTCATCAATAAGTCTAGCATCATATACCTGGCACATGGTAATGCCCACTATGTGGTGACCATTGTTATGTTTTTGTGACCTGCCAGATGTGGGAGGCCTGGGCTCCTGAGGAGAGGGGACTGGGACACTGGGCTTTTGGGAAGCTGAGTCCAAAAAATCCATAACCTGTGCAGGAGTCTCCCTGGACCACAGCCCTTATTTCCAGCAAACTTTTGCCGTGTGGGTCTTTCTTGGTTTGGGGCAGGAGTTGAGATACAGGAAAGGACCATGCTTGGAAGAGAGGCTTTTGGGAAGCTGAGTCCAAAAAATCCATAACCTGTGCAGGAGTCTCCCTGGACCACAGCCCTTATTTCCAGCAAACTTTTGCCTTGTGGGTCTTTCTTGGTTTGGGGCAGGAGTTGAGATACAGGAAAGGACCATGCTGGAAGAGAGTCTAGGAGGTCCTACTTTCCTCTAAGGAGAGGCTCTGAGGAAGGAGGCTCCGCCCACCAACTGCATACGGGAGGCTCTCCATGCATGTTTGTTGGGTGAAGAAAGAACTAAAGTGGCGGAGAGATTGGGAGCCCCTGCCTGTGCTGGGCTGGCCTGATTTCTGGAAGTGGATACTGCCAAGCCCAGCTCAGACCCCAAATAGTGGCAGGCTCCTGGAGCGAGGGTGGTGGAGGTGTCACAGGTGTGCCCAGGGTTAAGAGTGACAGCCCAGAAACCTATACCTGGGAACTGGTTCTGCCACTGTGGCTTACCACTTCCGAGGGCGGAGCACTGGGGCTGACACGTTTGCTTCCACAAAGACCCATAACAGTAACAGGCCAGGAGTGGGGGCCAGGTCACAGGCATGATCCTCGTGGCATTTGCTGGTGTCAGATGGCACCCAAATCCTCTGAGCATCTCCAGCTCTTGCTTTCATGTTTCCTTTACTTCTCTCTCCCAAACGTCCACTTCCTAAGCACAGTTTAACCAGGAACCAAGGGGGAAAGGGTTGGGGCTGGTGGTGCCCACAGAGAGCTGGTGGATTTGGGGCAGTTACCAAGATGGATCAGGAGGGCAGTTTATGTATACGATGAGGCCCTGCTGGGCCCCCCCATGTGGGTCATCCAGGTCTGATGATTACACATGTCCCTGTTGGGGAAACAGAACCTCAGGGAGGTGAAAAGTGAGCACCAGTGGGGAACTGGGCAGGCTTAGGGTCTTATGAGTGGGGTCCACTCATGCTGGGGTCACAATGTGCTCTGCAGGAGCTTTTGGGAGAACCAGGCCTCTTTCCAGGGTTGGGGACAGTAACCACTCAGAGCATCCCCAAACATGAGACCAGTCCCACAGCCAGTGTGGGCCACTCCCAACCCAGGCTCTCTCCAGGACACTTGAGCCAGCAAGGAGAGCCAAGGTCCCCCTGGGCAGAGAAAGAATCAGTCATTGGGAAACAGGAATAGACTCCAACTGGCTCTGATCCCCAAGCCTGGCAGCCAGGCTGGTGGGGTCCAGTGGAGTCCAATCACAGTGGCAGTGTTTGGGCCCCGAGGGGAGGCAGCCTTGGCTCTTGGGTCTCGTTTGCATGGGGTAAAGAGGAATTTGCATCTTTGAGAAGTTACAGCTGTGGGAAAGGAGCAGTTAGCTAAGGTCTTCGGTCTTCAATCTTCTGCCTCACCCAGGGTGGAGGTGGGGGAGCAGGCCATGTGCCCACCAGCCCTGACTTTACCTGGTGTGAGGAACACAGCTGAGTCCCAGTGCCATTTGCTCGGCATTCAGGCTTTGTCCTGTGTAGAGCACGCAGAGGAGCCGAACCCTCTACACACCTGCATATGCACACACACAAGCATGTTCAACATATATGTGCAGTTCTGTGTACCACTCACATAGGATTGTGTTCACACAACACACTTGCACCCATGTACTGACACAGGTGCCCACTCATCACCTTAGTTCATCCACAGACAGACCACCACACCTGAGGGTCACATAACCTCACACCAGCATGTGCCCACACATGCATACGTACATAATAATAGTTATTTGTTATCAGTTTTGCCTCTTAAGTCAGGCATATTTGAAATTCTTTCTATTCCCCCCTCACTACCTTTGGAAGTCAGTTGTTTCTTACTGATGTAAACTTTACACACAGTAAAGACACAAAATTTAGGGGTGCAGTTTGATGCACACCCTGTGTAATCACCCAGGGTCAAGATCTAGAACCGATTTTCAACCGGTGTACCGAAGAATTTTTAAAATATGCAATACCTGACTACATAGTTGGGCGCACTGACCTCTTTTGCCTTAGATTATCAAAAAAAATGACAAGAGCCAACACAATAGCCATCAGGTGTAAGTGAATCAAAATTCTACCTTTTTTTTTTGGTCAGATTGGCAAGAAATATATGTTTTGGTGTGCTATAGGATTTCAGTAATTTACGTGTGCTATGACCTGAAAAGGTTGCAAATCACTGCTCGAGAACATGCTCAGTACCTCAGCAGGCTCCCGGGTGTGCCTGCCTCATCCTCAGCCCACACAAGAGAAGCCAGTGTTCTGTTATTCCCATTTAAGAGGTGAAACTGAGGCTCAGGTCCACAGTCACAAACTAACAAGTGGCCAGATTGGGAGCTCTCTTGACTCCAGACCACCACGTTGCATAAATAAATACCCATTATTGTGCACTGCACACCCCACCCTCACATTAGTAGAGGGCCACGATCACAAAAGGGCTGCAAGGGCCTCTTGATTTTCCGTGAGGAAAGCAGCAGAGACAATTTAAGCTTTGTTTTCAATCTGCCCTTAAGCGGATGTCTGTGATCTGGGGCTGCAGCTCCTGCCCTGGGGCATAGTGTGTCCATGGGGGTGGGGCGCTTGCGAGGCTGTTCCTGCGCTAGAAGACAGCATTCAAGCATTTACGTCATGCCCTCCACCTGCAGAAGCCCTGTTGATGAAACTTGACATTCATCCATTCATTAAATCATTCATTTTCTGTTTATGAATATGTATTGAGCTCTTATGTACCACGTTCCCAGCCCTGTTCTAGGTGCTGAGGATGCAAGAGTGAAACAAAAAAAAAAAGCATCATGGAGCTGACATACAGTGAGGTGTATGGTGTCCTGGGTAATCAAAAGGGATATGGAGAAACGGGAAGAGAAAGGCAAGGGAGGGCAAAGCGGGACTTTAAATAGGAGGTCAGGGAGGTCCCACTGAGAAGGTGATGTTTGAGGCAAGATGTGGAGCAGCTAGGGGAGTTATTGTGGATACCTGGGGGAGCAAGGAGAATAGCCGAAACAAAGGAAAAAAACAAAAAAAACAGGTCCCCTTCATGTTTAGATGCCATTTGCGGATTTTGTGAAATGCAGGTTCTGGCACCTGCCCCACCCTTAGTGTTGTGTGACTTTTTTTTTTTAATATGTCTTTATTGATTTCAGAGAGAGGAAGGGAGAGGGGGAGAGAGAGAAACATCAATGATGCGAGAGTCATTGATTGGCTGCCTCCCACACCCCCTGCTGGGGATCAAGCCCAAAACCCAGGCATGTGCCCTGACCAGGAATCGAACCTCAATCTCCTGGATCCTAGGTCGATGCTCAACCACTGAGCCACGCTGGCCAGGCTGTGCTGTGTAACTTCTATGGAGCCACTCCCCCTCTCTGGGCTCTGTCTTTTCACCTACATTAAGTAAAGCTTAGATAATGAGCTGCCCTGTCCACCTGAGCAACTCTCTGTGTCCTTGAGTGCCTGCCCTTATCAGCAGAGGAGCGTCTGTAGTCACCCCCAGGTCTGGTGACAGGGCCTGGCAGAGTTCCACAGCAATGCCTTGGGCCTGGCCACCCTTACTCCAGGGCTGGCAACAGCCTCAATTTAGGGCCTTGAAGCCTTAGATACAGTGGCCAGGGTTGGCAGTAGGGGAGACCTTGGCATAGTTCCTGGATATTAGAGCATTGTGCAGGATTGGGAGAATGGGGTGGCATCACTGGGGATTTATATAACATGTTTATCTGCAAATTTATTGTTGAGGAAACAGTGGGTGAAAGCTGAGTCTAGGGTCCCTTCAGACTTCACTGTCCCTGGACACTCCTAGACCTGGTATCTTTAGAGGACCTCATATCCCAGAGTTGGCCCTGTTTCCCTTCCCTTCATCCCCTTCTCAAAGACCTCCTTAAGGGAAATGGTTACCCAAGACCATCTAGACACAGAAGGACCTGGCAAAGGAGATATTGACAGACTCTCTCGAGTTGCTTAGAAATTGCATTCAGCTGCAAGTAACATAGTCCTGAAAGACAGTGGCTTAAACAAGACAGGGATTTCTTTTTCTGTCATTACATGTAAAGTCTGAAGATAATTTCAGTTCTGGCTTCCATCCCCAAGGCCTCTTCGTGGTCACAGTATAGTGACCACAGCTCCAGCCATCACTTCCAGTTCCAGGTAGGTAGGAGGAAAGATTGAATTAGTCACCGTTTGAAGGAACTATCCTGTAATCCCTACCCAACAACTTCATGTATATCCCTTTGGCCAGAACTTGGTTAACTGTTTCTTCTGTCTAGAAGGAATACTGGCATTATTTCATCCAAGAAAATTATAATTCCATTGGTAAGAAAGAAAGAGAGAATGGATATTGGGGAGGCAACGCTCACTCTCTTCCCTATACATGCCCTGCAGTCCTCCATCTCTGTGTCTTAAAAAACTCATGCTGGCCCTAGCTGGTTTGGCTCAGTGGTTAGAACGTCAGCCCGAGGACTGAAGGTCCCGAGTTTGATTCCAGCCAAGGGCATGTACCTCAGTTGCTGGCTCCATCCCTGGCCCTGGTCAGAGCACGTGTGGAAGGCAACCAATCAGTGTGGCTCTCTCACCTCGATGTTTCTCTGTCTCCCACTCTCTCTGTAAAAAGCAATGGAAAAAATATCCTGGGGTGAGAATAAAACAACAAACTCATGTTGTTCCTTCCGCCTGTGAGGCCCCTCTACCCTCATGCCCACCCATCTATTCTTTGGTAAGGAGTCCCCAACATATTTTCTGAATCTGTTGGGGTTGCCAGTAACAGAAACCCCCCAGGGTTGCTCAAGTGAAAGGGGGGAGTTAATTGTAAGAACACAGTACCAGCCTATGGTGTGCATCAGAGGGGAGGAACAGGGCCTCCCACTCCCCTGCTCAGCAGGGACCAGGGCTGGAATCCCAGCCAGGTCCAGAACCTGCCTACAAGGAGCTGATATTCTGATGAAGAGAGACCATCACACCGACCAAAACCTAGATCATTGCAGGCTCCTCTCAATGCCAAGATAAATCAGGGAAAGGCAGTAGATAGGATAAGACTGGTGTTAGGGAGCACCAGGTACACAGTCGGCACTGGATAAATGCATTGAACGTAGCCCTTAGGAAAGTGGGACCGAATCCAATGGCTGTAGATCCTTGAGGGACAGGTGATGGAACACAGCCCCAGATGGAAGGCCCCAGGACAGGTGTCGAGTGCTGAGGTCTTCAGCCCAGGAGCTGGCCCAAGCCTGGAGAAGGGACAAAAAAAATCACAGGGGTGTGTGGGTAGGGGATCCTGTACCAGTACTCAGGCTGTTTAGGGGAACTGCTGGGTCCAGACACCCAGCAAATGCTGAAGGTCCAAGCCTGTGATCCTAGTGGGTCCCCTGAGTGGTCCTCCCTTGTGGGTTGTGTCCCAGGTTGCAAGTGAATGGTGGACCCCTGGAGTCTTCACAAAGGAGGCAGATGCTCCTGGCAGCTCACCGGGCTTGGAGGGGAGCTAGTCCTACCCCCAAACCAGCCATGTGATAAAAGTAACTTTCACCCCAAGGAGCAGAGTTGCTAAGCCCTGATTACCCTTCTCCATGGAGAAAGCTGCCTCAGGGTGCTGGGGAAGGAAGGAGACCAGGCTGGCTCCCCAAATTATCCCTTTCTGCAAATCCTGCTGCCCCACACCTGGTCTTACCATAATATCTCTGATGAGGCTTGGGAAGCTCACTGAGCAGCTCACATAAAGACTGATGCTGCTTAAGGTGTTGGTGCTGTTGTTATTAAGTAATACCTTATGTGTGTATGTGATGCGTTTTCTTTAAAAATTTTTTAATGTATTGATTTTTTTTATGATTTTTTTTTTTAAGGATTTATTAAGTCATACATGCAAAACATACAGCTAATTGCATTAGCAAAAGATCAATGTAAAAACACTCCACAGTTATGAAACTGTGAATTTAAAAAATGTTCTAGTGGCTGAAAGGTCCAGTTTTGTATTCTTGCCAGTGGGTAAGCTGTGCAGAACTTCGTTAGCACGAGCATGGGGTTCACAGAACCTCCCACCCAAGGAGCATGGTTAAGCAGAACAACAGGAAGCTGTCCACACGGGGTGGGTGGGTGTGTGCGGCATCATTGGTCAAGGTACAGTCCTGGGGATCTGGCAAGACAGTGGTGGTAAGAAGGTTCATAGTTTAAAACTATGTAAAATGTTTAAAAATCTGTAAAGGTGCAACACAGTTTTACATCTAGTTACTAGAAAACTAAGGAAAGCACTTAATTAGCTTTGAATAAGGAATGTGAAAACAGAAACACACTTTTACAAAACAACTAATGCATTATCAAGAAAGACTTTATACAAGGAGGCATATTGCTTGCTCATTGAGAAGGGGGATCTATAAGAAAAGCACTAAGCAACTATGGGAATGACCAGTTCGAAGATGAGTGCCCAATTTTGGGAGGGATTGCAGGTTTCCGAAAAAAGGGAAATCTTAAGAAAACACTGATTAATACTGACTTTTCTTCATCATCGACTGCATTTGACAGAAACTAACCTTTTTAAAAATTTACCCCTGACACCTTTATTCAGTTTGTTATGTAAATTAATCTCCACTTCATATTTTGTCAAAATACTGTCTTCATCCTTGGATCGCACCAAGTGTTGCCCACACTGCACCCCAGGGCGCCTACTTGAGAGCAGAAGACTTCGTCAGAGGAGCACATGAGGAAGAGCTCTGTTCAAAATCTCAGCAAAAGCTAATACACTAATTTTTTAAAAATCTCACTACAAAATCAAAAGGATCTGTCCAGAGTTGAGTAGTTACATTCATCCCATTTTGCTATACAGCGCAGTGTTAGGGAAGGAACATGGGTCGGTAGGTGATCAATGCATTAAGTGGCAACACTCACCAGGAGGCTGTACTGCCCGTATGAGAAGCTAGTTAGAAAGCGTCTGCCTCCGTCACTTCAGAAGCTAGTCTTCTCGGAGACACAGTTCTTTGAACAGTTTAGTGCTTAGTGTTCTTAGCACAACAATGCAACTTAGTTCACAAGGTATTTTGGCAACTCTATCTGAGCAATAGGAGCTTTTGGAAAATAAGGCTTTAAGGGTGCTTGTCATTTTAGGGCTAAATTTTAATAGAATTAAAAGTTTGAACTCTTATTTGTTCAAATAAAACCTAAAAATTACTGATTGGTTCAAAATGGTTTTATGGAAAAGCTAATTTGTAACAAAAACTTGGCATTGTGGGAAGCCTCCATGGTTTTAGAGCAAAGCACACGGAGGTTCCCAGGGGACAGGGCAGCAGGGGCGGGGGCCCAGCCATCTACAGCAGTAGGACTGTCTTCCTCTTGACGGGCCGCGGGCAGAGAACCAGCGGCTCCAAGAGCTCCATCAGCCGCTGTCCTGAGGCCTCGCTGTGAGCCGAGCGCTCCAGGCATTTTCCAGCACCCATCTCCCTGCCCATGGCTAAACCCCACGGGGGGTGACGGGTGTCACCTTCAGTTTCTCAACAGTGGTTTTGTCGTCCCTAAGATCAAGCTTAGTCCCCACCAGGGGATGGGAGTGTTGGGACGGTGGTGTCACACTTCAGGATACTACTTTGCACGAACATTTTCAAATGATGCGGGACTCACGAGGAAAGCAAATTAAGAATACATCTGTGCAGAGAGGGGAGAGGACAGGCTGTCATCACCTTGTCCACAGTGTCCCGCAAGCCCAGGTGCGCCAGTCACGTCCACCATAACATTGGCAGAATAGTTGTCAAAGACCGTGGGGTACATTCTCCAGGAAATGCACTGGTTGTATAACTGGTCAGTAGGCAAGTTTTACCTACAGCTCCGTCTCCCACCGCCACACACGTCATGGCCCGCATCTGGGCCGCCCGGAGGGCCCCGCAGCGCCTGGGCACAGGCGAGAGGCGGCGGGCTCCGGGCAGAGGCGCAGGCAGGCGGGCGCGGCTGCAGTGCCACCCGCTGTCCCCGCCGCCACGCCCCCTCCAATGGGAAGCGGAAGCCCAGCCTAATGTATTGATTTTTAAGAGAAAGACATCAGCTTGTCCCACTTACTCATGCATTCATTGGTTGATTCTTGTATGTGCCCTGGCCAGAGATGGAACCCGCAACCTTGGTGTGTTGGGACCATGCCCCAACCAGCTGAGCTACCCGGCCGGGGCTGTGGTGCATTTCTCATCCAGGGCTCCCTGGAGCCCCATGGGCCTCGGTAGACAATGTTATGTCCCCCACCCCCTGACACGTGAGAAGCCAGAGGGTCAGAGAGGAGAGAAACTTGCTCAGACTCCCCAGAGGGCAAGGGGCTGTGTGTGGGGGAAGGGGCAGAGGTGGCCCCTGCGGTCAAGAGTCTTGGATGGCAGGCTAGGGACTCTGTCCAGGGGCAGCAGTGAGCCCACATGGTGAGCACGTGCACCCACCCGGGACTGCTGTCATCCCTCTGACCGCAAACACCCTCTCGGCCATTCTCTCGTCACTCACGTGGAAGCTGTCCAGAGGGGGGCAAAGTAGGGTTACAGTTGTTCGCATGGAAAATAATACAATAGTGAATAAATACTAGCACAAGGGTAAACTCTGTTTCTCATACAACTGTAACCCTGCTTTGCCCCAGCCTGCGTCCTCTCCTCATCCTGTAGGACGGGAGCAGCCCACAGAGGTGGCAGCCCTTTCCCAAGCTTCGGGATGTCTGGCCAGGTCCTCCAGGGCTAGGCCTGCCCTTGGTGCCCATCGCCCATGTGGCAGTACTGTGAGGCAGGTAGGACAATGTCACTCCTATCTGACCAGGTGTGACTTTGGACAGGTTGCTGATTAGCTGGACCTCAGTGTCCCCACCCATGAAATGGGGCTAGTTCCCTATTCACAGGCTCTTTGTCAGGCTGTGCTGGCTCATGCCCACCTGAATCCCCCGCCCTCCTCTAGGGGCCAGGCAACAGCTGGGGGGCAGCTCCCCACTGTGACCCGGTGCCCCCTTCCCTACCCTGGCCCTGTGCCAGCCAGGCCCGCCCATGTCACATCTTCCAGATGGCACCATAAAGCCATCCTCGAACCTGGGCCACCCGGGAACAAACAGCCCCTCCCAGGAGGCCACACCCCGCTGGAGCCCTCACTATGCTGGGGCCAGGTGTGAGGGGCAGCAATTCAGGATGGAGGCTGTGATCTGTCCTTTCTGAGAAGGGGGAGGGGGAGCCCACCAGGAGACAGACGTGCACAGGGAGCTGTGAGAATGGGCTTCAGGAGGCCCCGGGTGAAGGGCAGCCTGCTGGCCTCTCATCTGCCTCCTCTATTCCGTGGGGGAGGAGGAGGGGTGATCTTTCCCCGGGTGGGCAGGAACAGGAAGCCTGGAGAGTTGAGGTCCCAGGCCACACAAGCAGGGCCCACGTCCCCTTCTCCTGCCCCCCAGGAACTCATCCCTTCAGCCCGATACCTCCCACCCTTCTCAGAGGGCCCTGCTGTACAGAGCTCAGGCCTCAGTTTTCCCGTCTGTGCAGTGGGAGTGGCAGGGTTGGTGTGGGGCTGGGTAAAATGCCTGTGAGACTGGCACATGTTACCTGGAATGGAACAAACACCTTTACCAGGAGGCCTGCCCTGTGCCTCAACCCTGACCCACCCCTTTCAGCACCTCGGTCACCAGGACTCAGGCTTTCTTCTCTGAAACTTTGATCTCCCTCCGGCTCAGCTTCCCTGGGGCACGGACAGTCTGTCCTGTCCCGGTCCATTCTTAGGTACAGCTTGCCTGGCCACTATTGTTTTCCTTTGTTTTATGTGTATTGGGAGGGAGTAGAGGGCAGTGGTTCTTGGGCCAAGCTGCCAGGGTTCAAGTCCTTGCTCTTCACTTGCCAGTTGTGCTACCTGGGGGAAGCAGGATTCTCCTCTGCCTCAATTTCCTCACCTGTGAAATGGGTTAATCATAGTGGTTCCCTCCTCATAGAGTGGACATGTGGCTTAAACGGTTAATATGTGTAAAGCGCTGAGAACTGCGAAGGTGTGTCGTCGTCACGTTGTTACTCCTCTACTCCTGGGAGAAAGGGACTCCCAGGGGGCAGGCTCCCGCTCCACGGAGGCGCCCAGGGAGCTCGCTGATGAGCAGCGCAGAGGAGCCAGATGCACACACCAGCCCCTGGGAGGGACCCAGCGGCCCAGTATCCCAGCTCAAGGGCCAGCCGGGTGAAGGTACCCCACCCGGAAAGCTCCCTCCCGCAAGTCTGCTGCACTAGTGGACAAGCCCGTCATGCTCAGTGCTGGGCCAGGTGACCGCCCACCCTGAGAGGAGACGCAGGGTCATGGAGATTTGGGGATCCTCATTCTGCCCACACCTACTCTGTGGGGCCTTGGCAGCCCACGCACCTCCTCTGGGCCTGTTTCCTCACCTGTAAACTGGAAATGGGAGCTTCCTCACAACCAGCGTGGAGACGAGATGAGACGACAGATGTGACGATCCTGTCCCGTCCATGTGATAATGTTGAAGAGGGCAATGGAGAGTAAATTCAGTGAGGGACAGAGGGGGGCCCCTCCCCACAATTAGAGGGCTTGTGGGCATGTACTGGGAGGGCCCACAGGGACCTAGGCCAGGCTGAGGCTCAGAGAGGAAAAGGACTTGTGGAGGTTGCACAGCAAGTCGGAGGCAGAGCTCAGGCTGGAGTCGGTCTTGAGACCCCCAGTGCAGGCCCTTGACCCGCCCACCGAGGTTGCAAACAGAGGGAGTCCAGCCTCAGCTGCGCTGCGGCCCGCAGCCCTCCCAGCCCTCCTGCCTCGAGCGCTCCGGGAGGCCTGGGTAGTGATCAGCTCTGCTGCCCGGCTGCGAGCAGCCCACCTTACCCCTGCGCCGCCTCAGTTTACCTCTGAAATGGGGATAAAAGTAGAACCCCACACAGGGTTGCTGTGAGGACCCAGCAGGGGAACCAAGGCCCACCCTAACCACGTGTTGGAGAGGTTAATGTTCACCTCAACCCCAGAGGTCTGCACTGAGGCCCAGGACACGGGGTGGCCGGTGAGGTCTGTCCACCCCCCCACTCCTGTATGTGCTCCACTTGTGAGAAAGGCCGAGCACAGCGCCATCTGGGAAAGCACAACCTGTGTGTTCCCTCCGCTTCCTCCCACCTGTCCAAGTCCTAGCCGGGCCCCTCCCCAAGGTCTGGCTCCCACTGCCTCTGCTGGGATGCTGTCCCAGCCTTTCAGACCCCCAAGACTGCCCCCTCCTGCTCCCAAAGTCCTTTCTGCACCCCCCCCCCCCAGCTCCCGGAGAGCAGGGCTCTCAGCTGGGCACACAAGTAGGGGTTGAATAAAGAAATGGTGGCTGTGGGAATGAGGGAGGGCTTGAGCCTGGAAGCAGGGACGGTTTATGAGTGACACCTGAGATGCTGGGCGGGTCCTGCTTCCTGCAGCTGCTGCCAACAGCGTCCCAGACGGCTCAGGGATCCTGGCTTCCCTGATGTGACGCAGGAGTGGTGTCAGATGGCAGAAGGGAGCAAGGGTCATCAGTAGGGGGTAGGGCAGCTCCTGGGGGCTACCAGGCTGCTGAGTCCAGTGAAGGGCGCACATAGCAGGTCTGCAAAGGTGGACAGGGGCTGGACAGAAAGACCTCCCTGGGACTGCCTGCCTCTGACCCCTTGTCCAGCCTGGCCCATCTACAGGCAGGACAGTCATGAGCAGAGCTTAAGCTTGGCTAACTTTGCATACTGGTTGTTTTTACTAGTTGTGTGTCCCTGGGCAAGTTAATAAACCTCTGTGGACATCAGTTTTCTCATCTGTAAATGGAGGTTATGATACCTACCCCATAGAGTTATTATGAGAATTAAATGACATTTTGTAGAAAAGACACTTGTTCACAGTGCCTATATCATAGACAGAGTTCAATAAATGCAAATAGTAATATTTTTATTATATTTATCAGTATAAAGGCACAGAGACCATGAGAGACTGAATTGAAGCCACACAGCAGGCAGAAGCCACGGAGACCAAGACTCCTACTTGGTAACTACAGCAAGAGGCAACATAGCATGGGGATTAGCAAGGCCCTGGAGCCAGGCTGCCTGGGCTCGCAGATCAGTGCGGCCACTCACAAACTGTGTGACCTCAGGCAACTTCCTTAACCTCTCTGTGCCTCAGTCTCTCCATCTGTGCAATAGAGGTTATAATAGTGCATCTGCCTCATAGTGTTGCTGGAGGAATTCAGGAGTTAATGTGTGTAAAGCACATGGAAAAGTGCCTTGTACCATGGAAAACACTCCCTAAGCTCAGCAGTTATAAGGGGCCTTGAGCAAGACCCTTCCCTCCCTGGGCCTCCACTGCAACCCTATAAAATGAACCATTACACTAGTTTAGCTGCAGGCATCTGCTAGCTCTGAGATCCACAGCTCTGGGGAGTGAAGGCCCCCTGGGTTCATACACACCCTCTCCCACTTTTATAGTCCTCACACACCTGAGGAGGGTACCACTCCCCAGCTGCTGTTCTCTCCCCCCTCCTTTCCCCTCCTTCAGGATGGCAGCCAAAGGAAAGGGGCAGCCTTAGTGGCGAGGGAGGCGGGGAGGGAGTAGCAGGGCTGGGATGATGGGAGAGGGGAGTGACGAACCTCTTCACTGCCCACTAGTGTCCCAGGGACTGGTAGCCGTGCCAGGCTGCTGCTTGCCTCTGGCTGGGGTGGGACCCTCAGAGGCGGGCCTGGCTTGCCCCTCCACCCGGAGGGAGGACCCCCAGAGAAGTCCCCTCTTTGGCTTGACAGAACTGGGCCGGCCCTGCCGAGAATGAAGACAGCAGAGGCCAGGAGGCAAGCCCGGATGGCTGTGCCACCTCAGGCAGCCCCTTGTTCTCTCTGAGGCTGTCCTGGGCTCTGCGCACAGGGCACACAGTGTCTCAGCCCCTCCTGGAGCTGGTGACAGGCCACAAGCCAGGGAGGTAGGAGCTCAATGTCCCCCAGGGCCAGAGTCAGGTGGTCTGTAGTGCCCGCCTCTGCCCCAGCCCTCCCCACTTGGCAGGCCTGTAGCCGCTTCAGGGGTGGCGGTGCCCCAGGGTGTTGTGGGAATATCTGGAAACCCTAGACCAGGAAGCAAACTGTATTCTCCGCCACCCCTCCCCTGGCCCTCCTTTTCCCCACACGCCTGTGGCCATTGCTGTCCAAGGCAAGCAGGTCTCACACGGGAACCTAGAGGAGGGAGCCCAGCCTTGCCTCCTCTGTCCTTCCCAGGGACATTCCCAGCCCCACCTCAGCCCCAGCCCCCTCCCCCTCCCACTTCCCAGTTGGTACTCTCAACCCCAACAAATTCCGTCCAGCTGTCCAGACATTTGTCCATCCCTCTATTCCATGCACAGAGATTTGCTAGGCGCTGCACTGGAGCACAAGGAGGCCAGCCAGTAAGACAAAGGCCTGTCCCTGTGGACCCCCAGCCCAGGGCTGGAGACACAAGGCGTGACCGCCTGATACGTGCTGGTCCTGAGAACAGCAGGGTGAGGGAGGCTTCTCAGAGGAGATGCCTGTGCTGGGTTCTGAAGACTGAGTACGAGGGCATGTAGGAAAGTCTGGAAGCAAGAGCCGTTGTCAGGGCCCGAGGGCACTGAACACACTGCTGTACCCGTGTCTAGAACGGGGGCACCAATGCTCAGTGAATGCTGGGATGAGCACTGTTGAGGGGAGCTCGCGGCAGCTCCCAGGCGGAGCCGGCTGCCTGTGATTGTGAGCTGTAGCAAAATGCACAACTGGGGCAGGATCGCACAGGGCCCCCTGTGCCCACAGACTCCTTGCACTTTCCCTAAGGGCATAGGGAGCCGGGGGGAGGACTGTAAGCAGCAGAGCAGCAGCCTGCCTCGCCCTCCATTCCCTTCCCTTGACTCTGACTCTGAGCCCAGCCCCAGCTGCCCTTTCCTTCATCTGACAAATCCGTATCTGTCGGTTCGTGGAAATAAGCGCCTAGTGCATGCAGAGGTTTTCCTGTGAGCTGGAGGTGAATCCTGCAGTCCTGCCCACACATTACCCACAGTCCAAGACAGGGACTCTTAATCTGGGATTCATGGGGGGCTTCAGGGCTCTGTGAGCCCCCAGAATTGTGTGTGTGTGTGTGTGTGTGTGTGTGTGCGTGTGTGTGTGCGTGCGCGTGCACATTCTGAGGTAGGGGATCCATAGCTTTTAGCAGATTCTCAAGAGCAGCCAGCTCCCCATACAGGTGAAGACCCACATGTGTGGGAAAGAGAGTTGCTTCACCCGACATTGCATCTGGATGCTGCTGAGAAAGTTCAGGCCCCAGGACCTCCCAATCTTAGCCTACCCCTGACTCTGCTGGGACCCCAACCCCCCTAACTGCAGCAGGCGCTGGCTGTTCCTGGCAGCAGGGAAGGGAACCGGGACCTCCTGGCCGGTGCTGCTGCTGCCCGGCAGGCTCGCCCCGCCCACAGTCCGGGTCCCCTGAGCAGCTTCACCCCTGTACCAGCTTAGGATGGTTCTGGGAAGTCACCACGGGGAAGGGGCAGGACTCAGGGGCAGCAGGATCTGAGGATCAGACCCACACAACCAAAGGTACCCAGGGGCTCCCTGAGTGTGGCAGCTGGCAGAGGGACATCTTTATTTTTAAAAATATATCTTTACTGATTTCACAGAGAGGGAGGGAGAGAGAGAAACATCAGTGACGAGAGAGTCACTGATTGGCTGCCTCCTGCACCCCCCCTGCTGGGGATCGAGCCCCACAACCCGGGCATGTGCCCCAATCAGGAATCGAACTGCGATTTCCTGGATCATAGGTCGATGCTCAACCGCTGAGCCACGCCAGCCGGGCAGAGAGGCATCTTTCATGCAGAGTCTCATCTTGCCCACCCCCAGCTCTCAGAAACGCTGTCCTCTTCTCGCTCGGCATTCGGTCATTGCGCAGTTGTGAATTTCTTTTGTTAACTCTTGGGTTCTGCCTGGAAGGAGGGTAGGAGGGTGGTTAGTAGCACCAGGCACTTGTGTGAGAGCTGGGCTGGGAGGAAGGGCCAGGCAGGCTGCTCCCGTGCCCCCAGGCGTCACAGCTGCAGGGGGAGGAGGGCTGAGACACCAGACACAGCAGGCTTGGGTGGGGTGGGGTGAGGACATCGTGGTCCAGGGCTCTGGAGCCCACAGGAAGTCAATGCGAGGAACTTACCCAGTGCATCTCCGGCATCACTCAGTGGAGAGGATGCAACTGTGCCTCAGTTTCCTCCTAAGTAAAACGGGGACCATTTCGAGCTAAATTATAGGATTGATGTAAGCAGTAGGTGAATGGATACATAGAGTAATGCTGATAATAACCTTGATCCTGTGTTGGCAGTGGGTTCACAGTGTTCATTAGAGTATTAGAAATTAAGAGAGGACCCATGGTGAGTGTTGTAAACCCAGGATCTGGTTAATCCAATTAAGAGGGGCCCTAAAAACAAAAGCCTCTGAAGTGCTTGTCACATGCTGAGTGCTCCCCCATGACCCAGCTGAGAGAGACCGAAGTCCCCAGGGGAGAGGGGCCACTATTGACAGGGCCCTGCTGCAGATCAGGCATTCGTACTTTCTCCCATTCGCTCCTTCAACATCCCTTTGAAGAAGGAACCCTAGTTCCTCTTTTACTGAGAAGAGAAACAGGGTGAGAGGCCCCAAGGCACTGGGTGAGAATGCAGCAGAGCTGCAATTTGAGCTCGGTCCCCAGACTCAGTGCTCCCTCTCAGCAGCCTCTGGACATGCCCCACTCCAGCCGAGGGCCTCAAGGGGCTTCACTCAGCAGCCTGCTAGTGGGAGCCCCCTTTAGCACCCCTTCTTCATCTGTCCCCTCAGAGCTCGTCTGACATGAGTCAGGCCCCAGTATCTGCCCATCCCACCCTGACACTCCACACACCCGCAGGCTGTGGCTGTGGCTGCAGCGGCTGCCTTCCTGGAAGGCCACTCACCCCTGACTGTCCAAAAATGGCCAGACTGTCCTGCCCAGGGCCCTGACAGTGCCCCAAGCTGGGGGCAGCAGGAATGGGGGGAGGGTCCTGGCTGGGCTCTAATTCTTGCTGGGATCAGCCGTCATTGTGCACTTCACTGCCCTCTCTGAGCCTCACTAAAAAGGGAGCTTGTGGACGGGTTGATCTCTAGCCTCCTTCTGGCTCTCCCCTTCTGTGTTTGTGATTCTAACCCCATAGAGGAAGAGCCAAGGATTCCTTCAGGTCTCGATTCAAATGTCACCTTTTTGGGCAGGCTTTCTTTGACCCTCACACACCACTTAAAATTGCCCCAACACTTTCCTTCCAGCGTCCCTGCTTTGTTTTTGTCCCCTCGCTGCAGTTATCGCTCTGACACACTCTATCCTACGTATTTGTGTTTATTTGTGTTCGTGTACCGGGGCCCTGCAGCTCCATGGGGGGTCGAGGACGCTCTGTCCTGTTCACTGCTGTGCCCAGTGCCTGGCGTGTAGTAGCTGCTCAATCAACATTTGCTAAAGGTGTGACTGGGAGGTCAGGCTCGGAGCAGACCTGGGTCTCTGAGGCAAGCAGGTCAGCGACATGAGGAGGGCTTGGAGGCTGGCACTGAGTAGGAAATGGGCAGAGAGACATCTGCGTGAAGGGATGAGAGAGCTGGGGTGCTGCAGACTCAGTGCAAGGGTGCGGTGTCCAGGGCAGGGAGGGGGAGAGCACCCAGGCAGAGCGCATGGGCCAGCCTGTGTGTGAGAGGCGGGGCCCCCTTCAGTGCCCCAGGGCCACCGCGCCCCCCCACACCGTGCCCTCTGAGCAGGGGCCAGGCCGGGCGGAAGGCCGCCTTCCACAGCTGGACACAAAGGCCCAGCAGCCTCCCTCAGCGCTAGACCCCTGATAAGGCGGGTAAATCTCAAAGGGGCTAATGGGGAAAGGGTGGGCAGGGCTGCTGATAGCAGGGCTAGAGCACTGCCAGAGCTCCCCCAACTTCCCAGCGCCCCAGGCCCAGCCCCCGACAGGCCTGCGAGCAAAACAGGTTCCAATTGTGCTCTTATCTGGGCCTGTGGTTTTGGAAGGCCCCGCTGGCTCCGCTAACACGGGGAAAAGGCCGGGAAAAGGCCGCCGCTAGGGTGTGGATGGTGACGCGGCCCCTCCACCTCCGCCCCCCACAGCGGCACAGGCTGGGGTGCACCTGGCGCTCAGGAGCGAGCAGGAGGGACAGTGACTGACGCCAACCAGGAGGAGGCCCTGCCCAGGCTAAGAGCACGGCTTTGCCTCAGATCCCGGCTCCACGCCTCGCTGTGCCGTCGTCTTCGTGCCTCAGTTTCCTCACTAAGTTAAACTAGGGACACTGATGACAGGAGTGCTACCACAAAGGGCTGTTAGGACAGTCAAATGAGTTAACCTCTGTAGAGTAATTGGCGTGACACGGGGCTCCCAGAGAGCACCAGCTGAGTGAGGTGTTTGGCAGGGAGGGCTTGGAAATGAGGGGCACGGGCTTCAGGGCCCTGCAGTCTGGCTCCATTGCCCCCACCCCGCCTTATCTGCCTCCACTCCCGGCTCTCCTCCGCTCCAGGCACACCGGCCTCCTCCGAGTGTCCCGGGTCCAGTGCACCAGGCACGAGCCCGCCTCAGGGCCTTTGCTCAAGCTCTGCCTCCTCCGGGAGTGCTCACGGCTAAATGTGGGGCTTGCTCCTCCACGGCCTCCATGCTTCTGCTCCAATCCGCCTTGTCAAGGAGATCGGCCCTGACCCCCGCATTCGATGCTGCTCCCCACGCCCACCCAGCGCTCCTGACACCCTATTTTTAAGGCACTCGTTACCTTCTATGCAATGCGCTCATTTATCACTTTGACTGTGGACCGTCTTTCTCTAGAATGTAAATCCAGTGAGGTTCACTGGCGTATCCCCGAGACCTGTGCCGGGCTCTCCGTTGGCCTGCAGTGCGTATTTGTGGAGTGAATGTGTTCTTGAGGCAGAGGCCAGGCCAGGGACACCACCCTGCTCTGCCATTGCAGGGGCCTGGACAGGGTAGGGAGGGTGTTGTGTGTGTGTGTGTGTGTGTACTCACGCGTGTGCCCTGCCTACCCTCAAGACAAGCCCCGGGGTTCCCAGGCTTGGAGCCCACCCCTGGCAGGAGCCCTGCCTGGCTCAGTGCACAGAGAAGCTCTGGGGACCCTGAGGGCTGTGTTGGGGCCCTGAGTGAGGTCTCCTCAGGTGGCATCCCAGGTGTGAATCGGCGATGAGGTGGACAGATGAGGCTACAGGCAAGGGTTGGGGGGTACAGCCAGGCCTCGGACACAGGAAAGACTGACCCACTTGCTCAGCCACCCTCTCTGGGAGTAGGGTACCTGGGGACGAGCTGGAGATGACATTGGTGAGGATGCCCAGGGCCTGGGAACCAAGTCACAAGTTGGGATGGCCTTTGGCGTCTCGTACCTGTCAGGTTTTTTTGGTGTGTTTTTTTAGGGACATTCAATCTCAAGGCTTTACTTTGAAAATTTGGTTCCACATGTTTCTCCACAACATACATCACACCTTCCTTCACACTTGAAGGGAAACTTAAGAGTTCACCACATTTGGGTATTGTTATTTTTAGCGTAAGCTTTTGTTCTTCTATAAGAAGTATCTCTCCGGATCCAAACCACAGAAGTGTCAATGAATGTTATTTTCATTATGTAATCACTTAAAAGTCACCTACATATTGAAATCTGACACTATGCACTGAAAGGTTATGATCATTTTTCACCCATCCCATGTTCCTGTATTATTCATCCAACAGGTGTACACGAAAATGTAAGCCCATTGACGCCTAGCCTTGGGAGGGATGCTGGGAATCTGTGCCCTCTGAGGCCACCAGGCTGTGAACTACCCTGAGACAGAGTGTACCCAGCCACCCCGCCCTCAGTGTTGGGGCAGGGCCTGGCACAGAGCAGGTGCTCAACCAATGCATGCTGGCCTGAGCAGAGCAATGTGGCATGGCCCGTGGGTGCCCAAGGGCATGCTCCAGTTTATGGAAATGCTTAGCTGGGTAGCCCCTGAGGACAGAGCCCCCACCCCACAGACTTTTCCTGTTTTCCATGTCCACCATTGAGCTGGGGCTTGGTGTCCTGAAAAGAGGGCTAATGGACCTGAATCCTGCCCCTGCCACTTTCTAGCCTTGACTTAGGGGAACTTTAAGGAGTCTCTGTTCCTCACATATGCATGCGAAGGCCAATGAACCCCTAAGGTGCTGGGCTTATTAGGTTAGAGAAGACAGCCCATGCCGCATTCAAGCACAGCTTGGGGCCTGGATCTGGACCCCAGCCCGGTTGTGTGCCCTCGGGTCTGTTCCCTACCCTCCCTGGTCCCAGGGTCTTCCGCCGAACCCTGAGGTCTTCCTGCCGATCCTGCCACAAGGACTCGCAGTCCTTTAGATGGTCTCTGGCACAGGCCAATGTCAGACGCTGTTTGTGACTGTCCTTGAGTACCCGGTTTGAAGTTTTCTGCACTCCACAGCTTGTCGTTCCCTCTGCTGGGACTGGGTGTGTTTCCAGGCTTAGTTTTGAATAAAAGATCCCACTTAACAAAATCGCAAGGCCTATCACTTTCATAAAAGTCCTGTGGCAGGCTGTCCGACACTGGTATGAAGGTTTTCTGCAGTCATCAGAGACCTAGGCTCCTTCAAAGTCACTGCCCCACAGTCTTGTCCTTGTGGTCCAGTGTGGCAGCCAGAATTCCGCTCCTCACAGCGGCATTCCAGGCAACAAGCAGGAGGAGGGATAAAGAAACAGGGTGAAACGATACATGCTACTTTACTTTTAGGAAATGGTCCTTGAAATTGACACATGACACTTTTTACTTGGTCACATAGTCACATCTAGCTGCTAGGGAGTCTGGGATCGTCTTAATTCCCAGCTAAAAATTAGGGGCTTTTTTTCCTTTTTTTGAGAATTTTCTTTTTCTTTTTATTTTCTTTTTCTTTTTATTTTAAATATATCTTTATTGATTTCAGAGAAGGGAGAGAGGGAGATAGAAACACCAATGATGAGAGGTCATTGATCGGCTGCCTCCTGCACAGGGGCTTGTTGCAGAGGAAAGGTAAGAATGGACATTGGGAGTAACTATCTCTGACATCTGACCCATTTAATACACACTTATTGGGTATTCCTTGTCCTTACCCATGTTATAGTATTTATAATATGATTAATCGCCTAGCATCCCATGAGCACTGAGTAGCGCCTGGCATGTAGTGGGTGCTTACTGAGCAGCAGCCTTTATTTTACGGCACCAGAATGCTGGTGCCCAGGCGCCCGTGGGGGTGGAGAGGGTGGCCTGCCCGCCGGGGAGCAGTGTGCAGAGGCGTCCCGGAGGGGCCCTGCCTGGGAATGTCGGTCTTTCTTTTGACTGACCCTGGAGAGCAGGGGCGGCCGGCTGTCGGCATTTTAGCACTTGGTGTGACCGCCTCCATCCCATCCTTCTCTGCAACGACTCTGATAATGCGCCCTCACCAAGGTGCTGGCGACAAGAGCAGCCAAGCGCAGGGCTCTCCAGGGCGAAAAGGGAAACCATGTCAGAGAATTAGGGCATCAGCTACGGTGGGGGGCTGGCTCTGAAGGCCTTGGGACCTTCCTGCAGCCCTGGGACATGCGTGTGGGCAGCCACGCAATTCCTTCCGAAACTAGCACATAACAAACAGCATCCAAAGCGTCCTCAGCTAGCTGAGGCTGTGGGCCCGGGCCTGGGAAGGCACTTAGGACCCGGCAGGGCCACCTCCTCCAGGCCGGCGGAGGCGGGAGGCTGCGGGCCGCGGGGCTTGAGGCAGAGTGTGGCTGCAAAGCGCGCCACCACCTCTGGAGAACTGTCCCTACTTCCCCGGACACCACACCAGCCAGGGCAAGACTTAAGGTGATTTATTATTATTTTTTTTTTTGTTAATCTTCTCCCAAGGATATTTTTTCCACTGACTCTTTTAAAAAAAGAGTTGGGGGGGGGAGAGCGAGAGGGAAACACCGAGGTGAGAGAGACAGTGGCTGGCCGCCCCCTGCGCCCAGGCCCTGCCCTGACTGGGGACTGAAGCCCCGGCCCTCAGGCGCAGGCCAGGCGACACTCTGGCCACTTCGCAGCACCAGCCAGGGCTTAAGGTGATTTTAGAAAGAGGAGCGCGGGAAGAATCCTCTTTATAGCTGGCATCACCCATTTCTAAGCCAGATGTTAGTTCAGTGGCACGCGGGAGCCTTTTCCCTGGATGTCTTTTTCTTTTATCAATGTAAGTTGCTTCTGGCCTGACATTTTGGAGGACACCAAGCCCCCAAAATGTGTATTATAATGATTTTCCTTCCATATTTACGTTTGCCGGCCTGTAATAAATTGGCAGAAATCAAGTTTCCTTAAATTCTCTCAGCACAATTTAAAAGCAATGAAAGCAAATTCAAATAAAATAAAATGTCCTCATCTGACAGAATGGGGGTAGCAGGTGCTCCATGGCCTTCCAAAGTGTTCCAGAGAAAGAGGAGCCAAGCCCTGCCCTCGGAGGTGCCCCCCAGCCCCCGGGCAGGGTGAGGAGGAGCTGAGCGTAACCCGTGGCCCTCCTTCCTCGCAGGAGATGGAGGAGCCTAGGCGGTGGGCGCCCGGGCAGGGGTGTGCGAGCAGCTTCCTCCCCGTCTCCCCCCCCAGGGACTGTGGAGAGTTAGCGGCTGCTGGCCAATCCCCTGCTGGGCTTGGGAAAGCTAGCTCCCAGTCCTTCCTGCGCACCACTGTGCTGGTCTGTGCCCAGGGGCACAGGGAACACCGTTCCCATGCAGGGTGGGTGGCTCATGAGCCTCAGGTCCCTTTCTTCAGGGTTCTCTGAAGCTCCTTCCATCCCTAACCTGGGGAGCCAGACACTTCCTCCAGGAAGCCCTCTCTGACTTCCCTTGCCTCTGGGCTCTCACAGCCCTCCACTGAGGCTCTGACTTTCCAGTGCTACTTGCTTGTCTGTCCCCTACCCTCGACTGATCCCTTTTAGTGCCCCACCCCATTCCCTCTTGATATCTGCCCTGTGCCTCGCACATAACATGAGCTCAGTAACTATGCATCAACTAATGAACAAATGTGAATGAATGAGTGAGGGGGTGAGTTCCCTGGCTGCCAGGGTGTAGATTCCCCAGTGAGGACGGGAAGGACTGCAAGGGTTAACCGGGAGCCCGCCTGTGGTCTGAGGTAAGCAGGGAGTGTATTTGTTCAGGTAAATAAGGAAGGATTACTTATAATGGTAAATCAGGCCCGGCCAACTCTTCATCCCACAGCAGCCTGACTTCCTCCCAGCACATTCCTACACTCCACCTGCGTCTACACTGCCCTGAAGACCCAGATCCGGTGCCCAGAGCCCACTGCGGGCCCCTGTAAGCCCTCTGGCTGGGTCTTGCCACAGAAGGTGGCCTTGGGCTGGGGGCTGGGAGCTCCCTACAGGGCACACAACCCTGAGACCTCAGAGGGTCACCCTTCGAGGGTGGCCAGGCCCCCGGGGGCCCATCCGAGTGTCACCTCTGTCCCCAGCCCTGCTGGCCCCTGGTCCCACCAGCTCCCTAGATGCCTGGCTGAGACTCAGCAGTGGCCCAAGCTGCCCCCACCTCCTCCTGGCCCCCGAGGTTGCCACTGCAGCTGGCGACTTGGGCACCAGGCAGCTAACGGGTAAGTCCAGTGGGAGGTACTGAGTGCTCTGCGTGGGTCTTTCCCCTGCCAGCTGTGGGGAGGTGGGTGACTGAGAGGACCTGGACGTGCACTTTGCAAGCTCAAAAGGGATCTCCCAAGCACCAGTGACCCTGCAATCTGGGTCCTTCACCCTCAGACGCTCCTGCCTCCCTGGGCCGACCCTAGAGCCTTGGTGAATCCCTTGGCCTGGTGAGGCCTGGGTGCCCCGTGTCTGAGCCCACCTGCTGGCCTGAAGGTGGCTGCTCTGTAGATGCAGAGACTCGGCCGTTCTGCTCGGCTAGTGAAACACAGCAGCCTTTCTGCTGCTGCCAGCTAGGGCTGCTCGGCCAAGAGCAGGGTCTCCATGGGGCCAGGCCACAAGTGGGCAGGGGCTTGCTGGAGTCCGAAGGCTCAGGGAAGGGTCCAGGTTGGAGCAGTGGGGATAGGCCCAGAGCCCAGGGGCCGACCAGGGCTGTGGTGGGCACAGGAACCAAGTGGCTGGGAGCTGTGGAGCAAACCAGCTGGCTGCCTGGGTACCGAAGGGAGCAGAGGGCCTGTGGGCCCTGGTCTGGGCACACTAGGAAAGAAACAGGGGTCCTTGAAGGTGTTCCTTTCTAAGATTTGCCAGATTCCTTCTGTAGGAAGAGAGACAAGTACATGGTGGAGATGACAGGGTGGAAAGCTGAAGGGTCTGGAAGATTGGAGGCTTCCCTGAAGTCAGACAAGATGTGTGCATGCATGTGCGTGCATCCATGTGTGCGCACACATATGTGTGGATGTGCATATGTGCGTGCACATGTGGCTGTACATAGGCATATATGTGACTGTGTGCGTTTGCATGTGTGCACATGTGTGTGGCTGCATGTGTATACATGTGTCTGTGCCTATGTGCATGTGTGTGCATATGTGTGTGTGTGTTGAGTGTGTGTGCATGTGTGTACCTGTGCGTGAGTGCATATGTCCATTGTAAATGCCTGTGTGTAAATATGTGTGTGTGTGGAGGTGTGTGTGCTTGTGTGTGCATGTATGCATGTATGTGTGCACATATGCGTGCCCGCCTGTGCATGTTAGGTAGTGGGCATCCCACTAGGCTAGCCTTGGATTCCCTCACCTCACCCTGCCATTGGGCCCACCCAGTAGCCCACACCCAGGTTGTAAGCCTCAAGTTCCTGTCCCCTCTATGGAGGTCATAGCCTTTTTTTCCTCCTTGGCCGGGGCTGGGACTTGGCTTCATTTCCTGCCCCCACCTCCCCAATAAACAGCTTCACAGCACCCCCAATAAAGCAGCATCTCCCCAGCACCAGCTGCTCAGCTGAGTAACAAAGCAAACAGGCCCCGGCTGCCAGCTCTGGGTGGCAGGCAGGGATGGGCAGGAGATGATCCACCAGACAGGTCGGCTGAGACCACAGCCAAACCCAGCATGTGCCGTCCTGCATGCCCCTGACCACCTGGGGGAGGGGCCAGAGCCAGGGACTCCCAGCTTGGAGGATCACCACCCCAAATTCACAGAAATTTGGGGAGAGGTACACCTTCAGGGCTCCTGGGGAGGTTGGGGTGTGGAGGAGGTGGCCTCCCACAGGATAGGGACCACCCCCCCTCTGAGAGCCTGACCGTGGATGGACAAGTGACTCCTCTGCTCCAGACAGAGGGAACCCAGAGCTGAAAACTCAGCCCTTCCCAGATGTGTTTACTGTTCCCAGTCAGAGCACACTGCAGCGCATACGATGCCACTGGTTTTCACAAGGACCCTCTGAAGTAGATGAGTTGCTCTGTGAACCAAGCCTGAGGGAATAGGCGGCACCCAGTAGGTGCTCAATCAGTGCTCAGAAACTGTGACACAGGCAGCAGGTCCAAGAACCTAGGCGAGCCCACCTTTACCATTGAGGTCACTGCAGATAGAAAGCTGATCGCTCTGAAACAGTCAGAGCACAGCTTTGTGCCAAATGACTTGGTGTAGCTTGAGTGCAACCTGGGGGGTCAGTTCAGGCTGACCTGGGGACAAAGACCCTCCAGGCGGAGGGCAAGAAGGAATGGGTTAAGGCCCAGTGTGTGACGTTGGGCAAGTCACTTTCCTCCCTGCACTTGTGTAATGAGGTTGGACAGGCAGCCTCATCTGTTAAGGAAGGCTTCACGGAGGAGACAGCCTGGAGCGGGGTTTTGAAGACTGTGCAGGAGTTGGTGGAGGCAGGCTGGCTGGATCTGCCAGCTCTGCAAGACTTCTGTGCCTTCCTAGCCTTGTCGTCCAGGGTGAGGTCAGAGGAGGTGCGTGGCCCTGACTCTGGCTCTGGCTCTGGCTCCTCCTAGAGGTCGGGGAGGGGTGGGTGAAGCTAGCAGCTGTCCCAGACCCGGCTGGAGAGCACGATGGCCTCAGGGCAAGGCCCAGGCCTCCCTCACTACCAAGGGCAGCTCTCCCCCAGACTCCACCCCGGCCCTCCCCCTCCCCCATGTTACCACCTGCTTCTTTCTTTGCTCTCATTCTGCACCCCACTCCTTTCCCTTCCCTTTCTCTTTTTTATTGATTTTAGAGAGAGAGGAAGGGAGAAGGAGGGAGAGAGAAACTGATGTGAGAGAGAAACATCCATCCGTTGCCTCCAGTATGCCCCGGGACTGGGGGATCAAACCCGCAACCGGGAATCCAGCCGGCAACCTTTGGGTGCATGGGATGACGCTCCAGCCAGCTGAGCCACCCGGCCAGGGCACCTTTCCCTTCCCTCTTCTCCAGCCCCGTCCCCATCCCCTCACCTGCTCCCAGGTGCCACCTTCATGTCTGCTGAGTCCATAATTCACAAAGAATTTCCATCCACCCTCTCCCTCAGTCTTCACCACCCCTTTAAGACATGCTCCTGACAGCCCATTTAACAGACCGAACAACAGAGTCCCAGAGGAAGCTGAGTCACCTGCCCTAGTACCAGAGCTAGGAAGTCAGGGCTCAAGCCTGGCCCGGGACCCTCCCCCACCCCATCCCATTCCACGCCCCACCCTGCGCCCCCAGCCAAGCAAGTGGCCCGTCAGGTGGAACAGCTCTCCCCAAAGCAAACTTTGCACAAGCCGAGTCGCCCTGGGCTCTTCCTGACATTTAATGCCTGGCTCCTTCCCCTGCCTCGTTTGCATGTTCCCAGCCCAGGAGGTGCCTTGCCAGAGTCTCCCCCCCCCCCCCAGAAGAGGCGAGGGCGAGCCGCTTTATCCCTCAGACCCCTCCTCCCAGCTGGACCCTAGCGAGACCCTGCGGGTGGCTGGAAGGACCAGCGCCTACCCAGGAGCCTAGAAAGGGCACCACCAGAATGGAGGAGCCCCTGAGCCCCTTCCTTCTCCCCCCAGCTCTGGGGTTGAGGAGGGGTCTGGAGGTAGCTGCCTAGGGTCCCAATAGCCCCTTAATAACCCATCCCCCCACTGAAACCTTTTTTTTTTTTTTTTAAAGCAATTTCTGTTCTTAGCCTCTCAGTTCATTCTGGACTGTTGTCATTTTCTGTTTGGAGTGCCTTTACCTTGCCCTGAAACCCCTTTCCTGCCCCAGGGTGTGCTTGCTAGCCCTCAGATTGGGGTCAGGGCACTTTCCCCTCAGCCCAGCCAGACGCACGCCCCCCCCCCCCCCCGCCCCGAGTTGGTGGAGCAGCCTCCCTTCCCAGCGCTGTGTGGGCCTGGGGGGGCCACAGACAGAGCCGAGATCAGATCAGCTCTGGGGAGATGGAAGTGTCTGCTCTGGTCACTGTTCTGCCTTGTCATGCTTAAAGTGCCACAGGCAGAGGCCAGGTGGAACCCAGGTGTCCTCACACGCAGGGCCCGCTGCCTAGGGGGCAGGAGTGTGGGTAGCAAGTGTTGGGGGCATGGAGGAGGGGCAGGGGGAGGGCAGGGAGAGCAGGGGCTGCCGAGGAGGGTTTGTGGGGACTGCTGGAGAGAGCAGGGCCACCTGGCAGCTGCTGCGCGGTGAGCGGAGGTGGGACACGCGTGGCGGGAGGGCCAGGCAGGGCCAGAACCTCGCCGGTACTGAAACATGAACCATAGTCACACACAGTGCGCTCTGCCAGAGCCGAATGAAGAAGTGATTTCAGTTTCTGGAAACCGAGAGTGGCAGGATTTGTACTTGACAAGGCAGAAGTGGCGGTCCTGGCCTGAGCTCAGCCTCCCTGGCTCCCGGCTCACCTGGGCTGGGGGCTGGGCCCCGGGCGAGCTGGGGGGAGATGCTGCTGGGCTGGGACGGGCCTGATGGCAGCGCGTGGGGTGAGGGCCCATGGCCAGGGCCCTGCTTGCTCCGAGGGTGGGCTGAGCCTCCCAGAGCTCAGACACCAGCCCCGAGAGAGCGTGAGGAGGAGACGCAGCCACCAGAACAGAGGGTGGGACTCAGTCCTGAGTCCCAGTCCCTACTCAGCCCCCGTGGCGTGTGCCCGCAGCTGTCACGTGGGGCTAATAGCAGGAAGAGCTGGGAGAGCTCAATGAAGAACCCTTCACCTTGACCCAGACGGGTTGGAAGCAATGCCAGTGAGGCAGCGGGTGACTGGGAGACAGAGCTGATCGAATTGTGCCTGCGGGCTCTGGTTGCCCATGGGAACCAGTGGAGACGAGATTTCCTTGATATTCCCTGACCCTTTTGTTTCCTGTGCCCTGTCCTCCTGCCACCTGGCCCTGCCCCCCCCCCCCAGCTCCCTACCCACTCTCTGGTCCCTACATGGCCTCATCCCATCCCTCAAGTCTCCCCCATTCCCCAGCTCCTGGGCCCCATGGCTGGCTCCTCAAGTTGAACCTTCCAGAGAGCAGGGCTCCTGAGTAAGTAGGTCAGTGGCCTGGATGAGTCTGGAATCTGAGGAAGAGGGGGAGAGCCATGGGTCTAGGAGAAACCCATCTCCTCTAATCTCAAGCTGAGCCCGAGAAAGGCAAGGCCTCCAGGAACCCACCTCCTTCTCTTGCCCTCGGATACCCAGGTGGCAGCAGGTGCTTAGGGTTGGCCACAGCAGGGTGCTTGGGCGAGGGAGAGCTGCCTGGAGGTGGCCATTCCAGGACCCCTTCCTGGGTACGAGGGTGGTCTGTCCCCTGGAGAGAGGCCAGCACTCTGGGTCATGAAAGGTGGTCAGTAAGGAGGGGGCCGGGTGCTTTTCTTGAGTCCAGTTCATTTGAAGAACAGTGTCAAAGGGCAAGGGAGCTGGGGTTCCATGGGAAGGCCTGAGCTGTCCAAGGAGAAGTGCGGGGACCAGGGGAATTGCAGCGGGGTGAGCAGGAGATGTCTGGAGGAGTGGGGAGGGGGAGTCTGGGGCCAAAGGCAGGGAGGGCCAGTCTTCAGAGCTGGCCTAGGACTCCCTGTGGCCTGGGCAGGCTCAGCTCTTCTCCAAGGTGCTGACTCTACATGGCTCCTGGCCAGGTTCTTGTCATCCCCCACCCCATGGCAGCCCCCTACTCTGACCCATTAAAGGAGGCCCTTCAGGTGGATAGAGGGAGAGGGGACAGACAGGGCAGTGGACCCCAGCAGGAGAGCCTGACGAGGTCTGCTCCAGTTGAAGTGAGGCAGAGTCAGTGCTCAGTGGTGGCTGTCACCCTCTGCCCCACCCACTGTCCCTCAGTGCCCTTCTCACTGGGGTCTGCAGCCAGGGTCCTGGGCTCTGGGCAGACTGAGGTTGGGTCTCAGGACTGAGGTGGGGCACATTAACCCCACCCACAATCCTCCTGGGGTAAATAAAGGTCTGGGAGCCTGGGCAGAGCAGAATGTGGGAGACGGGCTCCAATCCCGTGACAGCCCAGAGCCTCAGTAAAGAGCCCCGGTTACACCACTTTCCCAAGGCTGTGGTTTCAGAGATTTGAATCAAGGGCTCTTTTTCAGATACCAGGTGAGGGTTGGAGTGAGAACCCTGGAGGTAAATACCTGGCCCCAAGAGTGAGAGCAGCCCAGGGGTAGTAGGGGAGAGCTGCTGTAAATCTGTGATTTGGGGTCCCTGGACTTCTCCCCTTGATCTGTCTTCCTGGGGGAGTAGGAGGTGCTGAGAGAAGGGGCCAATCCCTCTGGCCACTGCCCCACGCCCTGGCGCTGTCTCTGGGCCTTGACCTCCGCCAGCTGTTACCAAAGTTTCTTTGTCTGGAGTTGGAGCCAAAGCCTCTGAGGCAGGAGGAGCCAGGACACCCTAAGCCTTAATCCAGACATGTGGTTTAATCCAGAAAAGATCAGCTCGAGGTTTGGGAGCTGGAGGCATCGCTCGGGAGACGGGCAGCCCCTTGGGCCCAGCCAGCAGAGGCTATGGGGAGGGACCCGGACCTGGCAAACTCTGGGCTTGTCCCAGGACCCTAGGCCTATGGAGCACTGGCCTGAGGGTCAGCAGGCCTCTAGTCTGGTCCTAGCTCTGCTGTGTGACTATGGGCACGTCCTTGCCACTATTTGAGCTTTATTTTTCTCAGTATATGTGTGTCCTCATGGGCTGATAGTCACTTGTAAATGTAATTAGGGCTGAATTGCATTGGCACTGATGGGGAGAGCTGGGAAGTCAGAAAAGGGAGTTGTTGGGAAGGGCTTCCCGGGGGAGGAGGGCTTTGGGCTGAACTGTGATGAGAAGTAAGGGGCATCTTGGGCAAGGGGACAGCAACGCAAGAGAAAATAGCCATGTCTTGCCCACAGCACAGGAGACAGGGAGAAACATTGTTCTCATTAGAACCTGGATGTGTCCATTGATCCCTGGTTCTGAACCAGGCCCTGCCGCTAACCAGTGAATGAATCCCTTCCCCACTACCCTTCTAACACACGACCACATATAATATGGTCCCTCCCAGCTCTGATCATCTGGGCTGGGTAAGAGGTGGGCTCAGATGGGTACCAGTCATTGGAATCAGGCAGGATAGGTAATGGGGAGCCATGGGAGGTTCTTGAGCACAGGGGTGCCTGGTGAAAGGGTGATGGAGAGAATGAGCTTGCTATTGGGGTGGAGAACTCAGGAGGTGGGAATGGATTCTGGGGGATCACGTTGCCCAGTCAGGAGCTGGGCAGCTGCATAACCTTCGTGAGCCTCACTGTCAGCGTCTATAAAATGGGGCTCTCGCATCCACATCACCCAGACTGTGGGTAGTAAAGGGGGGAATGTGCGTGAATGCTGTGGGCATAGAGGTGCTCGCTGCAGTTCTCTCTTCCCACTGAGCCTGGAGCCTGGAGGAGAGGCCAGAATGGCAGGCTGGTCACACAAGCTCCTGGCTCCCTGGCCAGTAAACCAAGGTGCCCCCAGACCCGGCTGCCACGGGCAGAGCACTCCCCACCGCCTCTCGCCTGCAAGGATCAGCTCTTTCCTCCTGCGCGCAGCTGACCGCGCACACGCCTGTGCCTGTGTGTCCCTCACTTTCAAAGTTTCTTAACAGTGAGCTTGTTCTCCGGGAGGCGCCGGAGCTGGGACCGAGCTCTGGCCGAAAGCCGGCTCCTGGGCACTTAGGGGCAAGGTGATGGGGAGCTAGTGTGGGGTGCATAGGAGGAGGGAATTCTCTGCTGGTGAAGGAACCCTGGGCCAGGAGTCAGAAGACCTGGGTCCAAGTCACTTAGCTGCACCTCGACTTCCCATCCACAAAATAGGACTGAGAATAATAAGGCCCCCGCTCCTCTCTCCCCAGACAGGAAGGACACAAGAGCTATGCAGCTCATTTGACAAACGTGTCAGGAACGTGTCATCACATCCCTGCCTGGCAAACACCGCCACCTGCCCTGCCCATTCATCCTCACTGACCCCACATGCCACTGGGCCCCGAAACATAGCAGCTGCCTCCCATCCTACCTGCAGCTGATGCCAAGCAAACAGTTGGGCCACGAGGGAGGCAAGAGTTCCTGCTTCTTGGAAGAGCTTCGTCTTCCTGGCATGTGGCCCAGGGTGTTGGCAGAAACTGTCCTAACGTGGCAGGCATGGGAGTTCTGGGGATGTGGATGGGGCCAGAGGCAGGCAAGGGGTGATAAGGGAGGGGTGGAAGCTGAGAGGGGAGCTTCAGGGGTGGGGCCACCTAGGAGTAGGGCGAGGGCACAGGCCGGGGTGGGGACCCAGGGGCCGAGCAGGCTGTGGGTGCTGCCTGGGTAAATAATGTGGGCCCACGGCACACACGCATGTTTGCACAGAAGGACTTGAACCGATTCCAGGCCTGCCCTCTGTCCCCCGAAACCCTGGCCCCCCTTCGTCCCTGCCCACCCCACCCCATTCTGACCTTTCCTTCCTTGTCACTTAAAGGAGCCCTTGAAAGGGACCATGGAAGTCACAGGGAACACCCTTCTCTCTTGCTGGCATTCTCTCTGCCATGGTAAATTGCAGGGCTGCCAAGGAAGGTTGGGCAGGTTGGGCACTGCACAAGACGGGCGACAAGAGAGAGCTGTTGTCCCCGGGGCTCCATCCTCCACGCTGTGCTCTGCAGAGGCAAAGGGCACCATTTCCCAAGTAGAACGAAGATGTGGAACAGGCTAGCTCTGGCCTTAGGGAAGCCGGACTGTTTTCCAAATTGGGTTCCTTTTCTGTCCCACCAGCAGCGGCAGGAGCCACTGCACAGGCAGAGCAGCCAGTCCCACGGGCAATGGAGATGGGCCGGGGAGTCTCCTCGCTGTCCCTGGGGCACAATAAGTTCCACTGGCCGGGCATCTACCCGGCCTTGATTAGAGCCTCCCCCTCTTACTGCCAGATGCCTTTAAATAGCTAGTCTCTGACAAACTCGGGAAGTCTCTTGGGGATCACCCACAGGGCCTGTGGACCTGCGCTGCTGGCCCCCCCACCGGCCCCCAGCTTCTGATTCAGGGCTCTGAGGTGGGCCTGAGACTTCGCCTTCCTAACCAGTTCTCAGCCATGCCGATGCCAGGCTGCTGGTGGGCACCGCGCTCTGAAAACCTCTGCTTTCAAATATCAGTGCCCCTGAGAAAGGGCCCATTAGTTTGCCCTTGACAGGCTTCTGTGCTCCTTTCCTCCCTCTGAATGGCTCCCTGTATTACTGGCAGCATGTATTTGTTGGTGATCTCCCACCTCTGCTCTGATCATTCTTTTATTATTATTTATTATTATTATTATTATTTTTTTTTTATTCTTGAGTCTCGGCCTGCACGTTGCGGAAATATCCCAGAAGCTCCGGTGTTTGGTGTCTGCCCTTGTCTCCAGGGCCCTGGTCTCCCAAACTGCAAACTCCAGTCCAGGGCTCAGAGGAAGGGCCTGGGCACAGCAGAGCCCAGGTGACCCATGCAGAGGGACCTCCATTTGCTGTCCCTGGGGGGCCCTGGGACTGCAGGGAGGAGTGGGTGTTGGAGTCACTGAGGGCCTCAGGTGGTCCTGGCACCAAGGCCTTCATACCAAACCCTGCTGCCCCGGAAAAGTGGGCCTGTAGGTCAGCTCGTGGGCACCACCTCCAGGGCCTGGGAGTGGAAAGGGGCCTGGGGGCAGCACCTTTCAGGGGCAGATGAGGCGGGGTGGCTGCCAGCCCTGAGTGGAGGTGGGCCCAGCACACCTGTGTGTGTTATTCAGCTACCATCTCATTAGCCTCATGCTGGGAATTTACTTCCCCCTCCCCCCAATGGGCCTGTGGGAGGGGCTCTCCCCCCAGCACACCCCACACTCGATCTTCTCTTCCTTCACCTGGCTGATGAAGATGATGGTGACCCTCTCCCTTCCCTACTTCCCTCAAGAGCAGAATGAAAGCAAGCAAGCTTTGCTCTAGCAGGAAAGACTTAGGCTAGCTCTCAGAAGGAACTTCCTCCACAGGACAGTGGACTGGGATCTGGGTGAGGGCCAGGTGAGCAACAGAGGGAGAGACGTTAAAGGCTCCTTGTCTACGCCTTGGTTTGCTCATCTGTCAAATGGGACTAGTCATGCTTTCTGCCGTGAGGCCTGAAGGAGGTCAAGAACCTGAAAAGGTGGTTTTAAGCACAGCACAGGTGGAGATATTTGCTGCTGCCAGCCAACCTGGCTTCCTGGGGAGTAAGGGAGGTTTCCCTTCACAATCCCACCCCAGCTCCCACCTCACAGTCTTTCCTAGCCTTGTCCTCGCTGCCCAGTGACCCTGAAGCCCTGCCACTCCCAGGCCCGGCCACTGCCCATTGGGCCCCTCATCCCTGTAACCAGCTTAGCGGCCCCATGGGGACGGGACGCGGCCAGACCTGACTCCCTCCTCTCCTGTTTCGTAGACCGAGCGGCTGGCCTGAGCAGCAGCGGCATGGGCAGTGCCAGCCCCAGCCTCAACAGCCTGCCTCCCAGCCGCCTCCTTCTGTCCCCCAACACTGTGCTGCGGACAGGCCCAGAGAAGGTCACTGCCGGGGTGGCGGGGCCCGAGAGACGGGACTGGAGCCCCAGCCCACCTGCCACGCCCGAGCAGGGCCTGCCCGCCTTCTACCTCTCCTGCTTGGACATGCTCTACCCCGACGACAGCATGCTCTACCCCGCCAAGGGCCCCGTCCCCAGCGCTCATGACGAGCCGCCGGAGGAGCCTGAGCAGTGCCCCGTCATCGACAGCCAAGCCCCCGGGGGCAGCCTGGACTTGGCGCCGGCGGGGCTGAGCCTGGAGGAGCACTCGCTGGAGCAGGTGCAGTCCATGGTGGTGGGCGAGGTGCTCAAGGACATTGAGACGGCCTGCAAGCTGCTCAACATCGCCTCAGGTGAGCCCCTCAGTTGCCCACCCCCACAAGGTGGGGGCAGCTGGCTGAGGTCGCTGGGGAGTGGGGACATAGCCTGCTGCACTCGGGTCACCCCGGCCCAGCCTCAGCAATACTGGTGCTTCTACACAAAAGGTCAGCCCACTGCACACAGCTGTGAGCTGTGGATGGTTCCGAGGCTGGGATGGTTCCAACCCTCTGTGTGCCCAGCTACACCAGCCCAGAGTCCCCAAGTGATAGGTGCCCGATGAAGTGAATTCAAGCTCTGCACCATCTGGCCCACCACCTCCTCTCCGACTCACCTCCACTTTCTCCCCAGCCACACCTGCCTCCTTGCTGTCCCACAGTACACACCTCAGGACCTTTGCACCTGCTGGTGGTCCCTCAACCTTGAACGCTCTTCCCCCAAATATATACTTCACTTACCCCTCACCTCCTTCATGTCTTGACTCAAATGGTCCCAACCTAACTTGGCCTCCCTGACTCTCTGGGGAAGTCGCTGCTCACATGCCCACTCTGTCCGTCCCGTCTGCTTCATTTCTCTCAGCACATATGATCCGATGTGCTGCATATTTTATTTATTTATCTTGTTCACTATCTTTCTCCCCCTACTGGAACGTATATACCCAGGGGACGTGATTTTCACTTATTTTGCTCACTGCCACTTCCCCAGTTCCTAGGATGGCACCTTCTACCTAACAGATGCTCAATAAACAATAACTTAATATGGAGGCCCCGGGGAGGTGCTGGGGAGCTGAGCGGTGAACATAACACAAAAGCTTCTTCATTTATGAAGCTGACATTATAGTAAGGGACACAGGTCATAAACAGATAGGTAAATGCATCCCTGGTCCCGTGGTGATAAAGGCTCTGCTAAGGAAGGAATATCGGGAGGCCAGGCATGAGTGTGTCCACCAGGGCCTGAAAGGTGTGGCCATGGAGCTGATGCTGTGGGTGAGGGGCTGCTGAGTCCCCAGCCCTGCCCCTCCATCGTCACTGCAGTTCAGGGCAACCCTGCCCCATCTCCGTGTTCCTGGGGCCCTGGCATGTGAGCATCCCACTCTGTGCGGCTCGCACACAGGGCCATCAGGCATCCCTCAGCCCAGCCCCTCCTCCTAGCAGTCATCGGGCCATGCCCCTGACCCCAGCTGGTGCCCCCTTAAGGTAGCTCCTGCCAGTGCCCCAGCCTTCCAGTTGCCCAATGCCCAGGCCAGCCCCCCCACTCCCAGGAAGTCTCCCACGGTGCCTTCACTCCCACACTGGGCTGCAGAGGGAGGGGCCTGCCTTCTGAACAATGGGGACAGAAACAAATTGCTTTGACCCTAGAGAGGAAAATGGGTTTATTAAGTGGGGGCAGCCTAGCCTGTCGGTCACCCAGCTGGGGCACCAACTTAGACCACAGTGTTCACTTGGAACCCCACTGTGATGGTGCCCACCAGCCTGGGCTCCACCTGTGTGCCCTGCCAGGCTCACCCAGAGCAGCTCCCCAGGGGGACATCTAGGACCTAGCCTCTGAGGCCTGTAGCTGCCCCTGGCCACCCTGTGACTTGCCATTCATTCATTCATTCAGTGCATGTGCACTGAGCAGCTACTATGTACCCAGCCCCTTGTTAAGTGTTGGACAAGGAGATGGAACTCCTGTGCCTCAGTTTCCTCATCTGTAAAATATGGTAGGGGTTGGGGTTGAGGTTATAGGATTAATTCCTGATTGGGTTTTTCTCTGGTTCCCTGAGGGGCTTTGGGAAAGCAAGCAGCAGCTGGAAAAGAAGCTCACATGTTTCCAGTTTAATGTCACTGTCCCCTCCAGGGCTGTAGCTCCCCAAAAGGTCCTTTGGAGGGGCTGGAAGTGTCTGGGAGAACCCAAGGTCTGGATGAAGTGGGAGGTACAGAGGTCCCAGGCTACCCTGCCCTGAGCCAAGTTTATTTATAGGGCCCTGGCTCCTCCCTCTCACCCCACTCTCTTCTTGAGTACCCCCTCAACAGGACCCCTCAAGAAGGTCTGGCCTGGCCTGCCCCCCCCTGGGACTTCATGGTCCTGGGCCACAAGCTCCCAGTTCCCACAGGCGTGCCAGCTGAGCACAGTGGGCCACATTCCGGGTAGTGCCCTCAGCAGCCCCTGGAGCTGAGGGAGTGTCTCTTGCCCAGACCCTGTGGACTGGAGTCCAGGCAACGTGCAGAAGTGGCTCCTGTGGACAGAGCACCAGTACCGGCTGCCCCCCATGGGCAAGGCCTTCCAGGAGCTGGGGGGCAAGGAGCTGTGTGCCATGTCGGAGGAGCAGTTCCGCCAGCGCTCACCCCTGGGCGGGGATGTGCTGCACGCCCACCTGGACATCTGGAAATCAGGTGGGACATGGTGTGGGCAGAAGCAGCCCCTCCCGGACTCCTAGCCAGGGACACTGAGGGTGACTCTTGGGCCAGGATGCCCGCTGGGAGGTTACTCTCCACTGGGCTCTGCTCTGACTCCAGCCCCAAGTGCAGCTGCCTCCTGGGAGCCTGGGTGGTCGCCAGCCCCACCCTCCCAGCCCTGACCAAGCACAGAGCTCAGGGCAGAGCACATGGGAAGGGAGAAGGGAGAAGTTAGACTGTGAGGACATGAGATGTCACAGCTGATGGGACTGTGGATGCTATGAAGTTCTTCCTTGTCCTTTTAAAATTTCATTCTTTTGTTTTCTGTTGTTTTTCACTGAAGAAGTAATGGGGTAATAAATGTGCACAATTATTTTTAAAAGACCATAGTGACAGCATACCATAAAAAGTAATTCTCCCTCCCACTCCTGACCCCCGGCTTTCCAATCCCCCCTAGAGGCAACCACTGTTGCCAGTTTCTTGGGGACTTGACTAGAAAAAGTCTATGCAGATACTAGTAAATACAGACCGGTGGCTTTTACCCTTTTTAAAAACATGAGTAGTATCAGAGTGGACGTTGTTCTGTTCTTAGCAGTGCACCTGGATCTTGCTCCCCATCAGGATCCATTTGGCTGCCCTGTTCTTCCTAAAGGCTGCATGCCAGCCCCATCTCATCTCACCAGGCACCTGCTGTGTGCCCTGCACAGAGCCACATGCTTTGAAGGCAGCGCTTGCTCAGTGGGTGAAGGCTCCTGACCTTACGGGTCCGGATGAATGAGGGGACAGGACCTACTCATATGACCCAGTCAGAGACACTCCTGGCCCACCCAGGCTCCTTGCCACTGACTGCCAAGGGCAGTGGTCAGTACCAGGCCGAGTGCTGGTGGTGATGTGGGCGGACACTGGCTGCCTTCACACCCCTGCCCCCCACTGCTTGGTCTGAGGAGGGGAGGTGGGAAGGGGGCCAGGCAGAGAGCAGGGGGGTGGAAGTACTTGGTGACCTGGCAGCTGGAGGGGTGGGGTGTTTATCATACGGGACCCTGAGCAAGGTGCTGTGCAGACTTTGTCACCTAGGACCCTTGCGAGTGAGGGGGTGTCCTGACCCCCTTTCACAGGTGAACAAGGCTCCACTTCCGCTCTCCTGTCTGAACAACGGGGCTGCATCTGGGCCTCTTAAGGCCCCTCCCAGCCCTGAAATCCCAAATTTCCTTCCAGGAAACAGTTCCAGGCTGGCAGGAGGGAGGGGCCATGGGGAAATCTGAGCTATAGGGGGCATCTGTGGTCCCCGCAGTCCCACCCAAATGCCCTCTTCCCTGCTTGAGGCCTCTCTGGTCCCCAACCTCCTCTCCTTGTCCTGCAGCGGCCTGGATGAAAGAGAGGACCTCCCCCGGGGCGATTCACTTCTGTGGTGAGCAGGGCAGAGCAGGGAGGGGCCGGGCCCTCAGGTCTGAGGTTGAGGGGTGGCTGCCACGGAAGCGGGGGTGGCCTCAGGTCCCCACTCACTGCCACCCTCCCTGGCTGCCCAGCCTCCACCAGCGAAGAGAGCTGGACGGACAGCGAAGTGGACTCGTCCTGCTCTGGGCAGCCCATCCACCTGTGGCAGTTTCTCAAGGAGCTGCTGCTGAAGCCCCAGAGTTACGGCCGCTTCATCCGGTGGCTCAACAAGGAGAAGGGTGAGTGGGGACAGGGATGGGGCAGGGGGGACGGGGCTGGGCAGGCACTGAGGGCACTGGGCCCAGGGAGGAGCGGGCTGGGCAGAGGGGTGGAGCCGGCCCCCACCTGTGCCCTGAATGCCAGATATGTGGAGGTCTCTGGACCTCCTCAGGGTCTGCGTGCAGTTTGTGCCCATGTCTGTCTGTCTCCAGCCAGACTCTGTCTTGTTCAGGGTCCCCAGAGCCGCACAGCACCTAGGACATAGTAGGCTCTTGAAATTCTGCTGAGAATGGGTCACAGTCTTTGCCTTCAAAACATCATAGCTTCCCAGGGAGACGGATGATTCCCAGTGAGAAATGCTATGTGAACCACACGTGTAAGATTAGGCCTTCCAGCCACCACATTAAAAACACTTAAACAGGGGAAATCAACTTTAATAACACTTTTATTTAACTCTACATCATAAGTCATTATAATATCAACATAAAACCAACGTAAAATCTATTAATGAGATATTTTACCAAGTCTTTGATATCTGATATGTATTTTACACCCCAGTTTGGACTTGCCACATTTCAAGTGCTCAGGAGCCACCTGTGGCTAGTGGCTACCTTGCTGGACAGTGCAGGGCTCCATGGTATGCATGTGTGTGTGTGTGTTTGTATGTTTTGGCAAAGGCTCAGAGCCAAGAAACCTGGGTTCTGCGCCCCATCTTGTCCTTTGTAGTTATGGGCACCTCGACCTTAGTCTTCAGATTCATTCATCCAACAAGCCTTCACTGAGCACCTGCTCTAGTTCCGCACTTGTTCGGTGGACATTGCAAAGAGTTACAGTGTCCTGAAGGGGTCACCCCGTCCTCGAAGGACCTACATTCTTGTAGGGGAGCTAGCAGTGAAATGAGCTGGTGTGCAGAGCATGTCTGCGCTCCAACAGGATGAGGGGGCAGCTGTGCCCATGTCCAGGAGGCTTCATGGAGGAGGTGACGTGGGCTGAGTGTGGAGGATGAGAAGGGGCTAGAAGGGGTGGGAGAGAAGTTCCTGCACAGGATGTGATGACTCTACATGTACATTTAGAACTTCGAGTGAGGGAGCTGCTCCACTGGTCCTCTGGTGGCCCGGTGCTCCCGGAGGAGGTTCCACAGTAGTTTTAAGGAAGGGAGATCGGGGAGGGGGAGGGGGAGGTGGTCTGGGAAGGCTGCCTGAAGGGGATGCTGACCTGGGCCTTGCCAGGACAGTTTGAGAATGAGAACTGGGGCGTTAACAATGGAGGAGCTCTTCAACTCCACTCCAAGCACTTTCTATAACCACCCAACCCCTCTTACCGCAAGAAAAAAGGGGCCTCAGGCAGCTTCTAAAGGTAGGAAATGGCAGGGCCAGGATTCAAACCCAGGTTGGCCCTGCTCCAAGCCAGCTCCTTCCACCATCTATGCTGCATTCAACCTGCCAGCAAGGGCAGCGTGGGCAACGTGGGCTGTGTGGGCTGCGTGGCCAGTGTCTGAGAGTGGCAAAGAGGCCTTGCAGGCTTGGGAACTGGGGGGAGGGGATGACCACGCCAGTGAGCTGCAGCAGTCAGAGCCCCCTGGGCTGCCGTGGGAGGTGTGCAAACCCCACAGTAGGAGCAGAGGCTGGGCCCCAGCTAACCCACTAAGGTGCCCAGGCTGACCTGCGCCAGGGAGGCTCATGACCCCAGAGTGTTTTTTACCACTTACTGCCCCTGAAGCAGGCTGCTGTGTGCCCTTGAACCCTCACCACAACCCGGAGCAGGTATCAGGGCCCCGCAGACTCTGGCCGGCTCTGCTCTCTGAGAAACTGACCCGCTGGTCTTGGTCTTCCTCCCTCTGCTGTGCCCCGCTTGCACCGCTGTCTGTCTCTGGGCCCTCCTGCTCCCCAGGCATCTTCAAAATTGAGGACTCTGCTCAGGTGGCCCGGCTCTGGGGCATCCGGAAGAACCGCCCCGCCATGAACTACGACAAGCTGAGCCGCTCCATCCGCCAGTATTACAAGAAGGGCATCATCCGGAAGCCGGACATCTCCCAGCGCCTCGTCTACCAGTTTGTGCACCCCATCTGAGGGCTGCGGGCAGACCTCCCCTGCCGCCTGTCCCAGCCAGACCCTGAGCCAGGGCAGAGGGAGTCTGCTGGCCTCCCGAGTCCAAGGTCAGGGAGAGGAGGGCCCACCGCTCCCAGGAGTGTAAGGAGCTCTTTGCCCCACCCCCCTACTCTGGGGACCCCAATGGGGGTGCTTCCTCCTCAGGCCTGACTGTCCCAGTGCCCAGCCCACTGCAGGAGGGAGGGAGCCAAGGCTGCCAGTGTTCACAGCTCCCCAGGGAGGCACTCCCTCCACCCCAGCCTCTGATCCTGGCATTTCCAGAGCAGACCTGACAGAATGGCAATGACTTGTCCAAGGCCACTCATAGTCCAGTGCACCCTGCCATCCATGCCTGGCATGGTGCTGTGAGATTTCTGCATCCCTGAGTCGGGAAGCCAGGGTTGCCCCTGGGAATGGGTAATAAAGATACTAGAAAGCTGACATGGCCTTAGTGTCTGTGTGGTGAGTGAGTGGCACAGCCATCAATGCTCAAAGTGGTTCTGGTCACAGGGGCCTGGAGTCATCAAGGGAGGCTTCCTGGGGGAGGTGGCATTGAGCTGAGCCTAAAAGGAAAGTGATACTTGATTGGTAGAAGATGTGGGAGAGTGGCAGTGAGTCCTCAAAGCCAAGAAGAGGCTGGAATGGCCCTTGTCTCCCTCAACTCTGGTGTGAGCTGAAAGGAGGGAGGGGCTGCGCCTGACCAGGATCTATACTTAGGACTGGAGAGAAGGCAGGGTCTTTGGCCACCCTCTTGCTCTGATGTAGATCAGGGCTTTCTGCCTGAAGTGGCCCAGAGCCCTTGTCTCTATGTGGCCAACCCCAGGGGCTCTGGGCTGGGGCAGCAGGAGTGCGCAGAGGATGGTGCTTCTGTCCCCTCGTGGATGCTAGATCTGCAGTAAACAGGGTGCAAGAGAGGTTGGCTTGTTCGAGGCGCCTCTCTCCTGAAGAGAGGGTCACAGACCTCAGCAGTGCCCTCTTTGAAGCTGTAAGCCGGACAGTGGTGGGAGAGGTGGGAGGTGTGCTGGGAAAGGGTGTGGTCAGAGGGCGTGTGCGCGCCCTGGGGGGATGGGACCCACTGCCCACTCTCCTGGGCAAAGCACTTCGCTCAGCATCCTGCTGCTTCTCTATTGGTTCACGGAGCTCAGGAGTCCTGAGGGCTAACTATGTGCTTCCACTGCTGCTTTTGTCATTAAACTTCCTCCCAAATTAGGGGTTAGCTCCCCCATTTTTCAGATGGTGAAACTGAGGCTCAGAGCAGTTGACTTGCTCATGCACAGACAATCAGCAGCAGAACCAAGAACTGGACCCACCAGGACAGGGCTCTCTGTGCTTCATGGCTGGTCAGCACCCTTCGCCTCTGTAACACTAAGCTCCGGAGGACAGGCTTCCAGGAAACCAGACGGGGAGCCGGCCAGTGCTGCCCAGAGCTGCCCAGACCACTAAGGGTTAAATGCTGCCCTTAGCTGCCGCCTTCTGCCTTCAGCAATTTTATTGTCTTCAGAAGAAAGTTTACTCCTGGCAATGAGCAAACAGCACCTTGGCATCTGTCAGCTGGGGCTGGACCTGGAGGAGGAGGGGGCCTGCCCCAGGCCTGTGGCTCCCTGGGCCCCTGCTGTCTGCCCACCCCATGGGAGGGAGCAGACTGGGACGCTGGCCAGAACCCCACTTGGCTCTGCTGAACTGGTTTTGTCTTCATCTTGTCCAGCTCCTGCCCCCAACTCTGTCCCTGGAGCCACTTACTTCCACATCCCCAGTTGGCCCGATCTCGGGTAGGAGCCGGGAGGGAGAAGCGGAGAGGGGTTAGTGGCTAGGAATGGGGGGCTGGAGCTCCAGAAAGGGGAGCCGTGGGGAGTGGGGTGGGGCAGCTCACTGCTCTGAGGATCTGCCACGAGGCACATCCCCTCTGCGTTCCCTCTGTGGCACACATCCACCTAGTGACACCTTGTGGGCTGGCAGCAAACTTCTGACTCCCCTTCCTCCTCCACACACCTGCCTATCAGAACCTCATCTAGCCTAGGTATCCCCTGACCCTCCTCATGCGCCCCACATCCAGGGCTCCCCATCACTGCATGGACCAGCCTGTGCACGTGAGACAAGGCAACTGCTGTCTTCATGTGAAGAGCCCTCCTTGGCTAAAGCCAGACTCTGGTCCCTGGAGGTGGATTCAGGAGAGAAAGGCTACGTCCTGGAGAACAGATTCAACCCCCACCTTGACCTTTTCTCCCTGCCCTGAGCACCCCCGAGGCTTGGGGAAAGCAGTGGGGTGAGGGGACTGTAGTCTGCTTGTCTTGAATATGGGGTATGTGTCAGTGCCCTGACAGGCTGCTGGGACCAGAGGAGCCTCAGGAAGACATCTAACCAGACTGGGAAAGTGGAGGCCAGGGTGGGGGTGGCGGTGGGGATACAGCGAACTGAGAGCAGAGCTGGAATTGGACCTAGGATTCCTCCCCTGCTCAGAAGAGACCCAGCTGGTGTGGAGGCTGGAGCAGGGCCGCTGCCTGGCCAGGCCTGGGCCTGGCAGAACAGAGCTCAGAGCTGAGAGCTCCAGTGTGCCCACTCCCCTGAGAAATCCTCCTGGAGGAGCCCTACTGGGGGCGGGGGGCACAGAGAAATGCAATCAGGGGTCAGAAAGGGCACAGGGAAGTGTGGCATGGCCTGATGTCACACCACAGGGAGCCTGGGACTATGGACGACCAGGAACCACTGGCTTTAGCAATCACTTTTAGAATTTTGCTTTGAAAATTTAAATCTGTTGCCCTGGCTGGGTGGTTCAGTGGGTGGGAGTGTTGTGCTATACAACAAAAGTTGAGGGTTTGATTCCCAGGCAGGGCACATACCTTGGTTGTGGGCTTGCTCTCTGGCTGCTCCGGGTGAGTACAGGAGGCAACTGACAGATGTTTCTCTCTCCCAACCCCCTTCTTCTCTAAAAATCAGTGAAAACATATCCTCGGGTAAGGATTAAAAAAAAACTGAGACCTGTTCAGGGGTCAAATTCACTCTTGACCTGTGAGTTTGGGGACCCCAAATGCCCCAGCTCTCCTGGTCAGTGCTCATCACCAGGCACCCCGGACCCAATGGCCACTCGGGAGCCTCAGAGAGCATCCAGTGGAACTGTCCCTGCACAGACAGGACCCTGGGCCCTGGAAGGCAAAGGGGCCAGCCCTCAGTTGCCCAGCCCATTGGTGGTCAGCCAGGACAGCCCCCAGTCATCCTGGGCACTCCCTGCCCACAGACATCCCAATCACAGGCAACTCTCGGAGGCCTCAAAAGACACATGACTCAAGATGACAACGCCCAGCCAGGTTGACACAGTTCTGGATTTTATCCACAGTCATACAGTCACAACTTATATATATATATTTGTATTTATATACCTTTAAATTACACAATCATGTACAAAACAGGTGCATTGCTGAGACCACAGCACTTCTCGGAGTTTCACAAGTGTCGGACTAATGAAGTCAGGAAGCCGAGGCAGACGGCAGGGCAGCCCAGCTCCAGCACAGCCAGGCTGCAGACGGTGGTTAACTCGGGATGAAACACATTACTCGCTGGGCCCCGGGGCGGGCCCTGCAGCATCGAGGGTGTAGGCAGGGGGCTACAGGAGTTGGTGGGCACGGTGAGGGGCACAGCCCCCACACTGGGTGTTGAGTGCCCTGACACCAGCACTGACAGGTGGGTCAGGACCCCGGGAGCTCAGAGGGTCTTCCAGGTGAGACCCTCTGCTCTGGGGCCTGAGGACCCTGGATTGCTCAGAAGGAATGGGGTTTTGAGTCCCTGCCCTGGAGTGGACAGCTAGAGTGCTGAGGGGGACAGCCAGGGCCACCACTCCTCCCCAGGTGTTGGGAAGCTGCTGGCACAGAGAGGGGGAGCCCAGGCCCCAAGGTGCAGATGTGGCAGCTTCCTGACTTCCAATGGTAGGTGGTGAAGGGCAGAGGCCCCCACCCCAACTCCTGTTTGGAGGAGAGGCAGAGGGGAAGGGGGCTTTTGTTCTGGAGTTGGGAGGGCTGTTTCTGAAATCTTGCTCCAGGCTCTGAAGGGTCTAGGGCACATCTCAGGATGTGGTGGAGGCCCAGAGAGCAGTGACAAGAAAGGGGATGCTAGGGGGTAGTGTGCCTGTCCCTAAGGGTGTCATCGCCCTCATCCCCCCAACTTCCCTGGCCGTGAGGGAGGCCTGCCCCAGCTCTGTGCTCACATGGACAGGGTCAGGGCCTTGAGACTGGGGACTGTGACCTAACAGTGAGCTGTGGGAAGAAGAAGCAAAGAGCAAGAGGCTGAGGGGTGACAGAGAAGCTGGGGGATCACACTCTCTTCACCTAGAGGCCCAGGGCCAGGTCCTATGAAAGGGGGAGAGTGTCTGCAGGCCTGAGGCCCACAAGTGGCATCGCAGTGAACAAGGTTCTCCTGGAACTGCAGGAAGTCCCAGGGCCTCACCACAGAGGCTCTGGGAGACTCCTCTTCCAGCCAGTCCCCCATCTCTTGGAGTCTTGTCCTGCCTTGGTCTGCTTCCCAAGCACCCCACCCCCACCGCCATGGGAGAGGCTGGTCCCTGGTAGGAAATCGTAATCCAGCAGCACCACTTTCTTTCACCAGCCAGAGGAAACACTACTGCTCTGGGCAGACCCTTCGTCTCCTCTCACCCCAAAGTCTTTCAACTGAGACCCAGGCTTGGAGAGATGGGGAAGGGGGCTGCCAGCAGGGGGAATGTTGCTCCAGAGCTAGGGCTGTGGTTGTAGGGGAGAGGACAGGGAAGAAAGACATGGTGACTGCCCTGCTCCTGAGGGCCAGGGCTCCTCCCTCCTGCCAACCCCATGCCTCTTCTATTGGCTGCAGACTTTCCCTGGTGGTCCAAGGCTGGAAGCTCCCATGGGCCCCGTGGTGTCTCCCCAGGCAGCCAGAGAAGGAGAGAGAGGAATGAGAGGCCCCAAGGCTTGGTCTCTTGAAGGCTGTTTGAGTCCAGTGATCCTCTGGTTTCAGATGGTATTGAGGGAGGGAGGGTGGGTGGGTGGGCAAGATGCCCTCCTCCCCAGGAAATGGGAGGAGGCTGCTACTGTTGCTGGCTTTGCCCTGGGCTTTGGGGCCCCTGCCCCTGCCCCTGCCTGAAGACTTGAGGTGGGGAGTTGAGGGGGGGTGTCACTGCAAATACTGAAGGGTGTGGCTCTGAGGGAGAGCCTGGGCCTGGGGTGCACACAGCTGGGAAGAGGGGCCTTAGTGGGGTCCTGGTCCCTCAGCTGAGCCTGGCGTTGAAAGGACTGAGGGCCTGTCCCCCTTCACTCACCCTCCGACACCACAGTGAGAGTCACCAGCTACAGCTCAACCCTTGTCATGCCTGGGGGTGTCTAGGGACACCTGGAAACCTCTATGGGAGAAGAGGGTGGCCATTCCTCTTGCAGTGTCACCAGTCCTGAGGGGTGAGGCCAGGGAAACAGGGCACTCCCCAGGGCACAGTGCAAGACTAAACACTCGGAGCCCCTTGTCTGGGGTTGAGGGGAGGCCTCTGAGAGTAGGATGGTGGTGGGAGGGGAGCAGGGAGAGGCAGGAGGAGGTGGTCAGAAAACCAGGCCCAGGGCAGGGGGCAGGGCAGGGGCTGGCAGCCTGGGGTGGGGAAGAGAGGTTGGGATGGGGGCAATGGAGCAGGATAGGAAGGTCCAGGAGACATCTCTCAGGGCTCAGGAGACTCTTTGGTGGGATCTAAAGACTGGATATTGATGTCTCTGTCGGGCTAAGCCCTAAGACCCTCCCCTACCCAGGGGCCATCACCCCAAGTCCCAACACCCTGGCCTCCAGGCGGCCCTGCAAATGCTCCATCTCTTTGTATTTTTTGTTTTGTTCTATTTTGACTTTTAAAAAAATAAAAGCTTGATCGTAAAATATGTCTGGAACTCTATGGCGAGGGGTGGTGACAAGAACGGGAAGGGAGGGGAGGTGGTGGGCAAGGGGCGAGGGGCGGTGGGAGGGGAGCGGGGCAGCTAGATGGCCTCCACGTAGTTGGCGGGATAGAGGCCAAACTGCCCGCTGTCCAGCCGCCCGCGGCACCAGCCCTGCTCGTCCTCCTCGCCCAGCTTCGTGAGCTCGTCTCCTGGGGGACAGAGAGGCTCCTTGACGGGGCTCCCGGAGCGCTGGCCCTCCGCCCCCACACTGCGAGGTGAGCCCTCCGACCCCAAGACGCTGGGCCGACCCCTAAACCTCCCCCATTATTGCCCCAACGCCTGCCCCTGGGGACCAGCCCCAGACACACCCGGACACCCCCTAATCTGGCTCTAGGCCCGCTTCCAGCTTCATTTCCCAGGTCAGGAATCCTGTTCCGCCACCCCCGGCCCTCGGGCGGGCCCCCAGCCCGTGCCTGGCCCACTGTGTCCCCAACTGTGTTCTCGGGTCCGGACCCCGCCGCGGGCACCCAGCGGCCACTCAGGCCCCGCCCTCGCCCTCTAGTTCGAGTCCGGTCCCGGGAGCTCAGGTCACACTCCGTCTTGGCCACGCCCCGAACCAGGCCCCTCCCACAGCTGCGCTCCCTGCAAATCAGCACGCCCGGCCCTCAGGCCCCGCCCACCCATCAGGCCCCGCCCCGGCCCCGCCCCTCGTACCGGCCTTGAAGCTGAGCTCGTCCTGCTCCTGGCCGTCGTAGTCGTACAGCGCCCGCACACGCACTCCCTTGGCTTCGTCCTCGAAAGGGTTGGCGCCCCCGTTGGCCTCATTGCCCCCAAATGTGTTCCCGCTGTCGTCGTCTGACCACTCGGTGGTATAAGGCTGGCCCCTGTCATAGCTGCTAACGCTGAGCAGCAGAGAGGGCCCCGCATGAACCGCCTCTGCCCCGTCCCCCGGCTGCCCCGCGGCCCCGCCGCAGCGCGGGCCTGGCCGAGGCTGGCGCAGGCGGGGCCTTGGAAGAGGTCCCGAGCCAGTGGCCCTGACAGCTCTTTAAACAGATGTGACACAAGACTATTTGCATTATTGCTCAGCCTTAGAGAGGGGCTGCTGACGGGGACCCCAGAGAGCACTTGACTCCTCATCTGAGTACAATCTAGTGGTGAAGGGTGATCTTTCTGGAGCCAGATTCGGGCATCACATCCTGGCTCTGAGGCTTACTACCCAGCTGCATGACCTTCTGCAATCACTTAACCCCTCTGGGTATCAGCTTCTCCATCTAAAAAATGGAGCATATTTACACACTGGGGAATATTTACACACTTCTCAGATTGTTGAAGGCATCAGTGAGTTAATATATGAAAATGTTTGGAACAGTGCCTGGCACAGTAGGTGCTCTCAAAGGATTAGCTATCACTATCTTTGAAAGGAGTACGAGGTTGCTGTGTTTCAGACCATTCTTGTCTCTTAAGGTAAACCTCAAGACTCCTGGCCTCTAGGAAGCTCCACAGGAGGCACTCACCTGCCACGGTCCCCAGCCTGGGATGTGGACTCCACCACCCCAGTGGCATTGGTCAGCGGTGCCCCCTCTGCCTTCTTAGGCTGTTTCTCCTTCTTGGTGGCAGTGTGAGGGAGGTCTGGGTTCCACTCCTGGTGGGCACCAAGGGAGCAGTCAGGCTCGGGAATGTTCCCTGAGGCCCCTTCCAGCCTTTTCAAACTCCTCTTCCCCATCCCCACACATCCTTACCTCAAACTGGGGCCAATTCATGGGCATGCCAGGGCCGCTGGTGCTGCGGAACCATTTGAGGTCGTCCTGGGCATCAGCCCCCCGGATGGCCTGCTCCAGCTCCCGGTACACTTGGACATAGCTGTGCACAGGGGAGACGGGGAGGTGGAGGGCAAGATGCACATGGCCCCTTCTCCTCGGTGAGGGCAGGAGCCCATTCAGGGGACCAGGGTGCTGGGGTGGCCCCCAGCTAGAAATCAGGCAGGCTTTCCAAGGAGCAATCTCCGTGCGGGCACGCCCAGTGGACACCCCGCACGGTCGCCGCCTTAGGCACACCCATCCATCCAAGCACATTTCTGGAGTACTTAGTGTGCATCGGCTTGCAGCAGCAGCCACTGTGTTTGGAGCTGCTTCTCTCTTGGCCCCTGCGGCTCAGCCCTCCCCTTCCTGTCACTAACATGGGGCCCGGGATGCGTCGCACACCAGCCCTACCCTCTGCTGCCTGTGCTTGAGCCCACCATGCTGCCACACCCCACTACCTGCTATTCTCAGCTAGGTTCAGGTGACGTTTGATGTCCAGCAGCACCTCCTTGAGGAAGACCAGCCGCTTTTCCTCAAACTGCTGGCACTGCTCAAACACCTGCTCCATGCCCTCCATGTACTGGGGCGTGGTCTTGCCCACTTCATCCAGCACCTTCTCATACTTCTCCTGTGTCTGTAGGCACCAGGAGGAAGGGAGGGTGAGACCCAGGCGTGCAGCTGCCAGCCACCGCCCACTCCAAGAGGCCCTGAGCCCAGCCTGGCTGGCACCTTCTGCACATCCTGCTTGCACTTGTCCACTTTGTCCTGAAGCTTCTTCTGCTGCTCGGGTGTGACTGACTGCTCGGTCTTGCTATTCATCTCCCGCGTCACAGCCAGCTTCTCCTCTTTGCAGGCCAGATGGTAGGCCTTCTTGGCTGCCTCGAGCTGTGGGGAGTGGGAACAGGGGGCAGGCCTCCTACTTGTGAGCAGGAGCAAATGTGGTCACCTGTCAAGCCCTCCCACCTGCCCACTCTGCAGGAGCTGTGAGCACACAGTCTTAAGAGGCAGAAGGGATGCAGGCCCTGGCTCCAGGTATTTGGGAGCAACGCCCACCCATTTGTGGAGGTCTCCCTGCTCGGCACTGCCTGCTGGAGAGCACTGCAGTACCTGCCCGGCCTGTGGATACTTCTTCCTGGAAGGCAGTCCGGCTCCCCCGTGGCACACCCCAGCGAGCAGTGCACCGCCACTCCATCTGCAGACACCCTCCCTCTGATCGGAGCGCCCTCTGAGCTCAGCTGCCCGCCCTCCCCCATTGCAGCCGCCGCCCACCGGGCACCTCCTTCATCTTCTTGGCCCAGGGCTTCTGGGCCTTGCGGAAGCCATCTTCAGCCTCCTTGGTCTCCTTGAAGCCGCCCATGATCTGCTTGTGATAGGCGTCCTTCTGCCAGTTCTTGACCTTCTCCAGGTCCTCGTTCAGTAGGCTGTTCTTCACCTCCTGGTGCAGTTCGCTCACCTTGTCCGCCTCCGTCATGATGGCGCCCCAGGCCCGCTCCAGGCTGCCATACTGTGGGCCTGAGGAAATGGCCGTGGGGTCACAAGGCCTTCCGGACCCCTGCCTAGAGGCCCCCCCTATACCTCTTTTCTCTGCGGCTTCCCCATGCATCCCAGAGCAGCAGGGCCTCTACTCTCCCTACGGCTCTCTTCATCCCGCAGGGCCAAGCACAGCCCCCGCTCTGTCATATGCCTCAGCCCGCAGCCCTCACTGACTCTTCTCCGCATCTGCCTCTGTGCCTGCTCCCTACCTCCCCTCAGCTCTGAGCTCTCACAAACCCAGCACGGCACCAGGCACACAGTAGGTGCTGCAGGAATGTAGGCTGAATGTGAACTGAAGAACCAACTGGTACCAGGAGGCCACTGGGACTACACACCCCACAGCCTGTTTCACTGCGTACTGGCACCAACTCTGTGCCAGGCACTGTGCTGGGCAGTAGAGGCCCAGCCCTTGCCCTTGTGGGATTTAGAGTCTAGTGGAAGAGAAAACATTAACTAATATATGTAAACGTCAACTTGAAACTTCTAGATTAAAGTAATCTGGAGACATGACAACTAAATGCAATATTCGATTCTGGACTGGATCCCAGACCAGCAAACAATTGCTATAATAAAGTTTGCATATGGGCTATATTAAATGTCCTAAAGTTGATAGTTGAACTCTGGTTACATAAGTAAATGTCCCTATTCTTAGGAGATACATGAAGAATTTAGGGTGAAGGGACATGTCTCCATCTTAAATGTTTCAAAAAATATGCATATAAATAGGGATAAAACAAATGGGTAAAATGTTAGCTGGTGAATCTGGGTGCAGCTCTGTACTATTCCTGCAACATTTCTCGGAGTTAAAATTATTTCAGAATAAAAAGTCTGGGGTCTTGTTTGTTTTTTAAATCCAATCTAAAATTGTACAAAGTGGAGCTGAAGTACAGGGAGGCCTGGCTTGGTCTGGGAGGGGAGGAGTGCAGGTGTGGGGACAGTTTCTGCAAAGGCCCTGTGACTGGAGGCTCAGGTGTACCCAGATGGCTGGGTGCTCCCAGGACTCAGTGGGGTTAGGGCCTGGGGTGTGCGCAGGGGCGGGCGCGGGCGGGGGGCACCTTTCTCGATGAGCTGGCGCCAGCGCTTGGCCCAGTCGGTGAGCTGCTGCGCGTAGGCCTTCTCGATCTTGGCACGCTCCTGCACGCAGTTCATCAGGTCGTTGCACAGGCGGTGCCCGTCATCGATGCGCTTCACTGTCCGCTTGTAGTTCCCCACCTGGCGGCCAAGCAGCGCGCATGACTCCGCCCCGCCTGCTCCGGCTGCCGTGCCCCGCAGGGGGCGCCTGCCACCGCCACCACCATCCTGGTGCGCCTCCAAGCCCTCTGATTTTCCAAGGACTTGGCACCCCGCGTCATACCCGTCTATACACTGCTTCATCACACTTTAAACATAATTTTGTTGCTGCCACAAAATGCAGGTTTTTTTTATAATTTGGACTTGGGCCAAATGAATTATTCATTTTGTTCTCGTGAGCTAAATCTATTATATTTATATAGAGTCATAAGCATCGAGTTGAGCTCCAACTTCTTGACATAATATTATGTTTTGTAGACATCTCATTAAACACTTATTAATTTAGGTTTGGCAGTTTTCACTTTGGGTTTCATAAGCCAATAGAAAATTTTTTTCTGGGTTTCAAATATTTTGGGAGGCTCTGAAATACTGGCCTGTCTCCACCTCTATGTTGCTGTGCGGCTCACCGAACTCACTCCATTTCCCTGGGACCAGTGCTCACTTCCAGGGTAGGGGCAGGGAGCTGCTGCGAAAGGCTCTGTAAGCTGTAAAGTGCTGCTCCTGCCCGAGTAAAGTGCCAGGATTCTGAGTCAGAGCCCCCCAGAGCAGAGGGTCGGGAGGGGCCTGTTCTACAGCGTGAAATACTATGGGATGTCTCCAGGGGCAGCTGCAGGGCAGAGGCTCTGGGCTCCGTGGGTGGTAGTAGCCTGCAGGACATGGAAGGCTTTGGAGGGGCCTGAGGGGCTGGTGAGCCTGAGGTCATGAGGCGGGTCGGAGCCTGAGCCTCCACATAGCCAGGCTGTCTGGTCCCCAGGACCTGGGGACTATCAGGGCCTCACCTCCCAGAAGCTGTCAGTGGTCTCCTCTGGAGCTAGGGAGGCCTCATCATAGGAGCCGGACATGGTGTGGCCGCGGGAGGATGGACAGGCGCGGAGAGGTGGTCAGCAGGCTGGGCTGCTCATGCGCTGGAGAGCAGGAGAGAGAGCCCTGGCGATGAAGGACATAGCTGACATTCCCCCCTCCAGGCCTGGGTGCCAACTTGTGGGGATGAGGGCCCCACAGGCCTAACAAGCCTTGCATCGGAATGGGGACCTTCCTGCCCAGGGACTGGCTCACCATCTCAAGGGTAACCCCAAGAGTCTCCCTGCAGCACCCCTCGTGCCCACCTCCCATCTCTCCTCCATGAGCCCTTCTCCATCTCCTTTCCTTCCCCTCTCCTCCAAATCCATCCAGCTCCAGTGTGGGCACTCTTCCTAGAAGCCTGCCCCAGCCACCAAAACCATGGTGCCTGCCGCTGTTTTGTGTTCCTGGTCTCGGAGCTAAAAGTTAGTGTCAATAATTGCACATTTGCTCTATATAAATCTGCCGTTTGAGCCTGGCCGGTGTGGCTCAGCAGTTAAGCATGGACCCATGAACCAGGAGGTCACAGTTTGATTCCCAGTCAGGGCACCTGCCTGGGTTTCGGGATTGATCCCCAGTAGGGGGCATGCAGGAGGCAGCCAAGCAATGACTCTCATCACTGATGTTTCTATCTCTCTCTCCCTCTCCCTTCCTCTCTCTGTAATCAATAAAAACATATTAAAATAAATAAAAATCTCTACTTTGCTTCATAGACACACAGGTCTTCAAAGTCAGCAATCAGGCTTATCTTGTGCATGTTCTGCACCACCCCTCACCAGGGCCTGACACCCTGTAGGGCCCACTAGAGCTCAAACCCCAGCTGGCTTCTCAATCTGCCCCTCTCAGCACTGCCCACCCTGACCCAGCCAGATCCTTGCACCAGGCCCAAAACATCCACCTAAGTTCCCCACCCCCGCCCCACACAGAGCCCCTGGTCTCAGCCCCAAAGTCCTCCCCAAACCCCCACCTAGAGACCCCTGGGAAATTGGCTGTAGGTCCCCTCCTACCTCCCGTCCAGGCTGAGCTCGTCCTCAGTTTCCTGAGCTGCTGGGCCCTTCTGGCTGCCCTGTGCCTAGCCTCAAAGGCTTCAATTAGCTGCATGCATGTCCCTGAGTCCCAGACATGCAGCTTCCTGGTCCACAGGTCAGACCGCTGCCATCTGCGTGAGCGTCAGGCAGCTGTGTGTGGCCTGGAACTGTCGGCTGGCATCATGGCTGTCCAATCTAGGCCATGGGCTGCCCCAGGGCTGGGGCAGGCGCTGCTCTGTTCCCATCCCCCACCCATGCCTCGCTGCCACCCCAGGCAAGAATGGCTCAATCGAATGGCTGGCTCAGTTGTCAGGAGACTGGACCCAGAGGGCCGGGGGCCTGGTCTTCGAAGGGGCAGCAAGGCCAAGCCAGGCCGGATCCCACTACCAGCTGACAGCCTCAGGCCACGGTCACCTCCCTGACTCTGCACTGTAACCTCAGGGACTGTGAACCCTGACAATGAAAACACCTGGGAGAGTGCTGGCCTCTGCAAGATTCAGCGCAACCTGGGGGTCCAAGGGCTGGTGCACCAACACATGAGGACCCTGGGTCAAGGATGCCCTCACCCCCTCTGGCCTCAGTCTCCCCATCTGTCCAGGGGCTAGTGCTCTTTTCCCAGTCATAACCAGTGTTGCCTCCTTGCATCTCTCAGGCACTAGATATATTTTGTTCTTTTCCCTTTAGCAAGAATTCACTTTCCCACAAATTCATGCACAGTGGGGGTGGGTGGGAGAGAGGGCAGCTGGAATTCATCAAGGGACAAAGAAATGAGTCTGAATTTTTTTTTTTTAATTTGGCACTTTTCACTTATAAAGCAGTACTTGCTTCATGAAGAAAAATTTGAATTTGATATGAGAAGTAAAAGGCAGGGATATTTGATGAAGGGTGTCCGCCAGGTTAGGCAGGTATCCCTGGGGCCAGAGCCCTCCAGAACCCTTGGAGTCACATAGAACTTGGGGATCCCACAGTGTGTGGCTGTTGGGGCACTCCCTCACGGAGTGAAGGTCAGTAGTGGGTAGTGACTTGACACAAGCTTGGTGTCCTCTCTCACAGTCACAGAGGTGCACACCCCTCACCCAGCAGCACCCTGTGGTCCTAGGAATCCCCCTTCCAGCCAGTTGGGCAAACCGCTGCCTCCCGATCTGATTTACTGCAGCACTGCTCAGAAAAGCCAAAGGCCCACACAACCCAGATGCACGTTCAGGGCTGGTTGAGTGAGTGGCAACGCAGGCCTGCAGTGGGATGCTCTGTCCAGGAGGCACCTCCCCAAGCCATGTCACTCAAGCCAAACGAACAAGGTGCAGAACAGCATGGCTGCGGATGCTCCAGGTTGGAGGGGGTGGAAATACATAAGCTGGAATATTTTTGGAAAACTGGTAAAACCAGGCTGGGGGATGGGGTGGGAGATTTTCCACTGGGGCTCTTTTACGCCTTTTAAATTCTGCCTTGTGTGCATAAATTGCATATTTTTTTAAACACTCCAGCCTGTGCTGGAGGAGAGCAGAGGGAGCTGGGAGCCAGGACTAAGGGTGCATGGAGGTGGGGACAATGCAGGCTAGAAGGAATGCATGATGTCAGAGACCTCTCCACCTTAGCCTGACCCAGGGAGGGGCCCCTTCCTCGGTGTAGGAAGGTGATGGGTCTCCCTGGCTCCCAGCTGAGGTAGCATGTGTAGTAGAAATAGTTCTAGCCTTGGAGTCCCTGCTCTGCCACCAAACTGCTGTGTGTTGAGCAATTCATGTGGCCTTGCTGGGTCCTGCAAAGAAATGAGGATGACCCAGCCCAACTTAAGGATTAGACAAGATGGTGCAAGTCTCCACCTTGGGCTGGCCCTGCAGAGGAGGCTCGGGGAGACTGGCAGCAGGACCGGGGAGGGGGTCTGGGAGGGGGCATGGGAGTCCACAGCACCATGTGGCCAGACACACCATCCCACCTTCCCCCTGCCTCACAGCCCCATGGGGCAGGTGGGAGGCTTAACTCTTACCAGATGCCATGTCCTTCCTGAGGGGCAATAGCAGCTGCCATCACTGAAAAGCCATATCTCAGTCAGGAAGCCGGAGTGGCCAGCACCCGCCACTCCCCGTGGGCAAGCCCGGTGCACCCTTAGCTTTCCTCAGCCCATCAAATGGACACGATGCCCATCTGACTTTGTGGCCCTGCAAGCCCTGTATCATTAGTAACCACAGCTAACATTTACGGAGCACATATGTGGTGCCAAGGACAGGTCACAGGTCTTAACCTATCGAATCCTCACAACACCCTGTAAGCAGGCGCAATTCACACTCCACATGGCAGACGAGAGCCCAGGGGCCGAGGCGTGACTGTGAAAGTGCTCAACAGCTCTCACTATTGATTTGTCACCACTGCTGTGACAGTGGGGTGGCAGTCCCATTTCAGCCTGGGCACTCTCTGTGTGGAGCAAGGGAAGATTTCAGGCCTTTCTCACCCTCAGCCTGCAGAACAAGGGGTGTGGGCTCTGGCTCCAGCTCTGCCACCTGCCAGTGAGAGCTTGGCCAAGTCCCTTAGGGGGTCTCAGTTTTCTAACTCATATGATGGAAAACAATACTTGAGTCTGTTTTGAAGATCAAATGATAAAAGTGTAGTTAGCTCTTTTTGAAAAACACAGAACACTGGAAATGTGAGGTTTGCAGGCAGCCTGGGCCTTTCCTCCAGGGAGAAATGAGTCCCAGGGTGAGAGTGCTCCTCTCAGGCCCAGGCTTACTACCAGCTGCCTCTGAAGGACCCCGGAGGGCAGGGCCTTGGTGTGTCTACCAAGAATGGGCAGAGGAATTGAGGGCAGGAGCCCACAGAGGGCAGGCCTGGTATGGACAGACTGTGTGGACTCCCCCGTCATGAGTCACTAACAACCACAGCTCTTCTTTCTCTTCCCACTCGCACACCCAGCCCACCAGCAGGTCCAGAGCAGACCCCTCGCCTCCCTGCAGCAGCCTCTTCACTGCTTTTCTTGGCGTCTGACATTGTCTCTCACTCCCTCTCCCCAGTCCCCAAACACAGCAGCCAGAGGGAAACTGGTAAAACCTGTCAGATCCCACCACTGCCCCACTGAGAATTCTCCAGAAACCCCCATTTCCTCTGAGTAAAATCCCAATTCCTTGGCAGGAGGCCCTGCATAACCTGCTGTCCCACCCCTCACCTCTCTGCTCTCACCTCCTACCACTCTCACTAGCCTCCAGTTCCACTGACTTCCTTGCTGTTCTAACCCCAGGGCCTTTGCACCTGCTAGGAATATTCAGAGCTGCCCCCCACCCCCGCGCAGACTTCCTGGTCTGCTAAAATATCATTACCTCCCCCAACTTAAACTTGCAACACTGTTTCCACCCCCAGCACCCTCACCCCTTCTCTCTTCCTCACTTTATCACCCTCTCGCAGGCTGTCAACACTAGAGCACTCATATGTTTAGTGTCTTCCTCTCCCACTAGAATGTCAACTCTAAGGTCAGTGGTTTAGCCTGTCTGGTTCTCTGCTATATTACTAGCATCCAGAGCAGTGCCTGAAACAGTAAGTGCACGATCATTTTTGTTCAATGAATGAGTAAGTGCCAAAAACCTTCTGGAACATTCATTCATTTAATAGCAGGAGCACTGAATTCTGCACCCCAGAGCCCAACAGTCACCTGCATATAGTTGGCATTTAATAAATGTTGGTAATGATGGTGACACAACCAAGAGCCAGAATCCCACAAGAGGGGGGCGTCCCAGAACCCACCCGTCCTGTTTCCAGGCCCCCTGCTTCTCTCGGCATCCCCTTCCCTACCTCTTGGTCAACCGTCGGGGTCCGGTTCCAGGGTGTCTTTCTTGCTGATTCTCCAGGACGATTCTGCCCTCAGGCTGTGGTCCCCTCCTCAGGGATCCTGCGGCACACAGACAGAATGGGTACCAACAGCCTCGGCCGTCATGTTACCCGCTCTTCACACTCCCTTTGGAGCAGGGTGGGGAACCTTCTTTCTGCCAAAGGCCATTTGGGTATTTATAACATCATTCGCCAGCCATACAAAATTATCAACTTAAAAATTAGCTATGAAAAAAGCTCCTAGATTTATAGAATTTCGAGTCCCGCCTGTGGCTGCCTTGGCAGGGCCCGACCAAATGATTCCGCGGGCTGTATACGGCGGCAGGCTGGACACTCCCCACCCCTGCTTTAGAGCAACTACGATCACCATTTTTGAGGGCCTGCTATGCTCCAGCCTCTTCATACACTTTATTTCTAATCCTCACAGCAACCCATTAAGATAGGTGTAGATTTCCCCATTCTCTCTGAGACTCAGAGAGGTTAAATAACTTGTCCAAAGTCACTCAGCAGGGAGGAGATAGAGTCAGATCCAGACCCAGGGTAAGTCCTTCCCTTAGCCCTCCCTCCCAGTGCCCAGTCCAGAGCCAGCACTCCATGGATGTCACTCAGTCTTCTGGCCTAAGGCACCAGCTCAGCTCAAACCGGGGCAGGGCCATGGGAAGCCAGAGCTGGGTCTCAGGCCCCACAAACATTCCCAGCAGCTCCCCCATCCTCACCTCACCCAGAGATGGACGGGCTCACCGCACCTGACTTGGGGCTACACAAGGACTCTTACCAGCCTCTGCTGGGGCTTCAGATGCAGCAAGAAGGGTCCAGGTTAGATGCGAGGTGCTACCTTCCACGCCCCCGTGACCCCATGTTCACCCAGCTTCTGCTCCCTTGCTTTTGTTGCCCCTCCTGCCTGAGGTGCACTCACCTCTCCCCAAAAGAACTGCTTTCCCTTCAAGAGCCAGCTCAGTGCTTGAATACCCCAGCCCTCACCTCCCTCACCCCTTCCCGCTGGTGCAGCTCCTAGTCACACCCTGCCATAAACCAGGTCTTGCTGGTTCCAGGCGGCAACCTGCTCCCCCAACAAGCCAGGATCTCCCACCAGACTATCACTCCGAGTAGAGAAGAGAGCAGCGCCCCTGGGCCGGGCAGATGACCAGGTTCAAACCCCAGCTTTGCCACTGACTGGCTGTGTGACTTTGGCAAGTTGTTTAAACTCTGTGTGTCTGTTTCACCTGCAAATAGAGGTGATGATACCACCCCATGGGGTTGGTGTGAGAAGGAAATGAGAACCTGTTGCTCAGGAAGCACTGTTTTAACCACCACCATCACCATCATTATAGGTATCATCACCCAGGCTTCTCACAGCTGCAGAGCTTCTCAAAGCAGGAGACGCGCATCTTTGTGGATGACCTCACACTCCACCTCCCCTCTGTGCCTAACACAGACCTCTGTTGTGGACTGAACTGTGTCCCCCAAATCCATATGTGATGCCCTCCCAATGTGACTGTATTTGGACTTTTAGAAGGCAATTAAGGTCAAATAAGGGTGAGGTCCTAATCCAATGGGATCGGTGTCCTTATCAGAAGAGGAGACGCAATCTCTCCCCAGGCGCATGCACTGAGGTAAGGCCACATCTGGACACAGAGGCTGGCCACCTGCAAGCCAGGAAGGGAAGCCTCGCCAGGAGCCCAACAGGCTGCCACCATGACCCTGGACTTCCAGCCTCCAGAGAAGTGAGAAATAAACTTCTATTGTTTAAGCCGCACAGTCCATGGTATTTTGTTCTGGCAGCCCTAGCTGACCAAGACACCCTTCCATGACTATTGGGCCTCACCTGAGACCTCCAGGTCTCCAGGTCTCCTATGAAAAAGATCCCAGGCCTGGCTTCCTCTTGCCTTCTGTTTGGGTCTAAACATCAGGCCCCCAACCTCCATCTGCTTTGAGGCGAGGTCCCCGGACAGTGCCTAAGGGGCCCTGCCTTCAGAAAAGATGTATCTCGAGTGGGGTAGAAACACAAATGGGGGCACAGAGGGAGGCAGAGCCAGGTCTCACCCAGAGAGGCCCTGGCAGAGGGGACCAGGTGGTCTCATCCCAGCCGGGAAGGGTTTAAAGGCACACCACCTTAGCCCCTGGCTGGCCTCGCCCCTGCTCCCTGACCATTCCCTGGCCTCTGACCCTCGGTCCCTCGCCATCCCTACCCTCCTCCTTCCTCCTCCAGCCCCACTAGGCCCCAGACCGTCTCTCTCTCTCTCCTCCGAAAAATCACCAAAGGCAGCTCCGCACTCCCATTCTCAGGCCAAGTGGAGGAGGCAACATCTCTCCAGAGAGCCTCTGAGATGACTCCTTGGGGAAGAGACGGGCCCTCCCCCCATGAGTGTACACTCCAGTGCAACAGAAAGCCAAGAAGTGAAAAAGTCTCACCTCATTAGGTGGTGACAGCAGTTAAGGGGACAATCAAGCAGGGAAAGCAGGTTCGGCCTCAAGCAATGATGGCAGAGTTGGTGTCTACACCCGCAGTTTCCCACCCTCCTGGCTCCCAGAGGTGCCCAGCGGGACTGAGCCCTAGCTGCCCACAGTGGGAACTGGCCCAACAAAGCACCCTCCATCTCACCTCCACAACCTCAATGTTTCCAGAGGCCGTCTCCCAGATGAACTGCCCCAGTCAGATCCCTGTCCTTGATCGGCTGCTGGGGGCACCCAAACCCAGACACCACAGAGGGGGAGGTGGGAGTGGGAGCCGTGGGAAGGCAGGCCTGTCCTCTCCAGCCCAGGTGCATCTCTCTCCCAAGATCAGTCATCTCGTACGTGGCTTTCTGCGGGGTCTGTCCTGTCCCGAGCCCTGTGTGTCTGTGGCCTCCTGGAGGGCACAGCGGGGTGGGTGCGCAGCAGCTTCCCCGAAGCACAGATCCCTGGGCTGGATTCCGACCAGGGAGGCACCCTCTGCCCTCAGCAGCACTGGGGAGGGACGCATGCGGCTCACTGCCCTCCCCTGTCCTGGCGGAGGCTGGAGCAAGAAGCACGGACCCAGGCCATGCAGGACTTCCTGCCCAACTCAATGCCCTGGGGCAACTGCCCAGCCAGAGGGGCAGGGGATGCCTCCCCTGTGATGCCCTAGTCCAGGCCCCCATTACAGCCACTGAGGCAGAGACTCCTGCCTTCAAACTGCACCTTTCATCCTTCCCGTGCAGCTCTGGGCCACAGCGGTGAGCAAGACAGCAAACTCCCTGCCTCTGGGGCGCTGACATTCTGAGGGGCGAGACAGGCAAGGAACCAGACTGAGTTGTTAGAAGGTGACAAGGGCTGTGGAGAAGAAAAAGGCAGAGAAGGGGACGGGGGGTGGGGGGACAGTGGGGGTTGGGAGTGAGGCTATTTTACACACGAGAAGGCATTTCAGCAAAGACCTGAAGGAAGGGAGGGAGGGAGCCATGCAGCTATGTGGGGGAAAAGCATCCAGGTAGAGGGAAGGGCCAGTGCAAAGCCCCCTGGTTGCCACAGCTGAGGGTGGGGCTGAGGGTGACATGTACCTAAGGCTGGAGCAGAGTGAGTAAGGGGGTGAGGGGGGAGGCCGGGGAGGCCGGGGAGGCTGAGCAGGGAGGCAGTGAGAGGATGCTGTCACATGAGGCCTTGTAGGCCCCAGTGAGAGCCTGATTCCCCTCTGCGGGGTTTGAGAAGAGGGAGGGTGTGACAGGCCTTGGTTTAAAGGGTCCCTGCCTGCAAGAGAAAAGCCGACTGCAGGGAACAGGAAAACAGGGAACCCGCTAACCTGCTGTCCCTCAGGCGAGGGAAGTTGGGGGCTCGGCCCAGGCGGTAACGCTGGAGGCAGTGAGAGGTGGTTGGCATCTGGAAATACCGTGACATTCGAGCCAACAGGATTTGCTGATGGTCTGGCTGTGAGAAGGAGTCACGGATGGCTCCGGGGTTTGGGCTGAGAAGCTAGCAGGTGGAGAGCATGGAGGGACGAACAATTTGGAGGAGATGGAAGCTCAGTTTTGAATCCCTGAGTTGCCCATGAAGAGCCAAGTGGACATGTCTCCTTACTCTCCCCAGAGCTCCTGCATTGGGGGCTACGTAAGGAGGGGCCAGCCTGGGGCCAAACTGTTGTTCCAGGCCCAGGACCCAGCTCCTGGCTGAGCACCAGGCCTCTGAGTGTTCCTGGGCCGCCCTTCAGCTCCCTGACTAGGGGAAGGCTGCTGGGGGTAGGCTGGGGCTCTAACCTCACTTCCATGCAAGTGACCTGGGCAGTGGGCCCACTGGGATGTGATGGGGTGGGGCCTGAAAATGTGCCATTCTGGTGGGCTCACTGCCCTAGAATCTGGGGGCAACAGAGTGCAGGGGAGAGGCGGGACAAGCAAAGACAGACCCTAGGGACCTGTAGGACAGGAAAAAATTAGAGAGTGGAGATGTGGCCTAAAGAAGGCAGGCTGGGAGTGGAGGAGGTCAGGGCCAGGCCTGGAGGGTCTGGGGAAGGGAGAGCTCATTCTAGCTCTTGCCAAAAGAGCCTGTTCTCCAGGCTTACAAGGCCCCTGTTCTGGCTGGAATGGAAGCCAGCCCGGCTGCAGCAGGTGAGGCAGGGCGGAGGCCAGTGCCACCCCAGGCCCTGGTGAGGAGGGGGATGGGGTTCAGAGAAACAGGGAGCAGACGATGATGTGTACCTGGGTTACATGGCTGCCAGCTTCTAGGCAAATCCCGCCCCCCTCCTGCCACCTGAGACTCCCTTTTACTTCCCAGGCCCTTAACCCCAAAGCGGGAGATGCCTAATACTCAGCAGGTGCAACTAACATTTGCAGAAATGAATGGAACCACATCGGCTTCTCGGTGGGTATTCCTCCCCCATCAAAGGCCCAGGGACTCCCCCTTAGCCCCTGCACAAGGTCCTCTGACCCCAAGAGCCCAGGGGAAGAAGCTCCACAATGTGGTGCAGGGCTCAGCCAAGTTCTCAGGGGGTGCTGGGGAGAGAAGGCAGGCCCGAGAAGGGGCAGAGCCTTTGCCTCCCCTACCCTGAGCACGCTCAAGGTTGCACACAACCAACCCTCTGCCCCCCTCAGGCTAGCACCACCTCCTCATACAGGCCAAGGCCCTTCAGCTCTGTCCAGGGAAAAGCTGGGCCAGATGCACCCCACCCACTGCACCAGGCAGGCCTGTCCTGCCCCTCTGCCTAGAGCCCAGGCAGTGCCGCCCAGTTCCTCCCCAGGCCCCAGCCCCACCCCTGTGTGAGCAGCTGAGGCTCCTCCGCAGTGCCAGAGCTCCCCCCTCCCCCTGCAGCAGTGGAGACTGTCCCCAGGAGGGATGCAGCAGAGGGACAGAAGTTGGGGGAGGGAGGGCCACAGACACCTCCACTCAGGACCTGCTCTCCTGTACCCCAGCACAGAGACCCTGAGTTTTCTGGGGGTAGAACAGGGGGCCTTTGGGAGATCTGGGATCTAGTTCTGTAGGGAGAGCCAGGAGGAGGAGTACCTGAGCTTGGGAAAAAAGGGGAAAGATGCCTCCTCCCTGACTGGACCCAATGCCAGAGACCACAGGGGCCAGCAGGGAGGCTGCTGGGGGGGGGGGGGGGGGCTGGATCTGCTGGTTCCAAATGGCCAAGGCCTAGCAGTGTCCCAGTGGGGGTGGGGGACAACCTCACTTCTCCCTGCCCCCCCCAGCCTTAGCCTGGGGAGGACTGGCACTGTGAGCTCCTGGAAGCCCCCCTCAGCCCCCCTCCCCAGAGAGGGGGCATTTGTACAGTGGGGACCTGTGGCCCTGGTGGAGAGAGGGGTGGGAGCGCAGAACAGGAAAGGCAACAGGGAGACGTGCTCCCGATGGGGAGGACCCAGGTTCTGAGGAGCGCCTCCAGGATGCTGGCTGCTCCCCATCCACAGGCCCTGGCCCGGGCCCGCCGGCCCCTCTGCTTGCTGTCAGGGGCCCCACGCGTCACGCAGCCTCTGCCAGCTGTCCCCATGGATGCCTACCTGGGCCCGTCTTGGTACCGAGCCGGGGCAGGTAGGGGCGCGCTGCCCCCGGGCCGGCAGGGCTGGAGGCGCCGGCTGTCCTCCGTGGCGGCGGCGAGGGGCCGGCCCGGGCTGGGGGCTGTCTGCCCGGGTCCCCGCCGCGCTCCGGAAAGCAGCGCCCGAACCCGAGAAGCCAGCTCCCCGCCCCCCGCCGCCGCCTCCCGCTCCGACCCGCCTCCTTCTCCCGCCACCCACCTCCTTCTGCTCGTTTCTATGGCAACCGGGCAATGCCGCGCGGCCAGCCTCCTCCCGCGTACACCAGGGGCCGCCCGCCCTCCACCCGGCGCCCGCATCCACCTTCACAGAGGCTGCTGGACACGCAGGCTCACGTGACCGCCCTGGGCTGGGGGGCTGGGGGGACCCTGCTCCCGCCTCTTTCCTCGCTTTCTCCTCAAGACCCCGCCTCCCGACGTCCTACTAGACACAGCGGCACCTTTCCCGCACTCCCCGCAGCTCCTTAAAATCCCAGTGCCTGCTCTGCAAGCATCTCTGCTTAGGCGTCCGCCGTCGGTCAGGCCTCAACATTTCATTCTGAGTCTTTTCTGGGCCAGGTGCGTGTGAGATGCTCGTCCACAATCTCATTCCATGAAATTCCACACCCATTTCACAGATTGGAAACTGAGGCCCACCGTAGCAAAACAACTTGTCTGTGCCTCCACGGCCCCTGGGCTCACTGTTGCAGTGAGACCCTTGATTCCAACTCTGGTGCTTCTCCCGCAGGCCACAGCTCTCACCCCTCAGAGCAGACACCCTGGCTCGCGCTACACGTGCATCCATGCACATGTGCACTCCAACAACACACTTACACATATTTGCGCACATGCGTTTCCACAAGCCTGTGTATCTATACGTACACGAGTAACACACATATACATACACATAACTGTAACACTAACAACACACACACATCCACACGGATCCAGAACATACAACACACAAACCCTTCCCACACCAAATCACAGCTGCACACTCAACGCCCCAAACCCTCGCCTCATTAGAAGGGATCAGTAATACAGTACGAGTGTCCCAACCAGAGGTCTGAATAATGAGCCACTCCTCTGGAGAGGGTCTGACGCTGCTTTGTACCCCCGCTAGGGATCAGACACTCACCTGCCCACCTTGTCTCAGTTCTGCCCCAGGAGGGAACTGAGGTGGGCATGGAGACAGGGCCCACCCTCCCCTTTGTCCCTCCCTCCCTCTGCCTGGTCCAGACTAGATCCTACCTAGAGCCCTTTGGCCTAGGGGGCTCACGGACATCCCCACTCACCTTCCTGGTTGCTGCCCAGTCCTGGGGCTTGGAGCTATGACAGGGTAGAGTAAAGTGGGCCCACCCTCCTCCTCAGAGGGAATTCCATGCCTCAGACAGCTCTGCTACCCCCAGGAGGGACAATATCTCGCAGAGGGGTGGAAGGTGGAGGGGGAAGACCAAGTGGGGATCGGGGCCCAGGACGCATACCCTGCCCCACAGGATGAGCTGTTCCCAGCCAGGCCCTACCTCAGAGGACCTCAGGCAGGGGTCACAGCAGCCCTGTGCCCCAGGGTAACTCTCAGGGACCTGGCACAGCCCAGAGAGGGCAGATACAATAAGAAATAACTAGAAGCCCCCCAAAATGAAGCCAGAAGCTACCTGCTGATGATGGGCTCTTCAATATTCTATCCCATCGAAGATCCCTCTCAATCACCAGACTAACGCCAATTCAATCAGGCGTGCTATAAATTTTACAAAACATCCTACTATCAGAGAAGTCAAATGTGAGGGGGAAAATCACCTTGGAAGAGGTGAAACAGGGCATTTCATTCATTCAATAGATATTTGCCAGGCACCCGCCACATGCAGGGACTGTCCTAGGTGCCGGACACAACCATGGGCCAGAGTCCCCACCCTGGAGGTGACAAGCTAGTGGATACTGAACTTCTGTTCTCCTGCAGCATCTGTGGCTGTCACAGCAACCTTGCAGGTGAGGTCACAGGACACATAAGGAAACAGGAACTCAGAGACTGAGCAATTTGCCCAAGGTGACAAAGCCAATAAATGTCTGGGCTGGGATTTAAACCCTCTGCTTGCCAAGTTTTTGCCAGTGTTCCACATTGGTTCCATTAAGAAAGGTCCCAGTTAATAGGAGTTTCAGGGTCAAGTGCGCTTTTTAGCTCTGGATCACAGGCAGCACAGGATCATATGTACTTGAAGTGCCAGTCAAATAGTGGGCACAAGAGAGGGCCCCAGAATGACAGGTGACTTCCAGCCTGGCTTTCCTTGGACTAGAAGGCTGAAGTTGGGTGTCCCTAGGCCTAGAGGTCCTCAGCAGGGTCAGGTTGAGGCCCAGGCCAGGAGGGTGGGGATACCTAGCACCTGAGAGCAGAGGCTCCCTGGAAAGTGAAAAGACCTCAGCTGGGGGGCGGGGAGGGATTGAGTTCCCAAGCTCTGTAAGCAGAGCCCCCTGCCCACCTGCCAGCCCCCAGCCCAGGATCATCTTTCCACTAAAGAGCCAGCTCTATCCAGGGATACCAAAGACAGCTGCCCCCGGCCACCCCTCCGTCAGCCTGATCCAGCCCCATCTGCTGCCTGGCAGACTCCCGAGTTCTGCCTCCCACACTCAGACGGCCTGTGGCAGAAGCTGACCCCGTCACCTCATCCTTCCCCAACCCAGGGTGCATCTACCTTTCCCCACTTCATCCCCACTGTCAGCCTGATCCAGGCCCATCTACTATTGGAAGGGGCCTCCAAATCACCTGTCTGCAGCCCTCTACTCCCCCACTTGCAGGCCCAGACAGGTCCGGGAACACCCCCCCACACACACATACACCCCTGTCCAACCTCAGCCCCTATTCCTGGACCTTAACCATGTTCCAGTCCACAGGCAGGATCAGACTACAAATGTGGACTCACCCAGACCACAGAGCAGCTGCCCAGGGCCCCCAGGAGAAGCTGACACCTTCTGTCACTGCCTTCTCACCCAACCCAAAGAGCCTTCACTGCCCCCACACCCCAGCCAGGCACAGTTATCCCACGTGTTCCCAGGGCAAATGCAATCAGGGCTCATTAGCTTCTGCTTTGCATCTCATTTGCATAACATCCTCATGACTGCCAAAATGCAAGAATCCTCCCCAAACCGCTGCCCATGACAGGCAGGGCTGGCCAGCAATGGAGAAATCAAATGGGCAAGGCTCCCCTGAGGGCCTATGTGGAACTAAATCTGTGGGGACAAGAGGACCAGAGGAGAAAACCCAAGGCGACTTCAAGCTTCAGACCCTGAAAGATGCCTAGAGGGGGGGCAATAGATGCTTAGCAAGAACCTGCTAAGTCCCAGCACGGTGCATGGCAGGCACTTTGCCCCTTGTTTTACACAACGAACCATTTTACAAGGGTGGAAACCAAGGCTCAGAGGGTTAAGACCTTGCCACTCAAAGCCCGGGTCCCGCGTAGGAGCTGGGAAGACAGGTAGCATCTCAGGTCCCGCCCAAATCTCCCGGATCCGACTCTGCAGTCACAAGATCCCGGGAGATGGAGACAGGAGTGTGAGGAGTGCCAGGTCAAGGGACCTGCCCCGTGCTACGTGGCTGGAAGATGACGCTGGTGTCAAACTGGGGAGTGTCTGACCAAATCCCGTGCTAGTGTCTTTACTACATTTAACAAATATTTCCTGAGCACCTACTATGCACAGCACTGCTCTCGGCAGTGGTTCACAGCGGATAACCACCAGATAGCCTCATGAATGCTTCATGCCAGAAGAGGAAGACACACACCCAATACACGCTAGAAGTTCACGTGGTGATCAGTGCTATCACCTCAGGACATTGGCCCTTGCTGTTCCCTCTTCCAGAAACACTCTTCCTCTAAATCATCACCTACTTCCCTTTCCCCTATTTAAGGTCTTTGTTCAAATGTCATCTCTTCAAAGAGGAATTCTAAAGTGGCCCCCACTCACCCTCTATCTTTTTACTCCACATTTTTCTGATAGCAATTAGTTTATGTGCCATGGGATGAAAAGGTTGAAAGTTGCTGCTCTACAGCAATGAAATACACAACCACATGGGAAAATCTCAAGACATCTTGCTAAGCAGGAGAAGCCAAACTTAAAAGAACATACATAGTGGATTCTATTTATATGAAGTTCAAGAACAGGTAAACCTGGACTTTTGGTGCCTGGGCCATTATATCTAAAACAAACCTATGAAGACTTTGGAAGGGGAGAGAAGAAGGCAGCCTGACCAGGGACCTCAGGACCCAAGGAGCAACAGCAGTGAGTTCTCTGGGTTTTCTTTTAGCTCAATATATTCCAGATTTGTTGCTGGAGAAGTCAGCAACCTGGAAATACCAATGAGTGTGGACAAAAACAGCTCTAAGAAAATCCTGCTCTTTCCAGCCAAAGGCTTGGGAAGGTGCAGTCTAGTAAGACAAAAAACAATAAATACCCTACTCTAACCAAACACCATGAAAAAAACTGCACCCCTAGCCCCACCCCACTCCCATAAGCAGGGGCAGAGTGGGAGCCTGGCCTGGCTGGAACCAGTGCCCCATCCCCCACCACCAGGATGGGAACAGAGAGGAATGAGTGGGGAGCCAGGACTTTCACCCCCACTCAGTGGTAATAAGGCACCCTCTCCTGCGCGCTGGGTTGGTGTTAGAGGAGGCCTGGTCAGGACTGTCACTGTCCTCCAGCAGTAACAGGTCAGTAAAGGACACATGGACAACACTAACAAGGTATCTCTCCCTTCCCAGGCAGGGAGGTGGCAGTGGAGGTCTGGTGGGACCTGGAACTCCCACCCCTGCCTAGCAGTAAGGAGGCACCCCTGTCTCTCACCAGGGTGTCAACTAAGGTCAAGTGGAAACCTGGACGTTCACCACCACCACCGCCACCCCCGGCACCAATAAGGTGCAGTGTTGGAGGAAGGCTGCTAAGACAGAAGATTTAAATAAGAGCCATGTCTCATAATATAATATCCCAATGCCCAGGATACCAAAAAAAAAAATCACCTGTCATACCAAGAACCAGAAAAATCTCAACCAGAATGAGAAAAGGCAACCAGCAGATGCCACCAAGATGACACATATTGGACTTATTTAACAAGGGTATTAAAGCTGCAATCTTAAAAATGTTTCAACAAGCAATTAGGAACACACTTGAAACAAATGAAAAAACAGCAAGCCTTAGCAAAGAAGTAGAAGATATAAAGAATAATCTAATTGAAATTTTAGTACTGAAAGCTCATTAGATGAACTCAACAGCAGAATGAAACAATGTGGGAAAGATCAGTGAACTTAAAGATAAAAAAACAGAAATTATCCAATCTGAATAGAGAGAAAACGGACTAGGGGGAAAATGAGCACAGCCTCAGGAACCTGTGGACCTGCAACAAAAGCTGACATGTTCTGTTAGCGTCCCAGATGGAGAGGAGAGAGCGCGGGGCTGAAAAAGTATTCAGAGAAATAGGGGCTGAAAAAACACACCCAAACTTGGCAAAAGACATATATCTACAGATTTAAGAAGCTTAGTAAACTCCAAACAGATAAACTGAAAAAAAATCCAAGACACATCAGAATCAAACTCCAGAAAACTAAAGACAAGGAAAACATCTTGAAAACAGAGAGAAATGACACCTTACCCAAGAGGGAAAATAATTTAAATGACAGCGGGTTTCTCATTAGAACCACGGAGGCCAGAAGCGGCCACCATCAAAGACACTTCAATCTCCCCACCTGTTCTAGTCACTGATCAAGGGGAAAGCCACACACAAGCTGTCCTGGGGGGCTCACAGCCCAGGGCAGACACCCACACACTGGGACACAAGAATGCTAGGTAAGCGTAGGGAATAGAGTCAGTAACACTGGAATAACGGTGGGTGGTGTCAGACGGGTACTAGGCTCATCGGGGTGATCACTTCGTAAGTTATATGACTGTCTAATCACCGCTGCGCACCTGGAACTAATATAATATTATTTGTCAGCAGTAACTGAACAATTAAAGCTCTTTCCAGCTGGTGCCGAGCCATGGACATCTCTCGGGACAATTGGCACGAGTGCCACAAGACCAGGGGCAAGAGAAAGACCTATCACAGGAAGCAAAACATGAGCTGGGAAGCCCTGTGGCCAACAGGGAGATCGCCCCCCCCCAGACCACACGCCCTGAGGCTGGACACAGACAGCTTCTCCCAGGGCTCCGGGTGCTGCACACACGAAACAAGGACTTTCTGCGTCGTCTACAATGCACCTAACAGCAGGCCGCCCCGCCCGGCCCCCGTGAGAACTGCCTCGCGCTCGCTGGCTCACACTCACTGCATCACGCTCTCTGGCTCACACTCGCTGTGTCACGCTCGCTGGCTCACGCTCGCTGCCTCACACTTGCTGGGTCACGCTCACTGCATCACGCTCACTGCATCACGCTCACTGACAGCGTACCGCACCGACTGGGGAGCCCCAGGAGGCACCACCTGGGGCGCAAGACAGGCCCAGCTGACTCCTAAGGAGGAAGGGGTTTGACACAAAAACGACCAAAGAAAATCCAGATTTTTCTCTATCCAACAAGCTCTACATGCTAAGTAATTATTTTAAACTGGAAAACAAATGACTTTACTGAGTTATCAGGTAGAGTTTCCGATCGGCATGGAATAACCAACGTTTCTATGTGGAACCGAGACAATTCCCACCAAAAGCAAAGGACTCCGAGGTATTGGACAGGCTGGGCTGCCTCTGCCTGGGAAACGCTCAGTTTGGTGCAGCTTCCAGCCGAGAGCAACTGGACGGGGTCCTGTAAGACCCGCCCGGCCCTGAGCAGCCCCTGGGGCGCACCTGCCTGGTGCCACGGGGAGGCTCAGGGTGTCCAAGCTGGCACTGTCCATAGACTATTTACATTGAAGTTAAATACAATGAAACAAAATCGAAAATTCAATTCCTAAAAAGAGAAAATCAATTCCTCAGTTGCACTAGCCACCTTTCAAGCGCTCAGCAGCCCCACGAGGCCAGCGGCGACCATACTGGACGGTGCTGACAGTTCAAAGGAACGGTGCGGGGAGCTAGGGGCAAAACACACGATGCGGGCGTGGCCAACAGCGCACGCTCATGGGGCCCTAAAGCAGAGCTCCTACACGTCAAATTCCGGCCGCTCCGCTGCTCGTGTGATACAACAGTGCTGCATTTCTTGGAAAAAATTAATTGGCTCCAAAACCGTGCAAAAATCACACTTCGGGATGCAGCCAACCTTTAAAACCACACACTAAATTTAGAGAGATGATGATTAAGCTCCTGATAAAACCGCATTACCAATTACGGTTATTACTGGAGTAAGCCACCAAGTACAGCCCCTGCCATAACCAGCCCCCCACCCCAGGAGCCCCCCCAGCCCTCCAAGAGAAGACAGCGAGGGGCTGTGCGTTCGCTCGTCCTGACAGACAGAAACCCCTCTGACCCTGCATGTCCCATGCTTTGTATTCTCTAGTATTTCTGTGTCATTTCTAAAGTAAGGACTGCTCTTCAAGGGGACAGTGTGGAAATGATGGTGGGGATGTCTGACTTAATGTGAGAGGAATTTTTAGTAACAGATGCTCTTGGTTGTCAACCAACAGCCATCCCTCCTTTGCCCCTGCTGAGCAGAGAGTCCCAATTGCAGTGACTCAGAGAAAATGCTGATTGGTGTCATCACATCTCTGGCATGACTGATATTTTAGGCTGGATCATTCTTTGTTGGGGGGTTGCCCTGTGCATTGTAGGATGTTTGGCAGCATCTCTGGCCTCTACCCACTAGATGCCAATAACACCCACCCGAGTGGTAACAACCAAAAATGTCTGCAGAATTGCCAAATGTCCTCAGGGGGACAAAATCAACCCAGGCTGAGAACCATTGGGCTATTGCTTAAACTTTAAGCCATTGGTTCTGAAGCTTGAACACGCATCAGCATCATCTGAAGGACTTATTAAAACACAGGGCCACACCCCCAAAGCTTCTGATTCAGTAGGTCTGTGGTAGGGCTTGAGAATTTATATGTCTATTGAATGCCCAGGTGATGTTGATGAGGGACCCCACTTTGGCAACCACTGATCTCAGTCATTTGTGACACTCCTGTTCCCCTGGACAGTAAGAGCAGAGGCAAAGGGCTTCCAGGAAAGGTTTCCTTGTGGATGATAAGAGACTTGGGGAAAAAATAGTCCCTTGTCTTCTTGGACATTGTGGATTTTGCATGTGATGTCTGGAGCTGTGGCAGCCATTTTGCAACCTCAAAGGGAGGTAGCTTAAAGGCCACACCTACTCACTGAGGATGGAAAGAAGTTGGTTCCTGGAGGTGGTTGAGTCATAGTACTAACCAAGCCTAGCCAGATGTGGCTCAACGGTTGAGCATCGACCTAGGATCCAGGAGATCAGGGTTCGATTCCCGGTCAGGGCACATGCCCGGGTTGTGGGCTGCAGCCGATCAATGACTCTCTCATCATTGATGTTTCAGTCTCTCTCTCTCCCTTTCCCTTCCTCTCTCTGAAATCAATAAAGACATATTTAAAAAAAAAAACACAAAAAAAACAACAACCAACCCTGGAGATCCTAGTGAGTGTTATACTGAGTCTTCCTTTGTGTTTAAGCAAGTAGTACCCAAACTTTCCTGCCCACTAGAATACCTAGGAGGCTTTAAAAACTTGCCCCACACCAATTAAATCAGAATTTCTAAGTGTAGGACCCAAGATTCAGTATTTTTTAAAAGTTCCCCCAGGGCCAGCTGGCATGGCTCAGTGGTTGAGTGACAGAGTGACAACCCATGAACCTGAAGGTCATGGTTGAATTCCCAATCAGGGCATATGCCCGGGTTTCGGACTCGATCCCCAGTGGGGGGAGGGGGGTGCAAAAGGCAGCCAATCAATGACTCTCTCTCATCACTGATGTTTCTATCTCTCTCTCCCTCTCCCTTCCTCTTTCTAAAGTCAATAAAAACATATATTTTTTAAAAAGTTCCCCAGGTTTTTCAGTGTGCAGCCAAGCTTGAGAACCCTTGTTACTGAATGTGGTTGGGGACCATCAACATTAGCATTACCTGGAAGCTGGTTAGAAATGGAGAATTTCAGGCCCCACCCACACTCTGAGAATCTGTATTTCAAAGTCTGCATTTTAACAGGTGATATGTGACCTACCCACACAGCAAAATTTGAGAAGCAGCGCTTTAAGCCATGCTGAGTGGGTGTTTCTGTCACTGCATCTCAACTGCAACCATCTCTGATAGACCTGCAGGGCTCATACATCTGAACACAGGGCTCACATATTTAAGTCATATTGAAAGGATTCTTTCAAGAGAGACCCCGGTACTGTTCCCAATACTGAGACATTGTGGCCATGTTTCATAAGGTTGACCTTCCTGCAGCTATGACATAGGAATCCCACCTCTTGGAAAGCACTCTTAAAAAAATCTTACATGTGCTCAAGAAAACAAACACAGAAATGTCCTTTGCAGTTCTGTTACATCAAAAAAGGGAGAAAACCTAAATGTCCCTAGCTGGGGAAATTGATGTTATAGTATGTTCATATTCCCATAACGTTGCTCACATTACTGAGCAGATACTGTCCTAAATGTTTAACATAAATCTCCTTGTTTAACCTCAGGGCTTCCCTATAAGGCAGGCATAATTATTATGCCCATTTTATAGATGAGGAAACAGGTGCAGCGTAGCAACCTGCCCAAATTACTGCACAAAACTCGCTGAGCTGGGTGGGATTTGAAACCAAGCAGTGTGGCCCTGGAACTGACCTAGTTAGTCATCACGGCAGCCTGACTCATAGGGAGAAAATCCCCCCTGACCCCTGACCTTTCCACATTCACAGCCCTATTGCACACCTGTAATGCTTAAGTGTAACCTATTTTCATGCCGATCCTCTGGCCCATCCCAGGTGTACATGAGAATCACCTGCAACGCTATTTTTTAATTGTGGTAAAATATACATGAAATTTACCATTTTAACCATTTTTAAGTGTACAGTTCAGTGTATTAAGTATATTCACATTGTTACCCAGCCACCGCCACCATCCATCTCTAGAACATTTCATCATCCCAAACTGAAATTCTACGTCCATAAAACAATAACTCCCCATTCCCCCTGCCCACGCCCCTGGCAGCCACCAGGCTACCTTCTATGTCTATGAATCTGCAAACTCGAGGCACCTCATATTAAGTGGAATCACACAATATTTTTCCTTTTGTGTCTGGCTTCTTTCACTTAGCATAATGTTTTCAAGGTTCATCCATGCAGCACGTATCAGGACTTCACTCGTTTCTATGGCCAAATAATATTCCATTCCACATACAGCATATTTTGTTTATCCGTTCATCCACCAGTGGACATTTGGGTTGTTCCTACCTTTTGGCTATTGTGAGTAGTGCTGCTTTGAACACTGGTGTTCCAGTATCAGTTCGAATCTCTGCTTTCAGTTCTTCTGGGTAGATACCTAGAAGTGGAATTTTGGATCGCAGTCTATGTCTAGCATTCTGAGGACCCACCAAACTGCTTTCCAAAGTGGCTGGACCGTTTTACATTCTTGTCCGCAAAGCAGCAGAGGCCCAACTTCTCCATGTCCTCAACCACACTTGTTATTTTCTGTTTTGCTTTTTTTAAATAATGGCCATCCTAGTGGGTGTAAAGCAGTATTCCATCGTGGTTTTGATTTGCATTTCCCTAATGATTAGTGATGTTGAACAGCTTCTCATGTGCCGATTAGCCATCTGTGTATCTCCTTTGGAGAAACGTCTATTCAAGTCCTTTGCTCATTTTTTAACGGGCTTGTTTTTTGTTGTTGTTGTTGTTTAAAGTTCTTTATAGATTCTGAATATTAATCCTTTATCAGATACACAATTTGCAAATATTTTCTTTCATTCTTTTCACTCTCTTAATAGTGTCCTTTGATGCACGAAAGTCTTAAATTTTTATGAAGCCCAATTTATTTAGTTTTCTTTTGTTGCTTATGCTTTTGGTGTCATATCCAAGAAATCACTACCAAATCTAATGTCATGAGGGTTCCCCTGGTTTCTTTTTTTAAAAGATTTTTTAAATTAATTGATTGATTTTAGAGAGAGACAGGGAGAGAGAGAGAGAGAGAGAGAGAGAGACATCGATTTGCTGTTTCACTCACTGATGGATTCACTGGTTGATTCCTGTACGTGCCCTGAGCGGAGATCAAACCCACAACCTTGGTGTGTCGGGACGATGCTCTAACCAACTGAGCTACCCGGCAGGGCCCCTATGCTTTCGTCTAAGAGTTTTATAGTTTCTTTCCTTACATTGAGGTCTTTGATTCACTCTGAGTTAAGTTTTGAATGCGGCGTGAGGTAAAGGTCCGCTTCATCTCTGTGGTGGGGTGTGGGCACCAGTAACTCCAAGCTCCCCAGGTGGTTCCCAAGGGCACCCCGACTGAGAGCCACTGTCCTCCGGCACTGCAGCCTTCTTAGTCCCGGGTCACCTCGTATTGGTCTTTGCGTTCCTGCTTTCTAACACAGGCATGATCCATAGAGCCATTCAGGGGGGTTATGCTGGGCCCGGGGTGACTGTGGAAGATTCTAGCCCTGGAACTTGTCAAACGCACGGGTTCTCCAGCACTTTCCATGCCTGCCCAGTGCTGTGCACGGTGCATCTGAGGCGATGAACAAGAACCAGCCATGGGCTCAGCCCCAGCGGAGCGTGGGTGGACTCGGGAGAAGCCACGGAGTCAGATGGTAACAGGTGCTGGACAGTGGGGGACAGGCTGTCACTGCTGCTAAATCCGAGAGGAGGGTGGCCTGGGGCCAGGCTGGGGAGCAGCCCTGGAGGCCCAGAGTGGAAGGGGAGGAAGAGCTCAAGCAGAGACGTGGAGCAAATGGGGGGGCCTCGCAGGGAAGCTTCTCCAGGGGGAGGGGAGAAGTAATGGTAACACAGCAGTGTCTGCTGGAAGGCTGTCTGGCCAAGTTTCCCACTGTTATGTTTCTTCATCTTTAAAGGGGGGCGCAGCAGCACTTCCTCACAGGGCAGCTGGGAGGAGTTCGTGAGTCAGGACAGGAGAAGGCCCTGCAGCCGAGCCTGACAGAGGACGCGCTCAGTAACGCCAGCTATGGAGTCCATCCTTGTTATCCCCTTTCACCTTAACAGCAACCCTAGGAGATGCACAGCATTATCTCTATTTTTTTAAAAAGGAAACGGGATCAGAGAGGTAAAGTCAGTGGCCCACTATCACACAGCAGGAATGAACCAGGATTCAAACTCTATTCTGTTTGACTCCAAAGCCCACACACAGATCTTCCACGAAACTTGGGGGACCAAAGGCTGGTTTCTGGAATCCAGACCTGGAAAGGGCCTCTGGAGGCCACTGTCTGGCCCAGCGCCTTCAGTTGTAGAAAAAGGAGGTGACAGCCTGAGCCCCACGGCATGTCAAGCTGAAGGGGACCTGGGCTGAGGCTTCCAGCTAGACGGCTGGGCTGGAAGGGTCGCTGCGTCAGCGAGGAGTGCACCAGGCCAGGGCATGGCTCGCCCACCCGCCTCCCCACTCGGGCTGGCAGACACCCGAAGGGCTCTCAGTCCCCAACCCCCTCAGCTCGGGCCTGCAGCCCAGAGCCCCCGAGAGGCCCCCGCCCCAGCCTCCTACGCTCGGCAGTAGGAAGTCAGCAATTATAGATGACCCTTTTGGGGAGCAGAATGTAACCGGGATTCATTTGCCTGCGCAATCTTCATAATTACCACAGCAATTATTCCCCACGAGCCACTGTGACCAAGGCTTCCGCGCAGGTGCCACGCTCCATGACGCGTTACCGGCCCTCCCCACCCATAATCTCCGCGTCTGCACAACCTGCGGCCTCTCCGCTCTCCAGCCCCAGCGCGGGGGGCGTCGGGAGCGGCTTCGTCCCCACTGCGGAGCTCAGGACACAGGCTCATCCTCACCGGGGACGAGTGGCCCGTGGCAGGCGAGTTCCGGCAGGAGCTGGCCCTCAACACCTCATCTGGGCCCCCTTCCTTCCCGCCGTGCAGTTTCCAGGGCGAGGCAGAGGGACCCCAGAATAACGGTCTCTCCATTAGACAAATTCACACCCAGCACCCTGGTATGATTGAGTAAAGTAACTTCCAACTTGGGATGTTCGATAATTCTCCTTTATAAAAAATGCGCATTCCTGGTCCGCACCCTGGAATTCTGATTCTGTTGATCTGGCGTAAGACCTAACTGCCCCTATTTTGTTTTTTTAAGTTTCCTCATTTGATTTCAGTCATCAATCCAACTTTCGGAAATGTTAGGGGGCACAGGAAAGAATTTGAGTATTTTCTGTCCTTTCCCTTATTGTCAGCTTTTCCAGCAGCCAAAAGCTCCTTTTGCATATCTAAAAAAACCACTGGAAGGGCCTGGCCAGCGTGGCTCAGCAGTAGATCATCGACCTATATGATCCAGGAGATCTCGGTCTGATTCCCGGTCAGGGCACATGCCTGGGTTGCAGGCTCGATCCCCAGGAGGGGGCGTGCAGGAGGCAGCCGATCAATGACTCTTTCATCATTGATGTTTCTAGCTCTCTCTCTCCCTCTCCCTTCCTCTCTTTGAAATCAATAAAGATATATTTTAAATATATATATTTTAACCACTGGAAGAGTTAACGGAAGAGATGTGAGTCATTTGCACTTTAGTATAAATAAGTTTCCTCAGCCAGCTTTCTGCTTAATCCCTAGCTGAGATTCTGCCGATTGTAGGTGGAGAGGAGGGTCGGAAATAGGTGTTGATGGAGGAGAAAGAGAAGAGAGCAGGAAGAGGGAGGAAACAGAGGTGCTCTTGAGAGAGGTGGTAAGAGTAAGGGACTTTGAACTGAGCCATATGACTTGGAACAGTATGTCCCATAACCGGAAAACTGAAGAGGGGCTTGAACTTGTAGTAACCAACACTCATGCCAGAGTCATGCCAGACAGTAACTCCCAGTGTTTGCCTGAGCTCCACAGGGGATGCCAGGCGCAGCGGAAAGACCTGCCTATACAGCCCACGGCTAGGGAGTAGTCTAACTTTGCTACTCAAAGTGGGTCTGTGGAACAACAGCTCTGGTATCACCTGGCATTTTGTGGGAAATGTGGAATCATGGGCACGCCAGACCTGATGACTCAGAACCTTTTAGCAAGGTCCCCAGAGGCTCCTGAGCACACTGAGGTTGGAGAAGCTCTGGTCTCACCAGCACTTAGCCCAGAGAACCCTGGGGATTTCCTACTTCTAAGAGGACACTGATGGCCCGGCTGGGTGTGGCTCAGCGGTTGAGCATCGACCTAGGATCCAGGAGATCGAGGTTCGATTCCCGGTCAGGGCACATGCCCGGGTTGCGGGCTCCATCCCCAATGACTCTCCCATCATTGGTGTTTCTATCTCTCTCTCCCTCTGCTGCCCTCTCTCTGAAATCAATAAAGATATATAAAAAATTTAAAAAAAAAAGAGGACACTGATGGGCAAGAGCAGGGCTACACCATGAAACAAGTTTGGGAAGCAGATTTCTAGAGAACTGGGGAGAGGGGGTTAAACCCCACAAGGAGCCAGCCCTGCGCAGCTTCCTAAAGGAAGGGAGGGGCACAGGCCAATTAAACTAAGAAGTAAACTTGGGGCCCTAGACTTGGAATCTACAGCTGGGTGCACAGCTCACTCTGCCACTAATTTGCTGTGTGACTTTACACAAGTGATTGGCTTCGGTTTCCTCTTCGGTCAAATAGAGCTGTTTTTAGGGTGATTGTAAGGCCCAAAGGAGCTAAGATGAGAAAGCATTTTGGAAACCCTGAAACACTGGACAGGATGAATCACCGTGGCTGTTCCCTGGTGTCCTCATGAGACCCCACATAAGCCTGGCCTCACAGGCAGCAAAATTTACCTGTTTCCTCCCCACAACCCTTCAGAGCTGGAATCTCAGGCTGAAAGGAATTGGAAAAATCAAGTCACATGAGGGTTTTACTCTCTAGTAACATTTTACTGTATCTGCCAGGATCTGGTTTTGAGTAAGACCCTTGGAAATGGATATCAGGTACAGTTAGATGGGCGTGGTCCCAGGGCTCCCCAAATCTCACATTCACCCACCTACCAGAGAGCAGTGGCTCCCCACCATGATTGCACATAAGAATCCTTGATGCCTCCACCGGAATGGCTAAAAGAGAAGGACAGGCAATAGCAAGTGTTGAGAAGAATACAGAGCACCCAGAACACTCAAGCACTGCCGGTGGGAGTGTACAATGGTACCGCCACTTCGGGAGACTATCCAGCAATAGCTTCATGTGCACGTCAGACCCACACGTCCACTCTTGGGCACGCGCCCAGCAGTAATGAGCATGCCCGGCCTCCAAAGCCACATACACAAATGCTCACAGCAGGGGCATTCGCGTAAGCCCCAAACAACCCGATGTCCGTCAACAGCTGTAAGACTAAACTGTGCGCCGTGCAGCCCTGGCCGGGTGGCTCAGTTGGCTGGAGCACCATCCTGTGCACCAAAAGGTTGTGGGTTCGATTCCTAGTCCAGGCACATCCTAGGTTGCGGGTTCGATTCCTGTTTGAGGCGTGTGTGGGAGGCAACCAATAGATATTTCTGTCTCACAGGGATGTCTCTCTCTCTCCCTTCTCTCTCTCTAAAATCAATATTAAGAAAGAAAAACGTGTCCTTGGGTGAGGATTGAATTGTGTGCGGCACCGCCCAGAAGTTCTGCTTCAGGACAAAGGTACTCCTTGCACCAGCTGTGGGGAGTATTACTGCTAACAGTTCTCAGAGCCCCTCTCCAAGAACTGCCCCCACCTTACAGCCCCCTCCCGTAGCTGGTTCACACAGGCCTGATCCCTTCCTTAATTCAGGACGCCTGGGAAGCGCCAGCCAGCCTCCCCCTCCCTGCCCAGTCCTCACCAGTCCTCATCTTTGGCAAGGGCTGTCCCAGAGAGCATGACCCAGTGACCCTCCCGCGCAACCTTCATTCAGAGTCTGTTTCCCCAGGAGCCCAGCCTAGCTAGTTGGTGTCAGGGGTGGCTCCAGGGGGCAGCCCCAGAACACTGGGACCGGAGGGGCCCCCAGCAGTGGCTGGCAGGGAGGACCATGCTGCGCAGCAGGGAGCCTGAGAGCAGCTGCGAGTTAACCGCTAACACCCCCAGGTGGGCAGTGGGCAGTGGGCGCGCTGCGGGGGCAGCATCTCCAGAGTCTAAGAGGCTGCGGAGAATTAATCAGAAAGCCCAGGAGCTGCTGCTGGGGCTCTCAGCACTGGAGAAAGGCAATGAAGGGCTGAGAGTGATTAATCACTGACTTAAGGCCAAGTGTGAAAGCCAAGGGCCTCCTTAGCTGCATATAAATGTTCTCCTGCAGCTGGGGGAATGCTGAGGAGCAGGCGCAGGGCTTAATTATACGCGGGCGGAGCAGAACGTCAGAGAAGGTGGAATTCTCAGCCCACGATGTGTCTGCGGCACCAAGGTCAGGCCCCTGCATGGGAGAGAGTGGGGCGTGGAAGTGACCCCTCAGAGTGTAGCAGGCCCCCTGCCTGAAGACAATGCTGAGGATGCACCCTCAGATCTGCCCCCCTCTCCTGGCCACCGACCAAGAGCTAGGGTAAGTCATACCTTGGTCTGCTGCAGGAGCCAGTGAGCACCCAGGATGCCATCTGAGGGACTGGATCAAGGGCGAGTTGTGGGGACATGAAGTTGGATAAGGGAGCTTACCCCACAATACAAGAATTAACACCCCGCAAGCCCCCTGAGAGATGGTGTTCACACAGCTGGCAGAAAGCGGAGACGCAGCACAAGAGAACTGCCTAGGCTGTGGGCAGACTGTGCAGAGGCATCAAGAGGTGCAGAGAGCGGGCAGGCTCGGGTGGGCAGGCCGCAGCACCGGAAGGCCTGCCAGGCACCTGTCTTTCCTTTGCCAAGGCCACAGGAAGGCGCGGGTGCAAGGGGCGCAGCAGCCTGCCGAGCTCAGGGCTGAGTGGCCTCTGAAGGCCTGAGGGTAAGCGCTGCTGTTACTCAGAACAGGGCGCCCTGACAGCGATGGAGATGACCGACAGGGTCCGAAGTAAGAGGCCAGGTGGCAGGGTTTGCTCTGCAAAAGCAAAGTGGGTGCAATTATCACAGCTATTGGCGAGGTCAGAGCGGCAGCTGGGAGGGCCTGACCCACGAGGTGTGGAAACGTTAACAGAACCCGCATCCCCAGGGGCAGGCGGAGGGGCAGCCAACAGGACACCGCCACTCCATGTAATCAAAGGAAACCGAGGCCTGGTGCCCAGGGGCTGAGGGCTGCACCTCAGTAAAAAGTCATGATCCCCTGCCCAATTTCCAGACCTGGGCAAGGTTTCAGATCCAACTTACTAAAGCAGAGCCAAGGAGCCAAGGAGCCAAGGAGCCCAGGAGCCCAAGAGCAAGGGCCCTGCCACCCGAAAACAAGTATACGTAGCAATGATTCCACCAGTCCCTCCCCAGAGGAACTTACACACCCATTTATTTGGGTAACCATCACTGGAGAAAGGGACACCCAGGCATTTCAAGGACTATTAGACACAGGGTCCAAATGGATGTTGGTACCTGGGACCCAAAAAGTTGGCATGGCCCCATTTAGGTGGCAGCCTATGGGGACCAGGTGATGAACAGATTCCTGGCCCAGGTTTGGCCATTCCCCCGTCTGGGCCCTGGGGCCCATCCTGCAGGTGAAGGACAGGAGGCACAGACTCATCCTGATCCCCACTCTCCCGCATAATCACCCAGAGTGCCCTCGGGATCCGCCAGCCCCTGCTCAAATCCCAGTCCTGCCCCTTCCTGACAAATTACCCCTGGGCCCATTTTCTCCTCTGCAAAGTGGCAATGACGGCACCTGCTTCCCATGGCAGCTGTGAGAACCACAACGAGACCAGTGTCACAACACCTCCTCCCTCCCACTCTCAGCTGACCACTGTGCTGCTTGTTCTGAGAAAATGGGAGCAGACCACAGAACCGCCCCACACACGCCCCACGGCCCTGCACTGGGCCTGCCTCCCAGGGGCACTGGCCCTGCCCAGGGCTCTCCAACCGCATCTCTGCCCCCAACAGTGTTCCCCTCACGATCAGTTTTCCTCCACACAGAATCTTTCCCATCAAAAGAAACATAGTGTTGTTTCTCTCCTTGAAAAAGAAAAGAAGCCCTCCCCAGGCTGCCTCCACTCTCAGCTCCTGCCTCTTGGGGGGACAGTCCTGAAGCTCTGTCTCCACTCCCTCCCAAAGCCCCTCCAATCATGCTCTGGCTCCCACTGGCCACCACTGACGCTCACCGGGCCAAAGCCCCTGGTACCCCCTAATCTTCCCCCTAAGGCTGCTCCGCCGCTGCACAGGCCCTGACATGCACGACCCCACCCCCCACCCGTCACTGCCTGGTCACAGGGCTCAGGCCTGGGGCCTCATCTCATCCAGGCCCAATGCTGCCACCGAGCTCTAGCCTCATGAACCCCGCCTTTCCTCAGCGTCCCACCTAGATATCCAGGTCCCAAAAGGAACTTTAAAAAAAAATTTTTTTTTTAAATATCTTTATCAATTTCAGAGAGGAAGGGAGAGGAGGAGAGAGAGAGAGAGGTAGAAACATCAATGATGAGAGAATCTTCATTGATCCGCTGCCTCCTGCACGCCCCCTACTGGGGATAGAGCCCGCAACCCGGGCATGTGCCCCAACCAGGAATCGAACCGCAATGTCCTGGATCCTAGGTCGATGCTCAACCGCTGAGCCACGCCCGGACAGGACCAAACGGAACTCCTGATTGCTCCCGAGAGAAAAATACCTCCACTCAGAAAATGACACCACTGTTCCCCCAATGCTCAAACCAAAGACCTAGATTCCTCTTCCTCCCTCACCCCACATCTTACCTTGCACCCCTGCCCGGCAGCTGCGTGGGTCCGGCCCATGGGCTCTCCTCTGGGGGCCCCCTGCTGCCCCCTTTGCCCCCTACTGTAGGTCTGTCAGACCGTCATCTTTTTAAAACATAAATATGATTTTGACACCTCACACCCTGGCCAAAACCCTCCAGTGACTCACCGTCTCACTGAGAACAGATCCTGGGCCTTGCTGGGCCTACAGGTGGAACATGGAGGCTCCAACCCGTTTGCCTGCCCCCACCCCCAACACTGCCCCACTCCCCACGCCCCTCCAGCCACTCTGTCCTCTGTGCGTCCCTCACACACACCAGGCTCTTTCCTGCCTCAAGACCTTTGCACTTGCTGCTCCCAGAGCTGGATGCTCTTCCCCTGATGTCCACAGGGCTTATTTCCTCCCCTTGTTTAGGTCTCTGATCAATGTCCCTGACCCCACCCCTAAAACAGCCAGCCCACCCCTGTCACTCCCTAGCCCCTTAACCCTGTTTTATTTTCCCTTTGCAACACTTTTCACTACCTGATGTTTGTTTTTTGTTTTTCTAATTAATAGACTTTATTTTTTAGAGCAGTTTTAGGTTTGCAGCAAAATTGAGCAGAAAATACAGAGAATTCACACAGATAGCAGCTGGGTACCCCTGAAGGGGCCACTCCCTCCTCTGCCTCTTAGTGCCACTGTAAGACAGTACCCTACTGCCCAGAGCCTCTGAGGCTACAGGTGGGTCTTTAGATTGGTTTTTAGAATTCAAAAAGCCTAGTGTCTCTAACACCCAGACTGAGTCTCTAAAGACCATTCCCCGGTAAATGGATCCACAGGGAAGAGACACCCCACAGGAATGGGGAAAGTATTTGCAAATCATATATCTGATAGGGTCTGGTGTCTAGAATCACTCAACGATAAAAAGGCAAATTACCCCATTAAAAGTAGACAGAAGGTAGGAAAAGACATTTCTCCGGAAAGATACAAAGGGTTGTCCACCTGGCGTGGCTCAGCGGCTGAGCATCAACCTAGGATCCAGGAGATCGAGGTTCGATTCCTGGTCAGGGCACAGGCCCGGGTTATGGGCTCAGTTCCCAGCAGGGGGCATGCAGGAGGCCGCTGAGCAGTGACTCATCATTGATGTTTTCCTCTCTCTCTGTCCCTCCCCCTTCCTCTCTCTGAAATCAAGAGATATATTTAAAAAAAAAAAAAAAGGCCAGTGAGCACTTGAATAGATGCGCAGCATCATTAGTCACTAGAGAAGTGCAGGTCAGACTCACACCGACAGGATGGCCATGATCGAAAGGCTGGACAATCACGTGCTGGTGAGGTGAGGGAAACTGGCCCTTTCCTACATTGCTGGTGGGGAGGTAAACTGGTGTAGCCCAGAGAACAGTCTGGCAGCTCCTCAGAAGGTAAACGCAGAGCTACCATATGACCCAGCAATGCCACTCCTAGGTATAGACCCAAGAGAAATGAAAAGCCAGAAACATTTATGTCCCCACAAAAACGTGTACATAGATCCCACAGAAGCACTATTCATAATAACCCAGGTGGGAGCACCTCCAGTATCCCTCAGGAGGTGAGAGGGTCCACCACGCAGTGGAGCAGCATCCAGTCACGAAGAGGAATGAAGCGCTGCTACATGCTATGCCACAGACGAACCCTAAAAACATTATGCGAAGAAGACAACTTTGATTCCATTTGTATGAAAAGTCCAGAACAGGCAAATTTCCAGAAACAGAGAGTAGATTAGCGGTGCCAGGAGCCTGAGGGAGGGGGAGTTGAGGAGTAACTGCTAATGGGCATGGGGTTTCTTTTGGAGTGATGGGAACATTCTGGAATTAGAGGTGATGGTTGCACAACTTTGTGAATGTGCTAAAAGTCACTGAATTTAAAACATTCAAATAACATATATAAAAGGATCCACAGCTCCTCAGCGAAATGGCTGCGGGCAGCTCTGAGGAGCCTGGGACATCATTCCAGAAAACAAGCACACTTTCAAAGACCAGCATGGCTGTGTGAAAAAGGTGCCGGAGTCAACGCGAAGAGGCTCCCACTGGCCAAAGAGCAGAAATGTGAGCACTGCTGAGAATAGCGCATGCGAGGGCTGAAACTCATCACATTTATAAAAATCCATAATGATAATAAAAATCATAGTTAAAAAACCCACCAAGTCTGCCAATAACCAAATATCTGCAAGAACGCAGAGCCTGGGTCCTGCACACACCGCCGTGGCTGTGCGGACGGGCACGGCCGCCTGGAAGGCAGTGTAACATCACTGGTAAGCCCGAGTCTGCGACACCCGGCAGCCCAGGAGTCCCACTCCCAGAACAGAGCCCGTGGGACCGCAGGCACATGTTCCCCCAGCCACGGGTAGAAGAACGTTCTGGGCAGGATTTTCACAGTAGCCACAAGTCAGAAACAACCCTGACTTCTGTAGACAGCACACCGGAGAAGTAAAACGTGACGTATTCACATATTGGAACAGTAGGCGATGCTGAAAAATGAAAGGACGCCTAGACACACGGCAAAGAGGAAATGTTAACTGAAGAAAAGCCAGACATTAAATAAAAATTCTGTTCATTAAAATTCAAAAAGAGACAGAACTATTTGGGTTTCGATGCATATTTGTCGTAAAACCAGAACCAAAGCAGCTAGTAACCCTGGCTATTTAGAATGGAGGCTCCCTCTGGAGAGGGGGGCTTGTGGGGTGGCCTTTGGGAGCTGTGGCAAGTCTCTATTTTTGACCTAGACAGTGGCGACTTGGGTGTTGACTTTTTATTAATTTATTAAAATGTATAAACTGTTTTATACATTTTTACATTTTAAAAATGGGAATAAGACACTCACTGGTTACCTTTGGGGTTGCTAGAGCACAAACTCGTTTCTCTAAAAATTGATAAAGGGAAAGAATGGAGCTTTTGTCCTAGTGTAGGCAGCATATTTCAGAATAACAAAGTAGGTTATTCTCAAAGGAGAGGCAAAGTTCTGCCTGGCCAGCGCGGCTCAGTGGTTAAGTGTCAACCCATGAACCAGGAGATAGCAGTTCAATTCCCGGTCAGGGACCAGGCCCGGGTTGCAGACTCCATCCCCCATAGAGGGCCTGCAGGAGGCGGCCGATCAATGACTCTCATCATTGATGTTTCTCTCTCTCCTTCCTTCTCCCTTCCTCTCTCTGAAATCAATAAAAACATATTAAAGAGGAAAAGTTCTTTACAGAAATATAACTAATGCAAAGATCACCATCTGGTAAGGAGAAAAATGTGACCGAAATCAGAAGCTAACCTGCAGTAAAGGTGGGATGGCCACAGCCCTCGGGGCTCCCCATCTCTCCCAGGCCCTGCACCCCCGCCCAGCCACCGTTGGAGGGCCTGATTCCCTGCAGACTGCTGCGCTCCAGCCATGTGGCCAGGCTGCAAGCAGAGTAACCCTCCACTGGCCAGGCCAACAGGGAGATGGGCTTATTGGCATGTGCTTCAAATGCTATTTTGTGTCCAAACTTTGTACAAATATTCCTGGAGTTCTACCAAGTGGGGAACAGGCCCCCCTCAGTGCAGCCCCTGGAATGAGTCTCTGGTCTGAGGTTGGGGACAGAGCCCAGGCCTCCAGTGCCCTGTTCAGAACAGCCTGGGGGTGGGATAGCCACAGGCTCCTGGTGGGAACAGGGGTCTCCGGGAGCTGGAGCTGACGCAGGCTGGTGCGCCACGCCCATTCTCCTGCCTTGCAGACCCCCATCACCGGGCAGCGTGGGGGCCTCCCCACCCTTACATGCCCCAGGTGGCAATGCTGTGACTTGGTCTCCCCCTGTGGGGCTTGTCTTGGCCCTGTTTGGGGAGTGGTCAGGTGGGAAGGAAGTCTGCTTTGATTTGCCATCCTGTCCCCGGCCCTGCCCAGGGGCTCCTGAGCCAAGCCAGCATTGCAGCTGACCAGGCCAGCTCGTATGAGGGGGGAGGGGCCCCCAATGCCCAGGCCTAGCTGGGGGGCAGAAGGACCCACCCAGCCAGTCAGGGCCAGTGACAAAAGGGCTGGGAAGGGGAGCAGAGGCGGAGACTGTGGGCCCTGTAGGGAGTGGGAGGCCTCCATCCGAGGTGCCCCGTCTGGGGCAGGGCCAAGTGGGGCAGGTGAGATGGCAGCCGGTCATCCAACACTCAGGGAGCAGGCAGCGGTGGCAGCCTGGTGTCCGATGGAGCCACTGATAGAGGTGACACCAGATATCCTGCTGTGGGTAGGGCCGGGGGGAGGGGAGGCAGGATGGGGAGAGCCAAGTTCAGAACAAGGTTGAATCCCAGCTCCATCACACACTCAATGAGGGACCCCGGCCTGAAGCCTTAAACCCTCTGCTGCCCCATCTTACCCACCTGAAAACGGAGGGCTGCGAAGATGAACTGATCGACAAGGTGCCTAGCACAGTGCCCAGCACATAGTAAGTGCTCAACAAACTTCACAGGTTGTCATCATGGAGTTGGGCTCAACAGGGGTGAATAGGGTGGTGGACAGCTAAATGCTGGACAGATCCACAGACTGGAAGCTCCAGGGGGTAGGACAAAGCCGTTCATTCCCCACCGGATGGCCAGTGCCCAGTTCAGTGTGGGCACAGCACTCAATACCTGTAGGTTGAATGAATGCCTGAGAGTAAAACTATGAACCAGTAGTCACTAAGACAATCTCTCCACCAGTCAGTGGATCCCCAGGAAGAGCCTGAACTCAAATCCCAGGCCTGCCTCTTCCTGCCTGAGCAACCCTAGGCAAGTCATTTCACCTGACAGCCTGCCTCCTCGCCTAGCAAATGGCAATAATAGTAACTAATGAATACCTTCCTCATAGGTTTATGGCAGGGCTCAAAACAGAAAATGGATATGGAAATGCAGGAAGTGCTGGCGGTGTCCCTTATCGGACGGGGCACCCCTGCCCCAGCACTGCAGGTGCGGGCTGCCAGTGGCTCAGTCACCCCCGCGTCCTGAGAGGTGGCACAGGCTTCTGTGTGAACTGCCTGGGAGGTCATGCCCCCTCCTGGACACAGCCTGATGAGGGGGTCCAAGGCCTGGCCACTTGCCTGGAGGAAGGAAAGCCTGTGGTGCTTGCTGCTCCCAGCTCGCCGTGGGCTGAGGCTAGAGCTGGACGTCCGCTGAAGGCCGCCCCCCCAGCGGCTCCCTCACCCAGCAGGCGCCTGGCTCCCTTCTCCTGCGTACCCACCAGATAAATCACCGCCCAGGGATCCCTGTGCTGGACTCTGCTTCTAGGGACTCCAACCTAAGACTTGTGAAGTGCAGGCACAAGCATGGTGGGGTTTTATTTTCCAGGAAATGCTCCCAGAAGAGGAGCTGGCAGGCAGCACCGCGAGAGGAGGTCCACAATGCGGGCAGGGTCCTGCTCCGCCCTCGCCCTCGCGGGACCCAGTGCGGGCAGGGCGGCCGACAGAACCAGCAGGACTGTACCATCCGGGATGTGCACCTGCTCGGGAGGAAAACCAAGCGGGGCAGGGGACGGAGAGCGCCGGGGGCTACTGCAGATGAGACCCTGGGAAGGCCTGTCTGAGGAGGTGACAGGGCAGAGATGTGAACACCGTGAGCCAGGCAGGCCTCTGAGCCCGCACAGGGCACAGCAGTGCAAAGGCCCTGAAGCAGGAGGATATCTGATACATCCAAGAAATGGCCAGGAGCCCAATGAGGATGGAGTGGTGTGAGAGGAGGTCAGAGGTACTTGGGCAGCCACACCACTCAGGGCCTTGTGGGCTGTTGTAGGACTTTTGGTAGGACTTTGGGCTCTATTCTGAATAAGAGAAGTCATTGAAGTTTCGAGCAGAGGAAGGACATGACCTCATTTAGGTTTTAAAGGGATCTCTTTGCCTGCTGGGGCAAGGAGGGGGGCAGGGAGACCAGGCAGAGCTGCTGCAACAGCCCAGGAGAGCGACAGTGGGGTGGTGAGTGGTCGGATGCTGGGAGAGTCAGGAGGACTTACTCATGACTGCAAGAGGGGTCAGGAGGCGGGTGACCCTAACTAGCAACTTACAGAGGGGACCGAGGAACATGTTAAACTACAGCACAGGGAAGCAATCAACAAAATCCAGACTTGGGAGATTCTACAGGACAAATATCCTGGCTTCTCCGATAGATAAATTGCCAAGGAAAAGGAAAAGACAGCCATGGCCGGTGTGGCATCATCCAGTGCATCGAGAGGTCACAAGTTCGAGTCCCAGTCACGGCACATGCCCGGTTGCAGACTCGATCCCGGGTAGGGGGCGTGCAGGAGGCAGGCAATCGATGTTTCTCTCTCTCCCCCTCCCTCTCTAAAATCAGTTTTTAAAATATTTTTTAAAAAAGAAAAAAGATAAGAAAAGAAGCCCTAGCTATTTTGGCTCAGTGCTTACAGTGTCGGCCGTCCCGTACTGAAGGGTCTCAGGTTCAATTCTGGTCAAGGGCACATACCTCAGATGCAGGTTCCACCCCCGGCTCAGTCTCCACGTGCAGGAGGCAGCCAATCAATGTGTCTCTGTCACATCGATATTTTTCTCTCTCTCTCTCCCTCCCCCTTCCACTCTCTCTGAAAAGCAATGGAAAAAATATCCTCTGGTAAGGATTAAAAAAATAAATAAATAAAAAATTTTAAAAATAAAATAGAAAGATGGAGGGGAAACTGTGGACTAAAAGAGACTTAAACATATCAACCAATTGCAATGTGGGGACCTTATTCCGATGTTGACTCAAACAAACAAACAAACAAACAAGCAAACAAAAGACGCGTCTGACAACCGGGAATGTGAATGCTGAGTGGCTGGTTGACAGTGTAAAGCAAAGGTTACTTCTTAGGCGTCATAACGGTATTGTGGTTATGGTAGGAAAAACCTTTATCTTGATATATTTGTGAAGAAATGGTGGCTGGGATGTGGTTTGAAGTATTATGGGAAGGAGAGGGTAAAATGAAATGAAACTGGCCCGAGTTGATAACAGCTGAAGTTCACTAACGGGTACATGGGGTTCATTATTCTAGTCTCTCTAATTTTATAAAGGCTTAAAATTTTCCACAATAAAAAGTTAAAAAGCAAAGGACAAAAGAAGAAGCTGAGTCCAAGGGAAGGCACTGAATGGGCCAAGGACCCTCTGTGGGCCAGTATCACCCTGGGTCTCCCGCCCCCAGCCCATGCTCCTGCCCGGCCTCAGCTGTCACCTCCCTGGAGGCTAGTCAAGGCTGGACCCAGGGATAGCTCGTGTGTCCCTGGGGAAGGCCCAGGTAGGGCAGAGGGGGCTGAAGGATGCTGGGCCTCCGCCAGACCCTGCAAGAGGCAGGGAGAGCCCTGGGCCACTGCACCAGCAAGTCCAATGAGCAGGGTCATCTAAAGCATCCGCATCTGCCCCACCAGCCCCTTTTCCCACTTCCTCGGAGTCCTGCGCTGCTCTCCCCTCCAGCCCCACGCTCGCCTCTCACATTTCAGCTCTGCATCTTCGTCCCTGCTGTCACTGCCTGGAAGGCACCTTCCACCTCTCGACCTACCATCCTTTCCTTGCTTGCGTGCCTCCAGCCCAGTCTCTGGGAGCACGCCCGCCTGCGCTCCGAGACAGGGACCATGTCCACGCCCAGCCGGCGGCGCTGGGCACAGAGGGGAGGAGCAGGGCCTCTGGGTCCAGGCTGCACGGCTGCGGACCTGCCTCAGCCACTTACGTGCAGTGCGACCTCAGGCAAGTCACTCGACCCGTTTCCACATCTATAAAGTAGGGATAACCTCGTAAGTTACTGAGAAGACTGAATGAGGTAATAAGTATGGCTATATGGAACAGTGGACCTCAGGCCCGTGGCACCGCCTCCAGGCCCGCCTCCCTCCCTTGTGCCCCCACAGGACACCCCAATGTCACACACACATCGTGGGTGTTCAGTTACCACTTTCCTGAACGCTCAGCTTCTGTGAGGCTCCTTCCGCAGCCCTCCTGGTACCCAGACTTACCTTGCCCCCTTCCCATCCCAGCAGCTCTTACCCACCCCAGGATTGGGAAGGGGAGGAGAGGAGAAACGGGAAACCAGCCACAAATAAAAGCCCTTTGGCCCTGCCGGGTGTGGATCAGCACTTGAGCGTCGACCTAGGATCCAGGAGATCATGGTTTGATTCCTGGTCAGGGCACATGCCCGGGTGTGGGCTCGGTCCCCAGTCAGGGGCGTGCAAGAAAGAGGCAATCGATCAATGATGACTCCCTCATCATTGGTGTTTCTATCTCTCTCTCCCTCTCCCTTTCTCTCTCTGAAATCAATAAAGATATATATTTTTTAAAAAAAAACTCTTTGAACCCAAGTGGCAGCCTCTGACTCAAACGCCAGATTAGGGGAATGCAATTTAAGTGCTCTTTTTTTTTTTAGATTTTAAAGAAAAATCTCAGGTATTATCAAGTATAATTTTAATTATGTTTTTACCAGGAATGATGTCTGTTGTATAAAATGCAAACAGCACAGGATGCTGAAATACAGAGGAAACACCCCCTCTTGCCTGTACTTGGACTCCCAATACCTGGCCAGAGGTAAGCTCTGATGACCATCGGGTCCACTGCCTTCTAGACATTTTTATGCAATATGAACACAGAGATATATGTGTATGTTTTTAATCTTCACCAGAGGACATTCTTAGAGAGAAGAAGGAGTTGGGGGAGAGAAAGAGAAACATCCATTGGTTGCCTTCCATATGTGCCCTGACCGGCAATGGAACCAGCAACCTTTTGGTGCACAGGACAACACTCAACCAACTGAGTCACTCTGGCTGGGCTAGATATATCTGTATTTTATTTTATTTTATTATTATTATTTCTTAAATATATCTTTATTGATTTTAGTGAGAGAAAGGGAGAGAGAGAGGAACATTGATGATGAGAGTCATTGACTGACTGCCTCCTGCACGCCCCCTACTGGGGATCAAGCCCACAACCCGGGCATGTGCCCTGACTGGGAACCGAACCTTGATCTCCTGGATCGTAGGTCGATGCTCAACCACTGAGCCACGCCAGCCGGGCAGGAATATCTGTATCTGTATTTTTAAATGGGATCATGCTACATCCTGTTCTACCAAGTCACTTGCTTTAAATAGACGATATGTTCTGATTGTCTTCCCACCCTGGTACTGAGCTCTGCCCCGTTCTTTGCTCTCAGTGTTCCCAGCGCCTAAAGCAGTGCCTGCTGCACAGAAGATTCACATCAAGATCACTGACTGCAAGAAAGAATGAACCGCTGCTTAAAATCACATGGTCTGGAGAGGGCCTGATTATGTCACCGCCCTCCTGCTGAACATTTAGCTTAACCACAGTGACCATCCCCACTGAAGTCTTTTTGTCCCCTACTAAGAGGGAGTCTGTAGGAGAAATTCCTGGACGAGGAACTGCCAGGTCAAAACTTTAGTGGCTACTGACAAAAAGGTAGAGCTGACCTGTTCTCCCAGGCTGATGTGTGGGTTCCAGTCTCTAATACCCTGTGCCACACAGAGGGCTTTATTATGACAAAGACTTTTATTTCTCGAATGGATTAACCTTATTTAGTGACTCCACCCTTGATCATCAAGTCTCCTTTTGTCCCTCCTGAATAAATAAGAGGATATATCATTTCATTATTTCTGAGCAGCACTAGGGAACCAAAAGCCACAAATGGGGAGCTACCTCTAGACAGAAAACAGAAACAGTTATAGATGCAAAAGTTGAAACATCTCATTAATTTCTAAAAATGGACTTTTTTTTTTAACTGTCAAATTCAAACAAGTATCCATTGACCCCTGCCCCATACAAAAAAAGAGTAAATTAGGAGCCCTGCACTCCCTCCCTCTCTCTCTACTCCTCCCCATCCCAGTCTAGGGGGGCCAGATTTAGCAAATAAAAACACAGGACACCTAGTTATGTTTGGCTCTCAGAGAGGCAACAAATGAAATTTTTAGTACAAGTGAGTCCCCTCTTGGGTAGTGAACAGTATCTGTTGCCCCAGCTGCTGGGAGTGCTGGGAGCACATGACCCTCAGCTGGCAGCCCTTTAGGGGCTACTGCTGCTTCGAGCTCTCGGCCGAGGGCACACCCAGTGCCTGATGGATGTTCAGGTCTGCAGGCTACACCATTCTAAGCACATTCCTCCCTAAAGGGCCCCTCTGGCCCAGAGCATCCAGAGGGTCCCTGAGGTTTCCTGTTGGACCAGCATCTGACGTCAACTTGTCCCTCTGGCCATCCTGCGTCCTTCCTCTGCTGTTCACAGGTGAGGCTCGAGGGACTCCCCACACACACACACACACACACACGCACACTAATGCCTGCACCTGCTTCCTGGGACCCTGATCTGCCCCACCGGCCCCCAGTCCCCAGCTTCCCCTCCAGTCCACTGGGCTGGAAACCAGCCACAAAGTGCCCACAGTGGGTGGGTCTGGTGCTAGCTAATGGGTTTTCTTCATTTGGCCTTCCAGTACATTCTAAAATTTCTACAACAAACATGTATCGCTTTGGTAATTAGACAAAATAATAAAAGCTTTTTTAAAAAAAAGATAAATCTAAAACCAAAGCAAGCAGCCCTCATCCACCTGGCAACCCCCTTCCCTCCCCCATTGCTCCCACCTGCTTCCCCAGGGCAGGCTCCCGAAAATCAGCACACACACACCCCCCCTCCCGTCCTGCTAGGCCCACAGGCACTTTCACTTCTCCACTGAAGGCTTCTACCACCAGCTTGTCCCTGCTGGGGGGTTATATGCAAATTTATGACCGGTTCCTCATGTCCTACTGGGAGAAGAAAAATGCTGTATGAGTCCTAAGACTGGTGAGGAGAGAAAGGAATGGTGGGACCAACATGCACTTGCACAAATGCAAACTAGGACTGCTCAGTGCCAGGCACTGCGGGTGCAAGCGGACAGGACACAGACCCTGCCCCCACGAACTTCACAGCCTAGGGGCGGGGGACAATAATGAAAAGCCCCAGAGGCTTCTGTGTGAGGGGAGGTGAGCAGGGTGTGTGGGGAGCTCCCAGGCCAAGCCCAAGCTTTCTGGAAGGAAGAGAAGACTCAGGCAATCCCAGGGGTGAGAAGGAGTGTGTGAGGAGGAGAGAGGGTGTTCTAGAGGCCTGCAGGTGAGAGAAGAGCAACTTATTTGGGGAACTGAAAAGTTTAGAGCAGCTGGAGGGCAGAGGGAGGGTGAGAAGGGAGAGGAAGCTCAGGCAGGGCCACATTAAGGAGACTGCACTTTGTCCTCAGGACAATGGGGAGCTATTGAAGGATGTAGAGCAGAGGAGTGACAGGCTCAGATGTGCATCATATAAAAATTGCTCTCCTGCTCAATGAGACCCATTGATATGGGTGTTTTTATTCATCCACAACCGTCACAGTCACACTTAATCATGCACATTCTGCCTACTGTGCGGGGACTGCAGCCATGGAGCACCTGGAGCCTGTGTCTCCACAGGTAGAGACATCCCCAGCAGCTAGGCCCACAGCGCTCTTGATCTTGCACTAGGGGATGGAGGCTTAGAGCATGGACTCTGGAGCCTAGGGTCAAATCCTTGTTCCTCCCTTTCAATCTATTCGACCCTGAACAGATAACTTATCTGCGCCTACGTCTCATTTTTAACATGGGCATATTAACAGTAGCTATATCACTGGCTACTGAGGATTGAATGAGTTAAAAATACATGGGACAGGCCCTGGCACGTGGCAAGCGCTGCACACGTTATTTTTACTGCTGCTACTGCACCCTCCCCTCAGTCCCTGGGGCCACCCACCTGCGGGCACTAACTAAAACATCCTCCACTTGCCTCCCTCTACCCCAGAAGCACCCCTCTCTTACTCTCTCCATTGCTCGGGGCCCGGACAATGCCAGAGAGGAGGAACCTATGGGCTCTACGACAACCAAACACGCTGACCTGGGTCTGGGGCCTTTCCCAGCTCCCTCAAGCCAGGAACTGAGTGTCACCCCTGGCTCTGTTGCTGACCTTCTCTGGGTCTCAGTCTTTCCCCCTTTAAGGTGAGGACAAGAGCAGCTTGCAGATGTCCTATCAGCACGGCTGTCAAGGAGTAGCAAGGGCTGGGGGAAAGCTCTGCAAATGTCCAAGTCCGCCACAGACATGCGAACCTGGGGTGGCAGCCTCTTCTGTCCTGCGGTTGTTTTCCTCCACACAATGGAGTCACGGGGTTTGTTCAGAGCTCACTATGAGGACCCCAGAAGCTGAGGATGGCCTGGGTTGGGGCTTCCAAGACTCCCTAATGCTGACTGGGATTTTCCAAGGGTTGGGATAGAGAGACAGACCTCTGGTCTGAGCTGAGCACCCCAGGAAGAAAGTGCTAACCCAGGGGCCGAGGAAAGCTAGACCTTCACCCAGGGCTTTCCACCAAGCCTGGACAAGCCAGGGCACTCAAACCAGGTCCTAAAATGACCCACTGGAGACTGCAGCATTTATCTCCAAAGCCACAGCTGCCCACTAGTTCCAGGTCCAGGAAGGGCCTAAATGTGACTGTCTTGTTTTCCGTGGCTCTTTGGTCCTAGGGAATGGGAGGAAAACCCAAGAGGGGGCTCATCCCTCTCCTTCAGGTTGCCAGCTATTTCCCAGAGTTCAAGTTCATTCATTTACTTATGCCACAAACATTTACTTGGTGCCAGATCCTGGTCAGGTGCAGGGTCCATGACAGAGATGAATCAGACAGGTTTCTACCCTGAACGTCTAGAGAGCAACAGACAAGACATAAGAAGCCAAACCACAAGGCAGACTAGGTCGGAGACGCAGGGCAGGAGGCGAGTCTCTCACCTGGGGCATCAAGGAAGCTACCTGGAGGGGGTGGCTTATGAGTGGTGATTGGACATGTGATGGGAAGGCCAGGTAGGTGAGGGATAGAACCTCCAGAATCACTGACAGTTCTCTTTGCACCCCGCTGTGCTGGTGCCAGGGCAGTGTGGTTATTTGTGGTTATTTGTGGTTATGCCCCAAGAAACGCGGCCACGTGTGTCACTGCACGCGGGGTGCAGAGCAGGGTGGTGGGGGTGGGGGCAGCTGGGGCTTGAAGCTGGTTCGGGCCAAGCCCTGGGGTTTGCCACTGTGTCCCCCACACCCTGATGACCTTTTAACGTTTACATGGCCTCCTGTGAAGCAAAAATAAGGGGGGGGGGCAAAAGGCATCAAACGGCCTGGGGAGGAGGGCAGTGCCAGACTGACCGTGGCTTCTGCTGGATCTGCTGGCCATTTAGGGTCACCTCCTTCTCCTCTCCCCCCTCCCAACCCAGCTGTGGGGGAAGGGGCCGAGGGACAGAAGGAAATATCTGCAGTTGTAACCCAGACAGGGCATAGGGCGCATCAGCTGCTGTGCTTCTCCCCAGCCCACTCTGATCCATAAAGGCCTTTGCGCCAAAGCTGGCACCAGCCCACCCACCCCGCCGGTACCTGAACGCCCCAGGGCTGGGACCCCAGGGGCCTGGGTCCCAGTTTACCAAGGAACCTATTTCCTGCGTTTTCCTCTGGATTAAGGCCTCCGCCGCCGCCAGCTCCTTCTCCCAAGGGGCCCACGGCAGGGGCATCCTGGCACTACCTGGGGCTGTCCACCAACCCCCGGCGCTTGCACAGCGCCCGGCCGCGCGCTCGCCTCTCTCCAGGTGACTGCCCCATCCCCCCGCGCGCCCGCCGGGAAGCGGCCGGTCTCCGCGCCCCCCGCGCGCCCGCACCCGCTACCTGGCCCTCCCCGCCTTCCAGCCGGCGCCAGACCCCTTACCTGGGGCACGAGCGCCCCGCACCAACGCCGGCCCGCGGCGGCCTGGGCCCGGCCTCAAGCCCAGAAGACTTCGCGGGGGAAGAGGCTGCGCCGCCGCCGCGTCCCCGGGATGTCTCCGGGCTGCGGGGAGGAGGAAGGTCAGAGCCGAGGCGCGGGCGGGGGGGGAGGGGGAGGCTGCGCAGATGCGCGCAGATTAGGGAGGCATTTTTAGCGAGCCAATGGCGGGCGGCCGGGCCGGCGTGTCTGCGCAGGTGGAAGGGCTGCCGAGGAGGCAGCAACCCGCTCCGCCGGCCTCCGGGGGAGCCCCCTGCCCCGGCTCCCCCGCGCCCCAGCTCCCGGGCCGGCGCCCTGCCCCAGGGGCTGCCCCCAGCCGGGGCAGAGGGGCTCTGCGGCGCCGGGTGCAGGGAGCAGGGAGCAGGGTGCAGGGTGCAGGGAGCAGGGTGCTGGGAGCAGGGTGCAGGGAGCAGGGTGCTGGGAGCAGGGAGCAGGTTGCAGGCAGCAGGCAGCAGGGAGCAGGGAGCAGGGCGCAGGGTGCAGGGAGCAGGGAGCAGGGAGCAGGGAGCAGGGTGCAGGGAGCAGGGAGCAGGGTGCAGGGAGCAGGGAGCAGGTTGCAGGGAGCAGGGAGCAGGCAGCAGGGAGCAGGGAGCAGGGAGCAGGGTGCAGGGAGCAGGGAGCAGGTTGCAGGGAGCAGGGAGCAGGGTGCAGGGAGCAGGGAGCAGGGAGCAGGGAGCAGGGAGCAGGTTGCAGGGAGCAGGGAGCAGGGTGCAGGGAGCAGGGAGCAGGGTGCAGGGAGCAGGGAGCAGGGAGCAGGGAGCAGGTTGCAGGCAGCAGGGAGCAGGGAGCAGGGAGCAGGGTGCAGGGAGCAGGTTGCAGGCAGCAGGGAGCAGGTTGCAGGGAGCAGGGAGCAGGTTGCAGGCAGCAGGCAGCAGGGAGCAGGGTGCAGGGAGCAGGTTGCAGGCAGCAGGGTGCAGGGAGCAGGGTGCAGGGAGCAGGTTGCAGGCAGCAGGGAGCAGGGTGCAGGGATCAAGCAGCAGGGAGCAGGTTGCAGGCAGCAGGGAGCAGGGTGCAGGCAGCAGGGAGCAGGGTGCAGGGATCAAGCAGCAGGGAGCAGGTTGCAGGCAGCAGGGAGCAGGGTGCAGGCAGCAGGGAGCAGGGTGCAGGGATCAAGCAGCAGGGAGCAGGTTGCAGGCAGCAGGCAGCAGGGAGCAGGGTGCAGGCAGCAGGGAGCAGGGTGCAGGGATCAAGCAGCAGGGAGCAGGTTGCAGGCAGCAGGGAGCAGGGTGCAGGGATCAAGCAGCAGGGAGCAGGTTGCAGGCAGCAGGGAGCAGGGTGCAGGGATCAAGCAGCAGGGAGCAGGGAGCAGGTTGCAGGCAGCAGGGAGCAGGGTGCAGGGATCAAGCAGCAGGGAGCAGGTTGCAGGCAGCAGGGAGCAGGGTGCAGGCAGCAGGGAGCAGGGTGCAGGGATCAAGCAGCAGGCAGCAGGGAGCAGGGTGCAGGCAGCAGGGAGCAGGGTGCAGGGATCAAGCAGCAGGGAGCAGGGTGCAGGCAGCAGGGAGCAGGGTGCAGGGATCAAGCAGCAGGGAGCAGGGAGCAGGTTGCAGGCAGCAGGGAGCAGGGTGCAGGGATCAAGCAGCAGGGAGCAGGTTGCAGGCAGCAGGCAGCAGGGAGCAGGGTGCAGGCAGCAGGGAGCAGGGTGCAGGGATCAAGCAGCAGGGAGCAGGGAGCAGGTTGCAGGCAGCAGGCAGCAGGGAGCAGGGTGCAGGGATCAAGCAGCAGGGAGCAGGGAGCAGGCAGCAGGCAGCAGGGTGCAGGCAGCAGGGAGCAGGGAGCAGCTCCCTTGCTCGCCCCTCTGCGCCCCTCCTGCAGGCGCCCGGGGTGGTCGCTCCTCTCCCTGCTCGGCCCTTTCCCCACCTCCTCGGACTTTCCTCCCGCCCTGTCCTTCTGTCGGTTTCTGTTTTCTCCTAATCCCGAGTCTTCTGGTATGTGCGGGTGCGTTTAGGGGGTATGTGTGTCCGTGCCTGTCTCTGTGCCCCTTCTCCCCTATCAACCCACCTATAACCCTCCCCCCATCATCTTCACCCAGAAGTACCCCGGTTGACCCTACGGAGCAGTCACTAACTCTCCTGCCCTAGTTCCAGCTGGACCTACTGTCACCAAGGCCGACTCCAGGCCACCTTCTTGGGGCTCTGTGTGACTGACTCTCAGCGGGCCTCATTCGTCCTGCCTTGAACCCTGAATGCTTCCCGGAGCTGAACACTGCAGGGGCCTGGGGCAGCTCTCTTCACTACTGCAGAGACTGCGAGGGGCTGAGGATTCATTCAGCATCTATCCATCCAGGGCCTACTGTGTGTCAGGCACTGGGCTACAGCAGAGCACGAAACAGACCAAATCTCTGCCCTCAGTTCTCCGTTGTGACAGAAGACAGATGTTAAATAGAATGAAAAGTGCATAGAGTATATTTGAAAGTGGGATGCAGGAAGAAGGAAAATAAAGCTAGAGAAAGAGAGGGTGTTCAGGGCGAAATGAGGTCCCAGCTATTTGTGGGGAGTGGGAATAGCTGAATCTGATTAGAAGCCCCTCAGGTCAGCATGCAGACTCTAGTTTGCCACAGACTTATTGTTTGTACCTGGGGTGGTCACACATTTATATTTCCTGCCTTCCTCTCCATGTCCCCTCACCAGAAGCACTGAAATTCATAACCCCGATGGCCCAGGGGAATGCCCACGTGCAGTATTTATTGATTCAACAAGAATTCTCCGTGCTCTCACTGCATGTTAGGTGTTAGAGCCTGGGGAAACTCGTCACCTAGTTAGGGAGGCTAGATGACAGTACCTACCTGAAGGATGAACAGGACAGCCAAATGAGTGGACAGTGTTCTGGAGAAGGTGAGAGGGCTTTGGGTTAGGGCCATTCCGGAAGGCTTCCTGGAGGAAGCAGCAGTCCAATGGGGTGCTAAACGATAGCTGGGGTTCTGATGAGCCACATGAAACAGGAGGTAGGGAAGGATTCCTGGAAGAGGCCAGCAAAGCCAGGGGACACTTGACACAGGGCTGGGGCTGGGGTCCCAAAGCATTTCTGGACACCCTTCATGTAAGGGGTATGCTAGTGTCTGGAAGTCCTACCTCCATCCCCACCTCAGAAGTTTCTGGTCTCAACTGCCCTCCCCTCAACCTGAAATGTCCCATTGCCCCAGGAGAAGGCAGGCTGAGCCTGGGGCAGGGGGTGGGGAAGAGAATGAGGCAGACTTCACTCAGTTGCTTGTTTGCTGGAGAAAAATGGGCATGTTGCTTAACCCCTCTGAGGTTCAGCCTCTTACCTTAATAGCTGTCTGACAACTTTCTCAAGTGGTTCCCTCATCTGGAAAATGGATGCAGCAACGGGTTGTGTGAGCATACACAAGACAATCTAGGTGAACTGCTTAGTACATGAGTGCTCGGTTAATTTTGTTGTGTTTATTACTATGGCAATTACACTTGCCTAGAGGGTTGTTGGAATTAGACAAAGGGTGTAAGGCACCTAGCAAAGTGCCTGGAACCTAATAAGTATACAATAAGTAATATCTATTATTAGCATTAACTACATGTACCCCAAATATCTGTGAAATTCCCCTTTAAGAAAGATAGAACTTTCTTAAAGTGAAGAGACTAGTTCCCCAAGAGGCTTTTAAAGTGCAATCTAGCCTGGATAGACTAGACTCCCTGCCCTCCCCTACTCACATTAGCCCGGCTCAGTGTGTCATCAGGGCTTTGGTGCAGATGGAATGGAGCCCGGGACTGGTAACTTTTCAGAAGGCAGTGAAGTCCAGAGCACAGGGACCCCGGCAGGGGGGACACTTGGTGTCACTTGGCAGCCAGGCATTTGGTGGAGGGTGGCAAGAGTGAGACGGGCTTGGACATTCACAGGGAAGGGGGTCGCAATGTGGAGGGTTAAGAGAGGCTGGAGGCTAGAGGTTGGCAGAAACTGGAACCACTGGGGCAGTCGAGGGAGGGTAGTGAGAGGCTGAAGAGGCAGCTGATAGAGGGAGGGTCGGGTGGTAGGGAGAGGGGGTGAGGGAGCAGACAAGCTGGGCTTATTCCATCTGAAGTTGAGGTTGGCTGGCATTGAATTAAAACCTTAGCAGCCCCAAGCCCAGAAAAAAAATCACAGTGGAACACACACACACACACACACACACACACACACGCACACACACACATACCCCTCCCCATCCCAAATTAAATGTTATTTTGGAAATTAACACCAACTTCCATGCTTCCTATGATTGAATTAGCTTCCTCCTAGATTTTCTGATTGTAAAACTCTCGTTCGACGAAGCTGACCTATCCCCTCCCCCTCTTACTGTTTATGCCCCGTCCAGAGAATAAGACTTTCTCTCATTTGCACAGAGCTTTCCACTTTTCAAAGTGCTTTTCACATCCCCCCTCCCCCCCCCAGCAACTCACTTTTCTCAGTCCTGCTAAGTTCTGACCCATCTGGGGTTCCATGGGACCTCCCTTCCCACTCCGAGCCCCAAGCCACCTTTCCATCGGAGGCCGCGGCTCCCTGTGCCATGCGGAGCCAGGAGGCAGCCAGCCCATCCCGGAGGACTTCCAAACGCAGGCAGGACAGAGAGGACACCGGTCTGAAGGGCAAACAACATTGAACGAGTGTGGGATCAACCGATCAATAATGAATAATGGATTGGTGATTCACGTCGCATGTTTAGCCTGGGAGAGGTGGAAGGAGGTGGGGAGGCTTTGGATTTCCTTTTGTTCCATCCAAGGTGGAAGGCTGCAAGGAGGTGAGGCTTTGAGGAGTTTCTCCATTCTCACCACGTCTCTGGTTGGGAAGGAAGGCAAAAAGTGTGCCCCAATTTTGGCAGAGCAGGACTCTGAAGCCGGGAGAGGAAAGGTGCCTCGTTGAAGGTCACACGGCATCAGTGACAGAGCTGGGCTAAAAACAGATCTGACTTCTGGTCAGGTGCTGTCGTCACCGGATTCCTCTGCCCCCCCACCAACCTGCGCGGAGGTGAGGCAGGACAGAGGCAGGCAGTGATGACCCAGGGCCTACCCCATGGCGTTTCTGAGCTGCCTCCAGCAGCATGCAGCGGGGGAGCTGGACAACCCCAGGGGACAAAAGGACTTTTAGAACAGCCTCACAGCCCCTCTGCCCTCTCCTAATCTTCCCGCTGGCTGGCTTTACACTTGCAAATTCGTTTTCATCACCTGGTGGACAGAGGTTGTTGTCAACTGCGGCCTGAACCCCGGCACCTAGACTGGGGTGTCAGGAGTCTTGGAATTGTGGCTTTCCCTGTCTACGATTCATTCCAAAGGGGATAAAAGCACCCTGAAGACGTATCACTTGACAAGGCCCTCAACATAGGAGGTGCCCAGAGTTAGGGTTCACCCCAGGACATACACAGCCAATGGCAAACTCAGAGCACTTTTCTCGGAGCAGGCACTTTCTAAGCACTTTACACTTACCAGCCCCACTTACAGACAGGGAAACTAAGGCCCAAAGAGGTTCGGGAACTTGCCCAAGGTCACACAGTTGGTGAGTAGTGGAGCTGGGATTCAAACCCACCAGCCTGGCTCCAGAGCCATGCTCTTAATACTCCGAAAAGAAGCAAACGTTTACCGAGGGCCTCACTGTGCACAGGATTTTACATAAGCTCAGTTTGTATTCTCGTCTCCATTTTACTGAAGAGGAAACTGAGGTTCATTGGGTCCTTTGGTGAGGCCTCTCGATGTATAAAACGGAAGGATATTTGAGACGGTTCTTAGGGTGTCTGCTCCGGAATAGGCCTCCGTGGCCTGGACACCACCACCACCTAGTGGATTAATACCTTAAATGCAGGCAGAATACCTCAGCAGGTGCCGGACGTCAAGTTCAACACCCAACCAAGACTTGGTGTTTTGGTTTGGATTTTTAATTTTGGCATCCTGAACAACAGAAAAGTGTGGCTCACTAATAATAATCTTTTATACTGAAGACATTCGCCATTTGTAATGTCATCCTCAAAATTAATGCCTAGGGCCCGGCCGGGCGTGGCTCAGCGGTTGAGCATAGACCTAGGATCCAGGCGATCGGGGTTCGATTCCCGGCCAGGGCACATGCCCGGGTTGTGGGCTGCAGCCGATCAATGACTCTCTCATCATTGATGTTTCTATCTCTCCCTCTCCCTCTCCTTTCCTCTCTCTGAAATCAATAAAGATATGTTTTAAAAAAAAATAATGCCTGGGGTGGGGGGGGAGAATCTGCATGGCGTGCTGAGTTTTTAGTTTTCCGTGGGCTTTCATGAACTGTCTCACTGGAATCTTACCACAACTGGTATTACTCTCATGTCTGCTTTTTAAATGAGGAAATGAGACTTGTCAAGGAAACGTTGATTGAAGAGTAACAGATTCAAGAGTTAAAGTAGCAGGGTGGCCAGTGAGTGGAATACTCATCAAAATGACACACAAAAAACTCAAAGAGAGAATCAAAATTTGACAAAATTTATACCCACAGAATCTGATCAGGGAAATTATACTTGGCAGAAATATGACCACTGTAGGATCTCTAAACAATGAAACTTGAAGTGCTTTCCCCCCCCAAAATCAAAAAATTATATGGGATTTTAAAAAATTATTAGAGCCTGGCTGGGCGTGGCTCAGCGGTTGAGCATCAGCCTGGGATCCAGGCGATCAGGGTTCGATTCCCAGTCAGGGCACATGCCCGGGTTGCGGGCTCAATCCCCAGTCGGGGGCCTGCAGGAGGCAGCCGATCAATGACTCTCTCATCACTGATGTTTCTCTCTCTCTCCCTCTCCCTCTCCCTTCCTCTAAAATCAATAAAGATATATTTAAAAAAAAATTATTAGAGGCAGGCCAGCGTGGCTCAGCGGTTGAGTATCAACCTAGGATCCAAGAGATCGCAGTTCGATTCCCGGTCAGGGCACATGCTGGGGTTGCCGGCTCGATCCCCAGTGGGGGGGGTGCGGGAGGCAGCGGATCAATGACTCGTTCACCATTGACGTTTCTATCTCTCTCTCCCTCTCCCTTCCTCTCTCTCAAATCAATAAAGATACATTTTTAAAAAATTTTTTTAGAGAAAAATTGATCCCGGTCACAATAATCTCAGCAAGGTAAAAATCAAACTGCATGCCATAGAAAATTGCTCAGAGAATTATCTTTTCTTAATACCATTCACTCCAGAAAATATTTTCTCAATGAAAATTGATAATGGAGAGAAATCTGACTGAATTTTTATATTAACAATGGGGTCAATAGGCTAATCCATAGAGGCGGGAAGTAAGTTAGTGGTTGCCAGGGGCTGGGGAAGGGGAGGAGGAGGGGTGACTGCTACAGGATATGGGGTTTCTTCCGGGGGAGATGGGAGTGTTGTGGAATTAGATAGTAGTGATGGTTGCACAACCTTCTGAATGTACTAAATGCTTCTGAATTGCATGCTTTAAGACGGTGAATTTTATGTTATGTGAATTATCTCATGTAATTTATGTGATGTGAGTTATGTATCAGTTTAAAATTTTTTAAATAAAACGGGGTCAAAATTTTCTCTTTTTTATTCTCTCTCTCTTTTTTAATATGTCTTTATTGATTTTAGAGAGAGGAAGGGAGAGGGAGGGAGAGATAGAAACGTCAGTGATGAGACAGCCATTGACCGGCTGCCTCCTGCGCGCCCCCTGCTGGGGATGGAGCCCGCAGCCGGGCCTGTGCCCTGCCCGGGAATCGAGCTGCCTCCTGGATCCTAGGTCGGTGCTCAACCGCTGAGCCGCGCTGGCCGGGCCCCTACTCTCTTGATAGTGTCCTTTGATGCATGAAAGTCTTAAATTTTGTTGAAGTCCAATTTATCTATTTTTTCTTTTGTTGCCTCTGCTTTTAGTGTCATATACAAGAAATCACTGTCAAATCCAACGTTATAAAGATTTGTCCCTATGTTTTCTTGCGAGAGTGTTCTAGTTTTAGCTCTTACGTTTAGTCTTTGATCCATTTTGAGTTCATTTTTATACATGGTGTTAGGTAGGGGTCCAACTTCATTCTCTTTCCTGACACAATGTGTTGAAGAGACTGTCCTTCCCCTATTGTGTAGTCTTGATACCCTTGTCGACAATCGTTTGTCCACATCCTCAAGGGTTAACTCCTGGGCCCTCTCTTCTGTTCTGTTGGTCTCTACGTCTGTCTTGGTGCCTGAATCATGCCGTCTTGAGCACTGTTGCTTTGTAGTATGTTTTGAAGTCAGAAGTATGGGATCTTCAACTTTGTTCTTCATTTTCAAAATTGTTTCATCTCTTTGGGGCACTTGAGATTCCGTTGGAATTTTATGATGAGTTTTTCTATTTCTGTATAAAAGGCTGTTGGGCTCTTAATGGGGATTGCACTGAACCTGCTTGTGATGAAGCCTCTTTTCTTACCTCTCTGAGGCCACCTGGCCTAGCCAGGGGAAGCCTGCACAGCCCTGGGTCCAGGCAGTCCTGTCTCTGCCATTTGCCAGCTTGTGAGATGAACCTGGGCCCTGGCTGACCCCTTGGGCTCAGCTTTCCCACCTGCTAAATGGAGCGAACAGAGGTCACTTGCTGTGTTGTCAGATGGACCGTCAGTAATGTGAGGACCTAGTGGGCACTCCACCAATGGTGGGGGGATTGCTCTGCTATTCATGTACGCACGTTCACCTCCTGAAGGAAAAGATATTCCTCCTGGGAAATCAGGATCTTCACTGGAAGAGAGTTTGGCGCTTTCTGCTGGAAGAATAGTCCCTCACCCTTCTCTCACTCCAGCTGAATCGGCAGTAGGCCAAGGGGAGGGCAGCTGGGCAGGCCACAGAGGAGCTGAGCCCCATCTGTCCCCTCACCCCACTCTGTCACCTTCGCCCACCTGCATCTGATTGAGCCTAGTCAGGAGCTGAGGACCCAGGCCCTCCTTGGAGCACACCATGCCCTCCACAGCCACTGACTCCAAAGACGAAGAGAAAGCAACAGTGGTGGCTGCGGAAATGCTCAATGACAGGCAGAATCCCTGTCCCATTCCCCCAAAGTTACATCCTTCATTCAAATTACTTCACCATCTTATTTTTAGTTGTACAGTAGTGTTGAGTATATTTACATTGTTGTGCAATAGATCTCTAGAACTTCTTTCATCTTGCAAAACTGAAACTCTATACCCATTAAATACTAATTTCCCCTCCCCCAGCCCTTGGCAACCACCTTTCTACTTTCTGTTTCTGTAATTTTTGACTACTTCAGGCACTTCATATAAGTGGAATCATACAGTATTTGTCTTTTTGTGACTGGCTTCTTTTACTTAGCATGCGTCCTCGAGGTTCACCATGCTGTAGCATGTGTCAGCATTTCCTTCTTTTTCAAGGCTGCATAATATTCCATTGTATGTAGACGCCACATAGTCTCTATGCATTCACTCGACGATGGACACTTGGGTTGCTTCTGCCTCTTGCTATTGTGAACACAGTCACGCACCACATAATAACAATGATGGCAGTCCCCTCAGATTATAATGAGCTGGCCCTGGCTGGGTGGCTCAGTTGGTTAGAGTGTCCTCCCGACATGCCAAGGTTTCAGGATCCCGAGGCAGGGCACATACAAGAAGCAACCAATGAATGCATAAATGGATGGAACAACACCTCGGTGTTTCTCTCTCTCCCTCTCTTTCTTAAAAAAAAAAAAAAATTAAAGATGAAAAAGGAAGATTTAAAAACAAAAAGATTATAATGGAGCTGAAAATTTTCTACAGCCTAGGGACGCCACAGCCATCCTAACTTCGTAGTGCTCTGCACCCTCCCGTGTTTGTGGAGATGCTGGTGTGACAAACCTATCTCGCCATGAAAGAATAGCACCTACAGTTATGTACAGTGCAGAATACTTGACAATGAGAATAAACGACCATGTTACTGGTTTATGCGTTTACTATCCTATGTGTCCTGTGGGCATTTAGAAAAACTTGCTGTAAAACAGCATGCCGTGTTCCGCTGGCAGCGGCCTCTCTTGATGGCATAATTTCACTCGATTTTAGTCTTGTGTGGTTTTGCGATGTCCAACCTTTCCCATCTCATGGCACAGAAATGAATTACTAAAATTCTGCAGCAAGCCCAAAAATACATTTGCCAATCTGATGAAAAATAGGTATAATTGTGATTCATTCACACAGGACGGCTCTTGTTGTGTTGGCTGTTGTCATTTTTTATGACAATCTGAGGGGAAAGAGGTCAGTGCCCCTGACCCTAAATAGTCAGGTTTTGCATGTTTTAAAAAGTTTGTGGCTCACGGTTGAAAATCCCTGCTGCAGAGGCCTGTAGCCAGGAGCGATGGGCCGTAGTGAGCCGCCGGGTGTGCAGGGCCTGCACTCCCTAGGTCCGTGCAAGCGCACTCTGTCATGTTCGCGCAGTGACAAAATCACCTGAGGACAGGCTTCTCAGAAAGGACCCCGTCGTGATGTTGCGTGTGACTGTAATGCCACAGTGAGCACAAGGGTGTAAATAGCTCTTGGAAACTCCGCTTTCGATTCTTTTGGGTGCACACCCAGAAGTGGAATTGCTCGATCATATGGTAAATCTATTTTTAAATTTTTCAGGAATATCCATACTGTGTTCCAAGGTGGCTACACCATTTTACATTCCCGCCAGTGGTGCCCCAGGGTTCCAGTTTCTCCACATCCTCGCCAGCACTTGTTGTTTTGTGTTTTGTTTTGTTTTGTTTTGTTTTGTTTTTGTTTTTTATAGTAGCCATCCTAATGCGTGAGAGGTGGTATCTCATGGTTTGGATTTGGAACTTGATGTGTGTGTTTTTGTGTGTTTTTTTTTTTTGTTGCTGCAAAAAGCTTTATTGTTTCCATTTGGCCCAATGCGTGGGAAAAGGCTCCAGGGTGGTTAAAAGAATGGCTAGGAATTTTGGGGAAAGGCTCAGGTAAAAGCCAGGCACCAGGGGAATGCAGAGGGGCCCTCAGAGGCCTCTGGGCTCCAGTGCTTCTAGTCTGCTTGAGGGGGAGCCTTTCGGAGAGACCCTCGCCCAGCCCGGCCTGGGGGAGCCAGCTGCGGAGGGAGTCAGGTGGTCCCCATCTTCTGGATGAGCTTCACCTGCTCGCCCAGGGAGCGGTTCTCCAGGAATCACAGAGCTGAGGGTCTGCGCAGGCGGAACCCAGGGCCTGCAGGTCCACAAGGGCCTGCCTCGGGTTCCTCTCCAAGGCCGAAACAGAAGCCCAGAGAGAGGGAGGTGTAGGAGGCCCGCAGGTGCAGGCTGGCCAGGCGGTTGGCGGCAGCCTCCACCTCAGTGGCGTAATTCTGACGAGTTTGGGAGCTCACGGTTGCTCAGCAATAAGGAGTTAAGGTTGGAAAACAGTGTTGGCTGGTCTCGGAGGCTGAGGTGGTTCCAGAGGTGGTGACTGGAGAAGACGTTGGAAGGCGGTCGGAGGCTGGAAGAAAGGGCGTCCCTGGGTCTGTTCCGTCCAAACACTGTTGAAGCAAGAGACAGATCCAGGACCGCCGAGGGCACTCTGGAACTTGACATTTTTTAAAGCTCCCAGGTGACTCCCAGGTGGGACTGGGCTAAACTTTGACTGTCAGAACGCTAAGGTGTTTCCCAGTTCAAAACAACTCCTTACACACAGCCAGGGCGGGCAGACCAAGCAGGAGCCCGGAGAGAGCAGCGGCAAGGGGTGCTCACCCCCACACCCCCACACCCTCTGCTTCTCCTGGCACCGGGGCTCACCCTGAGCCTGACAGGGAAGATATTTGGGGAGCTCTGGCAGGTGAAACTCCCTGTTTCTGCTGCTTCTTTTTTTTTTTAGTGGAAGGGGGAGAAAGAGAGAGAGAAACATCTATGTGAGAGAGACACATCGAGTGGTTGCCTCTGCACGCACCCTAACCAGGGCCGGGGATCGAACCTGCAACCAAGGTACATGCCCTTGGCCGGAATCGAGCCTGAGACCCTTCAGTCCAAGGGCCGACGCTTTAACCACCGAACCAAACCTGCCAGGGCTGTTTCTGCTTCTTAAGGATCAAAGATTCTGCGTGTGGAATTTGACTAGGGAAAGAAAGTCAAATCTTCACCTTGAAAAGAGAAAGTCAGGTACAAAGGACAGCTGGAAAGGCTGAGGGCCGGCTCTCCGATCGAGACAAATTCTCCTGTGCTGCTGAGGAAGTGGAGCTGCCATATGGCCTCATTCTTGTCGGGGCTCCCAGCCAGTCCCAGAAAAAAAAGCTGAGGCATCAGAAAGGAAAATGCCTGCCCTTGTGTCCATCTGAATGCCAGGGCTCCAGGCTGGGTCTTGTCCCCACACTCAGCCAGGAGGCTCAGCCTGCACACGCAGAAACTGCAAGGTGGGAACAAAGTAATGAGTTTTGGAGTGGCCCTGGCATGCCGGATAATCAGTCTTCCCCTTCAGCAGACCTTGCCCTGTGGGCTGCAAGGAGCTACTGTGCCAGGCAGCTCCACTAAGACTCAGGCAGAGGCCGGGGTGGGGGCGGGGGCACAGCCTGGACGCTCTGAAGCGGGCCTTTGAGCCCCCGCAGTCCAGGCGCATTGCTGATTCGCGCCTTCCTCGTGTTCCATCTGGCCCTGCCTGGCAGGGCTCCCGGCTTGACTTACCACCGGCAGGGCCATATGTCCTGCCATCCCTCAGAGGGCCTGCAAGTGACGGGGTGGGGAAGAAAGAAGAGAGCTAATTCCTTTCCACAGCACTGGCCCTGCAGGAGGAGGGCCCCACCCATCCCCATGCTCCCAGGCCCAGGTGCACTCTCCAAAGCTGCCCACGGTGAAGACCAGGAGCCACCCCTCCCTCCTCGATCGCCCCACCCCTCAGTGACAGCGACTGGGCAGGCTTCCAAGTAGGGACGGTAGCTCTTAGGCTCTGGGTCAGACAAGCCTGAGTTGGGATCTCCAAGGCTGGCCCCATCCAACCCCCTCGCTGCACAAAGCTGGGGGAATCAAGAGGTGACGTTTGTTCCCTTCCCCTTGAATGTGGGCGGGTCTGTGACTCGCTCTGACCAGAAATGCTGCGGGAATGGCCTTTAGGAGACCTAGCAGTTTCTTCTTTTATGGGAAGCCCTAATTAAATTTTAAAGAAGCTATGCCCGGCCGGGCGTGGCTCAGCGGATGAGCGTCGACCTAGGATCCAGGCGATCGGGGTTCGATTCCCAGTCAGGGCACATGCCCGGGTTGCGGGCTAGGCAGCCGATCAATGACTCTCTCATCACTGATGTTTCTGTCTCTCTCTCTCCCTCTCCTTTCCTCTCTCTGAAATCAATAAAGATATATTTAAAATAAATAAATAAATAAATAAAAATAAAGAAGCTATGACGTCTGGAGCCACCATGTGGAGACAGAGAGGCCAAGTGAGGAATGCCCAGTGAGGCCTTCCGGACCTTCCAGCCCAGCCACCAGTTGACTGAGTGACCCCAATGTCATCAAAAACCACAGACAATGCCCTAGGCGGTTTGGCTCAGTGTTTAGAGTGTCGGCCCCTCGGACTGAAGGGTCCCGGGTTCAGTTCCAGCCAAGGGCACGTGCCTCGGTTGCAGGCTCGATCCCAGCCCCAGTTGGGGTTCGTGGGGGAGGCAACCAATTGATGTGTCTCTCTCACATCGATGTTTCTCTCTCTGTCTACCCCCCCCTTCCATTCTCTCTGAAAAGCAATGGAAAAAATATCCCCAGGTGAGGATTAGGAAGAAGCAAACCACAGACAAGGTTTACAAGACAACTATTAACAAGCTGTTTCCACGAAGCCCAAAGTACAAGTAGGTGCGGACAGACTGCTGACAGCTACAAGGCCTGAAGCTGCGGGGAAGAAGCAGAGGGAAGCGGTGGAGCCAGCATCTGGCGACCTGAAAACAGGAACGTGGCAAATACCCGCAGACATTCCTGGAAGCCTCGGCGGCCAGCACCGGGGTGTGGCACGTGCGAGGGGCCGCAGCAGCACAGCCCCCACCGCCTCTGGGAGAGCCCTGCCCCAGGCCCACACCGGGCAGAAGGGGCCGGTCGAAGGGTAGGACTGAGCGGCAGAGACGGGCTCTGGGCTGAAGGAAAGACAGGGCCAGGAGAGGGCGGGCCGGGTGGGAGCTCATTGCCTCTCGTCTCCAACACCCCCTTTCTCGCTTTCTTGCTTTTTTAAACCTCTCCCGAGGATATTTTTCCTTTGCTTTTTCACACAGAGTGGAAGGGGGAGAGAGAGACACACACACCTACTGGCTGCCCCCCGCATGGACCCTGACCGGGCCAAGCCTGCAACCGAGGTCCGTGCCCTTGGCCAGAATCGAACCCGGGACCCTTCAGTCCACAGGCCGACGCTGTAACCACTGAGAAAAACTGCCTAAGGCCACCCCCTTCCTTTCTTACATCAGACGAGCTCACAAGATACTATACACATGTTTCCTAGCTCTGTCCACCAAAAAGGCCAGAAATAGCGATCAACCCAACAGCAATGAACACCCCTAAGAGCCCCGACTGTGGTCTTGGAATATCATTTCCTATGGAAAGAAACCAGGGCTTGGAGAACCGCTTGGTTTCAGGGGTCGAGCAGGAGGACACACGAGCCCGGGCAGCTCGGAGACTAACGGGATCGTGTGGAAAGGGCTCGGGAGCGTGAGGAGGCTCCCGCCGGGCCGTGGGAGCGTTGATAAGAATCGCAATGGAGTCAAATCAATCACACAGGTTTAAGTCTATGGCTTCAAAATGCTATTAAAAATAACTGGTCACCTTGATAGGGAACCGGTTCTTTATTATCTTGGAAACTGGTAAATGAAAGAAATGAATCAAGCGTTTATCCTGCCTCCCCTAAACGGGTAACCTAGGTGAGGGGAAGCATCTCGTTATAAAAGTATTGCAACTGATCAATGAAGTGGGAGAATTATTTTTCTACCTGCTGTGAATTAACTGATGTAGGCATTGAGCATGAATGACTTCAAATATCGCAAAAATACACATGGCCAGACACCAGGTGCCTCCCGAGGGAAGACCATGCTACCTCCTGAAGTTTTCCCAAAGGGATTTGACCTGAGTCGCATCAGTCCTCTGGGTCCAGCTGCCAGCTTGCTGGAAATACAGGGGACAGAGGAGCATGTTGAAATGCACAGTGCGTAGCGTCAGCAAAATCCAGACTGTGGGGAACTCTGCAGGTTAAGCAGCCCAGGTACTTCAAAAAACTAATTATAAAGAAAAAAAGGAGTGGAGAGTGTGGCCAGCATACCCTAAGTGACCCCCAAGGAGCCTACCCTAGTATAGTCCCTCCCTCTTGAGCGTGGGTGTGGCCTGCGTCTTGTTCTTAACCAATAGAAATGGCAAAGGTGATGGGATGTCACTCTGTTTTGTTACGTAATTCCATCTTAACGGACTGGAGGGAGAGACTCTCCTCCTGGTCTTGAATAAGAAAACAGCCATGCCGTTAACAGCCTATGGAGAGGGCAAGAAATTTCAGATAGCTTCTAAAACCTAAGGGCAGCTTGACCAACAGCTGGCAAACATCCGGGGTCCTCAGTTATGCCACCACGTGGAAATGAGCTCTGCCAACGACCTGACTGAGTTTAGAAGTGGATTCTTCCCCAGTCGAGCCTCCAGATGAGAAAGCAGCTCCCCCTACACCTTCCCCGCAGCCTGTGAGACCCTGGGCATGGGACCCGGCTCAGCCAGGCCCAGCCTTTTGACCCATGGAAGCTGTGAGTTAATAAATGTGTGTTGTTTAACCCCCTAAATTTGTGATGATTTGTTACACAGCATAGAAAAAACAATACAGAGAAAGAACCTGTAGATTAAAAGAGATTTCAAAGACACTTCAAGTTTTCCCCCTCTCTTACTCTTGTGTGTGTGCTACGACATAAATAAGCCTTGAGGACATCATGGTAAGTGAAATAAACCAGCCACAGGAGGACAAACGCTGTATCATTTCACTTACATGAGGTGCTTCGAGCAGTCACAAACACAGAGACGGAAGCAGACTGGTGGTTGCCAGGGGCTGGGGTTGGGGCCAAGGGGAGTTAGGGTCTCATGGGCACGCGGTTCAGTTTCATAAGATGAAAACAGTGCAGGTGGTTGGTGGTGATTGAACTGCACACTTTGAAATGGTTAAGATAGTAAATATTATGTTATTTGTGTTTTGCCACAATAAAGTAATTAGGGGAAATATCTATCAAAAGATGACATATCAAGTTCTTTTCTTATCATTCTTTTTTATTTGTGCCCTTTGTTCTTTGTAGTCAACCTTGTTTTTGAGCAGTTTTAGGTTTACAGCAAAATTGAGCAGAAAGCAGAGTCTTCTACACCCCCCGCCCCTGTCCCCTCAGCCTCCTCCACCATCCGCAGTCCACACCAGCAGGGTTCCTTTGTTATGGTCAATATCTGTGCATTTTTAAACTTTTATTTTGAACTACTTTTAGATTTAGAGAAAAGTTACAAGAATAGTACACAGAGCTTTCTTATATCCTTCACCTTGCTTCCCTTAATGTTAACATCTATATAATCAAGAGTAGGAAGTTAACATTGGTACAATATTATTAATTAAACTACAGACCTTACTTTCAATTTTGTGAATTTTTCCCTAGTGTCCTTTTTGTTTCCATGATCTGATCTACGATCCCACATTGCATTTAATTGTTATTTTTTCTTAGTCTCCTTCAATTGGTAAGTCTTTCCTTGCCTTTCATGACATTTATCCAAAAAAATTTGAATGAACAGGCCAAAACAATTTTTTAAAAATAATAACAAAGTTGGAAGACTTATACTACCTGATATCAGGACTTTCTATAAAGCTACGGTATCAAGGAAGCATCATATTATAGGATAGACCTACATGGAAAAGAAAAGAATCCAGAAGAGGAAAGAGACTCCAAAAGTAGACCCACAAATTTATGGTCTATTGATTTTCAATGAGGGTGCCAAGGCAATTCAGTGTGGAAAGAATAGTCCTTTCAGCAATGATGCTGGAAGAACTATATATCCCTCTGAAACAAAAAGAATCTCAATTCTTATCTTATACTATACACAAAGTTTAATTTGAAATGGATCATAGATGTAACTGTAAAAGTTAAAACTAAAAAACTTCTGAAGGAAAACATAGAAGTTACCCTTATAACCTCGGGGTAGGCAAACATTTTTTAGATAGAACACAAAAAGCATGGGTAATTTAAAAATTAGTAAATTAGACTATTAATAAATCAATTAATTAATTTAAAATGTCTGGTCTTCAAAAGAGACTGTTAAGAAAATGAAAAGACAAGCCACACCTAGGAGAAAATATTCATAATGCATATATCAGACAAAAGGACTGGTATCCAAATTTCACAAGGGGGGGGCAAAAGTGGGTTTACACTTCTGAGTATGCAAAACAGAGTTTAATCATGTATTATTTATTAATTATTGTATTATTTTCCATATAAACAACTGTAAACCTACATTTGTCCCACCCTGTATAAAAAATTCCTACAACTCAATACTAAGGAAAGCTGATTCCATGTTTTTAAATGGCAGAGGATTGACTGTACATTTTAAAATGGTGTCCTAGCTGGTTTTCTCAGGGGTTAGAGTGCCAGCCCTCAGACTGAAGGGTCCCAGGTTCGATTCCTCAGTTGCAGGCTTGATCCCAGGCCTTGGTCGGGACAAGTGCGGGAGGCAACCAATTGATGTGTCTCTCTCACATCAATGTTTCTCTCTCTCTGAAAAGCAATGGAAAAAATATCTTTGGGTGAAGATTTAAAAAAAAAAAGATAAAGATGGTAAATTTTATGGTATGTATATTTAATTTTTTTTTAATGGTCAAAAGATTTGAAAAGACCTTTCAGAAAAATAGATATCAAAACATCAGGTCATACATTTTAAGTATATACAATGTTTATTTGTCAATCATATCTCAATAAAGCTGGATGAGGGGGGGAGAAAAAAGATAATAATCCTAAAATTTATATGGAACCACAAAAGACTCTGAATAGCCCTGGCCGGGTAGCTCAGTTGGTTAGAGCATCGTCCCGATACACCACGGTTTCCAGTTTGATCCCCAGGCAGGGCACATACAAGAATCAACCAGTGATGCATCAATGAGTGGAACAACAAATCAGTGTTTCTCTCTCTCTTCCTTCCAATCTCTCTCTCTCAAATCAATTAAAAAAAAAAAAAAAGACCCTGAATAGTCACAGCAATCTTGGAAAAGAAGAACAAAGTTAGAAGTATTGTGCTACCTATATCAAACTATACCACAAGGCCCTATTAATCAAAACAGCATGGGACTGGCACAAAAAGAGACACATAGATCAATGGAACAGAGTAGAGAGCCCAGAAATAAATCCATGTCTATCTGGTCAATTAATCTATGACAAAGGAGGCAAGAATTTACAATGGGGTAAAGACAGTCTCTTCAATACATGGTGTTGGGAAAACTGGACAGATACATGCAAAAAACTGAAACTAGACCACCTCCTTACATCATACACAAGAATAAACTTAAAATATTAAAACTTAAATTTAAGATCCAAAATTATAAAACTCCTAGAAGAAAACAGAGACAGTAAACTCTTTGACATCGCTCTTAGTAATTTTTTTTAGTTGTGTCTCCTTGGGCAAGAGAAACAAAAGAAAAAATAAATAAATGGGAGTACACCAAACTAAAAAGTTTTCGCACAGCAAAGGAAACCACCAATAAAACAAAAAGAATTGGAAAACATATTACTAGCTAATGATACATCCAATAAGGTGCAAAATCCAAAATATATAAAGAACTCTTACAACTTAACACTAAAGCAGCTCTGCCGGGTGTGGCTCAGCAATTGAGCATCGACCTAGGATCCAGGCGATCGGGGTTCGAATCCCAGTCAGGGCACATGCCCGGGTTGCGGGCTCGATCATTGACTCTCTAATCATTGATATTTCTATCTCTCTCTCTCCCTCCCTCTCCTTTCCTCTCTCTGAAATCAATAAAGATATATTTTTTAAAAAACTAAAAAAACCCCACAACTTAACACTAAAACAACAAACAATCAGATTAAATAGGCAAAGAACCTGAATACATATTTCTCCAAAAAGGACATAGAGATGGCCAATAGATATATGAAAGGATGCTCACCATAACTAATCATGAGAGAAATGCAATTAAAACCACAATGAGATATCACCTAACATCTGTCAGAATGGCTCCATCAATAAATCAACAAACAAGTGCTGGCGAGGGTGTGGAGAAAGGGGAGCCCTCATGCACCGCGGGTAGGCATGCAGACTGGGGTAGCCACTATGGAAAATAGTGTGGAGTCTCCTCAAAAAATTAAAAATGGAGCTGCCTTATGACCCAGCAATCCCACTTCTGAGTATTCATATAAAGAAAAACAAAACACTCGTTTGAAAAGATATATGCATTCCTGTGTTCACTGTAGCATTATTTGCAATAGCTGAGATATGGAAGCAACCTCAGCATCCATCAATAATTGAATGGATACAGAAGGTGTGGGAATATACGATGGACTATTACTGGGCCATGAAAAGAATGGAATCTTACCATTTGCCACAGCATGGATGGGCCTCGTGGGTATTACACTAAGTGAAATGAGTCAGTCAGAGAAAGACTAATATCATGTGCTTTCACTTATATGTGGATCTAAATAACAAAATTAATGAACAAACAAAACAGAAACAAACTCATAGAAACAGAGAACACACTGATAGTTTCCAGATTGGAGAGAGCTGAGGGGACTGGGTGGAAAAGGTAAAAGGATTAAGAAGTAAAAATCGGCAGTCACAAAACAATCACAGGATGCAAAGTACAGCACAGGGAATATAGTCAGTAATGTGGTAATAACTGTGTGGGGCCAGGTGGGTGCTGGAAGTATCGAGGGGAACCACTTGGTAAGTTATACAAATGTCTAACTGCTACACTGCACACCTGAAACTAATATAATATTGAACGTCAACTGTGACTGAAAATTAAAAATTAATTAATTAGTTAATTTTAAAAGAAAAGAAGAAAAAAATGCATGAATGGCCCATAAGCACATGAAAAGATACTTAACATTACTGGTCATTAGGGAAATGCAAATTAAAAGTATAATTAGAGCCCTGGCCGGTTTTCTCAGTGGTTAGAGCGTTGATCCGCCAACTGAAGGGTCCCAGGTTCAATTCCAGCCAAGGGCTCGCACCTCGGCTGCAGGTTCGATACCTGGCTGGTCGGGGTGCATGTGGGAGGCAACCAATCCATGTGTCTCTCACATCGATGTTTCTCTCTCTCTCTCTCTCTCCCCCTTCCACCCTCTCTGAAAAGCAATGGAAAAAGTATACTTGGGGAAGATTAAAACATATATGTATATATGTATGTGTGTGAAATTATAATTAGATACCACTTCATACCTATTGTAATGGGTTAAAAAACTGATTTTAAAAAACTGTGACAATTCTCTTCACACCTGTTAGAGTGACTATAATCAACAAGACAAGCAATAACACGTGCTGGAGAGGCTGTGGAGAAAGGGGAGCCTCATTCACTGCTGGCGGGAATGCGGACTGGCACAGCCACTGTGGAAAGCAGTCTGACGGTTCCTCAAAAAACTAATAGAGCTGCCATACGACCCGCAATCCCTCTCCTGGGTATATACCTGAAAATCACGAAAACATGTCTTCACAAAGATGTCTGCACCCCTATGTTCATTGCAGCATGATTCACGGCGGCCAAGACATGGAGACAACCAAAGTGTCCTGCGACGGAGGACTGGACACAGAAGCTGTGGGGCATGTACACAGTGGAATACTACTCAGCCATGAGAAAGGGTGAAGTACTGCCATGTGCAATAGCATGGATGGACTTGAGGATATTATGCTAAGTGAAATAAGTCCGTCAGGAAAAGCTAAGACCCATATGATTTCACTTATGCGGGATATGAAACTGAAATATATAGACACAGACCGCAGTGTGGCGGTTACCGGAGGGAAGGGGGTGGGCACACAATGCACTATACAGATCTTGCATCATAGAAATGTACACTTGAAACCTATATGACCCTATTAACCAATGTTGCCCTAATACATTTAATAATATATATATATATATTTAAAACTGTGACAATTCAAAATACTAGCGAGGATGCAGAGTAACTGGAACTTTTCTACATTGCTGATGAGAATGTAAAATGGTGCAGCCACTTTGGAAAACAGTTTGACAGTTTCATATCAATTTTAACACACCTCTTACACAACTTAATTCTACCCCTGGGTGTTTACCCAAGAGAATTGAAAGCATGTGTCTATACAAAAACCTGCACACCAATGTTCATAGCAGCTTTGTCTGTGATTGTCAAATGCTGGTAACAACCCAAATGTCCATCAAAAAAGGACTACATAAACAAATATGATATATTCATTCAGCGGAACGCTACACAGCAACGAAAGGGAAGGAAATACCAATACAGGCTACGACATGGGTGAATTTCAAAACCCTTAGGCCGAGTGAAAGAAGCTATTCACAGAAAGCAGATCAGTGGTTGCCTGGGCCCAGGAGCGGGGAGGGGGGAGTGTAAAGGGGCACAAGGGAATTCTGGGGAGCAATGGAAATGTTCTTATATCCTGATTGGTGGTTACACGACTGTCAAAACTCATTGAGTTGTACACTAAAAATTGGTGAATTTTCTTGGGTGTAAATTATACCTCAATAAGATTGATTTTTATTTTTTTTAATTAGCAGAACGGAACCAATGTCTAGAGATGCACACGAGTGGTAACACTCCATGGAAGTGAGACCTGTTGCCCTGGCTGGTGTGACTGAGTTGGTTGGCATATCATCCCGTGCACCAAAAGGTGGCAGGTTTGATTCCCAGCCAGGGCACATACTCAGGTTGTGGGTTCGATCCCCAGTCAGGGTGCATGCCGGAGGCGGATGTTTCTCTCTCTCTCTCTCTCTCTCTCCCTTCCTCTCTTTAAAATCAACTTTTTAAAAAATGAGAAGACAATGGTGGCCACTGTTGAAGGAATCAGGGCTGCACTTGGGATGGGGCAACTAAGGACCTGGGGGGCATAGCAAATTTCTAGTTCTTGACACGGGTGGTGGTTACAAGGGCATTTGCCTTATTAAAAAAATCACTAAACTATGCCTTTATTTTCTATGCCCTGATTTTATTTCATAGCGACATGGAAAATTTTAATATAAAAAATTAAGGTAATACTAATAACTAACATTTCTTGAGCTCGTACCATGTGTAAGGCGTTGCTCCAAACACATCACTTGTATAAACTTTTATTTATGGATTTGAGAGAGAGCTAGAGAAAGAGAGAGAGGGGTCTGTTTTTCCACTTACTTATGCATTCATTGGTTGGTTCTTGTATGTGCCCTGACCTCAGATCAAACCCACAATCTTGGTGTATCAGGACGGTGCTCTAACCAACTGAGCTACCCAGCCAGGGCTTATAAAAGCTTTTTGAATCCTCCCCACAACTCCATGAATTTGGTACTATTGTTATTTCCAGTGAAGAGGTGAGGAAACCCAGGCACAGAAAGGCCCAGAGTTTGGCCGAAGGCCCCCAGCCCCACAGCAGCAGAGCTGAGCTTAGCAGCCGGTCGCGGACGGGAAACTCTCCCGAGCAGTGTGGCTCCCTTGCTTGTCCCGGGGGACTGTGCTGAGGCCAGAGGCTCAGTAGGAAGATGATATAAAGCAGGAATTTCAAAACCAAAATGTACCGTAACCTTCCTTCATTTCCTTAAGAAATCTCTGCTGAACACCCCTGTGCGCCAGGCACCTTCCCAGGCTCCTGCGGCCCCGCTGTGAGCACCACTGGCAGAGACCCTTGCCCTCGCGGACCTAACATTCCAAACCTTCCCACGCCTGTTTTTCCAAAAACCTGAGTACTTGAAGATGTAGTTAAGCAGTTAAAAGGAAACAAGGGAGTATGAGAAACGCTGAGAGCTTTACCAGTGACAACGGATGCATCAGACCTCGACAGCATGGGGCTCGTCTCCGTAGCATCCTCAAGAGCAGGGACGCAAGGCAACGGGCGCAACGGGCCCAACGGGTTGTAAACACGTGGCAGTCCCTGAACTATGCTGTTTCGGGCCCAACACTGGTCATTATCACGTAGTTCAGGGAGATCATCACAGCAGCTCCAGGCAGGCGAGGTGAGAGGAGCTTCCCCAGACAATGACAGGCAGGCAGGTGGCAGTTACTGACAGAGAGGGTGTCCATGGCTCTGTTTGCCCTTGTGGAGGGGCAGGTCAGGCTGCATTTAGAGGAGAAATCACACCCTCAGCCCCATGGAGCCAGATGTGGGGGACGTGTGTGTGCGTGTGTGTGTCCCCAGGAATGTATCAGCAGCCACCTACCTACTCATCACAGACCCTCATATGCGGTGGGAGCTAAAAATGAAAATTCACAACATAGATGGCTTTTTTGAGGAGGTTTCTTTAGTACTGGGAGGAGGTAACATGCTACAAGATTAGGAAGCTCTTCTAGACGTGGTGAAGGGAGCTTCGGGGAGAGCTGAGGCCCCGTGGCGTTGAGGAATGTCTGCTTTACTGTCGTTACAGCCAGCGCCTCAGCCTACCTGCGCCACGGAAGGGTGCCCTCCTCCCTGTTCCCAGAGCCTCAGAAATAGAGGCCACCGTGCTGGCCACAGACGGCCCTGCTCTCCAGGTCTCCCTCCATTCTGGCTGTGGCAGATTTATTAAAGGTTCCGGAACTTCAAATGGAAAGGGACTACAACTAGAAAATCTTTACAAGCCATAGTTTACTCATTTCCAACCTGGGGACCTAGGCCCTGACTTCCGTCTTCAGCAGTGGCCCTCATAAGGTTACAGACTCATCAAAGTCAGTGGTGTTAAAAAAACAAAATTCAACCAATGAAATGTGGGGATCTAATTAGCTTTATTAAGCAATTCATGAATGGGGCAACACCCCATCTACTAAATAGGAGGGTCCTGCATCCGAAGTGTACAAAATGGAAGGTTTTTATAGACACGAAGAAGTTAAAGTTGGATGATCTCAGACACTGACGTGTCCCGTTAGGGGAGGGGCAGGGGGCTTATCAGGCAGATTACCCCACTAGTGCGGGTAAGGAAGTTCTAGGCTGATTGGTTTAAAATTCCACTCCTGAAGAGCTAAAACTGCAGATAGGTTAGGGATTAAACCTAGGTTAGGTATCCTGGGCTTTTAGCACAAGTGAAGCCATTTGGGGCCTATGGTTCTCTCTTTAACAGTGTTCTCAACGATGGCTGCCCAATACCCATGTCCACCCACAGACATACAAAAAAATGACCTGCGTGGCTCAGTAGCTGAGCATCTACCTGTGAACCAGGAGGTCACAGTTTGATTCCCAGTCAGGGCACATGCCCGGGTTGCCGGCTAGATCCGCAGTAGGGGGGGTGCAGGAGGCAGCCGATCAATGACTCTCTCATCATTGATGTTTCTCTCTCTCTCCCTTCCCCTCTCTGAAATCAATAAGGACATTTTTTAAAAATAAAGTCACATAAAGACTTTGAATATTTTTGTAAGTGAACTGGGGAATCATTGGGGGATTTCAAGCCCGGGAATGACATGGTCTGATGTTGTAGCAGGATTACCTGGCCACCGAAAGGAAGGTTCAGTAGACTGCATTACGGTGTTGCTGGTGGGAAGTCACACCCGTCTTTTCTGACTGGCTGCTTTTAAGATCTCTTTGTCTTTGATGTCCTGCAACTTGGGACTTGATGAGAGCAATGAATCTGGTGTGTTGTCTTCCAATAATTCTGGAAAATATTCTGACTGTCTCTTTGCTACACTCTCTATTATTTCCTTATGAGATTTCTCCTAGGCATTTATTAGACTTTCTCACCCTGTTCTTCATACCTCTTATCCTTTCTTTCAAACATTCCCTCTCTCTTAATCTCTGGACTGCACGGTGAATGTCTGTTTTAAAATTTATGTCTTCTATTTCACCGATTTTTTTCTCTTTAAGTGTGTCAATTCTATTGTTTATTCTCTTTAAAGTTTCAATCATTTTAGTTTTCACTTCTAGTTTTACCGCATTTTTTTCAAATATGTTTGACCAGTCCTTAGATTATGTTGTTTCTTGTCCATATGTTCAGGCTTCTTCTTTTTTAAGTTTCTGTAAACATGTTATGAATATTTTTTTAAATTGCGGTAAAATATACATAACATAAAATTTACTATCCTAACCACTTGTAAGTGTATGGGTCAGTAGTGTTAAGTAATTCACATTGCTCTGCACCCAATCTCCAGAACTCTTTCCATCTTGCAAAACTGATGAGTACTTATTTTTGAACAATAAAACCACAAAAATGCTTGAAGAAATTATAGGTACCCTGGCCAGGTGGTTCAGTTGTTTGGAGTGTTGTCCTATACACCAAAAAGTTGCGGGTTCGATCCCCTGTCCGGGCTTGTACAGGAGGGAACTGATAGATATTTCTGTCTCACATCCATGTTTCTCTCTCTCTCTGGCTCTCACTCTCCCTTCTTCTCTCTCTAAAACAAAAACAAACAATAAACATATCCCTGGGTGAGATTTTAAAAATCAAAATAAAAAACTATAGGTGGATATTTATATAATCATGAGGTGTGGAGTGACTTTTTAAGCATTTGTACCAAAGTCTGAAACCATAAAGATTTGGATATAAAGAAATGTAAAACTTCTTTTAAATACCATGAAAATGAAGACAAATGAAAAAACTGGGGAAAATTCTTTTTCTTTTTTAGATATGTTTTTATTGATTTTAAAGAGAAAGGAAGGGAGAGGGAAAGAGAGAGAAACATTGATGTGAGAGAGAAACATCATTCAGCTGCCATCCTGAAACCCGGACACGTGCCCTGACTGGGGACCGAACCAGTGACCCTCGTTGCATGGAGTGATGTTCAACCAACGGAGCCACACCAGCCAGGGCCGGGGGATATTCCTGAAAAATATGTGACAACGGGCTAATAACTTTAATACATAAAGAGTGAATTCAAATCAATAGGAAAAAACTCTCAGTAAGAAAACAGGTAATGGAAGTGAACACTTTAAAGAAAAAGAAAAAATGTTTAATCACAGAAGTAACCAAATTAAGACCAATGAGATTAGCGTGTACTTTTTTACTCAACTACATCTCCAGGAATTTATCCTAAGTAAAATATTGGGCAAGGGTGCAGATGTGTGTGGCATTGTTACTTACAGTAGTGAAGGATTTAATATATGTCCAACCATAAAGTGAAGAAAAATATATATATACATATATATACACACATTTGCTTGGGTGTATACAAGTTTGGAAGAATATATACCAAAATGTTAACAGTGATTATCTTTGGTTGCTAGGATTTTTAGCCTTTTATTATTATTACTTTGTTTTGTTTGTTTGTTTTTTAATATGTCTTTATTGACTTCGAGAGAGGGAGAGGGAGAGAGAAACATCAATGATGAGTCACTGAGCGGCTGCCTCCCGCGCGCCCCCTGCTGGGGATGGAGCGGGTGCGGCGTGTGCCCGGCCCCGCGGCTCCGCGATCTCCCGGCGCCTGCACAGGCCGCTGCTCAGCCGCTGAGCGGGCGGGCTTGTTACTGCTTCGTATGTTCTCTGCTTTCCCGCTCAAAGCGCGTGTATTACTTGCATAATATTAAGTTAAATTATTGCTGAGGATAAAGAAGTAGCGTGTTTCTAAAGAGCCTGCCCAAGCGTAACAGTGGCCATTTACCGACAGACCGCGGAGGCTCGGCAGCTCCCGGCGGCGCTTCCCACGTGCAGGCGTCCATAGGGCGTCAGAGTGCCCGGCAGACCGCAGCCGCCAGTCTCCCAGGCACCGCCGCGGCCACCCCAGGCCGTGCGCGGGTCCTGACGGGGGGCGGGGCACGCCAGCCCGGAAGGGACGCCGCGCCGCGCTGCGCATGCCCCTTCCTTTCTAGCTCCGGCCCCGGACGCTTCAGCTGTCGCGGTGAGTGCCAGAGGTGTACGGGTTCTATCGGCCTCCATCCTGGCCTTCTCGCTGCCGTAGTCGCTGCGCTTCTCCGTGATTGGGGTGGGGGGGCCCCTCTCCTTTTGCCCCCTCGCCCATTTCTAAGCCGTGAGAGGCGAGGGGCGCACTTTGGGGGGTAGCGGGAAGCTGTTGACGAAAATAGGCGTCCGGATGGCGGAGGGCCGGGGAGGGGAGGATGAAGCCCTGGCGTGGCGGGGTCTGTGGGCGAGGCTGGGGGACTGCACCCCGCTTGCACGCTTTTCCTTTGGGGAAGAACTCCCCTCACCCCCGGTTGCCTCCTTGCTTGGCCCTGGGACTAGTTTGGGGGAAGAGTGGTAAGCAGTGAGGATGCGAAGGCCTTAACTCTTTGGTTGGGGGTCAACGGTCTGTCATGAATAAAAGACTCCTCTGCGCCCATCCGCACTTTGGTACAGTTATTGGTGCCCCCCGTTATTCCTTTTTGGTTGTGAGTGGACGTTTGAAGCGAATGTGTACCCCGTTTGGTTTTAGTGCCTGAAGTGTTTTCGGGGTGGAGGTGGGAGCTGGTAACTGGTGGGTTTCCGCCTAGAGTTTGAATTCCTCCTTCCTGCATGGTTTCTGTGTTTGAGGTTTCAACCCACTGGACAGTGATTTGGTGTGGTCGTTGGAGGGTCTTGAACTCGGGCCCTGAACCCTGGCCACATTGCTCAGAAGTGCTCTTGGTGACCGCTTTCTTCTCGCAGATGTTGATGCCCAAGAAGAACCGGATTGCCATTTACGAACTCCTTTTTAAGGAGGGAGTGATGGTGGCCAAGAAGGATGTGCACATGCCTAAACACCCCGAGCTGGCAGACAAGAACGTGCCCAATCTTCACGTCATGAAGGCCATGCAGGTAGCCTGGCGCTGCTGGAGTGGGGTGCAGATGGAGGGGTTTTCTACTGCTGTTCAAGGCAAATTCCAAGGAGAGGTCAGGACAGCCCGAGCTTCCTGCTGCCTTGAAGGGCTGTGAGGTAGATACATCCTGAAAACTTGTCTGCTGCGCAGTCAAGCTTCCCTTGGCACCGCGTTTCTAGTTTCAGGACTCGAGTTATGTCTCAACGGTATTTTTCTGTTTTACAGTCTCTCAAATCACGAGGCTACGTGAAGGAACAGTTTGCCTGGAGACATTTCTACTGGTACCTTACCAACGAGGGCATCCAGTATCTCCGGGACTACCTCCACCTGCCCCCTGAGATTGTGCCAGCCACTTTGCGCCGCAGCCGTCCCGAGACTGGCAGGCCAAGGCCCAAAGGTATGGTGCCCAAATAAGTGCCTCCAATGGCCTGTTCTGCACCTGCTCTTTCTGGGAGCAGGTATAAGTGAAACCGTGGGGTTTTGTGTGTGGGAAGGAAGTGGACTTACAATACACCTTTGGTGTCAGTTGTAGAGGGACTCTGGCATACAGGGCCTTGGGTCATATCCTGGAACCTTTGTTCCCTACCATGGGACTTGGAATGGAACTGGACCCGGGCCCTCAGGTTATCCCGGAAAGTGGCATTAAAACACAGAGTATTAGTCTGGCCAGGTATGTGTGGTAGAGCCTTGAGTAACTTTTTCAGGAAAATCACTGGTATGAATGATATGCTTCTGTATGCAGATGTTGGGCAGATTATCTGCTGGCTCACAGCTGTTTTTTTATCCCAGTTGTCATTTCCTTAGGTTGTGAAAAAACTTGTCACAAGAACCTTTGTAGGAGGAGCAGTTTGTGGGCTTGGGTGATGAGGTGGGATGCAGAGATTCCTATATACAGATGATCAGCCTGTTCAGTTTCTCCTGAAGAGAAACTTCATGGAACTTAGGAATCTACTTTTTATGAATGCTCCCTGGGGGATTCTGGTGGTTGAGTAGGGTTGTGTATCTCTAGAGCAGAAGTTGCCCACTGCATCTCGGAGTCACTTGTGAGGGAATACCATTGTCTCTCTGTACCCCCACAGACTCTTGATTTAGTAGGCCTATGTGGGACCTGGATTTATTTTAGCCACTCCAGGTTCGATTTTATCTCTTCTACATTAAAAAAAGAATGGTTTGCCCTGGCAGGTGTGACTCAGTGGTTAGAGTTTCGACCCTCGCACTGAAGGGTCGTGGGTACGATTACCGGTCAAGGGCACATACCTGGGTTGCAGGCTTGATCCCCAGCCCCAGTTGGGGCGCATGCAGGAAGCAGCCAGTGGATGTGTCTCTCTCACATCGATGTTTCTCTCTGTCTCCCTTCCCCTCCCTCCCTTCTACCCTCTCAAAATCAGTGGAAAAAATATTTCCTCCAGTGAGGATTAACAAAACAACAAAAAAATGGTTTGTATTTTACCATATGGACTCTAGGTAAGGTCCAGGGTAACTGATAGAGAATACTAGATTAAACTTCCAGTATTTTTGAGACTGTTTTTAAGGTATCTCTTAAAATCTTTCTTAATGTATCCACAGCCTGAAGGAATATGTGGAGAAGTGGGGGGGGTGCACTGAAGAATTCTTGATGGCCTCTATATACTTACTGTTGGAGGTGGGGCTTTGTCAGTGATGCCTCCTTTATACAGGAAGTTTTCCACTTCAGAGCTGGATCAGGTTCAAAATTTTGGCTATTGAAATGTTTGTAGAAATAGCTGAATTTGCCAAGTAATTGGAAAATGTGCGTTCATATTGAGGAATACAGTAGAAGAAAGCAATCCTTCTGCAGATGTGTGGCATCTTAATTAAGATGCGAGTTTTCCCAGGCCTTCAAGGAGCCAAAATGTCAGTGACGGCAAGTTTCTAGCTGACAGTTCAGGATGTAGGAGTTCCTGTTCCCACTAAGCCTTTACAGTAACTAAGTTGTTCTCCAGTGAGACTAGGAGCCATTCTAGTTTTCTTGGCCTGAAAGGAACAGAGTTCCCATGTTGCCCCATGTTCACAGTGTGGTTTACTTTGTGTAGGTCTGGAGGGTGAGCGACCTGCAAGACTCACACGAGGAGAAGCCGACAGAGACACCTACAGACGGAGCGCTGTGCCCCGTGAGTACTATGTAGTCTGTGTGGGGGTAGAATCTCTGGTTTCTGGGTCAGCCCTGGCTGGGGCTCAGCCCTTGAAGAGACCAGAGTCACCAGAAAGATCCTTGGTTTCATTTTGCAGTCTCCAGCTGGGGTCCTTTGTGCTTCTTGCCTTATGAAGGGGTTTGACGAATGGTGTTTGGGAGGAACGTGCTCTGAGCTAGGGACAGACTTTAGTTGAAGACATTTAACTAGAGCAAAACTGAAAACTTTCAGAAAACCAACATGGTTTTATTTTGTGGTTGTGTTCCTGTATTGTACATTCCTTGAGGGTAGGCTCCACTCAAATTACCTCTATTGTTTTCTTATTGCAAAAATAGTGTAAAATCTTGTTTTAGATAGCAAATGTTCACATTGACTTGGAACAACAGATACTTGTTCGTTTGGCAAATATATATTGAGTGCGTGTGTTGTGCTAGGCACTGTCCTAGTTGCTGGGGAGACAGTAGTGTACATAACACAAAAGGCCCTTCTCTCGTTGAACTTGCATTTTAGTGATAGGAAATGGATAAGCAAAAATAAGTAATACAATATATCCAATGATATGGGTGCTATAGGGTATGTGTTGTGTGTGTAATTTTCAGTGGATTTTCAGGGAAAGTCTTGGCAGAAGTAAGATTTAAGCAAACACCTGAAGGAGGTGAAGAGGAGCCAGCCAGTGGCTATCTGGGGAAAGCATTTCAGGTGAAGGTTCTCTGGAAGATAGTCGGAAAAATGGATGAGGTGTAGGCCATGGGAGGACTTCGGGTTTTGCTCTTGGGTAGGTATGGGGAGCCATTGGTGTTTGCAGAGGAGTGATAAGAAGAGTCACTCTGTCTTTGTTGCAGAAACAGAAAATTGTGTTATAAAAGCAAGGTATAAAAGGGAATTTTTACTGACTTTCGTCACTTTTATCTCCCTCTTGTCATGGTTTCTAATTCTTTGTATGTGAAATAGACATGAACACTTGATCTGAATATCTTACAGGATAGTAATGAATTCTTCTGGCAAACATGCTCTCCGTTTAGATAACGTTAGCAGTTTCTCTTATTAGACGTGTCACATGGGAAATCAGTCAAGGAATGGTTCTATAGGGGATGTGACAGTTGGGATTGAGCCTCAGGGTGGGTACTCAGGTTTAGAGGGAGTGAGCATTTCAGGCAAGAGTTCAGCATGAACAAAGGTACAGCGATGGGGAAGACACTGGCTTACTGGTCACAGGGGCAGGGGAGTGAGCAGACGGGTCTGAGGTAGATGTGGTCTGAAATGGGCCAAAGGGAGACCCTGATTTAAACAAGATTTACTGAAATCATACTCACTGTTAACCCTGCCCCACCCCTGCAGTGTGAATCATAAAATTTCCTAGTGGCCACACTTAAAGCAAATGGAAATAGTTAACATGAATGTTAATTTTTTAAAATTTATCTTCATTGTTGAAAATATTACAGATGTCCCCTCTTTTCCCTCATTGACCTCCCTCCACCCTGCTAAATGTTAATTTTTCAAGCCATATAAACATCAATGAGATATTTTGCATTCTCTTAAGTCTTGAAGTCTGATATGTATTGTACACGCCCCTCAGTTTGGACTAGTGGCTGCTGGACAGGACAGGGCCGCATGAGATCTTTTATCCTGCTGCTTTCCCATGGTCATTATAGAGTTGCTTTTTGCTTCTGTGGGTCATTGTGTCCTTTACTTTTCAGTTCTTCCTTCATTGAGCTCCTTTGTAAGCCAGGTGCTGATCTGAAACATGTAGGTGATTCAGTGATGGGAAGTGACAGGGCAGCCTTCCTGGAGGAGGCAGTAGTTTGGGCTGTGAGTTTTGAAGAATGACTTAGAAAGGCTGCCCTAGGAGAGGGAGGAGGCAAAGGTGGCTCATGGGGTCTGTTTGCTGACATGGCTTTCCCCACAAGATTGGGTTGGATGACTTACATGCAGTAGATTGGACCATGTGATGAATCTAAACTGGTGTTTCTCATTCTAGCTGGTGCTGACAAGAAAGCCGAGGCCGGGGCTGGGTCAGCAACGGAATTCCAGTTTGTGAGTATTCCTTCCTCTGTTCACTCTCCGTAAACAGTCACTGTTCTGGCTTCAGCCCTGTGGGTCTGCAAGTTGTAGGGATATAGTATAGTGTGGTGGGTCTCACCCCTCATTCCCCCCCCCCCCAAAACCACAAATTCCAAATAAGTTTTTTACATTAAGACAGTGTGTAAACTTTACTGAAATGAGTCTCACAAATCAATACTACCTGTAGCATAGTGGTCTTTTCTATTTCTTTAATAATGATTGTAATTCTTTTAATTAGTTTCATGAACCAAAACGTAAGGTTGAGAATCTGTCACTGGATATTGAGTAGGCTCTAAAACCGAGATGGACTGGAATCAGATCCTCTGTTTTCCTTCAGATGGTGTGATCTGTGTCCCAGTTGCCTCACTTATAAAATAGAGGTGATGATTGTAGCTGTCTCAAGATCATTCTGAGATTAGTTAATCCAGGTCAGGTGCTTGCATGGGGGCTGGGCTATCAATGCTGGGACGGCAGCTGTCCTGTGGCAGGTATTCACAGCACAGTGGAAAGGGGTGTGTGTGGCAGACACAAGATCTTCTCCTGTGCTAAGCGCTTCCATGTCTGTGTATGTGAGCACACTCCTGAGTGTGTGTCCATACTCTCACTTTACAAATGAGGAAACAGGCCTGAAAGGTGAGTGGCCCTACAGCCAGTAAGGCAAGGCTAGGATTTCTGACCTGTACTCTCTGAGGGGGGCCTCACCAGTGACAAAGAGGCCTGCTGTCCCCTGGCTTACTGCTAATGCTAATGTCATGTGCTTTCTCTTGCAGAGAGGCGGATTTGGTCGTGGACGTGGTCAACCACCTCAGTAAAGTTGGAGGGATTATTTTGTGTTGAATAAACTTGTGGTCATAAAATAATGTCGTGTGCCCCTGTTTTATTTGCATTATAGAGCTTGAACTGGAATGGTCTAAGGGTCAGAATGTAAATGGGGCAAGACTGGATTGATTTTGGGAGTTGCCTAATCCAGAGTGACATCACGTGTTGTTTTGACTTGGGCTCTCTTTGCAGAGTCATGTCCAGTGTGGTTACCATTCTGGGAGGCGGTTGGAAAGCTGAGCATCTTTACCAGACCGACCATGCTGGCTCAGATCCGTGTGGTGGGAAGCTGCTATTTTGTTGGTCTTGGAACTGAGATTCTGTGCCTATTTGGGAATATCCAAGAGGTGCTGGGGAGGTAGGGTGTAAGAAAAAACCAGTGGAACACTTCTAAAATCCTTCACAGACTAACTTAAGGGGGAGAAACTGCAGGAATGGTGTTTAGACCTACAGTTGACTAGTCTCAACCTTAAAGGTTTGGGCTTTACAAAAACAAAGGAGGAAACTATTAGCTGAAAAAGCATCTGAAAGGGACTGCCCGGCCAGCTGAAGACCTGGGATCTTTGTCATTCCATAATCAGTAAACATTGGACAGTTGGAGTTTCTGTCCTGGGGCTTCTTGGAAAAGGGAGGTGCGTTGTCCAGTTTTCCTGGAGCTTTGTAAGAGAATAATGGGTAAGAGCAGGGTGTCCCTTGGGGCCAAGTGGGATTTTGGTGCAGGTATCAGGATTTGATGGAGCCCTGGCCAGGTGGTACAGTTGGAGCATCACCTGGATACACCAAGGTGGTAGGCTCGCTCCCCAGTCAGGGCGCATACAAGCATCAACCAGAGAATGCAGAAATAAGTGGGACAGCCCTGGCCAGTGTGGCTCGGGTTGGAGTGAGCCTACGCACTGGAGGGTCTGTTTCGATTCCTGGTCAAGGGCATGAACCTGGGTTGCAGATTCAATTCCTACTGCATCAAGGTGTGTGCAGGAGGCAACCTAGGGATGTGTCTCATTGTTTATCTCCTCCCTCCCCTCCCTTCCACTCTCTGGAAATCAATGGAAAAAATACCCTCACTCCTTGGGTGAGGATTAAAAAATAAGTGGAACAGCAAATAGATGTTTCTCTCAAGTCAATTAAAAATTAAGACCAGCCAGCGTGGCTCAGTGGTTGAGCATCAACCTATGATCCAGGAGATTGCCCTTTGATTCCCAGTCAGGGCACATGCCCGGGTTGTGGGCTCCATCCCTGGTGGGGGGCGTGCAGGAGGCAGCTGATCAATGACTTTCATCATTGATGTTTCCTCTTCTCTGAAGTCAAAAAAGATGTATCCAAAAACAAAAAATTTTTCGATGGGACCATTTCTGTGGCCCACTATAAACACCATATACCTGGCACGGTGTCAGGAAGGGGGCGGTGAAGGTGCAGACAGGTTTGCTGGGTCAGATGCCTTCGGCTTGGCTTGCAGAACAAACCATGACTAGATAGTTGCAGTATAATGTGCTTTCTAAGCCAGGGTCAAAGATTTCGAGGCAGCAGCTTTGGCCAGGCAGCAAAACTGGCAGCTGACGTGGATCTTCCTAAGGGGTACAAGGACTTGGGGATTATATTTGTGGGGTACAATATTAGACAAGTGAGAGAAAAATCCTACACACGTGGTTTTGTCTCGGTAGCCACCTGCTTCACTCTTGATAGGCAGTTGTAATTGAGACCACAAGGTGGCAGCCAATGGCAATGACAACTGTGCACTTAAACTTGGTATTGGGAGGTGTGCTTTGGAATCTGAACCACCAATAAGCAGAAGCTTGCTTTGGCAGAAAGGGGCAGTGTTTGGGGAAGCTGTTCCAGTGCTGCCTTGCCAAAGATTGCTTTTTATCCAATTTTTCTGCTGGCTTGAGTGATGTCAAGTGGTTTGCCCATGTTCACACGCCTTGTGATTGTTTAACCTGGATTGCACTGTGAAACGTTAGTAGCTCCTGGCCTTTCTGTTTCACAGTGAGGCCAGTAAGCAAGTGGATAGGTTTTCTCTATAGCCTTGGTGATTTTCTGGCATTAAAACACTTTTTCAACTAGGGCTCTTTGCCAGTCCCTTCCCTCGTGATTTCAATTCCAGAATGTGTTCTTCCAGATCACCCATGGATGCTGGGAAAACCTGGAGAATCTACAAGGTAGAGGCAGAGCCTGTGGATAAAAACATGCAGATGGTGGCTCTTGCTGCCTGCCAGCCCTTCCTCAAACTTTAGTAGATTGAGTGGCCCCTGCCAATCAATAATCATTCATTACTTCTTCAAGGATCAGTGCCAGTAAGTGCCCTGGGAAGCAGCCTCGATATTGGCCTTCGAGAACCTCACAGTCTAGTTAGGAAAACAAAACCAAAGGTATAGCTTGAGTCCATGCCAAATACTACATAAGTACCGTTATGTCCAGGCTGAATTCTAAGGAAGGGTAGGGCAGGGACACCAGTCAGGGCATCTTAAAGAGGTTTCCTTGGAAAATAAAAATGTCAGAAATGAAAGTTGGGTTTTGTTTTTTGTTTTTAGTAAAGCTAGGAAAAATGTTTCCTATTAAAAGTGCCTGAGAAGATCATTTGGAGAGGGTGCGTTATGAGGGGCACAGAGAGGCCCACCTGGGCATCTGCATGGGCACATCATTGGATAAAAGCTTTGGAGAAGTTTTGGCCCATCTCCCAGGGTGGATCTCCAGGCCCATAGCTCACCAGCTAATCCCACCCCCACTACTACCAGCAAAAAAAGCATCACAGGATTTTTAAAGGAATTTTAGAAACTGACAGCTGAAGATACATTTTCCTAATTTAACAACTTCCCAGTATGGACACAAATCCTCTTTCCCTGAAAAATATAGTCCCCTTGCCCTGCAGGCGTGGCTCAGCAGTTGAGCATCAACCTATGATCCAGGAGATACAGGCTCAATTCCCTGCCAGGGCATGTGCCCGGGTTACGTGTTCAATCCCCAGCAGGGGTTGTGCAGGAGGAAGCTGATCAATGACTCTCATCATTGGTGTTTCTATCTCTCTCTCTCCCTCTCCCTGAAATCAATAAAGATATATTTAAATTATATATATGTAGTCCCATTACAGGCAGTGCCAGTAGCAGCTTAAGTCTGTGACTTAAATCCCTACTGCTTTTGTGGGTTTTAAAATTTATTTATTTATTTTAGAGAGAGAAACATCGATGTATTGTTCCACTTATTTATACATCATTTGCTGATTCTTGTATGTGCCCTGACTGGGGATTGAACCTGCAACCTTGGCATATGGGGACAACACTCTAACCAACTGAGCTACGTGGCCTGGCCAGCCCTACTTTTATTTTGATTAACCTAGTAAACCTTTGAACAACAGCAACAATATCCCTATGTTAGAGACTGGGAGACAGAGATGTTTTGAGAAGGATACATCTTCTAGCCCTGAAGACGTGAGGGCCCACTAGAATACTCCCTACACAAGTGCCAGGCACCGCCTCCAGCAGGGCAGTGGGCTCATCGGGTGAAGAATTCCCCATTCCTACCGTTGGCTCCAGAAGCCAGGCCTGTTATCAAGGACGGGCCCCTGGGCCCAAACTGCTCTCCAAGGTTTGGGAATGCAGCCGGCAGTGGAGGAGCAATGTGGGGCAGGAGCTCCTACCGCTTCTGCTTTAAAGCTGAACACTTAGAGTGGATTTCTCAATCCTTTTCCTTCTCAGACCTGGGAGAAGTGAGATGGGAGAAAGGAGCCTTGCTAATAGCACTCATTAGGACAATTGTTTCAAAGCCCACAGAAGAGGGAGACTCTGGTTTAACCACTTTGTTCTGGGACAAGGTTTGGCCATTTCCAATGAGCTTAAGTCACTCCTGCTCTCGGCGGCAGGATCAGTGATCTAGGTGAGACAGGGATGGCCTCTTTGGTTAGGTTTTCATGACAAGGACTTAAGCTTAGGATGCTGTGGAGGGAAGCGGGTGGTCTGTGGGCAAGAAGATGATTGGGCTGGGGTGGAGGCACACGTGTAACATCCTCCTGCTCAAGCCTCCCTCCTTGACCTTGACCTTGCCCAGACTGCCATTAACTTCCTCAGAACCAAAGCAGCCCTAAGAGGTCCCCGGCCTCTAGCTTCACCTTGCTTCCAGCTACTCTCCATGAGGCAGCCAAGGTTATTTTTCAGAAACACAAATGTGAACAAAGTATTACGCAGCTTAAAGTCCTTCAAAAGCTCCATATTGCCTTATAGAGTTTTCTAGAATCTAGATAAATGCGAAACTCCAACTCGTTTCATGGCCTAACAGGTTCATCACAGCTTCCCACCTGCCTTCCAAAGCAGGGCTCCAAATCCAGAATCCAGCTAAACTGGCTCACACTCTTTCCCAGCTTGAGACTTTTTTGCACAAAGTGTTCCTTTTACAGGGAAACTCCCACCTCCCACCCACGTGGGGCTCCTATTCATTCTTCATTATTCAGAGTAAATATCACCTCTAAGAAGCCTTTGCTGACAGAACCACCCCTACTTCAAAGTCAGGCTAGATGCCCCACCTGGTAGAGCCTGCAGCATCTGATGGACACCTGTCCGTTTCCTCTCTGACACTGAGCCTTGCTCTGCGGGCCTACTCAGTGCCTCACATGAGTAGCTCCTTTGTAATTGTTAGCTGCATGAATGATGTCCTGTAAGGAGTTGTCTCTGAGATGCTGTCCCCTTCTATGGAAAGAACACTTGTACAAAAAAAAATTTTTTTTCTGCAGGCCTCAATCGGGAATGCAAAAGTGACTGAGATGCATATTTACTATGGAGGTTCTGCTAGAATTAGGGAAGGCTGACCTGGAAATTTACGCTAAGTGGTAGGTGGCCTAGTGGCTATAGCCGGAGTTTTATTGGTGACCTGTGGGGTGGAGGGGAGCAAATAATATCCAGGGAAAAGCCTCCCATAGTGGGTCACTGTGACCATCTGAGCTTAAATCTTAACAGTTGGGACTAAAACAGTATGAAGCAATAATGGTGACTGGGCCAGGAGTCTGTATTATTTTTATTCTTTTGTATGTTTTTTCAGCTTTATTGAGGTGTAGTTGACATAAAATGCATATATGTAGAGCATACAATCTGACAAATTTTGTTATATGTGTACACCCATGAAATCAAGATAATGAACATATCCATCACTTTAAAAGTATCCTCCTTAGTTTCTAATCCCTCACCCACCCCAATCATCAGGGAAAACCAGTGATCCACTTTCTGTCAGTGTAGATTAGTTTGCATTTTCTAGAGTTTTGTAAAAATGGATTTATACAGTATGCACTCTATAGTCTGGCCTCTTTTACTTGCATTAGTTTTGCTGCATGCATCAGTGGTTCCTTTTTGTTGCCAAGTAGTATTCCATTGTATGGATATACCACAGTTTTTAATCCACTTATGTGTTGGTGGGCATTTGGGTTGTTTCAAGTTTTTGGCTATTGTGACTAATGCTGCTGTAAACGTGCCTGTTTTTGCGTGGGCATGTATTTTCATTTCCCTTGGTTATACACCTGGGAATGGAGTTGCTGGGTCACATGGTAGCTCTGTGGTTAACATTTTTAGGAACCGCCAAACTGATTTCTAAGGTGGCTCTACCATGAGTCTCAGTTTCTTCTCATCTTCATTGATGGTCTCTTTAGTCTTTCTATTGTAGCCACTCTAGTAGGTGTGAGAGTTTGGATTTTATCCTTGGAGGATACTGAGCCAATTAACAAAATAAAGGTAAGGAATGGCATGACCAGGAGAGCTGGCTGCTTGACAAATACTCGAACCCCCGCTGCAGGAAATAGTAACCTGAATTTGGGTCTGTGCAGTGACCACACTGGGTAAACCGCTCCGTCAATAGTGATCACAATACACATTCAGCCTGCTACCGGGAAAGGGAGGGGAAATCCATCACTTGATTGCTCAGTTTTAGAAAGGGAAACTAGGACAGAATGAGGGCATTAAGGGGGAGAAATGAAAGGAATTGTTTAAAAAGTTACAGCCCATAGAAAGCCTGGAGCCCATTTCTATTTCAAAGTGCTTTATTGGAAGCCCGTGATAAATGCATGGAACAAATCCAAAAGAACAGCCGCTTGAAAAATAAGCCCTGCATGGTTTACTGACATATCAAAGAGGCCATTGTTAGGAAAAAGACATCCTTAAAAATAAGGAACTATTAAATGGGAGAGGATACCCAAGCCGAAGGAGCGAGGAGACCTCAAAACAGAGCAAAATTTGCAAAAGCTCCGAATCAAATGACATTAAAAATTTCTACCAGCAAGAAATGTTAAATAAATAGCTCTAGTTTATTTACACGCGTGAAAAGCAGGAGGCCGGCTTGAGACTCTAGGGCATCAGTTCATTAATGTGCAAAAAGTGTATCGAGGAGACCAGCAGTCAACTGACTGACATCTTTGCCGCCATCACGCAGAGAGTTTCCTTTCCATTAAAATCTTTTGAAAAATGTTTTATTATGGAAAATTTCAAACAAATGGAAAATAAACATCAGTAAACCACTGAGCTTTGATGGCCATCAACATTCTGCTCCTCTTGTTACACTGATACCTACACCCATCCCCTAACTCGATTTTTAAGTCAGGTTTATCGAGGTGTAATTTACATGAAGTAAAATTCATCCCTTTTAGAAATACAGTTCTGAGTTTTGATAAACAGATATAGTTGTGTAACCACCACCACAGCGAAGCTATAGAACCTTTCCATCACCCTAAAAACGTCCCATGCTGCCCGGCTGGTGTGACTCAGTGGTTGAGTGTTGACCTATAAACCAGGAGGTCAGGGTTCGATTCCCAGTCAGGGCACATGCCCGGGTTTCGGGCTCCATCCCCAGTAGGGGGCGTGCAGGAGGCAGCCAATCAATGATTCTCTTTCATCATTAATGTTTCTTTCTCTCTTTCCCTCTCCCTTCCTCTCTGAAATCAATAAAAAATAATAAAATTAAATTTAAACAAATTTGTTTAAAAAAAAGTTCCCATGCTGCTGCTTTTTGGACAATAGTACCCTGGTAACCACTGTTCTTGGTCTCTATAATTTTGCCTTTTCCAGAATAAATGGAACCATACAGTATGATTTCTTTTGTGGCTAGTTTCTTTTTTATTTATGGATTGATTTTAGAGAGGGAGGGAGAGAGAAAGAAACATTCGTGTGAGAGAGAAACATCGATCGGTTGCCCCCCGCATGCACCCAGACCAGGACCAAACCCGCAACCCAGGCATGTGCCTGGATGGGAATCGAACCCGCACTTTCTGTGTATGGGATGATGCTCCAACCAACGGAGCCACACCAGCAGGGCTTGTGTCTGGTTTCTTTGGTCAGCCTCATGTTTTGAGGTTCTTCCATGATGTTGCATGTATCGGTAATTTGTTCCTATTTCTTGTGTAGTAGTGCATTGTGTGGCTGTACTACAGTTTCTTCATTCATTTTGATTTTTTTAATACAGGCATTTTGGATAAAATTGACATTGAAATATACAAATCTTAACTCCACCCTTTTGAGGAATGGATACAACCATGTAATTCACACACCTGAGAAAGAGAAAAGCAGTCCGACACCCAGGAACTGCCTGACCCTTACAGCGGGCCTCGGCGTGTTTGAAGCTGGCCTGTGCTCACAGTGAGGCCTGTCCTTCTCCTGTTAGACATAAACAATGTCATCCAGCATCAGAGCAAAGTCATTTTGTGATTCTGATAAAGTAGACAAAAATCAAGACCACATCATAATCTTGTCTAAGCACAGACAAAAACAAATTCACTGCAAACCACTAAAATATAAAACACCCCGCTCCCCCAGCTAATGCCTGACTGCTGCTTCTCTACCAGTTACAGCTTTAGCCACGTCCATTCCTCCCCTTCTAAGGAAGATTTTTTAAGATAATCGCGTGCTTTCTGATAGCATCCAATTCAGAGCAAAGCCCTGCTTCCTTAACACCTCCCCAAAATCACCCAACACAAACCAAATCCTAAATAAGTCATTCTCCTTTTTCCCCAGCTTCTTCATCTGAGGATATTTTCCCATTCCTTTTCAGAGAGAGAGAGAGAGAAACACTGATGTGAGAGAGACACCTTGATTGGTTACCTCCGCCGGGGATCAAGCCTGCAACTGAGGTACGTGCCCTTGGCCGGAATCAAACCTGGGCCCCTTCAGTCTGCAGGCCGATGCTCTAACCACTGAGAAAACCGGCCAGGGCTAAAATAAGTCATTCTTAACACCTTACTGAGACTCCATGTTTCTTCACGGTGTGTGTTCTCCCTCGTTGCAAGGAGCAAAAGCTCAACCTTGTTCAACTACAGGTGTATTCTTGGCTTTGGGCTGGAGGGCACTGACATCCCATCAAGATGCAGCAACACTTCACTTTCCCATAAAATGCTCTCATGGCCCTTCCCAGCTAATCCACCCACTGTCACAGACGGACATCTGTGTTGTTTGACTGTTGTGAATACAGCTACTGTGGACATTTCATAGAAGTCTTCTGTGGCACGTGTTCATTTTTTCTACATGTATTAGTTTCCTATTGCTGCTATAACAAATTATTACAGGCTTAGTGGCATAAAACAACCCAAACTTCTAGCTTACGGTTCTAATGCTCGGAAATCCAAAATGGGTCAGCAGGGCTGCGTTCCTCTGGCAGCTTTGGGGAGAAGCTCTGTTCTTGGCCTCTTTCTCCAACTTAAAGCCAGCAGGGTAGCGCTTTTAAATCTCTCTCTCTGACCTCTGCTCTGACATCACATCTCTTTCTCTGTCTCTGACTCTCTCGTCTCCCTCTTTCCCTTATAAGAGCCTTATGATTCCATTAGGCCCACTGAGATCCTTCAGGATAACGTTCCCCTTCTTGAAATCCTTAACTTAATCACGCCGGCAAAGTCCCTTTTCTCGTGTAAGGTGATGTATCCACAGGTTCTGGGACTTATGATGTGGACATCTTTGGGAGGCTATTATTCTGCCTATCACACTGAGTGGAACTGCTTGGTTATTAGGCAGATATATGTTTAACTTTATGAGACATTGCCAAACGATTCTCCAAAGTGTTTGTAATATTTTATATTCTCAACAGCAATGTATGAGAGTTCGTTACTCGACAGACACCCTCACCAGCATTTGATGCTGTCGTTCTTAAGTGTAGCCATTCTAATAGAGATGTAGTGTGCTATCTTCTTGTAGTTTGTTTTTAATTTGCATTTCACTGATTACCAGTGGTGTCGAGCAGTTTTTCTTGTGCTTATTGGACATTTGTATATTTTCCTTTGTGAAGTATCTGTTCATTTACTTTGCCCAAGTCTTTACAAATCCTTCATCAGTAATATGCTTTATGAATATTTTTTAGTCTGTGACTTGATCATCCATTTTCTTTTTAGTTTTATACATGTAATTTTGTTGTTGTTGTTGACAGTATTACAGATGTCCCCCAATTTTCCCCCTTTTCCCCCTCCTCCCAGCCCTGCCCCACCCCAGGCGTTCACCACACTATTGTCTGTGTCCATTTGTTATGCATGTATGTATATAAGTTCCTTGGTTAATCTCTTCCTGTCTTGCTCTACCCCCACCCGAGATATGTCAGTCTCTTCCATGATTCCATGCCTCTAGACCTATTTTGTTCATCAGTTGATTATGTTCATCAGATTCCATTTATAAGTGAGATCATGTGATACTTGTCTGTCTCTGCCTGGCTTATTTCACTCAGCATAACATTCTCCAGGTCCATCCATGATGTCGCAAAGGGTAAGAAATCCTTCTTTTTTACAGCTGCATCGTATTCCTTGTGTAAATAAATGTACCAGAGCTTTTTTTTTTTTTTAATTTTGTTGTTGTTGTTGTTGTTGTTAATCCTTACCTGAGAATATTTTTTTTCCATTCATTTTTAGAGCGAGTGGAAGAAAGGGAGGGGGAGAGAGAGAAAGAGAGAGAGAAACATCGATGTGAAAAAGACACATCTATTGGTTGCCTCCTGCACCCGCCCCTGCAACCCAGGTATGTGCCTTAGATCAGGAATCAAACCTGAAACCCTTTCGTGTTTGGGCGGATGCTCTACCACTGAACCATACTGGCCAGAGCTACCACAGCTTTTTTATCCACTCATCTACTGGTCACTTGGGCTGTGTCCAGATCTTAGCTCTTGTAAATAATGCTGCTATGAACATAGGAGTTGATTATCCATTTTCTTAAAGGGATCTTGATGAGCAGAGTTTTACAACTTTGATGAAGTCTAATTTATCTTTTTTTAAATTTTTTAATTGTAACTTCTTTCTGGGTCCTGCTAAGAAATCCTTGCCTACCCCCAGGTCCAAATATGTTCTCTTATGATTTCTTCTAAATGCTTTATGGTTTTAACTTCTACATTTAGGTTTATGATTCATCTCAAATTAATTTTTATGTACAGTTTAAGGTAGGGGTCAAGGTTCATTATTTTTCACATGAATAAGAATATCCAGCCTGGCCCAGCCGGGTGTGGCTCAGCGGTTGAGCATCGACCTAGGATCCAGGCGATCGGGGTTCGATTCCCAGTCAGGGCACATGCCCCGGCTGTGGGCTCAATCAATGACTCTCTCATCATTGATGTTTCTGTCTCTCTCTCTCCTTCTCCTTTCCTCTCTCTGAAATCAATAAAGATATATTTAAAAAAAAAAAAAAGAATATCCATCCTGGCCCGGCCGGGCATGGTTCAGCGGTTGAGCATCAACCTAGGATCCAGGTGATCGGGGTTCGATTCCCGATCAGGGCACATGCCCGGTTGTGGGCCTGATCAATGACTCTCATCATTGATGTTTCTGTCTCTCTCTCTCCCACTCCTTTCCTCTCTCTGTAATCAATAAAGATATATTAAAAAACAAACAAACAAACAAAAGAATATCCAGTTGTTCCATCACTATTTGTTAAAATATTTTCCTTTCCCCATTGATCGGCTTTAGCACTGTTGTCAAAAATTCATAGATTGTACAAGAGTAGGTTGATTTCTGGACTCTGTCCTATATTATTTCATGTCTATCCTAAGATCAAAATCACAGTCTTGATTACTCTGGCTTTAAAGTGTTAAAGTCAGGTTAAGTCCTCCAGCTTTTTTCTTTTTCAAGATTCTTTCGGCTATTCTTGGTCTTTTACGTTTCTATGTAAATTTTAGAATCAGGTTGTCCATTTCTAAAAAAAAAAAGCTTGCCATGATTTTGATTGGGATGGCTTTGAATATACACCAATTTGAGGAGAATCGGCTTCTTAGCACTATCAAGTCTTTTAATCCGCTAACCTGGCATAGCTCTCCATTTATGTAGCTCTTCTTCAATATCTCTCAACAATGATTTATAATTTTTAGTGTAAAGTCTTTTGTTAAATATATTACTAAATATTCTTATGGTATTATAAATTGAATTATTTAATTTTAATTTTGTTTTCTAATTGTTTTCTGCTGGGATATTAAAAATGATTGATTTTTAGACTTTTTAATTAAAATGTAATGACCATACAATAAAATGCACAGATCTTAGATATTTAGTAAGATCTTAGATATTTGACAGTTGCATATTTCTGTATAACTACTGCTCCAAACAAGAGAAAAAACATTTTCACCCCCCAGAATATTTCCCCCTGTACTTTTCCAGCCATTTCCTTCCCCAGCCCTCCTACAGCCAGGATCAGACTTCCATCACCACAGATCAGTTGGATCTGCATTTAGATTTTATATACTATATACTTTTTATGGCTAACATCTCTCTTTTATCTGTATTATTGCTTATATCAGTACTTTGTTTTATATTCCTATTGAGTAGTATTCCGTTTTATTCCATTTATCCCACAAATAAAGTATTGCTTATCCGTTTTCCTATGGGTGTTGGGGCTTCTTTCGGTTTGGGACTGTTGTGAACAAGGCGCCATAAATATCCTTGTGCAAGTTTTTTCCAAATAGTTCTTCAGAGGGGTTGTTTCGCTGCACAGCAACCACTACACAGTCATTGCATCAGCTCCAGTCGTGGCCAGTGTTTGCTGAGGTCAGTCTTTTTGACTTCACTCATTCTAGTGGGTGTGAAATTGTATCTCACTGTAGTCTTAATTTACAGTTACCTAAGAACTAATGATCTTAAGCACTTTTTAATGTGCTTGTTGGGCATGTTTAATCTTATTTTGGAAAGCACCTGTTCAATTATATTTTCCATTAAAAAATGTTTTCTTTGTTTTTTTATTGTTGATTTTTGTAAATTTATATATTTTGGATACCAGTCATTTGTATGTATATGTATGTATGTGTGCGTGTGTGTAGGTGTGTGCATGTATGTGTGCATGTGTGTATATACATGTATATAATGTGTTTTCCAGGCTTCTCTATTTATTTTCTTTTTAAAAATATATATATTTTTATTTTTTAAAATACGTTTTTATTAACCTCAGAAAGAGGGAGAGAGAGGTAGAAACATCAATGGTGAGAAAGAGCCATTAATCGGCTGCCTCCTGCATGCCCCCTCCTGGGGTTCAAGCCCCAACCTGGGCCTGTGCCCTGACCATGCCCTGAGCCATGCCAGCTGGGCTCTATTCATTCTCTTTTTCTTCTTTTAATCCTCACCCTACAATATTTTTTCCATTGCTTTTCAGAGAGAGTGGAAGGGAGAGAGAAACATTGATATGGGAGAGACATTGATTGGTTGCCTCCCACACGCCCCAGCCAGGGCCAGGGATCGAGCCTGCAGCCGAGGTACGTGCCCTTGGCCGGAGTAGAGCCAGGACCCTTCAGTCCGTGGGCCACGCTCTAGCCACTGAGCAGAACCAGCCAGGGCAATGCATTTTAGTTTTAAAATACATGTCCAAATAAATTGCAGACACTAGTCCTAGCTGGTGTGGCTCAGTTGGTTGAGTGTCACCCCATGCACCACAGGTCGCTGGTTCGAGTCCCGGTCCCAGCACATGCAGGGGTTGTGGTGCGTGCAGGAGGCAGCCGATCTCACATCGATGTTTCTCTCTCTCTCAAAAAAATCAATAAAAACATATTTTTAAAAAAATTGTAGACAACGGTACTCTACTCCCTAAATACGTCAGCATGGATATTATCAATTTATAGATCAATATTATTTACACACATGAAATGCACAGATCTTAAGTGTACTTTCGCTGTGTTGTGACACTGTGTCACCTGTGTAACCCAAACTTCTATTAAAATGTAGACTTTTGCCATCGTCCCGGGAAGATCTCTCATTCCTCTTTCCAGTTAATCACCAACCTCCATGCTTACAAAGCAACCGTTTTCCAGCCCCTAAGCAGGTTAGTTCTGCACGTTCTAGGACTTCACATAATGGACTTATGAAGCATGGCTCTTTCGTGCAAGGTTTCTTGTTCGGCATACTGTTTTTGAGATTCGTTCACGCTGATACATGCGTGTCAGCAGTGCCGACTTCGGGCTGCTGAGTGCTAGTGTTGCACGGCTGGACCACAGCTTGTTTATCCCCCCTGTGCTGACGGTCAGCTGGGATGCTGCCGACTCTCTGGCTCTCTGAACATTCTTGTACAAGCTTTGCGTCGACATATCTTTTCAATTCCCTTGGGTAAATACCTACAAGTGGAATTGTTGGGTCATAGGATAGGTATATTTTTAACTTTTTTGAGAAGTTGTCAAGCAGCTTTCACAAGCGGTTGTATCATTTTAAATTGCCGCCAACAATGTATGACAGTTACAGTCGCTTTACCTTCTCCCAATAGCTGATGTGGTAGGTCTTCCAACATTTTTTTATTTTAAACTTTAGTCATTCTGGTGTATTGCATGTGGTTTTAATTTGCATTTCCCTGATGACTAACAACGTTGAACACGTTTTAAGGTGCTTATCGGCCATTCCTTACATCTTTTTCTGTGAAGAATCTGTTAAATATTTTACCCAATTTTGATTTTATTTATTTACTTTTTTAACTGCTTAGGATTTTTCCCCCTCCATGCCCAATTTTTAAAAATTAAACTTTTTTGTGTCAACTACTCTTCCACAAAGCTGGAAAAAAATTAAATTGAACACTCAAAAAATTAATCTTTTAATTTTGAGATATTTGTAGATGTGCATGCAGTTGTAAGAAATAATAGAAAGAGAGCTTGTGTGCCTTCTACCCTGTTTCTCAGTGGTAACATCTTGTAAAACTATAGCCTGAAGATAAAATCTTACAAAGCAATATCACAACCAGGATATTGATATTGACATGGTCAAGATACAGAATATTGTCTGGCTGGTGTGGCTCAGTGGTTGAGCTTCGACCCAGGACCCAAGAGGTCGTGGTCAGGGCACATGCCTGGGTTGCAGGCTCGATCCCCAGTAGGGGGCATGTAGGAGGCAGCCGACCGATGATGTTTCTCTCCCATCGATATTTCTATCTCTCTATCCCTCTCCCTTCCCCTCTGTCTAAAAATCAATAAGAACATATTTTTTAAATATATACAGGATGTTTTCATCACCATAAAGCTCCCTCATAGTGCCCTTTTATAGCCACACCTACTTCCATCCCACCCGTAGCCTCCTAACCCCTGGCAACCACTAGTTGGTACTCTATTCCTATAGTTTTATTTCACAAATGATGTTAAATGGAATCATACAGTATGTAAGCTTTTGGGATCAGCTTTTTTTCACACAGCATAATTCTCAAAAGATGCATTCAGATTGTTTCTTGTTTCAGTAGTTTGTTCCTTTCCGTTGCTGAGTAATACTCCATGGCATAGACGCACCACAATTTGCTAACCCATTCACTCACTGAAGGACACCTGGACTGGGGCCGGTTTCTAGCTCTCCCTCATAAAGCTGCTATAAACATTTACATGCAGTAGGCTTTTGAGTAAACAAATCTTTATTTCTGTGGAGTAAATGGCCAGGAATACAATTGCTGGGTTGTACGGTTGTTGCACGTTTAATTTTTTTTTAAGAAACTGCCGGTCTGTTCTTTAGAGTGACTGTACCATATTACATTTCCACAGCAATGTATGAGTGATCCAGTTTCTCTGAATCTTTGCCAGCACTTAATGCTAGGCCCTATTGTTGCTGTGGGTTTTTAAAAATTTTTTTATATATCTTTATTGACTTCAGAGAGAGGGCAGCAGAGGGAGAGAGAGATAGAAACACCAATGATGAGAGAGTCATTGGGGATCGAGCCCGCAACCCGGGCATGTGCCCTGACGGGGAATCGAACCCCAATCGCCTGGATCCTAGGTCGATGCTCAACCGCTGAGCCACGCCCGGCCGGGCCCTATTGTTTCTTTTAGTCATTCTTATGGCTGTGTAGGGAGATCTCCTTGTGGTTTTACCTTGCTGCTGAACACCTTTTCATATGCTTATTTGCCACGTGTATATCCTCTGGTGAAATGTCTGTTCATGTCTTTTGCCTATTTTCTAATAGGATTTTGTGTTTTGACTGTCGTGTTTTGAGATTCTTTATTCTAGATACTAGTTCCCTGTCATATATGTGATTTGAAAATATTTTCTTCTAGTCGGTAGCTTGTCTTTTCATCTTCCTATAGGGTCTTTCACAGAGCAAAATATTGCAATTTTGGTAAAATCTGACATCATTTTTTTCTAATGTTTTTGTAAGAAGTCTAATGCTAAATCTGAAGATTTTCCCTAAGTTTTATAGGTTTGTGTCTTATATTTAAATCCACGATCTACTTTGAGTTGATTTTTATATGAGACTAAGTTTGAGGTTCATTATTTCACTAATGGATATCCAATTTTTCTAGCATCATTTGTTGAAAAGGCCTTTTGCCCAGTTTAAAATTAGGTTATTTGTCTTTTCATTATTGAGTTGTACTAGTTCCTTATATATCCTGGATACTAGTCCTCTGTCAGTTATATGTTTTATCAATATTTTCTTCCCATTATGACTTGTCTATTAATTTTTGTAATGGTGTCTTTTGATTAGCACAAGTTTTTAGTTTTGATGAAGTCAAATTTATTGATTTTCTTTTATGGTTATTGGTTTTGTAACCTAGCTACCTTTTAAGTCATGAAGGTATATTACATTTTCCACAAAAGTCTTTAGGGTTTTTGTTTTTATGTTAATGTCTATGATCCATCTTGAATTAATCTTTGCATATGGTGTGAGGTAGGAGTCGTGGTTCATTTCTTTCCATATGGATATGTATTTATTCCAGCACCATTTGTTAAAAAGTCTGTCTTGGCCCTGGCTGGATAGCTCAGTTGGTTAGAGCACTGTCCCAATATACAAGGATATGGGTTCAATCCCCAGTCAGGGCACATACAAAAGCCAGTCAATGAATGCATAAAGAAGCGAAACAACAAATTGATGTTTCCCTCTCTCTCTAAAATCAATCAATAAAGTAATTTTAAGAAACATCTGTCTTTTTTCCATTAGATTGCTCTTATGCCTTTGTTGAAAACCAATTAATCATATAAGTTTGGGTCTATTTCTGGGTTCTCTACACTCTTCCATTAATCTATTAGTCTGTCTGTACGCCATTATTCCACTGTCCTGATTACTGTCACTCTAGATGAGTTTTTAAAAAATTATTGATTTTAGAGAGAGAGGAAGGGGGGAGAGGGGTATCAATTTGTTATTGCACTCATTTATGCATTCATTGGTTGACTGTGGTATGTGCCCTGACTGGGGAATCAAACCCACAACCTTGGCATATCGAGACAATGTTCTAACCAACTGAGCTACCTGGCCTGAGCCGATTACTGTCACTTTACAGTGAGTATTGAAATTAGGTAACATAGCCCAGCCGGGCGTGGCTCAGCAGTTGAACATCGACCTGCGATCCAGGCGATCGGGGTTCTATACCCAGTCAGGGCAAATGCCCGGGTTGCGGGCTAGGCAGCCGATCAATGACTCTCTCATCATTGATGTTTCTCTCTCTCTCCCTCTCCTTTCCTCTCTCTGAAATCAATAAAGGTATATTTAAAAAAAAAAGAAAAGAAATTAGGTAACATAAATCTTCCAATTCTTTTCTTTTTTAGGATTTTTTTTTTAGCTATTCTATATCCTTTCATTTCCATCTATATTAAAATCATTATGCCTATTTCTTCCAAATAATCTGATATTTTTATAGGAATTGTGTTGAATCCATATATCACTTTAGGGAGAATGGATTATTTTCAATATTGAGTTTCCTAATCTACGAACATGATATATTCATTCATTTATTTAGGTCTTTTTTAATTTCTCTCAGCAATATTTTGTAGTTTTCAATATATAGATCTTACACAATTTTTGTTACGTTTCTCCCTAGACTTTGAAATTTTTTTATGCTATTGCAAATGGTAACTTTTACTAGAGGTATGGTAGGTAGCTTCTAATATGGCTCCCAATGATCCCTGCCTTCTGGCATTCATGCCTTTGTGTGGCCCCTCCCACATTAAGTCAGTCTGACTTATGTGATCAGTAGAAAGCTGTGGAACTGATAAAGTGTGACCTCCAAAGCTAGGTCATAAAAGGCATTGAGGTTTAGTCTTGGAATTTTTTTAAATTGATTTTAGAGCAAGAGGAAAGGAGAGGGATAGATAGAAACATAGATGAGAGAAAAATATTGATCGGCTGCCTCCTGCATGCCCCCTACTGGGGATCAAGCCTGCAACCGGGCATGTGCCCTGACCAGGAATCAAACTGGTGACCTCATGGTTCATGGGTCGATGCTGAACCACTGAGCCACACCAGCCAGGCTAGCCTTGGAATTTATATCATTTGCTCTGGGAGGAATCCAGCCACCATGTCATGAGGATGCTCAAGTATTCCCATGGAGAAGTCCACATGGAAGGGTACTGAGCCTCTTTCCAACTGCCAGGCTTGTGAGGGCGCCCCTTGGAATTGGATCCCCCAGCTCCAGTCAAGCCCTCAGATGACTGCAGCCCCAGCCAACACTTGATTGCAACCTTATGAAAGACACCAAACCAGTACTGCTCAGCCAAGCCACTCTAGGATTCTTACCCCATGATCATGTTTTTAAGCCACTAAGTTTTGGGGAGATTTGTTATGCAGAAATAGGTAGCTAATTCAGAAGCAAAGACCAGAGAAGGTGTTTCTGGAACTTGATAGATGGGACAAGGTAGTCCTGGGGAGGTGGAAAGAGTGAGAGGCCTGTTAAGGGAGCAGGGTCGAGTAAGGAACCTATGAAAATCAGTTTTCTGTATTTTATTTGTCATTTTACCCAGGATTGGCCCTAAAAACTTACTATAGATGATCTTTGAAACGTGGGGCCAGGACAATGCTGTGTGATCTTCATTCAAAAGACAGGTGTCAGATGTATCATATGGCGGTGTTCCTATAGACCCTATAGACAAGTAAGTCTCATTCCATTCTGGGCAAGTGATTGAACTCTGTACTAATGATCAGGTTCTGGAAGGGCAATAGCTGTTCTTTCATTAACAAACTTTTCTTGAGATGTGTTCTATGTCAGGCCCTGGGATAACTGCTGAGTGAAATAAGCAAGGATAAGTGGGACACAGACCTTGCTGTCAAGAAGCCTGAAATGTGAGACCAGCAAGAAAACAGTGAAACACTATGTGACAAATAATGTGATAAAAGCAGGACAAACCCAGGGCAATCGGAGGCATAGAGGCAGGTAGGGAGGGCTTCCAGGAGGTGACTTTTAATCTGAGTTTTGCAGGATAAATATAATTTGGCCTCTCTTAGGGATGGAGGGAATGGACAATTGAGTGTGTGAGGGTCTTGGAAGAAGAGCCCTCCAGACAACAGGGAAGCGTGTTCAAGACTTGGAAGGTTGTCCAGAGGTTCAAGAAACTAGGTAATTCAGAATGACTACATTAAAGGGTAAGGTTGGCAGGGGTCAGCTCCTGCAGAGTCTTGTATCTTCCGGTAGAATTTGGATTTTAACTTCAAAGCACTAAGGAGCATCTGCAGGGTTTTAACCAAGGCCATGACTTACTCAGATCTGCATTTGGGAAGGATTCCTCTGGCTGCTGTGGGTGGAAGGGGCTAAATGAAGCTCTGGATGGGAGCAGAGAAGAAGCAAGAGGAAGAATCCTACTGAAGTAATGGCAGAGGGCAAGGAGGGAAGGGGCTGGGATTAATGTCAAGGACACAGAAGCAATGGAGTTGTATTATCAACAGATAGAAGGTAAGAGATGTAACAATGCCTCCCATGTTTCTGGCTTAGGCAACTGAACAGATACCTTAGTCTTTGCTGTGGTCATAAGGACACAGGAACCATTTTACATATTAGTTTTTCTTATAGGACTTTTAAAGTGGTATTAAAATGGGATAATATGGTAATAAGTACAGGAGTCCCCTCTTATCCGTGGGGAATAAACTTCAAGACCCCCAGTGGGTGCCTGAAACTGTGGGTACCAAACTCTATATACTGTTTTTTCCCATACGGTACATATATACTTTTTTAGTTAAAGGAAGCACTTTATGGCTTCTCTTTGACATATCTGAATTGCCAGGATCACTACAGTAAGTCCTTCCTTAAAGTTGTCCACAGGTTCTGTGACTTTAAGTGAAACAACACATAACAAAGCCAATTTTACCATAGGCTAATTGATAGAAACGAGTTAAGTTCCTTTGGCACATCAGCAATGTTACAAAGAAAGGATGTTGTTTGAGGACCTACTGTCCTCTTGTGCTTTGGGACCATTATTGAGTAAAAGAAGAGTTATTTGAACATAAGCATTACGATGCCAGGAGTTGATCTGATAACCCAGGCAGCTACTAAGTGACTAACAGGACAGTAAATACAGTGCGGAGATGCTGGACGAAGGGATGATGCACATTCTGAAGGCACGCGACTTAAAACTTATGAATTTATTTCTGGGCTTTCCATTTAATAGTTTTAGAACACAGTTGACTGTAGGTAACTGAGACTGTGGAAAGCAAAACCATGGATAAGGGGGGACTACTGTATAATGTTTTAATCAATTTAAATCTAATATTTACCCATTGTCTTTCTGGAAAGGTTGGGATCCCTTCTCATGTTTCCTGAACAACAGAATGTAATTATTATTACTACTAAGACAAGGGATCTGGGAGTGGACGTTTGGGCTCTTGCAACTAAATAGGCCCATGAAAGCTGGGGAAGGAATTAGAAATCAACAAAAAAATCTCCATCTACCTATTCAATCAACATTTACCGAATTCTTATTTTGGACAAAGCCTTGTGCTAGCAGATGGGGATACAAAGGTAAATGACACAAGACTGCTCTCAAGGAGTTTACAATCTAACTTATTAGTTTTGCTCTTGTGTACTGAACCTGCAGTGCCTTTTGCAATCCTGTTCTCAACTTTTAACAAAGTGGCAGCTCTAGCTGCCGGTATGATTGTACTCCTACAGCTCTTCTGTGCTTTGGCAACTCGGGGCAAAAGCCACAAATACGTTCCTACCTCCTGGATCTGCCTCTGGAAATTTCTCTTGAACTATTTGAGATGTGGACAAGGATTTATGTACAGGGATGTTCATTGCTGTTCTAAAGAAATAGCAAGGATATAACAACCTAAGCTTCTAACAATGGTAAATGGGAATATAACTGATGGTACATCTCTATGATGGACTATTAGGTGGTAATTAGAAATGGTATTTAAAAATAACTTAACTTCATGGAGGTAAGACCAGAAAAAAAAGTAGGACAGAGAGTTCTACAGTAGGTGCTCAAAGATATCCATAATTTAGTATTTTTAGGCCCTTTGTATTTTTCAAATTTTTGACAATGTGCATGTTATAGTATTTCTGCAATCAGAACTTCCAGGTTTTCTTCTTTTTTTTTCAAATTAGAGACATACTGGCAGAGTTTAAGCTAGAAAGACAACCAAAATGACCAAGATTTAGGGAATTCTGTTATGAGGACTGACCAAAATTAACTAAAATTCCACATCTTCTGTGGCAAAGGTTGTGTGAAATGTCAATTATTAGTTGCAATATACTGAGTGCCTACTGTGTGCCAGGCGCCAAGTAGGTTTATTATCTCTATTTTACAGAGGGAAATAAATGATATAATTGAGACTCCAACCTAGGTTTGTTTGGTTTCAAATCCTGATCTTTTTTCACCACGCTAAATACAAGCAAATTCAAAAAGGGTAATAAGCGCTCAGCTGGGTGTGGCTCAGCGGTTGCGCATCGACCCGGGATCCAGGAGATCATGGTTCCATTCCAGTCAGGGCACATACCCAAGCTGAGGGCTCCATCCCCAGTCGGGGGCATGCAGGAGGCAGCTGATCAATGACAACTCTCTCATCATTGATGTTTCAACTCTCTCTCCCTCTTCCTTCCTCTGAAACCAATAAAGATATATTTAAAGAAAAAAAGATAACATACTTACTTTAATAAAAAAGGAGGGGGGGCAATAAGCAATTCACAGACACCTCCTACACAGGATTTTCAACATGTTTAGGGCATCGGAGATCTGGGCTGCTGCTAACCACACTCACAGGTCTTATCCAGCTCGAGTGTCTGGCCCTGTATCTTTCCCTGGAGAATCTGACATCCACAACACATACTCCTCTTATTGCCAGAAGCGACGATGCCTTATGATTTGCATTATGTGGGCGCACACACACGTATCTTCCTTTCTGGCCCTCGTGTTTACCTTAAGAGGAAGCATTTGCTTTATTGCACAAATAAAGGATCGCAGGATAAACATCTGTTCTTTCTAAATGGGCTGCACGCCCCAGCCGGCAGGGCTTCTGGAGGTCAGCGCACCGTGCCGGCCCGCCAACATGCCCTCCGTCCCCCCGCACGGCGCAGCCCCGAATCCCAGCATCGCCGGCTGCACGGTCCCTGCGTCTCACTGCATCCCGCTTTCCCCCAGACCCTGCCCCTCGCCCCTCCCAGACGGACGGGCAGGGTCAAGGCCCGGGCGGCCTGACCTTGAGTCATCTTCGGCCGCGGCGTGACCTTGGGCAAGTTCCCCGCTTCCCCCTCCGCAGAGCCGCAAGGCTGGAGAGCGGCGTCGCCACTCCGGCCGTTCCCTGGCCCCGCTCCTACAGCCCTTCCTCCCGCGGCCCTCGCGGCGCGCGCCCCGCCAACCCCACCCCTACGCTCCCGGCGTAGGGGCCCCTCGAGCCGCGCGGCCCTCTCCTCGCAGACGCTCGTTTACGCCGCGCGCACTGGGAGGGCGCGATTCCCGAACGCGGCCTGCGCTGCGAGCGCGTGGCCGTCCCGCAGGCCGGCGCGGCCTTACGCCGCTGACGCAGCGCGCCCAAGATGGCGGCGTGGTTGTCGTCGGGGGTGGCGGCAGCGGAGGGGGCGGCGGCCGTGGCGGCAGCAGGGACGACAGCCGTGACGGCGGCGGCGGTGCGGGGCCTGGGACGAGGGGAATGAGGAGGCCGCGGCGCGCCAGCGGTGGAGCCGTGTAGCGGAGGAGCAGCTCCCCCTCCCTGCTTCCCTTGGCGGAGTCGGGGGCGCGCGCGCGCGCGGCCGTCTGGAGCGGGCTCCCCACCCTCTACTCCCGCGACCCGCACCGCACCCCCACCGGGCCCGGAGGATGATGAAGCTCAAGTCGAACCAGACCCGTACCTATGACGGCGACGGCTACAAGAAGCGGGCCGCGTGCCTGTGTTTCCGCAGCGAGAGCGAGGAGGAGGTGAGGCGCCGGCCGGGGGGTCGCCGGGGTTGGCGGCCGCCTCCGGCCGAGGCGCGGGGGGCGCGGCCGTCGGGGGACCGAGCGCCCGCGCTCCGGGCAGGACTGCTCGGCTCGACCCGAATGAAGTTCCGACGGAATTTCCTGAGGCGGAGAAGAGGGGGAAGGAAAAAGGATGGTGGGTGGAGGGGAAGTGGGTGCAAGCGTGGCCATTCGGCGCGGGCCGGGCGCCGGGGGATGCCAGCCTGCGGCCGGGGCGCTTCGGGGCCGGCCGCCTGTCACTGGGGAGAGTGGCCGCGGGGAGAAGGCAGTGGCCGGGGAAGAGTGTGTGGTTTTCGGTCCAGGCCTCCAGCTTGGGATCCGGGAAGGGCTGTTCCACACTTGTCAGCCCAGCACATGTGTGCAGAGGCCGCCGTGCACGAGGCGCAGGCCGCCCCTTTGTGGCCGAGAAACAGTCCACTCGTTTGGCAGGTTAGGGGTTGGCCAGGAAATTGTGTGTGTCTGTGAGCGGGGGCCGAGGGTCTCGCGAAGACTTGGCGATGTGCAAAAGCCAAAGCCAATTGTTTATAATGCGCTCGGTGGCCCTTTTGGTGTAACCTGAGAAGAAAGGATGTTTGATAAGATAATCTTTTGAGGGTTGAAAATTTTTTATTTTAATTGGGAAGGCCAAATGCGATATTTAAGATCTTTGCCCTTACATTCCTCTGCCGCTCTATGTCAAGGCCCCTGGGATTAAATTTGCTAGCAACACAGAAATGCTTTGAATCAGTTTCTTTTTGCACAGGGTTCTAAAAGAAAAAAAAAAAAAAGGAATCTCAGCCTGCAAAGCCGTTTCTGTGGTGATAAAGGGAATTCAGAAAAAGAACGTGTTTCACAAATCCGCAAAGAATAGCGCTTTGGAAATTCATAAGATGCCTGTGGGAATGCATTTCTCCTGTGCATGGTGGTAAAATGGCAGTTAAACTGGAAACAATGAAGGACAGTGAAATTCAATATGTTATAGTCTAGCATTCAGCAGTGGGCTATGGTGGATACAGTGCATCGCGTTGAAATGGGGGGAAAGGAACTTGACCCGGTAGTTTTGAAAAGAAGCTGTGATGAAAGAGACAGATGGATTGGCAGGAGTGTGTGTCCAGAGATATTTAGGAGGAAGTGGGAATTTAAATTATTGCCTGAAAAAAACCCCCACACTAATTGTCATGTTGCCGGAACGTGTGTGTTCCCTTTCAGCAAAACAGAAGGAAATGGATTTGGAAATTTATACTTTGTGTCCTAGCATGTGTTGTAAAAATCTCCCAAACAGATTCATTGTAATAGGAGTGCTAAGCAGGGCCATGCTGTAAATTATGTACTGTTTTGGAATACATACTTGAGTAAAGTAAAATTACTGGTGGTGTTTACTGCTCCAAAGGCTTTGTTCTCTTCATTATTGATATCATATTATGGGAAATCATATGGGATCACAGGCTGTTAACTGAATGGAAAACTAATTAGCATAATAACATGTTTCACTACTATGGTTAAGTCTGAGTACCCCAATTATAAGTAGAAGGGTATATGATTCAGTTTATGAACGATGCAAGACTGTTTAAAAAAGTCATACTAGAAACTGAAAACATGTGAGCATTTTGGATACACTAGAAATCCTTTATAGATCGTAAGCGAACAAAGATTTCATTTTCTGTTTTCTGTTAAAAGTTTTGTTATTTACTGATATTAGTAGCATTAATGGTAATAGATTTGACTGATCATGGAGGTTAATGAATTTCTTTTTTTTTAAATCTTTTTGTTCTACTGAATTTCTTTTTGAACATTGGCTAATGAGCAGAAGATTCATGCAAATCTTTAATTACAGATTCGGTGGATGTTGCAGCTAAAGCTAGGACGAACAAGAAGATTAATGAAATGGGCCCATTTTAGACTTGTTCAGTTCAATTAAACAAGTGTGTATGAAGAGCCTGCTATAGGTGCAACATTCTGTAATGTGGGATAAACATCCCTTCCTGCCCCCAAAATATTGAGAATTTTTTTACGGGATCCCTTAATTGGGAGAGATTTTGGGCCAGAAATAATCTCTAGAGTGCTGCTCAACTTTCAGATTATATAATTGTGTTGGATAGGAAGAATTTGTTAGTTCCAGGAGAACTTTTATGTTCTCAGTAGAAGTACTAGAAACTGGAAGTATTAGCTGCCACATTGTGGGAATGTGAACTTCCAATTTGATACGACATTCAACCCAATTTTATTTTTTAATGGGCACTAATGACTTTAATCAAGATAGAATAGTTTAGCGCCGGCCGGTTAGCTCAGTTGGTTAGAGTGTCGACCATACAAGCCAAGGTTGCGGGATTTATCCCTGGGCAGGCACATCGAAGGGTCAACCAGTGAATGCAGCATAAATGGGTGGAACAATGAATCGATGTTTTTCACTCTTTCTCAAATCAGTAAATAAAAAAATAAGAAAAAGAGTAGTTTGCAGAATACTATTAGCATTAATACAGTAGTAATGTAAGTATAAATAGGACCCTGATTTATGAATTTAATTAACCAGTGTCAGGAAACATACATACAGTGTAATGAAAAAGAGATGGAAAATATTAGCAAATAATAGACCATGAATCAAACCTTCTAACATTCTGTTTTTTCAGCCCTAGAAAATTTATTTATAGGCCCGCTGAAATACTGATCCAGTATTTCAGGATGTGTGAATGTATTCAGCAAGTTTACCAAGCAAGATTGTTGAGTGTCAGGTTCTGTGATACAATTACAAAGGCGACAGACATGCAGGGAGCTTAGAGTCTAGTGGCAGAGACAGAAGAGCAAACAGACCCAACAACATGATGAAAACAAACTTCCTTTCCTTCAAACCTTTGGCTGCTTTTCCTGTTGATAAACAAGAAATCCACTGCAGGAAAATTTCCCCACTTACAAGTTTTACTAATTGTGATTGACATTTAAGATCGAGGTGTTCATGATAACTAACATTTATTACAATACTTTGAACCTGATGTACAGTGAACATTTTCTTAACCAGCTTACGCTTTAACCAACGTGGTGCACTGAACACTTGCTGTTACTGTGTGAGTTATGTGTCTGATATATCTTGACCATGTGGTCTGTGCTTATAAAGAGTGAGTTGTATTTTTTTATATTTTATTTTTTTGTTAATCCTTACCTGAGGATATTTTTTTCCATTGATTTTTAGAGAGAGTGGAAGGGAAGGAAGGGGAGAGAGAGAGAGAGAAACATCAGTGGGACAGAGACACATCGATTGGTTGACTCCTGCACATGCTGACGGGGGCCAGGGATCAAACCTACAACCCAGGTAGGTGCCTTTGACTGGGAATTGAACTGATGACCCTTTGGTCAGTGGGCTGGCTCTAACCAACGAGCAACACTGGCCAGGGCAAGAATCATTTGTATTTATTTCTGTATCTGTTCATGTTCATGGAACTTGTTATTGTAATTATCTAGTGTAATTAGATTTGACATAAGCCAGTGAAATTTGAATTAAAAAAGAATGGTTTTGTGAGCATTTCAAATGCTTTGGAATGATTCAATTATTTCAAGTCACTAAAAGAAATTACTGCTCAATTATATGGATAAACAAACTGAAAAAGATGGGGAGGGAGTAGTCTAGAAGGACTCTGCGCATAATCACTTCATGACTGTTTTCAGGTTTTTGTTTATATATATTGAAAACGTAGGTCATGCACAATGGGTGTGGCATATGAAATAAAGACAACTTGCAATTCAACAGTAGACACACACTCGACAAAATCTTGGACCTACAAACAAATATTGGCAAATAAATATACATTTATGTAATACATATTTTAATCCTCAAGGATATGTTTTTTTAATTGATTTTTAGAGAGAGGAAAGAAGAGAGAGCGAAACATTGATGTGAGAGAGAAACATTGGTAGTTGCCTCCTGTACATGTCCCAACTGGGGATTGAGGCAGCAACCCAGGCATGTGCCTTCACGGGGAATTAAACCAGCAACCTTTTGGTGCATGGGACGACGCCCAATCAACTGAGCCACACCGGCCAGGGATATAGGTGTGTGCGTATATATATGTATGTATGTACATGCATACATATATAATATGTTTTTATTGATTTCAGAGGGAGGAACACACCGGCTGGGCTACATTTATGTTTTTAATCTGTTATATCTTCCAATTAATATTTTATCACAAACAGTATAGAAGACAAACTTTCTGAGTAAGGTTTTATTGCACTGGATTGGTTATATGACATTCATCTTTGTCATATTATTCAACTTTGGCCCTCCTAAAGCACTTCCAGGGAGATTTTTTCCCCTCTTCCCCCACTTCTTTCATTTTTGGAGCCTTTTTGGTGACGGGAAGTGAGAGACGCTAGGAGTGGGCTTGCCTGTACTCTGTACCCTTCCTAGGGTAGAGCGAGGCATTTTAAACAGTTGAAATATCTAGCAGAGTGAAATACTCACTTAGAAAGGTCAGTGATACAGACTATATACCAGATGTCATCACAGTACCTGGGAAAGTTAAAACTGGTCCTAAAGGGTCTGTTTCTACCTGGGGGGGCGGGGGGGGGGGCGGTACTGATAGGATTATCTCAGTTAGATTTTCCTGTGCATTAAAACTGTTTTTAGAAAGAAAGGACAAGCGTCCTTAGGGGGGTTGGGTTTGTTTAGCTATTCGATCAGGAGTCCTGCATCTCGTGGCAAGGGGCTGCTGCATCTCATTTTCTCAGATCCTTGAGCTCACTAGGTTGGATGGGAAGATGACTGACATTGAATATCCTCAGTGGGCAGAGAATCTAGTGCCCTGAGTGTTTGTCAGTAAAAATGCCACAGAGGAGCAGCTGGAGGGACTCACTGTAGGCCGCACCATCCCCCAGGCTCTCAAGAGGGGAGAGAGAAACATTGATGTGAGAGAGAGACGTCAGTTGGTTGCCTCCTCAGTGTGCCCCAGGGTGGGGATTGCAACCAAGGTACATGCCCTTGGTTGGAATCAAACCCAGGACCCTTCAGTCTGCAGGCCAACTCTGACCACAGCAAACTGGCCAGGGAAGTATTTACCATCTTCTAAAAAATGCTCCCTTGATCCCAGATTCCCTCCAGCTACCATCCTTTTTTCTCTTTCTTTTCACAGCAAAACATTTCTGTACTTGGTTGTCTCCTACTTCTCTTCTCGTTTTCTCTTGATGTCACTCTTCTCTGATTCTGCTGAAGCCACTATTCAAGATAACCTACAAGTTACTAAACCCAGGGGCCAATTCTCAATCCTGTGTTACCTGGTGATTCTTTTCTTCTTGAAACACTTTCTTCATCTTGCTTCTAGCGCATTTCTTAAGTTCCTCGCTCTCTTTTTGGTTGCTCCTCAATGTTGTAATCCTCATTTCCTGACTTCTTTTCACTGCAGTGCACAAGGGCACAGCCTTTGACCCGCCAGCACACACTTATACAGTAGGTGATCTCATCCGGTCCCATCTTTCAATACCATATTTATACCGATTACTTTCATATGTCTATTTTTAGCCCTGACTTCTCTCCTGAAATCAAGACTTGAATATCCTGCAGTCTGCTTAATATTTCCATCTGGATATCTGAGAGGCACCTCAAACTTAAAATGCCCAGACTGAATTCTTGTTTCCATCCTCCAAAAAACAAGTAGCAACAAAAGCCCACTTCTCCCACAGTTATTCCTCTCTCAGTAAATGAAATCTCATGCTACCAGTTGCTCAGGTTAGAAACCTTGGAGTGACTTCTTCCTTTCTCATGCCCACACCTCATCTGACAGCAAGTCCTGAATAACCTTATCTCTGAGGCTCCACTGTGCTGTTCTAGCCTAACTCGTTATTTCCTCTCTCCTGGGCTATTGCCATGTCTTCCCCACTGGTCTCCCTGCTTCTGCCGTACTCCTCTCATCCTCCAGCACAGCTGCTGGAGTGATTCTTCACACGCGGAAGTCAGATCATGTCACTCTGCTCCAGCGGTGTTCTGTCTCAGTAAGTCCAGTCTTAACTGAGATCTGTAATGCTCTGGATGGTCTGGTCTCCTGCCATGGCTCTGAACTCATCTCTCACCCTCTCCCTCTTACCCCTCTCTCCCAGTCATACTGGCCTCTGTGCTGTTTTCTCCCTATTACCTGCATGGATCGCCCCTCACTTCAGGGCTTTGCCTGATTTTCACCTTATCAGACAGGTCATTAACGATCAGCCTATGTAAAGTAGTACCAGTTCATTGTCACTGTATGTCTTATGCTTTTTTCCTTGGTGGCACATGTCAGCAACAGACACCATGTATTTATTGCCTGCTTCCTCTCCCTAGAAGGCAGGCTGATCCACGAGGATAGAAATTTTTGTCTGTTTTGTCTGTTTTATTCGCTCCTGTGTCATCAGTACTTAGGACTTAGTAGATGCTCAGTGTTATTTGTTCGCTGTGTGAATGAGTGAATGAATGAGCACGTAGTCCTTGCTTTTAAGAAGCTTTACAGTCTAGAGGAGGAACTGAAAGTAGCCAGAATACACCAGATATCAGTGTATACCAATAATGTGTCGATAAATATGTTTCAGAGAAGTCTCCCAGCTCTTTCTGTATTTCTAGTGTCTTAGTGACGGTGTCTAATGATCTTGAGTATCATTGCAACAGGAGTATACGTTTATTTGGTTGCAAATCTTTTCTGGATCTAATTGGATCATCCTATGACAGGACACTTTGGATTTCTTTTAGATGTTGAACTTGAAAGTCTGTGCTATCTAGCAGGACTTGTGTCAGGTGGTTAATATGATGTATTTATCTCCAACCCTAATGGTACAGTACCTTAGGGAAGAGGATTTTCATTTTGCTGATAGGCTGGAACCTTTCTTAATAAGTAAATAAATACATCAACAAACTACAGTCAAGTACGTAGTGGATATTGTTTTAATGAATTGTCCAAAGTGGTTCATAGCCTACAATATATGTCAAGTCTGGATTCTAGTTAATATTAGCCTGGTTATTTTGGAGATGAAGGTTGATAGAGATGGTCATAAAAATTGACTGTCATCATCATTTTTTTCTTGATCTAGGCCAAAAGGGAAGAAACATGATGTAAAGTTTGTGGGTGCTGAGTCTTGAAGCATTTAATTTATGTGGTTAATATCTGAAACAGAACAAAGGAACTATTATAGGCAAAAAAGATAATATGTTGAGTAAAAGAAAAATAAGGAATTGAATTTGGAGATAAAGTTCTCAAAGTTAAAATTTAGTAATAAAACATACACACCTGAAGTCAACTTTCTGAATGAAATCCTCTCAACACCCAATAAAACTTTTTTTTTTTAATATATCTTTATTGATTTCAGAGAGAGACAGACAGAAACATCAATGATGAGAGAGTCATTGGGGATGGAGCCCGCAACCCGGGCATGTGCCCTGATCGGGAATCGAACCCCGATCGCCTGGATCCTAGGTCGATGCTCAACCGCTGAGCCACGCCCGCCCAGGCCCAATAAAACTTTCTTGAATACATTTTCAGAATTTCTGCCCTACATTCACATGGAAGCTGCTCAAGAATGTTTGTGTCTTTTTCCCAGCCTTCCTGAAGCCTTTGCTTTCTGACACCCTTTGAATAGGACAGAATGTTCATTCTTCTATTCATTCATTTACTCCTCCTGCAAACTTGTATTGAGTGACTACTTTCTTGCCGTACATTGTTCTGGAGACACAGTGGTGATCAAGGCAGAATGGAAGCCCTCACTCTTGTGGAGCATTCGATAGGAATGCAGGGAGACAGTAAATGAGCAAAAATACCAGTGAACTTGATGATTTTAGGCAGCAGTGGGTGCTGGGCGGAAATAAGTGTGTGATACGACTGGGGGCGGGGGCTTGGCAATTTTTGATTGGGTGATCCCTGAATGACAAGGCTGAGGAAGAGCAATTACAGAGGCCCCAAGTAGGGAATGAGCTTGGCTAGAAGGAAAAACAGGAAGCAGGTCAGTGTAGCTGGAGGGCAGAGTCAGGGAGGGGGTAGGAACCGTTTGAGGGGTGGGAGGGAACCAGATCCTATGGGGTCTTGTTACCCTAATGGTTTTCCTGATTCTCCTTTAGTCTGTCCTGCTTCTGTCACTTAAAGCAAGCCAGCAGACAAACCAGTAACATTTCATGAAGCCACCTTCTTTCCTCTGAATGTAAGGGGTAGAGGTGAGTAGTGGGATGGTGAGCATTCATTAGAAAAGGCAGTTTAATGTACAGGTGGGAATAAAAGAAAGTACTGTGATCTTTTAAAGAGATAAGCCTAAAAGGACCCAAAGTAAAGATCCTAAAGTTTCTTTACACTCTCTTAGGGTAGTTTAGTCAGAAAAACAGTTTGAGTAGGTAATATATGCATACAATTTAAAATTCAAAAGATACAAAGGGTGAAAGGTAAATCACCTTCCCACACGGCTTCCCTAGCCACCCAATTCCTAGACTCCTCTACTCCTCTTTCAGAGAGAGAGTGTGTGTATGTGTAACTACCAGGTAGTTAGCTTTTAAAAGTCAGTACTGCCGTGCATTGCTAGTAAAAGATTGGAGACATTTTTTGTTTAATAGAACGAAGGTATGCCAGTATTTCCTAGAAATGTATTTGAACTGGGCCACTTAAGTACCTATGGTTTTTCAACGCTTACCTAGTTTTGCTGAAGTTTGGTTACCTTAAGTACCGGGGATCCTCTAGAGTGGGGAATTGCTGGGAATACAGCGGGGGGGTTGTGTGGGGGGGATCAACTATTGTGAGGCTGAAAATTTGTTGGTAGTGGACTTTGTGTCAGGAGAGTGCTGTGGTGTGGAGGCTACTTGCCTAAGTGGCCTTCAAGCCGCTGGAAAGCACTCAGCAGTTGTCTAGGTCAGACTGGGTTTGCAGATTACTAACAGGTCTCATTGTTTAAGCTACTCAGAGTCGACCTTTTAAGCCAAAGTACCTTCCTTTTCAAGGTACTGTATGTGCCTAAACCTGGTAGGAAGCTGTTTACTTTATCCATCCATATGCCTTTGCACCCAGCTGTGGAATGGGGGCAGGTAAAATTTTGAGTGGGATTGTGGCTTTTCATCACCTCCTGAGGCAAACCGTGCCTTAAAATAAACTTCTGTCTCTTACTACCAGTGTCCCCCCCAAATGTCAGAGCTGGGTATGGGAAAACTTGGCTGAAAAAGACGATCACAGTGCAACCTCCTGATTTAATCTGAAACAGAAAAAAAAAAAAAATTACTAGAATGATACACCTGTATTCAAATCAGTGGGTTTTTTTCCTTTCCCTTTTTTGACATTTTTATCATTTAAAAAGTTTGTGCTGCTGCTGTGTTCTTAGTGCAGTTAATTAAAAATGGACTGTTGCTGCAAATCTGGTGATGTTTCTGAAACGGTAAGATTGTGCCTTTTGTGTGATTTTAAAAAACTCTTAGTTTAGGATGCTTTTAAACTCATTTCCAAAATGGAAAACTAAAAAACTCGAGTGTCATAAAACAAGATCTTATGTTGGTGTATTTTGTGAGCAATTCTGAAAGGAGATAGTGAGTTTCTTCTACTCCATATAAAAATTATTACAAAATAAAAATTTAAATTTAAAGCAAGTAGAAACAAACTGTTATAAAGAGAAGACAAGAGTATTATAAACAGAAAATAAATGATCCCTTAAACAGACTTTCTTTGCATAAAGTTAATAGATCTCTTTATTCATGAAACAGTAAAGTCCTTTTAAAGAACTGCTTGGGAAATCTTTGCCGTGAATCAGTTTTTTAACACTTTTCCGATATGCTTTATAAGAGCAGCTTGGCAATGTTGAACAGAAATGGATATGAACTCAGACATACCGTGCTTCTGTTGTAGGCAGCGAGAATGGCACCAGGTGTTAGTCCCGTGGGGTGGGGTCAGACTGGACTAGGGTTCAGCAACATCGGTACTTGGGTCCCCCTGGGAAAAAATTCAGAACCAAGACCCAAACGGCAAGAGAACATTTATTTGGTAAAATTACAGAGGTAGGGGAAGTAATTCCTAGAAGAAATGGGCTTAGGAAGCAAGTTATAGAGGCAAAGGAAGGGCCTTTGGGGCTTGGGAGTGAGGCAGCTAATGAATGCTAAGGTGCCTTGGGGGGAGGATGAGTGGGAGGAGGAAGGGAAAGGGAAAGGCTTGGGAGTGCTCCTAGGAGGGAGAGTGCTGAGTCCACTGTCCTAATGGTTTTATCTTAGGGGGTCCCAGGGAAAGATCTCATTATAATATTCAGCAGCTTTCCTGGTGTGTCCTTTCAGGGTTGTGGTCTCCACTGATTGATTGATTGATTAGCGCCTGGGCGAGGTTTCATTATCCAGTGCAGCTGGTCCTTTGGCTGGTTTTGTTTTTCTGGGCTGAAATATAACTGAGGCCTAGATATTATCTCTAGGGAGGGAAGGTCAGGGGGTCCAAACCACATGACCAGTGATACGCTAGTGGAGCAAAGCCTACCCTGGGGGTGAGGTCCCACCCTGCTGTTGTCCTTTGCTAGGCATCCTGGGCGTTCCACCCTGATGACCTTCTGTACCTGGTCCATCGTCCTTGCTCTGCTCATGTCTGTCTAAATGTCTATCACATTTCTACTTCTATTAAAAGGAGGTAGGTAGAATAGTGATTTTTCTTTGAATATTTAGGAATCCTAATAAAATATGTTCTAAGAGAAGTTATGTGCTTTTCTAAAACTTTATTTTTTATGGATCATTTCATGAATTAGCGTGTCATCCTTGTGCAGGGGTCATGCTAATCTCTGTATCGTTCCAATTTTAATATATGTGCTGCCAAAGGGAGCACTAAAAACACTTTTTATATGTGTGTAACTTGAACTAATATATTTTAAATAATTGGAACTTTGAATATTTAATGTTTTCATTTGTTTCTCTTTGCAGAATTGGTTGCTACTTAGATTCAGTCATTTACTAAATGTGCTGAGCCCTGACTCATCTTTTCCACCTATCACTGGGGTGCTGATTGCTTCCCAGGAGGTTTTGCAGTTTTGGTAGACTGCCTTTAATAATAATAATAAGACAAAACTTACAGATTTTATTGGTAAATAAGTTCAACTATTTAATAAGGAGCTAGCTTGGGATCATCCTTATTCCAAGAATTTATGAGTGATTTTTCTTTCAAAAAGGAATTAATTTTTTATTACAAAAGTAATTTTCATATCTATAAAGAACACGTGGAACTGAGGACCTTAAGATGTATAGGCTACAGAGTCTGAGCTCTTGAGGTGCTCTAAACTGTTGGCAAGATGCAGTTTAGAGTGTAAAATAATTAGAGAATTGATGGAGAGGGATGTGTAGGGGATTTTGGAGGAGTTTATGAAGATGAACTGGAGTGTCAGGAATGATTTTTTGGAGGGAGGGGCCACACCTGGATATTTTGGTTGGATTTGGGTAGCTGATGAAGAATATTCCAGGTGGAAGACATGGGGCCAGGTAGACCATGGGAAGTCAGAGGCCTGGATGTATAGCCTTTGGAAGCCTGTTTGTCCTAAAGGGTTGTGAGGACCTCAGACTGATGGCTTATGGCTGCATTTGCGCTGCAAGCTGGTTAAATGATTTTTAAAAATTAGCTACCAGCGTTTTAATATTGAAAATTTTGAATAAGGAACTTGGTCTTTGGGATTCTTTTGAAAAAAAATCACAAGATCTGGCAGCATTGGGCCAACATTCTTACGTAATAACTGGCCAGAGCTGAGCGGTGGCTGCCTTTTGCACTGTTCACGCCTTCTCAGTTGGCCACAGTCTTACACTCCTTGTGGAGATAACCAAGGCTCTGTGCCAGCTGCCATTTATTGTGGTGCCTGAGGTGTTACTGCCTTTTTAAAATTATTATTATTTTTATTGATTTCAGAGAGAGGAAGGGAGAGAGACATCAGTGATGAGAGTCTGCAACCAGGGCATAGAATCGTGATCTCCTGGATCATAGGTTGATGCTCAACCACTGAGCAACACAGGCCGGATGTGTTACTGCTTTTTTAAGGTAGAGTTAAGAGGAAGGTAAAAATTTCCTGTACTATCGCAGGTTTCTCTCAAAAGTGGGAAGATGGAAGAATGAAAGGGCAACGTGTTTCAAGAAAAATGGGAGAGCACATAGTTCTTTCTGAAGATATTTCTACCTCTTTACTTTGGAATCATGATGTGTTTATGTCAGCATAGTATGACTGACTTCACAAACGTATGCCCCCCTGCCCAGGCCCCAGAGGGTGGCATTTAAGTTCTGATGTCTTTAGTGATCGAGAACTTGGGCCCTGGAGTCAGACAGATCTGAGTGGGAGCCCTGGCTCTTATACTCACCAGGTTGGTGATCTTAAGCAAATTACATCTTTTCACCTCATTTTCTCACTTTTAAAATGGAGACAATAGTAGTACCTTCTTATTTCATTGTATTGTTGGAGGATTAAATGAAATCATTTACTATATAGGACACAGTCCAGTGCTTGACACATGTAAACATTTAATGTCAGCTATGTGATTATCAAGCTAAGAAAAAGGCAATTTCTAGCTCCATTGCAGTTGGGCTTGCAGTAAGAAGAAGGTTATGGAATTTCTGAGCCGTGGTTTGTTTTTGTTACTTAATTCATCTAGTGCTGCTTGAGCAGTAGGTACTGTGTTCTGTCAGTTCCAGTGAACAAGGCAGACACAGCTCCTGCCTTCACGTTGCTTATAGTCTGGAAGTGAAGAAAGAACTAAGCCAGCAGTTGGAATACAGTGTGATACTTAAAGTAGAAGTTGTTACAATAGAGTAGTTTAATGATTCTCTGGTTTCATCTTTTATGACAATTTCATTGTTAGGAGAGGTACCGTACAGCGCAGAGTACTGGTGATGGTGGGCCCTGTTCCTAGGCGCCTAGCACTGTAAGTGGCCCCCTATCTCTCCTCCTCCTCCCTCAGATCATCAGCACTTGTGGAGCATCTACTATCGCTTTGACAGATGACCAATGCTGGCAGAAAAAAGAGAAAAAGAAGCCTTTCTCTGGGTAAAGAAAGCTCTGTTCTCTGTCCCCAATCTGTACTGGAAGAAGAGAGATTAAGAGGGTCTAACCCAAACCAGTGTTTGGGAGAGAGATAAAGACACTTATTATCCTCAAGGATTTGAAAAGAAGGCCAACCGAGAACCCTATCAGTTTTGAACTTTGGAGCTGCCACTGGGAACAGGAAAATCCTTCAAAATTGAATTTACTTTTTATTTCATGATAGTAATACTATGTATTATTAAAAATTAGTGCTTTTTTTGCATGTCTAAGAAATTATTTTAAATGCATAAAATAACACTGATTTATTTTAACAACTTGTATTTCATTATTTAAAATAATCCCTGTGGAGCCCTGGCCTGTGTGTCTCAGTTGGAGCGTCATCCTGTACACAAAAAGGTGGTGGGTTTGATTCCTGGTCAGAGCACATACCCAGCTTTCGGGTTCAATTCCCGATTGGGGTGCATACAGGAGGCAACCAATCGATATTTCTCTCATTGATGTTTCTCTCTCCCTTTCTCTCTTTCTAAAATCAATAAAAAAAACACCCCACACATATTCTCAGGAGAGGATAAAAGAATCCCAGTATACTGCTTTTATAATGAAACTTTTTACTTTTTTATTTATTAGAAATACAGTGCTGTGGGAGAAAGAAGAGGGGAGATGAATTCTTCTTGGGTTTGATGAGGTGTGTGACTGGGAAGGACTTGGCAGAAGATTGGGTGAAGAGACTTGGGGGAGGGTATGCTGTGGTCAGACTGGGCAGAAGAGGCCAAGGGCAATTGAGGCAATAAGTATACACAATGGAGTCTCTGGAGAAGAGTTTGGGTGGCTGTGGTGCAGGGATTTGTATTTGTATTTGAGTGGATTGAATTTTTCTTGCAGAAGATTAGAGAGCATAGAAGAAATGTTTCTAGAGAGTCATTCTGTGGATAATTTGGAAGTGGGTATATGTGGGGAGAGAGATAAGTGTTTATTATTTCTAGGGTCTCTGGCCATCTCCTCCTTCTTGGAGCAATCTCCTCTCCTTTTTGGAGAAAGCACCTCTTGGAGAAGAGGAACGGCCCACCCTCCACCCCAGGAACTAAATGCACCAGTGTGGTAGTTTCCTTTGGTGTGCCCATAGTTCCCCTAGTTCGCTGGCCTGGAGGGCGAGGAGAGGGCAGTGGTTCTTTCCTGACCAGATGTTCATGCCGTAGACCCAAGCTCTGGGTTTTGCTGCCATCTCTGGAGTGCCCATGGTGTAGGCTCATCTTCAAAGCTTGGCTCTCTAGACCCTCTACTCCAGTTTTGTGAGCCTTTGATATTTCTTCCAGTACATTCCTTTTTGCTACAGAAAACCAGACTTGATGTCTGTTGCTTGCAACCCAAGAACGCTATTTAATATGCACTCTGGGTAGTTTTAAAGGTAATCTCCTCACTAATCCACTGCACCAGAAGAAATGTATATGTGTTGAGATTTATTTACTTATTTTTGTGGGTGAGCTTTTAAATTTTGTTTATGGAGTAGGCTTTAACATTTTTCCTTTTTGTGTGTGTGTAATAAAAATTTCTTCATGCTAAAGTTTGTAAAATTGATTTTAAATGGACAAAAATTTATCCAGTCAAATTAGAGCAAAGGTAACTAACACTGGCTTGAACTCTGATTGATGTTTTTATGAAATGCTTACTGGCATTGTTGAACACTCTACACCTTTGATTCTTGTAGTTTCTCTTTTTAGAATTGCTCTAAAGAATATTTGAGAATGTATGAATTTTTAATATTTTAAACCTTTTGGGTGTCAAGGACCAGATACAAAATGAATCTGTAAAGGACCAGATACAAATGCATTTAAAAAATGCAAGTTATGAAAACTGTAGGATGCTTCTTAAAATACACATCTTGTTGTCTCCAAGTTCTGTCTTGGTTAACAAGAATTATTGAGTCCTTACTTTATACAAAGAACTATTCTAGGTGCAGTGACGATTTTTAAAACTTCAGGCATGTTCTCTGCTCTCCAGGAAGAATGCTTTTCTAAAGTGATGAGTTCAGTCTCCTTTAGCCATTTTAAAACAATTTTAAAACAAGTGACTACTATGTATCTTCTTTGGGGTCATACAGAAAAATTAAAGAGGCAGGACTTTAATGTACCTGGAACAATGAGAAATATAGAGAGGCTGTGCTTTGGAGGTACTTTATGTTGGAGGCAAAATACTGAAGCACTCAATCTTGGGCTTTAGGAAATGGGTAGGATTTAGATAGTTAGGAAGGGAGGGAAAAGGGGACCCAGCATGATTGAGGGTGGGAATGAGCTTGTTCCATGTCATAGACTCTGAGCATGTGTACCTGGGTTGGGATTAGTGGTGTGGTGGAGCAAGAAATAGGTGGTGGGAGAAAGGGAGGAGCTGAGGGTAAGGAACTTGATTTCAGTGGCTGAGGAGTTTGGGTTTGCTTCCACAGGGGGGAACCATGATTGTCGTTCAGAGGGTGGCTGTGAAAAGGCCTGTTTGAGAGTGCAATGCAGGGTAAACCTGATGGGCTTTTCACCAGAAGGAATAGTTGGGAGAATGCTATTCTATTCTAGAATTGAGAGCCATGGCAACTCCACAGCAGTGGGCAGTGGAGTGAGAGTGTTACAAATTAAGAGGTGTTAACAGTCAAAGGTGGGAACTGGGCGACAGATGGTATGTTAAAGATGAAGGGGTTGCGTTGCAGTGAAAGGTGACTTTTAAATTTTGATCCTGGGTGACAGGAAAAATGGAAGTTTAGAAGCGAGGTTGGTTTTGGAGAGAAGATGGGACTGGTTTTTCTCTTGTTGAATTTCAACAAATGAACTGGTGGTAGTTGGAGAGGTGAAACTAGATGAGGAGTGAGAAGTTAGGACTATAGGTAGAGCGTTGGGTGTCAGGAACCTTTAGATGGGGAGACTGGACAGAGTCCACATGAGAGAAGATGCACAAAGAGAAAAGCTGAGGGCAGGGCCTGAACTCGAGGCACCACAGTGGTCAGAGAGACAGTATCATACAAGTCGAGGAAGAAGGACATTTCAAAAAGGAACGTGGTGATGGTGTCAGACCTGGCACTGTCGGATATAATGACGATGGGATGGAGCCGTGGAATTAAGGATGACTGTCCAGAGCAGTTCCAGTAGAATGGTAAGATGGACATATGGATGGGCTGATTAGGACAGGTTTTAGGAAATAAGTGCATTTTCTTCTGAGATTGGAGGGTACATAAAAGAAAAAACCTAGAGCCTCAGTTATATTGATGTAAATTTGAGAAAACTACTTCCAGATGGCCTCATCCGTCTGAGGAGAGGTAAGTTTATTTACTGGCAGTGGTCTGGTGATAGGAGTTTGAGAGACAAGAAAAAGTCGGTCAGAGCTGCTGTGGTATGGTTAGGACCAAAATAAAAATTTTCTAAGGTTGTAGGTTGAATGGTATGTATCCTCACAAACAATTTTGGGCCTACTATGTATAGAGTACCACGGAGGTTAAACTGTGAGCGGGAGAGACAGCTTTAGAACTTGGTAACGTAATCCAGTGGGCTCAAAAGCAGGATGGAGTTTATAGTGTTTTAAGGTTTATTTATTTCCGTAGCCCTTTGTGTGTAGAACTGGAGAGGGGAAAGGGTCAGTGGAGACATTCCAAGGTTGGGGCCTGATTCAGGAGCGTCATATAAGGTCAGAGGAATGGGAAGTTGGCTGAGAGTAAGTTTTTTTAATCTGTAAAATGGGAATTAATAATACTACTTAATTCATGAACTTCCTATGACTTAAATGAGGAAAGGTAGATAAAGTGCCTCCCAGGTACATATTGAGAGCTCAAGAATTGTTAGCTATCACAGTGAGGAATCATAATGGTCAACAAATAATTATGATAGAGTGAGATATGTGTTGTAGAAGAACCCCGTCCAGAATGCTTTAGGAATTGGGAAGTTGGAAACAGTGGGAAAGGAGTAGATCTGGGTGTGGAAAGGTGAGTAGAAGTTTGCTGCCACTACATTAATACAGATTGTATAGGCATTAAGCAAAGTCCGATCCTGATCATAACAGCCTAACACAGCTACACAAAGATAGACTTTAGCATGGCATGTGATCCAAAAATACAGGAACTGGGAGAGAGGGTTTAATATAGCAAATGGAGCAGTGTGAGTTTACTGCGAAAGAGCTTTATGGAAGGAGGTAAGACCTGAGGTTATAGAATCTTTAAATCTGTAGACCTGAAAGAATAGACATGATCTATCCTGCCTCCTCAGAGAGAGAAGGGAACTGAAACCAAAAGGATGTTCAAACCTGTCTACTGTGATATTTCTGGTAAAATAATGTGTACAAAGGGAGGAAAGAACATGAATTTCTTCTGACAGATCTACAAAAGGAGTTAAACAAGTGAAATGGAAGAAATTTGAATAAAAATGTACTTCTGACTCCCAGCATCAACATTAAACGAAACAAAGCAGGTGGAATGAAAGTCTGTGATACAATTATAGAAGAGTAATCTAGACCTACTTCGGCAGCATCTGTTGCTCTTTTATCACCATTAGCTGCAGCTGATCACACATCTTGGAGCCAGCACACATGTATTGAGGGAAAAAGGTGAATTTATCAGAAAAATTGATACTTTGGGCAAATTTTGAAGGCCAAACCCAAATACACACACACACACATATTTTTTAAATCCTCACCCGCGGATATGTTTTTTATTGATTTTAGAAAGGAAGAGGGGGAGAGAGAGATAGAAACATCGATGTGAGAAACATTGGGTGCCTTCCGTATGTGCCTTGACCGGGGATTAAACCAGAAACCTAGGAATATTCCCTGACCTGGAATCAGACCCACAACCTTTTGGTGTGCAGGATGATGCTCCAACAAACTGACCAAGCCACCCGGCCAGGGCTCAAAATCAAATATTTTTGAAGGCAGTTTTATTAGTCTGTCTTCCATGATAAAGATATTTCACACTCATTAGAGCAAATTTGGAAAACACCTCTCTTTTTTTTGGTTAATCCTCACCTGGGGATATTGTTTCCATTGATTTTTAGAGAGAGTGGGAGGGAGCAAGAAACATCGATGTGAGAGAGACACATCGATTGGTTGCCTTCTGCATGGGCCCTGACCAGGTGGGGGATCGAACCTGCCACCCTTCGGTGCATGAGCTATGCTCTAACCACTGAGTCACACCAGCCAGGGCAAAAACACCCCTTTTTTGTGCCTACTATATTATAAGTTACTGGAGTTCTAATTGTCTCTCTAGCTCATAGTTTTATTCCTCTTTGCTGCTCTAATACAAAGTAGGCCCACAATTGTTATGAGGATAAATATTATTCATCCTTCAAATAATTTCCTTCAAAACATGGAAGCAGTTCTTTACTTTAGTCAGTATAGTTTTTAGTTTTTATAACATCGTGATTGATTTATACACAATTTTATGTTTTTTCATATATAATGCTTTCCTAATCTGAATTTGGCATACACATTTTTAATGGTTATGTGCCAATTGAGTGGATGAAAGAATTTATTTGCTGTTGTAGATAGCATCATTAAATCCCAAAAGAAGAATCGTATTGGCGATGACAGTAATTATTGGTTTTCTTTCTCCAGCCTCACAAAGTACACATCTTAAAAAATATGACAACCCCTTTAAAGAATTACCGCCCTCCATTTGCCATGTTTTCCCCCCAGTGCTTATTAATAAGAAACAGGTGTGAGATTTAGTGAACAGAGTGGCGGTATTTTACATGTTTGACAGATCTTTCTAATGTCTGGATTAATTGAAGGTAGATGGGCTTTCACACCTGCTTCTGCCTTCAGCATCTTGCAATATGTTGTTTTGAAGTATCAAGAAAATGGAGCTGTGCACAGATACATAGTGAATCATACTATAGAAGTTCCTTAATGTGGGTCCCTCGTTTTCTCTCGATTAGATTGAGGGCATGCATTTTTGGCAATAATATCAGAGAAGTGACGTGCCCTTGCAATGCATCATGTCAGAGGGCACGTGATGTCAGTATGTCTTATTACTGATGATGTCTACCTTCATTGCTTGGTTAAGGTAGTGTCTGCCTGGTTTCTCTACTGTAACATAGTTACAAAAACTTTTTTTCTTGTGATGAGAACTTTTAAGATTTATTCTCTTAACTTTCAAATATACAGTACAGTATTGTTAAACTGTAGTCATCATGCTGCACATTACATCCCCACATCTTAATTTATCTTATAACTGGAAGTGTGTACATTTTGACCATGTTCACTCCCCACCTCCCACCCCACCCTCACCCCTGCTTTTAGCAACCACCAATCTGTTTTGTGTTTCTATGAATTTGGTTTTTTTAGATTACACATATAAGTGGGATCATACAGAGTTTGTCTTTGTCTGACTTATTTCACATAGCATATTTCACATATATGGACCTCAGGGTCCATTCATGTTGTTCCAAATGGTAGGGTTGCCCTCTTTTAATATTCTAAATAATATTCCTCTGTGTGTGTGTGTGTGTGTGTGTGTGTGTGTACACACCACATCATCTTTATCCATTCATCAGTAAGTGAACATTTAGGTTATTTTCATGTCTTGGTCATTGTAAATAATGCTGCAGTGAACATGAATGTGCAGATATTTCTTTGAGATAGTGATTTTGTTTCTTTTGGATATATACCCATAAGTGGAATTACTGGATCATATAGCACTGTTTTTAGTTTTTTAGTTTTTTTCATACTGTTTTTCAAAGTGGCTGCACCAATTTACATTCCCACATGCGGTGCACAGGACTTCCCTTTTCTCCACATCCAACACTTATCTCTTGTCTTTTTAAGGACAGCCATTCTAATAGGTCTGAGCTGGTATCTCATTGTGGTTTTCGTGGGTGTGTTTTTTTTTTTAACATACTTAATTCACTTTATTTTTCTTGCATAAAATTATGTGGTGGCCACAGCTGGAGCCTGGGTCTTCTGCACAGAAACTCTGGTGTGGATCTTTACAAGGTGGTCAGTGAATTCCTGAGAGGGAGACTTGGTGAACACAGTCTCTTTCCAGAGATTGGGAGTGAGATAGCTGTAGATCTTAGAGATGACATCAAAGGTGGCCTTGGTGAAGTTGCCCAGGGTGGCAGTGCAGCCCCTGATGGAAACGTAGCAGTTGTCGATTCTGGCCATCAGCAGCAGCTCCTTGCGCACAGGGGCTGAGAGAATGCCAGTGCCCCTGGGGGCAGATATGAGGCGCACCAACACAGCACCACAGTGGTTGGTCACCTTGCAAGGGACAGTGTGGGGCTTGCTGATCTTGCTTTCCTAGTAGCCTTGCCTCACAGGGACAATAGAGAGCTTGACTAGGATGATGGCCCCATGGATGGCAGTTGCTATTTCCTTTGAACACTTAACACCCAGAACAACTGGATCCTCTGGCCATCGCTTGTCTACTTTTGCACAGGCCTAATCTTTAAAACCTTGTCCTTCAGGGATGCCCCCAAATCAATAATCTCAGATTCCTTGATGGGCAGGGAGAAGAGGTAGATCTCCAGGGACGTTATCTTCATGTCCTTGCAGGTGGCTGAGCTTGGTGACTGGAATCTACTCCTTGTCCTCAGCCTTGCCTCTTCAAGCTCTACGGCCTGGGCCCAGGCCCCAACCCTGGCTGAGACCTTGGCCCTGGGTGCTGCAGTAGCCTCCCCATTCTAGGGCCCCCTGGGCCACCAGGCTCTCCTGTAGCATTTGTGTATTTCCTCTCACCATTTAGTGTTTCCTTGGGAAAGTAGCTCATTGAGGTTTTGATTTGTATTTCCCTGATGATGTTGAGTACCTTTTCATGTACCTGTTGGCCATTTGTATGTCGTCTTTGAAAAAAATATTTATTTAGATACTCTCCCCACTTTTTAATCAGATTGGTTACTATTGAGTTGTATGAGTTATTTATGTATTTTGGATATTAGCCCAATCAGATAAATGTTTTGCAGATATTTTCTTCCATTTGGTAATTTGCCTTTTCATTTTGTTGATGGTTTCCTGTGCTGTGCAGAAGCTTTTTAGTTTGATGTAGTTTCACTAGTTTGTTTTTGCTTTTGTTGCTTTTGCTTTTGGTGTCAAATCCAAAAAATTCATTGCCAAGACTGATGTTAAGGAGCTTACCCCCTGTTTTCATTAAGAAGTTTTATGGTTTCAGGTCTTATGTTTAAGTCTTTATTTTAATAGAGTTGATTTTGTGTATGGTGTAAGATAGGGGTCTAGTTTTATTCTTTTGCATGTGGCTGCCCATTTTTCCCAGCACTAGATTTTGAAGAGACTATCCTTTTCCCATTGTATATTCTTGGCTCCTCTGTTGTAAATTAATTGTCCATAACTGCATGGGTTTATTTTGGGGCTGTATTCTGTACCATTGATCTGTGTGTCTGTTTTGATTTCAATACCATTCTGTTTTGATTACTGTAACTTTGTAGTATAGTTTGAAATCAGGAAGCAGTGATGCCTCCATCTTTGTTCTTTGTTTTGTTTGTTTTTTAAAATATATCTTTATTGATGTCAGAGAGAGGAAAGGAGAGGGGGAGAGAGAGAGAGAAACATCAATGATGAGAGAGTCATTGATCAAGCCTGCAACCAGGCATGTGCCCTGACCAGGAATCGAACCCCGGTCGCCTGGATCCTAGGTCGATGCTCAACCGCTGAGCCACGCCCGGCCGGGCTGTTCTTTGTTCTTAAGATTGCTTTGGCTATTTGGGGTCTTTTATGGTTCCATATAAATTTTAGGATTATTTTTTTTATTTCTGTGAAAAATGTCATTGGAATTTGGATAGACATTGTAGTGAATGTATAGATTGTTTTGGGTAGTATGGACATTTTAACAGTACTCTTCCAATCCATAAGCATGGAATACCTTTTCATTTATTTGTGTCTTTAGTTTCTTTCATCAGTGTCTTATAGTTTTTAGTGTACAGATCTTTCACCTCCTTAAATTTATTCCAAGGTATTTTATTCTTTTTGATGCAGTTGTAAATGGGATTTTCTTAATTTTTGTTTCTCGTAGTTCATTGTTAGTGTATAGAAATGCAGTTTATTTTATTTTTTTTAATCCTCACCTGAGAATATTTTTTCCATTGATTTAGGGGAGAGTGGAAGGGAGAGGAAACAGGGGAGAGAGAAAGAGAGAGAGAGATATCGGTGTGAGAGAGACACAGTGATTGATTGCTTCCCACATGCACCCCAAACAGGGCTAGGGATTGAACCTGTAACCTAGTTACATGCCCCTGACTGGGAATCAAATCTGAGACCCTTTGGTCCACAGGCTGTTGCTCAAACCACTGAGCCAAACCGGCCAGGGTGAAATGCAATTGATTTTTGTAAATTGACTTTGTTTTGTTTTAAAAAGATTTTTGTACTACGTTTCAAGGTAGTATCTTTTTTTTTTAAACATATCTTTATTGATTCCAGAGAGAGGAAGGGAGAGAGAGAGATAGAAACATCAATGATGAGTCATTGATCAGCTGCCTCTTGCATACCCCCGACTGGGGATCGAGCCCGGAACCCGGGCATGTGCCCTGACCAGGAATCGAATCCCGATCGCCTGGATCCTAGGTCGACACTCAGCCTCTGAGCCATGCCCAGCCAGGCTATAAATTGACTTTGTTATCCTGAAACTTTACTGAATTGGTTTATTCTTTCTTTGGTGGAGTTTTCAGGTTTTTTATATATTTGACCATGTCATTGGAAACTAAATTTAAAAAACCAAATAAATAAAACTTAGCATCAGAACCATTTTCCATGTTGCCACAGTCTTCATAATGAGCATTTTTGTGGTTGCATAGTAAATTATTTTCCCTATGCATAATTAGGTTGTTTCCAGTATTTGATTGCCCGAATCAGATTGTTATATTTTGTGCTAATAGTGTTTTGTTACTGTTAAATTATTTCCTTAGGAAGAAAAAACCACCGTGTCATCTGCAAATACTGATAGTTTTACTTTTCCTTTCTGATTTGATTGCCTTTTATTTTTTATTGCCTAATTGACTTCCAGTATTTTATTTTGAATAACAGTAGTGATAGTGGACATCCTTGTTTTATTCCTGATCTTAGAGGAAAAGCTTTCAGTTTTTCACCTTTGAGTATGATGTTAGCTTTGGTCTTGTCATATGTGAGTGAACTTTATTATGTTGAGGTATATTCTCTCTATGCCCACTTGTTGAGAGTTTTTAATCATGAATGATATTGAATTTTATCAGTGCTTTTTCTGCATTTATTGAGCAGATCATATGATTTTTATTCATTTTGTTACTATGCTGTGTCATATTGATTGATTTGCAGACGTTGAACTATTCTTGCAGGCCTGGAATAGTTCCCACTTGATCATGATGTATAAAACTTGCTCATTTTTAAAAATGAACTTTGAATAGTCTCAGAATGATGCCTCAATCATAATATTAGATAATGTCTTGTTGCATAAGACACAATAAGGTAAATTATTAGCATTTTTAAAGGTAAGTGTAAGAGTTCCCATCGTATTTTTGTTTCTTCTTTACAGTTTCATCTACTTTCCTTGGGGTAAGATGCTTGTCTTTTAGAAATTAGACAACTTGCTGATACTGTCAGTTTCATCTTTTTTAGCATCTTTAGACATGGATGCTGTAACTGAATTGAGAAATCAAGTCTTCCGATCTTCCTTTCTTAAGGAAATTATCCATCCTTAAATGTAAAAAAATTATAGACATGTTTTCTTTTGAGAATAAAATATTAAAGTCACAAAATGTTAAAATATAACAGTTTTAGATAAAATTTTAAAACTTAGAGAAGTTTTTAAGTGTTAAAAATATTGCAGCCGTGGCTTAGTAGTTTGGGAGTTGTCCCATGCACCAGGAGGTTGCCAGTTCGATTCCTGGTCAAATTCGCCCCAGTTTTGGGCTTGATAGGGGGGCATGGAGGAGGAAGCCGGTCAATGTTGCACTCTCACATTGATGTTTCTCTCTCACTCTCTCAGAATCAGTAAACTATTCTAATACACACACACACACACACACACAATTGCAAAACAGGACAATAGAATGTACTGCATGTTTAGGCATAAAGCAAAGCCTCAAAATTTGAAGTTAATATATTGGATAATATTCCAGTTATAGGAATTATAGCAGGTGTAAATGATAACTAAAATTATTTTTAATGTTTTAATTTATTGTTGAAAGTATGACAGATGTCCCTTCCCCCCCATTGATCCCTTCCGTCTCCCCTCCCCCCTCCAGACCTTTACCACACTATTGTCTGTGTCCATGGGTTATGCATATATGCATATAAGTTCTTAGGTTATTCTCTCCCCACTCACCTCCCCACCCCTTCCTTCCCTCTAAGATTGGTCAGTCTGTTCCATGCCTGTATGTCTCTGGATCTGCTTTGTTTTTTGGTTTATTTTGTTCATTAGATTCCACATATGAGTAAGATCATGTGATACTTGTCTTTCTCTGACTGGCTTATTTTGCTTAGTAATAGTAGTCTCCAGGTCCCACCATGCTGTCTCAAAGGGTAAGGGACCCTTCTTTTTTACAGCTGCATAGTATTCCATGGTGTAATTCCAAGAATATGCTTGATATAATTTCAGTCTTCTTGAACTTTTAGAGACTTGTTTTGTGTCCTAATATGTTGTCTATCTTTGAGAATGTCCCATGTGCACCTGAGAAGAATGTATATTCTGCAGCTTTGGGGTAAAATGTTCTGTAAATGTCAATTAAGTCCATCTGATCTAGTGTGTCACTTAGAGTCCCTGTTTCCTTTTTGATTTTTTCTCTAGAAGATCTATACAGTAAAATCAGTAGGGTAAAGTCCCCTACTATGACTGTATTGCTGTCCAGCTCTACCTTTAAGTCCTCCAGAAGTTTGTTGGTTTTTTTCAGCCTATGTGATTCTTTTGTTCTGAGGTGGGTCTCTTGTAGACAACATATGTTTGGGTCATGTTTTCTTATCCATTCAGCTACCCTATGTCTATTGATTTGAACATTTATTCCATTTACATTTAAGGTTATTATTATATTTTTAAGCTTCTTTTTTTTTAAAAAAAATCTTTATTTCAGAGAGAGGAAGGGGTGAGGGAGAGAGAGATAGAAACATCAATGATGGGAGAATCATTGATTGACTGCCTCCTGCATGCATGCTCCCCACTGGGAGTTGAGCCCTCAACCTGGGCATGTGCCCTCACTAGGAATCAAACCCTGATCTCCTGGATCATAGGTCAATATTCAACCACTGAGCCACATGGGCCAGGCTAAGGTTGTTATTGATAGGTACTTATCTATTGCCATTTTAATTCTTTATGCCCATGTTTCTTTCTTTATCTCTCTCTCTCTCATTCTCTCTCTCTCCTTCTTATTACAGTAGTCTCTTTAACATTTCTTGCAATGCTGGTTTGGTGGTGATAAACTCCTTTAGCCTTTTTTTGTTTGTGAAACTATTTCACCATCTGTTTTGAACGATAGCCTTATTAAATAGAGTAGTTTTGGTTTCACATCCTTTTCATTACCTTGAATACTTCATGCCATTCCCTTCTGGCCTATAGAGTTTCTGATGAGCAATCCACTGACAGCCTTATGGAATTGCTTTTCTCTTGCTGCCTTTAAGATTCTCTCTGTCTTGAATTTTTGGTATTTTAATAATGATGTATCTGGGCGTGGGCCTCTTTGGATTCTTCTTGCTTGGGACTCTCTGTACATCCTGAACTTATGTGACTTTTTCCTTGACCGGGTTAGGGAAGTTTTCTGCCATTGTTTCTTCAAACAGGTTCTTTGTCCCTTGCTCACTTTGTTTCCCTTCTGGAACTCCTATGATGGAATATTGTTATGTCTCTTGTTGTTCCACAGCTCCCTTATTAGACTGTCCTCCTGATTTTTAATTGTTTTTTCTTTTTTGGTTCTCTGAGTCGTTTTTTCCTACCCTTTCTTCTAATTCGCTGACCCAGTCCTTAGCTTCCCCTAATCTGCTGTTTATTCCTTCCAGCATATTTTGTCTCCCATTTTTGGCTGCCTGTTTGGGTTTGTTTCTGTGTATTAGATAGATCTGCTAGGACTCCCAGTCTTTTGGATGGTCTCTGGTGTGGGCCATTGTCAGACGCTGTTTGTGACTGGCTTTGAGAACCCTGTTTGAAGCTTTCTGCAACCCACAGCTTGTGGCTGGGTGCATTTGGAAAGGATCAAGATGCACACCAAGGTCTGCTTTTCCAAGCGCTTGGTCCAAAGCAAATCAGGCAAAGACTCAGTGAACCCAGAGGCTGATTGTTAGTCAGTCTCTTAATGAGCCTCAGGCTTTAGAAACTCCAAAGGGTGGGGTGAGAGGTTTTCCAACACGGTGGGGCAATTGCTTCCTCTCTAGGCAAAAGCTGCATGAATAGTAAATGTCTGCCTGAGAAAGATATCCTCTGTAGTATGGGGGAATGACACAGCACAGGAGTCCAGATGGGTGCCCTCCAAGCTCTATCTCCAGAGCCCGCAACCCTAGATTCTCCTCACACCCCTCTGATCCACTCTGCCCTCTCTCTTGCCGGAGCGCAAAGTGAGTGGCTACACACAAAACTTTGTGCATTCGCACTTTTAGAGGGTGCCTGTATTTCCAGCCACTTCTCCCTGGAAGACAGAAACCCCACTGTTTTTCACAGCCAGATGCTATGTGAGCACCTTTCTCAGTTCTGGTGCTCTAGGCTGGGGAGTTTATACCCCAGAGTCCTCAGTGGGAACCCCCCACAGATGAGATATCCCTTCAGACCTTCAGCTGCTGCCTGTGGGAGCCCAGCCAGCCCTCTTGTGCCTCCGCACTTCCTGCCAGTCTCTATGCCATCTCCATTTTCCATCTGTGGTTATGAGGGTGCTCTCCAACTAATCTTCAGTTGATTATTCAGGATGTTTTTCTTTATTTTAGTTGTAATTCCAGTTTGGTCCCAGGAGAGTGTCAGTGTAGCTTCCACTTAATCCTGACTGGGAATCAGATCTGTGACTTTTTGGTGCTTGGGATGAATATCAGCCAACTGAGCCACACCAGGCCAGGGAGAAGGTGGAATTTTGTTGATTGGCTGTGAGATGTGAGTTTGGTCAAGAATGGTCCTGACAGTCTTCACGGAGAGTGTCCGTGGTTTCCTGCTTCAACAGTGCTTGGACGGAACCCGGCGCTCTACCTGTCCCAGCCAGCGGCCCAGACCCAGCTCCTCACAGCGCCTCCGACAGCCCCAAGGCCCCCCGCCACCGCTCCAGCGCCACAGCCGCCTCACCTTAGCCACCACCATGAGCATGACCGGGTCCACCTTGCAGGTGCGCCAGAACTACCACCAGGACTCGGAGGCCGCCATCAACCGCCAGATCAACCTGGGCTCTGCGCTTTCTATGTCTACCTGTCCATGTCTTACTACTTTGACCGAGATGATGTGGCTTTGCAGAACTTTGCCAAATATTTTCTTCACCAGCCTCATGAGGAGAGGGAACATGCTGAGAAACTGATGAAGCTGCAGAACCAACGAGGTGGCCAAATCTACCTTCAGGATATCAAGAAACCAGATCGGGACGACTGGGAGAATGGGCTGACTGCAATGGAGTGGGCATTACACTTGGAAAAAAGCGTGAATCAGTCACCACTGGACTTGCACAAACTGGCCACTGACAAAAATGACCTTCATTTGTGTGACTTCATTGAGACTCACTACCTGAACAAGCAGGTGAAATCCATCAAAGAATTGGGTGACCACGTAACCAACTTGCGTAGATTGGGGGCCCCTGAAACTGGCATGGCAGAGTATCTTTTTGACAAGCACACCCTGGGAGACAGTGATGAGAACTGAGCCTTAGGCTGGCTTCCCATAGCCACGGGGTGACTTCCTGGTCACCAGAGCAGTACCTGCATGTTAGAGTTACCTTTACCTTTTCTATAACTTGTACCAAATCATTCACTTATGTCTTTCATTTGTACCGTTCCTTCAAATAAAGTAATTTGGTCCCCCCCCCAAAAAAAAAAAAAGAATGGTCCTAAGGTTTTTGACCAGAGTAACTGGAAGGGTGGAGCTGCTATTTCCTTAAATGGAGAAGACTACTGAAGGAACAAGTTTGGGATGGAGAGAAGATCAGCTATATATAGAAACTGGCATTCTGGGGAGAGGTATAAATTTGGGCTAGAGAGACAAATTTGGAAGTTGTTAGCCTATCAGTGGTATTTTAAGCCACAAGCCTGGATAAAATCACAAAGAGAGCGAGTAGGTGTAGAAGATAAGAACCTGAGGACTAAGCCCTGCAGCATTCCATGATTTAGAGGCTGAGGAGATAAGGAAAGAGTAGCAGGCAAGGGAGCAAGAAAACCAGGAGTATGTGTTCAGGAAAAATTTATTCAAGGCAGTGTGAATGTCATCATGACAAGGACTGCAAGTAGGATTGTGAGAACTGACTACTGAATTTAGCAACAGGAAAGGAAATTCTGTTTGAGGTATGTTCAGGAAAGAGTGGGAAAAGAATATAAGTCAGTAATAATAGACAGTTTTATTGAATAATTTTGCTATAAAGTGAAGCAGTAGATAGGAGGGGATGTGGAGTCAAGAGAGGGTTTTGTTTTATTTTTTCATAAGAAGAGAAATTATAGTGTTTTATGTTAATGGAAATTATTTGGTCTGGTAGAGAAGTAAAATGTGATGTTACAGGCCCTGGTTGGGTAGCTCAGTTGGTTAGAGCGTTATCTCGATATGCCAAGGTTGTGGGTTCAATCCCTGGTCAGAGTGTATCTTGTAAATCAACCACTTGCTCTGGCAGGTGTGGCTTAGTTGGTTGAGTAGAGTCCCGTACACCGTAAGGTCCCCAGTTTGATTCCCAGTCAAGTCACATGCCCAGGTTTCAAGTTTTGTGTCTGGTCGGGGTGCATATGGGAGGCAACAGATTGATGTTTCTCTCTTACATCGATGTTTCTCTCTCTCAAAATGAATAAAAACAAGTATTTTTGAAAACCTCACTTTCTAAAAAAAAAAAATCAACCAATGAATTCATAAATAAGTGGAACAACAAATCGACGTTTCTCTCTCTTTCCCCCTCTCCTCCTCTCTTTCACTCTCCCTCTCCCTTCCTCTCTCTCCCGATAATCAGTAAAGAAATTTGTAATATTATGGTGCCAAAGAGAGGGTGAGAATTATTGGAGCAATGTCTTTAAGTAGGGCAGAGAGAAGGTCTCATGCACAGATGGAGGGGTTGGTTTTCACTTGGAGCACAGATAATTCCTCCATGGTACCAGGAGAGGCAAGGTATATGGATATGGATTCAGTTAGGTAGATGCATGTAGAGATGGAAACATGTGGATGTTCTTTTTACATTGCTCTGTATTCTCAGCAAAACAGAAACCAAGGGGGGGAGGGGGCAATTAAGGGTAATATGCAACATCAAGTATAGCTGTGAAATGGCAAAGAAGCCACAAAAGAACAGTCTGGGGTAATATAATACAACAAGTTAGGCTACTTGTGATTTTCACAGCTGGTTATGTCAAGTGAATTTTAAAATTAACCATTACAGAGCTTCCATTTTACTTTAAGTTTATTTAAATTTCTTACATTTTACCTTTTATATCAAGGAATATTTTTAAGTGTACTGCTTAATTAGGGTGTGATGTCTTATATGTGCTCAAATGATTAGCTTTCACAGTCAAATGTTATCTTAGACTTCCTTGTCTTAATGGTCATATTATTCCTTACAATTCTGTTGTAAATAATATTCAAAGGTGTTAGAAAAATTTATTAACTGAAAAACAAAAGGGTAGAAACAGTTGATTATATCAGGTCTCTTTGTTTTATGTGCTAGTAACACTAATGAAAACAATAACCATCAGTTATGTAAAATGTTAATGAACTTTGATATAAGATGCAGATCTGTTATACCAATGGCCAACTTGTTTCTAGTGAAGAAAAGCAGACAAATTAATAAACCACACTTTTGTTGAGTCATCCATTCCTAGAACTATTTAAGGGCTTCGTCTAATAAGAGTGATTTAGTATACATTTGAAAGTATGCTTTGTATTTGCTCTTTTGTGTGAAATCTAAATTCATCTTCATTATTAAAGTATATAATCAAAGCCTGTAAACAGTTAACTTTAGGAGAACCAACAAAACAAAACAAACAAAACCCAGCCCGCATCATACATGCTTTTGCAGTTCTTTGCTCCTGATCCTTAGTGTGTCATTCACATATTGTCTTTTTTTTTTTTTTTTTTTGTATTTGTAAATGTTGCCCTAGGCTGGTATGTGTAAGTTTGAAAAGAACAGACGATCATTCCTTTTCTCACTCTTATGTGGAGAGAGTTTGTTGATGTGTGGCTAAATCCAGGATTTATGGGACTTGTTTTTGTGGGTCACTTATTGGTAGCACAGTGACTGCTCAGAAAGAGCTGCCTACCCCTGCTAAAGTAATCAGGCTGATTAGCTGAGCATTGCATTTTTTTTCCTGCATGTAAACTCTTACACTTATGTAGGTTGAGTTTTAGTACTCTGACTTATTTCTTTTGTATCCTGGATTGATGATCCGGGAGCTTCTTGATAATGATAATCCCCTTGGTTGTGCACAGGAAGATCATAGCCCATTCTGCAGAATTAGCGCTGTGTTGTGGACTGACAATAATCCTTAAGATGGCTGGGGTATATCTTAGACTTCATCAGAAAAATCATGTGTGTAGTCAAAGCTTTTTCTTGAACATAGAACTGGAAGCTGTCACCTAATTCCACCAGTAGGCAGTATGCTGACAGATAATGAGAAGACTTATTTAAAAAGTGCTCTATACATTTTAAGAGATTGGCAGGTGAGTTGTATAATGAATATGATGCTTTGAGTTCTGTGGAACGATACACATGAACAGACTTCTCAGGGGCCCTGACACTTGAGGTGGCATAGACACACTGAATAGTTTATTAAATTAAACATTTGGTCAGTGCCACATAGAAGCCATACATATATATACTGTTAATTGACAGTCCAGGCCATCACTTAAATCTTCTCCTAGTAGCTACCACACAAAGAGCCACACTTCTTAAAGAGAAAAACAGAAGAGGAATTACTTAATAAGTGTCCTGGTATATGTAACCAACTTGCTCAGCCTCCATAAACACCAGAATGGGACTAATTGATTGCAGGAGGAATTGGTTGCATACAAAGGCAAACATCTGAGACTTGTGACAGTCAGCAAATAAACACTGTAATAGGCTATTGAGTCTTTCCTTAAAGACAGGTCCCATGTGTCTGAAATTGAAATGCAGCCTTTCCTGTAGGTAGAGAATGACCTAGTTTTCAGAAGGTCCACTCTTTTAACCCTGCTTTTATAATGAGCAAGTGATAAGACAGTCTTCAGAACTTTCCTTCCTAGATTGGAAGATAATTTCTGTTAAACCTTTTTACTGAACTTGGCAAAAAAGTTTCTAAAAATGCATGAAGATCTTTCAATGCCCTCATTCAGCTTTTGAGTAGATAGTCTTACTGTTACAATTTTTAGTAATTAAAATTTATGTAGAATGTTGCCCAAATATTTAAAAAGGAATTTTAAGGTTTACTTACTCTTGCTCTGGTGTTAAAGGCCACTTTTGTGTTTAAAAATATTACTTAAAACTATAGTAGGTCCTTCTTCCTCTTATATTTGTATTTCAAGGACTTTGTTAATTCAGATTTATTTGCCAGTAATAATGCCAGTTTTTAGTCTGAACTACGTATTATGGAGCTTTCTTGATTCATAGATACATATATACATGGCATTAGACCATTTCTTAGTGAAGGTCCTCACCATCTAGCTTTAGCTGACAGGAGTGATTTTTAGTGAACATGGATTATTTTCAAATGAGGGTGTCTAAATTTTTTTTGGACTCTACTATTGATTTACTTAGCAGGTCATAGATAGAATAAAAGTTAACTTTTTACTTGGCTTCTTCTCAATTATAAATTTGCATTAATGATGTCTGAATTAGTTGGTGAAGCCTGTGCCAGAGGCTTCAGATAGTTTTTTTGTTTTTTGATGAATTGAGTCTCCTGGCCCGCCATTTTATTGCTTTTAAATTTTATTTTATTTTTTTAAAATATATCTTTATTGATTTCAGAGAGAGGGAGGAAGAGGGAGAGAGAGAGATAGAAACATCAATGATGAGAGTCATTGATTGGCTGCCTCCTGCACGCCCCGGCTTGGGATCAATCCTGAAACATGGGCATGTGCCCTGATGGGGAATCGAACCATGACCTCCTGGTTCCTAGGCCGACGCTCAACCGCTGAGCCACGCCTGGCCCGGCTGGCCATTTATTTCTTAGGGTCCTAAGCACTTAAAGGTCTTTAGTCCCAGCATTGTATTTCTAAGAAATATTGAAATTAATGTTCAAGATGTCACTCTCTAGTTACATGAATTGTTACACTGAATGTTAACATGATAAAATAACCAAACTTATTTAAATCAGATTTAATTTTTAATCTCTTCTGCTTTTTGCCTATCACTCAGAAGTTTTGATAAAATAAAAAAGATAAACCCATTTAAATGGCACTGTGATGATCCTGGAATACATTGCAGAAGGAATGTTAGTGGTGGGTCACTTGGAAAGCAAAACGAGTGAAGTCCTGGGGCTCTGCTGAAGCATCTCTCTTAGAAGTCTGTGTGCCAGCCATCTGGAGCAGAAACTGAAGGAAGCTCGTGGGCTCTGGCAGGGAATTTATCCCCAAGTGTTTCCTGGTTCTTTGATGTTGATTGGAGGAGGGAAGAGGAGAAGCAACTATAAAGAGTGAAGAGAGACCAGGGTGTGGATTTGTGTGGTTATTTTTGGTTGGTAATCATGATACTTTTATCACAAGAATGTTGAGGACTCCAGTATCTCAAATGAAAGGCTCTTCAAAGGGAATAAATATGAACAATTTCTCTGTAGCAAATTGAGCGAAACTGAGACCAAAATAACATATATTTTTTTAATTTAGAATGTTTTATCAAAATTTAAAAGCAGTTGCCTTGATAGTCTTAAATGGTAATAGATTATTCCACAGCCACTTAAAAAAAATTTTTTTTATCCTCACCTGAGGATAAGTTTTCCATTGCTTTTCAGAGAGAGAGGGGGAGAGAGAGAGAGATTAACATCTATGTGAGAGAGACAGATCAATTGGTTGCATCCCGCATGTGCCCCAACCAGGACCTGCAACCGAGGTATGTGCCCCTGGCTGAAATCGAACCCGGGACCCTTCAGTCCTCAATCCGAGGCTCTAACTACTGAGCCAAACCAGCTGGGGCTCAACAACCACTTATAAAGAGCTGGTTCTCTGCCACGTCCTATGTTAGATGCTTGATATTCACTGATAAGCAAAAATATGGATTCTGCTCTTATGAAGTTTACAGATAATCACAATCGGAAATGTTTGAGCACAAACTGAGGTGCCACTATCTAGGAAAAGAACATCAGTGAGTGCATTTGACAGAAGACCTTTATGTGGACAGGGTGGGCAGGGATGTCTTAGGGAAGGCTGCCCTGATCTCTGAAGGATGAATAGGAGTTAACTGGGCATTGGGAAGGGCATTCCGCATTGAGGGATCAGCACGTGCAAACTGTAGCAGGAGGGAGTGTACTGCGTTTGAGGAACTGAAATTAGGCCGGTGGGATTAGAGATGCAGAGAACAAACATGAAGTGAGGTGGGTGGGGCCAGACCGTGGAGGTGCTTATCAGCCATGGTCTTTGGCGATGGGTCTTTGTTTCTTGGTTGTTATTTACTCTTTAACACTTTATTGTGGAAAATTTCAGATATACACAGAAGGGAGATAGTATAATAAACTCATTGTTGTACTCACCTTCCAGCTTTAATCAGTAGTTGGCCAATTTTATTTCATCTGGAGTTTCACCCATATGGTTATAGTTGTGATTTTCAAAGTAATAGGAGCCATTTAAAGGGTGAGCCAGTAAAAGCAGGGGTGAGCCCTGGTCAGGCAGCTCAGTTGGTTGAAGTGTCGTCCTGTACAGCAAAAAGTTGCAGGTTCAATTCCTGGTCAGGGCACATATCTAGGTTGTAAGTTCTATCCCCAGTTGGATCATGGGCATGTTTGGGAGGCAACAGATCGATGTTTCTCTCACATTGATGTTTCTCCCTTTCTATCTCTAAAAAAATCAATAAACATATCCTCAGGTGAGGAGTAAAAAAAGCAGGGGTGAGTGGGAAATTTGACCAGATTATAGTGTTGAAAGATAATTTGGGCTGCCGAATAGAAAATAGGTTGGAGAGGGGAGAGCATATATATTGAGAAACCAGTTAGACAGTGTAATATAGCAGTCCTGTCAAGTAAATACCTTGCATCAGGTTAGTGGCACTTGGGTGGAGAGAAGTGCACAGATTTCAGAGATATAGAGATCCCCTGGGCTTGGTAACAGGTTAGATACGAGAGGTGAAGGAGAGGGAGAAGGTGGCCCTGGTGACTCCTGGGTTTCTGACTTGAACCTCGGGTGATTGATATTGATGCAGTGTGAAGGCCAAGCACAGGAAGGAAGAAGGCAACCAGTTTCACCATCTTATCTCCCCCTCAAATGTCTAGTTCTGTGCCTTTTTCCAGATTACAGGACAGCATGCTCCTCACACTGAGGCCCAAGAACTAAGCTGAATTTGAACTGTGCTCTCCTAACCCGTCTAAAGGATACACTAGTGTTTGGGTTTGAAGAACATCCTGGAGACTTCTATGCAGAATGTTGCCAAGACGACAGCAAAACCAGATTTACCCATTAGGGCAGGTGCAAGTTGTCAGAAATATTCTGGGAATAATCTGCTTGGATTTTGAGTAATACTTAACATATTCTTTGAGAAGTCACCAATTCTTAAAAATAAATGAGAAAAAAATGTACACTTTCTAAATATTACGTTTCAGGGCTTTATTTAACTATTTCTTTTTAATCTTTCAGGTAATACTTATAGTAAACTGCCTGTAGGTAATCTGGGACTTGTGTCCAAGATTATGAGTGTTATGTATTTTGGCACAGGCACCTGTGTGAGTCATCCCATGGAGAGGTCAGGATTAGTCTCCGGCCCTTGGAGCCTCTACCAGCTAGCAGTGTGATACTTCATAAGGTTCCTGAGAAGACCAACCCTCTGTGTACCTGCCCAGCTCATGGCTAGCATTAATATTCTGTAGGAATTTTTAAAATCTTTTCACCATTCTGAGGTAGCATGTAATAAATGATTTTAAGTAAAAGATTAATCACTAGGTTAATTTGTAGTTTTTCTCAGAGAGTCCTTTCTTGGCTCTCTGATGTAGCTCTCCAAGTCATACCCTGTCACAGCATGCTCCTTCATTTTCTTTCAAGCACCTGCTATTGCCTGATCTTACCTTATTTACCCGTTACATGACTCTCCTCCTTAACACTGACTCCAACAGAGCAGTGGTCTCCTCTGTCTTGCTTCCCAGTGTAGCCTTAGTTTCTAGACAAGAGTCAGGCACGTACACATTACAAAGAAATAGAGTATGAATGAATAAAGGAATGTCAGTATGTAAATATATTTCTACCTTTCCTTCATTTCCTTCAGATAATTCACATTTTATAATTTAGTTTAAAATAATCACATAAGAAAAGTGCTTTTTTTGTCAACAAATGAATTGTTTGGTACCTAACACATATTAAAATGCACACTGAGCCCGGCCGGGCGTGGCTCAGCGGTTGAGCGTCGACCTGGGATCCAGGCGATCAGGGTTCGATTCCTGGTCAGGGCACATGCCCAGGTTGTGGGCTGCAGCCGATCAATGACTCTCTCATCATTGATGTTTCTGTCTCTCTCCCTCTCCTTTCCTTTCTCTGAAATCAATAAAGATATATTAAAAAAGAAAAAAAAATGCACACTGAAATACATTATGGCTTACAAAATAGACAAAACTTGCTTACATAATATAATGTTTGGAATTTTTATCTTTGACTTTTAAAAAACTGGCTTATTTCATATTTTTAGGATAGTTTTGTTTCAGAATGATGACAGATGAGATTTCAGGATGCTTTTTGCAATTATCTTTCAGTAAATAACGTTGCAGGTATGAGTAACCTTTAATTCTCACTAATAAAAAGTTAAGATGGAGATATTCATCGTTTATCTTTTGCTATTAGGTTTTGAAGTGTGGGACATATTTATGTTGTATACAGTGATTTTTGATTAATTGAAATGCAACTGCAGATGTGGTAGAAATCATTTTGAAAGAAATTTCTAGGATTATATTTATGTTCGTTGTAAATTTATATTTTTATACTAAGTGTTCCTTTAGTATCCTGTATTTAACTAATGGTCCATTACAGATTGTGACACAGTAATCATTTGCTTTGAGCTTCAAAAGGATGGGTAGGATTTACATATTGATTCCCTGTTGTTTAGATTTTTAAACTGTCATTAGCAGTTTATTTAGAAATTGCTATTAGTAAATGTACAAATATTTAAAAATGCAAATATTTAGTTTTCAAAAAGTTTCTACAGAAGGGAAACAACGGGTTGGACTGCTGTTGGAAATATTTGAAATGATGCCAGGGTTTTTTCAGTGCTAGAGAATAAAGGGGTTGAGCTTCTAGATGAGAGCAAAACCTTAGTAAGTTCTAAATTCAATTATAGTTGCAGTGATTACAAGGACAGCGTAAGAACTATTACTGTTTCCTATACCAGTCTTGTTTTCTGACGTTTTACAATCATCTAAAATATGTTTCTTGATTCTTGATGTCCAACAGAGGTAGATAATAGCAGACTTGTAATATAGTAATTTGACAGCAATAGAAGATACCAGCAAAGACATCTGTGACCTGAAACAAGGTATGGTCAAGTTTAGTCTTACTTGAGAGCTCCACTCAATCTGATTAGTTAGCAAGTAGCTCCCTTGTTCAGCTTCCCAAGGGTGAAGCTGAGAACAGATATTGGGAGACCACTGGGAATCTCAGCCACATTTCTCTTCTTCCTTTCCTTCCTGCTTTCCTTAGGCTGCTCCACCATTACAGCCACCCACAAGTCAGACAGGAGAAAGGGGTTGCAGAATGACTGAAGGTGAATGGTGAGAGTGAAAATTAACTGTCAAGATGAATTTTCAAGGTTACAGGGCAGTGGAAAATCAGTGCTGGGCCTTGAACATGTGATTATTTCCATTGTGAGGGTGATTGTGAGGATGGTTGTGGGGTAGGAATAATTTTTCTGGCATTTTAAAAGATTGATAGACTAATTTTGAACTGGACACATGAAAGTTTTAAATGTGCAATTACTAAAAATATGTGCTGATCAGAACTCTCACCTAGCTGTGTTTAATATGTCTATTTTGGGCCCTCTTTCCCACTGCCAAGACTCTCATCTCCCACAGCTGCTGAGTTTGCTTCTGACCCTTAAATGACAAGGCTGCTTCTCCACTTCTTTTAATGGGCTAGGATAAAAATTCGGTTATTTTTTAGCACTGTGGGTGGATGAGAAATTAAGTCTGCCCTTTTTGTTTTATTTCCCTTTGATTATTTGTTACTTTTGCGAATTTACATTGTATAGCTACCTTCCTCTAGTGGAAGTGCTTATTAATTTGCAAAGGGACCCAAATAGCCCTGTATCCTTCTTAAGGTTGAGTATGTGGATCTGGAGGACTTCCAGGCTCTGCTTGCTTAGAACTGAGTGAACCTCGATATAGCTGCTAGCATGTAATGCAGCCACACAGTTCATAAACCAGCTATAAACATCCGTCAGCTTCAGGCTACCCAGAAAAGTAGAGAGGAAGATAATGTTCTTGTTAGTTTGAGTGTTGTGATTGATGTTACTGTATATACTGAGCATGTTTTGCAAATTTAAACCATGTGCTATAGAGCTGAAGCTATATGTAATTCACTCTTTATTCAGTTGCAGATTTCCAGGACTCATGGGTGTTAGCTAATAATGCTGGATAGTGCTACAGCAGGCAGATGAAGTCAAGAGTGTGGTGGAAAGAACATGGTGTTAAGAGTCAGGTCAGTAGTTCAGGTCTGAGTTGCCCTCTTTAAATCAGTTTCCTCAAGTGTAAAATAGAAACGCATCCACTAACATCATCTTATTTCTAGGGTTATTGTGAGAATTAAGATAGATTATATTTACCTGCTAGCACTTGGGGCATTCTATATATCCAGTACTTTAAAAAAATATTTTAATACTTTTAAAAATAGACTTTATTTTTTAGAGCAGTTTTAGGTTCACAGCAAAATTGAGTGGAAAGTACTGAGAGTGCCTATATATCCTCTGCCCCCACACTATTAATATCCTCCATCAGAGTGGTACTTGGGTTAGAGTCAGTGACCCCACACTGACATTATTATCACCCAGAGTCCATAGTTTACATTAGAGTTCACTCTTGGTGGTGTACATTTTATGGATTTTTTAAAAAAGATTTTTTTATTGATCTTTAAGGGGGGAGAGAGAGAAAAAAACATCAATCAGTTGCCTCCTGCACACCCCCTACCAGGAATTGAGCCTGAAACCCTGGCATGTGCCCTGACCAGGAATTGAAACAGCAACCTTTTGGTGCACGGGATGACACCCAGCCAACCGAGCCACACCAGGGCCATTTTATAGACTTTGACAAATGTATAATAACTGTATCCACCATTATAGCATCATATAGAATAGTTTCCCTAAAAATCCTTTGGACTGTGCCTATTCATCCCTCAGCCCCTGGCAATCACTGACCTTTTTACTGTCTCCACAGTTTTGCCTTTTCCAGAATGTCTTATAGTTGGAATCATACAGTATTTAGCCTTTTCTGATTGGCTACTTTCACTTAGTAATGTACACTTAAGGCCCCTCCCTCTGTGTTTTTTCATGGCTTGATAGTTCATTTCTTTTTAGTGCTGAATATTCCATTGTCTGGAAGTACCAGTTTATCCATTCACTTAGTGAAAAACACCTTGGTTGCTTCTAATTTTGGCAGTTATGATAAAACTGCTATAAACATTTATATGCAGGTTTTTGTGTGAACATAAGTTTTCAGCCCCTTTTGTAAATGCTAAGGAGCATGATTGCTGGGTCATATGGTGAAAGGATGTTAATATTGTAAGAAGCCACCGAACTGTCTTCTAGAGTGGCTGCACCATGTTGCAGTCCCACCAGCAGTGAGTGCGCGTTCCCGCTGCTCCCCATCCGCCCCAGCATTTGGTGGTGTCAGAGGTCTGGATTTTGGCCATTCTGATAGATGTGTACTGGTATCTCATTTCTGTTTTAATTTGCAGTTCCTAAATGATGTTGAGGCGGAGCATATTTTCATATGCTTATTTGCCATCTGTATATCTTTTTTGGTGAGGTGTCTGTTCAGGCACTTGTTTCCGTTTTTTTTTTAGTCCTCACCAGAAGATATTTTTTCCATTGCTTTTCAGAGAGTGGAAGGGACAGAGAGGGAAAAATAGAAACATTGATGTGAAAGAGACACACCGATTGGTTGCTTCCCCTGGGCACCCCAGACCAGGGCCAGGGATTGAGGCTGCAATTGAGGGACGTGCCCTTGACTGGAACCGAACCCGAGACTGCTCAGTCCTTGGGCCAACTCTCTCACCGCTGATCCAAACCAGCCAGGGCATGGCGCGCTCATTTTCTCACTGAGTTTTAAGAATTCTTTGTAAGTCCTTTATCAGATATGTCTTTAAAAGATTTTTTTTGCCTTACATGGTTTGGCTCAGTGGTTAGAGCATTGGCTGAGGACTGAAGGGTCCCGGGTTCAATTTCGGCCAAGGGCATGGACCTTGGTTGCAAGCTTGATTCCCGGCCCCGGTTGGGGCCCGTGCAGGATGCAGCCAGTTGATGCCTCTCTCACATCGGTGTTTCTATCCCCCGCCCCAGAAAGCAGTGGAAAGTACACCCTCGGGTGGGGATTAAAAAGACTTTTTTCCCAGTCACAGTGACGTCCAGCTCAGCGCGGCCTCCTGGTCCCTAATCATAGGCATTCTATTTGGCGGGTCCTCAGGTGGTTCTCCCAGGCGGTGGTTCTGTAATTTAGTTGTCATCTTGATGTGGTCGTGGGAAGAGGTGAGCACAGCATTTACTCCTCCACCGTCTTTACCAGAACTCCCAGCTGTGTCTTTTGCAAGTATTTCCTCTCATCCGTGGCTTGTCTTCTCATTCTCTCGACATCCAATACATTTTTACTTCCTGGCAGAAAGTCTTGTTATTTGAGTTCTCTGGGAGGCGGTGGGGAAGGAAGGAGGAATAAGTTGGAGTTAAGTGTTTCCCGATCTTACTGATCAGGCATTCTGTGTTCCTTCTGAAGTCAGAGAACTATTAGGACATTTTAAGACTAGTTTTAACACTGTACACCCATTAGGATGGCTATAATAAAATAATGCAAAATAACAAATATTAGTGAGGGTGTGGAGAAATTGGATACCTTGTGTTTTGCTAATGGGATTGTCAAATGGTTTAGTCACTGTGGAAATAGTTTGGTGATTTCTCAAAACTAGTGGGAATGTCAGATGGTTCCGTCACTGTGGAAATAGTTTGGTGATTTCTCAAAACTAGTGGGAATGTCAGATGGTTCTGTCACTGTGGAAATAGTTTGGTGATTTCTCAAAAAGTTAAACATAGCCCGGCCGGGCATGGCTCAGCGGTTGAGCATTGACATAGGACCCAGGCGATCGCCATTGGACTCCTGGTGAGGGCACATGCCTCGTTGCGGGCTCAGTCCCCACTCAGGGGCGTGCAGGAGGCAGCCGATCAGTGATCACTCTCATCATTGATGTTTCTATCTCTCTGTTCCTCTCCCTTCCTCTCTCTGAAATAAAGATATATTAAAAAAAAAACAAAAAACTAAACATAGAATTATGTTTGGTCCAGCAATTCAAGTTCTAGATATATATCCAAAAGAATTGAAAGCAGGCACTGAAACAAATATTTATATACAAATGTTTAGCACTATTCACGATAGCCAAAGATAAAAACAACCAAATATCCATCAATGAATGAACAAATTACAGTTTATATACACAATGCACTATTATTAGCCATATGAAGAAATGAACTACTGATACATGCTACAATGTGGATGAATCTCAGAAACATGCTAAGTGAAAGAAGCCAGACCTTTTGGTCATATATTGTATGATTCCATTTGTATGAAATACTCAAAATAGGTAAATCTGTAGATGAAGAAAGCAAATTGATGTTTCCCATAGATGGTGGAGGTGGGGGGCCAGGATGAAGAATAACTGCTTAATGGTGTGAGGTTTTTGGGGGGAGTCATAAAAGTGTTTTGGAACTAGAGGTGGTAGTGGTTTCACAACATTGTGAATGTACGCAGTGCTGCCAAATTTCACTTTAAAATAGTTCATTTGATGTTATGTGTATTTAACCTCAATTTTTAAAAAAAATAGTTTTAAGATTATGGTAATTTTAAAAAAGTATTCTCTTAAAAGTTTTCCTTTTAGAGTGTTCTGTTGTTAAATGGCAAATTACAATTCATTATAATTTCATGAGTGAAAAGGCCATGTTTTCTACATACTTTATTGGGTGGGTGTAGTAAGGCTGTTTCATTCTCCAAATGCTTTGAGGTACAGCTGAGAGACAAGTTTAGGATTAAATTGTTAAAATAAAAAAGTTTAAGAGGTACTACAGAGTAACTTTTGTTTTGCCCTCTTAATAGTTAAAAAAAAAAAAAAAAAAAGGAATATCAAGAATAATTTATAATTTTTATTTTATTTACTTTAAGGAAACAGTTTATGAGATCCTACATTAAAAATATATGAAATAGATCAGATAGAAATTAAAAATGGTCAGTGGAAGAGATGTTCCAAGAATGAGCAGTAGTCCACAAAATTTAGCTCTTTAAGGGTTAGCTTAAAATTAAGAAAAAGGAAAATATGACAGGAATAATGGCTTTATGGTGACTCATAAAGAACACATGTAAGTGACCTAGAAATGGACTTCCTGACATTGCATTTTAACCTGCATTTATAGAGCAAATTCTCATACATAGGGAATTTGAGTGGTATAGTGACAGTGTCTTTAAATGTGGTTTGTAGAAGATTCAGAAGTGTTCTTCATTTGGTTATTTATAATGTTCAGTGGGCTCTTTTTTTTTTTTTTTTAATCCTTAGCTGAGGATATTTTTTCCATTGCTTTTCGGGGGGGGGAGATCGATGTGAGAGAGACACATTGATTGGTTGCTTCCTGCATGTACCCTTACCGGGGCCGGGATCAAGTCTACAACTGAGGTACGTGCCCTTGTCCGGAATCGAACCCAGGACCCTTCCGTCTGCAGGTTGATGATCTAACCATTGAGCCAAACTGGCTAGGGTTCAATGGGATATTAAAGTTAAATATTTTTGGATAGTTAATACATTTACATGGTTCAAAATTCAAAAGGCACAGGTGGGATATAGTGAAAATTCTCCCTCCCATACTTGTTCCCCTAGTCACCCAGTTTCCTTCCCCATAGACATCCAGTGTTATCAGTTTCTTATGATTCCAATAATAGATGTTTTATTTATACTGATGTTCTATGGAGTTGGAGTAATGAAAATATCTTGAGCTACAATGAACCATCTCCCTCCACATTTACTTCTGTTTATTCTGAGTCCTTAGCAGGAGTGCGGAACCTTTTTTCTGCCAGGGGCCATCTGGATATTTATAATATCATTTGAGGGCTGTACAGAATTATCAACTTAAATATTAGCTATGAAAAAAGCTCCTAAATTTATTGAATTTCTAGTCCTGCCTGTGGTTGCCTTGGCAGGGGCAGACCAAAGGATCTCACAGCTGTATATGGCCCAAGGGCTGCACGTTCCCCACCTCTGCATTAGAGCAGTAGATTGTCTTCAAGTAAAGAACTCTTAGCCAGGAATTCTCAATCTTAATGCAGTTACTACCTAATTTTTTCTGTGATGTCTAGTGATACTCTCCATCTTCCTAATAAAAAGGCTAAAAGTGTAATTAGTAGTAGAATAAAAGTTTGACAGTTAAATTTAATTCAGTTACACAAAAATTTGTGAAATATAGTACTTGAAATTACGTAAAAGTATTTACCTTACAAAAATTATCTTTCCACCTTAGTTTTCTCCTATATAGTTAAATATTGGTTTATCCCTAGTACACCATATATATGTGGACCTTTTTTGGTTCTCATTTTTGTAAGAATTATTAGCTGTAATTTACACATATGTGGTCAGAATTGCAAAAGAACAGTTGTTTGTGACTTGTCTGCCCCCTGCTTACTGCTCCTCTGGCCCCATCATAAGGCATGGTTTTCCTGTACATCAGCTTGTGGTTATAGCTGGGCAGCTATAGCCATGATGTAACCCATCGTGGTTTATAAAATATGTGGGTGTAAGGTTAAAATTTCTCTTTTATTTTTAAAATTAATTTCCTCTTAATCACTTGATTGTGCTTATGTGTGGAATGAGTATTATTTTAGTAGTAAGCTATAAAAATTGGTGTGACTTCTTTGAAATAATAAGCAATAGAATAGCTAGGAGCCTCATTATAACAGTAACTAAAAAGAATAATCTGAAGAAATGGATAAGATCTGTGCAATGAATACTTTAAAAATGTTACTTAGAGGACTTGAATAAATAAAAACGTACCATACTATTAGGTAGGAAGTTTCAACATCATAAGATGTCAATTCTTGCTAAATTAATCTATAAATTTAACTTGATCCTTGTAGAAATTACAAATTTCTATAAACTATTTAGAAACTGCTTCAATGGTTTTCTTTAAACCATTGAAGCAGTTTCTAAAGTTCAAATGATTACACAAACTTGGAAGAACAGTCAGTAAATTCTGAAAAAGAAGAGTGAAGGGTAGGAGTGGTGATGTGTAGTCCAATTAAACCATGATGCAAAGTATGATCCTTAAAATAGAATGCTAGCAAACTGGGTCATGAGTAGGCAAATGAATTAACAGAATAGTCAAGAAGTAGACATCAATGCATATAGGAACAACTGGCAGATTATATAGAAAAAATGAAGTGGGATTCTTTTTTCATGTTTATACCAGAATAATTTGCATTGTAAATAGGAAGTATAAACATTTGAAAAACAACCATAAATTGCTAGAAGAAAACATGAGCTAATTTTATAACAGTCTTGGACTGGAGCAGGACCACCTAATTATGCTAATTGAAGTCATATAAAGAAAAGATTTGAAGGACCTGTGTAAATGGGAAGCAACACCTTGTTAATGGATTAGAGGACGTTACAGTTCTCCCCAAATTAATGCTGGTTTTGCATTACTAATCAAAATGCTGGCAGGTTTTTTGTTTGTTTTTAATAAATTCATTCCAGCAAAATATATGAAAATACAAAGGACTAGAATAAACAAGACATTTAAAAAAAATGTATTATGGAAAACATCAAACCTGTATAAAAGTAAGCTGTATAGTATAATGAGCTCCCATTTACCCCTCACTCAGTTTCAACTGTTAACAACACATGGTCATTTTTGTTTCATGTATATCACTCCTCCCCCTCCTGTATTACCTTGGATCAAATCTTAGACATCATATACTGATTTCATTCATAAATGACTGATATTTCCCCCTCAATTTACCATTATTTCCCAAATTAGTTAAAGTACATCAAGTATGTTTCAATCCATGAGTTTATATTGATAATTTAAAACAACAAAACTGGTAACCACTGAAGGATGCCGGTGAATCAGTTCATTAATTAGGGAATAATGTCAAATTGAGGAAAAAAGGAGCATCATTTACTTGATGTTTCAGTCCATTGCAGTTTTCCTTATTGGCCTATTTTTTGACCACTAGGAGCCTATTCAAGTGGACTCTGGAAAAGTTGTAACAAAAGTTTTCTAATGAGACTCCTAACTCAAAGATGGTTGACTCCAACTTTATTTTTTTCTAGTTGATCTGCCAGTTCCTTTTTGGTGTAACCGTAGAGGTTTTTAATAGCTTCCTCAATATCTAGTATAATAAGCTGTTTCAGATTTATCTTGTTCATTTCCTACCTCAGTCATGATATTTAGCCATATAAGAAATGAAAGTACAATATTCCACAGAAAGAATCAGTTTAGATTATGCAAATATTAAAAGAGTAATAGTGGAATATTGTGGACAGTTTTAAGACAAATTGATAGTTTAAATGAAATAGACAAATTTCTTGAAAGCTACAAACTACTGATGCACACTCAAAAAGAAATAAACCTGTATCTGTTAAATAAACCTGTATCTGTTAGAGAAATTGAATTTATAGTTAAAAACCTTCACACGAAAGTTCCAGGGCCGGATGGCTTCACTGGTGAATTCTAACAGATATTTAAGAAAGAAATAATAGGATTCTGCACTAACTCTTCCAGAAAGTAAACGAGGAGGTAACACTTGTCAGGTGTTAACAAGAAAATAAAACTCTGGACTATTATTTTCATGAACATAGTCCTCAAAACCCTTAACTAGATATTAACAACTTGAATCCAGCAATATATGAAAAGAGGAGAGGAAACAAGATGGTGGCGTAGGTAACAGCTGCACCCACCGCCTCCCGCAACCACATCAGAATCACAACTAAAATACAGAACCACCCTCACTCAGAGCCTCCTGAGATCCGGCAGCACAGAAGCCCCACAACCAGGGACCTGAAGCAGCACCGAGACCATAGGAGGGGCGGAGACTCGGGCAGATTGGGGCTGAATCACAGAAACGCGGCCGCGGGGCCACACCCGGTGCCGAGGGTTAAACCGGGAGGGACATCTCGGCAGCGGAGGTTTCCCGAAGGAGTGAAGGGTCCCAGCCCCGCAGCAGGCCCCCAGCTCAGGGCACCAGGGCCGGGAAGAGACGTCCCCACAACTCCGGGCTGTGAAACCAGCGGGGACTGTCGCTGAGGGTCGCGGAGGCTGCAGGAGCCCCAGCAGCTCCTCTTAAAGGGCCCGCACACAGACTCAGACGCGCTCCCTCTGAGCCCAGTGCCGGGCAGCAGCCTGAAAGGACCTGGGACACTCGGGGAGGAACTAACCTGCCTGAAATCTGGGCCAGAGGTGTCGGGGCAGCTTTCTCCCAGGCAGAAGAGCTGGCAGAGGCCATGACTCCTTTGGTGAGTCCTCCCCACAGGCAGCTGGCAGGCAGGCGCCATATTTGAATCTCCAGCACCTGACTCACACCTGCCCCGCCCCTCCCCACCTGCAGCTCATCCAGGCCATTTCCGGGGGCTTTTCTATGCAAGTGGCCTCTCGAGCCTTATGTTTAGGATTTTCCTAAAGTCTCTCAAACAAGCATCAGTGTGCACCATACAGCTTGACAAGTGTCCCCAGGCCTGGCACTAGCGGCAGCCTGCATTGGCTCATAGCTTGGCCTCTCCTGGACACCTCCAAGCCCAGCACAAGTAGCAGCCATCTACAGATTGCTGTGTGCCTCAGGCTGGGTGGCCCTGGGCAAGGCACTGGCACAGGCTGGCTTTGCATCTCCCTGGAGGCCTCAGAGACAGTGCACCTGGTGGTGACTCGACCACACTGGATTACAACCCTACCACATCCACAAGTGACACACTCCAGGGGCGCACTTGGTGAACACCAAAGCCCCACTGAAGTAAATCCTGCTCCATAGGGGTGTCTCCAGCACAGCAGCTTTCTGGCTGTAGTTGCAGCTGGTCCTCACAGCTGATTGGCCTGGGGGTCAGTTCCTCCCAGTGACGCCAACAGCAACCAACGCTCAAGTACAACAGGACAATGCACACAGCCCACACAGGGGAGCACCTAGAAGGCCCAGCTCAGGTAACTGGGGAGGCTGAACCACTGGACCCCACAGGACACCTACTACACAAAGCCACTCTACCATTTCCAGAAGATAGAAGCTCTACCTAATACATAGAAACAAACACCAGGAAGCAGCAAAATGTGGAGGCAAAGAAAACATGTCACAAAGGAAAGAACAGAAGAAATCTCTAGAAGAGGAACTAAATGAAATAGATCCAAGCAAGCTAACAGATACAGAGTTCAGAATAATGGTTATAAGGATGCTCAAGGATATTAGTAAGAGTATGATGAAAATAATTGAGAAAATCGATGCTACACTAACTGAAATGAAGAATAATTTACAGGGAATCAACAGTAGAGTAGAGGACACTGAGAATCAAATCACCAATTTGTAACATGAAGAAACAGAAAACACCCAACCAGAAGAGCAAAAAGAATAAAGAATCCAGAGATATCAAGAGAGCATAAAGAGCCTCTGGGACAACTTCAAGAGGCCCAACATTTGTATTATTGGGGTGCCAGAAGGAGAGGAAAGAGAGCAAGAAATTGAAAACCTACTTGAAAAAATAATGACAGAAAACTTCCCCTACCTGGGGAAAGAAATAGACTTACAAGTCCAGGAAGCACAGAGGGTTCCAAACAAGAGGAACCCAAAGAGGCCCACACCAAGACACATCATAATTAAAATGCAAAAGGCTAAAGACAAAGAGAGAATCTTAAAAGCAGCAAGAGAAAAGCAGCTAGTTACCTACAAGGGAGCACCCATAGGACTGTCAGCTGATTTCTCAACAAAAACCTTGCAGGCCAGAAGGGAGTGGCAAGAAATATTCAAAGTGATGAAAAACATGGAACTACAACCAAGATTGCTCTACCCAGCAAAGCTGTTATTTAGAATTGAAGGTCAGATAAAGAGCTTCTCAGACAAAGAAAAGCTAAAGGAGTTCATCGCCACCAAACCAGCACTACAGGAAAAGTTGAAAGGTCGTCTTTAACAAGAAGCTAATGAACAAAAGAATCTGACAAACTAAATAGATCCAGAGACATTGACGCATGTAACAGACGATCATATTTTAGAGGGAAGAGGGGCGGAGGGTGGGAAGAGATTAACCAAAGAAGTTATATGCATATATGCATAACGCATGGACACCGACAATGATGGGGTGAAGGCCTGGGGAGGGGGTGAGAGTGAGGTGGAGGGGGTCACTTGGAGGGGAAAATGGGACACCTGTAATACTTTCAACAATAAAGATATATTATAAAAAAAGAAAAGAATAATACATTTTGAGTAACTAACTGGGTTTATTCCAGAAATGCAAGGCTGATTTAACATTTGAAAATCATTTAGTCTAATTCACCACATTAAGCGGCTAAAGAAAGAAAAACCATGTCCTATTAATAGATTTAGAAGAGACATTTCCTAAAATTCAACATCCATTTATTTTAAAAAGCCTTAGTGAACTAGAAAGGAACTTCCTCAACATGATAGAGGGCATCTACTCAAAATAGCTAACATCATACTTAATATTGAAAGAAAAAGTACTTTCCTCCTAAGATTGGGAACAAGACAAAAGATGTCTGCTCTCCCCACTTCTGTTCAGCATTGTCCTTGAATTCCTGTCCATTACAGTGAGGCAAGGTAAAGAATGAAAAGATACATAAAGAGGAAGAAGTAAAACTGTTCTTATTTACAGATGACTTCATTATCTGTGTAGAAAATCCTAAGAAACCTATGAAAAAGCTACTAAAACTACTAAGTGAAGTTAGTATAGGTACAAGATATAAGGTTAATGTACAGAAGTCAGTTGTATTTTTGTATACTAGCAATTAACAAATTGAAAATTTAAAAGTACCATTTTAAATAGCATCAAAAGGGAGGGCTTCCAGTTAAGATGGGGAGGAGAGTAGGCAAATTCTGTACTCACCTCCTTCCACTACCACATCAAAATTACAGCTAAACTACAAAAACCATCATTGAGAACCATGTTCAACAGAAGTCCTATAGCTAAGGATATACAGAAGAAGCCTTGGCAAGACTGATAGGAGGGGCAGGGACTTGGAATGGGCTGGCCCTACCCCCACCTGTGGCAGTTAAAAATCAAGAGGCATATCTCATCTGCAGAGTTCCCCCCTGAGGAGCTAGGGGTCCCAGCCTCAAACCAGGCTCCCCAACTGAGGGTTCCAGTGCCAGGAAGAGAAATCCCCATAACTTCTGGCTGTGAAAACCCGTGGAAATTGTGGCTTAGTGAGATAGAGGGCTTCTGAAGTCCCAGGCATTCCTCTTAAATGGCTCATGCACAGACTTACTTGGACTCACTTGCTCTGAGTTCATGTTAGGACAGTAGCTTGAAATATGCCAAGGGCATATGGGGAGGAACTGAATTGTCTGGCTTTGGGGTAATAGCTGGAAGGGCAGCTTTCTCTCAGATAGAAGTGCTAGCAGAGAAGCCACTGTTTTTTTCTGAGCCTCCCCCCACAGTGCAGGCAGGCAAGCATCATATCTGAGTCTCCATCAACCTGGCTAACACTGTTTGCCTGCCCTAGTGATTCCCTGAGACCACACCCCACCCACCTTTTGGGCCCACCCAAGCTGGTTCCAGTGGCTTTTCCATAGAAGCAGCCTGTCTCGGCTCATGCTGCAGACTTTCCTAAAATCTGTCAAAGGTTCACAAACCCCATATAAGCAGCATCTGGCCTCGGTGTGCTCCTTACCCCTTGCTAAGCAGCCCCAAGCCTGGCTCTAGTGGCAGCCCACCTCAGTTCACAGCTTAGCCTCTCTCAGGCACCTCCAGGTCCAGCACAAGTGGCAGCCATCTGCAGATCACTTTGTAGTTCATACAAGTGGCCCAGGGCACAGGCAGTGGCTGACCTTGGCCTGCACCTCCCAAGAGGCCCCAGAACCAGCACACCCAGTGGTCAGCTTCAGACCACACCAGAGCACCACCCAACCACCTCCACAAACGACATGCTCAGGGCAGATTTGGCAGGCACCAGAGCTCTGCTAAAGCACATCCTGCTCTGTAGGGTCAGCCCCTGCACAACAGCTCCACCCTTATAGTCATAGCCAGTCCTCTGAACCAATCAGCCTGAAGGTCAGTCCCTCCCATTTTCATGCCAACAGCAATCAATGTTCATCTACAACAGGAGGGCACACACAACCCATACAAGGGACACACCTGGAACAGGCAGCTCAGGTGACTAGGGAGATTGCAGTCTTGGGCCTCACGGAACAGCTACTACATAAAGACTGGAAGATGTAGCAGCTCTACATAATACATGGAAACAAACACGGAGGCAGCCAAATGAGGAGACAAAGAACCATGTGCCAAATGAAAGAACAGAACAAAACTCCAGAAAAAGGACTAAACAAAATGGAGATAAGCAATCTACCAGATACAGAGTTCAAAACACTGGTTATAAGGATGCTCAAAGAACTCATTGAAAACTTCAATAAAGAGATAAGAAATATAAAAAGGAACCCGTCAGAAATTAAGAATAACTGAAGAATGCACTAGAGGGAATCAACAGTAGATTATATGAAGCAGAGGATCACATCAGCAATTTTAAAAATAAGGTAGCAGAAAATACCCAATCGGAACAGGTTGTGGGCTTAATCCCCAACAGGAGGCAGCCAGTCGGTTCTCTCTCGTCATTGATGTTTCTATTGCCCTCCCTCTCCCTTCCTCTCTAAAATCAATTTAAAAATATACAACTGTGGTTTAAATTTTGGCATCTTCAGTTAAATTAAAATGTGATTAATGTGTTGATGCTACTTTGGTGACACAATGCCTGCCTTTTTACAGTGTATTCCTATTGTTCTAAGTCTGTGTGTGGGAAAATAACGTAGTTTATGGGTGTCGGGAATGCTGTTGCTGTGGCTTTATTTTAATGACCTCCAGAAACTTGAGTGTTCTAAATATTTCATTCACTCCATTTGGCTTTCAGAAATTTCCTAAGTAATAATGCTTGGCATTCTTCTTGGTCAATTATAAAAGTCTTATATGCTTGTTCTAAAATATTCAAGCTGTACACAGGTTTGAAAGTGAAATGCCTCCTCCTCCTCAGCGCCAGCAATTGTACTGCACAGAAGCAATCATTGTTTCTTGGGTGAATGCTTCCAGATGGACATTTAAATTGAGGTTTTGAAGTTCCCATCCACATACAGAGAGTGTAGAAGCCTAACTTCTCCTGTAGGTACCTCAAACTGTTTTTCCTTTTCCACACATAGTCCCCTCCTGTATTTATCTCTCGAGAAATGGGTATCTCTTGTCCACCTGTCAACCGCAGGAAGACGCCATAGCCTCTATATCCCTTTCATGGCACCCTCGTCTATAATTAGTTCCCACTTCCTGTCATTGCTGTCTCCTAAATGACTTGAATCCACTTGTTGCTCCCCATCTCCAGGGATGCTGATTATATCCAGCTCCCTTGTCCCCTCTAACTGACCTGTCTGTCCCACCTCCAGCCCATCACTTTTCCAGCCTCCAGATTCAGGCTTTGGAAACAGAAGTGAGATTGCTGTGTTCCTCCTCACAACCAGGGAGGATTCCCAGTTGCCATAACTCTTTGGTGCACCTGCCATATGAACTTTTTTTACTGGTGCCGGTCTAATTTATTAGCCTCTGCTGTTGCCCCCTTAATGTTTTCCGTCATGCACCCCACACCGTATCAGACTGCTGCAGTTTCTCAGCGTCTCCTGGGTACTATTTCCTGTATTTGCCTTTGCTATCACAGTGCCCCTTGCCTGGGACGCCTCTTTTTTCTGGGTTCAATAAATTCCTCCTCTAGGCCCAGCTAAAATGTTCGCTCTTGAAAAGGGACCCTGTCAGAATCTTCTTTCCTCCATAATAGGCCTTACCAACATGATGTTGTGGCTGCTCAGGCCCTTCATTAGATCAAGGGTTGGAAAACTTTCTATGAAGGGCCAGAGGGTAGACATTTTTGGCTTTGTGGACCACATGGTCTCTGTCAAAACTGCTCAACTTAGCCATTGTAGCTTAAAAGCACCATACACTGTAGGTAAATGAATAAGTGTTTCAATAAACTTTATTTATGGACACTGAAATTTTAATTTCATATAAATTCACATGTCAAAATATTCTTTTGATTTTTTTCAACCTTTGAAACACTATTCTTGGGTCATGGGCCATACAAAAAACAGGTGGTAGGCTACATTTGGCCTGTGGGCCAGTTTCCAGTCCTTGCATTAGACAGTGGGCTGTTCAAGGGTAGACTTTATATATTTTTATACGTCTCTGCCCCCACACTCACCCCTATGCTTCAGTTCATTTCTAAACAAATAATGACTGGATAGCAGTTCTTTATGGAATAAATGCTCAAGTAAGGAATTACCTAAAATACGGTAGTTTCTAAACAAATGTGAAAAATAATAGAGATTCATACTGAGAATTAGTAGTCATTTTTTATATATATCAATAAACATTTTCAGAAAAGAAAGTGTAAAAAGGTTGCATAATATAGAGGAGTACTCCTCAATGTATATGACAACTCTGCCAGTAAAGACCTAATAAATAAGCAAATACTCTGCACATGGGAGAGAAAATTGAAAAGTGCTCCAGATCCTTGATTTGAATCAAAGATTAGATTAAAATGCCTTCTCCATCTTTCCCTTGTCCTTACAACTGGCCTGAAGAAAACAGTGGTGTGGCTTTTATCCAGTGGCAGTTACATGTTTTCAGAGGGTGTTTCATTTGGCCTTAGTTACGTCATGGATATAATGGGCTCTCAGTGGCTCTGTGGTCCCAGTCAGGCATGTAGACCATGGTTTGAATCCTGGCTTAGCACTGACCCTTTCTGTGCCCTTTGCCACATCTCCAAATCATCTAAGGCTTGGTTTCCTCATTGCTGTAATGGCAAGAATTGCATAATACCTGGCTTGCATGGTTGCTTAAAAAGTAGAGATACTATAGTAAAAATAGAATATGTAAAAAGCCAGCACATGGCTTAAAGTGGGCACCGAATAAATACTCCTGCTGCTGTAATTATTTATTTCCCCTTGGCATTTAGTCTGTTTCCTTTCAGTATTTACAAGAGTTGTGGGAGGGGGTTAAGGTTTACAAGAACACTTTGGATGTTCCATGTACTTTCAGTCTTTGTTTTTAGTTTTATATAACCTGCAAATATGGCCAAGTTTACTGATTTCTTTAGTCTTCTTTTTAGAAATAAAAAAGTCATTGAATAACAGGCAATATAAAGTGTTATGTGTGCATATCTTAACATTTAGACATTAATTTGAAAAGACAGGGCAGGACACTCTCGCTTAGAAGTCTGGTACTATACTCCATACCCTCTTGACTCATACTTAGGAATGATACCTGTGTATAATAGTTTGTGTGTGTCACTACCTTTTCATACTGTCCTTAAAATACCTTGTTGCTCCAACAGTAAAAATTGTCAGCATATCTGTTCACAGCACAGTATGGTGTTTCTTTGGACTAGGCAGGGAATTTCCTTTTTTGTTAAATAAACAACTTGATTAGATAAAGTGAAAGGATGTTTATAAGGAGTTTTGAAAACTGTTTATGTCTACTTTTTCCTCCTTGTAGCAGTATTTTGAACTCCTGTGTAGGGAAAAAAAAATAGCTAAGGGGTAAAATGGCTTTAAAACTCTAGGAACTGAAACAACTAATACTTGGCTCTGTGATAATTCACTGATTTAATTTGAACAGGTTATTTCACCTCATACTCAGCTTTACTCAGCTTTTAAATAAAGGGTCATTGTACATAAAATCTTGTGGCAGCTGTTCTATAAAAAAAAAAAGGAAACTCCTATTTATCTGGAATCCAAGCAAGTGCAGAAATTACTCACTGTTATGTTGGTCTTATTTTTAAGAAGGGATGCATAAATGACTAGAAAGATTGTCTGTAGAAGCAGTCTGCAGAGTATGTCACAGATTTGATAAGGTGCAGTCCTTGTGCCATCTGGAATACCAGAAGAGCTTTCTGGCAGTAATAGCAGGGCTGTCAGCCGGGGCATTACATTGTTGGACATGAGATCATGTTAGGGGCATTACTGCATGCAATTTTCTGGAAATTGGTAATATGTCTAAGATATAGCTCAATAATCAGGATTTCCCATGATGTAGTTTATCACCGTAGATAATCTAATTTTTAAAGAAAATATTTCAGATTCTTTAATAACCTGGGATACCTGGAATAGGTCAGCCATTACTATACTCTTGGTGGTGGGAATGGAAACTTGCATGGCACGAACAGTAGGTAGAGGGAATGGGGATAGCTTCTCTAGCTAGGGCTCTGCAAATGCACATGTTCCCCTCTGGTTAGTCTCATCCTGGCTGGAACAGTCTGAGACTTTTTTTTCCAAATCTCAGTCTCTTTCCCTCTTCTTAGCTCCAGTTCACATTTATGGTTGTCAACTAGAAATATTCATTAGACATCTCATTGAACTATCCAGTTCCTGTGTTCAGAGGACAACCTCCCTGAGGTTCCCTCCTCCACTGACCCTGCCACATTCTCCTTGGAGGGCAGTCCACCAGTGATCCAGCCCTCATACTGTCAGTCACCTGGTCCTGTGGATTCTTCCTTCTGTGTATCTGGAAACCTGTCACTTCCTTCTAACTTCCACTTCTGTCCTCATTCTTTCTCAGCCTGAATTAACTGCAAAAACCTAGCCTGTTACCAAGCTTGTCTATCACCAGCCCAAGTCAAAGTGACTTTTCTAAAACTCAGATGGGGCTATATTATTTCTTTTTCTTTTTTTTTTTTTTAATATATCTTTATTGATTTCAGAGAGAGGAAAGGAGAGAGAGATAGAAACATCAATGATGAGAGAGTCATTGATCAAGCCCTCAACCGGGCATGTGCCCTGACCGGGAATCGAACCCCGATCTCCTGGATCCTAGGTCGTTGCTCAACCGCTGAGCCACGCCCGGCCAGGGGGACTATATTATTTCTTAAACAACTTCAGTGACTTACTTATTACCTTCAATTTTCCATCCAAATTCTTTATAATAGGACCCCTGCCTTTTTTCAGCCTCCCTAAGTAACCCCTTCTGTATGCTCTCTGCATTCCCTTTTTTTTTCTTTTTCTTTTTTTTAATATGTCTTTATTGATTTCAGAGAGAGGAATGGAGAGGGGGAAGGAGAGATAGAAACATCAATGATGAGAGGGTCATTGATCGGCTGCCTCCTGCATGCCCCTTACTGGGGATGGAGCTTGCAACCCGGGCATGTTCCCTGACAGGGAATTGAACTGAGATCTCCTGAATCTAGGTCGATGCTCAACCACTGAGCCACGCTGGCTGGGCTGCATTCCTTTCTAAAAGTAGTTGTTTCTTCATTCAGTCATTGGTCCATTCTTTCATTTGCTCATCAAACATTTATTGGCCGCTTGCATGTGTCAGGCTCTATGCTTAGGAATTGGGTGTGAGGCAGTCAGCAGAACAGATCCTTAGACATTTCACTGACTTCTCACTATTAATCAGATAGCTTAGGCTATGCTGCAGTAACACATTTACCCCAGAATCTCATTGTTTTAGCACAACAGCTTATTCCTTGTCATGATGCCTATCAGTCATAGGTTTTCAGAGACTCTGCTTCACACAGGAACTCTCTTCCATTCAGGGACTTGGGCTTATAGCTACACCAACTGGAACTCATCATTTCCTTGGGCACTGTGACAGAGGAAGGTAGAACCTGGGTGGGCTTCTCCCTACCTCAGAGCAGAAGTGACATATCCCTTCTCACGTTTCACTAGCCAGAACTAGTCAGATGGCCCCACCTAACAGCAAGGGGGCTGGATACTATAGGCAAGATCATGAAATACCTATGATCATTATGGCCTCTGGCACAGCCACTGAAATATATTTAGTCACCTGACTTCTTATTGGTCTCTCCACTGGACTTTAAATTTCTCAAGAGCTGAGGCTGAATTTGCCTTGTTTTTGTATCCCAAGCACCTGGGCACACAGTAGGTGTCTGATGATTTGTTTCCCCCTAATAAATGTCCTTCTTGAGCTTGGATTTAACGCAAGTAACTTCTTTTAAGAAACTGGCCCATTCCATCCCTCTGCGGCTCCCCCCAGCCTGGGATTGGTGTATCTTTTAACTGTCATGGTACCCTTGCTTACCTCAGCCAAGACACTCCTTACCCTGTGTTATTGTTGTTCTTTGGTTTTTATTTTGTTTTGTTTTGTTTTTTCTTTCTCCACTCAGTTTCTTTAGGGCAGGGGCGATGGCTTTCTTTTATATTCTTTTGAAAATTTATTTCAAGCAGTATTTTAAAACCTAAGAAATAAAGCATTACTGTTTCAGATGAAGCCTTTATGTAAATCTCCCCCCACCCCAATTACGTTTATCATTCCCACGTTTTCCTTTTTTTTTTAATCCTCACCCGAGGATATTTTTTCTATTGCTTTTCAGAGAGAGTGGGAGAGAGAGAGAACATCGATGTTAGAGAGACACATCGATTGGTTGTCTCCTGAACACACCCGGAGTGGGGCCAGGGGTTGAACCTGCAACCGAAGTATGTGCCCTTGGCCAGAATCGAACCCAGGGCTCCTCAGTCCACGGGCCTATGCTCTAACCACTGAGCCAAACTGGCTAGGGCTCCACATATTTACTTTTCACTGCACATGTGTCCCTAATCAGTGTAATGATTTCCCTCTGCGTCCATGTGGGTAACAAGTAGTTCTAGCAGGGCCACTGGTATCATGAATGAAGGAGTTCATATATGGGTGGTGTGTTCTCTGGGTACATTTATCCATCTCTGCATGCACTGATATCACCTGTCTCGATGACAAGTGTTTTGTAGAAGGTCTGATACCTGGTCAGCCAGTCTCCCACTTTGATCTGCCTGCAACTGAGTTGCGTGCCCTTGGCTGAAATGGAACCCGGGACCCTTCAGTCTGCAGGCTAATGCTCTAACCACTGAGCGAAACTGGCTAGGGCATAAACTGCAGAGGTTTTAATTTCTGCATCTTCTGTTGCTGGCTCTTGATGATGCTTAATGAATGTTTGTTAAATAAATGACAAATTCTATTTTTTTTCTTAGTATGTCATTTTCAGAATCTTTTAGGAACTTTGCCATTAAATTTCTTTTTAGATAATTTTGTATTTAAAAATCAGGCTTTTGCCCTACCCAGTTTGCTCAGTGATTAAAGTTTCGGCCCACTGCCTGAAGGGTCCCGGGTTCCATTCCGGCCAAGGGGGCAAGTGTGGGAGGCAACCAATCGATGCCTCTCTCTCGCCTGGATGTTTTTCTCCCCCCCCACCCCACCCCTTTTACTCTTTCTGAAAAGCAATGGAAAAAATATCCTCAGGTGAGGATTAAAAAAAAAAAATCTGAATAAGAATTTAGTGACTGGAACACCATTTACTATTTTATAAGGTAGGAAAGGAGTAAAGCCTCTGGCTAAAGTACAGAATATTTTGGGTGGGGTTCTTTTTTGTTTTTCTCTTTTCCCCAGTAAATTTTTGATAGGTTGTCAGGGAAACTTACTAAGGAGAACTATTTACTGGTAGTAGTGTTTGCTTTCAAATGTGACTACCAAGTAAAGAGGTTTGCTTTCTCTCTCCAGCCTCAGCAATACATAGAATCTTACCTCATATAATCATGCTTTGAATGTGCACAGCAATAACATTTATTAGATTTACTAATTAATATTTCACATTGATTGAAATTTAGAAATTAAATTATACTTTATGTTAGAGATTTCTTTTTCTTTGCTTTAGTTCTGAAATCTCCCTGTAAAGGTCTTTCATTTGGACTGTAACCTAATTGGACAGCCCTAATCAGCCTTTGAAGCAAATGCTTAGGTTTAGAATGGCTGGTAACCAGTTTGCCAGGAAGTGGGGGAACTCTAGGAAGAAAGACTACATAATATTATATAGTAAATCAATGAGGGATTAACCCCCTTTTCTACTTTTTCTTCTGGAATTTTTTTTTTTAAGGGTGTTATTGATCAATTGTTGATTGATTATTGTTGGTTTTTTTTTAAGGGAGGGAGAGAGAGAGAAAGACAAACATTGATGTGAGAAAGAAACACCGACTGGTTGACTCCTGTGCATGCCCCGACCAGGAATCAAACTCACAACCTAGGTATATGCCCTGACCAGGAATTAAACTCGCAGCCTTTTGGTGTACGGGGACCATGTTCTAACCAACTAAGCCACTCTGCCACGGCTCTTCTGGAACCTTCCTTGAAGATTAAATAGATATGACTTAACTGCCATTGTCTAGAGTTATCTTTGGAGAACTTTTAAAAAAGAAACCTTTTTAACTTGAATTAACAAACAATTATATTTGGACTTATTTTTCTTTTAACAAGGAATGTTTTTTTTAATGTAAGGTTAGCCCTAGATGGTTTGGCTCAGTGGTTAGAGCGTTGGCCTGAGGACTGAAGGGTCCGGGTTCAGTTCCGGCCGAGGGCACATACCTCAGTTGCAGGCTCCATCCCCGGCCCTGGTCAGGACAGGTGTGGGAGGCAACCAGCCTATGTGTCTCCCTCACATCCATGTTTCCCCCCCTCCCCCTCCCTCCCCCCTCCCTCCGTCCCTCCCCTCCCCTCCCCTCTCTGGAAAAGCAGTGGAAAAAATATCCTCAGGTGAGGATAAAAAACAAACAATGTAAGATTGGCCCCAGTTACTGGGAAGAATGGGTGTGGCAGTGATTCCCTCCCCCTTTTTTTTTTTTTTTTTTTTTTATGGAAATAGTGTATTACTTTAGCTTTGTAACATAATATTACAAAACTAAGGGTAATCTTTTGAAAGGCTGCTGTCCTCAAGTATAGACTCTGAAGAAGAGAGTAGTGGCATTGACTTCATTAGCTTTTAAAGAATTATTGTGATCTTAAAAGTAGTTTTATTTTATTGAGGTGAAGTTCACATAGCATAACATTAACCATTTTAAAATGAACAAGTCAGCCCAGCCGGGCGTGGCTCAGCGGTTGAGCGTCGACCTGGGATCCAGGCGATTGGGGTTCAGTTCCCGGTCAGGGCACATGCCGGGTTGCGGGCTTGATCAGTGACTCTCTCATCATTGGTGTTTCTGTCTCTCTCTCTCCCTCTCCTTTCTTCTCTCTGAAATCAATAAAGATATATTTTTTTAAAAAATAAAAATTAAATAAAAATGAACAAGTCAGTGGCATTTAGCAACCACCACTTCTATCTAGTTTCAAAACACTTATCATTCCAAAATAAAACCCTGTGCCATTGCTCCCCATGCTTTCCTTCCCCCAGCCCCTGGCAAGCACCAGTCTGCTTCCTGTCTCTGTGGGTTTACCTGTTCTGCATATTTCATATATATGGAATCATACAGTAAGTGACTCTTTGAGTCTGGTTTTCACTTAGCATAATGTTTTCAAAGTTCATCCACCGTGTAGCATGAATCAGTACTTCGTTCCTCTTTATGATGGAATGCTGGTCACTCCATGTGCGTATGTGCACACTTGGCTTACCCGTGCATTCACCTGAGTCATTTCTGCTTTCCGGCTGTTGGGAAGAACGCTGCCGTGAGCATTGGTGTGGATAAGTGTTTGAGTCTCTGTTTTCAGGTCTTTTGGCGTTTTCCATTCTGAGAGGAATTGCTAGATTGTATGGTAATTTTATGTTTAACTTTTTGAGAAACCACCAAACTGTTTCCCATAGTACCTGAACTATTTTACATTCCTACCAGCAATGTATGAGGGTTCCAGTTTCTCCGCATCCGGTCAGTACTTGGTGTTTTTATTTTTACTTATTTATTTTTTAAAAATATATCTTTATTGATTTCAGAGAGAGGAAGGGAGAGAGAGAGAGATAGAAACCTCAATGGTGAGAAAGTCATTGATCGGCTGCAGCCCGCAACCGGGCATGCTCCCAGACTGGGAATCGAACACCAATCTCCTGGATCCTAGGTTGACACTCAACCGCTGAGCCATGCCTGGCTGGGCTACTTGTTATTTTTAGAATTCAGCCATTCTGGTGGGTGTCAAGTGGTGTTTCATGTGGTTTTACTTTGCACTTCCCTAGTGACCAATGTTGCATCTTTCATGTGCCTGTTGGCTCTTTGTATATTTTCTTTGGATAAATGATGTTTGTCTCTTTGTTGTTGAGCTGCAAGAGTTCTTTATATATTTTGGATATCATACCCTTATCAGATAGATGACTTGCAAACATTTCCTCCCATTCTGTAGGTCGTGTTTTCACATTCTTAATAATGTCCTTTGATGCACAGAAATTTTTAATTTTTATGAAGTCCTATTTATCTGTTTGTTGCTCATGCTTTTGGTGTCATGTCTAAGAATTTGGCATATCTTGTCAAATCCCAAATCATTAATATTTACCCCCATTTTATAGTTTAACTCTTACATTTAAGTTGTTGGCCCATTTTGTGTTAATTTATGTATATGGTATGAAGCAGGAATCCAGTGAGGACTCTTACTTAAAAAAAAGTTTCAGGCAGCTTTTTAGCTGTTTCTTGAATCTCTGTCTGGTACGGCCTCCTTGCCTCCACTCCACCCTCCACCTTGCCCACAAGGGTGACCCAGAAGATCTACAAGGTCCCCGGCCTTCAGCAGCCACTCATATTCGAGTGGATCTGGCACCCGCATCCACTCTTCAGCCTTTTCCCAGGTGGGCAGTGGCTACCAGGTTCGCCTGGGCTCCAACATGAATCGAGCCGGGGGTTATGGCGGGGCTGGGTATATGGGGAGCATCACAGCTGTCCAAGTGAACCAGAGCCTGCTGAGCCCTCTAAAGCTGGAGGTGGACCCCAGCATCCAGGCTGTGTGCAACCAGGAGAAGGAGCAGATCAGGAGCCTCAACAATAAGTTTGCTTCCTTCGTCAATAAGGTGCGGAGCCTAGAGTAGCAGAATAAGGTTCTAGAGACCAAATGGAACCTCCTGCAGCAGCAGCAGATGACTCGCAGTAACATGACCAACATGTTCGAGAGCTGCATCAATAACCCGCAGCGGCACGCCGGCCCAGGGGAAACAGGCTGGAGGCAGAGTTCGGCAACATGCAGGGGCTGGTGGAGAACTCGAAGGGTGATATCAGCAAGCGCACAGAGATGGAGAACAAATTGTTCTCATCAGGAACAATGTGGATGAAGCTCACATGAACAAGGTGGAGCTGGGTTCCTGCCTGGAAGGGCCGACCAATGAGATTAGTCTCTACAGGCAGATGTATGAAGAGGGCATCGGTGAGCTGCAGACCCAGATCTCTGACATGTCCGTGGTGCTCTCCATGGACAACTGCTCCCTGGACCTGGATGGCATCATCCCTGAGGTCAAGGCCCAGTATGAGGAGATCGCCAGCTGCAGCCAGGCAAAGGCTGAGACCATGTACCAGATCAAATATGAGGAGCTGCAGATGTTGGCTGGGAAGCACAGGGATGACCTGTGTCACACAAAGATTTCTGAGGTGAACTGGAACATCAGCTAACTCCAGACTGAGATTGAGGACCTCAAAGGTCAGAGGGCTCCCCTGGAGGCTGCCATCACTGATGCTGAGCAGCATGGGGAGCTGGCTGTAAGGATGCTCAGGCCAAGGTGGCTGAGCTGGAAGCCACTCTGAGAACTGGCAGCTTTGTGAGTACCAGGAGCACATGAATGTCAAGCTAGCCTTGGGTATGGAGATTGCCACCTACCCCAAGCTGCTGGATGGCAAGAAGAACCAGCTGGAGTCTGGGATGCAGAACATGAGTATCCATACCAAGACCACCAGCAGCTACTCAGGTGGGCTGAGCCTGGCTTATCAGAACCTTGACTATGCCCTGGGCTTTCAGGCCAACTTGAGCTCTTGCAGAGGGTCTGGCTCCTTCGGCTGCATCAGCACCAGCTCCTCCAAGACAGTGGCTGTGAGAAAGGTTGAGACCTGCAATGGGAAGCTGGTGTTCTTGAGTCATCTGATGTCCTGCCCAAGTGAAAACTACTGCAGTCCCTCCTGTCCTCCAAGCCGGTGGGAATGGAGCTGTGCAGGGGAGCCGTGGGCACAGGAGACCCACCTGAGGCTCAGTCCCAGTCCTCAGCTCACCCTTTGGATGGGGGAGTTTACTGCCTGGGGGACCACCTCTTACCCATGCCCCCAACTAAAAGCCAAATCAGGTGTTTCTTTCTGAAAATAAAGTCTCAGCTGGCTCTGCCAACCCTTAAAAAAACTAATAATAATAATAAAAACAAAATTTCATGAAGCCTCCACATTGTACTTTTAATATCCCTGATTAAACATATATACATACCAACCCAAAACTACTGTGGATTTTATATTATTTTAAATTATTTTACATTGTATTAAAGCAGAACTTACATATATTTAAAAAATAGTACTTGTAAGCATAACACATTTTCTCAGTCCACAGGCTATATATCAGTGGCTGATTCATGGACTTACTTCTTGTAACTCTTTGGTCCCCTCTGGGCGTGCAGATCACAGAGTTTGTAGAGGATCATCAGGAATATCTATGATGACAGGAAGTAAAGGGATTAAGCATGAAGAAAAGGGTGGGATTTCCAAGGGCTGATAGTTGCAGAGACCTCAGGGGGAGAGGAGATGACTGGAAGGTAAGGTAGGTGACCGAAAGTCAGTGGTGGAATCTGTAAAGGCTAGAGAGGAGGTACTGTTTCTCTCAGGCAACAAAGATGACTGTAGAGTAGAAGTTAAGAGCTGGGGGTGGGTTAGGGGTGAAGGGCTCAGGCAAGGAATATGGTTTGGGTTAAGGATGGAGGCTCGAAGACATCAGAAAGTGATGGTTTCGGAAGCAGTTAAGGATTCCTTTAGTTTTGGAAATAATGCCGACCCAACTCTACTCCCAAATGAGTGCAGCTAACTGTTTAGCACTGTCCTAGAGAGAAGTAAGGAAAAGGGACTAGGGAAATTCAGATTTTATTTCAGCCGTGACTAAAATGCTGGTTAAGTTTGAATTAGTAAACGGTATTTATATCAATATTTTTGTGTGTGTTTGCTTTTCTTTTCACTTCTTAATAAAAGTTTATAGTAAAAAGTTCCAGTTTATCTCAGCTGAAAGCATGATGAAAAGAATTGTTCTACTCATGAGGATAAGAAAATTAGGTTCTCAGTGCACACTTAGAGCCTAGGGTGGCACGTTGTATGGGCCTGTGGCCATCTGATGGAGCAGGAGCTAGGACACACAGGAGAGAAAGTGTTGGAACTGGAACCAACCACAGCTAAGGACTTCTGTCCTTCTGGCCCACCCTTCACAGCACTCACCAGCTCATCATAGATAATCTCTTTTATTTTTTTGTCAGCTCTGTTCAAAGGGCTTTAGAGAAAGAAATGAAGGAGGGGATAGATGGGACAAGTGACAGGATCTGAGGGGAAAGCAGAGGTAATGGCCATTGGTTTAGATGCCCTTCTGCTTTTACTGGGCAGATAGTCTATTTTTCAAAGAGAAACGAAAGCTGCCTTGCAAAAAGTGATTTGGAGAGGTATAAACAAAGGGGTCGTAGGTACTTTTACTTTTGTGGTGTTTAAACTCTGAATTTGTGTGAACGTATCTTTTGAGTTTTTAACCACCCCACATGACCTTTGTGATTTTCAGGTGCTACTCGTGAGCAGCAGTCGCTATCCAGACCGGTGGATTGTCCCTGGAGGAGGCATGGAGCCTGAGGAGGAGCCGAGCGTGGCGGCAGTTCGTGAAGTCTGCGAGGAGGTACGCACCGAGAGAAAGGAGCCCGGCGTGGGCGTGCCCTGTGATCGGACCTGTCACGTCTGATGAACATGCCCATGGTCATAGAGAGAAGGCATGTAACAGCATGTGCCTCCTCGATTAAAGAGGCGATCCGGTTGTGTCATGGTAATGTTTATCAGGCTCCACTCACAGTAGTGACTGTATCTAATTATATCAGACAGCCCTGTGATTTCCCATGGATCTCTTCCAACATCGCGTCTCTTAACCTGGGGCAGAAGATCAGGAATCAAATAGTTCATCAGCCCTAAGAAATAAGAACAGGCAGTCTTGGTATAAACTGCTCCTTCTCATTAACCTTTGGATGAGGAGGCGGCGGTCCTTGTTCTCTGTGCTTCCTGGGTTCTGGCCATAGAGCAGCGGCTAAATCAACAATTCTGTTACCCTAAAGCTGTTAATGGTGCAGCTCAAGAGTATCTTTTAAAAAATTTTTAATTTAGTCACATGATACTCAACATACAGGTGTTGAGTTTCTCAGCCATGCCCAGTATATCTAACTAGATACTCTAGAATAAATAGAAGAAGTAAAGTCTTAGGCCCTTATTTCCTTACTTCAAGAGCTTACAGTTAGGTTGGAGAAACAGAGAGAGAGTGCAATTCAAAACCAGGAGGAAGGAACTAATGTTTCTCCAGAGCCTCTTGTGGCAACAGCATGCTCTACCCTCCTTAACCTTAGGAGTTAGGACTCCTAATTGGTGCTTTAAGTTTCATCACCCCCATTTACTTCCCCTCACCACATGATGCTTTTAGATCCACTTCCTTGTTCCAGAGGGGATGTAAGACTGATTCTAAGAACATGTAAAATAGCACTTAGAACAGGTTTAAATTCTACATTCTTTTTGTCCTCTTAGGCTAATCTTACCCTTGGAATACTCAAAGAATTCTCATGTCACTCACATTTCATCATGTGTCTGGTATCTGTAGCTAGATTGTAATGTCTGAGGACAAAGATTATGTTTCCTATTTTACATCCTCCCTTCCTGCGCCTAGTACACAGCCTGATGAACAGAAAGTAGTTAATGCATGCTTCTGTGACAGGTGGGACAATAAAAGTCCTGAAGAAATATCCCAGATGGAAATGATCAGTGCTCTTCTTGGAGGACTCCAAAGGTTTCACTATTGAAATCAGTGTGGTAGGGCAGTTGCTGGACCTCAGCTGCATCCTTTTGATTCAAATCCACTTGGCTCCTATAGGTTGTAAGGCACTTAAGGCAAAAGTGATGTTTGACAGTTACTGTAGCAGTTGTGGATTCAGACAGGTTGTTGGAAGACCTGAAGTAGAATGCTGGTTTTAGAATTGAGAGAGAAGAAAAAGTTCAGAGACCTTGCAAAACTTGCTACTTGGTTTTATGGGGGGGAGGGGCGGGGCTCTGACAGCTCTACCTTTGTAGAGGACACTTGGATTTGGCTATATCTCAGGAAAACTTATATTAGTAGTTGTTAACTATTCTGGTTTTGATTTTGATGTTAGGGTTATGTAAGTGCAGCTAAGATGTAGAAAACTAGGTGATTGCTATAGGACATGTAATGAGGGAGTAGGACAGGAATTAGGGTACCATGCTTACCCTTTGTTTCCTGGAAATTATGCACCATCCTTCAGTAGGTAAAAGGAAGAATAGGTTGCTTGTGATGTGACAGGGTGAATGATCTAACAGATAATTAAACTATACTTCTCATATGTTCAGTATCTTACCTACTCCTGTCTTATATCTGGAACATCTCATCACAGTACCCACACTCCTAATGCTGTGCTCCTTGAAAGAATGTTCACCCACATGTTCACAGTGGTTATCTTTGGGTTAGTTCATAGATTATCACATTTTTCTGCATTGAACATATATTTACTTTGTTACTAGAAAAATAGTCTGTATGAACAAGTGGACTGAGATTATTAGGTGGCTTAACTTGGCATTGTCAGGCCTAGGTACCATTAAACTCCACCTGTTCTGAAGCTTTGTTCAACCAGCTTAAAAGTTTCAGCATAGTGGCTGAACTTCAGAAACAGAGAAATCTGTAGAACTTGAAATATTAGCAGTCACATTTAAAGGGCTAAAATATTCCCTTTTGTAAACTGGCCTCCATTTTTTTAGTTACTTATAGTCAAAACCCTATTTTAGTGACCCTCAAAGAGTTGGTGGGGGAGGCTTTCTCTCAGTGCTAGGCAGGCCTTGGTAACAGTGCATCTGTAGCCCAGGGCAGCAGAGGCTTGCATGAGCCAGCCATGTGACAGTCTCTCTAACAAAAAAGAAAAGCACCTCTTTGTGTGGTTTTCAGAGCTATTCTTTCTTGCTGATTCAGTGGGAAAGGTAAAACTGTTGGCTAACAGGGGGGAAAAAGAGAAGCTGAGTCTGAAGCTGTTCTGTCTTCTGTTCATCTGTTACATTTCCATTCCTTTTATGCAGTCTCACCTCAGCCAAACCAAGAGAATTATTACAAAGATACAGGACATCTGAAAACTGAAACAGGAGAAAGTTATGTGCATACCTTCAACCGTATTCTCTTCAAGGGTGACAGGGTTGTTGGGTGTCCTTTGCCTTTAGAGAAATGTCGTCAGCGATGATAATTGAGAATGTTTGGTCAAATGCCATCCCTTTTATCTGCTGCTTCACGTCTGGGCCAGCCCTAATCCACGGAACAATTTCTAACATATAAACTATAAAGTATTTGTAGGTAGCCTGATAATTAACCTGTGACATAGGCCTAACTTAAAAAAAAAAAGTAGCTTGTGCTCTGACTTCCTTATTTGTGTCTTAAATATCACACGTCTTTGCTGCTGCTCTGGCTCTTACCACTTGTTCCTTTGCCATGTAAACTCATCATCTTAGAGATTTCTTCAGTTTAGTGATGTGTCCTTAGACTTCCTGTACCTTGATTCCCTCCCTCGCGTTGTTGATACACTGTCTTACATAAAGTAAAAATTTTACAGCATGTTTGACTTAATTCACCTTCATTTAAGAAAGGTTTTTGATTGTCTGGATGCCTTAGTATAGTGCAAGGATCCTGGTTGCCTCAAGACTTTGGAGCTGCATTGTAATTATCTAGCCTTACTAATCTTATGTCACCCCATCAAGAATTTATTGTAACCCTTCTTGATCTCATTTGCATTTTCACCTAAGAGCATGGAAAACCCCATAGTGAACTTTATTTAAAAAATCTGTGTCGTCTCATCCCAGTTCCTGTACTGTGTGTTCCCTGTTCCTGCAAATAAATGGTTATACTCTCTTGTATGTATCATAGCAACCAGAAATACCCAAAGGGTATCTCAGAACTGTCTCTAATAGGGAAGCAGTTTTCCCTGTCTCTTGTTACACACAAGTAGAATATTTTAAAAGCCTGTGACTACTTGGGAATAATTTAAGATACAATTTTGTCAACTTTTTTTTTACCTCATAAGTGTTTGACTCTATTTAAAATGGAGAAAAATGTGAAGACTTTGTATAACTGTTGTGTTTTCATCTTTACAGTCTGAACAATTGTGAATGGAGGGTAGAAATAAGTTATCATAGAGTTTATTAGGGAAATAACATTTTTTAAAAATCAAGAACTTGAATTACAAAATATATATCGTAATATATTAAGAGTATTTTCAACCATTTCAACATGATAAAACGGGGAAGTAATGTTGTAGACCAGGGACCTCCAGCTCATAAGCTTGTAGGGAAGGAGGCAGGCAGTTGACAGTGGGTGTATCTCTGACAAAGTGGGGAGAGCCTGCCCTGTCAGAGGGGTCCCTGCTCAGGCTGGCCAGTAGTTGTTATGCAGGAATTAAGACCCAGTGTGGCTCTGGTGTTTCAAGAGAAACTTGAAAGCTGGATTCTCATGTGAGATCTGATCTTTCAACATAGGCAACAAATTTTTAAAAATTTTTAATCAACAAAATATGTACGTATAGATCAAAAGAAACAGCAACAGTAGCACTAAAAGACTCATGATTAAAAACAACCAAAAGATGTGTTCTTAATTCGGTAAATGAGCTGTGCACCAGGTTTTTACTTTATTTTGAACTGTAAACTAAGCTCCAGCTTCTTGGAAGAACATAGTTTTATTTTTTTTAGTCTCCTAAATAAGTGAAAACAAATAAATGTTTTTTACCTTGGGAATATTTCACCTTTTAATGGAAATGCTAATATGAGAAACTATATCCAGATGTAAACTGTAAATCAAAAGAAATCACAAATCAACCCCATTCGTTTATTGAAAAGCAGTCTTTATTTAGATAGCATTCTCTGAATTTCCAGTATTTAATTTTTAAGGAATTTTAAGTCACACAAATATGAGCTGTTAATAGTAGTGTACATGTATAGTTATTTGTACCTATAGATTTATATTAAAAATATGTTTGAAATTATTAAAAATAAAAAGTTGGGCAGAAAATAGCCATAAATATTTATTATGTGCCAGCTATATTCAAGAGCTTGAGGAGGAAGCTATGAAGAACAACAACAAAAGAGTATTCTTTTCCCTAATATAAATTATTACTCTTTTCCATGAGATAAATTATGTTTTTGTAAATACGACCATGTCTTTATTTTTACTTGGTAAAAAGACCTATTTTTAGCTCCCTTAGTGACCACATTATAAAGTGTAACAATTATGTCTCTTAATACATTATATGTAATGATCTTAATTCTGATGATTTATTCTTTTAATTTAATGGGCCATAGGATTTAAAATTTTAGGAAAACCTTTGTTCACCTAACATGAACATATATTTTTGTGTGTGTGGAAGCATCTTTATTCTGCCCTCCTAGGAAAAGCACATGCACAAAAATATAACAGAAGCAGTTAAGAGCTTTTCCTTAGGAAAAATAATTTTGACTATATAAAATGAGCAGTGAAAACATAGCAGGTCTTGGTGTGGAAGCTGGTGTGAGGCCATTTTATGTTAGAGGACAGGATGAATCCTGCAGATTTCTGGCAAAGGGCCTTAAATAAATCTGTATTGAATCTCTTGTTTCTGGCAGCTGAGAACTTAGTAAGGGCCTCTCCTCTTAGTTACAATTCTAGGATGACAGGAGACTTTGGCAGAGACACTGCCTCCTGTGAAGGGACTGCTGAGGTGCTGTGATAATCCCTGTGCTCAGTTTTTGCTCTGTGCTCACGTGGCTGAGAGTGTAATTCAACTCTGGCCCCAGAGCAAGGAGGCCTTTTCTTTCAGAGGAGAGCACCTCTGCTACCCCTGGGTTACTTCCATGATTACTTCTAGAGTCAACCTTAAAATGAAAATTTTTAGTGACTGTCACTTTGGCTTTTACAAAAATACTTAAGTAGATATTCTTGGCTTATGAAAAGTGGTATTAAAAATGTTATTACGTATTTGTGTTAGTGACCACTTTAGTTTAAATATATAGGTGCTTTTGACCAGGAATTTCCATTAGTGACCATTTTAGTTTATATAGGTGCTGCCCGATTGGTGTGGCTCAGTGGTTGAGCATGAACCCTGTTTTCCAAGAGATAGCAGTTCGATTCCCGGTCAGGGCACATGCCCAGGTTGCAAGCTCCATCCCCAGTAGGGGGCGTGCAGGAGGCAGCCGATCAGTGACTCATCGTTAATGTTTCTCTCTCTCCCCTCGCCCTTTCTTTCTCTGAAATCAATAAAGATATATTTTAATAAATAAATATACAGGTGCTTTTGACTAGGAATTTCCATTAGAGTTGTTTGTAAAATTTTTCACCTTAAAAATAGAAACAAAATAATCTGAACAGGCTTTTAAGTCCTTTTCTAGCACTTAGCGATGATGTTAGTGTAGCTAGTTTGTTTACTTGATTAAGCTGGTGACTACTATAGCTTGTCAAACTTTTATTATTATAAAAGTAACATGTTCCTGGCAGAATGAAAGCAGAAAGATTGCAGTTTATTACCATAATTCCATGGCTGGTTTTCCCGACCAACTTTTTAATGATTATGAAAATTTTTAAACATACAAGAAATATTTTAAAACAGTAAAATGCTGTACACCTTCTTGTAGATATTTTTTTTACTTTTTTGCATATATATTTTATTTTATTGTTGAGAGTATTACAGGTATCCCCCATCGCCCCCCTTTGTCCCCCACCACCTATCTCCCACCCCACCCTGCATATTTTATTTATCTCTAGATTTTTTATTTACTATGCCATTTGAAAATAAATTTTAGATTTCATGACACATCACCTCTAAATTCTATTTAGCATGCATCTCTTTAGAATAAGGCCAGTCCCCTCAATAACCCCATACCATCGTCACACGTAAGAGAATTCATAATTCCATAATATCATCTAATATTCACTCCATTCAAACATCCCCAGTTATCATGAAATACCTGTTATATCTGTTTGTTTTCTCACTGTGATGTAATCTAGGTTCGCACATTACAATTGGTTATATCTTTTCAAGCTATTTTATTGTAGAACCATAATCCCAGCCTTTCCACATTCCCCACTCCCCATGATACTGACTTTTTAAGAGAGTCCAGGGTGCTTACCTAATAGTGTCTCACATTCTGGGTCTGTCTGTCCTCTTGGTGTCATTTAACCTGTTTTTTTGTCCCCTGTATTTCCAGCAGCTTAGTCTAGAGCAGTGCTGTCCAGTAGAACTTTCTGCAGCGATGGAACTACTCCATATCTGCACCGTCCAGTATCATAGCCACTAGCTATATGTGGGTACTTAAATTAATTGTAATTAAACACAATTTAAATTTAGTTCCTCAGTCACTCTGGCACATATTAAGTGCTCATTAGCTACATGTGGATAATGGCCACCATATTGAACAGCAAAGGTCTGGCGCTTGATTAGATTTAGGGTGGGCATTTTTGACAGGCTGCTGCATAAGCAGTGCCCTGTGATTCCTAATTCTTAACATCAGGAGCACAGGTCAGGTTGCCTTGCCATTAGTGATAAAATACTTGATTGTTAACGAGTGGCAGATCATTCCCTGGTAGAAGTACATTTCTCCCTGTGTGGCAAAATTGGTAAATAATTTATTGAGCATTTCTTCTGCACTGTTTCCCAACCATCTTTCAACTAATAGCTTAGCATATGCTGATGATCTTTACCAAATCAGATATTATAGAGACTGCAGAACAGTGATTTTTTTAACATTTTTTTATTAGCTGAAATTCTTCTGTAAAGGAAAGCTCTCTTCTTCCTTCCCCCTTTCTCTCATTTTAAATACCTTCAGGACTCATGGATTTTGTGTGTGTGGTGGGGGGGTTTCAGTGTATTACAATCAGTTACGGTCTTTATTCTCTTTGTTTTAATTGTCTCAAATTGGGCCGTTGTACACCCTTTGAGGCAGTCTCCTGTGTGGTTTTGATGTGACCTTTTCATTGGTTGAGTACTTCCTTGCTTTGTAATGCAATAAGGTAGTCCAGGCTCACCTTGACTTTTCCTCTCTCAGACCTATTGTCAGACATTTCTTCAAAGAGTTCCCTTTTAGTGGAGAATGTTATTTGGAAACCAAGGTTAGGGTACTAGGTATACTCACTGTTACTGGGATCTGATTGCTTCTAGGCATATTTTGAGTGGACAGCAATAGGAAGCATTTTAAAAGAAAAATCATGATTTCATGTTACTATTTCTATTTCAAACTTGACATTAAAAGTTTTATCTTAACTTTTTAATATTTGTATCTTTTTTATTCTTAAGATATTGATTTTCAGTAACATTATTTGCTTTATGTTATAAATAATAGGAAATATTGACATTATGGTTATTATCAGAAGAAGCATTATAAATCCTGAGAGTGTAGTCTTAGCTTCTTAATGTGAACCTGTTGATTTTAGGAAGGAGTACTGGTAGGGGTAGAGTGGAATAATCTTTGGTGCTGATTTGGATTATTTAGGAATTGGATCTGGGTTGGTGCGAATTGGTGATAACTGAAAAGACAGTATTAAAGAGGAAGTAATTGGCATCAACAGAAGGGTATCACTTTTTTTTTCTTTTCTAAATCTGGATTATAGTTTGATTTACATTAGGTACATTGTACCCTATTTGGGGGTCCCTTTCAGACATAAAAATAGTAAAGTAAGTTAGGAAATACAACCTAAGAACTGGGTAGGGGCTTTGTATTGCTTCTGTGTAGACCTTTGACCTGTGTACCCTTCACTATATGGGCTGATGAAGATGTCAGCCTCACATGGTGACTCTCGTATACACGGTTAACCACTCTCTGCCTCTCCTGCAGCTGTGAATGCTTGCTTAGACCAGAGTGGTTCTCAACCTTGTCAGACTTGACACCTCCCCTCTGTAATTAGTAATTAATAAATATATTTTTATATATATAAAATTTTGATATGCACTTATTTTTATACATACAGTCTCCTGTATTAATGTTCATAGACTAGAAAATAATTGAGTTCTGGGCTCAGAGAGTTAAAACCAGATTTCACACACAAATGTGTGGCAGGATTTGGAAAAGTCACGAAAGACAGTCTTGGGTGAGGTCGTCCTTCCTATTGCAGGATATCCAGCACTCCTGGTCCCTTCCTCCTAGTGCCAGCCCTTCCCCGCAGTCATCCTCACAACCAAAACACTCTCACACTTTCCATAGTGCCTCTGGGGTGGTCACATTTGTGGAAAAACTATTTTGAATGATCTGGGAGTTTCATTTGTCTCCCAGATCCTAGTTGCTTAATTACTCAGGCTTAATTGGTAGCTTATTTGTCAAGTTTCTGCTTTAGGCTCAGTTAGGGCTGGGGCTAGTGGCCTGAACATGGCAGATGGTAAGAGGAAAAGAACAGGTCATGATGGCCTGGCAGACGAGTTCACAGTAGAGGAGGTTCTAGGCCCTGGGTACATTGGTGACAGCAGTACCACTGCTCAGTGAGTTGCACACTCAGCAGGAGAGGGAAAGATAGTTATGGTTGTTCCCCTCTGGGCTTTCCCACTTCTAAGTGGAAAGGAAATTTAAATACATACATATTCCATCTCATTAGTCATCAGATAAATGCCAATTAAAATAAGCTGCTAAATTTCTCTTATCAAATGAGCTAAAATTTTAAAAATTAATTCTGTCAATGATGAGGAAAGGGGCAGCCTGTATGAAGAGCCTTAAAAATCTCAGTACTCTGTTGGACACTGAACACCAGTCATTCCAACTGCTTTCCATTTCAGGACATGCCCACATCCACATGATGCATGCGGTTGCCTCCAGCTAGTCAGCCTCCCCTGTCCCCTGGCTGCTTGGGCACACCTCTTTGAGTTTTGAGCTCAGTTACTACATTTTATGGGAGCTTTCATGACTTCTCAGGCTGACGTGTAAGTGCTTTATTTTTTGTAAATGCCAGTTCTTTTGTTGGTGATGTAACATAAATTTCAAGTATGTTTTTTCCACCTATTATTATTTAGCGTGGACATTTTGAAAAACAAAAGTAAAAAGAACAAACTTAAAAATTTCATACTCCCTACTAGTAACATTTTGGTGTATTTCCTTCTGTGTTTTTGAGTGTCAGCCTTCCTACTTGTCTGTACATTTTTCTCAACAGTATCCTCAAATATCAGACATGAAAGTGAGCTGGGAGGTTCTTAAAAGTGTAAAATAGAAAAGAGGAGGAGGCAGGGGTTCTCTAACTTTTGTCCTTGTTGTCATTTTCTATTATCCCAGCCCGACTCCCTTCTCTCTCACCACAGGCTTAGAGGCCTTGACCAAATCTTGTAACTTTCTGTGCTTCTTGGTTTATACCTTAACCCAGTATTTTCATTTCTAAGTGTTTGTAGACAAATGCTTATTCATGGGCACAAAGAAGCATGCACAAGAAGTTTATCACAGCTTTATATGTAATAGCCAAAATTGGAAACACTAAGAGTCCATCAGTAAAAGAATGATTACTTCAATTACGGCACATTCACATATCTATTATCCTCCAGCAGTTTAAAAATAATAAAGAAAAATCTATATGTCCCACATGGAGAGTCCTCTAAGACATTTAGTTAAATGAAATGGCAACTATTATCAATTTGCGTAAAGTAAAATGTCATAGAACATATTTGTATATCTTTATATATGTGTAAATGTTTAGAATGGAGTCTGGAAAGAAAAACACTACACTGGTTAGAGTGATTACCTCTGGGGAGGGACATAGGACTAGAAGGAAGTCCCACGGGGAAAAAATTTTTTTTAATCCTTTCCTGAGGATATGTTTTTTATTGACTTTAGAGAGAGAGGAAGGGAAAGAGAGAGAGAAACATCAGTGTGAGAGAGAAACATCGATCAACTGCCTCCCGTGTGCACCCCAGCCAGGGATCTAACCTCAGCCTTTTGGTGCACAGGATGGTGCTTCAACCAACTGAACCACCTGGCCAGGGTCCCATGGGAAATTTTGCCTTTATCTGAATTTTTTTGGTTTTTTACAACCCCATCATTTTCTCCAGAGTCTGGGCAGAAATGTGAAACCATCACACAATTGTAGAACTCAGTATAGCCCCAATCCCCCAAGGAATTCTAAAGGGATATATTTGTGCTCAGAAAAGTTAAAATTAGGATTGCTGAAATTTTGCACTGTATTTTTTTCCCTTGGGTGCAAGGAAATGAAAGAAAACCATCTCTGGGGCAGATGGCATTGTTTTTGCTTTTGGTACAAGTTTATTTTTAGCTTTGAAATCTAATCTTGCTATTATTATAATTTTTACTTTTTTAATTTAAATTAAAATGATCACTGACAGTAAGGTAGTTGGGAAAGGAATGGCTCACATGGACATCATTGAGATAGTTTACTGTGTTTCTAGATGACCAGAGTAATGTTTAAAGGAGTACGAGTAGAAGTAATCCATGAAGAATCATCAGATGTGCTAATCAGCCTGAAAACTAAAGGATATTGCTGTTGGATTTATTTATATATGAGTTCTTTTGTTGGTGATACTGACAATTATGAATTTAGGAACTGAGTCCATTATTTATTGCTGCCTAAGAAAAACAGAACCTAAAACGAGAATAATCATGCTATCTCATAGTTTCTGTGAGACATGAATTCAGTAGGGATGGCTTATCCATGATATGATATCTGGGGATTCAGCTGGAAGACAAAGGCTGGAAGCAGAATACTGTTGGAAAAAATCTTGAATAACTTTTTCTACTAGGCTTCCAGGACTCCACCCATTCCTGACTTTTCTCATGCACCTGAGGGGTCTTTGCTTATTCCTCCCTGATGGTTGAATGTCCTGCAGTTCAGTCTTTTCTGTCTTCGTTGGTGTCTCATCTACATCCAGCCTCGTGGTTTTAAATATAGTAGGTAGTGTTGGGGGTGCAGGTTAGTGGGCAGGCAGGGAGATGGGGGGTTGAATGGACGACCCATTATTCATCCCCAGCCACAGGTCTCCTTAACCTGCGTACTTGGTATTTCCATTTGGATGTCCAGTGGGCATCTGAAACTTAATATATATGAAGCTAAACCTGGAATTCCACTGTCTTCTCCCAAAGCTGCTCTGCTTCTCCAGCAGCCATCCCCATCTCAGTGAATGGCAACTCTGTCCTTTCATTTGTTTAACCCTCCCAAACTAGGAGTTACCCTTAATTTCTTTTTCTTCTCATACCCAGTATCTAGTTTATCAGCCAATATTGTTGGCTCTACCTTGAGAATACATATACCCAGAATCCAACCATTTCTCCCATCCCTGTCACTGCCGCCTTAATCCAAGTCGCAGTCACCGCTCTCCTCGATTCTTCTGCCCACCCCCACTTCCTGCCCTCTTACTCCCTTCAGTGTATTTTCAGGAAAGTGATCCTGTGAGAAGAAAAAAGGTTAGGTCACGTCACTCGAAGGCTTTCTAAGATGGAACTCAGCATGGCCTATAACGTGGCTCCCGCTGGGACCTCATCTGTCACGCCTCTCTCGTGTACTGTGCTCCACCTGCGCTGGTAGCCCCCTTGCTGCTCCCCTGAAGCCGGCCCCCTTCCTCCTCAGGGCCTTTGTACTTGGTACTCCTTCTGCTTGAATCACCATGGCTTCAGCTCAGTCTCAGACATTGAGTCCAGAGGAGAGACTCCATCCTGCTGGGTTTTCTTTTTCTTTTATAAATAAATGTATTTATAAATGTATTTATAAAATTTCTTTTATAAATGTATTTATGTATGTATTTATTTTCATTTGTTGATTGTTGTATATGTGCTGACCAGGGATTGAACCCACCATCTTGGTGTATTGGGAAGACGCTCTAACCCACTGAGTTACCCAGCCAGGGCCTGCTGGTTTTTCCTAATGGTTTCTATAGTAATTGGCTTGTATTGGTAAAGAAATGCCATGATATTGAGGGTGGGAAATTAACAGTTTCAAAAATAGATATAATGTGCGTATAAGTAGCAGGTACACCTACATCTGTGCCAAATGAAGTACCTTTTTATCCACCTGCCCACCGTTCTTGTTCATTTAGATCTCTTCATACCGAGCAGTCCTGTCCTTCAGATGAGGTGACATTTGTTAGAAGATTCCTTGAATGCCACTAAAATGTTACTCCATTTGACTTGATTTTTGTTACTCTTTCCTCCCTTTTGGGGTCAAGGAGTGACTTAGGGAGCTGAATGGGCAGTCTGGGATGCCATCTGAACTGCCTGTTCCGTCGGCTGGGAGACTTGGTAGGGCTCCATATCTGGCCCTCGAACAGATAGGCTTTTGGTTTCAAAGTAGGCCATAAAAACATTCAAAAGAGCTAGGTCTACGAAGTAGGATTTTAGAAAGGAGAGTGAGGCAGCTCAAGAAGGGAAGAGCATCGTTTTCTTTCTTTCCCATCACCATTTACCCTCTCTGCCCTCTTCCACCTCCACCCCCGTCACCATACTGTTGTCCATGCCCACGTGTTCTCTCTCTTTTTTCTTTCTCTTGCTCAATCCCTCACCCCCCTCCCAGCACTCTCATCGCCACCCCCACCCCAGAGCTGTCTGCCTACTTCCTCTCTCTGAGTCTGTCTCTATTTTCCTTGGTCGTTCAGTTTGTTCGTTAAATTCCTCAGTGAGTGAGATCATATGGTACCTGTCGTCCTCTGACTGGCTTATTTCATTTAGCGTAATGTTCTCCTCGTCTATCCATGCTATCAGAAGGGGTAAAATTGTCTCCCTTTTATGACAGAGCAGTATTCCATTGTGTAAATATGCCACAGCTTTTTTAGAGTATTATTTTCAGCCAAGAGCTCCTCCCCTGACATGCTTTCACTGAGATGAGACTTGAAAGAAAGACCATCAGTTAGTTATGGGAGTGTGACCAGCACAATTCTGGGTGCAAAACTGAATGAGAACATCACAGAGGAGATCTTTAGTCTTGAGAAGCCTGAGGGAGGGTGTCTGTCTATATAGGGACTATGATTTTAAGTGGTTTAAGTGGAATTTATTTTTATAGGATCATGGAATCACATTGTTGAAAGGACATTAAGAGGTTATCTGGTTAACGTTGCACTTTTGGTCAAGCAGAGCTAAACATTTACACCATTTAAGCCTTCATTTTTTTCTTTTATAAAAGATACTAATTCTTATGTTATCTAAATTAATAATTTTTTAAACGTTTACTTTTTTTAATTGCCTTTAATGCCGTTCCACAACGAGATAACTGCATGTCTGTTAGAATGGCTAAAGTGAAAAACGCATGATGCCATTCTGCAGCAGGCTGAGAGTGAGAAATGTAATTGTGGTTTCTTACTGCTTTCAAATAAACTGTTGTCTCTTTTGTGAATTGAATATATGCAATATTAAATGTTTTAGAAAGAAGATCACCTTTGCAGTGATATTTGGCAAAATTGAATTTTTGTGTGATTGCAAAACAAAATTGCCAGTTCTGCTTTTAAATTGAAAGGTGGATTATTGTGCCCTGGCTGGGTGGCTCAGTTGGTTGGAGCATCATCCTGCAGCCCCAAAAGGTTGCCGGTTCAATTCCCTGTCAGGGCACATACCTGGGTTGCGGGTTTGATCCCCAGTTAGATGCGTATGGGAGGCAACCAGTCGGTGTCTCTCTCTCTCTCACATTGATGGTTCTCTCTCTCTCTCTCTCAAATCAATAAAAACATTACCCTCGGGTGAGGATTTAAAAAGAAAAAATTTCCTCTGCACTAATCAATAAATGAGCTCTCTTCAGCCATTATAAATCATTAGATTGTGTCTGTTCTTATTTTATGGTTTCAGGCAAATGACTGGAAATACGGCAACATAAATGTGAACTCATAGATATCAGAAGCTAATAGTAGATATACAGAGGCTAATTTTTTTTAAATCCTCACCTGAGGGTATGTTCATTGATTTGAAAGAGAGACAGACAGAGAGAGAGATCAGCTGCCTCCTGTACACGCCCCAGCCCAGGCGTGTGCCCCGCCTTGGAGTCCGGCCAGCAACCCCTCAGTGCTCAGGCCGACACCCTAACCACTGAGCCCAGGTGGGGCCGAGCGTTTTGTGTGAGCCTCATTTTTAAGTTCTGTGTTACCGTTTTTATTCTTGGTTGCTTTCATACACATCTTGTTCTTATTTGGGATGCCATAGCTTCTCAATTTCTTTAAGGATAAGAACTAGTTTCCCCCAAGTTTTCCTGAATTCTTCTTTTGACCAGAGCCAGTTTTCATACATATTTTGATCTTTCTTTCCTTCTGATGACTTTCCTTGGAGGTCAAGTAATCTGAGGTGGTCCCACCACAGTCCTGAGTGAGGCAGTGGCAGCACTGAGTGGGCGGGTGCACAGAGGGGCCTGCGGGGAATGAAGCTGTTCGCCGGGGCCTTTAAAGAATGCTGCGCGGAGCCGGCCGCCTAGGGGTCTGGCCTAGGCCATTCTCCTGGCGTGGGGATAGCCGTTTGGCATTTAGGCCTTTGGCTTTCAGGACGCTTCTCACTTCCACTCTGTGTTCCTGCCATGTCCTGTCCTGGAGCCTCTCCAGAGTCTGGAAGCTGAGCTGGCTTCTGCTTTTCTTCACCTTTTAACCCTCGTTCATCACTGTGCATCTTCTTGGAATTTTTGAAATTGCTTTTCTTCCAACAGCATCTTTCCAGTCGCATTCCCCTGCTTCCATTTTGATGGAATCTCAGGAAGAAAAGGATAATATGCTTAGTCAACCTACTGCTACATTTTTTAGTTAAATTATTTTTAATTTTTATAATTATATCTCTTCTCTTTCCTTTGACTCTGAAGTAATACTATAAATATTTTTGTTTCTCTAAGCCAGGGATATTCAACCTTTTCCATCTCACTAAAATTTTGTGGTACACCAAAAGATATCTTTTTTGCCAATCTGACCAAAAAAAAGGCATAATTTTGATCCTTTCACACTTGACAGCTATTGTTGTGTTGGCTGTTGTCATTTTCTTATTTGACAGTCTCAGGGAAAAGAGGTCAGTGCCCCTGACTGAACAGTCGGGTACTGCAGGTTTTTAAATTCCTGCAGCGCACCAGTTGAAAATCGCTGCTCTAAGCTAATCGTCTAAGATATGAAAAGGGATATCTTCCTTTCAATAGGTAGAAAGTTCCGAGTAGGTCACGTTTTTGCAAATCCATCATCTTTATGTATGATCTATCTCAGACACCAGTAGCTTTTTTCATCCTTACCCAAGGACAGTTTTTCCATTGCTTTTCAGAGCATGGAAGGGAGAGAGAGACAGACAGACAGACACACACACACAGACATCGATGTGAGAGTGACACATCAATTGGTTGCCTCCTGCACACACCACAACCGGGATGGGGATCGAGCCTGCATCTGAGGTGCTCTATTATTTCTTGTTTATTACTTATTTTAAACTTATTAGGAGAAACTAATTTAAAGATTATCTCTCTTTTACTGCAAATAACTGCCCCTAAGTTACCTTTCAAGCATTTCCTTAAAAACTGGAACCAAAAAAAAGATATCTTTTTACTAAGTTTATAAGCTGTCTACATTATCACATATAATTGAATGCTACCCATTGATGAATAGTTAATTCAGTGGCTTAGTGTAGAGATTAGAATCTGCCCTCTTAGAGAATATAGTACTGCATTTGAGCTGGCTTGTGTTGGAACTCTGAATAGAGACTGAATTGCTGGGATAGGAGCCAAGTGCATTCTGCTAAATGAATTGAGTCCAGATGACTCTTCCAAACAGTTGTACTTGCTTTCCCACCCAGCTCCACATTCCAGGAAAGGAGCTTTAGTCATTAGGAGGTAGGCCCACAGCTTACTTTTTCACTGACTCCAATTCACAGTAGTTTCAGCAAATACTAAATACAACTTTTGCCTCTGGAGACTCCACAACCTTTAACCAACAGCCACTGGACCCGGGCAGCTCTAACTTAATCTGGCTGAGGTGCCGCTTAACAACTTCCTCTTAATTCAGTGAACTTGCAAGTGCAAACTGCCTAACACAGAGCTTTTTTGCTCCACAGGAAGTAAATTTAAGGAGTCTGATTCTAACTCGTCCTGAAGGGAATCCATGTGGCTCAGTGAAAAGCTAAGTTTCCAGGTTAAATCACAATAAATGTAACTTGATTTCACATAAACTTACTAATTAATTGACACGTATTTGGATTAAAAAGAAAATAAAACTTCCCAAATGTTGTTTTCAAACACAATAATACTGAGTGACTAAGAATGAAGGAATGGCTCTGGCTGGTCACCAAAAGGTCACCGGTTAGGGCACATATCCAGGCTGCGGGTTCAGTCCCCCGTCCGGGAGCATGTGGAGACAACCTGTCTGTGTTCCTCTCCCACATCAATGTGTTCCTCTCCCTCTCCCTTCCTTTCTCTTAAAAAAGTCAATAAAACATATTTTTGAAAAAAGAAAAAAAAGAATGAAGGGATGGAAAAAGGTATATCAGGCAAATACTAACGAGAAGAAAACTGGGATAGTAATTGTAATACCAAACAAAATAGAATTTAGGTGGAAAATATTTAAAGGGGCAAGGGGGACATTTAATATTGATAAAAGGAACAATCTACCAAGACCTACAGCAGCCATAAGTTTATGTGCCTGTAGCAAAATCTTCATCTACACAAGCAAAATTGGCATAATCATGGGGAAAAGTTTACAAGTCTATAGCGATATTGAAGACTTTAAAACATCTAATTAAGCGGCCTGCGGGGGCTGGGTTCCATCAGCCTCCAAGGGCTGTAGGTGGGCCCTGGTAGAAATTGCCCGAACCTTGGGGGCGAAGACGGAGTCTTTCGGCAGTTCAGCTCTGCTGGAGGAGAGAAGCTGCAGACTTCTAGGCTCGTGATTCTGGATGGTGCAAGGAAAACCTAGCTTCTTACGTTCCCTTTCCCATCTCCGTCATCTGAGCGAACTACCATTTCCCAAGAGAAGAGCCAAGAGGAGGAAAGAACGGCTGTTGGACTTCTTAAAACTGTGTACCAGGAGTTGGTGACCTTCAGGGATGTGGCTGTAGACTTCTCCCAAGAGGAGTGGGATTGTGTAAATTCATCTCAAAGGCATCTGTACAGTAACGTGATGTTCAAGAACTACAGGATCTTGGTGTCACTGGGACTTTGCTTTTCTAAGCCAAGTGTGATATTATTGTTGGAACAAGGGAAAGAGCCCTGGATGGTGAAGAAAGAGCTGGCAAAAGGCTTGTGCTCAGGACATTTTCTGTCTTCATTGTTGCTGTGATCAACGTTAAAGGCTGGGAATCTGTGTGTGACAGTAAAAAATTAACCCAAAAGCAGGACATTTGTGAAGCACAGTCATCTCAGAAGATAATAGAAAAACTTACAAGCTATGGCCTTGAGTAGTCCAATTTGAGAGAGGAATGGAAATGCGAGGGCCATTCTGAGAGACAACCAGTGAATCAGAAGGCATATTTCAAAGAAGAGAGAATTACTAATGAAGAAGCCCTTGTTTATGAAACAGGACAAGAATATAACAAATCTTGGCAAATTTTCCATCTGAACACGCTGCTTCATACACAGCAGGTAGTTCCAAAAGAGGAGAAAGTACATAAACATGACACACATAAGAAAAGGTTTAAAAATAATTTAACTGCTATTAAACCCAAGAATATCTATACAGAGAAGAAACTTTTGAAATGTAATAAATGTGAAAAAGTTTTCAGCCAGAGCTCATCCCTTATTCTTCATCAAAGAATTCATACTGGAGAGAAACCCTATAAATGTGTAGAATGTGGAAAAGCGTTCAAAAAAACCCCCCATCTAATTAAGAAACTGATAGAAAAAGTGGCAAACAGTAAGAAAAGTAGGATTAACACCATTAGCAAGGTTGACCAGATAGCTGTATTGAAAGATAACCTGTATTCAACAACAATATATAATTTCCTCAAGTACACATGGAAGAATTATAAAAACTAACCATATACTAAGCTTTAAAAGAAATATCAAAAATCCCAGGGCATCAGTAAACACAGACTATATGTATATACTGTGACACAATGCAGTAAAATTAGAAATCAACAATAGAGCTAACTTGACAGAGAGAGAAACATATTTGGAAACAGAAAAAAAAAAAATGTTCTAAATAATCCTTGAGTTAAAGCACAAATCACAACAGCAATTAGTAAGCAAATAGAGATAAACAACTATGAAAGCACCCTGTGTCATGACTTATGGGATGCACTCATTCGGTTCTTTGAGCCTTCGAGGCTTTTATTAGAAAGCAAAATAGGCATTAAATAACCTAAGCAATCAATTCAAGAAGCTAGAAAAAACAGCTGGATGTGCTCAAAAAAAAAAGTAAAAGGATGGAAATAACAAGGAAAGGGGCAAAAATTAGAGAAAAATAGGTATCAACAAAATCAAAAGTAGGTTATTTTTATTTGTCTAGTAAAATAAAGGAGCCTCTCAAAGGACTGATAAAAGAAACTTTAAGAGAGAAGGAAACAAATAAATAGGAACAAAAAGGAATAGCTACAGATATGACAGAGACTTTGAAATTAAGAGAATGCTATGAAGAGCTACAAGCAAAACAAATTTTTTTGAAGTTTTCTAAAAAAAAAAAAAAATACCCAAATTTTCTTAAGAAAAATTAGAAAACCTGTATATAGATAATTAATTCTTACAGAAATTAAGTGCAAGTGACCTTTTTTCACAACAAAAATACCAAGATCAGACTAGATGAATACTACCAAAATTTCTAAAAATGTATACTCTTATCTTAATGAACTACGCTAGAGAAAGATAACTGCACACCTCTTGTAAGGCTGGTATAATTTTTTTTTTTTAATTTCTCTTTATTATTGAAAGTATTACAGATATCCTCTTTTTCCCCCCATTGACCCCCTCCTTCCTGCACCCGCCTGCACCTCCAGGCCTTCACCACACTATTGTCTGTCTGTGCGTTATGTATATATGCATGTAAGTTCTTATATTAATCTCTCTCCACCTGCTCCCCCACTCCCACCTTCCCTCTGAGATCCCTCAGTCTGTTCCATGCTTTTATGTGTCTAGATCTATTTTGTTCATCTGTTTGTTTTGTTCATTAGATTCCACATATGAGTGAGATCATGTGACACTTGTCTTTCTCTGCCTGGCTTATTTCACTTAGCATAATACTCTCCAGGTCCCTCCATGCTGTCTCAAAGGGTAAGGGATCCTTCTTTGTTACAGCTGCATAGTATTCCATGGTGTAAATGTGCCACAGCTTTTTATCCCCTCATCTCCTGATGGGCACTTGGAAAGGGAGTCCACTGTATGGGAGAACATATTTGCCAGTGATAATCTGATGAGAGGTTAATATCCAAAATGTATAAGGAACTCATACAATTTAACAAAAGGAAGACAATCCAATTAAAAAATGGGCAAAGGACCTAAATAGATACTTCTCCAAAGTGGACTTACAGATGGCCAAGAGACATGAAAATACGCTCAAAGTCACTAATCATCAGAGAGATGCAAATTAAAAGGCCGGTGAGGTATCACCTCACACCTGTCAGAATGGCTCCATCAACAAAGGACAAGTGCTGGCGAGGGTGTGGAGAAAGGGGGACCCTAGTACACTGCTGGGGGGAATGCAGACTGGCGCAGCCACTATGGGAAGCAGTATGGAGGTTCCTCAAAAAATTAAATATGGAACTCATTTGACCTAGTGATCCCACTTCTAGGAATATATCCTAAGAAACTGGAAACACCAATCAGAAAGAAATTGTGTTCATAGCAGCACAATTTACAATAGCTAAGATCTGGAAGGCTGGTATAATCTTGATCAGCAATCAGACTTTTTCTGTAAGGGGTCAGATAATAAATATTTTAGACTCTAGAAGCCATATTGTATATGTCACAAATATTCAGCTCTGCTATTGTAATGTGAATTCACCCATAATGAGTGTGGCAGTGTTCCAGTAAAACTTTATTTACAAAAACCAATGGCAAGACAGATTTGGCCCATGGACCATAGTTTGCTTACCCCTGATCTTGATAATTAAGAATAGAAAAAAAATAAATTCTCACAAACATGGCTACAAAAATTCCAAGTGAAATAAGAGCAAATAAAACCTAAAGCTTTCTCAGTATCTCACAACTATATTGTCCCAAGAGTACAAGGGTAGTTCAGTCTTAGAAAATATGTTTATGCAATTTACTTTATTTAAGAGATTAAAATAAAACTAAGTAAATTAAAATTTATTAAAATTCAGTACCTACCTACTTATTTTTAAACATGTTTTTATTGATTTCAGAGAGAGGAAGGGAGAAAGGGAGAGAGAGAAACACCAATGATGAGAGAGAATCATCGAGCGGCTGCCTCCTGCGTGCCCCCTCCTATGGATGGAGCCTGCAGCCCAGGCATGTGCCCTGGCCAGGAATCAAACCGTGACCTCCTGGTTCATGGGTCGATGCTCAACCACTGAGCCACCCTGGCCGAGCAATACCTATTTATTTATTTTTTTAACTATATCTTTACTGATTTCAGAGAGAGGAAAGGAGAAGGAGAGAGAGAGAGAGAGAAACATCAATGATGAGAGAGTCATTGATCAGCCAGGACTATTTGGATTTCTTACTACTAGCAAAAACGGACTTTTAAATAAAGTCTCCTTTTCTGGATTAAGGGCTTTTGACATGTGGATTGAAATTATAACTGCTTTCAAATGATTCTGAGAAAAACAGGTTCATACCAGCACCCTGGTTGAACCCCCTTACAATATACCTTGAATCACATCTTATCCCCAATGTCTGAGCCAAATATCTGTCAGGTGTGACCCTGACACCTACCCCAACCTACATGCAAGAGTCATGTGAGAGATAAAAATAACCGCCCAATTGCTTGCGGCAGCATTTGCGAGAGAGCTGGGAGATGAAAGTTGGACTGTGGAAAACTTAAGAAAAAGTAAAATGGTTAGAGTGAATCCTGTCTTGGATTCACTTTGCCTAGGAGCCGTCTTTGTCTTTTTCAGCACAATGATTTTAAAGAACTGAAATCTTTTTTACTAAAGAAGAGCCTTCTCCTAAGAAAACTGCTAAATCTCAATTTTAAAAACTGGTAAATATAGGAATATTTCTTTGCTTTTTACCATAGAGTCATTGATAGGATCACCGTAGGTAGAATTTACACAAGTAGATCCCCTAAGTGTTAATATAAAACTTGAAACACTAGGAGACAAATAAAACTGCTGTTACTGTCTACAACTTGAAGATTAATGAAAAGTGAAAATAAGTGCCACTGAAATTCCACTGTTTTGATGGCAGTATGATTTGATTTACTCCAGACTTTATAAGAATGCATCGATTTTATAAAGGAAAATGCCTTTATGTTTTTCCCAGCTGCATCCGACAGAGTAAATTCGGGTTATATGTTGGTGTTAAATGCAGAAATTACTATTAAACAAAAATTTTAAAGTATATTGAAGTGTCATAATAGAAGTTGATTCGTATCCTTAAAATTCAACGACCATTTTCTAAACTTTTGAGTTTTTTAAGATAAAAATTTTTTTTAAATATTTTTTTATTGATTTGAGAGAGAGAGAGAAACATCAATGAGAGAGAGCCATCAATCAGCTGCCTGCTGCACTCTCCCTACTGGAGATCGAGCCCACAACCTAAGCACGCATGTGCCTGACCAGGAATAGAACCCACAACCTCTTGGTGCATAGGGTGATGCTCAACCAACTGAGCCACACTGGCCAGGGCAAGATTAAAAACATTAATTGGACAATAACTGCTAAAGAGACCATTTTCACCACTTTGCAGAAGAGAAAAGTGAATGATGGCCTCTCTGAAACTCTATGAATTTTTTCTTACCCCCACCCCAACCCTGACAGCTCTACTCCTTGGCCCTGTCAGTGCATCCCTGTGACAAAGGTGCGGTGACACATCTGAGCGTGCTCGACTCCCTGGGATCAGAGGACAGAATTGGCTTTCCAGCTCAGGTTGGCACACCAGTTTGTCCCACTTGTTCAGGCTGCTTCACTAGTTAATTCTTATAAGTACAATGTAGCTCATCTTAGCTGGCTGTGGAGTAGGATTGTTTCTAAAACTGTACAGAAGCAAGTTAAATAAGAAAAGGTAGACATTTCCATTCAAGTAGCCAATAGCCACATGGGGACAAGAGCAGGTGAAAAAAGAATAGGAAAGGAAATGGGCATTTGGCAAGAGAAAAGAATAGAATTCCTTGACAGATAATTAGCAAAAATTAATTTCAAAATATAGTTCACCCAGGAGCCTAGGCCTTTAAATGGCTTCTTTTGCTTCTATTCAATATCTCTTAAAACTTTTAGAGTACTTATTATAAATTTTTGTTCATTTTGTACAAACTTACTGAGCACCTACTATGTTGTGTTTAGAAAATATTTTTGTCTTTTTAGTTTATTGTACAGATAAGGCAGTAGTAATAGAAAACAAGTTACAGCATTCCACAGCATTTCCAGGGGTTCGTCTTTCCCTCACCTTTGACCACTTCTGCTCCTAGCAGAGACAGATATAAAATAGAAAAAGCAAAAGCTAAAAAAGACATAGCCTGGCTCAAAAGCAAGGTGGACACTACCTCCACAGAGCAGAAACAGAGCAGCAGCACAGAGCCGCAGCCAGCCTGGACCCTTGGAGTAAGGGGAGCCCAGGTGCCCAGTGGAGAGGACAGCGGGAGCTGAGACTCAGAAAGATGTGGGCTTAGGTAGGGAGAGGACACAGATGCAGTGCCAATAAAGGATGGAGCTAAGCCACCCTCTGACTGTGGCTCTGTCTGCAGTATTCACATGTCACCTTGAAGCAGCAGCCCTACACTGTCCCTTCAAGACCCGGCTCTGGAGAGCTTGGTGAAAGCCACCTCACAAATAAGCCCTTCACCAACTGGAGCATGAATGTGCTTCAGAGTCAATGAATTTTGTAGCATGGCCTGACAAAGAACTTCAATATATTCAGATAATCAAGAAGTAAATGGAGGAATTAACTTCTATTTTAAAAGAACAAAGTATGAAAGCAAAGGCGTATGTAGTGGAAACAAATATGTAAAGAACCAGGTAGAGCCTGGCCGGGTGTGGCTCAGTGGTTGAGCGTCGACCTGGGATCCAGGCGATCGGGGTTCGATTCCTGGTCAGGGCACATGCCCAGGTTACGGGCTCGATCCCCAGTCGGGGTGTGCAGGAGGCAGCCAGTCAACTCTCATCATTGATGTTTCTCTCTCTCTATCCCTTTCCTCTCTCTGAAATCAATAAAGATATATTTTTAAAAACAGGTAGATATGAAAAATATCAAATAAAAAACAGACTAGAAATGGGATAACTCTAGCCTGGATACAGTTTAAAAGAAAATTAAAAATTGGCCGTGGCTGATTTGGCTCAGTGGTTAGAGCGTCGGCCTGCAGACCTGAGGGTTCGATTCCCAGTCAAGGGCACGTACCTCGGTTGCAGGTTCGATACCCTGCCCTGGTCTGGAGCACGTGGGGGAGGCAACTAGTCAATGTGTCTCTCTCACATCGATGTTTCTCTCTCCACCCCTCCCTTCTGCTCTCTCTAGAAATCGATGGAGAAGTTGTCCTCAGGTGAGGATTAAAAAAAAGTAAAGAAAATGAGTAAATTGGAATAGACTGAAAAATTCACCTATAATACATCAGAAAGACACAGATTTAAAAAAAAATTATCACAGGGCCAACGGGAGATACAGAATATATTCCCAAGTGCCTAACCACTGTGTATATTTGTCTCTCTCCTCATCCCTGTCTGTCCCTCACATTGCTCTGTGCGTCTCTATCAATACCTGTCACTGGCAGAATGACCAGGTGTATGTTTTCATTGACTTGGTTTTACTGAGCTCCTGCCGGGTGCTGAGCTCTGTTCTGGGCACACTGTGCACAGACATCCAGGGACAGGGCAGGTAAGGGCCTTGCCTCATGGATCTTTTGTTCTAGCCTATTCACCGTATATCCCTGGTATACGGCATCACCTAGCTCAGATTAGACATTCAATGTGTATTTGTTGAATGAATGAATAAATGAGTGAAGTAATTTGTGACCTTAACTGTCTGCTCTATTTGGCCAGCTTTGTAGTGGGAAGAGAGCCAGGGAGATGAGAGGACTTCTCCCTCCCCAGTGTACACCCTGCTCTTCTCAGTGACACAGGAAACACTGGTGTGACCCCCTCCAAACTGTGCCCTCTTGTTTTTCATTTCTGTTTCACAGACTGCTCAGAATATTCAGAATGAGCCCAGCCGGGCGTGGCTCAGCGGTTGAGCATCGACCTCGGATCCAGGAGATCGGGGTTCAATTCCCGGTCAGGGCACATGCCCGGGTTGCGGGCTAGGCAGCTGATCAATGACTCTCTCATCATTGATGTTTCTGTCTTTCTCTCTCCCCCTCCTTTCCTCTCTCTGAAATCAATAAAGATATATTTTTTTTTAAAAAAAAAAGAATATTCAGAATGAGACAGCAATATAAACAATATCAATGTTAATTTTTCCCCCTACTTTTCAGGCTGGAGTAAAAGGGACATTGGGAAGATTAGTTGGAATTTTTGAGGTAAGTCTGTTAAAATCTTTGATACATTTGGTGTGGTATTAATAACCACATATATGTTTGTCTTAGTCCATTCAAGATGCTATAACAAAATATCACAAACTGAGTGGCTTATAAAAGAAATTGATTTTTCACAATTCTGGAGGCGGCAAGTTGAGGATCGAGACACCAGCAGATCCAGTGCGTGGTGGGGGACCTGCTTCCTGCTTCGCTGGCCCCTGTTCCTCTCTGTGTGCCCACATGGGGGAAAGGGAAGTCTGTTGCTCTCTAGGGCTCTGTTTTAAGAGCACTAATTCCATTCACAAGGGTCAGCCCCCAAAGGTCCCACCTCCTAATGCCATCACATAGGGGAGTGGGATTTCAGCATAGGAATTTTGGGGTGAGGAATACATACTCAGTCCATTGCAGTCTCCATCTCCAAACAGCTGGAATATTATTTGTAAGTAGTATTTATCCCCAGCCCTGCCTCTCTCCTTTCCCTCCTAAGCTGTGAGGAGGGGTACATAAGTGTAGGGAAGACAGGAAAAGTGGAAGGTAAGCAGCTATGGCAACAGAGGGAAACAAGGAAATCTAGGGCAGTGATCTGGAGGAGGTGAAGGGAAGTGAGACGGGGTGTAAAGAGGCGCGGGGTTAGCGGGAAAAGGAGGGTGTGCGAGAGGTAATCGCCGGCTGCACTGAGCCCTGCCGTCCACGGTCTCCTCTTTCTGTGTCCAGCTAGTCGAGTTTACTTGGTGCCTTTTTCTTGAGCAGTCACAAACCTTCCTGCTCACAGCATTTCCATGAAGTTGCACTTAGGGGAAGGGAAGGAAAAGAGAGAGTAAAGCCTTGGCATTAGAAACCCAGCCAAAGAGTTGACCCTCAGCTGCAAGTGCGGCATGTCTGAGAGGCCATCTGCTAGGAGCTCGCGCCGGCCCGCAGTGTGGGACGGGGCGTAGGAGGGGTCCTGGTCTCAGCTCCCTGGCCGTGAGCGTGCGCTTCGTCCAAGTCGCCTCGGCTCTATGCGGAGTAACTTCCCCTGTCCTCTCTTTGCCCTCAGAACCAGGAGAGGAAGCACAGAACATACGTCTATGTGCTCGTTGTCACAGAGGTGCTGGAAGACTGGGAAGACTCGGTTAGCATTGGTAAGTCACCCCAGGCGCCTCCAAGGAGCTCCCCGCAGCTGCCCCTCCGCGGCACAGCCGTTACTCAGGGCCAGACAGAGAGGCGTATGCGCAGAGAAGGAACAGGAGGAGATGCTGAATGCAGCAAGCATGTCTGTTTTAACTTGTGAAGTGCAGTAAAACCTCCATAGAACAGACAAGTTTTCGGGTGAGGGAGGTGTCCGTTAAAGCCAGAAGTCTGTTACATAATAAAGTAGGTTTTCTGAATGTGTATGTTTAAAAATTGACAAGTTAGTTTACCTGTTTTTACTAATGTAGACACATTTGTATAATTAAATTTAAGTATATATGAAAAGTTTAATTTCACAGAAAAGTGTTCTATATGTATTACTGTAATTTTACACTGAATAGATCTAATAAATGCATGCATTCGCCAGTCACCCCGACTAAACAGACGCACACGCTGGGGCGGGGCTTCGTGCCCACCCAGAGGCAACAGGCATCAGAACTGCCGCAGAGCCCTGGCTGGTGTGTCTTAGTGGTGAGGTCATCGGCCTGCGTGCTGAAGGGTCTCGGGTTCGATTCCTGATCAGGGTGCATACGGGAGACAACCAGTCGATGTGTTCCTCTCTCGGTCTCCCTGACCGTCCCCTCCCTCCCTTCCTCAAAATCAGTGGAACAAAATACCCATCCTCAGGTGAGGGTTAACAAACAAACAAGCTGCTGCAGAGAGTCACACCGCCCGGCAGCAACCAGTCGCCACAAGTGATGCAGTATGATCATGTGACAGTCACTCGCCAGACTTCCCCAGCGTTGACTCTGGGATTTAAATATGTAGACTATAGTTGTAGGTATGTAATATTTATTTACATCAGTGAAATTACTGCAGTGTTTTTGCCAACACATGGTCTATCTGCTAAGATTTGTTAAAAATAACAGTGAATTAATAACAAAAAATAAACCTGTTCACTTAATTATAAGCCAGTCTTGGTTGAAAGCATTTTAAAATTAATAGGGTGTTAATTTTCACATATGACACAGGGACCGGAAATTTTGTTCGTTAAATTAAAGTCTGCAAAATCGAGGGCTTAATGTACTTTTGAAATGTATAAAAAGGAAGCTGAGATGGGCACATGGTCAACAAGTCGAAACATGGCCCATAAAAATGGGAAACGCTTCTAAAATCAGACTGGATCCTCCTCCCAGTGCCAGGCCCACTGCCGGCCACGGAACCGGGTGAGGGCACGGCCTCGGCTGCGCCTGGTCACGCCTGTTCTTCTTGTGGGTGGCAGCATGCACCCCTCCCCAGAGTCATTCAGTAGGTGCAGAGTAGGGCGGTGGCTTCCAGGTTATTCGTGTTACCCTCGGGTCACCTGGCTTTCCCCGAAGAGATCACTCTTGTATGTATGTCTTTGAAGTAAAAACTGAGGTGATTTTGATGATTGATTCATGGTTTAATCTTTTACCCCTGAACAAAAATATATTCTAGAAAAGTAATACTAGTTTAATTTCTGTTTTAACCTGGCAAACAGATAAAACACTTGTCAAAACCTCTCCCTTTTGTTTTAATCCTCACCTAAGAATGTTTTTTCCACTGCTTTTCAGAGAAAGAGAGAAACATCGATGTGTGTGTGTGTGAGAGAGAGAGATGTGAGAGAGAGATGTGAGAGAGAGAGAGACATCGATGTGAAAGAGAGAAACATCAATGTGAGAGAGAGAGAAACATTGATGTGAGAGAAACATCAATGTGAGAGAGAGAAAAACATCCATGTGTGTGAGAGAGACATCAATGTGAGAGAGAGAGCCATCCATGTGTGTGAGAGAGAGAGACATCGATGTGAGAGAGAGAAACATTGATGTAAGAGAGAGAAACATCAATGTGAGAGAGAGAGAGAGAGACATCGATGTGAAAGAGAGAAACATCAATGTGAGAGAGAAAAACATTGATGTGAGAGAGAAAAACATTGATGTGAGAGAGAGAAACATCAATGTGAGAGAGAGAGAAACATCCATGTGTATGAGAGAGACATCGATGTGAAAGAGAGAGAAACATTGATGTGAGAGAGAGAGAAACATCGATGTGAGAGAGGCACATGGATTGGTTGCTCCCCACACTCGCCCTGACCAGGGCTGGGATCGAGCCTGCGACCGAGGCACATGCCCTTCGCCAGAATTGAACCCGGGACCCTTCAGTCTGCGGGCCAACGCTCTAATCACTGAGCAAACAGGCCAGGGCCAAAACCTCTCCCTCAGTGTCAGTGTGTGCTTGGCCACCAGCCCTCCCACTGCTGTGTGGGCATTTCATAGCCCAGTTTGTCATGGCTTTGTCTGGTAAGAATGCAATATGCTTAACTGAAGGAGTTCAGTGGGGAGTTATTAAAAATAGACTCCCGGACAGCTGGTGCTGGGGCCTGAAAGGGAGACAGAGATGAGTGTAGTGTGGCCCTGCCCTCAGAGCACTCTGTCACACACTCATGATAGGAATTTTTAAGGTACCATTGCTCTATTAATACCGAAAAAGCCTTTCACCTGTACTCCCACCCCTGAGAATTGACCCTGATAAACAGCCTTCCTTCAGATGAGCCTTTTTCAGATGAAAAATTGGGACTTAACTGTACAACAAAGTGAATGAGAAGTGATTTAAGGTACATTTATCTGATGGAATGTTGGACAGCTGTTAAACACGTACTTATGAAAGCTATTACTGTGGGAAAGTGCTTGCAAAATAGTGTTGGTGAATGAAAAAAGCAGGGTATAGAATTATATATACACTAGTTAGAGCTACATTGAAATAAATAGTAATTTCAAATGAAAACAAAAATGAGATACTGGTTTTCACGTAAAGAATTGGCAGTGACCAAGAAAAGGAAACAGTGCTGGCTGGAGTGTGTGAGACCAACACTCCAACAAACATAAGCAGGATTGGGGGTTGGTGTAGCCGTCTTGGAAAGTAATTTGACACTATATATCATGAGCCCTTTAGAGTTCAAATGTTTTATTCATATAATCTCAATTCTAGGGATCTTTCCATGAGAGGTTAAAAAAAAGTAGAGAAAAAAACAGATAAAGAATTTTTGAAATTATAATAGTATTTTATAAATAAAATTACAGGAGATTGATGTTCAATGATAGGGAAATGGTTATAATGCACAGCCATTAAGTGTGTGTGTGTGTGTGTGTGTGTGTGTGTGGTTAACCCTCACCCGAGGATATTTTTGCATTGATTTTTAGAGAGAGTGGAAGGGAGGAAGGGAGGGAGGCAGGGAGAGAGAAACATCAATGTGAGAGACACATTGATTGTTTGCCTCCCACATGAGATGAGCCCTGACCGGGGCCTGGGTTCAAGCCTGCAACCAAGGTGTGTGCCCTTGGCTGGAATCGAACCCTGGACCCTCCAGTCCACAGGCCAATGCTCCAACCACTGAGCAAAACTGTCTAGGGCTCAAATACAGTGTCTTTTTAAAATAGGAAAGAAAGCAAATGCATTAAGTTATTGAGAGGTTTATAAGATTTCTGGTTTATAATGACTGGTTATAAGATTTCAGTCATTTCTGGTTTATAAGATTATGGGTAATTATACTTTCTTCCGTTTTCCCAATTTTAAGCAATGACCTTTTATTATAAGAAAAAATAACAAAGGATTTTAAAACATGTATTAAGCCCGTGGAGATGGATTGACTCCATGAAAGAAGCCACAGGCCTGAGTGTGCCTGTTGAGGGCAGGACAGTGTGGACAGAGCCAATTCAATGGCACGTAACACACATTTTAAAAAAAACAAAAAAATAGCCCTAGCCAATGTGGTTCAGTGGTTAGAGTGTTGGCCCAGGAACCAAAGGGCACAACCAATCAATGTCTCTCTCTCACATCAGTGTTTCTCTCTCCCCCTTCCTCCCTCCCACTCCCCCTCTAAAAAAAGTATCAATGGAGAAAGGCCTCCAGAGAGGATTAACAATAATAATAATAATAATAATAAAACAAAAATAGACTGAAAACGTAATAGTAATTGTGTTAAGGTTATTTACTCATAAATTTTTAAAAATAAATAGCTGATTACAATCTGCAGCCATCCTGGTAATTCCGGAAGCTTCACGCTCAGGTTGAATTTTGCGGGAGAGGGGGATGCCGGCTGGGCTTCAGGCTCTTATGAGTAAGCTGAGCAAGTCCAGGCGCGCAGGAGGAAGCTGAGAGCTGTGCTTCTCTGGAGGGCGAGAATGCTCACAGACTACTGCCAGCTCTTTACTTTTCAGATTTCGTACCTATTTTCTGCATGAGGCATTGGTACAGTATTTGACGCATATAAAGTATGCTTGCATTATTCATAAGAACATTTTTTAAATGTATTTATGATACATATTTTGAAAATGTTGACAACCATTGCTTGTATGTTTCCTTCTACATTTTCTCAAAGGTTAGACGATTAGAAACTTTTCGTGGCTTCCCTGGTGCCCTGACCCTTCTCTCTGTGCCTCCGCAGGCAGGAAGAGGGAGTGGTTTCGGGTGGACGACGCCGTCAGAGTGCTGCAGTACCACAAGCCGGTGCAGGCGTCCTATTTTGAGACGTTGCGACAAGGCTACTCTGCCAACAATGGCACCCCAGTCGTGGCTTCCACATACTCGGTTTCTTCGCAGAGCTCCTCCACGTCGGGCATCAGATGACTGAAGACCTGGAAGAAGGTGGAAATTGGAAACTAGACTGAAGTGCAGACCTTCCCTCTCACCCTTGCTCTTCTCCCCTCTCCTCACAGGCCTCCTCTCTCAAATAAGGCAGGATGGCAGCAGAGAAAGGGCTCATGGATATGTTGCTGTTTGGCGTTAAGTGGTGGGGCTTTTCTTCTCTTTTATTGAGGGGGATGTGATTTGTAAGTACTTCTGTGCATGATCTCTCCCTCCCTGTTCACACCCCCTACGCTCTCTAAAAAGAGGCAGACGCCTTCCTCTGCCTTGTATCCTAAAAACTCCTGTCTGTCATCCTAGCCCTGGCCAGACTTTTTTCTTTGATTTTTAAATTTTTTTTATTAAAAGATACCAATACAAGATGAAACCTTTCAAGAATGTGTTCTATAATGTGCTATTTGGCCCAGTGGGTTGGTCCCTTTCACTACAGGGTACATTTATCTACACATTATATACTGGGCATATAATATGTAAATAAATGACTTTTAGAAGAGGAAACTTTAAATTTTTGAAGGTTTTGTTTTTTAATTTGGGGCATTTCTGAAACAGAGCCTCACAATTTGTTTTTCTCTCAATGCTAGTGGCTGGGTCAGCTCACTGTCCTCCCCAGTGGTGACTGCAGTTGTGTGGGGCTGGGAAGAGTGCAGCGACCGTCACAGTGCCCTGGACTCGTGGCCTCTCCCCGCAGCTGTTTCCAGGCCAAGAAAACCAGGAAGAAACCTAGTTCCTTTTTATTACCAAGCCAGTAGCAAATGGCCCCAGTTCAGATCTGGAGAAACGATAGAAATTTAATTCCTCCCTACATGTTGACAATAGGGTTTGAACTGGGTTCTTGGGATTACTTTCTAAAAAACTGGAGCATCGAGCACTGTTCCTATCCTGCTGGTTTGGAATTTTTTCCATAATGCTACTCCCCCCCGACAGCAGCCTCCCTCCTTGTGTGTACATGCCTTACAGCGTGCCGAACTGGACCTTGACCATGTGCACTGAAGCGGCCAACTGTTCTTGACAGGTGCAGCTGTGCAGTCCTTTCCCCAGCCTGGGTAACCTGCTAAGTTCAAGAACGTAGGCAGGCAGGAAATCCAGGTGTTTGCTTGTCTTTGTAATGTTACAGCACTTCTAAGTGCACCATGAGCATGCCCAGGGATACTGAACGTGTCTCCCACTGGGGTGTGAAAGGCTGCTTCCGGTGGGGAGTGAGGGATCTGGCAGGACACTGATCACTTAGGAGAACAGCTACTTGATGCATTGGCTCCCCGCAGACTGTCGTGTTGGGTTTTGATACCGGTTTCATGCTGGCTTCATTTGCCAATTGTGCTGTCTAGTTGGGAAGTAAGGGTCTTAAAATCGGGGTGGGCTGGGGAGGGCGCTGGTCAATCCCTGGCTTGGGAAAGGAGCTGTTGCTATACCCTTAGTAGCATCTCCTTTGTCAAAACATAGCCAAGATGTGAAAATTAATATCATAGTTCTCTTTATTTAAAAATTCTAATAAATACTCAAACTTTGAAAAGCTTTGCTCTTCCCTCCCACTAAAAGAACGTATATACCTGGTTGGCCTGTGTCATTTAGTTTTTAGCATTTGGGGGTATCGGTGAATTTAAGTTTTGCTACATTCTCAGTTAGCATCTTTATTCCCAGTCTTAAACACATTAACTGAACGGCAGTGCCTGCAGTTTCTTAGCATACTGTCCCCTCTCTGGGAAAGGAGTTCTGTCCCCAAGTAAGGATCCCAGCCAGAGAAACAGCACCGTGGGATTTGAACATAAATGCCACTCACTGTTCACATGTCCTACTTGAAAGACACACTGCCGCTTGTTGCCTGACTTGGGGCATCGAAGGTTCTGTTCAGACACATGCAAGGATATGAAATAAGTTCAGCTAAGCACTAAGTGGAGCCCCAGAGGCACGTTCTTCCAGATGCAGTCTCCCTTTATGATGTGGACTGAAAGTGCTGTGCAGGAAAGCAGTCAGTGCTCCTGGAAGGGAGGGAGCTGCAGTGTTAACAGTGATTGTGCATTTTTCCATGATCTGAAGAGGCCTTGACTGGGCTGGTGTAGCAGCATACTACCCTGCAGAGTCCAGTTTGGATTGGTGGTGGTGTTTGGGTCAGGAAAGTGAACTGTGCCAAGGAGTGTTTTTCGGTGACATGAGTGGATCCTGTGAATGCAGTTAACTGGCGAGCTTGTGCTGGTGCTTGCTTGGCTGGCAGGAGGCTCTGTCCAGCTGGTGTTTCCTGTGGCACCGGGATTCTGATGAGTAGGGACTGGAGTTTTTCCCTCCGTGGCACCGCAAACACCGTGGCTGCCTTTACTGCAGTCAGAGCCCTTTTGTGATAGCTCCTCAGAGAAAGTGAGGAGAAATGAAAGCACAAAAATTACCCTACTTGCAAAATCTTGTACTGATAGCAGCTTGCCATGAGTTCTGCAAGAACTCACCTTATTCAGGCTCAGCAGAAACAGGTTTCTGTGTTCAGAGCAGAGGCCAGGTCTCTTTCTCACAGGCAATTTGCATGTGAGAAATTGCTCATCACTGGAGCACCCATCAGACCATTCTCAGGATAGAGAAAGATAGCAGTGGGTTTTTTAAAATTAAAATTCATATTTAGTTTATAAACTGCAGCCATTGGGGAAATACAAGTGAGGTCATGCCATCTTTATGGACCAGGACTGTGTGTGTGTGTGAGAGAGAGAGAGAGGGAGAGGGAGAGTCCGCTGTGTTAGTTTTTATTGATTTTTTTAGAGAGGAAGGGAGAGAGAGGGAGAGAGAAACATCGATGTGAGAAACGTGTTAGATTTTCTGTAGCCTTTCAGAGCAGTGCAGCCCATGAAACAGGAGTCTTGAGTTTTCTCATAGCAAACACGACAGGACAGACACGTTAATGAATTGACCGTGTTTTTTTTTTTTACAAGTGTCTGCTGCCCCGTCTGCCCTGCATGGAGAGTGCTCCATCACTGCCGAGTCTGAGCTGGGGCCCTCTGGAGGGGTCAGAGGGGGTGGGACTGTCACCCCGCAGGCCAGGCAGGATTTCCGCCACCCTCAGCATTGCGTGGCACAGCCGTGGGGCGTGCCGCACTTAGGCCCTTACTCCCCCAGCCTCTGGGGAGAGGTTTGCAGCAGTTTTGTAAGCATGTTGCTACATAGTCAAGTTCTTTCACGGCAAAAAAATATTTTCTGTTTTGATGTTAGGAGTCAACCCATGCGAATTCCCTTAGACTTACTAGAAGAAAGAAGTTGCAGGCAGGCCGTCCTCCTGGCTCTCCTCCCCTTTCTCCTCTCCACATACAGTGCTCAGCGGAGGCCTGAACCTCTACCCAGAGGGCTGATGTCGTCGGGACCTGTGTGTGTCGCACACTACCTTCCTTATTTCCCATTTCCACCTAGTGCTGTAGTAACACCTTTGTCGGTCTCCCTACCTGATCTTTTTGTAAAGTAGCTTAGCCTGAGCCACACTTTTTTAGTTTTCAGAAAGGGTTTCATAACCACAATGTGATTTTTACCACAACTGTAATTTTTAATGTTTCTGAACTGTTTTGTAAGCCTGCCCTAATTGAGAGTAGATTTAGAGTGAGAAGAAATAACTGGAGAAATCCTGAAGATGAGGTCACCTGTGCGTTCACACTGCCCGGGTGAGGTGGTGGCAGGCAGGTCATGTGAGCCCTGTGGGTGGCACCTCTTCCCCCGGGCTGTTGAGGCTTCGGGCTGCGTGGCTCTTATGTTGGTGGCCTCAGCCTTGCCCCATCTGGCATCCCCTCGCCAGCCTCTCACCGTCCAGGAGAGCTGTGTTCTCCGTGCCACTTGAGATGTCACCTGGAACATGAGACATTTGAGGTTGTCAGGTAAACTGTAAACTGGGAAGCACTGCCTGCAGTCCATAAAAGCTGCTGCTGTCTGTGTGGGGGGGGGACCCGAGATCACTGCAATTTCGGGAGCTTTGTCACTCGAGGTTCATCGCCCCGTGGCAGCCAATCCAGACGCAAAGGTTTTACTCATCACTGAGTTGAAGAATGGAAATACTGCTCTGGAGCAAGTACCTACTGAATCGCTTACCACCTGTGGCATTACCTGTGGGGAGAACAGCGCAACAGTCAGTACAGTCACTCCTCTGGGCTTGAGGTCCCATTTAGATGAAAATCGTAGGTCTTTGGAACTCCTTAGGAAACAGGCAAGATGCCTCAGTCCCGACGCCGGCCTTGAGGTCGTCCTCTGCTGTTTGGCACGTGGGACGCGGCAGCTCACCTGCAGGAAGTCACTCTCCCAGTGCGGTTGCCTGTAAACCCTCCAGAACGAACGCTGATGAGCCCGGCTTTCCGAGCACCTTGTGCTGAACTGAAGTTTCCCCTACAGCAGCCGCAGGTCCAGGTAGCCTCTCTCTTTATTGTCCTGTTGACAAAAGCTTTCCAGGCTCACTAGTAAATGACCAGAGAAGACATCTAGTTTTGGTTACTTGCTTCCAGCAGCATAACAGATGTAACTTAGCCAGGGAAGGTCGAGGCTTGTGATGGACACACCCGAGGACCAGGAGGACTGGGCTGCTCCACAGAGAGCCTCCAGGCGGGGCGGACGTGAAGTGAGGCCTTGGTGAGCTTCCAAAGCCTGAAGTGAAGGGAGGACTCCGAGGGCCATTGTTTGGCAAGCAGGCAGCTGTGCTCCTCCCGAGAGCAGGAAGGATTCCAAAGGAAATTGCAGGAGGCATCTAGGCCACAGCACAGGGACACAACCCTTCGCCCTTCCCACGTGGCTCATACCCCAAGGGGACTCCCTCCAAATTCGGATTTGCTTTGGGTGTTTTGTTTAGCCTGAGGACCTCACCCTTTCGCTTTTCCCATGGGTGGATATTTGTGGGCCTGTTGCGCAGGGCGCAGGTGCATGAGTGAGTCCAGGGTCCAGTGGCATAGTGCTGCATTTAGCAGTTAAAACAATTACAGTAGTTAACTCTATTGTAAAAGGAATACAGTATGGGGTGCAGTTCTGTAAATGTCGGGTCTGTGTTTATTGTTTCATGGTCTGAGAACTTGCAAACTGGTGTATAATCAAAAGGTTATTGGTTAACATAAGTAAAATGCTAGTCACTACACCTGTCTTAAGGATAGCTACCAATTTGCCACGTGTTTAAGGAAGTTGAGGATGTTGGAAGCTGTTGTAAAGTTAAGCACGTGTCTCTGGCCTACCAAGTGTGTTAGTCCTCGGAGAGGAAGCGGCAGCCCCTCAGTAGCGTCTCCATACTTGCTCTTGCCAGCCCAGCCCAGCCTTTGTTTCAGGGACCGTGTCTCCCAGCCCATCCAGTGAACTTGGTAGGGGAGGGGCTCTGAGGAGTAGGCGAGCCTCTGCCCTGTTTGCTCAGCTGCAGGGTCTGGTTTTCAAACAGCTTACGGCTTCTATAAGGTGTTTCCTCACTAGGATCACCTCCACTCCACTGTCTGCCGTCAGCCTCAGAAAGGTTAGAATCCCTGGGGCCGACCCAGTTCAAAAACATGAAGTACTCGTGCTTCCGAACCCTGTGGCAAGTGCATCGCCCAGATGCAGTCTCCCTTTGGCCAAGGGTATTTCCAAGGGAACCCTTTAGAGTGAGGCAAAGTAGCCAAGATGTATTCAGTTTAACTTTTTCCAAGGACAGAAGTCTTTGTCACTTCCTGCTGGTGCTCATCCATTTTAGCAGAGGCTTAAATGGGCAAGTCTAGTAAATGTCTGAGACAGAGAACCAGAGGCCCATGCACCCGGGGAGCAGCCCCCTGGGGGTCACACAGGCTCTGTCAAGACTGTTCTCATCCCACCAGAACTCTGCCGCTGTCCCCTTCCATCCGCTCAGAAAAGCCAACGTTTTAACCTTCCTGACATTAGGTCAGCTTGTCCTCTGACGGTTCCAGAGTAGGTGTGTCACTGTAAAGCTCTGTGCTTCATATTTGTACAAAGGGTAGAAAGTGGACCAACCAGTGGACTGAGTACTCACATCGTGGAGAGATTGGCAGAAATACCCCCAAATGAGCTAAACAGACTGGGGAACCCAAGGAGCGGCACTTGTATAGGAGGAGGGGTTGGTTAACCTTTAACCTCTTGGGACCTGGTGCTGCGCTGCGAGACCGGTTTGTCGTCTGCCGCCCCTACCCCCAGCCCAGATGCACTCCAGGACTTAGCTTCCAGCCTATGGGTGTATAGCCTCTCTTGCATTTCTTCTGTTTCCAAACAGTCTTGCTTGGTATTGCATTGAAAACTCAGTTTTCCTCCTGCTCACTTGGGCCACTGCCCAGGCCCGGCCCCTTCCCCGGTGTCTTCCCAGCTCCTCGGGACGGTCGCAGTGCCCGCAGAGCCAGGGGAGTGGGATTCGGTCAGAGAAAGCGGAAGGACGCTGAGCTCTCCTGTTTCCTTCTCTCCAGGAGGGTGTTCTCGGGCTTCCTTCACGCCTCTTTCCCAAGAGTACAGTTGGGTTGTGGAGGGCGCTGGAAAAAGGGGGAACTGGGTCCGCCCCAGGTTTGGGTTCGAGACAGGTGCACAGTAGATGTGAGCCCCGCTTCCCCCCTGGAACCGTGGGCCGGCCACATGTAACCCTTCCCCATCTCCACTCAAGCGTCCGCTTGTGTTGTGCCAGCAAGAGGCCACACAAAGCCCTCCCCGCGGTCTAGACAGAGCTGTGGTAGTACCCCTAAAATCCCACCCCACCTCATCCCACTCCTTTTTGTACAAATGCTTAAACCTGTGAGCGTGCTGTTCCTTTCTCTGTTAATCAGTTTCCTTCCATTTGAGCTGGTGGGCGGGAAGGGCATTGGAATTGTAGGTTGTAATCTTGTGCCAACCAATAAAAACCAGTATTTCACACACATCCCTGCTTAGTGTCTGGCTTCTTCCTTCCAGAGGTTTTCCTGGAGTCATATACATCAGTCTGAATTTTATCCCTACTCTGCTGGGTTTTGGGGAGTTGCCCCAGAGGTCATCTGTGACCCTGTGGAAGATGTGCTATGCAGGGAGTCTGGGTGAGGGCTGGATCAGAGACCTCAGGGCAGACTGGCAGTGCCAGTGCTGCAGGCGGAGGTGAGCCACACTCAAGATGACCAGGGAGCACAGCCAGAAGTGGCTCCCGGCATGGATGCAAGAAGTGGACATGGTAGGGTCAAGGGGGCTGGAGCGGTGTTTTTAAGATGTGTGGTGGTAGGACCACCAGACAAAGCACAGGCCGGGAGTCATCAGTCGTCGGTGGGACAGCAACAGTGTGCCAGGTCCCCTAGGCCCGAAGACAAATGAAGAGCCTTTGAGCTGTAATGAGATACAAAGTGTGATAAGGTCTAATTATGGAAGATCACAAGCCCAGGCTGAGGAGTTTGACTCCACACGGGTGAAGTGTTTTATTTATTTTTATTGATTGTAGAGGGAGAGAAACATCAATTTGTTGTTCCACTTATTTGTGCCTCATTGGTTGCTTCCTGTATGTGCCCTGACCGGGGGTCAAACCCACAACCTTGGTGTAGGGACGACACTAACGAGCTGAGCTTCCCGGCAGGGCCCGGGGAAGCCTGGAACCGGGCAGTCGGGCAGGATCGGCCGTCTTCGAGGAGAGGCGGGGAGGAGGGGCCTGGAAGCTCTCAGCAGCCGCATGTGGGGCGGTGCAGTCAGCGAGGGGACCTGGGGGTGAGAGGGCGACAAGCAGCACCAGCGTGTCACAGATGAATGTGGCCTCTGGGACTCGGACTGGCCGAGTTCTGCAAGCCCAGACCTCACGTGGTTAGCGTGGCCAGGGCCTGGCTGTTGGGGCGGCCTCCACACGAACCTTATCCTGAGAGACACGTGTGCCTGGGTGACGGCTTGTTTATAGGATAAATGTCAAACCAAGTTACCTGGTGAGTGTACCCGCTGTCTGGGTTGCCCAAAATAGGCAGAAAGCTGGTTAGTGAACCCTAACAGCCTGGTGGCTTCATGCCACCACAGGGCGCATCCCTATCAGCTGGTCGGGGCACACTCCCCATAAGATCCTGACTGCGGCCCCCTTTGTCCATCCGGTGATGGTCACCCCTCCCCCCCTCAGAGGGTTCCTTTGACAGTGTAGGGTGGGTGATGAGGCCACGGGCTACGCCTGCTGCTGATGCAGATGGTACACTCAGGAACCACCTCTGCTCGGGAGCTGGGTCCAAAACTCCGCTGGCCCGTCAGATCCCGGTGGACATTCTACAGGGGGCCCCTCCCCTTTACCGCATTCGCACAGGGTAAGTGCAAACGGGGGTTTGCTTGCTGCAGCCCAGCCCCAGGAGCCTGAAAGACTGGTGGCTAGAGAGGGAAATCTAAAGCCCCCAGGCTTTGAGCATGGGTGATAAAAAATTAGCCCAAAGAGCACCAATGCAGCTGTGACGTTGCTGGGCCCAGCGCCGGGCACCGTGTGCTACAACACGCATTGCACTTGCTGAGCACTTGTTATGCTTGGTGGCGGCTCTGACCATCGAGCCAGATGGAGTGGGCAGAATTCCTGCTCACCCCCCTCAGGCTGGCTCCCTTCTCCTGAGGCCTGATAATCATGCCCAGGAGGGCCTGGTGTTTAAACCACGGGCTTGTTTGCTTTCTGATTTCGGACACATTTGGGGTGTGAAAGGTTTATTTTATCTCCTTGGTCTTGTGACTCCCAGCTAACATCTCCGCATCTGAGGATGCCCTGAAGCTCCAAGTTCTGGGTCCTGAATAGCAACGATGTGCTAAACCCAGACACTGGCCTCAGAGGCACCTGCTTGGGTGACAGATGGCATGAAGTGGGAGAGGGGACAGCCGGGGAGGTAAGCCATTGGAGGCAGGGCGGGCAGGAGGACCGCGGAAGGGCGGGATGGAATAGGGATTCAGAAAAGGGAGACGGGACAGTCATTTTTCAAAAGTCTACTTGCTAAAATAAAATTTTTAAGGCTGCTAGCTTGCTATAATAGGTGTGAGCACTGGGCTTAGACCAGGTCTCAGCTTCGCTGTCAGTAAGCACTGTGATCCGGGACAAGTGACCATCCCAGTTCCCGCCTGTTCAGTGGCGGGACCTACCTGCCGCGCCGCCGTATTGTGAGTGTTAAGCAAAGAAGCGCATGTGGTGCCGAGGTTGGTGTGTGATCGTTCCATGGTGGCCGAGGGTGAACGCGTCTGGGAAATGGCGAGGGCTGTGCTAATACCCTAAGTAAGGACATAGTCACAACGGACACAGAATCACAATGCAATATGACAAGCGCGATAAAAGGCGCTGAGGGCCCAGCGGACTCCGAGGGATGAAGGCATCCTGGGCTGGGGAGCGTGCGCAGGGCAAGGCGCCGGACACAATGCCAACGGTGGCGGCGGGAGGGCCGCGGGAAGGGCCACGGGGCTCAGGTGGCTTGGCAGGCGGTGAACCCCCTCCGCGTGACTGGGAAGCCGACAAAGGTTTTAAACGGAGCGTGACTGCATGTGGGCATTGGGGGAAGATGATACCACTGTCCACTGAGTGCTCCTTGAGCGCCAGGCCTGGCGCCAGGCAGTGCGACTGCTGGGCACGCAGTGTCTGCGGTCCCCTAACAGACGGGACCTCTGGCGGTTACCACGCGTGGCGAAGGAATGGAGGCTTAGGAAAGCGGGCTGCTTTTTAAAGGTACTAGGAGGACTGAGTTTTAAATAATATTTTAAAATATTATTTTAAAATGTAAGTAATTTTTAAGTGGCCGCCACCGTGGAATGGTCACAACCGGAGAGGAGGGGCGAGGGGGAGAGAGACATCGTCGATGGCCGCCTCCTGCACGCCCCCTGCCAGGGACGAGCCCACAACCCGGGAAGCACGCCGGCGACCTTTTGGTGCACAGGACACGCTCAACCGCGCCTCTCCCGCCAGGGATAAGGGAACTAATTTTAAAAACCATAGGCGGCCGCCCAAGGATGTCCACGACAGTTCCGCAAACTGCAAGGAACAGCGCAGGACTGAGAGGGAAGTCCTGGGACCTATCGAATCAAGACTCACTGTGAAGCTTAGTGACTGAAACAATGTGATAAGTGGGAGCAGCTACACAGAGAAAAAGTGAGTGAACACAAGGCGAGCGGGAGAATGCGTTAGACGGGCCAGAGCGGGCGGAACTGAAGGTGCACTCGCATCTGGTCCCCAAACGCCTCGCAGGCAGGGTTGTGGGGACGCAGAGGGAGCGGCGTCCTGACCCCACCGTGACTGTCAGCAGGCTGGGCACTGGTGGCGCCCCAAGGCACTGCCAGCTGCGTGTGTGAGAGGGACCGTCGGGCACGCGGCAAGCCGTTACTGGGGGCGCGGGGCGGTCATGACACCGGGAAGGTGTGAAGTGGCCGAAGCGGCGGGGGTGAGTCCCGGCTGGCGGGGCTGGAAGGGCTTAGGGACACTCACAGACTGGGGAGTGGGCACAGTGAGGATTCACCGGTGCCCTGGTTTAGAACTTTGAGCAAAGAATACAGGTCACTGGCCGCGCCGCGAACAGGCGGCTCCCGTCCCTCGGCCTGCAGCCTGCGAGCCCGTGGAAGGGGGGCGCCCTCTTCGTTACAATTACGAAGAATTTTTTTTTTTTCTTTGTGATTTTGTATATTTTCCAACTCCTTTTTTTTAAGTAGTTGGTTTTTTTCTTTTTAGAGAGAGAGAGACAGAGAGACATCAGTCTGTCGCTCCACTTCACGCACCCACTGGCTGCCTCTTGCATGTGTTCCCACCGGGACGGAGCCTGCAGCCTGGGCCATCAGGACAACACCCAGCCAACAGCTACCCCGCCAGGGCCTATTTTCCAACTCTTGATAGTAATTTGTTTTTGCAATCAGAAAGGAAATAGTTCCTCATATTTATGGAGAATTTTATTATTTACCCAGTATCCCCTATAAATTATTTCTTTTAATCAACAATGATCTCATTTATGAGATGGACAGTCTTACATTTTGGAGTTTCCAAGCTGTTGAATGACTTACCTGAAGCCACAGGGTAGCGAGTAGTGGGGACAGGGCACTTAGGGCCAGCCTGGCGAGGTCGAGCCTGGGCAACATGATGGCAGTCACCAAGACTCCAATGCAGTCTTGGCCCCTTTTTCTTTGTGTGTCTCCCCAATCCCTGGGCATTGGCCCGTCGACTCACCTGTCATGAACTCCATTAACTCATTTATAAAATAAACATGCATTGATCCCCCACTGGGTGCTCCATTATTTTTTAAGGCATTCTTTAAAGCTTTATTGAGATATAATTAAAATACAATAAGCTGCCCGGCCGGGCGTGGCTCAGCGGTTGAGCGTCGGCCTAGGATCCAGGACATCGCGGTGCGATTCCCGGTGAGGGCACAGGCCCGGGTTGCGGGCTTGATCCCCAGTCAGGGGCGTGCAGGAGGCAGCTGATCAATGACACTCTCATCATTGATGTTTCTCTCTCTCTCTCTCTCTCTCCCTCTCCCTTCCTCTCTCTGAAATCAATAAAGATCTATTTTAAAAATTAATTAATTAAATAAAATACACTAAGCTGTACATATTTAAAGTGTAGAATTAGATGTCTTGACATGTTCATATGAAAATATCACAACCAAGGTAATGGACCAATCCATCAGCCACAATTGGTTGCTTCTCACACACACCCCCGACAGGAGATTGAACCCACAACCTAGGTCTCTGCCCTGACCAGGAATCAAACCCATGACCTTTCAGTGTCCGGGACGACACTCCAGCCAAGCCGCACCAGCCAGGGCAAGGGGTGTTGAATCTTTGTCAGGTGCTTTTCTGCTTCTCTGGAGACGATCACTTGGTGGGTGTCCTCTGTCCTGTTACTGTGCTGCATGTCCTACGTCGGTTTCTGTTGCTGCAACACCCTTGCGTTCCTAGGATAAGTCCCATTTGGTCATAGTGTATAGTCCACGTGCCGTCGGGGGTGGTTCACTGGTGTTTTGTTGAGGATTTTTGTATCTATGTTCATAAGGGATATTGATCTGCAGTTTTCTTATGGAATCTTTCTCTGGCTTTATCAGGATAGTTCCGGCCTCTCAGAACGTGATGGGATGGGTTCCCCTCCTCCTCTTTTTTTTTTTTTTGGAAGAATTGGAATAGGTTTGATATTAATTCCTCTTTAAATATTTGGTAGAAGTGGCTAGTAAACCATCTACTCCTGGACTTTTCTTTGTTGGGAGGTTTGCTTTTTTTAATCCTCACCTGAGGATATGTTTTTATTGATTTTGGGAGGGAGACAGAGGTGAGAGGGAAACATTGGTTGGTTGCCTCCCGTATGTGCCCCAACGGGGGCTCAAACCCAAAACCTGGGTGTGTGCCCTGATGGAGAACCAGACCCGCTGCCTTCTGGTGTGCGGACGACGCGTCGACCGAGCCACCCACCCGGGGCCTTGGGAGGCTTTTTGATTACCGGTCCAATTTTCTTGCTTATCAGAGGTTTGTTAGGAGTTTCTATTTCTTCATTTAAAAAATATATATATCTCTTTATTGATTTCAGAGAGAGGAAGGGAGAGGGAGAGGGAGATGGGAACATCAATGAGAGAAACATCATCAATCGCTGCCTCCTGCACGCCCCCTGCTGGGGATCGAGCCCGAAACCCGGGCCTGTGCCCTGACCGGGAATCGAACCTCGATCTCCTGGATCCTAGGTCGATGCTCAACCCCTGAGCCACGCTGGCCGGGCCTATTTCTTCTTGAGTCAGTTTTGAAAATGTGCATGTTTTTAGGAATTTGACCATTTCATCCAAATTCTCTCCCTGGCATACATTTATTAATTGCATTCTGTTATAATCCCTTTAATTTCTGTAAAGCCCAGTAGTCATGTACCAGCCTCCATTTGTGATTTTAGTTATTCACATCCTCTATTTTTTTAGTCAGTCTAACTAAAGTTTTGTCAATTTTGTTATCTTTTCAAAGAACCAGCTTTTAGTTTTGTTGATTGTGTTGTTTGGGGTTTCCCCCCCTGTATTTCATCTATCTGTCCTCTGATCTTTATTATTTCCTCTCTTCCACTGGTTTCAGGGTTAGTTTGCTGTTCTCTTTCCAGTTCCTTAAGGTGTGAAGTTAGGTTGTTGATTTAAGATCTATAAATTTCCCTCTGAGTACTGCTTTTACTACACCCCATGAGTTTCAGTGTCTTCATTTGTCTTAAAGTATTTGCTAATTTCCCTAGTGGTTTCTTCTTTGACCCATTGGTTTTTCAAGAATGTGCTGTTTGCTTTCCACATGTTTGCTAATTCTCCAGTGTTCCTTCTGTTTTCAAGGTGCATCCATGTTGTAGATGTGTCAAAATTTCATTCCTTTTTAAGGCTGAATAATATTCCATTATACATACATTTTGTTTATCCATTTATCTGTCGATAGGCACTAGATTGCCTCCACCATTAGACCACTGTGCATAATGCTGCTATGAACACACGTGTACAAAAATTAGGTCCAGAGAGAGAAACAAGCTGGCAGCGTAGGTAGCAGCTGCGCCCGCCGCCTCCCGCAACCACATCAAAATCACAACGAAAATACAGAACCACCCTCACTCAGAGCCTCCTGAGATCTGGCTGCACAGAAGCCCCACAACCAGGGACCTGAAGCAGCACCGAGAGCGGGAGGAGGGGCGCAGATGCGGGCGGATCGGGGCTGGATCCTGGAGACTCACCGGGGGACCACACCCGGTGGCACGGGTTAAACCCGGGAGGGAATCTCGGTGGCGGAGTTTTCCCAGAGGAGCTGGGGGTCCCAGCCTCACATCAGGCCCCAGCCCAGGGCTCCAGGGCCAGGAAGAGACAGCCTCACACCTTCAGCTGTGAAAACCAGCGGGACTGTCCCTAAGGGTCGAGGAGAGTGGGGGAGCATCAGCAGCTCCTCCTAAAGGGCCCGCACACAGACTCACTCAGACGCTCCCTCTGAGCCCAACGCCAGGTAGCAGCTTGAAAGGACCTGGGACACTTGGGGAAGAACTAACCTGCCTGAGATCCAGGAGAGAGGTGCAGGGGCGGCTTCCTCCCAGGCAGAAGGGCTGGCGGAGGCCATGGCTCCTTTGGCAAGTCGTCCCCGCACAAAGCTGGCAGGCAGGCGCCATATTTGAATCGCCAGCACCTGACTCTCACCTTTGGCCCCGCCCCCTGATTCCCGGAGGCCCCGCCCCTCCCCACCTGCAGCTCATCCAGGCCATTTCCCCGGGCTTTTCTGTGCAAGTGGCCTCTTGCACCTCATGCTTAGGACTTTCCTAAAATCTCTCAAACAAGCAGCAGCTGCCCCTCGGGGTCAGTTCCTCCCAGTGACGCCAACAGCAACCAAGGCTCAACTCAACAGGACAGTGCACACAGCCCACACAGGGGAGCACCTACAAGGCCCAGCTCAGGTGGCTGGGGAGGCTGAGCCCCTGGACCCCCCAGGACACCTACACAAAGCCACTCTACAAATTCCAGGAGATGGAGCAGCTCTGCCTGATACATAGAAACAAACACCTGGAAGCAGCCAAAATGTGGAGGCAAAGAAACATGTCACAAAGGAAAGAACAGAAGAAATCTCCAGAAAAGGAACTAAATGAAATAGATCCAAGCAAGCTAACAGATACAGAGTTCAGATTTTTGTTTATAAGGATGTTTAAGCATATTATTAGGGAAATAACTGAGAAAATCGATAACATAATAAAGTACCAATTTGAAATGAAGGCTACAAGAACTGAAATGAAGAATAATTTACAGGGAATCAGCAGTAGAGTAGAGGACACTGAGAATCAAATCAGCAATTTGGAACATGAGGAAACAAAAAACACCCAACCAGAAGAGCAAAAGGAAAAAAGAATCCAGAAATATGAAAATAGTATAAGGAGCCTCTGGGACAATTTCAAGAGGCCCAACATTCATATTATTGGGGTGCCAGAAGGGGAAGAGAGCAAGAAATTGAAAACCTATTTGAAAAAATAATTACAGGGAGAGAAACAAGATAGCGGCGTAGGTCACAGCTGCGCCCACCGCCTCCCGCAACCACATCAAAATTACAACTAAAATACAGAACCACCCTCACTCAGAGCCTCCTGAAACCTGGCTGAACAGAAGCCCTACAACCAGGGAACTGAAGCAGCACCGAGACCGTAGGAGGGGCGGAGACGCGGGCGGATCGGGGCTGGATCGCAGAGACACTGCCGCGGGCACACACCCGGTGCCGCGGTTGAAACCCGGAGGGAATCTCAATGGCGGAGTTTTCCCGGAGGAGGGAGGGGTCCCAGCCCCACAGCAGGCCCCCAGCCCAGGGCTCCAGGCCGGGAAGAGACCCTGCAACCTCAGGCTGTGAAACCAGAGGGGACTGTGGCTGAGGGTCCGGAGGCTGCGGGAGCCCCAGCAGCTCCCCTTAAAGGGCCCGCCAATGGACTCACTCGGACGCTCCCTCGGAGCCCAGCGCCGGGCAGCAGCCTGAAAGGACCTGGGACACTCGGGGAGGAACTAACCTGCCTGGAATCCGGGTGAGAGCTGGAGGGGCGGCTTCCTCCCGGGCAGAAGGGCTGGCGGAGGCCAAGGCTACTTTGGCGAGTCCTCCCCGCACACAGCCAGCGGGCAGGCGCCATATTTGAGTCGCCAGCACCTGACTCACGCCTTTGGCCCCGCCCCGTGATTCCCGGAGGCCCCGCCCCTCCCCACCTGCAGCTCATCCAGCCCATTTCCAGGGGCTTTTCTGAACAAGTGGCCTCTTGAGCCTCATGCTTAGGACTTTCCTAAAATCTCTCAAACAAGCAGCAGCGGGCCCCATACGGCTTGATAAGTGGCCCCAGGCCTGGCACTAGCGGCAGCTGCATTGGCTCATAGCTTGGCCTGTCCTGGACAACGCCAAGCCCAGCACAAGTAGCAGCCAACTGTGGTTTGCTGTGTAGCTCATGCTGGGTGGACCTAGGCAAGGCACTGGCAGAGGCTGACTTCCCATCTCCCGGGAGGCCCCAGGGACAGTGCCCCTGGTGGTCAGACTTGACCACACTGGATTACAACCCTACCACAGCCACAAGTGACACACTCTAGGGGCACACTTGATGAACCAAAGCTCCACTGAAGTAAATCCTGCTCCATAGGGGTGTCTCCAGCACAGCAGCTCTCTGGCTGTAGTTGCAGCTGGTCCTCACAGCTGACTGGCCTGGGGATCAGTTCCTCCCAGGGACGCCAACAGCAACCAAGGCTCAACTACAACAGGACAGAGCACACAGCCCACACAGGGGAGCACCTAGAAGGCCCAGCTCAGGTGACTGGGGAGGCTGAGCCACTGGATCCTACAGGACACCTACTACACAAAGCCACTCTACATATTCCAGGAGACATAGCTCTATCTAATACATAGAAACAAACACCAGGAAGCAGCCAAAATGTGGAGGCAAAGAAACATGTCACAAAGGAAAGAACAGAAGAAATCTCTAGAAGAGGAACTAAATGAAATAGATCCAAGCAAACTAACAGATACAGAGTTCAGAATTTTGGTTATAAGGATGTTTAACCAGATGGTTAGGGAAATAACTGAGAAAATCGATAACATAATAAAGTACCAATTTGAAATGAAGGCTACAGGAACTGAAATGAAGAATAATTTACATGGAATCAGCAGTAGAGTAGACGATGCTGAGAATCAAATCAGCAATTTGGAACATGAGGAAACAAAAAATACCCAACCAGAAGAGAAAAAAGAAAAAAGAATCCAGAAATATGAAAATAGTATAAGGAGCCTCTGGGACAATTTCAAGAGGCCCAACATTCATATTATTGGGATGCCAGAAGAGGCAGAAAGAGACCAAGGAATTGAAAACCTATTTGAAAAAATAATTATAGAAAACTTCCCCTACCTGGGGAAAGAAATCGACTTTCAAGTCCAGGAAGCACAGAGGGTCCCAAAGAAGAGGAACCCAAAGAGGCCCACACCAAGACACATCATAATTAAAATGCCAAAGGTTAAAGGCAAAGAGAGAATCTTAAAAGCAGCAAGAGAAAAGCAGTTAGTTCCCTACAAGGGAGCACCCGTAGGACTGTCAGCTGATTTCTCAACAGAAACCTTGCAGGCCATAAGGGAGTGGCAAGAAATATTCAAAGTGATGAAAAACATGGAACTACAACCAAGATTGCTCTACCCAGCAAAGCTATCATTTAGAACTGAAGGTCAGATAAAGAGCTTCACAGATAAGAAAAAGCTAAAGGAGTTCATCACCACCAGACCAGCACTACAGGAAAAGTTGAAAGGTCTTCTTTAAAAAGAAGCTATTGAACAAAAGAATCTGACAAACTAAATCCAGAGACATTGACACATGCAACAGACGGTCATATCTCAGAGGAAAGAGGGAAGGGGAGTGGAGGGTGGGAAGAGATTAACCAAAGAAGTTATATGCATATATGCATAACCCATGGACACAGTCAATAACAGGGTGAAGGCCTGGGGAAGGGGTGGGAACAAAGTGGAGGGGGTCAATTGGGGGGGGAAATGGGACACCTGTAACACTCTCAACAATAAAGATAAATTTATATATATATATTTGGTATATATATATATATATAGTAGTTCTTAATTCTTTCAGGAACCATCATACTGTTTTCTATAATGGCTGCACCATTTTACATTTCCACCAGAAGTACACAAGAATTCCAGTCTCTCTACATCCTCACCAACATTTGTTATTTTCTGTTTTGTTTCATTTTAAATAATAGCCATCTTAATGTGTGTGGTTTATTTTTTTTTTAATATATATTTTTAAAATATATCTTTACTGATTTGAGAGAGAGGAAGGGAGAGGGAGAGAGAGAGACAGACACATCAATGATGAGAGAGTCATTGATCGAGCCCGCAACCCGGGCATGTGCCCTGACCAGGAATCGAACCCCGATCGCCCGGATCCTAGGTCGACGCTCAACCACTGAACCACACCCAGCCAGGCAATGTGTGTGGTTTAGATTTGCATTTCCTCAATGGTTAGTTATCTTGAGCATCTTTTCATGTGCTTATTGACAATTTATATATCTTCTCTGGAGAAATGTCTATTCAGGTCCTACTAGATCATTGTTAAATCCATTTTGCCAATCTCTCTTTTTGTGTGTGTAGTAAAATATACATAAAATTTATCATTTTAGGCATTTTAAAATAACTCAGTGGCATTAAATAAATTCATAATGTCATGCAACCATCATCAATCTTTGTCTTTTAACTGGTGAGTTTAACCCATTTACATTTAAAGTAGTTACTGGTAGTGAAAGACTTGCTTCTGCCATAGTATTGTTTTCCATGTCATATCTTTTTTGATTCTCAATCCTTCCAATACCACCTCCCTTTATGTCTGGTTTTTCCTAGTGTACCATTGTGATTTCCTCTTCATTTCCTACTTGTTTTCTTTGTGGTTGCCATGGGGATTACAATTAACACCCTAAGATTAACAGCTGACTTTATCATCAGAAACTATGGAGGCCAGAAAGCAGTAGGATGATATAAAGTACTGACAGAAAAAAACAGAAAACAAAACACCTGGCAACCAATAATTGCATATCCAGAAATACTATCCTTCAAAATTAAGGAGAAGTGAAGACATTCCCAGATAAACAAAAACTAATGGAATTTGTTGCTACTAGAACTACTGCCCTACAAGAAATGCTGAAGAGAGTCTTCAGCTCTAACTGGTTTTTCTCAGTGGTTAGAGCATCGGCTTATGGACTGAAGGGTCCTGGGTTCAATTCTGGTCAAGGTCACTTACCATGGTTGCAGGCTCAATCCCTATCCCAGGTCGGGGCACATGCAGGAGGCAACCAATCAATGTGTCTCTCTCACTTCAATGTTTCTCTCTCCCTTCCATTCTCTCTGAAAAAGCAATGGAAAAAAAATATCCCCAGGTGCAGATAAAAAACTTTAAAAAAAAAGGGAGTCCTCAGACTAAGGCAAAAAGGCATTAGATGAAAACTCAAAGCCATAGAAAGAAAGATCACTAGTAAAGGTAACTGTAAGGTAAATATAATGGCTAGTATTATTGTATTTTATGTATGTAACTCCTCTTTTGTTTCTTATATGATTTAAAAGACAGATGTATAAAACAATAATTATAAATCTGTTAGCATACCATGCACCCAATGTGTAGAGATGAATTATAGCAACAGCATAAAATGTGTATGTGTATGTGTGTGTGTGTGTGTATAGAATTGCATAGGAGAAATTAATGTATGCCATTGAAACTAAGATGGTATCAACTCAACCTGGATTGTTATAAATGTATCTATTTCTTCTTAAGTGCACTTCGGTAATTTGTGTCTTCCCATGTATTCTCCATTTCAACTAAGTTGCTGAATTTATTGGCATAAAGTTGTTCCTAATATTTTCTTATTTTTCTTTTATTATTTGTAGAATCTTTCGTGATTTAAGTCTCTCATTCCTGATTTTGGTGATTTATATTTTCTTTTTTTCTGGTCAATCTGACCAGAGGTTTATCAGTTTTGTTGATCTTCTCAAGAAGCAGCTTTTGGTTTCATGGATTTCAGCACACTTTGATTTCAGGTAGAAGCTGAGATCACTGACATGAGATTTTTAAAAAATAGGCATTTAGAGCTATAAATTTCTCTAATAGAGATGTCCCACAAATTGATATGTTGTGTTTTCATTCTCATTCAGCTAAAAATATTTTCTAATTATTCTTTGACCCAGAGGTGTGTTATTTATTTTCAAGCCCACACCCCAGGCATGTGCTCTGACCAGAATCAAACCGGCAGCCTTTCCGTGCACAGGACAACGCTCAACCAACTGAGCCACACTGAGCAGGGCTGTTATTGATTTCTAAAAAATTCCATTGTGACTATAGCGTACTTTGTCTGAGTTCTTTTTAATTTATTGATACTTATTTTAAGAATATGATTTATCTTGATAAATGTTATATGTGCACTTGAGAATATATAATCCACTACTGTTAGATGGAGTGTTCTCTCAGTGTTAATCAGGTCAAGCTGGTTCACAGACAATGTTACTCAAGTTATTATTCAATACAATGTTATTTCCTGGCTGATTAGTTGTCTACTCGTTTTATCAATTACTGAAAGAGTAGTATTAAAAAATAAAATAAAATCTCTGACTATAATTGTGATTGTCTTTTCTTGCACTTCTACCAGTTTTTGTTTCATGTATTTTGAAGCTCTTATGGGGCCCATGAACATTTAGGATTATTATGTCCTTGACTAATTAACCCCTTCATCATTATGAACTGACCTTCTTTATCCCTGATAATATTCTCTGTTCTGAAATCAACTTTGTCTGATATTATTGTAGCCTTCCTAGCTTTCATTTGATTAGCAGAAACATGGGGTATCTTTTTGTTTTAACCCTATTTGAATCTTTCTATTAAAAATACATTTCTTGCCCTGGCCAGGTAGCTCAGTTGGTTAGACTGTCATCCCGATACGCCAAGGTTACAGGTTTGACCCCAGTCAGGGCACATACAGGCAGCAACCAATGAATGCATAAATAAGTGGGACAACAGATTGATGTTTCTCTCTCTCTCCCTTCCTCTCTCTCTAAAAACAAATTTTTTTAAAAATCAATAAATAAAAATTTAAAAATAAATAAACTACATTTCTTACAGGCAGCATATAATTGGGTCTTCCTTTATTATCTCCTTTGTTGGCTTATTATTTATAACTGTTATTTTACTAGTTGCTTTAGGGTCTGTAATATACATCTGTAACTTCCACAGTCCACCTCATCGCAGAAACTCACCAGGCCTCAAATGCAGCCCTGGAGCAGCTACCAGCACAGAGCTGTCCAGGAAAAAGGGCCCATCTGTCATTCTGTTCTGCCCTACCCTTGCTGATCATGCGAAGGGCCCTGGGAAATCATCACACTGCTCAGGGCCTCAGCTTACTCATTTTAAAATTGGGGTTGCCCCAGCTACCCTGCCTAATTCAAAATGGTGTTCTGTCCTAGGAGTAAGGGAAAAGACCTGACACTGAGACCCCAGCCCTTTCCACACACGGGCCCACCCAAGGTGACCGCAGGCCTGCTCCTAGGACCACTAAGCCCCCAAGATACATGGTTGGAAGCCCCAAGGAGGACAAAGATTGGGTGTGTGGCAGCCAAGGGGGCCCGGGTTCCAAAACCTATCAGTTGGGTCAGGAAGGACGCTGGTGTTGAGAATAACTAGCAGGGCTTCTGAGACAGGCCAGTCAGCCAGGACAAGTGGAATGGGGCAACTGACAGAGCTGAACAAACTGGCAGAGCAATTTACAGCAGATGCAGGTCACCTCCCTAGAGATAACATCTCGGCCTCAGTTATGTTTCAGCTCCAGGCCCGGAAAAGCAGCAAAACCAGGTGGGTGACACCAGGACCAGCTGCAATGACTAAAGACCACCTGCCCTGGCACTCACCAATCAGTAGAGACCATGACCCTGAAAAAACACACCTGGAAAATTAATATTCTGCTGAAACCCACCCTGAGACCTCCTCTAAGATTCCCTCCTGCAAGAGAGAGAAAAGCCTCAAGACAAAGGACCCAGCACGTGCTCTCCTTCTGGGGAGCAGCCCCCCATTCCCTTTCCCCACTTCTTCCCCAACAGGCACAAATATCCTAAACACTAAGGGTCCCCACGAGAGACTTGCAACCAGGGGAGCAATGGGCAGCGGCAGCCCATCCCAGGCTAATTCCCTTAACCTGACCCCAAGGACCCCTTTTCTCTGACTGCCCAGAGAACTAAGGCAGCCCCACCTAGGCTCTCCTGTTGCTTCTTCTACCCTAACCCTAACTCTTGTTTCACTGTCCCCAGTTTTAATAAACATGACGTCATAGTCACCTGGACTCGTGTTGTGAAATTTTTCCTGAACGAAGTCAAGAACCCACAACTACCAGCTGTTTCTAGGCAGATCTGCTCAGGGCCAGGTCTGTCCAGCAACACTTCCAGTGCTTTGACGAAACCTCAGATGCGTGGCCTGTCTGCGATTTCACATTGTTGGAGTGATCCTTGTATCCCTGGGGGTTGCAGCTTTCTGTAAGTTTGCTGTGGCTGACCCGAGAAAGAAGGCACATGCAGATTTCCACTGTAATTCCATGAAAGATTTGGGGGGGATGAAGAAGACTGGCATCTTTCGAGGGCAAAGCGATCTTGGAATGTGAAGAATTTCTTTGGGTTGAATTCCGTAGAAGCTAGTCACTGACCTGTGTTCCTGAATTATGAAACATGAACATTTGAGCAAAGGAATAGTTCTCTTGATAGATAAATGATTAACAAATACTGTGGAAAAATAAATAGAAAAAATAAAACCTACCACTTGATCCCCACTTCCTCCCAAGGTGAGGCAGGCCTTGCCTGGGGAGGTGGCCTCCTCCCCTCCGCCCTCAGCTCTGATAGAAGCATTGGAGGGGTGGTCTCCCTACTCTTCAGACTCAAAAGGCTGAGAACACCAGGAAATCTACCTGGAGCCTCTAAACCCAGGCATTTCTCTGATTCCTTTCCCTTTATCTGATTCCCCACCAGTCAGGCAGTGGTGTCTGGAGGCAAGAGGCCAAAGTCCCCACCTGCTCCCAGGTTCCCAGTTGAATCATTCAACCTTCTCTGGAAGGGCCTGAGGAGACAGGTCAGATCAGACCAAGTGTCCATGCCATTGCTGCCCCTGGCAAAACCAGGGTGACCCAGGCCACTCCTGTATTTCCAGCAGCACCTGAAGGACCCAGGAGGACCTCAGCCTGTTTCAGCTGCCACAGCCTTTATGTTCTTAGGTAGTTTCCAGCACCTGCCAGTCTGGAGTTTTCCCAATTGCCTGGACGGGGTGGGGGTGGGGGTGGGTAGGGGATTGGGGTGGGGGAGTGTCTGGCGCAAAACCACACGCACACATTCGAGGTAACTGTAGATTCGCCTGCAGTTAAATAGAGATCCTTTTGCACACTTTACCCAGGTTTTCCCAATAACTTTAAAACATCCTCACTCGAGGGAAAGGAAGGGAGAGAGGAACATCGATCAGTTGATCAGTTGCCTCCCCTACGCGCCTCGAGCAGGGTCGACCCACAACCTAGGACGTGCCCTGAGCAGGAATCGAGCCCGCAGCCCTCCGGGTCTCCAGACAATGCTCTAACCCCCTGCGCCGCCCGGCCGGGGCTCCCAACGACGACTTTTGCAGAACTGTAACCAGCACACCGACACTGGCAAAAGCCCACCAGTCTCGCTCGGATTGCTCCCGCAGGTGCGCGACATTTCAATGACCAGACCAGAGAGAGGTGACCCCGCTGACCCTCCTCTTAGCAAGTAGCTGTGACCCACGGGGTTTCCACCGGTGCCCGCCCCCAAAGAAGGTCAGGGGGCTGAACGTGCTGGCGCGCGGTGCGCGGGCCCCGGTCCCGAGGCCCTTGCAGCCCCTTCCCGCGGCGGCCTGTCCCGCGCGCGGGAGACGGGCGCGGAGCGGGGCGGGCCCGCGGCTGCTCCCCCCCGCGCGCGGCCGGGAGGCCAGCCGCCGCAGGCCTCGGGGAGACGTTACCGCCTGGCGGCCCCACACCTGGGCCCCAGCGGGGCGGGAGCCGAGCGCCGGGCCTCGCGGGGAACCCGAGCCCCAAGCGCCGCGGCTCCCGGACTCCGCCCCGGGGCACGCCGGGAAGCCTCGCCCCTCCCCGCGCCCTCCTCCCCCCGCTGCGCAGCCCTCGGCTGCCCCCTGCCGCCGCGGGGTGGACCCTGCAACACGGACCGGCCCCGCCTCCGCGCCGCCGGATTGGCAGCTCCAGAGGTCTCCGGGCGTCCGCAGCCCGCCACCGGATTGGCTGCGCTCCGGAGCTGAGGCTCCGCCCATTTCCCCGGGTCCTTTGATCACGCGCCTCCAGGCTCTTCCGGGGCCCGGGAGTCGACCGAGGGCGTTCCTGTCCGGGCTGCAGCGGCGGGAGGTAAGGCATGGCCGGGTTGCATGGGCTGCAGAGCGCTGGCACGGGTCCACGCCTCGGGGTGCCGGGGTTGCAGGATGCCGGGGCCCCTCTGCGCTCCCCCCAAGCCTCCCTCCCCCGGCCTGAGCCTCCCAGAGCCCTGGGAACTACCTCGGCTCGCTGTTGCTAGTTCGCATCCTAGGAGCGGCCTGACACTCCACCCACCTCGACATGGGACGGTGTGCGTGCGACTAAGCAAGCCCAGTCACCCCACGAACAGCCGGGACAGGTAGCTCACACCTTGCCCTCGGATGGAGACCTAGGCGAACCAGGGTCAGGGACCGTGGGGCTCCTGTGTGCAGCCACCCACGGACAGTCTTTTTGCATCTGTCGATGGGAGCTGTCCCTCTCCTCTGCTTGTCAGCTCAAGCCAAGACGGCAGGGACCTGGGCGGAGCCTTGGGTGAGGACCAGAGGGAGGGGACTTCACCTCACAGATGCAGTCCAGCCCCTAACCACTTGTGTCCACCCAGGCAGGATGTCCAGGCTGTATGTCTGGAGTGACACCAGGGGCAAGGAGGGCACATGGGGCCCTGACTGTAGCCTGAAGTGTGGGGATTGAATCAGGACTGAGGCAGGCGCCTTCTGTGCAGGACCCTCATATTTTCACCTGTTCTCTCCTTTTTGCTTCACTGGATAGGTGCTGGCAGCCCAGCGCCCCAGGAGGTCAGGACAGGAGCTGGGGACCTATATCTAACCTTTCCCAGGAGTTGAGAACTGCAAATGTTTGGCCAGCACCTGAGCTGGGCCCCACCCTGATTTGGGGGTAGGAGCTGGGCAGCGCTCAGTCCCTGGGTCTAGGCCTCCCCTAGGTGCCCTTCACACCCAGGCTTTGCTGAGAGTCATTGGAGGGTTAGGGTTAGGGGGCCTGGAGGATTTCTGGTCCCAGTGCGTGACCTAAGTTTTCATGTATCACCAGCTCTTGGGGAGGGATCCGGAGCCCGGATGTCACTCTGGGGGAAATTGATGAGCTCCCTTCCTCCTCCCCAGGGAGCCCAGTGGAGGCGCCCTCCCGGAGCACTCCTGTCCATGCTGACTACCCAGCCCTCCAGCTGCTGATGTCATGAGTAACACCACAGTGCCCAATGCCCCCCAGGCCAACAGTGACTCCATGGTGGGCTATGTGTTGGGGCCTTTCTTCCTCATCACCCTGGTCGGGGTGGTGGTGGCTGTGGTAAGGAGCCCCCTCATTCACACATATACGGCCACACCTTTGCCTAGGAGGGCTGGGTGGGCCCGGCCCGGTCTACACACAGCATCTCAGGCTGTTCTGCTTTTAGGGGTTGGAAGTGGGTGGGCTGCCCTGGGCTCCCAGCCTCCACAGTGCTGTGTCTCTGTTACAGGTAATGTATGTCCAGAAGAAAAAGCGGTGAGTGTCCCTGCTCCCCAGTACTACCTCCCCCACACTTGGCTTAAATTTCTTCTCATAGGATCTGAGTTTGCTGCATACATGTAAGACCCCCTCAGCCATCCAGATACAAGCCTGAAATCCCCAACACCCCATTGTTAGGTTTTCCTGCCCAGGCTCAGCTTACCCCCTGGGGAGAGGCCCCTTTGTTCTTAGAGGGCAGTGGAGACAGGGAAGTCATGTTTGAAGGCAGTGGGCCCCCTGGGCTGAGTGCCCTCCCCTGTCCCCCAGGGTGGACCGACTTCGCCATCACCTGCTCCCCATGTATAGCTACGACCCTGCTGAGGAGCTACACGAGGCTGAGCAGGAGCTACTTTCTGACGTGGGAGACCCGAAGGTCAGAACTCCAACGGGGGGGGGGGGGTCTACTCTGCTCTCACCCATACTCACCCCTGAAACTGGAGCCTGGTTCTGCCGTCTGCCCTCCTCATTTGGGCCAAGTAGTGAGGCCTCTCCTCCGGCTGTGGTGACTCCAGGGCCAGAGCCCAGCTGTGGTCTCCTCCCCCACAGGTGGTGCACGGCTGGCAGTGTGGCTACCAGCACAAGCGGATCCCCTTGCTGGATGTCAAGACCTGACACCCCTGCCCTGGTCTTCAGAACCATGGGGTCCTGCAGTGTCCAGGGATCTGCTGCCTGCTGCTTCCCCCTCCCACTTGCTCTCACCCAGCTCCCCTGCTGGGCACTGGGTCTCCATTCCTCCTCCCACCTATCCCAGCCCCATCACCTCACTGCCCCCTAGGCCTTTAGTCCTTTGTGGGCTGAGCCCACTGTCCCAGGCACTAAGGGGAGCTTTTTTCTTTTTTGGACGGTTGGGGGGCCGGGCAGAGCTTTGCCCTTTCCGCAAGCCCTTCCTTCAGTCCTCGACTTGGCTTTGGAGTTTCTGATGGTGACAGGGCCTGATGTATAGTGTTCAGTATATATATTTTGTAAATAAAATGTTTTGTGGTTAGGCGTGTGATTTCTTCGAAAGGGCCTTCAATTACCTCCCCTGGAGGTGACTGTGCTCCCCTCTCCTCCCGCCCCCAGCCTGAGAGCTGAGTAGGGCACCTCCAAAGCGACCCTCACGATTCTTGGTTTCCACCTTTACCTGGTTCCAGGCACCCACCACACAAAAAAAGACTCCAGTCCAGAAAAGGATATTTTTTTATTCAAGTAACTGCAAATAGGAAACCAGAGGGGGGGGCCCCAGGCTGGGACAAATAATGGCTACCTCCTCCCCGGCAGAACAGGGGGAGAAGGTAGCCCTACACTCTCCGCCGTCAACACAGGCCCCCCCCTGCTCACTCTGCTGCAGCATCCTAGGGGCAGAGCCCCACCTTCCCTGGGACTGGGGTAGTCTATTCCCAGCCTGCTTTGCCCCTGGCCCCTTCCCAAGAGCATCTTGGAGGGGAGTGTGGGCAGAACAGGAGGCAGTGAGGATGAACATTTGGCGCTGGTAGCAGCAGCAATGACAGATGTCTAAGAATGAGACTTTGAACAAAAAACAACACAACTGTCCAGAGGTAGTTTGTGAACAGAGGAAAGATGGAACCAGAACCTTGGGGGGTAGGGAGGGGGTGGGGGTGGGAGTGGGCAAGGCTAGCTCCTTGTTAGTGCCCCATGTGAGGGAAGGGGAAACGAGGCCTAGAGTAGAAGCAGACTGGGTAGGGGGCTCACACCCCTCCTGCCTTCCTTCCTGTGCCCCAGGGCAGGGCTGTCCAACCTAGTGCAGGGACTAGGCAAAGTGGGGAAGGAAGGAAAGTGGGTGTGAGCCGCACCTGGTGAAGACACAGCTTGGTTGGGGCATCTTGGGGCCAAACAGCCCTATCCATGGCCACATGTGCTGCTGCTGCCAGGACACTGGAGGGGGCATGTCAGAGTGATGGGGCTCAGGCCCCTTTAAGGCCAGGGGAGCCCTCCCAGGCCCCCTAATGGGAAGCCAGAGGTAAGAGTGGGGAAGGGACCCCCTAAACCGGGAGCCCAGTCAGCAATGTCCCCACCACTAAGGGAGCAGAGACGCAGCAGGTGCAGGGTGTGGCTAAGTGGGAAGTCAGCTTTGTCCAGGAGGGCAAGTAAATGCAGGTATGGGGTGGGGAGGATACTGGGAACCGAGACCAAAGGAAAACTGCTCCCCACTCGGGCCACCAGGGCCCGGCTGGTGTGCTGTGTAGTGTGGCGGTGCAGGCGGGCGAAGGCGAGTGGCAGATGGGTGGTGGTGACTGGGGGCCTGGGGGGAGGGGTGGGGGCGGTGGGAGCGGAGCTGTCCAGTCCCAGAAGGAAACTGCTCCTGGGTGAGGAGGCGGGTGGCACGGTCACTGCTCCTCCTCTGAGGACTCCTGCGAGATGCCCTCCTCTTCCTCCTTCTCCTGTGAGGTGGGCAGGGCTGTCAGCGGGTACCAGGCCTGGCCCTCCTCCACCCCCAGTTGTGGGAGAGGGAACACAGGCCTGCTGCCCCCGCCCCTCCCAGGCGCTCCAGAAGGGGGATGAGTCAGGACTGAGTGTGTGGGTGACTCAGCAACCTCCAGAGCCCAGTTTCATTCATAAAAAAGGAAGAATTTAAAGGGAGGGAAGAAAACCACACACATGCAGCTCTCACACGGAGCCATCCTCCCCTGCCCGGGGCCGAGGTGGGGGCCTGGGCAGATCTCAGAGCAGCAGCCCGTAAGCTGGAGGAAGTGAGGAGTGACTGGCTCCAGAGGGAAGGGAGGGGAGGGGGGCAGCAGCCAGGGAGAGGAAATGGGGGGGGTCTGGAGGGTGTAGGGAACCAGGTGGCCTTGGAGCACAGGGGCAGCTGCTGCGCTGTGGGGCAGTGGCAGCGGCCGCAGGCTGACCCCAGGCCAGGGCGGGGAGGAAGGGGAAATGTGTGCCGCAGGGGCTCACTCACAGGGCGGGAATGTCGGGACACCGCTGCTGCGGCCCCCGTGCCAGGCACAAACTCCAAAACAACTTGTTTCCTGTTACTCACTCCTGGGGCCCAGCCAGCACCCCCAGCCCCCCAACCCTGGTGGTGGTGGCTCAGCTCGAGGAATGAATGCCTCAGGGAGTTCAGGGAGCAGGTTGGGGATAGGAAAGGGCAGGGAACAGGAAGGCTGGGGTGGCTAACTGCAGGGGAGCCCCCTAGAGGCAGTCTCCTGACCTGGCACACCTACTTCCACTAGGAGCTATTTGGGGGCCCAGAAATGGAAGGTGCCTCCATATGGGACCACACCTCAGCTCCTACCCAGCACCGACCCCTCCCAGGGCTGAGCTCTTCACCGCTTCTTCTCCCTCCCCAGGATCAGGGTAAAGACAAACCTCACCCCTTCCCCATGTGATGTCCTTTCCTCATTTTTATAATGGGGGACAGACTAGAGGACCTCCAAGATCCCCCCTAGATGTAGACACCCTCCACTAGTGCAGGGCAAAGGTCTACTCTGTACCTGGGACCCCTCACTTCTCATGGACATATAGCTCTTTAAAAGCCCTGGGCTGGGTGCCAGAGCCTGGGCCTGAGCCAGTGTGACATGCCACCATTCCTGGCCCTGCAGGTCAGGGAGAACTGTCTTTCCATGGTGGGTGCACCTATCAGGTCGGCATCATCCATTCTTAGCACCCCACCCAGAAGAGCCAAGCTACCACCCCCCTTCACCTACCAGTTTTTTGGGTCTGCCCCTTGGTTTCCTCCCTGGAGTCGTGGTGGTTTTCTAGATGGTAAGAGAAAAGATGCACTAAGTCAAATGTCCCTGAGGGTGCTCATCCAATGACGGTGAGAAGCAGGGAGGGACAGAGAGCTGCCCACCTCTGCTCAGGGCAGCCCAGGAATCTCACCCCAGCCACAGGCCCACCCAAGTCCAGCTGGCGATGACTGGCCACCACATCGCCCCCCCTCAATATACACACATGCCCCCCATTCCCTCCTCCACCCATGACTCAGAGGATATGAGTCGTGTCTTAGAAAAAAATAAAATAAAAAACAAAACAACTTCTCTGAAAGGCTGATGCCACCAGAAAGGCTGGCCTTCCCTGATCATCCCCATCCCTCAGGATCCAGGGGACCCAGGACAGAAGGTAACTTTCAGTCCAGGGGCTGGTGGGGCTGCCCCTTCACTCTTCCCAACTCTTATTTCTCCGGACTGGGAATGCTGCAGGACTTGACTTGATTTCCCCATTGTCCTGGGCAGGACCAAGGCCCCAGAAGTGAGACCTTAGTCATCACCCTGCTCTCCCCAATTAGCAAAGGCCCATCACCTGCCACCCACACCAGGGCAGAGGGGGCAGATGCAGGATACACCAGCCCTTTCCCATGCCTCCCTCTCCCAGCCCCAAGCTTCACCCGGGTCTTGGCAGCGCCCTTGTTTTTGCTCCCCTTCGGTCTGCCCCGAGGTCTCTTAGGTGTTGGCACTTCGCTGGGCTCCTTCTGCAAAGACAGAGGATGCAGTCAGACACAGATGCCACCTGCCCCACCCCTTTCAGAAGACAGAGCCCTCTGCCCCACTGCAGCAGGGTTTAAGTCAGCTAGCCATCACCAGGGAACCCACAGGGGCAGGGACAAGTCGTCACAATGTAGTTCTCAGTTTGACCATCTTTCACGAAGCCCCTACCCTTGCTTCCCTGGGAAAGGTGTCATGGGGGGGGGGGGGGGGAGGCAGCTTTGCCCTGACCCAGCCCTGCCACTGAGTAGTCATAAGATCTTGGGGAAGACACTTAATGCCCGGAGCCTCAGTTTCCTCATCTGTAAGTGGTGGCAATACTTCTTACAGAGTATCATGAACACTAAATAATGAATGTTAGAAGTGCCTAGCCCTGGGCCACAACTGTTGCCTACCCTTTCAGACAATGCCTGCTGGACACTTCCGGAATGCAGAGTGGAAAGGATGCCCCCCCAAGGAGCCTCCAGCCTTTACCTGAAAACTGGCCCCCTCCAGGCTGCCTCCCAGGGAGAAGAAACCCCAGAGATCCCTGCCATTGTTGCCACTAAAATTTTAATAAGCCCGAGGCAGAATAAAAAGCTGCTGCATAATGCATAGAAACTGGGCAGTCAAGGCACAGCAGCTATGGTTTCCTGTGGGCTGTTTCTAACTATGGTCCAGTAACCCAACACCCTTTTCTGACCCCCGACCCCACCCCAGCTAAGAGGCAGTCAAATGCCACCACCCGGACCCCTCATGGCTCATGGCTCCGAAAGAGTGGGTCTGCCGTGTGAAGGGCAAGGACCGACCTGGGTCCCCTCGCCTCTTCCCCAGGAAGGGGAAGTCCCTGGACTTCACCTACAGCTGCCCCGCGGGAGAGAAAGCAAGGTCTCCACCGCACACCAGATGGACCCACAGCCTGACTGGCCTTCTAACCCTGTGGGAGGCCAGCACCAGGGATCCGAGGGTCACTCTGCCACCAACTCCCCAACACTTTCCACTTCTTAGGCTTCAATTTCCTTGTACAGAGCCAGGGCAAAGCCTAGTCCCAGGCCACTGGCAATGAGGCCCGTGAATGGGTCCGGTTACTGGTCCGGAATGGGGAGTACAGAACTGCCCGTTAAGTACCCAGAAACCTTCATAATAGTAAACGAACAGAGTAACACGTGAGATGGATCTCATGATTAAAAACCCTAGACTTGCCTAGCCGGGCGTGGCTCAGAGGTTGAGCATCGACCTAGGATCCAGGCGATCAGGGTTCGATTCCCGGTCAGGGCACATGCCCGGGTTGTGGGCTCGATCCCCAGTCAGGGGCATGCTGGAGGCAGCCGATCAATGACTCACTCATCATTGATGTTTCTGTCTCTCTCTCCCTCTCCCTTCCTCTCTCTGAGATCAATAAAGATATATTTAAAAAAACAAAAACAAAAAAACCCCGAGACTTCTATCTCTCTTCATGCTTCCAGAGTTCATCTTTACTGTTCTGTAAACACAGTGGTCCAGGATGGACTGGAAAAAAAGAGTGCACAGACCTGCGTGCACAATGGGGGTGGCACTGCGCTGGGACTTGCTGACCTAGGCTCAGGCCCCTCTTCTGTCCGGGGTGTCAGGGGGATCTGTAGGGTGTGCGGGCATGTGTGGGGAGGACACCTGCACACAGAACGATTCTGCGCCCCTCCATTCCCGCTTTCGCCTGCTGAGATGCCTGGTACCTCCCTAGCCCGAAGGGGGAAACTGAGGCAAAGCCTGGGACACCCACCCGCCCCCCCACCAGCGCCGCCCCAGGACTCACGGGAGGCTGCTTCCGAGGCCGGCCCCGCCCTCGCTTCTCAGTGCCGTCCTTGTCCTGCTTGGAGGCCAGGGGCTGGCTGGCCTTCGAACTCGACTCGCTCATCTTCCCTTCTCTGAGGAGCAGGTGGAGGAGCGACGGCTGGGGTGCTGGACGCAGGAAAAGTGGCTTTAGACAAAACACTGTTTCAGCCCGGCCGGCGTGGCTCAGTGGTTGAGCACTAACCTATGATCCAGATCGATCGAAGTTCAATTCCCAGTCAGGGCACATGCCTGGGGCACAGGCTTAATCCCCCGTGGGGGGGAATGAAGGAGGCAGCCGACCAAAGAGTCTCTCATCATTTATGTTTCTCTCTCTCCCTCCCCCTTCCTCTCTCTGACATCAATAAAAATATATTTTAAAAAAACATAACACTTTGTTTCAGCCACCTCCTACCCCCTCATCCCTCCCACCCTCCAAGTGCACTACAGCAGAACTGCCTGCCCCTAGGGGTGCCCAGGTTCCCACCCTGCTGCTGCCACAGGGTGGGGCTGGGCCGTTGGCCCTAATGAGCTCCTTATCTCCTGTTCAGAAGGGCTCTTTGTTGTCCTGCCACCTCCACAGGGCAAGGGCCTGGAGGCACAGGCAGCCCAGACCAGGCTGAGGCAAAGGTGTAGATGAGGGGGGGGGTCCTCATACCTCACAAGGTGAGGGGGAACTCTCTCTAGCCAGCTTCTGCCCTTTCACCAAGCCTGGGGAGCTCACAGGAACAAGGGAAAAGTAAGAGTTAAGCAAAGTAAATGAGCCTGGGCACCTGGCAGCCATGAGCTTCAATGCCCTGCACACCTCACTGACAACAGTCAAGGCCCGAGGCTCAAGAGGAAACACTGTAAGGGCCAACCTTGACACTCCACACCAACCACACGGCCAGGGTTGGTCCCCGGCCCCAGCAGTGCCCCTCTCTGCTCTCTCCCAGGGTAAAGCCTGGGATTCAAAGATGGGGCACAATTTAGGAAGTAGGAAGATGGTTAAACTGCAATGAGTAAGGTCAGGGGAGGAAAAGAAGCCCAAAGCTGAAAGGTGGGTCTCCTCTCTCCCCTCACCCCCATCCTGCCCACCTGGAGTCAGATGAGATCTCTCCCTTTGATACCTGCTTACAGAAGGGGCATCTCCAACTGGGATGGAACCTTCTAGCTGGCTCTTGAGCCCTGGCAGGGCTGATCCTAAAAATCTTCTTGGTCCCTTCCTAACGTGTTCTCTCTTCTTAGAAGCCTGTTTTGTTTTAATCAGCCCCACTATTTGTTTACCTAAAACCTCTCCCTGCAAGGACACTTACACCCTGTAGCTGGGAGCCTCTTCTAGAGACTTAAAAAAGGACAGTGAGGCCCTGGCCGGGAAGCTCAGTTGGTTTGTGTCGCCCCAATATACCAAGGTTGTGGGTTCCATCCACAGTCAGGGAACGTACAAGAATCAACTAATGAATGCAGAAATAACTGAAACAACAAATTGATGTCTCTCTCAAATAAGTAAATATATTAAAACAAAAGTCTCTGTTATTATCTCCAAGTTACATAAAAGAGACTTGAATCAGGAAACCTATGGCTCTACACCTGCGTGTGGACCAACTCCTGGCTGCGCTTGGTAAAGGGTGGGCTGGGCCCAAATGGCTCCACTTCTGAAAGCCCTTCAGTTTGTATAATGGGGGTAAAGGGAAGACACATGCCTCAACTACCTCTCCCAACTGCTGCAAAGGTCAAACCAGGTAATAGTTTTAAAATGCCTAAACAATGGGAAGTCTTCATTCAAAACGAGAACTAGAACATTTGAAAATGACTTCTTTCCCCTTTTCAGACAATTTCCAATTTTAACCCAATGAGAGGGAAAAAAACATTTTGCAAACTTGTGACTTCTGGAGGGCCCAAGGCCCCATCCTCAGAGCTTCGCAATGCTCCAGGCGGCAGGGCCTTTTCTGGTATTCATTCTGTTTTATAATATTTGAGACTTGAAGACCCTTTCAAACAAGGTGGTTGGTGATTTATCCTGCTCCATCATTAGTGGCTTGGCCTGCTCTGTAATTACAGGCAGTGATTAGAATCTTCTATTACACCACAGGTCCCCTTTCAAACTAAACATCAAAATTAATCAGCGAAATGAGTATTGACCTCTGATGAGGTCTGCTGGAGGCCCCCTCAGAGAGAGGGTTCTAGTTGGGTGAAGCTGGTCCCTAATCCCAGACAGCCTGGGCCCCGCCTGCTCGGATCCTGGTAGGTCTCTCTGGAAGCTCCTGTTTCATCTGGTGCTTTCTCCTACCTCTTGCTGCTGGAGACCCTTGAATCCACTCACCCACCCCAAATCCAGACCTCCATCAACTAAATAAAAGCCTGAGGCCCTCTCTGGTGAGACGGACAAATGCTCTCTCTTCCACCTGTTTCTTACCATCGGAGAGGCCTGGCCTGGAGAAGCCACGTTTAAGGCCCAATCTTAATCCTTCAGTTTATAAGCCCTTTTGAGCCTCAAGCTTGTCCCCTTTATACACTGTGCCCCTAATGTGTGCTGCACAAATGCTTAAAGAATCTGCAGGAATGACCCTAGGATATCATCATGGGTCTACCTTATTTTACAAAAAAAGTAGTCCAGAGAGCCCTGGTAAGTTGCCTAAAGTCACACAGCAAATTGACGAACAGGATGGAGTAGGACCCTCTGGCCCGCCACTTTCCTTACCCGCCTGGAGGTTGGTTAAGCCCCTGTGGTCCCCTGCCCAGGGTGACTCTGCAAGTGCCTGAGCTTGGCCGTTGCAGGTCCACCCGCGGGACTAGGGGCCAGAACGCGCGGGGGGAGGGGCGCAGGCCGCTCTAGCAGGCGCGGGAAACCGGTGCACCCCGACCGCATGCACCGCCACGCGGGTGCACCCAGCCCCACTTCCTGCCAGAGGGGGCACCCAAGCCCGCCTTGGGGCAGGAAACCTGGCGCGCGCGGGCGAGGGGAGAGGAAGAAAGCCACCTTCCTCTGAGCCCTCCCGGCAAAATAAAGCCCCAGGAAAATAAATTGAAACGGGGAGTCAAAGGGACTAGTTCCAACAGAGCCCAGCAAAGCAGAGAAACCAGTTTGTGGGGGTGGAGGGCAGGCCTGGCCCTGGGGGCTGAAGAGGCGCGCGGGACGGGCTAGAGGTGGGGTCGGGGTAAAGCCCCAAACCCAGGCCCGAGTTCGGCCTCATCTGCGAGACGGGCACCAGGTAAAGGCCGAGCGGGAGTGGGACCGAATTGCGGGGTTCCTGCCCATCCCCCTCACTTCTAGAACTTCCCCAGGCTGCGGGGGACGGCCGTCTCCCCACTCCCACTGCGCCGCAGCCTGTTCCTCTCCCCGCCTTCCCCCCTCCCCCAGGGCCCGGGCCCGGGCTCGGGCTCGGGCGGGAGCGGCGGGCGCGAGGTGCATCGGGATCCGCCGGGTGCACAACTCGCGCTCGCCGCAGCCGCGCGCCCCCTCCCCCACCGCGCGCCTTTCCCGGGTCCCCGCCCCCCGCAGGGCGCCCGCGGCGCGGGGGAAGGGGTGCGGGCGCCCTCCCCACGCCTGCGGGCCCCGCCGCCCGCCCCCGCTCCGCGCGGCCCTCCTCCGCCCGCGGCTCGCGCAGTCCCGGCCTGGGAATAAAGCTGGAGGCGCGCGCTGCAGCCCCCGGCGGCTCGCAGGAGGGGCGGCGGGGGCGCGGGCGCCCCCCTCCGTCGCGGGCCCCGGGGACGACTCACCGCGAGCTCGGCCGCCGGCCTGTGGTGCGCGCTCCGGGCTGCTAGGAGCGACGGTGCTGGGCGCTGAGGACCGGCCTGGCTTCGCCGCCGCCGCCGCTAGTAGCAAATGCGGATCTGAAACCGGGAGAGAGCAGAGGTTCTCAGAGACCGCCACCGCCGCGTGCTCGCCGCCCAGGCCCCCGCGGGGTATTTATGTGTCACATCCAGGCGGGGGGACAAAAATATTCCCCCTCCCCCGAAGGATGGCGAGGGGCAGGAAGCTAGGCACGGCCCGTGCGCGGCCTCAATAAATAAATAATTTAATTAAATGATAGATCTAAAAAAAAAAAAGAAGCCACCGGAGGGGCCGCGAACTCACGCCTTCTTGGAGCCGCGCCAGCGCCAGAAATAGCTCGGGCTCCGAGTCCCAATTAGAGGAGCGCAGCCCCGGCTCAGGGGAGCTTAAAAAGAGCGACCCAGGGGCAGGGGGGACGGGCCCGCCCGCGCCAGCCGTGTCACTGAGGGGGCGGGGCCATGCAAATGAGCCCGGGGATTTAAAAGGGCGGCCGCCCGCCAGCCGCCCCGCGGGTGGGTGCTGACTTCGGGAGGGGCACGCAGTTTCAGGCGCCGGCGCCCGGGGCGGGCTGAGAAACCGAGGTGCCGGCCTACTCCCCACTGTCTCGGGTTGGGAGACCTGGGAAAGGGCACAGAGGGGTCGTCAAAGAGCTTTTCCCCGGGTTAGGGGGAACGGCGTCCTTACGGCCTGGAACGCGGGTGTCCCTTGCAGAATCATCTCTAGGGGTCTCCGGGCCATAGGGGCCCGACGCCCGCGGGCCGCGAGGATGTGGGCGGGTTTGGTGCCTGCGGGTCCGCGCGGGCGGGAGGGGTGGGGAGAAACGCGCCGGCAGGAGAGTTCCGTGGCCTACCCGCCGCCCCCTTCGCCCAGATACGTGGCTGGTAGATTTCCCTGGGCGGACAGGTGTCAGCATGTACATTTCAGTGCCAACCCGCGGGTGGCTAACTGGTAAAATACAGGTCTTGTGAAATTCAAACGTGAAACTTGTGAAATCCAGAGTTTTAATTTATTAATGGCCGCAAGTGAACCTTAATCAAGATGCATCCTAAAAGCAAACGATTGGCTCGGTGCAGGTAAACCTGAGGGAAGGTGCGTTCAGAGTTGCGCTCTCCCACTTGGTGCCCCGGCCCCATCCGCTGTGACTTCTTAAGGAATAGAGCGTGAATCAGTGATCGCCTGGAAGCACTTTGAGGGCAGGGACCGAGTCCATGCGCACCATACCCGCCACGCCGGGCCCTGGCGCCGGCTCAACAAAGACTTGTTGCGCGACCGAGAAGGAAGCCAAAGTGGGAAGATGGCGGGGAGGGCGGTGGGAGAAGAAAGCGCGCTGCGAGGGGCGCGCCCTGCAGGCCGGGCCGGGCCTTCCTGAGCGCACCTCCCCGCCCCTGGTCCCCGAGGCGGCCTTCCACACCTCGCGTGATGCAGGGAATTGCAATGCGGCCCAGTGACACACGGCAGTGACTCATGTTTTTCTTCCTCCCCGGTCAGCCGAGGCCCCGGCCCAGCCCCCTCCTCAAGGGGCTAGCCCGCGGTGGAGGGGGGACTCCAGGAAAACCCTGAGCTCGGAGTGGAGGCGGGGTAGGGAACCGGAGGGGCCGGCCTCCCAGTTTCAAGAATGTTTCAGGAATGTTTCCGGTGGGGGTGGGGAGCCGAGGCGGGAGCGGGCCCAGCCCCCACCCGGGGCAGCACGTGCTCGGCCGGGTGGGGGCGGGGCTCCCGGGCGGGAAGGCGCTGGGGGCCAATACAACCGGTTTAAAGTAGTGGGCGCGGGGCTGGGGCCCGTCCGAGCCGGGGTGGGCGGGGAGGCCGCCTTCCCGCGCCTGCTCCCCGCCCCGCGCCCAGGTGGAGCGCAGCCCCACTGAAGTCCCCGGGCTGCCCCCGGAGGGGAGAGGAAGTCACCGAAGGGCGGCCTGAGGGGAGAGGAGGGTGGAGGGGACCGCCTGGGAGAGGCTGGGGGAGGGGTGGCCTGCCCCTTTGTCTGGAGCCGGGGATGGGGGTGGGGCGGGGTGCAAGGCGCGCGGCTCCATCTTTGTGCCATGAGCGGAATTCGCGCTTAGTAGGCCGCTGGTGGAGTTGGCCTAATGGCGTGGAGTTGTTAGCTCCAGAACCTTCGCAGCGTTGAGGGGAGGAACGATCCCTCAACCCTCGGGTTACAGGCCCCTGCGAGCAACGCGGCCCCCAGGTCAGGGCCAGGGATGACCCTCCCAGTGGCGTCCCCCTAGACGCAGCGCGCCCCAAGGCCCCTAGGCTGCCAGGCCAGGCCTCCGGGGCTGTGGCCAGCAGGGCCTTGTGTGGCCCGTGGCTGTCCCTGAGAGTCGGTGGGGAAGAGAGAGGGACTTTCGTCTCCAGTGGGCTGGGGGAAAACTTGGCCAACTTTCTGGCCCACTTCTCACCAGCCGACTTGATCTTATTTTTTCCTACGCTTACTTTCCCCTCCTGATTTCCTCGCCGACTTGTTTTTTACCTTGTGTTATGCGTATTTTTGTAAGCCACCTCAATCCCTCTCTGGAAGGAAGCAGAATAAATAAGTTTTTAGGCAAATACAGTAGTTTGTTCTGCAGTATTACCCACACCCTTGAAATCCAAATAACTACCTCTGGCCCCCACCTCCATGCTTTCTGGAGTGCTAATGCCCCAAAATTTCTTTCTTCTTTCAGTAAGTATTTATTAAGCAGAAGGGTGAGTGGTAGGGATTTTTAAAAGGGTAAGACGTAGTCCTTGCTCCAGTGAGTTTCATGTCTAGAGGAACCAGAACCAGGAACTCACCAGAGTACTATCCCCTAGATGCCATGAAGCAGAAAGCATTTATTCATTCATTCATGGATTCAGCATTTACTGAAGGCCTACTGTGTACCAAAAACAGGTCCGTGCTCTTAGGATACAATCAGTGAGCAAAGTCAAGTCCTTTATGCTCTTGAAACTTAGACTAGGGGGTCAGATGCTTAAAGAGAGACTTAGTAGGTGCTACAGGAGAAGAGGAGGGAGCTCTGGGTAGTCAAGGAAGTCGTCTTGAGGTGGGCTTAAGCAGGCCTGATGTGATTTGGGTAGGTGGGGGGCGGTGGGGAGCAGGCAGAGAGAGGGAGCTATTCTAGGTCAGGGACATCAACCTCAGGGGCCCCAGGGGAATTGGTCATATCAGAACCACTCTTTGCCACAGGAAACATCTTCTTACTTTCAGAGTCAAATTTATACAGTTTCCATAAGGACAACCCAGTGAACTCAATGAACCCGACATATTCAGAAAATGGGGAGCTCAAGTCAACTTTATTTTTCAGGACAACTGAAGGTAAACTCACTTTTACCTGGGCTGTTGAAATTCTTCCTGATACGTGTTAGTTCTTTCCGTGCCCTGCTGAGTGGAGCCTGACAGTCTCCCAGTCATGGCTTGAGATGCGGAGGTCATGGTACGTTGGGGTGTCCCTTAGCATTTCCTGGGGGTTCATGTTTCACATCTCTCCAGTATATATTTACTTACCAGTTTACTTCTGGCATTTGAGTCAGCTGCAGCTCTTGGAAGAGTAGCGGTTAGTAGAGATGTTCCAAAAGGCATGGGAGCGAGGTGTGACAGTATTCTGTCTGCCCAGCCTGGAAGGTAGATGGGACTAGGCGGGGAGAGAGGAGTAGGAATTGTCTAACCTGTTGTCCAAACCAGGATACTTTTTAAAGTAAACCTTTCACTGAGGAAAACTGTACATATAGACAAATGCACAAATCCTGTGTGCAGCTCCGTGCATTTTCATAAAGTGAACGCCCTTGTGTCACTAGCACCCCGATCGAGAAAGATAACATTTCCAGGCTTCTTGTAACTACCATCTCAACTTCTAACAGCATCCTTCAGTTTCAACTTTTATGTGCATTTTGTGGATGGAATCAAACGTTGCATACTCTCCCGTGTTAGTTTCTTTTGTTAAACATTATGCCCTGATTCATTTGTGTTACTGCACGTGGCTGCAGGATGTTCATTCTCTTTGCTGCATAGTTCTGTGGTGTGTGTCCCACAGTTTTTATATCCACTCTGTTGAAGGGCATTTGGATAGTTTCTGGTTTGAGACTATTACAAATAGTGCTGCCATGAATGTTCTGGAATATGTCTTGGTGAATAGATGTGCACATTTCTGTTGAGTACACACCTAGGAGAGGAATTCCTGGATCATAGGATATGTATGCCCAGCTATTACAGACAAGCAGGACACAAGAGGAAAAGGGGGTACTAGTTATGACCAGACAATGAGCATGAACCTGAACTGGCCCATTGTAACTGGGATTGACCCAGGACCATTACAACCAAGATGGACCCAGGCAAACAAGGTATAGGGTCACCCTGGTGCACCATGTTTGACCACTCTCCTGGAGAGTCACCCAGCTGCTAGTACATCTGGTCATCTGGCAGGATCAGGCCACTAGGCCCTGCTGACCACAAGCTCTGTTGCCAGGAAGACTGGCAGGCCTACAGTGGGAGGAGGGCCTCTTCTGCTTCCAACTTTCGAGGGAAAAATTCTCCAATAAATAGGAAAGCCCAGGAAGCAGGCACCTCTCTCCTGCCTGCCCTGAGCCAGCCCCCTACCTTGTATGACCCTAGGACACCATCAGTTTTTCAGCTTTTTCTTCAGAGCTGGAACTCAGGGAAGCCCAGCTCCTTTCCAACCTCAGGATAAAAAACAGGTAAAGGGAAAGTGGACTGAACCTACTAAAGGCAGATCCCTCAAAGTCCCTACCAGTTCAGCAATGCTATCGCCCCCACTTTACCAGTGTTAAAACTGAGGCTCCAGGAGGTTAGCTTGGGATTCTGCCTCTTTCCCCTCCACTGCTGCTTCTCCTCGGCTGTGTGAGCTTGTTGCCTTCTCCAAGCCTGGCCAGGTGGATCCCTCCAGGCACTGAGATAGGTACTCGAACTAGGTAGGCACTTGAATTGTGTTCCCTGTCCTCAAGGGTCTTACTTTGGGTGGGGTGGGGAGACAAGTAAAAGGCAACTTCACCAGTGTGGTACCTGCGGTGATGGGGGTCTGGGAAGTGTAGGGCAGGGGGGCCGGCTGTGGGTAGAGCATGCAGGGGTAGGGGTTGGGGGTAGCAGGGCATCTGACATGGCAGTGGGCTTAGGGCTGTAACAGACAAGGTAGGTTGGCATTCAGCACCATTCCCATACTCCTTTGAAGCTGCAGATTTGGATGTGAATTAGGTCTCCCACTAAAGAGTAAAATTTGTTGGAAGGAAACAAGGAAAGAGAGATATTGCTGTGTGGGCTGTGGAGACATGGAGGTTTTTGCAGCACCCCCAGCATCCAGTCACCAGGTTTGTAAGGGTTAAGAGGCAGGAATGGCCCTGGCTGGCGTAGCCCGGTGTTTAGAGCATTGGCCTGCGCATGGAAGGGTTGTGGATTCAATTCCCGGTCAAGGGCACATACCTGGGTTGTAGGTTAGATCTCCAGCCCCGGTTGGGGCGTGTGTGGGAAGCAACCAATTGATGTGTCTCTCTCACACTGATGCTTTCTCTCTCTCTCTCTCTCTCTCTCTCTCTCTCTCTCTCTCTCTCTCTCTCTCTCTCTCTCTCTCTCCCCCTCCCTCTCCCTCCCACTGTCCTTAAAAAATCAGCGGAAAAAATATCCTCAGGTGAAGATCAACAACAAAAAAGAGGGAGGAATGCTGGCAGAGAGGTCTCCTATCCTTGGATCCCAGCTCAGCCATTCTCCTGATTCCCCACCCCCCTGATCAGGGCAGAGGAGGCATCAGCAGTGGTCCAGGAGGCCCAACCTAGAGCCGCCTCCTCCAGTTCTTCCCAATGGTTTGTAAGTACCTAAGTCCCGGTGTGAAATCCTTTTCTAGCTAAAACACAGGCCATTGCCCCTGCTCTGCTCACAGTCCTCCAGGGGCGCCCTGCCAGAGTAGCTCAGTTGGTTGAGCCTTGTCCTGTGCACGGAAAGGTTATGGGTTCGATTCCCAGTCAGGGCACATACCCACATTGTGGGTTCGTGCCTACGGAAGAGAGCGATTGATGTTTCGCGCGCTCTCTGACCCTCTCCTTTCCTGTCTCCCTAGAATCAATGAAAAACATATCCTCAGGTGAGGATTACAAAAAAAATCCTCCAGGGGCTCCCACCTCACAGAGTAAACAACAAAATCCTCTCACAGGTCCACAAGGCCCTGCAACCTGCCCTCCCCCATCCTGCCCCTCCCCCAACCTGAGCTCCCCACTGTGCCTCCTACCTGTTGCTTTTTTTTTCTTTTTTTTTTTTTTTAATCCTCACCTGAGGATATTTTTTCCATTGCTTTTCCGAGAGAGTGGAAGGGAGAGAGAGACATCAATGTGGGGAGAGAGAGAGAGACATCAATGTGAGAGAGACACATTGGTTGGTTGCCTCCCACAGGCACCCTGACCAGGGCCGGGGTTTGAGCCCACAACCAAGGTACATGCCTTTTGCTGGAATCGAACCCAGGCGCTTCAGTTCGCAGGCCGATGCTCTAACCACTGAGCACACCAGCTAGAGCCTACCTGTTGCTTTGCTTCAGCTACACCAGCCTCCCTAGATGTTGCCCAGACCTGGCAGGCATGAGCTCACCTAAATATTCTCAGGGTTTGCCCTCTGACAGCCTATAATATTGCCTGTCCACGTTATTTAAAATTGTACCTCTGGCCCTGGACGGTTTGCTCAGTGGTTAGAGCATCAGCCTGCAGACTGAAGGGTCCTGGGTTTGATTCCAGCCAAGAGCACGTACCCCGGTTGCAGGCTCAATCCCTGGTCCCAGTTGGGGTGCCTGTGGGAGGCAACCAATCGATGTGTCTCTCTCACATCCATGCTTCTCTCCCCCCCCCCTTCCACTCTCTCTGAAAAGCAATGAAAAAAATATTTTCAAGTGAGGATTAAAAATAATAATAATAAATTTTAAAATAAAAGTGTACACCTGCCCTGCCAGGTGGCTCAGTTAGTTGGAGCATCGTCCCGTGCACCAAAAGGTTTCGGGTGCTATTCCAGTCGGGGCACATGCAGGGCTGTGGGCTTGATCCCTTGTAGGGGGCGTTTGGGAGGCAGCCAAACAATGTTTTGCTCCTCACATCGATGTTTCTCTTCCTTCCTCTCTCTCTAAAAATCAATAAAATATATATTTTTAAAAAGTGATATGTATTATGTTTTCTGCCTGGTTCTCCCTACTGAAAGGTCAGCTCCATCAAAGCTGGGAATTTTATCTGATGTGTCCACTGGGGTATCCCTCACAGTGGTCAAGCTCAAAACAATGTGTTGAATGAAGAATGATTAGCTCCCCTGGCCAGTGTGGCTCAGTTGGTTGGAGCATGGTCCCGTATACTGAAAGGTGGTGGGTTCAATCCCTGGTTGGAGCATGTACAGGAGGCAACCAATTCATGTTTCTCTCTCACATTGATGTTTCTTTCTCTCTGTGTCTCTCTCTCCCTTCCTCTCTCTAAAATCAAAATAATAATAATAATTGCCCTGCCAGTGTGGCTCAGCTGTTGAGCATCGATCTATGATCCAGGAGATTGTGGCCCGATCCCCGGCAGGGGACATGCAGAAGGCAGGCGATCAATGACTCTGATCATTGATATTTGTATCTCTCTCCCTGTCCCTTCCTCTCTCTGAAATCAATACAAATATATTAATAATAATAATAATGTTGATTAGCCAAAGTGATTTTTGTTGTCAGCAAAGGCCAACCCACAGGGAGTTGTGCTGGGGATCTGAACTTCAAGGCATAGAAAAGGGCAAGGAACCCAGCAAATCATCATAGGAGTGATAGAGTGGCCCAGGCTTCATGAGACAGGAATTGCACCTTACAGAGACCTGTGTCTCACTAGGTTAAAATCCCTGGGCCATCACCCTCACATGGTCTCCTGTACACAAACTCATTTCTAATGGATATTGCCTTTAGATTTAAAATGTTTTTTATTTATTGATGAGCAAGAGAGAGAGAGAGACATCCATTTGTTGTTCCACTTATTGACGCACTCGCTGGTTGATTCTTGTGTGTGCCCTGACCAGGATCAAACCCACAACTTTGGCATATAGAGATGACACTCTAACCAACTGAGCAACTCAGCCAGGGTAGATATTACTTTTACATTTTATAATTTGCCACCAATTGTGGGAAATTGTTTTTTCCCTTGGTCTCAGGTTTAGTCATCAGGAGCCTGTAGCCACTGGACAATCATCTTGGCCTTTGGTTGATGCCAACTGGCTGGCTGGGTTGCTTGTTGGTGACTGGGTAGAGGTGGCAGCTCACCAGAGTGCACTTTTGGCGAGTGTAAGATTTACACTTTGCATGGAACAAAATAGTTTCCCTTTGGTCTAAGGAACTATCTAGTGCCACAGGCTCTGCAGGTAAAATGCCCCCAAACACTTTGCCTCCTCCCATTCAGGAATGGTGGAAAACACACGCCCCCTAAAGTTGTGTAGCCTATGGAGGCCCCATTCACCGGGGCCAATTGAAGGAACTGTTAGGGCTGCGACTGTGGGCCTGTGGCCCTGTTCTCTGGAGGCTGAGTTTGTTTCTCCAGGCCACAAGCCAGCCAGGGTAGGATGCCCATGTCAGCTTTTTAACCAGCTGTAGGACTTGGGAACTCCAGTCCTGTGGCTTGAGCCACCTGCTCCCACCCATGGCACACTGGTTTGGGAACAGGCCCCAAGGTTTCAGGGAATTCTCACATGGTCTTTGACTTCTGTTTCTCTTCTGTCCCTTGCCTGCTTTTCAGAAAAGTGGGCCTGTCCGGGGCTGGGGGAGGGGAACAGTGACCCCTGGGGCCTTCGAGAGTGACTACCCTCTGTTACTAGCTGTCGGAGGCTCCCTCCTACCTCAGGTCTGCAGTTGCAAGAGCCCTGGCTGGTTCCTCCTGCGTCTGCAGGGGGACGCTGCTCAGGGGAGATGTGCCCTGAGTCGCCCAGGGCTCTGTCCCCTCCAGGCCACCCTGACTCCTCACTCTGAACTTTGCTTAGGGCTGGGAGCTCCATACTGGGAACGGGCAGAAGGGGGTGCTGCCAGCCTGCTCCCAGAGCACAGCGGACGCGGCTGGACCCACAGCCCCACAGGCCGGCCGTGGAAAGGTCGGAGGGCGGGGGCCCGGCCGAGAGGAGGGGGCTGCCCGGGGCAGGGGCCTGCGCCCCGGGGACGGTGGGAGGCCTCCGGGGCTTTGTTTTCGCGGCTCCACACCCTCGAGCCTCGCACCGGGGCCTAAGGGGGCCTTGGCGCGCAGCAAAAATTTCGTGAATGGACGGATGAATGAGGGCGAGAGGGGCTGGAGGAGGGGCGGGGAAGGAGGGGCTGGGGGAGGGGAGCGGAGCCGAGTGGGGGCGGGGAGGCGGCCGCGGGCAGGAGGGCGCAGGAGGAAGAGGCGGGCGGAGCAGGGCGAGCCGGCTGGGCCGGAGTCTGCGGCGCGGGGATGGCGGCGGGAGGGCGCAGCCCCCCGCCCCCCCCCCCCCCCGAGCCCGGTGGGGGCCTCGCGGCCTGTCCCCCGCCCCATACATCCTTGAGGGCCGCATGGCCCACCAGGCCTAGTCCTCACTGGGAAGTGAGTGAGCAGCACCTCTGTTTTCTTTCCAACTTCCTAGGACCTCAGTCACTAGGGGTCGGGGGCCCTCTGCGTCCAGAATCCGGGCGTGGCCCTGGGGGGATGAGCAGTGACCTTCAGGGCGAACCCCGGCTGCAGCGGGCGCCCTCCCGCCCGCGCCTTAACGCCGAGGTCCGGGCGTCGGGAAACACAGCTCCTGCGCGCCGGGCAGCCTTGGGGAGCCTGGTGGGTCTCTCTAGGGGCAGAGGGGCGAGTGGTGAGCAGAGAAACCCAGGGAGAGAAACCCTGGCAGCTGCCAGGGAACAGTGGCGCTCCATGTGAGCAGTGCCAGGGAGGAGCTGCTGACTGTCAGGTTTCTGGGTCACCATCTAGGAAGCCCTGCCAGTTCCCAGGCTTTGGGGGTGGGGTGGGTTGAGGGGTGAGGGCAGGCCTGTATCCCAAATCCAGATCCTGCTGCCTCCTTTGTCTGGGACATCTGGGCCTGCTTCACCCCCCACTTCCACCCTTGCTGGGGCCTTGGTGGAACTCCACGGGGTCCCTCACTGAGGGCCGGATTGTTGATTCTGAACTTCCCTTGGGCTTGTGGGCCTGCTGGCTTACCTGCCCTGGAAGTGGGGTGTATAAAGGTGATGCAGAACTCCTCGGGTTGGGGGCTCCCTCTCCTCCACCCCTGCTCCCTGGGCTCTGTGCAGTTCTTAGGCATCCCCTTTTCTGGCAGTTTTGCCCTTGGTGGGAGGGGTCTTTGGGAGCAGATGACTTTCATGGCAGAAATCCTTTTCCTAGTTCCCGAAGATGGAATTCACCTTCCCAGTACTGTGAGGTTGGTACCTGGTGCCCCCCCCCCCACCTTGGCAGTGGCGTGGTCCCCTAGAAGTCTACAATACTTTTCTCCTGAGAGCTCGAAGTGTCCATTACAGTCAGTGAAACTGAAGTCCGAAGAGGATACGTATTTTGCTGGAATAGAAATGGATAAAAAATGGGAGGTCTGAGGGTGGGTGGGGGGCTAGTCCGACATTGGTGGCCAGTAATTGTTAAGGGTGGAGGGGATGTGACTTTCAGATTGGGAGGGCATGCTCTGGCCACTGCTACAGACAGCTGGAGGGGTTGGGGACAAAAATAACATTTAATGAGTGTGCATTACTCCAATCCACACAGGAGAAATCACATCTCCATTTCATAGATGAGGAAATTGGGGCTCAGCAAAGTCAGGTGACTTGTCAAGGCAAGTGGCAGAGCCAGGATTTAGAATATCTGTGGGTCCCATTCTCTGAATTCTGCCCCACCCCACCTGACTCCCCACCCAGCTCTCCCCGCCCCCTTACCCTGCTCTACTTTTTTCTAATCCGAAACCCTTATCTGACATCTAGACTGTGCTGCTCATTGGGGTTACCACTAGGCACAGATGGCGACTCAGCATTTCTAATGGGGCGAGTCTGAGTTGAGATGCGTTGGAAGCATGGAGTCCTCACTGGATTGCCAAGACTTGTTACACACATGGCGCGCGCACATACACACAATATAAAAAGACTAATTTTTTGTATATTGATTACATGTTGAAATAATATTTGGATATATTGGATTAAATGAAATATTAAAGTTAATATCCTGTGTTTCTTCTTACCATTTTAATATGGCTCCAAGAAAACCTAACATGAGATATGTGCCTTCCATTCTATTTCTATTGGACGGTGCAGGCTTAGATCATTTGCTTATTATTTATTATTTATTGTTTATTGTAAACCCCCACCCCATGTCTGCTCTTGGAGGGCATGAGTTGACATATTTTGTTCCCAGTCCTGTTTGTTCACGGCCATATTCCAGGTTTTCAGAGCCTGGCACTGGTTTTTATTAAAGGTGTCAGTAAATATTTGTTTAATTGAATCCAGCGATCTGATTGCAGGTCAGCCTCAGAGGGTCAGGGAGGGGATCTTTCATCCCTGTAGGAACCGAAGTTGCCCGTCTCCTCTGCCACCCCACAGGGCTCCACAAGGTGACCTAGTTGACCTCCAAGGAGCACGTCTTGACACCCTTCCCCCACCCAGTTTGGGTAAATGGGTCTGGAGCCTGGAGCAGGTGAGCGATGCTGGCTGGGGCGCTGCCAGGCTTTCGGGAAGCTGGGAACGCCTGCCCCGTGGAGGTGCAGGGCCCGAAGAGAACCGTGGGGACCCTGGGTGCTAGCCCGCACCCAGCCCCGCCCGGCCCGGGAGCCCCTGCGCGCCCACCTCGGGCAGCCGCGCACCTGGCAGCGGGTGCGGGCCTGGGCCGCCTGGGCCGGGGGCGTGCGTGTTGCCCGCGGGCGGGGGGGTGTCCATCCCGGGCTCACACAAGGTCACTGTGTCAAAGGAGCATTCCGAACACTTTCTCTTTCTCCGAGATCCGACCGTGGCTCCGAAAGCCCCTTCCGCAGGGACTTCCCTCCGCGCCTGACTCACGCTGCCTCATGCGTGTGACTCAGGCGGCGCCGCGCCAGCCCCGCCCCCGCCGCCCCACGGCCCGCCCACCGCGCCGCGGCCGGGGCGGGGGCACGGGCGGCGGGGGCACGGGCGGCGGGGGCACGGGCGGCGGGGGCACGGGCGGCGGGGGCGGGGGCACGGGCGGCGGGGGCACGGGCGGCGGGGGCACGGGCGGCGGGGGCGGGGGCGGGGGCACGGGCGGCGGGGGCACGGGCACGGGCGGCGGGGGCGGGGGCACGGGCACGGGCGGCGGGGGCACGGGCGGCGGGGGCACGGGCGGCGGGGGCACGGGCGGCGGGGGCACGGGCGGCGGGGGCGGGGGCGGGGGCACGGGCGGCGGGGGCACGGGCACGGGCGGCGGGGGCGGGGGCACGGGCACGGGCGGCGGGGGCACGGGCGGCGGGGGCACGGGCGGCGGGGGCACGGGCGGCGGGGGCGGGGCCGCGCCGAGCCGAGATGGAGGCTCGGGCACAACCTAGAGGAGAGTTGCGGGGAGTCCGAGCTCCGGGGACGGGTGACCAGTCCGAGCTGCTGTGGGCGAGGGAGACGGAAAACGGGAGGAGAGAGATGGCGCGGAGAGGACGGACGCGGGAGAGAGCCGAGCAGGCGGCAGGTGAGAGATGGGACAAGTGACAAGTGGGAGGCAGGGAGGAGAAAGGGGGTGACAAATGCGTGGGTGCTGCCGCCCCTGCGCCCTGCCAGCGCCTGGGAGGCTGGGCCCAGGGACGTCCTCCGAGCGGCTCTCACCCGCAGCCCAGCCTCACCAGCTCGGGGACAGCGGCCAGGGACTCAGGTCTCTGGGCCTCGTCCTCTCGTCCGCGACATCAGGGATGGTGACGGTGGAGAGCAGGCTTGTCACCCACCCTTCATCCCCACTCGCTGGCCCCCCATCCTGCTCTGACCAGCACAGTGTCTGGACGGCTGGCCACCTGGTCCTGGCCCTTGGACCCCATTGCCAGCTGGCTCTCTGCCGGGCACTACCTACTCGCAGGATATCCTGGAGGGGGGGAGAAGCTGGGTCCTCCTTCCCCTGCCCCGGCCCTGCTTTGGGCCCTGGTCCTGCTGCTCTGTGTCCCTCTGTGACTGCAGCTTGGGCACACAGCACCTGCCCCTTGCCCTTTCAGCCCTGGGAGGCACAGTGACTTCCTGGCATCGCAGTCTCACCACCCCTTGTTGATCCCTTTCACCCCTGTAAAGGGCTCCTCCATCAGAGCTCCTTGAGGTCCCTGGGCTGGGTTCCATTTCCTGCCAAGGCCCCAACTGCTATAAAGCAGGGGAGCACTGAGTGAATGAGGTGGCCATCGTTGGGCACCCAGTAAATCGCACCTCTTACTGTCATCCTGCTCCCTCCTTCTGATGGGGTGGGGGTGGGCAGAGATAATAACCCTGACTGGAGTGATACACCGCATTGAAAAGCACAGGCCCAGGCTGCGGGCTCGCTCCCCAGCAGGGGGTGTGCAGGAGGCAGTGACTCTCTCATCACTGATGTTTCTCTCTCTCTCCCTCTCCCTTCCTCTCTCTGAAATCAATAAAGACATATTTAAAATAAATAAATAAATATAAAAAGCACTTGGATACACATTCGCTCTTTAAATTATCAGAGTGAGTCTGAAGCAGGTGTGGGGTTATTTACTTCATTTAGATGAGAAACATGAGGATCCTGCACTTAAGAAGCAACACAATGGAGCCTGACCAGCGTGGCTCAGCGGGAGCATCGATGGAGGTTTGATTCCCCGTCGGGGCACATGCCCGGGTTGAGGGCTCAGTCCCCAGTCGGGGGCGTGCAGGAGGCAGCCGATCAATGACAACTCTCTCATCGATGTTTCTATCTCTCTCTCTCCCTTCCTCTCTCTGAAATCAATAAAGATATATTTTTTAAAAAAAGCAACGCAATGGAATAAGAGTAGTGACAGTGGACTCTTTCCTGTGGGTGATGGGCCAGATGAGGGAGGGGCAGCTATAAATAATAATAGTAGCAGCTAAGATGTACTACTACTTCCCAAGCACTAGACAATTCTGATATACTCTTTTTAATTTTTTTAATTTATTGATTTGAGAGAGAGAGGAAGAGAGAGAAACATTGATTTGGTGTCCCATTATTTCTGCATTCACTGGTTGCTTCTTGTATGTGCCCTGACTGGGGATCGAACCTGCAACCTTGGTGTATCGGGATAATGCTCTATCCAACTGAGCACCTAGCCAGGGCTATGATATACTCTTATTAACTCTTTAATCCTTAACAACAACCCTGTGAGGTGGCTGCTATCCTTACTGTCATTTTACAGTATGGTAACAGGCACAGAGAGGTTGAGTAACTTGTCTAAGGCCACACAGCAGAGCTGGGCTGGAAGGCAGGCAGTCTGTTTTGAGATTCACCACTCTAAACTCTGCTAGGCACCCCCTTGGGCACCGTGGGGAGGGGCAAGCAGAGTAAGCACACCTGCATTCCAGGCAGTGTCTTGGAGGGAGAGTTTTGTCATGAGTTTCAGAAGTAACCAGCCATGCTGTGGCCCCTGGTACAGGGCGGGAAAAGGAAGCAGCGGAATTTGACCGTGAAGAGACTAAACAGGAGCTGATATCGGGGCGCCCACCTGTCAGCCAGGGACATGGACTTTATTTTGAAGGAAGCCATGGAAGGTTTTTAGCAAGGGTGGGTCAGGTTGGCATTTTAGAAAGGATTATTTTAAAATGCAGGGGAGCCCAGCCAGGCATGGCTCAGTGGTTGAGCGTTGACCTAGGATCCAGGCGATCGGGGTTTGATTCCCGGTCAGGGCACATGCCCAGGTTGCGGGCTCAGTCCCCAATGACACTCTTATCATTGACATTTCTGTCTCTCTGTCTCTCTCCTTTCCTCTCCCTGAAATCAATAAAGATATATATTTTTTTTAAAAAGCAGGGGAAATACTGTTTTTCTCCTATAAACTGGCAAAAAGCTTTAAAATGCTCATTCCCAGTGCTGGCACCACTTCAGGGCACTGAGAGCTCTCCCGTGGCACTGATGAGGATGGGTTGGTTTGACCTTTCTGGAAAGCTGCTGAGCCATGAGTAGTACTGAGGAGGGGCCAGCCCTTTGACCTGCTAATCCCATTTCTAGGATCTCTCCTCTGACATAATTAGAGAAGGGTCAGAGATTAATGTCCCAGAATCTGAAATTCATTTACTCATTTAATAATAGCAGTAATAATAAAAGGAAACAATGTGAATGTCCAACAGGTGAGAATTACTCCTTTTTAAAGCTCTTTGCCACCCTGGCCAGCGTGGCTCAGTTAGTTGGAGCTTTAAAGTTCATGGGTTCGATTCCCTGTCAGGGTACATACCCAGGCTGTGGGTTTGATCCCCAAATTGATTGCAGTTTTTGTCTCACAGCAATGTTTCTCTCTCTCTCTCCCTCTCTCTCTAAAATCAATAAAAACATATTTAAAAAATGACTAATGCTCTTTGCTATTTTGTAAGAGAAAAACAGTATTTCACTTGCATTTTAAAATAGAAATGAAGTATCAAGGAATGTTTTATAACAATATAATTTTTCAAAGAGTCTTAGAAGTAATTACTGACTTTGTCATGGGTGCAAGATGCAAGATTCACACACAAAAATCAATCATATTTTACATGCTAGCAATGAACAATTGGAAACAATTTAAAAGACAATACTACTTATAATAGCTCCAAAAGGAAAGAAAGAAAAAAGAGAAATACTTGAGTATAACTAACTCTAACAAAACATGCACAGGGTGTCTATGCTGAAAACTATAAAATGTTGAAAGAAATCAAAGAAGATCTAAATGTACTGCATTCATGGATTGGAAGACTCAACATAGTAAAGATGCGATTTCTCTCCAAACTGATTGAATTTCTTTTCTAGAGCTGCCGTAACCAAGTACCACAATCTGGGTGGTTTAAAACCACAGAAATTGTCTCACAGCTCTGGACACTAAAAGTCTGAGGTCAAGGTGTCAGCAGGGCCATGTTCTCTCTGCAGCTTCCAAGACCCTCCCTGGCCTCTTCCAGCTTCCGGGCGTTGCCCGCTGACCTGGGTGCAGCTACAGCACCTTCACACCTGCTTCTGTTGTCACATGAGTTCTCCCATGTGTCTGTGTCTCTTCTCTAATAGGGACCTTGGGCATATTGAATTAAGGACCCACTCTACCCCACTATGACCTCATCTTAACTAATCACATCTACAGTGACCCCATTTCCAAATAATCATGTTTTGAGCTAATGTATTAGGTCCAGCGTAGGACTTCAGCATGTCTTTTGGGGGACACAATTCAACCCATAAAACTGATCTATCAGTTGAACACAATTCCAATCAAATCCTAGCAGGAATTTTTGTAGATTAAAAAAAGCTGCTTCTAAAATTTATGTGGAAAGGCAAATAAACTAGAATACCTAAAACAATTTTGAAAAAGAAGAATAAAATTGGGGGGATTATTTTATCTGATTTTAGGATTTACAGCAACAGGACTTGCAATAGTAATTAAAAGAGTGTAGTGCCCTGGCCGGGTAGCTCAGTTGGTTGGAGTGTCGTCCTGATGCACCAGGGTTGTGGGTTCCATCCCTGGTGGGGGCACGTGCAAGAGTCAACTAATGGGTTCATGGATGGGTGGACAGAGGAATGGGCAACACAGGTCAATGAAACAGAATAGAGGCTTAAGAAACAGACCCACAGAAATATGGCCAATTGATTTGGACAAAGGTGCTAAAGCAATTCAATGGAGAGAGGATAGGTTTTTTCAACAAGTGGTGCTGAAACAACTGGACACCTGTATGTAAAAAAAGAAAAAAAAGAAAGAAACTTATCCTAAACCTCACACATTTTACTAAAAATAACTGAAAATGAATCATAGATCTAAATGTAAAACCTAAAATTATAAAATGTCTAGAAGAAAGCATAGGAGAAAATCTTCATGATCTGGGGTTAGTCAAAGAGTTCTTAAACATAACTCTAAAAACATGAGCCATGAAAAAAGTTGATTTATCAAAATCAAAATCTTTTGCTCTGTGAAAGACAAGGTTAAGAGAATGAAAAGACAGATTATAGTCTAAGAGACAATATTTACAAATCACATATTTAACAAAAGACTTTTTTTCCAGAATACAAAAAACTCCTAAAACTCAACAGTAAGGAAAAGATCAACCAGTTTTAACATGGGCAAAAGAGCTGAACAGACACTTCACCCAGGAGTATATGCTGATGGCAAATGAGGACATGCAAGGATACTCGACATCATTAGCCAGTGGGTAAGTGCAAATTAAAACCACAGTGACCCAGCAATCCCATCCTAGATCTTTACTCTGGAGAAATGAAACTCATTCACACAAGAATGCTGACAGCAGTTCTATTCATAATCATCCAAAACTGGAAGCAACACCAACTGGGGGTGCAAGTAAGTGAACTGTGGAATACGCCGCAGAAGTAAGAAGGGACGAACTCTTGCTACACATAACGACATGGATGAAAGAAGCCAGTCCCAAAAGGTTACATACTCCCTGTATCAATTTATATGATGTTCTAGAAAAGACAAACAATGGTGATGAGCACAGATCAGCGGTTCCCAGAGCTTGGGTATGGGAGAAGGTGTGCCTGTAAGGGGATGGCAAGAGGGAACTTTTTGAGGATGATGGAAGTGTTCTGAATTCTGATCGTGGTAGTTACATTTGCCTGTACATGTAAATTCCTAGAACTGCACACCAAAGAGGTCACTGTTACTGTACGATAATCTAAAAAACCAACTGCACACAGAGATTATAAGATGGTGGCAGATTGAGTGGAAGCTACACTGACACTCTCCCAGGACCAAACTGGAATTACAACTAAAATATAGAAAAACCAACCTGAATAATCAACTGCAGCTGAAGACTAGCTGGAGAGCACCCTCATAACCAAGGACCTAAAGCAGAGACTACAGAGAGACTGGTAGGAAGTGTGGAGGCATAAGAGGGCTGGCTGGGCTCCCACAGGCAGTAGCTGAAGGCCTGAAGGGATATCTCAGTTGTGGTGGGTTCCCACTGAGAACTTTGGGGTCTAAACCCCAAGCTGGGCTCCCCAGCCCAGAGCACCAGAACTGAGAAAGGTGCCCACCTAACATCTGGCTGTGAAAGGCAGCAGGGTTTCTCTCTGCCAGAAAGAGATGGCTAGAAATGCAGGCACCCTCTTAAGAGCCAATACATAAAGTTTTGTGTGCAGCCACTCACCTTGGGCTCTGGGGGAGGGCGGGCCGAGTGGACTAGAGCTGTGTGAAGAGAACCCATGGGTGCTGGCTTGGGGAATAGAGCTCAGAGGGCAGCCATCTGGATGCCTGTGCTGAGTCATTCCCCCATATTGCAGATGACATCTTTCTCAGGCAGACATTTACAGTCCAAGCAGCTTTTGCCTGAGAAAGAAACAATTGCCCCACCCATTGAAAACCTCTCACCCCACTCTGTGGAGTTTCTACAGCCTGAGGCTCATTAAGAGACTGAAAAACAATTAGCCTCTGGATGCTTTGAATCAATGCCTGATTTGCTTATGGACCCAGGGTTGGAAAAGCAGACCTTGGTGTACATCTTGGTCCTTTCCAAACACACCCAGCCCCAGCAGAGGGAACCACAAGCTGTGAAGTGTGGAAAGCTTCAAACAGGGTATTCAAAGCATCACAAACAATGCTTGCCAAAATGGGGAGACAAAAAAACAAGCCCCAAGTGAAAGAACAAAAGACTTCTCCAGAAGAAGAGCTAGATGAAATGGAGATAAGTAATCTATCACATATAGAGTTCAGAATACTGATCATAAGGATGCTCATGAGAAAAGATATAGAAACTATGAAGGAAATTAAGAATGGCATAATAGAAATAAATACATTGAGCCCGGCCAGCGTGGCCCAGTGGTTGAGCATCAACCTATGATCCAAGAGATGGCAGTTCAATTCCCAATCAGGGCACTTGCCCAGGTTTCAGGCTAGATTCCCAGTAGGGGGCGTGCAGGAGGCAGCCAATCAATCACTCTCTCATCATTGATGTTTCTATCTCTCTCTCTCCCTCTTCTTTCCTCTCACTGCAATCAATAAAGAAATATTTTTTAAAAAATAAATTGGAAGGAATAAATAGCAGATTAGGGGAAGCTGAGGATTGGGTCAGCGAATTAGAAGACAGGGTAGAAAAAAATCACTCAATCAGAGAACCAAAAAGAAAAAAACAAAAAAACAGGAGGACAGTTTAAGGGAGCTGTGGGATATGAAACATAACAATATTCTCATTATAGGACTGTCAGAAGATGTAGAAAGTAAGCAAGGGTTAGAGAACATGTTTGAAAAAATAATGGCAGAAAACTTCCCTAACATGGTCAAGGAAAAATTCACACAAGTTCAGGAGGTACAGAGAGTCCTGAACAAGAAGAATCCAAAGAGGTCCATGCCCAGACACATCATAATTAAAATGCCAAAATTCAAGACAGAATCTTAAAGGCAGCAAGAGAAAAGCAAGCTGTTACCTGCAAAGGAGCTCCCATTAGGCTGTCAGCTGATTGCTCATCAGAAACTCTACAGGCCAGAAGGGAATGGCACGAAGTATTCAAGGTAATGAAAAGCAAGGATCTGAAACCAAGACTACTCTATCCAGCAAGGCTATCACTCAAAATAGATGGTGAAATAAAAATCTTCCCACACAAAAAATGGCTAAAGGAGTTTATCGCCACCAAACCAGCATTGCAAGAAATGTTAAAGGGACTGCTGTAATAACAAGTAGAAATAGAGAGAGAGAGAAACATAGGCATAAAGAAATAAAGTGGCAATAGATAAATACCTATCAATAATAACCTTAAACATAAATGCATTAAATGCTCCACTCAAAACATAGGGTAGCTGAATGGATAAGAAAACAAGACCCAAATATATGCTGTCTACAGGAGACTCACCTCAGAATAAAAGGCTCACATAAGCTGGGAAAAAAACACAACTTCTGGAGGACTTTAAAGAAGAGATTGACAGCAATACAGTAACAGTAGGGGACTTTAACAGCCCACTGACTTTACTGGATAGATCTTCCAGACAAAAAATCAACAAGGAAACAGTGACTCTAAGTGACACACTAGATTAGTTGGATTTAATTGACATTTACAGAACATTGCGCCCAAAGCTGCAGAATAGGCATTCCCCTCAGGTGCACATGGGACATTCTCAAAGATAGACCACATGTGAGGACACAAAACAAGTCTCTACAAGTTCAAGAAGACTGAAATCATATCAACATTTTCTCGGACATTTACACCATGGAATACTATGCAGCTGTGAAAAGGAAGGATCTCTTACCCTTTAAGACAGCATGGTGGGACCTGGAGAGTATTATGTTAAGTGAAATAAGTCAGAGAAAGACAAGTGTCACATGATCTTACTCATGTGTGGAATCTAATGAACAAAATAAACTGAAGAACAAAATACATCCAGAGACATAGAAGCATGGAACAGACTGACGAATTTCAGAGGGAAGGTGGGAGTGAGTGGGGAGAGATTAACATAAGAACTTACATGCACATATGCATAACCCGTGGACACAGACAATAGTGTGGTGAAGGCCTGGAGGGAGGGTGCTGGGTGGAGGGGATCAATGGGGACAAAAGGAGCACATCTGTAGTACTTTCAACAATAAAGACAAATTAAAAATATATATAACAAAATAAAAAAACAACTACACACATCCAGTGGGATACTTATGCAATAAAGCAAAGAATAGTGCACCGTTAATGGGAGAATCTCGGTGGTGGGTATGAGTGGTCACCGACAATTCTTTTAGCTTCTCTGACAACTCTCATAATAAAATCTTGGGGAAAACTATATTCAGAAAGAGCCTGTTTTTTTGTTTTGTTTTTAAATATATTTTTATTGACTTCAGAGAGAGGAAGGGAGAGGGAGAGAGAGAGATAGAAACATCAATGATGAGAGAGTCATTGATCGAGCCCGCAACCCGGGCCTGTGCCCTGACCGGGAATTGAACCTCGATCGCTTGGATCCTAGGTGGATGCTCAACAGCTGAGCCACGCCAGCCGGGGATCCTGTTTCTTTTAAAAGTCTATCTATCTACACATATATGTGTAGGAAGAAAATTGAAGACATCATGCCAAAATATTAATAATGCCCATCTCTATGAAGGGTAAACTTGTGGTAATTAAAATTATCTTTTTTTATATATCTGTATTTTCTATAATGAGCACATATAATTTTATTTAGGGAGAGTATTAGCTATATTTGATTTATTTTAAATGTCTTTTTTTCACTTACATGGCAATCCATGCCTATGGTCACGTCCAAGTGGTATAGATATATGCAGTAACCCCACAGGGAAGCCCATCATAGCAGTGGGAACTACTGCTAACATTCCACATATACCCTGAAAGAGAATTCTTAAAGTGAAGCTTTAATTCTTTCATATTATGTCATCTAAAAACTTAGCAGCTCAGCAGCCAGGCTGGTGTGGCTCAGTCGGTTGAGCACCATCCCCTGCACTGAAAGGTCACCGGTTTGATTTCTGGGCAGGTTGTGGGTTCAGTCCCCAGTTGGGGTGCATGTGGGAGGCAACCAATCAATGTTTCTCTCTCACACCGATGTTTCTCTCTCTCTGCCTCTCCCGTCCTCTCTCTCTCAAATCAATAAAAACACATTAATAAACAAAACAAAAAACTTAGCAGCTCAAACATATTCCATCTTTTTTCCCATTACCATCACCCGCAATGGCAATTTTACATTTACAAGGAAAAAACAGCCTCTATCCTATAAGTTTGAAGCAAAGAAGGTGTAATAATTTTTCCTGATTCCAAGAGTTGAACCAGGAAAAGAATTTGCATCCTTAAAACATGGGGTCACCCTTCTTTGTTATTTGAAAAGATAAAACTATAAATATTTATTTATAAATATAGAAGGTGGGCAGGATCTACTTCTGGCACAGCCACCAGCTTTCTATGACTCATCTCTGGGCCTCAGCTTTCTACGTTATTTTATCAGGGAAAATAAACAAAGGAAATAATAAAAGCCTGTTCCTGGCAGCAGCTTGAAGCTGCTGTCCCCCAGGCCTGGCCTCCCCTTCTCCTTGGGTACTAAACCTCTGTATTTTTAGCTGAGCACATGCTGACCCTCAGAATAGACCGTGTTTCCTTGTTTCCCTTATGAGATGTGGTCAGTGCAAAATAAACAAAATGTTTTTTTGTTTGTTTTTTAATTTATTGATTGATTTTAGAGAGAGAGAAAGAAACATTGATTTGCTATTCCACTTATTTCTGCATCATTGGTTGATTCTCTTATGTGCCCTGACTGGGGATGGAACCCTCAACCTTGGCGTATCGGGAGGTCGCGCTAACCAACTGAGCTACCCAGCCAGGGTAAGCAAAGTGTGTGTGTTTTTTAAAATATATCTTTATTGATTTCAGAGAGAGGAAGGGAGAGGGAGAGAGAGATGGAAACATCAATGATGAGAGAGTCATCGATCGGCTGCCTCCTGCACGCCCCCTGCTGGGGATCGAGCCCGCAACCCGGGCATGTGCCCTGACCGGGAATCGAACCTCGATCTCTTGGATCGTAGGTCGATGCTCAACCGCTGAGCCACAGCCGGCCGGGCTAAGCAAAATGCTTTTAAAGGGAAGGTGTGTTACCCTGGCTGGTTTAGCTTAGTGGATAGAGTATCAGCCTGCAGAATGAAGGGCCCCGGGTTCAATTCCAGCCAAGGGCATGTCCTTCAGTTGCAGGTTTGATCCCTGGCCCTGGTTGGGGCATGTGCGGGAGGCAACCAATCAATGTCTCTCTCACATTGATGTGTCTCCCTCTCTCCCTTCCACTCTCTCTGAAAAGCAATGGAAAAAATATCCTCAGTGAGGATAACAAAAAAATAAAGGGAAGGAGTGTTTTTTCCTCCCTTTTCTCCAGTTACTCCTTTCTAAAGGCTAGATTGTGGACATGATGGCTGGAGCACAGCAGCTATTTTAGAAAACCTTGGCAATGAAAGCCGCCTGCTGCAGAGCGACCGGGCAGAAAGCGCCTGGGGCTGGGGCTGTGGCACACGGTGCTCAGGCTAGCCCTGGGCCGCCTGCCCCTGGCCTGCTTGAATGTGTGAGAGAAATAGACTTCTGTCTACTGTAATCCACTGGCATTTGGGGATTTTATTTGCAGCCTTTACAAGGCAGGAGAATCAGTGTGGAGGCTGTTTCAGTAATTGAAGGGAGAGGCGAGGAGGGCCTGGGCCATGGTGGGGAGAGGATTTTAGAGATATTTGTCTAGGGCAGGCCAGGTTCCCATACCTGAGGGACCTTAATGGGGGCTGCTAAGCGCATTGATGTGGAGTTCAGCTGACGAAAACGCGTGCCCAGAGAGGTAAAGATGCCCAGTCACATAGCCAGGAGCAGCTGGCCCCTGAATGGAATGTTTATCATTATCTATTGATGAGTAACAAACCCCTCCAAACCTTAGCGAGTGGGAGTCAGGGGTCTGCGTGGTTCTCGCTTGGAGTTCATCGTGAAACTGCAGTTACGATGTTGGCCGAGGCTGCAGTTCACCTGAAGGCTTGTGGGAGCCACGTGAAGGTGGCTGACTGTGCCAAGGGCCCGCCCTGTGCCTGCCCCCTGTGGAAGGTTTCAGCTGAATAAAGATGCCACTTCTGGGGGCAAAGGGGCAGAAAGTGCAGCAGTGGTGTCCTCTGATGAGTTCCAGAAGGGCGTTGGGATGATTAAGATGAATGCTGTCTGCCTGGCCGGCATGGCTCAGCGGTTGAGTGTCAACCTAGGATCCAGGAGGTTCGATCCCGGTCAGGGCACATGGCCTGGCTGCGGGCTAGATCCCCAGCAGGGGGCGTGCAGGAGGCAGCCGATCAATGACTCTCAACATTGATGTTTCTCTCTCTCCCTCTCCCTTCCTCTCTCTGAAATCAATAAAGACATATTTTTTAAAAAAAAGAAAAAAAGATGAATGCTGTCCGTGAGGCATGTGGCCCACACTGAGTGCTCATTAAGTGTTAGGCCTTCGGGGAGGGGGACACTGGGTCAGAGAGGCCGAGGGTCAGGTTCCAGCTTTGCCGCTGGTAGGTGTGGTCCCTCAGTCTCCTCAGCATCCAATGGACCCTAATGTCTGTCTTCCTGGGTCCTTGTGAGGATTAAGAGGAAATTCAGGTAAACAGCTAAGCTAGCACCTGGCACATCACAATTGGCCAAACACAGCTTTATGGTGGTGAACTCCCTTCAGAGAACTCTCCAGGGGTTTCCCAGGCTGAGCACCAAGGCCAGTCAAGCAGCCTCCAAATTTGCCAATTTGCCCTGCCCCCCTGTCCCCTCACCTACCCCCAGCCCCACCCCACGCCCCTTCCTCTGTTCATCTCCTCCTAAGGCCTTTCCTGGTGGGATCGTGCAGGTGGCCTTGGCCTTCTCTACGGCTCTCAGGACTTGCCCCCTGCCTTGTTCTTTGTGCCTGGTATTGTGCTGGGCATAGCCTGGGGCGGGTGGGAAGACCCACACTGGAAGTTTCAAAGGGGGGAGTGACTAACTCAGCTGAGAGGGAGGGAGCAGAGGGGAGGGGAGGGGAGGGGAGGGGAGGGGAGGGGAGGGGAGGGGAGGCTGCCAGGAGGAAGGAGCGGAGCTGAGAGGTGCCCGGAAACCCTTGCCCCATGCCCCCTCCAGGATATGAAGTCAGCAGTGGTGGCAACTGTGTTTTTTTCATCTGCTTACTCTGGGAGCTCAATGGTTGCTTTTGAAATTAATTGAGAGGAGGGTTATTTGAAGATCTGAGGTGATAAAATCCCTGCCTTTCCCCTAGATACCCATCCCTCCTCCAGCTTGCCTGGTGCCTGAAACCGCCCTTAGAATCATGGCTGGTTAAAAGCCAGTGTTTCCAGAGCCCCCGTTCAAATCTGCACCCAGCGTGCTCCGTGGGCGGGTAACAGAGCAGCCATTAGTCCCGATGAACTGATCTGAGAACCATCTGTCACCACCAGCCCCAAGCCACCTTGTAAAATCTCTGAATGTGTCGTCGCCTGACTTCCCTCCTCCTCAGGATCACCATCCAATCTCCAGGTCACCCCCTGGTGGTCTGGACGCCCCTCTTAGTAACCCCACCCCCACGTAACGGGTTCCCTTTGCCAAAACTTGCCCCTCCGAGCACCATCCGCAGGGCCCCGCTGAGGCCTCCCCTGGTGATGAATGCGAGGTGGATTGAGCCCCATCTGGCCACAGCCCTCTCCCCGCGTGCACCTCCAGTAGAAATGCATCCATGGGATGTAAGAGCATCTGTGCCAGGATGGAGTGAGGTGGCACCACACAGCCATAGAGCTCAGAGCTGGCAGGGACCCCAAAAAGCCACTTGGTCCAGTCCTTTGCTGTTAGGTGGCCAAGGTCATCCATGGTTCTGGGTGAGGAGAACCCCTCGCTGGGCTGTTTGGGCCCATCCTCCTGGCTAAGCCAGGCCTGTGTCTCCGAGGATGTACTTCCCGCCTGGGCTTTTGCACCAGATGGTCCCCAGCACTTCTGGGAGGAAGGGGGTGCGCTGTACTGGAGCAGGGGCCAGGGTGCCTCAGCGTGACGTCTGGCCTGTAACAAGGAGGCCAGAGGTGAGGTGGCGCCAGTGCCGGTTGACTAACTGAGTGGCTTAACAGTGTCACCAAGGACTAAGGCTCTTTTCATCCTTCATCTGTGCCATGGCCAAAGGTCAGCCATGTTTTTCCTCATGGTCACAAGACGGCTGCCTGTCACCAAGGCTCATGTCCAGATGTGAGCCTGGAAGCTGCCAACAATTCACCTCGGTGTCTCAGTGGTCACGGTGGCATCGCGGCTCAGCATCCAGTATCAGTGCAATTGGGGGAAACAATTCTCCACGGCCTCTCGTGCTCCTGCACAGCTCTCGAGGGGGTTTGTGCAGCCAACAGCCTCAGAATATAGGTTTCCCTCCAGACCAAACAGCAGATTGGTTCAGTTCCCATCTGAAATGATTTAGGTTCCCTAAGTTCAGGGTTTCTCTCCGGTGACGCAACTCACTGCAGTCACAGGGCCACACCTCCCTGCAGAGGGGGCTGGGAAACGCGCTCTTCAGTGCACCTGAGATTTCCATTTCCACAGAAAGAGGGCGAATGACTGTTGGGGCGGTTGGCGGTCTCTGCCATAGTTACTCCAGTGGAGCTGGGGTTCTGGGAGGGGGCCGGGAGGAAGGCGTCGAGAGGCAGCGCCAGGGCCCGCGTAGGAGGGTCGGTGCCTTGTCCCTTCTGCAGATGAAGAGTTGGGTTCCAGAGGGGGCAGTGCCAGGGCCGGCCTCGGAGCCCCGTCTGCTGACTCCTGACCTCAGGTTTCCCCCTTTTTCTGCCTCTGCGTCCGTGCAGGCCGGGCTCGGCCCTGGCGAGGGCGGCCTCCTCAAAGCGCTGTCTCCTTGGCTCCCATGGTCCTGTCCCCTGATGGTCCTGCCGTCCATCTGATCTGCGGTCGCTCCCTCCCCGCCTCTTCCCAGCCTGTGGTTGCCGGGCTCCCAGGCTCAGCCCTCCCGCCTGCCGCCTGTGTTCATCTGGCGCGTGGCATTAAGTGCCATCTCCTTCCCTTGAGCCTGCCCTCCGGCCTGCCCTCCAGGCCACCCCCTGTGCTCTGGAATTGCATATCCAGCTGCCCGCCGCACCCCCATTTGGGTGTCTTGCAGGCACCTTGGACGTCACGAGTCCGAAACTGAACTCATGACGTCACCGCACTGGCATCCCCTCCCCTCCAGCCAATCTCAGTCAGTGTTCCACCCGCCAGCTGACACTCTTGCCATCGTTACACCTTCCTCCATCTCTCCTTCCACATGCACTCCGCCTCCACACGACTGGGCCCGGATCACCGCTGCAGCCTCCCCTGCCTCCAGGAAGCCACCCTGGCTTGCCCCAGCCATTCCTTACCATCTTAAAATGGAGGTCTGAGCACACTGTTCTTGTTCTTAAAACCGTTGCTTTCAGGATGAAGACCAAAAGGCTTTTCATGGTGTGGCAGAGCCCCTTGCCCCTCCCCCATTATCCAGTCTTGCCTTCTTTAGAAAGAGACCCCCCTATTTGCAGCCGGGCAGACACAGGCCATTTAAATAACGCCTCCATTTCCCATCGGCGCCTGTAGCTAGGTGGGCCTTGGGGTTAAACCCTGGCCAACCCGATGCGGCGGGTGCTGGGGTCCTACACGGTGGGCCGGTGGTGTTCGCTGCCCCTCCCTCCCTCCTGCTGGCGGGAGGCGGACGCGTGGCTGACCCTGAAGCCCCACTGGGCCACACGGAGAAAGCCAGTGCTGAGGCTGGCCCACAAGGCCTGTCCCTGGCACTGTGATGCACACACCTCTCTACCTTTAGGCTTCTCTTAGGGAAAACAGAAATAAACCTTGATCTAGTTTTAGTCAGTTATGTGGGTTTTCTCACAGTGCATCCAGATCCTGCCCCAATCACACGGCCCCTGCTGCCCTCTGGAGTCTCAGGCGGGGGCCCTTCCCCTGCTCACCCTGCTCTAGCTCATGCTGGCGTTGAGGTTCCTTCCATGGAGCTCTGCCTGGTCTCAGGGCCTTTGCAGTGCTCTCCTGTCTTCCTGGAGCACCCCCTTTTCCTGGCCATCTCCAGCTCGCCCTTCAAGCCACAGCGGGGATGTCGCTTACCCAGAGGAGCATCCTCTGACTGCAGAGGCATAGCTACAGTATTTTATACCCAGAGCAGGTAGCTGTTATTTTTAATATATTTTTATTGGTTTTTAGAGAGAGAGAGGAAGAGAGAGGGAGAGAGAGGTAGAAACATCAATGGTGAGAGAATCATTGATCAGCTGCCTCCTACACACCCCTGCTGGGGGGTGAGCCCGAAATCCGAGCATGTGCCCTGGCGGGGACTCGAACCGGCAACCTCTCAGGGCATGGGACATGCTCAACCAACTGAGCCACACCAGCCAGGACAAGCAGACAGGTAAAAAAGTACTGCCCTGGCCGATTTGGCTCAGTGGACTGAAGGGCCTGGGTTCAATTCGGGCAAGGGCACGTACCTCGGTCTCAGGCTCGGTCCAGGCCCTGGTCTGGGCTCGTGCGGGAGGCAACCAATCGATGTGTCTCTCTCATGTCGATGTTTCTCTCTGTCTCTCTCCCTTCCACTCTCTCTGAAAAGCAATGGCGGGAAAAACACAAACGCCTGGCCAATGTGGCTCAGTGGTTGAGTGTTGACCCGTGATCCAGGAGATCAAGGTTTGATTCCCGGTCAGGGCACATGCCCAGGTTGAGGGTTCGATCCCCAGCAGGGGATGTGCAGGAGGCTGCCAATCAGTGACTCTCATCATTCATGTTTCGATCTCTCTCCCCCTCTCCCTTCCTCTCTCTGAAATCCATAAATAAAATATTTTTTAAAAACTTAAAAAATACCCCTCCTCTATACATTATTTTCAATAATCATGCTATGAATAGTAGTAGCCAATAAAAATGCAATGAAAAATTTTTTTATTGAATGTCATATATGTAATCATCATAGTAAAAAAGTAAAATATTATAGCACAGAAAAAGGAAAAAGGAACTAATACTTATTTTAATTTTAATATTTTAAAAAATATGTTGTATTGGTTTCAGAGACAGGAAGGGAGAGGAAGAGACGGAAACATCAATGATGAGAGAGTCATTGATCAGCTGCCTCCTGCATGCCCCCCACTGGGGATCGAGCGGTGACCTCCTGGTTCATAGGTTGACGATCAATCACTGAGCCACGCTGTCCTGGAGGGACTAATACTTTTTAATTACATTAATTCATTTTTTTGACAAAAATGGAAAAATGTATATGTACATCTATTGCAATAATGAATAATAACATTACACTATTTGTTTTCCAGGCTTCTGCAGATTTGTCAATGACCTTTGAATATTTATATTTCAGAAATAGCTTAGGCAGATTTGTCAATTTATCTTCTATATAATTGACTAAAGAAGGTTTTTTATTTGGAAATGTTTTTCTCTCACATGGAGCAATTGATACACACATAGTTAGGGTGAGCCTTAAACATAAGGATAAATTTGGTAGAAATTCAGAAAAAAATTCAATTTCACAATAAAGTCCAGAAATCACAGTACTGTCCATGTCTGTTCCTTTGGGATTGATTCTAGCAGCTTTCAAATATCTTTCCAGTTGAAAAATTTTAAACAAATAACAACTCCACATGGTCACATGGAACTGTGCTGTTTATTTCAAACCCACTGTTTAAACGAAGGACAGTACAGCAGGATTAGGGACACAGCTTCCCTCCGGAGTGTGGACAATTCCGCATCCACATGACCTCGGGTAGCTGGGTCCCATATGGGAAGGGGCTCCATGGCTGGGCATCCTCCCAAATAACTTCCAAGTAGAATACAATGCTTATTAAGGATAAGTAATAAAAAGCACTAATTTGAAACTGACATATATTATGAAAAGTCGACAGTTACTCAAATGGTCGTTGAGGTCTTAAACCAATGAAAGAATCTGGGGGGAGGACATTGTGTAGAATTACTGGTACACGGTGGTAATAAAAACCAGACTGGCTTTTAGTGGGTTCTTATTGTTTAAAAATTTGTTGCTGATGACACCCCCTCCCGCTGCCCACATCAGGGCTGATGTCCCACCGCCCCCCTTGGCATGAGCCCTCCTTGGTACTGAATCCCTGCATGTGTTTCCCTTTGATGCACTGGCCTCAAGGAGTGTGTCCATGCCACGACTTTGTCATCTGTTCCCCACTGGACTGTCTGCTCCACGCGGGCGGTCACAGTCCCGTGGGGAGCTCCTGGCAGAGTGTCCTGCACCCACTAGGCCCCCAGTACATACGTGTTGAATGAATGTAGGTGAAGAACCTGGTGCCAAGTACGCACTCAGTAAAGGTGGCCATAGTGTCACCTGTAGCACGTCTATCCCGGGCGTGCCATACACGTGGAAGGCCAGCACATTGCACGTCAGCAGCGAGCTGCTGCTTCGTGAAGCCGCTGTGCCTCTCCTTCTTCTTCTGGGCCTCGGGGGCGACGCCAATCTCTGTTCCTCAGCAGTCACTCCTGGAGAAAGCAGTCTGATCTCGTTCATCTCTGGGGTCCCTTGAACCCCAGCAGAGGGCCTGGCGCAACACAGGAGTCACGAAATACTCATTCAGTAGCCAGAGTTTATTGAGCATCTAATGCACACCAGGAGTTTTCTTTCTAAGAAAATGTTCTTTTTGTGTGCTTCCTAATAGTTACAGCAACTCGCCAGGGTGGATATGAGCCCTCTCATTCCACAGACAAGGAAAGTGAGACCCAGAGGGTCTGATGACTTGCCCGAAGTCACACAGCCAGCTTCATTCCAGGTCTGTGGACCCACAACCCCTGCTCTTTCCAGACTGTGGGGTGTGGGGAAGGTGGCTCCAGTTCAGGGGTGGGACTGGGTAGGAGCCTGGGCCTCAGGTTAGGCATGTGCCAGGTGCCTGGACTGACTCCTGGCCAAGCACAGTGGTGAGCGCCTCTGCCTGACCAGGTGGGCTTGAGGCGCCCAAGTGTGGCTGGGGGGGGGTGGCAGACATGAGCTCCAATGCCAGTGAGCTCCCACATGGATGGCTGTGCAGCCTGGGCAAGGCAGGGAGTCCTCTGTGCCGTGGAGAGTGGCAGGAGATGGATCCATCTGGTAAAGATTAGAAATACTGGCTAAGGCTGGCCCGGAGCTGGGCACAGGCAGGGCTGGGCACAGCAGTGCGCTGCCAATGGCCATGTCTTCTAATGTTCCTCTTCCATGTTCTGTTCCCTCCCCCGCTTTTACAGCCCAGGAGGAGCAAGGTCACCCGACGGGCCCTGGGGGGAGGGTGCGCTGCACACCTGACGAGGCACCTCCAGGGTGGGGGTGCGGGTGGGGGTGGGGGGGTGATGCTGGTGCCCTCCAGCCAGGTGGCTCTCCACCCAAGCAGTCCGACCCTAGGCTCCTTCCCCGAGGGTCTGGGCTGAATCACCTTCCCCCACCCATGCCCTGCCGCTGCCCACCGGACTGCTCCTCTGTGAACTGGGGCCGGGGCGCGGGCTGGGGCTGGGGGCCCCGGGGCTGGGGGCCCCGGGGCTGGGGGACCCGGGGCTGGGGGACCCGGGGCTGGGGGACCCGGGGACTGGGCCGGCGGCGTCGGGCCACTTGGAGGCAGAGAAATGTGGCCCCGCGGGTCTGGGTCTGGGACTCTTAGGCGGTTTCTGGCGCCACCTCGTGGCCGTGGCCGGCGTCGCCGCGCTGCGCTGAGGGAAGGCTGGCGTGGGCGCGGGGCTGGGACCTGGCCGCTTGGGCCCTTGGGCGCTGACGCTGGGGGGAACCCCCAACCCCTGTTCCTGTCTTTCAGGGGACAACCAAGGCTCTGAAGCCCTCGGAGGTCCGCGGCGAGCAGAAAGGTGGGGAAGGAAGCAGTGAAGGGAGTGCAGCCTAGGGAGCAGGGATGGGAGTGCAGACCCACCCCGGGGCTCGGGGGTGGGGGGGTGGGGATGGGTGGGGTGGGGGGGGTGTAGGAGAAGACCCCAGTCTCCCCATGATGGTTCTGTTTACCATGAGTCGAATCCCACATCTGTCCAGAGGTTCCTTTGTGGCCCAGGCGGGATACCTGGTGTGTCGAAGGGCTGCAGGCACCTTCCCCTCTCCCTGACCACTGAGGACAGATGGGAAGGGCCCGGGCCTGACTTCAGCCCGGGATGGGCACCCTGAGTGTGACCGAGGGACTGAGAAAAGCTCCCTGGGCCAGACTGGCTGTCCAGCGGGGCCTCTGGCTCCAGGCAGCGTAGGCGTCAGCAGGGTCTGCCCCCTGCCCTGGGGCACCCCCAGGCAGGCAGCCAAGGCGGGGCAGGCGTGGGGGACTCCCCAGGCTGCCCTAGGACCAGGACAGCAGTGCCCAGGGCTGTCCGGGCCCCTGGAGGTGGAGGGCAGTGGGCATGGCCCTCAGGAGAGGGCGTGGGAACCTGCTGTTCTGAGGGCCTGCCCCAGGGTCAGCCCTCCAGGGCGCCTGGCCACTGCGCCCGCCTCAGGCTTCTCGGGTAAGCAGCGGTCACCTGTGCCCCTCCGCACGCTGGCCTCTGAGACTCCAGGCCTTTTGGGCACACAGTTTTCTCCACTCTTTATTTTCTTCCTCGACCAAAAGAAAAACTTAAAAGAGGGCAGGATTTGTGTATAAATAGATGAAAAAGGTAGTCAGCAGACACTGTGTGGAGCCCAGTGGCTCTTGGCTCCCAGTGGTCCCCTCTGCTCGCAGGGGAAGGTGGAAGCTTAAGGGTCCCCAGCTGACCCAGTGGTCGGGCCTGAGGGGCCAGAGGCAAACGATCGGCTGCTCCTTGGCACATCACGTTTTCTGGAATCAGTGTTAACTTCATCTAGGGGAGGGCAAGCTGTGTTTTATTTATTTTTAAAGACAGCAGAGGCGTCTGGCTGTGACCTGGCTCTTCTCTCTGCCTGATGCCTGGCCCTGACCCTGGCCCCTCCTGGCCCCCTCCCCGGAGTCCTTATCCCTTTGCTGTGGGAGACCCGTCTTCCCTGTACCCCATGTCCTTGGTTTACCCCTTTCTCCTGGTGGAACACAGCCTCTAACTTCCTGACAGGGCTGGGGAGCAGTGCCCCTCGAGCAGGGCAGGTCCCCACATGCCTTCAGTCCCCTCGCCCCTGGTTACGACTCGGGTGGGGAAGCACCTGCCTTCAGAATGTCCAACTGACCAGGTGTCGTCTTCTTGTTTCTGACGTGGCCGCGGGGCCTGACCCTTCTAAGGAAGCAGCGACCTGGCTGCCCTCTCCGGGAGCTTGTCGAGGAGGAGCCTGAAATGTCACGGCGACGGGCCCTGCAGGGGATGAGTTTTTAAGCGTCATGTTGACAGCCAGCTGGCCATTTAGTCTGGAGACTCATGTTCCTCAGTTCAGAGAAATATTCTTGAATTCTTGCCTTTTTTAAAAAAACAGCATTACTGGGATACAATTCACATGCCATATGATTCACACATTTAAAGCATGCAGTTCAGTGGCTGAAGTATATTCAGAGAGTTGTGGGACCATCCCATCGATTTTAGAACATTTTTATTACTCCGAAAAAGAAACCCCGCACCTCTTAGCTGCCACCCCTCCCTAATCCCTCCATTTCCCTCAGCCTTAGGCAGCCACTAACTACTTTCTGTTTCCACAGCTTTGCTTACTCCGGACATTCATGGAAATGGGTCCATACACCATGTGGCCTTTGCGCCCGGCTTCCTTCACTTAGCGCAGTGTGTTCAAGGTCCATCTGTGTTTCAGGGTGCACCAGTGCTCGTTCCTTTTTATGGCTGAATAGTATTCCATTATCTGGATCCACCACATTTTCTTTATCCATTCATCGAGTTTCCGCTTTTTGGCAGAATGATTTCTGTCCTGCTTTCTGGTTTTCCTGCTCTCTCCTGTGTACAGCCTACATTCTGGATGTTGACCTTCCCGAATGGTCCTCAGTTTAAGCAGGAGAAGAAAAACACTGGAGATGGATGGCAGGCAGAGGGAAGGGGTGGCCTGCCCCCTGCTGTTTGGCAAAAGTGTGTTTAGCACGAGTGGGCACTTGAGCCTTGCAGAGCACCCCCCCCCCCCAGGCACAGGGACCTGGCAGCAGGAGGACCTGGGGTTGCAAGAAGCCACACAAGAAGGCGGCCCCTCCATCAGGTGCCAGCGGTGCGGAGGCCCAGCAGAGCCCTGAAGAAAGCCCCAGGACAGGGTATTGTTTCCCAGACATCCCACAACTGCAGAGAAGGGATACTCGCTAGGCTCCCCTTCATGCAGGCACCCTCCCTGGTCACCTTGGAGCCTCCGTGATTGACTTGGCGGGAGGGGCAGTGGTGGCGGGTGGGGCCCCCACTGAGGAGGAGCCACTGCATTCTTCCTGCACTTGAGAGGGACTCATGCGGGCTTGGGGGCTGGTGATGAGAGCAGGCCTGTTTGCCCTGGGGGCAATTTTGCAAAAAAAGGGTACCTGTTCCCTTATTTACCCCTTTTTGTCGCTTTAGCAATTCTGGGACCACAGGAAAGTCCCTCTTGCTATCCTAGGCCTTGAGCAGGGCTTCTCCCAGCCCACGTTCCTCCCATCCCACGTTCCTCCCGGCCCACGTTCCTCCCATCCCACGTTTCTCCCGGCCCACGTTTCTCCCGGCCCACGTTTCTCCCGGCCCACGTTTCTCCCAGCCCACGTTTCTCCCGGCCCACGTTTCTCCCATCCCACGTTTCTCCCATTCCAACGTGCACACGAGTCCCTGGGGTCTTGCCTGAGAGTCTGCATCTCCAAGGTCCCAGCTGAGTGGGAGCGGAGGACCTCACTTTGAGAAGCAAAGGTTAAGGGGAGGGCATTCTGGGAAGAGCAGATACATATTTTTTAATCCTTAAAAAATTGTTTTAAGGATTAAAACAATTAAAAAGTTGTTTTTTAATTGATTTTAGAGAGAGAGAGAAACACATCAGTGTGAGAAACATCAATCAGTTGCCTCCTGTATCTGCCCCAACTGGGGATGAACCCACAACTGTTTGGTGCGTGGGATGAGCTCCAACCAACCGAGCCACCCAGCCAGGGCTGGGAAGAGCAGATATTATCTCAATTAATCTTTTAAGTAATAATTGCTTAAACAGCCCTGGCCGGTTTGCTCAGTGGTTAGAGCGTTGGCCTGAAGACTGAAGGGTCCCGGGTTCGATTCTGACCAAGGGCACGGACCTCGGTTGCAGGCTCGGCCCCGGTCAGGGCACCTGCAAGAGGCAACCAATTGATGTGTGTCTCTCACATCGATGTTTCTCTCTCCCTCCCCCCTTCCACTCTCTCTGAAAAGCAATGAAAAAAAAAATATCCTCAGGTAAGGATTAAAAAAAAAAAAAAAAGTGGCTTAAACAAGATGGAATTTCTTTTTCTTGCATGTTAACAAGACCAGAGGTAAGGTGTCTGGGATCCAAGTTCCTTCTCTGCTGTTCTCTTACCTCAACATGAAGTAAAGCGACCTGCTCAGAGTCACACAACCAAGATACGCAGAACCGTTGCTCGAACAGGTTTTCTGCCTCTAAATTCTCTATTCTCTGCTTGGCCCGGGTCGGGAGTGATGGCAGCATCTGGGCTGTGCATCGAGTAAGAGTCCGTGGTGCGGGGTGGGGGGGGCGAGGACGTAGGTGACCTCCAGGAATCCAGGCGGTGCCAGCAAGTTCTGTGGCCATTTGGGGGCGGCTGAGCCCTTGGGACGCCGGTGGGGAGGGTGTCAGGCGGGGTGGAAAATGATGCCCTCTGCCTGCCATTCCCCCTGCTTTTCCTGGACGGCCCTCTTTGTTCTGCTTTTAATTACAAAATTTGAAATATTTGAAGCATACAGAAAAGTACAGAAAATGTTATAACAAACACCTACAACCTTCCCACAAGATTATTTTGTTTAAAGTATTTTGGATGATGTATATATATATTTCTGAAAAGAAAAATCGTCACAGAAAGAACAAAAGCCCACCCTTGGCGTCCCCCTTCCTTCCCTGACGTATTTTTTTAAACAATTCCCGAACATGCCCTGCCCAGTGCGGCTCAGTTGGTTGGGCGTTTCCCGTGCACCGAAAGGTGGCCAATTCAATTCCCAGTCCGGGCACGTGCCCAGGTTTCGGGCTGTATCCAGGGCAGGAGGCAGCTGATCGATGTTTCACTTCATCTCGACGGTTTTTTCTCCCTTCCTCTCTCTCTAAAAAAATCAGTAAAAAATATATTTAAAAAAACCCAAACATGTTTTTAAACTTTTACCAAATAGATATATATCCATAAACAATATATCATATTGTTTTGTGTTCTAAAATTCCACATAAGTGGTATCATAATAGCACATGTCATTTTGCAGGTCGCTTCGTCTCAGCGTTGTCCTCAGTGCTGATCCATGTCCGTCTGACTCGCCCATTTAATCCCAGTGGGGCTTTAAAAAAAAAAAAGTTTATTGATTTCAGAGAGAGGAAGGGAGAAGGAGAGAGAGACAGAAACATCAATGATGAGAGAGTCAGTGATCGGCTGCCTCCTGCAACCCGGGCCTGTGCCCTGACCGGGAATCGAACCTCTGTCTCCTGGATCCTAGGTGGATGCTCAGCCGCTGAGCCACGCCGGCCGGCCGCGTGGCTTTTCTTTGGGATGACCAGGGGTACCTGCCCTCCTGCCAAGATTGGCGGCTTGTGCTGGTTCATGATTCCGACCAGCGCTGCAGAACCTCCCTGAGCGGGTCTGCTTGATGCGCAGGGACTTTCTCCGGGTGTCAGCTGGAAGTGGAGATGCTGGGCGGTAACGTTTCTGCACCTCTGACTCCACTAGGAATCGTCCAGTTCTCTCCCAAGTGGCAGCCCCGCTGTGCACTCCACAGGTAGGAAGCTCCCGTTTCTTCAGGGGACCCGATGAGGCCTATTAATTTTGGCCAGTCCGCTGAGTATTCCATTCTTGCTTTAATTTGCGTTTCCCTAATTGCTAGTGAGACTGAACGGCTTTTCACATACAACGGCCACGGGCAGCTCTTCTCTGAAAGGCCCGTTCAGGTCCTTTGCCTTTTTTCTTTGCGGGCATCTGTCTTTTCCTTTCTGATGTCCAGGAGTCCTTCATACCTTTCGTCGGTTATACCAAAAGCAGACATCGTCCGAGCCTCCTTCCCATCGATCCTGGCCAGGGGCCAGTGCCAGTGCTGGGATGGATTGGTGATGTCTGCCGCGGGTGTGGGAGGGGAAGGCAGCAGGGCTTCGGGTTAAGGCTACAGAATGGAGGCCCAGTTACTGGACCAGGGCCCATGAGGAAACTGCACCTCAGGCACAAGGCTCAGTAACGAGGCCAGAGCAGGTCCAGGCAAGTCAGGTCAGCAGGGGAGGTCTGGTCGCCAAATCCAACCTCTTTCAATCTTCCTGAGAGACCTCTGAGAATCCATGGGTTTGGCTCCCCTAGAACTTCTCTAATTGAATCGAAGGTCAGGATATATGCACCCTTTAGTAAGGGATACTGTAGGAAGGGACAGAATAGGCATATGGCTGCATTTGTGGAAGGGGTGGAATCAGGCAGGGACTTGGAATGGGGCTGGAGCCCCGAGTGAGTGATGGGTGGGCCCCTGAGGGCCTCAGAGAGGGAGGGACAGACCGTTATACAGCAGTGGGAACTGTTTCTAAGACATCTGGGCCTGAGATGTGTCACATTTTTGCATTTTTCAAAATAAACTTAAAATTGGCTTGGAGCCACTACCTACGTGGCTGGCAAGACAACCTGGCTATTATTGTGGGTCTCTCTCCATTGTGGGGCTCAAGTGAGATCTGGGGTTCCCTGGTCCCAGGGAAATGGGGGAGGGGCTGGTCCTTGTCCATCCTTGTCTTTCCTCGGCTGCATTGGGGTGCTGCCCCGGAGAGGTCCCTCACAGGCCTGTCGTGCCCTGTAGAGTGGGTATATCGAGCTGTCTTAGAAAACAGAGGCAGTGCTGTTTCTCTCTCAAGCAGAGGGCAGACTGGTCTGCTGTCCAGTATAGTAATGTCTTCTTCCAGGGCAAGAGTTGGGCAGATTTGCTTGTAGTTCCTTATAAAAGATTTAAGCTCCCTAAGCTTGGGGCTCCTTGGCTGTGATGTAGACCCATAGCATCCACCTGGGCATCTTCACATCGCCCCCACTTGGGGGGCAAAAGAAACAATGCAAACACAGCCTCATGCTGCTTGTGGTGCTTTGAGTAATAAAGTCCTTTGTTTCTGACCCAGGAGTCTCGTGTCTTCTGCCAACATCCACGAACCTGTGGCAGGTTAATGTGTTAGCTTGCAAGTAGGGCAAACCTCAGGGTCCTAATTAATACCATCTGTAGTAGCCCTTTGACATGCCTTGTGGCTGCTCCAGCATTTTTTTAAATTGATGTTAGAAAGAGGAAGGGGGAGAGAGAGAGAGAGAGAGAGAGAGAGAGAGAAAGAAACATCGATCAGTGGTCTCCTGCGTGTGCTCTGACTGGGGATCGAACCCACAACCTACGTATGTGCCCTGACCGGGAATTGAACCCACCACCTTCTGGGACAACACTCCCACTAACCGAGCCACCTGGCCAGGGCTGCTTCAGCATTTCTTTAAAAAATTTTAATTGTGGTAAAAAATACCCATGTATATAAAAATGATCATCGTAACCATCTTTAGCATCTTTGGACCACACTCCCCATGTTTGGAGGGGCCTGCCTGTCCGTGTAGGAAAGGCACAAACCTGCTTTCCTGGTCTCCCTCCCAGCGGAGCACAGGCTGGGACCAGGCTCCGCTGATCAGACACCCGTGAGAGGCTGCGGATCTCAGGAGACTGGTGGGCAGGAGAAAGGAGGGCACTGGCGTCTCCGTCCTGGTGAGCACCAGGCTGTGCTGGGCTCTGGCTCTCAGAGATCCGGCTGTAAGTACCTGAGGTTCAGGCCCAGGGTTGGCAGAGTGACCCTGGCACCTGAGCCCACTTGGGCTCTCTGGCCTCCTGAGGTTCCACAGGTGCCCACACCTCCCTCGCCCTTTCCTATGCACTTGGCAGGGAGGCTTCCCCGTCTTGCAGGCGTAACTGTTTGTTTGTGACTTCCCTCTTTTTTTCTTGGGCAATCTCACCAGATGTTTCCAATTTCATTGGTCTTTCACAGAACCAACTTTTGACCTTATTGATTCCCTCCCCTGTACGTTGTTTTCTATCTATTAATTTCTGTTTGTATCCGTCATTTCCTCACTGCCACCTTCTGGATTTATGCGGCTGTTCTTTCTCTAACTTGGACGGAAAGTGTAGTAATTTCCAGCCCTTCTTCTTTCTAAAGCTTTTAATGTTCTTCATGTCCCTCTACTCACTGCTTTCACGGGATCCCCCAAGTTTTGATGTATTTTCATCAATGTTTATTTTTAAATATTTTAAAATTACTTTTAATTATTTGACAAGAGTTATTTAAAGTATTTTTAGAAAGAACTTTTTATTATGGAAACAATTTAATACATAAGAGAGAAAATACGTAAAGAAACCCGGGTACCTTCCACCAGCTTCCAGAGCGGCCAGTGAACACATGGCCAGTCTGCTGTCACCTGTATCCCCACGGACTCCCCAACTCCCAAACCCACTTTATTCTGAGAGTGTGTTACACAAATGAAGCTTTTGTATTTATCTTTTTTGTTAATGACTAATGACATAATCACATTGTAGTCAGAGCTATGGTCCGTATCACACTGAATTATTAACATTTCTTGAGACTTGCTCTATGACTACTATGTGATCATTTAAAAAGTATGTTTTTATTGATTTTAGAGAGAGAGGGCAAAGGAGCGGGACAGAGAAACGCCAGCTGGCCGCCGCCCGCAGGGAATGGACGCGGCCACCTTTGGGTGCAGGGGACGACACTCAGCCAGCTGAGCCGAGCGGCCGGGGCTAGCACGTGGTCACTTTGTGAACGTTCTGTGTGTCCTTGAGATGAATGCCTGTTGTCCGATTGTCTGTGCAGGCCCAATAGGTCGAGCTTCTTAATTTCATCCCAAATCTGTATCTTTGCTGACTTTTTTGTCTTCTTGATTTATTAATCATTGGAAAAGGTCTGTTGAAATGTCCTACCATGATCGCGGTGCTTTTAATTTCTCTCCGTGTTTCTGTCCATTTTTTGCTTCATGTATTTGGAAGCTATCTGATTGTTTAGTGTTTTTATGTCTTTGAACCAATTTGACTTTTATCATTATGGAATGACTTTCTGTATCCCTGATAATGTTTTTTTTTTGTCTTAAAACCAGTCTTGTCTGATATTAACAAAGGTATGCTAAGTTTTCTTGAGGGAGTGTTAATATTTGCCTACTTTGTATTTTTTCCACCCCTTTACTTTCAAACTTCCTGTGTCTCAGATGTGCCTGAGATGTGTCTTTGGTAAACGGTATATAGCAGGACTAAAAAAAATGCATATGTAGCTTAAAAGAATATATAGCTGAATGATACATTAAGGTCCTTCTCAAATAATATTAGGAAGACCTCGGGACATTTGATGCTGGTCCGCCTCCCCTGCCCGACTTATTTCTGTCCTGTGTTTGAGGCCTGTCCTTTCTGCTTTGCACCCTCAGATTCTCCCTTATTGCTGCTATTTTATATGAGAGGGTCTGTCTGGTGTCCCCACATGCTCGCCATTTCCTCAGGCATTGCACACTCTCCTCCTGGGACCAATTTCCTTCCTCCTGAAGTGCATCCTTTAGTGTAGGTCTGATAGTGCTACGCGCTCCCAGTTTTGTTTTATGATTTTGAACAATTACGAACTGTAGTGCACTCTACAGAAAGGTGCATAAGGCAAAAATGGCAGAATAATTATAAAGTGAACATTAGACCACCGTTTGTTCCTCTTTGACCACGTCCCAGTAGCTCTCCTTTCATGCTGATCACGCCCCTGCTTTTCTCTGTAGCTCCACCTGTATGTACGTCTGTTCTGCTCGAGATCAGCTTTGCCTGTTTCTGAACCTCATGCAGGTGGGATCACCGCGTGTGCTCTGGGGTCTCTCTCTTTGCCTTGTTTGTACAGTTCAGCTAAGTTGTCGCGTGTAGTTGCAGTTCATGCATTTTGATTGCCACGTTGAATTTTATCCTATCAACATTATTAAAATCAATAAAAACATTATTTACCTATCTCCCTGCTGACAGGTGTATGATTTGTTTCCAGTGAGGCCTTCATGTGCAAGGTGTCGTGAGCGCTTTCAGCAGGCCTCCTGTGTGCGTGTGCGTGTGTGTGTGCCTGTGTGCGAGGGTGTGTGCACGCCTGTGTGCACACGTGCCCTTCTCCGGTTCAGTGTAAATACCCAGGAGTGGACCTGCAGGGCTGTAGGTGAGGCATATTTTCACTCTCACTAGAGAAAGCCCCAGTCTACACTCACTCACACCCAGGCACCCATTTACATTCCCACCACGTCCTAGACAACGCTCTCCCTGGTTTTGCTTATTTGTAAATGATTTCATTTCATCCTGGTTCTTTTTTTCTTTAAATATGTCTTTATTGACTTCAGAGAGAGGAAGGAAGAGGGGGAGAGAGAGAGAGAAACATCAGTGATGAGAGAGTCACTGATCGGCTGCCTCCTGCACGCCCCCTGCTGGGGATCGAGCCCACAACCCGGGCATGTGCCCTGACTGGGAATCGAACCCTGATCGCCTGGATCCTAGGTCGATGCTCAACCGCTGAGCCACGCCCGGCCGGGCTCATGCTGATTCTTGAAACATAGTTTTCCTGGGCACATAATTCTAACCTGACATTTATTTTTCCTTAACATTTTGAAGATATGATTCCACCATCTCTGACATCTGCGGTGAGTCCGGGTGGCTCTGTGCTTTTCCTAGGGCCCCTTTCCTGCTGGTCTGTGGCTTCACAGGGCGTTTAGGCCAGGGGTTGGCTTCTTGGAATATGGGCCTTCTCTGTGGGTTACGTTGTCATCTGCAGCTGGCATAGACGTCACCTCTCATTTCCTCTTCTTTGTTTATCCTCTTTTCAGAGATTCTGATCAATATATGTTAGATTTTCTTATTCTATCTTCCACATCTCTTGAAATCCCTTAAAAACTTCATTTCCTTGCCTCTCTGTGCTGTTTGCCAGGTTATATCTTTGGATATTCCTTCAGCTCACTGGTTCTCTCTTCAACTGTGTCTAATACGCCTTCAACAAGTTCTTAATTTCAACCATTATATTTTTTATTTCTTAAAGTTCCATTTTAAAAGCCATCTGTTCATTCCACCCTGGCTAGTATGGCCCAGCTGGTTGGAGCATCGTCTTGTGCACCAAAAGGTCGGGGGTTCAATTTCCCATCAGGGCACATGCCCAGGTTGGGTTCAGTCCCCAGTCAGGGTGCTTACAGGCTTACAGGAGGCAGCCGATCAATGTTTCTCTCTCTCCCATCGATGTTTTTTCCCCTCTCTCTCATTCTCTCTAAAATTAATAAAAACGTATTAAAAAACCCAAAAGCCATCTGTTCGTTCCTAATTGTCTTTTGTTGCATAGTTTCTTTGTGACTGCATCTTTTATTTCTTTATGTATTTTATAAATGTACGATCTATATTTTGTATCTGAAAGTTCTCCAATCTTCAGTCCTTAGGAATCCAAATGTGTGGCTCATTGTTTCTGCTGACTCACAGACACAGTAACATCTCTCATGTATTAATGATCTTTTTTTTTAATCCTTACGCAAGGATATGCTTATTATTGATTTTAGAGAGAAGGAAGAGAAAGACAGAAAGAGACAGAGAGAGAGTGAAACATCGATGTGAGAGAGAACATCAATTGGTTGCCTTCAGTACATGCCCTGACTGGAGACTGAACCCACGACCGAGGTATGTGCCTGCAGCAGGATGACCCTCCAGCCCACTGAGCCGCACCGGCCAGGGCGTGTGCTGGTGATCTTTGATTGCGAGTTCATTGTTTGTTTAAAATCAGTAGGAGGCGCCCTGGCTGGTGTGTCTTGGTTGGTTGGGCATCAACCCATGTACAGAAAGGTTGCCGGTTGAATTCCTGATCAGGACACATGCCCAGCTTTCAGGCTTGATCTCTGGGAAGGAGCGTGCAGGAGGTAGCCAACTGATGTTTCGCTCTCACATTGATGCTTCTCTCCTCTCTCCCTCTCCCTTCCTTGTATCTAAAAACCAATAAAGATATTTAAAAGAAAAAAGAAAAAAAAAGGAAATCCCTTTAAAAATCAATCAATCAATCAATCAAATCAGTAGGGGGCCGCCCTGGCCAGGTGGCTCAGTTGGTTGGAGCATCATCCTGTACACCAAAAGGTTTCGGGTTCAATTAATGGTCAGGGCACATACCTAGGTTTCGAGTTTGATCCCTCGTTGGTCAGTGCGTAGGGGAGGTAACCGATGGCTGTTTCTCACATTGATATTTTTCTCTCCCTCTCTCCCCCTCTTCCTCTCTCCCTCTCTCAAATCAATAAAAACATATCCTTGGGTGAGGGTTAAAAAAAATTAAAAGATATAAAATGAGTAGGAGGCCCGTGGGCCTCAGCTGGGGGTTGAGGAAGCAGACCTACCGACAGCATTGCTTTTCTATTTCTGCTGGTTCCAGAACCACCACTGATCTGGGTTTACTTCATCTCACTTGGAATCAGGGGCTCCCAGACTCCCCTTCCTCATTTGGGGTTGGCTCTGGGCTCAGTTTCCCAGTACAGAGGGAAATTTATCTGGCTGCCTGCTGACCCATCCATGGCCAGGTCATGGTCCAGGAGGGGGGATCCTTGGAGACACCCCATATCTCTTGTCAGCCACATTTAATAAATATGTTTTTCTGTTCTCAGCCATGATACCATAATGCCAAGAGCAAAAGACCCCCAAATTCTCTAGTGATTTTCTTTCTACTTAAACCATCTTGCATGGATTCGATTGCTTGCACTGAAGATCCAATACTGAGTGATTTCCCTCTGTGGTATGAAGTGTTATGTATCCTTTTGTCTGCAAGAAGAGCAGGCAGACCCTTCGTTTGATGAACTGCTTGTTTCTCTTGCAGCCTGATGGAGCCACTGGTAATTGCAGACCCCGCTTCTCGGATTACCTGGCTGGATCACATGACCCAAGATGGCCAATCAGAGTCCTTCCCTGGGAATTTCTGAATTCCAGCAGGAAGATAAGCTGCCTCCTCTTCTGGGCCTGGGAAGGATGTGAGCTCAGCGAGGCTGCAGGGGTTCTGCCTCCACAGGGAACAAGAGAATGCGGCATCATGCTGAGGATGAAGGAAGGTGCAAGAGAGGGCGAGGGCTGGTTTATCCTGGACTCTCTGTGGTCCAGTCTGGTCAGACCCTGTGAGCCAGTGCATCCCCCCCTGCTGCTCTGCTTTTGTCTTTTGCAGCCTTACCTCTTACATGGTGAGATGATGCATGGTTATTATTTTGTTTTCTGCCTTTCTGTATTTAAAAATGTTTTATCAGCCCGGCCGGGCATGGCTCAGCAGTTGAGCATCCAGGTAGGATGCGGGAGATCGAGGTTCGATTCCCGGTCGGGGCACGTGCCCAGGTTGCAGGCTGAATCCCCATTCGGGGGCGTGCAGGAGGCAGCCGATCAGTGTTTCTATCTCTCTCTTCCCCACTTTCTTCCTCTCTCTGAAGTCAATAAAGATATATTTTTAAAAAATGTTTTATCTATATACTTTTTAAGCATAAAAATGTATTATTAAAAAAATCCTGCATTTATCTCTTTGATGAAGCAAATAGCCTCACCCTTGGTTTTTGTAAGATGAGGTTTCCACATGTATTTGGCTAAAGCAGGGGCCCACGGAGTGCGTGTGGAAATGCGTGTCCATCTTGTTGATGGTGAGCGGGACTCACGCCTTCTCCACGAGAGCAGTCTGGTCTCGGTCGTGCCAAGTCCGCGATGGCTCCGACGAGGGCAGCGGTGCCCTGGTGCTGCCTCCGTCAGCTCGGTGTCCTCAGCGCCCAGGACTAAAGTGGCAAGAAATGCTTTATTAAGTGCCCTGGGCCGGCCCTCAGATTCTGAGTTAGGCATCCTATAGCCTTTGACTGGTTATGACACAAACACGTTGTGTGGTCTTGAGCAAATCACTCAGCTCCTCTGAGTCTCAGTTTCCTCTCCTGTAAAATGGGCCTGGTAATTGGCCTGCAGGGAGGTTGTAAGGATTAGACAGCGTACAGTCGACATTGAATGAACTATGATGAGGTAAAGAAGGTTAAATGGCAGGCGTGACAATCTCAGGCTGTGAGAAAGGATGCTGAAAGGTGCTTTTCCTGGTGTCACTTAAGAATCAAAGCTGGGGCCTGGCCGGGCGTGGCTCAGCGGTTGAGCATCAAGCTAGGATCCAGGAGATCGGGGTTCGATTCCCGGTCAGGGCACATGCCCGGGTTGCGGGCTCGGTCCCCAGTTGGGGGCGTGCAGGAGGCAGCTGATCAGTGACTCTCCCATCACTGATGTTTCTGTCTCTCTCTCTCCCCCTCCTTTCCTCTCTCTGAAATCAATAAAGATATACTTAAAAAAAGAAAAAGAAAAGAAAAAAAGAATCAAAGCTGGGACAAAGAAATATTTGGGTTCACATTCTAGAGAAAGTGGACACTACAGGTGGCAGACTCCCGCCCAGGGCCTGTTAGGAGGTAGCTGACCAGCTCTGCTTCTTCCACATGCTGCGGGTTCCCAGCAGGGCTGGTGCATCACCCAACCCAGTCACTGCGAAGCCACCTGATTTCCCTGGGCCTCAGCTGCCTCCCCCACGGTAAATGGTGCCCATCTCCTAGGGTTGCTGTGAGGATTACATGAGACGATCCAGGTAAAGGAGAACTCTAGCCAGGACCTAGGAGGGAATGTGTGCATCTGCTATTATTATTGTTATCACCCAGCTCCTGCCTGTCCCCCAGCTCCCACCTGGGTCTGAGTGAGCAGGAGCCTAGGACACCTGAGTCAAGGGCCCAGGGGGAGGGCTCGCTGTGGGGAACTCTGGGGGCTCCTCTCTTAGGGGCTGGGAGCCCCGGCATCTCAGTCCCTGGCTGGGCATCTGCTCCCTCAGTGGCCAGGCTGGTCCTCCCCATGCCCAGCGGGGCAGGGGAAGAGGAGAGGACAGAGGGTGGGCAGGGCGAGGCAGCATATTGGGCAAGTGAGCCTCCTGTGGCCAAGTGGACCCCACAGGAAGCTTAGGGCCATTTTGCCTGTTTCCCCCCAGGGACGGCTGGCCACTGGACAAGGGGCCCTCAGATCAGGAGTAGTGAGGAGGATCCTGGGGTGGGTGCTGAGGGAGTGGTGGAAAGGGTACAGCTGGCCCAGGGCACTCAGTAGGCAGGGGACCCAGCCAGGTTCCTGCCAGCCCATCATGTACACAACAGGCCCAGCCCCAGACACCAGCCACACAGAAGGAAGAGGTGACCCCTTGGGAGGCAATTACTGCAGGGCCAGTGGAGACCCTTGGTGGGGACTGTGACAGGACTGTCCACTGGAGGGGGGGGAGTGTAAATGAGCACTGGCTGGGCAGGGATGTGGCTGGAGGAGCAGTGTCCACTGGAGGGGGGGGAGTGTAAATGAGCACTGGCTGGGACTGGGCTTTTGTCAGGGAAGTGCTGAGATGGTGGGAAGGTGTGGGAGGGGAGGCTAAAGACCGGATTTGGGGGGAAATCAAAGCTTTTTGTGATAGACACCCTCTGAGCTGAGCCACCTCAGGAACCAGCAACCAGCACAGCCTCCCCTAGGGCGCCCATTCTGTGCCCCTAGTGTCCGGCTCAGCTAGAGGCCCTTGGTGGGTGCTTGCCACCATGAGCCAGGGGATGAGCAGCCCCTGAGGTGATGCTGGGCCCCTGCCCTTGCCTGGCGTGATGTGGTGACAAGTGATGTTGAGGAGAGAGCTCTCCTGGGCTGGCAACTCCACCCAGGAAGCCCTATCCGGGGGCTGAGGAGGGTGAGGCCACTAGACTGAACCAGCTGATGTGGGGCCAGATGCCCACCCTCCCTTCCACCCTCCGTCTGGAGGGTCAGGCTCAGCCAGGCTCCGCAGGGAGCAAAAGGTCTTTAGTGATCTAGAGGAGCAGAGACCTTGGACTCGGAGTGGAGGCAGGAGGCCCCACAGGGCAGCGAGAGGAGAGGGCGGCTCCCCTGGCAGCTCTGAACCCAGGCCCAGCTGAGGGCCCGGTCAGGAGGCAGTGGTGTGGTTTCCCCTATGGTTGCTTTTGGAAGACCTTTCAGTTTAAGCCTCCAGTTTGCTGAGTGAATGAAGGTGGGCCTGTTTCAGGAGCTGTGTACACCTGGTGGAAAATGATTTAAAAAACCACTTTTCTGAGCCTCAGTAAATATGGGGGTCATGATATTTACCAGAAGGGTTGTTGTGCACATAAATGAAATCGTGCAAAGGGTCTAGCACAGTGCCTGGGCACAGGAGATGCTCAGTAAATACCAGGTCATTACTCTGTCCCTCCCTCCACACCTGCCCCAGTTCCTAGCACCTGCATAGAGGAGGAACCAGGTGGGAAGGAGAAATGCCGGGGTGGCCAAAAGGGGTGTTGGAGCGCCCTCTGCTGGCCGACGCTGGTCAGAGGCCGAGTCGGAAACTATTCCAAGTCTGGAAGGGGGGCTGCACCCTCCTGGGGAGTAACTGCCCCACAGGGTCCAGCGTGGGGCCCCTGAGGACAGATTCCCTCATGGGGGTGAGGGAGCAGTTCCTGTCCCCGGATAGAACACCTGTGCCCGTCGGCAACGGCAGGGACACCCAGCCCCCAAACCTGACACCTGCGTGAGGGTCTCCTGGCTGCCTCCCGCTCCATCCCCGCCGCCCAGCACAGTTTTCTTTGCCCGCGGACAGCTCCTCTTGGGAGAGGCTGAGCGACTGGGCCCAGGTCAGGACTGGGGATAATGCCTGGGCCCCGGCCCCGCGCCCCGGCCCCGCGCCCGGCCCTTCGCCCGCCTCCCCCGCGGCCTCGCTTCTGCCCCGCGCACCCCGGGCTGGGCCCCCCGAGTTTCCCGTCTCGGCGGCTCCGTGGGCTTTCGCCCTCTCCGCTCTGCAGCCCCGCGGGCTCGGGCTGCACGGACAGAGCCCCTCGGCCGGCGCACAGCGGGCGGGAGCAGGGCCCGGGGGCCCGGGAGGGGGCGCACTTCTGCTCCTCGGCGGGTGCAGGCCGCCCTTCCCGCCGGGGCCGCGGCTCGGGGAGCCCGCCCCCCTCCTTTCCTCTCCCGTCCGCGTTCACGGGAGAAAACACCGGCGCCCCCGGGGTCTGGAAGCCCGCCCCCCGCTGCCCCAGGGCCCCCGCCGGCCCCGCCCGCCCCCCGCTGCCCCCGCCCGCCCCGAGCCTGGTGCTCCTCGGGTTCCCAGGATATCCTGGGCTCACCCTGCACGGGGGCAGCGCCTTCTGCACCCCGGTTCTCTAGAAACCCCCCGTCACATATGCGGAGCCACGTTCTGCTACCGCCGCAACCCCGCCGCGGGTCAGGGTCCGGGAGCGAACGGCGCGCCCATCACTTTGCCTCGACCGGCGGAGCTAACCGGGCCGGCTCAGAATTCTTCCCTTCCCCTCGGGGGTTTGAAACTGGGATCCAAGAAGTGCAGGTCAATCCCTTCCGCAGAGTTTAAACTCGGGAGCTCTTGGAGGCCCTGGGGTCGAAGGCGGGGGGTGTCCTACCTCCAGGCGGCGCTCCTGGCCGGCTCCGGGGACGCCTCCTCCAGGTGGCCCGACGGGACGGCAGGAGAGGGGGTGGGCCACCCGCCGGCTGCAGCGATCAGATTCTCTCCTGCAGGTCCGGCCCCTGCGCGGAGACGCACAGAGAGATGGGGGGGTGCCCTCCCCCCGCCCCAAAGCAGGACGCCAAAGATGGGGGTCCCTGAAGCCCCCGCTTCCTGTTCTGTTCTCCCTGAGACCTGGTTAATCAACTGCCCCCCCCCCCCCAATTTTATGAGCCAGGGGTTTCTAATAAATTCTGCCTTTCTGTTCTGCAATAGTCGGCCCCACCACGTGCACTTTTCAGTTTTAAAAATTTCCAGTTGCCAAGTTGGGAGAGTAGTTCAATGACTATTCTTAGTCCCTTCGCTTAGATTCGCCACCTGGTAATATCTCACCACACTTGCTCACAGATACACATTCAAACTTTTTTTTCTTTCTGAGTCATTGGCAAGTGACGCTTCGTCTCTTAAGTCCTTCAGCAAGTTCTCCTGAGAATAAGGAAGGACATCGTCCTCTATCACCCCCATACCCTCGTCATCTTACCTAGTTATCGCCTTAAGACTCAGCGGCTAAAATCAACAACAGCAACAACTATTTTATTACCTATCTTGGTTCTGTGGGTCGACTAGGCTCAGTCAGGGGCCTGTGGCTTGGGATCCGTCCTGTGGTTGCAGTCGGATGGTGGCAGGGGTGGGGTCATCTAAGTTTCCTCATTTACATGGCTGGTGGTTGAGACTGCCTGCTGCTTGGAGCTATTGGCCAAAACGCCTGTGGTTGGCCTGGCCAAGTGGCCTGGGCTTCCTCACTGCATGGTGGCTGGGCCAGGTTAAAACATTTTTAACAAGAGTATTACTTAGGTGGTCATATACTTCCTGAAGCGCATCTGGGGCGGTCAGTTTGTACCTTCATTGGTGATGCTGAGCTGCATCACCTGGTTAAGGTGGGGTCCACCAGATTCTTCATGGTCAAGGTACTTTCCCCCTTTTCTAGCTTTACTGAGGTCTCAGAGTTGACCATTCCAGGTCACCTTTTCTAAGCACTTGATAGGGCCTTTCAATATGTAGATCATGTTGTTTATTTCTAGAAAGTTTCTTCTTTTTTGGTTTGCTATTAGTTCTTTTAATTGTTTTGTTTTTTCTTCTTCGAACACTCCTATTATGTGTATGTTGGATCATTTTTACATATCTTCTTAAACCATCTTTCTCTGTGATACTTTTAAAAACTTTGTTATTGATTTTATTTTTGTTCTCTTGGCTCTTTTCATTTCTTTAATGATATGAATGCCTCATTATATTTTCAGTTGAATTTAATTTCCCTTGAGTACCTTGCATTTTAATCTTCACTTCTGAGATGATTTTGACTTTTCCTTCAACTTCTTTCCTGATTTTTGTTAACTCTAATTTTCTGCTTTCTATTGTTTTGGCCCATTTCTGTTTGATGTTTTAAAATTTCTGATTTAAAGTGCTCTTCATATCTGCCAATGCTTGTTTAAGAATATTTAGTACAGGTTGGAGTGTTGTGTTAGAGTTTTCCTCTGCTTGGTGGTGTTTCTCTGGAGAATTTTCATCAACTGAAATGCTTTGATTCTTACTTTCTATTTCTTATAGTAAATTTGTAATGATATTGTCTGTTTTTTCCCCCCGTTCATGTTGAAATATCTTCTATTTCCCTTGACCAGCAATAACAGGCATTTGCAGACTGGATGAGGTTTGGGTGACTTACTATATTTCTTAGTTCAAGAGAGTCCTCTTCTGTAGGTAAAGTGAAGTTTTTTTTAAAAATGATGATGCCTTTTTTGCGGGGAGGGGTTGGTGTGTCTTTTGATCCGGTGATTCTTGTTTCCTTAAGACCAGTAACTTGCACAGCTTACTCCTTTCTCTCTGTTCACCAGCAAGGCACCAAGGGACAGCTTCCCCTTCTCAGTCACCCTCTCAGCCAGAAGCGGTGCCTTTTCAAGACAGCCACTCTAGCCCTAGTAGGTTTGGCTCAGTGGTTAGAGCATCGACCCATGGACTGAAGGGTCCCGGGTTTGATTCTGGGCAAGGGCTCGTGCCTTGGTTGCAGCTTGTCCCCAGCCCTGGTTGGGATGCACATAGAAGGCAACCAATAGATGTGTCTCTCTCACAATCGGTGTTTCTCTCTCTCCCCCTTCCACTGTCTGAAAGGCAATGGAAAAAATATCTTTGGGTAATGATTAGAAAAAGAAAGAAAGAAAGAAAGACAGCCACTCTGGTCCTGCGCATCTTCAGACACCATACTTTCAATTCCCACAGAAGCCAGTGATCTGATCCACGGGGTCTCAGACCTGTTCTCAGTATTTTCTCACCAGGGCAGGTCCCCTCTCTGTAATTTTATTTGTGTCTCCATCCAGGCTCTTGGCACCCTCTCTGCTATTCCTGGGGTCCAGACCTTGTGTTGTCATTTTCAGGTGTATATTTCCCTGCTTAGCTGTAGATTGAAGTTTTCGGCGCTCTGTTTCCTGGTTACCCCGAGGGCGGGGCATGGGTGCTTTATTTGCTTTCCTTGTTACTCTGCACTGCTTTGGGAGCATGGGTGGATTTGGATTTTGGCAGCTGCCATTATTTTAAGGAACCTGGAAGCCAGCTCAGGTCCTTTTAGTGAACCGGCAGTGACCACCGGCAAGTTACATGTCAAGTAAGGTCCTGTAATTTCATTTTATTTTGCTTAAGTTGGCCAGAGTCATCCTGTTGCCTGCAACCAAAGAATCCTGGCTGTAGCATCATGTTTCCTGCTGCCTGGCTGGAGCTGGGCCGCAGGGAGAGGCAGATGGGAGCTGGGGAGAGAGGAGGAAGAGCTTTGGAACCCTGGTTTCAAGCCATCCTGAGGCCTCCAGGAAGTTCTGGGAACTGGGCAGCCAGAATTCTGTCTTCACTGAAACTTTACTGAGCAAGACACACTTCCACAGAGTGTCATTAGCATCCAGTTGAAGGACAGAGCATACAAGCCCCCAGAGGACCCCTCATGTCCCTTTTGGCTGCGACCCCCTTCAAGAGTAATCAGTGTTGTGACTTCTCTCACTATGGGTTACTCTGACCTGGTTTTATACATTGTGTGAATGGACTCACACAGAATCACGCCGGACGTCTACTTGGGTCTGGCTTCTTTTGCTCAACATTGAATCTATGAGTTTCTCCCATGTCGGTGCATAGATTTAGGACATATTTTGGAGGTGGAACTGACAGGACTTGGAGATTCATCCAGCACCCTAGGGCAGTCCACTTCTCTTCTCCAAACTCAGTCCTTCATCTGTAAAATGGGACGTTATTATCCAGCTGTGGGTGCCGCGGTTCCCACACTGAGCTCCTACAAAGGGCCTGGGATAGGAGGGGCCCTGGCAGCCCTCCTCCTCCCTGTCTGGGAGTGTAGTTGTGACTTCGAGCACTTGAGCGCCACAGGCCCCTGTGTGTGAAACACGCACCTCTCTCCACCCACAGCCCCCTTACCATTGCCACTCACACATTTTGAAACTTTTCCTGGAGTGCCCACTGGGCCTGCTGTCCACTCCGTGCCCTCAGTCCGCAGCTCCCCGGGAGAACGCGGCTGGCCCATCAGTCTAGGCGTCACAGGAATACGGCGCGTTCCCGAGACCCTCCCAGCGGCGGAGCTGCGGTTTGCACGGCGTGGCGCGGAGGTTCCGTCCAGCTGCGCTAAGCTCTCCGAGCCTCGGGGTGGTGGTGGGGGGGCGACGCCGTGGCAGAGCCTGTCACGCTGAGCCTGTGCCTGGCGCTGTGGGCTCGGAAGTGTCTCTGGATTGGGGGGAGGGTTCCCCGGCCCTCGCCGTCAGCACAGGTGAGCCCGGCAGCGCGCGAGGCTGAGGGGGCGGCGGCCCAGCTGGGAAACAGGCTTGAAATAGGCCCCGCTGCCCCGCCCGCTGCCGCCGCCTCCTCCGGGAATCTGCTCCCGTGAAAAACAACCCTCTCGATTCCAGCGCCTTTCCGGCCCCGGGAGCGAGGAGGCGCGGGCCTCTGCGGGCCCCGGCACCGCTCGGATCCGCGGACCTGCCCGGCGCTGCAGTGCGGGCGCTGGCCACGGGGCGGCGCTGCTGGCCCGCAGTGGGGCGCCCGACGCGGGCGTGCGGGGCGGGAGCGCCTGCGCGTGGCTCTCCTGGAGGAATGCCCCTCACGCCCCTTCTCCCAGCACGTTGGGGTGGACTGGGGCCGAGGGGCTCTTCCTCCCGGGGAGGCGCCGCAGGGGTCCGCACGGGCCTGCATTCGGCCCTCGGGCCCTTCTGCAGGGGCCCCGCGAGCGAGGTGGCGCCACCCTCCTCACTCCCGCCCCCTTGTCCCGCGTTTCCCACCTGCTTCTGGAGCTGTGAGCTCCGGGGTGCGCGCCAGGGCCCTCGCACCTCTCACCTGGGTGCCCGTCCACCTGCCCACCCCCTCGCACGGGTCCTCCGCAGGCTGTGCACCGGCCGGGCTGAAGAACGGGGCGCGTGAAAGGGCACCCCTCTCAGTCTGGGGAACCGGGCGCCTCCGAATCTGGCCGGGGTGGTGGTGAAGCTGGGCCTCCACGGCCAGCGAGGGGCTTCCTGAGTGCAGCAAAGGGGACTCAGCCACAGAGCTGAGAGGGAGAGCGAGGGCCGGGGTCCGGGGCTGGAGGGAGCAGGGAGGGGGAGAGAACCGCCTCCCCGACGCCCTGTCCAGGAGGTGACCTGCGCGCCGTCCGTCGCTGGCGCTGACTGCAGGTGTGGTAGGCTCGGTGACAGGGGACTAACCACAGAGCGCGTTAACTGGGGCTGTGGGCCTGGTCAGCTCACAGTGCTGGCACTGGCCTCCCAGGAACACGTGGGGTCTCTCAGGCTCTGGCTCCTACGTTTGCGTCCCCCTAGGTTTCTCCTGGTCTGTAGGCTCCCCAAACTGTTCCTGGAGAGGCTCCGCCATCAGCGGTGACCTCTGCAGTGTGTGGGAAAAGCCTTTGCCCCTGGGAAGGCAGTTTGGGCTCTGCCAGAAGACAGGGGACACTTGGTGCGGCCAAGCCAATGCCTCTGTGTCCCCACGAGTTCTGTAGTCCCTGGGGGGGGGGGTGAGGCCAGAGAAGTCATGGGCCCAGGGGTAGCAGTCGGGCTCGAGGCTGGGGCTGTGCAGAGTGGGGCCGGGAACAGAGGCCACACAGCTCTGCAGGGAGACTGCTGCGCAGCCCTGGCAGGGGGCCCCCTCTTTCTGGGTCTCACTGCTCGGCTGCACACTGAAGGCAAGGTGCAGACCCCTGAGGTAGGGGTGCTGAGGGAGGCCCCGGCGTGGGAGGCAGGGGTGGATCTGGGTGCATGAGCAGGTGGCTGGGAAGCTAGGGTCCTCTGGGTAATGGCTGTAGGGACCAGTCGCCACCTAGCCCTGTTGAGAGGCCCCATCTGCCCGCCCCCCACCTCTCTCCCACCTTGCTCCTGCCTGGCCCCCTCTTCAGTTGTGGGGGCTTCATATCCCTCTCCAGCTGGTTGGAGTTCTATTAATATTTCAGTTTGATGAATTAAAGATTCTTTCTACCCTCCTTCTGATGTCCCAGGAGGGAATTAAAAACGCATCCGATCCAATCAAATGCCATTAAAATGCAGCCCACGAGGTAGGAGCTGGCGGGTGTGGGCTTTCTTTCTCAGCACGGCTTTGTCCTCTTTGGGGGTCTGGGTGATGGGTGGGTTTTGTGGGTACAGGTGGAGGCTGAGGGGTGTTTGCGTCAATGCTGCTGCCTCAGAGGGGAGCAGATCCCTGCCTTCGCTCAGGTTTCGGGGTGCCTGAGGGGGTGGGGGTGGGCGGGGCAGCTGTCACCCCGGCCCAGTACCTGACCATGACGCCTCCCTGGCTCTCCGTGGGGGTGCTGCAGGTACCTCGGCCTTGGAGACAGCATGCGGCCGAAGCTCCTCGAGGCTCTGAGGGCAGGAGGTCTGGGCGTCATTTCCAGCATTCTGTCCTGTCAGCTGTCTAGGTCCCCTTGAGAGGGAGCAGCCACTGAGCTTCCTTCCAGTCTGTCCAGGAGGGTCCGACGGAGGCCCAGGGCTGCTGCGTGGGGAGATTGAGAGAGCCCCCATCCCTGGGTTCCCAGCCCAGCCATGAGTCAGTCAGCCAGGCTGTGTGGCCTGTGCCTTGTGTGGAGGACAAGAGCCACCAGACATAATCTGCGTCTCCAGCCATCAGCATCCCTTACACTTGGAAAGCGTTTCTCCACGTTGGACACTGGCCGGGACACATGCCTGTCAGTCTGTGCTGCCGTGGGTGGGGTCTGCAGCCAGCGGCTGTGCATGTGTGAGTGAGACCAGGGCAGAGTGGGGTGCGTGTGAAAAGGGTTGGTGGGAGCTGGAGGAGACAAGAAGGCACTGCAGGTGGGCATCCCCTTGGCAAGAAGGCACTGCAGGTGGGCATCCCCTTGGCAAGAAGGCGCTGCAGGTGGGCATCCCCTTGGCAAGAAGGCGCTGCAGGTGGGCATCCCCTTGGCATAGGTCTCCTCTCACTGCAGCTGGCCTGCTGCCTTCCTGTGCATCACCTGGCTGCCCCCGGGCCCCCAGAGCCCTGCCGCTCAGGCCAAGGAAGTTGCAGGTTGGCCAGGAGGCCATAGCCAGGGCAACAGGGGCTTTTAAAAGTTAATTGTATTTTGACATTCTGGCTTGTGACATCCATCCTAATGACATTTGGCTTACAGCTGACAGCTCTGGACAGGCGCAGAGAGAGGGGTGATAAGTGGTTTTAAATTGCAGCATGGCCAAGAGGCTGGAAAATCCTGAGTCTAAGAAAGCAGAGGGGGAGGGCAAGGGAAGGAAGAGGAAATCAGGGAGGGGAAGGAAGCCACTCCTCTTTGGGGCAGGGGGCAGTCATTCATTTGCTTAACAAGGGAACATTTATTGGGCACCTACTGCATGCTTGGCACAGTCTCCTCCTGTGAGGGTCAGGTGCTGGTCTGGTGCAGCCTGGGCTCTCAGCTCTTCTAAATCCCACTCCTCGGTCAGGGCCTGAGTGACAGAGCCCTCCTCCCGGGCCCAGGCCTCAGGCCTCAGCTGCCCCTCCCTTCCTGGCCACCTTTGAGCTTGAGGCAACCCTGATGTCTCCCCTTCTCCTCCTTCCTCATATCCCCTCCCTCTTCAGACCTCCAGGTGGGAAACTGAGGCTGAGGAAGGGAAGGGGAGGCATCACCGTTCAGGACAGGAAGCTCCTGGGCAGATGGAAGAAGCAGCTAAAGTTGACCTAAAGTTGATTAAAGTCTCCCTTCACTTGCCCACCCACAGCTCCTCCCCTGCCCACCCACTTGGTGAATGTCCCCTCCTTCCTGGCTGCCTGTCCACGAAGGTGGAAGAGCCAGAGACCCCAGCCTAGCCTTAGCCCCTTGTCCTGCACCCCCATTCTCGTGGGGCACTCCCGCAGCATGCTAACGCCCTTCTGTCCTAAATCTTCAAGGATCGCACCTGGATTCTGTATCTTGTTCTGTGCACTTGGGTTTAACAGAGATGTGTTCAGAATCTGCTCCTTCTGCTCGGTCCAGGCTCTCTCCTCTTTCTGTTTGCCAGGGCAGTGGGAGGGCATCGAGACGACTGTGACTGTGCTGGGTACCCTGGAAAGTCCAAATGGATGATTACAGGTGCATAGACCCTTATTAGGGACCCTTGGGGCCAGATCTTTTTGGAATTTAGAAAGAAATATGGTACAAATATTACACATAATACAACATACTCCAGAGGCCTGGAGCAGTATCCCATAACAAATCCACTGGCTTGGTTCCCTCAGCACCGGAGTATCTCCCACCCAGGGAGCGAGGGAGCCACAGTGACTCCCTTTCACACCAGCTTTTGCTGCTAAATGTTTGCAGAAAACTTATGGGCAAAGTTGTGGTTTTCAGAGCAATTTGGATTTTAAAATTGTGAATAAGGGATTGTGGCTTTGGCCAAGTCATTACTTCAAGCCAAAGGTCTGAGAAAGCTGCTGGGGTGCAGGAGGATTCCCAGAGATTACACCATACCCGCCTGAGGGAAGAGCAGATTCCCAGGTCCCTCGTCTGCTAGGGGTTTCAGGTGGGGTCATTCACCTTGTCCCAGCCAGCCCCAGAGCCCAAGCTGGGGGAATTTCAGAGTCCCATGTCCTTGAGTCTCAATATCTCCATGGGTCAAAGGGGGGGGCAGGGTGACCCCGGGAGGCAGAGTAATATGGACAAAAAGGGGGCCACAACCTCAACTGACAAGCTCAGGGGAGGCCTGCAGGGTGGGCCTTACAGGGTGGTTTAACATAAAAGAGCAGGGCATGCCTGGCCGGGCCTGGCTCAGGCGCTGAGCGTTGACCTAGGATCCAGGCGATCGGGGTTCGATTCCCGGTCAGGGCACATGCCCCGGTTGTGGGCTCGATCAATGACTCTCTCATCATTGATGTTTCTGTCTCTCTCTCTCCCTCTCCTTTCCTCTCTCTGAAATCAATAAAGATATATTTAAAAAAAAAAAAAAGAGCACAGCACGATGGGCAGTCCAGTCCTAGGCCTGTAGCCTCCAGGCAAAGGTCAGTCTTTACCCTAAGTGAGCCTGTCTGTTTGCATCTAAATAACATACCTTTGAAATGTCAGAGTGATCTCCTTTTCTAGGCCCCTCAGGGTCTACCCACCCCACAAATACCATCTCTATGTGCTGTAAGTGTTAACTCCCCTGTACCCACCAACGTAAAAGAAGCAAGTATCTCTTGGTTTTACTTTTTATCCAATTCCAGAGATTTCCCCCTCTTTTCTTTTTCACACCCCCTTAATCTACCACCTATGAATTTCATGTAGCTCCTCCTTGATTCTAACATGTAAAATAAGCTGCAAAACTTCCATTCCCCAGACATTTTCCTTCCCGGTTGTCATCTCTTTGGCTCAGATAAACTCTTATAAGACTTTTCTTGGGCTGGATGTTCTTTCCTCCGCAGTAGGAAGGACTTGCTCCAGGATTCGCAAGGGGGGTGCTCAGCCTCTGACCCCAGCCCGCCCCATCTCCTCCATGCTGTGGGTGACAGGGCTCTCTGGAGAGCCTGGGGCCGGTCCATTCTCTCTTGCCAGCCCTTCATTCTGGAAACGACTGGCCAGGGGACAGTTATTGTTTAAATAAACTCCCCCATCAGAGACATTTCCATCTAATGGCCTGGTTTAGGGGAAACCAAAATTGAAACCCATCAGCCACAAGGCTCAGGTGGTGGCTGGGTCAGCTGAACATGGGAATCATTTGTCAGGAATCATTTGCACCTTCAAGCTCACTTTGATATATTTCAACAAATTCTAAACTTCGGGATTTTCAAAGACAATTGCCTGCTCCTATTAGGATTCTTTTGAAATGGAGAAGTCCTAGAAGCAGCCTGGTGGGTTTAAGTTGCCAACACAGTGGGTGCGGAGGGGCAGACAAGTTATTTTCCCTTACCGGAGAGGCAGAATAAGAAGGGTGAAGAGAGCCTCTGCTGCAGTAGGAGGGAGTGAGGGCGGGCCTCGGGAAGAACTTCCAGGGCACAAAGATATGAAGCACAAGTGCAGGACTTTGTATTATTATTTTCTCTAGGACTGTCCGCCTCTTTCTCTCTCCCAATGCTGAGCGGTGTCTCCTTTTCTCTGGGTAAGTCAGCACACAGAACTGGTGTTTTAGAGGGCTGGCCTTGCTCACCCCACCAGTGTGATCAGGCCAGCCTCCTTTAAAAGTTTCAGGATGAGATCCAACCCCTAACCCCAGGTTCTTAGAGAGACCCCTGCCCAGCCCCCCCATCACTCCTGTGGGGAAACCAATGCTTAGAGAGGCTGAGGTCCCCCCCACACAGGTCACACAGTCTTAGCACTGAAGCCTTGGCCTCCTGCTTCCAGCCCTGTGTCCCCTTCCCAGTCAGAGCCCTGCTCTGAAGGGGGGGACGGCTTGCTGAAGAGGCCAGTTTGGAATTCAGGCCCTGGTACCAGCCAGCCCAGGCCCTGGGCCCAGGCCCAGGCCCAGGCCCTTGCTACCTGGCTCCTGATGTCACTTCTGATTGCTCTTCTCCCACTGATCCGTGGCTCCCTTGTCCATCCAATGACTCCAAATCCCCCAGGGCAGGGCCACCAATTGAAATTCCTTGAGGCATGTGTGTCTCTGTGTCTGTGTCTGAGGGTCTCTGTGTGTGTATGCGTGTCTGTGTATGTGTGTATGGATATGTGTGTCTCTGTGTACGTGTATCTGAATGTGTCTCCATGCATGTGTGTGTATTTGTGTGTTTGTGTGGGTGACTCTGTATGTGTCTGTGTGTCTCCATGATAAGTCAAGTCAGCCATAGTCAGCGAGAGGGTATCCCAGTGGTACCAAGCTGGAGTTCAGATGGGGAGGGCCGGGTGGCTGACCACTCTGGGGCTGGGGGGCCTGGGATGGCCCAGAAGCTGCCTAGCAGAGCCTTCTAGGCCTCAGGCTGGGAACCTTCAAACTGGACGGGTCCACAAACATCCATCTGCCAGCCAACAGTGTTTCTTTTTTAAACCCCTGAAAAATATAGCCTGCCCAGCCTTCTGCAACACAGCTGGTGGGGGGAGGGGGCCAGGATAATTATGCCCAGAGTGAAGGCAACACTGAGGGGCAGGGGGTAGGGAAAGTGGCTGGGTTAGTTTTGGCTTTCAATAAACAGTGGCCCATTTATTTTCAGTTTCATTCATTCATTCAACAAAAAGATATTAAGGACTATATTCTGTGTAAAAATTGCAGTGGCTCCCACTCATGGGCACTTAAACACAGGGCTGGGTGCTGTGCATACATTATTTCATTCTCTTTTCATGACTAGCCCTTATGGTAACTTCGCATGAATTGGACGAAGGCCCCCATCTTTTAGGCAGATACAGCCTTAAGACAGAACATGTCACTTGTCAAGCCCAAGGCAGGCTGAATTTGAGCCTCCCAGCACTCCCTCAACTGGGTGGCTTTTGTACACCATCCCGGCAGCCCTGCTCAGAGGTTGGCATTATAGTCCTTGATCTACACGTAGGAAACTAAAGGACCCTGGGGAGGTGGACTCAAGCTCAGGAGGTTTGGTTTGAACCCAGGCAGGCAGTTCCCAAGGACACGACCCCTCCAGGAGTGACTTGAGCTCCCTGCAAGCTCACAGCAGCGCACACTTGGCTGGGCAGAGCCACTGGACAGCAGGAACTTTTGTGGTCTTGGCTTAGGTCTCTCTGAAGTGCGAGGTGCTGAACTGTGTGTGGCCACGGGGTGCACTTCTCAAGGTCAGGGTGACGTCCAGTCATCTGTGTATTCCCAGAGCTGGGAATGGAGCAGGATCTCCGTCAGGGCTAGTTGCATAAAAAATACATGAATAAATGCATGATCTAGGCCCTTCTGTCAGAGACTTCAGTCTGACTGGGTAAATAAGACGTGCTTTTGGGGCCATTACATGTGACAGTAAAGAGAGTTTGTGCTTTGCCAACATTTATTCATTCACCAAGCATTCATTGAGCTTGCACTATGGGCCAGGCAAGCTGCCAGGCGCTAGATGAACCATGGTGAATAAGATGTGGTTGTGGCTTGCCATAGCCTGGAACTCTGGAGGAGGGGGCATCTGAGTGGGTCTTTGGGAAGGGGCAGGGTTGTTGACAGGGCAGACCAGTAGTGGGAGAGTCAATTCCTGCTGTTCTCAGACCCCCCAGACATTCCCTTGACTAAGAAGGAGGCTATCTGTGGCAACTAGGGGTTGGGTTGTGAGAAGGTGCTGAGTCTCCCTGGGCACAGCTGAGCACAGGGAGGTGCCTGCAGGTGGCCAGGAGGACTGATGGGGAGGGAGGCCACTCTCTCTCCCGCCTCCCTGGCATTGTGTTTGAGCACTCTGCCCGGGACAAGGACAGTCACACGTCACAGCTCTAATTGAGTCTCTTCTGCAGTCTGGGAGGCGATGCTCTTGCAATCCTAAGAGGCCACATGGCTCCCTCCCCCTCTTCCTCGCCTGCCTGCCTGCCTCTAAGGCTAGCCCTGGCCTGGGATTTTTCACAGTCCTCTAGGAAGGAGGGAGCTAGGGCTCCAGCTTCTCCCTGGCTGAGGGATTCTTTCCCAGGTTTGCTCCAGTCTGCTGGCCAGGCCACCTGTTACACTTTGCAAACCACGCTAGAGGGAGGCCGGAGAGCTGTAGGCCATGGGGGAGGGTTTCCCCTAACCTGGTGGGGCTCCGGGCTAGAGGGGGCGTCTCAGTGGAAAGGGCTCCCTCACAGGCGGTGTGACCAGGGGCAAGTGGCATCGCCTCACTGGGCCTCAGTTTCCCCCGGGTCATATGCTCGAACCAGGAGCAGTGGGGTGTGCAGACGAACATGCCACATGGGGGCACACGCCACTGCCACTGTTCGTGCCTGTGTGAGAAGCGGCCCAGTGGGCGGAGGTTCCACTGACGCACCGGGGCGGGGTGGGGGTGGGGAGGAGCGCCACCCCTCCGCATCGCGGGTTTTGCTGTACTTCTCTGATCCCCACCTTTGGGGTCAGGAGGGGTCCCCACCACGTGGGGGGGGTCGATGAGCTGACATCCGCACGGCGGGAAGAGGGGAGAAGGGGGCTTCCAGGAGAGGGCGCCGGTGGGGCGCGGCGGGAGGGGGAGCAGACGGTCGGCGGGCGCTCGGAGAGCCCCAGGCTTCCGGCAGCGGAGGTGCGGGTCGCGGGTGGGCGCCTAGGTGCTCTCTCTTTAAAAGGCCGGCGAAGCGCCGCGCGCTGGGCCCCTCACTCGCAGCGCAAACTTGCCGCGCTGGGCTGGCGCCTTCTCGCGCGCGGCGGCCGCCGCGGCCACGGGCGCCGGGCTGAGCGGCTGCGGTTCCCTCGCCCCCTCGTGCTCCGGGGCTCCCGCCCCTCCCGCAGCCTCCCCTCTCCGCGCCCGCCTCGCTCTCCCAGGCTCTCGCTCCCTCTCTCGCCCGCTCTCCCGCGCGCTCTCATTTTTTCCTGCCGCCGCTGCCGCGGCGCCCGCACCTCGGTCGGCTGCGCCAGTGATCGGCTCCCGCTCCGCTCCCTTCCCCGCCCGGAGCCCTCGCCGGACCGCGCTTCCCGGAGCCGCCCTGCCCGTTCCCTCCGGCTCGGACCCCGCGGAGCGGGGCTCGCCGGCGCTCCCCAACTCGCCCGCCCGCTCTCGCAGCCGCCGAACGCAGCGCGCCTGGCGGCGGGTGCAGCCCCGCGGCCGCCGGCCCTTCCCCGCGTCGTCCGGGACTTCGGGCGGCTCGGCGCCCGGCTCGGTCCGCAGCGTCAGCGCCGCTCGCCGCGGCCCGCGTTCTGGGCACCGCGAGACCATCTTCTCGCTGCCGCCTCCCGCGCCCCCGACCCTCCGCGCGGTGCAGACCTCGCCGGCGCGCGGTGAGTTGTGGCCCGCGGAGACCCGGCCGAGGGGACGGTGCCCTCCGGCCTCGGGCGCGGGCTGCGGCGGGGACCTCGGGGCTCGGGGAGGTGGCCTCTGACGACCTCCCGCGCTCAGGGCTCCGGGAGGAAGGCCGGACGACTGGAGTTTTCGGGGCTGGAGGGTCTCCCCGAGGGGCTGGCCCTGCTTTCCGAATGCCCCCAAGGGAGGGAATGGGGCAGCGGCTTTTCTGTGGGCCTGGGGGAAAGTCTCTGTATCCGGGGTTATGTCAGGTTCTACCGGGTGGGGGGTCGTGCCACTCTCAGGTGGAGGCGGCGGCACTAACGCGCCCCTCCGCGGGGAGGCAGGGCCGGCGGGGGCGCGGGGCAGTTGCACCCCTTCCTCGCCGTCTCCGGGCGAGAGGGCAGCGCCAGCCTCGAGCGCCTCGGCTGCTTTTCCCGCACCGCGTCCCGCTCCCGCGGCCGCCCCAGCACCGCTTTCGACACTGGCCTGAGCCCGGCGCCCGCTTGCTTGCGGCAGCGGCGGGTTTGGGACAGCGCTTCGGGGTCTGGGGTCTCCCCGGCCCCGGGACCTCAGGCTCAGGTGCTCCTCGGACAATCTGGACCGACCCTCTCCCGGACCCAGATGAACTCATGCCTCTCTGTGGCAGCCAGGCTGTGTGTGTGTGTGTGTGTGTGTGTGTGTGTGTGTGTGTGTGTGTGTGTGTGTGTGTGTGTGTGTGTGTGTGTGTGTGTGTGTGTGTGTGTGCGCGCGCGCGCGCGCGTGTTGGTGGGGTCCCCTCCGGGGTCGGGCTTCCCCGGCGCTCGCGAGCTGGAAGCGCCCCCTCGGTGGAAGCGCGGGGGCGGGGCTGGAAGGCGGAGGACCCGACTGCGAGAGGCGCCCCCGCACCCGGGCGGTCTGAGGCTGTTTGTGCTGAAACGAGAGGCCGTGGCGGCGGCAGGGCGTCTTGAGGCCCAAACGTACGAGCGCCCCCTGCCCCCAGGCCACGAGTGACACCCCCGCCTTTAGACTTTCGGTTCTTTTTGGAGGCGGCTCCTTGCTTATTTCCCCCCTCTCGTCAGCATCCCTGCCCCTGGTGCGGGAGAAAGCAGCTTTGCAGTATTGAGCTGGGTTTGCCTAGTGGGGTGCCCGAAGCCACGTGTCTGTTGGAGGGGTTAGTCCATCTGCCCCTCGTCAGTCTGGCAAAAAGGCCTCCGTGATGGAGAGAGGTGTGTGTGTGTGTGTGTGTGTGTGTGTTCCATCATAGGCCCTCCCTGCTTCATTCTGGAGTGAGAGTGGGGGCTCGGGGCAGGCGGGAGACCCGAGCTCTGAGAGTCTCCATACTGGGCATCCGGTTCCCACAGCTTGCTACCCATCCTCACAAACCTGGAGCCAGCTCACTGTGGAAACAAAGAATGTTCTAATTCCCATCTACTCGCTCCCCCAGGGTGTGCCCTGGGCCTGTCCCACTCTCCCCTGGATCCACATGGGGTGCTGGGCTGCCCCAGGCTCTGTGTATGCAAGCTCAGCTCCTCAGAGGCCTCAGGGCCTAGGTGGTGGGAGAACTTCCAGGAAGAAGTGAGGACCTGCAGGAGCTTTTCCTGAGGTGGCAGAGACAGTCCGCACCATGGACTCTGGAGGCTCCTGGGTATGGTCACCCACTGGGCAGGTGGCTCATTGCCTTTCCTGAGCAGGCCCTAGGGACTAGTGGTGAAGACCCCTGCAGAGAGCCTGGCTACCCTGGAGAGTGGGGTCAGAGCCCTTCCCCCTCTCCCTGGCCATCAATTCCTAGAGGGCTTTAGAGTCCTGTCCTTGGGATGGAGTGGGGGCTTTGAGGATGATGCCCCTGGGCTTCTGCTTAGCCCTGGATGACATGCCTGCTCACTTGTGACCACTATCTTCACCTCCCTCCAACTTTTGTCCTTCTAGTCATCAACTTTCCCCCACCTGTCAACACCTTCACACCTCTCAGAGAGGAAAATATCAAAAGGTTATCCTCTCCTGAGGTCTTAGCCACTTCAAGGGCTACTCCTGCCATGGACTTTTGCATTTAAGAGAGACCCAGGGGAAGATGGCAATGCCTAACCCAAAGGAACGCTCTGCTGAGGGTGTGGTGGATTTTCAGGAGCTGTATGGGGGAGGGGGCATGCAGCTTGTCACAGGGACAGGAGGGGGAGGTGGGAGCGTGTTGGGAGTTGAGCTGCTTTCTTTGCCTCAGTGACCGGGCATAGGCCGCTCCTCCCCCCACCCCCTTCATCTGGCAGCTTCAGGCTTCATCTGTTGGAGGCGTGCCGTCTCCAGGAGGGAGCCGTTGCACAGAGGTAGGTGAGGGCGCCTGTGAGTGAGTGAGGAGGAAGCTCGTGAGCCAGCAGTGTGCTAGCCAGAAAGGCCAGGGGGTGGACCCAGGCCAGAAGGGCTCTGCAGCCCTCACCCCCTTCCTGAGAGGTCCTCAGATCAGCCTCCAGGATGCTTAGCCACATCAGAACCGCCCTGCTGCATGGGGACAGCTGGCAGGAAAAGATGGGACCAAGACCCACGGGCTTATGAGGGTTATAATTACAGGCAATAGACACATCCTCTCCCCTAGACAAGTGTGGAGCTGGCAGCCCCTAATTTCCACCCACCCAAGACATCTGCCCACCCCTGCTGTCCTTCTCTGCTCTGCCTAGAACCCAACTTTCCAGTGGGCAGGCCCTGCGGGCAGCCTGGGCAGCTGGGCCCGCTGGCTGGAAGGTTATCTCACTTCTGCAGAATGGTGGCAGCCTTTGCTGCCTGGAGAAGGTGTGGGGGGAGCTGGCATCTGGGTTTTGCCCTGCTCACTGGGGCTGGCGGAGGAGCTGCTGGAGCTGCTGGTTGTCCAGGCCAACCCGAGGGCGGAGGCCGAGGGCCTTCCTCTTGTGGGCAGCGGGCCTGGAGCAGAGGATACCAGCTTCCTGTTGCTCCCACCCAGCTTGGTGCCAGCTCCTGCAAAGAGCAGGGATGACTTGTTTTTGTGTCAACTCTGCCCTAGCTAGCAGGGGACCATCAAAAATTAATTTAGAGATTTCATTGCCTTTGGCCCTTACAGAGTGCAGGCTGCCTTCCCCTCGCTCCTGGGAGCCCTGGTTCTTTCTCCTCTGAGTTCTCTCTCTGCTGAGTCTGGCCTCGCAGCCCACCCCAGGCTTGTAGCTCTGTGTTTCCAAGCCCCACCCCCTCAGTCAAACTCTGGGGGCTTCTGCCTCATTTCCCCCACCTCTGTTTTACTGTCTGAGCCTGCTCTTAAATGGGAGGTAGATAAACAGAACTTGCTTAGAAAAGATAAGGCCTGCCCTGCACCCTGCCCACACCATCTCCTAGCCCACTGGCCTGAGAGAGCCCCTTCCAGCCTGTTCATGTCTCTCTTGGCTCCTTGGAAAAACGAGCACACAAGGATAGTAAAAATCACCCCTTAAATTAAAGCTGATGACTCCTGTCAAAATGTTTTATTATTAATCTCACCATTTAGCAATCTCATGGCAGCAGTGAAGCTTAAATATGTGTACACACGTATATTAAATAAATTGGGGAATGCAAGGCATAAAGACATTATCTGAACCCCATTTAATTAAGGTAGATATTATCTGCAGTAATTGGGCAATAGCCCACGAGGACAACCCATGCCATTTCAGCCCAGCCATGCTGACAGCCGGCTGCGGCGCTTAGTTGAGCCTCTCGGTTCTGAAGAAGCACTGCCGCCCGTTGGCTGTGGTCACAGAGTCCCACGAGAGCCCAGCCAGCGGCTCATCCCAGGCTGGGCCACCTGCATCAGCACCAGGAGCTTGCCTCTTGCCCTGTCCCCCACACTCGCCCACCCAGCCACCCCTCCATTCCTCAGGAGGACAGAGACTACCCTCGGGACGTGTTTGCTGGTTGGGGACCGTGACTTTTAGTAAAAACACTGTCATTGCTACAGGGTTGTTTTTAGATCTGAATATTAGAATTGGGGACTTGACCTGATTCTTAAGTTCCTGGTGGGTGATGGCTTCTTAGATGTCACTGTCCCTTCTCTGTGCCTAGCCTCATTGTGGCCTGGGATGGAAGTCTCACCCACAGCCGTGGTTATGTTCAGAGCTGTGTAAGATGGCAGAGTTTGGGGGTTAATTTGCTAAACCAGTGGGCTGCAGCTCTCCAGGGCGGTGCTGGGGTTGGGGGAGCTCTGATTTAAGGAGGGGAGACAGGCAGAGGGAGGAGAGAGGAAGAGAGCGTTAGTGGGGAAGCCTACAATAGCAGCAGCTGCAAAGACCCTTGCCCACTTAGGCCTTGTTTGGGAAATAGGATGGTGGTGGCACTGGTTGGGGGGTGAGTTGGGGGGGGAAGGAGAGGCCTGGGGGTTGCGTGACGAGAGGAAGGGCTGGTGGTAGGAGAAGATCTGGGCAAGCATGAGCTTGGTGGCTGGCCCCTGGCTCTGGGTTAGGGGAAGGTCAGGGCTGGGCATTTTCTGGACTCGCTGGTGGGATCAAGGGCAGAGGAGAGGCCCTTGCTTTTACCTCTAACTGATGGGAGCTGCTGTGGCCTGAGCAGGTAGCTGCCCTTCAAGCCTCAGGTTTTTCTTATCATGAATCCCTGCCTGTTGCTGTGCTCAAAGCCCTCCAGTGGGCCCTCACCTCTCTGTCCACACCATGGCCCACAGGTCCTGCTTGGTGTCCTCTCTGACCTCTCCTGAAAAGGGGAGAGGTAGGGGGAGAGGTCAGAGGTGAGGGCAGTGCTATTCAGATAGGCCTCCTTGCTGCTCCTTGCACAATGAATGCTAAGCACATGCCTACCTCAGGGCCTTTGCACTTGCTGTTCTTGCTACTCAGGATGCTTTTCTTCCAGATACATGCTCATGCTTTTAGTGTGTGTGTTTTTTTAAATCCTCACCTGAGGATATGTTTTTATTGATTAGAGAGAGAGAGAAAAACATTGATGTGAGAGAGAAACATCTATTGGTTGCCTTCTGTATGTGCCCAGACCTGGAATTGAACCTGCAATAGGTATGTACCCTGATATGGAATTGAACCCCCAACGTTTTTGGTGTACTGGACGACACTCCAACAAACTGAGCCACCCGGCCGAGGCCTTTTATTGTTTTTAATGTTGACTCAAATGCCACCTCCACAGAGAAGCCTTCCTCGACAATTTTTTTTCTGAAAAAGCCCCTCTGGGTCATTCCCTGTCTCCTTACCAGCCTTATTTTTTTCATAGCCCCTTGACTCCCTGAAGTGCCACACATCTGTGCGTTGATGTATTTATTGTCTCTCTTGTGCCATCCCCACTGGCTCCACAGGGCAGGCGTTTGTACCTGTTTCACTCCTAGCAGTTTCTCCAGTGCCCAGAGCAGAGCCTGGCACACGGTAGATGCTCAGCACATATTTGAGTGACACATCGAGTAACTGCATGGTTGTGGCAGAAAGGATTGTATTCTATGCCTGACCACACGAGAGGGTCATAAGAATTCAGTGCAAATGTGATTCCTTTTCGTGCTCTGGGCCCTGCTTTGGTGGGGGTGGCAGCCATGCTGGCTCTGGGCAGGGACCTGGCTTTGTCTTATTATTTATTAAGATTTCGTGTGTTTTGGGCCTTGGGCTAGGCATGGGGATGGGGTGAGGGCGGAGCTATTTGGACAGGCCCTTAATGTGCTCCCAGGCTCATCAGTGTCAAATAATGGCATTAGCTGTGGAGGGAGATAATAGGAACTGGAATAATCAGGGCAGGCTTCCTGGAGGAGGAAGGATCTCTTCAAGTGGCTCAGTGTCATAGCGAGGAAGCTGGAGGGAATCTGGGTAGGGGAGGCACAGGCAGTTGACTTAAAAGTTTTCCCTTCCTTAGTTTCCATTGGCATTAAGCTAAAGAATTACTTTCTCCTTCCCTCCCTCCCTCTCTCCTTCCTTCCTTTCCTCTCACACTCATTTCTCAGTGCCCACCGCAGAAGCAGAGTTGACAGAAGTGAAATGAGTGCTGAAGGGAACATGGAAGCACATGGGGTGGGGGGAAGAGGCCCCCAGCCGGACAGGAGGCTGGACTCAAGGAAGGCAGAGGACAAGGGCCTGGGGCAGCCCTGGGAAGGCCTGGAGCCCTCTCTGGGCTCCTGTCCTCTTGTGGGGGAGCCAGGAGCCCAAGACCCCCTCAGCTGCAAGCAGGAGGGAGCCTGCTGGTTGTGCCTCTGCCCCCAGCACAGGGCAGGGCCACTCCCTCTGCCTGCTCTTTATTTTGGGGGGTGGGAAAATGCCATTTCCTTAGGTTTGGGACAAGCAAAAGCAGCTCAGAACTAAATCGGAGTTTGGCAAATCACAGTGGCCATGTTTGGATCTGGTTGTTTTGTGGTTTGTGGTTCTTCCTGGCTCGGGCCCTGGCTGCCGAGGGAAGGATTTAGGTTAGACCTGGGGAAAGCATGGGGTCCACTTGTTAAGGCTGGGAAGGGTCACTGAGGCAAGTTCGGGAACCCTCTGTGGGGCCCCCAGACAGAATAGAGGTCTCAGATGGTGGGGGAGGCCGCAGGAGGGCTGGGGTGGACTCCAGCCGTCTCCCCAGCTCCCCTCACTTCCCCCTTCCCTGAAGAGAATGTTCTGGAAAATGCTGGTGGCCAGCGAGCTGTTGCTGTGTGGAGGTGATCGTGTGTTCTTCCCTCTGCTCCGCATCCCTTCCTGCGCAGTCTGTCGTCTCCTGGAGCCAAGGAACCCAGCAAGGGCCAGAGAGGGACAGGGAGGGAGAGGGAAGATCTAGGAGAAGCAACCCCCCTTGGGGAGGCACGTGGCTTGGACTGCAGGCGCCCTCCTGATCTCTCTTGGAGAGGGTCCCCCTAACTGTCCCAGGTTTGAGCATTCCTGGCTGTCGGACTTGGAGGGTGATGGTCTGAGGCTCCAGGCCTCTCCCTGCCCCTCCCCCTGCCGACGGAGGCAGCCCCCCAGCCTCTGCTCCTGGTCACTCCTCTCACAGGGTATTTTTACTTTTTTCTTTTCTCTGTTCCTGTTACATGATCAAAGGAAAGGGGGGGAGGACTGAAAGAGGCGCAGTTTGCCCAGCTCTTTGGAGAAGATCAGAAAAGGCAGGCCTGCCAGGCAGGGAAGGAGTGGGGCCCAGCCCCTTTGGAGGGGGCTGTGGGCAGGCCGACAAGCTTGGGCAAAACCCTGTCCTTGGGGTCATGATTCTAATCCTGCAAGTATTTGCCTTTTGCCTCACTGGGGCCTCCTCCCCCTTGCGGATCTCTGTCCTTTCCCGGTATGTGTGTGTCTACTGTATATGATGTGTGCGTGTGGGGCCTGTGTGTGCACGCTGCCCAGCCCACAGGTGCTCAGGCTTCAAGGAGAGGCCAGGGCCGAACCCTCAGAGAGAACCTGGGAGCCTGAGCAGGGCCTGACTGGCAGCAGCCTGCGCTGGCCTCCCAGCCTGAATGCCCTGCTGCAGCCTCAGGTCCCTCCATTGGAAATTCGGGAACACCAAGCCTGAGCTCCCAGGCTGTGAGAACTGGATGAGGTGGGCATGGTGGAGTGGTCAGGAGCTGGGCAGCCTGCACAAGCTCTGTGTCCCAGGGCTCTGTCACCAGCTGAGGTTTGGTGCCTCAGTCTCCTCTGGGTCATAGGGACAAAAGTGCCCCCTAGCTCATAGGGAGGTGAGCACTGCCTGAGGAAATGTAAGCAGAGTACTTAAGATAGTGCCTGGCACAGAGCAGTGTGTTGTCATTTGCTGTTATTTCTCCTCGGGGCACTATTGGCATTTGGACAAGACAGTGTTTCATTGTGCAGGCTGTCCCCGTGACATCTCTGACCCCTACCTGGATGCAGGTAGCAGGTGACTCCCGCTCCCCCTCGTCACTGTGACATCTGAAAATGCCCCTGCAGGGACACTATGTCCCCTGACTAGATTTTCCTCCAACCCACCCATTTTACAGATTTTGAAACTGAGGACTCTCTAGGGGACATGCCTGGCCCCAGCAGGGCAGTAGCAGGACTGTGGCATCTGTCTAAGGCTTCTCCAGTTTCTCTTTCTGAATTGCCTAGTATTGGCATCAGCAGCTAGGTCCCCACAACCTCTCAGTCCCCACAGCCACCTTGGAAAGAGCTCTGATGAGCTCACACGGAGGTGTGAGTGATCATGACAGTTCCATTCAGTTGTAGCCGCCCCCTCTCCTGTATTTTAACAGCTCTTACGCCTCCCCAAAGCACAGACCCCCAGTCCTAGGCCACTGGATCCTCGCTTTGGGGGTGAGGGTGGTATTAGGAAGCTTTCTTGCGGGCGCCCCCAGGGCTCTCTCAGTGTGACTGGTGCTGGCTTTGAGTCCGGAACCCACCCTGATTAGCTGTGTGACTTTGGGATGCTGCTGGGCTACTGGTTCACCGCAGAATGGGGCTAAGGAGAATTAACAGTGTCCTTGGCCTCTGAGAAGCTAATAGGAGGGAGCATTTTGATGAGGGGGTGAGATGTGAGAGTCCAGAGGTGCTTGGCAGAGAAGCCCAGAAGCTGAGGCTGGACTCCCAGGTTCTGCACCCTCTCCTCCCCTCTCCTGTCCCAGAACTGGAGCAGTCCGGGCCTCTGTGGGGCACTTAGAGGTAGGGGACAGGTGGCTCTGAGACCACATCTCCTGGGAAACTTAATCCAAACACAAGCTCTTCTTCCAAATGGCTAAGGAAACAGGCACATAGTGGGCAGGTAGCTTGCTGGTTCATGTGACAAACCCATGAGGAAGGGGGCCTGGGGTTGGCCTTCCAGCCCAGCCCTGACTCAGCTTCCAGCCTTCTCTCTGTGGCCTCCCAAGTTGAGGGGAGGGAGGTTGCTGGCTTTGAGCAAGGAGGCTGGGGGAGGGAAGGAACCCCAGGGGAAATTAGCCCAAATTAGCAGTGAGATGAGGAAGAGCTGGTGTTCTCTCCTCTACCCTTGCAGATAAATATTTAATCACAACAACAATAATAATGACGGCGATCCTAATAGTGTGCAGTAGCTCAGGCTGTAACCTGAGCCCCACTCTCAGAGGGAGGAAGTGGGGAGAGAGGAGCAATGGAGAAATTGAGAGATAAAGATGGGCAGAGAGGGAAGGGAGGGAGGGAGGCCACGGGGAGAGGGAGGCTTGCTTGTCACTCAGGAGCCCCAGGGTTTGCTCTCTGCTTGGGGTCCCTGGGCAGCTGGGGTGGAAATATGAAACTGGAGGGTCCACCTTGCACTCTCTGAGTCAGGAGGAGAATCCTGACCCCCGACAGCCCCAGCTTCTCCCCAGCCCTCAGAGGAGCAGCTCCCAGCCCCATTCCTTCTCCAGGGGGCCTCTTGGCCTTCCTTACCTCCCAGTCCCCAGGAGCCTAAGTCTCTGGTTCCAGAGCTGGGAGTTGGGAAGCTGGGTGCCAGGTGATGTTCTGCTGGTCACTACCTGTGTGACTTGAGCAAAATGCTCTCCTGCTCTGGGCCTCAGTCTCCTCATCTCTGAAATGGGGTTGGGCACAGTGGGGCTGGTTTCTTGCTTCTCTGTCATGTGGATGGGTGTGGAGGAAGGTCCCTGCTCCTCCCAAGCCGTCCAGGCTGCCCCTGGGGAGCGTGCTCTCTGATGGCCAGGCTTCTGATAGCAGTGGGTACAGGCCTTGAGAAATGTTCAAACATGACCCAGTTTCTGTCTTAAGCTCTCCCATTTGGACTCAAGTTGAGCAGCAGCCAGGAGGAAACGAAGATGAGGAGATTTGTGGAGTCTTTGGCGATAACCTCTAGCGTCTCCTCTCAGGCTCCTGATGAGAGATCAGAATAGCTAATGTCTTCTTTGGGCTTCTATTTGATTCTCTCTCTCTCTCTCTCTCTCTCCCTTCTAAGGTTGGTAGGAGAACATCGGAGCTATTTTCTCTTTGATGCCAAGATATGCCAAGCTAGGAGCACGCGTCTTTGTTCACAGTCATCCACCAAGAACAGGCCTGCAGGACGTGGGGACTGAGACCAGAGCTTCATTGCACCTTGGCCATTGCTGTGGACATGGCCTGTGCGGGCACCTGAGTGTCGCCCGAGTGGTGAGGAGCACCAGCATGGTTTACCCCGTTGGCAGCCCTCAGCCACCCCACTGCTGAAGCTGCCCTGGAGAGACTTGTGGGAGCTGCTCTGCCCATGCTCAGCCAGGCTGTGGGGCCAGGGGCCTGCCGGGGCTAGGAGGGGCCTGCAGTCCATGGATCTCTAGGGATTTCCGAGATGCCTGGGAAGAGAGGCTGGGGCTGGTGGTGGGCCCGGCTGCCCTTTTGCCTGCTCCTCAGCCTGTATGTCCCTTGGGTGCCTTCCTCCCTGGGGAAGCCCAAGGGCCACCCCCACATGAATTCCATCCGAATAGATGGGGACATCACACTGGGAGGCCTGTTCCCGGTGCACGGCCGGGGCGCAGAGGGCAAGGCCTGTGGAGAACTTAAGAAGGAAAAGGGCATCCACCGGCTGGAGGCCATGCTGTTTGCTCTGGATCGCATCAACAGTGACCCGGACCTGCTGCCCAACATCACGCTGGGCGCCCGCATTCTGGACACCTGCTCGAGGGACACCCACGCCCTCGAGCAGTCACTGACCTTTGTGCAGGCGCTCATCGAGAAGGACGGTACGGAGGTCCGCTGTGGCAGTGGCGGCCCGCCCATCATCACCAAACCCGAACGCGTGGTGGGTGTCATTGGTGCTTCAGGGAGCTCAGTGTCCATCATGGTGGCCAACATCCTCCGTCTGTTCAAGGTCAGTGCCCGCCGGTTCGCCCCAGAGGCGTTCTTCCACGCACAGGGTGCCAGGCCCGGCCGGCTCCTTTCTCCCCTCCTCTTCCTTACTGCCAGGGAGAAGAGTTTCTTCCTGGGAGTAGTAGCTGAACACTTGAGGCCTGTCCCTTGCTGAGCTTGGGCCCAGCAGGGGGAAGGCTGCGGGGCGGGTCCCGGTGGCAGGGCGTTGCTGAAACAGCACCTGCCCCCGCAGCTCCTTGATCGGTCCCACTCCGCGGGGAATTCTGACCCAAGGAAGTGCTGGCGAACAACGGAAGGGAGGAGATATGCAGGCCCATACAGAAAAAGACAGGCAGGTGGGAAGGTAGATCAAAAGACAGACAGACAGATAGAATGGAAATGTGAGTGTTTCCATGGAGAAAAGTAAGAGTTTTGTTTTGACATTGTTTTCAAATACTTGCAATTCCCAAGGAAGATGTGTTTTTCTTCTGGGTCACTGCGAAAGCCCCGCGTGGCTCTCCTGCTCCACCCCAAGATTATGGTTAAAAAATGTGTCCTGATTTGGCGTTGGGCCCCTGAGCGCGCAGAGGCTGGAGGGGAGGATAGAAAAAGGCCTGGAGCAAGCAGGCGGTCCTCGCCTCTGGTGCCCTTGGCCCTGAGCCAAGCTTCCCTCACTCATTTCCTTCCTCTGCCCTTCCTCCTAGCACACCTTTCTCCCTTCCCTTCTGGAATCCTTCCCTGCCCCCTCCCTGCCGACTCCCTTCCTCTCTTCCTGGGGCAGGAGCTGCTGATTTGCAATTCAATTGGAGCCAAGTGCTTCGCTAAGCTGGTAAAGCAACTGAAAGCTACCCGGTAGAGAGAAAAACATTACAAGCATTTTACCCATAATTATGGGCCTGCTCCTCTCTGGGAGCCTCCTTGTTTGCTCTGTGTTTGTGTGTGTGTGTACATGTGCTTGTGTGTATGTGTGTGTGCGTGTGTGTGTGTGTGTGTGTGTGTGTGTGAGAGAGAGAGAGAGAGAGGGAGAGAGGGAGAGGGAGAGAGGGAGAGAGGGAGAGAGGGAGGAAGGATAGGGTGAGGGGGAAGGGATGCACAGAGGAAGCCTTTGGGTCCCTCCTTCACTCGGGTGTCGGATTCTGAGCCTCTGGATGGATTTGGCCCCTTCTCTCCTCAGAGCCTCCAGAGTCAGGGATTGGACTGAGAGAGGCTGTTGGCTCCATGCAGCGTGGGAAGCACTGAGCCTGCAGCCCTCTCACCCCGACCCTTTCTGGAACCCGTTTGCCCAGTCCCGCCATGTATCAGTGCTTTGTGTTGTGGGCGTCGGGTGGAAGTGGGGATGAATGTGCAGAAGACCCCTGTGTTGGGGATGGGGCCGGTGGGAAAGAAAGGAGGCTAGAGTTGACCTGTCCCCGCGTGGGGTGGGGTCGGAACTCTGCCACTTGTGCCGTGTGGTTCTTGCCTTCACACCTTCTTCCTGGAGTGATGGTTTTACTCAGTGATCTGGACGAAAACACCATTTTAATTTGAGAACAAATGGGTGCATTATGAAGAATGCAGAGGAAGACGAAGGAAGTAGGAGACTTGAAGGAACTGTTGCCCTTGCCAAGGACAGTCTGAGCAGTCCCCGGGGAGCTGTTGCTTCGGCCATTCCTCCCTGGGATGGTTTGGGAATGGGAGCCGGGCCCAGTCCTTCCGCCTGCCCGGATTTGCAGCAAGGCTTAGACACCCAGAGTGGGTGGGGACAGGGCTTGGCTGTCCCGGCCGGGGCCTAGCGATGGCTTCTGCTACCAGAGTCATCACGTCAGCCTGCCTGACATGGAGGTGAGGGGAGCTGGGTCATTGAGCAGAGGGGACAGTCCCCGGACTTCTTGTCAGCCTATCTGGCTGGGGCACAGACCCCAGCCTCTGAGAAGGCTGGAACTGGGGTAGGGCTGCTGCAGCTTCCTCATCTGAGCTGTTTTATTAAACTGTTTGCTGAAAGATTGTTAAACAGCCTCGTTGGTCCCTTGAGACCGATGTTGGTGAGGGCCCCTCCCCACCGTCTCCCAGAGGGGAGGCAGTGCTCACACTAGAGGGAGGCGGAAAAGATCAGAGAAGCTGAGAGGTGTCACTTGACACGTGACAAAGGCTCTAAGAAAGGTCACTGTCAGCGTTAGGCCCTAAAGCATTTGCTTGGAAACATGAATATTTTGGGGTGAGGTACCCAGTGTCTCACATGGGTGGGCTGTGACTTCTGTGCTAACTGTTCCCAGGGTTGGGAAGGCCTTGGGGGGGGGTGGTGTGAGGGGGCCTGGGGCCCAAGGACCTCACCAGCCTCGGGGCTCGCAGGTGTTCCCTCTCCTCTGCCCATCTGGTCACATAGATCATGGCCGTGGCCTCAGTTTGTGCCTCCTCAGGCTACAGAGAGATGAGTGGGTTGGGGGGGATCAGGAGTCCCCCAGGCTGCACAGAGCGAAGGAATGGGGGACAGAGGGGATAGCTGGGAGAGGAAAGGGAGGGGCAGGGGAGAGATGGGGATAGAGCCAGAGGGAGACTGATGTCTGTGGTCTGCATTCCCTGGGTCCCTTTTAGCAGTGTTAATGTTCCAGGCTGGCGACAAGAAGGCTCCTCAATAATTAAACTGATAGACATGAGAGGCTGGGCGAGAAACTTAAAAGCCATTTACAGCGGCAGAAAGGTTGAGCTTTGGGGAGGGAGGTCAGGAGCAGGAGGCTCAGGCAGGAGGGGACGAGGGAGGGGCCCCTTGGGGGGCCCTGGGGAGCTGCCTTGTCAGGTGTCTATTTCAAAGGGCACCACAGTGGGTCCCAGCCCAGCTCCTTCTCCCACCAAGGCCATTAGCGAGCCTGCTGGGAACTTCTACCGGAGTCTGTGATTGCAGCTCTTCTTCCTCCAAGAGGTGGATTTGCTGTGTGTGGCTGAGAGGAGCTCTGGCTTCGGGGGCACTAGGGTTGGTTTCCGGCCTAGAGAATGCTAATGGGGTGCAGTCAGGATGTGAACAAAACTCACACGTGGCGGAGCTGGAAGGGGCCAACTCCCCATCCTGCAGATGCAGAAACTGAGCCCTGATTAGGTGGCAGCAGGGCAAGGATGGAAGTCAGGTCCCCAGCTTCCAGACCTGACTCCTCCCAGGCTGCCTGCCCAAAAAACCAGGTTGAAAGTGGGACTCAATCCCAGGCCTTCCCTGGGAATCAGAAGTCCTGACTTTGGGAAGCCATGGGCCTGACAGCTTATCTCCCTTACTTCCCTGCTCCCACCCGCTCCATCATCCTCATTTTGGCTCTGTTCTCCTGGGAGAGGGGATATTGATGGATGTATAGAAACCTTTGGAGGAGATTCTGGATGCAGAGGATGTGGCCTATACAAGGCTGTACTGTGGGGACAGCCCAGGTTCTGGAGCCAGTGAGGCCTGGGTTTGACTCTCTGCTCTGCCAGAGTTACCTCGCCATATCCATTCACTATATTAGTCATTTACACCACAGTGTGAAAGAGCCAAAGAAGATCTTCTCCTGAGAGCAACCATTGGTTGGGGGAGAAGAACATACTAAGTGCCTTGGAAGGAAGCACTTGTCAAATCCTGGACCTGTAAGAACACAGAAGGATCCAGAAATCATTTCACTGAGTCCCTTGCTCATTTTACAGTGGAGAAAAAAAACCTGAGACTTGGAGAAGGGGAGATTTCACAGTGTGCTGGCTAAGAATTTGGACTCTGGAGCCAGGCAGCCATTGCCACTTTGGCAAATTGTTTAGCCTGTTTGTGCCTCAGTTTCCTCATTTGTAAAATGGCGGTGATAATGGTCTCTTATGTGGGAATTAAGAGTTCATGTTCACAAAAGGCCTAGTGCGGTGTCTGGCACATAGTCAGCCCACAGGAAATGTCATTGCACAGCTTGTAGCTGGGCCTGAAGTCAGCATGAGAGACTCGTCCATGTGGAAAGAGGCTGGAGCCGGTGGGCAGTGACAGACGGTGACCTTTGAGGCTGATCTTGGAGAGGCCCCACCATCTGCTGGGTCTCTTGTGTCTCCCTGCAGAGTGTTGAGACTGAGCAGCCCACTTAACTTTTGGATAATGAGAGTTTTCTCGCTGTCACAGCAGTGGGGATGGGAAGCAGTGGGGAGGAGTGGAGGGAGGGCACGAAGGGACAGGCGGAGGAGGCGATGGAGGGGACGCTGGCCAGCGGGTGGGTGGGCCGGTGCCCCGCTTCCCGGGAGAGGCCCGGCCAGGATGCTGGTGATTGACGTCAGCCCTCCCTGCACCACCTCGGCCTGGCTGAGCTCTCGGCCCACGTGGGGCTGTAAGTGCTTGAAGGTTCCTGGCTGCTTCTAGGGAAAGCTGCCTGCCTGGTGCTTGGCTTGTCTTCTCCTCAGCGCCTAGCCCAGGGCTCCTGGGGAAACTTTGTGGCTTAGCCAACACCAGCTATTCTGTGGAGGATGTGGGTTTTGTGTCTTCCAAGTATTTTCACTGCACAACTAGGAGAAACTTTCACGACAGCCCAGATGCTCTTCCACGGCCTGGCCACCTTCCTCGAAGACAGCTCTGTCCTCCCAGTGCCCTGGCCAAAAACCTGGCAGCATTTGACCACCCTCTTTCTACTGCCGGCAAACCCTGCAGCCTCTCCTTTCTGAATGCGTCCTGGAGATGAGCACGCCTCACCCTCCCGCCCTGGGTCTCACCCGACCACTGCAGAAGCCTCCTCCCTCCTCTCCTGGGGCCTCCAAATGGGCCCCCACAGCCGCACCCATGCTCAGTGCCCAGCGGGTCTTTCTGAAAGTCACTGCAGACCTGTCATCCCCGGCGTCGACTTTGCATTGACTTCCCGTTGCTCTTAGATCGAAATGGGAGGCCCTGTGCTACCCGGAGACCCTGACCACATCCTTTGTCTCTTCTGGGTGCATGTCACACCAGTCATGCTGTGTTCTTTGTGTCACTTGAAGACCCCATGCTATTTTTCACCCTAGGGCCTCTGTACCTGCTCTCCCCTCTGTCTGGAATGTTCTCTCCCACTCTTTGAAGCTGGATTCTTCTTTTATAACCTTAAGCTTAAATGGACTTTCTTCAGAGACTCCCCCCACCCCCTGTCCAGTCTGTGGTCATGTCCATATATATATTTTTTGTTAATCCTCACATGAAGGTATTTTCTCCATTGCTTTTCAGCAAGAGTGGAAGGGAGGGAGGGAAGGGTGAGAGAAACATCGTTGTGAGAGACACACTTTGACTATATGTATGCACCCCAACCAGAGGCCAGTAGCGAACCTGCTACCCTTGAGTGTGCTGTCTGCCGCTCTAACCACTGAGCTGCCGGCCAGGGCCGTATTTGTTTTTGTTTGCTCTCGGCTTTTCCTCCAGCCGTCTTTTTATGGCCCATAAGCTAAGAATGGTCTTTATGTTTTAAATGGTTGAAAAAAATCAAAAGCATCATAATATGTCATAACACAGGGAGATTTATGAAATTCAAATTTCAGCACCTATAAAGTTTTATGGGAGCCCAGCCACACCTTTCCATGTACGTATTGTCTAGGGCTGCTCTCAAGCTGCGAACTCAGCATTGAGCGGGTGAGACAGACCATCAGCTGACCCCTGCTGGACTCTAAGCTGCACCTTTAGGACCCCAGTGGATACCAGGCCTACCGTAGATCCTCAGGGAATCTTGGCCGAATGGACTCATGGGGAGTAAGGCATCTGCAGCCCACAAATCCCTCAAAACTCTGCAGCAACAGCAGGGTAGCCGTGGTCTGACGTGGCTACTCTGGCTGTGGGGTGAGTGCAGCTGGGCCCACCTTACCTCTGGTCAGACCGGTGCCCACCAGTACCCTCAGGCTGAGTCCTTACAACAAACCCCAGGGCTAGGTGTACAATTGTTATCCCCATTTTACACATGGGGAATCGAGGCACAGAGAATTTAAGCAACTTGCCCAAGGTCACACAGCTGGTGAGTGGTGGAACCGATACATGAATCCAGGCTGTTTGGCCCTAAATCTACCCTTTTACCACTCTGCTCTCCTATCTCTTGGCCATCAGATAGGGCTGGGTTTGAGATCTGGCCTAATACTGTGTGACCTTCCTGAGCCTCAGTTTACTCATCTGTAAAATGACTCATCTGGCAGAAACAACAATGTGTGCAAAGCCTTTAATAGGTGCTGGGGGACGCTGGTGTTACCTGAACAGGTTTGGTAGACTTTAAAGTGTTGTGAAAAGTGCTGGGCCACGAGAGAGTGGGAAGGAGTAGAAGAGGTGATAGGAATGGGTCTTGCTGAGCGTGTCCATTGGGCTGTTCTCCCAGTGTGAGGACCACATAGCACTCCCGTTTATTTTACAGCGACTCTCTTTCCCCTAAGCCCAGGTGTCCCTTTGTGGCAGGAGTCTGAAGGGGACCTCAAACTGAGGGTCTGGCCCAAGTCTGAAGAGAGAGGAGAGGTCTGCAGCCCCAGCCGACTCTCTGCCAATTCTGTGCGCTCCGCAGGGCTGTCCCTGTGAATGGGGCTGCTGAGGTAGAAGTGGCATTGCTCCAGTGGCTCTTAAGCCTGGGGCTCAGCAGAGCCACCTGGGGAGCATCCTACTCTTGGATCTCAGCGGGGGGTGAGGCCTGGGGGTTGGGTCTGTATTTGGATACCTGCTGGCAGGCTTTGTTGGCCGCTGTACTAGATGCTCTGAGTTCTCCTCAGTATCCCTGTATCCCTGTGCCACCTGGCTTCTCCAGGGAGCACCCTCTACCCACTGTGCAGGCCTCTCAAGCCCCCTTCCTTTGAGGTACATCCTAGGTGTGTGACATTGTGGAGGTGCTGAGGTGACGCTGAGTCTGGAGAGGCTCAGGTTTACAATGGCTGGCTTCTGCCTCTCACTCTCCCTTGGTTTGCCCATCTGTAAAAATCATTCATTCATTCACTTATTCATTCACCAAATCTGAATTGAACATCCATGAACCTTTCACTGCTAGAGCAGTGGCTCTCCATGTGGCAGCACATTGGAGGCACCAGAGGGTTTTAAAACCCCGGTATGGGCCCCACCCCAGAAATTTAGATTTACTTGGTTTGAGATGGGGCCTGGGCTCCCCAGCTGATACCCATTTGTAAACCAGGTGGAGAATGACCACTCTAAGCAACTTTATAAAGTGGGAAACAAAACAGAGGGAGGCCTTGCCCTAGTGAGGCTCCATGTGTGAAGGGGAAGGCAGGCAACGAGCAGGCCAAACACATAAGCATGTAATACCAAGGCAGAGTGGCTTCTGCAGAACAAAGCAGGAAGTGCCTCGAGAGCTGTGGGGGGCAGAGGTGCCCATTTAGACAAGGTGGTCAGAGTTGGACTTTTAGAAGAGGGGACATTTGTTGATCAACCTAAGTAGAGTGAAGGGGGTTGCCCTGTGGATATCTGGAAAGAGGGAGGTGGGAGGAGAGAATGGGGCATTGGGGAGAGCCACATGGGGTCTGCAGCCCCGGCTGACTCCCTGCCAGTTCTGTGCACTCCCCACAGGAGAAACAGATGGAACAACAAGTGCAAAGGCCCTGAGGCAGGACTGTGCTTGGTTGTTGACTTGACCCAGGAGCTCAAGGAGGGGGACCCAGGTAGCTCTGGGAGCAAGGAGAGGATGATCATGAAGCTCTAAAACCCATATCCTGCTCCTTCTTACTGCAAAGGGTGTTGTGGGAGGAGGCTCACCAGGGTTCTAGTGACCTTGGACAAGTCACTGGGCCTCTCAGGGCTTTAGTTTCCTCACCTGTAAGAGAGGCAAGTGGGCCCTGGATGGTCCTTGTGAAGCCACAGAGGTGTTGGGGAGGAGACATAAGGGCAGAGCCTGTGTGAGAGGCATGTTCTTCCCCTTGCCTCCCACTCTGCTGGCCTCCCCCACCCAGGCCCCCCTGTGCCTCTTCCAACTCCTCCCCCTTTATGTCCCTGCTGAGATGAACAGAGTTGGGTGCTGGAGACTGGAGTGAGGCAGGGCCAGCTACGCAGGAGCTCCAAGGACAGTGGTTAGAATGTGGGGGACCATGTGGCCTGGGTTTAGCCCCTGCTCTGCTATTTATTACCTGGGAGGCACTTCTCCGTGCCTTAGTTTCCTTGTCTGTAAAATGGGTAGCCTGCAATACACCTCATAAGGCATTGTGAGGATCAGATGAGGGATACTTAGAACGGGCTCAGGGCACTGCCTGGCCCGGGGGCTGTGGATATCTGCGAAGTGCCTGCTCGTGGCGGGCAGCCCAGAGCACCGGCTTTGGAGGCAGCCACGCAGTAGGTAGTTCATATGCCAGCCCCAGGTCCCTAGGCTTCCCTGTACCTTTCTCATCTCACTTGTAAGACTGGCAGAATCACATGTGCTTTTCAAGTGTGGAAGCAGAGGGCATCATGGGAGCTGGCAGTGTGGTGGCACACAGTAGGGCTCAGCAACGTTAGTCTTCACTTCCCGCTGCCAGAGCATGACAGGCCTCGGGGCAGAGGTGTGGCTCGGGGTGTGCAGGTGGGGAGCTCTGCAATGTGGAGGGCACTTGCTGGCTGTTGGCAGAGGATGACTGCCGAGTTTCCGCGAGCCCCCTGTGTGATGGTCCTGGGGTCCTCCCGGCCCTCACTGTTAGGTGTGGGCGATGGTGGGGGCAATCTCTGGCTTCCCCCTTGGGGGAAGGCTGTGGGTCCCTTACCAGAAGCCTCCCATAGCTCAGGGACCTGCTTTCTGGGCCTGACTCTGCTGCCAACTCTGTGTGACACTGGCTGGGTCAGTTGTCCTCCCTGTGAAATGAGGGCATTGGGTTAGGGAGGTTCTGGCTCCACTCTAGCCAGAGGCCTTCCTGTAGGAGGAGCCCTGAGCTTACTACTCCCGGTGTCAGGCTGGCCATGGTACTGTGGCAGCCAGCAGTGGCCTTCCCAGTCATCTCTGCGCTGAGGGTTCCTTGACTGTGTTCGCTACTCTCCCAGACCGTCCTCTGCGAGTTTAATAAATCCGGAGGAACCTGAAAAGCACTGGCTCCTCCCGATTTATTAAACTAGCATTTTTATGACCCAGACATGCTGGAAATGAAAAGATGGCAAATTCTACTTTATATTCCAATTGACCTTTACCCTTGCCACTTGCCCCGGGGCCTGGGCTGGGTGGGGTGAGGGGGTGCAGGCTCAGGCCTCCATTCTCAGTTCTGGGGCCTGGGCTGAGTGAGGTGAGGGGGTGCAGGCTCAGGCCTCCATTCTCGGTTCTGGGGCCTGGGCTGAGTGAGGTGAGGGGGTGCAGGCTCAGGCCTCCATTCTCGGTTCTGGGGCCTGGGCTGAGTGAGGTGAGGGGGTGCAGGCTCAGGCCTCCATTCTCGGTTCTGGGGCCTGGGCTGAGTGAGGTGAGGGGGTGCAGGCTCAGGTGTCTATTCCCAGTTCTGGGGCCTGGGCTGGGTGGGGTGAGGGGGTGCAGGCTCAGGCCTCCATTCTCAGTTCTGGGGCCTGGGCTGAGTGAGGTGAGGGGGTGCAGGCTCAGGCCTCCATTCTCGGTTCTGGGGCCTGGGCTGAGTGAGGTGAGGGGGTGCAGGCTCAGGCCTCCATTCTTGGTTCTGGGACTGCCACGGGTGTTGTGGGGCGGGGAACCGAGACACCCTTCGTTTGACTCACTTTCTCTGAACATCGGGCCCAGCCCCTGGCCTCATTGTCTGACTGTGGCTCTCTGTTTTCCTTTCATGTCCTCCCAGATCTTTCTCTTCTCCCTGCCCCTTTTGGACTCTCTCTGCTCTCTCTGGGCCTCTCCCTGGGTGACATGGGGCAGCCTCATCCAGGGGCCCCGGGGTTAAGGCCAGGAGGTAGAAGCAGCTGATGAGCCTTCCTGTCCCTGGCCAGGTGCCCCAGCCTTGCACCCTCTCTGGCCACCCACCTGCCTCACACCTGGTCATGGCTGTGGCACTCGGTACTGAGCCCTACTCAGTGGACACCCAGCTCACCCAGGCCCTCCTGACTCAGGCTGACCCCCATCAGCCCCAAATTTCCCCTGGAAATTGACCTGACCATGGGCAAGTCTTGCTGCTGCTCTGGGCTCTGCTTTGCCGCCTGTGGGATGACTGGAGCTGGCTCTGCAGCCGTTCCAGGCCTGCAGGGGACCAGGCGCTTCACTGGGTGTGAAACCGCTTCAGAAAGGGAGCTTCCTGGCTCTGCCACCTACTGACTCTGTGACCTTGGGCAGGTCCCGTAACCTCTCTGAGCCCAGTTTGCAGATGGGTAAAATGGGTAGGGTGGTTGTATTAAATGGGACAATGTAATGTGACCAGCACAGGGCCCTGTGCATAGCAGGCGCTTAGGAAGCAGTAGCTGCTGTGACGTGTGCTCGTGTGTGAGGAGGGGGCTGTCCCCTCTCTTAATTCCCTCTTCGTGGACCTGAGTCCTCCTCAGGCCTCAGTTTCTCCCTGGGGTCTGTTGATAGGTGCCCCAGGGTGACCCAGGCGGTGGGAAGCTTTGCTCAGCCCAGCCTTGCCCCTGGTCTGGCAGGTGCAGTGAGGGTGGAGCCAGGCTTTGGGGCGTCTGGAGGCCCTGCCTGCTCTCCAGCATTCCCAGGGGCCAAGCTGGAATTTAGACTCACCGCAGCTGAGTATCCTGAAGAGAGGGAGCCCACTGAGCACCCCCATCGCCTGCCCCGGGCAAGAGTGGAGAGGGGCCTAATGGGTCTGTGGTGTGAGGGCTGCGGGGGTAGAAGCAGCACTTACCTCCATCCCCTCCCGGGCTGTGGTCAGGGCAGAGGCCGGGCAGCATTAACCTCTGGCAGGGCCTCGGAAAGGGGAGTTTGGCTTCCTCCCCGCGCCCAGGGCCACTCCGCCCCTGAGCTCAGCTTCTGGAAGCTGTTAGGGAATTCGGTGTGTGGGAGCCCCCCAGAGGAGATGCGGGGCCTGCGGGAGCAGGAGCGGGTCACACAGCTTTCCCAAGCGCCTTTTATTTCACTGGAGGCGAGCGGTGCCCTCTGTGTGGGTCTGACCGGAGCGGCTTCTCTCTCAGATTTCAGTACAAACTATTCAAGCCAAGGAAAAATTACAGAGAAGAACACAGCAAACTCCCCGTACCCACCATCAGGCTTAGTCAAATGCTGAGATTTTGCCCTAATTTTGTGTCAAATTTCCTTTCCACTTTAAGAAAGAAAGCGTTGCAAATATAATCAGAGGCCCCTGTGGGAGCCTCGGGGTCCCACTTCCTTCCCCTCAGGCAGCCACGCCCTGTCCAATGGGCTGTTTTTAATTCCTGGCCACTTTATATATTTCTCCACCAGCCATCCCTAGCCATGCGTGTGTGTGTGTGTGTGTGTGTGTGTGTTTTAAATATGTCTTTATTGATTGCAGAGAGAGGAAGGGAGAGGGAGGGAGAGAGAGAAACATCAGCGATGAGAGAGTCATTGATCCGCTGCCTCCTGCAGGCCCCCCACTGCGGATCGAGCCGCAACCCCGGCAGGGAGTCGAACCCCGATCTCCCAGATTATAGGTCGATGCTCAACCTGAGCCCCGCCAGCCGGGCCGTGCGTGTTTTAAGCGTGATGAAACAGGTCGTACCGCATGTTCTTCAGCTTGCTCAGTGTCACTTTGCCACACGGTTTTTGTTCCTTTCCTTTGCCCTGTGGCTCTTCACCCCCCACTCTCCTGACTGGGACAGCCCTGTGCATCCCTGTCTCTGTGGTCACCCCGGCAAGTTCCCTGATGGTCCCTCGGTTTTACTGGTGGTGCTGCATGACTGTCCTTTCCATGCTTCCTTATGCTTACTCTTGGGGACTTTCTTTGGGGTCACTCCCTGAAGCGGGATCCAGGGCTTTCCCAGGGGCTGCCTGCCATGTTGCTCCGTGCTGGTCTCCACACCTGTCTCCCCATTGGAAGCTCAGGGCTTGTTGAACCAGGTTTTGGGGAGCCTGCATCTAGACCAGTCTTGCTAAGGAGACTAGGGGTGTGGAGTCTTGTGTCTTCCAACCCAGGGAGCTCTCAGGTTGGCATCTGCAGGTCCCCCTCATCTCTATCCTACTCGCTGTGTGACTTTGGGTGAATTGCTGGATCTCTCTGAGCTGTGGTGCCCTCTTCTAGAGAATGGGGATGGTGATAACGGTGAGGACTCCGTCCGGGCTGGCCCTCACCTGGCTGCAGGTGCTGCGTGGTGACTTGTCAGGCCTGCAGTGGCTCAGGGTGCTGCAGCCTGGCTGGGCTCTGGTGTCATCCCAAGGAGGGTGCCTTGAGACTCTGTCTGTGAAGTCCTGTTCCGTTTCACTGTTTGTTCAACAAACATCACAGACTCCTGCTATGTGCAGACCATGCTATGCTTTAGAAATGTGGAGTATGGGCCAAGGACCCCTGTTCGGGGGTTGAATGGGCAGTAACTTCATGACAGTGCTCTAATAGGGGTGGGTGAGGAGCCCTAGGCTCCTTAGCCAGCCTGGGGGTAGCGGTATCAGGGAAGGCTTCCTGTAGGAGGACAACTAGTTGAGATTCCATGGCCAGTACCTGGAGGGCACACTGGCTGGCAGGGTAGGGCATTCTAGGTGGGAGGGGACGGTGAGCCCAAAGGCCTGGCGGTGAGACGGAGCCTGGTGTGCTTTCTGGGTGGGGTTGGCTGGGGCTGCGGGGGCTCGGGGTGACCAGCAGGAGCTGGCCTGCCTCCCCAGTGACCGCCTGGACTACTTGGCCTCAGGTTGTAGCTGGAGGGGTTTATGAGAAGCCCGAAGTGTGAGGAAATGTTAAGTGGCTCATAAGTGTAGTACTTTGATTATTTTAAATTGCTTAAGTGGTTTCTAAGATGGTCCTAAGTATTCCAGTGACACAGACACAAAATCAATTAGGAAAGTACAACAAACCCAAGCAGAGGGAAGTAGCCCCCTCACCTGCCTTCCCTCCTCCAGTGTCCATCTGGGCCTGGCCAGTCAGCCTGGGCCCTCTCACTGCCCACGAACAGGCCCGGAGCCCCAAACCCTGTGCTGGGCTCTCCTGGCTTTGAGTCTTGGCTCTTTCTAAAGCATTTCGGCCGGGGTAGAGGTGAGGGGAGAGAGGGTGTGTGGGGGCACCCGAGAGGGTCTCCATTGGAGATGCCTCTCTCTCCAGAGTGAGCCTTTAACCCAGTGGCCCCAGGGGACTTGAAGACCCCTAGACAGTTTCATTTTCAATAACAGCATTCTTTTTTGAATGCATGACACATTCCCTAGGACGTCCAAAGGAACTGAAGCACAGGCCTCAGCCTGGCCCCGGAGGTAGCGCTGCTTCCTGTGTGCCCTCCTTGTATCCTCTGTGCGCCCTGTGTGTGTGCCCTCCCTGTGCCCTCCCTGTGTGCCCTGTGTATGTGCCCTTTGTGTGTGTGCTCTCTGTGTGTCCTGCATGTGTGCCCTGTGTGTGTGCACTCTGTCCGCCCTCCCTGTGTGCTCTGTGTGTCCTGCATGTGTGCCCTCCTGGTGCCTTCCCTGTGTGCGCCCTTCCAAGGAGCTCTGGGGCCTGGGCACAGGGTGCCTGTGTTGCACACTCGGAGCACTATTCATCCTGTGTTCTCCTCTACCATTTTCACGTGCCTGCAGCACCTGCTTGGTGACCTCTGTCAGCGAGGAAGGCCTTTGTATGGACACACAGAACCCCTGCATCTCCCCATGAGGGACACTTTGGTGGTTCTAGATCTTGTGCTTTTGCCAACAGAGCCAAGATAGGTGGCTGTGCACTGGCTGCTCCGCACAATCCTGTAGGGTAAATTCCAACAGAGTACTGGTCAAAGGGCATGTGTGTTTGTAATTTCTTTTCCTCCTACCAGAGGGGTGAAGGCTGGACTCATAGTGCCCTGTGGCGGGACCTCTACCTCCACTGCCAGCCTGGTGGGTCCAGGAGGAGGCCCTGTGGCCAATCCTGGCATGGCCTCCATGCAGCTTTGTGTAGGGGATCAGGGAGCGGGCCCAGCTGGACTCAGGGCCCCGGCCCCCAGCTTTGGAGCTGCCCAGGGGTGAGTGGTCCCCTTCACTGTGGGTCTGTGTGGGGTGGGGGCAGGAGCAGCCCCAGGCCTCCTGGCAGGGCCGGCAGGAGCAGGAGGCCCTCCCTGCATCCAGGAGGCCCTGGGGAGCTGGGGCCTCCATCCCACACATGCCCCCCTGGGAGGGGTGCTGAGAGCTGGCGTGGTAGGGACCATCACCGGCCAGGCTCAGCTGTCTGTCTGCCTGTCCCCCCCAGCCCACCCCCATCATTGTGGTGTGACTAATCCTAGCAAAACTGCTTTCAGGGCCATACTCCGCTGTCCTCCAGAGCCCACACTGCCTCATCCCTTTCACAGATGGGGCTCTGTGAGGATGCGACTCATTGGGTCCTGCACCGGTTCCTCCAGGAGTTCCTTTGCCCCAGGGCAGCATATTATGCTTTTCCCCTTCCAGGCCTCTGCCCCAGCAGTTCTCTCTGGGGGTGCCCTCCCTTCTTTTCTAACCAGCCTTGGGACCTGGGCAGCCATTTAGACTGTCTGCTCCTCAGTTTCCCATCTGCAAAATGCATCCAGACCAAATTTTACTGGAAACTTTTTGAGGGTAGCGAGGAAGGAGCTTTCCCACTTCTCCCTGGAGCACCTTAAAACTCTTCTTTCGGGGGGAGGCTTGAAACTATGCTTTTTTGTTTTCCATGTAAAACATGGTCTTAAGTATCAGGGAATCTACTGCCTCATTTCTCCCACTTGAAGGTACACAGTGAGGTGAGAAGAGCATGTCACCTGGAGCATTGTACATATTTATTATATTAATTTTGTATAATTCACAAACTCCCTTTGAAAAAGACATGGCTCCTCCCCTTATTGAAACCCTACCCATTCCCCCCTGTTCTTCAAGTCCAGCTTCAAACCCCCTCTTCTTCTGGGACCCTCCCCGCCCATGCCAGCCCTCACCTATTCTGACTCCCACTCCTCATGGTCAGCACTGGCCGATGAGCTTTTGCCTCCTTTGGTCTCCCCACTCAGAGAGAGAGAGAGAGAGATCCCGAAGTTAGGGGCTATGAGAGAGAGAGATCCTGAAGTTAGGGGCTATGAGAGAGAGAGATCCTGAAGTTAGGGGCTATGAGAGAGAGAGATCCTGAGGTTAGGGACTATGTCATCCATTTTTTGTGTGGGTCCCCACAGAATCCAGAGGGATGAGTCAAAATATTTTTTTAACAGAAGTGTCAGGCCCATATGTGTGAGTGTGGCCTGATGTCCCCTGACTCCGCCCTGTTGGCGCTGTCACAAAAGCCAGCATGTTCATTGCAGATTTGGAAGAAAACAGAAGAGCGTAAAGAGCAAATGAAGTTTGCCCATTCATCCCACCGTGCAGAGCAGCCCCCTTGGTACGTTTGTGTATTTTCTTCGAGCCCCTCTGTGCAGTTTACGAAGTTGACATCATAATGTCTGTGTGGTTCTCTAGCTGGCTTTTGCCCACCAGACCACAGTTGGGAGCATTTCCCGATAGCCTTACAGTCTGGAACATGGTGTTTAATGGCTGTGTGATCCCCCATGGGGGGCACTGTCACCTTTGCTGTACCATGTCTCACTGGTGGCTGCTTCCTCGGCTGTGTCTGCATTTCCAGTGGGCTCTCTCCATGAGGAGATGTGACAGTGAGGGCTGGGTGCTGGGTGTGGGAAGCAGGAGGTGGGAGGGCCCTGCTGAATTGGAGCAGTTATCCCGAGAGAGACAGGTACTCAGGTGACAGCAGGTGGGAAGGTGGACGTGGCAGGTAGAGTGTGGGAGGCAGAACCAGGTGTCCTTGGTGATGCTGTGGGCGTGGGCCTTGGGGGCCTGGGGAGACTGCTGGGCCAAGTTGCAGGCATGGGGCTGGGGGATTGTGGCTTCCCTCTAGTCTTGCTTAGGATGAAAGCCCCGGGAACTGCTCAGGGATTTCAATCCAGTGTGGTGGCTGAGGGAAGGGGTGGGCAGGAGACCAGGCTGGCAGGGAGGGCAGGTGACCTCACTTGTACCGTTTGCTGTGGACAGGTGGGAAACGTGGCAGGAAGGGCCTGGGAGAAGGAGGCAGAGGCCCTGGAGCTCCCAGGGTGGCATTACCTTGACTGCCCATCTCGCCCACCTTGATCCAGCCCCTCCCTCCAGCCCCTGCCACTTCCCTTGCAGTCCCCTGGGCCGCTCTCTCAACCCCTCAATGTCCAGTCTGCTAGTCTCTGCTTCCAATGTCCCCTCAGCCCCTGAAGAATGCTCTGTCCACCTTTGCTTTACATTAAAAAAAATTGAAGCATAACATATACACAGTAAAGTGTTCAAATGTCAGGTGTACTGCTTGATGAGCTTTGATGAGCGAGTGCACCGTAGGGGCACCCAGATAGGGAGCGTTCAGCGCTGGCGGTCCCTTGAGCCCCTCCTCGCCAGGCTCCCTCCCTCGGTCCCCAGCCTGGTCAGGAGCCGACTTCTAGCCGCACAGAGCAGCTTTGCCTGGTTTTGAGCCTCAGGTGAGCAGAATCATGCGGTAAGTCTTCTGTGTCTGGCTTCTGTCACTCACCTTGTCCTTGAGACTCCTCCCTGTGGGAGGGTATTTGGTAATCTGCTCCTTTTTGTTGCTCTGTAATATTCTGTTGTGTGATGTTTGCATAGTTTGTCATTTATTTCTCCATCCTGCTGCTGGCCACCAGGGCAGAGTCCGGTATTTGGCTATTATGAATATAGCTACTCTGAACGTTTGTGTACCTGCCTTTCATGGACATAAACGCTCATTTCACAGAAATATGTACAAGATTGCCGGCTCATGGGCTGCGGGAATGCCAAGCAGTTCCCCAGGGGCCTTATGTCTTCTCTCCACAATTTTCGCTTTGGAAATTCCACCTGTGCTGCCAGGCCCATCTCGGGTGCCCCCCTCCCGTCACCCCGATGGGGAACACGCTGGTCGCTCTGGTGTTAGCTCTGCAAGGCGGGGTGCGTCTCTCTCCTTCACTGCCCTGTGTCCTGGCCTGCACCCCAGTAGGTGCTTAGGAAGACAAATGGTTGAGTTTATGTGCCTGACGCTGTGTCAGGAGTTTCACATAGGTTATCTAATGTCAGTCACCGGCTGGGAAGTCAGTGCCACTGGCCCCATTCTACAGGTGGGGAAACTGAGGCCCGCAGTGCTGCCCGCCGGAGCCTGTGCGCGCCACGGCCCTCGCGCCATGTGTTTGCAATTTCTTGCTCTTTCCCAGCTCGCCCACTTTGATTTTACTTGGCCTCATATTGTAGTCCGGGGGTTGTTGAATTAAATCTCACGGGTGACCTAGTTAGCTTGTGACCCAGCCAGATCCTGAACGATCCGTCAGCGTGCTTCATGCCGAGCCTGTGCCCCAGAATTGGGGATTTCCAGGTTGGGGCGGGGACAGGAAGGCCACAGAAGCCCACCCATATGTTGTCAAAGCCCTCCTCTGGCACGGCCAACATTTGTACCTCATTTTTACTATTTCAAACTCCCTTCCATTGATTGTGACAATCTGTGCAGGTCACAGCCTGGCTGTCATCATTTGCATTTTTCAGGTGATAAAATTGGAGCCCAGGGATGTGATGTGCCCAGAGTTTGTCATGGAGCCTGGAGAAGAGCTGGGGTGAAAGCCTTGAACTCCTGCCTTCCAGCCATGTGCTGTGAAGTGTTTTGGGGGTTGGGAGCGGGTGGAGGACTGGGGTTAGGCTCAAAACCCGGCAAGGCCTGTCCCAGGGCTGCTTTGGGAAGCTGGAAAGGCTCTTTTAGGTCATCGATTTACTAAATGGCCTTTTAGAGCCCTGAAAGCTTTCCTCATGTCTCAGGGGCAGCCTCTGGGATGAAGTTAACTGCAGACTCCTAGAGGAGCCTGAGGGCAGGGTTGGGGTGGGGTGCTGTCCACGGTGCTGAAACAGGACCTCACTTTTGGGGGGTGGGCAGCAGTGTTGGCCTTGGGGGCACTTATGGCTTCTCAGGAGGTGCTTTCCTGCCAGTCTTGGTGCCAGCTGGGCATGTTGCCGGGTAGACGGTGCAGGTGCCTTGATATTTTAACTGACGCCTGGAGATATGGTTGCTCTCTCTACTGTGCTAACAATGTACTGAATAAATAATTCAGCGGTGTCTGTGCTGTGCCTGCTATCCTCTCCCATGGGGGTAGCCCACGTGTGCTCACACATGCAAGCTTCTGGGTGGGCCAGAAGCTACTATTATGGGCTGAGGCTGGACCAGAGTCAGTGCATCGCCATTTTAACAGGGCCCTGGCCACCCCTAACCCCGGTGAATCAGTGTCCTCCTGGGCAAACCCCAAGGAGAGGTTAGTGGAATGTGGGGCCAGTGTCTCCTGTGTGCTGTGATTAAGTGGCACTTAAAAGTCGGTTTGTCTTCAGACCAGCCTGAAATGCCAGCAACCTGGAGGAAAGGCCCCTCTTAATGGGCAATCTCCCTGGGCTGTGTTTAAGTTGGTTGCATTTGATTCTGCAAATCTGGAGCTCCAAGTTTGTACAAGATACCAGAGCAGGTATGGAGATGGGAGAGGTTGCCAGAGCGAATAAATCAGGGTCCTTCCTGGATGGGGAGGTGTGACACACGTGTGATTTGCCACAGCTTAATTTAGGGTTGGGGGTGGTGGAGGTGCAGGTGAGGGTCTGTGGGGGCTCAGAGGAAGGAGAAGTCAGTTCTGACAGGATGCATGGGTGGCTGCCTGGAGGAAGTGGTTGGTGCCCTGCAGGCAGAGAAGGAGCCATGACAGTGCCCTAAGTGGAGAGGGCATGTATGGCGGGAACACAAGGTATGTCTCGTATGGACGCAACAGGGCTTGTGGCGTGAACGAGGGTCAGTTGGTGAGTAATTGGAGATGCGGCTGGGGTGGATCGGGGAGCTTCGACCAAGAGTGTGGGCTTGATCCTGCAGGACAGTGTCCTGGTCAGATTTGAGGGTCTGGACATGGAGTGGGGGGTTGGATGCAGGCTGAGGCCTGAGGTTGAGAGCAGTTAGGAGACATGGAATACTTTAGACTGGAAGTGACGGTGGCCCAAATTACAGCCTTAAGACTCCCTCCCTCCCTCCCTCCCTCCCTCCCTCCCTCCCTCCCTCCCTCCCTCCCTCCCTCCCTCCCTCCCTCCCTCCCTCCCTCCCTCCCTCAAATAGTGAAATCACTTGGGCTGGGTTAGGAATGCAGTGAACATGAGCACAGTCCTGCCCACAGGGAGCCGACTTCCTAGAGGGGAGGAGAGACCGGGAATGAGAGAAGCAGGAATTCAGTGCTCACAGGTGCTGGAGGAAAATTGCCCAGGGTCAGGGCTTTGGAGTGATGGGGGGAGGCGGGGAGCCTTCTTTAAACAAGGCGTCAGGGTAGGGGCCTTTGAACAGACCCAGGCGGCTAAGGAAGGGAGCCAGGTGGCTGGATGGTGGAGGGCCCTGCCAGTGCAAAGGCCCCAGTGCAGGAATATTCTTGGCCCATCTGAGGAGCCACAGGGTGCTGCTCGGAGGGGAGAAGAGGTAGCAGGGCTGGACTGGCAGGACCTCCTGGCCCCAGAGCAGTTTGCTGTGCACTCCAGGTGCATGGGGAGCCTTTGGAGGGTTTTAAGCAGAGTGATAGGATCAGATTTACGGTTTAAAAGGTGCTCTCTGGCTGCCCGCGTAGACCAAATTTATAGTATTGCTAGTGGCTCTTATGGGCATTGTGGAGTTTTTGTAATAACCGTCCCCTCCGTTCCTCTCCTCCTCCTATCCTCAGGGGGCAACCAACCCCCAGCCTCTCCACGGTAGCCCCCAAAGAGGCTCCCAGGGGGCAGTTCTGTAGAGCTCGGCCCTCCACCCCCTGCCCCACACCCCGGTCCCCTGATGGGCTGGGTCCCACAGCCACTGCTAGATGGGTCTTGTGCAGGGCGCTCTCTGAGCCTCAGTCGTCCTACCCATGGGTGAGAACCCTGACAACTGTCACCCTCTCGGGGGTTGAGGTGAGGTTTAAGTGGGAGAAAGGATGTAAAAGCTGTAAATGGAGGCAATTAGCATTACACTGTTTAGAGCCAGAGGGAAGACCAAAGGGTTGAGGGATCCCTGGGAGCAGTTAGGACCCTGTGACCCCAGAAGATGGCCCTGGATGAAACATAAATGGAGCCAAAAGCTACAGGGAAGAGAAATTGGAGGAAGTAGATGCCCAACAAACTGCCAGAGGGCGCGGGGCACATCCTTGGCCTGAGGGTGATGCAGTGACCTTGGAGCTCGGGGCCCTGGGCGGAGAGACTGAGTCCTGTGTGCGCCCTCAGCTCCCCTGCGCCCCTCCAGCCCTCCCTGGGGCCAGGGTGGTGTTCCAGCTGGAACCTGCTGTGGGCACGCAGAAGTCCTCATGTGGGGGGCGCTCACACTCCCCAGGTGTGCCCCCCTCCCCACCAAGAAGAAACTGGCGAGTGCTGCCCCGTTAGTAAGGCCCAAGCACAGGAACCTCCTCTGTCCCGCCTCAGGAGGGTGGTTGAATTAACCGCACTTCTTATTTTTGGCAGAGAGCTGGCTGTGAGACCCGAGCTGGGAGAGTGCTAATTGGGGGTTCCGTCTGGGGAAACCCCTCTGATTGGCATCCAGGAACCTGGTCCTCTGGGCACAGTTTATAGAGCTGTAAGCAGGGAGACACTGCCTCCCCTGGGCAGGGAGAAGACAATAAAAAAAGGCCTGTTCAATTTGATTCCGTGTTTTTCGCTCGTTGGATAAATAACCTTCATTAAGATGGAAAGTGGGGGGACGGACAGGGAGAAGTCTGATTAATTTCGAGCTGGTTTCTCGTTTGTTAATTTTCTCCCAGTTCAGCAGGATTATTAAAACAAATCGCAGACACTGCTTTCTCCTCCCTGGGCTGGAGCTGCTTGGCTTATAGGGAACGATCCTGCCCCCTTTCCCTAGTTATGTAGGCGCAGCCTGGGGTGTTGGGGGGAGGCCTTCCCACCTCAGGGCCTCTGGGCAAGGCCCCTGTTTCTTGTTGGGGGGTCCCTGCAGCCTCATGGGTGATCTGACAGCTAAGAAATATAGCAAGGGGGTGCTGGCCAGGACACCCTCCCCCCAGCAGTGCCAACTGCCTGGGTGGGCTGGTGCCTGGGGTGAGGGGCAGGCCTGCCCACTACAGCCCCACCCATGGTGTCCAAGGGAACAGGACAGCAGTTGAGCAGCTGAGCTGGCTCAGAGCCTCTAGGCTGCCCCAAGCTGGTGCCTCAGCCCCCCACCTCTTCCCCCAGCTCCTCAGTTCTTGCCCACCTCTGAGCTCTGCCCCGGCCAGGCTCTGGGCCCTTTGACTGGATCTGCAGAACTGCCCTCTGCCAGGTGTTACTGGGGAGGTGCAGGCCAGCACGCTCACTCTGGGCAGTTAAGAGTTCCAGCTGCTCGAGGGACAGCTGGGCAGAGTGGTGACATTTGGAAGACTGAGCACTCTTTTGTGCTCCCAAAGGCACTGTGAATGCTGCCCTGGCAGGACAGTCCTGACTATATCAGGGAGTATCGTGTGAGCCACTGTGAGCCACTGTGAGCGTTGTGTGCTCGTGTGTCCAGAGATGTGTGGGGGCCTCCCGGGCACACCTGATGAGCCTGTGGTCTTGCATGTGGGAGTGGGCATCTCAAGTATTCCGTGTGCATGTGGGTACCCGAGTGTGCCTGCTTGTCCCACAGCACGCTGTGCCCAAGTGTATTTGGGACTCAGGTGTACTTCTCTGTGAGCTCGTGTGCACACGTGTGTGTACCTGGGTGCATGTGGAGTGGGTGTGCTGACCACTTCAATGTTGTATGTGTGTGAGCCTGTCCGGGATGTCCCTGCAGCACACCTGTGTGTGCAGCCTTCGGTTTGGGTGGGCTGGTTGAGCCTGCCCGTCCCCGGCACGGCTGGGTCCCGTTCGTGTGTCTCCCCCTCCCTGGCCGTGCTACTACCAGCCGATACTCTGGAGCATGGGATTGGGTTATGTGGCGCTGTCACCTGGCAGCCTGGGGGTGACTGTGGGGAGACCTGTCTCTGCTTTATTCCCTGTAGCCTGTGGGGCTCAGGATGCCACTGGAAACAGGCTGGCTCCTGTGGGCTCCTAGCTCTCCACACCCCTGGCCTACCCCGCCTCTGGGACTGAGCTGGGTAGGCCAGGGTGTGTGGAAAGCTAGGAGCCCACAGATGGAGGGGTCCACGGTGACCTCCAATGCCCAGGTGTGGAGGCAAACCTCATCTCCTGTGGCTCACAGGCTGTCAGGCTGCCGCTCCTGCAAGGCACAGCCAAGAAGCTCAACCTGACACATACAAAGACAGACATATTGTATAAAGTCGGGGTGAAGGGCCCTGGATAAGGGGTTGGGAAGTAGGGTGGGGCTGCCTTACACATGCTGTTTAGTGACAACCTCTCTGAGAAGGTGACATTTGCTCAAGGATGTGGATGACATGAAAGATCATGCTTTGTGGGGAGTAGCCAGGTAGGCAAACTGCAGATCAGCTGCAAAGCTGTGAGGGAGACCGCGCTTCAGTGCTCAGGGACTGCTTAAGGAGGCCGGCGGCCCGTGGCAGGTGGCGAGTGGAGGTCAGTGAGGTGGCAGGCTCACACAGGCCTGGGCTTTTCTTTGAAGTGGGGAGGATTTAGGGAGGGAGCGAAGTGACCAGGCTCACGTTTTAAGTGATGGTCCTGCCTCAGTGTATCTACTGCGTCCCCTGTGTGTCCACATGTGCAGACCTGGACCACTGGGTGCAAGAGACAGGCCAGACGCCCAGGGGCTGCAGATAGGGGTGTTAATGTAGAAGGGAGCCTTGGGGGGCCCTCCAGCTGAGGGCGCAGGCTGGGTTTCTGTGGCTCCAGAGGACAGACCTAGAAGCACATATAAGTGTCAGGGAGGCAGTTTTCAGCTCAGAGTCCCAAAAAGCCCTCAGGCACGAGCTGGAATGGGCTACCACGTGGAGTGGTGAGGTGCCTGTTGTAGGAGGAAGGCAAACAGAGTCCAGAGTCCCTGTCGGGGACGCCGTGGGGGGGCAACCCCACCCTCCTCATCTGGAGTCTCTGGTTAAAGGCACCTTCTTCCAGGTAACGTGGTGGGTCTGAGCAGAGACTCCCTTTGACACCAGTGATGGGGATTTGGGTTCTGAAGCAGATGTGTGCTGGGTGGCAGGCCCCTCTCCAGGCTCTGCCCCAGTGGAGCTCATGGCGCAGAGCTTGTCAGTTCTCTTCCCCAAAAGCAGGTTCTAGGGCGGGGGCCTGAGGGGGTGGGACAGGGTGGGAGTAACGCAGACCCCCCCTCCCTCTCAGGCAGTGTCAGCTTAGATCACAGCTACTGGAAGCTGGGCCCAGTGGGCATCTCTGCCCATCCCCCCAGGACCTAGGCACGCTGGCAGCTGTTGCCACGGGCTCCCAGGGAGGCCAGGCAGCAAGAAAAGGGCTCTGGCCCGGCTGGCGTGGTTCAGCCGTTGAGCATCGACCTAGGATCCAGGCAATTGGGGTTCGATTCCCGGTCAGGGCACATGCCCGGGTTGCGGGCTCGGTCCCCAGTTGGGGGCGTGCAGGAGGCAGCCGATCAGTGACTCTCTCATCATTGATGTTTCTATCTCTCTCTCTCCCTCTCCTTTCCTCTCTCTGAAATCAATAAAGATATATTTAAAAAAAAGAAAAAAGAAAAAAGAAAGGGGCTCTGCTTCCGGCATCGGCCGCCTGGGTTCGACCAGCGGCGGGGCCACCGAGCATGGATGACTTCTTTCTACGTCCCCCTCTGTGAAACATGGATTAGCATCTACTTTGAGGGCAGTTAGGAGTAAATCGAGGTGGCGGTGGGCAGCACCAACGCAGGCCAGTCCCCGGAGCAGACCTGAGATGAGGGTCACGTGATTTTCCTGGGAGGTGACTCGGGATGCGCCAGCGGGAAGTGAGAAGAGCCGCACAGGCGCCTTAAGGAGCAGGTTACCTCAGTGGGTGACCGTGGCCCCGCCCGCTGGGACTGCTGAGGACTGTGGGGCAGGTCTCAATATTGGGCAGGGACCGTCTCCCTCCCCTGCCCATGTCCCTACACCTGGCACACTTGGGCAGGTGGAATGTCGCTGAACTGAAGGGAACGTTTGGAGGTTTCTGCAGGAGGCCGAGAGCAGTAGGAGCGTCTGGGGAGAGACCACCCTCCTCCGAGCTGCCAGCCTGCAGGAGAAGCTGGGCCGTCCTGCTGGGAGGCCAAGGCTCTGGGCTTCTGGGCTGAGCGTCATCCGCGCAGAGCTGGGGCCTCGGGGCGCCCAGTCCAATCCGCGTTTCCACAGGGAGGCGGCAGAGCGCGATGGCCGGTAGGGCCCCGCTGTGAGGGTTCAAATCCCAGCTTGGCCACTTACCAAATACATTACCTCTGGGCAAGTGACTTAACTTCTTTGGCCCCCAGTTCCTTCGCCTGTAAAAAAGGCTAAATGCTGGCACTTCCGTGTGGCAGGCCTCCGGTGAGCACCAGATACATTCATGATTTGCGGTGCTGAGAGCAGAGTCTGGCCCATAGTAAGCGCTCAGTAAGGTAAGCTATTATTACAGTTATCATTGTCATGGCTATTAGGAGGGAAACTTGGGGTGTGGGAAGGAAGGGGGTCTAGACCCTCACTCCAGGCCTCTTCCCAGCACCTGCCAGGGCTGTGACTGTGTTTGTTGAGTGCATATCCGGTTAGAGACTGGCCCTCCCACTGAACTCAGCTCCCCAAAGACAGAGATGTTCTGGCTTCTGCTCACTGTGTCCCCCGCTGCCTATCATGGAGCTGGGAACAGTGAGGGCCCAGCTAATAGTATGTTCTGAGTGAATGAATGATGGGGTGGGAGGCTCATATCGCCTCAACCCTCGCCAAGGGCCAGAAGCTCTCATTTTGCAGGCAGAGATTGTTCTTTGCAGCAAACATTCCCCAAGAGGGGTGGAATGCCACCCAAGTGTTCCTGCCTATGGCCCCTTCCTGAGGCTGCTGATGGGAACTGGGTCAGAACAAGGGGCTACCAGGGCCTGAAGATGGCAGTGGGGCAACCAGGAATCAGAGAAGCCGCATGGAGGGTGGAAGCACCCTGCAGGCTGGGTGCTCAGTAGCCGGCTCAGCCTCAAGGCCCCACCGGAGGCAGTGCTGGGTCAGTGGGGTGGCAGGGGAGAGGTGACCTCCAGAAGTGGCTGACCACCAGCTCGCCCTGTGGTCTTGGCTAAGTTGCTGCCACTTGGTCTCTCCATTTCTCAGTTTCCTCATCTGGATCAGGCCAGTGGGTTTCAAACTCTTTCTTTAGAAGCAGATGTTTTCCCGACAGAATATTGTAGAGAAACTCATTTATGAGACTCAGGTAAAAGCAGACTGCTACCCTGGTTCATTCATTCATTCATTCAGTGATTATTCATATTCATTTGCAGAGCCTGCAAAATGAGGGCTTTAGTGCCAGCTGCTGTCCTAAGTCTGGGGCTATGGCATTGAGCAAGGCAGACAAAAACCCTGTCCCTGTGGGATTGACATTCCAGTGGGGAGGCAGAGGGTCAAGAGGACACATGAATGAAATGTATAGTATTGCAGGTAGTGATGAACGGGAACCGCCAGTGCAAAGGCCCTGAGGTGGGTCCTACCTGGTGTGTTGGAAGGAACAGCATGGAGGCTGAGTGGCTGGAACAGAGCGAGTAGGGGATGGTATGGGATGTGAGGTCAGGAGGCTAAGGGGGAAGGTGGGTAGGGCCTAGTGAGCCATGGCAAGACCTTGGCTTTCACTCTGGCTGAGACGGAAGACTCTCGAGAGGAGGGATGGGGTTTTAGTGGGTTCTTGGGCTGCCAGGTGGGCAATGGACTGTGCCTGTGTGGGGTGGGTGGTAAGTGTGGGAGGTGGGAGACCAGTGAGGAGGCTGCTGCAAAGTCCAGGCCAGAGACGCTGGTGCCAGGCCCAGGGGTGTAGCAGTGTGGTTGGGTTCTGGGTCTATTTTCAAGGTAGAGCCAACAATATTTGCTGGTAAATCAGGCTTGGGGCATGAGAGAAAGAGGAGTCAGGGTTGTGTCCAACAAGGACTTGGGCAGGATCTGGGTGTCAGGGGCTCAGCTCTGGGCCTTTGGAGTTCGAGATGCCCATTCAGTGGCCGTGGGGAGCAGGCAGTGGGTGGGAACCTGGAATTCAGTGGCATGTCATCAGGCTGACAGGGGCCTGGGAGTGAGTGGAGAGGGACAAGGGGCTGAATGACTAAGCCCTGGGGTCATCAGGGTTCTGTCAGGGAAAGGAGGCAGGACCAGCAAGGAGGCTGAGGAGGGGCTGCCTGAGGGGAAGGAGGGCACTGGAGAAGATAACTGGGCTGTGGTGGGGTCAGGTGCCACGGTGGGGTCAAGTGTGTGGAGCCCCCAAACCAGAGCCTGGCATTGCCACCTGGGCATCGCCTGGCCTTGCCTGCTTGTCTGCACCTTCCTCCCCAGCTGGTTCTGGCTCCATCTCCACCCAGGGCTCAAACCCCTTTCCCCAGCGGAAGCCCCAGAGCTCCAGTGGGGCCTTCCTCCTGCCAGCCTGCGCCTGGGCCGGGCTGTGATATAAATTCCCCGAGTGACGGTGATGAGACTTTTATCGGCTCATGCTCAATAATGTTAATACCTCCCATTATATTAATACAGAGCCATATATTACACCTGGTGCAGCACATTAACTTAACTTGGGAGAGCACCAGGCAGACACTCTGGTTAATTTCCTGTCAGCCGGGCCACGCCCCCATCACTGGCGCTCAGCATGTGACATGGTCAGTGGGACACGGGGTGTAATTGCAGATACCCCAGGGCGCCCCGCTCACTGAGGTTGTCCCAGCTCCGCCTGCGCTCCGGCAGCCTGCGGGCAGGTCCGCTGGTTTGTGGAAGAGGCTTTCGGATGTCACTCCCACATTGTGAAGGCCCCTCCCTCTGTCCTTGCCTGTCAGTCCAGTGGGGCAGGGGCCATTAGCTACCATTGAACTGATGTGGAAACTGAGGCTCAGAGTTGTGAAGTGGGATGCTCAAGGGGTGGGGAAAGGGCCGGCAAGGACTCTTGACTCTCTATCCTGGCTGCCTCCCAGGTGCGGGGGTGGTGTGGGCAAAGGGCAGGGGCAGGGATGAATGTCGAGTGAGAGTCAGGTGGGCACAGGGGTGAGAGTTCTTAGGTGCTGGAGTCACCCAACCCTGGATCAAAATCCCTCTTTGCCACTTGCTGTATGATTTTGTTTCTGTATTTCGTTGGACCTCAATTTACTCATCTGAAAAATGAAAGGAATAGTGTCCACTTCATGGGGTTATTGTATGAAGATTAAACGAGATAATCCCTGTGAAGAGCCTATTAAATGCTACCTACTAGTTAGTGGTGTTATTACTACTAACCCAAACAGCCTCTTGCCTGCTACCATGCCTCTGCCCCGCTATCAAGATGCCCGGCCCTGGCCCAGCCAGTTTCATGTCCCCAGTCCCTGCCCAACTGCACCTTCAGTTTGGCCCCTTGGGACTGCAGCCACCTGAGCTGGTCCTGAGACCCTGCCCTCTGTACACGTGGATGTGGCCCAGTGCTGCTGGCTCCCTGGCCCACAGGAGCCCTGTGGCATGGAAAAAGCCCAGCTTTGCCTGGGTGCCACTCCTGGCCCCAGTGCTGGTGACTGGGGCACAAGCCTCAGCTTTCTAAACTGCATCTTCTCCTGTGTAAATGGGGCTCTGGTTCCCTGCCTCAGGGCCACGAGGTTAACAGCAAGAGGGTCTGTGTTCACTGACTGCTGCACCCAGTGTTATGCACCCAGAGGTATGACATGGTTTGCCTCCCTCTTTCCAAGCTTCTTTAACATCCATTCTCCCATCTGAGCCCCACAGCGAGGTTGAGAGAGCCCAGATTCTCACCACCTGTGCCCACTCAACAGATGAGGGGACTGAGGCTCACAGGAGAGGTGACTTGCCCAAGGTCACAGGGCCGGGGAATGGGAGAGGGGGTGGCAGTCTGCCTCTCACCTGCAGAACTTAGGCTTTGAGCCTTTCCTGGAAAAGGGGACACAGAGCTATCACCCCATGGGGCTCCCGCAGGGCCCTGCCCTCCTCCCCGGGCCTCTGAGTTCCTCTGTCCCTGGCCTCCCCCACATGTATCACTCTTGACAAGGTTACAGAGTCAGCATGTAAAACCTGCAAAAGTGAGTGTAATTTATTGATCTACATTTCGCTTATGAAATAGGACAAGTGCTGATTTGAGGATCTCGCTTGCTCTCAGCCATGCTCTGCCCACACCCCCACCCACTCTCCTGGCCTCTTATCTGCGGTAATTCCTCCAAGCGCATCAGAGCGCTCCTTTGTTAGCTGGCCCAGGCTTTCCACGCTGCTTCTTCTATTCTTTCCAGCCTCCGTGCCTTATTGGCCAGCCTCCCTTTTCTTCCTGGACCCCTAAGAAAACATAATGTTTAAAAGGGTGAGACAGGGACTGAATAAAGTGCTTTCTGGGGAAATATTTGTTCAAAGGCCTGTTGCCTGCATTTGTCTGGTTCTCTCCTGGAAAACATAATTCAGAACAGGCCTGGAAATTAATCCAAGTGTCCGCTTGCTCTCCTGATAAGTGGCTGGGCAGGCCCTGGGGAGGAGTGGATAGAGACGGGTGTGAGACAGTCCCCCAATGATTGTCTTCTGGGGTGTTGCTGTGAAATCAGGCAGAGAGCGTGCAGCAGGCCCCAGGAGGTGAGGGATGCTGGAGGTGAAGCTTGCCTTGGGGAGGGAGGAAAGAGACCTGAGAACATCTTCCCTGTGCCAGGCACTGTGTGGAGTGACTCACTTACCGCAGAGTAATGCCTTGGGCTTGCCCAGGCGAAGTGTCAGATCACGTGAGAATCGGAACTTGGCCACTGACAGTTCTGTGACTTTAGCAAGGCCCCAAGGCTCTGAGCCTTAGTTTCCTTGCCCATCTAAAGCGTTCATGGCACTGTGGAGCTTGTTCTCAAGCAGGGTATATGGAAGGAATGAAGAGGCCCCTTCATTCACGGAGCACCTGCCAGGTGCTATGCCAGGCGTCCGAGGACGCAGTGGGGGAAAAATGGTCCCTGGATTCGTGGAGGTGATGTTTTAGGGGGAGGTGGATAACAAATGAACTAAGTAGGTAAGTATGGAATATAGTCAAAAGTGATCATTGTTATGGGGGAAATCAAAGCAGGCATGGTGGAGATGGGCTCAGGGGAGCGAAGGGAGATTGCTGTTAAATAGGGTGGTTGAGGAAGGCCTTCCTGAGAAGGTGACATTGGAGCAGGCTTGAAGGGAAGGGAAGTGAGGGATTGAGTCATACATATCTGGAGGGGAAAGCATTCAGGTACAGGGAATGGCCAGAGCAAAGGCCCTGAGGCAGAGTGCCTGGCATGTTTGTTGAACAGCAAGGAGGCCAGTGTGGCTGGAGCCAAGGTGGGAGTGGTTGGAGATGAGGTCAGAGGTAACAGATGTGAAAATGCTTTGGTAAAATGCCAAGTGTTGCTGATAATTTTGACAGTTTGCCCTATACTAAGCTCTAAAGGGCATTTTATCAGCACCTGGCAGGCTCCCAAAGAAAGGCTGGTATGTGAATTTTGCTGGAAGAGCGGAGGCCTGTTATCACCTGTTTCTTGCCCACCTAAGTGCCCCAGTTCTGGCTGCAAGATGATACGGACTCTTCCCAAGCTCTTTCCCCGTTATGATGCCAGGAGAAGAAAGAGGCCACTTGTGACTGTGGGGCCACGCTGGGGGGTGTGGATGATGGTAATGGTCCTGGCGAGGGGCCCTGACTTGGCCAGTGGGCCACTGGTGACCGTGGAGGTGCCCACACATTCTGGCTGTGCCTGCGGCCCTAGAGAGGAAAGTCAGGGGCCATGAGCCCACTCTCTGGCAACCTTGGGTGGAAATGGAGATCCTAATTAAAAGCTTGGGTCCAAAAGTCTTGATGATAGAATTAAATCATTTCATCTTGTCTGGGAGACAGAGGTTTGCATATGATCCTTTGTGTTGGAGACCGATGGACATAGCCCATAGTGTGACAGCCGGGAGTGGAGGCGGGCTGAGCGTGGAGAGGAAGTAAGCTGACTCTCCCCGCGGCTGCACTGAGGACCTTGCCCCATAAGACCTGTGGGCAGCCCTCCTTGTCACTGGAGGCTGCCTCTCTCACCCTCAGATCCTGCGTGTGTGCATGTGTGTGTGCACACACGCGTGTGGGGTCCACTTGTGTAAGTCAAGACTGAGGTTTTACATGATAGTAGCATGGGCTCTAGGCTAGTTCCTCTGGGTTCAAGTCCTGGCTCAGCCACTCACTAGCTGTGTGACCTTGGACAAGTTACTTAACTTCTCTGTATCTCAGTTTGGGGAGAATGGAAAGAATAAGAGGGCCTGCCTCATATGGTTGTTATAAGATTGGCAGTGTTACGGCATAGAAAACCACTCAGGACAATTCTTGGCACATGGTAAGCACGCAGTAAATGCGAGTTCCCACGATGCTGATTGCATGTGTGTGTGTCTGGGTGAATTCAATTCATTTCAGCCGATATCGGCCTGTGCGGAGTGTGAGCCTGACACATCCAGGCTCGTGGGCAGAGACAAATAGGAGTCATTCCAGGCTCTCCCGGAGCAAGAGCGTTGTGCCACCTGTGTCTGTCGGTGGCGAGGTGATGCTGTGGGAACAAACCACCTCCAAGTCTGTGGCTTAAAATATGTACCCGTAATACTTGCTCCGTCATGTGTCTCCATGGCTGGCCGGGCACTCTGCCCCTCTCCTCAGGACCAGGCTGGTCTGGAGCACTGCTGGTCATGGTGGCAAAAGGAACAGGTGCCCTGTGGGGGCTCGCAGCTGCAGTGCAGTGCTCTGGCCTCGAAGGACAGTCTGTCCTGTTGCCAGTTCACTGGCCAGAACATGCCGTGTGGTCCCAGCCAACCTCAGGGGCAGGGAGTTGAATTTTACCACGTGCCAGGAAGGCAGAGAGCTGGAAATATCTCGGGACCAGCACCCATCATTAGTTGTGTGCATATCCATTTATTAGTGATTGTCTCTCTCACTAGTGTCAGCTCCCTGGCGGCCGGGGTTAGTCTGCGTGTTTACCCCAGTGCCGAAGACTGTACAAGGGCATAGCAGGTGCTCAGTAAACCACTATTGAGCGAATTAATTCATGAAGGAGTCAACAGGGTCTCTGAGGAGTGTGGGGCTGGGACAGTGCGGGACAGGGAGGCTGGTCGCTGTGGGAATAGCTGACTTGAAGGGATCGTGTGGGCCTTGTGTGCAAACTTTACTCTTTAAGAGCCTTGTTGCCTCAGAGACTCTCATGTCTACTTCTCAGTTATGGTGGGAACGCTGCAGGCCATGGTGTGAGAGCAAGGGGCCTGTGTGACAGGGCAGAGGAAGGCCGGGATCACCCAGTGCCTAGGCCTGGGGAGGCTCAGCTTTCAGGCAGAAGGCCGGTCAGGGCTTGCTGGAGTGGGCCTGGGGCACAGGTCTGCTGGCCCAGGGCCAGGCCCCAGGTGACCGGATGCTCTGGCTGGGAGTCGGCGGCCGGCCTGTGTCCATAGAGCAGAGGGATGAGATCTGATTAGTGAGGGTGTCCTAAGTGAGTAGCCCAGGCCAGCCTGACCTGCATTCCCTCAGGGCCTGTGGGGAAGTGGCCAGCAGACCCCCAATGGCTCAGTGGGTGGCTCAGGCCCCCATCATGTGGCTCTGGAGGAGGCTGTGGGGCAGGTGGCAGACAATTCTATCTGGGGCCTACCCCTAGTCCTTCCAAAGGCCAGCCAGGCCCCAGCCCAGTCCCCTGCCCAGGGCGCCCCCACTTTCCAAGCTTTGGAAGCTCTTTATCTGTTCTTTGATAACTGTGGGGGCACCTCCATGGGGTGTGGGTGCGTGAGGCTTCCTTTGGACTGTCCTGGGCTGTGGGTCACTCTTGTCTTCTGCTCCTGAGGCTGTCACAGTGGGCCTGGTTGGGGCTGGCTCTCCTTGGCTCCAGGCAGTTGGACTCCAGCTGCCCCGTGAGGCCCCCAGGAGTTCCTGGTTGCCCCAAATCCAGCACTTCAGCCTGGCGGCATTTCACCCTGAGGACCCCCTTTTCCCACTCCCATACCCCGGTTCTCTGGAAGTGGCTTATTTATATCCCTGTCCTGGGCACCTGGTGGACAGGAGGTGCTTTGTGCTTCACGAGGGTGTGTGCAGCGCTGACTGTACCCCGTTCTCACTGAGACACCCTCCCACCCTGCTGGCGACACCGATTACTCCCCTGGGCACTGTGTCTCTGCAGCAAAGGCTCTTGTGTGGCTCAGTGGGTGAGGGGTGTCGGGGGTGGGGATGGTGCCCCTCAGCCCTGACCATGCAGGCTGGGCCTTCGGAAGCTGACCTCCTCTCTGGCCGGATCTCTGACCCACACATTTCTGCCTGCGTAGCTTTCATGTTCCTAAAAGCCTGGCTGCCTTTCATCTGTGAAGAAAACAGCGATGCTGAGAGCCAGTGCTCGAGGCCTCAGGCAGCCAGGATCAGAAGGGCCAGGAGCAGGCAGCCAGCTCCAGGGTCTGCCAGGCCCCATGCGGTCCCTGCTCCCTGGCTGAGGGGATGCAGGCGGGCAGGTGGGGTCCCAGAGGCCTGCGTGGGCCCTGCCCAGGGCTGGGCCAGCGGCAGAGGTGGCTGCAGGATCCCAGCCTCAATCTGGCTGCCTGGCCTGGCTTGTGGGTAGAGCAGAAAGAGCAGTCAGCTGGGAGAGTGAGCAGGGCCAGAGGCCTGGACTTAGGGGTGGTGAACAGGGAGGCAGAACCACTCTCTGTGCCTTGTTTCAGGTATCTCTTGGCTCTGATACTCAGAGGGCATTTTCATCTCTCCGAACCTTACTTTTCTCATCTGTAAAATGGGCATGGGAGCCCCAGCCTTGCCTCCCTCCCAATAATAATTCCTAGTGTTTGCTGAGGGCGCCCGTATTTTAAGCACTTTGTGTGTACTCACTAATGCAGTCCTCTCTATTGCTGCTATGACTACTTAGGAGAACTGAGGCTCAGAGAGGCCTCTTGCTTGCCTAGGGTCGCACAGGATGGCAAAGCTGGGTAGCACAGCCAGGGCAGGCTGGCTCCAGAGTGTGCTGGGAGCTCCCGAGCTGTGCCAGCATTAGGGAGGGAGGGAAGAAGACGTGCTTCTAAGCACTAACGCTCACAACAAGAGGGCTGGGGTTTCTGTCCCGTGGCCCCGAGGTATCTGTGGTGATGGACATCCAGCCACTTGGCTTGGGGAGTCCCAGTCCTCATGCAGGTCAGGGGAGGATTTTATTGCCTGTTTTGAAAAACCTTGAACAAAGCACTGGCCCCAGGAGACTATGTCCTAAGTGGGCCGACACTGGGTGGTCGGCCACCTCCCAGCCCCCTCTCCTGTTCTGGGTGGTGTGGGGCATGGACTAGCCGCGCTCAGCCTGGGAGCCAGTGATCCAGAGCCTGAGCCGCCTGCCAGCCAGTGTCACTGGACCTGAGCGTGTGTGTGGCTGCAGGTTAGCGCAGCACCTGAGAACAGTCAGGCTCTAAACACATACACGTGCATAGACACAATGCACATACATGCTCGCACGTACATGCTCACACATGTGCACACACATGAGCTCATGCACATGGGCCTTTGCACTGGCTTTTTTCTCTGCACGAAACATCCTCCCTCAGATACCCACGTGGCTTCCACCTTTGTCTCCTTGGGGTCTTAACTCAAATGTCACCTGGTAGAGGGGCTTTCCCTGGCCCTTCTAACAGCCCCCACTCCCCTCCCATATCCTTCTGTTTCCTCCCGGACCCTAATCCCCATCTAACAGCTCTGTGGCACCTTTCCGTCGATGTCTCTGTCTAGACTGGGCACTCCACGAGGGCAGCGGTCACCGTCTGTCTCCAGTACTCAGCGCTAGCTACGCCTGGCAGGCCGTCACGCTCATGACTGCTGGTTGGAGGAGTAGAGAATGAGTGTGCCGTGGACTTGCGTGCTCAGGGCACATGCTCCAGCACGTGCCTGTGGGAGCGCACGCGTTCACGCTCACACAGATGCACTTGGCATCCGTCTTCATTGCTGCTCAAGCCCAGAAGCAGCTTTTGTTTTTCTGCAGTGGCATGAACCTCCTTGTCACTCCAGAAGCTAGAAAGAGAGATGTTTATTCATGCACACCGTCCCCTGCAGCCTCTCAGCCCTTCTGTAAGTGGGGCTCCCCTGGGTGCCAGCTGCAGACAGTGTGTGTCACTCAGGGGCGTCCTACCGCCCCCTTCCCAGGGCCTCCCCCACAGTGCAGTGGGCGTTGCCTAGTTTTGGGAGTGGGATGAATCCAGCTCCCCTCCTCTGCTCCCCACGTGGCCTTCCCCAGCACAGTGGGGTGCGTTGGAATGCCTGCTGAATTGGCAAGCAGACCAAGCATCCCAACACCTGAGAGGATGTGCCAGGTGCCCCTGGAGCAGCCTGAGTCCGTGCTGTGGGGGGGTCTGAGCAGAATCCCTGGAGGATGAGGGCAAAGGGAGGGCTGCCTGGAGGAGGTGACATTTGAGCTGGGCTTTGCCTCACAGGGAAGATTTGCATGTGAGGAGATGAGGTGATCGGCTCTTGTGGACAGAGAAGAAAGAAAAGGACAGACAGATGGACCTAGAATTGGACACCGGTGGTTGGCCAGTTGCTGCTGGAATCCGGGGTCTTGCTGACTCTTGCCCTCTGAGGATATGACAGGAGGTGCCGCGTGCCTAGCATCTAGAACAACGCCTGGCACACAATAGGTGCTCAGGGTGTTGGGAGAGAGGCAGAGAGGGAGGCGGAGAGGGCCGAGCCACAGTGGGGTGGGCGTGGCTGCCGCCCTCCCCTCCTATGCAGCTGTAGTGAGGGGACAGACATCAGAACCCCTCTGGGTCAGCTTGTCACAGTCACCCTGCCTATGGTAGCCCTCAGGCAGTCCCTGGCTCTTCCCCCTCACTCCAGGCTGGGGAGGGGCGGAGGGAGGAGTGCGTTGGAGAGGGAGGTGTCGACATGGAGGAGGTGGTGTCCCCACTAAGCACAGCAATAACTGCGACTACAGAGAGAGAGCTGGGGGCAGGAGTGGGAGGCACAGGGGAGAGCCCTGGGCTTAAAAAATAGTCAGAGAGGGCCAAGAGGAGCAGGCAGCCAAGAGGAAGGGTAGGGGGCTAACAGCTCCCGTGAGAGTGCGCACTGCCCGCCAGGCTCTGCCCCGAGCGCTCCACGTGCCCTCCATAGGTGGCCTCCACAACCTTGCAGAAAGGATTAAAATGATCCCCAGTTTGCATCTGAGGAAACTGAGGCCCAGAGAGGTGAAGTGACCTGCCCAAGGGTTCCCAGCTGCGGGGTGGCTGAGCTGTTCAGCTCCTCAAATCTCTGCTTGAAACCACCCCCTAGGAAACTCTGGAGGGCCTGGGGCTGAGCGAGCTGGCAGAGGGGACATGTAAGAAGTTGCTGGAAGATCAGCCGGGCCCTACCCCAACCATCTCAGGGCTGGGTCCCTGTTCAAGGATGTCAGGAAATGTTGAGGATAGTACCGGGGCCTCGTGCTCCTGCAGGCCGACAGCGAGCCTGTGGGAACCCCCTGCTCGGCCCTCCCACTCTTCTCGCAGAACCGGGGTGAGAAGGGGAGCTGCCGGGCCTGGGTCTGAGACTGCTGGCGGGCTGGGCTCGCTGGGGAGGGCTCTGGGTCCTGACGCCTGGACAGCTGTCAGTCCATCTGCTGCCCCTGCCCAGGTGGGAGGCCGGAGGTGGTGTGGAAGGAGGATGAGCGGGAAGTCGCCTCGCTGTCCTGTTCTGCCACCAGCCTGGCACCTCCCTGGGCCTCCTGCCCTCTGCCGTGCAAGGGCCATTTTGACTCTGGGCTGTGCTGGGAGAAAACACCAGAAGTAGGAGACAGTCTTCTAATTAGGAGGAGAGTGGATTCCTGGGGATGTGATTAGGACCAGGCGAGAGGTGAGCTGGCGAACAAACGAAACCACCTCGTCTCCGCGGGTTGCGAAGGCGGCTGCGCCAGGGTCCGCCAGGCCTGGCATCGATCGCCACCACCTTCTCCAGCTCCAGCTCCAAATTCAGGGACTTTTGCTCAGAGGGATGAGTCGGAGGCGGCATTAATTTTCTTCTGTTTTATTGTTGACAGATGAAAAAATATGGATATTTCAGACACGTATATAAAGTACAACAAACAGGGCACTGAGTGCCCACGTGCGCCCCGCTTGGCTGTCAGCAGCTCTCGGGCAGCGTTACTGCTTCTTCTACACTCTCCCCCCGGATGCCTTTGAAGGACATCCCAGACCTTGTCAAATCCCTTTATCCCTAACATTTCAATGCATGGCTTTCAAACCCTGGGTCTCAGCCGGGGACAGTTTTGCCCCCGGGAGATATTTGGCCACATCTAGAGACATTTTTCATTGTCACCACTGGGGGAGGGTGTGCCACGGCCTCTAGTTGGGAGGGGATGGGGGTGCTGCTCCACTTCTTCCAATGCACAGGACAACCCCCCAGTAAAGACTTCTCCCCCGAAGTATTAATGGTACTGAGGCCAAGACACCCTGTGCTGAGACACAGGGACTCTCAAAAACCAACCAAGCAACCAAGTGCACTATAATATCATTATCGGACCTCAAAAATAGCAACACTGTTTAAATTGACCATCAGATAGCCAATCAGAGCCTATGTTTAGAGCAGAAGTGGCGAACATCTGGCTCAAGGGAAATCATTTGGTCTGGCCCTGCCAAAGGAACTGTAGGCAGGACTCGAAATTCAATAAATCCAGGAGCTTTTTTCAGGGTTAATTTTTAAGTTGATAATTTTGTGTGGCCCTCAAATAATGTAATAAATATCCAAATGGCCCTTGGCAGAAAAAAGGTTCCCCACCCCTAGTTTAGAGAGTGGTGTTTTCATGCTATGTGCTCTTGGAGGCAGAGACCTTCCTGGCCAGACAGGAGAGGGGCGCCCTGCTCGCTGAGATTCACAGGTGGCTGTGTTCTAAACGGGCTATATTTGCATGGTTCTACATGCGGAAGGTGCAAAGGGTATAAGGTGAAAGGTCCCCGCCCAACCCTGTTCCCAGCCACCTGGTTCCCTCCCCAGAGATGCTATAACTGTTTTGTTTCAGAGCCGTGTGAGTACAGCTGAGTGTGCACCGCCAGGCCTGCGCCTCCTTCTCTGCTGTTGTTTTGACCCTATGTCTTAGAAAGCAGTTCAGAGCTGTGCGTGGAGAGTTGCCCTGTTCTTTTTCACAGCTGCATAGTATTCCTTGCATGGCCATAGCTTCTTTCACCAGATTGTTGCTGTTACAGAGGGTGCTGCAGTGAATGATGTAGAACATGCCATTTTAGAAAGACCACAGAACTGCAGTGAGAAGGTTTAGTTTCTCAGAAAATCCGGAACACCAGTCATCCATTTCCCCTGCCCTCAGCCTCCCCCCAGCCTTCTGGGGACTTGGTCATTTCCTGAGTGAGCTCAGTGGGAAGCGTACTGGGGCCTGCCTGGGGGGCATCACAGGAGCTGAGCTGGGCCATGCCCTCTCCGTAAGAGGCTTCCTCAGTGGAAGGTGTGCCCCGACTCTACTTGGGGATAGGGACACCAGAGGCATAGGCTAGTTGGGCAACCACTTGTCCAGGGGGAGTCCCTGACCCTCTTGCCCCGAGAACATTCCCCACCCTCAGTTGCCATAGGGACTGAAGTTCTCGCCACAAGTTCTTTTTGGCCAGGATTGAATCTCAGTGATTCCTTAAGGGGCTAAATCTTAGATTTGACATCACCCGTTCACCTTCACACTGGACAGCTGAGGGCAGGGCAGAGGGCACATAGGAACAGTGTGTTTGGGGTGCGCTGAGGTGGGAATGGAGAGCATCCGGCACTGAGCATCCCTGGGGAGCCCGGGGCAGTGTGAGTGCCTGTGAGGAGGGCACTGGGGATGTGAGTGTGAGGCCTGGGAGGAGGGGAAGGCACAGGAGGGTCCACATGGCCCCTTCTACATCCTTTGGGGATGGTTGATACCAATCATAAGAGGAAGGGCAGCTTAAGGGCTCCAAATCTCACCTTTGCCTGAGAGTGGGGAGGTTGGGACTGTGGGCCAGGAAAGTGCTCCATGGCAGGGGAAGTGGGGGGGCTGGGGGCAGCAGGCCTGGAGTCTGCTGTTGAGAGGCTGTGGCGCCCGTGGGCCCCTGCCTCTCTGGGCCCTGAGTCCCAGGCTGTGAAGGGAGGGACTTCTCAAAGGCCCTGCCCACTATGGCCTGCCCGGATTCCATGGAGGGTAGGGATGGGGGGACCTGGAGCCTGGGCTCTGTCTCCTCTGAGCTGGACAGGAGGAAGGAGCCTGAGCCCAGAGGGAGTTGTGGGGACAGAGTCTGCTGGGTGGTGACCTAGGGGATACCTGGGGGAAGGAGATGGACCCTCAGGGTCCCCTCTTACTACCTTTAAACCCCCCACCCCCAGGCCAAACCATCCCACACACCTGGGGATTTCCCCAGCTGGAATCTTTCAGCTCTTTATGTAAATTGAGGCACCCAGAGGTCCCTGGGGTGTGTGTGCATGCATGTGTGTGCCTGTGCATGCACGTGTGTGCATATGTGTGTGCGCATATGTGTGCACATGTGCACATGTGTGAGATTCCCGATGACTTCGTGGTGTGTACTTGTGTGCTGTTGGGGGACCATCAGCCACAGGACCGAAGTGAGCTAGCTGGGAGATTTTCTGGAGGAGGGCTTGACGCTGACATGCCAGCCTCGCTCCTGTTGGGAGTGGGGAGGGTCACAGTGTGAAGCAGGATCAGGGAGAGCTGACGGGAGGTGGGAGGCATCAGGATCCTGGGCTGGAGCCAGGGGCAGGGCCAGCCACCCATTTGCCCGTCCTCTCTGGGCCTCAGTTTCCTCCATGTCATAGGGTTCCCCCCAGGATTAGAGGAGGCAGTGCCCATGGGAAGGGCTGGGGCGGTTCCAAGGCCATGGGGCAGGAGGGAGGTTGGTGTGTAGGAATGTGGTGCTGGCTTGGCAGGGTGGGGGTACCGACTACCCCACTGGTGGCTCCTCTCACCTCCAGATCCCCCAGATCAGCTACGCCTCCACAGCCCCCGACCTGAGTGACAACAGCCGCTACGACTTCTTCTCCCGCGTGGTGCCCTCGGACACGTACCAGGCCCAGGCCATGGTGGACATCGTCCGCGCCCTCAAGTGGAACTACGTGTCCACGCTGGCCTCGGAGGGCAGCTACGGCGAGAGTGGCGTGGAGGCCTTCATCCAGAAGTCCCGCGAGGATGGTGAGTCAGGTGCCCGCCTGCAGGGTCATGCTTGGGGATGGGGTGGCAGGGTGGGTGTCACAGTACCACGGCTGAGCACAGCCCGAGAGCCATTCTCTGGGTCCTGCTGTGGGCCCTGCCTGCCCTGGGCCATGTCCCTTGTGGGCCTCAGTCTCTCCTGTGAGCACTGGGGACTGGCCTGTGGCCTTGCCAGGAGCTGGTGACTTCTGCGGGCAAGGGGTGGTTGCGAATGGCTTTTGCAGACGTGGCCAGGCAGCAGAGGGACTGTCCATGTTCCTGGTGTGGGAGCTGGTGAAACAGCCACTGTTCTTGGCAAAAGGGAGGGGCAGGGGTGCCAATGGAGGTGGCCTGGCTTAAGGGGCTTCAGCAGGCCAGCTAGCAGGCTCTTGGAGGAAGGATTGTTTGAGGGATCAGGAACTCGGAATCCCTAAGATTGAGCAGTCTGGTGGGGTGAGGGCAGGGGCTGTGGGAGTCACATCTCACTGCTGGCTCGGGCTTCAGTGAAGTAGGTGCCCTATGGGTGGGATTTGAGGACTGTGGGAAAGTGATTTGCTCTCCTCGAGGCACCCTTCCACAGGCCCCTTCCTTGGTTAAGCTCACTGCCTTCCCTTAATTGCGTCAGAAACTCTGCTGATAAAGCTCTTGCCATCAGCAAGTGGTAAGAGGGTGACAAAACAGGGTTTAACACCTTGGCCGCCAAAGCCGGGGTCTCTGAGTGGCCCTGACCAGGGAGGGCAGCCTCCATGGGGCTGCGGCTGCGGCTCTGGGCTCCCGGGGAGCAGGTGGGCCCTGGGTTGGGGGCTCCACCTGGGTTGGGTGAGTTCTGCCTAGAGAGGTGGCTGGCTGAGGGCCTCAGGGATGAGGGATGGTGCGGGCGTGGAGCGGGTCGTGGGAGGCAGGCCCGCCTCCCTGTGGAGAGGGCTCCCTCTGGCCTCTCCTGGCCTCTCCCAAAGCCCTGCTTCGAAATAGCTTCTGTGGCACCCTCGACCTTGGGGGATGGTGCCTGTATATTTATACCCATATAACCCGGCGCTCTAATTGCTTTTTCTAAGGACCACAGTGTCCAGAGGCTGGCGTTGGTAACACCCTGCGGGCATAATCCTGCTATAAATCTTGGATAAGCCTCTTTAATTGTACAGCCGAAGCCTCTCGGGTGCCCGCGACCTGGCGGGGAGGGCGGCGGGCAGAAGTGGGGCAGCGCTGAGTGATGGCTGCGGCTCGGGCAGCTGGGCCCGCAGAGGGACGCGGGGGCCCGAGCCCCCCCCCCCCAGCCACACGTGTGGCAGCTCCCTGAGCCCCCCCCCCCCCCCCCCCCCCCCCCCCCCCCCGCAGTGGCACTGGCAGGCTCCGCCCCTCTGGCTGTCCTCCTCTGCTCAGACCCTGGGCTGGCCCTTGCCCCTTGCTCTGCAGGTTCCTCTCCTCCTCAATGGCTTAAATCTTTCCCCAAACAAATCCACTGCCTTTCTGTTTAAGATGCAACCTCTGTAGGATTCGGGGACAAAGGTGCTGGATGGGGACAGGGACAGAGGTTCAGCATCTTAATGTTCAGTCCCTGCCGGAGGGGACCTAGCAGCCACCCCCGGTACTTCCTAGCCCACCATGTGCCCAGCAGTGCTGAGCACCTGTCTTATTCCTGTTGTCCTGAGCGTCCCTTTCTATCCTGTGAGGTAGGTACCCCCCTTTTATAGGGAGGACCTGAGGCTCAGAGAGGCCAGATAATAACTGGCTCCAGGTCACACAGCACATTATTGGTTGGAGAAGGGATTTGAGCTCTGGAGTCTGGCTTCAGGACTAGGTCTTAACTGCTTTTGTGTTGTTGTCACTCTATCTTCTGCTCGTTTCCCACTCATTAACTGAGACCCACGTGGGCCAGCCCTGTGCCACACACACACACACACACACACACACACACACACGCACACACACACACGGGCGTGTGGCATTGAGAGCAGGGGATGCATGAGATATGGGTGAAGTCTGGGCATTGCATTTTATCTGAATTTCCCATAAGCGTCTAACCAGGCATTAGGTAGTTAGAAAATATAATGTCTGCTCAAGATTTTTAAGGACTTCTAGAAAAGTAAGAGAACTAGCTACTCTACCAGAGCCTCTAGCTCAGGGGCATTCCTGCTCTGGCACAGGTGCCCCCTCACAGCGCTGCTGCCCCCTGTCCTCCATCCCGTTGCTGAGGGCCTGGCCTCCCACCCGGCTGCACCTCCCATGTCCCCAGATCCTCCTGCTGACACCCAGTGCAGGGCGCGTAGCCCTGGGCCCCGGACTGGCCTGCCTTTGTCTGCGGGCAGCTAGGTCTCCTGACCTGCCTACTGAATGAGGTTTGATTTGGAGGACCGTCTTTAGTGAGTGAAAAGAAAAGGAGAGAAAGCCATGCCCCAGCTGGCCAAATTGAAATCAGAATTGAATGGCCAGTAGAAAGAGGCCGCTGTACCTTGTAGCCTAATCCCTGCGAAAGATTAAAGATGTCTTTGGCCGTATATTGTATTGATTTGTCCTCTGAAGTATAAATCATCAGTGAGTTGCTCAGGGGAGCACTAGGGAGTGGGGCAGAGAGGAGGGGTGCTGGCCAGCTGAAGATGCACATCAGAGCCGTGGCGAGAGCTCGGCCAGCAGGTCTTGGGCACCTACTGTGCGCTGGGCTCCAGGACCTGCAGGGAGCATAATTATGCCCATTTTATAGATGAAGAAACTGAGGCCGTAGAAGGTAGGTCAGTCTCCCAAGGCCATGCAGCCAGAATGTGGAGGAGCTGGGACTGGAACCAGCTCTGTCTTCTGCGTGGGGAGCTCCTGGTAGTGCCCAGCATTGATTGGGACATTGGCATAAGGCTTAAAGAAAGCAGGGGCCTCTCCATGGGCTCACTGGGGGTGTGGTTCTTGTTCTGTCAGTGAGCAGTTCCAGCACCCTGGGCACATCGAGGCCTGTGCTCCCAGGGTAGGAACAAGATGGCTTTTCAGGGTTTGGCAGGAAGGAGCATTGGGGCCCAGCCTGCTCCTTGGACAACACCCTGTCCCTTGCACGGTGGGAAGTTCCAAAGCCTCATCCCCTGTCATGTCCCCGTGTCCCCCGTTGATATTCTGGAGATGCTGATGAGCGAGCCTGTTGCTGGTCTGACCTCCAGCTCCAACTCCCAGGGCCGAGCCTCAGATTTGTATTTAGATGGCCTCTGTCAGTGCGGTGGCATCAGCGTGGGCATGGCAGTGACTGGCAGGGCCAGCAGCATGAGGTCCAAGGCTGAGGTCCCTCGTCTCCTGTTGGCTATGTGACATCTCTAGGCTCAACTTCTCCGGCTGTAAATGGAACACTGGCCTCCCGGAGGCTGCGAGGGGCTGGGGGAGGAGCTTGGCCAGCTGGAAAGAGCTGTGCCTGTTCCTCCCTCTGGGACTCATGTTTCTGGGAGACCAGAGGAGAGGTTTGCCCTGGGGCACTCCCAGGATCCAGAACCCCCTAAAGGTGGACACTTAGAGTGCCCACTTCTTTTCTGCTGCCTTCCCCTCACCTCCCTGACCTTACCTCTTTCCTCTTCTTCTCTGTCTCTCTGCTCTAACATTCCAGGCATGAGCCAACCTCAGGGCCTTTGCGCTGGCTGGTCCCTCTGCCTAGAAAGCTCTTTCCCTGGGTACCCATGTGGCCTACATCCTCAGTGCATTCAGGTGCCTTCCCAAGTGTCCCCTCTTCAGAGAGGCCTCTGACCATTGTGCCCCACACAGCTCCGTCCCCAGCTCATTACTCTTCTTCCCCTCTTCCCTACTGTTTCTTAAAAGCTCTTGACAAGTAAATGTTTGTTTATGGTCCATGAGAGCAGGGATTCTTTTGCCTGTTTTGTTCTCTGCTGCATCCCCAGCCCCTAGCACAGTCCCTGACTGGCACGTAGTAGCTGCTCAGTAAGTGTTTGTGGAATGGATGATTGATCCCTAAATCCAGCCCCCAACTACTCACTTCTTCAGCTTTCCTCCCATCCCTGGGCCTGAAAACTTGCTCTCCTAGCCTACAGAAGGGCAGACTGAGGCTGGCAGAGCATAGGCACCTGGAGTTAGGTCAGGCTGCCCTGGGGCCTCAACCCCTTCCCCACTGAGCTCCCTGCTGTCCCCGAGCCCCTACTAACTCACTGAGGACAGAACTCTTTTCTGAGGAGCAGAGGCAGGGCTGTGAGAATTCAGGGCCTATCTGCTGCAGCTTCAGGCTGAAATGTGGGGTTCAGCCTCCTCTTACTTCACACTGTGGAGCCTGCCTCAGATGTGTCACCCCGAGGGGCTGTCTGCCCCAGAGGATGTGAAAGGGGGAAGCTCAGCCTTCTAGACCCACTTGAGCCTCCCAGCTGGCCCAAGCTTCACAGGTTTATTTCACCCTGCGAGCAGTGGGAGCTGAGTAAGTGAATGTAGGGATGTGGGGATGCATGGGTAGAGTGAAGAGACACTCGTGGGATGCAGGGGCCCTGCCCAGCCAGAGGGCAGCCCAGCAGGGCTCGAGGGAGGGTGCTTGGACAGTACAGTGGGGGGAAAGGGCCTGCCAGGTGGGGGAACAGCGTGAGCAAGGGTCTGGAGGTAGGAGTGGACAAGGCAGATGGGCCCCCGGTGAGGGGCCTGGCCTGGTCCTAGTGGCCAAAGGACAGGGACCAATGTGCAGTGGAGCTGAGCAGAGTTTCTTTTAGGCTAACCCTGTATTTTAAAATTTTTTGGCACTTGGGGTTGTGCCTGCTTGTCCGAGAGATTATATGAGCATACACCATCTCCACCTGCCATGTCCAGCCTGCTCAGGGCCCGGGGGTCCCCTCTACCTATCAGGGCTCAGTGCAAGACCCCTCCTCACTGCAGGCTCCCCTAATCTACTCCCCCAAGCAGTTGTTCACCTGGGTGGGGGTGGTCTTCCCCAGGGCTCACGACCCAGGAGGCTCAGTGCCTGTGAACTCTCCGCCTCTGTCTCTTGCACTCGATGGGGCTCCTTGAGGCTGGAGAGGGACAGGCCCTCATGCTCTGTGCCCCTCACCGCCCCCCCCCCCTTTACACACAGCAGGGCCTCCATAGATGTTTGCAGGATGAACAAATAAGCGAACAGATGACCAACCCCATGCCCTCGGGCATGTCACCACCCTTCTGGGGCTTCCGTCTCTCCTCTGCAGCTCTTCTCCAGGCCCAGCCCTGACACCTGATGGGCTGTCTTCACAGTCATGCCCTGACTCCACGCACTCTTAAGCAAAGGCTGTCAGAGCTTGTTTAGATCCTGGCTCATTCCGAAAACACCCTCAGACAGTCACTGAAAACTACTTACTGAGGATGCTTCTCACAGAGCAGTGAGAAGCAGTGGGAAATGAACTGTCCCTCAGGCCCGAGGGAATGGATGTCAGAGGGTGGCACTGCAGGGTGTTCTTTGGTTCAGGGCCGATTGGGCAGCTACATGGAGACAGAGCCTGAGCGTGCAGCCTCCTTACCCCCAATCAGATGAAATGGGGCTGACACTGGCTGAGGGGGTGTGGAGCTGGAGACAGGGAGGGGTCCTGCCTCTGGTTTGGGGTTTTTGAGAGAGGGATGCCTGCAGCATCTCAGGGAGAGACCTCTGGACTGTCCCTCTAGTTGCCTCCTGGACTCAAAGCCCAGGGACCTGGCAGCTGGGGTCCGGCATGCCCTGCCCTCTGACCACGCATTCCCCAAGGGTGTGGGGTGGGAGGGATGTGTTCCCGCCCAGCAGCCAGTCCCCCCCATCCTAGCTTATCAACTAGGCTGCCCTGAACCTGAGACCCAGGCTCCCTTGTGCCACCCGTCACTCTCCCCTGGGTGGAGAGTGGACCTGGCATGGGTACCTGCTGCCGAACCATGAAGCTGCTGAGTCTCCTGGAGGGCACTAGGATACAGGCAAGACACTAGGACACATTAATGTGACTGTGGTGACTGTCAGGTCAATCTGTGTCCTGCGGTGAAGATGAGCCCGCTCCCACCTGGCCCGCCTTGGGATCTCGCCTGTCGGCTCTGTTTTCTCTGCCACTCTGGCCTGTGGCAGGGTCCTGACACCTCTCAGTGTTGAGAGTCTCCTGGGTTGAGTGTCACCAGTTCTCTTTTCCTGCTCTCTCTGACTCTGATGTGCTCGCCCTGGCCTGTCACAATAGTAGCAGAAGGTGGAGTGACGTCTGGATTCGCGTCAGCTTCACGGGAGTGACAGTAGGAGGATGTCAGAGCTGAGCCCCTGCTGCTGGATTTCCATCCCCTCCCTCTTGAATGGGAAGCAGCCATGTCTTTCTCTGGCCTCCTTCATGGCACGTGCTAGAAGATTTCTTTTGGCTTTAAAAATCTCCCTTTGCTGGTTGCAGCCCCTTTGTGGCTTGGGCCTTCTGAATCCTGTCCTTTCTGGGTGACACAGTAGAGTGAAGTGGTTAAGGGCCTGGATGCTGGCTCTGCCCCTGTGAGTTGTGCCACCTTGAGCAGCCACTTAAGGCCTCTGGACCTTGGTGTTCGTCGGTGGAGTGGGGATGGTGATACTCCCTGCCTCACAGGTTGCTGGGGGCACTGAATGAGTCGATACTTGTAAAGCACTTAGCACAGCCAGGCCCCACACTAAGCACTAACCTGCCAAAGGAGTGGGCTTCATCATTGTTGACCAGAGTGGAGGGGGCAGAGAGCCCGGGCTAGGAGGCCTGGTCCGGTCTTAGTCCTGGCTCGGCCTCTGGGTGGCTGTGTGACCCTGGGCTGCTCACGTTCCCTCTCTGAGCCTCAGTTTCATCACCACTGTGAAGGTGATGTGTCAGGAGATTTCTGAAGTCCTCCGTGACTTGGGTCTTCACATCCTTCACCCTCCTCTCTTGGCTTTTCTGTCTGCCCCATGGAGTACCTCAGGGCTGGCCTTTGGTTTCTGGTGTCTGTTGTTCTTGGGCCCAGACCTGAGCCCACAGAATAGCCACACCCATGGCAACCTGCTTTCCCAGCCCCTTCAGCCTCTGATCCTTTTGAAAATAAATCTCTAACGCTGGTTTGAACCCCACCTTCTCAAGTTCGCTTTCTTGCCCCTGTTTCTTCCTCTTGCCCTTACCTGAGCCTCTCCACCAGAAGCACGTAGGCTCTGTCCTCCAGGTTCCCGCGGACTGGGTTCCCTTCTGATTTCTTCCTCTCTGTTGGAGCAAGTGGTGGAGGCCCTGGAGCTTTTCCTGCCCCCCTCCTTCCTTCCCAGGAAGCCCTCTTCACCCCTTTGCTGATTACTGAGCTTGAGCTGTTTTTCTATCTGAGGTGGGGTCCCCAGCACCCCAAGTCCCTCACTCTGAGCTCCTTGGAGATGTAACTAAAGCAAATCCCACCCCTCTTAGTCTCTGCAGCTCTGGGACGGCCCTGGGAGCTCACCGTTTTCTTTCCTTTCCACCCGAGGCTTCCTGCTGCCAACCAGTATGTGGCTGTTGACTGTCCTGGGTGGGATCCCTGTGTCACCCCCCACATGACCTTAGATAAGTCACTTCTCCTCCAGGAACCTCCAGTTCTTCATCCATAAGCCCAGGAAGGGGCTGTGCAGTCTTCAGTGGGCTCCTGCACGGAGACACTCTGAGGGATGCCCACAGCCCTTTCTCCCTGTTACTCTGTGTGTCCACCCATCCAGTCCTCTCCCAGAGCCTTTGAGTCCCATAGTCTCTGCCTCTTGTGCTGGCCCCTCTGCCAGCCTGGCCTATGACCCAGGCCTGTTATGCCCACTGAACTTCCTTTTGTTATAATGTACATATTTTTAGGGACCCTGTCATTAACTATCCTCATAGAAGCTGCCAGGTCCTGGCCCCACCTTGGTCCCTGCACAGCTGCCCTGAGAACTGCCCCATTTTCAGGGCCTTGTCAGGGGCAGGGCTGGGGCTTGCACTCGGTCCATGCTGCTCCGACACTGCCAGGCTCTGCAGCTCACTCGAGGAGGGGAGGGAGGCAGAGCCCTCCTTTCAGTGAGGGATCAGATTCTCTTCACCTGGCTTCTCCAGGGAAGCACTGGTGTCAGGCAGATGGATGGACCCAGGAGCACTCGGCCCCCCAGAGGGTGCAGGAAGGAAGAGGCAGAGCGGCTCTTGCAATGGGGAGTGTGTGTGTGTGTGTGTGTGTGTGTGTGTGTGTGTGTGTGTGTGACAGGAGCCACCAGCCGTGTGTGGCTTTGTGTGAGCCTGTGAGGGCTCTGTCTAAAAGTGAGCTCCTGTCTAAAACTGGGCAGAGGGCAGCGGCCTGGAGCAGGCACTCCTGAGGTCAGCACCATGGACAGCGGCACCTCCCCCAGGCCGGAGACTCAGGGACGCTCTGGTCGGCCCAGGTCCCCACCAAAGGCCAGTTCTCCAGTTCTCGACCAGCCTGTGGACGCTGAGCGGAGAGCCTCATCTGTAAAGTGCAGATCCCTTCCCCTTGGTTTTGTTATCAATTTTTTTTAGGCCTGGGAGGTGGGGAGGGACATGTCCCCTGGTGGTCACTACTGCAGGGCTGGCTCCCCTCATGCTCCTGGGGTTTCCAGGGACTCAGAGGACAGAGTCCAGGCCTCCAAGCCACACAGAGCCTGCTCCATGGGGCTGTGCTGGCGAGGAGGGGATGGGGGGTCATGCCTGTCTCCTGCTCTTCAGCCTTTCATCCCCCACCTTGGCACAGTACTCCATCATTTGATGAATAAATATTTATCGAGCACCTACTGTGTGCCGGGCATTGAATCATGGCACTGAGGATACAGCTGCAGTGAACAAGTTCATCGCTATGGGATGTAATTCCCCACAGCAGCTGATGGGCGTCCCCATGAGGAGTGATAATGTAGACAGGTGGGCAGAGGGGGCAGGTGGTCAGGGAAGGCCCTTCGGCAGCGGTGACAGTGCAGCGTGACCGCGTGGGCAGAGGGACCAGCAAGTGCAATGGCCCGAGGTGAGGGCCTGCCTGGCATTTGGGGAGGAGCCAAGAGGCAGGAGGGGAAGGCCAGATACCCCGGGCCTCTGGGTCACTGTGAGGACTTTGGTTTTTGCTCCGAGTAAGATGGGAGCCAGGGGAGGGACATGAATGGACTCGGGTTTGACAGGATTCCGCCGGCTGTTGTGTGGGGAATAGGCTCTGGGCCTGGGGCAGGAAGGCCGGTGAGGGGGGTGGGTGGGGTGGTGAGGACAGATTTGGGGTGTACTTTGAAGGCTGAGCCCACTGGACTTGCTCTCAGGTGGTGCGTGGGCGTGGCGCAGGCACTCCAGACTTCAGCACCACGGACAGCGGCACCCCAAGGCCAGAGGCTCTCAGGGGCGCTCTGGTCAGCCCAGGTCCCCACCAAAGGCCGGTTCCCCAGTTCTCGACCAGCCTGTGGACGCTGAGCGGAGAGCCTCATCTGTAAAGTGCAGATCCCTTCCCCTCGATTTTGCTATGAAATTTTTTTAGTCAAATCTTTTTATTTTGGGGCACTGCTGCAAACTCTTTCAAGGATGAGGGAGATCTAAATGCAGTTTTACAGCTGGGATGAGAGATCTGGAAGCAGTTTTCTCCAAAAATCTCTGCATCTGGCTGAACTGTTGCGGGGGGTGGGGGGCTGGGGAGGTGAGGAGAGGGGGAATCTTCCTTGAGGACGGGAGTGGGAGCAGAGCCGTGAAGAATGGGCGGCCAGTCCCAGGGGAGTGGGGGCCCGGTGCTCTGGGCAGGGAGCTTCATGACTGAATTTGGTTCTCCATGCCACGGCCTTCTGAGAATGAGGAGGGGCAGCTGTCCTGAGAGGGCAGCAGGCCCGCCTGGGGGGGCGCGACCCATGGCAGAGTGCTGCCCCCGTCCACCACCGACTTGCCCTGTGTCTGTGGAAAGCCACTTGCTTTTCCATTCTCAGTTTCTCGTCAAGGAAGTGAGGAAAACTGTAGTCCTTACTCGGCAGGTTGTAGGAATGACATAAACAGATGAATTAGCCATCAGAAGGGCCGAGAAAGGGGGATGAGGGCTGCTGCTGAGGACTCAGGGTGAGCACTCGGTCTCCTCCTGCAGAGGGTTCACTCCCCCATGGTCCTGTCCTCCCCCCCATGGTGACTGTCCTCCCCTCCCCCGCATGATGACTGTCCTCCTCTCTCCCCCCATGGTGACTGTCCTCCTCTCCCCCCCATGATGACTGTCCTCCCCTCCCCCCCATGGTGACTGTCCTCTCCCCCCCATGATGACTGTCCTCCCCTCCCCCCCATGGTGACTGTCCTCCTCTCCCCCCCATGATGACTGTCCTCCCCTCCCCCCCATGATGACTGTCCTCCCCTCCCCCCCATGGTGACTGTCCTCCTCTCTCCCCCCATGGTGACTGTCCTCCTCTCCCCCCCATGATGACTGTCCTCCCCTCCCCCCCATGGTGACTGTCCTCTCCCCCCCATGATGACTGTCCTCCCCTCCCCCCCATGGTGACTGTCCTCCTCTCTCCCCCCATGGTGACTGTCCTCCTCTCCCCCCCATGATGACTGTCCTCCTCTCTCCCCCCATGGTGACTGTCCTCCTCTCCCCCCCATGATGACTGTCCTCCTCCCCTTCCCCCCATGATGACTGCCCTCCTCTCCCCCCCCATGATGACTCTCCTCCTCTCTCCCCCCATGATGACTGTCCTCCTCTCCCCCCCATGATGACTGTCCTCCTCTCCCCCCCATGGTGACTGTCCTCCTCTCTCCCCCCATGGTGACTGTCCTCCTCTCCCCCCCATGATGACTGTCCTCTCTCTCCCCCATGGTGACTGTCCTCCTCTCCCCCCCATGATGACTGTCCTCCTCCCCTTCCCCCCATGATGACTGTCCTCCCCTCCCCCCCATGATGACTGTCCTCCTCTCCCCCCCATGATGACTGTCCTCCTCTCTCCCCCCCATGATGACTGTCCTCCTCCCCTTCCCCCCATGATGACTGTCCTCCTCTCCCCCCCCATGATGACTGTCCTCCTCTCCCCCCCATGATGACTGTCCTCCTCTCTCCCCCCCATGATGACTGTCCTCCTCCCCTTCCCCCCATGATGACTATCCTCCTCTCTCCCCCCATGATGACTGTCCTCCTCTCCCCCCCATGGTGACTGTCCTCCTCTCTCCCCCCATGGTGACTGTCCTCCTCTCCCCCCCATGATGACTGTCCTCTCTCTCCCCCATGGTGACTGTCCTCCTCTCCCCCCCATGATGACTGTCCTCCTCCCCTTCCCCCCATGATGACTGTCCTCCCCTCCCCCCCATGATGACTGTCCTCCTCTCCCCCCCATGATGACTGTCCTCCTCTCTCCCCCCCATGATGACTGTCCTCCTCCCCTTCCCCCCATGATGACTGTCCTCCTCTCCCCCCCATGATGACTGTCCTCCTCTCCCCCCCATGATGACTGTCCTCCTCTCTCCCCCCCATGATGACTGTCCTCCTCCCCTTCCCCCCATGATGACTATCCTCCTCTCTCCCCCCATGATGACTGTCCTCCTCTCTCCCCCCACATGGTGACTGTCCTCTCTCCCCCCCATGGTGACTGTCCTCTCTCCCCCCCATGGTGACTGTCCTCTCTCCCCCCCATGGTGACTGTCCTCTCTCCCCCCCATGGTGACTGTCCTCTCTCCCCCCCCATGGTGACTGTCCTCTCTCCCCCCCATGGTGACTGTCCTCTCTCCCCCCACATGGTGACTGTCCTCTCTCCCCCCCATGGTGACTGTCCTCTCTCCCCCCCCATGGTGACTGTCCTCTCTCCCCCCCCATGGTGACTGTCCTCTCTCCCCCCACATGGTGACTGTCCTCTCTCCCCCCCATGGTGACTGTCCTCTCTCCCCCCCATGGTGACTGTCCTCTCTCCCCCCCATGGTGACTGCCCTTCTCCCCCCCCACAATGGTGCACTGTGTCCTTGCTCCATTTTGCTATAGACAGAATGACCATATGGACATTCTATGCAAATCCTTATTTTTAATGAGCCCGGAGGAAAGCTCACAACCCTTTTGCAGACATCTCAGGCCCGAAGGGGGCCTTGGGATGGGAGAGGCAGGAGTACAGTGAGCAAGAGAAGAGAGGAGGGAGGAGATGAAAGGGGCCAGGACGGAGGAGAGGGAGGAGATGAAAAGGGCCAGGATGGAGGAGGCGCCTGCCTGTGCCCAGTGTACCTGTAGGGAAGAGAGGAGGCCACTTCCCGCCACCCCAGAAGGGGGAGGGAGAGAAAGGTGGCGGAGAGGCAGGAGGAGGGAGACGATGGGCTGGCGAAAGGGAAGGTGAAGGCAGCCAGGCCTAGGCTCTGGCTTGTGGGCTCAGTTTTTTTATCTGTACATTGGATGTAAAACCTAAGACTGGGCTGATTGGGAGGAGTTAATGAGATAACATATGAAAAATATTCCGCTGGGGAGTGCTGCATGAGCTCTAGGGACCAGGGAATAAGGGGGGCTGGGTGTGTGTGGGGGAAACGGAGAAGACAGGACGGCTGAGGGAGTGCGTGCGGGAAGATGGAAGGGGCGGTGGAGGGACAGGAGCTGACGATGGGGCCTGGGGACCTCTGGACAATAGGCCAGCTCCTAGTAAATTAATTAGTCCATTCATCCTTCATTTGTCATTCATTCATTTACTCTTTCATTCTTTAGCACCTTTTGTCTGCTTCACAGATGAATGTCTGTTCTCAGAGCAGGATTCCTGTCTCCCACGCATTGCTATACCCACAGTGTCTAGGACAGTGCCTGGCACTGGGAGGTGCTTAGCAAGTTGTTGCTAAATCAATGACTGCTCTGTGCCTGCAGCAGGCCGGACAGTGGCCATTTCCCTGTAGTCCAGAGGCTGGTGAGCACAGTGGCCTCTAGTCCAGTAATTTCCATGCATTGTGCTAAGTACAGTGACTGAGACATTGGGATTGTTATGGGAACCTGGGGTGAAGGAGTTTGGGTCACCCACAAAGACTTCTTGGAGGAGAGGGCCTGAGCTGAATCCTCAGGAACGGAGGGGAGCTGACTGGAAGGAGTTTGGGAAGGGAAACTGGGCAGAAAGGCAGAGGGAAGAGCCTGAGCAAAGGGGAGATGGGAACACCCTGTGTGTTGGATACTGCAGGTGCTGTTGGAAGTGAGGAGAGATGGGACATAAGGCTGCAGGGCCTCAGGATTGGGCTGAGGAACTGGGACTGTGCCCTGAGGGAGGTGTGGGCCACTGAAGGTGCAAGGGAGGGGAGCGATGTGGTGGGACTGGAGGGTTGGTGAAGAGTTGGGGCCAAGCTAGGCAGGCTGAGGTTTGCATGCAGGCGTGGGCTCAGATCTGGCATCGACAGGAGTGGGTGTGTACAGTGGGTAAGGTCCTGAGGGTCAGCCTGGAGAGGGGTCAGGCAGCCTGTGTGTGTGGCATGTGCCGGACGGCCTTGGGCCCTGGGCAGCCCACCCACTCCTGGGAGCACCTAAATATCAGTATAAATGTCAATGTTACATGTGTCCCCACTGACATTTTGTGCCCAGATTCCCAGGATGTCCCCTGTATGGCAACATGGGACAGTTCCACACTATGAAAGGTAGTCTCAGCCCAAGTGCCTGTTGAGAAAAGCCAGCAGTTAGTAGCATCCTCTCCCCCAGTTCTGGTGTGCAGGATAAGGTCCACTGAGCACCCCTCCTCAGCCCCACAGCTCCTGGGTGCCCTCCTGAGCCCACTCAAGGCTGCTCCAGGATTCAGGCCTAGAGCCCTCTTTTCCTCTCTCTGGCCCCTGTCTCTCCACTCCCAAGCAGGCCCCCAGGCTGTGGGGCCCCAGGCTTTCCCCCAACAGCATAGGAAGAGCCTGGGGCAGTTCTTTTGTGGTGAGGTGAGCACTTCTCCAGCCTCGGACCCACATCTGGGCCTTGGTCCCTGACCTTTGTCCATCAGCTTTTACTAACCTGTGCTTCAGGAAAGCCTCTCATGGTCGCTGTGTCAGACTGGTGTCTGCCACTGTCCTTGCTGTGGGGAGCTCCACCCTCACCATGATCCTCCACCAAGGCCAGTTTATGGGGCACACTCACCCCACTGTCTCGGTCTTCCCTCCCAGGCATGGTCAGAAGCCCCATTTTCTGGCTGAAGAAGCTGAGGCCTGGTGGGGTGAAGGGATGGCCCAGGATACATCCAGTACCAGGGCTGGGCCCAGGCCCCCATTCTCATGTCCTGCCATTCTGCCACTGAAAGGGTCAGCTTGGAGGAGCCAGCTCTTTCACTCCTCCTTCTGCCCTGACCCAAAGAAGAGGGGGCATGGGCTGGTATGGAGAGGGTCCGAGAGGACTTCATTACCGCGTGCCTGCTTGTGGCAGGTTTGGGGCGCTGAGCCTGCCACCAGCAGGAGACATGCTTGGCCTGCCTGGGTAATTACATCTCAGCATTTCATTTTGCTAGTCAGTTTCCGCTTCCTGGGGATGTGGGCTCCTAAATATTTCATCGTGGCCTGCAGCTGCGTGTTCCTCTCTGGCCAAACCACAGACCTGCTGCTGGCCCTTAACCCTGGCCCCTCCCTGCCCACTGAGCCTTGGTTCCTGCTGTGGGGTGGAGCTGGCATCTCCACGTGCCTGTCCCCCGACAGGGGCCTCCACCACCAACCCCATGTGGGCTCCTCTGCCCAAGGAGCCTGGGTGAAGAGGCCAGGCAGACAACATTGCTGAAATTAGGCTCAGTTTAGCCAACTCTGTGCCTGGCGCTCTGCTGGAAACCAGGGAGTTAGAAATGAGAAACATGTAGTCTCCCCTGGAGGGGCTCATGGGCCAGAGGAAACTGACAATAATATAGTAATAGCAAACGCATATTGAGTATTTATGTGCCAGGCACTGTTCTAAGCACCTTACATCTATTAACTCACTTATTTTTCACATCCTATTAGGAGGAGACAAGGCCAAGAGAGGTTAAGTAACTTGTCCAAAGTCACACAGCTAAGTGGCAGAGCTGGGATCTGAACACAGGCAGCCCTGTGCCCTGAAGCATGAGGATTATAGAACTGACCACAGCGCAGGCAGAGGGTAGCAAGTGCCAGTAGAGAGGGTGAGAAGGGAGCCTGAGTGGGCAGCGATGAGTTCCGGCTGGGGGAGGATCTGGGGTGTTTCGGGAGCCGGAGGAGGAGGAATTGGGCCCCTGGGCTGGGTGGGGTCGGGCGGGTGAAGCAGGAGGGTGTTTCTGGGAGAGGGACCAGCCAAAGCTCGGCGTGGGAGAGTCGGAGTCGAGGTGGAGAGAATGGCCCTGCTGTGGTACTGCGAGGAGCTGTGAGGCTGAGGAAGGGGCGAGAAGCCTGCGTGACCTCACCCCCAGGGGCGCCCCTGGAGCTGCAGGCAGATGGGGAAGGGGTTGGAGGTCTTGTTCTGCACGTGGCTCCTGGGCAGAGGACTCTGAATGAACTCTCAGCAGTCCTGGGTCAGACTCCCCTTCTCTGAACCAAATCTGAGAAACGGGTGCTTTCCCCCATTCTCCTGGCTGAGAGCGGGGAGCGGGGGGCCTGGGGGCCTGGGCTGGGCAGTGGCCTCCCAGGGCAGCTTGGGGCGGGGCTGGCCCCCAACCGAGCGTCTCCCTGTTCTCGGCCCGCTCAGTCCCCTCACACCACCACTGGCCTCCAAAAGCCTTCGTTTCCTTTTTTATTTTTTTTCCTTTCTCGCTTCAAAGGTGTTTTGCCTAAATGGGTTTGTGTTAAGATATTAGGTCGATCACTCAGCAAATTTTCCTCTGCCCAGAGCTGAGCACCATGAATAATGCAGCTCTGAGCGGGGCTGCTGCTGCCCAGTGGCCTCCTGGGGAGGGGACAGCAGCCTTGGCTCAGAGGCCCTGGGCCACAGCTGCTGCGACCAGTCACCCAAACCAGTATCCTCCCTTCCCCAAAACAGCCCCCAGGGCGGGGCCTGTCCATAGGTGATCCCTTTGTTTGGGGCGGGGATAATGCCCCCCATTTTATAGATGTAGAAATGGAGGTTCAGAGAGGGTGGGTGAAGTGGCTTTTATCACGGAGCGAGTGGGTGATTGAGATGGGACACGGGCCCTGCCTGTGCCCAGGCTCAGCCCCCCGTGTCACATCAGGCCAGCCCCCTGCTGTCTGTGCCCCTGCACCCCCAGAGGCAGCCCACTTCCCTGCAGGGGCAGGGTCGGGTGTGATGGAGGGTCGGGTGGGCCTGGGGAGAGGGTTTCAGAGGAAGGACAGGGCTCTGCCTCAACTGGGGCCACTGAGGCTGCTCAGTGAGTAGTGGTTGGATGACAGGTATTGTACGTCTCGTCCAGTGAGTAACCCACCGCCCACTGGTGCTGCCCAGACAGGCCGCCTGCGTGCCAGCAGCAAAGGGGAGGCATTAATGGTCAAGGTGTGGCCGCGGCTAGCCTGGGGCTGCAGGGAGGTGTGGGCCCTTGTGTGCCTGTGTACGCAAGCTCGTGGCTGTGTGACTATGTGTGGGCTGAGACTGTGTATAGGGTGTGATGAGTATGGTTGTATGAAGCTGTGTGGCTTCTGTGTGAGCTTGTGTGGCTGTGTGGGTGCCCGTGTGTGGCATGTGCATGTCCTGTGGCCGTGAGGCTGTATGAGGTCACCTCTGGACTGTGGGTCTCTGTGTGAGGGCTTGTGACTGAGATTGTGTGACGCTGAGGTGGTGTGTGGTGTGTGATTTGATTTGTGAGGGTGTGAGTTGCTGTGTGTGTGTGTGTGTGTGTGTGTTTGTATATGTGGCAGTGTGTGTCTGTGTGTGTGAGTTGCCGTGTGTGTATGTGTGTGTGCGTGCGTGTGTTTGTGTGGAGGGGAGTCGTGCTGAGATTGTTCAGGAAAGAAGGGATGTGTTTCCTGCCCTGAACATTCCCTGAGCCTCCAAGCTATGGCCCTGGGTCCTCCCCAGCACCTGTCCCTCTGATCCCCAGCACACAGGGACCTTCCCAGCCCTGGGTCCTGACCTGAGCTGGGTGGTGAGGTCCCTGTCTTCCAGGCCTTCCCCCTCCACAAAGGCACTGGCCCCAGGAAGCAGACCCAGGCCTTCACAAACACCATCACACTTGACCAGCACTCCAACTTCACAAGATGGAGTTTCTTTAAGTTCATCCCCGTTTTGGAGATGGAAAGCCTGATGCTCAGAGAGGTTAAATAACTTGTGTGAAGTCACACAGCCAAGGAAGCAGGGGAGCCGCCATCCCCTCTTCAGGCTGGAGGGCTGGGCAGATGCATGCCGGCACGATGCCCATGCTTTGCCGTCCTTCGATGGAGCGCATTAGGGAGACACCTCCAGGTGTGAAACCAGGGTGACTGTCTCCCCTCCTAGAGCCCACTGCATGCCCTGTGTCACGTCCTTCTCTACCGGCCCAGCAGTTTTCAGGCCCTGGACCCGTGGAGCCCATCAGGCCGCTCAACTGTCCTCTACTTTTCTACTTGTTCTGCTTCTGTGTGTATTTCCCAAGTGCACAGAGCAAGGAATCTGCTTCTAGACAGAGAAGTAAATCCCAGGAGAAGGCCGGCCTGAGAGGTGTCCAGGTGTTCACGATGCCAAGCCCATGCGCCTGCATGGAGCTCCCGGCGGGTCCTGCCAGGGCAGACACTCTGGGTGGAGTATCTTTGTAGCCCAGAGCCTGGCACCAAGTAGGTGCTAAGTGCAAAGTGGATTCCCAGTGTGTGTGCACACAGCCATCTGGGCACTCAGTGTGACCGGGTGGTGGCACAGAGGGGAGGTCGCAGTGGGCTGTGGGGGTTAGAGAGGCTCCCAGAGGAGGTGGGAGGGTTTGAGCAGGTGCAGGTGCCCATCCTGATTCCTGCAGAGGCTCTGCCCACGCCCACGCTCACAGCTCCCACCACGCCGCCCTCCCGTCCCTGACTGTTGGGCACCGGCAGCTAATTCATCCAGGAAGCGTGGATTGGTGCCTGTCCCGAGCAGGCCCAGCATGCGTGCTGGGTCCCACGAGGCCCTGAGCCAAGAGGCGGATGCCGAGGAGATGACCGAGGCCCAACGAGGGAAGGGCTGCTATGAGGAACTAGAGGGTCGCTGACCAGCCCCAGGGCCCTCCTGGCTGAGGGAGCAGCCCCTGCAAGCCTGTTGGAGAGCAGATGTGGTAGGATGGTGAATTCTGGTAGGCACCAGGGTGAGGCTGGATATTGCAGACCTGAGGAGGAAATGTTGGCCTTGAGTGTCACACACACATGCACACGTGTGCACATACATGTACACACACACACATACACACACATACAAGGAGCCACTCAGGCCGGAGCCATGTGTCAGATTTGTGCTTTATTTATTTATTTAATCCTCACTTGAGGGTATTTTTCCCATTGCTTTTCAGAGAGAGTGGAAGGGGGAGAGAGAGAGAGAGAGAGAAACATCAATGTGAAAGAGACACATTGACTGGTCGCCTCCTGCAGGAGCCCCCACTGGGGCCAGGGATCGAGCCTGCAACCGAGGTATGTGCCCTTGACCAGAATAGAACCCGGGACCCTTCAGTCTGCGGGCCGGCGCTTGGACCACTGAGCCAAACCGGCCAGGGCAGATTTGTGCTTTCGAATGAGGCTGCAGTGGAGACTGGATGGTGGGGAATGGGGCCAGAGCAGGAGCAGAAAGGGAAGGTGGCCAGGAACCAGGCCTGAACCCCACCCCTGCCTCTAGTCCCCTGTGGAGCCCCAGACCCAGCTGGAGTCCACCCCCCTCACTGTCCTGCACGGTCCTGCTCACCCTGGACTAGCCTCCGGTTAGGGGCGTTCACTCAGGGCCTGGGTTCTTTCCCGACTTCAAAACACACCTCTGGCCACAGCTCTGCTGCCTGGAGTCTGTCACAGAGCTCCATTTACTTAGGTACAGGCTTTGTTTCCAGTTGAAAATAAAAGTAGCACCTTATGCCCGCCTGGTGTGGCTCAGTTGGTAGTTGGTTGAGTGTCGTCCCATGCACCAAAAGGTGGCCGGTTCGATTCCCGGTCAGAGTACATGCCCGTGGTTGTGGCCTGGGCCTCAGTAGGGGTCATGCAAGAGGTGGCTGATTGATGTTTCGCTCTCACCCGTGTTTCTATCTCTCTATCCCTCTCGCTTCCCCTCTAAAAAATAAATCGATGAAAACATTTTTTAAAAAGTAGCACCTTATTAGTCATCGACCCCTCTGAGTAGCTCCCTTTGCTGGAGTGCGTATTTGGGGAGAACTGGTTTTGGAGTGGGAGGAAAGGAGGGAAGGACCGTGCGAGCATGTGTGTTGGCGTGTCCGTGCATGTGCCTATGTGTGCGCGTGTGTGAGGCCATATAGTTCAGGGTGACTTCCAGCCTTCCTCATGCCTTCCCCCCACCTCCTTCTCTGCTGGGAACCTAGGGGAGCCTGGGGGACCCCCCTTGGATTGTGTAACTCCCCCTTTTCTCTCCATAGTGCAATTTGCTGCCTTCACATTTTGCTGTAATGTAGATTTTTCCACTCGATTTCCTAGAATTTGTCCTTTCACTATTTTCCCCCCTTTTTAAATTTAAAAGTCTGCTTGCTCGGACTGGGAGAGGACAGGCCTGGCCGCAGGGAAATTGTTCGACGCTCTAGAGGAGGACTTTTCCTCCCTTATCTGAGCCCAGGGCCCGGGGTGCTACTTGGGGACAGCGAGTAGTCTGCGTTGCAGCATGTGACCCCAGGGCCCTGGGGACTGGAGCAAGAAGGAGGTGGGCGCCCAGTCCCCTGGGAGCTATGGGTGTGGTTATCTTGGTCACCTGGGCGCCTCACTGCCTGAGGGCTGGCCATTTACCTCCTTCCTGGGCAAGGCCCAAATCTTGCCTTGGGGTTGGCAAAGGCAGGCCTCTTGGTGAGAGAGAGACTGAAGGAAGGAGTTGGAAGACGCCTGAAGGAGAGCGAGAGGGATGCCCAAGCCCGGGGGATGTGGCTGAGACAAGCCCAGGTCCCTGGCTGCCTCCCGCATGGGACGGGCGTGAGCAAAGCAGGCTGCTACAGTGGGAAGCCTTTTCCCTCTGCCTCCCCAGGCCACCAGGGTGGGTGGTGTGAAGACAGGAGATCTGGGGGCTGCTTGGAGGGGGTGGCCTTCAGGATGGCGGGGAGGACTTATTTAGGTAGGTGGAGAGGGGTGAGCCATCCAGTGGGGACAGGAATGTGCTGGGAGGAGGTGGAAGCTGAGTGCGGGTGCGACGATCAGCTTGCGTAAACCCAGGTCCCTGGGGCACTAGGGAGACAGCTCCGGGCTGCAAGTGGACTGACCGGTTGCCTTGGCGCCTGCAGGTTCCCGAGGGCCAGCCCGCAGTCAGGCTCCCTCGCTCGCCTGTGCTTATGGAGGGCCACACGTGGACAGTCCAGGCAGAGAAGGGCAGGAAGACGGGGTCCTTTCAGCAGAAAGCCCTCAGAGGGTGTGGTTTACAAGTCCAAAGTGCTTTCGGTCCTGGCTCTCAGGCAAGCCAGCAGCTCCTGGAGAAAAGTCGGAGCAGAGCCCAGATCTGCCTCTGCCTCTGCCTCCTCGGTGGCGTGGCCTGGCCGAAGCCTCCCTGTCCTCCGGGAGCAAACTGGGAGCGAGGGGCTCGGCCCCAGCCTCCCCCTTTCACTTCACCGTGCATGTTTCCACTCTGCCCTGACCCCGGGATGGTTTCCCTCACCCCTGCCCTGTGACATAGGCTGTGTGGGAGGAGCAGGGCTCTGTCCTCATGGCTGCTTCCCCGCATCACAACCCCCTCGGAAACACACTAGGTGCTTGGGAAGTGTGTTGACTCAATGAAGAAACAGTGGCGGTGGCATGTGGGGCAGGGTGTGTGTCTGGGGAAGTTCTCAGCAGCCTGGCCCCCAGGGGCCTTTCCCTGCCCAGGTGAGCTCCCGCCCGGCTGGAGCTTCTCCTCCCGCTGACTCTTTCCTGGTTCGCTTTTCCAGCTGGACTCAGCTCCCACGGAAGGGGTCTTACTTAAGGATCGGATCAGTTGTGCCAGGAACTGAGCAGGTGCTTCTCAGACAACGAACCAACTAACGAACAAACACACCAGCCCTGCCCTTGGGAACTTAGCCCTGCCCTTGGGGACTTAGCCCTGCCCTTGGGGAGTGCAGGTGGGGCAGAGACTGGCACAGATACATTGGCCGGACCCTAGAACACCAGGAAAGGTCACGAGACCACAAATGGAAGGGGCGCGGAGACAACAAATACAACAGGAAACTGATGCCAGGTTTTGCTAGTGGAGTCTCTGTGTCGCATCCGAGTCAGGGCAGGTGGCTGGAGCCTGGGGGTGGTGCCCCTGGGGAGGGCTGGCGAGTTGGAGCCCTCCTTGGGGAAGGTAGGATTTCAGGAGCCTTCTGGCTGGCAGGAGAAGAGCAGCCCCAGGCAGGCCCCCTCCAGTGTACTTTGGATGCCACTGGGCTGGGAGTGGCTGAGTGGCCCCATTTCACAGACGGACAAAGGGAGGCTGGGGTGTGCCCAGTGCATTCTCCAGCAGGCAGCACACATGAGGACTGGGCACCTTCTCTGTCACTTGTGTTTGACAGTTGTATCTGGCCTGGGTCCTGGAGTCCACATTCACCAGCATTTACATTTTGCCACATTTGCTTCTGATTATTTTTGAAGAAATAAACATGGATTGCCTGGAAGGCCCCCTGTGGAGCCCTGTTCCTGTCCTTTCCTTCCTGAGGTAACCGTGACTCTGAAGGTGGTGGGATCCCTCTGGTTTTTGTTTAGTCACTCAGAGCATTTGCTGAGCACCTAGTATGTGCCAGGCACCGTTCTGGGTGCTGGGGAGACTGCAATGACTCCATCAGACGGAATCTCCTGCCTTCATGTAGCTTTTGCTCGTGTGTGTGTGTGTGTGTGTGTGTGTGTGTGTGTGTGTGTTTGGCCATGGGCAATGAATCTCAATGTGTGTGGTCTTCAAACTCTACAGAGACAGGACAGATCCTGCTGCAGTTGGCTCTTAGTCAACTTGTTTTCAGGTTGTTGTGCTGATCCAAGAGAGCTGTTTTATTAATCGAAACTCCTTAACAGCCCATTGTACAAACACCAGTTTATTCTTCCGTTGTGAAGTATTTGGGTGGTTTCCATTTTGCTGCTGTTCCCGACAGCGCCGCAGTGAGCGCGTCTTTGTGCGGGTGTCCTCGCGCCCCTGCGGGTTTCTCTGGGACCGAGTGAGGCAGGGGATGTGCCTTGCGGGCGCTCAGCACGCGCAGCTTTGCGGAGCATCGCCATGCGCTCTCGGAAGCCTTCTGCTCGCACTCGGAAGCCTTATGCTCGCACTCCTGGATCACATTGTCCAGCGTTCTTGGAGCAGAGGCAGGCGTTGAGGGTTGGGATCAAGGACAAGCCAGTCCTGGCTGGTGGGACATTACTGGCTGAGAGCGAAGTGTGGAGCCAGGGGCCAGGGGCCAGGGCAGGCTCTGGCCTCTGCAGCAGCTGCAGGTGGGCTGGGCTCTCACTGCAGGGCTGGGGCGGGGGCGGGGATGGGAGTCGGGAGGTGAGCCGGCTGGTGGGGCCTGGGAGGTACGGGGTGCCCCGCCTCACTGCAGGGCTTTAGTCCTGGTGGCTCTGCTTACGGTGACAAGCAGGTGGGAATCAGGCAGAGGGCTGGCCTGGGTTCTGACCCCCTAGTACAGAGGTGAGAGCCTCACCAGGAGTGGGCTCTTCCCCAGCTGCTGTGCGCCCCTGGGCAAAGCACTGCCTGTCTCTGGCCTCAGTCTCCTCGCTCCAAGTCCAGCCTGGGCCAGGAGGTCTCTGAGGTCCCTACCGTTCCCATGTGCTCAGCTGTTCTTGGCAAGTGGCTGTGGCTTCCTGCCCCGGTCCTGCAGGTGGAAGCACTGGCTTGGCGGGCGGCAGCTTGAAGCTGGCACATGGCAGGTGGGTGCTTGCCAGGGGGCTGGGCAGCTGGCGTGTGGAGTGAGGGGCTTGCCAAGGGGGATCCAGGAAGGCCTAGGGGCCATGGGGAACCCTAGGCTCCTCCACTCCCCCCCTCCGCATGATCCTGTGCTTGGAGCTGGGATGTTGGAGGGTTCCAGCCTCTGCCCAGAGGCAGGGAGTGTGCTTGTTCCTTGCTGCCCGGGTTTGATTTGATTGTATTTACTATCAGTGAGGACTCATGGATTCACATTTTATCTAATAAGAGACCTTGGGGGAAAGGAGTAGGGTGTGAACTGCTCCTCCTTGGTGGAGAGGTTGGAAGAGGGTGCCCAGGGGAGTTGGCCACAGTCCCCATGGTGATGGAGCCACGCTGCAGGGGACACAGGACTGGCGGGCATGGTATGTAACCCAGGATCTTCCCAGGGGTGTGGAGAGGCTGCAGGAGATGGGGGTTAACAGAGACCCAGTGACCCAGGCCTTCCCTTTCTCTGGCCGAGAGGCTCTGGACACAGACCAATTGCAGTCCCACTTACTGGCTGTGAACTCTGTCAGGCGACGTAGGTCCTCTGAGCCTCAGAATCCGCATCTGTAGGGTGGGGCTGTTAGCACCTGCCCCTGGGTGTGAGGATTCATTGAGTGCCCTCCCAGCCACTCCAGTCCTCTCTGGCTATGGAACCCATAGCCAGATGCTGTGCCACCCACTACTGGGAGCTTGTGTCACCCCAGGAAAGACCCTGACGAGCCAGCCCTGTATGCACTGCTCTGGGGTCCACTGAGCAGCCATGTTGACAATTGGGTGGCAGTGCAAAGGGGCCCCATTGGCACTTGGTTTCTCACCCTGGGGGCAGTGACAGCAGTGGGTGCTTACCCCAGGTCAGGTGCTGTGCCCAGACATGCCCCAGGTGTCCCTTTGACTCCACACCCCAACCCCTTCCCCATGTGGCACTGGTCATGATACAGTGGATAGGCTGAAGGGGTGGCTGAGGGAGACAGGTAGCCTGTGGTCAAACCCCTGCTCTGCCTTGACTGTGTGACCTTGGGGAAGCAACTTAACCTCTCTGCGCCTCAGTTTCCTCATCTATATATTGGGGCTGTGCTGATGATGCTGACCTCAGGTGAGTGTAACGTAACATCTGCAGAGAATCATTCAACATGGGTTAGACACTCCATATGTTCGTTGAGCTCTGCATAACCCCAAACTCTCTTCCAGCCCCTGCCTTGTGGTTGTAAGAGTGTCACACCCACGCTCTCGTCTCAGGTGCCTGCAACTCTCACATTCTAGCTGACAGAGCTGTGGTCACCTAATTCTCCCTTCACCAGTGAAAGGAGCAAGCAAGATATGCCCTGGGCATTGGGCAGGGCATCTAGAACCTCCTGTGGAGCATTGCCTGGAAAGATTCCTTAACTGAAGAGATTGTCTCTGTTGGAGGACAGTGAACTCCCACCCCTGCCCCTCTCCCCTCTGCCCCTGGGCCTCCTCCCTCCTGCAGCCAGGTGGCTCACCCACATCCCATCCAGCCTCCTCCTCTTGTCCATCTGTCTCTCCAGATGGGGGAGAAATGTTGCAATTGGCCCACTTTCTAACTAGAAAGCAACCATATGGAAGGCTTAGCTGGAACTGACTGTCTACCGTCTGCCATTAGTACTGGGCCAGCGCTGTGGGCAATGGACTGGGTCCCTTGGACTCTCCCTGTGACCCAGGATTGAGGGGGCTCAGTCCTGCCCAAGGACCCGCATTCCTTTTCTCTTCTCCTTCCCCATGAGCTCCTGACCATGCTCTTCTCTGGAGCTTGGGAGTTCTTTGCATGCCTTAGGAGAAAAGTGAGGTACTTGGTCTGCCTGGAAGAGGCAGAAAGTCAGGGAGGTGGGTGCTGGTCAGGGTGGGGGCAGGGGCGTGGCTGCCTTGCTTGCTGCAGAGGAGCAGGGAGTCCACTTCCCGGGGGCAGGGATGTGACAGTGTGTATGTTGTGTGGCCCCAGGCCCAGCAGGCACCTGGCATGGAGCTGCCCCCTTTCTACTCCCCATACATTGTTCCCCCCAGAGTGGCCCCCACCTGGCTGCTTATGCCTCCTCCCTCCAAGACCCAACTCAAGGTCACGGCCTTTGGACAGCCTTCCCTGGTTACCAACTATGTCCATGGGTAGAGGCTGTCCTTGGGTGGAGCTGGGTGTTGGCACCTTTCCCCGTGGGGCTGGTGGGTGGGTTGTGTCCCCCTGCACAGTGAGCCCCTTGCAGCCCAGGCCTGGACACAGAGGTGCAGGGAGCTGTGCAGAGGCCTCAGGTCACCCAAGCCTGGACAGAGAGGCCATTTGGAGGCCCAGGGGTGCCCAGCCCTGTTTGAGGAAGAGCTGGGCCAAGACTCTTGAGTGAGACTCAGAGGAGGGGGCCAGTCTTAATAGAGGGTCCGGCTCCATTAAGAATAATCTCTTATGCTTTTCCTTCAGCTGAGCCCCGACTCTGCCACAGAGGCCCTGGGGCATCTTATTCCCTGGAGGGGATAGCCCTCTGTACCCTGGCAGGACAGGGAACCGTGTGACTTTGGGCAAGCCACTGCTCTTCTCGGAGCCTCAGTTTCCTCATCTGTCAAACTCAATTGATGATAGAAACATGGTCCACAAGTGCTTTTGTATCAGATCAAGATTTGAATACCTGAGTGGCACCTGCCTTTTGCAGGTGCTGGAGGGACAGTCTGGGGTTGGGAACTGGCTGGGGAGGTGTAAGGGCTCCTGCGCCGCCAGCCTGGCTGTGAATTCGGCTTCTTGCTGCGGAAGGCTGGCCCTGGGTCCCCTCCCCTAGGACCCAGCTAAGGAGGCAGTGGGCTGTAGTGACAGGGGGGCTCCCAAAGACGCCACAGTCAGAGCTTCTCGGGTCACACCTCCTGCCCTCAGAATGGCCTTCCCAGGCTCCCTTGAGCTCCCTGCTGGGAATCTGACGAATAAGAGGGGGAGGCTGAGGTGTGAAGGCATCAGCCAGGCCAGCGCGGGAGCTGGAGCGGGAGAGCCTACACACTGCGGGCCTGTGAGTGCACAGGAAGGAACCTGGGAGACCTGGGCATAACCAAGCTGCGTTTGCGGCATCGCGGCCCAGGGTGTGCGGGCACTAGCCAGCAGCCACGCATGCTGCTCATCCGAGGGGCCTGCTCATGAGCACAGGGCCTGGGACAGAGCCTTGGGAGGTGTGTGTGGGTGTGAGTGTAGGCGGCACTGATGGACCACAGTGGGCAATTTGCTCTCATCCTCAGATTCACTCCTCTCGAAAACCTGATGATGTGGTTATAATGAAGATAATCAGTGTTTACTAAGCACTTACTATGTGCCAGATATTATTGTATTTATATGCATTAACTTAGCTTTATAACAACCCTATGAAGTAGGTGGTATTATTATTATTTGAGGCACAGAGAGGTTCAGTAACTGCCCTGAGATCACAGAGCAGTAAGTAGCAGAGCCAAGATTTGAACCCAGGCAGACTAGATCCTAAACACAATGCTGTATTGCCTCTTGCTTGTTTTATAATGGGAAACTGAGGCACAGAGAACTTAAGTGACATGTCCAGGGCCACCCAGCTGGCGAGTGGTGGAACCCTGGGCAGCTCCCAGCCTTGCACTACTGGAGTATGAGTTGGAGGGTGAAGGGAGGTAGGGACTCCTGCTCCCCTGTCCACCCCAGGCTGACTGGCCCCCTTCCCACAGGGGGCGTGTGCATCGCCCAGTCAGTGAAGATACCTCGGGAGCCCAAGCCAGGGGAGTTTGACAAGATCATCAGGCGCCTTCTGGAGACCTCAAATGCCAGGGGGATCATCATCTTTGCCAATGAGGATGACATCAGGTGAGGAGGGGGGCAGTGGGGCAGGGGTGGGGAGCCAGGGATCCCTGCTGGTGACCCTCCTAGACAAGTGTGACCCCAGCCTGGGATCCAGAGGGGTAGGGTGGGCAACTGAGTGTGGGGCTGAGACAGCCCTCAGGCAGGGCCACAGGCTAGTGCTAATGGGCGCCCTGCTCTTCCCCCTCCCTGTGCTCTGCATCCATTCTCCTGGCCAGGGATGGGAAACAGATACTGTAATGGAGGGGGTAAGGCCCTGGGCTTGGGGCCAGAGCGCCTCGGTTCTAGTCCTGCTCTCTTCCCTACTAGCTCTGTGACCTCAGGCAAGTTTTTCAACCTCTCTGGGCCTCTTTTCTGCTTAGAAAAGGAGCTAATGATGCCTGCCTGATAGTGTCTGAAAGCTGAATGCAGGGATGGCATAAAGGGCTTAGAGCAGTCTGGCATGCAGTAGGTGCCTAATGCACGGCAACCACCTCGCAGTACCTCCTTCCTTTTTTTTGCTGAGCTCAGAGCAGTGAGAAAAGGCCTGGGCTGTGGTTCTAGTCCTGGCTTGGGGACACAATCACTGTGGGTAGTATTGTCCCCTTCCCGGGCCTCAGAGTTTGCATCTGGAGAATGGGAACAGGTGGACTCTGGGTGCCAGGACCATGCAGGGCAGAAACCCTGGGCCAGCCCACAGCTCTGCACATCTGCCCCTGGGCCATGAGTCACAGATCTGAAACTTTAAAAGATGACCCCTGAACCCCCTCCTAACTTCCTTCCCTTTTCCCTGCCTTTTCCCTGTTACTGCCTCTCGGAGACTGGATGTCAGGGCCAAGATGGACCAGGCCTCTGTGATTCTCCAGTCTGAGGGGAGACAAAGCCCTGCTCAGAGTCTGGTGGGGGAGGCACCCCTGCATTTGCAGAGTAGGGTGACACAGCAGCCGTGACGCTCCCCAGGCCTCACCCATAGGTAGCTGGCTGAGTTGCAGAGCTGCTGTGCCCTCAGGCCTCCCCTGCTTACTGGCCCGCACCCATCTGCCCCCTCCATGTAGCTAACAGGCATTCTCTCTGGGTCCCATTCTTTCCAATACTTTTCCCACTTGGTAAAGAGCTCACCCTGGACTCCTGAGTTACAGGAGAGAAGATTTCCCCAGTAGATGTTGCTAGGTCCCTGCAGGATCAGAAGCCTAAAGACCAGCTCTAATGGAGGGAACTCTGGGAACAAAGGACCAGGGGTGGCTCAGAGTCCACCAGCTCTGAGCTGAGCACAGAGCTTGCTCCTGACCCCCTCAAAGCTTATCGGTGCTTTAATTCTGGCTCTGGAGGTTCCTATTGCCCACAGGTCAGCCAGTCTTGGGGGTGGGGGTGGGGAAGAGGGGTGGTAGAGGGGATGGGACCCCTTCTGAGCTCTTTTTCCTCACTTCAGCCACCAGTCCCTGCACTCCTGCCGCCCACTCCCACCCCACAGCCCAGCACTAGTCAGGTCTCGTCCCCACCCAGGTATGCCCCCACTCCGGCCTCCTGCTCAGCTCAGATGGACCCTGAGCTGGGAGGGCGGGTGAAGGCACTGTGCCAAGTATCCCAGAGAAGGGGCCCTTGGGGGAGGGGAAGTGTGCTGGGAGGTGGGGGCATTTCTGGAAATCCACATGCATTTCTAGAAGCAAACAGAAGTAAAAATAAACCCAGGTGACTTTGCAGGGATGGAGGCTTGGTCATTTCTGGCTGGCAGGATGCAAGCGGGTATTAATAGGGCTGTGGGTGTGGGTTCTGAGAGCAGCCACACCAATGGTGAGTATGCCCTGGGGGCAGCCGCAGCAAGTTTGGGGGTCTGGAGATGGGAAGGGGGAAGGTGTGGGCTCTGGGGCCTGGAAATGTTTCTCCCTGGCAACCCTAGGCTGTCCTTCCCAGTGGGTCGCCTTCTGTACAGGCCCAGCAGCCACCCCAAGCCCTGGAGCTGTGTCCTGGCTCTCACCCACGGGAGGGGCCTAGCCAGTTTCTAGTATCCTGGCCTCTCGCTTGCTGTGTGAACTTGAGCAAGCTGCTTGCCTCCTCTGTGCTCCAGTGGTAGGAGCTGGGTTGGGGGAATTCCTCCCAGTCCTCCCTGTTTTTCTTCTCTTAGAACATGTCTTTGAGGGGCTACTTAGTTCCTGCATCTGTTAAGCACTGACTGAGCACCTCCTGGGGTCTCAGCCCTGTGCTGGCTCAAGGGTCCCTGATTTGATTAAAACCATGCCACAGTAGGGGTGAGCACATCCAGGAGGGTGTGGGGAGCAGCTCTTTGCAGGACCTGGACTCAGGCACAGAAGGCGGGGTGAGGGGGCACTGCTGGCAGGGGAGCAGCAAGTGCAGCGGGCTGTGTGTGTGCATGTGTGCATGTGTGTGTGTGCATGTAAATGTGAGAAGGGATCAAGAGATATGGGTGTGGGTTTAGGGTGGGGGTGGCTTGAACATGAGAGGACAGGGTTTGGGCAAATAAAGTTCTGGGAGCCTGGGTCAGACACAGGGCAGGTAGACTTACGGAAGGAGGTCTGGTCTTTGCAGGGACAGATGTGGCCCTAGGGGACAGGAGTGAGATTGAGGGAGCACATGGGGCCTGTAGGCAGGCATGGGCCTAGGGGATAGGCGGGGGCTGGGGTCTATGTGTGGTATGGGTGAGAGGGGTACCTGTGGACCTGTGGCAGTTGTGGGCCAGGGCCAGAGGGAACTATGGGCCTGGGGGGACAAGCATGGATACTGGGGCCCTGGGCTCATGTGGGCCAGCGGTGGGGGATCCAGGCATAGCCTGGGGGACATCATGGGCTGTGAGGGCGACAACAGGTGTGTGCCAGGGAGGCGGTGGTCCGCCAACAGCCCACCTGTGGGTGTGGCCAGGGTGGGGCAGTTGCCTGGACAGACATGGCCAGGCTGGTACGTGTTCCCACAGGCGTGTGCTGGAGGCAGCACGGAAGGCCAACCAGACAGGCCACTTCTTCTGGATGGGCTCAGACAGCTGGGGCTCCAAGATCGCACCTGTGCTGCACCTGGAGGAGGTGGCTGAGGGCGCTGTCACTATCCTCCCTAAGAGGATGTCCGTGCGAGGTAGGCCCAGCAGGTCGATGGCATGCTTACCACTCACTTGCCACCACTGTCAGCCTCAGCCCTAACTGTTCCTTCTCACTGTCCCCCTGCAGCTCCCTTCCTCTACCCCACATCCGGCCTACCTTCCTCCTTGGCCCATGGCCTTTGTGTTGACTTTCTGGCCACTCAACCCAGCAGGATGAATCCAGATTCAGGGCTTTTCTCCCCCGCTTCTCAGATATTTCTGGGTGTGGGAGACGTGTGGCACATACAGAAGGCTCATTGGTCAAGCACTCTCCATCCCCATATACTCTCATCCGTTTTCTGTCTGGAACAAGGCCCTTGGGTCCCCTGCTGGAAGGGCCGGGAGCTGCCAGCAGGCAATAAGAAGAGGGTGCTGGGCAGGGGTAGGGAACTCCCTGCAGGACCTGCCTGGGGCTGGCAGGCCCTGGGTGGTATTTGGGTTGGGCCTGCCCTGCTTAGCATCCCTTCTTCTTGGGACAGAACTCACAGTGACCCTGGACAGGAACAGACCGCTGTGGCCGGAACCTTGCTGTGAGTAAGGCGTGAAGTTCCCATTAATGGCCTGATTTGCCAGGGACCTCACTGTCCTCACCACAGGGGAGACAGGCAGGCTCCCAGGGCCTTCTCCTCTGCTTTTGCTCTGTTTGATGGAAAGGCCTGCAGACATCTGTCTCCATCAAACTTTCCAAGAGACTGAGGCCTGAGCAGGGGAGGGACTTGCTCAAGGTTACACAGCCATGTCCTCTATTCACCCCAGGAGAGGGAGCACAGGCAGGCATTTCCACACTACCCCTCCCAGCCTCAAGCCATAATAACACAAAATAACAATAACTGTGGCTATTGGTACCTACAAATGCCAGGCCCTTTACAGACATCTCAGTTAGTCCTCCCAGCAACCATGTGCGCTGCCAGGAGCTCACATTTAGTAGGTGAATACACTAAGGCTCGTAGACATTAAGTGACATACAGTGACCATTACGTGGCAGAGCTGGGATTTGAACCCAGGACTTGCCTGACAAGCCCCCTTTCTGGACCTTAGAGAAGCCTTTAGAGCAGTGGTTCTCATGTGACGGTACTTTTGACCCTGGGGGGACATTTGGCAATGTCTGGAGACAGTTTTGATAGTCACGATTGGTGGGTGATGCTACTGGCACCTAGTGGGTAGAGGCCAGGAATGTAGTTCAACATCCTGCAATGCACAGGCCAGCCCCTCCCCCCAACACTGAACGATCGGGCCCAAAGAGTAGTGCCGAGGTTGAGAAATGCTGCTCTAGGCCAGCCCCTAACCAATGCCAGCATTTCTCCTACAGCTAACAGACGGTCATTGAGCCTCCACCTGGACCCTGCCACAGATAGGAAGCTCACCATTCGGTATGGGCCCCATTGAGCTTTCAGGCCTCCTGGCCTGTCCCAAGCAGCCGAGTCAACTGTGCACATTACACGAACTGTCATCAATGAAGGAGGGGTGTCGGGTGGAGAGAGAGGGCATCACTCACCCGCCAGCCTGCCCACCCTGTGGCAGGGTTTTCTGGACTTAGAGCAGAGTTGGCGAGTCCCCAGGAGCACACAGAGGAGGAGGCTGCATCTATCAGTGACGGGCAGTTCTGGCTTTGAAGGTAGAAGATCCAGCTCCCGGTCTTGCTGTGTAACCCGGGTCATCCCGGCCTCTCTGGTTCCGGCTCCTGTTCAGAACCAGAGAGCTCAGGTGCCTCTCGGTTTAGGCACCACGTCCCCTAGCCTCCCTCTGCTCCAATCCCAGGACCTGCAGGCAGTTCCTTCTCAAAGAGGGCCGATATTAGCATTTGGTAGTAAAAAGGTGGCAGAAACATCTCCATCTTACTTCTCTTCCATAAAAGCAGCAGTTGAAAGATTACACACGCTCCCCCTGGGACTTCATACAGCGCTTTTCATTTAGAATGAGATGAAATGCTCCACATTTTGTTTTTTCCACCCGGGCCCTGGATCAGAGGATGTGCGCTCCTCCCTCCCTCCCCCCTAAGCTGAGGGAAGCAGGAAGGGCGGGGGGCAGGTGGAGAAGGGGGTTCGGGAGGCCCTGACGCCCGGCTTCCCTGCTTCCCTGCCAGGCTTCGACCGCTACTTCTCCAGCCGCACGCTGGACAACAACCGGCGCAACATCTGGTTTGCCGAGTTCTGGGAAGACAACTTCCACTGCAAGCTGAGCCGCCACGCGCTCAGGAAGGGCAGCCACGTGAAGAAGTGCACCAGTGAGCACGCGCAGGGCGGGGACCCCCCCCCCCCCCCGGCTTGGGGGCGGGGCCCTGGGGGCCCTGGGGGCGGGGCCGCGGGGAAGGGCGCAGCGCGGGGCCCAGCCTGGTGGCAGGCACTGCAGGGCCAGGCGCCTGGGGGCGGAGTTGGGGCTCCAGGGGCGGGGTCCGAGGGGGCGGGGCCAGGGCCGTTTTAGGGTAAGACCTGAGAAGCCTCGAGGGCTTAGGGTGGGAGAAACCTCTGTGGGGAGCCACCGGAGACCCGCTGAGTGGGGGAAGGGGCTCCTAGTTCTCGGCAGAGGGCCCGGGGGGCCTGTGGTCGCCTTGGGGCTCACCTGACGCCCACAGAACTAAACTGACCCCAGCCGCCCCGTGTCGAGTCCAGACCCTCCCGAGCCAGAGCACTTTACAGAAACCGGCTGTAACCGCGGGACTCCCCCAGCCGCTCAAACACCCGGGGGACCCCCGGCCATGCCTGGCCCAGGTCTAAGGACGGTGGGTCCAAAATCTCTTGGAGTTTTTAACCTAACAGGGAGCCTAACGGGGAGACCGACAGTAAACAAGACTCGTAAGTAAATATAGGCCATGTCAGGGGGAAATGTGCAGTAGAGACACTAGAACAGGAAAGAAAGAGGATGGCCTCCGGGCGTCCTGAAAAGGACCGAGGGAACCTCCAGGACAGGACAGGACAACCGCCCGTTTTACAGATAGGAAAACGGGCTGGGGGGGGGGGGCGGTAAGCAAAGGGACCCGAGTTTCACAGATGGGAGGTGGCAGAGCAGGGTTTGAACCCAGCTGTGAGCTCTAGGCCCTCAGGCCCCTGAGGTTGTCCTCATGGTTTGGATGTGGGTCCTTGTGTGCTCTTGGTCTGGGCAGCTTGGCAGCAGGACCTGGGCACAGTGACATTGGGAGGTCTGGGTGCCACTGCCTGAGAGGTGCCTGCGCACCTCCCTCCTGCATCCTCCTGGACTGATCAATGCAGCTGGGGCAGAGGGCCACATGACCAGCAGGCCACTGAACAGGCCACGGGGACATGCATGAATCTTAGGCAGTGGGGGGTGACACACTTGTGCCAAGGAGAGGAGGGAGCTTCATGATGTGAGCGGGCAGGTGGGGGAGCATGCTGCCCTCTGGTGGCCAGGGCTCACTGAGACTGGTGGCCTCTTAGGACTGTGGGTATCCCCTAGGGGCCCAGGCAAGTTCCTCTGTGGGTGTCTGTGGCAGTGTGTGTGCTCGCACACCTGTGTGTGTGATCGTGTGTGCATGAGTCGGTATTTCTAAGGGAGAAAGGGTGTGTGGGTGCTTGTGTTCCTAGGTGAGCTAATAACCACAAACACCACTGTTTATAGTGCATCTACTATGTTTTAGACACTTTAAAGACATCATCTCATCTCACCCTCACGATAACTAGGGACTTTTATGAACCCCATATTATGTAGAATCAGAGAGCCCAAGCACCTTGCCCAAGGCTGCACAGCAGATGCCCCCGTCAGGCCGTAATCATGGGAAAGGTGCCGGGAGTGCAAACATGTCTGGGCATGGGAGGCTGGGCCCTCACAGGTAGGGTGACCATACAGCCTGTTCATTCTTTTTGGTGTAATTATGAGAATATCCCAATTTATTCTCAAAGTGCCCAAGTGGGGATGGAAAATGGTATGGTCACCCTGATTATAGGCCATCAAATGTGGCTCAGGGGCAGAGATAGGTGAGACTGGAAGTGGGGCAAGATGGATAACTGGCCTAGCCTGACAAGGGCTAGGGGCTTTCTGGAGTCACCTGTTGGTCTGGGAGAGGCAGGTGGGGACAAAGCCTGCGTCAGTCCATGTGGGCTCTGTCCAGACTCAACCCTCAGGTCAGGATTTGGGAACATCTCCCAAGTGGGCTGGTGAACTGGGGCGAGGGCCGCCTCTCGCCGCCCTCAGACAGGTGTTTGGGCTGCTTGCCAGAGTGGATTCAGAAGACCGTTGTGCTTCACTGCGAGCTGAGGCAAGCTCTGTGGCCTCTCTGGGCCTTTGCTGTCTCATCTGAGAGATGGGATTGATGGTGACCAGCCCAGAGGGTGTCTTGGGAAAGCATTAGTGGAGGCACTCTGTGAACTGTAAAATGGTGGCTCCCAAGCCTGGCTGTGCCTAGAATCACCTGGGAGCTGTGAAATGCTACTGGGCCCCCCCCAGACCCATTGCACAGAACCTGGGGGTGCGACCTGGACGGTGGTATTTTTAAAGCTCCCAGGTGATTGTATGTGTGTTTCGGGCTGGGAACCTTGAGTGGGAGCAATGCTTCCCCAGCCTTGTTCACACTGAATCACCTGGGACCCTTTCAAACTACTGAAGCCTGACTCCCACCCCCAGATGTTCTGATTGAACAGGTCCTGGATGCAACCTGGGCATCAGGATTTTCCAAAAGTGCCCCAGGTGTTCTACTGTGCAGCAAAGCGTGGGTGGCTCAGAGGGAGAGGCGGGTGCTGGGAGGGAAGACAGCATGCACCCCAGGCAGGAGGGCAGCGTGAGCAAAGGAGCAGAAGCTGGGTAAGCATGGGGTTGTGGAGGGAGTGGAAGGGCAGCACCTCGCATCTAACCTGGATCCTTCTTGCTGCATCTGAAGCCCAGCAGAGGCTGGTAAGAGTCCTTGTGTAGCCCCAAGTCAGGTGCGGTGAGCCCGTCCATCTCTGGGTGAGGTGAGGATCAGGTTGCTGCTGGGAATGTTTGTGGGGCCTGAGACCCAGCTCTGGCTTCCCATGGCCCTGCCCTGGTTTGAGCTGGTCCCTTGGGAGAATGTGTTTGGCCAGGAGGACCAGGGTGACACCCATGGAGTACTTGCTCTCGACTAGGCACCTGGGAGGGAGGGGAAAGGGGAGGACTCACCCCCAGGTCTGTACCTGACTCTGCCTTCTCCCTGATGTGTAGCCTTGGACCAGTTATTTAACCTCTCTGAGTCTCAGAAATTTGTGTGTAGAACACGGAAGATAACACCCACCTCAGTGGGTTGTTGTGAGGGCTGAAAGTGATGCCTGTGAGAGGTGCTGATGAAATGGTTGTCATTGATGTGGGAATGAGTGAGAAAGATGGGATTTATAGGCAGTTGGGTAATTTAACAGCCCAAGCCTGCTGATACAATTCTGTCTCAGCTGTAGGATTCTGGATCCTGAGGGTGGGTGGTATAGCCTGTCCTCCGTGTTACGCTCATTTACAGAAGAGGAGACTGAGGCAGTTTGTGAACATCACAGCTGCAGAATTGGCAGAGCTGGAGTCACCCCCAAGCAAGCCTGGCTGCAGAGCTGGTGCCCTGTTCGGCCGCTACCTTCCCTCCTGCTCCTCTGGGCCCCTCTCTCCTGTCCAGCCAGCTCTGTGTTCTCCACCTACCCCCACTCACCTCCTCCAGGATGCCTGCCCCATCCCCACTGCCAGCCTTGGGTTGGCCCTGGTGTCCTAGATGCTAACAGTCAGCCTCTGCCTCTGTCAGCCCCTAGGCCTGGTGGCCTTCTGAGAGGATGTGAGGACCCTCTCATTCTGGGGTATTATACTTGGGAAGATTGGATCCACACTTCAACGCTGTCTTCTGTTGAATTCCATTTAAGACAAAGATTTGAGAGCGAGCAGTTTACTCGGGAGGGGACCCCAGGAAACACTGGTAGGGGAGGGCTGGCAGCCGTAAAGGGAGCGGTACCAGGCAGGCCCTACTGAGCAGCTGGAGCTTCACTCCCCTGGGGCTCTGGGGGCAGAGAAGAGCAAGCCTCTCAGGCATCCCTGGAGGTGTGAGGGAGCCGGGGGATGTAGGCATCACTCCCGTTTATCACGGGAGTTCTCTGGGCTGGCGGCGATTCCTCAGCACACAGCCTGCCACATGCCTGGGCCATGAGGCTTCTATGGCCAGAGGAAGTCTCAGAAGAGTGGCAGATGCTGGCAGTTGGAGATGGGGCTGGTGTGTCTGGAAGTGGTAAGGCTGAGGGGTGTGGGCAAGCACCCATTCTCTCTCAAACATACCGCTCTGGGAGCCCAGCAGAGGTGGGTACGCGTCCTGGTGCTGCTGCTCCCTAGCAGTGTGGCCCTGGCAGGCCACTTTACCTCCTGAGGCCTCAGTTTCCTCATGCCCCGGAGCCCCGACCCAGCAGAGCTGCCTGCCTCACGGTTTCCCGGAGAAGGGGTGGAGGTGATCTGCAGGAAGCACTTGCAGATGGCCCATGGATCACCCGCACCTGAGCGCGACCGGGGTCACCGAGCGGGCAGCTCTGCAGCTGTCACGGCCTGTGGGAGCGTAGCGCCCACTCCCCCTCCTCTCCTGGCCCCCTCCTTCGGAGCTCACAGAGCAGGGTTTGGGAGTTAAAGCTGTAAACAGGGCAGATGTGGCATCCGTCTTTTTGACAGCACTGCCAGCCAGGTGATGGCTGAGCGCAGGAAAGCCCGGTTTATGAGGAAATAGGAGATATTTACTGCTTGCTGCTCCCGGGGCCAGGAGCTCTGAGAGGGAGGGCAGCTGGGGATGTGTGGGAAGATGCCGCTCACCCAGCCTGTGCTAATAGCAGTAACACCCACAGCAGCAGCTAATGTTTATATAGCATTTATCACTTAGCGAGCTCTGTTCTAGTGCTTTGCATTTAATCCCCACAGCAACCCATTTTACAGATGAGAAAGCCGAGGCATAGAGATGTTAAAGACTTGCCCAAGGGCACAAGGTAATAAATAGCTGAGATTTGAACCTAGGCTGTCTGGCTGCAGAAATGTTTTGCCGGGCCAGTTGATGTCCTATTCCCAGGCCCTCCTGGCTATTCCAGCCTGGCTTTGAAGGACCTTACGACCTCCACATTCCCGAAGGAACCTGAGAAAGGCTCCTTTCTGGGGAAGGGAAGAAAGGCCAACATTTAGGATTTCCTACTACGTGCCAGGCTGTGCCACCCATTAGGGGAACTCACATTTACTCAAACCATCAGCCAGATGGTGGCCAGAGGGATCCTGGGCCCTTCCCCTCAGTGCTGCTTCTCACTTGTTCAACTAGCGCTTCCTAAGCGGCTGACTGTGTGCACAGCCCCTGTGCTCGGGGATGGTGCCAGACCTGCCCCAGGAGCTCTCCCTGCAGGTGGGGGACAATATGACCTTGCAGACAGGATGGGGTCCTCCCAGTAGTCAAAGCCATGGGCCTCCAAGGAGCACCTAACTGTGAGACTGGAGAGGGCAGGTCCAGGAGGCCTCCTGGAAGGGAATTGAGAGTGCTGGGAGACTTGCGCCTTTAAATCCGGAGGTCAGAAGTCCTCACTGAGAAGGCGATACTTGAGCAAAGACCTAAAGGCGTGAGAGAGCGCGGCATGTGGAGACCTGGGAAAGAGCCCACGAGGCAGAAGGCCCCGAGGTAGGCTCCTGCTGGCAGGCTGGGGAGCAGCGAGGAGGCCCCGGCGGTCCAAGCAGAGCAGCAGGGAGATGAGGGGCAGGGGCACAGACCATGCGACCTCGTAGACAGCTTGTAAGGATATAGCCTTTTATACAGACTGAGACGAGGCCACCGCAGGGTTTGAAGGAGGACAGTGGGTGAACCTGAATGACCGCACACTTGTATGAATGTCACGCTGATTGTGTAGCTGTACACACACCTTGTGTGTGTTTATATGTACATGTTTTTACATGTTTGTACGTGGATACGGGCGCAGGCATGTTCAGATTCATGCAGGTAATCCATAGGTGTAGATGTGAGAGCATGTGGATGTATATCTGGTGGGTTTTGTATCGTATGTGAGGGAATTGAGTCACAAGTGTGTGTGTGTGTGTGTGTGTGTGTGTGTGTGTGTGTGTAGAACTCAGAGGGTTGTACTGGGCAGGGTGAGTTGTGGAGAGGTGAGGAGGAATCAAGGAGGAGCTCTGATTATTTCAACCTTGAAAACAAATTTCAATTACAATTTACAACCTGCAGACAAAGGTTGCAGTCACTGTAGTAACCACTGTGGGGTTTTGACAGAGAAAATCCTCTCCGATGGTTCCCTGGCTGGCTGTCAAGCGTGGCGGAGCCAAACGCATCTCCGGCTCATTGTGCCCCGGGACACAATTAGGACATCTTCAAACTGTTGCTCCTGTCATTGCTGCTGTGTGCCTGGGATTTATCTCTTCCACTAACTCTCAGAAATGTGTATCTTGCCTCCTCCCAGAGCTCTAGTGCCCCTGCCTGGGCCTGGGGGTCCCACAACTGGTGAGAGGGGATTTTCTGACCCCTTTTCCCTTCAGTCCTCCCTCCTCTAGTCCTGCAGACAAGGATCCTTAACTCCTAGTTAGGCTGGCCTCACCGCTCGCACAGGGCCTGGGCTCCACAAGGGAGGAGGCAGGTCAGGGGCTGGATGCAGGAGGAGAATGGGAGGCACAGTTCAGGGTAGTGAAACTCTTTTGGACCCAGAGAGATCCGGGTTCAAATCCCAGCCCTACCACTCACCACCCAGGCCAGTCCCCAGGTATGCATAAACACCTACTAGGTGCTAGGATTCCTGCTAGATTCTAGGTATGTCACTCAACCATCTGCAAACCTCGATTACCTCCTGCCGAGGGGCTAGTCCAGCCTCCCTCCCAGAGCCACAGGGAAGAGAGCGGGGCAGGCAGTGAAGGCTCTGAGCGAGCGCGGGCCATGCTGGTGCTGGGGGGTCATTGCTGAGGAGCCAGGGGCTGTGTGGTGAGCTGCGCTGGTTATGGGCACAGCCTCAGGACGAAGCATCTTGTCCTTGTTTGGTGTTTGTGATTCCTGCACCCCCCCAGGTGTGGGCACTGAGACTCTGTCATCGTGCTTCCTGTGGGGTGTGGGGAGGGCCTGCAGGGCTGGAGGGGCATGTGTGCTTGTGCATGTGTGTGTGCACGTGCACGTGCGCAGGTGTGTGTGGAGGGCTCACTCAGGGCCTGGTGCTGCCTGGAAGGTAAAGGGCCTTTGTAGGCTGCCTCACTGGGCCCATTTTCTCATCTGTAATTGAGGCTAGACTGGAGCAGAAATCTGGATGTGAAAGTGTATTGAGAAGTTTCTAGAAGTCCATAGCTGGCACCGTGGCAGCTTTGGGGTGGAGATTTGGAGGGACCCATAGCACCCCAGAGCCCTTCTCACTGGAGCCTCCCAAGCAGAGGCAAGCTTCTCCGAGTGAGGTGCTTCTGTGAGGCCGTCCTCACATCAGTGTCAGCACAGGTGGCTCTGTGACCCCAGTGGGAGCACTTGGTCCAGGACCCGAGCAGCCCAAGAATGGATGCTTCAGCTGGACCACTGAGGAGGGACCCCTGGGGAGACAGGGAGCAGAGGGTCAGGGAAGCTCGGCTGGGGAGATGCAGCCGGGGTTCATTGGTCGTGTGTGTCCTTGGCCTTGAGAGAGAGCCGCCTCCTTGCTGCAGTGGCCGCACCTCCTCCTGCTCTCCAGGTTAATAATTCAGTCTCATCCTTTTGAACCGTGGGCTGATGGGAGCTGCAGGGAGCTGAGTTTTGCCTCCTTCGGGCTGCAGAGGGCAGGACTGGGGGGGGGCTGCAGGGAGTGTGGGGTCCAGTTGGGGCCTTCCAGGCTGCCCTGTTCCAGCCCCTCTGTCGCCGTTTGAGGACAGGACTATTCCTTGCATTTCTCTCTCGGCTCTAGAACCTTGTGATCAGAGGCCTTGGACATGGGTAGGCTGGTGAAGCTGGAGATTTGCTTTTCACGTTCATCCTGTCCCTGTTCGTGCCTTGGCCTAGAAATAGCTTTGCCTGTTAGCAAAGCTCTGCTGGGCCAAGCCTGAGGCAGGGCGGGGCTTCTGCGTCCTTGAACCTGGCGTTTAATGGACTCCTGTAGCACTTGGCAAGCCCCAGCCTCTCATGCCCTGCAGTGAACGTTAACCCATCCGTCCTCTCAGGGCCCTGATCCTGACCCCTTGAGGTAAGTGCCATCATTCCCCTCATTTTGCAGATGAGGAAACTGAAACCTGAGAGGTGGAGTGATGGGTTTAAGGTTGGGTTCAAGGTCACACAGCTAGAGGCATTGGTGGAGCTGGGCTTCTGGCCCAGACAGTCTTGTGCGCATGCAGTGCGTGCAGTGGTGGTGGGCATTGCGGGGCTTAGCTGACCGCTGAGAGCCAGGCAGCAGCCTTGGACCTCCCCCCCCTGCCCCCATCTCCAGCCCTGAGGCCTCGCCGTAGAGTGGTGGGCTCTGTCTGGACCAAACAGTGCCCTCAGAGCCAACTGGACATCTACCCCCAAACTGTCCAGTCTAAGTAATGACTCCTGACTCTGACCCCAAGGTTGGGGACACTGGAGCCAGGTTCACCCCTGGTCACGGGGTCTTGGTGGCAGGGATATGAGACATGGCACCAGCTCTGTGGAGCCCTGGGCAGACAAGGCACAGTGAATGTCACTGGACAAAGATGCAGGAACCCAGGGGGTGAGCTGAGTACTCCTGGGGCCTAAAGTCAAGTGCCATCTGGGATGGGGATCAGGGGAAGGGGCTGGAGCTGGGAGTGCTCATCCTGTCACCATGAGGCTGGCTGTGTGACCTGGGGAGTCCCTCCCTGGGCTTCAGTTTTCTTATCTGTAAAGTGACAGAATTGGAGCAGATCCCTATGGTCCTGCCATCCCTAGCAATAGCTCATGGGCAACAGACTTAGCTGCTCACCCTGCTGCCTGCTGGGGAATTACCTTGGCAAGGTGTGTCACTGGCCCTTCAGCAGGGTGGCATGGGATGGGGGTGGCTTGTGAGGGTTAATTTCCTTGTCTTAGCCTTGAGGGAGGAGGCTGTGGCCATGCTGTGTGCAGGGGCTGTGGCCTCAGGAGGGGAAACCGGGCTTCCGTGGTGCTCTGTCCATCCTCTCTCTTGACGTTGCCTGCCATCCTCCTGCCCCCATGTCCTCACCTCAAAGTCCCTGCCCCCTTTTCTCTCCCCACCTCATTTTCCTTCCCCCTCTCCCCCAAATCCAGCTCCTACAGTCCCTCAGGCATAGTGTGGTGCACAGGATTGGAGCCAGAGTTCCCGGGTTCAGATCCAGCTCGGCATGGTTCTGGAGCGTCAATGAGTTTTTTGTGTCTCAGTCTCTTCATCTCTGTAATGGAGATAATTCCTCACCTCATAGCATTATTGTGAGAGTTCAATGAGTTAATATCCACAAAGAGCCTGGAACAATGCTAGGTGCTCAGGAGGAGGTGCTCAGGAGAAGTGAGCAGTTCTTTTTCACCATTGCTACCCAGAGCCCAGGCCAGGAAGCACCCCCTCCTCCGGAAAGCCACCCGGCCTGCTCTGGCCCATGGACCGGTCACCCACCTCAGTACATTAATAATGTGGCGTGGTCACCTACCCTGTGCCAGATGTTTTTGTACCTCATTCACGTAGGGCTCACAGCACCTCTGTGGAGCAGGATTGAGATACCTTTTACTGAGGGGACACCCAGGCCTCAGGCAGCCCAGGAGCTTGCGTGGGGCAGAGCAGAGGGGCTGGGTGTGTCCAGAGCCCTGAGGAACCGCTGTGGTTTGCAGTGAGAAGGGGTGGGTTCCCCATTTTGTAAAGCTTACTTACCCTGGCTAATGGGGGGTCACTGACTGGAGGGAGAGTGGGGACAATGGTGACTTCTGGTGTCTGGGGCAACTAGAGGCCATTGAGGGTATCAGGGCCCTGAAACCTGAGGGACTGCGGTCTGTCTCTCAGCTCCTCTAGGCCTCAGTCTCCCCACCTGTGTCTGGTGGTGGGGTGGTGCCCTCTGGCTGGAGCAGCTGCCATGGTGAGCTGTTGTGGGGGCACCACTGTCCTCATGACAAACAGAGCTCTTGTCCTGGTGATTTCCCAGCCTGCGCAGGGCCAGCTGCTTCCATGATGATCCCAGGCCAGGCTGGGAGGGGCAAGCACCACAGCCACAGGGTGATGGTGACAAGGGGACCTGCCCTGGCTGTCCTGGGGCCTCAGGCCACAGGGTCTAGGGGTACAGTGGTGAGAGCAGCGGACCCTCCCCTTCACCCTTTGGGGACCCCCACGGCGCCTCCTCTAGACCACCTCCTGGGGGAACAGAGCAAGCAGTGGGCTAGGAGCCAGGAGAGCTGGGCTGCTCCCAGCTATGCCACCTCTCTGCTTTCCACTGTACCAATCTGCGAGGATGGTGGGCGTCGCGGCACCCATTCTGGGTGTTTGGTTGCAGACCGAGAGCGCATTGGGCAGGACTCGGCGTACGAGCAGGAGGGGAAGGTGCAGTTTGTGATCGACGCTGTGTACGCCATGGGCCACGCGCTGCACGCCATGCACCGGGACCTGTGTCCGGGCCGAGTGGGGCTCTGCCCACGCATGGATCCCGTAGACGGCTCCCAGCTGCTCAAGTACATCCGCAGTGTCAACTTCTCAGGTGGGAGCATGGCGCATGGCATCCCCACCCCAGGGGTCCTGGGCCATGCAGCCAGGGAAAGGGGTCCTGGGCTCCATGGGGGGAGGTATTGGAGGGTCTCGTCAGATGTTTCCAAGGGGTGAAGCCTCCCCAGATGCTCCATGCAGGGGCTTCCTGAGAAGTTTTTCTGCCTTGCCTTTGAGTAAAGGCTCAGCAAAGAAACTGAGTGTGTGACATCCACTTCCCCCACAGGCATTGCAGGGAACCCTGTGACCTTCAACGAGAATGGGGATGCGCCTGGGCGCTATGACATCTACCAGTACCAATTGCGCAACGGCTCTGCTGAGTACAAGGTCATTGGCTCCTGGACTGACCACCTGCACCTTAGAGTAAGCGCCTGGCAAGAGGGCAGGGAGGGGCTCTGGAGGTGGAGGGAGTCACTCACCGCATCCCAACCCTGGGAGGACACCGAGGGGAGGCAGCCCCTGAGTAGCACTGATCTCTGGGATTGCTGCTGTCAAGTCGGGGTTTCATTCCGTGCCCCTCCCAGACGTCAGAGGGCCCTGAGGCTCCCACCCAGAGACGGAAGGACAGGGCTGCTGGACTCCTGCTGTGTCTGCCCCTGCCCTTTCCCCTGGCCTGGGCCTTTCTGCCTGCCGCCCACTCGCAGGGCCAAAAGCTGTGGACAGACGCTCACAGTGAGTGAAATGGCTGGTGTGGGCCCAGGGTAAGGAGGGGAGGGCTGCGTTTGGACAGAGGACCGTGTTTAAGGCAAAAGGCACAGTCAGACGGCAGGTGGGGAGCTGTTTGAGAGTTGGTCCTCCAGCACTGTCTAACCCACAGGAAGGCTGTCTTTTCCTGGGTATTATGGGGGTTGGGGAGAACTTCTCATGGGTCCTCTTAGCCACACTTTCCCAGCTCACAGTTGTTCCAGGGACATGGTGGCCTTCCCTCTCTGGCCCTCAGTGTCCCCTGCCATGAAGTAGAACAGTGTTTTTAGAGAGAAAGGACCTGTATTCATTCTCCAAGGAAATGCTTGTGGACTTGGTTCGCACCTTGCAAAGTGAAGGGGTGAGTGGTGCTCGGGTGGGCACAATGTGACATCTAGATGGACCAGAGAGGCTCCAAAGGCCCAGGTCCACGTCTGGCCCCTGCCATGCTTGCTCTGCATCCTGGAAGAGCCGCATCCTTTCCCACTGTCCCTCTGGCAATTATCTTTTCTGATGACAAGCCCCTGGAGCTCTTCAGAGCAGTTTCTGCCCATGATCTCACTTAGCCTGCCCATCTTCTAAGTCAGAGGAGAGATCTCAGGAAACCTAGCCCAAGGGGCATTCCAAGGGCCGCACAGCACGGTGGGCCAGAGCTCATTGCTATGGTGATGCTCCTTGGGTTACTGAGCAGAAACAGACAGACAGACAGAACAGGGAGGTGGGAGAACTTGGCAATGTGGGACAATGCCCTACACGGAGCCATGCCTCATTTTGGTGTGGCAGTGGGGGCTGTGACTCAGTTCCTCGTAGCAGCAGCTAATCCTTGCTGAGCGCCTGCTGTGCACAGCTCCTGTTCTAAGCACATGGTCTCACTGTGCGGACAACAGCCCATGAGGCAGGCAGGCAGGCATGGGATTACCCCATGCTACAGGCAGGGTAAGTGACGGTCCCCTCCCCAGGAACACGAGGCCCCTCCACCAGCATACCTTACCCACTTTCTCCTTGAAGCTCACTTTTGGCTGTGCTGTGGGGGCCACAGAGCAAGCAAGGCTCAGGGCACCGTGGAGGAGGCCTCTTCTGGCCTGTGTCCGGACCTCACTTCTATAGGTTCCACAGACATTCATGGCCCCCTGCTGAGTGGCAGCCCTATCTGGGGGCTGGACATGCAGCAGGGAAGCAAACATGAAGACCCTGCCCTTGTGCGGCTGATGTTCTGGTGAAATCAAAGAATTTCCATGATGACTTCTAAGTAGAAACCACCCTAAGAAACAAAGGGCAGAGTGGCTTCATATCTGCTGTCACTGGAACAGATAGAAAACAAAGGCTCAGAGAAGTTGAAGTGTTTCCTCAAGGGCACACAGCCAGCAAACAGCAGAACTGTGATCCTGGGGCTTGACCATATTCACTGCTCTTTCCACTACAGCCAGAATTTTCCAGAACACTCACCACCACCCCGTGTCCTCTGGGGAAAGGTCCATCCCCTGCAGTCTCCCAGCCCTGGTACAGGATTGTCCTGCCTCGTCATTCCGGCAGGACACTGGCACTGGTCATTGCTGTGTACTTTAGCTACTAGGGGACCACACAGCCCTGTCATGCCCAGAGCCACTGGGCAAGGTTCTTCCTCATGGTTTTCCTCCCACCTGCCATGAAAGCCTTGGATTCCCCACCCCACCTTGTCCATCAGCCCTGAAACCACCCCCACCCCCCTCACCTGCTGGTTTTTCTACAGGAGGAAGCACCTGGCATATGCATGTCCCAGTCCAGGCAGGCCCACTGCTGTCTAAGTATCAGCTCTTCCTTAAACATAGAACAGGCACTTTGAATACGGCTCCCAAGCATGGTCAACTCCCTTTGCCCAGTGCCTGGAGCTCTTCAGGGGCCTCTTGTTTATGTTCTGGACTTTTGTAACAACTGTAGTGAGTGCCCACACTCCTGTGGCTCCCTCGCTCACAGTGATTTGCCTTAGAGATGTAGAATGGTGACTAGCACTAGTTTAGAGCGAGATGTAAACCCTAACCCTGGGCACACAGTGCGTGTCCTGGGAGTAAACCTTTGTTCGTTGCTCTATGCTGACCCCCAGCTCCCTGTGCCTCCTGGAGGAGGCCCCGTGGCTGAGCCATAGGCAACACTTCTCCACTCCAATGAGCACCCAAGTCTCTTGGGGGGGGGTCTCATGAAAACTCAGACTCTGAGTCAGTGGGTCTGGGGTGGGCCAGAGTTTCACTTTTCCAACAAGCTTCTGGGTGTTGCCACTGCTGCTGGTCTGGGGCAACTATTGAGTAGCCAGGCCTCCTAAGCATGCCCTGCTGCATGCCTCTAGGCTGTTGCTGCTGCTCTCTGAGCTGTCTCCCCATACAACCCTGGGAATTTTGCACTCAATCAGGATTCCCCATAGGTTGGTGTATCTGAATCGGGAGCAACTTGTATAAATCCAGCTGTTGGTTTCAGCAGGTCTGGGGGGCCCAGGCAGCTGGATTTGTAGCTAACTAAGTGGGTGATTCAGGTGTGGGACTACAGGGTGCCAGCCAGTGGGGTGGCCCAGGGCACTGGGGCATGTCCTGAGGCCTGTTCCTCCACGATGTCATTGCCAGATAGAGCGGATGCTCTGGCCAGGGAGTGGGCAGCAGCTGCCCCGTTCCATCTGCAGCCTGCCCTGCCAGCCAGGAGAGCGGAAGAAGACAGTGAAGGGCATGCCCTGCTGCTGGCACTGCGAGCCTTGCACTGGGTACCAGTACCAGGTGGACCGCTACACCTGCAAGACGTGTCCCTATGACATGAGGCCCACGGAGAACCGCACTGGCTGCCGGCCCATCCCCATTATCAAGCTGGAATGGGCCTCACCTTGGGCCGTGCTGCCCCTCTTCCTGGCTGTGGTGGGCATCGCAGCCACGCTTTTCGTGGTGGTCACCTTCGTGCGCTACAACGACACCCCCATTGTCAAGGCCTCGGGCCGCGAGCTGAGCTACGTGCTGCTGGCGGGCATCTTCCTGTGCTATGCCACCACCTTCCTCATGATTGCGGAGCCCGACCTGGGGACCTGTTCTTTGCGCCGTATCTTCCTGGGGCTCGGCATGAGCATCAGCTACGCAGCCCTGCTCACCAAGACCAACCGCATCTACCGCATCTTTGAGCAGGGCAAGCGGTCGGTCAGCGCCCCGCGGTTCATCAGCCCCGCCTCGCAGCTGGCCATCACCTTCAGCCTCATCTCGCTACAGCTGCTGGGCATCTGCGTGTGGTTTGTGGTGGACCCCTCCCACTCAGTGGTGGACTTCCAGGACCAGCGGACGCTCGATCCACGCTTTGCCAGGGGCGTGCTCAAGTGCGACATCTCGGACCTGTCGCTTATCTGCCTGCTGGGCTACAGCATGCTACTCATGGTCACGTGCACGGTGTATGCCATCAAGACGCGCGGCGTGCCCGAGACCTTCAACGAGGCCAAGCCCATCGGCTTCACCATGTACACCACCTGCATTGTCTGGCTGGCCTTCATTCCCATTTTCTTTGGCACCTCACAATCGGCAGACAAGGTGAGTGGGGGGCTGGGTCTGAGGGTGGGGGGTGAGGGAAGAGAGTAGGGAGCAGCCTGGGGAGCTGGCTGGCCTCCCACTCTGCTTGGAAGTACCTTTTTTCATGCTTCATTCTGTCTTCCCTCCATTGTGAGTTTTTTCTCCAGGTCCTGGGATTTCTCTCCTCTCTCCTCTCTCTTTTCCTACCTCCTCTCCCCTTTCGCTCTGTCTCATCTCCCCTCTGCTCTCTCTCCTTCCTCCTCCCTCCCTTCCCCCTTTCTAGCCTCCTCCCCTTTTCTCTCTTCTTCCCCTCTCTTCTCTATGAGCCTGGGAGGCTGCACCGTCCTTCATTCATCATTCTTTTCTAGAGTCTCCCTGTTACCTCTCTCTCTGCTCAGCCCTGCCTTCCTGTCTGTCCACTCCTCTTGTCTTCCTCACAGGATCCCCATGGGTCCCTGAGGTGGGAGATGTATTAGGCACTCTCTCGCCTCTCCCAGCCCCAAGCTGCCCTGAAGCCCAGGAGCTGGGGCCTGGCAATGTCAGCCCAGGGCCCTTTCCTCCAGCGCCCCCTGCTGGCTCTGTAGGCCACCCTGGACACACCCCAAGGGCCCCACAGTCTCTGCCCATGTCCCAGCACAGCATTGCCTGGGTTCTGGGGGATTATCTTGAAGAATTAGGTGTCAGTGAAGTAGAGGCCAGAGATATGGAAGATGGTGGGGACCCCAGCTCCTGGTCTGAGCTCTGTGTTTAACTGTGGGGTCCTGGGCAAGCCAGCTGGCCTCTGCCTCAGTTTCTTCATCTGTGGATTAGGGCCATGATCCTTCCTCTGCGTCCTTATAGGTGTTGTAACAGTCATATGATGTGGTGGGTGGAGAAGCAGTTCACCTGCTGTATGGGTCTGGGACTGAGGAGAGTGGTGGGGACAGGGCGGATGGTGTAGGGCCCAGTGGCTGTGGGAATGCTGTTGGCTTTTGCTGTGAGTGAGAAGGGAGTGCTGTGGGACTGTGAGCTGTGAGGGAGGTGCTGTGACGTAGGTTTAAAAGGATCCTTCTGGCTGCTGGGTGGGGCCCTGAGGAGGCAAGTGAGGATCAAGACACCCTGTGAGGAGGTTGCTGAGTGATCCCCACAGAGGCTGCGCAGCAGGCTGGCAAGGAGGGGGGATTCTGATGTCTCTATGGTGGGGCTGGCCGGTTTCTGATGTATCGCATGTGTGTGGGACACGCAGAAGAGGCAAGGATGACTTTGTGGCTTTTGGTGTGAGGATGGGAAGGAAGGGGTGTTGTGCACTAAGGAGATGACAGAGGAGCCGGTGTGGGGTCCCTTGGGTGTGCTAAGTTTGGGATGCCCGTTAGATGTCCGAGTGCAGCTGTTGAGTCAATGGCTGAATAGATGAATCTGTAGTTCAGGGGCCAGGGCCAGGCTGGGGATGTAACCGGGAGAGCCATCAGCCCGTGGATGGCATTAGAGCTGTGAGCCTGGGTGTGAGCTCTGGGGGAGGCTTGGCTTTCAGCAAGGCTGCCGCCAAAGTCCTGACAGATAGGTGCTTGTCATATGCCAGGTGTCTTACCTAATGATTAGCACGTCTCACAATAGCATGTGAGGGTAGATATCCCATCTCCATTTATACATTAGGACATGGAGGTACAGAGAGGCAAAGTGACTTGTCTAAGGCCACACAGCACATAGGTGGCAGAGCTGGACATCACCCTACTCTGTCTAACTCAGGAACCCTCAGTCCAGTTCGTGATGCCCCCTGCAGCTCCCCGCCTAGGGTGGGTGCCCACTTTTTCTCCAGCAGCTCCTCAAGGAGGAGCTACACCTCTACTCCGAGTACCTTGGAGCAGCTCAGGGAAGGCCCTGAGTGCCCTGAGGTCTGAGACTAGCCTGGCTCCAGGCTGTCCCACATACCTGAGCCAGAGCAGCCACCAGGCCTAACTTGTGCTGAGACCCAGGTCTCCAGCTCCCACCAGGCCTGCGGGAGGCCCTCCCTGCTGAGGGCAGGTGCAGGCGGAGACCCCACGCCCTGTAGCGCTGGGGGGCCCACAGAGCCAGCAGGGGTGGGCGCCCCACACTCCAGGAAGCTGGCAGCTTGAGGAATGACCCTCAGTAATACCAGGAGGCCCCTCCCAACACCTCCTGAGAGAGTAGAGGTGCCTTGCTGGAGGCTGACAGCATGGTGGGTAAGCCCCTTGCTGTGCCTTCTGTAATTTCTTCAGACTCCCTGCCTGCACCCGCTCCCATGGTGTCTCTGCCACCTCCAGGTATCAGACCCTCCCACCTCCAGATTCTGGGGCCCAGCCCTCCAGCATCTCTACAGGTGACCCCACCTGCCTCTGATTTCTCCCTTTTTAGGAGGCTTCCCTCAGTACTGACTATGAAAAGGAGCCTATGAGAGGATCTCTTCTGAGGCCCAGAGAGGAGCAGGGCCTTGCCCCAGGTCACACAGCAGGCTGGCCACCAACCTGTGCCCATAAGACCCAGCTCTACCCCCAATGGCATGGGGCATGGACTGTGCCCCTCCTTCTCTGGGCTGCTGCATGAGGAGGGGTGGAGGAGATGAGCTCTGAAGTCCCTGCCTGTTCAGACCACCAGGCTTCTTAGAGGCTCAGACAACCCTGGGGCCTTATATGTGCTGTCAGGTCGTAGCTACAAAATGCTCCAGTGGGAGCTGCAGGCCTGGCTGCCATGTGTGTGTGAGTGTGTGTATGTACACATTGAGTGGGATGCACCCAGGGGTTCCTGGCTGCTGGTGTGTGGTGTATGGGTATGCAGATTGTGTGCCAATGTGTGTAAGTGGAGTGTGTGCAGGTGTATGTGTGTGTGTTCAGGTGTGTGTGCAGATGTGTGAATGCATATTTTTAAATATGCATACCCAACTCTGTACCCAGGTACATGAAGGGTACATGTGTGAGCCCAGGTGTGTCTGAGTCAGGTGTGAGTGCGTGGTTTTGAGTTCAGGTGTGTGCGTGAATGCAGAGATGCAGTATATGGGTGTGTGTGCTTGTGGGCATGCGTGTGTACAAGCCCACTTGCAGGTGCTCTGCTGCACCGGTTCCCCCAGGGTGCAGGCGCTGGTGCAGGTGGAGCTGGCTGTACCGCTCTGGTGAGCAGGCGGGGGTTTCCCAGCATTAGCCAGGATCTCCAGGGCTTATCACCATGGCCAGCACTTTACCTGAGCCCCTGAGCCGACCAGAGCAGGGCTTCTGCACCATGTGGGGTTACTGCTCAGTCAGGCTTGGCCCGGAGCTGCGGGGGCCAGGCAGGTTGTGGGGAAGTTCGTCTGGTGTGTGCAGATCTGAGGATCCCAGTATCCACAGGGCTGGTCTGGACAGGAGTACAGGGCAGGCGAAAGTCCTCAGGACCCCCCAACCAGGGCCCCTCACATTCTGTACCCGCCAAGCCTCATACAAAAACAAGAAAGCATCACCCACAGCCAAGTAGCTCCTCTCTGTGCCCTTTGTCCCACCCCAAGGTGACCTCTCTCCTCCCTTATGATCCCCAGTCCTGATAGCCTCCTTCCCTCTGGAGAGCACTGACTTGTGAGGCTTCATGCAGGATTCCTTACAGAAGATGGAGCAGAGCACAGCAGGGGCCTGACCAAAGAGGGGGGGGGGGGGGGCGGGAATGGAGCCGTTCAGACACCTCTGGGATGGATGGGAGAGAAGGGGGCCTCTCACTCTGCCTGGTTTTAAGACCTGCCTCTGTGCCAGGGCCCCTTTTCTGTAGGAGTGCCTGCTGGTTCTAGAGGTTCTAGAGGCCCACTGCTTCTCTGGTAGGGTCAACATGCTACCACCTCCTGTTGACAGTGTGCACCTTCACACGGGGGCTCCACAGCAGTGCCCGAGCCAGTGGTGGGGTGGGAATCCCAGACCCTGGGGCAAAGAGGGGGACAGGGGATGCATAACCCCACTTCTGCTGTACACATGGTGGCCACCCCAGCCTGTGAGGGCGGGGACCTGGCAGATGGGCAGTGCTTTGCTCAGGTTTGCTCAGTTTACATCCCTCCTTGTATTTTGTTTACCAAAAGGCTGGAAAGCAGACTAGGACAAAACTCCAAGGGCTGAGCCACTCCTGTGCTCACGGCTGGCTCCAGAGTTTTCAGGACCCAGCACAAAATGAAAACGAAGGGCCCTTGTTCAAAAGTTATTGAGGATTCAAGACGGCCGCAGGCATGAAACCAAACATGGGCTCCTCTAAGCACAGGCACCTGTGTGGCTGCCCAGGCCACATGCCCATGTTGCTGACTCTGTTTGTGTTAGTGGAGGGCTCAGCAGCCACACTGGGTCAGGACAGAGTGTGATTGGGAACCCAGACCCCCGGCCCAACACAGGTCTACGTCCACTGCAAGGCTCACCCTGCCCAGAGACGGGGCCTCTACTCTGTCCCACCAACTCCATATGGGCCCAACTGTACCCCCCCATAACAAGGTGGGGGCAAATGGCCTAAGATAGATATCTGACCTGGAAACATGGTTCTTATACTCAAGACCCCCCAGTGTGAAAGGAAAGAGCCCCTCCCCTCAGAGAACCACCTTCTAATGAGGGAGACACACCTCACCCCCAGGGCACTCCCAGTCCAGTGGGGAAGACCCAGGACTGTTCTTGATTATCCCCGGACCTCCATTGTTCCTCCAAGGGGCTGTTGTGATTCTCTGGAGCCTCACCCCCTTCTCTCCTTCCCCCTGGCCACCAGCCCCCTCCCACTGGCTTGTTAGGACTTCTCCCCGTCCTTGCTGGAAGACAGCTCCATGCATGGGTGACAGTGGGCTGCGTGTGAGGACTGGAGAAGGGCTGGCTGTGTGGGCAGGGGTGTGTGCTCAAGGGGGACAGTGGACATGGAACAGCCTCTTCTCACTCTCAGCCTCCTTCCCCATGTGCCACGCAGATTTCATGTGGCTTCTCAGCCTGCGCTGGGGAGTAGCCTCATGGTTTGAGTAAAGTAAGCACTTTCATCCCATTGCACTGATAAGAAAACTGAGGTCCAGAGAGGGATGAGGCTTCTCCAGGGTAACTCAGCTCTTTCCTCTCACACCCTCTCTCAAAGGTAGGAAACTCTGGGAAGGGTGGCTGGAATGAAGGCCTTCAGATTCGGTTCGTGAGGTATTTATGGAGAGGGGCAGAGATGGGGAGGATCATGAAAACACAAAGACCTGCCCCTAGGGGCTACTAGAGGAAGCCAGTGCCCCGGGGACCCCAGGAAGTGAGTTCAGACCCATGATGTCCACTGCTGGGTTAGGTGCAAGGAATGAAGGGTGTCATGGGCAGTTGGGTAGAGCTGGGGTCAGGGAAAGCTTCCTGGAAGAGGTGGCACATCAGCCAGGACCCAGGGAGGGCGCCCAGGCCCAGAAGCAGCAGATTTAGGGAACGGAGCATCCTGCTTCCCCATGCCCAGACCTGGGGACCATAGCCTGGGCCTCCCCAGGCTTCACCCTGGCTGAGGGTGACCAGAGGGACAGTTGAGGCCTGGGGGACCGGGAGGGAGGGGATCCCAGCTGGGGGCGGTGGGAATTGTCAGGCCCTGCCTGGAAGGCCCCACTATTGAAGAATGAATTATCTGACACCCAGATTAATGGAGTTTCATTTTGCTAAACATCTGTCACTGTTAGTGCTGGCGAGCAAGCGTGAAATGAGCTCGGAGTATGCTGCTACTGCCGCGTGGCGCCGGACGCCATGGCTCCCAGGCCAGGGGCCTGCTCTGCACAGGGTGGCACGTGGGGGGCAGCCACTGGATGGGGGGCCTGGTTGAGGGGCCCGCGTAGCCACTGGGAGCGACTCAAGGCACCGACAGGAGTTCATCCCACTCCCAGTCCTGTGCAGGGGCTGCTCCTGAGGAGGGTCAGCGGTGGTCCCATCGGGCCCTCCTCGGGCTGCCTCCTCCAGGCAGCGTGCAACACCGGGAGCCACCTCTAAGAGCTTAGCTGTACCGAACATTGTGTACCTGCTTTTACCATTTGTCAGTCTTGCACCCTCACAAGGGCCCTGGGAGGTAAGCACAGTGCTGTAATCGCCACGCCTGTATTGCCGGTGAGGAAACTGAGGCACAGGACGGGGCCTGCCCAGGATCACAGAGCTAGCAGCGGTGGGGGCAAGGTTAGGGTCCAGGGGCCGGTCTGCAGTCCCAGCTCTGTGCCATGCTTGCTCCAGCCTGGCACAGGGCTGCCCCCTGCCCGCTGGCCGGGCGGGGCGCGCTGACCCCTCTCCGCCCCCAGCTGTACATCCAGACGACCACGCTGACGGTGTCGGTGAGCCTGAGCGCCTCGGTGTCGCTGGGGATGCTCTACCTGCCCAAGGTCTACACCATCCTCTTCCACCCGGAGCAGAACGTGCCCAAGCGCAAGCGCAGCCTCAAAGCCGTCGTCACCGCCGCCGCCATGTCCAACAAGTTCACGCAGAAGGGCGGCTTCCGGCCCAACGGCGAGGCCAAGTCCGAGCTCTGCGAGGGCCTGGACGCCCCAGGTGAGCGCCCGGCCCCGCCCCTCCCTCCGACCTGCCGGCCCCGCCCCCTCCGCGGACCTGCCGGCCCCGCCCCCTCCGCGGACCTGCCGGCCCCGCCCCCTGCCCTCCGACCTGCCGGCCCCGCCCCCTCCGACCTGCCGGCCCCGCCCCTCCCTGGGGAGGGCCAGCCCTCTCCCAGCCAGCCCGGCTGTACTGGGGCCCTGGAGAGCCCGGGCTGCAGGCTAGTCCTGTTGGCCCTGCCACCCTGGGGGGCTGCAGGCTAGTCCCGTTGGCCCTGCTCCTGGGAACCGGGAGCCTCCAGGCCCCCCCATGCCCGCCCTGGCCGCCCCTTCCAGGCCTCTGCCCTACCTAGAGGGAGCTGTAGGGGGCCTGATTCCTGCACTGTGATGTGAGCCCCCAGATTTCTCTCCCTGGTGCCCACATCTGGGCCTGTGACCTTCAGTCCCTCTGGGAGAAGCAGTGGTGTAGATGGTGCTGCTCTCTGGCCCTTTGGGAACCTGGGAGCCATGGCCCTGGCATCAGCCCCGCCACCCCCTAGCAGGGCCCCAGAAATGGGGACTTGGGACATGGGCACTGATGAGTAGGTGAGAGGTGGGGTGGGGCAGCGGGCCTCAGAGGCCAAAGTTCTCAGGTGGCAGAGTGGCCCCAGGGGTTGTCCAAGGAGGCCTCATTTGTAGAGGGTCCTTTGAGGGGACCAGGGGAGTGAAGGGGGCAGGGAACTTAGCATCTAGGGGACAGGTCCCTCAGGCTGGTTAAGGCGTGCACATAGGAGGGAGCAGGGCTGCCATCTTTGCCAACTTCCCTGGTGCCCTGCATTCAGCCCTGTGTGAGGAGAAGAGATGGAGGGGGAGAGGGCAGGGCAGGTGAGAGACAGGCTCAGGGGACCAGGGAACTGTTTCCTGAACCCTGTGTGCCACACCTGTCAGGTACCAGTTTTCATCCGTGCAGCAATCTTGAAAGATTGGTATTTTTGTCATCTGTATAATACGGAGGAGGAAGGAGAGGCACAGCAAAGCAAGGGGTGACCCAGGTCACATAGCCAGCAGGTGGCAGGGCCGGACATGACCTCCCGTTGTCCCTGCCGCCCACTGTCTCCTGGGACAGCCTCCACCTGTGGGGCTCGGGGTCCCATGGGCCTTGCTTCAGCTGCTTCAGGGTAGGAGGGTTGAGGGGTCGCTGTGGTCACCCTGCCCCACTGTAGACCTTGGCTCCCTCGCTGGACGCCCTGTAAAATGGCCATATGGCTTTAATGGCCGCTCCTTCTGCCTCCCCATCACTGAAAGTCTTGCGGGCATCAGATCCTGGTGGGACCTGAGAGTGGGCATCTGCTTCCTCCTTCTGGTCCTGGGGGAAAGGCCAAAGGGGACAGTGCTGATGGCAGCAGGAGGGACATGGGCTAGACAACAGGGAGGCCCGGAGCACAGGCTCCAGAGAGGAGCCCTTGTCATCCACCAAGAGATCAGGGGAAACAGGAGATTTTCCCTCCCAGTGTGCCTGGGCTGGGCCAGCACTTCTCACAGGGTCCCTGCCTCAGGGCTCCGGTGAAGCATAGTCCCCTCCCTTCTCAGCACAGGTCCACGTGCTGAGGGAATATCGAGTGGGGAAAGTCCCTTCCTACATCCAAACCGGACTTTTCACTTGAGTGATCTTCGCAGCAGTCCTGTGAGGCCTGATTAGGGCTGCAGGTTTGATCCCCAGCTGATGCTCAGAGAGGGTGAGCGACTCTCCTGAAGTCACACAGCAAGGTGGTGGCTGGCTGGCCGTACATAGTGTCTTTCCCTTGACCCTGACTTCATATGGTCTCCTTGTCTCTGGGGTCCCCATTCTCTGTTGAGCAGTATACTTGGCTTCTGAAGTGCCCCCTCCTTGACTGACACCCCTGATGACTATGTTGGCACCACCACCCTCCACCAAATGACCTCTGGTTCTCTCCAGTCCTGCTCCTCCCAGGGCGCCAGCTTCCCTGCACCTAAAGCCCTGGAATTCCCTTCAGATGCCACCTGGGCCTCCATTCTGAGATGGGGAAGAGCAGTGTCCTCAGAACTCCCCACCCCTGGCCTTTCGTGTCTACCCAAATGCAGCCCCTAACCAGGCCCTCTGTCCTAAGCAGGGACCGTCCCTGCTCCTGCTCCACAATCCTGACTGTCCTGTCCCTCCAGGCCATACGCTGCTGGTGCAGGAACAGCTCTGTCAATCAGTTCTGCTCCTGGGCTATTGAGAGTGAGAGTGACACTCATGATGCTGTGACAAGCTAGGGGACCAGAAAGGGCAGGCCTTCACAGAGAGCTGTGATCGCACCTCACTGATATTGCCTCTGCCTCTGCTCAGGCTGGTCACTTGGGGACAGAGGTCAGTCAGCCCCCACCCCTAACGTGCTCCCAGCTCTCTGCTTCCTGCAAGGAAAGGATGAGAGCTGCCCACTCACCCCTACCCCGTAGTGAGGGTCAGAGTCTGGGCCCCCCCACCCCCCACTCAGCTCAGTGACAACAGGGGCCATAGACGCACCAGGCAGGAGCCAGGTGATTAATTCCGGGGACAGCCAGACTGAGGCAATGTGAGCGGGAGGAGTGGGGAGGTGTCACTCCTGTAGAGCAGGGACATTTTTCACTCTGTCACTGGCAGGCCACGTATCTTTAAACAAACAACAGAATAAATAATTTAGGGGCCCATGGCAGTCAGATTGGGTGCAGTGACATGGGGGCGGCAATGGGGTTGTCAGCTCAGCCTGCCCCTGCACAGCTAATTGTTATCTGAGGTGGCGAGCCTGAAAAACAGCAGCAACAGCCTGTCACCAGCAAGGGATGGATGGGCTCAGGCCCTCTGCCCACACCCCTTGTCCCTTCCGCCACCCTGAGGATGCTACTGGAGAGTCCCACCTCCCCCCACATCACTGTAGTATTTCTGCCCTGCCCCTTTGCCCGTTGTTCTGCAAGGTTTAACGAGTGTTTCCATTCGCCCTGTGGCTGAGAGCCAGCTGAGGGTTATCGCCCCATTTTACAAGTGAGGGGATTGAGGCTCCCGGCAGTTCAGTTTGTTGGAAGGGCCACATGGCAGGTGCTGAGATCCCCGTACTGGTGAGGGTACGACTGGACCCCAAGTCTCCTGACTCCTGCCCAGACTCTTCTGTTTGTTCCTTATGGTTAGCTCCTGGCCGCCCTCCCCCCGGACAAATCATTGCTCCCATTTTCCTGATGGTGAGACTGAGGCTTCACGGAAGGACTTGGGTCCCTGAGGACTGAGTGCACTTCCAGGTTCTGGAAGCCATGGGTGGGCTTTTCTATTGGAGAGAGCTCTGGTTTTAGAGGGACAGCAGGGCCTGCCTGTCCCTCAGCTCCTGGCCACTTTCTCTTACCCCACCTCCCTTGGCCCACAGCTGCCCCAGGCTCCCATTTTCCTGCAGTCAGTGGAGACCATGCTGCTGCTGTGAGGTTCTCCTTCCCCTTGAGCCAGGAGCTGCTGGCAGTATACAGGTTCGGAAACAATTTTATTGGTTCACCCAGGGGGTGATGTAGCCCTGGGAAGCTGATGCCCCCCAGCTGGCCTGCGGGGTGTGATTCAGAGCTGGCTGCTGGCTCTTTTTCTGCCAGTGAGGGATAGGGTTGGGTGGACATGTGGGGGTGGGGGTTCCCCTCAGGAAAAGAAGTCTAGGGAAAAAGGGCCACCCCTCTGTGTTACAGGCAGGGAAGGAGCAGCCAGAGGTCCCAGAGGGAGCTTAAGGCTGTCTCCAGAGCGCTGATCTTCTAGTCCCCCCACCTACCTCCCTTTCAGCAGCTCGGCCATCTTGGGGTCCCAGCCTCTAGTCCCTCAGCTTCCTTCTCCAAGTGAGCCTCGCCCAGGTCCCCTTCTGAATTCTGCTTCATTAAAACTGACCCATCCCATGGTGCTTCCTTTCTTCTGGTCACCCAGCACCCTGGAGCCGTGTGGGCCATTTTACAAGTGAAGGTGGAAATTCTTTGTACACTACAGGGTCTGTGCTTTGTTCTTATTCTCTTCCTGGATATCATGGGCACCATTTCCTTCCATTAGCACCTGTCTGAGTGGCACCTAAAACTTGAAACTCCCCTGGGATTGCCCAGCCTAGTGATTGTTCATCTGCTTTAACATTTCTGCTGACAGGAACCCCAACTACTACTTAAGGACACCCACTCTACTCTCTGCTCTGGCCAGGAGGAAGTTCTTCCTTCAGCTGATACTTGGGCGTCCCCACTGGTCCTTGGTGTGCCCCTCTGCTCACCCCACCCCAACACTGCTTCTTCCCACACTCGATGGACCCCCAAAAGTGGGACACAGCAATTCTGTCTGTAACAGTGGGCTTCCAGTTACCCTGATATGATGAAGGGGCCCCTAAACAGTGGCTCAATCAGACAATGCTTGTTTCTGTCTGATGTGATAGTATACATGGTAGCAGGAGTGGGGGACCCAGGTTCCTTCCATCTTGTTGCTCCATCAGCTCTGAGAGGATTATCCTCAGGCTGAGGCTGGTTGCTTTCTATGTCTGTTCTGTCCATGGAAAGCAAAAGAGAGGAGGCACAGGGGAAACCACCGATTTTAATCAAATGACATGGAAGTTGCACATAGCGGTTCTACGCGCATGTCAGCAGGAATGTTGTCATGCAGGGCCACATTTTGCTGCAAGGGAGGCTGGGCAATGTAGTCCTTAACTTTGGCAGTCGTGAGCCCAATGAAAAACTGGAAAGAGGATTGAGGTGACAGTGTGCAGCCCACCACACTGCTCCCCTCAAATGTCCTTTTCTCTAGGCTAGATGCCCCCGGCTAAGCCTTGCAGGTGTACCTCCTTTTCTGAGCTGACAGGATCCTGATGGAGGGTCATGGCAGCTTTATGACAAACGACACCATGATTTTCTCCCATCCAGCCTCCTCTGCAGAAGCAAATCAGCTCCCACCCCAGGCAGAGATTTTGCCCTTGGTTACTCTCCACTGGGCTGTCCCCCAGGCAATGGAGGGAGACCCTGACCCTGGCAGGACAGGACAAAACTAAGGACCTGGCCAGGCTCCTCACCCCTCTGGCCTCAGTTCCTCATTTTTCAAATGGAGGTGACACTTATCTGGCCTCCTCATAGGGTGCTGTGAGGTCTGAGCCCTGGAGAAGTGCTCACACTGCCTATGACAGCTGATGTCACCTACAAAGGCTGTGGCTGGGAAATAGGGGCTACCCAGATATGCGACTCCTGTCCCAGGGGTGGGTGAGTGAGGGCCAGAGTGATGGGTGCCGATAAGGGAGGCTCAAGGCTGAGGCTAGACAGGGACACCCAGAAATGGGAAAGGTGGCTGCATGGAGAGCCGAGGGGACCTGAGAACTTCTGCTTCCCTTGAGCGTGGGGAGATGGCGGAGTTAGTCATATGCCTGTTTCCAGCTTAGCAAGGCCCCTCTCTGGTTCTGTTATTTATTCCCCATTCTCCACTCACCTCTCGTAGGCTGCTAGTCTCTGAATGTTCTGGCATGGGCTCTCCCAGAGTGAGTGGTGGGGCTTCTGAAAACTTCCCTTTGATAATGTAGTTGACCTTTGAACAACAGGGGGCTTAGGGGCGCCAACCCCCATGCAGTCGAAAAATCTGCATATAACTTTTGACTCCCCCAAAACTTAAGTTGTCCCTCGATATCCTCGGGGGCTTGGTTCCAGGACCTCCGTGGATACCAAAGCCCGCAGGTGCTCAGGCCCCTGTATAAATGCTGTGGATTGGTGCATACAGCAGGCTCTGGGCATCCGAGGACTCCCAATGCGGGTCGAAAACACTGCAGGCATTTACTGAAAACAAACCAAAAACAAAAACCAAAAGCAAAAAACTTAATGTAAGTGGACCTGCGAAGTTCAAAGCCATGTTAATGGTTGACTATGCTTTAAAATATGTAATTATATCACAGATAAAAGTGATTCTCTTGAAGTGTGGTGGAGTCAGGAGAGGGCAAGGGCTCCGTGGGCAGAGACCCTCACAGAGGGGTGGGTTTGGGGGGAGTGCTCAACGAGGGGTCATATCGAGGGCAACAGGTTTAGAGGGAAGGGCACTCCAGGCTGGCAAGCAGCCCAAGCAAAGTTGTGAAGGCGGGAAGGGTGAGCTGCAAGGCTGTGCCCAGTGCAGGGAGTTTGTGCCCAGTTGGGGGGTTGGACTGCTCTGTTCAGGTGTCTGGACTTGATGCCGTAGGCAGGGCAGTGCCCACGCGGCAGGGGGTTTAAAGAAGCCAGCCTCTGACTCCTGGGTGTCCGTGGTCTCTCTCTTTCCAGTGCTGGCCACCAAACAGACCTACGTTACCTACACCAACCACGCAATCTAGCGAGGCCGCCACAGCCGAGCAGGAGGAACTGAGGCCCTTGTGGATGGTACGTCGAGCCGGGGCCCAGCTGATGTCCTGCCGACCCGTGGGCACCCACGGATGTGGCTTGGTGCTGAGGACAGCGGAGCCCCAGTGATCACTGTTGGGTAGCCTGGGCAAGCCAGGCGGGCGGCAGGAGGAGGAGGAGGGGCTGGAGCAGCTTCAGCCCCCCAAGAGCCTGCATTTCGGACCAGGGCCCCTCCTGGCCCCCAGTCAGGGGCTCAGGTTCCGTGGCCCCCAGTGTGGTTTTTTCTCTCTCCCTCTGTCTCCGCCTGTCCCGTGGGCGGCCTGTCTCCATCCTACCTTTATTTTCTCTTAGCTCTTTGTGTCGCCGTCTCCGCCCTTCGTCTCCATGCCCTGTGCTGTTTTCCATATTCTTTTTCTTCGGCCCCTGCCCCCAGGTCTCCTGTCTTTACCCTCACGCTCCACCCTGGTCCCCCTGCGTTTTGCTTTCCGGAGCCACGCTCCCCCACCTTCATTTACAGCCAGCCTCTGCGCTCCCCTCCCTGCCCCCTTTCCTGAGTCACTCAATCTTACCTGTCACAAAAGAGAAAAAAGGAAAAAAATATCAAAACACAAAAAAGCCAAACAAAAACAAATCTCGAGTGTGTTGCAAAGTGCTGCGTCCTCCTGGTGGCCTGTGTGTCCCTGTGGCCCGCAGCCTGCCCGCCTGCCCCCGCCCGTCTGCTGCGTGTCCTGCCCGCCTGCCCGCCTGCCCCTCCTGCCGATGACACGGAGTTTAGTGCCTGGGTGTTTGGTGATGGTTACTGATGACAATGTATAGCGCATGATTGTTTTTTATACCAAGGACATTTCTAATAAAAATAAACACATGGTTTTGCACCCCGGCTTCACATCCACTGAGGGTCCAGCAGTGGGACCCCAGGATCAGCCCTCAGCCAGAGGCCTGGGGTCAGAGGGAAGGAGGAACTGGGTGATGAGACCCAGGGCTGGGGTGGGGGTGGAGGCTGCTCCCTGGGCGGCATCGAGTGGGGGTGTGAAGAGGCTTGGGCAGGGAGGGGCCAGGACACTGTGGAAGATTCCAGAAATCAGCCCCTGCTGGTAAGGGGATGCTCTGTCCCTGTCCTCTGCCCTGCAGCCCCTAAGGCAGGTACCATTTCTGCCCTGCCTCTCCTCTGGCTCACATCCTTCACCCTGGGACCCCCATTACCACCCCATAACCTGAGCCCTCCTTTCCTTCCAACCAGGAAACTCTCAAGGAATTGGCTTCCAGGGCTTCCAGCACCTACAGCCCTCCCCTGCTGCTTGTCCTGCCTTTAGGTCGCAGGTGCTAAGATGATGTGTGTGGTGTGTGTCCAGGTGGGCCAGGTGCGTGGCACAGGTGCACACGTGTGTGGCACCCCAGGCTCTGTGCGTGTCTGTTCTAGCTGCATGTGTGTGCTCCCAGCACCTCCACATGCATACTTGCTTGTCTGACTGCCATTTAGGCCCAGGTGTGTGTCCGTATCGCATCCATGTTGTGAGGATGCCTGTCCCTGGCCAGTGCAAGGGTGCGAGTGTGTGTTCACAGCAGCTGGCTTCCCTGGCGGGTTGGGAGGTAGGGAGTGGGGAGTGGCTTAGGGGATGGGCCCTGCCAGCAGCCAGAGCCCAGGCTGCCAGTGCTGACTCCCCACCAATCACCTCCCAGGCTGCTGGGGGTGTGGGGCGCTATGGCCAAGGGCCTAGAGGAGCCCTCAGTGGGAGTCAGGCAGGGCCTGGTGGGAAGGGGTGTGGAGGTGAGGTGGCAGTGCTGAGTCGTGCCAGGTGTCAGGGCCCTCGGGGGAAGCCCATCTTACTCCAAGGGAGGCTGGTCTCGTGGGAACACCTGAGCTCAGGAATCTCCCTGGAGGGTCTGGGAGACTGCGCAGCACCTGCCTCGTGTCCATTCCATAGATACTTGTGTGAGGGAGGAGGGGAAAGCAGGTGTGTGCCACTGATGGCTTTGCTCTCGCAGGTGGACCTTAAGACCCAGGACAGATCCTACCCAGGGTCCCAGGCTAAACTAGATTGTCAGGCCAAGGCTGTTTGCCAGAAGTAGGGAGGAGTTGGATGTACAAGGGGAGTGTGGCTAGCTCCCCCCCCGCCCCCCCCCAGTGATTCCCTGACAGCACCCCCAGCCTGGCACCTTACCCCCCTCTGGCTCATTCCCCTCTCGAGCTGATTGCCTCATGGAGGCCCAAGGCTAGGCTGAAGGCCTGGCCTGGAACCCAGGAATTTGATGCTCAGCCCAGGACTTGCCCAGGTGATCCCACATCTATAGAGCCCCATCTAGGTTCTGGGGGGGGGGGAACCACCCTTCCAAGAAGGGTGCTGTCCCTTCTACTCCCCTCAGTGCTCGGGAGAGGCACTTGGGAGAAGCCAGTGGGGGACCAGGTCAGTCTCACAGCCTCCTGGGGGAGCAGAGGCCAGGGTTGGAGTCAGGGTTGGAGCCAGCGTAGGTTCCTGGTGGGGCTTAGACCTGTCAGACATCCCTGGGACTTGGCTTAGTCCAACCTGCCTGGGGCTCTGAGAAGGGGCAGGTGGGGGGGCGGGCACCCAGGCCCTGCCCTCAGAGGGCACCAGTCTGTTGGGGAGGCAGAGCAGGGTCCTGTCCCATAGGCCTTGTGGAAGTCAGACCTGTGCTGATACTCGCGGTGGGGCCTGCTAGCTGCTCACCTTTGCTCTCTGTCCCAGGTTAATTCTCTGGGCTCATGTGGGACATCATGGAAGGTGGACAGAGCTCAGTATCTTCAGAATTTTATATTTTAATAAGTTGGGAAGGGTTCAGTATCCCTGCTCCCTGGACAGAGAGCTGGTGGCCCCCAGAGACCTTTGCTCTGCAAGAGGGGTGAAGGGGTCTCCACAGGCTCTGTGCTCCCCCTCCCGTGGCCTTGCCTCCCAGGGAGAGGCCCAGAGGTGACCTCAGTGGCAGCCCCCAGGGCTGGTCTCAGGGCAGAATGGTCTCATCTGCCTGCTGCTGTCAGATGAGCCAGGTGCTGCCCCCAGGATTGGATCTGAGGCTCTGTGCGTGGGGCCTGCTGGAATATGTTTCACAAGCTCCCAAGGGGTCAGCTGTGCAGTCCAGTGGGCTGTGCAAAGCCACTTTTCCACAGCAGAACCCTCTCTAAATCAGCAAGCAGCATCCCTGGAAAAGCAGATAATGGGCCCACTCCCAGCCTGCTGGACCCGAAGCTCTGGGGTGGGACCTACAGTCTGTCTCACAGGCCTCCAGGGCACCACGACACAAGCTGGAGTGAGAACCGCTGCCTGAAAACACTGCGTGTCAAAAGGCCAAGGCGTGTGATTGAACTACATCTTGGGGAGGGAGGTGGGGAGAGGCCAGGCCTATGGTCACCAGGCCAGGTGGAGTTCCTGGGATGCAGTACTTACAGCGCTAAAACCAGGGAAGTCCCAGAAAAACCAGACAAGTTGGCCGCCCCGTCAGCGCCCCTTCTTTCCCCATCTCTTCACCAGGCATTGAGCGCCTACTGCGGGCCAGGTCCCCCGCGTGCAGTGGTGAACAGGACACGTGTGGTACTTGACTCGGGGCTTTTGCATCAAAAGGGAACAACACTTGAGCTTGTCTAGGCTCAAAACCAACACCGGGCTGCCACCAACCCTGAGCAGCAGCCTACCAAGCTACTAGGTTGCTGGACACAGGACACCTTTGTGGAACCCCTAGGACCCTGGGGACTCAGCTTCAGAAGCAATATACAAACTCAGGCCCCTTCCTGCTCAAGGGGCTGGCTCTGAGCGCCAGTGTCCCACATCTGGTTGCCCCACCCTGGCCTCTCAGGCCCTGGAGGCAGAGGCAGAGGGGACCAAGGAGTGGCCTGTTAGCACCATGCCGGTGCCCCGGCCCACCTCAGCCTACAGGCCCAGGGAGGGGCCTCGGGAGCCATGTGAAGATGTTGAGCTTCCAGGAGACTGTGTGGCCCCTGCAGGCAGAGGACAAGCCCTTCTTTTCCATGATTTCCCTGGGGCCTGCTGCTCCCTCCTCCCAGCTTGGGTTTCCTTCTGCCCACTGAACAGAGAGGGAAGATAAGGGGCTCTCCCTGCCCTCCTGCCTCCCCACGCTGCCTGGCTGTCCCACAGGATGAGGCCCTGGCACTCAGCTTCACAGGCTTCTGACCTCCCTGAAGACACCACGGTTCTGAATGGCACCCAGGGCCCCAATCTCACTTCAGTTGGCAAAAGCAGCAATTAGCATCTAGTGTGGCTTTGTGCTTTATTTTTAGGTAACCTCCAAGGCCCTGCCTGTTCAATTCAGCCCATTGCTCACAGATAATTAAAGCATGTCACCATAATTTGCCCTGTTTTAAAAAATAAAGCTAGTAATTATGTTTTTATTTCGAGTGAAAGGGAAAGAGGAGGGACAGAAAACAAAGAGGTGGAGCCAGGGCAGGAAGCGGTGCTGGCTCCTGGGCTCCAGGGGCAGAACCAGGAGCTCCCACCCCCCCTGATCTGGGCAGCTAGCCCTGGGCCTCCTGAACTTCAGGCTCCCTTCTGCCCAAGACCTCCTCCTTGCCAGCTTCCCTTCCCGAGCTTCTGGAGCCCGCCTCCTCCGGATTTGGTTGGGAGGAAGCCCTCTCCTGCCCAGTTTGCCTCAGCGCATCCCCGTGGGCAGGAAGGGGCGGCCTGAAACCAGAGCCCCGACTTGGTGCTTCCTGAGCTGTGCGGGGCGCCTGGGCATCCTTATGCGGTTGTACTCTTACATGCATTTGAAAATTGCCATAATAAGTAGTTAAATAGGATTCCCCTCCCAGGAAGGGGTCTGCTAGAGCCTGGTACCCGGTATCGGCTCTCAGGGGCACTTGTGACTCGATGCTCTTTCTAACCACGAGGAGAAGGGCTGTATTTGGGCACCAGGAGCTGCTCCATTTCAGTCATAGTTTGGTGTCGGTGAGTGGTGGTGGATCATCCTTCCTGGGCATCTGAAATCAGACTCTGAGCCTGTGGCCCATGCTGGGAACAGGCCGGGCAGCTGCCCACGTTGTTTCAGGGAGGGCAGCCCCCCAAACACTTCCTAACTGCCCTGTCTGCTACCTGAAATTCTCCATGAAAGCCTCGGGCTCCTGGCCAGAGCACGGTTCCCTAACACATCAGTTAGCTCACAGCCTGGACTCAGGTAGCAAGACACCAGCTCCCGCGACCCTGAAGGCGTGGGACAGGGACAGGTAAGTAAGGTTTGAAAGACCTGACTTGGAAAGAACTTCTAATGACCTTAATTCAAGTAGCAAGTGCCACCCCCCACCGTCTGAATCCCGCTCAGCCCCAGACACCATGTTCATGTTCATTGTCCTGCCAGAATGCCCGCCCGCCAGGGCAGGGATTTCTCCCTGTTTTATCCCAGCCGAGTCCCTGGGACTTGGAATAGTACCTGGCACACAGTAGGCATATAATAAATATTTGTTGAATGAATGAATGGGCGAGGGGCTGGAGACCTAGAAGGACCTATTTAGCTTTATCGCCCCCCTCCCCAGGGCTCAGCTCTATCTCTAAGTCTGCCCAAAGCCCAACAGGCCATTTCTTCACTGTAGCTTCCCAAGTTCCTCCCCAGAGGCCAGAAGAGAGCATGGATGTAGCATGCTGTCATCAGTAGGGAGCAGACCCCGTCTGCCCCCATCCCCGACCCAGGATGACAGGCACCCTGGAGTTGGAATCAGAGGATCTGGATTCTAGGTAAGGCTCTGCTGCTAGCTCGCTGTGTGCCCTTGGGCAAGTTGCTTTCCCTCTCTGGGCCTTAGTTTCTTCATCCATAAAATGAAGGCTGGAGCTCTGAGCCCTCAGAGCCTGGGTGAGCAGCCAGCATTGCAGCAGTACAGAAAGGGGAGGTGACTGCAAAGAGGAGTCTTTTGGGGCCGGTTGCTATGGCAACTGCACACACTAAGATTGGGGGAGGGGCTTGCACATGCAAATCAGGTCCTTCCTTCCCACCCCAGGTTGTCTGTCTGCAATGCAAGGAGCAGGCTTGGTTAGTATTGTGGGGTCGTGGAAGAGGGTGGAGAAATGGGGGTTGTTGGGCGAGCCAGCCCCACACCCTGCCAGTGTGGTAGCTGAGCTGGCCTGTGAAGAAAGTAGAACTAGATGTCTAAGCTGGATGGGACCCCAAGAACCATCGGCTGACCCCTCACACACAGTAGCAGAGGAAGTGAGGCTTTTGAGAGGCCCTGAAAAACCCTCCCACCGCCATTTGGATCTACCTAGAAAGTTAGGGTGGTGGTTTTTAGCAGCCCTGTAAACACTCTCCCTGGGAAACACTGCCTTCTGAGCTTGTATGGGGAAAGCAGAGGGCCAAACTTGGAGGGACGTGCCAGTCTGTGCACCCAATCCATGCAGGGCCAGGCAGGGCCAGGGGTGGGGATGGCGAACTCAGGGAGGCCCACCGAGGAGTCTGGGGTTAAAACCCTGGCTTTGGCCTCTGCCGGGTCTGTGACTTAGACGCCCGAGTCTCAGCTCTCCCAACTTCAGTTTCTGTGAGAGAGAGAGAATAGCTACTATAGATGATTTCAAATGTACAAAAGCACTGTAAGAACACAGGGCCAGGAGGGGCCAGGAGAGGCCCTGGGGCCTTGGCCGCCTCCCCAGGACAGTGTGCTCCCCTCCCCCGACCCCACTCGCCCTCCTCTGTGGTTTCAGGCTTCTTTCTTCCAGACACTCCTCCAAGCTGGGCTCTCTCCCTGGCCCCAGATCTGCCCTTTCACCTTTTTCTTCTCCCACCTCAAAAGCTCCATGCCTCTGTCATCTAAATTGGTGGCTTCAGTGGCTTCCCAATAGTCCATGTCCTCCCCCTGCATGTCCCGGCCCCCTGCAGTGGGGTTGAGGCCATATAACCAGGTCTGGCCACCGAGCTGTGGGGAGCACATGCCCATCACCTCTTGGGCGGAGGCGCGGATGTCCTGCAGGCCTTTCTTCTCCAGCTATGGCACCCTTGGAAGTCACTACTGAGATGGTGGCACATAAGATGGCGGGCACTTGGGTCCTTAGTCACTGGTTGGAGGAGACCTTCTGCCAACCCACATGAACTTTGTACGAACAAGAAATAAACTTTAAGGCTGCAATGCTGAGATTTCAGGGTTTGTTAAGTTAGAGCTTTTCCTCTCCTAATACATCATCAGATAACTGCCCAGTGCATACACCGCTCCCAGCCTCCAAAGCCCCTTCTGCCACCCTGTTGGCTCCACCATCGTCCACAGTGGAACTCACAGTCTTCTCCTAAATTTGCTCTTCCCTGGTCTCCGTTTCGGAGATCAGCTGCCACCCAAGCCAGAAACCTGCACCGCCCCCTGCACCCCCTCCCTTCTCCTCAGTGGCTAAGTCCCTGTCCTCTCTGTCCTCTCCTCCCTGCACACTGCCACCTCCGGGCTCATGGCCCCCACCTCTCCCTGGAAGGCAGGCACAGTCTCCAGCTCCTCTCCCAGCGTCCGGCCTTCGTCTCAGTCCTTAAACATGTGGCTCCTGTCGTCCGGCTGTGTTCTTCCCCAGGAAGATCTGCCACCATCTTCACCTTTGTCCGTTGGCATATAATGTGTCTCTTTCCTCTGGGCGCCTTTCACGTTTTCTCTTTGTCGCTAGTGTTATGTGATTTGGTTATGACATGCCTTGGTGTAATTTTCTTCACGTTTCTTGTACTGGGTTTTGTTGAGCTTCTTGGATCTGTGGGTTTATAGTTTTTGTTATTTTTGGAAAATTTTTGGCCATTATTTCTTCAAAAATGTTTTTACCTGCCTCTCTATCTTCCCTCCTTCGGGAACTTCTATTACACATATAATGGCCTTAACGTTGTCCAATAACTCAGTGATGTGCTGCTCTTTTTTTTTTTTTTTGGTCTTTTTTCTTTTTGTGTTTCATTTTGTATGGTTTCTGTTGCTATGTCTTCAAATTCACTAACCTTTTCTTCTGTGACATCCAATCTGCTACTAATTGTATCCAGTGCGTTTCTATTTCAGCATTACAGTTCTCATCTCTAGAAGCTTGCTTGGGTCTTTTTAAAAATATATATATGTATCTTCTAGGTCTCTAGTTAAATGTTTAATTTTCCCTCTAGCTTCTTGAACGTATGGAACACAGTTATAATAGCTATCTGAATATCTTTGTCTACTAATTCTGTCACCCATGTTATTTCTGGGTTGGTTTCAATTTATTGACCTCTCTTCTCGTTGGCCTCCTTCTCTGTACACCTGGAAACTTCTTATTGGATGCAGCCGTTGTGAGCTTTACTCACAGGGAGCTGGCTATTTTTATACACATGTAAATATTTTTGAGCTTTGTCCAGAATGCGGTTAGTTACCTGGGAATGGTTTGACCTTTCAGTCTTGCTTTCGAGCTTTGTTAGATGGGACCAGAGCAGCATTTAGTCAGGGCCCATTTTGCCCTCTGGCGAGGCAAAGCCTTTATGAGTCCTCTAGCCTATGCTCCGTGAGCTCTGGGTTTCTGCTCTGGCTGGTGGGTCTATGTGGCCCTGGTGGCTGTTCCCCTAACCAGGCGCAGCTCGCTTCCTAATGGAACCTGCTCTGCATTCAGCTGAGCACCCAAGGCCGGCCCTTCTGGGGTTCTCTGTGCCGCTCTCTTCTCTGGCCTCTGACCTGTGAACTCTGCCCGCCTGGGCGTCCCTGGACTCCAGCTCTGTCTCCTCAGCTCCAGGAGGCTCCAGGCTCTGCCTGGATCCTCTCCCCCTGTACCACAGCCTGGGAGCTCTCTCTGGACACTGCGAGGAACAACTGTAGGGCTCACCTATTTGTTTCCCATGTCTCAGGGGTCAGTCATTCATTGCTTACTGCCCAGTGTCTTGAGAACTGTGATTTCATGGATTCCGTCCATTTCATTGTTGTTGTTTCAGGCAGGAAGGAAAGTCTGGCCCCTGCTACTTCATCTTGGTTGGAAGTGGAAGTGTTCTCCTGTCTTTCTAAGTTGCAAATCTGCTCAGGCTATTGTCTGCACACCTTCGTCAGAAGGTGCTCACGACCTTGGCCTCATCACAAAAAGGGCTAACCCAGTGCTGGGCACTATTCTAAGTTCAACATATGTTGAATCCTTTCATCTTTACAACTGTATGAGGGAAGTACTGTTTTTGCTCTCATTTTGCAGATGTAGACACTGACGCTCAGAGAGGTTAAATAACTTGCTCAGGTGCACATAGCAAGGAAGTGGTGGCGCTGGGATTTGAACCCGGGGCTCTGCTACAGGGCTCGCCCTTAGCCTCCCCTTCACACCGCCTCTCGAAGAGACTCTAATCCGTGTCTGCCTCCACCATTCATTTCTCTATCAATTGTTTTTCAAGCACTGCTGTGCCCAGGTCCACTAGTGGTTACTAGAGATGTGGAATAACTAGCATCGAGAAGTAATTATAAAATAATGGGGAAGTGGGGAGTATGTCCAGGTACCAGAAGCTCAGAGAAGTTCCTTTGAGTCCATTTCCTGAAGGAGCAACGCCTGAGCTGATTCTTGAAAGATAAAGGGTCTGTACGGTGAAGACAGGAAAGGGTATTTCAGGGATGAGCAAAGGGACAGAGGCGATAAACATGATGTCTGGGAGGAGCTAAGCAGGGACACTGCGGGGATGGAGATGCACACTCAGCTGTGAGAGCTGAGTCTGGGGAAGCAGGCAAGGGCAAGGGCGAGGGCGAGGGCGAGGGCGAGGGCGAGGGCAAGGGCAAGGGCAAGGGGAGGAGGGCCTTGGGGGCTCCGCCCAGGGGCCTGCACTTTCTTCTAAGGAGGGAGTGATCTGGTCAGAGCTGCACCTGGGACAGTCACTCTGTGGATGATGCATCGGAAGGGCCTGGGCCGGAGGCTGGGAGATCTGTTGGGGGGCTACTGCCACGGGCCAGGCCGGAGGTGAAGACCTGGGGAGAAGGGACTTGGTTAGATGTAGAGGGTAACTGAGGGGAAAGAGTTGGGATGAGGCTGGCTTGGATGACTGGGTACTGGAGTTGCTGGAAGGGGAGAGTGAAGACTTGACTTCTCAGTTACATCTTTAAAAAGGAACGGGCAGGTTTGGCTCAGTGGTTAGAGTGCTAGCCTGTGGACTGAAGGGTCCCGGGTTCGATTCCAGCCAAGGGCATGATCTGGTGCAGGCTCGATCCCTGGCCCCAGTCAGGGTGTGTGTAGGAGGCAACCAATTGATATGTGTCTCTCACATCTGTTTCTCTCTCTCCCTTCTACTCTCTCTGAAAAGCAATGGAAAAAATATCCTTGGGTGAGGGTTAAAATGAATACATTCAATAAAATAAAAGGAATGGGCATGCATTCCATTTAATGCTTTCCCCTTCTCTCTGACTGGGATGCAGATGAGATGGCAGGAGCTGGAGTAGCCATATTGAACTCAGAGATTGCAGTCAAGTTTAAGGGATGGCAGAGCCAAATTCCAGCCTGGGATTATCTACCTCTGGACTGTTAGGTGTGGGAGAAGTCAACTTGTATCCTGCTTAAGCCATTGCAGTTTACAGTCTCTGTAAGAGCAACTTGGGATATACCTGAATGAATGAACCTGTGCTGATGCCCTGATTCTACACTATGCTGTTTGGGCCTTTCCTCTCCCACTCTTGACCTTTGTCTATAGTGGGCCCTGTATGAGGAATGCCATCTTTGCTGGCACCTCTACCCTCACCTGCTTGGACAATGGACACCATCATGTCAGGGTTCTACCTTGGCATTCCTTCCTCCAGGACCAGTCCTTCTGCTGCGCCTCCAGTCCACTCCAAGCTTTTGTGTTTTCTTGGCCATTTCTGCAAACTTTTCAGGGGCTGGCCACGTCTTATTCCTCTTTGTTGGCCAATGCCTCCTTCTAGTGGGGACTCAATCAATGTGTGATGGTTGAATGCTCCTGAGCGTGGGCATGGAGAGCTCATTGTGGGGCTGCTGGGAGACTTCGATGAGCTCACTGTATGAGTCAGGTGGTTTAGGTTATGCTGTGTAACAAATGACCACAAGTTCTCACTTGCTTACAACCAGATTTTTGTTCCTTTCTCACACTATATCCCTCACGGGCCAGGAAGAGGGGGCAGGGAGAGCTCTGCTCCTCTTAGTTGCTCAGGGACCACAGAGGACAGAGGCTCCTCCATCTTATGATGCCATCACTTGCACAGGTTTTCCTGGCAGGGGAGAGAACAGGCAGAGTCGCACACCAGCTCTGAAATGCCTCCACCTGAAGCGACACACATCCCTTCTGCTTGTACTGCATTGGCCCAGGCAAGTGCTCCCACCCCATCTAACTCCAGGGAGATGGGGCCATGTAGCCCTCTTTGCCTAGAAGAGAACTGGAGATACTGGTTAGCAGGGATGGTCGGTGTGTAAAAGTCTGACCTAGCTCGGCCGGGCGTGGCTCAGCCGTTGAGAGTCGACCTAGGATCCAGGCGATCGGGGTTTGATTCCCGGTCAGGGCACGTGCCCAGGTTGTGGGCTCGATCCCCAGTCAGGGGCGTGCAGGAGGCAGCCGATCAATGCCTCTCTCATCATTGATGTTTCTATCTCTCTCTCCCTCTCCTTTCCTCTCTCTGAAACCAATAAAGATATGTTTAAAAAAAAAATAAATAAAAGTCTGGCCCAATATTGAGGACATAGCACATGACCAGCCAGTGTGCTTCTGTTCCCCAGCCATTCAGCATGCAACTGTACTTAACTGCACACAGTGGTGAAACACGGGGCACCCTTCTTCAGGGTCCCCTGAAAAAGAATAAAGGGGTGTGTGTGTGTGTGTGTGTGTGTGACTCCATTAAAATGGGAGTCAGGGAAGGCCTCTCTGAGGAGGCTGCCTTTGAAATCAGATCTAAAGAAGAAGGAAAAAGTCAGGGGAAGGGGGCAGGGAAGAGCTTTTTAGGCAAAGGGAACAGTATGTGCAAAGGCACAGAGGTGGGAAGGGGTCTGGCAAGTTTAAGAAATCGAAGAGGCTGAGGCCAGAGCACAGTGATTACAGGTCTGTGGGGAAAGTGAGGGCAGAGAGGCCCTAAGGGGCAGTCACCTAGGGCCTGGCAGCATGCAGCCAGGAGGCCACTGGACAGCTTTAGGTAGGACGGGGCATGACATGAACCTTGAATAACTGCGCTGTGTGTGTCCAGGGCTCAGCTGCAGGCTCCTGTGCTTCTCCGGGTGTGTGCACTGCCTTGGGGCTCTCATCCTGCAGCTTTGACTCCCAGATGTGCACGTGGAGCCCTGTCCTTGCACCTGAACGTGGCCCTTGTGGCCCCTGCCTACTCCCCATTGTAGGGGAGGGAAATTTTCCTTCACCCTCTTAGGGCCCCTAGCTGGGAATGATAATTAAACTGACAAAGATAGATTACGGAAGAAAAGCATACAAATTATTTACTGTAAGTTTTACGTGACACGGGAACCCTCAGAAAGAATGAAGACCAAAGACACGGTTAGAGCTGCGTGTTAGCGGGGCGGGATGAAGAGCTGGCAGCTGTGCAGAAAGGTGACAGCTTGGAGGTGAGGAGTGTGTGGACTGGAGGCACCTGGCAAGGCTGCTTCTGAGGGTTCTGTTTGGGGTCCCTTTGTCTCCAGGGAGAAGGGGTGGTGGGCGTGGTCAGCGTGACCTTTCTGCAAACTCCTGCAGCTTAAAATGCGCAGCAGCCAAGGTGCCGCATTTGGGGTAGTGTATCCCAAACCCAGTCGCCAGGCACCTCCACCCTGGAGTGTGCAGATGCAGACTCTGTGTGTTTTTTTAATTCTCAGTTGAGGATATTTTTTTCATTGCTTTTCAGAGAGAGTGGAAGGGAGGAGAGGGAGAGAGAGAAAAGAACATTGATTTGAGATGTGAGAGAGATACATTAATTGGTTGCCTCCTGCACGCACCCCAACCAGAGCTGGGGATCGAGCCTGCAACCGAGGTGCACGCCCTTGACTGGAATCGGACCCAGGACACTTCAGTCCATGCGCCACTGAGCAAAACAGGCCAGGGCCAGATCCAGATTCTTCAACCTGCTTCCCCCTCGATAAAAGGCCCCATGAGCCTCAAGGACAGAAAGCTGGGGATCAGCATTGACCCCGACCTGCCACCTCTCATCCAATGTCAGCAAAGCCTGTTGGCTCAGCTTTAGGGTGTCTTAGAATCCAACTGCTCTCTGGCCGGGTGCAAACTGCCACTATCCTTAGCCAGGGAGCTCAGACGCCCTCCGAGCGGCCCCTGCCTCAGCCCCTCACCCAGGTCCCCAGCAGCAGCCAGGGATCTAGTAAAAAGGCAAATTGGGCTCTTTCACAACCCGTTTAAAACCCTCTCGGGTTCCCATCGCACCTAGAATAGACCTCGGACCTCTGGCCCAGGCCCTCGGTGCTCCTCCAGCTCTTTCCTCCCTCCTGCCTGCCTCCCCTCCCACGGAGCCCGCCCGGCTCTCCAGCCCCTGTTCTTCCACTTGGAAACTTGTCCCCTAGTTCTGGTGAACTTCACTCAGTTGTCTCCACACAGGCGGCTTCTGACCGCACGTCCACCGCCTGCGTCACTGCCCGCTGGCCACTTCCTTCACTTCCCTCTTCACCTCATCACCCCGTCCCATGACACGCTGGCTGACATCACATACACCTGACCCATCACATACACGCTGACCCATCACATACACGCTGACCCATCACATACACGCTGACCCATCACATACACCTGACCCATCACATACACCTGACCCATCACATACACGCTGACCCATCACATACACGCTGACCGACATCACATACACGCTGACCCGTCACATACACGCTGGCCCGTCACATACACGCTGGCCCGTCACATACACGCTGACCCGTCACATACATGCTGACCCGTCACATACACGCTGGCCCGTCACATACACGCTGGCCCGTCACATCCACGCTGGCCCGTCACATACACGCTGACCCGTCACATACACACTGACCCGTCACATCCACGCTGACCGCGCCTCTGCCCCGGGAGAGCGCGAGCCCCGAGCAGGGACCCGACTCTCCCACTGAACTTCTAAGCTTGAAGCCGTGCCTGGCGCGTGGAAGACGGTCTGCGAATACTGACTGACCGACTGACCGACCTTGGAACCCAGGGACTGCCCAGAGGGTGGAGACCTTGTTTTGTCTTTTCTGGGGAGACACCGGCGGGGTTGCGGGCAGTTTGGGTTTGGGGGTGGAGCAGGCCCGCTTTGCCTTCCCCCCACCCTGGAGCCACCCATCTGTTCCTGGAGGAGCGGTGAAGTCCCCGCAGGGCGCGGCGCGGATGCTGCAGTCCGCGGGGTGAAGCGCTGTTTAGTCGGGGAACCCGGAGCTTCTCCAGCCCTGGGCTTGGAGCGTTAGAGAGACGTCTCCCTAAATGTATGTTTAGATTGCCCTGTGACTGTCCCAACATGTGTCACTTTGACGTGGAATAACCCAGACTCCCAGAAATGTATGCTCAGTTATAATGATTGCCTTGCCTGGGCCCAGAAGCCAGGCCTCATTCATTCATTTTCATTCATTCATTCATCATTCAGCAAGTCAGTATTGAGCCCCTCTTGTGGCCTCGGTCCTGGGCTCCAGGTTGGCTAAGGCTGACACAGACTCAAGGGACAGGCTGAACAGTCCTGCTGCAGGAATTGCTTGGGCTTGGGTTGAGGGGAGGAACGGACTCTCTCTTTGAGGCTGTGGCCAGGAGGTGAAGAGACTGGCAGATGTGGGGGGAAGGGAGGTTGTGGAATCAGGCAGGGGCTATAAGGGTGGGATTTTGTCTTTTGTGAGCCCCAAGAGTTACTCCTGCTGGTGGGAATGTCACATCCTCTCAGGACTCCTTCGATTCTTTCCCATTCAGTAACACATTCTCCAGGCTTGCAGGTGCACATTGGTTCAGGGAGGCGATATGAAATAGAGAAGGGGGTTATAAGACAGTGAGGGATGAGCTGGGCAGCAAATATTAGCAATGTGGACACAAGCAGGAGTGACAAGTGGATATCCTGAGAAACCTCCCACCACAGAACACCCAGAAGTGCACCACAAAATACAACTCTTTTTTCAAATGCATGACTGTCTGTAAAATAAATGAATGAATGAATGCAAGGTCAACCTTTAGAATGTCAACTATAAAGAGAATGCTGGAAGCCTGAGTGCTAGGGGGCTCTGAAGTTGCAGGGAGACCTCAGGACATTTGCACAGACATCTCCATGACCTAGCAGCACTATTGACATTTTGGGCCAGATTATTTACTGTTGTGGTGGGTTGCCCTGTGCATTGCAGTAGCACCTTCCTCCTCCAGGGTTTGACAGCTAGAAATGTCCCCTGGGGAACAATGTTGTCCAGGTCCAGAAACAAAGGCCTAGAGACTTGGCTGTTAAGGGTCCCTCAGGGAAAGAGGAGGCAAGCTGTGGGCACTGTATAGTGGGGAGTTGTAATTGAGGCCTCTACAAAAACCCAGGGCTCTCCAAGCCTGCACTATTTGTGAAAGGATAGAGAAAAAAATCCATCCAGTGGCAAAGAGAAGTGATAAGAATATTTGTCTATTTCAGTTTTTGCCTTAGGTAGAAAGAAAGCCTTTAAATTTGTAACCACAAGCTTGCCTACACAGGGGTTTAGGGACAACATGTGCATTACCTGGTGTCCCAGGAAATTCTAGGTAGTGAAATTAACTCCAATTGTGTTGGTAGCACCTGGCGCACCTGGCAGAAGCAAAAGAAAATTATCTTTGGAGAGACACACCCTCAACTCCTACTGTACAGGATTCCCATGGATAGCCTAGCTAAGATTGAGTTTACTGTATGAAATTACAAAGCACCTGGAGAAACAACCGACCCTGAGTGAGTCAGTAAAAACAATAAATGGCAGAATTAGACCTTCAACACCTAAAATATTGGAATGATCAGATCCAAAATATTTTTAAAAAACAGCTTGTTTATTAAAGTGTTTAGAGAAATAAAGATGCTACCAGGAAAACCAGGCAAATAGAAAATGAACAAATAGACTCAGAACTGAAAATGATAATGTTGAAATTTAAAACCCAATGGACAGGTTAAACAGCAGATTAGATACAGTTGAGGAGACAGTTAGTGAACTGGAAAATGGAGTTGAAGAAATCATTAGCCATAATTCAGCACAGAGAAAAACATAAACAAAAGTAAAAAAGACATGGGATATAGAATGAGGAATTTAACAAATGTCATCTAGGAATTCCAGAAGAGACAGTTGAGAGAATTGGGGGAGGCAGTATCTAAAGATATGCTGATTAGGAATTTTCCAGAAATGATAAAAAAGACAAATGACAAATCCTGGGAAGGAAGTATGAAGAATTCAAGCAGAGTAAATAAGGAGAAACCCAGAAAGACTGTAGTAAAATTACAGAAATCCAAAGAGAAGATCTTAGAAGCAGCTAGATAGAAAGTCAGATAACAAATGACCCAAGATGGAACACTTGTCCTCAGGATGCCCAGAAATTACATAGGAAGGTACTTCTGGAGAAATGCCAGCATGAGCAGGTGGAGTCCCAAACTCTTACTGTTAAAATATTAAAAGAAATAGGATCTTAATATTTCCTTGAGCTGGGCTTTGTGGTTTCATGGCCCATTGTGTGTGTGTGTGTGCGCGCGTGTGTGTGTGTGCGCGTGTGTGTGCGCTCGTGTGTTTCACACTCAGTAACCTGTGGACAGAGGCTTGGCCCACAGGCTGTAAGAGGTTACTTGAGAGAGGAGAGGGCCACCTTTGGAACACTGCCTGGATGCAGGCAGGGGAGGGTGAGTGTTGGGCACCTGGAGCGGGTCCTGGGGAGATACAGAATACCTGGAGACTGACTTCTGATCTCCTGTTCTGTTTGGGGCCTCTCCCCTCAAAAGACTCTGGAGAACACTAAGGGCCACCTTCCCAATCCACAAAGGCTTCATGGAGGAGGTGATGGGCTATAAGAGGAAGCTGGGAATGGTGAGATGGGGGAAAGGAAAAGCAGAGCTGGGGTGTGTACAGGAAACTGGAGGGGAGGAGAGAAGCTGAGAGGCTGAGGGGAGACCCAGGGACTGCCTCTATTTCTGGATAAATAAGTGTAGCATCTCTCACCTCTACACACACACACACACACACACACACCCTACTCCATTCTTGTTATGGATTTCTTGTCAAACAGGCTCCATTAATTGTTTAATAACCAGATTAATTAAGGATGCTGAAAGTAAACAGCAAGAAGGTAATTTGTTCCTGATTACTGTGTAACTGGGAGGATGAACTCACTTGCATGTTCAAAGAAGGCCCCATACACAGCGAACGACAATAGAGGGAACTGGGTATCTGACCCCAATCCCAACATCCCTCCCTTTCGCTTCCTGCCTCCCAATTCTCTCCTTAGCTTCTCTCTCTCTTTTAAAAAAAATATTTTTATTGATTTTTAGAGAGAGAGGAAGGGAGGGGGAGAGATAAACACCGCCTGCCTCCTTGTGACCCTGCTGGGAAGAGAGCTCACAACCTGAACTCGTGCCCTGACCAGGAACTGAACCGGAGACCTTTTGGTTCACCAGAAATGCCCAACCAACTGAGCCACACCAGCCAGGGCTCTTAGCCTCTCTTTAAAACTGATTGAGAGGCAGCCTGGTTCCCTACCCACAGCCAGGCCATCGGACCTCCTCCCCCCCAAGGCCTCCTGCCCAGGTCGGCTCCTGCAGCTCTTCCCTCCAAGAGAGGTAGGTGTCACAAAGGAGGGACTGGACATGCCAGCCTGGGCCCTGCCTGAGCGGTCTTGGCAAGGCGCCGCCCCAGCCTCGATTTCCTTAACTGTAAAGTGGGCTCACAGCCCGCTCTCTGTAGTCTCTAAGAGGACTAAACTAAGGGCAAGGGAGGAAACCTTTTGTGAATTGTGAGGTGCTGGGCCAGAGCTGGCTGGGCATTATTTTTCACCTGAGCCCGGGAATTGCTGAGTGTGCATCTTCTAAGGGCCCTTAGAATAGGGCTGCAGCCGGGAAGCCCTCGGGGAGTGTATCCTTCACAGGAAATGCTTCCCCCGGAGTCCCAATTTGCTTGTTTCTGTAGAGACGCTGGCCCACATCTGCGTACCCCAGGGGCTGGGGAGGAGTAAAGGTCCCAGGGTACCCCCCCCATCACCAAGGCTACACTCGGGCTTGCAGGTGGGGGGAGGGCATCCTGTGCTGGGGCATCCCCGGCTCCCCCAGGGCCTCAGACGCCAAATTGTTTTCTGATGGCGGCCTCCGTTTCTCCTGAACTCAATTTGCGTTTTCAAAGCAGCTAATAGACGCATTAAAAAATCCATTTCACTCGGGATTGAATCTGACTGGAGCGAGATCCATGCACAGAGGCCTCTCCTCCCGTCGTCCTCGCCCCTGGGGACCCCTCACATTGCCATGGAGACCGGGAAGCCGCCTTGGCTGACTGGGCTCTAGCTGGCCTGTTGGGGTGGCTCTGCTCCCCAGCAGCCTTCTAGCAACCCCAGCCTCCCATCCTGCCGTTGTGCACACCCCCGCAGTTTAGCTCGTCTACACCCACCATGCGACCTCTTCTGGGATCTCAGAAAGCGTCTGAACCCCTGGCCAGGGCGAATGTGCAGACCGGTGTGTGTGTTGGAGGGTAGGCGCCTGGTTTATAGATTGAACTGCACCCCAAACTTTATTTCAGCCCACTGTCCACCATCGGCCTTGGTAATGGTTTAGCTCTTGGAGTCCAGTAGCCCCATGGTGTCCAGGATTCAATCTGCTCTGCCTGCTCCTAGCTGTGTGACCTTGGGGAGGTCACTTTCCCCTCTGTAAGGTCAATACTAATGCCTTCAGGCAAGATTGGGGTGAGGAACCGTGTTTGTGATAGCAGAGAAATATAGTTTTAACCCTGTGCTGCTCTGGGGAGACAGGACATGCCTACACACCATGTAAGGCAGCCCCTCCCCCGGGGAGCCCTGGACTGTGATGTGACCAGGAGGAGCCAGGCCTAGTCCACTGTGCATTATGTCCCTGTGCCTGGGGACACTGCATCAGTGGGTCTACCGTAAATGCTTGTTGAATATTCAGTGATGAAAGGGGACCCACTTTCTAGCATGATGGGAATTGGAGGACAGGGCAGCTGGGCTACTTCTGAATGCTGTTACCGCCACTTACTACTGTGTGGTCTTGGGCATGTTAGTTACCATCTCTGTGCCTCAGTTATCTCATCTGTAAAATGGAGATAATAATGGTACTGACCTCAGGTCGCTGTTGTGGGGATTAAATGATTCGAGCATATAAAGTGCTTAGAACAGGAGTGGCACATAGTAAGCCTTCCAGTGCCAGCTCCTACTCCTCAGACTCGATGCCGTGGTTTTAAAGGGGGAGAGGCCTGTGCCCAGCTTCGGCCCTCCTTTTCGCTCTGTCCCTGGGAGCAGCCTCAGCACAAACGCTCCTGGCTTCCCGCAACTCCTCTCTCCAGATCTCCTTGGCCAGAAGCACAAGGTAGGCAGAAGTCTCTAGTGTTTTTCCTTCTGTGACCTAATCTTTGGTGAACAGGACACCTGTGGGGGCAGAGAGGTCACCTCTTGTTACCAGCCACTGCCACTCCCTGGCCTCTGGCCTCCCGGATTGGCATCCTCTCTGCCCCCAAGCCCTCTCGCTGCCTCTGAAGCCTCTTGCCTTTGCTCTGGTCTCCAGAGAGACCCTTAGTGAGCAGGTGGGGCTGGGAGGCGGGGTGATGGGCCTGGCCTGGGTTTTGGATGAAGCAGATTCTGGAGCCCAAGGGACCAGGGGTGCCCAGGTCAGCGCCCGGGTGGCAGCAGCTCCTTATTAACGAGACCATTGAATTGTGTGGCTCGGCCTGGCACAGCAACAACACAGTATCCCTCTCAGAAAAAACTGCCTTTGAAGGCTCAGGAAGGTGCTCAGATCCCAGGGTCTCCCCTCCCCAAGCTGGTCAGAGCTCTCCCAGGCTCTCAACTCAGCGAGTGGGCCTTCCTTCTGGTGCCCATGATGGGACCAGGCTATTTGGAGGGACAAAGGTGTTGGGATGGGCACAGGATCCCCAGTGGAGGGCTGCGAGTTGCTGACTTGTGTGAAATGGACATTGAAGCACCCAGTGGCTCTGAAGGATTGGAGACCTGCCTTGAGTCCTGGGTTCACTTAGGCAAGTGAGCTCACGTCTCTGGGCCTGTTTTCCTGCCAGTGAAGTAGAGGTATGAACAACATAAACAGCAATGGCTGCTCCTCCGTGGTTGCTGCAAGGATCAAAGGAGGCCCTGAAAACTTTCAGACTGGTCAGGCCTTTTTTCCTGGCCCAGGAGAACAGAGCTGGATCTCCCTCCCTTGTGAGTCTGCAGAGCCCAGCAAACGCCAGGTGCTCAACAGATGTGGGTGGATTTGAAAAGCCAGAGGCTCCCGGGAGCCCAGGCCTGAACTTAGGGGAGAGACGAAGAGAAACCAGGATGTTTCACCCAGAAGGGAGGGTGGTAGAGAGGGAATTGGGTCAAGAGGATGTTAAAAACTGCTTTTATATAAATATAAAATAAATGTTCATCAAAGACTTAAGTTATTATTTAAAGTGGGAACCAGTAAGATGCTACAGCTGGTTCAGAGGAGAATCCTGAGAGCAAATCCATATAAAGGCCGCCAGGAGGGGAATTAGCAAATGGATGAGAAACTGGTCAATAGCCACAGGTCAATAGTCATTTGTTCCTCTAGCACAAAATTCATTTGCATTTCTATGGAAAAGAATCACTTGCTTAACATTGGCTTTGTACAATTTCCAGAGTTGTACAAATAGCTTAAAGGCAATGAAAGGCAGAGGACCCTGGAGAATCAGATAACGGGGGCTGTGCAGTAGACAGGACGCTTAGGAGGCTTCCTCCCATTTCCAAGTCTTCCAACACTTTTTATGGGTAGGGAATGAGAGGTGGACCGAGGAAGGGGCCCAAGGGCAAGGCTAAGGACTCATCGGAGGCACACACTTCATCTCCTTCCAATTTCCTGTGCTTTCCAGCCTCTCTGGCTTTGGGGCCCTTGTGGGGAGAGAGCGGGAGCCCCTGTTAGCCATAGCTTCTCTTTCTTTTTATTATTTTTAAAATTGTGATAAAACAAACTTACAGTAAATTGAATAAACATTAAGTCCATAGCGTGAGGAATTTTTACACGTTTACAGCCATGTGACCAAGACCAAGTCAAGGTAAAGAATATTTGCAGAGCGGCAGAGCACTGCTCGTGTCCTTCCTCGGCAGCAGCTAACTTTCCCTGTTCTGTCACCAGAGACTAGCTTTACACTTTAGAGCTTCCAATAAATGGGACCATACAGCATGTACAGTGGCACCTCGGCTTTCGAATGTGACCCGTTCCAGAAGACCGTTCGAGCTCTGAAATGTTCAAAACCCGAGGGATCCACAGCCGAAGCCAGGCCTCAGGGTCTTGCCCTCAGTGGAAGCCTGTTGGCATGTTCGACTTCCGAGGCGTGTTCGAAAACCGAACATTTCTTTCCAGGTCAAAGGCTTTGGTAGACCGAAATGTTCGTCCACGGACACGGACACGTGCGAAAACCAAGGTGCCACTGTGCTCTTTTGTGCCTGGGTCCTTTCTGGCTCTAATCCTTGTGAGGTTCCACGCGGTGCCCGCATGGGCAGCCTGTCCCTTTTCTTCGCTGCATCGCAGTCCCCTGGAGGATGACGCGCGGCCTGTCGGCCCTGCCTCCCTCCCGTGCGCTTTTGCCTCTTCCAGGGGGGCTGTTCTGAGCGCTGCTGTGAGCATGCTTGCGTTTGTCTTCTTGTAAACCTGCAGTTGATTTTTCTAGAGTAAGCGCCTAGGTATAGAATTGCCGGGTCCTAGGTTTGACATAGGCTTTAGGTTTGGGACGCGGAGCCAAATGGTTTCCCAGAGAGGCTGTGCCGGTTGGCGTGTGCGAGAGATCCGGCCGCTCCGCGACTCTGATGCTGGTGCTGCCACGTTTTCTTCATTTTAGCCACTCCAGTGGCTGTCCTGTGGCATCTCATTTTGGTTTTAATGTGCATTTTCCTGGTGATTTTTATAGCTTATTGACTATTTGGATATCTTCTTTGTGAAATGGCTGGTAAGGTTTTTTGGCCCTCTTTGATTGGGTGTTTGCCCTTTCCTTTTTGATTTGTAGGGACGGCCTTATGCGCCGTGGATGAGTTCTCGGCCACACATGCGTGTGGGCAGGTAGCTTCTTCCACTCATGGCTGCCTTTCCACTGTCTCAGTGGCTGACTTTTGAAGAACAGATGTTTTAAATTTCAGTGACATCCATTGTTTCCTTTGTTTCCTTTGTCGTTAGTGGGTTTTGTGTTATGTTTAAGAAATCTTTGCCTATCCCAAGGTCATGGAAATATGCTCTTATATTTTTGTCTAGAAGCTTCATTGTTTTGCTTTTCACATGAAGATCTATGATGCACTTAGAATTAATTTTTGTTTCAAGTATGAGGTAGGAGTCAAGTTTCATTTCTCTCTATATGATCCAATTGATCCAACTGGTCCAGCCCCATCTATTGAAAAAAGAATCCTTTTTTCAGTGATTGTACTGGTGTTTTTGTCATAAATCAATTGGCCATATGTGTGTAGGTCTATTTTTGGATTCTCTCTACTCTGGTATATTGGTCTATTTTTCTAGCCTTATATCACAGTGTCTTAATTGCTGTAGCTTTCCTTTTTTTAAATTTATCTTTATTGCTGAAAGTATTACAGGTGCCCCATTTTTCCCCCCATTGACTCCCTCCCCAGGCCTTCACCCCATTGTTGTCTGTGTCCATGGGTTATGCATATGTGCATGTAACGTCTTTGGTTAACCTCTTCCCACCCTCCACCCCCCTTCCCTCTTCCCTCTGAGATATGACTGTCTATTGCTTGCTTCAATGTCTCTGGGTCTATTTAGTTTGTCAGATTCTTTTGTTCCTTAGCTTCTTCTTAAAGAAGACCCTTCAACATTTCCTGTAGTGCTGGTCCGGTGGTGATGAACTCTTTTAACTTTTCGTTGTCTATGAAGCTCTTTATCTGACCTTCAATTCTAAATGATAGCTTTGCTGGGTAGAGTCATCTTGGTTGTAGATTCTTGTTTTTCATCACTTTGAATATTTCTTGCCACTCCCTTCTGGCCTGCAAGGTTTCTGTTGAGAAATCAGCTGACAGTCCTATGGGTGCTCCCTTGTAGGTAACTAACTACTTTTCTCTTGCTGCTTTTAAGATTTTCTCTTTGTCTTTCACCTTTGGCATTTTAATTATGATGTGTCTTGGTGTGGGCCTCTTTGGGTTCTTCTTGTTTGGGACCCTCTGTGCTTCCTGGACTTGTAAGTCTATTTCCTTCACCAGGTAGGGGAAGTTTTCTGTCATTATTTATTCAAATAGGTTTTCAATTTCTTGCTCTCTTTCCTCTCCTTCTGGCACCCCAATAATACAAATATTGGGCCTCTTGAAGTTTGCCCCAGAGGCTCCTTATACTATCTTCATATTTCTGTATTCTTTTTTCTTTTTGCTCTTCTGGTTGGGTGTTTTTTGTTTCCTCATGTTCCAAATTGCTGATTTGATTCTCAGCGTCCTCTACTCTACTGTTGATTCCCTGTAAATTAGTCTTCATTTCAGTTCATGTAGACTTCATTTCTGATTGGTTCTTTATTATTGTCATTGATGATCTCGCTAGTTTCCTTAATAGTCTTACTAATATCCTTGAGCATCCTTATAACCATTTTTCTGAACTCTCTATTTGTTAGCTGGATTGGATCTATTTCATTTAGTTCTTTTTCTGAAGATTTCTTATGTTCTTTCCTTTGTGGCATGTTTCTTTGCCTCTGCATTTTGGCTGCTTCAAGGTGTTTGTTTCTATGTATCAGGCAGAGCTGCTATGTCTCCTGGAATTTGTAGAGTGGCTTTGTGTAGTAGGTGTCCTGAAGGGTCCAGTGGCTCAGCCTCCCCAGTCACCTGAGCTGGGCCTTCTAGGTGCTCCCCTGTGTGGGCTGTGTGCTCTGACCTGTTGTAGTTAAGCCTTGGTTGCTGTTGGCGTCACTGGGAGGAATTGACCCCCAAGCCAATCGGCTGTGAGGACCAGCTGCAACTACAGCCAGAGAGCTGCTGTGCTGGAGACACCCTTATGAAACAGGATTTACTTCAGTGGAGCTTTGGTGTTCACCAAGTGCGCCCCTGGAGTGTGTCACTCGTGGATGTGGTAAGGTTGTAATCCAGTGTGGTCAAGTCTGACCACCAGGTGCACTGTCTCTGGGGCCTCCTGGGAGGTGCAAAGTCAGCCTCTGCCTGTGCCCTGCCCAGGGCCACCCAGCATGAGCTACACAGCAATCTGTAGTTGGCTGCTACTTGTGCTGGGCTTGGAGGTGTCCAGGAGAGGCCAAGCTATGAACCAATGCAGGCTGCCACTAGTGCCAGGCCTGGGACCACTTATTGAGAGGTGTGGGACACGCTGAGGCCACCTGCTGCTTGCTTGAGACATTTTAGGAAAGTCCTAAGCATGAGGCTAGAGGGGCCACTTGCATAGAAAAGCCACTGGAATGGCTTGGATGAGCTTGCAAGTAGGGAGGGGGAGGGGTCTCTGAGAATTACCAGAGCGGGGCCAAAGGTGTGAGTCAGGTTGATGGAGATTCAGAGAAGGCGCCTGCCTGCCGGCTCTGTGCAGGGAGGGCTCACCAGAGGTGCAATGGCCTCTGCCAGCTCTTCTGTCTGGGAGAAAGCTGACCCTCCAGCTCTCTCCCTGATTCCTGGCAAGTTAGTTCCTCCCAGAATGTCTCAGGTTCCTTCAAGCTGCTGCCCAGTGCTGGAGCTCAGAGGGAGTGAGTCTGGGTAAGTCCATGTGTGGGCCCTTTAAGAGGAAAGCCTGGGATCCCAGCAGCCTCTGCGCCCCTCAGCCACAATCCCCGCTGGTTTTCATAGCCCGAAGTTATGGGGACTTCTCTTCCTGGCACTGGAACCCTGGGCTGGGAGTCCTGATATGGGGCTGGGACCCCTTGCTCCTCTGGGAAACCTCCACCAACCAAGGTATCCCTCCTGGGTTTAAACTGCGGCTGCCTCTCTGCCATTCAGCCCAGATTCCACCCCACGTCTCTGCCCCTCCTACCGGTCTCGTTGCGCCTTCAGTTCCCTCGTTGTAGGACTTCTGTTCACTAGATTTCAGGAGGTTCTGAATGATGGTTGTTCTGTATTTTAGTTGTAATTTTGATGTGGCTGTGGGAGGCAGCGGGTACTGTGGTTACCTACACCACCATCTTATCGTCTCTTGCTGTAGCTTTTCTTGGACCTCTGCAGAGAAGGTTTTAAAATTGGGTACTTTAAGTCATTCATCTTTGTTCTTTTTCATCATTGTCTTGACTATTTTAGTCTTTTGTATTTTCATGTATTTTTTAGAATAGACTTGTCAATTTCCACAGAAAGCTGCTGGGACTTTGATGGGGATTGTACTGAATCTACAGGTCATTTGGGGGAGAATTGAGTACCATGCTGAGTCTTCCAGTCCAGGAAAACCATGTCTCTCCATTTGTGAATGTTCTGCCTTCATTTCTCCCAGCATCCTGGCTTCTCTTTTAAACCCTTCTGCATTCCGGCACTTGGTGGGAATTAACTCCCTCCCTGTGACTACTGTTGTTTGAAGGGAGTTTGTTGTCTGCCTGCAGTCCTTCAAGGGGTCACCGAGGGATGAGTCCCCAAGGGAGGGGCCAGGTAAGGAGATCTAAGGAGGAGAGGGGGGCAAGCAGGACCCCAGCCATGGTCCTGACCCCTGAGCACCCCTTCTGAGGAAAATCTACTCTTTGGGATGAGAGCTCCGAGCTTGGCAGTTTTGCAGAGCAGTCAGTCATTAAACCTTGGTTTTCCTATCTGTAAAATGGGCATGTGGTCTCGATGAGGAAGAGCAGTTGTAAGGAGTTACAAACATACACTGCAAGGTACTTATTAGGTGCTCAGTATATGATACTGGCGTTTGCTTTTGTTCTCAAGAGAAGACTGATGCCACCAATGTGGACATAGACTTGGGAAGGACCAGGCTTATGCCTACCTCCCTGCCAGTCACACTGTTTTCCTTTTAAGGGCAAACTGAAAGTGCGCCTTAGTAATCAAGGAGATGGAAAGAGAAAGATGAGGATGCCTGTCCGGAAAGGTGGCGTAGACAGTGGAGGCCTGGCCCAAGCACCTTGCTGACTTTCAACTCCGCTTGTCACCCCTGGACTTTTCGTTTTCACAACATGTATGTAGTTTATTCACCCAACCAGCTGCCAGGCTCTGGCCTGCAGCCCCCTCGCCTTGCCCAGGCCTCTGGCTGTTGAGGGTCAGATTCCTACAGCCTGAGACCCTGGACCTCAGGTCCCTGGCTCTGCCAATGCAGCTCAGCCTGTGGGCCAAGGCTGGGATAGGGGATCACTGCCACTGGGGACCCCAAACTCAGGGCTTTGCTGGCCCTCCCCAGGCTGGTCACTGCCCCCACCTACACAGGCCTAAAGGCCTCACCCCGAGTGCTAACAGAAACTAATTAAACCACTGGCAACACCTGCTTTGTTTCCTAATCCTTGACTTTGTGCTGACAGGAGCAGTTTCTTCCCAGATTATTCTTAAAGGGGCAAATCCTTTTCCTGCTGAACATTTTAAATACAATTACACGCAAGAGAGTGATTTTAAAATACACTTTGCTGAGCACTTTCCTTTTAACTTAAAAAATGCACACACTTTTATAACACTTGTCCTGGGCTAAGAATCTTACAGATATGACCTCATTGAACCCTGGCATTAACCTGTTATTATTGCCACCGTTTACAAGGTAGCTGCCCTGCCCATGGTGGGCAGCCAGTTGGTCAGAGGCGGGATTGAAGCCTGGGCAGCCTGGCTCCACGGCCTTGGGGGCCACCTCTAGTCCTGACTGCCTGCCTGGGAAACGCCTCTTCTAAACATCTGCCTGGAGTGGCATCATTTTAGGAGACCTTGGGGTTCCCTCTCCTGTAACCTACCCCTGGGCCTTCAGGGACAAGCTTCAAGTCCTCTGCGGCAGCCTCGTTAACCAGCCAGTCCTAGGGACTGGAGCAGGGCACCTGGACACTTAAGGAACAGGACTTGCCCCAGGCTGGTTCCTGGCCCAAGGGATCCAGGCTGGGAGCCCGTTATTGGCAAGTAGGCATTACGGCATTTGGCTTTGAGTAAAAAATCAGGGGACTTTAATGCAAATGAGGCAGTGCTCTGGAGTCCTGGCATGAAGCAGCTAAGTGGCTACCTGTTAACTCGGGAGGGCAGCCAGGACTGGCAGAGGGGGTCCGGACTGCCAATGGGGGGCACTCAAGGGAGGAGGCCCCAGGGCAGGCTGCCTGATTCACTCCCCTTGAATCTGGTCCTAAACTGTTTTTCTTCCTACCTGCTGGAGAGAGTGAGAGAGCCAGAGTGAGAGCAAGAGAGATCTAGGTCTCGGTCCCAACTTCAGCATGCAGGAAGCACCCCAAGTGCTAGGTAGGCTACTGCCTCAGGGCCTTTGCACTTGCTGTCACTTCTGCCTGGACCACTCTTTTTCCAGGTATCTATGGTTCATGCTTTCACTTCCTCTGGTCTCTGCTCAAATGTCGTCTCACAGAGGGCCTACTGACCCCATCTCAAATAGCACACACTCTATAGGCCTCTATCCACCAGCTCTGTGTTTTCTTTATAAGTGCTATGAAAACATATGTACATGTTGCTTTTAAAAATTTATTGCTGCCTCTCCTCCACTGGATTATAAGCTCCACTGGGCAGGGACTGTCAACCCTGTCATAACTGTATTCTCAGTGCCTAGAACATGTTTAATAAATATGTATCTAGAGATTGATTAGTGAGCGCTGTGAGGTGGCCCTACTGCCCTGTGTCTCTGTGCCTACATCTCCTTGTCTGTATGGAGGAGACGGTGGCTGTTCTCCTCTCACCGGGGAGTGTCTGCAGTTGTCAGGATGGGCTGAGTTATGCTGTGGTGACAAACTAGCCCAGACCTCCCTGAGAGGGTGATGGGGCAGGAACATGCCATCAGTCTTTCTAGGTCAGTCATGTCTGTAGGATGTGAGTCCTGGGGTTTGCCTTGTCTGTTATCTCTCACCCCAATGTGACAACTAGAAACTGAACTCAAGCCACTTGTACCACGCAAGTCCTCACCCTGGCTTCTGATAGAGGTGTCCTTTTTAAAAGGAAGCATAGAGATAGGCTGTTTTACCAGCAGGATGCAAACCCACATTGATGGCTGAATCAGTGTCAATGAACTTAGGGCCTAATAGGAAAGGTGGCCACCCAGTGGTTGGAAGACCCCTCTGCCCCTTGACACGCACACAGAGAACTCACAGCTAACCTTACACCAAGAGTTGCAACACATGGGAAGAGGTGTGGGGTTCAGCAAAGCCCATGCAGGTGGAAGTACAGAGAAGGGCTCCTTACTCCCTGGACAGGGGTTCAGGTAGGGCTTCCTGGAGGAGGCAGTGCCTGGACTGAAGCTCAAAGGATGGAGCCGTGACTTGGTGAGGGGCGCAAAGTTGCAGCAGGAAGAGGAGGGGAGAGAAGGCCAGGCAGAGGGCCTGGGGTTTTGGAGCAGTGCCTGCATGTCTGCAATGTCTGCAACCCGCTGGGGGAATCAATATCTGGCTGGGCATCTGGGCACCGCGCCCGAATGTCGTGTTCAGACTCCGTGAACAAGCCAACCTCTCAGGCCTGGCTGGAGGGAACAGAGGCTACCACAGTCCCACAGACGGGAATTTAGCAATGCCTCTCAAAATTAAAAATGTCTTTTCCTCCCTGCCTCAGCATCCACACCTCCCTGAGGGCCTGGGACCCTGGGTGGCTCTGTCCTCTTCGGCCTCTGATAGGGGGCGCCCTCCCCATATACTGCGCTTGCCTGCCTGAGCCGTGGCCATTCGTTTGCATGGGGTCAAGGCCCTGGCCTTCCTCCCTCCATGGCCTCCCTCCCTCTGCCTCTTCCTCCCCTGCCCCACTGGCCCCGCCCCGCCCCGACGACCACGTCACCCTTTCTGACCCTGCCTCCCACGTGCACCTTTCACTGTGCCACCCACTCTGCGAGGCCTTCTCACCCTCCACCTGCCAAGACCCTGCTCACCTTTCAAGACCTCACCGAGATGTCACCTCCCTGAGGACCCCTCCCTAAGCCTTCGTCCTGGAGTGGGACACCAGGAGGGCCATAGAAGGGTGGCAAGGAAGCCCGGGGGCTAAGAGCCTGCAGGAAGAACTGGATCAAAGGCACAGAGGGGAGCCAAGAAGGCTGCCTCCCAGCTCTGAAAAATGCTGCACCTATGTCATCTAACCTGCCAGATAGAGAGCCTGACACCACCTTTACCCTGAACCACTGGGTGGGGGGAGGCGGGTGCAGGGTTAACAGTTCCTGGGAAGGAGTCAGCCAGGTTTCATAAGGTCCCCAGGGGCAGGAAGGTTCTAAGAAGAGGAGGTGGGAGCTTATGATAGGTGGGGTCTGGGGAAGGAGGGGATTCAGTTTGACGAGACTCACTGGGCAGGTGGGTGTGGGCAGCCGGGAGGCCACAGGGATATTGAGGTGACAAAGGGAGGCTTCTAGAGTGGCTGCCTCCTTTGATTGCCTGGGCCAGCTCGGGACAGCGGCTCCCAGGGGGGTTTCGATTGAGGGGTTTCTCTGGATCAAGGAGCAAACAACACACAGCAGGCTGATGTTTGGGGAAGCAAAGACTGCTGTGTATCGGGTGCGTTCGCACATGCCGGGGCCTCTGCCAGCGGGATACGACAGAAGCTGGTGGGAGGATTTGGTGGCTAGAGGAGGGCTGGGGACAAGGGAGACTTCTTTTACAAATACTTTAGTATGAAAACTCTCAAGCATATGGAAAGGTTGAAAGAGCTGGGCAAACAGCACTCATCTATCCGCCAGCTAAATTCTACCATTAACGTTTCACTAGGCTTGCTCCACCCCACAGCTCTCCAGCCGCCGCCCATCGACCTTCTGATGCGGTTCGGAGCCAGCTGCAGACATGAGCATGCTCCTTCCTAAACACCTCGCGCGTGCATCCTTCACGGAAGTGCAATATTTGCTTACAATTTTTTCTGTGTTTGTTTAGCGATCTCTAGAGATAATATTTACATAAAGCGAAATGCACAGATCTTCAGTGGATCGGTCCCTGAGCTCTGAAAACCACATGCACCTGTGTCTAACCTATCACGGCGACAACCTGACGTCGCCCGAAAGCTCCCTCGGGCCCCTTCCCAGAGAATGCCCACCAGAGACGCCCCATCGCGCACCTCCGTGACGGGGCCCCCAGCCCCCTCTCCCCTTGCACTCGTGGCTGCCCGGGGGGCCTGCATGCCCCAATCTCCTTGCAGCTGCTGTGGCTCCCTGATTAAGTTCGGGTCTATGGAGTGAAAGTTGAAGCATCGGGTGGCAGGCTCTAAAGACTGTCCTTAAAGGCCAGCTGGTGTGTCTGCCTTTCTTTGTCTTCCCTGCTCCTTCCTGCTGCCTGGGAACCAGCCATTCTGGCCGCCAGGCTGGGCCATGGGGAAGGGGACACCCAGAAGTGGGGGGCCAGTGAGATGGAAGGAGCCTGGGTCCCTGAACTCCTGGTGGAGCAGAACGCCCTGGATCACTTATTCGGACCCTCACGCCAGAGAAAGAAACATCTACCTTGTTTCAGTCACTGTCAGATGACAGTCTCTGCTACAGTCAAACTTCGTCTTAATGACACACGTTAGTGTCTTTTAAATGTTGTGCTATGTGTGTGTACTACTTACCCAAAAAAGTAAATTAAAATACATGATTGAACATAAAACAGATAAAAGGAGACTCTGCTGCAGAGACTGCTCCTGCCCTCCTCCCGCAGAGGAGTGGGGAAGCCCTCAGTGACGACTGAGGACGGGTGTCACGTGCGGTGGCCTGTGACAGGGGCTTAAACAAGACAAATGTATTTTTCTGCATGTGAAACCCAGGCAGCCAACACTGCAGCTCGGTGGCCCCGTGCCCACCCTCCAGCATCCCAATGTCAATGTGGTGGCCAGTTTCTGAACACACGGCATGGACGTGGGGCCTCCCACCTGGGTGGCCGCAGGACACTGGTGGCTTCCGGGACATGTGGGAGCCCCCCTGGTCCACACCCTGGTGAAGCTCCGAGGCCTGCTTGCTCCCTGGCCAGTGGCCTGTCCGGCCTGAGGCAGAACCTTCAGAACACGGGGCTCCCAGCCTCGGACACCTCAGGGCCGGACCAGCTCCGCAGCCTGGGCTGGGGGCCGGCTCTAAGCTGCTGCTTCTGTCCCCGGATGGGCCTCTCGAGCCCCAGGATTGGGGGGCAGTTCCCCTTATCTGGCCCGGCAGCAGGTTATCGACCAGCCTCCTGCCCTCTGACGCCTGGTGACGATCACTTGCCACATCGTAATCTTCCCCGCCGTCCTCGCGTCAGCTGTCAGGCTGCCCGCTGCCTCTCAGGCTCCGCTTCTGATTCCAGCCGTCCCAGTTCCACCCTCTCACCCCCACCACGTCCGAGGGGTCTGAGCCTTTGCTAACAGCTCTTATTCTGGGGCCACGGGAGGCGGTTTGTCTGGTAAAACTATCCCTTACGAAAACCACTCCTGGGCCCTGGCCAGTGTGGCTCAGTGGTTAGAGCACTGGCCGGAGGATGGAAGGGCCCTGGGTTCAATTCCCATCAAGGGCACACACCTCGGTTGCAGGCTCCATCCCCGGCCCCAGTCAGGGTGAGTGCGGGAGGCAACCAAATCGATGTGCCTCTCTCACATCAATATTTCTCTCTCTCTCTATTTCCTTCCCCCTTCCACTCTCTCTGAAAAACAATGGAAAAAATATCCTCGTTTGAGGATTTAAAAAAAAAAATCGCTCTTGAATTTAGGACTGTTGTTAGAGCGTCCACAATAACAACTTTGGTAGGTAAAATAATAATAATAATTAGAACTACTGCTTTCTAAATACCTACCAGGTGACAGATGCTCTCCTTATGTCTCTGAGGCAGAGACTGTTCTCTCCCATTTTACAGATGAAGAAACTGAGGTTCAGAGTTGTTAGCAGATGCTTCTGAGGGTTGGAATCCAGGTCCAAAGTGTTCTGTTGTTCTGCAGCTCTGTCCCCCACAAAGTCAAGAAAAAGGCCCGAAGTACAGTCCCACTCAGCCACCTGCCAGCTGTGTCACCACAGGCAGCCCCTTAGCCTTGCCCCTCTCGGTTTCCTCACCTGTAAAGAGCCCCTTTTCAGCTGTGGTGTGACCCTCTGGTCTGTCTGCTGGGCCCTTCAGGGCACCCCCCTCAGGGCCTGGACCTGTGCCTGTCCCCAGGACCTTAGCTAGTGCTGCTGTTGATCTGAGGCACGCCTTGGGGGGACTGTCATAGGGGCTCCTTAGGGTGGGAAGGGGGAGGAGAACAGGGAGGGAAGTGGCGGGTGGGTGGGAAGGAATAGAGACCCGAAGAAGTTGGGGATGACAAGAAATTGGGGCAGAGTGAGAATAATTTTAGAGGAGAGCAGAGGACTCGGGGTGCTGGGCACACCCCACAAGACAAGCAGAGATCCAGGGGGCCACCCATCAGGTTTGGCTCCTGTGTGAGCCACTCTTTGGCAGAGAGTCCCTTGGTCCTGGCTGGCTGCAGGCCACTTATGCCCCCTCACTTTGCACCCCCTAGGCCTGCCCTTTTTAGGCCTCCAGAACCTTCTTTGCCTTGTAGCACCCAGTCCCCTCAGGGAAGCCTGTCCCACCCCCGCTGACCCCTCCCACTCTGACAGCAGGTGGGGGTGGGGGTGGCAGTGGACACAAGGTGCAGCCTGCCCGGGTGGGGGCCGTGGGAGTTTGGAGAGCAAACTCTAAGTTGTCACCTGCTGGATCATCCTGGGGGATTTTTTACTTTTCTGTGATTCTGGGAAGGGGGAGAAAATGAACCCGAGGCCTGGAGGGGCCTCCACAGAGGAGGAGGGCTGGGTGTTAACTGACTGTCAGCTCAGACACATTGCCCTGCACAGGGGTCTGGCCAGCCAGAGGGAACCGTGGTCAGTGAGGCCAAAGGACCACCCACCACCCACTGTCCAGATGAGGAGACTGTGGTGCAGAGAGGGGAGGCCACCCCGCGAGGTCACACAGCGCAGCCAGAGCCAGACCTGTCCACAGGGTGGGGTCCCAGGATGGGAAGAGGAGGGTGGAGGGGAAGCACATCTGGGTGAGGGGCACCCCCCCAGGGGTCTGGGAGACCTGGTTTCGAGTCCAGCAGGCCCTTACCGTCTTGGGGTCTCTGCTTGTCAACTGCAGTGTAAGGATGAGGGGAGCTGCTGGCCTTCTCGAGGGGCGCCCAGGGGCCCGTGCACCGATGGAGCTCGGCCGAATTTCCCAGCCTCTTCCGGAGTCCGCGTGGCTCCCCTCCTGCCAGCGAGGGAGGCGCTGCTGTGTGCCGCCAGCTCACTGGTGACGCGGGTCTGGTAGTGGAGGTGCCGCCTCAAGGTCATGGTGAAGGTGATGAATTAGCCCCGATAGTTCCCAGCCAGTGCTCGGTGGCGTTGCCCGTTGCTCTGCACTTGTTTGTGAGGCACCGTCTCTGCCAGGGACGCAGGGACAAGATCATACAGCCCCGGCCTTCAGGGGCTCAGTCCCCAAGGTGTGGTCCCAAGACCCTTTCAGGGGGACCATGAGGTCAAAACAGTCTTCCCAGTAATACTAAGACGTCGTTTGCAGTATTCACGGTTGATATTTGCAACCAATGCAAAGCTAGTGCTGGTGTCTGCGTGAGTGTAGGGGCCACCAAACGGGCCCGCGTGCAGCGGGTGGGAGAAAAGGCCAGTCGCACTAGCCAGGGAAAGTCCTTAGCTTTATTAAAGTTCTACCTCGAGTTCACATCTTTTGAATACTCTGGTTGATGAAATGGGCGGCAAGGACCGAGCATCCTGCATGTGACGCGTGGCCTCGAAGGACAGCACGTGCCTGAGTGACGTGGCGGGAGGGCCGCGTTTCATGCAGCGCCGTTTGGACTTGAGAAAACAACTGTAGCAAACTATGCCGATTGTCTTGGGTTTTTGGCATCTATTTTCTTGAAAATGAAAGAAGCGAGCACGTTGCTTCAAGGAAAACAACTGTCAGTACTTGTTGCCAATGATAAAATTTGAGCTTCAAAATTTCAAAGCAAAAATTGGAATTTTGGACAACTTCTATCTGCAACTATGAGCTTGACAGCGTCGCAGTACTTAAAGGCTTTTATTTCCAAATGGCCAGTGCATGATGTCAGGAAATCATATGGGCTAAAAGATCCATAAGTGCAAGACAGACCAATGGATTTTAATGTAACAATATGAAAAGTGTTTTGTGAGGTTTCAGATTCCAGACTTCAGCTAACCCCCACGAATCTGCCACGTGCTGAGCTTTGGTGTAGTAGCGAAGAACAGCCACAACATTGGAGCGGGCGACTGGCATTCTCCTCCTGTTCCCAACTGCGTATCTGAGTGAGGCCAGATTTGCCTGAGTCACGTCAGTCAAGGCAACACATTGCAGGAGACTGAACGTAGGAGCAGAACAGACTCCAGCCATCTCCTGAGAAGCCAGACATTTAGAGATCTGCAAAAACGTGAAACCATCCTGCTCTTCCCTCTCGTGTTTTTGAAGTAGTTATCTCACAAAAATATATTACTTATATTAACATGTATGGAGTTTATTTTTATTTTAAATGAGTTAATAAATGACTACTTAGAAATTTCTCAGTTTTAATTTCTAATGTAGTAAAATACTGATAAACCCATATAAACATAAGCTCTTTGGGATCCTAAATAATTTTTAAAAGTGTAAAGGGTCCCGACACCAAAAAAGTTTGAGAACTAGTGGTCTAGTGTATGTGGGGTGGGAACTAGCAAACAGTTCCCTCAGGGAGTGAGTGCTAATGTGGGTCTATACGGCTGGGAGGAAGGTGGGGTGACAGCCTCAAGATGGAAGAGAAAGCCAGGGAGGCTCCCAGGAGGAGGAATCCTACCCTGAGCTAACGCTGGCTGGCAGGAGATTGTGCAAGTTCCTGGAACAGAAGGGCTGGTGTGAGGAATCTCCAAAACAGCAGGAAGAGCCCAGAAACCTATGTGAGAGGTTGAGACTAAAACAGCTGAACAACTACAGGCTGTTTCCCCAGACTAAACACCCTTACCTATTCCTCTCCCTTCCCCAACTCCAGGGGGCTGATGTCCACATGCACCCAATGTGGCCAGGTCCAGACACCCCCAGCATGACCCCCTCTCTCAGACCCCTAGCAGAGAGGCCTGTGGGACACCCTAGTTCGAACTGGGCGATTCACCGACCCCCCTGGCACTCTCTGCCCCCCAACTTCCATGCCAGGGTCAGCACAAGGCCTGCCCTGCTCCCCCTTTCTCAGAGGCTTTATCCGTTTCTAGCGTGTGATATGTGGGAATCTGCGAATGAAATGCCTTTGGACCACATCGAAGTATGTGGGCTGGTTGCCAGAAAAACAGACCCTGGGATTAGAGAGTTGGAATTTCATTTCCACCCCGACCTCTGGGAGCTAGGGCTGGGGGTGGGGGACTGGAGGTGGTTGACTCAGTCCCCAAGGGTCTATGATTTAATCATCAGTGCCTGTGCAATGAAGCCTCCGCGAAGACCCTTGCTGTGCCCACTGCCAGAACTCTTCCACTCAGGTCCTGGCTCAGATATTTTGGATGCAAAGAACAGAGACACACTCGACTTACCTTATCCAAAGGTTTGTTAAAGGATACATGTGGCCTGGGGCTGGGGGCCTGTGAGGTGGTGGGGACCAGGGACTGGTCCCCGATGAGTTCTCCTGTCCTGGGTGGGTCCCACCGTCTGTGCACAGTCCACTCTCCTGCTGTCACTGGCTGGCTTCCTGCTCACCCATCAGTCTCAGAATGTGCTGTCCCATGTCTTGGATTCCATGCGGCCCGTCATGGCCTCTCCAGCATGTCCCCTGTCCCTTCCTGTGGTAACTGCCCATCCCTTCTCCACTGCAGTTTGGTCAAGCTCCTGAGCAGATTCCAGGGCAAGCCATAGGTCAAGGTGGCCTCTGTCACTAGTGACTGGCCGGCCTCTTGTTATGTGCCCGCCCTGGTCCACTCAGCAAAGGCCATGAGAACGTGCGGTCCCCACCAGGATGACCTTCCAAAGGCGCTGGGGCAGAGCCTGGGGACGGGGGTGGTGACCCTCTCAACCCTGTACCCGTCTCCCATGTCCTCTTCTAGGTCAAGGCCCATCTCAAATACAACCTTTCCAAGAAGCCGAAGTTCCTCGAGCTTCCAGGCTGCCTGGCACAGGGGCTGCGGGGAAGAGGGCCTGCGTGCGTGGGAAGGTGGGGAGGAGGTGGGCCAGCGTTCGCCTGGGCAGCCGCGGGCACTTCCCCACCTTTGGCCAAGTCAGAGGTGGGCGGTGATGGGGCAGGGTGGAGGGAGCGAGGGCCTCCTCTCTGGACAGGGCATTGCCCTCACCTGCCCCTACACTCGCCTTCACTACCTGCCACCCTGCGGGCTGCTGAGTTTGTGAGGCCGGGGGACAGGGAAGGCCCAGAGGTCTCAGCCAAGGTCATGGGGCTTTGCTGGGCCCAGGGCCCCTGACTCTGCGGTCAGGGCTCTTAGCCACCTGGCCTGCTTTCGCTCCCACCCCAGGGCTCGCTGGTGGCTGGTCGTCTGTCTCAGGAAGGTGGCTGTGCTCTGACCAGGTCTCCTTCCCCTCTTCTCAGGCACTCAGAGCGGAATCCAGTAAATAACATGCTGCCCATCGATCAGAGGTCACTCAGGCCAGGGCTGATCGATGGCCGCAGACAGCTGGGCAGGCTGGTGATGAAGGGCCAGCTCCTTGGCCAGGGCGAGGCTGGCCCTGGAACTTAATCCCCTGTCTCCTCCACAAGGCTCCCGCTTGGGTGACAGGAGGGAAGACAGATGAGGCTCTGAGGCCAGCGGGGGTGGGGGTGAGGGTGGGGGTGGGAGGCATGTGGAATGGGTGAAGCTCACTGGGGGCACAGGCCCTCTTCACTCCCATGGGCGGCCTTCCCGAGCAGAGACTTCCCAGAGGAATGTCCACTCCCCACCCGGCCCTACCCCTGCCCACCCTACAAAGCACGTTCCATACTGTGTGCCTGTCCCTGCAGGCGTAAGGCCCCTCTGAATGACGCAGGAGACCAAGCGCGGTTGAACACAGTGCCGGCTCGGTGCCATCTGATTCAGTCCTCACTGCAGTGCGCTGGATAAATATTATGTCCACTCATAGATAAGGAAACGGGCCAGAGGGGAAGGTGTTTAACAATTAGAGCTGCCTCATAACGGACTGAACCAGGCAGCTTCCTAAGGGGATGAGTTCTCCATCACTTCGGGTATTCAAGCAGAGGATGAAGGACTCGCTGTTGGGGGGCTGTGGAGGAATTCCTGTACAAGGCAAGCTTTGGATTGCAGAGCTTGGGATCCTTCCAGACTCAGCCGGTTTTAGTTTTTGGGAAACAAGGAGTGAGCTGGGTCTCTGGACCCAAACCGTGTCTGGAGGCCCCGGGGCGCTCTGGAAGCAGCGCATACTCACAGATGTCTGGCCCAAGCTCATTTTCAATGCCATTAAAAAATATTTCTAATCCTCACCCAAGGATGTTTTTTATTGATTTTTGAGAGAGAGGAAGGGAGGGAGAGAGAGAGAAACATCGATCGGTTGCCTCCTGTACTCGCCCTGACCGGGGATTGAACCTGAAGCCGGGGTGTGTGTCCTGACTGGGAACCGAACCCGAAATCTTTTGGTGCACCAGACGACTTTCCAACCCACCGAGCCACCCCACCCCACCCCACCAGGGCTCAATGCCATTTTTTATGATAAAACACTACTTAAAAACAAATACAGGCTGGCCGTTATGTTACTGAACTTTTAACCCGTTTGAAATCACCAGAAAGGTTGCTCTGAGTGGACTTGGGCCTGAAGCTCCCCCTGTCTCTGTATTTAAATACCACAGGGAGAGCTAATCCTCTCAGCTTTCAATTACTTATCCCTAAGAATAAATAATAGTGTACAATACAAACAAAACGGGGAAGCTGATGCTGATAATCCCTTATTTTTATCTTATATTCAACAGAACAACTTTGTTCTTATCTTATCTAATCTTATTATAATAGTTCTCTCCAGGCTTACTCGTTAATATATCAAGTGCACTTGTCCTAACAAAGTAAGACTTTTATCTGTTTTGCATATTGTGATTCTACGGAGGTTTCCTTTGAGAAAGAGCTCTGCTGTTGCAGATGCTGGGATGTCACATACCCGTGACCCCGGCTGCCACCTCCGGGTGCTTTCCAAGCAAGGTGGGGTGGGGGGCGGGGTTTGGGTTTCCAGCCCCTGCCTCTCCTTCCACACAGGCCGCGGCCTCGCTGAACCTGGCCCTTGGCACCCACGGTGGACCTGCATGTGAGCCCCAGGCACATGGCAGTGTCTGGGGAGGAGCCCGACCTCACGCCTGGGCGCAGGGTAAGGGGCGGCCGGGCGTCCTGGCTGGCTGTCCCCTAGGAGCAGGCCTGCGGCAGAGGCCGCAGTGTGACGGGCCTACAGAGGAGGCTGAGTGTGTGCAGGGGCCGGAAGGGGGGCCACAGATAGACATGGGAGCAGAAGCCGCGGGTCACAGCAGGTACACGAAGATGGCAAGGTCCCCAGCTGGGCTCAGGGGGACCAGTGGACAGGAGCTGGTCTCCACATAGATGAGAAATGCATCTGATCCCGCTCTGTGGTCTGACAAAGGAACCAGAGGCTGTGGCTGCCCTGGCCCCTGAACAGTTTTCCTTTCAGAATTCCCCTCTGAGGACTGCTAGGTTTTAAGGCCACTTACTGGGCCACAAAGATGCCTGTTAGGCTCATTTCTCTCATGGGGGTCTGCCCTACCAACTCTCGGACGGTGACACAGAAAGAGCCCATCTGGCCTGACCAGCAAAGCCCAAGACCCCCCTCTCCAAACAGCCCCCAGGGATGGCCCTGATTGAGTGAAGAGGGTAAAAAAGGCAACTTTATTTCATATCACTGGCTCCTTCTCTCCCTACCCCTCAGTAACCCTGGTCTTAGGTCTGCTTCTCCAAGCTCCCAAACATGCTCCTGCCTCAGGGCCTTTGCACTTACCATGTCCGCCACTTGGAAATTCCTTCCTGCAAAGCTCTGCACAGTGAGCTGCTTCTCAGGGTCAGGTCACAGTTTAGGTGTCACCTTCCCAGGAAGTCTGCACGACCACCATTCAATGAAGCCACCCTGCACCCATCACCACTCATGTCATCTGTCCGCTTGGCTTCTCTTTGCTTCTTAGCATGTCACGCTTTCTACAATTGTCTTTTTCCTTACCTGTTTTCTTAGTATTTTGTTTCTCCCCACCAGGACGTCAGCTCGACAGGGCAGGGACCTTGTCTGTCTTGTTCACTGCTGTGTCCCTAGCTCTAGCACCGTTCCTGCACACAGCAGGCACTCAACAAACGTTTGTGGAATCAAGGAGCTCAGAGCTTTGGAGTTGTGCATGATTTCCAGGAATGATTTCCAGAGAAATGGGTGACTATTTTTAAGCACAAGAACTTGGAGCCTTGGATGGGAAAGTAGAGAAAGGGGCTCAGGGAGGTAGGGAAGGGTGGCTGGTGGCCAGCTTGACCTTGGCACGTGGTGGCCGTGGGAGCTCTGGGCTGTGTGAAGACCCACTGCTCTGGGGGAAGGCCGTCAGAAGGTGGAAGGTTCTGGGTCTCAGTGATGTGAAGGGAAGGAACCAGGACAAGGGGTGGTAGAGGAGGGGAGAGAAGGCCCTACCTCTGGCCTTTGTCACACCCTGCCTCCCCAGGTCAGAGAGGCCCAGAGCTGGCCACTTTCTTAGCTGAGAAAGGGGGAAAGAGAAATGCAGGAAGGAAACAAAAATTGGAAAAAGAGACTTTAAGATCTGAAAGTCACAAGTTAGCAGTAGACCAAGTGACACACAGCTCTGTGTCAATCAGAACCATAGGGGAGCTCTGTTTTTCCCTGAGGGAGTCCGTCCCCACCCCACAGAGGGGCAGCCTGGCCCTGCCTGGGGTCTAGAAGGATTTCGTAGGGTGGGAGGGTTTTAGCTGGTGAAAAAGCATTGTGAGTTAAGAGACAAATGAGCACAGGCTAGGAGTGGACGGTGCAGGACCGGGCAGGAGAGATGCAGGCTGGTGTGGCTGCCCTGAGGAGCCTGCGGAAGGAGGAGCCACGGGGCCAGGGAGCCAGCGCTTGGCCAGGTGATGGGGAGGTTTGGGGGCTCAGGCCTGGCAGCACCCCCAGGTGATCCGGCAGGCATGGGTTGCCAGGGCTGAGTGGGGCTGAGAGGGACTGACAGAAATTTGTTTCCCACACCCCCTCACCCCTCGAACACAGGCATCCTTTCATCTGGGCTCCCCTGCCCACCTCCTCAAGTCTAATTTCTGTTAGCAGGGCAATTAAAATTTAAAGGCCCAGCAGCAGGGTGCCCCGCATGCCAGGCTCTTCCCAGGTAGAATTACTTAATAGACTGGATGGCAACTCTGCTGGCTCTGGCTGGGGCTGCAGACCCACTGAGGCAGAAAATTAATAAACACAGTGGCCGCCCCCGCTGCCCTGTTGGCTCTCTCCTGCCCACTGGGGCTGGCAGGGACGTTTCCATGGGCGGGGTGCTGGGGCTGGGGCTGGGGCTGGGGCTGGGGCTGGGGCTGGCAGGGACTTTTTCCCAGGGTGGGGGCATTGGAGTTTGCTGGAGGAGGGACAGGAAGGCCTCAGGGACTTGGCAGAACATCTCGGGGTATCTGGGTATTGGGGTATCAGAAGCCCCGTTCTGCCACTTATTCGCTGCGTGGTGTAGGACAAGTTACTTAACCTCTCCGTCCTCTGTCCACTCAGCCGTGTGATGGGGTCCTGGTGGGGCTCACAGAGCTGGGGCGTGTGAAGTGCTTGGCAGGATAACCAGCTCGTGGCAGGAACTCAACCAAGTTCCCTCCCTCTCCCTCCTGAGGAATCCTGTTCCTGCTGACCAGGCACCTGGCTGGGGGGGGGGGATAGTGAGGGAGGGAGGGGGAAGGAGGAGGGGGGGGGATAGTGAGGGAGGGAGGGGGAAGGAGGAGAGGGAGGGGAGGGAAGAGAGAGGGGGGAAGAGAGAGAGGGGGAGGGGGGGAGGGGGAGGCTGATGAGGAGAGAGGGGAGGGGGAGGAGGGAGGGGAAGGGGCAGGGGTAGGAGGTGGAGGAAAAGGGGGGAGGAGGAAGGTGTAGGGGGTAGAGGGAGGGAAGGGGGAGGGTTTGGGGGGTGGAAGGGGGAGGGGGTAGGGAAAGAGGGGGGGAGTGGTGTGTGGGGGGGGTGTACCCTGACGACAGTAAGCAGGCAGGTCCTGACCTCTGTGGCCCAGGGTGGTTGACTAGAGCCTGGGCTTTGGCATCAGGGAAAGAGGCCTCCAAGTGCTGCTTCATGGTGGGACTGTCGCTCCCTGTATGTTCTTCTGCAAGTCATTTGGCCTCCTGGGCCTCAGTTTCCTCACCTCGAAAATGAGACCAACTTCTGGGGGTCTGGTGAGGCTTGGTGAGCTGACAGTGTGAGCCCCTGGCACAGCAGTGCGTGCCCCTGGTGGTCCTGCTTGTCTTGCCCAGTGTGCCTGGCGGCCCACATAGGGCAACCCTGGGAGCATGGTGAGCAGCTCGGTTCCTGGGGCAAGGGCCTGGCCTGAGGTCTCTTGCCCCTTGCCCCCCATTCCACATCCAGCACTCCCCCTGGGGGTGCGGGAAGGAAGTCCTGACCTGGATCTGGGATTCATTTAACAAGCGTGCACTGAGCACCTCCTGTGTGTGGGACAGAGCAGTGGCCACAGCGAAGATCCTGTCCTCAGGGAGCAGATGTTCAGCGGAGGCTCCGTGGGCAGGGAGGGGACGGCACGCGCTGTGGCAGGAGAGGGCTCGCGGCTTCTCACGTAGGGCTTTCGGGAGGGCCCCTCTGGGGAAGCGACACTGAGCGGAGCCCTGAGGCAGGCGAGGGAGCCACGTGGGCCTCTGCAGGAGGAGCAGCCTCTGCCAGGCCTGCCCTGCGGTGGGAGGCCCAGAGTTGGGGGGAGATGAGGCCGGACTGCATGAGGCCTGTGTCCGCTCAGAAGACACCGGGCGGGCTGGGGAGGGTTCAGAGCAGGAGAGTGACGGCACCTGACCCTTCCCTGGGGTTTCCGTGGCTTCTGAGGAGCAGGCAATGAAGGACCGGTGCGGGAGCTACGGGCCGTGCAGGGAGGTGACGCCCCGACTAGGTGGGGCAGCGGAGGGAAGCCACGGGCAGGGATTCTGGATTTTTGAGGGTAGAGCCGTCGGGCAGCACAGATCCGGGCTTGAGGCCCGGAGGGTCTGACTCCCTGGAGCCTTGGTAGCTCCCGCCGCACGCAGCACATTCCCCTCCCTCAGACCTTGACTCTCTGTGGGATGTCTGGCCGCTCTGCCCCTTCCAGGAACCTTCAGGAACCTTCTGGAACTAGCCCGTGGTCTGGGGAGAATCTCCCACTGGGGCCTTTCCCTCTGCTCACCATGCACCCAGGGCTCCTGCACCCCGCTGCACACCCTGGGGTGCGAGGCTTGACTGGGCTGGGAGGGGGAGCTGTGTGTGTGTGTGTGTGTGTGTGTGTGTATGCACCTGCCTGTGGGGTGAAAAGCTCTTAAAGGCTGAGGCGGGGGTGGGGAGGGGCCCTGGACAGTCAGAATGAGGAGATGCAGCCTTGGGGGAAGGTGTCCCCGCCTCCCTAACCCTCCTCACCCCCAGCCTTCAGTTGCGAGCCCCTTATCCTGACTGCCCTCAGCTGGGGCAGTGCCCAGGCCCAGTGTCCCCAGCCTGCTCCCAGACTTGCCCTCCTGCCACCTCCCTGACCCCATAGGCAGGCCGGCCAGGCTGTTATGTGACTGGAAATCTGCCCTTGTTTTCTTTGTCCTCACAGAGGACTGATGAAAAGGTTTCCAATTGCTTCTAAAGATGGGGTTTGGCCTTGCACTGTCCATGCAGACCTAGGCGCTTGTCCCAGACTGTCCCCTGGCAGAAGGGGTGTGGAGATGTGGCTAAGCCTCCTGAGCAGAGTCCCAAGACCAGCCAGAGGCCTCTGGGTCATGTTGAAATGCAGATTCCCAGTGACCCCCACCGCCTGCGTCAGTCACTCTGCTCTGGGGGAGGACCTGTATCTGCACTGGTCAGCCCCCCTTCCTGCCTGTGTTTTTGAGATGCACAAATTTGAAGACCCTGGTGAGACATGTGCTCTGAGGTTTACCTTACAATCTATGTTTTTAAATCCTGGTCATGACAAGTTTAGGGGTGGTTGTGGCAAAGGTGGAGTGGTCAGGTAGGCTGTGGGACAGTTCCCCCCAAGCATGGGGGTGGAGGGAGGTTAGAGCCCCTTCACACACTCCCTTCTGGGCTCACCAATGCCGGCTGCAGAAAAGCACAAGGAAGCCTTCAGAAAAGGAAGCCCAGCCTGAGCAAAGGCCCTGGGGCAGGAGAGAGCCTGCCTCTTCAATGGACTGGGAAGAGAGGCTGACATGCCTGGGATGCAGAGCGCAGGGTGGTCGCTGCAAGATGAAGCTGGAGAGGGCTGGACACCCTGGAGACCACTGGGAAGCCAGTGAAGATTTTCAGCAGGAGAATGACAGTCAAATTAATTTTTTAAAAAATTCAGATATAAAACAGGCTTTGGGGAGGGTGTACAGTTCTGTGAGTTTTAGCACATACTCACATAACAACCATCACCACCATCAGGCTCCTGAACGATTCCATCGTCCCCACTCCCCTGTGCTGACCCTTGTAATCATCCCTCCCCCCCCCCCGCCCCTGACCCCTGGCAGCCACTGATCCACTCTCCATTGCTACAGTTTTGCCTTTTCCAGACAAAGATTCCAGATGAATGGAATCTTACAACATACAATTTTTTGAGATTGGCTTCTATCATTTGGCAAAATGCCTTTGAGAATTTCCCAAGAGACTGCATGTACCAACAGTCCCTTTTCCAACACACAACACAATATAGAGGTGATGCATTATGGAATTGTGCCCGTGGAGCCTATGTGATTGTATTAACCAATGTCACCCCAATAAATTCAATAAAGAACAGTCCCTTTTTCTTGCTGAGCAGTACTGCACTGAACAGATGCCCACGGTTGCTATGTCTTCACTCACTGAAGGACACTTGGGTTAGTCCCAATTTTTGATGATTATGAATATAGCTGCTATAAACATTTGTCTACAGATTTTTTTATGTGAATATGAGTTTTCATTTCTCTAGGGTAAGTATCCAGGAGTGGGTTTGCTGGATCATATCATGTGTGCATATTTAACATTCTAAGAAATGGCCAAACTTTTCCAAAGTGGCTGTACAATTTCCATTGCCACCAGCAATGCCCAGTTCAGTTGCCCGGTATCCTCGCTGTATCAGGTTTCTGATTTAATCATCCTATAGGTTTGCAGTGTGTCTCACGACTTTCATTTGTTTTGCTCTAATGACCAATGATGTTGAGCATCTTGTCATGTGCCTACTTGGCATTCATATATCCTCTTTGGTGAACTATCAATGTCTTTTGTGTATTTAAAAAATTGGCTGCTTTTTATCTGTTGAGTTTGAGAGTTCATTATATATTTTAGACAAAAGTCCTTTGTCAGCATGTGATTTGCGAATATTTTTTTGGCAGCCTGTAGCTTGTCTGTTTGCTCTCTTAGCAGTCCTTTCTCAGAGCAGAGGCTTTTAATTCTGAAGAATGCACTTGGGTGTTTTCTATGGATTGTGCTTTGGTGCCACTTCTGAGAACTCATTGCCTAACCCGAGGATGTGAAGATTTTCTCCTATGTTTCCTTCTAAAAGTTTTATAATTTTACATTTAAATTTAAATGTATGATTCACTTTGAGTTAATTTTTGTAGGGAATGGGCTGTAAGCTGGCAAAGCCCTTACAGACCCAGAGGCACGGCCAGAGGCCAAGCCTCGTTTGATGTGGGGAGTGGGCTGTAAGCCGGCAAAGCCCTTACAGACCCGGGAATTGGAAAGTCTGAGTAATGCCTTCCAAGATACGATCAAACAGGTTTGCCCTCCCTTGGGGGCAACCTGGGGGAACTGTGGCTGCGGTCAGGCAGAAGGAGAAAAATGATATGTTGTCCCAAGAATGATTTAGAGATAAACGAGTGCTGTATAAAATGAAGCTGCAAAGCCCGTTTAGTGTCACCTGTATGCCATCAGCATTTGGTGAACCTCCTGATCCCGCTTTCTGTCTCTCTCGTCTTTTTCCAATCCCCCGCCGTTCCCACTCAGCCTGGCGGGAAGGAGTCACGGGGGACGTGACAAGTGGCGCCCCAACAGGGACCTGAGTATGGGAAGACTCAAGTAAGGTAAGGTGAGGGAGCCCTAAGGAACGTGCATGGAATTTAGTGAAGGGTTAGGGCCGGTTGTGTAGTCAGGAGTAAAACATGGGACAGTCTGGATCTCAAGAGCGGTCGCTTTTTGTGCTTATGCTTAAATCTACGCTTAAAGGGTGCAGCTATAAGGTAAAAGCACCACAGTTAAAATGCTTTCTTAAGTTTCTGCAGGTGGTTTGGCCTTGGTTCCCCGGAGAAGGCACAGTGAACGGGGAGACCTGGGAGAAGGTTGGGAAGGCGCTCGGGGGTCGGTATACTGCCCGAGGCCCCCCCCCCCTCAGAGACAACTCAATCCCTTGACCAAGCTGGCCCACGATTCAGAGAAACCTACCCTCTGCCCTCACAGGTAGCAAGGGAATGAGCCCCAACCCCCGACTGCGCCCATTTGTCAGCAGGAAGTAGCCCGATGACTGTCCAAGTCCATGATCGCCAATGAATTGGGTGTCATAACTCTCGAGAGGGGAATGTTAGAGTAGGTCGGTAGACAGACATGAGCAGGGCAGAGAAAGGACAAACTGGCCAAAAAGCCGCTCTTAAATGACCCAGGGAAAGATGAATAGAAAACTAAAACAGCCATCAAAGTTAGACAGAAAGAAAGGTGCAGGAAAAGGGAAGGGGCCGGGACAAAAGAACAAGAATCCTCCTCGAGGGGGAGGCCGGTAAGCTGGCCCTGGCTTTCGCTGGTGTGAGCACCACCTGCCACTGGTTCGATGGCCCTGCCTGTGCTCCTGTCACCCGGAGGCTACAGGCCCAAGGGGAAGCCCTGGGGGCATCTGGAGCTGTTGGCCGGGGGTCGTCGCCCCCCCCCCCCCAACAGTGCCTGGTGGAGGTGAGGGCCAGGGGCCAGGACACTTTTGGGCTCTCCTGTTACCTGGTGCTAGAGAATGTGGATGCCCAGGGGCAACCTGTTCGAGACCATTAAGCCCTCCGTTCGAAACCCTGAAAATGCTGCAGCAGGCCTGCGCCCGGCGTGGGCCCCCGCTCCGTTCACCCTTGGTCTGCTGGAGTTGTTGGGCGCAGAGCCTCTGCCCCCCACAACTGGAAGTCATCAGCAAAAGCTTGCCTCTTGGGGAGACCACCCCTCTGGAAGGCAGACGGCGGCAGGCGTCCTGAGCAGGCGGAGCGCAGCCAGGCCCCTGGGGTGCCCATCACTGCTGACATGCTAATGGGCGAGGGGCAGTTTGCTCCCCTCGAGCCGCAGCCAGGGTGCACCCAGCAGGCTCATCGGCAGGCAAACCTGGCAGCCGCCCGGGCGAGGCGCGTTTACCTACCACAGGGGCCAGAACGGAGGCTCTGAGTGAGGTTCGCCAGGGCCCATGGGCCTCATCGGGATTTTGTCTCCCGCCTGCTCCAGGCTGTTGGCCGCCTCATAATAGATGGTGAGGCTGGAATGGTGCTGGTCAGGCGGTTGGCTTATGAAAATGCAAATAAGGCTGCCAGGGGGACTCGGCCTCACAGGAAGACAGGGGGCAACGCCGCGTTGACACGGCCACTGAAGCCTTTCCGGCGGAAGCGGCTCTGCCACCGCCGATCCCATGCCCATCATCGCCAGGGCATGGTGACGCCTCTGCCTTACGCAAAGGTTCCCTATGTCCCGCGGGGCCGCTCCGCACGCTGTTCAGTCGTCCCCCCCCCCCCCCCCCCCCCCCCCCCCCGCTGCCTGCCTTTCCTCCCGCTCCCACGTACGGAGCGAACCCCGGTGGCCTTTGTCCCAACCAGCTTTGGCAGACGGACGTACCCTCCTTTGGGCGCCAACGCTGGGTTCACGTGTCTATAGAGACGTTTTCCGGTTTTGTTTGTGGCACGGCGCACACCGGAGAGGGTGCTAACATGTCGTCCCCCACTGCCCGGCAGCTTTCCCGGCCGCCGGCCGCCCCAGCAGATTAAGCGTGACCGAGGGCCGGGCTACCGCAGTCAGGCTCCCGCTCCCTGTGTGCCTCGGTTGGCATCGCTCTCTGCACCAGTATCGCTTACAATCCTCAGGCTCAGGGCATGGTGGGCATGCCCGCCTTACCCTTAAGACTCAATTAGAAAAACAAAAAGGGGGAGACGGGCGTCACCCTCTCCCGCTGATGTGTTCAATCACACACTTTTTACTGTCACTTTTTTGAATGTGGACGACCAGGGCTGCTCGGCCGCCGAGCGACTCTGGAGACCCTGCCCTGGGGCATCTGACCAGCCACAGGTGCTCTGGAAAGACCGGAAAGTAGAATGAACCAGACCCAGTTCTAATTTGGGGCCGAGGCCATGTTTGTGTTTTTCCTAGATCGGCAGAAGGATCGAGGTGGCTACCAGAGCGGCTGGTGCGGCAACGTGGATCCCTGGGAGAGGCTGGTGCCAGGGGTGAAGCTCCTGAAGATCACCCCTGAGGTCATCATGTCCCCAGACGCCGCTCACAGCACCCGAACCCAGCATCCACCCACCTGGGGGCAGATCAAGAGCTTGATGGCCGAGGGAGAGGCAGTGGTGGGTGGACATGGGGGCCGCTCACCCCTGACACCCTCTTTGTCGCCATGCTGGCTGTTTTAACCTGTCAGGAACGATTTTCGGCTGCAGCTACCTACTGGACTTATCTACGTTAGTCTTGATGTAGCTGCCTTACATGGTCAGATTCAGCATATTCAGAATGCCCACCTCCAAGTAGCTAATCCTGAGGACTTAGCAAAAGGGCTGTTACAAGCCTTGAATGGTTTTAATCCCTTTAATATGTTGCAGCCTTCCTTCTGGTATCTTCTTGGCATTGTGATACTAATGCTTTCTAATTTCTGTATAGTCTCAGTCTGCTGCCCAACGCTCCAGCGACAGTTCTTCCAGTTCCCAATAGACTTGTATCAGCTGTGCTTGGAAAAAAGAAAAGGGGGAGATGTGGGGAGTGGGCTGTAAGCTGGCAGAGCCCTTGCAGACCCGGGAATTGGAAGCTCTGAGTAATGCACACGGCTTGGCCCTGCCTGGGGGCAACCTGGGGGAACTGAGGCTGCGGCCGGGCAGGAGGAGAACAATGACATGCTGTCCAAGGAAGATTCAGAGATAAACGAGTGCTGTATAAAATGAAGCTGCAAAGCCTGTTTAGTGTCACCTGTATGCCATCAGCATTTGGTGAACCTCCGGATCCCGCTTTCTGTCTCTCTGTCTTTTTTCCAATCCCCCACCGTTCCCACTCAGCCTGGCAGGAAGGAGTTGGGATTTGACAAATTTTTGCATAAATTGTGGGGTTGAGGTTCTATTTTTGTTGTTGTATTTTTTCCACTTGTCCCACCAGCACTGTTGAAAAGAGTGTCCTTTCTCCACCGAATTGCCTTTGCCTTTGTCACGCGTCATTGACCATACTGCGTGGGTCTGTTTCTGGGCTCTTTCTGCTCCACTGACCTACTTACCTATGTCTCTGCTAATATCTCCTTGCCTTGATCATGATAACTTTATTGAGTCTTAAATTAGGTAGTTAATTCCTCCAACTTTTTCTTTTTTCAAAATTGTTTTGGCTGTTGTAGTTTCATTGTTTTTCCATATAAATTTTAGAATCAACTTGCTTATATCTGGGTTAAAGTTGTAGGTCACTCTGGAGAGAGTTGGTATTGAACTACATTGAATCTCCTGATTCATGAACACGGTATATCTCTCCATTTATTTAGGTCTTTGATTTTTTTCATCAGCATTTGTAGTTTTCAGTATACAGGTCCTGAACATGTTTTTGTCATATTAGTACCTAAGCATGACATTTTTGGCAACTGTTGTAGTATTTTTAAAAAACATATTAGTGTCCAAGTATTCATTGCTGGTATATAGAAATACGATAGATTTTGTGTTGATATTATATGCGACAGCCTTGCTAGATGTATTTGTCCCCTACCTGGGGAGGGGTCCTGGGAAAGACCTGCGAGGAGTCAGGAAGCAGGACTGGCAGGGAGCTCGGCTCTGCCGCTGTCCCCAGCAGTGGCCTGGCTGCCCCACAGGGAGCTCTGGAGCTGATGGCCCTTCAGAGGCCCAGGAGGTCGGCCGTTGTCTCCCCCATTTGACCAGTTCGGGATGTGGGCTGCACCAGGAAGGCGGGAAACTTGGATGAGGCACTGCCCTTGGCTGAGGACACCTCCCAGGGAGCCATTGGACCGTGTGCCCTGGGCTGCCAAACACTGGAGGAGGGTGGGGCCCCAGAGGAGGAGCTGGGGGACGCTTCTAAGATCAGGCCCTGGCACCTCCCTGGCTTCATCTCCTTCCATCCTCCCCCTCACCACCCTGCCCCAGCCACCCTGCCATTGTCACCGGCCCTGGGACCCGCCAAGCACTCTCCCTTTGCCCTCGAGATTCCCTCTATTTGTAACCTTCTCCCCAGACACCAGCAGAGCTCCCTCCTCACTTCCTCCAGGCCTGTGCTTAACTGTCCACTTATCAGACAGGCCCTTCTGATGGCCCGATGCAAGACAGCACCCCGTCCTCACTCTGTCCCCTGAGCTGCTTCAGTTTGTCGGCAATGTTTACCGACATCAGACAGTGCCCACGTTCTTGTTGGTTCCCACGCTGTCATCTCCCTCCCCCAGCTCACTCCCTGAGGGCCAGCTTTGGGCCTGGCTCTGTCCTCGCTGTACAGAGGGGCCTGTTCAGTGCCCAGCACACAGTAAGTGCCCAGCACCTGCTGCTGAAAGAATAGACCTAAAGAGTGAGGTCCTGAGAGGGGAAGCGACCTTGGTGCCCCAGCAGTCAGCAGGACCCTGCTGAACCAGGAGGCCTTGTGCTGGATGGTGAGGGGACAGATAAGTGGACAATCAGAGCCACTGCTCTGAGAGAGGCCTGTGGGGCTGAGGGCACAGGGGAGGCTTCCTGGGGTGGGTGGCGCCTGAGTGCTGAAGGTGTAGCTGAGTGGGGAACAGGAGAAAGGGCGCTCCAGCAGCAGAAACAATGTGCGGAGACACCGGGCATGAAACAGGCTCTTTCTGGGAACTGAAAGAGATGGGAGGCGGGAGGATGTTGGGATGATTTCTGGAAACACAGACGGGGCGGGATCAGGAGTGCTTTGTGCCCTGGGCAACGGGGGCTTGGGGTTTAAAATTTAAGCGGCAGGGACTCCCTGAGGTGTTATAAGCAGGTGAGGGACATGATTGGATTTGAAATTTAGACAGATCTTGGTAGCTGCTGGCCACACAGAGGAAGGGGAGGCTTGGAAGACGGAGACCTGTTAGGAGTGATTATAGATCACAGTCCTCCAGGCCCAGAGGGATCTGAACCCAGGAAGTGGCAGTGGGGGGATGTGCTTGGGCGACTGTGCCAGGGCTGAGGAGGGTGGCATCTGGGGCATGTAACCTCTGAGAGCAGCACCTGCTGATACAGGGGGCAGATGGGCTAGAGCTTGGGGCTGTGGTGGCAAGAACAGAAACTTCAGCCTGAGGTGCAGAGCAGAGCTGGCTCCAGAGTTTGCAGGGCGCAGTGGGGCCCTCGTGGAAAGGGCTCAGAAACCCCAGACAGCAAGAGCAGAGCATTAAGCCGCGCACGTGCAGGCGGTGCCCCCACGAAGCGGCCTGGGAGGGAGGCCCCAACTCCAGGGCGGGCAAGGACTCTACTGGCCGCACACAGCGGGCACCAAGACACCGGAGCCGCTCCCGGGACCCTCACCCCAGTGCTGCAGCTTTATTCTCACAGCTCCCACCACCAAATCCACGCTGCCTGTGGCCTCAACTGATGAGCAGGCTCCAGGGGAAGGGAGCTGGGGCCAGAAAAGGGGCGCTCTGGATGGTCAGAAAGAAGGAGGGTGAGCGCCCCTCTGCCCAGGCCAAGGGTGTGACTAGGATATTGTTCCCTTCTCCCGGTGACTGGGGATGGGGAAGAGGCCCCTCTGCAGTGCCCAGGGCTGGGGGAACCCTCCAGGCCTCTCAATAGGACTCAGGAGATGGGGAATTTTGATGGGAGCCTGGGGCCCTTCCCCACACATGAGCCAGGGAATGGAAAATTATTGAGAGAGGCTCAGCCACATTACACGGAGCCTGACGGGACCAGCTGGTCCTTGTTTCCATGATCTGACTAGGGGGCGACATGGGGAAAATCTCTGTAGGCGCAGTCGCTGGGCTGGGAAAGGTATCAGGGCACAGGCCACGTGGCTGTGCCCTCAGGGACCCGTCTAACGAGGAGACACAGCCCTGTCCTCAGCTAGGCCAGTTGGGAGAGATCACCTTTGTTTTCAGAGAGTCCTGCCCCTGTGGAACTCCCAGTCTGATGAGAGAAACAGGACACATGCTACCAGCACACACACATGCACACGCACAAACTGGAGGTCCCAGAAGAGTATCACAGATGCAAATGCTTTAGGGCTGGAGTAAAGCAAAGGAGACACAATCCAATGTGGTATCACTAAGCAAGGTCAGCTTCCTGGAGGAGGTGAGCGTTTACCAAGGGGAAAGGGATGATCTTCATAGCAGAAGTAGAGGAGGGCATGTCTGGTTAGGGCAGAAGCTCTTAGATGGTTTGGAGGCAAGACTGAGACGCAGAGCCTCATCTCCTGCCACCCCAGACACCTGAGAGGACATCCTGCTTGACAGCCCGTTCGCCCTCGGATCCCCTCTGCAGTAGGTATCGGGTTGGTCCTATGAGCCAAGGCTGTGTGCAGGAGACAGCTGCTGGAGAAGAGGGGTGGTGCCCCCCCACCCACCATCCAGGCCATGCAGATGCTGGGCCCCATGCCAGAGGCAGTGCATCTCACACCCTCCCAGAGACTCCAGATCGGGCCCAGTCTCCTCCTGCGAGCTTTCCAGCCCCAGGCTCCTGCTGAAGGAGCTCACTATTCACCACCTGACTGTTTGCCAGGATGCTTTTGGCTGCAAAAGTAATAAAAAAGTCAACTCAAAGTGGTTTAACTTATAGGAGTTTTAATTATTTCTATTTATTTAATACCAATATTTCCAGGCATATGTGCAGGCATATTTCTAAGGGTTTTATAAATAATAACTCACTTTTATCTTCACAACGACCTTATGAGGTATTGTTATTATTATTGTTGTTACTGTTAATTTTACAAATGATGAAGTTAAAGTGTCTCTCTTAAGGTCACAAACTCACTTAAGATGCCAGGAGGTTGGGTAGATCCAGGCTAGGTCCAGCAGCTTAGTAATTATCTTGGACCTCATTTCTGCTCACCATTCCATGCAGGTATCTCAGTGTGTCAGCCATGTTTCCCCTCATGGTCACAAGGTAGCTGCCACATCACATCCTCTCACCATAGTATCCAAAAGCAGGAAAGGAGGGCTCCTCTTCTAGCTTATGGCTCTCTTTTTATCAGGTAGTAAAATGTTTCCCAGAGTCCTTCCTACAAACTTCTCTTCGTGACTTATTGATCAAAATTGGGTCACGTGGCCTGGCCAGTTTGGCTCAGCGGTTGAGCATCAACCTAGGATCCAAGAAATCGAGGTTTGATTCCCGGTCAGGGCACATGCCCGGGTTTCGGGCTTGATCCCCAGTAGGGGGTGCAGGAGGCAGCCGATCAATGACTCTCCCATCACTGATGTTTCTCTCTCTCTCCCTCTCCCTTCCTTCCACTTTCTGAAATCAATAAAGACATATTTAGAAAGAAAAATATTGGGTCACATGCCCACCTTTAAACCAATCACAGGCAATGACTGGCTTTAGCAATCGTGTGCGGCCCTGGGGAGGAGCCGTCCTTCCCTGAGTCCCCACACTGGAAGACCGGGACATGTCTGTTTGGTGGGTGTCACAGCTCGGCTTGTTGGCTTCTCAAAGGATCAAACCCTTTGCTTCCCAATATTTCTGAAACCATCAGGGAAATTCAAACAAATATTTAGCAGAGTCAAAAGTGGCTTTTTCACAGGCACAAGTGACTGTGACACATCTGGGGGAATTTAAATTGGAGTGGTTTGACTGTGGCTGAAAATTTTGGTCAGGAAAGAGCAGGGCAAAGGATTTGGGAAGGCAGGCTGTGGGGAGACGGGGAGCGCTCTGACTGGGGGAGTGAAGAGTCTGGGACTTTGGGGCAACAGAGAACAACTGAATGATTGTGAGTAAGGGAGGGTGAGGTGTGGGGAGTGTGAGGAGCCCACTCTGACTTGCCTGGAGGATGTCCTGGAGAGGGTGCGAGAGTGACCATGCACTGCACATGGACATGTGATAGGATTGGAGGGAGGGGGCAGTCTCAGTGTCCCTGTCCTCCTGACCTACGGTCCTGCTCTCATCCCCACTCCCCACAAAAGAAAATAATTTCCTCAGCCTTGCCTCCTACGCTCTCTCCCCTTCCCCTCCAGACATCTCGATAGAGCAGCCTCCACTCATGGCCTACACATGCTCGACTCCCACCCATCCCTTAACCAGTCCCTCCCAACGCAGCTTCTGAGCCCACCTTGTACCAGCAGTGATCTCAGGGAACCCATAGGGAGCTAAATTTATAAGTAAACCCGAAGGAAATAGAGATCAAGATAAATTCCATTTCAGTGGAGTGTCTAAGGACACTGAGGGCTGCTAGTAGCCTCCTAATAGGATGGGAAGGTTTGTCCCAGTGCATGGGACTTCCCAGGGACGTCCGACACTATTGATCCCATCTGACCCTGCTGAGCCCCTCTCCAGGACGCTGCTGCTATCGTGAGGTGACACCTTTACCCCATTTTCCTCCTCCTCCGACCTCTCCTGGTTGCTTTTCTTCCATTCACTCCTTAAATGTTGGGGTTCCCCAGAGCTCACTCCAGGACCCCCTGCTCCTCTCCATCTATACCCTCCTACCCATCCCCCCCTGGGCTGGAATTCCCACCTCTGGGCCAGTGTGTCTGTTTTCCTTTTGTGCTCCTGACTCAAGTTTGCACCTGCAGACTGGACACCTCCACCTGGATGCCCTCCAGGTCCTCAAACCAAGGGGCCTGTTTAGAATCATCACCTTCCTCCTTGTTCCTGCTCTTCCCCTTTCTTTCCCATCTCAGCCAGTGGCTTGGTTCACCTTCTTCCAGCTACCAAGCCAGGAGATTTGGGGTAATTTTTTTCCTAATCCTCACTCGAGGATGTTTTTTATTGAAGAGAGAGGGAGAGAGAGAGAAACATCAGTGTATGAGAGAGTAATCTATCAGTTGCCTTCCATACATGCCCTGACTGGATCCAACCCACAACCAAGCATGTACCCCAACCGGGATCGAACCCACAACGTTTGGTGTATAGGATGACGCTCCAACCAACATAGCCACCCAGCCAGGGCTTGGGTCACTTTTTAATCCCCCCACCATCTACCCTCAATAAATTGATGAGCCCAGTGCGCTCCTCAGAATTGTCTTTCAAATCTGTTCTCAAACCCGCAGCCTGCAGCCACTGCCCTGGTCCACACCTTTATCTGTCTCTTGCCTAGACACTCCTGAACCTCCCAGCTGGCCCCCCCATTTCAAGCCATTCAGGTGCTGACTCAGTCTTTGGAAGGGCTCCATGCTCCGGGCCAGGCCTGCAAGAACGGCGCCCACATCGAACTGCAGAACTGGCTGCCAGTGGAGCTGGGCCTCTGCCCCATCACAGAGGTGAGTGTCTCAAGGCCTTCATTAGAGCCATAGTTTAAGAACAACCCCATGTCCCGGAGCTGAGGCTTGGGGTCAGGAAGCTGGGATGAGGGTGCCACGGTCTCCATTGCAGAGATCTCTCCAGGCAGCTGGAGTCTGGATGCTGGGACACCGCTGCAGAGCTACCCAGTGTCCTCTCTTTGTTTGCCAGTAAAAAATGGACAAGGCAAGAAGAAGATGACCTCCACCCCACTGTGCTTTCCAGATCATGGGCAACTATTTCCGCCTGGCAGAACCTAATTCACATTCCAAAACCTAGCTGCAAGGGAGTCTTGAAATGTAGTGTCTAGACTGCCAGGCATGCAGTACTGGTAGGTGTGCCAGCGGACAAGGGTGCTGAGGACTAGTCCACTGCTTTGTCCCAGTCCCCTCTCCTTTTTGTACCTGAGGAACATTTGAAATGTAGGTCAGATAATGTCCCTTCACTGTGCTAACCTGTCCAAAAGCTTCCACTGCCCCCCAGGAGAAAGTCCAATTTTCCAGCCTTGATAGGTGCTTTCCTGTCCTCCTGATGTGACCACAACTACCCATGGGCCTGGCTGTTGCCGCACTGGATCCCTGCCATGCCCTGCAAAACCAATCCTTGGAGTTCCCTCTCCACCTGATCTCCCAGCGCTGTTCCTTAAGACTCATCCCTGGATGTCCCCTCCCAGCCTTCACTTCCTCCTGCCCATCCCAAGGCACCTTGACTGTACTTCAAGTGCGGTGCCTTCTGAATGATAGTAGGGGGGGTTACACATCTCCCTCCTCTGTCACCCTCCTCTGCATGGGCTCACACCCGGGGACTGTGTCTTATTGATCTTGGTACCCACAGAACCTAGTGTGGGCTCATGTAGTAGTAACAGTAATCAGCTATAGGGTACTTGCTATTGCCAGGTGCTAAGGGTTTTATGTTTACCCCCCTAACAGCCCCCGAGGCTGCTCCTGTCTATCACTGTCCCTCTCTCCTCCACCCTGAGCTGAGGACCAAGAGGAAGAAACAGGGCCTGAGAAGCAGGTGCTGGAACGGCCAGCGAAGTGGTGGGGGGGGCAGTGGGAAAGGAGGTGTCAGGTGTGCGGTCACAGCTGCCTGAGAGGACAGGCTGTGTGGATCCCAAGCAGTCCTTGGGGGGCCGGGGGGCGGGTGCAACACAGATCTGAAGTCAGGAACAGGCCACATGTGTTTAGGACTCTGAGGAACCTTGGTGACCATCTGGCCTGGCCCCGACTGAGGAGGAAACAGGAGGGGGGTGGTTAAGGGGCTTCTAAAAGTCCCAGTGTGTTTTTTTTGTTTTTCTTTTTTAAACTCCAGAAGATGGCTGTGTGGCACGGCTCAGCTCCAGACTCACCTGGAGCCCGGGAAACCCAGGGTGGCCTCCCAGCCCCGGGTCACCTGCCGTCGCTGAGTCATCACCGAGCCCTCATGGGCACATGTAGTAACACTGGCAGAGAAACACTGGCGGCCTGTTAAGGATGTGTTAATTAACTACCAGGCGCTTCACTGCGAGGCACTGGCGTAATTGCTGTTCGTGGTGGATAAATACTAATTGAATATTAAGAACATATTTGTGCAGAAGGAGTCGCTTCAGGAGCGAGGGGCGCCCTTTGTCAGCCAGATGTTTGGGCTCGTTATGGAGGCTGAGTCATTAGCCAGAAGCGCCCTGGCATTTGGGCTCCGCGCTTCTGTCTGGAAAGGGAGGCAGGCGGCCCCGGCAGGACGGGCCCCGGGCGGGAAGGGGGGACGGCCGCCCACAGGCCTGGGAAGTAGCTGTAGCAAGCAGATGACAATATGTGTTAAGCTTTGACTCGGGCAGTTCTAGATGTGATTGAGGCACCTCCTTCCCTTTAAAACCTTCCAGCCCGGCCGGGTGTGCCTCAGCGGTTGAACGTCGACCTAAGATCCAGGCAATCGGGGTTCGATTCCCTGTCAGGGCACATGCCTGGGTTGCGAGCTCGATCCCCAGCAGGGGCGTGCAGGAGGCAGCCAATCAATGACTCATCATTGATGTTTCTATCTCTCTCTCTCCCTCTCCTTCCCTCTCTTTGAAATCAATAAAGATATATTTTAAAAAAAAATTGAAAACCTTCCAATAGCTGGTTCAGTCCTGGCCAGTGAGGCGGGCAGGGTGGGGCCTGTCAACCCCATTTGTAGGTATGGAAAACTGAGGCTCCATGAGCAAGGTGATTTGCTCAGGATCACAAACCAGCGAATCCTTGTCTCTGAGCTTCCAGTTACAGCCTCACCCCCTGTGGCAGGCAGCTCAGGCCTGGGCCTCGGACCCCTGGGGACCTCTAGGAGAGGCGCAGAGGACCCCCCACAGTTACCTACCAGAGGCTCAAATGAGCTTGGCTGTCTCGGACAGGTTCTGGGCTGGAAGTTGGGGGGTTGCGCAGAGTGGAAAAGGCGGAGGAGATGTGGGCATGCACACCCTTCAAGGAAGTGGAGGCCTAAGGACAAGGACAGTGTTTGCTGTGTGCCTGGCACTGCTCTCCTGTTACGAGTTCCCCAGGAGGGAAGGGGCTCAGGGAGGTTAAATCCCTTTCCCGGCATCACAGAGCTGGTAAGCGGCAGCACCTCCTGGCTCCAGGACCCAGGCTCACTGTCTTGCATGAGCCATACTCCTTGAAACCTACCAGGCACACGGGGTCTATAGGGAGCAGCCCTTCCCCCACTTGTCCCGCCTCTGAGGACATTGGAACCCATCTCCTTAGGGTGAGGGAGGGCTCCCTGCTCCCAGCCCTGCTGGCTTTCCCTTAGCCCAGGGCCCTTCTCCTTCCTGTGGGCCCGCCTGCTGCAGGCTAAGGTCCTTCTTATTAGTCAGGATCTGGGTGAACCCCAGCAGCATCCATCACTCCCCCACTTTCCAGGCCAGATCAGGCTCTCAATACAATCCTGCGGGTACCACCAGTAGGCCCCAGGCCGTCCTCCACAGGAGGGGGACTGAGAGAGGGAGGGGATGCATGCCTGGCCCCTCCAGGCGCTCCAGTCCGATGGGCAGAGCAGCCCTGTCCCCTGGGGAGCCACAGCCTCAGTCCTGGGGCAGCCTGGTGTCCTCTCTCCTCCTGACAAGGTGGCAGGGCCTGAACAAGCCTATACTGACACTCGGAAATACCAGACTGGAGCAGGAGAAGGGAAGTGTGGAACTGGGGGGCTGTGGGGCTGTGGGAGGGAGGGATGTGTGTGTGTGAGAAGGAAGCTTTGTGTCCCCCGCCCTCCCACAGGGAATGGGCAGGCCATGCTGAGAGGGTGCAGCTGGTGAGGCAAGCACCAGGGGCCACCCATGTCTCTCACCACAATCTTTGTCATTATAGGGACCCATTTCCCACAGAGGAGGGATCTAAATGAGGTTACCCCCACTCTCAGGGTCCCCCAGGGAGGCATCCCAGAGCTAGTACAGCTCCTTTGCTTGGTGGGACCAGCTGAGGGGTTGGGAGGTGATGTCGGGGGGGGGGGGGGGTGTCCCTTTGCAAGCATCACAGAGCTCAAGCTGTGGCCTGCACAGCCTGGGTGTGCCCTGGTAGCCTCTCAGTGCCTAGAAGAGGCCAGACTGCCCGAAGCATTGGCCCCTGAGGTGTGTTGGGCCAGGTACCCAGCTCTGCAGCCCCCTCACCTCAGACCTTGTCGTGCCCCCAGCGATACCAGCAAAGCTCTCCTAGGAAGACAATGGCACCAGAAGTGCCCCAGGAAGCCACTCGCCTCAGGGCGACAGACGGGCCTATTTATATGAGGAACCACGGCCCTGTCACCCTCCATCTGCAACTTGCCTTCTGTTTCCCACGCCCACCCCAGCTGCTGCCACCTATATTAGGAGCCTGACAGATGGAGGGAGCGATGTCAGGGCGGCCCGAACCAGCAACGACCTGCCCGCACTTTTGGGCTGCCTGCACCTGCCTCAGAACCTAGGGGCTAAGGGCTCAGTCCCACTCTGATTCTGGGGGACAAACCAGGGATCCTATAGAGAGGGGGTGCGGAGGCAGGGAGCAAAGAAGGGGTGGAAGGAACAAAGTATAGACAGGGTGAGGGACCAGGGAGCAGGGAGGCGAGGTAGGATCTGAGAGGGAGATGTAGAGAGCAGAAGAGAGAGGAGTCAGGGGTCTCAGTAGCCCCAACTTTTACAGGGACCTGTGCAAAATAGGAAAGGCGCCCTCTGTGGTTGATGAATTAGAATAAGGTTTAGTTCAGTGTGTCTCTTTGTGAAGAAAAAGACAGTCTCTTCCCAGAGGAACTTGCCCCATGCCAGGTCACCCAGCTTGGGGAGCAGGGCATGGGCCCAACTGCAGCCCACTCATGACCTGAACAGCTGCACCTGGCAGCCTGCTCCTGAGCTGCTGGCAAGAGGAGGGGCTCAGGGAGGCAGGCCTGAGCCGGGGGGGGGGGGCTGCTTTAGGTGGACCCCAATGCTGTGTCCGTCAGTAGCCAGGTCTGACCACCCAAGAGGCAATCCGTTTAGCCATGTTGGCAAGCAGACAAACAGTTCTTGCCATCTCCCAGCTCAGGCTCCAGGCTCATTAGGAAATCACACAGCGTGTTGCCCCAGCCAGGTAGAGAGCTGGTGGGATGACCCATGACAAGCTCCAGCCTGGTCTCCTAAAGCGGTGACATCTAGACCTCTGGCCCCCATTTGGGGCACCAGTGGCTGCTACCCCTCCCAGAAGCCCTGGAGACAGGAGGAGCATCTGGCTCAGCGCCCCAAGCCCACCTGGGCCCCCCCTGCCCCCTCATCTTCACACTCCTGCACTATCCTGGCTGCTTGGGGGCCGGAGCCTGGATTCCTGATTGTGTTCTGGGGCTTGGCACTCTGGAGGTGGCAGAGACTGAGGTGCGATTTGCATTTTAATAAAGAAAGCTGTATTTTAGTCATTTGCATTTAAATAAGGTGCTCCTCCTCCCTCTGTTCGTGCCCTGCTGGTGGTGGCACCTTTGGGAGAAGGCTCCCCAGGCCTCCTGTGTCCTGTGCAGCCTCCTCACTCAGCCAGCTTCAGTGGGGGTGCCGGCAACAGCGGGATCCTGCCCCGTTACTTGCACTCCCTCTGCAGAGTTCTCCAGCACACACACATGCACATACATGTGCATGAGCATGGCATGTGCTCCCACACGCCTCATGCCACCATGTGTGCATGCCCACACGCACAAACACCCACACTCAATCCATGCTCATGCATACACATGCACACACCACATGCATATGCAAACACTTGAGAGGGCCCATGCATGAAGACCTATGTGTGTATGCATGCACACACACTTAGCACACACATGTACACACATGCATAAGCATGCACAAACACCTAGCCACCCAAAGCTACAAGTTTCCCCTCTTGCCTTGCAGCTACCTAGCCCTGGCTAGCCAACCCTCAGAAATTTAGCTTGTATGGCAATGCCCAAGGACCCACTGCACCTGACTGTCCCTGGGCCCCACCTCTGGACTCAAGTCAGGAGGGACTGAGATGCTTAGGGTGCAGTTGTGGCAGGTGGTCAGGAGGCCAGGCTTGTCAGGGCAGGGAGTGTCACCCAGTGTCCCCAGGAGCCCATTCCTCATCCCAGCTTTGCTGCAAGTCCTTTGGCTCCTGAGGGTACAGACACGCTGGCATCTTCCTTCTTCCTCTGCCAAGCCCTTTGGCTCCCCAGCTGGCTCCCCAGTGGCTGCCAGCTTGCTTTTCCTGGCTCCAGCTCCATCTCCTGAATCAGCTACCTGCCCTTGCCTCCCCTCCAGCACCGCAGACTCCCCAAACATTCAGCTTCCGCAGACAGCACTCTCTCCCCTTCCGCCCTCCTCTCTGTCCCTGTCTCCCTCTCGTCAGTGCAGCAAGGGAACAGCTCAGATTGTCACATCACATGGACCAGGCTGACTTTTGCTGCTGGCTCGGTTCCTCATGTCTGAGGGTCAGGACAGGGGACAGGGGACAGGGGACTGCCATGCCTAACTGCTAGACTTGTGAGGATTAACAAGTCCCAGAGTCAAATGCTTGGCACACGGTCAGGGCTCAATGCATGAAGGCTGGTGTCGCTGCAGACCCTCAAACCCACCTCGCACCCTCGCTGAGCTGAGAGGTGTCTGGGCAGACTCTCATACGGCTCAGCTCGAAGAAAGGACGCGGCAGAGAGCATGCAGCAAGCCCAGGGCCCAGGCCCACGGAGAGAAGACCGGGGTGCCTGTCACCTCCCCTGGGCGGGGGTTTGAATTCCTCATCTGTAAAGAGTCTTACCTCCCTCCAAGGACAGTGGGGGGAGCTGAGCACAGGCGTGCTCTTGTGCTGGGGACGCTGCAAGGTGGGCGGAAAGGCTGGCTGGGCACCTCTGAAGTCCAGGAGGGATGGCACCTCCTGAATGGAGAACTCAACCCAAAACAACGCACTCGCTCACTCTCAGAGCTGGGGCAGGGCTACCCTTGTCCCAGGGCCCCACTCAGCATGCCTGCTCCCCCCGCGGGTACCCAGACACCATCTCTGTCCTCACGGCCAGCCCAGAGGCCAAAGGCACTGTCTTATTTACAGACGAACAGAGTCGGAAGCCAGGGTCTTCCCAGCCCCTCAGACGCCTGGCAGGCTGCAGAGAAGGCTGAAGCTTGGGCCTGGATGAGAGGAGGGGGTGGTGACAAATCTTGTGGGTACTTGGACTAGACCAGAGGCCCCGAGGCAGGAGCCTGCTGCCTGCTTAGGGACAAGGAGGCTGCTGGGAGGGCCTGGCGGGCTGGCTGCCTCTGGCTCCCTTGTCCTCTGCTCACCACGGTGTGCCCTGCAAATGGCTGTCATTCTGTGTGTTGTGATGGGCAAATGGTTGGGAAGCAGGGCCTCAGATGCCATCCTAGGCCTCCCTGAGTGGACCGGCACACGTGCTGGCTCCAGGACAGAGTCTTAGGGTAAAACAGGGAAAATCAGACGCAGGCCAGTGGGGCCAAGTTTGTCGCAGGCTCTCAGGAACCCCTTCTTCTTTTTTTTAGAAAAAAAACCCCAACCTTTTAAAACTATGTTTTTATTGATTGCACAGTGAGGGAGGGAGAGGGGGGGAGAGAGAAACATTGATGAGAAACATCGATCAGCTGCCTCCTGCACGCCCCCTACTGGGGATCAAGCCCGCAACCCCGGCATGCGCCCCGCCCGGGAATCGAGTGGGCAGCCTCCCGGTGTAGGGACCACGCTCAACCAACCGAGCCACACCGGCCGGGCAGGGCCCCTTCTTCATGGTTTGTCCCAGGTGCTTTCCTGGCATCGCCATCCTCAAAAATGCCTCCATATTCAGGAGTTAGGGTCGTGGAGGGCTCTCCGTCAGGGGTAGGGTTAGACGCCCACCCACCCCCTAAACAGGAACGCTGGTGCAGGCACCCCCAGCCCAGCCACGATGGACAGGCCTACGCTCTGTGTTTCCAGACGCTGCCTGTGGCCCAGCCCTGGCCAGCCTGCCCGGAGTGGGGCTGTGTCTCCGTAGAACACCCGGACTCCTGCAGCAGAAGAGCTCTGTGGAGTCCCTTTGCCTTCCCGGCTGAGGAGCCAGACCCATGGGCAAAAGCTTAGAGCTGGGGAAGCCCTGGCATTGGCCCAAATCTGCTATAATGTACTGAGCATTCACTATGCATCAGGCCCTGTACCAAACACATGACTTCATCTCTACAACAAGCATATGAAGCAAGCACGACTGTCTCCATCTTACAGATAAGCAAACTGAGGCTCGGGGGGTTACGTGATGTACCCGAGGCTCCATGCTGACCGTGTGGTGGAGCCGCGTTCACCAGGGCAGCTGACTTGGGCTCTGCTCTCACAACTAAGCTGTATGCACTCTGGCTGGTTCCTTCACTCCCCCCTCTCCCCACCTGCTCCCCGCCTCCCTTCCCACCTGCATATTTATTGAGCTCCCACTTTGGGTGGGCTCTCTGTACAGATTTCTAGAACAGGGGCTCCTCACTGCTGCTATTGCCATGGACCCCTCTGACATCTGGACCCCTTCTTGGAATTACATTTGTAAATCTACACAATAAAGTTTATAGGATTAAAAGAAAACCAATTATATTAAAATGCAGCTATCAAAATGTTAAGAAAAACTTGGGATGGAGTAATATCCTTGCTTCTCTATGTAATGCACTAAATACAGCAGTAAGTCTAATAAACAGTGAGATGGAGCAGTGAGTCCAATAGAACTACCATTCAGTTTGAAGTGGGGTTGAGCATAAGTGATATCGCCAGATTTCTGCTGCAATTATACTATGATTTGAGATGAGCCACACTTTCTCTGGGACAGCCGCAGGCTCTGTGACAACTACCGTGGTGTGCTAAAGCAGGGACAGAGAGGAGGCCGGATACTGGGCATGCGTGAGTGGGGAGAGGGGTGGATGCTCAGAAGATGTTTGGTGGCTGCAAGAATGAGGTGAAGAGGGGTAAGGGAAAGTGTGCTCAGAGCTTCAGGCACCCATGGTCCCATGTGAAGCAAGAGGCTGTCCTGGGGCCAGCAGGAGAGCTGGTGGCATCACTCTTTGTCTGTCTGTACTGAAGCCCATTCTTACCAGCCTCTCAGTGTGTCTCTGCCCCTCATGGGCCATGCTTTGTGGCCATTTGGCTCTCTGGAAAACAAGTTCTCTGGCACCCAAGTTTTGCCCTTCCTGCTCCCCGCCAGCAAGGCTGTATGGTGGGACTTTCAAATCCCTCCCTGCAGTGGTCATATCCCAGGAAAGTGCCCTTGGGGTGCCCAGGGAGTACCCAAACTTCCTAAAGACTAGGTCAGAAGTTGCCAAGCGGCAGCCTGTGGGCTGAATCTGGGCCGCCTCCTGTTTTTGGATGTTCTGTGAGCCAAGAATGGCTTTTCATTTTCATTTTTATTTATTTATAAATATATCTTTATTGATTTCAGAGACAGGAAAGGAGAGAGAGAGAGAGAGAAACATCAATGATGAGAGAGTCATTGATCAGCTGCCTCCTGCACGCCCCTCAACAGGGAGAGAGCCTAAAACCTGGGCATGTGCTGTGAGCAGAAATTGAACTTCGATCTCCTGAGTCATAGGTCTATGCTCAACTGCTGAGCCACGCTAGCCGGGCTGACTTTTCATTTTTAAATAAGTGAAACAGAATTGTTAGATAGGACAAGGTTCTCGAGCTTGGGCCATTCTTACTAAATGCTATATTTCTTGCTAAATGTTAAAACGTAGCACAGTATTTTGCAGATGCAGCAGTAAATAGGATGAGCTGACAGGAACTCACTCAGATAAAAGTAGCCAACTGCAAAGAAGAAATCAACATGTAATTGACCACATAGCAATGGCCAAGCCTCCCTTTCCCCAGACGGAGCTTTGGATATGAATCCCCTGCCTCCTCTACTCGCTGCAAGTAAATAGAACTTGTGACAACCACGTCTCAGTTTTGAATACAGCACCTCAAGTGGTGAACCCCTTGAGTACAGTACCAGAATCAAAATAAGAATAACAGTTTATAATGTAAAATTACATGAAATGAAAATTTCATTGTCTATAAATAAAGTTTTATTGGCACATGCCATGCACGTTCATTTAGACGTTGTCTAAGGCAGCTTTTGTTCCACAGTTGGCAGAGTCGGGTGGTTGTGACACCAACTGTGCGTGGCCTGCAAAGCTCAAATATTGACTCTTTGGCCCTGTAGAGAGCAGTGTGCCTCCTCCGCCTGGAGCCCTGCAGCCTGTGGAGCCCGGCCTGGGTCCTATGCAGGCCCCACTGCTTATTGGCTGAGAGAGTGATTAAGTCACCTCTCCAGGGGTGAGTGGTTTCCTACCTTTAAATCACACCTCCTGCCAAGATCCGTTTGAGAATTTCATGAGATGAGCTTGAGTGGCATCTGGCATTAGTGGACACAGAGTGGCACCTTTGGGAAGCTCTCTCCACAACCCCCGACAGAAGCCACTAGGAGGCAAGGCGACTCCTAGGCAGGTGTGGCTCATTTCATCCTGGAGAAAGCAAGCCGCTGGACCATGATGGGCCAGGCTGGCACGTGGAACGGGTCACACTGGCTTCTCCTAAGAGGCACAGTAGCTGGTGAAGGCTCCTTGGCCTTGGGTTGATGACCAGCTGGGCTCGGCTACTGCCTGACTGAGGGGGGTGCGGGGAGGGAAAAGGGCATGAACTGGCTGGTCCAGAGCACTGTACAGGTGGTCCTTGAAAATTCTGGCAAGCCCCCACCCTTCCTGGGACTATGTTCTGTTGGCATCGTGGGGATGGACTTGCAGCCCCTGCCCAACTCCCTCCAGGTCTTTGGCTGGGCAGACCCCTAGCACTCTCCCCTGGGATCTCTTTACCACCCCCAGGCATCCATTACCCATAACCACTTGCCCCCAGGGTGGCACCATCTGTGTGGCTGGGCGCAGGGGCCCAGCAGCTGGCAGAGCTTGCTCAGCCTGGGGCACTGAATCCCTCCCTCTGGCCTCCCACAGTGGCTTTATTAATTGTTTATATTAAAGTCTGTTAATTGGCAATAACCAGCGTGCTGAAGTGTCTTTTAATCACCCCTTTCAGGCTGTGAAGGATTGGCGGATTCAATAAAGTGAGAAGGAATTAGCACCCTCTCCCCCTCCTCTTCATGATCAGATAAACTGCGAACACCTGTCACGGGAACGAAGTGGGAAAGAAAACGGGCCTCCTCTGGTCCTGGCAGGAATTTCCCGGGCGAGGGACATGCAGGCCAGACCGCACTGGGCTTGCACCGCCCCCCCACCCCACCCCCAGAGGCCCCAGGGGTGTGCACAGCCCTCAGACTCAGCTCCTGTGCTGTTCTAGGCACAACCATTCAGTCACCAGGCATTTCTTGAGCACCTATTATATGCCCCTCCCTGGGGATAGGACAATAATCTGTCACAGCCTCTAGGAAACTGCACTCCAGGAGGGAGTCAGACCAGCAGCCAGTTGCCAGACAGTAACTTTAGGGCAAAAGACAGAGGCCTCTGTGGTGGGTGCCGTGGGGGCCAGAGGGACAAGGACTCTTCTTGGAATGCCAGGTGGTAGTTAGGAAGGCCCTATACTCCATGCAACCGTACACCCTCCCCAAAGTCCCGTAACGCGGGTGCCTGTGTGCCCCACTCACCTTGCTAAGGCACCTGGTGTGCTCCACCTCTGTCCTTGGTGCAGCTCTGTCACACCCGCACTCCTGTGCCTACTGGGCTTGGAGACAGGGCAGCAAAGAAGCAGGGCCTGGAGCCAGGGCTGCTGCCCGGGGTGGGAGGCCCTGAGGTTCAGTAGGAGGGTCCTAGCACCTCGTCCTGAACAACATTCAATGGCTCCTCCTTGCCAACACCCGCCATACCAGAGCAGGGCCTGCCTCTCCACCTTGAGCCTCTCCCTGGGGCCGATGCTCCCATCCACCTCCCATGCTGCCAGCACGAGGCCCGACAACACCGCAGGGCGGGGTGGGGCGGGGGGGGGGGCAGGGCAGGGCAGGGCGGCTGCCCCCCACCTGCCCAAATGCCTCCTGTCCATCCTGGGAGGCCCTGCTTGTTTTTTAGACAGAGGAGGGGGCAGTGGGGACAGTGGTGGGGAAAGCGGTGGACAGGATGCGCTCGGTCCCCTGTTCCAGCCTTAGGTTGGGTTTTGAGCTCATCGGGAAGAGGGGTGAGGGCCAGATGGCGAAGGAGCTGCTTCTGTGAGAGACCGGAGGCGTCTAGATGCGGGGAAGCACGTCTGGGCTGAACAGGGAGGGGACCACTTCCCATCTCTACATGGAGAATATCTGTGTCCTATTGAGGGTGCCACTGAATTGTCCTATGTCGAGGACAAAAAGCTTCCAGGACATGAGAAGGTGCTGCCAGCAGTCGGCATGTGGCACACCTTCGGGGGCTCCCTGGGGAGGGGACTTCTGTAAGACTCTGGCAGGCTGCATGGACAGATTTGGGCAGAAAAACCAAGGATTTAAAAGTTGATGTGACTATATTTGTACCAAGAAGTTGCTACAGTGACCGGGCTCCTGTGTCATAGCTGTCTACAGACCCACCTCCTCTTCCAGGCTGTGAGCTCCCTAAGGACTGGTCTGGGTTTCACTTGTCCCCATGTCCTGGGCCAGGGTCTGGCACCAAGGAGGAGCTGACAGGGATGGCTCCATAGCTCATGCCTGTCATCCTGGGCCCCGAGCAGAGTGGGAGCCAACCCTGACCGCTGGGCCTCGGGCCCCACCAGGCCCTTTCCCTGAAGAGCCCTGCTCCCAGGAGGCTGGGATCTCCCTCCCCGGCTTGGCTACTCAGGTGACCTTCTGTAGCCCCAACAAGGTGGAGGCATTACTGCACACTTGACCCAGGCCCCACAAGCACCTGGGAGGAAGGACAGAGGAGAGGCCTCTCCCCTTGAGAGAGCTCGGGGCCATCCGGCAGCTCTGTACACCCGGGGCTCGTGTCCTGGGTGCCTCCGATACGTGAGTGACCAGACCTGGCCAGGCACTTCCTCCAGCTTCCTCACTGGCAAACTAGCATCATAAATTTGACCTTGCTACGCACCCCCTGGAGAAATGCTGGCTCCCCATTGCTTATGGAATGGGAGCCCATTGTCTTCTGTGGGCATCAAGGCCCAGGGGCCTGACCCAGCTGCCTTTCCGGCCTGTTTCCCATCTTCCTGCACTAGGACCCCCACATTCCAGCCCTGGGGAATCTCTGCTGTTTCCTGCTCTTCCATACTAATTTTTGCTTTTCCCTCAATCTGGAACAGCGATTTTCAACCATTGTGCCACAAGAACTTTTAAAACATGCAATACCTGCCTGGCTGGGCGAGGCTCAGTGTTTGAGCATTGACCTAGGATCCAGGAGATTGCGGTTCGATTCCCGGTCAGGACACATGCCCAGGTTGTGGGCTCAGTCCCCAGTTGGGGGCATGCAGGAGGCAGCCAATCAATGACTCTTTCATCATTGATGTTTCTATCTCTCTCTCCCCCCTCCCTTCCTCTCTCTGAAATCAATAAAGATATATTTAAAACAAAACAAAACAAAAAAACATGCAATACCTATTTAGTCAGGGGCACTGACCTCTTATCTCTTAGATTGTCAAATAAAAAAATGACAACAACCAACACAACAATAGCCGTTGGTGTAAATGAATCAAAATTATACCTACTTTTTGCCAGAACTGCAAAAAATATATTTTTTAGTGTGCCGTAGAATTTTAGTAATTAGTTTCTGTGCTGTGAGATGAAAAAGGCTGAAAAATCTCTGGTCTAGAATGCTCTTTTCTGTCTAGCAAAATTCTGCTCATCCATTAAGACTCAACTCTTTGACTTCCACACCCTGTACTCAAACCCTGAACGCTCTCTGTGTGGCTCTCCCACCTGTCATCGTCCCCATTACACTGAGAACCTCTGGAGCAGCCATGTCGCCTTAACTCCACGTGCCCCAGACATGGATGGCACAGGTGTGCCGAACCCGTTAGCCAAGGGAGTGAGGTGGGACCAGGAGCTCTCTGAGCTCTGCTCCAGCTGCCCAGCTGTGGAATCACACTGAGGATGGTCTTTGTGTACATCTGGGAGGAGGTGGGGAGCAGCAGTCCGGAAACAGGGAGGTGAGGGAAGCTGTGTCTTTGGGGGATGGCCTCAGGCCTTGGAGCTCCATTATGAGAGTCACAGGATTAGAAGGTGAATGCAATAGAATTATGTTTGACTAGGAGTAATAGAGACAAAATATTAACAAATTAAACAAGGTAAAAGTGTATTCCTCTCTGGGGTAAAGTAGTTCAGAAATGACACAGCAGCTCTGCTCTAAACAGTCCTCAGGGACTTGGGGTTTTTCCCTTATTACTCTGCTCTGTTTGGTCTCCATTCCAGGATCACCTCATAGCCCAAGATGGCTGCTGCAGCTCCAGCTATCTCACCCTCATGCCATCGGCAGAAAGGAAGAAGGGGTTAATAAGAAGAGGCAAAGTGTGTATGCCAATAGTCTTTAAGCAGAATTCCTGAAAGCTTAGTCAGATGATAGCTCCTAGCTTCGAGGAAAATGTCTTTAGCCCGGCTGGGTGGCTCAGTTGGTTGGAGCGTCATCCTATAACCAAAATGGTTGCGGGCCCGATTCCCCATCAGGGCACGTACCTAGGTTTTGAGTTCGATCCCTGGTTGGGGCGCACATGGAAGGTGGGCACTCAATGTTTCTCTCTCACATAGATGTCTCTCTCACTCTCTCAAATCAATAAACATATCCTCAGGTTTAAAAAAAAGTGTTTATACTCCAGACAGACAACTGGAAGAAGGGATAAACAGATACTGGGGTAGGAGTAGCAGACTTTTCCCAGGGGTCAGCTTCTGATTCAGTGTGCCCTCCCTTCTCCCCTGCTCCCAGCCCAATCTCCAGGGGCCTCACGGCATGGGAGTTTGTCCCTGTCCAGCCCCTCTGTCCCCTCTGCACATGACCCAACAGGGAGACAGTGCTAGGGTGCCTGCCTTTGGGAACCCCGGCCCAGGGTGAAGTGGGGTGGGGAGTGGGCGCTGAGCTAGTGGGCCAACCAGAGGGCGGCCTCCCGGGCCCTGCTGGCGTCTCCCCGCCCCCTGATCTCCAGATGCTCCTGGTGAGGGCAGGGTTGCCACCCGCCTTCTTTGCAGGGTCAGTAGTTATTAAGCACCAGCACACGCAGCACGGGACCAGGTGCTGGAGGTGCAAAGGAGTCCGAGGAGCGTGCAGCTGAGTTAGGGAGAGAAGGTGCACACAGGCCACTGCAGAGAACTAGGAGGACACCATGGGGCTTATCCTCCGGACCTGCAGGCCCTGGGCTAGTCGCCCCCCTCTTCCCGGGGAAAGTTCAGTAAGGCCAGGGTGAATACACCTATCCCTCATTCAATGACTTTAATTCATTTCTGAAAACACTGCCCTGGATGAAAGGCTATAAAATGAAAATTTTTTTCAGCCCTGGTCAGGGTGGTTCAGTTGGATGGAGCATCGTCCTATACATGGAAAGGTCGTGGGTTCGATTCCTGGGCAGGGCACATGCCCAGGTTGCAGGTTCACAAATGATCGATGTTTCTTTCTCACATCAATGTTTCTCTCTCTCCCCCTCTCCCTGCCTCTCTCTCTAAAATCAATCAATTTAAAAAATTTTTTCATTAATTTTAATGAAAAAATTATGGTGTGTTCTAGTCCATGCTCAGAAACTCAACTTCTCACAGATAGAAAAACACAGCGATTGAACGAGGAAAACAAGTTCATGTACGCAGCAAACAATGACCTGAAACTCGTTCAGTACTATGGTCTGTACCAAAATGTCATGTGATGAAGTTTCTCTTTCCCTCACAAGAGGGGCGGTGCCCTGCCCTTGGGAGGAGGGAGGAGGGGAGGGCATCTCTGAGGACAGACTTTCAGGCAGTGCCTTTGGGGCTCCTGGGGATCTTGCACTGAAAAATAAAGTTACAGCAGAGCAAAGTAACTTCAGGGCAAAGAAAAGGCTTACCAGAGAGCCCTTCCGAGCAGACGGACACAGCTGTGGGGCAGCAGCCCGAGGCGCCGTCGAAGATGCCCCTTCCTGCAGCGCCTGGTGCGTGATAACAAAGCAGAACAGTCTGGTCCTTGCAAACACGCGTGCAGCCCTGGAATCTCTGCCCAGAGACGGCAGAGCCCGGGAAGCAGATGGTGTGTCTTCGTCTGAAACCGTAATGTAGAAATCTCTCTTCGTAGAGTATATTTAATTAGTGGGTTTGGGGGCAAAATGTTTGTACAGACAGACCTCGTTTTATTGCACCTCGCTTAATCATGCTTCCCAGATGTTGCGTTTTTACAAACGGAAGGCAAAACTCTCCACCAGCAAAAAGATTACTGCTCACTTTATTGCAATGGTCTGCAAGCAAACCCACAATGTCTTCGAGATGAGACAGGCTAGTCAGCCAGGACAAGCGGAATAGGGAGACAGACAGACAGTTAAACGCCAAGCAGTTTACAGCCATCTAGAAAATTGCAAAATCCTACCTTCCCTAACCAAGGACAATTAAGAGAAAATGATTTGCACTTCTCCCAACCAGAAGGTAAACAGCTTAAATCGCGCTACTCCGGGAGACAGCAGAAATCAATTTAGTGCCATTTGTGCTAGCCACGCCCAAGGGCGATTGAAGTTACCAGAATAAGTCTCACTTTGGCACATCAGCATAAAGCTGATGAATATTCTATTGAGATCCTCCCCTAAGACCTCCCCTCAACTCCCAGCCTTTAAACTCCTCAAGGAAAGCCCCAGGGCCTGCTCTCCTTCCCTGGAGCATGCCCACGCCTTTCCTCCCCCGCTGGCTTGACTCTCCTAAATTCTAAGGTCCCCATGAGACTTGCAACCATGGGAGCAATGGGCACCTGGAGGAGGCAGCTCGTCAGGGGCTAACTCCCGGAACCGGTCCCTAAGGCCCCCTTTTCTCTGACTTTCCTGTGAGCTAACATCAGCCCCTCCTCGGGTCATTTCTTTCCAATAACGTTTCTAGAGAGCCAAAGCAGCCTGCCAAGGCTCCCCTGTTGCTCCTTCTGCCCTCAGTCCTTCCTGTTCCACTGTCCCCAGCTTTCATAAACATACTCTCAAAATCACCTGGACTGTCTTGTGAAATCTTTCCTGCACTAAGTCCAGGACCCACAGGCTGCAGGCCCGCTCCGGGCACCCCTGCCTGCTCGGGGCCTTTCCCTGAACAGAGGTAGGCCGCGTAACAAAAGCAGTGTGTGGGGGGGTTGCTGTCGGAGAGGTTGTCTAAGAGCTGGTAGCGCAAAAGCCTCCAACTGCAGAGCCTGAGGCCCGGCCCGTATTTCCCCAGGACTTGGCTCCCGGGTCCCCAGCCTTGTTAGCAGGCAGCCTCTGCAGCTCACAGGTGCCTGCTGGAGAGCGGGGACCTAGAAGGGAAAGCTAGCCCTTGGGGTGGTGAAGGGCGTTTGACTGGAATTCAGGAGAATCAGAGCTGGAGCTGAAGCCTTAGGTTTCCCGCCGCCCTCCACCAGGGGCCACAGTTCCCTCCCCGCCTCCCAGCTAGTGGAGGCCCCAGAGGCGGACAAATTCTGTGAGCATGGCTGGCGTCTCAGACGTTATAAGATTCAAGCCAAAATATGGGACCGTGATTCTCTCATCAAACAGGATTCTCCTTCCCCCACTGTCCCCTGTGCAAAGCCTGCTGTTTGCAGGGCCCAGGGTCCATTCCCTTATTTCACGGCCACAAACACCCCATTTCCTTTGGAGTGCTGCCCCTCCTCACCCTTGGTCATGCTGCTTGGATGGGGTTGGCTCCTGGATGTCTGCAGCCAATCAGTGAAGCTCCCCAGCCACAGGAATTGGTGTACAAATGGGCACACAGCCTGATTCACGCCAGTGAGACGCAGGATGCTGGGGGATTCGGGGAAAGGAGCTGCTCTGCTTTCCCGAGTTGCCAGCAGAATTGTGCTCACTGCCACCAGGCTTGAAGGAGGAAGCAAGTGTGGCACCGGGAATGCTGACAGCCATCCTGCAGGGCCGGAGAGGACAATGTTAGAGAAAGGTTACCAACATTGAAAAAGAGAACAAGGTTCCTAGTAATAGCAAAGGGCTGCTGGATCCAGCTTCACCTGAAGCAGTTAACTTTGTATACTTTAAAATTCTGTGAGCCTTTCTACCTTCTAAGCCAGTGTTTTCTGTTACTTGCAACTAAATATTCCTTCCTGACACTCCTGTTCTCTGCTGCAGAAAGTAGCAAGGCTCAATTCTCCTGTGAAAGCTGGGCCCTGACACAGGTCACGTGCAGGGTCATTGATGGTGAAGAGTGCTGGCGCACAGGACACAGGGCCGGGAGGCCGATGGCATCTGATTCATGATGGACATCTCAGGCTGCCAACTGCTTGGCGACTCAGCGTCAGGTATTCAGTCTTTCTAGAGCCCGTGGCAAGAACCTGTTTCCTCGAAGGAGAAGAGTTACCCCTTCACAAGCTCGACTCCACTGGGACTTGCCCACTGGGGGTTGCTGCAGCACCGTGCCCTGCCCTGGATGCTCTGAGCACTGCTGGGCAGGGCTGAGGGCACACAGTCTGCACCGCAGCCCAGGCCCTCGGGGCCCTCCAAGCTGGGTGTCGGAAGAGTTGACTTTGAGGCTGCTTTCAGAATCTGAAGGAGGCCCCCGGGCATGGTGCCCCCTCTTCAGAGGTAAGGGGTCCACGTTGCAGCCCATTCTCCTTCACCTTGAAGAGAGGGTTCCAGCACACCTCAGACCTGGGGGACCTCACTGAGGTGGCAGGCCCTCAGTTACGTCACCCACAGGAACTTGTCCCACTGACCTAGTGCAGAGTGAATTCAGGTGGGGACCGCCTTACCTGAGTTCCAGAAGTGCCTCTACCTACAGACCATGGTGGCATTCCTGCCCCCAGGAGTTAGTGACCAGCACTCACCTGATGTCTCCTCCATCTCACTTGTGCTCAGCACTCCAGGTAAAGGGCAGCCGCTGAGGGGAGACTCACGGGGTCCTCTGTGCCTGGTCACAGCAGGTCATGCTCAGTGGCACTGCCCACCCCTGCATTTGCGAGGCTGTGGGTCCCAGTTACAGGTACTCAAGGGAGCCCATTATTTGTTTTATCCCTAGGGACCCTTGATCAGTACCCATGTCTAGGGATCTCTGCTCCTGGAAGATTCCCATTGCCCCATCCCCACGGGCTCTCTGCCTGTTAGAAGACGGCCATCCCCCAATTTTCCCATGATGTCACCTGCGCTGGGCTCCTCCCACCCACCTTAAGGAGCCCCTCCACCCGAACTCCTGGGGACGGAGGCACAGCCCACTGTAGAGATGGGAGAGGCACCGCTTAGCGAGGGGTTTGACTGTCATTGGTGGCCGTGGAAACGTGCTTGGCCTAGTGGGTGTCCCTAACTGACCGACGCCCCCGATGCTGCACTCGGAGTTCTCCACGCTCCCCAGGTGGACCCACTGGCCGGGGCGCCAGGCAGCCCGCCTGTGACACAAGGGCCTCTCCCACCAGCGACTTTGGCTCCTCGGCCTGCAGCCGGGACTCTTCCTCCCCACCCTGCCCGGTCCCTCTGTCCTTCCCACTGGTCCGGCTGCGTGGTGATCTGCTGGCCCTCCCTGCTTGCCCTCCCTCCCCCTGCCCCCCATGATTTTCCCTCCTGTTTGTTAATCCCATCGTGATGCCTGCTTCTGGGAGGATTAGAACTCACATGCCATACCTTCCGTGGATAAGAGGCTCATGGATGTTTGTTCTTTATACCTCTTGTGTATCTGAAATCTGGTCCTAATTTTTGATTGAAAAAGACGATATTCTGATCGTCTCTCGCGACAGCATCCTCGCGGGGGTAGGAGGGAGAGTGCCCTGGGATTGCTAGGTCCGGTCAGCATTCCTGTCTCTAGTTGTTTCCCTTCCTTCCTCTAATTATGCCGGGGATTTTTCTGGTCCTTTTTAGCCAATTAGTGCGGATCATCATTCGCCCAGATTCTCATTAGTGGCTTCTGTAAAATGTCAGAACTTCTGCCAACTCTCAGGGAGAGCACCCTGAATGCAGATTTCTGGTGATGAAATCACCACTCATACCAATAAACACAGCGGTCCGCACTTCTGTCCCCCCCAGCTTGATCAAGGCCACCGGAGTCCATTACCATATGCGTTCCTCGCACCCTGGAAACATGAATTAGTGAATTCCTGCAATCACTCTTCTCTTCCCTGATTCTGCATTGTGTCATCTGGATCACATGGAATCAGGATCCTGAATGTTCCAGAAGAAACAGTGAGGGGTGGGTCACGAGGGAGCTCAAGGGTGGGACAGTGAGCTCTTGGGGACAGTGTCCTCCGAGTCCTCGTAACCCTCTCAGGTATCGCCATTCTGGTAGGATACTAACGTCACCCAACAAGGCCCCTTTTGCAGGAGGGACGCGGTGAGGTGGATTCAACTGCCCCTGGGTTCAGCAACTTCACACTCGGCCTCCGAGTTCAGTCTCCGGCAGTCTCAGTCCTGTGGCCGCTTGCGGGCATGTCAGGCCCTGGGTTTGATTCTGTGTCTTGAGGAACATTTTGAATTGAGCCTGTCATTTTCTTGCTTTAAACGATCCAGCGTTAGGAGCCACCATCCAGCCTCCGGTCCCAGCGCTCCTCACCCCTTATAACTTGGCGCACGCAGCTGCCAGGGCCTTTCACTCTCGGCTGGCACGTGGTCCCAGGTGGCGGAGGGTACAACACGGTTAGCTCTTCCTCGCTGTGTACCGTTGGCATCCTCTGTTCTGTTAAATAACGGGAACCAGAGTCCTACTGATTTCGGCCCCATGGAGTTACAAAAACCAATTCCAAGTAGCTCGCATATCCCTATGGCTTTTTCATGAATCCCACTCCTGGTACTGATTTTTGAATAGCGATTATTCAGTTGTAAGAATCAAAAATTGACTGTGAAAAAGTGAAACAAGAACAGAGACTTTATTTATTTATTTATTTATTGTTTACTTATTAGAATAGTTTATTGATTTTTTTTCTTAGAGCAAGAGGAAAGGAGAGGGAGAGAGAGAGGAACTTTGATGTGAGAGAGCAACATCTATCGGCTGCCTCCTGCCCGCCCCTCACTGGAGACAGACCCCGCAACCCTGACATGTGCCCTTGACGGGGAATCGAACTGGCAACCTCCTGGTGAACAGGATGGTGCCCAACCAACTGAGCCACACCTGCCAGGGCAACAGGGGCTTTATTGAAGAGACAGTGCAGCAGGTCACAGAATGGAGGGAAAAGTTAGATAACGGGCCTCAGGAAGGACAGGACCCAGGGCAGCTATGGGGACCTGAGTAGCATGGCAATCTTTTTAGGCTCTGCCACAGATGCCTCAGCTCTTACCACCTTCCATACCAGTGTGCGTGTCTCCACTGGGGATGCAGATTCTTGGGAGAGTTCAACTGGGCTAGGCGGGGTCATGGACCTAGCCCGATGGCGGGGGACACAGGCATAGGGATTGGCCACTGCCCAGGAGAACATGGCTGTCCGGGAGGCTGTGCCCCTCCCCCGCAAGGAAATGATGCTGATCAGACAAAACCAGAATGTGGATTCCACACATCTCTTCCTTTCAGTTCTGAGCCTTTTCACATTCTGGCCCCTCTTCCTGGAGGGCTCTGCTCTCCTGTAGGTCCTGTCATAGATGTCACCTCCCCTAGGAATCTTCCATGAGGCTCCCCGCCTGGTGTAAGTCTCCTTCCTAAGTGATTTTATAGCAGCCGTCTGTCTCCCTGCATCGCAGCTATTTACTTGTCCTTCTTCTGTCTCACTGGGTTGTGAGCGCTGATAGTAGGGATTACGTTTGTCCTGCTCCCAGCTGTAACCCCAAATCGACACCACCCCCGGCCCTGGCAGGCCCTCGGTAGCTGTTGGTCGTGTGAGTGAAGCCTGAGGCCCGGCTCTTTCCCTCGCCCTCTGTGGCCGCAGGGGAGGCCGCCCCTGAGCTGTGGTTTTCTTGTTCATAACGCAGAGTAGCAGCAGGCCTTGTTCAAGGACAGTTTGATGGCAAGAAACAGAAAGCCACTCTAGCTAGCTCTACAGAGCGGGGAGTTGTGAGGAATCAGGGGTGCCCACGGAACCTGAGGCCTCCCCAGGAGCTGCGGGACATCAGGAACCAGCAGCCACGCGCTTCAGCTGCTCCCTCCTGGGGCCTCGTGGTCTCACATGCGCTCCAGGTTCCTGCTCTCGTCTCTGTTCGTGATGACAAACGGCCTGTCCCTTCAGCCTGTGTGCCTCGGGTCGGGCTCCCTGGGAGGCAGCTGTGAGATGAACGGTTTCAGGATGGACACCTGCGGAGGGAAGGGGAAGACACAGGAATGGACAGAGGGAGAACTGACACCATCCCCAAAATGTCCTCAGCTGACCTCATGGGAAACTCTGCACCTGGAATAGCAGGGGACCAGGCCTTTAAAAGCCCCTCCCCCATCAGCCACTCGGTGTCCCCTGCCCAGGAAGGAGGGCGTGGCTTCGGCAAGGCAGCCCTTGAAGGGGTGACAGCTGAGAGACACCTCGTGAGGGCACTTCCTGCAGCAGGGGGACTATGCCTCTCGTAAAGGAGGATCTGGGCAGCGCATCGCGTTTTCCCGCGCCCCAGACTGTGCCCCAGGCTTGGTTCAAGTTCTTCAGAGAATCTGGCTCTGCTCGAGGTCAGGTGCCCACTCCAATGCCAGTGATCTGTGCTCAGCAGCTGCCAAGTTATGGGGACAAGCAGCCCTTCAGCTAGGGACAGGAGGGAACCAAAAGGAGGTGTAACATGAAGAGCCTCCAAACGTGTTCTCTACATGTCCAGTGATGGGTGGGACACATTCGCTAAGACCAGGGGCTCTGGATCCACGGGGCTTGTGCTTGAATCTAGGAGGGCATCCGGCAGCGAGTAACAGGAAATGAAGGTTAGAGGCTTCAGCCAGGAGGGCTCCCTTTGGCTCACCCAGAGCAGGTCCTGGAGAAGGTGGGTCCTGAGCTGGTACAGGGGCTTGAAGGTATCTCTGGGGACCTGGGATCCTTCCCTTTTCCTGCTCCATCATATTTAGCATGTTGATTGTGTCCTCACGTTACAAGGTGACTGCCTCACCTCTGGCCATCACGTCTGTGTTCCCCTTAAACGAGGCGAAGGGAAAAGGGCAACGAGAAAGGAGTGGGGAAGAGGGGGCAAAGGGCTCTCCTCTAGCTGGCACTGCCACTCTACTTGGAGGGGAATGCCTGCTCCGAGGACTTTCACCTCTTGTTCATTGGTCAAAATGGTGTCACAGGGCTATTCCCGGCAGCAACAGGGGCTGGGAGGGTGATCATGTCAGCTTCCTGTAGGATAAGGGAAGGAGGGAAAGGGGCCTGGTGACAGCTTTTGGATGGTTCACCCACTGTGTGTGCCACAGCCACCTATTGCCTGCCTGGCCTCGGGCAAGCCATTTAACCTCTAGCCTCAGTGTCCCCACTGATAAAATGGAGATAGGCATAGTGTCTCAGCGACCGCACCAGGTATAAGGGAAACTCTCGATCAATGTAGCCGGACTTGTAATGACGATGATCCGTGAGCCTGGAGGGGCATCTGAGGCACGGCGCAGAGTGCTGGGCAGGTGTATACCCTGCAGGGCTCTGCCTGGGGGGGCACAGCTCCCTGAGGTGTGGGGGACATGTCCTGGGGGGCAGCTGGGGCCAGGACTTGGTTTCAGTTTGAAGCGTTTGGGGTCAGAGACAGGGGCCCCAGGAGTGGGGATGCAGCTGGGTGTGGCTGGGTCCCCATGGGGTGGGGCAAGGCAGCTTCCTGCTCGCTTGGGGCTGGCAGCTCAGTGGGAGGGCGAAGGTGGTCTGTGACAGGCTGGCTGCGCCCCCTCTGGCTGGCGTGGCTTCATTTTGATGAGTGAAGTTTGGCACTTTTCTTCACTGTTCAGGAATCATAGCCAATTGATTGTGAACAACTTTAATACATTGACTCAATTTGATGAACAAAAGAGGCAAAAGAGAGGGAAATACGCACGGCTCCCAGCCACAGGCCAGTGGTTAATCTCGGCTCTATAGCCCTGTCTGCTGGCGGCTTAAATAATTAAGTGCAGTGAGGGCTGGTTCTGGATGCTTCTCTCCAGTCCGGCTTATTCCTAGAGGGACCAGTGGCCCATGAGGTCAGTGCACTCTGCTTCCCACATGCAGGTGCCTTCGGAGCAGCGTGTGGGCCCAGGGCACACATGCAGCCCTCACACCTGCGGACCTGCACGCACACACCGGCACACACTCCCATGTGTCCACACACTGTCCTGTCCGGCAGGAAGTCCTCCCACCCCAGCACCAGGCACGCTGTCACACGTGGACCCCCCGCCTCACCCACACTGGCTTGAGAAGCTAGCTTGGCCCCTCTCCACTCCCAGCCTCAGTTTCCCCCTCAGTAATATGGGCATTGGAACAGGCCTCTGAGGGCCTCGGGTAACTGGTGGCAAGCTCTTCATGAGCCACCCTGGCTTTTGACCAAGGCCTGCCTTGCATTGGCTCTCTTTTCTCTCCCTGTGACCTCACCACTCTCCTGTCAGCTGACTCGAATCTGTTGCCTCTGTTCTCAGAAAAAGACCCAGCTCCCGATGACCGGGCTGTATGCATGTGTCCTGTGTCTTCTCCCAAAGGACCCACCGCTTGAGCCTTTCTCTTTATCAGGTCCTGCTCGTAGGCACCTGGCGGAGAGGTTAAGAGCCCAGCTCTGGAGCCCCACTGCGGCGTCTGTGTGATCTTGGACTGGTTGTTTTACCTCTCAGTGCCTCAGTTCCCCACCTATAAACTGAGGCATACATTTGGGTCACTGGGTTGTTGAGAGGTTGAATGAGCATGTAAATGAGGTGGCACTGCGCCTGGCCCGGAAGTTTCAGCACTCTTGGGAGCGGCAGTGGGTGCTGGGGACGGGTAAGGGGTCCCGTAGGTCAGGCAGGGTGTCTCAGCTGCGGCTGCATACGGGGAAACTGGGAAACTAACAACATATTAATATCCCTGACAAGACCCTCTCTGGACCACTCAAGTCAGGATCTCCGGGTGCGGTGGGGCACCAGGCCTGCGAGAACTATCCAGGTGATTCTACAGTGCAGCTGGGCCTAGAACCGCTGGTTAGAGAATTGTGCGGAGGCAGCAAGTGTGGGTGACATGCAGTTCAAATGGAGGCCACGCGGGATTCCCAGCCAAGCGTGACCGCCAGGCGGCTTCCTGGAGGAAGGGGCAGAAGAGGTGAGGAGATGGGGTAAGGGTAGGTGCAGCGGCTGAGGGTGGGAGGGGGCTCTGAGGCACAGGTGATGGGGGGCAGGCGGCACCCCCTCTGCTGCCTGCCTGCTGCCTTGCCCTCCCGGCTCCTTTAAGCTGCTCTTCCGCTGTCCTGTCTCCCGGTGCTCCAGCTGTGCCTGCCTCCTTAATAAAGGCAGATTGCTGTTCCAGGTGTCCCCAGCGCTCCTGTCCGGGCCATTAATATTCCAGGGAAGATGAACTCCCCTCTGCTCCCTCCCTTGCAACCGCTGGGCCCTGCCTGAGAGACAAGGGCCTCTGGCTCAGACAGAGGTGCCGCTGGAACCCAGGCAGGGGTCTGCCTGAAGTCGCCTCCGGAGCTCAGGTGCTGTCCTGCTTCTGTGGGCCCTTCCAGGCTTCACCTGTGAAAGTACCACAGGAACGAGAGAGAGAGAGAGAGAGAGAGAGAGAGAGAGAGAGAGGGAGGGAGGGAGGCTGAGTGGGGCCCTGGTATGTGCTGGGACTGCATGAAATCGTAAGGGGTCCAATTCGGCCCTTCTATTTGCCTTAGAGAATGCAAGAGAGCTACCTACAGCCATGTGGCAGGAGTGGAACCGAGGATTTCTGACTTCTGGCCCAGTGGTCTTTGCATCTAGGACCCCAGGGTCTTCAGTCCCTCTCCTGAGGCCTCCTGGCGTGGGACAGAGGTGTGACAAGAACCGTGTCCTCTGGGGGCTGCTGGTGAGGCTCTGGCCTCCTCACTGCGGGGCCTCCACCTGGGCCTGCTGTCCTAGTGAGTGGGGGTGAGGAGGGGCTGTGGGCAGGGTGAGATCAGTCACGCTGCCCCAGGGGCCCCAGGCCCAGCTCCTCTCCCGGAGGTGGCCTCTGGTGACTTCTTCCCTGCCTGGCAGTGGCAGGGGCTCTGGAGGAGGGAAGTGGAGGCAGCAGAAAAGGGAAATGAACCCCTGAAGACTAATTTAAAGACACACCCCTCCCTCGAGTCCCACTTATTCTCTGCCAGCCTCCGGCTCCCAACCATGCGCAGTCACATATGTCACCCACTCCCACTTGCACCTACCACACAGCACACACCATACAAACACCCCCCAATAACACACAGCATACACCGCACACCCCCACGTATGCTACACACGCACACAAGTGCACACAGAGCTCAGCCATTCCCGGACTTCAGTCAGCACACTGATGCTGCCGATGCCTAGACCCGGCCCTGGACCCCCACCTCTGTGAAGGGTGGCTCCGAGGAGCCCTGCCTCCTGGCAGTCACGCCTCAGTCCCCCCTCCTCCCGGCCAAGGCGCCGTCCCTGGCAGGTGGTGTGGGCTGGGGGCTCAGTGGGCGCTGTCAGCGGGAGCCCCTACCTGAGCCTCTCACAGTGTGGAGGCTGGATTCCCAGAAGTGCCTGGGGAGTGAGCATTCCAGAGACCCGGCCCGAGCTGCAAGGCTTCCAACGCTCCCGCCTTCGAAGTCACGCCACATCACTTCTGCCATGTGGTTTGGGCCAGTCCAGTGCAGGTTCAGGAGCAGAGGACGACACAGGGAGCTGTCCCAGCCTTGTCTTCCCCAGGTGTTCAACCCAAGCCAGACACCTGGAGACACGTTAGACTCCTCCATCTCACTCCCCCAAAATTCGGTCACCATGCCCCACCCCCCATCTCTCCCTCTGCCTCCCCTGGCTCTTGTCATCCCACCTGGATTACTGCAGTCACAGCAGAATAACTTGTCCCCTCCTGTCTTTCCCTGCTCTAACCCATTTTCTGCATGGTCACCAGGGCCCCCAGCCCTGACCAGCTCGAGTCCCCCAGCGGGTTCTCACTGCCTCCGGGGTAGGTAAAGTTGCAGCCCCCAAGACACAGGCCCCCATGAGCTGCCTGCTGCCCCTCACTTCAGCTGCACTAACCTGTTCTTAGATCTCCACCCATGTCTGTGGCTTCTGGAACCTTCCAGCCAGGTCCCTGATGTGACACATTATTGCTAGTCCTCAGAACCTCCTATGACAGGGCAAAGTCAGTTTCCATTTTACAGCTGAGGAGACTGAGGCTCGGAGAGGTTAAAAACATGCCCAACATGTTTTGAGGTTGAGCAGGAATTTTAACTCAGACTGGCTTCTCTCCATAGCTGGTGCTGTCCTCTCGAGCTACGCCCTAACTGACGATCTCCATGACATCACACACGTCCGTACTATCTCCTCTTTACCACACAGCCAGTGTTCATACTGTCCTGCCCTCAGGGCCTCATTCTCTGCCTCACATTTTTGTGTTCTCACATTTTTGTATTTCCTCGGCTCAATATAAAGAATCTTCCCTGTTGTTTCTAAGGAAACCAGCTCCTCTATCCAGGTAGCTTTTACCTTTCCGGGCCTCGGGGCCTTCACACGTGTGCTCTACAACATGGGCCTTCAAAACACACTAAGAGGCTGGACATATGACATCATATTATGATCCATTTATATGAAATTTCCAGAAAAGGCAAATCTACAGAAACAGAAAGAAATTATTGGTTTCAGGGAATGGGATTGACTGTGTTTGGGCTTAAGGAGTGTTTCTGAGGAGATGAAAGTGTTCTAAAACTGTATTACGGTTGATGGCATAATTTACCACTGCTGTTCAAGGCAAATTCCAAGGAGAGGTCAGGACAGCCCGAGCTTCCTGCTGCCTTGAAGGGCTGTGAGGTAGATACATCCTGAAAGCTTGTCTACTGCACAGTCAAGCTTCCCTTGGCACCGCGTTTCTAGTTTTAAGCCCCTAGTTACCACTCAACAGTACTTTTCTTACAGTCTCTCAAATCAAGAGGCTACGTGAAGGAACAGTTTGCCTGGAGACATTTCTACTGGTACCTTACCAACGAGGGCATCCAGTATCTCCGCGACTACCTCCACCTGCCCCCTGAGATTGTGCCAGCCACTTTGCGCCGCAGCCGGCCCAAGACTGGCAGGCCAAGGCCAAGGGTCTGGGGGGGGGGGATGATCTGTGACTCATAGGAGGGGAAGCTGACAGAGATACCTACAGAGGGAGAGCACTATGCCCCCCCCCACCTGCTAACAAGAAAGCCCAGGCCAGGGCTGAGTCAGCAACCGAATTCCAGTTCAGAGGCAGACGTGGTCAACTACCTCAGTCAAGGTAGAGGGATTATTTTATGTTAAATAAACTAATTGCCGCAAAATTAAAAAACAAACTCTTAAAGCTGTAAAATAATAAAGGTATTAGAAGAGTCAGATGCCCAGAGCAGCCTCGCTGACTCCTGCTCCCCGGCCCCCTCCAAATACAGCCCTGCGTGCCTGTCTCCAGGCCCCTGCTTTTCCACAGCCCTCAGGTCAACTGGGAACTGTCTGTGATCTGTTTCATGCAAACCTTCCTCTCTGGGATGGAGCCTCCATGGGGAGGGGCCTGGCTCTCTTTTCTTGTAAGCAGTTTTATTGAGATATAATTTACACAACATAAAATTTATCCACTTAAAGTGTAAAATTCAATAGTGTATTGAATTAGTATATTCACAGATAAGCACAGCCATCACCACAATTAATTTTAGAAGATTTCTATCACCTCGAAAAGAAGCCCTGTACTCTTTAGCTGTCACCCCCGTCCCTTACTCCCCTCAGCCATAAGCAACCACTAATCTACTTTGTTTTTACAGACTTGCCTATTCGGACATTTCATATAAATCACATAATATGTGGTCTGTTGTGGTTGGCTTCCTTTCCTTAGCACGATGTGTTCAAGGTTCATCTGTGTTGCCGCGTGGAGCAACACTGCGTTCCTTTTGATGGCTCAATAATATTCCACTGTACGATATACCACATTTACTTTATCCATGTATCAGGTTAACAGCTGGGTTGTTTCCACCTTTGGCTATTTAAGTAAGACTGCTATGAATATCTGCGTACAAGTTTTTGTGGCCATATGTTTTCATTTCTCCGGGATATATACTGTTAACCAATTCAATGCCAGCAGGAATTTGAGGTGCGGTGAAGGAGACTCTAGTGCAAACAGCTCAGCTGTGATACAGCGTGGCTGAGAGGCAGCCCTGGGGCCGGGTGATCCGGGGGCGAGGCGGTCTCTGGCTGGACAGCTCTGCCCGGCTCTGTGCCAGTCTGCCCTGCTCCCCCGCCGGTCCGGTTTGCTTTGGCAACTTAGCTGGAAGCCCCGCCCCTGGTTCTGATTCGTGGGTCCATATGCAAATGAGGACTCCAAACCTTCGCACTCTGATTGGTCAGAACGCGGCTCTGATGGGTCGTTGAAGGTGAAGCTAGGGACACGGCTGCGCAGTTCCAGTGGCGCCGGGAGAGTCTCAGCCCTACCGGCTGCGACGGGGTTCCAGGGAGTCCTCGGGAGGGCCCGCTGGGGGAGGGGGCGGGCGCAGCGCCCGGGGGCAGATCGGGGCCTCGCAGCTGGGGTGGGGCAGCTGGGGCCGGGCAGCTGGGGCCGGGCAGCTGGGGCCCGCAGGCTTTTTCCTGAAGAGTCGTTTGCGGGGGAGGCCTCCTATAGAAATGACTGCTAGGCTGTTTGTTTGTTTTTAAAATTGGGCGCAGTTAGCCACCAAGGCACTTCTTAGTAGGTGTCTTCTTTCTCAGGGTCCACAGTACCTAGGAGTGGAATTGCTGGGTTAAATGGCAACTCTATGTTTAACTTTAAAATATATATATATGTGTTTAATTGATTTCAGAGAGAGGAAGGGAGAGAGAGAGCGATAGAAACATCAATGATGAGAGTCATCGATCCGATCCGCTGCCTGCTGCAGGCTCCCCACCGGGGATGGAGCCCGCAGCCGGGGCATGTGCCCTGACTGGGAATCGAACCCGATCGCCTGGATCCTAGGTCGGTGCTCACCCGCTGAGCCACGCCCGGCTGGGCCTATGTTGAACTTTTGACGCCAGACTACTTTCCAAAGTGGCTGCACTATTTTACATTCCCACCACAGTATTCGAGGGTACAGATCTCTCCATATGCTCAACACTGGTTATCTGACTTCTGATCATAGCCATCCTAGTGGGTGTGAAGTGATATCTCTTTGTGGTTTTGGTTTGCATTTCCTGAAGACTAATCACATCAAGCATCTTTTCATGTGTTTATTGGCCATTTGTATATTTTCCTTGGAGAAATATCTATTCAGACCTTTTTCCCATTTAAAAATTAAGTCGACGCCCTGCCAGGCGTGGCTCAGCGGTTGAGCGTGGACCTAGGATCCAGGAGATCAGGGTTCGATTCCCAGTCAGGGCACATGCCCGGGTTGTGGGCTCGACCAATGACTCTCTCATCATTGATGTTTCTATCTCTCTCTCTCCCTCTCGTTTCCTCTCTCTGAAATCAATGAAGATATAATTTTTTTTAAAAAAATTAAGTCGTCTTTTTATTGAGTTGTAAGAGTTCTTTATCTGAGATACCAATCCCTTATTGGACGTCTGATCTGCAAATATTTTCTTCTATTGTATGGGTTGTCTTTTCACTTTTTTGATAGTGTTCTCTGAAGCACACACGTTTTTAATTTTCATAAAGTTCAATTTACTTTTCTTTTGTTGCTTGTGCTTTTGGTGTCAGAAATCCATTGTCAAATCTGAGCTTCTGAAGATTTATCCCTATGTTTCCTTCTAAGAATTTTATAGTTTTAGCTTTTACATTTAGGTCTTTGACTTATTTTGAGTTAATTTATGTATATGATGTGAGGTAAGGATCCAACTTCATTCTTTTGTATGTGGCTATCTAGTTGTCCCATCACCATTTGTTGAAAAGATGATTATTTCTCCCCATTGAACAGTCTTGGCGCCTTTGTGGAAAATCAGTTGACTATGGACACGTTTTATTTGTGGACTCTCAATTCTATTCCACTGGTCACATTATGTGTCTGTGCCCTAAGCCACACAGTTTTGATAGTCGTTGCTTTTCTTCACCACCACATTGCCTGGAACGCTGTGTTCAAGTATTGCTGGATGTTCAAAGCCCAGCAACTGAATACTACCAGGAACACATGTGTAATAAAAAAGTTTGGTTTATTTTGCTTGCTGCAGCAAAAGAGAACACACCTGAGGGCCTCTGGAGCACCCCAAAAGGAGGATTCTGAGAAGGGCCTCTTAGAGGGTTTGGGCTGGTGCTGAGTGGCTTGGACACGAGGGTGGGAAGCAGAGGCCAGTCTGGCCTTGGGTGCCATTAAGGAGTAGAGCGATTCAGTGATAGGGACCTTAGTCCTATCTCGGAGATGGGAGGATTGAAACAGTGATGAACTGTCACTGGTATGGAAGAGCCGTCACTCAGAGACTGGCCTGAGTGCCCTTGTTTGTGTGCTCTTCTGTGCATGGTCTTTGTTCCTTTGGGAACTTCTTGGTCTGATCGTCAGCATGGCTGTTTTCTACATGTTGGGAGTAAACAAATTGTCCCAGTTGCAGAAAAAGTAGAAACATCGGGCCAGGACCTACCTCACCTATCCTAGGACATCTACTCTGATTCTTGCTTTAGGGTTAATGCAGGGATAAAGAGCTGGTGGGGAAAGATAAAAGGTGCCCTCAGTGTGTGATGGATGGAGCCTAGACCCCTAGCTCACCGTGTGGTTCGGGCCAGTTATTTGCCGGTTAGGAAACTTGGGCATCAGTTTCCTCACCTGTAATATAGGGAGATCAGATGGGACAGCACCTGGGCCTTCTTCCAGGTCCTTATCCATGATCTAGCCTTCTTCCTGTGCTATTTCAGAGAGCGAGAGAGGGAAATTTCTGCTGATAATGTCCCTATTTCACCGTCCTCCCCCCCCACCCCCCCCACACGCAGCTGACTCATCTGGCCTCAAGTCCCTGAGTCAGTCTTTACTCGGCAGCTCTCAGACTTTTGGATTTTATACCCTGGCAATATTTCTAAAAACTATTTTTAGGACCCACGTAGGATTGCCAATATTTTATTTTGTCAAATGGGACATTAACAATCACAGCTACCTGTTGCAAGCATTGTGTTATAAAAGGGCAATAAAATAGAGGATAAGTTAAAAGGTAGCACTCTCAGAGTGCCTGCTTCCCTCACTTCTTGGGCAAGGCTGAAAAGTCCTGTTGGAATAGACAATTGCTGTTCTTGGGGATGGCTGCTTTATCTTAGGGCCCTGACTCATTAAAATGCAAATCCCATGAGACCACCAACCTCTACTGTCCATAAGAGAGTGATGGGCTTTGGGGAGGGGAGGGGAGGGGAGGGGAGGGGAGGGGAGGGGAGGGGAGGGGAGGGGAGGGGAGGGGAGGGGAGGGGAGGGGAGGGGAGGGGAGGGGGCTGGTGGAGTGGGTTCAGGAAGAGCTCGGATCCGAACTCTGAACACCAGGTCTCCAGCAGCTCCGCTGACCCGAGAGGGAAGGACTAGCACCCATGTCTCCTGACACACCTTGACAGAGTTCCTAATTGTGAGACTGGAAATGCGGGTGTGGGAGAAGGTGCTGGGAGTAGTGTAGCTTTAATCAGGCTGAACTAGATAATCTCCCCTCTGGCTTTGAAGATAAGCCCTCTTAACACGTCCCTAGCCGCCAGCTTTTATTTTCAGTCATTTCCACCTTCAATGTTTGCCCAAAGCCTGTGAGAAAGTCTGTGTGTGGCTGTGTGCGTGTGTGACTCCAGTAACTGCCATAAATGTTTTTGTGGAAGGAAGGAAGGAGCGGAGATTAAGTTGTTCACCCCCAGAACAATGTTCTGGGTCTGTTTTTAACTCGTTTGGGTCACAGGACAGCACGTGGCATCCATGGTTCACTCTGTCTGGACTGTGACCAGCTGCATTCAAAAAGGGGAGTCCTCCCACATGGCACAGCCCATTCTTCCAGGGTTGTACTACTGTCTTTTTAAAAAGTGCTCTTGTGTTACTAGAGGGAACCAATCAGCAGACAGGGGGAGGAGCTACTTGGGGGCCTGACCACCATTTGTGCCAATAGTCTGTAGGACTCCCCCAAAGTGACAGCCTCCTGAGGGAGCCTTGGCAAACCTGTTTAAAGGGACAAGGTCCCAGATGGGCCACTCAGGTGATGATGTTAAGAGTCCCGAGTCCCTGAAGTGACCAGTATTTTCTCAAAGTGGCTGCAGTGCCCCCTCCCCTTCATTTGCTGGGAAAGACGGGTGATTTATCTGTATAATTGGGCTTTTATTTGCATTTTAAATCATGCTCTTTTGCTAAACTAATGGGCCCCCTATTTATAGATGACTCCAACACAAAGTGACTACTAATTACTGCAATTAATATCACGTTAAGGGCTTGCCAGCCAACTTCACAGCAACTTGTATCGCCTACTCATTTTCAATTAAGGCACATTGACAGGGAAAATACGTGGTTATTAAGAGTGGGCCCTGGGGTGTAATTACTGCTTACAAGGTCATTAAGCAAATCCCCTGCAGGGTTGGCACCTTGGAGCCTGGGAGCTGGGGGCCCAGATCCAGAGTCCTACTGGGGAGCCATAAAGGTTCAGTGCACCAGGCCTCTGGGCAGATGGGGACCTGGCTCTGAGCTGCCTGGAGGTGGAACAGATGATGTCAGGATGGCTTGGGGCAGGGCTGGGAGAGCTGGGCTGGAAGGTTAAAGGGGACATTACACCCTTTCCTGAAGACAGCAGTTCCTGGCAGCCAGAAGAGCTGACAACTGCCACCTCCCTCAAGCAGCATTTGGAGTGTGTCTATGGAGGCCTCCTTTGGGACAAGTGGGCTGGGCGAGGGTGATTGGCAGCAGGGTCAAAGGGGTGAGGGGATGAGAGCCCAGGAAGGAGTCAGCTGTGGAAGCACTGTGGGGGTGGGGTGGGGGGGTGGCACTGGGATCCAGGTAGGGGCAGGGCCACAGAGTACCTGCTCTAAGGTAGAGAATGGGCTTTGGGGCTGGGAGGAGGCTTGGGCTCCCAATGCTGGGGGATGGTTCCTTCTGACGAGGAGCAAGAGAATTGAAGGTGAGGAGAAGGCATACAGGGAAAGTAGGAGGGCAGGACAAGACCTGGAGGGGGTGGGGTGGCAGTGGCAGGAGTCAGGGGGAATGAGCTCCTGCAGAGTTCCAGGTGCCAGTGACTGACCTACCATGGACATGGTGCAGGCTTGTAGGAGGCTTTAGGGCCCAGCCCCACCTTCCTAGGGGCCAAACCTAGTCCAGGAACATGTGGACTCAGGGCCAAGGCAGGGTGGTGAGGGTACAGAACTGTGGCTAGTGCTGGAGGCCCCTGGCTGGGGTGCTGATTACAGAGCTGAGCTCCCTTCCCAGTTCCACTTGCAGGCACTCCGTGTGTGTAGCTTGGACTGGCCACGGTGGGGAATTTAGACCACGGGAATCTGCAAGCACTATGAACCAGGGGGCTGGTGGGTAAACACGTGTGCCAGGTTGCTCCTGTCCAGGCAGCCTGTCAGGGCTCTGCCCTGGGCCTGCAGTGCACGGCCTTCTTGGAGTTTCCGTACATGTGCATATGTCGTGTACACAGCAGGGCTCTGTGTGTACTGAACTGAGATTGAAGGGGACCCATTTGGAAGCCCACTTCTAAGAAGTGAGCCACGTGGATGGCACAGGGGCCCCGAAATGAGGTGGGAACCCCATGGCCACCTGTAGACCTATTGTCTTGATTTGGAAGAACCTCCAGGTCTGGAGAGACACTCCCTCCCTGCCCGCTGGCTTCGGACTCTCATCGGAACCCCCTCACCAGACCAGCACCCCCACCCCCACCAGCTGCCTTATCAGGAAGGGAAATTGAGCCTTCATGGGCAGGTGGGCGGTTGAGGGGGGTACTGGGTACTCCAGGGGGGAACTGGGGCAGGCCTGGGGATGGGTGTGGAATTCCTTCTGCCCGTGCTCTTCCCGAAGGTTCTGCCCAGCACCCCTACTCCAACAAATCCTCGCCCGGCTCTGTCCTCTGCCCGCCCTGCCCCGTTGCCTAGGCACCCTCGCCCTTTCTAAACAGTCCCCAGCTCTTCTGTGTCCCTCCTCTGCTCCCCACGTGGGAGGTGCTTCGTCAGTGTTGGTGGGAGACAAGGGGGACAGGGAGGGAGGGGTCATGGTATTGAGTCTCAGGATCAGGTTTGCCTGCACAAAAATGATGACTGAGATCAGACAGACGCTTCTCTCTCGCCTTCGCCTGGCAGTCCCGGGCTGGTTGTCAGTGTTGCGGTGACTGCCTGGCTGCTCTGTCACGCTCAGAGCAGGGCTTCGGCCTCGGGGTCAGTGATGGCAGCCACCAGTTGTCCACCCTCCAGCCAGGAGGAGGCGCAGCGCATCCCCCGAGGTGCTTCCTGAAGTCCGCACGTGGCAATTGTTGCTGAAGTCACATGGCCGCACCTGGCTGCCAAGGACGACTGTGAAATTGTGCAACCTCTTGTTTTCCACCTAAAAAGCAGGGTTTTATTACCAAAAAGGCAGGGGCTGGATGTCATGTGGCGGCTGTGGTGCCCCCGACAGTCCGGGTGATCAGTGTTGGTGAGGCTGGGAGGGTCCTGACCTGGGGCAGCTGCTGCTGGCTGCCAGGTCCACAGCTTCCCGCTGGCTGAGGGACAGGGCGGTGGTGATGGTGGCCTGAGGGCTCTCAGAATCCAGGGACCTGGGAGCAAGGGCAGACTGTGGCCTCCTTCCTGACCACCAAGACTGTCCCCCTCCCAGGGCTGGGACTGGGTGTTGTCACCTGACCCTCCTTAGTGCTGGAGAAGTTCCTTCAACAGCTCTGCCCCAGGGTGCTCCTGTGTTGGGTGGGTAGGTAGCCATGGCCCAAAATGGAGAAAAGGAGGGTGGGAGGGTGCTGTGTGTCAAGGGCAAGAGCATGTCAGACCCATGGAACTGAGACTAGCAAGGAGCAAAGAGGCTGGTGGTTTGGTGGGACCAAGAAGCATAGGCTGGACTGGGAGCTGGGAGCTGGGGTGGAGGGAGAGGTTAGGCCCATCTGTGTCTGTTCCATGAGAGCCCTGATACCACTGTCGGTGCTCAGTTTTGCCTGAGCACTTGCTGTGTCAGGCATTATGCTTAGAATCAGAAATGCTTTGTCACATTTTCCCCCCTCCCCATTTTACAGGGGAGGTGGAGAGGCTCTGAGGGGTTAGGAATTTGCCCAAGGCCCTGAGCTGCTGAGCAATGGGGCTGCCCTTCATTCAGGGCTCAGTCGCCTGCTGGGGCTCAGGGAGTGACACCTTGCCACAAAGCCTGTGTGGGAGGAGATGTGGAGGACATTTCAGGGTGCCAACCCAGGACTGTGCCCCTGCCCCCACCCACTCCGCCTCAGCCTCTCCTGGCCCTCGCCTCCCTTTCCCAGCGTAACTCCATGCGGGCTCCCTCCAACCCCCACTGTGCTTTGGCTCCTCCTATCTCCCTAGCAAACAAAACCTGCACTGTGCACCAACTCCACCTCCTCCTGTCTCCTTCAGGCTCTAGGTTCAAAAGGCAGCCAGAAGGAGGAGGCCAACAGGGCTGGTGCCTCCATTCCTGGGCCCAGTGGGGACAGGATGTGTCTCTGGGCAAAAAGCATGTTCAGTGGCTGTCCTGTGAGCTCACCAAGCTGTCTCACTGGGAGCCGCCAAGAACTGGGGGTGGGAGTGGGGGTGTGGTGTGGTGGGGGCTGCTGCTGCCCGCTGGTGAAGAGAGGGTACATTGTAGGCACTAAATAAATGCTAATTCTTTTCCCCATCTTTCTCTTCCCCATCATAACACAAAGTACTTTGTGAAAATTTCTGGTTACTCATACAAATCTATAAATGACTATTTTTATGACAGTTTAAACACATTTAAAATTTTAATTTTTCCCCAATTTTCTTCTTCAGGTGCTAGGGAGGATCATGTTTAGAGCCGAGGTTTTTAAGGCCCAAGGAGGATTTGGGTACCACGATGGAATGGAACTGGATGCCTGGTGACACGAAGGTGAGGCTGTGTGTGGGAACCTCTCCCTGGCTGGCCTTCGGTGGCCTCACCCCGCACCGAGGCCACCCAGTCTCTCCCACCCACTGGTTTTGCTCCACCAGAGGGTCACCCACATCCTCCCCCATGCCTGGGTCCCTTCTCTCCCCTTGGTGGGGCTCCTGACCTCACCCTGGTCCTCTGTGCCGGCTGCTGGGCCTGCCTCTCTGCCCACCCTCTTGCCACATCCTGGGATCCATCAGATCAATACTCCAGGGCTCCACCCTTCCTGGCCTCTCTCCCTGAGCTGCAGGGCACCGCTTCAACAAACCATGTGTCCCTAGCAGGCTAGGCAGGCTCCTGGTTAGCCCCTAGTTAGCCCCTAGGTAGAACCCCCACACTGACCGCTTGGCAGAAACCATACCTTCCATTTCTCAGAGAATAGAGAAGTCACCAGAGAGGACCCCTGCCCTCCATTACATACCATCCTCTCCTTCCCTCTCACCCCATTGCAATACCCAGGGTCTCTCCTTCCCCATGGGAGTGCCACAGGCGTGGGGGCTATGCTGAGGCCTGTCCTCTCCCCTAGCCTCCCATGGACCCAACTGAGGGAGCTGGGCCTGAGCTCGCCTTCCCTCTGCCTGGGTGTCCCTGCCCCATACCCAGCCAGCTCCCTCCTCCTCAGGAGTGGCTGTCTGTTTGCTGTGCAGCTCTGTGATACCACCCTTTGGTTTTATTTTCTTCCCAACATGCACAGCTTCGGACATGCTGATAGGGGGAAGGACACGTAACAAGAATAGAGCCACAGATGTTTAATAAGTATTCATCTTACTAACTGTAGATAAGAGGTTTTTCACAGGCCCTGGGAAACTGGAGGCTGAAACCAGGCTATAAAAAGATAAGATGCCTCGGTGGGCCCATCACTCAGAAAAGAAATACATTTTGAGAACAGACCAAGGACAGGACACGCTTTGATGTGGCTGCTGTGCCCGGACCCTGACCCCCTCTGGGAGTCGGCCTCAGGAATGGTGACCATTCTCCGGCCCAGGAACGGGCTGAGCCGTTTGGAACATCACCGAGGATTAGCCACCTGGTTACTGGACTTCGAGCTCCTGAAGGCCCGACTGCAGCCCTGCCCCTCCCCTTCTCTGTCACACTTGCAGCTGCAGCTGCGGAGTCATCCTCTCCCTCACTGGCGTGTAAGCAGCCAGCCGGCGAGGGAGTCAGAGCAGAGTTTCCAGGCTGGCCGGCTGTCTCCCACACTGCCGGCGTTATTGGAATAAACGCTCACACACGATTCAACCCTGTCTCTGCTAAATTTGGCTCAAGTAGTGACAGGCAGCCTTGGACCCCTTGTGTCTGGTATAAAATACTATTAATTTAGTTTGCATTTGTTTTGTCCCCCTGCCTGTCACATGGAACATCAGTATCTGGGAGGTGGGTGCATGCTTGTCTTATTCATAGATATATTCCTAAGGGCAGATATCTGAAAACCTTGTTCAATTGTGGCCTGAAAATATTTGTTCAATAAATGAGCGAATGAATGAATGAGTGAATGATTACCATCCTGTTTGTACAAGTGAGGAAACTTAAGTGGCCACTCCTTGGCCCCTCAAGCCTCTGGCTTTGGCCTGGTGCACCCCATTTTCCTCTCTGGGTTCCCTTCTGGCCTCCACCTACGCCCTGGCCCCTGGGGTCCTGCCCACTGGGCTTACCTTGTCCCATGGGCCCCTCGTTGCTCATGGAGCCTGCAAGGATCCTTCTCCCTACACTCCCGCTCTTGTGTAGGGTTCTTAATGAGAGCCCCTCAGATGGTCAAGAAGAAAGGGAGCTATTAAAAGGTGCTTGTAACAACCTGCTCTCGGGACAGGCCAGCAGAGGTGTCTCGGGACAGGCTGTGTGGCGCTGTCCTCCCAGAGGCAGTTGCTGCACCAGTTAACCACACCCTGCTTGACACTTGGGACCCTGGTACTGGAGTCCAGGAGGTCTGCTCACCCCCAAACACTCAAAGGCCCCCTCATTTTCTGGAAAACAGAATTTCCTGGGCAGCTTCACAGTGGCACCTCTGACGACAGAAACCCAGATCTCTGCCTCCACTTGGTTTTAAAGGAGCCAGGGACGGAATTCTCTGCATTTGCCTTGGGGATGGCTGGAGTCCTAATATGGGGAGTCACCACCCCTTCACCCCCTCTCTCGCATCTGTGATGGTCCAGGGCATTGGTCGGTGTGCTCGGCACCAAAGCCCACCCCGGGGCTTCGGGCACCCTGGCAGAGGCTGGAGCCGCCTGCCCTTTAGTCATTCCTCAGGGAACAGCCGGAAAGGCCCAAAGATGCTGCTTCTGCCTCCCCTGCTACCCCCAGAACCTCACGATTGGGTTGACTGGCATGGGGCCAGGATGCTGGTGGTGCTGGGAGACAGAAGGGGGATGGGCTGGGGCAAGGGAGGGTCTGAGACTCCTAGATGCCCACCCGAGACTGGCTGCTAACACTGGCCCAAAGGAAAGCAAGGACCCATTTTGCATATCCCTCATCCTTCGCTTGTCTTCCTGGTGGGCAGTGGCAGAACGGTTTCCCCTGGTGGTGGCTTAACAGGGAGGGTGGGTGGACTCAGCCAGGCACCTGGACCAGGCACCGGCATCTTCCATCTCTTCCTCAGCAGGCTGGGACCCAGGCTCTCCAATCAGACATGCCTCTTCTGCCTACCGCTAGCTCCTTCCCTGCATCCCTCCCTCACTGAAGGCCACGTGCTCTTGCTTCCCTGCTAGCAGTCACCCCCTCTCCAGCAACCTGCGGGCACCTCTTCATTAGTCTTTGAGCCTGGTGGGTCGGTCTCTGAAGTCCCTCTCCATCTCCGTTGTTTCCTGAGCTCAGGCCTCTGTTTTCCCTGTCTTTCTAACTGCAGTAGTCTCCTAATTGGCCTTCTGCCCAGCCTGGCCTGTGCCACCTGCAGGCCAAGGCCTTTCTCCAGCCCACACTGGACCTCATGGCTGCCCACTCCTCTGCATGGTCCAAAGGACTCCATGTGCCTGGCCTGGCCCTGCTTCTTCGGCTGGGCGGTCCTCACTTGGTGTTCCAGTGGAATTCCTCCCCGTTCCTCAGCTGTGTCATTAGCCACCCTCCCTGATCATTCCCTGGCTCGCTCCTGTTCCATCCTTCAGGTCTTAGCTCAGACGTCTCCACCTCCAGGAAGCTCTCCCTGCCGTTGCCTCCTCCAGACTGGATTCGCGTCTTTCCTGTATACTTCCCAACACCCCTTGCTGTCCCCAACCTACACTGATTGCACTGCACTGGTGGCAGAGGTCACATCCATCTTGGCTGCTGTGGAGTTGTCAGAAGTGCCCAGTCCACACTCTAGGCCAGCAGAAAGGCCCTGCCTCACAGGGAGGCACGCGAGGTGTTTCTGGCTGAGGAGATGTGAGCAGAAGGTGCTAGGCCTAAAAGGGCCCACTCGCCCTGGATGGTGTGGTTGTTGGTTAGGTGTCGTCCCGTGCACCAAGAGGTTGCTGGTTTGATTCCTGGTCAAAGGCACATGCCTGGGTTGTAGGCTCGATCCCTGGTAAGGGACCTGAAGGAGGCAGCCCATCGATGTTTCACTCTCACATCAATGTTTCTCTCCCCCCCCCCCTTCCTCTCTCTAAAAATCAATAAACTAGTCTTCAAAAATAAGTGAGTGTTCACCAAAATATAGGCAATTAAATTTTAAAAAGGGCCCAGTCTTCCCATCAGGCCTTCTGCCCCTTCCCTCTGGGTGTGGTATCTATAGGATCATCAGCATCTTATGACCACGAGGATGGAGGTGACATGCTAAGGGTGCCAAAAGATGGACAAGGTCCTGATGGCCTGGGTTCCAGCCTTCCACACTCCATACTTCATCTCCTAGTGGACATGGCTCCCACTGGCCAAGACCCTTGAAGAGACCCCCCCATGCCCTCCTCTTGTCCTGACTGTCCACTACTGTGCCATTGCACCTGCTCAGGAGGCCCCACTGTAGGCACACTCCCAGGCGGACAGCCCAGGCAGGATGTTCCCAGGCTCTTGTATCCTGTTAGGATTTTATGTTTTCATGCTCAGTCTGAGCTGAGGGTCCCTCGCCCCTGGAGGAGAGTTAGTAGGTTGCCTGATCTCCAACTCTGGCCTGTCCAGCTCCTCCCCACCTTGCGAAAAACTCTTGTCCCCAAGACTTGTCACCTACTCTGGAGGGTCGATTAAGAGACCCCAAGGAGGCTCCCCTGACCCCGGCTCCACAGATCATCTGGACCTTGAGGCTGGGGCATGGGGAGGGGCAGCGATGCCCAGTGTGCAGGCTTGGCTCACCCACTGTAGCCCTTGGGCCCAGCACTGTCTGGAAGGACACAGGACTTTCCGGCCAAGGCCGTCCGCATGTTGCTGTTTCTCAGCACTGAGGCCACTTTCCACACTGTGGGAAGGACCAGAAGCTTCTGGCAGCTCGGGAAGCCTCTGGGTCTCCCCTACAAAGGTGGCTGCTGGGGCAGGACTGCAGCATTTACCAACACATCGAAATGTAGAGAAAATAAAATGTCTTTATTCTGTCTCCAGTTTAAATAAAAACCTTGACCAAACGCCTGATCTGGTTTAAAGTTCAGTCTCGTTCAATAACAAGGAGTCTCTCCCAAGCCCCAGGTGTGGCCAGCTCGGGTCTTCAGGGCGGGGCGCTTTGCCCCCGATGCAGGGCTCTAGCTCTTTCTGTGGCGCACGCAGCACTCCTGATGACTCGGAGCCAGCTGTGGCCTCCACGCGGTCCAGCCTGGTGTCCACACTGGAGTGACCCCTATGTTAGGTACCTTTGCAGCCAAATGCCTACAGCGTGTGGGGAGCAGGCAGGTCAAGAAAAGCTAAGATGCAATGACCCCTCAGCCTGCCCATGAAAGGTGGCCCGGGGCGGGTGGCTGCCAGGTGGCCACAGGCCACTCACCCTTTGCTTTGACCTTACTCAGCTCGTGATACTTCCCCTGCTCTGGGGCTGAGCCCTGGAGAACGTTTCCTCCTTTGCTCTTCTCCTTCCCAGAGTCCTCTGGGCAGGCAGGGCAGCTTTGCTGGACGGCGCTTCAGTAAAATTCCAGGGCCCGGCTCAGCAAGCCCGGCCTCCCCACGCTCCTGCAGGTGAGCGAGCAAGTCAGACGCTCTCTTTCCAGAACCAAGGCCGAGCTTGCAGCCTCGGGGAACTGTGGTTAGTGTGCTGGGGCAGAGCTGGAAGCTGATGGTCACTTCCATTGCCTCCTCTGTTCCTTCCAGAACAAATGGCAGTGCTTCCATCTTCCAACCCTGGCCCTGAAATGTTGGGCCACTCCTCTATCTGGGTTTTATTTCTGGATTTGCTGCCTTGCTCTGAGGTGATATTTTGCATGGAAACTGGCTCATCGCCGTGGTAAGTGAGGTCACCTTAGTCCATGAAGACCCCAAAGCCCGGTCCCACCCCCAACCACCCCATCCCTGCTCTTGTGTACATTGTCTTCCCAAGAAGTTGAGGCCAAAGGGTCTCTAACCACCCAGGCCAAGTTCGAGGCCAGACCAGGATCTGGAGGGGCCTGGCCCATGGACAGTCCTGACTCACGGTCCTGCCACCAGCTCCTCCATCCCTCCATGCTCCTCCACCAGGGACAGTGCTTTAGTCTTCCCCCTGCCTGCAACCCAGATTCTTAGGGAGCAGTTCTCACTCTCTCTGTGGCCCCTCTGCTAGTGGGGCGGCTTCCCCACTGTCAGGATTCCAAGTACCAGACAGGTTTCTGCTTTTGTGGCTATTTGGGGCTAATTCTTAGCCCTCTATCCTCTTAACTTTACTTACTTAACTTCCTAAGCCTACAGCTCCCCAGGAATTAGAACAGCAGTGATGTCAAACCGCAGTGATGTCAATGCCTGTCCTTATAAAAATGGTTCTCCCCAAAACCTTTGCAGCCACACACTCCATCTTGGGGTCCATTACCCTCACCTACCAAGCAGACTGTCAGGCAGAAGCAATCCCTCCTTGGAAGGCCTTTAGTGTGGGTGTTGCTGCCTGGAAAATCCCCTGCCCCTCTCATCCACGCAAGATCCTTCACCAGGTCTTTTCCAACTGATGGGGTGGGTGGGGGCTGCCAGGTAGGCTCAGGGACTAATACACGGATCTGCCCAGCCCCACTCAGCTCAGGCCTCTGCCTCAGCTCCTGCCGTCCCACCTTCAATGGGGACCTCTTGTGCTGCTCAAACTAACAGTCTGTCCTCTCTGCCCTCAGGCTTCTAGCAGACTGTGAGTCCACGTACAATATCCAGGACAAACCGCTCTCAGCTGACCTTTAGGAGACAAGAGAATCCAAAGATGTGTGAAAGTGAAGACAGCCCGGGCACGCAGAAAAGCCAGCGAAGGGCCCTTCCAGGCCACTGACGTTTCTGTTGGGATAGAGGCAGGTGCTTCGTGACTGCTTCTGAGATTTCTTAACATCCTTAGGTTGTTTGTTCTCAGCTGATAAGCATGGAAAATGGACAGGGACTTTGCACTTGACTGGGAGGTGGCCAGGAGCAGGCAGTCGGAGGGCCCCTCAGAGGCAGGGGAGGTGGTTGCAGCTGTGAAGAAAAGAGGGCGCTGTACCGAGACCCCGCAGCCCGAGCAAGGAAGGGACCCACGGGAAATGGGCCCAAGGCCTGGCAGCAGGATGGGGCTTAATTGTCAAGAACCCAGTTATAAACGAGGACATGGAGTGGGAGGTGAAGGGGGCGGGAGCTGGAGGCAGGTTTGGAGGATGCTGATCCTTGCAGAGGAAATGCCCAGCGGGGCACCTTGCTCTCTGGGGACAGCAGCGTGAGAGGCTGCAGAAACTCATCTGCCCAGCATCCATGGGCAAGGGTGGAGCCTCCAAAGCCACCATGCCTGACTCTCATCTCCCGGGCCCGGACACCAGGCCCCACACATTCTCTAAGGCTCAGACTCAAATGTTGTTCGGGAGCATTTTGGGATGCTCGTGGGCCCTCCATCAGGGCTGAGGGGCCTGACCAAGGCTGGACAGGCAAAGAGGACATGGGTGGGGTAAGGGACAACTGCCCCTCCCCCGCACCCTTGCTCTTAGTGTAAGTTTGCCCAGCATTCCCGGAGGACACAGCCCCAAATATTTCCACCCAGATGGATGTGACCCTGGGGTTCCTTTTCCCCAAACTCAGAGGTTTTATCTCTTAAAAATGAAGATTCGAGCTCCTTAGCAAGTATAGAAAGAGGGAAGGATCCCCTGGGAAGAGAGAGAGGCATCATCAAGTTATTCTAGACCAGCCCTGGCCTTCAGTGAAGTCTTGAGCTCCTTGCTGAGCCTCCCAGTCCCGCCCCTGCCTCCACTGCCTGATATTTCCTGAACTTTGGGTGGTGGGACCCTGTGGGCCACAGGTAGATCTCCAGGTGGCTTCTCTTCCTTCCGTCTCACGTTGGCCATGCTGGGGGCTCAGACGAGGCCACGACAGTGCGTTTAGCTACAAAGTGAACGGGGCTGGCACCTCCTGTACTGAAGCTGGAAAGAGGTCCAGGTTAAAGCCTCTGCCCAGAACCCCCCCTGGGGGCTGGGGCAGGAGGACAGCCTCACACTCCTGCATCTAGTTCAAGGCCCTCCCCACTGTTCCCCACAGACTGTGACTCCCTGTAGGCTCTCTGTACACAGTACCGCGCCTCACGCTCGATTGCACAACCTGGAAACCACACTTACCCTCCCCTGCCCTCAGAGCCCCTCTACTGTCTGACCCTCGAGAGCAGGCCCCATACCTGGGCAGGGGGAACAGAACGACACAGTTTTGGTGCTTCCTTTCCCTGCCCCCAGGGTTCAGGTTAAATGAAACTGGGTTGCATTCGGTTGCGCAGGCCTTTCAGGGTGCCATTCTCAGGGGGCACACTGGCTGGCCGGGCCCAGAATCCCTCTCCCAGCTGGCAGCTCCCCGGAGGGGTCCTGGGATGAGAGTCAGGAAAGTTTGCTATGACCCCAACCCACTTGAGACCTGCTGCTTGTCCATCTATTGTCACCCACCCATTCATTCATTCAACAAATACTCATTGAGTGCTCCCCTGGGTCAGAGCCCATTCTAGAAGCTGAAGGGACAGCTGCAGCCGAGAACGACCAGACCTGCCTGCATAAGCCTCCCTTCCTGGGGGGAGGGACAGACACCAACAAGGAAACGGAAACGGACAAGATAAACCCAGGTAATGATAAGTGCTAGGAAGAAAACAGAGCCAACAGGGGACAGGGCAGCCTTGGTGCGGGGAGGCCACTGAGCGTGAGCGTTAGAGACTTCCTGAGGGGGACATTGCTGAGCCAGAGGGATGAAGAGGAGTCGGTAGTGTGCAGAAGAAAAGGTGTTTCAGGACCTGCTCCCCAGGGAAAGGTGCTCCCTGGAGGCCCCTCTGCCTTGGGTCTGCCTGGCTTGTCTCTGATGAGAACCTTGCTCCCACCACCCCACCCTGCTGCCTCGACCCAGCCCTGGCTGGCCTCACCCAGATTCCTCTCCCCATTCCCCACTCTGTCTCTCCCTTCCTGAGAGGTGAGAACATCTGGAGGATGATTTATTATCCCCAGTGTTCAGTTCAGCTCGGCCTGTGTTCCCTGAACACCTGGGCTGCTCCCTGTTTCCAGCCTCCGGGGGCCTGCTGTGCACCCCAGCTCTGAGCCCTGGGAGGAACCTCTTCCCTTCCCCTCCCTCTATCCCAAACCTGATCACTCCCCTCCACAGCCCTCCTCTGAGCTGACCTGGCTGGGATAGGACTGATTAAGGGGCCGCCATGATCCCATATACAAAGCAGCAGTTCCAAAACCCAGCACACCCACTGTCCCCTCCAGCCTCGTTCCCAAGTCCACACCCTTCCCAAAGGGCCCTCCCTCCTTGGAGCCCTCATCTCCACTGCCTGGCGCCCACTGCCGCTCTGGTCACCTGAGTTTTCCCTACTTTCCCTTGGTCCAGAGGGTGTCCTATGTACCAAGTCATTGCCCTTGGAGAACTAATCTCTTCCACCCCCTGAGACCTTAGCAGTTGTGGGAGCCCATGTGGTCTGTACCCAGAGCACTCAGTCCCCTCTCATCCCAAGCCATAAGCCACCAGGACACAGGCCATGAGTGCTCAGAAATTCCTTATCACACACACACCCCCCCCAAGGGTGGGGGAGGGCCTTAAAAGAAATGCAGGGTCAGGTTCATCCTCAAGGAGTTTATTATCTTGATAGGGCAAAAAATGCCTAAGAAACCTTTAGGGCTGCAAATTGAGTATCGTAAAGCACTGAATAAAATACGGGACCTCTGTGTTTGACATCAGAGGACTGGGGAGGTGGTGGCCGGCTGGAATAAACCAAGACAGCTTCCTGGAGAAAGGCCCCAGGCAGGCCCCGGAGAGTGGGCTGAGTGATGAGACGGGGGGCGGGGGGGGGGGGGGGGGGAAGCTGCAAGTACCTAGATACCAAAAACAACAAAAAAGCCACAGCACTCCTAGGGGACACTACAGAGTGCCTGCCTGGGGCTCAGACACAGGAGAATCTTTTGGGGGCCTGTTTCCTCCTATCTATGTCCTTGCTGCTTTTCTGAAGGCACGAACAGGTTGGGCCCCAGAGGCCTCAGCAGCCTTCCTCCCGTTGGCCTGTCCAAGAGGACAGACCAGCTGGGGCTAGTGGGTCTGGAGAGAGTCTGTTTGCTGGGGATAAGGGCACACGTGGGGAAAGGCCTGGCAGGGAGGGACTCCCGTTATTTCGATTTGGGGGCCAAATGGGAGAGAGACAGGCAGTGCATGGCCCCTTCTGTGCCCAGGGAAGAGGCGCTTTCAGCCTGGCTGGGACTGGGCTGGCCCGGGCCTGTGCTGTTAGTGCAGGTGGTCAGCCAGGAGGCGGGGATGGGGGGCAGGAGCTGGAGCTACTGCCAGAGCCCAGCCTAAGGGGCCCACCGAGCAGCGCAAGTGTGGCTGCAGAAGAGAGGTTCTAGCAGATTGCCAATCCTTTGCTCACCTGTGGTCCCAAAGGGTGGTGGCCCTCATTTCCCAGACTCCCTTCTTTGCTCCCAAGGCTGAGAATGCCTGTCCTCCAGGTCACCCAGGTTGACAGAGCGTCCTGCCCCAGCATGAAGCTTCACGCCTCTCCCGCTTCCTCCAAATGTTGAGGCTTCTTCAGCCTCCTCTCTTGGCCTCATTCTCTCCATCTCTCCAATCTCACCTTTTTTTAAATTTCCGAGTTAATTTCTTTCTCATTTTGTGTTTGTATTTGCACATCCAGCCCAGTACTCTCAAAGGAATAATTATTTCAGCATGTAAAGGTTTAGCTTCTTCTCTTGGCTACCCTAAACCACCCAAATAATAAAAGTAAAACTGGAGATTGTGCAGTAGCACCTTCATGAATCGACCTCCAGGAGCCAGAGAAGTGTCCGGAGTGGGGATTCCATGTGTCTGCCCATGTACCAAGCTGCAGCTCTAGAAAATGAGTGTCAAGAATGCATACCCTGTAGAATTGTACACCTGAAACCTATATAATTTTACTAACCAATGTCACCTTAATAAATTCAAGTAAAAAATTTTAAAAAGAATGCATAGCCACTACTGAGTAATTGTGCAACTTACATCTCTGCCAATATATTTTGAGGCTGATTTATGCCTGATAGTACTATAAATCCAGTCTTTGCAACCAATTATCAAAAATATACTCTAGCCTGGCTTGGCGTGGCTCAGGGGTTGGGCATCGACCTAGGATCCAGGAGATTGGGGTTCAATTCTTGGTCAGGGCACATGCCCAGATTGCAGGCTAGGCAGCCGATCAATGACTCTCTCATCATTGATGTTTCTCTCTCTCTCCCCCTCCTTTCCTCTCTCTGAAATCAATAAAGATATGTTTAAAAAAAATATATATATATATACTCTACAATCTTGAACATATTATTTTCAGAGAGAAATAAACAATGGAATGTTGTGTTGGGTCTATGTTGCAAACTCTGTTGGAGCCCAATCCCTTTTCTAGAACCTCTGACCCCCAGATCAGCCCACACTTGGAGTGCTTGCCGCTGCCCTCGCTGCCTCGGGCCGTGCAGGCTGGGCTCACCTCTGCATTCTGTCCCTGCCACTCTATGCCTGCTGTTCATTCTTCACCCCACAGGCCTCCTGCGCATCCCAAGTCTGTCCAGTGCAGGACACGAGACGCACCAGGGCCTCTGAGATTGAGTGCACGGGCTGGATGAATGGCTCTATGTTGCTGGGAGAGACTCAAACGGAATCAGGGTAGGTTTTCAACTAAAATCAGAGAAGACACAGATCGGCGTCAAGCTGTTTGAGGTTCTGATTAGAACCTACCCCGCGACAGTGAGTGGCCAGGAGGAAATGTACAGGGATTCAAAGGAAACGCTAGGGGAGTAACAATGAAATTTGCCCACGTAACCTGACACTGGCAGGCCCTGGACGTGGCAGAAAAGCGAAGACAAGTGCGTGACTGTTTCTGCACACGTATCACCAGCCGAGCAATCAAATGCTGCCCGGGAATGGGCGGTGTAGGCGCCAGGGAGGGAAGTGGGAGAGGTGAGGCGGAGGCCACTGCTGGGTGACAGGCAGCTCTGACGGATTCTCCGGATTCTCCAGAACGGGGAGCACAGGAGGGCTGCGCCGGGGCTGGCTAAGCAACCAGTTGCCACACAGCCATTGTGGACTTGTTTTCAATAATCAAATCTCATTTTACTCATTGCCCTGAGACGCCCCCAAGCTTTCCAGATGTTATCTTTTCCAGTTGCACTACTTTTCTGGGTGACGAGTTCCATGCATTGCTCCCCCCACACCCCCCCACACCCCCCACGCCGTTGGCCAGTTGCCTTTTCACTGCTCAGGATAAAACCCTCCTCTCCTGACTCCCTCCAACTGCTGCTACCTCATCGGAGCCAGGCACTGAGGGGCAGCTCTTGGGTAAGAAGAGCTTTCCCACTCATGAAGAATGGAAACAGGCTGGCTCCTGCTCCACAGCACAGGCCCGAGTGGGGGCGCCTCCGGCGCACAGGGCTCTCCCCGCCCGCGCGGTGGGCTTTCTGCTCTCGTGGCAGAGGGAAGGCCCAGGGGTGCCCCTCTCAGGAGCTCAATTTCAGGCAAAGGAACTAGGATGAAATGTAGCCATTCGTAAGGGAAAAAATCAAAAGGAACTGTTTAAAGAGCAAAAACCTCACAGGGAGCCATGGAGTATATTTGAAAACAGGAAGAAAAAACCACCCCCAAACGTGTCTTGCAGACTGAAAAGTCTAGGCCCCTGAGCAGATGCCGCAGGCAGCCAGTACAGCCACTGTGAGCAGAGAGCCTGCTGGTCTGGGGGCTCTGACTGCTGGAGCCTCGGCTCCTCAACACACCCAAGGGTGGTGCTGGGGGGCTCACAACCATCAAAAGCAGAAACTAAAGAATGAATGAGACTGCAGAGGCTTCCATCAGTGACAGGGTGAAGGCGGACACACCCAACCCCAGACATGTGTGTCTTGCAAACTAATGATAGACATGCTCGGGGTCTGCCGGTGACACACAGAGGCGACGGAGAAGGGCCATGGTCCACGCTCTCCAAACTGGCCCTCTCACATGGCTGCCTAGGAACTGTGGCCAGGAGAGAGCCTTTTATTCCTCCTGCCCTGGTCCTAGGCAGTGCCCCTGCCAGTGCTTTGAAAAATAAAAGGCTTTATTCCCATCACTATTGCTGGTGTAACACTATGGTTAAATCCCCTTTTTCCTGGCCCAGGCATTGTAAGGCCTAAAGAACAGTTGCCCAACGACCTCGAGCAGGGAACATCCCCACCTGGTCCTGCGGCCTCAGCTATGCAGGCCCCATACCTCAGGGAAGCTGCTGCCCAGGACAGTGCGCTCATGGCGCCAACACTTTCGCTTGGCTGTGACTTCTTGTGAGAATCGCTTGGGCACCTTTAGGCAAATTAGAGAAAGGTAGCCTCCCGGGGGGATCCAGGATGGCTGGGCCCAGCACGGCCTGCTCAGTGGAGCTGGCACAGTCTGTAAAAGCATACTGTCGCTTTGCCGCAGGAGACACTGGTGACAAGTCTGGAGGATTCCAGAGGGGACATGGCCATTAGCATTTATGATGTGGCTGATCATCTGGAATGTCGGGGGTGGGCCCGAGAGGAAGGCCTGCTGCCGCTCTGATGGTTATTTCCGGCTGGTCGGAAGGAGGCCCGGCATCTGGTAGAGATGATCACAGCCATGACTGGTCCTGGAACCCAGTGGAATTGCTTCAGGTCTCTCTCTTTTTTAAGTAAACTTTTTATTGGAGCAGAATCAATGAACACACAAAAAAGGCCATGCCATAAATGTACAGGCCAGTGCCTTTCACCACCCAGATGGCCCCGTGGAACTAGCAGGAGATCCACTCCTGGAAGAGCAGCCACCCTGGGGAGGCCCCTCCCTTTTTGGGATCTCTCTCCCCAAGAGTAGTCACTATCCTGAAACCTTACCCCACCAATTACTTTTGCCTGTTTCTTGTTTACATAAACGATTACAAATCCTATGTAGTCTTTCCTGTTTGAGCTCTTTGCCCATCAGCTCCTTGTTTTGAGGTGCACCCACGCTGCTGCAGGTCGCTGTATAAGCCATTGTAGAAATACACCACAATTTATTTATCCACTTTACTGTCCATGGGCATTTGGGCAGTGATTTTCTTTTTGACTTTTTTTTTTTTTCTGATTACAAAGACAAATAGTCCTTATAAAAATGTCCCCATTTTAAAATCTCATTGAGAGCTCCAGGCCCTGGAGTCCCACTGGGTCTCAACATCTGGGCTTCACCTCCCTCCTTCAGTGCTCAGAAACCCCTCATCAACACCCACCCTGCTGGGCAATTTTCTGTATGTGGCAGCCTCCCTACCCCCCCCCCCCCAGCCCAGGAACAGCCCCTCACTTGGTCTTCAGCCTCAACTATCCAGGCCTCGAAGGGGCTCAGGAAAGCTGCTGCCCAGGACAGCGTGTGCCCTCGGTGCCAACACTTTCACTCGGTTGTGACATATCCAGACTTTTGGCAACCATTGTCCCAGAACTCTGAAAAGGCCTCAGCAGCTAGTTCACTGAGAGGAAAGGCCTGGAGCCCAGAGGCCTTCACCTGCCCTGCCCCACCTCACTCCCCTTGTCATATCCATGTGCCAATCAACTGAACTTGGCTCTTTCCCAACGTGTCCAAGAGTGGGGGGTGGGCCCGGGACCCCTGCCCCACCCAGCCCCCAAGACTTACCCCTCAGTCTTCTCTCTCAATCCAGAAACCCTCAGTCCCTCCCTCTCTGAGGCCACTAACAGGCAGCCCCTTCCTTCCCTGCTGGGGCCCCTCAGAGCCATCACCATGCTGAACTCACTACCAGTCTTGCTAAGTTCATGGCATACAGCGCAGGTCTCTAGGCAGCATTTGATATGGTCACAGGTGCTCTGTTGAGAGTCTTGACTTCTGGGACAGCAACTTTTCTTAATTTCTCTCTCTACCCCCAACCACCTCTGCCCTTTCATAATTCTCCAGAACCGGTTCTCTTCCTGTGCTGGCCCCTGAAGCAGCAACTTTCCTCAAAGTTTGAGGTTAATCTCCTTTCCTGGGTCCCTCCTCTCAGCAACGCCAACCATGGGGACCCCCACCTCTTCCATCTCTGGTCCCACCCTCCCCCAGTTCCACCTGGAGGTCCCAGAAGAGCCTCAGAATCTCAGGAGATGCCTTTTGAATAAAAGCACATTCAAATTTTACATTTAGAAAACCAACTGTTGAGGGTTTTCACAGCACAGACTGACAGAGGAGGCAGGTAGGCATGAGGAGAGCAGGAACGACAGGCCAACTATGAATGTCACCGGGGTGGAAAGTCCCGGTGCCCAGCAATGGGCAAAACTAGAGAAATCAACTATTATAGACCAGGACCCCGCCCCTAGGATGACTTTCCCTCCCCTAGCATGTCACCAGTCATGTGGTTTAGACTCCCTTACACGACTCCCATACAAGGACTGGAGACAAGTTCTGATAGGCCAGCTTAAAGAGGGAAGTAGTTCAAAATCCAAAAGTTTATTTAAAGTTTGTTTTGAGAACTAAGCTACCCTGAACTTTGCCTCACCTCTTGCTAAAGTTCTTTGTAATAACACTTGATTAAAATTTGGTTATTAATAAAACTCTTAAAAAGGAAGCAGCTAGCCCCTCCTGGCTCAAAGGAGCCTTTGCCAACACCCCAGGGCAGCTCCTTGAGCCACCTGCTTGATTCTTTCAAGTGTACTTTTGCTTTGCTTGCTGAATAAGCCTTTGGTTGCACTTGAGTTCTTCGCTCTGAATTCTTTCTTAGCCAAATTCAAGAACTGAGGGCTGCCACCGCTGTCAATAAGACCATATGATGTAGCTGGTCCACTCCATAGAACCAGGCAGGCCGCTGGCAGAGCGAACAGCCTGTCCTTCCTGAGCACCCGTGGTGCCCATCATGTGGGCTAGGGCCCCCCACACCACCCAAAAGGTGTGTCAGAATTTCCGGAGGAGCGCCAGGTGCTGTATGTTTGCCACCAGGGAACATAGATTTAAGAAGCTGGGAAAGCATACTGGAGAGGACTGTACCAGCCAGCAGGGACAAAGGCGGTAATGCTGATTATCAATAGTGGAAGGATGCTTCAGAGAGAAATATAAGACCTAGAAGGGGTGGGCACACACAGTTTGAGACCAGAGAGGGCAGCCAGGTCAGAGCTGGGCCTCCCACCAAGGGGCACAGCAGTGCTCGGGCTGCCCAGTGACGTTCGCCTCCTGACCGCGGCCAGTGCCTCCTGGCCCCCCTGGGAGCAGTCCATGCAGGTCGGCCTCCTGTGCCCGGCGCGGGGTGCAGAGGGGGTTGGAACGTGGCCCTGGAGAAGAGTGTGGGACAGGAGCAGGAACGGGGTGAGGCTTCTGATCCATCAAAACAAAAAGAAGAGGGAGCGCCCTCGCTCACGCTGCCATAGGGGCCAGGAAGCAACACTGGGGGACCTGGGGCTGGTCCTGGAGCCTTCCCGCCTTCCCCTTCTTCACCTCCTTTGGTATCGACTGGAATAATTTCCAGGCAAGGCCCACACTTGAGAGGACCTGTGTGCTTGAGCCGAGGGAAAGGCTGGGCAGGGTTCCTAGACCTTCCCATCCTGTCTGACTTTGGCCTGTGCTGCCCAGGTGAGAAAGTGGGGGGTGGGGGGCAGCTGGGAAAAGATGGAGCAGGCAGGACCCTGGGGGCTGGATTTTAAGGAGGAAGAAATCTGAGACAGAAAGAAGGAGAGTCAAACTCATGTGCAGATAAAAGACATGATCACCCAAGCAAAACCCCAAAGCAGAACTGAATGTGTGTGTTTCTTCTGCACAGAGAAGGGCTCCCAGTAGTGTGGTCTATGCAGCTGTGCTGGGGGCTGTCTGACTGAATGGGAAATGGGGTACACAAAAACAATAATGACACCCAACGCCAGTAGTTAAGCTCCCCACCACAGGGGGGTGGGGGTGCAGAAGCTACAGCTTGGGGAGCAGGGAAGTGAATGGCAGACTTGAACTTCAGAGTGAACAAACATCATCGAGTGTGTGTGGTGGAAGCATGCCCTCCAGGCCGGCCTGAAGACAAGGACGGGGATCTGGGCACCCTGAGCACGCAGGCCCCGGAAGGGTGAGGTCACCAGCAGAAAGCCGAACAGGACCTCGGTGGACACTGACACAGCTGGGAACTTCCACACCTGAGACCCACTGAGGATCTGTTTACTCTGCCTCAAGCCAGATGTGGGGAGGCATTCTGTAGTCCCGAGAAGGGTGCTGGGAAGCTCCATTATCTCCCCTGGAACTGCTGCTACTCATGGTGGCACCTGCAGGCCGAAGGAGAGCCTTCCGTCACGCGCACTCCGGTCCCCTTCCCAGCCCTCTTTAACCGAGGCCGATGGTGTCCCTCAGCCAGGGGCTCGGGCTGCTGCTCCCGCTTCCCGCTGCCTCTCTTCCCCGCAGGCCCATCTCAGCTGCCTTCCTTCTCTCTCCAGAGGCAGCTGCTGCCGAGAGGCTGGGAGGGGGGAGAGCGACCCCCCCACCCCCCTGCCTGCTGGCGGGGCTCACTGGTGCTCCAGACTTTGAGGGCAAGAGGAGGAAAAGTCATCCATAGGAATTCAGCTCCTCTCCATCCCTCAAAAGGCTTCTGCCTCCAGCTCTTCTGGAAGGACCCTCCCAGGCTCAGAGAGGTGCTTCCCCCAGCAGAGTCCTCCTGGTGTGGCCCCAGGCGTCCTGCCTGGAAGCTCTGCTGGACTCTGAGAGAGCCCAGCGCAGTGGCCAGTGCCCTGCCCATAGGCATGTCATGGGTGTGTGGGGAGACCCCACATCCCCCAACAGAGGGGACACTCTAGAAGAACAAGACACTCAAGTCCAATGACAAGGTCGGCAGTGTAGGGAATAGGTCAGAGTGCGAGCAGACTAACGGGAACCCCTGAGACATGGCAGAACCAGGGAGATGTGCCTGGCCCCGTTTCCCTCCGAATCTCATTGTCTTCCAGTCCCGCCTCCTCTCTGCATCTACGTCTTTCTTTCAGGAGTAGCTTCTGGCATCTCCTGCTCAGTTGCCATCCACGCCTCTCGCCTCCCAGGCCTTTCTCTCTCTGGCACTGTATCTGGTCTTATTGCCCCTCTCTGGCCCTTTCTGTTTCTCTCCACTTCCACACAATGGCCGAGGGCCAGAACCCAGAGCTGAAGTCACAGAGGAGTGGCACAGTCCCAGGGTGGAGCCTTGGGGTATCTGGGGAGAGAATTGCTCCCCCTTCCGTCAGCCTTGTACCAGTCTGTGAGGCCCAAGGTGTGCGGGAAAGCAGGCTGGTTGCAAGGAGGAACCACGAAACACACTAGCTTCCCTCCTTCACCTCACCCGCAGCCTGCCTTTCCCTGGTGGCGCTCCTCTAACTCTTCTGAGAGAGGGACTGCTCTCCTTCCTATCACCCCAGGCCCTCCCAGCTCCTTTGCCTATCTTCCAGATCATTCTCCTTCCACAGTCATGCTTCCTCTTGCCCTTGGAGCCTCACACCCCATGCCACATGGCTCTCTTCTCCCCGTCTTCATCTATTAACACCGTGGCCTCCCACTTCACCTCCCCATGAGGGCTTAGAGTTAGGCCTGGCACGTAGTAGGTGCTCAATAAATATTGGTTGATGAATGAATGGAGACTTCTGGCCTCAGAATCATGGGTTTTATCTTCGCCCCAACACTGCCCCCACCTAGACAATTTTAACAACTCCCAAGGAACTTGGCCCCACTCCACCTCTTCTGCACCCCCCACAGCCAGCCCTTAGGCCCTGATATCCCCTAAGGAGCCCGTCTCCACTCTCCACAATTCCCTCTCTCCATGGTGCTCGTCCCACCTGCAGGTCTGTTCCAAGTCATGCTGTTTGTGCCCCTCATGGCCAGTTCTCTCCCTTTGTGCAGGGCTGGCCTTGCTGGTCCTCAGCGTGGGAATGACATGACTTTTCGTGTTTTTCTGAGCTCGCACTTGAGCTCTGCCAGAGGAAAACGCAGAGGCCCAGGGCTATTCCACTGCAAAGGTTTTACTTAGTTGTGCTATCTGGGAGTCAGTTTACTAACCTTTTATTCCACTGCCAGACTTTACCTTTGCCCTCAAACCACTGTCCCCATCTCGGGCCTGCTCACTTTCCGTGACACATCCACTCGTGGTTCACTGATGAAACCCCGGCCATGAACACGGAACTCCCTCTCCGGCCCTCCCTCAGCCTACCTGTGCCAACACCTCCCACCAGATAAAAACCCTCCCTCCCCCGTGCATCTTCTAGCAGCCTCTTTTAAAAACGCCATTCACCAGAAAACTTCTGGGAAGATCTCCGAAGTCTGGAGGCTGCTCGCCTGTCCCTGGCACCACTCCCCGCAGTGCATCGGCCTCTCTGCTGCCCCCGTGTGAGTCTGAGCTCCCAGGGGGCAGGATTCCCTCTCCAGTCCACCCATGCAACCTGTCCTTTCCCTTTTATCACAGAATTACGTGTTCAATCTAACACGCCACAGAGAGGGCCCGGGAGAACAACTCTGCGCCCCCCCCCCCAGTCCCGCTCTCCACAGGAAATAGTGGTGAAGGCAGGGCTTGTCCGACCTCCCCCCCCCCAACTTTTTCTATGCACTAATATATATGCAGTTTGATGCACACAAAGAGAAGTTTGTTTTAAAAACAGAAACGGGGACCTGGCCGGCTTACAGGGACACCTAACACCCTGGGTGTTCAGTGATGAACTGGCACCAGGGGCCAGAGGCGCTGGCAGAAAGTGGCCCTGCGGTTGGTCTGCGCCACCTGTCACTGGGGGGCGTGTCCCTGTTCTCATTCTACCTTCGAGGAAAACACCTCACTCACTGTGCACAACTATACTGCGCAGTGTGGCTCCTGCCTGCCTCCGGCTCGTTAGAGTCGAAACCCCCTCAAGAAGCAGGGTGGCCCGGTTGTATCACGGTTGCCGCAGGACGTGGATCCAGTTCACGCGGGGTCGCCACGGTACCTGATGGCTGATGACGCCCTCATGGCCCGGACTCGACCAAGCCACTAGGCACACACGAGGCGCTCTGTATCTAAACGCTAGAGACAATTCACACAGAAGAGCTACAGGAAACCGGTTTAATGTGTTCAAGGCAGCAGCTGGCTTGAGCATTATGCATGCAAATTACTCCCCATTGAATATATCATCATATGTAGCAAATATAGCTACTTACAACTGGTCTCATTATGGTAATGAATATTTTGCCTACAAGGGTTGGTGGCGTGGCCCCACCGTAAATGGCCCAGGTTCACATGATAACCAAAGAAGCGCAGGTGACTCCCCTCGAGGCATCAACGCATTCTCAAAGAAGTAGACTCCGTTCTTATTAACACCTGGAGTTATAGGCGAAATACTGAAATTCTGCAAAACAAAACAACAAACCCAGAAAACGGGATCCTAGGACACATATTGTTCTATAGCTTGCTTTTTTCAATTAATGCATCGAAGTATTTTCACATCAGTGCCTGTCTCCCCGCACTCCTCGTGAGGCCGCATCGTTTCCATCATGGGAATAAGTGTGCCACAGATCTAGCTGCTCCCCAATTAACCAGCTGGCTTGCTTCCAATTTTTCAACACTGGGATGCGGCCACAGCTCTTCCTGTGTGTATATCGTCACAAGGTTATGTGCATATTTTTGCTGGAGAGAGTCCCCAGAGAGGAACACTTTTTATGTTTAAAATGACCCTCCAAAGAGGCTGCCCCAGCTCCCCTGCCCACCCACAGCACGCCTGGGCAGGGGCCTGGTGACCTTCCTCCGGACTTTTGCAGCCACAACCCTGCCCCCACCTCCGCCTCCAAACTCCGCTGCTGGATTTCTTACCTCTTCTCAAGCCTTCCTCCAGCCCTCAGCGCTGGCCATCTTCCTCTGCCGCAGAGCTGACCCCTTGAATGTGGGTTCCTGAGTTCTCTTCTGGCTCCCGGGTGGCCTCCTTTATCTTCTTTGTGCTCATGGCCCTCAGAGGCCTCTTAAGTCCCTCCCTGCAGCTCCAGACGCCCTCCTTCCCCTGCTCTCCCGGAGCCAGGCAGCCGAGCAATTCAAGCGAACTGCCCAGTGAGTGAGGGTCCACAGGTGAGTGTGAGGAAAGCACTCCTACGGCCCCCTCCATTCATGCATTCTACAAATATTTATTGAGTACCTATTAAGTGCCGGGCGTTGCAAGAAGCTGGGGAAAATGGTGAGCCGAACCAGGCAAGTTCAGTCTTGGAGGGGAGAGAGACATTAATCAAATAATCACACACACAAAAAATGCATGATTTCAAACTATGCTGAATGCTGCAAGGGAGTGGCTCATGGAGTTGTCCCTGACACCTTCCGGGCAAGAGCAGGGGCAGGTGCTCCCCAGGAAATGATATGGGAACCGAGACCTGGGCAGGCCTCGAGCAGATGAAGCCGGTCAGGAGGAGCTCTCCACATTGGCACAGGAGGCCCAGCCAGAGGGCAGCAAGGCACATTCCAGGCGCCTCAAGAAAAAAGACACAGCCTGGCATTGGGCTAAGGGCTTGGGAAGCCGTGGGGTGGAGGGGCGGGCAATGGGGCAAATGAGATGTGTGTTTTGTGAGATTCCTGCTCTTGACTGTGCTTGCATTTCTAGCCACAGGAAATAACAGAAAAACACTTATTTCCCACGCTTTGCCCCTCTTGGACTATGGTACCTCAGATTTAGGATGCACTGATGGGGGAGAAGGAAGCAGAGCCTATCACCTGCCTTTCATTGATTATCTCAGTTATACCCCTATATTCTGTCTTTGCAGGTGCACCCCTGCTGGATACTCAAAATCTTCCTACAAGTCACTGGAGAGAGAAAGCTAGATCTGGGCCACAGTAGGCTCAAGGGTTTGCTTTGACCAATCAATCTCCCCTCTGTTCTGCCAAGCCCACCTCTGGTGTCCAGTCCAGAAGCATGTTCTCCCACCTCTGGGGATCTGTGCAAGGCAATACTTTCTCATTACATAAATTGGGAAGGCTCATATTTTTCCATTCATTGGTATTTTCTGCTCTTGGAACTGGGCGCCTCTCAATAGAAACTAAAAGCGTTGATCCCTGTGGATTAAACAAAGCAACTTTACCTGGCCATTGGCCACTAGTCCCATTATCCATCTAACTTAAATCTCGACAAATGGTGGTCCGACCACTGGCTGTCCCGACTACCCAGAGGCATCCACGGGTAGGACCCTAAATGACAGAATAGGTGACATGGAACCCCACCCCAGCCACCCCTCATTCTTTCAGCCAAGAATCACACACTATCTGCCCAGAGGCTGCACTGACCTCCAGCGAGGTACTGAACTCTCTCCTTGCCTCCTCTAGAAGGGTTGCCCTGCCTCTACCCCCAAAAAGATTTACTCCCCCCCACACACTGAAGGTTGAAATATGTGAGGTGACCCTTCCCTTCACAGCACCTCATTAGTCCTGTATTTGATGTCTCAACCCCCCTCAACTAACACAAGAAATGCCAAAGCGGGGCTACTTCTCTGGCCACCCACCCCCTTGTCTGTAGCCCAAGGCCCATAGTGTGAGATCTTAAAAGTTCTCAAAGAAATAGGCCAAGAAGTTGCCACCTCCTTGCACAGCAGCCCACACACCTTGGTAGCCCACCGTGACATCACTGTGGAGTTCACCTCTGTGCTTCCACACTAATTGCTAGCCATTCAACCTTGCCTCTGGGTCTGAGGCACCTGCCCAGCTGGGTCTCTAACTCTGAACTTGGAGTAAAGAGTGGAGTCCCCAGAAGGGGAGCATCTATCTGGGAAACCACCCTTTCTTTCTGGATTTTGATTCTGAAAGTGTGAAATAAGAGGCCAGCAGCTCTCTTCTCAACCCCAGAGATCTCCACGTAGTTACATTCATTTCATTTCAAAGACCTCTGATCAGAAAGAAAATGATTATTGTAATAACAGCACTGAGGGATTCTGAAACAGAGCCCGAGCCAAGCCTGCAGGAGAGCAAAGCTTTCAGGAATTAAATGCCCAGTTAATTCACTGAGAGGCGTGGGTGAGTTCAGACTCCCTTCACCTGGGCAGCCACATGGCTCCCACCAGAGCTCGCCCACCTGTTGTTCGGCCCCTGCCAGGTGCTGTTGCAGGTGTTACTGCTTCCTGGCCAGGTTAGATGCTGGCTTGGTGTCTAAATGGCTTAAAGTGCCAGTGGAGATGGCACTCAGTGACCTGAGTTCACCAACAACCTTGGAAACCCTCTTCTGCATGAAGGTGCAGCCCCTTAGGGGTAGCGCCTGCTGCTGGGTACAGAGCCCAGGCCACACCCAGCAGATTCTCTACTCCAGACCTTAAACTCAATATCCGATGGAGAGTAGACATCAAAGGGTATAAAGTACTTTTCCTGTGCATCTTCTCAATTCCCAGCTGGTCTCAGTGAGCTGCAAACTATTCACTCAGAAGATAAGATGAATTTGCTTCTCCCTGGCCCCTGACCAGGCTGGTGAGGGCAGCTCCTCTCCTACTCCATGGAAGTGAACCAGGCCACCTGCCTGGAGAAGTCAGCACCCACCCCAGAAATGTAACTACAAGGCCCCTTGGTGGGGTCCCCCGAAGCTCTGATCCTTCCAGTTAAAAGCAATGATTATCTGCTAAAGAAACTCCAAAGGAAACTGTGAGAAAAGAGGCAAGGGGCTTGGGAACCCCCAAAACTAAGCGGGTAGGGGGATATCTCCTCTGGGTTGGTCTAAGATCTTCCCATCACTGACCCCCAACTTCTGCCCCCTCTCTAAGGGCCCAAGTGAGGACTCTAGTAGCACCTCCAGACTGCATATGGGACATGCTGCTTTTCCCAGTCCCCAGTCATCTGCCTGCTGCTGGTGGTGGCGGTGGTGGGTGATGGGGTTGCTGGTAGTTCTAGGAATCCATAGACACCCCTAGAGTGGCTGTGGGCCGAAGCAGTGGCTGCCCAGGCAGCTACCTCCAGGGGTGTTGCTGGGCTGGGGATGGGAGGCAGCTGTCACACAGCCGGCATGTTGGGGACAGGGACAGGGACAGGGGCAGGGTGATGTGTGCAGGCTGCAACTAAAGGACAGAAGAAGAGAATCTCTGTGGACTTCCTAAACACCTCAGTTTCTTCCCTGTCAGGGGTGGTTCCAGAAGCCAGGGTGGCCTCGAGCTGGGGGCTGGCAGAGGGCAGGGAAGAGAGATCCCGGGCTCAGGGCTCACGGCACGTTCTCTGCATCGGGGTAGGGTTTTCAGTTCGCATTTCTTGGCAAAGAAACATCTCAGCGTACTTTTTAAGCTGCTATCCCCTCCTCCCAAGCCTTCTAGTTAATATCTACTATGTGAATTATTTATTGGGAACATATGTTAGAGTTTAAACAGCATTGAATGGAGATCCTTTGCTAATCAATTTAACAGGTTCACGCATTACTACAAGCCAAATTGGAGATTTTCCTGCCCCTGGAAGCCTGTGCACCTACAAGCCTGTGTTGTGAATTATTTACAGCTCGCTCCGAGCCTGCTGCCTGCTCTTCTTATTTCCCCCTATTCTGGCCAAGCTGTCTCCTCCTAATCTGATCTGGAGAAAGAAGTGCTATCCATCCTTCCCGCTCCAACCAGAAAAGACAAACATCAGTCCTTGGGTAGTTCTGAACGGTGACTCAGTGAGATCGGGACATGCCACTCTAGGCATCAAGCCCACGCTTTCACGGGGCATGCCTGGGATGGAGAAGTCAGCCTGAAATTCTAAATGAACAAGGGCAGCAAAACTAAAGGACCCCATCTGCCTCTCCCCAGTGGCTCTTGTCACTGGGGCAGCTAGGGGGCCAGGAGGAGCTTGGAGCCTGTGTGAGCCCAGGCCTGGACCTACAGCAAACTCAATGTCCGGGCTGGTATGTGCTGGGGCAGTTTAAAAACATCTGGGGGTGTGGGGGTGGAAGGGTGGGTAGAGGGAGCTCAGTGATCCAAACAGGCAAAGGCCCAGCTCTCCACAAGAACCTATAGTAAAAGAGGAGGCTAATCTGCACCTTGGGTTTTCCTGCCCAGTCAGGGTGAAGAAAGGAAAGGCGAGCCCTCTGCCCAGGGACCTCTCTTCCCTGCCCTCTGCCAGCCCTCAGCTCGAGGCCACCCTGCCTTTGGGAACCACCCCGGCAGGAGAGAAGCTGAGGTGTTTGGGAAGTCCACGGGGATTCCCATTCCCACCACAGCCCCATTTGATCGCCAGCAGCTTCTCCCCGGGCTCACGTTTGCTGCCCCAGGGGGACAGTCTAAAGGGCTGATGCAGGGCAAAGGCAGGCAGATCATGGCCGAGTGAGCCCCTCTGCCCCATTACCAGTCTTTCCATGTCCCCCACATTGATCCCACCCTAAAGCCATGGTCCGGAATTCTCTGGTGGTCTAAGGCTCTGTGGTCTCCGGATGACAGCATCTCCTGCCAGCACACCTTTACCTGGGAGGCCTGGGGCAAGAGTGGCCCAAGAGAAGGCCTGCATTTTCTTCTGCCCCCAGCGTTTCACTGTCCCAGGACCGCTTTTTGGGTGAATTTCTCACTGTCTTGTATTTGTGGCTAATGTTCATCTGCTGGACCCACTGAATATTAGAGACAGGTATCCAGCAAAGGAGGGACCCTGCAATAACTGGAGATGTGAGTTTATCATCCACAGAGTCGGGGCAAGGAGGGCTCTGTGCAGGTACAGGCGTCTTGGGTGCAGAGGACATACAAGGACCACACAAAGGAGTAATCCATTTCAAGTAGCTGATGCCCAAGTTTCAGCTAACCTGGCACACAGGTAAGGAGCCACCACATACTTTGCCACACAAAGGGAATTCATTGTGCTGGAGTCAAGGAGAGAAACAAGCTTCCCTACCTGCTGCTTCCCAGGCAGAGTTGCGAGGGGACCAGGTTGGGGCTGGGGGCTCTGCCTCTGGATAAAGTCCAAAAGAAACCATGCCCTCAGACATAACAGTCTCCCTTGGCCTTGACCAGTTTTTGAGAGTCATCACCACTCACAGAGGTACCTGTGATGAGCTCCTGCTCTCAGCCCCCAGAGCCCAGAGCCCTGCAGGGACCACTGTCCAGAATTCTCTGATAGTTCTCAATTTTTTTGAAGGCCTAATCCTGCTGTTCTTATCTGCTCTTCTTGTGAGAGAGCTCATCTTTTGGGGCCTCTGTCTGGGCAAAGTGGGGAGTCACTGACCCAGTGGGGGCCCTGGCCTTACCCCATGGGCTGGGGCTACCCTGAGCGAGGAAAGCCTCCGGAATCCCCATGTCTCCACAGTGAACTTTGGGAGCAGGCGAAGAAGTTTGCCTTGGAAGAGAGTCTGGAGTACACTCACATTGACACAACCTTTGAGTGTGACTTATGATATCAGTGCCTACAGCCCTGACCCACACCTCAGAATTCCCCACCCAGCAGCCTTTGAAGCCCTCAGTGCACATGAGTGAGTCCCCATGGTCCTGGAGCAGTGAGGCATCTCAGGTCCTTTCTGGGATGTTCTTAGAGGGGCTCTAACTCCTTGGCTGTGGGGACCAAAGCTTCCCCCACAGCCCGTGAAAGTAAAAGAATAGCCCAGCATCCAGGGGAGTATGTGGCCTGGCAGGCCAAACAGGGCTTGAGGGGCCTCTCCAGAGAGCACCAATGAATGGGATGGACACCCAAGCTGGAGGCTTAAGTCACTAGCCAGGGTACAGAGTCTTCACTTCCTCACCTCTGGGCACTGTCAGGGTCACTGCCACCCACTCTGATGACAGTTCCCTTTGAATTCTAATCTCTTTGGTCCAGGCACGGAGACTCAGGTCTTCCTTGACCCTTTCTTCAGGAAGTTAGCCCAGGTTGATGTCTTCTCCGTACATTTTTTAGGAAGTAGGAGGTAACTCTGGGGGCCAGGGCAGCAGGGACATACTCCCAAAGCCCATGGACAACCCAGTGGTCATCCAGAAACCCTTCATGGTTCAGCAGGAAGGGACCTTCCTACTGGCGCTAACGTTCCTAGAAGGCACACTTAATCTGCACGTGTGCCGGCCGATGGGGCACGCTCTGGCTCCATTCTCCAGTAGTTAAAGCTCAAATTCAACTACCTCCTTGGGTACCCCAGTTCCCCAGCCCCTCCCCATCCTGCTGCTGCTGCAAATCCTATGCGCCTGTGATTTGGGCCTTCAAGATCCAGTAAGTATGTGCATTGCCAATGCCAACCATGTGCCAGTTCAGTGGCAGGTCTGCAAGGCCCCAGAGGTGAATGAGGCACTTCCTGCCTGTAAGGGGAGTCTGCCTCAGGTTGGAAAATCAGATGAATTTAAGGAGACAGTGCCCACCTGGGTGACCTGCACCAGGGGGACTGGGTGGAGATGCAGGGCTCCTGAGTGTGCAGGCACAGGGCCAGTCCTGTGGGCCGTGGCGAGTGGGGAGCCTCACCCAAAGCTTTTCTGCTGAGCCTGGTGTGTACAGACAGTCCAGTAGGTCCACAGCTACTGGGTCCTCGCCCTTCCCTCTTCCAATCCCTGACATGTTCTGTTTGTAGTCCCCAAGGCCTAAGGGAGGCCCTGCCAGGTGAGAGGCAACGAAAACCATTTGGAATGAATGGCACCTGCAGGGTGTTCACATTCCAGGGGTCATTTGGTCCAGGATTTTTTTTCAAAAATTTTTAACATGGGAAGCTATTCTTCAAACAAATTGAATGTATGAATTAGATCAAAATTTAAAAAGGAGGGGAAAAAATCCTGCCCCATATGTCACACAGGCAAAGTCTTGAACCTCAGCTAACCTAAAACCTGGCCGGATGCCCTGCGATCCTCCCAGGACACCAGAGGGCCTGGCAGCCTGGTCTGAGGCGGTCGCCAGATCGCCTTTCCTTCTCCCCCGAAGGGCCTTCTGGGCTCTAGCTGGAGGAAAGAATATTGGGATGGAAAGAGCTCTCTTCCAGATGCTCATGGTGGAAAACCTAAGGCACGAACAGTCACGCCTGCTGGGTTAAAACCTTTTGCAACTCAGGGTGAAACTCATATTTCCCTATACTCTGGATTAATCTGCGAGGGAAAAGTACTTCTCTGAACATCTCAGTAGGGAGCCAGTGGAGGCCCCAAACTTCCCCTCTCCCTCCCTCCCATCCCACAGACAGATCCCGAGTCAGGAAACGTCTCCCAAAGGTAGCTGAGGGCTGACACCACAGGCTGATGAGAGGGCTGCGCTGGGGGCAGGCGCACTGCCCTCCCTCTTCTCCTCCAGGCCCCCCCCATCCTTTTACACCAGGACACCCCACCAGTCCTTATGTAATACCTGGGCTGGCACCCGCCCGCCCCGGCGTCGTTGGCCATTGAAGGCACTAGCTTTCCGGCCGTCGCCAGGCCGGCCCGCCCGAGCCGCCGCTCACTTCTGCTCCGTAGCAGCGGCCCCGGCCCGTTGTCTGCGACTCACACGCGCCTTTCCGCCGCACCGAGCCAGCGTTTCCCCGAGGCCCCCGCCGGCCCGAAGCGGCAGCCCGCGGGCGCACCCCCGGACCGAGCTGTGGGCCGAGCTAGGTCAGTGCAGCTCGGGGCCCAGGCCCTGCGTCCCTGCGGTGGGCGGCCCAGGGCCGAGGGCGCGGACGCCTGCCCGGGGCACAGTCCGCCTCCGCTCCCTCGGGGCCACGGGGCTCCCCGGCTCCCAGGAAGGCGCCCCCCACGCCCGCTTGCTCCCTCCCGCGCCCCACCCTCGGGCCCCCGCGTGTCAAGGCCGCCGGGCGCCTTTACGTAGCCGGGCGGCTCGGCTCTGGGCGCGCGGCGGGGCGCAGGTGGCCGTTGGCAGCGGCCGTTACCCCGAGGCCTCCGCGCGCGGCGAGGACAGCGCTGCCCCCAACGCGGGGTCAGTCCAACGGCCGGCAGGGCGCAGCGCCCCGGGGTGGGGTCCGGCCGCAGCGCCCCGCCCCGCCCCGCCCCGCGGCGAGCTCCCCCGGCCTCTGCCCGGAGACCCCCGGGGGCGTGAGCGCGGCGCGCGGCTCCGCGGGTTTCCTGCGGGCGGGGTTGCGCACCAGCTCCGAGGGGTTCCCGACACGCCCCCGCTTTCAAAGGCCCCGCCTCGCGGTCGGGCCGGGCGGTGCCCCCGCGCGCGGAGGGCGGCGTGTTCCTGCGCTGTCTAAAGGGCACAGAAGCGACCGAGGGTTGCTGCGGGGGGCGGGCTAAGTCACACATCTTGACCCGCCAGACGGTTCCTGGGGTCAGGCACGTCTTGGGGGGCCTGTAGACTTGCCTTCAATTCTTTGGGTTGAGGAGGAGCTCGCAGAAGGTTTGGGCGCCTTCAAGTCGCGCTCTTCCCCGAGCCCGCTGGCTCCTCTCCATCCGCAATGAGTCAAAGGATCGCGGCTGCTTCCTCAGCAAAAACAGGCCTCCGGGTCTCTCCCCCGCACCCCGCACCCCGCACCCCGCACCCCGCCCAGAGGAGAGGGCCCGCCGCGTTTCCCTCCCTGCGCCCTCGCCCCGGGTCCTGGACAGGGAGCCGCCCCGCACCCCTCGGGCCCCCCCCTCCGTCTCTGTCTCTCCCCCGCTGAGGTCCCATCGCCGAGGACACCGAGCAGTGAGGCGAAAAGTGGGGACGGGAAAGTGATCCCAGCCCAGCAGGTTCTCAGAGGGACCTGGAGGAAGTGGGGTTTAATAAGCTAAGGGGTGGCAACCCCTCTCCGCCACGCCCCGCCTCTCCGCATCATCACTTTTCAATAACTGACGACCTTTTTAAAGATCCTACGTGCATCGGCTATTTTCTGAGGCATAGGAAAGGCGGCTCTAAAATTATACCACGTGTGTTAGCGTGCATCCATTAAAACAGAGAGTTTCACAGCCATCCACCTTTTCCCTGATGGCCCTAATCCTGCAGTCGCCTCTTGCCCTCCCACCAAATGCATCTATGACAGTCCTTGAGGCAGGAAGTCCTGCTAAACTGCAAGGGAAGGCACCCTGAAAGGGGAATGGAAGGGGGAGAAATCTGTTTTCAATCAGAGCTTGGACTTTAGAGCAGAGGGCGAGACTGAAAGATGTCAAGAAACCAAGGTGGAGGCCTCTTTCCCTGGGTGTGCGGTAATTGGGTCAGTGGGGTGGCCATGTCAGAAGCCAGAGGGCAGAGGAGGCCTCCGACTAGGAGATGCAGCTGTCTCTGGTGGCAGTGGCGGTGACAGAGGGTGTGTCTAGAAGGGGCAGTGCTCTGCTGGGCTTCACCCTGTGTGTGTGTGTGTGTGTGTGTGTGTGTGTGAAGCCCTGGTGGGGAGCCAGAGAAGGGGCGCTGGAGTCTGAGAGGGAAGATTCACACTCCCAGATTCTTAGAAGAGCCCATTTCAAATCACCTGCCCACTGGCTCTGGGCTCCATTACGTCACATCCCAAAGGGGAGTGTCCTTGGAAACCTTGGTAACTATAGGAAGGAAGCTGAAGCCTTGTGGGAGGGCTAACCTAGGATCAATACTAGATAATCAGGCTTGGGGGAGTGGGGATGGGAGGCCCAGCAGGAGGGCTTCAGGATGCAGGAAGCGCTGCGGCTCACCATGACTCCCCTCCGGAGCCTCTGCCATCCTCTTGGATGGATGGGTCAGGAAAGCCTCTGCCTGGAGAAGCCTTGCGTTTTGGCTAGCTCACGCCTGGCTTTAAAAGCAGAGGGCAGAACTCCAATGGTGCTTCCAGAAAGAAATGAGAAGCTAAAACTAGGGACCAGAGCTTATGAAATCTTTGAAGAATCTGTATCTTGTCATTTCTAAGTGTTTGTTTTGGTCAACTCCTTTCTTTGTAGTTAAACCCTTGACACAGCAAGGAAGGTGGGGAGAGGAAGACTGTCTTCCCAACAGTTAGTCTTGAGCGAAGCCAGATCCCTATCAAAAACCAACACACACACACACACACACACACACAACCATGAGAAAGAGGGAACCCTTGGGGCTTGCTGTACACAAAGGAATGGTGGGTTGGAGGAGCGTAGGCAGAAATGGGGTGGTCTTGGGTTTAAGTACAGAAAGTCCCCCGGGATATCACTGGGGGCAGGCTATGTGTTCCAACAGAGAAATCTGGGAAGAGAATTTTGCAAAGAGGTCTGGGTGCCAAGAGGGACAAGAGAAAGAATGAGAGGGTCTGGGCAAGTGATTTGTCCCAACAATCAGCATACAGTCTGACCACCCCAGCTGGACTGTTTGCCCCTCAGGAGCTGGGGATGGGTCTTATTTTCTATTCCCGGTAGCATTGAGCTCAGTGTCTGGCACACTAAGTAGAATTTTATTTCATTTGCCCTAAGTGGTATATTTGCAAGCTCAGTTCTACCAGATCTTGGTGTATTCTTTTCTTCCTCTCATGTTAAAGGGGTTCGCTGAGCCCTCTCCTGGCTCAGGGAATTGATCTCATAGCACAACTTCCTTCTGGAATTCTCTGGAAATAGAGCTTGCCGGCTTATGGGCTATTTAATTCCATTTATAATTAATGCTGTTGTACTGTAGAAGCTCCAATCCTGGGAGCACCACACTGTTCTTTGCTGGTCCAAAAAAACCACGTGGGGGACCAGAGGGGAAAGACATAGCCTTTATTACTTACACAGTGGGGAAGACTCAGTGTCGGGTGAGTTACCAGTTACCGCACTGGGCCAGGGCGGGATAAAGGCTTAACTAGCAGAGCGGAGGGGAAGGGAGCTGAGCTGGGAACTGCCTGCCTGCGGGCTAAGGACAAACAGAGCCTGGTGTGGCTTGTTTAGCCGCCAAGGACGTGGAAACCCAGGTCTGCTGCTCTGCTCCTGTGGCCGCCGGCCCGCAGACACCTCTCCACTCACTGGGAGGGGGATCGGGCTATACCCTCGCTTGCCCCCACAACTGTCTAATAAGATATGTGTATACACTCTAAGAGTGGCTGAAGTGCTTGCTCTACAAATGAAAGATGCTATAATTTTCCATACAACATCTTTGATTATAATAGATTATTCTCTGCCAAACTGGAAGGGCTTAAATCACGGCAGGCTGCGGAAAGGGAGTTCCACGGAGCAGAACCAGAGGTTTACAACCGCGTGTTCAGCTCAGCAGCAGGAAACTCACCCCCTGCATTGGGGCTGCCTGAGGCAAGCTGGCCAAGGCCTCCTTAGAAACAGCCGCAGCCCCTCTGCCCGCCCGTGCCAGGTGTGTGTCTCCAAGCTGTGCACACCAGTCTGGCTCAAACCCCAGGGTTAACCAGCACAGGAGCCAACTGATCGTGATTTTACCTTAATGATTCAGATCGCTGTTCTGCCAGAGCCTTGGAGCCTCGCCTCAGGGTGGCCATTAAGAACATTACTTCCTAATTCAAGAAACTCAAAGTAGACTGCTTTGGGGGTTAAAAAAAAGAAGGTGCGCCCTGGCTCCTGTGGCTCTGTGGTTAGAGCGTAACCCCCTCACCCCCCCCAACACCAAACACCGAAGGGTCACAGGGTAAATTCCCGGTCAAGGGAAGTTGGTTATACCTGGGTTGCAGGTTCGAACCCGACCCAGTTGAGGTGCTTTAAGGAGGCAGCCAGTCGATGTGTCTCTCTCACATTGATGTTTCTCTCTCTCTCTCACTCCTCCTTTCCACTCTCTCTGAAAATCAGTGGAAAAAATATCCTCAGCTGAGGATTAACCAAAAAAAGCAACAGCAAAAAAGAGGGACCTGTACTCATGTCTTGATAAATTGTGAAATCTCTCCCCACATGTCCATGTCCCACACCTTCCCCTAGTACCACTGCAACTTCTGGCACATAAGCCTTTCAAAGAATAAATAATAAAAATCGTATTGCTTCTCAATGTCCCCTAATGTTAAACACACACACAATTATACACTTAGTGTATTTTTTCAGGGAGGTGAGACTCCATAAGATTCCCCTGTAGAACGATAAGGGGTCACACTTTGGCGTGTGGTTCTGTGACCTACACTTGAAATGGGAATAGGAATTTATGTGAGCAGCCTTTCAACGTTGCCTGAAAGAACCGCTCAGGCGCTCACCCGCCTCAGCCTGGAGCGTGGAGGGAGGGCCCTGTCTAGACCTGTGACTCACCCTGGACACTGCACTTGTGGTTTTTTCAGGAAACTTTTCATTTAAAAAATTAAGATAGCACTGTTTAAACACTTATCATTTTACCACCAAGGCTGATGCAAACCATGACACAATTTCCTTCCTTGGGGGCTGTTTCTGAGCTCTGTGTGATGCAGCTGAGCCAGGATGAGCCAGTTCTGACCCCTCGGTCTCCTCTTCCCTCTGCCCGCCTCGCCCCCTCCCTCTTCACCCAGAGCTGGATGGCGGGGTGAAATACAAAGCCTGTCTGGCTCAACCCCCTTATTCTACAGATGAGGAGCTGAGGCCCAGAGAGGAATTGCCCTGGACCTCCACCCTCTACCCTCGCTCCTGATGCTGTTCAGCATGACTGGCACCAACCCTGCCCCTCCTTGGTCCCGTATCGTCTCTTATTCTTTTCAGAATATTTTTGAGCAGGTGGCTGCCACCCTCTTACATTTGGCATGGTAAAGGCAGGCCTCTTTCCCTTCCTCCAGACCCCCCTCACCCCACCACTGTGAGGACTGTGACACTCGTCCCCATTGGTCCTTCCATTCATCACAGACTCAGCATGGACTGCTTTACCTTTCGCCACCTTGTATCCACAAAATGGGCTGACACGAGGTCATCAGAAATAGATCGGGAGAATAGGAATTGACGATTTACTATGGGAAGTGTATTGAAGAAAAGCCCTCTTCTATCTGAATAATTACAGGAGTAACACTTTGCCACTGTTTTGCTTTCCCCTTACTCAAGAAACAAAAAAACTCAGGAAAAATGTTATATTATAGGCTCATGAGTACCATTCAAATCCCCTAATAGTTGTCTTCATTTGAAAAGCCAGCATTTCATTAAAAACAGCATGTTGCGTGTGACACTTGACAGTACATTGTCGTGTGCACCTGTTCTGTGCTCTAGCGTGGCAGCTCTCGGAGGAACTCTGGGAGCCATGGGCTTGGTCCCCGTAACTGTACAAATGAGGAAACAGACACCCTGAGAGAGGAAGGGACTTGCCTGAGGCCGCTGACTGACTAGCACTGGAACTGGGACTAGAACGCAAGGCCGGGATTCCCCAGCCAGGGCCCACCCCAATGAGTTGCTGGGTCAGTTCCCAGGAATCTGAGGTGTCGACAGAGAAAGAAAAAGACCAGGAAACCATTTCTAGCATAGCTGGCCCAGAGCAGAGAGTAAATCACCAGAAATGGCCTGGAAGAAGTATAAAACGAGAACAAAACAGGGTGATAGTTTGTGATGTGCAGTGAAAAGATCTGGGGAAGCCGAGCAGGCAGTGAAGGCTCATTTGCCCCTGCTCCGTGGCCGGTTAACTATGCCGAGCAATCCCCTCTTTACCTGGTAGCCGCCACATTTTGGAGACCCCCCTGTCCCCCACATCAAAGTGGGAAAGTGAAGACAGCCATCCAGGCCCCACACAGCCCTTGTGAGGGCATCTGCCCTCCCAGCCACAAGGCCCTAAAACTCTTACAATAAAATTAATTTCCACTGTACAGCACCCTACAGATCGCCGAGCAACTGTCCCACCCATGATCCCATGCGATCCTCACAGAAACTCTGTGAGGGGCTTTCTATGGAGATACTAAGGGACTGGCTCAAGGTCACACAGCTAGTCAGTGGCAAATCCAAGACCTGGAGCCATGACTACCTATTTCAAGATCAAAGTCTTTCTCAAACCCACTCATTTTCCTTCCTGGGAACAGAAGACTGAAATTCAAGGTATAAGTGAAGGCCCTTCCCCACTTCTAACCTTCTCCCCACTCAGAAAGCCCCAAAGGCTGGAGCTCAGGCCCAGGTCAGAGGGAGCCACTTTAACTGGCCCGCTGAGCCTCAAGGCAGAGTGGGGCACCTCGGGGGGAGGCCAGCCACTCCCCCAGTGCCAGGTCCCGTGGGCTGTGATGAAGCAGACTGCCTCTCTGCCTCACCTCACCCCATCAATTCGGGTCACCCACGAGTCACCGAGTTTGTGGAGCTCATGGTCTGCCCTGCCTCAGGGACTGTCCATGTGGGCTAACCAGGTACCCTAGGGGATAAGATAGCTCCTTCCCCACTTACTGCCAGGCGTGAATTCTTCTTAAAGGTGTCCTGCACAGGGTGGTGGTGGTGAGAATGTCCCTGTCATATCCAAGGAGGGTTTGGAAGGTGCCTGAATGTGGAAGGTGGTTACTGGAGCAGAGAGAGCATTGGGTATCTTCACATTTCAGGGACTCTTTCTTGGGGTGACTTGGGCTCCCTTTTAGCTTGGTTGAGGGAGAGGGCAGAAGGGCAAAGGGCCAGAGATGAGAACTCTGGGCCTCAAGGCTAGTGCTGGCTCCACCACTTAATTCCTCAGAGACGTCCCTCCCCTGAAACCCCATTGCCTTTCTTTGCCCATCTTGAAGAGCCCTTGGAAAGCTCCAATAAGATGATGGATGTGACAGGACTTTGTAAATCTCTAAGTGCCCTTGAGTGACATTGGCTGAGCAAAGAGGTCACCAATGGCCTGTCTCATGCACCATCAGTCTTGAGGCCACTTATGGTCAGTCAGTCCTGTCAATGCTGCACATCGGGCCCTGCACACCCTCCGCCCCTTGCCCAGCGCAAGCCTGAAATTCAGGGAAAGGACATCGACCATACCAGGCCCAGGTGCCACTGAGGAGCGGGGGTCACTGGTCCACAGTCTGGCCCCAGACCTCCGCCCTCCACAGGTGCCCTTCCTTTCGCTCGCCCTTTCCCAGGATCCCGCAGGGAAGGGAGGAGGCGGGGGGGGGGGGGGGGGGCTCAGAGCCCTGCTCTGTCTCCACCCTACTCATCTACCGCATGCTCAAACCTTCCTGGTCCCCACTTGTTCTCAAGAACTGGTGCCGGCAAAGACTGCATTCCTCTCCCCACATCCCTGCTGGCATCCCCGGGAGGCCGGGCGGCAGCTGCCCTGGGCCTGTCTCCGGTGCCAAGCTCTTTTTCTGTCCCTGGAGCCCAGGTTCCTCCGCCTGCCCGGGCCTCCTTATTTCACCCAGGGCGTGAAATCTCAGATGACTGATACTTAAGAGGACAATTCTTTGTCATCCCAGAGCACAGAATCTCAGGCATATGGATGCCACCACCGGGGGCTTGGGCCACAGCCTCCCCTTGTTCTCCAGACACCCAAGTCCCCTCGCCTGAGCCCCACCCCGCTGGTCTCTGAAAGTTACTTCTCCCTCTCTCTCTGCCACACGCCCATCCCCCATCAGGCTTCTCTTCCCTGAGCGGGTTGACATAAGCCAGGTAACCAGGTATAAAGGAATCAAGTTTTAAAATAACTTACACAAGGAATTTGGGGACCAGGGAATTTCCCAGGGGGCGACAGTCGGCAGTGTGGTGGCTTCTTGGGAAAGGCTGTCACGTCTCCCAGACCCTGAGAATGGCTGGCGGCTTCCTCCCGCTTCCTGTTTAAACACCCACAGAGGCTGCGGGAGGGAGAGCCCGCCACACCCCACGCCTCTGCAGCGGAACTGCTGGGAGAAACCCCAAACCATTTCTCCTTGGTCTGAGCATATTTTTCCAAACTCTCCAAGGGGAAGGACAGGTTTCTATGGCCCAGAGTCCAGAAGTGATCTCCTGGAGTTTCCGGCCACTCTGGTTAGTTGGCATCCTGACAAATCACCTATTACTTTCCATTACCTTGAAGTTCTGCAAACAGGACTCTCCTGTCACCAGATGTTCCCCAGCTGCCTATGGGCACCAGGCTGACCTCCTCCAGCACGATGCCTCCGGAGGTGGGACGTGGCTTCTTCAAGCGGAGGTAGTTCTCATTGCTCATCTTGACATGAAATTGCTGGCTTGCCTTAGGGGCCTCCCGTTCTCTGCTCAGACCCCAGGGGTTCCTCCATCTGTTTCTTCACTGAGTGACCGCTGTGTGGCGGAGCTGCCAGGAGTTAGCCACGGCGCTTCCTTCCCTGGCTGTTTGCTGGCCGTGTGGCCCAGAGGCCCAGTGTGCTTGGCTCAGAGGGCTCCCCTTCCCTGTCCCTGTCCTCATGAAGCTTATGGTCTGAATATTGACAAGACAATGCCAGCCCATGGAGGGAACGGCTAGAAATCACGCATGCTGTGCTTATGGGGTCAAGGTGCAAATGCCTGTGTGCAAGGATCCAGCCCCGTGAACCCTTTATGCCAGATCGAGAACAGAAGCAAACTTCAGCCTAGGCCAGCTCCGAGTCATGGCAGGCTCCTCATTAGTGGGACCTGGATTAACGAGTCTTTCTCGGGCATTGACAGTGCAGGTGAGGTGCTCACTGGATGGAGCTCAGCCGCTCCCCACGCAGGCTGCCTGGCTCTTTTCCTTCCAGAGCCCGCTTAGCCTCCTGCCCTGCTCCCCGCAGCGTCCCCGTGTTCATGTTCAGCCTGACATTTCTATTGATGTGTTGATCTCTGCTAGCCCAGGAGCATTTCTGCTGAACATGCTAGCTGCCCAGTGTGGGGGCCAGAGAGCGTGGCTGACCAGAGCTCCCCCAGTGACAAGGCCCAGGGCAGGGGCTACCAGGGGACAGTGGCCTCGAGGCTAGGGCTTGGTGGGAGGGGCATCTGGAATTGGGATGGGGATTTTGATGGGAAGCAGAGCGGTTATTTGGGGGGATGACAGTGGGCAGAAAGCAGGCTGCTTTGCCATCTGCAGCTCCCCGAAAGGGAGAGAGAGCACAGACCCACCCGGAGACTTTCCAGCCCAGCCCCGAGCTAAGGGACACTCGCCAGTCTCCTCATCTGCACGGGGAAGCTTTTTTTCTCCTTTCTCTTCTTCCATGGGCCAGGGGAGGTTTACAGTAATATGGGAGAGTGCTTTAAAAGCTGTAAGATAACAAAAGAACGAATGGAAGCTAGGATTCCTCACTGCTACCACTCAAGCCTTGTGAGCGTGGTCTCGACAGCAGGGCTCTCTCCTGAGCAGCCGACCCAGGCCAGCAGCTACAGGTCCACAAGGTGGGCCCGAGGCTGTCCGGGCCAGTCTCAGCCCCACAGCTCACACGGAGCTCGGGGGGCATTTTCCTCCTGGCCGCGGGGCTCCCTCCCGTCCTCTAGCTGGTGGAACTGCGAGTCATCCTGGCCACTTCTCATTTTTGCACATATTTCAAAGTGGCATTTCACCAAAGGCAACGTGCAGGCCGAGGGCAGGCGGATAAGGGGTTGCTGCTTCTCTGTCTTTAGCTTTTCTTTTTTTTTTTTCTTGGCTTTTTCAGCTCTAGACACCTGCTTGCATGGCCCTGTCTGCCCACTCAAGGGGACCTTGGCTGGCCCTCTGGGATGGTTGTGAGACATTCCTTCTGAGTAAATAAGCCGCTACATTAATTCCAGCGCATTCCAGCACACAATCCAGCAAGATGTCAGCAGCTTGCACATCAGGAAATGCACCTTCTCAGCCTAGTGGGGTAGAAGGAAGGCAGGGCCCGAGTCCTGGCCCCAACTCGGCAGTGACACAGCATCCAAGCTTTGGTTTCCTCCGGGGCTCGTTCCAGACCTGTCCCAGGGTCTCTTTTTCGGCTCTGATGCTCTAGGTTTTAATTTTATGACCCAGTCATAAAATTTCAAGTGAACTTCATGAGGAATGATAATTCTTCAGTTGGAATTGTCCATGGGAGCTCCACCCCAGCCCCCAGGCGGGTAGGGTCAGAAAGAAATTTGAGTTCGCCTAGACCACCTCTCCTGAGCCCTGTGCTTGCCACCTGCACACAGGTTCACCAGCTGCGCTGCCGATTGTCACTGCCTCCTGGTGGCCTCTGCCCCAGCCTCATGGAAATGAGCTGGGCTCATAGAAATGAGCTGGGGGCAGGAGCAGAAGAGGGGGCCGGAGAGAGTGTGCCTACTCCAGCCAGGGAGACAGACAAGTGCCTTGGGTCAGCACAGAGCAGTATCACAGTGACCCGGCTGTGACACCATAGGGATGGTCAGATGGGAGCATTTGACTTTGCCTGGGGAGCCAGCAAGGCCATGGGCTGCTTCCTGAAGCTGGGCTATGGCCAGGTGTGGGCTGGACGGAGGGGTCAGCCAGAGTGGGAGGCGAGCAGAGCACGAGGGGCCTTTTGGATGTTCAGACCCATGCAGCCCCTTCTTCCTTCTCTGGGAGCCCTGATATCACCATGGCAACAAAACTCCCCTGGGATGGGGTGGGATGGGATGGGATGGGATGGGATGGGATGGGATGGGATGGGGGCCAGGCACTGTGAGCTAGGGGGCTAGGGGCTCAGTAAGCTCAGGGTAGGAGATGACCCCAGAGGTGGTGATGGCAGGCCTGAGGAGAGACTGGATGTGACAGGACAAACTGGTCCAATGGGTGGTGGGGCCAGCGGTGGGGTGGGAAAGCTAAAGGAGTGAGCTCTTAGTGGGGGTGGGGGGAAAAATGATAAGCCTCCTTCCCGCTCTGATCCCAGTGCCCAGAATCACATCATGGCTAAGAGTGTCACATCACCTACGTTAAGAGCAGCAGGAGACATATCTCCAAATCCCAGCCTGACAACACACAGGTCCCCATACCTGACAGAGGTTTGTTTTTCAAATGATTAAAAACATTACAAATTTAATGAAAGGGAAGTTAAATGTCATCACATTATGAGAAAACATGTTTTAATGTATAAGGTAGTTTGCCAAGCATTCCGGGTTTATTTTAATTAAAAACAAGATTAGACATTTAAAAACATGATTTCTTGAGGACCAAGGTCTAGAATGTGTGTGGCCTGGTACAAATTCTTGAGGGTCGAAAGGTGGCCCACCTGGTGCATAGTCTTAGGCCTAGAGAAACCGCCTTTGAAGAGGTCTTTTTCTCTGTGGGGTGAAAGACCGCTGGGTTGTTCCATTAGGATCCCCCCAAGATGAAGAGTCCTCAGGCCAGAGACACCCAGGGTCTCCTTATTCAGCAAAAACTTGAGAAGTCAGGTCATCCCTGCAGTGGGAAGGGAGTTCTCGGTCATTTTTAAGGCTTCCCGAGTCTTCCTTTGCTGTCCCCACCTCCTCTGGCAGCTCCCCCCACACACACCCCAGCAGGGGAGGCAGGCCCAGTGGCTTTCCATTTGCTCTCCCACTGGGGCCCTGCAGGTAATTCTCGAGCTTTTCCTGAGTGCCAGCTCGGATGAACCATCCCTCACTTGTCCGCAATTTACTGTTGTGCCCTTGAGGGTAGTCAGAGTCTGGTTTCCGGGGCCTGGTTGTGAAGAGCTGCACACACATCCTGCCTCGGTCCCTGCAAGCTTTTCTCCTCAGGCTTTCCTGTGCTAACTGAAGCTGCAGGGGGGTGGAACCGGGCAGGGGTGTGCACAGGCTCACAGGAAGCAACGAGGGGCACTAAGGGGGTGGAATTGGAGAAGAGGGTCTCAGGGGTCCAGCCAGGCCTCCCCTCTGGGGCAGGGGGATGTCCCCTCTCAGGACCACTTGCTAAACGCCTAATGCCGAGCACTTCCCAGATCAACCTTCTGAGAAGCAGAATCCATGAACTTTGTTTCATCTCTTCGCCTCTCAAGTTGACTGTCTCAAGTTCACATCTCAAGTTGACTGTCTCAACCAGCTGTCCTTGGTCAGCTGGGACCACACATGGGACATAACTACGGCTCTCTCGGGGCAGAACGGTTGTCTTTAGAGGGAACCACGAGCATGCAAAGCTGCAACTGGCCGGTCTATTACATATTTACTAATTTAACGGACGCCTACTGAGCACTGAGCACATGCCAGGCGCTGTCCTAGGTCTGAGTGTACCACGAGGTCAGGGCCCAGCCTGGCCCCCGCCATTCTCTGCCCAGTACACAGCTTTCTGGAGTCTGGCAGACTCCGCTCTAAGAGGTAGGAGAGGGGTGTCTGTAGGTCAGAATCGCATGGTGGACGGAGCAGAGCCCAGAACTCATCCCACTCCTGCTGCTTGTTGTGGAGGAAGAAACTGAGGGACAGAGAAGTGGCATAGCCAAGGGCTCCTGGCTGTGGTGCTGAGTGTGGCCTCGTGTGTCATCCTTTCAGGGAAGTGTCCACCAGCTTTCCCTTGAGTCAGAGGGGGAAAGGGGAGCCCTGAGCTCCTGATTCTGCAATTCTTCTGCTCTTGCATCTTCTCCTGGGCCTCCCAGACTGTACCCAGCTCCAGCTAATGTCGGTAGACAGGGTGGGGAGGATGTTGGAGAACCAGGGGCCCCGGGGCCCCAGCCCACCAGCTAAGGAGCCCGGGGCCAGCCCCGAGCCGTCTGAGAAGCCAGATGGGCTGCTCCCCAATGCCTCCAGCTTCACTGTCAGTTCTGGGGCCACTCCTGTCACCACGAATTGATAAATGAGTTTTGAACTCTGAGGGAGATTTGCTTAAAACCGGACACCCCCTGCCCTGGAGACGCGGCTCCCTGCCCCTCAGGGCACAGGAGATGTAAGCAGAGATCCTTTCCAGGGAAACCAATCACTTCTTCCTAAGCCCCAAATCATGGGTCTGGCTGCAGCCCAGCAAATTCCCTCCAACTGGATATTTCTTAAGTTCCATTCCAGGCGGCCTTGCTTTCTGTGCCCAGGTCCCCAAAGCTGCCACTATCTTTACCCTGAGGCAGGACTGTCCCTCGTTCCCCCCAGCACCTCCTGTCTCTTCGCCACTCTGGTGCAGCCACACCACCGGGATGGGCCACCAGGGAGAGAGGGAGAGGAACGAGAAGGGGTCTGCCCTGCTCGGGGGCCCGGGCCTGGGAGCCCCTGGACCGCAGCGGCACAGCAGGAAACTCTCGAAACACGCCGCCACCTCCCAGAGGTTTCGGCCGGGGAGTCGGGGCCACGCTGAGCTCCCCTGTCCTGAGGGGTGGACTGGGGGAGAAGAAGGGGCCTTCCTCTCACCATACCACCAGTCTCCAAATGACACACACACACAAAGGGGCGCAGGGAGAAATTGTGTTAGGGAATGGTTGTCTCTAATTGCTACCAAACTTTTGCAAAACAAGAAACAACAGAGATAAGCAATAGCTAATTACGTACATAATTGTACACACCACTTGTTAATTAAGCTCTTACTCCTCGAACCTGACAGAATCTGCTCATAAGGTGACAGCGTGAGGGACTGTGGCATATGGTGGGCCATCTGCAGCACGAGTGCTTTCTCGGTGAAACCTCCCTGCCCCGCAAAAAGGAGGAGATGCTAAATGTAGTTTTCCAGAGCAGAGAGATTTATCTTCATTCTGTGCAGAAAATGAGTTGCTGGGACCGGAGCAGAGATGAAAGAGTGTCAGGCAGAGCCAAGGGGCTCCATCCCCGACTGTGCCCCTGCTGCTCGCACCCCACCCCGGCCTCTGCCCCGGCCTCTGCCCCTGCCTCTGCCACAGGCGGCTGGACTAGGAGCTTTCTGGGGACCCCTCTGGTGGTGTATCTGTCTGAGAACATTCCCAAAGACACAGGATGCACAGAGGAGAGGTGGCCTGGCCCGGGGCTGTGACCAGCTCCTCTCTGAAAGGCTCCCCTTCTCAGTGGGAGTCACAGACCTGTGGAGCAAAATAGTATCATTTGAATGTGTAATCAATATAAATTATTAATGAAATATTTTGTATCCTTTTGTGTGTGTGTTTGTGCAGAACCTTGAAATTCTCTCTAGTTTATACTTTTAATGCATCATCATTCCGACCAGTCATATTTCAAGTGCTACATGCGGCAAGTAGCTACCAGGCAGGTCCAAGGGCTCTGACGCCCTAACTTCAGGGAGCTGAAGAGCCTGACTCCCATCTCTGCCAGAGGCTAGGGAACACCCCCTTCTGCCAAGGTAGGGGGAGGGAGCAGAGGGGTGCCAGCAGGGACTTGGGACAGTCTCAGCTGGCAGCCATTCCACCGTTCAGGCTTCTGGTCGCAAAGGCCGTCGACCTCTCCGAGCCCACTTCCTCAGCTGTAAAATGGAGATAAATTACCTACCCTCCCCGTCCTGGGTTGATGTAAGACCTGGCAGGATGATGCAAAAAGTATGTTAAACAGTGTAAGGTTCACATATGCATGGGGTTGTTGTTGTTAATAAGCCTTGAGCCCCATGAGCTGGCACCTCCACTCTCAGCTAACCCTGGCCTGCCTCTGAGCTACGCAGCACATAGCCCAGGGGGGCGCCAGCCCTGGCCCTCCAGCCTGGCCCTCCAGCCTGGCCCTCCAGCATGGCCCTCCAGCATGGTCCTGCAGCCTGGCCCTCCAGCCCTGGCCCTCCAGCCTGGCCCTCCAGCCCTGGTCCTCTAGCCTGGCCCTCCAGCCTGGCCCTCCAGCCCTGGTCCTCTAGCCTGGCCCTCCAGCCTGGCCCTCCAGCCTGGCCCTCCAGTCCTGGTCCTCTAGCCTGGCCCTCCAGCCCTGGTCCTCTAGCCTGGACCTCCAGCCTGGCCCTCCAGCCCTGGTCCTCCAGCCTGGCCCTCCAGCCCTGGTCCTCCAGCTTGGCCCTCCAGCCCTGGTCCTCCAGCCTGGCCCTCCAGCCTGGCCCTCCAGCATGGCCCTCCAGCATGGTCCTGCAGCCTGGCCCTCCAGCCCTGGCCTTCCTGCCTGGCCCTCTACCTGGTCCTCGTGCCTGGCCCTCCAGCCTGGTCTTGCTGCCTGGCCCTCCTGCCTGGCCCTCCAGCCTGGTCTTGCTGCCTGGCCCTCCTGCCTGGCCCTCCAGCCTGGTCTTGCTGCCTGGTCCTCCTGCCTGGCCCTCCAGCCTGGTCTTGCTGCCTGGCCCTCCTGCCTGGCCCTCCAGCCTTGCCCTCCAGCCTGGTATTGCTGCCTGGCCCTCCAGTATGGCCCTCCAGCCGGGTCTTCCTGCCTGGCCCTCTAGCCTGGCCCTCCAGCCTGGTCTTCCTGCCTGGTCCTCCAGCCCTGGCCCTCCAGCCTGACCCTCCAGCAGCGAGACACTCCCTCCATTCTAAGGGCCGTTCCAGTTCTGCTGCTCACTCTCTGAGAGTCTGACACAAGTGGCCCCACAGAAACTTGCAACTGGAAGGGGGGCTGCCAGGGAAATGGGGTTCTCCGAGGTCCACAGGTGGCTGGCCTCCTGGAGACAGGCTTGTTGGGGACCCAGCAGGGTTCTCAGCCCATGCCTCCACCTCCAACTTTGCTCCTTTCCACCTGCTTCCTCCTCAGGATACTTCACCCCTGGGAGAGTGTATGTGTGTGTGTGTGGGGTGGGGGGTGCTGCCTTGGTCTCATGATCACCCCTGGCCCTGTCAGTGAGGTCACATAGTACAAAGCATGGTGACCTGTGTCAAAGTGGGGGAAAGCGTCCTTTCCCCCTAGTTTAGAACTGCGGTCTGCTCAGACTTAGGCCAGGATCCCAGCCTTTCTCTCCTGGACCCAAAAGTGGGGGATCCCCTCTGCCTCTGCTGGGGGCATCCCTTGTGCTCATCAATGACTTTTTCTCTCCACAAGTAGCTGAAACCCCTTGTCAGGCAGTAGAAAGGTAGCTGCTGCTTTTAGGCTTATCGCCTCCCACCCAGTCTGCCTGTCCTGCTGGGCCCACTCCCTGTGCGTGCACCAGGCGGGCTCGACGTCCCTCTCCCACCACTGCCCAGGCCCTTTTGCCAGTGGTTGATTCTCCCTCCCATCCCCGTCGTTTTACAGCTAAGGGAATCAGGCCCTGAGGCAGGAGTAAATTGTGGAAGGTCACCAAGGCTATGTGAGGACAGAAGAGAAATGCAGGGGACTGGGGCCATGAGCACCAAGCAGATGGAAATGGGGCTTCAGGAAAGAGGGGGCAGGAGGGGAAAAGCCGGTTTCAGGGCTGGGCAGGTGGTTCTAGGACAGAATAGTAAGTCCCCAGGGAGGGGCAATGGCTGCTGTATTTCTAAGAAGGTATTGTTAGGGGCCAGAGCTCCTTTTGGACATAGCTTTCCTGACCAGCTGGGATGTCTTAGCAGAAAAAATGTGGAGTTAGGATTTGGTACGGGGTGGAAGGTGGGAGGTGGGAAGTGGAGGCCAGAGAGCGGAGCCGAGGGAAGCTCAGGGTCAGGCCCAGACTGCAGACATGGTCTTCTGCCTGGAAGCTCAGCTGAGAGGCTCTGGGCTGGGTCAGCTTTGCCAGCACAGCTGCCGGTGGAATTGAATTCAGCACAGATCCCAGGCCGAGGCCCCGGGACATTCACGGGAAGACCACAGACCCCTCTTGAGGGACACATGGGATCCAAAACTTGGCATCTCTTGGCTGAAGGGGTGGAAGAGAGGAGCACCCTTTTACAGTCTTTAAAATGAGAGTGGTTGCAGAGGTGAAGAAGGCCATGTAGGGAGGAGGCGCAGGGGTGCATTCTGGGAAGGTGACCCCAAGCAAGGGAGTGGAGGGATGGACAAGTGAGGGGCACTTGCTCCAGGCTTGGGATCCCTCTCTCTTCCTCCCACCTCATCCCTGCAAACAGTTTCATATATCCTCCACGGGGTGTGGGGGGGCCTGATGGGGGCCTGGGATGGCAGACAGGGCACAGACTTCCCATGGACCCTCCCAGCACTCCCACCCCCCCCCATCCGCACACAGCCCCCCCCCCCCAGGGACATCTCCTCAGCCAGCCCAGCATGGCCACTTGCAGCTGGCCCTGGCACCCCTGGGAGGCTCAGACAGTCTGCCAGAACCCCATCAGGAGCTGCCACAGGTGCAGCTGGGCCACCCTGCAGAGAGGAGGCCTCAGTTAGGAGCTCGGGAAGCCAGGCCCCTCTCTTTGGGGCCAGCACCCATGGCCGGAGGGTATGAAGTCATTCTCTCTTTGGAGCACCTGCCAGCTGCTCTGGGCCCTCAGCTAGCACCCCCCCCCCCCTTTCTGCACTGCTCCAGAGGTCGTCCAAGCCAGGTCTGACGGGTGAGAAGGCCCCCGGCTGTCCCCTGCCCAGCCAGTGGGAAAGGCCCAGGTAGGAGCCAGTCAGCTTGCCTTCAGGACCTCAGTGGAGCTCCCACCACCCGGCTGGACCTTCTTAGCTTCCTCCCACTCCTACCCGCCCACCCCACCATGGCTTCTCTGGCAAGCTCCAGAAGCAAGAAACATTTGCAGCCCTACCGCTCCGCCCTGAGCACCGCGCCCCCCCAGCCTGCTGACGGAGCTGCCACAGCCCCCCTCGCTGTGGGTCCCTCGCCCACGTGCGTCTTGTCTCCCGCACCCTTTCCCTCTGTTGAAGCTGCTCATGAAGCTCCAGGGCTAGCGGGCCCCCCGCGGCCCTTTTCTCGGGTGAGCGTTCCTGCTCGGGGCCCCTCCACGCCTTCATCTGCTGCTGCTTTCAGTGGAAAACCTGGGCTGGCAGGAGGGCGGGGCGGGGGGGACCAGGCAGGAGCCAGGGGGTGAAGGGGAACCGGGGCAGCCACGGAGAGCTGCTCAGGTGACGGTGGACAGGACATTCTCCAGTGACGAATGCGCTCGCCCACCCCAGATACCCGAGATTAGCGCCCGGGATATAGCGTTAATCTCCAAAGATCTTGCTCAGGAACGATATGAATCGGTTGCCTGGGTATAGTAATCAAACCTATGGCTCTGCTGTATAAATACTTGTATTTTTTCTCTGTTAGGAGCACAGTGTGAAAGAAGAGCTCTTGCTGTTCCCACTTTGCTTTCACGCAAGGAGAGAAAATCATTGGGCACCTTGGGTAGATCCCTCCGAGCAATGTACACCGGATAGCAGTCCTGATCTCCTATTGCTTTTTTTCCTGATCCGGCCTAGACTCTTTGGGCATCTTCAGAGAACGTTCCCAGAAAGGGACCCAGGAAATCATCTCACCCATCCCCCTACTGCTGGTGGGACCCCAACTCACCCCCCAACCATCCCAGACAAATGAGGCATAATCTTGTACTCAGAGTCTTCAAACTGGAGACTCACTGACCCCTAATCTGCCTTCCCCCAGACTGTGGGCCCTTTCTGACCCCCTCCCCTGCCTTGGGCTAGCAGGGAAGGCTCTCTATCCATCCATCAGCCCATCCATCTATCCATCCATCCCTAGTGCACAACTGCTAGGTGCCCAGCGGTCAGCATACTAACACTGAGGAGCGGTGGGTCTGGAATTCCCCAGAGAGACACAATGATATAATTTTATTTTTTAAGTGACAGTGATGTTCTAATAAATCCCTTAGAGGGCCTGTTCTTTTTAAACCTTTGCATGAGTGATGTTACTAAGGCTACAAGTTTGATTTCTGCTTCCAAATGCACAGTGGCTGCGGGAGGGCACTGCCCTGGCTCGTGGGAAGTGAAGGGCACTGCCAGGTGGGGTCATGGGCAGGGCCAGCAGCTGTCCAGACGGCCACCATCCTGTCACCAGGGACTGGGGCAAGGTCATCAGCCTTAGAAAAGGGGAACCTAAATAGCTGGTGGCTCAGAAGGGACTGGGCCTGGCACTGGTTCATAAGCTGTAATCTCACGAGGGGCCCATTTCTAACAACCAGACGTCAACTCTCCACTTACACTGAGAAGTGTTACAGTCACGGGACTGGAGTAGGAAACTAGGAAACTCCCTGGCAAGTGAAATGAGGGAGCTCAGACAAATGGCTGAACAAATGGCCCCACAGCTGAGTAATTCACAGCCAGCTGATGAATGAAAAAACGCCACCCTCCCTAAACAGACACCTAAGAGCAGGTGGTTTAAGTCACCCCTGTCAGGGAGGCAGACGACAACCACCAAAAGCCAGAGCCAGACTAACCAAGGTAAAGCTGAAACTAACCAGAGAACGACGCTGGCCCCACTAGACACTCATTTGGATACATCAGCATACTAAATGACACACAGGAAATCTACTGAATATTCCATTGAGCTCCTCCCCTAAAATTCCCACGTAGAGAAAACAGATAAAACCCTCCGCAGGAAGGAGCCAGCGCTGGCTCTCCCCCTGAGCACGCCCGCGCCCCTTTCCCCGGACACGTACTTTCCATTTCTTTGTCCTGAGCTTTAGTAAACTGACTCTCACTTTCAGCTGGACTTGTCTTGAAGTTTTTCCTGCAGGAGTCAAGAACCTGCTGGTCCAGGACGGGGTGGGGGAAGGACTTGCCTCAGTTTGGACCTGTCTGGTGACAAGCCCAGAGCCTCACATTGGCCCTTCAGCATGTTCTCCCTCCAGGTTGGTCCATGTGGGGACGTGAAACATAACTGGCACTTGTGGCAGGAATCAGACCCGAGGGGGAGGCCCTTGGAGCTGCGTTTGTGTGGTTCTTTACTGAGAAAATGTTGACATTGAGCAAAACAGCTGTGGAGGGGCTTTGGCGATGCGGCAGAGGGAAACCCGTGAGCGCCATGGGGCTCTTTGCCCTTCTTAGCTGCCCCAAGTCTGGACCTTCTTCTGCCTGGAGGCTCCCCCAACAGTAAGCAGAAAGTCTGCCTCCTTTTACAGAAATGCAAGCTATCAGATACTCACTTTTCCATACTCCCTTGTACCTTGGCTATGGTACAAGCCCCAGGATGCACCCAGGATGCACAGCACCCCAGACCTTGAGTAGGTGGCTGGGGATGGGAGAAGCCTCCATTCTGGCGACATTGGTGGCCTGGCCATGTCCAGTTTCCAAAGCCAGCTGTTTTTCCAAGAGCATCCATCAGCTCCCCAACATTTGTGCCTGTCTGTCTGCCCAGAAAACCACAGAGGCCCCTGGAATTTCAGACACTGCTCCTGGTTCACTGCGCCCAAGTTGCCTTCTCTGGCCCTTGCAGAGTTTGGGCTTCCTGGTGTCTTTAATAAATTCCATTTCTGCTCAGAGGCACTGGTGTCACTCTCTGTGACCTGTTAGATGACCCTTTGGCCCTGCCACCTGTCAGCTATCCAGAGTCACACCTTGGACAAGTCCCGAGCTGGCAGTGCCACCCCACCTGCCCTACTGTCTGCCCAGGGAGGGTACATGGGAGCTGGTGAGTGCCATGTGAGCGTAGAGGAGGGGCCCCTCGCTGCCAGGCCTGGTGGCCAGAACAGGCTTCTTGGAGATAATGGGCCAGAAGCCTGAATGGCTAAATGAGCTGAGAGGAAAGACGGATTATATAGACCACGACACTTTGGGCAATAGAACTAGGAATGATCTTGGGATCAGGGATGTGGCCCCTGGCTCTGAGCTGACAGCAATGGGCAACAGAAAAGTGAGTGCTTGACAACAATTAATTGCTAAGATGCAAAGAAAAATTGTTTTGAATATTAAAATTATAGATCTAACGCTATTAGGAGCATGATTCAGAGTTTATGAAAACATTATTTATATGGATTATTCCCAGAGCCATCAAGACTCCTTGAAAATAATTGAAGTTGACATTTCTATCTCTGAAGCTAAATATTGATATTACATAATGAAAATTATATGCTTGGGATGGGCTGTGCTCTAGAAAGCATTAACATAACCACCAACACCTCCAGCTCTCCCTCCAGCCACTCCTCTCGCCCACCCCCTCCCCCCCGCCGCCAATGGGCAGGCCCCTGAGGATGGGGCTCAGCCAGGGCTGTGAGCCAGGGAGGGACAGGATGGGGACAGGAAGCCAGTCAGCCAGGTCGGGGAGTGACTGAGCCGCTGAGTTCCTGCTGGCCTTGCAGGAGGAAGGGAAGCTAGGGAAGAGAGGGAGAGGGCGGAGAGGCGGGTGAGGAGGGGGGAGACGAGGAGGGAGGGGAAGGGCTCTGCATTTCTGTGACCACAGAGCTGCGGCCTCCGCGCTGGCTGCGGAGGCCAGCCTCTGCTTTCTGGAGGCAGCCCACGCCCAGTAGGGCCTTCATTTGCTGATGGCTTTGTGAGGGCCAGTTGTCTCCTCTCTGGAGCCCATGCCTCGAGTGTCATCTCATCCTCCAAAGGCGGCTGTCCTCTTGTCTCTGCCCCCATTTCTCCGCCGAACTCACAGGCCAATCGGCCTCTCGTGTTCACCTCTACAAAACCCCAGAGTGGGGGCAGATGCTCTAAGATGGTGATTTTAAAAGAGCAAGCTGGAAGGCCCTGGCCGGGTAGCTCAGTTGGTTAGAGTGTTGTCCCGATACGCCAAGGTTGTGGGTTCGATCCCAGGTCGGGGCGCATATAAGAATCAACCAATGATGCAGAAATAAGTGGAACAGCAAATCGATGTCTCTCTCTCTCCACTCTCTCCCCTTGTCTCTAAAAATCAATAAATAAAATAAAAGTAAAAATAAAACAGCAAGGTAGGGACCCATTGGTGAGTCGTGAGATCAATTTCATAGGCTGCCACGAGCGTTACCACCACCAACAAAAATCACGCGGAATATATCAGAGTGTATGGCAGGCAGTGAGGGTAAGCTTAAGCTATGCTCATGGACATGTAGATACTGTGTAATATTTGTGTTACAGAACAATTTGAAGCCTGCCTGCTGCAGGCAGGGTTTGTCCCTATTTTTACGTCTGTATATCAGTTCCTGAAGTTGGGTGAAAATTGGTATGTTCAACCCTATTATACTTGTTAATCTTTATTTTGATTCCAGAATGTGCTCCTGAGGGCTCAGATGGGGATGGGGTTAGAACCAGGTTAAACACACACACATGCGCACACACTCAGATGCCCACACACACTCTCACTCTCACACACAAATACGGGTGCACGCTTACAGACCAGCAAGGGCTCAGAATCTGTGCTTTGCCCACATGTCCTCTGGGTGCATTTGCTGACCCTGCACACCCCCTGCAGGAAAAGTTAGTCAAAAGGACAATCTAGACACCTGGTCTTGTGCTCATTAAAAGCCCACAAACATGTAAGACACCCATAGTAGGTTTGCTCTCATTGCAAACTTCCCTAAGCAGGGAGTGCTGAAGCAGGAGCTCCCTATTACTGCCAAAGAGTGAGCCATCACTGTGCAGTATTGCAAGAGTTCAGTCATTTTTTCAACAAACCTTGAACCCACGCTCTGTGTTAAGGGTTGGAGATTTTGAGACATAAGAGCCAAGTCCTGGTCTCGAATTGCCTCCTTTGGTGGGAGAGAGAGGCCAGGCAACTAACAAGGCAGGGTCCTAGAAGCAGGCTCCGGCCTTTGCAGGCACCGAGGAGTGCAGGCCAGATTTGAAGCACATAGTGCGAACAGCCATTGCAGGACCACAGAGGAAGGCGGAGCAGACAAATGAAAGAAGCAGGGCCTTGAGGACATTGTTGAGCTCCTGCCTGAAGCCTTGCCTGAAGGCTACTTGCCCTCTGAGTTTATCCAATATGTGACCCAGTAAGCCAGTCTGTGGTGGGTTTTGTAGCTTGCAACGGAAGGTAGACAGCCTGTGATCTCACCCACTATGTGCCCAGGGCTAAAGGTCCTTTGTGTGAAGAACCTGTACTGGGTCGCAGGAGTAGGGTGGGAACAAAGCCAAAGGACAGGAGATGGTCCTGGCTCACCAGGGATCGCAGTCCCACAGCCTTTTTGGTGAGAGTTTGTGGGAGGGAGTATCATTGAAAATGTTGAGAATGTTATTACACTAAACCGAATAATGTGTAGGTAATGAGAAAAGCACTTGCTCTATCCCCTAGCTAATGTTTGATGACAATAAAAACATTTTCTGAGCACCTCGTCTGTGTCAAGACTTCTGCTAAGCACAGTGCATGTATTAACTCCTATCACCAACTTCACAACCACTCCCGTGGGAGTCATGATTATAATTTTTTATATATGAGGAAACTGAGGCACAAAGCAGAGAGGTAATGGCTCAAGGTCACTCAACCTACCATTGGGTGTGGCCAGGCTCAGGAGGCAGGAGCCTGGGACAGGGCAAAGCCCTTGTGTCCCCCTTTGACCACCTTCTCTCTCACATCCTGACTGTACTTCCATGAGGATTCTAAGAGCTCATCATCAGCATCTTCACAGCCTTGATGTCAACACGCTTCCTTAAAGTCTGCTGTGTTTAAAAAAAACCAAAAAACCCACAATATTGCTTGCGTTAAAAAACAAAATTTAGCTGAATAAATGTGAAGATCTAATTGGCTTTATTAAATGATTCATGAATCAGGCAGCATCTCACCTGGCAAGCAGAGAGATAATCCAAAGTTCTGCAAAATGCAAGTTTTTTATAAAAAGAAGGGTGGGGCAAGAAAGTCAGAGTTGAAGGAAAGTAAGAGTTCAGGGTGACGACGGCTTCTCATTGGCTGAGTTGTGGTATATCCATTGGCTGGGCTTGTTGCTGGGCAAGAAGAAAATCTTCCTCCCTCCTGCCGGGTGGTAAAGACTGGTACCCTGCTGTCTGGTTGCAGATGCAAGATACATCTCTTCGTGTTTGGGATAATTGATGACGTGAACAGTAGGATGTGAGCTCCCTCTGTATAGGCCTTCCTGAGGTTTTCTTTATTGAATTTTACAACTTCCCTTTTTGACAAAGATCTTTCTCTGAAAGCATCACTGACCAAGGGTCAGGTTTTCCAAGGGACAAGCTGCCAGGAAGGACCTTTCCTGGGTGTCATGTCCCACGTCAGACAGAAATTGCACAGACCAGAAACAGCTTGAGGCCACGTTTGAGAAACAAGGAAAGGTAGTAGGGAGAACTCTCAGGCATTTCTTATCCAAAGTCAAGTGTTGGAGATCATATTAAAGTGCTGGGATTCAAGATGGTGGCAGACTGAGTGGAAGCTACACTGACACTCCCAGGACCAAACTGGAATTACAACTAAAATATAGAAAAACCACCCTGAATAATCAACTGCAACTGAAGAGGAGCTGGAGAGCACCCTCATAACCAAGGAGGAAAAGTGGAGGCCACATAGAGACTGGTAGGAAGTGCGGACACGAGAGGGCTGGCTGGGCTCCCACAGGCAGAAGCTGAAGGTCTAGAGGAATAGCTCAGCTGTGGGGGGTTCCCACTGAGGACTCTGGGGCCTAAACCCCAGGCTGGGCTCCCCAGCCCAGAGCACCAGAACTGAGAGAGGTGCCCACATAACATCTGGCTGTGAAAAGCAGCAGGATTTCTGTCTGCCAGGGGGAGAGGGTGGGAAATGCAAGGCAACCTGTTAAAGGGCCAACACACAAAGTTCCCTGTGCAGCCATTCACCTTGGGTTTCAGCAGAGTGAGGGCAGAGTAGACTGGAGCTGTGTGGGGAGAGTCTGGGGCTGTGGGCTCTGGAGAGTGAGATCAGAGGGCTCCCATCTGGATTCCTGTGCCAAGTCATTCCCCCGGACTGCGGAGGACATCTTTCACAGGCAGATATTTTGCTGCATTTGCCTGGGGCGGGGGGCAGCAATTGCCTCCCCTGCTGGAAAAACCTCTCACCCTACCCAGAGGAGTTTCTATAGTCTGAGGCTCATTAAAAGAATCAGATTAATCAGCTTCCAGGCAGAGGCAGATCTCAGGGTGTTTTGAGTCTTTGCTTGATCTGCTTCTGGACCCAAGCCTTGGAAAAGCAGACTGATGTGCATCCTGGCCCTGTCCAAATGCACCCAGCCCCAGCAGGGGAGACCTCAAGCCGAGGGTTGTTGATAGCTCCAAACAAGGTACTCAGGGCCAGTTACAAACTGTGTCTGACATTGGCCTGCACCAGAGACCCTCCAAAAAGACAGAGTCCTAGCAGACCTACCTAATACATAGAAACAAACCCAAATAAGCAGTCAAAATGGGAAGACCAAAAAACAAGCCCCAAACGAAAGAACAAGAGAAGTCTCCAGAAAAAAAGCTAAATGAAATGGAGATCAGCAATCTATCAGATATAAAGTTCAGAATACTGATTGTAAGGATGCTCAACAGCATGAGAAAAGATATGGAAACTATGAAGGAAATTAAGAATGACATAGCAGAAATAAAGAATACATTGGAAGGAATAAACAACAGTTTAGAGGAAGCTGAGGATCAGATCAGCAAATTAGAAGATAAGGTAGAAAAAGTCACTCAATCAGAAACCCAAAAACAAAAAACAATTAAAAAACAAGAGGGCCCGGCCAGGCATGGCTGAGCGGTTGAGCGTCAACCTAGGATCCAGGCAATCGGGGTTCAATTCCCGGTCAGGGCACATGCCCAGGTTGTGGGCTCAATCAATGACTCTCTCATCATTGATGTTTCTATCTCTCTTTCTCCCTCTCCTCTCCTCTCTCTGAAATCAATAAAGATATATTTAAAAACAAACAACCAGGAGGGCAGTCTAAGGGAGCTGTGGTACAACATGAAACATAACAATATTCACATTATAGGAGTGTCAGAGGAGGTCGAAAGTAAGCAAGGGTTAGAGAACCTGTTTGAAGAAATAATGGCAGAAAGCTTCCCTAATCTGGTGAAAGAAAAAGTCACACAAGTTCAGGAGGCACAGAGAGTCCCAAGCAAGAAGAATCCAAAGAGCCCCACGCCCAGACACATCATAATTAAACTGCCAAAAATTCAAGACAAAAAGAGAATCTTAAAGGAAGCCAGAGAAAAGCAATCTATTACCTACAAAAGATCCCCCATAAGGCTGTCAGCTAACTTCTTGTCAGAAACTCTACAGGCCAGAAGGGAATGGCATGAAGTATTCAAGGTAATGAAAAGCAAGGATCTGAAACCAAGACTACTCTATCCAGCAAGATTATCAGGCAAGATAGATGGTGAAATAAAGAGATTCCCAGACCAAAAAAAAAAAAAGGCTAAAGGAGTTTATCACCACCAAACCAGCATTACAGGAAATGTTAAAGGAACTGCTGTAATTAGAAATAGAAACAGAGAGAGAAACATAGGTATAAAGAAGTAAAATGGCAATAGCTAAGTATCAATAATAACCTTAAATTTAAATGGATTAAGTGCCCCAATAAAAAGATTTAGGGTGGCTGACTGGATAAAGTGCCGAGTTGGCATGACCTTATTAAGCACATCATTTTTAGGGACTGCTGTGTTTACTCCTTTAAGTAAGGGGTTAGGTTTTTAGCACATGTGGGAAGAGGATCTCCTAGCCCAAAATAGTAATCCTAACAGCCTGCAAAGATGAGTGTTGCTGCTGAGATTTCTTAGAGAGTGGGGACAAATCTGATCTGTATAACCATGGGAGTGTAGAGGTAAAGAGAGGGCATTATCTTTCCCAGTCAATGTCAGGGTAAGGGAAAGAAAAAAAGCAGCTTGATCTGTCACCTTGGGCAGCAGTCTACCTTGATGTCAGATACTTCTCTTCCTTGTCAATTTGACTCAATGTTCTCCAGCATCTGCACAGAATCACATGTCAGGTGGAGCCTTCTTTAGCTGTGAGATGTGTATTCAAGGCTCAATACCTTCTCATTTTGCAGCACTGTCACTGGTCAGGAATACTTGGTAGTGTCCCTTCCAATGGGGCTGTCTTCCTCTGGTGACATTTCCAGAAAACCCAGTCACCAGGCTCTAAACTGGGAACAATAGGATCCTGACTTGGGATCTGCGAAGGCCTCTTTGACCCGTTGATGATAGACTTGAGTATAAGTCATTAAAGACTTACAGTAGCTGGTCATAGTAGCATGACACAAGGATCAGCAGAAGGTTGTACACCAGTAACATTTGTCATCCAGTGACTATCTTAAGTGGAGTGAGTTTGTGTTTCCCAAAGAGGATTTCATGAACAGTCAGCAAGACCAAAGGCAACACAGGAGAGCCCAGTAGTTCGGCAAGCTTATAAATTTTAGGTTTGAGGATTTCATTAGTTCTCTTGACCTTGCCTGATGACTGAGGGTGACAGGCACAGTGATAATTCCAAGACGTTTGCAAAGCCTTCATTAAGGCTCATACCATGTGTTCAGTGAAGTGAATGTCTCAGTCACTGGAGACTGTGGGAGGCAGACCCCAAGTGGGAAACACATTTTCCAGCAGTTTCTTTGCCACCCTGAGGGCATCAGCCCTGTAACAGGGGAAGCTTCAACCCATCCAGAAAACATAACAAGAACATGTTGATAACACATGCTAAGTGGCAGTTGAATGAAATCAAGCTGCAGATGTTCAAAAGGTCCAGAGGGAGGATGTCTGAGGCCTCCAAGGACAAAATTAGTTTTTCCAGGATTATGGATCTGGCAGGCCAGACATTGTTGGTAGATTGCTTTAACACTTTTGTAGAAGTCTCCCCACCAATGTCTGTTCGTAATTTGAGTCACCTTAAATGCATTGTGGTGGGTGAAGAAATGCAAAAACCAAAAAATGGGGTTTGCCAGGTCCCAGGCCCCACCTGTTTGCTTAATATACAGCCATTGTTTACCCTCTTAATTTCTCTGACCCAGGGGTAGACCATTACAAGGACTTCAGGATGGCAAAGTCTGGCATCTGCATGTATCTTTTATAGATCCTGTTGCTGCTGCCTTTTTAGGTTTAGTCCTTTTGGTGTGAGCCTCAGTCTTGATGACAGACAATATCTTATGCCAGGACATATCAGAGACTTTCAGGAATTTCACGAACACTAATTATAACATATACCTATATAGACACAACATAAAGAAGGCTCAATGTCACTTCTTACTTGACAGTACTTTTCATGTACAGGCAGACTTTGAAGATAGTTCAGGTTCAGTTCCAGACCACAGCAATAAAACAAGTATTGCAATAAAGTCACATGAATGTTTTGGTTTCTCAGTGCATATAAAAGTTATGTTTGCACTATGCTGTAGTCTATTAAGTGTGCAATAGCATTACATCTAAAAAACAATGTACATACCTTAATTTTAAAATACTTTATTGCTAAAAAAAATGCTAACCATCATCTGAGCCTTCAGCTCGTTGTAATCTTTTTGCTGGCGGAAGTTCTTGCCTCAGGATGGTAGTTGCTGAAGGTTAGGGTGGCTGTGGCAATTTCTTAAGACAATTAAGTTTGCCACATTGATTGACTCTTCTTTATGACCAATTTCTCTGTAGTACGTGATGCTGTGTGATAGCATGTTACCCCTCTTGAAGTAGAACTTACTTCAAAATTGGAGTGAATGCTCTCAAACCCTGATGCTGTTTTCTTAACCAAGTTTATGTAATATTCTAAATCTTTTGTTCTCATTTCTTCACAGCATCTTCACTAGACTACGTTTCATCTCAAGAAGCCCCTTTCTTTGCTCCTCCATAAGTAGCCCCTCATCCATTAATGTTCTATCGTGAGATGGCAGCCAGTCAGTCACATTTGCAGGCTCCACTTCTGACTCTAGTCCTCTTGCTGTTCCCACCTCATCTGCAGTTACTTCCTCCACTGAAGTCTTGGACCCCTCAAAGTCATCCAGGAGGGTTGGAATCAACTTCCAAACTCCTGTTAAGGTTGATATTTTGGTCTCTTCCCATGAATAAGGATGTTCTTAATGGCATCTAGAATGGTGAATGTTTTCCAGAGGTTTTCAATTTACTTTTCCCAGATCCATCAGAGGAATCACTGTCTGTGGCAGCTATAGCCTTACAAAATGTATTTCTTAAATAATAAGACCCTAAAGTCAAAATTAGTCCTTGATCCATGGATGTGTGTTAACAGGCATGAAAACATTAACCACATGCATCTTCCATCAGAGCTCTTGGGTGACCAGGTGCTTTGTCAATGAGCAGTAATATTTTGAAAAGAATCTTTTTTTCTGAGCAGTATGTTTCAATGGTGACCTTAAAATATTCAGTAAGTCATGTTGTAAACAGATGTGCTGTCATCCAGGCCTTGTTGTTCACTTCATAGAGCAAAGGCAGAGGAGATTTAGCATAATTCTTAAGGGTCCTAGGATTTTCAGATGGTAAATGAGCATTGGCTTCAACTTAAAGTCACCAGCTGCATTAACCACTAACAAGTGAGTCAGCTTGTCCTTTGAATCTTCGAAGCCAGGCATTGAGTTCTCTCTGGCTATAAAAGTCCTGGATGGCATTGTCTTCCAATATGAGGCTGTTTCATCTACATTGAAAATCTGTTGTTTAGTGTAGTCACCTTCATTAATTATCTTCTGGATAATGAGCTGCAGCTTCTACATCAGCACTTGCTGCTTCACCTTGTACTTTTATATTGTAGAGACAGCTTCTTCCCTTAAACCTCATGAACCAAACTCTGTGAGCTTCAGACTTTTCTTCTGTAGCTTCATCACCTTTCAGCCTTCATAGAATTGAAAAGCATTATGGCCTTGCTCTGAATTAGGCTTTGGCTTAAGGAAATGTTGTGGCTGGTTTGATCTTCTATCCAGACCACTAAAACTTTCTCCATATCAGCATGAAGGCTATTTTGCTTTCTTGTCATTCATGTGTTCCCTGGAATAGCACTTTTAATTTCCTTCAATAACTTTTCTTAATTCAAGAGGCCTATCTTTCAGCCTATCTCAGCTTTCAACATGCCTTCTTCACTCAGCTTAATCATTTCTAGCTTTTGATTTAAAGTTAGAGACATGACTTTTCCTTTCACTTGAACAGTTAGAAGCCATTGTAGGGTTATTAATTGGATTAATTTCAATTTTGTTATGTCTCAGGGAATAGGGAGGCCTAAGGAGAGGAAGAGAGATGGACCAGAGTACACACAACATTTATCGATTAAGTTCTCCATGTTATATGGATGTGGTTTGTAATGCCCCCAAACAATTACAATAGTAACATCAAAGATCACTGATCACAGGTCACCATAAAAAATATAATAAAAATGAAAAAGCTTGAAATATTGCAAGAATTACCAAAATGTGACAGACATGAAGTAAGCAAATGCTGTTGGAAAAATGGTGCCAATAGACTTGCCTGACACAGGGTTGCCCGACAGTTTCTATTTGTGAAAAATGCAACATCTGCAAAGTGCAATAAAGAGAAATCTAACATATCAAATAAACCTAATTAGTTCAACAGTTCCCTTTTTATAAGGAGAGAAACAAATCCTGTGAGATTTTCTAGGGGACCTCTGGAAAATTTCAAAGTTAGTTTGGGGTCAAAAAGACCTTTTTTTAAGAATTTGATTTTGGGAAGTTTGTCAAAAATATCAAAGGTATGAACGCTTAACTAAATAGACCCACAGATCATTATGAAACAATACTTCAAAGGCAAATACAGAAGGTTACATAGTTCTGAGCAAAACTTAGCTCCTTATTAAGGCTATTCAGTATTAAACAAAGGCCTGATGAAGACAGCGTGAAGCACAGCTGATAAGACACAAAATCTTTGCTTTCCAGGCAGAAAACTTCGTACAGTATCAGGAGCAGAACTATAATCCAAGAGAACTTTGTCCTTTTAGCAGATGAAAGAAAATGAAGCTTTAGTTTTACTTAAGCATAATTATACTACTGATATCAAAGCTTATTTAACAACCTTTATATCAACAATTGAATTTTTAGTCAACTTGACTACACAGGTAAAATTCTCTTTCTCTTTTCAACTTTTTTTATATGTTTAGTTTGTCCTTCGTAACCAGATGTTCTAGTTTAGACAAAGTTACTCTCAGTTCCCTTAACAAAATTGCATCTCCATACCTCATATACCTTTTCTCAGCCAAAAAAATATGTTCTACTTTCCTTACATACAGAGTTAGTTCCCATATTACTTTTAGTAGTTTTTATCAATGTAAGAAATGTCCAAACCTGTACAGAATTCTTATAAGAGTTTATTGAGTCAAACTGATGACATGCCAGGAAGCAAGATCTCAGTGCTCCAGTTCCTTTTATATATTTGGAATTAAGGAGGGAATGTGAGTAAGATTACATGAAGATGGAAAAAGCAAGGGTGTATGTGTGTGTGTGCGTGTGTGTGTGTGTGTGTGTGTGTGTGTGTGTGTGTGTAGATCTCTGATTGGATTACAAGATAGTTAACAAGATTACATGCTCCCTTGGGGGTATCTACACGGAGGAAGGGTCTGGAAAAGAGTTTTGTTTCAGGCATTTCAAAGGATCGTTAACCTAGAAGCACAAGAACAATGGACAGGACTTGCTTAAGGCAAAGATAAACCTTTTATAGGCCTGACTACTCACCACGACCTGCCCGGGAATTTATGATCAAATTAATGCAGGCATTCCAGAGGTCTGGGACCCGAGGGTCTGCAACCCGCAGTGGGTTCTTGGTATCACACAAGAAAGAATTCAAATACGAGCCAGCCTAGAGGTTAAAGTAAAAGAGTTTATTAGTGAAGTAGTGAGGCAGAGAGTGGGCTACTCCATAGACAGAGCAGACCCTTCTTATTGGGATTTCCTTCTTTTATTGGAGCTCATTTAATTGAGGGGTAGGGCATTCAATAAGGGGAGAAATATTCAGGATTTTTCCAGAAAGTGGTGGAGAATTCTCAAAAGAGCCCCATCAGCCATTTTGTGTCTTTATATGGGCTTTCCATTTTTAATCATGGTGGCTCTCGGTGTGTCGTTTAATATGCTAATGTATTACAGTGAGCATATAATAAAATTAGTTGCCGTGCTGGATCAAACTGGTCTCTGCCAGTTCCAAGCCGTAAGTCCATTGGGGGCTGGTCTTTCTTCTTGACAGCTCCTGCAGCTTTCATTGCAGCTGTTCTGCTACATACCAGAATTCAAGATCATCCTGTGAGGTTACTTTTGGTCACTGGGCTTATCAGATTTATTACAGAGCTCCCCCCTTTTAATCTTATTTTTCAATTACAGTTTACATTCAATATTATTCTGTATTAGTTTCAGGTGTACAGCATAGTGGTTAAGCAATCATATACAAAATGTTCCCATAATATTTCTAGTACCACCTGGCACTGTACATAATTACTATAATAATATTGACTATGTTTTCTATGCTGTAGTTTACACCCCCATGACTATTTTGTAACTACCAATTTGTACTTCTTTAATCCCTCACCTTTTTCACCCAGTCCCTCAACACCCCTTCCCTTTGGCAATCATCAGTCTGTTCTCTGAATCTATGGGTCTGTTTCTATTTTGTTTATTTCAACGGAGCCCCTTTTTTGTTTATACTTTAATTACATATATTAATTAGATTTAACCCTTAGAAACCTTAATTTCTAGTATAAATTAAGAAGTAAGCATTGTGAACTGTCATTTACATTAGCATTTTGTGGATTGGCAGACATGCTTTTAGAATTTCTAGAAACATGCCTTCTAATAGAAACATTTTCAAATGGCATAAGATGTGTTTACTAAGAGACCCAAATTTATCTCCAGTTTCTCTGAAGCAGGAAGCTCAAAGTAAATCAACTTATGTTTAGCAATTAGTGTTTCACTATGTATCTTATTTGAAAATAATCTAGGAGATTAAAGATGGGGGCAGACTGAGTGGAAGCTACGCTGACACTCTCCTCGGACCAAACTGGAATTATAACTAAAATACAGAAAAACCACCCTGAATAATCAACTGCCACTGAAGAAGAGCTGGAGAGCACCCCCATGACCAAGGAGGAAAAGTGGAGACCGCACAGAGACTGCAAACACACCCGTTGGGTCTCTGAGCAGCACCATGACTACCAGCGAAAACAGCACCTTACAAAGTCAGCGTAAAGGGACCCAGATGAAAGTGGTTGACCCATTTTCTAAGAAAGGTTGGTGCTATGTTCAATATAAGAAATACTGGGACAACAGCCGTCATGAGAACTCAAGGAACCAAAGTCCCACCTAATGACCTCAAGCGTTGTAGTTTTGAAGAAGCAGAGGAACAAGTAAATACCACCATGCACAAATAGGTATATTTGGAACATGTGACATTCTACAAGACAACTGGCCTAGTATCTTCAAAAAGTCATTACAAAAAAAAAATCAGGAAGGAAAATCTTCTACCCTAAAAGGAACTGAAGAAACATAGCAACTAAATGCAATGCATAAATCTTCAATTGATTTTGATTAGAGGAAAAATGTGGAACAATGTTCATTATGGCAATATTTATAAGAAAAAAATTGTAATTGATCTAAACATAAAGCAGTAAGAAAATATTTAAAACAATTGTAGTATTTCATAACTATTTGTTAATAATAATAATCACAACTAACTTTTAAAACTTAGAATAATGTAGTTTAAGATAAATGATATTTTTATAATATAATACTAATAGGAAAGGGTGGGTAGAAACCTGTATATAAAATATAGGTTTAATATACAATATAAGAGTCTATCTGCAACAAAAAAAGAGAAAAGAATCTAGATATCAACGTATTTCCATTATTTTATTTAATAAAACTCTTAAAAGTTTCAGGTTACTGAAAAGATTTAGGGAAACTATTTGAAGAGTTCATCCAAATTTTTTTTATTCTACTTACATCTATTTAACTTGCTCTTAACAACTATGTTTAGAGTACTTATGAAAATTTCATCACACTGTACTGGCATCTGGGGTTCTTGGGAACTCCTGATTGGAAATCAAGAGCGTTCTCCACACATTCAAAGAAAGTTCTCAGGTGAGAGGTTTACTAGCTCCTGTGCACAAGAGTTAGTCCTAAGTGGAAGGAAAGACGGGCTGCTCCTCCAACAAGGCTGGGGAGCAGTTTTAAAGAAGTGAGGCAGGAAAGATGACGTCTAGGGTGACGTCTAAGTGTGTGGCAGTGGGGACTCTGGCGCCTGCGCAGTCCAACTACTTCATGTGTTTCTTCATGTGGCATGTCTCATTAGCATGTCCCTTTGCCTGATAAAGAAGTACCTTTCTGTCACTAGTGCCATTCTGTCTGGCTGCTGACTGGTCTCAGGGGTTCAGGGGCAATGGACAGAAACTCTAATCTTATTCAGAGAGGCTCAGCCTGTCTCAATACCAAGTTATTTATTTTTTTTTACTGACAAATTTTGTAACAGAGATAATGTTAAGGGACTAAAGGGGTCCAGACACCTGTGCGCATCAAAGCGCAGTCAAACACAAACAGGAGTCTGCAGCAAAGAAAGTGGAGGCTTATTAACTGAGGAAATTGGGCCGAGCGCGGAGCCCCAGGTAAGCGAGTGCTCCTAGGCCTGGCTCCCAGGGGCTTCCGGGAAATCACTGCCGTACAACCGGAGTGCAAACTGTTTCTGTGGTCAGCAGGCCTGAGGCTGAGGCTTTGCTTTCAAGACAGTTTGATACTGACCGAACCTGACGCCCTAAAGGCTTAATAAAGAAGGGAGTGGAAGATCGGGTCCTGTTAAAGAAATGGAGTTTCCACACGGCTACTGGGGCAGGTTAGCAAGAAATCAGGAAAAGTCCCCGGCAAGTGGCATAAAGAAACTGAGACAAGTGGCTGAGCAAGTGGCCAGGCTGGCTGGGCGATGGCCACCAGCCGGTGAACCACACGCCTCCCTTCTCCCCAAACAACGACACCGGAGAGCGGGGATTGAAGTCACCGCCGCCAGGAAGGCAGACAGTGACACAGAAAGCCAGTCGGAGCCGGAGTACCCAGGATGAAGATGAAACCAGCGGAGAATGACCCCGGCCCCGCCTCGTGCTGATGCTGACAGCACATCCTAAAGGGGACACAGGGCCTCTAGGAATGTTCTGTTGAGATCCTCCCGGGGAGCTCCCCTAAAATCCTCACCTATAGACAACACGTAAAACCCTCAGGACAAGGGAGCAGCCTGGCTCTCCTTTCTTCAGGCGGGTAATTTTGCTTTTTGTATCCTAAGCTTTGATAAACTCACTCTCGCTTGTACCTGGACACAGGCCTTGAATTTTTTTCCTGCGCGGGTCAAGAGCCTGCTCGTCCCAGACTGTGCGGGGCAGGGACTCGCCCCCCTGGGGGACGGTGGCAGGGCCATCTGCCCCTCTGCGCGCTCTAGTTCGCCCTGTGGCTTTCCGTGGCGGGTGTGGGGTGAGCCCTGCCGTTCCGGAGCCTCGTCAATGCCCCGACTGACTGACCCCTGGGCCCGGGGTAACCAGCCCACGCGACGGGGCCCACAGGGAGTTAGGGCCGGTTGCCCCGACACCCAGCTTTCTATAGACGTACCTTCTTCTCAGACTTCTGTTCTGTTTATTGGGGACCTGACTTCCTCGACTTGCTTCAGAGACTTTCAAGGCGCCCTAATTGGGCTCCCAGAAAATGCTCCTGCCCTGACTCATACCATGTCGTGGCGTTCAGTTCAGCCCCTTTGAAATGTCATCCTTGTGTCACGGTTTGTCTCCCGTCACTGGGTTTCTTTTTCTGGCTCAGGCCCACATCTTATGCGCCTCAGCTTTACCTGGCCAGAGGGGAAACTCATGCTCCTCCAGGACATTCCCTGGAGCCCCTTCCTAGCCCCGTCTGCCCCCCCCCCATCACTTCCTGCGCCCTTTCCACATTTCCCTTTCTTGCCAACCAGGCTGACTTTCACTGGGACTGGTCCCTTAACTGGACTGACACTTCGTCCCTGGCCCTACACCCTGGTACCCGAGGTCCCATAACCTGCCATCAGCTGTACCAACCGGGTAAAAAGAGACAAAATGGGTGGCACCGAAAGTGTTCCCCAAGATTCCCTCTGGGGTGTCTCCTTAACAACTGGGCTACCTTTAAGGGCAACGATAAAAAGAAACAGTGCCTCACTTTCTGTTGTTACACGGCCTGGCCCAGTATAGACTCCGGGATGGCGAGGCCTATAAGTGGCCTCTTGAGTCATAACACTGTTCTCCGATTAACTTGTTTTGCAAAAATGAAGGCAAATGGAGTGAAACGCCTTATGTCCAGACGTTTATGGCCCTTTACCAAGGTAAGGACTTAAGAGGGTCTTGTAGAATGTGTGCTGCACAGTTTCTGGGTTAGATGAGTTACAAGACACCTTTCTCTCAGTCCCCCCGAGATGCTGGCCTCTGCCCCTAGGAGATCAAACAATACCCAACCCGGGGGTGGAACAGCCTGCCTTCCAACCGTCCTGTCCCCCAAAGTAACCCCGCCACCTTATGAACCCTCCCCCCGCCCCATCTGCTGCTGAACTGCTGGCACCTGGCCCTGTTCGTAGCCCAGCCACTCCTGGGAGCGGGACTCAGCATCGCCGACCCCTAACGTGTTAGCTCTGCGGGAAGGAGCAAAGAGCCTGGGGGGGGATCGTCCAGTGATTCTCTCTTCTCGGTGTCTGACCCCGTCCCCTGCAAAGAGAAATTTGGTTGGTTCTCCAAGGACCCTGGCAAATTCACAGAGGGGTTTAACCACTTAACTCTGACTCATGAGCTGACTTGGAGTGATTTATAACTTGTCCTCTCCCACTGCTACACTGCAGGTGAAACGCAGCACATAGTAGGAGCTAAGAGGGCCTCTGCTGCTGAACTGGCCGGTGGTCACTCTCAGCATCGCATGTAGCAGCGGGGGGCCGGGGGGAGAGGCAACCCCAGATCAGGACCCTAATTGGGTCTATCAAACTGGGACAGATGAAGGACAAGAGGGAAGGGACCTTTTCATGATAACCTGTCTCATGAAAAAATGCACTGTTAAACCTGTTAATTATGATAAAGTAAAAGAGGTTACCCAGGGAAAGGATGAAAGCCCCATAGTTTTTCGGGGCGATTAACAGAAGCTTTAGAAAGTACACAGACATTGCCCCTGAGTCTGCACTTCTTGGGTTGATTAGAAGAAAATTACAAAAACCAGCCTTGGGACCCAACCCCATTGAGCAGCTAGTAATGCCGGCCTTCAGTGCCTTTAACAAGTGAGAGGGAAGGAAGAACAAGGAACTGCCCGACAAACAAAAATCGAAAAAAAAGGCTCACTTGTTAGCCTCAGCTTTAAGTCCTACACAGCTCAGGGTTACCGGGCCCCCAGGCCTCAACAGACACCAAAGGGGTGATGCCATTCCTGGGGACAGGAAGGACACTAGAAGAGGGAGTGCTCACAACACGCTCAGACTCAGCTGCCCCCAGGACCATGCCCCTCTGCAAGAGGGAAGGCCATTGGAAAAGCGAGTGTCCCAGGCTCTGAAGGGAAACTAGTGCCTCTCAGCCAATGATGACTGAAACCCCCAAGGACTGATGATGCCTGAGGCCTCCCACCGCCCCCACCAACCATCTGGCCATCGCATCAGAAGAGCCGCTGGTGACCCTTGACCTGCAGGTAAGCCCATTACATTTTTATTAGATATGGGGCCACTCGCTCTGCTTTATCTCACTCACCAGGGAATCTTCCTCCCCAGACATGTTTGATCACTGGGTGAACGGGCGTCCTTAACACTGCCACGTCACTCGCCCCTCGGCTGCAGCCTCGGGAGCCTCACCCGAGCCATGCCTTCCTTGTATTTCTGGTGCCCAGGTCTAGGAGCTACCAATACCCGAGGAGCACTAGCCATAGCAGATAAGGAACCCTCGTTGCTGTGCCTGCGGGCCAGTCTGACTTCTCGCCCCGGACCAGAGACTAATAATATCCAGAATCTGCCCTTGTCCAAGTCAGCCCCGAGGTGTGGGAACCTAAGATATCGGGCAGGACAACTAACGTACCCCTGTGAGGGTATCCCTAAAACGAGGGGACCCTACCCTAACTAGAGACAGACCCTCTAAAACCTGAGGCCAGAAAAGGGGCTGAACCCCTCACTGAAAGATATTTAAAGCACAGGCTCCTCAGGCCCCGCCAGTCCCCAGGCAATGCCCTGTTGTCCCAGCACAAAAGCCAGACGGAGAGGACCGGCTTGTGCGGGACCTAAGGGCAGTGAACAAGTGTAATTCCTGCACACCTAGGGTTCCAGGCCCGAACTGTCCTAACTCGAATCCCGGAGAAGCCCACTGTTCTACTGTCTGAGATGTAAAGGAGGCCTTTTCGGCTTCCCCTTTACCAGACTCCCAGTACCTGCTCACATTTAAATGGACTAACCCCCAAACTAGGAAAATTTGCCAATATACGAGGACTGTGCTCCCTCTAGGCTTTAGCGACAGTCCCCATTTGCTTGGAAATGCTCTGGTAAAGGACCCTTCTGCTATACGTTGGTGACTTACTGATTTCTACCTAACACAAGGACTCTTAAAAATTCCATCCTGGCATCAAACTTCCTCGCAGATAGAGGGCACAGGCTCTCCCCAAAAGGCCCAAATGACCTCCCAATGGGTCCAATATCTGAGGTGCCTACTTACCCCAAGAGCCCGGACTCTGTCATCCGAAAGAAAACACGCCATACTGGCCCTGGGAGTCCCACAAAGCGAGCGATAGCATTGAGGCTTTTTAAGAATAGCCGGCTTCTGCTGCGGGAAGGTGGACACCAGGTTTTGGGCTAATTGCCAAACCTGTATATGAGGCTCTGAAGGGGGACAACAAAGGAGCTGTAGACTGAGCCTCTGAATGCCACCAGGCCTTCAAGGAATTAAAAGCCAAACTAAGCAGTGCGCCCACCTTCGGGCTGCCAAATTTAGAAAGACCTTTCCCCCGTGTATAGCAGAGAAACAAGGAACAGCACTTGGAGTCCTCACCCAAGAACTGGGTCCAATTCCAAAGCCGGCAGCCCACTTTTCAAAACAACTAGATCCCATAGCAACCGGCTGGCCACATTGTTGAAGAGCTGCAGCAGCCACCGCTCGCCTAGCAGGAGAGGCCAGTGAGCTTACCCGAGGACAGCCACTGAGAGCACAACCCCTGCCGAGTGCAAGCTGTGCTAGAAATAAAGGGACATCAATGGCTCACGGGAAGGCTAAGTAAATACCAGGCTCTCCTCCTAGACTCTCCCGAGTTAACCCCAAAGGTTTGCCAAACCCTCCCTCCTGCCTCCCTCCTGCCTCCCTCCTGCCTCCCTCCAGAAACCGGAGTCACACACCACTGCACAGGAACTCGCGAACAAGTATATTCCAGCAGGCCTGACGCAAAGACGGGCCTTCACCCAGCCCTGAAGCAGGTGGTTTGCAGATGGCAGCAGCTCCACAAGCTGGGGTCGAAGCTGGGGTACGCCATCGCCAGCCTTCAGGAAACGACAGTGGCAAAACTCCTGCCCCCGAGATCTCGGCTGAACCAGCACTCGCTAGGGCCTGACCATTAGGAAAAACCTCCGACTTAGAATCTGTACCCACGCAAAGTATGGGTTTCTAGTGTTACATGCCCATGCTGCTGTTCGGAAGGAAAGAAGACTTTTAACATCTTAACAACTCCCCCATGAAACACCGTAAAGAAATGTTGAAACTCCTGGCAGCTGTAACGCTCCCCCGGGAAGCTGCAGTAATACGCTGCCGGGGCCACGAAAGGGGCCACGGATATGGTCAAGGGCAGCGCACTGGCAGACCGGCCGCTGAGACAGCAGGCGGCCTTCACCAGCCCCCCTGGAGGCAGCTGGTTCCCAGCCTCTCTCAGCCCCGGTGGCCTCTCCTGCACCACAAAGGAGGGCTCTCGGGCCGTAGAGAATGGGTGCTCTAGAGACCCTACAGGCTGGATGGCAAGATTAATAAACTCTTATTACCTCAAAACTTTAAGTGGAAAGACTTCAAAATGCTCCACGCTCACATCCACTGGGGAGGGATGCACTCGCAACCCTCATTTCCCGATTGTTTGTAACACAGGGACTTCCTGAAACTATAAAAACAGTGACCCAAGGCTGTGTACTCTGCTCCGAAAATAACCCCCAGGGTCACTTCCCTCCTGCTCCTCTCTTAACACCAGGGCACATACCCCGGGGAGGACTGGCAAATTGATTTCACTGAGATGCTCCCTAAAGGGATTTAAATATTTGCTAGTATTTGTAGACACTTTCACTGGATGGATTGAGGCCTTTCCCACCAGAACAGAAAAAGTTACCAAGGTGGCCAAGTACCGATTGAAAGAAATGTTACCTAGGTTTGAACTGCCAGGAAGCTTGCAGAGTGACAGTGGACCCTCCTCTGTAGCCAAGATCACACAGCAGCTGGCTCAAGCTCTAGGAATCAACTATCACTTACACTCGTCAGGAGACCTCAATCCTTGGGTAAGGTAGAAAGAACTAATCAAACCCTAAAAAGGACTCTAGCCAAGCTATGCCGAGAAGCCTGCCTGAGTCCTGGGTGTCTGTCACCCATAAGCCTCCTGAGAACAAGGGCTGCACCTAAAGGAAGGTTACAGGTGAGCCCTTTGAGCTCGCCTATGGTGGTCCTTTCTCAGACCTGACCTGTTAGTAGGTGACGAACCCCTCCAGCTGTTACCTAACGCCATTGACCTAGGACAGGTGCAAAGAACATTACAGGATATGGAAGCACAATCCTGCTGCCCCCGTAGGGACTGCCAGCACGAGCCAAACCAGGGACTGGCCTGTTTAAAAACCTGGAACGACAGCTGTCTCGAAGCCCAGATGGGAGAGCCCGCATGAGGTCCTGCCCGGCACCCCAGCTGGAGAAAAGCTAGCTGGAATAGCCAGCTGAGTTCACTTGTCTCCAATTAAGCCCATTTCTTGTGAGTCCCCACAGAAACGGCAACCTGACACTTTACTTCTGTGAGCCCGTCGAGGACCTCAAACTCCTCTTTAAGAAACAAGAACTTGCCCTGGCCAGTGTGGCTCAGAGGTTGGAGCATCCACTCGTGGTTGAGCGTTTGATTCCCCATCAAAGGCATGTTCCTGGGTTGAGGGTTTGGTCCTGCATGCGGGAGGCAACCAGTCGCTGTGTCTCTCTTACACTGATGTCTCTCTCTCTCCCTCCCCTTCCCTTCTACTCTCTAAAAATCAATGGAAAAATATTCTCAGGTAAGGATTAACAAACAAACAGACAAACCAAAAAAGACCCCCTGTCATAGATAAGTAATGTGGCTTCAGTTTAATTTTTTTTTTATGTTTCTGACACTTTCTACTAGCCTGTCCATATGCCCAGCATCCTCCCCCAGGAAAAGAATTGTTCTGTCCTTACTGGGTTTAATTCTTATAGGACAAAGTCCCAGGTCCTTGTTGGCATTCAAATTATTCAAATTTTAAGCAACAATGTATGTATTTCTTGTTTTCTTGGCCCTACTGTACCCAGGATCCCTAAGAGGAGAATGGGAAACCAACACACTAATAAACTTTTCCAACATCAGTGCTCCTGGAAATTACCTTTCCAATTGCTGGATCTGCCAGAGACAACCAATTGCAACAACCCTCCCTCCTTAGCTTCAACCTGCAGTCCTCAGCTTGAATCTAACTCTATTATCAGGGTCCCCCAAAAGATCTTAAAAGGCCAGCCCCTTTTTAGTGAACCTGCCACCAGTTCCTGGTGGCTTTCCTTGCACCAATCTCACCTCGGTGGTTAATCAGACTAGTAACTGGTCAGTACTGATGCCAGACCCTTAAAGAACCCTGTTGTCATTGTGTTACATCCAATGGATGTATCAATAATCCTGAAATAGATAATTCTACCCCATCTCTAATATATCCAAAGATTGGCAATGTTTCCTGCACCCCTAATCAGATACACTGGTGTCCGCTAGGCCACACGGGCCTATCAGGTATCTGGAATACTAATTCTCAAAACGACCCCCAGAACACCTGCAGTTATTGGCAAGGAAAAACCGATATCAACTGGAAGCTGCTTTACCAGATCCCCACAGCACATAGAGCCCCCACAGGGCCAAGGAACCCTTCCTAGGAGGAGGACCTCTCTCCCCTGGTTGTAGAGGTGGCGCCAAATGGGGTCTGGCCTTATAGGCCTGGTTTTCAACAACATATCCCAGGTGGGCAAGTGCCCCTTCTGGATACCTCTTTCTTTATAGGCACCCCAAAATAGCTCACCTTATGATGACAGACCTTATACCAAGGTCTACCAGCATCATCTGCTCTAGCTTTTCCGTGTGTTGATACTACACAGTTTCAAGACCAGTGCACCTTAGGTTTTCTTGGCCCCTGAGGGAATTCTGTCACTGTTCATAATGCCACCCACCCTCGAAATAAGAGGGTCGTCGGTCTCATTACAGCTGGCATAGGGGGCGGTTCGCCTATCAGGAAGCCACCTTAAGAAATTTAATGCACAGTATGGCTGTCCTAGCAAAAAGTACTGGGAACACCCTCAAAAACTTACATTTCTCTATATTCTCTTGCTAATGTGCTGGACAAGATTAGCCCTCAGCACCTATAAGCAGAAGAAGGGGGGTGTTCCATCAACACCTGCTGTACTTACACTGACTTCAGGTCAGGTGGAGGGGGCATCAAGAAAATGTATGACCAGGCTACCTGGCTTCATAACTTTAGAAAGGGAAACCCTCTGCCAGCTCAATCTGGGGTGCTGGAAAGTCTTCTCCCTTCCATTATCTGGTTTTTGCCAATTGGACCTTTTAATAGTTATAGTTCTCATCTTTGGACCATGTCTTTTTACCCTTCTTGTCAAATTTGTCACCACTAGGATACAGCAATTTCATATTAAGATGATGATGCGTGATGATGGGATTTCAGCCCATCCCTAATTTAGAAGAATCATCCCACAGCCTCTCTGTTCCAGTCTCAGATCCCATGCCCTTGTCTCCCCTAGATCAGGCAGGGAGAGATTTCCATGCCCTGTGCAGGCAGGGATCACAGCACTTGTCTGTAGGAAGCAGCTACTGAAGGTGGACTCTCACTTCCTCATCACCCCTAAAGATTTCGCAGGTGGAAGCCTCTGAGGGGGAAATAAGGCAGGTTAGTAAGAAACTAGGAAAATTCCCTGGCAAGTGGGATGAGAAAACTGAGACAAGCAGCTGAACGAGCTTCCAAAACAGCTGAGCATTTTACAGCCAGCTGATGAATCACAAACTTCTATTCCCCCTAACCAAAGATACCTAAGACCAGGTGGTTTAAATCACCTCACTCAGGGAGAGAGATTAAAAATTAAAAATAAAAAAAATGGAGCCAAACTAATGCAAGGTAAAGATGAAACTAACCAGAGAATGACCCCTGACCCCACTATACACATATTTTGATACATCAGCATATTAAATGACACACCTGGATATCTAATGAATATTCTGTTGAGATCCTCCCCTGGGACACCTCCCCTAAAATTCTCACCTATAGAAAATAGATAAAAACCTTAAAGACAGCCCTAGCCAGTGGCTCAGTCAGTAGTAACATCATCCATACACCAAAATGTGATGGGTTCAATTCCCAGTCAGGGCACATACTCAGGTTGTGGGTTCAATCTCCAGTCAGGGCTCCTACAGGGGCAACCGATCAATTTTTCTCTCACACATAGATATTTCTCTATCTCCCTTCTCTCTAAAATAAAATTTTAAAAATGTAAAAAAACCTCAAGACGAAGGGTACCAGCAATGGCTCTCCTTTGAGCACACCCATGCCCCTTTCCTCAGGCACGTACTCTCACTTTCTTTATCCTAACTAAGCTTTAGTAAACTTACTCTCACTTTCACCTGGATGTGTGCCTTGAATTTTTTTCCCTCACAAGTCAAAAACATGCTCATCCCAGACCATGCTGGGGCAGACTTGCCTTGGCTCAGACCGGTTCCAGTGACAGCTACAATAACATGAACTTATTTAACTAACAAACTCAGGTAGAATTAAGTTGTTTATCTGCATTCAAAGTTAATAACTCTAAAGATATGTTTAGTTTAATTAAACTAACAAACTAAAGATTATCTTAAATCAGGACTTGGGAGCTGAGGATTTGACACTGCATGATATTACTTTCTCTAGAGGAGTTATTTATTGAGATATTTTCAGCAATTTATTTGAGAAGAATCTGATTAAGTGTTAAGGAGATGATGCCTCTGCACAGTTAAGTTTGAGAAGCACAGATGACACCAATGTTGCTGGAGGCAAAAAATTTGGACACACATTCATGCACAGAGTAAAGATGATGTGAAGATACCAGGAGAAGACAGCCATCTACAAGCCAAGGAGAGATGCATGGAACAGATTCTTCCCTCACAGCCCTCACAGAACCAAAATTGCCTACACCTTTATCTGGGGCTTCTAACCTCCAGAATCGATTAAAAAAAATAGAAGGTGCCCAGCCGGGTGTGGCTCAGAGGTTGAGCGTTGACCTACGATCCAGGCGATCAGGGTTCGATTCCCGGTCAGGGCACATGCCCAGATTGCGGGCTGCAGCCGATCAATAACTCCCTTGTCGTTGATGTTTCTATCTTTCTCTCTCCCTATCCTTTCCTCTCTCTGAAATCAATAAAGATATAAAATAAATAAATAAATAAATAAATAAATAAATAAATAAATATTAAAATTTTAAAAATAGGAGGTGACAGCCTCCTTCCAGCCAGGAGGTATCCTTGGAGCCATGACAGAAGCCCAGTGGGAAACCAGGCCCCTGCAACTGGAACTACAGATGAGGAATTGGATTTAATCAATGGAATGATCAGCAAAAGATGAGAGGCCAGGATTAGAGTAAGTCAGAACCTGTACAACTTGCACAGTGTGGTCAGAGTTGAGCCTGACAGTCAGCCAGCCTGAGGGTTGATCCCACACACAAATGGGCCAATATCAATCAAGACCCAGTTACAACAGGAGGTCCCACATAATCCACACAGGGACATTCCTAGAGCATCCAGCTCAGGGGATCAAGGAGACTGCATCACTGGGTCCCATGGGACACTTAATACATAAGGCCACCCCACAAAGACTGAGAGGTATAGCAGTTCTATCTAATATATAAAAACAAACACAAAGAGACAACTAAGATGGGAGGCAAAGAAACAACCCCCAAATGAAAGAAAAGGAGGATTCTTCAGATAAAGAGCTAAATAAAATGGACACAAGCAATTTATCAGATATAGAGTTAAAAGTAATGGTTATAAGGATGCTCAAAGGAACTTAGTGAGAATTACAAGAAACTTAGTGGTAACGACATCAGCATGAAAAAGGAAATATAAACCATGAATAAGAACCAGTCAGAAATGAAGAATACCATATCTGACATATAGACTACATTGGAAGGAATTAAAAGTATATTGACCGAAACAGAAGATCGAATCAGTGACTTTGAAGACAAGGTAGAAAAGAACACCTAATTAGAGCAGCAAAAAGAAAAAAGAATTAAAAAGCAGGAGGATAGTTTAAGGGAACTTTGGGACATGAAACATAACAACATCCACATCAGAGCTCCCAGAAAGAGAAGAAAGTGAGCAAGGAATAGAGAACCTGTTTAAAGAAATAATGACAGAAAACTTCCCTAACCTGGTGAAGGAAAAAGTCACACAAGTTCAGGAAGCACAGAGAGTGCCAATCAAGATGAACACAAAGAGATCCACACCAAGACACATCGTAATTAAAATGACAAACATTAAAGACAAAGAAAAAAATCTTAAAGGCAGCAAGAGAGAGACAGAAAGTTACTTGCAAGGGAGCTCCCATTAGACTGACAGCCAGTTTCTCAACAGAAACACTTTGGGCCAGAAGGGAGTGACATGAAGTATTCAAAGTAAGGAAAAGCAAGGACCTGAATCCAAGAATACTCTACCCAGCAAGGCTACCATTTAAAACTGAAGGCAAAATAAAGAGCTTCCCAGACAAACAAAGGCTAAAGGAGCAGAGTACCACCACCAGCATTGCAAGAAATGGTAAAGAGGCTGATTTAAGAAGAAGAACAAATCAAGAGAGAGAGGAACACAGGTATAAAGGAAAAAATGGCAATAAACAAAGACCTATCAAAAATAACCTTAAATGTAAATGAATTAAATGCTCCAATTGAAAGACATAGGGCAGCCCAGCCGGGCATGGCTCAGCGGTTGAGCGTCAACCTAGTATCCAGGCAATCGGGGTTCGATTCCCGGTCAGGGCACATGCCCGGGTTGCGGGCTTGATCAATGACTCTCTCATCGTTGATGTTTCTATCTCTCTCTCTCTCTGTCCCTCTCCTTTCCTCTCTCTGAAATCAATAAAGATATATTTTTAAAAAAAGAAAAAGACAGACATAGGGCAACTGAATGAATAAGAAAACAGGACCCACATATATGCTGTCTACAAAAGACCCACCTCAGAACAAAAGACTCACCCAGAACTGAAAGTGAAGGGATGGAAAAAAATATTTCATGCAAATGGAAATGGAAAAAAAAGTTGGGGTACCAATTCTCATTTATGACAAAATAGACTTCAAAACAAAGGCCATAAAAGAAACAAAGGTCACTACATAATACTAAAGGGATTGAAACAACAAAATATAACCCTTGTAAACCCAATATAGGGGCATGTAAATATATAAAAGAACTCTGTGTGGACTTTAAGGAAGAGATTGACAGCAATACAGTCATAGTAGGGAACTTTAACACCCCACTGACATCATTGGATAGGTCTTCCAGACAAAAAATGGACAAGGAAACAGCGACTTTAAACAACACAATAGATTAGATGGATTTAATTGCTACTTACAGAACATTTCATCCCAAAGCAGCAATACATTAAAAAGATCATACACCACGACCAAGTGGGATTTATTCCAGGGATGCAAGGCTAGTACAATATTCGCAAATCAATAAATGTGATATTTCAAAACAAAATAAAGGATAAAAGCCACATGATCATATCAATAGATGCAGAAAAAAACATTCAACCAAATCCAGCACCCATCTATGATAAAGACTCTCAGCACAGTTGGAATAGAGGAATCATACCTCTCATAATAAAGGCCATATACGACAGACCTACAGACCTCATCATACTCAGTGGGCAAAAACTAAAACTATTTCCCTTAAGATCAAGAACAAGACAGGGGTGTCCGCTTTCACCACTCTCATTTAACATAGTACTAGAAGTCCTATCCACAGCAGTCAGGCAAGAAGAAAAAAATAAAAGGCATCCAAACTGGAAAGGAGGAAGTAAAACTGTCATTATTTGCAGATGACATGATAGTGTACATAGAAAACCCTAGACTACACCAAAAACTGCTAGATTTAATAAATGAATTCGGCAAAGTAGCAGGATACAAAATTAACATCCAGAATAGATGACGTTTTTATATACCAATAATGAACTCCTAGAAAGAGAAACTAAAAAAAAATACCATTTACCATGGCAACAACAACAACAAAATAATAAGATACCTAGAAATAAACTTAACCAAGGAGATAAAAGACCTGTATTCAGAAAACTATAGGACATAAAAAAAAAGAAATAGAGGAAGATACAAACAAGTAGAAGCATATACAGTGTTCATGGATTGGAAGAGTTAACATCATTAAAATGTCCATACTACCCAAAGCAATCTGTAGATTCAACACAATCCCTATTAAAATACCAATGGCATATTTCTCAGATGTAGAACAAATATTCCAAATATTTATATGAAAACAAAAAGACCCTGAATAGCCTCAGCAATCTTGAGAAAGAAGAACAAGTTTGGAGGGATCAGAATATCAGATATCAAGTTACACTACAAAGCCATTGTAATCAAAACAGCCTGGTTCTGGCACAAAAACAGGCACATAGACCAATGGAACAGAAAAGAGATGCCAAAATCGACCCACACCATTATGCTCAATTACTATTTGACAAAGGAGGCAAGAGCATACAATGGAGTCAAGACAGTCTCTTCAATAAATGGTGTTGGGAAAATTGGACAGGTACATGCAAAAAAAATGAAACTAGACCACCAACTTACTCCATACACAAGAAAAAACTCAAATGGATAAATACTTAAATGCAAGTTGCAAAACCATAAAAATCCTAGAAGAAAATATAGGCAGTAAAATCTCAGACATCTCATATAGCAGTATTTTTTAAAATATGTTTTTTATTGATTTTGGAGAGAGGGGGATGGAGAGGGATAGAGAGATAGAGACATCGATGAGAGGAAAACATTGATCGGCTGCCTCCTGCACGCCTTCTACTGGGGACTGAGCCCGCAACCCGGGCATGTGGCCTGACCGGGAATCTGGTGACTTCTTGGTTCATGGGCAGATGCTCAACCCTAAGCCACTCCAGCCAGGCTCACGTAGCAGTATTTTTGCCGATACATCTCCTAGGGCTAGAAAAACAAAGGAAAAATAAACAAGTGGAACTACATCAAACTAAAAAGTTTCTGCACAGCAAAAGAAACCATCAACACAATGAAAAGGGAACCCACTGTGTGGGAGAACATATTTGCCAATGATACAACTGATAGGGGATTAATTTCCAAAAAATATAAAGAAATCATACAACTCAATTAAAAAATGGGCTGGGGACATTGGTAATACTGTCAACAATAAAATAAAATAAAAAGTCTTTTTTATGCTGGCAAAGGACCTGAACAGACACTTCTCCAAAGAGGACATACAGATGGCCAATAGACATATGAAAAAATGCTCGATGTCACTAATCATCAGGGAGATGCAAATTAAAACCCCAGCCCTAGCTGGTTTGGCTCAGTGATTAGAGGTCGGCCCAAGGCCTGAAGGGTGCCGGGTTCAGTTCCAGCCAAGGGAACGTACCTCAGTTGCAGGCTTCATCCCGGGCCCTGACTGGGGCTTGTGCAGGAGGCAACCAATCGATGTGTCTCTCACACTGTGCTTCTCTTTCTCTCTCCCCCTTCCACTCTCTCTGAAAAGCAATGGAAAACATATCCTCGGTGAGGATTAAAAATAAATAAATAAATAAAAATAAATAAAAATAAAACGACAATGAGGTAGCCCTGCCTGGTGCTGCTCGGTGGTTAGAGCATCAGCCTGTGGACTGAAGGATTTCCAGTTCAATTCCTGGCCCCAGTCAGGGCATGTTTGGGAGGCAGCCAATTGATGCAACCAATCAATGTGTCTCTTTCACATCGATGTTTCTCCCTCCCTCCCTCTCTCCCTCCCTCCCTTCTACTCTCTCTAAAAATCACTGGGAAAAATATCCTGCTTCAGGGAAGTAATTATCAAAAGAACAAAAGGGGCAAAGGTTAAATTTAAGGAACTGAAAAACAATATATCTCCTCAAATATTAGACTATCTATAGGTGTGTGTTATAGACGTGTAATATTTTTCTATCTCTGGATGGTATTGCCAAAATTAGTCTGTAAAAGAGCTGTATTAAATTGGGTTGAAGGGCCAAACTCTCAGAAATACATAGACTTACCAAAACATTTTTTCAAATTCACGTGATTTAAAATAATCTCTTTAAAAAGTTGTTGTCAGCATTACGAATGGCCCTCATTTGACTCCCCTTTACCCCCCTTCACCTAGCCCTTGGCCCAACGAGGCTTTCACCATCCTGTCTGTCCATGAGCTATGCATATGTCTATATGTTCTTTGGTTAATCTCCTCCTGTTCCTCCGCCCCCTTCCCTCTGAGATCTGTCAGTCTGTTCCATGGCTCCATGGCTCTGTTTATTTTGTTCATTAGAGTCCACATATGAGTGAGATCATGTGATATTTGTCTTTCTCTGACTGGCTTGTTTTGCTTAGCATAATACTCTCCAGGTTCCTCTATACTGTCCCAAAGGGTAAGAGATCCTTCTTTTTACAGCTGCGTAGTATTCCATGGTGTGACTGTCCCGCAGCTTTTTTACCCACTCATCTCCTGACGGGCACTTGGGCTGTTTCCTGATCTTAGCTATTGTAAATCATGCTGCTATGAGCGTAGGGGTGCATCAGTTCTTTCTGATTAGTGTATCGGGTTTCTTAGGATATATTCCCAGAAGTGTGATCACTGGATCAAATGGCAGTTCCATTTTTAATTTTTTGAGGACCCTCCATACTCTTTTCCACAGTGGCTGCCCCAGTCTGCATTCCCACCAGCAGGGTACTAGGGCTCCCCTTTCTCCACACCCTCGCCAGCATGTGTTTATTGATTTATTGATGGGGGCCACTCTGACGGGTGTGAGGTGAAACCTCATTGCAGTTTTTTTCTTTTCTTGTATTTTTTCTTTTCTTATATTTATTTTATTTTAAAATATGTTTTATTGATTTCAGAGAGAGGAGGGGAGAGGGAGAGAGAGATGGAAACATCAATGATGAGAGAGTCATTGATCAGCTGCCTCCTGCAAGCCTCTGACTGGGGATCGAGCCCAAAACCCAGGCAGGTGCCCTGACTGTGAATCGAATCGCAACCTTCTGGTTCATAGGTCGATGCTCAACCTCTGAGCCACACCAGTCCTGGTTGTGTCACATTTATAATCCAAAGGCATAGGGATAAAATGCAAGTTCCTTCAAGAAAGACCTTAGTTTCTCAAGGCCCACATATACAAGCCTTTTAAGATAAATGGTGGAGGTTTCTGGACTGGTAAAAAGGACTGGTGGACTTTGAATACTTTATGGAGCCATGCCTCTGGCCCTTTAAGACTAGATTTACAAAACATAGAAGATTGTTTTCAATTTCTCAAAGAATTGAACTGCCACCCAAATATCAAAGGACTGACACTGCCATCCACCTACATCAGAATGTTTTCTTTTCCTCTGTGTACATTTAGCTTAGTGAAGAAGACCTGAAAAATCCAATTAAGCTTTGAATATCACCTTCCAATTTGGTCAAATAGATGACCAAGCCTTTGGAAGCCTCTGCATTCCAGTGTAAACAGGTGGCCCACTCTGCTTGTTGACTTAGTAGCGTTGCTTTTAAGTGCGCTACTTCTTTTGTTTTGTTTTTGTTTGTTTTTTATCCTTTCCGGTGGATATGTTTATTGATTTTAGAAGGAGAGGAAGGGGGAGAGAGAGAGAAATCTACCGGCTGCTTCCTGCACAGCTGGGAGACCTGCAGCCTAGGTGTGCCCTGACCAGGAATCGAACCTGCATGCAACCTTTGGTGTACGGATGACACTCCAACCAGCGGAGCCACCGGCCAGGGCTTAAGTCTGCTTCTCAAATGATCTCATCTATTTGGAATGTTCTTCATAATGGCCATGCTAATTCTAGGTTGTTTTTAGGAAAAGTTTGCCATTTTGCTAGGCCTCCGAAGCTTCCAGGAATACAGTTTTTAAGCATAAACAGGTGTGCTGGGGGTGGCACACTCAACTCCCCGTAGATAAAGGATCCCATTTCTTTTAGGTAGGCATTTGAATTTCTCGGAGTCACACTAATAATATGGGGAGAGGGGAAAGGACTGAACCTGTAGACTCCGAAGCATGGGAACTGGGACTGATTCCAGACAAATGGGAACTGGAGCTGCCACCAGCAGTTCCCACTGTGGGATCTAGGGATCTAGGGATCTGGGGACAAAACCTGAAGGGCCAGGGCTTCCTGTTAGCTTCTGAGATGCCCACTTAGCAATAGCCTTTACTACACAAAACAAGACAAACATGCACACCTATGTATCAGCAATAACCAAGGGGTGTTACTGCATCCTGAGCACAAGAAGAAACCTTGGGTGGGGAAAGAACTGGGTCAGTAAACCCCAAGGAATGGGGACTGCAGACTGATTCCAAACGAAGGAGGACTGTGGCTACACCATCAGCATTTCCCAGCACAGAATCCAGGGACAGGGCTAAGGGCTGTGGTTTTCCACCCAGGCCGCTGCAGTCTCAGTGGCTAGGAGCCTGACTCCAGGATGGACTGTCAGCACAGCTGAGCTCAGGCAGAGATCTCTACCAACTCTGGCTCGCCTGCCTGTAAAGGAAAGCCAATTAAACGGAGAGACTGGATGCAAAAAGAGCATGCTCAACCGAGAGAAACTTACCAACGGTTCCTGGAAATGGTGGAAAAGACAGGAGACTGGGAGTGTTCATGGAAACCGCACCTGTGTTTCTAGTTGTCACAGAAAGCTGTTCCAATCCCACTGCTGTCGCCAACCTGTTACAAAACAAAATTCGACCGCGTAAATTTGAATATTTAATTTACTTTATTAAATGACTCATGAATCACGAAGCATCTCAACTGCAAGCAGAAAGATACTCCAAGGAGTTCTATGAAATGGAAGGCTTTCATAGAAGGGGGGCAAGGAAGTCATTAGCAAAAGCATCATGAAAATTCACTGGAGGAAAGCAAGAGTTCAGGGTGATGGTGGCTGCTCACTGGCTGAGCTGTGGCATTTTGCATTGGCTGGGCTTGTTGTTGGGCAAGAAGAAAGTCTTTCTTCCTCTTGCCAGGGTAGTGAAGTAAATATACCTTCCTGTTGGGGACATAAAGTAGGTATATCTTTTCCTGTTTGGGATAATTGATGATGATTGGTAGGGAGCAAGAGCTCCCTCTGCAGGCCTTCTCGACTCCAATTTTAGTTGAGGTTTTCGTTATTTTCACATTTGGAAAAGTGGCACTGATGAAGAATGTGCTTCTGGGAGTGGCCAGAACCCCAACTTCCCCCAGCACCAGCACCATCTCTGGCCTGACCCCTTTAATCAGACATCCACATGGCTTAGCAAACAAGGCCAATGGAACCTGAGGCTGGTGCAGAGGGTCCATGGCCCTTGACTCCCTCAGGATCCTGGCAGCCTCTGCCTATCTCGGGCTCCCAAGAAGATTCACATGGCCATCACACATGCGCAGCTTCATCCTGGCCTCAGTGGGGCTGGGGCCTCTAACTGAGGGGGCTCTTCTTAGTGCTGTGATGGTCTCTCATGGCTGCTTAACACTCTGCATCCCTGACCTGACTGGTTCCACTGCCCTCCTCCTCGCCTGACCAGGGCTGAATGCTTCATCAGTGTTAGATTGTCAGCCTTCCCTCGGCCCTCTCCTCGGAGCTCCCAACCCCTGGCTCCTATGTCCTAAATATCCTGGGGGTGTTATCAGGAGAGGCCAGAGGCCGAGAGGGGAAATGTGACAGCTTGGCCTACGCAACCTGTATTCCAACTGCTTTCCATTCCAACATGTCAAATAGAAGGCTAGGAGCTACAGTTTCCAGCTCCCCTGCAGTTAGGGTAGCAAATGTGATTTAGGGTCACCAGGTTAGATGCACCTGCATCAGATCTGAATTTGGAGCTAAATTATGTGGGGAAAGAGGGTGTGGGACACCCATTTTCCAGGTGTGGATAGTTAACAGAAACAGCAACTGTAGCAGCTTCTTTTGAATTCAGCAGGTTGTTTCCTGACCTGTCAGTTTTCCTACTATGGCAGACGTGGTGTGGTTCTGGAACCAATGGCTGGGGGAAGCTTCCAGGCTCTGCAGCTTCCTGGTGGCAGGAAAGGCCACAGAACGGCAGTGACAGTCGCCCAGCTCTGCATCAAGGCTTCTGGGATTGCTCCTGGAAGCTCAGCCTAGAGTCTGTTTCATCAGTCCTCCCGACAATCTGTAAACTAATTCTGGTAGTAAATCCCTTTCTGCTTAAACGAGACACAGAGAAGTCTGCTCTCTCCGGTGGAACCCTGCTTGAAGCAGGGAGCCATGCCTTCAGGCGGAGTATGCTCCTGCTTCTGGACCCTTAGCTGGAGGTGGCGGGAAGAGCTTCAGGAGCCCAGCACACAGGATTTTGGGGAGTCCTAAACGTCTGTGGTTCTCTGTAGGAGGTCTTTGTGCAGACAGCTTACCAGTGGCAGGAGCTGTGAGCAAGCCCCTGCCTGGGGGAGGGAGCTGAGAGGGGCTGTGGCAGCAGGAGCCCCTGGACCAAGGGCCGGACAGGGAAAGGATTGAGCTCTGCGGAGCAGGGTCGGAAGGGCTTTTAGCTGCAGGTGGCAGAATCGTATGATTCTTGCTTCAGCAGAAAGAACTTATCGAGGGGCACAGATAGCGCACAAAAGCACTGGAAGATCCGAATGAGAAGTCTGGCTGAGCTTCTCAGAACAACTCCCGACATCACACCTCAGACTGGGCTGCCAGTGGAGCTGCTGCCTGTTGCTTCTGGAAGGCGCCAGGTCAGGAAGCTGCCATCAAATGACTCATGTCATGATCGACTCCCGTAAAGTGGACACCTCACGCCCTTCTTCCCTCCCCTCATAACTCTGTTCGAAATCGAAGTCTCGTGTGAGTACATCAGACGGCAGGATCCCGTCATATTTGGAACCCAAAGGGGACTGGGAAATGTAGTTTGCAGCTTTCCAGCCTCCCAGTGCAGAAAAGAAAACACGGTGGAGAGTGGACATGGGGATCGAGCTAGCCAAGCCAATGTCCCCCACACATCCCTTCCACTGTCTCTTCATTCCCCGTCTGTCCTGTGGGGGGTTGTGAGTAGGGAGCAGGGTGCAGCTTCTCTGGCTCCTTCGTGTGATTTGAGCAGTGGCCCTGTGTAAGTTGGTCATGTGATGAGGGCTATGGGACCCCAGAACCACTGCTAAGTAGTTTAAGCAGAAAGGCAATACATTATGGGATCACTGGTAAGTCAGAGTCACTGGGAGGACCAGGGACCAGGTTTGACAGCTGTCCACAAGGAACATTGTCCAAAATCACACTGCAAAGCAGAGACCCCTGCCATCACAGCAGCCCATCGACCCCCTCTGAGTATGTGACACCTTGGACCCTGGGAAACAGCTTTGCCTGCGGCGGCCGGCTCCCCAGCAGACTGCCCAGCTGCTGCCTCTCAGGTTGTACTTATGCTCAGTAGAATGTGGGTCACAGGACTGGGCCCTGGCTGCAAGGGAGTCTGGGAAAGCAAGTGTTGGGATTCCATCGTGGGAGACAGGGCGGGGGCACCCCCAACTTCTTAGGGTCTGAGTGACCAAAGAAAATGACAAACATCACCTCCAAACCCCCAAAGTTTAGACCAGATGGGGGTTACACCAAGAAGCCTGGCCGCTGGGCGGGGGTGGCACCGGCTGCCGCTGTCTCCCGGGGCCCTCGGTCCTTCTGGGTGCTCCTTTGCCCCTCCAGGCTGGCCTGTGGCCCTCCATCTTCCAGCCTCCTCTGCTCCCGGTGCCAGCGTACTGCCTGGCACGTCGTGGGTGTTGGCTAAATGTTTGTGAATGGAGCTGAATTCTGCGTGGTGAATCTGCCTGGCTCCTGTCAACACAACGCGGGCGTTTGCCTGGCGAGGGGGCCCAGCCTGTTTCCATCCAGACTCTGCGGAGAGTGAGATCTCGCATTTGCAAGCTTCTCACTGTCACCATGACCTTAAGACAAGGCGGCTCTTCAGGGAGAGGAGGGGAGGGGGAAACAGCGACACAGTACAAGAGCAGCTGAGGCCTATCAGGCGCCCGACCGGCTGCGCGCACCCCTGGAGTCAGCGCCCCTCCGGAGCTCAGCCCTGGGCAAGCGCTCACCCTCGCTGTGCCTCAGTGTCCTCCCCACGCCGTGTGGACCGCACAGCAGTGTGTGGGGCTTACTTAGGGCAAGAGGAGCCTTCGGGACCGCCCGGCTCTGAGAGAATAGGGGGCTGCCAAGGGCGTGGGCTCCTTTAACCCTCACCGGTGGGTGGGGTAAGTTTCATCATGAGCATCTCCCCTGCGTTGCCTGAGGTCAAAGGGCGAGTTAGTGGCAGAACCTGGGGTTAGGGGACTGAACCAAGGTTTATCGATTCCAGAGGCTCTTGCCCCGAAGCCAGAGAGAAAGGGGACAAACTCAAGCTTGTGCCTGCTCCCCTGCCCATCGATGCCAAGGTGCCTAGGACGTGCTTGGCACCGTGTGGGGGCCTGGCGGTCACAGGAAATGGGCTGCAGGCCACAGGAGGCAGCACAAGTGGGCATTTATACTTGTGGTAAGAGGCGAGCAGAGGTGGTCCAGGGTCCTCCTGGAGCTGACCTCTGGGCACTTAGTCCAGCCTGGGCACCAGGATGGCTTTCTGGAGGTGAAGACACTGGACTGAGCTTTGGTTTAAATTTACTTTATTGGGGTTTAACTTATAAATGATTAAATGCACCCATTTTGAGTCAACAGTTCGATTAATTCTGACAAATGTATCTACCTGTGTAATCAGCACCCACAGTCAAAATATAGAATGCTGCCATCACCCAGGAAGTTGCCTCCTGCCCCTTTACAGCCAATATCTCCCACCCCACCCCAGGCAACCACTGCGGTTGAACTTTAAAGTGAGTAGGAGGAAAAAAAGATGAGCAGGACCTTGCTAAGCGTGGGGGACAGCAAAGGCACAGAGCAGTACAGCGCCATCACGACTGCAGGGAGCTGCAGGCAGTCTCTTGTTAGAGTCAAAAGAGCAAACCCGGAGCGGCAGGTGATGAAGGCAGAGGAGTGCAGAGGGGCCTGGCATAGAAGGCCTGGCACACTCAGAAGAAGTTGGAGTTGGGCCTCATTCTCTGGACCAAGGATCACAAAACCCAAAAAACCCAAAGTAGTCGTGTGCAAAAGAGAAGAGAAAGCCTAGTGGTGCTAAGGGGCAAAAGGGAGTGGTGGGGACTGTGGCCCACTGAGAACACAGGCTCTAATGGGAGCCTCCCCTACTCAGTCCCTTTGCACAGTTGCCTGCAGAGATTTGGGCCCAATGGGGCTGCATCTGGTTTTGTTTTTTTTTTCAAGTAAAGCCAGAAACCAGATTCATGTGTGCAGCCTCCTGATTTAAAAGATGAACAATTTAAATTTCTCAGGAATACTGTGCAGGCCGGTGCTAAGAAGATCCTGACCAATCATGGCTGCGGCCTGTGTTCAACCTGTGGCCACCAGGTAAGGCTGTGCTGTGGGTGATGGAAGGGCTTTAACCAGGAGAGTAGAGGCTTCAACTTGCATCTTATAAAGGGGGCTCTGGAAGCTGCAGGAATAGCTGGTTTAAGGGGTGCTGCCTGGTGGCTGGAGGTGCTGGAACACTCCAGCTGGGAGATAATAAAGATGTGCCCAGTGGAGGCAGAGACATAAGACGATGAGTCTGAATTTGGGGCTCACACCCCCATCCTGTGCTCGCAGGGACCTGCATCCTCCGTTAGCCTCGGTGTGGGGACCACTACCCAGCACACGATCTGCCAGGTCATCCCCGGCTCCCGGTGTGAGATACCAGGCAGCGTGCAGCTCCTGAAGGGCAGGGGCCATGCTTCCCTCCCTGCTCTCGGGAGCCCAGACAGGGCCTGGCACACAGTGGGCCTGCTCTAAACACACGACTCAGGAGCAACTGCAGTAAATCCTGAGAGAGCCATATAGTCAGGCCGTTGACCGTGTGTGCCCAGAACCCCTCCTCTAGGCCAGGCTCTGGACTAGGCGCAGGGAACAGAGCAATGAAGACAACAGGTCCCAGGCCAGCCCCCAGAGCAGCCAGGAACGCGTAGTCCAGGTGAGGCGAGTGACTCGGTGGCCTGCCCGCCTGGAGCACGGGGGAGGGGAGAACGCGGGGCAGCAGATTCCTCAGACACAGAGGCGGGAGGGGTCAGCACTACAGGAACGGAGTAGGTGGGACAGAGCTGGAGGCATCAGGGACAAAGGAGGGCCTCCGAGAGCAGCCTGAAGGGACCCAGCCAGGGGGAAACTCAGGGGGAGAATGTCCCCGAGAGAGCAGCACCTTCAGAGTCCCAGCGTGGGAGTGTAGTTGGTGTGGTTGAGGAACAACAGGGGCGAGGGGGAGCAGGTCCTGAGGGCCCTGGAGGCCAGAAGAAGGCCGACTTGGACTCCAGTGAGCGGGAGCACTGCGGGGTTTGGAGCGGGGACTGGCATGATCGGGCTTGGTTGAGCACTCCGCTGAGTCAGGGCGAGGGCAGGAGCGGAGAGGCCACCTGCTGCAGTCCCCAGGGGAGATAGGGTGCAGCAGGACAGGGGGCGCAGTGGGGGTGCTGAGAGCTGGTCAGACCCCTTACCTTTTGAGCTGGAGCAGCGGGCTAGCCATTGATTGGGTGTGGAGTGTGAGAGGAGTCAAGGGCAGCTCCAAGGAGCAGGTCCAACTAGAAGGTGGAGCTGCCATTTAAGAAGAGGAAACTTAAGGTGGAAGAGGCTGTGGGGGCGGAGGGTGCAAGGACAGGGACAGTGATGACACTGGCAGGCAGGCACGGAGTACCGCACACACGTGAGGCCCACACCCGAGCCCTCTGCGTGCATCGTCTCATTTAATCCCAGCAACCTGAAGAGGAAGGTGCTGGTTTTGCTCCACATGGCAGGACGATTGCTTGGGATATTCCTCGGCATCCCTTCTGCCGGTCTTTACTCCCTACACACCCTTCCCACAAAGCAAAACAAAACAGGCAGCCTGATCCCAGGCAGTGGAGACAGAGAGCAGAAGCTGCCTGAAGGCCCAGCTTTTCCTGCCTTTTGTCAGAGCCCAGCTCAAAGAGGAGCTGGTGTCTGGTGGGGGTGGGGAGGGGAGGCAGAGCCACTAGTCAGGCTGCAGAGGGGCTGGGAGAGGTTCACAGCCTCCCCTAGAGTCCCGAGAGCAGTAGATCACAGCCAGGAGAAACCACAGGTTCCCCCACGTTCCAATGAATGGAGACACCAGACAATTGCACAGGCTTGGTGGGGAGCTCAAGCCTAACTGAGAAGGAGGTCCCATCTGAAACAGTGAGACGGGGTATGGAGGTCAGATAATTCTGGTTATAAATGACAGAAAACCTGGACAGTGTGGCTTAAACCCAGCAGTGTGCAGGAGCTAGTCTACATGGATTTGTAAGAGCCAACTGTGTGCATCTCTTCCCAATTCCACGTTCAGTGGCATCCAGCTGGTAGCTTGAACCAGCCATGGTAGGAGTATTTACACTATGGGAATCGGCAAACACTACACACCAGACTTTCCCCTGGAAAGCCTGTTGCTAAATATTTAGTAGCATACGATTGCTCAACACTTTTCCTCAAAGCATATTGTGACATTTACTAACTGACAGCACTGGGACATCCAGGGGTAGGACTGACTGTGGGGCACCCAAATGTCATCATCAGGGTTCAGACTTTCTCTCCCCATATGTACCCAGGTCCTTTACCACCCAGGGTGGTAAATGGCTGCCAGATCCTAGAAGTCCCAGTTTAGGGTCCCCAGATGTCCCAGTAGAAGCCTGGTAACCGAGCCTCATGGGTTCTACTAGATTACATGCCCACCCTGACCCAATCACAATGACCAGGAAGGAGAACATGCTGATGGACCAGGCTTGGATCATGAGCCAGGTGTGTGTGTGTGTTGTGTAGGGGGACTCCTACACAAACTTACATACTTAGAAAGGCAAAGGGCTGGTTCCTCAAAGGAAAACCTGCAGGTCGTGGAGGAAGGGGTATGGATGTGTGCCCACTTTCCCTCTTGGGGGTTCTGGGCTGGCCACTGAGGTCCCTGGAGGACCAGAGCACAGGAAGGCTGCAGAGCTCTCGGGGCTGGGACCAGGGCAAGAAGTGCCTCTGCTGGAGTTTTCCAGAGGCCTCCCAACGAGGTCCCAACCAGGATGAGGGCAGGAGTATGGGGCTTGGGGCTGAGGTTTGAGTCCCCACGCTGATTTTGGCAGAGGTCCACAAGCTCTGTACTGGGCACTCAAGAGTGGCTTGACTGAGACCTCTCCCAGGCAGCTGGGGACCAGGCTGCACCTTCCTCAAGCCTTGTTCCTGAGGCCAGCCTGGGTGTCTCAGGCCAAGACACGGCTGAGGACAGAGGATGGTCAGTGGCATAGACACAATGCTGCATGGGGTCCCCAGTGGCAGGATCCATGTCCTTGTTGGGACACTGGGGAGAATCTGGAGGAAGCAGTACAGGATCATTGAGCTCAGAGATGCTCGGGAGCATCTCAGGCGGTATTTTCCAACTGTACATTGCCTCCGAGAATGGGAGAATTGGTTCTTGGGTTACTACCAGCCATTTTTTAGAAACGAGAGAGAGAGAGAAAGCCCTGGCCGGGCAGTTCAGTTGGTTGGAGTGTTGTCCCATACACCAAAAGGTCCAATTCCTGGTCAGGGCACATTCCTAGGTTGTGGGTTCAATCCCCCATCTGGGCACATACAAGAGGCAACTGATCAATGTTTCTTCCTCTCTCTCTCTCCCTTCCTCTCTCTAAAATCAATAAACATATCCTAGGGTGAGGATTGAAACATATCCTAGAGAGAGAGAGAACATAAAATATCAGAGTAAAAGACATGTAGTAACAGAAAGCATCAGTTCAGAAAATTTTGGCTCAGTTTTAGGTTTTAAAAATACGCATAACACGTGTCTTTGGCTCAGAGGATGGGGTTGCTCAGACTGGGACAGAGTGGGGGGTTCCAGACACTGCCTCTCACTGCACACCCAGAAGGGCCTGGTCCCCTCACTCCCACCCTTGGCCCTGTCCTGGGCCCGGGAGTGTAAATTGGCCTGGCTTGTTGGGGGATGCTGGGCCCTCTCTTGCCCTCTCCAGTGCTGGAATACTTCTGGAATAGGTGGCTCCTACCTGGGGCGTCTACCAGGACCCAACCCCGTGTCATGTAGCCCAGGTGGTTGTGGGGGTGCAGGGATCAAGACCTGAGACACACAGGCAGCTGCAGATCCCCGCCACTGTGGGCTGGACGGCTGAGCCTGGGCACTGCCCTCTGACGAATGCCTAGGCATCCCCTCCCCACGGCACTGTCCCTGGCAGCTCCAGGGTCCCCTGAGGGCTCGGTGGGAGCAGAGGGAAAGCAAGTGTTGCTCCTATAACTTCGTCTTCCTCAGCTGCCTCCTGAGCCTTCAGACCCTCTTGAGGGGACCCAGAGGCTCCTGTCAGCCACAGGTCCAGTTTACCCACCATAACAGCCACCTCCTTCCTGTGGCTTTCCAATGGGAGATGGAGTGGGCCGTGTGGGTGGGGGCAGCCTCCTGCTTCCCTGTGGGGCCCCATGCACACTTTTCTGTGCATTTCTGGCTGTGCCTGCTCCCAGAGCCGGGGCACCAGGCGCTCTAAGGATGCCCCAGATGCCCTGGAGCCAACCTGCTTCTCTGGAGATGGTCCCTCTGGCCCTGGAGGTCCAGGCTTGGCCCAGGGGCGGTCTGAAGTTTAGGCTACTTCTGCTCCTTCCCACCCCCACCCTCCACCCCCAAGCCCCAGAGCTTAGCCCCACCCAGGCGAGCCTGCCCTTCCACAGCTCACAGCCACAGGGATGCCTCTCTCCAACCACAGTGATCTCTCTCCAGCCTGCACCCGGCATCCTAGGGCTGCACTGGAAAGATGGAGGTGGGGGACCAAGAGGGAAATGTGAGCACAGGGCTCCACATGGGGGCCAGGGAGGGGGTCTCCTACTCCTCCCTCCTGACCACCGGGGCTACTGCCCTGTCACAGCCTCCCTAGACTACTAGGGAGCCAAGCAAAGCAAACTGGGTTGGGACTCTGAGACCTCAGAAATCTGCAGTCCCTCTTCTGTACATCTGCAGGGAGTCTAGGGCTTCAAGGCATTTCCCATCCTTGATAACAGTTAACCCTCACAACAGGCTCCAAGGCCAATGGGGCAGGAGTGAACTAGCAACCTTCATTTACAGGAAACAGGCCCTGAGGGGAGACATTGGTGGCCTCTAGGCCCCTTCCTGACTCCCTGAGCAACTTCCCCCTCTGAGAGCTGCATCCTCCCAGCCCCTGCCAGCTGTGCTGCCTCAGGCAGGACTTCAGCCTCTCTGGGCATGTTCACTCCTGCCCCATTGGCCTTGGAGCCTGTAGTGAGGGTTAACTGTTATCAAGGATGGGAAATGCCTTGAAGCCCTAGACTCCCTGCAGATGTACAGAAGAGGGATTGCAGATTTCTGAGGTCTCCGAGTCCCAACCCAGTTTGCTTTGCTTGGCTGGCCCACTGTAAGAACATGTTTGAGTGCCTTTAGGCAGAGCACTCACTGCCCAGTCTGGCCCAGGCCTCCCCACCACCTCTCTTAGGCGGCCAGCTGTGTCCTATGGCTGACTTTGTGTCTGGCTCTGAGTCTGGTGGTATCAGAGTCCTTACTCCCAACTGGAAACTTCTGGGGGTCCTGTGGGTGCCACCCAGCAGGGAAACCAAACAGCTGAACCATACAGCTGGCAGGGGGCCCAGCAGGCTGCCTCTGCTGCTTGCCCTCCCTGTATCCCCACCCCCTCCAATGCTTAGGTACCCAGCCTCCCGGGCCTGTGGCAGGAAGGGGCCACAAGTTTTGCCTCCAGCCACAGTTTATGACAAATTGCTCCCAGGGGTTCTGAAATGGCTGCACAGTTTTCCCCTTTTCCGCCTAGAAATTTGCCAAGTCTCCTCCAACACACCTCCCCCACTCCCTGCAGTCTATACCCTGCTGTGCTCCTCAGACCTTAGAGAATATTTAACCACCTGTTAAATGATTTATCCCATCGAGGCTCCAGAGCTCAGGGCATCTCGCAGGCCTCCACGAGAATTAACTAGAGCCATAAATCAAAGCGACATTTGAGAAATTTCCAGCCGCCCCAGACAGCAGTCAGTGGCTTGGGCCCAGACAGGGGAAATGGCATTTAGACGGGAATGGCACTCGGATGGAGAGACTAGAGCACTGGCTGGGAGTGCCCCAGGCCGGCTCAGAGGGAAGTGGTGGGCCAAGGACTTCTGCTTCTAGCAGGCTCTGTTGGGACTGCAGGAAAGTCCCCTTGGCTCTTTGTTAAGTGCAGGCAGCACCTTAACTCTGAGCACGTACAGTCGAAAAAAAGAGCTTTCCCACCTGTTGTGGGCTCTTGGAGTCATCCAACTTCAAAACAGCCCAAGGAGCCCAGCACCGGGAAGGAGTGCTGTTAGGCCACGTGGTGGGATTCACGGCACCTGCCAGCCAAGGCAGGGGTGGTCTTGACCTATGGAGCCCAATAGTGACAAGTACGGTGGGACACAGGGACCAGACAGTAAGTTGGGCCGAGGCATGCTGGCAAAAGAGGACCAAGTGAGGCTGTGTTCAGATTCTGGTTTGGGTTTGAGGAGGGGAGGGGAGGAGACGTCTCCCAGACTATGTAATCCCAAGAGCAGAACAAAAATCCCTTTTCAGTTCATGAGTTTGTGATTTGAAAAATCTCAGATTTGGGAGGAGAGATGTAAAAAGCCTGCTGGAACCAGTGTGGCCTTCTGAAGGCCCCTGTCTGGCCACTCAGTGCAGGGGCTATGGGAAAGTGGCAAGGTAGGGCCAGGCACCCACTGGTAAGGTGGCAGCCTCGCCCACCATATCTCCCCTCACCTTGTCTGAACCCGTTTGACCCTCAGGATCCTTTCTCCCCACCAGGAATGGTCTCTAGCTAGGGCCTCCAGACAGCTGGGATGAGCCAAGGTCCTTCCCGCAAGAGCTGTGGTGAGGGGTCCCTGCAGGTACAGAGACCCCACTGTCTTGCCTCCCACTCAGCAGCCTGACTAGTCATCCCACCTCCGCCTCACCCAAAAAGCAGAGCTTGGACATGCTCTTCCTCAATCTACCCATTCCCAGAATGTAAATTCTGCCAGGTTCACAAGGACACTGGCGCCCCCTAGTGTCTGCTCAGGGCACATCCCAGGCTCCCCAGGTTTGGAGCCACTCACCCTGGGGAAAAAGCGCAAGAGACACCCCATGGGTCCCAAACACAGTGATGAGGAGAGTAGGGTATGTTCCCAACCCCACCTGCCCACCCTAATGCTGCCCTCTTACCAACCCCTGTCCCCTCTGAGCCCCAAACCTTCCACCCGACCACCCTCTCCCCTCCCCCATCAGATCCTTCTCATTCTGTGCCTCAGTTAATAGGCCAATCCTAGCTGGTCTTGACTCAGAATGTCAGGGCCTCAGGGACTCAGGGACCCATTGTCATTACAGATGTAAAGACTGAGGCGACTGCAAATGGCGCCAAGGTCTGCCTTCTTGGCACATGGCGAACGTTCAATGGCTGGCAGAGTCAGGGCTGCTTTCCAGAGACCCCCCTGCCGCTCTGCCCCCACCCCAGCCACCCCTGGTCCCCCAAAGGCCAAGGCGGCTTCGTGGATGTGGGGAGGCCGGCCTCTGCCTCTAAGGCCCCTGAGGGCCGAGTTGGGGATGGATGCGTGGGGGTTGGGGGGTGGAGGACAGCATTGCACCCGAGGAGCCCGTGTGCAACGAGCCTGGAAGCCGTGGTGCAGCGCATTCCAGGTCCACAGCTAGCCTCTCGGCAGGAGTGGGGGAGTGTGCCGGGCCTCAGAATGCGCTCTTGGAGTCACCACCCTGAATGACATTAGCAAAATGCTCCAATCAGATGGCAATGACTCAGAGACTTCCAGACAAGGGGAAAGGAAGGTCGTCCCCACACTAACCTGTGGGCCACATCGCCATGTCCCTGTCAGGAGAGGGGCAAGTCTAAAGCCTGGTGCAGAGGGGAATGGGGGCTGGGGGTAGGCGTGATGCCCCTTAGACCTTGGACTCAAGGCCGACAAGGAAGAACCTGCCCCTCTTCATGGCATCTGTCAGTGGAGCCCAGAGTCACCTGCCCCCAAGGGTGGCATTAAGAGGCTGACAGGCTGTGACACAGCTCAGCCGGCCTCTGGGTAACAGGCAGGTGCCATGAGCACGCCAGGAGCTGGAAGGGAGGAACAGGAGCCCAGCCCAGCCCCCGCACTCACTGCAGTCCACCATCCTGGGCCTGGAAGCCTCTCCAGCAGGGACAGCAGAGTGGCTGGGGTCACCCGCCCAACGCTTCCCAGGAAGAGCCAGGCTCTCCCAGTTGGACTCTGTGAAGGTCCCGTTTAATAGCTGCAGCAGGGTCTCTAGAGGCCCTGGGGGTGCCATGGAGCAGGGAGGTGGTGGTGGTCAGAGGGTGCTCCCCTCTGCCCCTCCAGAGACCAGGACTCAGAAAAGCTGGAGCAGCTGCAGAGCCTGCAACCTGAGTCTTGGGAGGACAAACTCCTGTGTTATTTGGGGGTGCAACTGGAGGGGCTGCGCCTCACAGAGCACGGGAGAAACTGATGCCTGACACAAATATAAGCCCCACATATTTTCTGGCTCAAGTGGCTTGTTGCTTGGTCACTGTGCACCGGCTCTCTCCTTTGCTTGTGGCAACTGAACAGAGTAACAGAACTATAGTGCGGAGTCACTCAAGGCAGGGCGGCTAGTAAGACCGCGGGGACACAGCACAGAGTGACGACCCTTGTTCCCAGATGAGAAGGCTGAGGCCGAGAGAGGCAAAATGACCAACCCAGGGCCCCACAGGGGGTCAGGGCGGAGCCAGGACCCGAGTCCAGACTCCTCAAGCCCACTCTCTGTCCGTCCAGTGATGTCACAGCCCAGTCTTGGCCTTCACACGGCAGTCTTTTCGCAGACCCCAAACAACCCCATCCCTGACCTCAGTCCTTGACCAAGCACCATTCAGAACACAAGTCCCAATCCTCCTAACTTTGAATTGACAGCAAGTTGGTTCCACTCAACCCCAAATCAAATTTCAGTCCCTAAAGCAACCCGAGCCCTAGCCCTTACCAGTCCCAGCCCTGGCCCCAAGCACGTGAGTGTCCAACTGGTGCTCCATGCAAAGCCCTGCTGGGCTCTGCCTGGGTCCATCTCCACCCCTGCCCTCGGGCAGGCAGTGTGAGGTTCACAAGGTTAGGTCTAAGGTCATGCAGAGTGAGTGGCAGAGTTGAGCCTGGAGCCCAGGTCCCTGAGGCCCTGGAGTTTCCTGATGTGCGTGGATAACAGGAGTTCTGGAAGGTGTGTGGGGGGATGCACCTTAGGCCAGTGATATTGACAACCATCCACCCCATGCCTCTGACGGTGACCTCTTGGAGCCCCGCAGCATCTAGAGAAGTCAGCAGCCCAGTGATCATTAGTCTTTCCCAAGGGGAAAGCCCAAAGTCACCCACCAGGCCAGCGGCAGAGCAGGGCAAGAGCCCAAATTCCCTGACAGCCCACCCAGGTCCCCCACTGCCCCACACTCCCCTTTTCCCACTCTGTGGGGGCTGAACAGCAGAGACGGTATGGAGGAAGAAATAACACAGGAAACTGTACAAGATCACAGATGGTGGACACCAGTTTCTGGTCCTCATACCTGGAGAAGAGCTGGAAATATTTCCCTGCCCCAGAACAGCCACTACAAATTCACAGGAGCCGTGGTTAACACTGATCAAATGAGCTAACCGCCTACACCTGCATTCCCACCTGTGCAATGGGACCACATAGCTACCTCAAGACATTGCATCCCTTTAGGATGGGGTGAGGGATGCCTGGCTCTGCGTAGGTGCACCCTGGCCTTAGTTCCCTCTTCTGTCTCTGCCACCCTGTCTCTCGGAAGTCACCTCGGGGCAGCCTCTCCCCACCTGCCTCTGTAGCCAGCAAACCCCTCAGGACCATGCGCTCGGTTCTTGAATCTGGCCTGAGCAGGGGTCTCATTCACGCAGACAGTGGTGGGGGTGCCAATTGATACCCCGAGCCCTCAGGAATGACCAGAAGGCCCACCAATAGTGTTCAGCCCTGCCTACCTCTGAACCATTCTGGTGGACCCCTCAGGTGTAGCTGGCAAGGTCCCAGGGCCTTTGTGGAGACACCCAAAGCTAGAAGTAACCCTGAAGGCCAAAGAATGAAGAGTGACCCTGAGGCACAAGACCTGGCAAAGGGACCAAAGAGGAAGCCCCTAAGGGGGCGGGAGTAGAGGCCGAGGCCAGGAGCAGCCAGTCCCCAGGTGGCAGAGGGGATCCCGCCAGGAGAAGACAAACGGCCAGATGGCAGAGGGAAGGCACCGGCTGCAGCTTCCTCTGGGAAAATTAATTAAGCCTTCAATTAGCACAGGCCTGCCCTGTCTGCTCCAAAGGGCACCCAGGGCCCTGGCTGCCCTGCCCAAGCCAGAAGTTAATAACTCAGCCTCTAATGAACTCAGCAGAGAGACAGCCAGAACCACCCACCCACCCGCCTGCCTGCCAGGCAGGATGCAGGGTGGGGCTGCCTCTTTGGATCCCCTTATCCACCGAGAGTCAAGTCACATCATAGGCCAGCTGGAGACGGGATGGCAGGGTGACGCTTTTGCCCCTGGGGACCTGTGTATCCTGGAACTATTCCTGGAAAGGAAGGCACTGGCACCCCAGCATGTCAGGGCAGAAGGCCCGAGAGGCTTCATTCTAACATATATTATGCCTGACACTGTATGGTGCCAGGACAAAGGTAAGAGCTCAGCCCTGCCCTCCAGGAGCTCCTGAGGCTTTAAATGGGTGGGGAGTGGGAAGGAAACAGACCTGAGCCTCACCCTCACCAGAGCGTCCATGGGCTGTGCTGTCAACAGCAGCCCTTCCAAGAGGTTTGGGGATAGGGTCTCAACTCAGGGTTGGGCAGAGCTGCTCCGAGGTGGCCAGGTGAACAGAGAGATCTGAGTCATATAGTCTCACCCTTGGTTTTATGGGTGGGCAACCTAAGGCCCAGAAAGGCCAGGTAACTGGCCCAAGATCACACAATTATTCTGGGGCAGGACCAGAACTGGAACTCAGTCCCCCTGAGGCAGTAAACAATGTGACTCCCTACGTTGAACAAGGCAAACTGAGGCCCAGAGAGTCACGTAACTGGGACATCGAATGGAGCCCTCCTGACATCCACATCCCGCCCCAAGGAAGACTGTTCCCCCAGGGTCCTTTCACACGTCCCACCCTGGCCTGAGAGCCCAGACACTCCTTTCTACTGGGCGTGCTCTGGAGAGCAGCTGTTGCTCCAGCCTCCCTCTGTGCACATGCTTCCCCGACCCTTCCAGCCTGCCCTGCCTCCTCCCTGCCTCCTGCCCAGTCCCCTCAGCCATTCCCCCAGCACCTAAGGCTGACAGGCCGCCAAGAATGGCCAAGTGCCAGTTGACCCTCCCAGCGCTGGCCAAGGCCCTGTGTGAAGCCTGCTGCTCAGACACAAACTGCCCCAGAATCACCCAGGGAGCTGGTTCATTTCAGACTCCCAGGCCCCCAGAGCCCCATGGTCAGAGTCTCTGGGAGTGAGTGATAGGAATTTGCATTTAAAATAAGCCGTCCAGAGCGTTTTCCAAAATGCTACAAGTGGATACATGAACACAGAAAAGTGTACAGGCCATAAGCGAATTGCTCAATGCATTTTCACAAATCGCACATCTGTTCAAGATCGAGAAACAGAACATTAACAGGCCCCCAGAAACCCCTCACACCCCCTTCCCCAGAGGTGCCACTATCCTGACTTCTAACGGCTTAGGCCGTCTTGCCTGCTTTTGAACTTCACGCGTATGGAATTACACAGATCTCGCGTCTGGACTCTTCTGCTCAGCGTCGTCTGTGCGGTTCATTCACAATCGCTGTGAGCGGATGTGGTTTCTTTCCTCGCCGCGCCAAGTAGCATTCCAGCCCGTGACTAGCACAAGGGATCTGAATTGTACCGTTGCTGGGCACTGGGTTGTCTCCAGCTTTAGGACATCAAAAGAGGGCTGCTATGAAAATTCTGCTACATGAGTCTCCCGGACACTCTACGCATTTCTGAAGGGTGCATGTCTATGAGGGGACTGGCCCTTGTGTTCAGGTTCCACAGACACTGGGAGTGAACTTCCTTCCGAGGGGCTGCACAGTGAGACCACCGCAGAGTCCGGCTGGTCCATTCCTCACTGGCAGCTGCTACATTTCTCTTTTCATCCCAGCCGGTCTGGTGGCTGTGTAGTGGTATCATTTTATGCTTCAACTCGCATTTCCCTGATGACTAATGATGTTGAGCACATTTTCTTATGTTTATTGGCCATTTGGGCATCCGCGTTTGTGAAGTGCCTCTTCAGATCTTTTGCCAATTTAAAAATCGAATTGTCTGTCTTTTCCTTATCGATTTATAGGAGTCCTGGGTATATTCTGGATTCCGGTGCTTTGTTGGATATATGAACTGCAAATATCTCCTTCAACTTGGTGTTCTGCCTTTTTACTCTACTGATGTCTTTTGGCGAACAGAGTTTTTCATTTGAATATAGTCCACATGATCATGTTTCCCCCTTTTGGGTAACACTTTTTGTGTCTGTGTCCAGGTGATTTTATGCACATGAAAGTTTGAGGGGTGGGAGTGAAGCTCTTCCAGATGGACAACAGTCCTTGTTCTTGCTAAACCACACTTTCTTCTCAGCCAGAGAGAGACACAGAATCCACTTAATAGTACCGGCAACACTTTCCAAGTACTTACCCTGCTTTCGGGCGCTGTACGTGTCCTAGCAGGCATCTCTGTCGGCGTCTGCTTGGCCTGTGTCCGCTGGACCATGTAATCTGAGAACTGCCCCTGGAGTAGATGGGCCATGGAGTGCAGCCATGGGTCAGGTTGGCACATGACCCCACTGCCCTGGCCACAGATGATGGGACAGGAGCAAAAGCCACACTGAGCCGATCAGGATCTCTCTCCTGGGGGTCTGGAATCCGTCCCGAGGGGCACTACACTCAGTCCAGACTCAGGAGCTGAGGCTGCCATGGGCCTGGGGGAGGGCACATCTGGCCCCACCACCCTGGAAGCCACAAACACTGTCTGCAGAGAAGCAGGGGTGAAGGGTGGAGTGTGGACACTGCCAAGGTCACCCCTCACCTCCTGGTTCTTGGCCCTCGTGGTGCACTCCTGCCCTGGGGGTGTGCAGACCCCCAGCATCTTTCTAATAAATTCCCCTTTTTGTTTAACATGAATCCTGTCCTTGCTGCCAGAAGGGTATTCACTAAGATGTGACTATCATCTTGAATCCTCAGAGCAATGGACTCCTCCCTTTTTAGAGACAAAGAAACTGAGAACGAAAAAATGGCAAATTCCTTTCACCAAACCTTGCTGCCACTAAGAACCAGAGCCAAGACTCCAGCCTCTTCCACGGGGCTCAAAGCCTGCTCTTATTTCTCTACAGCACAGAGCCAGGAACGCTGGGCCTGAGATCAAAGTTTCGCAAAGTGTGTTCTGTGGACCCCCAGACTAAGGAAATAAGCCTGGGGTTCGGGGTGGGGTGTTTTGGTTCCCCGATCCAGCTTTGGGGACACATGTTGAACAGGCTGTTCTTCACTGCAGACCATCTCAGAGCCTTGGCTAGAAGGGAACATATTGGGAGTCTACCGAATGCTGAGTTTCTCTAACTCATATGACATTGGAACCCCCTTTTGTTAGGAACATTTCATGGGGTTAATGTTTTATGGAAAATGCTGCAAAGAACCAAATTTCTCCTCCCCATCCCGAGGTGGCCCCTGGAAGGGGTGTCCTGGGCAAATAATAGGACATACCCATCCCACTGGGTACGTGGCTTCACATCAGCTACACAGGGTCTACTTATAAGTCCACTTCCCGAGGGTTGGATGCGCCTGAAGCCACTTCCCTAGGCCTGCGCACCCCTGGGCGAGCCAACTGTAACCGAACTTCTTCAAAATACTCCGAGTGGTCTGTGGGCCTCACCACACCCGCGGAGCCCAGGCCCCACCTACGGGCCGCTGCAGGTTCCACCCAGCCACCCCCTTCTCAGCAGGAACGAGTCCTGGGAGGGGCAAAAGGGAAAAGGGAGAGGAAGGGGACAGGACTAGAGAAAGGAGAAGAGGGCAGAAGAGGAAGGAAATGATGCACACGGCCCCTCAGACAGGGGATGCTCTGCCAAAGGTGCACACGGGGCCCTGGACAAAACCATCAAGGGTGGTGCCTAGCCGGGAGCTGGCAGCAGGGAGCCAGGAGAGCACGCCCAGAGCGGGTGGGCAGGAGGAGCTGCTCACAGGAGCCGGGAACACCGAGCGATTGTCCTCCCTCCCATCTCCTGCCATGACGGGTGGGGAGGGTGGGAGCGGGGCTGAGGAGCCGTTGGAGCTTGGCCGGTGCAGGAGGCCTGGGAGCCTGGGAGCCGGCAGATGAAAACACAGGGGCAGATCAAAAGGAGGGGCCTTGAAAGAAGGAAGAGGAGAGGGAAAGGAGCCTTTGAGGTGGAAGCAGCTTGGCTCAGCCCCTCCTAGAAGCATGGGGTCGTTGCCATGGTCCAAACCCCCAGATCTCTTAGTATCAGAACAGCCCACTCTGGGAGGCAGATGTGAGCGCAGCCCCACCCCCACCCCACCCCGAGGGACACGGCGGTGTCCTCCTGGCTCCCCCCCGGCTCCCCCACACCCGGTGGGCCATCTGGTGGGTGGATGGTTCTCTGCTGAGATCAGCTCAGCAGGCCCGCCTCTGATGTGCGCAGTCCTCCTTCCAGTGCCTGAAAGGTTGGGAACATAAATCAATGCCAGGCAAAGAACCCTCCTTGAAATTCACCAGGAAAACGCTTCACTGAGGATCCTAGAGTGACTTCCTCTCCACGGAGAACAATTGTCCCCCATTTGGTTTTTGTCTAAAAGCAGATGCTCAGACACAGAAGTGGTTGAAAGTGGACCTGCTCTGTCTAGAGGGTTCATCTGGGGACATTCTGGCCAGGCCGGACAGGTGATGCGATGGCCCTCTGCCTCGCTGGCCCTCACTCTCCCTCTCTGCTTCACCCTCCACGTCCTGGTGGCTCTGAGGAGGGGTGGGTCAGCACTGAGACCACTTGGGCTGCCAGTCGCCCAGCCCTGCCATCTGTGGGGCCCGACTCCCTCACCACCAGCTGCCTCCCTGGACCTGGCCAGGCAGGGACAGAGAGAAAGGCACCTTCCCCGTTCATTCCAAGCACAGAAGCACCAGTTCCTTTGGCAAGATGAAGCCGGTAGCACCGTGACCAGGCCAGGGAAAGTGATCTCCGAGGCCAGGAAATCCATCATGGAGAGAGGCAGCTGCCATAGATCAAAGCAGAGTCCTGGCTCTCTGTGCCTCTACATCATCATTAGCAGAGGGCAGGGGGGAGAGGCTGGGGGCAGGAGCGGGACTGGAGGAGAGACCTTTAAATCCACAGAGGCACCTGGTGGAGGTGAGGAGGCAGCTCCAATGCCCCTGAGCCCGGGGTGTGGGGGACCAAAGTATGGGCTCCAGGCCTAGGACTCATGCCAGGGAAGGCTTCTTGGAGGAGGAAGCATCTTGGCTGCGTCCTGAGGAGGCATTGCTGGCATCCAGGACATGCTTGGGTGGGCAGAACCCTATGGGGGAGCCTTTTCCTTTGGGGGCTGAACAGAAAGACAAGACGCCACTAGAATATTTGAATTCAGAGACCTTCGCCAAGTTCCCGTTGATGGGGTATATACAGGGTGGGATAAAAGTAGGGTTACAATAGTTCCATGAAAAATAACACAATAATTAATAAATAATAAAACAAGAACAAATTCTGTTTCGCATATACACAACTGTAAACCTCGTTTCGCCCCACCCTGTAGCTGGGAAACCAAGGAAGGCTTACTGGAGGAGGTGAGCTTAAGCAGAGCTTTAAAGGAAGGGAGTGAAGAGAGATGGTAGGCCTGGCAGACCCCCGAGTCCATGACCTCAGTGCTCCCGGGATCTTCCCTCCTCACCCATTGTGCTATGTGAGGGGTACACCCCTCTCACGGGTCACTCAGTGTCTGCCGTCCTCACTGGACCGTGGTTTTGCCTCCACTGTAACCCAGTGAATGCTCAGTCAGCGTTTTCAGGATCCATGAATGAATGCATGGCCCGAACTCTCATCACGGTCTGGGCGCGGAGCCAGTCTGTCCCAGGAAGAACCGAAGGCCGCAGAAGGCCCTGGAGGTTTCTAAGTATAAGTGGAGCAGGACGGTTGCGCTGGGCGGAGACAGCTGGGCCGGCAGCATAAGCCCAGGCTTGTGTACTTGTTTGGGGGGATGAAGGACGCCCGTGTAGGGAACTGGGCAGGGTGCGAGGTCAGACCCGGGTGGAGAGCAGATCCTCTGGAGCCATAAAAATGGCTGGAGCTCCCAGCAGGCGGGTGTGGAGGGAAGAGGGGGGCCCGGCATGGAGCCAAACCTTGTATCGTCTGCTCCCCAAGGCCCTCTCCCCAGCCCAGGATCCTCTGGGAGCCCCTGTGCCCTGCCTCCTGTCTCCCCACCGCCTCCCTGTCTGATTGCACAGAGTGATTTGTGGCCCTGACAAGTTGAATTGTGGGTAAAGCGGCTGTCCAAATGGGGAGCAAATTGGAACTGCGGCTTCAGCCGGCGGGCCATTCATCACTCGGAGAAAGGCTCCGTCAGCACCTCCCTGCCCCGGCCTGGCCGTCCCAGCTCCTCGCTGTGCCTGCCCAGGGGTGCCGGGGCTCTGCCTCCCTCCAATCAGGTCGGAGGGGACTGTGGGGGGAGGCCTGGGTTGGGGGCCCAGCTGGGGGAGAGACAGGGAAGAGAAAGACTGAGATCACAGGGTTTACTTTTACAGGGTCTCCTTCAGGCTTCTTCATAGCATTTTTAGGCTGATAAGTGTCACATAAGCCCCCTGAAGGTGTGTATATGCATAAATCAGGGAACTGAGGCACAGTGTACTCGGGTAAGAGGCCCAAACTCCCACAGCATTTAGCAGGAACTGGGGCATGAAATTTGCTGCTGGAATACCTGGAATTCTTAACAACACAGTTTCCTGCAACAGGGAAAAATTCAAGAGCAAATAAACATCCCATCTGGCAAAACCCCTAGTTCTTGGAGGTGATACGTCAGTGGCTCTACGATGGACCAACAAGGTAAAGGGACCACAAAAGCCCTCCAACCACAGGCCCTGCCTGGAAGGACCTGCGTCCCTGAGAGGAGCAGGATGCCCGGGACCGGGTGTGCCTGCCGTGGCCTCCCCTGCGCCTCCTTCCAAGCCTCCAATGCACGGCACCATGCCTCCCGCCACAGTCTCAACCAGGTGGTCACTGGAACCAAAGGCTGTCTCACAGGCTGGTCACTGACCTTGGCTTGGGGCTTGGCTGGAAAAGATGAGCTAAGCCAATCAGGTGGGAGGAATTTGGAACTGGGGCTCAGCAACCCAATAGCAGCAGAATGAGCCAAGCTGAAAGGTCGCATGTGGCCTCGGGACTCAGCTGTCCATGTCCTGCTTACTTTCCCTCTGCCTCTCTCTCAGTCCGCGTCCAGAAAACTCTGGGTGTAGAGGGGAAGCGAGGAGGCGGTGGGAAGCTTGCTGTGTCATCCCACCTGCCCTGGCTCCTGCGCTGTTCAGCCACGTGAGTCACTTCTGTTTCCCCTGGAGGGCTGCGATTTTGGAACTCAAGAGCCGGGCCAGGACTGCTTGTTTTTCTTTTTATGCTGAGTCATCCCTTCCCTGAGACAACAGCTGTCCTGCTGCCTTCTGAATGAAACGGCCAAGGTCCGGGAGGGGTAGCACGGAATATGAATTAACGTTTCAATGTGTCATCCTGCCACAGGAGGCTATGTGTGGCCAGGGACCCTGAACACTGAAGCAGGAGGCAGGGAGGAAGCAGTGCCCCCTCTGCCTCCTCCCAGGGTGTGTGTGGGTGTGTGGGTGTGGGTGTGCACCCTTCTGCAGACTGTATTCCCAATTTCACTTTCTCTTGGTCCTTCCAGGCTGCCTTGGTCCTAGGGCCCCTCATGGCCTGTTAGCTTTGTGCCGAAGGTCTGACCTGTTAGCACAAAGTGCATTTGTGTCTGTCTCTCTCTGTGTGCAGTGCAGGAAACAGAAGCCGTGCTGGGATTTTAAGTAGAGAGGGAATTAGGTGCTTACAAGATCATAGAACTGCATGAGGCAACAATACTGCTGAGCTGGCCGCCCCAAGAGTGCTACCCTTATGCGACAGGAATCGAGGCCCCCGCTGGGACACAGGGCTGCAGCTGCAACCCCCGGGTCCGGAAGCTGCATCTGGGTCCTGCAAAGCTAATGAGTGGACATGAGAAGGCTGCTGAGGGGAACATGTGTGCCATCAGCACATAGCCAAGAATCAGGAGGCTAGCTCCATTTCACCTCTGCTGTCCAGACCTCATGCAAGTGCATCCATTTAGCAGATCCTAACCCAGGAACTAACACTCTAGGTGCACGGGAGTCTGCGAAACATAATCTTGAGCTTTGCAGCCTCTGCAGTACCAGAAGGAGTAGAATGGATGCTGAGTCCAAGCACATACCTGAGAGCCCAATTCCAGATGCTGCAGAAGCTGCACAGGCAGACATGGCCCATCTTTTACAGCCAGCAGGTTCTCTGCCTTTGGTTGAGGCCTGGCCCCAGGGGAAGCTATATAAACACTGGAAGGTTTATCTGGCAGCACAGGGTCAGGGCAAGGGACTGAAGAGCTAGGTACACGTCTGTGAGCATGAGTGTGGGTGTGAGCGTGTTTGTGAGGGCTTGTGAGTGTGTGTTTGTGAGAGTGTGTGTGTGTGTGAGTGTGTGTGTGTACATGTATGCACACACCTGTCTAAGAAAGAGAGTAGAAAGCATCTCCTGGCCTGGGAGATGAAGCCTGGCTCCACCCATATTCTCAATGGGCCTCTGACTACCAAGCAGTCAAGGCAGTTAATTCAGGTATGGAAATCAGACACAGGGCTGGATCGCATGCATTCCTAGGTCGTCCTCGAGCCCTGAGTCATTAGAGTCATATCTGCTAAGCTGACGTCTTTGTCTCTCCCTGAGCTGCATTTGTTGGGGGTTCCAGCATCTCAAATTCAAAACCAGAATGCCCAGAGTGTCCCTCTCTTCAAAATATAGTTGTGACACAAACATCCCAACCACAGGTTTCCTAAAGGAACATATGCTGGGAGGAGGCACAGCAATATTGGTGCTCAGCACCCCTAACAGTGGCCGGCTGTCTGCAGGCCCCAGGCCCATGGCTGTGAGGTGCCAGAGCCAGGAGCTGCACAGCCTCGAGTCAGCAGCCTCCTCTGCTGAAACCCTCAGCAGAACTGCTCTCTCTCCACACTCAGCGCCCCCAGAAAGGTGAAGGGGCCACTGCTCCAGAGGAGGGAGGTGTGCTCCAGGCTGAATGTAGGTTGCCGGAGGGAAGGGACAGCCCCCCAAGAATGGAACCTGCTATGAGGCAAACGGACCCTCGCTCTCCGCCCTCCACCCCTTGGGAAAGTGCTCCAGCCCATCTCACCACAGGGTGACCTATGAACAAGGAGAGACTCAGAGGTTAATGAAGGACTTGATCACCATCACCTCAACCCAGAAAATCCCACATGGAATAGCCCCTCCTCCCTCTGCCCTCAAACTACCTCCTTCTCCCAACTGACTTGTCTCTATCCCAGGGACAACCCGGTTTGCAGTCTCTAAGACCTGCTGTTTTGTCCCCTGAGGTGTCTTTCAGATGTGAACCCTCCTTCTCACTCCACCCTTGGGCCCTCTTGCAGGCCCTCCACTCCATTGCTCCTATCATTGCATCAGCCAATTTCCCCAGTCCTCCCTCAGCTCTCCTCTCTCCCATGCCCCTTAAAGCCCTGTCTGGGTCAGGAATTACATTAAATTTATAAATTGCTTTGGGTAGTATAGACATTTTAATGATATTAATTCTTCCAATCCATGAGCATGGTATCTTCGTCCACTTGTTTAAATCTTCCTCTATTTCTTTTTTCAGTGTCACGTAGTTTTCTGAATACAGGTCTTTTACACCCTTGGTTAAGATTATTCCTAGGTATCTTATTTTTTTAGTTGCAATGGTAAATGGTATTCCTTTTTTAGTTTCTCTCTCTGAAAGTTCATTGTTGGTGTATAAGAATCCCATTGATTTCCAGATGTTGATTTTGTACCCAGCTACCTTGCCAAATTTGTTGATCAAATCTAGTAGTACTTTGATGGAGTCTTTAGGGTTTTCTATGTACAGTATCATGTCATCTGCAAATAATGACAGTTTTACTTCCTCCTTTCCAATTTTGGTACCTTTTATGTTTTCTTCCTGTCTGATGACTATGGCGAGGACTTCCAGTACTATGTTGAATAAGAGTGGTGAAAGTGGACATCCCTGTCTTGTTCCGGTTTTTAATGGAAATGGTTTTAGTTTTTGCCCATTGAGTATGATGTTGGCTATAGGTCTGTCGTATACGGCCTTTATTATGTTGAGGTATGATCCCTCTATTCCGACTTTGCTGAGAGTTTTTATCAGAAATGAGTGCTGCATTTTGTCAAATGCTTTTTCTGCATCTATTGATAAGATCATATGATTTTTGTCCTTCATTTTGTTTATGTGATGTATCACATTTATTGATTTGCGGATGTTGTACCAGCCTTGCATCCCCGGAATAAATCCCACTTGGTCATGATGTATGATCTTTTTAATGTATTGCTGGATCCGGTTTGCTAGTATTTTAGTGAGGATTTTAGCATCGATGTTCATCAGGGATATTGGCCTGTAATTTTCTTTCTTTGTAGTATCGTTATCTGGTTTTGGGATTAGGGTGATGCTGGTGTCATAAAAGGAATTTGGGAGTTTTCCCTCCTCTTGAATTTTCTGGAATAGTTTGAATAGAATAGGTGTTAATTCTTCTCTGAATGTTTGGTAAAACTCGCCTATAAATCCATCTGGTCCAGGACTTTGGTTTGCTGGGAGTTTTTTGATTACTGTTTCAATTTCATTAGTTGTTATCAGCCTATTCAGGTTTTCTGCCTCTTCTTAACTGAGCTTTGGAAGGTTATATGCTTCTAGGAACTTGTCCATTTCCCCTATGTTGTTCAATTTGTTGGCACATAATTTTTCATAATATTTTCTTACAATCCTTTGTATTTCTGTTGGGTCAGTTGTTATATCGCCTCTTTCTTTTCTGATTTTATTTATTTGGGTCCCCTCTCCTTGTTTCTTAGTGAGTCTGGCTAAAGGTGCATCAATCTTATTTACCTTTTCAAAGAACCAGCTCTTGGTTTCATTGATTTTTTGTATTGTTTTTTAAGTCTCTATGTCATTAGTCTCTGCTCTGATTTTTATTATTTCCTTCCTTCTACTTCCTTGGGCTTTTCTTGCTGTTTCGGTTCTAGTTCTTTTAGTTGTTGTGTTAGATGGTTCATTAGATCTTTTCCTTGTTTCTTGAGATAGGCTTGCAATGCTATGAATTTTCCTCTCAGGACTGCTTTCGCCCTGTCCCATAGGTTTTGAGTTGTTGTCTGTTTATTTTCGTTACTTTCCATGAAGTGTTTGATTTTTTCCTTGATCTCCTTGGTAACCCATTCATTGTTTAATAACATGCTATTTAGCCTCCATGCGTTTGAATATTTTTGAGTTTTTTTAAAGTGGTTGATTTCTAGTTTCATGGCATTGTCATCCGAGAAGAAGCTTGATATGATTTCAATCTTCTTATATTTGTAGAGACTTGCCTTATGCCCTAACATGTGGCCTATTTTTGAGAATGTTCCATGTGCACTTCAGAAGAATGTGTATTCTTCTGCTTTGGGGTGAAATATTCTATAAATGTCAATTAAATCCATTAGGACTGGTGATTCATTTAAGGTTTGCGTTTCCCTGTTGATTTTTTGTCTTGATGATATGTCCAATGCTGACAGTGGGGTGTTAAATTCCCCCATTGTGATAGTGTTGCTGTCAATCTCCCCTTTGAAGTCCCCCAGGAAATTTTTTATGTATTTAGGTGCTCCTCTATTGGGTGCATAAATGTTCATAAGGGTTATTTCCTCCCGTTGGATTCATCCCTTTAGTAATATGGAGTGACCATCTTTGTCTCTTGTTATGGTCTTTATTTTGAAGTCTGTTTTGTCAGAAATAAGAATTGCTAGTCCAGCTTTCTTTTCCTTTCCATTTGCATGGAATATTTCACTCCATCCCTTCACTTTTAGCCTGTGTGAATCTTTTGCTCTCAGGTGGGTCTCTTGTAGACAGCATATATTTGGGTCCTATTTTCTTATCGATTCAGCTACCCTTTCTCTTCTGATTGGCCCATTTATTCCATCTACAGTTAAGGTTACTATTGATATCAACTTATTTAATGCCATTTTTCCCCTTTATGCTGATGTACCTTTCTCTCACTATTCCTTCTTTTTCTTAAAGCAGTCGTTTTAGCATTTCTTGCAATGCTGGTTTGGTGGTACTGAACTCCTTTGGCCTTTTTTTGTCTGGGAAACTTTTTATTTCACCTTCAAATTTAAATGATAGCCTTGCTGGATGAAGCAATCTTGGTTGCATGTTCTTGCTTTTCATTACTTGGAGAACTTCATGCCACTCCCTTCTGGCCTGAAGAGTCTCTGTTGAGAAATCACCTGTCAGCCTTATGGGGGTTCCCTTGTAGGTCACTGCTTGTCTCTCTCTTGCAGCCCTTAATATTTTCTCTTTGTCCTTGACATTTGCCATTTTAATTATGATGTGTCTTGGAGTGGGTCTCTTTGGGTCCCTCTTGTTTGGAACCTTCTGTGCTTCCTGAACTTGTGTGGCTTTCTCCTTCGCCAGCCTAGGGAAGCTTTCTATCATTAGTTCTTCCACCAAGTTCTCTATCCCTTGCTTTCTTTCCTCCCCCTCTGGCACTCCTATAATGCGAATGTTGTTTCTCTTCATGTTGTCCCAAAGTTCCCTCAGACTGTCCTCATGCTTTTTAAGTGTGTTTTCTTTTTGCTGCTCTGATTGTGTGATTTTCTCTACGTTGTCTTCTAAGTCACTTATTCTATCCTCTGCTTCATTGAGCCTGCTTTTAATTCCTTCCAGTGCATTCTTGATATCAGATACAGCATTCTTTATCTCTGCCTGAGTTTTATTTATGGTATGTATCTCTTTTTTCATGTTTTCACTAAGGTTCTCAATCTTATCATCTAGAGTCTTCTTAAATTCCTTGAACATCTTCATCATCCATACTCTGAACTCCATTTCTGATAACTTGCTTAACTCCATCTCATCAATGTCTTTTTCTGGCGATGTTTCCTTTTCTTTAATTTGGGGGTTGTTTCTTTGTCTCCCCATTTTGGTAGGTCTTAATGCTTGTGTCTATATAGTAGATATATTTTCTGTCTCCCAGTCTTGTGGGTTGGGATTTTGTCTTGTGGGTCCAGTGGAGCCAAGAGGTGTGTTTTCCTTACGCCTCTGAGCTCTTTGCTCTAGGCATGTCCCTCTTGTGGGTGCTCCTTTTGTGGTTTCTTTATGTTCTCCTGTTGTGGTTGGGTCTAGATTGTTGTAGATCAGTCCTTGGGAGGACCCTCCTGTCAGGTTGGCTAACTGTGTCTCAGCCCCAACCTCAACATGTAAGCTGTTGTACGGGTGCTGGCAAGGCAGGACAATACACAACTAAAATTCCAGGAAACAAGAGGTATCTTACAAAATATCTTGACAGTCACAATGAAAACAACCCACGTGAAAATAGAACTGGGAGAGTGAAGAGAGAACACACACACACACACACACACACACACACAAAAGAATGCTTAAGACAAAAGAAAGAGAGAAAGAAAAGTAACGCTTAGAGAGAGAGAGAGATGTATATTGTTAATACTGGTGAAAATTTAGAAAATAATAATAAACTAAAATGTAAAAAATAGAGAGGCTACTGGGAGATAACAGAAGCAGAGAAAAGATTCTGAAAGAAGGGCCAGCAAAATTAAGGGAGAGAATAGGACTAGGATAATAGTTGAAAATGAGAAAACAAAAATACAATAAAGAGAATAAGAGAATATAACAATCGGACAGGGAGACAGAAAGGAGAATAATGAAAGAATGAAAGAAATGTAGAAAAAGAAAAAAGAAAAAGAAGAAAAAAGTTATGCCAATGGATTGAGAGGAGAGAGAGAAATAAAGCCCAGGCAGGCAGGGAGTCTGGTAAGAGATTTGGGGAAAACTATAGAGGAAGGCAGTAAACTTGGTTATAATGATAAAGTACCAGTCGTTAAGCAGGGATATCAAGAAAGTCTTGATAGTAGAAGCAAGGATAAAACAAAACAAAGCAAATAACCAAAACAAAACCAAGAACAAGCTAAGCAAGACAAAATTCTTTTATAAAAAAGAAGAAAAAAAATTTAGTTAAAAAAAATGTTTTTAAAAAATTTAAAAAAAAATTATTATAAAATTTTAAAAAGAAGAAAAAACAAATTTTCTCCCCTATCTCTTCTTCCTAAGGAAAAAAGAGAAAAAATAAACAAACCCACACACACAAAAAAAATACCCCAAAAGCCAAAAAAACCCAAAACGAAACAAAACAAAAAACAGCAAAAAAAAAAAAAAGGTAGTCAATCAGGTGAGTTTTTTCTGGGCAACTTATGTTGTCTGAGGGTGACTGTTTTTGCGATTTCAGTTCTCCTGGGAGGTGCTTGTGGCTCTGGTGTCCTTAGGTAGATGGTTGACCTGAGTCTCTCTGTGGACCACCTCCTCTTGTCAGCTATTTTGCAACCTTGTAGTTGCCTGGTCTTGCTCCAGAGTCTTCTGTAGAGTCTTTAGGGTGCAGGGTGGCTAGTGTAGCTCAGGGTGTCACTCCCCTTACAGGTGTCGCTGTCAGGCGCTCACTCTGCAGGAGTTAGTCTCTGCTCCACCGCCAGCTCCTCAGTCCCTACCCTGTCCTCTGATTCTAGTTGCCCAGGCTCTGACCTGCTGCAGCTTCAGATTGATTTCAGCCTGTTGCCTTTTCTGTCTGGGCCGTTTCAGCAGCCTGGGCCCAGTGGGTCCGATTAAAAACACATTCCAGTGAGCCCTTTGCCTGCCCAGCCCCCAGCAGGGTTTTCAGCTTTTCCTCCGGTTCCCAAACAACAGTCCCCAAGAGTCTTTTCTTGTAATGTCCTCCTGTGAGCTGCTCTCCCTCCCTTCCCCCTCAGGACTGTGCCCTGCGGGGTGTCTGGGGCCTCAGTGAGCGGGACCCGCCCCTTTCCTGTTGGGGGCGGTGCTCCCGGCTGCAGGACAGGCTGTGGGCTCCGCCCCTCCCTGCTCAGCTCTGGTTGGCTGGTCGCACCAGGCCCGCCCCTCAGACCGTCTACTGCGCAGGCCCCAATGGCAGCCCCAGCTGGTCTGTCTACACAGTGCACGCCGGGAAGGTGGGAACCAGTTCCACGATCAAACTTGAAAAAGCACAAAGCAACACACAGGTAAAGAGTCCGTCCTGCAAGATCCCGCCGCCCTTGCTCCAAGGCAGCCAGCCGGAGGGGACCCAAAGTCAGCTCCACGCAGCTCTACACACCACTGGTGTGAGCCACGTCCCATCCTACCCCCTTTCTTTCATCCTGCGGTGCGTGTGACATTTCCCTTCCCATGTGCTCGGGGGACTGCTGAGCTCTTTCCCCGCAGCCCCTTTATTCCCTCCCTTGGCTGAAAGCCCCCAGCGGCCCCTGGAGTTCCAAGCACAGTGTCTCTGCTGTTTCTCTTATTTTCTGTCGCCGAGTCCAAGGACATGACTTCCTAAAGCTCCTCAGTCAGAAGCACAGGGTGCAGGGCCCATGGCAGGAGGAACAAGGTGACAATTTCTTTCCAAGACGATCAGGTTCCCAGGCGCCACAGTCACGGCGGCCCCTCCATATGCCAAGCGGACAGCTGTGGTGCAGACAGTGACAGGTCAGGGCCCAGCCTGTGACCTGTGAGCTCCAGTCCATGCAGGTAGACAAGCCAGCTCCGGCTCCCACGATGCCACGGGCACGTTAATTACTGTCACACGGATTCTGAAACACAGGCCTAGTTTCTTAGTTACATAAAGAAAGGGCATTAATTGACCAGGTTGTTAACTGAAATTCTTAAAGTATCACTTACAAAAAAGAGGGAGAAAGTCTGTTTATGAACTGATTCCTCGTTTGGCAAGTCAGGCTACTTGAGGAAGTGATTGAACCATGAAGGGAAAGTCACCTTCTTCCTCCAAAAGAGTTAAAATGAGTTTTTAACCTCACTTTTGGTATTGAAACCATCAGTCACACCCATAAATATTTTTAGAATCTTTTATACTTTTATAACTTAACATTATTATTTTATTCTCGAAAGAGCAAATTATGAATTATAATAGGGTGGTAAGCTCGTGAGATACATATTACTCATCACATATTAAGAGCAGAGTCCATCGGGCAGAAATAAAAGCCTGAAACGATAAAGACAATATTATCTGTGTGGGCTGCTGCCTTACGGTTGGTATTGGACTGGTTCAAGCCATTGGATCTTTTCTGCTGGCAATATTCCAGCACTAGGGGAGGGGTCCACAGGGCCTAGAATGTGGGCAGGAAGCGCTGTAGGGAAGCGATGCAAACGTTTAACATCCCTGTTTTCACTTCTGCAAGTGTGGGAGCTCTGTCGACACTGTTTCTGTTATTTGGTGATCGCTCTGGAAAAGGCACCATACTTAAGTCCAAAGTGAATCAGTACCTTTGCGTAACACAGGGATCTTAGAATGATTTCACACTTACACTCTCTCTAATCATGTTCCTCTTTGCGGGTATTTGGTTGTGTATGACTTTCAAATCCCACAGGATAATCTTGGTATTGTTTTATAAGTTGATAAGTTTTAGAAGGGTCCACATATGTGCTACACCCAGGTTACGTGAGACTAATTCACACAGAGACCAAATTGCTTCTTTGGAGTTTTTATTATTATTAGCCAGCCGCTGGGAATGGGTTCTTGCCCTAAAGAAACTCGCAGCCCCGAACAGTTTTTGCAGGGAGAATATAAAGGGAGAAAAAACAAACTACATTGTATTTGGTGAGGGGGGAGCAGTTCGGTCAAGGGGACGCAGGCGGTGCAACTAGAGAAGCAGTAGACAGAAGCTAGGGTAAGCGTTCCTGAACTTTCTACAGCTGGCTGTCCTTGGCATTCTGTGGGCTGCCATCCTTCCCACGGCGCCGGGAAAGGAGGGGAGGTCATTGCTTCTACGTAATAAATGTGGTTGCTCCTGTTTATCTTAAAGTGGCGGTTGTAAGGGTAGAAGATGGGGTGCTGTACTTCATATGGACACTCTGTGTTCTTCATTTCTCATTTCACCCCAGGCTTTCTACCTGGGGCTACTTTCCTTCTGCCTCAAGGGCATCCTTTAGAATTTCCTTCATTAAAATTGGCTGGTGACAAATGATTTTTATTTTTATCCATCTAAACATATTTTCTTCATTCTTGAAAGATCTAGTCACCGGGTCTAAAATTCCAGGCAGGCAGTTCTTTTCATTGGGCACAAGGAAAGCATGGCAGGGTTCTGGTTCTCATTATTGCTGCCGAAGGTCAGCAGTTGGTCTCTTTTTCGCTCCTTGAAGACAATCTGCATTTTAACCCCTCTGGCTGCTTTTAACATATTCTCTTTGTCCCACATGTTCTGCTGTTTCGCCAGGGTTTGTCTCGGGCTTTCCCTTTTGTTCAACGGCTTGGGGATTTTGAGCTTCTCGAACAGGTGAATTGGTGTTTCACAAGTTCTGGAAGCTATTTTCAAGAAGAGGTGGCGGTGGCATCGTGAAGCGTTCTTCAACATCTCAGTACCTGCCACCAGCATCGGTACCTGCCACCAGCATCTGGCTGGCGGGCCGGCTGCGACATAGCTTCCGTTTTCACTGGAGGGACAGTGACCCACAACCAGCTCATGGCTACCGTGCTACTCCAGCGGATCTCTGTACCTGCTAGCGGACGACGATTTCACGTGGCCGTAGGCTCTCTGCGCAGCAGGTTCTCAGGCCTCGGGGATGGCTCCTGCCTCCTGTGTGGAGCGGGTGCTGCAGGGGTTAATGGCACACAGCTGTCCTTCGGGATAATGGCTGTTCCATTTCATGTTTGCCATGGGTGCTGCTGTGCAGGTCAGGGCATTGTGACCCTGTTAGTTTGGGCAGTTTTATAGCATAAACATTATGAAAATTTTTTTAAATATGTTTTCATACTCTTCTTTAGAGGGAGAGGAGGGCGAGAGAGAGAGAGAGAAACAGCAATCGGCTGTCTCGTCCACTGGCCCACAACCCCGGCAAGTGCCGTGACCAGGAGTCAGACCAGCTACCTCTCGGTGCGTGGGATGCTGCTCCACCAACTGAGCCACACTGGCCAGGACGACATTATGAAATTTGTGATGTCCCAGGTTCCATATCTGAGATGGGAAAATGAATTGAAAATGATACTAACGGACAAAGCTTAACTTCCGACTTTCCAAGGGCACTGGGATCCAGGGCTGCTTCTGGAGGCACTGCTAGGAAAGGTTCCCGTTTCCATAAGCCTTGTCAACCCAAGAGCCCTTCGTCACCGCCCTACTGACAGTCTCGGAGATCATCTTTTGCTGAGTTTGGAGATGATATTTGCGCACAGTTAGGGGTAACAACATATTTAGCAAGGATATTTTTCATCTGATCAAGATCTATGGCAGGCTGATAAGTGCTCTCTATTGAACCCTTGCAGAGGCCACAATAAGGCACCTTATGGAGTCGATGACAGCCACCTGCTTTCCAGTGGAACCCAATGTGTTACCCGACAGGGAACGTGGCCCTGAGTGGGTCCGCCGTGTGTGGGTCCGTGACTTAGTGCAGGAAAGATTTCACAGCATGCGTCTAGGTGATTTTGAGAGTATGTGTATTAAAGCTGGCGGCAGTGGGACCAGGAAGGACTGAGGGCAGAAGGAGCAACAGGGGAGCCTTGGCGGGGCCGCTTACTCACTGGGATGTCAGAGACAAGGGGGCCTTGGAGACAGGCTCAGGGGTTTGCCTGGGACAAGCTGCCGCCGTCCCCTGCTGCCCTGGTTGCAAGTCTCCTGAGGTCCCTCAGAGTTTAGGAGATGTGTGCCTGTGGGGGAAGAGGAGGGGAAGGGGAGGGCTCGGACCTGCTTCCAGGAGAGGGAGTGCCCCTGGGCCCTTGGCCTTGAGGCTTTTCTCTCTCTTGCAAGTAGGAATCTTAGGGGCGGTCTCAGGGTGGGTTTCAGCAGAATATTCATCAGTTTTCCAGGTGTGTTCTTTCAGGGTCTTGGTCTCCACTGATTGGTGACTGTCAGGGCAGGAGTCATTAGTCCTGGCAGCTGGTCCTGGTGTCACCCACCTGGTTTTGCTCCTTTTTTGGGGTGGAGCTAAACAACAACTAAGGCCCAGATCCTATTTGTAGGAGGAGACCTTCATCTGGCTGCTCAGCTGTCTGTCTCAGTTTCCCCATTCTGCTTGCTAAGGATTTGCCAAGATTCTTACTCTCCTGCCTCAAATGCATCTCTACCCAGAGGTCAGAGGTTCGTTAAGATAATGGGAGGTTTGCCGTTTTAAAGACTTTTTCTCTGAACTGTTTGGAGACTATATCAGTCTGCGTTCTGGAAGACTTCTGAGCTTCCACCCGGGTGTAAACTCCAATCTGGAGGCCAACATGGAGAGGACGAGCAGGTCGGCCTGAATTGTACCATCTCCTGATTTCATTGTCAGCTGAACGACAGTGAAATTGCAGTTAAAATTGAATCTGAAATTCTAGTTGCAATTTCCAAATCTTCTTGGTTAGGAAAACTATGGAGAGTCTGAGTATGTCTCTTTATGGTCCCAAGAAGTTTCTATTCAGACTTCACAGATGATATTATAACGGATACCTGCCTGGGAATGCCAAAGGTTCCCGTGTGCCCCAAATTTCTCTCAATATTTCATGCCCAACTTGAACATGCTCAAACCCATCTAGAATGTTACGCCTCACTTGACACTTTAGATCTTCATCATGGTAGTGGCTCTCTTTAACTACCTGAGAGAGCAGCTAGAGGCATCCTTAGCAGCCTATCTAGATAAACACTCAGTGAATTGTCCACATGGGAGGACATGGTCTGAAGTCACAACTATGAAACTATAGGCAAAGGGACCACGGTCAAGATGAATGACAGTGTAATGAGGTCAGCAATAGCTAAAGGAAATGTTGACATTTAAAAGAATTTAGTGCTCGCCTGACCAGTGTGTGTTGGTTGGGTGTCACCCTGTGCACCACAACACTGCCAGTTCCATTCCTAGTCAGGGCCCATGCCCAGGTTGTGGGTTTGATCTCGGGTAGGGGGTGTGCAGGACGTGGCTGATTGATGTTTCTCTCTCCCTTTCTCTTTCTCTCTCGAAAAAAAAAATCAAGCAAAAAATAATTTTTTTTAAAGAATTTAGTGTTCAACTTGTGTTGTGGAAGGAAAACAAACAAACTGCAATGGATTTGCCTAGTGAGAGGACCGATCGCCTATGGGGCTGGTTCTTATCATACTTTCTGTTTTTCAAAGCTTAGCAATGGAAAAGGCAACGGGATTGCTCACTTCGGGAAAAGCTTAAAAGTTCTAAGAGGCCTCATGTAATCTTCTGCTGAGGTTATTAGAAAACATTTCCCCTGGTTAGATGCAGCCATGGTTTAGTTAATTCCTTGTTAACTGTCCTCTTTGCTCGTGTTTTAACTACTGACCAGATCCTCCCAAAAGCTTTTTCTTTAAAGTCCAAATTCGGGGCTCTAGAGACCGACAGGGTACCTTGGCCCAGATCGTCTTCGGCATCTCTAGGTGGACATGTCACAGCACCCAGCTTTGCTCCTTCGCCTTGCCTGGGTAACCGAAGTGGGCAGGCTAGGGATCCCTGCGGTCATTAGTGAGCGGTCTCCTGGTCACTGCGCAGGGTTTGGAGGGGCCTCCACGGGCACATGGATGAAGAGAGGCCAAGCCAAGGGAGGGACTCACTCTCCTCCTGGGGAGAGGGACCGCTCGGAAGTTGTTTTCTGAGCAGAAACTTTCTTCTCTACAAGGATGGACTATTAGAAAACAACCGGTAAAGATCATATTATTTATTTGGAGTAAGAGAAGCAACATTCCAAGCACAGACCTGGAATCATTGGGCAGTGGCTAGTGGAACACAAAGTGGGATTTTAAAAACTAATCTGGCCGGGATGTGGAAAAGCTTGGATTCTTTGCCTCAGCACAATTAACGCAAGGTCTGGCTCAAAGGGAAGGAAAACTGAAATGCTGTCTGCTGGCAATGTTACCGGGCAGGCCCGGAGAGCTCTCTCAGTGACCACTCGGCACAAACATTGTCCTTCTAAGAAACATGCTGTGCTAAAGTGTGACAAAACACAGAAAAATGAAGTCAGAGAATGAACTTCAGAAGTTGAAGGAGCCCTGTCCACTGGCTTAGTGTAAAGACAGGCCCATCTGAGTTCCTGCGGGGGCACATCGCGGATCTCTCCATGGACGGGTCCTGTCAACCGTGCTGAGCGCTAATGCGGCCTGTCAAAGGCACAGTCTATCCATTTCCCCCTTAACTATAGGGACCAGTCACCTGCTCCTCACTTTAAGTTCTAGATTAGTGGGGGCAGCTTTCTGGAAACCGTGGACAATATTCTGAAGCAACTTGGAGTAGAGACAGACACTCCGTGCTGACTGTGGCTTGTGATAAGCAAACGCCCATTTCCCCAGATGTGTTGCAACCTCTCAGGCTCCCTAAGGTGAGTCCTTTGAGTGACAACGGGTAGGACTCAAGAAGCAGAGTGACGCTGCAGACTGCAACCTGCCTGGTGTTCCACCAAAACCTCGGCTCTGGTTTTACTCATTTCTTCCCAGCACGTTGTGATTTGTTTTCTTAAACACAAACCTATGGTCGGAAGCACAAAGATCAGAGACTGTGAAACTTCTGAACTGAGAACCATTTTCTTCCAGAAACCAAATTAAGCGTCTTTCCTTGGGCCTGAGCCCTAAGTTGGCAGCTTCCCCCACAAGAGAGCTGGGCAGGGCTGCGTCTCCTCCTGCATTCAGGGGACAGGGTCACCTGGGGCCCACCTGCAGGACTGACAGTGCGGGGACAGTTGCTGCATCGCTTTAGCTGAACTCTTCTTCCATGGAATTCACACTGAAGTGTGACATAGAGAATATTAAAAGCAACACTTTTAGTCACACACAACTGTGTTCAACATACAGTATTTAAGTCATAGCTGTTGGTCACCTCTTTTTAAAAATAAATGGGTATGGTGTGTAAGTTAGTTGTCAAATTCACATAAACCAGCTTTGATAGTGCTCTCCCTGACTATATTTCAGTGTGTTCTTCATATAGAATTGCTTCTGTCTGTCACACTCTTACCCTAATCTAACGCGGCCCTTAGCTTTGCTTTCCCAGATTGTCCCACATCACAATTAGTGAATTTTTAGTGAAAGGAAAAGTGACATTGTCCTGGTTGCAATTGGACAACTGCCTCTGGTACTAAACTATCACTGGGGTCTAGGGACATAGTTTCTTCACGAATCCAGGGACGAGGGATTTCCTCCCAACCTCTCCGAGAAGCTTCGACTTTGCCACGTTAATAGCAATCTATTCTTCCAAAGTTACTGAAATAAAACTTCTGTTCTATTTTTAGATGCTCAGATTTGCACTTTCGAAGCTGAAGAGCCTGAAATGCTGAAAGTGAAGTAGATTGGGTGAGGAATTTGGGGCCACTGTTACCTGTAAGAAGGAGGAGGCTTGTGTGGGAGCTCTGGGTGTCACTGCATAAGATAAACACAAACTTTGTCGGTTCCTGAGAAGGGTGAAAATGATGACGTGGGAACCTTTGCAAGGAGCTGGAGTTGCGCTGTAGCTCCTCAGTTCTCAGAGGTCGCCGTCGCTCGGTGGCAGGCGTTGTCTGAGGGTTGTGCGGCCCTGCGGTCGCCGCGGTGCCATCGCTTCTGCCAGGACACTGCTCTCCAGCAGCTGAGCGCGAGGCACATGATGCAAGGACTGACCCACGACCGCTTGGCTCGATTCGGAGGGCACCGATTCCTGGCCTCGTGTCCTTGCAAAGGTCGTTTAACCTCCACCATTTATTCTCTCCAGCTGCAGGGGTGAAAAGGGTACTTATCTCGCCAGGACAACGTGAGAATTAAATAAACATATGATGCAAAGAAAGCCCTTGCACAATCCTGGGCGCAAGAGTAAAATGCTCAAAAATTCCTCCATACATTTGACTCACTTTTTGCATTGAGGGGTAACTGACGTGTGGCCTTCTATTGGTTTCCCGTGTACAGCATGACGATTTGAGATGTGTACGTATCGGGAATGATCGGCACGCGAGTCTGGTTAACATCTACTCGGCACGGCTGCAATTTCCCCTGTGCTGAGAGCCTGTGAGAGCTGCTCCCTGGCTGTCTGCTGCACCCTCCTGACTTCTTTCTCAGCTGGATGTTGTGCCTTTCGATCCTCTTTTCCCATTTCACCCACGAGACTGTAGTCATTTCGCTGCCGCTGGCGCGTGTCCCGTCCCTAGAGGTGCGGGGACGCGGGAAGGGCTGCGCGTGGGAACGGCGGGGCCGCGCAGCGGTGAGGGATCCGGGCGGAGAGCTGCCTGAGGCCCAGCAGGCCCGGGCTGGGCGCCAGGTCACAGCTCCGTGCGCTGGTTACATAAAGCAGAGTCAGATGTTCTAGGCTATGTGGTTACATCAGAGGAGGTCCCTCCCAGTGTTTCCTAGTGTCCCATTGCCTGAGCGCTCTAATAATCTCATCATCAAAGTCTTCCTATACCTTTCCTTAGAATAAAGTCGGAGAATTTGACTAAATGCGAGGACATGTCCCCAGGAAAATGAGAGAAGCATAATGGGGACCGGGTGTAAAGAGGTGGAGTTTTTCACGTGAACTCTTAGTGTTCTAGAGCAGAGCTGTGTCACAGGCTGACTCTGAGCCTTTCTCAGCCTCTCAGCCCCCGCACACCTTGCTGTGGGCCGTCGGCTTCCCCCGTTGTGAGGTTAAGTGCCATCCAAAGGGGCTTTCCCTCCATTCCCCACACAGCGCCTCCTCTCGGCCCCTTTCTCCAAGGGCATCCTGCAGGTGCCGCTAAGCTCGGTGACAGCACCAGGAGACAAACCTGAAAAGCCTTTCACTCAGCTTAAATTATTAAGCAACTTTCAATCTCCTTCAGGCAGAGACCTTCCTCCCTGTAAAGAGGGACCGGCTGCGCTCTCCAACCAACAGCTGTGAGCCTGTCTCGGCATCAGTTACTGGGGAAGCTGCTCCTCCAGGTGTCCCCAGAATCTAAATTTTTAATGCAGGAATCTTTACCTTTCAGAAGAGGAACTTCATAGCGAGTCTCAGACCAGCAACTGATGATGCTCTGCGAAGACGAGGCTGATTGGTTCTCAACACTGAGATTACCCAGGAGCAAAGAAACCAGTTCCTTAGCTGCTATTTTTGGGGATGGGGTAAAGGGGAATCCTGGTCCTCACTCAGTGAGACTTGCCTGCTTCCTGCACCGTCCTCTCTGTCCTCCAGCATGGTGTGTCTGTGGTTTCCCGGAGGCTCCTGGATGGCAGCTCTGACAGGGATACTGGTGGCACTGAGCCCTTTCCTGACTTGGGCCAGGGACACACCACGTAAGTGCTCCTTGGGGGGTGAGCCGTTGCCGGGTGGGGAAGGAAGAAAATTGTCTTTGTCACTGTGTCCAGGCCATGTCCATTAGAAAACTGTGACATTTTCTTCAGTGGCCACATGGACCCCCAACTCTTTCCACAGGAAAAGGAGCCTGGGTGGTCGCCACTATGAGGGCTGTGAAGGGGCTCCCTGGGTATAGGCCGGTTCCTCTCAGCTCTCCTCCAGTAAACCCTCTCCAGCCCTGTGTCCCACTCTCTCAGGGTCTTGCGAGGATTTAGAAATAATGATTTCAGACTGCTTCCCATCCAGTGGTTCCCTTTATTTTATTGAGTTACCCCAAGAAAAGGAAAGTTTTTCTGAAATTTTATGGGGAATCAAAAGGAATTCCAAGGGTCTCTTTTTGAAGATCCTGTGTTATGTCCTCAACAGATTCTGTGAGGTTGGTGCCTCTCCCTATGTGAGAATGTATGAAGGGGCCTCCCCCACTATCTCCCTTCCTTCCCCCTGAACCCCAATGTTGGGAAGGCCTGTGTCCCTGTAATGAAGGTTCTCCGAGAGAAGTGGGCTAGTGCTCTCTCTTCCCCCTGCGGAAAGCCCCCTGGACCTGAAGCAGAGGTTCTTAGTACTCGGAATGACCTTGCAGATCAGGAACATCTATGGGGTTCTTTGCTGCCTTAAGGAACTGAAGGCATCTTCCGAACACCTGGCCAGATTAGTGTTCGTCATGGATCTTTCATTCTATCGGTTCCTCCTACATCTCCTCTTCTTTGACCTGAGCCCACAAGTAGGGATTCAACCAGTAGAGATAAACTGTATGAAATTCTGTTTTCTTAAGTTAAAAACAGTCAAATACTAGCAATTTCATAGGTTCAGGTTATACACCTCGAGCAGGAGTCTAGAGTGTGAAGGTTGCTTCCGTCCCACGGGGCTGAAAGTCATAATCAAGTCAAGGGAACTCATGGGCCTCCGGGAGTCTTGGCCCCAAGGTCGCAGGTCCATTCAACCTGCCCTCGGCTTCCCTTCATTGGACAAGTTTGGTGGCCTCTGCTCCCAGGTCTCCCTATTCCTTCCCTAGCTGTGTCCTCACCATTCCTGAGACCCCAAAGCTTACACAGGCCTCAGCACTGGAACAGGTCCATAGTCAGGATAAAATGTCACGATATTTTCCCTCTTTCTTAAAACCACCTTTTCCTTACCTATGAAAGTTTCTTCTAGCAACAGAAAGAGTATAGGAGTTTGAGCCCCTGCCACTTTCCAGGGTCCCCACAATGGTCAAGTCCTAGAACCTGGGTTCATTCATTGGACCACAGATATTTATCTGAGTGACAACGATATACTGGGCTCTGTTCTAGGCTCAGAGAATCCTATTTGAACGATAGAAAGTTCCCTTTTACCGTAAAACTTAGCTAACGTCGGGAGAAAGACAATAACCCAGTAACATTTAAGAAAGAAAAAACTGTCAGAGAGCAATAACTGCTCTGAAAACCATACAGCAGGGTTACAGGGCAGAGAGGCTTGGATTCGCCTGACATCAGTCCACGGGGTTAGGGACCTGTCCCTGAGAAAGTGACGTTCAGAGGCATTTGAGACCTGAGTGATGAGAGAAGCCACCCTGTGAAGATCTGAGGGACAGGTGTTCCAGGGGGGGAACAGGGAAAGGCCGAAGTGGGGGACCGTGTTTGCCGTGTCTAAGCGACAGGAGGAAGGCCAGAGCGGCTGAGGCACAGCGAGCAAGCTGGGGAGCAACACTGACACAGGAGGAGGTTGGGGAGACGGGAGACAAATCATACCGGGCCCTGGTGGCCATGGTGAGAAATATGAATTTTATCTGAAGAGAGCTGAGAACTACTGGAGGGTTACAAGGAGAGGAGAGTCCATTTATATTTGTTTGAAAAGTAAGAATTCTAGCCACCATGTGGAGATTGGGTTGGGGGTTCACAAGTGAGTGCGGAGGAGTCTCCAGGGCAGACGTGCCCGGCCCCGTTAGTGCGCTGCGGCCAAGGCGGTGGTGAAGCTAAAGAGCAGATCTGGGCGGATCGCTCGATGCCGTGTTGAGGGATCTGATGGGTCGGGGAACACAGTCAAGCTCATCCCTAAGGATTTTGTCTGAACAATCTGAGGAAACTTGGAGGAGCCGTTTATTGAGAGAGGGAAGACTGTGGGAGAGAATTACTCAAGTGGGTGGTTAGGAATACATATTTTGTTTGTTTGAAATGATTTTTTGGCATTTATGTGGAGCTGTCAAGAGGTCGGTTGAATACGGGAGCCTGGAGTTCAGGGCCAGCCAGGACTGGAGGTGTCTGTGTTGGTGTCAGTGCCACATGTGCTGTGTTATATTCCAGGGAGGTGGAGGGGGCCACACAGTGAGAGAGTGTGTAGCAGACAAGACACAACAGGCACCGAGCCCAGAGGACCAAGGGCCAATGAGTCAGCAAAGGGGACTGGGAAGGGTGCCAGGGTGGTGAGGAAAACCTAGGGAAGGTGATGCAGGGCAGTGAAGGGAGGTAGAGTTTTCCAGAAGGAGGGGGAGGCCGGGCGTGGTGAGAACAGGCAGAGAAGTGAGCACTGGGCTTGGTGGACGTTAGCAGTGGGTGGAGTGCACGGGATGGAACCCGGACTGGACCGTTTGAGGAGAGACTGGGAGCTGAAGACGTGAAGGATGATTACAGATGACTCTGAGCAGTGGCCTCAGGGAGAGACTGTGCTCTGGGATCGAGGAGCCCGCTGGGCCCAAAGCATGAGAATAAAAGAGTCTGAAAAGAAGCTGGGAGGGCTTGAGAAGCAGAGATGTTCAGTGACCAGCAAGGAGCCACTGGGGTGACCTTGAATGCAGAGGTGACCGGTTATGCAAGGGCCATTAATTATACAGCCAGTATTTATTAGTAACCCAGAAGAGGCCAGTTGTCACCCTGGGAGAGGGGGAGGGCGTCACCAACAGGACAGGTCTGGCCCCACCAGCATGGAGGCCGCAGCATTTTGCAGTTACTATGACCCAGGCCTAAAGCTGAGTATGTAACTCTCATAACTACCCTATCTTATCTGCAGCAATTAAAACTGTGATCATCTATGGGATCTAATTCAGAGAGTTTAAGTAACTGACCCCGTCACGTAGTGAATTGTAGAACCCAGATGACATGGTCTGAGTCTCAGCGTCTAGAATGTCCCTCTCTCCTGCGGCAGCACAGTCCTTTCACACTAGGTTCCTGTCTGTCCCGTTATTACACACAAACCAGTGTTTCTGTGCTTTTGTTCAAAATATTATTTACTGATAAAATTAACTAAAGACAAATGCCAAATGCTGATGAAGATATTATTTGCTTTAGGAAATTAAGGAACAGAAAGATCTGTGAGCTTGCATTCATAGGGGTTATAAGAATTAAAATAGCAATGCATTTATTACTTATATGATCAGCACTGGGAAGAAGTGCCATTTAATTCCACACTTAACAATATCCTTGACGAATCCAGTGTCATTAAATCTATTTTAGAGATAAAGAAAAAAGTCCCATGGGTGTTAATATCTGACCCAAGTGGAAGAGCTAATGTTCAAATTCAGATTTTCTAGTTCTAGAGCTCGGGCTTCAAACACCACTAGTGAACAGGGGCTTGGCTGGGGCTGGATTCCTGCTGGAATTCCTGATGTTCACGTGGGCCAGTGTGGGTCTTCGGGTTGGGGCGGGCAGATGGTAGGGCTGCTCGTTCCAACATATAGGAGAAATTTACATGTATTTTGCATTTATAATTTGAAAAGTTGCTTAGGGGCTCACACTAGGGACAGACCATCCTGGGCACAGGAGGAAGAACATGAAGTTTAAATACTCTCCTCTGTCCCAGAGTTTGTCAGCAGGTGGGCTAGGGTTGCTGAAGGAAATACAGAGGCCCGATTAAATCTGAATTTCAGAGAAACAACAATGATTTATCTAAAATCCAAATGTAACTGAATCCTGCGTTTTTATTTGCTAAATTGGGGACCTTTACCTTGGGCACATGAGCATGGACAGATGGCGCTGACCGTGCAGGCTGCAGGGAACAGCAACTCCACACGTTTGTTTCCAACCTTCTCATGTGCCCAGAAGGTCCTAGAGGGTCTGAGTGGACCTGGTCTGGCCAGAGTGCCCTCCTCTCTGCCGTCAGTTCCGAGTGAAGGTCGGGACCTGCTCATTTTGTAAACTGTCTATATGAGAGTGTCACCTCAGTTTCTCCCCTTCTGCGGGGACCTGCCTCTAGAAACGAGAGTCCACACCCGGCCCGGGCTGGTGACCCGGTGCCTGCTGCTGTTCCTGGGAGCAGGGGGCAGCTAGAAATGGATTAGTTGGGACACTGAGCAGGATTCAAATGGCAGCGGCCGTAGTTTTCTACTGCGGCTGAGACGTGCACCAGTGGAGAAGTTAAGAAAGATGACGGCGTGGAGGGTAAATTGAACGGCCTGGTGATTGACTGGCAAGGGGCAGAAACAGGTACACCTTGGTCCTGAGCAGATGTATTTTGCTGGAAAATTACCCTGCACGGGACCAGATTCCTAAGATCAACATACAGGACCAAGACTTTCAGCAGGTACGACGTTGGCAGAATGCGTGCGGGAGGTCTCCGCTGCTGCTTCATCGACAGTGTCATTTTCACCACAGATTTTTCAGATGCTTCACAGCCGCGGGGCTCACCCTGAGAAGGAGGGTTCACGGCCCCTTCCCCGCCCCACCGCTGGAACATCTGGCAATACTGAAGCCGCGACCGGTTGTCACACTGCGGGTTTCTTCTGACAGCTGGGGGATGAGGCCAGGGATGCGGTGCACAGCCCGGAGTACACAGCAGCCAACCCACCCGGCCCCAAATGTCACCAGCGTTGAGGCCGAGGACACTGCTGTACACGGGCTGTTTCTACAACGTCCAGACTCACGCTCTGAACGCACGCTCGCCTCCCGGTTCAGTTCTTCATGGTTTATTTTATGTATTTATAGACAGTTATACAAATTAGCCACCTCTTGTTGAATCCATTGAATCCATTGAAGTTTAAAACCTTCAGTTTTATTTTTTGTCTTATGCAATGTTTGTGACAATGTCATGACTTCGCGGTCATCTCATCTGTATGGACTTTCAACAGCTGGTCCCTTTAAGTCACAAGCATGTCTGAGTGAAGTGTCCCCCTGTCTGCGGTAATTGGCTTCCACCCGCTCATCCCCTTTTAGCCACAGGTGGGCCGGGTGTCCCGCGCCTGCTGGGCTTGGACGCGCAGAAAGGGGACGGGCCCTGTCGGGTTGCGGTTTCATCTCCGCAACACGGGCCGGGGGAGCCCAGTGGACCCGGGGGCTTAGGGTCCCGGGGCCTCCCCGCCCTCGGCCTCCCCCCAGCCCCGACGACAGGCGACCCCTGGGCGCTGGCGGTCGGGTGCCCGTGTCCTCGTGTCCCCACCGCCTGGGGCGGCGTCGCCGTCAGTCTCTAACCAGGGTCACTGCTGCTCTGTCCCCACAGCGAATTTCCTGGAGCAGCATAAGGCCGAGTGTCATTTCTCCAACGGGACGGAGCGGGTGCGGCTCCTGGGCAAATACGTCTACAACCGGGAGGAGTACATGCGCTTCGACAGCGACGTGGGGAAGTTTGTGGCAGTGACCGAGCTGGGGCGGACGGAGGCCGAGTACCGGAACCAGCAGGAGGACGACCTGGAGCAGCGTCGGGCCGCGGTGGACTGGTTCTGCAGAGTCAGCTACCGGGTGTGTGAGCGATTCCTGGTGCATCGGCAAAGTGAGTGGGGGGGGGGCGCGTGTGCCCGAGCGTGTGCCCGAGTGTTCCCCGAGCGTGTGCCCGAACGTTCCCCGAGCGTGTCCCCGAGTGTTCCCCGAGCGTGTGCCCGAGCGTGTGCCCGAGTGTTCCCCGAGTGTTCCCCGAACGTTCCCCGAGCGTGTGCCCGAGCGTGTGCCCGAGCGTGTGCCCGAGTGTTCCCCGAGCGTGTGCCGGAGCGTGTGCCCGAGTGTTCCCCGAGCGTGTGCCCGTGTTCCCCGAGCGTGTGCCCGAGTGTTCCCCGAGCGTGTGCCCGAGCGTGTGCCCGAGTGTTCCCCGAGCGTGTGCCCGAGTGTTCCCCGAGTGTTCCCTGAGCGTGTCCCCGAGTGTTCCCCGAGCGTGTGCCCGAGCGCGCGCGTGTGTAGGGCTGCGAGCGAGCACACTTGTGAGGGGACCCGTGAGGCCCGCTGTCGGGGACACTGGGGTTCTGCCCCGTGGGAGGGACGTGTGGGTGCCGTCTGTGTGTCTAGTGGGGGCAGGTTCGGGGAGCAGAGGTGGGGAGTGGGGGGGACGCGGAGTCGCAGCCTGTGGGCCGCCCCCTTCCTGTCCCGAGCCCCTGGAAGAGGCCTGGGCTTGGGCAGAGGGTCAGCGGGGGGGCTGGGGCACCTCTCATCCTCCCCAGGCTCCTCTTAGGTCTAAGTTTCTTGCTTTTCAAAAAAAAAACTCCCTCCCTCCTCCTCCCTTAGTGTATCTATTTTTACGTAGCTGAAATGATTGTGAAACCACAGTTTTGAATTACAATTTTGTCACTGAGCGTACTGAGGTCCCTGCCTTTACAAAGCAAAGCATGTAAGTAATTACATGTTATCTTCTTACACTTGTGACCATTTACCTCACATTCTGAAACTCTGTCAATATTACCAAATGCTCAGTTGAAAATTCGCTAATTATTTTTAATTTCCATTTCTTTGATTTCTAAGGTTCTTCAACAGTTTCACGCACTTGCTGGTTAATTGTCGCTCCTGCTCTAACTTGCCTGTTGTCGGTCCTCTCTGGGGTCCTGGTGTTTCCCTCAGTGACTTTATGGCTCCTCTGTGCAGCTAGATGGACCCTGCTGACGGGGTTCAGCACTTTCTCCTGCTCCTGGTTCGCCTTCTGATTCCGGTTTATTACTTTCAGTGTTAAGAATTTAAACATCTTTAATGTAATGAATGTGTGGCAAAGTTGTTAGCAATGATTTACCCTCAGTTGTAAGTCTACGATGTGGTGGTTTAGCAGCAATGATTTCCCAGGGTGCTCCTCTCCTCTTCCTCCCCCTCCCCCTCTGCTCCCCCTCAGTCCCCCTCCCTCTCTTCCCCCCCCCATCCTCTCCTCCACAATTGTGTATTGAGCCTGGTCTCAGGCAGGAAGCACACGTATTACTGAGTCCCAGACCCTGCCCTGAGCTCAAATGTCAGCTTGAAGAGAGATGGTTATGAAATGACAATTCCAGCACTAGATTTTTGAGGAGAGGGGTTGCTCAACGAGTGTAACTAAGTACTTTTAACGAGTGACTTTCCTTGGTCCTTCCCTCTCCTGCAGGACTCGTGCTCCTCTGGGACTCGGCTCCCCGAGTTAGAGAATCCCCCGTGTCCTTCCCGCTTCCCAGGTAGAACCACTTCTGCGGTGGTCTCAGGTGCGAGAGCCACATCCCCGATTTCACGCCCTGTGTCCCCATCTTCCCCAAGCTGTCCCCCAGTTTACCCACACTGCTTTGAATGACATTTTCTCTCCAAGTGAAGGAGGACAGTAAATAGCTAACACATAGTAATGCCTAAGATCCAGCCCTGGTTTTACATGTTTTAGGTCCAACGATCCTCATGTATCCATAAGAGGCAAGTTAGTATTATTATCTGGTTTGCAGGTGAGAAAGCTGAGCAGAGAAGAATGTAAAATTCTCCCAGGTCACCCAGTAAGAGGCAGAGCCTGGATTTGAACCCAGACAGTCCCTGTTCCAGAAAGCACACTTTTAACCAATACACTACATGCCTTGCAAAGATCTCTAAACACTCCAGTTCAACAGTGAATAACTGTTTCAACATATTAAAAGGTCCCACAAGTTTCCTCTGCATCTCAAATCAAGTGGGCGCACGCTGGAGGGTCAGATTCAAGGCTCATGGCAGCAACTCCTGCTGGGCCGCAGGGCCGGCTCTGAGGGAGGCCTGCCCGAGCCTGGAGCCTGGGACTGGAGCCTGGAGGCCGAAAGGGAGCCAGCCAAGGAGCCTTCCCTGCCTTCCTCACATTGCCCCTCCCCCTTTTCTGTCCTAGCTGCGCCTACCGTGACCGTGTATCCCGCCAAGACCCGGCGCCTGCAGCACCACAACCTCCTGGTCTGCTCTGTGAACGGTTTCTATCCAGGCCACATTGACGTCCGCTGGCTGCGGGACGGCCAGGAGCAGGAGGCGGGGGTCGTGTCCACAGGCCTGATCCGGAATGGAGACTGGACCTTCCAGATCCTGGTGATGCTGGAAACAGTTCCCCAGAGCGGAGAGGTCTACACCTGCCAAGTGCAGCACCCGAGCCGGACGAGCCCTCTCACCGCGGAATGGAGTGAGATGTGCTCTGACTCGCCCGCCTCACCCGCCACAGGGGACTCTGCTTATCCCCGGGGACAGGGCTCTCCCCTCCCCAACCACACTATCCTTTGCTGTGTCTCTCCAGCACAGGCCACCGGGGTGGGCCTGTGATCACTGCTATGGATACCGAGAGCCTGGGAGGCCGTCATTCCTATCCCTGCTTTGACATTCCCCACAATATCTCAGGTCTTGGTCCCCTTGGCCCTGGGCACCAGTCCCCTGCGTCAGCTGGGCTGGAACTTCTGCCTGTTGCTCTGAGTTGTCCACTGTGATCTGAGAAGAGGCTCGTCCTCTATTACTCAGGGACCTTCCTCACTCGGGAGAGTCCAGTGTCCGCTCTGCCATCTGTGAGCTCTGTCACCCTGCACCAGTCCTGAACCTCACTGAGCCCCAGGCTCCGCATCCATCAGATGCTGAAGCGGTGCCAGGGCTGGGAGGCTGCAGGGGCCAGTGCCTGCACCGCGTACCTACCCAGTGGGACCCAAGTCTCTTCTCCAGAAAGGGCCGACTGTGCTGGTTCTTCTGGATTCCTTCTCCCCCGCTCAAAGCTCTCAGTCCCAGTCTCAGGGAAGTTGGCTTTGGGATAAAACCCACTAAAACCGGCTTCTTCTCCCAGGGGCACAGTCTGGATCTGCACAGAGCAAGATGCTGAGTGGAGTCGGGGGCTTCGTGCTGGGTCTGCTCTTCCTCGGGGCAGGGCTGTTCGTCTACTTCAGGAATCAGAAAGGTAACGAAGCCACTGGGGTTCCCCGCAGACTTCATGGGGGGAAATTAGGACTTTGCTCAGGTTAGTCTTCTGTGTATCCACGGCCCGTATAAAGCCTTTCCCTGGACGAGCTCAAATCTCCTGGAAATCGAGAAATAAACAGTCCATGGTTACTTATGGTTGAAACGTAAGGAGTTATGGCCGGTGGAGGTGGCAGAAGGGTTATCACACCCGGAGCTTTGGGTCCAGATCCTGGGAGATGCAGGAGCAGACCCGACGGTGCATATGATTACACCGGACGTGTGACAGGGGTCGGGGGACCGCTCCTCTCCGTTCCTGCTCTCCTCTCTCCTCTGGTGTCATGTGAGGCGGGTTTGGTAATCGAGAAATCCCAGGGGGTCTGGGCGGGGACCTTGTTTTGGGGACAGATTTGCCTTCCTATCTTGAAGTGTTTACCTTCCTTCTCTTTCCCAGGACACTCTGGACTTCAGCCAGCAGGTAATGCTCCTCAGTCCCCTTTCAGAGACACACTCGCTTTCCCCAGAGCAGGATGTGGGGGTGACGGACAGGAGACAGAAACCCTGGGAGACACTGGGTCTGACCTCTGGCCGGGCCGTTTACACCGAAGCTCCTGCTCCCCACTTGGTAACAGGCCGGCCCTGAAGGAGCTTTGGGGGTGACGCAGAACTTCTTCCTGCGGAGCTGAAACAGGAGGCCCGGGAGGGGAGAGCGCTGTTGGTTGGCAGGGTCTGGAAACAACACTGCCCTCTGTCCGCAGGACTCCCGAGCTGAGGTGACGATGGTGACAATTGAGGGGGAAGAGCCTTCTGTCCTGGCCTCTTCGCAGCATGAAAGGGTTTCCTGCTCGGCTCTTTAGTGCCTCCTGGCTGCCCGTTGGTCCTGATTCAAGACCCTGCGGGAAACGTGCTCCCCGCTGGCTTCCTCAGCCCCCCGACCCGGAGCCCCCAGGATGGACGGGGAACCTCATCTCCACCCGCCCGCTCCCTTTGTACTCGGCCCTCGCTGTGCGCTGGGCCCCTGAGCTCACCTCTTCCACGTTTCTGTATAAAATTTCCCTCCATTAAATACGGAGTGAAGACCATGTGCTCCTCACGCCTCACGACAGGAAGTAGAGAGAAAAGAGAAAGGGGATCTCGTCTCAACACAACAGTTACTTTCATTTCTTTTCCTGAATGCTGGTCACGTGGGGATCTGGAAGGCTCCCTGTTCCCTCGGTGCGTTTTCATGGGGTTTCCATTCTGTAACCAGGCCTGGCTTCCTGAGGCAGGAGAAAGCCTGCAAGGAACCATGCCCGGGCTCTCCTATGTCTGTTTCTCAAAGACAGACACAGGTTCCTTGCCCCATGGGGGACAGAAAGGGGACATGTCTAAGAAATGCAGCTCACCTGTAAGGATGTGATGCCTTCACAGTTTCTAGAATCATGTTCTTTTGTCTTTTTGTCTCTGATTTTTTAAAAGAAGGACCTAAACCCCAGTATCTCTTGAAGTCTCCTTTTATTAGACTCATGGTGGGCTTCCACACGTGAGTCTTTTCTGTCTCTCAGATAAAAATCAGCACTGTGCTGACTCTTTGCCCTGAGATGCACCCTTCCCCATAAATAGGCCTCAGAGGTCCTCAGGACAAAGCCTCAACTCTAGCGGAAAAGATGCACTTCTGAGGCCCTCCAGGTTGTGTGACAAACTCACTGTCACAGGAAAACCCTGTGTGGATCGTGTTTCAGCATAAATGAGGGACAGTGCTGGGAAACAAGGGGGAGTGTGTGAATCCACTGACGTGCAACCTAACAGCAAAATACTCCGCAATGGATGAAAGGTGAGAAGACTCTGTGAGGTAACCTCCAAAATGCATTGGGACCTGGAACAGGAGAGTTTGTGCGCAACATTCTGTTTAATAAGAAAGAGGAGAGCAGGAATATATAGCTGAATCCGTTCGTTTTATCTCCCTTTTGTTTGCCCACCATCTATATTTATCTACCATCTATCTACTTACATTTGTAAATAGAAACAATGGAAGGATATTTTTAAATGGTTGTCTATAGAGCAAAATGAGGGAACAGGTTGAAGGAATCTTTACTTTTCTGAATATATATCTTATTTAATAGTTTTAACTTGAGTAGTGTTCAAACATTTTATGTAATAAAAATTTGAATCAAAAGTTTTAAAAGACAATAGAAACAAACTGACAAGAAATACATGATGGGAAACAAGCTGAAAATGTAAATGAGTCGAGGGTTTCCAGTCCAGGACAACAGTGTAGGACAACCCTGACCTCACCTCCTCCCGTGTCACATGAACTTTACACCTGCAGACACAGCAATTCCCCTTGAAGAAGAAATGAGGGCCAAGGGACCAACACAAACAGGAGAGAAGCCACATAGGAACAGGAAGGAGAGACAGGCACATGGCAGCCTGGGAACCCCACCCCCAGCGCACTGACCTGTAGCTGGAGGGATCACCGAAGGGCATATGTGCAGACTCACCCACTCTGGGGTAAAGGGAGAAACCAGTGGCCTAAAGGTACTGAGACTAAATGGGAAGGCAATCCATTTGCTAACCCTAGAGTGTCTCCCAAGTGGGAGGGGAACTGCAGGAACTCTCTCTGGTGTCAGAGGCACCAGTCATTCATTGGCACTTGCCCTCCCTTGATCTCATGGGCAGGACATAGTTCAGGTGCTTTAGCCAGTCATCCTTGGTTGTCAGGCCCCAGGCCCACACCAGCTCTGTGGCTCGTCCCCAGGACTCCCCACAGCCCGCTCCCACTCCAGCTCCAGCTCAGGGCCCCTTACCTGCAGGTTTCCCTGTGCCCCACTCCCACTGCTGCTCCAGCTGGCCTGCTAAAGACACCTTTGGAACACACGGTCTACAAAGGAAAAGCTCCTAAACAGCTCTACTCCTTCAACACTGGGAGACGTTGCTGTTTCACCTAAATCAGGGAAACAAACACAGGGAGACAGCCACAATGAGGAGTCAGAGAAATGTACTCTAAATAAAGGAACAAGAAAAAGAAAAAAGAACTAAAACAAACGAGAGAAGCAAATTACGAGACAAAGAGTTAAAGGTAAACACGAGTTATAACTATGCTCAATGAACTAGGGAGAGAAATAGATGAACTCAGTGAGAACTTCAACAAATGCTTAGAGCAACCAATCAGAACTGAAAAATGCAATACATGAAAACAAAAATACCCTAGAGGGTATCAACAGCAGATCAGTTAATGCAGAAAAATGAGTCAGCAAGCTGAAAGACACGGTAGTGAAAGTCAATCAGAAGTCAATTTGAAGTCAATCAAAAAGAAAAATTTTTATTTATTTTATTTTAAATATATATTTTTTTATTTCAGAGAGAAGGAGAGAAAGATAGAAACATCAATGATGAGAAAGTCATTGATTGGCTGCCTCCTGCATGCCACCCACTGGGGATCAAGCCTGCAACCTGGGCATGTGTCCTGACTGGCAATGGAACCAGAATCTCCTGGATCCTAGGTCGATGCTCCACTGCTGAGCCATGCCTGGCCGGTCAAGAATTTTTTTAAAATGAAGATAGTTTAAGGGACCTCGGGGGCAACATCAGGTATACCAACATTTCAATCATAGGGGTCCCAGAAGGAGGAGGAGAGAGAGAAAGGAATATAAAACCTAACCAAAGAAATAACAGCTGAACACTTCCCCCAAGCTGCTGAAGAAAACAGACATCCAAATCCAGGAAGCACAGAGAGTTCCCAACAAGATGAGCCCAAAGAGCCCCACACCAAGACACATCATATTTAAAATGCCAAAAGTTAAAGAGTCATAATGACAGCAGGAGAAAAAGCATTTAGTTATGTACAAGGGATCCTTCATAAGGCCATCAGCTGATTTTTTCACTAGATACTTTTCAGGTCAGAAGGGAATGGCACCAAATAGTCAAAGTGATGAATATCTACAACCAAGATTACTCAGAAAAGTTAGCATTCAGAATTAAAGGTGAGATAACGAGTTTCCCAGACAAGCAAAAGCTAAAGGAATTCCTCACCACTAAACAAGCTTTAAAAGAAATGTTAAAGGAACTCCTTTTAATGGAAAAGACCAAAACTAAAACTAAGAAAATATTGGAAAGAGAAAATTTTCACTGATAAAAGCAAACATTTGTAAATGTTGTGGATCAACCCATTATAAAGCTAGTAGGAAGATTAAAACACAAGAGTAGTAAAAGCGTGTGTAACTACAGTAATAAATTAATGGACACACGCAAAACATGTCAAGTAGGATGTCAAAAACACAGATGTGGGGGTGAGTAAAAAATGTAGTAGCTTTAGAAAGCATTTGAACTGAAACAATCCACTTAAAATGCACTGCTATAAACATAGCTTGTTATATATGAATATTATGGCAACCAGAAACCTATTATAGATCCAGTTAAAAATAAAGAAAAAGAACCCAAACAAAACACTAACAAAGTCATCAAGTACCAGGAAAGAGAGCAAAAGAAGAAGAAAGTAACAGAAAAGAACTACAAAAGCAACCAGAAAACAATTAATAAAATGGCAATAAGTACATACCTATCAATAATTACTTTAAATGTAAATGGTCTAAATATTCCAATCAAAAGACAGAGTGATTGGCTGGATTTAAAAACAAGACCTGTGCGTATGCTGCCTATAGGAGACCCACTTCAGTTCGAAAGACACATACAGACAAAAAGTATAGGGACGGAAATAGGTATTTCATGCGAATAAAAATGAAAAGAAAGCTGCAGTAGCAATAGTTGTATCAGACAAAACAGACTTTAAAACAAAGACTATACCAAGGGACAAAGAAGGGCATTTCATACTGATAAATGGATCAATCTAACCAAAGAATATAACACTTGTAAACGTCCATGCACCAAACATTAAGAGCACCTCAACATTTAAAGCAAATATTTAGTAGACCTAAAGGAAGAGTTGACTGTAACACAATAATAGTAGGGAACTTTAACACTCCACTTACATCAATGGATAAATTATTCAGACAGAAAATCAACAGGGAAACGATGGTCTTAAATGCCAAACTAGAGTAGATGCACTGAACAGATACTTACAGAACATTCCACCCAGAAACAGCAGAATGGCATGTGTGGGTGGTCAAAATGGGCGAAGGTGATTAAGAGGTGCCATCTTCCAGTTAGAAAGTAAGTCATGGGAACATAATGTACAGCGTGGCGACTATAGTTAATAGTACTATCTTGCATATTTGAAAGTTGCTAAGAGAGTTAAAGTCCTCATCACAAGAAAAAGATGTTTGTACTTCTGTATGGGGACGAATGTTAACTAGACTTCTTGGGGTGATCATGTCACAGTGTATACAAATATCAAATCATTATGTTGTGTGCCTGAAACGAATACAATGCTACATGTCAGTTATATCTCAAAAATGCTGTTTTCATTTATTTATAAATTTATGAATTTCTATTTCTAATTTATTTATACACACTTGGCAGGAAACGTTCGGCTGTGGCGCTCTCCAGCCTCCCCGTCCCCAGATCCGCATTCGCCTGGGGGCAGTGAGAGGAGCGAGGTCAGGGCTGCTGAACAGACCCCTTCTCAGCAAACACCCAATTTCGAGGGCGAGCCCCGTTTGCGCCTTCAGTACTCCCCTCGCCTCGCTGTTCCTCTAGGAGCTACTGGAGGTTTGACCTTGATCCTGTCAACGTCGGAGAGTTTCCTTCCACCTCTTGCTTTTTAATAACTTTGACATTTTCCTGGCCCATGAGCCCTGCGCCCACCGTCCCCCCAACGGCAGCTCAGATGGTATCTTTTCTTTCCATGACGTCATTAAATCGCCTTTTAAATGGGTTCTTGGTATTAAAGTTACATCTTCGGAGAAGAAAGAGTCTGGCATGTGGTTCCCGGGCCCCATCTTGAACAAGAATACTTTGAAAAATTTTAGATATAGGTTGACAGATTTATTTGGAAGGATTGCCTGCAAGTTCCCGCTTTCATTCCCTTGTTTGGAATTATACACTTTTTGTTTAATGAAGTGGCCGTTCTTTATATTATTTGGAATATTTGCTATTACAGTACTTTTCAGAATAATTTGCTCGCCTTAAAAGTAGGGACTTTGTATTACGCTTGTGGGCAGGTCACCCTGAGGCGCGGGCCTGCGCCCTGCCGGCGTCCGCTTGCTCCGCGCCCGAGCCGCGCCGGGGGCCGCAGAGGTGAGCGCGGCCGCGCCGTCGGGGGCCCTTTGCACACGGTCTTCACGGTGGTCACGGCCGGCCCCAGGCTCACACCGTGTGTCCGTCACTCGCTAGGGACGGGAGGGCGACGCTGAGCCTGTGCCCGGCTGCCAAGTGTCACTTGCTGTCAGTACTTTCCGCGTTTTATGTAATAGATAAAAGCGATCCCTTCTGTGTTCTGGAGCACCCGGTGGCCGATGTCCTATGAGAATTATTTCTATTCTGAAAGAAGGGAGGAGAAAACTATATGAAATGAGCCTTAGAGGTAACTTAAACTAAATATATCTATATATATATTTCACGGTTGTATCTTTATCCTATTCCTGTTGTTGTCTCCTGTTAACTTAGGCAGCTTTTTTCAGCACAGAATCAGTCCGACATTAAGGTTTTGGGTGTAATAGTTTCTGATTTTCTCTGTACTCTCTGGCATCTCTTACATGTCTGTTTTGTCTCATCTTAAGCATATATTTTATACAATTTTATATTTTTTATGCTCATCATTTGTTTTTATTATAACTTTTATATTCAAAGCTTCTTAATTTCATTCAGTTGGCTTTGTTTTCTTTAACTGTAACAGATGAATAGTTTATTATTTTCACCTAAAACATAATTATATGTAAGGTTGTCCATTCAATTATTTGCTAAATATTTAACCGAGTCAAATTTGGAGAAATATTGTTTTCTCCTGTAAACTTTGTTGCAGATCTCATTACGTTTTAAAATCATGCTCAAAGAACATGCAAGCATTTTGTTTGTAATGAATTGGAGTTTCTACTGTGATTTAATATGAGGTTAGTATGGTATTTTATGAAAACTTGGGGGATATTTAGTCTCTTTGCCTATAAGGAATATTATGTCATGGATACGGTATAATATTACTCTAATTTACATGCAAATTGTTTACAATGATGCTATTTTAAAAACATGTGCTTTTTCTTGTTTCTTGACCTACCTTAGAAATGTGTGATTTTATAAAGTCTCTGTCTGCAGCTTGGTGTGTCTAGTTCCTTGCACTTATTTTAAATAAGAAGAAAATATTAACATTTTGGCCAACTTACCTGGTCATGACAGAAAGCTGTGGACATACAGAAAATTTTGATGAAGAATTAGAAGTAAAGCCACAGTCTGTCAGCCGAGTATTTCCAAACATCTCAGGATTTTTAACATATTTTGACAGAATTTTGTTTAAATCATTAACTTGAATGACTACTACAATGATATTATTATGAGGATTTTGTGGGTTGTTGACCTACATTGTAACTTATGTCACATTAATTGTTTTGAATGAATTTGATATTTTACTGCTTCTGCATTTCTTTATGCTTTTTTTTTTTACTTTTTAAATTTATCTTTTATTGTTGAGAGTATTACACGTATCCCAGTTTTCCCCCCAATTGATCCCCTCCACTTGCCTCCCACCCCCTTCCCAGGCCTTCATCCCGTTATTAACTGTGTCCATGGGTTGTGCATGTAACTTCTTTGGTTAATCTCTTCCCACCCTCCACCCCCCTTCCCTCTTTCCTCTGAAATATCATCGTCTGTTTGTGGGGAGCCGCTGTGGCCCCAGGCACGGAGGAGCTGCCTGGGTGAGCTGCAGATGTGCTCCCCTGCTCCCTGACCCAGACCTTGAGGCACCAAGGCGATACTAATGTAGCTTGCAGCCTTAGATCCTAGAAAGGCTTATTAGGAAGTTGGCCCCGGCCTGAAGGGTTAAGGGACAGTCAAGCCACATACCAAGCCAAGGACTTAATCCCCCCCAAAAGTTCCTATTAGAAGCCGAGACAAGGTTAGTTACCAAGGTCTGAGCTCCTGCAAGAGGCAGGATGTTTACTTGGAAAGAACAGTCGTAGGGCCTTAAAGGAATTACTTTGTATCAGGCAAGGGGGAGGAAAACAGGACGGGGTGCTGTTCAGCAAAAACAACAGGGCCGGTATAAAAAGAGCTTGGAAAAGAAACTCGGGGCTGGCAGCTGGCAGCAGGCACGAGCTGCAGCCCTCCCCATCCCATCTTTTTTGTGTCTGTCTTCTTTTCATCCTCACCCCTTTCTCAGGACCCTTCGACTCTGCCAGCGGGCTCTGGCATCTGTTGCATGCGTCAATGTCTCTGGATCTATTTAGTTCATCAGATTCTTTTGTTCATTAGCTTCTTAATGAAGACCCTTCAACTTTTGCTGCAGTGCTGGTCTGGTGGTGATGAACCCCTTTAGCTTTTCCTTGTCTGAGAAGCTCTTTATCTGACCTTCAATTCTAAATGATAGCTTTGCTGGGTAGAGTCATCTTGGTTGTAGTTCCATGTTTTTCATCACTTTGAATATTTCTTGCCACTCCCTTCTGGCCTGCAAAGTTTCTGTTGAGAAATCAGCTGACAGTCGTATGGGTGCTCCCTAGTAGGTAACTAACTGCTTTTCTCTTCTTGCTTTTAAGATTCTCTCTTTGTCTTTCACCTTTGGCATTTTAAATATGATGTGTCTTGCTGTGAGCCTCTTTGGGTTCTTCTTGTTTGGGACCCTCTGTGCTTCCTGGACTTGTAAGTCTATTTCTTTCCTCAGGTAGGAGAAGTTTTCTGTCATTATTTTTTAAATAGGTTTTCAATTCCTTGGTCTCTTTCTTCCCCTTCTGGCACCCCAATAATACGAATGTTGGGCCTCTTGAAGTTGTCCCAGGGGCTCCTTATACTATCTTCATATTTCTGGATTCTTTTTTCTTTTTGCTCCTCTGGTTGGGTGTTTTTTGTTTCCTCATGTTCCAAATTGCTGATTTGATTCTCAGCATCCTCTACTCTACTGTTGATTCCATGTAAATTACTCTTCATTTCAGTTCCTGTAGCCTTCATTTCAAAATGGTACTTTATTATGTTATCGATTTTCTCAGTTATTTCCCTAACAGTCTGCTTAAACATCCTTATAACCATTATTCTGAACTCTGTATCTGTTAGCTTGCTTGGATCTATTTCATTTAGTTCCTCTTCTAGAGATTTCTTCTGTTCTTTCCTTTGTGATATGTTTCTTTGCCTCCACATTTTGGCTGCTTCCAGGTGTTTGTTTCTATGTATTAGGTAGAGCTGCTATGTCTTCTGGAATTGGTAAAGTGGCTTTGTGTAGTAGGTGTCCTGTAGGGTCCAGTGGCTCAGCCTCCCCAGTCGCCTGAGCTGGGCCTTCTAGGTGCTCCCCTGTGTGGGCTGTGTGCACTGTCCTGTTGTAGGTGAGCCTTGGTTGCTGTTGGCGTCCCTGGGAGGAACTGACCCCCAGGCCAATCAGCTGTGAGGACCAACTGCAACTACAGCCAGAGAGCTGCTGTGCTGGAGACACCCCTATGGAGCAGGATTTACCTCAGTGGCCATTTGGTGTTCACCAAGCACATCCCTTGAGTGTTTCTCTTGAGTGTTTCACTAGTGGCTGTGGTAGGGTTGTAATCCAGCGTGGTCCAGTCTGAGCACCAGGTGCACTGTCTCTGGGGCCTCCTGGGAGGTGCAAAGTCAGCCTCTGCCTGTGCCCTGCCCAGGGCCACCCAGCATGAGCTACACAGCAATCTGTAGATGGCTGCTACTTGTGCTGGGCTTGGAAGTGCCCAGGAGAGGCCAAGCTATGAGCCAGTGCAGGCTGCCGCTAGTGCCAGGCCTGGGGCCGCTTATCAAGCCGTATGGGGCCCGCTGTTGCTTGTTTGAGAGATTTTAGGAAAGTCCTAAGCTTGAGGCTCGAGAGGCCACTTGCTCAGAAAAGCCGCTGGAAATGGCCTGGATGAGCCTGCAGGTGGGGAGGGGCGAGGCCTCCGGGAATCACAGGGCGGGGCCAAAGGTGTGAGTCAGGTGCTGGCGACTCAAACATGGCGCCTGCCTGCCGGCTGTGTGGGGAGGACTCGCCACAGGATCCATGGCCTCCGCCAGCCCTTCTGCCTGGGAGGAAGCCGCCCTCCAGGTCTCGCCTGGATTTCAGGCAGGTTAGTTCCTCCCTGAGTGTCCCAGGTCGTTTCAGGCTGCTGCCCGGCGTTGGGCTCAGAGGGAGCGCATCTGAGTGAGTCCATGTGCGGCCCTTTAAGAGGAGCTACTGGAGCTCCCGCAGCCTCCGGGACCCTCAGCAACAGTCCCTGCTGGTTTCACAGCCAAAGTTGTGGGGACTCCTGTTCCTGGCCCTGGAGCCCTGGGCTGGGGGCCTGCTGTGGGGCTGAGACCCGTCACTACTTCCTCCTCCGGAAAACCTCGGCCGCCGAGATTCCCTCCCAGCTTTCAACCACGGCTCCGGGTGTGAGCCCGCAGCCCTGACTCCGTCATCCAGCCCCGATCCGCCTGCGTCTCTGCCCCTCCTACTGTCTCGGTGCTGCTTCAGTTGCCTGGTTGTGGGGCTTCTGTGCAGCCAGATTTCAGGAGGCTCTGAGTGATTGTGGTTCTGTATTTTATTTTATTTTATTATTATTTTTTAAATATATCTTTATTGATTTCAGACAGAAAAGGAGAGGGAGAGAGAGAGCTAGAAACATCAATGATGAAAGAGTCATTGATCGACTGCAGCCCGCAACCCGGGCATGTGCCCTGACCGGGAATGGAACCCGGATCGCCTGGATCCTAGGTCAACTCTTAACCTCTGAGCCACGCCCGGCAGGGTTGGTTCTATATTTTAGTTGTAATTTTGATATATGCTTCCTTTTTTAATATAATATATCTTTTATTGATTTCAGAGAGAGGAAAGGAGAGGGAGAGATAGAAACATCAGAGATGAGAGAGCCATTGATGGGCTGCCTCCTGCACGCCCCTGCTGGGGACCGAGCCCGAATCCCCGGCCTGTGCCCTGCCCGGGAATCGAACCTCTGTCTCCCAGGTCCCAGGTAGATGCTCACCCGCTGAGCCAGGCCACGGGGCGCTGCTGCCTTTTTCACCTCATTCTTATTCTTATAGTCTTAACTAAGGTCCCGTTTCATTGCATTCGCATTGCACATATGGCTAAATGTTTTAACCCCTGGGCTTCCTTACCCTTTTGACTTTCCAGTTCTGCCATCTGTATTTTTTGCCACTCACAATATTTCTTATCTTTTTTACTGTTTTTATTTTTCGGGGCTCTCTTTTTGTATTGAATTTCTCTCCCTTCCGGATTTAATGGATTTTATCCGTTGTGATAAAAGACTATACACTTTACTGCATTTAATTCTATGGCTTTAATCATTAAAATATAAATATGACACTAAACATGTTATTCAGTTGAAGGGAAAAAACTACCACATACACAAAAGTGGATTAGAAGTACAATGCTTTTGTTTTGCCTTTCCCACTCACTTCTAGATATTTAAAAATGTAACCAAGGTTCATATACGGTGCCAATTAGGAATTTAACTCACCTTTCACTTAAGTAATCTCAGTCATGAAAGCCAATAATAGTTATGTTTTAAAATTATATAGTCTATGGAATGGTTTTGCTTAGAATCACATTAATTTTCCAACAATACACATGCAACATATTGTTGATAATGAAGTATTATCAGAATTTATTTCAGAATCAAAGTAGTTTAGTAGAGGCTGACACACATAAGCATGCAAATGTGACAGCTTTAGATTTTACTTAGGATTTACGAATGACATCCATCTCCTCAGTCTAGCCTAATTCATTTAATATAGTCAGGAAATGTTATGACCATAGAAGGCGATTCCCTCTCGGGCTGGGATGACGGGAGCGCTCGGGCACATCTTCACCCGGCTGCGTTTTCGTTTCTCACGCTGGTCTTTCGTGGAGGGTTAATAAAAGATAGAGCCATTTTCAGGTGCTTCTATTCCTTCTGGAAACCGGGTGTGTGGCTCTTCAACAATTGTTTATTACTCACTGTGACTACCAGATGGACTCGTGAAATTGTCACTGGACACGTCAAAGCAGCCCTTGGAGAGCTAAGACCTTTCCTGGAGAGAGAAGAGAAGGTTCATGATCCATCAGCATTTCCTGTTTCACTTGGTCCCCAGAAATTTCAGAGCTAAAGGCAAGGTCCCCGCAGTAACTCTGTTATCTTTATTCCATTGTATTTATTATTTCCTCCCTGATTCTTCCTATACACTTTTTTTTTTTAATTTTATTATTGTTTAAATTATGACAGATGTCCCTTTTTCTCCCCGATGACCCATTCCACACCGTCCCTTCCCCCTCCCCAGTCCCTCTCCGCACCATTGTCCGTGTCCTTGGGTTGTGCATATGTGCATATAAATTCTTTGGTTACTCTCTCCCCCTCCACCCACCCGCCCTCCTCCATCCCTCTGACATTGGTCAGTCGAATCTATGCTTCCATGTCACTGAATCTATTCTGTTCATCAGTTTATTAAGTTCTTTAGATTCCACGGATAAGCGAGATCATGCGATATTTGTCTTTCTCTTCCTGGCTTATTTCACTTAGCATAGTATTCTCCAGGTCCATCCATACTGTTTCAGAGGGTACGAGATTCTTCTTCTTTACAGCTGCATGGTATTCCACGGTGTACATGTCCCACAGCTTTTTATCCACTCATCTAGTGATGGGCACTTGGGCTGCTTCCAGATCTTAGCTATTGTAAACTGTGCTGCTATGAACGTCAGAGTACATATATCCTTTCTGATTAGTGTTTCAGGATTCTTAGGATACATTCCTAGGAGTGGAATCACTGGGTCAAACCGCAGCTCCATTTTTAATTTTTTGAGAAACCTCCATACTGTTTTCCATAGTGGCTGCACCAGTCTGCATTCCCACCGGCAGTGTACTAGGTTCCCCTTTCTCCACACCCTCCCAGCACATGTTGTTTGTTGATTTGTTGATGGAGCCATTCTGACAGGTGTGAAGTGATACCTCATTGTGGTTTTAATTTGCATCTCTCTGATGATTAGCGAATTTGAGCATTTTCTCATGTGTCTCTTGGCCATCCCTAGGTCCTCTTTGGAGAAGTGCCTATCTAAGTCCTTCCCCAATTCTTAATTGGGTTCTTTGTCGTTCTCTTGCTGAGTACTATGAGTTCTTTGTACACTTGGGAAATTAGCCCCTTATCAGGTTCATCCTTGGCAAATATGTTTTCCCAGACCGTGGGGTTCCTTTGTATTTTGAGGCTGTTTTCTTTTGCTGTGCAGAAGCTTTTCAGTTTGATGCGGTCCCATATGTTTATTTTTTCCTTTGTTTCTCTTGCCCTAGGAGATGTATCAGTGAAAAGTCCACTACGTGGTATGTCTGGGACTTTACTGCCTATGTTTTCTTCCAGAAATTTTATGGTTTCGTGACTTACATTTAAGTCGGTCATCCATTTTGAGTTGATTTTTGTGTATGGTGAAAGTTGGTGGTCTAGTTTCATTCTTTAGGATGTATCTGTCCAATTTTCCCAGCACCACTTATTGAAGAGACTGTCCTTACTCCATTGGGTACTCTTGCCTCCTTTGTCAAATATTAACTGACCATAATGGCGTGGGTCTATTTCTGGGGTCTCTGTTCTGTTCCATTGATCTACATGCCTGTTGTTGTACCAGTACCAGGCCGTTTTGATTACAGTGGCTTTGTAATATAGTTTGAAGTCGGGTAATGTGATCCCTCCCACTCTGTTCTTTTTTCTCAAGATGGCTGCAGCTATTCGGGGTCTTTTTTGGTTCCATAAAAATTTTCAAAATGTTTGTTCTAGGTCTGTGAAATATGCTGTTGGTGTTTTCATAGGAATTGCATTAAATTTATAAATTTCTTTGGCTAGTATAGATATTTAATGATATTAATTCTTCCGATCCATGAGCATGGTATCTTCGTCCACTTGTTTAAATCTTCCTCTATTTCTTTTTTCAGTGTCACGTAGTTTTCTGAATACAGGTCTTTTACATCCTCGGTTAAGTTTATTCCCAGGTACTTATTTTTTTAGTTGCAATGGTAAATGGTATTGCTTTTTTAGTTTCTCTCTCTGAAAGTTCATTGCTGGTGTATAAGAATCCCATTGATTTCCAGATGTTGATTTTGTATCCAGCTACCTTGCCAAATTCGTTGATCAAATCTAGTAGTACTTTGATGGAGTCTTTAGGGTTTTTTATGTACGGTATCATGTCATCTGCAAATAATGACAGTTTTACTTCCTCCTTTCCAATTTTGATACCTTTTATGTTTTCTTCCTGTCTGATGACTATGGCGAGGACTTCCAGTACTATGTTGAGTAAGAGTGGTGAAAGTGGACATCCCTGTCTTGTTCTGGTTTTTAATGGAAATGGTTTGTTTTTGCCCATTGAGTATGATGTCGGCTGTAGGTCAGTCGTATATGGCCTTTATTATGTTGAGATATGATCCCTCTATTCCGACTTTGCTGAGAGTTTTTGTCAGAAATAGGTGCTGGATTTTGTCGAATGCTTTTTCTGCGTCTATTGATATGATCATACGATTTTTGTCTTTCATTTTGTTTATGTGATGTATCACATTTATTGATTTGTGGATGTTGTGCCAGCCTTGCATCCCCGGAATAAATCCCACTTGGTCATGATGTATGATCTTTTTAATGTATTGCTGGATCCGGTTTGCTAGTATTTTAGTGAGGATTTTAGCATCTATGTTCATCAGGGATATTGGCCTGTCATTTTCTTTCTTTGTAGTATCGTTATCTGGTTTTGGGATTAGGGTGATGCTGGCCTCATAAAAAGAGTTAGGGAATTTCCCCTCCTCTTGAATTTTCTAGAATACTTTGAATAGAATAGGTTTTAATTCTTCTTTGAATGTTTGGTAAAACTCGCCTGTAAATCCATCTGGTCCAGGACTTTCGTTTGCTGGGAGTTTTGTGATTACTGCTTCAATTAAATTATTTGTTATCGGCCTATTCAGAATTTCTGCCTCTTCTTGATTCAGCTTTGGAAAGTTGTATGCTTCTAGGAACTTGTCCATTTCCCCTATGTTGTCCAATTTGTTGGCATATAGTTGCTCATAATATTTTCTTACAATCCTTTGTATTTTTGTTGGGTCAGTTGTTATATCGCCTCTTTCTTTTCTGATTTTATTTATTTGGGTCCTCTCTCTTTGTTTCTTAGTGAGTCTGGCTAAAGGTGCATCAATCTTATTTACCTTTTCAAAGAACCAGCTCTTGGTTTCATTGATTTTTTGTATTGTTTTTTTAGTCTCTATGTCATTAATCTCTCCTCTGATTTTTATTATTTCCTTCCTTCTACTTCCTTGGGCTTTTCTTGCTGTTCTCGTTCTAGTTCTTTTAGTTGTTTTGTTAAATGGGTCATTAGATCTTTTCCTTGTTTCTTGAGATAGGCCTGTAATGCTATGAATGTTCCTCTCAGGACTACTTTTGCCGTGTCCCATAGGTTTTGAGTTGTTGTCTGTTCATTTTTGTTACTTTCCACGAAGTGTTTGATTTCTTCCTGGATCTCCTTGCTAACCCATTCATTGTTTAATGACATGCTATTTAGCCTCCATGTGTTTGAATATTTTTGAGATTTTTAATCATGGTTGATTTCTAGTTTCATGGCATTGTGATCCGAGAAGATGCTTGATATGATTTCAATCTTCTTATATTTGTAGAGACTTGCCTTGTGCCCTAACATGTGGCCTATTTTTTAGAATGTTCCATGTGCACTTGAGAAGAATGTGTATTCTGCTGCTTTGGGGCGAAATGTTCTATAAATGTCAATTAAAGACATTAAGTCTAGTCATTCATTTAAGGTCTGCATTTCCCTGTTGATTTTTTGTCTTGATGATCTGTGCAATGGTGACAGTGAGGTGTTAAATTCCCCCACTATGATTGTGTTGCTGTCAATCTCCCCTTTGAAGTCCCCCAGGAAATTTTTTATGTATTTAGGTGCTCCTGTGTTGGGTGCATAAATGTTCATAAGGGTTATTTCCTCCTGTTGGATTGATCCCTTTAGTAATATGGAGTGACCATCTTTGTCTCTTGTTATGGTCTTTATTTTGAAGTCTGTTTTGTCAAAAATAAGAATTGCTATTCCAGCTTTCTTTTCCTTTCCATTTGCATGGAATATTTTATTCCATCCCTTCACTTTTAGCCTGTGTGAGTCTTTTGCTCTCAGGTGGATCTCTTGTAGACAGCATATATTTGGGTCCTGTTTTCTTATCCATTCAGCTACCCTTTGTCTTCTGATTGGCCCATTTATTCCATTTACATTTAAGGTTACTATTGATATCAACTTATTTAATGCCATTTTTTCCCTTTATGCTGATGTACCTTTCTCTCACTATTCCTTCCTTTTCTTAAAGAAGTCCTTTTAGCATTTCTTGCAATGCTGGTTTGGTACTACTGAACTCCTTTAGCCTTTTTTTGTCTGGGAAGCTTTTTATTTCACCTTCAAATTTAAATGATAGCCTTGCTGGATAAAGCAATCTTGGTTGCATGTTCTTGCTTTTCATTACTTGGAGAACATCATGCCACTCCCTTCTGGCCTGAAGAGTCTCTGTTGAGAAATCAGCTGTCAGCCTTATGGGGGTTCCCTTGTAGGTCACTGCTTGTCTCTCCCTTGCAACCCTTAATATTTTCTTTCTCCTTGGCATTTGCCATTTAATTATGATGTCTCTTGGAGTGGGTCTCTTTGGGTCCCTCTTCTTTGGAACCCTCTGTGCTTCCTGAACTTGTGTGGCTTTCTCCTTCACCAGCCTAGGGAAGTTATCTATCATTATTTCTTCCACCAAGTTCTCCATCCCTTGCTCTCTTTCCTCCCCCTCTGGCACTCCTATAATGGGAATGTTGTTTTGCTGCATGTTGTCCCAAAGTTCCCTTAGACTGTCCTCATGCTTTTTAAGTGTGTTTTCTTTTTGCTGCTCTGATTGTGTGATTTTCTCTACGTTGTCTCTTAAGTCACTTATTCTGTCCTCTCCTTCATTGAGCCTGCTTTTAATTCCTTCCAGTGCATTCTTGATATCAGATACAGCATTCTTTATCTCTGCCTGAGTTTTATTTATGGTATGTCTCTCTTTTTTCATGTTTTCAGTAAGGTTCTCGATCTTATCATCTAGAGTCTTCTCAAGTTCCTTAAACATCTTCATCATCCATACTCTGAATTCCATTTCTAACTACTTGCTTAACTCCATCTCATCAACGTCTTTTTCTGGCGATGTTTCCTTTTCTTTAATTTGGGGGTTGTTTCTTTGTCTCCCCATTTTGGTAGGTCTTAGTGCTTGTATCTATATATTAGACATATTTGCTGTCTCCCAGTCTTGTGGGATGCGATTTTGTCTTGTGGGTCCACTGGAGCCAAGAGGTGTGTTTTCCTTACACCTCTGAGCTCTTTGCTCTAGGCGTGTCCCTCTTGTGGGTGCTCCTATTGTGGTTTCTTTATGCTCTCCTGTTGTGGTTGGGTCTAGATTGTTGTAGATCAGTCCTTGGGAGGACCCTCCTCTCAGGTAGGCTGTGTCTCAGCCCCAACCTCAATGTGTAAGCTGTTGTACAGGTGCTGGCAAGGCAGGACAATACACAACTAAAATTCCAGGAAACAAGAGGTATCTTAAAAATGTCTTGATAGTCACAATGAAAACAACCCACGTGAAAAGAGAACTGCGAGCCCGGCCGTGCGTGGCTCAGCGGTTCTGCATCGACCTAGGATCCAGGAGATCGGGGTTCGATTCCCTTTCAGGGCACATGCCCGGGTTGTGGGCTGCAGCCGATCAATGACTCTCTCATCATTGAAGTTTCTATGTCCCTCTCTCCCTCTCCTTTCCTCTCTCTGAAATCAATAAAGATATATAAGAAAAAAAAAGAACTGCGAGAGTGAAGGAACAACACACACACGCGCGCGCGCGCGCACACACAAAAGAATGCTTAAAACAAAAAAAAGAGAAAGAACAGTAACGCTTAGAGAGAGAGATGTATATTGTTAATACTAGTGAAAATTTAGAAAATAATAATGAACTAAAATGTAAAAAATAGCGAAGCTACTGGGAGATAACACAAGCAGAGAAAAAATTCTGAAAAGGGGCCAGCAAAAAAGGGAGGGAATAGGAATAGGATAATAGTTGAAAATGAGAAAACAAAAATACCATAGAGAGAATAAGAGAAACTAACAATCGGACAGGAAGACAGAAAGGAGCATAATGAAAGAATGAAAAAAAAGAAAAAAGTTATGCCAATTGATTGAGAGGAGAGCGAGAGATAAAGCCCTAGCAGGCAGGGAGTCTGGTAAGAGATTTGGGGGAAACTATAGAGGAAAGCAGTAAACTTGGTTATAATGATAAAGTCTAGTCCTTAAGCAGGGATATCAAGAATATCTTGATAGTAGAAGCAAGGATAAAACAAAACAAAGCAAATAACCAAAACAAAACCAAAAACAAGCTAAGCAAGACAAAATTCTTTTATAGAAATGAAGAAAAAAAATTTAGGTAAAAAAAATTATTATACAATTTACAAAAGAAGAAAAAACAAATTTTCTCCCCTTTCTCTTCTTCCTAAGGAAAAAAGAGAAAAAATAAACCCACAAACAAAAAACAAACAAAAAACCCCCCAAAAAAGAAAAAAAACAAAACCAAACAAAACAAAGAAACAGCAGAAAAACGTAGTCAATCAGGTGAGTTTTTTCTGGGTAATTTATGTTGTCTGAGGGTCACTGTTTTTTGTGATTTCAGTTCTCCTGGGAATTGCTTTTGTATCACCCCAATGTGAGGAGCCATCTAGGTTTGGCTCTGGTGTCCTTAGGTAGATGGTTGATCTGAGGCTCTTTGTGGACCACCTCCTCTTGTCAGCTATTTTGCAACCTTGTAGTTGCCTGGTCTTGCTCCAGAGTCTTCTGTAGAGTCTTTAGGGTGCAGGGTGGCTAGTGTAGCTCAGGGTATCACTCCACTTAGAGGTGTTACTCTCAGGTGCTCACTCTGCGGGAGTTAGTCTCTGGTCCACAGCCAGCTCCTCAGTCCCTACCCTGTCCTCTGATTCTAGTTGCCCAGGCTCTGACCTGCTGCAGCTTCAGATTGATTTCAGCCTGTTGCTTTTTCTGTCTGGGCCGTTTCAGCAGCCTGGGCCCAGTGGGTCCCATTAAAAACACATTCCAGTGAGCCCTTTGCCTGCCCAGCCCCCAGGAGGGGTTTTCAGCTTTTCCTCCGGTTCCCAAACAACAGTCCCTGAGAGTCTTGTTCTTCTAATATCCTTGTGTGAGCTGCTCTCCCTTCCCCCTCAGGACTGTGCCCTGCGGGGTGTCTGGGGCCTCAGTGAGCAGGGCCTCCCCTTTCCTGTTGGGGGCGGTGCTCCCGGCTGCAGGACAGGCTGTGGGCTCCGCCCCTCCCTGCTCAGCTCTGGTTGGCTGGTCGCACCAGGCCCGCCCCTCAGACCGTCTACTGCGCAGACCCCAATGGCAGCCCCGGCTGGTCTGTACCCACAGTGCACGCCGGGAAGGTGGGAGCCAGTTCTGCAGTCAAACTGGCAAAAGCACAAGGAAAGCGGGGCTCGGGTTCTGGTTCTCATTATTGCTGCCGAAGGTCAGCACTTGGTCTCGTTTTCGCTCCTTGAAGACAATCTGCATTTTAAGCCCTCTGGCTGCTTTTAACATATTCTCTTTGTCCCACACGTTCTGCTGTTTCGCCGCGGTTTGTCTCGGGCTTTCCTTTTTGTTCGCACGGCTTGTGTATTTTGAGCTTCTCGAACAGGTGAACTGGTGTTTCATCAGTTCTGGAAGCTATTTTCAAGAAGAGGCAGCAGTGGCATCGTGAAGCGTTCTTCAGCATCTCGGTACCTGCCACCAGCATCGGTACCTGCCACCAGCATCGGTACCTGCCACCAGCAGGGGTACCTGCCACCAGCATCTGGCTGGCGGGCCGGCTGCGACATAGCTTCCGTTTTTACTGGAGGGACAGTGACCCACAACCAGCTCATGGCTACCGTGGTTACTAGAGCTAGCGGATGACGATTTTACATGGCCATAGGCTTTCTGCGCCTGGAATACCAGGCACAGTGTCTCTGCTGTTTCTCTTATTTTCTGTCGCCGAGTCCAGGGACATGACTTCCTAAAGCTCCTCAGTCAGAAGCCCAGGGGGCGGGGGCCCATGGCAGGAGGAACAAGGCGACAATTTCTTTCCAAGATGATCAGGTTCCCAGGCACCACAGTGAAGGCAGCCCCTCCGCAGGCCAAGCGGACAGCTGTGGTGCAGACAGTGACGGGTCAGGGCCCAGCCTGTGACCTGTGAGCTCCAGTCCATGGAGGTAGAGAAGCCAGCTCCGGCTCCCACGATGTCACTGGCACATTCATTAGTGTCACATGGATTCTGAAACACAGGCGTAGTTTCTTAGTTACATAAAGAAAGGGCATTAATTGACCAGGTTGTTAACTGAAATTCTTAAAGTATCACTTACAAAAAAGAGGGAGAAAGTCTGTTTGTGAACTGATTCCTCGTTTGGTTCTCAGGCCTCGGGGATGGCTCCTGCCTCCTGTGTGGAGCGGGTGCTGCAGGGGTTAATGGCACACAGCTGCCCTTCGGGATAATGGCTGTTCCATTTCATGTTTGCCATGGGTGCTGCTGTGCAGGTCAGGGCATTGTCACCCTGTTAGTTTGGGCAGATTTATAGCATAAACATTATGAAAATTTTTTTAAATATGTTTTCATACTCTTCTTTAGAGGGAAAGGAGGGCGAGAGAGAGAGAGAGAGAAACATCAATCGGCTGTCTCGTCCACTGGCCCACAACCCGGGCAGGTGCCCTGACCGGGAATCAGACCAGCTACCTCTCGGTGCGTGGGATGCTGCTCCACCTACTGAGCCACACTGGCCAGGATGACATTATGAAATTATTGATGTCCCAGGTTCCATATCTGAGATGGGAAAATGAATGAAAAAGATACTAACAGACAAAGCTTAACTTCCGACTTTCCAAGGGCACTGGGATCCAGGGCTGCTTCTGGAGGCGCTTCTAGGAAAGGTTCCCTTTTCCATCAGCCTTCTCACCCCAAGAGCCCTTCGTCACCGCCCTACTGACAGTCTCGGAGATCATCTTTTGCTGAGTTCGGAGATGATATTTGCGCACAGTTAGGGGTAACAACATATTTAGCAAGGATATTTTTCATCTGATCAAGATCTATGGCGGGCTAATAAGTGCTCTCTATTGAACCCTTGCAGAGACCACTCTAAGGCACCTTATGGAGGCGATGACAGCCACCTGCTTTCCAGTTGGACCCAATGTGTTACCCGACAGGGAACGTGGCCCTGAGTGGGTCCGGTGTGTGGGTCCTTGACTTAGTGCAGGAAAGATTTCACAGCATGTGTCTAGGTGATTTTGAGAATATGTTTATTAAAGCTGGCGGCAGTGGGACCAGGAAGGACTGAGGGCAGAAGGAGCAACAGGGGAGCCTTGGCGGGGCCGCTTACTCCCTGGGAAGTCGGAGACAAGGGGGCCTTGGAGACAGGCTCAGGGCTTTGCCTGGGACAAGCTGCCGCCGTCCCCTGCTGCCCTGGTTGCAAGTCTCCTGAGGTCCCTCAGAGTTTCGGAGATGTGTGCCTGTGGGGGAAGAAGAGGGGAAGGGGAGGGCTCAGACCTGCTTCCAGGAGAGGGAGTGCCCCTGGGCCCTTGGCCTTGAGGCTTTTCTCTCTCTTGCAAGTAGGAATCTTAGGGGCGGTCTCAGGGTGGGTTTCAGCAGAATATTCATCAGTTTTCCAGGTGTGTTCTTTCAGGGTCTTGGTCTCCACTGATTGGTGACTGTCAGGGCAGGAGTCATTAGTCCTGGCAGCTGGTCCTGGTGTCACCCACCTGGTTTTGCTCCTTTTCTGGGCCGGAGCTAAAAAACAACTAAGGCTCTGATCTTATCTGTAGGAGGTGGCCTTCATCTGGCTGTAATTGCTCAGCCGTCTGTCTCAGTTTCCCCATTCTGCTTGCCAAGGATTTGCCAAGCTTCTTACTCTCCTGCCTCAAATGCATCTCTACACAGAGGTCAGAGGTTCGTTAAGATAATGGGAGGTTTGGCGTTTTAAAGACTTTTTCTCTGAACCCTTTGGAGACTATATCAGACTGCGTTCTGGAAGACTTCTGAGCTTCCACCCGGGTGTAAACTCCAATCTGGAGGCCAACATGGAGAGGACGAGCAGGTCGGCCTGAATTGTACAGTTTCCTGATTTCATTGTCAGCTGAATGACAGTGACATTGCAATTAAAATTGAATCTGAAATTCTAGTTGCAATTTCCAAATCTTCTTGGTTAGGAAAACTATGGAGAGTCTGAGTATGTCACTTTATTGTCCCAAGAAGTTTCTATTTAGACTTCACAGATGATATTATAATGGATATCTGCCAGAGGCATGCCAAAGGTTCCCGTGTGCCCCAAATTTCTCTCATTATTTCATGACCAACTTGAACATGCTCAAACCCATCTAGAATGTTACGCCTCACTTGACACTTTAGATCTTCATCATGGTAGTGGCTCTCTTTAACTACCTGAGAGAGCAGCTAGAGGCATCCTTAGCCACCTATCTAGATAAACACTCAGTGAATTGTCCACATGGGAGGACATGGTCTTAAGTCACGACTATGAAACTATAGGCAAAGGGACCACGGTCAAGATGAATGACAGTGTAATGAGATCAGCAATAGCTAAAGGAAATGTTGACAGTTAAAAGAATTTAGTGCTCCGCCTGACCAGTGTGTGTTGGTTGGGTGTCACCCTGTGCACCACAACACTGCCAGTTCCATTCCTAGTCAGGGCCCATGCCCAGGTTGTGGGTTTGATCTCGGGTAGGGGGTGTGCAGGACGTGGCTGATTGATGTTTCTCTCTCCCTTTCTCTTTCTCTCTCGAAAAAAAAATCAAGCAAAAAATAATTTTTTGTTAAAGAATTTAGTCTTCAACTTCTGTTGTGGAAGGAAAACAAACAAACTGCAATGCATTTGCCTAGTGAGAGGACCGATCGCCTATGGGCCTGGTTCTTATCATACTTTGTGTTTTTCAAAGCTTAGAAATTGAAAAGGCAACGGGATTGCTCACTTCGGAAAAGCTTAAAAGTTCTAAGAGGCCTCATGTAATCTTCTGCTAAGGTTATTAGAAAGCATTTCCCCTGGTTAGATGCAGCCATGGTTTAGATAATTCCTTGTTAACTATCCTCTTTGCTCGTGTTTTAACTACTTACCAGATCCCCCCGAAAGCTTTTTCTTTAAAGTCCAAATTCGGGGCTCTAGAGACCGACAGGGTACCTTGGCCCAGATCGTCTTCGGCATCTCTAGGTGGACCTGTCACAGCACCCAGCTTTGCTCCTTCGCCTTGCCTGGGTAACCTAAGGGGGCAGGCTAGGGATCCCTGCGGTCATTAGTGAGCGGTCTCCTGGTCACTGCCCAGGGTTGGGAGGGGCCTCCACGGGCACATGGATGAAGAGAGGCCAAGCCAAGGGAGGGACTCACTCTCCTCCTGGGGAGAGGGACCGCTCGGAAGTTGTTTTCTGAGCAGAAACTTACTTCTCTACAAGGATGGACTATTAGAAAACAACTGGTAAAGATCGTATTATTTATTCGGAGTAAGAGAAGCAACATTCCAAGCACAGACCTGGAATCATTGGGCAGTGGCTAGTGGAACACAAAGTGGGATTTTAAAAAATAATCTGGCTGGGATTTGGAAAAGCTTGGATTCTTTGCCTCAGCACAATTCACGCAAGGTCTGGCTCAAAGGGAAGGAAAACTGAAATGCTGTCTGCTGGCAATGTTACTGGGCAGGCCCGGGGAGCTCTCTCAGTGACCACTCAGCACAAACATTGTCCTTCTAAGAAACATGCTGTGCTAAAGTGTGACAAAACACAGAAAAATGAAGTCAGAGAATGAACTTCAGAAGTCGAAGGAGCCCTGTCGCCTGGCTTAGTGTAAAGACAGGCCCATCTGAGTTCCTGCGGGGGCACATCGCGGACCTCTCCACGGACGGGTCCTGTCAACCGTGCTGAGCACTAATGCGGCCTGTCAAAGGCACAGTCTATCCATTTCCCCCTTAACTATAGGGACCAGTCACCTGCTCCTCACTTTAAGTTCCAAATTAGTGGGGGCAGCTTTCTGGAAACCGTGGACAATACTCTGAAGCAACTTGGAATAGAGACAGACACTCCATGCTGACTGTGGCTTGTGATAAGCAAACGCCCATTTCCCCAGATGTGTTGCAACCTCTCAGGCTCCCTAAGGTGAGTCCTTTGAGTGACAACGGGTAGGACTCAAGAAGCAGAGTGACGCTGCAGACTGCAACCTGCCTGGTGTTCCACCAAAACCTGAGCTCTGGTTTTACACATTTCTTCCCAACACGTTGTGATTTGTTTTCTTAAACACAAAACTATGGTCCGAAGCACAAATATCAGAGACTGTGAAACTTCTGAACTGAGGACCATTTTCTTCCAAAAACCAAATTAAGCGTCTTTCCTTGGGCCTGAGCCCTAAGTTGGCAGCTCCCCCCACAACAGAGCTGGGCAGGGCTGCGTCTCCTCCTGCATTCAGGGGACAGGGTCACCTGGGGCCCACCTGCAGGACTGACAGTGCGGGGACAGTTGCCGCATCGCTTTAGCTGAACTCTTCTTCCATTGAATTCGCTCTGAAGAAAAGTGTGAGATAGAGAATATTAAAAGCAGCACTTTTAGTCACACATAACTATGTTCAACATATAGTATTTAAGTCATAGCTGTTGGTCACCTCTTTTTAAAAATAAATGGGTATGGTGTGTAAGTTACTTGTCAAATTCACATAAACAAGCTTTGATAGTGCTCTCCCTGACTATATTTCAGCGAGTTCTTCATATAGAATCGCTTCTGTCTGTCACACTCTTACCCTAATCTAACGCAGCCCTTAGCTTTGCTTTCCCAGATTGTCGCACATCACAATTAGTGAATTTTCAGTCAAAGGAAAAGTGATATTGTCCTGGTTGCAATTGGACAACTGCCTGTAGTACTAAACTATCACTGGGGTCTAGGGACATAGTTTCTTCACGAATCCAGGGACGAGGGATTTCCTCCCAGCCTTTCCGAGAAGCTTCGAATTTGCCACATTAATAGCAATCTATTCTTCCAAAGTAAGTGAGATCAAATTTCTGTTCTATTTTTAGATGCTCAGATTTGCACTTCCGAAGCTGAAGAGCCTGAAATGCTGAATGTGAAGTAGATTGGGTGAGGAATTTGGGGCCACTGTTACCTGTAAGAAGGAGGAGGCTTGTGTGGGAGCTCTGGGTGTCATTGCATAAGATAAACACAAACTTTGTCGGTTCCTGAGAAGGGTGAAAATGATGACGTGGGAACCTTTGCAAGGAGCTGGAGCTGCGCTGGAGCTGCCTCAGCTCGCAGAGGTCACCGTCGCTCGGTGGCAGGCGTTGTCTGAGGGCCGTGCGGCCCTGTGGTCGCCGCGGTGCCAACGCTTCTGCCAGGACACTGCTCTCCAGCAGCTGAGCGCGAGGCGCCTGATGCAATGACTGACCCACGACCGCTTGGCTCGATTCGGAGGGCACCCTTTACTGGCCTCGTGTCCTTGCAAAGGTCGTTTAACCTCCACCATTTATTCTCTCCAGCTGCAGGGGTGAAAAGGGTACTTATCTCGCCAGGACGACGTGAGAATTAAATAAACATATGATGCAAAGAAAGCCCTTGCACAATCCTGGGCGCAAGAGTAAAATGCTCAAAAATTCCTCCATACACTTGACTCACTTTTTGCATTGAGGGGTAACTGACGTGTGGCCTTCTATTGGTTTCCCGTGTACAGCATGACGATTTGAGATGTGTACGTATCGGGAATGATCGGCACGCGAGTCTGGTTAACATCTACTCTGCACGGCTGCAATTTCCCCTGTGCTGAGAGCCTGTGAGAGCTGTTCCCTGGCTGTCTGCTGCACCCTCCTGACTTCTTTCTTTCTCAGCTGGATGTTGTGCGTTTCCATCCTCTATTCCCATTTCACCCACGAGACTGTAGTCATTTCGCTGCCGCTGGCGCGTGTCCCGGCCCTAGAGGTGCGCGGGCGCGGGAAGGGCTGCGCGTGGGAACGGCGGGGCCGCGCAGCGGTGAGGGATCCGGGCGGAGAGCTGCCTGAGGCCCAGCAGGCCCGGGCTGGGCGCCAGGTCACAGCTCCGTGCGCTGGTTACATAAAGCAGAGTCAGATGTTCTAAGCTATGTGCTAACATCAGAGGAGGTCCCTCCCAGTGTTTCCTAGTGTCCCATTGCCTGAGCGCTCTAATAATCTCATCATCAAAGTCTTCCTATACCTTTTCTTAGAATAAAGTCGGAGAATTTGACTAAATGCGAGGACATGTCCCCAGGAAAATGAGAGAAGCATAATGGGGACCGGGTGTAAAGAGGTGGATTTTTTCACGTGAACTCTTAGTGTTCTAGAGCAGAGCTGTGTCACAGGCTGACTTTGAGCCTCTCTCAGCCTCTCAGCCCCCGCACACCTTGCTGTGGGCCGTCGGCTTCCTGCATTGTGAGGTTAAGTGCCATCCAAAGGGGCTTTCCCTCCATTCCCCACACAGCGCCTCCTCTCGGCCCCTTTCTCCAAGGGCATCCTGCAGGTGCCGCTAAGCTCGGTGACAGCACCAGGAGACAAACCTGAAAAGCCTTTCACTCAGCTTAAATTATTAAGCAACTTTCAATCTCCTTCAGGCAGAGACCTTCCTCCCTGTAAAGAGGGACTGGCTGCGCTCTCCAACCAACAGCTGTGAGCCTGTCCCGGCATCAGTTACTGGGGAAGCTGCTCCTCCAGGTGTGCGCAGAATCTAAATTTTTAATGCAGGAAATTTTACCTTTCAGAAGAGGAACTTCATAGCGAGTCTCAGACCAGCAACTGATGATGCTCTGCGAATACAAGGCTGATTGGTTCTCAACACTGAGATTACCCAGGAGCAAAGAAACCAGTTCCTTAGCTGCTATTTTTGGGGATGGGGTAAAGGGGAATCCTGGTCCTGACTCAGTGAGACTTGCCTGCTCCCTGCACCGTCCTCTGTCCTCCAGCATGGTATGTCTGTGGTTTCCCGGAGGCTCCTGGATGGCAGCTCTGACGGTGACACTGAAGGCACTGAGCCCTTTCCTGACTTGGGCCAGGGACACACCACGTAAGTGCTCCTTGGGGGGTGAGCCGTTGCCGGGTGGGGAAGAAAAAAAATTGTCTTTGTCACTGTATCCAGGGCATGTCCATTAGAAAACTGTGACATTTTCTTCAGTGGCCACCTACCTTTATCACATGGACCCCCAACTCTTTCCACAGGAAAAGGAGCCTGGGTGGTCGCCACTAAGAGGGCTGTGAAGGGGCTCCCTGGGTATAGGCCTTTTCCTCTCAGCTCTCCTCCAGTAAACCCTCTCCAGCCCTGTGTCCCACTCTCTCAGGGCCTTGCGAGGATTTAGAAATAATGATTTCAGACTGCTTCCCATCCAGTGGTTCCCTTTATTTTATTGAGTTATCCCAAGAAAAGGAAAGTTTTTCTGAAATTTTATGGGGAATCAAAAGGAATTCCAAGGGTCTCTTTTTGAAGATCCTGTGTTGTGTCCTCAACAGAATCTGTGAGGTTGGTGCCTCTCCCTATGTGAGAATGTATGAAGGGGCCTCCCCCACTATCTCCTTTCCTTCCCCCTGAACCCCAATGTTGGGAAGGCCTGTGTCCCTGTAATGAAGGTTCTCCAAGAGAAGTGGGCTAGTGCTCTCTCTTCCCCCTGTGGAAAGCCCCCTGGAGCTGAAGCAGAGGTTCTTAGTACTCGGAATGACCCTGCAGATCAGGAACATCTGTGGGGTTCTTTGCTGCCTTAAGGAACTGAAGGCATCTTCCGAACACCTGGCCAGATTAGTGTTCGCCGTGGATCTCTTTCATTCTAACGGTTCCTCGTACATCTCCTCCTCTTTGACCTGAGCCCACAAGTAGGGATTCAACTAGTAGAGATAAATTGTATGAAATTTTGTGTTTTTAAGTTAAAAAGACAAATACTAGCAATTTCATAGGTTCAGGTTATACGCCTCGAGCAGGAGTCTAGAGTGTGAAGGTTGCTTCCGTCCCACGGGGCTGAAAGTCATAATCAAGTCAAGGGAACTCATGGGCCTCCGGGAGTCTTGGCCCCAATGTCCCAGGTCCATTCAACCTGCCCTCGGTTTCCCTTCATTGGACAAGTTTGGCGACCTCTGCTCCCAGGTCTCCCTATTCCTTCCCCAGCTGTGTCCTCACCATTCCTGAGACCCCAAAGCTCACACAGGCCTCAGCACTGGAACAGGTCCATAGTCAGGATAAAATGCCAGATATTTTCCTTCTTTCTGAAAACCACCTTTTCCTTACCTGGGATGTTTCTTCCAAATAGTAGGAGGAGAGAGAAAGAGTCTGAATTTCTCACAGGAAGCAGAGGGGACAGAATGTGTCATCTGAATAGAAGGCTACAGGAGCTTGAGCCCCTGCTCCTTAACAGGGTCCCCACAGTGGTCAAGTCCCAGAACCTGGGTTCATTCATTGGACCACAGATATTTATCTGAGCAACAGTGATATACTGGGCTCTGTTCTAGGCTCAGAGAATCCTACCTGAATATGACAGAAAGTCCCCTTTTACCATGGAGCTTAGCTAACCTCGGGAGAAAGACAATAACCCAGTAATATTTAAGAAAGAAAAAACTGTCAGAGAGCAATAACTGCTCTGAAAACCACACAGCAGGGTTACAGGGCAGAGAGGCTTGGATTCGCCTGACGTCAGTCCACGGGGTTAGGGAGCTGTCCCTGAGAAAGTGACGTTCAGAGGCATTTGAGACCTGAGTGATGAGAGAGGCCACCATGTGAAGATCTGAGTGACAAGTGTTCCAGGGGGGGAACAGGGAAAGGCCGAAGTGGGGGACCGTGTTTGCCGTGTCTAAGCGACAGGAGGAAGGCCAGAGCGGCTGAGGCACAGCGAGCAAGCTGGGGAGCAACACTGACACAGGAGGAGGTTGGGAAGACGGGAGACAAATCATACCGGGCCCTGGTGGCCATGGTGAGAAATCTGAATTTTATCTGAAGAGAGCTGAGAACTACTGGAGGGTTACAAGGAGAGGAGAGTCCATTTATATTTGCTTAAAAAGTAAGAATTCTAGCCACCATGTGGAGATTGGGTTGGGGGTTCACAAGTGAGTGCGGAGGAGTCTCCTGGGCAGACGTGCCCGGGCCCGTTAGTGCGCTGCGGCCAAGGCGGTGGTGAAGCTAAAGAGCAGATCTGGGCGGATCGCTCGATGCCGTGTTGAGGGATCTGATGGGTCGGGGAACACAGTCAAGCTCATCCCTAAGGATTTTGTCTGAACAATCAGGAAACTTGGAGGAGCCATTTATTGAGAGAGGGAAGACTGTGGGAGAGAATTGTTCAAGTGGGTGGTTAGGAATACATATTTTGTTTAAGTTGGAAATGATTTTCTGACATTTATGTGGAGCTGTCAAGAGGTCGGTTGAATACGGGAGCCTGGAGTTCAGGGCCAGCCAGGACTGGAGGTGTCTGTGTTGGTGTCAGTGACACATGTGCTGTGTTATATTCCAGGGAGGTGGAGGGGGCCACACAGTGAGAGTGTGTAGCAGACAAGACACAACAGGCGCCGAGCCCAGAGGACCAAGGGCCAATGAGTCAGCAAAGGGGACTGGGAAGGGTGCCAGGGTGGTGAGGAGAACCTGGGGAAGGTGATGCAGGGCAGTGAAGGGAGGCAGATTTTTCCAGAAGGAGGGGGAGGCTGGGCGTGGTGAGAACAGGCAGAGAAGCGAGCACTGGGCTTAGTGGACGTTAGCAGTGGGTGGAGTGCACGGGATGGAACCCGGACTGGACCGTTTGAGGAGAGACTGGGAGCTGAAGACGTGAAGGATGATTACAGGTGACGTAGCAGTGGCCTCAGGGAGAGACTGTGCTCTGGGATCGAGGAGCCCGCTGGGCCCAAAGCATGAGAATAAAAGAGTCTGAAAAGAAGCTGGGCGGGCTTGAGAAGCAGAGATGTTCAGTGACCAGCAAGGAGCCACTGGGGTGACCTTGAATGCAGAGGTGACCGGTTATGCAAGGGCCATTAATTATACAGCCAGTATTTATTAGTGACCAAGAAGAGGCCAGCTGTCACCCTGGGAGAGGGGGAGGGCGTCACCAACAGGACAGGTCTGGCCCCACCAGCATGGAGGCCGCAGCATTTTGCAGTGACTATGACCCAGGCCTAAAGCTGAGTATGTAACTCTCATAACTACCCTATCTTATCTGCAGCAATTAAAACTGTGATCATCTATGGGATCTAATTCAGAGAGTTTAAGTAACTGACCCCGTCACATAGTGAATTGTAGAACCCAGGTGACATGGTCTGGGTCTCAGCGTCTAGAACGTCCCTCTCTCCTGCGTCAGCACAGTCCTTTCACACTAGGTTCCTGTCTGTCCCGTTATTACACACAAACCAGTGTTTCTGTGCTTTTGTTAAAAATGATATTTACTGATAAAATTAACTAAAGACAATTGCGAAATGCTAATGAAGATATTATTTGCTTTAGGAAGTTAAGGAATAGCAAGATCTGTGAGCTTGCATTCATAGGGGTTATAAGAATTAAAATAGCAATGCATGTATTACTTATATGATCAGCACTAGGAAGAATCACCATTTAATTCCACACTTAATATCTTATGAGGAATCCAGTGTCATTAAATCTGTTTTAGACATAAAGGAGAAAGGCCCATGGGTGTTAATATCTGACTCCAGTGAAGAGCTAATGTTCAAAGTTAGATTTTCTAGTTCTAGAGCTCGGGCTTCAAACACCACTAGTGAACAGGGGCTTGGCTGGGTCTGGATTCCTGCTGGAATTCCTGATGTTCACGTGGGCCAGTGTGGGTCTTCGGGTTGGGGCGGGCAGATGGTAGGGCTGCTCGTTCCAACATATAGGAGAAATTTACATGTATTTTGCATTTATAATTTGAAAAGTTGCTTAGGGGCTCACACTAGGGACAGACCATCCTGGGCACAGGAGGAAGAACATGAAGTTTAAATAGTCTCCTCTGTCCCAGAGTTTGTCAGCAGGTGGGCTAGGGTTGCTGAAGGAAATACAGAGGCCCGATTAAATCTGAATTTCAGAGAAACAACAATGATTTATCTAAAATCCAAATGTAACTGAATCATGCGTTTTTATTTGCTAAATTGGGGACCTTTACCTTGGGCACATGAGCATGGACAGATGGCGCTGACCGTGCAGGCTGCAGGGAACAGCAACTCCACACGTTTGTTTCCAACCTTCTCATGTGCCCAGAAGGTCCTAGAGGGTCCGAGTGGACCTGGTCTGGCCAGAGTGCCCTCCTCTCTGCCGTCAGTTCCGAGTGAAGGTCGGGACCTGCTCATTTTGTAAACTGTCTATATGAGAGTGTCACCTCAGTTTCTCCCCTTCTGCGGGGACCTGCCTCTAGAAACGAGAGTCCACACCCGGCCCGGGCTGGTGACCCGGTGCCTGCTGCTGTTGCTGGGAGCAGGGGGCAGCTAGAAATGGATAAGTTGGGACACTGAGCAGGATTCAAATGGCAGCGGCCGTAGTTTTCTACTGCGGATGAGACGTGCACCAGTGGAGAAGTTAAGAAAGATGACGGCGTGGAGGGTAAATTAAACGGCCTGGTGATTGACTGGCAAGGGTCAGAAACAGGTACATCTTGGTCCTGAGCAAATGTATTTTGCTGGAAAATTACCCTGCGTGGGACCGGATTCCTAAGATCAACATACAGGACCAAGACTTTCAGCAGGTACGACGTTGGCAGAATGCGTGCGGGAGGTCTCCGCTGCTGCTTCATCGACAGTGTCTTTTTCACCACAGATTTTTCAGATGCTTCACAGCCGCGGGGCTCACCCTGAGAAGGAGGGTTCACGGCCCCTTCCCCGCCCCACCGCTGGAACATCTGGCAATACTGAAGCCGTGTCCGGTTGTCACACTGGGGGTTTGTTCTGACAGTTGGGGGATGAGGCCAGGGATGCGGTGCACAGCCCCGAGTACACAGCAGCCAACCCACCCGCCCCAAATGTCACCAGCGTTGAGGCCGAGGACACTGCTGTACACGGGCTGTTTCTACAACGTCCAGACTCACGCTCTGAACGCACGCTCGCCTCCCGGTTCAGTTCTTCATGGTTTACTTTATGTATTTATAGACAGTTATACAAATTAGCCACCTCTTGTTGAATCCATTTAGTCTATTGAAGTTTAAAACCTTCAGTTTTATTTTTTGTCTTATGCAATGTTTGTGACAATGTCATGACTTCGCGGTCATCTCATCTGTATGGACTTTCAACAGCTGGTCCCTTTAAGTCACAAGCATGTCTGAGTGAAGTGTCCGCCTGTCTGCGGTAATTGGCTTCCATCTGTCCATCCCCTTTTAGCCACAGGTGGGCCGGGTGTCCCGCGCCTGCTGGGCTTGGACGCGCAGAAAGGGGACGGGCCCTGTCGGGTTGCGGTTTCATCTCCGCAACACGGGCCGGGGGAGCCCAGTGGACCCGGGGGCTTAGGGTCCCAGGGCCTCCCCGCCCTCGGCCTCCCCCCAGCCCCGACGAGAGGCGACCCCTGGGCGCTGGCGGTCGGGTGCCCGTGTCCTCGTGTCCCCACCGCCTGGGGCGGCGTCGCCGTCAGAGTCTAACCAGGGTCACTGCTGCTCTGTCCCCACAGCACATTTCCTGGGGCAGCATAAGGGAGAGTGTCATTTCTCCAACGGGACGGAGCGGGTGCGGTTCCTGCAGAGACTGATCTACAACCGGGAGGAGTACGCCCGCTTCGACAGCGACCTGGGGAAGTTTGTCCCGATCAACGAGCTGGGGCGGCCGGACGCCGAGTGCTGGAACCGGCAGGAGGACCTCCTGGAGCGGCTTCAGGCCGCGGTGGACTGGTTCTGCAGAGTCACCTACCGGGTTTTCGGATTCCTGGTGCAGCGGCAAAGTGAGGAGGGGGGGGCGCGTGTCCCCGAGTGTTCCCCGAGCGTGTCCCCGAGTGTTCCCCGAGCGTGTGCCCGAGTGTTCCCCGAGTGTTCCCCGAGTGTTCCCCGAGCGCGCGCGTGTGTAGGGCTGCGAGCGAGCACACTTGTGAGGGGACCCGTGAGGCCCGCTATCGGGGACACTGGGGTTCTGCCCCGTGGGAGGGACGTGTGGGTGCCGTCTGTGTGTCTAGTGGGGGCAGGTTCGGGGAGCAGAGGTGGGGAGTGGGGGGGACGCGGAGTCGCAGCCTGTGGGCCGCCCCCTTCCTGTCCCGAGCCCCTGGAAGGGGCCTGGGCTTGGGCAGAGGGTCAGCCTGGGGGGCTGGGGCACCTCTCATCCCCCCCAGGCTCCTCTTAGGTCTAAGTTTCTTGCTTTTCAAAAAAAAAACTCCCTCCCTCCTCCTCCCTTAGTGTATCTATTTTTACGTAGCTGAAATGATTGTGAAACCACAGTTTTGAATTACAATTTTGTCACTGAGCGTACTGAGGTCCCTGCCTTTACAAAGCAAAGCATGTAAGTAATTACATGTTATCTTCTTACACTTGTGACCATTTACCTCACATTCTGAATCTCTGTCAATATTACCAAATGCTCAGTTGAAAATTCGCTAATTATTTTTAATTTCCGCTGCTTTGATTTCTAAGGTTCTTCAACAGTTTCACGCACTTGCTGGTTAATTGTCGCTCCTGCTCTAACTTGCCTGTTGTCGGTCCTCTCTGGGGTCCTGGTGTTTCCCTCAGTGACTTTATGGCTCCTCTGTGCAGCTACATGGACCCTGCTGACGGGGTTCAGCACTCTCTCCTGCTCCTGGTTCACGTTCTGATTCCAGTTTATTACTTTCAGTGTTAAGAATTTAAACATCTTTAATGTAATGAATGTGCGGCAAAGTTGTTAGCAATGATTTACCCTCAGTTGTAAGTCTACGATGTAGTGGTTTAGCAGCAACGATTTCCCAGGGTGCTCCTCTCCTCTTCCTCCCCCTCCCCCTCTGCTCCCCCTCAGTCCCCCTCCCTCTCTTCCCCCCCCCCATCCTCTCCTCCACAATTGTGTATTGAGCCTGGTCTCAGGCAGGAAGCACACGTATTACTGAGTCCCAGACCCTGCCCTGAGCTCAAATGTCAGCTTGAAGAGAGATGGTTGTGAAACGACAACAATTCCAGCACTAGATTTTTGAGGACAGGGGTTGCTCAACGAGTGTAACTAAGTACTTTTAACGAGTGACTTTCCTTGGTCCTTCCCTCTCCTGCAGGACTCGTGCTCCTCTGGGACTCGGCTCCCCGAGTTAGAGAATCCCCCGTGTCCTTCCCGCTTCCCAGGTAGAACCACTTCTGCGTTGGTCTCAGGTGCGAGAGCCGCATCCCCGATTTCACGCCCTGTGTCCCCATCTTCCCCAAGCTGTCCCCCAGTTTACCCACACTGCTTTGAATGACATTTTCTCTCCAACTGAAGGAGGATAGTAAATAGCTAACACATAGTAATGCCTAAGATCCAGCCCTGGTTTTACATGTTTTAGGTCCACCGATCCTCATGTATCCCTAACAGGCAAGTTAGTATTATTATCTGGTTTGCAGGTGAGAAAGCTGAGCAGAGAAGAATGTAAAATTCTCCCAGGTCACCCAGTAAGAGGCAGAGCCTGGATTTGAACCCAGACAGCCCCCGTTCCAGAAATCACACTTTTAACCAATACACTAACTACATGCCTTGCAAAGATCTCTAAACACTCCAATTCAACAGTGAATAACTGTTTCGAGATATGAAAAAATCCCACAAGTTTCCTCTGCATCTCAAATCAACTGGGCGCACGCTGGAGGGTTAGATTCAAGGCTCATGGCAGCAACTCCTCCTGGGCCGCAGGGCCGGCTCTGAGGGAGGCCTGCCCGAGCCTGGAGCCTGGGACTGGAGCCTGGAGGCCCAAAGGGAGCCAGCCAAGGAGCCTTCCCTGCCTTCCTCACATTGCCCCTCCCCCCTTTCTGTCCTAGCTGCGCCTACCGTGACCGTGTATCCCGCCAAGACCCGGCGCCTGCAGCACCACAACCTCCTGGTCTGCTCTGTGAACGGTTTCTATCCAGGCCACATTGACGTCCGCTGGCTGCGGGACGGCCAGGAGCAGGAGGCGGGGGTCGTGTCCACAGGCCTGATCCGGAATGGAGACTGGACCTTCCAGATCCTGGTGATGCTGGAAACAGTTCCCCAGAGCGGAGAGGTCTACACCTGCCAAGTGCAGCACCCGAGCCGGACGAGCCCTCTCACCGCGGAATGGAGTGAGATGTGCTCTGACTCGCCCGCCTCACCCGCCACAGGGGACTCTGCTTATCCCCGGGGGACAGGGCTCTCCCCTCCCCAACCACACTATCCTTTGCTGTGTCTCTCCAGCACAGGCCACCGGGGTGGGCCTGTGATCACTTCTGTGGATACCTAGAGCCTGGGAGGCCGTCATTCCTATCCCTGCTTTGACGTTCCCCACAATATCTCAGGTCATGGTCCCCTTGGCCCTGGGCACCAGTCCCCTGCGTCAGCTGGGCTGGAACTTCTGCCTGTTGCTCTGAGTTGTCCACTGTGATCTGAGAAGAGGCTCGTCCTCTACAACGTAGGGACCTTCCTGACACAGGAGAGTCCAGTGTCCGCTCTGCCATCTGTGAGCTCTGTCACCCTGCACCAGTCCTGAACCTCACTGAGCCCCAGGCTCCGCATCCATCAGATGCTGAAGCGGTGGCCTCGTGCCAGGGCTGGGAGGCTGCAGGGGCCAGTGCCTGCACCGCGTACCTACCCAGTGGGACCCAAGTCTCTTCTCCAGAAAGGGCTGACTGTGCTGGTTCCTCTGGATTCCTTCTCCCCCGCTCAAAGCTCTCAGTCCCAGTCTCAGGGAAGTTGGCTTTGGGATAAAACCCACTAAAACTAGCTGCTTCTCCCAGGGGCACAGTCTGGATCTGCACAGATCAAGATGCTGAGTGGAGTCGGGGGCTTCGTGCTAGGTCTGCTCTTCCTCGGGGCAGGGCTGTTCGTCTACTTCAGGAATCAGAAAGGTAAGGAAGCCACTGGGGTTCCCCGCAGACTTCATGGGGGGAAATTAGGACTTTGCTCAGGTTAGTCTTCTGTGTATCCATGGCCCGTATAAAGCCTTTCTCTGGACGAGCTCAAAACTCCTGGAAATCGAGAAATAAACAGTCCATGGTTACTTATGGTTGAAACATAAGGAGTTATGGCCGGTGGAGGTGGCAGAAGGGTTAACACGCCCGGAGCTTTGGGTCCAGATCCTGGGAGATGCAGGAGCAGACCCGACGGTGCATAAGATTACACCGGACGTGTGACAGAGGTCGCGGGGCCACTGCTCTCCATTCCTGCTCTCCTCTCTCCTGTGGTGTCATGTGAGGCGGGTGTGGCAATCGAGAAATCTCAGGGGGTCTGGGCGGGGTCCTTGTGTTTGGGGACAGATTTGCCTTCCTATCTTGAAGTGTTTACCTTCCTTCTCTTTCCCAGGACACTCTGGACTTCAGCCAGCAGGTAATGCTCCTCAGTCCCCTTTCAGAGACACACTCGCTTTCCCCAGAGCAGGAGGTGGGGTGACGGACAGGAGACAGAAACCCTGGGAGACACTGGGTCTGACCTCTGGCCGGGCCGTTTACACCGAAGCTCCTGCTCCCCACTGAGTAACAGGCCCTGAATGAGCTTTGGGGGTGACGCAGAACTTCTTCCTGCGGAGCTGAAACAGGAGGCCCGGGAGGGGACAGCGCCGCTGGTTGGCAGGGTCTGGAAACAACACTGCCCTCTGTCCGCAGGACTCCTGAGCTGAGGTGACGATGGTGACAATTGAGGGGGAAGAGCCTTGTGTCCTGGCCTCTTCGCAGCATGAAAGGGTTTCCTGCTCGGCTCTTTAGTGCCTCCTGGCTGCCCTTTGGTCCTGCTTCAAGACCCTGCGGGAAACGTGCTCCCCGCTGGCTTCCTCAGCCCCCCGACCTGGAGCCCCCAGGATGGACGGGGAACCTCATCTCCACCCGCCCGCTCCCTTTGTACTCGGCCCTCGCTGTGCGCTGGGCCCCTAAGCTCACCTCTCCCACGTTTCTGTATAAAATTTCCCTCCATTAAATATGGAGTGAAGACCATGTGCTCCGCACGCCTCACGACAGGAAGTAGAGAGAAAAGAGAAAGGGGATCTCGTCTCAACACAACAGTAACTTTCATTTCTTTTCCTGAATGCTGGTCACGTGGGGATCTGGAAGGCTCCCTGTTCCCTTGCTGCGTTTTCATGGGGTTTCCATTCTGTAACCAGCCTGGCTTCCTGAGGCAGGAGAAAGCCTGCAAGCAACCATGCCCGGGCTCTCCTACGTCTGTTTCTCAAAGACAGACACAGGTTCCTTGCCCCATGGGGGACAGAAAGGGGACATGTCTAAGAAATGCAGCTCACCTGTAAGGATGTGATGCCTTCACAGTTTCTAGAATCATGTTCTTTTGTCTTTTTGTCTCTGATTTTTTAAAAGAAGGTACCTAAGCCCCGGTATCTCCTGAAGTCCCCTTTTATTAGACTCATGGTGGGCTTCCACACGTGAGTCTTTTCTGTCTCTCAGATAAAAACCAGCACTGTGTTGACTCTTTGCCCTGAGATGCACCCTTCCCCATAAATAGGCCTCAGAGGCCCTCAGGACAAAGCCTCAACTCTAGCGGAAAAGATGCACTTCTGAGGCCCTCCAGGTTGTGTGACAAACTCACTGTCACAGGAAAACCCTGTGTGGATCGTGTTTCAGCATAAATGAGGGACAGTGCTGGGAAACAAGGGGGAGTGTGTGAATCCACTGACGTGCAACCTAACAGCAAAATACTCCGCAATGGATGAAAGGTGAGAAGATGCTGTGAGGTAACCTCCAAAATGTGTTGGGGCCTGGAACAGGAGAGGTTGTGCACAACATTCTTTTTAATAAGAAAGAGGAGGGCAGGAATATATAGCCTAATCCATTCATTTTATCTCCCTTTTGTTTACCTGCCATCTATATTTATCTACCATCTATCTACTTCCATTTGTAAATAGAAACAATGGAAGGATATTTTTGAATGGTTGTCTGTGAAGCAAAATAAGGGAACAGGTTGAAGGAATCGTCACTTTTCTGAATATATATCTTATTTAATAGTTTTAACGAGTAGCGTTCAAATATTTTATGTAATAAAAATTTGAATCAAAAGTTTTAAAAGACAATAGAAACAAACTGACAAGAAATACATGATGGGAAACAAGCTGAAAATGTAAATGAGTCGAGGGTTTCCAGTCCAGGACAACAGTGTAGGACAACCCTGACCTCACCTCCTCCCGTGTCACATGAACTTTACACCTGCAGACAGAGCAATTCCCCTTGAAGAAGAAATGAGGGCCAAGGGACCAACACAAACAGGAGAGAAGCCACATAGGAGCAGGAAGGAGAGACAGGCACATGGCAGCCTGGGAACCCCACCCCCAGCGCACTGACCTGTAGCTGGAGGGATCACCGAAGGGCATATGTGCAGACTCACCCACTCTGGGGTAAAGTGAGAAACCAGTGGCCTAAAGGTACTGAGACTAAATGGGAAGGCAATCCATTTGCTAACCCTAGAGTGTCTGCCAAGTGGGAGGGGAACTGCTCTGGTGTCAGAGGCACCAGTCATTCATTGGCACTTGCCCTCCCTTGATCTCATGGGCAGGACACAGTTCAGGTGCTTCAGCCAGCCATCCTTGGTTGTCAGGCCCCAGGCCCACACCAGCTCTGTGGATCGTCCCCAGGACTCCCCACAGCCCACTCCCGCTCCAGCTCCAGCTCAGGGCCCCTTACCTGCAGGTTTCCCTGTGTCCCACTCCCACTCCAGCTCCAGCTGGCCTGCTAAAGACACCTTTGGAACACACGGTCTACAAAGGAAAAGCTCCTAAACAGCTCTACTCCTTCAACACTGGGAGACGTTGCTCTTTCACCTAATTCATAGAAACAAACACAGAGAGACGGCCACAATGAGGAGTCAGAGAAATGTACTCTAAATAAAGGAACAAGAAAAAGAAAAAAGAACTAAAAGAAACAAGAGAGAAGCAAATTACGAGACAAAGAGTTAAAGGTAAACACGAGTTATAAGTATGCTCAATGAACTAGGGAGAGAAATAGATGAACTCAGTCAGAACTTCAACAAATGCTTAGAGCAACCAATCAGAACTCAAAAATGCAATACATGAAAACAAAAATGCCCTAGAGGATATCAACAGCGATCATTTGATGCAGAAAAATGAGTCAGCAACCTGAAAGACAGGCCAGTGAAAGTCAGAACAGCAAAAACAAAATAATTTTATTTATTTTATTTATTTAGTTCAAATATATATATTTTTATTTCATCCAGACGGACAGAAAGATAGAAACATCAATGATGAGAAAGTCATTGATTGGCTGCCTCCTGCTTGCCCCCCACTGGGGATCAAGCCTGCAACCCGGGCATGTGTCCCGACTGGGAATCAAACCAGGATCTCCTGGATCCTAGGTCGATGCTCCAATGCTGTGCCATGCCTGGCCGGTCAAAAATTTTTTTTAAATGAAGATAGTTTAAGGGACCTCGGGGGCAACATCAGGTATACCAACATTTCAATCATAGGGGTCCCAGAAGGAGGAGGAGAGAGAGAAAGGAATATAAAACCTAACCAAAGAAATAACAGCTGAACACTTCCCCCAAGCTGCTGAAGAAAACAGACATCCAAATCCAGGAAGCACAGAGAGTTCCCAACAAGATGAGCCCAAAGAGCCCCACACCAAGACACATCATATTTAAAATGCCAAAAGTTAAAGAGTCATAATGACAGCAGGAGAAAAAGCATTTAGTTATGTACAAGGGATCCTTCATAAGGCCATCAGCTGATTTTTTCACTAGATACTTTTCAGGTCAGAAGGGAATGGCACCAAATAGTCAAAGTGATGAATATCTACAACCAAGATTACTCAGAAAAGTTAGCATTCAGAATTAAAGGTGAGATAACGAGTTTCCCAGACAAGCAAAAGCTAAAAGATTTCATCACCATTAAACAAGCTTTAAAGGAAATGTTAAAGGAACTCCTTTTAATGGAAAAGACCAAAACTAAAACTAAGAAAATATTGGAAAGAGAAAATTTTCACTGATAAAAGCAAACATTTGTAAATATAGTGGATCAACCCATTATAAAGCTAGTAGGAAGATTAAAACACAAGAGTAGTAAAAGCGTGTGTAACTACAGTAATAAATTAATGGACACACGCAAAAGAAGTCAAATAGGATGTCAAAAACACAGATGTGGGGGTGAGTAAAAAATGTAGTAGCTTTAGAAAGCATTTGAACTGAAACAACAATCCACTTAAAATGCACTGCGATAAACATAGCTTGTTATATATGAATATTATGGCAACCAAAAACCAAAAACTTATTATAGATCCAGTTAAAAATAAAGAAAAAGAACCCAAACAAAACACTAACAAAGTCATCAAGTACCAGGAAAGAGAGCAAAAGAAGAAGAAAGTAACAGAAAAGAACTACAAAAGCAACCAGAAAACAATTAATAAAATGGCAATAAGTACATACCTATCAATAATTACTTTAAATGTAAATGGTCTAAATATTCCAATCAAAAGACAGAGTGATTGGCTGGATTTAAAAACAAGACCTGTGAGTATGCTGCCTATAGGAGACCCACTTCAGTTCGAAAGACACATACAGACAAAAAGTAAAGGGACGGAAACAGGCATTTCATGCGAATGAAAATGTAAAGAAAGCTGCAGTAGCAATAGTTATATCAGACAAAACAGACTGTAAAACAAAGACTATAACAAGGGACAAAGAAGGGCATTACATAATGATAAATGGGTCAATCTAACCAAAGACTATAACACTTGTAAACGTCCATGCACCAAACATTAAGAGCACCTCAACATTTAAAGCAAATATTTAGTAGACCTAAAGGAAGAGTTGACTGTAACACAATAATAGTAGGGAACTTTAACACTCCACTTACATCAATGGACAAATTATTCGGACAGAAAATCAACAGGAAAACGATGGTCTTAAATGACAAACTAGAATAGACACACTTAACAGATACTTACAGAACATTCCACCCAGAATCAGCAGAATGGCATGTGTGGGTGGTCAAAATGGGCGAAGGTGATTAAGAGGCACAATCCAACTGAACTTCTTGTGGTGATCATGTCACAGTGTATACAAATATCAAATCATTATGTTGTGTGCCTGAAAGGAATACAATGCTACATGTCAATTATACCTCAAAAATGCTGTTTTCATTTATTTATAAATTTATGAATTTCTATTTCTAATTTATTTATACACACTTGGCAGGAAACGTTCGGCTGTGGCGCTCTCCAGCCTCCCCGTCCCCAGATCCGCATTCGCTTGGGGGCAGTGAGAGGAGCGAGGTCAGGGCTGCTGAACAGACGCCTTCTCAGCAAACACCCATTTCGAGGCCGAGCCCCGTTTGCGCCTTCAGTACTCCCCTCGCCTCGGCTGTACCTCTAGGAGCTACTGGAGGTTTGACCTTGATCCTGTCAACGTCGGAGAGTTTCCTTCCACCTCTTGCTTTTTAATAACTTTGACATTTTCCTGGCCCATGAGCCCTGCGCCCACCGTCCCCCCAACGGCAGCTCAGATGGTATCCTTTCTTTCCATGACGTCATTAAATCGCCTTTTAAATGGGTTCTTGGTATTAAAGTTAAATCTTCAGAGAAGAAAGAGTCTGGCGTGTGGTTCCCGGGACCCATCTTGAACAAGAATACTTTGGAAAATTTTAGACATAGGTTGACAGATTTATTTGGAAGGATTGCCTGCAAGTTCCCGCTTTCATTCCCTTGTTTGGAATTATACACATTTTTGTTTAATGAAGTGGCCTTTCTTCATATTATTTGGGATATTTGCTATTACAGTCTTCTTTGGAATAATTTGCTCGCGTTAAAAGTAGGGACTTTGTATTATGCTTGTGGGCAGGTCACCCTGAGGCGCGGGCCTGCGCCCTGCCGGCGTCCGCTTGCTCCAGGCCCCGAGCCGCGCCCTGGGCCGCGCCGTCGGGGGCCCTTTGCACACGGTCTTCACGGTGGTCACGGCCGGCCCCAGGCTCACACCGTGTGTCCGTCACTCGCTAGGGACGGGAGGGCGACGCTGAGTCTGTGCCCGGCTGCCAAGTGTCACTTGCTGTCAGTACTTTCCGCGTTGTATGTAATAGATAAAAGCGATCCCTTCTGTGTTCTGGAGCACCCGGTGGCCGATGTGGTATGAGAATTATTTCTATTCTGAAAGAAGGGAGGAGAAAACTATATGACATGAGCCTTAGAGGTAACTTAAACTAAATATATATATATATTTCATGGTTGAATCTTCATCCTATTCCTGTTGTTGTCTCCTGTTAACTTAGGCAGCTTTTCTTTCAGCACAGAAGCAGTCTGACATTAAGGCTTGGGGTTTAATAGTTTCTGATTTTCTCTGTATTCTGTGGCATCTCTTATATGTCTGTTTTGTCTCTTCTTAAGCATATATTTTATACGATTTTATATTTTTGATGCTCATCATTTGTTTTTATTATAACTTTTATATTCAAAGCTTCTTAATTTCATTCAGTTGGCTTTCTTTCTTTAACTGTAACAGACGAATAGTTTATTATTTTCACCTTAATTTTTTCAAAAAATAAATGATTTTAAGATGATGCATTTACAACTGAGCTTTGGTGGAATCAGAAAATATTTTTAAATATAAAACAATTATATGTAAGGTTTTCCATTCAATTATTAGCTAAATATTTAACCTAGTCAAATTTGGAGAAATATTGTTTTCTCCTGTAATCTTTGTTGCAGATCTCATTACATTTTAAAATCATGCTCAAAAAACATGCAGGCATCTTGTTTGTAATGAATTGGAGTTTCTACTGTGATTTAATATGAGGTTAGTATAGTATTTTATGAAAACTTGGGGAAAATTTAGTCTCTTTGCCTATAAGGAATATTATGTCATAGATACGGTGTAACATTACTCTATAATTTACATGCAGATTGTTTACAATCATGCTATTTTAAAACATTTGCTTTTTCTTGTTTCTTGGCCTAACTTAAAATGTATGATTTTATAAAGTCTCTGTCTGCAGCTTGGTGTGTCTAGTTCCTTGCACTTATTTTAACTAAGAAGAAAATATTAACATTTGGGCCAACTTACCTGGTCATGACAGAAAGCTGTGGACATACAGAAAATTTTGATGAAGAATTAGAAGTAAAGCCACAGTCTGTCAGCCGAGTATTTCCAAACATCTCAGGATTTTTAACATATTTTGACAGAATTTTGTTTAAATCATTAACTTGCATGACTACTACAACGATATTATTATGAGGATTTTGTGGGTTGTTGACCTACATTGTAACTTATGTCACATTAATTGTTTTGAATGAATTTGATATTTTACTGCTTCTGCATTTCTTTATGCTTTTTTTTTTTTACTTTTTAAATTTATCTTTTATTGTTGAGAGTATTACAGGTATCCCATTTTTCCCCCCAATTGATCCCCTCCACTACCCTCCCACCCCAACCCAGGCCTTCATCCCGTTATTAACTGTGTCCATGGGTTGTGCATGTAACTTCTTTGGTTAATCTCTTCCCACCCTCCACCCCCCTTCCCTCTTTCCTCTGAAATATCATCGTCTGTTTGTGGGGAGCCGCTGTGGCCCCAGGCACGGAGGAGCTGCCTGGGTGAGCTGCAGATGTGCTCCCCTGCTCCCTGACCCAGACCTTGAGGCACCAAGGGGATACTAATGTAGCTTGCAGCCTTAGATCCTAGAAAGGCTTATTAGGAAGTTGGCCCCGGCCTGAAGGGTTAAGGGACAGTCAAGCCACATACCAAGCCAAGGACTTAATCCCCCCCAAAAGTTCCTATTAGAAGCCGAGACAAGGTTAGTTACCAAGGTCTGAGCTCCTGCAAGAGGCAGGATGTTTACTCGGAAAGAACAGTCGTAGGGCCTTAAAGGAATTACTTTGTATCGGGCAAGGGGGAGGAAAACAGGACCGGGTGCTGTTCAGCAAAAACAACAGGGCCGGTATAAAAAGAGCTTGGAAAAGAAACTCGGGGCTGGCAGCTGGCAGCAGGCACGAGCTGCAGCCCTCCCCATCCCATCTTTTTTGTGTCTGTCTTTTCTTCATCCTCACCCCTTCCTCAGGACGTTGGACTCTGCCGGCGGGCTCCGGCATCTGTTGCATGCGTCAATGTCTCTGGATCTATTTAGTTCATCAGATTCTTTTGTTCACTAGCTTCTTAAAGAAGACCCTTCAACTTTTGCTGCAGTGCTGGTCTGGTGGTGATGAACCCCTTTAGCTTTTCCTTGTCTGAGAAGCTCTTTATCTGACCTTCAATTCTAAATGAGAGCTTTGCTGGGTAGAGCAATCTTGGTTGTAGTTCCATGTTTTTCATCACTTTGAATATTTCTTGCCACTCCCTTCTGGCCTGCAAAGTTTCTGTTGAGAAATCAGCTGACAGTCATATGGGTGCTCCCTTGCAGGTAAGTAACTGCTTTTCTCTTGCTGCTTTTAAGATTCTCTCTTTGTCTTTCACCTTTGGCATTTTAATTATGATGTGTCTTTGCTGGGAGCCTCTTTGGGTTCTTCTTGTTTGGGACCTTCTGTGCTTCCTGAACTTGTAAGTCTATTTCTTTCCTCAGGTAGGAGAAGTTTTCTGTCATTATTTTTTAAATAGGTTTTCAATTCCTTGGTCTCTTTCTTCCCCTTCTGGCACCCCAATAATACGAATGTTGGGCCTCTTGAAGTCCCAGGGGCTTCTTATACTATCTTCATATCTCTGGAATCTTTTTTCTTTTTGCTCTTCTGGTTGGGTGTTTTTTGTTTCCTCATGTTCCAAATTGCTGATTTGATTCTCAGCATCCTCTACTCTACTGTTGATTCCATGTAAATTACTCTTCATTTCAGTTCCTGTAGCATTCATTTCAAAATGGTACTTTATTATGTTATCGATTTTCGCAGTTATTTCCCTAACAGTCTGCTTAAACATCCTTATAACCATTATTCTGAACTCTGTATCTGTTAGCTTGCTTGGATCTATTTCATTTAGTTCCTCTTCTAGAGATTTCTTCTGTTCTTTCCTTTGTGATATGTTTCTTTGCCTCCACATTTTGGCTGCTTCCAGGTGTTTGTTTCTGTGTATTAGGTAGAGCTGCTATGTCTTCTGGATTTGGTAGAGTGCTTTGTGTAGTAGGTGTCCTGTAGGGTCCAGTGGCTCAGCCTCCCCAGTTGCCTGAGCTGGGCCTTGTAGGTGCTCCCCTGTGTGGGCTGTGTGCACTGTCCTGTTGCAGTTGAGCCTTGGTTGCTGTTGGCGTCCCTGGGAGGAACTGACTCCCAGGCCAATCAGCTGTGAAGACCAACTGCAACTGCAGCCAAAGAGCTGCTGTGCTGGACACACCCCTATGGAGCAGGATTTACCTCAGTGGGGCTTTGGTGTTCACCAAGCACATCCCTTGAGTGTTTCCCTTGAGTGTGTCACTCTTGGATGTGGTAGGGTTGTAATCCAGCGTGGTTGAGTCTGAGCACCAAGTGCACTGTCTCTGGGGCATCCTGGGAGGTGCATAGTCAGCCTCTGCCAGTGCCTTGCCCAGGGCCACCCAGCATGAGCTACACAGCAATCTGTAGATGGCTGCTACTTGTGCTGGGCTTGGAAGTGCCCAGGAGAGGCCAAGCTATGAGCCAGTGCAGGCTGCCGCTAGTGCCAGGCCTGGGGCCGCTTATCAAGCCGTATGGGGCCCGCTGTTGCTTGTTTGAGAGATTTTAGGAAAGTCCTAAGCTTGAGGCTCGAGAGGCCACTTGCTCAGAAAAGCCGCTGGAAATGGCCTGGATGAGCCTGCAGGTGGGGAGGGGCGGGGCCTCTGGGAATCACGGGGCGGGGCCAAAGGTGTGAGTCAGGTGCTGGCAACTCAAATATGCACCTGTCTGCCAGCTGTGTTCGGGGATGACTCGCCAAAGGAGCCATGGCCTCCGCCAGCCCTTCTGCCCGGGAGGAAGCTGCCCCTACAGCTCTCACCTGGATTTCAGGCAGGTTAGTTCCTCCCTGAGTGTCCCAGGTCCTTTCAGGCTGCTGCCGGCGTTGGGCTCAGAGGGAGCGCATCTGAGTGAGTCCATGTGCGGCCCTTTAAGAGGAGCTACCGGAGCTCCCGCAGCCTCCGGGACCCTCAGCAACAGTCCCTGCTGGTTTCACAGCCGAAGTTGTGGGGACTCCTGTTCCTGGCCCTGGAGCCCTGGGCTGGGGGCCTGCTGTGGGGCTGAGACCCGTCACTCCTTCCTCCTCCGGAAAACCTCGGCCGCCGAGATTCCCTCCCAGGTTTCAACCCCGGCTCCGGGTGTGAGCCCGCGGCTCTGACTCCGCCATCCAGCCCCGATCTGCCTGCGTCTCCGCCCCTCCTATGGTCCCCGTGCTCCTTCAGTTGCCTGGTTGTGGGGCTTCTGTGCAGCCAGATTTCAGGAGGCTCTGAGTGATTGTGGTTCTGTATTTTATTTTATTTTATTATTATTTTTTAAATATATCTTTATTGATTTCAGAGAGAAAAGGAGAGGGAGAAAGAGAGCTAGAAACATCAAAGATGAAAGAGTCATTGATCGACTGCAGCCCCCAACCCAGGCATGTGCCCTGACCGGGAATGGAACCCTGATCGCCTGGATCCTAGGTCAACGCTTAACCTCTGAGCCACGCCCAGCCGGGCTGGTTCTGTATTTTAGTTCTAATTTTGATATATGCTTCCTTTTTTAATATAATATATCTTTTATTGATTTCAGAGAGAGGAAAAGAGAGGGAGAGATAGAAACATCAGAGATGAGAGAGCCATTGATGGGCTGCCTCCTGCACGCCCCCTGCTGGGGACCGAGCCCGAATCCTGGGCCTGTGCCCTGCCCGGGAATCGAACCTCTGTCTCCCAGGTCCCAGCTGGATGCTCACCCGCTGAGCCAGGCCGCGGGGCGCTGCTGCCTTTTTCACCTCATTCTTATTCTTACAGTCTCAACAAAGGTCCCGTTTCATTGCATTCGCATTGCACATATGGCTAAATGTTTTAACCCCTGGGCTTCCTTACCCTTTTGACTTTCCAGTTCTGCCATCTGTATTTTTTGCCACTCACAATATTTCTTATCTTTTTTACTATTTTTATTTTTCGGGGCTCTCTTTTTGTATTGAATTTCTCTCCCTTCCGGATTTAATTCATTTTATCCGTTGTGATAAAAGACTATACACTTTACTGCATTTAATTCTATGGCTTTAATCATTAAAATATAAATATGACACTAAACATGTTATTCAGTTGAGGGGAAAAAACTACCACGTATACAAAAGTGGATTAGAAGTATAATGCTTTTGTTTTGCCTTTCCCACTCACTTCTAGATATTTAAAAATGTAACCAAGGTTCATATACGGTGCCAATTAGGAATTTAACTCACCTTTCACTTAAGTAATCTCAGGCATGAAACCCAATAATAGTTATGTTTTAAAATTATATAGTCTATGGAATGGTTTTGCTTAGAATCACATTAATTTTCCAACAATACACATGCAACATATTGTTGATAATGAAGTATTATCAGAATTTATTTCAGAATCAAAGCAGTTTAGTAGAGACTGACACACATAAGCATGCAGATGTGACAGCTTTAGATTTTACTTAGGATTTACTCGAATGACATCCATCTCCTCAGTCTAGCCTAATTCATTTAATATAGTCAGGAAATGTTATGACCATAGAAGGCGATTCCCTCTCAGGCTGGGATGACGGGAGCGCTCGGGCACATCTTCACCCGGCTGCGTTTTCGTTTCTCACGCTGGTCTTTCGTGGAGGGTTAATAAAAGATAGAGCCATTTTCAGGTGGTTCTATTCCTTCTGGAAAACGGGTGTGTGGCTCTTCAACAATTATTTATTACTCACTGTGACTACCAGATGGACTCGTGAAATTGTCACTGGACACGTCAAAGCAGTCCTTGGAGAGCTAAGACCTTTCCTGGAGAGAGAAGAGAAGGTTCATGATCCATCAGCATTTCCTGTTTCACTTGGTCCCCAGAAATTTCAGAGCTAAAGGCAAGGTCCCCACAGTAACTCTGTTATCTTTATTCCATTGTATTTATTATTTCCTCCCTGATTCTTCCTATACACTTTTTAAATTTTATTATTGTTTAAAATATGACAGATGTCCCTTTTTCTCCCCGATGACCCATTCCACACCGTCCCTTCCCCCTCCCCAGTCCCTGTCCGCACCATTGTCCGTGTCCTTGGGTTGTGCATATGTGCATATAAATTCTTTGGTTACTCTCTCCCCCTCCACCCACCCGCCCTCCTCCATCCCTCTGACATTCATCAGTCGAACCTATGCTTCCATGTCACTGAATCTGTTCTGTTCATCAGTTTATTAAGTTCTTTAGATTCCACAGATAAGCGAGATCATGTGATATTTGTCTTTCTCTTCCTGGCTTATTTCACTTAGCATAGTATTCTCCAGGTCCATCCATACTGTTTCAGAGGGTACGAGATTCTTCTTCTTTACAGCTGCATAGTATTCCACGGTGTAAATGTCCCACAGCTTTTTATCTACTCATCTAGTGATGGGCAATTGGGCTGCTTCCAGATCTTAGCTATTGTAAACTGTGCTGCTATGAACGTCAGAGTACATATATCCTTTCTGATGAATGTTTCAGGATTCTTAGGATACATTCCTAGGAGTAGGATCACTGGGTCAAAAGGCAGCTCCATTTTTAATTTTTTGAGAAACCTCCATACTGTTTTCCATAGTGTCTGCACCAGTCTGCATTCCCACCGGCAGTGTACTAGGTTCCCCTTTCTCCACACCCTCCCAGCACATGTCGTTTGTTGATTTGTTGATGGAGCCATTCTGACAGGTGTGAAGTGATACCTCATTGTGGTTTTAATTTGCATCTCTCCGATGATTAGCGAAATTGAGCATTTTCTCATGTGTCTCTTGGCCATCCCTAGGTCCTATTTGGAGAAGTGCCTATCTAAGTCCTTCCCCAATTCTTAATTGGGTTCTTTGTCGTTCTCTTGCTGAGTACTATGAGTTCTTTGTACACTTGGGAAATTAGCCCCTTATCAGGTTCATCCTTGGCAAATATGTTTTCCCAGACCGTGGGGTTCCTTTGTATTTTGAGGCTGTTTTCTTTTGCTGTGCAGAAGCTTTTTAGTTTGATGCAGTGCCATATGTTTATTTTTTCCTTTGTTTCTCTTGCCCTAGGAGATGTATGAGTGAAAAGTCAACTACGTGGGATGTCTGTGACTTTACTGCCTGTGTTTTCTTCCAGGATTTTTATGGTTTCATGACTTATATTTAAGTCGTTCATCCATTTTGAGTTGATTTTTGTATATGGTGAAAGTTGGTGGTCGAGTTTCATTCTTTAGGATGTATCTGTCCAATTTTCCCAGCACCACTTATTGAAGACACTGTCCTTACTCCATTGGGTACTCTTGCCTCCTTTGTCAAATATTAACTGACCATAATGCCGGGGGTCTATTTCTGGGGTCTCTGTCTGTTCCATTGATCTACATGCCTGTTGTTGTACCAGTACCAGGCCGTTTTGATTACAGTGGCTTTGTAATATAGTTTGAAGTCTGATAATGTGATCCCTCCCACTCTGTTCTTTTTTCTCAAGATGGCTGCAGCTATTCGGGGTCTTTTTTGGTTCCATAAAAATTTTCAAGTTGTTCTAGGTCTGTGAAATATGCTGTTGGTGTTTTCATAGGAATTGCATTAAATTTATAAATTTCTTTGGGTAGTATAGATATTTAATGATATTAATTCTTCCGATCCATGAGCATGGTATCTTCGTCCACTTGTTTAAATCTTCCTCTATTTCTTTTTTCAGTGTCACGTAGTTTTCTGAATACAGGTCTTTTACATCCTTGGTTAAGTTTATTCCCAGGTACTTATTTTTTTAGTTGCAATGGTAAATGGTATTCCTTTTTCAGTTTCTCTCTCTGAAAGTTCATTGTTGGTGTATAAGAATCCCATTGATTTCCAGATGTTGATTTTGTATCCAGCTACCTTGCCAAATTCGTTGATCAAATCTAGTCGTACTTTGATGGAGTCTTTAGGGTTTTCTATGTACGGTATCATGTCACCTGCAAATAATGACAGTTTTACTTCCTCCTTTCCAATTTGGATACCTTTTATGTTTTCTTCCTGTCTGATGACTATGGCGAGGACTTCCAGTACTATGTTGAATAAGAGTGGTGAAAGTGGACATTCCTGTCTTCTTCCGGTTTTTAATGGAAATGGTTTTAGTTTTTGCCCATTGAGTATGATGTCAGCTGTAGGTCTGTCGTATATGGCCTTTATTATGTTGAGGTATGATCCCTCTATTCCGACTTTGCTGAGAGTTTTTATCAGAAATGGGTGCTGGATTTTGTCGAATGCTTTTTCTGCGTCTATTGATATGATCATACGATTTTTGTCCTTCATTTTGTTTATGTGATGTATCACATTTATTGATTTGTGGATGTTGTGCCAGCCTTGCATCCCCGGAATAAATCCCACTTGGTCATGATGTATGATCTTTTTAATGTATTGCTGGATCCGGTTTGCTAGTATTTTGGTGAGGATTTTAGCATCTTTGTTCATCAGGGATATTGGCCTGTCATTTTCTTTCTTTGTAGTATCGTTATCTGGTTTTGGGATTAGGGTGATGCTGGCCTCATAAAAAGAGTTAGGGAATTTCCCCTCCTCTTGAATTTTCTAGAATACTTTGAATAGAATAGGTGTTAATTCTTCTCTGAATGTTTGGTAAAACTCGCCTGTAAATCCATCTGGTCCAGGACTTTCGTTTGCTGGGAATTTTTTGATTAATGCTTCAATTGAATTATTTGTTATCGGCCTATTCAGGTTTTCTGCCTCTTCTTGATTCAGCTTTGGAAGGTTGTATGCTTCTAGGAATTAGTGCATTTTCCCTATGTTGTCCAATTTGTTGGCAGATAGTTGCTCATAATATTTTCTTACAATCCTTTGTATTTTTGTTGGGTCAGTTGTTATATCGCCTCTTTCTTTTCTGATTTTATTTATTTGGGTCCTCGCTCTTTCTTTCTTAGTGAGTCTGGCTAAAGGTGCATCTATATTATTTACTTTTTCAAGGAACCAGCTCTTGGTTTCATTGATTTTTTGAATTCTTTTTTTAGTCTCTATGTCATTAATCTCTGCTCTGATTTTTATTATTTCCTTCCTTCTACTTCCTTGGGCTTTTCTTGCTGTTCTCGTTCTAGTTCTTTTAGTTGTTGTGTTAGATGGGTCATTAGATCTTTTCCTTGTTTCTTGAGATAGGCCTGTAATGCTATGAATTTTCCTCTCAGGACTACTTTCGCCGTGTCCCATAGGTTTTGAGTTGTTGTCTGTTCATTTTCGTTACTTTGCACGAAGTGTTTGATTTCTTCCTTGATCTCCTTGGTAACCCATTCATTGTTTAATGACATGCTATTTAGCCTCCATGTGTTTGAATATTTTTGAGTTTTTTAATCGTGGTTGATTTCTAGTTTCATGGCATTGTGATCTGAGAAGATGCTTGATATGATTTCAATCTTCTTATATTTGTAGAGACTTGCCTTGTGCCCTAACATGTGGCCTATTTTTGAGAATGTTCCATGTGCACTTGAGAAGAATGTGTATTCTGCTGCTTTGGGGTGAAATGTTCTATAAATGTCAATTAAAGACATTAAGTCTAGTCATTCATTTAAGGTCTGCATTTCCCTGTTGATTTTTTGTCTTGATGATCTGTCCAATGGTGACAGTGAGGTGTTAAATTCCCCCACTATGATTGTGTTGCTGTCAATCTCCCCTTTGAAGTCCCACAAGAAATTTTTTATGTATTTAGGTGCTCCTGTATTGGGTGCATAAATGTTCATAAGGGTTATTTCCTCCTTTTGGATTGATCCCTTTAGTAATATGGAGTGACCATCTTTGTCTCTTGTTATGGTCTTTATTTTGAAGTCTGTTTTGTCAAAAATAAGAATTGCTATTCCAGCTTTCTTTTCCTTTCCATTTGCATGGAATATTTTACTCTATCCCTTCACTTTTAGCCTATGTGAGTCTTTTGCTCGTAGGTGGGTCTCTTGTAGACAGCATATATTTGGGTCCTGTTTTCTTATCCATTCAGCTACCCTTTGTCTTCTGATTGGCCCATTTATTCCATTTACATTTAAGGTTACTATTGATATCAACTTATTTAATGCCATTTTCCCCCTTTATGCTGATGTACCTTTCTCTCACTATTGCTTCTTTTTCTTAGAGCAGTCGTTTTAGCATTTCTTGCAATGCTGGTTTGGTGGTACTGAACTCCTTTGGCCTTTTTTTGTCTGTTAAGCTCTTTATTTCACCTTCAAATTTAAATGATAGCCTTGCTGGATAAAGCAATCTTGGTTGCATGTTGTTGCTTTTCATTATTTGGAGAACTTCATGCCACTCCCTTCTGGCCTGAAGAGTCTCTGTTGAGAAATCACCTGTCAGCCTTATGGGGGTTCCCTTGTAGGTCACTGCTTGTTTCTCTCTTGCTGCCCTTAATATTTTCTCTTTGTCCTTGACATTTGCCATTTTAATTATCGTGTCTTGGAGTGGGTCTCTTTGGGTCCCTCTTCTTTGGAACCCTCTGTGCTTCCTGAACTCGTGTGGCTTTCTCCTTCTCCAGCCTAGGGAAGTTATCTATCATTATTTCTTCCACCAAGTTCTCTATCCCTTGCTTTCTTTCCTCCCCTTCTGGCACTCCTATAATGCGAATGTTGTTTTGCTGCATGTTGTCCCAAAGTTCCCTCAGACTGTCCTCATGCTTTTAAAGTGTGTTTTCTATTTGCTGCTCTGATTGTGTGATTTTCTCTACCTTGTCTTTTAAGTCACTTATTCTATCCTCTGCTTCATTGAGCCTGCTTTTAATTCCTTCCAGTGCATTCTTGATATCAGATACAGCATTCTTTATCTCTGCCTGAGTTTTATTTATGGTATGTCTCTCTTTTTTCATGTTTTCACTAAGGTTCTCGATCTTATCATCTAGAGTCTTCTTAAGTTCCTTGAACATCTTCATCATCCATACTCTGAACTCCATTTCTGATAACTTGCTTAACTCCATCTCATCGTCTTTTTCTGGCCATGTTTCCTTTTCTTTAATTTGGGGGTTGTTTCTTTGTCTCCCCATTTTGGTAAGTCTTAGTGCTTGTATCTATATATTAGACATATTTTCTGTCTCCCAGTCTTGTGGGATGGGATTTTGTCTTGTGGGTCCAGTGGAGCCAAGGGGTGTGTTTTCCTTACACCTCTGAGCTCTTTGCTCTAGGCGTGTCCCTCTTGTGGGTGCTCCTATTGTGGTTTCTTTATGCTCTCCTGTTGTGGTTGGGTCTAGATTTTTGTAGATCAGTCCTTGGGAGGACCCTCCTCTCAGGTTGGCTAACTGTGTCTCAGCCCCAACCTCAATGTGTAAGCTGTTGTACGGGTGCTGGCAAGGCAGGACAATACACAACTAAAATTCCAGGAAACAAGAGGTATCTTACAAATGTCTTGACAGTCACAATGAAAACAACCCACGTGAAAAGAGAACTGTGAGCCCGGCGGTGCGTGGCTCAGCGGTTGAGCATCGACCTAGGATCCAGGAGATCGGGGTTTGATTCCCTTTCAGGGCACATGCCCGGGTTGCGGGCTGCAGCCGATCAATGACTCTCTCATTATTGATGTTTCTATCTCCCTCTCTCCCTCTCCTTTCCTCTCTCTGAAATCAATAAAGATATATAAAAAAAAAAAGAACTGCGAGAGTGAAGGAACAACACACACACACGCGCGCGCGCGCACACACAAAAGCATGCTTAAAACAAAAAAAAGAGAAAGAACAGTAACGCTTAGAGAGAGAGATGTATATTGTTAATACTAGTGAAAATTTAGAAAATAATAATGAACTAAAATGTAAAAAATAGCGAAGCTACTGGGAGATAACAGAAGCAGAGAAAAAATTCTGAAAAAGGGCCAGCAAAAAATTAAGGGAGAGAATAGGAATAGGATAATAGTTGAAAATGAGAAAACAAAAATACCATAGAGAGAATAAGAGAAAGTAACAATCGGACAGGAAGACAGAAAGGAGCATAATGAAAGAATGAAAAAAAAGAAGAAAAAAGTTATGCCAATTGATTGAGAGGAGAGAGAGAGATAAAGCCCTAGCAGGCAGGGAGTCTGGTAAGAGACTTGGGGGAAACTATAGAGGAAAGCAGTAAACTTGGTTATAATGATAAAGTCCAGTCGTTAAGCAGGGATATCAAGAATATCTTGGTAGTAGAAGCAAGGATAAAACAAAACAAAGCAAATAACCAAAACAAAACCAAAAACAAGCTAAGCAAGACAAAATTCTTTTATAGAAATGAAGAAAAAAAATTTAGTTAAAAAAAATTATTATACAATTTACAAAAGAAGAAAAAACAAATTTTCTCCCCTTTCTCTTCTTCCTAAGGAAAAAAGAGAAAAAATAAACAAACCCACAAACAAAAAACAAACAGAAAACCCCCCAAAAATGAAAAAAAAAAAAAAAAAAAAAACAAAGAAAGAGGAGAAAAAACGTAGTCAATCAGGTGAGTTTTTTTCTGGGTAATTTATGTTGTCTGAGGGTCACTGTTTTTTGTGATTTCAGTTCTCCTGGGAATTGCTTTTGTATCACCCCAATGTGAGGAGCCATCTAGGTTTGGCTCTGGTGTCCTTAGGTAGATGGTTGATCTGAGGCTCTCTGTGGACCACCTCCTCTTGTCAGCTATTTTGCAACCTTGTAGTTGCCTGGTCTTGCTCCAGAGTCTTCTGTAGAGTCTTTAGGGTGCAGGGTGGCTAGTGTAGCTCAGGGTGTCACTCCCCTTAGAGGTGTTGCTCTCAGGTGCTCACTCTGCGGGAGTTAGTCTCTGCTCCACAGCCAGCTCCTCAGTCCCTACCCTGTCCTCTGATTCTAGTTGCCCAGGCTCTGACCTGCTGCAGCTTCAGATTGATTTCAGCCTGTTGCTTTTTCTGTCTGGGCCGTTTCGGCAACCTGGGCCCAGTGGGTCCCATTAAAAACACATACCAGTGAGCCCTTTGCCTGCCCGGCCCCCAGGAGGGGTTTTCAGCTTTTCCTCCGGTTCCCAAACAACAGTCCCCAAGAGTCTTTTCTTGTAATGTCCTCCTGTGAGCTGCTCTCCCTCCCTTCCCCCTCAGGACTGTGCCCTGCGGGGTGTCTGGGGCCTCAGTGAGCGGGACCCGCCCCTTTCCTGTTGGGGGCGGTGCTCCCGGCTGCAGGACAGGCTGTGGGCTCCGCCCCTCCCTGCTCAGCTCTGGTTGGCTGGTCGCACCAGGCCCGCCCCTCAGACCGTCTACTGCGCAGGCCCCAATGGCAGCCCCTGCTGGTCTGTCCACGCAGTGCACGCCGGGAAGGTGGGAGCAAGTTCTGCAATCAAACTCGCAAAAGCACAAGGAAAGCATGGCAGGGTTCTGGTTCTCATTATTGCTGCCGAAGGTCAGCACTTGGTCTCGTTTTCGCTCCTTGAAGACAATCTGCATTTTAACCCCTCTGGCTGCTTTTAACATATTCTCTTTGTCCCACACGTTCTGCTGTTTCGCCGGGGTTTGTCTCGGGCTTTCCCTTTTGTTCCCAAGGCTTGGGTATTTTGAGCTTCTCAAACAGGTGAATTGGTGTTTCATCAGTTCTGGAAGCTATTTTCAAGAAGAGGCGGCGGTGGCATCGTGAAGCGTTCTTCAACATCTCAGTACCTGCCACCAGCATCGGTACCTGCCACCAGCATCTGGCTGGCGGGCCGGCTGCGACATAGCTTCCGTTTTTACTGGAGGGACAGTGACCCACAACCAGCTCATGGCTACCGTGGTTACTAGAGCTAGCGGATGACGATTTTACATGGCCGTAGGCTTTCTGCGCCTGGAATACCAGGCACAGTGTCTCTGCTGTTTCTCTTATTTTCTGTCGCCAAGTCCAGGGACATGACTTCCTAAAGCTCCTCAGTCAGAAGCCCAGGGGGCGGGGCCCATGGCAGGAGGAACAAGGCGACAATTTCTTTCCAAGACGATCATGTTCCCAGGCACCACAGTGAAGGCAGCCCCTCCGCAGGCCAAGCGGACAGCTGTGGTGCAGACAGTGACAGGGGTCAGCGCCCAGCCTGTCACCTGTGAGCTCCAGTCCATGCAGGTAGGCAAGCCAGCTCCGGCTCCCACGATGTCACTGACACATTCATTAGTGTCACATGGATTCTGAAACACAGGCGTAGTTTCTTAGTTACATAAAGAAAGGGCACTAATTGACCAGGTTGTTAACTGAAATTCTTAAAGTATCACTTACAAAAAAGAGGGAGAAAGTCTGTTTGTGAACTGATTCCTCCTTTGGTTCTCAGGCCTCGGGGATGGCTCCTGCCTCCTGTGTGGAGCGGGTGCTGCAGGGGTTAATGGCACACAGCTGTCCTTCGGGATAATGGCTGTTCCATTTCATGTTTGCCATGGGTGCTGCTGTGCAGTTCAGGGCATTGTGACCCTGTTAGTTTGGGCAGTTTTATAGCATAAACATTATGAAAATTTTTTTAAATATGTTTTCATACTCTTCTTTAGAGGGAGAGGAGGGCGAGAGAGAGAGAGAGAAACAGCAATCGGCTGTCTCGTCCACTGGCCCACAACCCTGGCAGGTGCCCTGACCGGGAATCAGACCAGCTACCTCTCGGTGCGTGGGATGCTGCTCCACCTACTGAGCCACACTGGCCAGGATGACATTATGAAATTATTGATGTCCCAGGTTCCATATCTGAGATGGGAAAATGAATGAAAATGATACTAACGGACAAAGCTTAACTTCCGACTTTCCAAGGGCACTGGGATCCAGGGCTGCTTCTGGAGGCACTTCGAGGAAAGGTTCCCTTTTCCATCAGCCTTCTCACCCCAAGAGCCCTTCGTCACCGCCCTACTGACAGTCTCGGAGATCATCTTTTGCTGAGTTCGGAGATATTTGCGCACAGTTAGGGGTAGCAACATATTTAGCAAGGGTATTTTTCATCTGGTCAAGATCTATGGCAGGCTGATAAGTGCTCTCTATTGAACCCTTGCAGAGGCCACTATAAGGCACCTTATGGAGTCGATGACAGCCACCTGCTTTCCAGTGGAACCCAATGTGTTACCCGACAGGGAACGTGGCCCTGTGGGTCTGCCGTGTGTGGGTCCTTGACTTAGTGCAGGAAAGATTTCACAGCATGCGTCTAGGTGATTTTGAGAGTATGTGCATTAAAGCTGGCGGCAGTGGGACCAGGAAGGACTGAGTGTAGAAGGAGCAACAGGGGAGCCTTGGCGGGGCCGCTTACTCCCTGGGAAGTCGGAGACAAGGGGGCCTTGGAGACAGGCTCAGGGGTTTGCCTGGGACAAGCTGCCGCCGTCCCCTGCTGCCCTGGTTGCAAGTCTCCTGAGGTCCCTCAGAGTTTAGGAGATGTGTGCCTGTGGGGGAAGAAGAGGGGAAGGGGAGGGCTCGGACCTGCTTCCAGGAGAGGGAGTGCCCCCTGGGCCCTTGGCCTTGAGGCTTTTCTCTCTCTTGTAAGTAGGAATCTTAGGGGCGGTCTCAGGGTGGGTTTCAGCAGAATATTCATCAGTTTTCCAGGTGTGTTCTTTCAGGGTCTTGGTCTCCACTGATTGGTGACTGTCAGGGCAGGAGTCATTAGTCCTGGCAGCTGGTCCTGGTGTCACCCACCTGGTTTTGCTCCTTTTTTGGGGTGGAGCTAAACAACAACTAAGGCCCAGATCCTATTTGTAGGAGGAGACCTTCATCTGGCTGCTCAGCTGTCTGTCTCAGTTTCCCCATTCTGCTTGCCAAGGATTTGCTAAGCTTCTTACTCTCCTGCCTCAAATGCATCTCTACCCAGAGGTCAGAGGGTCGTTAAGATAATGGGAGGTTTGGCGTTTTAAAGACTTTTTCTCTGAACCCTTTGGAGACTATATCAGACTGCGTTCTGGAAGACTCTGAGCTTCCACCCGGGTGTAAACTCCAATCTGGAGGCCAACATGGAGAGGACGAGCAGGTCGGCCTGAATTGTACCGTTTCCTGATTTCATTGTCAGCTGAACGACAGTGAAATTGCAATTAAAATTGAACCTGAAATTCTAGTTGCAATTTCCAAATCTTCTTGGTTAGGAAAACTATGGAGAGTCTGAGCATGTCTCTTTATTGTCCCAAGAAGTTTCTATTTAGACTTCACAGATGATATTATAATGGATATCTGCCAGAGGCATGCCAAAGGTTCCCGTGCGCCCCAAATTTCTCTCAGTATTTCATGCCCAACTTGAACATGCTCAAACCCATCTAGAATGTTACGCCTCACTTGACACTTTAGATCTTCATCATGGTAGTGGCTCTCTTTAACTACCTGAGAGAGCAGCTAGAGGCATCCTTAGCCACCTATCTAGATAAACACTCAGTGAATTGTCCACATGGGAGGACATGGTCTGAAGTCACAACTATGAAACTATAGGCAAAGAGACAATGGTCTAGATGAATGACAGTGTAATGAGATCAGCAATAGCTAAAGTGAATGTTGACAGTTAAAAGAATTTAGTGCTCAGCCTGACCAGTGTGTGTTGGTTGGGTGTCACCCTGTGCACCACAACACTGCCAGTTCCATTCCTAGTCAGGGCCCATGCCCAGGTTGTGGGTTTGATCTCGGGTAGGGGGTGTGCAGGACGTGGCTGATTGATGTTTCTCTCTCCCTTTCTCTTTCTCTCTGGAAAAAAAAATCAAGCAAAAAATATTTTTTTGTTAAAGAATTTAGTGTTCAACTTCTGTTCTGGAAGGAAAACAAACAAACTGCAATGGATTTGCCTAGTGAGAGGACCGATCGCCTATGGGACTGGTTCTTATCATACTTTGTGTTTTTCAAAGCTTAGAAATTGAAAAGGCAACGGGATTGCTCACTTCGGGAAAAGCCTAAAAGTTCTAAGAGGCCTCATGTAATCTTCTGCTGAGGTTATTAGAAACCATTTCCCCTGGTTAGATGCAGCCACAGTTTAGATAATTCCCTGTTAACTGTGTTTTAACTGCTGACCAGATCCCTCTGAAGGCTTTTTCTTTAAAGTCCAAATTCGGGGCTCTAGAGACCAACAGGGTACCTTGGCCCAGATCGTCTTTGGCAGCTCTAGGTGGACATGTCACGGCACCGAGCTTTGCTCCTTTGCTTTGCCTGGGTAACCTAAGTGGGCAGGCTAGGGATCCCTGCGGTCATTAGTGAGCAGTCTCCTGGTCACTGCGCAGGGTTGGGAGGGGCCTCCAGGGTCACAGGATGAAGAGAGGCCAAGCCAAGGGAGGGACTCACTCTCCTCCTGGGGAGAGGGACCACTCGGAAGTTTTTCTCTGAGCAGAAACTTACTTCTCTACAAGGATGGACTATTAGAAAACAACTGGTAAAGATCGTATTATTTATTTGGAGTAAGAGAAGCAACATTCCAAGCACAGACCTGGAATCATTGGGCAGTGGCTAGTGGAACACAAAGTGGGATTTTAAAAACTAATCTGGCCGGGATGTGGAAAAGCTTGGATTCTTTGCCTCAGCACAATTAACACAAGGTCTGGCTCAAAGGGAAGGAAAACTGAAATGCTGTCTGCTGGCAATGTTACCGGGCAGGCCCGGAGAGCTCTCTCAGTGACCACTCGGCACAAACATTGTCCTTCTAAGAAACATGCTGTGCTAAAGTGTGACAAAACACAGAAAAATGAAGTCAGAGAATGAACTTCAGAAGTTGAAGGAGCCCTGTCCACTGGCTTAGTGTAAAGACAGGCCCATCTGAGTTCCTGCGGGGGCACATCGCGGATCTCTCCATGGACGGGTCCTGTCAACCGTGCTGAGCGCTAATGCGGCCTGTCAAAGGCACAGTCTATCCATTTCCCCCTTAACTATAGGGACCAGTCACCTGCTCCTCACTTTAAGTTCTAGATTAGTGGGGGCAGCTTTCTGGAAACCATGGACAATATTCTGAAGCAACTTGGAGTAGAGACAGACACTCCATGCTGACTGTGGCTTGTGATAAGCAAACGCCCATTTCCCCAGATGTGTTGCAACCTCTCAGGCTCCCTAAGGTGAGTCCTTTGAGTGACAACGGGTAGGACTCAAGAAGCAGAGTGACGCTGCAGACTGCAACCTGCCTGGTGTTCCACCAAAACCTCGGCTCTGGTTTTACTCATTTCTTCCCAACATGTTGTGATTTGTTTTCTTAAACACAAACCTATGGTCCTAAGCACGAAGATCAGAGACTGTGAAACTTCTGAACTGAGAGCCATTTTCTTCCAAAAACCAAATTAAGCGTCTTTCCTCGGGCCTGAGCCCTAAGTTGGCAGCTTCCCCCACAAGAGAGCTGGGCAGGGCTGCATCTCCTCCTGCATTCAGGGGACAGGGTCACCTGGGGCCCACCTGCAGGACTGACAGTGCGGGGACAGTTGCTGCATCGCTTTAGCTGAACTCTTCTTCCATGGAATTCACACTGAAGTGTGACATAGAGAATATTAAAAGCAACACTTTTAGTCACACACAACTGTGTTCAACATACAGTATTTAAGTCATAGCTGTTGGTCACCTCTTTTTAAAAATAAATGGGTATGGTGTGTAAGTTACTTGTCAAATTCACATAAACCAGCTTTGATAGTGCTCTCCCTGACTATATTTCAGTGAGTTCTTCATATAGAATTGTTTCTGTCTGTCACACTCTTACCCTAATCTAACGCGGCCCTTAGAATTGCTTTCCCAGATTGTCGCACATCACAATTAGTGAATTTTTAGTCAAAGGAAAAGTGATATTGTCCTGGTTGCAATTGGACAACTGCCTGTAGTACTAAACTATCACTGGAGTCTAGGGACATAGTTTGTTCACGAATCCAGGGACGAGGGATTTCCTCCCAGCCTTTCCGAGAAGCTTCGATTTTGCCACATTAATAGCAATCTATTCTTCCAAAGTAAGTGAGATCAAATTTCTGTTCTATTTTTAGATGCTCAGATTTGCACTTCCGATGCTGAAGAGCCTGAAATGCTGAATGTGAAGTAGATTGGGTGAGGAATTTGGGGCCACTGTTACCTATAAGAAGGAGGAGGCTTGTGTGGGAGCTCTGGGTGTCATTGCATAAGATAAACACAAACTTTGTCGGTTCCTGAGAAGGGTGAAAATGATGACGTGGGAACCTTTGCAAGGAGCTGGAGTTGCGCTGTAGCTCCTCAGCTCGCAGAGGTCGCCGTCGCTCGGTGGCAGGCGTTGTCTGAGGGCCGTGCGGCCCTGTGGTCCCCGCGGTGGCAAAGCTTCTGCCAGGGCACTGCTCTCCAGCAGCTGAGCGCGAGGCGCGTGATGCAATGACTGACCCACGACCGCTTGGCTGGATTCGGAGGGCACCGATTACTGGCCTTGTGTCCTTGCAAAGGTCGTTTAACCTCCACCATTTATTCTCTCCAGCTGCAGGGGTGAATAGGGTACTTATCTCACCAGGACAACGTGAGAATTAAATAAACATATGATGCAAAGAAAGCCCTTGCACAATCCTGGGCGCAAGAGTAAATTGCTCAAAAATTCCTCCATACACTTGACTCACTTTTTGCATTGAGGGGTAACTGACGTGTGGCCTTCTATTGGTTTCCCGTGTACAGCATGACGATTTGAGATCTGTATGTATCGGGAATGATCGGCACGCGAGTCTGGTTAACATCTACTCGGCACGGCTGCAATTTCCCCTGTGCTGAGAGCCTGTGAGAGCTGCTCCCTGGCTGTCTGCTGCACCCTCCTGACTTCTTTCTTTCTCAGCTGGATGTTGTGCGTTTCCATCCTCTATTCCCATTTCACCCACGAGACTGTAGTCATTTCGCTGCCGCTGGCGCGTGTCCCGGCCCTAGAGGTGCGCGGGCGCGGGAAGGGCTGCGCGTGGGAACGGCGGGGCCGCGCAGCGGTGAGGGATCCGGGCGGAGAGCTGCCTGAGGCCCAGCAGGCCCGGGCTGGGCGCCAGGTCACAGCTCCGTGCGCTGGTTACATAAAGCAGAGTCAGATGTTCTAGGCTATGTGGTTACATCAGAGGAGGTCCCTCCCAGTGTTTCCTAGTGTCCCATTGCCTGAGCGCTCTAATAATCTCATCATCAAAGTCTTCTTATACCTTTCCTTAGAATAAAGTCGGAGAATTTGACTAAATGCGAGGACATGTCCCCAGGAAAATGAGAGAAGCATAATGGGGCCTGGGTATAAGAAGTGGAGTTTTTCACGTGAACTCTTAGTGTTCTAGAGCAGAGCTGTGTCACAGGCTGACTCTGAGCCTCTCTCAGCCTCTCAGCCCCCGCACACCTTGCTCTGGGCCGTCGGCCTTCCCCCTTTGTGAGGTTAAGTGCCATCCAAAGGGGCTTTCCCTCCATTCCCCACACAGCGCCTCCTCTCGGCCCCTTTCTCCAAGGGCATCCTGCAGGTGCCGCTAAGCTCGGTGACAGCACCAGGAGACAAACCTGAAAAGCCTTTCACTCAGCTTAAATTATTAAGCAACTTTCAATCTCCTTCAGGCAGAGACCTTCCTCCCTGTAAAGAGGGACCGGCTGCGCTCTCCAACCAACAGCTGTGAGCCTGTCCCGGCATCAGTTACTGGGGAAGCTGCTCCTCCAGGTGTGCGCAGAATCTAAATTTTTAATGCAGGAAATTTTACCTTTCAGAAGAGGAACTTCACAGCGAGTCTCAGACCAGCAACTGATGATGCTCTGCGAATACGAGGCTGATTGGTTCTCAACACTGAGATTACCCAGGAGCAAAGAAACCAGTTCCTTAGCTGCTATTTTTGGGGATGGGGTAAAGGGGAATCCTGGTCCTCACTCAGTGAGACTTGCCTGCTTCCTGCACCGTCCTCTCTGTCCTCCAGCATGGTGTGTCTGTGGTTTCCCGGACGCTCCTGGATGGCAGCTCTGACAGTGACACTGAAGGCACTGAGCCCTTTCCTGACTTGGGCCAGGGACACACCACGTAAGTTCTCCTTGGAGGGTGAACTGTTGCCGGGTGGGGAAGAAAGAAAATTGTCTTTGTCACTGTGTCCAGGCCATGTCCATTAGAAAACTGTGACATTTTCTTCAGTGGCCACCTACCTTTATCACATAGACCCACAACTCTTTCCACAGGAAAAGGAGACTGTGTGGTTGCCACTATGAGGGCTGTGAAGGGGCTCCCTGGGTATAGACCTTTTCCTCTCAGCTCTCCTCCAGTAAACCCTCTCCAGCCCTGTGTCCCACTCTCTCAGGGCCTTGCAAGGATTTAGAAATAATGATTTCAGACTGCTTCCCACCCAGTAGTTCCCTTTATTTTATTGAGTTATCCCAAGAAAAGGAAAGTTTTTCTGAAATTTTATGGGGAATCAAAAGGAATTCCAAGGGTCTCTTTTTGAAGATCCTGTGTTGTGTCCTCAACAGAATCTGTGAGGTTGGTGCCTCTCAACCTATGTGAGAATGTATGAAGGGGCCTCCCCCACTATCTCCTTTCCTTCCCCCTGAACCCCAATGTTGGGAAGGCCTGTGTCCCTGTAATGAAGGTTCTCCGAGAGAAGTGGGCTAGTGCTCTCTCTTCCCCCTGCGGAAAGCCCCCTGGAGCTGAAGCAGAGGTTCCTAGTACTCGGAATGACCCTGCAGATCAGGAACATCTGTGGGGTTCTTTGCTGCCTTAAGGAACTGAAGGCATCTTCTGAACACCTGGCCAGATTAGTGTTCGTCATGGATCTTTCATTCTAACGGTTCCTCGTACATCTCCTCCTCTTTGACCTGAGCCCACAAGTAGGGATTCAACTAGTAGAGATAAACTGTATGAAATTTTGTGTTTTTAAGTTAAAAACAGACAAATACTAGCAATTTCATAGGTTCAGGTTATACGCCTCGAGCAGGAGTCTAGAGTGTGAAGGTTGCTTCTGTCCTACGGGGCGGAAAGTCATAATCAAGTCAAGGGAACTCATGGGCCTCCGGGAGTCTTGGCCCCAATGTCCCAGGTCCATTCAACCTGCCCTCGGTTTCCCTTCATTGGACAAGTTTGGCGACCTCTGCTCCCAGGTCTCCCTATTCCTTCCCTAGCTGTGTCCTCACCATTCCTGAGACCCCAAAGCTCACACAGACCTCAGCACTGGAACAGGTCCATTGTCAGGATAAAATGTCAGAATATTTTCCTTCTTTCTGAAAACCACCTTTTCCTTACCTGGGATGTTTCTTCCAAAGAGTAGGAGGAGAGAGAAAGAGTCTGAATTTCTCACAGGAAGCAGAGGGGACAGAATGTGTCATCTGAATAGAAGCCTGCAGGAGCTTGAGCCCCTGCTGCTTTCCAGGGTCCCCACAGTGGTCAAGTCCCAGAACCTGGGTTCATTCATTGGACCACAGATATTTATCTGAGCGACAGTGATATACTGGGCTCTGTTCTAGGCTCAGAGAATCCTACCTGAATATGACAGAAAGTCCCCTTTTACCATGGAGCTTAGCTAACCTCGGGAGAAAGACAATAACCCAGTAATATTTAGAAAGAAAAAACTGTCAGAGAGCAATAACTGCTCTGAAAACCACACAGCAGGGTTACAGGGCAGAGAGGCTTGGATTCGCCTGACGTCAGTCCACGGGGTTAGGGAGCTGTCCCTGAGAAAGTGACGTTCAGAGGCATTTGAGACCTGAGTGATGAGAGAGGCCACCATGTGAAGATCTGAGGGACAAGTGTTCCAGGGGAGGAACAGGGAAAGGCCGAAGTGGGGGACCGTGTTTGCGTGTCTAAGCGACAGGAGGAAGGCCAGAGCGGCTGAGGCACAGCGAGCAAGGTGGGGAGCGACAATGACACAGGAGGAGGTTGGGAAGACGGGAGACAAATCATACCGGGCCCTGGTGGCCATGGTGAGAAATCTGAATTTTATCTGAAGAGAGCTGAGAACTACTGGAGGGTTACAAGGAGAGGAGAGTCCATTTATATTTGTTTAAAAAGTAAGAATTCTAGCCACCATGTGGAGATTGGGTTGGGGGTTCACAAGTGAGTGCGGAGGAGTCTCCAGGGCAGACGTGCCCGGCCCCGTTAGTGCGCTGCGGCCAAGGCGGTGGTGAAGCTAAAGAGCAGATCTGGGCGGATCGCTCGATGCCGTGTTGAGGGATCTGATGGGTCGGGGAACACAGTCAAGCTCATCCCTAAGGATTTTGTCTGAACAATCTGAGGAAACTTGGAGGAGCCGTTTATTGAGAGAGGGAAGACTGTGGGAGAGAATTATTCAAGTGGGTGGTTAGGAATACATATTTTAAGTTGGAAATGATTTTTTGCCATTTATGTGGATCTGTCAAGAGGTCGGTTGAATACGGGAGCCTGGAGTTCAGGGCCAGCCAGGACTGGAGGTGTCTGTGTTGGTGTCAGTGACACATGTGTTCTGTTATATTCCAGGGACGTGGAGGGGGCCACACAGTGAGAGTGTGTAGCAGACAAGACACAATAGGCGCCGAGCCCAGAGGACCAAGGGCCAATGAGTCAGCAAAGGGGACTGGGAAGGGTGCCAGGGTGGTGAGGAAAACCTGGGGAAGGTGATGCAGGGCAGTGAAGGGAGGCAGATTTTTCCAGAAGGAGGGGGAGGCCGGGCGTGGTGAGAACAGGCAGAGAAGCGAGCACTGGGCTTGGTGGACGTTAGCAGTGGGTGGAGTGCACGGGATGGAACCCAGACTGGACCGTTTGAGGAGAGACTGGGAGCTGAAGACGTGAAGGATCATTACAGGTGACTCCGAGCAGTGGCCTCAGGGAGAGGCTGTGCTCTGGGATCGACGAGCCCCCTGGGCCTAAAGCATGAGAATAAAAGAGTCTGAAAAGAAGCTGGGCGGGCTTGAGAAGCAGAGATGTTCAGTCACCAGCAAGGAGCCACTGGGGTGACCTTGAATGCAGAGGTGACCGGTTATGCAAGGGCCATTAATTATACAGCCAGGATTTATTAGTGACCAAGAAGAGGCCAGTTGTCACCCTGGGGGATGATGAGAGTGTCACCAACAGGACGGGTCTGGCCCCACCAGCATGGAGGCCGCAGCATTTTGCAGTGACTATGACCCAGGCCTAAAGCTGAGTATGTAACTCTCATAACTACCCTATCTTATCTGCAGCAATTAAAACTGTGATCATTTATGGGATCTAATTCAGAGAGTTTAAGTAACTTACCCCGTCATGTAGTGAATTGTAGGACCCAGATGACATGGTCTGGGTCTCAGCGTCTAGAACGTCCCTCTCTCCTGCGTCAGCACAGTCCTTTCACACTAGGTTCCTGTCTGTCCCGTTATTACACACAAACCAGTGTTTCTGTGCTTTTGTTAAAAATGATATTTACTGATAAAATTAATTAAAGACAATTGCCAAATGCTAATGAAGATACTATTTGCTTTCGGAAGTTAAGGAATAGAAAGATCTGTGAGCTTGCATTCATAGGGGTTATAAGAATTAAAATAGCAATGAATTTATTACTTATATGATCAGCACTAGGAAGAATCACCATTTAATTCCACACTTAATATCTTGTGAGGAATCCAGTGTCATTAAATCTATTTTAGAGATAAACAAAAAAGGTCCATGGCTGTTAATATCTGACCCAAGTGAAGAGCTAATGTTCAAATTCAGATTTCCTAGTTCTAGAGCTCGGGCTTCAAACACCACTAGTGAACAGGGGCTTGGCTGGGTCTGGATTCCTGCTGGAATTCCTGATGTTCACATGGGCCAGTGTGGGTCTTCGGGGTGGGGCGGGCAGATGCTAGGGCTGCTCGTTCCAACATATAGGAGAAATTTACATGTATGTTACATTTATAATTTGAAAAGTTGCTTAGGGGCTCACACTAGGGACAGACCATCCTGGGCACATGAGGAAGAACATGAAGTTTAAATAGTCTCCTCTGTCCCAGAGTTTGTCAGCAGGTGGGCTAGGGTTGCTGAAGGAAATACAGAGGCCCGATTAAATCTGAATTTCAGAGAAACAACAATGATTTATCTAAAATCCAAATGTAACTGAATCATGCGTTTTTATTTGCTAAATTGGGGACCTTTACCTTGGGCACATGAGCATGGACAGATGGCGCTGACCGTGCAGGCTGCAGGGAACAGCAACTCCACACGTTTGTTTCCAACCTTCTCATGTGCCCAGAAGGTCCTAGAGGGTCCGAGTGGACCTGGTCTGGCCAGAGTGCCCTCCTCTCTGCCGTCAGTTCTGACTGAAGGTCGGGACCTGCTCATTTTGTAAACTGTCTATATGAGAGTGTCACCTCAGTTTCTCCCCTTCTGCGGGGACCTGCCTCTAGAAACGAGAGTCCACACCCGGCCCGGGCTGGTGACCCGGTGCCTGCTGCTGTTGCTGGGAGCAGGGGGCAGCTAGAAATGGATTAGTTGGGACACTGAGCAGGATTCAAATGGCAGCGGCCGTAGTTTTCTACTGCGGATGAGACGTGCACCAGTGGAGAAGTTAAGAAAGATGACGGCGTGGAGGGTAAATTGAACGGCCTGGTGATTGACTGGCAAGGGTCAGAAACAGGTACATCTTGGTCCTGAGCAAATGTATTTTGCTGGAAAATTACTCTGCGTGGGACCGGATTCCTAAGATAAACATACAGGACGAAGACTTTCAGCAGATACGACGTTGGCAGAATGCGTGCGGGAGGTCTCCGCTGCTGCTTCATCGACAGTGTCTTTTTCACCACAGATTTTTCAGATGCTTCACAGCCGCGGGGCTCACCCTGAGAAGGAGGGTTCACGGCCCCTTCCCCGCCCCACCCCTGGAACATCTGGCAATACTGAAGCCGCGTCCGGTTGTCACACTGGGGGTTTCTTCTGACAGCTGGGGGATGAGGCCAGGGATGCGGTGCACAGCCTGGAGTACACAGCAGCCAACCCACCCAGCCCCAAATGTCACCAGCGTTGAGGCCGAGGACACTGCTGTACACGGGCTGTTTCTACAACGTCCAGACTCACGCTCTGAACGCACGCTCGCCTCCCGGTTCATTTCTTCATGGTTTACTTTATATATTTATAGACATTTATACAAATTAGCCACCTGTTGTTGAATCCATTTAGTCTATTGAAGTTTAAAACCTTCAGTTTTATTTTTTGTCTTATGCAATGTTTGTGACACTGTCATGACTTCGCGGTCATCTCATCTGTATGGACTTTCAACAGCTGGTCCCTTTAAGTCACAAGCATGTCTGAGTGAAGTGTCCGCCTGTCTGCGGTAATTGGCTTCCATCTGTCCATCCCCTTTTAGCCACAGGTGGGCCGGGTGTCCCGCGCCTGCTGGGCTTGGACGCGCAGAAAGGGGACGGGCCCTGTCGGGTTGCGGTTTCATCTCCGCAACACGGGCCGGGGGAGCCCAGTGGACCCCGGCTTAGGGTCCCGGGGCCTCCCCGCCCTCGGCCTCCCCCCAGCCCCGACGACAGGCGACCCCTGGGTGCTGGCGGTCGGGTGCCCGTGTCCTCGTGTCCCCACCGCCTGGGGCGGCGTCGCCGTCAGAGTCTAACCAGGGTCACTGCTGCTCTGTCCCCACAGCACATTTCCTGGAGCAGGGTAAGAGCGAGTGTCATTTCTCCAACGGGACGGAGCGGGTGCGGTTCCTGCAGAGATACATCTACAACCGGGAGGAGTTCGTGCGCTTCGACAGCGACGTGGGGGAGTACCGCGCGGTGACCGAGCTGGGGCGGCCGGACGCCGAGTCCTGGAACCGGCAGGAGGACGACCTGGAGTATCGTCGGACCGCGGTGGACTGGTTCTGCAGAGTCAGCTACCGGGTGTCTGAGGGATTCCTGGTGCATCGGCAAAGTGAGTGGGGGGGGGCGCGTGTGCCCGAGCGTGTGCCCGAGCGTGTGCCCGAGTGTTCCCCGAGCGTGTGCCCGAGCGCGCGTGTGTGGGGCTGCGAGCGAGCACACTTGTGAGGGGACCCGTGAGGCCCGCTGTCGGGGACACTGGGGTTCTGCCCCGTGGGAGGGACGTGTGGGTGCCGTCTGTGTGTCTAGTGGGGGCAGGTTCGGGGAGCAGAGGTGGGGAGTGGGGGGGACGCGGAGTCGCAGCCTGTGGGCCGCCCCCTTCCTGTCCCGAGCCCCTGGAAGAGGCCTGGGCTTGGGCAGAGGGTCAGCGGGGGGGCTGGGGCACCTCTCATCCTCCCCAGGCTCCTCTTAGGTCTAAGTTTCTTGCTTTTCAAAAAAAAAAACTCCCTCCCTCCTCCTCCCTTAGTGTATCTATTTTTACGTAGCTGAAATGATTGTGAAACCACAGTTTTGAATTACAATTTTGTCACTGAGCGTACTGAGGTCCCTGCCTTTACAAAGCAAAGCATGTAAGTAATTACATGTTATCTTCTTACACTTGTGACCATTTACCTCACATTCTGAAACTCTGTCAATATTACCAAATGCTCAGTTGAAAATTCGCTAATTATTTTTAATTTCCATTTCTTTGATTTCTAAGGTTCTTCAACAGTTTCACGCACTTGCTGGTTAATTGTCGCTCCTGCTCTAACTTGCCTGTTGTCGGTCCTCTCTGGGGTCCTGGTGTTTCCCTCAGTGACTTTATGGCTCCTCTGTGCAGCTAGATGGACCCTGCTGACGGGGTTCTGCACTCTCTCCTGCTCCTGGTTCGCCTTCTGATTCCGGTTTATTACTTTCAGTGTTAAGAATTTAAACATCTTTAATGTAACGAATGTGCTGCAAAGTTGTTAGCAATGATTTACCCTCAGTTGTAAGTCTACGATGTGGTGGTTTAGCAGCAATGATTTCCCAGGGTGCTCCTCTCCTCTTCCTCCCCCTCCCCCTCTGCTCCCCCTCACTCCCCCTCCCTCTCTTCCCCCCCCCCATCCTCTCCTCCACAATTGTGTATTGAGCCTGGTCTCAGGCAGGAAGCACACGTATTACTGAGTCCCAGACCCTGCCCTGAGCTCAAATGTCAGCTTGAAGAGAGATGGTTGTGAAACGACAATTGCAGCACTAGATTTTTGAGGAGAGGGGTTGCTCAACAAGTGTAACTAAGTACTTTTAACGAGTGACTTTCCTTGGTCCTTCCCTCTCCTGCAGGACTCGTGCTCCTCTGGGACTCGGCTCCCCGAGTTAGAGAATCCCCCGTGTCCTTCCCGCTTCCCAGGTAGAACCACTTCTGTGGTGGTCTCAGGTGCGAGAGCCGCATCCCCGATTTAACGCCCTGTGTCCCCATCTTCCCCAAGCTGTCCCCCAGTTTACCCACACTGCTTTGAATGACATTTTCTCTCCAACTGAAGGAGGATAGTAAATAGCTAACACATAGTAATGCCTAAGATCCAGCCCTGGTTTTACATGTTTTAGGTCCAACGATCCTCATGTATCCATAAGAGGCAAGTTAGTATTATCTCCTTTGCAGGTGAGAAAGCTGAGCAGAGAGGAATGTAAAATTCTCCCAGGTCACCCAGTAAGAGGCAGAGCCTGGATTTGAACCCAGACAGCCCCCGTTCCAGAAATCACACTTTTAACCAATGCACTAACTACATGCCTTGCAAAGATCTCTAAACACTCCAATTCAACAGTGAATAACTGTTTCGAGGCATGAAAAAATGCCACAAGTTTCCTCTGCATCTCAAATCAAGTGGGCGCACGCTGGAGGGTCAGATTCAAGGCTCATGGCAGCAACTCCTGCTGGGCCGCAGGGCCGGCTCTGAGGGAGGCCTGCCCGAGCCTGGAGCCTGGGACTGGAGACTGGAGGCCCAAAGGGAGCCAGCCAAGGAGCCTTCCCTGCCTTCCTCACATTGCCCCTCCCCCTTTTCTGTCCTAGCTGTGCCTACCGTGACCGTGTATCCCGCCAAGACCCGGCGCCTGCAGCACCACAACCTCCTGGTCTGCTCTGTGAACGGTTTCTATCCAGGCCACATTGACGTCCGCTGGCTGCGGGACGGCCAGGAGCAGGAGGCGGGGGTCGTGTCCACAGGCCTGATCCGGAATGGAGACTGGACCTTCCAGATCCTGGTGATGCTGGAAACAGTTCCCCAGAGCGGAGAGGTCTACACCTGCCAAGTGCAGCACCCGAGCCGGACGAGCCCTCTCACCGCGGAATGGAGTGAGATGTGCTCTGACTCGCCCGCCTCACCCGCCACAGGGGACTCTGCTTCTCCCCGGGGGGCAGGGCTCTCCCCTCCCCAACCACACTATCCTTTGCTGTGTCTCTCCAGCACAGGCCACCGGGGTGGGCCTGTGATCACTGCTATGGATACCGAGAGCCTGGGAGGCCGTCATTCCTATCCCTGCTTTGACGTTCCCCACAATATCTCAGGTCATGGTCCCCTTGGCCCTGGGCACCAGTCCCCTGCGTCAGCTGGGCTGGTACTTCTGCCTGTTGCTCTGAGTTGTCCACTGTGATCTGAGAAGAGGCTCGTCCTCTACAACGTAGGGACCTTCCTGACACAGGAGAGGCCAGTGTCCGCTCTGCCATCTGTGAGCTCTGTCAACCTGGACCAGTCCTGAACCTCACTGAGCCCCAGGCTCCGCATCCATCAGATGCTGAAGCGGTGGCCTCGTGCCAGGGCTGGGAGGCTGCAGGGGCCAGTGCCTGCACCGCGTACCCAGCCAGTGGGACCCAAGTTTCTTCTCCAGAAAGGGCCGACTGTGCTGGTTCCTCTGGATTCCTTCTCCCCCCCTCAAAGCTCTCAGTCCCAGTCTCAGGGAAGTTGGCTGTGGGATAAAACCCACTAAAACTAGCTGCTTCTCCCAGGGGCACAGTCTGGATCTGCACAGAGCAAGATGCTGAGTGGAGTCGGGGGCTTCGTGCTGGGTCTGCTCTTCCTCGGGGCAGGGCTGTTCGTCTACTTCAGGAATCAGAAAGGTAAGGAAGCCACTGGGGTTCCCCGCAGACTTCATGGGGGGAAATTAGGACTTTGCTCAGGTTAGTCCTCTGTGTATCCATGGCCCGTATACAGCCTTTCCCTGGCTGAGCTCAAATCTCCTGGAAATCCAGAAATAAACGGTCCATGGTTACTTATGGTTGAAACATAAGGAGTTATGGCCGGTGGAGGTGGCAGAAGGGTTAACACGCCCGGAGCTTTGGGTCCACATCCTGGGAGATGCAGGAGCAGACCCGACGGTGCATAAGATTACACCGGACGTGTGACAGGGGTCGGGGGGCCGCTGCTCTCCGTTCCTGCTCTCCTCTCTCCTCTGGTGTCATGTGAGGCGGGTTTGGTAATTGAGAAATCCCAGGAGGTCTGGGCGGGGACCTTGTTTTGGGGACAGATTTGCCTTCCTATCTTGAAGTGTTTACCTTCCTTCTCTTTCCCAGGACACTCTGGACTTCAGCCAGCAGGTAATGCTCCTCAGTCCCCTTTCAGAGACACACTCGCTTTCCCCAGAGCAGGAGGTGGGGTGACGGACAGGAGACAGAAACCCTGGGAGACACTGGGTCTGACCTCTGGCCGGGCCGTTTACACCGAAGCTCCTGCTCCCCACTTGGTAACAGGCCGGCCCTGAAGGAGCTTTGGGGGTGACGCAGAACTTCTTCCTGCAGAGCTGAAACAGGAGGCCCGGGAGGGGACAGCGCCGCTGGTTGGCAGGGTCTGGAAACAACACTGCCCTCTGTCCGCAGGCCTCCTGAGCTGAGGTGACGATGGTGACAATTGAGGGGGAAGAGCCTTCTGTCCTGGCCTCTTCGCAGCATGAAAGGGTTTCCTGCTCGGCTCTTTAGTGCCTCCTGGCTGCCCTTTGGTCCTGCTTCAAGACCCTGCGGGAAACGTGCTCCCCGCTGGCTTCCTCAGCCCCCCGACCCGGAGCCCCCAGGATGGACGGGAAACCTCATCTCCACCCGCCCGCTCCCTTTGTACTCGGCCCTCGCTGTGCGCTGGGCCCCTGAGCTCACCTCTCCCATGTTTCTGTATAAAATTTTCCTCCATTAAATACGGAGTGAAGACCATGTGCTCCGCACGCCTCACGACAGGAAGTAGAGAGAAAAGAGAAAGGGGATCTCGTCTCAACACAACAGTAACTTTCATTTCTGTTCCTGAATGCTGGTCACGTGGGGATCTGGAAGGCTCCCTGTTCCCTCGGTGCGTTTTCATGGGGTTTCCATTCTGTAACCAGGCCTGGCTTCCTGAGGCAGGAGAAAGCCTGCAAGCAACCATGCCCGGGCTCTCCTACGTCTGTGTTTCTCAAAGACAGACACACAGGTTCCTTGCCCCATGGGGTACAGAAAGGGGACATGTCTAAGAAATGCAGCTCACCTATAAGGATGTGATGCCTTCACAGTTTCTAGAATCATGTTCTTTTGTCTTTTTCTCTCTGATTTTTTAAAAGAAGGTGCCTAAGCCCCGGTATCTCCTAAAGCCCCCTTTTATTAGACTCATGGTGGGCTTCCACACTTGAGTCTTTTCTGTCTCTCAGATAAAAACCAGCACTGTGTTGACTCTTTGCCCTGAGATGCACCCTTCCCCGTAAATAGGCCTCAGAGGCCCTCAGGACAAAGCCTCAACTCTAGCGGAAAAGATGCACTTCTGAGGCCCTCTAGGTTGTGTGACAAACTCACTGTCACAGGAAAACCCTGTGTGGATCGTGTTTCAGCATAAATGAGGGACAGTGCTGGGAAACAAGGGGGAGTGTGTGAATCCACTGACATGCAACCTAACAGCAAAATACTCCGCAATGGATGAAAGGTGAGAAGATTCTGTGAGGTAACCTCCAAAATGTGTTGGGGCCTGGAACAGGAGAGGTTGTGCACAACATTCTTTTTAATAAGAAAGAGGAGGGCAGGAATATATAGCCGAATCCATTCATTTTATCTCCCTTTTGTTTACCTGCCATCTATATTTATCTACCATCTATCTACTTCCATTTGTAAATAGAAACAATGGAAGGATATTTTTGAATGGTTGTCTGTGAAGCAAAATGAGGGAACAGGTTGAAGGAATCGTCACTTTTCTGAATATATATCTTATTTAATAGTTTTAACGAGTAGCATTCAAATATTTTATGTAATAAAAATTTGAATCAAAAGTTTTAAAAGACAATAGAAACAAACTGACAAGAAGTACACGATGGGAAACAAGCTGAAAATGTAAATGATTCGAGGGTTTCCAGTCCAGGACAACAGTGTAGGACAACCCTGACCTCACCTCCTCCCGTGTCACATGAACTTTACACCTGCAGACACAGCAATTCCCCTTGAAGAAGAAATGAGGGCCAAGGGACCAACACAAACAGGAGAGAAGCCACATAGGAACAGGTAGGAGAGACAGGCACATGGCAGCATGGGAACCCCACCCCCAGCGCACTGACCTGTAGCTGGAGGGATCACCGAAGGGCATATGTGCAGACTCACCCACTCTGGGGTAAAGTGATAAACCAGTGGCTTAAAGGTACTGAGACTAAATGGGAAGGCAATCCATTTGCTAACCCTAGAGTGTCTGCCAAGTGGGAGGGGAACTACAGGAACTCTCTCTGGTGTCAGAGGCACCAGTCATTCATTGGCACTTGCCCTCCCTTGATCTCATGGGCAGGACACAGTTCAGGTGCTTCAGCCAGCCATCCTTGGTTGTCAGGCCCCAGGCCCACACCAGCTCTGTGGCTCGTCCCCAGGACTCCCCACAGCCCGCTCCCGCTCCAGCTCCAGCTCCGGGCCCCTTACCTGCAGGTTTCCCTGTGCCCCACTCCCACTGCAGCTCCAGCTGGCCTGCTAAAGACACCTTTGGAGCACACGGTCTACAAAGGAAAAGCTCCTAAACAGCTCTACTCCTTCAACACTGGGAGACGTTGCTCTTTCACCTAAATCAGAGAAACAAACACAGAGAGACAGCCACATTGAGGAGACAGAGAAATGTACTCTAAATAAAGGAACAAGAAAAAGAAAAAAACTAAAAGAAACAAGAGAGAAGCAAATTACAAGACAAAGAGTTAAAGGTAAACACTAGTTATAAGTATGCTCAATGAACTAGGGAGAGAAATAGATGAACTCAGTGAGAACTTCAACAAATACTTAGAACAACCAATCAGAACTGAAAAATGCAATACATGAAAACAAAAATACCCTAGAGGGTATCAATAGCAAATCAGTTGATGCAGAAAAATGAGTCAGCAAGCTGAAAGCCACGGTAGTGAAAGTCAATCAGAACAGCAAAAAGAAAAAATTATTTTATTTATTTTATTTATTTTAAATATATATTTTTTTATTTCAGAGAGAGGGAGAGAAAGATAGAAACATCAATGATGAGAAAGTCATTGATTGGCTGCCTCCTGCATGCCCCCACTGGGGATCAAGCCTGCAACCCGGGCATGTGTCCTGACTGGGAATCGAACCAGGATCTCCTGGATCCTAGGTCGATGCTCCACTGCTGAGCTATGCCTGGCCGGTCAAGAATTTTTTTTAATGAAGATAGTTTAAGGGACCTCTGAGACAACATCAGGTGTACCAACATTTGAATCATAGGGGTCCCAGAAGGAGGAGAGAGAGAGAAAGGGATGTAAAACCTAACTAAAGAAATAACGGCTGAAAACTTCCCGTAACCTGGTGAAGAAAACAGACATCCAAATCCAGGAAGCACAGAGAGTTCCCAACAAGATGAGCCCAAAGAGCCCCACACCAAGACACATCATATTTAAAATGCCAAAAGTTAAAGAGTCATAATGACAGCAGGAGAAAAAGCATTTAGTTATGTACAAGGGATCCTTCATAAGACCGTCAGCTGATTTTTTCACTAGATACTTTTCAGGTCAGAAGGGAATGGCACCAAATAGTCAAAGTGATGAATATCTACAACCATGATTACCCAGAAAAGTTAGCATTCAGAATTAAAGGTGAGATAACGAGTTTCCCAGACAAGCAAAAGCTAAAAGAATTCATCACCACTAAACAAGCTTTAAAAGAAATGTTAAAGGAACTCCTTTTAATGGAAAAGACCAAAACTAAAACTAAGAAAATATTGGAAAGAGAACATTTTCACTGATAAAAGCAAACATTTGTAAATGTTGTGGATCAACCCATTATAAAGCTAGTAGGAAGATTAAAACACAAGAGTAGTAAAAGCGTGTGTAACTACAGTAATAAATTAATGGACACACGCAAAACATGTCAAGTAGGATGTCAAAAACACAGATGTGGGGGTGAGTAAAAAATGTAGTAGCTTTAGAAAGCATTTGAACTGAAACAACAATCCACTTAAAATGCACTGCTATAAACATAGCTTGTTATATATGAATATTATGGCAACCAGAAACCAAAAACTTATTATAGATCCAGTTAAAAATAAAGAAAAAGAACCCAAACAAAACACTAACAAAGTCATCAAGTACCAGGAAAGAGAGCAAAAGAAGAAGAAAGTAACAGAAAAGAACTACAAAAGCAACCAGAAAACAATTAATAAAATGGCAATAAGTACATACCTATCAATAATTACTTTAAATGTAAATGGTCTAAATATTCCAATCAAAAGACAGAGTGATTGGCTGGATTTAAAAACAAGACCTGAGTGTATGCTGCCTATAGGAGACCCACTTCAGTTCGAAAGACACATACAGACAAAAAGTATAGGGACGGAAATAGGTATTTCATGTGAATGAAAATGAAAAGAAAGCTGCAGTAGCAATAGTTGTATCAGACAAAACAGACTTTAAAACAAAGACTATAACAAGGGACAAAGAAGGGCATTACATAATGATAAATGGGTCAATCTAACCAAAGAATATAACACTTGTAAACGTCCATGCACCAAACATTAAGAGCACCTCAATATTTAAAGCAAATATTAGTAGGCATAAAGGTAGAGTTGACTGTAACACAATAATAGTAGGGAACTTTAACACTCCACTTACATCAATGGATAAATTATTCAGACAGAAAATCAACAGGGAAACGATGGTCTTAAATGCCAAACTAGAGTAGATGCACTTAACAGATACTTACAGAACATTCCACCCAGAATCAGCAGAATACACATTATTTTCAATTACTCATAGGCCATTTTCCAGCACAGACCACATGTTAGGCCACAAAACAAGTCTGAATAAATTTTTTTAAAAATTGAAATCATATCAATTTTCTCCAATCACAACAGTATGAAACTAGAAATAAATAACAAAAACAAAACTGGAAAAAACAAAAACACATGGAGGCTAAACAACATGGTACTAAACAATTAATGAGTTAATAAAGAAATCAAGGAGTAAATAAAAAAATATCTTGAAACAAATTAGAATGAAAACACAACAATCCAAAATCTTTGAGACCCAGCAAAAGCAGTTCCAAGGGGGAAATTCAAAGCAATACAGGCCTAATTAAAAAAAAAAAAAAACACACACAAAAACACACAAGGAAAACCTCAAATAAACAGTCTAGACTTACACCTAAATAACTAGAAAAAGAAGAACAAAGAAAGCTCAAACTGAATAGAAGGAAGGAAATAATAAAATCAGAGCAGAAATAAATAAAGACTAAGAAGACAATAGCAAAGATCAATGAAACTAGGAACTGGTTCTTTGAAAAGATAAACAAAACAGATAAAACTTTAGCCAGACACATTAAGAAAAAAAGAGAGAGGGTCCAAGTAAATAAAATCAGACATAAAAAAGAAATGACAAGCAACACCACAGAAATACAAAGGATTATAAGAAAATACTATGAACAATTATATGTCAATATATTGGACAACCTAGGAGAAATTAATAAATTCCTAGAAACATATAATCTTCCAAGACTGAATCAGGAAGAAACAAAAAAATCTGAATAGACTGATTTCTAGAGAAAAAACTGAATCAGAAAAAAAAAAACTCCCAACAAACAAAAGTCCAGGGCCAAATGGCCTCACAGGTAAATTTGCTAAGCATTCAAAGAAGAATTGATACCTATCATTCTCAAACTATTCCAAAAAATTGAAGAAGAGGGAAAGCTTCTAAAGGTATTTTATGAGGCCAGCATTACCCTCATATCAAAACCAAAGACACCACCAAAGGAGGAGGAGGGGAGGGGGAAGGAGGGGGAGGGGAGGGGAGATGGGGAGGAGGAAGTGGGAGGGAAGAAAAGGAAGAAGAAAATTACAGGCCCATATCCTACATGAACATAGATGCAAAAAATCCTTAACCAAATATTACTAAACCAAATTTGGCAATACATTAAAAATATCATACAACATGATCAAGTGTGATTTGTTTCTGGAATGCAAGATTGGTTCAATATCCACAAATCAATGAACATGATCCATCACATAAACAAAATGAAGGATAAAAAAATCATATGATCATATCAATAGATGTACGAAAACCATTTGACAAAATCTAGCATCTATTTATGATAAACACTCTCAGCAAAGTGGGCATAGAGGGAGCATACCTCAACATAATAAAGGCCATATATCATAAGCCCACAGCTAAAAACATACTCAATGGTGAAAAGACAAAAGCGTGTTCTCTAAGATCAGGAACAAGACAAGAATGCCCATTCTCACCACTCTTATTCAACATAGTATTGGAAGTCCTAGCCACAGCAATCTTACAAGAAAAAGAAATAAGAAAGAAAAAACTAAAAATTGTCATTATTTGCAGATGACATAATACTATATCTAGAAAACCCTAAAGACTCCCACAAAAGAACCATTAGAACTAACTAGTGAATTCAGTAAAGTTGCAGGATACAAAATTAATATTCAGAAATCTGTTGTGTTTCCATGACAAATAAACTATCAGAAAGAGAAACTAAGAAACCAACCCCATTTACAACTGCATCAAAAAGATGAAAATACCTAGGAATAAATTTAACCAAGGAAGCCCTGGCAAGTGTGACGCATCGTCCAATACACTGAGAGGTTGCTGGTTCGATTGCCAGTCAGGGCACATCCCGGGGTTTGTGGGCTCGATCCTCAGTAGGGGGCATGCAGGAGGCAGCTAGCTGATCGATGTTTCTCTCTCATCAACATTTCTCTCTCTCTCTCCTTTCCTCACTCTCTCTCTCAAAAAAACAAACAATAAAAACATACTTTTAAAATTTTAACCAAGGAAGTAAAAGACCTATAGTCAAAAAACGATAAGACATTGATAAAAGAAACTGAACAAGACACAAATAAAAGGAAGGATATACCATACTCATATATGGAAAGAATTAATATCATTAAAGTGTCCATACTATTCAATCCCTATTAAAATACCAATGGCATTTTTCACATAACTAGAACAAACAATCCTAAAATTTATATGGAACCACAAGAGATCCCAAATAGCCAAAGAAATCTTGAAAAAGATGAACAAAGTTTGAGGTATCACCTTCCCTGATTTCAAACTATACTACAAAACCATAGTAATCAAAGCAGTACAGGAGGCAACTGATCAATGTTTCTCTCTCACATTGATGTTTCTCTCTCTCTCCCCTCCCTCCCTCTCTCCCTCCCTCCTCTCTCTCTCTCTCTCAAATCAATAAACATATCCTTGAGTAAGGATTTTAAAAAAATCAATGTGTTTCTCTACATAACAAAATAAAGAAAAAAAGTTATATAATTTTTTTAAAAAAGACAACAATTATGGAGTCACAAAAGGCCTTAGGAAGAAAACCAGGGACAGGGGTATTTTGACCACCAGAGGATAGGAGGGGCTACTCTCCTCAGCCTCCCTCCTGCTAAAGAGAATGAAGATGACTTTGACTATACCCTTGTTGCCATGAACACATAACTGTGACCTCCACTTCAAGGTGACCGGAGTCATGGCCACCCACTTGCCACTGAGGGCTTTGCATACCCATGGTCAGGAGCCCGTGCCAGCTGTGAGGTCAGAAGGGGCGAATGTGCTTCGGGGTGAGGTCAGCAGGCAATCTCCACGCAGCACCTTCCATCCACAGAGCCTGGCCCACGTGCCCATCCTCCCTCTGGTCCCTGACTCCTGCAGCACCGCTTCTTCTAGGAAGAAGTCCCCCTAAAGCTGGTTTGAACACCATGGAGACAAGTTTGCAGAGAACGATGTGACTGGCTGCTGTGAGGACTTCGAATGTGGAACTTTCCTTCACCAAGAAGGGGAAGTGGGTGGGCAGTGCTTTCAAACCCAGAGGAAGCCTGGGGGGCAGGCCCTCTGCCCTCAGGTCCTGTGAGGAGCCGTGCAGTGGCCTTCGGCTTCGGGCAGAGGGCAGGGCCCTGCTGTCTGTCCTCTCTGGCTTTACCTTCATCCAGCACCTTCCCCCGCACAAGTGGGTCTGGGTACCAACGGACCAAAGGCCAAGGCAGAGCGTGAGATTCTGCCCACGCGGGCCAGCAAACACGCAGCCTGTGCCTCCCCCAAGGAGCTCAGCATCCTGGGGGCCAGTGCCGGTCGTGCGTGAGCGTGGGTGCCGGGCCACCCAAAGCCTCCACCTCCGCCTCCAGCTCGCCACCCGCAGGAAATGCAACTATATCCTACACCAGACATCTGTGTAGGGGTCAGCCAAGGGCAAGAAAGGAGTCCACTGAAAGGCTTCCAGCCAAAGCTACTGTCATTTGTCTCCCTGAGAGGGCCTACAAGACCGAACAAAGCGAATCCTCGAGAAGGGAGGACGACCCAGATGGCGAGGTCTTGGACATGCAAGCCATCCGCAGGGTGCCAGGCACTGGGGACTTCACCGAGCTCAGCGGGAGGAAGCAGACCAGCTGGGGAGCAGCGCAGTGAGCAGGGCCCCGAGGCCGGGCCAGCCCCGCAGCGCGCTTCAGCGACCGAGACACGGTGGCTTGAGGGGCGCGGGGTGGCGGGGGTTCCCAGTGCTGGGGCAACCAAGCCCTGCCCCACCCCACAGGGCTTCCAGAGCCGGCGGGAGGCAGTGGTAGAAGGGGCAGCTACCTACAGAGGTTTCAGCCGCAGAGGAGTGGGTGGCTGCAGCCAAACCCCTGGGTAACAATAGCCGGGACAGCGCGCCAACGGGGGCAGCTACAGCCGGGCTCCCCAGCCGCCGCCGCCGCCGCCGCCGCCACCGGCACCGCCACCGGCACCGCCACCGCCACCGCCACCGCCGCCACCGGCACCGCCACCGCCGCCACCGGCACCGCCACCGCCACCGCCACCGCCGCCACCGGCACCGCCACCGCCGCCACCGCCACCGCCACCGCCACCGCCGCCACCGGCACCGCCACCGCCGCCACCGGCACCGCCACCGGCACCGCCACCGCCACCGCCACCGCCGCCACCGGCACCGCCACCGCCACCGCGCTACAGCCCTGCTCGGAACCCACGGGGGCTGGCGGCGGCTACAGCAAGATCAGCGGCATCCCTCCTGGAGCGCCGGTACCAGCACCCCACCACCAGCAGCCACAGCCGGGTTACAGCCCCACCCCCACCCACACCCACACCCCTCCCCCACCCCCCCACCCCCACCTCCACCCCCCACCCCCACCCCCACCTCCACCCCCCCCACCCCCACCCCCACCTCCACCCCCACCCCCAACCCCGCCCACACCTATGGCAGCTGCAACAGCACTTGGGTCCTATATCTACCTCCCCACAGACATGCCCTGGGCCCAGCTGTGACCAGTATCTGCAGGGTGCCCACAGTGGAACCAGCACTATGGAACCATGGCCAGTGGCCACCATCGCACGGGAACGACCAGCACTGGAGCTCCCCCGGCACGCCCGGCGCGAGCACCCAGGAGCCAGTGTCCCCAGGCCCCCGCTGCCTCCCCCATGGGCCCCCAAGGGGCCTGTGGTGCTGCGCTGGGTCTGCCAGGGCCGCCTCCCGCCAGCCCACGGCCTCCCCTCTGGGGGGCTTCTTCCCCACAGGGCTGGGCGTTTTTCTCCGGATTCAAAGTGGCAACAGTGACCTTTTACTTTCTCTCCCTACCTTCCTCTTCCTCTCCTTCTTCCTTCTTGTTTCTTGACTAAGTCCCTGCCACCAGGTCACACAGTGAGGCTACAGTGACCAAGGGGAGGACCCTTTCTGCCCACCGGCGGAGCCCTGCTCCAGCCCCCCAGCTTCCCAGGGCCTCGCGCAGTTGGTAGTAAATTCTTCAGTGAGCTGCTTTACTGTCTACCTTTTAGGATAAATAAATAAATAAATAAATAAATAAATAAATAAATAAATAAATAAATAAATAAATAAATAAATAAATAAATAAATAATAAATACTTATTTTTTAAAAGTTTAAAAAATGAAATGTAGAGGGAGGAAGCAGTGACAGATATTTTTTTGGTAGTTATGCTTTTCTAATTTTAGAATTTGTCCATTTTTACTGTGGGTGGGCTGTTAATATTTCATCAGGATAACCATTTTTCTACTGAGTCCATGCAACCAAGAAAGAGCCACACCCTCAAAAAGAAACACAAAAAACAAAACCACAGAAGTATCTTTAACCTAACTTTTTATATGATGTCTATTTCATGTAACTTTGCTTCTGTGTTGGGTTGAATTGGAATTGCTTTTTGAATTTGGAGAGAGTGTGACTATTGAACATGAAATCTTTTTTTTTAAAAAAAATAATGAATATTACTCAATATGCCAACAAGATGTAATTAAGAGCCTTGAGAGGAGAAGCTTATCCTGAGTTATTTGGGTGGCCCTAAATGCCATCACAAGTATCCTTATGAGATTAGACACCTGAGAAGATGTGAAAACCGAGCAGAAAGACATGCGACCACAAGCCAAGAAATGTTGACAGTCACCAAAAGCTGAGAGAGGCAAGGAATGGATTTTTTCTAGAGCCTCTGGAAGGAGGGAGCATGGCCCTGCCGACAGTTTGGTTTCAGACTTCTGGTCTCCAAAACTGTGACATACACTCTGTTGTTTGGAGCCACCAAGTTTGTTGTAGTTTGTCACAGCAGCCCTAGGAAACTAATATAGGCAATGGAAGCCTAGAGCTGCCGCGGAGCCACCTTGCCCTGCGGACTGGCCTGTCTGTGATGAAGCTGATTTGCAGGAAAGCAGAGGTGAGGGGTGGAGAAAAGGGGACCAGGGGGTTGGGCAGCGCCCTGGGGACATTAGGTCACCCCTGAAGGCTCCCTTCCTTCCCTGGCCTTTTCAGCAACATAGGCCAACATACATCCCTTCTTAAGCCAGTTTGAACTGGTTTTCTGTTGCTTGCAACTCAAAGAGTTCTGACTAACATTCTCACTCAGTAATTATCAAGAGCCTTAAAAATAGCTCAAATCCTGACCCAGTAATCTCAGTGTTCTGTCCCAAGGAATTAATTTGTATGAGGATAGTCACTGCAGTGTGAAAAAAATAGAAACCTATGTATGTCACCACAGGACATTGGGTTCATAAATTATGTACATCCCTCCTGGGGAGATTATGCAGCCATCAGAAATCATGTTTTGCCCTCATTGGGTGTCTCAGTTGGTTGAGGTTTCATCCCATACACTGAAAGTTTGTGGGTTCGATCCCCAGTCAGGACGAGTATGAGAGGCAACCAATTGATGTTTCTCTCTCTTTCTCTCTCTCTTCCTCTCTCTAAAATCAATAGAAACATATCCTTGGGTGAGGATTTTAAAAATTATGTTTTCATGCTCATTATAAAACGTTAAGTAAACAGCAGAACATTCAAAATATATACGTACAATGGAAACAACCTAAGTGTTCATCGATGAATGGATGAATGACTAAAGAAACATTTCAGCCATAAAAAAGATGAAACCTTGCCACTTGTGACAACATGGATTGACCTTGAAGACATGATGCTAAGTAAAATAAGTCAGACAGAGAAAGACAAATACCATATGATCTCACTTATATATGGAATATAAAAAAGGCAAACAAAAACAAAAGCAAAAAAAAAGCCAAGCTCATAAACACAGAGAACAGATTGCTAGTTGCCCGAGGTGGACCGTGTGGGAGGAGGGGAAAATGGGTAAAGGGGGTCAAAAGGTGCAAACTTCCAGCTGTAAGATAAGTCCTAGGGATGCAAAGTATAGCATGGTGACTACAGTTAATACTACTGTTTTGCTTGAAAGTTGCTAAGAGAGTAGATCTTAAAAATCGTCATCACAAGAAAAAAAATTGGTAACTATGTACGGTGATGGATGTTAACTAGACTTATTGTGATCATTTCATAATATGTAAAAATACTGAATTATATGTTGTATACTTGAAACTAATATAATGTTAGATATCAATCATACATCAATAAAATATATATATACATTCACATGAAAACACACAAATACATACATTGTGGATGTACAGAATATCCCCATTTTACTTTATCTTGCTTTAGGTCAGTGTTAAAGAAATAAAGCATTTCATATACAGTTGAAATCCTTTGTGCACTTCTCCCACTTCCTCACGCAGCCCCTCCCCTCGCCAAAGGTGGCCACTCTAAGTCCGTATCATTCCAGTGCATGATTTTTAACATTTATTACCTATATTTCTATGCATAAGTAATATATAATATTTGTACATGTTTTTACACTTTAACAAATAGTGTTAGACTTGCTGCAACTTACCTTTTTTCAACCAACAATGTATTTGTGCACTTAATCCACCTTGATAACATGTGACATTAATTTTAACTGCTGTCTCAAATTCCATTCCTGAGTACCCCTGACTTCATTTATCTTTTCTCTACCTAGAAAATGCTGAGGTTAGTGGCAATACTTTTCCCCATAAAACGTTGCTGCTCTCCTGCTTGCTCAGGCACACAAGTGAGGTCACCTCTGCCGGTTACAGCCCTGGTGTGGGGCTGGGTCGCAGGCCCCGCTCACTGTCATCGTTACAAGGTGCTGCTGAAGCTGCTCCTAAGTGAGTGGAGGGAGTGGGTGCAGGGTGGAAGGAGTCAATGGGGGGAAAGGGGCACATCTGTGATATTTTGAACAATAAAAAATAAATAAATAAAAATTTTGAAGTGAGGGGGGAAGTGAAAGGAGAGTTCCCGCTCCCCGCATCCTCGGCAGAGGGACAGTTCCAGCCCCGCCAGTCCAGCAGCATTGTGCACACTTCCCCGGTCACAGTGCCGGCTGTCATCTTCCATGTGTCCCATTCAGTTTCCTCTTCCGAAAGGGCCTTTGTCTACGCTCCTACGGAGATGTTTGCCTTTGAACCGGGACCTGCTAATATATTTAAATCTCACTCATCTTTCGCCCTGGCCGGTGTGGCTCAGTTGGTTGGAGCATCATCTTGGACACTAAAAGGCTGCGGGTTCAGTCCCAGTCAGGGCACATAACCAGGTTTTGGGATCAATCCGCAGTCGGGGCGCGTGTGGGATGCAGCTGATCGATGTTTCTCTCTCTCCCTCTCCCTCTCCCTCCCTCTCTCTGTAACGCTTGCATCTTTCAGCGTTAGATACAAGCGCCTCTCTCCCATGAAGGCTTTTCTAATGACCCAGCCAAAGGCCCTGCCCAGCGGCTGTCAGCGCTGAGGCCTGGCCTGGAGTGCTATGGGAAGCCTGTCAGTGATGGGCTCCTCCCAGGACAGGGTCTCACTGGAGATGGAAAGTGGAAGGACAGAGCAAGCAAAGGGAGTCCAGGTAGAGCTCTGGACTCCACTGAATTGCACAAACTTGGGGGATAGGGCCAGAAACCTCCCCTTATAGCCAAGGGTAGGTTTCTGCCAACTGTCCCTGGCAGGCCCAGGGTCAGAGACAGCGCAGGCTCTGGCCCTTTAGAGGCTCTGGAGAAGCCTGCGCCTAATGCGGGGGCAGCAAGGCTGACAACTCCACCCCACCCCTGCAGGCCAGGGCCACCCCCCAGGAGGGAGAAGCCACTCCTGCCCCCCGCCCCCATCTCACATCTCCCCTTCTCACTGAGTCTAGACGCTTAAAATGAGAAGCGGGCTCCAAAAGACATAGCTTATGGGAAAACTTCAGCCGAATCAATTAATGATAAAACCCTTGAGCAAACACAGCGACTTTTATCATTTTAAAATGTTGTGATTTGAGTGGCAGAAGAAATTAAATTAAAAACACAGAGACACTGGGTCAAAACCCCAGCTGCTCTCGTTGGTTTTTAATCTCCTGTTAAACGATCTGTCGTCTGATGGCTTTTGTCAGCTTATTCAATGTAATAACCCAAGACAGGTGGCCCACTGACCCCTCATTCCCTCCTCACGGCCAAGGGGAGGGTGCCGTTGGCAGCGGGTCAGGTGACAAACGTACAATGGGGATGGGTAGGGTTGGGGGATGAAGAGGGATTGCACAGGACCTAAGAGAATGGATGCCACCAGAGCTGTATAGGCAAAGGGAGGGCCCGTGAGGTGCCCTGGGCCACCTATCTCACCCCTCACATGCACATGAGGCACCTGGAGCCCAGAAAGCCAACATTTTCCCAAGTCACACCGAGTCAAGATGGAAATCCAGGTGTTCCGACACCTGGCCCACAGCTCATTCTATTGGACCACCCATGCGTGTCATCCAGGAATCCAGGAGGGGGACTGGTATAGGGAGTGTGGTCCCTGGCTACCTGCCTTCTCTCAGGGCTTACTGAGCTCAGTCTGGGAGACAGAGTTAGGAGGAGTCCAGTCCCATCTTTGGGGAGATCTTGGCCTGATGCAAGAGGCAGTTTCCATGCTTGGAGACCTCCCAGTGTAATAATGGAGATATAACCCTACCCCCAGGAGGCTCCCAGGCAGGTGGGGACACAGGCAAATACAGATAATCAAGCCTACAAATAATTCATTGGTGAGAACACATCATGACAAGAAAGAATGGCTTGGAATTTGTGTTGGCTTCACCAAGGAAGGCTTCCTGGAGGAGGCTGAGATATAAGGAGAAGGAGCTGGTTTTAACACAGCTTAGACAGAGGATCTGAGGCAAGGGAGAGGCTGGAGCTGTCAGGTCAGGCTCTTATGAAACAGCCTCAGAGACAGGGGTGTGCAGGTCCTGGGAACAGCGCCCATGGGAGTGGAAAGGAGGCAGGGCTGGGCAGAGCGAGGAGCTGGGCAAAGGCCTCAGTCACAGTCTGCTGGTCCGGGGCAGCTGTGGGGTGGGGACGGCCCTGCAGGTGGTCCCACATGGGGAGACGAGACTGTCCTTTATGTTGTGCATTTACCAGTCACTGGACACAGGCTGCCCCCAGAAAATGGGGTAACCTTAAGAAAGGAGGTTCCCTTCAGCCAAGAGCCCTCACGAGGAAGACGTGCTTACCTTGGAGCTGTCAGCAGCCAGTACTCCTGCCGCTGGGAGAGTGAAGGAGTCCGCTACAGTCTGCACAGGACACAGGAAGGGACCGGATGCCCTGCTCCCCTGCCACCGCAGGCTCACTGAGTCCCCCCTGCCGTAGCTGGGTGCTCCTCTCTTGGGTTCTTCTGGGCCCTGCGCCTTGTCTGTCCCTCCCACATCACCCCGTCTCCCGGCCCTGTTTCTTCCTGTCAGGTGAAAGGCTTGAATGAGTAGATAGCTGCCCCTTCCAGCCCTCCTACCCTAGCCACAGGGTCTGGGAGCAGCCTCCCCCGGGGGCTCCCAGGAGACAAATGACTTCTCCCTCCAGGACTGCTCCCAGACCTCCGCTAGGGCCTGACACTGGGGCTGGGGCAGCTGGAATTGGGAGGCACCACTGAGCAGGATGCCAGCCGTCGGCTCTACCCCTGGCATCCCGCCTCTCTTGGGGCCGGGGCCTGGGCCTGGCCACAGCTGCCCGTGGTGGCTTACAGTCAGGAAGGAGGTGGAAGGGCCCAGCCCGCTAATGCCAGCTTATGGTCTCCAGATGTCCCCAAGCCTTAATTATCAGGGGACATTCAGTATCAGGGACACAAAAGCAACCAGCTGAGCCCTGCCCTCGGCTGCACCCGCTGGCCAGGCGGCTGCATGGGGACTCTGACTGGCTTTCCCTAGCGCAAGAAGAGGGGCAGGAGGGCCACTGCTGTGGTGGCTGTGAGCACACACCCGGGATGGCTGAGAGGTGTACCGTTCCCCCTCCTGGAGGCAAGGCTGGCGGGATGGGGACCCTCCCCTGAAAACACCCAGCACAAGCTCTCATGCGCCCATGAACCTCCTGGGGGATAGTGTTGAAATGCTGGATCTGATTCGAAGGTCCATATGGGGCTGAGACTCTGTGTTTCTAACCAGCTCCCAGAGACGTGATCCTGCTGATCTTGTCCATAGAGCAAGGCTCTGGTGTAGCCAGACCTGTGGCTTCCCAGGTGGACACTGCAAAACATACAGCCTCGCTGGAGGGACCGTCACCAGCCCGTCTGCTGCAGATGGACGTGAACAGTGAGCACAGTGCACTGAGCATCCAAGTCACTGACCACCCAGGGGGACAAGCTATGTGACCTTGGACAGGTTCCTTCTCTCTGGGTCTCTGTTTGCTCATCTGCAAAATGGGGAGAGGTCTGGAAAGTGGGAGAGAAGAAGCAGGGTTGAGGGAAGGGGAGGATATGGTAGTTCAGGAAAGAGAGAGGAAGGACTGAAAAGAAGAGGGGAGGGAGGAGAGTGAGAGTGTAAGGGCCGAGTCATGTGAATTGAAGCAGACAAGTGAATTAAGCAGAAGTCACAGCTGGGAGGTGAAACTGAGGAAGCCAGAGTGAGGAGGGAAAAGAGAGGCTAGGAGGTGCGGGAGGAGGGGGAACCAGGCTGGTGGGCAGGGAAGGGGGCAGTGTCTCTCACCCCATCCCAGGCTCAGAGGCACTAGGGAGAAAGGAGCCCGAGCTGCACCCCTTCTGGGAAACATCTACCTTTTCATTTAGAAGGAAAATGTAGAAAAATGACCAGGTATCACTACTACCTGCCCCCACCCCGGCCTTGTTTTTAAGCAATCACAGCAAAAAAATGTCACCACTGGGAGCATAAAGCCCATCAGGATGGTTAAGTAATGGCCCTGCTGCCTTCATCAGGTTGGGTGCCCTCAGCCTCTGTATTTCAGCCCAGGGCCCTGAGGCCAGATTTGCCTGTAATCCCCTAAAGATGCAGTAAATTACCCACCATTTGTCACCTCACTGGCAAGCCAGCCCTTCTGATGCGAGATCCGGAAAACACAAGGCCTGGCTGTCCCATCCCAGTTCCACAGCACAACTGCAAGTAGGGAAACTGAGGCACGGGCCTATTCCCCACCTCTTTCTGGACCACCAGACCTACATAGTGCACTGGCTTGCCCCACCCACTCAGGGGCTGCAGGGGACCAGAGTTGCCCTTGGACTTGTGGAATGACAGTTTTGGGGCCTCCTTAAAGAAAAGAAAAATGGGTGTCTGTGCCCTCCTGTAGCCCACCCCACAGATAAAAACTTTCTCTTTGTTTTTTCTGCCAGAAACAGTTCTTTGTTGGGTGAGGCTGGAGGGGAAGGGGAGGGAGGCCTGGGAGGAAACAAAGGAATGATGTCACTGTACTCCCCAGGGTAGAGGTTGGCATCACAGGCCTCTACAAAGCGCCAGGGCAGTGAGGGCTCAGCATTTGTACAGGGTATAATTAGCAGGGATTCTGGGTCAGCGGGCCTGCCAAGCTCAGGGGGGCTGGCCTTGAGTGGAAGTGGGGCCTGAGACAGCCCATCCTCTCCTGCACAGGGGTGGGGTGGGTTGGCAGCCCCTGCCGTATCTTGGCTCTCACTGTACCTAAGCCTGGATTGCCCTCTCCTTCCTATGCAGTTGGGAGTTACTCATCCTTCAAGGCTGAGCCCAGATGCCACCTCCTCTAGGAAGCCCTCCAGCCTATGGACTCCTGCCTTCCCTGACCTGCCTGAAGGGAGCTCATAAATGGGATTCTGTCAGTGGAAGAATCACACAGGGCCTGCAGCCAGCCCTGTATCTTTCTCTAAACACACAGGAAGCTGCTTAAGGGAAGAGTCTGGCGTAAGCCCTGACTCATGCAAAGAATGTTGGAAAATTCCCTCTTCCTGTTGAGGGACCTGACAAAGTGGTGACTCCCCTGCACCACCTAATTCCTCCGCACTTCCCTCCGCCCCGCCTGACACTTCTTATATCTTAGTTCTTGGCTTACTATCCGTCCCTGACTAGAACGTAAGCTTCATTGGGGTGGCTGGTTTTGCCTGTTTTCTTCACTGCTGTTCCCTGGGGTGTGGACTAGTGCCTGGCACCTAGTAGGTGCTGGATAAATGTGTGCTACATCCTGTTCTTGCAAAGAGTGAATTTAAGCAGTGGAGTTTTTCTTTGCCTTGGTCCACAAACTCGGGCAGCTGATGGCAATGGTATGTCCTGAATTGGGTAAGCACAGGGGAGAAGTGAGTCCTTTGGTACCATTCCAGGATCTTGCCCCCACCTTGAAAATCTGGAAACTCACAGCATCTCCGCCATAAAATTCCCTTAATCTGGCTGCAAGCCCTTGGCAAACTCAAAACACAGATTTTTTTTGTTTACGTATTTTGCTTGGACCCACTGAGGTTGAAGGAGGCAAAAGACAAAGAAGTTAAGCTGGCCTTGGGGTTTCACTCCAAAATAAAATGTGAAGGTCTGTGATGGAGGCTGCGCCAGCCGCATCTCCAGTCCTGGCTGGCCAGGGGCTTCGGGGCGGCCCAGCGCCCAGGGCCTCAGCACCAATCCAGCTAGTCCTCAGGCTGGCACTCCGGTGGCTCTCACCTGGAGGCAGGGCTGGGCCTGGGCCCTGAGCGCAGATCAGCAGGTCTGCCATGGCATCGGAATCAAGGCTGCTGCTGCTGGGCGGGGCACCAGCTTTAGGGACTTTTGCTTTTTATTTATCCACTTCGGTATGGTTATGAATGTTTAAAAGCTCATAAGGATTGTTTTTGTAACTTTTTTAAGTTTTAAAGGAAAATGAACAATTCATGCATGGTGTGGATGGCAAGTATCTATTCCACCTGACAAGCATGTATTATGTGCCTGTTGTGTGCAGGGCAAAATCTTAAATGAATAAGACCCAGTCTCCATGGTCTGGACACCGAGTCACGATGGGGAGTGAGCCAGATAAAATAACACTAATTGAAAGGAGGAACCACAGGGGGGTGTTTACAGGTACAGCGGGAGCACAGGTGGCAACTAGTTCCACCTGAGGAGTCAGGAAAACAGCCAGAGAGAAGGTAGCATTTTCACTCAGCCTTGAAGGGCCCCAGCCAAGGGGAACAGCGTGAGCAAAGCCTGAGGAAACTCCGTGCCTGCATTTTAAGGAACTGGACCAAAAGCCTGGGGCAGCGGGTGGCCTCAGGATGTGGGGGGGTGGAAGGCACTGGAAGCAGGCCACGAAAAGCGGGCAGGCAGTGAAAGTCCTGTCTATGGAGCTAAGTGGCTGTGACTTCACAAAGAGCCCTCCACGTTCTGAAGCAGAAAGATGAGCCCCTCTGCTGTGTGCTTCAGAAGGCACCTTGGTGGCCCTGCAGGTGGACAGGATGGGACCAGGCAGAGGAAAGAGGCTGGAGCCCAGGGAGGGGGTGGGCAAATCTCCCAGAGAGGGGTGATGGGGTCCTGGGTTGGGAGACAACGGGGGAGTGGGCACGGAGAATGCCCCATGTTGATGCCTGGCCTTGGGAAGGAAAGGGGAGAGGGAGGGATGGATATGCTCCCAGGTTCCTGGCTTGGCCACAGGGCTGTGGTGGTGCCACCTTATCATGTGGCACACACCCACCCATATCCCTGGCCAAAGCCAATTGGTCCATGTCCAGGCACATAATCCAATTGGGTAGGGGTGCTTGTGGGAGTGAGATTCTGCCCAAAATCTGCTCTAGAGGATTCCTCTGCGAAATATGTATAATTAAGGGCTCAGTCCAGATACTCCCCACTGCTCCTGCAGCACAGACCGAGCCAAGGAGGTGGGGAAGTCAGAGCTGGTATTCCTTGAAGAGGAAGGCAGAAAGGGTGGGTACAATCAGGGAGGGCTTCCTGGAGGAGTTGAATTTGAATGGACAGAGGGAAGGGCACAAGACAAGGCAGGAGCACCGAACCAGGCAGGTCCCTAGGCCATCTTTCCTTCTCCAACCCTCTTAGTCCAGGAGCCCTGCACCTCAGGAGGAACTCCGACTTCCCTGCCCCCTTGGCTCCTCTACTGGGGGTCTCTGAGAGCAGCTTCAGTCGAAGGGTGGCCTCCCAGCAGTAGAAAAAAATGAGTCCAGAGAGAGCAGCAACTCTCCTGAGGTCAAACAGCCTGCTAGTGGCTCAGCCGGACCCAAGTCCAGGCCTCTTTCCTCTGGGGAGTTGGTGAGGGCGGCCAGACCTCCGCAGGGTGAAATCTCCCAGACACTGTGGGCCTGTGTGGGACGCTGAGGACTGGCCCTGGAAGGCTGGCTCAGGTTGCTGCAGGCCGCCCAGAAACTCCGACGGCAGCCACAGGCCCCTGAGCAGGGAGAGGAGGCTGGGCCGGGGGTGGGGGCTCAGGAGGCTCTTCTGCTGTGACCCCAGGAACCTCAGCCCCATGCCTCCCTGCCCTCCATGCTAGTGGGTAAGGGGGAGAGGGAGTGAAAAAGGCCCTGCTGGTGCCAGGCCACATGCCCACAGACCTCTCCCCAGTGGCAGGAATCTGAAGTGACAGCAGTGACAGGCACCAGCTACCCAGACCTGCAGGCCAACCCATGAGGACATCCACCAGGAGGACAGAAGTGTGCTGCACGGAAGTAGGGTACGAGTGCCCCAAATCAGGACTGACCCCGCCCTGCGACCGTCGGAGGCTGGGGTGGCAGCAGGAAGCACTGCCAGCTCCTTTGTCTCCTGCCTCCCTCTGTATGAAACTGTAACCAGAAGTGGCAGGTCCGCAGGGACTCGCCCAGTGCCCCTCCTGCTGCCTCTCTAGGGAAATCACGGAGTCCCTGGGTCCCCGACCTCCTCCTGGGAGGCATCTGGTTGGTCACCAATGGCTGTCCTCACCCGGCACAGCCCAGCCCCAGGCAGCTTCTGAGTTATGTCAGATTTCCTACATCGCCGCAAGCCAGCCAAACGCAGTCCACGAGTGAACACACTGTCCCACACGCTTGCACTACCATTTCCACATGTCTAAAAATATTATTGTGATAAATAAAATGCAAATTCATCCGAAGTGCCCCTGCATCCGTAGTGGATCTTCGTCATTGTGAATTTCCTACACAGCGACAGATTACTAACAGTGCAGTTGGAAGCTGTTGTTTTCAAACAAAGTAATGCTGGTTTTCATGCTTTTCTCTGTAATCCTCACCTGAGAATATGTTTATATGATTTCAGAGAGAGAGAGAGACATTGATGTGAGAGAGAAACATCCCTCGGTTGCCTCCTATACATGCCCCAACCAGGGATCAGACCAGAAACCTAGGTATGTGCCCTGACCAGGAATTGAACCCGCAGCCTTTTGGTGTACAGGATGGCCCTCCAACCTTCTGAGCCACCCAGCCAGGGCTTTATGCTTTTAAAAACAAACAAACAAAAAAAAACCCAACCTTTTTTGTTATGGAAAATTTCAAAAATGCAGAAACTAGTCTAATGAAGCCCCAGGGTCTGTCAACCAGCACTAATCCTCCCCAATTCAAGCCTTTGTGGCCACACCCCCAGCAGCGCCCACCCCTGCAACTTTTGAAGGAAATCCCAGCCATCACCTCATTTCATCCATCAATACTTCACTATTTATCTCTAAAAGATAAGGACACTTCATTGTCAGAAAGAATCAAAATACCATTATTACACTTAATGGTAATTCTTTCATATTCCGCGTTCAAAGCTGTTGGAAGTTTTATGTCAAACATGGATACTTATACTTGAAAAGGCAGGGAGCCTTGGGCCCTCTTGTCTGCCTCTCATGTGATTGCAACTGTGCACCTCTAGGTCCCCCCCCTCCCCCTCCGACTCGGCACATGGGAGCACTCTCAGGCCAAAAACCTCGTCAAAATCCTCCCCTCTCCCCATTCCCCAGGGGAGAATCGGGTTGGGACCACCATTTGTGGGCTCCACGGTGGCTGCTCCATGAACATTTGTTCAGTTGCACGGAACTGCACAATTATGCTGGAGCCCAGCTGTAGACCTTAAAGCTCTGGGGGCGGTGAAAAGCAGTGGGCTTACCACTACCCGCCCGCCCCCAGCAGGGGCAGACCCACCAGGAAAGGATCCAGGTCCACATACTTTGGGGGGTATGGAATTTCCAGCCACTCTCCTGTAGAGCCTTGCCTGCCTAACCTCGCCCCAACTCCACTAGGACCTGTGAGAAGCTGTCACTAAGCACCCTACTCTCCACTCTATTTAAATGCACCTCCTCCAGTGAGCCCTCCTTTCACAGAAAGCTCTTTTGTTCTGGGGAAAAAAATAATTTAGTAGGTCTTTTTAAAATAAAACTGCAGCCACACTCGTCTTCTTGACTAGAGAGGATGTGGCTGATGAGAAGCACATAATTTTGGAGGTAGTGTGTCCCACGCCCTCTCTCAGCCCAGCAGGGTTGGCGGCCTGGGCTCTGGGTCACAGGGCCATGGCCAAAGGCCCTCTCATTAAGAGTATGAGCAGGCCCATGGCATGAGGTCCAAGCTAAAGAGAGAGCCGCTCTGAGAGGGAGGGGCTGGGGAGTGCCCATGGGGGTGCCCTTCAGAGCCCTGGATCAGGGGACCTGCTAACCCATTTTACTTTACCACTGACTAAGGCCCCTAACTTTAGTAAATTTGCTTAAACTCCGGGGCCTAGTCCTAGGCAGGGTTTGTGAATTATGAGAGTTCGGCCTGTCTCCCAGCTTGGAAGGAAGGGGTCGGAGGAGGAAGAAATTGGCCTGAAAATGCCCTCAGGCGGAGGTGGTGGATAGGGCTCAGAAAGAGCCCTCATGTGCACTGAGATGCTGATGGAGCCACCAGCATAGAATTAGGGGCTGTGCAAGAATTCCTTGGGGATCCCCAGAACTATGTGGGAGGGGAACCTGGGCAAGACTGGGCTTCCTGCAGACCCGAGAGGGGCTCTGAGCACTGTGTGGGCATAGAAGGAAGCCCAGTCCCTGGAGACCAGAGAAGCAGCAGGCATCTGGTTACTACAGTGGAGAAACTGAGGCCCTGAGAGGCAGGGTTGCCCAAGCTCCCCCAAAGCCCCTGCTCCTCACGGGCTGGAACAAGAATGCAGCTCCTCAGAGTTCCCTCTGGGCTGAGTTCCCTTTGGTCACCATCTCCTCCCTGTCAATCAGAGCTCCTTGCCTTGTGAAGGGACCAGGGTTCCCAGAGGGGGAGGGGGCAGCCCTGCCTTGTGAAGGGGCTGGGGTTCCCAGAGGGGGAGGGGGCAGCCCTGACACGTGTGACTGCCCTCTACCTCCGCTCAGGTTGACTTCATACCTCCCCTCCTGTCTGAGCAATAACTCGGGCTCCTTTTCCACGTTCAGCAGCTGCCGTCATCGCCACTTCACGGCTCCTAATCACATTTCCTCCTCTCTGTCCTGGACACAGGTTCCCACGTGTCCGCTGTTTCCAAGAAAAAGGCAGAGGGATGTTGGAGACAGGGCTGAAAATGACAGGGGGTGGGGTGGCTTTCTTAGAATATAAACAAGGCCAGTCTGACTTCCCAGATGGACCTGTCCTGGAGAATAAAAGGTCATGGCCAGCCTCTCTGCAGGGAAGCTAGGAGAGACCCTCAGTCCCCCTGCCTCACCTGTCCCGGCTGCCCGAATCTCTCATTAGAGAATAATTCCTTAGAAAGGGGCATGTGAAAAATACAAATATTCCTGGAGGGACACTAAACTGTCACAGTGATTTCCATAGACACCTGTGCTGACCACCTGCCTGCACTGTTGGCCCCCCGCTCCGCCCCGCATCACTGCGGAGCCCCCAGGGACCTGCCCAGGTGCCCTGCCTGCGGGCTGCCAGTCGGTTGAGCCAATGGAAGCCCCTGGCTGGAGACTGGTGGGAGGGGAAGGAGCAGAAGCCACAGTATTTCTTCTCTCTGGTTTGGGGGTGTCTGACAGTGGCTGCTTATCTGCAGCTTCCCCAGTTTGTCCCCTCCACAGCTCCAGTTCCTCCTCCAGATCCCTGTCCCACCCGGCAGCCCCAGGCCCTGGGCTGGTCCCAGCACCTCCCTGCCTTGTACCTCCGGGGCAGGGTGGGGCAGAATTCTGCCAGCAGCCTCTGGGCTGTTTCCCCATCTCCGCTTGGCTCGCCAGCACCCCTGTAACTGGTTTTTATCCCCTCTATGGACTCCCTGGCCAGTTCTCTTCCTGCCTGGGCTCTCGCTGACAGCAGCTCACACTTAAAATGTTCAGCAAGGAGCTATCAGTTCCACCTCCCCCAACACATACCTCTCCTTCCTCAGTCGTTGCCGGCTCAGTAAATGTCGCCACTGTCTACACAGTACTCAAGTCAGAAACCTAAACACCACCCGTGATTCTTTCTTCCATACATCCAGTCTATCACCAAATCCATTTCAAGTATGTATCTCGAACCCTTGGTTTTCATCACCACCATCGTCTCTCACCTGGCCTGTGGCCACCCAGGCCAGGGCGGCTCCCCCAATCTTGCCTCCCCCCAATCCACCTCCACACAGTATCCAGGATGATTTTTAACACAAAACTCAGATGTCCCCTCCTACCTGAAACCCCTCAATGGCATCCCATTTGAATCCAGACTCCTGCTCATCCGTATGTCACCACCCACTTCTGGCCACCATAAAAAAAAGGCCCTGCTGGAGGATATGAGGGCCCCCCGACATCAGCAGACTTTAGGCTTGGAAAACAGGCAAGAAGCCTCTTTTGGCAGGAAGCCGGGACAGGACATGTCCAAGGCTGCTAGGTTCCACATCCCCCGTTACAGCCCACAGGAAACCTGACTTTGGCTACTTGAAGCTCAAGGAGGGAGCAGTCCAAGCCAGGTCAAATGTCTTATCCTAGCCAAATGAGAGAGAATCTGGCCCCTCTGGCTTCCCACTCTCTGCCCCAAAAGAGAAAAGGGTGGATGCTGGACAGCCAAAGCATGATAAATTTCTATGCGTGGCCTTCAGGCGCTGTGTGATCCAGCCTCCGCCACCTCCTCCTCAGTTTATTCGCATACACCCCACCCCGCCCCACCCCCAGGTTCACTCCACACCATGCTAGCCTGTCAGATTCTAGAACATGGCCAAGCTCTTTGCTCTCCCTACAGTCTCTGTCAAGGATCGGTGCCCTTTGACCCAGCAGCCCACAGTCCTCTTACTTGCTCCACGCTCCCTGCCGAAGGGGCGGGAGGGGTGAAGGACCTAATCCTTGTCTAGCAGGTGGCCAGGCCAGGCTCCAGTCCGCTGTGGTGGTGACTCTAATTCAGCCTGCGGGGCCAGCACATTCATAGAGCCTGGGCAGTGTCTGGGCAGCCCCCAGCCCTGGCTGCTTCCCCACAAGGGAGCCCCTCCTCCAGGCCCAGCATCTTCTCCCAGAGGCAGGCTCACCATCCTCAGCAAGCATCAGAATCCTGTTCCTCCGTGTCCCTTGTCCCAAACGCACCCCCTTTCATTTCCCCCCACCTCCTTCATCACCATCAGCTGCAAAATTTCATCTGAAAGCATAAAAGACAGGTGCTTGTCTTTGGCTTTTTTCTTTTAAGAAGAAAAACAACGAAGACAAAACCTAGTAAATCAAGTAGGGGGGAAAACCAACAGTAAGTTGTGGGAAAATGTTAACTCAGCAAATTGAAATGCCAGGGATGAAAGTGGGACTGCCGGGTGGAGCCTGTTGCACAGACACTCTGACAATGACAGTGTAGCGATGGCAAGGGGGACACAGGCAGTGCCAGGCTGAGGCTTGACATTAGCGTCCCCATTCTGCTGGCTCCTGATCCCTGCCCCCCATGGCTCTCCCTGGCCCCTGGGCCCTCCTTGTCTTCCCCTCCAGCTTAAACAGTATGGGTTGAGGGGGGCCTCTTACCTCTGCCCCTCCCACCACCAATTGCACTTAAGTCCCCCACCCCCCACCCATCATTTAGGAGAGTGCTCCCTAGTGGTGCTCTGATATTGAGGTTTACATACATTGAGTCTTCAGCCTTTCTGGCACAGAGCTCCTAAAACCCTTGGAAATCCCCAAGTGACACGAGCAATGGGAGCATCCTTTGTGGTAATATTTAGTTTTTTGTCCTTGGTTCCTGAAACAACTCCAGAGTCATAAAGGTGAAAGGAATGTCTGTTTTCTTAACAAGCTCCTTCCTACCATCCCTGAGTTTATGTTAATGAGGTGACTTTTGGAAAGCACCAAAGGGTGGGTGGGTTGCCAGGGGAACCAAACACATGATTGGAGGGTTGGAACTTTCAGCCCCCTGTCTCCTAGGGGGGGCAGAAGGGCCAGAGATTGAGTTCAGTTGCCAATGGCAAGTGATTTAATCAATCATACCTTTGTAATGAAGCCTCCATTAAAAAAAAAAAAAGACAGGATTCAAAGAGTTTCTGGGTTGGTGAATGCATTCAAATACCCGGAAGGTAGTGCACCTCAATTCCATGGAGAATGAAGCTCCTGAGCTCTAGACCCTTCCAGACTCCACCTTATCTGCCTCTTCATCTAGCTATTCCTCTGTATCCTTTATAATATTCCTTATAATAAATGGTAAACATAAGTGAGGTGCTTCTCCGAGTTCTGTGTATGGCTGTAGCTAATTAAGCAAACCTAAGGAAGGGTTGTGGGAACCTCCAGTTTACAGCCAGCCAGCCAGAAGCACCTGGACTTGTGATTGGCATCTAAAGTTGGGGAAGGAGGGAGTCCCGTGGGACTGAGCCCTTACCTGTGGGATCTGATGCTACCTCCAGGTAGATAGTGTCAAAATAGAGTTAAATTGTAGGACATCAAGCTGGTGTTGCAGAAATGCTTGGTGGTGTTAGGAAAAAAACCATACCTGTGCTGAGCTGGCCTCAGCAAGAGATTGTGGCCTCCTGGGTTCTTTAGGAATCACCTCTCTTGTTACCAGACAGGGGACCTGGCCCTGAGCGGGTCTGCCTGGAGCCAGCAGGTAGTGTGTGGGTTCTTGACTTCGTGCAGGAAAAATTTCACAGTACGAGTCCAGGTGATTGAGAGTACATTAAAGCTAGGGACAGTGAAGCAAGGGTTAGGGTTAGAGTAGAAGAAGCAACAGGAGAGCCTAGGCTGGGCTGTCTTAGCTCTCCAGGAAGTCATAGAAAAGGGGGCCTTGGAGACAGGTTCAGGGGGTTAGCCCAGGAGGAACTGCCACTGCCCATAGCTCCCCTGCTTGCAAGTCTCATGGGGTCCCTTAGAGTTTAGGAGATGTGTGCATGTGGGGAAGAAGAGGGGAAGGGGAGGGCTTGGGCAAGCTCCCAGTAGGGAGAGGGCACACTACATTCTTTGTCTTGAGGATTTTATCTCTCTCTTGCGGGCAGGAATCTTAGGGGAGGTCTCAGGGGAGGGCTTCAGTAGAATATTCATTAGTTTTCCAGCTGAGCCCTTTCAGGGCTATGTCATCCCCTGGTTGGTCAGTATCAGGGCAGGGGGTCATTGGTCATTGCAGCTGGTCCTGGCACCTGGTTTTACTGTTTTTCTGTGCCTGGAGCTGAAACACAACTGAGGCCTAGATGTTATCTGTAGGGAGGTGACCTTTTGCATCTGACTGTAAATTGCTCACCCAGTTTGTTCAGCCACCTGTCTCAGTTTCTGCATTCAACTTGCCAAGGAATTTTCCTAGCTTCTTACTAACCTGCCTCACTTTCGGGGCCTGGACCTCCTGGATGAGAAGCCTCTCCTGTCCTCCTCGGTCTCAAAGACAGTTTAGCCTCCAAGGTGGAATGCATCCGTTTCCAGGGCACCAACACTTATCCCCTGGTCGCTAACCATGACCATGGATCTACTGGACACAGGAGGGTTCCAAGGGGACTAAGTTCTCAGGAGAAAGGAAAGGAGAAAGAGAGGTGTCTGACGTCTGTGGAGAGGGACCCAGCAGATGTGGCTACTCGAGGCTGGGTTTGAGGTGGGGTGAGAGAGGGAACAAAGGATGTTTGGAGACCAGAAACCCAGAGAGGCAGCCAGTGAGATGGAGCAGCAGCCAGTTGGGGGAGGGCGGTGGGGACAAGTACCCCTCCCCGGAACCTGAGCTGGACCCAGGCCTAAGGGGCTCACATGGGACCTTGGGCCAAGCTTGTGAGTTGGAGGGAAAGGCTTGCTGCCCACTCCGAGCAGTTACCACCACACCCAGGCTGTTTAATCCTCTAATGAGCCATCTCACCCCACACAGCATCTGCTCATCCAGGTCTGCGGGAGCCTGGCCTCACTAAGCAGCTGTGTCTTTTAGGACAAAGTAGGGCCTTCTCCTTAGCTCAGTGCTGAGACTGTCATTATGAGTTTTGAGGGAAAATGATGCCAGAGCAAAGTGGACCCCCTCCCCCATATGGGCCTGTCAAGGCCAGGGGCAGAGGGAAGGGGGGCTGGGCACGGCTGCTGGTGGGCTCTTCATTTCAGGGCTCCTCTCCCTTGGGAGCTAATAGCGGGTCCCACCCGCAGCAGGAAAGCGCAGGGAGCCAGCCCACACTTCCTTCCCATCCCTCCCAAATCTCATTCTCTGAGCTCCCGGCAGGGCCACCAACCCCCTCGCCGCTGAGTACCCTTGAATGAGGGGTAGTCATTCCAGAGCTGCAGCAGGGGAGGTTTTGTTGTCTTTAAGGGAAAGGGAAATATGTCCAAGTCAATTTGTTTAAATTATTCAGCCCTCCAAGTTCCGAATTGGAGCCTGGCTAACTGGGGCGGCCTGGGAGCACCAGCACCGCGGACAGCGCCCGCGCCGGGCAGCCTCAGGTGGCTGCAGGCTGGAGGACTGGAGGACGGGGAGGGAGGGTGGCCCTAGGCCCAGGAAAACCCCAGCCTGAAGCCCGAGAGCGCGCCCTTTCGCTGCAGCTGCAAGGGACATCAGATGAGGAATGTCACCGCCTGGCCCTGTTCCCTGGTGATCAACCATTCTCAGCGCCCTGCATGGAAAGGCAATTAAAGCAAGAGTTAAACGGCCATAGCATCACTTCAAGTCCAATAATACGGCTGGCCTGGGATGTGTCCTCGGCCTCTGGGGAGGGGGGTACTCAGGGCGAAGGGGCGGGCAACAAGGAGAGAGGAGGAAGCAGGAAGGGAGACCCGGTGGCATGAGAATGAAGGTCTCTGAGGCTTGCATAGCCAGTCTGCTCGCCCCCGCCCCCACCCCCGGACGCCCTCCTGATGACTCTGGCCCAAGAAAGTTCTCTCCTCTGGGTCCTCCGGAGCTAGGACCCTCTCAGGGGCTTGCGGCGCTGCGTCATCCATCAGAGCTTGTGCTCCTGCAGGGTGGGCTGTGCTGTGTCATCAGGGCCCACCCCCCACACCAGCGCCTGGCACAGAGCCACACCGGGTAGGTGATCCTTAACTACCCATTGACTGGTTCTTTGCCTGAAGCTTTTACCATAGCCCTACCCTTGCCCCCATTACCACCCTCCTGCCGGGCAAGGCCATCCCCGAAATGAGAGTCATAAAACTCAGGATCCTCCGGAGTCTGTGTTAGACACAAAGCACGTCTGGCCATTTCCCTTTTGTTTCCAGTGTCTACAAAGAGCTCATCACATTCCTTCATCCAGAGCTCTGAATTTGCTTCTCACTTCTGAGAGATCAGGGACTCTCTCATCTGCTGAGATGATGTTAACCCTTTCACATCTAACAATGCCCTCCTGCAGGTAATCTTTCCGTCACTGTCACCATGACTGCCTTGATGGGACTTGGAGGTGAGTAGGGCTACTCAGCTCCTTTCATTTTCCAGCCTCCTAAACCCGGAGGATTCAAGTTTGATTGGAGCTGCTCCTGCAACTTATGCCTCTTGTCCCTTGGGAGCTTACACGTGTCTATTTTAAATAAATTCCCTCTTTTTTTTTCACTCCTTTTTACAAAGAACAACTGCAAATCTTCTCTGAGGACAGCTTTCCTTTGGGGTGGAATTCGGTCCTGACAGTCAAACGTTCATGAGAGGAGCGGGTGAGTAATGACTAAGTGATTAGCTGTGGGATCGGCTCTTGCCTGACACCTGGGTGCTCGCTCAGAGTCCTGCAGTGTTTTTGGCTGCAGTTTCCTAATAACTTGGTAGCTCTTTTAAGAAAAATATTATTCTAAGGAGTAGAAAAGGAAAAAGAGGGGAGGGTGCTGCCGGGAGAGGGGAGGGTGAGCTCTGACGCCCTGTCCTCACAGCTGCCCAGAGCTGTTGCTTGTTTTAGATGCATTTAAGAGTCGCCGAGGTTTGCCAGCACCCACACTGCTCTCTCCAAATGCATCTTGCCCACATCCTGGAACCCCCCGTATAAACACAAGCTGTCCTCTGGCTCACCCTCCCATCCCGACTGAGATTGGAGGACCTGGCCATTTGGAGCACACGAGAGACCACAGGGTCCCGGACCCAAGGGGACCCTGTGGTGGCAGGCCAGGCCTCCGCTCAGCGGGACACCTACGAAGGGGCTGGAGCTGGGAATGGCCCCTGAGCACCAGACCTGAGCAGCAAAGGCCCCTCCACTCGTAGGGGAACTCCTCCTTCTCCACCACCCCCAAGCTTGACCAGACCCCATCCAGCCACTGGGACCTAGCCCTGGGCCACAGAGGAGATAGAATCATCCTTCTTTCCACCACTTGCCTCCAGAGTGGGCTGGTGGGAAGGAGGCCTGGGTGACTGCCACCGTTGTCAAAGGAAGAAGCTGCATGAGGCTCTCTGCTCCCATTAACAGCCACTGGCAGTCCCCCAAATCCAAAAAACATCAGCCTAGCATATGTGGGGAAGGCGATGGCCGAGGCTGGCTGATGCAAAGGGAGAGAAAGCGTTTGGCCAGCTGGCTCCCTTCACCTGCACCTACCCCGGGCTGGGCTGACATCTGAGGCCACTTTGGCACCCATCCACACAGCATAGAACCTCGACCAAGACTTCTCTGCTTCTTAACATGAAAGCACAAACTTTTCTCAGCCACAGGCTTCCTTAATCATTTACGAAAAAGTGGCAGCCTCCCTCCTCCTTGTTCTAGCACCCCGTGTCCTCAGAACAGGGAGCTGGGCACTGCCTGCCCCGAAAGAGGTGAAGGGAAAGGAGAGGCTTTGGCCTTTGAGGGGCCAACCTTTCTTTATAATTAATTTGTCACTTCCAAAGCCATCTGCTTTCTCTTCACATATGTCTGTCATCTCCATGAAAATTAAATACATATATTTAAAATTCAAGTAAAAGGAGAACTTTGTCACAGAAGGAACAGAAAAAACAAATCCTGTTGAAGTCCAGCCACAGACCCAGCTCTTAGCACTGCCTCCTGTCCCTGGAAAAAAAGTTATGTGACCGCTTCTGAAAGTTTTATAGCAGCAGCTTTTGTGATAAACCCCCATAAATAGAAAGGGAACCCAGAAGCAAGTTGGTGACCGGGACATTTCTGGGCACCTATTAACCACCCAGGGAGGTATTGACCAGGAAGTCACAGGAAAGCTGCTGTAAAACTCAGCAGAGTCCCCAAGTTCCATGCACACTGTCGATAGTCCACGAGGCTGACCAGAAAAGAAAGCATTTTATCGGATTGTTTCTGTCCAGGTTGCCAGTGAGCATTGAATGGACTCCACAGGAAATCGGAGATGCAGGAATGTCAATTCGAGTAGCAGATGTAACACACAAACAAGAAGCTCTACTAATTGGAAGTTAGTTCTGGGTGGACTCTGTGTTTTCTTTCCACGTGCCCTGTTCCTTTGCCAGGGGTTTCCGGGGGTGCGGCAGTGTCTGCTGTGCACCACTTCTCAACAAGTCACTTGTGGGTTCTGAAAAAAGACCCTGAGCCGCCAAAGCCGAGTCCCCTGGGCCAGGACACAGCTGTTGCCTAAAGTATACCTCTCAGGGCTTTGCTTGCCCTACTTTCAAATGCCATTGCCATCACCTAGTATTTCTGCTCGTGAGCCCACAGGCCTCTAGCTCTGTGAGGGACATCGAGGACCTTAAACCTGAGCAGAGGGACCGCCCCCTGCCCCCCTCGCCCCCTGCCTGCACTTGAGAAGCCTGCCGCTTTGCCTCTCCTTGGCCTTTGCTTCTCACCAGTAAAAATTCTTAACAGCGTTCTCGGCAAGCAACCTTTGAAAGCTTTTGTGTTTCATTTTTCACCTTGAGCTCCCTGCAATCTCTGACTCGCTCATCTCTCAACTCTGCCTTCCTCTGCCACCATCCTGTCTCTTAGAGGGCACCATGGGGAAACAGGCAGTGTGTGAGCCCCTTGCCTCCCCGCGTGCCCCCAGGTCCAGCTCTCCTTTGCTGGCCCCTCCCTGCCACCTATGTCCTCCAGCTCGTGTCCTAGGGGCCTTGATGACATCTGTCCAGCAGCTCACCTGGTCATTTCCAGCTTGTAGTTCGAAGCTCCTGACATCTTGCATTAGGTCTCTGTCCTGCCTGGTATTTGCTACATCTCCCCATTTAGTATCATCTGCAAATCTAATTGCCACGCTGCCGCCTTCCTGTTCCGGGCTGTTGATGAAGATGTTATGGAAGTACCAAGGTCACCAGGAGAGGAGAGCTAACCTGCCAGTACCTCTGCCCATCGTGGAGAAAGAGGCCTCAAGTGCCACATGCGGTCTGAGTCGCTTCCTCTGAGTTTTGTGAACTTCCCTTCCCAGACTGGTTTGGTTTTATGCTCCCTCTGCCTCCGCCTCGGCACATAAGTGGCAGTTCCTTTTTGAAGAATGAAGAACGTCAGAGCATGCCTTCCTTTTATTTTTTATTTTTTTGTCCAATTTCTAGCAGGAGAAACAGCTACTAACCAGGGCACCTGACAGAGAGGGGAGAGAAGACATGTCGCAGTGAGGCGATTCCAAAAGGGCCAGCCCCCAAGACCTGTAGCCAAGGGGGCCACGAAGGAGAGTTCCCTTCGCCGCTGCTACCACTGTCTGCGACCCACGCAGACCCTGAGTCTCATAAGGCACAGTCCCCTCCGCAGGACAAGCAGTAGCCCGTGGCGAGCGCCGCCTTGCCTGCCTCCCACACCGAGCTACAGGTGTCATCCCGCAGTGCAGCAAGTGCCCCATCAGAAGCACAGAATCGCAGGAAGGTCCGGTGCAATGTCGTTCACACCCAGAAAACGGGTCCCGGGCTATTTACTGTTCCCAGCTCTTCCCTTCTCCCATCTCTCACGGCAGGCCTGTTTCCTAACCGTGTCTCAGACAGAGTGTCCTGAAGGTGTCTCTGGACCAGAGCCCAGGCTGGCCCAGCAGAGGTGTGGGGGAGGTGCAGAGCAGCCTCACGCTTCCCCTGCTGCTCGGTGGGAGGTTTGGCCCACCATCTGCAGCCCTCCTGGGTCCGGTCTGGACTCTCCAGGCCTAAGAACACACAAGAACAACCAGTGTGTGTCCCAGCTGGTCAGCTCACACTCATCACGCCCAGCTTGCAGGGGGATGGCTCAGGGAAAGGGGCAGGATTGTAGAATTTGTACCAGGCCATATCAAGGGCCTTCTCCAGCTATAGACGTCCACGTGCTCACGCAGCAAACGCTGAGAGGCAGGAAGCTCAGTGGATCCTGAAGCCAGACTCTTGATTTCGAATAATGGTCCTGCCATGTTAAGAGCTGTGTGACCTTAGGTCAGTCCTTTCACCTCCGTTTCCCCACCTGTAAAATGAGGTCATGGCCACACCAACCTCATAGGGGTGTGAGATTTTAAAGTTGATATGTGTCAGGCCTGGCTGCCATTTTTCACTTCCTGAGCACCACCCACACTCCAGATAGGTAGAGGTCAGTACGCTTTTTCTGTAAGGTCCACATAATAAATATTTTCAGCATTGTGGGCTTTCATGTCTCTGTCACAACTGCTTCAGTTCTGCTGTTGTGGCCCAAAAGCAGCCATAGACAATGCACAAATGCATGAATGTTCTAATAAAGCCTCATTTGGGACACAGAAATTTGAATTTCATCTAAATCATATGTCACTAAATATTATTATTGTTTTCTTTTTTTTTTTTTTAATTAAAATGTAGAAACTACGCTTCGCTGTCAAGCTATATAAAGATGGGAGGTGGGCTGGATTTGGCCAGTGTGTCCGGACACAGGAGCCCGCCTTGCAGCCAGAGCCTCCCGAATCTGGGAAGCAGGGGCCCCTTCACTGCCCTCGTGCTGCTCTGACCCCACCAAGGTCTGTGGCCTCGTCTTAAAAGCCCCTCTTGAAAAGGGTGGTGTATTCAGACTCCAGTCAGGCCAAGGGTAAGAGACGGTGACTCGGTGACTCGGTACCAAGCCCTGGCACTTCCCGCTCTAACTCCTCTGACAGCCCCGCCCCAGCTGCGGGGGTGCTGCCCTGGGCAGGACCAGCCCTGAGGGTGAGCCTGGTGCAGAGGTTATCTGGTCGGGCTGAAGCACGCAAACCTGTCCTTCCTTTCGGAGAGGAAAAGCCAGAGCAGGCGGGCTGATGGGAGAGTTCCTGGACCAGAAGCCTCCCCATTTGCTTGTTCAGCCACCCTGCGCTTCTGTCCAGGGAGCTTCACCTGGGGACACCTGCCTGCCAGACCCTCCGCACTCACAGCAGTCTGCCTCCCTTGGTTCCCAGCCTCGCCTCTCCCTGCCCCAATGTCTGCACCTGCCACTGAGCGACCTTCCAGCGTGACACTTTCGTAACAGCACCCCCTTCAAGGCACCATGAGGACCCCAGATTTCCCCCCGAAATCTAAATCCTTCTGCTTGGCTTCTAAGGGCCTCACTCACAGGCCCAGACTGACCCTCTCTCAACCCACATGGGCAGCTCTTGTGACGCCCCCACCCTGTGCCATCCTCTGCACCTAAGTGACCCACTCCCTCCCTCCGCCGCACCTGGCCACGTACAGCCTTGACCCTTATGAAGAGACCTGCAGTGGCGTCATAGAGGAGCAATTTAATGGTGCCTCAGTTTCCCTGCCTGTAAAATGGGGAATTAGAACACCCCCTGGTGGGGCTGCTGAGGTTTAATGAGATCACACACATCACGCACTCCCTGAGCGGTGCCAGGGGCCCCATCGGAAAGGCATAGTCGCAGCAGCAGCCTGTCGCCTCCTGAGTGCTGTTACCTCTTCCCTCTTCCAATCTTTAAATTTACCATTAGAATTACACAATTACCACGAAACGTTTCCTTGGTGGGTGTCTTCTCCATTGAGGCCCTGGGCTCCGAGGAGCCTCTAGGGCTCCATGGCCCTGGCCTGGACTGTCATATTCTTCTCATTCATCGACTGAAACACTGCCCCTCACTCCCGAGCCCTTTCTTCTGCAAGGGGCCCCAGGGGGGGACTGAAGGCCCGGCATCTCCTAACAGGCCCCCAGAGCATCCTCTCACCAGGGTCTGCCTGGGCTTGCTCAACGTCTTATGTGAAGTAACAACACAGAAGGTGCTTTCATTAAAATGACCCTCCGGGCTGCGGCGTGGGTTCTGAGTGGGCAGGGGCATCCCAGCTGCGGGGCTGACCTCCGCCGCACCCTGGCTGCGGCCCGAGGAAGAGGCCTTCCAGGAGAGCCCCACAGTCCACAGCACGGCGGGCACTGCCCTTGTTTCCACGAGCTCCAAGCATCCAGGCTCCCTACCCAGCACCCCCAAAGGTGTGGCCAAAGGTCAATGCACTCCAAAGAGGAGACAGGTATATAAGGGCCAGCAGAGCAGCCAGACGCCAGAAGGCAAGCAGGGACTCCGCCAGGCCTCGCTGTGAGTAGCCACGGAAGACAGGGGTGCGGGAGGCGGGGAGCAAGAGCCCCTTGCAGATGATGGTGCCCTGACCAGCTCCTAAGTCCCTCTGCCACCTTCAGATACTTAGCTGGGTTTCAGACTGAGTGACTCAAGCTGATCTCAGGTAGAGAGTTAAAGGCGCACATGGTGAGCAGGAGCAGGGCTGGCCTGGCGGGTGGAGGCCTGAGGGAGGGCGGGTGGGGGCACTTCTAGCAACAGAGAGGCTGTCTGGGGCCAGCGGTGCCATCGACAGCTGCCGGCCAGAAACCCAAGCCAGCGCTCGCAGGGACACAGGGCCCCATGTAGCACGGGAGCTTTGCTCTGGAACGTTAGGGGAAAGGCTGGTCCCCAGGGATTGATTACAGGCCTGCGCTCCTCTGGGGGGGGGAGAGACATGCTGAAGGCGGAGCCCGCCCGGTGCGGGAGGGAGCGTGAAGCCAGCAGGCTGCCCGTGGAAAGCTCTCTCCCACTCTCTGCTCCCAGAACACAATTGAATGTAGGTGACATGCCCACTGCCAGTTGGATCAAGAAAATGAGCAGCAATTGGATTTTGCCTTTTTATTTCAAGTTTTTATTGATTCTTATGGAGTGGATTAAATGCCAACACCAGAATGAGCAGGAATCTATAGCCTGTCCATGACGGAAACGGGGCGCCGTAAATGTGACACATGCGTCTCTCGTAGGGGAGGAGTGAGGACAGAGGGGAGCAGCAGTGGTTCAGAGCTCCCCACCCCACCCGCCCGCGGTCCTCAGTGGGGGGTGGTCATTCCCCCTCCGGGGACCTGTATGCAGCCGGCACGGGGGCGCTGGCTGTCTGAGCACTCGGGTTCTTACTCATGGGGTTTTATGAAGACGAGAAGAGGAAGTAGGATTGGCAACAGGAAAGCAACAGGCAGAGGGACTGTCCTGCTGAGTACAGGTGGCTTCAGATGACTGAGGAGACAGGTCCTGGCAGAGGGGCAGGACACAGCCTTGGAAGATTCTCTGCAAAGAGGGACAGGGCTGGGCCCTCGGAGAAGCCTAGAGCCAGCTCAGGCAGAACTTTCCTAGGCGGCAGAGTCCTGTTTGAGGCCCCCTCCCTGCCCTGGGGGCCTGGCTCCTGGCTCCGCAGTCCACCTGGTCGGAACATCGGTGCCAGGAGTACATTCCGCAGGCCTGCCCTCTGCGATGCCCTTCTCTGCTCTCTGTGGCCAGGGGGAACATGCAGTGGGGGACTGGGGAAAGCACCGGGAATCAACCAAGGCTGGCACCCAGCAGACCACACCCTCCTACTCCTGACCCTGCCCAAAGGCCGGCCAGCTGAGCCCTTTCTCAACCTCTGAACTCCTGCAGTCACCACAGCCACCTGTTCCCTGCAGGTCCCTGCATTCCAGACAAAGCCACTTCCTGGGATGGAAGAGGGCCCCCTACGCCTCCCCAGCCCTCGGGAGGCCGAGGTGTGCAGGCTGAGGTGTGGGGCAGCGGCTTGCAGGGAGAAGGTGCCCCCCCATTGTGTCTGCAGGACCGTGAACAGGCAGCTAGATTCACAGGAGCTAGGGAGGGGCTTGTTCCAGAGCCAGCGCTGGCCCCAGAGGGTGGGGACCCCACTCCCAGCCCTTGGACACTGCTCCACCTGGCTCTGCCTCCACTGGGCAGGTGTCGGTCCTTTAACCTCTAGACCTGGGGGTAGAGTTGGGTCACCTGGCCTGGGTCCATCACTTTCAGCATCCTAACTGGTTCAGGGAGCAGGGTGGGCTCCCTGGGTCTCAGGGCAAAGTTCGGTAGTAATCTAGGAGTTTTTTCTTGAGACACGAGGTCCCTCCCACTTCAGGAGCCTAGCTGACCTCAGAGACCTCACCTGTAACAGAGAGAAGGGCCACCATGGAATGATTATGCCCTGGTGTGTGGCAGGGGCCAGGCGGCCTCCCCTGGTGCTTGGTCAGCTCTCAGGGCTCTGGGGCACAGAGGGGGCTCTGAGCTCATCTGGTAAAGCCCCATCCCAGGCTCATGTCCAGAGAGGCTGAGCAGCTTGCTCAAGATCACACAACCCAGGCGGGGCATGGACCAGTGCTGAGGGCTCCCGCCTCCCATGCAGCCACCCATCACTGCCCCCCAAGCCTGGTCACAGGAGCTCCTTGTTGTCCAGCTCCAGGATGGTGTCCCGCAAGGCCGTGGCTTCCCTGCTGGTGGTTCACGTCGTCACCCTGCTGGCCTCCCACACAGAAGCCTTCGTTCCCATCTTTACCTACAGCGAGCTCCAGAGGATGCAGGTAAGAAACCTCCACTGCCCACCGCCCAGTGTGACACAGGTGACACACAGCCCTGCTCAGCACTCAAGGTGTTAGTCTTTCCGAGGCACAAGTGTCTCTTTAGTCAGCTATGCCAGTGACACCGAGAACAGCATGAAGGGCCTGGACTTGAACTCCAGCCTCTCCCTGGCCTCCTCCGCTCCTCCACTAGTGCCACTCAGAGGTGTCAGTGGAGTGACATCTTTTCCCACCCCTGCTCATCCTTCTGAGAAAATCTTCAATTAACAAGTCAGTAAATATTTGCCGAACATCTGGGTGAGAGACCAGACATACAAGGAAATCTAAGGAGCAGGCTCAGGAGCCAAGACACAAACACTAACAATAGAAAATTCACTAATGATAGAAGACAAAAGGGAACTGGCCAGGCAGGGGTGACTAATTGCCCAGTAAGTGCCAAGTTTGAGGAGGGAGAGGCACTGCAGGCTGGTGCCTAGAAGCCCACAGTGCCCACAGGGGGAAGGTGCGGCCTGAGCTGGGGCCTCGGGAGAGCAGGAGGGAGCACTGGTGGGGGCCAACTTCGGGCAGCAGCGGCCAAAGGCTCCTTCTCCTTAGACCCCGAGAGGAAACAAGGCAGCCTTAGGGAACCAGGCAGGGCTCAGGGCAGCTGGACCCCTAGGCCTGCCCCCCCATGGTAACTTACTGTAGGCACAGGGGTGCTGAGTGTCCACGACACTGGCTTCTCTTTCACATGAGGAGATGAAAAAATGGAACTTCCACGTCCCACCAGCCTGAGACCAAGGCTCCCATAGGGACAAACACCTGAGCCTGTTCTCTGGGAGGTCACTGGCCCTGTGGTCCGGCTTCTGTAGCTACATCCTGCCTGGGACAGGCATCCATGTCCCCTGAGCAGCATCCCTTGCAGAGGCCAGGCTGGACCCAGACCCCCTCCTTCAGGGACAGACATGGAAACTGATGGGGCCCTAAGCACACCTTCCTCCACCATGGCCCCTCTCCAGAGAAGACAACCACAGTTCTAGAATCGCCCCGTCTCAGGGCAGGCCCAGAGCTGACTCCAGGGGTGTCATTAGAGAAACCAAAGCATAGCGGCAGATCTAACCAAAGTGCTCCAGGACTGGCTAGCAGGGTGCCGGGCAAGGTTTGGGGCTGGACAGAAAAAGTCAACCTGAGTAGAACATAAACTAGCAAAATGGCAACCAAAGGACACTTTACATCAATCTGCTCTGTGGCTTTGCTCCCTGTAATTGCCAGGCTCTGGGATTTTTATGAAGAAGCTTCAGGCTCCTTCCTCCATAATCCATCTCTGTCTTGCCTCTTGTAAATCACCTCCCAGGGGCTCCAGGTTCTGGGCCACCCCATAGCACCCTCGCAGGCCAGGCTGTCTTGCCACCTTTTTTACAGGCTCTCTACTAAGGAAAACACATTTTCACACTTAATATGCATGAAGGGCACCCATTATTTTCAGCATTTTAACTTAATTAACATTAGCAATCTGGGTGCAACGTTTGAACTTCGAAGGAGCAGATTCCTCTTCAAGTTGACCTGTTGGTGAGCAACTCGAGAGCCAGTCTTAGGCCACTGGGTGTCTGTAACTCCACATGCAGGACACACCGGGGGACAAGGGGGTTTTGTGGTCTGGGGGGAGCTCGGGCCCTTTGGCACCCTGGGCAGAAACAGGCAAGAGCCACATAGGCAAGGTGAGGGAGGGCGGGCTTTGTGTGATTTTGTGCTCTGCTCCCAGGAAAAGGAGCGGAACAAAGGGCAAAAGAAATCCCTGGGTGAACAGCGGAGGTCTGAAGAGGTGGGTCCTCTGGACCCCATGGAACTCACAGAGGAGGAAGAAGACCAAGTTATCAAGGTGAGCAGACAGGCAGACGATGCAGAGAAAGCCGGCGTGGGTTCCCCTGGCCAGCCGCAGAATGTGCTGGGGAGCAGCAGTGAGCCAGACATTCCGGCAATGAACTCCATCCTCGCAGCGAGAGACAGACACAGACAATGAGACAATAAACCGTTCTAGGCACCAAATAAGAGGTGTGATAAAGAGTGACAGGGCAGGATTTGGGGGCACTGCTTTGGATGGGGCAGTCAGGAGGGCCTCTCGGAGGAGGTGACATTTGATTTGAAACCTGAATGATGAGGAGCCCCTCCATGAGCAGAGCTAGAGCAAGAACACCCCAGAAGAAGGAGCAGTGAGAGCAACAGCCCTGCTCAGGAAGCACCCGGTGCGTTTCAGGTCCTCGAGGCCAGGCTGTCCTGAGAGAGGGCAATAGGTCGGCAGAGCCTGGTGGGCCAGAGGCCTCTGGGGATTCTAGGCAGGGAATTCGTTGGATCTGACAGAGAGAGAGCTGGGCAGCACAAGCGAAGGCAGGAAACTTGTCAGGAGGCAGCTGCAGTCCTCGGGCGGGAGAGAGGTGATCAGAGTGCAGTTCCTCCCCCTGGATAGGAACCCAGGAGACAGCTCCAGTGCGAAGACCCAGGGCCCAGGGCCTTCAGCAACATGTTGGGATGCATGTCCGGGCCAGAGACAGCCTGGAGTGTGTCCAGCACAACTCTAATTTCACACTCATGTATTGAGGCGATGAATACTCCGAGCTCTGCTATGTGTATGGCCCGGTTCTAGGCCCTGGAGATAGAGTGGTAGACAACACTGACAAGCCCACCACCCTCCTGGCACTCACACTCCAATGGGGGACCAGAAACAGATGCTGGAAGGACGGGCAACATACCAGCAGCAGGAAATAAGCAAACTGTGTAGCGCAGCAGGTAGTGGTAAGTGCTATGAAGAGAATGAAGCAGGGAAAGCAGATGGGGTTGGTTGCAATTTTAAACAGGCTGGTCACAGCAGGCTTCGTGAGTAGATGGCATTAGTGCAAAGACCCGAAGAGAATGAGGGAGTGAACCAAAAGGATGCTGGGGGAAGAGCATTCCAGGCAGAAGGAAGAGCAGTGCAAAGGCCCTGAGGCAGGAGTGAGCCTGGTGCATGCAAGGAACTGGGAGGAGGCTGGAGTGGCTGGAGCAGAGGGAGTCAGGGGAGAGAGTGGGAGATGAGGCTGGAATGTGGATTTCATAGGCCATTGTTTGGACTTGGCTTTCACTCTGACTGGCAGCCCTTGGCGCCTTTGAGCAGAGGAAGGACATGATCGATGTTAAGAACAGGCAAAAAGGGCAAAGGCAGAACTAGGGAGACCATTGAGAAGGCTGCGTGTCTGAGAGTGGTTCAGCCCAGGTGGTCGTGGTAGAGGCAGAGCAAGTGGTCAGATTCTGGAAATATTTTGGAGGTAGAAGCCCACAGGATTTGCTGAAAGAATGGATATAGGATGTGGAAAGGGGGGAAAGAGAAAAAAGAAAAAACTGACTTCAAGGTTTTTGGCGGAACACCTGGAAGGATGGAGTTGCCATTCTCTGAGACGGTGAAGCAGGGCCTGTGGTTGGCTGCAGGGTGATAAGAGGAAGATCGGGAGGTGAGGCTGGACCTGTAATCTGTGAGATGCCTGCTGGGCATCTGAGTAGAGACAATGCACAGGCCAGTGGATATATACAAGTGGGGACTTCAGGAGAGGTTAGGGCTGGAGACATAAGGTGGGAGTCATCACCGATTCGATGGCATTTCATGCCAGGACAGGGTGAGGTCATTGAATGGGTGCTGTAGATGGAGAAGGAAGAGGCCCCGGGATTGAGAGTGAGGCACTTCTCTGTAAAGGTGCCTGGGAGGGGAGGAGACTGATGTCTAGAGAGAGTGAGGGCCTTGCCAAAGTCTCACAGGGGTCAGGGCAGAACCGAGCTGGCCTCCATGGCTCCCACCTCCCCCTGGACACTGGCCAGTGATCTTTCCACCCCCCTTGGGTTGCCACAGCATGCTGTCCCCAAACAGTGAGGTCAGCCGTGTGGCCCAGAGAGTGATCTTGGTGCTCTCGCCACACTGGGTGGGAGACTCCTTAGGCTCTTGAGGAGGGAACTGCGAGTGAGTCCTTCAGCTGGTAAAGGGGAGCTGGCTCAGAACTGCCCTCTTACAAGCTCCGGAGGCAGAGTTAAGGCACCAATTGAGGTTTCCATGGTACATGTTGCATCCAGTGTAACATCTCGGGCAGCTGTGGGGGTGAGGCACCTCTCATCCCCTATCCATCTCCCTAGAATCATGACATGCAGGCCAGGAGGGCCCTTATGGATCACCCAGTCCAGCCTCCTCATTTTACAGTGAGGAGACTGAAGCCTAGAGAAAGGGGCCAGCATAGGCCCGGCTGGGGCCTGGAGCCCCATGGAAGCAGCCTAAGGTTGCCCTTCAGGCCTCTGAGCCCATTTCCCAGCCCCAGGGATTATGGTGGGAGAAGGGGAGCTGGTTTGGCAGCAAGACCATTGAATCAGGAAGCTCTGGGAGTGACAGCAAGGTTAGTCAGCACCGCTGGCTCTGCCACAACCTCTCTTGGTAGCGAGCCTCCAGACAGGTCCTCCAGGGTCTCACTGTGTCCCCACAGTGCTAGAGCAAGTGTAGCCTAGTGGTCACTGGCCCTGGCCCTGGAGACAGGCCCGCTGGGTGTGCCACTTTATTCCTCAATACTTGTACCTGTGTGGCCTCGGGCAAGTTATTCAGCCTCTTTGTCCTCAGTTTCCTCATCTCAAAATGGGGACACTAATGGTGTCTACATCATAGGGTTATGGAGAAGCCTCATAATAATATTCTAAGGCACTTAGGATGACACCTGGCACGTGGCGGTACATCCTTCAGAAGGGGGAGGTGAGTGTCCTCCCCACATGGAAGGCCAGAGGGTCCCTGCCACCCCTGCCCAGTCCCCTGAGCCAGCTTCCCCACCAGAGGAGGTGTGCTGAACCTCCTTCCAGAAGGTCTCAGCAGCTTCCAGGACCCAGCAGCTTCCAGGACCCAGCCCCCTGGTTAGAATGGGGCGGCCGGGGGCTCGTGCCAGAATTCCAGCCGGCCCTAGAAGCCCAGAGGATCCCAGACGATGGGGGGGACAGCAGAGGGCGCGGCTCCTGCAGGGCACTCAGGGGTTAAGGGCTCTCTCAGCCCTCTCCCTTGTTAGCTCTGCCTTATCTCACAGCTGACTGCTCCCGTGGAAATTGGAATGAAGATGAACCCCAGGCAGCTGGAAAAGTACCGGGCGGCAGTGGAAGGGCTGCTGAGAGAGGTGCTGCTGGCCACCCAGAGCGGTAAGCGCGGGCAGGTGACGCCTCAGCTGGGGCTGGGCCTCCACCCACCCCATGTTAGTATTCCAGGAGCGAGCGGTCTGCGCAGGATTTGGGGAGGGCCATTTGTTTTTCTGCTTTGCACCTGAGAAAGTAAAGCTATTTTCTCCCATGAGTGTGCCCTCCCCTCCGGTCTCGGAGCCTAATCTGGAGCAGGGCTGGATCGATGGCTGCGCTGCCCCAGGAGCCCAGCTCCCAGCCAGGAGCATCTCTAGGCCCTACCTCGATGGCTCGGGCCCATGACCCAAACACCTTTCTGACAGAGGCTACAACAGATAACCCGCCAACCCTCCTCTGCTCCAGATACATTCACTCCCTCCCAAAACACCACTGAGGCTGGTGATTGCCCTGAAGGAAAAAAGTCTGGCCACAAGCCTGCATTTTGTTCATTGTTCTGCAGATTGAAGTCCTGAGCCCGTTTGGCCTTGCCCAGTTCATGGGCTGTCCAAGTTACTGTGCACAGCTAGGTCTCTGCTGACAAACAGCCACTAATTACTTCTCACAGTCCCCAGGAGAGGAGAAGGGCAGGGAGGCAGTGATCGAGGTGGAGAAACAGGAGGTTAACTGACTTGCCTCAGGCTACAGAGAAAGCTAGAGGTAGCCTTGCAGAGGCCTGGGTGCCCCTCCTCCCTCAGACCTGCAGGCAGGTTTAGAAGGTGGTTTCATAAACTCATACCAGGACATACTGACACTGCTCAGCTGCTAACCTCCTTTGCTTTTCTCCAGCAGCCAAGTGACAGCCCGCTCTGCTCCTGGGAGAAGGTGGCAGCAACCGAGAGCCCCTCCCACCCGAGGGAGGCCCTGAAGTCTGCATGGCCAGCAGAGCTGGGAGGACAACACCCTTTCCCAAGCAAATCCCCCTCCAAATAAAGTGTGAAATGTACAGCAACCACTCTTTTATTTAATATCTTAATTTCCAAAGGTCAAACTCAGGTCATGCCGTAAGGGGGTGGGGGATGAAGTTCTGAGGGAGTTTGGCCATAATTGGTGCACACATTAGCAAAACATGTGCCTTTTCTTAGTTATATGTTCAAATATTAATTTAGGCCACAGAATTGGAAGATTTGCACTGGCCCTCCCATGATAGGTGAGGAAAATGAGGCCCAGAGAGATGACATTTTTTTGCCCACACACTGAATCTGTGGCTGAACAAGGACTGGAGTCAGGTCTCCTGAATCCTGATCTATTTTCTGTTTACCAATAAGCTTGAGGTCTAATGGGCCAGAGAGTTTGAGGGCCTCTGCACTCAGCCCCTTGCTGAATAACTTCCAGCTGGCCTTTAAGCTCAATGAACCTTTGCAAAAGCAAGGTGATAATATCCGCCTTGAGATGAGAGCATGGAGCACCAGCAAAGACCAAATTACTATTATTATTATCATCACCTGTGACTACATGCTGCGGCATCCACAGCAAAATTACAAAGCCAACCCATTTATTTCTGCCTTCTAAACAAAACTGGATGGGACGTTTCATTCTAATTTAATTTTACATTAATGAATGTTCATTTATTTATAAGCTAGGGCCATACGGGAACCATAGGTTACCAACAAAGTGCCCATTCCATATTTCCATCCTCCCCAACCACTGCAGGGGCTTAGCCACAGATATAGTTACTGAAACAGGATGACCCCAACCCTTAAAAAGGATACCCCCCTGGGGTGCTCTGAATACTCAAGGGTAACACCCAAACCCAGCTCGCTGCACATTCACAGTTTCCAATGAATGTACTACGAAACCCAGCACAGCTACAGGGTCCTGGGAAATGCCACCAGACAACGGGTAACAAATTGAGCCAGGGTCACAGCAGGACATGTGGAAGAGAAAGTGATACTGTTGTAACTAGCTAGTTATTAATAAAAAGAAAGGAGCAAAAGGGAGGCCAGACATTATAAGCATGCTCATTTGGGCAGCTTCACCAGGAAGCTGCAACTTCACACTCCCCAGGGAACCACTGGCCCATTCCCGATGGGGGAAGGGGTCCAACAAAGGGGAGATGGATGCATGCATGGTAAAGTCAGAGTAACATGGGGAAGATGCCAGTCAGTCAAACCTGGAAGATCACAGGGCCAATGCAAGCCCATGAAAATTTGGGAATACATAATTCTCTAGACAAAGGAGCTTGCTCTTTTGGCTCTTGGCTCTCTGGTTCCTTTGGCTTTGCTCCTCCTCGTGTTCCCTCCATAGCCATGTGGCCCTGCGGACCCCACATGCAATGGACTGATGAACTGCAGTGGGAACACAAACTAAGCTAGCCCGATGTTGGGTTGGACTGTGCCCTAACATGGAGTGGAAATGGTCTTAATTCTGGCCCTATTGAAGCCACGGCTTCACTTCTTCCTTGACGGGACAAAGGGAAATGGGACCTTGGAAACTCAGGGGTGTAATTCCACACAAATAAAGCTTTCTATTATATCTCATCTTCCCATGGGGGCCTCCGGAAATGCTTACTCCAGTGGCACCCCAAGAAGCCCACTTCCATCAGCAGTCACGGGACGAGGAGCGCTCCCCACAGATAACAAAAGGAGAAAAAGACACCGGACTCTGTAAAGCTGCACTGCGAGGAACTGGATCCAAGCCTCCTGGGCCTTCCGAGTGCCCCGCCAGTCGCCCCGTTATCCTCAGCGCACTCCGAGAAGCAGAACAAAAGCTCACTGTCTCTTCCCATGTGGAAAACAGGCTTCCTGCTGTTCCCTCACCCTCTGCTCAGCCCTGCCCCTACAGAGACCATCACCAGCAGGGGTGCCCGTTCCTGGGCAGGGGCCCCAGCACCCTCTGAGGAATTTTCTTCAGCATCTGGAGTGTAGAGCAGCCTTGGGGTAGGTGCCAGGAGAGAGCTGAGACCCCTAGGAGACTGCACCCAGGTGGCCTGCGTCGTTTGGTAATGGGAACTGGGTCAGCAAGCACAGCCCCGGGAAGCCTGAGGGTGCCGCCTGCTCTGCCCAGCAGCCCTGTTCAAAGCTCAGGCCGCAGCCGCGTGTCCTCGACCCTCACCCCGTGGCCTCTGCTGTGCTCGGGTAATGAGCGGTGGCAGGCGGGAGGGGACCCTGCCACCGCTGGCATCTGTACACACTGTGCCCGGGGCCCTACTCAGATGTGTCGGCTCCTTTCTTCTCTCCTTTCCTCCTCCCGCCACCGTTCGCTTTTCTCACAAAGGGCTCAAATAACCCTTTTCCTCCGGCGAGCGCCCCCAGTTTCTAGGCCAGCAGGCTGGATTGCTCACAGGACCTGCAGCACCCTGGAGGAAATTAAAATGGGGGAAGGCTGGGAGCATTCTGCAGCTGAGCCAAGAAAATTCCTGTGTTTTCACAAAACAGAAGCGAAGAGAGACACTCCTGGTGAAAGCTCCAGGATGCCGGGACCCGGGGAGCCCGGGCGACCCCCGCGAGGGGCTTCCTCGAAGCTCTTGCTCACAGGCGCTCTGCGCGCCTGGCAGTTTGGAGAGTTGCAGGCACCCGGCTTCGAGCCGAGCCGGGAAGCTGCACGAGGTGGAGGTGAGGAGGGGTTTTCTCTGGAAGCACATCGGTGCGATTTTACAATCACTGAGCTACGTGGATGTGCCGTGAAATTGAATAGTTAAAAGAGAGTAATTGCCTGATATCTGTACTCTGTAATTTGGCATAATCTAATCATGGACAAAGTCCAAAAGAAACTGTTCGGAAAGCACTGCATTCTCCTTCACCACAATTCGTTACTGACACGGGATGTGTCCCCGCCTCTTCAGACACGCTCACCCACAGACACCAAAGCGTGAGAGTGGCCAGAGGAGTGAGAGCTTTGTTCCACTGTCACCTGAAAAGCAGGCGACGAACCACCTGTTAAACCCATTCTAGCGTTTCTCTGTGACTCTTTGCCCTTCACTGACCTAGAGTTGGAAAGGGTCCTTCTCTCCCACATGGCACTGAGCCGAGGCAACAAGTGCTGGGCCGTTCCAGGCCCAATCGGGGCCCCAAGTGGCACCCACATGGTCCCCCCTTTCAACTACACCCTCCCAGGGCCGCCCCTGGTGTGACACCACATGCCGAGGCCTGAAGGAAGCCCAGAGAGCTGCGGGACGCACGAGGCCGGCTACGAGGTAGATCAAGGACAAGTCCACGGTCCCTGAGCATCTCTGAGGACCTGATAAATGTGTGCCGGGCTTCGCAGAAGGCGAGCAGAACCCACTAGAGATTTATGGCTGTGATTATCCCGAGGCTCTGCTGAGGCGGGAGGCCGGCCTCTGGGAATGCAGGGGGTCCCCCAGCGCCCCCTCGCCGCCCTGAACGTGTGGATGTGCTTCCTAAGTGGATTTAGGCACTGCAGCTTGTTTTCCCTCTTTTGCCTTTAATAGATCAGGAAGACCAACCGCAGCCTGAGCTGCTCACTTAAAGAAAAAAAATCACAACAAAGTGATGAGAAAGGAGGGCACACGGGGCAGCCGCTGACTTCGCGATACTGCCCTTTTCTTTAAACTATGGCTGCCCATACTGGACCGGCCAGCTGGGCAACCACCGTGAAGCCCTGGCCCGTGGCTTGGCCACACCAAAGGTTGTGAGTTCGATCCCCAGTCAGGGCGCGTACAGGAGACAACCCATCAACGTTTCTCTCTCCTTTCTGCTCTCTCTAAAATCAATGAAAAATGTATCCTGGGGTGAGGATTTAAAAATAAAAAGAACCACAGTGAAGACACAGAAAGGCAGACTCAGAGAAGGCCCACAGGGGCCTCCTGGGCAGCCCCCCACGGGGCAGTGGTGGCAGGAAGCCCTGAGGCCCAGCCCCACTGGGGGACATGAGGCTCAGTGGAAGAGTGTGGGGACAGTTGTGTGGAGGGGAGTGAAGAGCAGCTAGGAGACTTCACTAAAGCAGGGGAGGAGCTTGTGGACAGACACGGATGGAGGACCCAGAGGGGTTAATCTGGGAGGGACAGGACTGGGACAGAGTTCGGAAGGACAATGCAAAGGGGAAGACCTGGGTGGGAGGACTAACTTTCTCAAGACTCTGAGGCTTCTCCTCGCAAGGGGTGGGGAGGAAGCACTGATGGGCAAACGTGCTCTGGGTGGCGGCACACCGCCACACCAACGGCCTGCTGGACTCCGCAGACAGGGCGGGCTGCCAGAGCTGCCACGGAGGCAGCAGGGTAGACATGGTGGCGGGGCACTGCAGGAACCGTCATAGGTTCCAGGCCAGAGGGAAGACACAGGGAAGCCGGGAGGGTCCTTTGGCCCTGGGTGTGCAGCAGCAGCAGCGTCCCAAACCCAAGGCAGGCTGACGAACCACAAAGCCCACACTGGGGACCACCGCTGGGGGGGCCTCTAGTTCAGTGTGTATTTTTAAATCGCCCTGAGATCCATTGTGATGAAACAGACTGCAACTCTGCCAAACGCTGTGACTAACTTTGTCTAAGCGTCGGCTTCAAGCCCTCTCAGAATACACAGGGCCAGTGCCGATGCCGAAAGGCTCATTCTTTATATATTGAACAGCACAGCTGCGAGCAGTTGCACAAATGTGACCAACTCATTTGTCATGCAAACAGCGCCTCAGAAAGAAATAAAATACTATTATGTGGTATATGTGTTAGGCAATCACTATATCAAATTCATGGCATTTGGTGCAAACACAGGCAGAGGAAAGGAAAACAACACTTGGTGAGAGGAAGCGCACCACATGGGAGCAGCTAAGTCAGGGAGATGGGGAGGCGAAGGACGGAAGCCTGGCCCAGCTGAGGCTGTAATGTCCCCGCAATGTGGCCTGTGTTCAATACCCCTGTGGTAGAGCGAGTGGCAGGAATGCAAGCCATGGGCAGAGAGGCCTTGCCCACAGGCCGGACCCGGGAGGGGACAGGAGGGGACAAGGTGGGGTGGGCGATGGGGCTGTAGGGGAGGGGGGAGTGCAGGGGAAGGGGAGGACCGAATGGGGGGCAGAAATGGAATGGAACCCAGGTGGCCTGCGACCAGTGTTTGGGAAAGGCAGTGGGTGAGGGATGTGGAAGGAATACAAAGAGAGGGCGGTGGAAGGAAGACTGGGAAGCCCAGCTCCATTGCCATTTGCCACCACTCCCCAGGTTCCCTGGGGCTTTCTCACTAAGAGCTGTCAGGTAACCAAACAGCTGCCCTGTGGGAGGTTTTCACAGCAGCGCTGCGCAGATAGGGGTTAAGTGTAAACACGGAGGATGCGCCAGGCACTGTCCTAAGCACTGACACGGACAGCTTCCTCTCGTCCTCGGGAAAGCCGAGAGGTTTACTAACCAACAGGCTGGCAGTGTTACCTGGCTGTGCTCACACCCAGGAGCAGCGCAGCTGCGACCTAAACCCATGCCCTGCCCGCCTCCGCCCTGGCTCAGCGCCCCCCCAGCAGCCGCCCTGCCCCTCCAGCCCCAGGACATTGGCTCTTCTCCCCTGCACTGGGTGCCCCGCGGCTGGCCTCCAGCAGGAGCTCCCGCTGGCCTGTCCCTGGGGGCAGGAAGCAGGCCTGAGGCCCCGACCTGAGGTCAGCCGGTCCCAGAGCTTGCCTGGGGTCCACGCCAGGACCCAAGCAAGGCCCTTCCCCGAGTGAAGGGGCCGATACCCGACCTCAAGCAGAGAGGCCAAGGACCCCCTCTCCCCGCGGCAGTGGCCTGCCTTTCACCCCTAAGCAATCCATCCATTAAATCAGCATGACTTCAGGCCCTGGCTGGAAGCTCTGCTGGTTAGAGGGTCGTCATATGCCAAGGTTGTGGGTTCCATCCCCAGTCAGGCACATGCAAGCAGCAATCAATGAATGCATAAATAAGTGGAACAGCAAGTCAGTGTTTCTCTCCCTCTCTGAAATCAATAAAAACCAACATAACTTTATTGAGTGCCTACCACGTGCCTGGGGCCGCGCATTCAGACGTAAACACCTTGGAACTCAGCAAGGAAGGTAAGGAAAAAAAGGAAAAAACCAAACCCGATGACCTCCCCAGCATGGCGGCAGTCGGGCTGAAGTGACCCCATCATCATGGCGGCCGCGGTCGGGCTCCGACCTCCCCAACATGGCGGCCGCGGGCCCTCCCCATCATGGCGCAGGGCCCCGCCCGCCCGCCCGCCCGCCCGCCGCGCCGCCGGGGGGAGCAGTTCCGGGTGCGGTGCACGCCGGGGGCGGCTCCTGGCCATGGCCGGCCTGTCAGACCCGGAGCTGCGGCGGGAGCTGCAGGCCCTGGGCTTCCAGCCAGGACCCATCACCGACACCACCCGGGACGTCTACCGCAAAAAGCTGCGCCACCTGCGGGGCGAAGCCCGGCTGCGGGAGGAGGCCCGGCCGCGGAGCGAGGAGCGGCTGCGGGCGGCGGCCCGGCTGCGCGAGGAGGCGCCGCCGCGCGCCCGGCCCGCCGCGGCGGCTCTGCGGGCGGAGGCCTGGGCCGCCCCGCCGGCCTCGGGCTCGGCGTTCGCGACCGCCGGGGCCTACGGCGACCTCGGCGCCGCCGCGGCCTCCTGGCCCGAGGGCCGCGACCTCGCCTACGCCGCCCGCCCCGCGCCGCTCAGGCGCCGCGCCTCGGGCCGGGGCAGCTCCGAGGAGGACGAGGACGCCGGGCCGCGCGACAGGGCCGCGCCGGGTCTCAGGGCCCGTCGCTGGTGGGCCGCGGCCGCGGCCCCGGCCCCGGCCCCGGCCCCGGCCCCCGCGCGGCTGTACCCCGCCCTCGGCCCCGACCGGCGTCCTGGCCCGCGGGCGACCCGGGCGGGCGCGGCGGGCGCGGCGCAGGCCCGGCCCGAGGTGGGGCGGCGGCTGGAGCGCTGCCTGTCCCGGCTCCTGCTTTGGGCGAGCCTGGGGCTGCTGTTCGTCTTCCTGGGCATCCTCTGGGTGAAGATGGGCAAGCCCTCGGCGCCGCAGGAGGCGGAGGACAACAGTACGTGCCGGGCCGGCGCAGGGGGGGCCGCGGGCGCGTCCACCGGCACGGCCACCTGCGGTCGGCGCGCGGCTGCACGTTCCGCGCCTGGGCAGGTGCGCCGGGTGTCCTCTCACCTGCAGACCCTGCCTCCTCCCTGCGGCTGTGGGAGCGCGAGGCCAGGGTTCCTGCGTGCGCAGCAGTTTCTGTCCTCACCTTCTCCCGGTCTCGTTTTCTGCCCTAGCCCTTCCGACTAACCTCCCCTTCAACCACGTGCTGGAAGCAGTCATCATTTGTAGTTACTTTTACCCCAGACCCTGGTTTTCCTCTCTAGAAAAAGCCACACCCCCTCTAACGGACACATGCACCCCCAATCCCTTTTAGTTCTTTCTTCCCTTTTGATCTCTTGCTCAGTCACACGTTAGTGCCCATTTGAGGCACCTCAGGTTTCACTGCCCACAGATGGGATCTGGTTGGGGGTCCCAGCCTTACCCCACCAAAGGGGCCATGTGCCCACTTCCTTGTGGAAGGAAGATTATACTGGCCCTGCCCATGGACAGGTGTGGAAGAAGCTTTTAAAGGGCTTAAACTGATGTAAAGGGAGGCATTTATCATTGCTTGCAGCACCCTCATGGACTGTGCTAAGAGAGGGTCCTGTGATTCAAGGACACTCCCAGCCGTGCTTCTGCCCACACTTAGCGACACGATTAGACATGCCAGTGAGAGGCCTGCAGGATACAGTGTGTTTCCTGAGTAGCTGGGGACTGCTGTGCTTCCTAAACGGCCAGTTTGCCTCTCCGGTAATCCTGAGCTCTAGTCTAACAGGAAACAGTATAGAGATCGTGTCTTCATAAATTTAAGTATAAAGTGACAAGTGACACTGTAGTTCACCATAAAAGAATATTCTTTGCAAAGCATGAATGTGATTAATACCACATTGAGCCAAGGCCACATCTTTCCACACATAGCAGGAACAGCCAACGTGTAGGGGAAAGCTAAATTATGTCTTAGCTGTTGCAGCAGATGGATGTTTGGGTGTATGAACAAGTCTGGGCACAGGGATCCCAGACTCCTGCACACACTCAAATAATTCTTAGCTATGGGAGCGCACACTCAAATAATTCTTGACTGTCCGCCGCTCGAGGAAAGCAGACTGGGAGTGGCTGGTACTGTAGCTACACCGTGGTGGCAGACAGCACTGTCACATTCACCGCTGAGATGCTGTAAGACAGCAGCTCTTGGAGATATCCTGGGATTTACCTGGAGTTCCCCTCCCATGATGGTATTAATCCCTGTTTAACATGTCATTGTTTACAGTTTATAAAACTCCTGTATGTTGCCTTGTTTGAGGTAACTCCCCGAGTTAAGCAAGGAAGGCTTTATTGCTCCTGTTTTACAGTTGAGGTGGTGGTTCAGAGTGGTTGAGTTGCACAGAGCCCATGGCTAATCGTTTTCAGCTAGGGTCAGGACCCAGCTGTCCTAGTTCCTCACCCAGGGCTGGGAAACTCTTACTTTTTATTGCCTGTATTTAAGAAGTTCCTCATTTAGATGACATCTTTCTAATCCCCACCTTTATGTTAGTAATGTTTTACTTCCCCTGAATTTTGAGAGGGGTTCCCTCTTTGTACTGTTTTCCTCAACCCACACTTTTTAATTTCCTCTGTTTCTTTTCTGGGTCCCAGTGAAATTATTGCCAGTGGACTGTGAGACAAAAACAGACGAGGTAAGTTTGAGTTTCTCTAGCTTTTATTCCTCCCCAGTACTTTTGCGTCCATTAGGAGGTAAACTTGCCCAGAAAGAGATCATAATAGAATCCTTTTCAGGAGCACTTCTGTAATGTACCAGAATCACATCTGTTCCGTGACGTTTGTGTCAGACTCGGCTGTGGCAGCAAATGAGTACTTGAAACAGAATGGAGCTGCCCAAATCCAGCCGTGGGCTTTCTTCAGCCCTGGCGCCTGGGACTTTGATCTGCTGCCTAAGTCCATCTAGGGGGACGCAGAAAGTTGGCTTTGAGAGGAAGGGCTGGCAGTTTTTAAATGACAGGAGGCCATGCTGTCAATTCCACATTCTTCTCTCCAGTAGTACTCTTGTGGCTCTGAAAGTGCCTTTCTGATTTGAAACACTGTGGGGGAGGGGAGCGTTTTAAACACATCTGAAGTGGAATTAGCCCTCTTAGTCAGTAGATTTGTTTTATGAAACCTTAATGTTCCCTGCAAATAGTGTTTTGGGACGGTGAGCGGCCCCGTCACTATGAAAGGAGCATTAGTGAGGGGCTGGGTGCTGGTACAGGTGGTAGCCTGGGGAAGGTATGAGTAAGTTTTCAGGTCATAAATCCTCTCGGGAGGAGCCGTGTGCTGCCAGAGGGCAGGACTTAGTAGTCTAGTTATTAAGTGTGCAATGACAGGGCTCCAGGCCCTCAGTTCACATCTCTCGCAGCCGGGGGCTAGGAAAGAAATAGCACCTGGTCATCTCCATGCCCCTGCATGGCTCTCTTACCCATGTTTCTGACAGGGCATTCTGGTTCATATACCCAGTTTTGCTTCTCTTTGGCTTCTACTGTGTCATATTTTGGTGGTGTGTTTTTTCTATTACATTCATTTATTACATTCATCTACCAAATATCTTTGCTTTCCAATTGTTTTGTAGAAACATATTCATAATTTTCATGTTCCTTCCATCATAAAAACCACAACTGTTAGACATAAAAGCCCAGAAACGTAGGCAGTAGCTAGAGGGGGAACTAGATTTTTGAAGACTGAAAACCAAAACAGGAAAAAAATAACTTTCTGTAAGACTTCTCTGGTAATGCTAGTTTTGTTTGTCTTTTAATTAGAAAATGGCTCCCTGTTTTATTTTTTTTGATCCTTCACATCTCTAAATGTATCAGGCCCAGGGCTGAAGGGACAGATTTATTCCCTGGCCCCCCTCTGAGCCACACGTGCTTATTCCCTGCTCGAGAGAGCCCAGACAGGCACAGTCCAGGCCCTTGCTAAAGGTGTGCCCAGTGAGCAGACTGGATGCTCGTAACATCAGAGCGTGGCAGGCCAGGGTCCGGGCCATCGCTGTCGACTCCGTGGAGCTGAGACTTCATGGGTGCCCCTGGCCTTCGTGGAGGGAGGACTCGGGAACAGGCAGGTTGGGAGGCCCTCCTGAGCTTCGCTGAGGCTCTTGCTAAAGTCTCATTCTCTGTGTGCTGTGGCTTACCCAGGGCCCAGCAGGCATTTGAGTTTCCCTTCTCCGCCGAATTGGCACTGTAATTTTATTTTTGCCTTTGTGCTACTGAAAACATGGGGACCAGCTAGGAGTCGGAGTGTCGTCTTAATCGGGCTGTCTTGTTGTCCGGTACCTTCGGTCCTATTTCCTTTAAGTGGTATCAGCCCTGCTTCGCCTAAATGTTGGGGAGTTGGAACAGTGTTCACTGTTACTACCTTTTTTCTGGTTGTGACTGTAATAGATGTTTAGTGTAGAAAATTTGAAAATGTGACAGAAAAATCACCCATGATTCTGCCACCTAGAGATAATTACTATTAACATTTTGGGGGTATTTCCTTTCCATCTTATCTTTCTGCATGTATGTTTATAGAATTGGGTTCTTGACATATATTTAGTTACATTTAACATTTATTTCAACATTTCGTATAACTTAAACATTCTCTAAAATAGTTGGGTACCTAACTCTACTAGAAAACATGTGTATTGTTTCTGAACATTTATGGTCATGTGTACAGATCTTGGTTACATCATTGTGTGCCTTGTAAAGGCTTTGGGGTCTTTAGGCAACGTGAGGGGACAAATCTTGGCCTCTGAGAGTGTTAGAAACAGATTCCTCACATTTCAGATGAGGGCAACTGAGGAGTGCTGGGGAGGAAAGCGACTTTGGTTCCTTCTATAGTTGCAGAGGCAGGCCCAGAACTCAGGCTCTTGGCTTCTCGCCCAGGGCTTTGCCCAGTGACACCCCAAGGAGGCCTGAAATGTGGGGGGTGGGCTTGGAGTCGGCTGGCCTAACTCTACCACTCATGAGCTGTGGGATCTTGGTGGCTTATTTACGTCTCCAAGCCTCAGGCTCCCCGTTGAGAAATTGGGGTACAGTAAGGAATGTGGTGGCGATTCATTGCACAGCACCTGGCACTACATCCACTTAAGGAAGAGCCACCTTTTTTTAATATTGTGAATCCAGTAAGTCTAGTAATATGGCCTCGATTCTGTTACGGGTGCTGGAGAACTAGGGATGCGTATATTCCTAATCCTATTTTCTCATACGAATGGCTTTTTTCCCCTTACAATTTCAAGCTTTCTAGAAATTTTACTTTTTTAGGGGAATCCAGTCTAAAATTAAACATTTGCAGCAGATACTCCACAAGGCAGAAAATCCCCAGGCAGATTATAAACACTTGAGTCTCCACAGAGGACAGGAGTGGTCCCAGGGGGAGATGACCCAGCAAGGGTTTCCTTTCTGCCACTACTTCATTTCCCCCAGCCTCTGCTCTTCGGCCCCACCTAACGGCCGTCACGGGGCAAAGACTGGGAGCCTCCAGGATGGTAGCCCTTTAGTTACTGTGTCTGCTCTCACTCCGTCCCTGCGTTTATGGTTCCTTTTCAGTCACTTAGCCCCATATTTATTGACCCTGTCCTTGGGCCCACCATTTTGCGGAATTGGTTTTTATATTTTTAAAATATGAGGTGTTGCTTGGTGCTTAGTACTTGACAGTATGGCTGATGAAGTAAAGCCAGCCAGACCCCCCCCACCTTGCCTGCTATCCTGCTGACTGCTTGTCCTGTGCCCTCTCAGTTCTGTCAGGCCAAGCAGAAGGCAGCCTTGCTGGAGCTGCTGCACGAACTCTACAACTTCCTGGCCATCCAAGCTGGTGAGTAGGTCTTGAGGCCCCAGATCCTCATGAGTGGGTTGTGGGTGATGGCCGGTGGGTGGCAGAGGCGTTCTTAGGTCACCTCCCAGAAGACACACTCAGAAACCAAGTCTCCATTTTCCTACTCAGACCTTTGTTTAAGCCTTGCATTTGGGCAAAACACATTTGGTTCTCACATCCTGTAGAAGGATCTCAGGGGTCCTAGAATATACACAGGCATTTTAGCAGCTATGTGCCCTTCCCTGGATTAGCCTCACCTCATGCTCTGGGGCTCCCTGTTACACTGGAAGGGACCAGGCCCCAGGTCTCAAAGTCTGGGTCCTCCCCACTGGAGGGCCTGCCTGCACCAGATGGTTGGCTGGGATAGGTGGAGAGGCCTGTGCAGGTGATGGGTCTGCATGGTGGGCTGAGCACATTCAGGCCCATCCAGCGTGCCAAGGCCCTGGTGTCACATCTGGTCCTGATTGCCCCAGCTGGCAGTAGGACCTTGGACAAGTCCCTGATAGTCTTTGGTCGTCTCTGGGCCTCCATCTCCCTATTACTGAGTGATCTTGGGTCTCTCTCTCTTTTTTATATATATATATTTTTTGTTGTTGTTTTTATTTTAGTGAGAGAGGAAGGGAGAAGGAGAGAGAGATGGAAAATATCCATGAGAGAGAAACATCTATCGGCTGCCTCCTGCATGCTCCCTACTAAGGATGGAGTCCACAATCTGGGCATGTGCCCTGATCTGGGAATTGAACTGGTGACCTCTCGGTGCACGGGACAATGCCCAACCAACTGAGTCACACCGGCCAGGGCTCTCTTTTCTTTATAAAATGAAAGTCAAGCGCTGTCCTCTAGAGGAGACATTCTCAGCACCGCAGGATAGACCCCTGAAAACACATCCATCCACTGTTTTATTTGGTAAACGCCGTCCTTGAGGCTAAAGATGTCACCCGCATTATTGTGTCCTTCCCTACACCTGGCATCTAGGAAGTCTCTCAGAATCACTTGCTGATGACATAGGTGAATGCCCAGGGCTTGTGCCCGTGTTAAATATACTTGGCATGAGAACCAGATGGAGCTGTTCAGTCTTACAGGATGTTCAGGAGGCGCCTCCTACCTATGAGCCAACCCTTGTCTAAGGAGAGTAGGGGTTGGGTGGACTTGTACTGGGCCCTTCGTCCTCAGGGCCAAGCTTGTGGGCCTCGGCTCTACCACCTCCTCCCTCCCACTGGTGGGAGACTAGAGGTAGTCAGGGAGGTGTCTGTGAGCTCCTCAGAAGAGAGGCGACAGGAGTTGGAGCTCACAACATCACAGTCATCATGGGCATTTCCCTATGGCCCAGGTGCTTGGGGTATAAATTCTGGTCCTTAAGAGGGTGCTCTAAACATTTGTGACTTGACTGTGGTTCAAGCACCAGCAGCAGCTGGGAGCTTATTGGAAATGTAGAATCTCAGGTCCCATGCCAAACCTACTGAATCAAAGTCTGCATTTTACTAAGACCCCCAGGGGATAAAGTTGAGAAGCTCTGCTCTTAAACTGTGAATCCTAGTAGACATTTCTCCTCCATCCTGTCCTCCATATGTGGTCCTCATTTATGCCATCAAGGGACCTGACTCCTGCTGACCTCTGACAAGCCTACCAGGGGAGGCCTGCGGGTATGCATCTCACTGAGGCAGCTGCCAGGGAGTGTGGGCTCTGCTAGACCATCCTCCCTTCCCTCACCTCCTGTTGGAGATCCGCTATGGGCAGGGCACTGTGCTGGCCTTCATAGGGTACAGCCCAGGGTCCTGCCACAGGCCACCTACCTCCCTGACCACTGGGTGATGTAGATGCCATTGGATGAGAGCCACACCCCCCCAGAGGCACAATGTCTTTCAGCTAGAATAATCAGGGAAGTTTCACGGAGAGGCCCTGAAGCCCAGGTAGGATTGATTTTGTATATGTGAGGGGAAAGGTGGGGCCAACAAGGCAGGAAATTACAGGGTCAGGGATGGAAACATTTGGCTTCATGAGGGAAGGAGAAACAGGGAATGGAGTTTGGAAGGGTCAGTTGGGTCCCATGATGCCAGGCCACCGGGGCTTAATCTTGCAGGCAGTGAGGCCCGGAGACTTTTGAGCAGGGGAGTGACATGCCAAGGCCAGGTGCTGAGAAGGCAAATGTGGCTGCAGCTTAAGTATTGTAGTGGCATTTAAGAAGACTTATTTTTTATGTTTTTATTGACTTCAGAGAGAGGGAGGGAGAGGGAGAGATAGAAACATCAATAATGGGAGTCATCTACTGGCTGCCTCTTGCACGCCCTCTACTGGGGATTGAGTCCGAAACCTGGGCATGTGCCCCAACTGGGAATCGAACCCTAATCTCCTGAATCATAGGTCGATGCCCAACCACTGAGCTACGCCAGCCGGGGAAAGCAGACTTATTTTAAAGCTTTAAAGCATGCAGACGAGAAAGGGGAGAGGAGGAAACCAGTCAGAAGGCCATGGCGATGGTCCTGGCAGGGCAGGGCAGTCTGGTTGGGGGTAGGAAGATGGGAGAAGCCAGCTTGGTCTCAGAGGACCCAGAGGGTCAAGGTCAACTTTAAAGCAGGAAGGACAGGCTTCAGTTCATTCTCAAGATTTTAATATTATCTCCAGCCACTCCCTCCCCGGCACACAGACACACGCAGACTGGCCTTTTGAAGCCCCCAGGCGGTCAGACCATGTGTGAGGGTGAAGGATCTTTAGGTGCCTAGCCCTGCATTGTCCCTGCTCAAGGGGTCTAAAGGCGAAGCGGCTCATGGCAGGTGAACCACAGCAGGCAATCAAAAGCCAAGGTCTGTGGCAGGCCCCCAAGCTCAGAGCAATCTGGCCAAATAAGAGGCCCCCACAGGCTGGGGGCTTTTCAGAGGAGGTGGGCTTTGGGCTGGACCGGAAAGGCTGGCAGGACTAGGGAGAGGCTCCCAGCTCCATCCTAGGTGGGAGCCAGCTACCCAGGGTAATTAGAAGGGGGCTTTGGAGCACTACTGAGGCCCCACTGTCCAACACGCAGACACCCCCTTCCTCCATGGGGCATTCTGGTCATCTGTCCCATGACCCCTCAAAACAGCGGGCCTCTACCTTCAGTGGGCTCTGCATTCCAGGTCACCTGTCTGTATCATGTGTCAGAATCCCGGCAATGCCTATGGCCTCTGTGCTGGCTTTTTCCCCGGCTTTGTTTGTTTATAGCGCCATTCCAGTACCTTCCAAACCTATCTGTCTGATCCTTTTAGGAATCAATTGCAAACAGACCTTGGTATTGGGCAGTTTTTTAGTCATTTAATGCAAATTGCCACACTGCTTTGCAGGTCAGGTTTTAATGATCTGGAATCGATCCAAGCTAAGTGGCTTTTGATCTTGCTGCAGAGGGAAGATGCCCCAGAAGCCAGAGCATCAGGCCACGTGCTCCCTCTCAGCTGATGGCTTCATTCTTGCTGCATTTTTTTAGTCTGTTCAGAGTTATTTTTTCCACCTCTTTTTTGTGTTTGAATGTGTTTTTTCCCCCCTAGGTAACTTTGAATGTGGAAATCCAGAGAAGCTAAAAAGCAAATGCATCCCTGTCATGGAAGCCCAGGAATACATAGCAGTAAGTAGGCTGTGTGCTTACATGTCCTGGGAGCCCTGGTACTTTGGTACTCCTTTTCGCACCCTGTGTTTGTTTGTTTCTCCCCTTTTCATTTTGTTTGTTTTTTTTTTACTTTTTTGCTCCCTCCACCCCCTTTTTTTTAACTTAGTTGAATGCTAGGCTATCTTAAGTTAAGGTAACATTGGAGGTTGACTGGGCCCAAGGTGAGCTGTGAGCTGGAGCAGGCCTGCCACATGCATGCGGCTCACTGCTGGGCAGCATGCAGGCCACAGCAGGCTTCCAAAAATGGTACTGTCACTTGTTCCCCCTTCAGTTTGCTTTTCTCCCCTTCTCAGCAGCTTTAAGGATACACATGTCACCTGCCCATCCTCTGCCCTTATGAGTACTCTCTGGATTGTTCAGGGTCTGTTTGATCTTCCACACAGCCACAGGATGGTAGAATTATGGATGTTTGGAGCTGGCAGGAACCTTAGTCACCCAGTTCAGTTTTCATTTCACAGATAAAGAAACTGAGGCCCAGAGGAGGGACAGGGACTTGCCCAAGACCACACAGCTGGGACTGGTTGCTGGGCCCTTCACCCCCTACACTTTTTTTTCATTTTACCCAAGATGAGCTGCCACCTCGCTGTCCTTCAGTCCTTGAGAAAATTCTCTTCTGGCTGCCTCAGACCCACATTTTCTCCTGTGTGTGTTTCCGCATCCCCTCCTCCAGATACAGCCTCTTCCTTCGCTCTCATCAGCCCCAGATTTCCTTCCTGCCAGTTTGCTGTGCATTGAGCAGAGAGGGCTTTGGGGCGTGCAGAGGACCCAGGAGAGGGCCCATAATCCAGCAGCAGAATAATGTTGCTCTAGCTGCTCCGCCCATACGCAGAACCGCAGAACTAATCTCCCACCCCTCCCACAGAATGTGACCAGAACTAATCTCCCGCCCCCTCCCACAGAATGTGACCGGCAGCTCCTCCACCAAGTTTGAAGCTGCACTGACCTGGATACTGAGCAGTAACAAGGATGTGGGCATCTGGTGAGTGTGGGCGGGGCACCCATCAGCTGACTCCCTAGCTCCTGCAGAGGTGTGGGGTCTGAAGGTAGAGGGTGGGTCTCCCAGCTGAGCGGTTGTGAGAGAGGCTGAAAGCTGCTCATGGAAGGAAGAGCATTGGGAATGCAGGGCCAGGAGCAGCTTCAAGATGAGACACCAAGTACAGGTGTCAGGATGGTAGCCTGGGCGATCTGGCCGAACCTGTTTCAGGTGACTCCATCTGTGCCTTTTCTTCTGTCAGCTCTGCATGGTTTTCTGGAGAAGGCATTTTTCTATTCGGCCTTTCCTCGGGTGCTAGTTTTCATTTGCAGATGAAATGATTCTGTATATTGGTTTCACTCGGTATGGAAATTGCAAAAGGAAATACTGGATTTTATTCTGACTGGGTAGTTCTGCCTCATTTCTCTCTGGTGAGCACCGTTAGCAGAGATAGCAAGCCCTTTTGCCTTCCTGAAAGGCCCTGTGGGGCTGTGGGGGGTGGGGGGTGGGGACACCAGCTGATGGCTGGATACCGAGAATTTCCCTGCTAGAAAAACATTCACCTCACCCCGCTCCCGTTTCTCAGGGCTTGTCAGGTGCTCTGTTGAGGTTATAGTTCCTGATACTAAAACTCTCTCTGGGGTTTTGTTCTCTTCGTCTCTAATCCACCCAAATTACTAATTCCATCAGCTTCGCATCCAGCTCAGCCCTGGGGCAGCTCAGCCTAAAGCTTGATAACTGGATGTGTGGCACAATTAAAATTCATTGGCTTAAAAAAAATAATGAAGCCTCCCCAAGTAGCTGAGCAATTTCCCTGTGTTAGAAAAGGCAGGAGACTATACATAGCTGCTGGCATGGGGGGAGCGGTGACACTCACCTCTTCGTATTGGGGAGGGCGGCTTGGAGGGTGGCTGAGTTGGCTCAGACGACCAGGGTTAAAGTGGGTCATGAGAAACTGGGACACTTCAGGTACCAGCCATTCCAGTGTGCAGTCCAGAGCATGAGCTTGTCACCTATTAGGTGTGTGTGTCGGCATCCCTATGATCCTGGTGCCTCCTTGCTGGGAACCAGGGTGGAGGCATTGTGCTGGGGCCTGGCCTTAGAGAGCCCATTTTCATGCCCTGTGCCTCGAGGCACCTCCTGATCTCTTCCCTTAAACAGCTTGTGTGCCCCCTCATCACCGAGGGAGAGCACTCTCCCAGACTCTTTCAGTTCTTACCATGCAGCGCAAAGACAGCTATTCGGTAAACATTTCCATTTCTCTATGCTGGGAGGTAGGAATCCAATTTATAGTTTAATCTTCTGCACGCTGAGAGGGGCTGTCAAAGACCCAACAAGGGGGACATCCCTTTAGCTGTAGGCGCTCAAGCCTGCTGCTCTTTAGAGCTTTATTCTTTCTAAGTAGCCAACGTGGGAAATTTCTGGGAAGAGTGCAGCCAGGATATCAAGTCTATTTCATAAGTAAGGAAAGGCCTCAAAGCCCTCCTCCTCTTCTCCTCCTCCTCCTGCTTCTGCTTAAAGTGGGGCTTAGACTGCAGCTCCTCATAGCTTTTGGATGTGTTTACGACCCTGTGTCCTGTTTCAGTTTGAAAGGGGAAGACCCATCTGAACTGGTGACAGCTGTGGACAAGGTGGTCTGCTTGGAATCTGCCCGCCCCCGCATGGGTGTGGGCTGCCGCCTGAGCCGTGCCCTGCTCACCGCGGTTACCCACGTGCTCATCTTCTTCTGGTGTAAGTCCTCACGCACAGCACCTCCCGGGAGCCCAGCTCAGACCGTCCTGGGCGTGAGTGATGACTTAGAGAAAGCCGCCTTTGAGTGTTCGTTTGTGCCTAATCAAACAGAGAACATGAACAGGTCGGCCGCTGCCCTGGCTCACCAGGTGTATGTGGTTAACTAGAAAATGTCCTTGACTCAGGGAAGCGGACCGTCCATGTCCCTGAGGGGGAGGCTGCCTGGGCTGGAGGTGGGCATTATCCTTTCCAGGACCCCAGAGTGCAGGCCCCTGAGAGAGGGGCACAGCAGGAGCTTGGCCTAATTTTATTCCCTGAACAATGTAAACACCTTCTGGGGAGCTACAGATACCTGATGAAAGCAGGAAGGACCCAGGGTGCTGAGCTGAGAAGCAGAGTTTAGGCTGTGTCTCCCAACAGCAAGGCTTCCTTTGAGCAGAGGCCTTGGGGAGTCTCTTAAGGAGAAAGACTGAGCCACAGCACCCGCTGGCTCTGCCTACGTAGCCCAGTTACAAATCCCAGGCATCCCAGCATGCACACAGCTCCCTCACCCCACTGTCAGCTACAGACATCGTTATCGGCAGCAGCGTCTCGGAATACAAAGGGCCTGGCATGTATATCTGTGTGAAACCCTGGTTTCCGGTTCCCAAGGGAGGAGATGAAAGCTCCGGAATGAGGTTGGGAGGAGCCAAGTTCTGGGCAACTGGAGGTGCCTCTGTGGTGACAGCTGGCGGGGAGGAAGATGCTCACGTACTAGCCTGTCCTCCCTTTGCATTTCTGTGTCCTTTGTTTCCTGCATGCTAACCCTGGGCCCAACCCATAGTAGATACTCAGAGCACATTAGCCCACCCACAGCCTCCACACAGCGACCAGCCCATAGGGAGACCCAGGGAGCGTCTGAGCAGCCAGAAGCAATGTGTTTTTATCGGTGCTTTGTTTCTACACAGGCTTGGCCTTTTTGTGGGGACTCCTGATCTTCCTGAAGTATCGGTGGCGCAAGTTGGAAGAGGAGGAGCAGGCCATGTATGAGATGGTGAAGAAGATTATAGGTGTGTGGCCCTGGGGAAAGGGCTGGCAGCCTCTACCCTAAAGTCCTGGCCCTAAACTGTGCCCTCTGTCCTGCAGATGTAGTCCAGGACCACTATGTGGACTGGGAGCAGGACATGGAGCGTTACCCGTACGTGGGCATCCTGCACGTGCGCGACACGCTCATCCCTCCGCAGAGTCGGTGAGTCCTGGGTCTGACCCCACCCAGTGTGGCCCTTGTATCAGGCAGCCCTGATCACATCCCCGCCCCCACCAATGCTGGGCATTTTATGGCAGAGTACACAGGACAGTATAGAAGCAGGTGCCACCCCTGTAGAGAGGGGAGCACCGTTAGTGTTGGTGGGTTGGGTGCTTTGGGCACCAAGTGCTAGGACCACCCTCCTTCTCCTAGGGCTCAGGCAGGGAAGGACCTGATTGGTTTCCATGACTGGAAGTCCAGAGTCATGTGGGCTCGGGGCACAGAATAGTCATATTCTTGTGGTCCTGTCCTCTGTGGATGCTGTCAACTGGCTGGAGTTCCTCCTGGTCACAAGACAGCGGCCAGGGGCAGTGTCTGCCTTGCCACAGCCAGCAGGGGGAGGTGGGCTTCCTGTTCTCACGAGCAAAAGAACACCTTTCCGGAAGCTGCCAGTGACTACTCCTTGAGGCTCCGCTGGCCAGAATTGGTTACTTATCTATTCTTGAGACAGTCACTAGCAAGGAGTAGGAGCCTGGTTTTCAAACATTTTTAACTATGATCCGCAGTCAGAAACACTCATTGCCTAAAATGTGATGGTCCAGTTCCCGTACACATGCACACACAATGCATGCAGTTGAAAGCAAAGTTTCACAGCAGCAAATGGAGTGCCCCCCCCCCCCCGGCACACGCTGCATGGGAAGGGCCACCTTCCACATAAGACAGAGATAATACCACTACCTTGAAGGCCTGTGGTGAAGAGAGGCTGGCATTCATTCACTCAGCAAGTACTTATTGGCACCTGCTGCCTGCCGCACTGCCCTGGGTTGTGGGGAGCAGGAGAAGCCTGCTGGAGCCGTGGTTCTAAGGAGAGGACACAGGGAAAGATGTGTATGGAGAATGTGTGCTGTTGGATAGTGACGAGTCCCAGGAAAAGGGGAGCAGGGTGTCAGGAGGTAGCCTCATGGTCAGGAGGTCACTGACTAGCACTGGAGCACTCATCAGAGGGCAGCTGGTACTGCTTGGGCTTTAACTGTATACAAGATGCACGTTCATTTAAAGGAGAGCTGGAAGTGGCATTGCAGCTTGTCACAAGGCTAAGCCACCATGCCCCAGCTCCTGTGCATGAGCAGAGGCCGCAGGCAGCCACTACAGGGTCTGAGTGACCAGAGGCTCAGGCCCTGCCACTCTTAGCCTCTTGATTCCTCTCTGAGCTGCCCAGTCCGTGCCGCTGAGCTCTGGACTCATGGACGCACAAGCTCCTGCCAGCCCTATGTGGGCACAGGCGGGCATTGTGGGTGAGGGCCTGCTCCTGAAAGATTGGGGAGATATGAGGAGCGTGTAGTGAGGAAAGCAGGGAGCTGAGGAGAGGAGCTGCTGGGCTGCCTGTTTGTTACCTATTAATAGGCAGCCTGGGGAGGACGACTCCCACAGACCTGGCCCCCTCGGGGGCTCAGTCCCTGGGTGTGTGTGACCTCAACCAGACCAGCCAGATGGGGGCTGCCAAACAGCTGTGTGGTTTGGTTGGTGGCAGGCCCCACCCCTAGGAAACCAGCCTCCACAGCCCCTGCCTCCTCAGGAGCTTACCCCTTGTCCTCCCCCAGAGTGAGACTTCCCGTTCTCACTCATACGCACACTCCCCACATGTGAGTTTGTGGGGAGGTAGTCTGCAGTACTGACAAAAGGCAGGGCCTCGTCATATGGTAGGTGTCCAAGCAACCCTCCCCAACCGCCCTGGAGCCTTCCCATCTGGCCTGGAGAGGGGACTCCCCGAGGGGATACAGGACCTCTGGCTACTGGCCTTGGCCAGCCAGCCTGGGAGGGGCCCTGCCTGGTAGCTCTGGTTCCAGAAGCGGCTCCAGCTTTCCACCTCCCCAGCTGGATGCCTAGCTCATCCCCATCCCCTGAAGTGCTGTGGAGTTTAGACTCGGCAGCCCAGCGGCCACACTTTAATTAGCCCACATGAGGCATTAGGATGTAGGCAGGACTGGTTGGGGCCGCCTGGCCAGGCTTGCTGCAGTAACAGGCCCAGTGAGCATAGCCCCTTCCCACTTGGACACCCAGGGCTGCTTCAGACACCACTGGCCCCTTTCAGCTCTTTAATTGAATGCTTTTGGAGCAGAAAAAGTCAAAGAGTCATTTGTACGGGGCCCAAGAAATGTCCCTCTGCAGGAGTCCTGTTGGAACGTGACAGCTTCTCCTCATGTAGATAAACTCTGCATGGGACATGGAGCTTTGCCCCCTTCATACAAAGGGCGTCATCCACAGACCAGTTGGCCTCCCTGGGCAGAGCAGCCCGAGCCAAGCCCGGCGTGCCTTCTGAGCCTGGCCATCTCTTCACAGGAGGCGCATGAAGCGGGTCTGGGACCGGGCTGTGGAGTTCCTGGCCTCCAACGAATCCCGCATCCAGACGGAGTCCCACCGCGTGGCTGGAGAAGATATGCTGGTGTGGAGATGGACTAAGCCCTCTTTCTTCTCCGACTCTGAGCGATAAACCTCGGCCAGGCCTGTCCCCAGTCAGCCTGTCCCGGCCAGCCCCCTCAGGGGCTCTAGAGGGCCACCAGACCTGCTGGTGCTGAATTCACACTTGCCTTGACGTTCACCTCCTCCTGACCCTGGTTCCACAGTTCTCTCTGAAAGACTCTTCAGAGATTCACTTAGTAGGAAAGCTGAGCTTCCTTGGAGGGTGGAGGAGAGAGGCCAGAGGCAGGTGGGTGGCTTGTCCTCTGCATTGGCCCATCCTCTGCCAGCAGAAAGTGGAGAAAGGTCTTTTTCATGAATAGAAAAGAAGAGCAGCAGCTGTGAGGCCCTGCAGAGCAAGCATGAGGTTGTGTGTAGATGCTGGCAGGGACATGGGTCGGGATGGTGGGCTGGGGCAGCAGGGGTCGGGGAACAGCTTGTCCATGTGCCTTCAGGGGGTGTTACCTGGGAGCTCTAGCTGGATGGGGCCTCTTATCCTGAAGGAGCAAGGTGCTAGAAATTAGAATCAGTACTGTAGGAGAATTACCTAAGAATGCCTGGCCCTGGCACACTGGCCTAATGTCAGGTGAGCTGCTGGTGTGGCCTCCTGGGAGGAACCTGGAGTAGTCACAGGGCCCGAGAGCAGAGAGGAGTGTCTGGGCTGCCACCAGCCACCATCTCCGTGGCCTGCCTGAAGCAGCCTCCCAGGGTGGACCTCTCAGTGGTGCCTCTCACAGGAGATGAGGTTTTATAGACCAGACCTGCAACCAGGACGCCGCATCCGGCTGAGTGTGTGATTCCACGACCCAGGACAGCGGGAACCTCGCTCTTCCAGTGTGGGAAGATCACCTTGTTTACAACGACCACGGCCTCCCCACCAGGCTCCTTAACCAGAACCTTCAGCATACAGTGGCTTCTGTGCTCAGGCAAGGCGTGGCTGCCGCACCACTGCCCCCTGCTGGCCACAAGAGAGCCTGCCTATGGCTCCTCGGACCCTCATGCCTGCCAGCTCAGCAGCCAGCCTGGTCAGGGGGTGGTCTCCAGAAACAGGCCTGCAAGGAGCCTTATTAAGTGTAGGAGCCTCTCCAATATGTTCACATCTGCAGCAGGCAGGCGAGGGGGCAAGCCGGGAGACACAGCAGCTGCCTCCAAAAGGCGTTAACCACCCTTTCTGGTCTTACTGGTATTTTTTGTTTTCTTACTAAAGCTCCAGTCTTCCCTCATTCGAGCAACATCCTCATTTTCTCTTATGTCTGGATGATCGGTGGGCCCCATGGCAAAGAAACTCTCATAATCAGGCTCCAGCCAGAGTAAGAAACACAACAGCCTCACTATCAGGGTTGAAACAGATAAATAAACAATTTATTAAAAATGGATGTGCTTCTCGCCTCGCCGCTTTCCCTTTCCCCTGGAGCAGTGTATGAGGAATGGTGGTGTGTGGAGTTATTAGCACTGGCTCCGGGAGAGGTCACCTGGAGGAGGCACCACCATGTGCCTGGGCCTTTTACCGCTGGGCTCAGCCTCCCAGCACAGGGTCCTCCTGCAAACCGCAGGACTTCACAGAGCCCCAGTTTTCACATGTAAACTCAGAGTGACAACCCCTGCAGGGCAGACCTGCAAGATGCCTGCCTGAGCCTCTTCCCTGGGGCCTTAGTTCCTCCTCCCCTCAAGGCCCCAGGTGCTCAGACCAGGCCTGGGAGACAGGAAAGAGCAGTGTGAGGTTGGATGGGGTTTTCAGCAGCTAACGGTGTCCCCTGAGGAGGTGGGCTGGTGCTGACAGCGATGGTGTCTCCTTGGGGGCCCACCACTGGGGAGAGCACTGCACCTGCAGGGGTGCCACTGCAGGGCAGAGGTTTGCCTAGTGTGCTTGGGGCCTGTGGCTCTCCACCGGCACCACCCCTACCCAGGGCGCAGCAGGTGCGGGGTGAAAGCAGCAGGCATTCGGGGTTGGCACCACAATCCAGAGGGGCCTTCTTCTCGGGCAGCGTGGGAAGAAGGCAGCCTCTGAGCTGTCCCCAGACCCACCTGTGGGTGGTGACTGGTGCTTGAGCATCGCCCTTCTGTCCTGTCAGCTGGAAACTTGGTGAGGAAACTGACAAAGGACCTAGAAACACACCCAGAAGAAAATGAGCCCATCTTCCCCTTTTCTGTTTCCCATGAAGGGTTTTCCCTCCACCCTGTTTGTCTTAAGCTGGGAAGAGAGCTAATGCTGGGCTCTATTTCTGTGAAGCTGTTTGGAGAGCAGGAATGAGACCAAAATAAATGAAATAAAGCCCCCACCAGCCTGTCCTTTATAGTCCACAGAGTGCTGGGCACAAAGGCCCCAGGTGCATCCTCAGATGGCAGATGGGCTCTGCAGCCAGCTGGGCTTTGAAGGGCCGCAGGACAGTGCAGGGTGCTGGGATCCGCCCGAGGCAGGGTCCTGGGGCCTTCGGGTGGGAGCCCTTGAGAGGTTTCCGTTCCTCCACCCAGTACCTTCCAAGCACTCTCCGGGCCACAGACCTGTCTTTCCTCAGTGTCAAACAGCCTCTCTGTGTGGTGGGCGCCGATGAGGCTTGGGGTGGGGGGGGCTAGGTGGAACCCAGAAATCTTGGCCTGGACGTCCACACAGGAGCTCCAGGCTACCTTCCGGAGTCTCAGCTCAGGAAAAGGTAAACACGGCCATTTGTCACTGACTTATCATAGGAACTGCAGCAGCAGCTGTTCCCCTTAATTAAAGCACCATTGACTTTGAGCCTCAAAAAAAATCCCTTTGTTGAGGCAGGTGTGTGGACTCAAATCCATTATCCTGTCGGCCTCCCCCAGAGGGAAGGGGCAGGGAGTGGTGGTGCCCCGAGTCGACCCAGCTCTTTGGAAACAGCCAACCCAGCTCCACCCTGTCGCCAGAGAAAACTCTGGAGACAAGGCGAGGATCTGGCCAGAGGGTCCCACGATGCGCCAGGGAACAGGCAGAGGGGCTGGGTGGGGGCATTGCCGCCTGGCGCTGCCAGGTTTCCCAGGGTGGGGCTGCACTGGGGCAGCGGACGGTTGGGGACTCAGCATCCTCAGGACCAGCTCTGTCCTTTACTGGCTGGGACCTTGGGCTAATCACTTTATCCTGACAGCAGGGGAAGTTATTAGGAAATATTTTAAATTAGCCAACGCAGGATAGCATTAGGGCACACTCATAGTAAGCTATAGCACACTGAATCCTCCAACCACCCATGCGTAGGTGTGTTGTTATCCCCTTTAGAGGGGGGAAACTGAGGCACAGGGAGGTCAGTAGGTGGTGAAGCCAGGGTTTGAATTCAGCCCAGCTCCAGCACCCATGTCCTTCCCCTGCTCTCTTCCTTTCTCCGAGGAACAGAAGGGGGAGCCACGGCAGTTCTGCTGTGGCTTTGCCGGAACAGAATGAAACCGCCTTGGGCCAGAGGAAGAGGCTCGGGAGGCTCCTCTTGCCGGCGCTTCTGGTGTCCCCACTCTGCTCAGGCCCCGCCTTGCTTCCTCACTCTCACCGGCCCACCGCTGCTCTGAGCTCTGCGCCCGCTGCTCCACCCGCTCTCTGCGCCATCTCCCGCCTCTCCTTCAGGCCACACGCCTGTGGCGCTGCAGCTGCCCCGACCCTCGCAGCCTCGGGGCCCAGGCCTCCTTTGCTTCTCCCCTAACACCGCACGGGCTACACTTTTCATTCCTTACTTGTACTGCCCCCTGCAGGCTGCCAGCCTGCTACCTGTCTCCTGGGGTGGTCCACGCCCCCCTGCCCAGGGAAACGCTGGCCTCACAGGGAATCGGGCTGGACTGCCTGAGACGGGGTGGGGCTCACGGGCAGAAAGGCAGAGAGGGAACCAGCCTTCCCAGGCTGGGGAGGGGGGGTCACTGGGTTTCCTCACACGGGACACTGGACGGCCTGCCAGCCGCCGTGGTGACAGCAGGCCCCCTCCTCTCGGCCAGGCACCAAACCAGGCAGGCCCCAGGCATCGTGCTGGCCGCTGGTTGGGAGCCCTCTGTCTGAAATGTGCCTTCTCTGTAGCCCGGGTCGGGGAGGGAGGGCTCAGAGCAGATGTCACACGAAAGGGACGGGGGTTTCTTCCTGCCAAAAGTGGGGACCAGTCAGGCCATGGCGGAGGTCTCCATGAATTCACGGCTGATCCCTTCAACCTCGCAGGGACGTGGTGAGACTCCAGCAAACCCCGGGAGCACTGCCCGCCTCGGGGCCAGCACTGGCTCGCCGGCCAGGAGGATGAGTGAGAAGAGCCTGGAGCAGCCTCGGGAGCGGGGAAGAGCTGCACAGGCTCAGAGAAGGAAGGGGAGAGGTCTCACTGGGGATTACAGCCCGGTTTCTAAGCCGCTTCTGTTTAGTGAGGAGACAGGGGAAAGTACAGTAATTTTCTTCAATGAAAACAGAATTCCCTTTGCCTCATTCCCCTTGCAATTAAGCCCTTCTCTGCAAATGAAGTAATGCGGATTTCCAAGGGACTAATTTAAGAACACTGGAAGGGCCGCTGAACTTTCTGATTGCAAACACCGGCATGCAAAACACAACCCCACGCGGCAAAGCCGGGCTGGGAGCTGCGCCCTGCCTGGGGCGGCTCCCGTAGGTGAGCCGGAAGAGTCCCGGGTGCAAGTCCAGCTCTGCCCTGAAGTCCATGTGTGGACTCTCCGTGCGGCCAACCCCCTTCCCCTGCGAGCTGCCGCCCTCACCTCCCACGTGTGGAGGTGGGACGGGACCGGGGGCAGGTTCAGAAGCCTCTGACAATGTCTGCCCCTCCTGTCATCAAGAGCTGAAGTCTGAATCTGGGCCGGCCTTGTGACCGCTCCGACCAGTGGAATGTGGCCAGAGGTATACGGGCTAATCCTGAACCAAGGTCTGGGAGGTTGTCACTTCGGCCCCCACCCCTTGGGCCCGGTAAAGAGGAGACAGTTGCCCTGCTGGAGAGACCTTGTGGAGAGACGGACACCCACCAGCCCCCAGCTGTGACAGGCGTGAGTGAAGCCACTGTGCCAGCCCTGTGTGGACAGGTAAGCTGTCCCCTCCAACCCTGCCCAAATGGCAAAATCATGAGTAACATAACATGTGGTTGTGGTAAGCCATTAAGTTCATATTGTCATTTTAACTTTTATTTGAAGTAGTTTACAACTCACAGAAGATGCAAAGACAATAGAGATTTCTCCTGCCTTCACCCAGCTCCCCGCAGTGATGACACCCCTCGTAGCGCGGCATAGTCTCAGCCGGGAAGTGGACCCTGATGCAACGTTGCTAACTCGGGCACAGACCTATTTAGGCCTTACCGAGTCTACACGGGCTTCACAGTGTGTGTGTGTGTGTGTGTGTGTGTGTGTGTGTGTGTGTGTGTGTGTGTAGTTCTATAAAATTTTATCACACAAAGCCACCAAGTATTGGGTGGTCTGATGACTGATACAAGTATGGATGAGGTCCCTAGAGTGTGTATTACTCAGCATTTCTCAGTTGAAAGTGACAGAAACACAGTCCAGACAAACTTCGGCACCAGGTGACCGCATTGGCTCACATAAGTCAATGAACTGCGAGGCAGGGGCGCAGGCCCGAGCAGCCCATCCAGGGGCAGGGGAGGTGCCAGGGCCTGGATGCCAGCCAGCTGTTCTCAGAGGGCTCCTGCATCTGGCTACCACCAGGCTGACATCCAAGGGAAGGGAGAGAAAGGAAAGGGGCCCACCTGCAGGCCAGTCACTGGGGATAGAGCAGGGTGGTCGGCACCGAGCCTGGGCCTCCCCATCCTGAAGGTGGGAGGTGGGGGGAGCACCTCTCAAGGGAGGGGTTGAGCTCTGAGGCTGAGAAGAGAGGAAGGCCGAGCACTGCAGGCAAAATGGGTGAGAGGCGAGGGCCAAGCCCCAGGCACTGGCCCCAGGGGGGGAAGTGGAGGAACATTCCGCACCCAAGTGGTGACTGTCTGAGTGGTGTGGTGGGAACTTGGTGGCCTGAGGGACAGGGACAGCTCATATGCAGAGTAGCCACTGAGACCATTTGCCAAAATTCCTGGCACTGGAAAAGGTTAGATGTCCCTGCTTCTTTGAAACTAGGCATGGCCTTGTGCCCGGCTTTAGCCAATGAAATGTGAATGGGAGCGACAAGTGGCACTTGGAGGCAGAAGGGAGGAGCTGGGCACCCCTGCCTCTTCCTCTGCCTGGTGTGACGCTGCAGCGGAGTGGCCCAGCCTGGGTCCTGGAGCAACGGCGCCTGGGACCAGCACCCCCAGCTGACCCACAATGCTGCAGTGTGAGCAAGAAAGCCACGTGTGTTGGCATAAGCCACCAGGAACCTGGGTGTTTGTTACCGGCATCAGCTGACTGGCACAGGTCACCAGCTTTTGCTGCCTTCCTCGCGGAAGACCCAGCAGCTCGCACGGGGCGGTGCAGGAACATGCCTGAGTCCCAGCATCAGCCCTGGGGACCGGGAATGCGCTAGGTGGCTCTGGAAGGCCTGCCCAGGCCCTGGGATCTTAGTGTTGTGCTAAGGCTGTGTCCCGTGGGCCCCAGCCGTAGTGAGCGTCTGGGTCTTCCCCAGCATGCGGTCACTGCAAATACAAGGCCTGGGGTCCCCTGACGAGAAGAATCAGAGCAACAGAGGCAGCAGGCCCCTGAGCAAGGAGTCCTCCCCATGCGGCCTTGCTGGGCCCACCCCGGGAGCCGCGCCACACCCAGCAGGAGGCATCTGCTATGGCCACACAGCTGTCCAGGCCCCCCCAAGCCAGCTGGCTTGCCTGGACTCGGGCGTGGTGGAGGCCTGTCGGGCACAGCTAGGTCAGAGGCTGTGTCCCCGCAGTGTCCCATCCCTCACAGGGACACATGTGCACAACGAGTGGCTGCTGAGCCCCAGGCCCTCTTTGGGGCACAGGGTCCCAGGATCACCACCAGGATCTTGCAGGAGACTGAACAAGGTTGCTGAGCTGGCCAGAGAGAGGGAAGTGTGTGTGTGTGTGTGTGTGTGTGTGTGTGTGTGTGTGTACATGCGCCTGCGCACACCTGTGCTCCAGCCACCCAGGGCAGGAGGGGTCTTCCTCTGAGACAAACATGCTCCATGTACTTTATCAAATTTGCAGATGCCACACAGCTGGGGGACGGTGGCAAATATGCCAGATGACAGAGCTGAGATCTAAAGAGAAGTTGACAGTCTGGAGCGATGGGGTGGATCTAATGAGATGAAACCTAACAGGGACAAACGTGTGTATTTCGTTTTATTTATTTGTACCCTGCCTCGATGCCTGGAGAGATGGTGGAGGAACAGCGGCTCACGGGAGGAGGGAAGTGAAACGCTGCCCTCAGGGCCGGATCTGAGTGTGCAGACCTGGGAGCGGGGAGGGCATGGTGGGGCACAGCCCAGCGTGGGGGCTGAGGGATGGTGGCCGGCCTCTGAGCAGCATGGGAGGTGGGTCTGTGGATGCATGGGTAAGGTGCAGCTCCAGGGTGAGGAGGGGCCTGGGGCCTGGGGAGTCAGAGCACTGGAGCCTGAGGCCCTGTGCAGGCTCTCGAGTGGGGCAGGGGACCTTCAGGCACTCAAGCCCAGCCCCCTGCGTGGTCCACCCGGGAATGGCCAGGGTAAGACCGGGCGGCCTCTCATTTTAAACATATCCCAGCAAGAGTCAGGCCTGGGCTTCCAAGGCCCCCACAAAGTGGCGGGGGACACGTAGGTCGGTTCTGCCAAGAACTCTCCCTCCACTCTCCACCCAAGCTGACAGGGCTGGGCTCAGAGTTTCAGCAGCTCAGCTGGGGGTTGGGAGTGAGCCTCGCTCCCTCTGACAGGCACCTCCCCGTTTCTCTGAGGGTTACTCACTGGCCCCTCTCTTGGCCTTGGCTGGGGAGGAGATTCAGCAGGAAGATGGTCATCCTGCTGCGAACATAAGGAAAAGGACTGCGCTGGTTCTGAGGAGCCCTGAGGGGCACGGTTGGGTCTTGTGAACAAAGCCTGAGGGAGACAACCCTCAGCTCTGCAGGAGAAGGAAGGCCCTCACTATTTTGAGTCTTAGGCTGCCTCGAGAGCTAATGAGCCTCCCATCACTGGAAGTATGTAAGCAGGGACTGCTTGGACACCCAGCACAGATGCCCGCGGAATGGATGAATAGAGCCAGATGAGCCTGGAAGTCTTGCCTTACACCAGAATGGGGCAACACCAGGCAAGCTTTTGGTTGAAGCTTGTTAGCGCTTTCCACCCGTGGGAACCCAGACTGTGGGGCCTCTCACTGGGGTCTCAATAGTTAGACTGGGAAATGGAAGGAGCTTGAGGGGGCAGCCAGGGCTGAGGGTGCCTGAGCGTGTCCAAGGGCACTGTGGCCGTGGAATGTGACCAGGGTCATCAAAGGACAGGGAAGTCCAGACCCCTGGTAACCAGAGTGTGCTGTGTCCCACCCCTCACACCCCCACACGGCTCCTCGCCCTGCGTGTGACCTGGTGCTCCAGGGGAAGGCTGGGACCCAGGAAGCCTCTCCATGCCTGTCGGGCTCCTTGCCCTTGAGAGACAATCAAGTCTGCATGCCCAGCTTTACCCTCTCAGCACTGCTGAGACACCAACGGAACCTGCAAGAGGATGTCACCTCCACCACCATCCTGCTGACAGCCAGTATGAGAGCAGGTCCAGACTGGCCTCTCAAATGCCGACTCCTGGGGCCCTGCCAGGCAAGTGGGGGCATCAGGTCCTTGGCAAAAAGTCTGGTCTGGAAGGGACAGGAGCAGCAGGAACCTCCCCACTATGTCCCCACAGACACCCACATCACAGACATGGCACCATCATCCCCTCCCCTCCTTTCCTCTCCCTGTTAGAAGGAAGGCCTCCTATCTACCCCTCGGCTGTCCCCGAGGGCTTCCTGGAGGAGACATTAATTTCCTGCAGGGTCAGGGGAAGAAGGTGTGTGTTTATGTGGGGTTGCAGGGCCTGGCAGAGAGGTAAAAACAAGATAGAGAGGAGCCAAGTGGGGGGGGAGGCACATCCCCAGCTGGCAAGGGTATGGGCTCTGGATTTGAATCCCAGGTTGTGCCTATGTGACACACTTAGGTGACACTCTTCCTCTGGACCTTCGGTTTCCCTTCTATATAATGGGGATGACACAGGTATCAACCTCACAGGTGTTAAAAGGATTGAACAACATAATATACTGTGCCTGGTACATAGACTGACGATGATGATGATGATGATGATGATGATGATGTGTGACTCCAGAGGGCATGACCATGAGTAAATAGGTGGATGTAACTAGCATTCAGACTTTGGCTAATTTCAAAGAACTTTTCTAAGAGGAAGAAGCATCTCTGCCGCAAGCAGGCCACCATGAGGTGGTGAGCCCCCTGTCCCCAGAAGCATTCAAGCACCAGGGCCCTGCGGAGAGATGCCTGTGCAGAGAGGGTAAGGCTAAGGGTGTGTGAGGATGGCCAGCAGGGGTCAGCTGCATAGCAGGAGAGAAGGGAGCCAGCTAACTCCCCACCAGCTCTGGAGACTAGTGACTCTGGGCCAGGCTCCCTTGCTTCAGGGCAGAGAGGATCCCCGGCCACAGGTTCTGGCCCAGGCTGAGGCATGTCGTGCAGGGTCAGACCAGAGTCCTGACACCCCAAGGTCTGGGCCGGGTGATAGGAAAAGGAGGGCTCGGAGGCTTTAAGTGAGGAACCCGAACACTGAGCACGCGGTTGGTCTGAGGAGGCTCTGCCTGGACAGGGAGGCCAGGGAGCAGAGCTGGCATCCCAGAAGACAAAGGTACAGGCCCTCGGGTGGCCAGAGATGGCTGAGGGCAAGGAGACTGGATCCAGAGAGGTCCAGGGCCTCAGCTGTGTCCCAGACTCGCATCCCAGCTGGCAGAGGCAAACAGAGCTCTGAAGACGGAGCTCTTCTCTCTCCCCCCTCCAGGACGGAAGAGCCTGGGGCTGCTGGGGGGGGGGTGGTGCAGATGGGGTGTGGTGGGGCAGGGAGTGGAGCACACAGAGGAGAGCTTGATATGTCCCCTGCAGCCTGACCTGGGACACAAAGCCCCACCCCACCATGGCTGGCTGTTGGGGGCACCCACCTGGGTGTGGGTGAGGGGTCCAATCCTCCACTCAGAGAGAGCAGCTGCTGCCCCAGACTAAGGTGGGGGAGCTGACATGTGACACTCCTGTCAAACCAGACTCGGATGTGGCCCAGGTGTCCTCTGCCCAGCCCCAGCCTGCAGGAGGGGGTGCAGCTCACTCCTGGCCCCAGAGTGCCCCGCTTCCCTCTCAGAAGAGTGTGCCAGGACAGGCAGGGCAGCAGGGACAGAGAGTGGAGCCTCCCGGTCTAGGGCCCATTTTGGAGCCAAAGGAAGCTGATGACTCCATCCCTGCCCCAGGAAATACTCTGGAAACTGCTGGGGAGAGCGACCTGGCCAACAGTGTCCAGGAGGGAGCTTGGGCCAGGGTGGCTGCTGGGATATAGGGAAGCTTCCCTGAAAAAACCAAAGCAGAGCCAAACAAATAAAACCATTGCTAGGAGAAAGAGGCCTGAAATTTCACCATTAAAGATTCGTTCCTTTAGCTTAACCCTTTACCCTTTCTAAAAATGCAAACCTATCAAAGCCACGCCCAGGAGCAGACTTGTCAGAAGAAAGACAAGAGAGAATGCATAGCACCCTTGTGAAGAAAACTGTGAGGAGGCCGAGTTGGGGGGTGGGGAGATCTCCCAGGACTTACTTTGCTGTGGGGTGGGGAGGGCTCCCAGGATTTACTTTGCTGGCTACACAGCTTTGGCCAAGGACCAGCTCTAAAGACAGTTGGCGGGAAGCCATTCCTGTGTGCAGGGAGCAAAACTGGACAGGACAGACTCACCCCCCTCTACCCTAAGACAATATTCACATGTGTGCATGCCCCACATGTGTGTAAACATGTGCACACATGCATGTATGAGAAACTACACAAGCAACCATCACCCACCACCACCACTCTCATCCTCCAGGTGCTGCTCATGACATGGAACCCAGGAAACAAGACTCTGGGCCCAGGTGGCACCCTGAGGGGAAGGCGGGGAGCTGCCTCCACTGCCCCTCCCTGCACCATGCTAGTGGTAGCCCTGAGCTGCACCCCACCAGGACGTGCTTTCTGACTTAGGGTCAGTGCTTCCGCCGGCCAACATTTATGGCGAGTCTGTAGGAAGCTGTGGAAGTGCCCTGTAAGGTCTGAGAAGCGGAGAGATTAACCCATTATCGAGGATTCTCACATGAACATCTGCCTCTGACCTCCAGCAGCGTGCTCAGCCCAGCCCACCTGCAGGGACGCATCTGCAGGTGCACCTGCACAGTTCTTTCTCTGTGGCCGCAGCTGGGCCAGGCCTTCTCCTTGGTGCTTCTGCCCACAAGCTTGGGGCCCCTCCCCTCCCCTCCCCTCCCCTCCCCTCCCCTCCCCTCCCCTCCCCTCCCCTCCCCTCCCCTCCCCTCCCCTCCCCTCCCCTCCCCTCCCCTCCCCTCCCCTCCCCTTCCTTTCCCTTCCCTTTGTAAATTGTGGTAAAATCTCCTCCCCTCCTTTTTAGGTAAGTTTCATTTCTATAAAAGTAACACATGGAGATAATTCTATGAGGAAAGAGCAGCTGGCCCCACCCCTGGGCCTGCTCTCCCCGCCGTGGCCATTTTCTGCTTGAGTCTGGTTCGTGCATCTGCTACAAATTCCTGATGTCCTGTTCTAGGTTTTACCTACTGACTTACTGTAGAAGATTAGAACGTTACTTCCCATTAAGATTCAACTGCCCAGTGCCCACGTCCCCTCCCCCACCCTGCCTCTATGCTTACGACTTCTATTAAATCACATTTACATTAATGTAAATCCCATGTTTACATTACTGCTCCAACATGCAAATATTATTCCAGAGGATCATACAGTGTCCCAGCATTACATTTATTTCCCGTAAAACTTTCTTTTTGTTGAAGTTAATCAATTTGCCTTTTGGTGCTTGTCTGTTTCCTGAGATTTCTATGTATGGCATCAACCGGCCCCAGACCCTGACCAGACTGTACACCTTCGCTGGAGCCTGTCACCCTGGTGACCCAGCCAGGCCTGAGAGCTCTCCAGGCCTGAAGGACCTTGAGGTCCTGGGCCACCGCCCCCCCCCCCCCCGACACGGGAGTCCCCGCTTGCCACCGGCCTGTCACTCTCTTCCTTGGTTTCTGTCCTCATTTTGGCGGAGGTTACCCTTTGGGAGCTTTCTGACTCAGGCTGCCTGGGAATTAGATCTTTTTTTTTTAGGTAAGTCTGTGCTTTTAGTAGCAACTTGAGAGGGATGAAGCGGAGGGGTGGCGGCTCCCATGGCAGGTCCCGGCCTTGCCCGGCTTGTGGGCGATGGAGAAGTCGCCCAGGTGGTGGCCAGTCATCTCAGGCTTGGTTTCCACTGGCTGAAGGTCTTGCCATTTCCACACCCACCAGGCTGCCCCCGTCGCCGGCAGGATGATCAGGTCCCGTCTCAGAGCCGCGGGCACCGCCTGGGCATCAGCAGCCACTGCGGCCCCCGGGCCCTGCTCGGCGCCATCGCTGGGCGCGGCACAGCTGCTGATACAACGCATCAAGCAGCTGGTGGAGGGCCACACCTCGGGGGCGAGCTTGAAGGAGGTCTGCTTCTTCGGCTCCACCTTGCCATGTGTCGGTTCTTCGGAAAGGGCCCAATTAGATCTTTTGACACCTTTGTGATGGACAGCTGGCGGCCACCAAAATCCACCCCTTCCCCGTGCTGGAGTGGCTGCCTAGCTCGGCTGTAACTCCCACCTTCGGCAACAGTTAACAGTGGCCTGGAACAAGAGCCTGTCACACGAGTGAAAGCGATGACTGCCCCTTCCGGACTTGGCCTCTGCCCCCCCCCCCTTCCGTGTGCGGGAATCTGGACTTCTGAGCCAGCCTTGACCCTGCGGCAGCGGCCTATCTATCTACTGCCCAGATGCAGAAACAGCCTGGTGCCAGCCCAGAGCCAGGCTGGGGAGGGATGTGTGCTCCCCCCCTCCTCAGAGATGAGCTGCTAGGTGGGGGACACCGGCCCCCTCTCCTGGAATCCCTGGCTGCAGGCCCTCCCCAAAGCGGAGGAAGCTGGGTGTCAGTCGGTTACCACTGTGCATCTCCCTGTCTCCCAAAGCTGAGTGTCTTGCCCGCAGTCCCCTCTTCGCTCATCCCCTCTGTCCTGTGGACACACACCTTTGACCCAAGGCAAAGTGCCCACTCCACCATGTGCATTAAATGGAAGCACATCTCTGATTTGTTTTTATAAATCACATAAGATCCAGCCCAGTGCCTGGTACATGGCAGGAGCCGCATGGATAAATGGGTGAAGGAAAGACAAGGAGACAGGATCCTCTCCCCTCAGGAGGGCTGCACAGACTATCCGGGCGGTGCAGGGGGGAGCTGCACCCTGCTGGTGGGGTTCCAGGTGGGGGCGTAAGGAGGGCTAGGAGGGCTGTGCCTTAGGAAGGCCAGGTGCACAGAGGGGGTGGGGTGCCCTCCATGTGAGAGGGGGGCTGTGGAGGGGCAGCCCAGCACAGGATGAGGTAGTGCTCAGAGGGGCCTGGCAGCTGGTGGGAGCAGTGCAGTTAAAACCAGAACAGAGAAGTTAGGAGGGGAGGCCTGCGGTGGGGTTCAGATCTGATAGCTCCGGACACCAGTGTCCCCCATGCTGGGGCAGTGCAGCCAGCAAGAGTCCACAGCACCCTGCAGTGGGCTGTGGGGCTGGAGGCCAAGACTATGCCAAGCAGAGCAGAGGACCTGCCTTTTACCGGGCTCTCATCCTGAGTTGGCCACTTACTGGCTGTATAGTCTTGGGCTAGTTACTTATAGTCTCTAAGGCTTAGTTTCCCCACCTATAAAATGGGAATAACTTGGCCACATCTCTCCACCTCCATTATCTGCACCCCTGCCACCTCCAGCCTGACAACTACAAAACCTCCTCGCTAGCCCCCTGCTCCCACCTTTGACCCCAGAGCCGGCTCATGGCTGCACAGCCTGAGCAGCCGGTGGCACAGGGTCCCACGCCCAGAAGGACCCTGCACCTGGTTTAATGCTCTGCTGTCACCATCTTGAAATTCTTCATAATTTTAGAACAAGGGTCCCACTGTTTCATTTTGCACTGAGCTCTGCAAATTACATAACCAGTTCTGTCCCCAGCAGTCAGTTCCCCTCTCAGTAACAAGAGCAATCTTGTTAAAATTGAGGTCAGACCACATCCCTCCTGGGATTAGGATTGGCTTCTGTCCACCCAAAGTAGAAGCCAGAGTCTCTCAATCTCCCCCTCTCTCTTTCCTCTCCCTCTCCCTCTCCGTCTTGGTCTCTCTCTCTCTCTTTCTCTCTCTCTCTCTCTCTCTCTCTCTCTCTCTCTCTCACACACACACACACACACACTTCAACCCCGTTTCCTAGCACTCTCCCCTCCCCCTCTGCCCGCCTCCTCCTCCCTGCCCCGGGCCTTTGCACTTGCCCTGCCCCTCCAGGACATCGTCTTCCCTGGTTTCCATGGGCTACAATCTTACCTCAAGTCTCTGCTCAAAAGACACATTCTCTGTGAGGCCTTCCTCAACCTCCCTGTTTAAAATGGGAATTCCCAAAGCCCCCAGCCCCTCCCCGCTGTTTTTTCTCTACCCTCTCACGACCATCTACCCTCTACTTGATTTACTTATTTTAACTCTGTCACCCAGGTCACATGAGGGATTCTTGCTGGTTGTGTTCCCTGCTGAGCCCCAGCGCCCAGGTCTGTGCAGGGCACAAGGGAGCTCAGTGAACTTGCGTGGCCTGAACAGCTGATTGAGCAAGCACCCCATCTGCTCCCTGTGAGCCTCTGATGGGGTGAGCGCACTTAGGTGCTCAGGAAGGAGGAGCCCCTCTTGGCTCTGCAGCTCCTCACTGGGGGAGGGGGCAGGGGGGGCTCCCAGTGAGTGTGGCAGGAAGCATTCACATCCTGTGTGACAGGCACAAAAGAGAGGCCCAGGGCCGCAGGCAGGACATCCAGGGAAGTGCCTGAGCTCACCTGCAGTTTGGGTCTGGATCCAGCCCCACTACTGCTGCTTGGCCCCTCCTGCCAGCTGGGCTGCCCTTCCTGGCATTGCCCTGGGGCCACCATGGCTGCCCAGCCTGGGAGAGTGAACTGACTCAGGTTCCAGGCCTAATTTAACTGCCTCCTCAGAGGGCTGGAAAGGGCACCAGAGGAGCCAAGGCCAGGAGGCCCGAGCTCTGGGAACTGAGGTGGCCAGGCGTGGAGGGCCTCCCCTTGCCTCTGAACTTAGGCCCCAGGCTCCTGCCTGGTCTTGCCTGGAGGGGCAGGTGGTGGTGGCCAACGAGGCTGAAATAGAACAAGAGGACTCAGCGCGAGCTAGCAGGCCCTGCAGGGGCCTCATGGCCAGGTCCTAACTGTGTCTCACTGCTGCAGCCCCCACGGAGCCCCCAGAACCTTGGCCTCCCCAGGGCTTCTCAGTCCAGTGTGAGGAGTCAGGAGCCATGCCTCAGTTTCTCTGTCTGTGAGTCTGGGGATAATAATAGCACTTCCTCCCAGGGTGCCTGGAGGACTCACTGAGCTGACACAGTCCACAGCTGGGACAGTCCACAGCCTGGCTTTGCATGTCTTTTCTGCTCCAGAAGTTAGGCCCGGGCACCCCTGCCCTTCAGGCTCCTCCTAGTGCCCTCACTGTGTGCTGCAGGCCCTGGCCTCCCTGGGGCAGAGAAGGGGGCTTAGGGAGTGAGCTCTAGGGAACAAACTCCCTGACCACCAACCTCCCCAGGCCCTGCCGGCATGGGAAGGCTCTCTGGGGACAGGGTGGGGCGGGCCAAGGATGGATGGCCACTCCAGTCCCGCTGACCCAGCTCAGCAGAAACCAGCCGGCGGTAATGGGCTGGCAGCCCCCAGCTGCAACCAACTTCATTTTCTGCCACAATTAAATGATCGCCTGCATTTGCTCACACTCACTTATTCAATTACCTTCTTGGCCCTGAAGGACTCGCCGAGAAACAGGCATAAATAAGAGGCATCAGCAGCCCGCAGGCTGTCAGCCCTGCCCATCACTCTCTCAGGCACAGTCTAGACCTTCCTGCACGCGCAGGACGGCCGCCTGTGTATCCCAGTTCCCCGAGTAAACCCTCCCTGGCTCCCACACCCACCTCTAACAGTCGGATCTGGGTCCCCAGCTGGCTCTACCTCTTGGGCCAGGGGTCTCTGGGGAGCCGCCCCTCTGCAGGTTTCAGGTTCGGCATCTGTGAAAGGACAGGAAAGGTCTGTGTGAGCCGGCAAGAGCTGGGGTCCTAGCTCTAGGCCACAATGTGAGCTTTCCTGCAAGGGAGGAGAGATGAGGGTCCCCTCTCCACCTGCCCCATCCACCCCCTCTGCGGCCACCTGAGCGGTTCCAGAAATGCCGTGTTCTCCTACATCTCCCTGCCATCCGGATGCTGTTCCCTATGTTCGCTTCTCTGCCTGGGGACTCCTATGCACCTTCAAGGCCCACCCTGGAAGCCCAGCCTCCACCAGGCAGATTAACTTCCGTCCCATGCCCCCACCACACCTTCTATGTGCCTCTGTGGTACCTGAGGGTCCTGCATTGAGGTGGGGGGAGACAGTCCCCGGCTCAAATATTGTGGGCCACTCACTGTCCCTATAACACGTGAGGGCCTGAGTCTGAATTCAGGGTTGGAAATCATAGCCACTGTGCCCCTTGCTGACTGAGGCCATCACCCAAGACCTTGCTATCCATTTGTAATATAACAACAAAGGCCAGTATTTTGAAGGCCTGTGTCAGACACTGTGCATGTTTCTTATTTACATGTTTCTTACTTGCCTTATGTCATTGAAATGCATTAGGTCACAGTAGCCCTAAGAAAATGATCCCTGCTTTATAGATGAGGAAACTGAGGCTCAGTGAGGTTAACATGCTTGTCCAAAGTCACATCACCAGGAAGTGGCAGGGCTGGGACTCGAACCCAGGTGTGTCTGCATCCACAGTCTGGTCGATGCTCTGCAGCAGCCCTCCCTTCTGTGCAGCAAAAAGACTGGCAGTCGCAGGACTTGGGTTCAAGTGTGGCTCTTCCACAGGCAGCCACGCAACTCTGAGTAGGTCCTTTCCTCTCTTTGCAGCCTCACTGGGTCTCTCCTCTCCTGTCAAATGAAAAGATTGTAGCAGGTGGCCTCTGAGGGACGTCCTGCTCAGACGTGCCAGGATTTCATTTTACTGTAGAGTACAGCTCCAACCCCTAGAACTGACAAAGCTAAAGACTAAAGACCCGAGTGGTGGGTTCAGGGTCAGGGCCCTCTCCCAGTGCCCGACCCGCCTGCCAAGTGGCAGTCTGTTGTCTCAAGGAGTGTGGGGTGGCCACGTTCTCTGGGCACTTGCAGGCAGGCAGGCCCCACCTCTGATGGCCTTTAACATCAGCCACATGGGAAGCTACATACACGTTACACACAGGTTATTGCACGCAGAGACCCTCTCTGCAATACTGATGTGGAACTGGGGTCTCGGTGCCACACGCAGCTCTTCCTCCGATTAACAGCCACAAGAGCCCGCCCTCCTGGGAGCTGCCTTGGGCGGCATCCTGTGTGAACATCAGCCAGATGTGAGCTGGGGGGGTGGCTCAGAACCTCGCATTGCTGGGAAAACCAGCCCCTGCCCAGTCCCCTGCCTGTGTCCATGCGTGGAGACCAGCCAACACCTCCCTCCTGCCCCCTGCCCCCCGGCCCTGGCACTCCCTCGGTGCCTCCCCCATCCCTGGCCCTGAGCCAGCATCCCTCATTCCCACCTGGCCAGCGTGCCAGGTGCTTCTGACAGTGCTCCCAGGACTGGTTGATGACATCCCGCAGCTTCCCAGTCAAGGAAGCCCCCTGACTTTCAGAGGACTTAACACCTGCCCCTGGCACAGTTTCCTCAGATTCTGGGGCAGGTGGAAGCTGAGGAGTAGGAAGTGGTTTCCGTGGACTGGAACCCCTTCTTCCCCAGGGGGAGCCCAGTCAGACCCTGGACAGGATCCAGGCTAGAAGTTCCCAGGTGGGGTCAGGAACTGGGGCCTGGGCCAGGCTGGCACAGCCACAAAGCTGGGGAGCTGCCAGCCTCCTCTGACTGTGAGGGGCTGGACAGTGACCTCCCTCAGCTTACACTCCATCCTGGCTTTCTGGGGAGGGGGCGGCAGCTGATGGGGGAGGCGGCTGACCTCCGGATGGCCTAGGGCACTGCCATCCGGGGAGGCTCTGGGCCGCTCAGGGAGAGCTGGGGAGGCAGGTGAGTGAGATCGATTCATCACGCATCTCTGGAAACTTGCTGTGGGAGTCACTTTGGGGCACCCAGGGCTTGTGTGAGGTCCCTCAGTGCCCAAGCTCTAGGCCAGAGGTGGGGAACGTCTGGCCTGCGGGCCTTCTACTGCCAGTAAAATCATCTCATCTGGCCCTGGCAAGGCAACTGCGGCAGGATTTGAAACTCAATAAATCTAGGAGCTTTTTTCATAGCTAATTTTTAAATTGATAATTTTGTATGGCCCACGAATGATGTTTTAAGTATCATTCGCCCTTGGCAGAAAAAAGGTTCCGCACCCCTGCTCTAGGCAGAGCCCCATACCCTGCCCTCCCCAGAACCCCAGATCCTGAAGAGCCACTAATTAGGACACACCTGTTCAGCCCAATGTGCTGCCCTGGGTCGAAGCACTCACACCCACACTTGAGTGCACACTCACGCTCGTGCACACATGCACACTCACCCTGCGCTCACACATGGCTGGACACAGCAGAATGAGAACAGGAAGCATCAGCAAAAACAGAAACAGTAACAAGAGAACATGAGAGAGAAAAGAAAACCCAGAGACAGAAAAAGCCAAGACAGCAGGGGAAATAAGGAGCAGGCAGGAAAAGGAGGGCGACGGGGAAACGTGGGTATCACAGGGCTGGGTGCGCTTCTCCTCGGCCTGCCCACCCAGGGGCGGGGCGGTGGGGGAGGCCACCTTCACGCTGGTCTTGGAGGCCCTTTCAGGGGTGCTGGGAGCGGGGCCCAGGTGAGGGAGGAGGGCTTTTGCTGGGAGCTGGGCAGGTTGGCAGCATCGTGGCAGCCACGCTGTTTGCACCAAGGCAAGGGAGTGACATGTCCTGGAACGTGGAGGGTTGCTGTTGTCTCTAGAGTGGAAAACTAGGTTATGACGGCAGCTGCAGGAGGGGGCGCTGCTAAGAAGGGTTTCAAAGGGCCGTGGCAGCTAGGCCAAGGATTTCCTGGTAGAGGGACTGGGGCCAGGTGCAGGGTGGGCCAGGAGTTGTCACGGGGCAGAGGTGAGCCCAAGATATGGCTGTGGAAAGAGGCTTAGCAGCAAGCCTCTTGCAGACGAAGCTGAGCTTCGGGAAATGACCATGGAGGGAACTTGGCTCCAGTCGGGAAACAGAAATAAAGTGGCCTGTTTGATTGCATAACAGGAAACACCAGATCACAGGCTGGCTTCGTGGCAGCGGGGCCTATGCGTTTTACTTACTGCATATGTCTTGGATCACATATTAGGGGCCCAAAACTGATGTCAAATAAGTGGATGAATACGAAGTCAGTGTGGAATCTTGCTCTTTACAACAGAGAACAAAAACAGAAACCAGGTCCTGGCATGTGGACTGACCTTCCGAGGCCCTGGTCCCCCAGGCTCAGCCGGAGCCCCCTCCCCTCTGTGCCCCTGAAGGCCTCCCTGCTCAGCACAGTGGTGGTTCTAGGGCTCCCAGGACACTCCCAGCCAGGTGGGTGAGGGGAGGTGGGTAAGGGCTGGGGGAAAGGAGGTCACTCCTTCTTTTCCAGGGCCAGGTAACCCGAGCTTAGCACAGGGCGAGGCAGTGCGAGGGACCAAGCAGGCAGGAGGCGCCCAGGGCAGCCTGGCATCTGCCTTCCCTGAAGAAATGTGATCCTCCTCTGCCCTGGGCTGGGGAGTGAGGGGTGGGGGGTGCATGGGAGCCTCCACCCAATTTAAACCAGGCCTCAGGACACCCAGGAACCCCTCACATGCCTGCAGGCTCTGCCCTGTCGGGGTGTGGGGAGGACTTGAGGCGGGGAGACACAGGATGCCTGCCACAGGAAGGGCAGCTGGGCTAGCAGGCGGGCAGCCCCCAGACTTGCTATGGCCATCCCAGGACACCTTGTACTTTGCTGCTAAGATATCTGTTGAGCAGCTTTGCTATGCCAGGCCCGGAGAGGGCACAGGGCACGCTAAGTGTACAGTGTCTGAGAGGACCTCTAGGACAAGGGCCAAGGGACCTGGGTGCTCATCCTGCACTTGAAACCCGGGCTCCTCTGCTCCGTGGTGAGCAGTGAGGGGTCGGCTGCCTGTGGAATGAGTTCTCTGTGGACTTGTGGAAAGCCGAGAGGGGTAGGTGGAAATGTCAGTATGTTTGGTGCTGGAGCAACGTGTCTGGTGACCCTGCAAGAACCAGCAGATGGAGAAAGCAAGGGCACGGGTGTGACTCAGAGTCAGGGGCTGCATCAGACCAGGGGTCAAAAGGAGGTTGAGCCCCAAGGTTGCTGCTAAGCCTCTGAGGGCCGAGTGCCCACACAGAAGCAGGAGGGGACAACTGGGCCCCAAGCAAGTGGGGCACTCGGTGCCCATGGGACCTGCAGCCACAAGTCCAGGGTAGCTTGAGTTTCCTGAAGGGCAGACTTCAGACCTTCTAGTACTTGGTCCAGGCTCACGCCGACCTGAAGCTGTCCCTTGACAAATCCCCATCCTTTGCCTCTGCTCCCTCTGTCCCTGTCCACATGGCACCAGACCTAATCAAGGCTGACTCCTCAACATGCCCCTTCCACCCACTGCCCTCTTCCCCCTCAGACTACAGCCACCTGGAGGTCAGCACCTGGGTCTCAGGACCTGCCTGCCCACTTTGACCCGCGCCTCCAGGGTCTGCTCTCCTCAAAGCAGAGAGAGCTCTGGACAGGAGCCTGGGGCTCTGGACAGGAGCCTGAGCCTGGCCCTTCCTGCCCAGAAGCCCTTAGTTCCTCCCAGGCAGCTGACGAGGGTTCCAGGAGGCCCCCCTCCCCGTCTGTCATCAGTCCCCACTGCTGGCATGCTCTGAGTGCCTCTGCCCCATCACTTACCTAGACCACTCTTCTCCCCTCCCCCACACCCTGCTGCTCCCCACTAAGTAGGTGAGGGGCCTCCCCCAGCCCAGGGTGGAATGGGGCTTTGACTTCCTGAACACCCTCCCCCAACCCCACCCAGCACTGCAGTCCCCCAAGTAGGCACTGGCCTGGCAGGCTCCCGACCAGCTGTCTTCACGCTGATTGACTGCCGACTGGCTGACTGTCCTGCTGCACAACTGGCCACTTCTTGGGGGAACTGACAGTGAAGCGGTGGGGAATGGGTGGGGGCATGGAGACTGGGGGAAGGGAGAATATGACCCCCGACCCTAGCCTTACCCCACGAACTAGGGATCAAAAAATAAGCAGGGGCCTTGGGCATCTGGCCCTTGGCTGCCTGGACCTGACATCTATCCAGGAGCAGAACTCTTCCCTCTCGGCCCACCCCTCCTCTTCCTCCTCTCCCTTCCCCTCCCAGCCCGGGGCAGCAAATATGAGCTGACAGGTGGGCATGCCAGCGCCTACCAGCCCAGGGTCAGGTGACCTCCCTCCCCAGGCCACTATAGCCTGGCCCTCTGGGCAGACCTCTCCGCCAGTGCTATAGGGGACGGTGACTCCTCCACACTGGGAGCCTGGGGAGGCCTTAGCCCCGCGCCTGCTGTCAGTCAGTCACGGAGAGATTACTTCACTGGACCCTCCCCACCACACTCCCCAGAAGGAGGCCCTGGTGAGTGCTGCCCTGGGGGACAGGCATGGGGACGGGTCTGAGGGAGTGGACTTCGCCTCCATCCAGGGCTGATTAAGGATCTGCTCCATGGAGCGGGCCAGTGTGTCTGTGTGTCTGTCTGTGTACGTACGGGGGCAAGTTCCAGCAGTTCAGCAACATAGAAATTCTGTCATTTGCTTCTCTCCCATCTCTCTCCCCTCCCCTAGAGTAATTCCAACCCTCTCCTTCCTGTGGCCTTTGCAGGAAGGCCAGGTACAGGGGGTGCTGAGCTGAGCTGGGATGACAGGCGACAGGCAAAGCTGTAGGGGCAGGGACAGGGGTTGGAGCCAATGATTCACACTCCACCCTGGGTTTAACCCTTAACAGAGGCAGCTGTCCCAGGAGAAGTGGGCACCACTCCCTGGGCCCAGGAATGTCCTGTCCCAGCATGTCCTGTCCCAGCAGCCTCACCCTTCTACTGGGTGAGACCACAGGGCTGGGATGACATCAGTGCTGTGGGCGGTGGCCTAGGGACTGGGTTCAGGGCGCCTCCCTGGAGCAGGGCCATGGGCATCAGAGACGTGTCACCGCCTGAACCTGAGTCTGCCATGGTCCTCAGGATCTCTGGGGACCTAAAAACACCCACACCAAGTCCCTTCCCCAGAGATTGGACCCCAGGGGCAAGAGCCGGGCTTCTAGAGCTTTTAAAAGCTACCAGCTTATTTTTAACGGTTTTACTACGACAAACTTTAAGCCTACAGGAAAAAGTAGTGGGAATGCTGTAACGAGCACTTGCGTATCCCACATCTGGATTTAAATAGTAGTTTGAGTATTACTGTATTTGCTCCATCAGCTACGCTAAGGCTAAAGTGTTTTGAAGTAATTTATAGACAGCCCAGCATCCCCCACCCCAGGTAGGTTCTTACATAACCCTAATGCCATTATTCCACTAGCAAATTAACGACTCCAGAGAAGGGCTACGTCCAGTCCACATTCCAATTTCCCTGATCGCCCTCTAAGCGTTTCTAACGCTTTGTTTAGACCAGGATCCAATCAAGGCGCATCTGGTGAGTTTGCCTTCTAAGCCTCTTGATCTGGAAAGATGCCTGCCAACACCCCCACCCGATTTCCCCACCACACTGACTTGCTGAATTGAGGGGCCAATTGTCCCATAGGAGGGTAAGAACACGGCTAAGTCAGACAGCTCTCAGCATAGATAGGGAAACTGAGGCCCAGAGAGGAAATAACAGCGAGTTTGAGGCAGAACCAGGCCTCCTGGTTCCCCCCGCCCCCACCGTGCTCCCCCGGAGCCCACTCCTCAGGGATCTGGGAAACTCCTGCAATGGGCCTTCGGCCCCTGGGACCCTCCCTGTCTCCCTCCCAGGGCCTTGTGGGGGTGGCAGTCCAGGCCGAGCCCACTTGGCAGCCAGCAGCTACCCCCTGCTTTCCCCTGCTCTGAGCAGGTCACATGAATAAGTCCTTCCCAGGCAGAATCGGGATGGTTGCTGCCTTGTTGACCAGCAGCCACAGGGACGGCAGTCAGCATTGAGCACGGACCACAGGGCTGTCCCGGGCAGTGGCTGGAGGGGGCGGGCAGGAGGGGGAGGGAGGGGCCCACACACAGTGGCAGCCCCTTACTTTATGAGAGTTACTCTTCCTCTTCCAGTCAGGGGCCCGCCTGCCCCAGGAGGGACCTGCTGGGTGGAGGTGCTGCCCACCATGGTCCACTCTGCTCAGATGTGTCTCCAGCACCCTCACCCTACCTCCTCCTTCCCCTGTCCCTGGTTTTGGGGTCCCTCCCCCATGAATCGAGCGAGGCACCCCACTTCTCAGAATGTGCCTCACCCAAGGCAGGAAGTTCTCGCTGTCATTTTTAGAAAAACCAGAGGGTGCCCTGGCCAGGTGGCTCAGCTGGTTGGAGCATCATCCCATGCACCAAAAGGTGGCGATTTTGATTCCGGGTCAGGGCACATACCCAGGTTGCAGGTTCAAGCCCTGGTTGGGTCATTTACAGGAGGCTGATAGATGTTTCTCTCTCACATCGATGTTTCTCTCCTCTCTCCCTTCCTCTCTCTAAAATCAAAAAAACATATTCTCTGGTGAGGATTGAAAACTTACAAAAATAAAGAACACTTTTAAAAAAAGAAAAAGCAAGGGGATTGCAAGAAGGGAACATGGGGTGATCAATCTTGATGATAATCTCTGAGCTAAAAACAGTTGTCTGGGCTGAGGACAGGCCTGGCAAGCCCTGGAGGTTCAGGAATGTATCCCCTGGCGGCCAGGCCAGGAGGTGCTTGCTGGCTGCAGGTTTGGCCAGCTCCCTCTCTGGGCGGCTGTGCCCGGCTGTTGCTGCCCTCTGCTGGCGAAGGGCTTGCTTGCGCACTCCCCTTCCCCCAAATAGGCTAGCTCTTCAGTTGGCCAGTTCAGCTCTGTGGCCTGGAGGACCACGACCACACAGTCACACACAAGCACTCACACACACCACACTTGCTCCATCCCATGGTTGTGTTTTGACTTTAAAAAGCTGTTTCTTCTTGCAGCCATAAAGTTGCCATACTAACCATGGGCCAGACCTTCTACCTCTGGTTCATAAGTCTCTTCTGCGAGGCAGGTGGCTGGTCAGGTTCCTCAGATCCTTAGAGAAGTGGGAGGTGTGGGGCAGGGTGTCCGAGGTTGGGAAATGTGCAGGTCTAGGTTCAGCAATATCCAAGATCCTGGGTGCAGCTTCAAGGGGGTGCGCCTCGGAGGGGCTGGTGGACCGGTTCCTGGCCTTGCCCAGGGTGCCGGAGGACCCAGGGGGCTGTCTAAGGCCCTGGGGTGGGGGGAGAAGCCTCCCAGCCTCTGCCTCCCCCAGAGCGGCCCTTCTGCGGCTTGTCTTCTCGAGTCATCCTTGCCCCATGCGTCTCCCGCCCTGACAGCAGGCTCAGAACATTGCTGAGGACATTTGTCAGCCGCTGAAGGGCTTCTAAACTAATAATTGCTGTATTAAAATCACATTTGGTCCTCAAGCTGGAGGAACATTGGGAGATTTTAAATGTTAAGAGAAAAGGAGAGAAAAAAATCTTCTCTCAAAGGATAAAATCAGCCTCGAAATAAGTTGCTGCAACTGAGGACTATGATGTATTGCTCTGCGACTCCAGAGCCCGAGCCTCCCCGGGAAACGGACACTCCACGCCTCGTCTCGGCCATGCTGGGGCTGGTGTGTGAAGTCCCCCGGCCTTCAGTATTGATTCCACCAGCCAGGGGCCGTGCAGGCGGAGGACACATGGGTCTAGAGCCCTTGAGTCATTTTTAGAATGGATTTTACATGTGATTTTTTTCTCCAGAAAATAACTTTGTGCTTTCCTGCCTGGATGGCCTCAGATGGCCACAACCCACCACCTCAGGAGAAACATCAAAATTCTGCCTATTACCACCCAAGTGGCTTTAAATGGTTTTCAGGTCCTCTCGTCTCTAGATTAAAAAGTGCTCTCTTGGGCATCGCAAAGACATTGATGGTACTTGTACCACCTTCTGGCTCCGAGGGGCTTGCAAGTGGATGGCAGAGCTTCAGAGGAGAAGGCAGGCCAGCAGCCACCCTGCTTTTGAACCTGTAGCCTGCAGTCTTCTGTCCTACAAGCTGTTTCTTAACTGTCTCCCCCCCAGACTGCCTCCTCCTCTGGACTTATTGGGAGGTGGTCCCCAAGGCTTCTACACTGGCAGTCTCAGGCAACTCCCTCCTCCCTGCAGGTGCCTCTGATGGGCATGGCCGGGTGCCCTCTCTGTCCCCTCCATGATGCCCCAGCACAGTGTGGGGGGCATGAAACTGGACCAGCCTTCGCAGCACCCTGCCTCTCCCCAAGCAGTCCTCCCTCTTCCCTGTGGCTCCCTGCACACACATTCCCCAAAAGGCCTTCCTCACCCGGCCCAAGCCAACATCCCTCCCCCTCAGGCCCCACCACCACCACCTCCACCACCGCCATCTCAGCGACAGCAGTCTCTCTCCTAACCTTTCAAACTAGGACCCATTCTCAACATAACTTCCCCCTACGAGTCCCCCTGTGACACTCATTATACTTTTAGAATCTGATGATTGAGAAAATAGGTGATGATAAAACCTACTGAGAAAGCAACAATGCCTTTAAATGAATTTCTGTGTCAGTAATCACCAAAGCGTTTGCATACACTTGAGAACTGATCGTGCTCTGTGGGCGTTGGAGTCTGCAGAGAATGCTGGTGGTGGTGTGGCTCTGGATAAGGTCACCCGGGGCACTGATAGCCCACCTGCCCAGTGCCTGGCTGAGCCATCCATGCTGCCCCTGGCTGTGGCATCCTCTCAGCCCAGCCGGTCAAGTTCCTGGAAGGTTCCCATTTCTGACTTAGCCACCGAGGTACACCGTGTGGAGAGGGCCTCAGGCAGGACTCCGGCCTGAGAGCCTGACTTGGGTCTCAGGACCCAGAGGAAGACTGTACCGTGAGGCAGACCAGGCAGGAGCCTGAGGAAGTCCCAGCCCCAGTGCTCAGGAGCTCCGGACCCTGGGGAAGCCCTGCCCTCTCTTAGGAAGCAGACAGGTGATTGTAAAGCCAGTGGTCCACAGGAGAGGCTCAGACCGATCTGCTATTATTAGGTAGATTTCTTTCTGCCATGAAATGTCTGAGCGTCTGACTCAAGTGAGGTGGCCTTCAACTTAAGGAGCCGGTGCTGGGCATCTCGTGGTGAGCTGGTGGCAGACCAGGCTGTGCTGCAGAGCAGCCAACCCCATCTCAGAGCCTGACATGAACAGTGTATTTCTCTGTCCTGCTGCATGTGCAACATCGGCAGCCGCTCAAGAAGCTGTGCTTCCCCGTGGCTGTGGCCAGGGAAGCAGTCATGGGAACTGCCTGCTGCGAACGCTCCTGCCCGAAGTGACCTGCCACTGCCACCCACGCTGGGTCAGGTGGAGCGAGGCATGTGGCCACACTTACCTTCAAAGAGTGAGGGTGTGCAATCCACCATGTTCCCGCGGGGTCGCCAGGACATCCGTGAGCAGCCCTCCGGTGACAGCAGCAGCCGACTCGTTCTGGAGCTGACGCTTTGATAAGATGCAGTCCATGACTAAGTTAGCCCAGGTGTAAACCCTGACGAGTTTGATTTGTGGTTTCGCCTGCCACCGTCCCTAAAGCGGGGGTGGCGAGTTTGAGGCAGACACAAAACCTTCAGTGATGTCTAATGAGCTCGGGTTTGGCATGTGGGTGGGGGTTATGCACACACAGGCTCTCAGGAAGTGCAGCGCGCCGGCCGGTAGTGACAAACGCGACACACTTACCCCCTCAGCATGAGGGTGGCGTCGGTCCTTGTGTCATCCCTGCCATTGTCATCCGTCCCCACTCTGGCAGCAAACACAACCACAGGCCCTGCAGCCCAGGACCCTCCGTTCAGACAAGGGAGGGCCTTGCAGCCCAGTGCAGGCCGGCGGCCACTCAGGCCTGCGCTCTGCTGGCAGACAGCCCAGGGCCTCAGCGGCTGGGCCCCACCAAAGAAATTAGCCCTTGAATGTCCTGGAGTCAGGCCCCAACAGCAGGGACTCTGCTCTCCTCTTGAGCCTGGGGTCAGTGTTCCCCAAGACAGGCAGGCAACATGAGGTGAGAAATTAAGACCACCTCTGCACTCTGGATGCCCACAGTTGTGTGTATTGTTTGATTTTTTTTTTAATGTTTGAATATTTAGCCTGGCCGGTGTTGCTCAGTGGTTGAACGTTGAACCATGAACCAGGAGGTCACGGGTCGATTCCCAGTCAGGACACATGCCTGGGTTTTAGGCTCGATCCCCAGCAGGGAACGTGCAGGAGGCAGCCGATCGATGGTTCTCATCGTTGATGTTACTATCTCTCTCTTGCTCTCCCTTCCTTTCTCTGAAATCAATCAAAACATTTTTTTTAAATGTTTGAATATTTAAATGCAAAAGGTACAAAAGTGTATTTAGAGAAGTCTCCCTCTCAGCCCTGCTCCCCAGAGGCAACCACTATTAGTAGTTTCTTATAACAGATTATTCCAGAAGTAACCCATGACTGTTTACGGCCTTGTTTCACTCCCGGTAGGTGGCAGCCGGGGACAGGGGCCTTCCAAGCGCTGCCCCCAGCACTGTCTCGCTCGCATCAGTTCCACCCTCCTCTGCTTTCCAGGAGCCCCACCGAATCCATAGCTGGGAAGAAAACTATGTTATGACAACGGCAAAGGCCCAGGAGAAAGTTCGGGACCTCTGACAGTCCTGCCTTCTGTCCTGGAGCTGCTACTCCTACCTCAGGACATGGTTGTGCAGGACAGTGCGGACGCCGAGGATGCCAGGGTGGGCGTGCTCCTGGAGCCCTTCCTGCACCAGGTTGGGGGACACCTGAGTGTGATGAAGTATGACGAGGACACCGTGTGCAAGCCCCTCGTCTCCCAGGAGCAGAGGTTCTACGAATCCCTGCCACTGGCGATGAAGCGGTTCACCCCCCAGTACAAAGGTGAGTGTCGGGATGGCAGATGCGGCTCGGGCCACCACCCTGGGCCAGGCCAGCCTGCGCGCACCCACTGCTTCCCGGAGCACTTGGCGTGTGTGACGGTTGCCATGGAGACGTGCCCCTCTCCTACAGCCTGGTTCACTGTCCTAGTTTCTCTGAACTCTTCACGTCTCCAGGTCTGGAGTATAATAGCACTTGGAGTCCTTCCAAATTAGCTCAAGCCACCGGCTTCGAGGAATTAAGAATGGAATAAAGTGGGGCATGCTGGCCTGTGCTTTGGGAACACGTGGCTGGGTCCTGTGACCATGGCTGGTAAACACAGGACAGGGGGGCGCCTCCTTCACCTCCCTCTGGAGACCCAGGTGGGTAGCAGGAGCCTGGGGCCTAGGACAGGACATGGAGGAGCTGGGACACCTCAGGTTTAGGAAACTATAATTCCTGCCCTCATCCAGGGGCAAAGCCAGGGGCATGGCTTCCTCCCAGGTGGACCTGGGAAATCCGGCACAGAGCGCTTGTTTGGATCTGAGCACAAGGTGGGTTCTGGTGGAGAAGGCTGACTACTTCGGGCTTCCAGGCGGGACCTCCGGGCAGAGCCTCTGGGCAGGGCCTCCAGGCAGGACCTCCTCTATTTGGTCCACACCCAGCCTTCTGTAAATGTGATTCCCCGGGCTCAGGGCACAACTCTGACAGCCTCAAGCCCACAATGGCATGAGTGCCCAGATAAAAGACCTCCTTTAAAGGATTCAGATGTTGTGACAGCAAGCTTCTGCCCTCTTTGTCCGAGTGTCCTTAGTGAAGGCAACAACAACATCCAAAGAAGTCAGCAGTCAACACTCATTTGCATGGCAATGACTCAGAGACTGGGCCTATCTGCGTAGGCATTTCCCAGTGCAATCTGACATCAACTAACTGTACCAGAGTCACTGGGGGGAGAGAGAGAGAGACATATATACAGTCTTATAATCTTTTTTTTTTTTTTTTAATATATCTTTATTGATTTCAGAGAGAGGAAAGGAGAGGGAGAGAGATAGAAACATCAATGATGAGAGAGTCATTGATCGGCTGCCTCCTGCACACCCCCGACTGGGGATCAAGCCCACACCCCGGGAATGTGCCCTGACCGGGAATCAAACCCTGATCGCCTGGATCCTAGGTCGATGCTCAACCATTGAGCCATGCCCGGCCGGGAGACATATATACATATATGCAGGTTCCTGGGCCTGGGAATCAGAATCCCTGGGGTTAGCACCCAGGGATCTATATTCAGCATGCTCCAAATTGAGACCCACTAGTAGGGGGCCAAGGCCCGAGCCCTAGGCATAGCTTCAGTCCCGGCTGCCAGGCCCTCCTGAGAGTCTGAGACAGGACAGGTGGGTATCAGACACTGAGGGATGGAGCATGGCTTGCGTGCAGCCTGGCAGGCCTCCCCTGGAGCCTTCTGGGGCTCCAAGGGTCACTACCCATCTTGTCAGAGCACCCACTGGAATGTATGTCTGTCCTTTCGAACTGAACTCAGCCCAGCAAAGGAGTGACAGGTCCTCGCGTGGGATGGCCTCTGCTAATGGCATTTCACGCTTCTTCGACACAGTTCTGGAGCTGAGACAGACTGCCAGGGCAGGCACGGGGAAGCAGGAGAGTAAGAGAGGTTGCTGCCCTGGCACCTCGTCAGCACAGGCCCATTCCTTCGGGGGTGGAACTGCGCCACCCTTGGGCACCCTCGGGCACTAGTCTACTGTCCAGCCCCCTCCTCTGCCCTGCTTCCCCCTTGCAGTTGGGCCCATCCCCAGATCCAGATGCCTCGGGGCTCTGCTAAGGTGACAGGTTCATTTGAGCCAAGGCTCATAGCTACACACATCACCGGCCACGGGGGATGCTTCAGCCTCTGCTTTGGGCTTCACTCAAGAGATGGTATTTCCAAACATCTACATCAGGGAACCGCAGATGGCCCCTAGGTGAGACCACACAGCCCTGCTGAGGGTGAGGGTGAGGCAGAGCCCCTGGGCTGGGGCAACACCCACATGAGGTTCCAATGACACAGAAACCCTGACCCACTCACTAGCCACAATCCAGGCCCCACGTAAGGAAACACATGTCTGCAGGCACTAGAATAGGCCCAGAAGGGGACCCCCACTCTCAGACGCCTGGCGCAGGGAGCTGGGGCCAGGTTTTAGTGGGAAAGGGATCTTCAAAGGGCTCTTGGGCTGTGCAGGTGTCTTGTTTCACATGGTAAGCAAAGTCCCATCAGCTAACCCTTACTGTTCCCTCAGAGCCCCAACCAAGCACCTGTAAGTAGTTTGCAGGTCCGAATTCAATCCTCTCAGCAACCCTCTGAGGGGGAACTATTAGAATCCCCATTTCATGGGTGAGGAAACTGAGGCACAGAGAGATAATCTGACTTGCCTCAGGGCACACAGCCAGTGAGAGGCAGAGCCAGGATTCAAAGCCTTGAGGTCTGACTCCCAAGTGTGGCTTTGGCTCCACCAGCTACTTTTACTGAAGAGATGGACTCCCCAGATGCCAGTGCTCAGGGGGTCATCTAGCCCACTGAGGAAGGGGACATGACCTGCCCAGGGACACTGAGCTAGTGACCTAGGGTCAGGGGCACATGAGTGCCCACAAGGCTACCACAGGGGTCTCTCTTCTTCTGAAGAGCACCAGAGTGAGGGGCTGTTTCCGCAGTGGCCATTGCACACCTCGGTGCACCCTCGCGGTCACTGCCGCACTGCAATGGCCTCAGGGGCGCTGGGCAGGAACGTCATTCCCAAGCGCAGCCTCCAGGAGCCAGGAGCTCACCCTGGACTTTTTGCTGGGCTCCTCGGGTACGACAGATCGGGGGCTGCGTCCCTCTGCCTCCCAGCCTGCCTGCCAGCTTTGGGTGAGCGAGGACATGCTCCCAGGTCCAGCTGGTTAACGGGTGAGCCAGATTCATATTACAGACAGTGGCGAATAAGTGTTCTCGTGAGCTGAAAAATAAATACGTGACAGAATATTCAGAAGCTAAGGAAGCTGCTCGGCCAAACTGAAACTGCTGAGCTGCTCTGGCAGCCGGGGATGGCAGTGAGCACTGGTCTGCCCAGTTGGCATGGCCGCGGCAGGTCCAGGTCGAGGTGCATGGGGGGGGCTCCCGAGCAGGCAGCCAGGGCTCTCGCTGGGTCCCCCACTCTCCAGGCTGGGGCAGCATTCTGGGGCCCGTGGGCCTTTGAGGCCTAGTCCCCATGGACACACAGGGCAAGCTGGAGGCCAGGCCAGGGCAACACGGCTCTTGACGGAAAGAGCGATCCAAGTCCCTAGCAGTCAGGATTCCACCGACACGCTGCTCCTGTGGAGGAGGCAACTCGAGACTGTTTGCAAGGCCCTGTCTGCCCTGGGTCCCATGCTTCAGGAGGAAGGGTTGGGCTGAGCCAGAGAGGGAGGGAGAGGGAGGGAGAGAGAGGGAGAGGGAGGGAGAGAGGGGGGAAGAGAGAGGGGAAAGCAGGGCATCAGAGGAGCACGGAAGATGGAGCAGGGAGGCAGGGACACCGAGCCTGGCTGCACAGCCCTGACAACGTGAGAAATAGAAATGACTTGGATTTCATTGGTTTGGGGTTATTTGCGCCTCTGCTCGCCTCCATTTACTTAGACACTCAGAACAGATAAGATCAGGCAAGAGCTGGAGCCTGGAGAAGTAGGTAAGGGTCACATGTCTTGTCCCTGGGGCCCAGGCTCCCCAAGACCGTGGTTTCTGGCAAGGTCATCACCACAGCCTCATGAGTGTGAAAGACCTGTGGGCTGCCGGATGGTAACTTGAACTTTACAAGATCCAGAAGGGTCTTGCCCTTGGCCACACACCTTCCTGGGCTCCCCAGGCAGCCAGGAGGCTCTGAGCATCCCAAGGACCATCACGGAGGCCAGCAAGCTCTCCCCCTTCTCACACAAGGAGGGTGGGCTCTGGGGTCTGGCGATAGTTTCCAGGTCAGTGCCCCTCCTTAGAACAAGCACGGTGACCCCCCACCCAAGGACACAGGGCTGGCAATATAAACCCCTGTCCATGGGCTTACTGGTGCTCCCAGCTGCACCAATGACCCTCTCACAGGACAGTGGGGTCACAGCTTCTCTGTTTACTCCATGGAACAGAATGACCAGAACAAACAAGACCACAGACACAGCAGGGTGTCCTCAGACACACATGAGTGAGCAGTTGACAACACACGTCTCCCCTTAAAGCCCTCAGCTCCATGAGACAGCTGTTCCCTCTTCCACATCCAGGTCTGGTGTGGCTTCTCAGAGCACCACACCTGTACAGCCTTGGGCAAGTTATTCAGTCTTTCTGAGCCCCCGTGAGCATGGTCAGCTTGCTATAGCACAGCAATAACGGATGAAAAGAGACAATGCCAGCGCACAGTAGGTGTGAAAGTCATGGCGGTGATGTCACTGTCGCAGTCACTTCCCAGCCTGCGGTCAGCCCTGCTCTCGTGAGCAGGCTGGCTCTGGGGGGCTTGGTCTAAGGCTGCATGCCGTCTCCAGGTGAGCACAGCTGTCAGGTCCAGGCACGGTGTCACCATTAGTGTCATCACTGCCTTACAGGACACAGGCCTGGGGTGAGCTGAGGAAAAGCAGAGTTTTTTTAGGAGCTGGAGGAAACTGAATGTCACTGTCAGGCTGTAAAACAAGGGCACCGGGAACCTGAGATGACAGGACTGACCCGCAGAGAGCGCTGAGCTAGGCGCAGATGGCTCTGGAGAGCCTGCTGCGTTAGAAGCAGCCCCCAAAGAAGCGTGAGTACCTACGGACCAGGCCCAGAGGGGGAGGGCCGGCAGACGTGGGCAGGAACTCCGCCGCCCCCAGAGCTTGTTCAGCAGAAATTACCACTTATGCTGACAAGGTGACCAAGTGGCCCAGCAGGAAATAGATATCTTAGAGGACAGGTCACATGCACCCCACCCTGTCAGTCAGGGTCCTGGCAGAGAATGAGAGGTCCATGCAAAGGGGTTCAAAGGAAGAGCACTTTTTAAAGGAATCTTTAGCAAAGGGCTAAGGGAACTGGGGGTGGCGAGGCCCAGGGGCCAGCAGCACTGGAACACTGTCACTCCCAGGCCTGGCAAAGTGAGGGTGGCAGAACTGACCCGGCAGGAGGGAGGCCACAGCACTGAGACCTGGTTCTCACAAAACTACATGTGTGGCGGTCTCCTGCGCCATTACCAGGAGCACCGTTCCCTCTTCACCAGCACCCGCTGGCTGCCCAGCCCCAGGGACGGAGGCCTGGACTCTGTCACCTGAGTGAGGGGCCCAAAGGGGGTGCAGAGCCGTGAACGTGTGACCAGGAGGAAGGGGTCCTGCCTTGACCACAAACACCAACGGTCAGGAGTCCTGGAAGCTGGGGGATCTCACAAGTCCAAAGAACCACATTCCACCAATAACCTTCATGTGCTGTGCATCTGACCTCAGGACAGTGGGCATCCCTGTCAAAGCCAGAGACGGAGGGCAGGGGAGGGCGTGAGCCCCGCAGGCTGCTGAGGAGGCTCAGAAGCTGGTCGGATACAAATGGAGGGGAGAGAAAGGGCTGCAGAGGAGGCAAAGACAAGGGGGGGAATGAGTGGGCCCCACCTCCTTCACTGCCACTCTGGGCGGGGCCCCTCTTTGCAGAGGACCAGCTCTGACTCCCCAAGGTTGGGCCCAGTGGGGTCAGCTGTGGTCTGACTGGGAAGGTGACTGTGCGCAGAACTGGAATGCGAGGACAAAGCGCACAGGCTGGCCTTGTGCAATGCAAGAAGGGGCAGACCAGCGCGCAGAGCGGAGGCTGTGCCAAGACCAGCCCCAGGCTGTCTTCCGGGGACCCCGCGGCCCTGGGCTCATTCTGGAGCAGGCTGGGTCCAGGCTAAACCAGGCCTGTCCCCATTGCTCTCTCTTGAGAAAGGAGTTGGGGAAAGGGACGGTTGACCATTGCCATTAAACTGTACTTCAGCAGAATGCCACCCTTCAGCGCATCCGCTCAGGTAAATTCCATCTGGTCTCCCCCCCCCCAATGTGCTCCGCAGGCACCATCACAGTTCACCTACAGAAAGACAGCCTCGGACACCTTGGCCTGGTTGCCAACCCCCTGGAGGAGAAGGGGGAGTCCTTCCAGGTCTCCACAGGGCCTGCAGCGGTGGCGATGTGGCAGGAGCTTCAGCAGACCGCCAGTGGCAGTGGTGGCACTGGGCCCCTCTCCCAGTGGCAGCAGGCCCAGCTGGTACGCTCTCTCGAGGAAAGGTGAGGACCACTTGGCAGATGACAGAAGCAGGGAGCTCATCCCTAGCAGGGACCAGCACTGCTCCCACCTGTGCAAGGCCAAGGGCTCCCCGTGAAGGCCAGAGCGGAGAAAATGAAAGCTCCAGATAAAGGCTCTGCCCAGAATGACTAATGCGACAGGGAAAGGAATGCCTCTTCCTGCCTCTTCTAGAGGGAGGACTGTGAGGCATTCATCCCAGGCGCTGATGAACAGGCAGAGCCCCATACAGAGCAGGCCTTCGGCACATATTTAATTAAATACCTGTTTCACTGAGACCATAACATGTCTCTGGGGGGAGATGTGCAGAGCAGAAACCCCAGAATAGTTGACATGAAGGAAAAGTGTGGCCAATGTATCTCAGAAACCATCTTTCCTTAGCAGCCGAGACTGGATGGGGAGAGGCCAACCCAACACTCAGGGGCCCCAAGGTCCCTGGGGAGGTCTCCAAAACCTCCAATAATGATAATGTCAGCTGACCTTTCTCAGATGAGAAGGAACCCTGGGGGTTTTAAACATTTATGGGAAAACAAAAGAGCTAATACAGTGAAAGTGCCTTCCTTCCCCAAGGAGCTCAGCGGGTCTAATTAAGCCTCTTGGCTCAGCGTCAGGAAGCTGGGGCCCATTATCTCCATTTCACAGATGGGGAAGCCGAGATGCTGAGGGTAGGAGAGAGGGGGTACCAAGGGTAACGGCCGAAAGCCCCAGCCCTCTGATTCCCTGCGGGGTTGCTGCCCCCACAGTGTGTTGCCTCAATAGTGAGATAATCCAGATCACAGACAAGGGACTTCACACCACCTTAGTCCTCTGAGGGATGACCTGCTCTAATGAGTTAACCTGAGTGTGGCGAGCCCCTGGGAGGGTGCCATGCGGCCAGACCTGGTGCTGGGGATTGATGGGCAGGAAGGGCACTCCGAGGCCCACTGTGCCCTGGAGAGTGGCCAGGGGCAGTCTGTGTCCAAGTCCAGCCCAGGAGAACACAGTCGGCCACAGGGAAGGCCCTTTCTCCAGACCTCTGCCCCCGACCCTAACTGTCCTGTGCTCCCCTTACCTGCAGCCCTGCCACGGCGCTCCTGAGGTCCGAGTTACACTTCAGCACCCAAGTCTCCTGGCTCGTGAAAGATGCTAATGGGAACCAGGCCAAGAGGGGGAGCTTTAACCCATGGGGTCTGCACTGCCACCAGGCCCACCTGACCCGCCTCTGCACCGAGTACCCGGAGAACAAGGGGCACCATATCCTTGCCAATGTCCCTGCCGCACAGTCCGGAAGCAGGAAGGTGCGCCTATAAAGGGGGAAGGGGAGGGCGATGGCCAAGTGAGGGAGGAGAGAGGGAGAGTGGGAGGCAGGAGCCCTCAAACCTAGGACCTAGAAAAAAATCAGTTCTTTCCAAAAGAAAAATCAGAGATTATGTGCGAGCCAGACCTGGAATTAAGAGGAACACAGTGCCCCTGGCAGGCCATGCTGTGTCTCTGCCACCTGCAACGGGGGCAGGGGGCCTCTGCGGACAGATAGGAATGATGACTGCCACACTGGGTGAGGGTGGTAGAGCCTCAGAGGGCTGGGTGGGTCCCCTGCACCTCAGCCTCCTCCACAGGGGTCTTCCCACAGAGCTGATGGGGAGAAGAGGGTGTGGCTCCCCGAGAGAAGTGCCCACCTTGTGGGCCTTAGGGGAGGCACTCCCCACCCCCACCCCAGGCCACCATGTTCTCAATGAGCAAATTTAGGCTTGAAATGCCCCTTTATCGCCACAGGGCCCCTTCCTGCAAACGGGCAGCTGGTTTCACAGTACTTACTAAGACACATCTGCGGCCCTAATCCCTAAGAAGCTTCTGCAGGATAATTACTCCACTGAAATTAATACTCCTGCAACTTGTCTCCGAAGCTAACATCAACCCACTTCCCCCAGAAGGGACTGGCCCATTCGATGGCAGAGGTTTTAGCCTTATGATTCTCTGCCATAAAACGTAAAGTGGGCAAGGCCTGCCAGGGATCTCAGACCTCAGGGCGAAAAGGAAGAAAGCACGCATGCTCATAAATGCCCCTAATAAGTGGACTTCCTAAGCAGCCTGCAGAGCGACCACCTGGATTTCTCACTAGTGGCCTGGCTAGTCCGGAGAGAAGGAGCAGCACCCGGCAGGCCCTCCGCCTGCTTCCCAGGTGTGCTGCCTGCCGGCGGGGGGGCAGCGGCCTCAGCCACCTCGGGAGCTTCCTTAACCTAGCATGACCAGGGTTCCTGCTGCTGGAAAACGTGGTGTCACAGTACAAGCACCCCTGTGTCCTGGACCTGAAGATGGGGACCCGGCAGCACGGGGACGACGCATCCGAGGAGAAGAAGGTCCGCCACATGACCAAGTGTGCGCAGAGCACCTCGGCCTGCCTGGGCGTGCGCATCTGCGGCATGCAGGTGGGTGGCAGAGGGCCCGCCGCAGGGCTGGGCACCCGCACATCCACTGTGGGGCAGGATGCCTCCCACCCTGACACCACTGCCCTTGCCGAGCTCCTCGCTTTGGGGGAGCCTCAGAGGAAGGAGCCAGGTGCCCCACTTCCCCCAGGGAAATGCACATCCTGGCCTATGACAAGTTGGGTCTTTTCTTTTTTTAAAATACATCTTTATTGATTTCAGAGAGGGGAAGGGAGAGGGAGAGAGAGAGAGAGAAATAGCAATGATGAGAGAGTCATCACTGATCAGCTGCCTCCTGCACACCTCCAACCGGGGATGGAGCCCACAACCCAGGCATGTGCCCTGACCAGGAATCGAACCATGATCTCCTGGATCCTAGGCTGATGCTCAACTGCTCAGCCACGCCCAGCCGGGCAACATGCTGGGTCTTTTAGAGAGCACCTTTCAGGATAGTGTCAAAGCCCCACCATTTTTAACTTGGACTCAGGGTCTTTGGCAATTGATACTTTCCACAGTGGCCATGTGGCCCTGCTCCCCCCCCCCCCATGGAGAGAAAAGCTTTGAAGACAGTGTGTGAGCAGCGACTGGGGAAGAACCAAGAGGAGGAGCTTCTCTGTGCCCCGACCGTTCCTCACTCTCTGAGCGATAAAGCTGACCTCCTCCGATGCTGAAAGGCAGTCTGTCTCCCAGGTTTTACTAGACGGTCTCTCTTCTTATGCCACCTTTTCTGCTTCTTGCTACCTGTTCTGGTTAACAAAATGGTAAAGTTACAGCCTGCTAAGCCCAGGCCAAGGAATGGTTAATGTTTTATTGCCCAGATTCCACACTTTATTTTTGCTGCTCTGATGCGGCTTATGGCAGAGGCTGCAGAACAGGAGGAAATAAACTTTCTCTATTGGTTCACTCTTAGAGTCTATCTACTCAAAGCAAAACCAGACACCGATTTGACGTTAAACGTTATAGCTTTCCTTAATTGAAACTGCCACCCCTTGAAGCTGAAAGTTGAGTCTATAAATTTGTTGCACAGATGTCCCCTGAAAGGCTTGGAATGCAGTCCTCAAGAGAATGGAGGTAATGATTTGTGGTGTAAATGGAATCTCTCTGGACCTCGAACCTTCTGAAAGTGACGTGATTTATTTAGAAAGTGACGCCTGTTGTGTATTTACGATGGCTAATTTAGCAGCTGATCTCAACCCCTCCAAAGGCAATACCAAGTCTATCATATCTTTCTGATTTTTTTTGACACTGGTTTTCCATAAACATATCATGTAATCTGAAGGCGGAAAAGGCCTGAGAAACTGTCTTGGCCAGATACTTGCAGCCCTCCCCAGGTGTGCCAGGCACAGGCACGCCAGTCACTCTCTGGCCATGCCAGCCGCTGGCCTCAGTCCAGCCTCGGCTGCTGCCTGTGCCATCTGAATGAAGTGAGGGCCGCTGCCACTGTCCCCCATCAGCATCTTTCATCCATCTGCTCCCCTCTGGTGGCCAAGATATGACAGGGGGGGAGAGGAACTGGTGCCATGGAGAAGAGCCACCAGCCCCACAGAGCTGCTGTGCACCTCCCTCTGCTACCCAGGCTCCTCTTAGCCGCATGGGCTGTCCCCAAAACTCCACTGACACCTGATCTAGCCAGTCTTTTCTCTTCAAAATATTCACCTCACTCTACCCTGAGCCAGTATTGTTTCCTTAGAATCTGCAGAGAAAGGACTTTATAAACTTTGTTGGGAAAATTTAATCTAGTTGGCTTTCCAAGGCCATTGGCTGCGATTTCAGATTCCTGCTAAAGCTTTCTAGCTTGGGTTTGCTAATATTTGAGGAGGGCCGGAAGCCAGGGTTTAAATCATGGTTTGGAGGTTGACATTAGAAATTCACAAGAAGGGAGATCCAGCCCTTTTCCTCATGGGTGGAGGGTCACCTCTGTAGGAGTAAGGATCTTCAGAGACCTTGGATTCCTAGTTGAGGCTTGCACAGAGCATTTTATTTTATTTTATTTTTTAATGTTTTTATTGATATCAGAGAGAGGAAGGGAGAGAAAGAGAGATAGAAACATAAATGATGAGAGAATCATTGATCGGCTGCCTCCTGCACGCCCCCTGCTGGGGATGGAGCCCACAACCCCGGCATGTGCCCTGACTGGGAATCAAACCCTGACCTCCTGGTTCATAGGTCAACACTCAACCACTGAGCCATGCCAGCTGGGCTGCACGGAGCATTTTAGATGTAAACTAAGGGTGCATGGAGGAAGCTCAGCGTTTTGCTCGTTCCAGCCATGCCTGCCCAGCATCCCCTGGAACTGTTTATATGTCTGGTTAGCCTGTGATGCCACAGCTGTGGCAGGTGCAATTTTTCGTTTATGATTCTTCGCATTTTCTCTTTCTTCTCCTTAACATAAGGTTTATCAAAGTGATAAGAAGCACTTTCTCTGCAAAGACAAGTACTATGGAAGAAAACTCTCCGTCGAGGGGTTCAGACAAGCCCTCTATCAGTTTCTGCACGACGGAACCCGCCTCCGGACAGAGTTGCTGGGCCCCATCCAGCGCCAGCTCCAGGCCCTTCTCTCGGTCATCAAGAGCCAGAGTTCATACCGCTTCTACTCCAGCTCTCTCCTTGTCATCTACGATGGGCAGGAGCCGCTGGAAAGAGCCCCGGGCAGCCTGCACCCTCAGGAGACTCCGCAGACAGCACCCCGCAGCTGTCCCGGAGGTCTCCCCAAAGTTGACATCCGGATGATCGACTTTGCTCACACGACATACAAGGGCTCCTGGAATGAGCACAGCACCTACAATGGACCAGACCCAGGCTACATTTTCGGCCTGGAAAACCTTATCCAAGTCCTGCAGGACATCCAGGAGGGACAGTGAGGCTTGTCATGAGACATGTCGGCTACTCAGAGTTTTCTGGAGTATAGATCTCAAAAGGAACCTATTGGTAGCGAGGGTAATTTAGATACCCCTTAGATGTCTTTGTAATAGTCATATCTATGTTCAAAAGCCATCACTATCAATGGCAGGCTATGCCAAGAGCTGCTAGAGAAATCAGCTCTGCAGATAACTCATGGCTGGCGTCTCGTGCTAATCTGGCACCGCAGCCTGGCCATTGGGTGAAATGGCGGCACCTTGGGGTAGACTGTGGGGTGCATGAGTTAGAGGCAGCATTACAGGGAGACCCTGCAGTGTTCGCATTAAAAATGCTTTCTTGTCACTCTGCAATCCTTGCAAGCTATGAGGCAAAAACTTAACTCTTGAAGAGCAAGTCCACAAGTTCACGGGTTCTGCCTGCATGTGCAGCTGCTCAGGGCAGGGCAGACAAAAGTAGCAGCGCCCTTACCTTCCTAAGAGGCACTGTAGGTGGCACAGGATGAAGTGGGACAGATGTGCCATCTCACCAGCTTTGTACCCAGGTTCTGCATAGACAAGGATAACCCCAGACATGTCGCTGGCAAACCAACACCCAGGTGCTCCATTTTTGCTTGTGGAGAGAAAGGTGTCTTTTCAGACTTCAAGTATTTACTGGAAGCAATGGTTCTGCCAGAATCTGACCACGAAATGCAGCTTCCAGTGGAGGTGGAATGCATATGAGGAGGAGCCACTGATGTTAAACTACATTCTCAGCTTTCTATTTATTTATTGGGAGGAGGGGGGTCAGAAATGAGGAGCCTGGAGGACCGAGGAAACCAGGCACAATGTTTACAAGACTGGTGGACAAGTATAAATCCGGAACAAAGAGCAAACGGTCCTAATTAATTCCTTCTTCTGCAGTGTGGAAACCTATTACAATGCCCTGGAGTCAAGCACTGAGATTCGTTACCCAATTAGGGAAATATATTTGTTAATAAAATTGCTGAGGTCACCAGTGATTATTTGGTGTGCCTTATTACCCTTTCTGTTTATTTATTCTGATCATCACACTCCACGCTAGCTCCAATTTATGGGTGACTAGAGTATACCGCAAAGAACAGTTCACCGATTTCCCGCAACCCTTTGGGGAACCCAGTGGGAAATGGTGGCTAATGAAGTATTGGCGTGTACAGTGTCTACCAGGCAGGCACCAGGCCTAAGAAGCAAGTCCTTTCATGTGAACCTTATACAAGCACAATTAAATAATTTCTGGATTCTCACGGCTAATTAGCATCAACTTTCCAAAATCCACACTATGAGAAGGAAAGAGCAGCCTGGATAACAAAAAACTTTTAATTTTGTGATACATTGTGTGGATTTCAAAGCAAGTTAACTTCCCTAATTATGTTTGGCTGAGGTAATGACACAATTTGCATGCTCAGCCCATGGTGGGAGAGCTAAGGCAAAGCTGTTGGGTGGCAAAAGGGAGTCAGCCAACAACTAAATATTTGCTGATGACAAAATGGAGCCCTAAATATTGCTTTTTCTGAGCCACTTTCCTGCTTGAGCACCTGGTCCCACATCAACCAAGACCAAAGCCTCCTGGCGCAGCTCCTGATTCCTCTGCCACCAGCAGCCCTGGGTGTTGTGGGACTTGCCTGAGGACAAGGTGGGAAGGATCAGCTAGAACCTAAGTCTTTTCGGTCTGGCCCCCCACATCACTAACTGTGGATAACATCACATGTGTACTCTCAGAGCTGGCTCCTGATTCCTGCCCACATGATGCCCCCTCCTGGCTACTCCTTTACCCCACAGTGCCCTTCCTGTGTGGCCTTCCTCCTCTGTAACTCACTCAAGGCCCAGCCCGTATACCCATCTCCTCCTGAAAAGGTCCCCAACAAAAGTGCAGTTTGTTGCAAGCAACAAAGCTGGATCCTGGTTTTAGACCATTTTTACTGGAATGCAGGACTCAGAGGGGTCACCATGGTCTGGAAACTTGGATAAGTTTTGCAGATGCAGCAATTCAGCCGAATGAGTCCACCCAATTATTACAAATCTGGCCTGAGGGAAAAGAACAGAAAGGTATGGGGGAAAAAGATGGTGGGTGTATATGTATTTGACCTCCAATCTCAGTTTACTTAAAAATGACAAAGAGATGCGAGAGCCCAGATATCCAGTCATCAGCAAGTGTCCTTGTACTGAACAGCTATTCCCTGCTGATCTCTGCTCAGCACTGTGGGACACGCAGCTCTTGGGAGACTGAGTTCTCGTTGAGGAGGCAAGAATCACACACGTGAACTGATAACAAACCACACAAGACAGTACTCAGCAGACAGGATGGATCTGTGTGGTGCAGACGAACAATCCTAGAATTTAAAGTTGAAGATGTACATTGAGAGCAGAGTTGTCACAGAAACTGTTGGAGGAGGCAAGGTGATGGGTGGGGAAGGGGCTGGGGGACTGGTGGGAGGTGGGGAGTGGAGGGAAGGAAAAGCCTAGCATGTTCATGGGTCTGTGGACAGATCAGCCCATTCGGAACAGGGTTTTTGTGGTTGGGAGTAGCAGAAATGAAGAGATAGAAAATGGAGTGAACCCAATAATGGAGACACTTAAAAATCTGGCCAAGTAGCTCATTTGTTTGTGATTTCAGTAATCTGTCCCTTCCTTCCTTCCTTCCTTCCTTCCTTCCTTCCTTCCTTCCATCCATCCATCCATCCATCCAACAAACATCTTCTGAGTGCCTGGTACACAAGCACAGTGCTAGGGCCTGCGTAGGAAACAAGAAAGTGTGAGGATCAAGATGTTACCCTTAAGCACCTTAAGACTTAATGAGAGTGCCAAGACCCTCATGTGAAAATATCATGGGTGCTTCCACAGGGTGTGGGAGCTGTCTGCTTAGCTGTGCAGAGTGCTACTAGGAGAGCAGAGGCAGAGGAAGCTCACTGCCATATGGGGTGATCATAGAGGTGATATCTGAGCTGTACCACGAAAGGGAGACAAGTCTGAAAGGTAAAAAAGAAAAGCAGGTGTTCTACGAGACGGATTTACAAGCACGGGAATGGGGACTCCAACATTCTGTTCAGGGATGTGGTCTGTACTGGCCATAGGAGGTTGATGTACAGGGGCACCAAGAGAGAGTAAGATTGAAATGGAGAAACCCAGAACATGAGAGTAGGGAGGACCTCAGAACCTTCCACCTCTATAGCTCCCTCTTGCCTGGAACACCTAAGTCTCCTGGATGGCCTCCCTTACCCAAACTGGGGAGCTCTCTTCTTTTTTGAACTGAAAAACACACAGGTATTAGGGTAGGCTAACTGTTATAACAAATAATCCCTAAATATCAGTAGCTTAATATTACAATCCAATGTAGTTGGCAGAGAGTTTCTGCTCCACACAGTAATGCAGGACCCAGGCTCCTTCCTTCCTATGGCACCACCATCTACACCCACAAGGCCTAAAAGTTACACAGCATGGAGAAGGCACACCTACATTCCATGGGCAAGAACCAGTCATGTGGCCTTACCTGGATGCCAAGGGGCTGCAATGTAGTTTAACTGTGTGCCTAGGAAGAGAAAGTGGGTTTGATGAGAACCCAGCCTCTACCATAACCTCTTTCTCCATATCCCTCATGTTAAAGTGATACCTGACTTAAGAAGGGAGAAATAGAGACATAAAGGGCAAGTGGGGGGCAAGCAGGGGCCTGGCAGTACCAGAGCAGCAGATTCTGATCCAGACCCTTTCCCTGGCCATGTCCTCATACACTGAGTGTGCGCAGGGTGCTGGTAGATTTACTTAGCATCTCCCCTAACTCAGTTTCCTTATCTGTCCCACGGGAACTCTAATTTGATCCTCATGACAGGTGATGTGGAAGAGCAACCTGCTCCTGACCTCCCCCCTGTGGGGTACAGGGCAGCCTGGGAGACGGTCGCCCAGCCCCACCTCTGTCCCTCTGGTGTCCCCTGTGCGATTGAAGAGGAAGCTAAAGAACAGAATGTTGTTGTAGTTTCTCCATAATGCAATGTCATCAGGAAGCCCTGGGCCTCTGGGCAGCACCCTGGCAGCCCCATCACTCTTCCCAGCTGCATGGAGCCTTTTAGACCACGCTGGAAAGGGCAGGAAGCAGTCTAATAAAACAAACAGCAAGGCAAGACCACTCATCAGCAGCTCTTCAACATCATCTAAACTTCTGACTTTTGATTTAAATCTGCATCCTCTGCGGCCAAAAACATAAAACACAAGATGAGGGAAAGATCTAAAATGAAAGCGTGGGTGCCAAGAATTAGAAGGGAGGGAGGGAGGGAGGAGAAGCAGCTCTGGGACAATACCAGTGTGAGCGCCAGCCAGGCAGGCTGACTTGCAGCCAGGCTGGGGCCTTGTCATTATGCCTTGCTCAGAACTCCCTTTGTCGCTCAGCTGCCCTGAAATGGGACAGGAAGCTTGACAGCTAATCCAAGAACAAAACCCAGAAGCCCACCTGCTCCTGTTTGCCCTTCACCTTTCTCCCCCATCCCTCTAAAAAGCGTGTATCTTATAGGAGCAGGGGTGGAGGTGGGGACAAGTGGGCGAGGAGACCTGGCTCTATATTCTAATAGTCTCTTCTGATTCTTTTAGGGAGAGACTACCCCAGCATCAGGGCCTGTTGGTCAGAATGACTACTGCTGTAAGGCAGGAGTGGGGGGGCTGCAACTTGAGCTGCAGGCCAGGAGCCATGGAGGCCTCTCTGAGGAGGCATGGACCAGAGAGCAGAGTGAAGGGAGGGAGGCAGATCCCTGGGGCAGATGACAGATATGTCACCAGGGCTGAGGGGCTCTGGAGAGAATAGGGTGCACTTCAGGAGCCCCTGAGGCTGTCCCAGCACACCTCAAACACCTATGTGTCTTGAAAAAGAGCTAACCTCCAGATAAGGTAGCAGCCACCTTTACAGGGACAGCTCAGGAGCAGGTCCAGACCCACTTTTTATGGTAACATATCTGGGTATTGCAGCCAATCATCTCCTCTGGGTGAATAAGTTGAAAGAAGAAAAATCAGGCAATCGTGCCTTACAATACAGCTAAGTACTTAATTCCTTTTTAATGTTTGCATTATTAACACCAGCATCACAAAACGATATTTTTACTTTCAAGTGATTTAAATGTGCGATTCGGCATCTCAATTACTGGGATCATTATAACTGAAAAACTGAAGCCATGCTCCCTCCCTCCCCAATTCTCTCCCTGAGCCTCATTTCTATAAAGATTCTATAAAGAGCAATCACAGCTCCAGAAAGCCCAGATACCCATTCCAAATGGCTCAGGAGGTGAGGCCCTGGCGGGGGATTTTAAGGAGCCAGAAAGGTGCTGCATTCTGCATTGAGTGTGGAATGAGTGACAGCTGGCACATGGGTGTTAAAAGGGTCATCAGAATGGCACTGGGTGACCCACAAGCCAGTGACCCCAGATTTGGCTCCAGCCACCCGCAGAGACATGGGGCATGGGGTTAGGGGCTACGTAAAACAAGCCAGAAAGGAGCCTTGAGTCCCTCAGGAAACTCTAACGTCCACAGAAACATTATGCACAAGTTCACAACCATAACACTTCAAGGAGGCTGAAGCGACATCGAGTGGGCAACGGCATGGGCTCTGAATCCTGTCAGCTGGGGTTCAAGTTCAGCTGGCAACCGTGGCAAGTCCTTATCCTCTCTGTGCCTCAGTTTCCGTCTCTGTAAAATGGGGGAGTAGTGGTACTTATCTCAGAGAGCCATTGTGAGGACTAAATGAGTCAATGTGTATACGGCATTTAGAAGAATGTCTGGCACGTAGCAAATACTCAGTAAGTTATAATTTATCACTATAAGTCCCATTTTAAGATGTAGAACTGGAACTCAGAGCAACTAAATAACCCACCCAAAATTGGCTGCCCCTTTGCCTGGAAGCCGCTCTTGCCCCTCGGGTAAGTCAAGTCTCTCTCACATACAAGCCCCTCCAGACCACCCAGACCCCACTCCCAGCTCAGCCGTGGTGGACCCAGCACCCTGACTTGATCTCTCCCAGGCACTTATCACGTCTGAAATTACCTTGGTCAGTTAGTAAATGACTTCATACATATAAAGCACTATTATCATGGTGAGTGGGTGAGTGTGTGTTTGCTTGGTTATCTGTCTCCCCACTTAAAGGTAAAACCCCCAGAATCAGGGTCTTCGCCAGTCTTGTCCACCACAGCTCAGGGTGGTTTCATGGGTGTGTGATCTGTGCATCCACACAGGGCCCTGTTCTGAACGGCTCCAAATTTGGCTTAATGCTCTGCTATTACTGTCCCGAAATTCTCAATAATTTTTTAACAAGTTGCTTCATATTTTCATTCTGTACTGGGCCCCCACAATTTATATAGATTAGTCCTAGATGAATGAATGGATGAATGAATGAATGAATGAATGAATGAGCAAGCTCACATTCCAACCCAGGTCTGTCAGACTCCAAAGCCTCACTTCTGAACCACCAAGACAAAAATACGCCTCTGGTAGGGGGAAGAGAGTAAGTAGGGTAGGGAAGTCTGAACCAGGGACATCCCCAACCTGACCCAGAAGATGCTGGGCTGGGTAGGGAGAGCCTTCAAAGGAGCCATTGGTTTGAGTTTCCCTGGTGTCCAGTTCTTCTTCTCAACCTGTCACTGCACTTGTGCCTCAGGGGGTGAAAACCATTCACTGCCCCCTAATGTTACTCTTCCTCTTGCCAAAGACAGAGGGACCACAGTTCCTGCCTCCCAAGACAGCTGTCCTCGGCTAGCCAGGTGCTCTTCAAAGCCACAGCTGTGGTAGGACCTCAGGCAGAAGGACAAGGCCTTGAGGTACCCAGCACAGCCCTAGGTGCCTAGAGTTGATAGTAAATAGATACGACCCTGGCACTTTGGGCCATGGGGCAGCCATCAAAACTACGAGTCTGTAAATACTGTTGAGGTTGGAGCAGGGGGGTACTGTTGAGCTGGTACATGGTGGGGGTGCCCTTGAGTGCATTTTCCACTCTCCCTGAACTCTCTTTACCTCAGGTGGGCACCCCCATCCCCAACTCACTTACTTCAAGTGGGTGTTACACACCCTGGGTCCCCAGAGGTTCTCATTCAATAGATCTTCACTCTTAACACCTCCAGAAATGCTCCAAGCTGTTCCTTGTTCAAACCGCCCATGGATCTTTCCTCAAATTAGCCTCCTCTCTCTGCGCCAGTTCTGGCTCTTGAGGCTCAGTGTCCTTGCATTCCCACTTACTCAAATCCTAACCATCCTTCAAGGCCCAGCCAAATGCCATCTCCCTCAGGTGCCACCCCGATCTTTCTCCCCTGCTCCCCTGAACAGCGAGAAGTACTCTTTCTTTCTCCAAACTCTCCACCATTCTCTGACACTTCAATGTAAGCCTTTGTCGCTCTGAATTTTGTGTTTCGGTTGTGTATACACTCCCCTATTCAAGGCAGGAGTCTCCTGGACAACCCTTGTCTAAGTAGGTGAGGGGAGAGGAAGGAGGTTTTGGGGAAGCCAAGTGTTGTATGCATGGGACAGTCCTGGCTAAATGCAGGACAGTGAAGGCGCAGGGGAGGCTGAGGCTTTCTTAAGGAAAATCTGGAAGGTGGGGGTATCTTTTGAAAAGAAAAATCAGGACATTCCACAAGATGGTGCATCTGGACATATGTAAGTGAAGGCTTGGCCAGGCTGCGCATGGCTCAGCGGTTGATCTTCAACCTAGGATCCAGGCGATCGGGGTTCGATTCCTGGTCAGGGCACATGCCCGGGCGGTGGGCTCAATCAATGACTCTCTCATCATTGATGTTTCTATCTCTCTCTCCCTCTCCTTTCCTCTCTCTGAAAATCAATAAAGATATATTTATAAAAAAGAAAAAAAAAAGTGAAGGCTTGGTTTAAAATAAATTTTTTTTTCCAAGTTTTTTTGCTCCAGCTAGGAAATTTGTGCCTCCCAGGGAAAAGTGCCCAGCTTGGGGAAGGGGCACTCAGAAGGGATATAATAGGGGCTGGGGAGAGAGCTGAGGAGCACTAAAGAAGGAATTGTGGCAATTCCTTAGTACCAAGTAGTAGTGACAGACACAGGGGCTGTGAAGGAGAATGGGGCAGGAGGTGGGATGAGAACCACGTGTGCATAATATGTGATTAAGTTCAAACACATCTTCGTCTAATAACAACCTGTATTTACATGCAAATATATTCATTTATGCAAATTAGCACAGTTCTCCAAGGAGGGCTTTTTAGTCTGGAGCTTGTGCAGGCATTGAACAAAAAAAAGCAAAGCTGTCCCTGGGGTTCTCCACGTTGGACTTGCCCCGGGTTGCTGGGCGGCTTCCAGGAGAACGACGGCTGAACGAGCTCCGCTCGCAAACACAGGCCAGTAGCGCCCCTAGCGGAGGGCAGCGGGGGCGCCCCCGAAGTCGCGCATGCTCGCTCCTCTCCCTGCCCCTCCTCTTCGAGCCCGCGAGCCTTAGTGCGCAGGTGCCCGGCTGACTCCTCCCTCGGGGGCGGGGACAAGCGGGCCCGAAATGGCGGCCAGCCGTTACCGGCGTTTTCTTAAGCTCTGTGAGGAATGGCCAGTGGACGAGACCAAACGGGGCCGGGACTTGGGCGCTTACCTGCGGCAGCGGGTAGCACAGGCGTTTCGGGAGGGAGAGAACACCCAGGTGACCGGACTGTGGGGTCCGCCTTCGGCGGGGAGGCGGCTGGGGCGAGGGGAGGCGAGAACGAGGTAGAGGCGGGCCTACTGGTCGGCCGGCGGGGAGACGGGCGCACGCGCGCGCCTTCCCTCCCTGGGCGCACGCGCGCGCCTTCCCTCCCTGGGCGCACGCGCGCGCCTTCCCTCCCTGGGCGCACGCGCGCGCCTTCCCTCCCTGGGCGCACGCGCGCGCCTTCCCTCCCTGGCGCACGTGCGCGCGGACCCGCCACCCGGGACTCGGAGCGCGACCACCCGCCCCCTCTCGGGGCTCTCATCCCGCCGCACCTTGGAATTACCGGAGAAACTTCAAAACCTGGATGTCCGGCCCACTCAGCCTTACTAAAGGGCAATTTCTGGGAGTGGTTGGCCCCAGTGTTTTCCAAAGCTCTCCGGATGATTCCAGGTGCAGCCAGGGTTGAGACCTCACCACCGGTCGTGGACGGTGACAGATATAGGCTCATTTCTTCCCGACCCGATCCCGGTACCGCGCGCGGTTGTGCACGTCCTGAGCTGACCCCCAAGGACCTGTGCGAGGCCCCCACTAAGCTTTTGCCTGCTTCCTGGGCCCCTGTCAGTTAGTGCAGCAGGTGTGGGTCCTCAGCCAGGCCCCTGTGTGTGGGTCCTAGACTTTTGTTATGTTCTCCAGGTTGGCTGCAGCGCTGGGATTCATTCATTTGCACTTTACGTATTTATTGAGCACCCACCATGTGCCGGGAACTGTGCTAGGTGCTGGGGAGACAGCAGTGAAATAGACAGGTGAGGTCTTACCACATGAAAATTAAGTTTCCATTTTAGTTCAGGACACAGTAAGCAGGTAGGCATACATAAGACAGTCTAGGTAAGTGTGATTGACCCTTGAACAACTTGGGGGTCAGGGACACCAACGCCCACCCCCAGCAGTCGAAAATCCACATATAACTTTTGATACCCCACCCCACCTGGAAAAAATAACCTGTTGATTGGGAGCCTTACTGATAACATAGTCAATTAACATTTATTTTGTATATTATATGTAACATACACTGTATTCTTACAATAAAGTAAGCTAGAAAATAAAATATTAAGAAAATCATAAGGAAGAGAAAATACATTTACAGTACTGTACATATTTATTGAAAAAAATCTGTCTATAAGTGGACCCACACAGTTCAGACCTGTGTTGTTCAAGGGTCCACTGTACTGTGATGGATATAAAATATAGTAGCATGATAAAGGGGTAATATTAGTTATGATAGATAAGGCCATACTGAGGAGGTGACACATAGATGATACCTAATGCACATTTGGTGGGAAGAACATTTCTGACAGTGCAAAGATCCTGAGTCAGGAAGCAGATTGACATGTTAGAGGACATAGAGAAAGCCATAGTGGCTGGAGGGTAGTGAATGAAATGGAGTTTGCTAAGAACTGAGGTCAGAGGAGCCGGGCATGGTAGGGTCTTATAGGCTCTGGTTGAGTTGGATTTTATCATAAGGCCAGTGAAAAGCCATTTGGGGGGCGGGGGGGATTAGTCAAGAAATTGATGTGACCTAATTTACTTAAAAAAAAAAATACTACTCTGGTTGTATGTGGTGAATGGGTTACAGGGGACAAGAATAAAATGAGACAAGCAAAGGCCACCATGGTAGCCCAGGCAAGAAAAGGTGGTGGCTTGGATGAGGGTGGCAGCACAGGGGATGGGAGGGGATGGGTTCCAGTTGCAATGTAAAGGATGCATCAGCAGGACTTGCTGATGTACTGGACATGGGATAAAGGGAAAGAAGAACCAAGGATAACACCTAGATTTTTTTGGCCTGAGCACTGGGTGGAAGGTGGTAGGTACCATCTACTGAGATGGGAAGGGTGGGGTGTGAAAAAAAAATCTTGAGTTTGGTATTGGACATGTTAAACTTGAGCTGCTGAGTGGACTTACTTCCAAGTGGAAATGTCAAGTAGGCAGTGGGACATTTGAGCCTGGGGCTGAGGCAGAGGTCAGAGATATGAAATGTGATATATGTACACACAACCTGAAGAAATGACTTTTGCAAAATTTAGCCATGACCTATCAAAGCAGGAATTTGTTTTTTTGCAACTTAGCCCAATACAGAGCCAAGCTAGCCCACCTACTGGAGCAAGAACATGCCCAGTGGCATCACTGAAACTTGTCATTGAGTGGATGGTGACCATGGGCGGAGTGGAGTGTCTGGCTCAGAGCTTGTTTGGGGAGGGGGGCACACTACACTGAGGGCCCTCACACCTCTTGGTCTTCACTGGACCTAAGCATCAAGATCTTGAAGGGAAGGATCACATGTAGTCCCTACTCTGTAAACCCCATAGACTTCCTAGGACTCTGCTCCCTACATAGTTGTAGTGTGAACTTCCTGAGAATAAAGATATTGCCATTTTTATCCCCCCCTTCAAAAGACATTGGATAAATGTCTGAATAAATAAATGGTTGGTTACTGCTCATGAGACATCATTGGAATCTAGTTGCAGATGTAGCAGAACTAGATGGAGAGCAGTAGTGAGGAGTGAAGGGAATATGTGTGTGTTCTGTGAATTTGAGTAATGAGAATTGATTTGAGAACTTACTGTATGGGGAACTGCAGACAAGGGACAGAATCTGGCTCTTACCACCAAGAAGCTAACAGTTGGGCAGATACATGACTTACTCGAATGAAATCAAATAGTGAACGCAGCCAGCAGAGAGGCTGGCATAGGCTAAATCGTTGGGGAGGTGAGAGAGTGTCACATGCACCTACTTGACTAAGTCTAAGACAAGCCAGAAAAGGAGGGTAGAGCTTTCTCTTTTGGAGTTGTCATCCTTTGTCTCAGCTAGGGAGATTGTTCTGGTCAGTAGAAAGCCACACAGATATGAGTCATGGTCCGGTGCAATTCATGGCTCTGTCGATGGCTCCAGAGCAGCTGGTGCCTGCATCCCTGATGGAGTGAACCAGTGCATCATGGTGGCAGCAGGCGCATTACTCAGGACCACCGTCATGGTACCTCATCCTGATGTCACTTGAGAACATGTGTGGGCTTAGTAAATCTTTGTGGCCATTTTTGGAAGGAATTGAGAACAGCACCGCGAGTCACTCCCAGGGACACCCTCGGATCAATTATAAAGACCTTGAGAAAAAAGATGATCTGGTAGAATCTTCATGAAATGGCAGTCTGCAGCGGGCATTAGACCAAGTTGGCTGTAGAGCTCCCCCTTGGTTATGCCAGTTGCCAGGAAGAAATGACTGGAGGGGAGGCAGCTCTGCTCCACAGCCTTTTTGTTCCTCAAGAGGAGAAAGGCAGGCAGCCTCATGACTGCCTATATCTTGACAATAACACTGAACACATGCTTGGCATACTTTTGCTTGCGTGATCTCATTTAATTTAGTCCTTCGTGCAGCTGAGTGAGGTAGCCATCACTATTTCCATTTTATAGGCAAGGAAACAAAATCAAAATAAAACCACTTGCTCAGGGTCCTCTGGGAATTAAGTGGCAAAGACAAGTAGAGACAGACCCTGCTGCCCTGGCCGGATTTGCTGTGGCCTCCCTGGTGCCTGGTCTTTCCTCAGCTACTGGTCCACCTGAGTTATTTCTTTGTCTTAGAAAGGCCTCTTGTTCTGTGAACTTCAAGCCACTCTCTTCCCCTCATTCCCTGCTCAAACCTTTTCAGACCACGGACAGATTGGGCAAAGAATCAAACATCTCCCTATGTTTACCCACCTACTTTTCTTTGGCCCAGCCAGTCTTCCCTGGTGAGGATGGGAAGAAAGATGGGCCTTGGGTGGGACAAAGCGCAGAAAAGCCAGACTCACTGGAAAACAAGTTCATCATTCCGACTCGAAACCAGAGTCCAAAAACCACTGCGCCATTTATTCCACCTCAGATTGCCCTTGGGGTAGTCTCAGGTCCACCCCAAACCCACCAGAGGGAGGGATGGTGGGAAGCAAGGACACACTTAACACCTCTTACACCCTCTACACTCTTGTGCAGCACTATTTATGGGGTTTGCCCCTTGAATACAGTTTCCTGAAGAAAATGTGTTCCCTGCGGCACCTGGAGCTTAATAAAAGAATCACGACATGGGGGAAGGTGGCAAAACAACTGCCATTGTTGACCTAAGTACAAGGAAAGGAGCAAATTCTTCTAATGAGCTTGTTAGGTGCACAAGCAGCTTCCTAAAAGCTCCCTGCCTGCGCACCCACTCACCTGGTGTGGGCACAGCTCTGAGGACCTGCCTGGAAGTGAGCCACCCAGGCAGGTGCTCCCCTGCCAGTGAGTTCTCATGTGCTATCCAGGTTTCATAATGTCGGCCCATCTAAAAGAAGTTGACTCGGTCATTTCCACTTCTCCCAGAAGAATTCAAAGCTTTATGTAGTCCTGTTTTCTCTGTCATCCAGGTGAGGCCTGGTTTTTGGTAATCTGCAGTGTGGCGGTGACCTGGCAATGGAGGTGCCATCTCAACATTGCTCACCCCTACACATGGGCCCCCTGAAGTCAAGCATTTGAGGAATGGCCCAAGGACAAGTTATGCTGTTTTTAGTTATAATATTGAACCCACTGTAAAACAGGAGCTGTGAGAAAATAAGTGTCTCTCTCTTTGTCTCCCAGTTCCCATGGAGCTAGGTTGGGGAACGTGGTGGTTAGAGCAGGGCCAGCACCCCATGCACATGCGAAAGTGCACGTGTTCCTCCTAGAGGGTAAGCTCACTTTCAGTGAGTCTCCACTTTACTCAGAAATCTTGCGCTCTGCCTGTTGGCTCCTGGGCAAGTGGCAGGCGGCTTTGTGAGGCCTTCCTTGCCCTCTGGCCCACGGTTCCAGCCTGTGTTTCACCTCTCAGCACACGCCAGCACGTGTCCTAGCCTCAGTGAGGGTGTCTTCTTGTTGCCTCCCAAATTGGCCATAAAATAAGTGGTCCTTAACCTTTGAGAATCTAGTGGGCTGTGAGCACCACCATCCTCCCCCCAAATACACAGCTTGCCGAGAATTTGGTGACTTCCCAGGCCCTTGAAACACTGCTTGGCTCAAGACCCTGCCTGTGGGAAACAGCCTTGTCCCCCTGCTTTTCATGCCTCCTCCTCCCAGTCACTCCTCTGAACCCCGTTCCACCCATGCCCAGGTCCAGCTCTGAAGTCTACACCCCTCAAAGTGAGGGACTCGCTGCCCCTCACTCTGAGCCATCACTGCAGTGGAACTCAAGACCTTCCCTGCCACACCTGTCCTGTTGGCCAGACCTGGCAACGCCGTGCTCTGATCTGTAACTGGTGCTCAGTTATCTGGAGTCCCGGGTCCATGTTTGATTTTTTACTTCAATCCTGTCTTGTCTCCTCAGTGATTGACAGTTTCTCCAGGGCCAAGGCTGGGTCTTTCTGTCCTCCCACAGCCTCCTAGCAGAGCACTGTATGTAGTAGGTGCTCAGAAAATACATTTTCAGTTGAAGGGAATAGGCTCCTATAATAGAATGAACTCTTCAGAAGTTCATTACCAAGTCATGAAAACCTTTTTTCATAGATCCTCCTGGACTGAATCCAGCTCTATCTTAACTAGCAAAGCAATTTACGACTCCCTTTCCCAAAAGTGCTTATGAGTCCCTTTGTGTGACTAGAATAGGGGCCGCTGTACCAATTGCTGTCACCACCCAAAATTCAATTTTGAAAGTTAGAGTCCGTGCCTGGGGCACCGATGTATTTGTGTATGTACAAAATATGGGAAAGAGAAATTTGCTGATAGCTGAGCAGGCGAAATGCAAAGGAGCCAAAATAGAGCCATAGAGGACACTTTGTCAGTTGAACATTTTTTTATTCACATTTCAGAAGCAGAACTGAATTTTTCTTAATGTGCCACTGCCGCATTTTTCAGACCCAGCACTGCTATTAGTCCTAAAATGTCTGTGATCTCGTTAGGTATGAATGCAAAGTCAGGTCATTTAAAGCTTATATATAAGAACATTTCTAAAAGTGTGCGGTACATTTCATCAGGCAAACTATTTCAAAACTCAGGACTGTTTGTGTGGAGTCTGAATAAAGTGTAGGGTGTAGGTGTGTGGTGAGGCTTTTGTAACTAAAGTCTTTCTGCTGATGTCCTTTTAAGTAGTAAACAGACTTTTTTAATTGCTGAGCTTGGCTTGGGTGTGACGGAACCAGAGTGGCTATGGCCCTGTCTCCTCAGGCAGTAATAACTCAGCCTGATGTTAGCAAATGCAAACTCTCGTCACCACCATGGACCCACTTCCACAGCCTCAGAGGGACACCTTCTGACCTCAGATGGGAAGTTGGGTGACAAGTTCATTTTTTGGTGATTGGTTATTTATAGGTGTTTAAGTGTTTGGTTCCCTCTCTGATTGTTAATGAGCTCCAGGCAATATGTGAAATATCTAACAGATGGTCTCTTTATTGCTGAAGGAATTTTAAGGCGTCAAGGGAGCCCAGAGGGTCACTCTCTTTTTCACTCAGACCCTCTGCTCTTTGTCCTCATGGGAGCTGTGCTCTGTAAGGATGACCCTGCCCTCTCTGCCCCTTGCTGCCCTGCTCACCCCCTGAGGGTCGGGTAGGAGGTGGCTGAGCAGTCCTCTGGCACATTCTCACCATTAGAGAAGTTAGAGGAGAAGCAGGAGGGGAACTTGCATTGGCAAGATTTCTGAGGGCGAGGATCTGGTGGGGATGTGGGTTTGACGAGGATGTGCTGTCTCAGTGGCCTAACAGCAGTGGCAGGAGCCCCAGAGAGAGGCACTGGGAGGAAGTCGAGTCAGCGGTGTGTCACCTTTCCTAAGAGCATGGTCAGTGACAGGAGGAGGGAGGGTCCAGAAGAGCGCCATCAGTGAAGAGCAGGTGCAGCAGATGGTGCGCACGCAGCAGAGACATGGAGCTCTCGGGGTCAGGGTCGCAGGTGTGGTCAGGTACGTAGGCAGTGGGCGCCTCTCACTTCCCATCCTTCATCACTTCCATTTCTAGCCACACCCCCAGCAGTCACAGGGCAACACTGATTCTTTGATCAAGTCCTCGATGCCACGCCCTGGACGTGTGCTCGTCCAGCCCTGTGCCTGGAAAGCCCACTTCTGTCTGGTAACTCCCACTCACTCTCCACCGGGACCCTCTGGCAGATCTTCCCTGGCTCCCTGGGCAGCGTCGGCACCTCCACGCACCTACAGTCCCCTTATTCCACCATCACCAGGATCCTCCTGAACTGTTCTTTCTTCCTCCTTGCAGTGTGTGGGGTAGATGCCTGTGTTTACGCAGCTGTTGACTACTAATAGCAGCACAACTAATCCCTCACATCCATCAGCACTCCAGGTCCCTAGTCAGCCACCATTGCCTTCTACTGTCACTCCGCCCTCAGAAGTAGGGGCTATTCTTTTTCTTCTGTTAAAAGAAAGGTTAAGTTGGCCAGTAGCTTCAGAAATGTCAGTACTTGAAAAACAGAGGCCGAGGAACTGTCCCAGCTGAAAGGAGAAATACATGTGACAGATAAACTCAGTAGGCAATCCTGGGCCAAAAGGGTTTTTTTCCTATAAAGATTATTACTGAGAGAACTGGAATATGGACGATGCACTAGGTAACATGCCGTGTCAATGTGAAATGTCCTGAATTTGATCACTGAACTGTGGTTATGTAAGATAATATCCTTGTTCTTAAGAAACACACTGAAATCTTACAGAGTGAAGGGGCATTATGTTTCACTCTGCTCTCAAATAGATCAGAAGAAAAATATGTATATGTAGATACACAGAATGATAAGGCAAATGGGAGGAGATTTTTTAAGAGTCAAGGGCAGGAGGACATTGAGGGATTTGCCCAACATCCCAGAGCTGGTTGGTGAAGATGCCAAGATTCAGGCCCAGGTGGTTTGACTCCAATGCTCTCCACAGCCATGGAGACCGGCTCCTACTCAGGCAAGTGAGCACACGGTAGATGTTCAAGGCACTTTTTTGAAACTGATAAACAAACACATCTCTGCAGGTATGAAGAGAGCAAGCAGAAGTTGAAATGCACAGTTATCTTTTGATAATCTACGTAATTTTTTTTTTTAATAAGAGAAAGTTTATTTAGAAAGAGTAGAAGAAGTACGCTGTAAGCAAAAGAAGGACCCTTGGAACTTAGGGGAAAGAAGCGGGGGGAGGGGAGGCACAGACCTGCTCCATAGAGAGAGCCACTACCTAATACTCTTTTTTTTTTTAATTTGTGTTTGTTGTCGAAAGTATTACAGATAGCCTCCTTTTCCCCCATCGATCCCCTCTACCCTGCATCCGCCCCCCTCAGGTCTTCACCATACTATTACCTGTATCCATGGGTTATGCATGTAAGTTCTTTGATTAATTTCTCCCCACCCACTTCCCCACCCCTGCCTTCCTACTGAGATTCATCAGTCTATTCCATGCTTCTATGTCTCTGGATCTATTTTGTTCCTCAGTCTACTTTGTTTATTAGATTCCACATATGAGTGAGATCACGTGAAACTGAATCAGGAAGAATCAGGAAACCTGAATGGGCAAATAACAATTGATGAAATTGAAGCAGTAATAAACTCCCAGCAAACAAAAGCCCTGGTCCAGATGGCTTCACAAGGGAGCTTTCTAATTCTTAAGTTGTAGGGTTAGATTGTTTACTAAATATTTTTCTTGCTTTTTGAGGTAGGCCTGAGTGCTATGAAATTCCTTCTTAGGACTCCTTTTGCTGTGTCCCACAGATTTTGGATTATGTGTTAATTTTCATTTGTTTCCAGGAAGTTTTTGATTTCTTTCTTGATCTTACTGGTAACCCATTCATTGTTTAATAACATGCTATTTAGCCTCTATGTGTTTGAATGTTTTTGAGTGTTTTTACTGTAGTTGATTTCTAATTTCATGCCATTGTGATCTGAGATGCTTAATAAGATTTCACTTTTCTTGAACTTGTAGAGACTTGTCTTGTATCCTAACATGTCTATCTTTGAGCACAACCCATGTGCGCTTGAAAGGAATGTATATTCTGCAGCTTTGGGGTGAAATGTTCTGTAAATATTAATTAAATCCATCTGATCTACTGTGCCATTTAGAGTCACTGTTTCTGTGTTGACTTTTTGTCCAGAAGATCTATCTAATGAAGTCGGCGGGGTGTTAAAGTCCATAATTATGACTGTATTGCTGTTGATCTCTCCCTTAAAGTCCTTAAGGTTATTAATGATAGATCCTTATTTATTGCCATTTTAATTCTTTATGCCTATGTATCTCTCTGTTTCTTATTATTACAGCAGTCCCTTTAACATTTCCTGTAGTGCTGGTTTGGTGGTGATAAACTCCTTTAGCCTTTTTTGGTCTGGGAAGCTCTTTATTTCACCATCTACTTTGAATGATAGCCTGGCTAGATCGAGTATTCTTGGTTTCAGATCCTTGCTTCTCATTATCTTGAATATTTCATGCCATTCCCTTCTGGACTGTAGAGTTTCTGATGAGAAGTCAGCTGACAGCCTTATGGGAGCTCCTTTGTAGGTAACAACTTGCTTTTCTCTTGCTGCCTTTAAGATTCTCTCTGTGTCTTGAATTTTGGGCAGTTTAATTATGATGTCTCTGGGTGTGAGCCTCTTTGGGTTCTTCTTGCTTGCGACTCTCTGTGTCTCCTGAACTTGTGTGGCCTTTTTCTTGACCAGGTTGGGGAAGTTTTCTCCCGTTATTTCTTCAAACAGGTTCTCTATCCCTTGCTTATTCTCCTCCCCTTCTGGTACTCCTATAATGCGAATATTGTTATATTTCATGCTGTCCCACAGCTCCCTTAAACTGTCCTCTTGTTTTTTGTTTTTTCTTTTTGGATCTCTTGATTAAGTGATTTTTTTTCTACCCTGTCTTCTAATTCACTGATCTGATCCTGAGCTTCCTCTAATCTGTTGTTTATTCTTTCCAATGTATTCTTTATTTCTGCTGTGTCATTCTTCATTTCTGACTGGTCATTTTTCATAGTTTCTATATCTTTTTTCAAGCTGTTGAGCATCCTTACTTTCAGTATTCTGAACTCTATATCTGATATATTGCTTATCTCCATTTCATTTAGCTCTTTTTCTGGAGACTTCTCTTGTTCTTTCATTTGGGGCTTTTTTGTCTCCCCATTTTGGCTGCCTATTTGGGTTGTTTCTATGTATTAGGTGTATCTTCTAGGACTCTCAGTCTTTTGGGAGGGTCTCTGGTGCAGGCTAGTCTCAGATGCTCTTTGTGACTGGCCTTGAGTACCCTGTTTGGAGCTATCAACAACCCATGGCTTGTGGTTCCCTCTGCTGGGGCTGCGTGCGTTTGGACAGGACCAAGATGCACACCAAAGTCTGCTTTTCTCAGGCCCAGGTACAGAAGAAGACCAGGGAAAGACTCAAAGCTCCCAGAAGTCCGCCTCTGCCTGCAGGCTGATTGATCTTAGTCTTTTAATGAGCCTCAGGCTATAGAACAGCCAGAGGACACTCTACAGCATGGGAGGAGAGGTTTTCCAATGGGTGGTGCAATTGCTTTCCCCCCAGGCAAAAGCTGCCTGGCTGGCAAAGGTCTGCCTGAGAAAGATGTCTTCTGCAGTATAGGCAAATTACTCAGCACAGGAATCCGGACAGCTGCCCTCTGAGGTTCTTCTCCAGAGCCCGAAACCCCAGATTCTTCTCACACAGCTCTAGTCCACTCTGCACTCCCTCCTCCAGAGCCCAAGGTGAGTGGCTTCACACAAAACTTTGTGCTTTGGCCATTTAAGAGGGTGCCTGCAGTTCCAGCTGTCTCTCCCTGGCAGACAGAAACCCAGCTGCTTTTCACAGCCAGATGTTATGTGGGCACCTCTCTCAGTTCTGGTGCTCTGGGGGATTTAGGCCCCAGAGTCCTCAGTGGGAACCCCCCACAGCTGAAATATCCCAGTGGACCTTCAGCTACTGCCTGTGGGAGCCCAGCCAGCCCTTTCTCGCCTCCACATTTCCTACCAGTCTCTATGTGGTCTTTTCCTCCGTAGTTATGAGGGTGCTCTCCAGCTAGTCATCCGTTGATTGTTCAGGGTGGTTTTTCTCTATTGTAGTTGTAATTCCAGTTTGGTCCTGGGAGAGTGTCAGTGTAGCTTCCACTCAGTCCATCGCCATCTTGGAATCTCTCCCTGATACTCTTTAGAACTTGGTGCTGGTGCCGGTCTCCTCCTCCTTGTGTGCCTGTACCGCCTGTTCCTCTGTCTTCTGTGTTAGCTCTTGGTTGTGCACGCCATGCTGAAGACACAGGGCTCACACTGCCCTCCCGAGTGGGTGCTGCAGAATTCCGCCCCTGGGCTTCCCCTGGAAGCGCTGCCCGCCCGGCCGCCCGGCGGGGACCCAGACTCAGCCACAGTCTGTTTCCATCAGGTCCTTCTTTTCAGCCCTTGGCCCCAGTCCACTCAGACGATGCCTCTGGTTATTATTCAGCAAACACTGGCTATCTCCTCAGCCCGTAATCCTTTCTCTTCTGATGTGCTACCTCATTCTCAAGATGAGTGGCTGAACCGGCGCAGATCACACGGAACCAAATGAATGGCCATCTTTTTGTTTGCGGTAAAGTGGAGCCCTTGTTTGACACGCACATAGAGGCAGAAGCTAATGGCCTTATTAAAACGCTTAACTACTGATTTATTTGTGCTCTGCCTTCTTCAAGAAAGGATTTAAGTTAGAAAAGTCCATCATTTGAATTCTGGCAAAAAACATAAAAGAGAAAGTTGTGTTCTGGGGAGTTTTCAGAATTCTTGGCTGAAGAATGTAAGGAACTATAGATAATAATAGCAAGGGCCGAGGGAAGGGAAACCAACAAGAGGCATGAAAGGTAAATAACCACCTCTCATCTGTCTTCCCTGGAGTTTCCAGCGAGGGCATCGCTGTCTTAGGCACCCAGAATCTCTCTATTTTCCCCTTTCTACTCACAAGGCTGCAGTGTTCGGGGCCTTCCTTCCTAGCAGGACCTGGCTGAACTCTCCCTCTTTTCCTCAGCTCACGTATCTCAGCTCAGCGTACCTGTTTCTTCATGTTCTTTTCTTGCAAATTTCAACCGCTCCCCACTTACCACAGTTGAAGGCCCAGATGACTTTTTTTTGCCTTTCAAAAAAGAATCTCTATTTAATACATTTCATATTAAAGGTTTAACTCAAAAAGCTCTTTTTCTCCAGCCCAGGCACTTTTGCCTACATATTCAGACCCTCTGCGTAGAGAGCATTCCTGCCTCCTCTGCCTTGCCCAACCCTTCCCCCACCAGAAGGCTAACTCTTATGTATCCTTCAGAGCCCCGCTTCCTCTCACCTCCACCATACACTGACCACTCCCACGTGGGGACGCCCCCTCCTCTGACTTCTCCGAGCCCACACTGCCCTAGTGGTCCCTTTATGAGAGTCACCCTTCCTGCATTGTATTTTTATTGTGGCATCTCCCTCTGCAGCTGGCATGGTTGCACAAGGCACAGATGCTCAACGACTTTTTTTTTTTAAATAGATCTTTATTGATTTCAGAGAGAGGAAAGGAGAGGGAGAGAGAGATAGAAACATCAATGATGAGTCATTGATCAAGCCCGCAACCAGGCATGTGCCCTGACCAGGAATCGAACCCCGATCGCCTGGATACTAGGTCGACGCTCAACCTCTGAGCCACACCCGGCCGGAACAACTACTTCTTTACCAGTTGATTGATAGAGTTTTTCTGCATGTTGGGGAGTTGATGAGGTGGAGCCATTACTCCAAAAAGGTGATTTCTCATAGCAGGGAGTTCGGGGAGTTAGCCCAGGTTTGCTTCCATGGAGCAGAGAAGCGAGTGCTGAGTGCGTCCTGCTTCATGTGAATGCCTTGTTCAAGGTGTCCTTCCTGGAGGAACAGGAGGGTGTGGGAGGCAGGGCTTATTTGCTCACTACTTCGGGGTTCTTTGTTTTTCAGGTTGCAGAGCCTGAGGCCTGCGATCAGATGTACGAGAGCTTAGCACGACTCCATTCAAACTATTACAAGCACAAGGTGAGTGGGCACAGTCTCTTATATCCCCAGCCTCTGACCAGAGAGGACCTATAAGAACAAGTGAAATTCTGATTCTACAGTGTTTTGTAAAGAATTGCAGTTTTGCTACTTTCACATGTAACCAGTAATTTCAAGCAAGCCAACAAAGGCACCTGGTAGAGGCTTTTAGGTCACTTAAATAAAAGCTACTTATACTCCTGAATAAAAGCCATGTATTTTATATGCCAGTGTGTGCTTCTGGGTGTGTTTGATAACTGTTGGATCTTAGATTTTCCCATCCACTCTGGTGGAAGTGGCATTGCCCTACTCTGGTGACAAGGGTGAGGTGATGGGGCAAGTCCTGTCAGACAAAACAGCTTCTCCTGGGGCCTTTCATGACAGCTGCCAAATTCCACTGAGTGTGGTTTTCTCAGGCTTGAAAAATGTGTTCAGTATTCCCCAAGTCTGCAGGGTGGGGCCAAAGTAGGTTTACAGTTGTGAGTACGAGAAACAGAGTTTATCCTTGTGTTATTATTTATTATTTATTGTATTATCTTCCATACGAACAACTGTAAACCAACTTTGGCCCCACCCTGGACATGGCCAAATGCCTAGCCTACTTGGAAAAGGATTTCTTCTAAATCCTTGCAACTCAGAGTGTGGTCCAAGAGCAGCAGCAGGGAATCGCCTGGGTTAGAAATAAGAATCGTGGGCCCAGCCCCAGTCCTGAAACAGCCTGCTTTCCCCAGAAGATTCCTGTGCCTGTTCAAGCTGGAGCCACCAGCCACAGATGATGCCGGTTCTTGCGAGGCCACATCTTTGACCTCCAGGTGGCGCTGCTCTTCTCCTTGCTGGGCCTCTAGTCTCTGGACAACCGTTGTGGCCCAGGGAATGCCTTTAGAGAGCCAGGCTTCTTTCAGGATTGGCAGGTCTCAGGTTGTGCTGCAGAACTAATCTTCTCTCCCCTCCCTTCTCTCTTCCTCTCTGCCCCTTGTGACCAGTACCCTCGCCCCAGAGACACGAGCTTCAGTGGCCTGTCCCTGGAAGAATACAAGATGATCCTTTCCACAGGTATTGAAAGCACAGCTGCCCTTTCAGGTTGTTTTGCAAATGATTCTTTGAGTTTGAGAGGCCAAAGGGAATTGTCTAATAATACAGCTCATAGCCTGATGGAAAATGTTTGGAATAGCCCACAGGAAATTCTCAAGCTACAGCGCTTATACTCGGGCCATAGAATATGGAGAAGGTCAATGGCATTATTTTAAAAAAGAAAATCCATCTTTAGAGCTTTTAAATTCAAGGCGGAGCAGCAGGGAACAGGGGGATACATGTTTGCCAAATGGAAGTAGTTGAAATCAGGATGGAAGGAAAATAATTTTATTTTTATGGTCCTAAGAGGGCTTTATAAACGAGTGTTTTAATTAAAACAAAAAGCCATTCAATAAACGTGTATGGAGATATCCACTAAGACTTATCTGACCCAGGGGACATGGTCTGTGGGTTAGATGTGGGTTTGACTAGGTATGTTTTCAAGTCGTTGATAGACTGTGATTAACAAGAAAGGAAATACCCTGCCCAGCCCAGCCCCTCTGTACTTCCGCATCTCCATTGTCACTGATGGGGGAACCCTGGGTTGAAGTAGGCAGGTTCTGGAAAATTACTATTTTTATTGCCAAGGATATCTTATTGCCAAGGATATATATATCTGATATCAAAAATAGGCTAACCTTTTCTGAGAGGCATGGCCCTGAAACATTCACCTTCTGGTGGTACTCTAGAAATTTCCCTTTCCCATTCCCCTGGCAGTCTTCAGCAGCTACATTTTAGGGATTTGGCATTCCAGAAAACTCTTACCTTCTAAGCAGATTAACACCTGGTGGTGTCACCTGCTGTTATATCAACTCTGATCCTGTTTTTAAAGCAGTACCCTAGAAAACTGGGGTAAAGGTATTTTTGCTAGGCAGAATCGTGAAATCCAGCACTGATGCACGAGGTCATTATGAGGACCCGGAGAGTTTGAGCAAAGTTTGAACTTGAAACTAGAAAGGAAATGAGTTCTGGAGGCACAGCCTCTGCCCCTTGTTAACCTCAGGAACGTCTCTGAGTGGGCGGGGGACAGGCCGTAGACTGTTCCGCCTGGGGGATCAGCTCCAAGAAACCTGCTGCTAACTTCTTTCCTCAGCGATCCTATCCTTGTTGTGACTGCAGAACAAGCTTACCAAGTGTCTCCTCTGACAGGCCAGGAAAACACCTTGCAGTGTTTGTAGTGAGAGGCTTTGAGGCCTGGCAAGTGGCTGCAGTCTGGTTCCCAAATGTGTCCACCCTGGGCTTGGGGTCACGGGAGACTAAAGAGGCCTCATGGCTTGTAAGTAGACAGGGATCCAGCCCTCGGCATCCCACTTTGTCCCCATAGCGCACCTGGACTCCTGGAAAGCCCCAGGGTGGGATGCTGCGCTCCTGGCTAAGGGGCAGTGTGACCTAATTTAGTCAGGAGACCACTGACAGTCAGTGTTGATAAGTAACGTAAGTTACCTTTTGTTCAAAAAAGCTGTTACTTTTCTCTACAAGTTTTGTTAACAGATAAAAATCCAGGCTATGAAATTTAGACAGGACTGTGGGGAAATCTAAATTTAATATACAGGCAAGATCAGGTATAGAATTTTAGCCCTGGAGACTTTAGACCAGTGGTTCTTGACTTGGGCAATTTTGCCACCCAGGGGAGATACATGGTAATGTCTGGAGACATTTTTAGTTGTCACAGCTAGGAGTGGGTATGGTAGGGAGGTTCTGCTACTGGTATCTAATGGGTAGAGGCCAAGATGCTGCTAAACATCCTACAATGCACAGGTCAGCCCCTCAGTGAAGTTATCCTGCCCCAAATGTCAATAGTGCCAAGACTGAGAACCCAGCTTTGGTTCCTTTGGGGCTGTGTGTGTGTGTGTGTGTGTGTGTACACACGTACATGTAAAGGGCCCCATGGCCTCCACTAGCTCCCTGCTGCCTTCATAGCTATGAAGATGGCCACCTTTTCTTGGGTGCAGGTCGGGTGCCAGGCAAGTTACCTCCGCGATTTCCTTTAATCCTCACAACTTTTGAGGCAGGTATTTTTCTACTTTTCAGATGAGGAACCTGAGGCTCAAAGGGTAACGTAACTTGTTTGAGGGGACCCAGTGAGGAAATGATGGGCAGGGATTCTGGTGCAGGTCCGTCTCCCTTCCCAGTGTGTGCTCACCTCCACAGCACGTGGTGAACCCACACTGCCTGGGTTCAAATCCCAGCTCTACCACTTCCTAGCTGTGTGACCTGAGCAACTGTCTTGACCTCCCTCTGCCTTAGTTTCTACATCTGAAAAAGGGAGACAGTAAGGTGTGTGTGGCATGGGCTAAGTTGTGAGAGAGCACCTGGGCCTGAGTTTCTTTGCCCAGGCATGCAGAGCAGGGTATCGAGAGCGCGGCTTAGACGATGAATATGAGACGAGTGCCCAGTCCACGCTAGCAGTTAGTTTCTATGGCCTGTCTGATCTGCTTTTCGGAAGTTGGGTCTACGCTTCCCTTTCTCAGGGACAGACTGGGAAAGCAAGGCCTGCTCACGAGAAGGCCTGGGGCCAATATACGTCAGCAAGTTTTAGATTTCAGCCTCCTTTTTGTCTTGCCGTTTTGCAGACACCCTGGGAGAGTTCAAGGATATGAATAAAGGCATGTGGAAGAAACTGCAGGAGAAGTTCACCGCCAAGGAGTCCTGAGAAGCAGCGCCTGTGCTCAGTCCTTCAGTCCTTATCTTGCCCACGAACCTAAGGGTGGATGTTGCCATCCTAAATAAAGCCGCCCTGATTCCCTGCTCCTTGGGATCGCATCTAGTCTCTACAGAGGACACCCTGTTGCTCCAGAGAAAGCTGCAGCCCGAGCGGGGATGCCCCAGCATCCGCCCCGCTCGCGGTCAGGGTAGGAAGTCTCTAGGAGAGAGGAAGCTTGGGGCTCCGTCCAGCCTGGGAAGGGAAGGTGCCCGGCCTCTGGGCGAGGTGCTTCCTGTGCAGCCTAGGAGCCTGTTGGGGGGTCTGACTGGTTCCCTTGTGTGGTGGGAAATAGCCAAAAATAGTAAACATTGAAGAAGGCAGCCTGCGGCAAACAGCAGGAGGTGGCGGGCAGAGATGAGAAAAGTCTGTTCAGCCTCCGTTTCCATGACACAGAAGGACAGAGCTGGTCCTCTGCCCTGACCTTGCAGGAAACCTGTGTTCCAGGTGGTTTAAGGGGCTAAGTGGAGCCACAGAGAGGCCTTGGCTCCAGTACTCTGGGTGGCTTCTGTGGGAGGCAAGGGGCACACAGGGGCCACCTCATCACTCCATGGGGGCCTTTGCATTTCGTTCCTGAGCTTGCTTCTGTCAGAAACCAAGCTGAGGAGGGGCAGGACAGGGACGGACAGTGCCTTGTGGGGAAGTGGAAGCGGGTTCTTCAGCATGTTCGTTCCTGGCCTCCAGCATGCTTTGAATGCCCACAATAAAATGAATAGGATCACGACCGAACCAGTTACACTGCAGTACAGTTCTGGTTCTGTCCAGGGGCCCTGTTAGCAATCCCCGTGAGGCAGTGTTGCTCAGCATCTCCCAAGAGCCCAAGCCCGTGGTGAGGCCGGGCCAGCGGGCCACACTGGCCCCCACAGCCCCAGGGAGTATAGGAAACAGCATCCCTTCCTAATAGACTGTGTTTCTATTAATTTATTTAAGGAAATTAACATATTAGTTCTCAGGCCAGAGGATTTGTAAAACATTACACCAAAAGGAGAAAAACAAGCAGTCAGAAACCAGCCCCTGTACCGCACCCAGCCCTGCCCCTCGGGCCTGCACCATCCCCGGAGGCCCAGGAAGGGGCAGGTCCCAGGAGCAAGGCCCTCCATCCTCAGGTCAGCAGTCCACCTGGGGCTGCACTGAGGGCCGGCCTGGACACACAGCGAGGTCTACACTGTCTATGGCAGAGCTGAGGCACGGGATGTGCAGGGCTGAGCACAGTGGGAATAAGTTAGGTAACAAAGCCCTAGACTTGCTAACAACAGCACGACTGCACCTCCCGGAGGCGGGCAGCAACCAAATGTAGTGCTGGGAATGGAGGGGGGAGCCCACTCCTAATTGCCACCGGGCAGAACCAAAGGACTGTCTGAGAGCAACAGCCCTTTAAAAGGACTTTTTTCTTTAAGGCATTAAGGTAAACTGAGTCCCAGTGAGTTTCTGAGTCCTAAGGGCTCTAGGCAGGGCTGTCAGCTCTGTGGCTCTCCCCCCCTCCATGCTGGTTGGCTTGGGGGGTGTATGGCAGAGTAGGAGCTGGAGGGTGGGTGGGCACCTAGCCTTGAGAGCTGGTAGGCTGGCTGGGCCCCCCAGCCCGAGGGAAGGGGCGGTGTTCCCAATCACAGCTGTCAGTACAGGCGTCCCCGGTCCAGGCCTTCGCTGGGTCTTGAGTGGCTCAGCGGCTCATGCAGTTCTGGACGTCCACAAAGCCCAGGCGTTGCCTGCGCTTCCGCTGCTCCGTCATCTATGGTTAAACGATGCGAACAGGTCAGGCCACCTGGCACCCTCTACATGGCCTTGCCGTGGGACTGGCGCCCACCCTCCAACTGAGGACCCAGCTGCCGTTCAGCACTGGCGACAGGCCAAGGCCTTCAGGGTCAACGAGCACGTCAGCCCCAAACCCTCTTCTCAAGTAGCATGTTACAACCCCGATTAGATGCAGAATCCACCCCACCTAAAAGGGGCTGCCCAGCCTCAGTGTCACTGCCTGATGGAGAGGAGGCACCAAGCTTCCACTTGGCATGTCCTTCAGGGATGGGACTGCCAACCCCAGGCTAGCTTTCCACAGAGGGGACAGTCTGTTTGGGGCCCGTCTTCTGCTTCAGACTAAGAATGGGGGCCAGGAAGAAGGGGGCATACGTGCCACAGCACCTGTCCCATCCTCCCCATGGCAGGCTGGGCTGTGACCTCTCAGGACGGCCCGAGGCTGCCCAATGTAGGACCCCGGGGGTGGTGCAAGGCTGGGGCTGGGGTGCACACCTGCTCCTTGAGCTCGTTGAGCTGGGCAGTAAGGTGGGACACCAGCTTCATGGTGGAGTTCAGCTTGTCCTGGAGAATCCGGATCTCGTTCTGCTCCCCCTCCCCTTCGTTGCTGACGAGGGACATGGCCCGCATCCGGGGGAACCAGTCCAGGTTCTTGTTCTGAAAAAGATCACCATTGGGCTGAATGAGCTTGGGCCGGGCCCAGGAAAGCCTCATGGAGAAAGGCAATGCTGCCAATACTTGGCAAAAGCGCTGCCAATACTTGGCAAAAGCGCTGCCAGGGGCGAGTCTCAGGAAAGTCCGAGTTGAGAGTTGGCCAGGTCCCCTGGGGCTGAAGTGAGCTGGCAGTGAACCCTCTGTGGTCAAGGCCCAGCCCTGTGACCGGCTGACTTCCGTTAGGCCGCCTTTGGTCTTTCACTGCTATCAGCACCATCTGTTCATTCTCACGACACCCCTCAGAGGTGGGGGGAAGCCTCTGCACCAGACCCCGAATCTTCCTTCCTTCTCCCCTCCCCTCCCCCAGCATGCAGGCCCCACGCCCCAGCTGAGGGAGCAGGAGGCCTGCAGAGGCAAAGTCACTCTTCCCAGGACAGGAGTTGGGGGGAGGGGGAGTGCACCAAGCAGCTTTCTGGTTCCTTGTGGCAAGCTGTGAATTCTCAGACCAACTGATAAACCAGTATTCAAAGGTCAGTTCAAATTATAGTCTTAAAAAACAACTTTTTTCCCCACTAACTAGGTCTCTCCCTTCAGCCTGCAATTTATCTGCTGTGCGGCAGTTTGAAGATGCACATCAGATGGAGCTGGTTTCCTCCTTTACCCAAAACATGACGTATATTCCCTCCAAATGGTCCCGAGCAGCAGCCACGCAGGGACTGCCCCGCTCCCACGCGCCACAGCACCACGCACCCATGGCCCGGGGACATCACACCCGTCCTTTGGGGCTGATGGGTTTCCAGTGGCTTTTTCTTGACAACAGAGCCCAAGCAGGGCCGTCCGCGGCACAGGCAGCTGGCTGGGCCCCGCGTCCCCACAGGCTGCTCCAGCTGCTCCTCTGCTCCCTGGCTGGCCTTTCCCCAAGGGGCCACAGCAGTCCCGCCCCCCAGGCCTCCCCAGTCAGTGCAGGCGGCCATGGCCGCCCTCCCGGGGCCCGCACCTTGATCATCTGGGCCACATAGCTCTCGGGCCCCGTGTAGTCCGTCTTGTTTTTCACTCGGACCAGCACGATGAAGTACAGGTAGTTCCACATGTTGTGCTCGAACTTGATGTGCTCCTCAAATGACACTGTCTTGTTATCAAACTTGTCCCTCTCCAGACCTGAGGATGCAGAGGACGGGGAGGAAGCCACTGCCTCCGAGAACCACGGGGCCACCTGGTCCGGCGCACGCCACCCCTGCCGTAGGGACGCCTGCTCTCAGGCCAAGTCTGATGCACGCAGGCAGCAACCCACTCTGGGCCATGTAGGTCACTTCTACTGAAAGCACTAGCCACTTGGTGTGGAAATCCGCCCGCCTCAGCTGCAGCCCTCCGCAAAGGCAGCTAAGGACCATGGGGGCAAATGCGAGAATTCCTTGAATCCAGAGAAGCAGGATTTGGCCTATAGGTGACACCTGCTCCTTAGCCTGCGGTGACTGGAGAGGGGACTAGCACTTCATACCACGGATGGGAAGAGCCCTGGCTAAGACCAGAGGCTTGAGGCTACTGGCTGGGCTTCAGTATCTCTGTACATTAGGGTTTAAAGGGATGGTCTGAGGCCCTTTCCTGCTCCATTACTCCAAGTTCAGGCAGGGTCCTGTTGTCCCCAATTCTGAGACGAGCAAACAGCCATCAAGCCATCAGCCCCAGAGACGGGTTCCCCAGTGGCCACAGGAACCCAGGGAAGGGCCAAATTGAGGCTGCCACCGGCCCAGATAATGTCCCAACCCAAGGGCCGCTCAGTCCCACCGTGGCCTGCGAGGCAGGAACCAGGCCTCACCACAGATGAAACACGTGGTCTTGAGAATCTCCTCTTTCTTCTGCTTCTCGCTGCGCAGGTCAGCAAAGGTGTCAATGATCACCCCGAAGATGAGGTTCAGCACAATGATGATGACAATGAAGAAGAACAGGAGGTCGTAGACCACGCGGGCCGGGAACAGAGACTCCTGCAGGGCAAGGCAGGGAGGTTGGGCCCTGCAGTCCCCATCACCAGGCAGGCAGGGCTCTGGCCGGTCAGGGCTGTGACAGAGAGGCCCAGCCCACAGCAGAAGGAAGATGGCAGAGTGGGCCAGCCGCACACCACGGAGAAAGAATCGCACCCGCAAGTGTGGACTGGGAAACAGCGACTCAGGAGGAGGCCAGTGGGACAAAGCCCTGGAGAAGGAGCTGGGCTAGGGGACTAGGTTGGCCTACCCCTAACTTCTGGTTAGGGGAGGAGCCAGCATTGCTGGCTCTGCCCCGCCCTCAGCACGCCAGGCTCACAGGTTCCAGAAACCCTGTCTGGCTAGGGAGAGGGCTTCTCAGCCCCAAGGGACTAGGGACAGACTGCTGTCTGGGAATGCGAGGCTGCCTGAGCCAAATCCGGAGGCCTCTTTATGAAACCAACTCAGCTCCCCTGCTGTGGGCTAGGGCTCTGCCTCACGGATCCACCCACCGGCTGACTCACGGCTTCCCCAGCCTGGGCAAAGCTGGGTTACCAAGGTCTTTCCTCAGAGCATCCACAGTGAGCGGTAGGGTGTCTGAGCAGACTGGGGTGAGGCTGGCTCAGCAGCAACGTAACTGCACAGAGCGGGAAATCAGGGAAAGGGGTACACTGGGGGCTAATAACACTGAGGACTGAGGGGCCAAGCTGCTCTGCCTGGGCACGACCTGAGGGCAGGATCCTCACAGCTGCTGACCTGGCCAGGGCTGGGGCCACATGGATCTGGAGTGGGGCGGGGGTGCTCACATCTTTAGAGGGCTTGCGGAGAATGTCGCCCACGCCACCACCATTGCGCAGCCCATGGTTCATAACGGTGACGATGCACATCAGCAGGGTGTCACAGGCTCGCTCCGTGCTGTCCAGCTCCTCGTCCTCTATAAGTGCAGTGTGTGCTCACAGCCAGGCCCGGCCACCTGCCTCCACTTCCCATCCTACCCGGATCCCAAGACATACCACCCTCACCTTCCAGGATCTCAGTCACCGAGACCCCTGAGACACAGTTTATCCTGTCCCCGCTGCACGTGCCCATGAATGTGGCAGCTCCATGTGGCATCCCCAGGGGGCTGGCTAGAGGGGACATGAACGAGGTCACAAGGAGGTCCAAATGCCTAGCCTTATCTTCCCCCTGGTTCTGTCCCCAGCATCACATCCTCCAGGAAGCCTTCCCTGATCCTGCCAGGTCCCCGCTCTGTCTGGCTACAAGAGAATGGTCTGCATGCCCCCCCCGCCGGTTTGTGCACCCCAGGCCTGGCACACGGGCAGCCCCTGCAAATACTGAGTCTAACAGGAATGACAAGGTCTGCAAGCAAGTGGCTCCTTAGGGAGCCAGAGACCCAAGGCTCTCCCACCCCTCAGCCTGTCCCAGGGAAGAGGGAGGTGTGAGCTACATGCCCCAGAACCCAGTATGGGAAACTGAGGCAGGGGCGGGGGATAAGCAGCCCCAGGCCCCGGCCCTGGCCCTGGCATCAGTGGCGCACGCAGCCCTCTCACCCACGCTGCCCGGGCCCGGGCCCGGACCTCTGGAGTGGTTGCCGGGCAGCCGGTCAACCTCGAGGATGAAGTCGTCCTTGAGGAAGAGGAAGCCGACGATGGAGAAGAGGTAGACCAGGATGAGGGCCAGCAGGGCGGTCAGCAGGATGGAGCGGCCATTGCGGGTCACGCTCTTGATGACATTGAACAGAGTCTCCTCACGGTAAATGAGGTCAAAGAGCTGCAGGACAGGGATGGGGCCTTGAGGGGCTGGGACGCCGCCGGACCCGAGGGCTGCGGGCTGCCGGCGGTTTCCCACGGCCTCCTCAGGTAGGGTCTGCGCTTAGGCAGGCACAGCCCTGCCAGTGGGCCTGAGGGAGAGGCTTCTCGAAGGAACCTGGAGTTCTAAGTCCAAGGAAAGGGAGGGGCGAAGGGCAGGTGATGCCGCACACAGAGGGAGAGGCACGGCCAACTCTGAGGGTGTGCTCACCACGTGCAATTTATGTGCACTAGCTCGTTTCACCCCTGCAATTCTCTTAGAAGGTAGGTGCTGTTAATTATCTGTTTCACAGATGGGGAAACTGAGGCACAGGCTAGTGAAGAAACTTGTCCAAAGTCACACAGCTAGGATGGTCCAGTACCAGAGCCCAGGCTTAAACCAGCACCATACAGGGGTGATGGGTCAGACGGGGGTCAGGAGTGGCCATCAGGGCCTTGAAAGCCATGCTGGAGTCAAGCCAAAGAGGACTGGAAATCCACTCCTCCCAGCCCGGCAGCAGCAGGACTGGACAGGGATTGGTGCTGCAGAACCGCAAACAATTCACCCTGCACTGCCCCAACTGCCCCTGCACCCCACCCAGCCCGACCCCTCAGCAGGTCTCACCAGGATGCTGTAGAAGAGCTCATGGGCAAAGAGGCCCAGGACACTAGTCAGGATGTAGCCCACATGGTAGAGGAATTCCATGTCCATGACCATGGCCTTATAGCCCCGGATGAAGGTGCCACGGTTGCCCACGAAGCTCACCACGAACACAATCTTGTTGGTCAGCTGGGGGCGAGCGCAGGGCATGGGAGTCAGGGTCCCACTGCCCACCCTGAATCTCTACCCCAGCCACCCTGCCCACCGTGTGCCCAGCTCAGAAGCCACGCCTTCCATGGAGTGGATCTGAGCTATTCCTGCTCAGCCTGGCAGGCACAACATTAATGAAAATGCTTCCAGAAATGCACCTGCATTCCTGGGACTAGAATAGAGAAGCCTCTGGGTCCCCCAGTGCCAGGAAGAAAGTGAGAGGTAAGTAAAGCAAGATGGGTCAGAGAAGACCACCCTTAACCTTTACAGTGACTAAGTTAGGAAAAAACAGCCCCTTGCTCCAGGCCCTTTATTTCCATCTGTCAGGAAATTGCCATGATATACAAATCCTTGCAGTGCACAGCTAACACCATGTGCACAGCAGCCCTGACGCTGGGGCTCCAAAGTGACTCCTGGCCAGCTTCCCAGTTGTCCAGGGAGACAGAGGAGGCACTGAGGGGGTCCCCATCACAGGTCCATAATGAGCTTAGGATCCCAACCCAGGGATAAGGGGGTGGGTCAGAGCAGTGGCTGCAGGTGGGTAGCAGGGTGTTTGGGTGGGGGCTCCCTCTGGCACTCACATTGAGGGCACCCAGGATGTTGAGCGTGGGCCCAATGCCCAGGTAGTAGATGGAGCGCAGGATGAGGGCCACGATGAGCGGGCGGACACTGTAGCGCTTGGTGAACAGGGCGGCGATGGAGAAGCAGATGAGGATCCAGAAGAGCAGCGAGATGAGCGGGGAGTCCAGCACTCCTGGGGCAGGGAGCAGGGCTAAGCACGGTGTGCTCAAGCCCCACACGCTAACAAACCCCAAGGAACACCCCTTCCTGGAAGCCTTCCCTATTAAGTTCCTGGCCACCTGGTTTAGGGCCCCCATCGCACCTGCATCCCTAGGCCTAAGGCAGGAGACCCTCTCTAGCTGCTGCCACTATATCTGGTCTCTGGCTCACGTGTGTACATGTGTGAGCTGTCTCCAGAGGTCGAGGACCCTGTCTGTCCCACTGGACCACACCTGTCTCCCCATGATGGGGTGTGCAGCCCGGAGGGCAGTGCAGGGGTGCTTCGCCCCACGCTGCACCGGGTTCCCTCAGAGCTTGGCTCCCTCTGGGCTCCGAGGCGCCTGCCTGCCAGCGCCCTGTCCTGACCTGTGGATGCGCCCTCTACGTAGGGGTAGAAGAAGGCGATGATGATGTTGATAAACACGGCCAGGTTGAAGGAGATGCTGCCCCACAGGGTCATGCGGCGGGAGAACCAGTAGATCAGCGGCATGCCTGCGGGAAGAGGCTGGTGTCAGGGACACTGATCAGTGCCATCTGCTCACCCCATGTGGCCCACTGCCCGCACAAGCTCCAGGCCCCACTTCAGGGAAAAACACTGGAGCCCTCCTAGGGGTGGGAGTGGGGCAGCCGCCTGCAGGCGAGGGGGGCATCGGGCCCAGCGCCAGGCCCAGCCCTGCCCGGCAGCCCCAGCGGGCACTCACTGCGGAGCTTGCGCTGCCACTCCATCTCGTTGTGCAGGAAGGAGGACTGGTCGAAGAAGTCGCTCACTTTGCTGCCCTGCTCGTCCTGCTCTGTGGTGGTGAAGAGCCGGTGCTTGGTCTCCTCCGTCAGGAACTGGCAGATGCCAGGCACGGGGAATACAATCTGCTCCATGCTGCGGTCCTGCCGCACGATCTGGGCGCACAGAGGCCCGTGGTCACGCCTGGACTGAAGCCACCAAGGGCCGAGCCCAGGACCTCACTCCCTGCGCCCCACCACCTTCAGGCCCCACCTCGATCTGGGACGTATGGTTCTCATAGTAGGCCAGGGGGTCCTCCTCCTCCTCCTGCGCAGGCGGTGAGGACTTGAGCATCTGTGACAGCTGCTTGTTGTTGAGGCTCAGCTGGGGGTGGCGAGGGCGCTGAGGTCAGGCCAGGCAGCCCCCCACCACAAGTCCGGAGCCCAGCTCTGAACTACAGCCCAGGGAGTGACACCCCCAGCCAGACCAGCCTCAGCCCCACAGGGGTGGGAGGGGTGGGAGAGCCATGTCCATACAATCCTGACAGTCAGTGCCCTCCGCAGTCCTCCCCAGGCGCGCCCTAGGCCCTCTCCGGGCCTGCAGACCCGCGAGGACCCCCTCCAGCCTTGCTCCCCCTTGAATCCGGGTTTCACCCCTGGGGCCCCCCCAATTTAGCTCACAGACCCTCGCTTTTTACTCAGACGCGGGCCACAGCTCCGCCCCGAGTTCCCGGCCCCGCCCCGCGCCATCCCCAAGCCCGCACTCGGGTCCCAGCCCAGCCCCCACCAGGACCCCCGGGTCAGAGCCCCGCCCTCAAATCCCAGCCTCACCCGGCAAATGCCCCCCACTCGCCCCGCCCCAGGCCTAGGCCCCGCCCATGCCCACCATGGAGGAGATGCCCTCCGCCTCCTCCTCTTGGATGCGCTTCACAGGCTTCAGCAGGTGCTGCAGCTGTTTGTTGTGCCTGGAGAGCTGCGCGAGAGGGCAGTGCCCAGTCACCGCGGCGCGGCCGCCGGGCACAGGGTCGCCAGGGCGGGCCGCGGGGCGGGCTGGTACCTGCAGCGCCAGGATGTAGATGTTGTGGCCCACTTCGCGCGGGCTCACCTCGGAGTTCTCACGCTCCTCCTCCTGCAGGTAGGCCTTCTTGATGACGTCCACCTGGGGGGGCAATGCCTGCTGGAACGCGCTCTTCCTGGGGTGCCGGGGCGCTGGGCCCTAATCCTCATGCCCGCCCACCCCAGCAGGGGCCCTTCCCACCTGCCCACCGGCCCAGCCTCACCAGCTCCTGGGGCCGCAGGCTGATGAGGATGCGCTCGGCGTTCTCGCTGTCGTGTCGGCTCTCCATCAGGCCCAGGAGCAGCTTGGAGGCATTGTCCTGGGCAAAGGGGGGCAGGCCACAGTCTGAGGGCCCCACCCTCTTCGCTGAGTACCCCATAACAGCCCCTCCCAACCTCCCCATCCCCGCTGACTCTGGGGGCTTGCTGAGAAGTGTCCTACATATCCAGGCCACCCAAAGGCCTTCAGCCCCATGCTGTGCCAGGCACACTCAGCCCCCAGACAGCAGGCACATGCACAGGAGGCCCTCGGATAAACCCAGAATATGTTTCCTTCTAGGTAAGTGTACATCCGGCATGTTTGCTCACACATTCACTCACGTGTACAAATAAACATACATCACATACATGCAACCTGCACACCACATGCTTGCACATGTGGTACCCACACACATACGCGTATGCACATGACACGTCATATGCATGTGTGCACGCACATCACATGCACACCCATGCACACTCAGCGGGCTGCACAGGCCCCACCTTGAGTTGCAGCACCAGGTCCATCCGGTACTTGCACAGGGGACTGATGTCGTTGAGAATCAGCGCAGTGATGATGTCTATGCCATTGGACTCGTGCGTCACGATGCAGGTCTGGCGGGAGCAGTGCGGGGACACAGGGCCCAGGCCCCTCAGAATGGTGGTGGCTCAAGGGGCCGCAGCCTCTCCCCTGCCCAGCCGCTCCTTCCTCCCACGTCCACGCTGCCACGGGCTGCCGCCCTCGCGCCATGCTGCCCACCTGGTTTTCGTGGCAGGGGCCCTGGCAGTACTCGGTGAGGGTCTCCAGGGTCTGGATCACGAGGCCCACGTTGTCCTCGTTGATGTAGAGCCCCAGCAGCCCCAGGCCCCCCGTGGTGCTGCCGCACATGATGTCCAGGAACTGCAGCGTCTCGCACACCAGGTTGTAGTTGGTCTTGTTGTTCTGACAGCGCAGGAAGTTCTGTAGAGCGCAGATGAGGTGGGTGTGGCGTGGCTGGGGGACGGGGAGGCCCCCCGGGGACTGATCCTCTGCTGCAGGCCTGGGGGGACCACCAGCCAGAGCAGAGGTGCCCAGGCCAGATGGCAGGGGTAGGGGCCCACAGGCTGGCGGAGGGCAGGCAGGGGCAGGCGTGTGGCGAGGCCCTCACCTGCAGGTCCCGGTTGTGGTTCTCGCACAGCAGCTGCAGAAAGCGCAGGATGGGCTGCATGATGAGCACAGACGTGCCCATCTCGTTGCTCTGCACACGCTCGCCCACCTCATGCCCCCGGCGCAGGCTGGAGCCCAGCGAATAGCGGGATGAGGAGCCAGGCATGGAGAAGGAGGCCACGCGGCCTGCGGGGCAAAGCCTGGTGAGGCGGGGCTGCCGGAGGGCCGGACCCTCGCCCTGTGCTCCCACGCTGAGCCCCCTTCCCACATCCTAAGCCCTTATCGGCCCTGGGACGCCCTCCCTCTGCACCTCTGACCCCACCACCCAGCACCCCCACCCTGTCCCCATGTCCCTGCCCCCAACTCTGACCTTTGGTGGTGGGGTCTGCCGGCTCCCGGTCCTCGCGGGGCTGGCTGCCCAGGTCACTCATGTTGACGGCCACTGTGGACTTGGTCTCCTGCTGGGCCCGCTTCATGCGGTCGTGCAGCACCTTGAAGAAGCGCTCTGACTTCTTGTCGCTTGTCATCAGGTTGTAGAAGGACTTCTGGGGGCGGATGGTTAAATGAGGAGGCAGCCTCGGCACTGGGCCTGGCTCTAAGCAGCCCTTGGTGAGCCCCCAGAGGCCTGTCCTGTGCTGCAGGGACAGGGATGGAGCACAGATGGGCCCCAAGACATGCCAAACCAGACTGAGGCTGGGGAGCCAGAGACACCCCTGCATCCTGCAGGCTGGGTGGGGGGCGGTAGAAGGTAGAGGGCCTATAACTGCTGTAACTGATGCTAGAGGCTGGCACTGGCCTCCGAATCACCTTCTGCATCTGCCCTTGGCCTCCATCTGTGCCCACACAGCAACCAGGGGTCCCTCTGACATCTAAGTCAAGTCCCTCCTCTGCCTGAAACCTTGCAGTGGCCCCATCTTACCCAGAGGAAGTCATACCTCACAGCACCCACAAGGCCATGTGACGGCCTGCCTCACCCTGCCCACTGGCCTCATGCTCACCTCTGGGGCCGTCCCAAACGCTCCATCTAAGCTACCCCTCCGGAATGATCACCGTGCAACATGCCCTCCCTGGCACGTAGGCATTACAATTATTGACTGTGGTCCCCGCTGGAATATAAGTACCAAGAGCACATGGGTTTTGTTTCTTTTGCTCACTGCTGCATATTTAGTGCCTAGAACACTGCCAGGCACACAGTCCCTGCAGACTTACTAAGAGAATGAAAGAATGAAATGGGGATAAAGCAACCAGAGAGAGCTTTTTGGAGGAGGCAGGCCTCTGGCTGGGCACCAAAGGCTGAGGAGGATGCTGAAGAGGAGGGAAGAAGGCCTGAGCAGAGGCTGAGAGGCAAGAATGGTGGACAGAGCAGAGGGCAGGGCGGTGGGGAGGTCAGCTCCGACCTGGCTGGAGCAGAAGATGGAGTGTGTGGATAGAAAAGTGGCCACATGACACAGGGAGTAGGTGTGGCAGGTGGAGCTGCCCACAGGCACCCAGCCCAGCAGCGAAGCCCCCATGGCCTCAGCGACTTGGCACACTGTCCCCCTCCTGAGTGGGAGGCACCCCCCCAAAGGAGGGGACCCCTGGCACTCACACCCACCCACTCCACACCTGGATCTCTGTGTTGCCACCATCCAGCAGGCGGATGGCCAGACCGATGCTCTCCTGGAAGATCTTCTCGTTCTTGGTGCTAGTGATGAGGTCACACACCAGCTTGGTGGCCCCCTCCTTGTCCAGCCGGCACTGGGTGGCTGCAATTGCTGACCAGTCTTGGTCCAGGCCTGGAGTGGGGGGACTCTCTTGAGGGGGAGCTCATGGGGTGGAGCAGCAGGAAGGAGGGCCCAGGACCTGGGCAGACGGGCCACCCAGAGGCACAGAGTGGGGAGGCAGTACTGACCGATGCCCAAGGGGTCCGGAAGGTCCCCCCGCGAGCTGGACTTCCGGTTCTGGAGGTAGTTTTGCAGCAGCATCTTGCGTAGCTGGTTGCCCTGGGGGGAAGGAGCAAGGCCCCTTTAACCACTAGCCCGACAGTCCGGCCTGATCCCCTGATGTCGCCAGCCTGCGCACTCACCCGGTCCCCGTACTTGGCCTTCTTGAGCAGCATCTGCTGCAGAGTCCGCAGCACCTTGACGCACAGCTTCTCCTCTGACTGCATGAGGTCCTTGGTGTGCTGGATCAGCCTGGCAGCAGAGAAGGAGGGCACACTTGGGGCAGCCTCTCCTGTCTCCCTCCAGACACTGCCCCCGCCTCATCCCTGGCAGGAACACCCCCCCAGCCTCCGACCTGTCTCAGACTGTTGCCCCCTGTCTGCTTGCCACCCCACCCCAGCATTCCACTCACTTGGACAGGAAGCCCCCGCTCTCGCAGCGCTGGTAGGCCTCGCTGCCCTCAAGGAAGAGCAGCTCGGGCCAGTGCAGGACGTCCACCAGCACGGACAGCTCGGCCTGCACCAGGGGCTTCAGGCGCTCCTCCAGGGCTGTGATGATGTCCTGGGTGGGCAGACAGGATCACCACCATGGGAGATGCGGGAGGCCAGGGCCCAACAACAAACAGCCCCATAGAGTGCCCGGCAGCAGGCTGGGGGCCCTGGGCCCATAGAGCCACTCTGCACAACGTACGCCACCTATCTGCTCAGAGCCCCTGGCTGGGAGCTGCAGGCCCTCCTCCAGCTCTGTGACCTTGGGCAAACCCCTTGCCCTCTCTAAGCCTCTGTCCCTGCCATGTGGGGACAATAAGCCACCACACACCCTCTAAAGGCCCACAAGACAGTGCACATAGGTGCATGGCCTAAACAGAAAGGTGCTGCCAGGACTGCCGGGTGTCCTGACCCTCTGCGAGCGCCAACCCCACTGGCGGGCCCTGGCTTCTCCTGGCTGCCCTGGCTTCTCCTGGCTGCCCTGGCTTCTCCTGGCTGCCCTTAGTGCCCTGCAAAGGCCTGCACTTCGCAGCCCAAGGAGGGGTGGGCAGCACAGGAAGGGATGCTCCTCAAAAATGCCCCTCCAAAGCCTCTCCCGTAGGGTGCCCCACTCCTACCTGCAGTTTCTCGATGATGTTCTTGTAGTCCCACTGGTTGGCAGTGGGGGTGACTCGAGGGAAGGCCCGTGTGGCTGCCTTGTAGTTGGAAGCATTCCGCTGGGCAGCAGCCACACAGCTGGCACCACTGCTAAGCAGCAAGCTGATGTGGGCATCCAGGTCCATGGGCAGTGAGATGCCCCTGCCCTTGGCTGGGGGGAGAGGGTGGGGAGGCTAAGCCAGCCAGAGGGCCAGGCCCAGGGCTGCCGTACCCAGCAACAAGGTGAGCCGCACCGAGCTCTAGGTGGGGGACTCCCACCCTGGCCCCACTTGGATGAGGTGCCCTCTTCCCCTCTTTCAAGGGTATATAAAAAAAGGGAGTTTCTGCCTCCTTAATTTCGCCCTGGATCTACCCCTCCCCCTCCCCCCCACTCTCCCTAACAACCTCCAGGCCTCCCTCCTGCCTGAGACTATGCCCAAGCACAAGGAACACGGGTGAGCACTGTCACTAGCATTCTCCCCCGGGGACTGACTCGGGGAGAAAGCAGCTTCTCCCAGTGCCAGTGACTTACTGGGAAGAGGGCGGATGAGCTTAGGGGTAAGGTGTTTCCTGTGGGGCAGGCGTCCCTGTGGCGCAGCGGGGGAGGGTGGGTGGCGCTAGCCAGCGCGGGCACACTCACCCACCATGGCGAGGGTCCTGATGCAGGCCTCCACCGCGCCCTTGTGCTGCTGCTGCAGCCACGGGCACTCGAGCAGCCGCGTGGTGGACTGCAGCAGCTGCACCACGATCGTCTGGTGTGTCTGCGGGGAAACAATACCTCCTGCAGCCCGGCCCACCCTCCCCTGGGCCCACTGAGAACCGGTATGGGTGGAGAGCCTCCACCAGCTACCATGTGCTCTTTACCAGCAGGGAAAAGGCACCCCCTCCCTCAGCAGTCACAACCTGCACAACTGCCCCCAGCCGCCCTGGGAGAGCTCCCCACGGCCCAGGTCTGGGGCTGGCCCTTTTCTTCCTCCAGAAATATTTTTAAATAAATTAATGTTGTGAAAAGTTGACTATTTACATGGTTCAAAAACCTGAAGGTAACAAAAAGGCATGCTTCGAGAAGCCTCACGCCTACCTTTGACCCCACACCCTCACTCTCCCCCTCCAGCCCGGGGGCTGATGAGAGGTAGGTGAAGCTCATACAAATGACCAGAGTCCCCCAGTCCCAGAGAGGTCCCAGGGCCCAAATACAAGTGTACAAATACACCCACCCTTGCTGTGAGGGGGACCCAGCATTTTCCTGACCACTCTCAGCATCACTGTCCACTGCACCCCCGGCCCTCCACCTGTGGGGAGCCCCTTCCACTGGTTCCTGCGTATTCTTCCAGGGTTACTCTGTGATTCAGGGTGTGTGGTGGACTCCTTCCTCAAGGGAACCTGGCTCTCTCCCTCCAGAGGCTCTGGGGCTGTGAAGTCTGGGCATCTGCTGAGGGCTTATGACTCTTTCAGTGAGTGGAGCCCAAGCTCTGCTCACTAGCCTACCTATTTCAGTTCTAGGGCCACCACAACCAACACTGAGGCTCTCTGCATGAGTCCCTGGCACCCCAGGATCTGTCATTTCAAGTGCACTTAGGAATCCTGTTCTACGGTGGGGTTCCCACTTCAGTCCTGATCACAGAAACTGTGAGATCATAAGTGTTTGTCGTTTTAAACTGTTAACTTTGGGGAAATTTGTTACCAGCATAGATAACTAATACTCTTGGATATCCTTCTGCAGTATCTTTATGCGCGACAAGCAAATATAAACATGTATTCTGATTTTCCCCTTTCCCTACCCAAAAGCTGCCAGGGGCAGGTGAAGCTCACCTGCAGGGAGGTGCTGTTCTCGGAGAACGGGGAGCTGAAGAAGGCATTGATGGTGTCCAGCACGACAGTCAGCACATACTTCTCCAGGGTGGGGTCTGCCAGGCGTTTCTCCCGCTTGCTGCAGACCTGGGGTAGGAGAGCGAGATGACCGGGGACGCCCAATACATGGGCCCCTCCACCGCCACCCTTGGAAGGCCACCCGGGCCCGCAACCACCACAAGCCCATGCCCCCACGGAGACGGACCCGAGCCATGTCCAGGGTGAAGTTCTCAAAGAGTGTCCAGATGTGGTTGCTGGTATAGATCTCCTTCATTTCCACCTCCGTGTCCACGTAGCAGTGGTTCACAAAGTTCACGTAGGCCATTTTCACCTGGGCAGCCGGGCGGAAGGTCGGGGCGTGCGCAGGGCCCACCCAGGGGCTCTCTGCGCTCCACCAAACCCGACCACCCCGTTTTCTGCCCTCCACCCTCCCCACGCCTCCCAGTTCCTGTCCACTGCCACACCTCCCTTTACCTCCCGGGCCAAAGGCTGCTCGGCCTGCTCCAGCATCCCATCCCCGCTGCCTCCCAGTCCTGTGCCCCGCGTGGACACCGGCCCACCTCGGTGATGCAGTCCTCATGTGTCACCACTGATACCACGTCCTCCAGGGGCAGCAGGGAGGTGCACTTGATTTCCGTGTAGACGTTCTTGCCCTCGGCACAGGCGGCCAGCAGGTCCACCAAGGAGATGTGGTACATGAGGGGGCTGTGGTCCTCCACGCCGTCCCGGGCAGCCTTCATCATGTCCAGCAGGTGGGTCAGTGAGGCTTTGTCATTGTAGAACACGACAACGTCATCACCTGCGTTGGTCAGCTGCAGGGAAGAGGGGTATGTGTAAGAGCCCTCAGTCCAGCGGGCCCTGACCCCCACACCTCTCCCGCACTTACCAGAGAGAGGAGATTCTGAGCCTTGCCCTCACTCAACACTCAGGAATCCCTCCCCTGCCTGAGTTTTTGGGGTTCCCTGACCCTCAGGGCCCTCTGCCATCAGGGACACTGAACCCTGGACCCACAAAGTACCCCCTCTTCTGCTAGGTAAAGAAGTCCACTTGGGCTTGTCTCAGAGGCACCTCCTCCAGGAAGCCCTTTCTAATCTCACCCCCGCCCAGCTCACGGCCTCCCTCCCGTGTTCCCACGGGGTGTAATTTAAACCACCGAGGAGCACATTCTGCACCTCCTCATGTTAGCAATGACGTTATCTACAGTAACATAGTAACAGCGATGAACGATGAACGCGGCACAGCTCTTCCAGTACCTACGTGCGGAGTGTGAGTTCCCTCAGCCTGTGCCGGTGCTGGCTCCGTTCTCCCCTGCCCGCCCCGTGCTGTAAGCCACTCAGGCAGAGAGCATGTCTGCTCCAGATTGAGACACAGCCCCACACTTCGTGCCTCCAGCCCTCAGGTATTTACTGAGTACCTACTATGTGCCACACGTTGGGGCCCTGGCATGAGCACAAAGAACATGGTCCGTGTCCCCCACCCCCAAGCTTATACTTGACTGACTTCCCCAGGTAGGGTCCCTCAGCACACAGCAACCATGCAGGATTTTTAAGTCAATGACAATAAATGACAAATGAGGGAATGTGTGTTTGAGTTCTTTCAGGCCCATTGTCGCCTGAGCTCTGCTGGACCTGCCTCTGCAGGCTCTCCACCCCCAGCCCGCCAGCATTCCCTCCACGCCCACTGACTCTGGGCCTGGCTGCCAGGTTCAGTGCCCCACCATCCGAGTCCCTCCCTGTGGCCACCACCCAAGTACCACGAGCCCCTCAGATGCCCTCACCTCAGTCATGATCATGTCCTGGCACTTCTTGACGTACTTGCCCTCGGCCTTGATGACAGTGTGCAAGAAGTCCAGGTACTGCACATGGCGCCCGTGGGTGGCCAGCAGGTGCACGAAGTGCTGCAGCACAGGCTCGCTGACCTCCGAGCAGAGCTGGTAGTTGTTCAGGAAGATGTGCTGCATGGTCTCTGCCTCCAGGAGCTGGGTGGCAGGCATCGGTCAGAGAGGGCATCCGGGCCGCACGCCTGTGCCCGCCCCACCCACCTGCCTGCCCATCCGCCCACGCCCAGCCCACCCCTCACCCCCGGCGTGAGGAAGAGGTGCAGGTGCTTGTGCAGCAGGGCCTGGTTGCCAGGGTTCCCCGCACAGAACTTCTGCAGGAACTGGTGTGTGTAGCGCAGGATCTCCATCATCTTGGCATCGCCCTGGACACAGAGGGGAGAGGGTGCTAGGCGTCCCACAGGAGGACAGGCTGGGGTGGGTCAGGGCTTGGGTTCAAGGTGAAAGCTGGGCCTCTAAGTCAGGATATGGAAATGTGAGGGGCTGAGGGTCAGAGGTTGACATGAGGCTGGAGTGGGGGAGCAAGGCTAAGGTGTCAGGGTCAGGTGAACACTGGGGTGATATCAGGGTCAAGAGTCAGGGTGAGGCTTGAGACACATCAAGACCAAGATCAGCCAAGGTGAGGGGTGGAAAGGGCAAAGATTGAGACGAGGCTAAGTTTGGAATCAGGGGTCAGGGTGAGGCTCAGGTGAGGAACCAAAGTCAGGGCTCAGGATGAGGCCAGAGTTGACCAGGGTCATAAGTTAAGGTGACGCTGAAATTATCAGGATTAGACCAGAGAAGAAGACAGAAGCTGGGGTGAGGGTCAAGAATCAGAGTGAGGCTGGGGTCAAATAGGGTCAGGATGCAGGGCAGAGGGTCAAAGGTTAAGATGACATTGAGGGGTCGGGTGTGCCTGGGTAAAAAGTCAGGGTGAATGTGGGCTAGGTCAGCATTGGGGAGTAGTGGTGTGGGCCGGGTCGTGGTTCAGGGTGAAGCTGCCTGGGCAGCCGGAGGTCAGGGTCACCTTGTCGTAGGGGATCTGCAACAGGTCCAGCATGACCTTGTGGGCATCCATGTTCTTGAGCAGCCGCTGCTGCTTCTTCCTCATCTGCTCCCCAACGCCGCACATCTTGTTCAGCCGCTCCAGGATCTGGGGGAGGCAGGGTGAGCCCGGAGCCCCCTCCCTCCTCCCCAGGCTGCCCCTCCCCACAGCCCACCACAGCTGGTCCCAGTTCATGTCAGGGACAGGAAGAGGAAGGCGCCATGGCCATGGAATCGGATCACAGTAACAAGGCAGGGGAGCTAAAAACCCAATCCCACCCATGAAAGGAAACAGAACAATGTGGCTGTGAAATGGAATTTCATTAAATTCCTTCAGCTTTAAAATAATTCCATCTGGGCCTTGGCAGGGTTGTTTTTAACATGCAGGAAAAGCTGGAAGATGTCTACTTTGAGGGCCAGTGGCCGGCAGAGCTGGGAGGAGGAAGAGGCCAGGCCCCCAAAGGCTCCCGGGCAGGCAGACCCATCCCTGAGCGCCCCGCCACTCACGCCCTTGACGATCTGGTAGTTCTCGCTGCTCTTCTCCCCAGGCGGGGGCAGAAAGCCTTCCTCGTCCGTGGGCCGCTGGGGGCACAGGGGGTTGGGGTCAGCCAGGCCCAGCCCTCCCAGGACCCTGCCCAGTCCTCTGCAACCCCACACACCTCCTTCTTGTCTTTGGCGGGGCCTGCCTCCACCTCCTCGCCCTTGCCGCTGCCCTTCTTGTCCACCCACAGCTCCGACTTCTCGACCATGGTGCGGAGCCGGTCCAGTTCCGACTTGATCACCTTGTAGTTCTCCACGTCCTGAGCTGAGATCAGCAGCTGCACCTGGAGGTGGAGGACGGGTCTGCCTGGTGAGGTCCACTGCCTCATAGGCTCCTGGTGCCTGTCCTGTTCAGGCTTCTGCTCCTAGCATCTCTGCTCCACCACCACTCCTCTCCACTGAGCCAAATCCCACTCAATGTTTACAAGTCCACCGCCTCCAAGAAGCCTCCCCTGATGGCTGCAGCCCTCCTTGCACTCCCTGCCAAGAGCTGCCCCGTCACCTGGCTTCAGCTACTCACTGCCTCATGTTGCTATGGCCTGTAATTTGTTCACTTGTACCCTAACCAGTGCGGGGCAGAGCATACTGCATCACTGAATGCTGGCTGAAAGAGGAGCCTGAGCCCTGACTCCCTCCCACCTCACCCACTCCGGGTCAGTGGGTAAGGGAGGAAGGCTCCCTGGGCCTCAATCTCCCCCCTCTGTAAAACAAGAGCAAACAGTAACCACGCTGCCAGGGCTGAAGCGAGAACTCCATAATGCAAGTCCAACACCAGTGCCTGGTACACAGCAAGCACCTGTTAAATGCCAGTCCCATTCCACAGGGAACCGCACAGACCACACGATGTCACAATAACAAAACGCTAGTGAGGGCTGACTGCGCGCCAGGCATGACTGAAGCACTTAGCAAAGGTGCGTGTGACAGAGTCTGCCAACTGTCAAGTGCCATCCACATCCTAAGAAATGACAGAACTGGAGCCAGGCTGAGAAGAGATCAAAGTACCCAAGACTTGGCCCTCACCTTTAAGGAGCTCAGCAAGGCCAAGAACCCCAACTGTGCTGGGAGCTCTTCCTCCATCACTGCCAACCCCAGTGCCCAGCGCAGGCCAGTGCGTGGCCAAGTGGTCCTCTGGCCTCCCTCCCTGCTCCCCGAGGGCCCAGGTGCCGAGGCGGGGACGGCACCTGCTTGAAGGTGTGCATGGCCTCCTGGCGCTGGCTGAAGTGCTTGAAGAGCAGCTGCAGGGCGCCCGAGACCAGCGGCGCATAGTCGTGCATGGTGAGATGGATGAGCACGCGCAGGAACATGCGGCCGCCCTCGTCGTCCACCTCCAACATGCTGCTTGTCTTCCTGCGGCAGCGGGGGCAGGGTTGGCACGCTCCTCGCCACCCATGCAGCAGGCGCAGCGCCCAGGGCAATATTTGCTAAAACTACGGATGTTTCCTCACCAGTTTATAAACAGCCGCAGCCCTGAGCTCCCCCCGCGACCTCCATGCCCACCCAGGTCGCACAGGGCTCCCCTTGATTAAGCAGGGACTCGCGGCAATTCAGGGACAGAGGCCAGGGCCATGAACATGGACAGGGAAGGCCACCTCTTTATGTTTATCAACCTCTAACCAAAATGTAGCACTTTCTTCAATGAGAAAAAATTAACGGAACAAGTGACTTTGTCACCAATAAAAATCGCAGATGTGCCCGGCCGGGCGTGGCTCAGCGGTTGAGCATCGACCTAGGATCCAGGCGATCAGGGTTCGATTCCCAGTCAGGGCACATGCCCGGGTTGTGCGTTCGATCAATGACTCTCTCATCATTGATGTTTCTATCTCTCTCTCTCCCTCTCCTTTCCTCTCTCTGAAATCAATAAAAGATATATTAAAAAAACAAAAAAATCGCAGATGCTTTCACATCACCTTAGAGTCATTACAGAAATCGGGAAGTAGCGTTTGCATCCACCACTGCTCGGAGGAATGGTACCGACTGCACCCGCACAGCTTGTTATATAATGTGTTAATAAACTGTCACTTCAAATTTGTTTTCTTCAATATTCTGATCACTGTTTCTCAATGCCACTGGTTTCCTTCGTCATTTTATATGCTTTATGTTATGAATTTTAAAACGCCACCTCAGAAGGGTCCAAAGGCTTCATGAGACACAAGGGCGTGGCACAGAAATGGTTGAGCCCCCAACTCCTGGGCGAGCTGTGAGCTCCTCCAGCACCGAGCAGGCAGGCTGCCCTGGCCATGCACTGGCCTGTGCTGGGCACTGGGGGCTGGCGATGATGGAGGAGGAGCTCACAGCTCCTGGAGGAACCCTCTGTGTCACAGGCCACACATCCCCCGGGCAGGGGTTGGGGGAGCAACGTCCCTCCAGCTACCTGGCCAAGTCCTGATGCGCAGAGGCACAAATGCTCTGCGGGGAGGCAGGGCAATGACCACTATGGCACTGGGCCCAAGTGTCCCCTACATCACTGGGGTTGGGTAGACAAGGAAGGGTCAGAGCACAAAACCAGAGGAATGACAGGACAGGACAGCCCAGCCTTGGGAATGCAGACCATCCTGAGGATTCTCAACCCTATGTTGGTATCACCTACCCAACCCCACACACAGCCCCCCACCTCAACCCTGGCCTTACCCCACTCCAAACATGGCCTCTGCCTGCTCCCCGATGCGATCCAGGTTCATGTTGGCAGCTGTGGGGAACAAGAGGGGCAGATGGAAACAGATGGGGACCATGTGCAGAAAAGATGGGGAGCACAGGGATGAGGGATCAGGGAAACACCCAAACCACCTCCTTCTATATCTGGTTGGGTGGCAACCCCTCTGCCTGCCCCTTCCTGGGGTGGAGGGAGAACCAACCAGGGAAGAGACCAGCACAGATCCTCTGTCCCACAGGGTCAAGCAGAGTCCTGGGCTGGGGGTCTTGGTCTGGCTCAGCTCTTCACTGGCTATGAGCCTTGGGCAAATTCCTGCCCCTCTGTGGGCCTCAGTTTCCCCATTTAAGAAATGAAGGGAATGATTTCTGACCTTCCCCATCACTGTGGCAAATAAGTGAGACTACGGAAACAAAAGGCCTTTGCAAGTTAGGAAACAGGGCAAGGCTGGGGAGCTCGAGTGTCCCCCAGGCTCCACCCCCAGCTGTGTACCCCTGGGGGAGTCAGCCTCAGCCTGTGGCCGGACAAAGAGGCAGGGGTGGGGCTCACTGGTGGAGTCGAAGGCAGGGGCCGTGCCATCAGCCCCACTGTCCTGCATGGGAAACACCTCCACAAACTCCTTCTTGAAGACGGACAGCAGATAGGAGATGCGGTAATCCAGGCGGACGTTGAGGATGAACTGGAGAAGAGGGGAGAGGATGGGGCGAGAACTAGTCTGAATACAGGAAGCCAATCCAGCTCCTGGGGGTGGTGACAGGCACCCCAAAGAAGCTCCAGTATTCAGGGTCTCAGCAAAGCTCTTTGAGGGTACCACAGGACATCACAACCAAAACAATCAAGGCTCTTCTCCCCAGGGAGGTCCAGGGCGCCCTCTCCCCAGCTCCTGTACCTCCTCTCAGAATGAGGTGAGACCCCCCCCCAAATCACTTAGCCTCTTTCCCAAGCCAGACACTAACAGGAAAGGGAATGAAGCTCCCCAGGTCTGAAGGCCAACTCTTGTCCTCCCACCCTGCCCTGCCAGATGGACCCTAAGTCTCCCAGGGTGGGTGAGGGGAAAGGGAGGACTTTGAGGAGGCCATAGAGGCCGCTGTGGGGTAAGGGGTGAGGACATAGTTTGCATACACCCTTGACTTGCCTGCATCCTCATGGGTCACAGAGCCTCTGGCCACACCCCAGGACTCAGATTTGAAAGCCCCAGGTCTGACTTCAGAAAACCCTCTTCTGATTCCCCTGACCAGGCCCTGCCCATACTGGGTCCCCATGGAGGTCACTGCCTTACCCTTCCTGTCCTCTAGGGGCAGCAAGGCAAAGGCAAGGGTCCTTATCCCTCCTCAAGACCCTACCAGCCCCCTTCCCAAGTATTCCTGGGGAGTCTCAGAGGAGACCTAAAAGAGGGAAGACTGTCTACCCCGCCAGAAAACTGCCTCTCAAATCTCTAGCTCTGCTTCAAAATCTGTGTGACCACGAAAAAGTCCCCTCTCCCTATTCTTTTCCTCACCTGCACAGTGGGGGGATGGAGCCAGAATCACCAGGAGGGCTTGTCACAGCACCGACTATGGCCCACCTCCAGTGTTTCTGGTCCATAAGTCTGGAACAGGGCCCAAGAACCTGCATTTCTAAGTCCCCAGGTGAGGCTGATGCTGCTGGTCCAAGGACCACACTTTGAGAACCACTGGGCTACGGAGCCAACCATCATGGAGCCTCTCAGTACCAGACACTGTGATCTAAGGAGAATCACCTACCCAATCTCCCCATACCCGCCCCACTCTCCTGCCCATTCCCGACACCTCCCACCAAGCTCCTGGCCCAGTCACCTGCAGGATCTCCAGGATCTTCAGCTTGGTCTCCATGACCACGATGTCTTCATTCTCCTCGAACTTGCTTCTGTCCAGCGGCTCAGCAGCCCCGGCCTCCGCAGGCAGGTTGGGGGCACCAAAGACAGACTGCTTGCGGTTCAGCACCATGGTGGACATCATGTGGCCCACGCCCTGGATGGACCGCCGCACGTTCTTGCCTGAGAAGTGGAGAACACAGCAGGGTCACTGAGGATGCACAGCAGCCACCACACCCACACCCACACACCCTCACACCTCCCACCCCTGTCTCACTCTGTCTCCATTAGCTGCCGGGCAAAGCCCCACTAAGGAAGGGTTAAGGCTAACCCAGGAAGGTTTCCTGGGGGAGGTGAGCTTGAAGCCAAACGTGAGAAAAGGCAGGGCCAGGGCAAAGGTGAAGTGTGGGGAGATCAATGGATTCTCGTGTAGGGCATCATGAGAGCTGCTACAGAGCATGGGGGACTGAGGAGACACCCTGGAGAGCACTTAAAGCCAAGTGTCAGTCTCTATGCACTTTTCATTTAGACTAGCCTATGCCACCTGGGGGTGTCTCTAGGGGTAGGGCTGTGGCTCATCCTTCAGGCTGCCCCCTTTCCTCCGCACACTCCCCAATGGTAGGACTGCCCCCCATTGGAAGGGGAGCTCCCCAGGCAGGGCCAGTGTCTCCCCTCCTCCCTCGGCACTCCCTCAAGACAGAGCTGCATTGGAAGGCATCTGATCGGGACCCTGGGGTCTCCACGGCGCCTAGGCAGGGGCCCCACTGGTCCGGCCAAGGTGAAGGGCCTTGTCACAGCCGAGCCAGGAGGCAGGCTGCACAGGAGGGCGATCAGAGGGGGCTTCTGGTGCTAGGCGGAGACTGAGGAACTGGGGGGGGGGGACCCGGGCGGGCGAAGCCTCACCGCCTGTGTCCTCGTAGGCCTGCAGCAAGGCCGGAGGGCCCTGCACGCAGTCGATGATGCTGAGCAGCGTGCGGGTGAGTCGCAGCAGCTCGCTGAAGCTGTAGAAGCCGAAGTAGATGAGATTGTGCGCGAGGCTGACCACCTGCGGGGAGGGGCGGGGCCAGGGTGAGGGCGGGGCCGGAGCGTGGTGGGCGGGGCCAGGGCGAGGGCGGGGGCCGGAGCGTGGTGGGCGGGGCCAGGGTGAGGGCGGGGCCGGGGCGTGGTGGGCGGGGCCAGGGTGAGGGCGGGGCCGGGGCGTGGTGGGCGGGGCCTCGTGGCGGGCGGGGCCGCTGCGGAAAGCCGGGCCAGTGCTGCCTAAAGTGGGTAAGGCAGGTGGGCTCCCCTACGACTGCGGGGCTGCGTGGACATGGATTTAGGGTCCTAGACAAGGGCCACCCGGCCCCAGTAGGTTACTGAGGAAGAGAGGCCTGCAAAAGAGGCTCCTGTGGGGGGAACAGGGCAGAAATCCGGGGGGGGGGTTCCTGGCAGTGGCCTGTGACCCAGCCCCAGGCTGGTAAGTGAGGGGACAGGGACGCAGCGCTCTCCCAGGCGAGGAGCGAAGCCCCCCTGTTGGGGAGTCTCAGCAGTCGATGCCCCAGCACTGGCTGGGCGACTGCGGGAAGTGAGGTCACAGGTTCCACAACCCGCCCGAGGAGCATCTGAGACCCAGGGAGGGAGCGAGCAGGGGTCCGGCGGCGCCCCGCCCACCTCGAAGGTGAGCTTGTTCTTGTCCTCGTTGGCAAAGGGCACGGCCTCGCTGACCACGTTGTTGAGGTAGTCCTCCACGAACTCCATGGTGCTGGCAAACTTGTTCTTCTTGTCATCTCGGGCGGCATTGAGGTTGGAATCGTAGCTGGGGGTGAGGCAGTGAGGCTGAGGGTCCCTGAGGTCCTCCCACCCCAGCCTTGCCCGACCCAGCCTTCCCCACCGCTCTCACTCCTTGATGGTGATAGCCGTAGGGATCTCAGTCCAGAGGCGGGCAAACTTGACAGGCGTGACCAGCTCCTGGGGGTCGCGGTCCACGTGCACGTGCAGCATCAGGTGGCAGAAGGAGGCGCGCAGGTCAAAGGGCAGCATCTCGTCCGCCATGCACAGGAAGATGAGCTCCACGCCCAGCTGCTGGGAGATCTCGTGGATGGCCAGGTACTGCCGGTCCAGGCACATGCGGGCGAAGAGCTTCAGCTGGTACCTGCGGGGCAGGAGGACGGTGAGGACGGTGAGGACCTGGCAGGTGGGCTAGCGAGGGCTGCTAGCAGGGCCTGGGCTTGCTGAACACCTGAGAAAGTGGCAAAGGGACTTAGGCTAAACCACGCACCGGCCACTGTCACAGAAAGGACACAACTCTGAGTAAGAGCGATAAAAGGAAAAAGTCTAGATTTGAGTATTTGCAAATCTCTCCCGACTTACTACGGATGAAAGCGCTTTCTGGCTCAGCCAGGAAAGGTCTTCATAGGAAAGGGATGGCTGAGAGAAAGGCTGGGTGTGAAAAGGAGAGAGTGGCGAGGAAGCAGCCTCGGATGGGGTGAGGGTAGGACTGGGAGGTGGCGGAGGGGGGAGGAGGGGCTGGACTGTAGGCAGCTGCTTTGCAGGGGGTGATGTCATGCCTTCTGCTTCCTCCACAGCCCTGCATGACCTTCCATGGGCTCCTGAGCCGAACCGCGCTCACCACGCACAGCTCTGTAACCGTGGGCAAGTTCCTATACCTCTCTGTGCCCGTCTCAACTTCACACTGAGGGCGAGGACAGTCCCTGCCCCCCGGGGTGTTGAAGCTTAGGTGAACGATGGGCATAGGGCTTCGAACAGTGCCTGGCATGTAGCGAACATCTGATAAGTGTTGTGTAGTATTCTCGTTTTTAAAATATGTGTGTGGAGACAGGTTTGGGTTTCTTTCAGGCCTGTCGCTGAGCTGCGTGCGCCTGGCCTCAAGGCCACCAGGTGCTCCTAGGGCTCTACAGTCGCCCTCAGGGTAGCCTCCCTGGTGAAGGTTGTGCTGCGGCAGGTGGCGGCAGAGGCCCCATTAGGGCTGCGGGAGCTCGGCCCTGAGCAGGGGCACAGAAGCACCGTGGGGAGGGCAGGGCACCTGTAGTAGCTGAGCACGTTCTCGTCGTGGGCATTGCCCGCCCGCGCCTCCTGGGCCAGCTGCCTCACACTCTTCTCGTGGTGCTCGTTATTCTTGTCGCTCCAAGTGAGCCACACTTCCTCCTCTGAGTACTCGATGGTCAGGTACTCGTGGGCCTGGGCCATCTCCTTCACCGGCCGGAGCCTGTGGACCGAGGCCAGCCATCACAGGGAGCGGGGCCAGGGCGGAGCCAGGGCAGGATCCACACCCAGAGCCGCCCCCAGCAGGCCCGGCCACACTCTCCTCTCTCCCGGAGCCTGGCCAAGAGCCAGTCAGGCCCCCATGCTGCCTGCCATGGGGACCCACCTCCAGCTTGGGACCCCAAACAAACCGTGAGCTTCTTGAGGGCAGAGGCCTTGGCTCCTTCTGTGCCCCCTTACCCTCCCCCCGGTGCCAACATAGAGCTGGGCACACAGCAGGTACTGGGTACGTATCTGTGGAGAGCGTTGGGTGCCAATTCTAGCCCAAACCCAGACAGGCCCCAAGCTCCAAGGCAGCTGGGGAGCCAGGCAGGTGCAGGCCTGGGTGTAGGACACTGGGCATGGGTGGGAAATATCACGCCTGCTCACTCAGTCTGGATGAGAATGTCACTGTTCTTGGGATCCAGCACACACTTGCAGATGAGCTCCTGGGTGACGGGGATGGCAATGTGGTTGGACACACACAGGTCAGAAAGGTAGTCCAGGAACCTAGGGTGGTAACAGCAGGGGTGGGGAAAGGGGCTCAGAGTCCACCCTTCCCTTCCCCAGCTCCCTCCCCAAAGCTTGGAGATGGGTTGCTATAGACAACGCTGGGTTGGGGGGCTAAGTGGGGCCCAGGGGGTCAGGATAAAGGAGGCACAAGGACCGGAGTGATATTTAAAATACTTAACAACTGATTCAATACAGGCACTGACTTTGCAACTGGAGGAGGGTCTGAGGGCCTTGGGCTGCCCCAGGTGGCAACCCTTTTGTATCTAGATTGGGCCCAATTTGGGAGGGGCTCTGGGAGGGGCTGGGGATGTCAGGGCCTCACAGAGGTGGCAATTTACCAACAGGCAAAAGTATGTCAATATTTTAACAATCAGCAGAGGTCAACTTTCCACTGGGCAGGGGTGGAGAAAGCAGGGGCGGGGCAGTGGAGAGGGCGGGCCCACCTGGGCTCCCGGTTCTTGCGCACCAGGCTGACGAAGGTCTCCACCTCTGTCTTGGTGATGTGCTTCTCCAGGAGCTTGCGGTTGTTGTGCAGCAGGGCAGTGATGGTGTCTTCGGCCAGGATGTCATAGCCAATCTGGGACTGCATCATCCCAAACTGCTTGGCGATGTGCTCCTGCAGGGTGGACAGGCTGGGGGTCATGGGGTGCAGCTCTCCTCCGGAACACTGCCCAGACCCCAAGACGGGCCCGCCACTGGCAGGCGACCCCAACCTCAGAAAGGTGGGGGTCCAGGAGAGGAAACCCACACTGGGCAGAAGAGGGGGTTATACAATATAGTTATTCAGTGCATGGTCTGTCTCCCTACCAGAGTGAAACCTCCATGAGGGAGGGGCCTTGTCTGTCCAGCAGGACCAGCTACATAATTTGTAGGGCCCAGTGCAAAATGAAACAGCAGGACCCTTGTTCAAAAATTAGGAATTTCAAGACAGCAACAGAGCATTAAACCCAGCACAGAGCCAGGTTACACAGCCATGAAGCCAGCCCTGTAGGTTGGCGCCGTCATGTCCCCAGGCCTAAAACAGTGCAGGGCACCGGTATTTGCCTCGGTAAACATTCGCTGAATGAATGAAAGCTCCAGTGAAGGAGTGGGCCAGCCAGCCATGGGGGGGGCACTGGAGGTCTGGGGCCGGGGCGGGCTGCACCTGGTTCTTGCGGTAGTCCTCCTGGGAATGTCGCAGCACCCGGTAGCAGAGGCGGAACATGTGCTGGTAGGGGGCGTTCTTCTGGTCTGACAGCTCCTCCAGCCGCACCAGGGGGCCCTCGCCCCCCTTGTCACGGAAGGGAGCCTTCAGAATGCCAAAGATCTGGAGAAGCAGGGAGAGTAAGAAGGGATCTCCCACACCTGCCTGCACCACTAATTATCCCAGGAACCCTAAGCCCCAAACTAACCCTGCCCCAAAGCCACCCCACATTCACCCACAGCTGATTCTAAGCTGGACTACCACCCCAGCTCACCCACCCTCAGCCCCAGTTCCAGCCCTCACTCCCTTCTCCCAGCCTCAGCCCACCCCTCGCTCATGAGCATTCTAAACCCAATTCACACCCTGGGCCTGGCTTAGAGTCTGGGGAAGAGCAAAGGGGCCTGAGGCCAAAATGTCCAGAGCTTGAAATACGAGACACAGGCCTATCTCTTGTTTTTAAAAAAATGTAATTATAAAAATTTTAAAAGGTGGGGGTTGAGTGGCGGTGAAAAACTGTTCTAGAACAAAGACCAAAGAGATAGAATCAAATGGAGTGAGAAAACCTTAGATCCTGGTTCCAAAAAAAACACAAGCTTTAAGAAGACTTTTGGGGAAAGGTAGAGAAATTTGATACGGACTGGATATTATTGCTAATTTTCTCAGGTGTGATAACAGCACCCTGTCCTTATTCTTAGGAGGGGCATGCTGAAAACTACGGGTGAGGTGCACCGATTTCGAAATGCGAGCCTGGAGGGCAGGTGCTGAGACCCTGAGGTACCTGCAGCCACGCTGGTGAGGGCAGCAGGTGTGTGCAGGCAGTGGGCGTATGGTGTTCACTTCACTATTCATGCAATACTGTCTCAACATTTGAAAACTTTCATAATAAAAATTTAGAAAAAAATTTTTAAGCACAAGTTTTGGACCCAACATCCTGAGTTCACATCCTGGCCCTGCTCCTTCCTAGCTGTGCACTCCAAGCTCTGTGTGCCTCAGTTTCTTCATGGGTAAAATAACATGGGGCAATAACAGGGCCTCTCTCAGGTTGAGAGGATCACATGAGCCAATGCACATAGGGTACTTTGGGCAGTGCCTGACACATGGCAAGGGCTCGATAAATATTAAAGGGAGTGACGAGGAACTGCAGGGAGATTGCAGCTCAACTGGAGATGGGAAAAGGCCCCTGGGTCCCTATCACCCGGCCCATTCCCCGAGGTCTGCCGCTGCAGGTTCCATGCATGGTCACAGCCACCTGCTTGAGGATGTTCTGCTCCCTCATCAGCTTCTGCCGTTCCCGGTTGGGCTTGGTGACCATGATGTCCAGGACGTTCTGCCCATTGTTGGGGACATCGCTAACAAAGAACACCAGATCCTCCAGCAGCTGGATGACAAACCTTCACAAAAGGACATGAGAGATGACAAGTGTGAGATGCAGACCCTGGGAAAGCTCCAAGGACCCACCCACTCGTGCTCCCTGCCCCACCTCCATGGGGAACCAGCCCTTCCCCAAACACAAAGCCTATCGCTGGCCTTCAACTTCTCTCCCCAGCTTCACCCTGACCTGCTCTCAAAACACACCCCTCACTCCACCCACTCGGAAGTGCCCCCAAGACTAAGAATCTCAGGCACACCAATCTGAAAAGGAGAGGGGCTCTGCATTTCAATCCTGCCACGTACTAGCTGTGTGACCTTGGACACGTCTCTCAACCTGAACCTCAGTCCCATCATCAATAAAACAAGGGTATGCCCAGCCGGTGGGGCTTAGTGGTTGAGCGTTGACCCATGAACCAAGAGGTGTCACTGGTTCGACTCCCTGTCAGGGCACATGCTCAGGTTTCAGGCTCGATCCCCAGTGAGGGGCGTGCAGGAGGCAGCCGTTCGATGTTTCTCTCTCATAGATGTTTCTCTCTATCCCTCTCCCTTCCTCTCTCTCTAAAAATCAATACATATTTTTAAAAAATAAAAATAAAACAAGGGTGATGGTAGCTCAGTCCCAGGGTTAGCTCCGGGAGTACATGAGCAGTGAGGCAGGGGCAGGGGCTGGGGCCAGCCAGGGGCCCGCAGGGACCAGTCCTCACCTCTGTCTCCTCCTCCCCAGCCCTGCCTGCCTGGGTCCTGCTCTGTGGCCCCTTTGTTCATGAAATGCAAACCCTGGGAGGACAGGCCTCTCAGAAAACCTCAGTAGCCCTTCCCCGCAGCCCACCTGCGGTCATTCTGGCTGATGAAGCCCTCGTTCAGTTTCTCCACAGCGCTGGCCAGCATGGAGCTGGCATCATTGGCAAAGTCCAGGTCTCGGATCTCAGACACAGGAACCGACACAATGGCAAAGGCCTCCTTGTCCTCCTTGGTGGGGCAGGTGCCCAGCTGCAGGGACAGAAGTCAGCAAGGGCACTCAGGGACAAGCTTGGGCCCCAGCCCCAGCCCCCAGCCCCCAGCCCAGGCAGCCCGCACCATGAGCCGGATGGGCCGCTCCTCCTCCACATCAATGGGCACATTGGTGCTCTGGATCCACGTGTTGGTACAGAGATGCCGCAGCCGAACATACGAGTTCCTGCAGGCAGGGCACGGAGTATACCATGGAGCGTGTCCCAGCCGTCTGCCCTCCAACCCCCAACGGGTTCACATCTCCCATCTGGCTCCACACCCAGCAGCCAGGGGATAAGGGCACGTCCCCTCCAGGTGAGGAGCCAGAGAGGAGTGACCAGCAAACACCCCAGGCCCTGCTCTAACTGTTGCACTTACCCAGGCCCCTGTGCCTCATCCACACTCCCCAAACCCAAAGCACTCCCAAAGCCAAGGCTTATTTGCAAACCTGGGACCAAAATTCATTGGACAAAGGCTGCCTGGACCATTTATCCCATTTAGTGTCAACATGCATTCGTTTCACAGTGGAAATACCCATGTCTCTGACTATGAAATATAATTACCTTTCTGAAATAAAAAGCAATCTGAATTTCCAAATGCACCAGCCCCAGGAGTTTCAAATAAGGGGTCATGGGCCTATAGTGACTCAACTTAGTCTCCCATCAGAGCTGGTGATGGGGGGACTTGGCATTCCCACTTGACAGAATGGGGATTGAGCAACTTGCTGCAGTCATTGGCTAAGGCCCGATTGACACCGGAGAGTTCCTCAATGTTATTTACATCCTAGAATCTCAGGGTTGGGGGCTTACAGGGCAGGGAGCCCGACCCGCCGCACAGTGTACCCTGGACAAACTATCGAGTGCCCGTGCCAGAACACCCAGACCCACTGGGGCAAGCAGCCAATAGAGAACACTGGAGAGAAGGCATTTGATAAAGCAGCACCCAGGGCCAGGCACAAGGCAAGCATTCAGTGCTGGTTAGCTGCCTGCATGGCTCAGAGCTCAGTCCCCAGAGGAACAGGTCGTGCAGGTCCTGAGGCCAAAGGCACACGGCACCTACCCACCTGGGCACAAAGGAGTCCGTTTTCTGCAGCGTGGTGGGGTCCAGCTCAAAAAGCGAGGCGATGTCGTTGCCGTGGGGCACAGCCACAAGGCGGTACTTGATCTTCTCCCCAGCATTCCGGCGACTTGCGCGACCCTGCACACCCTGCGCACCCTGGGGTGAAGACCCCAACTCAGGCAGGAGACCCTCCCTCCTCTTAGACCCCTGAAACCACCGCATCCCACCTGAGAGGCCTGCCCCCGGGGCCCACCCCCAGAGCACTGCACGGTCACTCTTCCCCGGCCCGGAGCCCTGCTTTTGTTCTCACCACAGCTGTTGCCTTGGGATCAGAGGCATCACCCTTGTAGCCGGGGTTCTCCTAGAAAGAGAAGATGGGGGAGTTGTAAGACCAAGCTATACCCACATGACCCCCACCCCAAGACAGAGTTCATATATGTCCCTGGGTCAGGGCAGGAAGCCCCCACCCTCCAGGGATGCCCACCTCAGCCCCAAAACCTATGTGACTCCTGGAGGAGTCACCAATGAGAGCCCCCAGGCCCTGCCCTTCATGGCCCTTCTCCATAGACTCACAGATATACACACACACACACACACACACACACACGACCCACAGATACTCACACACACATATTCTCACACATACAAATGCTCACTACACACAAGCCTGTGCATATGGACAGACATATATGTCGAAGTTCCACAAGGGTTGGGAATTTTGCTCACTGCTGTATCCCAGTGCCTAGAACAGCTCCTGGCACATAGTAGGGACACAGTAATATTTATTTGGCTTATTTGCAGTCATGCACTTATCTGATAATATCTGTTAAATAAATGCATGAGTGCAGACTAGCCAGGGTCCACAGACACGTTTCTGTGTGTCTGAGCTCCAGGTGCCACCTGCCTCCCCACTCACCTCAGCAGCCAGGTAGTTGCCTGTGGCCAGATGCTTGAAGCGGTACAGGCCGTTCCAGTGGCCAGCTCCTCCACGGCAGGGGTCATGGTGGACTACCTGGGGGTGCAAGGGTGAGGCAGGGGTGAGGCTATCCAGGGAGGGGGTGCTCAAAGGGGAAAGCATGCACAGGCAGGGCACTGGAGACCTGGTGAGCTCTGGGTAGGTGGCTCCTGGACCTTTCCTGGCCCCTTGGCTCTGGAGGGCCTCAGAGGAGAGGCAGGGGTGACCTCCCACCCCACCCCCCAGTGATGGATGAAGAGGGAGGAGTGGAGCCCAGAGCTGGAGAGGGGGCTGGGTCCTGGGCGCCAGAAGCAGGGCTCTGACCTCCACCTCCCAGAGGGCGTTGGAGCTGGTGGCCGAGGTGGCGGACTGGCGCAGTGTGGTGCGCAGGAACACCTGCAGCTTGCCCTTGTACTCGTCGCACGTCAGGAACTTCTCCTGCTCCGCGTGGAACAACCGCACCACGTCTCCCTGCAGGCGGCAGGGTGCGTGCTTAGGAGGAACAAGGGCCTTCCCAGGGCAGCAGTGCCTGCCCTAGATGCGGAGCAGCTGGGCCTCTTTGCTCCTTCCAGAGCCAGCAAGCAGACGGCGGCTGCGATCCTCAGCCAGACCCCAAATTCAGAAGCCCCACGCAGCTGGGACGGACACACTCTTGCCCAGAGCCCTCCACCTTCCATGTTCAAACCTGCCCTTGATCACCTCCCTCCCCAGTCAGTACCTCCAGAAACGCCCCAACCTCTAAAGGTCAATCTCGTCTCCCCTAAGGCAGGAGGGATCTCCCCAGCCTGGCAGCACCTCTCCTGGGACCTTCCCTCCTAGCTATTGGCATGTCATGCCCTTTCTTTCACTTCCCACTGACTGAAGTAGCTGGAATGCAGGGACCATGCCTGTCCGTCTCTATAGTTTTGGACACTGAGACCAAGTTTGGATCTTGGCTCTGCTCTTACAAGCTGTGTGACCTTGGATAACTCCCTTAACATCTCTGAGCCTCAGTTTCCCCTTCTATAAAATGGGAATACTATAGCCTCCTTGCAGAAATTGTGAGGATTCTAGTTTGTATAACAAAGCAATACTACACTCTTACCACGTGCCAGCCGCTGTGTGAGCACTTTACACGAACCTCCTCACCTACGCCACCTGCTAACCCTCTGACTCGCACATCGCTATCCCATTCTACAGGTGTAGAAACTCAGGCACAGAGAAGGCAAGTGTCCTGTCGATGGTCACATAGCTAGTGACAAATGGGACATGAATCTGTGCCCTCATCCCTCCCTACAGCATGCCTGCCACCCAGCAGGCCCTCAGGCATGGCTGCCACTTCTGCTATTATCACTAAAGGCATATCTGTCTTCCCTGCCCCGCACTGGACACAAAGTTCCCAGCCAACATCTGTGGAGTGAACGCATGAGTGGGTGAACGCAGGAATGAATGGATATACACAGACTGGGTCAGTTACTATGGCAGAACCTAGTGACTTCTGTACCCAGGCAGTGCAGGGTGACAGCAAACAAGGGGTGGACTTTGTTAGCTCAAATCTCACTTCCGAGTTGCCTGGAATCTAACATCAGAGCCATAAGCCATGATGGGTTCACCAAAACCACTGTGGGTAGCAACTCAGGGTTCAGCCCAGGGACGTTTCCTCTTCTAAGTACTGCACAGAATTGGAGCTGGAATGTGTAACCAGAGGCGGCTTCTAGGAGGAGGCGGCAAGTGGGCTGAGCCTTGGTTGGTGTGTATTATGTGCAGGCTTAAGGGAGGGAAAGGCACAGAGCATGGGTAGATGGGGAACAGCCTGGGAGATGGAAGGGAGGAGGAAGGTGAGGCAGCCTGAGGGGAACAGGAAAGTCCGACAGGGCAGCCTGGGTGGGAGAGGAGGGCAAAGGGGCAACAAAGGCTCCTGAGCAGGGTCGCCTGCAGTGAACACAGGGTGGCCTCCTGAGGTAGCCGCTCAATGGCCTGTCACTTGTTTCTTTAACAGGTTCCATGGCCAGGTGTACTTGCTGATTCCCCTAGCTGAGGAGCTCCACCCTCCCTGCTACCCCTAAATCTGCCCCTCCACATACTGCCTGCACCCCAATAGGCTGGTTCAGTCCCCTCTAATCCCTGAGGAGCCCCTGAACCCTCCTCTCTCCTCCCCATGCCTGGGTTTTAGGGTTCTCTAACGGTCTCTCCAGCCCTCCTTCTGTCTTCTGCTCTGGTGCCTCCCAAAGTCTTTACTGGGTATTTCCCAGTACAGCCGCCCCCAGGCTCATCCCCTCCTGGCCTGTCAACCCCTGATGTTCTAGCACCCACACCAGTAGGTCTAGAATCAAGGCAAAGGGTAGGGGGCCTGGCCCAGATCCACAGAGCAGCTGTGGGGGAAGGGACAGAGTGCTCAAAGGATCTGGCTCCCCTCAATGTGGGGAATGGGGACCCCAGCCCACTGATATCCCCTTAGCAAGAGAGCAAATTGAGGCAAGCCAGGACTTGGAGAGTTGTGAGGCCAGAGACAAGAAAAGGGGTGGTCTAGATGGGGCCGGTAGGCAGGCCTCTGTGGGGGTGGAGGGAGGCTGGAGGGGCTGCAGAGCCAGAGCAAGGGCACATGGAGGGGAGGGTCAGATGGGGGGCAGCTGGGTACAGGGCAGGAGAGGGACCTGTGGGGCAGGGGCTCGGCAGTCAGCAGGCCGGGCGGCAGTGGTGGGGCTCCTTGTCCTTACCCCTTTCAGCACCTCATCCAGGTGGTCTCGGAACTGCATAAACAGGTTGATCTTCCAGCTGGTGTTGCAGTTCACAGAGTTGACCTGGGGAAGGGTGGAAAGACCGTGATGCCAGGCAGACCCCAGCCTTTGGGGAGTGGGCCAGCACTGAAGGCCCAGAGGGATGAGGGGAGGGCCAACACAGCACAGGAGGGGGTGTCTCCTCCCACACAGGGCCCTCAGACCCCAGCCCAGCAACCCTGGGGCTGCCAGCCCGTGGGGTGAACAGGGGCAATGCTGGGAGACAGGTGGGAAGGGGGGGGTCTGTACCCTCAAAGATGTGTATTACCGCACGCAGGCTTACAGCAGCCAAGGGGAAGTACCATCACCTCTGCCCCCACAGGGCTGGCCCCACCACCCCTCTCACCTCCTTGCAGCCGGCGTTGTCACTGAGCTCGTAATTGCTGGCATGCAGAGGCTGCCCAGCGTTGACAGGATTCAGGATGACCTTGTCCCCCACCACCACCTATGGGGAAGGGGAGCAGGGTGAGGGCAGGAAGGGCCAGGCCTCCAGGCCTCTCTCTGGTCTCAGTCCACCCCTCTAAGAATAGGCACGACCTCATCCAGTGCCCATGTTGAAGACCCTATAGGAGCCCCTCAGGAGCTGCAGGCTGCACCTCCCACCAGGGCTCCCAAGCACAGCCGTGTCCTCACATTGTCCCCGTTGCTCCGCAGCTTCCAGAAGGGCTGGATGAAGAGCCAGGAGCCCTCATTGCCCGTGGCGTCCAGCGTCACCCGCATGGCGTTCTTCTCCAGCAGGGCCGGCAGCCGCTTGTTCACCGTCAGGTACTTGTTGCTCTTCATGTGCAGGAGCTGCGGGAGGTGGGTGGGGTGAGGGGCCCAAGAGGCCAACCATCAGAGGGGCCCACTGGACCCCTGGTCACAGGGGGATGCACACAGTGTCAGGCATGTGCAAGCACACGCACACGCATGCCAGCTGGGAGCCCAGGTAACCACAGAAATAGAAGCTGCCACTGTTCTAGGTCCCTCGCGTGTATTACCGCACGCAGGTTTACAGCAGCCAAGGGGAAGTACCATCACCGGCCTGACTGTACCGATGGGGAAACCGAGGCACCGGGAAGTTAAAGAACTTGCCCGAGTCACAGGGCCACAATCTGAACCCAGACCACGTGGGTGCAGCATCAGTGCTGGTGGCCACCGTGCTGCAGACACACCCGTGGACCCGGCTGCTCCGGCCACGCACAGAAGCAGAGATGCAGTGAAAGGGACCGTCCTGGAGCCACCCACTGGGGACGAAGCCCCGAGGACATGTCCGCTGCCCCCCCCCCTCCCGGCAGCGCTGGCACCGGGGCACGCGGCTCACCTGGATCACACTGCCGTACTTGACGACGTCCCCGTGCACCTTCTTATTCTCCGTGTCATTCTGCTTCTGCTCCATCTGGGCTGCATGCTGCGCAGACACGTACAAGGTGACACACGTGCACTCACAGCTCCTGACGCTGCGCAGGGTGACCCCCAAAGGCCACCTAGCCCGCTCCTTCCCACTACTGAGAGGGACTGAGGCTCCGAATGTGAAGGGGCCGCCCCAGGTCACCTCTCTCTGAGGGCCATGCCAGCCAGCCCTTGAGCCCCCTGTGCCCCACACCCCCCTGGCAGGCACCTAAGCTGAGCCTCACTAACCCCATCTCACCATGCTCCTGATGCCCCAACACGGGGCACCTGCCCCAGCCCAAACGCTGCCAGGCACGCTTGGTGCCCCTGCCTCCCCCTCCTCTGCCCCACTCCTCTGTGGCCCTCCCTCCCAAAACGAATGTGCTCCCAGCCCATTGCTTCCAGGGAGCCTTCCCTGACTGGCCACATACAACTCTGATGGACCCAACTCTGGCAGCCTTGAGGATTTGGTTTGCATCCCATTAAGGACAGCTTTTTAGGCACCTCTGTCACATTAGACTGGAAGCTGCCTGAGGATAGGCTCTGTCTCCTCCATCAAACTGGCACTCCCTGAGAGCAGTGGTCCCTCTGCCCCTCTCTTCTCCTTAGTCCCATTACCCAGGTCTCATGACTGAGGCTGGGGTGAGGGTGGCTGCTGGGGAGCCTTGCTGTGACTTTCCACAGACCTACAGTGTGTGCCTCTGTGGCCAGTCAGTGCACATGTGAGGACTCCCCATGCCCAGGCCAGATCCCAGTTCAGCCTCGTCTGTGTTGGCAGGGAGGAAGCCTGTGACAGCCCCCAGCTCAGGAGGAGTGATGGGGGTATTTATAACAGAGCTCAGGCACCCACCCCAGCCCCCTCTCCAACCCAGTTCACAGCTGTGGGGTGGGGCCACCCTTCCTCCATCTCACAACCACTCCTCAGGGCAAGGGACACAGGGAAGCAAGGTCTGCCTAGGGGTGGGGGCACCAGGGCCAAGTTGCTGGCCCAGACAAGCCTCTTGCTCTCTTCTCCATGGGGCCTGGCTCTGGGCCCTGAGCTCTGTCCAGAGAGAATGGCCCAGGACAGGAACTGGGCCACTGTCCCTGAGAGGCCCATGAGTCACCACCAGGCCCTCCCACTGTGCACCGTCCAAGTCCAGGAACCCCTCTCTCTGAGAGGGGCAATGCTCTCAGGGAGCCCTGGTGCATCAGAGACCCAGGCACTGTCTAGGCCATGACCATGACAGCCCAGTCCCCTCTCAGGGCCCCAGGCTCCAACTCTATAAAGCAAGAAAGGAGTTAAGACTAGTTCTCAAATCTGGTTCCCTGGAGCCAGTGGGAACTCCGTGGACAGCTGTACAGTTTGCTCACTGCCTCGGGGTGCCAGGCTGAAGGGTTGGGTGGGAGCTGAACTCCAGTCCACCCTCCACTCACTGAACCATGTGCCCTGACATAGGGCTGTGCCAGCCTGGAGGAAGGGGCAACTTCTTCCAAGTGGCACAAAGGGGTCATGCAGACGAGCAGGTCACTGGGAGGACACTACTCCCCCACCTCACCTCATTCACAGCAGCTAACGCCAACCTCTTGCACACTGGGGTTTTAAAAACCACTGGACTCCACACACTCGCACACACACACCTGCAACTTCTGCAGCAGCACCACGTCGGAGATCTTCTCCTTGTCTTGCTTGGTCTGCTTGGCCTTCCAGTACTGCTTCTGGGCCGAGTAGCGGTTCATGGGACACACCTTGAAGAGGCAGTCTGCGGTAGGGCGTTGAAGGAGATGGGTTCATGTGGGGCTCAGGGGCCTCCCTGCGGAAAACCCCAGCCTGCGGCCCTGCCCTCAAATCCCACCTTGCCCCCCCCACCTGCCCTGAGGACAGGCAGAGGAGACAGGACTCCGTGGAACTTGGATCATCCTGGACTAAGTAGAGTGGAGAGTCCCAGGTGCAGGTTTGAGAGCAGAATCTCAGCTGGGAGGGGACACATGCCCTCTGCCCCATGGGAGACATCAAAGGCTCTTGGGCCCCCACCTTTGCCCAGCTTCTGTGGACACTGGTGGCTGACAGCTCACATCTGCATCCTTCTCTGGCCAACTGCCATCCTGCCCACAGATGGCTGAGAAGTAGCATCCTCTGGCCCTTCCCAAGGGGCAGCCCATCCAATGGCTGATGCAGGCAGGTAACAGCTAGCCTCTGGGAGACAGTGTGTGCTGGTCACTCCCAGCTCCCGGTGGGATCAGACCGAGGCTTCTCTTCCCCTGAAACCACCTCCTTGCCCTGCTCTGCCCTGCCTGGTGTGCGAGAGGCTCCCTCACTCTCCTGAGACCTCTCCTCAGTAATTCTCCCATCTTAGGGAACTTGACTTAAGATAGGACCAATCAAAATTCCAGGAACAAATTCATTATTACAATTTTTATTTTTGGAAAGCACACAAAACACTAGGGATTTTCATAAGCTCAAACTCCAGAAAGGGTGTCCAATTTTTCTATTTATCAAAAGGAGGCATGAGTTGAAAAATCCTATTCTAAAGTGTGGTGGGAGGGGATGGGGGATTCAGGTCATGGTGAAATGCTACACAGGAGATTGGGCCTATCTTACAAGAGCATGGGCTGTGCTGTGAGGCAGTGAGCTCCCTGTCACAGGAGGGAATCACACCCTGGGCAAGGGGATGGGCTCACCTCCCAAGACCCTTCTCATGCCACAGGGCTGCGCCTCCAGGATTGCACCGTGCTCCAGGAGTGTGGAACACAGAAGGACGGTGTGCCAGGACCTAGAAGGGGCCACTGGGGGAGCAGATCTCCTGGGAAGGAGATGGGGAGCCCTCTCCTTCGAGTCTTCTCATCTGCCCTCTAAAAGGAAGTCTACATCCCTGCTCTGGTCATCCAGCCCCTGGGAACTCAAAGTGAAACTGGATTTTCCATCTAGCCTGGGAGCAGGCAGAGGCCCCCGGTGCCATCAGGAGAAAGCAAGTGAGTCAAAGTTCAGAAAAGACAGAACTTCCTTGAAGGGAGGGGGAAATGGCAATTCCATAAGCAGATGGAGCCACCTAGGGCTGCCCTGCCCAGCCCACGTTGGCACCACCAGCACGCGTGGGCATCACTTCCAGGACCATGCACTCAGTCTGCTAAAGAGAGTGTGTCTTTATGGAGTTCTGCTCATCCCTCAAGAAGAAGCTGGGGTGCCCGGCCTGTGTGGCTCAGCGGTTGAGCATCGACCCAGGAACCAGGAGGTCACTGGTTCGATTCCTGGTCAGGGCACATGCCGGGGTTGAAGGCTTGGTCCCCAGTAGGGGGCGTGCAGGAGGCAGCCGATCAATGACTCTCATCACTGATGTTTCTCTCTCCCTCCCTCTTCCTTCCTCTCAGAAATCAATAAAAACATATTTTTAAAAAGAAGAAGCTGGGATGCCACCCGCTCTAGGAATTCCTGCTTCTCAGGCTGCGTTGGGGCTCCCAGAGCTCCTGCAGGTCCCTGGGCCACTACATCGATCTCACTGCCTGTTAGGAGCCACTGGCTCCCAGCAGGAGTTGGGAAAGTGGGGTCACACCAGAGGGAGTTTTGGAAATGGGGGGCGATTTTGACTGTCCCAGTGATTGAAGTCACAGCTGGCATTTAGAGAGCAGGACAGAGATGCTGGACACCGGCAGCATTAGCACTGTCCGGCATGACACCTGCCTTGAATGTCCTGCCTCACACTTGCAGGAGGACAGCTGCGGACAGTGCTCTGGGCCCAGAGTGGCACACAGAAACACAAAGTCATTTCTGCATGATTTTAGGAAACACTGAATTTTCCAGGGATGCAACTCCAATATACACTGAGGGGACGCTGTACTTTGTATTGTTCAAGCTTTCCCAGGAGATTTTTGCTATTTCAGAAAATGTGCCCAGCCGGGCGTGGCTCAGCAGTTGAGCACTGACCTAGGATCCAGGAGATCGGGGTTCGATTCCCAGTCAGGGCACATGCCCGGGTTGCGGGCTAGGCAGCCGATCAATGACTCTGTCATCATCAATGTTTCTCTCTCTCTCTCTCTCTCTTCCCCTCCTTCCCTCTCTCTGAAATCAATAAAGATATGTTTTTAAAAAAAAAAAGAAAAAGAAAGAAAATGCATCACTCATGGCCACGCCAAGGGCTACGTGCCTGCATTTGTGGCTGCAAGCTCCTGACTGGGAGGCGAGCTCTGACTGCTTCCTTGGGTCTTCTAGTTGGACCCAACATTTACTTCTAAAATGCATATTGCACTTTTATTTATTATTTATACACACACACACACAGACTGTGTTATATATTACTTTCCTTTTATTTCTCTTTTTTGTCACACTTAGAGCATGATACTGGCCTCACCTCCCCCCAGCTCCAGGTTCACTCTGACGCTGGTCCCCTCCCTACTCTGTGTTATGTAAATACGGATGCAGATCGACTGCATTATTTTTGGATTCCACTTCATAATATGAAAGGGGCTCTGGGCCTGCCAGGCTGCTCTGCCTGTTTCTGCTGCCCTCACAAGGCTCTGAGGGGCAGGGCTCAGAGCCTGAGGGGTGGAGCTCAAGACTGTGTCCCCAGCCCCTAGACCGAGACTCAGGGACTAGACCGTCTGCCGCATGAACACATGAATCTAGAAAGACGCCCTCGTGTATGGTGAGGGGCTTGAATTTTGCCTTGACGGGAGGAAACGGATGAGGCAAGTCCCGGGGGAAGCAAGAGCAAGTGGGGGGCAGTGAGACCACAGCCACTCAGCAGCCTGCAGCTGAGACAGGAGGCCGGTCCAGCCCTGAGGCCAGGGGGCCGGAGCCAGCAGCCCACCGGCCTTGGCAATCTGAGCTCCTTGGTCTCCCACTGCCCACCTCCCTCCACTCCCAGTCCGGACAGGCCACCCGACTCACCTAGGAAATACATAACCAGATCACTGCTTCATGAGACAACTGGGGACTCCTTCCCTGGTGAGGGGCAAGCTCTGCGCCAGACAGGGCTGAGAGCTGTGGTTATACTCCATTATGGAACAACCCAAGCAGAAAACAACTGAATTTTTAAATGGATGTTATTTTAAGATTTCTTAAAGAACTGAGACAATGAGGAATCATCTGGCCAGAACAGAAGATCGAAAGGAAAACCAAGGAGATACAGAAACACTCAAGCAACTTTCACCCAGAAGGTATTTGCTGATTTCAAAAGACAAGAATTTTTATTAGGACAGCTTCACCAGGCCACAGGGACAGAAATCCGAGACCGGGCCCAAGGACGGTGGGAGATCCTCCCCTCAGCACAGCTCCTTCTAGCAGCCAGAGCCCTGCTGCAATCCCCTGGGAGGTGCAAAACCCCAGACTTGAGCGTGGCCTCAGCGGTCCTGGACAGGCGGTGCCCAAGCGTCGGCCACACACCCTCTCTGGAGGAGGGTATTTCCTCTAACTAATTTTTCAAATGCAATAGCCAGCATGTACTCAAAGATAACCAGGAACTCTTGGAAACCAGATGCCACAAGATAGAACAAACCCACAAAACAGACACCAGAACCAAGCAAAGGTGACGAGACTTTCAGACAGACATCCTCTGTAAACCAGAAACGCCTACTCTGCTTAAATCAATAAAAGAAACACTTGAGGACCCTGCAGGGACCAGGAAACTATGAAGAGTGACACAGCAGCCCTGGCCAGTGTGGCTCTGTTGGAGCACCATCCCATACACCAAAAGGTGCAGGTTCAATTCCAGGTCAGGGCAGGTACCCAGGTTTCGGGTTCCGGGTGTGGTTGGGGCGCGGTTGGGCGCCTGTGGGAAGCAACCTATCAACGTTTCTCTCTCATATCGATGTTTTTTTTCCTCTCTCTAAATATCTATTTTAAAAACTTTGTTTCAAGTGACACAGCAGACTGAAAAAGAACCAAATGGAATTTCTAGAACTAAAAAAGCTTCAATAACCAAATGTAAACCTCATTGAACATACTTAACAGGAGGATGGACAGACCTTAAGAAAATTAATGAAATACTAACAACCTTCCTGTGGTTGACGAATCCAATTCTATTCTGTATATTCTCTAAAGGACAACTGAGCCCCATGCAAGGGCTTTACAGCCCGCAAGTGGGTCAGAAGCTGTCTGAAGAAAACACATTGCATGGGGACACCACAAGAGGGATGAACCCAGAAGTAGTCCCTCCCTGCTCCCGACTCCTCTCTAGCTTTCTTGGAAACTTACTAGCTTGTCAAAGTCGCCTTTTTCTCTCACACAGACCCTCCCTTAGAGCCCCGTCCACACGTCAGAAGATGCCTGTTGAGAGAAGTGAGTAGAGCCCCTGAAGTGTCTGTGGCCCAGCCCAAGCACATCCCCCTGCTTCCACTGTGCCATGCTCTCTGCACAAAGGCAGCCCTGTCAGAGCCCCAGAGGGGCCAGCACCTTCCTTCTCACCGAACCACAGGGCAGAGGGCAGAGAGAAGGAAGGGGGAGGGCAGCCAGAAGGTAAGCACACAGGAGCAGCAGCATCGAAGGCCAGGAGAAAAGTCTGGGTCCAGGGGATTCCCACAGTAAGGTCTGTGTGTGCTGGGGGCGTGCACCTGTGGGTGAGGGGGCGCCGGGCTTGTGAGGCTGCAGACAAGAGGATCTTCATTTATTAAATCTTCATTTATTAAAGAAAATCAACTGTCATTCCCTGAAACTGACTAAAGTGTATGTGAAACACTCCAAGAGCCACTGATGCTGCATAAATCATTGGGGGCACTCTCAGGTCCCCCACAGATCTTGGCAGATCTGGGTGAGGCCTGGGAGTATGCATTTTAAAGGCAACACACACACACACACACACACACACACACACACACACACACACACCAAATGGCCCAGTTTGGAAAGCGTCAGTGGGGGCCTTGAAGACAAGAACAGCGCACAGGGAATAAAGTTCTCCAGTCACAATAATGTACAAGTTCTGTACAAATCATGCGAAGAGCGGCTTTTAACTTTTTTTCACCATTTAGAGTCAACCTACAGAAAACACCCAAGACTCCAGGGAGGTTACAGAAGAGAAAGCAAAGCTTATTCCATCTCGATGCTGTAAAGCTGAAAGCGCACGCGGCGGTGACGGGAGGGAGCCGCAGGAGAATCAGGTGCAATGTGACACTGGGGTCTACAGAGGTGACAATGGAGAAGCGGGAGAGGAAGAGGAAGAGCGGGCCAAGGCAGCTAAATTCTCCTGGGATGAGCCAAGCATGTGGAGACCTGGGAGGAGCTGGCAAAAGACAGAGAGGAGAGAGTTCAGCGCGAGCGCTTTCTCCCACCGCGCTGCCCAAGCAGCGGGCCAAACCGTGCGACCCCGAGGGGGCAACTGGCAGTCCTGCTCAGCACCCCCGTGCTCCCACCCCTGGACTGGGCAGTCTCACCGCCTGTCACTCCTTCTAAGAGCACACCTGCATTTGTACCAATGACAAGGGACAGGGTCCTCGCTGCGGCACTGGCAGGAACGATGAAGATTAGCAACAGGCGCTGGCCGGGAGGCTCGGCCGGTTGAAGCACTGTCCATACACCAGAAGGTTTGCTGTTCGATCCCCCGCCAGGACGCGTACGGGAGGCAACCGATCAATGTTTCTCGCTCACATCGATGTTTCTCTCTCTCTCTCCCCCTTCCTCTCTCTCTAAAATCAATAAAAACATCCTCGGGTGAGAATTAAAAAAAGAAAAAAGATTAGCAACAGCCCGAGTGTCCATGAGAGGGACTGGGTGAAGCACAACAGAGCCACACCTGGCATGCGCTGTGGCCGTGAGAGGCGAGACGCGCAGGCGGGCCGCAGCATGTGTGCGCCTTGAAGCCATGAAGCCAAGGGGAAGAAGCCAGTCACAGGCCCAACACTGCAGGAGTCCACTCACGTGAGGCAGTTAGAATAGTCGGGGTCGTGGAGGTGAGAAGCAGACCGGTGGGCGGGGCAGCGGATGGGGAGTGATTATTTGATGGGTATAAAGGGAGAGAGTTCAAGATTTCTCTATGCAAATATGGGACGATCTCCAGCAGCATCTCCACAGTAAGATGTATGAAATAAAAACAGCAAAGCGTAGAACAGCGTGCACAGAATGCTACCTCTGCGGAAGAAAATAGGGCATCTGAATATATGTTTGTATTTACATAAAGGACCGCTGGGGGCACAGGAGAAGCTAAGGGAAGTGTTACCTGAAGGGACAGGAGGGGGGGCAGGCTCTCAATGTCTATTTGCACGAGGTTTTGAGGTTTTAACTGCATGAATAAATTACCTCGCCAGATTTCCTAACATGGTTGTCCCTGGAGAGGGTACAGGAGGCAAGTGAGGGCGGGGTGGGGGCACCATTGCTTCCATCTTTATCATAGAGCACATCTCTGTATTACTTTTATAAAAAGAAAAACAAGAACAAATTTTTAAGTGGCCAATCAACATATGAAAAGATGCTCCATCTCACTAGTCAGAGGAACACAAATTAAAACCACAGTGAGATGCCATTTCACACCCAGAGGGCTGGAAGAAATGTAAGTGGGACAAAACCAGCCAGCCTGGGGGGGGGGGGGGCAGTGAGCAGGGCAAGGGGGGTGAGCAGCCAGCCAGCAGGGCCCTTCCTCCCACCCAGGACCCCCCACCCCTTGGTACACACCCAGAGACCCTGGCGCATGGGCCCGAGGAGATGTGCATACGAGCACAGACACTCGCTCACTGGCATCGTTGGCAGTTACCAGGACTGGAAATGAGCTAAGTGGCCATCATCAGAACTGACAAATGGGTCGCAGTCTGTTCTCCAGTAGAACATTATTACCTAGCAATTAAATAGATGAACGAGAGCCACAGGCGTCAACACGGATCCCGAAAACTGCAGAATGAAAGAGAGCAGGAAGGTCTGTACGGAAGGCTACCTTCAACAGACGGTGTAAAGTGAAAAGCAGTCCCCGTACTGTTCTTGGATATAGGCCTAGGTGTTAAAGCAAAATCAGAAAAGGAGGCCCCTGAATGATGCACGCATTTTGGGAGCATGTGCGGGGGGGGGGGGGGGGGAGAGGATGGGGGACTAAGCTTCCGCCACAGGCACAGGGCGATCTCTTTAAGGATGTGAAGATTTTAAATAACACGGTGAAAAGGATCTGACAGAGCACAGCAGTGGGTGCATAGGTGTGTGCAATTTTTCTCTTTTGTGTAGAGCTGATGTCTTCATAATAATAAAAATTACAATGAGCAGAGGCATAAGGATGGGGGGAGGGGAGCCCAGCCGTGCCAGCACAGAGGGCCACTCACCAGCGGCCTCCCAGCACCTGCCCCAGAAGCCCAGGAGGATGTGACCCCTGCAGTTTCCTGGGCTCGCTGTAGCTGGGCTGTGAGCTCTGAGCTTCCCTGAAGTAGAGGGGGAGGTGAGGGTCACCCGAGGCCCCAGCACCCGGGAGGAGAAAGAGAAAGGAATCCTGGGAGGGGACATGCCCAGGCCCTGGGCCAGCCAGCAGCAGCACACACTCAGAGCAGCCACAACCCCCAGACCTTACAGCAAAGCAGAGGTCATGAGGCGCCCACACACTGGGGCATCAGCAGCCTGGGCCTCCCAGGGCTCTGCAGACTCTGGAAAGAATGAATGCTCAGAATGTGCAGGGTTTGAGATGGCTCCAGAAGATGGCTGGAGCTGGAACCACAAACAAGGCGCCAATCAGGGGCCGATGGAAAGAGGGTGGGGGCTTGACAGGGCTCCGCCAGCAAGCCTGGGGGTCTCCAGTCAGCAGGTGAAGGGGAGTGGGCTCTGGGGAGGAAGGGGAGCCTGCAGTCCCAGCAATGGCTAGCCCACCCCAGAGTGGCCTTGGGACACAACCATCCCTGACCACCTCTAGCCAACTTCTTAAATGCCTGCCAAAGCCCCACGCCCTTGCTGGGACCTCCCAAGGGCCAGGGTGTTTGCAGGAGTCAGGGGACAAAGAGAGCCTAGACTCCCAGGTTGGAGGCCAAGCTCCACGTTTCTCTTCTCTGGGCTACAGTCTCAAACTGAAGAGGCTGGAGTCCATCTCTTGTCCTCAGTTCTAACGCTCCAACTTGGACGCGCCAGCTACAAGGGACCTCTGCCCGCCACCCGCAACAGCATAGGCCAGGACCTAGACCCAAGGGTGGAAGGACGCAGGAGGCCGAGTCCCCTATTCCATCTCTGGAGCTGGCTGAGTCTAGTGAGGCGGGGCAGCTGGGACCCTGGGGAGGGCCCTGTTCACAGGCTTGGGAAAAGGGGGAGGAAGAGAAAGGGAGGAGGGGGAAGGAGTGATGGGAGGAAGGCAGGGAGTCAAAGGAGCATTTGTTCCTCTAAGTGGCATTTTTGTTATCAAAAATTGGCCCCAAACTCTGTCCACTGAAACTCTAGGGCAAATCTCCCTCAGCCACACCTACTTCTGTCACCACCTGTCACAGCACAAGCTGAATGCATACACTTTCTCCTTTCAGCTCCAGTCCCTTTCTGACCTGTCACAGCCCACCTGGGGACCCTCACCACCCTCTCTCTTACTAAGTTCTTCCTCAGATTTACCTGAACCTCTCAGCTAGAGAGAAAGTCTGCCCTCCAGCAGCAGCTTCAAAGCTCTCCTGATTCTGGCTGCACGAGAGCCCCACGTCCCTTTTTCTCCCCACTCATAACCTTTAGGACCCAGGGGCAGGCGTGCTCAGAGCTGTGCCTCAAGCAGGAGGCCTGCACCAGCACCCCAAAGCCTCCAGAACCCCGGCCCAGGATGGTGGGTCACGTCAACAAGACCCAGAGCAGCCAGGCGTGAAAGAGGCAGCAGAGGCAGGAAGCAGCCCAAGGAGGGGCCGGCACATGAATTTATTCCTTACACGTGTACTGGGCACCCACTATGTGGCAAACTCTGCAGATAAAACAGCAAATAAAACAGACTGAAATCCCTGCCCTGGTGGAGCTGACATTCCAGCAGGGGGACAGATGATAAACAAACAAATAATTAAAACACACAGAGTATGTCAGATTCATGCTATGGAAAGAAGAAAGCAGGGAAGGGAGATTGGTGGGCAGGGACAAGTTTATACTGGGTCAGAGACTGCCCCAGTGAGGATATGAGACCTGAAGCCAAGGAGAGCAGGAGCCATGGGGATATCTGGGTAAGAACCTCGCATGCAGAGGGAACAGCAGGTAGCAGGTGCAGAGGTGGGGGCGTGGCTGGCACCTGCGGGGAACGGCAGGGAGGCCGGTGTGGCTGGAAGCAGTAAGAGCCCAAGTGGAGGGAATGAGGTGAGAAGATGCAGGGCAAAGGGGTCTGTGGTGAGGAAAGTCCACTGCCACAGGCAGTTCCCACACATCCAGGCATGTCCCCTAAGACTCCCAAGCAAAACCCCCACTCAGGCCCATGATGGAAGCAGGAGATCAACAGTGAACATGGGGACCCTCTGCGGGCTGGGAGGAACCACTGCCCATCTTCTCTGCACTCCAATGGATGGGCAAGGCCCAAGGCACACAGCCAAGGATGCCATAGGATTATCTTTTTTTTAAGTCTTTTTTTTTTTAATGTCTTTATTGATTTCAGAGAGAGGAAGGGAGAGGGAGAGAGATAGAAACATCAATGATGAAAGAGTCATTGATCGGCTGTCTCCTACAGGCCCCCTGCCGGGGATCAAGCCCGCAACCCAGGCATGTGCCCTGACTGGGTGGGAATCGGACCTCCATCTCCTGGACCATAGGTCGATGCTCAACCGCTGAGCCACACTGGCCAGGGGCCACAGGGTTCTCTTAAATCTGCTCCCCTCCAGCACCTCTCCCCACAACAATTGCAGCTCATCTCCCCTAGAGGAGCAGCCACGTGGGCAGCAGAGCGGCAGTGGCCGGGCGTGTTCCTGCCTGCTCCCACCCTGCCCTCCACGCCCAGGAGCCCAGGAGCCGTCTGGCTGGCTCAGCCTCACAGGTAATCACAGTGACACCTTTCCCTGGCTGGGCAGTGACAGACGGTATCTTTTCATCCTCACCTGGGCCCTCCAGCCAGGGTGGGGCTGAGGACCCCACGGGCCATGGAGGACACAGAGCCCAAGAGGGAGGGCACTTGCCCGGGGTTACTCAGCAAAGCCAGATCTGGGCTCCACAAGATCCCTCCGGCAGGAGTCATCCAAGCCCGTGGGCTGAGGACACAGCCAGGGGCAGAAGGGGCCTGGAGACCATCTGGTCCAATGTGATGAGGAGACTCGACCCAGAGAAGTGCTCTCGCCCTGGGCCTCCTAACGCCTGGGGAAATTCTCTTTTCCTCCCCAGTTCCCTGAGAAAACGCCCAGTCACACAGACAAAGAAAGTCCTGTGGCTGATGAGGAGCTGGTGGGCGGAGGGACCAGGAGTGGGTGTGCCCCTGAGACGTGGGTGTGGCCCTGGAAAACCTAGGAGAAGCGGGGTGCAAGCCAAGGGGGCTCTGCACACAGCAGTGGGAGGGTTCCAGGCAGCCTGGTCTGACTGGCAGGCCTCTGGGACTGAATGGGGCTGAATGACTCAGTCCCAGGTCCGGGACTCAGCAGCCCAGGGGAGGAGTTTGCAGTGGGAGTGGAAGTCTTACCTCGGAACTTCTTTGGGGGGTTGTCCAGGTCCCCAGCAGCAGGCTCCACCACACAGCGGTCATCCACCAGCCTGGGGGACAAGGCAGCTGGGTCAGCGAGAGAAAAGAGACCCATCTCCCCACAGCATACCTCCCTCAGGGCAGGGGATTCCAGGGCACCAGGGAGGCCTCCAAAGAAGCCTCTGTCTCACTGACAACCCTCACCTTCAAGTCATTCCCTTCCTGGTGAAAAGGCAGGATCTCTTGGAGTGGAGATGGGGGAGCCCCCAGGAAAAGCACAAAGACACACCCAACGCCCTACCCCCGCTACAGCCAGAGCTGTCCTGTGGGGGTTTGCTGCCAGCCTGGGCTGTCACACACTGTGGGTGTAACTTCTGCCATAACCCTGACCTCCTGCTGCACAAATCTGAAAGGGCAGTGGATGATGGAAGAGGGAGAGAGAAAAAACCAAGAAAGACAAAGTCAGAAAGGGAAAGAGCAAGGGAGAGAGAGTCAGAGCAAGGGAAGGAGAAAGACAGAAGGAGATGGGAAAGACAGAGTCAAAAAGGACACAGGATAAGAAACAGAGGCAGAGAGACTGGAGACAGCTAGACAGATGAGAAGTTCATGAGACACCAAACTAGAGGGGCAAGCCTTTGGGTCTCAAAGACAGGACAATACACCTGCACCTTCCCCACCTCAGTCAGACCCCATTTCCTACCCTCTTTGGCCACCCTGGGGCCTAAAATTCCCCCCTTATAGCCATGGCTGGGGTTAATCCTAAATCCCTGGAGGACATCAACCCACCACCCATCCATCCACCCACCACCCACTCATCCACCACCACCCACCCACCCATCCACCATCTACCCACTCATCCATCCATCCACCCACCCATCCACCATATACCCACTCATCCACTCATCCACCACCACCCACCCACCCATCCACCATCCACCCACTCATCCATCCATCCACCCACCCATCCACCATCTACCCACTCATCCACCCACTCATCCACCACCACCCACCCACCCATCCACCATCCACCCACCCATCCATCCATCCACCCACCCATCCACCATCCACCCACCCACCCACTCATCCACCACCACCCACCCACCCACCCATCCACTCATCCACCATCCACCCACTCATCCACCACCACCCACCCACCCACCCATCTACCATCCACCCACCCATCTACCATCCACCCACCCATCCACCATCCACCCTCTCATCCACTCATCCACCATCCACTCCCCCCATCCATCCATTCATCCCTACATTTAAAAGTCTTCAATGCCACCCCAGCCTCTAGAATAAAGTAATGATGATAACCCACCATTTCAGAGGCCAACTGCACATCCTTCTGAATTCTCACCCACTTCCCCACAAGGGCTAGTCATTAGCACCATTTTAAAGAGGAGAAAACTGGGTTTGAAAGTTAAATATGCAGAATAGGCATGATAGAACCTTTTGTGTATATTAGCACCAGAAATACATACTAAAAATCTTGTTAATTTTTCTGGATAATGTTTAAGAAATTTACCTTTAATCTTGTTAGTATAAATTGTTGCTTCTTCCAAAATAAAAGAGTGAATTTTTTTTGGTTTTGTTAATCCTCACCTGAGGATATTTTTTCCATAGATTTTTAGAGAGTAGAAGGGAGGGAGAGGGAGAGGGGAAGAAAGAGAGAACCATTGATGTGGGAAAGACACATTGATTGGTTGCCTCCCACACCCTCCCTATCCAGTTACGTGTCCTTGACCGGGAATCGAACCCACAACCCTCTGGTGTGAGGGCCGATGCTCTAGCCACTGAGCACACTTGCCAGAGCAGAAGAGTGAATTTTTCATGTTAAAAATAAAAAAAAGTTAAATAATTTGCCTAAAGTCATAGAGCTGATTCTAAAGCCTCCATCTGCTCCTCCCCTCCTTGGGTTAGCTAATAAGGCCTTTTGTGATCTGACCTCCCTAGCTAGCCTCACAAATTTCTTGCCCCAGCAGTGCTAAATCTTCAGTTGACCCCCACAGTCCCTGGAGCTCTCATCTCTACAGAAATGGTCCTGGCAGCCTGCAATGCCCTTCATTCCCAGCCCATCCTGGCTCCCTTCCAAGCCTCAGGCATACCAGACCTCCATTCATCCACCCTCAGCCCCTCTTCTCCTACTCTGTGAAGACATACCTGGCCAGTGCCCTCCCTCCCTCAAGCCTCCCACCCCAGTGTTCCCACAGCACCTGGTCCTGGCCTCTCCTGCTGCCAGGGCTCTTTCTACAGCAACTACTTCCTGTATCTACACTGAGTTCCTTGAAGACGGGACCCTGTGTTTTACCCTTTGGCATCACCAGCACTCTGCACAATGTGGTCCATAGTAATGGCCAGCAGGATTTTGTTTCTGATGATTTCATATATTGTTTTTTAATTTTCTAAATCAACTTTATTATTTGCATTTTACAGGCAGAGAAACCAGAACACAGAGAAGTTAAACAATCTGGCCAGGGACACAAGGCCAGCAAGCAGCAGAGCCGGGCTCTGAAGCCAGGTTGTGCAGCATCTGAGCAGGAACTGGGTGGGGGTACTGTGTGGGACCTCACAGTGAGAGGGCAGCTTGCACCGAAGGCACTCTGTCTTCTTCCCTCTCCCAGCCTCCAGTGTGGGCTCAATCCATGGCTCTCTCCCCTTCTCCATCAGCACTCATGCCCTTGGTCACTTCAGCAGCGCTCACTTACACTCACTGATGGCGCCCACATCGGCCCTTCCCCAAAGTCCGGACTCAGATCTCACTGCCTACTCCAAGTTCAAAACGGAGCTCCCTGTGGGCTCTACAAAACATGTGCAGAACCCGACCTCTTGTCACTGTCACCACCCCCCCATCCAGGCCCTATCAGCCCCACCTGGATTTCTGTAATGGCCTTTTCCTTGGTCTCCTGCTGACCCCCCTCTCTAACCTCCCCCCACAGCCTGTTGTCCACAGCGGCAGAGGGATCTCTCTTTTCTCTCTCTCTCTAACTTCATCGATTTGGCGGGGGGGGGGGACGGACACGACACAGAAATATCAATTTGTTATTTCACTCATCCATGCACTCATTGGTTGATTCTTATGTGTGCCCTGACCAGGAATCAAACTGGCAACCTTGGTGTATCCAAGTGATGCTCTAACCAACTGGGCTACCTGGCCAGGGCTGAGGGATCTCTTTAAAAGGTAAGTCAAGTCAGAGGAATCCTCTGCTCATAACTCTAGAACCACTCATCTCAGAGTACAAACCAAGAACTCACAAAGACCCCTCCCCTCTCTGACTTCATCTCCTCCCTCTACCCCTCGCCCACTCTGCCCCAGCCACAGCCCCCCTCCAGACCCCTCAAACCTTCCTGGACATCCAGCACTGCCTCTTCCCCCTGCACCCAGATACCTCCCTGGCTCCCTCCTTCACCTCCTTCAGATCTTGGTTCAAACAACCCATTCCCCCAGACACCCTCCCTAACCCTCCTTTTGGAAATTGGAAACTGCTCTTTCCCACACTCCTTAGCCACCTCCCTGCTCACTGTCCCCCACAGCACCTGCCACCACCGGCCTGCTATATGTTGCACTTATTTATTTCAGGAACTGTCACTCCAGCCTCGTGGGATGGAAGATGCATGACGACAGGATGTGTGTTTTGCTCCCTGCCGCATCCCCAGCACCTAGACCAGGCCTGGCACACAGCGGGCCCGCGTGAACTGCGTACTGAGTGAATGAATTCCTCTTACTAGCTGCTGGGGGAAGTACACAGAAGCAAAACATAAGGCCCCTGCCTCAGGGAGTTTAAATCTTATTGGGAAGACAAGTCACATACTCAGCAAAGTTAATGATATAAGCAATATGCATTGGTGCCAACTGGTGGTACCAGCTGTGGATTTCGTGGGAATTCAGGGAAGGGAGAGGTCAGATCTTGGCCAATCAGCAGCGAAGGTGTGAAAGAACAGGCGGGAGCTATTCAGAGCCTTGAATAATTCATAGAATTTCCTGTAAGGCATTAGTGAATCAGATTAGCTGGTTATCTCAGAGCAAAGCCCTGAGGGGAGGAGACCTAGGAGGACGAGTTTTGGTGGGGGAAGGGAGAGATCGTTGGCCAGGTCCTGGGACCTGGCACAGCCAGGAGCGCTGGGCAGCCACAGGGCAGCATGGGGGGGGCTGCCCAGTGCACAAGGCCTTGTGGAAGCCCCTCCTCCGAGACTCCCTGTCAGAGGAGAACCCCATCCTCACCATGGACCCCTCCCATCCCCTGGGAACTCCTTGTCTGGCTCACACGTGCAGAAAAGACATGCAAATGCAGGCGCTTGGCTGGCTTTTTGTAATCCCCCTGGCACAAATCCACCTGGTCACAGGTGGATGTCCCCTGTCCTCACTCACTCTGGCACAGTTTCAGAAGCCCCATCTCCAACTCAGCAGCTCCCCAGTGCCCAGGGATCTGGAAAGCATTTTGGAAGTGCAAGTTGAGGCCACTTATTGAAGGGGAGGGACTGGGCAGGAGGAGAATTTCGAACAAGGCTGGGAACATCCCACACCCACAACCCAGAGGGGACAGAAACGGTCCTGGTCCGTATGAGGAACCAGGTCAGAGAAGCCATAAGGTATCTAGGTATCAGGAGGACCAGGTGAGGAGATGGGGCTTTCTGAGGTTCCTCCTGGCTCTGACATTCCACACCCCGTCCTCCATGTGGGTCCCAGGCTAGCAGAATCAACATCGCCTGGGAACTCTGGGATACCTTCTGCACCCCTTCCCAGGAACCTCCAGGGGTGGCACCTTGCACTCCTCATCTTTTCAGTTCCCACTTGGTGCTTCGGGCAGCCCCTGACCTAGCACGTAGGCAAAGAAGGCAGCCACCCTCAACAGTGAGAGAGTCGGTTCACCAAGCCTCCACCCCTCCATTAGGGCCGAGGCTTCCCACCTAGGTGCTATCGGCCGGGTGGGAGGGGTGGGGAGGGAGGGAGGGGTGTTGGAGAAGCCATTAACTGATAAGCAGGAAAGCCTTTATCAGATAGGTGGCTGGGAGCCCAGTCCTGAGGGAGGCGCGAGCCGGGGACACCAGACCGGTAAGTTTTGACGAAGGGGAGCCTCGGAGGGTGAGGCCAGGACTTCCATTCCTGGTGGACCCAGGTTCATGGAGCAGCACTGTGGTTGTCACCGAGTTCAACGCCCCCAACACACACACTCACACACTCACACACACCACCCAGCGGATGGGCCCCACCCCAGACATCAGCGAAACTCACTGCCCCAGTGCAGCCCTGGCTGGCTTGCCTCGCCTGGGACTTTGCCTCGGACTGCAAGTGGCAGACAGCACCCTGGGCAGGACCTGGCCAGGCCACCTGGGAGCAGGCAGTGCCCTTGCTCTCCTCCCCTCCCTCTCGACTTTGGTGGAGGACCACCCAGGGGACCCTCCCCACCTGTCGGCACCCTTGTCCCAGCCAGGGCTGGAGCCATAGCAACCCCGTTCACGGGGCCATCTGTGTTTATTAAACTAGCTCGTCCCAGGTGTCCGGCTTCACGGGCACCTGGCGCACCTGACTTTGTAACCAGAGCCCAGCTCTCCATCCAGGGGGAGGTGGTCCTGTCGCTTCACCCCCAACTCCAGAGTGCCTCCACCTCCGCCCAAGGTCCAGGGAAGGGGCTACTCCCACACTCAGCCAGTCCACCGACTTCACCATCCCACCTCTCTGCTGAAGCCCCAAGCCCCATCCCCCTCTGGCCATTTTTATGGCTGCGATTAAGTTCCTGCAGAGATCCCAGCCATTCCCACCACAGGCATCCCTCATCTAAAGGCAGGTGGCACCCAGCCTTGATCACATTACAAAAACTGTTCCTCCAGTGTGCGGAACCCGTTCTAATTTACAAATCACTTTTACATCCAATACTTCTGAGTAAAGAGCACCCAGCCCACATGTATAACCCAGGCCCCATCCATTCAACAAAACCTCACTGGGAGCAGATTATGTGCTGGGTGTGGTCCCTACCCTCTAGAATCTCTTACCCACCATGCCAAATGCCCTGAGGACCAGAGGGAGCATGTCCTAAACCCTGCACCCACCCCCTTGCAAGGCCCTCAGCAGAGCTGGTTGACAGCTCTGCTTTAGAAGGGCATGAAGGAGGGCGATGTCCCCAAAACTCCCATGGGGTCTGCACCTTGGTCCGGGGGTGAGAGAAAGGTAGATGTGTGAGCAGCCGGGGTGGCCCTATTCTGCCCAGGGTGGACTTTGAGATCCAGGAGGGAGCCCTGGAAATGGCGGTGGGGCGGGTCAGTGCTGTCTGGAAAGATTAGATAAGGAGGAGGGAAGAGGGAGGAGGAGCTAGGAGTGGGGTCGGTGACTATCAGAGGGGCCTGAATCAAAGCCTGCACCTGCCAGGCCCCCAGTTGAGCAGCCACTGGGGCAGGAATCACACACGGACTGTGCAAATGCCTGAGGGACCCTTGACAGCCCCTCCCCAATCCAGCTCAGAACCTGAGGCGTGGAGGGGGAACCTGACAGGGCAGGTCACACAAGTGAAAGGAGCAGCCAGCTCCAGACCCCAGGTCTCCTGACTCCCAGACCAGGGCGCTGGCCACCACCCCACAGATCTAGGCCAGAGCCAAGGAAGGCCACTCCCTCTGCAGGCACAGTCAGAATACTGGGATTGGCCGGTGGTGGATGGGGCCCTTGGAGTCCTCTTCTCCAAATACCCAAAGCTGCACCCACTAGGTGGGAGTGGGGAGGAATGTTGGGACAGGAACCCAGGTTCACTGGTTGGGGTCCCTGGCTCATCAGAGAAAAGAAATTGATTTCAGCAATCCTACATAAACATCCCTTTACTTAACCTCCACTAGCTTTCTTTACCAAGGGTCCGCCCCGTGCCACCCGAGGGGCCAGGCTGTATGTGCAAGTTCAACAAAGCATGCCTCATCCCTTCAGACAGCTTAAGCCTAGAAAGGACAGGAAGCCACCCACTCAGAGAACCCCAAGAGTCTTGCCAAGGAGGCATGGAGGGAGCAAAAATGACTAAACTTGGCCCAATAGAAATAAAGGTCCCTGAGTCGTGTGCAAGCCTTCAGGTGGCTGCCTGAGCTCAGGATTGGGTGAGCCCTGGCAAGTCCTGGGGTCTCAACAGGGCTGCTGGGGGCACGGGAAGCTTATCTGTTAGGCCGAGGAGAAGCGGGGCAGCGAGCAGCAGAGACTAGAGGGAAAGCAGAGACAGAGAAGGGGTGCAGCCAGGGCCCCCGCAGCCAGGCTGCCTCTCCCCTGCCCCCACAACCAGGAACTGGACCCAGCCTGTCCGGCTGACTGAGGCGCCCCGCCCCGCTCCAGGCCTCCGCGGGGCTCGCTGGGAAAAGCAGCCAAGCGGCCCTGACACATCCAGAAAGGGAGACAGTCTGCGGCACAACCCACCTGCCTCAGGGGCTCAGTATCGTGGTGGGGGAAGAGGGCTGGGGGTCAGGACACCGTTTCAGATTAAAGGGCATTTAAGAGGCATAAGAATTAAATTAACACCTGTACCTTGACTGGATCTGGAATTAAAGAAACCGGTGGTCAAGGACAGAGGACAAAGGGGCACATCTGGCTATGGACTGGGCACTGGATGCTGTTAGGAAATTATGAGTTGGTATGATCACAGTATTATGGAAACACAGGAACATATCCTTATTTCTTACAGACGTGTAATGAAGTATTTAGAGGTAAAAACATGCAATGTGTGTAATTAACCATGAAAATACTTCAGTCAAAAGGAGGTACAGCAAATATACCAAACTGCAGACAATTATAAAGTCTAAGATGTGGGCATATGGGTGTTCTAATAGCTCTCTCTACTTTTCCTGAGTTATATTCATGCCTCAGGCTGGTGGTGAGGGGCCAAAGTGACAGTAAAGGCCAGAGCCACCAACTGTAAAAGTGCTGTGTGAAATCTACCCATCGCTGGCAGCAGCAGCTCCGAGACCCAGACCTGTTCTCCTTCCCATGATATACATCACCCATTTCTAGACCCACACCCTGGAGAGGAAGGCTCTCCTGCAGGCTGGAGGAAGGTGGCGATGGTTAGCTGGCTGACAGTGATTTGCAAACCAAATGTGCACAGGTGTCCCCTTGAGCACCTGCAGCTGCCCCCAGGCTGAGATTTATGATCCCTGCCTCTCCAGGCTCTGCCCACCTGCCAACCAAGAAAATACCTTACACACCTTCACACACCACTGTGATCATTCTACTCCCCCACAAAATCCCCTGCAAAGAGTCCCTCCAGCCTGTCTGCCCAAGTGGAAACAGCTCTGCTTGTGCCCCCACCCAGACCCAGCCCACACCCTGGGCTCACTGCGCTGTCAAGGCCCAGGCTCATTTCTGTGCCCACAGTCCTTGGTGTGAAAGGCCCTGCAGCCCCCACTCTGAAGACCCATGCTATGTGGCCCTGCTCATTTAGCCTCACTAAGCCAGGGGTCCTCACTGCAGGTACAAATACTAAGTATCACTGCCACTCCTGGCATGGCCAGCGTGACACCCTCAGGGGGTCTCAGGGCTCATATGTGATGAACTTACTGGAGACTTGGACTCTGCTCTCCTCCCCTTCCCTCAGGCCTCCTTCCCTCTTCTCTCACAGCCCCCACTTCCAAGGAGGAGCCCCCCAGCTCCACATGGGGTAAAGTAGGGAGCTCAGGCCTGGGGGTGGACCGCAGAGACATCAGACCTGTGCTCAGGGATAATTGAAACCCAGAAACCTCCCCCTAAGCCGAGAGCAGAAAGCTGATGTGACCCCACCCTGAAATTCAGCACATCACTCCACCCCCAACCCCAGCCACTGCCCCACCCACCCCAGGAGGGGACGTGGGGTCAGGAATGTAGGGCAGGGCAGAGTGAACAAGTGGCTACAGCAGGATTCTTTAGGGGGAGGAGTCAGGAGTCCCTGGAGACCCACAGCCTGGGTCCCTGGGGCCCCACAGTGGAACCTTGGGACTGATTCTGTCCCCACAAGGCCCCTCTCTCCACTTCCCCTCCCTATCACGGCCACCACGCCCAACCTCCAGGGCACAGGCTGGCCTTACTCCCCACACCCCCTAGTACAAGACTCTCAAACTTGTGACATGAAGTGGGCATACACCCTGGGGCACAGGGTCCCCATTCCCACCGCCTCCAGCACCAGAGGAGCACAGAGGATTAGAGAGCCTGTGAGGTACAAGACGTGCCTTGCCTTTGGTCTCAGAATTCCACTTCTAGGAATTTATCCTGAGAGGACAACAGGGCGGGTGTTCGGGCATGTTCCGACTAGGATGTCCAGCACCGATTGTCTGTAATGGCAAAAACTGAGAAACAGCCTGAGTGCCCAGCACCGGAGTTGCTTAAATAAATTCAGGCACAACGCACCACAGATGCTCTGTAGCCCGGCAGCGGTAGGCTGGCAGGGAAACATGGCTTAGTGTGTCCCCAGAAGACAGGCTATGAAGACCTAGGCGCAGTTTCATATCATATATGAACGTCATATATGAACGTCATATCATATCACAAACGTCTCCTTGTGTAGGTAAAAAGGCTACCGGGTCCACATACGGGATGTGAATAGAAGTCACAGTGGTATTACAGATAAATTTTTACTTTTTCAGGTTTACTTCATCGAGTGTATATTGTATTTTAATCAGAAAAAAATTGATATTTTCAAAAAATTCGTTGCATGGATTGGCTCAGCTGAGGCCAAGCCCCTGCCTTGGGACATAGGCCAGGGTAAATCCAACGTCTCATTCCAGTGAAGTCACAATTAAATCAAAGCCAAGGGCAGGTCTGAAATCTGCCCTGGAGGAATGAGTCCGCCTGGGAGGGGCAGTATCCCCTCCCGGAATTATATAGCCTCAGAGACATAAGGCTCAAAGGCTCTTACAGACCAGCTCTCCCAGCTCCCCACTGTGCAGACTAGACCGGGCTGGAACTCTGTCTCAGTTACTACTGAGTGCCTGGCACATAGTAGGTGTTCAATAAATGTTTGTTGAATGACTTAATGAAGTCTGATGAAGGCTAACAGATGGACTCTCTGGATCATGGCGCAGGCAGACCCAACAGGTAGAATTCCTCACAGCCTATCAGGCTAGGGGGACCTCAGATTAGGGATTCCAGTCCCTGGTACACATTAAAATCACCTGAGGAGCTTTTTTTTTTAATATGTCTTTATGGATTTCAGAGAGAGGAAGGGAGAGGGAGAGGGAGAGACACAGAAACCCCCTATTGGGGATCAAGCATGCAACCAGGGCATGTGCCCTAACCAGGAATCGAACCTCGATCTCCTAGATCATAGGTCGACGCTCAACCTCCGAGCCATGCCAGCCGGGCACCTGAGGAGCTTTTAAACAATCCTACCCTCAGACCCCAGCCTTAGAAATGCTGACACAGTAGGTCCGACATGGGACTTGGGAGCTGGAATCTTTTTTAAATACCCCAGGGAATTCTCAGGCATGAAAAAAGCACTATAGAGGACATCAGGCTGAGTGAAGGAAACACTCTGAGAAAGCAGGGCCTTACCGAAATCACCCAGAGAGTTAGTAAAAAAGCAGGACCTGGGCTTCTTCCACATTTGTTGATGTTCCAGGACACTGAGTCAACCCGACCCCTGACAACCCTATGTGTGAGTGATGTTCACATGGTCCTGTCCTCAACAGTAAGCAGGAAGACTCACGAGCATGGCTTTCATGGAGTCAATCCATATCATATGTGGTCTTCCTCATTTCCTGCTATCTTCTGTTTTTCCCAGTATTATTGTCCTTTCCAAAGAATCTGCCTCCTCCACATTTTCTGGGTCCTGACCTCCCGTGCCAGCCCTCTCGGGGAAGTGGATCAGGCTACAAGGTGGACAGGGAACCCCAAGCGGGGGGCCTTATGACCCTACTCCCTGTGCTCACCCTGCCCCAGGTGATACAGGTCCAGGGGCCCTGAGAACCCCTAAACGGTGTTCCAACGCCTAGGCATGGGTGGGCAGAGGCGCTGTAACAAGTGTTGGGAGCTCAGCTTCAAGAACAGCTCACCTGCACTCCCTGTAGTCCGGGGGCCACCCCTCTGAGCACTCAAAGTCTTCAGGGGACTGGAAGTGAGACTCAGAGGGGCCCACGCTGCACACGCAGGGCCAGTTACTCTCAGCCACTGGCGGGAAGCCACATTAAATCCTTCGCCTGCCCGGCCAGGCGTGGCTCAGCGGTTGAGAGCCGACCCAGGATCCAGGCGATCGGGGTTTGACTCCCGGTCAGGGCACACGCCCGGGTTGCAGGCTCAATCCCCAGTCGGGGGCGTGCAGCAGGCAGCCGATCAATGACTCTCTCATCATTGATGTTTCTCTCTCTCTCTCCCTCTCCTTTCCTCTCTATGAAATCAATAAAGATGTTTAAAAAAAAAAAATCCTTCGCCTTTCACTAGCCCAGGTCGGCTGCTCCAGCCCAGGCCTCTGCCGCTTCCTGCCCAGGGTGAGGCACTGGCCCTGGCCACGCTCTCTGGCCAAGAACAGGCGTGGGCTTGCTTTCCCTTCCAGGCCAAGGTCTCAACCTGCTCCAGCATCCACTCCCCAGACCCTCCCCATCCTCCCTCCTGAAAGTTAACGTACAATCATCACTCAGAGCTCTAATTATCCAGGCGGATCTAGTTGGCCTCCTCCACTTGGCCCTGCAGAGCCTGGCTGAAATCCGAAGGCTGCCCCAGACTCCCTCCTCTACCACTGCCCCCCTTCCCACCTGCCAGCCGAGCCAGCCCCTCTGCCCTCCAAGGCCACACCTGTCTCCAACAAATTCATTCCATCCAGCCCTTACACCAGGCATGGGGACTCAGGCAGGATAGCCTCCAGGGTTCGCAGACACAGGCACCAACAGCCAGGGTGGAGGCAAAAGGGGGCCAGAGTTGAGGACAGAGACAAAAAGGTCCTGGTGAGGACGGAGCCGGAGCCGAGAATCGCTTAGAGAGATGCTTCTCACACTTTAAGGCACCAAATCCCCTGGGACCGGCATGAGGGTCTGATTCGGCAAGACAGGCAGGGCTCTGAGATTCTGTTTGTCCAACAAGCTTCTAGGTGATGCTCATGGGGCTCGACCAAGGACTAGACTTTGAGTAACAATGACTTACAGTGCTTAGAAACATTCTTTCATCGACTCTAAGTTCCGAGAAGTTGAGACACACAGCTCCCTCATCCGACAGGGAGTCCCCAGTCCCGGCACAGTGCCTGTGGACATGCTGAGGGGACCAAGGGTGTCATTAATCAGAGTTAATCCTGGTGAAGTGCCCAGCATGAAGTGGCCATACAAACAAACCTCCAACTAACTGTAAAACAACAGAACTAACACCAGACAGGAGTTTGTACAAAGCAGTGCAAAGCGCAGAGGAAAAGGGGATAATTCTGCTGGATTGGGGGTGGGGGTGGGTCTCTCAAAAAGAGGCCACTTTGCACTAGGTCTTAGAGGATGGGTCAGATTTACCCAGGTGGAGACTGGCTAAAGGACCGGCAACACAGGGGCAGAGATAAAGAGGCCGACTGTGAGCAGTGAGAAGTGAAAAAAGCCAAAAAATTAAGTTGGGGTCAACAAATGCCGGCGCTAGAATACCAGGCTGGGAAGGTAGGCTGCCTTCGGTGGAAAGCAGAAAGCAGCAGGAGGTGTTTGCACAGGGTACCCGCACCCTGGAGTACAGGGACTCTCAGAAGTCACCAGGTCCCGCCCAGGCTCAAAATGGACTGAAGGAAGCAGCTTCCTGGGCAGGAAGGGCCAAGGTAGGAGGGAACAACAGAGAGAGAATTCCTCGCCAGGGGCTGAGACCTGCTAGATCTCCCTGGTGTTTAAAACCACCCCGTGTGCCCAGCCCTGAGCAGGCACAAAGCAACAGAGAAGATGGTCATTTCTCCAAAACCTCCAGTGCTGTTCAGACACAAGACGGGGGCTGCCACCATCTGCCCCAGGCCCCCCTTCCCTCAGCATATCAGAGGTGTTTACTGGGTGCCTGCTAATGGGCAGGCCTGGGCCTCCAGCAGCTGCCCTGACCTGAGGGGCAGTCAGGGCTCTGGTCATTGCTGGGGGGCTGGCAGGTGCAGGCCCAAATGTGCGTTTATCTCCATCCTCAGGCAACTGAGCAAGAGAAGTCAGATCTAGAGGGGGAGGAGAATGAGAGTCCTGGGGGGTGCTGGACTAGGAGAGCAGGGTCCGCTGGAACCCCTAGTGAGCCCCCTGCTGGCAGAACCAGCCCTCCAACCCCACCGTCCTGTTAGATTCTCTTTGCCAGGGGACTAAAGCTAAACTCCCAACAACCCTGGTAGACACCAAGGGAGCCAGGTGACTCCTACCTCCCAGCTCAGGGTGAGCCAGGCCAGGTCCAGAGCCACCCTGGGCTGAGGTGCTGGGGCTGTTCCCCAAAACCCCAGAGAGGAGGCACCTGGTGGCTGGCTCTGAGGAGCAGGGTCAGCGGAGGAGGGTGGGTTTATCCTAAAGGGGAGGCGAGGGCGAGGGGGAGCATGAGACACAGGTCCCCATACTGAAAATGCGACAAAGGTAGCAGGCCCTGCCCTAGGGCCTGGCTGGAGAGGCGGAGAATGCACTCCACCCCCAGCCCCAGCCCCGGCCCGAGACTCACCCAACTGCTCCTCTGAGGAGAACCCCTTCCCTCCACCTATTCCTCTCCTGCCCCGCGCTCGGGCAGGGCCCTCTCCAGGGACTGGAATTGATTCGCTGCTTATCCAGCCCAGACCCTGGGGGGTGGCGGCCAGAATTAATTAATATTTGTCAAGTGCTCCAGAGATCCTGCGACCAGAGACCCAGGGGCGCCAGATGAGCTGTGCAGGAAATTGACAGCGAGAGAGGAGAGAAGGGGGACGGGGGCCAGGACCTGGGACGCCAGGAAGGGGGGCGGAGAAGACACTCCTACTGCAGCGGGCAGGCCGGGGAGAGCTGCGAGGAGAGGGCGCAGCCTCTCCAAGGTGCGACAGGCCCCTAACTAAAGGATTCGGGGCTCCAGAGGAGCCTGCCCACCCCCCACAGCTTCGCCCACCTCCAGACCCCGTCGGGGCCAGCCCAGAGGCCTTTCCCCAACTCAGGCCCAGGCGCCCACCTGCCCCGCCCCGGGACCACCTGCAGAGGAAGCGTCTCCGCCCGTCGGAGCGCAGCGAGCGCGAGGGCGGAGGCTCCGCGGCGGAGGGCGCCTCCTGCCAACTCCGGCGGGACCGACTCCTACCTGGGCAAACATTTAACTTCCTTTCCCTGGAAGCAGGAGGCGAGCCGCTCCCCTGCCCCTAGAAGCAGGGGGGTCGTCCGCGTCCTCTGTCGGGGCCGGAGGCAGGACGCAAGCCACTGGCACCAAGGCCCACGGCGCCACCTCCCGACCCGCGCCCCCCTCGAGCTCGCTCACCCCAAAGTGCTGATGAAGCCATTGACCGAGCCCTCGGCGTACAGAGAGACGATGTCTCCGATGTGAAGAAAGCTGGACATCTCGCTCATGGCTGCGGCCCTCGGGGGAGCCCGGGCGGTGGGGGCGCCCAGGGGCTCGAGGCGGGGCTCTGCGCCCGGGACGGGGGTGACCGGGAGGGCGGGGAGGGGCGCGTCCCCACCTCGGGGCCGGGCGGGCCAGCGGCCACCGGAGCGGAAGGCGGCGCGGCTGGCCGGGAGCGGGCGGCGGCGTCCGGAGAGGAGGTGCCCGCGTCTCGGCTCGCCCGCGGCCCGCCAGCCCGCCGACCCGGCCCGCGCCTACCTGCCGCGTAGAAGGAGCAGGAAGTCTGGGGCCGCCGCGCACACATGCAAATCCCGCCCGGGAGGCGGGGGAAACCACACCCGGCCCCCCCTCGGCCCGCGGGCCCGCCCCCGGCACCCACGTGCGCGGCCCGCCTCCCTCGCCCTGCGCCCCTCGAGCGTCGGGGCTCGGCCTCCGGGACGCGGAGCGAGGCGCCTGCCCAGCGACGCTCCGAGGACTCCTGGGTTCCCGCGGGGTCCCCGGGGCGGGGTTCCAGCTCCAGAAAGTCCCCAAGCTGACTCTCGGAAGCGCCACCCCGGAGGCCCAGCCTTTGTGGGGGCCGCCTGCCCTCTGGGTTCCCTGGGCCGTCTGCTTGTCCGTCCTCAGGTGGCCGAGAGCCGATGCGAGGGGGGCGCGCGGAGGACCCTGCGCCCCGGCCCGGCCCCGGCCGCCGCGCCGTCTTCGTCCCGCCGGGCGCCGTCTCGCGCCCAGGGGCGCGCTCGTTCCTTCGCGGCGCCAATCGGGACTCATTTTTCTCAACGTGCAAAGCCTTTTCATTGCACAATAGAAAGTGCCGAGGCTTGGAGGGGAAATGAAGCAATGGGGTGGGTTTTGTTTTTTCTCTCCGCGTTCCTGTGTACAAAGAGATCCAACTTCCGAATCAGTGCAGCCGCTCCCACTCCAGAAGTTGGCTCCAAAACCCTCGGCTCTTTCCGTCTTTCTTTTTAAAAAGAGAGGAGGGGGCAAGGGAGGAAACGACCTCGGCTGGTAATAGTGCCCCTGGCCGACAGGACGGGGGGCGCGCGCCTCGGGTCCGTCGCCGCGCTCCCGCCGGGACGCCGCCCGCAGCCCCGGCCCTGCGCCCGCGGCTGTCCGTCCGGGGCCTGGGCATTTGCCTCCTAGCACTTTTACTTGAACTCCTGGCACGGAGTGCCCGGTGCCAGCGCGCTCGGCCTCATTTTCTTCCTTCGGAACCCCCACCCTGACTTCCCGGGAAGCGGAGGCTCGGCCCCGGGAGCAGGGGAGGAGGGGACTGGAGGACGGGAGCAGGAAGAGCCCGGGAGGGTGGGGCGGCCGAGGGCGGCGGGAGGGCGGGGGAGAGGGGGGCCCGGGCCTGGGCCTTTCCCACGGAGACCCCCAAAATGTGGGAGGGAGAGACACCCCCAGGACTGCGCTGCATTGTTCTCCAGCTTTTCACTAGGACTCACGGTAACAAACAAGTTTTACATCAGACGATTCCACACCTTCAACTATATATAAGCAAAACAATGGCTTCTCAAAACAATACTTACCCTTATGACCTGTGATGCGCTCTGATATTTTCTGTTCTAGTTCAGTGTTTTGTTTTGTTTTTTAATACCGATTGTGACCCACTAAATTGCTTTTTCAAATGTACCAAATGGGTTGCAAACTGCAAGTTTGGAAAGCCTATTCCAGACCACTCTGCCAAAAAGAAATGGCCAAAGCCTACAGAAGGAGCACCAACCTCAAGGGCACACAGTGGGTTCATGGCAACTGGAGCCCGAAGCTCAGCCCCTGACTCCTAGCCCCGGATTCTCCTCTCAAGGACCCCATGCTGTACTGGACTGCGGCTGTCCACCCCTGGAGCTCTGCCGAGAGGGACCAACCCTGGAACAGACAAACTAGCTCCCAGGAGTCAGGCCTCCATTGACTTCCCCATAGATAGAAGCATATGCATTCATTCCATAAGCATATATTGAGGGCCCACTATGTGTCAGGCCTCTGCTGGGCACTGGGCTCTGATCAAGCCACCAGCCCCAGCCCAATGTCTTTCCCTTCCCAAAACAGCACTGATGAAGAGGGACATTCTGGAAACACTCTCTCCAGCCACATCCAGGATCCATGTCCTTCCTCTCCTGAGTCTCAAAAGATGGTTCCAAAAATCAGCCAAGGTCTCTCAGCCAGAAAGGGGAGCTCAGGCCTATCTCACCCACAGTACATGCCACCGTTTCTCCCTCCACCTCCACTTCCAACCTGGGAGTGCTCTGAGCCTCCCTCAAACAGCAGGCGTCAGAGCAGGAGCACAACTCCCACTCGACCGAGAAGTCCCCATCAGGACCTCGCTGCCCGCCTCCCACAGTGCTTCCAGGCATCTTTATGGAACATGACGTCCACGCTACGTTCCCAGAGAAGCCAGCCCTGGGCTCTAGGCCCTGCTCACCTGCTTCTGCCAAATCAACCTCACTGTAAACTCATTTATATATCTGGCTTCTAAGTTAGATTTTGTTTAAAGGAAGGTTCAGTGGAGTAAAAAAATTTAAGCAACAGATGATACAGCTCCAACAAGTTCCCTCCCTGCTCCCCTGCTTAAAACCCTCCTGTATCTCCTCATCACCGCAGAATAAAGTCTGCATGCCTTGGCTCAGCACTCCAGGCCGCATCTGTCCCCACCCTCCCCACCCCTGCACCCTCAGCCGACATGAAGGTTGCCTCTCAAGAAGGAACCATGCTGTTGTTAACCTAAAACTAAAGGCCTTTCAAAGTGAGAGGCAGCAAGCATGTTAGCTGAGATCAGTAAGAATAGCTATTCGGGAAGCAGTGATTCAGGCAGAAGCCCAAACAGTGTTCCGATTAGGAGACAAAGGGAATGGTATTTATGAGAAAGTCACGGGGAATGATTACATTCATAGAAGATTACATCCATAGAAGGAAGGCATTTCTATTGGTGCAATTAAGCTAACATAGTGACATTAATTCTAAACAATGTTTTTAAGTTTCAGTCCCACTCAGTCTGGTCATAATGTCTGCTTTCTTGTTATCTTTGCAAACATTTCTTTGGGAAACAAGGTTGCTTAGGTGCAGTGCAAAGGTTACTTTTCCCTGTTTTACACCCAAGGTTTGAGAGATATAAGGCGTGCAAAGCAGTTCCTCTGACGTGGCAGCTCCAGCTCCATTTTCAAGTGGCTGTATTTATATTATTGTTTACGACAGTCAAGAGCATAGGCTCTGACTCTCATAGATCTGGGTTCAAGTCCCAGACCTGCCGCTTTCCAGCGACAGTCCTTGACCTGTCTTCTCATATGTTAAATGAGGAGAGTATGGTACCAATATGTGAGGGAGTGGACAAAGCCGTCGGCGCAGCCTCCCCAGGTAGGAAGGACTGGCTGTGTTCATTCTCATTTCCCCAGGACCTCAGCCACTACTGTGGCTGTCCCTGGGCTCATGTGGTTCCCTCCACACTTCCCCTCTTATTTCCCATGGACAGATTAAAGCCTCCTTCCCTGATGTACTGGAGCAGCAACCTTGTAAATATCTTTATGAAATATTTTAACAAATAATAATATTAAATAGAAAATCGTGTATTTAAGATACAGTGAGTGCCCCGTACCTTTCCTCCAGCTTTGTCAAATCTTAACATTTTGCAAAATGTGTTTCAATATATTTTTAAGAAATGAAACCTTAAAATTCAGTCGAAGTTCCTTATGTACTCCTCCCAGAGCTAGCCACTGACCTGACAGGGTGGGTGTCGTCTCCTACAGTGATGCTGCACACATCCGACGTATCACTAGACGGTGGGTGCTGTCACCTGCAGGGCTTCACGTCTTATAGAAATGGCACCACCCTGTGTGTACCCTTCGATACATGGAGCTGCCCTGTGAAAGTCCGCTTCCTGGCCACCTCACAATCAGTTTACCCATTTTGCTGGTGACCATCAAAGCCCTATCTAAGTTTTTGCTGTCACAATGTTGCAGTAAATATCTTGCCTCTTTGTGCGTACACGTGAGTATCTCTAGGGCAGCATTGTTCAAACTATGGGTTGAGATGCATTAATTTAGAGGGTGATGGTCAGCATTTTTAATACTCAGAATTGGTTAGAAAAGATCGGCGTGCGTCAGGCACCGTGAGGGTAACTACCTGAGAGCGTGCCCGAGGCAAGTGTGTGGTAGGCGTATTCTGGAACAGGGTACCTGTCAACAAGTTGGGAAAACTCTCTTCTGGAGTGAGAATTTAGAAAGTGGAATTGCTGGGTCATCTTCCTGGAATTGACAAATGTTCTTCAAAGCGACCCTCCTAACTCCCCCTCTCGCCAGCCGCTAGGAGTGTGCCCCCTGAACCGCGCGCCCTTACCAACACTTGGTGTTGTCCGGGTTTTTAACGTGGGATGTCTTTTTCCCCACTAGCAGAGAATGCAACATGGGCCATCTTGAACTGTAGTGACCTCTCTCCCCTTGGCCCTCCCCTGTAGGCCCTGAGCTCCCTGATGGCCTGGGAGGCTGCATGCGCTTCACTCTGTGTCTCCAGGCCAGACCGGGCATGTTACAGATGCTTAATAAATCTGAGTGGGACTGAACTGTCAAAGGGAAAGAGGGTGAGGAAAGTACATAAATTATATCAGGAGATAGAGGGATACTGTGGGAGTCCCAGCTTGGGCGTCAGGCACCTGGGTCCCCTAAGTGGGAAGCGGGGAACTTCCAGAAGTTTCTCCTTTCTCAGTTGGAAAGGAGAAACTGACGGGCCCCACCCTTTCTGCATGGCTTGAGTGGTGTACTGTTAAGCTGGGGCCAAGTTTAGGCCCAGGAATGAGGCTACCACCATCCCCATGGCAACCTGGTCTGGTCCAGGCAGGCCCCAACTCATGGCTGGGTGTCTGGGAGAACCCAGCAGCCCTACCTCCACAAAGGGAGCCTCTCCTAGAGGGAAAACAGAGGGAATGGGAGCTCTGGTCAGACGTCCCAAACTCAGACTCCCAGGAAGCCAGCGCTTGCAGGGACCTCTAGAAAGGGCAACTGAGGGGCAGGGGCTGGATTGGGGGAAGATGCTTTTTACCATCTCTCTTATTTAAACATTTAAATATTGTACTATGCAGATATACAACCTATAACCAAAAAAAGTAAGAATAAAGATGTTTACAGCACCGCCCTCAAGCTCCAAGAGCCAGCAGGGAAACCTCCAGGTTTCCAGTCTCCATCCAGCCTGGGCCTGAGCAGGTGAGGAAAGGGAGGGGCTGCTGCTCAGACCCTCTCCCTGAACCCAGAAGAAAACACTGTGTGTGCGGGGAGTGGGGTGTGTATAAGACTGAATTGGAGTGTGAGGAGGGGCTTCCTGCACCAGCGTGCTCCCCACACCACCACAACTGCCGTCCGGAGGCTTACTCTCAGCTCGCTGGGTGACTGCACAAGGTCAGTCTCTGGTCTCAGGTTCTTCCTCGTAAACAGAGTTCCCATCACCTTCCCAGATTTCAACCTTGGCTCTGACTATTCGTTAAGTTTCCTCTGGCCCTCCCCAACTGGGACTGCTGGGAGGGCAGAACTCACGCCCAACGTGCCATCTCTCAGTTTGGGGCAGGTAACAAACTGGGAGTTCTCCAGGCCTTTTCTGCCCCTCACTCCTGACAGCCGCAGAGCCCGATCCGTGGGGCGGAGTCAGGCCAGGACTGACTCAGAGCAGCAGCCACCCAGCCGGGTCACCCGCTGTGGGTGGGGTGCCAGCCCGGGCCCGCTGGGGTTCCCAGAGAATTCCTTCCCCATGCCATAAGCAGCCCTGGGCAGGCACCACAGCCCACGGTAACCACTTAGCACAGCCGGGCCTGCTGCCCCAGGAGCCTTCGCTCACACTCACAAACTCCCTCCCTCACACGCTCTCTCTCCCTCCCACACTCCCTCCCACACACTCACACTCATTCACACTCATTCACTCATATTCACTTACACACTCTCAGTCCTATGCTCACTCACACTCACACTCACACACATTCACTCACACTCACACATACACGTGTACTCTCACACACTCATTCTCACCCCTATACTCACACTCATTCACACTCTCACTTGCGTACTCTTTTCACACACACACATACACACTCACACACTCTCACTCCTATACTCACACTCACATTCACACTTACTTGCATACTCTTTTTCACACTCACACACTCACTCTCACTCCTAATACTCACACTCACTAACACTCACATTCATTCACACACACACTTTCACACACACTCACATTCCCTCCCACGCTCACACTCACACACTCTTATCCACAATCACACACACTCACCCTCTCGGAGCCTGGAAGGAGACAGACCTGTTGTGTTGACCTCCACCCATCCCCGTGCATCGGTCATCAATGCCACGTCTATCAGTTTCACCGAACCCAGGCAAGGGACAGGAGAGGAAGCCCAGGAGTGTGCTCAGCTGAGCCTCACAGGTGGTCCTGGCTGGTGGAGGAAGAGATGCAATAATCTGCTGCTGGGATACCCTCTGGTCACAGAAGGTGGCGTCCCCTCCCCCTTCGAACCCCGTCCTCTTGAGAGAGAAGCCCCTGGCTGTGGAGTCCTGAAACCAAGGGCCCTGCTTCTGGTCCTGCCCCTCTTCTGCCCTGCAGTGCTGGCTGGCAGGGAAGGTGTGACCCTTCCCGGCACCTTCACAGTTACTGAAAAGTCAAGTCCCAGAGCAAGGCCACTGAATCCTGCTCCGCCACTGGCCAGCTGTCCTGAGAAGCTGCCCAGGCTCTCGGCCCTCAGTATTCGGTGTGAAAAATAAGAATACAGAACTGTATTAGTGGGACCCTGGCAGGAACCCAGCAGCACATCCCCGCGGGTTAATGAATGGACGGACTTGCAGAGGTGTGGGCAGGGCTAAGGGCCTGGGCCAAGCAGCTGCAGGGCCAGTACCGCCCCAGCCTGAAAAGGAAACGGAGGGAACAGACACCCGCACCTCTCTCCTCCTCTTCCCGGTGCCTCGCGTTGGCTCAGAGGGCAGGGGAGCCCGGGAATTCAGGCCACGGAGGCCGCCTCCCAGGCCACAGAGCCAGCACAGAAGAGAGGGCAGTGGACCTGGAGGGCTGAATGGAGAACATCTAGCATGAGTAACTACTTTGTAAAAACACTCGGCTCAGTCAGCAAATATTCTCTGTAATTGTCTTTGTTTTCCTAGTCTTCAGGGTTCTCAGTAAAGAGAAGTACTTGAGCCCTGGCTGATGTGGCTCGGTTGACTGAGCATTTTCCTGAGCAACAAAAGGTTGACTGTTCGATTCCTGGTCAGGGCACACGCCCGGGTTGTGGGCTCCATCCCGGTAGGGGGCGTGCAGGAGGCAGCCGATCAGTCACTCTCTCATCATTGATGTTTCTATCTCTCTCCCTCCCTCTCCCTTCCTCCCTCTAAAATCAATAAAGACATATTTTTTAAAAAAGAAAGAAAGAAAAGAAATGACAATTTAATGGTGGAGTTTCATTTTATAGGACAGCCAAGGGAGAGACATGTTTGACACAGAAGATTTTATTCAGTTCTCCACAAATCAGGCCTCCGAGCCCCCTCCCCAAACGAATAATCAGTTTTTGAGTGCCAGTTGCACGCACTGGCCAGGAGGGTAAGGGGGCTGGGCTGGGCTGCACAACCCCCTGCATTCTGTGTCTGAACTGGAAAGCAGTGGAGGTTACAGCGGGGGCTGTTTAATTAGTTTCCGGTTGCCTTGTGAGGTCACCCCATCCTGATGTCCAGGTCAGGACCTTGGCAGGACCCCCAAGAAGACAGGAGGCCTCAGGCAATTCCTTCTCTTTCCAGACTCGGGAGAGGGGCCCCGCAGCATGAGCGAAGCTGCCAGGCCTCCGTGAGAGTGCCCGGTCTCCACACCTCCCTGTCAACAGGAAGACAGGTGGGGGCGGGGCGAACAGCCCTGGGATCCTTTTGGGAAAGGGACCAGTGTGAAAACTGTCCCTGAGGCCAGGGCCAGGGCCAGGGCCAGGCAGGAGCAGCCTTTGTCTGGCAGGAAACAACAGGATGACACCAAGTGCACCTGGGCTGGGCCCTGGCCTCCAGCTGTGTCCCACACCCACCTTGGCAGGACTGAGGCCCTACGAGCTGGCCTTTGCCCCAGCTGTCCAGCCAAAGCTCGAAATGGCCAGAATAAAGGGGTTCAGCCACCAAGCAGGACCTGCTCCCACACCAGGTTTGCCAGATTCCGTTTCTGGAACATTCAGAAGGAAGAGGTCATGCAGCAATGGGTGTGCCATGCCCTTCCAGGAGGGCAGGGAGGGGTCGTAGCCAAGGCACTCTGGAGGGAAGAGAGAAAGGGCTGCTGTTTGCCCTGGAGCTGAGCAGACACTGGAGCCCTTGTCCTGGGGCAGCCGGGAGGCTGCTGGCCAGATGGATAGCAGCGGGGGAGAGGAGGGAATCCTGGGCTGAGCAGCCAGCCTCTCCCCCAGCCGCCCCTCCCATCACCTCCCCCCAGATCCTGGAGAGGAAGACAGGAGCCATGCTGAGGCCTGGTGAGGTGCAGCCCCCACTCCTGCCCAGATAGCAGAGCCTCTGCAGGCAGCCTGTGAAGGCTCAGAAGCACCTTAAGGTGCTGAGCAAGGTGCTGCCTTCCCGAGTCCTGGATACCGCAGAAACCCTCTGGGTCTGGGCCTTCAATGCTGGGCTGCTTTTCTCTGGAAGGGGTGCTCTGATCTAAGAGAACAAACCCAGCCTCGCACCTTGGGGGGCTAGCAGTCTGGTGAGGAGATCTGCATCCAGCCACTTGAGAAACATTGACAGTCTGTGCTGTGTGCAGGGCCCTACACGGGGCAGTAGGGTGAGGGCTCCCTGAGGGCCAACGCACCCTGGTCACCATGGCCGGGCCGGACCCCTGCCCCTCAGCAGGCCTTCCCCGGCCCAGCTGAACCTCAGCAGCTCCTTTGGTTGGCACTGCCATCATTCTACACCCTCTTTCTAAGTGTAGCCACTGCCAGAGCGGCCCCCAGCACATCAGCCCTCAGAGCAGAGAGGAACAGTCCTCAAGGCAAGGCAGCTGGGGCTGGAGCCAGGAGGGGAAGCAGTCATGATCGGCCATCGCCCACACCTGCTGCCCATCCCTAGGTGATGCTACGCCTGCATTAGGGCACTTAGTCTGGCCTCATCCTTGCCATTTTACAGATGAGGAAACTGAGGCTCTCAGGGCTGTGGGGACCTGACTGCAATCAAACAGCAAATGGATCGCTCCCGGTCTATAGACGGGAAACACACTCAGCCATCTAGCAGGTCAGTGGAGCTGGTACAGCTAGCCATGTGTCCCTATTTTGCAGATAAGGAAAGCTCGGAGGGGGTGGTGGTGAAGGAATTTGCTCAATGTCACACAGCTAGTAAGTGACAGAGGTGGGCCTCACACTCATGCCTGCCTGACCCCAGGGCCTGCAGGCTCCATCTTCACTCTGCAGAGGGTCACAACCAGGGAACCTGGGAGGGTCTCTGCTCACTCAGGAGTTAGGCCGGGCAGAGGGCTCCTCCTCAGTGGTGGCTGGGAGGAGCCTCCCAGGTGGGACAGGGACTCCACCCAGGCCTGTGGCTCCAGCTGTCCCCATCAGCTGCCACCTAGATCTTTCCTCTGACTGAATCCTCCGGCTCCCTCCATCCTGAGCCAGGTGGGCCTCCACACCCAGGATGGGTTCTGCCCCTGCCACAGCCTGTGGGCCACACACAGCTGCACCTGCCCTGACTCCAGTGCCAACCCTGACTCATTAGCCCCCTCTCTGTCAGAGGGTAGACAGCAGGGAGGGCCACCAGGCTGTCCAGGACAGGACATTCGGGGCTTGGTAAACAAGGGTTGGGGAGTTCTTCAGCAGAATATTCCAGGCTGCCTGAGTAAAAATCCAAATTCGGGATCTAGACTTACTAACTCCCTTAGGCTTGTCCAGCTCCCTCCCTCAGGGTCTGAGTGCTGTGCTCCCAGTAGGAAGGTTGCCTCTAGAACCTGTTCAGACCTCCCGCCAGGACCACACCCCCAGCTCACAGCACGTTTCCATTCACACCAGTAAGAGTTAGCTCCCAGGGCACACTGCGGCAGACCCTTTCCGCGGCTGTGGACTCAGTCTTCACGCAGCCCTATGAGAGGGCTGCTGTTCCTATGTCCGCTTGACAGATGAGGAAACCATGGCCCAGGGACTTTCCTGGGGCTCTCCCTCTTTCCCAGAGTCTGTTCGCTCTTCAAGGCTTGGCTAAGGTGCCCTCCATCCCGCAGGGTCCTGCCAAAGGCCTCTGCTCTTCCCAAGCCCAGGCTCTCCAGGCCGACCTGCCACTTTCTAGCTCTTGGCCTTGAACAAAGGACTTCCTAACGCCTCAGTTTCCTTTTCTGTTAGATGGGGCTAATGCAGTACCAGCCATAGATCATGGTGAGTATTCAGCAAGATAGCAGACATCACGCCCACACCCGTTCCCTGGCACTGAGCAGGTGCTCCCCAGAAGCCCTGGCATGGCTATGTCTACCACATGGACTCTGATGGGCACCCCGGATATGACTCCCAGGCCCAACTATAAGCTCACTGAGGACTCATCCTCATTTCTGAGTTTAGTTTGGGTTCCCCAGGATGCAGATCCTGAGACAAAGATTCAAGGACACCTACATTAATGGAGGCGAGCACAGTAAATGCCAGCCAAGGAGTAGAGAAGTGAGTCAAGGAAGGGACAGGTGTCAATAACGGATGTCCACCCAGTTACCACTGGGGGTGATTGGAGCCCAGTCCCTTTGGGGAGCTGGGGAGCTGGGTCAGTCTCTGATGTGCTCTCCCCACTCCAGTCAGTAGTCCTAGTATCAACTCAAACCCCAGCCACATCCAAAGCCCAGCTTCCCACGGCTCTGTGCTCTGGCGACAGGCTATCCTGTCCTTGCCCCGCTCCAGCCCCGCTCAGCCAATAGACTGGGGGATGGGGGGCCAGGCTTTGGAAACATAGGGTGCCAGGGGCTGAGGATAGGGCCTGACTGAGGGCCGGCCTGGGCACAGAAGTGGGCACTAGGGACACCCTAGTCCTGGCTAAGCAGAAGGGACCAGGGTGGAGGTGCCACCTAGCAGCTCATCTGTCAGGTGCTTGGCTGGTCACTGCCACCTGGGTAAGCCAAGTACTTCCTGGGGGCAGGGGGCCAGCTCCCCTTTTGAATTCTCAGAGCCCAGGCAGCCGCTCTAGGCTTTGGGTCCAGTCCAGGAGGGCTTAGCCTTGGACACAAGGTGGGAAGGGAACCAAGAGAAGAATAGGAAAGGTGTGGAGCAGTGTTTTGATTACTATTTCTGCAAAACAAGTTATCCCGAACTCAGTAGTGTGGAGCTATCTCCATTTTATTTTGCTCAGTTATAAGGGTCAAGAACTGGGGAAGGGCCTGGCTAGGCAGCTCTCACTGGGGTCTCATGGGATTGCTGTCAGATGTTGGCTGGGGCTGGAGTCGTCTGGAAGGCTCTGCGGAGCTCCCTCCGAGGCTGGCAGGCGGTGCGGGATGCGTGGGGTGCGGGGCTGTGGAGAAGAGCAGCGCTGCAGCCTCCCAGCTTGGCCTGCGCAGGGCAGTCTGCGTGGGGTGGGCTTAACCGGAGCAAGCGTTCTAAGAGAAGCACGTGGGGCCTGTGTGGCCTTTTATAACTTGGCCTCCACAGTCACCTAGTGTCACTGCCGCAGTCCTTCGTCGATGGAGGCCATCACAGCCCTCCCAGATTCCAGAGAGAAAGACAAAACCCCCACCCCTCCCCGGCTGGGCCAAGTTTTTAAATCGTATTGAGCCCTTTCAGACCTAGAGACAAAGCCCCCGGGGCTGCTTTCACGGTGTGCTGACTGCCCTGGGCAGGGGAGAGCGGGTCCCATTGTCCCCCAGCCCCCGAGCTGTGAGGAGGAGGCAGTGTGGGAGCTGAGCTCTACGGAATGGGTAGGGGCAGTTGAGGGCAGCGGGAAGACTGGCAGTGATGGGCAGAGGTCTGAGAGGACCGGGAAGCAGTGGCTGGGATTCGGGCCCCAGCAGGGTCACTGAGAATGCAAGTGTGAAGAGGGATGGATGGCAGGGAGCAAAGGGTTAAACGTGAGGAGGTGGACTGAACAAGCAGGCCCAGAAAGGAAGAGTCCAGGGTGGTCCTGTCTTGGGCAGAGGGGTGGAAAGTGGGGTCATGGTGCAGACTGTCCCACTAGCAAATGTGGCCTCTCCCTTTCCTTCACCTGTCAAATCCCTCCTCCTGCTCCTGCAAGCCCAAATCACAAATGGTGCCTCCTCCTTGAAGCCTGAGGGATTCCTCCCTGCTGGAATTACTTGCTCCCTCCTCTGCAGTCTCCAAACCTGTGTTACAGCAACATCATCATCTGATTTTTACTCAGAGTCTGTTGTTACCTCACACCCCCAACTGTGAATTTCAGAAGAGAGATGTCTTTGATCCTTGGTGTATGGGCAGATTAAATCAGCAGAGCCCAGGCTCCAGCCTGGGCCCTCCCAGGGCTGCAGGGAAAAGAAACACCCCACGGTTCAGTGGCTCCCAGATGGTGGCCCAGCCTATCATCAGCATGGTGGGGCTGTCCTGGCCAGGAAGCATTTGCTGTGCATCAGTGAGCACACGCCCTGCTGGTACCAACCACCTCCTGCCCACTTGCCTTCAATGGGACCTTCCTGGGCCCCAGGCCCCAAGGTTGCCCTCTCCAGCCTCTGGGACAGAGGTGGGAGACTCCACTGCACAGAGGTGCAAGGGATGCTCCCTGGTGCTGAAGACACCCCTAGCAACCCAGGACCCTCTCTATAATATAACAGCAGCCAGTGCGGTGACCTCCCACACAACTCCAGCAGCCTCTGAAGTGGCCTCCCTGCTTTGCCCCACCCCCTGCAGTCTCTTCCCCACTCAGCAGCCAAGAGAGACTTTTTTAAAATTTATTTTCTTAGGGGTGGAGAGAGAGAGAGACATTGATTTGTTGTTCCACTTATTTCTGCATTCATTGGTTGATTCTTGTATGTGCCCCGACCAGGGACGGAACTGGCAACCGTGGCGTATCAGGAAACGCTCTAACGAATTGAGCTACGCAGCCAGGGCCAAGAGAGACTTTTAGAATGTAAACCACATTGTGTCACACCTCACTGGTAAAATAACCCCTCAAAAACCCAGATCAGCAAAGTGCACGATCTCCTCCTTCCTTCCTGACCTCCCCTCCCACTCACTCCCTTCCAGCCACACAGGTCTTCTTCCTGTTCCTCAGCTGCCACGCACCAGGTGCTCCTGCCACAGGGCATTTGCACTGCTGAGCACTCTGCTGTTAGGCCCTTCCCCACGGCCCTCCGCTCCCTCCCTCACTTCCCGTGGTCCTGCTAGCACGCGGCCTCCTCAGAGGCCTTCCCCATCCCATCACTCTGTCTAAAACAGCGCTCCATTAGCCTGCCTCCTCTTTCTGCACAGTACTTGTCACTCCCTGATATCTTATGGTTATTATTTATCCTGCTGGCAAGAATAAATGCTCAGCCCCAGCCAATTTGGCTCAGTGGTTAGAGCATCGGCCCTCAGACTGAAGGGTCCTGGGTTTGACTCCGGCCAAGGGCATGTACCTCGGTTGCAGGTTTGATCCCCGGCCCCGGTCAGAGCTAGTGTGGGAGGCAACCAACTGATGTGTCTCTCTCACATTGATGTTTCTCTCTCTCTCTCTCCCCCTACCACTCTCTCTGAAAAGCAATGGAAAAAATATTCTCAGGTGAAGATAAAAAATAAATATAATAATAATAATAAATGCTCAAAGAAGTGAAGATTTTGTGTTTTGTTCACTGCTCTATTTCTCAGTGCCTAGAATAGGAATGGGGTGTAGTAGATGCTTAATAAATACTTGCTCTGTGTAGCCCTGGCCGGTTTGGGTCAGTGGTTAGAGCGTCAGCCCACGGACTGAAGAGTCCCGGGTTTGACTCTGGCCAAGGGCATGTACCTTGGTTGCAGGTTTGATCCCCGGCCCCAGTCAGGGCGAGTGTGGGAGGCAGCCAATCGATGTTTCTCTCCCACATCCATATCTCTCTCTCTCACCTCCTCCTCCTTCCACTCTCTCTGAAAAGCAATGGAAAAAATATCCTCAGGTGAAGATTAAAAAATAAATAAATAAATACCATGGGAAAATAAATAAATGAATAAATGAAAAAGTACTTGCTCTATGCCAAACAGCGCTTCCTTCAGCCCACAGGAGCCGTGATTCTCCCGTAGGAACTGAGATTCAGAGAGGCGTGGGCTGTCGGTGACTCGAGCCCAGTCCCTCCCCTCCGCCTGTCTGCTCTCCATCTCATTTCCCACCTGCAAAATAGTACCCCTGGTCCTGCCCCCCCCAGGCAAGACTGACAACTGCTGACCCTAAACAGAGCCGGAGGTGGCACCTTCCTCAAAGGTCCTGCCCAGAAGCCCACGGGGAGGCAGCTCCCACTGTCCCCAGCAGGCGGGCCCAGCTTTGGCCCTGCCCACATTTCCCTGGAAGCCCCCACCATGCCCCCACCCCGCTGGATTTTTTTCAGCTAACATCCTCAGAATGGATATGGGGACTGCTTTCTGGCCTCTCTCCCCCCAGAGGCACAGTGAGAAAGACAGAGGCGGCGCAGAGTGAGGAGGGGAGGCCGTTCCATGGCACGAGCACAGCTGGACCCTCGAGCTCGGTCCAGCTCCACCTGGGCCCCACAGCAACTGTCCCCTGAAGCCCCCTCAGACTGTCTGACCCACCCCACCCCGTGCCCCACAGTGACAGGCCCTTCCCTTCCCCGGGCAACCCTTTTCCCCGTCTGGGGCAGGGCACAGCGCGGCCTCCTGTCCAGCCCGCCTTGTCCTATATAGGCCCTCAGCTCTGGCCGCACGGCCCACTGGACATTGTCGCCTTGCTGCCGCCCGGACAAGCCTGGAACCTAACCCTTAACAAACTCGATGGAACGATGCAGCTCTCAGCCTCCTGCCATCTCCCTCGGTCCTGAGAAATTCTATGTAACAGAGAGAATCGAGGGAGTGGAGAAAGACAGATACCTACAGAGGTGGAGGAAGGTGGGGAGTGGGAAACCGGGAGGGCGGCGAGGCTTGGCGAGTTCTGACCTATGGCTGGACTCACACCCACAGCCTGACCAGGGCCACTGCTGGCCCAGTTGGCCATTTAAGCCAGTTAGAGAGTGGCACCCTCACACCCTGAGCCAGGTGCCCAGTGCAGGGCCCAACCTGCACAGCAGGGCATGGCAGCCCCCGCCTGGCTGGCTGTGCACCCAGGAGGGGATGGCATCTTTAAATGCCACCCACTCCTCAGGTCTGACCCACAGATGCTCTGTGGTTCCCTCGAAGCCTTTCAGAAATGCAGGTCCTCTCCCGGTGGTGTGAGCCTGAGCCCAGCCCTCTGAGCTTGCCCCCCGGGCCTTCCCCCACAGCACATCCTAAGGCCCTGTCACCACTGCCTTTGCCACCCACCCACAGAGACCAGCCTAGGACCCTGACCGTCTGGGAAAGCCCCCCCCACAGACCTGTGCCAGCCACGCCTCGCAGCCGACTGACCCTCCTTTCACTAGGTCAGGGAAGCTGGTGGGGGTGGACGGGGAGGCGACACAACCCTCACTTGAAATAAGGAGCAGAGTCTCCCTTCCCGAGCCAAGGGCTCTGCCCTTCACTCCTCATAGCCTGAGCGTGAGAGGGGCCTGGCCTACCCTCACGCATTGTGGTGCCGGCTGGCCCGACCCAGGACGACGGGAGGGGATGAAGCTCTGTCCTGTTGTGCTCTGGGCCCCAGAATTCCCCCACTCCAGTGGGCGCAGCTGGCACCAGGTTTGGGGGCTATCAGAAAGGGAAAGGAGACGTATCCTTATGGGGTCCATGCAGGGGAGAGCGGGGGTCTAGGTGCAACCGGGGAGTCCACAGGCTGCCCTCCAAGGCCCTCACCCTTTCCAACAGCCAAAACTCTCAGAGGAAATAATTAGGACACAGGCGAGTCATATGGTCACAAGGCTGCTTCCTGGCTGACTCAGGGGGCAGTCCAGATGGACCCTGCCACCAGCCTCTGGCTCCGAGGCTGAGTCAGGGGTTCCAGGGGCCCAGGAGAAAGCCCCCAGCCGGCTCGTGGACCACCTGCCCTCTCCATGGCTGGGGGATGGGAGGCGGGGACTCCCACCTTCACAGGCTGGGCTGGGCAGGAGGCCAGTCACTGCGACCTCCCTACCCCCACCCTAAGCATGTGCCATCCACCCAACAAGCAGCTGTTATCAAACACGCAATTAAGAGAGGCCGCCACGTTCTGATACTGAACTTCAGCTCTGCAACAGGCCTCAGAATAGACGAGGGGTGGGGGCTGCCCACGGAAAAAGCCTGGCCAGCGGTCTGTAAAGCTGGGGTAAGATGAGCTCTCTCGCATGCACACTGGAGCCTCAGAGCCTGGACCACAAGGCGGGGAAGGAACCTGGTCCTACCCAGAGCCAACAGCACCTCCAGACAACAGCATCTCCTGGTGTCCAAAGCTGGCGGCCTTCCCTCCCTCCCGTCGGATCTGGATCTCCCCCTGACGTGTGCCCCTTCATGGCGGGTCAGGACACCGCACCGTGAGCCTCCAGCTCCAGCCCACCCCTGCCGCTGGCATCACAGAGGGTTGGGTCTTCTAGATGTCAGGGCCCCCTCTACCCGGGACCCCCCGGAGGCGCCGGCTGAGTGTGGCAGAGTGGGCTGCAACCAGGAGCAGCAGGATGGGGCCCGTCTCTATGCAGCCCAGGGACCCCTCACCTGCCCCAGCCCATCCCGAGGCGGTCCCCACGCTCCTGGGGCTGCTTTCCTGGCTTTGTCCCCGCGCTAGCGGGGCAGGAACTTCCTGCTGGAGAATTCCCGGATCTTCCCTGTGAGGCCGCAAGCCAGGCCTGGTAACTTAGGCGGGAGGGAGTCAGGGACACTGGTGCAGCCAGGGGCAGGCCTGGGCCAGGGTTGTCCCCACCCCTGGTCAGGTGCACAAGCGCCCACCCTCCGGCTCAGACACCCTGCTGTCCCCTCCCCCCCGCAGCCCAGGGCTCTGCAGCCCCACAGGCACAGACTGGGAGCTAGACTGAGACCCCAGGTAACTGAGCTTGTTCGGGTTGAAGATGAGGGGCAGGACCCGCAGACAGGCAGCCCGGAGACCAGAGTCAAACGGTTTTATTAATAACATCGCAGCCAGAGTCTGATTGGTGGGGACAGTTTGCTGGTCAGGCACACCCTGCAGGCACATGGACACCATTTATCTCAAGACCCCCTGGCCCCAGGCACTCTTTGGATGTTTCCTGAGAAGGGGGCTCCCTCCCTGCGCTGGCTCCAGGGATGGGGGCAGGGCCCCGCTGGCACCGCCTCACTCACTGCGGAGGCCAGTTTCCCATCTCATCCATCTCCTCCAGGAGCAGGCGCTGGGGGCAGAAGTGGGTGAAAGAAGATGCTTCGGCAACTTTGGGTTCTTGCCTCCTAGAGGGCCCCCCTCCCCCTCCCAGAACCTCCCCACATACCGCCCAGAGACAAGCACCCTGAGGGCACCTTTTCTAAACCCTCCCCCATGTCCCACAGCCAACCCAGACCCACCAACCCTGAGCCACCTCCCTCCCATAAAATGGAGGGACCTTTCTCGCTCCAACTTGGGGGGTTTCTTCAAAGCCCCAGGAGTCCGGCACCCCAGCCAAGCCCTCCCTGTCCTCACCTCTGTGCTGGACACCACACCAAGGGGCCTCTGCACCCTTCTTTCCAGCCTAGAGTGGTGCATCAGCTGCCTCAGCGCCCCTCTCCCAGGCCCCCAGCACTCCCCAAAGGCTGAGGGGCTTCCTTCCCCCTCAGCTTGGCATCCCTGAGGGCAGATAAGAAGAGCTCGGGTGGTAAAGAGGACAGGACCTCTGAAACACCCACAAGAGGAAGGCATTCCTGAGGCAGCTGTGTCCCCAAAGTGAGGACTGAGCTGGGCCCCCCACTAGCCACCACCCAGAAATTCCCTAGGACCCCCCCCCATTCTGCTCAGGCTTCCCCAGGACTGTGGCCCCTGCGGTAGGGGACAGGCTAGCTCGGGGTGGTTCTGGGGAGGAGAGGAGGAAAGGGAAAAGGGAAAAGGCAACAGCAAGGGGCCCTGCCGGAGCTGACTCCGTGTGGGCTGGGAGGCGGTGGCTCAGCCCTGTCCCCAGAGCACAGGGGGGCCTCTGGCATGGGCACGCAGGCTCAGGACAGGCCGCCCCTCTGCCTGGCGGGCCTGTACTCCTGGCAGTCAGACCCCCACAGAGGGAGTCATCCCCTAAGAGTGGGGTGCCCTGTGCAGGGGAGGATTAGACACGTTTCATCTCCAACAGGCCCGTGCACAGGCAAAGCCCCAGCCTACATTCCGCCACCGAGCAAGTCAGTGCCGAGCTGGGACTAGGGCTAAAGGCCAGCTCTGAACCCTATGCTGGCTCACTCTTTTTTTCTTTTCTTTCTTCTATTAAATTGATTTTTAAAGAAAGAGGAGGGGGGGAGAGAGAGAGAGAAAGAGAGGGAGAGAGAGAGAGAGAGAAACATCGATTTGTTGTTCCACTTATTTCTGCATCATTGGTTGATTCTTGCATGTGCCCTGACCAGGGATTGAACTTGCAACCTTGTCATATTGGGACGACACTCTAACCAACTGAGACCCTGTGCTCTTTCCTTTGGTAAACCACACAGACCGACAGGGGCATATGTCCACTGAATGAAAGAATGAACAGAAATTAACTCAGAAATGACACCAACACGTTTTTCCACAACAGATCAAGCAATATGCACTCAGAAAAGCTGGGACAGGCCTAATGTTTACGGCTGATGTCAAGGAGGTAGACAGCCCTGGCCGGCGTGGCTCAGTGGTTAGAGCGTCGGCCTGCAGACTGAAGAGTCTCGGGTTTGATTCCAGGTCAAGGGCACATGCCTTGGTTGCAGGTTTAATCCCCGGCCCCAGGAAGCAATCAGTTGATGTAAGAGAGACACATCGATGGAAAAAATATCCTTGGGTGAGGATTAACAACAACAACAAAAGAAGCAACCAGTGAATGCATAAATAAGTGGAGCAACAAGTCTCTCTCCCCCTTCCTCTCGCTAAAATAGGCCTGGCTGGTGTGGCTCAGTGGTTGAGCATCGACCCAGGAACCAAGAGGTCACGGGTTGCTGGCTCAATCTCCAGTAGGGGGTGTGCAATGATGTTTCTCTCTCATCGATGTTTCTATGTCTCTATCCCTCTCTATCAAAAAGTCAATAAAAACATATTTAAAATAAACAAATAAACAAATAAACAAATTAAAAAAATTTTTTTAAAGGAGGGCTGGTAGTGGGTGGTTTGTGGTGTGACCCAGCGGGGAAACTGCCCAGAACCTATGTGTGTTTGTGGGGGGTAGGATATGGGTGTGAAGGGAGGAAAAATAGAAAATGAACAACATTATGTGAGCTACAAATGTGCTGGAAAGCCTTAAAGCCACCTAAACAAGTCCCCTCATGTACAGATGAAGAAACTGAGGCCCAGAGAGGAAAAAGGGCTTGCCCAAGGCCACACAGAAAGTGAATGACAAACTTAAGCCTCAAAAGTGGATATTTGGACTCTGGGTCAAATGCGAGATGGAGACTGATGGAGAAGTGTGTGTGCGCAGGGGTCAGGGTTGTACTCTCAGAAATACTACCAAGAAGGGATTGAGCCTCCCCTACCCAGGCTGGGGGGGGGGGGGGAGCCAGGGCGGGCTGGTGGCATGGGAGGCTTCTCGCCCCATCGCCAGTATCCTCGGCGGGGCGGCATACCCGGTCACCCTCAGTGCCTGCCACCTCCAGGGTGATCTCTGGCTGGACCAGTGGCTCCCGGCCCTCATGGCTGCACGTCTTCCGGAGGCGGGACTCCTGCTGGGCTACCAGCAACTTCTTTAACTCTGAGTCCACAAAACCTGCGAGCCAGAGAGATGGGCAAGGGAGAGGCGGGCGTGGGGTGGAGAAAGCTCCTAGAGGTAGGAGGAAGAGGCGGCGGGTCTGGCTCTCCAAGCCTCATCCTGGCCCTGTGCAGTCCCCCGTCACCCCAGCCACAGTGCTTTCTTCATCCATTACCTGGAGCCGGCCAGACACCACCTCTCCACTGCCCTGCTTTCCCCAAGAAACTCGCTTTCCATGGGCCTCCTCCTGAAGCATGAGTGTGAGTCTCACTACCTCTTGGGGAGACCATGCGAGGGGCAGATACCTGCTCTTCCTCCAGCCACCAACTCAAGATCATGGATCTGGAACCATCCAAACTGCCTGGATTCGAGTCCCGGCTCTGCCACTTACTAGCTGTGTGATCTTGGGAGAGTTACTTAACCTCTCTGTGCCTAGTTTCCTCACTGTGAAGCGGAGCGTATAAGACGACCTACCTCAGACTCCAGTACATTATTTTGTGAAAAGCGCTTAGGAAAGGATATAACCCAGAGAAATGGTTATGTAAATGTCAACAATGATTTTAGATTATCGCGTCCCTGACTGTCTCCTAACCTGCCCTCAGGGACGCCCTCTGGGGCGCTGTCAGCCTTGCACACATGATGGAAAACCAGAGATGGAGGTGGCCGCTGAAAAAGAATTCCAGCCAGGAGAGGGCGGTGCTCTAGGAGCCCCAGCCCCAGTCACAGCCGTCACCTGCCGTCTCCCAAACCCTGGGGCAGGGGGGCCCGGCTAGGGGAGCCCCCTCCCGCCCAGCCACGCTGCCCGCCCCCCGACCGTGCGCCGTCTTATGTCCTATGGTACCACCTGGTGGTAAGAACTGGTATCACACCCACTAGCCTTCAGCCGCAGTAGCTCCCAGGGCCTGGGCGCGTTGGAAGGGGAGGTGGGGCACCACTTACCCGCGGCATCCGTTGGCCTGAATGTCTTTTGCAGCGGCGACTGGAAGGTGACAACGCCTGGGACACAGAGCTTGAATGAGCTGTCCTCTTCTTCCGTTTCCTCTTCCGCGCCTTCTTCCTTGTGGGGTAAGCCTTCCTTGAGAGGAAACTGAAGGCGGGCCAGGCCGCTGAGCAGGTGAGAAGGCCCCAAGCCTTCAGCTCCACCCCCACATAAAACAGAAAGCAGGAGGTAAAGCTCCCAAGAGGTTAAGAAAGAGGACTGCTCCGCCTGGGCCAAGCCACATATCCTGGGGCCCAGCCAGCCGTGGGGCGCCCGCCCTGGCCTCCCCCGCCACTCCCCCAGCGTGGCCCCACAGACCTTGGCCATGGTCAGTTTCTGAAGCTGCTTGTACAAGGTGAGGAGGTGGTTCCAGGGAGTTTCCCTCACCTTCAAAGAGGCCAGCTTGAGGTCTCCTGTGAAGGGACAGTGTCACCGACCCTCTGACAGCACTGGGGGTAGGCCAGGCCCAGGCCCTGCCGGGCAGGGACACCTGGAGGCTTGAGCTGAGGGTCAGGTTTCCTGGTTTTCTTTAGCAAACACCTACTATGTGCCAGGTGTGGTTCTGGGCACTTTAGAAAGGACATTTCATTTAATCCTTGCAACTGCCTTCTGGGATAGGTACTATTGCATTCTCACCGTACGGATGAGGGAACTGAGACAGTTTTCCATCATCACACGGTTTGGCACAGTGAAGCTGGGATTCGACCCCAGGTAGCCTGACTCCAGTATTCCTCTAGACTGTGTCCTTCCAGGCCCCGCACCCCTGCAGAGTCCTAGAAAAAGAGGGTCTATTTCTGGCCCCTCCCCACGCCTGTGGCCACCACACTCACCATCCAGTAGACACTCCTCCTCCTCCTCCTCCCTCTCGAAGGCCTCAGGGCTCTGCTTCACCTCCAGGGCTTGGGCAAAGTGGCCCCTGGTCCCAAAGCATAGTCAGGTTGGATGGCAGGTGGGGCCCAAAGATGTGGTAAAGGCCCCAGACACCCCCCCTCCCCAAGGCTCTCCCACAGGCCCTACTCAGCCCCCCACCCTCCTGCTCCCAGCAGCTCCCAGCTGAGTCCTCTGGGGGCTTCATCCTGGAGGTAGGGTGTGGGGGTGGAAACCGGGAGGGAGAGAGTGGGGAGGAAGGCAGGGTGGAGTGGGGCCCAGAAAGGAGCTGAGAAGCAGTGGCAGCCAGCCCACCCTGGCACACTCCTTTCCGGTTCCTGCCTCCATCCACAACCCCTCACCTGTGGGAGGCCCCTCATCTCTGCTTCCCCCCAACACACCCCATCTCCAGATGCCTCCTCACCCTTGATGTGTCCGTCCTTCCCCCCCAGGTGCCCTGGTGCAGCCCTCGACTCATCCAAGGACGCACATTGCTGGCACCACCCCAGGATGGGTCCTGCCATATCTTTCCCCAGCTTACATCCAGGCCTGTCTCAATGCCTCCGCCCCGGGCCCTTTCACACCACCCACAGCCCAGTCCCTTACCTGGCTGAGGTCCCTGTATCCCCGAAGGCCTCCTCTGCTGTCTCCTTCTCGACCCTCTCCCCCTTCTCCAACAGGTTGCCCAGACCCTCCTGGCTTCTTCTGGGCAGCACCCAATTTACTTCTACGCCAGGGGCCATGACACTCAGGACCTCCATGGGGAGAGTGGTCTGGGCCCCCATGTCCCCCGGCCCCCGCCCAGAGGGATCGTGCTGTGGCAGAGCCACAGAGAGGGTATGGTGCACCTTGGTGGGCAGCCTGGGTTCCTTCCCCCCCACTCCCCCTTGGCGGTCAGTCATCAAGGACACAGCATCCTGCTCTTTCGAGAGGCACTCCTCATCTCCCAACAGGGCCTTGTCAGAGCTCTTAGGGCTGCCCTTGCTCCCCACCAGGCTACGAAAAAAGCGGAACATGGAGGAGTGGCCCAAAACTCGAGATCGAGGGCTTGGAGCTGGGCTCTCCATCCTGAGAGGGACCCTGACTCAGAGGGAGGGGCCGTAGCAGCCACCCTAGGACCAACTGCTTAAGAACTGGAGGAGTTTTCAAATTAAAAGCTCCAGTTGGAAACTTCCAGGAGTTCTAGAAGGCAAAGGTCAGGCAGGTGGGAGGTGAGGGGTGATGGAGGGACATGGGGGGGTTAGCTGGGGGCAGAGAGGGCAGGGATTGGTGAGGCAGGGGCGGAGGTAGGGCGAGCCAGTGGGGGTGGTCGGTGAGGAAGCACGTGGGTGGAGAGTGGCAGAGGAGGCTGGGGGACCCATGCCCTGAGAATGGGCAAAGGGCCTTGAGGACCCGGCATACCCTCTCCACACCTGGCTGGTCCTTCGTGGCTGTGGCACTTCTGTCCTTGAGAACCATTGCCGGCAGCCAGGTAGGATGGTCCTCCCTTTCTCTCCCCTCTGGACACTCAGTTTGCACGTGTCCAGGTGGGAGCACAGACCTGTGTTTTATTTTGTTTTCCAGAGAATTCCTTTATTGAAACTTTCATTAAGTTTTACCATGAAATTGTACATACATGATGGAAAATACATACAGCTACATGTCAGGAAAAAGCTCTTTAATGGCATTGTTATATAGCGTGCTGGCTAATTCCGGTGGATGGTCTCTCACTGCCGACGTTATCACCAGTGCTGGAATTATACGGCGGGGCTCATTTCTGTCTCTCAAACAGTGTCCATTTTCCCATTTCTTTTTGGTAGGAAATGAAGTTTTTATACATTTTGAACCAGCATGTGTACTTTTGACTCCACATCGAGGTGCATCAGTGTCAATCATAAATTTTTCACCAGGTATTGACTTCAAAGCTTCCAAATTAGCCTCAGTTTTCAGTGAGCAACCATTAAACCCTGCGCAGAAACCCAAGTCAATCAAAGCAGCCGCTGCTTCCTCTGCTCGGGCAGATGAATGCGGCGCTCCTCCCACACACCCACCTCCAGTTCTTTTCATTACCCAAAATGCAGCTTGTGAGCTTCGACAGTGAAGAAACATTGGTAATTTTGTCCGCTCTGACAGTTCAAACTGGTTTTCAAAACATTCGAGCTGAGTATCTTTGGGACAAACTGTAGCTGGTTGAAACCGAGTCCACATTCCCCTATTGCTGCAACTTTCCCCTTGTTTTCAGCAAGATTTAGTAACTCCAGTAAGTCAATACCGGGGTGATTCTTTTCAAATTCATCACATCTCGTAGGGTGATGGAGCGGAACTGAAAAACACTGTCAGCTCTTTGTGCCAATGCGGTGCATCGTTACTGTCTCGTAGATTTCCAGGTGTAATCATGAACTTTTAACACTGATTTGAGCAGCTCTCTGTATTACAACATCCTGTAAGTCATCTTGATGCTTTTCAACACCCCCCCACCCCCCCATAAATTCCTCTGAACATAGGATCTTTCAAGTTGATACCAGCATCCACAAACTTGAAGCGACTCCCGACTGCAGTGCCCCGTTCTCCCTGGGGGAAGCAGAAATCCTCACTGTATTTTCATCTGTTTACCTGCTTTCACCAGGATTTCTACCTCCAGAGACCACCACTGAGGTGCCCGGTACCTAGCTGCACACTGAATCTCAATTGAGTATTGCTATTCCCATGGCACCTCCAGGCTCGGTTAAACCGGCTGAGCCTCAGTTGGCCCGTCTGTGCAGTGGACGTAGTTGATGGCACCCACTTCCAAGACTCGTTAAGATTCAAGGAGACAGTGTTTGCTGAAGTGCCTGGTGGCGCTTAAGAAGCATCGCTGCCCTTTTACTGGTATTGGCTGAGGGGAGGGAGAAAAGATCGAGGATCGAGGATGGGAAAAGCAGCGGGGGAGGAGGAGCCCCGGGCCGGTGGGGGCTGCGGGTTGGGGGTGAGCGCAGACGCCCCCGCCGGGAGACCTGACATCCGCATCCGGCCGCCTAGGAGCAACTTCCTCTAGAGCGAGCTGATTGGAGGCGGGAGCTGCCGGCTCCTCTGCGCTCCCCGAGCCTCTTGGGTCCCCAGGGCCGCCCTGGGACCAGCAGACGCTGCATCCGGACACCAGGAATCCACTGACACCCATTCCTGGAAGCCGCGCCTGGGCACCTGACCCTGGAACAGCCCCTGGGGATCTCCAGCCTCGGTCCCACTGAGCCTTCCCGGGCCTAGGCCAGGGTCTGGGTAGGTAAGCAGGGAGGGTCCTGCCCATACTCTGCAATCTCGGCCACCCCAGGCAGGGAGACCACAGGGAGCGAGTGGGGAGGGGGAGGTTTGCCCAGGCCGCTTCCACCACCCCTGCTGGGCGTCTCATCCAGCCGGGGCTCCGCCTGGCTGCCCCTCATGCCCTAGCCCTGGGTGCCTGAGAATCGGTGCCGGAGAACCAAGTCTTTTAGCAGTCTGGGGGACAGCAATGGAGGTCACAGCCAAGGTCAAGGGCTGGGGGAGAACTCTAACTGCACTTCCTGCTGCCCAGGAACCCAGGATCCCTAGACTGGGTCTGCAGCCCTACCGGACATTTCCACTGGGGAAAATCCTGGGCTCAGCAAACCCAGTAGGTGGGGTACAGGGGACTCCCCTAACCAGGAAGTCATGCCACTTGGACGGGGGCAGGGGTAGGCCCAGTTCGGCAGAGGCCCCTGGTTCTGGGGCTGTGCTGAGGTTCCACCCGCTCTCCAGCACTGAGCCCTGGGGTGGTGGGAAAGGGAGTTGCAGATGCAGTCCGCATCCTCCGGCCCTGTTGTCCTGGGGTGCTGGGTTTGGGGGACCAGGGAGAGGCAAGGGCGTCTTCCGGAAGGAGCTGGGGATGGGGGTGTGCTAGGCAAAGGCCTATTTTGAGGTGGGGGAGTGTATGCCTTCTCCCTGCCCACCCCTCAGAAAGGAGTAGTGGATAGCTGAGTGCACCAGTGGTCTAGCCCTCCCCCACGCCCTCTGGAGAGCCTTTGGGGCACTTTCAAAAATAGTCCAGGCCTGAGAAAAAGGGAGCTGGGGAGGGTACTTGGGTCTCCCAGGGAGAAAGAATGGCTCTGCCTGGCCAGGGTGGGCCTGTACCCTTCCCAGAGGTGGAGGGAGGAGCACTCCTGCCTGGGTGATGGAGGCTGCTTGGGTGTCAGGGGTGCAAATTGAAAGTGAAACAGCTCACATCCTGGAACTACTCCTTGTGTCAAGGGTTCACAGAGCAGATTTGGGCAGGAGAGCAAGTGTGGGGTGAGGGGGTGGCAACGTGAGGCAGGTTGGGGGCTGTGCTGGAGGCCCTGACTGCGAGGCAGGAATGGGAAGGCACAGGCCAGACATAACCAAGGACAGCTGCCCTAGAAGGAACACTCGCTGAGATCCACAAACTGGAAAATAAATTTTTTTAATAGTAATTTTAAAAAATATATATCTTTGTTAATTTCAGAGAGAGGAAGGGAGAGGGGGAGAGAGAGATAGAAACATCAATGATGAGAGAGTCATTGATCAGCTGCCTCCTGCATGCCCCCGACTGGGGATCGAGTCCGCAACCCTGGCATGTGCCCTGACTGGGAATCAAACCACAATCTCCTGGATCCTAGGTCGATGCTCAGCCGCTGAGCCACGCCCGGCCAGACTGGAAAATAAATCTTAAATGTGTTGAACAACCTGACTCTTGACTAGCTATGTGGCCTCAGGCACTAACCTCTGTGTGCCTCACTTTTCCCACCTGTAAAATGGGTGTGATGCTTACCTTGCTGGGTTAATGTGTGATTTCTGTGTCTGACACCCCCTGGGGGGTGTTAATACATGGTAGAAGTATACCATAGGTGCTCAGAAATGTTTGTGTCTAACAGGCCTGAGTTGGAAAACAGGTGTGTTCTGACCAGTCAAGGGGAAGTGGGACCTTCGAGGATGGCCTCACAGGTCGTTGGCTGGAAGGTGGCAAGCCTGTGGTAAACGTGTGCTGGGCAGGGTACAGGAAGCTCCAGGAGTGAGTGGAACTGACTTGAGAAGCACTAGGGCACTGCTGCGGCCACTCCTGGGGCCCTGGATGCCAGGTGCAGGTTCCTGCTTGTGAATCTTGGCTGCTTTGCTTTTGTTACCCCTGAACTCCCCTGAAGAGCTGCCAGTGAAATGCAAGTGGCTGGAGCTGGACTGTGGGATTTTCCTGGGAGTCAGGGCCACCTCACCACTGTGCAGCTGTGCAAACCTCTTGTCCCCATCTTTGCTTTTCTCACCCATTCCCAGAGGCTAACACTGCCCTCCACTGGGACCTGAAAAATGGCTTCTGGGCAAGGACCAGGCCCTCCCCGGCAGGGATGTGAAGAGCCTGCCCAGTCCTCCACTTCGGGTAAGGTTTTTCTGCCTCTCACCCATCCAATAACCACTAGGGCCGTCTGTGAGGACACAGAGAACGGAAGTGGACAGGGCCGGGCGGGGCTTATGGGCCGGCTCTCCCGCCTCCGTTAACTCACCTTGGATACAGGAGAAAATCTCTCTCTACCCAATGCAGGTGGCCTACTGGGCGCAAAGGCTAGAGTGAGATCAAGGTTAAGCCTGGGGAGCAGGGAGGAGGCTGGGCCTGAGGGGTTGCAGAAGCTGGGAGAGGGTGGGAGTGAGCCTGCGGTGGGCACAGTGCCATCCCGGGCGGCAGGGGTTGGGATGGGGAGAGGAGAGGAAGAGTGGGGCGTGGCTGGCCTTTCCCTGCAGCAGGAGAAATAAGGAAGTGGTTGGCTTATCTGGAGCCAGGTCTGCTCGACAGGGAAAAGATTGTCAGGACTTTGGGGAGGAAGTAAGATGGCTGCCCTTCCCTCTTCCAAGGGGACCATCGGGCTGTTCCCTGGACTTTGGGTTCAGTCCCAGGTCTGTCACTATTTCCCTATGTGACGTTTATGGCCCCACATTCCCTAAGCTGTAAGGGCTGGGTCCACTGTGCACACTAAACTCGGGGAACAAATACCTGGGGTTATATCCTGGCTCCACTGCTCGAACTTGTGCAAGTTCGTACGCCCCCCCCCAGCCTCAGTTCCCCCATCTGTAAAGTGGAGATCACCTACTTCACAAGGCTGTTTGAGGATTAAATGGGAAGTGCCAGGAGACTAACCCGCACAGAGTAAGCACTGGGTGTTAACTAAGGGAGCCTGCTGTCCAGGGGCAAGGACAGCTGTGGCCTTGAGGAAGAGTAACCATCCCCAAAGCACAGGGCTACCAGGAAGGGCTAGCCCTTCCTCCCTGACTCCCGGCTTTGATCCTCAGAGGAGCAGGTAGCCCAGGACACTGAGGAGGTTTTCCGCAGCTACGTTTTTTACCGCCATCAGCAGGAGCTGGAAGCCGAAGGGGCGGCTGCCCCCGCTGACCCAGAGATGGTCGCCTTGTCCCTAGAACCTGCCAGGTGAGCAGCAGCCCCACAGGGACATCTTTAAGGAGGCAGAGGGTCACCGGGTCACCGCGGAGGTCCTGGGAGCTGGGGAGGCCTGGGGTGTGGGGTGGTCTTGCCCTTCTCTCTTTGTTGCTCCTTTTTCATCTTGGGCTCCCACTCCCACGGGGGACCCTCGTATCTAAGAACACTCTCGGGACCTCCGAGGAGGGGTGCACAAGGCCAGGGGCATCTTGGGCAGAAGCCCTGGCCCAGAGCCTGGGCCCCAGCCCTGACTGCTGTCCGTTGCTCACCTGTTGCCTCCAGCACCATGGGACAGGTGGGCCAGCGGCTCGCCATCATTGGGGATGCCATCAACCAGCGCTATGACGAGGAGTTCCAGACCATGTTGCAGCGCCTGCAGCCAACTGCCGAGAATGCCTACGAGTATTTCACCAAGATCGCCTCCAGGTATCCCCGCCACTGCCTCTCTGCCGTGCACCACACTGTGCCCTGCCCAGGGGGTGGGAGACACACACTTCTCTGCCAGTGTCAGGAGAGATATTTGCTGTCCCCATGTCTGCTGTTAATTCACATGTGGCCTTGGGCCTGGCTTTGCTTGCTGGGTCCCAGACTCATTTCCAGTGCATGAGCTCGCAGCGCTGTGAGCTCAGCACTGAGCACTTGACCGCTTAGATCAGGGCAGCGGAGGTGCCCGGGTGGGCATGTCCCCAGAGCAGCCTGACCCAGCTAGGACACAGCTGCCCTTATTTAGACCCACATTTCATACCAAAGATGGAAAGGCTGCCACCTGCTCCCAGGTCCCGGAACAGGCAATCGGCTGTGCTGGTTAGAGACCAAATGCCTGGGTCATATCTCGGCTTTGCCACTTACCGGCTTCGTGAAACTTCCCAGCCCTCTTTCTCCTCATGCATAAAATGGGGGGAATGTGCTGAGAATAGTGTCCACACCTACAAGGTGTTAGCCATGGCTGCCACCCAGGTCAGGGCAGAGTTGAAGCTGGGGCGGGTAGAAGGCAGTAGATTTAGAACTAGTGCTCAGCTGAAGCACCCTGCCCGTGTCCTCAGAGGGCAGCCCCCACGCTGCTGTGATTCCAGGATCTGTCCTAACCTCCTCTTCTGTCCTTGTCTCTCTGCTGTCCCTCGGGCTGCCAGGCCAGCGGCAACGCCCACAGGTAATCTCCTTGCTGCCTCTGTCTGCTAGCTCTGCCCTGTGCCCTTTGAGCCTGTAGCACTGGGGTCCCACCGTGGCGGCAGCCCCTTCCTGCACCCTCTAAGCTTTCTTCTTTCACAGAGACGCAGGATCTTCCCAAACAGCGGCCAGGCTGGGGCAGCCTCTGCCACCTTGAGTCACAGCTAAGCCATTTTGCTTTCCAGCTGGGAGAGGGTTGGGGGGATGAAGGGGTGGGAGAGGGAAAGCAGGCCTCCCTGGGGGCTTCCACTGACGGCCTCCATGCTTTGCCTGCAGCCTGTTTGAGAGCGGCATCAACTGGGGCCGGGTGGTGGCTCTCCTGGGCTTCGGCTACCGCCTGGCCCTGTACGTCTACCAGCACGGCCTGACCGGCTTCCTGGGCCAGGTGACCCGCTTCGTGGTCGACTTTATGCTGCATCACTGCATTGCCCGGTGGATTGCACAGAGGGGCGGCTGGGTGAGTGCCCAGAACCACTGGCAGCCTCCCCCTGCTGCCGGGTCTGCCCCTCTCCCAGCCCACCCAGTCTTTCGTTGCCTGTATACACTGCCAGCCCCTCTGATGACCTCTCTGTCCCTCCTGGCAGGTGGCAGCCCTGGACCTGGGCAACGGCCCCATCCGGAATGTGCTGATAGTTCTGGCTGTGGTTCTGTTGGGCCAGCTTGTGGTACGAAAATTCTTCAAGTCATGACCCCAGGAGGGGCCCTTTGGGGTACCAGCTGAGACCCCTGCCTGGACTTCCGCAAAGCCTTCTTCCCTCACCCCCTCCCCTGCAGGGCTCCCCCCTCAAGAGTACAGAAGCTTTAGCAAGTGGGCACTCCAGCTTTGAAGGGCCCCCGCCTGGGGTCAGTCAGGCTGCAGGGGCACCACAACATTGCATGGTGCTAATTGGCCCCAATTGATAACTTGGGGAAGCAAGAAGCTGGGAGGCACTTTTCCCCAAGAAGTTTTTAACGGTTTTAGCTTTTTATAATACCCTTAGGAGGACACCCCCCTCATTCCCACCACTCTGCCCCAAGCCAGGACATCTGGGGTCTGGGGGTTAGTAGGCCTACCCTGTGTTCCCCAGGATCAGCTGTTTGGAACATAAGAGCTTGAGAGCTGGGCCTGGAGCCCAGTCTTGGCCCTTCCAAAGCATCATGTCACCTGAACAGGACTGTCTGGGGTTGGGGGACAAGGACCTACTCAGCTGTCCCCCACCCACCCATATTACCTTGGCAAGTGGACTCTCAGGGATATAGGGTGTGAGGTGAGGGACCACCAGGTCCCTCCAGAGCTGCCTCCTGAGGTCCTCAGTTCTCTCCCTTCCCCTCACCACTTGCTCCCCATGCCTTCATTACTTGTGAGGGCCGCCTGCCCTCCTCACTCCATATAAGTAGGGCAGAGGCCTTGTGCGAGTGGAGTACTGAGTACTCCTCCTTGCGCAGACTATAGGGTTTAGGACTGGTTTGTTATTGTCAGGGAAAGGGGGTAGGGCGCTCATCTTGAGGTTTCTGAGAGGGCTATTAACATCACTAGAAACCCCAAGGTTGGGATCCTCCCTCATGGCCTGGGCACAGTGTAATCTGGGGGTGTGGAGGGGCAACTGTGAATAAATACTTGAATTCTACCCCAAAACCCCCACCCTCTACACTCATCTGCCTTAGCCCCTCCTGTGGGTGGGGGTGGGAGTGCCTTGTCTATCTTGCACAGTCTAGGGATTTGGGAAGAGAAATTGCTGATTAAGCCAAATGCAGGGAGGGGATGCAGCTGGAGCCCACTGGCCACCCCCACCCTCTGAGAGTGTCTGAAAACAAACTGCCATCCCCCATTCCCACTGGTAATTTTTGTATCCTTTGCTAGCCCTCTTTCCATCAGGATGGACTGAAGGATCCCCGGCATGCCTGACATTCACCTGGTTTATTACTGAATAACGTCTCCTCTTTGGCTTCCAGAATCCCACAGAGGGCTGGTTGTGGTTCTCCAGGCCCCTAGGACTCCTTGGCCCTTCCTCACCTCTTTAGCCCCTTTTTTGGGCATGTACCTCATTTCTGAGTTCTAGGCAAGTTTTCTACCCCCTCTGAAGTTAGCGGACCCCAAACCACTGGGCTCTGGCTGCGAGCTGGTGGGGTGGCTGCATGTCTGGGGACCCCCCCAAGCCACCTCAGGCCTGGACTGAATTCCTCTCCTTCCTGGGGCCGCCACCCACGCTTGGCTCCTGCCTGGGACACAGTGTCCCAGCTCCCGCTTCCCCTTGTCCCCCACAGCTAGCACACACACAGCTTTTCATTCCAGCAATTCTGTGCTGCATGGGAGTCCCTGCGGGGAGGTAGCAGAGGTGATAAAAATAACAATCATGGGGGCGTTTAAATCTACAGTCTTACCAGTCCTGGGCATCCTAGTCTCTCTGACACCCTTCCAAAATGGTCACATGCAAGTCCTAAAGGACTCCGGGGGCCTAATTTTCATTCCCCTGAGGGAGTCTTTCCAATTCCCAGCCCCTCCAACTTGGCCTTCAAACCGGGCGCAGTCACGGAGGCCCCGTGCCCCCGCCGGGGCGGCGGGAAGAGTGGCGGCTACGAGGTACCCGGCAGCCTCCTGCAGGCAAGGCTCACAGACATTCACGAAACATACGGGGCTTCGTGCTGAGAATTTACCATCCACACCCAATCACGCATACTTAGTGACCTGGGGGCAGGGGGACGCAAACGCCCACTTTACAGATAAGGAAACTGAGGTGCCTGCTCAGTCACCATCAGGTACGAAAGGGCTGGGAGCCAGCACATACCCCATAATACTGGCCAGAGATTTCACACGGAAGCCGCAGGGTTGGGCGCTGCAGCGCCCGCCGGCGGGGGGTTAGGTGGGGAGGGGTGTCCCGTCTCCTCTCTGCCCCCGCACGCACCTGCCGCGCCCGCAGCCGGTGAAGAGGCCGTGAGGGGGGCAGGCTGCCAGGGTCCAAGATGGCTGCCGCGGCTTCAAGCACGCAGGCGTGCCCTCTCGTGGGCGGGGCCTCTGGGCGCCCCGCCCCCTTCCTCCCTCGAGGTTTGAAGTGCGAGGGCGTGACTGGAAGAGCTGGTGCTTCTGTGGCCGTGAGAAGGGCCTGTGGCCAGTGGCGGTGGCCGTGGCCGCTACCCCTGTAGGAAAGGAGCTGGGCCGAGCCAGGCGTGGCTCAGCGGTTGAGCATCCGCGTAGGATCCAGGAGATTGCGGTTCGATTCCCGGTCAGAGCAAATGCCTGGGTTGCAGGCTCCATCCCCAGTAGGGGTGTGCAGGAGGCAGCTGATCAATGACTCTCATCATTGATGTTTCTCTCTCTCTCCTCTCCCTTCCTCTCTCTGAAATCAATAAAGATATACTTTAAATAAATAAAGTTTTTAAAAAAGAAAATAAGAGAGTTGGAATGCTGTCCTAAAAGGCTTGGGGAGCCCCTAAAGGTATGGGCCCCTCTACTCCACCCTCTATTCTGCTGCCAGGAGGAAGTTTCCAGAACCCATATCCAAGCATCCTGGAGATGCTGAAACCTGGGCCGGAGAAGTTAGGAGGGACAGAACAAGGCAGGGGCGTAGGGGTGCAGGGGAGCAGGTAAGTTCTGCAGGTATTAAGGAAGGGAAATTCTCAAAATGTCCTTAGGTTTTGTGGTTCTGAAATTCTAGCTTCATTTCCAACAAAGAGGTCTAGATTCCTCAGTCTCATGCCACTGCACTGGGACAGGCCAGCCATGGGACAGGAGCATGTTCAGGTGGCAGCTGCTCAGGTGTGCAGTGTCAATATAGGCACCTGCCCTGCCCTCTACCCAGCGGCCCCTGTCCCAACCCCACACTACCTGTCTGTGTTTGCTGTTTCACCTCCTCTGAAGAGTGTATTTTAGGTCACTGGGTGTCCAACCAAATCCTTTAATTCAAGAAAATACTATTTTGCCAAAACCACTCTGAATTGTTTGAACAAGTTTTATTACTTAACCATCTAAATAGCATTAAAATAAATTAACTTCATTTATTAGGTAATTAAAATCATTAAACCACCATATCATGTTCCAGTTGTACACGCCTCCGATGTAAAGGTCCCTGTTCAAAGACACTTGTAAAATATGGGTTCAATCTAAGCAGAACAGATGTTCATAATCTCATGTGTGTGTGTTGGGAGCGGGAGGGAGACAGAGATTGAGAGAGAATGGAGATTGCTGGAGGTCAGGGACCAGAAAATCAGCAAAACCCAGTTCCTGGGGCGTGCTCACCACACTGGACATGTTAAAAAGGTGAACATCAGACTACTGGGATATAAAGGATGTGGGGGCATTCAGCCTGCCAGATAATAAAGAAAGTAGTGATCTGACCTATTGAGCACATGACTAGAAACAGGTTACTGGCAAACTGAGTGATCCCGTAGAGGGGCAACCTCACAGGACCAAAATCAGGTGAAGGGCCAATGAGGGCGGACTCTGGATTTTCTGAAAAAGTCCCTTAATAACTGAAGAGATTAAAGCCACAGAATATCCTTTCACCTGGAGTGGGGATTTGGCAATGGATTTGGGAGCGAACACCAAATGGATGCCTATGAGGGTGCGTGTGTGAGGCATCTGGAGAGTAACACAGAGTGAGCACTGACTTGAAATCGACGTAGAAATCAGTATGCCTCTCAGCCCCACTCACCTCAGTTCTTCCTTTGCAACCTTGGAATCATTCCTAGAGCCCAATGCCTCAACTTTTTGCAGTGCTGGCTAACGACATAGCACAAAGTTCAAAACTGTCCGCTCCATTGCATCAGGCAGGGTACTTATTTTGCAGGGTTCGTGGCACAGGCCTTTGTGATGAGTAGCTGCATGGAATCTGGGCTCACCAATCTTTTCACTTGTTGACCTGACCCTCTCTGACGTGGCCTCTGACCTTACTGAGAGGAAGTCCTATGCACTTCCTATAGATGGTTAGGCTGATGAGAGTGGTAACATTTTCTTGCTAAAGGAAAAGTAGGGTGCCTCTGGCTTGTCCAGCATCTCTGAATTGTGGATGTGAATTAGAGTGCAAGGGGGCCACTGGGCTGCGCTCGGGCAGGCGATTCTCGTGTCTGCTGAGGTTTCCAGGAACCTGAATGACACTGCTACCGGGCTGCGTGTGAGAAGGGATGTGTGCAGGCTGAAAGCCAAGTGCTGCTCTGGAGAGGGAGTGGGGAAATGCCCCTGGATGTGATGTGTAATGTCACAGACAAGGTTCTTCACATGACCTTGGACTTTCTGGGTGGCCTGAACATGGGCTAGCTAGGAGTCTCCCCGCTTCCTTCTCTGGATGAGAGGAGCCACACCCAAGCTCAGCTTACCATCAGACTGGGGGCTATTCCATGTATTCTGTGCCTCCCTTCCTGGTCAGCTGGGGACAGGCCTGAGGTGTCTGGTGCTGGGATCCTCAGACAACTCCTGTAATGGGCTGGCCCCCTAAATCCAGACTGTGGTGCCAAGCAGTCTGGTGTTCCTTCTTTGTCAAGGCTACTTTCTCAGGCCAGCTCCAAACCAAGGCAGAGTGACGGCAGGAAGGCCCTTCTGCTGCAGGGCACGCTGTGGAGCAGGCCCAGCCACCGCTGCCCTGGCTCAGCTCCCTTGGGATGAGAGGAAGTTCAGGGAGCTCTCTTATTGACCTCTTGTTTCCTCTTTCCCCGGTAAAGCTGTAAAGGAAAAGCTGCACCTGTTTTCTGTGTACTCATACCACTTCTGTCACTTCTGACACTTCTGGCCACCAACTGTGTAGGAATTTTTTCCACATCAAGAGATTCTGCGACACCAGCTGGGTGTCCTACAATAACTCAATTCTGAGTTAAACACTATCTACTTGCTGATAGAGTTAGAGCCCACAGGTTAAAGGCTCAGTCCCACCAGACTGCACGCCCCTCACACACACCCAACCTTGCCAACCATCAATTTCGTCCTGTGCTTCTGATCTACTGGCTATAAATCAGAGGTTCCCACAATCCCCTCCTCAGGTTCGGTTAATTTGCTACACTCAGACACAGAACTCAGGAAAACTGTTTACTTACTAGGCTAACTGGTTTATTACAGAAGATATGAGTGAACAACGAGATGGAGAGATACTTAGTGCGGGGCTGGAAGGGTCCGCAGAGGAGCTGCCGTCCCCATGGAGTCTGGGCTGTGCCACCCTCCTGACATGTGGATACCTCCTTGTTCACCAACTCCAAACCTCTCCCACACCCCACAGTTCAGAGACTGGAAAGAAAGCTTCATTACATAGTTGAGTGGGGCGGTAAGGCTGATAGAGAGAGAGAAACATTGCCTCCTGCACACCCCCTACCGGGATCAAGCCCGAAACCCAAGCGTGTGCCCTGACCGGGAATCAAACGGGCAACCTTTGGTGCACTGGGTGATGCCCAAGCAACCGAGCGGCATGGGCAGGGCAAGGCTGGTTCTTCTGCAGCGAGTCGCTGTCCCTAGGAGCTTTCCAAAGTCACCCCATTAGCATAAACTCGGGTGTGGTTGAAAGGAGCTTTTATGAATAACAAAAAGTTCCCTTATCACTAAGGGAACTCCAGGGGGCTCTGTCCCAGGAACAGGATGAACATCGAATACATATTTCTTATTAGAAAGTACAATATCAGAAAAGCCTATTCCCGTGCGACATGACGCTGTAGAATTTGTCTCGAACCCAAGTGCCAGACGCGGGGAGACTCAGAAGGGCTCTAACGGGAAAGGTGACTTGAAGAGGGTGGAGGAGGGAAAGCTGGGGGCGGAGGGGGCGGCTCAGTGTCTCAAATGAACTTTTCCTCGCCGCTCTGGGCCATCCCGGCCACCACACTCCCTGCCGCAGGAAGCTCACCATTGCCCACGGCTGGTCTGGGCAGACGCTGCTCCTGTCCGCTCCTCACTCCTCTGCTCACGATTTCTGATTTCCCGTTCCCCCTGCCAAGGCCCTGGGGTGTGTGCTCAATGTTCCAGATTTGGGTGATGGCCCTTCCTCAGCTCAAATCATCCCCAGCATCCCACCACTGCCAAACTGGCTTCACAAAACATTGTCATTTTCATGTCACATCTCCACTTAAAATCTACTAGGTTTGTGGCAGGCAGTTAGACACGAGCAGAGCAAGGACCATGGGCCAGGTACAGAAGGTCACCAGGGTGGAAAACCCCAGGTGCATGGCAAAGGACAATCGTAGGGCGGGACCTCGCCCCCAGGGTGGCTTTTCCGCCCCTAACATATCACTGGACCCCCTGACCTTTCCTCCCTAGAGATAATATCTAGGCCTCAGCTGTATTTTAGCTCCAGGCCCAGAAAACCAACAAAACCAGCTACAGCTGACCTCAGGACCAGCTGCACGGAATAATGACATCCCCCCCCACACACACACCCACCCTAGCGCCACACAATCAGTAGAGATCACAACCCTGAAAGGGCACAACTGCAAAACTGCTGAATATTCTATTAAGATCTTCCCCGGGTCCTCCTCTAAAATCTCCACTCTTAAAACCGCTAGGATGGAAGACCTAAGGCTCTCCCTCCTGGGCACATACCCTGCCTTTCCCTTTCCCTTTCCCTTCCTCCTCTCACTCTTCTCCCCGCAGGCATGTTACCATTAATTTCCTCATTCCCAAGCTCCAAGGGCCCTTCCTTTGCCTCTGTAACTTGCTTCCTAAGCCCATTTCTTCTAGAAATTACTTCTTCTACCTCTGTGACTTACCAAATAAGTGTTCTCTTATAGTTTGGGTCTTGGCTCTGAATTCTTTCTTAGCCAGAACCCAAGTGCTGAGGTTGCTGAACCCAAGTCCGGTCCGACCCCACAGGATTAACACCCAGTGCCATTGCCACCACCTACAACAGATTCATTATATTTACTATAGTCACCTCCTTTTTGCTGGTCCCTAGTGGAGACACTGGAGTCAAAAACTCTATCCTTAGGGCACTTACACTTCAAGGAAGGAGGCATTAGCAGTGATGACGACTCAGGTGAGAAGCGTCAGGGAAGTGCAGGAGCCATGGGATCCCAGAGAAGATACACCAAGCCTGGCCTGGAGGTGATCCAGGAAGGCTTTTCAGAGGAGGGGACAAAAGTTCATCATGTCAGACAGGCATTTGAGACCTTCTCAATGGCTCACCCACCATTTTTCTTATTTCTACCAAATGGCCCATATACCACTCTGGTGTCTTTAGAGCTCCTCCCACTTCCTCCCCAACCCCCAACCCATACCACATTTAATATCCGAAAGGGCAGCAAAATATGTCACCTCAAAAATATGCCATGTTGGTATGTTTTGAGCTATAGGCACTTGTAAAACAGCAAATGCAGGGAGAGGCTTTCTCTGAATTCCCTTTATCTACCTAAAGACAGATCCTCAAGTGTCATAGATCCCTTCTGGGGAGTTTCACCAACCAGAGAAAATCAATTTTATCACAGGAGGGGAGACACCACACCCAAACTTTGTCACAAACTCTCATGCCTTCCATCTCTTCTTCTAAAGGTCCACTCATCTTTCCTAAAAATTATATACGCTCCCCTAAAAATTATAACCCCTCCCCTTTCCTTATTAAGATTTTATTTAACCTAAATTTTAAGCCACCTGGAAGAGTTATTCATTTTCCCCAGGGTCTTTCCCCTGTATACATGAGATACACATATTAATAAACTTCTGTTTGTTTTTCTCGTTAATCTGTCTTTTCTTACAGGGGAATAAAAAGTAAACTGGAGAGAGACACACTTCTTTTACATTGGTGGCTACAGGGGAGTTAATAGTTAACATTTACAGCACATAGAGATACTATGTGGGTTACAAGACAACAACGAGGGGTTCTGTGGTCTCTGCTCTGGTGCCTGCAGTTGTGCCTTAAGGGATCTGGAAAAAAATCACTCTGACATTTCAAGGGTATGTTAGCTTAGATGCAAATAGACAAAGACAGCTAGCTTAGAGTAAAGATTGACCTTTGTCAAAGAAGCTACAGGCCTAGACTGTGACTACCTGCCATGACTCGCTGTTAGTTAGGAATTTCTATGTTCAGAGCACCCTATGTGGTTAATTTCATTCTCCGAGACTGCAGGGCCCACCATGCGGGGCTCCCCAGAGCTTGTCAGGTTTAGTATGTGGCCCATTTTTTGTCCACAATGGGAAACAGATTTATTGAGAAAATAAAGGGAAAACCTAAAAATCATCATAATTCACTTTTCTTTTTTAAATATGTTTTTATTGATTTCAGAGAAAGGAAGGGAGAGGGAGAGAGAGATACAAACATCAGTGATGATAGAGTCATTGATCGGCTGCCTCCTGCCCGCCCCCTACTGAGGATCGAGCCTACAACCCAGGCACGTGCCCTGACCTGGAATCAAACTGTGACCTCCTGGTTCATAGGTCAACACTCAACCATTGAGCCATGCTGGCCGGGCATAATTCACTTTTCGCAACATTAGTTGGTCTTTTTCCAATCTTTTAAAAATGTACATACATATCTAATAACCATGTATCTGTTACTTATTGCTGTGTAACAAAACTATCCCCAAACTAAGCAACTGAAAACAACAAGCATTTGTGGATAAAAAGTGGCCACATGCTAGACCTGAAAAGCTCTGGGCAGGCCTGCATGGTGGCCTTGCAAACTCAGAGACCTAAAATAACCACAAAGGATGGTCTGAAATGAAAACTTTTAACTAAAGGCAGTCTATGGTGGGTAGTCACACTCTAAGGCAGCATTTTCCCTTCACAAAGGTTAATTTTCACACTACCTGTTGGCTGTCTTTTGCATCTGAGATAACATACTTGATTAACACATGCCTTTGCAAAACAAAGTAATTTCCTTTTTGGGGGCGCCCTCAATTCACCAGGGCGGAGACAAGGAATCTTCTCATTGTTATTGATATCTTGTTAACTGTTGACTGTTAACTATCCTGCACCCACCTACTTAAAAGAAGCATGTGTCTATCATTTTACTTTTTATCCAATCCCAGAGGTTTCCCCGCTTTGCTTTCTCTCACCTCCCTACTCTATCACCAGTGGATTTCATGTACCCCACTTTCGTCTCCCCCTTTGATTCTAATCTGTAAAGCAAGGTGCAAAACTGCCATTCTCCGGAGCAGTATCTCAATCCGTTGAGGTTTTGGCTTCCCGGCAATTGTCAACAGTTTGGCTCAAATAAACTCACAAAGAATTCTTCACAGGTTTAAATGTTTCTTATGTTAACACATTAATTATTCATCACAGTTAATGGCTCAACTGGGAAATTCTGCTGATCTGGGCCGCGCGTGGCTGCTCTTGGCTGCTCATGTTTGCAATCAGCTGGCAGGTCAACTAGAAGCTGGGTTTTCTAGGATAATTTCAGCTGGGACAACTCAGCTTTTCCTCCATGTGTCATTCATACCCTTCCAGCAGGTTAATCAGGGCATGTTTGAGGTATGTTCTTGTTAAACAAAAAAACACAGGCCAATATGACATTACTCATGTTAACAGCCCATGATACCAAATCTAGATTTAATAACTGATTTAATTGCAATTTCCACCTCTTCCAGAAACATAATCTTAATTAGCCAGTCTGGAATTTTCTGGTCAAGAACCAATGAAGTAGTCTGTCACCTAGGCCCTCTCCATCCCCATAGAAAGATGAGACAATCTACATGATAAAAGCTTGCCCCTTTCTCTTTTCCCAAAGAAAAGATGTCCTGGCCCCAAGCTAATCCTTTCTTTTCTTTTGTCAATGGCTTCCAAGCCATGCCCCACCCTTCTTCTTAGAAAAACCTTCCTTTTTGTACAGCCCCCTGGAGCACCGTTCTAGTTGCTAGATGGGATGCTGCTTATTCATGAAATAATTAAAGTCAATCTGACCTTCAAATTTACTCAGTTGAATTTTGTTTTTTAACATTCTAATGGTGATCACAGAGAAGAGAAACAGAAACAAGCACTTTTTCAAATCTCCGCTTGTTTCACCCTGGCCAGTGTTTCTCGGTGGTAGTGTCAGCCTGCAGGCCGAAGGACAGCGGGTGTGATTCCTGGCCAAGGGCACGTACCTGGGTTGCAGGTTCAGCCTCCAGCCCCGGTCAGGGCAAGTGCAGGAGGCAACCAACTGGTGTGTCTCTCACATGGATGTTTCTCCCTCTTCCTCCCTTTCACTCTCCCGAAGATCTCTGGAAAAATATCCTCGGGAGAGGATTAACAAAATAAAACAAAACAAAATCTCTGCTTGTTTCAAGCCTGCAAGCATAATAATAGCCAAAGCAAGTCACATGGCCAAACTCAGATTCTTCAAGAGGGTGGGGATATGGACTCTGCTTCTCTTAATGAAAGGAATTGCAAGTTCACGGGACAAAGGGTGTGGATACGGAGAAGGGTGAAGAATTGGAGCCACAATGCAGGCACGCTGCCACAGCCTGACAACAAATTATTTACGTCTTCCCTCCATGCAAAATATGCTCACCCCCACTTCAGGAGCCCCCTAAAGTCTCATCCAATCAGGACATTAAGCTCAGAGTCCAGGAACTTGTAATTTACATCAGGCCTGGATGTGGCTTTTGAATGGAATACCTATGATCTAAAAAGATGTTACCGCCCAGCCGGGTGTGGCTCAGCAGTTGAGCATCGACCTGGGATCCAGGCGATCGGGGTTCGATTCCCGGTCAGGGCACATGCCCGGGTTGCGGGCTAGACAGCTGACCAGTGACTCTCTCATCATTGATGTTTCTATCTCTCTCTCTCCCTCTCCTTCCCTCCCTCTGAAATCAATAAAGATATATAAAAAAATAAATAAAATAAAAAATTAAAAAATGTTACTTACCTCCCTTCCTCCCCCCACTCACGAACACCAAAATACAGTCCTGGACAGAGGAGGGATCAGTAAGGAGAGGGGTGCCTCTATAGAGGAAGCTTTTTTCTTTCACAAAACTGCCTCTCCTCCCCTTACATTTGGAATAAGAGAGACCCTGGTATTTCTTATTTCTCAACATTAATATGAGTTTTGGTAAAAGGTTGTGGCACAAGGAAAGGAGAAATAAGGGGATGAACAAGTGTTATGTTTTTGACTGACATCTCGTTTTGACTGTACAGCTCTCTAAGATGGGAATTATTATGCCCATTTTATAGACATAGCAAAAGGAAAGTAGAGGTAAAAGCAAAAATAAACAGTATATCTAGTGTAGGTAGCTAGATATTAATAAAGGAAGGGAGCAAAGGGAATTGGGCATTATGAACCCTAATAAACTGGGGAGCTGAATCCAGTATGTGACTTGGATTCACTAGGAAGTTACGGCTTCACCCCCACCCCCAGGGCATCTTCCACCCTCAAGACCTAATCCCCTGAAGTAGACAAGAAGGATTGTTACCAAGGGCAGAATAAACAATAAAAAGGAAATTCTTCTGCTGGGCATATGCCCAGTGCTTCTGCTATGAGGCATGTGCAGTAGGAGCCAAATGGCAACCACAGAGGCCGGTCAGTCCAGCCTGGGATAAGGGTCGGATTGGACACGAGATTCAGAATTTCTAAGAAATAGTTTGGTTAGGGAGAGGCTCCAACCCAGAAAGATGGGAAGCTGGTTGGTCGGCTTAAAGAGCACCTGGTCCTTCCCAAGCCCAAGATAGGGAAGCCCAAGCTTAACCGAGAGGCCCTCTCCCGCGGGGTGACGCTGGCTTGCCCTGCCCCTGCGCGGTCCCTCTGCAGCAGCCGGCCGCGGCGGCCTGCAGGGCCCGGGCACAGCGCCCGTGGAGCGCAGCTGGGAAGGCGTAAACTGAGCAAATGTCTGGGCACTGGCCCTATTTCTGGGCCCGATGGAGACAAGGCTGAACTTTTTTCACAGCTGGCGATGGAGATGAGACACTGGGAACCCAGGAGCAGACCTTTGATTTTGCTTCTACAATAAAACCCTACCTGCCACAACCTCCCATACATGGGTCCCTGGAATGCCTTCCTTTCCACTCTGGGAAAGGACCCCGTTTCCACAATAGTATAAGGTAATGGTTAGTTGCATCATCCACTCTATCATCAGCGTTAATTTTGTTCCTTTGCCTAGATACATAGTATTGATATTGTTAAAAAGCAAAATCCAACTGAGTAAATTTGAAGATCTAATTGGCTTTATTAAACATGGCTTTATTAAACTGCATCTGGTAAGTAGAGAGCTACTCGGAGGAGTTATAAAAAATGGAACACTTTTAAAAAATATATGCTTTTTTATTGATTTTAGAGAGAGGAAGGGAGAGGGAGGGAGAAAGAAAGAAACGTCAATCGTACACACCCTGAATGGGGACTGAACCTGCAACCCGGGCACGTGCCCTGACTGGGAATCAAGTTGTCGACCTTTCAGTGCACTGGATGGTGCTCGACCAACTGAGCCACACTGGCCAGTGCAAAAAATGGAACACTTTTATAGAAAGGAGGGTGGGTAAAAAAGTCAAAAGAAAAATGAAAGTTTATTGGAAGAAAGTAAAAGTTCCGGGTATGACAGCTTCTCATTGGCTGAGTTGAGGCATTTTTCATTAGCTAGGCTTGTGGCTGCGCAAGAAAAAAATCTTGCTTCTTGCCCTGGCCAGTTGGCTGAGCATCGTCCCATGTACTAGAAGGTCTCTGGTTTGATTCCCGTTCAGGTCACATACCCGGTTTTCTGGCTCCATTCCCAGAAGGGAGCATGCAGGAGGCAGCCAATCGATGTTTCTATCTCATGGATGTTTCTAAAAGTAGCTTATTTTTAAAAAATCTTCCTGCCTGGCTGGGTGTGGCTCAATGGTTGAGCATCAACCTAGGATCCAGGAGATCGGGGTTAGATTCCCAGTCAGGGCACATGCCTGGGTTTGATCCCCAGTAGGGGGCGTGCAGGAGGCAGCCGATCAATGACTCTCATCATTGATGTTTCTCTCTCTCTCTCTTCCTCTCTCTGAAATCAATAAAGACACATTAAAAAAAAAATCTTCCTTCCTTCTGCTGGTGGTAGTAAAGTAGAAACATCGTCCTGTTAGAGATGCAAGGTGCTATGCTTTCCTATTTGGGGTAATTGATGATACGGGGTAAGGAGTGAGAGCTCCCTTTATAACGCCTTCCCAACTCCAATTTTAGTTGAGATTTCTTTTATTAATTTTCACATTATATTAGTTTTGTTTAAATCTAAGGTTACATTTAGAAGGGTAAATATTAGACTTTTTTAAGTTGTAGAGGCATATCAGTAAGATGATTGTAGAATCATGGCAAGAAAAATATGAACATAAAGTATTTTACTTGATCATCTTTGGAAGGAAGATAGAAATGACTGAAAACAAATTGATAATGTTATTTCACTAGTGTAAAGGTTAGGGAAAATATTTTGGAAGGTTGAGATATTCTGTGTGGTGGTGTTTTTTATTGCTTTTGAGGGAGAGAGACAGTTTTGTTGTTCCACGTACTTATGCATCATTGGTTTTTTTCTTATATGTGCCCTAACCGGAGATCAAACCCACAACCTTGGCATATTGGGGCGATGCCCTAACGAACTGATTTACCCGGACAGGGCTGTGTGTTTGTTTTTAACATGTTTTTCTTGATTTTAGAGAGAAGGAGGGAGAGGGAAACTGAAACATCAATGATGAGAGTCATTGATGGGCTGCCTCCTGCACGCCCCCTACTGGGGACAGAGCCCACAAGCTGGGCATGTGCCCTGACCGGAAATCGAACCCAGACTCCTGGTTCATGGGTTGAAGCTCAACCACTGAGCCATGCTGGCCGGCCTGTGTGTTTGTTTTTGAATGTGTCTATAATATTTAAGAGAATTTGGAATATTGGAGAATCTGACAGATTAATTTTGTGATTTCAAGTCGAATTGTATAATTTATTTTGGGCTTGTGATTTGAAGTTGAAGGTTATAAGGTAACTTGATTACATTTGTAAACAGTATTGAAATCTTTAATATAACTTGATTTGCCACATTTAGAAGCTTGAACTATTAGCTTTATGAGAGTTATTTACATGCTAAAGAAGATTTTTTTCTTGTTTGACTTGTAAGTCTGCCCAAAGAGGAATCTGAAGTGCTTGAAAAGAAATCAAGTATATTAAATTTACACATGTATTTAAATATTTAAGAGAATTTAATTAACTAACTTTGTAATTGGCATGAGTAATGTTCAAGCAAATCCAATATGTCAAGCCCATGGGCTAACTGAATATTAATAAAGGAACAAGTTGTTGCTCTTATTTTTATACAAAAAGTACAAGATTTCTAAATAGAACATCAAAGTTATGTAAGTTAAACTTAAAAAATTTTAAAAATCTGTTTACAACTTAAATTAATTGAAAATTAATTTAAACATGAGCAACTGCAAATAGTCCTTTCTGCTCTCAGTGTGTTCCTAGGATATTAACCAACTTGGCAGCTGATTATGGTCATTCCACAGTATTCTTCCCCTGAGCCCCTGCAGCCCCCATTCCTGGGAACTCTTTCACTGGGCCCTGTCTTTTCTGGTTATTTAACTTTTATAAGAATGCACTTTTGTCTGAGCATTTTGAGAGCAGGACCCATGTGAAGGGCTTAGCAAGTACCTGGCACGGAGTAAACCCTCCATAAATGTTAGCTATTCCTGCCTCCCCCCATTTCTAGATCCAACAGCATCCACAAACCTCAATAAATACTCACTGAATATCCTTTCTCTTGATCCAGTATTTTCTAAAAGTTTGACTTACAGAAAAGCATTTTATGATCAAAATGTTCATCTGTGACAAAATTTCAAAAGAACTAAAAATTAAGACTATTCCAGCAGTAGAGAAATGGTTGAGCCATTTTATTTATTCCTTTATATGCCACCTTGTTTCAAAAATGACTTAAGGTGGTTTACGGAGGGCTAAACCAAACAGCTGGATGAAATATTTAAAACAAACAAGAAACATAGGGCGAAGGGAACACAAAGATGGCAAAATGGGAGGGCAAAAGTGGGCTTAGCGATATAAAAAATACACATCCTAACGCCATGTGTCTGGCCTGGTGAGATTTGCTTTCTAGCGGCCCATTCAACTCAAGTTCAAAACTCGCAGGGTGCGTGGGCCAGAAGGAACCAGCTGCCCGGGAAAGGCAAGGCCTCGCGCGCAGGCGCCTCGGGCAGCCCCGCAGCCCCGGAGGCTCGGCGGCGCCGCGCTCGTCCCCGCGCGGCGGGCGGCCCAGCCCCGGCTCAGCGCGGGAGCTCCGCCGCGGGGTGAATTCATAACTGACGGCAGCCCGGGGAATGGACTGTTACAGGGCGCGCCGGAGTGCCGGGGGCTCGGGCGCTTACGGGACAACTGTCAGAGGGAAACTGGAGAAGACAAACACAGACATACCAGACTATGTGTAGGGCACTGTCGGAGGAAAACTCGCGAAAACGTTAACAGTAGTAGTATTTCCGTATATTGGGAGCATCATTGGGTTTTTTTCTTTCTATTTTCTTTAGGTGTCAAAGGGAAATGCAATGCGGAAAAGTATTTTTAAAGATGATTCACATAAAATCGAAACCGCGATGACGCCACGCCTCGCATCGGCGCCTCCGCGCCTCCTAACCGGGGAAAGCCTGGCCGGGGGGCCGGGGGACCGGGGGACCGGAGTGAGACCCACCGAGACGCAGGTCCTCCGCGCAGCCTAGAGCGGCCCCGGAGCCGGCCGGGGCGGGGCCGAGCTTCCGCACGCCGGGGGCGGGGTTCCGCTGCCGCCCGCGACTGGCCCGAAGGCGCGCGGTGGGGAGCGGCCGAGTGGCCTCTACTCCTGTGGCCTCCCCCTCCCTGGTCGAGCCCCGCCAGCGCGGGTGCGGCTTCCCGGCGGGTCCACCCCAGGTGCGCACGTTCCGTGCCCCACCCGCCGCCTCCCCGGTGCCACCCCTGCGATCCTTGGAGCTGAGGCGGTGGGTGGTGGACCGCCTGTTCCTGGGACGGTGACCTCGGAGGACCTGGACGTAGGCTTCAGATACCAAGAGGGGCAGCGCCGGGACCACCCTCGAAGGAGCTACACGAACGTGACGCCACAGAGTTGTGGGAGCGTCATGGCGCCGAGCGAGGCCTTGCCGGCCCCCAAAGGCCTGCCTGCAGTGGCTTCCCCGCCCGGCCTTCCTCCGCGTGTTCCCGAACGTCAGACTGGAGAGCAGAATGTGTTGGGTTTTTTAAAATATGTTTTTAATGATTTTAGAGAGAGAGGAAGAACGGAGAGGGAGAGAGAGGAAAGACCCATGAGAGAGGAACGTAAACATCGGCCGCCTCCTGCACGCCCCTGACTGCGATCAAGCCTGAAACCCCCGCGTGTGCCCCGCGCGGGAATCGAACCAGCGACCTCCTGGTGCATGGGTTGATGCACGACCGCTGAGCCACCCCTGCCGGGCTGAGCTCAAGTTTCTTGTTTGCTTTTGTTTTAGTATTTCCTTACTTTTTTATATTACTTATTTTGATGTCAGACAAAAAGGCTTGGAATTTGCCCGTGTCCCTTTTTGGGATTGCCAGCCCTCTTGGTGCAAGTGCTGCTGGATCCAGCTGAGCTGCATGGGTCCTGATCCCCTGTATTGACAGGGAGAGCCTTGGGGTGCTGCTACTGTGCCCTGAGGCGATATTCTGCTCTTAGACCCATGTCTCCTTAGTCTTACTTGTTAAAAGGGGCCGTTTTCTAAGCGTTCCCAGTTACTGCCTTTCTCGGACTGGAGTTCTCTGATGGGGTTCCCCACAGCAAGATGGAGACTTGGGACTGACTGGTAGGTTTCTAGAGTAGCTGCTCATTGCCAGTCTTTCAGGTCCTCCCAGACACATCAAGAGGACTTGCCCACCAGGACCACATTGGTTTCCAGGCCTCCGAGTATAATCTGGCCCCAGAGAAAGTGTATTTCTCCAGCTTCCCTAAACTTAGTACTGGGTGTCCCGAAAAATGTATACACACTTTAATAGCTGATAGCTCAACTTTGAAAATGAAATGTGTTTTAATAAACACTGCCCTTATAATTATTCAAAATGTGTGTATACATTTTTTTTGGACACCCTATGTATGAAACTACTCTTCAGCTACTTTTGCCGTTAAAATCCTGTGTTGGGATGGCTTAATTAGGTTAAATTTGGGGAAACATTAAGGTGGAAGACTTCTGCTGGAGTTTGCTAGTCCCTGTTCCTTGGTAGTTAGAAAAGGAGAGAGTATGTAAGAATGGGATGGAATTGAACTCCACCCTTGATAAGAGTGTTGAACAAAAGAGATTCCCAGGGTCTCATATACAAAGGAAAACTGGAAATATAGACCAAGCTTTAACTCCCCATTGTTTGTATTTCTGTAGTGATTAGAAAAACCTTTATTTGTGAAACTTTTAGGTCAGTGGACAGAAAGTGGAGCACTGTGAAGTCTACAGCTTGTCATGGGGAGAAAGGGAAGAAGGAAGCAAATGGGGTATCTAGAGCCAGGGAGAAGGAGCCAAGGGCCAGAACAAAGAGCACAGTTAGCTTGCCTGGGGCAATAAGGTTAGAGGGCTCACCAGCATACAATTGCCCTGGTACCCTGATTCCTTAAGATGCTCACCCTTTATCCACAAGTAGGATTTTCAGTTTCTAAATCTTTGGTGATAAGCCATTTGGAAAGAAGGGAGGTTGTATATCTGGGCTGGATAAAGAACCATAGCCAGGTGCATGAGTGCAGGAAGGCCTTTAGGGCCCCTGTCCTGGTCTGCCTTCAACCTGTACTGGTTATAATAAGTCATTCTAAAGGCTTATTGAGTTCTAGTGATAAGAATATAGGCTCATTCTAATTCGTTTTCTCCTGGTTGATCTTACTATTACCAGTGATTATCTGGCCTTTTTCTCTCAGGTCTTGCTCTGGTTCAGAATCACTGTGAAGGGCCCTCGCTGGTTTGGCTCAGTGGTTAGAGCATTGGCCCGCAGACAGAAGGGTCCCAGGTTTGATTCCAGCCAAGGGTGCGTATTTCAGGTGCAGGCACAATCCCCGGCCCTGGTCGGGGGCGCGCCGGGGAGGCAACCAATTGATGTGTCTCTCTCACATCGATATTACTCTCACTCTCTGAAAAGCAATGGGAAAAATACCCTTGGGTGAGGATTGAAAAACAAACAAAAACAGTTAATGTGAAGAAAGGCTTACATTGAGTTTCTTTCCACCTTCCCCAGTTCCCAGTGGATTTAGGATTTCTAAGTGAGCAGATGTAACATTTATAGTTATGTGCTCTATTTAGCAACTGCATCTTTATTTTCATTTGGAAATGGAAGCAGAGTAGAGAATGGGACTTTGGATCTGGAACTCTCAAATTCTCAGAACCCTCATGTTCAAATAAGCTCTACTCTGGATCAAGTGGCTCTTGTTCTGACATTGCACTGAGAAAAGGTGTCTGGATGATGATGATGGGACTTCCAGACTCCTTTCTTGCCTCTGCCCTCTAGTGAAATCATGGAGACTTCTCATCTAGGAAAATGGGAAGAGGACTGGGAACTTATCGACAGGAAAGGCTACTTTGCCCCTTAAAGGTAAAGACTCCCCTGGCTGCTTGGAGGTCCAGGAGCTTGCCTGGGGCCATGAGTCAGCGTTCTCCTGGTTGCATGGATTGGGCCCTGGCCCTGGTGCAGGATCCATGTACTCCCCCACGATCTAGATAGCTTGGGGTCAGTCCTCTCCATGAGTTTACTAAAGGCAAGAGAATAACTTTAAGCACCAGACATTTATTTACTTATTTATTTATGTATTATTTATTTACTTTTAATCCTCACCTGAGGATATTTTTTCCATGCTTTTCAGAGAGAGGGAAACATCCATGTTAGAGAGACACATCGATTGGTTGCCTCCCACATGCGCCCGGGTAACTGAGGTGCGTGGCCTTGACTGGAATCAAACCCCAGACCCTTCAGTCCATGGGCCAACACTCTAACCACTGAGCCAAACTGGCTAGGGCATAAGCACCAGACATTTAAACAGTTGGAGCTTGCCCGGCAGGCGTGGCTCAGCGGTTGAGCATCAGCCTAGGATCAAGGAGATCACCATTCGACTCCCGGTCAGGGCACATGCCAGGTTGTGGGCTCGATCCCCAGTGGGGGGCGTGCAGGGGGCAGCCGACCAATGACTCTCATCATTGATGTTTCTATCTCTCTCCCCCTCTTCCTGCCTCTCTGAAATCGATAAAGATACATTTAAAAAAAATAGTTGGAGCTTTATTGCCGATAAGTTTAACTTAAACCTTACACTGTCCAATTCTCCTTAAAAACTAAATCCAATAAAGTCATTGGTTTTATTCACTTTTCCTCCATGCTCTTAGGAGTATAGGAGGTCCCTAATGGTCCTCTGCTGGCTTAAGAATGAAAACACAGCTTCCAGAAAACCTAGCAGATCTAATTTAAATAGTGCTGTGAGGACTACAAATTATTAAGTAACCAATTTGGATTATAGACTTTACTACATCCCTGTTTTTGGAGGACGTAGTAACAGTCTTTGCAGTCCGGGAGCCTTGAAAGACTTCTTAAAAAAAGCATTCGCGAGAGCAGTTTTGTGACACTGAGTAGTATTTGCTTTTCAGCAGCCATAGGAGAACAGAGTTTTTTCCCCACTCATCTTGCTGAGACCACCAGCAGTTGGGAAAGCCTGTGGTTTCAAAGCCAGACTTGGAATTCTGTTAGTACAGGAGGAAGGAAACGAGGCAAATCTGAGAAGCTCAAAATTCACAGCATAGAAGGGAAAGGGGCCAAATAGGGCAATTACCAAATAGAAATGGGGATACAGTAGAGTCCTGTTTCCCATCTCTATAGACTGGAGGATACTTGTTAGGTAGAAGAAGAATGGAAAGTGGATACCTCTCTTAATCCTTCAGGAGTTTAGAATAAATTCATCCAGATTTTATGTGTGAATATAGATTTTTTTAAGTCAATCTTTTTTTTTTTAATGTTTTTATTGATTTCAGAGAGGAAGGAAGGAGAGAGAAACATCAATGATAAGAGAATCATCTATCGGCAGCCTCCTCCACGCCCCCTACTGGGCATGTGCCCTGACCAGAAGTCAAACTGTGACCTCCAGGTTCATGGATCGACACTCAACCACTAAGCCACACAGGCCGTGTTGAATATAGATTTTTTTAAAGGATCAAGCTGAGCCCTAGCTGGTTTTGCTCAGTGGTTAGAGCATTGGCCCGTGGACTGAAGGGTCCTCGGCTTGATTCCAACCAATGGCATGTACCTTGGTTGTGGGCTCCATCCCGGGCCCCTGTTGGGGGGGGTTGTGGGGGACAACCAACATCAATGTTTCTCTCCCACACTCTGAAAAGCAATGGAAAAAATACCCTCAGGTGAGAATTAAAAAAAATAAATAGCCTGACCGGGCGTGGCTCAGTGGTTGAGCATCGACCTAGGATCCAGGCGATTGGGGTTCTATTCCCGGTCAGGGCACATCCCTGGATTGCAGGCTCAATCCCCAGTCGAGGGCGTGCAGGAGGCAGCCGATCAGTGACTCATCATTGATGTTTCTATCTCTCCCTCTCCTTTCCTCTCTCAAATCAATAAAGATATATATATTTAAAATAAATAAAAGGATTAAACTGAGACTTGGTTTTCTAGTACAGCAGCTTACTGCATCGCAATTGCATCTCCAGATCTTCGCTTATAGATCTACTTGATTCTCTTTGTGGCTCATGGGTTTCATGTGCAGACATGCCAGATTCATCTGACCAGTGGGGATTTAGCATTTGTGATACTCTTAGTTGATTACTTATTTAGCAGCCCAAGTTCAGATAGTTAGGGTTTATGTGGGTAGATTTTAAATTCTTTTTTCTTTACATGAAAGGTGCTGGGTACATTATTATGACCTTTAGCATCTGGTTTCTCAAGTGGATTTGGGTGCAAGTTGAGAACTGCAGGGCTGTGTGCACTCCCCCTCTGGTAAATATTTCTGCCTGTGGGGGGGGGGTCCCTCCCTGGTCGTTGGGGGTCCCTCAGGGTGTTACCAAACCCAAGTTCGTGTGCCTTATGCTTCAAAACGCCAAAACTAAAAACATCAGAGCTTGGGGTAAGGGAAGGTTTATTGATCGTGAAGGCACCAACAGAGAAGATGGGAGACCTAATGTGCCTCATATCAATCTTTCTACTGGACTCGGTTAAGGGGTTTGGGGGAACACGTATGCAGGAGTGCTGGCGGGGCAACTTTTAATTGGAGGACCTTGGAACTTGGCCATATATGGTAAAGGGCGTTAGCGCTGCATCTTCCTGCATAACGGACCCTTTGCTTTTGAAAGGGTTCCGGTGTTCAAGTTCCAGCATGCCTGGTCCTTTGGGTCCGTGTATGGGGGTGGGGGCTGGGGCGAGACTTTGGTTCTAGGTGCAGCTGGAGGTTAAACTTCTCTGCTCTGTGCATGCTTCCAGGCTGCATGACCTGCGGTTTTGGTCTCTGAAAAGCAACTCAGTATCTTGTTAAACAGTGTAGGGCCATTTTCAGTTGGTTCTGCGGTTACGAATGTACAAGGCAGGGGGACTGCCTTTTTTTCCTGTCTTAACTCACACTTCCCCAGCCTAGCCAGTCATGGCCCCGTAATACCCACCCTCTGCAGAGGAAGCACGAGGCCAGGTCCCAGCAGCTGCAGCCCCAGCACTTGGGTCTGGGAAGCCTTGCCCCCCTCTGCTGTCCTTCACAAGACCTTGCCTTGCCTCCCAAATAAGGTTTGCATTTTTTTCTGTGGTATAAATATATTTGGGCTTTGTACCCGATTCTTGGCACAGAGCTCCTAAAACTTTTGGAATTTCCCGAGTGATAGGATTTTCTTACTACTCATAATGAACCCCTTTTGAGTGTTCCTGAGTTTATGCTAATGAGGTGACTTAGAGTGGGGACCCTAGGTAGCCTCAGGTTGGGGTTGGTCACCAGAAAGACCTACTGAATAAAGGGCTGCAACTTTCTGCGCCAGCTGTTGACCTCTGGGAAGGGGAGGGGGCTCGATATTAAGCTCTATAAAAATATTTCATGGTGAACAAGAATGCTCGCACTTGCACCCACCAGCCCATGGTTTTCCCGAGAGCTACTCTAGCAAATTAATGGAACCCGAGGAGGACTCGTAGGAAACTGACTTCTAACCAGTCTGTCAGAAGCGCAGGTGACCACCTGGACTTAGGATTGGCGTCTGAAGTGAGGGAGTTCTGTGGGACTGGGCCCCTAACCAATGGGATCTGGTGCTATCTCCAGGTAGATAGTTCCAGAATTGAGTTAAATCGTGGGATGACCAGCTGGTCTCTGAGAATTGCTTGGTTTAGAACCCCCCGCCCACACCTATTTGGCGACCAGAAGTATTGAGGGTAGAGGGGGAACATGGAACCCTCCCCTTGCACCTTCCTTGCTGTGACGTGTGCTGACCATGCAGCCCTTCCCGTCTTCCCTGCAGGAAGAGCCCTCCTGCGCTTGGCCCTGGGCCGACGGCGCATGCTTGTCTTGCTCATCAGACACAAGCACAGACTCAAAGCCCCTCTTTACCCTGCTGAACCTGGTTGCCCCTCAGGGATTAGTCCTCTGGTGGCAGTAGGAATCACATGTTTCAGGATTGTGTGACCTCAGAGGATGCCTGAGGTGTGGCCATACACGGGGTCTGGCATTTCTGCCCCCTTGGGAGGCAACTCCATTGGGATGCGATGATGGAGAATTTTGGCACATGATCTGACTCAGTCCACCCATCGCTAACCAAGTCATTGCAGCCACTCATTTGCTCGTAGCCAGGGTCTCAATCCTTGCAAGCTGCAGAGTCCCTCCTGATGAAAAGTGGGCTATCCTTGCTTTCTGTTAATGCTGGATTCTGGTATTTCCCTTGCTGGAGACGGGCAGCCTTCCCGTGCTCTAAGTCTGCCCTCTCCCCCGAGCCCAGCTGATCCGCCTTTGTACTGAAGACCCTGCCCATGGGAGTTATACTTCTGTCCTGAGATGCTCGTCCCCTTAGAGACCAGCCTACCTGTCTGCTTCCCCAGCATCTCTCTGCTTGTTTCCTAGCCGTACCCGTTTCGTGTTGACACAAGGCTGAGGCTTGTTTCGGTCCATCATCGCCACTTTCCTGTTTTCAGTGCTATGAACAGAATTTCATTTTTCCAATCTAATCTGATCATCCCCCTGGGGCAAGGAGAAGCTCATGGGTACCCGATCTGCAGGCCACTGAGGACAGGAGCTCACTTGCACAGGTGAGGAAGGGGGGGCCCATTAGCCCCTCCTCGTTGCAGCTCCTTACGCGGGCCTGGCATTGTCTGCCCCCTCAGGAGGCATCTCCATTGGCGTTGAAAGTGTCGTAGAGCACAGGGCAGAACACTGATTTAGATGATTCCTGGTTTTCTGTCTCTAAGCCTCCAGGTGGAAACCTGATGGCCACCGCCGTGTAGATACCTCACCACGCGTTCTGCTCCGCCGGTTGCCACCTGCATAGGGAACCTTTGGCCCTCAGCCTCTCCCTTTACCCACTGCCTTGTTTGCTCCTCCCTTCCTTCTGGGGTTGACTTCCTCTGTTTGCCAGGTGTTTTGTCCTGGCCTTTGTTCCCTCCCTCGTGCTCTCCGTGTGTTACCTGTGTGCTCGGCCTTCTTTGTCCGCCGGCTCTTGGAGGTGTCCATTCGGCCCACTCCCTGCCTTTACTGTTACGGCTGCGACAATGGGGGCGGCACTTCTCTCTGTTGGACGCGATTATTCCGTTCCTCTCAAGTTGATTTTTGCTCAGAATGGGGATCGGGCCACATGTTTTTATTTGTCACATGGTGAGAGCAGAACCAGGACCATGGGGTCACCCCTAAAGCATGGCATTTCTGAGGGCACTAAGGTGGAGGGAAGGTGTTGGGAGAACTCCCAAAGGCTGGGCTCCAGAGACACAATTTTGAAGGGTCTCGCAAATCCCAAGAAACCACAGAGGGCTTAGAAGAAAGGATGCTCTGGGTGTGCTGTGTGCAGTAAGGGATCCACGAGCAAGTCACAACCTACTGCTTGTCAGAAAACCTACTGGAGGGAGGTTTGTGCTCACAGGTCCTGCAGCCCAGAGGACTTCTGGGGGAAGAGTCTTAAAAGGTAGGGAGTGAGAGAGAGTGGAGAAGCAGACACGTGTTCTCACCTTCACACCACAGAGGAGCCCCACACCTCGGGCATCCTCTGAGGTCACACAATCACAAACATGATTCCTACTGCCACCAGAGGAATAACCCCTGAGGGGCAACCAGGTTCAGCAGGGTAAAGAGGAGGCTGAGTCTGTGGGAAACTGTCTCGGCTGTGATAGTCCACAGCAGAGAAAAGGCCACTGAGTGTGAGCAATGTGGCAAAACCTTCAGCCCTACTTCCCAGCTCAGGACACCGGGAAGCAGTCTCCTGAGTGCTGAGTCACTCCCGCCACTTCATATGGGAAAGGCTCCATGAGTGGAAAGTGTGGGAGAGGCTTCCAGGATGGCCCTTTCTTCCTGTCAGCCAGCACACACAGGATGGGAAGGAGGGTGCCCAGAAATCTGCAAGGAGTGCTGAGAGGCCTCTTCTCAGTTTATTACTGATCAAACAGTTGTTGACATAAGAAACATTCAAACGTAGCAAGTTTTTGTGAGTTTGAGCCAAACTGACAACAATTGCCAGGAGGCAAAATCTCTTTGGACTGAGAAAATGCTCGGGAGAATGGCAGTTTTGCCGCTTATTTTCTACATTAGACTAAATGAGGGGCAGGGTTACCTGAAATCCACTGGTGCTAAATTAAGGGGGTGGGAGAAAGCAAAGTAGGGAGAAAAATCTGAGATTGGATAAAAAGTAAAACGGAGAGACACTTCTTTTACATTGGTGGGTACAGGAGAGTTAACAGTTAACATTTACAGCACGTAGAGATGGTATGCGGGGTACAGGGTAACAGTGAGGGGTTCTGTGGTCTCCTGCTCTGGGCCCGGGGTTGTGCCTTTGAGGGGCCTGGAAAAGTAGATCACTCAGACATTTCGAAGATATGTTATCTTAGATGCAAAAAGACGACAGACAGGGTCACTTAGGGTAAAGACTGACCTTTGCCTGGAAGCTACAGGCCTAGGACATGACTACTCACCATAATTTGCGCTTAGTTAGGAATTTTTATGTTCAGACATCCTATGCGGTTACTTTCGGTCTCTGAGTTTGTAGGGCCTGCCCTGCTGGCTTCCCCTGAGCTTGTCAGGTTTAGTATGTGGCCCCTTTTTCATCCACAAAGTCGACACTAGAGAAAAGCTGAATAGAACATAAAGAATGCAAGAGATTTCAGAGGCAGGTCACCCCTCATCGCACACCACCCAGCTCACAGCCCAGGAGGCCTCGCACATTGCTCGCAGGTGTGGGAGTGCGGGAGCGCCCCGGTGTGTTCCACTGCAGTGCAGGAGGAACGTTTTCTCTACCTTCAAGGTTCTTTCAGCTGGTCTAATAATCAATAGACACCAGACAGATTAGCAAGGGAAAACAACCAAATTTAATTACGTAGACATGCATGGGAACCCCGCATACATGAGAAGTTAGTTCAAAGACAGAAAGGGAACATGGGTACATATGACATTCTGTGCTAGGGGTGAGGTAAGGTGTCTTGGGGGTTTCAAAGGGTCATTGCAGGGAGAACACATGTTAGTAATTAGTAGTTTGCCCTGCCCTAGGCAGGTCAAAAGAAATTATTTCTGATAATCCCTCATGGGTAAGGCCCTTAATTCAAGTTCTTTTAGGTAGTTAAGGAAGGGTCAGAAATTTCTCCTGAGCCAGCAGGGGTGGCCTTTAGCTCGAAACAATCTGCATTCCACTGAGGCACATCTTGGTGGCTCGTTCTCAACCCCTCCCACTAACTACACTGTGGAGTTCACAGGGGAAGGAAGCCTATGAGTGTCAGAGCTCCCAGCCCTCTGGGGGCTCACCGTGGAGAAAAGCCCTTCCCCCATGGAGAGGCAGGGGGGCTTCAGGGACCAGCCATGTCAGCATCGCCCATCACAGCATTCATACCGGGAGGAAGCCTGAAGGATCTGGAGGTGTGGGAACCCTTTCAGCCAAAACTGGACCCTCAGGACCCATCAGAAGTCACACAGGAGAGAAACCTGGTGTGTCACAGATGTGGCAAGATCCTTAGTAAGCATAGGAACCTTCTTAGTCAAAGCCTCCCGTCGGGACCGGAGGGTGGGGAAAGGAAGGTTGTTAATGATCGTGGAGACCTTCATGAATGTAGCAGAATTTGTTCAATTTCAAAGCCCTTGAGTGTGATAAGTGGGAAAGCAGAAAAAGATCACACCTTACTCTGTCCCAGAACTGATGTAGAACAGGTTGTGCAAACAAACCGAGGAGGGGAAAGCCTTCACTGTAGCCCATTTGAATGTTCCAGAGCCCAGTCGACAAGCTGTTTGTGTAAAGGGCTGTTTCTGTGGACCCACCCGTCTGTCCGTCGCAGCTACTCCGCTCTGCTGGGAGCACAGATGAGCGAGGCTGTGTGCCAGGGAAACTTTCTTTAGCTCACTTTGCCAACCGTTGTTCTAGAGAGAAAGCCTCTCTAGAAGCCTTTCTAATCAAAGGGCTGAGCCACACTGACCTGCAGAGAAATCCTAGGAGAGCTTGACCAGTGGAGTGGAGCCAGCAGGGGGTCTCCCTCCTTGTCAGGGAGATCAGGAGACATGGAAGATCCAGGGACCAGCTTCTGCCACAAAGGAGCTGAAGGACTAGCACCCAGTCACTCGAAAGCCACGGGGCTCTGTGAGAAGAGCAGGGTAGTGTATCTAAAAGTGTTTTCGAAGGGAATATGGTAAATCTTTAAAATGTGGATTCCGCCCTAGCCGGTGTTGCTCAGTGGTTAGAGCATCCACCCGCACAAAGAAGGGTCACAGGTTCAATTCCTGGTCAAGGGCACATACCTGGGCTGCAGGTCTGATCCCCAGCACTGGTCAGGGCAAGTGCGGGAGCCAACCAATGGATGTCTCTCTCACATTGATGGTGAGGATTAACAAAATAAATAAAAAATAAATAGAATGGGGGTTCCTGTGTAAAGATTCATTCTGTGCCAGGTTCCTGCGGAGGTAAATTCCAGAGTGTCCCCCATGTGGGTGGTGTTTACAGCCGTGAGACTGGACAAATTTCACCAAGGAAATTCATGAGGGTTGAGCTGGGGGCCTCCAGCATTTGGAAGTCAGGGAGAAGTGAGGGGTCCAGGAGGGGAGACTGAAAGCGTCCTGTGAGGCAGGAACACAGCGTGTGGGGTCAGGAAAGCAGCACGAAGGAGGCGTCTGAAGGATGGGATGGTCACCGCCAGCTGCTGCCATTGGGTGGGGTGGAGCAGAACCGGGGATGGACCACTGGGTTTGTCAAGGGTAGTGTGTTAGTACCCTTGGGGCCACCATCACAAATCACCACCAAAGGCTTAAAACAATACCTTTATTCTCTCACAATTCTGGAGGCCAGATGTCCAAAACCAGGCTGCCTGCAGGGCTGTGCCTTAAAGAGCGGCAGGAGATAGTCCTTTGCCTCTTCCAGCTCTTGGTGGCTCCAGATGTTTTTTGGTTTGTGGCTGTGGGACTCCATTCCCTGCCGCGGTCTTCACAAGACCCTCTTCTGTTTTCGTGTCTCCTTGTGTGTCTCTTGTGCTAATTCAGGATGATCTCATCTCAAGACTCTTAATTACATCTGCAAACACCCTTTTTCCAAATCGGTTCACATTCCTAGGTTCCAGGGTTAGGGCGTGGGCGCATCCTTTACAGGGGCACCATTCAACCCGCTGCGGTTTTGTTGGTTAGGAGAGCGCGGGGGCAGGGGGAGTGCGTGGGGAACGCGTCTAAGCTGGAGGGCGGGACTGAGTCACACTTGCCGCTGAGAGCAAGGATCCTGTTACGCTCGGCTCTGACTCTCCCTCGATGCCACATTCCACACACATTCTCGGGGGGGGAGGAGGTGGGGAGCAGTTGTGTCAGCGTATCCTGTTACACAGCCCTGCCTTTCTGGAACCAGCTGTTGCAGTGGGCGCACGGCGTCCAGGGTCTAGATGCCCAGAGGCCGCACAAGCTTGCCTGGGGGTGGACAGATGGCACTGCCAAGGCCGGTGGGCGGGAGGTAGGAGAGAACAAACTCGCAGTGGCTTGAGCCGCCGTGGGTACCTCTGGCCACCCTCAGCCTGCACCGGTGGCTTGCAGAAACCAGGCTCCCTCGGGTACCGAGGCAGCATCCATAAAGCAAACGCGTGGCCTCCCTGCAGACGCGAGAAACTTGTCCTCACGTAGTGAATCACTTCCCAAGCCTGCAAGGGAAAGAGGCAGCCTCGTGCACACAGGGCCCCTGGTTGGGCTTGAAGGAAAGGGAACTAAACCAGGCGTCAGGAAGGGCCTTGGCCAAAACAGGCCAGTTTTCAATGTGTGGACAGAGACAGTGATGCCAGCGTGAAATTACTCCCTGGAAAGGGACAGCACCTGGAGGAAGATGGTTTGGGGGAGGACCCATTTCAAGTCTAGTTGAAATACCTTTTCCAAAGGTTTTCCGAGGCATCCCCTTGAGTAAGTGGGGTCCCCTATTCTTTACACTCACTTGTTCTGGGGGGACTGAGTTGGAGGAGAAGGGAGGGAGAAACAATCAGCTGCCCCCTGCATCTCCGGGAAGCGCTTTGGTCCCTGAGCTCTGCACTGGCACTGCACCTGGTGGGGGCCCCTCCGGGAGTCACAGAGGACGGGTGTGCAGCCCTTTCGGGGTTTCCCTCACTGGCCCCCTCTGTGGTCGGTGCAGCAGTGGCTTGCTACCTCAGCTCTTCTCCTCCTGTCCTACTCCCAGACTGAGGAATGTCAGCTTGATGTGTTTCCGTGGAGCAGTCTTCTGTCCCCTGCAGCCAAGCGCAGCTGAAGAAATGCAGCCGGGGTGGCGGTGGGTCGCCCCAGCGCAGCTTTGGTGCCTCCATCCCTTCCATCCTCAGTCCTGGCCTCTGTCATCTGTCCTCCCACAGGTCAGTGTGCCTCTAACCCTGTGATGGCAGCAAACATTTCTGCTAGATTTGCATGTGCTTTTGGGAGTGCATTTACACGCAGGCACCCACTGCGGGTAAGATGGGCCAGGTGCGCCGCTGTTTCTGAGGTTTATCATTGGGCGTGGGATTACTGGAGAGGCCCATTTTCTATGCCATGCGCTGCTCAGAATGAGAAATTAAAGCTCCCCCGGCCCCCAGCCGCAGTCTCCTCACCTCCCGGGACCCCACCAGCCCCAGGAGCTGCTCTCCCACCTCTGCAAGATCCCAGCACCCAGGCAGGCCGTGCCCGGGGTGCAGGGAAGGTGGCCATGCCTGGGGTGGAGGGAAGGTGGCCATGCCTGAGGTGCAGGGAAGGTGGCCTGGGGTGGAGGGAAGGTGGCCTGGGGTGGAGGGAAGGTGGCCATGCCTGAGGTGCAGGGAAGGTGGCCTGGGGTGGAGGGAAGGTGGTCGGTAGGACATGGACTTGCTCACTGGTGGAAGTGTCTCATCGAAGGCCGAGCGCAAAGGTGCGGGAAACACAGTCGTCCCTGGAGTGGATCCTGTCCTGATCCACCTTCTGCGGAGAGCAGCTTCCCAAAAGGAGCTACAGGAAGTGGCGTCAGCCAGAAGGAACCTGGAGACCAGAGACCAGAACCGAGCCCCGCAGCAGGGCAAATCCAGCCCGCCCTTGCTAATTTCAAACCCCATCAGTTCTTCAATAAAGATAAATTTATATATATATATATATATATATATTTATATATATATATATGTATATGTATATATAATACACACACACACACACACACGCAAACAACAAACGCCCACAAGTTCTGTGTTGGGAGGACACAAGCCCACAGGGTGTGATTGCCCCGCGGAACCACCCTGAGGATGGTGCGACCCTACTGATTCTCTTCAAGGATGGTTTAGAAATGGGAAAATGTTGCCCGGCCGGGCGTGGCTCAGCGATTGAGCGTCGACCTAGGATCCAGGTAATCGGGGTTCGATTCCCGGTCGGGGCTCGATTCCTGGTCAGGGCATGTGCCCGGGTTGCGGGCTCAATTAATGACTCTCTCATCATTGATGTTTCTCTCTCTCTCTCCTTTCCTCTCTCTGAAATCATTAAAGATACATATTTATTTTTTTTTTATTATTTTTTAAAAATATATCTTTATTGATTTCAGAGAGAGGAAGGAAGAGGGAGAGATAGAAACATCAATGATGAGAGAGTCATTGATTGGCTGCAGCCCACAACCCGGGCATGTGCCCCGACCAGGAATCGAACCCTGATCGCCTGGATCCTAGGTTGACGCTCAACCGCTGAGCCACGCCCGGCCGGGCAAAGATACATTTTCAAAAAGTTAAAAAATAAATAAATAAATAAATAAATAAATAAATAAATAAATAAATAAATAAATAAATAAATGGGAAAATGTTAACAAATTGGGCAATTTGGATGTATCTCCTGTCAGAACCTACTTTTATTTTTTATTTATTTTTTTTAATATATTTTTATTGATTTCAAAGAGAGGAAAGGAGAGGGAGAGAGAGAGCTAGAAACATCAGTGATGAGAGAGTCACTAATCAGCTGCCTCCTGCATGCCCCCGACTGGGGATTGAGCCCACAACCCAGGCATGTGCCCTGACCAGGAATCGAACCCCGATCGCCTGGATCCTAGGTGGATGCTCAACCGCTGAGCCACGCCCGGCCGGGCCAGAACCTACTTTTAAAAGCAAAAACTCTCCCTCACCCCCACCTCAAAACCAGAGGGGCTGGGGTGGGGGCTCAGCTCCTAGCACAGACCACCCCCAAACGGCAGGTGACACCCCATCAGCAGCAGGAGAAGCAGTTCATGAGCCTGGAAACCCCCTGAGATGTGGGAGACTAGCCATAAACCCCAGGATTGCTAGAAAGCCACAGACTCGCTTCTCCAAACTGCTGAACTAGACAGGGGAGTGTGAGTCTAGGGCTGGGAGCGAGAACCCACAACCTCGCGAGGGCCCTGGAAGCCTGAAAACAACCACGTCTTCCCAACACACTCCATCCCAGGTGCTGAACTAGACAATTTGCACTTATTTCATTTAATCCTCATAACAACTGAGGAGACGGGTATCACCATCTTGTTTTATGGAGGAACTTCTAGGTTACTCCCCCAAAGTCACAGCTGGGCCTGGTTGTGCCTGGACCAATGTAAAAACTATGCCAGCAGCTTTCAAATTTAAGATTGACTAAGACCCACATTAAGAGATGCACAGGTGTCCCCAAAAATGTATACACACTTTAACATCTGATAGCTCAATTCTGAAAATGAAATGCATTTTCATAAACACTGCCTTTATAATTATTCAGAGTGTGTGTATACACTTTGGGGGGAAACTCTGTTAGGTCTTAGCCCAGCACACATATATATGATATATAATGACAGGAAAATTTCATAAAACAATATGCACGTATCCTTACTACTTACAGTGCCCACTAATACCTCGTATTCTATTTTATTTAAAAGGCTGCTGGTCACGACCTGCTGAATGCGCTCCATTAATCCGTTAGTGGGCCAGCACCCCTCCCTTTGGAGAAACGCTGAGGTGCCACCTCTGGCAGTGAACCCCAAGGACGGCCTTCCCAGCTCCCCTGAATTGCTGGGTGCAGGGTCAATACCCTCCTGGATAGACCATGAGAACGCCCCTCACGTTCTTGAGTCTTCTGGCCCTGACGGGTTCCATCCCGGGGGGAGCACCTGCCTCCGGGGCCTCTGAGGAAGAACGCCCGCCGACCAGTCGAGAAGCAGTTATGAGGGGAGCCGCACGCACCCCGAGGGCACCCACGCCGGACGGATCTCCGCGCTGTGGGAAATGCTTCCGAGTACTGTAGACACGGTGTGCGCGAGTTTCAGCCAAGTGTTTGACTTAATAATGCCAAGGATAACTTGGGAAACGCAAGACGGCTTGTGGAGAAGTACATTTATTCCTGGGCGACTGCCTACCCCAAAGAGCGCTCAAAAGAGACAGCCCAGGAGGGAATTCTTTGTAAATCCAAAAGCACTGAGCAAGCGCAAGTGATCGTTTCTATCACACATTTAACTGCAGGTCGCCTCCGCTCGAAGGCGAACCCTCTGAGCGGGAGAACCCATTTCATCTGCACTGAGCCGGGCTGGGCACTGCCATGCTCAGGAACTCTTGGTGGACACTTACCACTGGCCAGTGTCTGCCTGAAGCAGGGCGCCAGCCCCGGGCACGGTCCAGGGCTCTGGCCTCAGTCCTCTGACATCCCGCATCTTACTGGTCACTTGGACAGGGGAATGGATGACATGCTACTTATCAAAGTTTCGGGTGGCAAAAACTGGGACAGCCAAAGCGCTGGATGACGGCATCAGTGTCCAAAAATGACTCGGCAGCCGCCTGGCAGGCTGAGCACATGAAGAGCAGTGGATCTGCTCCTGCTGCGGGCCCGGGCGCTGACTGAGCACAGGAGGGCTGCGCGCCCGCAGCGGCACGTGTGAGGGGCTGCGGTTCTTACGGGGAGCGGGTGCGTGAGGCGCCTGTGGAAACACAGCCCCCTCTGCTCTGTGCGGGTCGGGCGGTGCTGGAAGAACTGGCTTTGCCTGAACCCTTAAGGACGAGACTGGCACATGTCACACCTCCCGGAGGAGAACACGACGTTGAATCTGCTGGCACCAAAATCGAGGATTTCCGTTCGGCAGGAGCACCACCCAGGTACTGCTTGCACGGATGACAGACCGGGAGCGGTATTATATAACAGGGACACAGACTTAGCAGCTAGCGTGCTTAAGGAGCACCTGCGGATCCGGAGGAAGGCAGGAAGCCAGGGAGAGGGCGCGGGCGCGCAGGCGCCTCGCCGAAGGGAACTGGACTGCTGCCCAGTGGAGAGACGCTGGGGTCACCGCTAACTAAGAAATGCAAATGAAAACGACAGGGCTTCTCTTCCTGACGATCGCAGGAACACTCTCCAGCAGCCCTCCTGCTGAAAACCTCCAGCTGGGTAAACTGTGGTCACATCCTCTGTAAAGAACTGACAGGAAGGGACAGCATCACTGCAGCACAGGGACCAAGGGGGGGTCAGCGCCCGTCCACGGTCTCTTCAGACCCTAGGTCTCCATCACAGCCCAGGGCCTGCCCTGGGGGCGGGCAAGTCTACCAGGAGACGCCCTCCCCCCAGCAACCCGGGGTGAGGGTAAACCAGGAGTGGACCAACCTGCCAGCATCGCAGCCCGCTTGTTTGCCTGGGTGCCCAGGGATTTCCAAGCGCTGACAATGCCCCCAGGCTCCTGGGAGAAGCAAACACAAAACTTCTGTGGAGGAAATTACATTCATCCTGGCCCTCAAATTATTCTTATAAATAACTTTTTAAAATCCTTACCTGAGGACATGCTTAGAGAGGGAGGGGGAGAGAGAGAGAAAAAGAGAAACATCAATCTGTTGTCTCTTGTACATGCCCGACTGGGAATCCAACCTGCAAGCCAGGAATGTGCCCTGACCCAGACCTGAACCAGCAACCTGTCGGTGCACACTCAGCCAACTGCGCCACTCTGGCCAGAATAATTTTTCAAATGTAATGACCAGCGTATAGTCAAAGATAACTCAGGACAAGGAAATTAGGCTCCAGCCCTCTGTCTAAGAAGCCCAATTTCAGTGGCTCCCAGGCTCCAAATCTGACACTTGGGAGCAGGGGTGGCACAGAGTGTGGCTGTGAGCTGCTGTGTGCCCCAGCATCCAGGGATCGTGTGAGTGACACTGTGGGTACATGTGGGTGCCACCAGAGTGCTGGAAGGTTCTCCCTGGCAAAGCTGATCAGGTTTTGTGATAATATTCTACCTTTTCAAAAAATGTGTTTGAGAAGGGCCACTTTTTGTAATTTGCATAAAGGTGTCCCATGGCTTAGGAGCAATCCCACCTAAAGACTTTAGATATTGGAGCTATCTGATATAGATTATAAAATAAATAAGTTTATTATTTTAAAGAAGTAGGTTGAATATATCTGCAGGAAATAGGAAACTATAAAAAGTGGTATGACATATTTTTAAAAGAACCAAATTGACCTCCTAGAAATGATAAATGTAATAAGTGAAACAAAAAACTCATGTCAGTGAGATAATCACTTTATACCAATTAGAGAGACAAAATGTGGGAAATATTCAGCATTGACCGGGGCTGGGGGAGCTGGGATCCTTGGGCAATGCCTGTGGATATGTACCAGGTGCTACCCTCTGGAGAGGCACCTGTAGTGCTTTGTGCAATTGGCACGTGTGCCCACTGTCACCTAACAGCGCTGACCCTGCGTCCCGACGCTTGTACAGGCCATGCAGAGAGTAGTGTGAGGGCCTTTATCCCAGCCTTATGCCGGGTGAGCACCTTGGTGTAGCGGGCAGTGGCTTTATTAAGACACATATGGGCCCTGTCCTGTGTGGTTCAGTAGTTAGAGTGTCGGCCCGCACACCTAAGGGTCACAGGTTCAATTCCTGGCCCCGGGTCAAGGTGCGTGCAGGAGGCAACCAATCAATGTGCCTCTTTCCCATTGATGTTTTTCTCTCTCTCTCTCTCTCCCCCTCCTTTCCTCTCTTCCACTTTCTCTAAAAATCAGTGGAAAAAAATATCCTCAGGTGAGGATTAACAAAAAATAAAAATAAAAAAAGACACATATGGAAAGAATGACTTCATTTGGAATAATTCACTCTGTAGCCTGTGGCAACTGAAAGAGAAAGTTTCTCTTTCAGGAGCTCTAACTAAATAGGAAGCCAATGTGATTTTTTCATGTTGAGATGATTACGAAATTCAACTTTAACAGTATTTTATTTGTACTGCTGTCATGGTATTCAAATCACTTAGTTGGTTTTGTTAAATCAATATACATTTGTTATAGAAGAAATAATACAGTGGCTTATATGATGTGGCTGTTTTAGAAAAATAAAATACGTTTATAATGTCAGTATATTTTCATAATGGTGGTTGGTCTCCTTACAGAGTCTGGCAAAAATAAACTCACAGCCAAAATACAAAACTGACCAATTAGTTGGAGACAGCTAACCTCCCAGGGACTCCAATTATTTGTATCATCTATTTTTGCTAAATACATGAACAAAATCATTTTTTCATATTTCTGGTTAATGATTAAATCTAATTATTTAGTTAATTATTTAATGCAATTAAAATTTTTTAGATCCATATAATAAAATTTAACCAGAGCTAAATCTGAGATGTGAATTTTATGTATTAAATTTAAATCAAATGACAAACACTAACTTTTGGCAGAAAGTTGATTAAATCAAGAGACCCAGGCCAGTACTTTAAATAAACTTATACCATATATTTTTGGGTTTTTTTTTGGTAAATATGTAGATATATTTTGTCAAAAGTAAATGACAGCTTTATTTAGAATATTCAAGTACAAAACATGAAAAATTGTATACCTATGACTGTTAAGAAAAAGTTAATTGTTCTGAGAATTCTAAGGCACTAAATTCAATGATCCCTTAAGTTATTAAATATCTGCCCTGGCCGGGTAGCTCAGCTGGTTAGAGCGTCGACCCAATATACCAAGGTTGCGGTTCTGTCCCCAGTCAGGGCACGTACAAGAATCAACTAATGATGCAGAAATAAGTGGAACAACAAATCGATGTCACTCTCTCTAAAGTCAATTAAAAAAATTTTTTAAAGATACAAAATATCTAAATTTTTATATCTTTAATATTTAGATGTTCATAGCTATTTTCTTAAGAAATGTTTTTAATAATATGATTTAATCTTACTATTCCCCCTCTGGAAGATGGAATTTTAAGAATCAAGAATATTTAGCTACTACCCTCCAAACTAATGCTTCATTTGTCTCCCATTTTTGACTTGACATCAGCGAGAACTAAAATGCTTTTTCCATTCACCGGACCATTTGTCGTAATTCTTGCTGTTCTAACTTTTGCCCCAATAATACTAAAATTTATAACAGCTTGTCTCCACCAGGTTACAAGCCCTGCTGGCACTCAGGGAAAACCCCTGCTAGATGCCATTGCCACCTCCTTCTGTGCCCAGGCCTCATGGGCCCTCTGACAGAGAGCAAGGGTCTCTTGACTCTGATGGAAAACGTCACCCCCTTTCAGCAGGAAGCAGCTACAGAAGAGACCCTGCTCCCCTTTTCTCTGAAAGAATTCAGAGTGAAGATCCTCGAGGGGGGATGTGATAGGCAGTTAGACAGACATGAGCAGAGCAAGGAAGATGGGCTTGATGCAGAAAGTCACCAGGGTGGAAAGCCCCAGGTGCCTAGCAAAGGATTGTAGGGTGGGACCTCACCCCCAGGGTGGCCTTGCCTCCCCTAGCATATGCTGGTCATGTGACCCCTTGACCTTCCCTCCCTAGAGATAACATCTAGGCCTCAGCTGTATTTCAGCTCCCGTCCAGAAAAGCAACAAAACTGCCACAGCTGACCTCAGGACCAGCTGCACTGGATAATCACTCCCACCCTGGCGCCCACCAATCAATCAATCAGTGAGGACCACAACCCGAAAGGGACACAGCTGGAAAACTGAATATTCTATCAAGATCTTCCCCCGGGGCCTCCCCTGAAATCTCCTCCCTTAAAACCCTTAGGACAGAGGACCCAGTGCACTCTCCCTCTTGGGAGCAGCTCCCCCACCTCCAGAGTTAGCATTAGCATTACCTTCCTCACTCCCAAGCTCCAAGGGCCCTTCCTTTGCCTCTATAATTTGCTTCCTAAGCCCATTTCTTCTAGGAGTTACTTTTTCTACCTCTGTGATTAATGAAATAAATGTTCTCTTATTTAAAAAAGTATCAAGTATATAATTCACTCTGATAAAAATACTGTGATAACACCCAGGTTGAAAAGTCCCCATCACTAGACAAGGGTTTATATACTTGGATGTTTTTACTTTTAGACACACTGTGTTTCCTTAACCACAACAGGGCTCACTGAAGCATGCGTGGCCATCATGTTATATAAAATTTGATACAAAAGCTTCCGATCATGTTACCACTGGATAATTATATCAAAATTTAAAAAGTTTTATAAGGCTATTGAGAGGTTAGAGTTTCAGGTACATAACAAATTTTAAAACATACTCCCAAAATTTTACCTTTAGTGTGTATAAAAAACCGGTGGTTCACCTCGGACGATAAATGCAATCAGCCGTAACACGGATGAGCTGGTACTCTCAGTGCCGCGACACTGCGCTGTTGTATCATGCTCCGAACAGTGACAACACGTGGGCTGCAGGAGAAACCACCTAGGTTCACCTTAAGCCCTCCTTGCCCGGGCTGGTGTGGCTCGGCGGGTGAGCGGCGACCTGGGACCGGGGGGCCGGGGTTCGATTCCCGCCAGGGCCCGGGCCGGGCTCGGTCCCAGCAGGGGGCGCGCAGGAGCAGCGATGGATGACTCCCACCATGGTTGTTTCTCTCTCCCCCCTTCCTCTCTCTGAAATCATAAAGACATATTAAAAACACTAAAACCAACCAAACAAAAAACCGTCTAACAGCAGTGGATACATAGTCCTGTTACCCACTCTGGCTCATGTATTGACCTTACACTTCAAAGGATTCTTCCAGAAATGCCAGCAACTGGCCACCTGCGGGGCAGAGAGCGAGCGGCCAGCAAGCAAAAGAGCCAGAGACTCCTCGCACGGGAATAACTGCACCTGCGGTGACCTCCGGCGACCGCGCCCCGGTTCTGCCCGACGGAGCGCCCGTCCGCCCCGTCCTTCCTCGGGTTCGCACCGACGGCCTTCAAGGCCCGCCCTGGTGTGCCTCGGAGGTAGCTTTCCTTTTAGAGAAGGAGAGCACATCCTCTCCCCACGTCCTGCCTTCTCCTCAGGCTTCGCTCCCCCCCCCCCCCCCGCGGGCGGCTCTGCGGGCGCACGGGCGGCCCGGCCCCTCCCAGCGGCGCTCTCCTTCCCCGCGGCGCTCTCCTTCCCCGCGGCGCCGGCCCCGCTCCCCTCCTTCCTCCTCGGACATTCCCAGACGGCTGGGGTCCGGCTTCTCAGGCCTGGAGGACCCGGCGGCGCCTTCTCCGGCCCCCGGCGGCGAGGCCCGGCCCCCACCCCCATCCCCCATCCCCCGGCCCCCATCCCCCGGTCCCCACCCCGCATCCCCGCATCCCCCATCCCCCGGCCCCCACCCCGCATCCCCCATCCCCCGGCCCCCACCCCGCATCCCCCATACCCCATCCCCCGGCCCCCATCCCCCGGTCCCCACCCCGCATCCCCCATCCCCCATCCCCCGGCCCCCACCCCGTATCCCCCGGCCCCCATCCCCCGGTCCCCACCCCGCATCCCCCATCCCCCATCCCCCGGCCCCCACCCCGTATCCCCCGGCCCCCATCCCCCGGTCCCCACCCCGCATTCCCCATCCCCCATCCCCCATCCCCCGCGGTGCGCGTCTGTTCTCGCGGATCCCCGCGTTCGCACGAATGAGCGCCTCCCGGAGCTTTCCGAAGCCCCGGCGGGGTTCGCTTTCCGCCTGTGCGACACCCCAGGGTGCTGGCGAGCGTCGGCCGTCTTACTTCCAACGGTGCCTCCTGCGACGGCGACGGCGAGCGCGCACTCGCTGAAGCACCGATTTCAGCCATAGTTTCGTCGCATTGGGAACGGGCACGTTTGGACACCGGCGCTGACCAGTCCCTCACGGGCTTGACCTTACCGCCCGTCGCTAGCCTCAGAAGCCGCACCTGCTGCGGCCGCTCGCCTCGCTCCCCGGGCTGCCCCGAGGGCGCGGGTCGGAGGCGGGCGGGGCGGCGCGCGGGCGTGTCCTCCGCCCCCGGCGGAGCCGGCCCCCGGGCCCTCCGCCCCCCGCGCCCTCCGCCCCCCGGGCCCCCTGTCCCCCGCGGAGCCGCCCCCCCCCCCCGGGCCCCCTGTCCCCCGCGGAGCCGCTCCCCCCCCCCCCCGCCCTCCTTCCCCCGCGGAGCCGGCCCCGACGGAGCGTCTGCGCGGTCAGCTGTCCGTTGGTGGTTTATTTGGTCCCCAAACCCCAGCACTCACAGCGGCCAGTTTCAACCTAACATTACTTCCGTGGAGTTCACATGTCTGAGCTTTCAGTCTAACGTGGGTAAAAATGTGAGGATTCATTCAGTTAGCATCGAACAAATCAGCCAGCGCTGGCTTTCCACTTCCAGCCTCCCCGACAGAGATGAATCGAGAAGCTGCGGGACACATCTGTTGACCCGCGGACCCGGCGCGCTCTCGAAACCAGACTTAGCTACGGGAGGACTGTTTGCTCTTCTTGCCCATCCTCAGACACCTGTTAGCACACAAGAGTTTGTTGCCACGTGAGACTGAAGAGCCCAAACCGCACACCAGTGAGCTGCAGGCACGCGCCCGACCGGTGTCCCTGCTGCTGTCCCAAGTTGGACGCCAAGCATTCGCTGTGCGGGTGCCGCGCCACCCCCGGGCCGCGGGCGGGAGCCGAGGGAAGTGGGCCGGGCCACCCGAGTGGGCAGCGGCCTCGGCCGCCGGACAGGGCCTGCCCGTGGGCGCGCGCCGGGTGCACGCCTATGTTTGAGCAGTGAACGGGATCTGCCTTTATTAAAATCAGATCGGGCCCAGCCGGTGTGGTCCGCTGGTTGAGCGTGGGCCTGTGTACCGAGCGGGTGCGCTTGATTCTGGTTTGGGGCACGTACCTGGGTTGCAGGATTGGTCCCCCATTGCGGTGTGTAGGGAAGGCCACTGATGGATCTCTCTCTCTCTTTCTCTAGGCATGTCCAGGGCGAGGATTTAAAAAAGGAATCGGATCTCCTAACTCCAAATACGAGATGCAATTTATGCTGAAAATATTTAAAACAGTTGGCAATTTCTGAACACCCCTGGCTGGTCGGAAGGTCATCGTTGGAAGAGCATTCCCGTGGGCACACCCCAGCAGCCTGTCTGCCCCTGGGTAACAGGACTGACTGCTGAAATGTGTTGCCACCAGTGGGCCTTAATGTTTCCGGTTTGTTGAGTAAAATTGCTCGTGTTAAGGCTACATGCCCAGGCTTCTCATTAAGGGATGGCATTTACACTGGCTTGCTGTATTGTATTTGGAATGCTCAGCTCAGATTCATTTTTATTAGATTCTGGAAACTCTGGGGGTTTCTCATAAGTAAGCTTCTTGTAAATTGCCTTTTTTTTACACAAACAAAATCCTAAATTGGAAAAAGAAAAAGAAAATGAAAAACTAAAATGTCTCTACTTAAAATGCAATTCTTTTGTAGTTTTTTGCATTCGTTTTTCTTTATCGTTACTTATTTAACACATTTTTATGATCCATTGGGGTAACTGGCCTAAATTTAAACCTGAAACTAGGAAAAAATAGTCCAAATGATGGTGGTTCCTCTCCCTCCATAACAGTTCAGAGGGACAGTGGGTGGGTCTGAAAGAGCATGAACTTGATGATCATTCAGACCTGGGTTAACTGGGCTTCCTCAGTTAGCTGTGAATTAGCGGCCCCGTTGCAGTTTTGCTGTGTGAAACGACTGTTACCGCCCTTGCAGTTGTTTGAAGGTTGAAGATAATATGAGCAAAGTGCCTGGTCCATGGGAGAGAGTTTTTAATATTATTCTCTGTGCAATTCTTGCCAGAGTTTGATGGTTTAAGCATGTGACTCCTGCGGGGTTTGGTTTTGTTTGTTTGCCTTTACACATAGGGTGTGTAGACTGCTAGACTGTTCTTGCCCTCTAGATATTCTTTTCATTGTGATTTTCTTTTCACCTGGACTTGAGACGGACCTTCATGTGAGCTAATTTATCAGATCTTCACCATAGCCTACAAAGGTGTGTCTCAAGGGCACCGACATAGCTCACAATCCAAAACTAGAAAACCCATAGGAATTAATCCACCATGAATGAGAGTTTGTCTACAGAACAGCAGGATTAGACCCTCAAGCACTTCAGATAATGGAATCACAAGATCCAAGCTATAAGTATGTTAAATATTATTGAAGTTGTGCCCTGGCCAGTGTGCTCAGTGATTAGAGTGTCGGCCCGTGGACTGAAGGGTCCTGGGTTCGATTCCAGCCAAGGGCACGTACCTCGGTTGCAGGTCAGGGCACGTGCCGGAGGCAACCAGTCGAGGTGTCTCTCACATTGATGTTCCTCTCTCCCTCTCTCTCTCTTCCCCCCCTTCCACTCTCTCTGAAAAGCAATGGAAAGAATACCCTTGGGTGAGGAATTAAAAATAAAAATAAATAAGTAAAGTTCCATATTTTTATAAATTACACTCCTAGATAAATAAAAGTTCTGGTAAAAGATTCTACAGTGGAGACTACATCTTACATCTGGACAGAAGCTGCAGTCAGAGTCACCAGCAGATTAAGTTTACAATAGTCCACAGTCATTTTTCTAAGTAAATGAAAAGGTTAGGAATCACTAGCTCTGCTTCTTTCAAGTCTTTGGTGGGGGTACTAATGTCTGCATTTGCCCTGGGGATGCAGTATTGCTTCCTGTTTATTGTCTTGGCAAGGGTGGAAGTTCCGGAGGCTTCCACTTAGCCCTGCCTACCATAATGACCCCATAATGACCCCATAATGACCCCGCAGGTCAGAGCCAGCATGGGGATTCTGTCGATTGCCAAGTGTTTCTACCCCAATTATACTTTCAGGAGCCAGGGAACTAACCACAGGGGGAGTCCATGGGCCAGCTGGGCCCACAGTGAGTCAGAATTGAGCTGAGATTCTGTCTCTGGCCTGTCCACCATAGACCCCTACTCTGAGTGGTGGACCACAGTGGCATTTTGAATCCCAAGGAACTGGCATCGGTTCAGAGCCAGTGTCTTGTAATCCTGAAAGGTTTGGGTGTTTCCTTTTCCCCAGGGCACATGTAGTCTAGTCAGTGGCTGCAGGGGCCCTTGCGAAGCTCGGAGTCAGATACAGTGCTCACTTGTGAAGGGGGCGCACGGCCCTTCGAGGGAAGCCGACCCTCTCACAGGGCTCTGGGTGACAGGGCATCATTCTCCGCTATGGTGACTCAAGGCAGGCTTTTGGCGCCAGACCTAGAGTTTTTCCTGTTGTATAGATCAAGCAATAGTCTAGTAGGCTGATTCTCTAGTTCATTCCTAGGGACACCGCCATCAGTGAGCTGCCCGAGGGCTCTCTGATACTGAGACACCCCTGATGCCCTCTGCGGTTGGTGTGTCCACCTCGTCTCTGCCGGCTAAGTGCTTCCGCTGCCTGTGCCACAGTGAGGGAGCCCATCTTTAAGGTGGCTCCTACAGTAAAACTGGCCTGTAATGGGGAGCAACTTCCCCAGGACGCAGGAGATCCCCTCACTAATGTGTTTGTCAATGCCCTAGAAAAGGCAGTGTCTTCTCGGGCCCTCACAGAGAATACAGTTAGGGGATAGGTCACTCATGGCGCATCCACCCTAGCACCGCACTCTCCCCACGCCTTGGACTCCCTCCTCCACTGCACCCCGGGAAGCTCCGGCATCTGCACCGCATTAAACTCGACCTCGCTGACCTTGAAGACTGGGAGAAACAAGAGTGCGGCGTGAACAGGAGAAAGCAAAAGAAAACAAGGAAGTATGCGCCCATGAAGCGAATGCTTAGTCTCAGAGATCTGAGGCCTAAAGAAAGGATAGATTAAAGCCTAAAAAAGAAAAGAAAGATCCCAGGGCACTCAAAGAAAGAGAAGTCCCACGACACCCCTCCTGCTTATTTTTCCGATATACACACAGCTGGGCCACCTACCACATCCTGGTTGATACCAACTTTACCAACTTGTCCATTAAGGCCAAACTGGACTTAGGGCAGTCAGTGACGGACAGTCTCTGTGCCAAGTGTATCCCTCGTGTAACTGTGTCATGGCTGAAACTGAGAAATTGGGGCAGAAGTATCGAGTGCTCTAAGGATCGCCGAGGATCCAAGATTTGAACGGTTACCATGCACACACCAAGGGACCTATGCAGATGACTGCTTGGCACAGAGAGTAACTCGGCACAAGTGTTACATTGTGGCCACAGTTGACCTTAAATGAAGAATCAGGAAGATCCCTGGAGTTCCCATCATGTACATTTCTAACCACAGGCACACCACCGAGCGGATGCCAGATGACTATGGAGCCCCTCGGTTCTAACACTTAAAAGGCAAAGTTCCTCTGCTTCCCTTCAACCAGCTTCCTCTGCTGCCAGTTTAGTAAACATGACTTATTGCTCCCCTCGCCCACTCGCTCTGTTATGAGCTGACTATGGTTAAATACACTTACTTTTTGATGTTGTTTTGAAAATGATGTTTTGTATCATTTAAAAATTTGTTGCATCTTTTTATAAATCAGATGACTGCTCACAAAAAACAAACAAAAAAAACCCTTGAAGACCGAATTTAAGTTTCAGTCAACCAACCAAATAAGAAGTTAGAGCCACCTCTAGTTACACAAGCTAACACATTACACCTGGAATTCCAGAAAGCATGTTAATATGAAAAAGTGGCTGCGTTGGTGTTATATTTTCCCCCTCTTGATCTGCCAACCTCAGAATCCATCCCCACACATGTCCCCAGGTTACTGCCAATTTACATTAGCAAAGTCCTGCAGTTCTTTTGGTGCCTAAGCTACTTTCTCCTGGGTCATATTGTGTTCCTGTCTCCAGAGCATGCCAAGGTTTGACACGTGTGGACCTCATGGCGACAGTGGATGGCTGTGGAGGGTCCCGAGGAGAACGGGCATCCTCTTTCAAGGCATCTGCCTCAGGTAAGGATGTCAAGTTTTTCAAGTAGAGGAAAACTAGTATCCTCAGACACCAGAGGGAAAACTCCTTCCACTGGTGAGAGGCCTCAGAATGGCCTGAGGGTTCAAGATGATCAGTTTCACTTGTATGTCGCGATTCATTTGAGATGCCTCAATTTCAGGGTTCAGGATTCTAGTCTTTCCTAATCAATGCCCTAACTTTCATGTGAAAACCTTGACAAGATTGTTAATTCAACAGTCACTGTAATTCAGCAACCGACACAATTAAATTTGGTTTTCAGCACGATCCTGGAGCACCACCCGGAGAAATCCTTTCAGGGTTGTCGCGGAAGCTCTCTGGTTCCCATCCCAAGACTTGAGCTGAGAGCTAACAGGCCTGAGCTTGTCGTTGCTCCTTATAGGAACCTGTCTCATGCCACAGTCCGCATGGCCATTACCACTTCCACAACCGAGAAGGGCAGCGGCCGCTCGGCTCCCGGAGCCTGTGGCACTTCATCATGAGCAGCCACGGGTGGTCGTCTCATTGCTGTGATGCCACTGCTTGAGGTGGGCTACTGGCCCCCATTTATTTTTTATCTTCACTCGAGAATATGTTCACTGACTTTAGAGAGAAACATTGATCAATTGACTCCTGTATGCACCTGGACCGGGGATCGAACCCGCAACCTTTAGATGCTCCAACTAACCAAGCCACCCAGCCAGAGCTGCCCCCATTTTTCATTGACAGAGGTCAGCACTGTGCTCAAGCCCAACAGCACAACCAGACCAATGCCCAAATCCCACCTTTATGGGTCTATTTCCTGGGATAGTCCTAGCATCAATTCTTTTTTTTCTTTTCTTTTTTTTTACTTTGTTTTTTATTGATTTCAGAGTGAGGAAGGGAGAGGGAGAGAGAGATAGAAACATCAATGATGAGAGTCACCAATCAGCCGTTTCCTGTACAGCCCCCCTGGGGATTGAGCCCGAAACCTGGGCATGTGCCCTGACCGGGAATCGAACCTCAATCTCCTGAGTCCTAGGTCAACGACCAACCTCTGAGCCACACCAGGCCATGGTATCAATTCTTTATTAATCTGTGTCCAGTCAAGAGACAGGAACGACACAGTAATTGAAGCAGTGTAATTTAATATAAAGAATTGTTAAACAATGATAAGATAGGAACTATAGAGATGTGAAGAAGATTCTAAAAAGGTATTTTAATGCTGAGGGACAGTCCCCAAGGCTGTGGTTCAGGCCTTCTTGGAGAAGGTATGCCTGGCAGAAAGGTACGCATGGCAGAAAAGTCTGCTGGGTTGCCCAGGCGGGAGCTGGTCAGCAATCACCAGGGTGCAGGCGAGCTGAGGCTGGTGGGTGGGCATGCAGAGGGACTCAGGGCACCACCATGGCATGAGGCCGGCAGGGAGCTGTATCTGCACTGGGAGGGCAGCAGCGAAGGGATCACTGGCCCCACACTGGGGCTTCATGGTGGCTGAGGGGCTGCATCGCCTGGCATATGGCTGGAGCAGAGCACTCCTGGTTGGATCCCCTGTCTCCAAACTCACACACATATACACATGGCTGATAGGCCATGTAGCAGGAGCAAAAAAGCAAAGTACTAAAGGGCGAACCGGGAGCCGAGAGTTAATACATTGGCAGCTGGCATATGCTCTCAAGCACATTGCTGTAGTGCTTATATAGGCAGGTCCAGAAAAAAGAAAACAAGGTATTTTTTTTACAACTTATTTGTAAGGCTGCCCTACTATTCATCGATGCCCTACTATGTACCAGGCACTGTTTTAGGTCCTAGCATCACAGCAACCAACAAGACAGATCAATTGCCGCTCTCATGAAGCTCACATGTAGTGAGGGAAGACGGACAATAAACAAACAAACAAACATGTAAAAATGATGTCGCCCTGGCCGGTGTGGCTCAGTGGTTAGAGCATCGGCCCGCCCACCAAAGAGCCCCGGGTTTGATTGCTGGTCAAGGGCCTGTACTGGGTTGCAGGTTCGCTCCCACCTCCTGGTCCAGGCACGTGTGGGAGGCAACCAATTGATATGTCTCTCTCACATCAATCTCTCTCCCTCCCTCCCTTCCACTATCTCTGAAAAGCAATGGGAAAAATATCCTTTGGTGTGGATTAACAACAACAAAAAAGATGTCCACTGGCCATAAATAACATGCAAAATAAAGCCAGGGAAGGGGTGCAAAGTGAAGAGACGGCCTCTTTCAGCTGTGCTGGACTGGCTTATAGCAGACTAACCCGCCCACCAAGAATAAGGAGGGCTAGCTAAAAATAAAAACAAACAAAATTTTATTTGAAGTCATCAGAGAGCATTAAGGCAGCCAGAATTTGAGGGCCCAAGTTTCCACAGAGAATGAAAAATCATTTAGGTGAGTCCAAATTCTATTTCGCTTTTCACCTAGAAGGATTTGCCAGACTGTATGTGGCACAGGGTGAGAGGCTAAGAAGCTTATCAGAAGGTGGCCACTAAGAGCCCTGGCTGGTGTGCTCAGTGGTTAGAGCATCGGCCAGTGCACCAAAGGGTCTTGGGTTTGATTCCTGGTCAAGGACATGTTCCTGGGCTACGGGTTCGCTTTCTGCCCCTGGTTGGGGTGCGTTTGGGAGGCAGTCAATCGATATGTCTCTCTCACATCAATGTTTCTCTCTCCCCCCCCCCCCCACTCTCTCTGCAATGGAAAAAATATCCTCTTGGGTTGACGAAAACTCATAGATGGAGCTCTTGGCTATCTCATGGCGCTAGGCCCATGAGAGTAAAATGTGGAGTTCAGGCTGATTGAGGAGGAGGGCTGCCTATGAACTCCAAGCTCTTAATTAGGATCTTTTAAAGGTCTACATCCCAGGAGTAATGGAAAACCAGAAACCAGAAATTGATAAAGCCTTAGAGCAAACCAGCCACAAATTAGCTCAGTTCCTGACCGGATTAAATCAATCTGTTCTACCTCTAATTCCCTGCCCACAGAAGCTGAAGTAAACCTTTTCTAGAGAAAGATAACATCATCCAGAGTGTCTACAATTTTTCATACAAAATGTCCAGCATTGAATAAAAAGCTGCCAGCGATACCAAGAAATGGGACAAAGAAAAAAAGTGAACAGCAACAGACCATTAGGAGATGCAGATATTGGGATTTCAGATGCAGATTTTTAAATAGCTGATTAATATGTTCAAGAAAAACATGACACAATGGAGAACTTTACAGGAGAATTGGTTATAAAAATAATCAAAATTGAAATTATAGAACGTAAAAATTCAATAAATGAAATTAATAACTTAATAGATTTGACAGCAGAACTGACACAACTGAAGAGAGATCTGTGAATGGGAAAATAGGTTAGTAGAAAATATCCAGATTGAAGCAGGGAGATTAAAAGATGAAAAATACAAAAGAGCAGAAGAAAACATATAAGAAATGGTAAAAAGTGTAATATAGGTGTGGCTGCAGTTCTAGAAAAGATAGAGAACGTGGCAGAAGCAGCATTTGATAGAATAATGGCTGAGAATTTCCCCAATCATTGATAAACACCAAACTACAGATTCAAGAAACACACACACACACCCCTACATGCAAAATAATGAATTTGGAGCCTTACCCAACACAATACACAAAAACTAACTCAAAATTGATTAAAGACCTAAAATTAAGAGCTAAAACTATAAAAACCTTAGAAGCCAACTTCGAGGGAAACCTTCATGATCTTGGATTTGGCAATGGTTTCTGAAATATGACACAAGTGCAAGAAACAAACAAAAATAGACAAGTTGAACCTCATCAAAATGTAAAACTTTTGTGCATCAGAAGACACAATCAAGAGAATGAAAAGACCACCCATTGAATGGGAAAAAAACACTTGCAAATAACATATCATAGATAGGGAGAAAATATTTGCAAATATATATACATATGGGTCTAGTATACAGAATATGTAAAAAAGACTCTTACAACTCAACAACCAAAAGACAACCAACCCAATTTTAAAATGGGCAAAACGTTGGTGGGAATGTAAAATGGTGCAGCTGTTGTGGAACACAAAATGGCAGTTCCTCAAAAAAAATTAAAACGCAGAATTACTATATGACCCAGCAATTCCACTTCTGGGTATTTAGTCAGAAGGGTGGGAAACAAGGACTCAAGCAGGTAAGGGCACGTCAGCGTCCCTAGCAGCATTATTCACAGCAGTCAAAAGGTGGAAACAGCCCAAACGTTATACCATGGACAAGCCAAACATGGTATACTATTCAGACATAAAAACGTATTGTTTTTATATATTTTAGATATTATTCATACATAAAAATGTATTAAGTACTAATATACTCTACATGAACGTTGTAACTGGAGAGGGGACCCTGAGCAGGTCTGCCTAGGGCCGGCCAGCAGTGTGTGGGTCCTTGACTTAGTGCAGGAAAGATTTCACAGCATGCGTCCAGGTGATTTTGAGAGTATGTTTATGAAAGCTGGCGGCAGTGGAACAGGAAGGACTGAGGGTAGAAGGAGCAACAGGGGAGCCTAGGCGGGGCCGCTTATCTCACTGAGAAGTTAGAGAAAAGGGGACCTTGGAGACACATTCAGGGGGTTTGCCTGGGACAAGCTGCCGCTGCCCGTTGCCCCCCTGGTTGTAAGTCTCAGGTTCCTTAAAGTTTAGGAGATGTGTGCCTGTGGGGGAAGAGGAGGGGGAAGGGAAAGGTGTGGGTGTGAATGTATACTGAAAGTGATAAAGTGTTTTAAGAGGTGAAAGCATAAAAAGATATATACATAACATATCATAGATAGGGAGAAAATATTTGCAAATATATATACATATGGGTCTAGTATACAGAATATGTAAAAAAGACTCTTACAACTCAACAACCAAAAGACAACCAACCCAATTTTAAAATGGGCAAAACGTTTTTATTTACTATGAATGCCTTACTTCCTGCGTGTGAGAAAATAAAAACATTATTTAAATGAAGTTGATCATGGGAAGTTGACCAAGATCCTTCCGAGAAACATTCCACTGGAAGGAATAATGCTGGAAGGAACTAAGTTGGGAGAAGAGGAATGTCATGGACTGAACTGTGTCCCCACAGAATTCGTACATTGAAGCCCTAATGCTCAACCTGACTGCATTTGGAGACGGGGCCTTTAGAGAGGTAAGTAAGGCTAAATGACACCCTTAGGTGGGCCCTAATCCAGCAGGACTGATGTTCTCATAAGAATAGAGACACCACGAGTGTGTGTGCACAGACAAAGGCCACGTGAGGACCCGGTGTGAAGGCCGTGCTCTGCAGGCCTCAGGTTTGCCAGCATCTTGACCTTGAACTTCCAGTCTCCAAAACTGTGAGAAAATAAATATCTGTTGTTTAGGCCGTACAGCCTGTGGTATTTTGTAATGGCAGCCCTAGCAGACTAATACAAGGAGCCACTAATACTTGATAACAAACATTTAAAGGAAATTTTAGGTCATGTAGATAAAATTATTTCTGTGGCTTGCAAGAGGTCATAATCATGACAAGAGCAGAAAAATCACATTAAAAAATACAATTTCCAGCACAGTCTTGGGTCATCAGAACCTGCATAACAGGAGCAAGGCGAATGTAACACTTGCCCATTTTGAGTTTCTTGTCATGCTTTGTCGATATTTTCATAAGATGATTCACTCCTGACTCCATTGCCCAGGCAAGCGGACCATCCACCAGCTTTCTGGATCTGGCCGTAGACGAACCTGACAGTGACCGTCACACAACCTCCTGAAGCTCACTCGCCTTTACCCACCACTCAGCAGCATTGACCACAGCCTGCACATCTCCCCTCTTCCTTCCAAACCCCACTCAGGGAATGCTGCATCTTCAGTAACCATGTTCTAAAACTTGCCTTGTTTATTTATTATTGCTAAGTGTTAGTTGCCTTCATTATGTGTCTTTAACATTATTTCACCGTTTGTTTTCATTACAGTACACACTGGTTGCCGTTAAAAGGAAAACATGATTTGTATCCTGTAATGTTCTTGCACAATTAAACTCATTAATGAGCCAATTAAGTGTTGAACAATTAGGTAACTGGTTTTAAAGATGTTATATTAAGCAAAAGAACCTGGTTGATTGCTACATATATTTTTTAGAGTGTTTCAAGTACTGAGGGAAATTGGTTGGGGTTTTTAGATGTGCTGGGAATACAATATTATTTTTTCCATTTAAAATAATGACGTACAGGCACCAATTATCTAAAAATTCACTATCTAACGTGTTTAGAAATGGATTAAATCTTCTGAGGGATACAAGAACTGGGACGCGGCACCGGAAACAACAAAGGCACAGAATTATGATATTGCTTCATCCTTAATGTTGCATTCCCTTAGAAGACACGTGCTCAACCATTTGAAATGCCAGGATTGACCCCAGAGACTAGGGTGGTGACAGTGTGATCACTTGATTTACAGCTAACATCTCCCTCTTGGGACTAGAAAGTAACCTGTGCGGTGGTACTTTGGCTCTATATGAATGTTTACAACCATCAATCATCTACTGGTTTTAACACCACCTGGTAAGCCTTGCCTCAATCAATAATCTTATGGAAGCTCGTGAAATTTAATTTTTCTAATTCTTTTCTTTCCTTTTTTTTTTTTTTTTGATCCTCACCTGAGGATATTTTTTCCATTGATTTTTTTAGAGTGGAGGGGAGGGAGGAGGTAGGGCAGAGACAGAGAAAGCAACACCAATCGACTGGCTGCCTCCTGCATGCGCCCGACCAGGCCAGGGATCGAGCCTGCAACTGAGGTGCGTGTTCTTGACCAGGAATCGAACCCATGACCCTTCGGTGCGGGCTGACGCTCTCACCATTGAGCCAAACCAGCCAGGGCTCTTTTACTTCTCTTACATTGTTTAACTAGAATTCTGCGAAGGTTTTCTTCATTAACTAGGATTTTTGGTTATCCTAAGATACATTTTTATTGGGAGAGCAAAATAAATGCTTAATATTTTTTCTTTAATTGGTAATTTTCAAAATAAGTAACTGTTTTAATCGTTGCCTCAGATGGTAACAAATAAGACGCGACTTACTGTCTTTGGAGTCTCAGTATAAAATAACGAATGTCCATTGATTCAACGTGTTCAGTACAATCATCATTCTTCCCGTTGCTCAGATTGTCACAACTTGTTCAGTGGGGACACTTTGACATGGGCTCCTGGGTCCTTTTGACAGGACATTATCTTCAAAAGCTTTCTGGCTTCTTAACACAAAAAGGTGTCCCAGGTGCACCTTGGGGACCTGGAATCCGAGGTTTCTGGAAGAATCCATCCTTTGTTGTAACGAGGAACAGGAGGAGAGATCACAACATGGGCACTAGCACTGCTCACGGCTTCCAGTTCACTGCAGAGAAGTAGATGCGAACAAAACCACCTCCGGCTTTGTGTCCTTTCATGCTGTGGCCTTTGAGCGGGCTCACGGTCCTCAGTGGCCCACCAGGGCTTGCTGCTTGACGGTTGCCTGTGCTCCTTAACATGTGCCATGAGCATTATTGTTGGTAACACCCGGAATGGCAGCCACCCAGGTAAGTATCAACCTGGTAAGACTACGGATCATAAACAATCATCTATCACCAGACCGCCAGGAGGTGTGGCTCCTGCAGCTCCTGAATTGTCTGTCCCTCTGTCTTGCCGGTCATTAGTACCCGGGTTTACTATTTTAAAAGTACCAGAGCGAGGGTCTGTTAGAGGATAATTCGCACAATGCTGCTGGGCCCAAGCTTCCTGAAAGCCTATTACCCTGAATAAATTCCACTGCAGCCTATGAGCGTCCCGCTCCATCTTTCCGTCTGAAGACACCTTCTCATTCCGGTGGCCTTTACCCCTCTGCCCCACCGTTGGACATCCATTTCAATGGACAGGACCAGAAAATAGATATTGGAAGACTCATGAGTTCCTATTGATTTTTGATTTTTAATACTATTATGTTTTCACTTAATTTCTTTGGTTATATAATTGTGTGTCTTTTATACTAAAATATTGGTTACTTATTAATATAGTTACTGATGTCCGTTAGCCTATTTATAAGAAAATACTGTATTTTCAAATTTTCAGTACTGGTAATACTACAAACAATATAACTTTTGAGGGAAGTTTAAAATTTAAGCAATTTTATTTAATATTTAAGGGTTTAAAGTTTGAAATTCCAGTTGGAGACTTATTTTGTCCTTAGAGTACATCCCATTAAGCATGTCAAGTCTTTAGAATTAACTCTTTATGTGATTATGTTGCCAAGGTAATACAGTTCATCTGTTCTCAAATTAAAAGAATTAAAAATTCTTTACTTTTATTTTTGAATGGAATGCATCATTCAAGGTACACATAGAGGGGTCTTAGAGTACACTAGTCTTGTTTTGGCCTTTCCAACTTCTTTTGCCATTTTTATTGGTTTCTTGTTTATTCTAGCAGTGCTTCTTCTTGCAAATGTAAGCAAATATTTCCTCCCCACTCTCACTGTCTTTCATATAAAACAGAACACATTTTACATACTGTTCTGCACTTAGCTTCTTTCACTCAATATATGCTGGAGATCTTTCTACATCAATACATGGAGCAATTGATTATTTTAAGTCAAGCAGCAAGTTTTATTAACTTGGACCAGAACACAAATCAGAACATATTTGTAATATAAAATATCTGATTAGACATTCTTAAAGTGTATAGCTATTTCTGAATTTATCAATCTCTTAAAAAATGGACTATTTACACAAGTTATCATTTCATTTATACAGTTATTGAGAACTCATATACTTGGCATTTTCAATCCATAACTATGGATAAATTTATCTAATCATAAATGACCAACGCCATCAAAAGACATGGGCCCTGCCTGGCCAGCGTGGCTCAGTGGTTAAGCATCGACCTAGGATCCGGGAGATTGAGGTTCGATTTCCGATCAGGGCACATGCCCAGGTTGCAGGCTCGATCCCCAGTGCAGGAGGCAGCAGACCAATGACTCTCTCATCATTGATGTTTCTCTCTCTCTCTCTCTCTCTCCCTTCCTCTCTGAAATCAATAGACATATTTAAAAAAAAAAAAAGACAAGGGCCGTTTTTATTTTTTTAATTTTTTAAAAAAATTTAATTTTTATTTAAAAAAAATATATCTTTATTGATTTCAGAGAGAGGAAAGGAGGGGAAGAGAGAGAGATAGAAACATCAATGATGAGAGAGTCATTGATCGGCTGCCTATCCCGCAACCCGGGCATGTGCCCTGACCGGGAATCGAACCCTGATCTGGATCCTAGGTCGATGCTCAACTGCTGAGCCACAGTCAGCCGGGCAGGCCATTTTTAAACCTTAACCACAACACCATCACAACCAAAAATTTTAACAGAAACTCCTAATATCATCAAATGTCCATCAGTAGTTGAGTCCCCAGTTGTCTCATAAAAGCCATAAATGTTTAATTTTTTTTAAAAAAAACTATGATCCAAATAAGGTCCACACATTATAATTGGTTGACATGTCTTTTAAAACCTTTCAAACTATAGGTTTCTCTCTATCCCATTTCTCCCTTGCAATTTTTTTGATGAACAAAATGTGCTGTTTGTCCCTCAGTGTTTCTTAGTCTCAGCTGTGCAGACTGTGTCACAGTGGTGCAGTTTAGCATGTTTCCCTGCCCTCTGTGCTGTCTATGAATTGGTAGTTATGTCTCGAGACTTGATTACAGTCAAGTTCAATATTTTGGGCCAGACTAATTCATGGGTGGTGGTGGTGGTGGTGTTTTTCATAAGAAGCAAGTAATGTCTGGTTGTTCCTTCTTTGTGGTGTTAGCAGCCACTAATGCCTAATACCCAGGGCCATTAGATCATTAGTGGTTCACTTATTTATTTCCATTGTTGCAAAATAAATATAACATAAAATTTACCATTTAAACAATTTTTAAATTTTTATTTATTGATTTTAGAGAGAAGTGAGAGAGAGGGAGGGAGAGAGAGAGAGAGAGAGAGAGAAACATCGATTGGTTGTTCCACTTATTTATGCATCATTGGTTGCTTCTTGTATGTGCCCTGACCAAGGATCAAACCCACAACCTTAGTATATTGAGGGCAACACTCTAACCCACTGAGCTACCTGGTCAGGAGATATATATATTTTTTAATTCTCACCGGAGGATACTGCCCTTGGCCAGAAGTGAAGCCGACTCTCTAACCGCTGAGCCAACTCGGCTAGGGCCCGGTCCGGGTATTTTAAGGGTATAGCTCAGCGGCACTGAGGTCATTCACGTTATGCAACCATCACCACCATCCACCTGCAGAACCCTTTTCATCTTTCCAAACGGCCACTCTGTTCCCATTAAACAGTGAGTCCTGTTCTCTCCTGCCCCAGCCCCTGGCCCACCACGCTCCTGTCTCCTTGAACATGACTGCTCTACGTCCCTCGTATAAGCGGAATCATGAAGTATTTGTCCTTTGTGGCTGGCTTATTTCACTTAGCCTAATGTCAAGATTCATTCATGTTGTAGCACATATCAGAAATCTCCTTTTCAAAATTGATTTTAGAGAGAGGGAGAGATGTAGAGAGAGTTCGATTGGTTGCCTCCCACATACAGCCCGACCAGGAATCAGCCTGCAATCAGGTATGTGCCCTGACAGGGAATCAAACCTGCCACCTTTCTGTGCACAGGAAGACACTCCAACCAACTGAGCCACCCCAGCCAGGGCTAGAATATCCTTCCTTTTTAAGGCTCAATGACATTCCATTGCATGTAAATATGACACTTCGTTTATCTATTCATCTGTCAGTGGAAGCTTGCTGCAGATGTGGTAATGTTTCTTAATGAATTTAATCTAAAATTACAAGGCAAAACCGTGCTTATATGTGAAAAGTCATTAACGCTGTTTAAATTGCAGGTAGTGTCAAGCTATTATGCACACTTTCCACGCTGTCAAAAGTTAAAACAAAAAGCAAGGTCTCCATTCCCACACAAATTTGCAGCACATAGATTTTTCTGAGCTCAAACTACAGTCCCAGGGGTGTTTTCTGGACCTCACTGCAAGTGCAAAAAAATTCTGTATTTTGTTTAATTTTGCAATTGAGGAGCTTCCACCTAACCGTCAATTGGATGTGATTAATCTACAATGTATTGACATGATAAAAGGCAAGTATCAAGAGAAGAATGTAACAGAATCCTATAAATGCCTTTTGTGATGAATATGCTCAATTATAATCACATGCTCTCCGACTGATACCAGTATTCGGCAGTGCTATCTGTGTGGAGACATTTTCAGAGATGAAATACGTAAAATCTCATTACAGATCGGCATTAACAGGTCAACATTTGCAATTGGTTTTGATGACAGGGAACACTAACTTTGAACCCCAATTAAGCAGCAGACTTCTATTACACACACAGTTATATTTTGAATTCTGTCAACAAAAAATTCATGATTTGTTTTCTTTAATTTTTATATACTTATATAATAATCTTGATTTTGCTTCTTGGCATGCAAAACCTAATATTTACTATCTGGTCCCTTACAGACTAAGTTTGCCAACCCTGGACTAGAAAAACACTGGACGAGTACATCGGGCTGCCCATCGGATACTTCTAGTCATTCAAACAGAAACCTTGATCCACTCCCAAGTTCTTCTACTCCTGTCTTCCACTCATTAAATGGCCTCTAGTTCAAGTGCTCAAGCCAAAACTCTAGAGGTCTTCCTTGATTTTTTACTTTCCCACAATCTCTACATTAATCTGTTAGACTGTCCCATCAGTCCTATCTACTTGTCTCCCTGTCTGCTGCTTTTACTCACCTCTTTGTGCTACTGAAATAGCTTAATTGGTCTCCCTGCTTCCACTCTTGTCCCTTAATGATCCAATATTCACTCTGTAGCCAGAGGAATCTTTTTAAACATTACTTTAAACTCTTTATTGCCTTCCCATTGCATTTAGAATAAAATCCAAATTCCTCATCACAATCTGAAGGGCTTTAGATAACCCAACCCCAGCCAACCTCTTCAATCACATCTGCATTGGACTTTATGTTTGTACCCCCCTCCCCCAGTCCCCAATTCATATGTTGAATTCCTAACATTCCATGTGATAGTATTAAGAGGTGGTGCCTTTGGGAAGTGATTAGGTCATGCGGGCGGAGCCCTCATGAATGGGATTAGTGCCCTTATAAAAGATACCCCAGAGAGCTCCCTTTCTCTTTCTGCCACGTGAGGATACAGAAAAAAGATGGTCTATGAACCATGGAGCAGGTCCTCACAACATAGAATCTGCTGGCACTTGATCTTGGCTTTCCTAGCCTCCAGAGCTGAGATATAAATTTGTTATTTATAAGCCACACAGTCTATGTATTCTGTTATGGCAGCCCAAACATACTGACATCTCGCTCCTCTCCGGGCCCACTGGTCTCCTTGTCAAACATACCAACCCCTTTCTCTTTCTTGGCCTTTGCATCTGCTAAACACTTTACTGGAACACCTTCCTTGCTCTGCATTGCAACTCTGGGTCTTCCTTTTCCTCTGGGTACTGGATCAATGTGCATGGTATTGCCTTCCTTTTCTGTTACTCTCCACCTTATTACCTTATTGCCTTATTTCCTAGGGCAAGCAATGTCTGCCACGCCTAAAACAGCACCTACATATAATGGGTAATAGTGGATAGCTGGCAAATGCTTACCAAATAATGCCAACTCCAAGCAAGTCTCATGATGTGGGAAAGTAAGAGCTAGTAGAGCACATAGCAAAGGTCCTAACAATCAGGGAGATTTCTAGAGTGAGTGATGGTATCTAACAAGAGTAGGAATTATCCCACCGAGTGCTGTTTCTGTGTAGGTAACTATTCTAGAGAGATGAGCATGAGAAGCAGGGAAAGAGCAGAGGCCTAGAAGAGACAGCAATGAGTGGTGAGACCGTGAAAGCGCGAGAGGAAGCAAATGAAAGATTTAAGCTGGAAAGTTGGTGAAACAGTACTTATTTGCTTTAGAAAGATCGTTCTGGCCCTAGCTGGTATGGCTCAGTGGTTAGAGAGCCAGCCCTCAGACTGAAGGGTCCGGGGTTCGATTCCCTTGGTTACAGGTTCAATTCCCAGCCCCGGCCTGGGCATCCGCAGGAGGCAACCAATCGATGTGTCTCTCTCACATTGATGTTTCTCTCTCTCTCTCCCTCCCACTATCTCTGAAAAGCAATGGAAAAAATATCCTCAAGTAAGGATAAAAAAAAGATCGCTCTGGCCATAGTATGTACAGTGAAAGATAGAGGGAAGCAAGACAGAAGACAACCAGTTAGGTTCCAGTAGCAGTAGTGAGAATGAAGGAATGAATCAGCTGGAAATATCTGGGGAACAGCATTGGTAGGACAGGTATAGGAGGTGAGACAGGCGTTCAGCAACGCTCCTAGGTTGCAGTCTTGGGCATTTGGGTAGATGGTGGAACCATAACTAAACCTGGAAAGGGCAGAGAAACAGCTGGCTGAACATGGGGTAGAGTGTTTTAGACATGTTGAGCTTAAGATGTCTATGAAGTATCTACATAGCTGGTTTAAATATTTGTCTCTAAAAGTGATAATGCAAGGCCCAAGCCCTTCTGATCCCTTTTGCTCTTTTTATCAGTGCCTGGTACATAGCAGGAATTTATTGTTGAAGGAAGGAAAGAAGAAATCTAAGTGGGTCTGGGGGTCAGGAAAACTGGAGGTACAAAATTAAGGGTCATCAGTATTTAAAAGATTTAACTCAGAAGACTGAATAAAAATCACCCAGGAGTATATAAAGTTAGAAGAAAGTGAAAGAGCCTTGAAGAACTCTAGCACTTATGAAAACGGTAATAACAATAACATCTAATCCTTACTGAGTGTTGTATGCCTCCTTTCAACTAAAGTTGAAAATATTTCCCCTTTAGGGGATCCCTCCCTGAGAGAACTGGCCCCAGAAAAGGTGTGACTAACCAACGTTCTCTCATAATAGCTAACATTTATTGAATTTACTAAGTGCAAAGCACTGTCCTGAGCACTTTACATATATTCTCACAACCCTAAGAGCATGATTAATTCCAAATGGGAACTGCACAGAGTGAAGATACAGGGCAGAGGGGCTGAGTACAAGAGCAAAGGTTCTGGTTGGGGCGTGCTTCGGACAGGAGCAGCATCTCTTCCACTAAAGTTGGCAAGGACAGAGGTAGAAAAGCATGTTTGTTTACAACAAATTCTTTCATCATGGAAACTGTTTTCTGCACAATGCCTAGTAACTTTTTTTTTTAAAGATTTTTAAAATTGATTTTTAAAGAGAGAGGGAGAGGGAGAAACATCGATGTGAGCGAGCAACATCAATCGGCTGCCTCCTGTACCAGAGATCAAGCCTGCAACCTGGGCACATGCCCTGACCGGAATCGAACCAGCAACCCCCCAGTGCACAGGATGACGCCCAACTGAGCCACACCAGCCAGGGCACAATACCTAAAAACTTTTAAAATAAAACTCTAACATGGTGTTTGTTTTTGTTAATCTTCACCCAAGGGTATTTTTTCCTTGATTTTTAGAGACTGGAAGGGAGGGAGGGGGTGTGAGAAACACTGATGTGAGACACATTGATTGGCTGCCTCCCACACGTGCACGGACTAAGGCTGGAGATCGAACCTGCAACCCAGGGATGTGCCCTTGACCGGGAACTGGTACTCAGGTTGACATTTTAACCACTGATCCACACTGGCCAGGGCTAACAGGGTGTTCTCATTGGCTTTATAAAGTAATAACAAAGTGCTATGGGGATTAAGGAGAGGGAGGAAATAATTCTGCCTTAAGTTCAGAGGGCAGAGGTGGAAATTGGGCAGGTTCACATATCTTGAGTACCTATTAAGTGCCAGGTGTATCTGAGGCTTTAAGGATCCCAAGGTGGGCAACATGTGGATTATCTGAGGTGCATTTCTGTTCCTGTGGTCTGGCCAGCAACCACTTCCCACTCTTCTATCCTAGGAGTTCAATTGCCCCTGGAGGATTCCATTCCCACCCTGTTACTTTGATGGAACATATGAAGAGGGTGGATCTGAGGCTCAGAGCTCTCATCTGGGGAATTTTATCTTGAGTGACACAAGAAATAAGAATGACTGGGTCATCATTCCAAAACATAGGACCTGAAGAGTCCCAGGAGTTCCTGCTCCCTGGACTCCCAGATCTGACCCAGGTCTTATCCTTCCAAAAGCTAGTCCTTCATCCCTTCCCTCCATTTCAGGAGCCACCCACATCCTTTCATGGATTCCTGTTTTGATAAGAGCCAGCTTCCGTTGCTTGCAACCAAAGGACCCCAGCCAATGGATATAGCCACCTACAGAATGTGTGCCAAAAGAATGGCAGGTGGGTGGGATCACAGTAGATTGAAGACTGGAACCTGCTCCAACCCCTTTCCCAATGTGTTCAGTCCTTCACGGTACCCATGGCATGGCTCTTTTAGGGAGGCTGACATATACCAGCTACGGTTCACGTTCTCAGCCATAAAGTCACATTTTTTAGCCCCTTCTAGGTGCCATACCTAATAACTTTTGAGGAACATGCTTTATGGAAGTGAAGCTGTGGCTCGAACTCATGTTCATTCCCACAGCAGTTCAGCCCCCCACACCCACTGCCATACTCTGGCACATGCAGTTCTTTGTGAAACCTCTGCTGACCTGTACTAGGTCTTGGTGCAGCTTCCTTTGTGCCACTACAGTAGCTTGTACTGCCTACTATTGTGGACTTATCATACTACATTGTCATTATTTGTGTAGCTTCAGTAGTAGCTGTAAACTCCTTGAGGGCAGAGTATAAATCAGGGTCTGGCATAGCGCTTTGCACTAAATGTCTGTAGAGCAAATTCAACATTATACAAAATATATGAAGTTGGAGAATATGATAGGTAAAGATCATGTGAACCAAGCCCTTTAAAAAAAAAGGCAGCGAACCAGTTAGGAGATACATACCACTCCACCAAAAAAACCAAAACAGTTTAGACTCTGAAAGATCAGGTAGCTTACCAGAGGTTATTCAGTGGCAGGTCTGGGCCTAGAATCTAGCCCACAGAAAGTTCAGAACTGTTTTTTCTGCACCAATATGAAACTATCCCATTCTTTCCCCATCAACATAAACCAACTGCAAAACACATCTAAGTCTTGGCAACTGTTTTCACGTCTCTCCCACATAAATTACTCAGTCCAGTCCACTGTCAGCTCTCAACTCCAAGGCAAAGTTTATTTGAAGAAATTAAGTAATCTACGACAATCTTCCCATCCCAAAATCTGCCCTTCTACCTCTCAACCAAGGGGCTGTCATGTGCGAGTGGGATGGTAAGGGAGGGGGTGTGGTCCACTATACAGTTACTCTCTAGCCTTCAGTATGTGCTGTCTCGGCCCTGAATCCCCCTGACCAAAGCCACTTGTTCAGAGTAGTGGTGCTACCTTGAGAGCATTTTAGGTCAGTGGCCATCTCCTGAGTTCACTGGTCACATACGTTCCAGTCACTATGATCAATAAATGAATGATCGGTGGTGGTCAAAAGTAGACAAGAGGCACAGGCTGTTGAGGGAATACCCTCTATTAAAGAGGGTTCTAGGAATGACACATGGATTGCTCAATTTGTTAAAGTGCTCAACTACAACATAAAAAATAAAGGTGATGGGGAGTTATCTATTAGTGAGAAAGCAAGTTATGATCTGAGGGGCTTCTGGAAAGACATAACAAGGAAAGTACATAAAAAAAGAACTCTACTCACATTTCAGCAATGAGGGGAAGAAAAACTTAGAGCTCAGTCCCTGAATTACTAGAACCCTACATCAAACATATCCCTAGATGGAGACCAGCTCCTTTAACTCCTCATGGAGACAGAATGAAACATTTATCATTATATCTTTTTGTTCTAACTCTTCTCTCTTCAAATATATTTCTAATCTGAAATGTGGTTTCCTGTATGAAAAGGTCTATTGTGGGCAAGTGACCAATTTACACATGGCCTGTAAACCACTTTCCCGTAAGGTGATTAGTAAAAACCTGCAGAGATGAGAAACCTTGAGTTTCCAAATATGCCAGGTTGAGGTCCATAACATATTTATCCTCTTGGCATGATTACAAGATCCACGATAGGGGTGCCATGGTAGTGAGGGGTAAGTATCCATCAGCAGTAGTGGCTCTCTTATCCTAGAAGTTAGTGTATGGCCTCAGCAGTCACTTGTAAGTCCAGTGAGCGGTGGCCCAGCCCTGGCCCTTGCACAGGTCCCGGTGGCGAAGGAAACAGGCATGGACTCGGAACCGGCGACCGCAGTGAGGACAGGCATGCAGGGCTCCCGCGTGGGTCTTCATATGCTCTGTCAGATGGTGCTTCAGCTTGAAGCGCTTGTTGCAGATGCCACAGCCAAAGGGCCGAAGGCTGAATGTCAGCATAATGTGCCGGTCACGCTTTGGTTTCACTGCAAACCGCTTCCCACACAAGCAACCAAAACATTTTCCATCTGCGGGAGGTGTCCCCCCTAGCTTCACAGGCCCATGAACAGCCTGCCCCGCTCCCCCAGGGCCCCCTCCCCCAGACAGGATTTCATTGCCATGAAGGTCCACTGGCTTCCAGGATGGACCACCTCCTCCAGATGTTGCCCCTGCTCCGGAGGGCGGCAAGAACCCTAGCTCTTCACTCCCTTCAGTGTTCCCTCCAGGAAACACTGTGGTCTCCTCCTTTACTCCTCCAGACTGAGTTCCACCTCCTGATATGTCCTCCTTAGGCTCAAAGGGTTCCTGCTTAATGTAGAAGATTTTGGGGGGCGGTGCAGAAGGAGGGGCAGGAGGTTCAAGTGGTGCACTCTCGTCCTCTGGAAGCCTGCGGGGAGTAGCAGATGTGGGCAGCGGGTGGGGACCTGCCGATGTTCTCGCAGGCTGAGGAGTCTGAGAGAGTGCTGCTGACCCCTGGTCTTCATCATCATCTTCCTCCTCCTCCTCCTCCTCCACTTGAATCTGTAGCACCTCTCCCAGTTCACTCCTCTCCCCTCCCACGGGGTTCTGCGTAGAAGCGGAAGACTGCACGGGAGTCTGGAAAGAGGAAGAGCGAACGCACCAGCCTCCTGTTGACGATGTGGTGGAAAGAAGTGTGTGATAAGGGGTCGCTCCACGGCTTGAAATTCCACCTCCTGAGGTTTCTAATTCCCTAAGAATCTCTGAGCACTGATCTACCACTTGCCACATCTGGAGGCCACTGGCCACAAGGAGGTGGGCAGGGAGCGCATCCAGTGGCAGGCGGAGGCGCCCTGAATAAATGAGCTGGAGCAGCCCCTCGAAGGCATCCGCTTCAATGACGCTGGGCAGGGTGAGGCGCGGCGCATCCCCCAGAAGAAGTTTGTCGTGGAAGTAAGGAGAAGCAGCAGCCAACACCGCTTTGTGCGCCCTCAGTTCCCGGCCCTGCACCAGGAGGGACACATCACAGAACTTTCCCTCTAGCCTGTGCCGGTTCAGGGCTTCCAGAAGCAATGAGCTATGCTGAGGGAACTCGATCTGGATGGTCCGTGGGGCTGGGTTGCAGCTCGGGGACGGGGGGACGGGAGGCAAGGGTGTCGAGGTATCCATGGCCTCCACGGAAGGAGATCCCAGAGGATCGAGGACAGGAGATGAGGGGCAGCGGTAGACTCCACGCCGGAATAAGGCTGTGGAGGAAAGAGACAGGGGTCAAAGAAGCTCTGAATGAGATGAGCGTGTCGCCTCAACCACCACCTGCCTCACCTACTCCCCGACACGTGGAAACTTTACGGTCACATCAGTCCCGCGCACTCCCCCACCAACAAAACAGAAACAACCAACACCCACCGGGGTTTAACTTCCAGAGCCTGTGGAAGATGGAGGTCCTCCAGCCACGAGCCTGACTGGCCGCCGCTCCGCTGCCCCACGTTGCCTGCAGCGCCCAGCTCCCGGGAAGACGCCGGCGCGGGGAAGCCGCGAGCGCAGCCGGGCAGCCCGCAGCGCCTCCGCAGCCACCGCGCGGTCCGGGCCGGAAGCCACCGCCTCCCACCGACGCCGTTGCGGACGCCGGATGCGGCGGGCGGGGCTAGGAGCAGCCAATCGGAGCCAACAAGCCTCGTGTTGATAGGCTGCGCGGGCGAGAAGGCGGTGCTGGCCGCGGCGAGGGGCGGGGTGGCCTCCGGGGAGCACTGCGCAGTCGGGGGCGCGGCTAGAGAGTCGCCTCGTGCCGAGCCCTGCGTCCGCGCCCCGCTGGGTGCGAAGAGGGCGAAATTAAGTGGGCACCTGCTGTGTGGGCTGGGCGTTGTCCACAGCACCCTGTGTCCTCCCTCCGCCCTGCGAGGTACGTGTTGCCCTCCTGTGGGTCTGGGGCTGGAACCCGGTTAAGGAACCCATGCGCTTTCCTCCATTCCGCACGGAGACATTTTAACCAGAAATTAAACCTTATTCCTAGGTATTTTCTTTAAAGGCTGCTTGTAGATAGATACTTGGAATCTTTTGTCAGATAGTGCTGCTGTTCCTTGGCCTCTTTACTTGGGGTTAAGTGGGGCAGTGGTGAGGAGAGAGCTAGACTGGGTTTTTGGACAGTGCAAAACCCTGCGAAGGACAGACAGCAGGTCCAAAATGGAGTTACTTGTGCCAAGCCCATGTCTGCAAACTAAGATTTAATACTTAACCTTATTGCAGTTCCACTCTCCGCGGAATGTTACCTCGAACCAATCAGCCTGGAATTACCTGAAGTACTAGTGAGGTGATCTACCTGATAGACCCCTTCCATGTCCCTTAGGAGGGCGACCTTGCCTAAAACAATGCCTTCTTAGCTAATAATTTCCTTTCCCCACCTTTTTCCACCTTTAAACTCCTTTCCTTTTCAGCAGCTGCGTTGAGCTCCTTTCTATTTGCTTGGATGGGATGCTGTCCAATTCATGAATCAGTGAATAAAGCCAATTAGATCTTTACATTTACTCAGTAGAATGTTGTTTTTTAAACACCTCTGCTCAAAAACAAATCTCTCTGGGTGGGAGAGTGGTCTTCCAGGAGGAGACTATGTCTTCACACAGTTTCTCCTAGGCTGTCGCCTCCTCTCAAAAAGCAGATCTTACCACCCTGCTGGTCCTTCTGGAGGTCCCAGCTTAGGAAAGTCAGCATAGCAATAAAAGAACAATCTCCGTTTATTAAACATGATTTTTCTGTTTCACCACACACTCCAGAAAAAAAGGAAATGGGGCTGGGAGTGGAGAACAAGGGACAGTGGGGGGGAGGGTGGTAAAGAAGGCCGGGAATGGGGTTGGGGAGGGAGGGAGAACGAGAAAACAAAATAAAATGGGTAGGAGGAACATCTCCCTACCCTTAGGGTGGGGAGGGTAGCATGGGGGAGGGGGCCAGGAAGCTCTGTACACAGGGGTTGCCCCCAGCCCACACACACACACCCCAGATATGTACAGTACAAACCCCAGATAATTACAACAGCCAAATAAGAGAGTTTCAAGGAAAGGGGGTTCTGGGTAGGGTCTGAGGTTAGGAAAGCAAGGAAAGGGCACAGGGATAAAATTTCACATATTTACAACTTTTATATAAGTATAAATTTGGCCCCGGCTGGGTGTATGTGATTAGGGAGAGGGGACTGAAGGGGAACTGTCCATACAAAAGAAAGAAGGGTGGAGTCTGCGAAGTCTCAATACCAAACGCAAGAAGGGGCGAGGGGGCAAGGCTGGGTAGGGGACAGCAGTCAAGGAAGAGGGGTGTCAAGAGGGGATTCTCCCCTCCCATGACTACCCACCCCAAACCCCATCCATCCTACCTCCCCTATCCCGCCAGAGAGCTATGTACAGAGAAACACCGAAAAATTGTGGAGCTGGCGGGAGGGAGGGAGGTGGAGGGAGATTGGAGGGGGGGAGAAGAGAGGGTAGCCCAGCCCTGTCCTACCTCCCCCAGGGGACAGAGTCATGGAAAGGGGCCCCCAATACCCCTCTTCCACACAGGTCCCCCCACCCTGGGGGAGAGAGACATGGCTTTTCCTAGAGTAAGTTCCCCCCTCCCCCTGGGAGTAGAGACCAAGAAGAGAGGAGAGGGGCAGGGGGTACTGTGTGTCGTGGTAGGGCAGATCAGCAAGTCTGTCCTCCCCAACATACACACCCTCCTAAACCCTAACCCCTCACCCTAACCTCAGTTCCACCCCACCCAACACACTGGGGGAGGGGGGGGCATCAGCCCCCTCACCCCGCTCTGGGACCAGCCAAGAGCAGATCAGGTGTGGGAGGAAGGGGAGACAACTCCCATTCCCCCCTTGCTGCCCCCACCCTGCCCCGGTGGCCCCTCCACCCCATCTGGGTTCTGGGTGGGGAGGGAGTAAATTTAAGAGTGGTAGGAGGAGAAGGAGTTTGTGCGTGCTGAGCCCCCCCAGACGCTCCTGAGAAATCAAGGGGTAATAGGGCCCCCTCACCCGGGGTCCCCTCCCCATAACAAGGGGGACAGGGGAGGCCAAAATGGGGCAATGGAGGGGAGTTAGATTGTCAGCTCTGGTTACTGCTAAAAAATCACCCTGAAGTTGAAAGTTTGGAGGTGCCACACCCCCAGGGTGGGGGTGAGGGTCTGTCCCCCAGTGTTCAGGGGAACGATGAGGCAGAGGATGGGGATAGCACCCCGGAGTGAAGGGTTCAGTGTGGGGTAGGTGGTGTCCTGGGGCAAGGGTCCCTGGGGGTCACAGGGGGCAGCACCCCAACAGGAAGGAAAGAGGGGCAGCTAAGGATCCCCCCTCTCCCTCCTAGAAATGGTGCAGTGGGGGTGGGGGACTGGTGCCCCACCAAGGAGGCATTCAGGGAGGCAATCCGCTGTCCTTCGGAGACGTCCAGTCCTGGTGGTTGGTGCTGTTCTGGGGTGGGGTGCACAGACAGGGAGAAGGTCGGTGATGCTGGGTGGGCTAGTGGTCTGCGGTGTTTCGGAACTCGCCGTTCTCGGTGATCTGCAGCCGGGGTGGGGGGGGCGGGGCTGGGGGGGCCAGGCCGTTCCAAGGTGGGGCCAGCGTCACACGCGGGTTTGTTGGACCCAAGGGGGGAAGCTGCCTCTCCTGCAAGACACCAAAGAGGAGAGCGCGGACTTATTGAGACGCTTCGCAGGGGCCTGGGTGCCAGCCCCCTAGCAGTGGCCTCCCCCAGAGCCAGCCCACTCCATAAACCATGGCCCATCCTCTTCCCCCAGGACAACCCCCACACCCCCTCCTATTTTGTTTCTCACCTTCAGTAGAAGTTACATCTTCTGGGATCAGGGAGAAGAGAATCTTACCCCCGACTCCTAACAGGGGCCTTCAACCCAGGGAGTCACAGCAGGACAGCAGTTCAAAAGCAAGCTCCTACTGCCCCCACCCCAACCTTTGTATCTTCTCCTGCCCAGCCCACCCTCCTCCTCGCGGAGCCTTCCCCCAGCCCGCCCCCAGTCCGAGGCAGGATCTCTGTGTTGAGGGAACAAGGGGAAGCAGTACAGCAAAACCTCATTAATCCAAACCCCCATGGATTTGGAATTTTTTTCATAATTTGAATAAAAACTGGGCTTGAGTTTCCCTTTATCTGTGAAGAAAGAGTGTGCTAAACAAATTAATACTGGAAATGTGTCTGTAGGAGGAATATTTAACCTATACCAGAAGGCAGACTTTTCAGCCCTATCTGTTCATTAACGCATGCTCCCTGAGGGCCTCGAGTAGGAAAGCCTTATTCATTGAAGTTTACTTACTGTATATATTTTGAAGACATGCATTTCATTAAATAGACACTGTCATTCAGTTTTGTCACTTATTCAGAGTAGCCATCTTCTCAAATATAACATTCCAAATTAGAGAGGTTTAACTGTACTGGGGGGAAAGGAAGGGGATTCAGGGAAGTGATGTGGGAGGGCTGCCTCTCTCTCTCCTGCTAACCAGAACCACCTGGAGTTTCTGTAGAGACACAGCATGCCCCAACCTCTGCATCCACGGGAAGCAGAAGCACTTCATTCCTTTCCACCCCCAAGGTCCTTTCAACCCCTCTCCCTAGGCTCCTACGTAAAAGGTGAGGGTACCAGACCCTACTCCTATCCCTCGTCCAACTGTATCACCCCTGCCGCTCCTGGACCAGCTCCTGGCTCTGGCCCTTGGCCCTGGTTTCTGTTCCTCTGCTGGGAGAGGAGAAGGAAGCCATCTGTACTATACTTCTGGTTGCTCACTTGGCATAAAATACAGGCACAAATTAATTTTTAAATTAATGGCTGAGTTGTAGAGGGACCAATACCTAAAAGTGGTTTAGCAAAAGTTTCCAAATTATTTCCTGGGCCACAGGGTATTTAGGTCTGGCAACCTAGTTATGTCTGACCTTAAATCTAAAGGATACAGAATCCTTACATGTTGAAGGTCCCAAATAAGCTCTCCCTCCCGAGTCAAAGGCTCCCCTCTCAGGTCACCAAAACCCCAGCCATAAGCAAAGCTGCCTTTTTAGCTTGCTGAGCATCTCACATGCTTTCCACAGGTCAGCGAGGGGCAATGACGGATGGCAGGGGATCCTGAGCATGGCTGAGGGCAGAGGAAGGAAGAAACCTTAGATTCCCTTCCCTCTGCTTGTCTGCTGGCGACAGCACACAAGTATGTCCCTACACCCTCATGGACCCAAATTTAGAAAGTAGTTAAATTAGGGTGCCATTATGCATTTTACAAAAGAACTCACTGCAGGAGTCCTTTAAATGGTGAGGTCCCCTGTGCCTTTCAGCATCTGTTTACAGATCACTAACTACTTTGACAGAGAGGCTGGGCAGGCAGAATTAAAATTATAGTGTGAGGAGCCACTGCCCACTGCAGATCAATCTCACAGAAAATAAAGTGCTCAGAAATGTCAGTGGCCGACAGGTTCCCATTGCCTAGCTTTTGAGGTAGGATTGTGTCTGACAAGGCCACTGGGTGGCAGGAGAGGGGGAGTGAGTGGCATTAGCAACCCTGGGATATGAGCTCGGACAGGAAGAATAGAGGTTATTTAGCATGCTGTTCCTGCCACCTCTGCCTGGGGATCAACCTGGCTATGGAGCACATGACCTTATCTAGGAAGTCCTCTCAGCCCACTTCCAGCTGCCACAGCATAGGAGCCAGTCCACATCCGACACTGTCAGGGCTCCCTTACTGCTCCTCCTTGCTCGACTCAGCCTGCCTACCATCCTGACATCTTAACAGCATTCATTCCAGGCCCCACAATGCCTCCCTGAGTTAACTAGCTCCTCCTAATTCCCACCTAATAGGGCTGGATGGGAGCCCCAGAAGCCCTCTACCTCACAGATGTAAGGAGAAGGGAGGGAGAGAAGCGGGTGAGAGGTGGAAGGAGGGGTAGAGAACAAAGTAAGGAAGAGGAAACCCCAACCTACCTGCTGTAGTCAGAACAGCCCTTCTAGCCAGGGTCCCCCAACCCATTATCACCGCTACCCCTTAACAACCCCCCCCCAACATCCCAACCCCCAAGGACGCTGGTGAAATGCGGGGTGACAGACATACACTGGAGAGGAACAGGAAGAGGACTGAAAGTCAGGAGGAGGCTGGGGTGGGCTTCGTAGGAAAGGGAGTGTGATCTGGGGGTGCGCTGGGCCTCCAGGGTAGATGCCTGGCATTGGTAAGGTAACATCGAACTGACTGGAGGCAGCAGGAAGTATTCTCTCTGGGTAGTGCTTTGTGAGATGGGTCTATGCAGAAGGTATCAGGAGGGCAGGGTCTGTGGAGGTTCTCAGGTGTGGAGGGCAGCAGTGAGGGGGGAAAGGCTGTGGAGAGTTGGAGGGGAGTGGGCTTCACGACCAACCTGCAGTGGTGCGGAGTCACCTCCCCCTGTGTCCTCCGCCCGTGGTCAAAGCGGAACCAGGAGAATTACCTGATGAGGAGCTGCAGGGGGAGAGAGTGGGGTCATGGGATCAGGAGCCTTGGAGGGGGTGAGGAAGCCTGACCGTCAGAGCAGGAGGAGGAGCATGGGTGGGAACGTGAGCAGAATCTGGGGAGAGCAAGGGGCAAGAGTGCAGGAGGGAGGTCCTAGAAGCTGGCTGGTGAGAAGAGAGGGAGAGCAGCAGAGAGGTGTAGAGCTAGTCAGGTGTGAGGACCAGAGGGGGAGACAGGCCAAAGGAAGCTGGACTTCAACAATGAGGGAAGGGAGAGCTTCCAGGCTGGGAGGGTTCAAGATCTGAAGAGTCGGGAGGACTATGTGGAGGCTGCCCAGGAGTCAGGAAAATTGGGGAGCCTAGAGAACAGAGGATGGGGACCCCAAGTCCCCAGGGCCCCATCCAGAGCCTGGGGAAGCTAGAGCTCAGGCTGCCCTGCGCTCTGTTCCAGTGAAATGCAGCTCCTGGCCTCAGGAGAGCTCAGAGGAAGCTGAATTCCCTGACTGAACAGCAGCAGGCACAGGAGCGGCAAGGGTTCCAGGAACTGGCTATGGTCTGGGGTGGAGAGTGAGGTTCTAGTAGGTCCTGAGATGCAGACAGAACTGGGAAAGATAGGGAGGGAAGGCACAGGGGGTGGGGCTGACACTGCCAGGAGTGACAAAGGCACAGACGATGGGATGAAGATGGGGTCACTGAGGGGCTGCTGGGTGCAGCCAGCGGACAAACGGAGGACAATGGGAGAGACAGACAGCAATGGGGCTGGGGTGCTGGTGCAGTGAGTGCACTAAGGACCGTGGGATGGATGGGGATGGGACACGGAGAAGATAAATGACATTGTAATTTCCACCTGAGCGTCGAGCAGCCTCTTCTTGGGCTCTGGTAGTGGCTCAGCCATGGTGGGGTGGTCCCGGCGCAGCTCCTCCTCCACCAGCATCAGCCTGAAGGGACGGGCTTCAGTGGGGTTAGTGGCGGGCACTAACCTGCCCATGGAACTCCTGACCCCGGGCGCCCATGCAACTCCCAGCATCCTTCTCCCCTGCCCTCAAAATCCCCCCATTGTCCATTATTCATCTTCCCCTCAGAGACCCTCACATCTCCCTACTAAGGACGGCTTTCTAAGCCTTCACAGGCATCTACCATCCAGATGTGCCTGGCCTCCCACCCTCCCATTCAGGATATTGCCCTCCCAGACCTTCTGTGGCTGAAGACCTGGCTCCCACATCCCACCTCCCGTGCAGCCCTGATGACGCCCCTCACCCCAGAGGAGTCTACAATCATTATCCCAGCATCTCTCTGCCTTTGGTAGAGGTTCTCAAGGGGATTTCTCGTAATGGACAGCAATTAGAGCAGTGGTTTTCAAAAAAGTTTCAAATGAAGCCTTGTTCTTCTAATTAATGCTACTCAAATACAATTTAGAATGGGTCGAAATGGAGCGAGCTGTGACTAGAGTGAGGCCCAGGGTCCCGCCCAGTTCTCAAGATAACTAAGCCCTTACTGGGACACCTCCTTTGGAGCCCAGGGCTCCACAAAGCAGTTGAGAATGTGCACAGCCTTAAAAAGAAGGGGCATTCCTTTCAAACACCCTTCCAAGGCTGGAGGGGGGGTGGTGGCCCAGGAAGGGATGGTCAGAGGCTACTCTGGCCAGATTACCCTGACTAGGTTTGATGTGAATATCATGGGCTGGGTGGAAATTAACCAGTGGGGAGTCCCAGCCTAGGTACATAGGGATGCTGGACAGTAACAGGCACATTTTCCAAGAGTTTCAGAAATTACTCTATCAGGAGAGAAGTCAGGGTGTAGTGAAGGAATACTTATTACACTAAGCAAGATTTCTTCCCTTCTGGTGATGGGTGAGTGTAGGGAGTGTCTGGAGTCAGGGTCTGGGGGCTCTCTTCAACCTCAGGCTCTCCCTGGCGACCCCTCCCCGGGCCGCCCCTCACCTGCCAATGATGCTCTTGATCTGCGAATCCTTCTCCACCTGCTGCTGCCGTAGCCTCTTCTCACTCTGCTCCAGGCGGGCCTGATACTGCATCAGGATTTTGCTGGTCTGTTCTTCCTGGGACAGCAGTCTGCGCTCATACTCTTCCAGCTTCCGGTTGGACATGTGCAGCCGCTCCTTCAGTGAGTGGATCTCCTCCTCGTACTCCTTCACCTGCCCGCCGGGCACACAACCCCGCACTGTGAGGGGCATCCTGCCCTGACCCCCACTCAGCCTCCATCCCTGCCTGCTAGGTGGAGCTCCTGCAAGGTGAGGGACATCCCAACCGCCTCCTCCAGCCCTGTCCTTGCCTGTTGATCATACAGACACACCCACTTTTTTGAAAGCCCTTCTGTGGAGCTGAAGATCCCTTACAATGAAGCATGATCAGACTCCCACACCCTGAGAGATACATTCATGTCTTCACATGTGCACCTGGAAACCAGAGGACCCACCCAGGAACCCAGACAGACTCGGACACAACCTGAATAACTGTACCCAGAAATGAAAGTGACTCCTCAGCCCTAACCCAGGCCACAGAGCACATGGGGGAGACCAGGAAGGAGAGACATCGACTGGGGAGAGGAAAGGCTCCACTTGGAGACAGATGGTCTGGCTTCAGGTGAGTCCAGGCTGAGGAGCTATGAATGCCTCTGTTGATGATAACCCTGGGATTCCGAGGCTGGAAGGGCTCAGAAGAGTCATTTTATCTGTCCTATTGGCTCTAAAGTCTGAAGCTGTGCTATCCAATACAGGAGCTACTAACCACATGCGACTATTTAAAATTAAATAAAAATGAAAAATTAAGTTCCCCAATTGTACCAGCCACATGCGGCCAATGGCCACCATACTGAACAGTGGAGATCGTGGACCATTTCCATCACTGTAGGAAGTTCTACTAAAAGGTACTAGTCTAGAGCCTTCCTCAATGAAGATTCCTCATCTGAACCACGAAACAGAAAACTGCTGAGGGACTATCTTCTCATTCTCTGAAGAGCATACACACATAACCAGCCCCACCCCAGGGGTCAAGGAGAGGTGCTGATTCGCACCAGTAGGGTGTAATTCTCTCGGGAGCTTATGAACCAAGTCCATCTAAATCAGTCCCAACATTTTCCTGTGCTCAAATATCAATTCTCCCAAGAAACCTCTACTCCCCTAGTTGGAGCCATACAGTCTCTATATATAACCTAATCCTGCAGCCTGGCTCTTCTTCAGGGTTCTTGGAGCAATGGCTTCACCAAGGAACTTCCCGCTGTTATCTGTGTGCCCCAGAGCTCCTGCTGCCTTTTGCTCTGGGCCACCACCAGCTGAGAGCCTGGATGGTCTTTCCACACCACTTTACAACAACCCTCTGTCCCCTATGCCCACGGGGCGGTGACTGGGTAAAGTGAACATCGCTTATAGTACACACCACTTTATGACACCAACCCTCTGCCCCCGCCCAACTCATCAGCTCACACTGCTAGTAAAGGAACTTTCCTTTTCCCGCGCAGTCACAGCAGCCAGGGCTTATGTTTGCCCTAGGGAAGAACACGGAGGGAAGCCTACTATAGAACATGCTTCTGCCCAGACAGCCTATGATGTATATAACCCACAAAATAAAATTGGAAGTGAATTTTCAACAGACTGATTGTATCTGGTCTCCCCTAACAGACTGAAGGCTTCTCAAGACAGGGGCCCAGGTCTTTTTCTTTTCTTCCCACCATGACTACCTGAGCCTGGATGTTTCCCTTGGCACTGACAAGAGGCCTTCCCTGCAGGTAAAGGGAAGGACAAGGCCTTGGGGCTGGTAGGGCCGGCATACCCTGTCCAGCCGGCTTTCATCCATCGATTTAGAGTATTCCTTGAGCTTGTACTCTTCCCGCTCGATATGGGCACTCTCGATGTCAGCCGACAGGTGAGGCATATTGGAGACCCAGGCCACCGTCCGCTCAGAGGCTGGCATTGTGGGGTTCAGAGTGGATGGCGTCTGAGAATGCTGGGACAGGGCAAGGTGGGGGCAAATAGAGAGAGAAAAGGTGGGAGAAGGCAGGGTGCATTTAGAGTGAGCACCGCCAAAAAATGTTCCCAATCCCGTTCCCCTGCTCTAGCTCTGGCCGCCTGGTGAATGCCTAGCAAGTTATTTAACGTCTCTCCCCTCTAAATGTGAGCTCCACAAGGGCAGGGACTTCTGTCTGCTGTTCACTGCCAAATCTACAGTGCCTAGAAGAAGCACATGGCACATAGCAGGCACTCTACACACATTTGTTTAATGAGTAGAAGGTGAGAAATTATAACTTCAGACCACAAACTCTAATCTACCTCTACCTCCCCAACCCCTTCTTTCCTCCCTGCCTTCCTCCCAGCCTCACCTACCTGCTTGGTGATGGAGGGCTTGAGCCCCCCACCCCCTCCGCCACCGCTGCCCCCGCTGCCCCCAATGCTGCCCTCCTTGCTGAGGCTCTGTTGCCGTGGACGGGCAGGGCCGTAACTCGGCTCTGGCGACTGCAATAGATTCCCGCTGGATGGCCGGGGTTTCTGGGCAGCACTGACTGTCAACTGCTGAGACTTGCCCCTCTGCAATGGAGGTGGCTGGCCCCCGCCACCCCCGCCACTGCCCCCTCCGCCGCTCCCACCTCCAGGCCCTGAGGGGGCAGGCCTCTGGGGACCAATGGTGATCTGGGGAGGGGACAGCATGTGCTGCAGGTTGTCCTGTAGTGAGAGCTGCCGACGAGTGAAGTCAGTACCAGAGGGTCCAAACTCATCACTGTAGCTGTGACTGTGAAGGATGGAAGCGGCAGGGGGTTTGGGGACCCCTGAGGAGAGGTCCTCACTCTTGCTATAGCCATGGAATGGGGCAAAGGTGTCCCCTGGGGGCTCTCCACCTCGGTGGTGGTGATGGTGGTGATGGTGGTGATGGGAAGAGGGCGGACCGTGGCCACCACCACCCCCATGGCCCCCTGGGGGACCTGGTCCATCAGCAGCCATGTGGAAGAGAGGGTTCTGGAAGGAGAGGGGGATGCGCAGTTGCTGGGCAGGGACACCGTCCGTAGTGACACCCATCTGGCTGAGGCGCATGCCAGCCGCTGTGATGGATGAGCCACTCCCCTGGGAGAGGCGTCCAGCAGGTGCAGGCCGCAGTCCCAAGGCGGCAGTCAGGGAGGCCTGGCTTGAGTGCAGCAGGTCCCCGACAGCTGCCAGGTTGGATACACTGCTGCTGTTGAGGCGGCCACCTGGCCCATCGCCCTGCAGATCCAGCATGGAGACACTCTTGTTGACACTCAGCATCTTCTGCTCCGGCTCTGTGATGTCCGAGCTGCTTGTGCAGTATGCTGGCGAGGAGCGGGCCAGGGGTGGCCGGCTTACATAGAACAGGTCTTTCCCCCCGCCAGGGGGTGGTGGGGGTGGCTTTTCCTTGGTTGGGGAGGGGAGGCGAGCCATGTCCATAGAGCTGTTGGAAGGGAAGGGGCACACAAGCAGGAGGTAAGGCCAAGCTACTGGCAACTGAGCCTCTGTGGTCTGGCACAGGCCTTGAGGTGAAAAGTGGGACCCTCGGGGAAGGGCTGAGAGCTGGCAGTGACAGCTCTGGACAGGGCAGGCTGGGAGGATGGGAAAAGGAAAGGACAAGGTCCCTTCAGGAAGGAAGGGAGGCCTAGAGGAAGGCAGATGCGGGCAGCAAGTGGAGGGATGAGGGGCACGTCTGGGCAGATACGGAGGAGATGAGGGTGCATGGAGGAGGAGAGGAAGGTGGAGGCCACTGGAGTGGGAGAGGGGAGGAGACAGGAGAGGAGGGAGGGGGAGGGGAGAGCCCCTCACCTGTTGAGGCCTCGCGCCATGAAGGACTGAAGGTCGATGGAGCTGGAGAGAGATGGAAAGAGGGGCAGGCACCGACAGAGGAGAGAGGCAGGCAGAGGCAGGGACAAATGGAAGGAGAGGCAGGAATAATGGAATGGATGTGGTGTCATGGAGGGAGAGACAGGCACAGGAATAAGCAGGGCGGTCATCAAAACGAAGAGCAGCAGCCGAGGCGAGCGCCACCCTAGGACGGCTGCGGTGGCTCGGGGGGCCTGACAGGGTGCGTGTGTCACTTCTCTAGCTGGGTCATGGCGAGGTCTGAGGGGTTTTGGTGGGGCCTGGGGCCGTGCTTATTTCCAATGAGTACAGAGATATTTTGAATGTTTGGATACCATGTGGCTGATCCAACATGTTCTGGCTGAACCTCAGCTCAGGCACGGGCATGGGTGGGCAGGGGGACAAAGCAAGTCAGACTGGCAGTGGGACTCCCTGGGCTTAAAGCTCGAGCTGGAGCCCGAGGAGCCCCTGCACTTTCTGGGGCTCCACGTTTCTTGCTCCATCTCACTTTAAGGGGCTCTCACAGCCTAGCTACTGACTGTGCCTGTCTCCTCACCACTTTCTCTGACACCTGCTTTTTTCCTTTCAAGCCCTACAGGGTGGAGCCCAATGAACTGTACTGGAAGCAGAATGGTAGGGGACCCAGGGCGCAGGTATGGGGTCGCATAGGACTCACCTGTTGAGGTCCCGCATCATGTAGCCCTGCATCTCGGCCGATGGGCCCCGCAGCACCACGGGCTGAGGCCGGGGCCGCTCACTCTGGCGGCTTGGCTGCCTTTGGATATTGGGGTTCCTCAGAGCTGTGCTGATGTCATTGAGGAGCCGGGGCAGTGGGCCCAGCTTCAGGAGGGCTTCCTGGAAGGGTAAGGCTGTTACCTGGGGGCTAAGTGCCCAGCTCTACAAGGGCCTCAGAGGGGTGGAGGGTAGCTGAGCTGGGGGAGTGGTGGTGATGCATCTGGGAACAGGCAGGGGAGAAAATTCTGTGCAGGGGGTGGTCTCTCAGGTTACAGGAGCCTCTGGAGACAACTGGGGATGGGGCAGAGGGGCATTTGCTGACCTTGCTGAGCTGGGGCAGCACCTCCCAGAGCAGGGCATGCAGTGTGGAAAGCTCTCGGCCCAAGTCGATGTAACCCTCAAAGCTACTGCTGTTGGTCAGTGTGTCTAGGTTGGAGATCTCATACAGGAACTGCTGCATGGAGCCCCACTCCAGCTCCAGAAACTCATTCATGAATCCCAGAAAGTCCTCCTTTGAGGTAAACCTGGCCAAGGCATCCAGAAGGCAGAGGTCACACACAAAAGGCCTTACACAACCCATCTCAGGGTCTCTGGGGACTCAGGAGACCCTTGCTGCCCACCCCAGCCTGAACCTTCCCTCACTTGGAAAAGTTGGCCAGGTTCTGGATGACCTTGGCAATGAGGGTGAGAGTTCGTGAGGTCTGCTCATCTGGGTACTCCTGCATGAGCCCAAAGAGACTGGGAGACATGATGGCTGGGCAGAGGAAGCGCAGGAAGAGCGAGGCGCTGATCAACCTGTCTGCGATGTCCTCCCGACCCCGCTCTGCGCAGCGCAGGCGCCAGGATGCAAACACCTCCTTCAGCTCCCTCGGGAATACGCTGTGGGGAAGGGGTGGGGAGACAGAGAGAAAGAGAAAGAAAGAGAGAGACCAGGACTGAGCCCCAGAGACCCTCAGCTTCCAGGGAACATGCTGAGGGGGGTGGCAGGAGGTGAGGGTGTGGAAACAGGTGAGAGAGACAGGCAGGGAGGGATGGCAGGGGGAAGACGGGAGGCTGCTGGAAGAAGAGGGCTATGGCAGAGGGAACGGACAGATCAGGGGAGAGAAATGGAGGGGTAGAGAAGGCGAGGGGAGAGAGACACGCGGGAGAGATGGGTCGTGTGAGAGAGACAAGCAGAGAAGAAAAACAGACACCAGGGAGAGACAGAGATGGGAGAGAGATGGGGGGTCACTTGAGGTACAGGGAGCTCGGACCCCCCAACTCTTCTGAATTCCAGGGAAATGAGGCATGACCCCCAGTCCCTGGAATGGCTGAGAGCTCACTGCCCCCATCTCCCGTTCCACATTCCACTTTAATGTCCCACCAATACCTTGAACTTGGACTCTGGTAAACAGCCCACCATCACTCCCACACCTCCAACTGGCTACTCCTGACTTCCCTGGTTCTGTAAATGAGGCCACAGGTCTCCCAAACACCAGCCTGGGGTTTCTTGAGTCATCCTCACAGACATGCCCCCTCCTTCCCAATTAGCTAACAATTGCTGCTGCCCCTTTCCTCAGAGGGGCCTTCCCATAGCCCTTCTCAACTGTGCCTGCCACCACCCTGATCAGGATCTGATTTCCATGCCTGACTGGTCAACTACTAGCGCCCAACTACTCTGGACTCCATTCTCCCTGCTCCAGTCACCCCCACCCACACTTGACCCAAGGATTAATCTTCTCAATCATACTTCTTGGCACCAGCACCATTAATGACATCCCATGACCTACAGATGAATTCAAACTCCTTAACCTGGCAACCGAGGCCTTCCTGATTCTAATTCTAACCCGTGTCCAGACATCTGTCCCACCACCCTCCATTATGAGCCATGTGCTCCAATAAGCCTGTCCTAACTGCTGCCTCCTGCAAGCTCCTGTGCCTTCTCCTGAAATGTCCTCCTCCCCACCATATCCAAATATCAGAGCTTGACCCAATTTTCAAAGGCCAGCCCAGTGGGCACCTCCTCCACGAAGCTTTCCCTGCTTTATCTCAAAGCTATGCCTTCTCTGACCTTATGTTACATGGGGGGGGACCCTCACTTGGCACTTAACACATCCTACAACTGTTTCGCGGCTTCTATGTATCTAATTTGTTCCTACTCATCCCGGGGGAGTTCCTCTGAAGGTAGGGCCAAGCCTCATTCCTCTCTGCCTGCTTTTATAGCACCCAGCACAAAGCTCTGCCTGTAACTGGTCCTCAGTCCTCTTTGAGGATGGACAGATGGATGAACAGATGAACACATGGCTCCCCAACCCCGGCCCCCCAACCCAGCGTTCCCAGTCTCACCAGTGGGAGTTGACCACCTTGCACAGGGCCAACTCACAGCACATTCGAAGGTTGGCCTGGTGCTCTGCCAGGCTGGACGCCGTGCACTTGATGGGGTCCACCTCACAGTTCTCCTCAGACTCATACAGAGCACGGATAAATTCCCCTGGGGGAGCACAACGGGGGTGGTCACACTCCAAGGGCAGCAACAGAGGCTGCTGGGTAGGGGGAATCTCAGAACCAGGTGGTTGGATGCTAGCATTCAGAAACTCAGGACTTAGAGGCATTGAGCCTGAGGAAGGGTGAACTTGGGGTTTGGAGTAGCCAGGTTTAGGGCTGGGATGGACATCTGGTAGGTTTAGGAAGAGGAGACCTGAGGGTGGGCCATACCAATGGCATCCTTGAGGTATTTCTGACCAATCAGTCTCATGTACTCTTCTATGGCTTTAGTGGCGAGCGTGTTCTCGCGGAATATGAGGTGCTCCCGTTCCATGAACCGGTCTACCTCAGACATGGCCATGTCTGAAAGGAAGTCCTGGGGCCGGGGAAAATCCAAGGGTCAGCCTCTGTACGACCCAACCTCATGAAGACAGAAGTGCCCTATCCTCACTGCCCACACCCCCAAGCAAGTGCCCATTCCCAGGTCACCTTTCCCAAGGGTACAGCACTCACCTTGGCCTTGCCTGTACTCTGCAGGATGTGCACCAGTGCACTGGCTACCTCCTCCTTGCCCTTGACATTCAGGGCAGGCTCCAGTACTGCACACAGCATCCGATAATGGTTGGTGACATACTCTGCAAACTCCTTATACAGCTCCATGGGCAGGATGCTCATTGTCTGGTAACGTGCTTTCAGCCGCACAGCCGGGCAACCTCCTTTGCCCTTGCCCCCTGAACCGCCCCCCGAGCCCCCTCCCCCTCCCGAGCCCCCCATGCCCCCGGAGCCCCCACTGCCTGTCGGCAGAGTTACAGGGTACCACTGCTCTGTGAAGTGGCGCCCAGCCAGGGTGGCCACGGGCACAGTCACCAGGCCTACATAGCCTGCCTTGTCCTTCTTGCGCTTTTTGTCTGAGTCACGGTACAGATGCAGCCGAAGGGCACGGACAGCTGGCAGGTTGTTAAACTCGAAGTGCTCGCCCCAGAAGACAGTGTCCCCTGAGGCTGAGCGGGGCTTGGAGGTGGTGCGCGCATACAGCATGTCATCCAGGCAGAGCTCACAGTAGTACCGCTTCTTGGGCGGCAGCTCCCGGGCCTCTATGATCCACAGCTTCAACACATTGTCCACCCGGCGGCTGTTGTCCTGGCATGGTGGGGTGGGAATGGCCGATAAAGGGGAAGGGACAGAGAGACAGAGACATCAAAAGAGGAGATCCAGTGAGAAAGTGAGACAGAGTCTATGAGAGCAATCACAAAGCTGAAATTCATGTTTACGTGGAACCTGGCAATGGGACATTATTTGGAAAGAAGGTACTTGCAGATATAATCCTATTGAGAAGTGGTCATATAGGATTAGAGTAGGGCCTAGACCCCATGACTGGTGTCTATATGGAGAGGGAAGATGGCATGGGAATCAGATGGCAGCAGAGACTGGACAGATGCAGTTCCAATCAAGGAATGCAGAGACCATCGGTGACTACCGGAAGCTCTGAAGAGACAAGGAAGGGTTCTTTCTAGAGCTTCAGAGGGAGCAAGGCCCTGCCAACACCTTGATTTGGGATTTTTAGTCTCCTGAACTGTAAGAGAAAACAGTTCCATTGTTTCAACTGGCCCATTTGTGGTACTTTGTTACAGCAGACCTAAGAAATGGAATCAGTACTGGGGGAAAATTTAAAAGCTAAAATGATAAACCAAAAATATTAAGATAGAATTTGAAGGGAAGAACTGGGAAGTCCTTCAAAGACAATCAGAAGTTAACTTTTTAAAAATAAAAAAATTGCGCCCTGGCCGATTTGGCTCAGTGGTTAGAGTGTCAGCCCTTGGAATGCAGGGTTCTGGGTTCGATTCTGGCCAAGGGCACATACACCAGTTGCAGGGTCAATCCCCGGCCCCAGTCAGGGCGTGTATGCGAGGCAACCAATCAATGTCTCTCTCTCACATCCCCAATCCCCCCCCACTCCCTCCCTCCATCCACTCTCTCTGAAAAGCAATGGAAAAAATATTCTCATGTGAGAGTTAAAGAAATAAGTAAATAAATAATTACATAAATATAGGATGGGTGAAGCAACACAGTTAGTGTGAAAAGGGCCTGGTGGACACAGTTAACCTTCATATCATGGGGCGACTGAGGTGACGCTATACCATGAAAGGAGCATGGTGTTTGGACTGCATGAATTAGGGCATATCCAGCATCTTGGGTCTAGTTCTTTGAGGACACGGAGAAACAAGTGTTCCCCTAGAAGAAGACACCAGGCCTGTGAGCTCACTGAAAAATGGGAAACAGAAAACAGCTGATGGAACTGGGAAATATAAGTTTTGGGGAAAACAGACCTTAGAGACCAGGTAGTCCAACTCCACTCCCACCAGTTTACAGAGGGGAAACTAAGGTCTAGACTTAACTGACAGTGGTATGTGTCCCGCAGAAACCCTGCAAGCAGGGGCTGGGTGACCACCTGTCAGGGCACTGGTGAGGCATTTCTGCTTGCAAGAGAGATAGACTAGAGGACTTCTGGAGCCCCATCAACTCTGTAAGTCTATGATTTCTATAGTAGGGGAACAGATCATGAGATAGAAAGAAAGGGAAAAGAAATGAAGAACTCAGAGAAAAACAGTGGGGCACCTCATTTTCATCTGGGTCCCTCCACCTCAGTTCCCTCTTCCCCCAAGCCTCCCCTCCTTTAGCTCGCCTTTCCCCCTAGGCCCTTAGATTCCCCGTGGCCTGACCTTTGCCTTGCCCATGCTGACCTCTGCCCTGTCCCCTATACTCCTAATACCTTGTTGGGTTTCACTGCTCTCTGTAGATTCTCGATCCATTTGTCCCTTTCGGCCGCAGAACGACAGGCAAAACATTTTGTTCCTGATGATGTTGTTACCTAGAGAGGAGTGTGGAGTTGAGATGGGGCTGAGGAGGGGAGGTGACTCCTAAGGACTGCAGACTCCACCACCATCTCTTCCTCCCTGGCCTTTCTCCCAGCCCCCGAGGTTTCAGTTTCCCGACATCCCCACCTGTGCCACTTTCTTGAGGCCTCTCTATCCTCACCCTCCATCACCCCAGCACACTGGACGCAATACCTCAAAACAGAACTCCTGGCCCAGGATGGAGCTGTGCACCGGCTTGATAATGGAATCTTCATCCAGGTTGAGCTCCAAGGCCTCGGCCGCACTGCTAGGGCTCAACAAGGACTCATGAGAGTGTGACTCCTTGAAGCTCTGCATCAGCCGGGCCCTAGCAGGTGGGATCAGGAGAGAGGATCAGGGCCCCACTCTTCTTGCACACCATGGCCTGCACAATCAGTCTGGCTCCAGGATGGAGACTTGGGGAAAGGGCCTCCTGAACCCCCTTTCCCCACAGACACAGACAGACAGAAAGAACCAGCCTATCTCTGGGGAAGGACATGAGGCATGTGAGAGAAACCAGAATCCTTCAAGAAACCCCCTCACCCTCAATTCACAACTAAGGGGTTGTGAGCACTGGGACACCTAGTAATATCTCTACCCAGAAATGGACCATGGCAGAGAAAAAGACAACGAATGGGCCTGGGACATTCTCAGTGACTCCAAAGTCCAGAGCCTCAATGTAACGGAGAAAAATGGAGGTAAAGAGCTAGTGCCAAGATGTTCGTCTGGGCCTGGCACACAGCTAGTGCTTACAAACATTTAATAATTCAAAGAGTGAATGAATGAGGTAAGAGGGCAGCTTTAGCAGAATCAGGGTTTGTGGTAATCAGGCCAAGGAAACTAAGAGGGGGAAATCATAAGAAATAGGAGAAAGCTGGGCTGAAAAGTGAGGCTGAAAAGACTGAAACTGGGGCCTGGGGAAGAAAAGGAGCTAGAGAAGGAAGAAGAAAGGGGGAGGCGAAGGTATGTGCAGAAATACAGAGGACGGGAGACCGTGAGGAGGGATAACCAGAGAGATGGCCATGGGAATAGAAAGGGGCCGAGAGGGAAGGAAGTACAGGGGAGAGCAGAAGACAAAGGGGGCTGAGGAGACTTGGGGGTGGGGGCAAGCACACTGAGGAACAGGAGGGCGAGCAGTATGGAGACGGCTAGGGGGTGAAGAGTAGAGAGCAGTAGGAAAGCAGGAGGGGGAGCTCGGGTGTGGGAGCCTCCATGAAACTATTTATAGCAGCCCCGTCATTGGGCTCCATTGTCGTCAGCACCACGCTCCCCGGCCCCCCGCCCCCGCGGCCAGGAATACCATGCCCTCACCCCCTCCCCACGGCCCCAAATCCAGCTCTGGTGGCATGGGAGGGGGGCAGGGGACGGTGTGACTCACCTATCCCAACCTCCCTACCTGCCCAATCCTGGGGGTGGCCAGACACGGGGGAAAGGAAGGACAGGGTTCTTCCCGGGGAGTGACTGGGTAAGGGGGAAGCCCAAAGAGGGACCCCAAGAAGCAGACAATAGGAGCAGACTTCATCCTCACGCTTCAGTCCCTGGATTAACCCTATAGCCTCCCCTCCCTAGCCTGTACACCTGTGCCAGCCTCCCCCTGCTCTCATCCATTAGTATCTGCCAGCCCCAGCCCCACTCTAACCTTCAGCCCTTCCCTCACACCCTTCTACCTAGATCACACTGCCCTTCCCCTGCCAACCCCCACCCTTTCCCTGGATTCCCTAATGGCTCCACCACTCCCTCAGTCCCTCTGTAGAGCTCCTTCAATCCTGGGCTGGAGCCCAGTCTTCTGTGGGCTAGAAGAGTCCCTCCCCTGTTTCACCTTCATTTTCTTTCCTGTCTCTCTGCTCAACCTCTCCCTGTCCCTTACCCCATAACATGCCTCAGCCAATCTGAGGCCTTCAACCTGGGTACTCAGATAAAACCCATTCCTCGGATGTCACTGTAGAGCCCCCAGTAGCAATCAACTCATCCCTCCCGCTCCAGCCCTGTACCGGTCATGGTCAGCACTTCGAAAGCGAGGCAGGATCTGGCGAAAGCTGCTGGTCCGGTCAAGTTTGGGCTGTGACTTCGTGCGTTTGATGGAGCTTTTTAGCCTCCGGCTCAGGAAGCCTTGCTGAGGGAGCGAAATGGGGATGGGGTAGGTTGGGGCAGGGTCAGTTCTACCTGCTTGGCCCTCAGCTTAAGGTGGGATGGGGGTAAAGGGAAGTCTTTAGGGGTGAGGAAAGGGGGATAAGAATCCTGCTACCCGTTTGTCTTCCTTTGCTCCCACGGGTGCGAGCACATACACAAACACACACATATATACACACACCAGCTTGGAGAAGGTGGGAGGGCTGGTCTAAGAAGTAGGGGGGCAGAGCCAAAGAGGTGGGGAGTATCTCTCTCTCTCCCCTATCCCTCCCGTTCCTCTCCCTTTTCTCAAAATCCTGGGGCTCCAGCTGGGACTGGAGGGGGGGCCCCAGCTGAGCCACACTTGGCAGGCACCTTCACTCACCGAGGGCCGGAAGGGTGCAGCGGGGGCGGCCTCCATGCTGTACTGCTTTCCCCCTGGGACGCTCTTCCTCCTCGAGCGACCCAAGTGGTATTCTGGAGGAAAGGGCCAGAGGGAAGTTGGGGAGGGGGTCGCTGTCAGCCCCAGCACATTCACCCACCTCCCTCTGTCCCTCACTCCAGCCTCACCTACCCCCCGGAAAGCAGCAGGAAGAGCAGCGGCGGCTGAGAGGCTGGCGGCGGGAAGAAGGGGGCAAGGAACCCGAACCGGAGCCCCCCGAGGGGGAGGGGGTGGGAGGCCTTAGGCCCATGACTGGGGCTGGCAGTCAGCAGAGGGGCATGGCTGAGAGGGTCAGGAAAGCCCGAATAATAAAGGACACAGAGCCACAGAAGATAGGTCCTTGGTGCCCACCCCCCCAGGAAGAGGCTAGCTGGGGGGGGAAGTTGGGTTTAAGGTCATTGCCCATAGGCAAGCTTTCCTCTTCCCTCAGCTGGGCACATCTTCCACCTAACCCCCTCCTCCTGGAAACCCCATCTGTCTGGAGGGCCAGGGCTGCCTCCCATGACCCCCTCCCTGGACTGGAGGGGGAAGTCTTGGAAGAGACCTGTGAGGAGTGGCAAGGGAAGAAGCCTACGGACAGAAAATTCAAGGAAGGGCCAGGTAGGGGGGAGGGGAGAAGGGGCCGGTTCCACGTGCACTGCAGTGGCAGAGACTAGAAGGGAAGGAGGGGAAAGGAGAAGAGAAGAATGCAAGAGAGTGGGGAAAAAGGGCAGTGGGGGTTGGGGGACTCCCAAGTGAGAGTGGGATAAGAGGAGGGGAGGGGAATGCGGATGAAGCTTGGGACTGCCAAGAATCTAGAGGGGTGGCAGCTCGGAGGAGGAAAGCTGAGGCTCTGGTGGCAGGGAATTTAGGGGGTCGAGGGGCTAGAGGATAATGGAAGTGGGGGATGCCAAGCTCCGGTTCCAGCTCCAGAATGGCTGCCCAGGCCTGGGCTCCCCCCTCAGCCCCACAGTCACCACTGCAGCCAATGGGGGGGCAGGTGCTGCATCAGGGGCGGGGCTACCATCTCCACGGCAACGAGAAGCTACAGGCTGGAGGGGGTTGGACCGGAAGAACTGCCAGTTAACCCTCTAGATTCCAAAGCAAGGGAGGGCCACAGCTACATTTTACAGTTCGCTTCCAGAACTGCAAATTGTCCTAGAATCAGTCCCCAGGTTCCCTTTGCCTCTAAAACCCAAGTGTTAGGATGTCTGCACACAAAAATGTAGATCCCATTACACAGGAGCCCTTGTCAATCCCTCAGGAATACATGTGTAAAGCACAGAAACATACACTGAGTGATGGGGGTACATGTATATGAGAACCACAATGCAAAACTACATATGGATCTAGGTGTTTAGAAGATGTAGAAACAACTGTGAGCAGGGGGGTGCTGCCGATCCACAATCAGATGCTGATCCACAATCAGATCCACCCCCCCACACTGGTACATGCTCAGACATGTATGAGTACCATAACAGGGGAGGACATACTTGGACCCAAACACACGAGAGCTGCTGGTGTGGACGTGTGGCCCAAGTCCCACAGGCAATCATGTCGGCAGCACATTACATTTAGCCCTGAGACTCACACATGACCATGATACATTCTTGAGTACACCATGATCCCGACCACATCAAGGTATCACCGAGTCTCACAAGCACAAACATCCTTCATGCACATGAAAAGAACAACTACATCCACTCCGTCTCAGGACAACCCCTTCCCCTCCCCCAGCCCTTCCCTGACTCCAACACAGGCATCCCTGATTGCTACCAGGATAAAGAAAAAACAAGGAACAAATGTGGTAATTATCCTTCTGTTACACACTCAACAACACATCCAAGGGCTCAGAATATCTTTGTCCTAGTCTCTGCATTTCTCAGGTACGGCTGCCTCACTCTCATTCCAGGGAGCCTAGCTCAGCGATTATTTTCAGATGCAGGCTCCTATAATAAAGGCATAAAGTCTAACTTTAAATCCACTAAAATTTTGCTTTGGAGCTAAAGAATTAACAGAAGGAGAACTAATTTGCTAATTGGTTCACTTGATTCTTGGAAGTAATACAACCTTACACATATCACCAGGAACTAAGATCCATGAACTCACACATAAGTCACAGGTACAAAGGTGGCGACATACACACAGGCTTACAAAGAATCACTGCCACAAAGATAACAGCAGAAAAACATAGGAAAAGGGGGTAGAGTGACAAAAACCCAGGACATCCTGTTATTAGTGCTGCATGCAGTGACATGTATAGAAAGCATAGCACACACCCGTGTACACACACAGCAAACCTGATCCTCATACACTGTGATCCTGGGTCTCTGTCCCATCCCTGCACAACATATACACGCATGCACACACATAACAGCCACCTACACAGACCCGTAACACAGGCATTGTGCACACACCCACACATGTATACACCCTGTATACACACACAATTGCTCTCTCACACACACACACAGCAAGAGCTTGAACTCCCGCCTCTTCATCCTCTCTAATCTTGCCATCACCCACAGAATCTACCCCTGCCTTGCAATCCCCTAAATCCGGAACCTTCCCTTTGGCCTTTCTTCCTTGTCACATCCAGCTGGCAGCTCACATGGGGAGCCAGAGGAGGGAGGTTGGCAGAACAAAATGAGGAACAGAGTTGGACAGAGAGCAGAGAAATGGGGCACAAAACTCTTTGCCAGGGACAGGAACCTCTAATGACAGTCCCTGCAGTGACAGGACTCACTGTGAGCCAGCCTCTAAGTCCCAGTGGCCTCCCCTGATCCTCCTCTATCTTCTACTTTCTTCTCTCAGAAATCACTTTACAGAAAGGTCTGACTCTTCCTCCCCCATCTCCCAGCCCCCTTCTCCCAAGTCTCCACCCAGTTCCTCACCCTAAACTCTCTTATCCTCTCCTCCAAATCTACTTGTATCCCACATTCTAATCTCCAGCTTTCTCCCTGGCTCTCTGCTCCTCTCCAAGCCTCTCTCATTCCTCCTCTCCCTCTTTCTCCCCACTTTTCCTCTTTACCCCACTCTTTCCCTTTTTAGCTTCTCTGTCCTTACTCCCTGACCATGTAGGGGCTCACACCTGCCTAGCCCAAAATATTTCATTTACAGTAGGATTCCAAAGAACACACACACTTACCCCTCCCCCCCACTTGCACACCACCCACATCCAGACACACCCTGGACACCCATGCTGTGACTGACACAGATACCCAGATCAATGATGAAACACACATGCAGAGACACACACCTGCCACCAGGGACACAGAAAATCCTGCTCATGCAGCCACACATCCCCACAGACAGGAAACTGACCAGAGGTGAGCCCCAGTCAGGGACGTGCATGCTCAGGGTCAGAGGTGACATGTACCAGTATGGCCACAGACTGCCCCACAAGCCAGTGGCCAGCCTAGCAGCTCCCTAGACAGGTCTGGGGCAGAGGAAGGATAAGGCAGGACAGGTTTCCACTTGGCTGGATGCACATGTGTGCAAGAGTAAGTGGGCCCCCGTGTGCACATGGCACCGACACACAGGGGACACGGGTATGGGCACGAACACAAACGTGGACACACGGGCTGCCGCCTCCACAGAGGAGCTCCAAGACCACCCCACACCGGCTGCCCACGCGCGCATAAGAACCTGGCCCCCACGAGGCTGAGGCCGGTCCCCGACACCCCCACCCCCACCCCGCGGACCTCCGCTGCCCCCTCTTCAGTTACCATAACTCCCCCCACTCGGAAGATGCAGCGAGAACATGCAGAGGGAGCAGCTGCCGCCGCCGCCGCCGCCGCGGCTTCCCCACCCCCTCCCGAGCCCACGCACACGCGCGCGCCCCCTCCCTCACGCGCCCCCCACGCGCGCTCCTGATCCGCGTGGTCCCGCCCTTACCTTGCACCGCCCCCCAGGGGATGGGGGGGTCCCCGGCGGGGGAGGGGCTCCGCCCCTGCGCGGGGGAGGGGCGGGGTGCGGCGGGAGAGGGGGCGGTGCGGCCCGGCTCGCACCGCCCGGCGCGGTGGGGGCGGCGGCGGGGCCCGGGACAGCCCGGACGGCCGCGCGGTGACGGCCGCGGGAACGGCTCCTTCCGCCGCCGCTCCCGCCGCTGCCGCCGTTGCCCGGGCCCCGCCGCCGTTGCTAGGCGACCGCTGCTGCCGTGGCCGCCTCTGTCACGAGCCCCGTCGCCCGGAGACAGAGCGAGAGAGACGGGGGAGGGGGACAAGGGGACCCCCGAAACCAACTGGGCCTCCCACTATCGCCTCCGGAGCACAACCCCTACCCCAAACTGCGGAGGGAACGAGGGGCGGCAGCTCCACCCAGCAGAGGAGGAGCCCTGGAATCCAATGCCCCTCAAAGGTCCGGCGACCTCTCCTGGGCTCCAGCATCCACAGCCCCAGCACACACTGTTTCACACCCAGGACCCCCAGATCCCTGTCCCCTGAGCATCCTCCATGCCCTCTACATACTCCAAATCCCCCTGTAAACCTCAAACGTTCACCAGCTATCAACTCTTTCACTAAACGCTCCCCCAAATATATATACCCCTGGACCCCCTCCTAACCCCTACTGAACCTCCAACTCAACAACCTCCACATACCATCCCCAACTCCAAACACACATGGGTGCCTCCACACAGGGGACCCATACCAGAGACCGCAGACCCTGAAGACTCTGGGTAAAAAGAAATATAGGGAACATGTGGGCAGAGACACCAACCACCAGACATGAAAAACATGCTCCATGAGCACGTGACCATTCTGGCCTGGACACACAGGTATTCACATGTGCACACAACACACAAACCTTCCCCAGACATGGGCATGACACACACAGATGTAACAGACATCACACACATTCTCTGTACACACACACCACCACCACCACCACCACCTGGCTTTGCCTCATAGAGATGTGCTACCCACACACACCCTTGGTCAGAGGTTTCCATGACAATGGCACACATCCCAGGCCATCCAACCACCCGGGTCCCAGAGTTGACCCTCAAGGGCAGTGAGGCCTGGGCCTATCAGAAGAGGGCTGAAGGGAGCCAAGAGCTAGAGATAGGCCACCGGCTTTCACTAAGAGAAACTGGAAGCCTGGATCCCGGAGGGGAGGGGAGCTGGTGGAAGAAAGGAGTCACCAGGGGTCGGGGGGCGGGGGGAGACGGAGGCCCTGGATCCCTGGTCCTGGAGGGGAAATACAGTGGTACGGGGCAGTGACGAGGGGGTTTCCGGGGGCTGAGGGTGTCTCTCTACACCTTGGCTGCAAATCTCTGTTCTCTGCCTTCATCTCCCCTCACTGTTCCCATGGAAACCTTTTAAGCGAACTTCTCAGGAAGACAAAAATCTTTTTTTAAATGACTAAAGAGGGGGGTGGGGGGGCAGAAAGAGGGAGGGAGGGGAAGAGACAGATGGAGAGAGAGAGAGTTGGAGAGACAGACTGAACAGATAGCTCTACAGACAGAAAGAAGATGAGATGGGGGTCTGATGGAGTTCCACCCGGAGCCAAGCGGAGAGACAGAGGAATCAAGAGGGGTAGAGAAAATAAGAGAAATGGGGAGAAAGAGAAAGGGGGTGATAGAGTTGCAGAAAATAGACGCAGTTGAAGAGAAGAGGGCAAAGGGGGCAAGAAAAGAGGGGAGGGCCCACAGGCCAGGTCTGGAAGAATCAGGAGCGTGGGGGTGGGGCAGAGGTGGGGGTGGGGGTGGGGAGGGCAGGAACTAGGTTATTCTCTCCAAGATCCCAGACCAAGGTTTGGGAGGGGCAGGAACTCTCGAACAGGATGCTAAAGATCTAAAGAGACTATTTTTACAAGCACCAGGAAAAGTCATGCTTCGCTGTTGGAGAGGAAAAAGGGAGCGAAACAGAGTAAGGACTGTCACCCACAGCCCCGGTCCCGCTCCAGATCCCAGAGGAGGGCGCCTCTCCTCCTCCGCCCCTACTCGCAGGACGCGAGGCTGTCTCCGCCTTCCCAGCCCCCGACTACTCCTTCAGCCCCCCGACTTCCTCCGCCCCGCAGCCCGGTCCACCTGCAGCCCTCTCCCCGCGACTGTCCGGGGCACCAGAGCTGCTCGGCCGCCGTACCATGCTCGCCGTGGGGCCGCCCCTCCACCGGCACGGAGACTGTGCGTCTCAGCAGTTTGTTGCGGCTGGAGTCGCTCCTCCGGTCCCGGATCAGAAGGGGGTGTATCTAAGGGATGCGGGGTGTGTCAGAGCTCACGGCCCCGGCCGTCCCCCCTCTTTCCCTCCCCCCGCAAGCAGGCTGAACCTCCCCTTCCTTCGGGCCTGCCCACCTTCGGCCCTTGCCCCTCGATACTCTTTTAAGTGTCTCTGGGTGATCCGATTTCTCTTTCCCGTTTCTCCAAGTCTCTCTCCTTCATTCCCTCCTGTCCCACTCTCTTCTCCCTCCATTTCTGTTGAAACATCCTCCAGGGAATTCTCCCAAACCCCACTCTGCTCTTCCCGAAACCCCTCAGGAGTTTGCTACTCCCTGAATCCACTTTCCCCTTGACCTTCAGGTCCTCCATGCTCCCTGCTTTCCTCCCAACCTCCCACCTCCCTCAGCCCCTTCGCTCCCTCCGTGCCTGTCACGGGGGTAGCAGAAGCTGCATTTATAATCAGGATCCACAGCTTGTATCCTTCCCACGCCCGGCTTGTGGCCAGACTGGGACCCAACCTCCCCACGCCCCAGAAGGCCTGGTCACCTCCCCCAACCTTTCATCCCCTACCATTACCCCCGACTCAGCCTCTCACTTCCTTTCTTTCCTTTAGCCATTACTTCTCTGAGCCTCACCCCCATCTCCCCCTTGCCACCTCCTTCCCAACCTCCCCCTCTCCAACCCTCCAGTCTCCTCCACCCCTGCAGGCACCACCTCCATCCCACCAGTCCTCAGCTGGTTCCACAACCCAGCCAGTTCCAGCCCCCTGTGGCCTTACACGGTTCATTTTCCAAATTCTATCTGCCCTTGCATCCTTCCTACTGGATTCTGGCCACTCCTGTTGCCCTTCCGCTTTCTGGCACCAGTCCCCACAGTGCCCTCGACCTGTACCCACCTGTCATTCCTTTATTACCCCATCCATTGTCCTCCCTCTTCATCCTCACACCTCACAACAGTTCCCACTCTTATTGGTTCTGGTTTCCCCAATTTATCCTATAGACCCTAAACCCTTGGTCAAGACTGGTGACCACTAGCGAGTCACTCACATGTCCCCCAATGCTTAAAACTTTTACTCCCAAACCACCTCTCCCTTTAAAGACACCATCCTCCCCTAGATATCTCAGCTTTACTCAATGGCCTGAAAGCTCTCCACCCAGTCATCTCTCCACACTCTCACTTGCCTCTCAAAACTCTGGTTAAATCCAGCTCCAATTCTAACCACAACCTCCCCAACAGCTTTGGTGCACATCTCTCACCACCTCTCTGGTCTTGTAGGCTACCCTATCACTCCCCAAATCACCTCACTCCCTGAACCACACTTCTGGACATCCACCCTTCATATTCCCATCCCCTATTTCTTCTGATGGGCCCTCCACCACTGACCTAGCTCCCAAATCTGAACCCACACTCTCCTGGCTCTCTCATCACCCTGTATGACTACCACTGCCCACAAGAGCCCTCTGTTCATTTCATGTCTTTCACGCTGGCCAGTCCCCGTCCCATCTCACTCTTCTTACTGTTTTAGACAACTCCCCATACTCCCAGTTCCCCTCATCTCCAGGCATCTCCTCCCTTATATTCCCTCCTAATATCCCTGGCAAAAGCCCTCTGTGTCTCTCTAAACCCTGATCTCAGGTACCTTCCCAATCTTCACCGCTGTCCCCACCAACATCCACTGACCTCTGTAATTTCTCTCCCAGGACCCTTTAGCCCTCTCCTAGTTTCCCAAAGACTCTACTCTCCTCTGCCTTTTCCCCCACGAGTGGCTCAATTCCCCCTCCCTGCACTCTGCCCCATGCCTGAGTGGTGAGTGATGGGTCTTGCTCAGTGGGGGAAGAGGAGGGGTTCCTGAGGATCAGGTGATCCCTCTAAAAGCAATCCCAGTTTCTTCACACTTAAATTTCTCTTTCCCATCCTAACCTATCCCACAACATGGGCAGGTGAAAACAGGAGGTACCCTCCAAATTTTCAGAATCACATCTCCAGCACTGCACATGGCCCTCAAAGACCCACCAGCCAAGGTGAGAGAACGCTTGCCCCTTTTCAACCCCAGCCCAGATCTCAATGGCCGCCCTCCTCCCACCGCTTGCAAATGGCCTTGGCCTGCCTTTGTGCCTCCTGCCCTCTCCCCTCTCCCTCACCACATTACCCCTGCTACCCAGTGCTCTCTGCCCAGCCTTCCCACCCTGCTCACCTCGTCCTCATCCAGCATGAGAAGCTGGTTCCCCGAGATGATGCAAAACCGAGGGTTCCAACCAGGACGGTCATATGGGGAATGAACGTATTGGGTTCGGTGCATAGGGGGTCCCCGTACATCTGGGGGACAGAGACACACAGAAACAGTAAGGGAGCTCTATGCATTTGGGAGACAGAGGCCGAAAATGGTAAGAAGAGTCCACAAAGTGGGAGAAAGGGACCCCACCTGCCTTGAGATCACAGATGGGGGTGAGGCACCTGGTAACTTGAAATAGAAGAACAGAAGATGAGCCTCTGTGTGTGTGGGGGGGTGCGGTTGGGCAGGGGGGAAGAGGGGCGGGAATCACACCACAGGGCTCTGTTGACTTTCGGAAAGAAACTGGAAGGGTGGCTCAGGGAGGGGAATTATATCATGACAGAAAGGGTATAAATTTGGAGGCAGAAAAAGATGAAGGAGCTCTCCATCACTTCAAAAAAATGAAAAGGTAGAGGGCAGCTAACTGGCAGAAGAGAAACACAGAGGTTGGTGGCAGGTGTCTGGAAAATGGGAGGACATCCAAATAACTGAAGAAGACAAGAACTTGAATGGTGGCATGACCCATCTGCAGGAGAGTAAGAGGAAAGCTACACAGCTGTAGAAAAGAAGGGTGTGCGTGGGGGTGTAGGAACATGTGGGTCATAAGATTCTGGGAGCTAAACATCTGGAAAAGAAAGGGAGAGAGCCCAGCCAGCAGGGCTAAATGACTGTCGACCTATGATCCAGGAGATTGATGTTTGATTCTAGGTCAGAGCACATGTCTGGGTTCCAGGCTCAGTCCCCGGGGGGGGGGGGGCGTGCAGGAGGCAGCCAATCAATGATTCTCTCATCATTGATGTTTCTGTCTCTCCCCCTCTCTCTGAAGTCAATAAAGATATATTTTTTAAAAAGAAAGTGAGGGAGCTTACCTATTCAGAGTCAGAGACATGAGCAGGCCTCCCCTCCTGCCTTTCCTCTATCCTCTGCTCCCTCCTCTCCTAGCCCAACCCTGTTCATCCTTTGGGGAAAGTTCTAGTTCTTTAGGTGGTAGGGGGAGAATGGGTCTTGACAGCACCTTGCTGTGAAAGGGCCAGGGAGTGAGAATAGAGACTGAATTGATCTCTTCCCCCACTTCATGCTCAAAGATATATATATTTTTTAACTTGATCATGACACTTTCCTTTTTTAAAAAAAATCTTTATTGATTTCAGAGAGAGGAAGGGAGAGGTTGAGAGAGAGAAACATCAGTGATGAAAGAGTCATCATTGATCGGCTGCCTCCTGCAAGCCCTGACTGGGGATCGAGCCCACAACCCGGGCATGTGCCCTGACCGGGAATCGAACCACGATCTCCTGGATCCTAGGTCGACGCTCAACCACTCAGTCAGAAAGATCAAAGATTTAATACCCCTCTCCCCACCTAGTCTCCATGGACAGGATAGAAGCCAAGTCCAAGGGTTTGGAACCTTCCCAAGGCACAGTGAGGAGCTTGAAGAAGAAAGAGGAAAGAATGGAGGATTCAGGCCTGTGACACAGAGCGGGCCTCCAAAGACTGGAGCTGGGCATGAGGACAACACTTCTAGAAAAGAACAGTAGACCAAGGGTGGCCCATGTTCCGAGGTGCCCCCAGGGTCACCCTTGCCCAGCTCTGCTGTTCTTCTCCCCATGCTACCATCCCTGCAGACTGCCTCTTCTTTAAACCCCGATGCTCACACCACCACAGGGACACAGGGCAAGGAGTAAGAGGGAAATCAAATTGGTGACATCAAAGTGATAGAAAATAGGCTTAAGGTATCAAAGTGTGAGAGAGTTGAGGAAGAAACATTAAATTCTGTCACCTTTACAGGGTAATCATGGGTATATTGCAGGAAAAAGAACTAACTGGCCTTTGAGCTTCATTCCAACGGAATGCCCTGTGTAGGAGAGCTTTGAAAAATCTAGCCCCTTTCTGTCTATAAATATGTTCTTCAAATTTACCCAACCTGCAGATCAGTCAGAGATGAATCCCCAGAATATAGATATCTAGAAATCCCAATACTTTGAAAGACTCACTACCTCAGTGCCATCTCGGAGACTCTCTAAGCCATACCCTCCAGATCTGGAGATCACCAAGGCTATGAGACTGCAGACACTGCAAGCAGCATGCCCACTGCACTCAGACTCTGAGGACCCCCAGAGGAGAAATCTGTTGATACACATAGTCATTATGGGAGGGACTGGTTCAGGCTGCAGCCACAGGGAGGCGGGTTAGACTTCAGGGGGAACCTTCTTCCTGCGAGCAGGGAAGGACACAGGGAACTTAGCTTAGGAGCAACTCTGGAAACACACACACACACACACACACACTCTCTCTCTCTCTCTCTCTGTCTGGACTTAAGGACGATTCTGGGAGGCAGATACAAGAGACAGAGGAACACAGCTGAGAAAGGGGAAAGGCTTACTAGGATGAGAAATCCCACAGGGCTCAGATGGGGGTCTCTTGTGGGCCCTGTTCCAACCATCAAAACCTGTGTCTTTGCACCCCAAGTCTCCAACACCCCAGAAAGTAGAGATAAGAAAAGAGGAATGGGTGATAAGAAGTTGAGTATTAGGGGAAATTGGAGACAATTAGGCTTGTGGTGACAAGATGAGGAACAGGTAGGGAATAGATAATGGGCTGGGGGACAAATAACCTGGATGGATCTAGAAGGGAAGGTAGAAATGACGGCAAATCCCTAGTGCAAGAAAATATACCAGAAGGGCCCAAATGGACAAGGGGCAGAGGAAATGATGTGGACCTAATAGGAGTACTAGAACAAGGGGGGTCCAGAAGGAGGGGGTGAAGAGGTGGTAGAGATATAGGGAGCTACCAGAAAGAAGAGAGGGAGAGAGAGAATGGACACCAGAGAAGGGACTGATATAGGGGAAGGACAGAAGGGGGACTCATATAAGGAACGGACACCATATGGGGGGAAAGATATAGGTGATGGACACCAGAGGAGGGAGGGGGAAATGGAAATAAGGATTGGAGGTGGGGGAGGGGAGTAAAAGTGGTAAAGTGAATGAAGCAGATAAGACCCCAGGGGTTACATTGCGTGGGTAAAGGGCCTTAATGAGGATCCAAGTCTGGGCACTCTAACGTGCCCCCCTACTCCCATCACTCAGTCTTACCTGTATTGCCCCCCTCCCCTCTCAACAAACACACACATATTTGGCCCTCCCCCTGCCCTGGTCTCTCCTCCCCCAACCCATTCCCTCTCTTCTCTTCCCTCCATCTGGACCCTCCATTCCTCCCCCCACACACTGCCTCCCTCTCTCTCCATCTGGCCCCTTCTCTTCCTCCATCCGCCTCTCTTTTTCTACCCCATACCATTCTCTGAGCCCCCCACCATATTCTGGCCCCCATCTTCTTGGCTTCTCTTTGCAACCCTGGTTTCATTTCCCCCTCCTAGCCCCTGTCCTGACTCTGCTCTTCTATTTCCTTGGTATTTTCCTCATCTCTCAGCTCCCACCTTCAAATTATTTCTGCAGCTCTTCCTCCAACCCTATCCTATCTTCCCACCCTTGCTGGCGATCTTCTTTCCCCTTCATCATTTTCACCTCAGCCCTCTTTAAGGCCTGTTTCCTGGTCCCTCCGGTCCTTATCTACCCCTGTCCTCTGCCTCCAATCCCCCCTTCCTCATTGCTCCTATCCTATCTTCCCAGTCCTCCTGTCTCCCTCCATTTCAGCCGCTCCCCTCCCTGGCCTCGGCTCTGCCCCCTCCTCGCCCTGCCCCTCCCCCCTTTGCCCCCCCCAACTGTCCCTCCCCCTCCCCTCACCACCGTACCTCTGAAGGGGGCATAGGACATCGCGGGGATGCTCCCCCGATGGATGGAGGCGCGAGACCTGCTCATCAGGCCTGGGAGGGAGGGGGCGGGGGACGGGGGAGAAAGAGAAGAGAGAAAGAGGGGGAGAGAGAGGGGGAGAAGGAGGAGGAGGTGGAAGAGGAGGAGGAGGAGAGAGGAGGAGAGTGGAGCAGAGAAGAGCAGAGAGGAGGAGAGAGGAGGAGGAGGAGGAGAATAGGAGCCAACGGCAGCAGCGGCAGCCGGGAGAGAGAGAGGGGGGCGGGGGAGTGAGCGAGAGAGGAGAGAGCAGGAGGAGGAGGAGAGAGAGACTCTGCAGCCCCCACCCCTCCCGGTGGAAACCGGAGAGACAGAGACCCCTGACTCAAAAACAACCGGGAGAGAACAGTTCTAACGATGCAGATCACAGACCCTCAGAGCAGGAGACCCCTGACCCGGAGAAAGATACCTTGACTCCAGGGAGGTGGGGGTTGGGGGGGTTAAGCTGAGGCACAAATCCAAAATCTAGAGGAAAACAGATCTCAACCTCAGTAAAACCAAAGACAACCCCCCAAAAAACAGACCCCCTTGAGAGAGGGGTCAAAGATCAAAATCTGAGCAACCAGTTTCAAAAAGATTCTCCATAGCTACAGAAATGTTGGACTCTAGACTCATGGTAATTTCAGGGACCAAGACCAGAGGCCTAGACCCAGATTCAGAAAGAACCCAGACCTAGAATTATAGAACTCAGACTCAGAGAGAGATATCAATCAGAGACCCCAGATACAGAAAACTCCAAACCTTGGGCTTGGGGGCAGGAGGGGGGAAAAGGGGGAAGGGGGAGAGGGGGGTGGAGAGAGGAAGGAAGGAAGGAAGGAAGGAAGGAAGGAAGGAAGGAAGGAAGGAAGGAAGGAAGGAGGGAGGGAGGGAGGGAGGGAGGGAGGGAGGGAGGAAGGAAGGCACTCAACTAGTGCAGAGATTCAGAACTCAACGACCCCAAATTCATAAAGAGTTTGAAAGACCTTGGAGAGAGAGTGATCACAGACCCAGGAAAACAAATCAGTAAAACAGAAAAAAAAACAACCCACCAAAAAAACCCAGGCCTGAGAAAGATCCCAATGCAAACACGGAAAAGACCCCACAGAGATGTATCTCAGAAACAAAGTCCAAAACAGAGACAGAGATCTCGAGGAGACCCCAACCCCAGAGAGGTAGGTATGAAAGAATTCTGCCATCAGCCTGGGAAATGACCGGCCACGCCCACCCAGCTGACCCCGGACCCTAGACCTTGGAGGGGGAGGAACACTGAGTAGGGGAAGTGGCAAGAGCCTTTTACTCTGCTTCATCCTCCCACCGCTCTCCTCTCATTGGCCCCTCTCTCCATTTTTGGGTCACAGGATGTGCTTGCGCCCCAGGGAGGTTATTTAGGGCAGGTCCTGGCTCCTAGGGGGATGGGTTAAGGGAAGGAGACCCAAAGCTGACAGGTAGACCAGCCCTGGAGACTGAAATAGGGAGGGGATATGGGACAAAAGGACCATCACTACTTCCTGGTATCCTCTCTCTGTCCCAACCTGCAGCCCTCATCTGTACTTTCCTCGGATTTACCAGTCTGTCTCCAGTTTTGGGGTTTCAAGTTAAGAAGGCCGATGCGCCTGTAGCCCCATTTCTATCATCCCATTTACAGGGACTCGCACCATCCTTTAAAAATACGTCTTTTCCTCACCTACACATGCCCGTGCCTGCCTATTCACTCCCCCTTACCCTGGCACTGCTGGCTTCTCGGATTATCGGTCATTCCCAACCCAGGCAGTGTCAGTCCTAACCAAACGGGCAGGGGGCGCTCTCCCCCCCCCCCCCCCCCCCCCCCCGCTCCTCCAGGTCTCGGAACAGTGTTGGGCTGTTGTGAGGCACACTCTGGGGCTGAAGGACGGTTCCCCACTCTACAACCTGACGCATCGAGTCTGCGGGGTCTCCAGCCCCGCTTTCCTAGCGCCAGCTCTTTCGTCACGTGGCCTGCAGGGCTGGCCTGCGATTGGCTACTTCGCGTCACTCATTGAGATTACCGCCACCCGTGGGGCCCGGCCCCCTCACGTGACAGTGGAACGCCGCAGCGGCTCTCCTCAGCTTGCCATTGGCCATTTCCGGAAACGGGCGTACCGTTTCCGTGCACGGCTGCAGAGCCTTCTACCCATTGGCCAGCTCCCCTTCGCACCTCCCTCACCAGGAGGCGGGGCAACTTGGGCCATCCTAGGGCCCCGATTGGCTGGCTCCGGAGGCTCAGCTTCTCCTGTCACGTGGTGTGCGTTGTTTTCTTATCACGTGGCTGCTGCCCAGGTAAGAAGAGTCCACTCTTCCTGGATGTGGGGTCCTTTCTCGGCGTAACTTGTCGCCTTTGATATTCAACTGTCTTCCACCAGCATAGGCTGCATGAAAGGGGTGCGGGCTCCCGCAATCCTGCTCGGCGGAGGGGTGAGTGACCGGCCCCGCCCCTTCCGGTCCTCGAAACCTCGACCACCATTCCCACTCAAAACCGCAGAGGTTGGCTCCTGAGGAGGGAGTAAAACCGAGCCTATGCCTTAATCTTTCACGCTTCTCTTCCAGCTTCAGGGACCTTTTCCTTCAGGGTGCAGACGAGGGAGGGCAGGACCCGATTGTCTATCCAAACGAAGGGTTTCTGGGGTGCAGTTGCCTGGGGTATTTGTGAGGAGACACCAAATTCACCGCCTGCTCCCAGGCCGCTCTGCTCCTGTCGCTTCTTTGGATGCCGGCCCTGCTGCCTGTGGCCTCCCGCCTTCTGTTGCTACCCCGAGCCCTGCTGTCCATGGCTTCAGGAAGCCCCCCAGCCCAGCCCTCGCCGGCCTCAGATTCCCGTTATGTTCCTGGCTCAGTTTCTGCAGCCTTTGTCACCTGCCCCAATGAGAAGGTCGCCAAGGAGATCGCCAGGTGGGAACCCGAGTGTGGAGAGAGGATGATCATGAGGGAGAGTTGGGGGTGTTGGAGTGCCCTCCCGCTGTTTCCTGCCTGATCCAGCTTTGGAAACCTGTCTCTTGGCTGGCAGTGCAAAAATCCGGGTCATGGGGCACTCTGAATGAGTCTGTCACTTCACCTTTAGGGCTGTGGTGGAGAAGCGCCTGGCAGCCTGCGTCAACCTCATCCCTCAGATTACATCCATGTGAGTCATAGGAGTTGGGGGTTAACCTAAGGCTAGCAGCTTTAGCTAGCAGCCTTTTTCCTTGGGGAAAAAATCTTTGCTCCCACAACACTCTCTCCCTGACCTTTTCAGCTATGAGTGGAAAGGAAAGATTGAGGAGGACAGTGAGGTGCTGATGGTGAGAATCATTTCCCCACCCCACAAAACCTCAGTTCTCTGACCCCTTTGACCCCTCTCCTTCATGAGATCCTGAAATCAACTCACCATGTTTGTCTTCACCCCTTAGATGATTAAAACCCAAAGTTCCTTGGTTCCAGCTTTGACAGATTATGTTCGGTGAGAACTTGGAAATGGCGGGGGTGAGGGTGGGTACTGTGGGGTGGGACTTGCTGGGCAGTGTGAGGAGTTGGGCTCTTTTGGGTAGCCTTTGAGTGACACCCCTCCTTTTTTCACAGCTCTGTGCACCCTTACGAAGTGGCTGAGGTGATTTCATTGCCCGTGGAGCAGGGAAACTCCCCGTACCTGCACTGGGTACGCCAGGTTACGGAGTCAGTTTCTGACTCCAGCACAGTCCCACCATGATGAGCCCTGTTCCTGCCATGTTCCTCTCACAAACTTCAATGCCCCCTGACTTCCAGAGGATGACTGAGCCCCTAATAAATCCTACCTTTGGTTCTTTCTGCCTTTTGCCTTTTCTTGTCACATAGGTGAATTTGGTTGGGAAGATTAGAACTGTTTCTGGTGCCTGTGTTCTTATCTTTCAGAATGACTCAGCTTTTAGATTTGTATATTTTTATTTCAACCATACAGAGCCCGGTATCCTTGACCATCCTTCCCCTCCTCAGTCTCCATCCCCAGGGGTTAAATAATTTTTAAAAATATTTTAAAAGCTGTAACAAAATAACATCAAAGGAAATGGGAAGAGGGATGGGGGAATGCTCAGGAATCATGAAGGGAGTAGAGAAGAGAGAGCCTCTTCTCCACCCCCTGCCCCCCAACCTGGATTCCACCTAGGCAGTAGGGAAAAGTACCCCCTACCTCCCCAGGTACATCTCAGCTGTGAGGTCAGGGTATGAAAGTGCCCGGGTGTGTATGTGTGTGTGTGTGTGTGAATGGGGAGGTGGGCAAAGGCAGGCTGTTCAGAAGATGCCCCCACCCCCCCACTCAACCAAGTACTGCACAGAACCATCAGGCCGTACTCTCCGAGCCAAGACCCGTACAGGGTCCCCTCGGGACAGATAGCCAACCCCACCTCGGACTGCCCCCCCAGTCCCAGGAGACAAACTACGGCACAGGGGAGAAGAGATTGCTGAGCGCCTAGGAAGACCTGGGGAGGGGGCTGGGACTGAGGAAGATGAGGCAGTCATCGAGTGGGGGGCACTTTTAGGGATGTCTGTGGGGAAACCAATGTGAAGTTCCAGGGGTGACCTAGGGAGAGAAGGCAGTTGTGAGTCCAGCCAGACACAGGAAAGGACTGACAAGAAATGAGGCCACATGTGGATCAGAGGAATGAAGAAATGGTTGGAGACAGGATCTTAAGAACACAGAGGTGAAGAGGGGTGTCACAAGTAAAGTAGAATCTCACCTGTCTGGGGGTTCACCATCCCCAGAGGTCCCTGCGGTGCTGGCAGAGGGGTGGAAGGAAGCAAACATCCGGATGGGACTGCTGCGGTTGGGGAGGGAGAAAAGTCAGGACCTGAAGCAGGGGAATACAACGTTCCCCCCCTAAGAAGGGCAGAGCTTAAACACTACCCTGGGGAGCCCCCATCCCCCGGATCCTGGGGACCAGACACTGGTTATAGAAGTCTCTAGCACAAGAAGTAGGTAGCCAAGGGTAAAGAATTCTAGGTGAGAAAGTCCAGAGGATGTAGACAATTGGAGGAGAGGTTCTAGGGGAGCCTATCTGGTTGGAGCGGGGAGGAGCACTGACCTGGGCAGGCAGCGGGCATCTGTGGGCCGGAAGTTGTAGCCGCTGCTGCCCTGGTAACTCTGGTTAGGGCTGGGGGGTGGTGGAGACACTGAAGCCTAGAAGTAGGAGCAAAGCACTGAGAGATAACCCTTGATTCTTTCCCATATCAGCATTTGCCCCACGGGGTTCCCCCATCTCTGTACCTGCAGTGCCCTCTGCAGAGGGGCCCGCTCCTGGGGCTCTGGCTGATTGCACACTGCTGAGGGTGGCCCCAGCTCCTCCATCTTCCCCTTCTGCCTCCTCAGGGACTCTGGCTCCGGCCTCCGGCGCTTCCCCAGGGGACGTGGAACCCCTCCCCCAGGGCCCTGCCCTGAAGGGAAGCTGTAAGAGGCCTCCTTATCCCCCCAGCCCCCTCCCGGACACCCCGAAGACCTCCCCATCTCCATATATATTTACCCCCAGATTAATAGCCTGAGAATTTCCCCATCCCCCCTGGACCAGTGACCTGGTGGGGGCTCCATCTCCAGTAGGTGGCTCCACAGGAGGAGGAATCCGAGCATGGAGACCAAACAAACATTTCCTCTTCTTAATCTCCCTCCCTGAAATGAAACTGGGGTGAGGAGAAAAATAATACAGGTCAGTGCTATAGAAAAGGGCCCCTCTTCTGTTATTATTCAGTCTTTCCAGAGATGATCTTCCAGGTGGGTTGCAGCACCTCCCCTCCCAGGCTTCCATATCCACATCCCCATCTCTGAGCCTCTCTTCAACTTACCGGTCCTTGTGGCTGTTGAGTGCAGAGAGGAGCTTGGAGGAACGTTCTCCCTTGGGGGTGTCTGAGAGCTGGGGAAGAGATGGGAAAATGGGATCAAGGAAGCAGTGATCCCTTCCTCCCCCTTTCTTCACATCTCCCTATTCCACCATAACATCCAAAGCTTCACTGCCCCGTACCTCCCCAAGGAGCAAGCTGTCCCAATTCTCAGAGGTGAAGGGGAGGATCTCACGGTCAAAGTCAAAGTATTTTTTCTTACAGCAAACGCTGAGGTGATAGAGGACAAGATGGGCCACATCCACCCTGGAGAAACATTGAGTTGTCAAAGTTGTAGAAGCATTACTAAAGCCAGGGGAGTTGTGAGTGGGAGGTTGGGGCAGGTAGGGTGAAAAATGGGTGTTGAGAGAGGAGTTACACTGAGGTCAAGCTCACCAGCGAAGCTGTAGCCTCCTGACCTTCTCAGGGCCTCCCCGACACACACAGCATTCAAACTCATAGAACCTGGATGTGGGCAAGAGAGAGAATACACCTTATACAGGAAAACTATACCATGCTATGGAGGGCTCACAAAACAAGGATGGGGTGAACTAGTGAGCAACAGCTTCAGAGGTTGTGAGGAGAATGGATCCAAGACAGGTAGGTGTGGGGGAACTGAGAGGGTGGGGCAGATCAAGAGGGCTCCCTGGGCTCCTGGAGAGTCGGCCCAGGTCTCACCTGTCACCGTAGAGGAGGGGCTTGCTCAGACACTGAGTGCAGGCTTCATGGAACCACTGCAAGCAGCTCCGGCACTGCAGCATTTTCAGGTTCCACCTGAGGGGGCACGTAGGACAAGTGACCTCCAGGCACTTTCCCCCTTAACTGCCCAAACCTTGCTCACCACCTACTCCCACCCCCTTCACCACTCAGCTTACCCTGTTTCCTCCTCCATTGCCCAGGATTCCCCACACCACCACACTTCATCACTCTTTGCTGAACCCCACCCCGCCCCTCATTACTCACTCTCCAGGTCCACCACAGTAACAGTAGCTCTGCTGCCGGTTGCTCAGATGTCCAGCGTCCCAGTCCAGCCCCTTTAGTCCGTATGGCAGAGATAGCTTCATACCCAGCATAGCCCGGGCATAGGGGCCCTTCTTCAGTGCACCCCCCCTCTGCAGAGATAGAACAGGCAGGCAACCTCAGAGGGGTGGGGAGGGGAAAGGTTTAGGAGAGGCTGTGGGTAGGAGGCTCCCACAGGAAGGTGCCTTTACCTTGGTGGCGATGGCAAAGACGCACTGGCGGCAGACCCAGGATGTGCCCTCTCCCTCTCCAGGGGCTGGGGCCCTTGGAACATGGCAGTCCTGGTGATAAGCTGAATAAGGATATTGATGGTAGAGCACTTACTGAATTATAAACTTGTGTGTACTAGGTATTGGGAAAGGAAGAGTCTTATCTGTCTCATTTAATCCTTGACCATGGTCCTGTTTGGGGGCAGGGGTATTACCCTTATTTTACAGGTGAGGGAACTGAGGCTCTTAGAGGTTTAGAGGTTTGCCCAAGGTCATATGGTTAAGAAAGAGAGTACTTGAGCCACCCTCTGCCTGCAAAGCTCACACATCCCCATTCCATGGCGGCCTCTCTCTGTGTTGGGAAGGGAGTGAGATTACAGAGTTGAAGAGATTCGCCAGAGCAGTGTCTTAGGGACTCAGACCAGGACAGGTGGTGTAAGGACCAGTGCTGATAAGAAGGGACAGAGGCAGCCTGAAATGTCCAGGGCAAGCTAGATCATTCAGGTATCCTGCCCTCTCACCGTGGCGACACTTCTCACAGCTGACCAGCCGGTTCCCAGGGACCACAGTCTCAGAGCGACAGACGCAGCAGAGGAGTTCCTCCCCAGGGAGGGCAGCTATGAGGGAACACAGTGTTAGGCAGGGGCCTGTCCTTAAGCCCCTTTCTGTACCCCAAGCTAGGTTTCTGTCTTCCATGGGATGCATACTCCTAGGCCCCTAGGGTCTCACCAGGGCTAATGTCTTTCCATAGAACCAGAAACTGGGAATCATCCTCAAACTGGACCAGACACACCTCCCGGGCACTATCCACCTAGAGTGGGTGAGCACAGAGGATAAAATAGGAATCAGAACTAGATAAGGGGAAGGGGGAAAGGTGACAGGTCAGAGGTCAAAGGTTTTACCTTCTTGATGGTCCCCAAGTATAGCAGCCCATCTGTCCATCTGGCCAGCACATCTTGACCCTCCCAAAGTCGAGGCCTGGGGCCTGAGGTGGGAGCAGGAGAAGCTGGGTCCCAAAGAGGGGGGGCACCAGAGCGGCTCCGGGGGGGCTGTGCCATTGCATCCTGGGGGGGCCTAGCCAGAAGTGGAATATGATGAGGTTATGAAAGCTGAGAAACACTCCTTATTTTCTTTGCCTATTTTTCTGTCAAGGACTCAAGCAGCTGCACCCCCCCCCCCACTCCAAATCCCTGAGACACCTGAATAGAAAATCACTCAGCAGCCCTCCTGAGCTTCTTGCTCCAGCTCTCCCAACTATGGTGACTGGGTCTCCTCTCCCTAACCAGCTCCCCCCCCCCCCCCCAGTTCTCTAGTTTCCCAGCTTCCAGAGCTCCCCTGGGATATTATATCCTGGCCTTGAGATTTTAACAGAAATGATGGTTGCAGAAGCAAAGGTTACTACTCAGTTTCTACTATCACCTTCTTGTGCTGTTTAGAGGTATCATAATTGGGGTTACCCAGAGATGTATTTTGGGAGCTTTTTTGAAGATGTTTTCCAGAGTAGAAACAGCTGCCTTCCCGGGCCCGCGTGTCTCATTCAGAATAATCATCCGGGTGCCAGGTTATGTCAGGTCACCCTCAAATTCGGGGCTCCCTGCCCTCGGGTTAGATAACTTCCCTGAGTGCCCCGGGAGGGGGGCGTGTCCCAGCCTGGGTCTCTACTACCCATGACCGCGAGTCCAACAGGGGACTTGAATCGGCCCAGCCCAACCCGACGCCAGGGTGGCGAGGTTCTCCCGCCCGCGCTCTGCGCGCCGACCCCCGGCTCCCAGCCGCCTCCCCCCAAGCGCCTCCCGCCGCCTCCTTACCAATGACAGCTGGGGCCGCCGGGAGCCGGGCAGAGGCAGACGTGGAAGACCGAGGCAAAATCCCCGCGCTGGGAGGGCACGTCTGGGCGTCGGGGGGCGTGCAGGCAGAGGCCGGGGGGTCCCCAGGCCCAGCCCCTTCGTCCCGGCGGCTCTGGGGCGTATGACGCAGCAGCCAAAGCAGCGGCAGCGGCAGGAGGAGGCGGCCGGGGAAGGAGGGGAGGAGAGGGGAGGGACAAACCGGCTCAGGGGGAGGGTGGTGGGAGGGGAGGACTGGGGGGAAGGAGGAGCCGGGGGGCGGGGGGACGGGCACCACCTCACCCCACCTCCTTCACCTCCAACAGGCCTGGAGGGCGCCAAGCCAGCGGCGGACTGTCTGCGATTGGGGCGGGCGGACAGTCGGACCCAGCGGGAAAGGGAATCCCCGAAGCCCCTTCCTCCGAAGGGAGACCCGCCCAGGGGGCAGGAGGGAATCCCCCCCACCTGGCAGCCAGCCTCCGGACTGGTCCCCGTTCCATGCCACATCCGTTAACAGCCCCCCCAACCTCCGTGGTCACCCCAGGTCCCGCCCCGCGCCCCCCCCCCCCCCCGCGCCTTCACGACCCAGCCCTCCATTCACCCTTCCCTTTGCCCCCGCCACGCCCCCCTCTCCCGCCTTTGCCCCCGGCCCCACCCTCCTGGTGGCAAGTGGCCTCCCCCCTCCCTCGAGCTTCTGCGCACGCGTGACCCCTCCCGCGCGCGGCACCTGGGAGGACTGAGCCCCTCCCTTCTGGGGCGGTGGCCGAAGTCGGTTGGCGCGAGGGGCTCAGCGGGCCTGCGTCCTGCCCGCGCTCCCAGGGCAGGGGTGCGGACCAGGAGGGCTAGTACCGAGGCGGTGACGCCACCGAGAGCCATCCAATGGGCAGCGGGCAGGGCCAGCCCAGGCCGTTCGAATGGGAAGGCAGGGAAAGGGCGGGAGGAAGAGCCAACAGTTAGTGGGAGGGTGCGCCAGCCCCGTCTTTGGGCTCCAGTTCCCACCTTTCAAGGTGGCAAGGGGGAAACAACTAGTGACTGTGGATAGGCAGTGGGCACCATGTCCTAGATGTGGACAACGGGGGTAAGGGTATGGCAGCTGAAGGCCATCCAGACTCCAGGGTACCTCTTGTACAGGGAGAATATAGGTGGCTCTCGCCCTGCAAAACACACAAATGCTGGATAGACAGATCTTGAAAAATATGTCCTTTCTTGGGCAACTGCTAACAAAACCTTTATTAAAAAACAAAAACAAAAAAACCCCAGAAAACTTTTCTTTATTTGATAGGCCCAGGTAACACAGTACACCCCCTACCCCAATAAAGCATCCCTCAGCCCCACCCCCACCCCCAGAGGATCTGGATGTCTTCATTTCCTGTTGGCCTGGGCAGTACCAATAACACACTGGTTCACCTGCAGGCAGAGGGTACAGACAGAATAAAAAAGTTTTCAGAGCAAGCAAGAGGCTGGGTTTCCAAAGATGGCTTCCCAACCCCCAACATTAGGGCTGCCCTCAGAGAATACTGAAATAAGGGCTCTGAAGACAGGTTCACATTGGTCTCAGTTATGGTCAGTTCTCCTATGCCCTCTAGGTCTCCAAGAGGTGAAAGGCGTAAGAAGGGATGGAAGGCCCACACAGGAGCAGAGACAGAAGGCGCTTTCATTTCCAGCAATACCATGGACTAGAGACCCCAAAGCCTTCCCATCACTAATGTTTAATAAGCTAAATAGAACAATAACAACACTCATTTAGGAACCAAGGCTCCTTGGAAAATCAATGATTCCTAGTCTAGGGCAGGAAATTTTCAAGATGAACTTGGAATAAAGGCTACTGGGAGCCACTCTAAAGGACACAGCCAAATTGAAGGAGCACCCACTGGACAAAGATGGAGCAATCTGTACATCAGAAAGTATGACAACTGCAAAGGACACATATCAAATACATAAGCATCTGTAAAATGATAAATTCTGATGAAAACTCACTGGTCACCTCTGGAAGTTGCCAGGATATTAATTTATAACACCGAAAATTGATAAAGAATCATTTATCCTGCCTTACCTATATAGACTAAATTTCAGAGTAACCAAATAGATGGGAATGGGAAGTACTTTATAGAAGAATCTGGACTAAAAAATGTAGAAATGAGAAAATCACCATTTTAACACTCCCTAATCAAATAATAGACCTGGGTATGATCACTGCTTGATAAAATCACTAGGTTAAAAAGGTGATAGGGAATTTTTAATGGATAGATCAGGCTGACAGCACCCAAACCCAATGATCAATATTTGTATCATTAAAAGTGAAACAACTAGATATTAGGTGCTTCTTGATATGATGCAACAGAAAGTGTACCACCGCATGTAAGTCTTCTTGCTAAGAAATTTAAATTTGGCCTGGCCAGCCGTGGCTCAGCAGCTGAGCATCGACCTAGGATCCAGGAGATGGTTCAATTCCCTGTCAGGGCACATGCCCAGGTTGTGGGCTCAATCCCCAGTCAGGGCTGTGCAGGAGGCAGCCCCTCAATGATGACTCTCTCATCATTGATATTTCTATCTTTCTCTCTCCCTTCCTTTCTCTGAGATCAATAAAGATTTAAAAAATTTTTTTAAAATCTGATTCATATCTAATCAACAAACCAGACAACAAAAACTATGGAGGAAAGAGGAAGCAACCACCCCAAATCCAGAATATAGTTATTCTATAGGACAGATGATCCTATTTCTTCAACAAATAAATGCCATCAAAGTGGGTGGGGTTGTTATAGATGAAGAGATATTTAAGAGATAATTTCAACTAAATTATACTGGTGGCCCTTGCTTTGATCCTGATCAGAACAAGCCTAATGTATAAGACAGTTCTGAGACAATTAGGTGAAATGTAATATAAACTGGGTATTAGAGGCTATTAAAGAGATGTTGTTTGGTGTTAATGATGTTGATATAACTTTAATTGAATTGCCAGGTAGCAAGGGAAATCCTGATCAAAGCAGAAGACCAGGTAAGGGTGCTAAGGTGGCTGACTACTTCTATAGCACCAAAAAGGCTGAAGCCCCGAGGAGCAGAAGAGCACCTGATCAGAGACCTTGAATAATGCCAGGACCCATCGCAGGTCAGTGAAAGAGAGAGAGAGAATGTCTTTCATATAAGGCAGAGGAGAATAAGCACATGTATATTGCTCGTATTTACAAACGGAAACATCAGAATAAGTAAAATTATAAATGTGAAATGACGGGGGCGGGGATAATGTGGGCGCCATGGTGTACAGCTTCCTATGCAGTTTTGACCTTTTAACTACCTATTTTTAAAAACTTAATTAAAATTCCCCAAAAGCCAATAGTTAAAAATCGATCTAGGAAAGTTTGTGCTGCAGTTGGCTGGCCAATGTAAATCCTTTCTATAGAGTGTGTCCCTGGACAGAAGGGGTTGGGACACAGAAGCCCACAGTCACCCAGGGGTCCTGACAGGGCCTGGACTTGGTGGTAACTGCACCTTAGAGGCAAACCGTAGGGAGTTGAGGGACTCGGAGACGTTCTCTTCTAGGGGGGAAATGTTCACAAACATGAGCCTGTGGAGAGAGGAGAGGGGTCCAAACCCCAGCATTAGTGGCCCGGTAGAGCCTGGACCAGGTTTCCACCGTTCCCCTTTTCCCACCCTGACCCCAACATATAGTTCCCGCACGACACCTTCCACCTGTCCCTTTCACTCACATCTTAGCACTGCCACCCAGAGAGTTCTGCAGCAGATAGGTGAGTTTGCTGTTACGGTATGGCACATGGGACTCCTAGAAGGTGAGGGGGACAAGTGATTAAGATTGGACAGGGTTCGGCAGTCAGCCCCAGGTCCCACCTGCCCCAATCCCATTCCCACCTTGTTGCTCAAGGCCATGATGACAAGCCCCAGTGTGGACAGGCTGCTGTTAATGGCCTGTGTTTCCCGGAGACGGTCCCGCTCCCCAGGACCGAGGGCTAAGCCAGGGTCCAGCCGCTCACTCCCGGCCAGGTCCACAAGATTAAGGGGGGCTGCGCACTGTAGGCCTCGTCCAGCATGCTCCCCAGATATCTGCAGCTGGAACACACTATGGCTGCGTGATGACCGCTCATTCTGGGCTGTGCGGGCTACAGCCCGGTTCTGGCGGGCCAGATGGAGCAGAGCCTCCACCTGTGGAGGGGGAAGAACAAGGGGCAAAGGCAGGCAGGAAGTCAGTACAGAGCCATGTCAGGCATGGCAACGAACAAGTGTCAGTGCCTGCCCTCTGGGAGCTTTCTTTCTAGCCAGTGAAGAGACAAATAAGTAAAATACACAACATGTCTGAGAGCACTAAGGAGTAAAATAAAACTGAAAAGAAAAAAAAAAAAAAAAGAGTGGAAGGGTGAAGTGAGGGTTACAATTTTAGACAGGATGACCAGACCTTAATGCAGTGAGGGAGCTAGCCATTCCAGAAGAGGAATGTTCTGGGCAAAGGAAGCAGCAAGCACAAACCCTGACAGGATCACAGTGTGTGACCAGTGAGCTCAGGAATAAGCCCGGAGGCCCACAAGGCTCGAGTGTAGTGAGCAAGGAGAGCAATAGGAAATGAGAGGTGAGTGGCGGTGGACAAGGGGCCAGCGACAGCGCTGCTTGAGCAGGTGCCTCTCCTCCCCACTCCTGGATTATTAAGGCAGATATACCTCACAGCCCCCCAGCCCAAACTGAATGTGGCAACTGATCCTCACACCTTCCCATCCCTCATCCTTCAGTGTCCTCCCACTCCGTTCTCCATCCATCTCTTCATGTCCCCCTGTCCACTCCTCCCCATTTCCAGTCACAGTGCCATCAGTGCTTACCTCTTTTTCACAGGAGACAGGAACATAGCGGGCATTGGTGACAGTAAGCTCCTCGCTCCCTGGCCCTGCCCGGCGGATCTCGCACTCACCCCCCTGGCCCTTCCGGGTGCCAGTGGCCAGGAGGTCCCGGACGGTCTCATTGTAGATCTCTACGTAGCTTGCCACAAAGCTATAGGCCCAGCCCTGGCCACTCAGCTCCTGGGCCACAGCGAACAGGTGCCGCAGGGCCCTAGGGATCAGCCCCTCCACCTGGGGGTCTCCCCCAGGCCCTCCCTCCATTGTGAAGGTCTTGCCGCTTCCTGTCTGGCCATAGGCAAAGATGCATACTGGGTAGCCATCCAGGGCTGACTGGACAAGCATGGCAATCTCCTCAAACACTTCATCCTGTCCGCTCCCTGGTGGGAACACCCGGTCAAAGGAGAAGTCGTGGCGGGTCGGGGCGGCTGGCAGCCCACTCAGGGTCCCACGCCGCTCATCAGACCGAAAGAGGCTCAGGTGGGTTGGAGGATCAGAGGGCCCACCAGGGCCTGAGGGAAACAGAAGGAAGCCAGGGGATGGGGTGGGCTCCCCTGGAAGGACAGGGCGGACCCGACAGAACACACGGATGTTGCCTTTGAGCTCCTGTAGCTGGTTGTGTAGCCGCCGGCGCTCCATCTCTAGCCCATGGAGACGTTCTCCCCGCTCAGCCAGTAAGGCGGCCTGGGCCGCAGCCTCCTGGCGCAGAGATGCCACCTCCGCTTGGCTGCCTGAGAGAGCTGCTTCTGATGCTTGAAGCCTCCTCTGCCCAGAACAAAACAGACACAGAGGGCGAGATACAACCAAGAACCAAAACAAGTCATGATAGGGTGGGGGATGGGGGGGGTGTCCCTGCCTCCAAAGACTTCATGGTCTGCTAAAGAAAGAATAGATTTAGAATAGGGAGTGCAATGGGCATATCCAGAAGGGGCACAGGAAGATGATGTCTAGGCTGACACCCAAAAGTACAGGAGTGAACCAAGGGAAGGATGGAGTAAGAAAGAACATTCCACAGAGAGGGAGTGCATATGCAAAATCCCCTGAGCAAGAATTGAGTCATTTGAAAGACTGCAAGTAATTCAATCTGCTTGGTGCTCACCAAGGAGCTGAATGGACATGAGAAGACGGACTTTTGATCAGTAAAGACAGAAAGAGAGGGAGGTGGAAGAGTAGGGGAGACACAGATCAGGGGAGCTATGAAAACAGAGGGGTGAAGAAGGGTAGAGGACAGCCCTGGCTGGTGTGGCTCGGTGGATTGGGTGTCGTTATCCAGTGTACCAAAGGTTGCTGGTTCAATTCCTGATCAGGGCACAGGCTGGGGTAGTGGGCTCGATACCCAGTAGGGGGCATGTGGGAGGCAGCCAATGGATGTTTTGCTCTTACATCAATGTTTCTCCCTCTCCCTTCCTCTCTCTCTAAAAAAAAAAATTTTAAGTCTTTGGGGGAAAAAAGTTATTTAAAAACAAAAAGAAGAAGAGGAAGGATAGAGGACAGAGGTATGCTGCTGGACAGAGGTGGTCAGGGATTCTAAGCCCAAACCTGGAAAGTAGGATCAGTGTTTGGTGAGATGCTGGCCCTTACCTCCTGCTCCTCCAGCCGGGTGGCCAGTTCCCTCCGCTCCTCCTGCAATCCCAACTGTTCTTTCTGCAGCTCTTGCACCAAGCTCTCCTGAGTGCCCAGCCGCTCTTCCAGCTCTAGGACACGAGCACTCAGGTTCCCCAGCTCCTGTTGTCCCTGCTCGGCCTGGGCCTGTACCCTGGCCAACTCCCCTTCTAGTGTCCTGCGTTCTGCACCCAGGGCTGTGGCCTGCTGCTGGGCCTCCCTGAGCTGGTCCCGCAGCTGTTGGTTCTCCTGGTCCAAAGTCTGAGTCCTCTCACGGCAGCATTTCAGCTCTGCATTTAGGTCACATAACTGACCCTTTAAGTCCCAGGCTGGACGTTTGCTGGGTTTCTTCCCTCCCAGCTTGGGAGGAGCAGCTGCTGCTAAAATGGGCACAGAAAGGACAAAGGTCAAGGAAGTCTTAGTTCCCTATCTCTCCTCCCTCCTAGCCTTTCGGGCCTCCACACCTGATGCTACATCTCCTTCTCCTCCAGACAGGGAAGAGACCAGATGGGTTCTTCTGGGTACTCACCACCTCCTCTTCCCTATCCCAGCCTCTCACCCAACAGTTGTGTTTGTCACTTACTGCCAGGCTTCTGGGCAGGAACAGCAGGACCCGGCTTCTGATTCTTCAACACTAGAGAATCGGGCAGTTGACATCAGTAATTATAGCACAGTGACCTTCCACCTCCACCATTCTCCCTTTACACGTCTCCCAAACCCCTTCTCAGCCCAGCTCTTAAGGGCTAATTACCTGTGGCAACAGCTGTGGAACATCGGGGTCCCATCTTCTTGGGAACTTTTGGAGCTGTTGGGAAATGGGAGGAAAAAGAGCCACCACTCTCAGGGTGGCATGTACTCTGGCAGGTCCAGGGGCAGAGCAGTTGCTTTTAATGAGGATTAGAAATAAGAAAACTCTCCTCTTCCCCTACATCTGGCCAGCTCCCAAAGATATCCTTTCTGGGGAAGAAAATACTGAACATGCCAAGAAACTAGTTGGACCAAGAGAAGCAAAAAGAGCAGAGGGGCAAAACCATATGAGAAGTACACTACATCTACGTAAAAAGATGTTGGGGACATGTCATATTTACTTGAATACCCCTAGAATATCCCTGGAAGGACACACAGTTGTCCCCAGGGAGGGGAACTGGGTGGCTGGGGGGACAGAGGTAGGAGGGAGACTTCTCAGAAGTATAACAACTTTTGTGCCTTTGAAATTTTTTTTTTTAACCCTTACCTGAGGATATTTTTTCCATTGCTTTTCAGATAGAGTGGAAGGGAGGGGGGAGAGGAAGAGGGAGAAAGGGAGACGGACACACACACACACACACACACGGGACAGAGAGAGAGAGACATTAATGCGAGAGAGACACATCGATTGGTTGCCTCCTGCATGAGCCTGGACCATCATCAGGGCCAGGGATTGAGCCTGCAACCGAGGTACGTGCCCTTGGTTGGAATCGAACCTGGGACCCTTTGGTCCTCGGGCCAATGCTCTAACCACTGAGCCAAACTAGCTAGGGCTGCCTTTGAAATTTTTAAACAAGTGAAACATATTACCTGTTCAAAATAAGCTAAAATTGAAAGGAAAGAAAAAGTGAGTTGGAGAGCACTGATCTCTGTCCATCCCCAGGGCCCACCTGCAGTCTGGCCTTGTGTCTGTGGCACTGTGGTGATGACCGGTGCTCTGGGTTGAGACGTGGCAAATTTAGTCACTGTGCTCAGGCCTCGTGTCCTTTTCTAGGGATAGACAAAGACAGGGTCCATAGTTACTCTCCCTGATTGGTTTACATACATTTTCTCTCTCTTTCTCTCTCCTCCCTTTCCCTCCCTCCCTCCCTCCCTCCCTCCCTCTCTCTCTCTCTCTCTCTCTCTCTCTCTCTCTCACACACACACACACACAGACACACAGCTTTCCAAACCCAGCTCACCTTCTCAGGCTCCAAGACATCCTCCATCTGGTCAAGCCCCCTCTTAAATCTGCTTCCTGGGAGAGGCAGCCGGGAAGGGCCCTTGACCGGGGGTCTCTTCAACTCTAAGTTACCCTTCACTTCCAACAAAGGGGACCTCTGCTGGGAAAAGAGAGACACTTAAGACAATACCCTAGAACCCAAACATTCAAAGACCTCTGCTTTCTGGGCCCCCAGCCTAATTTTCAACATCACCACCAGCAACATTAACTTTGTACCTCTTGTACCACAGATTATGTGCCAGCCAAAAAGCATGGAGTGGGACACAGTGCAGAAGTGGGAGCAAACTCTAAGAGTAGTGCTTAAACAAGCAGAAAGAAATGGACACTCCTTTTAGAAGGCAAAAACACACATGGTATGGCTGTGAAACCAACAGACCTTTTTAGCTAGAGCTGAGAATAATAAATAAGGGAGAGAGTGGATGAGAGATAAGGCTGAAGACTGGGTTGGAGGAGCGGGTAAGACTTATTAGGAACTGTTTTAAATGCTTTATCTATATCAACTTAATCCTCACAGCAGCCCCAAGGTGGTACTGAGAGGTAAAATAGCTTATCTAAGGTCATCAGCCAGTAAAAGGCAGAGTCAGGGTTAGAATCTAGCCAGTCTGTTCTGGAGGCCATGTTTTAACCACTAGGTCACACTGCCTTGTAGGACTTTGATGCCAAGCTAAGGAGTGTAGGCTTTAGCTCTGCATACACAGAGAGCCAGACACAGTTACTGATTAGGCACGTGAAAACTGCGCACAAGAGCTTATTACAAAGAAGGAGTTGTAAGTAGGCTGACTTGCATGGGGAAGGCTAGGAAGCAGCATGGCCAGCGTGGAGACCCCTGAAGTAGAGGACAGTGGGAAAGAAAGAGAGCCTCTCCTTTAAGCTGCGCAATTCAGTGCCTGGGGATTATGTCCACCCCATGGCTACCAACCACTCTGGTTTGACCAGAACTAAGGGGTTTCTTAGGACACAGGAATTTCAGTGCTATAACCAGATTATTCTCATGCAAACCAGGACAATTAGTCAACCTACTCCTATCCCACCACCAGGCGAGCACCGTGAATAGGTCAACTTTTTATTTTCACTAAAAATAACTTAATTCCAAGGCCAGTCTCTCTCTTCCCTTCAGTTTACCTCATTCATTTAAGATTTACTAAGTGCCTTTTAAGTGCTAGGAAATGATCTAGGTTCTGGAGTAGCAGCTGTGGTCTGTGCCCTCAAGATGCTCATGGGACAATGGGAAGGGAAACATTTAAAGAGGTGATTAAAACTTTACTTAGTGCTCTCATAAAAGGATCCCAGAGGAGGGGGATTTATAAGTTTAAATGGGGAAGAGTGTCAGAGAACACTTCTAAAAAGTATTTTTAGGCGGAGCCTTGAGTATGAGAAAGAGTTGGCTTATGGGTTTCGGCCAAGAGCATTCCGGGCAAAAAGCGAGGAAGAATGCATTCAACAAATGACAAATTGTCTGTTCAGCTGAACACAGGCAACTGTATGGAAAGTGAGGAGATGAGAACAGAGGCAGAAGAGAAAAAGACTGCAGCAGTCGGTATCCCATGACAGAGTCCGGAGTTTACTGAAGGCAAGAGGGACCCTCGTGACGTTTAGTTAGGAGAATATGACTAGATTTTTATGAAAAAGTGAACTATGAGCAAAGTGAAGAATGAATAGAAGATGAGGGGCATCAGAGGAAGAGACTGCATATTCCTTCATTCACCCATTCAACAAGGATTTTTGCACTAAGCTTTGTTGAAAGACTGCTCTGTAACAGTAACTGTTCTAGGTACTGGAGGGTAACGAACATGAAGACTCTGCCTTCCCAGAGCCTATTTTCTAAGGCAGCCTTTCCAAACTGGGGTACCACAAGAGAACTAAGCTCTATAGAAAACAATCTACTTTCTCAGTTCTCCCAAGGATGTATATAGCTCTTAACATTCTAGGTGCCTGAGAGAGAAGTCAATTCATTAGATACAAAGGATGCCTTTGGACATTAGAGCTTAATTCTCAAGGAACTCTGTTGAGAAGGGCGTTTCTAAGAGTCTAAGGGCTAAGTAGAAATCTTCCTGAAAGAAGGCCAAAGAGGGTCTGGATTACATGAAGCCAAGCACAGAAGTCCCCCCCTTATCTACAGGAGATACCTTCCAAGATCCCCAGTTGATGCCTGAAACCTGACAGTACCAAACCCTATATAAACTACATTTTCTCCTATACACACACACCTATGGTAAAGTTTAATTTAGAGATTAATAACCATAATTAATAAAACAGAACAATTTTAACAATATACTGTAATAAAAATTATGTGAATGGCCTTGGAGTCATTACTAAGTAAAATAAGGGTAACTTGAACACAAGCACTGTGATACCCTGACAGTTGATCTGATAACCGAGATGGCTAAGTGACTAACAGACAGGTGGTGTATACAGCGTGGATACACTGGACAAAGGGATGGTAATGTTCCAGGCTGGACAGAACGGGTAGGCATAGACAGAATGGCACACAATTTAAAACTTATGAATTGTTTATTTCTGGAATTTCCCATTTAATATTTTTGGACCATGGTTGACAGTGCCTAACTGAAACCATGGAAAGCAAAACCTCGGTTAAGAGGGACCACTGTATGGACCTAACTGGGAGCTGCCTTGGGGGAGGGAGGTAGAGGGCAGGCAGTGAGGGAGATGGAGAAGTGCAGGCTGACTCCAAGATACCTGCCAGAAGCATAGGAGGAAGAGCTGATTTTGTTTTTATTTTAGTTTAAAATATTACAGATGTCCCTTTTTCTCCCCAATGACCCATTAGCCTGTCCCCTCCCCCTCCGCAGTCCCTCTCCCTACCATTGTGGTTTTGTTTTTTCATTTGAACTTTTCATGATAAAATCATTGTAGATTAACACGCAGTTGTAAGAAATAACACGGAGAGATCTGAGGGTACTCGAAGGGGTAGTTTGGGAAGGTCAGCTTTGGGACAGTGGCTTTGAGCTACCTGTGATGCACACAGATATACTCACAGATGTTCACAAAGCATCGCTAGAGAGAAAACTCTGAAACCACTTGATACCCTGGTTTCTTACATTTTAGTTTATTGGTTTGTTGTCTTTCCTTACAGTAGATTGTGAGCATCACATGAACACATCTGTTTTGTTCACAACTATATAACCAGAGTGCCTAGTACAATGTCTGCCACATGGCAGGGCTCAATACATTTTTAAAGGAATAAAATCAGATGTCTATCAGTGGGAGAATACTTAAGTTGTAATACATCCAAACCATTGGCTTCTATACAAATAAAAAGGGATTTTTTCCGTCACAAAGAATATGCACAAAGAATACTTATTTAATTTAATCAAATGTAGCATGAAAGCCAAATTTTTCTTTAAATTTTCCAAGGTCAAACACTGAATTTTTCTGTTTATAACCCGTGTCCTTCAGTCCCTCTACACTGCCACAGTAGATCTACATAGTGGGTCTACTAAAGATCTACCACCCTGGAATTTGTGTGAGTTCAGAAAATGTGTTCAAAGGTTTGTTTATTCAGGACAACTCCAAGAGCATTTCTTTTTCTCCCATCTATAAAGCTAGACACGATGACTCTCAACTTTGCACAATTAGCATAAGCACTTAAACTATAAAAACATATATTCATCCAACCCCTCCTATACCCACTCCCCTGCTCCTAAGGCAACCTCTCCAAGTGTGCGTGAGATGCCACCCGTCACCTGGTCACGAACTTGGGCGATCCTTCCTTCTCTCCTCTACGTCATCCACTCGTCACTCACTCCGATCATTCCAATCAGTATGCAACACAGGCTATGATTTCTTCCAGCCTAAGAGTTTCTTGACTCTGCTTTCCCTGCCAGCCACTACCTTTCTTCTCTGTTGCCTTCGCCAGCAAAACGCCTCAAAAGTCTAGTCGATCAGTACTCACTGTGTCCAATTTCTCTCCTAAACCATGAGAACCAGCTTTCAGCCGGGGGCGCACAGACCTTCGCCCTCCGAGCAGGCTGGAAGTGGGCGGGCCGGGAGCCCCGTCGGCATCGGGGGCGGCCGGCCGCGGTCCCGCTCCCCGGGGCAGGAGACAGCGCCCGCCCTACTCACCAGCGGCTCCATGTCCAGCTCCGTGCTACGCGTGCCAAGGGGGCGCAAAGGAAGAGGACACGGCGCCGCGGCTCCGGGACCCGCGTCCTCCCGCCCGCTCGCGACGCAGAGCACGAGCGCTCCGGGCTCCGACTGCCACAACCCCGCGCCACACCCGCCACTTTTGAATTCCAACGGCTGCCACCACACTCACCTCCCTCCGCACGCAGGGGCCAATCGTCGCCGTCGCCACAGCAGAGGGCCAATCGCAGCGCCCTGCGCCTCCCTAGGCCACACCCGTGGGGCCGGCGCCGCGGAGCCGCCGGTTGGCCACACTTCCGGCTCCTTTCCGCCTTCGCTCCTCTCCTCACTCCTCCAGCGGCCGTCACGCTGCGCTTCCGCCGCCGCCCGCTACGTCGGAAGATGCCTGGCTAAGCCACAGCGACGTAACCGCTGCGGGGGGCAGGACGCCGGAGGAAAGGAATCGCGCGTGCGCACACTAGGACTCCTGCGGGGGCGGGCGGGACGAGCGCCCCCTAGCGACTCAGTAGGGAGCGCGCTCGTTCCCCGGCTGGCTGCGGCCGGCGGGCGGCGTCTCCCGCGGGGCTGGGCCGGCCCCAGAAGTGGGAGCTGGCGCCCTCGCGCGGGTGCGGAGTGGCCGCGTCCCCCCATCCCCCGGCCACTCGGGCTTCTCTTACCAAATTTAAGAACATTGGATGCAGCTTGAAGCTCCCTGGAAGCTCGGCAGTGGGGATTCGAGGCTCAGGGGAGGAGGGTTTTTTCCTGCAGACTCCTCACCAGACCTTCTCCTTACCTGGAGCCGGCAACTGGTGCTGGAGGACGGGTTTAGGACCTTCACAGCCTCGAACCCACGGAGGATTTACTGCTTTCATTTATGAGATATTTTATGTTTTTTCAGACTAACATGCACGTGCGTTATCTCCGTTTAATAATCGCCAAGTTTACTGAGCTCTTGCGTCAGGTGCTTTGCGCATCTTATCTGCAAGCTAGATAAAGGTTTAGAAAGGCTAAGTATGTCAGCCTAAAAAAATCATTTGAAGAGTCAAGCGTTTATTCTGGAATCTGTGCCTGAAGCACAGATTCAGGCAGAAACCCAAACTATCCTAATTACAGGGTGAAAGCAAGGGGTTTTCATGAGAGAAAAGGAGTAATTATGTGAAAAGAAGAAAAAAATCCTATTGGTACTGACAAGCTGAGCTACTCTTGGTGATATAGGATGGGTTACTGATTCTCTCTTCAGACAGAAGGTCTGTAATCACCAGTCCCTTGTGATCAGGATGTCAGCTTTCCTGCTGACTTTATGTGTGTAAACCATTGTGATTTAGCCCAGTTCAGAGTTTCAAGGAACAAGATGAGCAATGCAGTTCCTCTAGAATGGTTGCTCTGGCTCCATTTAAAAATGGCTCCATCGGCCAGCATGGTTCAGTGGTTGAGCAGTGACCTATGGACCAGGAGGTCACTGTTGGATTCCTGGTCAGGGCACATTCCCAAGTTTCTGGCTCCATCCTGGGTGGGGTGTGTGGGGGACGCAGCCCATGGATGGTTCTCTCATCATTGATGTTTCTATCACTCTCTCCTTTTCCCTTCCTCTCTCTGAAATCAATAAAAACATTTAAAAAAAACAACACACATTACTATAGGCTTCTGACCAAGACGGTGGAGTACGTTACTAAGGTACTTGCATCCTCCAACAACCACATCAAGATTACCACTAAACTACAGAATGACTGTCGTTCAGAATGGCCTGAAATCTAGCTGAACAGAAGTCCTATAACTAAGGTTATAAAGAAGAAGCTATGTTCAGACTGGTAAGAAGGGTGGAGACTCGGAATGGGCTGGTCCCACACCCACGTGTGGCAGTTAACAATGGTGGAACCTCAGCTGCAGAGGTTCCCCCTTGAGGAGCAAGGGGTACCAGCCCCACACCAGGCCTCCCAGGCCAGGGTTCCAGTGCCAGGAAGGGAAGTCCCCATAACTTCTGGCTATAAAAACCAGCAAAGCTGCAACTCAGTGAGCCAGAGGGTTCCTGGAGTTCCAGGTGTTCCTCTCTTTTTAAATTTTTATTATTTATTATTATTTTTTTAAAAGTTTTTTTATTGTTTAAAATATTACAGATGTCCCTTTTTCTCCCCAATGACCCATTCCACCCCGTTCCTTCCCCCTCCCCAGTCCCTCTCCCCACCATTGTCCATGTCCTTGGGTTGTGTATATATGCACATAAATTCTTTGGTTACTCTCTCCCCCTCCACCCACCGGCCCTCCTCCATCTTTTTTTATTTTTAATTAAATTTTTTTTCAATTCCAGTTTACTTTCAGTATTATTTTGTTTTGGTTTCAGGTGTACCATTTGGGACTGCATGGCTGCATGGTTGGTATTATGCAAGAGGGTATTATGCTAAGTGAAATAAGTCAGTAAGAGAAAAGACAAATGCCATATGATTTCATTTATATGTGGAATCTAAAGAACAAAATAAATGAACAAACAAAGTGGAAACAAGACTCAGACACAGAGATCAGACTGGTGATTGCCAGAAGGAAGGAGATTTGGAGGACTGTGTGAAAGAGGTGAAGGGATTAAGAAATACAAATTGGTAGTTACAGAACAGTCATGGGTATGTAAAGTACAGCATAGGGAATATAGTTAATAATATTGTGATAACCAAGCATTCCTCTTAAAGGGCCCACACAAAGGCTTACTTGAATTCACTTGTTCTCAGCTCCAGTGCTGAGGTGGCAACTCCAAAGGTGCCAGGGACCTAAAGGAAGGAACTGAATTGTCTGGCCTCAGGACGAGAGCTAAAGGGCCAGCTTTCCCTCAGAACTGCTGGCAGAGGCCATTGTTCCATTGCTGAGCCATGCCCCCACAGAACCAGTAGGCAGGTGCCATATCTGAATCTCCATCAACCTGGCTCACACTGTTTGCTTTGCCCTGGTGAGTCCCTGAGGCCTGGCCCCACCCAACTTGCAGGCCCACCCAAGCTGTTTCCAGTGGCTATTTCCATACAAGCAGCCTGTCTTGGCTCATGCTGTGGACTAAAATATCAAATCTCAAACAAGCAACATCTGGTATTGGTTTGATCCATACCTCTTGCTCAGTGGCCCCAGGCCCAGCACTGTAGGTTGCTGGACTCCAATTCCAGCTTGGCCTCTCCCAGGTGGTCCCAGGCAAGATACAACAGCTGACATTGGCCTGCACCTCCTGGAAGGTCCCAGAGCCAATGAACCCAGTGGCCAGCTTCAGACCACATCGGAGTACCACCTAATCGCCTCCACAAGAGACACACTCAAGGGAAGACTCATAGGGCACCAGAGCCCCACTGAAGCAAGTCTGCTACCTGGGTCAGGCCCTGCATAGGAGCTCCTCTGCTGTGGTCACAGCCAGTCCTCACAGCTGATGGGCCTGGGGGTAAATCTCTCCCATTGATCTACCAACAGCAATCAAGGCTCAACTACAACAGGAAGGTGCACACAGTCCATGTGGGGTGCAACTGGAGTGCCCAGTTGAGTACAGGGAGAAGCTCCACTGGGTCCTACAGGACTCCTACTACATAAAACCACTCTACAAAGACTGGGAGATGGAGCAACCAGTCAGAATGAGGAGACAAAGAAACATGTCTCAAATGAAAGAACAGAACAAAACTCTAGAAAAAGAACTAAACAAAATGGAGACAAACAATCTACCACATGCAGAATTCAAAATACTGGTTATAGGGATGCTCAATGAGCTTAGGGGAAGAGTAGATGAACTTAGTGAGAACTTCAACAAAGAGAAAAAACAAAAATGGAGATAGGAAACAAAAAAGAACCAGTCAGAAATGAAGACTACAATACCTGAAATGAAGCCCTGGCTGGTGTGGCTGTTAGTTGGGCATCATCCTGTGCACCAAAAGATTGCCAGTTCGATTCCTGGTGAGGGCACATGCCCGGGTTGAGAACTAGGTCCCTGGTGGGGGATGTGCGGGAAGCAGCCAGTCAATGTTTCTCTCTCACATCGATATTTCTCTCTCTCCCTTCCTCTCTCTCTAAAAATCAATAAAAATGATTTTTTAAAGGTGAATAAATAAATAACTGAAATGAAGAATACATTAAAGGGAATCAACAGTAGAGTAGATGAAGCAGAGGATCAAAGAAGTGGTTTGGAGGATAAGGGAGCAGAAAACAATCAGAACAGCAAAAAGAGTTCCAAAACACCCAGTTAGATGAATATAGAGAAATAAAATTCAATAAGGGGAAATGTGGAGACATAAATACATAAGAAAAATATTTCATAGATTCTAGGAGTACCAATAAACAATCCTCATTTACAGCACCTGAATTAGTTTTAGGAAAGAAGAATGATAATAATATGCCCCTAAAAACAAAGCGTATCAACCTAGAATCAGCCCATTGCTAATCGATGTTTAAGGGGCCTAGAACCTGCAAATAAAGCTGTAAGATTCTGAAGAAGAAAAAAACAGCAAAAAGTAAAAAGAATCAAAAACATGAGGATACTTTAAGGTGCCTCTGGGACAACTTCAGGCATACCAACATTTCCATCATGGGGGTGCTGGAAGAAGAGAAAGAGCAAGGAATTGAAAAAATGACAGAAAACTTCCCTAACATGGTGAATAAAATAGACATACAAATCCAGGAAACACAGAGAGTCCCAAACAAGATGAACCCAAAGAGGCCCACAGCAAGACACATCATAATTAAAATGCCAAAGGTTAAAAACAGAGGCAGTCTTTTTTTTTAACCCTCAGCCAATGCTTTGTTTGGTTTTGTTTTTTCCTTTTTATTGATTTTAGAGTGAGAGGGAGAGAGAGAAAGAGAGAGAGAGATAGAAACATCAATGTGAGAGAGAAACATCGATTGGTATGTGCTCCAGCCAGGGATTGAGCCTTTAACCTAGGTATGTACCCTGACTGGGAATCGAACCTGCAACCTTTTGGTGTATGGGACAATGCACCAACCAACTGAACCACCCTGCCAAGGGAAAGAGATTCTTAAAAGCAGCAAGATAAAAGCAGTTAATTACCTACAAGGGAGCTCCCATAAGACTGTCAGCTGATTTCTCAACAGAAATTTTGCAGGCCAGAAGGGATTGGCAGGAAATATTCAAAGTGATGAAAAGCAAGGACCTACAACCAAGATTACTCTACCCAGCAAAGCTGTCATTTAAAATCAAACACCAGATAAAGAGCTTTCCCGACAAAAAAAGCTAAGGGAGCTAGCTCATCACCACCAAACAAGTACTACAAATGTTAAAGGGTCTTCTTTAAGAAGAAGAAAAAAGATAAAGGATATGAATTATAAAGTGGCAATAAATACATATCTATCAACAATTACTTCAAATGCAAGTGGATTAAATAGTTCAATCAAAAGACATAGCCCTAGTCAGTTTGGCTCAGTGGTTAGAGAGTCAGCGGACCAAAGGGTCTGGCTTCCATTCCGGCCAAGGCCAAGTACCTCAGTTGCAGGCTCTATCCCTAGCCCTGGTTGGGGTGTGTTTGGGAGGCAACCAATCAATGTGTCTCTCTCACATCAATGTTTCTCTCTCCCTTCCACTGTCTCTGAAAAGCAATAGAAAAAATATCCTTGGGTGAGGATTAAAAAAAAATTTTTTTTAAAAGACATAGAGTAACTGAATGGATAACAAAGCAAGACTCTAACGCTGTATACAGAGGCACACTTCAGATCAAAAGACACAAGCTGAAAGTAAAGGAAAAATATATTTCATGAAAATGAAAATTAAAAAAAAAAAAGTTGGGGTAGCAATACTTATACCAGACAAAATAGACTTTAAAACAAAGGCAATAATAAGAGACAAAAGAGGACCCAGCAATCCCACTTCTAGGTAGTTATTCAAAGAAACCCAAAACACTAAATCAAAAAGACATATTCATCCTTATGTCTAAAAAGACATATTAAACATCATTGCATATTGTATTATGTACAACAGCCAAGATATGGAAGCAACTTAAGTGTCCATCAATAGATGAATGAATAAAGAAGTGGTGCATATATGCAATGGAATATGACTCAGCCATAAAAAAAATGAAATCTTGCCATTTGCAACAACATGGATAGACCTAGAAGGTATTGTGCTGAGGGAAATAAGTCAGACAGAGAAAGACAAATACCACATGATTTCAATTATATATGGAATCTAAAAAACAAACAAGCAGACCAGATATCCACTCATAGTTACAGAGAACATTTTGAGTTGCCAGATCGGAGGAGGTTTGGGGTGGGTGAGTGGGTAAAAAAGGTGAAGGAATTTAGAAGCACAAGTTGGTAGTTACAGAATAGTCATGGGGATGTAAAGTACAGCACAGGGAATATAGTTGATAATATTGTAATAACTATGTATGATGTCAGACAGGTACAAGATTTATCTGGAAATCACTCCACAAGTTATATAAATGTCTAATCACTGGTGTTGCACACCTGAAACTAATATAATATTGTATGTCAACTGTAATTGAAAAATAAAATTGAAAAAAAAACTATCATTTTATCTGGATTCTCCACAAAGGAAAGAGTTCATGATGTGAGGTAAGTGAAGAAGACCACTACCTTGTATACATGCTACATTCAAAATTATGTTTGGGGGGGAAAGGGTGTATAAGAAAGAGAGTATGGAAAATAATAAAAATGCAAAACTTTTCACTATGTTTTCAAATGTCCATGACATGGTTATCATACCTAGGTATGAAAATATTACTTTAAAAAGGTTTTCTTGAGACCAAGGAATAAATCCCCCTCCCAAGTGAGAACAACTGAGATTTTTATTTTATTTCTTTTTTAAATTTATCTTTATTGTTGAAAGTATTACAGATGTCCCCCTTGTTCCCCCATTGATCCCCTCTACCCCTCACCTGCCCCACCCCCAGACTTTCCCCATACCAATGTCTGTGTCCGTGGGTTATGCATATATGCATGTAAGTTCTTTGATTAATCTCCCCCCATCCACTCCCCCACCCCCACCTTCCCTCTGAGATTCTTCAGTCTGTTCCATGCTTCTATGTCTCTGGATCTATTTTGTTCATCAGTTTATTTTGTTCATTATATTCCACATATGAGTGAGATCATGTGATACTTGTCTTTCTCCGACTGGCTTATTTCACTTAGCATAATACTCTCCAGGTCCCTCCATGCTGTCTCAAAGGGAAAGGGATCCTTCTTTACAGCTGCATAGTATTCCATGGTGTAAATGTCTCACAGCTTTTTTATCCACTCATCTACTGATGGGCACTTGGGCCCTTTCTAGATCTTAGCTATTGTAAATTGTGCTGCTATGAACACAGGGGTGTATAAGTTCTTTCAGATTCATGTTTTGGGATTCTTAGGCTATATTCCTACAAGTGAGATCACTGGGTAAAATGACAGTTTGATTTTTAAGTTTTTGAGGAACCTCCACACTGTTTTCCATAGTGGCTGCACAAGTCTGCATTCCCACCAGCAGTGTACCAGGGCTCCCCTTTCTCCACACCCTCGCCAGCACTTGTTGATTTGTTGATGGAGCCATTCTGACAGCTGTGAGGTGATACCTCATTGTGGTTTTAATTTGCATTTCTCTGATAATTAGTGACTTTGAGCATTTTTTCATATGTCTCTTGGCCATCTGTATGTCCACTTGGTGGAGTGTTATTTAGTTCCTTTGCCCATTTTTAATTGGATTGCTTGTCTTCCTTTTGTTAAGTTGTATGAGTTCCTTATATATTTTGGATGTTAACCCTTTATCAGATGTGTCATTGGCAAATATGTTCTCCCATACAGTGGGTTCCCTTTTCATTTTGTTGATGGTTTCCTTTGCTGTGCTGAAGCTTTTTATTTTGATGCAGTCCCATTTGTTTATTTTTCCCTTTGTTTCTCTTGCCCTAGGAGATGTATCAGCAAACATATTGCTTCGAGAGATGTCTGAGATTTTGCTGCCTACGTTTTCTTCTAGTATTTTTATGGTTTCACATCTTACATTTAAGTCTATCCATTTTGAGAACTGAGATATTTTTTAAAACATTAAGGTCAGATGGGGGCCCTAGACGGTTTGGCTAAGTGGTTAGAGTCAGCCCACGGACTGAAGGGGTTCAGTTCCAGCCAAGGGCACATACCTCGGTTGCAGGCTCAATCCCTGCCCCTGTCAGGGCTCGTGTGGGAGGCAACCTATTGATGTGTCTCTCTCACATCGATGTTTCTCTCTCTCTCTCCCTCCCTTCCACTCTCTCTGAAAAGCAGTGGAAAAAATATCCTCAGGTGAGGATTAAAAAAAAAAAAAAAGGCCATATGGGGGACACTGGAAAATTCCTGTTTGCATTTTTCTGCCCAAAGACTAATAGAGATTTTTGGTCCATTTGGTAATTATTTCCCCAGTGAGTTTTCAGTTCTCAGAAAGATAAGAGAACTCCTGCCTTTAACTCCAAATAGATGGCTGTAGTCTCTTTTGCCATCTATGCTTCCTCCGCCTGGCCTCCCAGGTTATCCAAATACAGCTAAAGGCACAGGTCCGAAATAGGAAGGGAAGCATGATTGGGACTGAGAGTGCCCATTGGGCCTCAGGGCACTTTTGGGGTCCAGGCATCGCCTACGATTCAGCTCAAACTGCTGCAGCAATGCTATTTCCAACCATGTGCCTGCATCACAAAGTTCTGCTCCTACCGTGAAGGTCAGAATAAAGGTGTGGAGAGTTTCTCATAAAGGAAAACTCCACATTCCAGACTTGGAAATAACTGGACAGTTAAGTGGGCTAGAGATTGCTTCAGAAGAAAGAAATGTCTTTTTCTGTATTTTACTGTATTCTCTATATTTCTTTGATGGGACATGGAAGGTGTTAAGTGATAAGGGGTTTGTGCATACACTGCCCTTCTCCCAGATCCCTGCCTTGAGACACAGAGACTTTCCTCTCCAGTCTCCAGCCCCAGTTAGTTGCCAGAGAGGCATCACTCACCACCACCACACCCACCAGCTGCGTGGATAGGCCTCCCAGGAGAGAGCCACTCCTCACATAAGGCCCATTGCTTCTCCTAAAAGCAGTGTCACAGATCCAGGGGAGACACACCCTTTAAAGTAGGTCTAGGAAAACATCTTCCTTTCTTTGATCACTGCTCCTCAGAAAAACTTAGATAGAAAAAAAATGTTACTACACCTAATCTCTAGCTTTCTTTTTATGGAAGATGCAAATTAAATGTAAAAAAACCAAACATATTGTGGGCCAATGTGCATGGATCCAGGTGCGACTGAATGTGCCCCATGGTGCTTGGTTCTGGGAAGACAGCCATGGACAGGACAGATGTGGAACCTGCTGTTCTTGGAGTTCTCACCTAGTGAGGAGTACAGTTAGATGAGCAGACAGAGCAGCAAAAGAGATCATGGATGTGACACTTAGCACAGCACGTATAATAGTATAGATTACTGAGTCACAGCAGGCCATGGAAGGCCAGAGCCAGGCTCTTCACAAGAAGGGAATAAAAAGGGCTGGAGCACAGAACAGTTTGGGAAGATGAGGCTGGAGAGTGTGGCAGGCGGTTAAAGGCATCCTTCACCCTGTATGTCCCTGGCTGCTGGTGCTGCTTCCCAGGCTCCTTTGGTACCCAGGAAAGTCATCCACCTACTCCAAATCTCTGTACCTCATGCCAGGTTGTCTTGTGTAGGTGGCTCTGCCCACCTCCTCCTCGGACTTTCAAGACCTCAGTTCCACAACCCAACAGACACTTCCCATCTTCGCCTCCATTGATGAGGCCACCTTGTGCTCTCCCAAGCTAGTCTTCAGTCATGCTGGTCAAGGGATAGATTTTCCTTGTGTAAATGGACTGCTCTTCTCCCTCCAGCCTGCTGGGGGCAGTGTGTGAAAGGCAGGGTTGCCACATGATGGAAACATCACATTCTAAGAAGGCAATGGTTGCGTCCTAAAGAGCTCAACAGAAGACAGTGAGTCCTCAGTTAACGTTGTCGAAAGGTTCTTGGAACTGCTGGAAAATGACATATAATGAAGCCAGTTTTACTTCCAGCTACTTGACATAAACAAGGGTTAAGTTCCTACAGCATCTCATCAATGTAATGAAATGTCATTGAAAGAAATAACATTATTCGAGGACCTGCTGTATATAGTTGAAATACGTGTTTCTTATGTGTACATTATCAAATTCCAAATAATAAATTTAACATGACTAGGAAACAAATTATCCTTGACAATTTCCTGCATACTCTGAGTAAGACTTGCATTTGTGGTCATCATCAATGAAACTCTGTAACACCATGGAGAGAGTTATTGGAAGCAGTTTCACAGATGACACAATCCTGGGTAATGATGTACCAGTATTAAGTAAATGGCATTAGGTAGCTGTGAGTCGGGGGACTATGCTGTTTCAATCCAAACAGCTTCCAAAGAGCCATGACACTGCAAATGATGACAGCATTTCTATATCTATTTATTCGCAGTGGGTGGCATGAAATTATCCAGGTGCTTATCTTTTCACCTATTACCTAAATTTTCGTCTATACATCACTATACTTCACTTGGGCCTATGTATTTTGTAATATACTGTTTTTTGTTTGTTGTTTTATTGTTCTCTCTGAGGATATTTTTTCCATTGGCTTTTAGAGAGTAGAAGGGCGGGAGGGAGAGAGAGACACAGAGAGAAACTTCAATGTGAGAGAGAGACAGTGATTAGTTTTCTCCCGCATGAACACTGACCAGGGCCAGGGATCAAATCTGCAATCCTTCAGTGCATGGGCAGACTTTCTAACCACTGAGCTACACTGGCCAAGGAGGCTCCACTGTATTTTTAAATCATTTTGTTCATAGATTTGCTTAAGCCCTGCACACCCTAGCTGCCACCCTGCCTCTAAGGGTCCAAACAGAGCTCTTGCCTTTCTCCCCAGCATGCAGCTCCTTGCTATGTATGTGCCTGTCTCCCACTAATTTTCTCCCTCCAACTACCCTCTCTCTACCACTGCTGCCAGAAGTATATCTAATCCGCCTCCAAGTCCTGCAGATTCTACCAGCTAAGCATCCTTCCACATCTCTGACCCCTCTGCCTCCCCACTACTATCACCTGAGGCCAGGCTTCTCTGGCCCCTCAGCTGGACTACTGCAGCAGCATCCTAACTGCCCCCTCATCCTCTCCTAAGTGCTGCTGACTTTTCTCCATTTTGCAGCCAGCCTGATCTTTCAAAAGTGCCAACACCATCACTCCCTGGATTAAGAAGCGTTGCCCCTCATTGCTGAAGCCCAAAGTCTGATCTTCTTACCATGATGGGGAAGAGAAAGCTAGAGCATTGTTCTGTGTTGTGGTTTCAGGGGAAAACTTTTAGAATGTACTTTATTTAAAAAATATGTTATGGAGCCCTGTCTGGCATGGCTCAATGGTTAGAGCACCAGCCTGCGGACCAAAGGGTCATGGGTTCCATTCCAGTCAGGGGCACATACCTGGGTTATGGGTTTGTTCCCCAGTCCAGATTGGGGCATGTGCAGGAGGCAGCCAATCAATGTGTCTCTCTCACTTGGATGTTTCTCTGTCTCCCCTCTCTTTCCCTCCCTCCCTCCCTTCCACTTTCTCTAAAAAAAAAATCAATGGAAAAAATATCCTCCAGTGAGGATTAACAAAAATATTATTAATAAAATAAAAATAAATAACAAATAAAAAACATAAAATGGGCCCTGGCCAGTGTGGTTCAGTGGTAAGAGTGTCAGCCTGCTCACTGAAGGGTCTAGGGTTTGATTCCTGGTCAAAGGCCAGTACCTGGGTTGCAGGTCAATCCCTGGCTGGTGTGGCTCAGTTGGCTGATCGTTGTCTCGTGCACCAGGAGGTTGTCAGATTGATTCTTGGTTGGGGCACATGCCTGGGTTTCGGGCATGATCCCCAGTAGGGGATGTGCAGGGGGTAGCTGATCAATGATTCTCTCTCATTGATGTTTCTATCTCTCTCTCCCTTTCCTTTCCTCTCTCTGAAATCAATAAAAAAAAATTAAAAATAATAAAATAAAATAAAATAAAATAAAATAAAATAAAATAAAATAAAATAAAATAAAATAAAACAGTGAGCCTCTCCACCTCCATTCTTTTACTGGGCTGATTTAACTCATTATGAACTTCACATCCTTAGAAAGCTCTTTGCTGTTTCACACTAGATTAGATGTCCCTGTTTCATACCTCTCATAGCATGTTTTATTTCCTCTCTCCTAACTCACTTCACATTTCACTGTAATGTCTCACCAGATCTTAGTATTCTCAGCTGGACCACAAGCTGCAGAGGCAAGGACTTAATTTTAGTTCACCACTACTCTAGTGCTTAGCACATTGATGGCACAAAGTTGGCCATCAATAAATATTTTTTTAAAATTTATCTTTATTGTTGAGAGTATTACAGATGTCACTCCCCCAATTGACACCCTCCACTTTGCTCCCACCCCCTCCCCAGACCTTCACCCCATTATTAACTGTGTCCATGGGTTATGCATATAACTTCTTTGGTTAATGTCTTCCCACCCTCCACCCCCCTTCCCTCTTTCCTCTGAAATATGATGGTCTGTTGTATGTGTCAATGTCTCTGGATCTATTTAGTTTTTCAGCTTCTTTTGTCCATTAGCTTCTTCTTAAAGAAGACCCTTCAACTTTTCCTGTAGTGCTGGTCTGGTGGTGATGAACTCCTTTAGCTTTTTCTTATCTGTGAAGCTCTTTATTTGACCTTCAATTCTAAATGATAGCTTTGATGGGTAGAGTAATCTTGGTTGTAGTTCCATGTTTTTCATCACTTTGAATATTTTTGGCCACTCCCTTCTGGCCTGCAAAGTTTCTGTTGAGAAATCAGCTGACAGTCATATGGGTGCTCCCTTGTAGGTAACTAACTGCTTTTCTCTTGCTGCTTTTAAGATTCTCTCTTTGTCTTTAATCTTTGGCATTTTAATTATGATGTATCTTGCTGTGGGCCTCTTTGAGTTCCTCTTGTTTGGGACCTTCTGTGCTTCCTGGATTTGTAAGTCTATTTCTTTCCCCAGGTAGGGGAAGTTTTCTGTAATTATTTTGTCAAATAGGTTTTTCAATTTCTTGGTCTCTTCCTTCCCCTTCTGGCACCCCAATAATACGAATGTTGGGCCTCTTGAAGTTGTCCCAGAGGCTCCTTATACTATTTTCATATTTCTGGATTCTTTATTCTTTTTGCTCTTCTGGTTGGGTGTTTTTTGTTTCTTCATGTTCCAAATTGCTGATTTGATTCTCAGTGTCGTCTGCTGTACTGTTGATTCCATGTAAATTATTCTTCATTTCAGTTGGTGTAGCCTTCATTTCAAATTGGTACTTTATTATGTTATCAATTTTCTCAGTTATTTCCCTAATAGGCTGCTTAAACATCCTTATAAACAAAATTCTGAACTCTGTGTCTGTTAGCTTGCTTGGATCTATTTAATTTAGTTCCTTTTCTGGAGATTTCTTCTGTTCTTTCCTTTGCGACATGTTTCTTTGCTTCCACATTTTGGTTGCTTCCAGGTGTTTGCTTCTATGTATTAGGTAGAGTTGCTATGTCTCCTGGAATATGTAGAGTGGCTTTATGTAGTAGGTGTCCTGTAGGATCCAGTGGCTCAGCCTCCCCAGTCACCTGAGCTGGGCCTTCTAGGTGCTCTCCTGTGTGGACTGTGTGCACTGTCCTGTTGTAGTTGAGCCTTGGTTGCTGTTGGCGTCCCTGGGAGGAACTGACCCCCAGGCCAATCAGCTGTGAGGACCAGCTGAAACTAGAGCCAAAGAGCTGCTGTGCTGGAAACACCCCTATGGATCAGGATTTACTTCAGTGGAGCTTTGGTGTTCACCAAGTGTGCGCCTTGAGTGTGTCACTTGTGGCTGTGGTAGGGTTGTAATCCAGCATGGTAGAGTCTGACCACCAGGTGCACTGTCTCTGAGGCCTCCCAGGAGGTGCAAAGTCAGCCTCTGCCAGTGCCTTGCCCAGGGCCACCCAGCATGAGCTACAGGGCAAACCGTAGTTAGCTGCTACTTGTGCTGGGCTTGGAGGTGTCCAGGAGAGGCCAAGCTATGAGCCAATGCAGCTGCCGCTAGTGCCAGGCCTGGGGCCACTTATCAATCTGTATGGGGCCCGCTGCTGCTTGTTTGAGAGATTTTAGGAAAGTCCTAAGCATGAGGCTCGAGAAGCCACTTGCACAGAAAAGCCCCTGGAAATGGCCTGGATGAGCTGCAGGTGGGGAGGGATGGGCCTCCGGGAATCACGGGGCGGGGCCAAAGGTGTAAGTCAGGTGCTGGCGATTCAAATATGGCGCCTGCTTGCCAGCTGTGTGTGGGAAGGACTTGCCAAAGGAGCAATGGCCTCTGCCAGGCCTTCTGCCTGGGAGGAAGCCGCCCCTCCAGCTCTTGCCCGGATTTCAGGCAGGTTAGTTCCTCCCCAAGTGTCCCAGTTTCCTTTCAGGCTGCTGCCCGGTGCTGGGCTCAGAGGGAGCGCGTCTGAGTGAGTCCGTGCCGGGCCCTTTAAGAGGAGCTGCCTGGGGTTTCCACAGCCTCCTTGACCCTCAGGGACAGTCCCCACTGGCTTCACAGCCCGGAGTTGTGGGGACATTTCTTCCTGGCCCTGGAGCCCTGGGCTGGGGGCCTGTTGTGGGGCTGGGACCCCTCACTCCTCCAGGAAACCCCCACCGCTGAGATTCCCTCCCGGGTTTAAACAGTGGCACCAGGTGTGGGCCCAAGGCAAGTCTCCAGTTCAGTCCCGATCCCCCCGTGTCTCCCCCCCTCCTACCGGTCTGGGTGCTTCTTCAGTTCCCTGGTTGTAGGGCTTCTGTGCAGCCAGATTTCAGGAGGCTCTGAGTGATGGTGGTTCTGTATTTTAGTTGTGATTTTGATGTGGTTGCGGGAGGCGGTGGGTGCAGCTGTTGCCTGCGCTGCCATCTTGTTTCTCCTCCAATAAATATTTCTTGACTGTTTGATCAAGTGAGTGTAAGAAACAGCCTCAAAATGAGACATGAATCAAGCTATCCCTGGATATGGGTAAATGTGAACTCCCTGTGAATGCCTTCTGCTTCAGAACAAGAATATAAGAATCAGAAAGATAACGGCCCAGCCGTGGAAGCAGAGGCCTGTGGAAGGAGACGGTTACAGCATCCTGATCCCTCTGTGCAGAAGCCCAGTATAAAAGGACCGTGATCCTCAGAGGTGTGTCAGCACCAGAGACCCAGTCATCTGTCATCACTGGAGGTATGCCAGAACTCTAGGGGTTCTAACAGAGGTCGCCCTGGGCATGTAGAGGTTCTGGGATGGTCATCATGCCACCTGAGAGCCAACTGTTATGCAGGGTCATGGGAAAGACCCTGGAGATTCTCTCACAGACAGAGACTAGGGCTTGGACAGCGCTAGATTTCTCTTCATACTTCAGGCAGAGTCCCCAAAATATGTTTTTGTTTTTTCACTGTGTGACCAAACTGTATCCAAATCTGAGAAATTAGATAACACTTTCAAAATTCCAAAATCTCTCAAGGTGGAGATGGCTCAGTGGCTTCTGGGGGGGTCCCTAGAGAAACGCCCTCACCAGTTCTCACCCCTCTGATTCATGCTCAGTTACCATGTTTATTCTGCATCTGCATCTCAGTACCAGGAAGTGCCTTTGACAGAGGTACTGTAAAGTCACCCATTGCGGAGGCATGATATCCCGGGTATCCTAGCATATCTGTATCTTATGACTTTGACTAGCATCAGTTCACCCCTGGAACTTCAATAACTGAATACAGTGGCAAAGAGACCTTCAGCCCTGCAGTGAGGATCCTTAGGCCCTAATCCCAGACAGTGGTTGATCCATCCATTCACTGTAACCTGCCTGAACACCTCCTGTGTGGGACACCATGGTTGGGTCTGTCCCAGGCACCTATCAAAAGCACATTTCCATGTGATCCAGAAATTTGTTACCTTTGTAGGTAACAAATTGCTTTCCTCTCGCTTACTTTAAGATTCTCTGCCTTTAATTTTTGACATTTTAATTATGATGTGTCTGGGTGTGGGCGCCTCTTTGGGTTCTCCTTGCTTGGGACTCTCTGTGACTCCTGAAGTTGTGTGACTTTTTCCTTCACCAAGTTAGGGAAGTTTTCTGCCATTATTTCTCCAAACAGGTCCTCTACCCCTTGGTCACTTTCTTCACCTTCTGGTATGGTGTAAATATTGTTATGTTTCATGGTGTCCCACGGCTTCCTTAAGCTGCCCTCCTGTTTTTTAATTGTTATTTCTTTTTGGTTCTCTGATAGTGATTTTTCCTACCCTGTCTTCTATGCGCTGATCCAATCCTCAGATTCCCCTAATCTGCTGTTTATTCCTTCCAATATGTTCTTTATTACTGCTATGTCATTCTTAATTTCCTTTATAGTTTCCATATCATTTCTCATGCTGCTGAGCATCCTTACAATCATTATTCTGAACTCTATATCTGATAAATTCCTTATCTCCATTTCATTTAGCTCTTCTTCTGGATAATCCTCTTGTTCTTTGATTTGGGGCTTGTGTTTTTGTCTCTTCATTTTGGATGCCTGTTTGGAATGATGCCTGTTTGGGTTTGTTTCTATGTATTAGGTAGATCTGCTAGGGCTGCCAGTATTTTTGGATGGTCTCTGGTGCAGGCCGATGTCAGATGCTGCTTGTGACCAGCCCTGAGTACCCTGTTTGGAGCTTTCAGCAATCCACAGTTTGTGTCTCCCTCTTCTGGGGGCTGGGTGCTTTTGGAAAGGACCAAGATGAGCACCAAGGTCTGCTTTTCCAAGCCATGTGTCCAGAAGCAGATCAGGCAAAGACTCAAAGCATCCAGAGATCCATCTTTGCCTGAAGGCTGATTGTTATTCTCAGTCTTTTAATGAGCCTCAGGCTGTAGGCCACTGCAAGAGGTAAACTCCACAGGGTGGGGTGAGAGGTTTTCCAACAGGGTGGGTCAATTCCTTCCTCCCCATTTAAAATCTTCCTGGATGGTAATGTCTGCCTAAGAAAGATGTCCTCTGCAGTATGGGGAATGACTCAGCACAGGAATCTGAGCTCCATCCCCAGTGCCCCCAACCCTGGATTTTCCTCACACAGCTTTAGCCCATTCTGCACTCTTCTGGAGCCCAAGGTGAGTGGCTGCAAACAAAACTTTGTGCATTGGCCCTTTAAGAGGGTACCTGCATTTCCAGCCCTCTCTCCCTGACAGACAGAAACTTTCCTGCTTTTCACAGTCAGATGTTGTGTGAGCACCTTTCTCAGTTCTGGTGCTCTGGGCTGGGAAGCTCAGATTGGGGTTTAGACTACAGAGTTCTCAGTGGGAAATTCCCACAGCTGAGATATCTCTCTGGACCTTCAGCTGCTGCCTGTGGGAGCCTAGCCAGCCCTCTCTGCACTTCCTACCAGTCTCCATGTGGTCTCCCCTTTACATCCATGGTTATGAGGGTGCTCTCCAGCTCATCTTCAGTTGATTCTTCAGGATGGTATTTCTGTATTTTAGTTGTAATTCCAGTTTGGTCCTGGGAGAATGCCAGTGTAGCTTCCACTTAATCCACTGCCATCTTGGAATCTCCAGGCTTTCTCTTTTCTTTCTTCTTTTTAAAATATATCTTTATTGACTTCAGAGAGAGTAAGGGAGAAGAAGAGAGAGAGTTGAAACATCAATGATGAGAGGGTTGTCATTGATCAGCTGCCTCCTGCACACTCCCGACTGGGGATCAAGCCTGCAACCTGGGCATATGCCCTGACTGGGAAATGAACTGCTATCTCCTGGATCCTGGGTCGATGCTTAACCGCTGAGCGATGTCCGGCTAGGCAGGCTTTTTCTTTTTAATGGAATTCCCTGACTTAAGCTTTGCTGGGAGGGGTGTTCACTTCAAAGATGGCTATCTTCAATAAATGCAGGACTAGATAAAGAGCCAGGTCACTTACCCCTCCCAAGCTCTTTTGTTTTAGAGATTGCTAAAATCAAAACAGAAACTTAACTTCAAATACCCTGAGCAGACAAAACCAGTTTAGTCATACAAATAAAGCTTTATATAGTTTATTTTGTAAGACTAACTTGATCTGGGTCATTTCTTGATTATGCCTCTGGAAATCATAAGTAAAACTTACCTTGTTTCCCAAGGTTGATAGAAGTAACCACTGACCAATTTCCTGTCACTGAAGAAAATTCTAACATTATAGGCAGTCACTGTGCAGGAGAAACAGTCACTGCCTTCTCACTGTTAAGCTGCTTTGTAAGAATATTCCCTTGAGCCTCATTCCATGTTTTGGTTGGAGTGCTCCCTGTTTGCAAACTGTCTTTTTGATATGTGCAAAAGAATCTACTCCTTAAGTGATTCATTAGTCTTACTTCTGTTATTTCTGAACTTCTGATAAGATTTCGGTTGAATGTGATAACCAACCATTTGATCCACTTGTTTTTTCTCTTCCTGCACTTTAAGTTCCCACTCCTAGGTTTTAAATTCACCAGTGAGGAGTGAGCCCCAGAAACCCTAGGCCCCCACCCTTGACCCCAATAAAAGCAGAACCCCAGGCCAGACCCAAGCACGCACTCTCTCTCTCCCCATGATCTCCCTGTGTGGCCCTATGAGTACTGTAAATTTCAGGTCCTGTAAGTAATAAACATTTATTTCCTGATGGTTATTGCTGAAGGGCATCTTGCAATCATAATAAGAACCACAAGGGCTGGTTCAACCACAACATTGGTTATTGATAGACTGAGAACAGCACATAACATGATATCTCTCCCTGCAGAAAACCCAGGGAAGCTCCAGAATTAGCCCTGCATCTGAGGTTCTGACTTTTCTCTCAGTTGGATGGCTACAGGGCCAGACCAAGCCATATTGGGACAGGCATACCTTGGAGATATTGCAGATTCAGTTCCAGACCACCACAGTAAAGCAAATATCTCAATAATGCATCATATGTACTTTGGTTTCCCAGGGCATATACAAGTTAGTTTAAACTATACTGTAGTCTATTAAGTATGCAATATTATGTCTAAAAAAGGCACATACTTAATTTAAAAATACTTAATTGCTAAAAAAAAATTCTCACCATCATCTGAGCCTTCAATAAGTCATAATCTTTTTGCTGGTAGAGGGTCTTGCCTTGATGGTGATGGCTGTTGACTGATCAGGATGGTGCCATGACTGGAAATTTCTTAAAGTAAGTGAAATTTGCCACATTGATTGACTCTTCCTTTCGTGAATGACTTTTCAGTAGCACTGAGACGGCCAGTAAGCCAGGACAAGCAGAATAGGGAATCTGAGACAATTAAACAAGCAGTTTGCAGCCATCTAGTAAATCCTATTTTCCCTAGCAGAGGACACTTAAGAGTAAATGGTTTTGCACTCCTCCTCCCCTACCAGAGGGTAAATAGCTTAAATCACCCTACTCGGGGAGACAGATAACAGAAATTCAATTAGGGCTATTGGTGCCAACCACACCCAAGGACAGCTGAAATTAAGGGAATAAATCTCATTTTTGCACATCAGCATAAAGCTGATGAATATTCTATTGAGTGCCTCCCCTAAGACTGCCCCTAAATGCACAGCCTTTAAAACCCTCAAACCTAAGGTCCCAGTGCTGACTTTCCCTCCTGTGAATACACCTGCACCTTTCCCCCCTCCTCCTTCTTCTCCCATAGGCTCACATCTCCTAAACTCTAAGGGACCCCACGAGGCTTGCAACCAGGGAAGCAATAGATAGCAGCACCTCATCCAGGGCAAACCCCTTGAACCTGCCTCCAAGTCCCCCTTTTCTCTGTCTTCTTAGTGAGCCAAAGCAGCCCCACTTTGGTTCATTTCCCCACCTAGTCCTCCTGTTATCCTAGGCCCTTCTTTTTTCACTGTCCCCAGCTTTAATAAACATCCTCTAAAATTCCCTGGACTCATGCTGTAAAATTTTTTCTGCACAAAATCAAGAACCCACACACTACCAGCCGGCCCAAGGCAGACCTGCTCAGGGCCAGGTCCCCCTTTCCAGTAACAGCATGAGATGCTGTTTGATAGCATTTTACCAGGCTGAAATGTATTTGTTAAGTAATACTTGAAAGTTGAAATTATTTCTTGACCAGTGGCTGCAGAATGGATGTGCCACTCAGTGTTTGTCTGCATGCAACAATGCCCAATAAAACAGGAACAGTAGTTTGCAGCAGAGTAAAGGTTTATTTAAGAAAATAGCACCAAGCCTGGAGATACAGGTGAGCAAGTGCTCTAAGACCTGCCTTCCTGATGGCTCCTAGGGGATAGATTATATTTGGGAAAAATTATTAATCATTGTGACTAATGGAGTTGGGATCTTGGGTTCTACTGATTAGATGGAGCCAGTATACAAAGTAGTTGGTCATTGTATCAGGTCCTGATGTCAGCCATGGCATCCTTCTGTCTGGTTTCATGAGTATGTAGTCGGTAGGATTATTCCACTTTTATGAGCCTGGGGCTGAAACACAACTGATGTTAAGACGTTATCTTCAGTTTGACTGAAACTCTGTTCCCTTGATCAACAGACCTGAGGCTTTTTCTTAATATGGTTTGATGCTGGCCAGAACCTGATGTCCTAAGGGCTTAATGATTGTGGGTATGGATGTGCAGTATGTCACGATGCTATCATGACTGGACCAAGCTAGTTTGAATTAAAGAAAAAAAGTCATATTATAGAAATAAATTTCCTATGCAGTGACAGTTGTTGTGTTAGCAGGCATAAAAATACATTAATCTCATTGTACATCTCTATCAGAACTCTTGGGTGACCAGGTGCATTGTCAATGAGCAATAATATTTTGAAAGGAATATTTTTTTCTGAGCAGGTCTCGACAGTGTGCTTAAAATAGTCAGTAAACATGTTGTCAACAGATGTACTGTCATCCAGGCTTTGTTGTGCCATTTGTAGAGAAGATTTCTTAAGGGCCCTAAGATTTTCAGAATGGTAAATGAGAATTGGCTTCAACTTAAACTCACCAGCTGCATTAGCTTCTAACAAGCGAGTCAGCCTGTCCTTTGAAGCACTGAGACCAGGAATTGACTTCTCTCTGGCTATGAAAGTCCTGAATGGCATCTTCTTCCAATATGAGGCTGTTCATCTACATTAAAAATCTGTTTAGTGTAGTTGCCTTCATTAATTATCTGAGCTAGATCTGGATAATGAGCTGCAGCTTCTACATCAGCACTTGCTGCTTCACCTTGTACTTTTATGTTATTGAGATGATTTCTTTCCTTAAACCTCATGAATCAACATCTGCTAGCTTCAGACTTTCCTTCTGCAGCTTCCTCACCTCTTTCAGCCTTCATAGAATTGAAGGGAGTTAGAGCCTTGCTCTGGATTAGGCTTTGGCTTAAGGGAATGTTGTGGCTGGTTTGATCTTTTATCCAGACCACTAAAACTTTCTCCATATCGGTATTAAGGCTGTTTCATTTTCTTATCATTCATGTGTTTACTGGAGTAGCACTTTTAATTTCCTTCAAGAATTCTTCCTTTGCATTCACAAATTGGCTAACTGTTTAGCACAAGAGGCCTGGCTTTTGGTCTGTTTTGGCTTTCAACATGCCTTCCTCACTCAGCTTAATCATTTCTAGCTGTTGATTTAAAGTGAGAGATGTGCAGCTCTTTCTTTCATTTGAACACTTGGAGGCCATTGTAGGGTTATTAATACCAATATTGTTCTATCTCAGGAAATAGGAAGCCCAAGCAGAAGGAGAGAGATGGGATAATGGCTGAAAGGTGGAGCACTCAGAACACACATATTTATTGGTTAAGTTTCACCACTTTTTATGGACGTGGTTCATAGTGCCCCAAAACAATTACAGTAGTAACATCAAAGATCACTGATCACAGATCACCATAACAAGTATAATAATAATGAAAAGGTTTGAACTATTTTGAGAATTACGAAAATGTAACACAGAGACATGAAGTGCACAAATGCTGTTGGAAAAATGACACCAATAGACTTGCTTGATGCAAGATTGTCACAAAACTTCAATTTGAAGGGGGGGGGGAAGTATCTGTGAAGTTCAATAAATCAAAGCACAATAAAATGAGGTGTGCCTGTATTGTTTTACTGCCATACCCAGGTCTTTTACTTTTTCACCATGGGGGCCTTTAAATGCATTATCCTTTGAACCAACTAATATATACATAGGAGACTTCAGCCTCACATGAGATTTGGAAGGCAGGATATTATAGTAGGTAAAAGCATGTGCTCTGGAGACAACGCTTGGGTTAAAATCCAACTTCCAGCACTTATTTCTCTGGACATCATGGAAAAATAGGGCTAATAAAAATCCTGTAGCAGTTAGAATGCATTCAGCTGCTAACACCAGAAAAGTCAGCTAAAAATAAAGACATTTAGTTGTTTCATATTAAAAAAAGGTCTGGAGGTAGGCAGCTGGTAAAACCTCTCAACTATCTTATCCAAGAGTCAGGTTCACCTCATCCTGCTCTTAGTGTTCTGGCTTTTGGGGCCCTCTGTGACACTCCACTGATACTACTGGCTCATGAAAAACCTTGCTCCTGGACTCCCCAGACCAATCTGGAAGTATTACTGTTTCCGTGTTGGGCAGGGGCAGTGGTCCTGTGGTGGTTTGAGCTGTTTATTCCCAATTCTTTGCTCCCTCATTATTTAAGTATACATCCATGCCCATTGTTGTGTGAGTTGCTTGGGCCAGTAGAATGTCACAGGACATGGTGCAAGAAGATGCTTTAAATGTACTTTTGACCTGGCTTATGATGAGAAAAAAGCAAATTCCAGATAGCCACTGCCCCTTCAGCTGGAATCCCAGAATAAAGACCCTGGACCAGAACTGAACACAACCAGAAACCTGGAGCCCTACAAATTCCTGTCGAGCCCAACTTGGATCAGCCAAACCACAGCCACTTCCCAGCACCATGAGCATGAAAATAAATGGTGGTTGTTGTAAGCCATTAAGATCTATTTGTGACACAGCAAAAACTGACTATGGCAGTTTTTCTTTGTTTGGTTTTGGCCTCACCAATGTCTAAACTTTTTAGCACGATCAATTACCATACCACTAAGAGGTATGAGGAAATGTAGTTAACTGTAAGCAATGTGGCCTTTCTTATAACCCTCAACCTCTGGGTAGCAGGCAAAGCTCAGCTCTTTTAGTACAATGCCATAGAATAAACAGGCTGTTCACATACATTTTAGTCTCTCTAGGTAAAAATGCTCAGTCTCAGATTTCACAGAGGTCTTCCCTCCTCTCAGGCTTCTTGCCAAATAGCTGTTGGGGGTGTATGGAGAGAAGAGGCTTAGGCCATGTCTTGGGGGACAGGTGTAGGAGGAAAATTGGGGTCCTCATGCTCTCAGTATGTCCTTTGCTCCTTTTGTTTATGGGTCCATATGTACTTGGTCACAATCACCCTAGTGGCCTTTGGCTAAAGTCAGCACTTGGAGTATCTCATAGGTCTCTCTTGGCTGGTTCTGGCCTTATTGGTACTCCTGGCTGACTCAACCTCCCTGTGGCTCCAGAAAGCCCAGTGGACCCCCTAAGTCTCCACTGTGTTCCCAATCCAGCCCCTGACCTAAGATGTCCAAGCCACACGCCTCTGCTGTATGTTCACTGTCTCCTGGCAGCACAATGACCCATGGCAGGCCCATGGCTCTCAGTCAATCATTGGAGAAGATCTGTAAGTGCAGACTAGACCCTGTCTCTCTGCTGGCTCACCCAGATCTGCCCACTTATCTATTTTGGGCACAAGTTTGTATCGTCTTCAATAATTTCTTCTATTTTCTGGATGTTTCTAAAGCCTTTCCCTCAATTCCAAATTAAGCCTGTTTGATTCTTATTTCACACTCACCTCCAGGCTTCCTTCAATCCTCAAGACAAGAAAGAGCAGGCTTTGCTATTATTCCTTTCAGATCATATGCTCGGTTTTCCTGGCTCTAGTCACTTCAGAACATGGAGTTCCTTTTATAAGCAATCTTTGAGGTGGGTGTTACTATTGTCATTATGGACAAATGAGGAAATCAAAAAACAGAGATTAAGTAACCTCCTCTTTGGTAGAAACTTGAATATAAGTCTGGATCTTGATTTTGTTAAATGGGAGCTAGATAAACATAGAAAATTATTTATTTCTCACAGAGTCCAATTTTTGAGTCTACTGTCTTGTTGAAAAGTCCTATTTTTAATTTCAATAGATTTATATTAGCTCCTACCTTCTCCTTATATTCCTCTGAAACAATCCTAATCTCCTCACAAGACGACCAAATGAGGTCATTTAGTTGCTGAAGGCAAAGAGAAGCATGTTACTAGTTTCCCCATATGCTACCCACTCCAGCTTCCTGCTTCCACCTGACTTCAAAGTCTAGGGAATTTGTATCTAGTCCTTTGAGTGTATGGTGTTCTACTATCACTCCTTTCTTGAGATAATGAAGACAGGACCCTTGTTTTTCTGTGATGAAAATAGACAGGGGTTGCAGGATATATAGGATAATAGGTAACTATTTTTAAAATCTTATATTTCAGGAGCTAAGTCAATGGCAATATAGATAGAAAAGAGAACAGTAATGGTGACCCAACCAAACTGCCACTGAGCTGCCCAGTGCTGACTTCTCTTTTGACTTTGGGTCATCTCCCTGGCTCTAAGAACCTCCAAATGCAGGAAAGTGAAGCCAAGATATTTTTGATTCTCAGCCATATGCTTGAAAATATGTTATATACTTTCCTATATTACCACATTTTATTCTCAAAGCAATCCTTGAAGGTAGGTATTATCATTCTTACTTTTAAATGATGAGGAAGCATAGACTGAAAGAGGTTGAATAATTTCTCCACAGCCTCACAGCTAAAACCTGAAGGAGGTGGGATTCGAACCCTATCCCCTGTGACTGTCAACCTCACCATCCTTTCCCCACATTAAGGTGCCTCTGGAGAGTGTGCCAGCACTATGTGGGGAATACTCTATAAAGACAAGTATTTTCTTCCTTCAGGAGTTTATTTTTATTTTATTTATTAATTCATTTTTAAAAATATATCTTCATTGATTTCAGAGAGAGGAAAGGAGAGGGAGAGAGAGAGAGATAGAAACATCAATGATGAGAGAGTCATTGATCGAGCCCACAACCCGGACATGTGCCCTGACCGGGAATCGAACCCCGATCGCCTGGATCCTAGGTCGACACTCAACCGCTGAGCCACACCCGGCCGGGCAGGAGTTTATTTTTAAAACAAGCTTAAAATAAGTTTACCTAACCTAGCTTTAAACTAAAGGGATCAGATTTAAGCCCTTCCCAAGAAATATTACTAGTGGAGTGGGAGGCCTCAGCTCCATTGCCATGTGTTAGCAGGAGCTCACTCTGCGATGGGTCAAGAACCCAGTCTGGAAGCGCTGTTTGGGGCATATCCCACTCTTGTCTTTTTTTTTTAAGATTTTTGTATTGACTTTTAGAGAGAGAAGAAGGGAGAGGGAGAGAGAGAGAGAGAAACATTGATGTGAGAAAAACATCCATCAGCTGCCTCCTGCATGCCTCCTACTGGGGATCGAGCCTGAAACCTGGGCATGTGCCCTGACTAGGAATTGAACCAGAAACCTTTTGGTGCACAGGACAATGCCCAACCAACTGAGCCACACTGGCCAGAGCTCCCATTCTTGTCTTTAAACTTAGGCGTTTGAAGGCTATAACAATGGGTAAAGAAAACAATGCTTGTGGTTCATATTTTTAAACGAATTTTTAAATTCTAACGTGCATATTTTCTTTCAGACCAGCATATGCTTTTACTGCCCTGCACATTTAGCTCTTTTCGAGCATAGTGAAAATGTCATCAGGCTTTCCTGCTCTGTAGAGGAAGTGCCTCACACACCAAGAACCCAAAGTTCCTCTTTTGGTTTAGTTTGTGTTACCTGTTGATGCAAACAGATGGCCCCAGAACTTGGTGTCTTAGAACAGTAACCACCATATTGTTTCTCACAATTCAATGGGCCAGGGACTCTGGCAGGTGATGTCCATAGGGCTTCATCACTCATATGTCTAGAGTTTCAGCTTGGAGGGCTCAAGTGGAACTGTTCAACTGGGTTCACATGCCTGAGGCCTCAGTTCTTTGCCATGAAATCTCAGAATCTCCCTTTCTGTGTGGCCTTTCCATACAGGCACTCCAACTGGGTAATCAGACTTCTCACTTGGACACTCAAAGTTCCCAAGAGAGGAAAAATGTGCACCACCAGGGTTTCTTAGGGCTTAAGCTCAGAATTGGCATGTAGTCAGGTCCACTGTACTCTACTGGTTAAATCAGGTGACAAGGCCAGCACAGATTCAGGAGAGGGGACAACACAAGGTTGTGAATATTGGGAAGCATCCATTAAGAGTCACCAACATAACAGACTACTGTGTGTCTCAACCTGCATCAGCCAGGCCTGCAGGAATTTCCCTCCCCTCGTTGTTCTAGACAAGCCCACAGGAGGCCTTACATGTGTTCATAAACATTAGCAGTCCCCACCAAGTATCTGCCATGTTCCTCCTCTCCTGTTCTGGTTCAATGCCCATAGTTCTCAAAGCTGCTCAAAGAAGTTTTGCTGTTACCTCAGCTGCTATTCTACAGAGGATGCCATCAGCCAATCCTCAGAGTATCACATTAGTGCTAGGGTCTGTGATAAACTAGGACAATATGCCACACCTTGGCAGCTGGGCCCCATGGTGGGGACTTGTGTCTAAAGTCTTTGACATCTCTCAACAAACAGTTCCTTCTGCTGATGACCGCTGGCCTACTAACCACTGGCACTCAAATCTGTCTACAGCTTGGGGTGATGGTGAGCAGACATCATGTTATCCCCTCTCTTTCCCACAGATGTAAATCAGAAGGTCAGTGCTCTAAAGCTTCTAAAGCAATACAGCAGAAGGTGGAAAGGGCAGATGTCCTCACCAGCCAGACAAAATGCCCTATTACTCAAATAACTGTGTGACAATCTCTTTCTGACAAATTACTGAAGTGGCATTCTCCCAATCTATTGGAGTTGGAGATTAAATATCACAATTGTCTGTGATAAAGTAGCAGGTCACAAAAGGATCCAGAGGGAATTCTGATGAGGGTTTTTTTTTAGCGACACAAAATCACAAAGCAAAGAGAACAGTGGAGACAATAGCAACAAAATCTTGGAAATTAGAAAGCTGAAAAGCAAGTGGTAACTAAGTAGATCAGAGAAAGCTGAGAAAAGCAAAGAAGCAATGAGATTTACAACACAGAAGCTGCAAAAGAAAGTAGTGACCCTAGTCACCTATGGAGGTGGGTGTGGGGCTAAAAAGAGAATTTTTGATCATAAATTTACTTAAGCAGTTAAACTGCAAGTACCTCATGTCTGAGAGAAGATGTGTGATTTCCCTTCCTGAATCAGAAGAAGTCTGAGAATTTGTACCCCAGAAGGCACCAATTAGAGAGTCTCTGGATTGGGAGTCAACAGATCAAAGGTGTCTTCCTGAAACAGGAGGGTAAAGTGAAAGTGTAGGATTTCCCACTGACAGTTGAAATTCCCAGCCCTTCCTCTTAGCTGGCAGAACCCTAGCAACCAAACAAGTGGTTGTCCAGAAAATGTGACAAGGACAAAAGAAAAGACCTGAAAGTACAGATGGAAGTTCCCAAGTAACAGCCCGCTAAGTCTCTGTAGTAGACATCACTGCCCTTGCCCATATCCCCTGGTCAGTCCCACTTCAGTGTATTTCTGCTGACTTCCGATTGCCAGTATCTGAGTCTCTTGCCTCAGGTCTCTCTCCAAAGACACAGAAAGCTACTCTGCCCAGACACCAGGCAGGCTAGAAGTGCTAGAGAATGAACACCATCTTCCCCAGGAGCAGATTTACACCAATGACTGTGGGTATTTGATACCCTGTCCTTGAGTGCAATAACTTTGAAGTGTGTGTTTTTACCATTTTCCCAAAGTTTCTCCGTAGGAATGAGCCTTAGTCATCCTCAGTTATAGTTAGCATTAAGGCTGCCTTCTCTACCTGTCTCACTTCCCTGCTCCCTTACCTGTGTTTTCACTGAGTACTTCCATTCGAATACATGTCTCAGGGTCTCTTTTGGGGGAACCCAAACTAAGACAATCATGTTAGAGTTACAAAGCCCCCTCCAGTGAATAGAGCTTCTCCTCAGCCCTTTATTGCCCCACTCTCAAACAGAAGCAGACAGCCAGGATTACCACAAGTTTAAGAAAAAAATTTAACTTGAAATATAGAGATAAACAAAACAAAGATAAAAGAAAGACTGGGAGGAAACAGAGACTAAAAGGGGAGAAGAAAACTTACCCCAAAATCTATTATTAACATCTTCAAGAGAGTTAAGAAATTACATTAATGAAATATTAACAGAATACTATAAAAATAACATTCAGAGAACAAAGCAGGGCCTTTGAAAATTAAAAAATACATATCATAGCAGAAATTAAAAACATGCTAGAAGATTTAAAGATAAAATTGATGAAATCTTCCAGAAAATAGAGTAAAAAGAAAAAGATATAAAAAATTAGAGAAAAGGAGGATTAGATCCCTGGCCAGTGTGGCTCAGTTGGTTGGAATGTCATCTTGTGCACCAAACAGTGGTGGGTTTGATTCCTGGTTAGGGCACATACCCAGGTTGCTGATTTGATCCCTGGTTGGGGCCCATGCGGGAGGCAGTCAGTCAATGTTTCTCTCTCACATTAATGTTTCTCTCTCTCTCCCTTCCTCTCTCTAAAATAAATATAAATAAATAAATAAATAAATAAATAAATAAATAAATAAATAGGATTAGAAAGTTTAGAGACTCAGTCCAAGGGGTCCAATATCTGATTTTGGGAGTTAATATAAAGAGAGATTAAATAAAACAGTTGAAAGGATATTATCAAAGAAATAATTTAAGAAAATTTCCCAGAACTAATATGTGTTTCTAGAGTGAAAAGGCCCTGAATGTTGATTAAAAATGTGCCATTTCCAGTGATATCATTTTGATGTTTCACCAGGGAAGACAAAGAGAAGATCCTAAAAACTTTCAGAGAGGATAAAACTGGTTTTATGCAAAGGATCAAGAGCCAGAATGTCTTCCACTGAGAGCAGGAACACTGTGGAGCAATTCCTTCAAATTTCTGAGGGGAAATTGTTTTCAATCTCGGATTCTATACCAAACAAAACTATTAATTCAGTATAAGAACAGAATAAATACATATTCAGACATGTAAGATCTCAAAGCATTTTCTTCCCATGTACTTTTTTTCAGAAAACTTTTACAGGGTGTCCTCCACCACAATAAAGAGATAAAAAGAAGATGACTTGTTATGTATGAAACAGGGGTCCAGCACAAGAGAGGGGGAAGAGAATTCCCAGGAAGACAGTGAAGGAAAACCCCAAAGGCCACAGCTGCTCAGCAGGCCTGGAGGGCAACCAGTCCCCACTGCAGCTGGTCAGAGGCTTCAAGAGGGACTTTCATTCAGATGTGATAGACTACTTAATGTGTTTGAACAAACTAAGAAGAGATACACATGGGGATATCTGGGGGTTGAATTAATGGTAAAACATAGAAACGATACACAAATAGGCAATCATTAGCTCAAAGAAAAATGAGAGCTTATGTAATATCTGTGCAATCATAATAGGTAAACAATGAATGTCCATGTAATCAAAATGCATTTTGTTGGACTGATTAGGGGGATGAGAAGTGGGCAAATGAGGTGGCAGAGAGAAGGGTGTGTTGTTTTCCATAACCTGCTCCATAGAATTATTTGAATCTTTAAATTATGTGTAAATTATGTGTATTTTATCAATAACTTTAATAAAAACAATAAAATTGGCCTGGCTGGGCATGGCTCAGTGGTTGAACATCAACCTAGGATCCAGGAGATCATGGTTTGATTCCCAGTCAGGGCACATGCCGGGGTTTCGGGCTCGATCCCCAACAGGGGGCTTGCAAAAGGCAGCCGATCAAAGACTCTCTCATCATTGATGTTTCTCTCTCTCTCTCCCTCCCTCCCTCTCCCTTTCTCTCTCTGAAATCAGTAAAGATATATTTAAAAAAATAAATAAATAAAATTGTTAGATTAATAGCAAAATAAACAGCTAAGTAAAATAAAGGCTTTGGGACCTCTAAACAGGAATGGAGGTGAAAGTGAGGATCAGTGGCCTGTTGTTTCTCATAACAACAACAACAAAAAAAACCCTCAAAAAATTATGTGACTCTTTGTTTTTCAGTTTCTTCACTGAAAATTTTTTGTTGATGCATACCCAAAGTGTCCATACCATAAATATACAACTTGATTTTTTTCACAAAGTGAACGTCCACCCGGATTAAGAAACAGAATATTGCCCTTACTGGCCAGCCCCATGACACCTTTCCAACCACTATCCACAAGTGTAATCCCTTCCTGACTCTAACATTATAGATTAAGGTTGACTATTTTGCATTTTATGTAAATGGAGTCACACTATGTCATCTTTTGTGTCTGACTTCTCTATTCAACATTATATCACAAGACTCACCCAGTTGTCGTGTGCAGTTGTAGTTTATCCACTCTCATTTCTGTAATATCTCTTTGTGAGAATATGCCCCAGTTTATCCATTCTACTGTTAATTGCATCTGTGCAGTTTCCAGTTTGGAGTTACTATGAATAGTGCTACTAAGAACATTTTGGTAAATATTTTTGGTAGACATTATATACCTATTTCTGTTGGGTATACATACCTAAGACTGGAATTGCTTGGTTATAGGATGTATGTATGCTCAAATTTATGTACTGCCAGAAAATTGCCCAAAGTGGTGGTACCAATTTACATTCCCGCCATCAGTGTCTGAGAGAGAGCTCCAGTTAGTTGATCCACACCCTTGTCAACTCTTGCTATTGTTGATCGTTTTCATTTTAGTCATTCTGGAGAGATGTGGTATTATTGCATTGTGGTTTTAATTAAAATTTCTCTGATGACTAATGAAGTTGAGAACTTTTTTCATAGGTTTATTAGACACTTGAATATCATCTTTCATGAAGTGTCTCTCCAAATTGTTTGCTTATTTTTCTTTCTTTCCTTTTTTTCTTTAAAGTCTTAATTGATTTCAGAGAGGAAGGGAGAGGGAGAGAGAGTCATTGGTCAGCTGCCTCCTGCACGCCCCCTATTGGGGATCGAGCCCACGACCCAGGTACGTGCCCTGACTGGGAATCGAACTGCGATCTCCTGGATCATAGGGCAATGCACAACCACTGGGCAACACCAGCTGGGCACTCATTTTTCCATTTTGTTTCCTTACTTTTATTGATTTGTAGAAATTATTCACCTACTTTCATATTGGTCCCTTGTTGTCTATACATATTGTGAATATTTTCTCTCTATGGATTACCTATTTTACTTTTGAACTATGTTACACAAATAAAGGCAAGAACCAAAATATACACCCTCTACAAGAAACACATCAAATATAAAGCCATATTTAAGTTAAAAATAAAGGATGTAAGAAGACAAACTATGCAAATACTAATAAAAAGAAAGCAGAGGAACTATATTAATACCAGACAAACTAGTCTTGACCAGGAATATTACCAGGGATAAAGAGGGACATAATGGTAAAGAAATCAATTCATGAAGAAGACATAACAGTCCTGAATATTCATGCATCGAACACAGTTTCAAAATACATATAACAGCCCTGGTCAGTTTGGCTTAGTGGTTAGAGCATCAGCCCTCAGACTGAAGGGTCTCAGGTTCAATTCCAGTGAAGGGCCCGTACCTCGGTTGCAGGCTTGATTCTGGGGTACGTGCGGGAGGCGCGTGTGGGAGGCAACCAATTGATGTGTTTCACATCGAAGTTTCTCTCTCTGTCTCTCCTCCTCCCTTCCACTCTCTTAAAATATATATATATATATATATATATGTAACAAAACTTAGAGAACTAAAAGGCAAAATAGGCAAATCCACAATTATCATTTAGAGATTTCCACACTCCTGTCTCAGTAACTGATAAAACAAGTGTGCAGAAAATCAGCAAAGATATGAAGGCCTGAACACTGTCAACAAATTTGACCTAATTGACATTTATAGAACATTCGCCCAACAACAGAAGACCAACATTCCTTTTTAAAAAATTTATTGAGCCCGGCGGGGTGTGACTTAGCGGTTGAGTGTTGACCTATGATCCAGGAGATCAGGGTTCGATTCCCGGTCAGGGCATATACCCGGGTTGCGGGCTCGATCCCCAGTCGGGGGCATGCAGAGGGCAGGCGATCAATGACTCTTTCATCATTGATGTTTCTATCTCTCCCCCTCCCTTCCTCTCTCTGAAATCAATAAAGATATATTTTTTAAAAATTTATTGATTTTAGAAAGAGAAACAGAAACATCAATTTGCTGTTCCACTTATTTATGCATTCATTAGTTGCTTCTTATGTGTGCCCTGACTGGGGATCAAACCCGCAACATTTGCACTTCAGAACAACACTCTAATTAACTGAACTACGGGGCCAGGGAAGACCAACATTCTTTTTAAGGGTACATGGAGTATTCAACAAAATAGATCATATTTTGGGCATTAAACACGCCTCGACAAGTTTAAAATAATTGAAATCATTCAAGAGCGTTCTCTTTGACCACAACTAAACATAATTAGAAACCAATAACCGAACAATATCTGGAACATCTCCCAAATATTTGCAAATTGAACAACACACTTCTAAATAACCCATGGGTCAAAGAGGAAGCCACAAGGGAAATTAGAAAAGCATTTTGAATTGAATAAAAATAGAAACATCACATCTCAAAGTGTGTGGGACACGGCCTTGGCAGGTGCGGCTTAGCTGGTTGGATGTCCTCCCCTGCACCAGAAGGTCTCTGGTTCTGTTCTCCGTCAGGGCACATGTCCCCTGTGGCTCGATCCCCAGTAGGGGGCGTGCAGGAGGCAGCCCATCAATGTTTCTCTCCCTTCCTCTCTTTCTACAAATAAATTTTTAAAAAATCTTTAAAAAAAATTTGTGGGACACAGCCAAATCTGTGCTTACATGAAAATTTAAACATTAAACTAGAGAATAAGAAAAAATTTAAATCAGGAACCTAATCTTCCATCTTAAGAAACCAGAAAAAAAGAACAAAGCAAACCTAAAGCAAGCAAAGGAGGAAATAAGAAGGATTGGAGCAGAAACCAATGAAATCGAGAGCAGAAAAACAGCAGAGGAAAATCAGTGAAACCAAGAGCAGATTCTTTAAAAAGACCCCTAAAATCAGTAAGCCTCTAGACAGACACAGCAAGAAAAATTGTGCCTTGGGACTCCCCACTGGCTGCTCCCTCTGCCTGAAACGCTTTGCCGGGTTCCTTCCCTCCCAGGTGCCCTCCGGAGCCCTCTCCAGGCGACTCGATCAGGCGACTCAGGGCCTTCCTGCTCTCGGTACCTTTCTCCCTTCCGCTCTTTCATATTGCTCACTGCAACCTGTCATTTTCACTTCCGAAGCAGCACTTTGAATCTATGGGCTTGTAGACTGTAATCAGATAACAGCTTTCTCCTTTCCCCCCACTGCCCCTTGGAACCTGCCCCATGAGCTACTTCTTTCGATGCCCCTCACAGCCTCTCACGTACTCGGGGAGGCCACAGAGCGATGTCTGCTCAATCTCTGGTATAAAAAGTCCTCTAGAAAAGAATAAAAATATTTAGTTTAGCCCTGGCCAGTGCCACTCAGTGGTTAGGGCCTCTACCTGCGCGCTGAAGGGTCTCCGGTTTGATTCCCAGTCAAGGGCACGTGCCTGGGTTGCAGGTTCCATCCCAGCCCGGTTGGGGCGCATTTGGGAGGCAACCAACCTATGTGTCTGTCACATCGATGTCTCTCCCTCCCTCCCTCCCACTCTCTCTGAAAAATCAATGGAAAAAAATATCTTCGGGTGAGAATTAACAGGAACAACAACAAAATTAGTTTAAGAAAGAAGAAGAGTCCTCCAGGCCTGGCCGGGTGGCTCGGTTGGAGCGTCATTCCGTGAACCACAAGGTTGCAGTTGGATTCCCAGTCAGGGCACATTCCCAGGTTGCATGTTCAGTCCCTGGTCTGGGAACATGAGGGATCCATGTTTCTCTCTCAAATTGATGTTTCTCCCCCCACCCCCTCTCTCTTCCTCTCTCTAAAATCAATAAACGCATCCTCAGGTGAAGATTCAAAGGAAAAAGTCCTTCAAACTAGTTATAAACTCAGTTTCTTCTCTCAGCCAGCTGAGACTGGCTTGCCACTGGGAGCTGGGAAATGGGCAGTGTGGCCGACCTCTCAGAGCATTTCTTTCCTGCCTCCTTCGGTGTCCTGCCCTTCCCATCGCAGCCAGAGGCAGGCAAGTGAGAGGAAGAAAGGCTTACCCAGCACAGAGCCGAGGGCGTTCTGGCCCCTCTGGCTGTGGCGGGTGTTCAGATTGGCTTTTGCTCCTGTGGGATGCTCGTGGATCTGCATGGCCCCCAGTTGCTGGCTCTCTCTCGCCTGCACTCTGTACCACGGGCCTTGCCTTTGTCTGTGTGTCCAGTTGGCTGCAGCGCTCCACCACTTCCTGTAATCCTGGCCCTTTGGCAGCCACTCCATCCAAAGGTGGAGCTTGTTTCTACACTCTGGAATCTGGATTGACCTGGTGACGTGCCTTGGTCAGTAGAACACAGGTAAAAGCAGTCTTGTGCCAGCTCTTAGCCTTGACCTCAGGATGCCTTGTACACTCTGCTCTCAGGCCTGGAATCCTGCCAGCAAGCAAGCTCAGGCTAGTGTCCTGGATGACAAGACGTGCGGCCCAGGCACCTCTTGTCACCCCAGAGGCTGATCACAAACACGAGTGAGCCTTGCTGAAATTAAAAGAATTGCATACACAGGCCCAGCGCATACTGCTGATCCACAGAATCGCAGGATAATTAAAAATGGTTATTGTTTAAAGACACTGAGTTTGGGGATAGTTTGATACACAGCAATTAGCTAATTGATACAGTCTGTAAGAATCTATCTGTGCCAGCTGGATTTGGGTTCATAATGTACATGGCTTTATTTTAAAATTTTTGTGTCCTTATGGTTATTTTTAATATTTTAAAATTGATTTTAGAGAGAGAGGAAGGGAAAGAGAGAGAGAGAGAGAGAAACATTGATGTGAGAGAGAAACATCAATTGGCTGCCTCCTGCACGTGCCCCAACCAGGGATTGAACTCAAAACTTGGGCATATGCCCTTACTGGAAATCAAACTGGTGACCTTTCGGTGCACTGGACAATGCTCTACCAACTGAGCCACACCGGCCAGGGCTCCTTATGGTTATTTTTAAAAAGCCAAATAACAGGATATTATTATTTGTTTTGGGCTTCCATGCTGACTTTTTCTTGGCATAGGTTCTCTGACTCCAGCCTTGTGAAGTGGAGATTATTATCCTATTTTCACAGTTAACTGAGTCAAAAAATTAATAGATTTCTCCAAAGTCACCCAGCTAGCAAGAGGCAGGCTGGAATGTGAACCCGGACAATATGGTTCCTCCCCTGATGCTATTAAACACCATCTATTCTGTTCCTGTCACACTGACAAATGTTTCCTGGGATATATGTAAACCAGTTTGAGGAGCATCAGTTTAAAATAAGATATCTATATATTGTACCTCCAGCATGTGCCCCAACCAGGGAAGTTATTTTTATTGTTTTTAGTTATTTTTATTTATTTAAAAAAAATCTTTATTGATTTCAGAGAGAGGAAAGGAGAGGGAGAGAGAGAGAGAGAGAAACATCGATGATGAGAGAGTCATTGATTGGCTGCCTCCTGCACGCCGCCGACTGGGGACTGAGCCCGCAACCCCGGCATGTGCCCTGACCGGGAATTGAACCCTGATCTCCTGGATCCTAGGTTGATGCTCAACCACTGAGCCAGGCCCGGCAGGGCAGGGAAGTTATTTTTAAATAATAGGCAGCACTCTCCAATATACAAAAAGCTCTTTCAAGTCAATAAGAAAAAGACTGACCACCAAAAGAAATTGGGCAAAGGACATAAACTATTTATAGGAAAAGAAATTCAAATGGTTTTTCAACCATTTGATTGAAATTGAAACGTGTTCAATTTCACTCATAACTTATGATATGTCAATTAAAAAAACAATGACATAGTATTTTTCGCCCATCAGATAGACAAAAATAAAAAAGCCTGCTAACACACTCAGTTGGCAGGGGCGGGGGAAGGGAATTGTTGGGAGGGGACAGTGGTATGACCTTTACACACAGCAATTTTACAACAGCTGCCAAAAGTAAGTATTACACATTCTTCCAGCTAGCAATTCGACTTCAAAGACATACATCTACACTGCATATTTTTGAGAATCTTAAGGGAGCCTAGTACCAACAAGGACTAGCCTGGCCATCAGTCTAACCATAGACCATATGCAAGGAAATCATTGCAGTCTTGTGTGTATTGGTAAAATATTGGAAATAACTCAATTATTCATCAATAGATGAATGGTTAAGTAAAAGTACCATTTAGTCCTACAATAGAGGAAGTTAAAAGGAGAAAACTCTGTAAGTATTGGTTTCAAAATATTAAATCTAATAAAACAAGGCAGAGACCAGTGAGTATGGCATGCGACTATGTACTTTTCAGAAGTCTATACGAATGCACGCTTGCACACGAAGACACTGACTCTGGGAGCACAGACGAGCCACATTTTGTGGACCTGGAAACTTCTACGATTGTGGTGGCTCTCTTTGGGGGGAAAAAAAAAATGAAAAAAGTACAAATACAAAATTAGGCCCAGAGCCTGGGGAGGGACCTGAGCGAGTTAATTGCCCCTATCTGGGAAGATGCCCAAGAAACCAGTTCCAAATTTGGCTCCTGGGAGGTTGGCTGGGTGGCTGGGGGACAGGGGAAAACAAGGGGTGTGCCTTTATTCCTTTGGGACTTGGCACATTTGTTATCTATTCAAGAGAAAGGATTCTTTTGTAAATTAATTGCAGTGTCAAATCAGTATAGTTCCTAAACAGCCAGGACAAACAGGACAGTAATTTCTCAAGAGAAAGGTGCATTTCTTTCTTAGAGATTGTCATTTTCAAAGGAAAAAAAGAGGACTCGTGCCTCTAGTGTGTGGTTTGAGCTAATACAAGGACAAATGTTTTCTAAATGCTAACAGCTTCTTTCTGTCTTATCTGGATCTTAAAACTGGTCTTAATCTTTATTTTTCATGTACTGTTGATCTTCTTACAGCTCTTTCTTGTTGAGTTTTTATAGCCCCTTCTCTCATAGATACTCTGCCTTCTCTTATGAGAAAGTTTATGTGAAGTTTTCCTCTTTTTTGTCTCTCTTTTCTTTTTTAATTTTACTTTTCTTGTTGTCATTCATGTCCAAAGTCTTCCTCAAATATCTGGTGGTCCTTAATGGAACAGTCGTGTTTAAGGAAGAGCCACCAACAAGCTGGCGGACCACTTCGTACTTTGGTGGGAACTAGTAGCCCTCACTCTCGGGCAGAGGTTTTCAACCTCTTTCATTTCAGGGCACATTGCTGATCTGACCAAAAAATAGGTATAATTTTAAAAATCCAATCTCTTACTTTAATTGACTTTAGCCTGAGATACTTTAATCAATACAGAAAATTTTTAAATGGGTGTGAAGGCCATACCCTTAACCCAGCAATTTTCTTTTTTGTTTTTATTGATTTTTGAGAGGGGGGGGGGTCATTTTGTTGTTCCACTTAATTGTGCATGCGTTGGTTGGTTCTTGCATGGCCTATGGGGACAACACTCTAACCAACTGAGCTACCCAGCCACGGCTAAAAGTAGGTATAATTTTAAGTAATTCACACTTGATGGCTATTGTTGTGTTGGCTGTTGTCATTTTTTTATTTGACAATCTAAGGGAAAAGAGGTCAGTGCCCCTGACTAAATAGTCAGGTATTCCATGTTTTAAAAATTCTTGCAGCTCACTGGTTGAAAATCACTGCTCTAAGGCAATGAGAGAGAACCCAGGTTTTTTCAAAAATTTGAATGATTCCCAAATGTCAATATCTGGAGATATTTTTTCTTTCTTTTATATATAAATATATATACATATATGTATATATATGTATATATAATCTTTTATTTCAGAGAGAGAGGAAGAGAGAGATAGAAGCATCAATGATGAGAGAATCTGACTGGCTGCCTCCTGCACGCCCCACGCTGGGGATCGAGCCAGCAACCCGGGCCTGTGCCCTGACTGGGAATCGAACTGCAGCCTCCTGGATCCTAGGTTGATTCTCAACCGCTGAGCCACGCCCGGCCAGGCTGTAGGTATTTTTTCTTGAAGGGATCAGTTTCCTCAGAGGTTCAGCCTCTGGGGGGGGGGGGGGAGGCGTAAAAGTGGACTGCCAGCCGTCTGAAAACTGGCAGGGGACAGGGGACTGGAGGTTCATGGCCTGAGATACAGACCCTTCACCAAAGGCCCCTATGTTCAGTGCGGAGCTCAGCTTTGCCCTTGGTTGGGCTTAGTGCCCCCAAGATCAGAATCTGCCTGGTTTGGTCCTTCCGCAGTCTTCTCCCAGAGGGATGGATTGGGCTGGGGAGTTGCCTGGTTACTGATTGTGGGGGGAGGAGAATGAACTGCAGGTACTGTATTTTAGTTTTAAACACTTCAAATCCATAATTCCACTGCACCTCTGCTTTCAAAGGGATCTGGGGCCTCCGTTCCATGCCTCCCCAAGTCTGTCCTGGGGAATCAGCTTGCTCTCGTTGCCACAGCTACTGCTCTCATCTCGAGGTTTTGCTTTCTCAGTTGGTGAATTGTTATCACTCCTCTCTGTCAGTTTTCTGATTTCTTTTTCTTTTTTAATTTTTAAAAATATGTTTTTATTGATCTCAGAGAGAGGACGGGAGAGATAGAAACATCAATGACGAGAGTAAAACACCGATCGGCTGCCTCTAGCACGCCCCCTACTGGGGATCGTGCCCTAAACCTGGGCATGTGGCCTGACCGGGAATCAAACCAAGATCTCCCGGTTCATGGGTTGATGCTCAACCACTGAGCCACGCTGGCTGGGCAAGAGTTCCTTCTTTTTTATAGCTGCATGGTATTCCATTGTGTAAATGTACTGCCTCTTTTTTATCCACTCATCTCCTGATGGGCATTTGGGCTTTTTCCAGATCTTAGCTATTGTAAATAATGCTGCCATGAATATAGGAGTGCATATATCCTTTCTGACTGGTGTTTTGGGAGTCTTAGAATATATTCACAGAAGTGGCATCACTGGGTCAAATGGCACTTCCATATTTAATTTTTTGAGGAAACTCCATACTGCTTTCCATAGTGGCTGCACCAATCTGCATTCCCACCAGCAGAGTACTAGTGTTCCTTTTTCTCCACACCCTCACCAGCAGTTGTTGTTTGTTGATTTATTGATGGTAACCATTCTGGCAGGTATGAGGTGATACTTCATTGTAGTTTTTATTTGTATCTCTCTAATGATTAGTGATGTTGAGCATTTTTTCATCTGTCTATTGGCCATCTGTATGTCCTCTTTGGAGAAGTGTCTGTTCAGGTCCTTTGCCCATTAAAAAATATATATTTCTATTGATTTTTGGAGGGAAAGGAAGGAATAGGGAGAAAAAGAGAGAAAGAGAGAGAGAGAAACATCAACGTGAGAGTGGAACATCAATCGGCTGCCTCAGACCCTACTGGGCATCAAGCCTGAAACCTAGACATGTGCCCTGACTACAAATCAAACCATGAGCCTTTCAGTGCATAGGACAATGCTCAATCAACTGAGCCACAATGGCAGGGCCTTTTGCCCATTTTCTAATTGAATTGTTTGTTTTCCTGCTGTTAAGTTGTATGTGTTCTTTATATATTTTGGAAATTAACCCCCTATCAGATGTATCATTGGCGAATATCTTCTCCCATTCAGTGGGTTCCCTTTTCATTTTGTTGGTTTCTTTTGCTGTGCAGAAGCCTTTTAGTTTGATGTAGTCCCATTTGCTTATTTTTTCCTGTGTTTCCCTTGCTCTTGGAGATATATCAGTGAAAATATTGCTGTGAGAGATGTCCCAAGTTTTACTGCCTATGTTTTCTTCCAGGGTTTATGACTTACATTTAAGTCTTTTATACATTTTGAGTTTATTCTTGTGTGTGGTGTAAGTTGATGGTCTGGTTTCTTTTTCTTTTTTTTTTTTTGCATGTGCCTGTCCAATTTTCCCAACACCATTTATTGAAGAGACTGTTTTCACTCCATTGTGTGCTCTTGCTTCATTTGTCAAATATTAATTGACTGTAAGGGCATGGATTGATTTCTGGCATTTCTTTTCTGTTCCATTGGTCTATATGCCTGTTCCTGTGCCAGTAGCAGGCTGTTTTGATTACAATGGCTTTGTAGTATAGTTTGATATTTGGTATTGTGATCCCTCCAACTTTGTTCTTCTCCCTCAATATTGCTGATGCTGCCAGGCCAGACGTGGCTCAGCGGTTGAGCATTAACCTATGATCCAGGAGATGGTGGTTCGATTCCTGGTCAAGGCACAGCCTGGGTTGTGGGCTTGATCCCCAGTCGGGAGAGTACAGGAGGCAGCCAATCAATGACTGTCTCATTATTGATGTTTCTATCTCTCTCTCTTCCTCTTCCTTCTTCTCTCTGAAATCAATAAAAATATATTTTAAAAAAAGATTGCTGAGGCTATTCAGGGTCTTTTTGTTCCAATATACATTTTTGAAACATTTGTTCTAGATGTAAGAAATATGACATTGGTATTTAAATAAGAATTGCATTGAATCTGTAGATTGCTTTGGGTAGTATGACCATTTTAATGATGTTAATTCTTCCAATCCATGAACATGGTGTATGCTTCCATTTGTTTGTATCTTCCTCTATTTCCTTCTTTAATGTCATATAATTTTCTTAGTACAGGTCTTTAACCTCCTTGGCTAAGTTTATTCATAAGTACTTTTGTTGTTGTTGCAATAGTAAATGGGATTGTTTTTTAGTTTCTCTTTCTAATAGTTCATTATTGGTGTATGAAAATTCCATTGATTTATGAATATTAATTTTGTATCCTGATATTTTGCTGAATTCATTTATTAGATCTAGTAGGGTTTTTTTGTATGTGGAGTCTTTAGGGTTCTCTATATACAATATCATGTCACCTGTGAAAAAAATGACAGTTTTACTTCCTCCTTTCCAATTTGGATGCCTTTTATTTCTTTTCCTTGTCTGATCACTGTGACTAGGACTTCCAGCATTATATTGAATAAGAGTGGTGAAAGTGGACATTCCTGTCTTGTTCCTGATCTTAGGAAAATGCTTTTAGTTTTTGCCTATTGAATATGATGTTGACTGTAGGTTTTTCATTTATGATCTTTATTATGTAAAGGTATGATCCCTCTATTCCCACTCTGCTGAGAGTTTTTTTCCTAAATAGGTGCTGGATTTTTAAAAAATGTATTTTTATTGAGAGAGAGAAAGGGAGAGGGAGAGAGAGAGAAACATCAATTGGCTGCCTCCTGCACACTCCCGACCAGGGACTGATACTGCAACCCGGGCATATGCCCTGATGGGAATTGAACTGGCACCTTTTTGGTGCACTGGATGATGCCCAACTAAGCCACATCGGCCGGGGCAGGTGCTGGATTTTATCTAATGCTTTGTCTGCATCTATTGATATGATCATGTGATTTTTTTTTCTTTATTCTTTAATTCTCACCTGAGGATATTATTTCCATTGCTTTTAAGAGAGAGTGGACAGGGGCAGAGGGGAGAGAGAGAGAGAGAGAGAGAGAGAGAGAGAGAGAAACATCAATGTGAGAGAGACACACTTATTGCTTGTCTCCCACACATGCCCTGACCAGGGCCAGGGATCGAGACCACAACCGAGGTATGTGGCCTTGGCTGGAATTGAACCTGGGACCCTTCAGTCCACAGGTTGATGCTCTAACAACTGAGCAAAACCAGCTAGGGCTGATCAGGTGATTTTTATCTTTCATGTTGTTTTTGTGATGTATCACATTTATTGATTTGTGAATATTGTACCAACTTTGTATCCCTGGAATAAATCCCATTTGATCATGGTGTATGATCTTTTTAATGTATTGCTGGATCCAATTTGCTTATATATTTTTGATAATTTTAGTATCTATGTTCATCAGGGATATTAGCTTATAATTTCTTTCTTTGTAGTGTCTTTATCTGGTTTTGCAGTTAGGATAATGTTGGCCTTGTAAAAGAGCTTGGAAGTTGCACTGGCTGGTATGGCTCTGTGGTTGGAGTGTCAGCCTGCACACTGAAGGGTTGTGGCTTCAATTCCCTGTCAAGGGCACATACCTGGGTTGCAGGTTCAATCCTTGACCAGGTCGTGGATTATGCAGGAGGCAACCAATCAATGTGTCTCTCCCACTCTGATGTCTCTCTCTCTCTCCCCTTTCCTCCCTCCCTTCCTCCCTCCCACCCTCCCTTCTATTCTCTCTGAAAATAAAATTAATGGAAATAAATATCCTCAGGTGAGGATTAACAACAACAGAAAAAAAGAGCTTGGAATTCTCCCTTCCTCTTGAATTTTTTGAAATAGTTTGAGAAGGATGAGAAGGATTACTTTTGTAAACATTTTATTTAGTATGAATTAATTCATTAATGCATTCAAAAATATTTGCAGTCATGACCAGTGTGGCTCAGTTGGTTGGGCATTGTCTTATGCACCGAAAGGTTGATAGTTCAATTCCTAGTCATGGCACATGCCCAGGTCATGGGCTTGACTCCCAGTTGGGGGTGTGCAGGAGGCAGCTAATCTCTGTTTCATTCTCGCATTGATGTTTCTGTCTCTCCCTCTCCCTTACTCTCTCTGAAATCAATAAAATCATATATTTTTTTAAAAAGGATAAAAAAGAAAACAAGATGTGGTTGTCACAAGGTAGTTTTATTTACTTGCAGCGAGTAAAAGAGATGGGGTTCACATCCAAAGCTCTGCCTCCTGGAAGGGAGGCCTATTCATTACTTATATACACTATTTCATTAATTACATGTTGATTTCTTATTTGCAATTGGCTACACTTATCAAGTTGGGTTCCTGTCAAGGTTATTCTGTATACACCTGGTCTGCAAAATACTGTGCTACATTTGAACACTTAGCAAGAATACTATTTGGTAATAATGGTCCAGACCTTGAGACCCTTGTCCTATCTAACACTTCTACCATTACCCACTTGTCTTTCTCCCAAGGTAGGGAAATGTAAAAACACCTGGGCACCATACCAAAATACAATTTGAAAGATTGTTTCTGAAAGTACATGACTCTAAAAATTGACTAATGAATCATTTAGCAGTTCATCTGGTTTCTAATTCTTTGCTCTAAACAAAAGTAAAAGATAATCTAATTGACTTGTGAGCTTCAATATCATTAAAAATAATTTTAATGTTGGCTCATTGTGATTTTCAGCATATAATTCAGAAGGAGTTCAAAGAAGTGTGTGTCATTGCTATAATAAAAGGGTTTCTGAGTTTCCAAGATGGTAGTGGAGTAGGTGGAAGCTGCACTGACACTCTCCCAGGACCAAACTGAAATTACAACTAAATATTAAAAAACCATCCCAAAAAATCAACTGTAGGCCAGCTGCAGAGAACCCTCATAACCAAGGACCTAAAGTGGAGACCACATAGAGTCTGGTAGGAAGTGCAGAGGCATGAGAGGGCTGGCTGGGCTCCCACAGGCAGCCCCTGAAGGTCCAGAGAGATATCTCAGTTGTGGGAATTTCCCACTGAGAACTCTGGGGTCTAAACCCCAAGCTGGGTTTCCCAGCCCAGAGCATCAGAACTGAGAAAGGTGCTCACATAACATCTGACAGTGAAAAGCAGCAGGGTTCCTGTCTGCCAGGGGGAGAAAGCTGGAAATGCAGGCACCCTCTTAAAGGGCCAGCACACAAAATTTCGGATGCAGCCATTCTCCATGGGCTCCAGCAGAGGGAGTGCAGAGTTGACGAGAGCTGTGAGAGGAGAATCTAGGGTTGGTGGCTCTGGGTTGGAGTTCAGATTCCTGTCCTGAGTCATTCCCCTACACTGCAAGGGACGTCTTTCTCAGGCAGACCTTTCACATCCAGGCAGCTTTTGCCTCAGATGGGGGAAGCAATTGCTCCACCTGTAGAGTTTATGCCTTGTTGAGGTCTACATCCTGAGGCTCATTGAAAGACTGAGAATAACAATCAGCCTGCAGGCAAAGGTGGATCTCTGGATGCTTTGAGTCTTTGCCTGATCTGCTTCTGGACACATGGCTTGGAAAAGCAGACCTTGGTGCTCATCTTGGTCCTTTCCAAAAGCACCCAGCCCCAGAAGAGGGAGACACAAACTGTGGATTGCTTAAAGCTCCAAACAGGGTACTCAGAGCCGGTCACAAGCAGCATCTGACATCAGCCTGCACCAGAGACCATCCAAAAATACTGGCAGCCCTAGCAGATCTACCTAATACATAGAAACAAACCCAAACAGGCATCCAAAATGAAGAGACAAAAACACAAGCCCCAAATCAAAAAGAACAAGAGGATTATCCAGAAGAAGAGCTAAATGAAATGGAGATAAGGAATTTATCAGATATAGCGTTCAGAATAATGATTGTAAGGATGCTCAGCAGCATGAGAAATGATATGGAAACTAAGAATGATAAAGGAAATTAAGAATGACGTAGTAGTAATAAAGAACATATTAGAAGGAATAAACAGCAGATTAGAGGAAGCTGAAGATCAGATTAGTGAATTAGAAGACAAAATAGAAAAACGCACTCAATCAGAGAACCAAAAAGAAAAAACCAATTCCAAAACAGGAGGACAGCTTAAGGAAGCTGTGGGACAACATGAGATATAACAATATTCGCATTGTACCAGAAGGTAAAGAAAGTGACCAAGGGGTAGAGAACCTATTTGGAGAAATAATGGCAGAAAACTCCCCTAACTTGGTGAAGGAAAAAGTCACACAAGTTCAGGAGTCACAGAGAGTCCCAAGCAAGAAGAACCCAAAGAGGCCCACACGCAGACACATCATAACTAAAATGCCAAAAATTCAAGGCAAAGGCAGCAAGAGAAAAACAATCTGTTACCTACAAAGAAGCTCCCAGAAGGCTGTCAGCTGACTGATCATCAGAAACTCTACAAGGCAGAAGGGGATGGCATGAAGTATTCAAAGTAATGCAAAAGAAGGATCTGAAACCAAGAGTACTCTATCTAGCAAGGCTATCATTCAAAATAGATGGTGAAATAAAGAGCTTCCCAGATTTAAAAAAAAAAAAAAAAAAGGCTAAAGGAGTTTATCAACACTAAACCAGCATTGCAAGAAATGTTAAAGGGACTGTTGTAACAATAAGTAGAATGCTTGATGGGGCTCCCCCATGAGGCCGTCTGGGCCAGGGTTTTTGTTTGCTGGGAGTTTTTTGATTACTGTTTCGATTTCATCAGTTGTTGTTGGCCTATTCTGGTTTTCTGATTTTTCCTGATTCAGTTTTACATGATCTCACTCATATGTGAAATCTAATGAACAGAATAGACTGATGAAGAAAATAGATCCAGTGACATAGAAGCATGGAACAGAGTGACGAATCTCACAGGGAAGGTAGGTGGGTGGGAAGAGATTAACCAAAGAACTATATGCATATTATGCATAACCCATGGACACAGACAATAGTGTGGCACCTGGCCAGCGTGGCTCAGTGGTTGAGCATCGACCTATGATCCAGGAGATAGAGGTTCAATTCCGGGTCAGGGCATATGCCTGGGCTGCGGGCTCAGTCCCCAGCAGGGGGCATGCCAGTTGATGATTCTCCCTCATCACTTATGTTTCTCTCTCTCTCCCCCTCTACCTTCCTCTCTCTGAAATCAATAAAAACATAGTTTAGCCCGGCCGGGCGTGGCTCAATGGTTGAGCATCGACCTAGGATCCAGGCGATCAGGGTTCGATTCCCAGTCAGGGCACATGCCCGGATTGCGGGCTGCAGCCGATCAATGACTCTCTCATCATTGATGTTTCTATCTCTCTCTCTCCCTCTCATTTCCTCTCTCTGAAATCAATAAAGATATATAAAAAACAAAGAAACAAACAAAAAAACATAGTTTAAAAAATAGTGTGGTGAAAGCCTGGGGCAGCTGCGAGTCGGGGGTAGAAGGGGTCAAGGGGAATAAAAGGGGACATTTGTAATACTTTCAACAATAAAGACAAATTAAAAAATAAAACCAAAAAAAAGATTTCCATTTCTAATTACTTATATAAACTAGGACTATCAGTTCAGTTCTTTTTAAAAATATATGTATTTTCATTGATTTTTAGAGAGGGAGAGGGAGAGAGAAACATCAGTGTAAAAAGGAAACGTTGATTGGCTGCAGCCAGCAGGCTTCTACTGGGGATTGAGCCAGGAGCCTGGGCATGTGCCCTGAATGGGAATCGAACCTGTGACCTCTTGGTGAATGGGACCATGCCCAACCAACTGAGCCACACCGGCGAGGGCATTTCAGTTCTTACTTTAATGAAAAGAAAAAATACAAAGAGAATTAATTACTGAGTGCCGTCTTATTCCAGCAAGGTGATTTAATGATACATAAGCTAGCTACAACCCCATTAAAACATGTATTGTGAATAAAATTTTAGATTTATATTTATTAATTATGTACCAAAATTTATAATGTAGTTATGAAATTTTGATCAATTTGTGATACTCCTAATAGTTCAATCCAGAAGAAGATTTTAAACATTTAGTGTTATGATTAGAGGTTCCAGTCAAGATCAAGGTGTAGGTAATCCTTCCACAACCACATCAAAATTACAATTAAACTACAGAAAAACCATCATTCAGAACTTCCTGAAACCAAGCTGAACAGAAGTCCTACAACTAAGGGTATAAATAAATTTAAAATTGATTTAGGCATCATAAGAGCTACATTTTGGCCATCTTAAGTTGATATCACTTCTAGTTAAATCTTCCCACTTCTGTAAGTACTTGCAAGTAAAGGCTTCCTATTAATTGTGTATCTGCAGAAGTATTAACAGGGGCTGGAGGCTGGGAGTTTCTGGCCTTAGAAACGTGATTTCCCATGTTGATTTTAGTTTCATTTTGGGATCTGTAGAGTCTGAACAAATTTCTAGGGATATTGTGTAGTGGATTGAAAGAGTGCTGTTTGTGGGTTGAGCTCTAAGGGGCTGTCACCTCTTGTGTCATCTCTAACCTTCTTATGTGTCTTGGTTCTCCTTAGCTGTCTAATACAACCAGGAGGACTCAGAGCGCTAGGTAACCAACCTTTATTTGAGTATCCCTGGACAAGTCAATTTATGGCATACCCTCTGACACCTCCAGATTCTTAGTTACCTAAAAGTGCCCAATATTCAAGCTTAAGGGAGAAACTGCCCCCTTATCTTCGGGATGAGTTCAGGCTCTACTTATACAGTAAAAGTTTTGTTTAGACCCTCAGAAAACAATCCCTATAGAAAAGCCAAAGTTAAAAATCAGCCATCCATTTTTTCCCTCCTGTCCTTAGTTATCTTGACCCTTATCTATAGCCTAGGTTCTCTCAACCTTTAACCTTTAGCTCCACCTCAAGGATTAAAAAAATAAGATACTGTAAAAAAGAAGGATTTCTTACCCTTTGGGGCAACATGGATGGAACTGGAGAGTATTATGCTAAGCGAAATAAGCCAGTGAAATAAGCCAGTCAGAGAAAGACAAGTACCACATGTCTTATTATATTCCATACACACATATGTATGTGTGGAATCTAATAAACAAAATAAACCAATGAACGAAATAGATCCAGAGACTCAGAAGCAGGGAACAGACTGAGGGATCTCAGAGGGAAGGTGGGGGTGGGTAGGGAGAGATTAACCAAAGAACTTATATGCATATATGCATAACCCATGGACATAGGCATTGGTATGGGGAAGGCCTGGGGGGGCGGTATTTGGGGTGGAGAGGATCAATGGGGGGGAAAGGGGGACATCTGTAATACTTTCAACAATAAAGGTAAATTAAAAAATAAATAAAATAAAATAAGCTCAAAGAAAGTCAGCCTGAATTTAACTCTGAACATAAAGGAAGGAAGAAAAGGGAAGACAAGAATAGCCTTCCAGCAAAAGGCAAGGGCCTCTCTCTCCAGTGGAACTAGTCACCTGGCAGGGGAGAGCTGTGGGGAAGGGCCTTGTGTGATTTTACAGTGTTCCTGGGCGCATGGACATTGTATTGTAGTCAGTGGGGCGCCTCATGCAAACTTCTCCAGTGACCACCCTATCCTGTCACGGGAGTCTTCAAGCACCGAGCACCCTAAGGACTCTTAAATGCTTGTCCCATGCCCACACAGTGTGGCAATCCGTAGAGAAAGAGAGAAACCCATGGCTGGACAAAAAGATTTAAGGAGGAAGAAAACAGGTCCTTCAAGCTAAGGTGGTGAGAACAACAGGCTTACCAGTGACGAAACAATCCAAGTCACAGCACCAAAGACGTTACGGGCGAAGCTGAAAGTTACGGAGGCAAAAGAAGGGCCCTTTGGGGCTTAGAAGAGGAAAGACAAGGGTAATGCACCTGGGGTGGAGGGGAGAAGAGGGGAAAGGCAAGGCACAGACGTGCTCCAGGGTTGCCACCCGGAGGTCCCATCTGGGGTGCCAGAAGACGTTATCAGAAAGGGGACCTGGGACTGGCCAGTAGTGTGTAGGTTCTTGATTTTGTGCGGGGAAAGATTTCACAGTAAGAGTCCAGGTGAGTTTTAGAGAACATTTATCAAAACTGGGGACAGTGAAACAAGGACAGGCCTAGGATAGAAGAATTAACAGGAGAGGGACTAGGTGAGGAAATGAGCCTCGGCTGGGCTGCTCTGGCTCACTAAGATGTCTGAGAAAAAGGGGGCCTTGGGGACAGGTTCAGGGGGTTAGCCTGGGATGAGCTGCCGCTGCCCATTGCTCCCTGGCTGCAAGCCTTGTGGGGTCCTTTAGAGTTTAGAAGATGCGAGCCTGTGGGGGAAGCAGAGGGGGAAGGGGAAGGGGAAGGGAAAGGCAGGGCATGCTCCTAGGAGGGAGAGAGCAAGGAGTTTAAAGACTGGGAGTTTAGGGGAGGTCTCAGGGGAGGATCTCAACAGAATATTCATCAGTTTTATGCTGATGTGCCAAAGTGAGACTTATTCCCTTAACTTCATCTGGCCTTGGATGTGGTTGCAAATGGAAATAATTGGATTTCTGATACCTGTCTCCCTGAGTAGGGTGATTTAAGCTATTTACCCTCTGGCTGGGGAGAAGTGGGTACTCTTAAGTGTCCCTGGTTTAGGGGAGACAGGATTTCCTGGATGGCTGCAAGTGCTTGGCATCTTGATTTTCTAGATGGCTGCACACTGCTTCGCCCTTTAACTATCTGTCTCAGTTTCCCTGCTCTGCTTGTCCTGGCTTACTAGCCTGTCTTATTAGGAGAGTGGGTTCTTTCTGAAGGCTATGGGAGAAAAGTCTATTCTGTGCCTCTCCCCTAGTTTCTGGTGGTTTGCTGGCAATCTTTGGCTTTCCTTAGCTTGTAAACGCATCAACCCTATCTTTGCCTTCATGTTCACATGATGTTCTCATCATATGCAGGCCTGTGTCCAAAATGCCTTTTTAAAAATAAGGACATCAGTCATATTGGATTAGTCCACCTCACTGCAGTATCACCTCATTATTTTTTTTTAAAGAACAATTTATTGATTTTTAGAGAGAGAGAAAGGGAGAGGGAGAGAGAGAAACATTGATGTGACAACGTGACATCAATCAGCTGCCTCCCGCATGCCTCCTACTGGGAATCAAGCCTGAAACCCGGGCATGTGCCCTGATCAGAAATCAAACTGGCGACCTTTTGGTGCATAGGGTGACGCCCAACCAACTGAGCCACACTGGTCAGGGCAGTATCACCTCATCTTAATTTAACCAATTACTTCTACAACAACTCTATTTTCAAATGCTGAGGTACTAGGGGTTAGGACTTCAATATTTGAATTTGGGGGGACACAATTAAACCCATAACTGCTGGTTATATTGGGGTTGAGAGAGATGGAGCAAGTAGAGCCAAATGTTGTCAAATGGGGCGTCAGGGTGAAGAGGACACCAGAGCTCTTGATACTGCTCTTAAATGTTTTCAGTAAGTTTGAAATTACTTCAAAAATTTAAAAACATTCAATAAGGTTCTAGGTTTATGTATTGCACAAGATCTTGGTGCTGAACCTACCATGGAAAAGGAACTGTAGGAGATGATAAAAGTGTTTGGATAGACTTATTGCAAATTTGCCTGAGACGTAAGCGAGGGTTTCAGAAGCTAACACAATATATTTACATAGCACTTCATAATTTACAAAAAATAACCCTTATTTCACATTTGTCTTTCATAACAATTCTGTGAGGCAAGAAGGTTCCTCAATTTTATAAAAAACTTAAAAAAAAAAAAAAAATGTCCAGCATGGCTGGCGTGGCTCAGCGGTGGAGCATAAACCTAGGATCCAGGAGATCGAGGTTCGATTCCCAGTCAGAGCACATGCCCGGGTTGCAGGCTTGATCTCCAGTCGGGGGTGTGCAGGAGGCAGCCAATCAATGACTCTCTCATCATTGATGTTTCTATCTCTCTCTCCCTCTCCCTTCCTCTCTCTGAAATCAATAAAGATATATATTTTTTAAATGTCCTTATTGATTTCAGAGAGAGGAAGAGAGAGAGATAGAAACATCAATGACCAGGAATTGAACCTTGATTTTCACATAGGCTGATGCTCAACAGCTGAGCCACACCGGCCATGCTATAAAAAACTTAAAAGTTCAGCTGATGTGCCCAAGGTGACAGTCACATGACTGTTAAATTGAAGCATATTAAAATTTTTAAGTTTATTTATAAGAACAAATATCCATTTGAATGGGCATCACCAAACCAGAAGTGGTCATGAGTGGCCAGAGAAAGTGTGAAAGCAGAGAAAAGGAAATTATTTGATTGGTTATAGCATAAAGGCTAGTTGAGGCATTGACAGCTTAGATTTTGGTTTGCTTAAGTAGACCACCACGGCATTACTGTCAAAGAACAAAAATTCAACAAAGTAAATTTAAAGATCTAATTGGCCTCATTTAGTGATTCATGAATCAGGCAGCATCCCATCTAGTAAATAGAACCCCCTCCTCCCAGCTGGACAAATGTAAGGTTTTTATAGGTAGAAATGGGTGGAGGGGGAACAAGGAAGTTAAAGGAGTGGGTTATTTCAGGCATGTCACTTTCTCAGGCTTAGGGGAAAGGAGGGGGTCTCATCAGTTAGATTACTTTACTAGTTTGACTAGGAAATTCCAGACTGATTCATTTAAAATTCCATTGCTGGGAGAGGCTGAAACTGCAGTTAGGTTAGGTATTAAGACTTGGTGGGGATTAGCAAAAGTTACTCCATTTTGGGTCTGTTTTTAATAAGAGCTATCTTAATCTAATGGTCTCTTTAATTAATTTAACACAACTAATAAATGATTAGTTTGGATCTTTATCTAGTTTTTTCAGACCTATAATGTGAATTCCTGTGGTGGCAGCAAAGGATAATATGAGTTGGCTCTGAACAAAATTGTGACATCCTTTGTATTGTTTAGGGTCAACAAAATCTACCCAAGTTGACCCTATCAAGGTCAAAATGAAGTTTAGGTAAGAGACTCTAAAGGCTCCAGGTATGAAGTCCACTACCACATGCCGCTTCCTTGGCTGTCCACACCACCGCCACTTATCCTGGGAGCCCCAGGACTCCACAGGGGCCTCGTTTTCCCTCATGGACCTTCAGCTCAGTGCCTGGGGAACAGGATTCAGAAAAAGCCTTCAACTCTTGCTCTAAGACAACATTTCCCACCAGCAACTCAGACCAAGATCTCCCACGGAAAAATCTCACTCTTCCTTATTATTGCTGGTAATTCCCAATCATACACTCTCACCCTGCTGACCAATCACGGTCTTTCTTTCTTCTTCTTTTTTTATTATTTTTTATTTATAAACCTCACCTTGGGCTCCTGCACCTCTTGTTCCCATTTGTCTCAGTTAAGAGAGTCTCACCTTGGCAGGCCAGTGTGGCTCAGTTGGTTGAACATGGTCCCATGCACCAAAAGGTTCAATTCCCAGTCAGGGCACATGCCTGGGTTGTGGGTTCAATTCCCAGTAGGGAGTATGCAGGAGGCAGCTGAACCATGTTTCTCTCATCAATGTTTCTATCCCTCTCTTTTCCTCTCTCTCTAAAAATCAATAAAAACGTATTTTTTATTTTTTTTTAAAAAGAGTCCCACCCAGGCTCGCTGTCCCTCCCAGGAGCATGCCCGTGCCTTTCCCTTCCTCTTCTCCTTCCCTACAAACATACGTCTTCTAAACTCTAAGGGACCCTCAAGGGTTGCAACCAGGGGACAATGGGCAGCAGCAGCTCATCCCAGGCTAACCCCCTGAACCGGTCCCCAAGGCCCCCTTTTCTCTGACTTACCAGTGAGCCAACACAGCCCTGTATAGGCTCATTTCTTTCCTATAACATTTCTAGGGAGCCAAAGTAGCCCAGCCTAGGCTCTCCTGTTTCTACTTTTAACCTAAGCCCTTCCTGTTCCACTGTCCCCAGCTTTAATAAACATACTCTCAAAAAAGAGTCCCACCCCACTCCTGACCACCCATTGTTAAGCTGAAATGGACTTTAGATTTTTAAAAATTACTTTAAATGTGGAATAAAAACTACAAAAAGTTGAGTTCTCTCAGTAGGACTTTATTATTTTTTTTTAATATATCTTTATTGATTTCAGAGAGAGGAAGGGAGAGAGAGAGAGAGAGAAACATCAATGATGAAAGGTCGTCATTGGTCGGCTGCCTCCTGCACGCCCCCTACTGGGGATCGAGCCCCGCATCCCAGCCATGTGCCCTGACCCGGAATCGAGCCTCGATCTCCTGGATCCTAGGTCGGTGCTCACCTGCTGAGCCATGCCCCGCCAGGCAGACTTTAGATTCTTGACTGCAGCAGTTCCCAGTAGCATACCAGATCATTCACGTTGCATTGCATGATTGATTATATGATTGTTGCAAAGGCTCAGAGGCTCTACTTTCCTGTCTCCCTGCCTCCCTGCCTCCCTCCCTCTCTCTCTCTCTGGAATTAGGGTCATGCCAGGCAGGTGCAGGACTTGAAGCCGCCATGCCCCTTAATCCTGGCATTGCTGAGCCAGGGCTTCCATCTCCGCCTCCCAGACCCAGTTAGCTGTCAGACTGTAGGTTAGGATGGCAGAGGAGGGTGATGTGGGCGGGGAGGATGTGTTCCTGGCTTTTGCCCAGGGCCCTTCTCCTCCCAGGGGTCCCCTCCGTCGGGCCTTAGACAAGGCCTTCTTTATATTCCTGGTCCTCTTTCTGACACTACTGATGCTGGAGGCTCTTTATAAGCTCCTGTGGCTGCTACCATGGGCAAAGTTTGGGGACTGGCTCCTGGGAACACCTTGGAATGAGGAGGAGCTGGAATTGTGACCACCTTCTCTACAAACATCCTCTTACCCTGCCAAGGAGGTGAGAGGGGAGATGGGGGGTGGGTGGGACTCTTGGGGGCTGTGGAGGGGACACTTGGGTAGCTTAGAGCAGGTGTCTAAAATTTCTGTACCTATGCTCCAGTAAACAATTTTTGAAAAAATTTGTACTCCTCACATATTTTTAAGTAAATATCTAAAAATTTTGTAATAAATTGAAATTGTTTCAAGGATGTAATTCCCAGCATATTGAAAATATTCACATTTTAAAATAAAACAATTAAATCATCCTTTTGAATGTCCAGGAGAATTGAAATATCAGTGACTTGATATCTACTATCATCCATTAAAAAATACTTAGCAATTGGGAATCATTCTTTTTCTTCTTTCTCTCTTTTCTCCTTGAACTCCTACTACCAATCCACTTCCCCAGAGTCAATTTTATGCTTTTATGCTGGAAAGTCTCAGATTAATAATATTTTTCTTTCTTGTGACCAAGACTCTAGTTTTTAAAAAAAATTTCTTCAGGGTTATCATGACAATTATGATGACAGTAGGACGGATCAAATAGCATGAAGAGTGTACACATTTTTGTCCGGAAAGAAGCGGTGTGGGATTCTTAGTGGAAGGGGGGTTTGAGGGTCCGGGCTCCGAGGCCTTGGCGATGTTGGGACTTCTGCGGTCCTAGAAAGTGACAAGATGCCCGCGCCCGCGCCCGCGGAACGCGCGGGTGGGGAGGCGGGGGGCTCAGCGCTGGAGCCGCCCGGCCTTTCGGGTTGCCCCGCAAGCTCACCTTTGGACCGACCCTCGCCCGAGTCCCTCCGGCCTCCCTAGCACTGGGCGAGGTGGGGTACGGTGAGGCGGGCGTCAAAGTCGGTTTCTTCTCCCTTCGATCTTTCCTCAGCTCTCCCGGAGGAAAAGGAGACCAGACCCGAGGTGTTTTCCGAGGCCGCTTTCGCCGTCCGGCCCTCACTGCGGCAATTCGCGCAGATTCCCGGGAGCCCCGCCCCATGTCGCCAGTCCTTAGGCCCGGAGCTCCCGGGCCAGCACCGCTGAGTCCTCACCGCCGCGCCTCGGAGGCCCCTCCAAGGAATGGACGGAGAAACACCTAAGTCCCACTTAGTTGGTTGGCCAGTAGTTCTGTGATGAAGCTTGAAAAGCAAATCAACAGCAATAGCAGTAATAATAACAACACATTGTTTAGCGCGTTGTGATCATTTGTGTGCACGTGTTTTGATTTCACGATTGGGAGACGTAGTCACCGAAATGTAAAAGTAACGAGGGAGCCGGCAGCCCATGGAAGGGAAGGGGCAGGAGCCGTCGATGAAGACGCGGGATCAGGCAGCCGGCGGGTACGGAAGCAGCTCGGGAGGGCCTGTCGAGAGCCCACCGGAAGGCAGAGGTTTTATTCCCTCATAAAGACCCCGGCCCTTCGGTGCACCTGGGGCAGCCTTGGAGGGCCCCCCCGGGGACCGGGTTCCGCTGCCCCGCCCCTATTTGGAAAGGTGGCTCAGTCCTGCCCGCACGCGGCTCTCGGGCGGTTGGGCGGCCGCAGGAAGTTTCTGATTGGCGGAGTCGCAGAAGCCCTGGGTGAAAAGAGCTCCACTGGCGGCGCCGTGGAGTCCGGGCAGAGTCAACGGCGTACGGCAAAATGGCGGCCCGCAGGTGATTAGGGACTCGCCGCGGGGATAAGTACCACCCCCAGGTCAGGCGGAAGGGAGCCTCTTACTATGTAGGCGGCACTGGAGGCGCTCGGGGGTCGGGCTTACCGTCACTTCCGGCCACAGGAGGACTGGGTTCCGTACGACAATATGGCCGCACTTAGGTGCTTGTAGGCGGAAACTCTGCGGCTTCCGGTCCAGACTAGGCCCTGCGGTGGGAGGGGGAGGGAAAGAGGAGGGAACCCTGCGAGCTTCCGACATCCGCGGTGAGGGTCGCCTCGAGAGGCCGTTTCTGAGGTGCGGGCTGGACCGTACGGGGATCGAAGGCGGGAGCGGGAATGTCGAGGGAGAGGTACTGGGGAGTCTAGGGCGCTAAGTCTGAGGGGCAGGCTGTGGTACTCTACCTCCTATCCCTGAAGGGGAATGGGGCGGGCGGGGGCTGAACTGGGGGAGGGGGACTTGGCGGGAAGCTCATCTTGGGGAAGGGGCCAGACATAGGGTTGGGATCCGAGAGGAATCGGGAGAACCCAGTGCGGGGCTCACAGTCGGTTACAGGTCACACAGAGAGAATGGGGAAAATTAGGGTGGGGTGAGAGGGAGGGGACTTGAGGTGAGATACCTCCAACCTAACTCCCGGGTTTGAGACTCTCAGGGGTGGAATACGGAGATAATGCAGAAAGGGGAATGTATTGTTGGGAGGAAATCCTCTTCGCTTCAGAGTCTAGGAGTTGGGGTGATCCTTCAGGATGGGGTGAAGGTGTGAATTTGACGTGTTTGAGAGCAAACGAGGGAAAACATGTGAGGTGGTGCTGACAGGGGTGTAGTTTCAGTGCCTGTGCGAGGGGGATGTCAGTGAAATCTGGAGTGCACTGTGGGAAGTGGTCCAGGGGCTGGGAGGAAAGATCAACTTGCCAACTAGGAGAAATACTGAGGAAACACAACTGAAAGACCGGATGTAATATGAGGGGTGGAGCTGAGGGTGAGGACTTGACGTTTCAAGTGCCTTGGGACTCCCTAGTAGGGGCCCAGAAAACATGGTACTAATCCTTGCTGAAGATAGGCAGTGAGGACATTGTTGGGCAGGGCTGGGTATTACTGAAACCCAAGACGAATGGAAAATGTGTGAGATGAAGGAATGGGGCTATGCTGAACGGGGCTCTTTCTAAGGCCCCATCCCCTTCCAGCAGGAATTACGAAATTTCTAACATTCCTCCCTCAGGGGGACTTGATTCCCCCATGGACACCGATAACAGCATCATTGTGCTGGATGATGATGACGAAGATGAAGCAGCTGTTCTGCCAGGGCCCTCCCACCCACCCCCCAATCGGGCCTCACCCCAGGCAGAGGCCCCTGGCTCCTCTCAGCCCCATGAGGCCAGAGGGAACAGTAGTTCTGGTGGCAAGAAATGCTACAAGTTGGAGAATGAAAAGCTGTTTGAACAGGTGAGCTTTAGGGGAGAAGATTCTTGTACCCCAGGGAGAGGGGTGGCTGACTGGCTCTCTGTACTTTCTTTCCCACTAATCCCACCTTGCCTTCTTTCTCTCAACCCCCTCCCTTGTCTCTTCCCCCTCCCGTCTTCCCCTAAACCCTCCAGTTCCTTGAACTGTGTAAGGCGCAGACAGCAGACCACCCTGATGTGGTCCCATTCCTCTATAAACGGCAGCAGCGTGCCCACTCTCTGTTTTTGGCCTCAGCGGAGTTCTGCAACATCCTCTCTCGAATCCTGTCTCGGGCCCAGAGCCGACCAGCTAAGCTCTATGTGTACATTAATGAGCTCTGCACTGTTCTCAAAGCTCACTCAGCCAAGAAAAAACTGAACCTGGCCCCTGCTGCGACCACCTCTAGTGAGCCTTCTGGGAGTAACCCTCCCGCAGACCCCTCCTCAGATCCCACAAATGCCGAGACCACTAGCTCTGAGGCCTCAAGGACCCGTGGTTCCCGGCGGCAGATCCAGCACTTGGAGCAACTGTTAGCACTCTATGTGGCAGAGATTCGGCGGCTGCAGGAAAAGGAGTTGGATCTCAAAGAATTGGATGACCCAGACTCCACATACCTGCAGGAGGCAAGGTTGAAGCGGAAGCTGATCCGCCTCTTTGGGCGGCTTTGTGAGCTGAAAGAGTGCTCTTCACTGACAGGCCGAGTCATAGAGCAGCGCATTCCCTACCGTGGCACCCGCTACCCAGAGGTTAATAGGTGCATTGAGCGGCTCATCAACAAGCCAGGGCTTGATGCCTTCCCTGACTATGGAGATGTGCTGCAGGCCGTGGAGAAGGCAGCTGCTCGGCACAGCCTTGGCCTCCCCCGACAGCAGCTCCAGCTCATGGCTCAAGATGCCTTCCGAGATGTGGGCATAAGGTTACAGGAGCGACGCCACCTTGATCTCATCTACAACTTTGGCTGTCACCTCACAGATGACTATAGGCCAGGTAGGGATTAGTGAGATGCCCATCAGTAACCCTTATATGTCAGGTGTGTGGTAGAGAGGGCATCTCTCTAGTCCCTTCTTCTAGGGTTTGGGCTGAATACTCTGACTTTATATCTTCCCACATAGGCATTGACCCTGCACTGTCTGATCCCGATCTGGCCCGGCGCCTGCGGGAAAACCGGAGCTTGGCTATGAGCCGGCTGGATGAAGTCATCTCCAAATATGCGATGATGCAAGAGAAGAGTGAGGAAGGAGAGAGACAGAAGAGGAAAGCCCGGCTCCCCCAAGCCACCTGTTCCCATTCTCCAGATCCCCCCAAAGCCTCCTTGGATTCTGGTGAGGTGTGGAAGGGATACACCCTTTAGAGAAACCCTGTTCTTCCCCTGCACTGGCCATCGGGAGTCCAGGGTTACTGATGGGGGAGTTTGCAGAAGGAACACAGACCCAGATGCTCTGGGGCAAGGGATTTCTTAGAGAAACTCCTTTGTCCCCCAGGGCCCTAGTGGAATGACATCCCAGGAACACCCTACCTCCTCCAAGGCTGAAACAGATGATGAAGAAGATGAGGAAAGTGATGAAGAGGAGGAGGAGGAGGAGGAAGAGGAAGAGGAGGCTACAGATTCTGAAGAGGAGGACCTGGAACCCATACAAGAAGGTCAGGAGGAGGAGGAAGAGGAAGAGGAAGAAGCAGGTATGTCCAGGAAAGTCTTTTCGTGTGACAGCTCCCTCTACTCTTGGGCATGAGCCACCTGTTTGATACCCTTGCCTTCCTCCTCTTAAGCCTAGTGTCTTCTTGGCAGTATTCTTTCTCCTAGTCCTCATGCTACCCCTCCCCTCTTTTCTCTTTTCCAGGTAAGGATGGAGACAAGAGCCCCATGTCCCCACCACAGATCTCTACTGAAAAGAACTTGGATCCTAGCAATGGGATAAATAGGTCTTCAGGGGACAAATACAACAAAGGACTCATAGTGTCACCATCTTCACTGTCAGAAGAGCCCCTGGCACCCTCCAGTATAGATGCTGAAAGCAATGAAGAATACCTCGAAGAGTTGCCCCTGGAGAAAGAGAGCCCTGTGTCTCAGGTCTTTGAGCTAGAGATTGAAGCCTTGACTGTGGATACCACCCCTTCCCCTGAGGAGGGGGACATTTCCTCTTCCAGGAAGCAACCAGAGGACACCCTCACCACTGTCTTGGAGAATGGAGCAGCCATGGTCACCTCCACTTCCTTCAATGGAGGTGTCTCTCCTCACACCTGGGGAGATTCTAGTCCCCCCTGCAAGAAATTTCGGAAGGAGAGGCAAACAGGAGCAGGGCCTTTAGGAAACAGGTAAGAACAGGGAGGAAGAGGGAAGCCAAGGAGGGATTGCAGGGGGCTTTCCAAGAGGATTATTGAGGAACTGAGTCTGCTGGGAGAGACTGACACTCCCCCTCCAGCCCCAGGCTCCCTGTTTTTATGTTTTTGTCCCTAGGTACGTGGAAGGGCAAAGGGAAGTACATGAGCTGACTAGGAAGAAGATATGTACCGTGCCCAGTCCACCTTCCCCCGTGACTTCCATGGCCCCAGTTGCTGATTCCTCAACAAGGGTGGACTCTCCTAGCCATGGCCTAGTGACCAGCTCCCTCTGTAGCCCATCTCCAGCGCAGTTGGCCCTAACCCCCCAGTTACAACCCTCCCAGCCTGGTACTTACAAGGTAAGAGAGGGAGGCTGTTTTTCCTGACTTCATTCTCTTTCAGTGTCTGTTCATTTTCAGGTGTTCCCTCTGAATATTGCACTCACCACATCCTCTGTCTCCCTTTTTCCTACCCCACTTTTTAATCTTTGATAAGTCCTTCCCTCTGTTTCTCCTCCCCCTATATTCCAGACCTCTCTGACTCTGTCTCTCACTCCCTTGCAGATGAGTGTGGCCACACAGTGCGATCCAGAGGAGATCATCGAGCTCTCAGACTCTGATTAGCTGCCTCCCCACCACTTCCCGACTCAAATGTTTGGGGATAGTATTTGGAGGATGGTGGGAAGCAGATGACCGAGGAAGGGATGGACTGAGCTAATCCCCTTTTGGTGGTGTTTCTTTTTAAAAAAACACACCACAAAAACAAGTTTTACACAAAACAATAAACAATAAAGTTCTTTTCTTATTGTATCCCTTTCTTTTCTTTGTTCTCTGGCTCAGGGTTAGCCCGGCCCCGGGGTAGCCCTGGATCTATCCTTTCCAGCCTGCGCTTAGCCCCGCTCTCCTAGAGTTTCCTTGCCTTCAAGTTTTAACCTTGCCCTTTGCCAGGCACTAAAAAAATTGTGCTTCAGCTCTACTTTCCCACTTGGAGCGGTAGGAGTAAAAAGGCCAATCAGGGGCCGACTCAAGGTTATTTGGCCAATCCAGGCCCGGAGGAGCGGGGCGGGGCTTCAGGGGGACTGTCAGAAGCTGGGAGGCTAAGGCGATTAGATCCCGCAAACCCGCCAATGGCCACAGCTCCGAGGCCAAGACCCATTGCCAATGGGAAGAGGCAGGCCTACAGAATTAAAGGAGAATGAGTGCTTCAGCAAAACCAAGTTCAGAGCCCAGCGGCGGAAGAGACCTGGTACCTTTAAGGTGGAATGAAACAGCTGTGTTTTAAAGAAGTGACCGAGTCGGCCGAGTATTGCCCAGCGGCACGGGCGGGGTGCCGGCCTGTGCCTTTAAAGTCGGAGGGGCAGGAGGCGGAGCGGAGGCGGAGGGCGGAGGGAGTCGGCGCAAGATGGCGGCGGGAGGGGCTCAGGCTGCGGCTCTGGCGGCCGAGTGAGGGGCGGGGGGGGCCCGGGGGCGCGCGGCCCGGTAAGCGGTGACGCGCGGGGTTGGGGGGCACCTTCCGGGTGGGAGAGGAGGTCGAGGTAGCTCTTGGGGCGGAGCAGGCGGGGGCGGGGTCCGGTCCGGCGTGGGCGGAGGTAGGCAAGGGGCGGAGCCTAAAAGGCCACAGGGGTGGTTCTTGAAAAGGGCGGGGCCGAAGGGGCCTGAGGGCGGGTCTTGACGGGGGGGGGGAGTGTGGCGCGAGGCTAGAGTTGAGCGCGGGGGGGCGGGGGGGCGTCAAAAGGGGCGTGACCCTCGAAAGAGCCCGTGGCGTAGCCTAAAGGGAACGTGGGGGAGACGGTGGTTTTCAGTAACGGAGCAGACCTGCCCCCTCCCAAGAAAAGGGCGCAAAACATCAAAAAGGTAAATTTTGGAAAGTCAGGCTCTCTGGCAAATGAGAAATTCCAATGGGAGCTACCCCATTCCCAAAGAGTACCTATTTCTCTAACCTCCAAGGAAAGCACAACTGAGTTTGCTGGCAGTGCCACTTGCTGGCTGTGACCATGAATCATCTTAGTATTTCTTAGCCTCAGTTTCCTCACCTATCAAGTGGGGTTGAGAGGAATATCTACTTCACAGTGTTGTGGGGAGTTACTCAAGTAATGGGCATGAACATGTTTTAAACTGTAAAGGACTGTTTCATTATGAGATGTTATCATTCTTCTCTTTTTTTCTTTCCAGAGACCCCCCCCCCCAGCCGCCCTCCTTCCCTTGTTCCTGTGGCTGGGGGGGTACCCTCCCTCCACACCATGGAGCCATCTCCTTTGTCTCCAAGTGGGGCAGCACTCCCCCTGCCTCTGTCTCTGGCCCCACCCCCACTGCCCCTGCCTGCAGCTGCAGTGGTACATGTGTCCTTCCCGGAGGTAACCAGTGCCCTTCTGGAGTCCCTCAATCAGCAGCGGCTACAGGGCCAGCTCTGCGATGTGTCCATCCGAGTGCAGGGCCGGGAGTTCAGGGCTCATCGTGCTGTCCTGGCTGCCTCCTCTCCTTACTTTCACGACCAGGTCCTACTCAAGGGCATGACTTCCATCTCACTGCCCAGTGTTATGGACCCAGGTGCCTTCGAGACTGTTCTCGCTTCAGCTTACACTGGTCGCCTCAGTATGGCTGCTGCTGACATTGTCAACTTCCTCACAGTGGGTTCTGTACTCCAAATGTGGCACATTGTGGATAAATGCACTGAACTGCTTCGAGAAGGCCGGACCTCGGCCACCACCATCACTACTGCTGTAGCCACCTCCGTCACTGTCCCTGGTGCTGGAGTCCCATCAGGGAGTGGGGGCAGTGTAGCCTCGGCCACAATGGGCTCTGTGCGCTCCCATGCCTCCAGTCGGGCCAGTGAGAATCAATCCCCTAGCAGCAGCAACTACTTCAGCCCCCGAGAGTCCACTGACTTCTCATCTTCCTCCCAAGAGGCATTTGCAGCTCCTGCAGTGGGCAGCGGGGAGCACCGTGGAGGTGGCCCTGTATTCCCAGCCCCTGTGGTTGGCAGTGGGGGTGCTACCTCTGGGAAGCTGCTCCTGGAGGCAGATGAGCTGTGTGATGACGGTGGAGATGGGAGGGGTGCGGTGGTTTCTGGGGCTGGGCTCCGACGGCCTACCTATGCACCTCCCAGTGCCATGCCACAGAAACACTGGATATATGTAAAGCGGGGTGGAAACTGCCCAACAGCAGCACCCCTTGTTCCCCAAGACCAAGATCTGGAAGAGGATGAGGAGGAGGAAGATCTGGTTTTGACCTGTGAGGATGATGAAGATGAAGAGCTAGGGAGTGGGTCCGGGGTTCCAGCAAGGGGAGGACCCGAGGCTACCCTTAGCATAAGTGATGTCCGGACCCTGACTGAGCCTCCAGGCAAGGGAGAGGAGCAGGTCAATTTCTGTGAGTCCTCCAATGACTTTGGCCCCTATGAGGGTGGGGGTCCTGGAGCAGGGCTTGATGATTCCGGGGGGCCGGCCCCTTCCTCCTATGCCCCCTCCCACCCACCACGGCCCCTGCTTCCTGTGGATGTGCAGGGTAACCAGATCCTAGTCTTCCCATCATCTGCGTCCTCCTCACAGGGTCCAGGCCAGCAGCCAGGGAGCCAAGCTGAACACGGGGCTGTGACTCTAGGGGGCTCATCCACAGGAGGGCTGGGTGTCCCAGGTGGTGCTGGTGGGACCCCTGGAGGGACAGGCAGCGGGGATGGGAATAAGATCTTTCTGTGCCACTGCGGGAAGGCCTTCTCCCACAAGAGCATGCGAGACCGTCACGTGAACATGCACCTCAACCTGCGGCCCTTTGACTGCCCCGTGTGCAACAAAAAGTTCAAGATGAAGCACCACCTGACGGAGCACATGAAGACACACACAGGCCTCAAGCCCTATGAGTGTGGCGTCTGTGCCAAGAAGTTCATGTGGCGGGACAGCTTCATGCGCCACCGAGGACATTGTGAGCGCCGGCACCGCCTGGGTGGAGGTGGGACTGCGGCTGTATCTGGACCTGGGGGGCACATAGGGCCAGCCTTGCCACCCCAGAGAGAGTCCCCTGGGGTGGGCGGGGGCAACATCGAGGAGGCTAGTGGGGCCACGCCCCCGTCAGGCCGACGGGTCTGGTCCCCACCCGGCGTTCAGAAAGTGGAGATGGGCTTCAGTGGAGGTGGAGGAGCAAACTAAAGGGGCAGGCTACGGGGAGGGGGGTGGTAGTTTTCAGGTAAGAGGAAATAGGGAGCACGAGCCAGGGGCGCCGTGGCCTCCCAGGTGATCTCCCACTACAGTTACTGTCTTCCTTATCTCTATGGACTTGTATATATTATGGAGGGGGAACCATATGGCGCCACCCCCCCCCCCAATCCACTCGGTCCTCCCCCGAAGCATCCCGAAACTAAGCCCTTCCTTTCGCTCGGGGTACACTGAAGCCCCAGTTCCAGAATATGGCGCATATGGGGGGGGGGTGAGGGCAGCTGTTGAGCATCCTGGAGTCACAGGGTCAAGGGTCAGGTGATTGTAGTCTGTATCTGAAGTCTGTGTTTGTGTTGTGAGGACCAGGCCTTGAAGCCCCATCCTTATCCTAGAACCCTCCCCCAAGAATGTGCCCCTTATATTTACCCTAATCCTTCCTCCCCTACCTTGGGGTCCCCTCTATTCTCATTGGGGAGGGAGTGGAGACAGGGAGGGAGGAAGTCGTAGGAGTACAAGGTTTTTATTTTAAATCTTATTTTTTTTAAACGGTGATTAAAATATTTATTGGTTTCACTTGGCCTCTCACAACCCCTATGTGTTTGCTGGGGACCCGGCCCAGGTGGGGGAAGGCGGAGGAATGGTTCTCGAAGTGGATTCTCCGGGTCGGAGCGGGAGGAGGAGCCCAGGTTGGGCAGAGCGCTGGGACTCGGGCGCGCCGGGTCGTTCGGGAGGCGGGGCGCGGCCTGCAGAGGACCCCCGCGGGACCTGGGGAGGACGGTCCGGCATCCCTACCCCCAGTGAAGGAAGCACCTGCCTCCCACGCCCTCACCTACCCGGGGCGGGGATTTCCGCCGCCCCTCCTGCTTTCGTTTCGAAGAAAGTGAAAGTGAAAGGGGAAGAGGAGGCTTCGGGGCTGAGGAGGTCGCGGCACCATGAAGCCCTTGTCTCTACTCCTCGCTGTGGCTTTGGGTGAGCGAACCCCGCAACTCTGCCCTGGAACCCAACGGGGGGAAGCGGAGGAAGGTGACCCCGCCACGTGCCCGACGCGTGGGTGGTGGTGGGAGGCCGGGTCCCCCGACTTCCGAGCCGCCCCTCAGTCGCGCGTCTCCCGCAGGCTTGGTGACCGCAGCGTCGGCGGGCCCCGCGGTGATCGAGTGCTGGCTGGTGGAGGACGCCGGCGGGGGCCGTTTGGCCAAGAGACCCGCTGCTCTGCTGCTGCGCCAGGGTCCGGGGGGACCACCGCCCCGGCCCGACCTCGACCCCGAGCTCTACCTTAAAGTACACGGTGAGTCTTCCCGGACTCGCCTCCAACTGTACCCCGCACCGAAACCCCCTCCCCCTTAGGTCGCCTCGAGCCTCGGTTTCCTCCTTTGTAAATAAGTCTGGATTGCTTCAGGATCTCTCCCTGCCGGGTAGCTGTGCGTTTGAAATGTCGCGGACGCTGCCCACCACTTGCCGAGCGGCGAGCACATCTGCTCTCCCTCCGCCCCACAGACCCCGCCGGCGCCCTCCAGGCGGCGCTGCGGCGGTACCCCGGGAGCGCCCCCGCCCCGCACTGCGAGATGAGCCGCTACGTCCCGCTCCCCGCCTCGGCGCGTTGGGCCAGGGGCCTGACCCCGGAGCCGAGTTGCCCGCGGGCCCTGGACGGGGCTTGGCTCATGGTCAGCATATCCAGCCGGGTTGTCAGCCTCTCCAGCCTCCTGCGACCACAGTCCGAGTCTCTGCCGGAGCCTGCGCTCGTCACCATGGCAACAGGTAGCTGGGGCGGGGACGCGGAGCTAAAAGGGTGGATTCTAAGGGTGTAGATCAGCCTGCGACTGCTGTGGGGACTTGAGGGGGTCATTTCCCCAATCCGAGCTCAGTTTCCTTATTTGTAAAGCCAGTGGCTCTGGAGAGAGGTGGGGTTTCCAGACCTTGAGAAAGTTGTAAGGCAACGCGGTTGAGAGGGCCCCAGAGCAGAAACTTTTCCCTCCTCTCCTCCCAGATCTGTATCTTGCTAGGCACCTCCACCTTTGTGGTCCACCCTGTGTCAAAAACCTGCCTTAGAGTCCCACCCGTGCCCACATCCGCCCACATCCAGTACTGTGGCCATCAGCAAAGTGAAGGCTCCTGCCTGCGCTCCAGCGCATTGACCTTCCTGACAACCCCTTTCCAGCGGCGTTTGGGGGATGCACTGACGCTGTGGTCACCAAATGGTGTGCTCGAGTGGGCGGGAGGGACGCGGCGGGGAACCAGATGATTCCTATTGCAAGCAGTTCCCACTGCTTATTGCATCGGACCACTTGGTTTGAGGCCCAAGTCGGGTTCTTCGCTGGGGCTTGAGATGGAGCAGGCGGGTAAAGCAAGAATAGGGAAGACCTGACCGGGCTACATGGGCGCTCACCCTGCTTGCAGCGGAGGGGGGAGGATATGATAGAGTCCTCAGCTTCCCTTAGTTTTGTGCGATTTTATGTTAACACTGCCTGACCGGGGGTCAACCCCAACCTAGCTCTGCAACTTCCCTTCCGCTGTACCTCCTCCCTGCCACCCACCTCATTGAGAATCACCCGCAGGACCAGGGAAGCAACGGACTCAGCACAACTCCACTCTTGCTCCCCACACCCCACCTCTGGGCAGGGGCAGAAGCAAACTGCCCTTGGGTACAGTGGCTCTCTCCAGTGTGGAGGAGTATCTCCCAGAGCTACTGGCTTCACTGGAGTGGGGCGAGAATGCCCTTTTCCCTCAGGGTTTAACAACTAAAATGTGGATGCTGTGTCCCACCTGCCTTTCCGTTGTTGTGGCTATCAAGGGAGCTCCTTTTACTAATTCACTGATTCAATAAACAGTTATTAGTACCAAGGACAAATTAGGGCCCAGTAGTTTGTCCAGGCTGCAAATAAGAATCCTCATGGGAGTTTCTAAAATACACTGTAATCACTCCCTAACCTTCGTGGCTCGGTTGGTTGGAATGCTGTCCTGCGCACCAGGAGGTGGCGGATTGGGTTCCTGGTGCGGCACAGACCCAGGTTTTGGATCAATCCCCAGGGTGCTGGAGCAAGTGCAGGGGTGAGGGCTGTGTGTGGGGGGGAAGAGATACATGTCTCTCTCAAATCAATTTTTAAAAAAGATAAAATATACTGAAACCTGAGTCCCACTCCTGGCAAATTACATCAGAATCTCTGGGATGGCCCTGGGCCCCATAAGGGTCACAAAAGTGATATAATGTAGATTCTGTTTCGGGAAAGTTCTTGGCAGAGTTGTCATGGATAATTGTAGAGTTGAGAGTCACTTGGGCCCTGAAAGAAGTGCAGCCCTGGGAATGCCTGGTCTTTGCATCTCACAGACCATTGGGGGGAGAAACTAGTTGCTGTGCTGTCTTCCTTTGCAAGCATTTCTGCTTGATTAGGGATTTAAGGAAATGAAATTTGTTTGTTTTTAAAATAATTTTATTGATTTTTAGAGAGAGAGGAAGGGAGAAGGGGAGAGAGAATCCATGTGAAAGTGAAATACCTCCTGGGGCAGGGGAATCGAGCCACGGTTGGGGGGGGCATCTCACTCACAACCCTTTGCTGACTAGATGATGCCCAACTAACTGAGCCATACCAACCAGGGAGAAATTTGTTTTAAAAATTGAACCTTTCCAGGGACACAGATCATTGGCAGTTTTGCTAATATACATTATTTCTTATCAAATATTTAAAAATGTTTGTTGACACCCTGGCCAGTGTGGCTCATTTGTCCCTACACCAAAAGATGGAGGGTTCAATTCCGGTCAGGGCACATATCCAGGTTGTGGGTTTGATCTTTGGTCAGGGCCTGTGTGATTGATGTTTCTCTCTCTCTCCCTCTCTCACAAGTCAATTAAAAGAAAAAGTTAAAATGTTTGTTGACAAATATATTTTATTAGTATACATTGAATGATATTTAATTCTCATTCTTTTAAAACATTGTTATGGAAAATCTAAAAGATACACAACAGTAGAGAGAATAGTATGATGAACCCCCACATACCCATCACTTACTTGTACAGTTATTAAACTTCTTTATTTTTATTTTTGGTTAATCCTCACCCGAGGATATTTTTTCCCATTGCTGGGGGAGAGAGAGAAAGAGAGAGAGAAACATCGATGTGAGAGAGACACGTCAACTGGTATGTGCCATTGACTGGGAATCAAACCCGAAACACTTCGGTGTGTGGATTGACACTCTAATTGCTGAGGCCAGGGCAACAGTTTTGCCTCTTAAATCCCTCCCCCCCCCCCCGAGTTTTAAATGCTTCCTCATTGTGTCATTTCCCTTGTTTCTTTTCCTCCGTATTTCTTATAACTTGGTAGTTACATCTAGAGGGTTGATTAGATTTGATTGTAAGTTTTTTTGTAATGCTTTGTACAAGTTATTTTTTTCTTTTTTTTTAAGGCCATTTATTTTTTTATTGATTTCAGAGAGAGGAAGGGAGAGAAAGAGAAAGATTGATGATGAGAATCATCAACCAACCGACTGCCTCCTGCACACTCCCTACTGGGGACTCAGCCTGCAACATGGGCACATGCCCTGACTGGGAATCGAACCGGGACCTCCAGGTTCATGGGTCAATGCTCAACCACTGAGCCATACTGGCCAGGCACCTTTTTTTAAAAAAAAACAGAAAAGCAAAAACCTATACAAACTGCAAAAACAGAAATTTTCTTACTGTTCTGGCCCTGCTGTATTTACACTTGTAGTTTTACAGAGACCAATTTGTGGGCTGCAGAGCTAAAATTGCTTCAATAACCCATACTAAAGAGCAGTGTTAGATTAGGGGTTAAACTGTGAAATCTCTCTTTTGTTAATTAATTAATATTGATTTTCTAAAGAGGAAGGGAGGGAGAGAGAGAAACATTGATTTGTTGTTCCACTTATCTATGTATCATTGGTTGATTCTTGTATGTGCCCTGACGGGATCAAACCCGAAACCTTGGCATATGGGGATGATTCTCTGATCAACTGAGCTACCTGGCCAAGGCAGGTTTTGTTATTAATCCTGTGGGTTGTTTTTAACAATTCAAAAGTATGTTTCTGGATTTTGATAAACTAAGTGACATCTTCTACTTTTTTTACTCTATTGAACAAAAACAATCTCATGAGGTTAAGAGAAGTTTAACCTTGTAGGCCTCAGAAGCTAGGATTGAAAATCACCTACAGATAATCACAAGAGAAAGAATATGACTTTTACCTGGAGGACCCAGACATTTCTGGGAGGAAGTTGCAGTGAAAATGACCTGAGGGACATGGAGTATTTAGATATCTGGGAGGAAATGGGGAGGGACATTGGAAACTGAAGGAACCTTATGACCAAAGCAAAGAAATTCCCAATGATTAGATTTTCTACTAGTGACAAGAAAGGGATTCTATGTGGCTGGTTCTTGGGGCGCAAGAGAAGCCTAGAAAGGTAGATAGAGGATTGAATTATCAAGTACCCTGAAAGCTGGGCTTCATAGGTGATAGTGAGCCATCACAAGTTTGTGCGTGTGTGTGCACCATTTTTCCAAAGAGCCTGTTATTTCACTTGATTCTTACCAAAGGTAAGCAAGGGTCAGGTCACTGGACTAATGAGGAAAATACAGATGAGCCGATTTTCCCAAGATACCCAGTTCATGATGATAGTAATGGAAATATTTAACAGCTAACATTGATTGAACATTTTCTGTATGCCAGGTCCTGTTCTAAGCACTTTATAGGCATAATCTCACTTATTCATCTCAGCAGCCATAGGAACTACAGATGATGTTATCCCTATGTCACAGATGAAGAAGTCTGAGACACAGCAATTAGGTGACTTACACACAGCTTGTAAGAAGCAGGGCTAGAAATTGAACCTGGGCCATCTAGCTCCAGCCTATGCCTGTTGGTTTCCAAGGTAGCTGGGATTTTTAAACAGGCAAGTGACTGGATCAGACTTGTGGCCACACTGGCTATAGTGCAGAGGATGAATTGAAGGAGAGAAAGACTGAGGATAGAGAGACCAGAGAGGAAGCTATTTTAATTGTCCAAAAGTATGTTGATGAGAACTTGAGTTAGAAACAGATGTGAGATCTTTTGGGGAGGTGGAACTAGGGCCTGATGGGGACAGCACATAGCATATTATATTTGGCAATTTGCTCATCTGTCTCCCTTATTAAACTGGAAGCAATTTGAGGGCAAGGACTACCCGTTTTATTCACCAGTCTGTTCTCACCTTGAACATCCTAGCTGCTCAATAAATATTAGTTGAATGAATGAGAGGAAGGAGTCTTGTGACTCCAAGTGTTGATCATTCATAAGGCACAGGCAGGGAGATGGGCATTGGAGCAGGGTGGGGAATGTTGCAGAGATGCTGTTGTGTTGGGCTGTTAAGCCTGGCAAATGGTTAGAGGTAATCACAGCAAATACATCTGTAGACTTACTGTGTTCCAGGCACTGTGCTAAGTGCCTTTCATATGTAGGCATATTTGTTATCCAGAATCAGGAACTGAATAAATCTGGGTAGCAAGGGGGATTAAATAATTTAACCTCCTGTACAAACCCCATGAAGTAGGTTCTAGCATCATCATTATTATCTTTATTTAGGAGATTAGGAAGCAGAGCCATGGAAAAGTGAATAACTGGCCCAAGAACTCTTAAATAGCTTGAGAGTTGGGATTAACCAGGGTAGCCACTTAATCAGCACAGCTGCCTGAGTAGAGCATAGAATAGAGGTCCTGTGTTCAGGTGTAGGCTAGAACCAGAACCTTCCAGTCAGCAAACACTCTGTATAGCACCATAGGATCAATAGTCATGAGTCATCATTGTCTTGACCAAGAAGGGCCTGGGTCCATCGAGACTGGACTGGCTTAGGCTGTCAGAAGTGCGCTCAGATCTCTGTCCCCTCTACTCAGGTGGGCTGTACTCGGAGCAGCCTGCAAGGCTATACTTACTCCCTGCCCCTACTCCCCTCTAGACCTCTCTGCTCACCCTCAGCCACCCTGGGTACCACCCAGTCCCAGAGCAAAGGCGATTTGCAGGGAGGGCTGGGAGATGGTGTCTGAGAAAAGGAGGTGTCTTCTGAGGGGCAGGTAAATTGGAGTTGAGTCCTCCTCTAACTCCATTTCTCTAGTGTTTCCTCCTTTCCCTCCCTCATGCCTCTCCCACTCCCTCCTCTCCCCATCTTCTCCAGCTGTGCTGACTGTCGTCACCCACACCCCTACCACTCGAGCCCGACTGGGACAGGATGCTCTGCTGGACTTGAGCTTTGCCTACATGCCTCCCACCCCAGAGGCCACTGCATCTCTGGCCCCAGGTCCCCCTCCCTTTGGGCTGGAGTGGAGACACCAGCACCAGGGTAAGGGGCACCTGCTCCTGGCTGCAACTCCTGGGCTAAGTGGGCAAATCCCAGCTGCCCGAGATGGGGCAGTGGCATTTGCTGCTTGGGATGATAATGAGCCATGGGGTCCATGGACTGGAAATGGAACCCTCTGGCTACCTGCAGTGCGGCCCTCGCAGGAGGGCGCCTATATGGCTACCATACACCTGTCATACCTGCAAGGGCAGGTCGCTCTGGAGCTTGCTGTGCAGAGTGAGTTGGGGTCCCCATGGGTAGAGGGTGGGTACTGGGATTATGGGGACACCGTGATAGGGGGTGGGATGGTGGAGAAGAGGATGCTGGGGGAGAGGGGGAGATATATTGAGGTCACTGGGAGCCAGAGAGGTAATGGGTGGAGGGTCCCTGGGAATCTGACGGGCTTTGGGATGAAGGTTCCCAAATCTGAGGGAATAGGGGTTCCTGAGAACCAGGGCTTTGACATGAGAAATCGTGTGATGCACCAATGGGGAGCAGTGGGTTTACCATCCTGGGAGAAAAACCCCAGACTCCCCCTTAGTTTTGGGGAAGCTAGAGAGCAAACTGAGGGAGAACAATGTAGATTGACTCACCCCATACTCCTTTCCTATTCTCATCCCAGAGCCCCCCAAAGTGTCCCTGACACCAGCACCTCTTGTATGGGCTGCCCCTGGGGAGGCACCCCCAGAATTGATCTGCCTTGTGTCCCACTTCTACCCCTCTGTGGGCCTGGAGGTGGAGTGGGAGCTCCGAGGCCCAGAGGGCACCTTTCAGGAGGCCAAGGGGCACAGGTGGCTCTCAGCGCTGCGCCACCACTCGGATGGCTCTGTCAGCCTCTCAGGGCACCTGCAGCCAGCCCCGGTCACCTCTTCCCAGCATGGGGCACGCTATGTCTGTCGAGTCCACCATCCCAGCCTGCCCACCTTGGGACGCAGCGCTGAAGTCACCTTGGAGGTGGCAGGTAAGAGCCTAGGGGATCGAGAAGGGGTGGGGTGCCTTGGAAAGGTACTTGGAGCTCACTCTCACTTCTCCTGCCAGGTCTCTCTGGACCCTCCCTGGAGGATGGCATAGGCCTCTTCCTGTCTGCATTTCTGCTCCTAGGACTCCTCAAGGCACTGGGCTGGGCAGGTGAGTGTGAGCCGCCACTGGAAGTCATTCCCTGCTTACTGCCAGAAGCCTCACACCCATCCTCTGCCTTACCGCTCTGCCATCCCACCCCTTCTCCATCTCTCCACAGCTGTCTACCTGCGTACTTCCAAGGAGTCAAAGGAGAAGGTAACCACTCCACCTTTGCCTGATTTTCCCTCATTTCATCTGCTTCCCCCAACTCCTCACCCACGGAGGGAGGCTGCTGGCATGGAGGGCAGAGCCTGGAATTCACACAGACCTGGGCTTGAAGTCCTGAACAGGCTATTTAACCTACACCTCAGTTTCCTTGGGTGTAGGGATAAAAATAATAACTTAGGCAATGCTGTGCAATAGAAATATAATGCAAGCCACATATGTAAATTTAAATAATCTAGCCCTGGCCAGTTTGGCTTAGTGGTTAGAGCGTCAGCCCGCAGGCTGAAGGAACTCGGGTTTGATTTGGGCCAAGGGTACGTACCTCAGTTGTAGGCTCAAACACGGTTGGGTTTATAAGAAAAGAGTAAGAGAAAATTAAGTCAACTTTGCTCTAGCCAGTTTGGCTCAGTGGTTGAAGCGTTGGCCTGCAGACTGAAGGGTCCAGGGTTCGATTCCAGCTAAAGGCATGTACCTCAGTTGCAGGCTTGGCCCATCAGGGCGCATGTGGGAGGCAACCAATCGATGTGTCTCTCACATTGATGTCTTTCTCTCTCTCTCCCCCTTCCACTCTCTCTGAAAAAGCAATGGAAAAAATATCCTCTGGTGAGGATTGAAAATAAACAATCAATCTAGTAGTAATATTAACAGGTGTTGATGTAAAAACTGTTCAAACCTGTAGAGAATTTTTTAAAAATCTTAAAACAAATTTTTAGAAAAATTTAGATCATGGGTGGGAAATGTCCCCACGAAGTTATTTGGTCTGGTCCTGCCAAGGCAAACCCAGGCAGGACTCGAAATTCAATAAATCTGAGAGCTTTTTTCATAGCTAATTTTTAAGTTGATAATTTTGTAGGGCCCTCAAATGATGTCATATTCAAATGGCCCTTGGCAGAAAAAAGATTCCCTACCAGATTTAGAGAGAGAGAGATGGAGAGAGCAAGGAAACATCAATTTGTTGTTCCACTTATTTATGCATTCATTGGTTGATTTTTGTATGTGCCCTGACCAGAGATCAAACCTGCAACTTTGGCAAATCAGGACTATACTATAACCAACTGAGTTACCCAGCCAGGGCCACAGAGAATTTTTATGAGTTTATTTGAACCAAACTGACAATTGTCAGGAAGCAAGATCTCAAATGCTCCTCAAAATGAGAGTGTGCAGCTTCTTTTATGCATTTGGAATTAAGGAGGGAACATAAGGATTACATGAAGGTAATAAAAAACAAGGCAGGGATGGGATTACAGGATAGTTTACAAGATTATGTGCTTTCTTGAGGGTGGTTATTATTTCAAAGGTGTGTTAACCTAGATTCACAAAAGCAATAGACAGGCTGGCTTAAGGCAAATATGACTTTTACTAAAGAAGTTATATGCCTGTGACGTGACTACCTACCATGACCCGCCCAGTTAGGAATTCATGATTAGGTCACCCTGTGAGGCTGCTTTCCTGAGGATCTCTTTTTCATCCAGAAAGGTAAAAAGAAACAGGTAAAATTTTTAATAATACACTTATTTCATCTGATACATCCAAGATATTATCATTATAACATATAATCAGTATAAGAAATTTAAGTGTTTTTCTCTGTCCTAAGTCTTCAAAAACAGTTGTTTATTTTAAACTGTCAGCAAATATCAATTCAGACTAGCTACATTTCACATGCTCAATGGACTTGGATGGTGGCTACTGCACTGGACAGTGGAGCCTTCAGAAGGCTGTTGGGAGGATTAAAGGAGATAGTGCATCCCCTTTGGAAGATGCAGGAGCAAAAGCACTTGGCACAGTGTCTGCCAGGCAGAAAACAGATGTTAGCTCCATTTTTCTCCCACCCTCTGTGTCCATGATGGTTTCTTTATCTCTGGGTCAATGATGAGCACTTCACTTGGATTTCTAAAACCTCAAATTCCTCACCTCATTTTTACTTCTTTTCCAGAAAGCACAGTGAGGGCACTCGCCACCATCCTGGGGAAGCCACCATCATCTGTCACGTGCTCCTTTCAGTCTCTCCACTGAGTGGCTGGAATGCTTTTTTTACAGACACAAATCGATGGCATTCACCTTCTTAGAGCTCTAGGGCAGTGGTTCCCAAAATTTTTGGTCTCAAGACCTCTTAAAAATCATCAAGGACTCTAAAGAGCTTTTTGCTCGTGTGGGTTATAAGCTATAGACATTTATCATACTAGAACTTAAAGCTGAGGAAAGTTTAAACAGAATACCCAAGCACATTCCATCAGTAGCGAGGGCAATGTAAATACACATCTTGTAGCTTCTGGAAAACTTCACAGTACATATTTGAGAGAATGAGAGTGAAAAAGGCAAATCACATTATGAAAATAGTTTTTTAACTTTGTGTATCATGTGAAATAGTCTCAGGGACCTCTGGGACAGGGCCCACACTTCGAGAACCTGTGTTCTAGAGCCCAAATCCATTCTTTTTGTCCCTGGCACATGCCTTTCCCGCTAGAGCCACTGCTTATCTCTTCAACCGCACCTGGTACCCTCCAGCCCCTCTCTCAAGGCTCGTCACACCGAGGGCTATTCCTTCCCTCCTCCGCTCCCCACCCCCTCGACCCAGAGCTTTGTTCCCTGGGATGCAGACCAGGTCAGTCCCCTGGGACCGCCGCGTGCCCCCTTTGTGCCCCCTTTGTGCCCTTCACCACGGTGCACTGAAGTCGTCGTGACAGCCCGTCTTCCCTCCCGGGCTCAGCTCCCTGAAAGCAAGAACAAGTCTGTCCACTGCTGTATCCCCCGCGCTGGCCCTGGGCGTGGCGCCCGCTGCGGGGCGCTCGGTGAAAGATAGTATAGTGTTTTTCTTTTCTACTAAGTATTCAAAAACAGATGGTGGGTCAGATAACTACTCGACGGAGGAGGCGGCGGCTCGACTCGGGAACCTCCGAGGGGCTAGGCGGAAGGGGGTCTAATCGGGTGGAATAAAGTGTTCGGTGCCAAAGGAATGGCTTCCAATCACCTCTGGTCCTTTCCAGTTACCCCGACCTCGTCGCGACGCCCACCCCCCCTGCCAAACAGTTTCGGTTCGGGCGCCACTACCGGCCGACCGGACCCCCAAGCGGCAGGCTTTCCGGGGTGACCCTGGGAGCGGAGGTCCGGCCTCCGGCGCCGGAAGTGCCCCAGAGCCCATTCTGGAGCCGGAAGTGGCGGCTTCCTGCTCCGCCCCCTGGCGGGAGGGCGGGCTCGGAGGGCTCCCGGGAAACTCCGGAGTGGATTGCGACCGCTACGCGCGTGGGTGGGGTGGGGAGTGTAACCCGAGGGGTGGAGTAACTGGGTCCCACCCGCCTAGGACGCATCCCGCGGGAGTTTTAGTCTTGTAGGGGCGAGGGGAGTGTCAGGTTCTGCTTCTGCCCTCCCCGGGGCTGAAGACAGGGAACTATTATCGATTCAGTGAGGGCGACATGGGCTCCAGAATCCCCGAGTCGAGGGTGGGGGAGGAGGGGCGCAGGACAGCGGACCCCGGGCTCCTGGGTCCTGGCCCCTGGGCGTCCAGCGCTCCCCTGGTCCGCCGCCCTGGCTCCTGTCCTCACTTCCTTCCCTTTTTGGCTCCTGCACTCGGTGCAAGCGGACGTAGGGGGAGCGGAAAGGGCGGGAGGGCCGGGAGCCTGGCGGGGGAGTACAGGGGGTGCGGAAAAGACGGGGAGGGGACTCGGTCGGGGACCTGAGACCGACGGGAACAGCGGCCCGGGACCCGCGCTGCCCCCACCCCTCCCAAGCAGGTCAGAGCACCCTGTGACCCTGCCTGTTTCCGTACTCGTGACCCCCTCATCCCCCACATGCACTAGGGCCCTCCCGTACCGCACCTTTGCGTTGGCCCCTCCCCAGCCTCCCTACGGGATCCCATCGAGTTACCTAGATACCCACCCGCGTCCCTTCCCTCTCCGCAGCGCCCACCTGACTTCCCACCCGCCCCCCCCTGCTCTCTCCCCAGGCGCCCCCATGGCCCGACCCCGCTGACTACTCGGCCATGCTCCCGCGGCCCCTACGGCTGCTTTGGGACACGAGCCCCCCCGGGGGAGTAGTGCTGAGCAGCTTCCGGAGCCGAGACCCCGAAGAGGGTGGGGGCCCAAGTGGCCAGGGCGTGGGCGAGGGGCAGGAGGAAGAGGAGGAGGAGGAAGAAGACGAGGTGAGATGCGGGTGGTGGGAGTTGGGGGGGCTGTATTTCAGAGACTCCACCTTTCTTTCTCTCCTAGTCTGTGTCCCTGAATTCCTTCTCCCTGCCTCGGTTATTTCCGCTCCTCTTTCTGGTGTCTGCCTGCCCCGGCTGCGGGGAGCCCGGCGTTTCTGTGGTTCCCTGGCGGTGTGGCTCAGGCCTGCCCGCGGGAACCCGCCCAGTTACGGCCGGGGGCGCCTGGCTGGCTGCCTGCGGGTCTCGGGCGCTGTCCACCTGTGCCCGAGGGTGCCTGCCTCTTTGGCCATTGTGTCTGGGTCCCTGTCTCCCTCCCTGTATTTGTTTGGCAGGGAGGGGTTTGTTTCCACAGTAACCGGCTCCTCGGACTCTGGGATTGGGGAGGGAACCCTTCGATTTCGTGACCCCTCCCCCTCTCCCGCCTGGTGCCGGGTGGAGGCGGGAAACCTAGGTTCTTGGATTTTGGAGGGACGATCCCAGGGCGAACCCAGGGTAGTTACCTGCTCTCTTCCAGGACTAATGGTAGTGGCTAGGAGCAGGATTTGGGGCCTCAGGAGGGTCCAGAAGTTGGATTTGGGGCCCCGAGGCTCTGGACTACTGGGTCCTGGGGCTGGGTGAGGGCAGAGTGACTGGCAGGGCTGGTTTTTCGGGATCGGTTGGGGGAGGGGCTGGAGGCACGTGACACTCAAGAGTCTACCGCCCCCCATCATCCCCACTTCCCCTTCTCCTTCCTGTACTGGGATAAGAGCCGCCACCTTGAGGGGGGGGGCGTCTCTAGGGACCAGGGGAAAGGGGGCTGAAGGGAAAGACTAACTTTTAGGGCTTGGTCAGTTCCTTGGGGGAGGGCGGAGCATGCGGCTGTGCCTTTGACTGAGGTTTCAGCTTCTCAAGGTCTCTGTCTCTGGCTTTCTGTCTCAGTTCCCCCTCCTACCCTTTGTATCTTGGTTTTCTGCTGGGTTGGGGTTCAGCTCTGGGGGGAAGGGGCTACGGTGGTCTCCAGGATCAGGGTTCCTGCATTCCACCTGCTCCCCCACTGCAACCCCCTCGACTTCACCGGGCCCTGAGGCGGTTTGGGTGGGGCTGTCTGGGCCCCAGTGGGGGAGACCTGGGGTCACCAGCCCCCCCAACCCCTCGAACTCGCTGGTACTGTCCCCTGCCGCCACAGGTGAGGGGTACAGAGGGAGAAGGAGGGCCTGGGGGTGAGGGCTGGGGGCAGTGTGGGGGGGGTGGGGACCTGTCTGACCTCTCCTTCTGTACTCCTGCAGGCCCCTGTGTCTGTCCGAGATGAGGAGGAGGATGGTGCCACTTTTACTGTCACAAGCCGCCAGTATCAGTCTCTTGATCCCTTGGTGAGATCATAACTTTGGCTTCTTACCTGTGACTCATTACTCCCAGAATGGCTAACTTTCTGGCCAGAGTGCTGGGTTGGAGGTCTGGAGACCTGGACTCTGCTGTGTGATTTTCATCAATCTTTTGCCCTCTCTGAATCTTAATACAGTGAGCCTGCTTTATCTCCTAGGTCTTGGGATTTCCCCAGAAATCTAGGGGCAAAGTTGAAGAAAGAGGCAGTGATGTGCCCTCTGTCTTCCCAGGCCCCGACACCTCCCCCGCGTTCCTCCCGAAGGCTCCGAGCCGGCACTCTGGAGGCTCTGGTCAGACACCTGCTGGACATTCGGACCTCAGGGGCTGACGTGACCTTCACAGCAACCTTCCTGGCCACCCACCGGGCCTTCACCTCCACGCCTACTCTGCTAGGGCTTATGGCTGACAGGTCAGGGTCATAAGTGACTGAGGGTTATAGAGGTGTCTGGACTTTCTAAAGCCAGAATATCCTACCAAAATACTCAAAACCACTGGGGGGTTGGGAAAAAATGAACAAACAGAATCTCTTCCCTTCTTCAGGCTGGAAGCCCTTGAATCTCATCCTACTGATGAACTAGAGAGGACAAAAGGGTGAGCGACCCCTAAGTTTTAACCTCACAGTCCCCCTCTGCCCAAGCTGCAGCTTGACATCTGACCCCTGGCTGATCCCCTTCTTCCAGGGTAGCCATCTCTGTGCTGTCAACCTGGCTGGCCTCTCACCCTGAGGATTTTGGCTCTGAGGTCAAGGGTCAGCTTGACCGGCTTGAGAGCTTCTTGCTTCGGACAGGGTATGCAGCAGGGGAGGGTGTTGGGGGGGGCAGCGCTGACCTCATCCGCAACCTCAGGTCCCGGGTGGACCCCCAGACCCCCGACCTTCCTAAGCCCCTGGCCCTCCCCGGCGATCCCCCTGCTGACCCCACGGATGTCCTGGTGTTCCTCGCTGACCACTTGGCCGAACAGCTGACCCTGCTAGATGCGGTGAGACCCTGACCTGTGACCCCCATGCCCCATGCCCCCTTACTAACCTTTCCCTGACTCCTGATCCTTTCCTTCCAACCCTTCCCACTTCCTCTGTCCACCCAGTTTTGACCTTTCCCCATTTCCCCTTGGTTGTTACCCTTCAAATCCTGTGCCCCTCTGGTTCCTTGGCCACCCAAGATCCTCACACCCCTAATATTGGAAGGCTGAATCTCTTGACTGTGAACTTTAACCTCTAACCTCTTCCCCACAGGAGCTGTTTCTCAATCTGGTTCCCTCTCAGTGCCTGGGGGGCCTGTGGGGTCACAGAGACCGGCCGGGACATTCCCACCTCTGCCCGTCTGTGCGAGCTACTGTCACACAGTTCAACAAGGTGGCAGGGGCAGTGGTCAGCTCTGTCCTGGGGGCTATCTCGACCGGAGAAGAGCCTGCGGAGGTGACCATACGGCCACTCCGTCCGCCCCAGCGGGCCCGGCTTCTGGAGAAGTGGATCCGAGTGGCAGAGGTAAGAGATACTGGCCCTGTTGGGGACCACGGTGTGAAGAGAGGTCCCAGAGCTGTGGCCTCCCTCTGTGACCCCCCACAGGAGTGCCGTCTACTCCGAAACTTCTCTTCAGTTTATGCCGTGGTGTCGGCCCTGCAGTCCAGCCCCATCCACAGGCTTCGGGCAGCCTGGGGAGAAGCAGCCAGGTGAGGAGGATGGGGCACTGGGCTGGGGTGAGGGCTGGGAGAGGGGTGCTGAGCCAGGCCATCCTCAAACCTGTTGCCCTCCATCCCCCAGGGACAGCCTCAGGGTCTTCTCTGGCCTCTGCCAGATTTTCTCCGAGGAGGATAATTATTCCCAGAGCCGGGAGCTACTCCTGCAGGTGAGCCCTCTTCCCTGGCATTCCTAGCCATCCCTGCCCCCTCCCGCCCCCATTTCTCCCTGTTCTGTCATCCCCAGGAGGTGAAGGTGCAGCCCTCTCTGGAGCCAAATTCCAAGAAGGCCCCGAAGTCTGGCTCCCGGGGTGGGGTGAGTGCCCGAAGGGTGGTTGTGAAGGAGTACAGGAGTGTGTGGGGGGAGCAGTTTGAGGGGCAGGAAAAAGCACAGCGGGGTGAGGACAATTCACTTTGTCCTCTGAGGCAGGAGATGGGAAGTGCAAGGGCTGGAGAGCCCTGCAGTCAGTGGCAGGGGTGTCTGACTGACCTCTGGCCTCAGGGTGTGGTCCCATACCTCGGCACCTTCTTGAAGGACCTGGTGATGCTGGATGCAGCCTCCAAGGATGAGCTTGAGGTTGGTGTGTGCGTTAGTGTGACAGCTGAACAGGTGGCCTCGGGGTCAGACAGACTTTTCTCCTGGAAGGGGCTGCAGGCATGAGCGCTCAGGTCTCACCAGGGCTCCAGCCAGAGTGCCAGGGTTCTGGTCTGTTGCTTTGGCGAGCTCCTTAACCTTGGTATGCCTTAGTGACCTGTAAATGGGAAGCTAGTGACAGTGTCTACGCCTGCTATGAAGGTTAGATGAATTAATCTTTGGTGAGTGCTTAGAACATGCTTGAAACTTAAGCATATACAGTTTGTTAAGTAAATGAATACTGAGACTTTGGGCAAGTTCCTAATCCTCTCTGAGCCCTAGTTTTCTGTAACGTGGACACAATTTCTACCTGAGGCACTCAGTTTGGAGGGTAAGGTAGAGTACTTAGGGAATGATAGGTGGGGTGGGGGGAAGTCAGAGAGGGGGGTACAGTGGGGGTTGCTTAGGTTTGGGGGGACATACTTTCCCTGTGCCAAGGTTGGGACTCTCACCCCACCCCCTTATCCTTGCAGAACGGATACATCAATTTTGACAAGCGGAGGAAGGTGAGGGGGTGCTTGGGTTGGGTGCTAGACATCCCTAGCCAGTCCCAGGAAGGGGAGGAGGAGGGGAAAGTCGGGGTCCCTGAGTTTGGGCTCCTACAGGCTGAGGGTCCCTTTCTAGGAGTTCGCTGTCCTTTCTGAGCTGCGGCGGCTCCAGAACGAATGTCGTGGCTATGACCTCCGACGCGACCCCGACATCCAGCAGTGGTTACAGGGGCTCCGGCCACTGACGGAGGCCCAGAGGTGACTGGCTGGGTGAAGTTGGGACTTCAGGGCTCACCAGGGTATGGGGATTCGTGTGTCACATCCTGACCTCTGCCCAATGTCCCTCTCCTCAGCCACCGAGTGTCCTGTGAGGTGGAGCCACCTGGTACTGGTGACCCTCCTGCCCCTCGAGTGCTTCGGCCCACGCTGGTCATCTCACAGTGGACAGAGTGAGCGAGTCAGCGGTTGGGCGTTAGTCTCTTGGGGACCTGACTTCTTCCTCTGACCCTCTCAATCTCGTGCCACTCCAGGGTTCTGGGCTCTGTTGGAGGTCCCAGCCCCCTTGTCTCCTGGGACCGGCCCAGTGTTGGGGGCGATGAGGTACCTGGAGGCCCTGCTCCTCTATTGACCCGGCTGGCCCAGGTGAGCTGTGCTTTTGACCTCTGACCTCAACACTGACCCTGACTCTGTGAATTTATCTTCCTTGACATCTGTGCCTTCACACCAGTCCACCATGTTGTTTGTCCCCAGCACATGAAGTGGCCATCTGTGTCATCTCTGGACTCCGCCCTGGAAAGCACCCCATCTCTGCACAGTCCAGCTGGCCCCAGCCACCTCTCCCCACCAGCATCCTCCCCTAGGCCTTCTCGAGGTCACCGCCGCTCAGCCTCCTGTGGTTCCCCACTCAGTGGGGGTGCAGAAGGGGCCTCCAGGGGGACTGCATCTGGGGTAGGGGGGTCTGGGCCAGGGGCTTCCGATTGTCGAATCATCCGAGTCCAGATGGAGCTTGGGGAAGATGGCAGTGTCTACAAGAGCATCTTGGTGAGGGAGCTGTGGGCTGGGAGGTGGGGAGAAGGATGGTGCTTTAATACCTATAGATGTCTTAGGTTTGAACCCAAATGGAAGAATGACTGTAGTTTTCATTCTGACCTTTGGTTTTAACAGCTGTTTTATTTTAAAGCATTACTAGCTGCTGCACTTTGAACCTTTGGTGCCCACGCTACATTTTCATAACGAATAGCACTTTTCCCCACAGGGAAGCAGCCCTATCTCACTGGGCACCATGTGGGCTGACTTGTGGAAGACAGGGAGCCAGCACATTGGGTTTCCCTATTCACTCTAAAGTATTGGACAGCCCTGGCCCATGTGGCTTAGAGCATTGGCTCTCACACCGAAGGGTCGCGGATTCGATTCCGAGTCAAAGGCACTTCCCTGGGTTGCAGATTTGATCTGGGCACGGTGGGGGCACATATAGGAGGCAACCAATCAATGTGTCTCTTACATCAATGTTTCTGTCTCTTCCCCCTCCCTCTTTCCCTTCCACTGTCTCTCTAAAAAAAAAAAAAAGTATTGGACACGGGTAGCCTTTTTTGGTTGGAGATCAGTAGCTGGGGTTGGAGAAGGATGGGAAGGGGGTGTCATTCTGGCCAATTTATTGCTCTTGGTTTCCTGTCCTGCCAGGTGACAAGCCAGGACAAGGCTCCAAGTGTCATCAGTCGTGTCCTTAAGAAAAACAATCGCGATTCTGCAGTGGCTTCGGAGTATGAGCTAGTGCAGCTGCTGCCAGGGGAGCGAGGTCAGAGGCAGACTTGGGAGGAGAGAGGTGCCCATCAGTGGGAATGCTTCTACATCCAGGTGGTTGTTGGGGGAACGACCGTGTTTGTGCTTGACGCCCCCTCTCTGAACCTACAGAGCTGACCATCCCACCCTCGGCCAATGTCTTCTATGCTATGGACAGAGCATCACACGATTTCCTCCTGCGGCAGCGGCGAAGGCCCTCTACTGCCACACCTGGCCTTGCCAGCAGCCCCTCTGTGCCAGCAACTCCCCCAAGCGAGGGAGGAGGGGGATCCTTTCCCAGGATCAAGGCCACAGGAAGGAAGATTGCCCGGGCACTGTTCTGAGGAAGCAGCTCTCTTGGCTCACAGAACTCTTGGTGACCACACCAGATGTGGGTAGCCATGCTGAAATGGTGGCAGTTATGTTGCGTTGGGAAGAAATCCAGAAAGATGGCCAACCACCCTGGGGCAGTGAAGTGCCAATGGTTTGTCAGACAGCCAAGAGATCCTGCCCTGTGGGAACTGGTAATCTTGGTAATGAAGTTGGATTACCCATATATAGCTCCTCACTTTCCATGAATGTAATACATGGTTAGTTGTGGGAAAAGGGCTGATTCCTGGCCACGTCCTAGCATGCCAAGGGCCAAAGGCAGACCTAGAAGTAGGGGGAGAAGAAAGACCTAGAGGCTCTGAGTCCCAGGGAGAAAGGATGACAAGAAGTAGGTTCTAATAGGAGTTCCTTTTCCTATTCTAGGGTTTCTGTCACTGTGATGACACTAAAATAAACCAAAACACTACCTGAGTACTATTCCTGTCCTTGCAGGTGTGTGAACCAGCTGCTGGGAGTGGGGGTGGGGAGCTGGCTGAAATTTAGATACCATGGAACATGACGGGACAGTATTTTCTATTCCCATGAAGATCTGAAAGTGAAGTGTTGCTGAAAAACAGTATCCTCAGAATGGTTTATTCCTCCCTAGCAACTTCTCCATCCCTGGTCCCTATATTTGCGCTTAAATTTTTCTCCTTAGTCGTCACAGACCCATGTCAAGTACTAGCCACTCAGTTAAAGTGATCAGTATAAAGAATTCCTCTGGCTGGAAATTTGTAAGAAATAATTTTAGGACAGAGACATGGAAGAACTTTGTGGGCAATGTACAGACTTGGAGGACTTACAGCATCACAAAGTACATGTTAGGATTTAAATCAGTCCAAGCTACATTTAAACAAATTCTAGGAAAAGAGATACTAAATCATAGCACTGAGGGTCACCACCTTTCATCCTGGGATGCCAGGTTAGAGAACAGTTCTTCAACTAATCTTCACAACTGTTGCATCATAAATGCCCTCATGTTTCCTAAAGGGGCATGCCAACCAAGTTAAGGGTTTTATATACAGACGAGGAGGTTTGAGATATTTCTGATTTTAGTCTCAAGAAAGGATGGATTATTCTTGTCACACAGATTCCAGTTGCAAGGATTCAGACCTAAGGTAACAGGTGGTGTATATATCAGGTGGAAGGGGTTGGGGGATGGATGGAGACAATTATGACAGAAGTGGCTGGTCAGAAAACAGCCAGGTGTTTTCACATTTTATTAGCTACAGTATAGACCCTAAAGCTGCCTGGGTTCCCCCCCACCCCACCCCCCATCATAGGGTCAGGCCTTCCCAGGAGCCCCTGCCTTTGCTGCCTGGGCCCGTTGGAACTCCTGCTGCAGCTGAGCAAGGGTCTCCCTCTGCTGCTCTGACTGCCGCTCGAGGTCCCGGAGCTGGGATTCATATCGCTTACTGAGAGGCAAGAGAGACAAAGAAGCAAATAAGAAATTAGTAAGACTTATTGAGGATGCTGAAGGCAAGAAAGGTCAGTGGACAACCAGAGAGCTAGGGAAGGGAAGAGAGGGCAAAGGGGAGAGGGAGGAAGTGGACAATCGGGCTACTCTAGAGAGCTAATCTACAATGGTTCCTCAACACCTCTACTCTGATGGTGGTGTCAGGCGCATCACAGGGTGGTGGGACAAAGACTCACATTTCAGCTGTGATATAGTCCAGTCTCTTCCCCACTGTGGCCCGAGCCTCCCCCAGCTCCTGTTTGACCAGCACGGGACCCAGAAGTTTAAAGACCACGTTGGACCCATCCAGCAGGGCCAGTTCCTGATGGAGGTGTGGGACACATAAGATAATCCTTACCAGTACAGGTCCCTCCCTGCCCCACAAGTCCCAGTCTCACCTCCTTCACGATATTATTTTCTGTTAGTTGTGCTTCAAGCTTCTGCCGCCCTGACATGGATTTACTCAAGTCTGGGGGTTGGGGAGTGTGGGTGGGAGGAAAGACTATTAGAGACATCAAATGTGCTACCCGACCCCCACAATCCTAGTCAGAGGAAAATGGAGCTGAGGAAGTAGTCAAGGATGGGGCGGGGGGTCAACCGGTGAAGAAAACATCATCTTGGTATGGCTTTGGGTTCGGAGTCAGTGAAAGGATTGGGGCGAGGCTACACCGACCCAGCTCCCTTACCCTTCTGTAGCTGTTGATATTTCTCCACTTCTCCCTGTAGCTTCTTCTGGATCAGCTCAGCCATGGCGGAGACGAAAGCCTGCGGGAGCGGGAGAGGGGCGCTGGGTCTCACACTCTGCAAGGTCCCCGAGCTCCCTTTAAGGGTCTGGCCTGCGGAAATACAGCACTGAGAGGCAGCCTCTCGGGGCACAGCAGCTTCTCCCGGTCGGTATATCCACACGACCCAGGCCGTACGGGGTAGCAGTTGGAAGGAGACGCCAAACCTCTCAACCGAAACCCTGCCCCACTCACGTTCTCCCTTCAGGATTCATAAACCCGGAAGTAAACAAAGAATGCTGGGAAAAGGCTGCCGGATGCTATCCTCTGATGCATGCTGGGAATTGTAGTCAGGCCGTTTAATAAGCGGCGTTCTGCTTAAAAAACAAACTGAAGGTTTTAGGCAAGATGGGAACACGAGGATGGAAAAAGCAACCGCACTGTTTCGTGGCATCCGGTCCCGGACTTGCCTTTCTTTTGTTACTCGTGCATGAGGGGCTACTCGGGAGAACCGGGCCAAGGTCCGCCAGGCCCGTTAGGCCCGTTAAGGGCTAGCCGCCCTCATTCAAGATGGCGACTGAGGGCTTCACACCCGGTACAGCGCTGATTGGATGAGGGCTGGAGGACTTCCGGGAGGTCCCAGTTCGACTGTGGGACCGCTGAGAGGAGTTTGCACGTGTACCGCCCTTAGGGTGGGCTAGATGGAGGCTGCCCCCAAGCCGGGCAGGGATGTCCCTCCCAAGAAAGACAAACCTCAGATCCAGAAGAAGGTAGGGATCTTCCTGGGGTGGAAGGGAAGTTTTCAGCGCGGGGTTGGAGGGGCGGGGCACGGACAGCGGAGCCTGAAGGCTCTTGATCTGCCCGTAGAAACCGCGGCGGTACTGGGAGGAAGAGACCACTCCGACCGCTGCTGCAGCCTCTCCAGCGGCCCCTCGTAACAAGAAGGGGAATCGAGAGCTCCATCCCCAGAAGCCAAGGAACACTCACATCCCAAAGAAGTCTCGTATCTCCAAGAAGCCCCAGATCCTGAAGAAACCCCGAGAACGGAGGAATCCGGAGCCTCAGCGGAGCTTGTCCGGGGTGAGCGTGGGACCTGTTCGGGTGGTGGGGCAAGTCGCCTTGTGCTTTGACGGTGCGAAGGTTGGGGTCAATCCGAGCCTGCCAGCGAATTGGGGTCTCCTCCCTGCCGCAGGCCCAGGACCCATTCCCAGGCCCCGCCCCGGTCCCTGTGGAGGTGGCTCAGAAGTTCCGTCGCATTGATAAATCCAAAAAGGTGAGGACCGGCCTGAGAATGGGGTTGCAGGCAGGGAGTGTCTGGATGAGAGGGATGGAGGAGGGACCAGGTGGCTCTTATGTGACCCCACATAGAGTCTGTTTTTCCCCCCATTCCTTCGCTACCAACGATGTTACAGCTGCCACATTCTAAATCCAAAACTCGAAGCCGGCTTGAGGTGGCTGAAGCTGAGGAGGAGGAAATAAGTGTCAGAGCTGCTCGTTGTGAGCTGCTGCTTGCTGAGGAACCTGGGTGAGTGGCCTCTAATCTGGGCCTCTCCAGCCCCTGCTTCATGGGACTGCCCTTTCTCATTTTTATGTTGCTACACTGGATTCATATTAGGAAGCTTGACTGCAGCCCCAACACTCACTTGCAGGTTTCTGGAAGGGGATGATGGGGAAGACACAGCAAAGATCCGCCAGGCCGACATCGTGGAGGCTGTTGACATTGCAAGTGCAGCCAAGGTAGGCCTGAGGCTGGGAATGGGCCAGGCAAGAACGAAGCAGGGACTAGAAGAGGGAATTACTGAAGTGAGCTAATTAGCTCTTGATTCTTTCTTAACTCTTCCCTCTCCCAGCACTTTGACTTGAACTTGCGGCAGTTTGGACCCTACAGGTTGAATTACTCTCGGACTGGGAGGTGAGGTTGAATTCTAGTGACTCTTGAACTGGGATGAGGTCATGTCTCCTTAACCACTTCAGCCGTACCAGTGTGTGTTTGGGTTGTTGATGTGGGGAGTGTCCCCTGATTTGTTTGCCTGTGAGTGTGAGCATGTATAGTGGCATCCCTCCTCTCACCTGGAGAGAAGGGGCTAGTGTGCAGCAGACCTCAAATGGTCTGAGAGTGCTCCCCTGCACTGACACCCTGCGTGTTCCCCACCTCCAACAGACACTTGGCTTTTGGAGGGCGTCGGGGTCATGTGGCTGCCCTTGACTGGGTGACAAAGAAGCTCATGTGTGAGATCAACGTCATGGAGGCGGTGCGGGACATCCGGTGAGTGGCCTGTCAGAGGTCAGTAGCAGTGAGATAGCCCACTCCTGCTTGAATGACAGCTGTGGCCCCCTTACCCACTGAGCCCCTCCTCCCCTCCAGGTTTTTGCATTCAGAGGCACTGCTTGCTGTTGCTCAGAACCGCTGGCTTCACATCTATGACAACCAGGGAATTGAACTCCACTGCATCCGCCGCTGTGACCGCATCACACGGCTTGAGTTCCTGCCTTTCCACTTTCTCCTGGCCACATCTGTGAGTGGCTGTGCAGCACGGGGACTGGGTGGGAGCCCCTGAGAAAACCGTTCCTCCTCTGGGACCCCAGTAGAGGGAGGACAGGGCAATCAGGACTCATTCTCTCTCACAGTCAGAGACAGGGTTTCTGACCTATCTGGACGTGTCAGTGGGGAAGATTGTGGCAGCTCTGAACGCTCGGGCTGGTCGGCTTGACGTCATGACCCAGAACCCTTACAATGCCGTCATCCATCTTGGACACAGCAATGGTTGGTCCCTGGCTAAGCTTTGACTCTCTGACCATCCTAACCTGCTTGTCTTCTATGTTTGTATTTCATGAGTCCCTTAAAGTTGCCCTTTCACCTTCTCTCTTGGCCCCTCTTGGTCTTGAGTCCCCATCTTTCCAAAGTTTAATCTTCTCACTGCCCATTAATAACTAGCTCTTCTCCTCTGACCTCCAGGTACTGTGTCCTTATGGAGTCCAGCCATGAAGGAGCCACTGGCAAAGATTCTCTGTCACCGTGGTGGGGTCCGGGCTGTGGCAGTAGATTCTACAGGCACGTAAGTCACTTGTTTGGATATTAGGTGCTGGCAGTCGGTCACAGCTGGGCAGAAAGCTGTGGAAGGCAGCGTGCCTTTAGGAGCACGGACTCTGTATCAGGCTGCCCAGTTTTAAATCCTGGTGCCACCAGTGATCAGCCATGTGGGTGTGGGCACATTATATAACCTCTGTGTGCCACACTTTCCTCACCCTGAGAGTGGGGGCATGAATGTCTAGCTCAAGGGTCAGCAAACTTTTTCTGTAAAGAGCTAGATAGTAAATATTTTAGGCTTTGCTAGCCAAGAGGCAAAATCGAGGGTAGTATGTAGATACTTAAATAATAAGAGAGAAAACAGTATCACAAATTTTTAAGCAATGAAATTCAAAATGTAATAATTGAATACAATATCTTTCAAATGCAGGTCTACTAATGGGAAGAATTGGATTCCTCTCTTTGAGGATATTTTGCTTAATTGATATTCAAAGTTAGTGTTCCAGGTCATCAAACTTGACTGCAAGTGTGTATCTGTTAATGCTGATCTGTAGAAAGATTTTGCATATTTTATCTTTTTTTTTAATCCTCCTCCATTCCATTGTTTTTCAAAGAGAGTGGAGGGAGGGGGAGGGGGAGAGGGAGAGGGGGGAGAGGGAGAGGGAGGGGGAGAGGGAGGGGGAGGGGGGAGGGGGGAGGGGGAGGGGGAGAGAGGGAGGGGGAGAGAGGGAGGGGGAGAGAGGGAGAGGGAGAGAGGGAGAGGGAGAGGGAGAGGGAGAGGGAGAGGGAGAGGGAGAGGGAGAGGGAGAGGGAGAGGGAGAGGGAGAGGGAGAGGTTGATGTGAGAGCCCCAACCCGGGCCAGGGATCAAGCCTGCAACTGGGGTACATGCCCTTAGCCTGGAATCAAACCTGGGACCCTTCAGGCCGCAGACCAATGCTCTAACCACTGAGCAAACTGGCCAGGGCACATATTTTGTCTTTGAAAATGTCTTCCACACAGGCAGGTAATGAGATAGGTGGTCTGGGAGATGCTTGTAGTGCTGTCGAGTTATAACCGTGTGACTGCGACTCCAGCAGCAGTGCAAAGCCACAGTTTCCGTCTTGACCACTCTACTGTGCTAATGTAGCACAAAAGCAGTAAATGAATGTGGTTGTGTTCCAATAAAACTTTATTTGTGGCCACAATTTCATATAATTTTCTCGTTTTGAAATTATTCTTTTGATTTTTTTCCAACCACTTAATGGAAAATCATTCTTAGCTGTGGGCAGTACAGAAATAGGTGGTGGGCCAGATTTGTTTGGCTGTAGTTTGCCAAGGCCCGGGCTTAGCTCATGAAGCTGTTGTAGACCATAAAGCGAGTTAAGCACATAGAATGGAGTGTGGTGCCCAGCGGGTAGGGAGCACTGCGCTGCATCGTCATCGTTAGAGACCGTCGTTCTCTTTAGGTCTGGCTGGTGATGTGAGGGCTGGGTGGTGGGTCTGCTTTGAATTTTTGTTCTTCCTGAGTGTCTTCATCTCATAGCTATTCTGACTTGTATGTATGTCTGAATCTGGCAGGCAGTTTTTCACACAAACTCCTATGTGTTTTCCTCTGATTCCTTTCATTCATCCGCCTTCGCTGGGCTCTGTGCTAAGGTTCTGGGGAATAAGGGTGAATCAGCCATCGAGCCTGCCCCGGTACAGTGTTCCAGTTACACTTTCTTTACAAAAACACGTGGCAGTGGTTTACAGGAATGATTGGCCAGGTGGGGCCTTTAGTTGCTACTCAGTTGTCTTCTGTCACCCCAGACTTGATATGTCCATCACTGGATCGGACACCCCACTCAGGGTTCCTCCTTGCTTGTTCCTTTTCTGCCACAGTTTCCTGTCATGCACAATTTGACTTCGACACCCCTGGCTAGCTACACAGCCTCATGTTCCTTAGCCTTCCAGAAGAGCAGCAATCAAAAGCACTGTTTCTTGAGTGCTCTCTGGGTGCCCAGGCTCTGCGATTCATGACTGCCTGGGAAGTCCTGATGCCTTGCCCCTCAGAGGTCCCGAGTCCGTCTGTCTCCATCCCTGCTGTCTTGGTGGGCACACATGGTGCTCACAGCTGGTTTCCAGCCTCCAGTGTTCCCTCCTGCCTTGTTCCACGGGCCTTGTCAGAATAACCTTTCCCACAAGCTGCTTTCCTCCTTTTACACTGCTGCTCAGGAGTCTTCTACATTGAATATAATTATATAACTTTATTTTAAGCTGTTTGAAAGGAAATCAGGAAGAGAAAGCACAGTGGCTGCCTTTGAAAGCCTTCCAGAGGCTCAGACCCCTTAGACTCCCAGAGTTGTATCTTTGGGAACAAGTGATTTGGTTCCACCTGCTTGACTCCATAGCTGTGCCAGCCTGGCCATAGGAGAGTGTGGAGGCCTGTCCGGGGCTTTCTGTCTTCTGTGGGCTGCTGGACCTGAGCTGTAGTTTGCCTTCTGGGGCTGCCTGGGTCAGCTGCTCTTGTTCCCAGGCTTAATCAGCTAGTTCACTGAGGTCTGCTCAACACTTAGACGCTGAACAGCTCTGGTCTTTGACCTTAGGTCCAGCCCTGCTTATCTCTAGCCCTCCTCAGACAAGCCACAGGGGCTCCAGAGATGAGGCTCACTGTCTTTCTTAAGAGGCTTTCTGGAAACTTGCATTGGGATTGGATTCTCAAAGCTGAACTGTTCTTACAAGTTTAGTAACATGGTAGTGTGGCCTGGATGCCCATCTGACCACTGGGCTGGCATTTGCGCAGGGGGTCCCAGAGGTGGGTAAGGAGCATGTGCCCTGGAGTTGTCGGTTCATTGAAGGGTGTGACCCTGTGTCCCAAGAGCCCTTAGTAATTCCTGGTTTGCACCAATTGCCTTTCCCCTTGGTGGAGCTGGGACCGATTGTCTTGTCAGGAGAAGTATCCATCTGGGCCTCTGTTTGGCCCCATCACAGGGCAAATCTTTGCTCCTAGGAACTCTTCAGTTTCCTCCTCCTGGGTTGACCGCCACAGCTAAAAAGAGCGGCCTTGGCCCTTTGGCAAATGTACATCACCTGGTCTGGCTGGCTCCTTTTCAGCCTTCCTCTGAGGAACAGCTTGAACACAGAAATTCCAGCCTCGGAAAATGAACAAGTTGTGCAGTGCTCAATTCCTTGAGGATCTGCTCAGCAGCCTGCCCCTCCAGGGAAAGGGCTGTAAGGCCCTCTAGCACATGGCTTCGTTACCTCCTAAGGTTTTCTCAGGTCCTTAGAGTCTTCAGTGGTGGCTTGTTACTGCCAGAGGGCACTGCTAGGGCATTGGGTCCCAGTATGACTTGAAAGAGCCCTGCAACTTGTCCTCTGCTGACCCACATGGCCATATTTCCTGCCAGTCCTGAAAACACCTCTGCCTCTGCTTCCCTACCTCCTCTCTGATCATTCATTGTACCTGCTGTATCTCTGCTTCTGCTTTCTTGAGAATTACTGAGAATGACTTACATCCCAGTTTTCCCAGGAAGTCCTCCCTGACCACTGCAGTCGATCTTCCTGACCCTTCCCTTTGCTGAGCCGCCGTGCTCCCTGTCTGCAGTGGGACATCACATTTAGGTGCACCTGTCATGGGCATTCTCCCTTTGTTCATGTCTTGAGTAGGTTAGAGGGCAGATGCTAAAGAAACAGGCCTGCCTTGAATTCTAGCTCTACCTCTCACCCTGCTTTCCTTCCTCTGCGCTTGTTTCCTCATCTGTAAAAGGGAAATAAACATAGAACAGAGTTGTGTGACGTGTAACCTAGAGGCTGTCTACAGTGTTTGCTGTGATGGTTGTGGTTACTATCGGTCTTTTTCTCCCCAACCAGACTTGATACCTGCACTTCGCCACAGGCCTGCTCAATACCCCTTACTACAGATTAATTGGTCCCCCTTTCCCCCCAGGTACATGGCCACCTCTGGCCTGGACCACCAGTTGAAGATCTTTGACTTGCGAGGGACATTCCAGCCTCTGAGTGCTCGGACCCTGCCCCAGGGAGCAGGGCACCTGGCCTTCTCCCAGCGAGGACTGCTGGCTGCAGGAATGGGCGATGTGGTCAACATATGGGCAGGGCAGGGCAAGGCCAGCCCACCCTCCCTGGAGAAGCCCTATCTTACCCACCGGCTCTCAGGCCACGTGCATGGCCTTCAATTCTGCCCCTATGAAGACGTGCTGGGGGTGGGGCACAGTGGAGGCATCACCAGCATGCTGGTCCCTGGTGAGTGGGCCAAGGATGGGCCTGAGACAGCTGGGAGCAAGGGGCATGGTCAGGCTGGAGTGCTGAACTGGATTCCCGTTTATGGCTCCACACTCTTCCCTCTCTCCAGGGGCTGCTGAGCCCAACTTTGACGGCCTGGAGAATAACCCGTATAGGAGCCGGAAGCAGAGGCAGGAGTGGGAGGTGAAGGCCCTGCTGGAGAAGGTGAGCATGTGCGGCTTGGGGTTGGGGGGTAGGGGTGGGGAAAGCTCCCATGCTGAGGTCTGGAAAGAAGCCTCCCTGGCTTCATTCCCTCTTTGGGGTCACCCTCCTTACCCATTCCTGCCCCTCTGTGACACCTCCAGGTACCTGCAGAGCTCATTTGTCTTGACCCACGAACCCTGGCAGAGGTTGATGTCATCTCTTTGGAGCAGGAAAAGAAGGAACGGATAGAGAGGCTGGTAGGGAGCAGAGCCCTGATTGCCCAGGCACACCCTCCCCCACCACATCCCCAGAAGTGTGGTACAGCAGGTGGGTGCTGCCACAGTCCCTGTCTCTGAGGCTGTTAGAGACTTCACTCCTGTCCCCTCCCCCAGGGCTATGACCCAGAGGCCAAGGCTCCCTTCCAGCCAAAGCCAAAGCAGAAGGGCCGAAGCTCAACAGCAAGCCTGGTGAAGAGGAAGAGGAAGGTCATGGATGAGGAACACAGGGTAAAGGAGCATTTAGGGGGTGGGCCAGGCCTCCCACGGGATGTACCCTCTTTCTGCGTGTTGCTCTAGCCTTGCCAGCCTGCCACTTCTCACTCTGCCTGTCTCTACACCCCAGGACAAGGTCCGACAGAGCCTTGAGCAGCAGCCACAGAAGCAAGAGAAGGTGACCAAGCCCACGGAGGCCCGGCCATCTGTGCTGGACAGATTTGTGCGCTGAGCCAGGCTCCAGGGTGGCCTGGAACAATCTCTCCCCAAGATCATCTGTGGGGAATGACCCTGTTCCCTGAAATGCGGAAGGGGGCAGGTGCCTCTTCCCCAACTGGGAGTGGACAACTGGCTCCTGGGGTGGGTTGGTATTAAAGAGGAAGGTGAAGTTTTAGATAACGTGTCTGGATCATCCTGTGGACCTGTCCCCTTTCCTTTGCCCACATAGGGCTACTCTATCCTCCAAGGGGTCGTGGTTTCTTGCCTCTGCCCCCACCCATGTCTTGCGGTTGATACGGCCTTATCTTTGCTCTTCAGGGGCCTTTCTCCTCAGAGAGGCTGTCCTCTCTCCCAAGTCCCTGGAGATGTGCTTCCCAGTCAGCAGGGTCTGGCATTGTCCAGGCTCCCCAGGTTTGTGTGCCGGGACTCCTGGTGAGGATCACACTGCACTCAAAGAAGTAGAAAGACAGGTTTATTGAGGGGCTCCTCAATAAATGCCTCTCTCCTGCCATGGATGGGGGGATGACTCCAACATTGTTTTACTCTCCTGACGTTCATCTTTGGGGCTGGTAGGCCAGGCCCTGGGTTTCCCCTGTATCCTGTCTTCAGTGACAGACTGAGCATCTGGTGGAGGGGAACTGTTCAGTTGCAGCCAGTTGCCTTGGGCCTGGGAAAAAGGTTGTGAGGATGCTGACTGGACCCTGAGGTCCTCACTCTTCTCCTACGGCCCAGTTCCTCTCAGCTGTGAAGCCAGGCTATTACCCGACACCGCAGGATGCCCAGGAATCCCTGGAGCCAGGAGCAGAAGGGTGCAGTCCTTTTCCCATTAGAGCTGCCCACCAGCTTCCAGGCTTCCTCCATTTTCCAGGGGTCCAACCTATGGGATGTCAGCAGGAATTTCCCATAGCAGCACCGGTCCAGGGGATAGTGGGTGGCGCCAGCTAGCTTGACACTGTGGGTTGGGGAGAGGCCTCCTCGGCGGGCACTTACCCCCACAAAGACATCTTCCAGTGGCAGAAAGGGTGCCCTGCTGGCCATTTTGAGAATGAGATGCACAGCGGAAGCTGACAGCACATACCCTGTTCCTGAGGCATAGGGTGGAAAAGGGCCCCAGGTGGGAGGCCACTGCTCCTCTGATATTTGGTGCTTGCCCCCTGGTGTCCGAGAGGGGTGCACCCGCCAGTGCACACGTCCCAGGTACAAAAGAGGCATGGGCTGACTCCCCAGGGTGGGGCTGCCTCCACCCCACTCTTCATCTCCAGACTCGGCCTCTCCCTGGGGCTCCACGCCCTTCTCCCGTGGCTCCCAACGGCCCCCTCGCTGGACCAGCTCTGATACCAGTTCCGGGACGTTGACAAACACATCATCGTCGGTCTTGAGGACGTAGCGGGCCAAGGGGCAGTGTTTGTCCGCCCAGTTCAGCCCCGTGAGCGTCTTGAGGGTAAGGTTGCGGTAGGAGTCTCGGAAGGCCGCCTGCAGTAGGTCCCCCTGGGCCGCTGACTCCCGTGCCAGGTCGTTCGCAGGGGAGCCCCCGTTGGGTTGCTGCCTGCCGGGCTCTCCCAGAAGAAAGAGAGTGCGCACCCTAAGCCCTCGGGCCTTGCGCTGCCCGCCCCACGAGGCCCGAATGGCGTTTCTTTGGTTCAGGTTCTCCGGGGCCGTGCACACCAGGATGAGCAGGAAGGGAGGGGCGCCAGGGCCACGACAGGCGTCCTCGTTGGGGATCAAGAGACGGGGCAGGACCAGGGGCGGCCCTGGCGAGGCCGGTGCTGGGAGCAGGGAGGCCAGCGAGAGGCTCAGCAGCTCCTCCCCGAGACCCGAGGGCCCGAAGAGGGTCCAGACGATCACCAGCAGCAGGGCGGCGAGGAGAAGGCGCCGGAAGAGTCCGCGGGGCATGGTGTGGCGCACGCGGCGGGAACCTGCGGGGAAAGATGGAGGGCGGCTGGGCGCGGACCGGCTCTCGGCAGCCCGCGTCCCTCGCCGACCGCGCCCGGGAGGGGACGAGTGGAGCGCCTGGGACACCAGCACCGGAAGGTGCCGGGACTGGGCGCGGGAGGCGACGGGAGCCGACTGGAGCTGCGGGAAGGTTACCTTGTCGCTGCAGCTCCACCCCGAAACTCGGCTCCATGGCTGGCGAGTAGATGCGGCACCAGCGGCCTCTGAGCGCAGCGCCCCGCGACAGCCCCGCCCCTCTCGCGGGGTGTGGAGCGCGCTCCCAGAACCCCAGCCTGCAGCGCCAGGCAGCACCCCCCATCCTGCGGGAGGCCTTTCGCATAAAGTCATCCGTCAGGGCAGTGCTCCGCCTTGGTGCAGGTCCTCCTCCCCACCCCCGTGCCGTTATCTCCATCTCCGGACGGGAAGCCCATCAATTCGGTGTCAAGGAAATCTGCATCCCTCCCCCCCAACTTCCCGACACCGAGCCCCGGTATTTTAGTAACCTAGGGTGGCCAATACTCACCGGAGATGGAACTGACTAGGCTCAACCTACCTACCACTCTGCACTCCAGCCCCGGGGAAAACTGCTTGGGCTCCCCCTGAAGGCCGAGTGTTGATGTTCCCACTTCCTGACACCTTAGAGGAGCGGGAAGAGACTCCAGAGACTCCACGGTTTTAAACAAAACAAGGACAGCAACCGGGGTGGGTACATCAGCTACGAGACTTGGGACAGTCACCAACAGGGTCCTTCATGATAGCTAGCATTCCCCACCAACGTCCCCAGAAGCAGCAAGAAAAATCACAAAGGAAGCCATAGGTGTATAAACTATTTATTAACAGACGAGGCCTACAAATTTATTTCTTCTTGGACACACCCACAGTGCGACCCCGGCGGCCTGTGGTCTTGGTGTGCTGGCCTCGGACACGAAGACTGCAAGTGAGAAAAGAAGGGTCACAGGTCACACACATTACACAGAAAAGATTTGGGTGGGAAGATGGGGCGGGAAGGGAAAGGAAACCTCCACCCCAACTCACCCCCAGAAGTGGCGCAGCCCTCTGTGGGCCCGGATTTTCTTCAGCCGCTCCAGGTCTTCACGAAGCTTGTTGTCCAGACCATTGGCCAGGACCTGGATTCGGAAGAGAGGGTGAGGGGTGTTTGTTTTACCCCCAACCTCCTATGACCAATTCTGACTGGACACCCTGACTTTAATCTCATCTCAATACACACCTGGCTGTATTTTCCATCCTTCACATCCTTCTGTCTATTCAAGAACCAGTCTGGAATCTTGTACTGGCGTGGGTTCTGCATAATGGTGATCACACGTTCCACCTGGCAGGCAGGACAAAGGTGAGATCCAGATGGCCCCCTCCGAGGTAGGCCAACCCCCCACCCCCTTCCTGGTCCTCACCTCATCCTCCGTGAGCTCTCCTGCCCTCTTGGTGAGGTCGATATCTGCTTTCCTCAACACCACATGAGCGTATCTTCGCCCCACACCCTGAGGAGATTTTGGATTGGGTCAGAGTTTGATTTTTTGTTGTTTCCTTTATAGCCCGTTATTTATAAAGTACACAAAGGTAGGGCCTGTAATACTTGCCCACACAACCTGCACCTCACCCTTTTCCAGATTAGATGCCTAATGATTAAGTAGAAAAGAGGAAAGTAATTTTGTATAGGTGCAGGGCTGGACCAAGAACAGAGAACTTGGGGTAGATAACCCCGAAAGCCGGAGCTTCTCTTTTGTATTGCCCAGCATATGTACTTTGTCGATAACCACTGGCTATTAGACACAGCAGTGGCACTCAGGAGCATTGAGGACAAAGGGCCTGGAGCTCAAAGCAGCAAGACTAAGGTCTTTTGGTCAGCAGGTTTGATCAAGGGGTAGGACTGTCAATTGCCTGGAATCTCTAAAGGTCATAAATCTTTGGACAAGCCACTGCATAGCCATGATGTTTTTATATATTGATTTTAGAGAGGAAGGGGGGGGCGCGGAGAGGAGAGGGAGAAACATTAATTTGTTGTCACTTATTTATGCATTTACTGGTTGATTTTTATATGTGCCCCGATGGGGGATTGAACCACAACCTTGATGTACTGGGATGGTGCTTTAACAAACTGAGCTACCCGGTCAGGGACCCCATGACCAGTTTCTGAAGATCATACTCTTGATTTTGTCAGTGCCCACAGATGACCAGGCCCTAGGGAACTAATTGCCCAAATCAAACTTAAATGAAACTAATGCTTACACTGGTGGCATCATATAAACACCAACACGGGTATTCATTGCCACCTGAACCACACAGATCTGGATAATTAAGGATGGTCGGCTGGGTTAAATAGTGCCCCCACACGATATATTTCCATCCAGAATCTCAAAATGTGACTTAGTCTGAAATAGAACCTGAAATATGATAAGAATGAAGTTATACCGGATTAGGGACAGCCCTAAATCCAATGAGAGGACACACAGACACAGAAGGAAAGACATAACATAAAGTCAAGGGGTTGCAGTGATGCAGCTATATAAGACAAGGAACATCAAGGATTGCTGGCGACTACCAGAAGCTAGAAGAGGCAGACAGACAGGGTCTCGGGTTAAATTCCTAGTTAGGGCACGTACCCGGGCTGTGGGTTCGATCCCTGGACGAACTGTGTACGGGAGGCAACCAATTTATGTTTCTCTCTCCCTCTTAACAAAATTTCTAATTTTTAGCTAAATGATACAGTAAACCCTGATTTAAGGGACAAAATTTCCAGTCCAGGCCTCATGTGAAAATTAACAGTCAATTTTAAAATGATTTAAACCAAGATTTGCTTATAATTAAGGTAGTTTTTGTTGTTATAAATTCAGTTATTTAACAAATTTTAGCGAACAGGCCCTAGTTGGAAAAAACACTGCAGTAATTACAGACATAAATATTTCATATCTACAACTATAGTCTACTTATTTAAATGCAAGAGTCACTGCCCATAAACAATGTTCAGCAAATGATTACCATGTGTTCACACCACACCTTGAGAGAGAATTGGTTCTGTTGTCACGTGGCGTGACTTTATGCAGCAGTTTTTAATGTTTTTATTCATTTTAGAGATAGAGGGAGATGAAGAGAAAGAAACATCCATGAGAGGATCAGCGCCACAACCTGAAGGGTAATCGAGTTGGCCACCTCTGGTGCATGGGATGAGGCTCAACCAAGCCCAACCAACTGAGCCATACCAGCTCGGGCTCTGCAGCAGTTTTGACCTGTGCTGGCCTGATGTCCCCCCAGGCACGTGCATTTGTTTACCTGCAGTGAGTGGTGAATGCAGGCATTCAATAGATCTATTCAGTATAAATTTATAATTATTGTAATACATATAGAAAACCTTTCAGTGAAATTAAACTTTTCATACATACCTAAATGTGTCTATATAAGTAAAAACAGGCAAAATAACCTGTCAATTTTCTAACACACACAATCTGGAAAACCTACATTATTATATAACAGCCTTTCGACTTTAACGGACACTCCTTTGCCCAAATTAGTCTGTTATATTGAGGTTTTACTGTATCCACAGGGGCTAATAACTTTCTTCCCTTTACTTTTAAATGTTTAACACTTTCCATAATCAAGTTTTAAAAAGGCTGCCATCAAGCTAAGATTTTTGAAAGCCCTATTTACTGACTCTAGATAATGGCCTGCCAATTTCCTAAGTTAGCTCCACAGATGCCCCCTTTTCTGCCCCAAGATTGTCCCTGTTTTCTCCATCCAGATTCCACTATAGGGGACCAACACTTATCTTTGTAGTCAAAGGACCTGAACCATATAACAGAAGAGTTGATACCAAGTTAATATTACTTTCTGAAAGTATTTAGAGAAAAGTAGTCATTGTAACCAAATCCACCCCCCTCCTTCCATGTCTCCAAATAATCCACAGATAGCAGTTATCTCTGATTTAGAGGAAGGCAGAAAACCATCCAGCCTTAAAGAATGGCCATAGCAAAAGTCTACAAATGGAAATAAAAACAACCAGAGAGGGATCACAAAATAGAGAACTAGTGCATGATCTTTATTACCTCTCAATACCCTCTTCTCATGTCATCTTCCATTTCATTCCTCACCCATCCTTGAGATTAAGTTTACTTACCAGTTCTTTAACCACATCTTTTGAGGCACTCCTCCCATCAGCCTGCCTTTCCCCCACTCTGGGTCCTTAAACTAAAGACCACCTCCAAGACCAGAGACAAAGCTAGCTGCCTTTGCTGGCTCTTCACAAAATTAGCAAAAACCTCAGTACTCATCTATAGGAATAACCTTTCCCAATGATAAGCAGGGCGCCAGGATCCCTAGAGAGACTTCTGATCAAGATGTTCACTCAGTACCTGAAACTGCTTTGGATTGTTTTAAATTGACTACAAAAGTTATGACACATATTTAACTAAGGTAACAAATACAAAACCAACTAATTTTGAAGAGGCAGTTTAACAGACGCATCCCATTAACCATGGTCACCTTTTACCTTTACCACCTCACTTAAGTCTCATAACAACCCTTGAAAAAGGTACTACTGTATTTTACACTGCCTTACTAGTTCCCAGACAGAAGGAAAGCATTACAACCTTCTTACAAATTACGAGTAAGTGTGCTCCATGCAGTACAGAATTAAAAACTGAGGGAATCTGATGAAGCTGGGATTTAGTTTTGAACACTCCTCTGTAAATCAGTTTCCTTCAAAATTCTTTGAAAACCAGGCAACAGTATCCCTGATATTATCCATTCCCTAACACTGCCTGAGCACCTATCACGCACCACAAGCTAGGAACTGTGAGCAAGACAGAGCTCTCTCTGACCCAGAGGGTGTACATCCTGGTGGGAAAGGAAGTCATTCAGCCATCTCCACAAATAATTACACATATTCCAGAGAACAAAAATAGAATGTCCTCCTCTGGAAGGCCAAGAGCTCATTAGTTTGGTGAAGAGGGATACCCAAGCTTGCATTCACCAACTTATTTCATGCAATGAGCCAAGTACTGGTTTCCTCTTCAACTGGAAAGGGGCAATGACTTTCACCTCTGGGAATGTGTGAGGAAATGTCCTGCTTAAGACGTAGTAACACCTCTCCCAACTATGTTTCTTCACGCTAGGAAACTGTTGGCATTTCTACCCACCCCTCAAGATGCACAATTATCCAATTTACAGAGCAGATAACTATCATAGGAAGGGTTGCTGTTATGATGCACTGAGGGAACCAAACACAAAATGATCTCAAAAAGATGGCTGATGGTCCAGAAAAATTCTAGCAAATTCAGGTAGACAACCAAACCTACTCCCCATCCCTTAGGTGAAGTATTTAGGCTTGAGACTGTTCTCTGGCTTTCCTTCCTTACCTTTCGGGGCAAATGTTGTAAGGGAACTTCCCAGCAGCTGAGGTGATCTGGTTGGGGCTTATGTTTCCTCACTTACAGCTTAGGTCTTAAAACCTAAGGTTCACTTACACTGTCCACTCCTCACCCTACTTTACCTTAATTGCAGTGATGGCAAAGGCTATTTTCCGCCGCCCATCGATATTGGTGTTGAGTACTCGCAAAATGTGCTGGAACTTCTCAGGAATCACTAGAGACTGACAGAGATTAGGGGAGAAAGCAGACACGGTGAACTAGTATCACATTACAACCTCAAACAGGAACGTTAAACTCGCCACACAGGGAGCAACGATCCCCCTCCAGGTTTTCACAACACAGCGAACTTCCGTAGTCCTGCAGACAGCAGGAACGTGAAACGTTCGGGCTCGGGGGAAATGCGAACTCTAGGAGAGCACAAATCTCCTGCCTGTTTCCAAAGTACACTCTGAGCGGCGGAGGCGGGAGGTCCCCATACACGCCCAAGCCTTTCGCCGCTTTCGAGCGCCCAGGGAGCGACTCTTCCTCTGGCCCCACTCCCCAGAAACGGATGTCTTTAGTCGTTCCTTCCCAGGGGCGCGATCCAAGGTTCCACACAGGAAGTTGCAGGCCCCTAAAACGGGGTGTTTTCGGCTCCCTCATAGCAGACCTTCCCTGCCCCGGTTCGATGTCGCCGGATCCCCGGACGGATTTGAGTCTTACCATGGCGCCACCAGCGTGTAGGCCTCCTGTGGAAGAGAAAGCGGAAGTTACGCAATAGTCTTATATAGCTAGCAGGCGGAAGGGGCGGGGCGACCTGGTGAAGAGCTTCCGGAAACGGCTTGTGCGGGAGTCCACTGGAGTCCTGAGTATGAATTAGTTGGCACGACTTCCGGTGCGGTCTCTTTATGGCTCGTGAAGTTTTGGGGTGTGAGAGCTGCGAAGGTTCCGGGTGCGACTGTGCTAAGTTTCAGTTCCCATTGGTGCTTGAGTGAAGTGGTCAGAGCTGAAAGGGAAGGCTGGAGTGAAGCGATTTAACGCAAACCCTTGGGAACGAGTTCGCGCTGCGCAACACACCCTGGACTTGTAGTTCCACTCGGAAGAACAGCCTCGCCGCGACTGACAGCTGCCGGAAGTGAGGCTGCGCGGAATGGCCGCCGCGGCCACCATGGCGGCAGCTGCCCGGGAGCTGGTGTTGCGGGCCGGGGCCTCGGACATGGAGGAGGAGGAGGGCCCGCTGGTGAGAACGCAGGGCTTTTTCTCCTCCGGAATCTCGTTCAGTCGTCCTCGCGTCAGAAAGACCTGGGCCGGGTTCAGGCAGAGGGTGGGAGTTCAGCCGCTTACCAGAGATGCTCTCCGCAGCCCTCCCTGGGCTCGGACCTGAGCCTGAGCAGGGACCAGAAGGGTAGACTCCGATCCCCGGGGCACAATTTCAGTTAACCTCCAGATTTTCGGGCAGAATAGAGAAGCAGTGCTGTCTAAAGGTTAAGAACATGGCCTCTGGAGCCAGATTGCCTGTGTTTTAATTCCAGCTCTGCTACTCACACCCTGTGTCCTTGGGCAAGGTAACTACCTCTTTGCCATCACTTTCCATACCTATAAGGTTAAGAAAATAATAAAACCTGTCATATAGGTTGTTGGTTAGATGAATGAGTAGTACCTGGCATGCAGGTAAACACTGTGTTAGCTGACATTTCTAGAAAGACGAGCTCCCCAGAGAGATTGATAGAACTGCAAGTTCTGCTCTGTCCTCTGCAACTCCTAATTTTTCTCATCAGACACCTCCATTCTCTGCTGATTGCCTGGCTCCTTATCATATTCCCTGCCCATTAGCCCCGTCATAAATTGGGTATAATGTGAGACTCTTGGAATTTTTTCACTCAGTACCTATGGCTCCCCAGTAAAAGTTCCTCCCTCCCCTTTGAAGGGTTAGGGATTATCCCATTATATTTTGTTCTTCCCTTCTTTCCCTGTATCCTTTCTCATTAACTTCTCCCTTTCCAGGGGGGTGGTCCTGGTCTTCAGGAGCCATTGCAGCTTGGAGAGTTGGACATCACCTCTGATGAATTTATCCTGGATGAAGTGGATGGTAAGTGATGGCACCGGGTGGATGCAGAGTGCCTATCTGAGGGGCATGGGGGCTGGAAGTAATAAGGCAGGGATTGGTGTGCACATGTTCAGTGTGGGGAGAGGGAGCTGTGGAACTGAACCCTTATAATAAACTTTTCTTTCCAGTTCACATTCAGGCAAATCTGGAGGACGAGTTAGTAAAGGAAGCTCTTAAAACGGTGAGGCTTTCCACTCTGCTAACCTGCCCCCTGTTACTCTCCCCTTAAAGAAAAAAAATATGGAAACAGTCCTTTGTGCTTATAATATCATCCTGGTATCTTACCCTCTAGTCCTCTGTTGATTCTGTTTAGTGTTCCCTCACTGTAACTTCCTCCTGACCTGTCATGCTTATGTTCTCCCAGGGTGTGGATCTCCGTCACTATTCAAAGCAGGTTGAGCTGGAGCTACAGCAGATTGAGCAGAAATCCATTCGGGATTGTATCCTCCAGCAGAGGGAAAGGGTGGTGTTATTAAAATGGGGATTTGTGGAGCATGGTGCAGACAGCCTAACTGGGGGTGACATCTTCTCTCTGAGGTTTCTATCATCTCAGGGAGAAATTGGAAAGGTCCTGCAAATCTGGGGATCTCCATCTTTACAGAGAGGCCCCTTGACTTTCTGTGGGTCAGATATCCAAGAGAGTGAGAACATAGCATCTCTGCACAACCAGATCACAGCCTGCGATGCTGTCCTTGAGGTAGGTTAGTAACCATGACCTGTAACTTCTAAAATAACCTTGAACTAGATCATGGTCCCCAGTGCCTTCTTTAGGTCATCAACCTCAGGTGTGGACAGAGTCACTTGCAGTATGACCTCAGCAACCTTTTTTGTTGTTATTGCCATAACTAATGTTATTTGGCAGTGACCTTTGGGGTACCTCTTCCCTCATCACCTGCTACCCTCATGGGCTGATCGATACTGGGGACTTCACCAATGCACTTAGGTGGCCCACTTGTCCCCTCTGGTGCTCTAGCAACATCTTCTGCCTTTTCTCCAGCGCATGGAGCAGATGTTGGGAGCTTTTCAGAGTGACCTCAGCTCCATCAGCTCTGAGATCCGGACACTGCAGGAACAGTCAGGAGCCATGAACATTCGGCTTCGAAACCGCCAGGCAGTTCGTGGGAAACTTGGGGAGCTTGTCGATGGTCTGGTAGTGCCCACTGCTCTGGTCACGTGAGTTACTAGTTTGAAGGGTCATAAGGTCTATAGCAGGTAGGTGGGCTGGGCTGACCTGACCTACTTACCACATGGGTTTCCTGGCTCCAGGTCACCAAGTACCTTCCATAAGCTGAAGGTTGGGTTGACAACTCTTTCTAACCTTGATGCATGCTTTAGGCATCAAAGATTAGGAATCATCCAGGATTAGGGGTGTAGTGAGGGGTCCAGGAATAGAAAACTATGTAAAGCCTGACTACGATACAGTGTAAGAAGGGAAGGAGACACAGGCTGGATGTAAGGAATTTGGAGTCTAGACATGTCTGGGTCTCCCTCCTAACCTATCCCACCCCTCCCTGCTACCCAGGGCAATTCTGGAGGCGCCAGTGACAGAGCCCAGATTCCTGGAACAGCTGCAGGAACTGGATGCCAAGGCAGCTGCAGTCCGAGAGCAGGAGGCTAGAGGTACAGCGGCTTGCGCAGATGTCAGAGGTGTGCTCGACCGGCTCCGGGTCAAGGTGAGGGGTGGGTGTATAGCCCAGAGACTAGAACCAGCCTCCCCAACATGTTCACCCTGGATTTCCCTGGCAGAGCTCAGGCTCACATCTCTGGGTTCCCCTGAGAATTTAAAAAAAATGAAAGAGGTATTCTCCACCCTTCCTCCTCCTCCCTTTAACATTTGTCATTTTCTCCAGTACTCCCAGTAGTAAGAATGTTGCAGCTTAATGCCCTGTGTTTGGTCCCCCATATCTAGGCAGTGACGAAGATCCGAGAGTTCATCCTTCAGAAGATTTATTCCTTCAGAAAACCAATGACCAACTATCAGATCCCCCAGACGGCCCTGCTGAAGTACAGGTCACCATGGGAGGATAGCCTCTGAGCTTTGAGCAGCCAAGTGTGGTTTCTGGTTTCTTTGGCAGGCAGGGAAACTTACAGGTCCCTGACCCCTCCAGGTTCTTCTATCAGTTCCTGCTGGGCAATGAAAGAGCAACAGCGAAGGAGATCCGAGATGAATATGTGGAGACGCTGAGCAAGATCTACCTGTCTTACTACCGCTCCTACCTGGGGCGGCTCATGAAGGTGCAGGTGAGGCCAAGGAGGGGGAAACATTCCTGGGCACCTGGGCTGGGAGGAAGGACTACCACTGGGCAAGGGGGGACAACATAGAGGCACGTTTTTTATGGTGCCATGGGAAGAAATGGTTACCAGATCTTTTCTTTTTTCTCTAGTATGAGGAAGTTGCTGAGAAAGATGACCTAATGGGTGTGGAAGACACAGCAAAGAAAGATATCCTAGAGCTGAGGAACCCTATGCTAGGCCTGGAGAGCGAGGGGGCTTCTGACTCTAGCTTCCAAGGCACTACTTCTGATCTTTTTCTGTGGGACCAAACCCTTTGAGAATGTGATGAGGGCTATGGCCATCCTTCCCAGAAGGAAAGCATTCTGATACTTGGTTTTGCATATGATGTCGGGGTGAGAGGTTTCCTGAAGCACATTCACGGATGTCAGGTGAAGTGGGGCCCTAGTTCCGGGAAAGAGGGGCATCTAGCTGTGTCCAGCTCCCGGAGGCCCCGAGGTACTGAGTCTGATTTTCAATCACAGCTGTGATCTTACTGTTTTCCCTGACTCACCCTTCACGATTCTTCTCAAAGCCGTCCCTGCGAAGCAGAAACACCATCTTCACCCTGGGGACTCGTGGCTCTGTCATCTCCCCCACTGAGCTGGAGGCCCCCATCCTGGTGCCTCACACCGCCCAGCGGGGAGAACAGAGGGTAGGAGGGAGAGCACGCTTCAGTCATAGGGTGATGCTGAGATGGGTGGGCCCGGGGTGGGTGGGAAGGTCAGAGCTTCCCGCCCTGCTGGCCCTTCTGTCATCCCAGGACCTGGGAGCGGCCTTTTCCGATCTCCTTAGTGTTCTGTGATGCCAAGAGGGTTGGGACCATGGGCTTAAGAGCACATAGGGGAAGAGATTCCCTGAGGGGAGTGACATGTCCTGAGGCAGGTGTGGCCACAGCGGGTGGGGGGAGGGCTGTTCTCTTGTACCCCTTTCCCCCTTCAGTAACCACCTATTCAGGATGCTGTTTCAAAACAGCCTAGACTTGGGTTTGACGAGAAGGGTCTCCTGAGCTCTCAGTGCCCAGGTTTGCTGACTTCCCAGCCATTTCTACAGGGCGTCAATGTTGGGTTCATCCCTCTGTTTCTCTTCTTTACCCTCCCATCCTAGTATCCATTTGAGGCCCTCTTTCGCAGCCAGCACTATGCCCTCCTGGACAATTCCTGCCGGGAATATCTCTTCATCTGTGAATTCTTTGTTGTGTCGGGCCCGGCTGCGCACGACCTCTTCCACGCTGTCATGGGCCGCACACTCAGCATGACCCTGGTGAGACCCTTCGCTCCTTTGTTCTCAGACCTGCACTGTTAGGAGGGTCACAGCTCTGGTGGTAATGAAACCAGAACCCCTTATTCTGCAACATCTAAGCCTTGTACTCACAGTGACTCCTTACAAAACCCTCAAAATAGATTACCCCTACTGCTGATCCACACCCAGGCAATAGCTGAGGGGCCCCTAAACCTTGGTGCTCAGCTCTGAATTCTGTACTAGGCCTGAGGTCATAGATCCTGTGAGCACGACAGCAGGACCAACTGAGTGGCCAGTGGACAGAGAAGGGGGACATGTCCCTTTTAGGTTTCTCTCCCCTCCCTTCTGCCCTCCCTCCCAGTGCTACATCCCCAAAAGAGCACATGCATTTGTCTTTAGCCACTGGGAAGGACAAAGTAGCACTCTCTTTCAATCCTCTGCCTATTCCTAAATCGCAGAAGCACCTGGAGTCCTATCTCGCTGACTGCTACGACGCCATTGCTGTTTTTCTCTGTATCCACATCGTGCTCCGATTCCGCAACATTACAGCGAAGAGGGATGTTCCCGCCCTGGACAGGTCACTGAGTTCTGGTCCTTGAGCCCTGCTGGCCTTGAACTCTTGGTGTTACAGGGCCCTGCCCTGACCCTTTGGCTCCTACTGACTTGATACCATTGACTCTATTCCTATTCATCTGCCAAGAGGCAGCACTACTGGTTCTGACTCACCTTTCACACCCAGTCGTGCCAGCACCAGCCACCAGCTGTTAACCTAAAGGATGCCCCAGAATGGACGGTTTCCCACACACCCTAACACAAACACTACCCCTCCTCCACCCCGCCCCTCCCCTACCCCCACCCCGCCTCTCACATTGCTGGCCAGCTGATGGCTGATTCTGGTTAAGCCCACAGGTACTGGGAGCAGGTGCTTGCCTTGCTGTGGCCACGGTTTGAGCTGATACTGGAGATGAATGTGCAGAGTGTCCGAAGCACTGACCCTCAGCGCCTTGGGGGGCTGGATACTCGGCCCCACTATGTGAGGGAGGGCGAGGGTAACAGAGGGGTTCCTGAAGGGCTGGGCTCTAAGCTTCGGTTTCGGGGGAGGTCTATGTGGTGGTTTGGTCCTGTGGGATGTTTAGCCATATGGTGTGAGGGGCAGTCCAAGAGTGTGCTACACTCAGGGCGGTTGGGCGCTGGTCATAGGATTGGAGGCGGGAGTTACAGGTTGGTTGGCCAGCTCAGGGGAGCTGGGAGGTTGTGTTGGCTGGGTCAGGGGGGTGGGGTGATTTTTCTTCCCACCTTCTTTTTCCCAGATCACACGCCGATATGCAGAGTTCTCATCTGCTCTTGTCAGCATCAATCAGACAATTCCCAACGAGCGGACGATGCAGCTGCTGGGGCAGCTCCAGGTGAGGGGCAGCTCCCGCTGAAGCCGTGGGAGTGTGAGGAGGGGCCGTGTGCCCTCACCTCCTGTCACCTCCTTCGGCTTTTTCAGGTGGAAGTGGAGAACTTTGTCCTCCGAGTGGCAGCTGAGTTCTCCTCAAGGAAGGAGCAGCTTGTGTTTCTGATCAACAACTACGACATGATGCTGGGCGTGCTGATGGTAACGGACGCCCCTGCTCTCCTCTTTCCCTGCCTGCAGAATCGGCTGCCCCACTCTTCTGGCAACTCTGAGGGCAGGCTTTTGTTGGTTCAGTGGTTTGTTCTGGAGTCTGGCACAGCGTCTGGCTAAGTGCAGTGACTGCGGAAGGAAGGAAGTTTCCTGCAGTGAGTGCCTGCCCCGAACTTGAGGTTTCCCTTTGTCTCCCCTTAGGAACGGGCTGCGGACGACAGCAAGGAGGTTGAGAGTTTCCAGCAGCTGCTCAATGCTCGGACACAGGTAGGGAGTGGGGAAAATAAAGTGGCAGTTAATGGACACCATTTACACAGAATTAGAATTATTATAACTCTTAGTTCACAACATGCCGCCATTATTGGTCTATTTTGTATTTTTTAAAATGGTATAAACACCGATGAGCCCACAACACACTTTGGCAATAACCAATCTTAGAGTATGAATTCCTCTTCATTGCATCTCCCTGCCTCTGACATAGAAGCACCTGGTGACCTACATGCTGTGTTTATCATGCCCTTGCTTTTAAAAATATAGCTATAGCCCGGCCAGGCATGGCTCAGTGGTTGAGCATCAACCTAGGATCCAGAAGATTGTGGTTTGATTCCCAGTCAGGGCACATGCCCGGATTACGGGCTTGATCCCTAGTCAGGGGGCATGCAGGAGGCAGCCAGTCAATGACTCTCTTCATTGATGTTTCTATCTCTCCCTCTCCCTTCCTCTCTCTTAAATCAGTAAAGATATATTTTAAATACATAAATAAAAAAATATATAATTATAGCTAAGCCACGGCCAGATAGCTCAATTGGTTAGATCATCGTCTCGATACTCCAAGGTTGTGGGTTCAATTCCTGGTCAGGGTGCACACAAGAAGCAGCCAATGAGTGCATCATTGAGTAGAACAAATCAGTGTTTCTCTTCCTCTCTCTCTAAAAATTAATTAAAAATATAGATGTACCTATGCCAAAACAATAATTATTTAGTTATATTTTTGAGTGTCGTAAAAATGGGATCAGGACTTCTTCATGCACAATTTTTCTAATATGGTCATGTTGTTATACAGGGCTGTACCTCATTTTTTTCATTGTTGGATCATGTGACTTACATGAATATAATGTGTTCCTGAAAGAGGACATTTGGATTATTTCCAGTTTTTTGCTGCTGTGGGCATTTTTATGAAGTTATGTCCTTTTTATCATTTTCATATTAATTTTTCAATTACAGCTTCCTTTCAATATTATTTTGTATTAGTTTGAGGTGTATACAGTATAGTGGTTAGACAATCATATACTTTACAAAATGTTCCCCCAATATTTCTAGTACCCAGTTAGCACCATACATAGTTATTACAGTATTATTATTATTATTTTAAATTTACTTTTATTGTTGAGAGTATTACAGATGTGTCCCCTATTTTCACCCCTTTGCCCACCTCCACCTGGCTCCCCACCCCCACCCCAAGCCTTCACTGTACTATTGTCTGTGTCCGTGGGCTATGCATATATGCATATAAGTTCTTTGACAATATTACTGACTATATTCCCTATGCTGTATTTTACATCCCCGTGACTCTTCTGCAACTACCAATTTGTACTTGTTAATCCGTTCACCTTTTTCACCCAGTCATTCAAACCCCCTCCCATCTAGCAACCAGTAGTTCACTCTGAGTCTATGAGTTGTTTCAATTTTGTTTGTTTGTTTGTTTTGAACAGTTATGTCTTTTAGTGCGCATAGATGTAGATAAGTTTTTTTAATATGTTTTATCTCTAAAAGTCAATAAAAACATTATTTTAAAATATGTCTTTATTGATTTCAGAGAGATGAAGGGAGAGGGAGAGAGATAGAAACATCAATGATGAGAGAGTCTTTGATCAGCTGCCTCCTGCACGCGCTCGATGGGGGACCCAGCCCGAAACCCGGGCATGTGCCCTGACCAGGAATCAAACCCTGATCGTTTGGATCCTAGGTCAATGCTCAGCTGCTGAGCCACTCCCATCTGGGCAATAAAAACATTCTTTTAAAAAAGAGTTCTTGCCCTGGCTAGTTTGGCTCAGTGGTTAGAGTGTCGGCCTGTGGACTGAAGGGTTGAGGTTTCGATTCCCCGGCCCTGGTCAGGGCACATGAGGGGGGCAACCAATCTATGTGTCTCTGTCACATCATTGGTTCTCTCTCTGTGTCTCTCCCCCTCCCTTCCACTCTCTCTAAAAAAATTAATTGCCCAGCCGGACGTGGCTCAGCAGTTGAGCATCGACCTAGGATCCAGGCGATCGGGGTTTGATTCCCGGTCAGGGCACATGCCTGGGTTGCAGGCTAGGCAGCCAATCAATGACTCTCTCATCATTGATGTTTCTATCTCTCTCTCTCCCCATCCTTTCCTCTCTTTGAAATCAATAAGGATATATTTTTTAAAAAAATAAAAATTAATGGAAAAAATGTCCTCTGTTGAGGATTAACAACAACAACAAAAAGAATTTTTTATACATTCTACATACTGATCTTCTGTTGGTTTTGATTATATAAATTGCAGATATTTCTCAATATACATTTTATTTCCTTTATGTTGTCTTTTGATAATCAGAAATCCTAATTGTAATATGATTGAATTTATAATCTTTTTTTAAAAAGATTTTAAATTGAGTTTTTGAGAGAGGAAGAGAGAAACATCAATGTGAAAGTGAAACATCGATTGGCTGCCTCTTGCACATTCCCTACCGAGGAATGAGTCTGAAACCTGGGCATGTGCCCCTGACCGAGGTTCGAACTGGCGACCTTTCAGTGCACAGGGCGATGCCCAACCAACTGAGTCACACCACCAGGGCTGAATTTATAATCTTTATTTTTGTGTCTTATTTAAGAAATCCCTTATTATTCCAAGGTCAGGAAAATATTACAGTTTTCTTAATATTGTAGAATTTTGCTTTTTTACTTTAAACTCCTAAATTTACCTAGAATTGATTTTTGTGTATGATATGAGGTAGGAATCTAATTTAATTTTTTCTGTATGGATAATGATTCGCTTAGAACCATTTATAGAAAATCTCTTTCCCCACTTGATCTGCAGTGCGGTCTCTGTCACATAGCAAAGCTCCACAATGATGTGGGTCTTGCCTTTATTCTGTCCCATTGGTCAATTTGTCTACCCTGCAATGCCGTCTTAATTATTATGCTTTATAGGGCAAATTCTCCTAACTTCTTTTTCATCAGTATGTTGAGTATTATTGGCAGTTTGATTTTCCATATAAATTTTATAATCAGCTTGTAAATTTTCACATAAAAAACCCCATTAAGGAATTTGATTGGAATTGCATTGATCAATGTAGATCGATTTGGAAGAACTGATACTTCATGATGTTGACACTTACTGCTCATGAACATGGGTTCCCTCTCCTTTTTAAAAACATATTCTTTAATGCCTTTTGATAATCTTTTATAACTTTCAGCACAAAGACATTACAAATCTTTTGTTTGTTATTCCTTGGTAGGGGTCACATGTAGATTTAGTCCTACTTGGAATAAATAAATGAATTCTTTCTAATCCTCTGTTCTGGCTGGGACCTCTGTGAGTGTTGAATAATTAAATAGAAGGGTAATAGTGAGAACCCTTATCCTGTTCCTGACTTTAAAAGGAATGCTTTCATCGTTTCCCTATTAAGAGGGCTGTAGCTGTGGGCATTTTGTAGGTGCCCATTATCATGTTAAGAAAATTCCTTTTAATCCCTAGTGTGCTAGGAGTTGTTATTGTAGTTATTCCTAGTGGGAATCAATCTACATTTATTTAGGGATTGATTTAGGAATAATAACTAGGAATAATGGGTACTTTTTTTCCTCTGTAACTGTTTGGATTTTCTACTCTATTCTTTCAGAATTTGTTCTTTAAATATACTCGTTACTTAAATGTTATCTTTTGAAAAAGAAATTTTCTTTTAAAAAATTTCTATTGATTGATTGATTGATTTTAGAGAGAGGAATGGAAAGAGAGAGAGAAACATCGATTTGCTGTTCCACTTATCCCTGCATTCATTTGTTGATTCTTATAAGTGCCTTGACCAGGGATCGAATCTGCAACGTTGGTTTATCTAGGCAACGCTCTAACCAACTGAGCTACCCGGCCAGGGTGAAAAAGAAATTTTCTTGTTGTTTGAACCGGGATATAGAAATGTTATTGGTTTTTTTATACTCACCGTATAGCCAGCCACCTTCCTAAATTATTATTTCTACTAGTATTTCTGGATAATTGTGTGTATGTTTCATGTAGGGATTCATCATCTATGATTTATGACAGTTTTAGCTCTTCCTTTCTAATCCTTATGTCTTTAATTTCTTATGTCCTTATTTTCTTACTCCACTTACTAGTACCTCCAGGACAGAGATGAATAATTGAAGTGGTAATAGTGAGAACACTTATCTTTACCTAATTTTAAAAGGAATGCTTTCATCATTTCCCCATTAAGAGTAATGTTATTGTAGATTTTCTTATAGATGCCCTTTGTCAGGTTATGAAAATTTCTTTCAATCCCTACTATAGCAAGAGTTACTATTTTTAAAAATCATGAATGAGTATTGAATTTTTAATCAAGGATGTATGCTTTTTCTGAAACTTGAGATAATCATATAGTTTATAATAATAATAATTATTATTATTGTTATTTTTAATCATCCAAGGAGTGAGGATATTTTTTAAGGATATTTTTTCCATTGATTTTTAGAGAGAGTGGAAGGGAGGAGGGGGGGGATAGAGAGAAACATTGATGTGAGACACATCGATCGGTTGCCTCCCACATGCGCCTCCATGAGGTGGGGGGGGGCGGTGAACCTGCAACCAGGGTAAGTCTGTCTAAGTACTGCATTTTTTGAATTCTGTAGGTTTGAATATGTAGCAGTTTTTTGTCATTTATCTTTAAGAATTTTATATTTCAGTCCTGGCCAGTTTGGCTCAGGGGTTGGAGCTTCAGCCTGTGCACTGAAGGGTCTCAGGTTGGATTCCCAGTCAAGGGCACATAACCTGGGTTTCAGGTTTGATCCCTGCCCCAGTCGGGGTATGTGGCAGAGGCAACCAATTGATGTGTCTCTCTCACAATGATGTCTCTGTCTCTCTCTCTCTCCCCTCCTCCCTTCTACACTCTGAAAATCAATGGAAAAAGTATCTGTTCAGTCCGAGGGCCTACGCTCTAACCACTGAGGAAAACTGGCTAGGGCGGGCATATATATTTTTTAATCCTAGGGTGAGGATTAGCAAAAAATAAAATAAAAAGAATTTTATATTTCAATTATTTGATCATGAGATTTTTGGAAGAGTGTTTTTAAATTTCTAAAAGTTTTCTTATTTATCTTTGTTATTAATGTCTAGATTGCATTGTGGATGGAGAATGTGTTTTTTTTGGTACTGATTCTTTGAAATTTGTTTGTGGCCTGGTACATAATCAACTTTTGTAAATGTTCCATGTGTGTCTGAGCAGAATCTGTATTTGTCGGGTATGAAGGTCAAGCTTTTTAATTGTGCTTTTTACATCATCTATGCATTTATTGATTATTTTTGTCTACTTATCAGTAATCGAGAGAGATATTTTGAAATTCATAGATTTGTCACTTTTTCCCTGCATTTCTATCAAGTTTTGCTTTATGTAGTTTCAGCTTCATTTATCTAAATTGTTGGGGTTTTTTTAACCCGTGTTAAATGTGTTTTTTATTGGCCAGTTAATCGTAGTGGTTAAATACTTACTAAGGCTGGAAGAAGTCAAATAAGTAGGTCCCAAGACAGGTAGGAAGGAGGAGTTGTATTCGTTCCTAAGTACTGAAAACCAAGTGTGGGGACACAGAGCGGGAGAAGATGGTGGGAAGAGGGCTTATTGTATGCCCTTAGACACTTGCCCAAGATGGTAAGACTTGGGACTTGCCTTCACGGTATATGGGGCTTTTTCCCCAAGAAAAGATTTGAAGTTGTGTGTGTCTGTGACTGGGTCTCAGAGGCACAGCTGACCCAGCATCCCTGGGCACAGTCTCAAGGAGAATCAGCTCATTCTCTCATGTGGTCCATTTTCTAGGGTGTTGTATATGCTCATGGTACCCTAGGCCTGTGCAGTTCTGTATGACCATTTGACATGGCTGAAGGCCAGGATGGGGATGACCCTGCTTGGCAAGGGGGGAACCCCAGTGGTCAAGGTTGGGCTATTCTGCCACCATCTCCGGAGACAGCTTCAGTGGTGACAAGAGCCTTCCTAAACTCCTCACTCCTCTTGTGGTCAGTCTTACATTTCCTGTAGTTTCTGGGAGATTTCAGCAAGGATGATCCCTCAGTACTGTCTGCTCTCTCCTGGGGCCTCTATTTCAGACAGGAATTTTTTCCTCTCCCAGATTTCCTTCACCAGTTCTTAAGACTGGTCCAGCTCAGGGGCTGGGTTCTCCTGTTGCACAGGAGGAGGCTTTCTTTCCCATTCCTGTTTGTTCTCTGTAGCAAAGATATCTTGGAGTCTTCATTTCTCCTTCTCTAAATCTCCTCTGAGGAGCTCTCAGGTCCCACGGGTGTAAGTGGCCTGCTTGGGGCAGCGCCCGAATCCCATTCCTTTGGTAACTGCCTCTGCCCTCTCCTGGGAAGCCATGGGATGGCCATGATTGGAGACTTATCTTAGTTTATCTGAATTCTTAAAAGTTTAGAGCCATTAGCTCTTACTGATGACATAAAGTATTTGTCACTATATAAGGACCCACCTTAGCCCTAATAATTTTGTCATAAAGCCTATTATGTCTGATATTAACATAGTTTTGCCAACTTTATTTTGGTTAATATTTGCTTATTAATTTATTTCCATTCTTTTGCTTTCAGCCTTTTTATGTTTTCACATTTTCTGTAAATAGCATATACCTGGAATTTTAAAAAATCCAGTTGGATTATCTCTGCCTTTTAAGTTGTGATTTTAATCCATTTATGTTTATTATGATTAACGTTATATTTTGACTTGTTTTTGTCATCTTTAGTTTTCTATTTGTGCTGTGTCATTTGTGCTTCTTGTCTTTGTTTTTCTTAATGTAAAAATAATTTTACATTATTTTTCTCTCTAAGTGTTTGCATTTTGTACTTCCTTCTTTCGGAATTTGTCCTTTAAATTTTGCCTTACATATTTAATTTAATATATAAACTTAATATTTAACCCCTCTCTCAAACAGTACATTTTAAATGTTTTAATGCTCCAGTCACTCCTCCTCCTCCTGTCTTTCATGCTAATTATTGACCAGCATTTTATTTATTTCCTACCTTTAATTGTTGCTATTTTATAGTGATACTATTTATTTGGATTTCCATGAATGTTTCCCAGCTTATTTCCTCACCATTCCTTCTTAAAACTTGATGATCTTTTTGGGATCATTTTCCTTCTTCCTGAAGCAACTTTTTAGAAATTCCTTTGTGAAAGTTTATTGGTAATAAACCTTATTTTTATACAAATGTCTTTATTTCTTCTTTGTTCGGAAAAAAGAGTTTTGCTGTCTTACTGTCAAATTCTAAGTTAACAGTTATTTTTTCTCAACATTTAGAGGAGGATTTTCCACTGTTAAAGTATTGCTGTGAAGAAGTCTGCTGCTGTTCTAATTGTTGTTCCTTTGAAGGCAGTCTGTTCTCTGTGACTGCTCTTAAAGAGCCCCTCTTTTTTCCTTAGTATTCTGAAGTTTTACAACAATATGTCTGGATATGGGTTTCTCTTTGTTTATTTTTTGGTATCTTGTTGTGTTTCTTGGGTCTTTGAGTTTACCTTTGTAATTAATTGGGGAAAATTCACAGCCAGTATCTTTTTAAACATTGCTTTTCCTCCATCTTTCTTCTGGGATCTGATTAGTTATAGGTTAAACTTTCCCATTCTTTTCTCTCCTTTTAGTAAAATAACATGTAATTAGATGACAAAGGAAACCATTGTCCTCACCTGCCCAGTTGGGTGACCTGAGGGAATGTCAGCTCTGCCTTCAGAAATGTAACTCTGTAGATCCCCTGATCCCACAAGATGCACTTAAACTGGTGGACTGCTGAGAACAGCTGAGGTGCCATGGAATTTGCCAGGGTGGGGAGCCAGCTGTTAACCTGTGCTCCCAGTCCCTTTTGGTGGGCTGCTGCTTGATATTATGTGGGAAGGATTGCTAGCCCAAGCCCAGTGTGTGCTTTCTCCCTCTGGTCACTCCTCTGCTATGAGAATATTCCCTTTTGCTGGGTAGAGAACTTAAAGAAAGTTTAGACCAAGTCTAGATCAGTGCTTGTCCAATAGAAATATAATGCATGCCATAATATGAACCACTTAACTAATTTTAAAATTTCTAATAGCTACATTTTAAAAATTAAAAAGAAACAGGTGAAGTGAATTTAATAATATATTTTATTTAAACCACTATATCCAAAATATTATCTTTTCAAAATAGAATCAACAAAAATTAGTAATTATTTATTTAAAAATGTTTTCTGTATGAATTTTCCGAAGTCTGGTGTGTATTCTATATTACAGCACCTGTCTCATTCACCCACAATCCCCATTGGTTTTTACAGCCAGAAGTTATGGGGACTTCTCTTCCTGGCACTGGAACCCTGGGCTGGCATCCCTTCGCTCCCCAGGGAGACCTGTGCAGCTGAGATATCCCGATATTTATGATATTTATCTGCCACATGTGGGCGTGGGACCAGCCCGTTCTGCGTCTCCACCCCTCCTACCAGTCTTGATGTGGCTTCTTTATATCCTTAGTTGTAGGATTTCTTTCCAGCTAGATTTCAGGCTTTCTGAATGATTGTTCTGTAGTTTAGTTGTAATTTTGATGTGGTTGTGGGAGGATTCAAGTACTGCATTTACCTATACCATCATGACCAGAACAACTAAAACATTTTTTATTTTTAAATAATTTCTAAAAAATTCCATCTTGTTAACTGCTTATCTTTGTATTTTTAACTTCTTTAAACATTTCATAAAGAATGTACAACCAGCCCTAGCTGGTTTTGCCCAGCGTAGTGGTTAGAGCGTCAGCCCGTGGGCTGAAGGTCCAGGGTTCGATCCTGGCCAAGGGCATGTACCTCGGTAGCAGGCTCATGCAGGAGGCAACCAATTGATGTGTCTCTCTCATATTGATATTTCTCTCTCCCTCTTTCTCCTCCGTCTTCCACTCTCTCTGAAAAAGCAATGGAAAAAATATCCTTCAGTGAAGATTAAAAAGAATGTACAACCATATGTCGGTATCTGACAGTTCTGATGCTGGCAGTTTTTGTAGGTCTCAGGCCATTACTTATTGTCTACACTGACTCTCATTGCTTTCTTATATATCTGGTGATCTTTGAGTTCATTGCTTGATCTCAATCAGGAGGAGTCATATGGGCCTAAATTGGAATTGAGAATATTTTCCTTCAGAAAGGAGTTGCCTCTACTTTTGCAAGAGCTGAAAGATGCCATCCACCTGGGTTTACATCAGCACCTCTTGTGGCTCTCATGAGAGACTGGCATCAGGCTGTTTCCAGATAGCAGAGTTGCCATGGCCATTTGCCTTCTTGTAGCCCTGCCTCTCCCAGCACCCACTCCTCTGGTTCCAGCCTTGACCCCAGTTTCTTGTTGCTCTGCTCCCATTGAAATTTTGTTTCTGTTTTTGTTTTTTTAGGAAGGGGAACCTTGAAGATTTCCCCTACCTCTTGTGAGACCGCAGTGTCTTAAAGTATATGACCTTTGCTGTGGGAGTGTTCTAAGGACTTAGTGGGTCATGATGCCAGAATTGGAAAAATCTGCTGACAGCAGGACACTCAACTGTTTGTGTGTGTGTGTTTCTCCAGGAATTCATTGAAGAGTTGCTCTCTCCCCCTTTTGGTGGTTTGGTGGCATTTGTGAAGGAGGCCGAGGCTCTGATTGAGCGTGGACAGGCTGAGCGACTTCGAGGGGAAGAAGGTATGAGGATGGTGTGGTAGAGAGAGGGGGCCAGTGGTAAGGTGACTGGAAATGAAAAATGAGAGGATGGGGATTGCGTGGGGAGTGGGTGGAGCAGGTAAGAATGGGTGGGAGACCACCAGAGAAAAGGGGCTGGATGGTGAGGATGGCTGTGCCTTGGGGAGGATTTTGTGAGGTCAAAGATCATTTAGCCTAGTCCTTATCTGGCACTCTCTCTTTCCTCCTACCATCAGCCCGTGTTACTCAGCTGATCCGTGGCTTTGGTAGTTCCTGGAAATCATCGGTGGAGTCTCTGAGTCAGGATGTAATGCGAAGTTTCACCAACTTCAGAAATGGAACTAGTATCATCCAGGTGACCTGCAACTCCCAGCCCCCACTCCCATCCTGCGCCTATCACTAATCCCCACCCCCCACCCTTTTTCCCTGGGCTCGGCATCATCCAAATGACCCTTGATCTTCAACTACCAGTTGTGCCCAGAGTTCTGGAAAAGCTCTAACCTGATTCTTAATCACCATCCTTAGCGCTGCCCTACAGTCTTACCCCCTCCTGCCTTTCTCTGGCCAGGGAGCATTGACCCAGCTGATCCAGCTCTATCATCGTTTTCACCGGGTGTTGTCTCAGCCCCAGCTCCGCGCGCTCCCTGCCCGGGCTGAGCTCATCAACATTCACCACCTTATGGTAGAGCTCAAGAAGCACAAGCCCAACTTCTGATGTGCTGGGGTTGAGGGCTTCACCAGCCCTCTCCATGGACTCCTGCAGCCCACCCACGTCCTTCACCTGTGTGCCCCTCCCAGTTCTCCCTTTCCTCCTGGGTCTATGACATGCCTCGCCCTGCCTTCGTCCCCAGGGCCCTGCCTCATCAGGGGATGCTGGACCTCCCAGTGTCTTCAGGTGTCCCAGGACCACCTTCCCCTGGGCCTCCAAAACGACCTGATCATTCTCCCAATTTTGTCACGATGCTCCGTCCCCCCAAAAACTAACAGAAAACAAGGCTCCTCTCTCTTCCTCTAGTAAAACCTTCACTTGCCTCAATCTCTGGTTCACTCAACTCTTGTCACCATGTCCTGAGCGTGAAGCCTCACCTCTTGGAATTGGTGGCAAGGGGAGACTGCCTTCAAGTCATTGATTTTTTTGTTTTTTTTTTTTACGCAAAGTGATTTCTGTAGCTTTTTGACCTAAGATTATGGCAACTTGAACACTAACTAGTCCCCCTCCTGGCTTGAGAGGTACTTCAAGGTCAGTCTACAGAGAACAATAAATATTTAATATAATGCCCTTCTTCCATTTCCTTTCTCCTTCCTCCTGGGGCGTTCAAGTAGCCCCATCTGTGGTCCAGGGTCACCTCCATCTCTGAATACGTCCTGGGCTTACATTCTGGTGGGTGTTGAGAAAGTAGGGACACAGTGACCTCTAACCATTAGCTGCTTTAGGCCAGAGTGGCTGCATTGGTTTTAGGGTGGGGAGTATCTGATGACTGACCTACCTGGTGGAGGAAGGTGACCCCGGTTAAGATGGCAGATGCAAGGGCTGGCTACCTGGCTGCGCGGCCTCGAGCACTGCGGCTCTGCCCCTTGAGCTGACCTTGGGATTGCTGTTCCTTTGTCAGCTCACTCGCTGCTCTGGTTGTGGCTGTCGCGGCCCCTTGCAGGCTGCAGCACCCACACCGTCGGGGCGGGGGTGAGCCAGGTTTGCAGGGCCCGTCCCGTCCACTTCTGTGTGACTGGGAGTCTTCCTGCTGCCGCCGCCCGTGCACCTCATCTGATCTCAGACTGGACTGGGGAGACTCGGGCGCCTGTAAGTCCTGAGGAGGAAGGTGCGGGCAGCCCGAAGTCAGTACTCTGGCGATGTTTCCCTGATTCCTCTGCCCCTAAGGCCTGAGCATCCCGGCCACGCCCCAGCGATCGGAGCGAGGGCTGCGGTTTCTACCCTCTTAGCGCTCGGGGGGCGGGGCTCGCGGGGCGGGGAGGAGGTGTCCTCCGCGCGTGCGCACACCGCGGGCGGATGGCGGGCCCTCCGATTGGCTGCTGCGGGCGGGGGCGTGGCAGAGCCGCCCTCGCCGCTCCTTTTCTTGGGTTCCGCCCCATCTCCGCTTTGGGAACCTACTCAGAGCCTCCAAAGCGCCTGGGCCGAGTGCGGGGCAGGGCGGGGTGGTGTCGGGGCCGGGGGCGGCTCCGGATTGGCCCACACGCCTCAGGGCGGAGCCGGGGCAGCATCCTGAACCGACCTCGAGCCCCCGTTCTTCCCTCCGCACACCCCCGCGGTGTCCGTCCGCCCTGCCTGACTCGGGGGGGCCCCCGCGCCCCCCCCCCGTGCCGGTGGTGGTCTGCTGAGCTCCTCCAGGTCCGCGGCCCCTGCAGCCCTGTCCCTCCACCTCCTTCCCGCTTCCCGGTCCCTGCCCCCTACACCCGTGCCCCACTTCCAGGTTTCAACCTTGGGGAGTCCAGATGGCCTCACATTTGACCTGACTCCAGCCTCAGCCGAGGAGCACAGGGGCCCAGGGGTTGGGGCTTGGGCGGCGCGCAGCTGCTTCGACAGAGCGAGCTCGCCGAGGAAGGGTCTCTGCCCGCCCAGCCGGCGGCCTGGCCGGAGGTCAGCGAGTGCCGGGGGGAAGGCGGGTGCGGGCAGGCGCCTCGGATCTTCGCAGTTCCTGACCTTCCCTCTGTCCATCCCGGACCCAAATATCCAGACTTGACGGATAAGCGAGGCGTTTTGCAGGCCTCGCTGGGGCATTCACGTTATGCTGCAGCACAGTTTTCGGGGACATTGCAGTCCCGTGGGGATCCGGCCGAACTCTGACCTCCGGGGGATGAAAGGAGACCGACCAGCGCGAAAGGGAGCGGCGACGCCTCTGCGGGCGTGCAGGGGGCAGCGTCCACCAGGGGACGGCGCTCTCGCCCGGGCGCCTTCCCCCGGGCTGGGACGCGCCCGCCGGGTCCCGTGGAGCGCAGGGGAGGGACTCGCCTCGGGCGGAACCTCAGCCCTGCGGCCTCGGTGGGACCCCGCGGCCTCGGTGGGACCCCGCGGCCTAGATGACACCCCGCGGCCTAGGTGGGACCCCGCGGCCTAGGTGGGACCCCGCGGCCTAGATGACACCCCGCGGCCTAGGTGGGACCCCGCGGCCTAGATGGGACCCCGCGGCCTAGGTGGGACCCCGCGGCCTAGATGGGACCCCGCGGCCTAGGTGGGACCCCGCGGCCTAGATGGGACCCCGCGGCCTAGGTGGGACCCCGCGGCCTAGATGACACCCCGCGGCCTAGGTGGGACCCCGCGGCCTAGATGGGACCCCGCGGCCTAGGTGACACCCTGCGGCCTAGATGACACCCCGCGGCCTAGATGGGACCCCGCGGCCTAGGTGGGACCCCGCGGCCTAGATGGGACCCCGCGGCCTAGGTGGGACCCCGCGGCCTAGGTGGGACCCCGCGGCCTAGGTGGGACCCCGCGGCCTAGATGACACCCCGCGGCCTAGGTGGGACCCCGCGGCCTAGATGGGACCCCGCGGCCTAGGTGGGACCCCGCGGCCTAGGTGGGACCCCGCGGCCTAGGTGGGACCCCGCGGCCTAGATGACACCCCGCGGCCTAGGTGGGACCCCGCGGCCTAGGTGGGACCCCGTGGCCTAGGTGGGACCCCGTGGCCTAGGTGGGACCCCGCGGCCTAGATGACACCCCGCGGCCTAGATGACACCCTGCGGCCTAGGTGGGACCCTGCGATCCCCAGGCTGGAACCTGCAGCTTCCGGCGAACGTCGCTGCCCCTCAGCTTGCTCCCCCACTTGTTTCCTTCTGCTCATGACAGACACATGTCCTCACAGACCAGGGAATCTGGGGGCCGCTCCCTAGCACCCACGGGGCCAGGCCCGCCCGCCCTGCCGGCTCTGGGGCGGGGCCTGCCGGGCGCGGTCTCGGTCTCGGTGCCCGCCTGGTCCGCAGAGGAGGGCTCGGCGGAGCCCCCATGGGTGCAACAGCCGCCCCGCGCTGTTCAGGGATCTCGGTCCTTTAAAGGAAAGTCATTTCCCTCTTTGTCCACGACTCTGCCCCGAGTTATTTCTTAACTGGGCTTTCTGGGAACATTTACTCGGCGCCCGACAGCTCTGCCTCTGCAGGCTCGGAGGGCGCCCCTCTCAGCAGGTTTCAGAGCCATTGAATGTGGCTGCGTACTCGGAGGACAGAAATTAGGGACATCCTTCTTTCTTCCCATCCTATCCACACGGACCCACCCACCCTCCACTCAGTCAGGGTGGCTTTTCTGATTTCAGGAAAGCAGGCAAATTGCCTGGGTTCCAACATAGATTTAGGGCAAAGATTCAAGGCAAGAAGGAGAAGGCAGGACAGGACCAAGAGGAAACTTGGAGGGGAGGAGTAGAGATCAGCCCCGAGCCTGGGAATCCTGGATGCAGCAATTGATGTTGCATTTTAGAGTTTAGTGCTTTCAGAGACAGTGTGCATTAAGCCAAGACATTTATTGATCCCCTTCTCTGTGTTCTGTGGCCCCCGACCTCAGAGCAGATATTTCATCTCACTGGCTTCACACCCTGCCCCGTAAGGAGCTGTTCTTCCCGTTTCACAGGTGGCAGCGAGCCCCACGCCACACAGCCAATGGATGGCTTGGGCCTCCTGTGCCACATTCACCCTTTATGCGGTGACTCCAGGCTGGGAATCATGGAGCTGAAGAAGCAGCTGGCTGTAGAGACTAACAAATTAACCCCCAGAAGTAAGAATAGTTATTGGAAGGATGGTGACAGAATGGAAGGAAAAGCTGAACAGGCAAGATTTGGGAAAGGACAGAAGCCAGGACACTTTCAGGATCCAGGTAGCAGGGGCCAAGGGTCGGAAGGGTCATGGGCCCTGGCCGGTTTTGCTCAGTGGTTAGAGCGTCAGCCCACAGGACCGAAGAGTCCCAGGTTGGATTCGGTCCAAAGGCAGCCCCTGGGGCCGCGTGAGGGAGCCAACCAATCGCTGTGTCTCACATTGATGTCTCTCTCCCTCTCTCTTCCTTCCACTCTCTCTGAAAAGCAATGGAAAAAATATCCTCGGGTGAGGATTTAAAAAAAAAAAAAAAGGCTCATGGGCAGGAAGCAACATGTTACTGACCTGGCTCCCTTTCCACTTGGACACCTCGCTGGCCCTCCTGCAGGCCTCTTACTCAGGACCCCAAGGATCTGCGAATGAAGATGAGGAAAGGTGCATTTCATTTTCACTCCAATGATAAATGTAGGCAACAAACCACAGCAGCATTAGCAGTACCTGTGACTGTCACCAAGAGGAATCACAGACTTTATGTCACCTTTCACTTACAGAAATCTCAAGATGTCATAAGTGCTCACCATTACTTTGTAGTTACGGTTGCGGTTAGACCCACCTCTAGATCTTATTGCATGTTTGTTTCTTATTTATGTATTTTGATAACTGTACTTAAATATAATTGCTTTCTTTTAAAATCCTGTATTTTTTATTTTATGCAGTTGAAAAAATATTCTGAGACTGCCAGAGGGGTCCGAAGTGTAAAAGGTTAAGAACGCCTAGATCTCTGATGAAATGGTAGTTTCCTGCTTTGTATTTTCTTACAACCATGGTAAATGGGAGGGTTTTCTTCATGTTTGAACTAAATGCCCACTTATGTAATTTCTGCCTGTAATTTCTTGCCTCCATTATTATTCATTCCTTCATATATTTAGGAAACACCTTTCTTGTACTAAACATTGCTGCACAAAGCTGTGCTACTAGGTTCAAAACAATCCTCAGCTGCCTGGGGCCCCAAGCTGGGGGAGAAGTGGGACTGTACCCACAGGGGCACTCAGGCCGCAGCTTGCCAAGCGCAGGGCGGGGGAGGGGCCCTGAGGCAGGCCATCTGAGGGTGTGCTGTCTGTAGGGAATTTTATATTAACACGAAAACTGACTTTTCATTGTTACCACATATCAGCAATTCTAAATAATGTTAATTACAAAATATTTCTCCCACCCCCCGGCTTGTTATGCACTGCACACAGGAGTGTAGCCATGCCCAGTCTACACACAACACACACACAGCCTTTAGAAACTCCCCTTCCCCCCCTCAACTCCCCACGCCAGTCCTCACCCCACTCCACTCAGGGGGGCGGCTGGCAGAGCTGCTGGGCCAGCTGCCCCAGGGAGTGCCCACCTTGCTTGAGTGACAATAACGTAACTGCCACATACTGACTGCTTACTGCGTTCCAGGAACTGCCTTTTTTTCACTTTGTTGAACTTTTTCATTGAACATTTCTTTTTCTATTTTATTGGTATCATCTCTTTTATTTCTCCCATTCGCTGTGTTTGAGTTTGATATGCTTTCTTCTAGCATCTTGGGATGACTCTCAAATCACTGGTTTCTAACATAAGGATTTAATGATATAAATTTCCCTCTAAACACTGGTTAGCTGTATCTAACAAGTTTTTATATGTTCTATCTCTATCATTACTCAATTCAAAAGATTTTCTAATTTCTACTGTATTTTCCTTAATCTAAGCATTATTTAGAAATATATTGCTTGATATCTAAGCAGTTTAATACTCTCTTATCATTTTGTTGTTAATTTACACCTTTCCAAGAACATATACTGAATGCTTTGAATCCTTTGACATTTTTTTGAAGCTTGCTCTGCAACATGGCATGCGGTAATTTTGGTAAATAAAATTTGATATACAAAAAAATGTGGGTTGCCCAGCCGGGTGTGGCTCAGTGGTTGAGCGTTGACCTAGGATCCAGGAGATCGGGGTTCGATTCCCAGTCAGGGCACATGCCCGGGTTGTGGGCTTGATCAATGACTCTCTCATCATTGATGTTTCTATCTCTCTCCCCCTTCCTGTCCTCTCTCTGAAATCAATAAGGATATATATATTTTTTAAATGTGGGTTATTTTGCTGTTGGGGGAAGTGTTCTATATTTGTCATAGGCCAAGTTCTTAATTGTGTTTCTCAGATGTTCTGTGTCCTTAGTGATCTTTCCTTGTGCTTTTCTTTCTATCGGTTGTTGAAAAAGGTATGTCAAAGTCTTCCACTATGAATGTGGATTTTAAAATTATTTTTATTTAATTTTGTCAAATTGTTTTGTATATTTTAACATATGTTTTTGGCTATATATTACCTTGGGTTTGGGGGAGGGAAGGAGCCATGAGTAAATGAAATTGTGATATCCTATTGTCTCTTGAATGGAATTGGGATCACAGTTCAATTTATCTTTAAGTTCAGAATCTGGATCAGAGTCAGAGGAGGTCCGCACAGCTGTGGGGTGGGGGGGTCTCTGGTAAGAGAAACCCAGGACACAGCTACGGAGAGGATGGACCACTGGGGGTCCAGGCTCCTATCCACTTTTCTGAGGATCCTCAGTATGGATCACATGTAGGAGAGGGAGGGACAGCAGCTCCTTGAAGGGAGCATGGATAGGCCAGGCCTGGGGCTAGTAGAGAGAGGAAGGGAGAGGGAGAGAGAGATGGGAACGTCAATAATGAGTCATTGATCCGCTGCCTCCTGCACGCTCCCCACTGAGGATCGAGCCTACAACCCGGGCATGTGCCCTGACCAGGAATCAAACTGCGATCTCCTATCCTAGGTCGATGCTCTACCGCTGAGCCACGCCAGCCAGGCATGCCCTCCCTTTTATATCCCAGGATCCTGAGTAGGGCTTCCCTATAAGGACAAGGCAAGGGATTGCTATGTGACCTCTGGTTGACCACATTAATAGTCCTGAAAAGTGCCACAAACAGCATCTGCCGGCATCACCACCTGCTCTTCCTCACACCCTGGGGCTTGGGGCCCCGGGCATTTACTCTGCTGTCGCAGCACGGGGGTCCCGTTCCTCATCTCCAGCTCATCCCCTTCCTCAAGAGAACTCTGGATTTCCTGCTCACTCCATGATTTAATTAACTGGCCTAAAGCTTCTCTGGTCCACGCTTCTTTTTCCTCCTTTACTTTCAGAAGACTTCTAATAGTTTTATTTGGAATTGTCACTGTCTCCATTTTTATTCCTGAGTTTTCTCTGCAGCCACAAGGCCTAACCCTGGGCCTGCAGAGAACTGACAGCTGGTCTGAGCTTTAAGACTGTAGTGAGAAAGAAAGTCCCAGAGTATGGAGATGTTTCCTCATTTCCAGCCACTAGTAAAAAACCTGGATGTGATTGAGTCGGACCCACCCCACAAAGCTTCCCCTTTGATTAACTCAAGATAAACTGATTTGAGACTTTACTTATATCTGCAGAATCCCTTCCTCACAGTGCCCAGACTAAAATTTGGTTGAATGACTGGGCAAAGATGTGCTAGCAACCAGCTAGGGCAGTGATTCCAAGGGTCCCGGGTCCTACATTCCCAACTGCAAAATGTGAGGTTGTCAGATAAAGAAACTACAATGAAAGAGAATTCAGACCAATATCCCTGATAAACATAAATGCTAAAATCCTCAACAAAATATTAGCAAATTGTATCCAGCAATACATTACAAGGATCATACACCATGACCAAGTGGAATTTATTCCAGGGATGCAAGGCTGGTATAACATCCGCAAATCAATAAATGTGATACATCACATAAACAAAATGAAGGACAAAAATCATATGATCATATCAATAGATGCAGAAAAAGCATTCGACAAAATCCAGCACCCATTTCTGATAAAAACTCTCAGCAAAGTGGGAATAGAGTGATCATACCTCAACATAATAAAGTCCATATATGACAACCTACAGCCAACATCATAGTCAATGGGCAAAAACTAAAACCATTTCCATTAAAAACAGAAACAAGACAGGGTTGTCTGCTTTCACCACTCTTATTCAACATAGTACTGGGAGTCCTTGCCACAGCCATCAGACAAGAAGAAAAAAATTAAAGGCATCCAAATTGGAAAGGAGGAAGTAAAACTGTCATTATTTGCAGATGACATGATATTGTACATAGAAAACCCTGAAGATTCCACCAAAGTACTACTAGATTTGACAAATGAATTTGGCAAGGTAGGAGGATACAAAATTAACATCAGCAAATCAACGGCATTTTTATGCACCAATAATGAACTCTTAGAAAGAGAAACTGAAAAAACAATACCATTTACCATTGCAACTAAAAAAATAAGATACCTAGGAATAAACCTAACCAAAGATCTAAAAGACCTGTACTCAGAAAACTACAGGACACTGAAAAAGGAAATAGAGGAAGATATAAACAATCGGTAGAATATACCATGCTCATGGATTGGAAGAATTAACAAATGTCCATACTACCCAAAGCAATCTATAGATTCAATGCAATTCCTATTAAAATACCAACAGCATATTTCACAGAACTAGAACAAATATTCCAAAAATTTATATGGAACCTAAAAAGACCCCGAATAGCTGCAGCAATCTTGAGAAAGAAGAAGAGAGTTGAAGGGATCACTTTATCAGATATCAAACTATCTACAAAGTCACTGTAATCAAAACAGCCTGGTATTGGTACAACAACAGACATATAGATCAATGGAACAGAACAGAGACCCCAGAAATTGGCCCACACCATTATGGTCAATTAATATTTGACAAAGGAGGCAAGAACATACAATGGAATAAAGACAATTTCTTCAATAAATGGTGCTGGGAAAATTGGACAGATACATGCGAAAAAATGAAACTAGACCACCAACTTTCACCATACACAAAAATAAATTCAAAATGGACAAAAGACTTAAATGTAAGTTGTGAAACCATAAAAATCCTGGAAGAAAACATAGGCAGTAAAGTCACAGACATTTCATGTAGCAGAATTTTCACTGATACATCTCCTAGGGCAAGAGAAAAACAAAGGAAAAAAGAAACAAATGGGACAACATCAAGCTAAAAAGCTTATGCACAGCCAAAGAAACCATCCTCAAAATACAAAAGAATCCCATGGTATGGAGAACATATTTGCCAAGGATACATCTGAAAAATGGCGAATTCCCAAAGTGTACAAAGAACTGATACAACTCAACAAGAGGAAGACAAATCATCCAATTAAAAAATGGGCTAAGGACCTAAATAGACACTTCCCCAAAGAGGACATACAGATGCCAAGAGACATATGAAAAAATGCTCAACATCGCTAATCATCAGAGATGCAAATTAAAACCACAATGAGGTGTCACCTCACACCTGTCAGAATGGCTCCATCAACAAATGATACGTGCTGGCGAGGGTGTGGGGAAAGGGGAGCCCTGGTGCACTGCTGGGAGGAATGCAGACTGGTGCAGCCACTGTGGAAAACAGTGTAGAGGTTCCTCAAAAAATTAAAAATGGAACTGCCATTTGACCCAGTGATCCCACTTCTAGGAATGTACCCTAAGAATCCTGAAACACTAATCAGAAAGAACTTATGCACCCCTATGTTCATAAAACCACAATGTACAATAGCTAAGACCAGGAAACAGCCCAAGTGCCTATCAGTAGATGAGCGGATAAAAAAGCTGTGGGACATTTACATTAAGGAATACTACGCAGCTGAAAAGAAAAAGGATCTCATACCCTTTGGGACAGTATGGAAGGACCTGGAGAATATTACGTTAAATGAAATAAGCCAGGCAGAGAAAGACAAGTATCACATGATCTCACTCATGTGGAATCTAAAGAACAAAATAAACTGATGAACAAAATAGATCCAGTGACACAGAAGCATGGAACAGACAGACAAATCTCAGAAGGAAGGTGGGGGTGGGTCAGAGGGTGGGGAGAGATTAACATAAGAATTTATATGCATATATGCATAACCCAAGGACACAGACAATAGTGTGGTGAAGGCCTGGGTAGGGGGCAGGAGGGTAGAAGGGGCCAATGGGGGGAAAAATGGGACATCTGTCATTCTTTCAGCAATAAAGATAAATTTATTAAAAAATGTGTGGTTGTTACATTTCTACAGATGAGCCCTTCCCCGCACCCCACAGTCCCATTCACTGCCTGAGTTAGTGTAAATGAATCCAGAGATGTCTTTTGGGCTCAGCATCTGAGGAGTGTCTGTCACTTGGGAAGAGAGGCCCGAACGGAGGGTTGAGGGAAGACACCAGGCTTCAGGTCAGGAGTGGAAGGGCAGTGTTGTCTTGCTCTTTCCGAAGCACAGACGGAATTTGGATGCCGAAAGCCTCTGTTGGCCTTGGGGGAAACTGAGGAAAGCCTCTTATCCTCCCAGCCTTTCCTCCATTTCTCTTGAGGCCTCCTCAACCTGATAACCTATAATCCCATCCTGTGCTTGAGCAGTGATTTGCTGGCCACCCAGCCACCTTCAGGGGAGGATTAGGCTACAAAAAGCAGCTTCCTCTGTATTCCTCAAAGACGCCAGCTGCGCGCCTCCCAGAGAAGGAGCTTCCTAATTTGTGCAGACTTGGGACACCCCACTGAAAGGTCTCTCTGATGTACTCAACAATAAAGATAAAGTTTTATCTCAGCACCCACAGGATGGGGCATATTTTGGCTGGTAACCAATCTGGTGCGTTCCAGTGGCCCAGCTCTCCTCCTGGGCCTCCAGTCCAACTGTTTTTGGTGCAGAGACAACTTCTTGTAGCCTTTGCACTTCTTTTTTGAGGCATCTATTTCTCCTTCAGCTCAGACTTTGCCACCTTGACCCGTAATTTATAGCTTCTAATTTCAGTTTTATCTAAAAATGTTAGTGCAAGATCCACAGACTCCCTCTTCAAAGAACAGCAAAGCCCATCTCCTTTAAGATTTCTTTGTAAAGCCTGACTTAAATTCTTCTGAGGATCTCTCAAGATAATGCAAGATTTGAATAAAAGGTGTATAAATTCATCCACTGTAATGTCTGGGGGCAAATCGGACATATAACACATTTAACACATTTGTATTTCTATCTTTTTCAACATGAAACCACCTTGATTCCGCCTTTCTGTTATCTCCCCTCTTTGGGGGATCAGCGGGTTTGGGGTTTTCTCTGCGTTTCTAGCATGGACGTCTTGTGCGTTTGCAGTAGAGCCAGACCCAGCATCATTAGAGCAGCCGGAACGGTCTACGTGTGGCCACGAAACCTTCCGTGGTCTTGGGGAACCAAGCTTCTCGCCCAAATCCCACTTGTAGGGGGCGTCAGCCGGCTGCTGCCTGAAAGAATCCACTTTCCCTGGGGATCTTCTTTGCTGTCCTTGGTGTTTCCCTATAACTCTTGCATTTGCAACTGCTCCTCAAACTGGACATTCCCATCCAAGCGGCTGCCACGTTGTTTCCCACCCGGCACAGGGCCAGGGCCAGGCAAGCCAAGAGGCAGGAGCCACGGCCAGGCCCGTCTGCGGCGACTGCCCGGATTCTGTTTCAGACGTTTCACACTCGGAGTCACTGAATCAGCAGAGCTTTTATTCTATTTTAGAGAAGAGAACCCCGAGGCCCAGAGCCCGGCCCATGGCTACACTGCTGCCGGGGCTTGAACCCAGCCACCGCTTTCGAGGGCTGCCTCCCTCCCGCAGGCGTCGCTCGCACTGTCCTCGTCCTCTCCGGGCGCCCTGCACTTTCTGGCTGTCGCCCAGCCTCCGCGCCCCTCCTGAGCTGCCCTCTGGTCCTCTAGTAAATGGCAACCCTCCCGTCCTGAACTTCTCCTTGGAGCCTCGCTCCGCTTCCCGGCTTTAGCCGAAACTGAAGTCTCCCTTGAGGACGCGGCCTCCTCTGCAGGCTTCTGAAGTGCGAGCTGTTTATTTTCTTATAGGTGAGGGCGCTCCCCTCTCCAGACGGCTGCCCCCGGGCTCCCCCCCACTCCCACTCTCTAGTTGAAAACGAGCTCCGCCTCTGAGGCTCAGCCCCTGGGCTGTCGCCCTTGTCCTTCCCCTTGGTACTGTCTGCCGCTGGCCCCCCCTCACTCAGGGGACGCGGGCACCAGGCAGACTGTCTGTCTCTTCCCATCTCATTGTCTGCGCGGAGGACCCATCCCCACCTGACCTCTCACCAACTTGGTGACTTCATCCCCTGGACCTTTTCCACCCCAAACCAGCCACCCATTCTCTCTGTCACCTTGTCATCTGAAGCGGCCCCTCCCCGAGGATCCCTCATTCAGGCAGCCTGCCTCAGCCCCCTCTCCTAACCGTCCACGCGTGGGCCTGTCTGCTCCTCTCACAAACATTGCGGTCTCCTGGGGCCTGCACATCACCGCCGCCTCCCCTGGTCCAACCCGGTAGCCCCGCCTTATCCAGCTTCAGCTGCGCGGCCCTTTATTTCAGCAACTCTCTTGACAGTGTCCCAAACTCCTGGCCCCTCTCTATCCTCATACTTTGCACCTATCTGGCAAAACTTCAGCCCCACATGAGCCCAGCGATTTGTTTGCTTCGGGATTTTACTGTGAGAGCTGACAAGTGTTGGGGGAAGTCACACAACCAGAACATGGTTTCCACTCCTCACTCACGGTCATCAACCCCACATTGTTGAGCGACCCAACCACATCATGTGGTCACTGGCTACTTTAAACTCCCTGACCCTGAACCTGTGAGGTCCTCTCCCTCTGCCTCTCACCTCACTCAGTTGATCTCCCTCTAATGTCACAGGCAAAACTGTTACCAAATCCACACTGCCCTGTGCCCCCTCTCCTTGCCCTTACGTTAGAGTAGAGCGGTTGTTCTACAGCTCCGCGTGCTCCAGAGTTGCCTGGAGGGCATGTGAAAACCTTTCTGATTCAGTAACGAGGTGGGGGAGAGGTGAGAATTGTCATTTGTCACTAGTTTCCAGGTGACGCTTGGTGCTGCTGGCCTGCGTGTCCCACTTTGAGAACCCCTGGAGTAGACGGGCTGCCCTCCTCCTGTCCGAGGCTAGTCCTTCTAGCTGTGTTCTGCACCCCATTTTCTCAATTACTCCTTTTGCCTCCTGAATCTGTAACCTCTCCCTCTCAAAACCAAACCCCAAACCTCCCTTCCTCCACCTCACTTCTCCCTCTGGCTGCTCCCTGTGACGGTCAGTTGCCTCGTCCAGCTTCTCTCTCACATGCACAGTACAAGCACTTGGATGGTAGCCTTTGGACAGACATATATAAAACATATTTTGGGGTTAATTGAGGAGAATTTGAGTATATTCTGCATGTGGATAACATTTGGGGCTAGTTATTTTCTGTGGTCCGGGCACTGTGGTCATGTAGGAGGAAGCCCTTACTTTTAGGTGATGTATGTTGAAGTATTAATAATGTGAAGCAGCACGATTTCCTAAATGACTACCTAGTTCAAGAACTCTAGCCCTGGCCGGTGTGGCCCAGTGGGCTTGGCATCGTCCCTGTGCACCAAGAGGTCACTGGTTAGATTCCTGGCCAGGGTACATGCCCAGGTTGCTAGCTCAATCCCCCCCCCAGTAGGGGGCGTGCAGGAGGCAGATGGAGGCTGTCCCCAGCTCAAACCGCTGCTGAGAGCATCCGAGTGTCTCTCTCCCTCTCCCTTCCTCTCTCTCCAAAATAAATAAAAACATTTTTTAAAAAAGAACTCTCCATAAATATGTAAGTATTTGTATGTATGTATAAATGTAATTGTTAAATCTAAGAATGATTATTGTACTATACAAATGATAATTGTACTATAGTTTGAACTTTTCTATATGTTTGAAACTTTTTATAATAAAAAGTTGGGACGATCGGGTGTAGGGAGAGATGGAGAATTGAGCTCAGACGCGGGAAGCTGTCCTAGACGGCCCGCGAGGACAGTTGGAACCCGCACCAGCATGAGCGTCCCTGGGATCCAACCCGGCCCCACAGAGGGCTCTGGCCAGTGAACTCGGAGCGGAAGGGATGTGTCATTTGGAGAGAATCTTTACGAGCCATTGTGCGTTTCCACCAGCTCGCCGTTCCTTCACTGCCACCCCGCCAGCATGCGGCAGCCACCCTCCACGGCCCTGGAAGCAGGTGGTCAGAGGCCGGCCCCGGCTCACACCACTGCCCAGAGCATCCTAGTGGCGGGAGCACTTTCACACCGCGAGGAATTATGTAGAAGGGCGATGGGAAGTCCTCCGTACGGGTCGGATTTCAGGCCTCTCTCCAGGTCCTTTAGACATTGGCTCTTTAATGTCCAAGATAGAATCCTGTCAACAGAAGACATTTTGAAATGAAAGCTAAATCAATGTAAGGGGAAAAAAGGTGGGGAAAATTCTCTATTCCCTCACTTCCACTCAATCCATGTTTTTAGTTTTCCGCTGCCTGACCAGCCTTCCCCTCGCCTCCAGGACCGGCGCTTCTGGTTTTCTCCCTCTCCCTCCGCTGCCCCGTGCTCCCGTTGGCTCCTCCTGCCTATCCAGGAATTCCTCTTGTTCTGGAATTCCTCCTCCACGCTCCCAGCCCCCAGGGTCACGCCTCACATGGCTCCAGTTGCTCTCTGAAATGTGTATCTTTCCTCTGATCCCCGGCCTCGTGTGTCTGACTGCCTACCTGGCCCCCCTACTTTGAATGTCACAAACTTAGCCTATTTGAAACTGAATCATGATCTCCCCCCACAAAGAGTGTCATCCTCAGACCTGGACCACAGGGGCCCTGCCGAGGCCCACACACTGGACGGGGCCCCACCTAGCACACAGCACATTCGTTAAGCGATACCTGGGCACCTCTGCCACTTGGGATCTGCTGGCACAACACAACTTGAAACCCTGAACGTCTGCTCTGGCCATTAACACTGTTCGGGCCCCAGAGAAGTTCTTCTGCAACCTGTCGCCCGGTCTCCTGGAAACAGATGACTACAGCCGGTCCTGTGAAAGCGGACGTCGTGTCTGCCAGTCGGAGGCACCGCGGCTTTGGAGTGTGTCGAGCATGTAAGCAGTGGAGACTTAGGTAAGAGAAAGTACAACTTAATTAATGGTTTTTGTCAAATATTACCTTTCAAACAGCAGATAAAGTATCATTTCCCAATAGTGTTGTGTCCATTTGTCTTGTTTCTCTTTGTGTTCGAGGGGGATCAATTTACAACAGTTGCAAGTGGAGGAGCCTTTGCAGTATTAAATAATTCTCCCTACTGCTAAATTTGTAAGCGTGTAGGTCTAGACAAAAGTGTTGCAAAGCATGATACTGATTGTTCTATATTGGTAAGTGGATGGACATTGAATATTAGATTTTAAATAGTTTGATTTCCATAAAACGATTTTAACTTTGGCTACAATTGTATTTTATTTTTAATCCTTGATTGTTGAGAATGAGTACACATTGAGATCATGATAGAAACAGAAACTATGAATGTGGAATTCAAAGAAATGAAGCTAAAAAAGAAAAATAGAATATCTTCAAGGAAGTAATCTACTTAAATTTTTTTAAAAACTGGGAAAAGAGTACAAATGGGAGCCACATACATCTTCATTGTTTTGAACAGTAATTAAACCAATACAGAATATGAAGTATATGGATTTTTTTTAAGCAGGAGAAAAGACAGATATCTATTCATCTATGGATGTGGAAGTTCACAGAAAACTATGACTCAAGGAAGGGGTTAGAACTTGGGACTTAACAATATTGAAAGCATATGAATTTTAGTTGACTTGTTCAAGTTGTAGAATATAAATTTCTGTCCCATTTTAGCAAATCTACAACTGGAGCAGGCAGACTAAATCCCTGTCACTTCATAATCGTTATTTGTACTCAAATGTCAGGGTTCTCTCTCTTCCCCTCAGGAGGCTGGTCCCCCAGGAACCCAACCAACACGTCTCCGGGGTAGCAGCCCACAGCCTCGGCCAGCGGCCAGCTCAGCCCCCAACACTGGAGCAGAGACAAGAGGTCCCAGCTGTGCCCGGTCCGAATACCTAACCCGGAGCCCGTGGGCGTCCCGGGTGCTGGTCGCCGCTGTGAGCCACTGAGGCTACAGGCGGTTTGTGGGGAAGGAGGCACCTCCTCAGCTCACATCAGTCAGCTCGCCCCTCCCCTGCCCCTGCTGTCACTCAGGTGACCTCGGCTGGGCCTCCTCATTGCCAAACCCAAGGGGCATGCTCATCTTCATTTCTTTTTTCCTCTGCAGCATTTGATCCTGCTGACTGCACTCTGAAGGTCTTTGTTGCTTTTTCCTTTTTTTTTTTTTAATATATCTTTATGGATTTCCAAGAGAGGAAGGGAGAGGGAGAGAGAGAGAAACATCAATGATGAGAGTCATTGGTCGGCTGCCTCCCGCACGCCCCCACTGGGGATCGAGCCCGCAACCCGGGCCTGTGCCCTGGCGGGGAATCGAACCGGATCTCCTGGATCCTGGGTCCCTGCTCACCCGCTGAGCCACGCCCGGGCTCTTTGTTGCTTTTTGTGAAAACACTCTCTCGCCTCCTGCCTCCTGCTGCCTCCCTGGCTGATCTTCCTCCCGCTACTCGCCAAGACCTCCTCGCTGCCTCACAGGCCCCTGCTCTCCCCATCTGCACACCTTCCCTGGGCTCTCTCCCCCCCATCGCCACGCTGCTGACTCCTAAAGGTATATTTCCAGCCCGGACTTCTCCCTCTCGGCCTCCACTGCCAGCTGTCTCATGAACCTCTCCATCTCGGCGTCCCTGCTGCTTGAAGTTAACGTTTCAGTCTAAATTTACCAAGCAAGCACTGAATATCCCCAAATTTGAACCCATCCTTTCTCCCAAACCTGCTCCTTGGTTTCAGTAGATGGAATCACAAGGCACCCAGCCGCCCAAACCAGAAACCTGGAGGCCCTGTCCCTCCTTGCTCCCCCCGCAGGGTCCCGACCAGAGCTGCCATTGATCCCACTCGCCAGCTCACCACACCGGAATCCTGCACTGCCTCTGCCTTTCCCTCACCCCTGGAGCTGCAGAGGTGACTCACAGCACCCCTAGAGTTTGCGGCCCTCGCTCAGCACCTCTCTTGATTCCTGGCCTACTCCCCCCATCCGGCCTCTTTCCAGCTCCTAACTCAAGGCCGAGGCCGTATGACCCCAACTGAAGTCTCAGGGTTTGAACCCAGTTTTCCCTACCAGATTGCTACTCGACTTTCAGTGCTCATTTTGCCTCAGAAAGGACCTTTATCCTGGTTCTGCCCCGAACCTAACTCCCAGTCTCAGCCACGTGGCCAGCCACAGGTGGCCTGTGCAAGTCCCCGTGAGGGGGGAATGCAGCACTGCTCAAGTGTCCCCGCCTAGACCTTTGGAAATGTTTCTTTACTTGTCTTCTGCTCCTAGTTCTGGCAAGCCACCGGACAGACCCCTCCGAAATGAAAATCAGAACATCTCACTCCCCACTCACAGTTCCTTGGTGGCTGCCTCTCCCCTTCAATATAACCCCCACCTGTTTACCTGGCTCACAGCCCTTCAGGACCTGACTCAGTATGTGAAGCTGCAGTGTCTCTGTGACCTAGTGGAAGGACCACAGGCTTTACGGAGCGGCTTTAAATCTCAGCTCTGCCATTTGTTGGCTGTGTGATCTTTGGCAAGTAACCTAACCTCTCTGGACCACAACTTTCTCATGTATTAATGAGATAGCAATGCTGTGAAGATTGGTGGTTTATATGATTTTGCGAAGCACCCACCACAGTGCCTGGCAAATAGTAAGTGCTCAAGAAAGGTTAGAAATGGTTATCTCTGACCCCTCCCATTTTGGTGTTTTAGGCCCCAATTGGCAAAATTGACTTACTTGGGGATCCTTGATTACATTATAGCTTTCATTATCCATGCTATGTACATGCTTTTCCCTCCATCTGGGAAGTTAACTACTCACCATCCATTCCTTCCTTCACATTTAAAAAAAAAATCATCACCCAAGGATATTTTTTCCGTTGCTTTTTCAGAGAGTGTGGAAGGGAGAAGAGAGAGAAATATTGATGTGAGAGAGACACATCAATTGGTTGCCTCCCTCATGTGCCCTGACTCGGGCCGGGGATTGAGCCTGCAACTGAGGTATGTGCCCTTGGTCGGAATCGAACCCTGGACCCTTCAATCTGCAGGCCGATGCTTTAACCACTGAACCAAACCAGCTAAGGCCACAAAAAATTTTTAAAGGCCAATATGTGCCTTTGCCCTGGCCGGTGTGGCTCAGTTGGTTGGGCACCCACCCGTGCACCGAGAGGTTGCGGGTTTGATTCCTGGTCAGAATTTGTGAGCTGGATCCCCAATAGGGGGCATGCAGGAGGCAGCTGATTGATGTTGGGCTCTCACATTGATGTTTCTCTCCCTTTCCCTTCCTCTCTCTCTAAAAAAAAAATCAGTTAAACAATTTTTTTAAAAACACACACCAATATATGCCTTTTAAAAGAATTAGCTCAAATCTCAAGTCCTGGCTCTTCTAGGTAGAATAAGATCTCTCTTTTTCTAATGCTGCTTCTTTTGATTATCTATTGCTGCTCAACAAGCCACTCATTTGGTATCTTAAAACAGAAGTTATTGTTTCTCAAAATTCTGCAGGTTGACTGGGCAGGTCTTCTTTTACTGTTGGCTGGGGCTCTGGGGTGGTTGGATGTTCCCAAATGGCCTCACTCACTTGACAAGCAGTTGATATTGGCTACCAGCTGGAGCCCGGCCTACTGTAGTCATCCATGGGCCTCAGTTCTGCTTCGTGTGGGTCTCTCCCCGTGGCTGCTTGAGCTTCCTCACAGCATGGTGGCTGGGTTCAAGGAAGCATGTTCCAAGTGGCAAAAGTGGAAGTGGCAGATCTCCTAAGCCCCAACCTCAGAAGTTACACAATCACTCCTGCCACATTCTGTTCAAAACAGGTCAGGGCCAGCCCAGAACAAGGGAAGGGGAGACAGATTGTACATGTTGGTGGGAGACGTGACAGAGAACTTGCTGTCATCTTCAATCCAGCACACTCCCGCTTCTGTTACTCACCTTTGTTGTAGCTCTAATTACACTGCATTGTCAAGATCTGCTCTTGCATCTGTCTCTGGGCCAGCTTCCATCTTAGGGCTCGAAAGCTGGCACCCACCCAAGTATTTCCTTTGGTTCACAGTGTGCTTTTATTATTCTTTTGAATTAATTGTAACACTTAAAAAATGGAGAGATTTTACAGAAAATTTGGATTTATAGTTTCTGTCCCAACCAGGAGCTGCTGCCCCTCCAGATGGGGAGGGTGCCCTGTCTTCCATTACCGCCTTCCATTGGCACTTTACCTGCCTGGCAGGGATGGGAGTTTGCAATCCTTGATTCAGCTCCTTGAAGAGAGGCTGGGTCTTCTTAGATGCTGGGCACTTTCATCGCCAAATGAGGTTCCTGGGAGATTTTACAAGTTGAGATTTAGAAAGAATTCATATGCATCTGGAAGAGAAACCTAGCAACACAGTAGCATCGGCATCATCAACAGCAGTCTGCCTGCAAGAGTAGTTACTCTAAGTTAGGTCCTGCTCTAAGCACTTTGACTTATTTAACTCACAGAAATGCTATGAGATAAGGCACTTTTAATATACACATTTTATAGATGAGGAAATTGAGACTGACAGGTATTAATGGGAGAGTGAGATTTCACTGCGATGACACAATAGGTAGGGATGTGAGCTCTCTCCACCTACAGAGCCACCATCACTGTACCCTTCTAAAGAACCTTCACTGAGCATTTTTCCACTTACTCGCTCGTTCAGTCACGGCAGCAACACAATTGAGCAATGCTCACTTTTGTGTCACCTCTTTTGCTTTGTATCTTTTTCTTTAAAAATAAAAGAAAGCATTATATATATGGCTAAAGCCATATATCCCATCGCTCTCCTTTCTGGGTAGACGTTATTGTTCTGAGGTGTTGGGGTTATTCCCACCCATATTTTGTACATTTAACAAACGTTTATTTTCCTAAACATGTATCATTGTCTTTTGTATTTTAAAACTTACATAAACGATGCCCTGGCCAGTGTTGCTCAGTGGTTAGAGTGTCAGCCTGAGCACTGAAGGGTCTCAGGTTCAATTCCTGATTAAGGGCACATGCCTGGATTGCAGGTTCAATCCAACCAATCAATGTGTCACATCAATCCCCCCCCCCCGTCTCTCTTTCCCCGTCTCCCTCCCTTCCATGGTCTAAAATCAATGGAAAAAATATCCTTCGGCAAGGATTTAAAAACACACACACGAACAGCTTACATAAATGGTATCATACAACATCCATTTTCCATTTTTGCAACCTCTTTTACTTATTGTATTGATAACTATGGCAATAATTCATTTCTTTTAACTGCTGTGTAGCAGTCCATTGTAATAAGAAACCATACTTTATCCATTTCTTTATCTCAGTGACAGACTTTCCTTGCCAGTCAAATGGTGCTGCAAGGCCCGTCCTCACCCTCGCCTCCTGTGCGCACGCAGAAAGGCCCTGAGGAACCGTCTAGAAGCAAGGCTGCTGGGCGTCAGGGGGCGGTCGTTTGCATCAGTAAGTATTGCTAGACTCCTCTACTTGGTTACAGCTCTTAATACTTTGAGAGGACACTATGGGTTCCTGCTGGTGTTATCAGAGTGACTTCTATTTTGCCGACTCAGTTCGCAGTATATCGCGGTTTTGACTTGCATGTCTACATTCCCAGTGAAGCTGAGAATCTTTTCAAGGTTATTGGCCATTTGGTGGATAGAAACCGGAGACACTCGTGTCCTTGTATTGCCATTGGAAGCTATTTGCTCTCGCGGCCCTTCTTGGTGTCTTGCCAGTCAGGGCTTTTGCTCAATTCCTCCTGCCTCGCCTTTCCTTACTGGTCTGCCAGAGTTCTCTATGAATCCTGGATACCTGTCCTTCAGTCATACAAGTTGTAAATATTCTCCAAGTCTGTGGCTCATCTTTTTATGTTGTTTTGATGTTTCTTGTCTTATAGAAATTTAAAAACTTTAAAATATATAGTCGTGTCCATCTTTCCTTTTATTGTTTGTGCTTTTCGAATCTTGTTTAAGAAATCCTTCCCTACTCTGATATCATCAATATATTACTTTGTATTTTCTTTGAACCGATTTAAGCTATTTGAAAGTTATTTTGGGGTATGTTGTAATCTACTTTTCCCCATTTGGATAGCCAATTAATCCAAGACAATTTAGCAGATAGTCCATCCTTTCCCACTGAGGCTTGTGATATACCAAGTTCTCATATCTTTGAGGGTCTGATTCCAAGAAGTTCTGGTCTGTACCAGAAGTCTCTTTATTTGCCCATGTGCCAGGACGACACTGCTTTAGTCACTCAAGCTAAGAATAAAGTTGTGGTACATGGCAAGGCAAGTACTCTGGTATTCTCCCATTTCACACCTCTTTTGGCTTTTCTTGGCCATCTACTTTTCCATAGGATTTTTAAGAACAGTTCTTCAAGTCCCATAAAATATCTTGGGGTTTTGGTTAGAATTGTACTGAACTTATAGATTGGAGAAAAATTACCAGTTTTGTATTTAACTTTCCCCTTCATGAGCATGGCATCTCTCTCTCTTCTGTTTTCTTTTCAAAATGTTTTCCAATAAAGTGATAATTTTCTCCATAAAGATCATGCACACACTTTGTTATATTTATTCCTAAGTCTCTTATAGTTTTTGTTATTACAAATGGTATCTTCTGAAAATAAAATCTATTTGTTTGTTGCTGTGGCATAGGCATATTGTTTGTATATTCATCTTGTCTCCAGAAAGCGATATATTAGTTCCATTTGTAGGTTCTCATATATTTTTGTTGTAAATAATCACCTATGTATAGTGATGACTTTTTCTTCTTTTTCTAAATGTGCCAGTTCAGACGCCCCCAAGGTGAACAGAAACAGTAAAAACTAGTGTCCTTGTATTGGCATTCGCAGTTATTTTCCAATCTAGTTAGCTAGATTTTTAAAAAGTCATGAATTAGTGTTAAACTTTATCCAATGCGTTCTCTGTACTTACTGGGACAATCATATGTTTTTTACCTTTTTCTTTTTTTGTGGTGGTTTTTTTCCTGGAGGGATTCAGGTGTTTTTTGTTTTGTTTTATTCTCACCCCAGGGTATTTTTTCCAGTGCATTTCAGACAGTGGGAGGGAGAGGGAGAGAAGCATCGATGTGAGAGAGACATCGATGGGTTGCCTGCCACAGGCGCCCCACCAGGGCTGGGGATGGAGCCTGCAGCCCAGGCACGTTCCCTTGGCTGGAATGGAACCTGGGGCCCTTCAGTCTGTGGGCTGGTGCTCTAACCACTGAGCAGAACCGGCCAGGGCACCTTTTTCTTTTTCTAATCCTCACCCAAGGACATGTTTTTATTGATTTTAGAGAGAGAGGGAGGGAGAGAGAAAATGAGAGAGACATCGGTCGGTTGCCTTCTGTAAGTGCCCTGACTGGGAGTGGAGCCCACACCTTTAGAATGGGACGGCACTCCAACCAACTGAGCAGCCCAGCCAGGGACTTTTTTTTAATATGTCAATGTCATAAATGGATTTGCTAATTTTATTAATGGATTAGCATTAATACCCGGGCATGTGCCCTGGAATCGAACCCCGATTGCCTGGATCCTAGGTCGATGCTCAACCTCTGAGCCACGCCCGGCCGGGCATTAATGGATTTTTAAAGCAGACCATCTTTGCATTCCTGGATCTCTTCTATGTCACATACACATACACACACATGCACATATACACACAGTTGCACAAATTCCACTGGTTTCGGTTTGCTAGTATTTTATTTGGGATTATTAGTCTTATAAGTGTGATTGTGGCCCCAGTCAGCACATCCTCTGGCTTTCAGTTTCCTGTTCCTAGCACCTGGGATTTTACTTTCCTTTTGAGAATTCAGTCATATGCTGACTTTTTCTCAGATTTTATCCAGTATTTGTAGATGATAGTGCTTTTAGATTTGCTAATTCTTCTATTTGGTTTGATTCTGAATTTGTTCCCATTTTATAGATAAGAAAGCTGGGGTTCAGAGTGGCTTCACAGCCTGCTGAATGTCACACCACTAATGCTTTTAACCCAGATATCCTGGTTCTCAATCCTGGGCTGCTGCCACGGTATCCCACCTGCCCCGGATCCTGGCACACCTGCATCCATTCGACCAATATTTCAACTCGCTACTTATGACCTCTTCAGTTCTAGGTCCTGGGAATAGCAAGAGCGAGTGCGCGGTCGTGGCCCTGCCCTCAGGCCGCTGACCTGTGGCTCACTAGGAAATGGACACCCGCGGCTGTGCCATATGCGCAGTAACTGCACTGAGCTAACCGGGGCCAGTGACTAGGAAAGGTACGCCTTGGTGTGGGAGCTCAGAAAAGGGGAATTTGGCCCTGAAAGGAAGGTTGGGGCACCCCTCCTGAGGGTGGGGTAAAGGAGCTGAGATCTGAAGAATGAAGGGAGCTAAAGAGAGAAACAGAAGAGCCTTCCGGGCGGCGTCCAGCCGCACAGAGGCTCTCCGCGGGGAAGCGCGCGGACAGGAACGGGAGCAGCAGCTGCGAGGGGAGGCTGGACGGGGGGCTGGGCCGCACCTCCCAGGGCCTCACGCCGGGTTAGGGACTTGGGCTTTCACCTGAGATCAAGGGGAAACCGCTGAATGAGTTTAGTAGGGTGCCTGGGACAATCAGGTTTGCGCTTCAAAAAGGTCTTACTAGGGAGGGCATTGGAATTAGGGGCCACGGGCAGCCTCTCCCGCGACCCAGGGCTCGGAGGAGAGCCGGGAGCTGCAGGGCTGGCTGGAGCGGGAATGTGGAGGACAGAGGACCGGACAGACGGGAGCTCTCACAGGGGCACGAGGGGCCGGGGGCTGGGCTCAGCACGGAGATGCTCACTCTGAACACCTCCAGGTCAAATCCTTGGAGGGCAGGGGCCACGTCCCACGCCTGTAACGCCCGGGTTCCAGAGCAGCCCTGACGCGCGCCGGACTCGGCAGCGTTTCCTGAAAGGGTGAAGCCGACCAGCGGTCTCGGGCGATCCTTTTAGGGGCAGTTCCTTCATTCCCTCCTGCCCGGTCTGGCTCTAGTCCAGCCCTTCCTTCTCCGCCTCGCTCCTTCGCCTTGCTAGTTACTTCCCTGCGTGTATCTTGTTCCTCATCCACATGGTCGGGTTCCCTCCCGTGTACCTTGTATCGCTCCTTTGCCTAACCCAGCACCCGGGCTTCACTGAGAGAGGCGAGGACTTGGGGGAACCACCCCGGGGGAGCCGAGGGTGGAACAGAATCTGCGCGCGGCCCCCACCTTCCTTCTGCAGCGCTGGGAAGGACACCTGGTCAGGCAGGTGGGTGGGTGGAGGAGACTCGCGGGTCAGCACTTCTGTGTACCTCCCCCACAGTGTCACCAGGGATGTCTGCAGTTTGCTGTCATGGGGGCGCCGGGGGCAGAGAGGGGCAGGAGGGGAACCGTGGGCGGCTGAGAGGAGGAGGGTGGGCAGCGGTGCCCACTGGGGCCTGAGGGGGCGCAGAGGGCTGTAGGAGGAGAGGCAGGTGACCCTGGGCCCAGGCCGTCCCAGGGAGAAACGAGAGGCGGGCACAGAGACACAAGAGGCTGGCGGCGGGGGAGAATGGGGGCGGCGCTCCCGGAACCGAGAGGGAAGCGGGGTGCGTTTCCTACTCCCGGGCCTCCGTCCCGCCCCTTCGCAGGTTTCCCTTCTGTGAAGTTCCAGGAGCGGCGCCCGCCTTCCCCCCGCCCCGTCCCGGAGCGGCGCCCGCCTTCCCCCCGCCCCGTCCCGGAGCGGCGCCCGCCTTCCCCCGCCCCGTCCCGGAGCGGCGCCCGCCTTCCCCCCGCCCCGTCCCGGAGCGGCGCCCGCCTTCCCCCCGCCCCGTCCCGGAGCGGCGCCCGCCTTCCCCCCGCCCCGTCCCGGAGCGGCGCCCGCCTTCCCCCCGCCCCGTCCCGGAGCGGCGCCCGCCTTCCCCCCGCCCCGTCCCGGAGCGGCGCCAGCCTTCCCCCCGCCCCGTCCCGGAGCGGCGCCCGCCTTCCCCCCCGCCCCGGCTCCGAGCGGCGCCCGCCTTCCCCCCGCCCCGTCCCGGAGCGGCGCCCGCCTTCCCCCCGCCCCGTCCCGGAGCGGCGCCCGCCTTCCCCCGCCCCGTCCCGGAGCGGCGCCCGCCTTCCCCCCGCCCCGTCCCGGAGCGGCGCCCGCCTTCCCCCCGCCCCGTCCCGGAGCGGCGCCCGCCTTCCCCCGCCCCGGCTCCGAGCGGCGCCCGCCTTCCCCCGCCCCGGCTCGGAGCGGCGCCCTCCCGGGCTGCAGGGGTGGGGAGGCGGGGTCAGGGCCGGGTCCCGAGGCGGGGTGGGACGGGCCCTAAGAGGGTGGAGTGGGTGCTGCCGGCGTCTGCAGGGCTGGAGGGCTGCGGTGACCCCCGGGTCGCCGAGGCCGGAGGCTCCCCCCTGCGCCCGCGGTGTGGAGGGTCCTGGGAGGAGGGGACCGGACTGGAAACCCCGAGCGTGGCCCGGGGGCCCGGGGCGGTCACACGGGGCGTCTCAGCCGGCGGGGCCGAGAACCCAGCGCGCTGCGGGATTTGGGGCCGATGGGGGCTGATGGGGGCCAAGGGCGCGACGGAAACAGAAGCGAGGTGCAGCGGCGCGGAGGCCGGGCGCGGGGCGCGGGTCCCCCCTCGCGGGCGCCGAAGCACAGGCGGGGGGCCGCTCCCCCCGGAGCCGGGCGGTTCTCGCAGCCCCCCTGTCCTCACCAGCTATAGAAACCAACTTCGTGCAGCGGCGGAGTTTCCCCTCGCACCCGCCGGGGCCTGTGCCCTCCACAGACGCGCCTCCCTCTCGAGCCGCCTTCGGGGCGGGCGTGCGACCCGGCCCCGCACAGCCCTGGGCGCTCCACCGCCCCTCCCTCCGTTTCCGTGCTCATTTGCTAACCGGAGGTTCAGAAAGAAGGGAATCACACGCCTTTAATAACCCTCGACATTTCCTCCCCATTGTCAAGGCCGATTCCACATGATTTCTAGGCTTCCCTCCCCAACCCCCCTCTTCCTGGTACACCCGATAAAGACACACAACTGCAGGTTTCAAAGAGGAAAAAAAGCAGATTTGTTGTTGCTGGTGGGAGGGCATGAAAGGAAGGTTCGGCACCTTACCCAGCGTCTTGTGAAGAAGGGAGGTTTGGGGCAATAGAAAAGGCAGTAGATGTGGGCGCACGCCCCACTCTGTACAATATAGAAGAATCTGATATACTTTGTATAAAAGCCACACGTCCTCATTTTTGTCCTCTTGCTGGTTGGCGGGGGTGGGGGGGCACTGGGGGTCAAAAGCTGGGGCCAGGACACAGGGGTGTCCCACGGTCCCCATCCTCTGGCTGTCCCCTTGTGGGGTCACTTTGGATCCTTGGTGGGGGCATAGCAGAGCTCCAGTGGCCGGGACACTTTCCAGAATTTCTCATTCACCAACTCCAGGGTCAGAGAGCCATTCAGTGTCTACAGAAGGGGTGGGAGGAAGAGGGAGGGGGAGAGAAAATAAAGTTGGAGAAGACAGTAAAGGAAATAAAAGAGGTGACCAAGGGAGGCGGCAAGAAAGAGTAATAAAGAGCCGGGCACAGCAGGAGCGCACAGCGAGGACAGAGAAAGGAGGGGGACGAGAGGAAGGGGGCTGGTGGGTTAGGAATGGGGTCGCAGCTGTGTGCAGCCCAGGCCGCCCTCCCTGCTCCCCCCCCCTCCCGGCCACAGCCCCGAGGCTCTCACCGTGAAGGCTCCACCCCCGGGGGCGATATAGATGGTGTACTGCTTTTCACTGACGCCCTCCAGGCTGGGCAAGGCAGGCTCTTCAGGGCTGTCACCTCCTCCGGCACCCCCACCCTCCCCACCACCCACATCAGGTCCCCCAGCATCAGAGGCGCCCCCTCCAGGCCCTCCTGGCTCCCCAGCCTCTTGCTGCTGCCTCCGCTCGAGGGCTATGCGCAGGGCCAAGTACTTGGAGAGATGGTCCACGGTGGCATTCCCAGTTGTCTTCACATACCTGGAGTGGGAAAGAGGGCATTAGGGCACAGGAAGCCTGAAATGCAAAAGGGAAGCAGGGGACTTTCCAAAAGGGCCTCTGGGTTAGGGTTTCTTTCTTGGAGGGTGAAACCCGCTCCTGCTGGAAGGCTACGTGATCTTTGGTTTCTCAGTGGTCTGGGGAAAGACGGGGCTCTCACCTGGTCTGGCAGTATTCTCCCTTCTCCACGAGCAGTGGGTGGGGCCGGAACACGAGCTCAATTTCTCCACCTGGCTCCGGGGGACTGGGGGCCCCAGGAGGGCTTGGGGGGCCCAGGGTACCCCCTCCCAGGGTACCTCCCCGGTCACCAGAGTCTTCAGAACCAGCGCCCCCACCCACCCCACCAGTGCCTCCTCCCCCTGTCCCTATACTGCTCCCCCCTGCGCCCCCTCCACGGGGTCGCTTGGGGGCAGGGCCTGGGGCAGAGTCAGGAGCAGAGTCTGAGCTCACATCCTCCCCATCCCCCTCTCCCTCCCCCGGTTCTCCTTCCCCTCCACTCATCGTGGTGGTCTGATCTGACCCAGGCATCGGCCGCCTCACACGCTGGGCCCTGTAGAAGCAAGTGGTTGAGGTTAGAAAGCATCAAGGATATGGGGTCGACTTTAAACTTCAGAGATCGAAGAGATCAGGGAAGTCTTAATGATGACACCTAATATTTATTAAATACTAACTGCATGCCAAGCACACTGCTAAGTATTTTACATTGATCGCCTCCTATAATACAAGTCTTAGGAGGCAGGTAATTACATTCTCTCTATTTTATGGCTGAGGAAACTGAGGCTTAGAGAAGTTAAATAACTTGAGGTTATAGTCCCTCGCTTCAAAGTGTGGTCCAAGAACCAGTAGCAAAGGTTTAGAGAAATGCTGAATTTCAGGCCCAATTCTAGACCTACTGAATCATAATTTGCATTTCTAACAAGCCACTGGGGTAATCTGGATACACATTAAAGATGAGCAGTGCTGGCCTAGCAGGTGATCTAATTCCCAGCAGTGTGTCGGGAGCTTACATTCCAAATCACTCTCCTGTTCTAACTCATAGAAAGTTAGGTGAGCTATTTTCTTCTTAAGAATGGTATAGTGCCAGTTGCTAAGAAGCTGCACTTGATATCCATGACTTCCAGGCCTGACAATCAGGCCACAGTCAGCTCTTAGGGTGCTAAGGCTTAGGAGATGGCAGGCAGCAAAGTCAGTACCAGGAATCTGACCCATGGATCTGTCCCACCAGCCCTGCCATTGCTTCTCTCCTGGCCCCGAACCTGTGCATGGCCTGCATGCGCAGCCCCTCCTCGATGCTGGAGCTCAGTGCCTGCTGGTTGTGCAGGCGGCTGAGACGGATGAGTACCCGGTCTTGGTGGGCCTCATATTCCTCCCGGCTAGGATAGATCTTCGAGATCAGGGCATCAAAATTAGGGTCTGGTCGCAAAGACCGCTTGGAAACCAGCTTCTTGCGGCAGGTAGGGCACTCCTTGTTCCTGGGATGGGAGAGAGGAGGCCCTGAGCAGTCAGTCACCAGGGCATTGAGGCCTCAACTCTGAACCTTTTAACCCATCTCGAACGAGTCCCTCCTATTACCCGCTCCGCAGGGCCGTGACTATGCAGTCGGAGCAGAATCGGTGGAGGCACTCCTTGGTGGTCATTGTATTCTTCAGCATGTCCAGGCAGATGGGGCACATGAGTTCTGAATGCAGCGACCGAGGGGAAACTGCAATCTCTGTGCCATCCATGATGGCTTCCTGGAGGCATCAGTGAGTGGAAAGGTGGTGGTGGGTTGGGGGGAAAGAGTTTTAGAAATAAGTGGTAGGCCCTGGCTGGGTATCTAAGTTGGTTAGAGCATTGTCCTGATATGTCAAGGATGCAGGTTTAATCCCCAGTCAGGGTACATGAAAGAGTCAACCAGTGAATGTATAAATAAGTGGAACAACAAATTGATATTTCTCTCTCTCTTTTTTCCTCTCTCTCTAAAATCAATAAATAGCCCGGCCTGCGTGGCTCAGCGGATTGCCTTTCCATTCTCAGAGCACATTCCCAGGTTGAGGGCTCCATCCCCAGTAGGGGGCGTGCAGGAGGCAGCTGATCAATGACTCTCCTCACTGATGTTTCTCTCTCTCTCTCCCTTCCTCTCTCTGAAATCAATAGATATATTTAAAAAAATAATAAAACAAATAAATAAAGAGGGGAAAAAAGAAACAGGTGGTCCACGAAATAGGAGTTTTGAGAAATACATTGAGATGGCAGAATCTGGGTACCCCATGTTGGTTACTTGAGAAAGATGGGAATCTGAGAGAAGGAGCTACTGATTTGGAGGGAATAAAGGACAGAAAGAATTAATGCCCCTTAAGTAAGAGTAGGAGCTTTGCAACAGGGAGATCTGAGGTTTGGAGACACCTGGGGGTGGGGGTGGCACAGATTTGCGGCTTGGGGAAGACTTATTGAACAGAACTACTTAAAGTGGTCCTGGTACTACCTATATCAGATTCTGGGGCTCCATCCCATTACTGTATCAGAACGTTGTTGGGGGGCAGGGCAGGGGCGGTTTGCAGAACAGAAAGCTCCATTTTCAATAAACTCCAAAGTGAGTCTTACAGGCACTGATCTATGACATTGAACTGTTTATTACCTTTCAAAAGAAGGCAGTAATATTTGCTCTACCTCTCTGGCTGTTTTGAGAATTAAATGTGAAAGTGGTTTGAAAAGCTTAAGGCGATTCAAAGGTAGGGCTAAGGGTTGGCAGAAGGGGGCAAAAAATGGAAAAGAGGCTGTGAGAGGGGGTCCGTGGAGAGAGGAGCTTGGGGGCAGCGAGGGGATCCTGTCACCTGCGGGGTCCGGTGGAGCTCATACAGACTCAGTTCCCACGTTTTGCTGGCGTTCTGGGCATTCGCCGGCGTCGTCATGGTGACCGAGCGCGGACCCCCGCCGGGGCTCCTCGGCAGAGGAGGAGGAGGGGTGGGCTGGGGAGAGGGGGAAGGGAAGGGACGGGGTTAGGGCCCCTCACGCAGACCCCGCCCCTCCGGAGCCTCCCCGGCCGTCCCCGCGCCGGCGCGGCCCTCACCCCGCTCCGCCGTCCGCGCTGCCGCCGCCGCGGCGCCGCGCCCGGGCCCCGACTCCCGGGCCGGGTTCGCTCGGTCCGCAGCCGCCGCTCACACGGCAGCTCCCGCCGCCGCCGCCGCCATGGCCCGGGCGCTAGGGCCCTACGTCACTTCCGCCCGCCCCTCCGCCCCGCCGCCCCGCGGGCGGAGACGTCACCCGCCACTCGCGGCGCGGGTGGGACGCGACGTGGGCGCCCGGTTCCCCCGCCCGGGGGATGCGCCCCCGCCCGGAGCCGGCGTCCCCGGAGTCCCGCACCACGTGGGGACCGCGGTCTCCGCCCCCGGCCCAGCGCGGTCGCGCGGCCAACTTTTGCTGCCCGTCCCTTCCCGCGGCCCCCACCCGGGGCCTCCGCTCGGGAGGGCGGGGCCTGGAGTCGCCGGGATCCTGGAGGGGACCGGGTGGGGGTTGCAAAAGGGCCGCCTTCCCCACTTCGCGTCCCCCAGAGGCGCTGGGGAACCGCTCCCATCCCCACACAACTTCTCCGTGACCCCAGCCCGGGATTCCGGGGAACAAAGCTGCCGAGGAGCCTCTGCCGCTTCAGTCCTGCAGCCCCGTGAATGCGACTAAGTCCCGGAGCGCCCGGGATGCCCCTTACCACTCGGGGGACTTGCTCCACCCTCCGCTTGGGCTCTCCCTAGACCCTCCGACCCGCTCTCCCCTCGAGGTTTGGGGGCGGCGGCTCGGGATGTCCAGACTCAACTCTCGGCCGGAGCCAGAGACTCGAGAATTGCGTTTGGACAATCAGGAGCCGCGGCCCGGGGCGGAGGGAGGCGCACGGGAGGAGCGGGGAATGGAGACACCACGCGGAAGCAGGACACACACAAGAGGGGCCCCTGTCGGGGAGGGGGTGTGCGCGGGTGGGTGGGGGCGCCCAGGGGCCGAATATCTGGAGTGGGAGGCTGGCGGAGGCCTCCTCCAGGACTTCGCAGGGAAGGAAGGGGACCGGGAGAAGAGAGAAGAGGAAGGGGCAGAGCGATCCCCACTGAGGGTAGGGGGATGAGAGGGATACAGGGAAAAGAGACCGTGATAAGTGTCCCCGTCTCCTCTAGCCTGAGCTCCCGCACTTGGGCTGCAGCTGCCAGGGGGTGGCCTGTTTCTGGGACAAGGCAGCAGTGGGTCCCCTCGCCCCTTCCCCCAGTTACCCCCTACTTCCCTGTCCTCTCTCCTTCAGTCCGTGGCCAGTCCTTATGTGGGCTCCAGAGTCGATTAGCGCAGACCCCCTCCCCTTCCTCCTCCTCCTCCCAGCCCCCTCCCTTCTACTCTCCTCCAGCTCCTTTCATCGCTGGTCCATTCCCCTAATCCTGGCCCCCTCCTGTAATCCCCCCCATCCGACCCCAGGCCGGCTGCAGCTATTGTAAGGTGGAGAGAAGGGGAGGGGGGACTCAGAGAAAGGAGAGGGGTGGGGGAGGGCCACCTGTTCCAAGACCCTCTCCTAAGGCCAGACTGGACACTGGGGTGGGGCCATGAACAAATCACCCATAGGGACTATAATGACCCAGGGTATTGGGGGGAGGAAACTGGGGCTGCAGGCCTAGTGGTGGGGGGTGGGGCAAAGACCCCTCCCTCCAAAAAGACCCAGAGTGTCACGAATACACAGTGACACACACTCTCTCCTCACACCCGGCGGCAGGGGTTGCCCTGGGAGACCAGGCAGTGAAAGGGAACAATCCTTCGGGAAAGGGGAAAGAGGGGGAGGTGGGGAAGGGTCTGAGGGCTTGGACACAAGAAGAACCGGAGGTGGCAGGGAAGAGGATTTGGAATTTATTAAGGTCACAAGCACCCCTGCCTCCCATATTCAGCATTCCTGAGCCATACTCTGCCACCCCTTTTGTAGCCTGGGAACTCAGAGTCCTCATCAGCAGGAGGCCCAGCAGAGTGGTGGGGGAGTGAGCAGAGTCCAGGGTCCTTGAGGCAGTTACATGAAAAGACCTCCTAGGAGGGGCAGAAACATTTGGACAGATGCATAGGTGGAGACAAATGGGCTGGGGGGTGCCCACCCTCTTCTGTCCCTGGCCTTTAGGAACTTCTGCCCTTCCTTCAGTGGCTCCAGATTCCCCTCACTTGCTTTCACACATCATCTGGGTTCCACTTCTCTGCCCTTTCCCTCCCCAGGATGGCCTCATACCAGTGACTTCCACTGAGGCCCCGGTGATATATCCACTGTCATCAGATGCCAAGAATGCGACCACATCTGCCACATCTAGGGGAATAGTGAGGAGAGGGCAGAATCCTATTTACTCCCACAGACCCAAAGGAGCCATCTCCCACCAGAAACACCCCCTCCCCCAAAACACACACACCAACTATCAACCCTGGTGAGACCCTCTCAGATACCACAGATTTTGGGGTCTGTTCATTCAGGGCCCTCCCCAGGGCCTCCTCCTCACTCAGTGCTCACCCTCAGGGTTCCCCAAATGTCCCATCGGGATCATTCCAGTCACCTGTAAGGAAACACTCATATGTGGCTAAAAGTTTCTTTTATGGATTTTTTTTTTTGGGGGGGGAGATTGAGTCTGTGACCCTTTTTTCTTCTGTCTTCATTCCTTGTGCACTTATTACCTACTTCTTGCCAGGTACTGTGTCCAGCATTCTTTTGTTCTCTCAAGCCCAGAAAGGCTGGGTCTCTGTACGATTCTGCTCTCTGCCCTCCACCCATGGCCTCCTACCTTGTCCAGCACTTTCTGTGGCACTTTCTGTGTCATGGGTGTTGTAATGAACCCTGGAAGGACAGAGTTACAGCGGATCCCATGTCTGTGGAAAGGAGAGTGGCTGCTGACTCTGGAGAAGACTGAACAATGACCCCTCCCTCAGAGCTCCCACATGCCTCAGCCAAGTCCCCTGTACCCCCAGGTGTCTAACCAACCTTCCCAGCTCCCGGGCTACAGTTTGGGTCAGCCCAATCACTCCAGCCTTGGATGCTGAGTAGTTTGTCTGTCCGATATTCCCTACCTATAGGTGAGTCAGAGATTTGGGATGAATCAGGACTCTCAAGGAGAGGCTCTCCTCTCTATGCCCTGACCTCATCCCAACTCAACCTGACCTTCCCTAGGATGCTACTGATGTTGATGATGGAGCCATGACAACCACTGGACACCAGGGCTTGGGCTGCAGCCTGAGTGACAAGAAAGGTGCCCTGGCGGAGGGGAAAGAGTAACAAGGTAGAAAGGATCAGCTGGGGTGACAGTCATCCTCCAACTCCCTTCCCAGGCTAAAGGGGCCAGAAGTCACAGGTTCAGAGGTCACCACCTTGAGGTTGACAGCTATGACTTTGTCCCAGTTATCCTCAGACATGTGGAGCAGAAACTCATCTCTGGTAATGCCCGCACAGGACACAACGACAGATGGCGGGCGGGAAAAGCGGGCCTATGGAAGAGGGAGGTTACACACCAAAAAAACCACGAAGAGCCAGGGGCGGTGGAGGCAGTGTGAGGGCTTTAAGGGGGCGAGGTCGCTCGCGGTCACCTGCACTTGTTCCAGCAGGCGCCTGGCAGCCCGGGCCTCAGACACGTCAGCCTGGAAGGCAGCGTGGGCCCCGCGGGGCGCCCCCTTCTCGCTCCCTGGCCCGCCCAGCAGCCGCACCGTCTCCTGTGCCGCTGCCGCGTCCAGGTCGCAAGCGGCCACGGCGGCCCCCTCTCGGGCCAGGCGCACGCTGACGGCTCGGCCGATGCCGCTCCCTGCACCTGCGGTGTGAGAGAAAACACGGGAGCGGGGTGCGGGGAGGAATGGACAGGGGTCAGAAGTTAACAGGGCGCAGAGGAAAAGCGGGACCAGCGGCCAGAGGTCACAGCGGCTGCAGAGGGCGAGAGCGCGCCCCGGCATCATTCCGGCACCCCAGCCCGCCCTGAAGGAGCACCCCCTCAACCTGTGACCAGCGCCAGCGCAGACCCGAGCCGGAGCTGAGTCGCCATGGTTGGCAGTGGTGGGCGGGCACCCCAACACGGAGCCAATCCGGGCGCAGAGGGGGCGTGACGAGAGCAAAGCCGGGCCAATTGTAGCCCCGGCAGCTTTAGGCCATCTGCGGCCACCCACTCAAGCGGACCTCCCACTGCGGGGGCGTGGCCAGACACTACCACTTGGGGCCCTGAGGAGTGGGAAGATGAGGGGCCCCCCATTTCCCCCAAAAAGACAAAGACTTCGTTTGGGACGGAAGATCTGAGGACTTTATTTCCGGTCACCACCCCACCCCCTCGATTGAAACAGCGATATAAAAAAAATTAGAAACAAAAATCAGGCCGAGATTAGCAACTAAAGCCCCTCCCCCCAAATCACGACACACGATTGATGTTTAATAGACGTTATCCTGACTCCGGCTGCCCCCTCTGCCCAAGGCTCTAGTCCTCTCAGAAGTCTCCACCAACAGGTGGGAGGGAGGGAGGAGGAGGACCACGGAGAAACCAGTGAGGGAGCTTGGTTCTCAGGTGGGGGAGGAGACTCGGGGTAGGCTGCCATCACTGGCCTTTTCCAGCCTTCTACACGGCCTCATTCAGCCCCCCATACCCAACAACATGGTCAGCAATGTCCAACACTATGGTCCCTCTGGCCTCTCATGCTCATCCCTATAGCCCCTACAAGACTGTCAAATCTTGCTGCCCTCATGCCAAAATCACTTTACTAGGATATAGCTCTTTCCTTTGGCAGGTGAGCCTGGCCAGGGCCCCCAACCTCCACAGACCCCAGACCCAGAGGGCTTAGAGGCTAGAGGTTTGGGGCTGGGCTGGGGGCGGTTTATCCCACCTCTCACTCGAGGTGGGCAATCAGCACCATCATGACAACTCCTCCCAGCAGCCCCAGCACCTCCAGCAGCGACTGCAACGGTGATGCCTCCCTCAACAGCTCAGGCAACACAGACACCGTTGCTACGTAGATAAAGCCACCTGCAGTGAATGGCAGAATCCAGCCAGGACCTGCACCACCTGCAACTTCACTGCCCACTGTCCCTCCTTCAGTTAGGAGGGCACAGGCTGTGCCCGCCAGTGCTCCTATTGCCGTCAGTAGTTGCAGACACATTGCCTGGTGGGCAGAAAAGAGAGAGGCACTCATCAACATCTAAAGTTTATCAGTGATTTAGATGTGGTTGGTAAGATATAGGTACATATGGGTATGGTATGTCTTTGGAAACAAGAGTATGGCCAAAAAGGGGGGGTAGGGAGGGTCTAGAATACTTTCTGAAACATCTTAGGTATCAAAAAGGTCCTTTCCTCAGACCTTTTGACTCAGTAATCCAGGGTGGGGATTGTGGTGTGAAAGACCCACATAAACCATTCAGATGGTTTATGGACCACAGTTCAAGAAATACTAAGCACCCTGGCTTATGTGGTTCAGTTGGTTGGAGTGCCGTCCCGTACATGGAATGTTTGCGGCCCTGGCCTGTTTGGTTCAGTGGTTAAAGTGTGGCCTGCGGGTTCAATTTCGGGTCAGGACACATACCTAGGTTGCAGATTCAGTCCCCACTTGGGGCGCATATGAGAGGCAACCAACCAATGTTTCTCTCTTTCTCCCTTCCTCTCTCTAAAATCAAAGAACATATGCTCAGGTAAGGATTAAAAAAAATACCAAGCTATAGGAAAAAGAAACAACTTCCCCCTCATTTCTAGACTTACTGTCAATAACAGTATGGCTTGTTTGAAAGTAAGGAGAGGTAGTCTTGGGTTTGGGGTGGAAGAGTAGGGGGCAAAGGGTTAGAGGCAACCATGTTTGGTGCATGTCATCACCAACCTGCTTTTTGCTGCAGCCAGACTGGACCAAGATGGCGAAGTCCCCGACTTCATGGGGTACTTCATGTAGCAGGACAGTCATTGTGGTCAGGATCCCCAATCCCCAACCCCCTCGAAATGAAGCACCAATGGCCAGACCATCTGTGAAGTTGTGTGCCAGGTCAGCAGCCAGATTCAGGTACCCTGATACACGTAGGTCTTATACAGGAGAAAAGGGAGACAAAACAATTAGATGTTCCATCACCCCCCATTCCAGCCCTGGTCAGTTATTATCACAACTCCCCCCAGGGACCAATTCACACCCAGCCCTGCAGTGATTTCCAGACATCTGCCCTTACCCACAGCACATACTCCATGTGATTATGATGGCACCCCTTGCCCAAGCTTATTACCAACTCTGGACCTCACCTGAACCTGTTTTTTCATCTTCAGAATTCTGAGGTCTCACTGGCCCATCTTTGGGCCCTGTGCCCCCTCCTTTTCGCTTCCTCAACGCCCCTGCTTCTTTTTCTTCTTCCTCTGAGTTCTGTTTCTCCTTTGAAGAATGCTCTGAGGGAGAGAAGGAGTTGGTAAGAGTGGGGAACGCAGACCTGATATGTCTTCAAAAGGGAACTCCCCTCCCACCTAGGAGCCATAAGATGAAGGGATTTTAAGGCAAGCAAGGTGGCTTTCAGTAAAGTCATTCCTGGGCTTACCCTGTGTTCCATGTCCATGACTTCCGTGAGTGTGACCATGTCCGTGTCCTCCTTTCACGTGTCTCACAAATTTCTCCACCACAAGAAAGGCGACAATTCCACTGAGGACCCACAGTCCCACAGACAGAATGGGGCCCTGGCCTGGGAATGGAAGCATTGAGACATTAAGGGAGATGTGCATTCCAGACTCCTCCTTCTCAAGTGTAGAAGAATGGGGAGGGATAGATCTTCCCCTGCACCCCAATCCCTGTCTCCATCTGCCCCTTCCTCACCACTGTGGGAGTGTCCATGTCCCGGCTGCTCCTGAAGGTGGTGAGAATGAGGTTCTGAAAGAAGGAGGAGAAAAGGCCAGATGAGAGAATACCTGACCCAAGAAGGGTGTATTTGCAGAAATACTGCGAGGTCAGAGATGGCAAAGGGAAAAGAACTTTTTTGCCTAAAGAATAAAATATATTAAGATTTGAGGTAGAGACTTGAGAATACATACCCAGGGCATGAGGGATAAGGTGCAGGAAGGCATCTCCCAGGAGCCCACCAGAAGCAAAACTGAGCAAGATCTGGAGCAGAGAGCGGTGCCGAGGGGAGTTTGACTCCACGGGGATAAGGAAGAGGACGAAAAATGGCGCTGCAGAGATCAGCACCGTGGCCCCCAGTGCCTGGTGAGGGAGAGTCAGGGTCAAGTGTGCCTGCTTTCCCAGCAATCCAGGACCAGCCCCTCTCCCCCATCCCCTGGGGACTCACATAGGCCCAGAGAGTGACAGTGTCCAGGTCCTGCTTGATGCCTGGAACCTCCACAGAGCCTCCATGGCTGTGCTTATGGTCATGTCCATGTCCTCTGTGGTGGAGATTCTCATGGGAGTGGCCATGGCTATGGTCATGATGCAAATCCTCATGTGAATGTCCGTGGTCGTGACCTTGGGTATGTCCATGCCAGATGCTCTCGTGAGTGTGGCCGTGGCCATGGGCGTGGCTGTGTCCATGGTGGAAATCCTCGTGTGAGTGGCTGTGGCCATGGAAGTCCTCGTGCAGGTCCTCGTGCAGGTCGCCATGACCCCCGTGTCCGGCCACTAGCAGCCCCAAGGCCGCCCAGGTCAGCAGTCCCACGGCCACCCAGTGGGGGGCCCCCAGGCCTCTGGCCATCACGCTGACCAGAGGGACAGAAACAGTGACTCCACTTGATCAACTCTGTACCTATGCGGGGTCGGCTTTACTCCGCTCATGCCCTCCATCCACTTCTATGAGCCACTCCCCCATTCCATTCTGCCCCCACCCGCATTGTTCCCAAGACTCGTTCTTTTTATTCCGAACCTGCTCCCGGACGTAGGACCCCGGGACACCGCTCTAAGTTTTGATCATTCCACTTCACAGACTCTCTGGGCCTTCGTCTCTATGACGAGGTGGAGAAAAAGCCTGGAAAGGACAGTAGGGAAAAGCGGGGAATTCTCACCAGCTCCGGGATCCTCTCCTTTCCAGGTTTGCTCCGACGTGGCAATCCCGCCTCTAGCTCCCGCGAGAACATGGAGTTCCGTCTAGTCCCAGTACCTTTACCAATATGGCGGCGCTCCGGCGCGCATGCGCGGATTGGAGGTTATTTGAGGAGAGGGTGGGCGAGGCCGGCTAACAGGCCGGAGACCGCCTCCTCCGTTTTCAACTAGAGCAGGGGGCGGGAACTAGCAGGGAAACGTCCCTTCTGTACCAAGATGGCTGCCACATCGGCGCTGTCATTTTGGTACAGAGCAGAGCGGAGCGCTTAATTCGATCGGGTTCAGGCCAGAGTCTTTTTCTCTAGTGCTTCTTTGAGCTCAGCTAGCCCTTCAATCAACGCTTGCGAATCTCTGTTACCTCTTCGGTATCCCTATACTCAACCAGGAACCATGTCGTGGGCCGCTCGCCCGCCCTTCCTCCCCCAGCGGCATGCCGCAGGGCAGTGTGGGCCGGTGGGGGTGCGAAAAGAAATGCATTGTGGGGTCGCGTCCCGGTGGCGGCGGCGACGGCCCTGGCTGGATCCCGCGGCGGCGGCGGCGGCGGCGGCGGCGGGAGAACAACAAACCCCGGAGCCGGAGCCGGAGCCGGAGGAGGCTGGACGGGACGGGATGGGCGACAGCGGGCGGGGTGAGTGTGCTAGCGAGCGGACCTGCGAACCATTGACCGCGTTATCTGCAACCCCTCCCCCTCCCTGGGTGCTCTTTCCCCGCGCTCCCGCCCCCTTGTTTGTAAACACGCGTCCCCTCCCTCCCGCGGGCCTTAGCGCCCTCCCCCCGGGGCGGGGCGGGGCGGGGAGGGGGAAGCTTCCGCCCTCCCATCCCTGGCCATTTGAGGCCCCGCACACCGCCGTCCCCCGCACGGGCTACGAGTCCTCGAGTTTGACTCCGGACGTTTGAAGGCAGGTCCTGCGTCCTGGGAGGGGTCACCTCCGCCTGTCTCGTTTTCCTGCACAATCAGGCTGCGAGCTGGAATGGAGGGTGTATCCCACGTGTTGCCCCACCCACACGAGACTGGCTTGGGCTTTTGGCTTGGGGTGACCAAAAATATTGCTTGGGGTTTTCGCTCACCTGAACTATCCTCCTCTCCTTTGTGAACCCCCTTCTGTCACCATAATTAGAAGTTGAACTGTTGTGTGGTAACAGGGTGTCTCTGGACTTGGAAATGGGGGTAGGTGTGTGTAGGGGGAGTTTGGGGCAGGGAGCAGTGGAGGGTTTGAAAAAGTCTTCAGTTGGATGATTGAAGGCTCATTTTCTTTTTTTTTTGTCTCTCCTGTCTGTGTGTCTTTGTGCCTCTCTTTATCCCTCCTTCAGACTCCCGAAGCCCAGACAGTTCCTCCCCAAATCCCCTTTCCCAGGTTGCCCCTCCCCATTCTCCTCCTGGGCCACCTCTACCCCCTTCAGCAGCTCCATCCCGTGGAGGCTCTGGGGCCCCACCCCCACCCGCGATGCCACCCCCCCCACTGGGCTCCCCCTTCCCAGTCATCAGCTCTTCCATGGGGTCCCCTGGTCTGCCCCCTCCAGCTCCCCCAGGATTCTCCGGGCCTGTCAGCAGCCCCCAGGTGAGAGGTCGTGACCCACATTCTGCCTCTCCACTTCCATTTCCTTGTTTTCCTCGTGACCCCAGATCCTTGTGTGAACTTCCCCATGACCCACTGACCTCTAGACTTCTAATTCTGGCAGGCCTGTGGTCCTTGTGAGACCCCTTGCCCTTCTTGAGGTGACTGATATTGCAGTGCATGTGTCCCCAACCCCAAAAGGAACTCCCATATTCCTAATGTCCCTTTTATCTGTCAGTGATTTTCTGCACTTTTGGTCCCATCTGCCCTTCTGAGATATATGCCTTTCAGGACCACTGTGTTGCACAATTTCAAGGGACACTGTATGTCTGATCTCTGGGTTGTGCTCCAGGGCTGCCCTTCACACAGACTGCAGTGTAATACTGCCCTCTGGGATGTGCAATGCAGGGCCCTGCCTAGGTGTTAGGGCATTACTTCCATCACCTCTGAGAGATTCTCTTTCCCAGTGAGTCTCCCTATGACTTCCCTATTTCCCCTATCCCAGATTAACTCAACAGTGTCGCTCCCTGGGGGTGGGTCTGGCCCCCCTGAAGATGTGAAGCCACCAGTCTTAGGGGTCCGGGGCCTGCACTGTCCACCCCCTCCAGGTGGCCCTGGGGCTGGCAAACGGCTATGTGCAATCTGCGGGGACCGAAGCTCAGGTATGGGGCTCAGAGGACCGGCAGAGAGGAAGAGAGAGAGAGATAGTGTCTGCCATTTACCATCCCTTGTGGGATTCCCAGGGCTTCACAGGGTTTCTTTGGAGCTAATGAGCTGGGGGAGGCCCCATGAGAACTAAAGAACCTGAAGCTCAGATGGGATGGGGGGTGGTCAGAGGGAAGAGTGGGTCTGGACCACCTCTCATGTCCTCGTTCCTCAGCTCTGTATTTGGCAAACACAGAGCAGACTTAAACTTAGTTTGCAGGAGGCAGGTTGGCAAGAGACTTAATGGTGAGCGGTTTACATGCAGCCTTGTTATTGCTGTTCTCCCCCCCGCCCCCCCCCCCCCCTAGGCAAACACTATGGGGTTTACAGTTGTGAGGGCTGCAAAGGCTTCTTCAAGCGCACCATTCGTAAGGACCTGACCTACTCGTGCCGGGACAACAAGGACTGCACGGTGGACAAGCGCCAGCGGAACCGCTGTCAGTACTGCCGCTATCAGAAGTGCTTGGCCACTGGCATGAAGAGGGAAGGTAAGGACCTCCCCGACCCAGGCTTCGCAGTCCACTCTATGGGAGAGGAGGGAGGAGGAAGAGGCAAGACTTCAGGAAACCTCTAACAAACCTCTCAGGGAGGCTGGAATGTTCTCTCTTTCCTCCAGAGGGCGATAGATATTTGATTTCTCTCTTCCCTCCTCATCAGTTCTTCTCCCTGATACCCTGATCTGGTCCCTTGAGTTCCTTCTTAATGGTTCTGCCTCTGGCCTGCACCTGTGACCCCTGCCTAATCTGGTGTGAGGGTAGGATAACCTCCTTACCCATGATGGGCTTCTCTGTGCCACCTCTCTAATCTGAATAGCCCTTCTCTCTTTTATCCAGTGCTCCCTCTCTGGTCTCTGTGTTCTTACTCTCTGTGCTCTCTCCTCCAAACTCTGGGGTTCCACTTTCTTAAGGTACAGACTACTGAAGACCTCAGGGCTGCCTTCCCTCTTTATCTTTATTTTAGAGATGAGCCCGAGGCCTAGCTTTTCCAAGGTCATGCAATAAAAGAGTGGGATCAGAACTCACATCTCGGAAGACCCAGGCCAGTGCTCCTTATATTGCCCCTTTGTTGAGTCAGAAGAGCACAAGATTTGCAGTCAGGCACACTTGGATTCAGATGTATGACTTACCACGTATTGTGTGGACTTGGGCATGCTATTGAACTTCTCCAGGCCCAAAATTCTTCATCTTTAAAAATAGAGACAAGAGCCCTGGCCAGTGTTGCTCAGTGGTTAGAACATTGGTCTGGTTTGATTCCCAGTCAAGGAAGAGCATGTACCTGAGTTGCAAGTGCGATGCCCACCTGTCCTGGATGGGACGGGTGTGGTCGGGCGCCTTCGGGAGGCAACTGATAGATGTGTATGTCACACACTGATGTTTCTCTCTCTCCCCTCCTCCCTCCCTCCCACTCTCTCTAAAAATCAATGGAAAAAATATCCCCAGGTGACGATTAACAAAAGAAAAGACAAAAAAAGGAAAGAAATGGAGATGAGCTCACAGGGTTGTTCAAATAATGAGTGAATGTTAAAATGTACTTGGCATGTTTCCTAGTGTGTATTGGGCCCTCAGTTTAAATGTTAGCTTTCTCCCTAATTCCTTTACTTTCTCCTTTCCTTCTTCTTCTTGGCTTATGTGCTCTTTTTTAATCCCTGCTTCTGGACTGTGCCATTATTTGTAGTGACTTCTCCAATTCCTATAAATATCTACTAAGGGCCATAAGATGCTGATAAGGCCCTAAGGACATTTCAGAACCTCCTCATGGCTGGCTGCTGACTTTCCACTTTTTCTCCCCCCTCCAGCGGTACAGGAGGAACGGCAGCGGGGGAAGGACAAGGACGGGGATGGGGAGGGGGCTGGGGGAGCCCCCGAGGAGATGCCTGTGGACAGGATCCTGGAGGCAGAGCTTGCTGTGGAGCAGAAGAGTGACCAGGGCGTTGAGGGTCCTGGGGGAACCGGGGGTAGCGGCAGCAGCGTGAGTGATGGGGTCAATCCACTCTCCTTCCTGATGGGGGTGGGGGGTGGGAGCTTAGATCTGTCCTGCCTCCCCCTACCCTCCCTTCCCCTCTCAACCCTCCTAACATTGTCTGGGACTGGAAGTGCTGCCAAACAAGGTCTCTTAAATATCTGAGGTGGGTGTGGTAGTGTCCTCTGTCCCCACCCTTAAACACCCACTGGTTGGCAGAACCACAGGCAAGTCCCAAGTACACGTTTTCACGAATACTAGAAGAAAAGCCTGATTTACAGGGATTGGTTCAGATGGGGCTTGAAGAGATATACTATGTTGTAGAAGGGGATGTCAAAAGTCTCTTACAAGGGGGACTCCCAGTGTACTTCCAAACCTCTCATAACTCCTACCCCCCATCCCCTGCAGCCAAATGACCCTGTGACTAACATCTGTCAGGCAGCTGACAAACAGCTATTCACGCTTGTTGAGTGGGCGAAGAGGATCCCACACTTTTCTTCCTTGCCTCTGGATGACCAGGTCATATTGCTACGGGCAGGTCAGTGACCTTGGATCCCTTTGACCTCTTGACATTTGACCCCTTTTGATATGACCTTCAGTGACCCCAGTGCACACTTGCATACTCAGGAAGCCAAGCTCATTGACCTCGCCACCTCTTCTTCTCTTCCCCTGGTGTGCTTTGAATCCCATGGCCTGCTCTCTGGCTCCTGACCCTTGCTGCCCCCTACCCAGGCTGGAACGAACTCCTCATTGCTTCCTTCTCCCATCGATCCATTGATGTCCGAGATGGCATCCTCCTTGCCACAGGTCTTCACGTGCACCGCAACTCTGCCCATTCTGCAGGCGTGGGAGCCATCTTTGATCGGTCAGTGGCCCTCCGCTGGGCTGGCCTATAGGTAGAGGGGGTGGGGCTATAGGCTGGTCCGTGTCCAAGGCTGGCTGAGCTGTGACCTTTGAGTGACCTGCAGGTCCCTCTCCAGGGTGCTGACAGAGCTAGTGTCCAAAATGCGTGACATGAGGATGGACAAGACAGAGCTTGGCTGCCTGAGGGCAATCATTCTGTTCAATCCAGGTAAGAGGAGGTCATCCCATCTCTCATGACCAAGGCAACCTTGGAGCCTCCTCTTCTCCAGAGACTCCTAAGTTACCCAGCTATCCCCCTCAGTAAGACCCTCAGCCCGGAAATCTCTCAGATAACCAAGAACAGCCCCCATCCACTGATACATTCCCCTCTGACCCCATCCCACGGACCCAGCATGCCCTGCTTCCCTTGCCAGGCATTTGGAGAAGGGCAGGTAGATGGGGCCCAAAAGGGACATCAGGTGGGCCACATCTCGTTTCTGCCGATTGGATTTGCCTGCCTCCCTCTTCCTCCTGTTCCAGATGCCAAGGGCCTCTCCAACCCCAGTGAGGTGGAGGTCCTGCGGGAGAAAGTGTACGCATCACTGGAGACCTATTGCAAACAGAAGTACCCTGAGCAGCAGGGACGGTGAGAAGGAGCTGTGGGGGTGAGGGATTATGGGAACCGAGGTTCCCACAGGGGTGGGGGTTCAGGGGCTATGAGGGTGTGCTCAGGGCTCATGTGATTCCGGTTCTCACTCCACTTCTCTCACCCCCACCTCAGGTTTGCCAAGCTGCTGCTACGTCTTCCTGCCCTCAGATCCATTGGCCTTAAGTGTCTAGAGCATCTGTTTTTCTTCAAGCTTATTGGTGACACCCCCATCGACACCTTCCTCATGGAGATGCTCGAGGCGCCCCACCAGCTGGCCTGAGCCCAGACACAAACATGGTGCTTCCCACACTTGAGGAGTGCACATCCAAGGGGGACGCCAAGCCTTGGGGCAGGGTGGGGAGGGGCCGTGTTTCTAGAGTCTTGGGGTACGGACTAGGGAACAGAACTGAGACCTCTGTGGGGGTCCAATCAACCCTCCAAGGGGTTTGCTTAATATCCCAAATCAGAGGGGACCCCAGGCCCCTGTGAGGGCTGGACCTCTTCCTTCAGTGGCCTTGAGTCTCTGAATTTGTCGGGGTCTGCCATGATTTGGGGTGAATTCTCACCCCCTGCCTGGAATGATCTCCTTCCCCCAGCACAAAGCAGTGGTCTTGCTCCCAGGACCTTGCTTCCTTCTCATCTTACTTAGCTCCCTGTCTGAAGAGTGGATATGGGAACTCTCCCAGAGATGGATATTGGGGGGCAGGCCCCCCAAACTGATGGACATAGGGGAAGGGCTCTGACAGGCCTTCCTCTAACCAAGCCTGGCAGATGGGGGCTACTCTGGAAGAGCGAGGGGCCCTGACACTGTCTCCTGTGCGGAGTCACCTCTCACACTTCACCTCCTTCTGCAGTTAGACTGAAAAATAAGGTGGTGGTGGTTAAGGGGTGGATAGAGATGTAGGGACCCATCTGCTATTTTTAATTTCCTCTGAGGATAGAGACTTACAGTTAGACTCAAAGAAGTACTGTACTTCCCCAGGTTGACTAAGAAATGCCAGTGGTGGAGGTGGTATGTGGGAAAGGCAGGGCCCCCAGGTGGTCGGGTCCTGGGGCTCCTGAAGCACTGGCCTTCTCAGTCCCTCCTCCGACCGCTTCCTGTCTTAACTTGGGGAAGGAGCCTGGGCTGTGATGGCCGGGCTTCCCCAGCCCTGGGCGCACACGGTAGGCTGGTGACACAGGAGCGGGGCCTGAGGATTGAGGGGAGATGGCTAGACTGCAGAGATGGGGCGCTGGGGCTGCATGATTTTTGCCCTGTAGCTCTTTGCTCTGGGGTTTCTTTCCCTCCTCTTTCACATATAAAATCGCTTTCAAATTAAAATCGCTGTTTTCTGACTGAGGTGACTCTGTTGGGGGGAGGACAGCGCTGCATCGTGCTGGGTGTGGGAGGGTATCCGGTGGGTTGGGACCTCTGGACTCGCTCCCTTGACGTTAACACAGCCGCTGAGGTTCCCTGGGGCCTGAGGGGCCGGCGCGAGGTGGGGGACACAAGGCGCCTTTGTCGGGGAGGGGGGAAGAGGGTGTGCCAGGCTGGGGGCGGGGCGGGCCGGGGGAGGGGGGGCCGCAGATTCTCAAAGGCGCCTTGTTCGCTTGCGCCCTTATAGCGCCAGCGGGCGGCGGCGCCTCGCCTCGCTCGTCTCACCGGCGGCCGCGGGCTCCGGGCAGACCCGGCGCCGTGCCCGCTCGAGGGGCTCGCCGGGGCCTGAGTCTCAGGCGTTGCCCGCCCGGAGGCGGCCTCGTGTCCCTGGTTGACCCCGTTTCCCCAGACTTACAACTGGCAAAGAAAGTCCCCTCGCCTCTCCACTGGGTCCCTTTACACCTGGGTTCCCGCACTCCCGTACCTCGTTACCCATTTTCATCTCCTGGGCCTTGATTACCCCGTTTGTCTGTCCAGCCTCTGCCCCCGCGCTGGCTCCCAGCACCTCTCCCCCCCTGCGGCCGTGGGGTGCGGGTCCCCGGCTATCTATAGCCACGTCTATAAATACGCCGGCCCCGGGCGCTCTGTAATTATACGGGGCGGGGCGAGGAAGTAATTGTGGAGGCCCGGTGGGGGGGCTAGCGACCCCCGGGCCCGCCTCTCCCCTCCCACTGTACCCTAAATCCCGCCCAGGACTCTGATGAAAAGGGGGCTCTAGGCTCCCAAGAGGGAGGGATCTTGGGGGGGGGCTGTGACTGGACGTCTGGGACCTAGAAAAGGAAGGGGCTGACGAAGAGATATTGGGGTTCCCCAAAAGAATCTTAGGGTATAGGGCATCGAGCCCTTGGCAAGGAGCAGATCAGAGCAGTCGGAGGGCGGGCGAGGAAGCGTCGCCTCCCGCCCCAGGTGCAGACCGAGGGTGGGGTTTCTCCTCCGCGGCTGTGGGCGGGCGGCCGGAGGCGGGGGCTGGGCCGGGGGCGGGGGCGAGGTGAGGGCGGCGGGCCGCCGGGGTGGCCGGGGACGCACAGGAGCGGCGGCCACCGCGGAGGCAGCAGCCCGGAGCCCCGACGGCGCCTCGCTGCATGGGGCTGGGCCGCCGAGAGCCGTCGCCAGCCCGCAGCCCCTGACGCCCCGGGGCCCCGTGCCCGAGGCTCGCGCCCGCTCGTCCGCCGTCCCTCCGGACGCCCAGTGCCTCCGGCGCCCTTGGGTCCCCGGGACGCGCGGTCCGGGCGCCCGCCATGGAGCGGTGCGGCCGCCGCCGCCGCCTCCTCCTGCTCGTGCCGCTGGTGCTGGGGCTGAGCGGGGCCCCCGCCCGGGCAGGTAAGAGGAGCCCCCGCCCGCGGCCGCGGCCAGGCCGAGCTCCCAGCCCCCGGCAGGGGGCCGCTGCTGCCGGCGGCGGAGCTTCGGAGTCTGGCAAGGGGGTTGGGGATCAAAGGTCCAGGGTGGAGGGCAGGACACCTGGGTCCCTTGGAGCCAGCGTAGGGACCTTTTCCCTCCTGGAAGTGACTGGGGCGGGCAGCTAAGGCTGAAGGTGCAGGTCCCCTTAGAGAGCCGTGAGCGGGGCTGGATGCGGGGCCCCGGCAGAGCGAAGATGCCCAGGGCCTGCGTGGTCCAGTCCTAGCGAGGTGAGGGGCAGATGCCGGTAGGTGGGCGAGGGGGCATGTGCGTCTTCTGGGGCTTTCTGTACTTGGGGCCGAAGGGGAGCGTCTGCGTGGGTCAGAGCAGAGCCTGGCGTAAGGAGAGAAAGAAGGGAGCCTGGAGTATTTGCTCCGTTGGCTTCCCGGACAGGATCCCCTTCCCCCTCCCTGTGCCCTCGATGCTGCCACGCGGCTGGCTCTGGGGAGCAGGGGGGCTGGCTGCCAACAGGACGGCCGCTGGACGGCGGGATCAGGTGTCTGAGGTGGGAGCCAACTCTTTGCATTCCTGCCCCACTCCTCCCCCTCTGGCCGCCGGGCTCTCCTGGGACCCTGGTGTCCACAACCCTGATCTTTTCCCTCTTTTTCCCAGGATCCAGAATTCCCGGCTCCTAGGAAAGGGGATTTGATGTCAGAGAGGAGGGGGCTGAGAGCACCTGGGTGCCAGGCAGCCTGGAGCAAGTCCCCCACCCCCGAAAACACTGGAGACTGATTTGCATAGAACTTGACTATTCATTTCTTCTCTGCTTTGGAAAGAAAATGGTCAGAATAACAGCAGAAAGGATTTAGATTAGATTACGGAAGGGGAAGGAAGAACCCCCGGGCTGTGAGCAGTGTGAGGCTCAGGGCCAAGGAGCAAGTGTGTGATGCCGAGTCTTTCTTAGGGGAAAAGCTAGCACGGAGGCGCGGACGCGGCTCAGCCGACTGTCTCTTATTTTAGAGCTGGGTGGGTAGAGGTGGGACTCTGTAATGTGGAATTCAAAAGAGGAAGGAGTGGGGCATTTGGGGGCCCAGAGGTAGAGTGGTGGTGGTGTGATGGGGCTGCCAGTGGGGCCTGTGGGGCAGAATGAGGCCAGAGACAAGGGGGCACATATGTGGCCTGAGGTGAGAAGACAGGTGGGCAGCCTGGGGGTGGGTCATCTATAGGATGGAACTGTACTTTCGGGGTGGTGGTGGAGGGTGGGGGCCTCTGAGGTCTCCTTGGCCTGGGGTCTCTGTGAGTCTCTGTGTCTCTGTCTCACTCACCCTCTGTCTCTCAAAGCAGCCCTTGTGTGTTGGTGTTTGCGGAGCTGCCACACGCGGGGCCAGGCTAGGGTGGGGGTGAGGCGGGGGGGGGGGGGGGCAAGGCCGTGGTTTCCCGGCTCCTGGACTCAAAGGGCCTTTTCTCTGCCTGCCTGCCCCACCTCACCCACCCCACCCAGCTCTGCTCTCCTGATCACTCTGGCCCCTGCCCTGCCCCATGCTTCTGTGAAAGTTTTGCAGGAACTTTCTTTGGGATTTTTCCAATCTGGAGCTGATGGTGTGAGGAGTGTGAATAGTGGGAGAGGTGACCTTTGTCTTCCTGGGAGTTTGAGCCCTAAGATACCGAATTCTAGGTGGCTAGGGCTGGTGGCCTGGGTCTTGAATCTTTGGATGCTGAGTGATGGGGGTGGTGGGGCAGGGTCGAAGTTCCAGGTGTGGGGAGCTTGCCCGGGTTTTGGCCAAGGACCCTGATGGGATCCACAGATGTGTGGCTCAGGGCCCTGGACTTGCTCTGGCTCTGCGTGGCAGCTTCAGGCTCCCCTCCACCCCAACCCCGCCTCCAGCCCATTTCTCAAGCTAGGGACACAGGCTCCTGGGTGGCTTTCCTGCATCTCCTTCAGCACAGTCAGAATTATCCCCACCTCCCTAAACATGGGAACTGCAGCAGTTTGAAGCCCCCTCCCCATAGAGCTGCCTCTCTGCTCCCTCCCTGAGCCCCCCCTGCACCTTCTGTGCCCAGGATGATCGATTGCCCAGATGTTGTTTGTGCTGGAGACACAGGCGAGAGGCCAGAGACTCAGAGAGCAAGAGATACAGAAAGGGAATGAGAGAGTGGGAGAAAGACAAGAAAGGTAAAAGGTGGACAGAGTGTGAGGGAAATGGAGGAAGACAGAAGAGCCCGGGGGACAGAAAGAACAACACATGCTGAGACAAAGAGGAAGAGAGACAGTGAGAGAGAGAAGGGGAGACGGATGGAGATTTCAGAGAGATATTAACAGAGAATAGAGAGAGATTCATAGGCTGAAAGGCAGAGATAGGGAGAGTGAGCTGACAGGGTGCTGGGAGGGAGGGAGGGAGGAGCAGGAATGCTCTCCTGTGACTGGTCTCCCGTCCATTCAGGAGCAAGTGAGGGAAAGGTGGTCTTTGCCTTCCAGGCAGCGTGAGCCCCAGGAAGTTGAGTTGTAGACCACAAATGTCCCCTCTCTAGGCCCTCCTGAGGATGTGTCCCTTCCCCTGACCCTCATGGACTCTCCCAGGTGCACCCCCTGTGGATGTACTCCGGGCCCTGAGGTTCCCTTCCCTCCCTGATGGTGTCCGGAGGGCAAGAGGCATCTGTCCAGCTGATGTGGCCTACCGAGTGTCCCGACCTGCTCAGCTGAGCGCACCCACCCGCCAGCTCTTCCCAGGTATGGACGACAGGGTGGAGCAGAGACAGCTGGGCTAGGTCATGGGTGGTGTCTGAGACCTGAAACCTGAAGGGAAGGGGCTTGTGGCTCTTTTTGCCTTTTACTCCACATATGTGTGTCTCTCTTGGGTCCCAGGAGGTTTTCCCAAAGATTTCTCTCTGTTGACTGTGGTCCGGACCCGCCCTGGCCTCCAGGCTCCCCTCCTGACTCTCTATAGCGCCCAGGGCATCAGGCAGCTGGGCCTGGAGCTTGGCCGACCTGTCCGCTTCCTGTATGAGGACCAGACCGGCCGGCCTCGACCTCCAGCTCAACCAGTCTTCAGAGGCCTCAACCTAGCAGATGGCAAGTAAGTTTGCTCCTCTGCTCTGCCTGGCCTGTGCTTTCAGGAGCTGCCCTGTGGCCACTGCCCCAGAACCCCTACTCCCTAAACTAGAAATCCTGCCTGCCCTTTTGGCCACACCACACCTACCCACTGCCCAAACTTCAGTCCCTTGTAGCCCGGAGTTTGGGCTTTAGAGTTTACATCCCTGCACGTGGTACTAGGGCAAGGTACTTGCCTGTGTCTTGGGCAAGTTACTTAACTTCTTGAGCCTCCATTTCTGTGTTTGTAAAATAGGGTTAATGCAATCATGAGAATCAAGCGAGAAACTTGTTTCTGGTGTGGGACATTGTAAGCACTCGATAAATAATAGCTACTGTGATTACTACTATTCTTATTATTGGCCTTAACCCTTCCATCAACTGCTCCCCAGCTCTGTTGACTTTCCCTCTTCAGTCAGTCACTTGAACCTCTCCCACCATGACCAGGTGGCACCGTGTAGGTGTGGCTGTGAAGGGCCAGTCTGTCACCCTCATTGTTGACTGCAAGAAGCGAGTCACTCGGCCCCTCCCCCGAAGTGCTCGTCCAGTGTTGGACACCCGTGGAGTGATCATCTTTGGTGCCCGTATCCTGGATGAAGAAGTCTTTGAGGTAACAGAGCAATCAGAGGACAGAGTGATTTCTGGTCCCATATCTTGTGTCCATCTGTCCCCTTCTGACCCCAGCATGCCATCTTCCTATGCCCTAGGCCTTCATTTTTCCTCTCATGAATTTATATTCCCGTTCCCTATAGTAAGGGCTAATTTTCTCTGTAGGAGAACTAGGTGTCCAACTTATATGGCAGGACTGCCCACAGCCACTTATTTTGCCACTCAGTCTTCATCACTCTGCCCATCGATCCATCCATTCAACCAATCTATCTACCCACTCATCCATCCATTTACCCATCCATCCAGTTACTCAGTCAGCCACCTACTTAAGCATTCAGGTTTGTATCCATCCATCTGCCCATCCTTCCCTCGCTCAGCCACTCCGTCTTCAAACCACTTATCTGTCAATCTGCCCTTCCATCCATCTCTCCTCTTTAACCCATCCACCCATCTATTCACTCATCCACCCACCCCATCTACCCACGCATATAAGGATGCATGCAACCATTCATCCACCATTCACACGCTCATCTCCTCGCCTACCCACTCTCCATCCAACCATTCATTCATCCACATATTCACTTCCATCCATCTACCTACCTGCCAGTCTGATTCCATCTCCTCACCAACTCATTTATTCACTCATTCATGCTTTCATTCATTTATTTTACCATCTATCAACCTTCCCATTCAGTCATGCATCTGAGCTCCCAGCCAGCCAGCCAGTTAACGTTTTCTGAATACCGGCTTACCCAATGCCAAGGGGGGAACAGAAGAATAATATAAGGTTTCCATCATCCCAAGGAGCTCCCCCGTTCTACTCTGGAGATGAGACAATACCCCTAAACTACAGTACAAGGCAGGGTGTGTTAAGTACCACATATGGGCACAAATAAAAGCCATTGGAATTCTGAAGTGGCTTCCCCCTCCCTCATTTCTAGAGGCCCTGAGCATTCTCATCATTACTGCCAGTGGAAGGTGAAGGCAACTAAGGCTGGGCAGGCCACTGTCTCCAGAAGCCCCTATGAAAAGGCTCAAGCATTACCACAGGGGCAGGGGGCTAGGCAAAGGGTATTGAGTTTAGAGTTGGATGGTATGAATTCTAGTTCTGATTCTACCACTGTGAGTGACCTTGGACCAGTCATTGCCTCTGAGCTTTTCTGGATGGAATGTATCTGAAAAGTGGGCATAAAGATCCTTGTACTACTGACTTTCCCAGTGGTTGTGAAGGTCCACTGGGAACTGAAAGGGCTGTGCCCATGAAGGGCTGATAATGACCTTCTTCCATTATTTAGTTTTACCTAGGATTGGCCTCCTACCCTTTGTCCCAGATTATACCCGTTGTTTCTCTCTGAAGCCCTTTCTCTCTCCCTCTCTGTTCCTTCCTCTTGTCTTTGCAGGGTGATGTCCAAGAGCTTGTCATTGTTCCGGGGGTGCAAGCTGCCTATGGATCCTGTGAACAGAAGGAGCCAGAGTGTGAGGGGGACTGGAGGGAGAGACCTCAGAAACAACAGTCTCACAGAGCCCAGAGATCTCCAAAGCAGCAACCATCAAGACTTCATAGGCCCCAAAACCAGGAACCCCAACGACAGGTGAGGGAGCTGGGCGAACCCCAAACTGCAGCACCCCCAGGGAGGGAAGACACCCAGACATCTCCCCAGGGGAACTCCCCCAATGTCCAGAGCTCCCCTTTATACTTTGGGCGCCTGTTCTCCCTTCCCTCATATCCATACCCAACCATACCTCCCTATGCCCATCACTCACCCCCAGTCCTTATTCATCAACCTTTTTATTTTAATTTAAAAATAAAAAGAGTCGTTAAGAAGAATTCGTGGCTGGGAGCTGTGTCCCCTCCTTGTGTCCCCTCTGCCAGTCTTCCTGGAACTGTGTCCTTGGGTTTCCCATCCCTTCCTTGAATTAAGAGATTGGGAGAGAGGGTGGGGGTGAGACTCGGGGACAGAGGATGGGAGAGCAGATTAGGAGAGAGGCAGAAATGGAGAAAGAAGCTGTAATGGTGAGACCTAGGAGAGGGGGAAGGAAGAAAAGATAGAGAGAATCCCAGAAGCATGGTGGGCCTGTGGAAGGGGGGCGGGGCCCACCTCAGGCCCTTTGTACATGGAGATGCAGGATAAGAGGCTGTGTGGGGAGGGCAGGGAGACCCTGGATTGGGTGGAGTTCTGAAGGTCAGGGTGACAGATATGATTTGGGGTCAGTAGTCTAAGGTTGGAGCAACAATCTCTTAATTGTGTCTGCTTCTGTCCCACATGCGGGACCCATCCCCCTTTCCCGCCTCTCCCCATCTCTCTCCTGTCCCTCAACCTCTCTTTTCATCCCCAACTCTGTTTTCCAACTCCGTGCCTACCCCGTTTCCCAATCCCACACTGTCTCACCTCCCTCGCTCCCCTCCCCCCACCTCCACTCCTTCCTACCTATCCCACTGCCCCGTCCCTAACCCCAGCCCACTGAACCTCTCCACTATGACTACGAGCCCCTCTATTACGATGTGATGACTGCGGGGACGACCCCTGACTACCAGGTAAACTTGAGGGACCCCTTCCTTTCTCCTGTTCCACCCACCACATCTATGATACCAAGTGCGAAGAGAGGCATCATATATTTAGATTATGGGAGTTTCCTCACTGCCCCCTCCCATGTCTCTCTGCTGCAGCGGCCTCGGAGCCCCAATCACAGGGCTCCCCCTTCCCCCAGGGGGCGTCGCACCCCACCCCGAAAGTCTACCCCACCTGCCAAGAGGTCAGCATCCCGGCAGGCGTCCCCCTCATCAGGCCGGAGACCCTCTCGAATTGGAGGTTCTGGGCCAGCACGGGGCCAGCCTCCCCACTCCCGACGCCCAGCTCGACGGGCAGCTCCCCCCACTGCCCGGGCCCCCCCCAGGACCAGAGGCAGCAGTTACCGGCAGGTAGAGCCGGGGCATCCAGATCTCTGCCCCCAAACCTCTATGACTTGGGAGAGTCATTCTCCCTAAGCTGTCCTCCCTCCAAAGGGGCTGCAAGATCTGAGATTTCCCCCATCCCCCACACAGAGACACCCTGCCCTCAGGGAGGGGACAAGTGCTGCTTTGCTGCCCTCTGGCTAACCTCTCTCCTTCCTTCTGCCCTACCCCGTGATACTCTTCTCCCCCTTCCTGTTGGGATTAGTACCCCACCCCAGGTGAAGAGGAAGGAATCCTGGAGTCAAGCCCCTTGCCACCCCCTGAGGAGGTAACTCCATGCCCGCCCCTCACCCTTCAGGCCCCCTGTCATCTTGATGCGTCAACCCCTCCTCTGGCCGGAGAGCTCTTCGTCGTATCCACTTATGGCCTTCTGTCTTCTGGTGCCCCCAGACCAGCGGGCCGCTCATCTTTCTTCGGTGTCCACGACCCCTTCCATTATCCTGGAGTAGCCCCTCTCCATGTCGGTGTCAAATGATTTTACTTCCTGCGCCCCGTTTCTCTTCCTACCAGCCATTTGCTGTCCAATGCTCACTTTTTCTCTTCTTCCCTTCTTTCCATCCATTTCTTTGGTCATTCCCTGGACTCTGCTGTCTACCGTTATGTTCATGGACTGTCCACTCTGTGTCCAGCCCTCCGGCCACCCTTCTTGTCACCCATCATTTCTTTCTATCAAGCCCATTTCCTGGACATCCCTCCCGATTTCGAGTCTTTGAAGGCCATCACTTTTCTACACAACTGCTCCCCTTGCTCTTCTTGGGAGAAAAACCCCAGTCCCAAATACCCTCAGAATCCTTCGGGCTAGAAGTCGTCACCCCTGGGGTGCAGGGAGAAACTCCTCTCAGCCCTAATGCCCCCGTCTACCCCTCTCCCTCCCCATCCCCGGGAAGGAGCAGACAGATCTCCAGGTCCCCTCCACAGCCGACAGGTTCCTGACAGAGGAATATGGGGAGGGTGGCACAGACCCCCCAGCAGGGCCCTACGATTACACCTATGGCTATGGGGACGATTATCGTGAGGAGACGGACCTTGGCCCTGCCCTCTCTGCGGAGACAGCCCACTCAGGAGCCGTAAGTGAAAGGAGCTCCTCTTCCAGTCTTGACCTCCAGCGGGAGCTACAAGAATTGCTTCTTGTTTTTTATTATTGTCTGTTGGCTGTGAGCTGCTTCCCACTGGTGGTTTGCCACTTTCTGTCCATACAAAATGTATATGTTGCTTGAACATATTACTTCCTGCCTTCCCTGGCCAGATGTCTTACCCTGTGACTCCTTCTGAATCCTCCTGCCCAAGGCAATGGGATTAAAAACCCCCAAAAAACTTATGGCCACTTCCTGTCTGTCTTTCTGGCCACTTCCTGTCTCAATTAAGCTGGATTTCACAAAGCTTTTGGTCAATAAGCCCCTAGCTTGTGTCCATTTTCAGTCTGTCTCCATCATTTCTTCTTGGTCAAAACAATTTTTTATCCATGTTGCTTCCAAATGATCTAACTTCTTATGTCTCACTTTCTAACCCGTCTGTCCCTTCCTGTCTTCTCCAGCTATGCCATCCGTCTTGGCGATTGTGCCATATCGGACTGAAAGAAACTTATTATTTGTATATCGACTAATTTTTCATGCTGCCTGTGACAATTTCCTTTGATACTGAGCTACTTCCTGTGTGTCTCAGGTCATCCAAATCATGAAGTTTCCATTGTGGGCCTAGGTATTTATCATGGTCACTCACTGTGTGTGTTCACTTTGATGCTTGTGTTTTCTGGAAGAATTGTCTTTCATTGTCATCAGCTTCTATTCGGGAGTCACTTTCTGTCTGTTTTGTGAATTTCTTCTTTCTATTGGTCATGGCAGTCAGGTTGTTGGTGAAGGTCCACCTCCTGAAGCCTCTCTTCTTGGCCACTTCCTGTCTGTCCGACCACTTCCTGTTTGTCTGGTTCATTTTCTAGCCACTTTGGCCACGTGTAATTTTTCTTGGCCCTAGCATCATTCTTGCTTCCAAGTGTTTGTCCCTCCATTCTGTGCCCCTTAATTGTTTCCCATGTCTTCAGCCACTCCCTCTCAGTTGGGGTGTTTCCTGTTTCCTCCACTTCTTCTTTTGCTTGCCTTGCAGTTAGAGCTGCCTTCTCTGTCCCACTCCCTCATCCCATGCCTCCCTTCTCTAATATTGCCACCCTTTACCCTCTGCCGTCTTTCTTCTATGCTGCTTTCTGGAAACTTGAGGCTGATCTGTGATATGGGAGAGTTTGGAAGCTGATAATCAGGATGGAGGTGGAGGGGGCATTCTGCAGGTCTCGCTGGGAGACTTGGGGGTGGTGGTGAATGTCCTCTATTCTCCCTGTCCTTATCTTGGTTCTGGCCCTAGAGTTGGGGGTAGGCATCTGGGTAGAAGTGTGGAAGAGAGGCAACTGGTAGGCTTGGAGTATAAATGAGGGCCCGAGGGAGAGTGTAGTGTCCTTGCTGAGAGAGGAACTGTGGAGACTTGAGGGGATCTGCTCTGAGGCTTGAGTAACCTCGCCCAAGAGCTGTATTTTTTCTTTCTTTATTTTTTTAAATCCTCACCTGAGGATATTTTTTCCATTGCTTGTTCAGAGAGAGTGGAAAGGGGAGGGAGAGGGAGAGATAGATAGATGAAACATCGATGTGATAGAGACACATCGATTGGTTGCCTCCTACTTGAGGGCCAACCAGGGCGAGGGATTGAGCCCTTGGTCAGAATTGAACCCGGGACCCTTCAGTCGAGGGCTGACTCTCTAACCACTGAACCAAACCAGCTAGGGCAAGAGCTGTATTTTTTCAAAGGCCAGTTATGTGGTCGAGGTTTGGGATATCAGTGGAGACTGCCCTCAAAACCTGCTTAGAGTATGGATGTTTAATATCCAGGGAGTTTTTATCTTGTGAACCCCTTGAAATTCTAGGAAAAATTCTGTGCATACAGAATAAGGGCATATATTTTTTCTTTTCTGAAGACTACATAGATTACATCAGATTCTCATGGATCCATGCTCGCCCCTCAAACTCCAATAAAAATATGTCCATAATCTTGGAAAGATTCTTACTTGGTGGGTTGGAGTAAGGGTGAGGAATTTGATGGTTTCTTAAGGTTCTAAGGATTCCTGGGGTCAGAGGAAGTTTGGGGGATAGGATGGTATCCTCCAGAAGAGGCTTTGGGAAGGTTGGGGGGGTTGGATTCCCAGGAAGGGTGTGGGCACCTTCTTGAAAGAGGTTCTCAGGGAGATGAGGTTGTCTTTGCTGAGGTGGGGCTGGGAATTGGGGTTGGGTAGTCCTGAGGTCTCCTTGGCAGGCCTAGAGGTCTGTGAAGAGAGTCTTTGGGGAGGGGGTTTGGGGGTTTGAGGGTAAGCTCAATGAGGTCTCCAGAGAATGAAGGTGGGAGTTGGGATGGGAGCAATCCCAGTGTCCTGGCTGCTCACAGGCCCCACTGGGGGTTACATGTGTGTCTCCCTCAGGCTGCCCGTGGACCCCGGGGGCTGAAGGGAGAGAAGGGTGAGCCTGCGGTGTTGGAACCTGTAAGTCACTCTGGTCATTGAGCTGAGGGCAGTGGGAAGAAGGGAAAAAGGCTAGTCCTGTAGCCTCTGACTGTTAACCTTTGACTCCACAGGGTATGCTGGTGGAGGGGCCCCCCGGCCCAGAAGGCCCTGCGGTGAGTCTAGCCATGACCCATAAACCTCTATTCTTTTCTCAGAAACCCTTCCTATACACTCATCCGTGTCTTCCCCACTTATGCCCAGGCCTCCTTCTCAGAATTCCAGAGCAGTCTTTCAATCAAAGCTCCCAGATCTCTTCTTTAGAGACCACCCCTCAGCCACATACCCCTCTTCTCTCTGAATGCCCACCCCTGACCCCCTTCTCTTTTGCTCCTAGGGGTTGACGGGTCCTCCTGGCATCCAGGGCAACCCAGGCCCAGTTGGAGACCCTGGCGAGAGGGTAAGGGAGTGTCCCTTGTATGGGGGTGGGGCTGCAGAGGAGCCACTAGTACCTAATGGGGGCACAGTGCTTAGTAATTTCTCATTAGCTGGCTGATCAATGAACAAGGGACTGGTGTGCTCCTCAGCACTCATAAAGGAGGGCAGACTGGCTGGGGAGGACAGTAGTCTGGCGTCTTACCCTCATTTTTCTCCATGGGGTTGGGGTGGGCCTCAGGAAGGATCTAGGGAAGTCTGCATTTGTCTTGTTGTGGAGGGTTTCCAAATGATTCTAGGCCTAATATTCCTCTGTCACCTATCCTTCTCATTCTCTCCCCACTCCAGGGTCCTCCTGGCCGAGCAGGGCTCCCTGGATCAGATGGGGCCCCTGGCCCTCCTGGCACATCCCTCATGCTCCCAGTGAGTTGTCTTCTGGGCTTTGGAATGGGCTGATGGGTAAGGCAGGAGAATTGTGTTGTGTCACCAAGACCCAGAAGGTCAGGAAAGCTGAGGAGCCTCTAAAGACCATCAACCCAATGAAATTGATCTTTTAGGTAGAGTGACTAGGGCCTCATTAGATGACCTAGAACCAAACATTGATCTTCTAGAATCAAACTTGGATCACCTAAAACGGAGCAGAAAATCCTGTATCTCAGGGGATCTAAAACCAAAGGAGAGTCTTTCGGGAGGAAGAGGCAAGACTGGGGGAAGAGGACAGGAGTTGAGTTTCTGAAAACCTCTAAGTGATTATCTGAAACCTCCTGTGGAAAATGGTGGAAGAGGGCATGGGGGTGTCCCTGAGCCTAGGAGATTGGGCAGGAATGCTGGATGACACCTCTGGCTGGGAAGGTCCCATAGATTTCCTGGATAACAACCTGGACCATCTCTCCTTTCCCATCAGTTCCGGTTTGGCAGTGGTGGGGGTGACAAAGGCCCTGTGGTAGCCGCCCAGGAGGCTCAGGCCCAGGCGATTCTGCAGCAGGCACGGGTGAGTAAGGCTGGAGAGCATCTTGGTGGGAGGAGTATGGTGGAAAACGGAAGACTCTAGGAGGGGTTGGAAGGGTAGGTTGGAGGGAATGTAGGGCAGGGGAAGGTGTGGGTTGGTTTGATGCCGAGAGGGAGGTCAGGGAGCACATGGGGCAGTGAAACAAGGATTAGGAGTGGAAGGATGAATTTGGAGGTTGTACTGGGCTTGGGAGCTTTCCAGCTGCCTCTTCTCAGCTCTGCTGTGTCCTCTGCGCCCCTAGCTGGCTCTCCGTGGACCCCCTGGACCCATGGGATACACAGGTCGCCCTGGACCCTTGGTGAGTGAATGGGGTGTGTGGGGGTTATAGATAGTTCTGGAAAGGGACCAAATAAAAAGTTATTTTGCTTCTTTTAGGGAGGGTTTTGAGGTCACTCTTGGGTATGCCCTTCATTATAGCCAATTGTCTCTTCTCTCTCACAGGGACAACCTGGGAGCCCTGGCCTGAAAGGAGAATCTGGAGACCTAGGACCTCAGGTGATACCATCCACCCATTTGATTCCCAACCCAGCGCCTCCCCCTGTGTCTATGCTCATTAACCCTGCCCTCGACGTTCCCTCCCCAGGGCCCCAGAGGACCTCAGGGCCTCACAGGCCCTCCTGGCAAGGCTGGGCGAAGGGTGAGTGACTGAGTGTGGGGTGGGTGTGGGTGGGAGATGGGGCACAGAGCATGGAGGGCTGTCCTGTGTGCTCTGACACTTCCCTTGCATCTGCAGGGCCGAGCGGGTGCTGATGGAGCCCGAGGGATGCCTGGAGAACCCGGAGTAAAGGTGACAGGCTGGGCCCCTCTCTGATTCTCTGTTCCAGCCCCATCTGAGCTCATTCATTTTGGGGGATGACTGAGTTCCCCAGCTTCCCTCACATAGTGGCATTCGGGACACATAGGGAGGGGTGGGGTGGGAAAGGGGCTGGGACTTCACATGGGTTGGCCCTCTTTCCCCTAGGGTGACCGAGGCTTTGATGGACTCCCAGGGCTTCCTGGGGAGAAGGGACACAGGGTGAGTATCATGGGGGTAGGAACCTCAGGGCAAGGGAAAGAGGCTGAGGGTCTCAGCAGGGGCTCAGTGGGTGAAATTGGTTGGTTAATAGAAGAGGGTCAGTGTCTGCGTGTGTTGGAGGCCCTGAGGCTCCTCTTACCCGTCTGCCCATTTTCCAGGGTGATACTGGTGCCCAGGGCCTTCCTGGGCCCCCTGGAGAAGACGGAGAGCGGGTAGGTGTGGCCAAGGCAGGGGCTGGGTGCGGGCGAGGGCTGCGGGTAGGGCCGCTTCACCGTGCCCTTCTCCTCCAGGGAGACGATGGGGAGATCGGGCCTCGGGGGCTGCCTGGAGAGTCGGTGAGTGTCCAGGGGGTCAGGTTGCAGGCGGAGGGGGGAGGGGAGGGGGTGGGGGCGAGGAGGGCTGTGGGGATGCCAGAGGAGGGCCATGGATATGAGACACCTTTTCTCTCACTCTCACTCCTGCCCGCTGGATCTCCTCCTCACCTGAGTGCAGGGACCTCGAGGTCTCCTTGGCCCTAAAGGCCCACCTGGTATTCCTGGACCCCCAGTAAGTGACTGCTCCTGACTGCTGACCCTGATCTTACCGCCTGACTTCTCCAAATCTCATCTTCTGACCTGCCCCACTTCCCCTCCTGTTCCCCTTCACTGCCCCCACCCCCAGTCCCCTTTCAGCCTCCACCCCCAGGGGCCCTTTTAGGGCCTTATGGTGCAGAATAGCCACAAAAGAAAAAAAAAAGTCCCTCACAATAAACAAGACAAAAACCCACAAACCCGCAGACCCACAGATCCACGCCCTGTGGATCCGGGCTGGCTGTGTTTGCTTAGGTCTGGGATGAACTGGAGGACTGACCCGTGCTTCTCTGCCCTGTCCCACCCTCCCCCTCCCCACCCGCCCCCTGGGGAATGGCCAGACCTCTGGGAAACCACACCACCCTCTGGGCTTGGGCCTGCCTCCCAACCTGCTCACACCCATCTCATATTCCAGGGAGTCCGAGGCATGGATGGGCCCCATGGTCCCAAAGGGAGCTTGGTGAGTGTTGGGCATGGAGACTCCACCCGACCCTTAGACCCCGAGTTCCTCCCCAAGGTGCTGTTCCCTTTGCCAGCACTCTGAGCCCCCGCCCCACTCTGGTGCTCGCCCTCTGGATATTACTGCTGGGACTCAGCTCTTCACAATATGTTGTTTGTCACCTTCTCCTCTACCCCTGCCTGGTTGCCTGTTTCTAGGGACCCCAAGGAGAGCCAGGACCTCCAGGACAACAGGGCACTCCTGGGACCCAGGTGAGTGGTCCTGTCCACCCCCCTCCAACTTTAGTGACTTCCCTTGGGCTTCCACAATGGGTCAGACCTGGATGGGGACAGGAAATTAAGGATGTCAAATCTTCATTGCTCATGGTCTGAATGGGGGATGCTGGCTGGAGCAGAGAGCGCCCACCCCTGCGGGGCCCCTGTGACTTCTCTCTCCCTGTGTATAGGGTCTCCCTGGGCCTCAGGGTGCCATCGGCCCTCATGGAGAGAAGGTGAGAGATTGGGGAACAAGGGATGTGCTGGGGTGGGTGTCAGGAGAGCCCTAAATGTCTGGCTGGGACTTTAGCCTTGTTCAGTCCCAACCCCTCTTGGTAACCCTGAACCTCATCTTCCTGCAGGGTCCTCGAGGGAAACCAGGGCTCCCTGGCATGCCTGGCTCAGATGGACTCCCGGTGAGTGGCCCCCACTTCTTATTTCAAATATCCCTTCACCCTCCACCCAAGTCCTTTGCACTGGGAGGTCACTGATGGTGCCTGCCCATGCTCAGTTGGCTTCATCAAGTCACAAGAATTTGGATTGGAGAAGTGTAGAGAAGGATCAGGGGAGGTGACAAGGGCCAGTGGTCATGTTCTTCTGTCCCCACAGGGTCACCCCGGAAAGGAAGGTCCCCCTGGAACTAAAGGAAACCAGGTGAGATCTTCACACCTCCTTTTACCTCCTGAAGGGGCTCCCACCCAGACTCAAGCCTCAGAGTCCTTAGGATTTCCTTGTCTCATCGTTAACGTGGCTCTGGCAGTTTTCTCCGATGTCACTTCCATTTTCCCCAGCCCCTGAGGCCCCCACAGTGACCCCCTGTGACTCCTTATAGATTCCTCTCTTTGTCCTTCCAGGGTCCATCTGGACCTCAGGGGCCTCTAGGATACCCGGGGCCGCGAGGTGTCAAGGTACAGACCAGCGGGCTGGGAGACAGAGGACTGCATTTGGGGGAACCGGTCGGGGTCTTAGGAACTCCGCCCCTGACCTCTGTCTCTGTCCCCGCCTATTCCTAGGGTGTGGATGGAATTCGGGGCCTGAAGGGTCATAAGGGCGAAAAGGTGAGCAGCGTGCTCCCAGCTTCCCAGCGCCTCCATCCGCCCCACCACCCCTCGGCCCGGCTCGTCCTCCGTCCTGCCCTCCAGCGCCTCGGGCCCACCCTTGCACCCATGTGCTCCCAAATCTTCCACTGTAGCCTGCTGGCCCTCTACATCTGGGGTCCTCTCACTCCCAATTTTTTCAGGGCGACGATGGCTTTCCCGGGTTCAAAGGTGACATGGGTGTGAAAGGTGACAGGGTGAGTAGAAACCCCTGCACTGGCCCCCTCAGTTCTAAGACCTAATGATCCTGGAGTCCCAGCTGATTCCTTTGATACCCGGAGGCCCCATCTCCAGTGCTCTGCACCCTTTAGGGCCTGATCCCAGCCAGATAACAACCCCAGTCTGTGTCCCTCCAACCACAACAGTCTCCCTGCCCCTGTGGGGCTCCCTGTCCTGCTAGAGCTTCTGGGACCCCTGCCAACCCCACCTGGCCTCACTGGGGCCTGCCTGTCCCCTTGGGGCCCCGCCCCGCCCTCAGTCCCTGACACTTACCTCTCCAATCCTCTCACTCAGGGCGAGGTTGGAGTTCCCGGTTCCAGAGGAGAGGATGGTCCCGAGGGGCCGAAGGGACGCACTGGACCCACTGGAGATCCTGGCCCCACTGGGCTCCTGGGCGAGAAGGTGACAGGGATGAGGGATCTGCATCTGTGCTCTCTAGGGATTTGGAGGGGATGAAGGCCTGGGCACTGGGATCAGGGTAGGCAAGGGGTTGCCAACAGCTGGAGTCAGTGAGTCCATCGAAGATGGCCAGGTATTAATTATGGTCCCCTCTGTACATGGCACCTCCTGGACACTAATGGGTTGTGGGGCGATGGGTGAGACGTCAAGGAAGAGTCCCTGTCATGAAGAGTTTACTGCAGATTGACAGGGACAAGGCAGAGAGACCACCGTAGGGTAACTGTCGGTGCAGGGCACAGTGCAAACGTGTCCGGACTCAGAGCCTAGGAGTTCCGAGCAGAGAGGCAAGAGCTGGTGGGCTGCGAGATCTTCCAGGCGGACTCATGCGGCACTGCTGTGGGCCAGCTCTGTGTGGACTGTCATATCCATCCTGGGCAGAGGCACCCGCACGGTCCTGCTTTGCAGAGGCATGGGGGGGGGCTAAGGTGCTCGTTAGTCACACAGCCAGTGAGGAGCAGAGCCAGGGTTTGGGCCCAGGCAGCCAGGTTGCAGAATCCCGCTTCCAGGCTCCGCTCCACGGCTGCCTCAGATGACAGGCCCTGCAGCGTCGGGAGGCAGGGGTGCACACCTGCCCTGGGGAGCTGGGTGGTGCAGAGCAGGGGCAGAGGCGGTCCCCTGCTGCGTGGAGCCTGCTAGGGGCAGGCTGGAGAAGGTGGAGCCTAGGTTGACCAGTAGGCAGGGACTAGATCACAGCCCCTAAGGACCTGATGGGGCAGCTGACTTGAGTCTCCAGACACTGGGGAGGCGAGATGCCAGCACTGGACCTGGGGAAAACCCACTCTCAGGGAGCAGAGCTTACAAAAGCCAGGCAGCCCATGAGGCAGGAGAGGAAGGGCTGGAGGGTTGGAGGGCTGGCGGGCCATTGCTGCGTGGGGCCTGGCTCCCGCCTCTGAGGGATGGAGTGGTACCTGTGGCTTGTCTTGTCCCTAATTGCTCCCTGTCCCTCCACAGGGCAAGCTGGGTGTTCCTGGCCTGCCAGGCTACCCGGGACGCCAGGGTCCCAAGGTGAGGTGATGCCCCATGTATACTCACTCTTCCTTTTCCCTCCCATGACACCCAACTGCAGGAAACACTGACAGAGCACTGGGGGTCCTAGAGAGAATTGAGCCCACCCCGTCCACAGAGGAGGGGACAAGGCCCCGAGAGCAGCAGGGGTTGGATGGGAGGGCAAGGTCTCCCACACCACGCCCCCGTCACCTTTCCTGACCCTTCTTGGCCCTTCCTAGGCCCTCCCCTTTCCTGACTTTTCCATTTTTTCTTCTCCACCTTCACCAGGGCTCCCTCGGATTTCCTGGTTTTCCTGGAGCCAGTGGAGAGAAGGGAGCCCGGGTAGGCTGGGGAAGAGCAGTGCGGGGTGGGGGTGGGCGTGGGGGTGGGGGGCTGCTCTGTAGGGCTCCACGCCCTGGGTGATACCTCTGCTTCCTTCCCACAGGGCCTGTCTGGGAAATCAGGGCCTCGGGGAGAGCGGGGCCCCACGGTGAGTGCAGGGGGGAGAGAGACCTGTGCCTCAAGATCCAAAGGGGTGTGTTGGTTTTTCTGACAACTCTCCTCCCCTCTTCTAGGGTCCACGGGGTCAGCGGGGACCCCGAGGCGCCACTGGAAAGTCTGGAGCTAAGGTTAGTGGCCTTGGCAGGGCTCCATTGGTGGCCTGCCCCTTAGCCCAGCTTCCCCGAAGATCCTCTGACTCTGTCTCCCCCTTCTGCAGGGAACATCAGGTGGTGATGGCCCCCACGGGCCCCCTGGAGAAAGGGTGAGTGTGACTGGCATGTACCGGTCCATATGCCCCAGGGATCCTGAGTGGAGCAACTTCCTCTCCCCCAGGGAGGAAGCTGTGTCCCCTGCCCAGCATCCCACCCCATTCTCCAGATTCAACCCAGCTCTGTCTCTAGGGCCTCCCTGGGCCTCAGGGCCCCAACGGATTTCCTGGCCCTAAAGGACCTCCGGTAAGCTGACCTCTGACCTCTGGCCTACTTTGGTTCTCTGAGTGCTTCCCCATTCCCTCCCTTGCCTAGAATTCACCTGACATCTGCACCCCTTCCAGGGCCCCCCTGGGAAGGACGGGCTGCCGGGACACCCGGGCCAGAGAGGAGAAGTGGTAAGTGATGCCCTGGCCCCTGAGACCCTCACACTCCAGAGCTGTCTGGGTGGCCTCCCAGGGAGGTTCTCCCTCCCAGCAGAGTGGACAGCATCCTGGTGCTCGCTGCTCAGCCCCACAGCCAAGGATGTGATGGGGACCCTGCCCTTCCTCCGGCGACCTGGGGTCTGTCCCAGTGTCCATCCTGACTGTGTTCTGACTGCTCTCTCCTCTCTTCTTCTCTCAGGGTTTCCAAGGGAAGACTGGCCCCCCTGGCCCCCCAGGGGTGGTGGGACCTCAGGTATGTCTGTCCTCTGGAGAGAGAGGACCCCAGACCTGGAGCTGGCGTGCCTGCCCTGCTCCCTTTTCCCCATCACAAGCCGGCCTGGCCCTGCTGGGTAAAGGGTGGGGCTGGGTTGGACTCTGATGCTGAACTTCGGCCAGTTCTCATCTCCTGGGCTCGGAGAAGAGACGGTTCCCCAGCAGGGACACAGGTGGTGTAGGCACTCCACACTGGGGGCTGAAACCAGAGTGGTGGCCCGGGGAGCCCCCAGGAATCTCCCAGCAGCTTTGGGGCAGGGATACCAGGGTTCTAGAGGGATATTTTAGGGTGGCCAAGGGGGCTGCTTTGGGCACACAGTGGGGTGAAGGGTCGAGATTGGAGTCTTTCCGCCTCTTTCCCAGGGAGCGGCAGGAGAAACTGGGCCCATGGGCGAGAGAGGTCACCCAGGTCCCCCAGGCCCCCCTGGAGAGCAGGGACTGACGGGAACAGCTGGAAAAGAAGGAACCAAGGTCAGTGGGGCGCTTGCTTTGGCAGCACATGTACTAAAGTTGGACCAATACAGAGATTAGCATGGCCCTGTGCAAGGATGAGAGCAAGTTCATGCAGTGATCCATAATTTTGGGCAAAGCAGGGGAAAGTGGGCACGGAAAGAGACTCTGCTTGGGGCGATGGCCACGATGAGTGTGCAGATGCTGTTTTATTGAGCTGTATACCTGAAACCTGTATGTTTTTGCGAATCAATGTCACCCCCAATAAATTCAATAAAAAAGGTTGGTAAGGGGGCAGAGGGGACCTTGGGGACCAGGGTCAGGGATTTGAGGGGGGTCAGAGATCTCTCTGCATAATTTGGGAGCATGGCTGTGGCTCATCACCTTTCCTTTCCTTTTAGGGTGACCCTGGTCCTCCTGGGGCACCAGGGAAGGATGGTCCTGCTGGGCTGAGGGGCTTCCCAGGAGAGAGAGGCCTCCCTGGCACTGCTGTGAGTGACCTCACCTCACCAGTTGTAATGTCACCGTGACCCTGGCGCCCCTCAGAATCACCCCGATCCTATCTCTCTGAGCCTGTCCCCACCCCTAGCCCTGCATGTCTCCCAGACCCTGTCCCTTGATGTCCCACCTTCCTGTCTCACATCTCCTGCTCTGAATCTCTGGTTCATAGGGTGGAGCCGGTTTGAAGGGAAACGAAGGTCCGGCCGGTCCCCCTGGCCCTGCAGTGAGTGGGGCAGTGGGGAGGAACCAGGAAAGGGGGTGGGTGAGGAAGAGTAAAGAGTGGGCACAGGGCGTGCAGAGTTAGCCATAATGCATGTGGTTTGGGCTATTCTCCTGGGAACCATGGCCAGGGTCCTCTGGAGTAGGTAGGCTGTGGCCTCCTCCTTGGGGTCTGACTCCACTTCCTCTTAGGGCTCCCCTGGGGAACGAGGTGCAGCGGGATCTGGGGGACCCATTGGCCCCCCAGGGCGCCCAGGACCTCAGGGTCCCCCCGGAGCAGCAGGAGAGAAAGGTGTCCCGGTGAGTGTGGGGGCCCCAGGGGTCTGTGAGCTGCTGTGTCTCAGGGGGTTTCCTGGGGGAGGTTGAGGGTAAGGGTCATCTTCAGGCCATGACTCCTCTCTTCACTTCCCACAGGGTGAGAAGGGCCCCATTGGTCCCACGGGCCGCGACGGGGTGCAGGGTCCTGTGGGGCTTCCTGGCCCTGCTGGACCCCCGGGAGTGGCAGGAGAGGATGGAGACAAGGTGAGGGCACCCACAGCCCTGGACCCAAATTCTTCCCAGATGAGATCGCAGACCTGGACACGGCCCCACCCCGTCTCATCACTGTCCCCCCTCTCCCCCTCCCTCCTCTGCCTTCTCCCAGGGTGAGGTGGGAGACCCTGGACAGAAGGGCACTAAAGGGAACAAAGGCGAACACGTAAGTGTCTGTGACCTTTGATTTCTGACCTCTGGTCTTCAACCTCCTTCCCACCTGGACTCTCTCCCTGTCTTGGCGTCTCTGACTCTCCTTTCTCCCCAGGGCCCTCCTGGACCCCCTGGGCCCCTGGGTCCTGTGGGGCAGCCTGGAGCAGCGGTGAGTGACTGATGCCCGCGTGCTCCCTCCAGAGGCCTGGCAGCCCCCAGTCAGCCTACAGTTCCCTCTGCTTTTGGGGTTGGGGGTGAAAGCAGGGGGCCCTGGGCCTGCTGCCCAGCTCTGTGTGGGGCTTGTGGATGGAGAACACCTGACCCTATGGCTACGGTCCTTGTCCCTGCCTTCCCCCACCTCAGGGAGCAGACGGGGAGCCTGGAGCCCGGGGACCCCAAGGACATTTTGGAGCCAAAGGTGATGAAGGAACAAGAGGATTCAATGGGCCCCCAGGACCCATTGGCCTACAGGTGAGTTGGGGTGAGGAGCCCCATTCTGACGAGGAAAGGGGGGGTGGGGTGAGGATGAGGGCAGCATGTGGGACCTGAGGGGAGAGCTGGGGGCCCGGGCGGGGTGCTCACCTGGTCTGTGCCGTGTGCACCTGCACAGGGTTTGCCAGGCCCCTCGGGGGAGAAGGGAGAAACAGGAGACGTGGGCCCTATGGTGAGTGTGACCCCACTGGTGGTGTGTGACCCCAACTGGCCCCAGCCCCACCTACCGGTCACCCCCGCCCATCCAGCCCACCCCAGCACCCCATTGCCACTGACCCCTGCTCCCTGGCTTGGCTGCCCCTCCTCTTCCGGGCCCAGGATCTCTGCCCCTCCCACCCCTCCGCAATTCCCCTGCACCCAGTGCTGTCTCCCTCGCCTCCCTGCCCGTCTCTGGTGAATCTGTTTCTCCCCAGGGACCACCTGGCCCCCCAGGACCTCGAGGCCCAGCTGGACCCAATGGAGCTGATGTGAGTCCTCTCGGCCTCTCATCCCTTCAGACCAATGTGGCCAGTCCTCTGCCTCCCGTTCCCCGGACTATAAACTCTAGGCCCCTGGGAAGGCCTCCCACTGTCTCACTGCGGTGACCTCGGCCCTCATCCTGGCCCCGCCCCTGGAATGGCACCTCGTCCCCAGAGCTATGATCCCTATTTCTGTTCCTCTTCCAGGGTCCTCAAGGTCCCCCAGGAGGTGTCGGGAACCTGGGTCCCCCTGGAGAGAAGGTAACTAGGAAGGGGTGAATGGCCTGGTCTTGGAGGGCACGGGAGTTGGACTTCTGCCAGCTTTGGATGGAGTCAGAAGAGAGTGAGGTGTGGGGACTATCAGGATTTTTGTAGGGAAGGAGGATTTTGATGTCAATCTCCTTGCAGGGGGAGCCAGGAGAGTCAGGATCTCCCGGGGTCCAGGGGGAGCCAGGAGTCAAGGTGAGTGATGGCTTTGAGGCATCCCTCCCAATCCCTTTCACCCCCTCAAACCCACCCCCACTTTTCCCGTGACCTGGGGCTGGACCTCCTCCACTGCCCTGGAGTCTGTGCCCCAGCCCTTCTCCATGAGGCCTGGTCCCTGGGTCTGAGTGAGTTCTGTCACCCTTTTCTTGAAGCAAAGAGGTGCCAGGGGACCCCCATGGGCTTGCCTTTCTCTGTGCATCCTACTGTCACTGGGGCTGGGGGAGCTGAAGGTGTCTTGGAAGCAGGGGCTGCATTCTTGACCTACAAGATCCCCTGGGACCATCTGTACCCTCCAATGTCCTCCAGGGTCCACGCGGGGAGCGTGGGGAGAAAGGAGAGTCCGGGCAGCCGGGAGAGGCGGGACCACCAGGGCCTAAAGGCCCCACCGGGGATGATGGCCCCAAAGGGAACCCTGTGAGTTTGGGGGAGGGGCTGAGAAGAGGGTCCTGCGAATGGGAGACCTGGGGATGTGTGTGAGGATCTTGGAGTGTGGGGAGCCCAAGAGTGGGGCAACCTGGGAGGAAAGCTCTGGGAATAGGGTTTCCTGGGGAGGATATATGGAGTCTAGCATCCCGAGCGAGAGAACATGAGAGATGCCTCTAGTTAATTCCCCAAAGTGTTAGAGGGCATGTAGGCATGGGGAGGGGTGCACCACCCTCTTTCAGGTGATACAGTGGGCACTGCCTGCAGAGAGGGAGTGTGGCATGTGCCCACAGGGGTCTGTGTTGGCTCTGGGTGGGCTTAGGCGGTTGTGAGCCTGACTTTTGGTCTCCCTCTGTGTTAGGGCCCTGTTGGTTTTCCTGGTGACCCTGGCCCTCCTGGGGAAGGTGGCCCTCGGGTGAGTCTTGCCCCGTGGGGGGGAGGGGCAAAGTGGGTGGGCTTCTGTGGGGCTGATGGGCTTGGCTGTTGGAAGCTGGAGGTATGGCAGGGCAGCTGGAGGCATGGGAGGATCAGCAGTTTTCAGGTGACCTTGCTTCATCCCTGCAGGGCCAAGATGGTGCAAAGGGTGACCGTGGAGAGGACGGCGAGCCAGGGCAGCCTGTGAGTGACCAGTGACTCCCCCACCACTGAGCTGGAGTCTTCAGACCCATTGCTCCTCTTCTCTGCCCCACTCCTGAGGGGTCCCTTGGCTGGAAGCTAAATGTTCGCTTACCCTTCTTCCCTCTCTAGGGATCCCCTGGTCCCACTGGGGAGAATGGACCCCCTGGACCACTTGGAAAGCGGGTAAGTGAATTGGACACCTGGGGTGTTCAAGGGCAGTCCTTGGCAGGTGGGCAGAGGATGGGCAATGGCAGGTGGGATGGGCAGGGAGATGCCTGGAGTCTGGTTGTCCTGCGTGGGGTGTGTGACACGTGCTTACCAGTGTGCTGTGCATATCTGGGCATGTTTGTTCCTGGAATAGGGTATGAAGTTCTTGCCAGGGGTGCTGGTGTGTGCCCCCCAATCAGAACAGACAGGGAGGAAGCACTGGCTTTCTGGAGGCTCTGCTAGGTCAGGTGGTCACCTTCTAGTTGCTGGGGTAGGAGGTGGGGCACTAAGTGGCTCTTCGCCAGATGCTGAGAACCACCCAACTCTTTAACAACTGGCCCAGCTGTGCGGGCTCTCACCGCCTGTGAGTGGGCCTCTGCTCCCTCATCCCTCTTCCTTCCCCCTCCATCTGCAGGGTCCTGCTGGCACACCTGGTCCTGAGGGGCGACAAGGAGAGAAGGGAGCCAAGGTGAGGGGAGGCTGCCCTGGCTGCGGGAGCATTCCCTCCTCCCTCCCACTCCTTTGCTCCTCTGAGTTCTCTGTCTTCCTCCCCCAGGCTGAAGCCCTCATGGGAACAGGTTCCCTGTGCTTGCTCCTGCCCCCCGGGCTCCTGGGGTTTAGGCCCTACCCCCTGCCTCACCCTGTCTACCTTGGGCTCCCTGCCCCTGCCCGTACCCCTTTCTCTGTCCCTTAGGACACATTCCTCATGTGTGTTTCAGGGGGATCCTGGTGCTGTGGGTGCCCCGGGAAAGACAGGCCCCGTGGGTCCTGCAGGCCCAGCAGGAAAACCTGGTCCCGATGGTCTGAGGGGCCTCCCAGGCTCAGTGGTGAGTCATGGAGTGGAGAGCCCGGGCAGGGAGGGGTGAGGTGCCATGGGAGGGGACACCCCTTCTGACCTCTGTGGTCACCTCAAATCTGTAGGGCCAGCAAGGTCGTCCTGGAGCCACAGGTCAGGCCGGGCCCCCAGGCCCTGTGGTAAGTGACTCTGGATTGGGTGGGGTGGGTGGGGTGAGGGGGGTGCCCTGGGGCAGTGGGCTTCGAGCTGAAGCTCTGGAGGATGTGGGAAGTGTTGGGCGGAGAGCTGGAAAGGGTGACTTCCTGTCTCCCCATAGGGACCCCCAGGGCTTCCTGGCCTCCGTGGTGATGCTGGGGCCAAGGGAGAGAAGGTGAGTGACAGCCAGACAAGTGGCCTCGCCCCTACCTTCTCCCTTGCCTGGAGACCTGTGGGATGCTGAGTGCCCATTGCTCGGCTCTAGGCTTCCAGTGCCAGGTCTCGGGGCCCTTACTCAGCCAGGGCTCTCCACAGCCCTTGTGCTCAAGCCTCTCTTGTCTCCTCGGCTCTGACCCCCGTGGCCTCCTCCAGCTGCATCCACGTGTCTCCTCTCTGCATCCCCTGACCACCTGTCCTCTTCTCCAGGGTCACCCAGGTCTCATTGGACTGATCGGGCCCCCTGGAGAGCAGGGAGAGAAGGGTGACCGGGGACTTCCTGGCCCTCAGGGCTCCACTGGACAGAAGGGAGAGACGGTGAGTAGAGGGCAGCGAGTAGAGGGCACTGTCCTGGAAAGTTGGGGGGATGAGGGTGGAGATTCCCCCTGGGGGTGGGAGGGGCTGTGGTGGGGACTCCGGGTGGGGTGAGGGAGGGGTGGGGAGGAGAACCCAGTTGAACCAGGTCCTCCCTTTCCTAGGGCATCCCGGGAGCCTCTGGCCCCATTGGCCCTGGAGGGCCCCCTGGCCTCACCGTGAGTACCCCATCTGTTCCTCCACTGAACCCCTAAACCAACGGCTTCCATAGCAGCTGCCAGCCTACTGAGCGTAGGAGTGTTTCCCCTGTGTGTCCTTACACCTGCAGTGTTTCCTCCCCCCCTTCCAAGGACTCCCGAATGTCCCCATGTTCCCTCATGCCTGCCCCTCCTGTGGTAATCCCACTGTCCTGTGGACTCATGACCTTGCCTCTCCATTCCTGTGTCCCTACCTTCCCCTGTGGTGACCATGTTTTTCATTTCACAGGGACCTGCTGGACCCAAGGGCGCCAAAGGAGCCACAGTGAGTGGACCCCAGCCAGCCCTGACCTCTGCCCCTTCCCCCAAGCAGGACTTGGTGCTTTCTAGACCAAACATGCTCCCCCCAGTGGAGCCCCATTCCCAGCCTGGATACTGAGTTGACCTTACTGTGACCTGACCTCTCCATGACCCCATTTACTCCTTTGGCAGGGCCCAGCCGGACCAAAGGGAGAGAAGGGCGTCCAGGGCCCTCCAGGACACCCGGTGAGTTAGGAGTCCTGGCCTGCTCCTCTGATTGTCCCTCCCTGTCTTGCACCTTCTCTGCTTCACCCTCACCCTCTCCCTCTGCCCCTCCACCCAGGGCCCCCCGGGCGAGGTGATCCAGCCCCTGCCCATCCAGATGCCCAAGAAGACTCGGCGCTCAGTGGACGGAAGCCGCGTGATGCAGGAAGATGAGGCCGTGCCGACTGAGGGGGCCCCGGGCAGTCCTGGGGGGCTGGAGGAGATCTTTGGGTCACTGGATTCCCTGCGGGAGGAGATAGAGCAGATGAGGCGGCCGACAGGGACCCAGGACAGCCCTGCTCGCACCTGCCAGGACCTGAAGCTCTGCCACCCAGAGCTGCCTGATGGTCAGTGCCAGCCTCAGGGGACACAAAAATACTGACAAGAGCTTGGGTGCGGACAAGCAGAATGGATGTTGCCGGAGTCTTGGGAAAGGTGTTGGGCAGGGATGAGGGGACTGGAACAGTGGCCACTTTCCGGCCAGGTCAGATTATTTCAGTACTAGGAACTGATACAGTCCTTCCAGTGGGCACCAGCCGGCTGTCAGCTGACAGCTGCAGGGCTGGTAAACATGCCTGTGCCTACACGCGTGCTTGCACTCACACCAAGGACACATGTGCGCACCTACAGCCACGCTTGGACCCTTCCAGTCAGGAGCCTGGGGATGCTGCTGGGCTCGGGGTGTCGGGGATGGGATGGGGTGTAGGTGCTGAGGGCAACTGAAGGGGGGCTGTGTTAGGGGGCTCTGGTGGCAGAGCAGGGGGCCGGGAGGCTGCGAGCATGTGGGGAGGGCTGGGGGAGTGGGAATATGGGTGCAAAGGGCATCTCTCCACCCAACAGGTGAATACTGGGTGGACCCCAACCAGGGCTGCGCTCGGGACGCCTTCCGGGTGTTCTGCAACTTCACGGCGGGAGGGGAGACCTGTGTGCAGCCCCGGGATGACGTCACGCAGGTGAGCGCTGGCTCCCGCTGCCCTCTCCCGTCGGGGCGGGGGTCTCCGGGTCCATGGGACAAGCCCCCTGGCATGGCCCCTGCAGACACTGCTGGCGCTCCTCCACCCCTGCGCCCCCTTCCTCCCCTCCCGCCCCCCAGTGCTCACTTGCCTCCTTCCCTGGGCAACCGCTCGCCCCCTTTCCGCCCAGCCTCCTGCTCCCGCTCGCCCCCCCCCCAGCCCTCCCTCGCCCCCCCCTCCCAGCCCTCCCTCGCCCCCCCCAGCCGCCTGCTCCCGCTCGCCCCCCCCAGCCCTCCCTCGCCCCCCCCTCCCAGCCCTCCCTCGCCCCCCCCAGCCTCCTGCTCCCGCTCGCCCCCCCCAGCCCTCCCTCGCCCCCCCCTCCCAGCCCTCCCTCGCCCCCCCCCCAGCCGCCTGCTCCCGCTCGCCCCCCCCCTCGCCCAGCCCTCCCTGCCCCCTGCCCCGCTCCCGCTCGCCCCCCCCCAGCCCTCCCTGCCCCCTGCCCCGCTCCCGCCTGCCCTGACGCGCCCCGTCCTGCCAGTTCTCCTACGTGGACTCCGAGGGCTCCCCGGTGGGCGTTGTCCAGCTCACCTTCCTGCGGCTGCTCAGCGTCTCCGCGCACCAGGACGTCTCCTACCCGTGCTCCGGGGCGGCCCGGGAAGGCCCCCTGAAGCTCCGGGGGGCCAACGAGGACGAGCTGAGCCCCGACACCAGCCCCTACGTTAAGGAGTTCAGAGACGGCTGCCAGGTGGGAGCGGAGCGCGGGCGGGCGGGGCCTGCGGCTCACGCTGGGCCCCGGAGCTCCTGCAGCCGCGGGAGAGCAGGAGCCGGCTTCCCGGGCAGACAGGGCTGAGGGGGCTCAGAGGGGGCTGAGGGGGTTGGGGGGATGGAAGTGGGGTTCACCTGTGTGCAGACAGCAGCGTCACCGGAGTACACACATTTACACAGGTGGCCCAGCAGAGGCACGGGGGTGCGGGGGTGGGCAACAGACACCCCAATCCCTGCATACATCCCGAGAGTCACCTGGACGGGGTCACACAGGTGCACACACATGGAATCATGTCAGCTATTATCACACAGCCCGCCCCCCCCCCACGCACATGTACACACATCCCTGTGGGGCCACACAGACTCACATCAGCACCACAGGCAGTCATCTCAAAGACACACACACACACACACCCCACAAGCACATACCGCCTTCCTGGCTTTCCCATGGACTCTGGAAGAAAATTTAGCAAGTCTGAACATGGATGCGGTTGGGGGAATAGCTTCTCAGGGTGCTCAGAGGAGAGGCCAGCCTGGGGTGTGACCCCTCCACCCAGCTCACTCACGCCTCCCCTCTTGTCTCCTCCTCCAGACACAGCAAGGCCGGAGGGTGCTAGAGGTGCGGACCCCTGTGCTGGAGCAGCTGCCAGTGCTGGATGCCTCCTTCTCGGACCTGGGGGCCCCCCCAAGGCGGGGAGGGGTGCTGCTGGGGCCTGTCTGCTTCATGGGCTAGGACCTTCTCGACCTGAACCTGTCATTCGAAACCAGGCCCACCTGGCATCCCACAGCATCAGCTCCATGCCATCTCCCAAGAGGGCTCCTCACCATCTGGGGGCCTTGGGCCAGGGCACCGAGAGCCCCCAGTCGGGCAGACCAGAGGAAGGCTGAAGTGCGTGCCGGACTGCCCTAGGGGAGGGGTAGCTTCTGGGGCTCCTAGCCTTCCCACCGGGAGCCTGTGGCCTGTTAGACAGCTGACACACTTATTTAAAACTCACCGCCCAATCACCCCAAACAAGAGGAAGAGAAGAGAAAGGACACTGTGTATTTTGTATTTAAAAGTAATTATATTAATTATTTAAAGAGTGGAAAACTAAATAACAACAAAGATAAAGAGAGAAATGCCAACAAAAATCAGCGGACTTTGGAGACAGGGCTCTCCAGGGATGAGTCCCCGGTACCCTTGTCCTTGCCTCAGGGCTTTCCTCAGTGACTGTGGGGGTTTTTGGGTTGAACCCCAGTTCCCTCACACCCCACCTGTAGCACCCACTGTGAACATTGGAATATACGGTCTCCTTTGCCTCAGGGCTCTCTCTCATCTCCACTTACTGATGTCTGGCTCCCTGACCCACACACCTGCTCTCCTTCACTTGGTCTGGGCCTTGCAGAAACCACCTGCTTTTTGGGGACCAGGCCACTGTCCTGGGGGGAAACAGGATAGTGAGGGATGTGTGCAGGGCCTGAATTCAGTGGACTGTTGAAATATCGAAATCTATATTAGCTGGGAAGTCACCACGCCCTGAGCCCCCTGAGTATCCCATTGCCATCCTGGCCACCCCAGTCTCTCCCCGGGCACCCCTCCCCTTCTCTGACCCTGCAATTGAAGGGATGGAAGGGACTCCCGGGAACTTGTCCAGCCCTATAACCAGCATCAGTCTGACTGGTGGTTAAAAAATGTGATTGTTTCCTCCTAGGGTGTATGTGTGTGATGCTTGTGTGGTTACTTCAATCCCCACCAAACCCCTATCCAACCCCCTTCTTCCCAGTGAGCTGTAGCCAGAAAAGGGTGGCTTAACCCCTGTTCCCTGCAGGGCCTGTCCAGCTGGGGTGTCACAAAGACTGGCTGACATACAGAATCACAAGTGGACCCTGGTTCTGTCTGACACTGGTGCTGGACTGGTGCTGGGGAAGGTGTGTCCCCGCCCCCCCATCTTTAGGGGCTCCAGGCCTGGAAGGACCCTTAGATGGCCTACCCCAAACTCTGCAAATGAGAGGACAGGCTCACTTGCATGACAACGCTTCCCGCCCCTGTAGCTCCGCCCCCCCCCCCCCAGGCTCCCGCCTCCTGTCAAAAAGGCAGCTCGGCGGCGGCGGGAGCTGTGCCCCTGCAGGTGTTGGCGTCTGCATCATTCCAGGCTTTGCCCTTGGGATGCACAGACTGCCCCAGCCGCACGCTCGGTGCCCCCCCCCCCCCCGCGGCCTTTCCCAGGGCTTATTCTGCGTGTAGCTCGGCGCGGTCCGCGGCGAGGACCCGGCCGGTCCCTTCAGTTCAGCGCGGCCTCACGGCCGGGCATCCCTAGCTGGCCTCCTGCCTCTCCCGGGGCTTCACCCAACACAGCGCTCCTGGCTCCGCCCGTCTGGCAGTAGATTAAACCTTATTCTAGGGCCTCGTCCCAGTCGGGACACCCCTTCCCTGCTGGACGCCTAGCTGCAGGGCAGGAGGGGGACGGGTGTATGCGCGTGTGCACGGGTGTGTTCTGGTTTTGCGTCCGCCCCGGGGTTGCCTTGCACCCCTGACCTGGAGGAGGGACCGCCCCCCCCCTACTACTTCCTCCCTTGGATCTCCGACGGTACCACCTTGATCGCCTGATCCCAAGGACAAAACCCCAAACCCTGGAGTGTTGGAGCTAACTCCTCTGTGCAGAAAGCGCTCCCGGGAGCGGGGAGGTGGGGTGTCTAGCAGCCTGCGCAGGAAAATCGACGGCGGGTGAACCCCCCTCCCCCGGCGCCCGCCCCTCGGGCTCCGCGCGTCTCCGCCTCTGCTGCCCCCTGGTGTAAGCGCCAAGACCTACGCCCGCGAAAGGGCCAGGGGAAAAACACAGCCCCTAAGGTCACCCACTGAATCCTCCCTCCCACTGTGCCCAACGTAGGAGGGGCCGAGTCGAGGGGAAGCCCCCGACCTCGTCTATTTGGGGTGAGGCGACGCACGAGCTTCTGGGATCACCCACGCCCTCCGTCTCAATCTCCGAGTCCTGAAGGCTTCAGACAAGCCACCTTCCTTCCCGCCTCCCTCCCAGGACTCTGCTGAAGGGATGGCCAGACCTAAAGAGACGCTCCCCACTCTTCTCGCCTGCACCCACTCCCCGGCAAGCCCCGCCAGAGCTGAGGTTTCTCAGCGCTCTCTCTGCAACTGGAGCCAAACCCACAGAGGTCGTCCCTGGAGCACCAAGGGGAGTGTCCCCAAAGATCACTTTTGGTTAGATGCTCTGCGCTCAGAGGGCTTTTCTCCACGGAAACAATGCCACAAAGTCACTCAAATAACACTCATACATGGCTGTTGGGTGCCCTGGCCAATCCACAAACCCCTATTTTACGAGCGTTTCTGTGCCAGGTTGCCGCCGAGGGCGCCAGAAGCACAGCCCTCCCTGCAGCGGGACTTCTCCCACCGGGCAAGCTGGGGCCGGCTGGAAGGAGAGACTGGAGGAGTTGCAGGGCCCGGCTCCAGGGCCGGGGTTTGGGCGGGGCTGGGTGTGTCAGTGCAGATGCCCTGACATTTGGACTGTGGGCACTGGCAGTGGCTCTAGTGGCTTGTGGGCAGAGGAGGCTTCTGGCAAGGACACAAAGGAGAGAGAGGCTGAGACCTTGGGGACTTTGGGTTTGACGGGGTCAGAATATAAGCTCTTGTAGGAGGGCTGGGTTCTTGGCTGCCACTTAAAGGAGTTTAACTGGCGCCCAATAAGGAAGAGAGAGCCACTGATGGTGTCTGAAAAGATGAGTGACACGATGCAGTTGTGTGCCACAGGCCCCCTCAGGGTGCATGAGCCTGCGAAGGAGCCGGAGGAAGGCAGGGGGCCAACAGGCTGCGAGGTCTGGGAGAGGAGTGGGGAGAGCAGCGAGGTCATAGAGGGAGGCTGGGGAATGGGTCCTCTGGCCCCTTACACCCCGGCGGCTGCTTCTCTGACTTTTTAGCCTCTGAGACTTATGGTCAAAAACAACTTGTGAAATTTGGACCGCTTAGATCATGGTACCTGGGAACACTACCTATCCCACAAGGCCCTGGGCTACAGAGCCCTGTGCCCCCCTCCCCCGGCCATGCTGCATGCTGGGACTTGTAGTTTCTGAATGGGCAGGGCAGGGGTGGGGTAGAGATGAAACAGGGAAGGGTGTGGGTCAAAGCAAGGCTCTGGCTGCCTCGGACAGAAGTTCCTGTGTAGTAGGGGTGGCGACCTCGTTTTGTGGTTGTGTGGCCCTGTTCCTGCAGGTTTGGTGGGGTCAGCAGGGAGCGTCAGGGCCACATCCTAGCTTCTTCCTGGCCAGTGAGCAGCTCACAGGGCATGATCAGGTTTCCCCATTCACATCTTCTGAAGCGAGCAGTCACCCCTGGGTGCTTGCACTTGGCTTTCTGTTTTCTCTTCTCATCTCCAGGGTAGGGGAGACCTGTCTCGGCTAGGCCTTGAACGAAGACCAGGGGCATCTATAGGGGCACCTCCTTTAGGGCTACCCCCAAACAGCCAGGATGAACCAGCCGCAGTGAGAGCCAGCCCACCACGCCACTTTCCCTCAGTTGGCGGGACCACGACAATCCATTTTGTTTACTTTCTTCTGGCCTCTTTCTATTAGTAACATTTGCTCCCAGCAGAAGTCTTTTGATTCCCAAGAATTAGATGGGCGGTTTTCCTAAGCACAACAGGTGAAAGCCCCATTGGATACTATGGTAGCTGGAGCGAATGTCATGTTCCAGGCCTCGCCGCCGCATCTGTAAGAGCTTGGATTCCACAGGGACGCTGGCCAAAGTGCGTGGGCCACGGCTCTCTATTCCTGCTGTGTGCCCGTCTCCACAGGGTCGGGCTCTATTACTGGATCAGGCAGCGGCTCAGTTCTTCTCACTAAATAAGGTAGACCTACATACATACAGTGCTGGCAGAGACTGGTATAACTCTGCGACTTCCCACTTGTGGTTCTTTTTATTAATACCTCAAGATTTTCTTATTTCAAAATTAAAAATCTATAGAAACAAACAAGTAAAAACTAAGAACTAAGAAACATGTTTCAGAGATACTAGGGTTAGGGAGAAGATGGGAAATGGCCCTGAGAGTCAGAGATTTTGTTCCAACTCTCAGTAAGCAATCCAATTAAAAGCCAAAATTAATAGCAGCAACCTTTTATTTCCCTTTCCCTGGGTTATTTCAACCTTTATCAACCAGTAGGATTTTCCAAGAACATCTCTAATAAAGCCATGGCCTGCTACTTAAGGCAAGGAGGGCCAGAATTCCAAGAGAACCTCACCCAGGTTCTCCTGGTGTGAAGTGGGGAGCCGGTGGGGCACAGTGAGCCCTTGCCTGTACCTAGCACAGCGTCCTGTCGGCAGGGTGGTCCTGGGTGGGCTTCTTTGAAATCCTGCTGATTATGCCAAGTAAATGTCACTGGAAGAAGCATTCAAACCTATCGAGAATTTTTATGAGTTTATTTGGACAAAACTGACCACATATTCCAGGGAGCAAGACCTCAAGTGCTCCTTAAAAATCTATTTCACTATCCAAAACAATTTTTGTTTACCCTTAATTCCTCATGTCCTCAAAGTAGCTGCTACAACTCTAGACATCACTTCAACATTTAAGACTGATGAGGTAGCCTGGCAGGGTGTGGCTCAGCAGTTGAGCGTCGACCTAGGATCCAGGCGATCGGGTTCGATTCCCAGTCAGGGCACATGCCCGGGTTGCGGGTTCGATCCCCAGATGTGGGGCGTGCAGGAGGCAGCTGATCAATGACTCTCTCATCATTGATGTTTCTATCTCTCTATCCCTCTCCTTTCCTCTGTGAAATCAATAAAGATATATTTTTTAAAAAAAAGACTAATGAGGTAAATAATAGTGGCAGTCACACCTGCACCTTCAACAAACTTCTGCTTCAGGGTCACATAGTCACCCCCAATCGCAAGGAAGATTGGGTGAGGAAAGAGGTGTCAGGATGGGTGTGGGGTCAGCCAAACAATAGTGTCTGCCACACTCTAGTTGAACAAGTATGTGGAAAGTCACTGTGCAACTTTTTTCCTGCGCAGGACCTGCCAAGCTGAACAATGGTGTTAAATTTATTTGTTTGGGTTTTTTTTGTTTGTTTATTTTCGCTCATCTTTCCCACTCTCTTCCCCTTTGGCAACCACCAGCTTGTTCTCTATATCTATGGGTCTATTTCTGCTTTATTTTTATTTATTTAAAAAATATATCTTTATTGATATGAGGGAGAGAGAGAGAGAAACATAGATGATGAGAGAGTCATTGGTCGGCTGCCTCCTGCAAGCCCCTGACTGGGGATCAAGCCCGCAACCCGGGCATGTGCCCTGATTGGGAGTCGAACCCTGATTGCCTGGATCCTAGGTCGATGCTCAACTGCTGAGCCATGCCTGGCCGGGCTATTTCTGTTTTGTTTTGTTTACTCAATTGCTTGGGTTTTTTTAGAGTCCACATATAAGAGAAATCGTATGGTATTTGTTTTTCTCTGCCTGACTTATTTCACTTAGCAAAAAACCCTCTAGGTCCCTCTATGCACTTCAAATGGGAAGGTTTCATTCTTTATGGTGTTGGTTTTAGACTGAGTTGGCACCACTGGGTGAGTTCTTACGTATTTCCTATGGCCATATTCAATACTCAGATTGCTCGGCCTAGTCTGTCTTGCTCAGTGGTTAGAGCCAGCCCAGGTACTGAAAGGTCCCAGGTTCAATTCCGGCCAAGGGCACGTGCCTTGGTTGTGTGCTAGCTCCTGACTCTGGTTGGGAAGCATGTGGGAGGCAATCGATGTGTCTCTCCCACATCGATGTTTCCCTCTCTCTCTCTCCCTCTCCCCCCCTTCCACTCTCTCTGAAAAGCAATGGAAGAAATATCCTTGGGTGAGGATTTGAAAAAAAAATTGAGTGTACTGATTAGCTGTGTAGTTCTATGAGTTTTGACAAACTCATTGTGTAATCACCACCACAATCATGATAAGGGATATTCCAACCCTGTCACCCAAAAAACTTCCCCATGGAACAATTGTTTTCAAGCTACCCCTGGTGAATGTGCCCTTAGTGTAATGAACAATTTTGATACTTGAATTGGATTTAGGTCATCTGTTTAAATTCTGCTTTATTGGAGTAGCCCTCAAGGTGGGATAATTTACTGTGGCCTATAGTAAATGTGACTTGGTGCAGTCAAGTGCAAGCAAACTGCGGAGGTTTGGTATTGACAGTAACACACCAGCCAGATGGACGCATATGTACTAAGGAAATGATACCAGGTTCAGTGCTAACCACATTTATTTATTTTTTATAATTAGACGAGTTAAATATATGTAAAGAACTAAGTCCCTGGCACTTAGTAAGTTCTGCAAGAGCTCTGTTGGTGGGACGGAGTATCTGAAGTTCCTCCAACTAGTTTACCACAATTGTTGTTTTACATACTGTCCTAATGACTCGGCACTGTTTCGTATTTACATTTTTTGGTGGTGAAGTGAAATTCCAGAGGTTCAAAGTGGGAGCTTTTCTATTTCTCAGAATGACAGTAGCAAATTCAAATGACATACTCGAGACAAGTGAAATCACCATAGAAACTGTTTTGGTTTTCTGTAACCTCTGTATGTTATCACAATCCGTCACCCAATATTCAAACTAGCCCTTTTTATTAGATTAGGTTTTCATAATTAGAAGTTGCTTTTGATCCTGTATCCCAAATGTTCTAGAACTCTTCAGTATTGCCATTGTCCAAGGTATTTTAATGGAGCCTAGGCGTCTCTGGACAGATCTAACAGCGACAGATCTGGAGGGAAGGACACTGGGGCTGCCGTGCTGTCCTGAGGCAGGATCTGGCCCGACCTTTAGGGCACAGCTCTGAACAGGGTGAAGCGGAGGAGGAGTGGTGAAGTGTCCCTTTCTGCATGTGCCGGCAGACAGGCGTTCTTCACGCTGATAAGCTCGTCATCTCGGTGACTTCCTTGGATTTGATTCCCAGCACTTTTAAACTGCATGAGTTGAGGGTTTGCTAAGATTATTCTATGGCTGTAGCTGCTCTTATCTGTTAGACTTGGACTGTTTTTTACACTTCCTTAACCTCTTTTATAATTTTATTAACTTGCTAGTAGACCTCTTATGTTTTTAGAGTCCGCATGTAAGAGCTAAATTTGATATCCCCAAATCTAATGAGCCACGATCAGACAGGACACTGCATCTCCGTCCTCACTGGCTTCTCAAATTCTTCTTCATTTTCAATGCTCTAGCAATTTCTCCTGCAGATGATTCTGCCTCCATTAAAAGCTACCAAGAAGGCTCTGGCTGGTGTGGCTCAGTTGGTTAAGGGTCTCCCGGTGCATGGACAAGTCTCATATACCCAGGTTGTGGGTTTGATCCCCATGCAGGAGGCAACCGATTTATGTTTTTCTCTCACATCAATGTTTCTCTCCCTTTCCCTTCCTCTCTATCTCAAATCAATAATAAAAATGTATATATAACTATCAAGAGGGCCTACACTTTTTCAGAGAAAGATTCTAAACTACCCTGCCTGTCCACTATGGTAGCCACTAGTCACATGTGGCTATAATAATTTAAATAATTTAAAATTAAATTAAGCCCCAGCCAGTGTGGCTCAATGGTTGAACGTCGACCTAGGAACCAAGAGGTCGCGGTTCGATTCCCACTCAAGGCACATTCCCGGGGTGTGGACTCAGTCCTCAGTAGGGGGCATGCAGGAGGCAGCCAATCGATGATGTTTCTCTCTCATGGATGTGTCTCTCTAACCCTCCCCCTTCCTCTCTCTAAAAATGAAAAATATATATATATTTAAAATTAAGTGAAAATTTCAGCCCCTTGGTTGCACTAGCCACTAGCATTTTCAGTGATCAAGAGTCAAATGCAACCCTGGCTGGTGTGGCTCAGTGGTTAGAGCGTGTCCACAGACTGAATGAAGGATCTTGGGTTCCATTCCCTGTCAAGGGCATGTACTTGGGTTTCAGGTTCCATCCCTATCCCTGTGCAAGTGTGGGAGGCAACCAATCGATGTTTCTCTCTCCCTCTCTCCTTCCTTCCTTCCTTCCTCCCTTCCCTTCCCTTCCCTTCCCTTCCCTTCCCTTCCCTTCCCTTCCCTTCCCTTCCCTTCCCTTCCCTTCCCTTCCCTTCCCTTCCCTTCCCTTCCCTTCCCTTCCCTTCCCTTCCCTTCCCTTCCCTTCCCTTCCCTTCCCTTCCCTTCCCTTCCCTTCCCTTCCCTCCCCTCCTTCCTCTCTCTCTAAAAATCAATGGAAAAAATATCCTTGGGTGATGATTAACAATGACAAAAAAAGGTCACCTGCTACTCTGGCTAAACTGGACAGCTCAGGTGTGAGCCATCTGTGCCACTGCAGGGAGCTGCACTGGGCAGCTTCTTCCAGGTGCTCTCTGACGAGCACAGTCTCTTTACAGGTACCCTTTTTTAAAAAAATATATCTTTATTGATTTCAGAGGGAGGAAGGGAGAGGGGGAAGAGAGAGAAACATCAATGATAAGAGGGTCATTGATCGGCTGCCTCCTGCACTCCCGCACTGGGGATCGAGCCCGCAACCCGGGCATGTGCCCTGACCGGGAATCGAACCGCGATCTCCCGGATTATAGGTCGATACTCAACCTCTGAGCCACGCTGGCCGGGCTAATGTAAAAAAAAAAATAATGTAGACTTCTTCCAAGGTTGATAATGTTGAAGGGTTGCCTTCTGTTGGTAGGCTTTCTTTATATTAAACTATTTAAAAATGTAATTGGGGTTTGTTCTGCCACAAAGCAACAATTAGCATATTTTCATGGCTGCTGTTAAAGGCTCAGTCAAACCACAGGTGCGTAGTGCTGCCAAAGCCTCCACATTTGGCCACATTTGTTTGGACCCATGCCCTTGCGTATGACTAACTTTTACTCTAACCTTTTCATTAAGAATGTTGGAGTATCCTCAAATTCTGACGGATTCCCTTCTTTCCTGTTCCGAGTCTAGATCCCAGTGTTGGCCTCTAGGTGGAAACAGAACCCTACTCAATATTCTCCAGTTTTAAAGAGCACCATTTTAACGTGGGGTTCTTTGCGATGGGTAATCTGGCTTGTTCCTCAAAACCTTAGGACACTTCTCACGTGAATTAAAAGCACACCACAGTGTCAATTGTCCACAGTTGTCCGATAAAAAGCAAAGAAGTGCTAGGCCATTTACCTACATGTTCCCACATGCTGGCCTTCCACCCTCAAGAGGGCAGGCCTCAAAGCCCCACTCCGGCGTTCCCTTTCTGGGCCAGCCCGCAGCTCTGTGACTTGCTCTGATGGCACCAGGGCAGGAGGAATTCCTGACCAAAGAGAAAACCTAAATTAATCTATTGGTCCTGCTTAATAAGCACAAGGTGAAATGTTCAAGGCTCCAAGATAATAGTCATGATGGTTTTTAAACTAAGTCCCTTTTAATGATTACTTGAGATAATATTAAATTGACTATCAGGCATTATAAACACTGGTTTCTCAGTCCTCTGCTGATGAGGTTTGTTCGTTTATTTCTTTCTTCTCAGAATCCCAAATACTGAAGCCTCTCTCATCCTGGGCAGTGCACGCAACGAGGGGCTCGTGCACAGTTCAAGTCTGCGGGCGTGCAGCTCTGGGCACAGAGTGGCCCGCCTCCGTCTGTCACCAGAATGATTGACAGCCGGCATGTCAAATCAAAACTTCTCTCTCATTTGGGGCGCTGAGAGATTGGCTACTTCTATTCTCAACCGGAAATATCGCAGAATAGAAAGTATGTAATTTCTCAAGGCAGTGAGTGAAAAACAAAAAATTCATACAATAGAATACTTTCATCTGCATCCTTGGTTGTAACTTCGGCTTTTCAAAAACTGCTTAAATGCTTATAAAATTCATAAAACATTTGTAATAATTATTTCACATAATAATAATGAAAAATAATTGTATGAATTTAGCTCTGCTTCCTACCATAAGCAATGTTTCCAGAAAACTAAGATTTAAGAATCCTTTCTGATCAATATATGACTTTTTTTTTTTAAGTTTTTATTGATTTCATAGACAGGAAAGGAGAGGGAGAAAGAGAGAGAGAAACATCAATGATGAGAGAGTCATTGATCGGCTGCCTCCTGCAGGCCCAACTGGGAATCGAGCCCGCAACCCGGGCATGTGCCCTGACCAGCAATTGAACCTCGATCTCCTGGATCATAGGTTGATGCTCAACCGCTGAGCCACGCCAGCCGGGCAATGTATGACTTTCTTTGATAAAAATGGATAGTCACATTATCTTGAAAATTGTCAACAAAATGTATGGTTTGCCTATTTTGTTGTGCAGAAAAGCCTGTGACTGCCAGCCTTTGAAAGACCTGCCTGTGGGGTGGGCCCCTGGGTGGTAGCCAGCACCTTGGATTTTGGGAGGGTTCCCAACCGTTCTCAGAACTGATAAGACTGTCCCTAAACTGTTTGCACAAATAATATTGTTTATACTGACACCTGCTTTCCTTTGGGGCTCTGAAATTTTGGTCTGTGCTGGACAGAGGGTGCAGCCCTCAGGAAAACCCTGAGTGCTGAGGCTTTTCTGAGTGTTCCCGGAAGAAAAGCCTCACAACTCGGTGCTGGAGGAGTTAAGTGAGTCCTGCGGCTCTGAAGGGACCCTTGGCAGCTTGCGTCTGGTTCTCTGGGCTTCACCCCTGCACCTTTTCCCTTTGCTGACTTTGTCTTGTATCCTTTTGCTCTGATAACTCACGGAGTGAGTACAACTATATGATGGGACTGTGAGTCCCAGTGAGTCATCGGACTAGGGGTGGCCTTGAAGACCCCCAACATACCCCCTTATTTAGAACTGGTATATCATAATATTTAAAGTCATCAAAACCCAACTTCTAGTCATAATTTATAGACATATTTCATTAGAATGATTTCCCGTAAGCACATGCAAGAAAGTCAGTTAAGAAAGGAAAACTCCTTAAGCTTGGGTAAGGCCTTGATGTTTTTGACAGTTGATAATAACCCATGAGTACCGCAGGGACAAAAGTCTTCTGGTCCCTGTTATGCAGTTTGGACTTAGTGGCATACCATGCCATGAAATGACTCAAGCAAATATGACTTCTGTCTTGGTCTTAAACTTTAATTAAAATGGTTTACAAAAATCATAATGAACTGTGTTCTAAACCAGGCCTCTGTCTGAAAAACTGACATACACATATCTGACCCCTTTGAACTGGAGATGTCTTCCCACTGACTGACTCAGGAGGGCTGGAGTTTAGGGTATTTGATGAACACAGAGTGATGGGGTGTCTGCCTCTATAAGCTGATGCAAACAACAATATAAAAAAGAACTATAACATGTTATGCTCTTATGCCAGTTATTTATAATCCTGATCTTATGGTGATTGTTACACTTGGAAGGCATATTCTTAGTGATTGACATGCTTTGTCCTGTATGAATTTCAGTGGCAAATTCAGACTCAGCCTGGCCAATGTGGCTCAGTGGGCAGAGCATTCAATTCCTGGTGAGGGCACATGACCAGGTTGTGGGTTTGATTCCTGGTTGGGGTGTATATGGGAGGCAACCGATTGATGTATTTCTCTCACATCAATATGTCTCTCTCTCCCTTTCTCTCTCTCTAAAAAAAATCAATAAAAATAGTTTTATTGATTTCAGAGAGAGAGAAAAGGAGAGGGCAAGAGAGAGAGAAACATCAATGATGAGAGAGTCATTGATCGGCTGTCTCCTGCACACCCCTTACTGAGGATCGAGCCCACAACCAGGGCATGTGCCCTGACTGGGAATCGAACCTCGATCTCCTGGATCCTAGGTCGATGCTCAACCGTTGAGCCATGCCTCCTGGGCAATAAAAATATATTTTAAAAATATTCAGGGTCAATGTCAGTTCCACTTGGGATTACTAGGACTAATGGTTCCACGCCTCCACCAGGGCATCTTGGGCATCTACAATGAACTAAAGCAAATTTTAGGAGGTCTGCTATTGGCTGCCCTCCTATTCAATAAGAAGAATTGATGACCATAGAGAAGTTTATTTCTCCATGCTGGGTAAAATAACAAGGACATCTCCAGGCTCTTCACTGGACCCAGTGGTCACCAAACCCTTCGAGCATAAACAAGGCCACATGACTGTGCCCTTCTTGTCAAGAAGGAAGGACCATAATGTTGGAGTTGGGTGGTTTGCATTCCTCAGGAAAGGGCACCCTATAGACTGGAGAACTTGAGAAAGAGAAAATACATTCAATTAAAATGCAGGGACCCAGAAATTCGTGTCAAGGGCACGACTCCGTTGTAATGTGCTTTTTGGAGGTGGGAGGTTGCTGGGCAATAGAAGTATCAGAAATCCTTGTTCCAAGGTTACAGGTGATGTTTGAGATCAGCTCAGGAGCCCTATGAAGAAGAGTTAAAGACAACGAAGTTCAGGGCTACATTTCCTTTCCCTCTAGAGTCCCAACAGAAAAAAAAACATAGAGAGGCTGGGTGTTGGTCTGATGCACAATGGGAGAGTCTCTGGCGTTTCCTCCCGCAGCAGGGTGAAGCTCATTCTGATACTCACGCAAAGACGAACATGGACCAAGAGTTGGGGGCAAAGGGCTCAACTTGAGGAAGAGGGACAGCCTCTGAGAGTTCCTCCCCACTCCCAGGGCACCTCCTGCGATACATCCTGAACACAGAGTGCTCATTAAATGCTCCCAAACTTATGTTGCAAGGAATTGAATTGCACCCCAAGAAGGAAGAAAGGAGTAGAAATACCACCTATTGGCTGAGGTCCTTGTCGTCCTGAAATGAAAGCGAAAGGGAAGTTGAATTTAGTAATTGGGAGAGTAAAGAGCAACAACATCTTAGAAAGTTATACAAACATTTGCATCCCGTGCCTACATCACCGGGAACCAAGGCAGGGTCCAATCTGTAGACTTAGCTGCCCCCAGGCTTAAAGGAACCCCTGCAGAACAGGGTAACTGTTCTGCAGCCTCAGGTGGCTTGCTGGGCCAAGATCTGTCCAGGCATCTTCTTCCTTACATGGCTGTCCTTGCCTAGTAGGACAGTATCCATCATTTTCCAGAGGTTTCTTACCTTGCTGGCCTCTAAAACAGAGAATGAAGCTCACCACGAGGGCAAAGAGCCCCAGCACAAGGCCCCTGACTCCAGTCAGCATCTTGGTCCGGGAAGAATCTGACTGAGCCTCTGGGAAGAACAGACCCCAGGGTCAGTCTCACCTCCACCTGCTGCAACACCCGGCCTGGCCTGACACCTGGAGCCTGACCTAGTGCACCGTGGGGGGAAAGGGAGAGGATAGTGCCAAGCTTGGGACCACTGTGGGGAAGGAGAGGATGTGGAAAACACCCCAAAGTTCTGGGTCAGACTGGTGATGTCCACAGGAGGCAAATGCTGGTTTTAGGTCAACCCATTAAGTCCAAGCATAAGGGACTGAAGGGAGGTGGAAGGGAGAGGCCAGGTCCCAGTCTGAGGGCCAGTCATGAAGGTGATTGCTTTCCTAACAAGGAGAGATTCTTTAGGATCCCCCAGGGCAGGGGTAAATGCACGCTAGAATCACCAGACCCTTGCTGCCCCCAGTCTATACCAGTTAGAGCGCTGGTGAGGACACATGGGGTGGTGTGAACCCAATGGGTAGTGGTGGATCCCAGAGCCTGCAGCTTAGAGGGTCATCGGGGAGTAATTTACTCCAGTCTACAGTGACAGGACTGTCCAAGCTGGGGTGCTCCACTTGGCAGGTATAGACGTCTCCCTGTTGGGGGTTCATTTTCAGCATCACCAGGATCTGGAAGGTCCAGTCTCCGTTATGGATTAGATTGGTGGACACAAGCTGCACTATTTCCTCCTGTCCATTCTGGAACCAGCGGACTTGAATGTTGCCTGGATAGAAATCTGTCACGTGGCAGACAAGCAGGTTGGGGTGCTGCAGGGGCCCCTTCTTGGAGGGGGGCACGTTCACTTTAGGCTGGAGTAGGAGTGGGAAAAAGAATCTTGTTATGACAAGGGAGACAGTTAACGCAGTGCATCTAGCAATTTTCTTGCCAAATTGGCTTCTAGATGTTAAAGATGAAATATCACCTGTTAAGCTGTTTGGAGGCAGAAGACGGGGAACAGTGCAGGAAAAACAGAATAAAATGTTGCAATGTTTCAAGAAGAAAGACCTTGTCATACACGATAAAGAAAGCGAGGAGAAGACTAGGAGAGGGTCAAATTTGACACTCCCTAACACTCTCACCAGAAGCGTATAAGGTAGTGACTAATGTTCTTTGAACAGAAATGTTGAACCAGCAATGGAACTACCTAAATTTACATTTTCCATCTTGTTCAAAAGGACTCATAACCCTTCCAAATACTATCTTGGAATCAGAGTGTATCCAGTCGGTAGTTTTCCTTTGATCAATCAGCCTGAGGTGCTCATTAAACAGAGGCAAAGAAATGAAGCACCTCGGTCCGTCTTCCTTAGCCTGTACGCCTCCCGGCCATCTCGACCAAAAAGAGCTTCTAGCAACATCCACAAACCCAATGTTCTTGGCTTTTTCGTGTTGGATTAACAGGGAGTCTGGCCTTTTCCCGTGTGGTCCGGCCCCAACCCGGTGAAGTCCTTTGGGTTTAGGCTGTGCTGGGGCTTGGAGATGGGAAAGAGGCCTGTCCCCTTCTCCGCTGCCCAAGGCCGCCCCCCCGGGGTCTTCTCTTTCCCACCTACCCCTCGCCTCTGCGCTTCAGGGCGAAAGCCTCGTGCGGCTCCTGGCTGTGTCCCCACACGGTGGCCCCGGCGCCCTTAGCTCCAGGAGCTCCCTCCGGGTGTTCCAGCTCCTGCCGGTCACGCGCCGAGCTCCGTCACAGCCACAAACACACCCACGGCGCTGTCAAGCTCCACGTTCATGTCTCAGTTGTAAATGTATCGCTCCAGGAAGCGGTGTGTCCCGTTGAACTCGTGGCGGTCACTCCTCCTCTGTGAGCCAGAAGGACCAGGGCGGGGTGCTCCTGAAGGACCGGGTGGGGCTGGGCCCCAGAGGCCCCATGCACGCCAGGCGCTGGGCCCTTCACTGTGGAGTGGCCGCAGCCAGGGCCACGTATTTCCTGGCTTTGCTTTTTCTCCGGGGTCCCCATTTTTCTTCCAGCAGAGTGTGCAACTTGGAGGGGTCACTGCGCCCTAACCCAGGGCCCAGAGCATGGCCAGAATCAATACTTGTGCTCACCAGTTCTCAGTGATTTCTCTCTCCACTTCACCTCCAATTTCTTTGTCACTCTCAATAGATCAACCAATCAATACAAGATTATTTATTACTATTGATGTAAAGGTATTTTGCTTTACTGATGTCACCTCCCAGGGTTAAATGAGAAAAATACAAATTTTTACACCCAATCAATCACATGATCTTGGATAAATCATACAACCTCCCTGGCCCCAAGTTTTCTTACCCAATAAGTGGGGATTTAACTAAAGAATCGCTGAAGTCCTTTTCAGCATTAATAATGAAGAGCCCTGCCTCAGAGGGACACAGTGACAGGCGGGTTCTGGGAGGGACGAAGCCGGTGCAGGAGCACAGGAGGTGAGTCTGCCATCTGCTGAGAGGTGGAGGCAGAGGGAGATGTGTAGGGAGCGGACGTTCACGGAGGGGTGTAAGGAGGAGCAGAGGGAAGAGAGCTCTGGCAGAAGTGCCCAGCGACCAGAGGAGCAGCAGGAAGGGGAAGGTGGGTGGCCAGGTGACAGGAGATGGGGCAGGCAGGAGTGGTGCAGCCGGTTTGGGTGCCCAGGAGTTTGGGGATTTTTCCTACAGGGAATAGGTATCATTCGATCTGTACAGGGGAAGGGGGTCCTGGAGGGAGCGTGGCCAGTGGATTGATGTTTTTACAACAGGCAAGAAGTGATGAGGGTGGAGACTGGAATTAAGGCTATGAGAGAGGTTATGAAGCAAAGTCTACAGGGCCTGGGGAGAGGAAGGCCCGCTCCTCCCACATGCGGCGCGAGAGCGGTAAGCGTGGTGTTTAAGATCACAGACTCGGGGAGAGGGGGCCGTGCTCCTCTTCTTGCTTTTTTTTTTTTTTTTTTAAATATATCTTTATTGATTTCAGAGAGAGGAAGGGGGAGGGAGAGAGAGAGAGAGAGAGAGAGAGAGAGAGAGAGAACATGCCCCCTGCTGGGGAGCGAGCCCTCAGCCCCGCCTGTGCCCTGCCCGGGACATGAACTGCCATCTCCTGGGTCCTAGGTCCATGCTCAACCTCAGCCCGGCCGTCCGGGCTCTCTCCTCTTCTATCGCAGTGACTTAGTAACCGGGTGACCTCAGTGAAGTACAGTGTCCTTGTATGAAAATGGGGACAAGGGTGTTTCTGTGACAACACTATCTGGGTTAACTGAGATCGAGGAGGTAAGCTACAGCATTGGGCCTATGACAAAGTAAGGCTTCAGGTGACAATGGCCGTGATCGCATCCAGGCTTTTATTCTTCCAACACTATATTCTTCCAACACTATATTCTTGCCTGGTTTCCGCCCACCGCTCACGTTTGTTCACTTTCAAGCTCCTTAAGAGTATTGAACATCTGCCTGGCTGGCATGCTCAGTGGTTAGAGCGTTGGCCTGTGGACCGAAGGGAAGCAGGTTTGATTCCGGTCCAGGGCACGTACCTGGGTTTCAAGTTCGTTTCTGGCCCCGGCTGGGGCACGTGCAAGAGGCAGCCAGTCAGTGTGTCTCTCTCACATGTATGTTTCTTTCTCTCTCCCCCTCCCTCCTTCCCTCCCTCCCCCCCCTCTTAAAAAAATAAAAATAAAAGTATTGAACATCTATGAGGCCCACTTCCTCCCTGACCTTGCCCTCCCCACCACTCACTGTCCCCAAAGGTTAGTGTCTGCCACATCTCACGATCTGCCCACACTCCCCTCAGACACTGCTGGTCGTTCTTAATGAGGATTATTTCACTCGCATCAGTCCTTAACCATCAACCATAATAATTAGCTCACACGCATACCGCCAGTTCTACCCGTGTTTGGCCACATGGCCGCTGGGAGTCGCCCCCGGACATCCCACGGGAGCCTCCACATTGCCCTGCGGCTGAGACCCTGGCACCTGCTCTTCCTCCCAAGCCCTGAGGATGGCGCCACCCATCACCCAGCCTCGGGCTAAGAGCTCCCAGCCTCCCGAACTCATTCTGGTCAGGTAACAAGGCTATTATTTTGCCTCTCGCCCCTCTGTCCCCTGGATGGGTGACTCAGACTCTTGTCACTGCCAGCCTGGATAAATTCGGTGGCCACAGCCTTCTCCATGCCTCAGTTTTGGCCCCCAGTTCACCCCCTGACTTACGGCCCCAGTTGCCTCAGCGTGACGTCCAGTCTTCCGACATCATGAGCAAGGCTCCCCCGGACCTCCGCCCGCTGGCCTGCCTAAGCCCTCTCCTGCCCCTCCAGCCTTCTACCCAGTCTTCTGGTTTTAGCTTCGTGCTTCCCTTGCCCCTCAGCCTCGGGGTTCCTGGCCCCATCCAGTCGGGGCCTCTGACATCTGTGTCCCGCCGGCCTCCCTGCCCCACTGCCCGCGTCTGACTCCATTTCCTGTTCTGCCAAGAGGTTCCCCACCTGTTCTTCAATCAGGACACATCCCTGTTGGTTCTGAGTAGTGGTCTGATTTTTTTTTCTTTTTAAAAGCAATTGACTTTTTCCTTCCTTTTCAAATCTTATTTGAAAAGCTGATATCACACGAGAGTGTCTCAAAACTGCTTTTTTTGTGTGTATGTGAAAAATATTAGTTTGTGAAATTCTGGGAAAACATCTGAAGTGTCTAGAGCAAAGCTCAGTGGCTTCTTCTGTGAAGTAAATCATCTTTTCAGAACAGTCCCATTAAGGATGTGTGATTACTAAGGGCAAGGATGGCAATGTGGCAGCACCGTGAGGTGCCCCCGACCAGCCCTGGGGCCCGGGACAAATACAGCAACCTCTCCGGGTCCCAGCCTTTCGCCTGTAAGAAGGAATGTTATATCTATTTTTTTCTCTGGAAGGACTAAATTAAATAAAATAAGACCCTGTAAAGAAAAGTTAGAGCAGAGCGTCTGGCCCGCTCACAGGTTAGAGCCCTTCCCCTGGCCGCGCCGGGGTGGGTGAGACCACGAGAAGCCAGGGGACCAGCCCTGGTTTGTTCAGAATGACTGAAAAGGAGCGCCCTGGGGCACAGCCTCAACGCTCAGAGGAGCTTTTGTTACCTCAATGCTGATCGTTTCTGTGTCACCTCTTCTTTCAGGGCTCTGGACCCCGCCGCCCCGCGGACTCTCGGGGTGAACTCCCCTCATTCCCCTCACTGACGAGCCCACGGCCTCCCCAGCCCGGGTTTCAATGAGCTCGCCCCCGTCCATCACCGCGCCGCTCCCAGGAGAGCCCGTGGGCTCTCCTCCCGCCCCCTGGGACACCGTCCCCGCTCACCAGCCCCGCGCAGCCTGCCCCGCGTCCTGCTCTCCGGGACCCAAGCCCCTCGGTTTCTCCGCTCAGCCGCAGGCACCAGCCCCACAGCTGAGCTGCGCTGGCCCAGTCCTCCGCCCACCTGAGCGACGAATATCAGAAAATCTGCTCCTTCCCTCTGTCTGAGACCTGGGCACATCGGCGTGGGGTCCGAGCAGGTGAATTTGAGAGTTTTACATGCTGTCAACCCTGGAAACTGGGAAAGGCGCGGGGACCTGATTCTGCGAGAAGTGGGGCTGGCTTTGCGGGGCGATGGAGAGGCCGGGGAGTCTAGCACAGGCTCCTTCATGTGGTGTTCAGGGTCCCATCACCGTGGGCTTGGTGGCAAACTGGAACGGAAAGAGGCCGCTTCCTGTTTCTCACTCTCCTGGGCCTACCTGATATGCCCTGATCTGGTTGCTGCTGTGACCACTGTCAGCCGCAGTCGGCGTCCTGTGGCCTTAACCTCAGCCTGTCCTCATCGCCCTCCTCTCTGGCCATCGCTGGTCATGGGATGGGCCCCACCTGGTTCTGTGGACGGGCCTCCACCTGGAGCAGTGGTTGTACAGCATGGCCCTGGGACCCCAGGCACCGCAGAGTAACCCTGGTTTCTGATCTTTGAGGTTGAAATGTCATCTTGACCCCTCGGTGAGAAACTTGTCCCTCCAAAGTCATTCCTGACCACCAGGTACTGTTGTGTCCAGCAGACGCACACACTGATCTCTCTCTCGTGGGAATAGCGGCCCCTGGATGATGTTGGACCCCCAAAGCCTCTCTGTGGGTGGGGCCCACATGGGAAAGCCCGTAGGGTCATTCCCTTGAGCCGCTCCCTCCAAGAGCAGCAGCTCTGCGCTTACCTGGGGTGGCTCTGCCCTAAGCCAAAGGGAAGCTCAGCATCTCCAAGGACACCATCAGAGCTGCCATGCAGGGGTCCCCAGTGACCTGCACGGCCACCATCCTGGAGCCTGGGAAAGCCCGGGGCTGAGAGAATCACAGGCAGAGCAGTGCTCACTCCGTGGGCCTCCCTCCTTGAATATCAGAGTCAATGAGCCAGGACAGCCTCCCACATCCCCTGTGTGTGGTCAGATTCCAAAAAAGGAACCAATGAGTAGGAATTGTCACCCCTAGGCAGAGGGGTGTGAAAGCACATGATCTTCAGGCGTAAGATTCACTGAAGACAGTATGAGGAAAGGGATCCTCGTTTGAGTAACCGGGTGAGTCACGAGATTTGTTTTCTGTTTTCCTTGCTCTCCTTGCTCGGTGCAGATACCAGGCATGTCATTCCCGCCCCATGGTGAGTGCCATCCCCTGCTCGGGGGGTTCAGGGAATGAGCAAGCGCTAAGCAGTGTTAGATCGAGGGCGACTGAACTCCCTACCTCAGAACTCTGAGGACCATCCTTTCTTTGCATTTCAATATTATTTTTGTAATTTAATTAATTAATCAACTTATTTGTTTACTTTAGAGAGAGAGAGAAAGAGGGAGAGAAACATCGATTTGCCGTTCCACTCACTCATGCACTCACTGGCTGATTCTTGTATGTGCTCTGACCAGGGATTGAACCCACAACCTTGGTGTGTGAGGACGACGACACTCTAACCAACTGAGCTACCCAGCCAGGGCTCACTTTTTTTGTAATTTTCATATTATTATATTATATTATATTATATTATATTATATTATATTATATTATATTATAATTTATTTAAAATTTTTTGACAGCATTACAGATGTCCCCCACTTTCTCCTCCTTTGCCCCCCCACCCATCCTCACCCCACCCCCACCCCCACCCCCACCCCCACCCCCACCCCCAGGCCTTTACCACATTACTGTCTGTGTCCACAGGCTGTACATATATGCCAGTGTGCTCTTTGGTTTATCTCTTCCAGTTCCCCCCACACCCCTCCCCCCTGAGATCTGTCTGTTCCAGGTTTCCATGCCTCTGGACCTATTTTGCTTGTCAGTTTATTTTGTTCATTAGATTCCACATATAAGTGAGATCATGTGATATTTGTCTTTCTCTGACCGGCTTATTTTGCTTAGCATAGTAACCTCCGGGTCCATCTGTGCTGTTGCAAAAGGTAAGAGATCCTTCTTTTCTATAGCTGCGTAGTATTCCATGGTGTAAATGTCCCACAGCTTTTTTATCCACTCATCTACTCATGGGCACCTGGGCTTTTTCTAGATCTTAGCTATTGTAAATAACACTGCTGTGAACATAGGGGTGCATATGTTCTTTCTGATTAGTGTTTCAGGATTCTTAGGATATATTACCTGCAATGGGATCTCTAGGTCATAAGGTAGCTCCATTTTAAATTTTTTTAGGAAACGCCACACTGTTTTCCACAGAGGCTGCACCAGTCTGTGTTCCCACCAGCTGTGTACCAGGTTCCCCTTTCTCCACACCCTCGCCAGCACTTGTTGTTTGTTGATTTATTGATGAAGCCATTCTGGCAGGTGTGAGGTAATTCCTCATTGTAGTTTTAATTTGCATCTCTGACAATTAGTGATGTTGAGCATTTTATCATATGTTTATTTGCCATCTGTATATCCTCTTTGGAGACGTGTCTATTCAGGTCCTTTACTCATTTTTTAATTGAATATGTCATCCTTTCGTTGAGTTGCATGAGTTCTTTATATATTTTGGAAATTAACACTTCATCAGATGTGTCATTGGCAAATATGTTCTCCCTTTTCATTTTGTTGACGGTTTCTTTTGCTGTGCAGTGGGCTCCCTTTTCATTTTGTTGACGGTTTCTTTTGCTGTGCAGGAGCTTTTTAGTTTGATGTAGTCCCATTTGTTTATTTTTCTTTGTTTTTCTTGTCCTAGGAGATGTGTCATAAAAAATTCTGCTACATGAGATGTCTGAGATTTTGGTCCCTATGTTTTCTTCTAGGATTTTTATGGTCTCATGACTTATATTTGTCTATATCCACTTTGAGTGTATTCTTGTGTATGGTGTGAGTTGGTGGTCTAGTTTCATTTTTTTGCATGTATCTGTCCAACTTTCCCAGCACCATTTATTGAAGAGACTGTCTTTACTCCATTGTATGTTCTCGTCTCCTTTGTCAAATATTACTTGACCATAGTGGTGCAGGTCAATTTCTGGGGTCTCTGTTTTGTTCCATTGATCTGTATGTCTGTTCTTGTGCCAGTACCAGGCTGTTTTTATTACAATGCCTTTGTAGTATAGTTTGATATTCAGTACTGTGATTGTTCCAACTTCATTCTTTTTTCTTAAGATTGCTGAGGCTATCTGGAGTCTTTTTTGGTTCCATATAATTTTTTGGAATATTTGTTAAATCTGTGAAATATTCTGATAGTGTTTTAATAGGGATTGTACTGAATCTATAGATGGCTTTGGGTAGTATGGACATTTTAATGATGTTAATTCTACCAATCCATGAACACGGTACTGAGAAAGTTCAGCTCAGATGTGTGCCCCAAGATTTGCAATTGGTACCTCTTCTCCACCCATCACCCTGGCACCTCTCTTCCCACATGAGAATTCCACACGTAAAGGGTCTTGGTGGGAGGCAGAGACCATGGCCCTCCATAAAAGAGGGAACCCAGCCCCCTGACATTCATGCATCAGGTGACCACATGCTGACTCTGACTCAGGACGTGGTGACAGAGGGGCTGGGACTTTGCAGAGTGCATGTGGCAGGGGAGGTGGGAGAGGCAGGAACAGTGTCTGGTGCCAGGAGCAGCAGAGACAGCAGTCCTAGCCGCGGGGCCAGGGTCCTGCACAGGGGACTCAGTGGTGTGAGCAGTGACATCTGTGCCCAGCAGCAGGCAGTGGCTCCTGTGTGGGACCCGCCCTGGGCTGGGCTGCGGACCCGTTCCTGGCTGTGTGGCCTCAAGCCTGTTCTGTGGCTTTCCCCAAAATACCACCAGACCCCAATACCATGTGCATGCTACTTTATGTCTAAATTAGAAAAACTGGGTTCCATCATTTACTCCAAGAAATCAGCCTGGGGCACAGTTTGAGAGAGCAAACACTCAGCATGTTATTATGCTGACCCGTGACCCACATCCTAATCTTCCCCGACACTGCCCCGTGGTAGAGAAAACGCCATGGAACTCCCAGCAGGTCTCATAATCAACATATTTTTCTTTCTGAGAGAAAAACAAAAAACACCTTAAATGTGGGGTTGAGACCCCTCCCCGCCCTGAGCTGTCCTTGACCTCAGTGGTTCCCAGGCTGGCTGAGCCCCAGGATTGCTCGTGGACTTCTTACAAAACCCTCAGAGAGTTAGGCACCAGGCCAGGAGCCACTGTGTACCGGGCCCTGCAGGTGACGCTGACTTTGGGCCAGGGGGCCCCTGGTCTGCGTTCCTGCTGCTCAGGGTGGTGAAGACCAGCAGCCTCAGCGCCAGCCTTTTAGGTCCTGACTCCCACTCTGCGCAGACCTTCTGAGTCAGCAAGGTGACCAGGTGAGTCCTGCGTATGGAAGCCCGGGACTCGGGCCCAGTGCCTTTTGGATGCCAGACGGAACCGTGCGGTTGGCTCTGGAGTGTGGTCTGATTATATCGCTCAGCACTGGGTCCTGGGTCCAGCCCTCCTTCTTTTGTCTCTGTAGCGTCACTCCTTTGGTGACCTCATCTGTTCTCAAGGCTTTAAATGTCATTATATGTGCCACCTCCCAAGTCTATTTCTCCAGCCAACATCTCTCCCGATCTCCAGATTCGTCTGTCCAACTGCCAGTCTGACGCCTCCTTGTATTTCTCACAGACGTCTCAGCTCCAGCGTCTCTTACATGAAGACCGGTGATGCCCCCTCGTGTACGCTGTGTCCAAAGTCTTCCCGTCTGCTGGTGGAACTCCGTCTGTCCACTTGTATCTGGAGATTGCTGGTGACCTTGACTCCTCTCAGCCCAGATTACCCACTAGCAATGCTGACTTTACAGGAAGGCCACAGGGTGCTTCTGAGAGTAACTGCCCCGTCGGCCATTGTGTCAGGGGTGGCCTCAGGAACCGGAGAACAAAGCGGCGGCCACCTGTCCCCAGATAGGTCGCAGTGCCCCGAATTGCACCACTATTACCTCAGTCCTTTGGCTTAAGGATTTATTTTCAGCTGGTGCAGTTATTTCAAGAAGGGAGGGCAGGACAGGTGGGAAGAGAGGGAGCCAGGGGTAGGGTCTCCCTCTGGTGGGAAATGGCAGGAGCTGCGAGGCTGCGGGGGCAGGGAGGCCTGTGGACCTATTTGTCTCAGTCCTGCTCACCTGACCTAACATGGGCCGGGGATCACAGGAGTCGGGGAGCCCAGGACACCAGGGCTTGGCACAGCCTGACGTTACAGCCCAGGGATCTCTCCAGGGCTGTGAAGGATGGGAGCGGGCTTGTGTGCTCGTCCTGGGGCTTAGGCTCGAAAATCCAAGTTCCTGAGACATACTCTGCCAGCCACCCTGCCAGGTAAGTGTCTGCCCAGGGTCAGTGGGCATGGGAGGGTGGAGTCAGGGCCCACATGCAGCCCTACCCATGATGTGGCCCTTTCCTGGGCCACTTCTGCACCTGGGAGCCCAGATCTGACAGCAGGCTCCCCCTACCCCCACTCAGGGACTCCCCGAGGTGGAGATGACTTGGGCAACAGGGGGTTCATGTTGAAAGCAGGAGTGACAGCTACCAGCCCAAGGAGCACGGTGAGAAAGGGAGCTTCGGTCACAGTGCCTTCCCACGCCCTCAGCCACTTCACCCAGAACCACGCCCTTCCCACTTCTGGCGGGGCTGGCCCACGGCCCCCCTGCTTAAAGTGACAGCAAACCAGAACCGCCTCTGCCGGCGGGGGAGGGGCAGGTGTGAATGGCAGGAGGGGCCTTGACCGTACCCCTTTTAAAATGGACCAAGCGGGTCTTCATGCTGTCCTGTGGCGTGGGCTCTGCCCTCCACCCGCCACCCTCCTGTGGGGCACAGGGCAGGCACAACATGCCGCGGGGGGCACAGGGACCCGCTGTCTTCATGCCCGGTCCTGCTCCAGAGCCGCAGCCACCAGAGAGAGCAAATGGCTGTGGGGACATAAGTGGAGGGGTGAGGAACTGGAGCTGGGTGAGGGGGCACCTTCCCACAGGGTCTTGGGGACACAGCGGGCCTGGCCAGGCGGGCAGAGCGAGGGGTCGGAGGTGCCTGTGCTGCCGGCGCTGTGCTGGGCCTGCAGTGCCGGCCGTGCTCGGCTGTTTGGTGGGTTGGGGGCTGGCAAAGGAGGTCCCCATTGTGAGGATCCTGGTGTGAGTGAGGAGAGGGTCTCGGGGGGTGTGGAAGAGGTGGGGCCACATTTCATTTTAGAAATAGCCTTTTGGCTGCTATTGGAGAGATTAGTGTGGCAGTCAGGAGCCCAAGGGAATGGTGATGTGAGAGCCAAGGAGGGCCTGTTAGACAGACAGACAGACAGACAGACACACACACGCACACACACACACAGTGTGTGGTGGATTCAGGAAGGAAGAGGAGTTCCAGGAGGACGAGGTTTCTAGTTTGAGCAAAAGGAGGTGAGGCCACCACCTGGGACAGTTCTGGAGGGACAGGTGAAGGGCCACCTTATCACAGGGTTTGGCTGGGACCAGTGAGGCCTTTCCTGGAGAGACTTTCTCCCATGTCCTGTGCAGATTCTCATGAGGTCGCTCTGTTTGGCTGCTATGTGCCAGTCTGCGCCACCTCTGGGCTGCACCTGGCATGCCAGGATGGTGGGCTGGGCCTGGCCTGAATGGGAAAGGGGAGCTGAAGCCACCTCCTCACCTCCTCTTGACCGAGGTAAGTCTTTGCAGGGTGGTGCCCCCAGAACACTGTCCTGGTTAGGCTTGCTGCCCCGAGACAACAGGCATCTGGGCCTGGGCCTCACTGGCCAGGTGCACAGTCTCAGCCCACTGTGGATGGACCCTAGCTTAGTTTCTGAATTTGCCCTGGACACAGAAAGTGCCCCTGCCTCCCACCTTGTTCCTCGCTGGGCAGCCTGACTGGCAGTTGTTTAGGGTCTCAGGACTGGCCACCGGCTTAGTTTACAGTCCTCTCAGACCCCGGATTTCTTTTCTTTTTTTTTTTTTTTAAATATATCTTTATTGATTTCAGAGAGAGGAAAGGAGAGGGAGAGAGAGAGAGAGAAACATCAATGATGAGAGAGTCATTGATCGAGCCCGCAATCCGGGCATGTGCCCTCACCGGGAATCGAACCCTGATCGCCTGGATCTCAGGTCGATGCTCAACCGCTGAGCCACACCCAGCCGGGCCAGACCCCGGGTTTCTGACCAGACTTTCTGGGCCCCTTCAGGCTCTGCTCTGGGAGGTGTGTGTGGGGAGGGCTCATTATTTGTACGTTTGTTGTGAATTTGAAAGTATTGGACGCCAGAGCTTTGCCCGGACAAGAAAAAGGCTATCTCAGATTTAAACACCAGCCCTATTGAGCACCCTTCTAAGGGAGCTCAGGAGAGTGGGACCAGTGCGGCCTGAGGGCTCTGGGGCAATCTCAGGAGGAGGTGCCCTCTGGACTGGACCTTCACAGTTGAAAAGTTTTTGTTGACTGTTCGCCTCTCACCTCCCAGTTTCCCCAGTGGCTTTCTTTACTTGGGAGAAAAGAATGACAAACGAGCAGGGACACAAAAACTCGAATCCACAGCCGTTCTCTGCTACTGCCTGGTGAGTGACAGGGATAGCTTGGGGCTGTGGGAAGCTCTGGGTAGGGAGTGTGGTGAAGGGCGAGCCCAGGCGGGAGACTCGTTTAGAAGCCTCGAGGCTAAAAGGATGTGGCCTCCAGGAGTCTGTTTTTATTAAGCCCCTTTGCCGCCTCGCCTCGTGCTCGCTAGGGTCCCCCACCTTAGGCCCAAGCCTCCTCTCAGGCCTTTCCCTTCCACCCTGCTCCAGGGCGGAGCGGAGCTGGCCGGGGAGGAAGGGCACCGCCCGGGCACTGTCCCCAGCCTCCCGGACCCGCCTCCTCTGCCGGCAGGGCAGGGGGCTCTACCCTCATGGCCCCCACACCTGCACATCCCCATCGCGTTCTTACAGACCTCAGCGCCCCATGTCTGCGTTTCCTTGCGTCTGTACCTCTACATGGCCAATTTAGGGCTTTTCCTACCACCATTTGAAACTGTTGCTGCGGAGTGTAATGAGACTGGTTATTTATTTTTTTTAAAGTTACTTTCTTCACGTATGAGCTTTAATGTGTAAATTTCAAACTATCTACAGATACGAAGGAAGAGAGATTTTAGCTTCAACATTTTCAGTTTCTTCCCAGGAGACAGAGGTTGAGGCTCTGAGCTTTAGAGGCCAGGAGACGGGAAGGGAAAGTTCCAGGGAAGCCTGCAAAGTGACGCCCAGTAAGAAACCTGCTCAGGTGGGAGCTGCCGCCAGACGACCAGAGCAGGGTGCTTGCTGCAGAAGGTGGAACAAGAGACGACGCGGCCCACCTGGCACATGCAAGTGCCGCGGGTCACCTGGCACACCGCATCACTTCTCTGCCCAGGAAGTCCTGGGGAAGAACTAGACCACTCGAATCCCTGCAGTTATGTGGGTGGGCATGTAAAACTATTTAATTAATTACTAAGGAAAGGTCCCCCCAGAAAGCTGAAGACCACGGGGACGTTCATATGGCACATTGGTATAATGGGTTTTCTTCTCTCACATCACTGTTAGTTCTGCGCACAGCCTCCATGAGAGATTAAAAGATCCGTGATGGAAGGAACCACAACTGATCCCAGAGACTCGCACAGTGCCGGAGCAAAATAGACTCAAAGCAATCAAACACGTACACAGAGGTGGGCAAAAGTGGGTTTACAGTCGTTCTTATGGAAAAAGACATGCAGGTTATGATGATTACAGTAGCTTTATTGACTGTTTCAGGTACTCACCTCTGTAAACCCACTTGTGCCCACTCCTGCACCTACACAAATAGATTCAGTCTCAAGTGAAAACACTGAAAGGTAAGATCGCCCTCTGGTGGAACCTCTGTGGAGTAACTGGGAAGGCCCGGGGGACCCTTGGCTGCTTCAATGGAAGACTAAGAAAAGGAGCGAAGGGCCGGCTGGTAGCCAATGGAGAGCAGCCAGAGCAGCCAGAGCAGCGCTGTCCAGTAGAAATATAATGGGAGCTGCATATTCAACATCCAATTTTCTAGTAGCCACCTTAGAAAAGTAATAAGAAGGTGAAATTAATTTAATATATTTTAAACCGAATAAATAGAAAATGTTAATTAAGCACTAATCAATATAAAATTATTAAGATTATATATTTACATATAAAAATACTTTTATTTTTTTTTAAATTTTAATTTTTATATTTTTCAATCACAATTTACATTCAGAACCATTCTGTATCAGTTCCAGATGTACAGCAGTGGCTAGAAAATCATGTACCTTACAGAGCGGTCCCCTCGTTGCCTCAAGTACCCACCTGACCCCATACATGTTTATCACAATCTTATTGATTATATTCCCAATGCTGCAATCCACATCTCTGTGACTGTTCTGTAACTACTAATTTGTACTGCATAATCCCTTCACCTTTTACACCCCGCTTCCCAAACCCCTCCCCTCTGACAACTGTTGGCTGTTCTCTGCATCCAAGTTTGTTTCTATTTTGTGTGTTTATTTTGTTCATTAGAGTCCACATATAAGTAAATCATATGGTACTTGTCTTTTTCTGTCTGACTTATTTCACTTAGCATTATACCCTCTAGGTCCACCCATGCTGTTGCAAAAGGTAAGATTTCATTCTCTTTCATGGCCGAGTAATATTCCACAGGGTGACTGTCCCACAGCTTTTCATCCTCTTATCTACTGATGGGCACTTGGGCTGCTTCCATAGCTTGGCTATTGTAAACAATGCTGCAATGATCGCAGGGGTGCATATATTCTTTTGAATTAGTCTTTCAGGTTTCTTCAGATATATTCCCAGAATTGGAATTGCTGGGTCCTAAGGCAGTTACATTTTTAATTTTTGAGGAACCTCCACACTGTTTTCCACAGGGGCTGCCCCAGTCTGCATTCCCACCAGCAGTGCACGAGGGCTCCCTTTTCCCCACACCCTCGCCAGCACTTGTTTGTTGATTTGTTGATGGAGCCATTCTGGCAGGTGTCATTGTGGTTTAGATTTGCATCTCGCTGATGATTACTGATAGTGAGCAACTTTTCATATGTCTGTTGGCCATCTGTATGTCTTCCTTGGAGAAGTGTCTATTCAGGTCTTCTGCCCATTTTTTAATTGGGGTGTTTGTTTTTCTGGTGTTAAGTTTTCTGAGTTCTCTATAAATTTTGGATATTAACCCCTCATCAGATGTATCATGGGCAAATATGTTCTCCCATTCTGTGGATTGTCTTTTCATTTTGTTGATGGTTTCCTTTGCTGTGCGAAAACTTTTTAGTTTGATGTAGTCCCGTTTGTTTAATTTTTCTTTTGTTTCCCTTGCCTGGGAAATATATCAGAAAAAATATTGCTATGAGAAATGTCAGAGATTTTACCGCTTATGTTTTCTCTAGGATTTTTGTGCTTTTGACTCTTACATTTGTCTTTAATCCATTTTGAGTATTTTTGTGTATGGTATAAGTTGGTGGTCTAGTTTCACTTTTTTGCCTGTATCTGTCCAATTTTCCTAACACCATTTATTGAATAGACTGTTTTTACCCCATTGTGTGCTCTTGCCTTCTTTGTAAAATATTAATTGTGCATAATGACTTGGGTTGATTTCTGGGTTCTCTCTTCTGTTCTGCTGATCTACATGCCTGTTCTTGTGCCAGCACCGGGCTCTTTTGAATATACTGGCCTTATAGTATAGCTTGATCTCTGGTATTGTGATTCCTCCAACTTTGTTCTTCTTTCTCAAGATTGCTGAGGGTATTCAGGGTTTTTTGTGTTTCCATATAAAATTTTGGATTATCTGCTCTAGTTCTGTGAAATACACCATTGAAGTTTGGATAGAAATTGTGTTGACTCTATAGATTGCTCTGGGTAGTATGGACATTTTAATGATGCTTATTCTTCCAATCCATAAACACAGTTTATGCTTCTTCACTTATTTGTATTTTAAAATAGTTCTTTCTTCAGTATCTTATAATTTTCTGAGTACAGGTCTTTTACTTCCTTGGTTAAATTTATTCCTAGGTACCTCATTTTTTTTGGATGCAATTATAAGTGGGATTGTTTTCTTAGTTTCTCTTTCTGACAGGTCATTATTAGTGTATAAAAATGCAACTGATTTCTGAATATTAATTTTGTATCCTGCTACTTTACTGTATTTATTTATCTATAACATACTTTTAAAAATGCAGTAGCCACAAGTTATGCTGGTTTGACTTAGGATTTTTCCACCTTACAATGGTGGGAAAGCAGTACCTATACAACCATCTTGTTTTCCACTTTCAATAAGTTACACGAGATATTCAACACTTTATTATAAAATAAGCTTTGTGTTAGATGTTTTTGCCAAACTATAAGCTAATGTAAGTGTTCTGAGCACATTTAAGGTAGGCTAGGCTAAGCTATGATGTTTGTCTTAGTAGGTTAGGTGTATTAAATGCATTTTTGAAGTATGATATTTTCAACTTGTGGTGAGTTTATCAGGACATATCCCCACTATAAATCAAGGAGCAGCTGTATATTTATAATATAATGTAAATAATATATATTTTAAACTAAACCATTGAAGTCCAGTGTGCTTTTTACTTGGCACCTCAATTCCAACTGGCCATCTTGCAAGTGCTCAACAGCTACTATAATGGGACAACACATTCCAGACGGAGGGTCCTGTCCTGTCCTGCTTGTCGCGCTGTTTCCATTGCAGGGCATAGTGCCCAGGACACAGTAGGTGTTTCATAAGTATTTATTTAATGAATATAGCTCCTAACATCTACCTCAACTGATCAGACCCCAGAGAAGATGATAGATACAACCATCATTTTCTCAAAATCAGTGTATTAGAAGATGTAGAGTAACTGAATTTATGTCATATTCAAAGAGCAGACAGTTGACTCAGATTTTTTGTTGAGTCTGTATCTGTTTCTGCTATTTCTGCCTAGTATTGGAATGTCTCTTCCTAAAGCCACTGGTATGCACTTTATTTACTTTTATTTGTTGTCATCTATTTGTTTATTTGGCAAGAATTATTTAATACTGTGCTAGTATTTGGGAGAAGGGAAGCTGTGTAACAAAGGTTCAATAGGCCATGACCCCCTTGACCTTTTTATATCAGAGAAAATGTTGTTCATACATAAATATTACAAGAAAATAGTGAAGAGACCTGCTTCCTGTCAGGATAAATTAGCTTATGTGATTGGTTCTCATCCCTAAAAATCAACCCTGGAGAAACCACAGAGGAGAAATAGTGGAGACCCCCAGTGAGACTGAAAGGTGTTTTGAACTAGTGGGTGGGCTGCTGGCCATGTGTGAGAAGACCTGTCAGAGGTGTCTGCTCTCGCCTCTCCCAGCATTGGCCTCGCACAATCATTGCCTGCCCCGAACACAGAAAACAGTGCATGATCCTGATTGCTCGCTCAGCTGCTGAGAGTTGGGGAGAAAGTCCAGGCTGAAACCCCTGTTGGAGTGGTAGGAGAAGTGGACAACAGTCACACTGACTGCCATGGTCACTCACTCTTCCAGCACTTCACCAAGGGGGACCAGCCCCTCCCACTGCTCCTCATCCTCAAGCCCCACCTGGAGTGGCTCTTGGCCAGGTGACACAGAAAGAGTAGTAGCTGTGGTTTGGTGCTGTCCATTCGTGATACTGACATAGATGGCACTTGCCTGCCAAAATAACAACTCCCTCTTTCTAAAGAGTACCACCCTTCAAAAGGAAAAACAACAACCAGGTCCATATCTGACCTTAAAGAAGAAGTATTAGAAAATAAAGACCAGCCACTTAAAATTGGCATGAAAATGCATTAAAAAAATAAGAGAAGCTATTACAATATGAAAAAACATAGGGACTATAGGGGAAACTATTTTATAATAGTCAAAACAAAACTACATTAATGGTTGGAGCTTAAAGATGGCAGTGGATTGAGTAGAAGTTACACTGACCCTCTCCCAGGGCCAAACTGGAATTACAACTAAAATATAGAAAAAACATCCTGAATAATCAACTGCAACTGAAGATGAGCTGAAGAGCACCCTCATAACCATGGAGTAAAAGTGGAGACCCTATAGACACTGGTAGGAAGTGCAGAGGTACGAGAGGGCTGGCCAGGCTCCCACAGACAGCAGCTGAAGGTCTTGAGGAATAGCTCAGCTGTGGAGGGTTCCCTCTAAGGACACCGGGGCCTAAACCCCAGGCTGGACTCCCCAGCCCAGAGCACCAGAACTGAGAAAGGTGCCCACATAACATCAAGATGTGAAAAGCAGCGGGGTTTCTGTCTGCCAGGGAGAGATGGCTGGAAATGCAGGCACCCTCTTAAAGAGCCAATGCACAAAGTTTTGTGTGCAGCCACTCATCTTGGAGTCCAGAAGAGGGAGGGCAGAGTTGACTGGAGCTGTGTGAGGAGAATCTAGGGTTGTGGGCTCTGGAGATAGAGCTCAGAGGGCACCCCTCTGGATTTCTGTGCTGAGTCATTCCCCCATACTGCAGTGGACATCTTTCACAGGCAGACATTTACCTTCCAAGCAGCTTTTGCCTGAGGGGGAAGCAATTGCCCTGCCCTGCTGGAAAACCTCTCTCCCTACCCTATGGAGTTTCTACAGCCTGAGGCTCATTAAGAGAATCAGATTAATCAGCCTACAGGCAGAGGCAGACCTCTAGAGTGCTCTGAGTCTTTGCCTGATCTGCTTCTGGACCTGGGCCTTGGAAAAGCAGACTGGTGTGCATCTTGGTGCTGTCCTAATGCACTCAGCCTCAACAGAGGGGACATCAAGCCATGGGTGTTGAGGTCCAAACAGGGCACTCAAGGCCAGTCACAAATAGCATCTGACATTGGCCTATACCATAAACCATCCAAAAAGACTGAGAGTCCTAGCAGGCCTACCTAATACCTAGAAATAAACCCCAATAGGCAGCCAAAATGGGGAGACAAAAACCAAGCCCCAAATGAAAGAACAAGAGACATCTCCAGAAAAAGAGCTAAATGAAATGGAGAAAAGCAATCTATCAGATATAGAGTTCAGAATACTGATTGTAAGGATGCTCAACAGCATGAAAGATATGGGAACTATGAAAAATGACCAGTTAGAAATGAAGAATGCCATAGCAGAAATAAAGAATACATTGGAAGGAATAAACAGCAGATTAGAGGAAGCTGAGGATAGGATCAGTGAATTAGAAAACAGGGTAGAAAAAAATCACTCAATCAGAGATCCAAAAGAAAAAACAATTAAAAAACAAGAGGACAGTCTAAGGGAGCTGTGGGAGAACATGAAACATAACAATATCCACATCATAAAAGTGCCAGAAGAGATCAAAATAAGCAAGGGTTAGAGAACCTGTTTGAAGAAATACTGGCAGAAAACTTCCCTAACCTGGTGAAGGAAAAAGTCACATAAGTTCAAGAGGCACAGAGAGTCCCAAGCAAGGAGAATCCAAAGAGGCCCATGCCCAGACACATCATAATTAAACTGCCAAAAATTCAAGACAAAGAGAAAATCTTAAAGGAAGCTAGAAAAAAGATATCTGTTACCTACAAAGGAGCTCCCATAAGGCTGTCAGCTGACTTCTCATCAGAAACTCTAGAGGCCAGAGGGGAATGGCATGAAGTATTCAAGGTAATGAAAAACAAGGATCTGAAACCAAGACTACTCTATCCAGTAAGTCTATCATTCAAAATAGATGGTGAAATAAAGAGCTTCCCAGACAAACGAAGGCTAAAGGAGTTTATCACCACCAAACCAGCATTGCAAGAAATGTTAAAGGGACTGCTGTAATAAATAATAAGAAATAGAGAGAGAAACACAGGCATAAAGAATTAAAATGGCAATAAATAAGAATCTATCATTAATAACCTCAAGGACTTTAAGGGAGAAATCAACAGCAATACAGTCATAATTGTGGACTTTAACACCCCGCTGACTTCATTAGATATTTTGGACAAAAAGTCAACACAGAAACAGTGACTCTAAATGGCACAGTAGATCAGATGGATTTAATTAATATTTACAAAACATTTCACCCCAAAGCTGCAGAATATACACTCCTTTCAAGTGCACATGGGTCATGCTCAAAGATAGACCACATGTTAGGACACAAGACAAGTCTCTAGATGTTCAAGAAGAGTGAAATCTTATTAAGCATCTCAAATCACAATGCCATGAAATTTGAAATCAACTACAGTAAAAACACTCAAAAACATTCAAACACATAGAGGCTAAATAGCATGTTATTAAACCATGAATGGGTAAGATCAAGAAAGAAATCAAAAACTTCCTGGAAACAAGTGAAAATGAACACACAACCACCAGAATCTATGGGACGCAGCAAAAGCAGTCCTGAGAGGGGAGTTCATAGTACTACAGGCCTACCTCAAAAAGCAAGAATAATTTTTAGTAAATTATCTAACCCCACAACTTAAAGAATTAGAAAGCTCTCCTGTGAAGCCGTCTGGACCAGGGCTTTTGTTTGCTGGGAGGTTTTTTTATTACTGCTTCAATTTTATCAGTGGTTATTCAGTTTGACATGATCTCACTCATATGTGGAATCTAATAGACAAAATAGATTGAGGAACAAAATAGATCCAGAGACATAGAAGCATGGAACAGACTGAGGGATCTCAGTGGGAAGGCGGGGGCAGCGGAGTGGGTGGGGAGAGATTAACCAAAGAACTTATATGCACATATGCATAACCCGTGGACACAGACAATAGTGTGGTGAAGGCCTGGGGGGGATCAATGGGGGAAAAAAGAGGGTATCTGTAATACTTTCACCAATAAAGATAGATTAAAAAAAAAACTACATTAATGGGAATAAATAGTTGGAGAGATACAACTGAAAAAAAATTTGTAAGTTGGAGGACTACTCTGAAGAACTCTCCAGAATAAAAGATAGAGGATTAAGAAATTTAATATAAAGTCACACAGAGAAAGACAAATGCCATGTTATTTCACTTATATGTGGAACATAAAAAACAATACAAATGAACAGGCTCATAGATACAGAGAACCGACTGATGGCTGCCAGATGGGAGGTCGGTCCAGGGACTGAGTGAAAAGGTGAAGGGATTGAGGAGTACGAATTCGCAGTTACAGGACAGTTGCAGGATGCAAAGAACAGCTTAGGGAGCACAGTCAATAGTATTGTAATAATTACATATGGTGCCAGGTAGGTAATAGACTTATTGGGGGGATCACTTTGTAAAGTATATAAATGACTAATCACTATGCCATACACCTGAAACTAATATAATATTCTATGTCAACTGTAAGTGAAAATATTTTAAAATTAAAAAACAAACAAAACACCAGCCCGGCTGGGTGTGGCTCAGCAGTTGAGCATCAACCTAGGATCCAGGCGATCGGGGTTTGATTCCCGGCCAGGGCACATGCCTGGGTTGCAGACTCGATCCCTAGTCGGGGGCGTGTAGGAGGCAGCCGACCGATGACTCTCATCATTGATGTTTCTCTCTCTCTTTCTCTCTCTCTCTCCTTTCCTCTCTCTTAAAATCAATAAAGATATAGTTAAAATCAATAAACGAAAAAACCACCAAATTGAATATAGAGACGAAAATTCAAAAGAGATGGAGAAGTGCCCAAATATTGATAATATGAATTTCATAGGAGAAAAAAATTTAAATAGGAGAAAAGAGATGAATTTCCAGAATTAAAAGAGAGAGAGGATCCATAATGTCCTACAGCCAGAGGAGGAAACCCCCATTTTAGATATAATAAAACAAAGTATGAAAGACAATGAGAAAATTTGAAAGATTCCAGAAGGAGAAACTGACATCAGATTTCCTAACTGTGACACTGGATGCAAAACGACATTCGGATGATATTATTTGGGATATTAGAGAAAAAACTGCAAACTTAGAATTTAACACACAGTTCAACTTTATTTGAAAGTGATGGTATAGTAAGAGTTTTCTCAAGCATGCAAAGCTTAAGGGGGTTTGTCACACAAATACCTAAATTTAAAACATTTCTGGAGAAAGTATTCCAATAAGAGAAGAATTTTAGGAGGTACCCAAAGATATTGGAAATAGGCTGATCAGACACCTTGGTGAAGAAATGGGTTTGAAAGCATGCTAAGGTTCTTATCTGGTTAGAGGAAAGACAGGGAAGGTATAGAGAACACTTTTTAAAAAATGGTGAGAACTAAACAGGAAACTTAAAAAACAAGTATTGAAAGAAATAAGGTATTAGAAATGAGTCCGAATACATCAATAACCACAAAAAATAGAGTTGGAATGGGGCAAAGGCCATGCCATGTGGTCAAACCATTACATTTTCCTGAAGACACACTGAAGTACATATTCTTACCCCTCTGCCTGTGGACAGGGTCATTGTTTGATTCTCGCCAATGGATTGGGAGCAGCAATGGCATGTAGTTTGTGGTCCTTGTGCCTTCCCCAGGCTCTCTCTCCTGTCTGCAAATCTGGAAGCAAAGTTCTGTTCAGTAGTGGAGATGCAAGATGAAGTGAGCCGGGGTTCATGAGTCACTTTCTGGAGGAGAGCTACAGAGTGAGCAACCTGCCTTGAACAGCACATCGATAAAAAGTAAGCCACTGTCTTTTGTCAAACCACCGAGGTTTCAGTGTTTGTTGCAGAAGCAAGTTGGCTCACCTTAACTAATAGATAGATTGAGCCACCAATTAGAAGACAGGGATCATCAGATTGAATAAAAAATAAAGTCTATCTTCATGACATTTACAAGAAAATCAGTGATAGAAGTGCGTATATCAAACAAATACTAACAAGAAGACAGAACAGACTTTTAGGCAGCAAGATTGTCAGTACAAATTGGAGAAAGTCTCGATTCACTGAAACTATAATGATTCCTGAAAGTAAGCTCCAAATAACCTGATCACATACGGGGCAAAAATTGATTAAAAAAATAGAAACAAATAGAAAAATTATACAGTCATAGCCAGAGATTTTAAATACATCACTCTTAGTTACTTATAGGTCAGTTCAAAAATTAAGAATATAGATTAGAATGAGAAAAATCAACAGTTCACCCAAGAAACATGGATAAAATTCTGCATCCAACAGTTAGAGCAATGAGAAGAATTACAAATACTGACCACATTCAAACCATAAAGCGAGTCTCAGTAAAGTTCTAAGATGCATGATACTGACAAGATTCTTAGATTATAATACAGTTAAGTTAGAAGCTAATAACAAAAAAACTCCTACATTAAAAAAAATCCTGCCTGGCCAGGTGTGGCTCAGCGGTTGAGCATCGACCTAGGATCCAGGCGATCGGGGTTCGATTCCCGGTCGGGGCACAGGCCCGCCCGGGTTGCGGGCTCGATCAATGACTCTCATCATTGATGTTTCTCTCTCTTTCTCCCTCCCCTTTCCTCTCTCTGAAATCAATAAAGATATATATATTTTTTAAAAATCCCCATGTGTTTTGAAACAAAACACACTCAGTCCCCAATGGCTGCTAAACAAAGCAGCAGCATTCTGTCAGGAGCGTCCCAGGATTTACTGACCTATTACCCTGTTGTCCTGTGGTTCCAGCTCCCACCCCAAAGGAGAAAGGCGGTGAGGGACCCAACCTGGGCGGGGCCATTTGGTCATGGCCACAAAGCTGCTGAGCTCCCACTGTGTGCTAGGATGCGGCATGGAAACAAAAAGAGCTGTGGTTAGGGTTCCCATAGCTGTGCCTCCCAAGTCTGTTGCGAGTTGTAATTTGGTGAACTTGAAGTCAGAAGCCATGATCTGCTCTACTCAGTGTAGGGACCCCTTATTCATCGAGGAAAGAGCATCAGAGGTGGATTTTTTTTTTTGCCAGAAGTCAGTCCAAGAGTCACCTGGGCGCATGGTCAACACCCAGGCCCCTGCCCTCCCCTTGGAAAGGCTCCTTTAGCTCAGGTCAGGATGGAACCTGGGAATCTGTGTTTTTAGCAAACTGCACAGGTTGTTCTCCCTTGTAGCCAGGTTTGGAACCAGACTCAGATGATTTCCTAGGCCCCTTCCAAGTTGAAAATCATGCATTTCATGATCTTTGACAAATGGTCTTCAGACATTTGTTAGATTTCTCTTTACCTGGAAGGACAGTTAGCTTGACATATATACTTTTTTTTTTTTTAGGATTTGAAACAAAGCTAGTTCATTCTGTGTTTAAATGTTGCATTATTAGACATATTGGTATTTACAAGCCTTTGGTATCTGATACTATACTTTTTATATTGGACAAAATTCTGCCAATGCCTCCTGTGGGCTGAGCCCAACCAGAAGCCAAACCAAGGGTGATGATTCGGGTGAGCCAGGCAGCATGTAGGAGGGTGCTCAGAACCCAAGGGGGCAAGTGGAGGCCACACAGCACCCTCTGCCCTCCCCTGAGCAGCCCACTGAGACCCCTTACAGCTCTTCTTCAGACTAACTGGCCCCAACAACTAGCACATTGTTTTTCTCACACAATGAAACAAATATTATCTAAAGTGATTTAAAGGTTTAAAGTATTTTATCCACTGATTCCCTTTTCAAGTTTGTTAGTAAAATTTAGACTTTAGAACCTTGTACGCAGAGTATGATTCTCTCCACCGCGGATCAGGATGGAGGGATTTGTCCGTGCTCTGCGGTGTGGGGTTTGGTGGCCTTTCCTCCCCCTTCAGAGGTCCCTTCTTGGAGGACTAGTAATAGTTGATCGAAGCCCCTCCTAGTCCCCCAAACAGAAACTTCCCTTTGACTCTCCGTGGACCAGCCTCCGCGGTGCACACCGACTCATTGACTTCTGCTGTCTTCTCACCCTGGCTCTTCACTTCTTTGCCCAGCAACAGCTCCATTAGCGCAGAGGGTTTCTCTGATTGGCGGAATGCAGCAGGGGTCCCCCCCAACTGTGTTCTTCCTCTCCCTCTGCCTGGCTCCTTTCCCCCGACACCCACCCAGACGCATTTGGTTACAGCACCAGACGGCCATGGGCCTCAGTGGGGCGCTGGTGCTGGGCCTGCACACCTTGCGGACCCTCCTGAGCGCCCAGGAAGCTGGGGCCGTCAAAGGTGAGCGCTGGGGGCCCCTGGGTGAGGGGAGGAGATTTAGGGTGTCGGCTTATGGGAGAGCCAGCCAGAGCACGAACTGTTCCTCACCGTGTGTGGCTTGTGGGCAGCTTCCTTTCCCAGGAGACCCCCATCCCTCTCGCCTCTCACGCCCGTCCTGAGCCTGCAGTACAGGTGCAGCTCGGACCAGCCGCGCCGGCGCCTGGCTCAGCTCTGTCACGTTCAGGTGACCTCCCGATTCCTTCCCAAACCTCCGTCGTGCCCCGTCCTGGCAGCAGGGTGCCCGTTCAAGTCCAGTCCTATTGCAGTATTTGTCTCCATGTCACTAGTCACCTGTCCACCTGTCTGTTTCCTGCTCTAGGCGTGAGCTCCTGTGTGTGGGGTCTGCAGCTGGTGCGTCTGTGTTCTTGGCACTGGGCTGGGCACACAGTAGTCCCTCAGTGACCACCAGCTTTCCAAAGGAACCTCAGGGGATACAGAGAGCACACTGAGGGCTGCAGACGCGAGGGGCTTGGGGGCGGGCTGAGAAGGTGAAGGGGTTCAGAACGCACACTGGCGGCTACGGAACAGCCTTGGGATGTGAAGTGCAGCGCGGGGAATATCGTGACTGTCGCCGTGATAACTGTGCTGCCCAGCGGGTGCCGGCAGTGTCGGGGGTCACTTTGTGAAGTGCTGGCTGTCTGACCCCTGTGCTGCGCGCCCGAGACTGGTGCAAAGTAAGGTTGAGTGGAAGTAAGTGAATACATAAGGTAAAAGGCAGGCGCTGTAACACAATAAGAGGACAAAACTAAGAGAGAAAAGGCAGAGGAAGCTTGCTGATTAAAACGTGAGCCCCAATTCCCGGAAGGCTGGGCTCGGGTCGCGGGAGGAGACACGAGCGTGGTGCCGGCGGCGCCTGGGGTCTCAGCCCGTGTCCCGGCTCTGGGCGCCTGGGCGGCTCGTCCTGGCCCCTGGTTTCTGTGTGGCCCATCCCGCCGCTGCCAGCGCGGCCTCGCCCTCACGGCGGCGCAGGGGCTCCTGTGGACCAGCCCGCTGCCAGCCCCGGCTCAGGGCCCCTACGGACCAGCCCGCTGCCAGCCCCGGCTCAGGGCCCCTACGGACCAGCCCGCTGCCAGCCCCGGCTCAGGGCCCCTGTGGACCAGCCCGCTGCCAGCCCCGGCTCAGGGCCCCTGTGGACCAGCCCGCTGCCAGCCCCGGCTCAGGGCCCCTACGGACCAGCCCGCTGCCAGCCCCGGCTCAGGGCCCCTACGGACCAGCCCGCTGCCAGCCCCGGCTCAGGGCCCCTGTGGACCAGCCCGCTGCCAGCCCCGGCTCAGGGCCCCTACGGACCAGCCCGCTGCCAGCCCCGGCTCAGGGCCCCTGTGGACCAGCCCGCTGCCAGCCCCGGCTCAGGGCCCCTACGGACCAGCCCGCTGCCAGCCCCGGCTCAGGGCCCCTACGGACCAGCCCGCTGCCAGCCCCCGCTCAGGGCCCCTACGGACCAGCCCGCTGCCAGCCCCCCGCTCAGGGCCCCTACGGACCAGCCCGCTGCCAGCCCCGGCTCAGGGCCCCTACGGACCAGCCCGCTGCCAGCCCCGCGCCTCGGGCCGCTCGCCAGGCCGGCGGGAGCAGCTGTTCGCTGCGGGGCGCTGCTCGGGCACTGGGGCGCGCGCCCTCCCAGCCCACTCCTCTAGTCCGTTTCCTTCACCCCAGGAGCCCCCACTGTACCCCGACCTTCCTTTCCCTCCCAGAGCCCCAGGTGCCCCCCTTCTGCCAGACACCACAGAGACCCTCGTCCGTGCCCTGGGCCTGGCCATCGGCCTGGTGGGTTCCTCGCGGGCACCGTCCTCATCATCACAGGCACATGCCTGCCCAGTGCCCCCCGGTGCAGGGCCCGGCGGCCTGCGGGTGGAGTGGAAGGATCTGAACCGGGTGAGGGTGGGGAACCGGCCATTCTGTGGGGAGGAATGGGGCCGGGAAGGGGGATGGGGCACAGGAGAGCAGGGGGGAGGGGACGGAGGGGAGGGGAGGGGAGGGGAGGGGAGGGGAGGGGAGGGGAGGGGAGGGGAGGGGAGGGGAGGGGAGGGGAGGGGAGGGGAGGTGGCAGGCGGAGGAAGGATCCCAGGACTGTGAGCTTCAGCACCTTGGTCATTGGCTCTTCTCCTTTAGGTAACGACCCTTGAGAGAAATGGGTTGTGGGAGGCATCCTACGGGTTCCTCGAAGTTTCTGGCAGGTCTTGCACGCTCTGAGCCAGTCCCAGTACATCCTCCTGTGCTGTTTGAATGGGATCAACCTCTGTGCCAGAGGTCTCCTCCTGCTTGTCCCCAGTACTCGTGGCAGGACTTGTGGGACACCAACTGGCAACCCTTCCCTCCCAAACACACACCCACATACATACACATATACACATATACATGCATGCACACTCATGTGAACACATACACACACACATGCATACACGCATGCATGCACACACTATCTTGCTCTACCCAAAGCTCTGACTAGCAGCAATAAATTCATTAGTGATGTTTGCACTGTATCCAGTTCTTGGCCAATTCTCCCGGGGTGTGAGGGATGCAGGGGCTTGGAAGAGGGGATTCTGGGTGGTGACCACTGAGCCTGGCCACCTGGGACTGGGACTGGCAGTTATCCTCAGGCTAGTCCAGCTGCGTCTTGCTTCATTCGACTCATCATTTTGGGGCCCATGTGTGCCACTTGTCACAAGGACTTCAAGAAATTGACTCCTGAATTAGGATTTGCCCTAAAAGGGACACTAAGTGCTCTGTTCATTGCAACTCCCTGCAGCCAACACCAGTTCTGAAGGGCCCAGGAGGGAAGGTTCCCAAGAGCTCCGCTCTTGCTCGGGTTTACCCTGTAATGAAGAGGCCACTGGTGTCTTGCCATGATCTACACTGTCAGTGTCTTTTTCTACATTCCCTAGAGTCCTGTGCGTGACTGTCCCGAGGCTGGAATTAGGTGACTGCTTTCCCAACCTGGGGTCACTCACGTCAGTTAGGAGGGAAGCGGAGTCTGGTAAGAGGGGCCGTCTAAGAGAGGTCCACTTGAACGCTCTCTAAATCGTGGCCTGGGAGATTTTGGCTTACTGTGAATGAACCACACAGAGAGATAAGTAACCATACAAACTAGTTTATGTCCAGTACCAAACAAGTGGTATAGAGTAGTGGTTTCAAACCAGAGGGGCCATGAGAGATCTCTGGGAACCTTTTAAAAAGTGCAGGCTCCACCCAGACCTCCTGGAGCGACTTTCAGGGGTGGGAGGAGCGGGCACAGAGAGTCTGCATCTTGGATAAGGTCCGGGGATGCCCACGCAGCCCTCCTCGCAGGCTCCCTTCCCTTCTCTAACCTCCTGAGAGCCCTCCAGGCAGGGACCACGCCTTTGGAGGAGCGGTCACTCCCTCTTCTCTCCTCACACCTCCCCGATGCACTAACTGTGGAACCTGAGCAGGAGAGTCCCCCAAGGGGAGCACTCCCCTCATTGCTAGCCCTTGGGAACTTTCTGGCCTCCTCCCTGGAGCCCAGCCCCACTCCTGAGACACGGCTGACTCCCAGCTGCCGTCCTCCCTTCCTTCAGCCCGCAGCCTAGGGCTCTGCTCCAAGCTCACGTTCTCACCATAACACCCGAACATGGCAGTTTCTCAGTAAATGTCAAAACGACGAACTGACTAAAGAGTAAAATGTGTCCATTCGGCTCTCAATTTTCTTAATGACATGCCCAAATGAAGAAAAAGAAATAATAAAGCTTCTGCTGTTATTGCTTTTATAACTATTATCTTTCATTTATTGAGCAATTCCAAAGTGCCAGGCACGATCTAAACACCTCACATTTGTCAGATTTACTGGTCTGCACCTTCGCCATGAAGCATACCTAGGGTTTCCCGAATTGTTTCATGAAACTCAAGTGTTCAGAAGAATGTTAATAAAAACAAATCAACATAAGTAATATTTCCCTTCTACAATATATTTTAATATGTGTAAGGAAATGCCAAACATGTATGCAGTCATTATTAAATAGTCATCTGCCATTTAGGATGGAACATGCCATTTTTTGTAATTGCAAAAGATTGGAAACATTCAGTAAGAGCGGAGTAGCTGGAAAAGCTACGGCACATCCACACAATGGGGTGGCAGCTGAGAGAAAGATTGAGGAGGGTCTCTTTGAAATGATGTGGAGGGGTCTCTAGGATGTAGTGGAAAATGCAAGATACAAAGAAGTGTATCTAGTATGTGCTACCTTTGGGGTGAGAAAGGGGAGATACACATTTGCAAAAAGCCACACCAGAAAGATAAACCAGAAATTGAGAAAAATGAGGGGAAAGGAGAATAGATTTGAAGAAATGGATTTGGAGCAACAGTGAACACTGACTTTTAAAACATATAAATGCTTTACACCGTTTATAAAAACTAAGCCAAAAAATTGTAAAATTTAAAACAAACATAAACAACTGACCCACACAGAGAAAATATTAAAGTAATTAGAAAACAATACTGTATATTTCCAGTGGAATATATTTTAATGACAAAAAGAAATACCAAAAATGTCAGTAGACTTAATAGTCATTGTTAATAGTAATATTATATATATTTTTGAAACTATGTTGTGTATATTACAGGATAAAGCAAATCCGTAATTCCTGATGTAATGTAATTAGCAACCAAGATCTTCAGTGTCGCCCAGGCCGGGCGTGGCTCAGCGGTTGAGCATCGACCTAGGATCCAGGCGATCAGGGTTCGATTCCCGGTCAGGGCACATGCCCGGGTTGCGGGCTCAACCAGTGACTCTCTCATCATTGATGTTTCTATCTCTCTCTCTGAAATCAATAAAGATAAGTTTAAAAAAAAAAAAAAGATCGTCAGTGTATAAAAAGGAAGGAAAAAGAAGCTGAATTATAACAAATGTCAATTTTATCTAATGATTTATTATATATAGGGTGTCTCAAAAATGTGTACATGCTTTGAATGATTATAAAGTCAGTGTTTATTAACATACAGTTCATTTTCAAAATTTAAAAGACTCTACAGAAATGAATAATTTGTGTGTGTGTGTCAATGCCTGTTTTCAAACTGATGACCATTCTAGTCCAGGCACTGACAGCATGAATCAGTGGATTCGCAAACATCAAGAATCATTTCGTTCAGTACTTGTATGCTCTCAATTCATCAACTGTTGCCTGTTTTGTACCATATCCTTTATCTTTTATGTATCCCCATAAAAAAGTCTAGTGGATAAATTTTCTTTGTTCAAAGCATAGTCTGGCTTCACCCATTATTTCAAGTCAGTTAAACCTGAAAGGAGTGAAGATTAAGTGAGTTATCAGCTGTTAAAGTGTGTATACATTTTTGGGGGGACACTCTTTGAATAATTATAAAGACAGTGTTTGTACTGCAACTGTGTTTTCAAACTGCCAGTAGCATTTTAGGATGAATTTCCTTTGTTCAAAGCTTAGTCTGGCTGAAGAGAAAGAAACATCAATTGAGCTCTCAGCTGTTAAAATGTGTATACATGTTGCCCCAGCTGGTATGCTCAGTGGTTAAGTGTCCACCAGCAGACTGAAGGGTCCTGGGTTCGATTCCAGCCAAGGGCACGTATGTACCTCAGTTGCAGGCTCAATCCCCAGCCCTCATTGGGGTGTGTGCGGAGACAACCAATTGATGTGTTTCTCTCACATTGATGTTTCTCTCTCTCTTTCTCTCTCCCTTCCACTGTCTCTGAAAAGTAATGGAAAAAATATCCTCAGGCGAGGATACATGTTTTGGGGACACCTTGTAGTGTAAATCCTAGCCCCAGCAAATGAAAGAACCTGGCACCAATGATCCCCCAGCAGCAATGAGCATCCCTGGTGCACAGATTGTGGCTTCCAAATACCGCTATCCATAAAAAGAGATGGAGCTCCTTGGAGAAGTGACTGATTTCAGGTCTGGGTTAGGGAAAATACAAGGCAGGTGTGTTTTAGGAAACAAGGAAGTGGTCAAGGACTAATAAGAGTCATGTCAAAAGAAAACAGCAGCCAGCTGGAAGGGGTTTTCATTGGCCAAATTTGGGACAATTTGAGCATCAGAAAATTGGCTGTAATTGACTTAAATCATTGATTATATAAAAATCCATGAGTCCCTAATTATGATCAAATAAAAATGGAACGAACAAGCAACAACACTTTACTGTCACCTGGATATGATATTTGAATTCCTAACAGAAAACTGGTGCTTAGAGAAAACAAGCATATATATCCTGACCTTTCAGGAGGAACTATATACTGGGTGTCCCCTCAAAAATGTATACACGCTTTAACAGCTGATAGCTCAATTGATGTTTCTTTTTTTTCAGATGTAACCCATTGGAATTAATAATTATTCAAAATGTGTATACATTTTTTTAGGACACCCTATAGTTCCCTTGATGAGAAAAGGTCTTCACTTTAGATGACTGCTAGCTAATCAATGCAGACAAAATAACGGAATAAGAAAATCAGTATTTTGCACTCTATTGTACCCATTGGTTCAGGGAAGGCATTGTAGATGTTAGAACCATTAGGAGAACAAATGACTGGGAGCTGGAGGGTCACATCGTGCCGAAGTTTCATGCCCATAGATTGTTTGCTATGGAAAAAAGGAGGAAAATGTCTGTACAGAGCAGAGAGAACTGGCTGTCACCACCTCATCTCAGTGATCAACTTAGGCTCACCAGTAATGGGACAAGACAGCAATCATAGGCTTCCAGAGGAGATGAAGGGTGAAGCACACGGCATCACCTGTGAAGAATTACTGCCAAAACCTTTAACCTGCATCTAATCGAGACTTGGTTCAAAGTTCTAGTTGATAGAAAATACTTTAGGTAGAGGAGTAAGTCAGGTGAAACCATTAGGAAACATGCAGATTCAGAGTGTGAGCTATTCTGCGAGACAGTTGGCTTGGTCTCTTTAAAAAGACAGAGTAAGAAATAGTGGGGTGGGGAGAGATTAAAAGGGACTTAAGGGACACTACAATCAAATTTAGTGGGTGATTTTTGGCAACACCTTTGGGGGAAAACAGATATGAAGACACTTTTTGAGACAAATTGGAACATTTAAATTTGGGTAATCAATGACATGAGGAAATTATTTTCAGTTTTGTTCAGTATGATTATGGTACTGTGGTTATACCGCAAGACAGCTTCATGCTTAAGTATTTAGAGATGAAATTCCATGATGCCTTTATTTTGAAATGGATTCAGATACACAAACTCACACAGTTGAAACAAATATGCAAAATCTTGACAGTTGTTGAATCTATGTTATGGGTATTCAAGTATTTTTCCAGATTTTCTGTATGTTTAGAATTTTCATAGTGTGTGTGTGTGTGTGTGTGATGCTGAGCATATTAAATGAGAGATCACTGGAATCTGAACCCACAAGTTGATGTATGGCGCCTACTGAATAATTGAAGTACTCCTCTGCAATAGATATTTTAAATACTTTTCTATTTTCACTAAAATAAGCATGATGTAATGCCTTTAACATTTTGTTTCATTACATGGTTATTAAATACACACATAAAACTTGACTACTTCTACCAGCAACTTTTTCAACCACGGGTTCAGAGCACGGTCTCATTTTATCTTCGAGTCCTACAATTGCTTCATTAAATCTTATCCTTTGAGAGAAATGTTCTGCAGTCAAAAATTGCTGTAACACTGTCTATACACATCTCATGAACACCAAGAATAAATTCAACTGTAAAAATATTAAGATGGTTTGTAATTTTGTACTTTTCTCCATGTTTGAGATTTTATTGTCAATCCGAATCAGAAAACAGACAAGATTAATTTAAAAAATAGTAAAAATGAAAAAGATACAAAGTTTCCAAAAAGTCTCTAATTTTTGTCACCCTTTTCCTGTCCTCTTACATGATCAATACAAGCCCAGGTCTCTCTCACTCCACTTCCTCTCATGGTCCTGTCCACCTGGTCACAGGCCTATCTCCTTCACCTTCGCTTCCTACACCCTGGTTCCCACAGGCCTCGTCTCTCATAAAGGTCCCAGTATCTAAGCCAAGCCTTAAAGAGGGTTAGGAGAGATGGTAGGTATGAATAGTCACCATTCAGGTATTACTCAGTCCAAAGTGAATAATTTTGGGATTCCAAGATGGTGGGGGATTAAGTAGAAGCTACACTGACACTTTAGCAGGACCAAACTGGAATTACAACTAAAATATAGAAAAACGATCCTGAATAATCAACTGAAGACTAGCTGGAGAGCACCCTCATAACCAAGGACCTAGAGTGGAGACCACATAGAGACTGTAGGAAGTGTGGAAGTGTGAGAGGGCTGGCGGGGCTCCCACAGGCAGCAGCTGAAGGTCTGGAGGGATATCTCAGCTGTGGGGGGTTCCTATTTGAGAACTTCGGGACCTAAACCCCAAGCTGGGCTCCCCAGCCCAGAGCACCAGACCTGGGAAAGGTGCCCGCATAACATCTGGCTATGAATAGCAGCAGGGTTTCAGTCTGCCAGGGAGAGATAGCTAGAAATGCAGGCACCCTCTTAAAAGGACAACACACAAAGTTTTGTGTGCAGCCACTCACCTTGTCTCCGGCAGAGGGAAGGCAGAGTGGACTAGAGCTCTGTGAGGAAAATCCAGGATTGGTGGCTCTGGAGATAGAGCTTGGGGGTAATTATCTGGATTTCTGTGCTAAGTCATTCCCCCATACTGAAGAGGACATCTTTCTCAGGCAGATCTTTACCATCCAGGCAGCTTTTGCCTGTCGGAAAGCAATTGCACCACTCTGCTGGAAAACCTCTTGCCCCACCCTATGGAGTTCCTACAGCCTGTGGCTCATTAAGAGACTGAATAACAATCTGGATGCTTTGAGTCTTTGCCTGACTTGCTTCTGGACTCAGGGCTAGAAAAAGCAGACCTTGGTGCACATGCTGGTTCTTTCCAAAAGCACCTAACCGCAGCAGAGGGAACCACAGGCTGTGGGCCGTTGATATCTCCAAACAAAGTACTCAAGGCCAGGCACAAACAGCATCTGACATTGGCCTGCACCAGAGACCCTCCAAAAAGACTGAGAGTCCTAGCAGGCCTACCTAATACATAGAAACAAACCCAAACAGGCAGCCAAAGTGGGGAGACAAAAACACAAGCCCCAAATGAAAGAACAAGAGAATTGTCCAGAAGAAGAGATAAATTAAATAGAGATAAGCAATCTATCAGATATAGAGTTCAAAATAATTATTGTAAGGATTCTCAACAGCTTGAGAAAAGATATGGAAACTATGGAGGGAATTAAGAATGAGACCAGAAGGGAATGGCATGAAGTATTCAAGGTAATGCAAAACAAGGATCTGAAACCAAGTGTGCTCTATCCAGCAAGGCTATCATTCAAAATAGATGGTGAAATAAAGAGCTTCCCAGCAAAAGAAGGCTAAAGGAGTTTATCACCACCAAACCAGCATTGCAGGAAATGTTAAAGGGACGGCTGTAATAAGTAGAATGCTTGGTGGTGCTCCACTGTGAGGCCATCTCGACCAGGGCTTTTGTTTGCTGGGAGTTTTTTTTTTATTACTGCTTCGATTTCATCAGTTGTTATTGGCCTATTCAGGTTTTCTGATTCTTCCTGATTCAGTTTTATATGATCTCACTCATATGTGGAATCTAATAAACAAAATAGATTGAGGAACAAAATAGATCCAGAGACACAGAAGCATGGAACAGACTGAAGGATCTCAGAGGGAAGTTGGGGGTGGGGGAGTGGGTGGGGAGAGATGAATCGGAGAACTTATATGCATATACGCATGACCCATGGACATAGTCCCTAGTGTGGTGAAGGTCTGGGGGGGGAGCGGTGAATGTGGGGTGGAGGGGATCAATGGGGAAAATAGGGGACATTTGTAATACTTTCAACAATAAAGACAAATTTTTTAAAAAGTGAATAATTCCCACTCAGCGTGCTTCCTCTTCACACAGCAAAAGCAATCACTGGGAATTCCCTCACTTATGCTGGGGAATGAGGTTGTTTCATTTCTTCACACTTCCTAATAGTTCTTCAGCTAAGCTCAATTAGTTGGGCTTGGTGGAAAAAAAATTAATTTCCTACAGCATGGAGGAATCTTGGGCAGAAGCTACACTTAAACAGTGCCCATCAAAAAACCTGGCGGTTAGCAAGAGCTCAATGTCAATTTCCATTCCTTGGCCTCCTTCTATCTCAGGTTCCCCAGACTCTGTGGAAACAAGGTCCTTTCTCTTTTGTTTTGTATCTTGCTCTGAAGTGAGCCTTCACCACCACCCCCACTCACAGACTGCTCTCTGAACTAGTCTCTCAACCCCACGTTCCCCGCTAATTGCTCATCACAGTTGTTTCTCCTGGCCAAATCCCTGGCTAAATCACCGTGAGGCTCTACAGACTATTTGGGAGGCCAAAGCTAGAGATGGAAGAATGTGATGCTGGGAATCAGCTTGAGGGGCAGGAGGTGGTCTCGAGAACAGCAGATCAGTGGTTTGGGTCACTGGTTGGAATCAGGTCCAGAACAGGATGCAGTTTTAAGGGGAATCTAAGCACAGGTTCATGCCAATCTCAGCACCAGGTCATTGGCCAGACCCTAGGGAACTGGGGGCCATGTAAGGAGAGTTCCTTAGGGAAGGCAGGAGGTGCACATGGAAATCTGATACAGGAACCCTAGGGGGGTTGGGCAGCACTATTCTTTCTCAAATCAAGAACCATGGATCTAGCACAGCCAGTGTGGGTCAGTGGTTGAGCGTCGACCCATGCCTGAACCAGGTCACAGTTCAGTTCCCAGTGAGGGCACATGCCTGGGGTTGCAGGCTTGATCCCCAGTAGGGGGCGTGTAGGAGGCAGCTCATCAATGACTCTAGTCACTGATGTTTCTCTCTCTCCCTTTCCCTCTGAAGTCAATAAAAACATTTCAAAAACAACAACAAACCATAGATCTAGAAGAACAACCATCATTCTCCTTCCTGTCAAGGAGCACTACGGTTCACTCGATGGGGACAAGGTCTGGCCCTTTGTAACTATCACTGTTAGTAACTTTTCAGCCTTCATTTCCCTAGGGTTACTTCGAGTTAAAACATATGAACAAACCTAGACAACTGGGAAAACTGCTTGTTTTGAGAGAGAGAGAGGAAGAGAGGGGAAAAAGATGAAGGAAACCGTGAAACTCTCCTTGCAGCAGCTCCGGCTGAGTGGTAGACTAGGCAGGACAGGTGATAATCATTTCAGGACTCAGTGTCTCTACAACCTGCCGTTCTGAGGAATCCAGTGCCAATATTTATGCTGCAGGTGCAGAAGAGGAGAAAGGATCTCTCGACTGGCCAATTCTCCTAGTCGCAGGGATTACAACAGCAACAGACTCTGAACCCTGACAGTTGCAGCTGGTAGAGGATCACTTTATTTTATTTAAAAAAATTTTTTTAATTGAATTTATTGAGTGACATTGGTTAAAAAAATTATACAGGTTTCAGGTGTGTTTTTTAAAAATAATCTTAAATTTTGTTTTTAAATTTATTGATTTGAGAGAAAGAGAGAAACATCAATTTGCTGCCCCACTTATTTATGCATTCACTGGTTGCTTCTTGGATGTTCCCAGACCAGGGATCAAACCTGCAACGTTGGTGTGTTGGGACAATGCTCTACCCAACTTAGCTACCCAGCCAGGGCTGAGGGTCACTTTAGAAACACTGTTTTTTCAAATGAACACTTGGAAAAAATTCTTTTTTTTAAAATCCTCACCTGAGAATATTTTCTCCATTGCTTTTCAGAGAGAGTGGAAAGGAGGAAGAGAGCGAGAGAGAGAGTGAGTGAGGGGAACATGGATGAGAGAGTAGATATTGATGTGGTCACCTCCCGCACGTGCCCTGACCAGGGCCAGGGATCAAGCCTGCAACCAAAGTATGTGCCCTTGGCCAGAACTGAACCTGGGACCCTCCAGTCTGTGGGCCGATGCTCTAACCACTGAGCCAAACCAGTTAGGGCTGACAAAAATTCTTATCCCTTTTCTCCTCCAACCTCAAATCAAACATTAGCCTCACTGACAAGATTAGCAATGTCTCATTCAGCCAACACACATGAGAAATATTATGTATAAATATTTACTTGTTATACAAAAACACAAAAATACATCAAATTTGGCAAGGATGATTGGTTCCTCTTACTTTCACAAGGAGCTATTCTTATCTTGGCTACCTTAGGTTGAGGTGACAGGCCTGGTCCTCAGGGAGGGAGGTTTCCTGGCAAGGGTGCAGAGCGTGAGGAAGGTGGTCGATAGGCTTTGGAACCAAGGATTTAGGCCAAGTTAATAGACCTCCATGAGCCTCTGTTTTCTCTTCTAGTAAGTGGGAGTGATAGAATCTAATGACCAGGAGTTGGATGCTTTGAGAATCACGAAATGATGTATGTAAAGTGGTGAGCATGGGGCCTGGAAAGTGATATGAGCCTGGGGTATGCTAGCGCTCACTGGCTCCCTGCACCACCAAGGTGATGATGCCATGTCTCCCATTCATGAGGTGACCACTCACCCCAATTTGCAGGGGATTTCCCATTTTATTGCCATGAGTCCTGTCTCCTAGGAAGTGACAATACCCCTGTCCAAGCCTCAGCTCCTGGACCTGCCAGCCCTAGGGCAGGGCTGGTGAGCCTCCTGATGGAATCTGTGCAGGGTACCTGGATGAGCACACATGCCAGGAGGCGGTGTAGCCATCATCCATGCTTATATTTAAACTGTCCCCTGGCCTTGGTGGGTTAAGGCTATAAAGAAAAAGACACAATCCTTGCCTCACAAGGAGCTGTGGGAGATGCGTATGCACAAGGGGGCAAAATTGAGGAAGAAAGTGCTTAAATGTGAACTAAAAGTGGAAGTTGTAAGTCTGATCATTCACTGGGAGAGTCCTCCAAGGCTGAGGAGCAGAACAGCCACTATAGAGAGGCCACGCTAACTCAATGCAGGACACTCCTGCTTGAGTCTGGAGACAGGGCAGTGGTTGGAGGGCCCAGTGCAGTCAGTGAGGTCCCTTGTAGGCGAGCAGGGGTGTGTATGTGTCTGTGTGTGTGTGATGGGAGATGGAAAGACAGTTAGAAAAAGCCTTTACAGTGGAGGGAACAAGTTGTTCCTGGAGATTCTGTAGGATTTGCTGATGGGAGATGATATTCTGGGCCGAGAGAACAGCATGTGCCAAGGCCCAGTGGCAATAAGCAGCATGGGAGAATCTGAGAAAGCCCATCTTTTGCTCTGAGTTGAGCACAGAATTCAAGGAAGGGTGAATGAGGGACATAACTTTGTAGAGGTAACAAGGACTATATAGAGGCCTTGCAAAGGGCTTAAACCTTAAGGGTAATAAGCAACATGATCAGATTTGTTTTCTAAAGAATCTCTCTGGCAGCTACAGTGTGGGGGGTGGGTTAATCAGATGGAAATAAGACTGTGGATAGACTAGTTAGGAGAGTCGAGATGGTCCAGCCAATGGGGGCACTGATGGAAGCAGCAGAGGAAAGCCCAACAGGTGTGATGGATGAGCAGTGGGGGGTGGGTGAGCAAGGGGCCGAAGTCCAGGCAGAGCACCAGGCTGGCTCAGATGACTGGGAGGATAGCAGCACATTAGTAATCCTGGCTGTGCTACCACTTAATTCATGGTAGAGCTGTTACCAAATCACAGAGCCTGTTTCCTCATCTGTAAAGGGTGATGCCTATCTCGTGGCGGTGTTGGGAGGACTCACTGTGAAGGCGCTCAGTGTCCGGCACACCAGCGAGTTCTGCATGAGTGCTTGTTACATAAACAGAGAAGTCACAGAGGGACATATTTGGGGAAAACAAAGGGTCGTTGCTGGGCACGTACTGAGTGCTGGGAGCCTGTGGGACATTGCCATTAAGCAGCTGAGAAACAGACTTGAAACTTTGGAGCAAGGTCTGGACAGCTTATGGATGGGAGTTGCCTCCAGGAAATGGGTAAAGTTGCTTAGAAACTCTGCAAATGAGAGGGCCAAAGAAGGTAACACAGGGACATCTGGGGGCCGACTAGGACCGCTGAAAGTGTGAGGGTAGAAGCGGGTCAAAGGAACCCGGGAAGCCCAGGAGGTGCTTCAGAGGTCCCAGGAGGTGAGGCCTCTGCGCATACAAGTGAAGCTCATGCTTCGATGTGAAGTAACAGGGAAGTAAGAAGAAAAGGGAAGAACCTAGAGATGGCAGGGTGGGAACAAAAATATCGACTAGAGATTCAGAACCAAATCATGGGTAACGTGGTCGCCAGGTGGGGCCACGGACCCTCTGTGTCTGTCCTATCAAGTGTATCAACACTGGCCTTTCCCATTAGCCTTGCCGGAGTTTCATTCACACCTGCCAGGTGGCACTCACTCACTCACCGAATGGTCGAACTCCCACTGCTGCCAAGCTTTGAGCCTATCCATGTTTCTGCATCTACATCGCTGCCTGTGTCCCAAACCACTACCCTCACCCGCTGGGACCGCGTGTGGCAACTGCTTTCTAAATGGTCACTCTGCATCCATTCCTGACACCCCACAAACCCATGCCTTTCCCAACTGCAATTTCTGCAAAGTATGCATCTCCCAGCTGCCCACCAGCCCGTGGTATTGGGATTCTAGTGTAGTAGCTCCTGGAGACACACTGCTGGGTTCAAGTCCCCCTCCAGCACTCGACTTTGGCCAAGTTCCTTAACCTTTCTCTGTGCCTCATTTCCTCATCTGTTAAACGGAAATAAGTTACTAATTATAGAGCTATAATGAGGATGAAATGAGTTTAGTTTCTTTTTTTAGTACAGTGCTTGGCATAGTAAATGCTCAATAAATGTGAGCCACTATTAAAGTCTTTGGGATAAAACTTCAAGTCTTTATCATGCTTATCCAACTTCTGGCCTTTTCTGAAAGAACTCCCCTTTCATTCTTGCTGCTTCAGCACCACCTGCATTCAGGCAAGTTCCCCTTCACCGTTTCTTTTGCAGAAAATGTTCACTCGCCCGCCTCCTCCCTGATGCTGTCATTCATACTTGAGAGCTGTCCAAAGATCTGAGTAGCCCCACTCACATCAGCACCCTCTCTTATAAATTCGTTATAGATCTTTGCATATTGTGTTGCTAAAACCACTTGTAATTAAAAAACACACAAAACTCCTGCAGTTGCCTAATGTTAACCCTTTCCTCACTCCCAGCATGCAAACTATGGGGCAGAAAGCTACCTCATTCGGGGCTGGAGACCAGCTAGCGGGAATTTGGAAAGAGCTTGCTCCAGTGACCCATGAAAGGAGAAAGAAGCAAAGATGTGAGATCATGGAAACATAAGCTCAGTTCCCTCCCACCACTCCCACAGCTCCTTCCCAGCTGGCTCTTACAGCCCATCTCGTTGCTCAGGGAGACCTCCCTCCAAGTTATTTTGGGCAAGCTCCAGAGAATCTCTGGTCCTTGTCCTGGGAGCCCCTCATGCTGGTCCCTCAGGGAAGCAGGGCTTTCCCATTAAGTACAGTCCTGAACGAACCCAAGAGGAAGGTTTGCAGGGCTGGGACTGGGGTCACACACTGAGGTTCAATAAGGATGAAGTGTGGGAAGATAGAGTGATGCCTTTATCTTGAAGCCAGTCAGTACAACCACTGTTTCCATGATTAATCATCAAATCCTACTGACAGAGCAAGCTTCTTGAGGACAGGGCCTGTCTTCTGTCTTCATCCCTACACCCCAGCTTAGCAGAGCTTGTTGAAAAACAAAAAGCAATCAAGGAAACTCAACAAAATGTTGACTGAATAAATGCCTCCTATGGAATGTTTCCTTTGGAAACATTCAAGAGGAGCAAATGGCATGAGCTGAACAAACAAAAAGCAGCAGCACTGGGACATGATTTCAGATGAGTACAAGCCGGAAATGGCAACCACAGTGCTAGTTGTGCTGGAGACGAGTTACTGTGGAAGGCAGTTATCCCAGCAAGACTGCACTCAGTCTGACTCCTGCAACTACTAGTGTCCAAAGGGGGTGAGACAGGGTAGAGCTAAGAACTCAAGGGCCAGGGAACAGGGCAGGGACTCTGCCAAAAGGTTGGTGGTCAGGAAATCCACATACTATGTAAATTGCCTAACATGGCAGGGTGGGAGGTATACTGCAGGGCCAGGGCCACTTTCCCAGTCGAGAAGACAAGCCAGGCCTCCTCTCACAGGATTTAGGGTTGTTCTCAAGTCAGGGTACAGTAAACTACTAAGATGCCTCCAAAGGCACAAAGTTAGAAACACACCTTTTGATAGCTGAAATTTTTTACTTTCCCAAACCAATAAAAAAGATCTTGAGTGCATGAATGTAAGAGAATGCAGCTGGGCTGCCTTAAGATTCTGTAGCCTTTTCCTCAAACCAATCCAACTCAAACATGAAATTCCTTCCGAGATGCCATGTGCCCTGTAAGTCAGCTGACTCCTGGTGACCCTGTGAAAATGTCCGCACTGTCCTGTCCTCAATAGCAGTGCTCAGCTCCTAGGCTCAGGCCCATGGATTCTTTCAAGGAGTCAATCCAGCTCATACTTGGGTCCTTTCCTGCTGCCTTTTATTCTTTCTGGAACTCGGCCTTTTCCAGAGCCTTGTCATGATGTGCCTGTAGTCCCAGACATGCATCTAAATGAAACTGTAACCTAGACATTTACTCCTTCCTATCCCACTAACACAGACCTCTATCGAGTTACCTCTAGTTCCCAAACTCTTGTCTAACACTTAGGAGGACAAGAACTCAAAGGGAGCTGAGGTCGCTCAGAGCTCCACATTTAAGTTGGCCAAAATGCCCAACTGGGGTCTCCTCTCTGTTAAAACTGAGTGAAGGACTTTGCAAAACAGTAGTTTTCAGTCCTGGCTGCATATCACCATCTCTTCAGCTTTCGGAAATTATTGCCCAGACCCCAATTTGCTGAGAATTCATAACCATAGAATCCAGAAAAAACTGCAGCTTTTAAAAGCTCTGCTGGAGTCCTAATATGTAACAAGGGTTGAAGAGTCACTGCTTTTAAAATTTGCACTACTATCTCCACCAGACTCCATCCTATACCTTGTTTCTTCCAACATTACTTATGGAAGAATAAACCACTTGTTCTACATTACCAATTCACAGCCTTTATTTCAAAATTCAGGTTTCCTACTATGATCCATTATACTAAATGTCATTTTACAGTTTAAGTCCCAAATTCCAGAGCCAGCATGTCCCACCTCCCTAAGTATAAAGTCCCTCTCCCCTTAGGGAAAGACAAGGGGTTAAGACTGTGTAAGTGTCGTGATTTGAAGAATTGCCAGAATGTTCTGAATTGGCATTCTAGTAATAAACTATGCAGGGCCCTTTCAATCTATAATTTGAAGCCAAAGCAGCAAATTACAAAAGCAGGCACAAGTACCTTCTCAGGTAGATGCTCAATGCCAAGTACCTGCTGTGGCTACCTCCCATCCCTTCACATTCGCTGTGTGTTAGAGAGCCAATCCACACAGCACTGCAGACGAAAACCTCAGCGCCTACCATCGAGCTCTAACCTCATGACTAAGGCACACAGAAGCCAGAGGGTTTGTTTTCATCATCTAAACCACAGCAAATCATGCACCTAAAGGTTATTCTGAAAGGCTTACTTTATAAGGGGTAGATGCATTTACTTTTATCACTACAATAGCTTACGGATTTGTATAAAAACCAGGATATAATCCAATTATAGAATGGCTCTGCCTTTTTCTCTCCTCAAAATTCAGACAGTTCTACCATGTTCCTTTTGAAGTACCACGGAAACAAATGGTAAGGTAACTCAAAACTTGAATAATACTTTCTTTATTTACAAGTTAGAATCAACAGACAAAGAAAGACAATCCAGGGGACCAGATGGGGAGATGACAGAAACCCCCAGGGGCCCCAAATGGAGAAGAGAAAGGGAAAACAGAGTAGAAAAATGTCAACGTAAAAAATGAGCTCCCCCTTCTTCCCTCCCCACGGAGGCCAAGGGGACCGTGGCCCCACACGCCTCACCCTTACCTAGCTTAAAATAAATTAGAACCAACCAACCTCAAAACTGGGCTTTTACAAGTGAACAGGGCAACTATGGCCTCAGGTTTGCCCACTCCCTGCCCTGTCCCAGTTGTTTTGAATGGGGGCCCTATACTCAAGAGGTCACTCTCAATGGGGCTGGGAACTCGACCTTATTTTGTCCATTATGTCCCTCCTTCAGTAAATGTCCCTGCATCCCTCCCCCCTGCAGAGCCAGCTCTCCTACAGTGGGGGGAGAGGGTGAGATGAGGAAGTGTCACAGCAAGGGGGGAAGGGGTGGGGCAGGGTGGTCTAAGGGTCCGGTCCTGCGGAGCCTCCTGCCCCATCTGGCCTGGCCCCTTAGCCTGAGTCTGAATCACTGGTGTCTGAAGAGGACGAAGATGAAGAGGAGGAGCTGGAGTCTGAGCTGGAGCTGGAAGCGCTGAGGCGTGACACCGCTACTTGCTGAGCAGATGCCGACTCTGTTTTCTCACTCGCTGCAGAACAAAGTTAAAGGTTAAAGATGTAGAAATCTGACCTCCATTTGTGAAGAAAAGGTCAAGAGGGCAGAATGCAGTGAATCTACAGTGATGTACAGGATACTCACCTTTCTTGGGGGGCTTTTTGGTGGAATTGAGCTGCCCACTAACATCCTGTAACCGCTTTTCTAGTTCCCGCTTCTTCTCCAAAGCCAGTTCCTCCTTTGTCTTTCCCACAGGTTTTTTAATGACTAGAGAGAGACACATATCAGGAGTAAGATTACCATAAACATCCTAGTTTTATTGCGTTACCAAGTTCCTTTCTTGAACACCCCCTTTTTAAAACTGTCCTGAGAATCTCAGGAAGATTGGTGAACCCCATTCATACTCACTGTAGGGCTTCCGAGGTTTCTTTCGAAGGCAGGAAAGGACGTATCGCTCAAGTTCTCTAAGCGTGGACGGCTTGAGAGTTTCAAAATCAATCTCAATCTCTTCTGGGTTTGAGTCACGTAAAGAGGGCTCCCTGGCTTGGATTATGTGCACAACTCGACCCAGCTTCTCCCCAGGTAATTTGTTGATGTCCAGGCTCAACTGCCGCTTCTCATCATAACTCATGGGCCTACTTTCTTCCTCCTCCTCTGAATCGTAGCCTGCAGGCAGGGTAGGTGGGGCCATCTTTGTGGCCTTTTTGGGCAGTCTATGGGCAAAAAAAACTCTCAATTAGAGAAGCATCCTTAATCTCTCCCAATAGGTTCCCACTCTTTAATCCAATAACTTGGATTCCTGCCAGGCGTGCAGCCTGGTTTGCCATTAAGGCAAATAAGTGAGTCAGAGGTGGGCTACTGGGACACTTGTTTTAGGGAATGCCAACCACTTCACATTCTTGGGGGGCTTTGTGAACTAGATATAGGTATGCTGGTTGGCGTGAATACATCTTTTTGTTCCCCAAAGCACTACTAACCCACCCCACCACGGAAAACAAAAATCAAGTATGGAGTCATGGGTTTAGAGGCGGTAGTCAAACTGTGGCCCTGGAGCCAAATCTGTCCTGCCATTTGTTTTTGTAAATAAAATTGTATTGCAACATACATTAGTGTTCACATCTTTATCGCCTATGGTTACTTTTATACTGTACTGTCAGAGTTGAGTAGCTTTGAGAGACAATGTGGTCCTCAGAGTCCTTGTCTGTCACCTGGCCACTTATAGAAGAACTTTGTAAGGAATGGGAGAAAGCATCCTCCTGCTCCAACTCACTTGGTACCACTTCCTCCAGAAGGTCCAAAGCCAGGGGTACCTAGTGTAGCAGCATTGCTACCCCCACTGCCACTTGCTTTCTTGGACTTCTTGGGCTGAGAAAGGCGGGGTGCCCGAGGCCCCTTGTCATCTTCATCTACCCCGGTTCGGCCTCGATGCTTCTCTGCCTTCCGTTTCTTCTTTTTCTCTTTTTTCTCTCTCTTCCTCTTGGGCTTAGATATCGGGCCTTGGGACAGGGCAGCCAGTTGTTCATGTACTGCCCGAAGCTAGAAAGGAAAAAATAATCAAGATGTAAAATGGGAAAATACACACCAAGTACAACAATTTAAAAAGACCAAGAAAAGAAAAAAGTGCAGGCAGGCAAGAATGTCTTAGTAAACTGAACAGTGACAAATACCTGTTCCTGCAGTTCAGCCAAGCGATGAGCCCTTTCTTCCTCAGAGTCAGAGCTTTCACTCTCTTCTTCCTCATCTTCATCTTCCTCCTCCTCTTCCTCGGAAGAGCTCTCACTGCTACTCTCCTCACTAGAGGACTCTGAAGATGATTTGGCCAGGCCAGCAGGCAAGGCAGTAGAGACTGGCAGAGGCCCTGGTTCAAGGGGTTCATCTGGCATCTTGGCATAACGGAACTCAAATACGTCCTAGAAAGAGAGGCAGACTCAAAACCATGCTGGGGGATAGTGCCCTGATTGTACCCAGCCACCTGGTGATACGGCTCCAATTTGCAACTGTAAAGATTAGGAGAGCCTCATGTTAAGACTGTGCAGCGCAGGTGATAAAAACCTCTCTCCCCAAACCTACTTATTCTTTGCCAAACTCCAACCTTGACACTTACCTGTAACTTTCGTGCCATGGCCACAACATCGTGGTCTGGGGGATTGTACTTATAGCAGTTGGAGAACATAAGCCGCACATCAGCAGCAAACTCCTGGGCATCCCGGTAATCACGATTCTCCATCTTCCGCTGCAGAAGGAGGCAGCATCAGAAGCTGCACAGGCAGGGAGACTCACCTTTCCCTGCCAACCCCAGACACTGCAAGAGCAGCCCTCTCAAGAGCACAGTGGGGATGACTTTAATGATCTGTGCCCTGGCGTACAAGTGTGAAGTCAAAGGAATTTGGGTGGGTTGAAGAAATATCTTTGTCTAGGAAAAAAATCATTTCTAAGTAACAGGGGCGGGTCAGTGGCCTTAGACAACCTACCCTTCACCTGTTAACTTCCCTAACCCAATACCCCCAATAAGTAGGACTTAACTGTGAATAGTGTTGCTCTGAAGACAAAACCCACCATATAGTTTCAAACTCCAGAAATTAGGGACTCGTAACAAATACTTGACCAATTGCCACATTGCTATTTTGTTAAAGTAAAATATTAAGAACCAAAGAATGCTGTGTGCCTGTAAGAAACGACTGTTGGTTTTTATTGATCCCTAGGCTCCAATCACTGCCTGAGCATCCCATCTGCCCCATGCAGTGGGTACCTTGACAGTGCTGAGGTCCATGGGGTGTTTAATGATGTCATGGTAATCATGCAGGCCAAGAGCAGAAGCATCCACCGGTTTATAGAAAGGCCAGGCATAGGCAGCATGCTTCTTAGAAAGTAATTCCTTCAAAATGCCATTGCAATGTTTCAACTGTTCCGATAGCTTTCCTTTCTTGGAGCTCTGGTGTTGCTGCTGAGAATCAGGCAAGTCTTTGCGTGGGGGCTTGATGGGGCGGCCACTCTCTCTGCGCATAGGGGGAAGCCGTGCTGCCTTAGGCTCAAGACCCCCGGGGGGGCTAGCTGGAGAGCCAGGAGCCAGGATGGCTGTGGGTGTAGGGGTGGTAGTATCTGCTTTCCGCTTTACCCCCTTCTTCTGCGAAGAAAAACAAGACAGAAGCCTTTACCTCAGGTCTACCTCTATCAAGCTTTCCCTCCCCATTGTCCAAAAGAAATCCACGGATCTATACCTTGGCAAGGGGCTGGGCTGGGGGACCTGCAGAGACAGCAAGGAGCGGGGGTCCAGCGGAGTGCAAGGACTTGAGAAGGGGAGAGGAGATGACTGATGGGTTGGGAATGTTGAGGACAGTGGTAGGTATCTCAGGAGGTGGAGTATACAGGGCTGTGTGAGATACAGAAGAGATAGCAGGCACCTGATGGGCACTGGTGATACTGCCCTGGAGTGCTAGAAAAAAAGAAAAGGTTAGTTTGGTCATCTTTCCCATCTTTCGTTCTCCATTAGCAGAACACCCACTCTTCCTACCTGCCAATTTGGCCCCCTTCTTGTGGCTGTTCTTAGGGATGGTCACCACAAGCTCTTGTTCCTCTTGTGGCATTGACGCCACTTTCTGTAGGAAGATCTTTTCCAGCGTTTGTGCCATCAATACAATATCATCAGTGGGCTATAAAAAACAAGAAAGGTTCAAATACCAGCAAGATACTACACTGGGCCACTAATTCCCACTTTCTTTGTCAACCCTGTCCCTCAAAATACAACCAAGAAAGAAAATTCAAAACTAAGGGAAGATCTCACATGGAAAAAATATGCTGCTCTTTTCAGGCATCTAGGAATTTCTGACAGTGCCACCATCCCCAAGTATGAAGAGTTTTCTACTTTATACAACCCTTAACCCCGAATTTCTGAAACCATATCACTGTGTGTAGTGGTATACTTTGGAGCTCAGGTTTTCTAGATCCTGACTACTGAGAATACCTCCTATAGTAAAAGACTTAGACTTTGTGTAGACAAGACTAGCAATAAAAGCACTCCCCTTCCCTATTAATGAACACACACAGAGAAAAACTCACTTTGTTGTAGATGTAACAGTTGGTGAACATGGTATTAAAATCCTGCATACACTCTGAAGCAGCCCAATAATAATTGTTTTCAAGTCTCCTCTTAATAGTACCCATGTCCATGGGCTGCTTTATAATTTTGTGGTAATCCTAAAAACAAAACAAACTAGGTCAGAGCCACTGAAAAATGCATGCTTGTTCTCCTAAGCAAAAACTACTTACCCCAACACACACACATACACACACACACACCCCGTGTCAAAGGAGTACATAGTTTCCTAAACTGCGGCCCCAATTAAGCTATAGGACAGAAAAAAAAAATGGAATAGTATCCTTAACACCCAACAGGAGGCCCCTACTGTCTTTCTCTAACCACCCACCTCCCACCCACTCTGGAAGGTTTCCCATCCTGTGACATTACCTCTGGGGCTGGCTATCCATGGGCTGCATGAGGGAGAGGAAGAAGCTAAGAATTTTGGCCACCGTGGTCCTCTCCCAACCCGGGGTGGGAATCTGTAAAATGGAGCCAGGGCACAAAAGTTAAGGAAGGACACATGGAGGGCACAATAAGAGATGCCAAGATAGCAAACGGTTGGATCAATGACAAAGGACCAAAAATCCAGAAATCTGGTGGCTATCTGCCCAATGCAGGAGAGATGGGAAATACCTAGGGGCCGCAGCACCTATACTAGATAGCCCACCCCCACTCACACACATTCTTGTTCATTCCCACACCTCCCCACTCCAACTTCTCAACTCACCGGCAGACCCAGTTTGACGGCATCCACAGGCTGCCGGAAGGGCCATGCAAACTGATGTTTCCACAGAGCCTTCATTACCACCTTGTGCAGGTATTGCAGCTGGTTGGTAACCCGTCCTGGCTTTTTCGGATTGGATACCTCCGGGGGTGGTGGGTTGGCAGGGGTCAGTTGTAAAGCTGGCACTGAAGCCATTGTGGGGCTTTCGAATCCCTCATACAACAAGGAGGGCTTTCGAATCCTTTTCCCAGGCGCTGCAGCCTCTGGGCCCAGCCCCAGTAACCCTGCATTCCCCTCCCCAGGGAGCCTGTGGAAATTGGAAACAAAATTAGATGTAATCTCACAGAAATTAGGGAGAATGCAATTTAAACTATATACCAAGTAAATTCAGGCTTGGGACCTAGTGAGAGGTAGGCAAGCTTAACTACCAGCAAGTATTTAAACATTCTCAGATATTTTGTTTGTCCCCTACTCCCACATTTTTGTTTCCTTATTTCTAGCACACTTATCTAGGTCCCACCTTCTGAGTCTGATAGACTCTATCATCTATTTTTTAAAAATTATTTAGGAGAAAAAAAGCTCCCAAATGGTTTCTTATAGGAAATTACTGAGAACCACAGGTTATGGGGGAAAAACTTAAGCAAAATGGGTGGAGCCTAGAAACTCAAGCCAAGCCTGAGGAGGGCCCCATCCACTAGGGGCTTGATGGTTGCCATGGTGGTCGAGCCTAAGGGAAGCAGATGAAAAGAGAAAGAGAAGAAAATAGGAAGAATTTCATAAAATGATGAGACAACTAAGATTCACCTGGGCAGAAAAGATGAACATCTTCCACATGCTCTGCATATTTAACTTCGAAGCAGAAAATGGACCAGAAATCTAAAGGAAAACCATACCAACTCAAAAAAAAAAAAAAAAAAAACAACAAAAAAAACACACCAAAACACACAAAAAACCAGCAAGGAGAGCTGACAGACTTCACAGCCTGGAATAATCCAGCTGCCAGCTCCCAGAAATTTTTGCAAATCTAATCTCTCTCCAAGGGACTCAAAAAATGGAGATGCCCAGTCAAGGTCAGCAAGTTCTCTCATTAGAGACAGACCCCCTGCCCCAACCTGGCCAAAAAACAAGATTCCAACCATTCTCACTGTACCATCAACTATGAGATCGAAGGCCAACAGTGGTTCAAGTATACATTCTCTCTGGTGCTCCTCTGGACCAGGTGTTTCCTAGGGCCTAAGATTAAAATCACTACTCCGAGATCTTACTATTTACACCTGAAAACAGCTGGACTAGAATCCTTAGCTCCACCCTCCCGCCTTGAATGAAACTCAAGGATATCAAAACGTCCCCTCCACCACACAAACACAACACCCCAACACAAAACCGACCCTGTTACTGAAAGACAAGCAGGGGGTTTAATAACCTAGCTTAGACACCAGGAACCCACCGGCTAAAACAATAATCCCTCTACCCTACTCTGGGAATTCCCGTTGCCAGCCCCTGAAGCTCTGTCACCATGGCAACCCTATAAGGCGCTAGATGTGGCCACGAACACCTCAAAAGGACTATATGACAAACCGTCACTAAACACCAGGCTCACTACCCGCAGCCCAATGTCCTCGCATTACATTCCGCCGCCAACCTAGCTCTGTCCGACTCGGTTAAGACTGGGCCACCACAGGGAGAGTAATCCACACACTGACAGCCTGCACTCCCTCCATACGCGGAGTCTGGGACACTGCACCTCGGCTCCAAAACCGCCGCTGAGCCCCTCCGCGAGCCCCGAGTCAACAGTCGCGCCGCCGAACAGCAACGCGCCAGTCAGTTCTGCATTCCCTCCGAACCCGACGTGCCTCTCCCCCGTGCTGCAGCCCCCCAACGTCCCCTTCCAGCTCGCGACCACGTACTTGTTGTGGGGAGTCACGTTTTGCAGCATCTTGACCGCGGGGAACCGGCACTGCACTCAGCCGCTCCAAGTCCGGGTGGCCTCCGTTCCCCTTACCGCCCGGTCCAGCATAACCCGGGAAGTAGGGGGGGCCGCTGCCCTTGCCTTCCAGGCGACAACCCCCCCCCACCGGGCAGGCACGAAAGCAGTCTTCCGTTGCTTCACGGAAAGCTCCCAGCAGCTTGGCGCGCTCCACAGGAGGCGGACAGCGAGAAAATGGCGTCGACCTCAGCAGAGGCGGGCGAGCGAGGGGAGACGGACTCTTCGAACCCTAGGAAGGCCCCCGATCCCAGACACCGTCGTCAATTTTGCCCGCTGTTGGTATGCAAGAATCCCCTCTTCCTGCGGGGACTGTCCGAGGCGGACGAGGTCCCGTTTCGATCTCGATGGAGGCGGATGAACACGGAAAGTGGTTTAGGGAGCCGCCGCCTCCATCTTTGAAATCCTCTTGAGGGCGGAGTAGAGGGGGTGGACAGATTCCGAGGACTGGGCGGGGCCCGAAAAAGGGGAGCTTCGGGGGCTTCTATGGGGTCTGTACTGTCCGCCGGGAACGTTCATAGGCCGAGACGAAGGCCATTTCCAAGCGGATGGACGTGGATTGCAATGGCGGGCCCCGGCGACTCGAAGGCTCTGTATCGGTAGGCAGAATCCTCCAGCCCGTTCTAGAGGCTGCTCCACTCCAGCGCGAAATGGCGCCGCCGAGCCCCGCGCCAGCCCTTTATATATAGGCAAAGGGGAGGAGCTTCGCCGCTCATGCGCGCCACCGTGCTCGAAATTTCCCCCACCCCCTGCGCGCGCGCACGCTCGCTCGCGCCCGAGAAGAAGTCCGGTCGAAGGCGAAGGAACGCCTCTCCGCGGGAGCATTTTCTATTGGTCCGCTGAAGCGATTATGTCATAAACTTCGTTTCCAAAGCGTCAGTCACCAGGCAGAAGAGTGCCGCATAAACCCACGGGGGAGCGGCGACCCGCCGTACCACTGAGCCAATTGGCCGCGCCGTGGGCCGGCGACTCCAGGGAGACGAGGACGTTGGCAGGGTGCAGCACCCTCTCCCCACCTCCCTTTCCAACAAAGTCTTCCCAGGCCTCCAGGCCCAGGGCGACTGGCGACTGCCAAGCTCGGGCAGGTCGTGCCATTCGTAGCTCCTCCACAGGCCAGGCAGGCAGGGCTGCTGGGGGCCGCGTGGGCGTAGCCAGCCCGGGCCCGCCAGGGTGTGGCCGCAGGACGCCCGGCGGGTGACTGTTCTCGACCGCGAGGCCGCCGCAGTGAAGAACCTGAAATGAGGAAGAAGACGCCATCTTAAAAGCACGGCCTGGTATCTGGCAAACGGCGAAAGGCTCCCGGACGTAGCGAGGACGGGATCTAACGGCCCCATGTTCCACAATAAAAAGTACAGGCTGGCTGGTCTTACAATCGTCCCTGCCCTTCCCCAGGTCAAACAACAGAAAGACAAAGGCAAAAAACTCCCCAAATCTTGAATCAACAAGGTATAAAACCTAGAATTCGTTCCAAAAACTTGCACCCCAAACACATCTCCGACCCCTACACACTCATACTGTATCAATACAAATACCTTCGCAAAACCTCGACAAAACCTCGGCAGCCCTTAGGTGGGAACAAAACCTGCAAACACACTTAGGTATGAAACCCACCTCCCCAAACTTCATTCCGGTGTCTGGCTCAGAGCGGAAAAAAACAAGTCCAGGCAGGGGCGAATCACACTGAATACCACAGCCGAGAGCTCGAACTTTCCCCCACCTCCCCCACCCCAAGGGCATGCCCGCACACCCTTAGGGTCCCTCCGTCGTGGGAGCTGGAGGCCCCCCATCCCCCCACCAGGGTCCGTAGACCTCCCCACGGAGCGGCTGGTCCATCGGTCAGCGCCAGGGAGGAGGGCGAGCGGAGGAGGCGGCCGCTGCGGCTCACTAGCCCTCCCCCTCCTCTCCCCTTCTCCCCTCCCCCCGGGCCGTCCGCCTCCGAGGAGGGGCAGGAGCCATTTTGGGAGCTCGGTTTCGCCCCCTCCCCCCACCCACTCACCTAAGTCGTCCCCACAAGCTGGCTATCCGAATCGGGTTAGACTACGAATGAATAGAGCAAGAGCATAACTCGGTCAGGATCTCTAAAGCCATTATTTCTGGGGCTTCCCGTCCCCTTATGGGAGAGTAAATCCCGCCCCACCATTTCCCCTTTTCTGGACACCAAAAAAGAAAACAGAAAGGAAATTAATGCAAGTCAACAAATACAAGAGCCCCCTCCCCTCGGAAAGGTTCCTGGGGGCCTACATCCTTGAGCTCCAAACACGTCACCCTTCCTCTGCAGTTCTTGAGCCTCAACCTGGTTACTGCGTCTAAAATGGCCGTCAACCTCCTGTCTTCACGACCTCCCTAGTCGGGCAACCCTGCGGGGGAAGTGCGCCCCTGGAAAGAAGATTCGCCACCAGAGACCAGGCCTCGGCCCGACAGTACAAACGGGCCCGCCCGGTGGCTGCAGCAGGGAGGGCAATGACACAGCAACTTTGCAAGCCTTCTCCCCTCCCCCAGTGGCCCAGCCTCCCAAATCTGCTTTTTTCAACCCGGGGCCATGCAAGTCCGCACAGAGGCCAGCCGGGAAAGAAAAATTTAGGAGGTCAGAGAAAATACTGGGCCTTAGAAAGCGAAAGGGCAGCCAGACATTACTCTGGCTTGTTTCCCCGCATTCCGGAAAATCACTGCCCGCCGCTCCCTCCCAATCCTCCCTTCCCCCACATGAGTCACCCTGGAGACTACAGCTACTCAGTAATTTGGAAAAGTAACTCTTCCCTCCTTTCCGTTCCCTCCCCCGCAGTACACAAGGAGAGAACTGTTAGGAGTGGGGGAGGGGATGGAGGCGAACGACACCACCCTGGAGAAACCCGAAACCTTGTGAGCTGTGAAATCATTCCAGGTCCTAAGCCTCACTCCCTCCAGTTTCAGACCACGCTATCTACTGCCCTCCCTGCACCCACCTTGGGCCTGGTTTCTGCTCCCAAGCAGACCCCGAGTTTTCAGCTTGTAAGCCCTCCCCAGCCTGGGGTAGACACATGCTCAGTTAAGACCCCAACGGGGCAAAGGTTTGTGCAGAAGGCTCCACAGGCCGTGTCCACGTGAATGCACACAATTTTGATAAGCAACTCGAAGCGTAAACTCCAGTGTGCCAGGTGACCACTGCGAGCTTCCTACTACTGACACAAAGGACGCACAGAAATGCTCCTTCCAGAGTCTGGGGAGAAAGGGAGTGGGGGCCTGGGAACAATCTCAGTTCACACCCCGGGCTGCCCACTCTAAACCTTCACACCTACAAATAAGGACTAGTCACCACTCCCACTCCTCAACCCACTAGGTCACTACCCCCCGCACCCCACTCGCCAAAAGGAAACCTCACCTGGCTCCGGGCTTCTGTACCCCCGAGGGGACGAAGGGAATGGGGGGGCACACCGCCCCAAGCCCCTTTGCCCTCCCATTGATATGGAGGCATGAGGTTGGCCATTCCCTTCCCCCATCCGAGGTGCCCTTCTCCAGCTTGCCCCCCTTTACGCTCCCACTGGCTGTGAAATAGTTGAAGGACAAACCCACCCTCAGGATTCTATTCTGAACCCCAAGAATCCCCCTCCCGGACTCCCCACCATTGGTTAAGCACGTAAATTACTGGCAACATCTCCGCCCAAGGGCCCCTTCTTACCTGGATCCTGGAACCTTCCAGGGGGGATCCAATGTTCCCCTTGGCTTGGTGCGGGGGGAAGATGTAATCCGGGGTGTCACCCCCCACCCCGGAAACTGAAGCTGTGTTGGGGGAGGGGGCGTAGCCCCCAGCCCCTCCCTTCTCCATGGAGTAGGGGGGTGGGGAAATCATCTGGGCCGCGCGGACACGTCAGCAACACCCAGATTGGCTGACGCGGGTCACGTGCCGAGCGCCCCCCCTTCCCGTCCACGGGGGCCAGATTTCCGAAGGTTCCTGGGGGTCGCCACAAGGCGCCAAGGGAACTGCATGGCCCAGGCCTATTTCCAGAGGCTCAGTGAGCCCTAATGCCGCTGCTTCTCTATAGTCCCGGCTTCCTATCCCGCTGTCGCCGACCTTGTCCCCCCCACGCCTCTCCTTACGGGTTCAGCATGGCTACCGCAGCCCGGGAATGTTGCACTGCGCAGGCGCAAGGGTGCGGCCGGGTTGGGGGAGGGGAAGGAGCCCCGGAGGCCGCGGCGAGAGCAGCAGGGCGCAGGCGTGGGAGCTCCCGCGGCGCTTCCGGGAGCGCGCGCGGTGGGTGGGGCGGAAGCGGGCGCGGCGAGGGGACCTTCGGCCTCCCGCTCCCCTTCCCCAGAGCCCGCCCGGCGGCCTCTCTCTCTCCCTTTCCCTCAGGTTTTAGGAGACGCTCGACTCGTCTTGACCTGAGTCCAGCGGAAATGCGCGCCATGGCGCTGTAGTCCGCGAAGGAGAACGGGGCCTGGATCTGCAGATTGAGGGGTGGCCCGGTGGGACCCCTTGCCCGGTGTAGGGACTTGTCATCCTGCCGGTGCCTGCTGCGGGGAGATGCGGTGTGGACGCTAGATGTGGGCGTTTCGTTTCCATCTTTGGCTTAGAGTTTTACAACTTCTCATTTCCCTGACCCTACCTACACTTCCTTACTTCATCGAGACCTGCTAGTCCCTGGACTCCGGCCTTCTACCCAACCTACCGGCCTTCTGCTCACTTTTACTTTTTTACCCATCGACCACTGAAATTAAAACATAGTTTTCCCTAAGGCTTTGCCCTCACTCTTTTGATCTTGATTCAGTCCCATAAAAATAGAACCTAGGGGTGTTACAGTGATTGAGTTGCTACCTAAAGCAGACCTTTTACTGGTTCGTGGACAGTCTCCTCGACCGTCGGCGTATAGTCACAGTGTTCGCTCCGTAGTCCATAACCCCCACTCCCCACCGCTAACAGAACAGAAAGGCCGACCTGCAGGACTCTCCGCTTTCCCTCGCCCTTCTGTAAACGGCCACGTCTGCTACCATTGTACTAGAAGTCCGCTCCTGTTTAAGGAAATACCTTAAAATGTTCGACCTTATCTATTACTCTGAAGCTAACCTTTTTCTACCAACTGGCATTTTAAACTTCTCTGTTCTACTCCCAGCCCACAAAAAAAAAAGGGAAAGAAAGTAACCTTATCACTATTGTATCCCTTTATATACTCTCATATTTACCTTTCAGCTCCCCTGCACAGTCAAGACCTGAAATTACCTAAATTTTCCTCTCTGCCCCTTTCTTCCACTACTGAAACTTCTGGCGAATGTCGCCAAGGACCTCCGGATTGGCAAAGGCAGGAAGCACTTTTCAGTTAAGTGACCTCTCTGAAGCGTTTGACACTTGATCAAGCTTCCTTCCTGAATTCTCTACACCCTTGATTTCTGTGACCAGTCTCACTGGTTTCTCTCCCTATTGTCCAGCTGTTTCTCTCCAGTCTCCTCATGGACTCTGCTTTATTCCTACGTGTTGATGTTTGCCAGGATTTTGCTTCAGGGTGCTTCTAGTTCTGTTCATCTCTAATTTCATTCAGTGACTCAAAGCTTCTCAAATCTCTACCTTTTGTTCAGACAACTCTCCAGAGCTTAACTTGCTACTAAATATTACTGCTTGGATAACCCTCAGCTACTTTAACCTGGTCAAGATTGATGCAGTCTGTATGCACATGAGACTTGCTCCTCTGTTAGCCTGGCTGATGGCAGCTGTTCAGTCACAAAACCTGGAATCTGGGAGCACATTCTTGATTTCTTTTTCTCACAGCTTTATATCCACTAGACTTACCGTTTTGCCTTTAAAATATCCATTGAATGACACTCTGTCCACATGTGGCTATTTAACCCTTTGCGGTCGTTTGTCTACTCTCAGCCACCAAAGCTTTTTTACCGTCCTGGTCGTATGTCTGCTCTCAGTCACCACAGCAAGGAACTGTACGAATCTTAACTCTGTTCATTCATGTATCAGTTCATAATTTCTCTTGTTTATCCTTCATAATCTTGCATGTTATGTATCACTGCTCTTTCAATGGAAATTAATTCCGACCAGTACGACACCCATGTCCAAATTTAATACAACCGCAAAGGGTTAAGTTAACATTAAATACAATTTTAAATTTAGTTCCTCAGTTGCACTGGCTACCTTTCAAGTTCTCATTAGCCACAGGTGGCTAATGGCTGACCTACTGGACAGCACAGGTTAGAGAACATTTCCATCATTGCAGAAAGCCCTGTTGTCAGCGCTGCTCTAGATTTTTCTCTCTGCCTCTGCCACAGTTCTGTTAGGAGTGAGGTTTCCAAAGTATAACTCTGGTCATGTGCTAGTGTTTAAACCCTATATTAATTCCTCATTTTCTGTGAGAGAAAGTCCAAATTCCTGCACTTGACAGAAAAGTCTGCTACTTCTTCAGCCTTGAATCTAGCCGCTTTTTGTGCCCTATACTCCAGCCATAATGAATTATTTCCTAGACATGCCATTGTTTTATGCCTTTGTATTTTACACATACTGCAGTCTAACACATAATAGGCTTTTCCCCAATCCATTTAAGCCCCCAAAGCATCTGAAAAGCCTACTCTTGCCTCCCAAATTCAGCTGACTGCCCACTCCTTGGTGTCCTTATGATTGCACCTTTCACAGTGAACGGCGTTTATGTGCTTACATGCTCCTCTCCCTTGTTAGACTTTGGTCCTCAGAACAGGGCCATGTCGCACTCCTTTTTCCCCCTGCCCCAGTATATATCCCTGGCTCCTGGCATAGTACCTGCCAGTATGAGGTGCTCACAAAGTCAGCAAATGTTGAAGGAAATTGATGTGTAAGTATGTGACTTAGGTAAGATTGTAATGTATATGTTTGTGAGGCACCATCCATAGTATTGGGGAAATAATCATAGTAAGAAACAATCATTGCTGTCAGATACATTTTTGAGACACTGGGATGGTGTGAGGAAAGACAAAGCAGTATAGCACAGGTCACTTTTACAGAGAGCAGTGCAGTCCAGTCTGGCCGGAAGAGAATAAAAGCTTCAAGAGTAAAGCTGAAGGAGGGAAGACTGGAAGGTAAATTGATTTGAGGTGATATTGCGAAGGATTTCTAGTGCTGTTAAGTTTGGACTTTGGGGAGTCACTGCAAGTTTTTGAGCAATGACTTGATGAGGGTTATGTCGTAGGATGGGAACTCTATCTTCATATCTCTGGTAGCTAGAACTATACCTGTTAATAAACAAAAAATGTGAGGGTAAAGGGGGGAGAAGTGGTGATGGAAGGAGAGTTGACTGGGTAGTGAACACACAATACAGTATACAATGATGTGTTACAGAATTGTGCACTTGAAACCTATATAATTTTATTAACCAGTATCACCACAATAAATTCAATAAAAAAATTAAAAATGAAAGTGTGCGGTTGGAAGGAGATGAGACTGGTGATAGCTAACATTTATTGAGTACTTGAAATTTATCAGGCCCTGTTGTAAGTACTTTACATGTATTAACTCTCTTAATCATTATAACCCTGTAACGTAGATACTGTTGTTGTCACCCCCCGTTTTTCAAATGAAGCAACTGAAGCAAGAGACATTAAATAATTTGCCCACGGCCACACTTTCAGTACGTGACCAAAGCTGGGATTTGAACCCAGGCGGTCTGCCCCTGGACGGTATGTTATTCTGATTGCTAAGCACAGCAGGTATTTTAAGACCCGGGATTGAAAGTTGGAGAAAAAAGGATTAGCAGAGGTAGATTTGGGGTCATCTTTGAGGCAGGTTTTGAATTAGGCAGGCAGGTAGGTGAGATTTATAAGGGAGGAAGTAGGAAACAATTGAGTTGTAGGACAAGGAGTGAGCTTTCGGTTTGCTCCCCAGGGAGCAAGAATAGAAAGTGGAACCAACAGAAGAGCGTCAGACAGGAAGGAAGAGCAAACAACAGAATGTGAGTAAGGCAGAACAGGAGAGGGCTCCAGTGAGGACTTCATGTTTGCCAAAGGAGTTTTTAAGCTTGTCTGTGCTGTGGACTTCTTTGGCAGTTTGGTGGCACTTTGGACCTTGTCCAACAATCATATTTGTAAATGCATAAATAAAATAATTATAAAAATATTTGAAGAAATGCGTGATGGTCTAGTAAAATGTCTGGGGTTTTTTTTAAAGATTTTTTAAAAAATTGATTTTAAAGAGGAAGAGAGAGGAACATCAATGGAAAAGAGATACATCGACTAGGGATCGAACCCACAACCTGGATATGTGCCCTGACCGGGAATCAAACCCGAGACCCTTTGGTGCACAAGATGACACTGCAACCAACTGAACCACACTGGCCAGAGCAATATGTGTTTTCTTATTAATACATGTTTCTTATATATTAAATAAAATGATTTATTGGCAGGTCTCACAACTCCCATAATTGTAGAAATATTTAGAGATGTCTGTATATGTGATATGAAAATATGAACTGATGATTTCTATTGATGACAACATTAACGTACTGCTAGTACTACAAAGATTTATTTTCTCCATCATAAAACTGAACTACATTCATAAAACTAAAACAAAGTGACTTATTTATTCCATCGAAGTTCATGGACCCCTGAATTTTATGATGGGACTGCAGGTTAAGGAGCCCTGTTCTGGTTGATGAGGCAGTGAGACCCCACAGATGGGTTTGGGGGAATAAAGAAGGGGAGCAACCATTAGTTGGCTCTGGGGTCACTACTGATACTGGAGAGCAGTTCTGTCACCTGGGGATAGAACTCAAGTGCAGGGGACCCAGGCCAAGCAATTCAGATTGACTATAGTAGGAAGGAGGGGACTATTTTAAGCTTTTTGACTGGGGAAGTGAGAGCTACCTTTGTGGGAAGATTTACTTAGCAACAGTATGCCCCATGGATTGGCTTTGAAGAGGCTGGAGGTGGGCCAGTTAGCAACCTTAGCACAGGCACACATGAGCTGAAGAATAAAGTAGGTGCAGCATCAGGACTGACTGCACTAAAAGAGAACCCAAAACCCTGGTCCACAAGGTCCCAGCTGGCTTTGCTTCCGCCTGCCTCTGGCCTCACTGCGTCACTGACTGCTCCAGCCACATTGGTCCTTCCTTATTTGCTAGAAGGAGCCAGCCCCTTCCTGCCTCCGGGCGCTACACATGCTGTTCCCTCCGGCGGTGCGCTCTTCCCACCCTGCCTGCCTAATTCTTACTTGCCCTCCAGATCCCGTTTCAATATCAGAAGGTCTCCAACTCCAGCTGGTCTCTCTTAGGGAATCATAGTTCTTTTCCTTCATAGTACTTTTTACAATTTGCTTTTATAGATTTGTATGTTTGTTTAATGTCTCTTTATTTTTATTAGGTTACAAGTTTGATGGTAGGTGTGTGGTGTCCAGCATACTTCCAGGTACGTAGAGGGTGTTCAGCAAATATTTCTGAAATAAATAACTGAATGAACCTCTCTGAGCCACAGACCTTGTTCATATAGTGGGGTTAATAAATCCCAACCTTGTGGAGCAATTGAGAGGATTGTTACTCCTAGTAATGTAGCGAAAGGAGAGGATGACTATGGACATGAGGAGACACACTGAACTGGGAATGAAGGTACATGTGGGAGCTGGGTGGCTAGGTTTGATTTCTGAAGTAGGAGGTGGAAGTAGGAAGAAAGTGGCAGTTGGGAAGGACCTAGGGATGGAGTGGGAAGAGTGGTGGGGCGCACAGGGAGGGCAGTGGGGGTGAAGGTGTTTGTAGAATAGAGACATTTCTGGTAAGATTTACTGTTGAAATCTCTGTTAGAAGGGATGATCTGTTGTGGCTCAGCTTCAACACCTTCAGTAACTAGCAGCCCACTTACTTTAATTTTATTTTTTTAAATATGTTTTTATGATTTTAGAGAGAGGGGAAGGAAGAGGGAGAGAGAGAAGGAGAAAAAACAATGTGAGAGAGAATCATTGATCAGCTGCCTCCCACACCCCCCCCAACTGGGGATCGGGCCCACCACTGGGCATGCGCCTGACTGGGAGTTGAGCGGGCGACCCTTCAGTGCAGCGGCTGACACCCAGCCAACTGAGCCACACTGGCCAGGCCGCTGGCGGCTGTTTGTTCACCCAGTGAGTGGTCGCTCGGTGGACCTTGGTGGATGCCGAGAAGGTGAGGAAGAATACGATGTGATCTCTTAGGGACCTTGCGGCGGGAGGTGAGGTGACTGTGGAGCAGGCGCGGACAGGCGCGGTAGCAAGGCTGGCGCGGGCGGGGCAGGTGCCCGCACAGGCTCCGCGGTTAGAGCGCCCGCCCCGCCCCGCCCCGCCCCGCCCCGCGCCCGCCCGGGACTGCGGTTCCCGCCCTGCGCCAGCGCAGCTCAGGCAGGAGGCGGCGAATCGCTGTCTCTCCCATCGATGTTTCTCTTCCTCTCTCTCTCCCCTTCCCTCCCTTCCACTCTCTAACAAGTCAGTGCACAAAATATCCTTGGGTGAGGATTAACCAAAAAAAGGAAAAGGAAAAAAAAATGATGGTCCAGTTTAACCCAGTGATCCCACTTCTAGGAACATAGCCTAAGAATCCTGAAACACTAATCAGAAAGAACTGATGCACCCCTGTGTTCACAGCACCGCAATTTACAATCGCTCAGATCAGGAAACAGCCCAAGTGCCCATCAGGAGATGAGGGGATGAAAAGCTGTGGGACATTCACACCATGGATACTACCCAGCTGTAAAAAGAAGGATCTCCTACCCTTTGAGACAGTATAGAGGGACCTGGAGAGAATTATGCTGAGTGAAATAAGCCAGGCAGAGAAAGACAAGTGTCACATGATCTCACTCATATGTGGAATCTAATGAACAAAATAAACCAATGAACAAAACAGATCCAGAGACGTGGAAGCATGGAACAGACTGATGGATCTCAGAGGGAAGGGGTGGGGGGCGGAGCAGGAAGAGGTTAATCAAAGACTAATATACATGTATGCACAACCCATGAACACGGACAATAGTGAGGTAGGTCGGAAAGGGGGTGGTGGAAGGGGTGGAAGGAGTCAATTGGAAAAAGACATCTGTAATAGTTTCAACAATAAAGATAAATTTTTAAAAAAATGATGGCAATGGCAGGCACCAGGTGCTGTGGAAGCACCCTGAAGATGCTATGCACTAATCTCTGTTCAGTTCCCAGAAGGCTTCCTGAGGGAGGTGAGATTTCATCTCAAAGGAATATATAAGTTGCTTAAGTAGGGCCCAGATCAAAAGTATGATGTGACTGAATACGCATAATAAAAATGTCCCTTTGGCAGCACTGGAAAATAAGAATGAGATTGGAGACAGAGGCCAATTTATAAGAAAGTTGTAGTAATCGAGGAAACAAACCAATGATGGCCTGAGCTAGTGGGAATGGAAAGAAAAGGGAAGACAGATTTAAGAGCTATTTAAGAGGTAGAATTGATAGGACTTGGTAAACAATGGAGTGAGAAGGTTTGAGGAAAATGAAGTCAAGGTTGACACATTTGTAGCTCTGATAATTTGGCTGGATAGTTATTTATTAAGGTCTTGAATATGAGTTGGAACATGTTGGGAAGGGAAGGTGATGAGTTTGGTTTTGTAAATTTTGAGATGGAGGTACATTCAGAGTAGTAATTGCTAAATTTAATTTGTCTATTACAATTATTGAACCATCGAGAGGAGTTATGAGACAATATAAAATAGAAAATTTACCAGTGTTTTAAAGAATGAAAGCACAGTTGGGAAACCATAAGACGTTGCTTTTCATTTAAAACACCTTTTAGACATTTTTTGGATAATTAGGGAAAAACGAACACATATTGTGTTAAATGGAGTTAAGCAATTGTTTTTAATGTTATTGGAGATAGTAGTATAGTTATTGTAAAGAAAAGTTATCTATTATAGACACCCATAGAAATATTTCCTCGTGGAATACAATGACAAAATTTGCTTTAAAATACTACAGGAGTCCAGTGGCGTGGCTCAGTGGTTCAGCATCGACCTAGAATCCAGGAGATTGTGGTTGATTCCCGGTCAGGGCACATGGCTGGATCCCCAGCAGGGGGCGTGCAGGAGGCAGCCGATCAATGACTCATCACTGATGTTTCTCTCTCTCCTTCTCCCTTCCTCTCTGAAATCAATAAAAATATATTAAAAACATTTACTGAAAAAAATACAGGAAAAAAAAGTGTGTGGAACAGGAGAATAGATGAAACAAGAATAGAAAGCTTTCAGAAGGTTGAAAATCATTGAAATTTATGAGTACATAGGGGTTTATTATTCTCTTTTGTGTATGTTTGAAATTTTTCTAGTAGAGATTTTTAAAAATCCTTTTAGCCCTAGCTGGTTTGGCTGAGTCATTAGAGCGTTGGCCTTGGACTGAAGGGTCTCGGGTTCAGTTCTGGTCAAGGGCACATACCTCTGTTGCAGGCTCGATCCCTGGCCCCAGTATGGGTGCATGCGGGAGGCAACCAATCAATGTGTCTCTGTCACATTGATGTTTTTCTCTCTCTTTTCCACTCTCTGAAAAGCAATGGAAAAAATATCCTTGGGTGAGGATTTAAAAAAAAAATCCTTTTAATTATAGGTCCAAAGGAAATCAGTTAGTGAATATAAATATTTTTATTAATTAATCAACATCAGGTCATATCACAAGTATATTTGGAGTTTGTGGCCAGACTTGTGACAGACCAGAGAGCATCAAGGAGATCACATGTGTCACCCAGGCAGTTACTTGGGAACTGCTGCCTGAGAATGAATGCAGATTCTACCTGTTCATGCCTCAGATGGTCTCAAGCAGCTGGGATGCCACAAGTTCAAGAGAGGTGTGGTTTTTAGGTTCGTGATGATTCTCCCGTCTCTGGAAACAGCTCTAATGCATAGGGGTGATGATGTGCCTGGCCACAGCTCATTGATATCGAGGTGCACACCTCATACAAGCTGAGCCAGTCGGGTTGCCTCGCCCAGCAGTGTGCCTTTGGAGCTGTTGCATATTAATGGCAGTGTACCCCGCTGCTAGGCCCCATGGCTCCCCTTCCCGGGGCTAGCTTATTCCACTCTTTTGATTTCATGAGCTCACTCAGTTTCCTAATAAATTGCCATTTTAAATTGTAAGTTAGCCAGAATTGGTTTCTATTGCTTACAACCAAAATAGCCTTATTAAATATAATAAAGTGTTGCATAATTATTATGTAAATGTGTTTAGTGTTGAAATAAATTTAAGAATAAAAAATACATTTAAAAATTTTTCCTGAGGGAGACTTCTGTGGGGAATATGGTTTGAGAACTGCTGTTGTCGACACCCCCACGAAGCCACACACAGGCAGTTGGGGACAAGGGGTGTGGAGCAGAGTAGAGCTGAGCCAGTCGGTGGTAAGGGAAGGCGTGTGGGAGTAAATGCCATCCAGGACATGGACAATGTAAGAGAAAAAGTTGAAGACCAACCTCCAGGGACACCAGCACTTAAAGGGTAACTGAAAGGAAGGAGTGCGCAATGGAGACAGAGTGCCAGGGAAATGGGGGGAAACCCCCGGGAGAGAGCGCTGCCCAGATGCTGGAAAGGTTGGAAGGAGGCCGGGCCAACAGTGTCAAATGTTGCAGAGACTGCAGAGTCCATGTGACTTAGCAACACCAGAATACTAGTGAACAGCCCCACCGTGGAGGGGTAAGTATTAAAAGGCAAGTATGAAAGTGGAGAGATGGTTGCCATGACTTTTTCAGAAAATTTGGCTCTGCCAGGACAAAAAGGATGGGAGAGCTGAGCGTCAGCCGTGGGCATGCTGGTGTTCTCAGAGGCATTCATATCTGAAGACCAGAGTGAACAGTTTCTGGGGGGCCAGACTGGCTGCCTGCTCCTCTCTTGCCCATGATTATCACTCCCCCAACTGATGAAAGACTGTTTTTGAGATCATCTATTGTGGACGTTGTTGGAGAGTCCTGATGGGAAGAAGGGTTACATAGAGGGAGGGGCATTACAAGTGTTTGACCTTTTTGCATTTACACCAGGAGAGAGGAGTTAACCACGCCTCAGTCCTGTCCTGGTGATGGGGTTATAGCTCTCACTCGGGTCTTTGCCGCCACCCTCCCACCCAGAGGAGCTGCAGTGTCTGCTGCATGTGTTCCTAGCCCTCCCACCCAGACCTCCTTCCAAACCACCCGCTGTATCTGCTGCACAATGTGTTCATTAACCAGTTGTCATCCCCACGGGCCAGTGGGGGTCTTCTTTGGAGGGTGGGTTTATTTTGGGTCCCCCATCCCAATTCTGGCACATGCATAGAACAGTGTTTAGCAAATTATGGTCTGAGCAAAATCCAGCTTGTTTTTATACGGCCTGAGAACTAAGAATGGTTTTTACATTTTTAAATGGTTGAAAAATATATATATTTTGTGAGTTACAAGAGTTATATGAAATTCAAATTTCAGCGTCCATAAGTCAAAAGAAGGTTAAGAACAAAACTCCAGGAACAACAGTATTTAAAAAATAGCTGAGAGCAAGTCCGGGAAGGAGTGAGGAGAGGCCTGAGAAGTGGGAGAGGAGCAGGAGGGAGCGCACAGCCCTGCTCTGTCATTCACATGCTGCCTGGGGCTGTTGGGCAGCCCGACTGAGGAACTGGGACTGAGATGGAGTGTCTCACAAAGCCGAAAATATTTACTATCTGATCCTTCATGGCACCCTGGGTGGCTGAGTGCCATACATCTCCCCTTCCGGGCCTGGGCATATCACAGACTTTCTACTTTCCTAGGGGCCTGAATCTCCACCACAGCAACTAACATGGGTTAGTCCACAAAGGGAGAGACAGTGGGAAAATGTTCCATGTTTTGGAGGGTAATACAATCATTTCCAAACCCTACTCTAGCCCTGGCACTCTGCCTCCCACCCCCAGCCCCACCCCCACACAAATCTTAATATCCAGGAGGTCCTGAGTTATTTTGGGGGTGCTGTTATTGCTGTTTTTTGCTTTCGAAAAGGGGTATGGATTTTGAAAGTCTCAGAAACATGTCTGGTCCACATTCACATAGATTAATTTCTAAGGTTACTTAATTGCCACATTAATGCTTTCTCACTGCACCTTCCCCCACCCCTTCTGTCTTTCTCTCTTCTTCTCTATCAAACTTGCAGCTATACACTGACAGTTTCTTCCTCACCTCCCACTTCTCAGCCCACCGCCATCTGGAGTCGCTCCCACCACAACACTGAAACTGCTCTCCATAAATCCGTCAGCCATCTCATTATTGCCAAATGCAGGGACACTCTCCAGTAGCACTTGATAATGCTGGCCTTGCCCTTCTTCGTGGGACACCTCCATTCCTCTTAATCTGTTTCTTCCTTCTCTCGTTCTCTGGATGCTCCTGCTGCCACCAGATTCTCACAAGTTAGCGCATTTCAGCGCACTGGTTACCTACCACACGGCGTCAGTGCCTGGCTCCCCTCCTACACTGGGCTCTGGGCTGCTTGGCCTCGGAGTCTGCAAGGCGCGTACTTCTAGCTTCCTGGCGGTTGGCTTCCTGTTAGAGTCTCTCAGTAGGAGACAGCTCAGCAGACAGGAGAAACCGAGAAGCTTCCTGCCTTGTCTCTAAAAGACTGGCAGTAGCAGGGAGTTATAGCAGCAGCAAGAACAGGTGATTCAGGAAGTACCTTCTCAGTGAGCCCGCCTTGCTGGAGATGACAGCTTTTCAGGAGATTCAGCACCAACTATGACAGTTTGTCCGTCAGGGCGACAGCAGGTGCAGACATGGATTCCTGCTCAGGGGCCACAGCAGCTTCTGACTTCCAGGTATTCCTCGCTCCTCTGTGCACCTCCAGCCACTCTCCATCCCTTTTGCACTTCTTGCCTTTGCAATGAATTCTCTGCGGTAAATGTCTCAGTCTGAATACCTAGCGCACTATGTGCTCTGACTGGGTCCTGGGTCCTGGATCCTGGCGGGCGTGAGGCCTGGGGTTTGAACTCATGCACCCACTCATCTCTGCGCAGTTCACTTGGGTGATCTCGTCTACCACCTCTGTTTCAACATTTGTGCCGGTGACTCTCAAATGAAGGTTCTTCAGCCCAAAGCTGAAATCCACACGCATACGCCTCACTCCTGCGTGGCTGATCCATGGGCATCTCAAATTCAACTTGTACAGAACTGAATTCATCCCTTTCATCTGTCCATCACTCACGTCTCTCCCTGCCACCCATTCAGAAACCTGGGTGTTATCTCTGACCCTCCATCTGACCTTCCCACATCTAATCAGTAGCCACGCCCTTTGGAGGCTACTTCCTGATTACCTCAATATTCCATTCCCCCATCGCCTCTCTTCCTGACTTAACTCTGGATCTTAACATTTTCACCTAAACCATTGCTATATTGTTACAAAAGGGCAGTGTGTGTGTGAGACTTTTAATTTTGATGTCATATGCTACAGACTCTTGATCAGCAGCTTTGCCTCAATTCTTTCTAAGCTCCAGTCCATTCATTGTTTGAAATATCGGAACAATTCTTTTCAAAGGTTGAAATGATGGCGCTGCCTCAGTTTTAGTATCTCCATCATCTGCCAAGAAAAGCTGGCCCCTCCTTGTGGCATAACGGGGCTTATATGATCTGTTCTCGCCTAAAATCCTAGTTCCTCTGGACAGCACGTGAGCCGGCTCCACAACATCCACACCCAGCTTCCCCGCGGGGGAGGCTCGGCAGCAAGGAGCTCAGGTGCCTTTGACTTGTACACACGTGCGGATCCCTTGACCGCTTTTCTCTCCACTCATGTTCTGTTGATCAAATTTTTTTAAAAATTTTTTTTGGTTTAGAATATTACAGATGTCCCTTTTTCTCCCCAATGACCCGTTCCACCCCGTCCCATACCCCTCCACAGTCCCTCTCCCCACCACTGTCCGTGTCCTTGGGTTGTGCATATAATCAAATTGTTTTTTTCTTCAAGACTCTTAGGGGCCATCCTGATATGTCCCATCCATTCCTTCAACTTCATAAAATTGCTAATTCCAAACCACTCGGCGCGTTCTTATTCAAATACGTTTCAAATACGTCACATTGTCCAGTTTATCCGTTACCACCGCCCCCTCGATTAGACTCCACGCTCTCTGCAGGCGGGAGCGTGCCCTGCTCACCTTGGCGTTGCCAGCACCGCGGAGCGCGCTGGAGCTGCTGGCGACGGGAGTGCCTCTGCGGGAGCGGGGTCCGGAGGGCCTGCAGTGCGCTGCGGGACCGGGAGCTTCCCCGCCCCGCGCCCGGCCCGGCCCGGCCCCGGTTAGAGCCCGGCTGAGGCTGCGCGGACAGCGGGAGCGGTCCCCGCCAGGGGGCGCAGTTCCCGCGCGCCCGCCCGGCCCAGGTCCGCGCCCGGCTCCGGCCTGACCAAGGGCCCTCTTCCCGAGGAGGCTGGCTGGCCCCAGGCCTCTCCCCGGTGACTGGTGACGTGAAAGCTTTCGCCTCTGTGATTGGTTTAGCCCAAATGGCAGGGACACTATTGGAAGTGAGCTGGCGGAACACGGTCTGGAAGGGAGTTGGGGAGCTGGTGGCAGCTCCCAGCCCGCAGTGTGGGTGCAGCCATGGATCATGAGGGGGGCCCAGGACCAGCGCTGCTGCTACACCTCCTGTGGCTGCTGCCCCACGCCCAGACCGCCCCTCAAGGTATGACAGCACCTCCCCTTTGCTTCAGTCCTGCGGGGGCTCAGCTCAGGGTGCCCACCCACAGCCCTGGGAGAGAGCCCATGCTTTGTAAGTGGTGGGAAGTGCTGCTGGGTGGTCGAGACGAGAGGAACTGGGACAAAGCTACTATGGATGGATGGCAGTGTCAGGGGCATGTTGTACATTTCATTTAAGAGTCCCTTGAAGCAGAGATTATTATATCCATTTTCCAGTTGAAGAAAATGAAACTCAGTTTAAAGTAACTGGTGCAAGTTCACACACTGGGAGGTGGTAGCGCTGGGATTTAACAAAGCAAATGTTATTTCCACTGCTGCATGCAAGAGTCACTCTGCACTCGGTCATCAACTCACCTTGCAATTCTTGAAAAGTCTTCATTGGTCCTTAATTTCCTTCTCGGAGAAGGATGGGGCAGAATGGAAAAATAATCTGGAAGATCCCTCTTACTCTAAATGTCTGTTATTCGAAGTATTGGGTATTGACTGGGTAGGTTTCCTGCTCACTGGGGGGATTCCTGCCAGAAGTTTCAAAGAAAAGGGATTATTTCGTGCAGTTATGGGCTCATTTCCCCCAGTCCTGGCATAGCAAGGGCTGGACAGTTGAGAGAGGGGAAGACGTTTCCAGGGAGGCTGAGAAGAAGCCCGGAGACTGCTTTTCAGTTCACCACGTATCTGGGCGGAGGAGGGAGTGGTGTCATCAATAGCTTGGGGTGGTGGTAACCATTCCTTCGCCCTCCCTTCTAAGACTGGGGAACCCATCCAGGCCCCCCACAGGTCACTACGGTGGCCTGTGAGTTAGACAAAGGTCTCCCCTGGGTGGATGCAGCCTGTGACGGACTGTCGCCTGGAGCAGAGTGCAGGCTGGGTTTCTGCCTCTAGCAGTGCGCAAACCCCACCAACGCTGGACGCTTCAGACAGCAGCCAGTTTACTTCTCACAGCTTCAGACAGTTGGCCTTTTTATGGGCAGGGGTAGTTTGGAGAGATCCCAGTAATTTCTTTTTCACCCCCACTGGGTGGGATAGCCCAAATAACAGGCACTGGGGGGGGGGGGGTTGGTTATATCCCAGCCCTGCCCCTCTGGTTGCAGCAGGCCTGGCCTTTTCTAAGCTAGAGAGGAGGAAGAGGGGGAGGGGGAGGAGGCTCCTGGTCCTGAACTGGGCCCTATCTCCTTTGTATCCCAGACCTACAGAACCACACGTTCCAGCACACAATGTACTGTCAGGACTGGAGTCCCAACGTCGGACTCTCTGAGGCTTACGATGAGGACCTGCTTTTCTCCTTCGACTTTTCCCAGAACACTCGAGTTCCTCGCCTGCCTGAATTTGCTGACTGGGCCCAGAAGCCTGGAGATTCTTCCAACATTTTCTTTGATAAAGCCTTCTGCCAAGCCATGGTCCAGGAAATAGGCCCAAAATTAGAAGGGCAAATCCCAGTGTCTAGAGGTCAGAGCTTTTTTTGGGGTGGGATGGGAACTGCATTCTTACCCTCATTAATCTATACACTGAATTGTTCCCTTTCACACCAGCCCCCCACGTCTGGGCTGAACCCTGCTTCTCTGGGTCAGAGGGCAGGTCTAGAGGTGGCAACATTCAAAGCTATTTATTCAACTTGATGAAGCCAGCAGGAGCAGCTGAGGCCTAGTGACTGAGCGCTGTGTTACTATGCTCAGCAGAAGAGGGGATGTGCCTGATGACGTGCCCGTGTTTTCATGGTCAGACAGCTGTGATCAGATGTCGCTGAGGGGTCTAGACAGGAAGACTGCAGGAAGTCAGGGCCGATGGCTGCAGGGTGGCCTGGGTCTGGCTCTGCCTCTAGGTCCAGCTCTGGCTCTTGCCTAGAAGAAGACCTCAGAGCCCAAGGCCTCCCTCATCTCTCCCCTCAAAGCCCATCCCCATTGACTGTCTGCCCTCCCCTCTGTATGACATGTCCCATCAAACACCAGGGTACCATCTAAATAAGACTCTTCTTTCCCTCACACCTCCTTCCCACCCTGCCCCAGGGCTTCCTGTTGCCGAGGTGTTCACGCTGAAGCCCCTGGAGTTCGGCAAGCCCAACACACTGGTCTGCTTTGTCAGTAACCTCTTCCCACCCACACTGACGGTGACCTGGCAGCATCATGCAGCCCCTGTGGAAGGCGCGGGGCCTACTTTTGTCTCAGCCATCAATGGACTCAGCTTCCAGGCCTTTTCTTACTTAAACTTCACACCCTCACCCTCGGACCTCTTCTCCTGCCTCGTGACTCATGAGATCGACGGCTACACAGCAATTGCCTACTGGGGTGAGAGGCTCCTCCCTGGAAGTCTGGCTCATTTGGGGACAAAAAAGGATAGACCCACGGGAGAGCCTTTTTTCTCTACTTGGACCTTGTTTAGTCCATTCCCACTCTGAGCCAACCTCAGTCTTCCATGCCCAGTTTCTCCCTTGTCATCCCAGACACCCAGGTCATTCCCCAGGGTGGGGGGGCTCCCTAACCAGGTCTCAGGGCCCACCTGCTCCCCTTTGTGTCCAGTGCCCCACAACCCGCTGCCCTCAGATCTTCTGGAGAATGTGCTGTGCGGCCTGGCCTTCGGCCTGGGTGTGCTGGGCATCGTCGTTGGCTTGGTGCTCATAGTCTGCTTCCGGAGGCCTTGTTCAGGTTCGTGGCCTGCGGGGCAGCCGGCGGGGGCCACAGGCGGTGCTGCGTGGGCTGCCGGCATTCTCCCGGGCCTGCGGGGGACTTAGGGGACCCTCAGGCCCGCGGGGAAAGGCTGCATGGGCTCCATGGGCATCCGCCTGGTTGGGGTCCTGGTTCCCACACACAGTCATGGGTCACAGGGATGGCCCCGAGTGGCGGAGGAGTGATGATGGGCGCTGCAGGAAGGGTGTGGGGATGATCTGGGGACAAGGAGAGAGCTACTTCTGTAGGGCTGCCGCAGGCAGGGGGCCTTTGGGGAGGAGGCCTCCCCCTGATGGCTTCCCTCCACCCTTCTCTCCTCAGATTGATTCTTCCTGGTCAGAGCCTGAGGCCAACACCTTCGGGCCTCGCTAGCAGGGGCTGCCCAGCATCGCTGCTTCCCTGAGCAGAAGGCCTGGGGCTCCCCTGGGCTGTGTGCATGCATGCATGTGCATGCGTGTGCGTAGATGTGTGCGCATGCTCGCGCATGTGTGCGCATGTGTGCATGTGTGCGCGCGTGTGTTTGTGCTCGCGCGTGTGCATGCGTGTGTGTGCACGTGTGAACGCACGCGCGTTTGTGTGTGCGTGGGTGCATGTGCACGCGTGTGCATGCATGTGCGTGTGTGTGTGTGTGTGTGTGTGTGTGCAGGTTCTCAGCTGGGGGCTCCGCTATCCGGGGCTTGCATCCCAGAGAACCCAGAGTGGCCTTTCTATCATGACCACAGTCCTTCCCACTTCAAGGCAATAAATCTCATTACTTTTTATTGTGGCCTTTTTTTTTAACTCATGGTGTTTGTTTCTGGATATCTCAACTTGAGTGCGTTGTCATGTCACATTCAACATGCCTTAACCCGAACCTAGCTTGTCCTCAGGGAGGGAAATTGGGAACCCCCTGCCCCCTCAGCTGCCTCCTGTTCCCTGGTCTCAGCACCGTGCTGTCGCTTTCGCTCTGTCACTGTGTGCAGACCGTGAGAAATGAAGGCAGAGCTGCTTTCCGATCACCAGCTCACCAAATGGTGACGTTTTTGCTTGTGGGTATTTTTGCACTTCACCGCCTGGAGAAGTATGTATCTCCCTTCCCCCTTTGCCCTAGCTGGGAAACAGGAGTGCAGGAGTGGGGAAAGGAAGCCTTCAGAAGCTAGTCTTTTTAATGTTTTTATTGATTTTTTTTTTTTTTTTTTAGAGAGAGACAGGAAGGGAGAGGGAGAGATAGAAACATCAGTGAGAAACATCGATTGGCTGCCTCCTGCATGCCCCCTATCGGGGATCAAACCCACAACCCTGGCATGTGCCCTGACTGGGAATCGAACCCGCAACCTCTCTGTGCACGGGATGACTGCCAACCAACTGAGCCACACGCTGGCCAGGCCAGACGCTATTCTAACTTCAACATGTTAGTTCTGTGAAAACAGTATAATCATACTCCTGAAGTGACATTTGAACAGCCTGGAAGGGCCCTGGAACAGCCTGGATTTCTATTTTCCTGAATTCACGTGTCCTTCCAAATGGGCTGTTCTTTGGCCTGAGCCGCTCCTCCAAGTAGAACTGACAGTGCTGTCCTGGGCTGATAGTGGGCTGGGCCAGGGCACCTGCCTCCCGGGGCTAGATTTCTTTGCATATGCTTTGCCTCTGGCTTTCTTTAGGGTCAGGAGGTTGCTTTGAAGGAGGGGGTGGCATTGAGGTTAACCAGAAATTATTTTGGTTTTGGTGAAGGAATCTCTGTTGTTTGCATTGTACCAGAATCTAAGGGAAAATACCAATTCTTTCCAGGAGCTGGAACCTCTCTGAACCACGTCATTTCTAAGAGCAGCATGCACACTGGTTAAGGGTATGGGCTATGGAATCAGACTACTAGGAATTCAACTGTGACTTAAATTTTAGCTGTGTACTCTTGGGCAAGTTACTTAAGCCCTCTGTGCCTTGGTAGCATGTTCAGTAGAAGGATGATAATAGTAGTGACCCCCTTAATAGTATTGTTGTGAAGCTTATGTAAGTTACTATTCGATGGAGGCTTAGAACAGTGGCACATAGAAAAATTGCTCAATAACTTAGCCAAGATTTTCACAGGGGAGCATAGCAGCACCATTGACTTCTTTCTCTTTTCTGGAATCTACTTTGAATCTACCTTCAAGTATTATATTTTCTCCCTTTGAGATGTTTTTCTTTTCACTTTACCATTCTACATCTATCTCTTATTGCTTTCCACTTCCTGATTTCTATCTATTTTCCAACTTATCCAGAAGTTCCTTCCAGTCAAACCTTGAAGGTGCTTTTGTTATGCTGTGTGACCTTAGACAAGTCACATCCCCTCTCTGAGCCTCAAATTCGTCACCTGTAAGATGATGGACTTAGGTTAGGTGCTTTCTGATCAAAAATCCTATTAGACTGTCACTTTTTTTTTGTCTGTTAGACTGTCACTCATAATGCTCAAGAAGCACTTAAGACCCTGTCTACTCTGGGTCCTGCTTCTAATAAAAAATATCACCCACTTTTCCCAGCAGGAGTCCTGTTCTTCAGTGAGTGTGTTTTCTCCCTCTTCCCCAACAGTATCATGTCTGTCTTCGCTTTAGGGCATTTGCTCAGGCTTTTTCCTCTCACCCGAACACCTTCCTCATTCCGCTCTGCTTGTTCCCATCTTAACCAACGCTGGAGGCACTCAAGGTTGACCCTTCCGCGAACCTCTCCCTAATCCTGCGGCCCTGATCGGTCTTCACCGAACTCTTGGAAGCACTCAACCCAGGCTTTACGCTCAAGGATATCCTGCCTGTTTCATACGTTAACTTTTTCACCCAACTAGTTTCTAATTTTTAGCACTCAGGGACCATAAACAGTTTACGCTTCCACCAGCAGAGCCAGGCGGTTCTCATTTTCCTTGGTCATCACTAACAGTTGAGATTATTTGGCTTTCAAATGTTGGCAATTCGGTGAGTGTAAGGCGGTACCTGGTTTTAAGTTGCCTTTCTCTCATTACTAGTGAGGCTGGCATCTTTTCATAGGGTTCGCTCTTCTGTGAGTTGCTGATTCATATCTTTTGTCTATTTAAAAATTGCATTTTCTTGTGAATTTGTGGGAATCTAATATATTCCATATAGTAATCTTATGTCAGTATAAATATTGCAAATGCCTTCTTCCATTTGCTGCTCATTAGTTAAATTTATACAGTTTTTCCCTGAATAGGTTTAATTTTGATCTTCAAAACCATTGTGGTTTGTGCTTTTATGATCTTAAGAAATCCTTTCCAACCACATGGCAATAAAGTGACAATTTTTGCTGGAATATAAAGTGATAAAGTAATAAATACTCCACTTTCTCAGTGAGAACATTTTAAAAGTATTTTTTTGACAAATTTTAGTATATACAATTTTAGGGATATAGAAGTTATAGGGAAATAGTCAAATAGCCAAACTACCTTTATTTAGTTACCAACTCACAAATTTAAAACCACATTTTCTAATGTAATATATTAATGTATGCATATTGCTGTTCTCACTCTCACATTTCATAAAACAATTTTATTCTAATTCTTCTAATGAATTTATTAATTGAGATCATTTCAAGGTAATGTATCTTCTCCAAATAGCTTTGGAGTGGCCTTAATTTGGAATGAAAAACCCTAAGGACTTCCATATGAGGTGATCCCCTCTTTTCTGATGAGTAATTTGGGGTAAAAAGCTTGGCCTTACAGCTATCTGGCTGCCTGTGATATTCCACTGCGCTGTAATTAGCGTGATTGTTTTCTTCTCACATTGAGATGTTTATTGATCTAGAATTTTTCTATTTGGTGTAAGGATACAATTTTCTTTTCGTCCAAATAGTAAATTAATCTTTCTAGTACAGATGACCAAATATTCCATTTATCCCCAAGGATTTTACACCAAGTTCCCTATATGCATGGGTTTGTCTATGGCTTTTTAATATGCTCTTCTTTATCCAAATTGCCTAAGATATTCATGGACCTTATTTCCATGTACATTTTGGAATCAACTTGTCAATTTCTCCCCAAATCCTGCTATAATTTTGGTTGGGGCATCATTTCAGTTAAAGATATGGGGGCAATTGACTTTTTCATTATGTTAGGATGCCCTATCCATGAAAATTATATATCTCTTTACTTCTCATTTATGTAATTTAATAAAGGTTTTTTTCCTCATAAAGTTCTTATACTTTTATGTTAATTTCTGGATATATTATGGCTTTTATTATTATTTTAAATGGTTGGCAATTTTCAATTATTTTAATCAATTATTAGAAGTATAAGATTTTGAATCATAAATCCTGAGTTCAAGTTATGCTTTGTTACTTCGTATCTGGGTAAGTCTGGGCAACACTAACCTCCTTCGGCCTCCATTCTCTCATAGTTAAAGTGGAGATAACACTCACTCCTCAAGAGCTGTGGTGGCAAATCAGGTAGGATATCGTCTGGCAATTCGAGCACTTTGGCTGAAGGATGGAAGGACGATGTAGTTACAGCAACTGTAACCCCAAGGTCAGAGTCTAGACTCTGGAGCATGAATCCCGGTAGGGGAGAGGGAGTGGGAGGAGGGGTGAGCGAGGCTGGGCAGACTGGGGAGCAGTGTAATCCCGGCAGGTGCAGGTGTGTGTAGTTTTGAAAAGACATTGGAGGAAGTCACAAATGTGGTCCCACGCTATTGGGCTTAGATTACTAATAACTGATGGGTTGAGCGATTTTTGTTTCTAAAGTGGAGGCTCGAGTTAAAAGCGTCTGTCCAGAAGAGGAACCTGAGACCTCAGAGGGAGCGGCCTTAGGAAGTAACTAGATGAGATTTATTGTTATGGCCACACTCTCAGGAAAAGCACGAGAGCACATTTGTGACTTCCCCCAGTGTGCAGTGCCACTGACATTGTTGCAGTTCGTTTTTGTTTGAGCGGCTGAGGCTCCTGCCAGGCCTGGGACAGCAGCTCATCGCGTGGCCAGGCCCCTGCAGCTGCCCGCTGTGACTGACGCCCACTGCCTGCGCCCAGTCCCAGCGCCCCTCCCGCAGGTGGAGGGGACACCCTGTTGCCCCCCACGGCGATTTCTCTTTTCCCTTTTAAGTCCATTGGCCTAATGGCTCACTGGCTTTAACATAAATGCTTCTCCTTATAGATGTGTTTTTTTAAAAATATATCTTTATTGATTTCAGAGAGAGGAAGGAAGAGGGAGAGAGAGATACATAGAAACATCAATGATGAGAGAGTCATTGATCTGCCGCCTCCTGCATGCCCCCGACTGCGGATCGAGCCAGCAACCCGGGCATGTGCCCTGACCGGGAGTGAAACCACGACCTCCTGGATCCTAGGTCGATGCTCAACCCCCGAGCCGCAGCCGGGGCCTCAGAGATGTTTATTCTCACTCCCCAGTGGCCCTCTAAGTGAATGAGGAACGGTGGGGCCGAGGCCCTGTCTCCCAGCTCTGGGAACTCCCTGGACTGCTTTGCACAGAAAGGCCTTGATCAGTTCACTTCCGGCACCTGGGAAAGGGAGGACTCGCTCCTGGGGCCCCTGCATATGGCAGTGACATTGGGACAGCTGTGGGAAGCCGGCTGGGGCTCTCCAACCTCTTGGGTCCTAGTGTTGCATAAATAGTTAGCAGATCACCAACAGTGGACAGGGCAGCTGAAATATTCTTTTGGGTTGAGTGGGGGTGGGGGACAGTTATGTCTGTAAAAAACAAAGCAGGCTTAAGATGAAGAGGGGAAGGAAGGCACTGCTTCGCTGAGCGTAGGTCTGCGGGTTTTTCTGTCCTTTATTCTAAAAATCACCCCGTCTTCTCTGTAATAGGGAAGTGAAACCTACATTTCCTGCTGCCGCCCCACAGGTTTCACATCTCCTTTGGCCGAAGGAGCAGAGGCCTGGGCTGGGGAGGGCGGGAGGGAGCTCAGCCTGGGCCGCTGGGCGAGGGCCACACCGAGGGGTCCTGGGCCAGGCCGGGCTTTGTGAGCATGTAAGGGGCCAAGGCCTAGCTCCTGCGAGGTTGGGCTCCCGCCTACCTAGTGGGAGGGGGAGGTGTAAGGGGGAAGTGTGCGTGTGTAGGAGAACTCGCCCAGTTTGAAACCACTGAAAGGGAAAGTGGAAGAGACATTAGTTCTAGGAGCAGAAGGAAGTCTGAGAACGGGAGAGACAAGGCCCGGATGGATCCCGCGGCCCTTGCCTTTCTTCTTTCCTCAGCAGAGCCACTGCTAGCCATGCGGGTTGTCTCAGTCCCAGGAGGGAGCCCGTGTGTGGGCACACTCGTGTGTGTGTGTGTGTGTGTGTGTGTGTGTACCTCTAGACCTTGGGTGTGTATCTTTGGATCTTTTTCCAAAACTGTAAAGTGAGGACAAGGAACAGGTCTTTTAAGATTAAATGAGACAGCATGTAAAAGGCCTGCCTAGTATAGAATTTGTAACGAAGAAGAAACTCATCAAATTTTGGTCTCCCGCCCCATCTTCTGCCCACTCCAATGCCCTTGATGGTTCATTAGAGGAGTTAGTATCCAGAACAGTCTTATCACCAGGGCAGCCTGCAAACATGGGCACACTTTCAGTTGTATGAAACAAGTCTTTTGTTTCTGATATTCATTCATCTTAGTATTACTTTTGGTGCATGCTTTTTTGCCCTTCCATTTTTCTTCATAAAGATCAGAAATTTCTTGGGGTGGATGACAGACAAATGTGGTGACGGGGGCTCCCTCTTAATCCTTTTTTGTTTAACTCACTATTAAATCAAATCCAAGAGTTTTAAGAAACCAAGGTGAGAATAGGCAGCCCGGAAGCCTGTTGGGGAGCAGAGAGAAACCAATTTAGGGCTGTAAATTTGTGATGGAAAAAGCCACCAATGGTATAGTTCACAATGGGATAGGAGAATGAATTACCATTTAAAATCTGTCTTTTCCAGATAGACATTTCATGTTCATGGATTGGAAGAATCAACATAGTTAAAATGGCCATATTACCCAAAGCAATATACAGATTTAATGCAATCCCCATCAAAATCCCAATGTCATTTTTTAACGAAATAGAACAAAAAATCATCAGATTTGTATGGAACCACAAAAGACCCCAAATAGCCAAAACAATCCTGAGAAAAAAGAACAAAGCCAGAAGTATCGTGCTACTTGACTTCAAATTATGTTACAGAGCTATGATAATCAAAACAGCATGGCATTGGCAGAGAAACAGGCACACATACCAATGGAACAGAATTGAGAGCCCAGAAATAAAACCACATGTATATGGGCAAATAATTTTTGACAATGGAGCCAAAAACACAATGGAGAAAAGAAAGCCTCTTCAATAAATGGTGCTGGGAAAATTGGAAAGCTATATGCAAAACAATGAAACTGTATTACAGTTTGTCCCCATGTACAAAAATTAACTTAAAGTTGATCAAATACCTAAATATAAGACCTGAAACCATAAATTACATAGAAGAAAAAATAGGTACTAAACTTATGGACCTTGGTCAGAGAGACTATTTTATGAATTTGACCCCAAAGTTAAGGGAAGTAAAGGCAAAAATAAATGACTATATCAAACTAAAAAGCTTCTGCACAACAAAACAAAAAGGCTACCAATCAAATAGCAGGTGATATTTTTAAACAACAGCTCCAACAAGGGGTTAATATCCAAAATATATAAAGAAGTCATACAACTCAACACCAAGCAAACAAACAATCCAATTAAAAAATGAGCAGAGAACCTCTCCCAAGAAGACATAGGAACAGCCAATAGATATATGAAAAGATGCTCAACTTCACTAGCAATTAGGGAAATGCAAATCAAAACCACAATGAAATACCACCTCACACCTGTTAGAATGGCTATTATGAACAAGGCTAGTAATAACAAGTGTTGGAGAGGTTGTGGAGAAAAGGGAACCCTCATTCACTGCTGGTGGGAATGTAGACTGGTACAGCCACTATGGAAAACAGTCTGGCAGTTCCTCAAAAAATTAAGAAAAAGCTACCATATGACCTAGCAATCCCTCTTCTGGGTATCTACTTGAAAAACTTGGAAACATTTATTTGTGAGGATATATGCACCCCTATGTTCATTGCACCATTATTCACGGTGGCCAAGACATGGAGACAACCAAAGTGTCCTTTGATAGAGGACTGGATAAAGAAGATGCAGGACATATATACTATAGATACTACTACGCAGCCATGAGAAAGGATGCAATACTGCCATTTGCAACAACAACGATAGAGCTTGAGAATATTAGGTTAAGTGAAATAAGTCAGTTGGAAAAAAGCTAAGAACCATATGATTTCACTCATATGTGGGATATAAAACTGAAATTCATAGACACAAATGGCAGTGTGGTGGTTACCAGAGGGAAGGGGGTGGGGGGAAGTAGTAAAGGGTGTAGGGGTCAAATGTAGTGATGGAGGATGATTTGACTTTGGGTGATGGGCACACAGTGCAATGTACAGATCTTGTATCATAGAAATGTACACTTGAAACCTATATGGTCCTATTGGCCAATGTCACCCCAATAAATTTAATAAAAAAATAAAAAATTGAATAAATTCTGTCTTTTCTAGGGGAAGAAAATTAGGGAAGCTTTATCTTATGTTTCTCATGGCTTCATAATGCAGGGACCTGCCCAGGCTCAGATGGGAAACACACAGGGGAGTTTTGAGTTTGGGGCAGACAGGTGAGCTCTGGGCACTGGCCCATGTAGCCTTTTATCAATCAAGGGGCTAAGTGGATTTGGACTGCAGGCTGCCCTGAGGTGGCTCAGCGCATAGGAGGACAGGGTTTTCTGCTCCAGAAAGCAGAAAGGGGGACGTGAAACTCCACTGGCTGGACAAAGGAAGACTGGAGGCCCAGGGTGGGGTTTTCAGGCCATGCCCCTGCCCATGGTGGAGCGGCCTTCCTGATTCTGCTGTCTTGCTTTGAGGCCAGAGCAAACCCTGCCCTTTCCCGCACCTTCCTTCTCAGCATTCCTGCCCCTGCCACCTGCCCCAGAAGGGCGGTGTCCTCCAACTGCTGTATGACAGGGCAGACCAAAGGTTATGGAATATCTTCCCAAGTAACCTTCCCTTAAGGAACAAAAGAGGTTATCTAGTAGGTCTTTGGGGAAGACATTGAGAGGAAATGGCTCAACCAGCTGGCAGGACAGGCTACATGTGTCCTGGGAATACTGGGAGTATTCCCTCTACTGACCCAGGGAAATCTACCTGCAGATGGTTGCTGCACAGCAAGAGTTAAGAAAGAGACCAGTTGTTTAGAGCCTAGGGCAGGATGAGATTTACCTAGCAACTGATGACGCTAGGCTGAGGCGCTTACCGATTTGTTTCTACGTTTGTCCCCAGCTCCCTAGCCAAGCTGACAACCCTCAGTTTGGGACGGGACTTAGATGAGCTGGTAGGAACAAGTTAGTAATCTATCATTTATTTAGTGGGATTCAAGGGGCCCGCAAAATACCGTATTCTGCTCAGGGTCTGGAGATCACCACCCAGGCTGGGGTTTCTGGCGCAGGCAAGGACTCAAGGCCCCTGGAAGAGCTGGGCCAGGGGACCGAATTCCCTGCGCCTCCCAGAGTAGATCATGACCACACTCCTGCGGCTGCTGCTGGGCCTCAGCCTGGGCTGCAGCGGAGCAGGTAAGGACATTTCTTCCTGGGGCCTGTCTTCCTCTCCTCCTGTTTCGGGGTAAGGGGGCTCAGTTTTGTCATTGGATTTGGACACACAGACTAGCTTGTTTCCCTGTGATGTACTCTAGCAGCTCTTGCACTGCTCCTGTGTAGCGATTTTAATAGCAGTGAAGCTGTGTAATCATTTGTGTAATAGGGACCTCCTGCCGGGATTGAGTCAAGGGCCACAGCTGTCTCATTTGCTGCATCCCCAGCTGCTCACACAGTGCCAGGCACACACTGAGCACTTCATAAACATGTGTAGAGTGAATATTTAGTAACACGTGCAGCACAGAACAGGGCTGACTCTTTCCCTTGACCCTTTCTCACTCAATAATGTGCCTTTTTGAAGGTCTTTTCCTGGGCAAATTGTCATTTTTCAACATGCAAATAATCTTGGGCCACTCCTGTCCTCATACTTAGTCTCACATAAAGAGGAAACAGTTCTAAAAACACCTCTGCTGCTACCATTGACTCCCTTAATTGGGGCTCCTGGGGACTCCCGTGCCTGAGCTTGGCCGGTAGATGCTGCCAAGGTGGGAAACATGCGCAGCTCGCTGGGGTCACTGAGCCTGGCTTCTGACCCGCCCTCTTCTCTGGCTCCTGCAGGTGGCTTCCTGGCCCATGTGGAAAGCACCTGTCTGCTTGATGATAATGGAATTCCACAGGATTTCACATACTGTGTCTCCTTCAACAAAGATTTGCTGTCCTGCTGGGATCCAAAGGAGAAAGCAATGACCCCTTGTGAATTTGGGGCACTGAATATCTTGGCCAAATACCTCTCAGATTCCCTCAACGAGCAGGAAAAACTGCTCCAGCGCTTGTCTGAGGGGCTCCAAGATTGTGCCAACCACACGCAGCCCTTTTGGGGATCGCTGACCCAAAGGACAAGTAAGGAGAGAGGGGTGCGGAGGGTCTATTAGGAACAGTTAAGAGAGGGGAGGCCAGGGAGGATCCCTCAGCAGGCAAGGGGTTTGAGATTTGGGCAGAAAAGAAGCAGAAAGTGTGTGGACCTGGATGTAAAAAGGGAGGGTTGACCCTAAAGGGGACACAAGGTGGTCTGCAGGGGTGGAGCGGGAATAAAGGAGGGGAGGTGATGCTTGAGGCCGCAAGGAGCTCTTGAGGGGACAGTCCGAGTATTTTCCTCCTAGGCAGGCATCTCAACTGGCAGATCCCGGTTCCACCAGGGACATGTCAGAATAGCCAGAGTGGCCTTCCCCAAGGTGCATGCCTTTCCATGCCAGGATCTGAGCTTCCAGGTCTGGGATGGACCCAGGTATGGAATCTGCCGAAAGCCTCCCACGATGTCTGCTCTCTCACCCTTAATCCCCTGCACTGACAATGACCTGAGAGTGGTACAGGAAACTGGATCTCCACAGGAAAGAGCATTGTGTCTTGAGCTGTGATTTCTGATCCACCTTCCTCAGAATTGCCTGGGGAAGGTGCTCCTTAAAAATACAAGCCCTTGAGAGCCCCGCAGACCAGTGGAATGAAAATACCTGGGGATGCTGGTTAGGCAATCTGCATTTTAACACAAGGTCTGGGATTTTGTTTGAAAAGCACCAAGATAGAGGCAAGTAGGAGGGTGACCGAGGAGAATAAACTAGTAAAAAATGTATACATTAACAGTCTCATTAATTTGAACTGCATTTATCCAAATTTGAGAGAGTCCTGAGTTGGCCTCATTTCCTTAAACTATCTGAGGAAAAGGGGATTTATTTAGCAAATTAATTTGTTAAATGAGGTTTGAGGACCAAAGTCTTTTTCTACCTTTACATAAACCCCAATTTGCAACTCTAGACAACTGTCCACTTTGTGCTTGAGATAAATACATTATTTAGCAAATTAATTTGTTAAATGAGGTTTGAGGACCAAAGTCTTTTTCTACCTTTACATAAACCCCAATTTGCAACTCTAGACAATTGTCCACTTTGTGCTTGAGATAAATACAGGGCTGTCTGGGACGCTTGCAGTTTGGGCCTGGCTGATGCTTCTTGTGATCAAACATAATTTTGGGAAGGAGGAAAGGAAGGGCAGTGAAGGAATGGCAGGGAAGAGAGCAAAGCAGGAATGAGTTTCTAATTCCTTATTTTCAAAGGGAGGCGTGGTGGCCTGGGGTGGGCCCGGGGTGGGCCGGGGGAGGGTAGTCTGGCAAAATCCGTGAGGAGCTAAAGGAGAGAAGGCAGGCTGGGGAAGAGGCCCTCCTGCTTCACCGCTGGTTTCCTCTGTGCAGGGCCGCCATCCGTGCAAGTGGCCAAAGCCACTCCTTTCAACACGAGGGAGCCTGTGATGCTGGCCTGCTACGTGTGGGGCTTCTACCCAGAGGATGTGACCATCACGTGGAGGAAGAACGGGGAGCTTGTCCCCCCTCACGGCAGTGCCCATAAGATTGTCCAGCCCAATGGGGACTGGACATACCAGACCCTCTCCTATTTAGCCACAACCCCCGCTTTTGGGGACACCTACACCTGCGTGGTGGAGCACATCGGGGCTCCTGAGCCCATCCTTCAGCACTGGAGTAAGCGCAGGGCAGGGGGAGGAAGCAGGTCAAAGCGGGGAGCCATTGCTGGTGGGCGGTTGGAAATGGACCCCAGGATCTGAGCGAGGGAGTGAGGTGTGGAGGGGTCCCTGGGCCCCTGGCGAGCGCTAGAGAGGGAGAGCGGGGCTGAGAAGTGGCCTGCAGGAGACGGGGAGGGCTCACGCCTGGGGACGGCCGCGGGGCTCAGGAAGGGAAAGCCCTGCGGGTGTGGCCGAGTGGGCGCTTGGCTGCGGCGGGAGGGGAGCCGGGCTGGCCGGGCGCAATACTCTAGGACCCTCAGATTTCAGCTGTCCTGCTGCGGGGTCAGGAATGGGGGCTGGAGGAATGCGGAGGCTGCAGAAGGAAGGGGACCCCCGGCGCGGGCGGCGCTGGCGGGGCGTCAGGAGGGAGAGCGAGGAGCCACCTCTGCGGGAGCCCCGCCACTGGGGCTCCGAGAGAAGGGACCCGGGAAGCTGCACACAGACCTGGGGATTCTTGGGAAAGAGAAGACGAAGAAATGAGGAAGAGGAAGAGTCTACAGCGGGCCAGGGAACCGCCCAGGCTGTCTGCCGACAGGAGCCCTCCCCCTGTGGGGAGCCTGCGTGTCGTTGGGCGGCCTGGAAGGGCACCGGGAGCAGAGAGGAGCCCGCAGGCTCCCCAGGCTCTCCTGGGCAAGCCCCCCCTTACAGCTGCCCAAGGAGTTCCCTTGGGGGCGGAATGTTCATCTTAGCCTGGGAAAGAAGGCCTTGTGGGACAGGATTTAGAGGGGACCCGCTCCGGGCCTGCGAATGGGCTGGAGGCAGGTTCTGGAAGAACACATGGGAAATCTGGGTGTGGGCAGGAGGAGACACATAACTCACGGAATAGGACCACTGGGCGCTAGGAAAGGTGGAAAGACATTTTAATAGGAAAACTCAGGTAGAGCAAGTAAGGGAGCAAACATGGTCACCATGGGGTCAATGGACAGCGGAAGGAGCAACGCCTTCTTCTTCGGTGAGGGTGCCTTCGGGGCAAAGGAAGAGAGGCCCCACGGCATGAGAGAGGAACTAGAAGCCAGGGTGCTAACTCTAGGGGTCCCCCAGGGTTACTCTGGGAATAGAGATTCACAGGATGGGAGTTTTGAGGAGTGAAGCAGTGTGAGCTAGACCTTTGGGGTTGGGGTAAAGCACCTTTGAACCTGCCAGGTGGCGGTGGAAATAAATAAAGCTGCTCTGGGAAGGAGCAGCCAAGATCGGTTCTAGTAAGTTTCTGGTTTTGCAGCACCTGGACTGTCCCCGGAGCAGACAGTGAAGGTTTCTGTGTCTGTGGCAACTCTGGGCCTGGGCCTCATCATCTTCTCTCTGGGTTTGCTCAGCTGGCGGAGAGCTGGCTCCTCTGGTGAGTGGCCTTCCTGAACTCCCATCTGCACTCTCACTCCCAGTCTCGCCCCCCCCCCCCCAGTGCTTCTCCCAGCGCGGCCTCATTTGCTGGGGACACTGCCAGATACTTTTATCCACAGAGACTTCCTCTAATCAAATATTTTCCTTTCCTAGGCTATACTTCCCTCCCTGGGTCCAATTATCCAGAAGGTAACATCTGTGTTTGTCTGTTTGCCTACTGGTCCTTCTGAAGGGGTGATGCCTGAGGGGTCAGCGTTGGGTTCAGCTAATGGTGCTTTGTGGAGGGGTGAGCTTCTACCAGGGTCAGGTCAAGAGCTTGACTTAAGCCACCGTTGCGGGATTAGGAGCAGGAAAGAGGAGAGCCTCCCCCACTCTCCCACCCAGTGGAGTGTCCACGGGGAGGAGGCTGGAGGGGGCCTGGGAATTTTTAATATCACTGTATTAAGGGCTCTGGCATGATAGTTAGAGGGACCAACGATGGGGTGACGGTTTGAAGCCTTATTATCTCCTTTTGATTTCTCCTGCAGGTCGGCACATCTCCTAGAGGAGGGATTCTGCAGCTCCCACTCCAGAGGAGAAGGACATTCAGTCCCTCAGTGGTGCCCTGCGCCCCCCCGACGTCCTCAAACTCTCCACTTCGTCTGGGATCCCAGGGTTTCTCCATCCAGCGCTTTGGGTTTCCCAGTCTCCTCCCTAGTAAACCTTAGCAACGTGGAGGACCTCATTTCCGGGCATATTCTGTAATCAAGCCATTGCCCAAGGCGGTACTTCTGGGGTGGATCTAACCCGGGGAGGGAGGCCCCTGAGGGCCCTGCCTGACACCGAGGGCAGGGAGCGGCTGGCCTGTCCCTGAGGAATAAACGCTGGTGGAAGGGCTGCTTTCCCCGCCTTTCCCTGAGGCGCTGGGCAGGCCTGCGGGGAGTGGGGGGCTGGGGTTGATGCTCCCCTACTGGGGGAGGAGTCCTCTCCCATTTCTCCACCTAGAGAGACAGAATTCGGGGCAGTTTTTAAATTGATAATTTATAAGAAGGAATTGAACTGTGGTGGGAGGGAGTCACGGAGTAAGGTAGAGGGAGGGACTAACAGCCATTTTACTTCATAAAGGATCTTACCAGGATTAAACGAGCTCAGTCTTGTAATTGGCTAAAAACACTGCGCGGCACCAAGCGAGCGCACAGTAGGGCGTTAGCTGTGCTCAGTCGCTCAGCTTTCTGGGCCAGGCATTGCGCCAGGTGCCTCACACGCGCCATTTCATTCGACCTTCGCCACAACCCTGCCAGGCCCTCGGACAGTCAGGACTCGGGGGCGAGGCCGAACCTCACCTGAGCTCTGGGCGGCTGCTTCTTGGGAACCCCGAGTGGGGAAGGGAAGTAGCTTAGTGCCCATCACGAGCTTGCGCCGGGCCGGGGGCTTCGTGTTTGTCCCTCCCCATAACCCCACAGGAACAGACGGCCTCCCTGCGTCACGCATGAAGAAAATGAGGTTCAGAGAGGTTAACCAACCTGTCTAAGGTCAGAGAGGAAATTAAAAAATTTTAAATTGACTTGGGAGAGAGCGAGGGAGCGCGCCGTCGATGCGCTGTTCCACCTGCTGGTGCGCTCGCCCGTTGCTTCCTGTACGCGCCCGCCGGGGGTGGGCCCGCAGCCCTGGCGCTGCCCCGCCAGGGCCCGGAGCACGTTCTTGACAGCATGCTTGCCTCCCTGAGCGCAGTAACTAGACTGCTGTATTGGGGTCCCTGGTGCTGGAGCACAGGGCCCTCCCGAGCCAGCCCCCCGCTCCCTCCTGCCCCAAACCCCGGGGGCGACCACTGCTGGGGGCTGGGTTTCAAACAGCAGAAGCGGGGTGCTGTTCGTGTCCAGGGACCGCGAGGCCGGCTGCGCCCAGAGAGCAGGGCTGCGCAGCTGGGTTTGGAATTAGAGATGGACGCTGGACTTCAGGCGAAGAGAAGAAACCAGAAAGGAAGAGAAGTCCTCGAGGAGCTGGCTCAGCCCCGCAGAGGACGGCGGAAGGAGGGCCAGGGCTAAGGAGGCGCCCTGTGCGGGCGTCGGGAAGGGAGCGCACGCGGCCAGAATCAGGATGGGGCAGGGGCAGGAGGCCGCGGAGCCGTCCTGCGTGCTGCGGCCCGTGGCTGGGTGGGTGCAGGGTGGGCGCCCAGGCGCGGCGTCCTCGGACAGCCTCTGGGCCGAGGGGCCTGGCTGGGGGCGGGCGCGGCCTCGCTCCTGCAGCCTCGACGTCGGGAGCAGGCGCTCAGGGTTTGCCGGCCCGTGCGCCGACCGCCGGCACACCCGAGGTTTCCCCGAAGGACCCCTGCGGTCGGGCATCGCTCCCGCCGGGCGGCGGGGAGGCCAGGGGGAGGCGCGAGCGCACGGATTCCAAACGGGTCTTCTCGGAGCGCGGCCCGGGGCGGGCGGGGACGGTGCGCCCCTCGCCAAACGTAGGCTCCGAAGCTGATCTCCACGCGCTGTCAGTTTTAGGTTTCATTTAAAGTTTTTATATGGCTCACTTAATTAGCTTGGGCGTCATGCAAATCCGCCGCCTCGACTTGACTGTGTTTTCTGTAATAACTTCCTGTTCGGACCTTGTGTTGTTCCGTTTTCAGTTTTCCACCCACTGTTCTTGTTTTTGTTTGTTTGACAAAGCAAATTCCACCTGAAACTCTAGTCTGGTCCGGGGCGGGGCTTTGGGTCTTGCCTGTGCCGGGCCGGCTTTGAAGGCGCGGCGGGTCCGCAGGGCCCGGGTCTGGGCACAGCGGGGGGAGCAGAGCGACGACCCCAGGGGAAGGGAGGGGGGTCGGCCAGCTGCGCGGCGTCCAGGCCCCTCCGGACGCTCCCGAGCCGGCTTCTCTCTGCCTGACCTTGAGGTTTTGTTTTATAGGGGAGGCTCTTTCCGTCCACATGGGGAGCAGGAAAAGTGCATGTAGATCTCCTGGGATCCGGTCGCCGGGTTCCAGGGGGAGAGAAGGGGGGGGTGTGCGTGTCCTTGCTCAGGGAGCGCCCGGCGCCCGCCGCGAGGTGGAGGGCGGGCGAGTGAGGGGGGAGACGCAGAACATAGCGAAATGCTAGAACGCCGTGTGTGTGCGTGTGTGTGTGTGTGTGTGTGTGTGTGTGAGAGAGAGAGAGAGAGAGAGAGAGAGAGAGAGAGACAGAGAGAGACAGAGACAGAGAGAGACAGAGAGAGAGGGAGACAGAGAGAGACGGAGACAGAGAGAGACGGAGAGAGAGGGAGAGAGACAGTGGGTTTTGGACCATCTAATCCAAGTGGCACAACAAACGATTCTCTCCCTTCAGTGTTTTGTTTGTTTTAGAAGCTGAACTTGGAGCGGGAATCGAAGGCATGTAGCCCTGCTCTCCACCGGGAAAGAGCTGGCTGCGCCTAGAGGGCTCCCGCGCTGCAGGGAGAGCTTCAGCCCTCCGGGCAGTGCCACTACTTTAGGGAAATGTGTTGACTTCAAGTCTGAGGGTTTTCTTTTGACCATTAAAGCCAGTGGGAATAAATCCAAATATACAGCAGTGGGGGTGGGGGTAGGGTGGGGGTGTATCCTGAGCGTTGTTTCCTGTGTCCCAGGTTCTCTCTGTTTCCTTCCTCCTGCGCACGCATGTGTGAAAGGAACAGACCAGGATTGGTATTTAATCTCAATGTTTATTTAGGAAAATTATATTAGATCATCTCAAGTAATTCTGTTTGCAAAGTAAAATTGGGGAAATCGGATGACAGATGAAGGTGGAATCCAACCCTGTCCCCACTTTGGTTTTGCAGGGAGTGCGTGCCATTCCCAAGAGCCCTCCCACGGCCTTAAAGCAGGGCCCAGGGGACTCCTCCTTGGTACTTCCTGCCACCGTTGGCCAGACCAGTCCCCAGGGGCTGCAGAGTGGAGAGGCCCCGAACCCACAGAGATTACTCCCAGACAGGCACTTCAGGCTCTCCCAGCCCCCTCTCTCCCACTTTTCCATTGCATGTGAGGCTTCCAAGGGCCCCTAGCCAGACTGGTCTGGGAAAGCAAATAAAGAAACAAATGGCTTTCACTGTATCAGGGCCCAACAGAAAACAGGGCACACTCCAAGTAGGATAGCTCCAGGAGAGTCTGTTTACAAGGAAGTGTTTACAGAGAAGGGGGCGAAGGATGGTACAGTGACCTGGCTCGCAGTAGCTGGGCTCTCACCACCCCAAGGCCTGAAGAGACAGGGGACTAGAGGGGCTGTCAGCTCAGGACAGCAAGCTCTATAGAGTCACCACCTTGTCAGTCAAGGGACACAGCCAACCAAGGTGACCTTGCAGGGAGGGAGCCAAGGGAACAAAAACCCTGACCTTGCCCTCCTCCCTAGGCTTTCAGGGCAAGGCCGAAAGCAAGGAGCTTGCAAGCCTGTGAAGTCCTACAGGCCAGCACCCGCAGTCACCTGGATGGAGGAGTGTGGATCCGGGAGGATAGCTGGAAGACAGTTGGCACATTTGCAATATGAAGGGAAGGAGCCAGGGTTCGGGGGAAGGTTACAAAACTTGGGCTTCCTTTGGCCTTGGACGAGGCCTCAGTAGCAAGAGAAGACCAAGTTTGCCGCTTCCTGCTGGGCCCTGGGAGGACGCTCATTTCTGGTCTCCCCACCCCCAAGGCTTGTCTATCTCTTTGTGGATCTTTATTTTTTCATATACTTTACAGTAAGTTTACTGAGTTTCTCAAAATTAAACTTGAATTTTGATTGATATTATATTGACTTTATAGAGCCATTTGGGGGTAATTGATTTCTTTTTAACATTAAGTTACCCCATGTAAGAGCAGCGGCTATTTCCCCATTTATTCAAATCATCTTGTTTACTCTTTATTATGCTTTAAAAAATACACTTTTTCATAGAGGTCCTATGTATGTTCAGTTAATTCTTAGACATTTTGTAGCTTTTACTTTCCAATCAGTTATTTCTGATGTATAGAAATGTAACCAATTTTTAAAATGTAACCACTTTTTAAAAAATGGTGGTAAAACCACATAACATAAATTTACCATCTTAACCATTTATTTATTTATTTATTTATTTATTTATTTATTTATTTATTTAATTAATTTATTTTTAAAATATATCTTTATTGATTTCAAAGAGAGAAAAGGAGAGGGAGAGAGAGATAGAAACATCAGTGATGAGGGAGTCACTGATCCGCTGCCTCCTGCAGGCCCCCAACTGGGCATGTGCCCTGACCGGGACTCGAACCCCGATCGCCTGGATCCTAGGTTGATGCTCAACTGCTGAGCCACTCCCAGCTGAGCTATTTTTATTTTTATTTTAAAATTTATCTTATTGTTGAAAATATTACAGATGTCCTCCCCTCCCCTCTACCCCTCCCCTCCAGTCCCACCCCCTCCCCAGACTTTCACTGCATCCCCTCCCCATCCCACCCCTTCCCCAGACTTTCACTGCACTCCCTCCTCTCCAGTCCCACCCTGTCCCCAACTTCCTATATCCATGGGCTATGCCTATATGCATATAAATTCTTTGGCTTATCTCTTCCTGCACTCCCCTTCCCTCTGATATATGTCAGTCTGTCGCCTGCTTCAATGTCTCCGGTCTATTTTGTTCGTCAGTTTACTTTGTTCATTAAATTCCACATAGAAGTGAGATCATGTGATTCTTGTCTTTGTCTGACTGTCTTATTTCTTTTAATAAGAGGAAGTCCAAGATCAAGATGCCGGCAGATGTGGTGTCTAATCAGGGCCCGCTTCCTGGTTCCTAGACAGCTATCCTTTCCCTGTATTCTCACGTGTCAGAAAAGGTGAGGGAGCTCTCAGGAGTCCCTTTTGTAAGGGCACTAATCCCATTCATAGGGGCTCCATCCTCAGGACTTAATCAGCACCCGAAGGCCCCACCTCCTAATGCCATCACATTGGTAATTAGGTGCCAACCTTGGAATTTTGGTGAGACACATATTCAATCTGTAGCAGATTTCTACGGTACTTAGTTACAATGGAAGCCATACAAGGAATTATAAGGTAGTCTTTGCCCCTAAGAGAATTGTAACATAATTGGGGGAATAAAGCTTAGAAAAGTTTGAATAAATGAGAAAGAGAAAGAGAAGAGCACAAACATTTGCCAAGTGTTCTGTGCACTGTGTGTGTTCTCCGTACTATTTATGAATTATGCCTCATTGATCTTGACGATGATTCTTTAGGTAAATGTTTCTCAGTCCTGTTTTGCGTCATGGACCCTTTGAGGATCTGATGAAAGCTTTGGGCTCCTTTTTCCTTAGGAAGCTTTGGGAGGACTCCCTTCCATCCGGTGACTTGGAGATCCAGGCTTTCTTCATCTCCCTTGTCCCTGTCTCAGCACGTGGCTTCCAAGGTTGCGGTCTCGATGTGCCTCTTCGGTTCCCTGGTTGTAGGACTTCTGTCCAGCTAGATTTCAGGAGGTTCTGAATGATGGTTGTTCTGTATTTTAGTTGTAATTTTGACATGGCTGTGGGAGGCAGCGGGGACCAGGGTTACCTACGCGGCCAGCTTGTTGTCTTAACCAGTTTTGAATGTACATTTTAGTAGTGTTAGTATATTCACATTGCTGTGCAACGAATCTCCAAAACTTTTTCATCATGCAAAACCGAACCTCTGGACCCATGAAACACCTCCCCATTTCCCTCTCTCCCCAGCCCCTGGTAACCACCATCCTACTTTCTGTTTCTACAAATCTGATGATTTTATTTACTGCATTTAAGTGTAATCATACAATATTTGTAGACTTGTGACTGGCCCATTTTACTTAACATAATGTCCATAAAGTTCATTCACCTTGTAGCGTGTGACAGGATGTCTTTCTTTTTATTATTATTATTTTATTTTTAAATGTCTTTATGGATTTCAGAGAGGAAGGGAGAGGGAGAGAGATAGAAACATCAATGATGAGGGTCATTGATCGGCTGCCTCCCGCACGCCCCCTGCTGGGGATCGGGCATGTGCCCTGACTGGACACCAACCGCGATCAACCGCAGAGGCTCGCCAGCTGGGCTGTCTTTCCTTTCTTAAGCTGAATAATTTTCCATTGTCTGTATAGACCACATTTTGTTACCCAGTCTTCCATCAGCGGACACTTGGGTTGCTCCCTCCTCCTGGCTACTGTGAATACTGCTGCTATAAATATGGGTGTGCAAATATCTCCTCAAATCCCTGCTTTTTTTTTTTTTTTTGATAGTAGCCATCCTAATGGGTGTAAGGTGATACTTCATGTGGTTTTGATTAACATTTCTCTAATGATTACTGATGCTGAACATCCTTCCGTATGTTTGTTGGCCATCTGTGTATCATCTTTAGAGACATGTCTATTCAAGTCCTTCACCCATTTTTAAATTGTATTTTTTAGAAAAACTATGCATCAGTGAAAATGTGTTATGGATCAAAAAAAGCAAGTAAAATAAAATTGTACTTTTATGTGGTTTTCTTTGTTGTTGTTGAGTTGTAGGGGTTCTTTATATATTCTGGATAGTAGCCCCTTATCAGATATGCGATTTGCAAGTATCAGAAATCAACCAATTTTTGTAGGTTGATCACATACGGGCAATCTTGCTGGGCTCTCTGGCTGATTTCAGTGGTTGATTTCTTGTTGATATTCTCTCTCATTCCCTTCTCTCTCATTTTCTCTCTCTCCTTTTCTAGGTAGATAATAACACCAGCAAACACTGAGAGTGCTGCTTTCTAATCCTTAAAACTCTTAGTTTCCTTTTTCATAGCCTTGAGCAGGACCACGAGTGCTGTGTTCAACAGTGGCAGTGACAATGAGCATCATTGTCAAAGGAAATACAACTAAATGTTCTTCATGAACTACAGTGTTTGCCGTAGATTTTTAAAAATAAGCTTTAATTGTAGATTCATATGCAGTTGTAGAAATAGTACAAGCAGATCCCATGTACCTTTACCCAATTTCCCCTGATGGTGGCATCTTGCAAGATTATGATACATCATCGCGACCTGGATAAGCTGGTACAGTCAAAATACAGAACATTCCTATATCACAAGGACCCCTCACGTTGCTCTTTTATATCCATACCCACCTCTGTATTGCCCCGCATCTTTCTTAACCTCTAACAGTAGCTTATCTGTTCTTCATTTCTGTAATTTTGTCATTTCAATAATATTTTATAAATGGAAACACACAGTATATAACCTTTTGGGATTGGCCTTTTCTCTCAACATATTTCCCTGGGGATTACACAAGGTTGTCGCGTATCTATACCTTCTTATTGCTGAGTTGTAGTCCATGGTGTAGATACAGCACAGTTGGTTGGAGGGTGTCTCAATTGTTTCCAGTTTTTAGCTCATATGAGTAAAACTGCTACAAACATTTACGAACAGGTTTTTGTGCGGACACAAGTCTTCATTTCTCTAGGATAGATGCCCAGTAATGTAATTGCTGAATTGTGTGGTAGTGGCATGTTTAGTTTTTCAAAGAAGCTACCAGACTGTTTTCCAGAGTGCTCGCCCCAGCAGCGTCGGAGTGGTCCAGTTTTTCTGCATCGTCACCAGCATTTGGTACTGTCACTGTTTCTTATTTCAGCCATTCCAACAGACCTGTGGTGATATGTCCTTGCTGCTTGGGTTTGCATCTCCCTGAGGGCTATTGCTGAACATCTTGTCATGTGCTTATATGCCATCTGTGTACTTCATTCTAAGAAATACCTAATTTCTTTTCCCTATTTTGTAATTAGAGTGTTATTTTTACTGTTGAGTTGTGAGAGTTTGTTATATATTGTAGAACTAGCTCTTGTTGATACATAGTTTCAAACGTTTCTTCCATCCTGTAGCTTGTCTTTCACAAAGCAAGAGGTTTTAATTTTGATGAGGTCCAACTTATTAGTTTTTCCATTCTTCCTCTAGCTTTGCATCCTAAGACTTTCTTCTCTTTAATTTTTTTTTAATATTTTACATGTAAGTCTACAGTCTAAAGCTGAGCTATCTTCCCCGTCCCCCTCTTCCTACTTCTCTGCAAAGTAATGTTCAGTTGTTCCAGAGCCACTTGGTGGAAAGCTTGTCTTTCCTCCATTGAAATGCTTTTGCACCTTTGTCAAAAATCAGTTGGGACCATATATGACAAACCTACAGTCAACATCATACTCAATGGGCAAATCCTAAAAGCATTTCGCCTAAGATCAGGAACAAGACAGGGATGTCCACTTTCACCCTCTTATTCAACATAGTACTGGGAGTCCTTGCCACAGCCATCAGAGAGGAAGGAAACATAAAAGACATCCAAACTGGAAAGGAGGAAGTAAAACTGTCATTGTTTGCAGATGACATGATATCGTACATAGAAAATCCTAAAGACTCCACCAAAAAACTACTAGATTTAATAAATGAATTCAGCAATGTAGCAGGATACAAAATTAACACCCAGAAATCGATGGCATCTTTATACACCAATAATGAACTCTCAGAAAGAGAAACTGAAAAAAAATCCCATTTACCATTGCAACAAAAAAATTAAGATACTTAGGAATAAACTTACCCATGGAGGTAAAAGACCTGTACTCAGAAAACTATGGGATGTTGCAAAAGGAGATAGAAGAAGATATAAACAAATGAAAGACTATACCGTGTTCATGGATTGGTAGAATTAACATCATTAAAATGTCCATACTACCCAAAGCAGTATATAGATTCAATGCAATCCCTATAAAATATCAAAAGTATACTTCACAGATCTAGAACAAACACTTCAAAAATTTACATGAAACCAAAAAAGACCCCACGGCAATCTTGAAAAAGAACAACAAAGTTGGAGGGATCACAATACCTGATATCAAGTTATACTACAAAGCCACTGTAATCAAAACAGCCTGGTACCGGCACAAGAACAAGCATGTAGCCGGGTTGGGTGTGGCTCAGTGGTTGAGCATTGACCTAGGATCCAGGCGATCAGGGTTCGATTCCCGGTCAGGGCACATGCCCAGGTTGCGGGCTGCAGCCAATCAATGACTCTCTCATCATTGATGTTTCTCTCTCTCTCCCTCTCCCTTCCTCTCTCTGAAATCAATAAAGATATATAAAAATAAAAATAAAAATAAAAACAATACAAAAAAAGGAACAAGCATGTAGATCAGTGGAACAGAACAGAGAACCCAGAAATCAACCCAAGCCATTATGCTCAATTAATATTTGACAAAGGAGGCAAGAACATATAATAAAGTAAAGACAGTCTCTTCAATAAATGGTGCTGGGAAAATTGGACAGGTACATGCAAAAAAAAAAAAAATGAAACTAGACCACCAAATTACACCATACACAAGAATAAACTCAAAATGGATAAAAGACTTAACTCTAAGTCATGAAATCATTAAAACCCTAGAAGAAAGCCTAGGCAGTAAAATATAAGACATCTTATGTAGGAGAATTTTCACAGACACATCATCTAAGGCAAGAGAAACAAAGAAAAAAATAAACTAACAGACTACATCAAAATAAAAAGCTTCTGCACAACAAAGGAGACCAGAATCAAAATGAAAAGAGAGCCCACTGTATGGGAGAACATATTTGCCAACGACACATCTGATAAGGGGTTAATTTCCAAAATATATAAAGTACTCATACAACTTAACAAAAGGAAGACAAACAATCCAATTAAAAAATGAGCAGAAGACCTGAATAGACACTTCTCCAAAGAGACATATAAATGGCCAAGAGACCCATGAGAAAATCCTCAAAGTCACTAATCATTAGAGATGCAAATTAAAACGATAATAAGGTATCATCTGACACCTGCGAGAATGGTTCCATCAATAAATCAACAAACAAATGCTGGCGAGGGTGTGGAGAAAGGGGAACCTAGTACACTGCTGGTGGGAATGCAGACTGGGGCAGCCACTATGGAAAACAGTATGGAGTTTCCTCAAAAAATTAAAAATGAAACTGCCATTTGACCCAGTGATCTCACTTCTAAGAATGTATCCTAAGAATCCTGAAACACTAATCAGAAAGAGCTTATGCACTCCTATGTTCACAGCAGCACAATTTACAATAGCTAAGATGTGGAAACAGCCCAAGAGCCCATGAGTAGGTGAGTGGATAAAAAAGCTGTGGGACATTCACACCATGGATACTACGCAGCTATAAAAAGAAGGATCTTGTACCCTTTGAGACAGCATGGAGGGACCTGGAGAGAATTATGCTGAGTGAAATAAGCCAGTCAGAGAAAGACAAGTGTCACATGATCTCACTCATATGTGGAATCAAATGAACAAAATAAACTGACGAACAAAATAGACCCAGAGACATAGAAGCATGGAACAGACTAACACATTTCAGAGGGAAGGGGGGTGGGGGTGGGAAGAGATTAACAAAATGAAACTGCCATTTGCATATATGCATAACCTGTGGACACAGACAATAGTGTGGTGAAGGTCTGGGTAGGGGGTGAGAGCAGGGTGGAGGGGGTCGATGGCGGGAAAAGGGGGACATCTGTAATACTTTCAACAATAAAGGTAACTTTTTAAAAAGTCAGTTGGTCCTATTTGTGTGGGTCTATTTTTTATTCTCTATTCTGTTCCCCTGATCTATGTGCCTGTCCCTTCACCAATACCACACAGTATTGATTACCATAGGTATATAATAAGTTTTGAAATCAGATAAATGGAATCTTCCCACTTTAACCTTTCTCAGTATTGTTTTAGGCTTTCATTTCTTTTGCTTTTCCATATAAATTTTACAATACCATTTTCTAGATCTATAAAAAATCTTTCTGGGGTTCTGATAGGAACTGCAATAAAGCTATATACCAATCTGGGGCGAACTGGCAGCTTTACCATGTTGGGTCTCTAATCCGTGACCGTGATGTGTACCCATTTATTTAGATGTTTTGTTTCCTTGATCAGTGTTGTGTAGTTTTCAACACACAAGGTTAGCCAATGTTTTGTTAGATTTACACCTAAATATTTCAGTTTTGAGCAATTTTAAAAGGTATTGATTTTTAATTTGATATTCATGTGTTCATTATTAGTTTATGAAAACATAATTGATTTTTTTGGTATGCTTATCTTATGTCCTGTAACCTTGTTGAACTCACTTATTAGTCCTAGGAGTGTTTTTGTATATTCCTTGGGATTTTCTACATATAAAATCATGTCATATGAAAAAGGGGGTATTTTAATTTCTTCGTATCCAATCTGTTTACCTTTTATTTTATTTCTTTCATTGTTGTACCGGCTAGAACTTTGAACACTATGTTGAATAAGAATGGTGAGAGTGGATAGCTTGCCTTGTACTGGTCTTAGGGCAAAAACATTCAGTCTTTCACCAGTAAGTATAATGCTAGCTCTAGGTTTTTTGTTTGTTTGTTTTTTAAAGATGCTTTTTATAAAGTTAAGAACATTCCCTTTATTCATATTTTTTCCTGAGTTTTTAATCATGAATGGGTGTTAAATGAAATAAAATGTTTTTCCTGCTTTAGGTGATATGACCATTTTTCTTCTTTAGCCTAATATCATAGATTACACTGATTGATTATTGAATATCGAACCAACCTTGTGTCCCTGGAAAACCCCCAATGGTTGTAGTGTATACTGTTCTTATATATTCCTGAATTTTATTTGCTAATAACTTGCTAAGAATTTTTGTGCTTATATTAATGATGGACATAGGTATATAGTTTTTTTTCATCTGTTCTTGGTATCAGACTCTTGTTAGTTTCATAGAATGAACTGGAAAGTGTTTCCTGTCCTTATTCTGGAAGAGATTGTGTAGAATCGATGGTAATTCTTTACATGTTTGATAGAATTCTCCAGTGAAACTCTTGTGGACTGGAGAGTTCCTTCTGGAGAATTTAAATATCAGATTCAATACCTTAATAATTGTAGGGCTGTTCAAATGATCTATTTCATATTGAGTGAGTTGTACTAATTTGTCTTTTTTGAGAAAGTGATACATTTTGTTTAAATTGTCAAATTTATGTTTGTAGAGTTGTTTGTACTGTTCTCTTACTATCCTATTGATGTCTTCAGGGTCTGCAGTGTATTCTGTTTCATTACTGACATTATTTATTTCTATCTTGTCTTTTTTTCTTTGTCGGTCTTGCTAGAAGTACATCAATTTATTCATCTTTTCAAAGAAGCATCTCTTTGTTTCATTGATTTTCTCTATGCTTTTCTCTTTTCAGTTTCATTGATTTCTGTTCTTATCTTTATTATTTCCTTTCTTCTGCTTGCTTTGGGTTTATTTTTATCTTTTTCTAGGTTCTTGAGGTATTTGAGACTTTCCCTCTTTTTTAATGTATGCATTTTAATACTATGAATTTTCCTCTCAGTACTACTTTAACTATGCCCTATAAATTTTGATATATTGTATTTTCATTTTTATTCAGTTCAATGTATTTTAAAATTTATTTTGAGACCCTTTGACCGATAGATTATTTTAAAATGATTGCTTACTTTACAAGTGTTTGGAGACTTTCCTGTTATCTTTCAGTCCAATTTCTAGTTTGATTTCACTGTGGTCAAAGAACACACTCTATGCTTTCAATTCTTTTAACTTATTGACATTTGTTTTATGGCTCCAGATATAGTCCATCTTGATATAGTTATATGGGCACTTGAAAAAAATGTGTATTCTGCTGTTGCTGGGTGGAGTGTTTTATAAATGTGGATTAGATACTATTGGCTGATGGTATTGCTGTGTTTTTCTAGATCCTTGCTGATTTCCTTTCTAATTGTTCTATTAATTTTTGACAGTTATGTTGAAGTCTACAACCATTATTGTGGATTTCCCCCCCTCCTTTCAATTCTATTAGTTTTTGCTTCACTTATTTTGCAGCTCTGTTATTTATATGTAAACATTTAAGATTGCCAACTGTTCTTGGTAAATTGACCATTTTTATAAAATGTTCCAATTCATCTCTGATAATTTTCTTTACTCAGAAGTTTATTTTATCTGATAGTCATATACTTACTCATATTTTCCTTTGGTTAATGATTGCATGGTATATAATTTTTCCATTCATTTAGTTTTAACCTTCTAGTTGAATTGAGTTTCTTATAAATAGCTTATGTTTGGTTTGTTCACTTTTTAAAACTCCACTCTACCAATCTCTGTCTTTAATTGATGTACTTAGACAATTTACATTAAATGAAATTACTGATAGGTGTATTAGTCTACTTGGGCTGCCATAACAAAATACCATGAAGTGGGGATTTTACACAATGGAAGTGAATTTTCTTACAATGCTGGGTGGAGGCTGGGAGCCTGAGATCAGAGTGCCAGCATGATTGGTTTCTGGTGAGATTGTTCTTCCTGGCGTGCAGATGGCTGCCTTCTGTTTGTGTCCTCACCTGTAGGTCTCGGAGTGTAGTGAGAGAATAGTTTGGTCTCTCCTCTCCTCTTTGTATAAGGACACTAATCCTATCAGATCAGGGTCCTACACTTATGACCTCATTTAACCTTAATTACTTCCATTAAGGCCCTATCTCCAAATTCATTAGGCATTAGGGCTTCAATATATAAATTTTGGGGGACAAAATTCAGCCCATAGTACTATGGTAGGGCTTTTTTCAGCCATTTATTTTTTCTGTTTTTTCTCTTTGTTTTTTATTTCTCTCTTTATTTTTTTCTGCTTTTCTGTGGCTTACTTGAACATGTTTTATAATTTGATATTTATTTCTCTATAGTGTTTTTGAGCATATCTCTTTGTATAGCAACTTCAGTGGGTTTTTTAGGTGTAACATTATACGTACATAATTACCGCAGTCTACTGGTGTCATCACTTACCAGTTTGAATGAAGTATAGAAACCTTACTTCTCTTTATGTCCTCTTTCCTATTCTCATTTATAATACAATTGTCTTAAATATTTCCTCTACAAAAATTTAGAACCACATCAGGCAGTATTTTAATTTTTGCTTTAATTACCTAATGTAACTTAGAAAACTGAAGAGAATTTTTTTGTATTTACCCATATTTTTTGCTTACATTGTTCTTTCTTTCCTGATGTTCCAAACTGCCTATTTTGTCATTTTCATTCTGCTTAGATGACTTCTTTAACCCATTATCATTACTGCTGGACAGGTGTTGGCGATCTCCCCCTCCCCACCCTGCCTCATCTCCTCTGCCACTGACATCTTGGGGGGCAGACCTCACTACTGGTCTGAAGAAATAAAATTCTTGGCATCCAAGCTGGTCTACTCGGGGACCACTGCAGGGAGATGTTAGGGTGCCTCTTAGAGCCTCCTGAGAGTGGAAGTGTAGGGGTGGGGCTATGATTGCTTGTGAGTAGGGGTGGGGCTATGATTGTTTGTGAGTAGGGGTGGGGCTACGGTTGTTTCTATGGTATTTGCCTGGAATAGAGCAGTTCTTTTCCAAAAGTTTTCTGTCTTGAAAGACTGCCTCTGTCCTGGTCTTTCGGGTATTGGTATCAGCCTGTGTGTGTGTGTGTGTGTGTGTGTGTGCGTGCGCACGCGCCAGTGGCCTTTCCAAATTGCCAGTTTCTTTAGCTCCAAGTCTGGGACACAGGAGTCAAAAGCAAAGCCCAGGGAGCTCACCATGGTGTCTTTCCTCAGGTCCTGGCCTCCTGCGGGGTCTGCCTTCTTCTCTCTATCTTTCAGGGTCTTCTCATGTTTGTTTTGTGTATAATGCCCAGGGGTTTTAGTTGTATTTAGTGGGAGGAATAGAGAAAATTATGTCTATTTCATCTTTACAGAAGCAGAAGTTCTTGCTATAGGTTTTTATGTACAACCTTTACTAAATTAAGTAGGTTTTCTTTTTATTCATAGTCTTCTAAGAGTTTTTTTAAAAAAGCAAACATAAGTAGATGTTGACATTTTAAAAATAAGTTTTCCAGCATTGATTGATTTTCATACGTATTTTTGTAGTCTCTCCCTTAATCTCTTAATAATGGCGAGTCATATGGAGGACTTTTTGATGTGGAACACGTTGCTTTCCTGGGATGAACTCTGATCACCTTATAGTTACATATTCACTTAGTTACTATTTTACCTGGGGTGTTGTGTTTATTTTTATAAAGCATGGGCATAAAACTTGCTTTTCTTGTATTTCCTTGTTTATTTTGCAATATAAATTCTTATAAACAATGAGCTGGGTAGATTTTATTCTTTATCCCCTTTTCTGGAACAACATATATATGTACCTTTTAAAAAGCCAGCTTTAGTTTCACTAAATTTTTTATTGCTTTTAGTTCTCATTGATCTCTGTTCTTATCTTTATTATTTCCTTCCATCTTTTGGGGGCTTTGTTCTGGTCCTTTCAACCTAACTTTTGAGTTGAATGCTCAGCTCATTTTATTTAGTTTTTTCTTGAAAGTGTATTTAAAGGTAAAAATTTTCCTCTAAGTTCTGCTTTAAACATATCTAAGAAGTTTCGTTATCTAATGTTCTAATTTCTATTCGGCTCTATATTTTCTTCATAATTTTTATTTTTAACTCAAATGTTATTTATGAAAATTTTAAACGTCCTAGTTTGCAATAATTTCAAACATAGAGAAAAGTTATAAGAATTCCTATGGCACTTTGTCTGTATTCAACAACTTTAATATTCTGTTGTGTCTGCTTGCTTTTCCTCTCTGCTTCTGTCTCTCTTTAATGTTTTTTCCTAATCATTTTAGAGCAAGTTGCAGACATCATGATCCTTCACTGCTAAATATTTCAGTACATTTTTTAAGAACAAAGAAACACAGAAAATTCAGGAAATTTAACTGATATAATACTATTATCTATCTATCAGATTCCACTAGTTTTCTCAATAAAGATCCTTGTGGCCCCCCGCTCCCCCACCCTCCTGCCCTGCAAACCAGAACCACGCATTTCAGTAAGTTCTCTTGTTTCTGTCGTGGTTTCTGACCTGGAGGAGGGCTTCGGTTCCTGTTTATTAAGGCTTGATTGATAAGCTTGAGCTTAAACAATTTTACTCTTCTGTTCTTCAAGATCTCTGCTTATTTTTCTGTTTACCCACCAGTTTTTGAGAGAGGTTTGTTAAAATTGCCAACGGCAATGAAAAAAGTCCTTTTACCTGTAGCTCTTTTAGTTATTGCTTTATAAATTGTGAAGTTGTATTGTTGATATTATATATATTTATGATTACTGTATCTTCTTGCTCTGTTTTTTAATTATAGGAAAATCTTTTCTTTCGTCCTTTATGCACTTTCATTTCAACCTTAAATTCTCTGTTGTTGTGTATTATTGAGACTCTCTCCCAACTTTCTTTTGGGTCATATTTGCCACCTGGTAAATCTTTTTCCTCCTTTTAATTTCAACCTTTATGTGTCTTCTTGTTTTAAGTGGAGTTATTGTAAATAACAAGTTGTTTGGTCTTTTTATTCCCTCCATTATTATAGCCTCTGTCTTCTCATTGGTAGCTTATTTGTGCGCTAAGACTTACTTTTGCAACTCATTTCACATTTTGTACTTATTATATTATATATTGTGTATTTCTTTTTCTCACTTTTCATTTGATAGACTAATTTATTTTTATGTGGGATTAAAAGTTATGTATACTGATTATGTTCTTATGATGGTTGCTTTTAATTTAAGACATATGCTTATATTTGCTTACCTTTATTAATTTCTTAAGTATCTTAATATTTATATCTTGCTCCCAAATTCTTTAGCACACTCATATATCCTTTTGGTTTTCTTTTAAAAATGTTATTTATTTTAAAATTGTCTTCCAGCTTTATTGATGTATGCACAACAGATAAAACTGTTTAAATTTAAGTTGTACAATGTGACTTTTTAAAAGGTGTACAATGTGGTAAGTGAATATACACATGCATTGTGAGATCACCACCACAGTCAAGTTAATTTAACACACCCGTCACCTGCCCTTTTGATTTTTTCCCCCTTCTTTCACCCAAATGTCAATCCCTCCACCAAGTGGATATTGTCTAGACTTTAAAATCTGGAGTCTCTCTCTCTCTCTCTCTCTCTCACGCACACCCCTCTTCTTTAATACGGCCCTGCAGGTGTGGAGGAAACACCCTATTCCTTATTCCCGCTGATGTGAGCGTCTGATGCCAGCCTGATGGTTACTGTGCCGCCTGCAGGCTGTTCTTTCTCCCTGCGAGCTTTCTGCGTATTTCTTTGTCCCGTTATAACCCTGGGTGTGGAGTTCTTTTCGCTCCTGTTTGGTGCTCTTTCAGCCCTTTGTTCTGAGGTCCTTCCTCTTTCTGTAACATTGGAAAGTCCATTACTCACTGTCCCCGCCAGTGCTGCTTCTCTTCCTCTCACTGAGAGGCCGCCGCTTGAACCTCCGGGTTGCTGAGTCCTTCCCCGTCCGCGGCCCTCATCCCCCCTCCAGCTTGTAATCGCCCTTCACTCCACCCACCTCGCTGCTTCCATCTGTAGTAGTTGTCATGTACATTGCTCTACTTTAACATCTAACATTATCTCTTTATCTTTATAAATTATTGGCTTTGCTTCATGTCGTTGCTATCTGCCATTATTTTGTTTAGTGTGTTTACCGTCTTACCTTCAGGTCTTGCTTCGCCTGTGTCACGGTCCTGCATTCCTACGTGGTGTTCAGTTTGTTACCCATGTTTCGCAGTGGTTTTGCTCCGCTGCTGTCTAATCCTGCGGGTCTGCGTGCTCGTGCTCCATGGGCGACAGCTAGGTTGTGGGTAATGGGCCCCGGGAGACATGAAGGGCCGGCCCTGAGGTGTGTTCTTCCAGGTCGAGCCCCGGGAGAGTGCTCAGAGGCACGTGCATCTCCGACTGACAACTACCTTAGGACTTTGGGTTGGAGCATTTAATCCACTTACGTTTAAGGTTATTCTTGATAGGCACTTATCTATTGCCATTTTATTTCTTTATGCCTATGTTTCTCATTCCCTCTGTTTCAACTTTTTTAAAAAAAATTATCTTTGTCCTTGAAAGTATTACAGATGTCCCTCTTTCCCCTCATTGATCCCTTCCACCTCGAACCCACCCCACCCCCAGGTCTCCCCCATACCACTATCTGTGTCCATAGCTTATTCATATATGCATATAAGTTCTTTGATTAATCTCTCCCCACCCACTCCCCCACCCCACCTTCCCTCTGAGATCCCTCAGTCTGTTCCGTGTTTCACTTCTATGTCTCTGGATCTATTTTGCTCATCAGTTTATTTTGTTCATTAGATTCCACATATGAGTGAGATCATGTGGTACTTGTCTTTCTCTGCCTGGCTTATTTCACTCAGCATAATACTCTCCAGGTCCCTCCATGCTGTTTCAAAGGGTAAGGGATCCTTCTTCTTTACAGCTGCATAATATCCCATGGTGTGAATGTCCCACAGCTTTTTTATCCACTCACCTACTGATGGGCACCTGGGCTGTTTCCAGATCTTAGCTATTGTAAACTGTGCTGCGATGAACACAGGGGTGCATAAGTTCTTTTCTTTTGGTGTTTCAGGTTTCTTAGGATATATTCCTAGAAGTGGGATCACTTGGTCAAATGGCAGTTTCATTTTTAATTTTTTGAGGGAACTCCATACTGTTTTCCACAGTGGCTGCCCCAGTCTGCATTCCCACCAGCAGTGTACTAGGTTCCCCTTTCTTCACACCCTCACCAGCATTTGTTTGTTGATTTATTGATGGAGCCATTCTGGCAGGTGTTGATGGTTTCTTTTGCCACACAGAAGCTTTTTACTTTGATGTAGTCCCATTTGTTTATTTTCTCTGTTTCTCTTGCCTTAGGAGATGTATCAGCAAACATATTGCTCTGAGAGATATCTGAGATTTTGCTGTCTACGTTTTCTTCTAAGATTTTTATGGTTTCACACCTTACATTTAAGTCTTTTATCCATTTTGAGTTTATTCTTGTATATGGTGTGAGTTGGTGGTCTAGTTTCATTTTTTTGCATGTATCTGTCCAATTTTCCCAGCACCACTTATTGAAGAGACTGTCGTTACTCCATTGTATGCTCTTGCCTCCTTTGTCAAATATTAATTGACCATAATGGACTGGGTCAATTTCTGGGGTTTCTGTTCTTTTCCACTGATCTATATGCCTGTTCTTGTGCCACTACCAGGCTGTTTTAATTATAGTGGCTTTGTAGTATAACTTGAGATCTCATATTGTGATCACTCCAACTTTGTTCTTTTTTCTCAAGATTGCTCTGGCTATTTGGGGTGTGTTTTGGTTCCATATAAATTTTTGAAGTGCTTGGTCTAGATCCATGAAATATGCTGTTGGTATATATTTTTAAAAATATATCTTTATTGATTTCAGAGAGAGGAAAGGAGAGGGAGAGAGAGAGATAGAAACATCAATGATGAGAGAGTCATTGATCAGCTGCAGCCCGCAACCCGGGCATGTGCCCTGACCGGGAATCGAACCCAGATCTCCTGGATCCTAGGTCGATGCTCAACTGCTGAACCACGCCTGGCTGGGCTGCCGTTGGTATTTTAATAGGGATTGCATTGAATCTATAGATTTCTTTGGGTAGTATGGACATTTTAATGATGTTAACTCTTTTAATGCATGAACACGGTATATTCTTCCACTTGTTTACATCTTCCTCTATCTCCTTTTGCAATGTCCTTTAGTTTTCCAAGTATAGGTCTTTTACCTCCATGGTTAAGTTTATTCTTAAGTATCTTAATTTTTTATTACAATGGTAAATGGGATTTTTTTTCAGTTTCTCTTTCTGAGAGTTCATTATTGGTGTGTAAAGATGCCATCGATTTCTGGGTGTTAATTTTGTATTCTGCTACCTTGCCAAATTCATTTATTAAATCTAGTAGTTTTTTGGTGGAGTCTTTAGGATTTTCTATGTACGATATTATGTAATATGCAAATAATGACAGTTTTGATTCCTCCTTTCCAATTTGGATGCCTTTTATGTTTTCTTCCTGTCTGATGGCTGTGGCTAGGACTTCCAGAATTATGCTGAATAAGAGCAGTGAAAGTGGACACTCCTGTCTTGTTCCTGTTCTTAGAGGAAATGCTTTTAGATTTTGCCCATTCAGTATGATGCTGGCTGTAGGTTTGTGAGTATGGCCTTTATTATGTTGAGATATGATCCCTCTATTCCCACTTTGCTGAGAGTTTTTATAAAAAATGGATGTTGGATTTTTTTCAAATGCTTTTTCTGTATCTATTGATATGATCATGTGATTTTTGTCTTTCAATTAGTTTATGTGATGTATCTGTTTATTGATTTACGAATATTGTACCAGCCTTGCATCCCTGGTATAAATCCCACTTGGTCATGGTGTATGATCTTTTTTTTTTAAATTTAATTTTTCTTTATGGTTGAAAGTATTACAAATGTCCCCTTTCTCCCCCCATTGATCTCCTCCAACCTGTACCCCTCTCCCAGGCCTTCACCCCACTATAGTCTGTGTCCATGCATTATGCATATATGTATATAAATGCTTATGTTAATCTCTCCCCACCCACCCACCCCATCCTTCCCTCTGAGAACCCTCAGTCTGTTCCATGCTTCTATGTCTCTGGATCTATTTTGTTCATTAGATTCCACATATGAGTAAGACCATGTGACACTTGTTTTTCTCTGACTGGTTTATTTCACTTAGCATAATACTCTCCAGGTACCACCATTGTCTCAAACAATAAGGGATCCTTCCTTTTTACAGCTCCATAGTATTCCATTGTATAAATGTCCAAGAAGATGTTTCATATGATTTCAGTCTTCTTGAACTTGTAGAGACTTGTTTTGTGTTCTAACATATGACCTATCTTTGAGAATGTCCCATGTGCACCTGAGGAGAATGCAATTCTGCAGCTTTGGGGTGAAATGTTCTGTAAATGTCGACTAAATTCACCTGATCTAGTGTATCATTTAGAATCACTGTTTCGTTGTTGATTTTTTTTCACTGGATAGAAGTCAGTGGGATGTTAAAGTCCCCTACTATGGCTGTGTTGTTGTCAATCTTTCCCTTAAAGTCCACCAGAAGTCTTTTTTTTTTTTCCAGCCTGTGTGAGTCTTTTGTTCTGAGGTGGGTTTCTTGTAGACAGTATATATTTGGGACTTGTTTTCTTATCCACTCAACTACCTTATGTCTTTTTATTGGAGCATTCAATCCATTTACATTTAAGGTTATTATTGATAGGTACTTAACTGTTGCCATTTTGATTCTCTATGACCGTGTTTCTCTCTCTCTATATATATTTCTACTTGTCATTACAGCAGTCTCTTTAACATTTCCTGCAATGCTGGTTTGGTGGTGATAAACTCCTTTAGCCTTTTTTGGTCTGGGAAGCTCTTTATTTCACTATCTATTTTGAATGATAGCCTTGCTGGATAGAGTAGTCTTGCTTTGAGATCCTTGTTTTGCATTACCTTGAATACTTCATGCCATTCCCTTCTGGTCTGTAGAATTTCTGATGAGAAATCATCTGACAGCCTTATGGGAGCTCCTTTGTCGGTAACAGCTTGCTTTTCTCTTGCTGCCTTTAATATTCTTTGTCTTGAATTTTTGGCATTTTGATTATGATGTTTCTAAGCGTGGGCCTCTTTGCGTTCTTCTTGCTTGGGACTCTCTTTGCCTCCTGAACTTGTGTGACTTTTTCCTTCACCAGGTTAGGGAAGTTTTCTGCCGGTATTTCTTCAACAGGCTCTCTAATGCTTGCTTGCTTTTGACCTCTTCTAGCACTCCTATTATGTGAATATTGTTACATTTCATGTTGTCTCATAGCTCCCTTAAACTGTCTTGTTTTTTTAATTGTTTTTTCTTTTTGCTTTTCTGATTGATTTTTTTCTGCCCTGTCTTCTAATTCACTCATCTTATCTTCAGCCTCCCCTAATCTGCTATTTATTCTTTCCAATGTTTTTTAAAAAAAATTCTACTGTCATTCTTAATTTCCTTCACAGTTTCTATATCTTTTTTCATGCTGTTGAGCATCCTTATGATCAACATAAAGTTCAATATTCTGAACTTTATATCTGATAGATTGCTTTTCTCTATTTCATTTAGCTCTTCTTCTGGAAAATTCTTTTGTTCTTTCATTTGGGGCTTTTTGTTTGTTTGTTTGTTCCCCCATTTTGGCTGCCTATTTGGATTTGTTTCCATGTATTAGGTAGATCTGCTAGAATTCCCAGTCTTTTGAATGGTTTCTGGTGCAGGCCAATGTCAGATGCTGTTTGTCACGGGTCTTGAGTACCCTGTTTGGAGCTATCAATAATCCACAGCTTCTGGTTTCCTCTGCTGGGGCTGGGTGTTGTTTGGAAAGGTCCAAGATTCTCACCAATGTTTGCTTTTCCAAGTCCTAGGTCCAGAAGCAAATCAGGCAAAGACTTAAAGCACTCAGATGCTGATTGTTATTCAATCTCTTAATGAACCTGAGGCTGTAGAGACTCCATGGGGTGGGGTGAGAGGTTTTCCAATGAGTGGAGCAGTTGCTCCCCTCTCCCCCCAGGCAAAAGCTGCTTGGATGGTAAATGTCTTCCTGAGAAAGATGTCTTCGGCAGTATGGGGGAATGACTCAGCACAGGAATCCAAATGACTGCCTTCTGAGCTCTATTCCCCAAGCCAGCTCCACGGATTCTTCTCACTCAGCTCCAGTCCACTCTGTCCTCCCTCCCCCGGAGCCAAAGGTGAGTAGCTGCAGACAAAACTTTATGCGTTGGCCCTTTAAGATGGTGCCTGCATTTCTAACTGTCTCTCCCTGGCAGAAAGAAACTCGGCTGCTTTTTACAGCAGATGCTGTGTGGGCACTTTTCTCAGTTCTGGTGCTCTGGGATAGGGGGCCCAGCTTGGGTTTATACCCTAGAGTTCTCAGTGGGACACCCCCATAGCTGAGCTATCTCCCAGACCTTCAGCTGCTGCCTATGGGAGCCTGGCCAGGCCTCTCGGGCCTCTGCACTTCCTACCATTCTCTGTGCACTCTCCACCATAGTTACTTGGTTCTGAGGTTGCTCACCAGCTAGTTTTCAGTTGATTATACAGGATGGGTTTTTTTTTTAATATTTTAGTTGTAATTCCAGTTTGGTCCTGGAGAGTGTCAGTGTAGTTTCCACTCAATCCCCTCCATCTTGGAATCTGTGATAAGAACTTTTAAAATCTACTCTCTTAGTAACTTTCATATATGCAATGTAGCACTATTAACTATAGTTGCCATGCTGTACATTACATCCTCATGGCTTACTCATTTTATAACTGGAAGTTTGTACCTATTACATTAATTATTCAAGTTTTAATTTTTTATTTTTCTCAGCCTTCTTTCTGATGGTGCAAAGGAAAACATTTTTTTCTCTTTTAGTTTTAACTTTTAATTAAACATTGCTAAGATATCCAGAGCTTTAATGAAAATGTTTCCAAAGTGTGTTCAAAGGGTGGCCGGTAGATGGATGGTCTGAGGAACTGAACTCTTTGTCAGTGGAGTGAAGTAAATATTTATTAACATCTACACTACACAGTCTTTTGGACAGAGTAAGAGGTGAGACATTGCCATTCCCTGGAAGACAAAGGACTAAACACACATTGAACTGTGGTGTTCAACCTTTTCCAAGAAAAAGTAAAGCCCTTGCTGTGGTCTAAATATGTGTGTCCCTCCCCTCCCCAAATTTATATGTTGAAACCCTAATGCCTAATGTGAGGGTGTCAGGAGGTAGGGCCTTTGAGAGGTGCTTAGGTGCTGAGGGTGGAGCCCTCATGAATGGGGTTTGTGATGTTTTGAAAGAGACCCCACAGAGCACCCTCATCCCTTTACCATTTCAGGGCACAATGAGAAGGGGACAGCTGTGGACCAGGAACAGGGTCCTCACCAGAATGAGACCATGCTGGTACCTTGACCCTGGGCCTCCTAGCCCCCAGAACTGTGAGAAATAAATGTCTGTTGTTTATGAGTCACCAGATTTCTGGAATTTAGTTATAACAGCTCAAAGGAAATAAGTCAGCTCTCTCAGTAAAAAATATTTGAGCACCTATATACATGTCTATTTATAAGTTATTGTAAATTATGCACATGACTAGTAATATGATTTGATTATATCCACCATAATGCACACAAATAGCAAGCTTAAAAGTTGCCAAATGAGTAGAAATGGAAATTTTAGTATTTCCTTCCCATACTCCAAAGGATCCTTTGTGTGTTCCCTCTAACATGTAGTCTCCGGGGAACCAGTGCCTCAGGAAACAGTCTGCATGCAGGTCACCAAGCGCTAAATTTTATGATGCAGACAAAAAGGACGTCAGATTAGAGAGAAGTATGAGCAAACTGAGACTACCAGAACTGGTCAATGCATTGAATGAAATTCAGAAAACAAAATAATTCAGTAAACAGATAAAAAAATAGGAAACATTTGCTTTGGGTAGGCATTGTAGGCTATTAAAAGGGAGACAGAGAAAAGGGGACAGAAGTGAAAGCAGAGGGAAGAGCAACACAAGATTGAAATGTAAACGCTCCTCTGGTGACCATTCCCCTGCCCTCGGGTGTGCCTTTGCTGACATCTATAGGCTACAATTTGCCAGTGATTTTACTTAAGATCAAACAGTGTATGCTTGTTCTCTTCGTCTACTTCATTTATTTGTTTGTCAGTGACTCTTCATATTAGAAACATTTCTCTTTATTACTATATGGGTTGACTGTCTTGAATCATACTTGAAATATGAATCATATTTTAAATAAGATTAACTCAACCAAGCTTTTGGCAAAGGGACTGCATCTGTGTTGTCCACGCTGTGTCCTGGCACCATGACAGCATCAGGCTCATGGTGGATATTTGAGATTGTTTTCTGATCGGTGGAAATATACCTGAAAAATCTCAGCATGTAAGGGAACTCTGACAAACCAGTTAATAAAGTTAAAACCAATGAACATTCAGTGAATTATTATTTTGGTGAAAAAAAGCTTTATATAAATGGGCAAAATTATTCTTTAAGTGAACCAATGAACCAACGAGGACATCTGAGCTGAAATTTGATACTATTTATACCTGGAAGCCCCCTCAGTCCCATAGCTTCTATCGCAGACAAGGGCAAGCTGGGCCTTGGAGAAACTAGAAGCTTGTGCAGTGCCACACCTCAGCTCGCTGCTCTGCTCGGGGACTTATCTGAACATGAAACAAGTTATGTGTGATTGTTCTTTTTCAGAAGGAGTTATTGCAGGTTTTTAAAAAAGTTACAAGCCCTTCTTTGCTGTCTAGAAACTAGTCAAGCCCTCGTCTTCCTCCCAGAGCAGATGGTAGGAGTTCCTGGGGTGCTTTTCCTATCTATTCTAGAATTTTTGGAGAAGCATGGCAACAGCATTTTGGAAAAGCTGTTGGTTCCAGGGCCTGGAAAATTCCTACTTCTTTATCCTTTTGAATTTCCCATTCCCCCTTTTTTTCCACCACGTAGGAGTTCTGCCTAGTTAGTCGCAATGTCATTTATCTTAATTCAAACTACTGAATTTAATTTTTTGAACAACTTAGTGTTTTTATAAAAAGTGATATCTACTTGTCACCAAAATTCAAGCAATATGGGGCAAGTATCAGGACAGAAGGGAATAATCACCTTGTGTTTGTCCACTGAGCAAAAACTATTATGAAATTATTCTTATTATTTTCAGGGGATGTCCATCAATGGACAAACAAGTAAATGAAATTATGTTGTTTTAATACAATATAATATTGTGCAACCATAAACTAAATGACACCTCCCAACTGTAAATATAAACAAGTTGCAACAGACATCCCTTATGTATACTTCCTGTGCACATATACAAGGGGTTCTGGGGCATATAAATAGAACTGTTGGGTTGTAGCATATTTATACCTTCAAATTTATTCAATATTATGTATGTAAAATACATTGTTGAAATAAGTCAGGAAACTAACCCTTCCACCAAGTTTGTATGCAAGCCCTGGCCAGTGTGGCTCAGTTGGTTAGAGTGTCCTCCCCTGCACGGAAGAGTTGTGGGTTCGATTCCTGATCAAGGCACCTACCCAGGTTGCAGTGGCTGGTTGGGGTGTGTACGGGAGGCAACCGATCAATGTTTCTCTCTCTCTCTTCTCCCTACCTTTGCCTTAGGAATGGCACAATCTCTAAATGTGCCTGGATGTGCTGTTTTGCTTGCACTCATTTGGGATCAGCACCAACTAATTGTTGAAAGTGTTCTTCTATGGACTGGGCAACATGCATGGCAGGGGGGAGGTATGCGGGGTGGGGGGTGCTGAAACAACATTAATAGTGTTGTAGGACTCTTTCTGAATCTCATGGTTTCTCCTGTGACAGCTGTGTTGACATTTGTACTGATGGTGCAAAAACGAGGGTGGGTAACAGGACTGGGGCCTTAGCACAACTCAAGGGCATGGCATTAACTATATTGGTGGTCACTGTTCTTTACCACCACATAGTCACAGTTTTGAAAGAGTCAGTTTCACTAGAGAATGTCCTTGATGAAGCACTAAAATGAGTGTTATTGAATCTCCACTCTGAGTACATTTGAAGAGACTTTGTGCGGTGCAAGGGGACGCCCCGAGGCACTTGGGCTGCAGGCTGAAATGTGGTGGTTGCTAGGAAAACACTTTGAGTTGCATGCAGAACTAGCTGCCTTTTTCCTTGCACACATTTTTTTCACTTGGAAAAACAAACAACTGACAGAAAACTGGTCATTCAGACTTGGGTGTTTGGCAGGCACTTCCTTGAAAATGAACACAGTGAGAATGTCTCTTCAAGAAAAACAGCTCATTGTCTTGTCAATGATAACATTTAAGCTTTAAAGGGAAAATTAGAATTTTGGTTAGTTTAGACCTGTTACTGTGATACCTGAAAACTTTTCGTTTTTAAAAAAGAATTGATTGATTTTTAGAGAGAGAGAGAGAGATGGAACCAGGGATTTGTTGTTCCACTTATTTGTGCATTCATTGGTTGACTCTTGTATGTGCCCTGATGGGGGATGGAACCTGCAACCTTGGCCTATCCCGACAACCCTTCGAGCAACTGAGCTACCTGGCCAGGGCCCTAAACACTTTTCTGATGAGATCAGAGGCAATATTAATGAATGCAATTTTTTAATATTGTATGAAGTGCTAATATTTAAATATCTGCAGAATTCATTGACCTGATTTTTCGAATGACCAATGAATGCTGTGACAGAATCATGCAGGTGAAAGATCCTTTCAAAGTGCAAGACAGGCACTTCCTGCCATTTATTCCTTGAACCAGACACTTTAGACTCACCCTAGGTTCTCTCTCTCCCTCCTCATTTTATTACTCAACACTTGGTGTAAGTTCTACCTCCCAAGTGGCCTTAAGTGTATCCTCTCATCTTCATTTCTATTTCTGAGGCCTTCGGTCAGAACTGTGGTAATTTTACTTGTTTTATAACAAATGTCAAGCCTCTATCATATTGTCTGAGGCATTTTTGACCCTGCCACTGTCCACCTGTCTCCCGTTTCCCTTCATTTTCCAGCAAGCTGATCGGATTACAGCTGCTTATTAAAAACACGCAGATTCATGACTCCCTGCCTTTACATTCACGAGGTTTCTCTGCCTGCAACATCCCTCTTCTGGAAAATTCCAAGTCATATCTATCAAAATTCCACTCGAATGTTTTTCTCCAGGAAGTTTTTCTTAACCTGACTCATACCAGGAAGAATTAATCACTTAATTTTTCTGGGCTGCCTTGTATATTTTCTGTCGCAGTTCCGATCGTTCTGCAGCGTGTCAGCTCTCTGTGGAATCCTGGTTACGGAGCTACCTTTTGGTGTGATGATGTTTACCTATATTGAGCAACCCCGTAAGAATCAGGCCTGTGAAACTCTACTGGGTTTTGAAAAACAGTATTGTTGGGACGTTATTCATTTAATGACAAGTTTTCCTTTTTTAGGGCCTTCAGAATTACGTTTCTGTTCTTATCACCATATCCTCTGGCCTTGTTTTCTATGAGAGCTGTGACAATGGGAACTGTGACCCACCCCACCATTCATTTGCCATTGTTTCTGTAAACGCCGAATGGATTAAGCTGCTTTGACCTCTTAGAGAAACTTTCTTCCAGGCCCCGGGCAACAGAAGGGCGTGTTACAAGGAGAACAGGCCCTGACATAAGGCAGCCAGAGCCCAGACCGAGGACAGAGGTGACCTGTCTGAAGGGAGACAGCGTTCGAGGCTGATCTTTGGTAGGACAATGAAAGAAGGCAGACCCTGGGAACTGGCTAACCTTAGATTTTTCCCTCACTCACTGCCTCTATTTCACTGTTTAAAATGAAGTGTCAGAGCAGTTTTTCAAGGTGCTGATACCTGCTGCTCGCAGACTGCCGGCTGTCTGATTAATAAACGCTCATAAAAGATTCAGCCTTGTCTCTGCTTATTGGCTCAGTGGTGACAGCCAGTAACCAACCCGTGCTGCGTCTGGTATTAGAGCCGCTAGCACCTTTTTGAGTTGGTTGATCTCAAGTCAAAATTGTGGCCCACCTCTAGCAAACCTAAGATTTTATCATCTCTAATGAGCCTCAGTTTAGACTGCAGCGACACCTGAAGTCACCCAGTCAGTTTCCCAGGCGGAGAGACCTGGGAAACCGCAGGGAACCAGGGGCGCAGAGCTGCCCCGAGCTGGTTGCTGTCTGTAGATGGAGCTGGTGGCTGTTTGTAGATGGAGCTGGTGGCTGTCTGTAGCTGGAGCTGGTGGCTGTTTGTAGATGGAGCTGGTGGCTGTAGATGGAACTGGATGCTGTTTGTAGATGGAGCTGGTTGCTGTCTGTAGATGGAGCTGATTGCTGTTTGTAGATGGAGCTGGTGGCTGTTTGTAGATGGAGCTGGTTGGTGTTTGTAGATGGAGCTGGTGCTGTTTGTAGATGGAGCTGGTGGCTGTTTGTAGATGGAGCTGGTTGGTGTTTGTAGATGGAGCTGGTTGCTGTTTGTAGATGGAGCTGGTGGCTGTTTATAGATGGAGCTGGTTGGTGTTTGTAGATGGAGCTGGTGGCTGTTTGTAGATGGAGCTGGATGCTGTTTGTAGATGGAGCTGGTGGCTGTTTGTAGATGGAGCTGGTTGGTGTTTGTAGATGGAGCTGGTTGGTGTTTGTAGATGGAGCTGGTGGCTGTTTATAGATGGAGCTGGTTGGTGTTTGTAGATGGAGCTGGTGGCTGTTTGTAGATGGAGCTGGATGCTGTTTATAGATGGAGCTGGTGGCTGTTTGTAGATGGAGCTGATTGCTTGCTGTTTGTAGATGGAGCTGGTGGCTGTTTGTAGATGGAGCTGGTGGCTGTTTGTAGATGGAGCTGATTGCTTGCTGTTTGTAGATCGCTGCACAACTGTGGCTTCTGGAGGGCAGCTAGGGGCGGGTGCTTGGTGCGCCGCCGGGTTGTTTTCTCTACTAATATATGCATTATTTTCTTATTGGAAAGGGGTCATTGGGAAATTTTCAACTTTCCCAAGAACCTAGTTATTTCTTCCATTATTTGACATGGGTTAACTGAGGAGTGAGGTATCCAAGAGGATCCAGGACCCCAAATTCCAGCTGTTTGGGTGCAGAAGCTGCGCGTTTCTTGATAAAAGGGCCCTGGGAAGATGAGGAGGTATAGTTTCCACTGAAGGAAGGGCAGGTCGGTTTTGTGTGTCCTCAGAGTAAGAAATTCAAAGGTCTGGAGCCTGCTGCTTGCTTTTCCAGGACTGGTGTGACTTTATACAGATGCTAAAGGAAAGGCACCCCCTTTGGAAGGTGCCCCTAAATTAGGACGAGGCCCCATCTAGAGGGTATTAGCAAGTAAGAACCAATGTCTCTCATGTTCAGTGGAGCTCCTGTTTCTATTGATTTCAAGAGATTATTTATATGAGTCCAAGGCAGGAGTCTCAAATACACTTGAGGGGGAAAAGAAATTAAACCAAGATTCTCAGTGCTTTAAATGGTCATAACGTTTAATAAAATCCTAGGCTGGGGTAAAATCCAAGCACAGCGCCTGTGAAGCTGGGCCCCACTGCGCCCTGTACTTAAGGGGATGCAGGGAAAATTCCGACCTGTAACGACACAATGGGGGTCAGGGAGTTAAAGAAGCTACCTTCAGAGGACCGGAGCCTTCACTGATCTTCTACTTGGAAAAGTTGCTTTTGAAATTAAAAAATATTTATTATAAAATCTTGGTTCAAAAGTAAAATTTTACTCTGACATGTGTAAAGATAAAAAAGTACAACTCACCTAAAAATATTATTAATGAATGCTTAAACAGTGGCCTTGTTTTCTAATATAAATATATAGTCTCCAAAACATTTTCGTGTGATAAAGGGGAAACTATAATTTTGGTTTAATGGTCTCAGTATTTGTGCTATGTTATAAAATAAAAATTAAAGATATGTAACTTGATTGTACACCATTAATTAGTGGTCATAGAAAGACTTAAAAAATCCTTCTGCACGAAGAATTTAAGCCAGTACTTAGAGGATTATTCAGTAAAATAAGAAAGAGAAGTTAATTTTAATCTAAGTTTATTTAACATTCCTGACCTGAGTAAACACGTTCATAAATTAAATTGTTTTGTGTATTTTGAGTTCATGTGCTGGACATTCTATGTGTTTTAACAAATGTATGGCGACATGTCTCCCTCATGACAGAAGTACACAGAGTTTCACTGCCCTGCAAATGCCCAGCTCCCTCTGTTCATCTGTCCCTCCCTCTTTCCCTCCGAACCCCTGGCATCACCGATCATTTTACTGTCGCCATAGTTTTGCCTTTTCCAGAATGTTCTATAGTTGGAATCATACAGTAGGTAGCCTTTTCAGATGGATTCTTTCACTTAGCAATATGCATTTAAGGTTCCTCCATGTCTTTTCATGGCTTGATAGCTCATTTTAAAAAACTGCTGAATATTCCACTGTATGAATGTACCATTTTGTTTATCCATTTACCTGTCGAAAGCTATCTTGTTACTTACAAGTTTTGGCAGCCCCATCTTTTAAAACTGAAATGCCAGATTAAATGGAATGTCCTGAATTTCATTCACTTACCTTACAGAGCAGACTGGTTTTTATTCCTTAAATGAGTGTCTAAGAGTATGTGAATATAGTCACGGGTAGTCAAATAAATTAAGACAACTGAATATTCAATATGGCATGTGATGTGGAATCCTCAAGTCACTCCACTTACAGCATCTGGTAAAAGTTATGGTATCACATTTCTCTGATAAATTCTTAATATCAGTGGTGGTTATATTTTTCTTTAATATGAACCTAATGTAAATTTCTAAAGTCCCTAATGGACTTTGGGCCTTGGACCGGCATCTTCTGCCCAGCTTGTTCTGCACCTGAGTGTGCTTCGCGTCTCAGCTGTCTGTTAGCTTTGGTAATGATCATGACTGGGTGGACCCTTATAAAGCAGTCAGGGAGGAGCCGACGTTTCTTACAGTTTTTGTGTCACCTTCTGCTCAGTATACCGTAAAAATTTAAATCTGGTTAACAACACAGCTAATGTTTTTCTATGGGAATTCAAAGATACACAAATAATATTCCATTGGGCTGTCATAACAGCACACAAGACTTAAGTTTGTACATGCTGAGGTTGCTTTCACGTTCCACTTAATACCAAAGGAGGAATCACTCGGGTATGTGTTGAAAAGCTGGGCAGGTGGAGGTGAAAACCTCCCTAAATGTTCAGGATATGGAATTGGTCTAACTTTAGGAGACTGACACTTTGTCTCATCGTAGAGGAAAAAAACACACAAAAAACCCAGAAAAACAAAACAGTGGAAGTTTTCCTGCCCTGCACGTGGAACTTACCCCCTAGAGTAGCAGTCTTCAAACTTAGGCTCTTGTATTTCTGGGGGTACCAGAACTTTCCAAGGGGTACACAGGTGCTGAAAGATTTAAGGGCATCTAGACCTCCAACATCCACCTGCACACATTAAAAAGGTGATAGGCTTCACCAAAGCTTGTCATTTTAAGCTGGTTTTTCTGAAGTGATGTGCTAATGACCCCTCAAGAGCACTCTCCCAACCCTGCTTTCATAGTGCCCTCCAGCCTCACAAAAGCAAGGCGTGCTGCTCATCTGTCCCAAATATAGTCATGGTGCTTTGACCTGGGAATAAGAGGTTTGAGCACCAAAGAGGGCGAGTCAAAACCCGTGTCCACAAAGCCTCCTTTAGCCACAGCTTTGGGCCCTTCTTTGTCTTGCATGGACATTTCTGTTAAGGCCAGTGACCCCCAACCACTATGCCCCCCAGGAGACATCTGGCAAATGTGTCTGGGGACACGCTTGGTTGTCTCACTGAGGGGTTGGTGCTGCTGGGATCTAGTGGACAGGAGTGGGAGATGTTGTTAAACATTGAGAGGGCAGGCCCCCCTCCCTGGTGGATCATTCAGCCCCAAATATCAGTAATACTCCAGGCTGAGTAACCTTGTGTTAAGGGTGACAAGTGGCTTAAGAAATGGGGGAGCTTTGGCCTAAGCGACAGTATTCTGAATTCAGATAATTCCTCGGGAGAGAAGCGGGAATGCCGAACACTTCTCTTCTGAGGACCTCAATGAACCCTTCCCTGACACTTGCAGGGAATGAGCGGTCCCCTAGCAGTCGCAAGAAATACTGACAGTGGTGGTTTTTTATTTCATCGAAGTGACAAACTCATGGCCAAGTCCCAAACCCTGTTTCAAGGTTAGAATATTCTAAACATAAAAACCACGTAAAGAAATAACTGGCTGCACAGCACTCTAGGTACCAACGAAGACCCACTCACTGCGACGCACCTGCACTTTACTCGCTTCTTCTGTGACCTCAAGGCAGTGAAGGCAAAAGTCTCCACGTTTATTTCTGACAGATCAACGCCACAAGTTGGAGTAAAAGTAAACACATAGTGGGGGCACTTTAATATAGGTTTTCTTGAACTTATTCAGGCTCATAGGAAAAATATTTTCATTAATTTTAAAAAATATTACTGAATAATAGAAATACATCTTTCTACTTGGGTACAGGTCTAGGATATACTATTACTTCTCTGCTCATTTATTTATTTTTAATGTATACCCACTAGATTCAGATGAATCTGAAGGGAGTAATTTGTGGATTCTGCTGTAAACAATACACACAGCAATCAGTAATAGAATTTCTGTAAATTTACACTTATTGGTGACCTAATAACTCCTCTTCATTTTGCTGTTGATTTCCACTAAGTAGATTAAATCGTGCTCTTAAAAGCAGAAATCCACTTACACATGAGTACAAAACAAAATGTTCGCAAAGCAGTCTGGAGACCCAGGTTCATTTATTTTGGATTAATTACTCTCTCTTCGATGCTGATGCACTGTTCTACATCTGTCAAATGAACAATTATAAAATTAATCATTTTCTACAGTGAAATGGAATTATACATACACATTAAAGTATCCATTTTTTTGGTCATACTTTTCAAAGGCACTTCCAGATGACATAAAAAAAAATGGGAAAATGTCTTTATTCAGAACCTATTGATTTTTAATTTCCAATTTTGTGGGTTTGGTTCTTTCTTTTTAAAAATTTTTATTTTTTATCCTCATGGGAGGAGTGAGGATATTTTTTCCATTGATTCTAGAGAGAGTGGAAGGGGGGGGAGAGAGAAAGACTGATGTGACAGTCACATAGATTGGTTGCCTCCCACATTTGCCTGGACCCAGGCCAGGGATTGGACCTGCAACCCAGGTACGTGCCCTTGACCGGGAACTGAACCTGAGACCCTCCGGTGCTCAGGCTGACACTCTAACCACTGAGTCACGCCAGCCAGGGATGGGTTTGTTTCTTTCTCATGCCAGTTCCATCTAATCTGAGTTTCACAAAATGCCTCTATGTGAAAGACTAATGGGTATAATTATTTGCTATTTAATAAGAATTTGTAAAGCCTTTTTAGTATACTTCTAAAAACTGAGAAAGCGAAAGAACCTAATGTATATGTAAAAATACTTTTGCAAATCAGGTAGTTTCTGATTCTTTGCTTCAACAAAGTTGAAGAAGAATTCTACACTTTAGTTATGAGATTACTAAAAACAGTATTTAATAATAGCTCACTATGTGATTTTTGGCATAGAACTAAGAAGAAAGTTTAAAAATTGGGTAAAGTTGCTACATCAAAATTCCTTCCATTTCCATACTTATTCCGTGCCCATCCCTATTTATATCAACAATATTCTTTAGTTCTTTCACGTAAAAAATTTGAAAGGAATAGAAATCATATAAAACCAGTCTCATTATAATGATAAGTAACTTTCATCAACGTGAAGTTGGGAAAATAAAGCCCCTATGTATTTTGGTACAAGATGCACTTTCAGTTAAATTTTACTTTTGAAAAATTTATACTTTTATTTAGCAAAATCTGTATTATTTATATTGTCTCATTCAGCTGCATATCTCTAATAGTTGTAATATTATCTTAACCGATATAACTTTGTAAAAACTTAGAATAGGAAATAAATTCATTTTAAGAACACAGTTTGTTGCAAGGAAACATAACAGATGAATCAAGATTTCTGGGTACAAAAATATTGTATTAGGATGTACCCAGGGTTGAGAACTTAAAATTCCAGCCTAAGGAAGAAGTTGTTTGTGGATTTTAAAATTTAATTATGGGCCCTGGCTGGCTCAGTGGTTAGAGCATCGGCCCACGCGGAAGGGTAGAGAGTTCACGGCCTGGTCAAGGGCACGTACCTGGTTGCAGGCTGGATCCCCAGCCCCGTTCGGGGGGGGGGGGGGTTCAAGAAGCACCCATTGGTGCGTCTCTCTCACATAGGTATTTCTCCCTCTCCTCCCATCCCCTCCCTCCCTTCCACTCCATTTAAAATCAATGGAAAAAATATCCTCAGGTGAGGATTAACAGAACAACAACAAAATTTAATTATGGGTGTCAAAAAATATGGTATTTAGATTCCAGTGATTACAAGTTTTCTTCACACATGTTAGCTGTTAATGTGTACAATGTGCTGGGAATCATAGTCCTTGCAACTACCGGAATCCATGCTGAGGATTTCCGGGGAAGCTTTCACAATTCTCTTATGAGAGACAGGAAGGGAGGCCCCTGAAACAGTCTTCCCTGCACACACACCTGGAGAAGAGACACCGGTGTCAGCAGAGACACGAGGAAGGACACACTAAGGGACAGACACATTCTGGAGGGACTCCCCACACTCCAAGTCACCAAACCCAAAAGCTCCCTTCAGCTCAGTTCTTTAATTTTCAGCAGTTCTTCCCATAGCAAAGAACCAATGTTTCCTGTCCCTCCTGTTTGAACCTCTCCCCTTATTTACTTGAAGATGAGGTTATTACCCTCTTCTGCTGCCTGTGAAGAGAAACTGACCCTTTGAGGCCAGGGTAGAAGGGGGGGGGGGTTGTGAGGTCCTTGAGTAAATCATTTGTCTTATACTGAAAGTGGTAGAAACATTTTGAAGCTAGACCCAGGTAGAATCTGGAGACGGGGAAAGAGGCATAAGGGCCTGGCATTAGACGCCTGCACTCCTAGGAGCCTGTCCTGGAGCAGTGGCTTTGTGCCAATGAACCCAGCATCTGGGGAGGACTCCAAGTTCCTCCGACTCCAGATTTGCTCCTCAAATAGGCCTGGGGTAGATATCCCCTTGCTAACCAGTCACACTGTTGCGTAGCACCATCTACACACACATGCACACCCACCTGGAGCTTTTCTGCTTGTTTGTTCTTAATCAAGGCTGCGACCTGGTTTCCTCCCATGGAATCACTGGTGAAAAATTTGGGAAATGCAGGAAGGGAATTCTTGGAGTGGATCTCTCGGAGTTCTTGGAGATAAGGGAACCATTTCTCAAGTACCTGGGTGACCTGGCCACTCTCCAGGCTCCTGGCTCAGGTTCCTGGCCCCCATGAGTAAGCAGGGGACATCCCAATGCACACCAGGCACAGGGAGTCAGCCCACAGGGCAGGCCGTCCCCGGCAGAAGCCTGACCTTGGCCTGAGCCGCTGATTCTGCAGTTCTCCATCTTCACTGCTTCTCAGACTGACCGCCAGGCTCTTGCCTCAAGCCCTCTGACCCAAGCAAGAGCTCACTGGACTGTGCGGGCCCCTGGGCTGTGGCCTCTTGGCCACCCTTGGCTGAGACTGGCCTGCCTGACGGTCACCCCCCTCCGTCCTCTGTGGCTCGCCTGTGAGTCACCATCCTGCCCCTAGCGCAGAGGTGGGCTGCTGTGTACCTCACCTACCTGGAGTGGGAAACCCGCAAGTCGACTGGAAGGCTGGTTTCCTCACTCTCGTTCTAACCGGGGTTTTCACCTGTACCAGCCGGAGCAGCAAGAAAGGGCGGGCCCGGCTTGTCCGTGATGACTGCAAGCAGGCAGGACGGTGGCTGCGGGGAGGGCAGGAGGCGGCCTACGATTCTCTCTAGGCTGGCACCCCGGTCCCCCTTCAGGCGCCCTGGACGGCTCCCGACTCCCCTGGTCCGAGGAGATCCCCTCCCCCGTGTCACGCTCCACGCCAGCCCCGTCTCAGGCTGCGGGATGCGCTGCGAGGCCGCCCAGGGGGTGGCGTCTGAGACAGAAACGCGCTGCTGCACAAACCGAGGCCGCCTCAGGTTAAAGGGAACCAGTTACACACGCGGACACACGCGGACACACGCGGCGAGAGCTGAAGGGATAAACGCACCGCCCGAAGTAACCTGGGGCCCTCCCGCAAGGACCCGGATTCCTTGAAAGGTTCCGCCAGAGCGAGGGCACTGGGGGTACACCTCCCAGTGCAGGCACCGTCCCTCCCTCGTGGGGCTGAGACCGTGTCGCACTCTGCCCCACCTCGCCGGGCCCCGCGGGGAGCGGGGGAGTCTGCAGGCCCGCAGCGCTGCCTCACTGCCCGCGCCCGGGGCCCCGGGGGGCACGATGACCGTCCCAGATGTCGCCCTGCAGCGGCGCCTCCTGCGCGTCCCTCGGGGACTTGCAGAGCGTCGGATGCCTCCTCCTCCAGGCAGGCGCTCCGGGACTGCGCAGCAGGCGTCTCCCCCTGAGCCTGGGGGTTAGAGCCGCAGTGTCCACTTCTGTCCCGGTCTCCAGGCCCGGGTGCGGGCACTTCGGCGAGGACCGTGGGAGAGGCAGGACTCGCCGTGCACGGTCCCCCACGGGGTTGCAGCGCGGAAAGCGGGGTTCGGGGAATCCGTCCCCCAGGGCGCACCCCTGGCGCCCGGGCCCCGCCCAGCTCAGGCCCCGAGGCTATGATTGGCCCGGCTGCACGCCAATCAGGGCTCGGCGCGGTGGGGGCGGGGAAACGCCGCCCGCCCTCCGGCGTGAACCCGCGTCGGGTTGCCCTCCGCGCTCCCGGGCAGGAGCCGGCTCCCCAAGTCCCTCGGGCGGCGCCGCGGCCACCTGCGACTTCGGTCCTCGGGCGCCGCCCAGGTTTCCCCAGGCCTGGCCCGCGGTCCCCGCGCCCGGGGCTGTGGCCCTGCCCCCGTCTCTCCCCCTCGGGACTCAGCCCCCGGCCGCGACCCAGAAACACCCGGACTGAGCGTTCCCGCGGCTCCACCGCACCCTGGGCGACGCGGGCCCGGCTTCTGGACCGCCCGCCTCGCCGCCCCCGCCCCCGCCGCCGCCGCGGGAGGGCTGTCAGCTGGCAGGGAGCTCGGGAGGGACGGGCGGGCGTCAGGAGGCGGGCAGAGCGGGGAGGGGGCGGGCTGGGTGCCGGGGCGGCGGGGCCGGTGGGCGCCCGGCGTCCCCTCCCGGGCAGCCCCCCTCCGGGCAGCCCCGGCGGCCGCGGGAGGAGCCGGAGGGGTTTCCAGCGGCGCGGATCGGGGACTTAGCATCACGCCCCCTGCAGCCGGCGCGGTGAATGCCAGCCTCGATAACCCTGGAATCTTCCCCGCCGGCAGGGGGCAGGGACTCACCTGCCCCCAACAGAACAACCGGAAGGTGCGGGCGGCGTGGGTGTGGACTGTGGGGTCGTGGGGCTCCCCAGCACCGACGAGCTTGCCAGTCCGCTCCCAAACCCCATCCTGAAAGATTTTATACATATTAGTGGACTGGACATATATACACTGTTTATGGCTAAAGTAGATTTTATGTACCACTGCATCATATACGGTAGAGTAACATATAAAAGGTACGTAGCACTATTTTATATGCACATAGTGGGATGGAATAGAAAAGAATAGAATGGAAAATACCAGCCTGCATCACAGAGCGTGTAAGTATAGTTTCATTTTTTATAAATATACATATTTTTAACTTTTAACTTTGAAAAACGGAGTCCTCTCCCGCAACTGAACTCCGAGCAGCCCGGGGCCGCCTCGAGCCCCCCGCCCCCAGCCGCTGGGAGGGGGGGGCTTAGGCCCGTCTGATAGGCGCCCCGAGTCCGCGACCGTCCCGGGAAGCGGGAGGCCATGGAAACGGCTTTGCTCTTCCTGAAACCGCTGCGGGTCGGGGCCCCGCACGGCGGTGAACGCGCTCGCCAGTCGGTGGAATCCATTTCGGTCATCATCCAGGGGAAGGACCGAGCTGGCGCTGAACGTCTGGCCGCCGAGGAAACGCGCGCCTGGCTGCTGCTCCCGCGCCGCCCAGACGCGGGGGAAAGTAATTCCAGCCCCGGGAAGCTCTGCAGGGAGACAGGGCCCCTCGCACTTACGAGCCTCGTGTAGCCTTTACACGAAAAACGTGACAAAGACACTACCACACGGAAAAAAAGTGCCAGGCACACTCACGACAGATGTGAAAGGCCTGGCGCGGTTCACACGCGCTTTCAGGGAAATAAGTGCCCCACTGGGAGGCGCCCTGACTGCCTGGGGAAGCTGAAGACGGCCCAGGGCGGCTCCTTCAGAAAAGGCGGGGAGAAAACACAGGCGGGGTGGGCAGACTGGGCTTACAGTTGTGCGATGGGAAACGGGTTTATTCTTGTGTTATTTATTAATCGCTGTATTAGTGTATTACAGCTGTGAACCTACTTTTGCCCCTCCCTGTGTAACTGGAAGAGAGGAAAATATACACAGCTTCCTTATTTTTTCTTAATATGTTTTTATTGATTTCAGAGACAGGAAGGGAGAGGAAGAGGGAGAGAGAAACACCAATGACGAGTCATTGATCGGCTGCCTCCTGCTCGCCCCCTGCTGGGGACCGAGCCCCAGCCCCGGCCTGCGCCCTGGGGAATCCAGCGGCAATCTCCTGGATCCTAGGTCAGGCTCCACCTGTCCCTGTGGCGCGCCAGCCGAGCACAAAGAATCATTTCAAATCAGACGAAATTATTACTCGATCAACTCAGAAAAGTAAATGATAGAACATATGCTGGAATAACAACTCTTATATGCCGGTGGTTCTCAAAACATGGTCTCTAGACCAGCACCTCTAACCCCTGGGAACGTATTAAAAATGCAAATTCTCAGGTCTGACCCTAGACCGGCTGAATCAGAAACTGGATGTGGGGCCCAGGGGGCTGCATTTTAACAACCTGCCGGGGATTCTGATCCAGTCAAGTTCCTCTGTTCTGATTCAACTGCTGCCCCCAAATCAACAACAAAGTGAAATCCTGTAATTGTCTTACTTTCTAACAGCTCTGGATTTCCAGTACAAATAATTCTAGAACAAAGTTTTGGTCTAGCTAAGGAAAGATCACAGAAGCAGGCAGGCTCGGAGGCTCATCTTACTTGACTTTTTAAAGTTAAAAAAATTATTTTACTGTGGGCTCATTTTTAGGCTCAGCTGCTCTCTTCTTGGCTCACTCATCCAACAGTCTCTCACACTTTGTTTAATAAAAATTTGGTAGAGCCATTTTATTCTATGTGTGAGAAAAGAGAAGTGCAAATGATTATTTTCTGGTAAAATTTACAAGTAATTTTACCTCCCTGTAGATGGAGATGTTAACATTGTCACCAGAACATTAAATTACTAAGGAAAATGAGTGATCAAAATTACAGATGTTGCCCTGGCTGGCGTGGCTCAGTGGTTAGAGTGTTGGCCTGCACACCTGAGGGTCTCTGGTTCGATTCCAGTCAAGGGCATGTACCTGAGTTGCAGATGTGATCACTGCCCCCTGTTTGGGGTGAGTGGGGGAGGCAACCAATTGGTGTGTCACAGTCACATGGATGTTCCCCCCCCTCCTTCCCTCCCCTCCCACTCTCTCTGAAAATCAATGGGAGAAATATCCTCCCTCCTCAGTGAGGATCAAAAAAAAAAAAAAAAAAAATTACAGATGTTTTACAGGTTAAGCATCATTTCTTGTCTAAGGACTTGGAAGTCTAGGGGTTTGACAGATTCCCCTTGTTAGTAATTTTTGCAAAGACAGATTTATGTTAAAAAATACGTTATTGCTCTCCCCAGCTTTGGGGGCAAAAAAGAACATTTTTTTTCTCTTATCTGGCTGAGAAATTTGTCACCAGCATTACAAGGCTAAGAATTAAAATTCCATTACTGGCATTGAATTAAAAAAAGACCCTTTTAGAAAGTCAAATTTTATAATGTGAAATGGAAAATGGCATAGCACGATTTGTTAGGCAGGGAATGGGAGACTTAACAATAGCCAAAAAAGAAAAAGAAAAAAAAAAAGCAAGAATGGAAAGGAGAAAGAAAAAAGTCAGAAGGCTAAGGAAAGAAGAAAGCAAGCTTTCACTGCTCACGGGCGATATGATTGCAGAGAAAACACAAAAGACTGAGGCAAGAATAAGGGTTTAGCAAGGTGGCTGCATAAATAGCAAAACCCCAATTGCATCACTCTATCAAAACAAGTAGGAAACGTGATAGGATAATCCCATTTAACAGCAAATTTACAGTAATCGGTAGTAAGACCAAATAAAAGACATGCAAGATCTTTCTAAATTGACTTTATTGGGGTTACATTGGTTAATAAGATTACATAGGTTTCAAGTGTACAATTCTATATACCTCACCTGTATATTATATTGTGTGTTAACCATCGAAAGTCTAGTCTCCTCTGTCACCACTTATCCCCCGTTTACCCTCTTCTATCTGTCCCCACCCCTTTCCCTCTGGTAATCACCAGTCTGTTCTCTGTATCTATGAGTCTGTTTCTATTTTGTTTGTTTATTTTGTTCATTATTCCACATATGAGTGAAATAATTTGGTACTTGTCTTTCTCTGACTGGCTTACTTCACTTAGCATATTCACTAGGTCCATTCATGCTGTCGATAAAGGTAAGATTTCCTTCTTTTTTACAGCCAAGTAGTAATCCATTGTATAAGTGTCCCACAGCTGTTTTATCCATTCCTCTCCTGATGGGCATTTGGGTGGCTATTGTAAATAACGCTGAAGTGAACAGAAGGGTGCATATATTCTTTCAGGCTTCTTCGGACGTATTCCCAGAAGTGGAATCACTGGGTCATAAGGCAGCTCCATTTTTAATTTTTTGAGGACCCTCCATACTGTTTTCCACAGTGGCTGCCCCAGTCAGCATTCCCACCCGTAGTGCATGAGGGTTCCCTTTTCTCCACACCCTCAATAACTTGTCATTTGTTGCTTTGTTGATGGAGCCATTCTGACTATCAGGTGTGAGGTGATATCTCATTGTGGTTTTAATTTGCATCTCTCTGATGATTAGTGATGTTGAGCAACTTTTCATATGTCTATTGGGCATCTGTGTGTCCTCTTTGGAGAAATGTCTATCCAAGTCCTTTGTCCAGTTTTTATTTGGATAGTTTGTTTTTTTGGTGTTGAGTTTTATAAGTTCTTTATAAATTTTGGATATTAAGCCCTTATCAGATGGATCAGTGTCCTCCCATTCAGTGGGTTGTCTTCATTTTGTTGATGGTTTCCTTTGCTATGCAAAACTTTTTTAGTTTGATGTAGTCCCATTTGTTTACTTTTTCTTTTGTTTCCCTTGCCCAAGGCAATATATCAGAAAAAAATATTGCTATGAGAAATGTACGAGACTTTACTGCCTATATTTTCTTCTAGGAATTTTATGGTTTTGAGTCTAACAATTAAGTCTTTAATCCATTTTTAGTTTATTCTTGTGTATAGTTTAAGAAGGTGGTTTAGTTTCATTTTTAGCATGTTATTTGTTCAGTTTTCCCAGCACCGTTTATCGATGAGACTGTCTTTAATTCATCGTTTGTTCTCGGCTCCTTTGTCAAATACTTATTGACCATAAAGGCATGGGTTTTTTTCCCTGGGCTCTCTATTCTGTTCCATTGATCTGTGTGTCTGTTTTTATGCCATTACCAGGCCGTTTTTATTACTATAGCCTTGTCTTATAGTTTGATATCAGGTAGCATGATACATCCAACTTTGTTCTTCTTTCTCAAGATTGTTGTGGCTACTCGGGGTCTTTTGTGGTTCCATATAAATTTTTGGAATATTTGTTCTAGTTCTATGAAATATGCCATTGGTATTTTGATAGGAATTGTGTTGAATCTATAGATTTCTTTGGGTACTAGGGATATTTTAATGATGTTAGTTCTTCCTATCCATGAGCATGGTATATGCTTCCACTTATTTGTATCTTCCTCAGTTTCTTTCTTTAGTATTTTATAATTTTCTGAGGACAGGTCTTTTTCCTCTTTGGTTAAATTTATTCAGTAAATTTAATCGGTTAAATAAATACAGTAGGTCCTATATTTATTTTTTGACATGGAAGATCTTAATGGGGAAAATTAAAAACTTTGAAAGGCATTGCCGGAGTCCTGTATAAAAATGGGGAGATATATGATAATCATGGTTAGGAAACATCAATGTTACGAAAGTGTCAGTCTTCCGCAATATGATCTATAGGTTCAATACAATTCCTAGAAAACTCTCTACAGGGTGTTTATGGAATTTAGACAAACTGATTCTAAAATGAAGTGAAGTGATACAAGGTTAAGAAGAGGCAAGATTCAACTGAAGATGAAGAGGAAGTTGGAGGGCTTCCCAAAAATATAATAAGAGAGTATAGTACCACTGTAGTTAAGACCATTCACTTTGGATGGTGGTAGGATGTGTGGAAAGCTGGACCAGTAGAATAGGATGGTAAGACATCAGCAGGCCCCCTTGCATGTGAAGAGTGGACATTAAAGACCAGTGGGCAAAAGGTGTCCTAGTCAATAAATGACACTGGAATAATTGTGTATACATTCATCATACATGAAAATAAATTCCAAATGAACTAAGGACTAAAATGTTGAAGATAAAACTTTCAAATGAAAATGTAAAAGAAATAACTATGACTTCAAGAAAGGAAATAATGATTAAACAAGACACAAATTTAAAAAGAAATCATAAAAAGAAATCTGGCCACATCAGAAGCTTTTATGGAAGTACACTCTGAAGAAAGCAAGCTGAGAAGCCACAGACCAGACTTATTTGCATCACACATAACTTACATAGGATATATCCAGAGTATTTCAGAATAATCTAGGAGAGAAATGGTCAAAAGATGTGAATAGGCATTTCACAAAAAAGGAAATATAAATGGCCAGTAAGTATATAAAAATTATGCACACCTACAGTAGTTACCAGAGAACTGTGAGTTAGAACTGCCTTTAAAATCTCACATTAAAAAATTTTTTAAAAAAATATATCTTTATTGATTTCAGAGAGAGGAAAGGAGAGGGAGAGAGAGATAGAAACATCAGTGATGAGTCATTGATCGGCTGCCTCCTGCACGTCCCCAACTGGGGATCGAGCCCGCAACCCGGGCATGTGCCCTGACCGGGAATCGAACCCCGATCACCTGGATCCTAGGTCGGCGCTCAACTGCTGAGCCACGCCCGGCCGGGCTGAAATCTCACATTTTAAAATCACTGGACAGCCACGAAACAAAATGTCTAGCATTCTCAAGTTTACTTGGCCAGGGGCTCCGGGTGCTAAAGTGGGAGAAAGAGCAGAGAAACAAGTTATCAAATTTGAAAATAAACAGTAAGTAAGAGAAAAGCTGTGGGGATTGAAAGGAAATGACTAAACAATTAAAAGTGACCTGGAGAGAGAGACTTTTGGACTTAGAAAAGGCCTGGTTTGCCCTTGAGTCACGGGGGAGTGGTGACTCCATTGTTCAAATGCCAGGATTTCCAGCCCAATTCCGGTGAGGCAGGAGCCTGCTTGTGCCTCGCTGGGAATTGGCACTAGTTAGAATCAAAGAATTAAATAAGGCCCAGCTTGGGGGGGGGGGGTGAGCAGCAAGGATCATGACCCAGGGTCTAACAGAACCCACTGAAGGGTTAAACTGCGGTCTAGTCCTGGCAGATTTTAGATCCCAAGGGAAATAAATAGGAGTCGTCAGGGAAGCCCCAGGCATAGGGAGGTGAACCTGGCACCCACTTCAAAGGGTGGCTGCAAGATGATACAGGTGGTTATTAGAAACCAGATCTGACTTCTAGGGAAAAGAAAGCCTATCACGGGTGAGAGTGCCCCGGTCTTACATGCACTGGCCAGATCAGCGCTGGGCCCACCTGGGGACGGGACAGAGGAAAAGGAATGGGCAAGGCCACTGGGCAGAGACCACGGTCATTGAGCAGACTGGTCAGACATGGGGGAGGTTAGGTGAGGATGCCGCAGTCCCCTTGGGGCTGCTCCTCCCTCAGAATATGGATGCCTCCTTTTACCCCCGGAGACAGGGAGGGGACTGCGTGCTGATCGGAGTATATTGCTACATTTCACGTTGCCTAAGGAAAAGGTATATATTTTTTTGTCAGTGTGTGTACCTGTTCTCAGGTTTCTAGCCCTCGGACCATGGAGGACACCGACTGCTCCGTTTCAGGGAGTGGCACATCTCAGGCCAGTGTGCAGAATGTGGGAGAACTGAACCAGAAAAGCCTTGCTCGAAAGAGCATACAGCATGTCATCTGGCACTTATGAAAAATTAAACCTTGGTAAATAATAAATTAAATTTAAAAAATAAATTAAACCTAGCTAATAAATATTTGTCACTGAATGGGCTATAGCATTTGCCCTGGGCTTAACGACCATTTCCTCTGCCCTTCAGGTTCAGACTGATACTGTGATTCTCTACCACCACCTAGTGGAGATTCATTCATTGTTTTCAAAAGTCCTGTGTCTTATTTTAAAAACCCCGCATAAACACCTGCATTCATTCTTGTTATAAAAGGTTCGGGCTGCGCGGAACAGGGTAGGGTGAAGGTCTCCCCCCTCCGCGCCGCGCCCCGTTTCACGCGCTTCCCAGAGGCAGCTCGGCAGGTCCGCTAGGACGCTTCCTGCGCGCTCAGCTGCGCAGGTTTCTGGCAGCGGCAGTTCTGAGTTTTCCACGGACGATTTGTCCTTCTAATACCGAAGCAGACAAGGCATCTTCCCCTCGTGCCATGGGAGGTCACAGCAAACCAGCGGTGATCCAAAGAGTAAGCTCTTGAATTTAAAATTTACTTTAGAGCCCACGGTAGAGGCAGGACGGAAGAAGGGCCCAGATTGGTAAACACCCGAGGCCGGCGCTTATGCCACAAGCAGCAGGTTTGGGAAGGACTCGTGATGAAGCCAGTTTGGGAGTCGACGCGGAACCACGCGCGGAGGGGAGTGTCGGGAGTGGGGGGCTGCACGGAGTCGTTTTCACGGTCGAGGTGGTCAGCGCTCCCCCAGCTCAGGACCAGAGGAGGCGTATAGTCTCTCTTGTTACAAATTTGAACAGAGCAAAACGATTCCTGACGGTTTCTAAACTGCCTTTGCCTGATAGTCAGTGGCACGGACCGTGGTCCACGCGGGAGCGCTGAAGCCGTGGGCGCGGAGCGCGGAGCGGGCGCAGGGCGGGCGCGCGGGGGCGCGGGCGGGCCGGGTCGCGCGCTCGGCCACGCGCGGGGAAGGCCCAGAAGCCCGCCGGGCGCCTTCGCGTGCTTCCTCCAGAAGCGGCTCTGAGACGAGAGCGAGGGAAGGCGGCTTAGTTCCCAGGTGCAGGCCCTTCAGCAGCGGGTGGGGCAGTTCGCGGAGGAGGGCTGCTAGCACGGGGCGCAGGCCCACGGAAACGCCGGGAGGGGTGGGCACCCGGCCTGAGTTACCCCCGCCGAGGGGCGCGGAGCTGCGTCCCGGCCTGTGGGTGCCCTGTCCTTCCAGCTGCGGCCAGGGCCCCGCGGCCTGGCTGGCTCTTGGGACAGCCTTCAGGAAAGAGCTGCGAGTGCTGCTGTGGGGGCCTGGCCAGGGTGCCTCAGGGAAGGCCCAGGGGCCAGGGGCATGGCCACTGCTGGTCTGTCCCCGGTTGGAAAACCCCTAGACGGCCTTGGGCCCCTGATCTCTAAGATCCATAATATTTGCCCTCCAAATGGAAGGGTTTTCTATTGCCATTTTCTTTCATTGTGCCCAGACCTTCAGCAGACTTACTCAATGTTAGTCTTACCTAGCAGTCCTTAGGTATTAAGGACTAGGTCCAGGTGCAAATACAGGAGGCAGTATTGGTTTGCCAGGGCTGCCTTAACACAGCTCCGCAGACCGGGGCTTAAACAGCAGAAACCGATTTCCTCACAGTTCTGGAGGCTGGAAGTCAGAAATCCAGGTGTCATCAGGGTTGGTGTCTTCTGAGGCCTCTCTCCTTGGCTTGTGTCTTCACATGGCTTCCCCTTGTGTTTGCCTGTGTCCTGATCTCTCCTTATAATGACCCGTCTCATCGGATTAGGGCCCATCCTCATTTTAACTGAATTACCTTTTTAAAGACACGACCTCCCAATACAGTCACATTCTGGGATATGAGGGGTTAGGACATATGAATTTTGGAGGGGTAAGGGGTACAGTTCAGCTCAAAACTAAGGACAGTAGGGCAAAGGGAAAATCCTCCATCTCCCTTTTCCCTCCTGAAGGCCCGGGTGAGTGAGAGCAAATTGGATCCCGGGGTTTTGGCAGTAACTTAGGAGCTCTCCCCCTCAACAGGAACAGTGAGCAACAGCAGAACTGAGAACTGGTCTAGAACTGGGTCATGCAAGAGCTGGGCTGAACTTTCCCAGGTTTATTTCCAACCAGAATTTGAGATATAATTTTGGTTCACTTTCTGCTCATGCATTTCCTAAAAATATTTTGAAAAAACTATAAACATTGAAAGGTTAACGTGAGTGGTGCACAGGCAGGCTAAATAGCCATCTCAGATGGTGAATAAAGGAAAATTTAATTTATTTAAGGAAACGGGGATGGGGGTGTCCAAAGGGAAGGCTACACAGCACTGAGTCACAGGCTATTGGGCCCATGACGGCAGCAAGAGCCTATTTGGGACAGTGAAACAAGGAAGGCGCACAGAAGTAACAGGAGAGCCCAGGCTGGGCTGTATGGGGGACCCTGGAGACAGGTTGGGGGGATAAGCCCAGGATGAGCTGCCACTGCCTATTGCTCCCCTGGTGGCAAGTCTCATGGGGTCCCCTCTAGAGGGATGGAGATGGTGCTGGGTCCTTTGTCCTGAGTGTATTTCTCTCTTTCTTGCGGGTGGGAATCTTGGGGGAGGTCTCAGGGAGGGTCTCAATAGAATATTCATCAGCTTTCCAGGTGTGTATTTCAGAGTCTCAGTCTCCAGGGATTGCTCGGTGCCAGGGCAGGGGGTCGTTAGTCAGTGTAGCTGGTCCTGAGGGGGCCAAGCTACCACTTGTCTGGTTTTGCTGCTTTTCTGGGCCTGGAGCTGAAATACAGCTGAGACCTAGATGTTATCTTTAGGAAGGAGATGCTCAGGGGTCTAAGCCGCATGACCAGCGATATGCTGGGGGAGGAGAGGTTCCCCTGGGGACGAGGTTCTTGTTTTCCCAGTTTTGCCCTTGGGAGGCACCGGGGCTTTCTGCCCTGGTGAGTCTCTGTACCTGGGTTTTTCTTCCTGGGTTTCTGTACCTAGCCCATCTAACAAACATCTTTATATGTATTTTTAAAAATTAACCCTTTTATCTCGAGATGGTTGTAAATTCACGTGCAGTTGTAAGAAATACTGTGGACAGAAGCCTTTACTCTGCTCGGTTTCCCCCAGTGTTAGTGCCCTGTGGGACTGAGCGCAGTGAAGCCACAGCGGGGCGGCGACACTGAGGCAGCCCAGATACACACCATTTTCTTCATGGCCAGTAGCCTTCATCTGCCCTTTATGGTTTCCTCACCTTCCTCCCCCTCCCACCACCTGCCTAACTGCAGGCAGCCGCTGATCTTTCCTGCATTTCTACGCCTTTATCATTTCATGCTGTAATATGAATGGACTCATACAGTGTATCGCTCCTCCAGGCACCACTCCGACGGGGGCAGGAGGTGAGTGTCCTTACTTCCAGACTCCAGGTTCCCCATCAGCCTTCACTGACACCCCCGAGGGGTCCTTGTGCCCAGAGTGGGAATTCTGCCCCCCCACCAGACAACCAATCGATGTGTCTCTCTCACATGGCCTCTCTCTCTCCCCCTCCCTCCCCTCCACTCTTTCTAAAATATCCTTGGTGAAGATTAACAGCAACAAAACAAAACAGAAAAAAGAAGAAGAAGAAAAGAAGTAATAATCCTTAGAGACAAAGAGAAAAATTACAGCGTCACTAAGTGGCTTTTACAGTCTTGTCTATATTTATTTTTTTTTGGAGAGACAGGAAGGGAGAGGGAGAGAGAGAAACATCAATAGGTTGCCTCCTGTGCCCTGCTTGGGAACCAAACCTGCAACCTTTGGGTGCATGGGGTGACAACCGACTAAGCCGCACTGGCCGGGGCTATATTTACTTTTTGCAAAACTCAAATTGAGGTGGTAAATTCAATGTGTCATATACATTAATGTATTGTATTAATATGGTTAGTTACATTTTAAAACTGAAGTTGAAAGCTTTAAATAACACTGTCTGCTAACTATATGCACATTTCTGTATATTTAAAACACACACAGAATGATGAATTAAAATTAAGTAAAAAGAGGGCTTATAGTTCATGATTGGTCTTGGAATAGTCATTGTACTCTTAAGAAGAGGTAGAAAAAGTTTCCTCCCTTTAGTGTAATCGGCCCAGCTGGCAGAAATTTCCATTCTCATCAGACCTCTTTCACTCACTGTCCTGATAACTTTGAGTGCTTTGTGCTGATATTATCTATGCGTTTAAACCAGTTTTAAAACAGGAAACAAAAACCCTTTGCTTCTGAGAGACCAAAAACTTCCTTTAATCATTATGTTACCTTCTTTATATTTATTTTAAAATGTTTTGTCACTCTGGTTATTGGGGTAACAATTGTCCACTCTCAGGTACCTGTGCACTTACGTTAATTAAGTGACCAGTTTCCTCTGAAAGTTCTTTTTTATTATTGCCTTCCTGAAACCCGGACCCTGAATTCGGAATATTAAACTATCATGCTATTGTTTACTCCGAAAAACCTTTAATTTTTTCCACTAGGTAGTCACTACCCACTTGACCACTAGATAGCACCAAAGGCTTAGTCTTTCACCTTGTAAAAATTATAAATGGAGCCGCCTTTAAAATGGAGCCAGAGCCGCCATCGCCCTGCATGTCTTGTGCCTCAAACCTTTGGGTGTTAAAACAGGGCAAAGCAACCTTTGCACTGCACCTAAGCAACCTTGTTTCCCAAAGAAATGTTTGCAAAGGTAATAAGAAATAGATATTATGACCAGACTGAGTGGGACTGAAACTTAAAAACATTGTTTAGAATTAATGTCACTATGTAGCTTAATTGCACCAATAGAAATGCCTTCCTTCTATGGATGTAATCTTCTATGAATGTAATCATTCCCCGTGACTTTCTCATAAATACCATTCCCTTTGTCTCCTAATCGGAACACTGTTTGGGCTTCTGCCTGAATCACTGCTTCCCGAATAGCTATTCTTACTGATCTCAGCTAACATGCTTGCTGCCTCTCACTTTGAAAGGCCTTTAGTTTTAGGTTAACCTTATAAAATGAAGGAGGCTAGGAATAATTAGGTGCATTTAGCATGCTTGATATATTTTAAATTAATTCTGTACTATCAAAAGAGCTGCTCTGTGTATCAGACCTACAATGTGGAAAAAGCTGACAAATAGAAAAAAACTTCCCTTTATTAATTTTGTTCAGGTAAAAATATGTTTCAGGAAAGGTAAGAGCATGCTCTTGCTCATATTCCAAGTTGGGCACTAGTACCCTCGTTTTCAAGTAGATTTTGTTTCTGGGTTCAGGACACCCAGCTGGCAGGAACTGGCCGGGATTCTGACCCCGCCGTAGGGGCGGTGAGAGGACTGCGCACAGGGGCCGGCGCCCCCCGCCTGGAGCCCGCGCTTGCCTTGGGCATCGCCTGTGGCAGCCCGGTGTGTGGAAGACCCCACTCTGTGCTCATATTGCTGGTTGCCGGGATTGATTAAACTGTGCCATCCGGTTTTGTTCCAAGCAGGCGCTTTCTGCTTTTCTCTCCCGCCTGCCTGAAGGCCTCTGCCATAAGCTATCATCAAAAATTGGGTCTCCTGAGAGAAGCAACAGAAAAGGACAGTCTCAGAAGCCCAGTGGAAGTGGCTGCCCGGTGATTGCGGAGGCCGGACTGAGAACAAACTCCGCGTGAGCGCTGGGACTCACCGGACTTTCAGGAAGGAGCAGAGGATTTCTGTTAGGCCAAGATCAGTGGGGCAAGAAACAAGACTAGATCCAACTGTCACCCAATATTTCATCATGACTTTGTTTTAGAATATTGTTTTAAATGTTTTATTTTCTGCTGAGCATATGAGAGAGCTAATTTTCTTCTTGACTTGTCTACTTGTCACCCTCAACTTTAGCCTATGCTCGTGGAAATTGAAACCAAATGTTCTCTGAATGGTGTCTTTTTTCCAATGGAACTTCAGAGTTCAGGAAAAAATGTCCCATAGTAAATCTTAATATAGATTACAGAGTATAAATATCAGGAAAAGTTACAGATGCTGATGACCCTATTCGTTGGGATTCTGAGAAATGCTTCTACAGTTTAAAAATAAAGTTTTTATTGATTTCAGAAAGAGGAAGGGAGAGAAAGACAGAAACATCAGTGATGAGAGAGAGTCATTGATCGGCTGCCTCTTGCACACCTCCACCTGGGGATCGAGCCTGAAACCCGGGCGTGTGCCCTGACGGAATTGAACCGTGACCTCCTGGTTCATGGGTCGACGCTCAACCACTGAGCTACACCAGCCAGGCTACAGTGTTTTAAGCTAAGAAAATCTCAGTTATCCTTTGTTAAAGGCTATTAAGTGAAGTTTTGCTTTTTATAACTGCCACACATCTACAAACAACAAACATTTTTGTAGACAGCGTCACTGGTAGAATGTATGATGATTCTATAGAAAATTGGATATATAGTTCTTTCCCTCAAATACTCTGCAAGGTGCTTTTAGGGTTGTCTTAGGTTTCATGGTGATGTGCTGATGGGCAAGGGTTCAGCAGTCCCATTTCCAAGTTGGGACCATGATCATGCCGGAAACGTCACAGAGGAAAATGTCATTCATTTGGGGACGGCACACCAGTATTTAAGAGAAAAGACCGCAGCTCATCCATGGAAATGAGGCCGCAGAGTCCTAGCACCCTGGTTCACGGTTGAGTCCCCACCTGACAGCTGGGAAAGGATGCCTCTTGCGGGCATCTCAGAGCAAACGGGGTTTCACCCACGGGTACAGGCACTGCAAGCAAAGCTCTGTGGAGGTGTCAGGGGAGGGTTCTCAGAATAAATGAGCTGATGAGTGGCAATAAAAATATTTCTCGTTATAATAGAACTGATTAAAAATATGACCTTATGGGCTAACTCCTTCCAGACAGATGTGAACGCTCTTGCCTTAATATCATAAGACCTTGTTTTGATAACTACACAGCAAGGAGGCCTTTACGTCTTTATCCTGCAACAGGCCAAATAAAAGAGACTGCAATTAATGATACTGAAATAGAACATTTCTGAAATAATCTTCTTTGGTCAATTCTGTACCTTAGGGGCAGGAACTCTGTAGGAAAAACGTTTCTAAAATTATAAACAAGGCAGAATGTGCTTGATTATTAATACCACACTTGGACATTTCCTCACAATCCTGCCAGAGCAAAACCTGGGTGTGTAGGGATCATCAAGGGACTAAAGAGCACCCCGGGCCTGCATTGCTGCCTTTTTCCTGCTCAGGAAGATAGGCCAAGGTTAGCTTTCATTGCCCTGCCGCACAGTACGCGGTTTGAACCCCTAAGGCAGCAGTTTTTCCTGACTACAGACATTGTTTTGCAAATACTCTTTGAATCAAGTCTCTTGTATTCATCCTTAATTGGTTTGATAAAACTTTGAAAAGTCTAACAAGTAAATTTCTCTCCAAATTAGACTTTTAGAGTGGAAATGCTGGACAACAGATGGGTGGCTCATTAGGAAGCGATGAAGGTCTGATAAGCGGGTCGCTGCCCCCCACTCCCCTCCAGCCTTCCACAGGCTGCCGTTGGCTCCACTGGTAGCTGGCAGGACGGGGCTTGACTGCAACCAGGACCCGGGGCACCTCCTAAGCCACTTCTGCTCCACAAACTTCACTTTTTTGACCACTGCTTCCCCAAAAGCCAGTTGCTTCTTGGTCAGCGTTCTCAGGGAGATGAATGTGGATGAATCCCCGTTTCCTCCTGTTGCTCAGTTTTGGATTGAATCTCAGGTGGATGAATTTGATGGGACTTAGGGCTGGTATCTGTGTCTTCGCGTCCAAGAAGCCTAGGGGAAGTGAGCTTTCTGAACTCTGCCGTGGGGAGGCAAGACTCGTAATGTAGGGGGACTTTCTACAGTATTTTAAAGTTCAAATCTGATGGGCCGCCAGGACACAGCAGTGTGCGCACAGGGAATGGGAGGCGCTGTGCGGGGTCCCGGCTGCTGCGAGCACGCGGTGGCTCCGGCTGCGTCAGTGCTGGTAAAGCCCTGTTAACCCAAGCCCACAAGAAATAAGGGAATGATTGCTTTTGTTTTAAGCCACGAAGTTTAGGGGTGGTTTGCTACACAGCAATGTGTATTTTTATGTGTGTCTGGCATCTTTGCTCAATATTATTTCTATAAGATTTATCCATGTTGTTGCATTATCAGCAGTTGGTTAAAATGAATTGCTTATGTCGTGTCCTATGGTATGAATGCACATCTTATTTATCCCTTTACCATTGAGGAACTATTTTGTTAAACCATTTCACAGTGACCTATGAAATTACACCTGAAATAGTTTGCCACCTGTGTTAAGAACAGGGACATTTCTCCTATATAAGCACAATGCCATCATCACACCAAGACACTTACAATTGATTCAATATTATAAAATATTCATAATTGGGCATTATTGGGACAATTGGGGAAATATGAATCCCAATTATCCCAATATTGCCCAATTATAAATGTTTGTTATTTTAAGCTGCTAAATTTCGGTATCATTTGTTACATGGCAGTAGCTAACTGACGCACTGGGTCTGCTTCTTCCACAAAGGTGTTCAGGGGATTTGGTGGTTCACATTGCTCAGACTTCTCTGTCTCTCTTCATATGTCCCCATTTTATATCTCAGGGTTCAAACCACCCCAACTGGTGGCCTTACCTTCGCACAAGAGATTACCACTTCTACAACTTTGCAACCTTCATCATCTACCCTTACCCTGGGCGTGGCCCTCATCCCTATCTGTGCTGGGTTACAGGGGAAAGGTATCCTTTAAAACTCTATAGTGGCTTTTCAAAATTTTTCATTCTTGTCTTGAGTTTGGATGAAAAGCTTTTGCATTAGTCTTTTTCTCTGTATGCTCTCTAGGGTTGTCTAAAGCAGCTAGCCTATGGAGGTAGTGACAGAAACCTCAACTGACTCACCCAGCATTTGTCTGGTCCCTGTCCTAAGCTAAAAAACCTTGTTGCATGTGACCTTGGATGTGAGGTCAGTCAGACTCCAGTGATTGTTCATCTGCCCTAACTGGTTAGTGCTGAGTCCACTTCCTTCCTCAACACTCCTGCCACATTTAACCTGGTTTCACCTTGAGCCATGGGGTGGCTGATTTTGTGTCAGCTTGGCTAGGCTATGGTACCACATATTTGGGTAGTAGTCTAGATGTTGCTGTTTAAATATTTTTCAGGTGAGATTAACATTTAAATCACTAGGTTTTGAGTAAACTGATTTACCCTCCATAATGTAGGTGGGCCTTCCAATCAGTTGAAGGCCTTCAGAGAGAAAGAATGAGGTCCTCCAAGGAAGAGGGAATTCAGCCTCCAGACTGCCTTCCAACTCCAGCTACAACACTAACTCTGCCCTGGGCCTCAACCTGCCCTGCAGATTTTGAACTAGCCAGACCCACAATTGCACGAGCCAATTTCTTAAAGGAAAGCTCTTTATATTTACATCTTATTGCTTCTGTTTCTCTAAAGGACCTTGACCAATACACTTCCTACAAAAGTTTATTTCCCAGAGAAACCCAGTTTTTTTCCATGTCAACACAGGTTAGAAATAAATTGAATTGCCTGGCCAGCATGGCTCAGTGATTGAGCATTGACCTAGGATCCAGGAGATCGTGGTTCAATTCCTGGTCAGGGCACATGCCAGGGTGGTGGGCTCGATCCCCATGGGGGATATGCAGGAGGCAGCTGATCAATGGCTCTCTCTTATCATTGATGTTTCTCTCTCTCTCTCTCCCTCTCCCTTCCTCTCTCTGAAATCAATAAAGATATTATATATATATACGTATATATATATATACATATATATATACGTATATATATATATTTTTTTAAAGAAATAAACTGAATCTCCACATCATCTCTGAGTTTCGGAGAACATGCGCTGTGTTACACATAATTGTACTACACATAGGACTCTGTCATAAGCATTGTTGGGTAAAGATGAATATTGTTAAACCAATTTCCAGTGCTTCTGAATAAGCCTAATGGAGTTAAAACATTTTTATTCTTACAGTGTGTGCCCATAACCAGCAAAGTTCAGAATTGGGTAAGGAGGACCAATAATAATCTGTGAATTCTCGTTTGTTTTATAAAATAGAACATGTTAACTAGATTCTAAAAGATTTAGAATAAAAATTATTCATTGGAGAGAGGAGCTGCAAATGTAGAGAAATTCTTAAGTATTCTGCTTCTTTCCTACCCTCTCTAAATCCTGGTCTTCAAAGATTTAATTTTCCTGTTTATATATTGGATGGGAAGAATATGGAATTACTTATTTGTAATGAAAATATAGAAGAAATTGCTCTCAGAGCTATGATTTTCTTTGAGTCATTGGCTTTTAAAAATTTTAGATGCAAGTGGCAGAATTAATTATATCCTTCAGTTCATGGCATATGGACACCATTGGTCCATACCAAATTTCCTGTGCTTGTTGTTATTTATTCATTTTTATCCCCATTTCTCCCCTCCAGTTTTCTTTCCCTCACTGAATACAATCCTTCTAATGTGTTTTGTATATTTCCTTTTGCTATATGTATTCTTACAAAATGTGTGTTTTGTGTGTTTATGTTTTATTTAAAGTGTGTGGCTTTGTGCTAAAGAGCTCATTCTGTTACTTGTATTTCCCCTCTACCTGGTGTTTTAAAGACCCACCTGTTACTGGGTGTGCATTTAATGTACTTCTTTTAACCTCTTCACAGTCCTCCAGGGTGAGCACTCACATTTCCCACTGTCCCTCCCGTAGACAGAGGGTTGGCCTCTCTCTGCCACCACAATAACTGGCAGAGGATGTGTTCGTACAGGTCTCCTCGCCGACCTGCAGGAGGCAGGACCGGGTGTATTCCCAGCGGTGGAACTGTTGCATCACGACATGTTTTGCACTGAATTTGATTAAACACCACAAAATTCTCTCCAGAAGGGTGCCCCTGTTTGTTTTCACCAGCAGAGCAGGGCCTTCCTTACCCCTGTGTTCTCACCATTTGGCATCATCTAACTCCTTAATGCTTCCAGTCTAATAGGTATAAAGTAATGTGTAAATCTGTTTTCCTGTGGTTATTGTTGAATTTGATTATCTCTTCAAATGCTCTGTACCTTTTTTGTTCCCTCTTCTGCAAAGCCTATGCCTGTCCTTTATGCATTTTTCTCTAGGGGTTTCTGCCTTTCCTGTTATTGATTTGCAGTTCAGTGTGTACTGTGGATATTATCCCTGGTTGGTTTTAGACAATGCAAACATCCTCTCCCATTCTCTCATTTGTCTATAAGAGTTGTCCATGGTCTTCGTTTAGAAAAATGTCTTTAGCCCTGGCTGGGTGGCTCTGCTGGTTGGAGTATCGTTACGTACACAAAAAGGTTGCAGGTTTGATTCCTGGTCAGGGCGCATACCTAGGTTGTGGGTAGGGGAGGCGACCAATTGATGTCTCTCTCTCTCGGTCTGTCTCCCTTCCCCTCTCTCTAAAATCAATAAACACACACCCTTGGGTGAGGATTTTTAAAAAAGTCTTTTTTTAAAAAAAAATCTTTATTGATTTCAGAGAGAGGAAGGGAGAGGAGAGAGAGAGATAGAAACATCAGTGATGAGAGGGTCATTGATCAGCTGCCTCCTGCACAAACCCCAACCGACTGACTGGCCTTTGAACTGCAACCTAGGTATGTGCCCTGACCGTCAGTCAAACCGGATACCTTTTGGTGCATGGCATGATGCTCCAGCCAACTGGGCCACACTGGCCAGGGCTGGGCAATTTTATTTAATTAATTAATTAATTAATTAATTATTTTTAATCCTTACCTGAGGATATTTTTTCCATTGCTTTTTCAGAGGGAGTGGAAGGGAGAGAGAAGAGAGAGAAACATTGATGTGAGAGACACATGGATCGATTGCCTCCTGCATGTGTCCTGACCGGGGCAGGGGACTGAGCCTGCAACCAAGGTATGTGCCCTTGGCCAGAATTGAACCTGGGACCCTTTAGTCCATGGGCTGACCCTCTAACCGCTGAACCAAACCAGCTAGGGGAGGGCTGTGCATTTTTTTTTTTAAAGTTATTTTCATCGGAGGCCTTTGGCAATATTTTCTATTTCTTCAATATTTATTGGCATAGTCAAATTTTGTATTTTTTCTTGCTAATTTTGGTAGCTTAAATTTTTCTAGGAATTTATCTCATAGAGGTTTTCAAATTTATTAGCATATACTCATTCATAAAACCCTTTATCTTCATGTCTCTCTTATATCTGTAGCTGTTCCCTCCTCTTCATTCTGAATTCTGTTTACTCATTCCTTTCGCCCCTTTGTTCATGATCAGTCTGAATATCTCACAGGTATTTTTTTAAAGAAGCAACTTTGGGTTTTGTGAATCTTTACTATATAGTTTTGTTCTCTATTAAATTGCTTTCTATTCTTGTGTTTATAATTTCCTTCTTATTTCTTTAGGTTTGCTCAAATGCCTTTTTTCCAGAGTTTTTAGGAGAATTTTTATGTTATTTATTTCTAACTTTTCTTGTTTTAATAAATGCATCTGAAGCTATACAATTCTTTCTGAATACTGTTTTAACTGTGTTTAACTGTTACGTATCAAAAAATTTACCACCTTTTTCTAAATTATTTAATTTCCTTTATTACTGCTTTTTAAATCCATTAATTTATCAGTTTTTTCTTAGTTTGCAAACCATGAGAACTTTCGGTATCATTACAGTCTGGCCATAGAGCATAGATAGTTTCAAAGATATTAATACTTTGGAATTTAATGGTGTTTTCTTTATGGCATAGTGTATACTCTATTTCAGTAAATGTTCTATGACTTGAAAATGTTTGTTTTTTTATGGCTTTTCATTTATTAATGAATCTCACACCTACTTTCATTTCCTTCTTTGGTTTCACTACCCTGTAGCTCAGCCAGGTGGCTCCTACCCATGAACAGCGGCTGAGTGCCCGGTAGGCTGGCTCTCTGGGGAAGCTCTGACTGTTAGCAGCGCTGGATTCTGTGGCATAGACGCTTCTGCGCGGCCAAGGTCCAGCTGCCTCTTAACGCCCGCCTCTCAAAACTCCCGGACGTTACGAGCTGCTCGTGTCGGACGGCTCCGGAACGCCTCTCTTTCTCCTTGAGATATCCATGTTGTAATTGCTCTTTCCCCTTGGCTTCACTTAATTTTTTTTAGTAATAATACTTTTGATAAAATTAACTTGTTAACATCATATTTACTACATCAACCCTCCCCTTCTTGGTTTCTCTGCATTTTGTGCAATGCCACTGTGACTATTTACGGGTCCCTTTGGCTTTAGTTGTTTCTAAATTTTATTTTCTCTTTGCTCCAATTTCTTCTTCTCTTTCTTCTTTTTAAATTGTGTCTGTCCCTGTAAGCTGCTATAAGCCTTTTTTGGAATAAGAGGCATAAGGAAGGACATGATTTTGGGCCAATAAAGAAAAGTATAGCTTTCTAATTTTAAAAGGTTAAGTCTTTATTGTGCTGTTTCAGGCGTGTCACAGGCCTGCGCAGTTCAGGGGTGACCAGTGCTCATGAGATTCACGTCTAGAATGAGGGAGTCCCCATCTCTGCCTCTCAGTTGGGAGGTTTCCCTACACTCTCCCACACAGGAGTCCCCTTCCTCGGTTCTTCTGGCCAGAACCTGGGGCAGCTCCTGGCTCTCACTGAGGCCTGAGGCCGGAGGCCTGACTTCAGGGCAAAGCCATGAGAGGAAAAGAAAGACAACTGAAACCACAGGGGAGGTTGCCTCTCTATGTTCTGACTCCTTCAGAGTCCTTTAGTGATTGCCTTTCTCTACTCTCCAGTTTCTAGTTGTGATCAGCAGGCGAGGTAGGCTCTTCAACGATTATTTTAAACTTCAAAATAAATATCATGGTAGAGAGAACTCAAGGCTCTAGTAATTTTAGATCCACCCCCCAAGGGCATAGAGCTGTTTTTAGGGTACTTCGAATTTGTATTTTAACCTGAGATCCAGAAAGAAAAGCAGACAGATGCTCCCTGGGGAGCCTACGAGGGTTTCTCTTAATATCTCTCTCCACTGCTCACTTATTAGCAAACTGGCACTGAATGTCAAAGCTGTAAACCACCGTGGGAGTCACTCAGCACCTTCATTTGACAGGAGAGGAAATGAGGGCTCCCAGTGGGAAATAATGTGCCCTGTCCCTCAGGAAGCTAACGGCAAAGATAGGACCAGGACTGGCTTGTTTAACAGTCACTTAGGCATCTGGTACAGGGCCCTAAGTGGCAACTAATGTTGGTTAATTATTGCAGATTTCCAGGAGGAGGTGCTCTATGAAGCGTGAGGTAATGGAAAGCTCGATGTAGTGGCAGAGGAAGGGCACATGGTAAAACTGAATCCCAGATTTCAGCTTTTTTTTTTTTTTTATGTTTTTATTGATTTTTAGAGAGAGGAAGGGAGAGGGATAGAGAGAGAGAAACATCGATGAGAGAGAAACATCATTGATCGGCTGCCTCCTCCACGCTCTCCACTGGGGATCGAGCCCACAGCCCACAGCCCACAACCTGGGCATGTGCCCTGACCGGAATCCAACTAGTGACCTGTCAGTTCCTGGGTCAAAGCTCAACCACTGAGCCACACCAGCCAGGCCAGCTTTCAGCTTTTTAACTTGCTGTGACTTTGGTCAAGTGACTTACTCTTTCTAAGCCTCCATCTGTACTTAAACAGAAGTAGGAGTAGTACCTAGTGTGAACCCTGGACACCTACTAAGAAGGACTCCTGGTGGCTAACTGGGCTCAAATTTAAAGTAAGGAGAGGAACATCTGTAATACTTTCAACAATAAAGATTAATTTAAAAAAAAAAAGCAATGCCTAGCAGCCATTTCTGCACAGCTCCTCACACAAACTGCACTTCAGGGAGAGGCCTGCATTGAACTGCCCGCCTGCACTGTGTCTGCCCGCTGGCAGGCCTTATAAAGGAGCTCCTGGACTCCTATTTCAACCAAGAGGACTGAGGCTTCCCCCATCCAATTGGAGCTGCCCAGCTCCAACCGATCAGAGTGGCTCTATTCTGACTAATCAGGACAGTGTCTTTTGGACTATTCAAACTTTGAGGATTTGGAGTCCTCATTTTTTATGAAGATGGACCAATTAGGAACCAGGGGCTGGGACTTCTGTCCATATAGGCCAGCTCCCCTTTTCACTGAAGACTGAAGACTGTGTTTCCCCAGAGCATATTGGTGCAGAGTGGAGCAGAAAAGAAAAGACCAGACCAGAGTTGGGCTGAGCTGAGCTGGGCTGGGCTGGGCTGGGCTGCGCTGCCCACCTGGCCCCAAGGCAGCCTCACAGCTGTGCTGCATATCAGCTGAGCTGTTCCACAGCTGGGCTGTTTCACAGCTGTGCTGTACCATCATTGAGCTGTTTGCACTGAATAAAGTTTCCTTTTTCACCACATCCCAAATTGGGAATTCTTGTTAGCACTGAATTGGTGCCAATAGCCATCGACCATTGGTTGACACTATGCAGTTTTTTTTTGTTCGGATCCTAAGAGATGAAGTTCATGAGCATTTAGAGAATGCCTGGTTTAATAAATATAGCTTTTTTTTTTTTTTTAGTTATTATTCTTTGAAATTCACAAGTGCACCCTTTGAAATGCTTTAAAAAATGTTAACATTTATCATGTATTGACCTCTAGTGCAAATGAAAGCATTATAAAAGGCATTCTTTTACAGGCGAGTTTGCTGGTGCTCTTAGCGAACTTGCATGTCACTGTCTTAGCTGTCAGTCTTAGCCAGCGATTTTCAACTTTTTCATCTCATGGCACACAAACTAACTACTAAAATCCTGCTGCACACCAAAAAATATATTACATTTTCCTCCACCTGACAGAAAAAAAAAAAAAGGTATAATTTTTATTCATTCACACTGGACAGCCATTGTTGTGTTGGCTGTTGTCACTTTTTTAACTTGACAATTTGAGGGAGAAGGGGTCATGTCTTACACATTCTCATGGCTCACTGCTGTGCCGCCTCACACCGGTTGAAAATCGTGCCTTAAAGAGATGAGTCCCGACTCAACTTCCACCCTCATCCCTGGGGAGTCAGAATGAATTATTGTTTCTAGTATTTCAGAATCACTCAGTACATGATGATCTGTGATGCACACTCCCCACCCTCCTTCCCTGTTTTAGACTTTGGGGCGAAAGGATAAAAAGGGTATGCTGACACCTGGGAGGGAGGGGGAAGGCGCCCTCCCCTAAGCTTCACCTCTCTCAGCACCACGTCCCATTGACCATGCCGGGTCTGGCCTCAGAGAGTTTATTACAAAATAAGGAGGAATGTCTGAGGAAGATTCACTCGTCATAGAATTTGGGCAGCTCATTGCCCAAGATCACTCGATGGTCCACACCAGCAGCTGTAATAGTGACCAGGTAGATGACACCCCCACTCGAGCCGTCCCGGCTCATGGCCAGAGCGATAGCTGCAGAGGGTTCAAGTTGGAGAGAGAGAGGGAGAGAGAGAATCACTTACCTTCAAAAACCATTTCCTTCCCCTCCTGTCCATAAGCCTGCTACCACCTTCCAACCTCAAAGCCCATCTCCTAGAGGGGCATAGTTAGTGATGTGCTAATAAACCAACTTAAAAGTAGAAAACCTTTATATGGAACATCTCCTAATGTACATGGTCTCAATACTCCTGCCATGATTCATTTTAAGTTATAAATAGGAGCTTAACCAGCAGCTCCCAAATCCTTGAATATTTAACAGTTGGCGCTCAGGAGCTAGACCCGAACCAGCACCAGGCACCACTGGTTCTTACTGTAGCCACATTTCTTAGTTTTCTGTACTCAGAACAGTCCTGGTTTATGCCTTTTGTCCTGAAGTCCCATCTAGTTTAGCATTTGTCCTGCCCCCTTTCACTCTCAAAAATGTCCCAGTTTGGGCATTAAACTAAATGGTCACCCACGTAGTCCACTTTCTGTTCCCCCTCTTCACAACCTTCCCATGTTAAAAGCCCTCCCAGCACCTTTGCCCTTGGCTAATTACCCTCTGTGGTGAAGCGCCTGCACTCCTCGGGGGACATGCCCGGTTTATATGCTGCGTCCACATAACCGTAGATGTAGGTGCTGCCAGAGCCACCAATGGCAAAGGGCTGTCGAGTCAGCATTCCCCCCAGTGTTCCATACACCTGGGGGAGGCATCCTCAAGTCAGACTAGAGAAGCACCCATCCTCTACTTGCCACCCAGACAAGCAGGTGGTCTCCACGCTCTGCAGTGAAGCCCCGTATCCCCTGTCCCTGTTGTTGGAGACTGTCCTATGCTTTCAGGGGCAGTGTCTTTGGAACTCACTGCTGGAAGGACATAGGACCACTAACTCCACCTTGAGGGGACCAGGGAACACCAAGGGAGGGAGTGCATTGGGAGAGACTCACCTGGCCCCCTTCACGATGGTCCCAGCCGGCTACCATGAGATGTGCAGACAGTTCCTCCCGATATTTATAGCTAATATTTCTCACCACGTTTGCAGCAGCCAGAACGAGGGGAGGTTCTTCCAGTTCCATCCTGAAGGAAACGTTAGGAGGGAGGGGTCCATATAATCTCCTGAAGCTCTACCCTCCTTTGCCCTTACCATTATCCCTGCCAAGTGACGCTTGCAACCTGTAGCTCCAATAGGTCAAACTGCAGCTCCCCTCCCAAGTGCACAAGGAAGCCAAGTCTCACACCTCCCATGGGTAAGAAGATTTCAGTCGCAAGCAATCGTGCCCTCCTTTACTCTGTCCCTCCTGCCACTCCCCAGTGTTATAACTCTGGGCTGCAAGAGCCCTGCCTTTGTTGGTAAAAGCAGATAAGCCTTACTTCGGCCCAACGACCTTGGCTCCCCATAGGATACGTGGGCAACATCATTTTCTTCCTCGTTATTTATATTAGGATAGTGATTTGCAGTTTTCAAACTGCCTTCATTTGATTCTCAAAACAACCATCTGGTGAGGTAGGTAGGTGCTACTATCTCCGATTTACAGATGTGCAAACCAGCTTGGAGAGATTCAAGTGCTGGGTAAAAGCTAATAAAAGCAGGAGTCAAAACCAGGTTTTTTGTTTTCTACTGCAGTGCTCCTGGGACAGGGCACTGTATGGGGGTTCACTGGTTGTAGTGTGAGGACCCCAAAGCTTCCTACCCATGGAGCTCCAGCTGGTAGGCAGCCATGTCGGCCACGGCCTGGGCATCAGCAGCCGAACCAGAGAGGGCACAGTAGATGCGATGGTGTAAGGGGGACAGCTTGTCAAACACGCGGTTCACCACAGCCTCTCTGTGGGGAAGAAGTCAGCAGTCATCAGCACTAGAGTTGCAGGAGTTCTTGAGGTTAATCGTCCAGTGTTTCTCAAACTTATTTGACAAGAGAACAGCTATGGACTGCATGAAATTTAATGCTTGGATTAAAGCAGGAAGCAAAAATCATCTCAGCTAAATGAAACACTGCAAGTAATCCAAATTAGACTTATTTTCAGGTTTAGATTTTATAATAAAATTTAAAAAATACTAAGCTAAGAATGATGTTACTCTTATCAATTTTTCTTTGCTATTAACCATTTTGAAGAAGTTATGTGTTCTATGGGACATAAAGCAATATTGACCTGGTCCCATACATTCATTCTGCCTGTGAGGAAACTGGCCAGGAGGAGAAGACAAAATTAGTTTAATATGTGATAGATGAGAAAGGAGGATGCCTGCTTGACAGACCCGTCTTTTCTACCTCTAAATATAGATGGAAGGAGGCCTCTCAAATCTCTAGCCACACCCCCTTTTCAGACCCTGCTCCTTGCAGGGAAGGCAAGGAACACCCAGGCCCGGGTCCTCCATGAATTCAGAGACACAAGTGCCCACCCAATACCTAATTACAGTGACCTTTCTGAAAGCCAGCTCCATTTCTGCAAAGCTCCGGTTCACCAGAGCTTCACGAGTGGGTAAGAAAATTGCGTCTTGGGGGCCACTGGCTCCCTTCCAAAGCATATACCTCCACTGGTACTTACCCTGCGGACACCCTGGAATCAGAGCCCATCACAACGCCCCCATCAAACTCTACTGCCATGATGGTTGTCTGCAGAGAGAGGGGGAATGTCAGCACAGGAAGAGCCTCGACCCTCTCGCATCAGAGGAGAGGAAACATTCCCAGAGACGGGCGGGGGCTGGCTCAAGGTCACACAGAAATTCAGGCCAGCGCTGACTCCCAGAAGGGGAGTTTTCTCCATCTTTCATTTTTCTCTACTGTCTCTCCTGGCTGCAAGAGGATGCCACAGGTTGGCCATGGTACAACACGGGGGACTGCAGCGGAAGCCCAGCCTTCTGTGTGGAGCCCTTTTCACTTCGGGAGAGGAGGGAGATGAGGCTCTGAGAGGCAGGCGTTTGGCTCAGGGGGCCCTTCCAAGCACCAGCGAGACAGCCCCACAAGGGAACTGCAGGCTCCATCACATGTGCTCATGTGTGCAGGTGTGGTACAGACCTGACACAGCAAGTTACCCCGACCTTGGAAAACAAGCTCAGGTCTTTTTTGAGCCCAGAATCCTCCACCCGACACCTCCTTAATCAGAAGCGAGCTCTTTCACAGGGAAGCATTGAGGGGGGCCGTGGTCAGCAGGGCCACTCTCAAGGAAGGAGGAAAGCTGCAAGGAACACAAGACGGGTTAAAAGAGAGGTTTCATTTAAGGATTTCTGATCAAGAGGTAAGGAGATATCTTAGGAGTCAGGAGGAGAGATCTGTACCAAGCGAGGACTTGACTGGAGAGCTTGAGCTGACCTTTCCAGGTCAGGAAAAGAAATTAAGGAAGAGTGAAGAGCTTAAGGCTACACTTTTTCTACTTCTGTTGAGTTTGGAAAAGCCTTAAAGATCCCTGGTTCAAATGAGAAACTGAGTCATAGGGAAGGTGAGTGACTTCTCCGAGGTCACACAGCTATTAGCACACTGGAGACTAAAGTCCAGGTCTAACTGCCATCCTCTCTTCAGCTTCCACCTCCTGCCTTTTGCGGCTGGTGTGGCAGCGAGGGGAGATTTCCTAGCTTTAAGAGGTTTTACTGCTCTTTCTCACGGCCCTGGCCCCGGGGATGCGGCCTGAGCGCCTTTCTGCACACTGATTACCACGAATCAGGGCCAGAGGACGGCGGCAACCGCATCCTCAAGTTACTCCTCCGTAACAAAGTGCCCCCAGCCCAGAGGGGTGCAGTGGCCTGGGATCCGAAGCCGGCCAGTCTTGGGCTGCCTTACCCCCGGGGCAAAGTCCCCCAGCACGTGCGTGGGAGCGGGCAGGGACGGGGGCCGGCAGCCCGCGTCCTGGGCCAAGCTGGGGAGGGGCACGGCCGGGCACATGCGACCCGCTGTCAGTGCGTGCCATGGTTACCAGGTGCCAATTCCTGGAAAGTCTGAGTGATGAGAGCTGGCCCTCCTCAATCAGTGCACGTTCTCCTCTCCCAAATGCTGTCCTATTTCACCCAGGGCACCATTTCCTCAACTCTGCGCCCTTCCCAAACCCGTCCTTGATTTAACCAGCCCCCCTCTCTAGCCCAGAGTGAAAGCGAAAGCTCTTTAGAGCAGCTTCCCCTTGCGCTTCCAGCTAAGAGCCGAAGCACCCCCTTTTCCACCAGCCTCGCGGGCGCAGCCCCTTCACGGGCCCTAGACAGTCCCCTTCAGAATGGAAACGCTGTGTATCCACCGCGGGGACGGGCACTGGGCACACGCCACCTCCCCACTCTTGGTCTCCGCATTCACTTTGGTGCTTCCAGAGCCCCCCAAGGCGCTCCACCACCTCCCCCCTTCTGCTAACCCTCAAGCCCAGGCCCATTACCCCAGTGTGGACTTCTCCGGCCCGGGGCAAGTCCCCGGTGGGTGGTCCCGCTCGCAGCATCCCGGCGCCGCGCTCCCAGCTGCCGCCCGCGCCGAGTTCCGACTCGGGACCTCGCTGCGCGCAGCCTGCAGGCCCGCCCCTTCGCCGCGCCCGCCAGGGGGCGCCCGTGTCCTCCTTGCTGGCCTCGCGCCAGGCGCCAACCTGTGCGGGCCCGTTCTGCCCGGAGACAGGTGACCAAGAGCCCCGCCCCGAGGCGGGCCGCGGAGTCCCGACCAATGGATCCCAGCGGGAGGAGGCGCGGGAGGAGGAGGGCGGGGTGCGCGTGGCGGAGAAGGTGGAGCCTGGGGGCCGCTCCCCCGACCTCAGCTCTGGCTTCCACGCCTCTCCGCAGAAGGCCGGCCCGCGCAGGTTGGAGGTGGGCGGGCGGAGCGAGCCGCGGCGCTTTCGGTTCCTCTTTCCCTGAAACCGCTCGCTTCTGGGCAGCGCGGCCAGGCTCGGCTGGCCCGGGATTTTCCGGAGCCCCGCCCCGCCCGGCCCGGCCCCGCTCGGGCGCCGACGGGGACGCGCTCGGAGCTCCCGGCCCGGACAGCCAGAGGCCCAGGCCATGGCCGGCTCGGGGCCCCCCGCTCCCCGCGGGAGCCTCCGCCTCCCGTGCGCTTCCCCGGCGTGGCTGGGGCCGGCGCTGCTGCTGCTGGCCGACGGGGCGCTGCTGCGGCCGGCGCTGCCCCGGGTGGCGGCCCTGCTGGTGCCCGCCGCGCTGCCGCTGCTCCGGGTCTGGGTGGCGGGCCTGGGCCGCTGCGCCGGGCTCTGGCTGGGCGCCCGTGCGGTGCGCAGGGCGACGGCGGGCGCCAAGGGGGCAGGCGCCCGGGGAGGGCTGGCCGCGCTGGAGCCGCTGGCGGCGGCGCTGGGCTTGGCCCTGCCGGGACTCGCCCTGTTCCGGGAGCTGCGCTCGGGGGGCCGCCCCCGGGACGCTGACAGCACCGGGCTGCTGCGCTGGGGCAGCCGCCCCGACGCCTTCGCGCTCAGCTACGCGGCGGCCCTGGCCGCGGCCGCCCTGTGGCACAAGCTCCGCGGCCTTTGGGTGCGGGGAGGCGGCGGGGGCTCCGCGGACGCGGTCCGTCGGCTCCTGGGCTGCCTGGGCTCGGAGATCCGCCGCCTCCCGCTCATTCTGGTCCTGCTGGTCCTCTCCTGTCTCGGTGAGTGGTCGGGGTCCGAACGGACGCCGGGGACGGGGCAGAGGTCAAGAGGCGTGGTCAGTGAGACGGGCTAGCGGGTCAGGGCAGGCCGCCCAGCCCCGGCCTGAAGGGGACCGCCCGCGGGCTGGGTGGGCGTCGGGACTCCAGGCCCCCCCCCCCCCCCGGGCATCTTACTCCGTGCCCTCTGGGCCTCCCTCCCAGGGCAGCGCCTCGGGGTCTGGCGGGGCCCCCGGGCTGGATTCCAGGGCGGCCCGTCAGCTGCGGGGCTGTGCTGTCCCTGCGCTGCCCTCCAGGGGGGCGGGGGGGGGCGGGGAGGGCTGGGGGACGGCTGCCCCGCTTACACGCGGGATCTGTGACCCACACCTCGCTCCCTCCCCAGGGGAGATGGCCATTCCATTCTTCACGGGCCGCCTCACTGACTGGATTCTACAAGATGGGACGGCCACTGCCTTCACGGCGAACATAACCCTCATGTCCATTCTCACCATAGCCAGGTCTGGGGGCCCAAGCCGGGAGGCTGAGAATCGGGGACCCTGAAAAAGAGGGAGCTGGAAGTTGGGGCTGCCACCCAAAGTGCACTTGTGCGGGGACCTGGCCTCTGTTCCCTGAACCCCCCTGCCTCTCTCTAGTGCAGTGCTGGAGTTCCTGGGCGATGGGGTCTACAACAGCACCATGGGCCGCGTGCACAGCCGCCTGCAGGGCGAGGTGTTTCGGGCTGTCCTGCGCCAGGAAACAGAGTTTTTCCAACAGAACCAAACAGGTTTCCCATGAAACCCCTTCACCATACATCCACATGCTAGTTATAACCCCATATGTCCCCTTTACTTATAACCTTGGTCTCTCTCACATAGACATTGTCATTTCTTATCCTGGTGTACCTCCAGAGCAAAATATTGAACTCTTTACCTTAAGGAAAACCCAGTTTTCCACCCAAGGCTTTTACATAAATTTATCCCTCTATGAGTATTTAGATAGAATTGCAAACCTGGAAATTTTGAGCTCACAGTGTCCAAGTGCCTCGTTTTACAGAGAAGGAAACTGAGGCCTAGACCCTAAATGCTGAAACCTGCATGGTCACAAATGGATAGTGATGAACTGGGAGACAGAACCCATCTCTTGATTTCAAATCCAGTGCTTGGTAGAAATCTAATGGGGGTGCAGAAAACCCAAATCCTTAGCATTAAGGAGAAATAGTCTTTCCCCCTAGTAACAGCAGGAGGCTTAATAAGTGGAAAGGAAGAATGAACCACAGAGACCATGGAGTCTTGCTCAGTTCACATGCTAGAAGTCATGACCACCACAGTCTCCTGGGCCCCTTTCTAGCAGAACCCTCCGTTTCTCTCCAGCTCTGTTACATGACCAGCTTAAGCTGTCCCTGCCTATGTGTGTAGAATGGGGTATACAAGTCCTTTAAGGAACAGAAATCTGCCAGAGAAGTGGGAATTTACATGGGTGTGAGTTTCTTTATAGTTAAATGAAAGCTTTTGGCCAGACTTTTCTGCTCTAACACACACTCCCTGCCTTCAGATCCCAGAACTTCCCTATATCTCTCACCTTATTTTCCCCAGCATCCTTAGAACACCATGTTGACACCCCTCCCTCTGGCACCCTGGCCCACTGCTAGTCCCTCCTATCCCTCTGACACTCTCATTCACTCCACTTTCTCTTCCCAACCTCTGGCAGGTGCCATCACATCTCGGGTAACAGAGGACACGTCCACCCTGAGTGAGTCTCTGAGTGAGAAGCTGAGCCTGTTGCTGTGGTACCTGGTGCGGGGGCTGTGTCTCTTGGGGCTCATGCTCTGGGGGTCACTGTCCCTCACCCTGGTCACTCTGGTCGCCCTGCCTCTGCTTTTCCTTCTGCCTAAGAAGCTTGGAAAACGGTACCAGGTATGTCCAGGGAGTTGCCTCACCCTACACAGACCCTCATCTCCCACTTTGGTGGACTCAGTTTCTCAGCGATTCTCCATCTTCATGGACTTCCTGTCCCTATAGTCCATGTTCTCAGACTCTGTGGGAGTGTTGATCTTCCTTTCTCTGTGCCTTCTCTTCTAACTCCCGCCCGCAATCTGTCTTTAAGAACACGGCCACCATCTCAAGAGCATGACCCCTACCACCCTCCTGAGCCATTTTCTCCTCTGATCTCTTTGGCATCCAGGGCATAGAGCTGTGTCCTCTTCTGTCCTGTCTGTCTGTCCCTTCTCACCTTTCATCTCCAACCTGGTAACTCAGGTACTAGTGTCTCTATGGTTTGCCAACCTTGTGTGACATCTCTTGTCTGTGTCTCCGCAGGCGCTAGCAGCACAGGTGCAGGAATCTCTGGCGAAGTCCAGCCAGGTGGCCATTGAGGCTTTGTCAGCCATTTCTACAGTCCGGAGCTTTGCCAATGAGGAGGGCGAGGCCCAGAAGTTTAGGCAAAAACAGCAGGAAATGAAGACACTCAACCAGAAAGAGGCCCTGGCCTATGCAGTCAACCTCTGGACCACCAGTGTGAGCACCTGGAGATGAATGCCCATTCCCTTGTCCCCGAGATGCCTTGGCTCTACTCCCTTTCCCTTGACCCTGCTCCACAGTCCTCCACTGGGCAACGGTTGGTTCATCCTAGCAATCTGAGGCTCAGTCACCCCACTCCGTGCTCCTGACCCACTCCCTCTTTTTAGGCTAGATGGCTTCCTTTCACTGTGATACACAAAACATACCTAACCCCCCTTTTAGGAAGATGCCACGTCTTCCAGCCCTAGGACCTTCCTTTGCTTTACAGGGGGTGCTCAGGGAGCCATACATTCCTGTGCCTAGGCCCACCTCATGTGTGGATGTGCTAGTGAGAACCACGAGAGTAGCAGAAGCCAAGGTGGGGGGGCATCTGTGATGCAATTGAAGACAACTAGCCCAGCAATGACAAGTTCCTGGCTTGGTGATGTCATTTACTAGCTCTGTGACCATGGCCTGGTAACTTACCTTCTCTGAGACGGTTTCCCCATTTTAAAAAATGAGAGTGATATAACCTTGTTCATAGGGCTCTTGATATGAATGTTAGATTATGTTACATTCATGAAAGCCTTTTGTAAAGAGCAAAATGCTCCCCAGACAAGGTGATAATGGTGATGGTGATGACTTCTAGCATGAACTGAGTGAGACTCCATGGTCTCTGTGGTTCCTCCTTCCTTTCCACTTATTGAGCCTCCTGCTGTGACTAGGGGGAAGGGGACTTTCTTTCTCCTTAATGCTGAGGATTCTGGTTCTTTGCACCCTGTTAGATTTCTACAGCAATCCCTTTTCTCTGTGGTCTCCCCACAGATCTCAGGGATGCTGCTGAAGGTGGGAATCCTATATATCGGTGGGCAGCTGGTAACAAGTGGGGCTGTGAGCAGTGGGAACCTCGTCACATTTGTCCTCTACCAGATCCAGTTCACCGCAGCGGTTGAGGTGAGGTCCTTCCAGTTTCACTCCCAGTACCCCTCCTTCCCCATGCCCTCACCATCCATGTCGCTTTCCTTCCATTCTTTACCCATCTCACATCTCACATCACACAACCCTGGAAGCAGACTAGGAGCCCCCCCCCCCCATTCATATCTCCCTTCCAGGTACTGCTCTCCACCTACCCCAATGTGCAGAAGGCTGTGGGCTCCTCAGAGAAAATATTTGAGTATCTGGACCGGATCCCTTGCTGCCCAGCCAGTGGTGTGTTGACTCCTTCGAACTTGGAGGGCCTTGTTCAGTTCCAAGACGTCTCCTTCGCCTACCCCAACCGCCCAGATGTCCCAGTGCTGCAGGTACAACCTCCCAGTCCTTGCATTCCACCACCATACTCTCAACTCTTCCATCCTAAATTGTCTTCCTCACTTCAGCCTGCTTAACACCAGGTAGAGATAGAGCCTTCCTAACCCCTCAAAGGCAAAAGTGAGCACCATCTGTTCCATAAAACTGCCCCAAACTGAAGAACCAGTTTGGATTTCCAAGAAGAATGGGAGAGGAGGCTCTCAGGGAGGAATCCCTCACATCCCAAGGAATTGCTAAGGAAATCTGTGCCCCCGCCTCCCAGCTTTCCTCTTTCTTTCCCTTTGTGCTTTTGAAGGTGATTTTTTTCTGTTTTCTCATGGTATCTGATACCAAGTATGTAGCATAGAGGTGCCGAGTCTTTCTTTCTGTCTTTGCCTCACCTTCCATTTCTACTCCTCTGGGAGTTATCACCCCCAAGGAGCAGAGGTCTCTGCATGTGGGAGGGGAGGCGTGACTATATCTCCCCATTTTTCTCGTTTCTTCCCTGGGGTAAGACATCGTGCTATGTAATGAGACAGTGACAGCCTCAGGGTTAGTGGCCTCAGTTGGCCTCTTACCGTGTGATTGATGCTCTGGCCTCCAGGGGCTGACGTTCACCCTGCGGCCCGGCGAGGTGACGGCGGTGGTGGGGCCCAACGGGTCCGGGAAGAGCACGGTGGCGGCCCTGCTGCAGAATCTGTACCAGCCCACAGCAGGGAAGCTGCTGCTGGATGGGGAGCCCCTTCCCCAGTATGAGCACCGCTACCTGCACCGGCAGGTGAGCAAGAAGGTGGTCGGTGGAGGGTGCGGAGCACCAAGTAAGAAGAATATTCTCACTGAGCACTCACTGAACATGCTGAAGAAGGGTTAGGGAATGATGGGAGACCCTGGGTAGAGACGGGGAATGGCCAGGAGAGAGGGTGTGTAACTTTGTGATACGATATCTTGAATAGTTTGAGTCTTTAATCTTTGTATAACCATCCGGTATTTCTTGTTCCATGACTCTCTGTCATGTTTTGTCCCAGATAGCTGCAGTGGGACAAGAGCCACAGCTGTTTGGAAGAAGTTTCCGAGAAAATATTGCCTATGGCCTGATCCAGAAGCCAACTCTGGAGGAGATCACAGCTGCTGCAGTGGAGTCTGGAGCCCATAGTTTCATCTCTGAACTCCCGCAGGGCTATGACACAGGTGCTCTGTCCATTCATGTCACCACCCGGACAGCCGTGCCTTCCTGGAACCCCAGTAGTCTTGCCTCTGCTCATCAGTTCCTCTCGCCCCACTGACGTCAGTTTGAAGTTTTAAGATCTTGTTCCTCTGGCTCCTTCATCCTCACATCTTCAGAACTCCTCCACCTTTCCAGAACCTCTCCTGTCCGGCTGCACCCACTATTCCTTGTTCCATGAGTCTTTGTCATATTTTGTCCTGGGTGACTGCAGTCCCTGGTGTGTGCATGTGTGCCTGTGTGCTCGTGGGTCCACATGTGGTTACCCAGCTGTCACCTTGTCTCTGCAGAGGTAGGTGAAGCTGGGAGCCAGCTATCAGGGGGTCAGCGACAGGCAGTGGCCTTGGCTCGAGCGCTGATCCGGAAACCACGTGTACTCATCCTGGACGATGCTACCAGTGCCCTGGATGCAAACAGCCAGTTACGGGTGAGACAGTCTTCTTAATGCCTGTGTCCCACCCATCTTCCCTCCCTCCCTCATCCTATGTTAGTTATACTAGCCCTGTAATTACCCAAACTGGTCCTTGCAATTCTCAGCTCCTGTTAGCTTCTCCTCAAGATGCCTAGAAACACTTACAAGAGTACTGACATTCTCCGAATCTCTGAAGCCAGACATAAGGAAAAGACCACCCTAATACCAATATTAATATTAATTGAACTTATACTATTGCCAGGCATGCGACTAGACCCATTGCAGGTACCGTCTCCTAATCATCGTGAGTGCTAGGGAGCTGGCCGCTGCTGTCCTCTTTCTGTGGATGAAGTGGAGGCTGAGAGGTCGAATAACCTGCTCGGTGTCATTCATCTGTTGAGTAGCAGAGCCTGGGCCCAAATTCAAGTCTGCCTGACCTGACTTGAACGCTCATGTCTTTACCCCTAAGTTGTACTTCTTTAAAACAGAATATAAAGCATTCTTTATATTTCAGTCCTTAGGTAGAGAGACTATTTGATATCCTTTGCTTTTTTCTTACTGGTTTCACCTTAGAACTCTGACTTTCATTCCACTGTTGCTCCCTCATGTAAACAGTCCTGAACAAATCAAAGGTTTCAGAGAGAAGCAACACATGGCCACGATCCTGGCAAGGCCTATGGGCTCTGGCAACACAGATGCCTCTCTGGGCTGGGCGCGGTCCCCAGCTCTGACAGTCTGTCTGTCCTCAGGTGGAGCGTCTCCTGTATGAGAGCCCCGGGCGCTGCTCTCGGTCTGTGCTGCTCATCACCCAGTGTCTCGGCTCCGTGGAGCAGGCTGACCACATCCTCTTTCTGGAAGGAGGCACCATCTCTGAGGCGGGGACCCACCAGCAGCTCATGGAGAACAGGGGACGCTACTGGGCCATGGTGCAGGCGCCTGATGGGCTGGGTGCCCCAGAATGAGACTTCTCATCGCCCTCCCTTCTCTCTTCTCTTTGGTGGAGAATTTGGGAACAAAGGTCTTACTGGAGCTGCAGAGTAGTCAGGACTGACATCCTCAAGTGTAACCCCCTAGGTGATACTTGAAATTCTGCCATGTACATTACCCCCTCTCCAAGCTCCTCTTGAAAAATGCAGGTTTCCTGGAAGAAAACCTGGTTTACAACTGGTGTAACTGGGTTTATAGCCAGGGTCTCTGTGCATTGCACTCTAAAAATGAGAAATATTTAGAATATAAAGAAAGGAAAGATCAGCTACTTTCCAATCGGAGCAAAGGCGTTTATAGGCATAAATGCCCTGTGTGGATTCTTGATATTTATAATAAAATCAGTGTTGTGTACTATGGTTTCTCGCGTTTTCGGCGCACCAAATGGCTCGCTGACTTTTCAGTGCAGTTTTCAGGAGCCCGGTGTCCTCTCTCCTTTAGCATCCCCGTGTTTCACAGCCCTAGGTGCGCCTTCTTTCCCCTAAAGTGTCCTATTCCCTTTGGTTGCACCGCCACCTCCCCGTTCCCCGCTCCCCCCCATGTCCTCCCCCAAGGATGGGCCAGCCTGGGCTACGAGGGCTCCTAGGCGCTGGCTGCTCTGCCGGAGGGCGAGCGCCTGCGGGAAGCGCAGGGGCTCGAGCGAGGCGCTCAGACTTCCCCTCCTCGCGGCCAGGCCAGGCCCTTTCCCGTGGGCCCGCCTGGGAACTCCGCGTGGCGGGGGCGGCTGGTGGCTGCCTTCCAATCAGAGAGGGCCGTGGCTTGTGACGCCGCAGTTGCTGGGCGTGTTAGGCCGACACAGGTTGCAAACGGGCGGGGTTAGAGCGGAGCTCGGCGCGGCTCAGTCCGCGAGAAGCAGGCCGGCGGGCGCGGGCGGGCAGGGCAGTTCCTGTGGGTGGCTGCGGGCTGGGCGACCGTTGCACCCCGGGAGGCCCTACGAAGGCCCACGTGGGCAGATCCCGAGACTTCGCCCTCTCCTTGGTGCCCCCGCCCCCACACGCTGCGGGTATATTCTGTTGCCCCCAAACCTGTCCTCAGGACTCAGTGCCCCACCTACTCCGACACCCCTCACTTCTACGAAATGATGCTCCTGTGCACGCCCCTCCCCTCCCCCGACGTGAAGCTGCCCCCAGGCCCTTGCGGACTCCCAGCTTTCGGGTCGAGGCTGCGCCTTTAGAGATGCGACCCCGCCCCGCCCCGCGACCGGTCCAGAGGACGCCCCGGCCTGGCGGCGTCTCCCCGTAATCTCATCGCCAAGGGGGCTTTCGGGGGCGCCCATCTCTTTCTCCCTTCCTTCTGACAGCCTGCCGCCCGCCGTTTCCCCAGCTCCCTGACGGTGGGCGGGGAAGCCTGTCCGGACGGGATGCACCGGGTGCCCAGACACGCGCTGGCTTCTCGGAACAGGCAGGGGGATGTGGAAAATATCCCGGGTCCCTCCCCTTGAGGCTGCGGGCTTTCGCTTTCGCTTCCTTCTGCGAGAGCGGGCAGGTCTCGGGGCGCCGGGCGATCATGGCGCTGCTGGAGGTGTGCGGAGCCCCCCGAGGGCGCACCGGGGACTGGGCTTTCCCCCGCTCGGGAGGCCGGCATTGCTCGGACCCGGGACACTACAGTTTCTCCACGCGATCTCCGGAGCTCGCCCTCCCCCGGGGGGTGCAGGTTGGCGCTGGAAGAGAACGGGGAGGCGGGGGGAGGGCGCGGGGAACGGAGGGTCCCCGGAGCGGGCCGCAGGCGGGGAAGCGCGGAGGGGCCGTCCCGAGTGGTGCGGAGCCCCGCCCGGGGACCGAGCCGGGAGGAGGCGTCGCGGCTCACAGCCTGGGGGCTCGGAAGCGCAGGGTAGGACGGAGTGGGAGCGGGGTGGGGGCGCCCCTCGGGAGGCGGAGCGCGTTCCCGCCCGCCGTCCCGCACCCGCGGGCCGGAGCCCTTCCCGCGGCGGCACCGGGCGCGGCGGCTGCGCAGGGTCTTGGGGGACCTATAAAGGAGGGCGGTTAGCCCCCCCCCCCGCCCCGTGTGTCTTGGATCAAATCACTTAGACTAGATTTTGGGCCTCTTTTGTAAAATGCGGATACGAGTGATACACGTGTTTTGTGAGGGTTAAATGACCTGTTACTGAGACAACGTGGAAGTCACCCTTGACGCTGCGGGTTGCGGGGGCACCTGTTTCCTTTCCGTGCGCCGGGAAGCGGGAAGGGCTGGCGTCGCGGGCCTGCGCTTCCCGCCGGAGCCTCGGCGCGTCCTCGCCAGGCCAGGGGCTCTCCACGGGCTCCGCCAGCCCCGCCCGGAGGCCTCACTCCCCTCTCTGCCCTTCCCCCGGACCAGCCCCCCGAGTTCCTCCAGGCCCTGGGTGGCAGCGGAGAGAGGCGCGTTCAGATTGAGCTGGCTCATGGCACGACCACGCTGGCCTTCAAGTTCCAGCACGGGGTGATCGTGGCCGTGGACTCTCGGGCCTCGGCTGGCAGTTACATCGGTGAGTCCTGTTCCTGCAGCCAGCTCGGGGAGCTGCGCCCTCCTCCCAGCGGGACCCCAGCCTCTGCACAGAGCCCCAGCTGACGCTGACCTAGGACGCTGGGGAGAGCTGGGGAGGGAGGGCCATTCCTCTTCTCTCAAGACGCCATGTTCTTCCAGCCACCTTAAAGGTGAACAAGGTGATCGAGATCAACCCCTACCTGCTTGGCACCATGTCTGGCTGTGCGGCCGACTGTCAGTACTGGGAGCGCCTGCTGGCCAAGGAGTGCAGGTGGGCCCGGCCTCTCATCTCCCCTCTAAGGACGCCGGTCAGTTCTGGGTCCCGGGTTCTCCAGATCACTGCTCCTTACCCTCCCCCCTGAACTAATGCAGCATCCTGGTGCTAAAGGAGTATTTCACAAAATAGCCTTTTGGTGATGACCTTCCCCCAAATCTCAGTTCTGTTCCTGTCAATAAGCCAGATAATTTGTCAATTACTTAAGCACTGATACCATCAATCCTGGTGGGATAGTACCATTGTTGCTGTTTTAAAAAGGTGGCTTAATACTTTAAATTTCAAACCTCTCCCTGATCCTTAGGTCCTACAAAACCATTCCCTTCAAATGCTCATCTCTTTAATCACTTCCTGCCCATCCCCTGCTCCCTGGGCCCCTCAGAGAGCTAGCCGGCTGCCGCCTCTAAGCTCTCCCCCACCGCCTGTCCTCACCCAGACTGTACCACCTGCGGAATGGGGAGCGGATCTCGGTGTCAGCAGCCTCCAAACTGCTCTCCAACATGATGTGCCAGTACCGGGGCATGGGCCTCTCCATGGGCAGCATGATCTGCGGCTGGGACAAGAAGGTGGGCGCTCCTTCTCTCTGTTCCCCCACTGCTGCCGAGAGATCAGTTCCCCACTGCACACTTCCACTCCCCCCCTTACAAGACACGCGGGCAGTTCCTTCATACCCGCGGTCATTTCTGGGTCCAGATGTGGACCATTGTTTCATAAGCTTGTCCTTTTTTTAAGAGAGAGAGAGGAAGGGAGAAAGATAGAGAGATAGAAACATCAATGAGAGAGAAACACCAGCAATTGGCAGCCTCCTGCATGTGCCCCGACTGGGAATCGAGCCTCAGTCTCCTGGGTCCTAGGCCGACGTTCCGCGGCTGAGCCAGGCCCAGTCAGGAAAAAGAGCTGATTGCACGTTTGTTCCTCCCCTCTCTAAAGCTCTATGATTGTTACTAAAGTAACAGTCTCAGATATCCCAAGCTCAGATATTCGTGTGGTAAATTCTTATTCTTTTGTCCAATTTTTATGGGTCACACAAAACTGTGTGTGACCAAGGACTGCCTCTCCATTCTAACCTGGACCCTGCTTGCGTCCATTAGGGTCCTGGACTCTACTATGTGGATGAGAACGGGACTCGGCTCTCAGGAAGTATGTTCTCCACCGGTAGTGGGCGAAGCTTTGCCTATGGGATCATGGACAGTGGCTACCGGCCCAGTCTCAGCGTTGAAGAGGCCTATGACCTGGGCCGCAGGGCTATTGTTCACGCCACCCACCGAGACAGCTATTCTGGAGGCTTCGTCAATAGTAAGAGACCAGCACTCCCACTCGGCAGCCCTGGGCCCGGAAGGGGGATTTGGCGTTGGGGCACTGGGGGAGGCACAGCGGCAGGGAGGAGGTTTTCAGAGGCAGCAGAGGGGTGCTGACGTCCCAGTAGCGGGCTGTGCTGTGTGCTGTCACGGCCTTCAACAGAATCTCGTTAATGGGACTTGCCGAAGTGAAGGGGGCTCCATGTTCTTTCTCATTTGCCCACAGTGTACCACATGAAGGAAGACGGTTGGGTGAAAGTGGAAAGTACGGACGTCAGTGACCTGATGCACCAGTACCGGGAGGGCACTCAGTAACTGTGGCCGCAGCTGGGCAGGCTCCTCCGGGAAAGCCCGCCGCTCAGGGACCTGAGCCAGCTTACCCAGCAGGAGAAAGGGGGCTCACTCTGAGCCCAGAGATAGGGAACCGGCGGCCAGCGGGGTTGGGGCAGACTTTATTCTTTGTATGTTCTCCATTTCAGGGACCATTCCCCCCACCTCAGCCATCCGGGTACAATAAAGGAAACGGTTATAAAGCCTCTGCTTTGTGGCTGAGCGGGCTTGGGGCTGTGGGGACTGGGGGAGGGGAGACAGGAAATAAAGAAGAGCTTTTCCTGAGAAGACAGATCAAATGCCCACCTAAGAAACAGCCTCACCAAATATTTCTCCTGGATGTTCTTTCTGAAACCGGACACAAGGGGTCCAAGGCTGCCTGTCACTACTTGAGCCAAATTAAGCAGAGACAGGGTTGAATCGTCTGTGAGCGTTTATTCCAATAACGCCGGCAGTATGGGAGACAGCCGGCCAGCCTGGAAACTCTGCTCTGACTCCCTCGCCGGCTGGCTGCTTACACGCCAGTGAGGGAGAGGATGACTCCGCAGCTGCAGCTGCAAGTGTGACAGAGAAGGGGAGGGGCAGGGCTGCAGTCGGGCCTTCAGGAGCTCGAAGTCCGGTAACCAGGCGGCTAATCCTCGGTGATGTTACAAACGGCTCAGCCCGTTCCTGGGCCGGAGAATGGTCACCATTCCTGAGGCCGACTCCCAGAGGGGGTCAGGGTCCGGGCACAGCAGCCACATCAAAGCGTGTCCTGTCCTTGGTCTGTTCTCAAAATGTATTTCTTTTCTAAGTGGTGGGCCCACCGAGGCATCTTATCTTTTTATAGCCTGGTTTCAGCCTCCAGTTTCCCAGGGCCTGTGAAAAACCTCTTATCTACAGTTAGTAAGATGAATACTTATTAAACATCTGTGGCTCTATTCTTGCTACGTGTCCTTCCCCCTATCACTTCCACACACATCTCTCCAGGACCTCGGGAAGCCTGATTTTTGTTACCTGTGGATACATATTTGCAATTTAATTTAGGTTAGGGCACCTAGAGCAACTGAGTTTGAACTTACAGTGTTAGATGGAAAAGCTTCCACCTTGAATGCATGTGGTAACTGTAAACATGGTACCGCCGACCTGAAATTGGGTATTGGAGACGCCGGGTATTGAATGTGAAGACGGACGTTAGGGGCTCAGTTTCATGATGTGTAAGGCTCCATTGCAGGATGACAGGGCCATGACTGAAGAGAAAGAGACAGGAAGACGCCTCAAGTGGGGGCTATGAGGGAAAAGTAAGGAGGTCAGGAAAACGAGAAGACATATTGAAGTCTTCTGGCTCATGCTGGAAGTGCAGGAAAGAATATGGACAGTGCCACCACTCAAAGGACATCGCTGAAGGAAAAACTTGAAAGCAGGACGCAGCTGAGCATGAAGCTTTCTTCATTAGGGCAAGATGCTTAAAATCCCAGAACGCACGGGGTTGGAGAAATTTTAGTAATCCTCCACTTTATTTTATTTTATTTTATTTTTTAAAATATATCTTTATTGATTTCAGAGAGAGGAAAGGAGAGGGAGAGAGAGAGATAGAAACATCAGTGATGAGAAAGTCATTGATCCGCTGCGGCCCGCAACCCAGGCATGTGCCCTGACAGGGAATCGAACCCCGATCGCCTGGATCCTAGGTCGATGCTTAACCGCTGAGCCACGCCTGGCCGGCGAGTAATCCTCCACTGTAAATTTCTCCCCTCCCCCATTGCTTTCAGTTTGAAGTGACTCATTGGTAGCCGTACCAGGAACGGTTCAAAAGGGTGCCGGGGAAACCCAGTCATCACCTCTGAGGATACGTTGAGCTTGGGAGGTAGTTTCAGCCGGAAGAGCCGTTTCTGAAACCAGCCAGCGTGCCTGCCCCATAGGAGGCTCTGGGCCAGGCAGGACCTGGAGCACCCATCGCTGTTCCAGCCGGTGTTAGACCAGGAAACCAAGTCCATCCCTCAGGTGCGGAAGCTGCCCGACATAATTTGGGGCACGCATTTGGAGGCATCTGAACACGTGCCCTGCTCCAGGCGCAGTGCAGAGGACAAATAAAGGGGCAGGGCCTTTTCAGCCCAGAATCTGTAAGTGAAACCCACTCGGCGCCCGTGAGAGTGCCTGCTGCCTTCTGTTTAGGAGACCCCATGTTTCTCCCTCGGAACTTGGCTGTTTTTACCCCAAGACCCTAAAACTGGAGCTTGGGCAGGGGAAGAGGGCACTTCTCAAAACAGTTGCAGAGCTTGAGGTAGTAAGACCTCCACGTAAGACAACCCAGTGGTTCTCCAATTACAAAGCATCCCAATTCTTGACATAGCTTTATTCTACTTAGTGACAATTTTTAGAAATTGCGGTTTTCCATTAGAGTAACGGTTGCTACGGGCGAGAGGCTCGCTGCAGCAGGTGCTGGCGCGGCGTCTGCGGTGTCGAGCGCCCCCTGCTGGCCGCGCTGCGCAGAGCCCGGCCCGAGGGGAAGCGAAAGCGAAAGCGGCGGCCGGCACTCCCTCGCCTGGGATTGTTTTCAGCCGGCGGAAGGGCGGCCCGGCGGGGGCTGCGGGAGCCGGTTTCGGAGCTCAGTCCCCAGCATCTCACTCAGTGCCCAGCATCTCACGGGAGGACCTCGGGAGCTGCAGGCCCGAAGCTGCCGCCAGCGAGTCCGTGCGGCAGGAACGCTTCCCCGCTCGCCAGCACCCCGGGTCCGGCTTCCTGCCGCCCCCTCCCCCCCCCGGGCCCCAGGGGTGCAGGGGTCGGGCACGACCGCCCGGCCTGCGGACCCCGACGCGGCGGGTGGGGAGGGGTGAGGGAGGGTTCACGGGATGTTTAAGGGTGAAGCCCTGAAGGCCAGGCTCCCAGGCTGGTGCGGGCGCCTTGCTTCCGTCGGGGGAGGGATGCACCGAGGGGCGCGGGAACCCGGAGCTTCGGGATCGGGTCAGAGACGGCGAGAAGCGCGGGCCCGTCCGGGGAGTGGGGTGGGAGGGGGGAACGAGGGTGGGACCCCGCCGCTCTAATGCCCGCCTTCCACCCGCAGCCACGCCATGCGGCTCCCTGACCCGAGACCCTGGGCCGCCCTGCTGCTGGCGGACGCGGCTCTGCTCTGGCTGCTCCGGGGGACCCTGGGGGCGCTGCTGCCGCGAGGGCTCCCGGGCCTGTGGCTGGAGGGCGCCCTGCGCCTCGGAGGGCTGTGGTGGCTGCTGAAGCTGGGAGCCCTGCGGGGCGTCGCTGGGGCGCTGCTGCCCGCGCTCTGCCTGGCGACGCCCGTGTACCTGTCGCTGGGGGCCCTGCGCCCAGACGCCGCCAGCGCGCCCCCCGCCAGGGCGGCCGCGGCCCCGTGGAGCTGGCTGCTGCTGGGGGACGCGGCCGCCGCGCTGGGCTGGGCCGTCTGGGCCGCGCTGCGCCCCGCGGGGGCCGGCGGCGGGGAGCCCGCGCCCGAGCGCGGCCGCGCCCTCGTGTGGCGCCTGCTGAAGCTCTCCAGGCCCGACCTGCCGGCGCTCGCCGCCGCCTTCTTTTTCCTGGTGCTCGCCGTGCTGGGTGAGTGGGCGACGCCTGGAGCGGGGGGAGGCCCGGCACCCGCGCCTCCGTAACCCCCCTGCCTGCCTTCAGGTGAGACGTTCATCCCTTACTACTCCGGTCGCGTGATCGACATCCTGGGTGGTGACTTTGACCCCGACGCCTTCGCCAGCGCCATCCTTTTCATGTGCCTTTTCTCCGTCGGGAGGTGGGTGATGGCGAGCCCCGCGCGCTGGCCCCAGACCTTCACCGGCCCCTCCCATTCCTAACTCTGTTTTCAGATACTTTTGTGCACGAAGCACAAAACCCTTAAGCGAAAACCCGCTTGTGTTTATTTGCTCGCCTTTCTATTAGCCCATTCACCCTTCACCCGCCGGCCCTGCCCGCCGGCGGCACGGTCCGGGCCGCGCCAGGCTGGCGCCCCGCGGGGTGCCCCCGCGCCCGCCGCGTCGCCTCCAGGGTTATCCTCTGCTCAGCGCGCGCATGGTCCTCCCCCGGACACCCCATTGTCACCCTGGAGATCTCACCCTGCCCCTTACACTTTTCTTTCCAGCATCTCTACTCTTTTCCACTTGCTTTGCTTTTCCCTCTTTCCTTAGACACACCCAGGAAGCTGCTGTCAATTAACCAACTGGGGCTGGGACCAGGGTGCTCCAGGGAGGCGCCAGGGTGCTCGCCTCGAGGAGCTGCGCTCTCCTCGCCCTAGTGCCCGACGGCGCCTTTTGTGGTCCTGCTTCATTCAGAATGGCCCAGAAACCACTTCTTCATTATGTCTTTATTCCATTTTTGCTACTTTTTTTTTTCTTCCTGAAACCAATTACTCAAATGTTTTTTAAAAATCAAACTTAAAAAAAAATCGGTCCTCAATTCTCTTTGCTTCTCTGTAGCACTTGGCGTTCGAATCATCTCTTATTGACCCCTTTCTCCCTTCCCACTTCCCAACCCACTCTCCCTGCTCGGGAGACTTTCCTCCTCCGGACCCTTAAATGTGGACTTTTCTCCTGACTCAGTTCTTTGATCTTTGATCTTAAGAACATTTTCCTGGTGAGCTAACTCAGGTCATCTGGCTCCACCATCCACAGCTCCGGGCTCAGCTCCAGTCCTGTTGCCTCCTAGACATTCACACTGGACATCCCCCTCTCACCCCACGTTCCTCACACCCAGGGCTCCAGGCACCTCACACTCCCTCCTGGTCCTCTTGGGACTGGCTCCCTCTTCTTTTCCCCCTCTGACACCATCAGTCTCTTGGGCTCCAGGCATCAGCACCAGGAGCGTTGATGCTTTTCTCAGGGTCACGCCCCGCACTCAGTGTTTCTCCTGTGGCTCTTCTCTCCTTTCTCACCAGAGTCCAAACCCTCATGTTCTGTCACCGACTGTCCCCTTCAAACCTGGTGACTAGATTTGTATGAGGAACCCATATTTTGTAAAATACCTGTTTCCATGCTTTCACATTTTCCCTTCATGTTTTATTGTAAAAATAGGGTTAGTCTAAGAGGCGTTGTCCAACTCCGGGGACGAGAGGATGGGGAACAGCGCGACCAGGGCGCGGAGCTTGGGAGGCAGGGTCCCCACAGAGAAGCAGCCAGGACTAGGAAGGAGGACTTTGGGGGTGGGGAGAAAAGAGACCAAGGACCAAGACGGCGGGAAGCCCGGAAGGATAGCTCGGGGAGGCCAGGTGGGCCACAGCCCATCTCTGTGTCGGTATCTTTTCACTGCTATTGTAGCCTTCCCTGCGTCTAGCACAGAGTGAGCTCCATAAATGCAGGTGTATCTGTACGGGTTGGGATTTTGTTCTGGGTATAGCTCATCGTGACCGTTTTTTCTTTCTCTGTTTATTTCTGCCCCTTTGCCACCCCCCCATCCCTCTCTTGTTTGTTTCTCTCCTGCCCTCACGGTGTATTTTCCCCAACTTTGCATTACTTTTCACTCTCTGCTTTCTCCTTTGTTTCCCCCCCTTCATCCCCTCCCTCTGTCTCTGTCCTGTCCACCCTCCTGTCCCCTCCCCACCCCACAGCTCACTGTCTGCAGGCTGCCGGGGAGGCTGCTTCCTCTTCACTATGTCCAGAATCAACTTGCGGATCCGGGAGCAGCTCTTTGCCTCCCTTCTTCGCCAGGACCTTGGTTTCTTCCAGGAGACTAAGACAGGTGGGGCCCAGAGTCCAGGTGCGGGCTTCCCCTCAACCCGCAGGCAGCCTGCCCCTGGCGTGCAAGCGAAGGAGGCTGCTCAGAGGAGGGGCCTGTGTCAGAGGGAAGGTCAGGAGGGAGTTTCTGGGGTCTCCATTGCCCGCGGGGTCCTCACCTGCTCTGTCCTGCCCAGGGGAGCTGAATTCCCGGCTGAACTCGGATACCAAGCTGATGAGTTCCTGGCTTCCTTTAAATGCCAATGTGCTCCTGCGGAGCCTGGTGAAAGTGGTGGGACTGTACAGCTTCATGCTCAGCCTGTCGCCCCGACTCACCCTGCTGTCCCTGCTCGAGGTGCCTCTCACGATAGCGGCTGAAAAGGTGTACAATGCCCGCCATCAGGTATATGTGGCTGTTGCGGAGCCCTGGGAAGGATCAGTCCTAGAGGTCTTGTCCTCTCAGCCCTTAGAGCAGCAGTTCTGACAGGCTTCAGAAGGTCCACGGCCCTGGGACTGTGTGTGTGTGTGTGTGTGTGTGAGAGAGAGAGACAGACAGACAGACAGACAGAGAGACAGACAGAGAAGGAGGGAGGAAAGGAGAGAGGGAAGTCACATTTTTCTGGGGTGAGGATAATTTTCATCAGATTCTCAAAGGAGTCTGCACGTAATTTCCCCATAAAAGACGAACACTGCCATCTTGGAGGCTGTAGGTAGTGCTCCCCTTATAACCAGCAGGAGTGTAGAGAGAAAGTAGAATGTGCAGCCGGGAAGACCTGAGTCTGCATGTTAGTCTCACCTACTCATTCTTTTTATTTTATTTATTATTTTTTATTATATTTTTTTATGTTTCAATTTATCTTTATTGTTGAAAATGTTACAAATGTCCCCCTTTCCCCCCCATTGATCTCCTCCACCCTGTACCACATCGCCCTCCAGGCCTTCATCACTCTATTGTCTGTGTCTGTGGCTTATACATATGTGTATATAAGGTCTTAGGTTAATTTCTCCCCACCCATCCACCCGCCCCCGCCTTCCCTCTGAGATCCCTCAGTCTGTTCCACGCTTCTATGTCTCTAGATCTGTTTTGTTCATTAGTTAATTTTGTTCATTAGATTCCACATCTGAGTAAGATCATGGGATACTTGTCTTTCTCTGACTGGCTTATTTCGCTTAGCATAATGCTCTCCAGGTCCCACCATGCTGTCTCAAAAGGCAAAGAATCCTTCGTTTTTACAGCTGCATAGCATTCCATGGCGTAAATGTCCAAGAAGATGCTAGATATGATTTCAGTCTTCTTGAACTTGTGGAGACTTGTTTTGTGTCCTAATATGTTGTCTATCTTTGAGAATATCCCATGTGCATTTGTTTTTTTTTTGTGTGTGTGTTTTTAAAAAATATATCTTTATTGATTTCAGAGAGAGGAAAGGAGAGAGAGAGAGATAGAAACATCAATGATGAGAGAGTCATTGATCCGCTGCCTCCTGCACACCCCCGACTGGGGATCGGGCCCACAACCCAGGCATGTGCCCTGCCCGGGAATCGAACCCCGATCGCCTGGATCCTAGGTCGACACTCAACCACTGAGCCATGCCTGGCTGGGCGAGAATATCACATGAGCATTTGAAGAGAATGTATATTCTGCAGCTTTGGAGTGCAATGTTCTGTAAATGTCAATTAAGTCCATTGCATTTAGTGTGTCATTTAGAGTCACTGTTTCCTTGTTGATTTTTTGTCTGGAAGATCTATCCAGTGAAGTCAGTGCTGTGTTAAAGTCCCCTACTGTGACTGTATTGCTGTTGATCTCTCTTTTAAAGTCCTCTAGAAGCTTTTTTCTTTCTTTCTCCCCCCCCCCCCCCAGCCTGTGTGAGTCTTTTGTTCTGACGTGAGTCTCTTGTAGACAGCATATATTTGGGACTTGTTTTCTTATCCATTCAGCTACCTTATGTCTTTTGATTGGAGCATTGAATCCATTTATGTTTAAGGTTATTATTGATAGGTACTTATCTATTGCCATTTTATTTCTTTATGCCTATGCTTCTTGTTCTATCTATTTCAACTTCTAATTACAGCAGTCCCTTCAACATTTTTTTCAGTGCTGGTTTGGTTGTGATAAACTCCTTTAGCCTTTTTTGGTCTGGAAAGCTCTTTATTTCACCATCTATTTTGAATGATAGCCTTGCTGGATAGAGTAGTCTTGGTTTCAGATCCTTGCTTTTCATTTCCTTGAATACTTCATGCCATTCCCTTTTGGCCTATAGAGTATCTGATAAGAAATCAGCTGACAGCCTTGTGGGAGCTCCCTTGTAGGTAACAAGTTGCTTTTCTCTTGCTGCCTTTAAGATTCTCTCTTTGTCTTGAATTTTGGCATTTTAATTATGAGGAGTCTGGGTGTAGGCCTCTTTGGGTTCTTCTTGCTTGGGACTCTCTGTGCCTCCTGAACTTGTGTGACTTTTTCCTTCACCAGGTTAGGGAAGTTTACTGCCATTATTTCTTGAAATAGATTCTCTAACCCTTGCTTACTTTTGACCTCTTCTGGCACTCCTATGATGTGAATATTGTTACATTTAATGTTGTCCCACAGCTCCCTTAAATTGTCCTGCTGTTTTTAAAATTGTTTTTTCTTTTTGGTTCTCTGATTGAGTTATTTTTTTCTACCCTGTCTTCTAATTTGCTGTTCCAATCCTCAGCTTCCCCTAATCTGCTGTTTATTCCTTCCAATGTATTTTTTAATTTCTATTATGTCATTCTTAATTTCCTTCATAGTTTCCATATCTTTTCTCATGCTGTTGAGCATCCTTATGATCAGTATTCTGAACTCTATATCTGATAGATTACTTATCTCCATTTCATTTAGCTCTTCTTCTGGAGAATTCTTTTGTTCTTTCGTTTGGGTTTTTTTTTTTTTTTTTGTCTCCCCATTTTGGCTGCCTGTTTGGATTTGTTTCTATGTGTTAGGTAGATCTGCTAGGACTCCCAGTCTTTTGGATGGTCTCTGGTGCAGGCCAGTGTCAGACGCTGTTTGTGACTGGCCTTGATTACCCTGTTTGAAGCTTTCCACATTCCACAGCTTGTGATTTCCTCTGCTGGGGCTGGGTGCACTTGGAAAGGAGCAAGATGCACACCAAGTTCTGCTTTTCCAAGCCCTGGGTCCAGAAGCAGATCAGGCAAATACTGAAAGCACCCAGAGGTTGATTGTTATCCAGTTTCTTAATGAATTTCAGGCTGTAGAAACTCCACAGGATGGGTCAAGAGGTTTTTCAACAGGGCAGGGCAATTGCTTCTCCACCCAGGCAAAAGCTTGGATGGTAAAGGTCTGCTTGAGAAAGATGTCCCCTGCCATATGGGGGAATAACTCAGCATAAGGATCCAAATGGCTGCCCTCTGAGCTCTATCCCGAGCCAGCAACTCTGGACTCTCCTCACACAGGTCTAGTCCACTCTGCTCTCCTTTCTCCAGACCCAAGATGAGTGGCTGCACATGAAACTTGGTGCATTGGCCCTTTAAGAGGGGACCTGCATTTCTAGCTATCTCTCCCTGGCAGACTGAAACCCTGCTGCTATTCAAAGCCAATTGTTATGTGGGCACCTTTTCCAGTTCTGGTGCTCTGGGTGGGGGAGCCCAGCTTGGGGTTTAGATCCCAAAGTTCTCAGTGGGAAACCGCCACAGCTGAGATATCTCTCCTGACCTTCAGCTGCTGCCTGGGGGAGCCCAGCCAGCCCTATCGCGCCTCTGCACTTCCTGCCAGTCTCCATGCTGTCTCCGCTTTTTCTCCTTGGTTATGAGGGTGCTCTCCAGCTAGTCGTCAGTTGATTATTCAGGTTTTTCTATATTTTAGTTGTAATTCCAGTGTGGTTCTGGAGAGTGTCAGTGCAGCTTCCACTCAATGTGCCACCATCCTGGAATCCCTTCTCTTTCTTTTAAAAAAAATTATGGTAAAATATGCATAACATAAAATTTACTATTTTGAACAATTTAAAAATGTGCCATTTTAGTGGCATTACATACATTCATATTGTTGTACAACTGTAACTGGAAAAGGGACCTGGCCCTGAGAAGTGTGAGGGTTCAGCAGGAGTCTAGGTGACTATGAGGGAACATTTATTAAAGCTGGGGACAGTGAGGACATAAAACAAAAAAGGGCTTAGCATAGAAGAGGCAACAGGAGCCTAGGCTGGGCTGCTTTAGCTCACCGGGAAGTCAGAGAAAAGAGGCCTTGGGAACAGGTTCAGGGGGTTAGCTGCTGATGCCCATTACTCTCCTGGTTGCAAGTATCATGGGGTCCTTTAGGGTTTAGAAGATGCATGCCTGTGGGGGAAGAAGTGGGGAAAGAAGTGAGGGAAGGGAGGAGGGGGGCTGCTCCCCAGAAAGAGAGCTCACACTGGGTTCTTTGTCTTGAAGCTTTTATCTTTTTCTTTCAGGTGGGAATCATAGGGGAGGTATCAGGGGAGGGTTTTAGCAGAATATTCATCATTTTCTACCTGTGCTCCTCTAGGGCCATGGTCTCCACTGATTGGTCAGCACCAGGGCAGGGGGTCATTGATCACTGCAGCTGGTCCTGGCTTTGCCTACCTGGTTTTGTTGCTTTTCTGGGCCTGGAGCTGAAATACAACTGAGGCTTAGATGCTATCTTTAGGCAGCAGATGCTTCTGTATCTGCTGTAAACTGCTCTGCCAGTTTATTCAGCTCTCTGTCTCAGTTTCTCCATTCTACTTTGTCCTAGCTGACTGGCCTGTCTCACAACCATCCCCACCATCCATCTGCAGAACTCTTTTCATCTTTCCAAACTGAAACTTTAACCCATTAAACAATAGATTCCTATTCCTCCCCTCCCCACCATGGCAACCACCATGCTACTTTCTGTATATGAATTTGATTACTTAGACATCCTATAAGTGGCTTCATACAGTATTTGTCTTTTTGTGGCTGGGTTCTTTCGTTTAGCATAATGTCCTCAGGGTTCAACCATGTGGTAGCATGTGTCAGAATTTCTCTTTTTTAGGGATGAATAATATTCCATCAATGCAGACAGCACATTTTGTTTATCCAGTCATCTGCTGATGGACCCTTGGGTTGCTCCACCTTTTGGCTACTGCGAATAATATTGCTATGAACATAAATGTACAAATATCTGTTTGTGTCCCTGCTTTCAATTCTTTTGGGCATATACCCAGGAGTAGGACTGCTGGATTGTATGTTGACTTTACTTTTGACGTTTTGAAGAGCCACCATGCTGTTTTCCATAGTGGCCACACCGTTTTAGGCTCCCACCTGCAGTGCACAGGGGTTTCATTTCTCCATATCCTTCTCCAGCACTTGTTATCTTCTGCGTTTGTTGTTTTTAATCTTCACCCAAGGGTATTTTTCCCATTGCCTTTTCAGAGAGAGTGGAGGGGAGAGAGGGAGAGAGAGAAACATTGATGTGAGAGAGTGGAGGGGAGAGAGAGTGAGAGAGAAACATTGATGTGAGAGAGACACATCGATTGGCTGCCTCCTGCTCCTGTGCCGACCGGGGTTGGGGATTGAGCCTGCAGCTGAGGTTCCTGCCCTTGGCCAGTATCGATCCTGGCATCCTTCAGTCCGTGGGCTGACTCTCTAACCACTGAGCCAAACTGGCTAGGGCTCCTCTGTGTTTTAAAAATTACATTCCTTACACTTATTTATCTTATAATTGGAAGTTTGACCACCTACAATTTCCCTGTGCTCCACACCCACCTCTAGTAACAACAAACCTGATTTTCTTCTAGATTCCACTTATAAATGAGCTTATATAGTTTTTGCCTTTCTTTATCTGACTTATCTCACTTAGCATAATGCCATCAAGGTCCATATTGTCACAAAAGGCAGAATTTCCTTTTTTAATGGCTAATATTTGCATATATATATTACCTAAAAAATAACCATCCTAATGATAGTGAGGTGATATCTTATTGTGGTCTTGATTTGCATTTCCCTAATGATTAGTCATGTTAAGCATCTTTTCATATACTTATTGGCCACTTTTATTTATTTATTTAAAAACATTTTTTAATTGATTTTAGAGAGAGGAAAGGAGAGGGAGAGAGAAATAGAAATATCAGCGATGAAAGAGTCATTGATTGGCTGCCTCCTGCATTCTCCCTACTGGGGATCGAGCCTGCAACCTGGGCATGTGCCCTGACCTCCTGGTTCATGGGTTGATGCTCAACCGCTGAACCACACCAGCCAGGCTATTGGCCATTTTTATCTTTTTTGGAGAAATGTCTATGCAAGTTCTTTGCTCATTTTTAAACTGAGTTGTTTTTAAATTGTTGAGTTGTAAGAGTTCTTTGTATATCCTGTGTCTTATCCCTTTATCAGCAATCAGCAAATGTCCCCTCCCATTATGCGGGTTTCTTTTTCACTCTGTTGGTAGAGTCCTTTAATGCACAAAGTTTTCATTTTGGCGAAGTCCCATTTATGTTCTTCTTAGTTTGTTGCCTGTGGTTCTGGTGTCACGTCCAAGAAGCCATTGCCAAAGCAAGTGTCCCGAAGCTTTCCCTTCTGTTTTTTCTTCTAAGAGTTTTATCGTTTTAGCTCTTAGGTTCGGGTCTTCGGTCCACTTTAAGTTACATCTCCACCTTCTGCTAAGTAGCTGTGGCTCCTGGGGGACTACCCCTCCTCTCTTGTTCAGACGCAGGGGGTGGTGCGAATGAGCTCAGATGAAGGGGTAAAACGGTGTGCATCTCCCACTTAACTAGCACCGAGAGCCCAGGGATAATTTGTTCCCTCCCCTCCTCACTCGCGCTGCTCCTTCTGGAAGTAAACGTAAGGAAGAGGGAAGGAAGGCAGTTTGCTGCTGCGAGGCCGGCTGGGGAGCGCGCGGGGGCTGGAGCGCGGCTGGGCTGCGCCGTCTTCCGCCGAGTGAACCTCGCGCCTCCTGCCCGTGTCCAGGCCTTGCTTCTGGAGATCCAGGACGAGGTGGCGCAGGCGGGGCAGGTGGTGCGGGAGGCCGTCGGAGGGCTGCCGACCGTGCGCAGCTTTGGGGCTGAGGAGCACGAGGCCTGTCGCTATGAGGAGGCCCTGGAACGGTGCCGGAAGCTGCGGTGGCGAGGAAACCTGGAACGCGCCCTCTACCTGCTCTTCCGCAGGGTGAGAAGGGGCGTGGCTGGGGCGGGGCGGGTCCCCCTCGGCGGGGCGGGGCCTGGGCGAGGGGAGGAGCCTGTCTCAGCCCCGCCCTCCCCCCAGATGCTGCACCTGGTGATGCAGGTGCTGATGCTCAGCTGCGGGCTGCAGCAGATCCTGGCCGGGGCCCTCACCCGGGGCGGGCTGCTGTCCTTTCTGCTCTTCCAGGAAGACGTGGGTCACTACGTGCAGGTCAGTGGCCCTCCGCGCGTCCTCTTTGTCCCTGTTTTCCTCTCTAGCCTCTGGGCCTTGGGCTTTATTGGTTCCCCTTAAAAACACAAGACAAAGCAGAATCCCAGCTCACTGTGTTAGGAAGGATTTAAAACACGCCAGGAAAGAGGAGCAGCTAAGGAGCCCGGGGCCTCGGCCTGCTCGCAGCCACCCGCTCAGCCAGGCTGGCTTCCTCTGCGCCCTGACCCTCCTCCCACCCACAGTGTTTTGAAGAAAATCCAAGACACAATTTTATCTGTAAATATTTCAGCTGTATTTATAAAGTATAAACATTAGAATCATAACCACAAAGCCATGATCACACCTGGAAAGTTAATGATGATTCTTCAGATCCACCAAGTAGGTCAGTGGTCAGGCCTGCACTTGTCCCGCGTGTGCATCACGTTCACCGCTCGGGTGTGTCTGCCGCCACCGGCCGCTGGCGCTCAGTGTGGATCCCGAGCTCACTGGGGGCGGAAAGCAGGTGGCTCTCCCACCCCTTCCTCTGTCAGCTGGACAGACTTCCCCTCTCCACTGCTTGGTGCCCAGTCGCCAGTTTGACTAAAAAAGGCAAAGTGAGCATTTAGCTCTTTCCCTGCATTTTCCAGGTTTCAAACATAGTTACTTCATCTTGGGCTTCATTTTATAAATGTCCTAGACGTCTGTTAAACGTGTTTCGTGCATGGAGAACCGTGGGAGGCGCCTGGGGCCACTGAGGCGGGGTGGGCACAGCGCCGGCCTTTAGGGGCGCCCTGTGCAGCGGGCAGGTGCGCCCTGCGGCCAGCCGCGCGAAGCAGTAGCTGAGTCCGGGCAGCAGTCCCGCCGGGAGGGTGTGGGCAGCTCCATCTTTTACGACGCGGTTGGAACAGGAGGGAACCGGTGCTGTTTTTAAATTCCACCCGAATCGCACCTTTAAGGAGGAGACTCTCCTCTGGATGCGGGAAGTGTCGCTGGGGGGGGGCAGCGGGAGGCTGGTCTGGGGGGCCTGTGTTGGACGAGCTGACCCTGCACCCCTGTCTCCCAGACCCTGGTGTACATGTGCGGGGATATGCTGAGCAACGTGGGGGCGGCCGAGAAGGTTTTCAGCTACCTGGACAGACGGCCGAACCTGCCCCCGCCGGGGACCCTGGAGCCCGCCGCGCTGCGCGGGCTGGTGGAATTCCAGGACGTCTCCTTTGCGTACCCCGGCCGCCCGGACCAGCCCGTGCTCAAGGTGCCCGAAGGGCCGCGAGGGCGCTGCGCCCCTGCCTGCCGCTCGGGTGTGACCAGGGGCTGACCTTACCTGGGACAGAAGGAGAGGGGGTCCCGAGGGAGGCGAGGCCCGCCCCTTACCTCCCCTGCTTTCCCAGGGGCTGACCTTCACCCTGCGGCCCGGCGAGGTGACGGCGCTGGTGGGGCCCAACGGGTCCGGGAAGAGCACGGTGGCGGCCCTGCTGCAGAATCTGTACCAGCCCACAGCAGGGAAGCTGCTGCTGGATGGGGAGCCCCTTCCCCAGTATGAGCACCGCTACCTGCACCGGCAGGTGAGCGGCAGGAGAGGATGGGCCCGGGGGCAGGAGCGCGGCAGGGAGCAGGGCCCCGCGTGGAGACGCGCGAGGGGCCGCTGGGCGGAGGAGGCAGGGAGGGCCCGGCCAGGGCCGCCCACCCGCTCCGCCCCCGCCCCCGCGCAGGTGGCTTTGGTGGGGCAGGAGCCGGTGCTGTTCTCGGGCTCCGTGCGGGACAACATCGCTTACGGGCTGCCGGGCTGCCGCGACGACCGGGTGATGGCGGCCGCCCACGCCGCGCAGGCGGCCGCGTTCATAGGCGAGATGGAGCGCGGACTGGACACAGGTACCTCCCGGCCCCGGGACCGCGGCTTATTCGCGGGCCCTGTGACCCGCGTTCACTGTTCCCTTGCTCTTGCCTCAGCCCCCACGGCCCCGCCCCGACGCCAGGAGCTCCGCGGGCAGCCCTGCGGGCGCCCCCAGGCCCCCCTAGCTGTGCCAGCGGGAATGCCAGCCGCGCCTTGTCCCTGCTCGCGGGAGCGTGTTGTCGCGGTCACTTGCATCTGAGGAAGGGCGTTCCGTGGTTTCCTCAGATGTGGGGGAGAAGGGGAACCTGCTGGCCGTGGGACAGAAGCAACGCCTGGCCATTGCCCGGGCCCTCGTGCGGGACCCACGCGTCCTAATCCTGGACGAAGCCACCAGTGCGCTGGACGTGGAGTGTGAGCAGGCGGTAAGTGGGGGCAGGGGCGCTGCGGGGGCGATCGGCCCAGCAGGGGCGGGGTATCTGCGTCGTCTTGGCGGGGGTGGAATGGAGAGTGTGGTGGGTGGGGGTTCCTGCCTGCCCCACCCTCGAGCGGCCCCTGCCCCTGCCCCTCCCCGCCGGCCCGAGGAGCCGGGCAGTGGGGGGCGGGGGGTGCCCACGCGCGCCTCTTCCTGAGGCAGCCGACCCCCCTTCAGCTGCAGGACTGGCAGGCCCGCGGGGACCGGACGGTGCTGGTGATCGCTCACAGGCTGCAGACGGTGCAGAGGGCTGACCAGGTGCTGGTGCTGCGGCGGGGGCAGCTGCTGGACCGCGCCCAGCTCCTGGCGGGGCAGGACCTCTACTCGCGCCTGGCGCGGCGGCTGCTGGACTGAGGCGGGGGGGGGGGGGGGGGGGGGGCCCTCTCGCGGCCGCTGCGCCCGGGCCTCCGCGATGGGGCCTCCAGCGCGCCGCCTCGTCTGCGGGGAGAGGGGCTGCTGTGCGTCCCGGCCCTTCTCTCCTCCAAGGGCAGGGCGGGGCCTGGTGCTGAGCACAGTGCAGTGTATAATAAATATATTTTAAAATATTTTGCTTATTGTATAAATAGCGCACGTTCATGTAGAGAAGTAAGTTTAACCTGTGTTTCACTCTCGCTACGATTTTGCTGGCTCTCCTATTAGTTTTTTATCTGCTCTCTGCCAAATGGACATGGTCAGGAGGTTGCCTTTCTGTATCTTTCCCCATTCCCAGGGTGTCTGATATTTTGGGAGCTAGGGTGTGGAGGGGCAGAGCACAGTTCCATAATTTACAGTGTAAATAAAACATTGATGATAGCTTCTGTTTATAGTGTTGAATGCGAATAGGAACTATGCTAAATGTTTTTCATTTAATACCATTTCAAGTCCTTATTCTCAGTCCTATGAGGTTGGTCACTATTATCCCCATTTTATAGACGGGGAAACTGAGTCTCAAAGAGATTAAACAATGTTCTCAAGCTTACACAGTGGTGGAGCTGGAGTTTGAATCCAGGCCTGTCCCCGGAGCCCACTCTAGGCCATACATCATAATAAGCTCTGTATCGCCCACCTGGCACAGGGCTCCTTCCATCGGAGACAAGGCTACGTGCTGGATAAATGAGTAAGTCCGGTTCTTCCACTGTCCTCATTCTCAATCCTCCCCACATGGATCAACCAATGAAAATGCAGAGCTGTACACATTTCTGGTTACTGGGAGGGACTTACCTTTGAAGGTTCCTGTTCTAGGAAACACCAGCTTTCACATTCCCAGAAATAGCAGGTACTTCCCAGTGCTGGCAGTGAACTAGCCAGGGCTTCCTCTGTGGGGCTCTGTTCCGCCTGGAAACTAGGCAGCCAGGTTGGAGAGAAGCCTTCGCTTCATCCTGCTCCTGCCCTGTAGCTCCTTGGCTCTGTCTCTCAAATGCCATGTGGGTGAAATATGCCTTGGGACAGACGCAAGCCTGGCCTGGTCCCTTCCCCTGCCACCAAATGTCCTTCCTGCATTTATACAATGGGCATTATAACTCCTGTATCTACCAACCTTATGGAAACTGTAGTCCTCATGAAAGAAGATGATCTGGTAACACTCTGTGACGTCCTCAGTACAACTGCACCCACAGACTCATCATAGTTTAAACCCAAAAAGGTGGCCTGAAACCACACCTCTCAGCAGGTAGATCTGGGAGGAAAAGTCTGGCATCGATGGCAGAACAGGAAGATGCAGCAGACCTTAGGATCTTAAGATGTCCCCAAAATGTATCTTAGGAGAAACTCTCAAGTACATCTTATGTCAGGGACAGAAGAATGTCCCCTGACAGTCGAAGTAGTCGGCTGACAGGTGTGGCCTATCTGGCAACCACAGGTGTTAGTAGTTCTGCTTGTCCCAGAGTCTGGTTCTGTTCATTCACCCTCCCATCCCAACACCGTTGATTTCCCCTCTCTTCTCACTGACCTTCAGTATCTTTCCCACCCAGTCATGTTTCACTCTTTACAAAGGAAGATATGAATGGAAAGGGGGAGCCTTAGGAAACTCATTTCTTTGGAGCCCAGAACAACCCCCACCTCATCTGCCCTGTTCAGCATTGAGTTTCAAGTTCCTTGTGCCCCAGCCAAGCGGAAAACAAAGAGCTCCCCTGTTTCCCGCACTCAGTGAGTGAAAGGAGCACCCACTTATTTGAGACTGATGCCATCTAGTGGTGCTAGGAAATCCTGCGTTTTCAATGGGGATTTTTATGGACTCATGAATTATAATAATTCAATAACAATAATAATAATTTGTTGAGTCCTTCCTGTATGCTACCGGTGTGCTAAGTGCCTGATAAATATTTTTATTTTATCTTCAGGATAATTCTATGTGGCAGGTATTACTACCCCCAATTCTAGGAATAAGAGAATGGAGGTTTAGAAACATGTACTGCCTTCCTGGGCCACAGAGCTAGGAAGAGGTGGACTCTGCCAACTTTACAACAAATCTCCTGAAGAGCATTGCTTATACTTCTATACTTCCTATATCCACTTACCCTCCCACTATTCTTTTTGTTTTTTTTGATACAATGTATTTGAGTAGGTAATTTGTTAATGTGGTTTATAATTCAAAAGGCACAAAAGGTACCCAGAGGAAAGCCTCACTCCCATACTTCCTCACAGTTTGCCAATACCTCTGACAGGCTGTCCATGCTTGGAGCTTTATGTTTATGTTACCAAGAAATTTAATGTATACTTATGCATATATGTGTATGTATTCTTGCTTCCAATTTTCACAAATAACAACTCCCTAAATTCCTTGTTCTGAACTTTACTTTTTAAACATACAGGGTGGGGAAAAAAAATAGATTTACAGTTGTGAGTACACAAAACACAGAGTTTATCCTTGTATTACTATTTATTAATTATTGTACTATTTTATATATGAACAACTGTAAACCTACTTTTGCCCCACCATGAATATGGCCTTTTTATAGAAGTACCACCTTTCATTTTGCCTTTCTCCTCATATTGATGGTAGTTACGCTATTGAAAGTCTTTCACTCTTATAAACAATGTCTTGCATGGACACTGTAATATACATATGCAACAAATTCACTAGGATAAAATCCGGAAGGGGGAGATGCTGAGTCCAGGCGTATTTATTAATATTGAGAGATATTGTAAAATTGCCTTTAAAGCGATTGTCTTACAGTTCCATCAGTTTTTCTGTTTCCCCATATTCTCACCAACACCAAGTTTTGTTAAATTTTTAGATTTTGTCAGTCTTATGGATAAAAAGTGGTATCATATTGTAGCTGTCATTTGTTTTTCTTTTATTACCACTTAAGTAAGAACTCAGAAAGAAAAGTTGGCCATTACCAAGGCAGTAGAGGATTAAGTGGAAGCTACACTGACACTCTCCCAGGACCAAACTGGAATTACAACTAAAGTATAGAAAAACCATCCTGAACAATCAACTAAAGACTAGCTGGAGAGCACCCTCATAACCAAGGACCTGAAGTGGAGACCACTAGAGACTGTAGGAAGTGAAGAGGTGCGAGAGGGCTGGCGGGGCTCCCACAGGCAGCAGCTGGAAATCTGGAGGGAGATCTCAGCTGTTGGGCGGGGGGGGGGGGGTTCTCATGGAAAACTCTGGTGTCTAAATCCCAACCTGGGTTTCTCAGCTTAAAGCACCAAAACTGAGAAAAGTGTCCACGTTTTCTGGCTATGAAAAGCAGCGGGGTTTCTGTCTGCTGCAGAGAGATGACCGGAAATTCAGGGACCCTCTTCAAGGGTCAATGCACAAAGTTTTGTGTGCAGCCACTCACCTTGGGCTCCAGCCAAGGGAGGCCAGAGTGGACTAGACCTGTGTGAGGAAAATCCAAAGATGCAGGCGCCAGAGATAGAGCTCAGAGGGCAGCCATCTGGATTCCTGTGCTGAGTCATTCCCCCATACTGCAGAGGACATCTTTCTCAGGGAGACCTTTACCATCCAGGAAGCTATTGCCAGGGGAGAAAGCAATTGCCTCACCCTGTTGGAAAACCTCTTACCCCATCCTGTGGAGTTTAGGCCTTGCTGTGGTCTACAACTTGAAGTTCATTAACAGACAGAATAACAATCAGCCCCTGGTGCTTCCAGTCTTTGTCTGGTCTGCTTCTGAACTCAGGGCTTGGAAAAGCAGAACTTGGCTCACATCTTGGTCCTTCCTAAGTGCACCTAACCCCAGCAGAGGGAGCCACAAGCTTTGGTTTGCTGAAAGCTTCAAACAGGATACTCAAGGCCAGTCACAAACAGCGTCTGACACTGGCCTATGTCAGAGACTTCCCAAAAGACTATGAGTCCTAGCAGATCTACCCAATACATGGAAACAAGCCCAAACAGGCAACCAAAATAGGGAGACAAAAAAACAAGCCCCAAATGAAAGAACAAGAGAATTCTCCAGAAGAAGAGCTAAATGAAATGGAGATAAACAATCTATCAGATATGGAGTTCAGAATACTGATCATAAGATTGCTCAACAGCATGAAAAAAGAAATGGAAACCATGAAGGAAACTAAGAATGACATAGTAGAAATAAAAAATACATTGGAAGGAATAAACAGCAGATTAGGAGAAGCTTGTCTGGTTGCATTTATATTTAAAATTGCAGTCCAGCCCTTGCTAGGTGGCTCAGTTGTTTGGAGGGTCGTCCTGTACACTGAAAGGTTGTGAGTTTGATTCCTGGTTGGGGTGCTTACAGGAAGCAACAGACCTCTCTCTCTCTCTCTGTTCCCCCCCCCTCTCTCCTCCCTCTATCTCTCTCTTCCTCCCTCCTTTCCTTTATAATATCAATGAGCATGTTCTTGGGTGAAGATTCTATCTATCTATCTATCTATCTATCTATCTATCTATCTATCTAGTCTAAGACCCAGGGAAATTATAGAGACAAAGATGATCACTGCATGGTGATAAGAAGTCATCAGAACATGATATTAAAATAACCAGTCTGGAACTAACAACAAAGTCACTAAATATGTAAGAAAATATAGACAGAATTATAAGAAGAAATTTACAAAAAAACCACATTTCTCAATAATTATAGATGAATTGGAAATATGAGTAAGCTTTCTGATGGCCTTGTCTGTAATACCTGGGAGTCAAAAGCTATTCCTTAAAATTGATAAATCAAGTAGTTGCATTAGAACGTGTTTAGGAGTATGAAAGTAAACATAAATAAAATGGAAGAAGAGAGGATATAAGTTAATTTTATGATGTTCATAGAAAACTAATAAGAAACTACTCCCTAAAAAGAAGAAACTAATTCTATTATATAAAAATAAAATTATCAAGACAATCCCAAAAGATACACCTTCCTAAATATCTAAAAAGCTTCAGTTTATAAAAACACAAATAAGGCACAGTGAAAGATTTTAAAAACAAAATACTCATGTACAAAGCATATTCAACAGAAAATAAACAATCTCTAATTTATACAACCAGTTTGTTATATAATCATTGTAAATGGGCTTACTTCATCTATAAAATAAAATTTTTTTTAGATTAGATTAAAAGAAAAACTCTGCTGTTTGCAATATACAAAAGACACACCTAAAATAAAGTGACCCAGGAAGGTTTGTTCACTTATTGAACATATAAAACGATGGGCAAAGTCATCAGAAGAGAATGCAGAGAGGAAGCAGAGGTCACAATGTTTTATTAAATAAAGTGGAAGTCAACCCCCCCAAAACTGAGTGAGACAAAGAAGGTACTTTATAATGTAAAGTGCAAGATTTATAATGAATAAGAGATGTATAAGTTCTAAATAGCATATAAACAACTCTCATAAAGCAGACAGTAAGGTAGCTACAAGGAAATATTCACAAAAATGCTCTAATTCACTTTTCAGGATTGAAAGATCAAGTAGACAAAAAATAAGTATGAATGCAGAAGATATTGTTAACATAATAAAAATTAGATATGATAAATATGTATTAAAGTTCTTTATTGAAAATAGAAAACACAACTTTTCAAGTTCCAACAAAACATAATGAGCCCGGCTGGGTGTGGCTCAGTGGTTGAGGGTAGACCTAAGATCCAGGCGATCAAGGTTCGATTCCTGGTCAGGGCACATGCCAGGGTTTTGGGCTCAATTCTCAGTTGGGGGCATGTAGGAGGCAGCCGATCAATGACTCTCTCATCATTGATGTTTCTATCTCTCCCTCCCTCTCCCTGAAATCAATAAAGATATATTTAAAAAAACAAACAAACAAATAAACAAAAAAACCCATAATGAAAATAGACCATATATTGTGGCACAAAAACCCTCAATAAGTTCCCAAAAGTAGGAATGATATAGATAATATTCTCTGGCCATAATGGAACAAGCTAGATAATTATGAGAAAATCAGAAACAAAAAATGCTCTTTCACAAAGAAAATCAGAAAAGATAAGTGCTCTTTCACATAAACTTAAAGAAATGGTCTTTCTCTTGGGCCAGAGATAAAATTTAAAAAAATAAACTAAAAAATTTCTAGAAAAATGACAATTAAATATCACATTTCAAAGCTTTTGGGTTATAGCTAAAGCAGTACTCAAAGGGGAATTCATGGCCTTACTTATATTAACAAGAGGAAAGAATAAAAAACCAAGTGGATTAAAGGAAAAGAACAATAAAATCAATTAAATGAAAGTAGGAGTAGGTAACAAAAATAACAGCAGAAATTAAAGAGGTAGAAAACTAGGGTCTTGACCCTCAAGATGAGAGAATTCTCTAACAAAAGACTCACAGGGCAGAGAGGCTATATTGAATGAAGGACAGAAAATATGAAGGCCCAGAGGAATTTGGGAAATAAAAAGTAGACCAGAACAATTAGTATAGAGAAAGATTATATTTTGACATCCCAAGTTTGAGGCTACCTGCAGAGTTTGCTTATGGAGAAAGGAAGCCTGAATGTTGGGAGGTCAGGGATGGAGATATGAATATCAGAGATAACTATGCAGTAGCCATAGTTGAAACAGTGAACATCAGTGAGATTATCAAGTAAGAGAAGAAAAGGGCCAAGGAAGAACCTTGAAGAAGAACCGCGTTAAAAGTCCAAGTAGAGATTTCAAGATGGCAGCAGACTGAGTGGAAGCTACACTGACACTCTCCCAGGACCAAACTGGAATTACAACTAAAATATAGAAAAACTATCCTGAATAATCAACTGAAGACTAGCTGGAGAGAACTCTCATAACCAAGGACCTAAAAGAAAGACTGCATAGAGACTCTTAGGAAATGCAAAGTCATGAGAGGGATGGCTGGGTTCCCACAGGCAGCAGCTGGAGGTCCAAAGGGATATTTCAGTTGTGGGGGGTTCCCACTGAAAACTCTGGGGTCTAAACCCCAACCTGGGCTTCCCAGCCCAGAGCACCAGAACTGAGAAAGGTGCCCACATAACATGTGGCTGCAAAAGGCATCAGGGTTTCTGTCTGCCAGGGAGAGGCGGTTGGAAATGCAGGCTCCCTCTTATAGAGCCAACACACAGTTTGGTGTACAGCCACCCATCTTGGGCTCTGGCAGAGGGAGGGCAGAGTGGACTAGAATGGTGTGAGGAGAACCTGGGGTTTCGGGCTCTGGAGATGAACCTCAGAGAGCAGCATATGGATTCCTGTGCTGAGTTATTACCCCATACTGCAGAGGACATTGTTCTCAGGCAAACCTTTCCCAGCCAGGCAGCTTTTGCCTTGGGGGGAAATCAATGACCCCACCCACTGGAAAACCTCTCGCCCCACCCTGTGGAGTTTCTGCCTTGCTGTGGTCTTGAGGTTTATTAGGAGACTAAGGTCAATCAGCCTGCAGGCAGAGGCAGACCTCTGGGAACTTTAAGTCTTTGCCTGATCTGCTTCTGGACAAAGGCCTTGGAAAAGCAGACTTTGGTGTGCATATTGGTCCTGTCCAAATGCACCTAACCCCAGCAGAGGGAACAAAAAGCCAGCCCCGTAGAGGGAACCATAAACAGTGGGCTGCTGATAGCTTCAAACAGGGTTCTCAAGGCCAGTTACAAACAACGTCTGACATTGACTGGCACCAGAGACCTCCAAAAAGGCTGAGAGTACTAGCAGATCAACCTAATACATGGAAACAAGCCCAAATAGCCAGCCAAAATGAGGAGACAAAAAAAAGAAGCCCCAAATGAAAGAACAAGAGAAATCTCCAGAAAAAGAGCTAAATGAAATGGTTATAAGCAATCTATCAGATATAGAGTTCAAAATAAAGGTTATAAAGATGCTCAACAGCATGAAAAAATATATGGAAACTATGAAGGATGACATACTAGAGATAAAGAATGCATTGGAAGGAATAAACAGCAGATTAGAGGAAGCTGAGGATAAGATCAGTGAATTAGAAGACAGGGTAGAAAAAATCAATCAGAGATCCAAAAAGAAAAAACAATTGAAAAACAGGAGGGAAGTTTAAGGCACTGTGGGACAACATCAACATAACAATATTTGCATTATAGGAGTGCCAGAAGGGCAAGAGAATAAGCAAGGGATAGAGAATTTGTTTGAAGAAATAATGGCAGAAAGCTTTCCTAACCTGGTGAAGGAAAAAGTCACACAAGTTCAGGAGGCAAAGAGAGTCCCAAGCAAGAAGAACCAAAGAGGCCCACACCCAGACACATCATAATTAAAATGCCAAAATTCAAGACAAAGAGAAAATCTTAAAGGCAGCAAGAGAAAATCAAGTTGTTACCTACAAAGGAGCTCCCACAAGGCTGACAGCTAATTTCTTATCAGAAACTCTATAGGCCAGAAGGGAATGGCATGAAGTATGTAAGGTAATGAAAAGCAAGGATCTGAAACCAAGAAAACTCTATCCAGCAAGGCTATCATTCAAAATAGATGGTGAAATAAAGAACTTACCAGACCAAAAAGGGCTAAAAGAGTTTATCACCATCAAACCAGCACTGTAAGAAATGTTAAAGGGACTGCTGTAATTAGAAGCAGAAATAGAGAGAGAAACACAGGCACAAAGAAATAAAATGGCAATAGATAAGTACCTATCAATAATAACCTTAAACATAAATGGATTAAATGCTCCAATCAAAAGACATAGGGTAGCTGAATGGATAAGAGAACAAGTCCCAAATATATGCTGTCTATAAAAGACTCACCTCAGAACAAAAGACTCACATAGGATGAGAGTGAAAGGATGGAAAAAAATTTTCCCTACAAATGGAAATGAGAAAAAGCTAGGGTAGCAATACTCATACCTGACAAAATAGACTTCAAAATGAAGGCCATTACAAGAGACAAGAAAGGTCAGCACATAATACTAAAGGGATTAATCCAACAAGAGGGTATAACCCTGATAAATATATATGCACCCAATATAGGAGCACCTAAATATATAAAAACAATCTGGAGGACTTTAAGGGAGAGATTGACAACAATACAATCATAGTAAGGGATTTTAATGCACCATTGAATTCACTGGATAGGTCTTCCAGACAAAAAATCAACAAGCAAACAGTGACCCTAAATGACACACTAGATCAGATGGACTTAACTGACATTTACAGAGCATTCTCCTCCCAAAGCTGCAGAATATACATTCTTCTCAAATGCACATGGGACATTCTCAAAGATAGACCACATGTTAGGACACAAAACAAGTCTCTACAAGTACAAGAAGATTGAAACCATATCAGGCATTTTCTTGGACCACAATGGCATGAAATTAGAAATCAACTACCTTAAAAACACTAAAAAACATTCAAACACATGGAGGCTAAATAGCATGTTATTAAAGAATGAATGGGCTACCAAAGAGATCAAGGAAGAAATACAGAACTTCCTGGAAACAAATGAAAATGAACACACAATACCCCAAAATCTATGGGACACAATGAAAGTAGTCCTGAGAGACAAGTTCATAGCACTACAGGCCTACCTCAAAAAAAAGGAAAAACTTCTAATAAACTAACCTTACAACTTATAGACTTAGAAAGAGAACAACAACAAAAAAGCCCAGAGTAAGTAGAAGGAAGGAAATAATAAAGATCAAAGAAGAAATAAATGACATAGAGACTTAAAAAACAATACAAAAAATCAATGAAACCAAGAGCTGGTTCTTTGAAAAGATAAACAAAATTAATGAGCCTTTAGCCAGACTCACTAAGAGACAAAGAGAGAGGACCCTAATTAATAAAATCAGAAATGAAAGAGGTGATATAACAACTGACCCAACAGAAATACAAAGGATTGTATGAAAATACTATGAACAACTATACACCACCAAGCTGGACAACCTGGATGAAATGTACAAATTCCTAGAAAAATACAACCTTCCAAAAGTCAATCCAGAAGTGTCAGAAAACCTGAATAGGCTGATAACTGCTGATGAAGTTGAAGCAGTATCAAAACATTCCCAGCACACAAAAGCCCTGGTCCAGATGGCTTCACAGGGGAGTTTCCCCAAACATTCAAGAAGAACTAACACCCATCCTCCTCAAACTATTTCATAAAATCCAAGAGGAAGGAAAACTTCCAAACTCTTTTCACAAAGCCGGCATTAGTCTAATTCCAAAACCCAATAAAGACACTACAAAGAGTCTGGCTGGGCTTGGCTCAGCGGTTGAGCGTTGGCCTAGGATCCAGGAGATGACGGTTCGATTCCCGGTCAGGGCACATGCCTGGGTTGCCGACTCGATCCCCAGTCAGGAGGGTGCTGGAGGCAGCTGATCAATGACTCTCTCATCATTGATGTTTCTATCTCTCTCTCCCTCTCCCTTACTCTCTCTGAAATCAATAAAGATATATTTAAAAAAAAGACACTGCAAAGAAAGAATTACAGGCCAATGTCTCTGATGAACATAGATGCTACAATCCTCAACAAAATATTAGCAAATCGCATCCAGCAATATATTAAAAAGATTGTACATCATGACTAAGTGGAATTTATTCCAGGGATGCAAGGCTGGTACAATATTCAGAAACAAATAAATGTGATACACCACATAAACAAATTGAAAGACAAAAATCACATGATCATATCAAAAGATGCAGAAAAGGCATTCAACAAATTCCAACACCAATTTTTGATAAAAACTCTTAGCAAAGTAAGAATAATAAAGGCCATATATGACAAACCTCCAGCCAACATCACACTCAATGGGCAAAAACTAAAAGCATTTCCCCTAAGATCAGGAACAAGACAGGAGTGTCCACTTTCACTACTCTTATTCAACATAGTACTGGGAGTCCTAGTCACAGTGATCAGACAAGAAGAAAGCATAAAAGGCACCCAAACTGGAAAGAAGGAAGTAAAACTGTGATTATTTGTAGGTTGCATGATATCGTACATAGAAAATCCTAAAGACTTCATCAAAAAAAATATTAGATTTAATACATGAATTCTGCAAGGTAGCAGGATACAAAATTAACGCCTAGAAATCAATGGCATTTTTATGCACCAATAATGAACTCTCAGAAAGAAACTTAAAAAAAACCCCATTTAAGACTGCAACAAAAAATTAAGATACTTAGGAATAAACTTAACCAGGGAGGTAAAAGACCTGTACCTGGAAAACTACAGGACATTGCAAAAAGAGATAGAGGAAGATATAAATAAGTGGAAGAATATACCATGTTCATGGATCGGAACAGTTAACATCATTAAAATGTCCATACTACTCAAAGCAATCTATAGATTCAATGCAATCTCTATTATAATACCAACAGCATATTTCACAGATCTACAACAAACACTTCAAAAACTTATATGGAACCAAAAGAGACCCTGAATAGCCATGGCAATCTTGAGAAAAAAGTTGGAGGGATCAAAATACCAGATATCAAGTTATACTACAAAACGCCACTGTAATCAAAACAGCCTGGTACTGGCACAAGAACAGACACATTGATCAGTGGAACAGAACAGAGACCCCAGAAATTGACGCATGCCATTGTGGTCAATTAATAGTTCACAAAGGAGGCAAGAACATACAATGGAGTAAAGACAGTCTCTTCAATAAATGGTGCTGGGAAAATTGGACAGGTACATGCAAAAAAATGAAATTGGATCACCAACTTACACCATACACAAAATAAACTCAAAATGGATAAAAAACTTAAATGTAAGATGTGAAACCATAAAAATCCTAGAAGAAAACATAGGCAGTAAAATCTTAGACATCTCTTGTAGCAATATGTTTGCCAATACATCTCCCAAGGCAAGAGAAACAAAGGAGAAAATAAACAAACAGACTACATCAAAATAAAAAGCTTCTGCACAGCAAAGGAAACCATCAACAAAACGAAAAGGGAGTCCACTGTATGGGAGAACATATTTGCCAAAGACACATCTGATAAAGGGTTAATTTCCACAATATATAAGGAACTCGTACAACTTAGCAAAAGGAAGACAGCCTAACTTAAAAATGGACAAAGGACCTAAATAGACACTTCTCCAAAGAATACATACAGATGGTTAACAGACACTTGAAAAAATGCTCAAAGTCACTAATCACCAAAGAGATGCAAATTAAAATGACAATGAGACGTCACCTCACAGGGGTCAGAATGGCTACAAATCAACAAAAGACAAGTGCTGGCAAGGGTGTGGAGAAAGGGGAACCCTAGTGCACTGCTGGAGGGAACACAGACTGGTGCAGCCACTGTGGAAAACAGTATGCAGATTCCTTAAAAAATTAAATATGCAACTGCCATTTGACCCAGTGATCCCACTTCTAGGGATATATCCTAAGAATCCTGAAACACTAATCAGAAAGAACTGAGGGACCCCTATGTTCATAGCAGCACAATTTACAATAGCTAAGATCTGGAAACAGCCCAAGTGCCCATCAGTAGGTGAGTGGATAAAAAAGCTGTGAGACATTCACACCATGGAATACTATGCAGCTGTAAAAAAGAAGGACCTCTTACCCTTTGGGACAGCATGGAGGGAACTGGAGGGTAGTATGCTGAGTGAAATAAGCCAGTCAGAGAGAAACGTGTGTCACGTGATCTCACTCATATGTGGAATCTAATGAACAAAATAAAGTGATGAGCAAAACAGATGCAGAGACATAGAAGCAGGGAACAGTCTGAGGAATCTCAGGAGGGAAGGTGGGGGTGGGGAGAGATTAGTCTAAGAATTTACATGCCTAAGTGTATAGCCTATGGACACAGACAATAGTGTGGGGACGTCCTTGGGGTAGGGCAGATGTGAGTTGGAGGGGATCAATGGGGAGAAAAAATAGGGGACATCTGTAATACTTTCAACAGTAAAGATAAATTTAAAAAAAGAGGTAGAAAATTAAAGAAGAGTAGAAAGAATAAATTCAAAAGCTTTAAAACTTTTTTGGTAAGATAAACCTCAGCATGAAAAAGTTAGAGACTTTGCAAGGAAAGAAAATAAGAAATGGCAAAGACAAAATTAATACAGGAACAGAGGAAAGATCAGAAGGAACTACTTTGTTCAATTTTATGGATTAAATGAATAATTTTCTTGAAAAATGTAATACACCCAAACCAACCCCTATAGAGGTAGAATATCTATGTAGAATACTTTCCATGGAAGAAATAGAGAAAATTGTAAAAGAATTATCCCCAGGAAAGCTCAAGGTCCAGATATTTAGGGGAATGTAATAAAGTCTTTAGAGAGAGAGAAAAATAATCCAATTCTAATTAAATGGCTCAACAGCATAAGAAGCATTCTTTTAACGAAATAAGTATAATATTGATGTTAAACTAGGACAATGCACAAAAGAGTTAGAGATGAATTTACTTATTAATATGGATGGAAAAGTGCTAAAAATATTACAAACAGAATCTAGCACAGATTTCAAAAAACCCATCAGGACCAGGCTGGGTTTGTTCTAGAAAACCTTTCTGAAGTTCAAAATATTATAATTCCAGTGGCTATTTCCTAGGAAAAATGAGTTCAAATGGACAAATTAGTCCAACAAAAGGCCACAAACATTCCCTTTCCCAGATGAGGCGATAGGCGAAACCACCCTGGGCAGTGGTGTGAGGTAACACACACGGATCAATACGTGGATGCACCCTCCAGACATCACGTCAAGGGAGTGACTGTTGATTGGAACCCAGAACCTTTAGTCCCCCGGTTCCCAAATGGATTCTGTGGGAGAGGTTGTGAGTTTGCTTTGCATACCCCAAATTCCACCTATTTATGTTGTTTCTTATATTCTTTCCTTTTTACCTTCCTCTCATGGTTTGGAACTGTGACCTCCACTGAGAAATTTTTTAGTTAAGCGTTTCAAGCCTACTACAGCCCTTTCTATTAACCTGTAGCTCAACACAGTGTTCTCTAAAAATGTGTTTTAATCTCCTGTCCAGTATCTCAGAATTTTTTTCTAACGTCTCCATGTCAGCTTATGTTTCTGATGATAGGAGAGTGTAGAAAGAGGAACATGAATTTAAATGAACAGTTTATTTAAAATTCAAAGTCACCAAAATAGCCATTGAAGGGGTAAGTGTGTCAGGAGATAGGGAGACTTATTTGTCACCACCGTCAAGAAACAACCACATGCATCACACCCAGCTTCTCTCACTCCCTAGAGAACAGGCCGAGAAAGGAAGAGAGATGCAAAATGTGAGCTGGAGCGAAACATCACAGGAAAGCACGTGTTGTCAGGGAGGGCCCTTGGCTGACGTCAGACAGCGCGAGGAGATCTCAGTGCCCCACCTGGTTTCCAAGCTCTTACAAGTAGAAGAGGAACACGAAAGTGCGGGAGAAGGGACCAGGCTGCCACCTCTCCCGTGCTAGCTGTCTCCCAGAAATGGACAGTCTCTCTGATAAGGCTGGGAGCCAGACCCTTCCACTGCAGGCATTGACACCAAGGGCCGAAAATGACTCAACAAAGCCTCCAACTGGATGAATCAGATGCGTCAATTTATTTGAGATGTATCAGAGGCCATTGGCAAGGGGACTCACAGCTGGCGCTGCTTTCTCTTCTCGGTTCCTGTAGACAGGGGCTCTGTCACTCCCTGATCGATACACGGCACCACCGGCTTCCTTTTGTGAGATGGATGTGATGGAGCTCTGTTCTAACACCAAAGGGTTATAATAAAATTCTTCAGTTATTTTGTCCCCTTGTGCATTAAAAAAAAAAAAAAAGTATCTTTATTGATTTCAGAGAGAGGAAGGAAGAGGGAGAGAGAGAGATAGAAACATCAATGATGAGAGAGTCATTGATCGGCTGCCTCCTGCACGTCCCCGGCTGGAGATCAAGCCCACAACCTGGGCATGTGCCCTGACAGGGAATTGAACCCCAATCGCCTGGATCCTCAACCGCTGAGCCGCGCCCGGCCGGGCCCCTTGTGCATCGTATCATTACAGAGATGCTGGCATTTACAAAGAAAGCTTTTCTGGGTTCCCAAGTGCCAGGGACTGAGCACAGCCTCTGGACTTGCTAGTTACGTGAGCTTTGGGCCTTCCTTTCATGACTTCATCTATAAAATGGGGTCATAATAGTATCTACCGCGAGTGGTTGTTCTGTCGGTTCTCTCTTCCTCTCTGTCTCCCCCAGCCCCTCACATTCATAAAGTGCTTAGAAAACTGACTCACAATGAGCAAAGAGCAAATTTTATGTCTTATTATTGTGATGTAGGCAGGTCCAAGCTTAGTGTTTATGGGCCTTGGAAACATTCACCCCCGAAGGAAGAAAGAGCAGGCCTCCCACCTTTCCAGGTCAGCATCCATGTCCTCCAATCTTCCCCCACCACCCCAGGCCACCTGACAGCTCCTTCTCTTCCCTCTAAATCCAAACACAAGCCCCACTTCACCTCTATTCTCTGGCCCCTCTGGTTCTCCTCTCCGCCTGGTCTCTTGCCTGGAGGGCAGCTGTCTGCAGGGAGACAGGAGGTCTAGACGTCCACCCGCCTGCCGCTCAGGCTTTTACTGCTCCTGACAACCTCACTCACTCAGCCTCAGGTCCAATGTTTCTCTCCACTGCCAGATGAGCCAAGGTACCCGGGAAAGACTAAAGCAGGCCTGGGTAGGAAGAAGGGAGGAAGTTAAAACTCAATGGCTTGAGCTCCTTCTGTCTGTCACTCTTCCCCTCCCAAATGGGAGCAGCACAGCCATCTACCCTTAGAAGTACTCACAGCCACGGGGCGTCTGCCCTGCGCAGTGTCTACCGGTTTCACGACTTCATCATGAATATTCAAATCTACCTGAGAGGTGTGTGGGGGTGTGAGCCAACATTCTTGTTCCTGTCCTATATTAGTTAGGTCAGGATAGGCCAGGCTGTGATAACAAGCAACCCCCCGGTGCCTTAATTAAGCAAAAGTCATCTCTCATTCGTACAGCATCTGTTGTAGGTTTGGGTGATTCTCTGGGTAGCTGACCTCCGATGGATGACTCAGGTAACTAGACCACTTATGTATTCCGATTCCACATTTCAACACAAGGCTGTCTTGGTTGGCTTGGGACAGGAAGAGAAGAAGAATCATGCAATGGTAGTTAAATTTTTTGACCAAGGACCTTTTGTTCACTAACTATTGGCTAAAACTAACTAGTCACATAGTCCCAGGAGGCTGGGAGGTATAGTTTTCCATGTGCTTAGGAAGCAGAGGAAGCTGGTGAACACTGGAGATGCCTTACACATCTCCCCATCTTTTTCTTTATCTGTCATGATCTTCCCGAGAAGAAATAATTCCGATTGATTCCAGGGCAGGGCACGCTTAGTAGAGTGGGGGTCACAGTGCCTTAAAAGGTTACGTAGCTGCATGTGGCCTCTCTTTTCTGAATTCTATTTCTGCCGTCTTGGACAGAGCTCCTTTGTGACCCAATCATCTGCTTGGATGTTCCTAATCCTTCAGGATTTACAGTTGGCTGGTGGCACAGTGGGATTTAAGAGGGAGCATGAGACCTTGCTTGGGGTCTCATGCTTCAGAGAAGCTTACCACAAAACTCTACTGGGGTGGCTAATACTAAAGCTTTGATTTACAACCTACTGTTACTATGCATGGGTAGAGCTTTCCCGAGGAGGGCATTGCGTCTTTGGTAAGGCATAGCTCAAGTACTCCTGGGTCTCTGGTCAACCAGCATCGTAATCCCACCTTACACACCCATCAAAGCCCATGCTGCTCTCGGGAAGTGGAGACACGTTCAATTGTGTTTCCTCCCATCTAGTGAAGTAATGTGCATATATTTATTTATTGTGGATAATAAATAATTTAACTTGGGGTGGTGAACACACAATCCAATATACAGATGATGTGCTTTAGAATTGTATACCTGAAACCTATATAGTTTTATTAACCAATGTCGCTCCAATAAATTCAATAAAAATGTAAAACAAGTAATTAATGTTTAAGGGATTCCAGATACACTTCTTTTGTTTCACCGTTTACCTCCTCTCTGTTGTCCACATGTCTGAGGTATTTTGAATTCTAAAATTCCGTTTGTTAGGCCAATCGTATCAAACGTCAGCTTCATCAAGGACTCTTTCCAGACTGTTGGGATGACTCGCTTTGTGTGCTCAAACAGTACGAGGTTAGCTTCTTGCTTCCTGACATCACCTCGGCTGTCCATTTCTGGAGGACGAGGGACTTGTCTGATCCACCGTTGCCCATAATATTGAGCACAGGTAGCTCTGTGTTAAGTACACGACAATGGCGCGGACACCACTTGGGCGAAAAGGAGCCTTGCTCTCCTTAGTTAGCAGGACACCTGCCTTTTTCTACACTGAGTTCATTGAAGTCATACAGCTGGACCTTCCTCACTTCCCTCCTTCTCACCCCAAATCTTCCTGTCTGCACCCGCGTGCCTGAAGAAGTGCTCCTTTTCGTTGCCACGACAGACAATCGCTCTCGTTCTTGGACTCCGCTCAGCGTTTCGGGGGAAGTGCTCCTTTCTACCTTCAGCCTCCGCTGCCACAGGCGCCCCACTTGCCCCGGACACCTGTTAGGGTCTTCCCTATCCCGAGGGCAGTTTCGCTTGCTGCGGCTTTTCTCTCCAGGCAGAGTCTCACCTTTTTCTTTGTTTTGATTTCCGAAATTTGAAGGCCTGTGTACGTCTGCTGCCTTCATTCCCCCATTTCCATCTTACATTTTACTCCTTGAAACGCAGCTTCAGCCTTTAACTGCGCCCGACGGCGGGTACTGGCACCTCCTGTAAAAAGCACAATATGCTCCCTTAGGTTTTATCCTCTTGGACAGTTTTGCAGCTTTTTATTCTCTGGAGAACCCCCTCCTCATGCCCCCCCCCCCCCCCGTGGTCCTCTTTGGTTGATAGGAAACCGTATTCTCTAGGTCACTCCCCGTCTCCTCTAGTTTCCCCTGACAGCCCCTCGCTAACGCCTCTTGAGGCGGATGCTTCAGAATGCTGCCTGCCTCCTCCTCCTCCTCCTCCTTCTTCTTTTCTTTTTTTTAAAAAAATATGTCTTTATTGATTTCAGAGAGAGGAAGAGAAGGAGAGAGAAATACATCAATGATGAGAGAGTCATTGATCGGCGGCCTCCTGCACGCCCCCTACTGGGGATCTAGCTCTAAACCGGGGCATGTGCCCTGACCGGGAATCGAACTGTGACCTCCTGGTTCATAGGTCAATGCTCAACAGCTGAGCCACACCGGCTGGGCCTGCCTTCTTCTTAATTAACAATGCCAGCCACCCCGTAGGAGGGGACACCTGCTGGTCAGGCCGGGCCAGGGACAGAGCTGAGCGAGGACATCAGGACACATAACAAACGATCTGCTTTTCTAGGACCACCTACCACGTGGAATGCTTTTTCTTTTTCTCCCAGCCCATTTTCCACATACCTAAACTACTGCCAGGGATTCTGCCGGAATACGGTTCTTCATGGGTATAACACAACTTTATCCAAAATATTCTACCCAGCATCCAATGATGCAAAACTTCTCTATCTTGATTGGTTATCAATGTGGGGAGTTTCCAGTCTTGGGGAGGCCAGAAATGTATACACTTAATGAATATTGTTGACTGAGTTGCACAAGAGCAAGCCCCAGTCTGAAGAGGTTGATGCTTTTCCTGTCTCATTTTTTCCTCCCAGAATGGGTTCTGGGTGGGCTCCCTGGGTCGTGGCTCTGCTAGTGAATCTAATCAGGCTGGACTCATGACTCAAGGCAGAGACCCTCCAGGTAAGAACAGAGTGATTTTCTTCAGCTGTGTGTGTGAGGATTGGCCTGTGGGGGGCACCTTTCCAATAGGCCCAGGCTACGGAGAAGACTGGAGGCGGCTTCTGGCTTTAAAGAGAGTTCCTCCCTCTGACAGGAAAGTATTTCTTCTCTCTTTACCACACACGGCAGACCATGGGAAGGCCTTCCTGCACCAGAGCCACAGGTTGCAGGAGCCCGGGGGGGGGGGGGGGGGGGGGAGGCAGCATTTGTCTTGCTCATGTTTTTATTGTATCACTGTCAGTCTGAGAAAAGCTGCCCTTCTTCATGGGAATTTGCTCTCATGATTGTGACTGTTTCTATATCTATCCAAATATATGGGCAAAAGAAATTGGAAACAAAGTTGCTTCTTCTGGCTTTTATTAAGCCCATATTACGTGGTTAGAATTGTATCAAACAATTTTGAGAAATAAGAGAAGTCGAAAGCATTATCCCTGTGCTCAGTTTACAGGGCTTATGTATTCACTGTTGCTATTTTTCTAGCTGAGGAGACAGGCTACACAAACCTGAAGCAATAGTTCACCACAAAAACACATTTACCAGCAGAAAACAGGATATAATGCACTAAAAACAAAATCCCTTTGAACGTCAAAAAGTCTCATTAACTACAAAAGAGGAACAAACCTGGGGGGTGGGGAAACCTGGAGTGGGGGGGTTAAACCTGGGGGGTAGGGTGGGTGAGACGGCCCAGGGTAGGAGGAGAGTGTGGGTGGGAGAAGATTGTTGTTCTTAGACAACAGAAACTTCTTTGAGCTTATAATGTCCATTAAACAACACACATGAAAAAAATTTTAGCCCAGGTCTTAAATCTGAATGAGATCTAAATAAAAATTTTTTTTCTTTCTGATTTTGACTGTAAGATGGAACAGAGAACTGGAGGTTAAAGCCTCGTCTGCAATTAGCGACTGAGGGAGAGAGGAGTGTGTTTGACCCAGGAAGGACGCTGCCACCCTGACTGCCCTCCCAGCGGTTCCTGGAGCAGGCCTCTGAACTCAGAAATGAAAGCACATTTCCAGTTATCTTTCTAGTCTCAGCTTCATTGCCATTTCTTCAGGGAGATCTTTCCTGCCAACCTGCATTATTATTATTTTTATTATTATTATTGTTATTTAAATATGTTTTTATTGATTTCAAAGAGAGGAAGGGAGAGGGAGAGAGAGAGAGAAACATCAATGATGAGAGAGAGTCATTATTGATCGGCGGCCTCCTGCACACCCCCTACTGGGGATCCAGCCCTCAACCTGGGCATGTGCCCTGACCGGGAATCGAACCGTCACCTCCTGGTTCATGGGTCAATGCTCAACCACTGAGCAACACCAGCCAGGCCCAACCTGCATTATTAACCCACCTGAACTTCTTTTATTATTGTTGTCCTTAGTGCATAGAGTGGAGTTAGTCTTACCCAGGGAGTTCACAGCACGTTGCACTCCTTGGTCAGCACAAAGACTCTCTCCTCTCTTCCCTGGTCTCCATTCTCACCCTCTCTCCCACAGAAATCCTTTCCACTGGGTCTGGCATGTCTTTAGGTATGAGGATGGCTTTTAAAAATATGTAGCACTGTTTTTTCTGTGTGTATTTTTAAATCTTAACAAACGTCACTGTGCACTGAGGCACATTCTATTTCCTTTCCCAGTTAACACTGTGCTTTTGAGCTCATCTCAGTGTTGCTGGATGTGAACCCACACCCACCTTTACCAATGGGGAGGAGGTCCAGGAGAGTACGCATCTGTTTCTGTGTAAAACTACTGGACTTAGAACTAGAACTCCTATCAACTGAGACCTATCCCACAGCCATTTACCAGTTTGCCTCTTAAACCTTTCCAGTTCTTCGAATCTGAGACAAATATCACTGTCTTGGTCTGTTGGAGCTGCTATAACAAAATGTCACAGACTGGATGACTTATAAACAGTAGCAATTTATTGCTCACAGTTCTGGAGGCTGGGAAGTCCAAGGTTGGGGCCCCAGCATGGTGGTGTTCTGGCGAAGGCCGGCTTCTGGCCCACAGCTGGCGCCTCCTCGCCGAGGGATTTCTCTGCAGCCTTTTCTATGAGGGCGCTAATCCCTCCCATCGGGCTCCACCCTCATGACCTAAAGCACCCCCAAAGGCCCCACCTAATGATACCATCATCACCTGTGAGGTTAGGATTTCACCATATGAATTTGGGGGGGATATAACATTCAGGCCATACACACTGATGCTCTACAAATGAGTCACACTTTTTCTTACCTATGAAGACTGATTAAATAGTTTTGGAAAATTAAATTACTTTAGGGAACGTGAGATTAGAAATGAGGAATTAAAGTTAACATATGGCTCAGATTCATCACTATCAATATTAGAAAGGTACTTTGAAAGCAGGAAACCGTAATGGAGAATGGAATTGATTTTTTAACTGCATCTGAAATGGCAGGATTTAATATACAGTCCCCCAAAGAAGGTTTAAGCTACCCTCAGGTTCCCCATCACCACATTGTTGCAACTATGGGATTGTCAGTCTCGTGCCGATGATGATGATGATGATGGGGCATCTCCAAGCCATGACCAACATTTTTCACCCAACATCAGACAGGTAATGAGGTAACACAGGTAATGCCTCCCTCCCGCCGGCAGAGCGGTGGAGGTCTCTGATTAAGAGACAGAGCGAAAGGGGCAGGAGAAAGGTCCTGGAAAAACCTGTTGTGAGCAGAGGGTAGGAGGGGAGGCCGTCTCACCCACTGGGCACCTACTCGGCACGGTCTTGCCCACCCCGTGCACCCTGCACCTACTCCTCACTGTCCCCCCCTGCACCCTGCACCTACTCCTCACTGTCCCCCCCTGCACCCTGCACCTACTCCTCACGGTCCCCCCCCTGCACCTACTCCTCACTGTCCCCCCCTGCACCCTGCACCTACTCCTCACTGTCCCCCCCCCGCACCCTGCACCTACTCCTCACTGTCTCCCCCTGCACCCTGCACCTACTCCTCACTGTCCCCCCCCTGCACCCTGCACCTACTCCTCACTGTCTCCCCCTGCACCCTGCACCTACTCCTCACTGTCCCCCCCCTGCACCCTGCACCTACTCCTCACTGTCCCCCCCTGCACCCTGCACCTACTCCTCACTGTCCCCCCCTGCACCTACTCCTCACTGTCCCCCCCCCTGCACCCTGCACCTACTCCTCACTGTCCCCCCCCCGCACCCTGCACCTACTCCTCACTGTCTCCCCCTGCACCCTGCACCTACTCCTCACTGTCCCCCCCCTGCACCCTGCACCTACTCCTCACTGTCCCCCCCCTGCACCCTGCACCTACTCCTCACTGTCTCCCCCTGCACCTACTCCTCACTGTCTCCCCCTGCACCTACTCCTCACTGTCCCCCCCTGCACCCTGCACCTACTCCTCACTGTCTCCCCCCTGCACCTACTCCTCACTGTCCCCCCCCTGCACCCTGCACCTACTCCTCACTGTCCCCCCCCTGCACCTACTCCTCACTGTCCCCCCCTGCACCCTGCACCTACTCCTCACGGTCCCCCCCCTGCACCTACTCCTCACTGTCCCCCCCTGCACCTACTCCTCACTGTCCCCCCCCTGCACCCTGCACCTACTCCTCACTGTCCCCCCCCCGCACCCTGCACCTACTCCTCACTGTCTCCCCCTGCACCCTGCACCTACTCCTCACTGTCCCCCCCCTGCACCCTGCACCTACTCCTCACTGTCCCCCCCCTGCACCCTGCACCTACTCCTCACTGTCCCCCCCTGCACCTACTCCTCACTGTCCCCCCCCCGCACCCTGCACCTACTCCTCACTGTCCCCCCCCGCACCCTGCACCTACTCCTCACTGTCTCCCCCTGCACCTACTCCTCACTGTCCCCCCCCCGCACCTACTCCTCACTGTCCCCCCCCGCACCCTGCACCTACTCCTCACTGTCCCCCCCCTGCACCTACTCCTCACTGTCCCCCCCCGCACCCTGCACCTACTCCTCACTGTCCCCCCCCTGCACCTACTCCTCACTGTCTCCCCCTGCACCGTGCACCTACTCCTCACTGTCCCCCCCCTGCACCTACTCCTCACTGTCTCCCCCTGCACCTACTCCTCACTGTCCCCCCCCTGCACCCTGCACCTACTCCTCACTGTCCCCCCCCGCACCCTGCACCTACTCCTCACTGTCCCCCCCGCACCCTGCACCTACTCCTCACTGTCCCCCCCCTGCACCCTGCACCTACTCCTCACTGTCCCCCCCCTGCACCTACTCCTCACTGTCTCCCCCTGCACCTACTCCTCACTGTCCCCCCCCTGCACCTACTCCTCACTGTCCCCCCCTGCACTGTGCACCTACTCCTCACTGTCCTCCCCCCCCCGTGCACCTACTCCTCACTGTCCCCCCCCTGCACTGTGCACCTACTCCTCACTGTCCCCCCCCTGCACCCTGCACCTACTCCTGTCTCCCCCCTGCACCTACTCCTGTCTCCCCCCTGCACCTACTCCTCACTATCTTACCCCCCCCCCCCACGCTAGACTCCAGGAGGATGTGTAGAGTGAAGCAGCTAAAGGCGAGAATGCCATTGAATTGTTCTGTGCGGGACGGATCTTTTGACTTGATAATAAAGGGAGGTCAAACCGTGGGCTTCTGAGAACTTGGTTTGGAGCAACAGCACAGTGTCTGGCAAAACAGCCGATGAAATCTGTCGAGTGAATGAGCGGATCCTTGCTGAGTGAATGTGTGTCTCTCGGCACTCTCTCTGGTCCGCTCCTCTGGGCTTCGTGTCTCTGGCTGGTTGCCTGGTGGGACGGCCCCAGGATTCTTCCCGCCTCGCGGGCCTCTGCCAGGAGGACCTGGGGGGGGGGCCGGGGAGAAAGGCTACTCTGACTTATTTACAGAGGTGGGGGCAACCTCGCCGTCGACCTGGCGTGGCACAGTCTACCAGGCGTGTTTCCTGAGGGCAGAGGCTGGTTTATAGTCTTTTTTTTTCTTTTCGGTTTTCCAGAAGATTTTGTGATTCAGGCAAAGGCTGACTGTTACTCCACCAACGGGACCGACAGTGCGGCTCTTGGTGAGATTCATCTTTAACCCGGAGGAGTACGCACGTTTGGACAGCGATGTGGGGGAGTTTGTGGCCCTGACCGAGCCGGGGCGGCCGGCGCTGAGCTGCGGAGCCACCGGCCGGAGACGCTGGCGAGGAGCAGAGCGTCGGTAGGTGCCGTCTGCAGGCACAACCGCAGGCTGGGGGCGCCCTTCACTGTGGGGAGAAAAGCTGGGGTGCAAGGCCAGCCTCCTGCTTCAGCACAGCCGGGCACCGTGATCTTGGCCCAGGCCCCAGGCTCTCGGGACTTGAAGGACCAGTGTGCTGTCAGACACAGGGGTGACCTGGGGGTGTCTGATACGCCCACCTCCCGGGGCGGGGGCGCTGACTCGAGGTTTCCCAGGCTTCCTCCCATTCCCCGCTTCCCCTTGGTGGTCTGGGAAGGGGATCAGGGACAGGGGTAGCCCCTGAAGAACCCCTGGCCTGGCTCCGTGGCGTGCCTTCAGAATGCCTCCGTCTCCTCTTCCTCCCTAGTGCCACCAAAGGTGACGGTGTATCCGGGGCGCCCCGACACCGGGCACCGCAACATGCCGCTGTGCTCTGCGACGGGGCTCTCCCCAGGGCCATCAGAGCCAGCTGGTCCCGGGACGGGCACGAGGAGCGAGCGGCCTCCTGTCCTCTGGCCCGTCAGCACTGGGGACGGGACCCTCCAGACGGTGGTGATGCTGGAAATGGCTCCTGAGCCGGGCGACACCTGCACCGGCCCCGTCGACCACGCCAGCCTCGCCCCGCAGCCGTGGGCCCGAGTGGAGCCGCCTTCTCCGCCCTCGGGGCCCATGCGGGTGCCGCTGACCTGGGGCGGCCGGCGCCTCCCCACTGTCCTCGGGCCAGCAGCACCGACTCTCCCCCGATCTGAGGGGCTCAGGGGGTCGCTGGTGCCCTTGAGGCAAAGGGGGAGAAGGCAGGGCAGACACCTCTCCTTGGCCTCCCAAGTCCTCAGGAGGCTGTCACCTGTCCCTTCTTTGCCACACTGGGAGCCAGGACCCACTGTCCTATGCTTGGTATTTGGGGGCGTTCTTATGAGCGCTAAGAATCGGCGTCAGAGCTCCACGGCTGCAAACCCTGCTTTCAAGGACCATTTCTAAAAGCTTTCCCCCAAGAGCACGGGACTGGTGCCCAGCACAGGGGCTGCGACTCTGGGAAGCTGTGCCCCAAAGTGGCAGCTTCTCACTAACCTGAGGCCTGTTCCCGCAGGAGCCCCGGCCGAATATTCCTGGAGAAAGATGCTGCCTGGTGTGGCCGCCTTCGGCTTGGGCTAACCTTCCTTCTGGCGGGGACGGCCACCCACTGCAGGGCTGGCGCAGGTCGTGAGCCTGCGGGGGACCCTGCCACCTGCCGCTTTTCCTGACATGAGAGGTGTGAGGCAGGGGAGGCTGGCTGTACTCCTCAGGGGTCCCCGGGAGAGCCTTTTGTGAAACCAGACACAGGTGGGGGATGGGCCCATCCCCGCTGCCCTCTCTCCGCCCCAGGAGAGGCTTCAGCAGGGCCTTGGTGTGGCGGGAGGACAGCTCCTGAGACCTGCAGGGACAGTGATGAGAGTCTCGTGAGGGACCCCACCCCACATTCCAGGGACTCAGCACACGGTGGGTGCCACCCAGCCAGAGCCACCCTTACATCTCATCCCATGACATCTTCCTGTGGCCAAAGGACTGAAGACGTTACCTGATCACCAGAAAGCGGAGCCTCCATAGGCCCCACAGCGAAAGAGGGAAAAGACGGCAGGACCCCAGTACGAAGGAAAGGTTGAGATGCCCCTGAGCGGTGGGGGATGGCCCCATCTCCGCTGCCCTCTCTCCCCCCAACCAGTTCAGGGCTCCTGCCAGGCCCTGCAGACACTGACTCCGTGAGTGTCATGCACCTCCCACGCTCTGCCCTTCTTTTTCCTTCTTGGATACATCAGGAGTCCCTGATCCCAGGACAGCTTCCAGAAACTCCCCTAAGGCCTGACTCCCTGCAGGCAGGCTGCTCGCTTTTCTATGCTCCTGCCCTGACCCCGTGAGAACTGTTCCCGCCTCCTGTCTTCAAAAGACCGATGGATGCTCAGGTCCCCACTTTCCTTTGCAATGTTTAAAAAAACTTTTAAAAATCTAAAATAAAATTGAGATAAAGATAACAGCACAAACGTATTATTTAAGAAATAATTTAGGACAAAGCTCTCTTGCTGACCACTCAGGTCAAGAAACAGACTTTGCAGCCAGCAGTCTCCGTGCACCACTGCCAAGGGAAAGCCTTCCCTCTGCTCAGGGTCATGAGTCCCCCCTGCTACGGTACCACTTTATGGGTGTTTCTCTATAGTCTATTCACTCCAGTATGAGTTCTGGACAGTAAAGCCTAGTTGTCTTTTGTGTCTCTTATTTCCTAATGATTAATATGTTGAAAAGCCTGAGCCATTGATCTGCAGAGCTTCCCACAGCCTGGGCTTTGCTGATTGCAGACACGGGGCGGTTTCACTTGTGCCCATCAGCTGTCCCCTGCGTTCCTGTAAGTCGGCGTCTGGATGCAGAGGCTCATGGGGCAGCTTGGCTACTCGAGAAGGCCTGTAGGTGGTGCTGTGGTTTTGCCCCACCAGAAACAGTGTCCCATTGTTTCTGTTTTTGTGATGTGAGGACACTGATGCCACTGCTTGGCTCCTTTGGCTCACTGGGCCTTGCAGAGCGAGGTATTCTAATTCTGTCATTCCCTCATTCACATGCTTTATCGCAGTATCTTAATACTGTGTTTCCGTGTGACACTGCTATTAAAAAGTCTGATGGTAACCTAATTATTAAGTCACTCTTTTTGCTGGGATGCTCTGGTGATATTGTCTTTTTCTTTAATGTCCAGAAATTTTATTAGAATATATCTTGGCCCAGCTGGTCATGGCTCAGAGGAGCGAGCCAGGCCAGTGTGGCTCAGGTTGAGCATCAACCTAGGATCCAGGAGATCGAGGTTCGATTCCCAGTCAGGGCACATGCCTGGGTTGCGGGCTTAATCTCCAGCAGGGGGCGTGCAGGAGGCAGCCGATCAATGACTCTCATCACCAATGTTTCTCTCTCTCTCTCTCTCTCCCTCTCCCTTCCTCTCTCTGAAATCAATAAAGACATATTTTAAAAAAAGAATGTATCTTGGTTTTGGAAGTTTGAGGTGAGTTTCTCAAATAAGCCACATTCTCTTTTAATATATTGTTCAATATTTTTTTATTTTAGGAATGTTTTATTGAGTTTGTTCTTTTAGTATTTCCTTTGGGTTTTCTTATTCAGGGACTCATCATTTATATGTTGGATTTTTTGCAGATCTTCAATATTTGTCATTTCCTCTTGAATCCTTTAAATCTCTCACTTCTTTTTCACTTTCCTCCTCCTGTCATCCTACTGAGACCTTCTTCACTGTGTCATTTGGTCTCCTGTTCTTTCTAGTTTACTCTTCATTTCTGAAGTGGATTTTAAATTTTTTTCTAATTATTTCCTGAGTACTGTCACCATATTTCTGAGATTCTCTAATTCTTTTAAAAATTATTATTTTTACTTGATAAATTTGCTGTTACATTTTGTAAATTTAGGGTGTACGGTGTGTTGCTGTGATACATTTTACATTGTAGAATGACTGTCATTAAGGCAATACTTATCACACTACATTATTACAGTACAGTGTGATTGTCTGTATTGACATCTTCCAATTCTGAGTTATGTTGTTATTTCATATCTTCTAACACTTTCATAGTGACTCTTTGTTTTGAAATAGATTACAGTTTAGTTTTTTGGTAGCGAGATTTCTCTTGTGTGCCTTCATTGTCTGTAAAGATTTTGTTCTGTTTTCCACATTTTTTTCTCACTTACACTAACTTTGTGTAAGATACAGCTTTACCCTTTTCTGCTGCTCTGTTTAGGTGACATTCCTTGTCTTGGGTTTTGGAAGGAGGCCCAGTTCAGGAGAGAGTCTTGCCTTCATATAGCTCCCTTTTCTGCAGTTCCCCGTGGTGCTCAACAATGTGGCCTGTTGAGAGTCCCAGAGCCTCCACCTCTCACTTTGAACTTCTTTTCCTTTGTCACTTTGTCCCTGTCTGGCTCAATCTTGATTCTACTACCTCTAATTTTTCCTTAGTGTGGGGCCCTGCCTAGGGAAGGTGCCTGGATGGTCAGTTTAGAGACTTCTATGGGCAAGACACCTCCATGCCCTTCTGACCTTCCCTAGATCCTGTGTGCAGCTGCTCTTGCATTGGGCAGACCCCCCCCCCCCCCGACTGTCATCTGCTGTCCTTGCATTGCTCTGCTGTGGTTTCTGATGGTGCATGTTGGCTGGTTGGCAGCTATCACACCCAGATGCCTCAAGTGCCTGGTTGCTCCCTGCACTTGCAGAAGGACACTTATTCCAGGCAGATCTGTGACTCTTAGCGTTTGTCCCCACCAACTTGTATTTAAGGTTCATGTTGAACAACATTTTGTTGAAAATGTTGTTAACTTGCCTTTAAAAATTAGGCTCTCAACAGGCATACTTCAGAGATATTGTGGGTTTGGCCCCAGACCACTGCAATAAAGCAAATGTCACAAAAAAACGAGTCACACAAATGTTTTAGTTTCCCAGAGTGTATGAAAGTTATGTTTCCACTATACTGTAGTCAATTAACTGTACAATAGCTTTATGTCTAAAAAACAATGTACCTACCTTAATTAAAAGTACTTATTGCTAAAGAACGCTCACCATCACCTGAGCCTTCAGCGAGTCATAATCTTTTTGCTGGTGGGGGGCCTTGCCTCCATGTGACGAAAACGCAGTATCTGCAAATCTCAATAAGATGAGGTCTGGCTGCATTTTGACATAACTGCAGATTCAGTACTTATAAGAAATGATACAGAGATCCAGGTACCCTTTGCCTTGGTTTGTCTTGTAAACAATCCCAACCCTGCTGTCGAAAATGACATAGTCCTGGCATAGCTGCGCCAGGGCATTTCCGTCTTCACAGGGTCAGCAGCCCGGCCTTTTGCAGTCACACCCGTCTCCCTTCCTCTCCCACTCCTCCAGGAACCCTGGCAACCTTTAATCCATTTTCATGTCTATAATTTCACCATTTCAAGTATTCTATAAATGTAATCGTACGGTATATAATCTTCTGGGATTGGCTAAACTCAGCCCGATTCCCTGGAGATTCAGCAGGGTTGCTGCCGTGTCTCCAGCGTGTTCGTTTTGTTGGGAGAATTCCAGACATGTGTGCAGCAGCTTGTTCCCAGTGTCTGGCTATAAAAAATGAAGTTGCTATAAACATTCATGGGTAGGCTTCTGTGTGGTCACAAACCTTTAACTCCCTGGGATAAACGCTCAGGAAAGTAACTGCTGGGTGTGGCCTGGCCGCATGTTTAGGGTTCAACACTTCCCGAGTGGCCACCAAGCCACGTTCCCCCCCGCGCCTGCGAGACGCGGGCTCTCTGCATCTTCACCAGCACCGGGTGGTGTCCCGCTTTTCATTTCGGCCATCTGACAGGTGTGGAGTGATATCTTACTTTAGGTTTAATTTGCATTTCTCTAATGGCTAATGATGTACATTTTTTCATACCCATATTATTATCTCTGTGCCTTCCTCAGTGAAATGTCACGTTATGTCTTTGGCCGATTTTCTAATGGATTGTTTGCCTTTCACTGTTGAATTTTGTAAGTGCTTTATACAATCATCCTTGGTATCCATGGAGGATTGGTTCCAGGGCCCCAGGGACACCAAAACGCACTGACGCTCCCACTTATACAGCCTGTGACCTACGCAGTGCTCCCACGTACTTCAAACCATCTCTAGGTTGCTTATACACCTAACACAACGTAAGTGCCATGTAAATAGTTGTTATACTGACTCGTTTAAGGAATAACGACAAAAATATTCAACACAGATGCAACCATTGTAGGCCCAACTACAATGTAACATTTCGGGGGGAATCTTTTCCATCTGGGTTGGCTGAATCTGCCGGCGGGGAACCCACGGACATGGGGAACCGACTGCCTGTGGCTATGCACCAGTCCTTTGTCAGTTAGTGATTTGCAAATATTTTCTCCCTGTCTGCAATTTGTCTTTTCATTCTCTTAAAAAGGTGTTTTGTAGAGAACAAGCTTTTAATTTTGATGAAGTCCAATTTATAATCAGGTGTCCCGTCTAAGGATGTTTTGCTTAGCCCTAGATCCCAAAGATTTTATCCGAAAAGTCTTCTGGTTTTACATTTCACGTGTTCAGTCTTGGCGACTCACTGCAGGAGAAGCCCCGAAAGCAGGCAGATGGGCCCGCCCACACCATTCTTCTTCAGAATTGTTTTCACCAGCTCTAGTTGATGTGCCTTTCAATATAAATTTTAGAATAATCTTGTGTGTGTATATATACATATATGAAATCTTGCTACTTTTTAATAAGAATTGAGTCAAAACTGTTTATCAATTTGGAAGAATCGACATCTTTATCATGTTGAGTCTTTCAACCCATGAACACAGTTTGTCTCTCCATTTATTTAGATATTTTTTGATTTCTTTTATCAGTATTATGTAGTTTTTGGCATACACATTTGCACATTTTGTTAGAATAATACCTACATTTTCATTTTTGAGTGATTAAAAAATCCAAAAGGTGTTTACTGGGGTGGCTCCCACTCACCTTGACTCAGGGGTTTGGTGTTGCTTCTGTCTGAAGTAGCGTCCCCTGTGAGCCTGGCTTTTCCTCCCGTGGGCTGACGGGACGTGGAGCAGCCACCACACAGAACTACTGGCTGTGCTGCTAAAGACAGCGGTGACGTTACAGCGTCCTGGGCGTTCCACATCCGGGTAGTGGGAGCTGGGGCTCTGCACCAGGGCTCTGGTGTGCTTCCTCCTGGGGCTCTGCAGTAGGATCGATTCCTTGCCCCTTCCAGCTTCCGGAGGCCTCCTGCACGCCTTGGCTTGTGGCCTCTTTCCAGAAGTATCTGTACTCTGGCCTCCGCTTCCATCATCACCTCTCTGTCTTGACTCTCCTGCCTCCCTCCTTCACTTATAAGGACCCTTGTGGTTGTATTTGGCCCAACTGGATAATCCAGGGTACTCTCCCATGTCAGCATCCTTAACGTGATCGCCAATGCAAAGTCCCTTTGCATGTAAGCGACACAGGCCCCAGGGATTTGGAGGGGGTGGTGCATTCTGCCTACCATCCAGGGCAAATTTCATCCGAATGGAGAATGTTCTGTTTCTCCTTAAACCTCCATCAGGGCTGCTGTCCTTGGTGGTAGAAACCCTCCTGCTGCTCTCCTAAGAACTTTCTGCTCTTGCCCTCTCCTCTTCCGCACACAACTGATGGGGACACCGGTTCCTCACATCCCCCCGACCCTCTGTATCCCCCTGACCCTGCCTTGTTTCACCCTGTCACGTCTGGTGGGTGTTGCTCTCACAGTGATCTAACTGCTCGCTCTGCTTCCAGTGCTGTGTCTCTCTAACCACCTCCCCACAGACGGTTCCTCCTGGGTGTGAACCTGCTGGTGGTGCCTCCTCCCCACAGACTGCTCCTCCTGGGTGTGAACCTGCTCCTGGTGCCTCCTCCTCACAGACTGTTCCTCCTGGGTGTGAACCTGCTCCTGGTGCCTCCTCCCCAGAGACTGTCCTTCCTGGGTGTGAACCTGCTCCTGGTGCCTCCTCCCCAGAGACTGTCCTTCCTGGGTGTGAACCTGCTGGTGGTGCCTCCTCCCCACAGACGGTTCCTCCTGGGTGTGAACCTGCTCCTGGTGCCTCCTCCTCACAGACTGTCCTTCCTGGGTGTGAACCTGCTCCTGGTGCCTCCTCCTCACAGACGGTTCCTCCTGGGTGTGAACCTGCTCCTGGTGCCTCCTCCCCACAGACGGTTCCTCCTGGGTGTGAACCTGCTCTGACAGCACGGCTGCCTCTGGGCTCTGAGGTCCGCGGGTCTCGCTCCCTAGGGCCCTGTTTGGTGGGAGCGGCGTCCACCGCGGCAGCTCGGCTCTGCGGTTCTGCTTTGTCCTGAATTTGGACGCACAACTTTCGGCGGCCTGCCAGCCACGGGCCTTCCGCCTCCCGCGGCTGCTTTTCGCGCCGATGGCTTTTCGAGGCGACCGCTTGCGCCTACGTGAGTTTAGGGGGAAAGAGCCCCGGGGTGTCCGGGCGGCGGGGACCCGGGAACCCTGCGCCGCCGGGGAGGCTCTTGGCCCGTCGTCGTCAGGGAGGGGCGGCGGCCCCGAAACAACCCGGGGCTTTGCCACCCTGAAGCTGCTTTTTAGAATGTTGATGTTAAGCTTTTTTTTTTTTTTTTAAGAAACGAGACCTGGAGGAGCCTTTGACACCCCCCCCCCCCCCCAGCGGTGCAGAGAAACCCGCCCGCGAAGGGAGCGCGGGAACCTCCCCGCTGCAGTCCGGACCCCGCTGCGCCCCGCCAGGCGCGCCCGCCCCTCCGCCGCCTGCAGACCCCGCCCCGCCCGCGGCCCCCGCAGCGCCCGGCTCCGCCCCCCGAAGGCGCTGCCCCGTGGAGCCCGCTACACCCGGGTTTCTCCTGTAACCCCTCCCCGCTGCCTCGACGACGGCCGGCCGGAGGGGCGCAGGGGCGGGAGGAGCAGGGGCGGGCCTGTCCAGCCCCGCGCCTCCGAGCGCCGCGCCCCAGCATGTGCCGCGGGGGCGGAGAGGGCTCGGGGTCCTCTGTGGGGGCTTCGGGGGACAGAAAGGTCTCACCTAATGAACCAACATCCGCGAAAAGCCAGGGAGGAGCTGAAAGAAGATGGGGCTTCACGTCAAAGCGAGGAACACCGTCACGATGCTGGATTAACCACCCGAGAAATGCCGCTCGGGGCAGGGTCCGAAACGCTCGGCCGCTGGAGCCGGCTCCGCGGAGCTCGCGGGGCCCGAGCTGCGACGGGCCCGCCCCCCGCCAGGTGGCGCCCGAGGCCGAAGTGGAAGTTGAAGCTTTAACGTCCAGGTGGAGGGAGTCCCCGCGGACACCCACGGCGCACGAGGGGCTTTCCCACGCAGCCTCTGAATGTCCTTCCTTCCTCGCATTGCCGAGGTTTGCGAGGCTCTGAAAGGAGCGGTGGGGCTGTGGTGATTCAGGAAAGGGAGGAGATGGCGGGAAGCTGCCCGGCCCAGCTCCTGTGTCCTCACTGCTGGGCCCTTAACACTGCCCCCCCAGCCCCTCACCCCATACCCTCCCACACCCACACCCACACCCTCCCACACACAGTCCCCTACCCTACTTCCCCTCCCATACCGCCCGCCCACACCTTAGCTGTTCTTTTTAAAAAATTAAAAAATATATTTTTTTCAATTACAGGTTACATTCAATATTATTTTTTATTTATTAGTTTCAGGTGTACAGTATAGTGGTTAGACAATCATATACTTTACAAAGTGTTCCCCCTGATATTTCAAGTACCCGCCTGGGACTGTACATAGTTGTTATATTGTTACTGACTATATTCCCTATCCTGTACTTTACATCCTCATGACTATTCTGTAACCACCAATCTGTACTTCTCAATCCTTCACCTTTTCACCTTCTTCCACTCCCTCCCATCCGCCAATCATCCATCTGTTCTCTGAGTCTAGGAGTCTGTTTCTGTTTTGTTTGTTTGTTTATTTTGTTATTTAGATTCCACATGTGAGATCATATGGCATTTGTCTTTCTCTGACTGCCTGTTTCACTGAGCACAGGACCTTCTGGGCCTATCCATCTCCAGCTGCTGTGCTTAATCCCCCCACTCACCCTTTGTCACAGAAGTCTCCAGCTATAGGGACCTGGGTCAAAGACAAATTGAATTTAATATTCTATGAAATGGTCTTATGGATACGAGACAAAATCAGGCTAATTAAAACATTAGCATTACAAAGAAGCAATCATTTGGCAAATTGGCTCTTCTGTGACCTCAGGGCACTGGCCAGCTTCCCAGCCACCAAGAGATGGCCTTGGGCACCTAATCTCGAGTCAAAGGCCAAGAAGGGACAACAGAGAGTGCCCAATGCAGTCCATATCCTGCAGACTGTGATGCATTCTAGAACTGAGCTCTGGGAGGGCATGGTGCTGCCTCTCTGTCACCGACGTATTCCCAGCGCCTACAACAGTGCTGCTCACAAGTATTTGCTTAATGGAAGAATGAAGTAGAAAAATCCAGGCCGTACATTCTAAGTAGCCAGTTTGTGGTGAGGCCAGGCCTACAACTCAGGTGTTCAGACTTTCAGTTTGGTATTCCTGTCACTGATTTGTATAATATTGACAATGCTTCTGTTTTGAGTCTTTTAGTCTTAATTATTGTACGAAAGTCTTCATCTCCTCTTTTCTTTTTTCTCTCTCAGTTTTTATTTTATTTTTCCACCACCATTTATCCCCTATACCCTCCTCCACCTCCATCTCCAGGCCCCCACCCCCACAATTACCACCCTTCACTTCCCCTTAAAGCAGTCCAGTCTCCAGAGAACTGGAAAGATGTTCTTTTTGTCAGCACTGTCTAAAGGATATATTACTTTCCTTCTTCCATCTTGACTGCTTTCATTAGCATTCTCGCCTTTACTGTTTCTTCCCCAGGTGAACAGCTTGGTTAACACTTACACCTCATGTGAATGTGAGTGTATATGCCCACCCGTACATGCGAGCACGCGCGCGCACACACACACACACACACACACACACAGATACACATGCACAGACACTATACGGTGTTCCTGGGGAGACATATTACAATTCTGGACTATACTGACCCTAGGATATGCTGTAAGAATTCTTTTTGTGAATTACAACTTGACTGCAACCCAATCTCTGCACTTCCAACCTTGATTTTTTTAAAAATTGAGGCCTCATATTTGAAGCCACCATTTGCCGTTTGTTTCCTGACCATGGTGTTGTGCTCGGAGCAACCACAAAGGTCTCCCACCCTAACTGACCGCTGCAATGAGGAGAGAGGCCCAAACCCCAGGTGCTCAGTGGGCGGCCTGATGCCAAGCTAGCTGGTCCAGGAAACTCTTCTGTCAGCTGGAGGCTAAGTCCAGCCTTCAACTGCCCATCGAGCAGAGGTTTCCCTCTTCTAGCTGGAGATCCCAGCTCCCCATGGGCTGAAGGTCCCCAGATGCTCAGTGGGCGTTCCCAGACAACACTTGCAAATGTCTGTGCCTGAATCCTCTTTTCTTGGCACTAGAGTAATGGAACATTTCCACGGACGAGGCCACCTCTCACAGGTGCCCTGTGAAAGGGAGCAAGGAGGAGGAGAGGTCCCGGCCCTGGAGCACAGACACTCAATGCCAGTGCCTTTCTTTCTGCAGTTGGCTGTTCTAGACTTTTCCCTGACCCTCACCCCTTGTCCCGCACACACTTCTCTGGAGGAAGATTGCCCTCTTCTGGGAGCACCACACCTGCTGGGCCTGCAGCCTGGGAGCACCACCCCCAGCTGGGCCTGTAGAGAGCTGAACTGTGGCTGTTGCTGCTTAACAAGTCTCTGCTGCTGCTTCTGTGCAGGGGGGACAGGGACACTGAGAGGCCAAGACCAGCTCTCCTGCTCTCTCCCTCTCTAAGCCTGCCTGTCTGTTTATCTTCCTGTAAGTGAGATCTGTGGTATTTGTCTTTCTCTGTCTGATTTACTTCATTCAGCATAAGTGAAATCCATGCTGCTGCAAATGACAATAACTTTGCCCTGTGGCAGTTGGGATAGTTGCCACCTTTACAATACTGAGTCTTCCACTCCATGCACAAAACGTACCTTTTCCTTTATTTGGGAATCTTTTAATATATCTCATAACATTTTATTGTTTCCTTCAAGAAACCTTGTGTATCTTTTGTAGGTCTTATTCCTAGACAATATTTTTTTGATGTGGTAATAATTGAAAATTTGTTCTTGGTCTACATGTTTTAAAGTAGATCTTGTATCCAGCTACTTGCTAAACCATTGCTTTAAATTCACTTAGCAATAGATTATTTTGGATTTCTTTAGTCACAGATTTCTCATCTGCAAACACCAACCGTTTATCTCTTCATTTCCAATCATTCACTGTTCCATTATTTTTCTTGCCTTACACTCGACTGTCTCTAACAATTGCTCAGTTCAGGATCTGAGGCAGAGGAGTCCTCCAACTTCTTCCTGGGGCTACATTTCCGAGGGCTGAGCGCAGGAGCTGCTGCGCTGGGCTGTACGGGCCTCCCTTCCCCAATGTCCGCACGCTAAGCGCCTGGCCGAGACCCGCGGGGCTGGCCCCGGGCGCGCGCCCCGCAGAGGGCTCCGTGACCAGTTGGCGGCCCTGCGCCGCTTCACCGACGGGCGCGGCGCGTGCGGCTCGCGGCCCAACAGATCTACAGCCCGGAGGAGGCCGTGCGCTTCCTCAGCGACCTGGGGTGTCTGGGGCTGTGACCCAGCTGGGGCGGCCGCACGCCAAGAGCTGGACCGGCCAGGAGGGGCTCCTGGCGGAGTGTGCGCCCAGGAGGACACGCTGTGCAGACACAACTCAAGCAGCCGGCGCCCTTCACTGTTCAGCGCAGCGCTGAGGGGGACGGCCCCGGGCTCTTCGCCCACAGCCTCGTGGGGAGGCCCCGGGGGAGGCCCCTCTGCGGTCCCCGAAGATCTCGGTGGTCCTGGCGACCCCTGGAGGGGCTTCACCTTCCAAGGGAAAGGTGCCGGGCCCGGCGGGGGAGGGCGACGGGAACCCGCGCAGGAGGAGCTGCGGCTGAACTCGAGTCCCGCGAAGGTCCCAAGGCCCAGCCCCCCGCGGGGGCTCCGAGGCCCGCCCCTGCCGCGCGGCTGCCCCGCGGCGCGCCCCGCCGTGAGCTGCGGGGTGGTGGAGCTGGGCCCGCACTGCGCAGGCGCGCTGATCGCGCGTGTGCAGAGTGAAGTCGCCAGGCCACGCTGCAGACGTTTCACAGACCTTCTCCTGTTTAATACGCGAACACGGAGTAAAGGCGTCACTTTCCTGAAAGCAGGCTACCAAAGGAGCTGGCTAGCACCCGGAGCTGGGATTCTGAGAAAAGCCTGTTTAAACGGCCACCCCCCACTTTAGTAAGGAGGGACTGGAGCCCCAGGCGGGAATTTCTTTGCCGCCTCTCGCTCTTTCTCCGTCGCTGCCGCCGTGGAGCCCACGGCGACCGTCCCACGGCGACCGACCCACGGCGACCGACCCACGGCGACCGACCCACGGCGACAGTCCCACGGCGACCGACCCACGGCGACCGACCCCCGGCGCCCGTCCCACGGCGACCGACCCACGGCGACCGTCCCACGGCGACCGACCCACGGCGACCGACCCCCGGCGCCCGACCCACGGCGACTGTCCCACGGCGACCGTCCCACGGCGACCGACCCACGGTGACCGACCCACGGTGACCGACCCACGGCGACCGTCTCCCACGCCAGGGCCGGCCCGCCCGCCGCAACCTGCTTGCGCTCGCCGTCGGGCTTCTACCCCCTCAAGTTACCGTCAGGTGGTTCCGCGAGGACGGGGGGGGGGGGGGGGGACCCAGGTCTGGTGGGGGGCCCCTCCTCGCCCTTTTCTTGCTGTTCTCATTCTAGTTATTTTAGTGTTGTGTTAGATGGTTCGTTAGATCTTTTTCTTGTTTCTTGAGATAAGCCTATACTGCTATGCATTTTCCTCTCAGGACTGCTTTCACTGTGTCCCATAGATTTTGGGTTGTTTTCTGGTCATTTTTGTTTCTTTCATGAAGTGTTTGATTTGTTCCTGATCTCATTGGTAACCCATTCATTGTTTAATAGCACATTATTTAGTTTCCATGTGTTTGAATATTTTTATGTTTTTTTTATCGTGGTTGATTTGTAGTTTCATGACATTGTGATCCGAGAAGATGCTTGATATGATTTCAATTTTCTTATATTTGTAGAGACTTGCCTTGTGCCCTAACATGTGGTCTATTTTTGAGAATGTTCCATGTGCACTTGAGAAGAATGTGTATTCTGCTGCTTTGAGGTGAAATGTTCTGTAAATGTCAATTAAATCCACTAGTTCTAGTGAGTCACTTAAGGTCTGTGTTTCCCTGTTGATTTTTTGTCTTGATGATCTGTCCAGTGATCACAATGGGGTTTTAAAGTCCCCCACTATGACTGTGTTGCTGTCAATCTTCCCCTTAAAGTCCACCAAGAAATTTTTTATATATTTAGGTGCTCCTGTGTTGGATGCATAAATGTTTATAAGGGTTACTTCCTCCTGTTGGATTGATCCCTTTAGTATTATGTAGTGACCATCTTTGTCTCCAGTGTTGGTCTTTATTTTGAAGCCTGTTTTTTCAGAAATAAGAATTGCTACTCCAGCTTTCTTTTCCTTTCCATTTGCATGGAATATTTTACTCCATCCCTTCACTTTTAGCCTGTGTGAATCTTTTGCTCTCAGGAGGGTCTCTTGTAGAGAGCATATATTTGGGTCCTGTTTTCTTATCCATTCACCTACCTTATGTCTTTTGATTGGACCATTTATTCCGTTTACATTTAAGGTTAGTATTGATAAAACGTATTTAATGCAATTTCCCCCCGTTGTGCTGATGTACCTTTCTCTCACTATTGTTTCTTTTTCTTAGAGCAGTCCTTTTAGCATTTCTTGCAATGCTGGTTTGGTGGTACTAAACTCCTTTGGCCTTTTTTTGTCTGGGAAGCTCTTTATTTCACCTTCAAATTTAAATGATAGCCTTGTTGTATAAAGCAGTCTTGGTTGCATGTTCTTGCTTTTCATTACTTGGAGAACTTCATGCCACTCCCTTCCGGCCTGAAGAGTCTCTGTTGAGAAATCAGCTGTCAGCCTTATGGGGGTTCCCTTGTAGGTCACTGCTTGTCTCACTCTTGCATCCCTTAATATTCTCTCTTTGTCCTTGACATTTGCCATTTTAATTATGATGTGTCTTGGAGTGGGTCTCTTTGGGTCCCTCTTGTTTGGAACCCTCTGTGCTTCCTGAACTTGTGTGGCTTTCTCCCTCACCAGCCTGGGTAAGTTTTCTATCACTATTTCTTCCACCAAGTTCTCTATCCCTTGCTCTCTTTCCTCCCCCTCTGGCACCCCTATAATGCAAATGTTTCACTTCATGTTGTCCCAGAACTCCCTTAGACTGTCCTCATGCTTTGTAGGTGTGTTTTTGTTTTTGTTTTGCTGCTCAGATTGAGTGACTTTTTTTTACCTTGTCTTCTAAGTCACTTATTCTATCCTCTACTTCATTGAGCCTGCTTTTAATTCCTTCCAGTGCATTCTTGATATCAGATACAGCATTCTTTATCTCTGTCTGATTTTTATGGTGTGTATCTCTTTTTTCATGTTTTCACTAAGGTCCTCAATCTTATCATCTTGTGTCTTCTTAAGTTCCTTGAATGTCTTCATAATCAATACTCTGAATTCTGTTTCTGATAACTTGTTTAACTCCATCTCATCAAAGTCTTTTTCTGGCAACTTTTCATTTCTTTAATTTGGGGGTTGTTTCTTTGTCTCCTTATTTTGCCAGGTCTTAGTGTTTTTATCTATATATTAGGTATATTTGCTGTCTCCCAGTCTTGTGGGGAGGGATTTTGTATTGTGATCCAGTGGAGCCCAGAGGTGTTTTTTTCTTATACTTCTGAGCTCTTTGCTCCAAGCATGTCCCTTTTTTGTGTGTCCCCTTTGTGGGTTTTTTTGGTTCTCCTGTTGTGGTCTTGTCTAGAGTATGTTGACTAGTCTTTGGGAGGACTCTCTTCTCAGGTTGGCTAACTACGTGTCTCAGTTCCAACCTCATCATGTAAGCTGTTGTATGGCAAGTCAGGACAATACCCAACTGGCAAGTCAGGACAATACCCAAGTAAACTTCCAGGAAAGAAGGGATGTCTTACAAAATATCTTAACAGCCACAATGAAAACAACCCAATTGAAAAGAGAACTGGGAGAGTGAAGGGAGAACACAAGTTCTAGAGAGAAAAAAAAGCTTAGAAAAAGAGAAAGAAAAGTAAAGCTTAGAGATAGAAAAGTATATTGTTGTTAATAGTAACAAAAATTTAGAAAATAATAATAATAAACTAAAATGTAAAAAATAGAGAAGCTACTGGGAGATAATAGAGGCAGAGAAAAGATTTTGAAAGAAGAGCCAGCAAACAATTAATGGAGAGAATAAGAATAGGATAATAGTTGATAATGAAAAACTAAAAATACATTAAAGAGAATAAAGGAAACTAACAATCTAACAAAAAGACAGGAATAGAGAAGGGAGGAAAAGAAAGGAAAGAAGGAAAAGAAGAAGAAGGAAAAAGGAAGAAGAAAAGAAAAGAAAAAAAGAAAAGAAAGAAAAGTTATGCCAGTGGGTCGAAAGGATAGAGAGAGCAATAAAGCCCGGGCAGGGAGAGTCCAATAAGAGACTTGGGGGAAACTATAGAGAAAAGCAGTAAACTTGTTGGTTATAATGCTAAAGTAAAACAAAATAAAGACAATTAGGTGAGGTTTTTTCTGGGCAGCTTGTGTTGTCTGTGGCTCACTGTTTTGTGTGCTTATTTCTATTCCCCTGGGAGGTGTTTGTGTATCAGCCAATGTAAGGAGCTGTCTGGGTTTGGCTCTGGCGTCCTTAGGTAGTTGGTTGATCTGAGGATCTACATGGGCCACTTCCTGTTTTCAGCTATTTTGCAACTTTGTAGTTGCCTGGTCTTACTCCAGGGTCTTCTGTAGAGTCTTTAGGGTGCAGGATGACTAGCTTAGCTCAGGGTATCACTCCCCTTACTTAGATGTTTTGCTGTCAGGCTCTCACTGGGAGGGATTTAGTCTCTGCTCCACAGGCAGCTCCTCAGTCCCTACCCTGTCCTCTGATCCTAGTTCCCCATGCACTGGCCTGCTGCAGCTTCAGATTGATTTCAGCCTGTTGGCTTTTCTGTATGGGACCTTTCAAAAGCCTGGGTCCAGTGGGTTCGATTAAAGAACACTCCAGTGAGCTCTTTGCTTGCCCAGCCCCCAGCCTGGGTTTTCAACATTTTCTCTAGTTCAAACAGCAGTCCCTGAGAGTCTTATTCTTGTAATGTCCTCCTGTGAGCTGTTCTCCCTTCCCCCTCAGGACTGTGCCCTGCGGGTGTGTTGGGGCCTCAGTGAGCTGGACCAGTCCCTTTCCTGTTGGGGGTGGTGCTCCCAGGCTGCAGGAGAGGTAGGCAAGCTCTGCCCCTCCCTTCCTTGATCTGGTTGGCTGGTCCCACCAGGCCTTCCCCTCAAACAGTCTACTGTGCAGATGCCAATCCCAGCCTCTGCTGGCCTGTCTGCCCAGTGCACGCCGGGAAGATGGGAGCCAGTTCTGCTATCAGAACTGAAAACTGTACAAAGCAACACACAGGCAGAAAGTCTGCCCTGCGAGGTCCCACTGCCTGAGGGCCATGGCACCCAGTGGGAGGGGACCCAAAGTCAGCTCCACACAGATCCCTGCACTGGTGATCTCAGTAAAGCTGGGGCAGCTCCACATGTCACCACGGCGCCCCTCAGGGCTGGTCACAGATCCCAGCCTCTCGGCACCAGGAGCTCAGGGTGATAGGGCTCTCCTTCCCTCCCCAGTGCCATGCAGATTCAATGTTTTCTGGGGCTCAACCCAATGCCTTACAGGGAGGCAGAGGGTCCCTGTGTGTGGCATCTCAGTCCTGACCTCTGGTCCCTTACTACTAGGATGCCACACACTTTGGGACAGTCTTTCCTATGATCAACACCCCGAGCATTAGACGCTGGTCGAGTCTGCCACTAGAAGCTTTGTTTCCTAGGAAGGCGCCACCCCTCCTCACCGGCACACCGCTCCCCTGGGTCCCTCTGCCCTCTGTGTGGGGCACTTCTTCCCTTCTCCTTTGCTCTGGGTGTGAGATCCCCACTTGGATGCTGGTCCACACTCCCGAGGGGAGGGAACTTTGCTGCCTCCAAGCCTTGGGGCTCGGAGCCCAGTACAGGTTTCAGGGGGGACTCCCCCTTTCTACGTCCCCCTCTCTTATCGGACTCTATGATGTTTCTTCAGTGCTGCCTACTCGCTATATGTCCACTCAGGTATGTTTCTCTGTTTTTTTCAAGCTGGTTATGTAGTATTTTAGGAGTAAATCAAGACCATGGCTGGGAGGGGGAGCACTCCACTTCTTCTCACAGTGCCACCATCTTCCCTCCCCCTTTAATTTTAAAATATAGCCTTGCTTGGTAGAGTAGTCTTGGTTGTCGGTCCTTATTTTAAATATTTTGTGCCAATCCATTCATGCTTGAAATGTTTCTGTTGAGAAATCAGCTGACAGTCTTATGGGAGCTCCCTTGTAGGTAACTGTCTTTCTCTTGCTGCTTTTAAGATTCTCTCTTTGTCTTTAACCTTTGGCATTTTAATTATGATGTTTCCCTCTTTGGGTTCATCTTGTTTGGGACTATCTGTGCTTCCTGGACTTGTGTGTCTTTTTCCTTCACCAGATAAGAGAAGTTTTCAGTGATTATATCTTCAAATAGGTTCTCGATTCCTTGCGCTCTTTTGTGTTCTTCTGGCACTCCTATGAGGTAGATGTTGTTATGCTTGATGTTGTCACTTTGCTGCTCTGACTAGATATATTCTGCTACCTCATCTTCCAAATTGCTGCTTTGATCCTCTGTTTCTTTTAATCTTCTTCTAGTGTAGTCTTCATTTCAAATATTATATTCTTCATTTCAGATTTTTTTTTTTAATGCCCTGACCTGAAATCAAACCCACCACCTTTTGGTGTACAGGAATCATGATGCTCCAACCAACTGAGCCACACTGGCCAGGGCTCTGATTGGTTCTTTTTTATGGTTTCTATGTTTTCTTTCTGTGTTTACTATCTCTTTGTTTAAGTTCTCACTGAATTCATCCATTCTTCCCCTATGTTCCTTGAGCATCCTTAAATCCATTGTTTTTGAACTCTGCATTTGGTAGCTTGATTGCTTTCATTTCATTTAGATCTTTTTCGGGGGATTTCTCCTGTTTTTACATTTGGGGCATGTTTCTGGGTTTCCACGTTTTGGCTGCCTCTCTGCATTTGTTACTGTGTATTAGGTAGATCTGCTATGCCTCCTAGTCTTGATATGATTGCCTTATGTAGTAGGTGCTTTGTGGGTCTCAGTGGTGCAGTCTCCTTGATTATCTGAGCTTGGTGCTCCAGGAATGTCCCTCATGTGGGTTATGTAAACCCTCCTATTGTAGTTGAGTCTTGTTGCTGTTGGTTTGTGTGTGCGGTTGCCCTTATGGCTGGCTGAGTATGAGGATTGACCGCAGTTGCAATATATGAGCTGCTGTGCTGGGCCTGACCCTGCAAAGTGAAATTCACCCAGGAGGGTCTGATGCCTGCTGAAATATCACTTTGGTTGTGCCACTTGTGGAGCTAATTGAGTTGTGCTCTGTTGTGGTCTGAATTCACCCACCTAGCGTTTTAGTTGTGCAGCCACTTGGGGGACCCCCAGTGCTGGTCAATATTAGGTGCTCCCTGTGACTGGTCCTGGGCTACCTGTTTGGAGCTACAAAGATCCACAGTTTGTGGCTCCTTCTGCAGGATGTGAGTGTGCATGAGAGAAACGAAGGCCAGCTTCCACCAGCACCAAGCTTGAGGGGAGAGGCCAGGTCAGCAAAAGGCCCAAGGTTTCCCATAATCCTCTTTTGTATGTTAGCTGCCTATTAGGTTTAATCACTAAAACAGCCACTGGCAGAGTGAGAGTTCTATGAAGTAGGTTCTCAGTGAGTTACCAGGTTGGGGCGAATGGCTTTCACCAGATTAATGCAGATTCACACTTGGTGTCAGTGCTGGGTCTGGGCCACTCAGCAACAGTCTCAGGGAACACCAAGGCCAGATGCCAGCCTCTGGGTGTCCTCGGGCCTTTGTGTTGAAGCAGCATCTCAGGGAGCTGTCAGGGTGAGTCCAGAGTTCATCAGACCAGAGCAGACTAGTATTTGGCTATGTGAAGGGAGGGCTCTGGAGCCACACAACTCAGTCTCTCCCAGAATCTGCCTGGACCTTCTTGAGAGTCTTCTAAAAAATTCTGCACTGCAGGACCAGGGTGGCCACAGCCAGTTGACAATATTGCAAAGTGCCAGTTCAGCAGGGCAGAGCCTGAAGAAGTTGGGAAGGTGGAGCGAGTGGTTCTCCTATGTTGGATCTAGTGGTTTTCTCCATAGGGGGATCAGGGCACTGCAGCTCTGGCTCATGGTGGGAGCAAGGTGGCACCTGACACTTCTCTCTGGTGCAGTGGGGCGGTGCTGCTGCTCTGGTTGGCAGGGGTCCAGGCACCTTTGCTTTCATGCATGGCAAGAGAAGGGGAAATGGCCCCTGCTCCAGAACCACCCAACTCTGTCTCTGACGTCCCCTGAGTTCACCTTCAGAGCCCTTTAAGAAAATCTACACCCCAAGCTAAGCAACAGAGTCCTCCTCTGTAGGGTGTGAGCTTGGCAGGGTATGGTGATAGGGAGTGGGGAGAGTAGGGCTAGTGCATTCATCCATGCAGTGTAGAGGGGCTTGCTCGACCCAGGAAAAATGGAGTCTGTGGGCAGTGCAAGAGAGGGACTCAGCACAGGGACCCTGGCAGCTGTCCCTTCAGCTTCTTCCTGGAGCCACACAACCTAGTCTTTCCTCACATAATTCCAGCCCACTCTGATCCAGAATGGGAGTGGTTTTAGATACTATTTCTTTAAATAAGTTTTCTGTTCCTTTCTGTCTCTCTTACTCTTCTCAGACTTCCATAACGCTGATATCATTTCTTTTGATGGCATCCCATAATAGACATTCTTACTCTTATTCATTTAAATTTCTCTATTCTCCTCTGATTGTCTAAAGTCAAGAGACCTGTCTTTATGTTACAGATCCTTTCTCCTGCCAGGCTGAGCTTGATGTTGAGGCTTTCTATGGCATTTATTTATTTATTTATTTTTCATTTCATTGTATTTTTCAGCTCCAGAATTTTTGTTTATTGCTTTTAAAAAAGGATTTCTATATCCTCGTTGAACTTTTTATTTTGTTGTGTATTGTTTACCTTAGTTCATTTAATTGTCTAACTGTGCTCTTTCGGCTCTCACTGAGTTTCCTGAAAATAGTTATTTTGAAGTCATTTTCAGATAACTTACAGGTCTCTTTTTCTTTGGTGTCAGATACTGGAAAAATATTGTGTCCTTTGGTGAATTCATGTTTTCTTGTTTTTGTTTTTTGCTTTTCTGGTAGCTTTGTATTGATACCTGCACATTTGAGGGCAGAGTCAGCTCTTCCAGCCTTTTCAGACTGGCTTCAGTGAGGAAGTACTTTCATGGGAAGGTGGCTGTGATGGTGCCAGATGAGTGGCATGCAGCATCTTGGTTCCCTGGAAAGCATAGTGGAAAGTCCCTGTGCAGATCTGTCAGCTTAGTTCAACGTCAACCATTCTGTGGTGGGTGTCTGCGGACAAGACTTCAGAGGTTTTGTGGGTGGAAGAGGCAGGTAGGTCTATTGAAATGCTCAGAGGCAAGTGCCGCTCGGTTTTCCAGTTCTCTTTTTTGCCCATGGGTGGGAGTTCCAGCCTAGGGATACCTATTGGCATCTGCTATGGTTTCTGTAACTGAGCCAGGGTCCTGGAACCAAGTGCATGAAGAACTACCACAGTGCCTGGGTCTTTGGCACAGGTGTGCTTTTTGAGGTAGTGGCACTTGTGTCTAAGGTGTGGATAGGAGCGGATATCCCATTTCAATAGCCCCACCTGCCTCTTCCACCCATGTCAGAGGGGGAGGAAAGAGAGCAAGGGATAGAGAACTTGGTGGAAGAAATAATGATAGAAAACTTCCCTAGGCTGGTAAGGGAGAAAGCCACACAAGTTCAGGAAGCACAGAGGGTTTCAAACAAGAGGGACCCAAAGAGACCCACTCTAAGACACATCATAATTAAAATGGCAAATGTCAAGGACAAAGAGAGAATATTAAGGGATGCAAGAGTGAGACAAGCAGTGACCTACAAGGGAACCCCCATAAGGCTGACAGCTGATTTCTCAACAGAGACTCTTCAGGTCAGAAGGGAGTGGCATGAAGTTCTCCAAGTAATGAAAAGCAAGAACATGCAACCAAGACTGCTTTATACAACAAGGCTATCATTTAAAATTGAAGGTGAAATAAAGAGCTTCCCAGACAAAAAAAGGCTAGAGGAGTTCAGTACCACCAAACCAGCACTGTAAGAAATGCTAAAAAGACTGCTCTAAGAAAAAGAAACAATAGTGAGAGAAAGGTACATCAGGATAAAGGGGAAAAATGGCATTAAATAAGTTTATATCAATGGTAACCTTAAATGTAAATGGAATAAATGCTCCAATCAAGAGACATACAGCAGCTGAATGGATAAGAAAACAGGACCCAAATATATGCTGTCTACAAGAGACCCACCTGAGAGCAAAAGACTCACATAGGCTAAAAGTGAAGGGGTGGAGTAAAATATTCCATGCAAATGGAAAGGAAAAGAAAGCCGGAGTAGCAATACTTATTTCTGACAAAAAAGACTTCAAAATAAAGACCAACACAAGAGGTAAAGATGGTCACTACATAATACCAAAGGGATCAATTTAACAGGAGGAACATGTATGCACCCAATATAGAAAAACCTAAAATATATAAAAAATTTCTTGGTGGACTTTAAGGAAGAGATTTACAGCAACACAATCATAATTGGGGACTTTAACACCCCACTGTGATCATCGGACAGGTCATCAAGACAAAAAATCAACAGGGAAACACAGACCTTAAATGACTCATTTGATCTAATGGATTAAATTGACATTTACAGAACATTTCATCCAAAACAGCATAATACACATTCTTCTCAAGTGCACATGGAACATTTTCAAAAATAGACCACATGTTAGGGCACAAGGCAAGTCTCTACAAATTCAAGAAAATTGAAATTATATCAAGCATCTTCTCAAATCACAATGTCATGAAATTAGAAATCACCCACTGTAAGTTCTTTAGATTCCACGTATAGTGGTTGATTTCTAATTTCATGGCATTGTGATCTGAGAAGATGCTTGATATGATTTCAATTTTCTTGAATTTGTAGAGACTTGCCTTGTGCCCTAACATGTGGTAAACTGATGAGCAGAATAGAATCAATGACATGGAAGCATAGTTGAGACTGATGAATGTCAGAGGGATGGAGGGGGGTGGGAGGGTGGAGGGGGAGAGAGTAACCAAAGAATTTATATGCATATATGCACAACCTAAGGACACGGACAATGGTGGGGAGAGGGACTGGAGAAGAAGAAAGAATGGGGGGGGAACGGGTCATTGGGGAGAAAAAGGGACATCTGTAATACTTTAAACAAAAATAAAAATTTAAATAAAAAAGAAAAAGAAAAGAAAAAGAAATCAACCACTATAAAATAACTCAAAAAATATTCAGACACATGGAGGTTAAATAGCATGCTATTAAACAATGAATGAGTTACCAATGGGATCAAGGGAAAAGTCAAACATTTCATTAAAAAAACCTAAAATGACCAGACAACAACCCAAAATCTATGGACACAGCGAAAGCAGCCCTGAGAGGAAAATTCATAGCATTACAGGCCTACTCAAAAACCAAGAAAATGATCTAATGAACCATCTAACATAAGAACTAAAAAACTGGAACGAGAACAGCAAAGAAAAACCCCTGAGGAAGTAGAAGGAAGGAAATAATAAAGATCAGAGCAGAAATTAATGACATAGAGATTAAAAAAGCAATATAAAAAATCAATGAAACCAAGAGCTGGTTCTTTGAAAAGATAAGATTGATGCACCTTTAGCCAGACTCACTAAGAAACAAAGAGAGAGGACCCAAATAAATAAAATTAGAAATGAAAGAGGTGATATAACAACCGTCTCAACAGAAATACAAAGGATTGTAAGAAAATACTATTAGCAACTATATGCCAACAAACTGGACAACATGGATGAAATGGACAAATTCCTAGAAGCATACAGCCTTCCAAAGCTGAATCAAGAAGAGGCAGAAAACCTGAATAGGCCCATAACAACTAATGAAATTGAAGCAGTAATCAAAAAATTCCCAGCAAATGAAAGTCCTGGACCAGATGGATTTACAGGCGAGTTTTACCAAACATTCAAAAAAGAATTAACATCTATTGTATTCAAACTATTCCAGAAAATTCAAGAAGAGAGAAAACTCCCAAACTCTTTTTATGAGGCCAGCATCATCCCAATCCCAAAACCAGATAAAGACACTACAAAGAAAGAAAATTACAGGTCAATATCCCTGATGAACATAGATGCTAAAATCCTCACAAAGATACTAGCAAACCGGATCCAGCAATACATTAAAGAGATCATACGTTATGACCAAGTGGGATTTATTTCAGGCATGCAAGGCTGGTACAACATCCACAAATCAATAAATGTGATACATCACATAAACAAAATGAAGGACAAAAATCATATGATCATATCAACAGATGCAGAAAAAACATTCGGCAAAACCCATTTCTGATAAAAACTCTCAGCAAGGTGGGAATAGAGGGATCATACCTCAACATAATAAAGGCCATATATGACAGACCTACAGCCAACATCATACTCAATGGGCAAAAACTAAAACCGTTTCCCTTAAAAACAGAAACAAGGCCGGGTTGTCTGATTTCACCACTCTTATTCAACATAGTACTGGAAGTCCTCGCCATAGCCATCAGACAGGAAGAAAACATAAAAGGTATCCAAATTGGAAAGGAGGAAGCAAAACTGTCATTATTTGCAGATGACATGATATTGTACATAGAAAACCCTAAAGACTCCATCAAAGTACTACTGGATTTGATAAACGAATTTTGCAAGGTAGCTGGATACAAAATCAACATCCAGAAATCAATGGCATTCTTATACACCAACAATGAACTCTCAGAAAGAGAAACTAAAAAAACAATAACATTTATCATTGCAACTAAAAAAATAAGATACCTAGGAATAAACTTAACCAAGGATGTAAAAGACCAGTACTCAGAAAACTACTGGACACTGAAAATAGAAACAAAGGAAGATATAAACAATTGGAAGAATATACCATGCTCATGGATTGGAGGAATTAATATCATTAAAATGTCCATACTACCCAAAGCAATTTATAAATTCAATGCAATTCCTATTAAAATACCAACAGTATATTTCACAGATCTAGAACAAACATTTCGAAAATTTATATAGTACCAAAAAAGACCCCGAATAGCTGCAGCCATCTTGAGAAAAAAGAACAGAGTGGGAGGGATCACTTTGCCGGACATCAAACTGTACTACAAAGCCGTTGTAATCAAAACAGCCTGGTATTTGTACAACAGACATATAGATCAATGGAACAGAACAGAGACCCCAGAAATAGACCCACGCCATTATGGTCAGTTAATATTTGACAAAGGAGGCAAGAGCATCCAATGGAGTAAGGACAGTCTCTTCAATACGTGGTGCTGAAAAAATGGGACAGATACATGCAAAAAAAATGAAACTAAATCATCAACTTTCACCATACACAAAAATAAACTCAAAATGGATAAAAGACTTAAATGTAAGTCACGAAACCATAAAAATCCTAGAAGAAAACATAGGCAGTAAAGTCACAGACATCCCACGTAGTGGACTTTTCACTGATACATCTCCTAGGGCAAGAGAAACAAAAGAAAAAATAAACATATGGGACCACATCAAACTAAAAAGCTTCTGCACAGCAAAAGAAAACAGCCTCAAAGTACAAGGGAATCTCATGGTCTGGGAAAACATATTTGCCAAGGATGAATCTGATAAGGGGCTAATTTCCAAAGTGTACAAATAACTCATATTACTCAGCAAGAGGAAGACAAACAACCCAATTAAGCAATGGGCAAAGGACTTGAATAGACACTTCTCCAAAGAGGACATATGGATGGCCAAGGACACATTAGAAAATGCTCAACCTCGCTATCATCAGGGAGAGCAAATTAAAACCACAATGAGGTATCACTTCACACCTGTCAGAATGGCTCCATCAACACATCGACAAACAACATGTGCTGGCGAGGGTGTGGAGAAAGGGGAACCTAGTGCACTGCTGGTGGGAATGCAGACTGGGGCAGCCACTATGGAAAACAGTATGGAGGTTCCTCAAAAAATTAAAAATGGAGCTGCCTTTTGACCCAGTGATTCCACTCCTAGGAATGTATCCTAAGAATCCTGAAACATTAATCAGAAAGAATATATGCACCCCGATGTTCATAGCAGCACAGTTTACAATAGCTAAGATTGGAAACAGCCCAAGTGCCCATCAGAAGCTGATGGATAAAAAGCTGTGGGACATTCACACCATGGATACTACGCAGCTGTAAAGAAGAAGAATCTCGTACCCTCTGGGACAGTACGGATGGACCTGGAGATATTATGCTAAGTGAAAGAAGCCAGGCAGAGAAAGACAAACATCACATGATCTCGCTTATCCGTGGAATCTAAAGAACTTAATAAACTGATGAACAGAATGGATTCAATGACATGGAAGCATAGATGAGACTGATGAATGTCAGAGGGATGGAGGAGGGCGGGTGGGTGGAGGGGGAGAGAGTAACCAAAGAATTTATATGCATATACGCACAACCCAAGGACAGGGACAATGGTGGAGAGAGGGACTGGGGAGGGGGATAGGACGGGGCGGAATGGGTCATTGGGGAGAAAAGGGACATCTATAATATTTTAAACAAAAATAAACAAACAAAATAAGTGTATTTGTTTATTACTATAGTCATTCTAGCTCTCCTGTGGTTGCTGCTTGCTTGATATACTTTTTATTCATCCTTTTACTTTAAATCTATTTGTGATTTTGAATATAAGGTGTGTCTTCTATTAAAAAATACTGTTGGGTCATTTTTTTCCAGTCTGATAATCTCCGCCTTTTTGTTGATTGTTTAATCTATTCCCATTTAATGTCATTTTTATATACTTGGATTTACATCCTTCATTTTATTTTTTGTTTTCTATGATTCATATTCTTTTTGTTCCTCTATTGCTCCTTTACTACAATTTACACTGAGTAAATATTTTCTAGTGTAACGCAATAATTTAGTTAAATATGTATAAGTATGGTTTCAAATTGCCTTCTCCAGCTCTTGCTTTTACCTGAGGAACTTCCACTAGGATATCTTGTAAAGCTACAAATATTTTTTGTCTCATTTGAAAGACATGCTATTTTCTACCCAAAGAGTCAAGGTCTTAATCCATAATTCTATGTTAGGTGGCAAAGAACACTAGCAGTGTACTGGCTCACTCCTGGATTACAGTGAGCACAGCCACCCCAAAAATAGTTTCGACAAATAACATTCTGTCTTACCTATAAGGGATACTTGAAAAAGAATCACAAAAGGACTGATATTAGTATATTGCTGGCTATATTGAGGAATTACTTTCCTCTGGATAATTAAAAATATTATCCTTATTTTTTGTTGAAGTTAATTTTCAGGCTGTTTCCTTCTCCTTTGTGTAATTATTTTCAGTTACTGAAATAACCCATGACAGTGGAAGAAAAAATTGAATATTTATTAATATTTATATTCCAGGAACCAGTTTGATGTTAACATGGGAAATGATGTGATTCAAGCCCTTAATTTTAATGAAGAAGTAGAAACTCAAAAGAGTAACTCATTGGACCAACATAGATTAGGGTGCCAGAATTCTGATCCCATGACAATGAATGCAGTGATTTTCTGTGTTTTTTTTTTCTGTTTTTGGATCACTTGTTTCTCTCTTTTTTTAAAATTCTCACTCAAGGATATTTTTCCCATTGATTTTTCAGAGACAGTGGTGGAAGGGGAGAGAGAGAGAGAGAGGAGGGAGAGAAACACTGATGTGAGGAAGGCACATCTATTGGTTGCCTCCCTCAGAAGCCCCGACTGGGCCAGGGATCGAGCCTGCAACCCAGGTATATGCTCTTGACCTGAATCAAACCCGAGGCCCTTCAGTCTGCAGGCCAATGTTCTAACCACTGAGCAAATGGGCTAGGGTGAACACAGTGTGCTTTTCTACCACACAACACATGTTCACTAACTGAGCTCCAGAGAAATTTATACTGGAAGAGAAATTATTAAGTTGAGGTGTGTGAAATCCATAAAATGAAGGTGTAGTAATTTTTGTTATTGTTCTGTGTTGTTAATCCAAACCTGAGGATATTTCTTCCATTGTTTTTCAGAGAGAGTGGAAGAGAGGGAGGGATGGGGAAAGAGAGAAACATCTACGTGAGCGAGACATCAACTGGTCGACTCCTGCACACGCAGCTGCTGTGAGGAGCGAACCTGCAGCCCAGGTAGGTGCCCTTGACTGGGAATCTATCCTGCAACCCTTCTGATCTTAGAAAAACAAGTATCTTTAATTCTTGGATTTTGGACTTAGAGCTGAATCTGAATCCTAATGATTATAATCTTTTATCTCTTAAAGTCACGGGTTTTTAGTACCCTGCTCATTTATTAATTAATTGATCAGAAATTTACTGAATGCCGAGAAGTGCTGTAGGTGCTGAGGATTCAGGAGTTAACAAAAATGCGACCTGAGGACTAACTGAGAGATAACTCACCTAGAAGTGCTGCTCCACAGAGCAGTAATGAGGGTGAGAAAAGAGGGCGCCCTGAACTTGTGCTGTGCTGGCCGGCAGGTGGGATGTGGACTGTCCTGGCTTCTCCTGGTCCAGCACAGGCCCTCAGGCATCACTAGCGGGGCAGCTCAGCACCACTTCCTTCCCTCTTCAAGCCAAGCAGGGGCTCACTTCCCACAGATGCTTGAAAAGTGCCAGTACCCTCCCCTCCCCGCCCAGCGCTGAGTCCTTAGATCCTCCCTCTCCGCCCTCCACACTGTAAAAAGGGGTATTTTCAGCCTCTACATGACACATCATTTCTTTCCGGGAAACTGGGTTGTCAGCTGTTCCTCTCCCCACATGTTGGTCGTCCGGGCCCTGCCCCCTTCACCCAGGACCTGGGATCCCGTCAGACCTTCTGAGTCGGTACATCTGCCGGAGACAAGTGATGCTGCTTCGCTTTCCATCCCTGTTGGTTGAAGAGGAAGGTCGATGAAGGATGGGGGTTTCCAGGGGTGCTTTTCTTTCTTAAAGCTCCCCAGTGCGGAAAGCTGGGATGCCTTCCCAAAGGGGTCGGCCTGACCTGAAATAAGGGGTGAGGCAGATTGTGGTTGGGGCTGTGCCTGTAAGTGCCGTCCTGAGAAGGGCAGAGGCACCCCTCCAAAAGGGCTCCTCGGTCCCTCTCAGCAGGTGACGTTTCCTGGCACAGTTATGAGAACATGAGTGCTCAGCAAGCGCAGGCCCTCCTTCCTGTCGCTCCCTAGCCTTCTCACCACACCGGAGCTACCAGAGCGACTTAGGGGCTCATTTCCCTTTCCGTCTGCACCTACACAACCCCTTTGCTTTGCTGGGGTGGCTCCAGTCTTCCCACCTGTTCCCCTTCCCCATAGAGACTTTTCCCTCATGAGCCCCGACCCTTCTCCCCCCTGCATCTTCCTCCTCTGTCCCCCTTGCTTATCACTTTATTATACTTTATCCTCCTGCTCCTTTAATCAACCTGAATTACACCCCCTTTCCTCTGTTTATGAGTCTCATTGTCTCACATACACAGAGAACTGCAGTCTTCAGTTTTTAAAGTTCTTAGAGACTTAAACCTTTTAACAACTTGCCCCCTTTTGAAAACTGGGTGCTCCGGCAGTTTGTGCTCTCGCTGCACGTTATAAAGGAATTTATCGAAGCTCTTCTGACAGTGTATTACAGCAAGACTAGGCAGGCCCTGACCTCGTAGGAACAACATCTACAGATCCCTGCATCCTTGAGTGCCAGCCCCTTGGAGAAGACTTTGCACAATTGTAGCACTAATACCTTTTTACTCAATTTGTATTCCCCAAAGAGAATTTTTTCCCTTTTGAAGTCGAGATATAATCCCCATATTTCTAGTATCACTTCCCAAATGACATAAAATGTTATTTTCATGGTTGTTATAAAGATCAAATGAGATAATTGAAAAATGCCTTATCAGGGCCTAGAATTCATGATTTGGAATCATTTTCCATCATTGTCCCTGCACTGCCTCGGGGTGACCAGCAGGTGGAGGGATGGCCCTTTATCTCTGTCTCTCTGTCTCCCCCTCACCCTCCATCCTGTCCTTTCAATCTTCTCCCCACCACAGAGATTAATTTCCTACCAGCAGTGACATGCTAGCATCCTTTGCATTTACTCCCGGCCAGGGGTTTTCCAACAAAGCCTCAAGAGGAACAAGCGTCCTGATCACAGTACTCTGCACCCATTGAAATCACGCTGGAAAAGCAAATGCGGGGAGTTCCTGGCCATGCACGTAGCTATATCCCATTTCTTCCCACACACTCCAGGTCTTAGACCTTCCCCTCACCACATAATCCACAGCCCAGCCCTACTTCACTTTCTCTTAGGAGCCTGGAAGGGGACTCATGCTAGGGCGACTGCAGTGGCACATGGGGTGGAGAAAGTGATGGCACTTCACCCATTGCTTGTATAGGAAGGAAACTGATAAGTAATGGAATTTTCACAAAGGGCCTCTGTCCAGCAAATGGACCTGCTTTATCCTAAGAAGAGTCTAGGGGAGGCAATCAGGGTTCAAGGACTGAATCTCTGGATGCTCCTCCTGAGAGAAGAAAAGAGACAGTTGTAAAAGGCTCTACATTTATTCCCCTGCTCATCCAATAGTGCAAGCTCCTGAACACACAGGACAGTCAGGAATTCAGCTCCCTAGTCTGCCTGCCAACTCCCTCGTCTCCATGCTCCTCCTATACCTCTGACGCCCGGCTTGCCAGCTAATGGTGTTGCTGCTACATTTCAGTTCATCACCTTCCTAAAGGAGTCCCTGCCCTGCCTCCTTGGCCTTTCCTACGACAGGCGCTCCCTGCATCCCTGCCCTCATCCCTACTGCTCTTCCTCCCGTCCATCAGAGCTTCTCCTTACAGTAACTCACCCCCCCGGTGCTGCTCTGAATAATAAAGTCTCACTTCTGCAAATGAACTGCATTTTCATTTTTCCTATAAATACTCCCACCTACATGAATGTCCTATTTCTACTGTTTTAAAATTTTGTTACTTTTAAATTATACACATTTGTATTTTCATTCTAATTTATAATGCCTGTATTCATTTTTAAGATATTGTTCATTAATTCACCTACTTATGATAACCTGCTCTGGACCAGGAGTTTCTCTAGGAAAGGGGGATAGGGTGGTACACAAAGAACACAGTCTGTGCCTCAGGGAGCATGTGCTCCGTTTGTTTCTTTCTTTTCTGGTAGATATTGATCCCCCTGAGGTCCTCTTCTTGGTTTCCCCAGCCCCTAGCGTGCTCTTTTGAACATAGGAGGTGTGCAACAAGTGCCTGCTCTTTGACTTTCGCCAGTTATATCCCATGGTTCTATGGTTCACAGAGCACTCAGCGTAACCCTAGCCATTGCCCGGTGGTCAGGTGGATTTTATGTTCATTGATGTCTTTGCATCACGAGGAAATTCGGATGGAAGAGCTTCCTTTCCTGACTTTGGAGGTGGTGAATGGGGAGGCAATCCCTGCAGGCCCCACTCCACTATCACCTTGTCTCCCAGATTTAACCGCCCCCTTCCCTTCAGTGATTTCCAAAGTACTTGAGGGCGTGCCCCTCTGTCATTCTCATTTCTCTTTCCTGACCCCAGACACTGGAGCCCAGCTCCTGAGAGGCTGCCGGCACCTGAGAGATGTGCTGGCTGAGGGTCCTCAGGAGTTTCGCTTGTAGGTCCCAAGCACTCGTGCTTATGCCCAATAGCTTCTTACTGTCCCCGTGAAGATGTTAGACTTGTGACTGCTGGTTAATTCTTTTCTTTACGACTAGTGAACTTTGTCCTTTAAAAAATATTTTCCTCCCTAAAGGTCATAAAGATGTTCCCTAACAGTATCTCCTAAAGGCTTTATTGCACTGGCTTTTACTACAGAAACAGTTTCCCTGGAACCAGTTCCATGGATGGTGTGAGGTGGGTGTCAAATCTCATTTGCTTTTCCGTAAGGATATCCAGCTGAGCCAGTGGCATGAGCGACAAGAACGTCGCTTCCTGGCTGCTCAACAGAAAACAGGCCACGAAAGAGAACACGCTGCATGATTCAGTTTGTATAATTCTACTAAGCATGTGTAGGGATAAGTATCAGCTTGGGAAGGTTCACTGAAGGGCAAGGAAGTGATGGCGACAGGAGTCTGGATGGCAAGTTATCTCGGTGGGGAGGGGGAGGAGTGCGGATGGGAAGAGGTGAGTATGGGCTGATGGGGTGCTGGCCAGGGCTCCCTTTCTTTTCTTTTCTTTTTAAAAAATATGTTTTTAGTGATTTTAGAGAGAGAAGAAGGGAGAGGGAGCGATAGAAACATTGTTGAGAGAGAAACATCAATTGGCGGCCTCCTGCACCCCCCACGAGGGATCGAGCCTGAAACCCAGGCATGTGTCCTGACTGGCAATCACACTGGGGACCCCTTGGTGCCTGAAGTGATGCTCAATCCACTGAGCCGCACTGGCCATGCCCAGGGTTCCCTTTCTTGATCTGGGTGGTGGTCCCATAGATGTTGACTTCATAATAATCAAGTTAGTTGTGCTTTTATGCTTTCTGTGTTTTCCCATCTGTGCTCTGTTTCACTATAAAGTGTTATAAATGCAGGATATTTAATATCTAGACCAGATCCTAGTATCAACCTTTATTGGGTGCTGCTCAGTGATCAGCGCTTTCCAACGTGCTCGGATGCAGCAGCTGACTGAAGACATTGTGTGAGACCCACCCCCTGAGTGGCTCTGATGGGAAGGAAATGACAGGCTGTCTGAAGTACATAATCCAGTGCCTGCTGGAAAAGAAATGGTGACATTATTTCATTTATCCTTCATTTACCTGCATCAACCATGACGACCAGAGTTGGGCTAATATGCCCCCTTCACAGTCTCCATCTCTCCCATGGCAGCAGCAGCAGGGGGCCACCAGTGCCACAGCTTTTCATTTGTGCCTTTTAAGCACAGCCAGCGACTCCCCACATGGGCATGAAAAACCAGCATCGCGTCTCTGTTATTCTAAATGTCCAGCTTCTCCCCCCGTCAGTCTGCTAATAGTCTCTCACTAACCACCCCACCTCCTAATTCATTCCCCTAAAGGAAAACCTCAGCCTTTCCTGTCAACATGGGCCCGGTCCTGCTGTCTGCCCTGACTCTACCCAGGGCTGTACGCAGGACCCTCTGGCAGAGCTACCTGCTGGAGAGAAGTGACGCTGACTCACTCTTCACCCCACTGGCTGGAGCAAAGCCCAGTAATCTGAGGAGGACGTGGATTTCCAGTGAACCCCTCTCCTCCCTCTCTCTCCGCCTCCCCCTTTCCTCCGAAATGTTTCACCCAGAAAGACCCTCACCTCGACTGACAGGAGGGTGGATCATTTGTCGTTACCCTTATTCACCAAAACCCAGTTTTTAAGGCACGTCTGGGAACCCAAAAGACGCATGGAGGGTGTTCCTACCCTCCATTCCCACAGGTCCAGTCCTGTGGTCGCCACACGAACCCCTATGCCCAGCCCTCATATCCACCTTGTACGCTGCAGGTTTTCCTAGTTAAGACTTTCCTCTCCTTCCCATCTTTCTAAAAGATGTAATTTCTTAACCAATTTTTAATGGCTTTCTTAGTTCAACCCTGCACATCCCCTCTGATCTCCCAGACTTACTTAAGGAAGAATTTCATTTTCTGTCCAACAGGACTCCTGTCTACCTCCCACCTCCTGACGCTCCCCCAACATGCTTTTCACCATTGCTCTGGCTCCCCAGCTAGTCCTTACCAACCTAAAGCATAGCCCGCCCTCTGCTCTAAGTCTCACTTCCTCTACAACTCACATCTATACAAATGCGTCCTTTTGTTGTACATTGTAAGTTTGTACTTAGTTGTAACCATTTTGCTTCATCTGAAAAATTAACATCACTGAGGGACAAAGAGGGCAGCACTGAAGAAGCTTATTGGCCTCACTTCAAGCCAACTGGATTTACAGCTCAAATAGTGTGTAGCCAGTTTGGAGAAACAAGAAAATTTAGCTGGTGGATATATTTTGAGTAAGGTGCATTGAAGAAACATCATAGAGTCTGGTAAGGGGGGAGGGAGTAGAAAGGAGGAGTCCCTTCTAAAGCTAGTTCTGAGCCTCGAGGCCCAAGGGTTAGAGGCCGCAAAGCTCCTCCCCTTGGGGGTGTAGACTGGCATTCAAAAGCTGGGATCTCAAACTTGGAGTAAAGGAGAAGGGAAGGAGGGCTATGCATGGCGGGCAGAGGGAGCCAGGGAAACAGTGTGCCTGTGAGGAGGGGACAGCACCTTCCCAGTGAAACAATGCACCAAATGCCTGCAGCCAGGGCAGGAGACTTTCACCCCAGGGGCTGACTGCAGAAAAGGCTGTCCCACAGAGTGTGGCTCCCTAATAGAAAGGGTCCAGAGGCCTTCACCCAGCAGCCACCTACAGGGACTCTCTGCTTTTCTGTAAGGCATTGTGTAGAACCCCAGAAAACATTTGAACCTTATGGTTGGGGGCAGGGGAAGAGAGCCCTCCCACTGCCAGAGAAGGACCAGAGCTGCTGGTGTGGAGGATAGGGACATCCACTGCCAAAAAGAGACAGGAGCTGCTGGTGGGGTGGATCAGGGATTTTTGACCTGCTCTGAGAGAGCCGGGATCGCGCACAGAGCAGCCCCAGCTTTTCTGCGATCAGCTGTGCAGGAGACCTGCATGGGGCTGACTTTGTAACCCTCCTGCTTGGATTTGAGGTTCAAGGGCAACAGATCCTCACAAAGCAGCTTTTCTACCTGTTTTTTACTTTATTGTTTTTGATTACTGGTCAGCACTCACGGCATCCACCTTCCTGGTTTACACTGGGGAGACAGACCAGTGAAAGTTGGGGTTTGTGCCTGTATTATAGGGAGTTTGAACTGAGAGCCCTGTGAGATCAGCCAAGCAGAACTGGGAAAGAAGAAGGGATGTTCACACCTACCTGTCCTGCAGGCTAAGAGCACCACCTCGAATAGGAAAGGGGCTGGTTTAGCCCACTGAAGCCCCACTGGGCACAGTTCAGTTAGGGAAAGGAGAACAGCCCACAGGAGGGCACTGCGAGAGTAAGACTCTCAGGGACTATTGTTTAGGAACCCGAAGAAATGCTGAAAACTCCTTCTGGGGGCTGGGTAGGTAACTTGCTCACCTGAGTCTCTGTTGATCAATCCCACTGAGCCCTGTCCAGCTGAAACTACCCAAACAGAAAAGTCAACAGACTAAGTTCAATCTGAACCTGCAGCAAGCCAGTTTATGGGGAACTAGAATTGGAGGGTAGGGTAGAAACTGAGAAGCTGGCTTTGAAGCAGAGATTAAGTTCCCCACAGTGAGTGCCTGACAGCAAAACCTCTAAGTAAGGGGAGCAATAGCCAGAGCTACACTAGCCAACCTGCACTCTAAAGATTCTCTTCAGAGGTCTCTGGAGTAAGTCCAGGAAACCACAAGGGGAGGCAAAATAGCTGACTGGTGGAGGTGGTCCACAGAGAGCCTTAGACCAAACAGCTACATAAGGACACGAGAGCCAAACCTAGACAGCTCCTGAGATTGGTTGACACACAAATACCTCCCAGGAGAAAGAAAATCAGCACACAAAACAGTGACCCTCAGACAATATAAGCTGCCCAGACAAAACTCACCTGGTTGCCTTTTTTTTTTTTTTTTTTTTAAAATGAAAAAAAATTTTAATTGTTTTTAATTTTTTAAATAATTTTTTTTAGGATTTGTTTTGTCTTGTTCTGTTTTTTATTTGTGTTTTTTTTTCTTCTATTATCAAGATTTTCTTGATATTCTCTGCTTTAGGGGTGGGATATTGTCATTAAATCACTAAGTTTAGTGCTTTTGTGTATTGCTTCCTCCTTACCTTCCTTTGGCCTCCCTCCCTAACCTTGCTTTACTGCTCGTTCTCTACTAGTCCCACTGGCAGAACTTTCCCTCCCCTTTCATTCTCTGTCTTCCTCTTGTTCTGTTTGTTTGTTTGTTTGTTTCTGTCTTTTTTTCCCACCGTTTTCCTTTTCCTACTCTCTACCCTAATTTTTTTGCTCGCCCTTCTTTCCTTTCAGAATCTTTTCTCTCACCTTTTTTCTCCCAGTAGCTTCCCTATTTTTCACTTTTTATTTACTATTAGCAATAATATCTTTTTCTCTCTTTTTTGCTTTAGTATTTGCATTCTTGTTTAGCTCTCCCAATTCTCCTTTCTCTTGGGTTGTTTTCATTGTGATTTTCAGAATATTTTGTAAGATCCTGTTTGTTTCCAGGTAGTTTGGTTGTGTTTTGTTTTGCCCTGTCAGAGCATATAAAGCAGCTCAAATGATGTGGTTGTGGCTGAGCCTCACAGTTGGCCAACCACAGAGGAGAGTTCTCCCAAAACAGGTCAACAACAGTCTAAACCCAATCACAACAGGAGAGCCCAAAGAACTCACAAAAGGGACACACCTAGAGCATACATCTCAGAAGTATAAGGAAAACACACCTCTGGGTCCCACAGGACATACACTACAAAATCCCACCCCACAAGCCTGGGAGACAACAAATATATCTAATATACAGATACAAACACTGAATCACTAAAATGGAGAGACAAAGAAACAATCTCCAAACTAAAGAAAAGGAAAAATTGCCAGAAAAAGACCTTGATAAGATGGGGGTAAGCAAGTTATCAGAAATAGAGCCCACAGTAATGGTTATAAAGTTGCTCAAGGAAATTAATGAGAACCACAGACACTTAATGGGAAGGTATAGGAAAATAGTGAAAGATTCATTAGCATGAAAAAAGATATAGATATGGTAAATAAGAAATGGGCAAGGATGAAGAACACTATATCAGATCAAGAATACACTGGAAGGAATTGAAAGCAGGATCAATAAAGCAGAGGATAGAATAAGTGACTTAGAAGATAAGGTAGAAAAAACCCCAGTCAGTCAGAGCAGCAAAAAGAAAAAACACTTAAAAAGCATAAGGACAGTCTAAGTGAGCTTTGGGGCAACATGAAGATGAACAACATTTGCATCATATGGGTTCCAGAGGGGGAAGAAAGTGAGCAAGGGATAGAGAACTTGGTGGAGGAAATAATGACAGAAAACTTCCCTATGCTGCGAGGAGAAAGCCACACAAGTTCAGGAAGCACAGAGGGTTCCAAACAAGAGGGGCCCAAAGATACCCACTTAAATACATACATAATTAAAATGGCAAATGTTAAGGACAAAGAGAATATTAAGGGCTGCAATACAGAGACAAGTAGTGACTTACAAGGGAACCCCCATAAGGCTGACAGCAGATTTCTCAACAGAGACTCTTCAGGCCAGAAGGGAGTGGCATTAAGTCCTCAAAGTAATGAAAAGCAAGAACATGCAACCAAGACTGCTTTATCCAGCAAGGCTATCATTTAAATTTGAAGGTGAAATAAAGAGCTTCCCAGACAAAAAAAGGCTAAAGAAGTTCAGTACCACCAAACCAGCATTGCAAGAAATGCTAAAAGGACTGCTTTAAGAAGAAATATTGAGAGAAAGGTACATCACCGTAAAGGGGAAAAAATGGCGTCAGGTAAGTATATATCAATAATAACCTTAAATAAAGGTTATTAGGAATAAATGTAAAAGGAATAAATGCTCCAATCAAAAGACATAGGGTAGCTGAATCTATAAGAAAACATGATCCACATGTATGCTGTCTACAAGAGACCCACCTGAGAGCAAAAGATTCACACAGGCTAAAACTGAAGGGATGGAATAAAATATTCCATGCAAATGGAAAGGAAAACAAAGCTGGAATAGCAATACTTATTTTTGGCAAAATAGACTTCAAAATAAAGACCACTGAAAGAGACAAATAAGGTCACTACATAGTACTAAAGGGATCGATCCAACAGGAGAAAATAATCCTTAGAAATATATATGCACTCAATTAAGGGTATGTAAATATATAAAAAAATTCATAGTGGACTTTAAGGGGGAGCCTGACAGCAACACAATCATAATGGGGGACTTTAACACCCCAATGTGATCATTGGACAGATCATCCAGACAAAAAAATCAACAGGGAAACAGAAACCTTAAATGACACACTTTATCTAATGGATTCAATGGATATTTACAGAACATTGTACCCCAAAGCAGCAGAATACACTTTCTTCTCAAGTGCTCATGGAACCTTCTCAAAAATAGATCACGTGTTAAGGCAGAAATCTAGTCTCTACAAATTCAAGAAGATTGAAATCATATCAAGCATCTCCTCAGATCACAATGGCATGAAACTAGAAATTAACCACTATAAAAACACTAAAAAATATTCAAACATATGGAGGCTAAATAGCATGTTATTAGACAATGAATGGGCTATCACTGAGATCAAAGAAGAAATAAAAAACTTCCTGGAAATAAATGAAAATGAACACACTACAACCCCAAATCTATGGGACACATTGAAAGCAGTCCTGAGAGGAAAGTTCATAGCATTACAGGCCTAACTCAAAAAAAACAGGAAAAGCCCTATGAACTAACACTACAAGTGAAAGAATGAGAAAGAGAGCAGCAAGAAAAACCCAGAGGAAGTAGAAGGAAGAAAATAATAAAGATGAGAGCAGAAATAAATGACATAGAGACTAATAAAACAGTACAAAAAAATCAATGAAACCAAGATCTGGTTCTTTGAAAAGATAAACAAGATTGATGAAGCTTTATCCAGACTCACCAAGAAACAAAGACAGAGAATCCAAGTAAATAAAATCAGAAATGAAAGAGGTGATATAACACCCAACAGAACAGAAATACAAAGGATTGTAAGAAAATACTGTGAGTGACTATATGCCAATAAACTGGACAACCTGGGTGAAAAGGACAAATTCCTAGAAACATACAATCTTCCAAAACTCATTCAGGAAGAATCAGAAAACCTGAATAGGCCAATAACAACAGATGAAACTGAAGCTGTAATAAAAAAACTCCCAGCAAAAAAGAGTCTGGAACCAGATGAATTTACAGGTGAATTTTACCAAACATTCAAAGAAGAATTAACACCTATTCTCCTCAAACTATACAGAAAATTCAAGAGGATGGAAGACTCCCATGCTCTTTTTGTGAGGCCAGCATCATCCTAATACCAAAACCAGATAAAGACACTACAAAGAAGGAAAATTACAGACCAATATCCCTGATGGACATAAATGCTAAAATCCTCAACAAAATATTAGCAAATCAGATCTAGCAATACATTGCAAAGATCATACACGATGACCAAGTGGGATTTATTCCTACGATACAAGGCTGGTATAATATTTGCAAATCTGATACATCACATAAACAAAATGAAGAACAAAAATTATATGATCATAACAGTAGATGCAGAAAAAAGCATTCGACAAAATCCAGCACCCATTTCTGATAAAAACTCTCAGCAAAGTGGGAATAGAGGGATCATACCTCAACATAATAAAGGCCATATATGACAGACCTACAGCTAACATCATATTCAATGGTCAAAAACGAAAACCATTTCCCTTAAAAACAGGAACAAGAAAGGATTGTCCACTTTCACCACTCTTTTTCAACATAGTACTGAAAGTCCTTGCCACAGCCATCAGACAAGAAGAAAAAATTAAAGGCGTCTGAATTGGAAAAGAGGAAGTAAAACTGTCATTATTTGCAGGTGACATGATATTGTACATAGAAAACCCTAAAGATTCCACCAAAAAACTACGAGATTTAATAAATGAGTTCGGCAATGTAGCAGGATACAAAATTAACATCTGAAATTTGATGACATTTTTATACACCAATAATGAACTCTCAGAAAGAGAAACTAAAAAAGCAATACCATTTACCATTGCAACTAAAAAAATAAGACGCCTAGGTATAAGCTTAACCAAAGAAGTAAAAGACCTGTAGTCAGAAACTATAGGACACTGAAAAAATAAAAAATAGAGGAGATATATAAACAAATGGAAGAATATACATGTTCATGGATTGGAAGAATTAATATCATTAAAATGTCCATACTGCCCAAAACATACTATAAATTCAATGCAATTCCTATTAAAACACCAAGAGCATATTTCACAGATATAGAACAAACACTTCAAAAATTTATATGGAATAAAGAAAGACCCGAATAGCATGACAATCTTGAGAAAGAGAACAAAGTTGGAGGGATAACAATACCAGATATCATGTTACACTACAAAGCCATTGTAATTAAAAGAGCCTGGTACTGGTACAAGAACAGATATATTGATCAGTGGAACAGAACAGAGAACTCATAAATAGACCCACACCATTATGATCAGATAATATTTGACAGAGGAGGCAAGAGCATCCAATGGAGTAAAGACAGTCTCTTCAGTAAATGGCATTGGGGAAATTGGACAGGTAAATGCAAAAAAATGAAACTAGCCCACCAACTTACTACCTACAGAAGAATAAATTAAAAATGGATAAAAGACTTAACTGTAAGATGTGAAACCATGAAAATCCTGGAAGAAAACATAGACAGTAAAGTCACAGACATCTTACGTAGTGGAATTTTCACTGATACATCTCCTATGGCAAGAGAAGCAAAGGGAGAAATAAACAAATGGGACTACATCAAACTAAAAATCTTCTCCACTGCAAAAGAAATCCTCACAAATACAAAGAAACCCCACGGCATGAAAGAACACATTTGCCAACAATACATCTGATAAGTCACTCATTTCCAAAACAGACAAAGAACTCATACAAGTCAACAAGAGGCAAACAAACAATCCAATTGAGAAATGGGCAAAGGACCTGAATAGATACTTCTCCAAAGAGGAATACAGATGCCAAGAGACACATGAGAAAATGCTCAATGTCACTAATCATCAGAGAGATGCAAATTAAAACCACAGTGAGGTATCACTTCACACCTGTCAGAATGGCTCCATCAACAAATCAACAAACCACATGTGTTGGCGAGGGTGTGGAGAAAGGGGAACCTAGTACATTGCTGTGGGAATGCAGACTGGTGCAGCCACTGTGGAAAACAGTATGCATGTTCCTCAAAAAATTAGAAATGGAGCTGCCTTTTGACCCAGTGATTCCACTTCTAGGAATGTATCCTAAGAATCCTGAAACACTAATCAGAGAGAATATATGCACCCCGATGTTCATCGCAGCACAGTTTACAATAGCTAAGATCTGGAAACAGCCCAAGTGCCCATCAGTAGATGAGTGGATAGAAAAGCTGTGGGACATTCACACCATGGATACTACGCAGCTGTAAAGAAGAAGAATCTCGTACCCTTTGGGACAGTATGGATGGACCTGGGGAATATTATGCTGAGTGAAATAAGCCAGGCAAAGGACAAGTATCACATGATCTCGCTTATACGTGGAATCTAAAGAACTTAATAAACTGATAAACAAAAAAGATTCAGTGACATGGAAGCATAGATGAGACTGACAAATGTCAGAGGGAGGGAGGAGGGCGGGTGGGTGGAGGGGGAGAGAATAACCAAAGAATTTACATGCATATATGCACAACCCACGGACATGGACAATGGTGGGGAGAGGGACTGGGGAGGGGGATGGGATGGGGTGGAACAGGTTATTGGGGAGGAAAGGGACATCTGTAATATTTTAAACAAAAATTAAAAAAATAATAAAAAAAAAATTTAAAAAATAATAAAAAAAGAAAATTGTTTAGAAGCTTGAGATGATAAAAATAGGCTAATTTGTAACTCCTTTTTAATTTAACATGTGATAAACAATTTTATTTTGTTGTTGAAGATCCTTTTAAAACATTGTTTGAAGGACTGTATATAATTCTGCCATAATTCACTTTGTCCTTAAAAATTTGGGGTACCTATGGGAATTAATTGAAAGCATCTTTATTGAATGGCTGCCATGTACTTTTGATACCCTTGCTCTGCCCCCAACTTGAAGACAGAAAGCTTCCATTTTGGATATATGAGCCACCTGAGGAGAGACTTCACGTTACAACGTCCAGCAAATTAGCCAAGCAAACCCAAAGCCCGTCTGCTCTTAAGGGCTTCATTTCAAAACATGAACTAAGAACTGAGCTACAGATAGCTTTTGGAGAACCAAAAATGTGATAAAGAGACTAAAGCAAAAATAATGTGACCTCAGAGGTAAGGTGAGCAACAACAAGAATTTAGACAAATAGTTATTACTCTCAGAGATATTTGAAATGCTATGAAGAAAGAACCTGAGAATAAGAAAGTTCCTTAGAAATGGAACAGAGTAGAAAGAAGAGAGATTTGTTGACCGTAACCATTCCGGCAGGTGTGAGGTGACACCTCATTGTGGTTTTAATTTGCATCTCTGATGATTAGTGACTGAGGATTTTTTCATATGTCTCTTGGCCATTTGTATGTCCTCTTCGGAGAAGTGTCCATTCAAGTCTTCTGCCCATTTTTTTAAAAAAAATATATCTTTATTGATTTCAGAGAGAGGGAAGGAGAGAGAGAGAGATAGAAACATCCATGATGAGTGAGTCATTGATCAAGCCCGCAACCGGGCATGTGCCCTGAGCAGGAATCGAACCCTGATCGATTGGATCCCAGGTCGACGCTCAACCTCTGAGCCACACCTGGCCGGGCGCTGTCCATGTTTTAATTGCATTGTTTGCCTTCCTGTTGTTGATTTGTGTGAGTGCATTATACTATTTGAAATTAACCCCTTATCAGATGTATCATTGGCAAATCTGTTCTCCCATACAGTGGGCTCCCTCTGCTTTGTCGATGTTTTTTTTTTTTTGCTGTACAGAAGCTTTTTATTTTGATTCGCCCCATTTGTTTATTTTTTCCTGTTTCTCTTGCTCTAGGAGACGCATCAGTGAAAATTCTGTTCCATGAGGTGTTTCCTTCTAGGATTTTTATGGTTTCACATCTTACATTTAAATCTTTCATACATTTTGAATTTATTCTTGTGTATGGTGTAAGTTGGTGGTCTAGTTTCATTTTTTTGCATGTACTTGTCCAATTTTTCCAACCCCATTTATTGAAGAGACTGTATTTACTGCATTGTATGCTCTTGCCTCCTTTGTCGAATAGTTATGAAGCGTAATGTCCTGGGCAGATTTCTGGGTTCTCTGTTCTGGTCCATTGATCTATATGCCTGCTCTTGTGCCAGTACCAGGCTGTTTTGATTACAGTGGCTTTGTGGTATAACTTGATATCAGGTGTTGTGATTCTTCCAACCTTGTTCTTCTTTCTCATGATTGCTGCAGCTATTTGGGGTCTTTTTTGGTTTCATATAAATTTTTGAGGTATTTGTACTAGATCTGTGAAATATGCCATTGGTATTTTAATAGAGATTGCATTGAATCTATAGATTGCTCCTGCTAATATGGACATTTTTATGATGTTAATTCTACCAATCCATGAACACAGTATATTTTTCCACTTGTTTATATCTTCCTCCATCTCTTTTTTCCAACCTCCTATAATTTTCTGAGTACTGGTCTTTTACCTCTTTAGTTGGGTTTATTCCTAAGTATCTCATTTTTTTTATTGCAATGGTAAATGGGATTTTTTTTTTTTTTTTTTTTTTTTTAGTTTCTCTTTCTGAGAGATCATTATTGTTGCATAAAAATGCAATTGATTTCTGGGAGTTAATTTTGTATCCTGCCACATTGCCGAATTCATTTATTAAGTCCAGTAGTTTGTGGAATCAACAGACAAAAAGTGCTGGTGAGGGTGTGGAGAAAAAGGTGCTCTAGTGCACTATTGGTGGGAATGCAGACTGGCACAACCACTACGGAAACAGTATGGAAGTTCCTCGGAAAATTAAAGATGGAACCGACATTTGACCCAGTGATCCCATTTCTAGGAATATATTCTGAGGAGTCAGAAACATCAATCAGAAAGAATAATGTGCCCCTATGTTCATAGCAGCACAGTTTACAATAGCTAAGGCCTGGGAACAGCCCAAGGGCCCATCAGTAGATAAGTGGATTAAAAAACTGTGGTACATTCACACCATGGAATACTATGCAGCTGTAAAGAAGAAGGATGTCTTAGCCACTGAGACAGCTTGAAGGGACCTGGAGAGTATTATGCTAAGCAAAATAAGCCAGTCAGAGAAAGACAGATATCACATGATCTCACTTATATGTGAAATCTAATGAACAAAATAAACGAGGAACAAAAAAGATCCTGAGACATTGAAACATGCAACAGACTGAGAAATCTCAGAGGGAAGAGAGGGTGTGTGTGTGTGGGAAGAGATTAACCAATGAATTTATATGCATTTTGCCAATTCATCATTTTTAATGACTTGTAGAATCATTAGGCCTCTGATTGTCTCTCTTCATAGAATTTTGTTTTTATTTTATGGAGGTAATATTTTTATAGCCTCATGTGTTTTTATTCTGTTTTAGTTGTAAAAATGTGATACTTAGAATGTTGCAAGACTAAGATTACATATTTATACTGACTATGTATAGTTACAATATTGCTCCTGAAATTGTAACATCCTCTGTGTTTACCCCTGAGTACTTCAGTGTCTGTCTGTAAGAAATGGATGTTCTTTACAGCCAGAGTGTAGCTCTCGACTTCATAAACTTAATACTTTTATCTACTCCACTGTTTGTATTCTCACTCTCAGAGACCGAGGGTAAAGATAGAAAGGGTACATCATGTAAGTACTAAATAAATAAAAATGACATGGATATATTAAGAGAATAATATCTGTTTTCGACAATGTGGATGATCTAAAGGGTATTACACTAAGGGAAATAAGTCAGACAGAGAAAGACAAATACTAAATGATTTTACTTATATGTGGGATCTAAAAAAACAAAAGAAATGAACAAACAAAACAAAACAAAAAAGACTCAGAAACAGAGACCAAAGGCATAATTAGTTACCAGAAAGGAGGGGGCTGGAGGATGGGTGAAAAGGTGAAGGGAACATAGTCAGCAGTATTGAGGTGAGTTTGAACAGGGACAGAGGATCACTAGAATTAGTGGGTGGTCACAGGTAAGGTATAAAAATGTCAAATCACTATATTGTACACCTGAAACCATTATAACTAATATAACTATACTTAAAACAATAAAAAATAAAGATAAAATTTAAGGAAGAAGCATTGTAGGACAGAAAGACTCATTTTATAATGAAAACATTCACCTTATCAAGAAAAATATAGCAAATATAAGCATGCATGCATCTAATGCAACAATAACAGATATAAGCCAAAATTAACAGAATATACAGGTAGAAAATAATAGATCTACCATTGCAGTAGGATATTTTATTATACCCCTCTCAATTCTTCATAGGTCATGAGGCAGAAGAAAGGATTTAGATGATCCAAACACCATAACCAGGAAGCTTGACCTAATGGACTGAGGAGGCAATAACGTGGAGTTATTGTCAAGGTTCTCATACATGTGCTGGTGCTGGATTCACTGGTGCTGATAGGTTATTGAAAACAAACAAACAAAAAACATGATGGGACTAAGGATGAGTGAGTCACAAACCAGGTATGGGGATCATTCAAAGTCTTTGCACCTTGTGTGTGCTGGAGAGAGAAAAGGCGATTGGGACGCATCTGACTCTATAAGAAGAGCCGTGACTTTCCTTTTAACAGAAATAGTCCTGAAATCCAGCAAGTGTTTGACAGGCTTCCTTTCCAAATCACCCTTGTTTCTGAGCTTCTGAAAAATAGGAGAAACCACCCAAGTTACTGATCTGAGTTTGCATCACTGCCTCCCCCCTCCAATCTGTGACCCTCTTCCCCCCGGTTTCCGTGGTCCCCACACCCTCTTCTTTCCCTTGCTCTTCCATATTCATTCCCCACCCTTCTCTGCCCTGCTCGGTGCCCCAGCAGCTGATCCATACGGACTATGGACTTTCCTCCTGGCTCCTGGTTGGAGTTGAGCACGATGAGTGCAACCAGGGCACGGGAGGGAGGGAGGAAGGTGGGCTGGCCGTCTCCACCCTCCGGGAGGTCGGGGAAGCCTGGCAGTTTTACTCACTTAAAGGTCACACATGTTACCCCGTGGCCCTCTGTGCACAGTACTCTTTGCCTCCAGGCTCTTTTATCACCCTGTCTACCCTCCTCCCTTCAAGCTTGAGGGGTGTACCAATGCCTCTGCTCCCCCTGCTCAGGATACCCCTCTGTCCCTACACCCCGATGATGGGAAAGTTTTAAATTTTTATTAAAAATTTTAGATTTTGTTAAAATATGCCCAAATTAGCCCTGGCCAGTGCGGCTCAGTTGGTTGGAGCATTGTCTCATGTACTGAAAGGCCGTGGGTTTGATTCTTGGTCAGGGCACATAACAAGGTTGCAGGTTCGATTCCCGGTCGGGGAGGCTCCTCTCTCACATTGATGTTTCTCTCTTTCTTTGTCTCCCTCTCTCTTCTTCTCTCTCTAAAATTAATAAAAACCATATACTCAGGTGAGGATGAAATGGAAAAGTTAAAAAAATAAAATAAAATGAAATATGTTCAAATTAACCCATTTGAGTTTGCCATTTTTTTCCTACCAGGAACCTGAGTGATATACATTTAAACCCGACTTTCAGCTGCTTCCCTCCTCCCAGAATATCCCGCTTGTTCTTGAGTGCCCAAACCTGGGCCCTTGTGCCTTGAAAGAAGCATGAAATCCTAATGTCTGCCATGAGTCATGAGGCCAGGTCAGAAAACACCCATAATTTCTATCTGCAGTGTTAGCAAATTAAGCTCTAGGGTGAGAGATAAAACATTAACTTTTAGAGTGGGAATGAGTAGTAAGAATGCGAGGAATCGGGCAGCCTGTCAGTACTGCAACACGCCTTACCTTAGGAAGTACCTCTCTCTACACTAAACACATAAAAGTGCTGGAATATTAGCACAGTGAAAATACTTTAGAAAAGCTAAAAATTCCAGAGGAGAGCTATAGGTGCCAGAAATGAAGGGGGAAGTCTTGGCTACAGCTGAGTGGAAGGTGAAACAATGTTTCATGGAGATACTGGAAGAGGAAGCACCGTATCAAGGAATCTAGAATCACCTATGCACACCTGCAGTGCTGCGCTGGAGGTTGCTCATGCAAGCTTGCAAAAGAAAATTGTTTCATGAATTTTGAAAGTGATTTGTTAAGCACTAATTTTTAATTTATTAAAAGTTAAATTATATAAACATAATTAATATTCAAAACAAAAGAAATAAATACTAATTCCTTACTTCCTAATTATTTTAGCACATGATACTATTATATATGCTCCTGAGGTTGTTTACAGCTATTGTAGGTATATGTTGACAATGCTGTATAAGGGTTGGAAAGAGCAATTTGGTTGGAAACTTGAAATCAATTATCGTGAGAGTATTTATACTATGAAAATCAGCAAATGCTATAAATCAGGGCTTGACTGGCTTACTGTTTTGTTGATTGTCTGAATCAGAGGCCAGAAATTTTATTTTCAAGGACAGATGGAAAATATTCTAGGCTTGCAGGTGATACATTTTCTGTCACAGCTATACAGCTGTGCTCCTGTGGTGGTAAAGCTGCCATAGACAACCCTTGAAGAAGTCAGCAATGAATCCCAGTAATGGCTCACTCACAGAAGCAGACGGCAGGTGCATTCTCTGTAGTTTGCAGACCCTGGTTCAGATTTTAAAAAGTGATAAGTGCATGCCTGGCTGGGCATGGCTCAGCGGTTGAGTGTCGACCTAGGATCCAGGCGATCAGGGTTCGATTCCCGGTCAGGGCACATGCCCGAGTTGCAGGCTAGCCGATCAATGACTCTCTCATCATTGATGTTTTTCTCTCTCTCTCTCCCTCTCCTTTCCTCTCTCTGAAGTCAATAAAGATATATTTAAAAAAAAAAGTGTTAAGTGCAGCTAAAATTTAAAAGTGTTTCATGCTTGTAGCCAACATGTTGTGAATACCACAAAAGCAGGAGAAAATATCCCTCCAGTATTTGAAAACTAGTGTCTGATTCAGCAAAGCAGTTGCTCGTGTCATTGACATATGAGCATAGTTCTGACATGTCTCTGTGGCTTCACCTTCCATACTTATTAATGTAAATGAAAATATTTGTCCTATTGATAAAAATGAGACTATAAGGACTTGACTTTCTACTTCTGCAAAAATACCAAAGTAAGAAATTAACCTAAAAACTGGTCCAGTATCATGAAATTTCTGCAACTATGATACTGAAATAGAGCCATTTGCTGGGGGAATTTTTATAGCAAGGGACATATAGGACTCTCATAAGAGAAAAACAAAAGCCCCAACAAAAATGAGAAAACAATAATAAGCTCAAACCCCAAACATGAAGCACATAGAATAACCACAAGGACATAAATGAGGAGACTTCTGGTCAAAGTGGCCCTGAGATTTCAAAATTTGATAAATCCATCTACTCACAGATGCAACTGTCATAGACAAAATGAAAAATAAGGAAGAAACAAAAAAGGGGCTGCAGGTGGGCCTGTGCTAGAGCTAGCGAAGACTAGATGTGGAACCTCTCTCTCCCCTCAAACCCAACTGCGCTAGCAGGCTCAGCGTCTCTTGTTCACCACAGGCAGAGGGTGAACCTGGCCCAACATTTCTCGACTTTCCCCCCAGCAGTGGGAGGCATTCGAGGGAGGAGATCGTTCCCATTCTGTGGCACTAAAAAGAACAAACAAGAATCTTTTCAGTTCTGGGGGGCCTCGGGACCAGATCAAGGGAAATTCCTTCTCTTCCCAGCCTGATTGACCCCATCGCCCACCTTCCACCTCCATGGATGACACAAGCTAGGACTGAATGGGAGCTCAGTAGTAACAAAGTAAGTGAAACAGACCAGAATAGCACAAGGGCTCTGACAACAAAATTGTCTTTAGAACTGCAGCTCCCCAAAGTAGGCCAGGACACATGTGCTAAGCCCCCAAAAAGATTTAAATAGGATCCAGAGTCTCCTAACACAGTAGCCAAAATGTCCAGATACAATAAAATATTGCTCCTGTCATACCAAGACCCAGGCAAAGAACAACTGGAATGAGAAAGATAGTTGATACCAAGATGAACCAGATGTTGGAAGTATCTGACAGGGCATTTAGGGCGTCCATCACAAAATGCTTTGATAAGCAATTATGAATTATCTCAAAACAAATAAAAATAATTAAATAATCTAAATAAAGACACAGAAATTATAAACAGGAATCAAATGGAAATTATAGAATTGAAAAAGAAAATAAGTAAACTAATTGCCAGGTGGACTCATTAGTAGAGTGGAGATGACAAAGGATAGAACCAGTGAACTTGAGGACAGATCAGTAGAATCTACTCAATTTGAACAACAGAGAGAAAATAGAGTGGGACAGTGAACAGAGATTCTGAGACTAATGGAGTAATAACAGAAAACTAACATCTTCATCATTGGAATCCCAGAAGAGGAGGAAAGAGTGTGGGGCTAAAAAAGGATTCAAAGAAACAATGGCTCAAACTTTCCCAATTTTGGATAGACATAATCCTAGAGATTCAAGAAGCTGACCAAGAGCCAAGCAGGTTAGACTGAAATAAAATCCATGCCAAGACACATGGCTTATTCAACTTATGAAACTCAAGACAAAAAAATGTTGAAGGCAGCCAGAGAGAAGTGATACATTACCTACGGGGGACATCAAATTACATGACAGTGGATTTCTCACCTAAACCCAAGGAGGCTGCACAGAGGTGGCACAGTGCTTTTCAAGTGCTGAAAGAAAAGAATCGTCAACCATGAATTCTGTATCTATATCCTTCCTGAATGAAGGGAAATAAAGACATTCTTAGATTAGACAAAGGAAAACTCAGAAAATGTCACAAGCAAATCTTCCCTTAAAGAATGGCCGAGGGAAGTTCCCCAAACAGAAAGGCAATGATAACAGGAGGAGCTTTGGGATTTCAGAAAGGAGAGAACAACAAAATGGACAGAAATAGTTGTAAATACAGTAGAATGTCTTTCTTGTCATGAGTTTGCTGGTTGAAGAAAAAAATGTAGTACCATTTGTAGTGGTACTAAAAGTATGTAGAAGAAATATTTAATACAATTATTTTTTAAAAGTGCCCATTTAAATAAGTGGGAAAGAAACTAGAATGTTCCGTGCAGGAAGGAGACCCAAGGTGGAATTTCTGCTTCTAGCTGGGAGCTGAGTTTGCACTTCCTTGATTGTAAGGAAGGCTCAGGAAAATGTTTCCAGACACTTGTGTATGACAGGTAAAGAGAGATGAGAGGATAGAGAATAGTGTCCCCACCCCAAGCCCACCACAACTGCCCTGAGAGGATTGATGCTGTCCTAGAAGAGGCCACAAGACAATAAACCTGAATGGCCATCAAAGAACTGGGGTTTAGAGTGGGAGCTGAAGGGCTGGGCTCGAGGCAGCTAAACACTAGGTGGGGAGAGTGGAGTGCAGGAGAGGGAGGGAGAGAGTAAGAGATGGGCAGCAAATCAACATCTAGAATATAGACTCATTGGAGGTGAAATTAATTTTATAAAGTATTCTAGTGTATAACATATATAAAGTATATAAAATATAAATAAGTAGAGTGCAGATGACACCAATAATAGTACCTTCAATTTACCTCTGTGCTGCTGAAGGGGGTCCTGCAGGTGTGGGTAGTGCCTGCTCAGGTGTGCCTGCTCAGTGTCCTGACAGTGAAGTTCGTTTTGGTTGGAAAAATAGTGTCTAGGTTTTCTAGTTAAGTCCCTAAATGTGACCAGATCCATATGCTTCCGTATCTCCAACTCCAGGGATCCAGGGACATTCGCAAACTTGGGTCCCTGGATATCAGTTAATAAACCTTCTCACGATGCCTTCAGCCATTATAAACCAGACATTGTCAAGTTCCCACTCGCTCCTCCCGGTCCTGTAATTTGGCATGAAGTGGTGAGAATCTGGACTTGAAGCTAACAAGACTTTGAGGAGATGTTGGGCTTAGGCTGAGGCTGTAATGGGATGAGACCTGGGGGACTTTGGAAGGAGTTAATGTATTTTCCATTGGGAGGGGCATGAGTTATTGGGGCCAGAGGATGGCACATGGCAAGCTGAATTCTCAAATGCCCCCTGATGCATCTACCTCATAAAATTCTCTCCCACTGAGTGTGGGTGAAGCCTGTGAATACAATGGGATGACCACCCCTGACTGGGTTTGTGTTGACCGCAGGTGACCTGAAGACAGAGAGATTATTCTGGGTGAGTGCTACCTAACAAGCTGAGCCTCTAACTCCTCCTGAAGAGAGTCGATGTGAGGGTCGTTCTCCGTGACTGACTTGGACTATGAGGAGGGCTAGTGAGGACCTGAGAGGGGCCTCTGGGAGCTGAGAGTGGCCCTTGCTGGCAGCAGCCTGGACCAGGGCCTTGACGCAGACAAGGAAAGGAATTCTGCTACCAGCCAGCAGGCTTGGAAGAGGACCCCACGCCTCAGATGAGAGCTCCAACCTGAGCTTGTGACTCCAGTCTTGTGAGACCTTCAGCTGAACCCAGCTGAGCCCTGCAGAGACTTGGGAACAGAAACGGAGCCAATGCAGGGATGTTGTTGACATCGGCTAAGTTAGCACTAGTTTGTTGGGCAGTGGCGGAAAACCAACAGCAGCTTTTGTTCATTAGGTTTTATATACTGCATCTTAAGCACTTTTTATACAGCTGGAATGTTTAATGATTGATAATCATTTCGCATATTAATTTGTGATTTTATATAACTTGTGGTTTTACTCATAATGATTTTTAAATACAGACTTTAAAAAATATAGTATAACAATGTTTTTCTCTATACTTTCTTCCCTTTCTGTTATTCAAAATGATTTCACCATCTTTCAATAAAATAAATATCACATGATTTCCCCCCCCTATAATTGGAGTGTCTTCTTCTACACTTGAACTTTTAATCCATTTCAATACCATCCATGTGTGTGTTTAAATGTGGCCTTTTTTCTGTTTACTTTCCAAGTAATTAACCAATGGACACAATGGCATTTTCAGTAAATGTCCCTCACTTCAGTGAATTAAAAATTTACTTTCAGTATGCACTACACCCTAAATTGATTCAACGTGAAGTCAGAAGAACTTGTTCTGTTTTTTCAAGAAGCCCCAGTGCGACATTGTTTTAAAAAGCAAGAGGAAATTGCCTGGTATATATTTAAAAACAACTCAAACTTTTATTGCAGTCTTTTGAAAAATTTCAAATTTGAATTGTATTTCTAGCACACACATACACCCAAAAAAAGATGTAAAATTCTTCTTAAATATCTTCTTCCCCTCAAACCTCACACTAGAATTTCTTCACCCACCAGTTTCCTCACCACCACACACTCTCCCTTCCTCTCCCCCTGTAGGGGCCCCGATGATCAAGCACATCTCCCCGGGCTCTCGAACACCTGTCTCCTGACCCCTCACACCCCACTGACCTCCAGCCCCACCAGCTACGGCCCTTCACTCCACAAACCCAGATGGAGGCCAGAAGAGTGAAGGGGTCCTTCTGCCATGGAGAAGTAAAGAAAATGACCTATAACAAGAAAGCTTCTTAGAGTTATCTCTGTCTCCCCTCCCCAGGCTTTCTCAAAGGATTAATTGCTTCCTAGAAATATAGTAAATAATTTCTCAATCTCATGAATCTTAATGTAAATTAGGTTCTGTTCTGTGAAGTCAGTCTTATTGCACAGTTGCCTTTTTTTTTTGAAGCAGTATAAATTGAATTGTTTAGCTTTATAATCATTTGTAACCCTCTATTAGACCAATTCCCCCAATTTTATTAATAGCTATTTTTGTACATTTTTTTTTAGTTTTTTGGTTTGTTATTGTTATTTTTCTAAATTTATCTTTATTGTTGAAAGTATTGCAGATGTCCCCCCTCTTTCCCCCATTGCCCCCTCCTCCAGCGTTGCCATCCCCTCCCCACGCCTTCCTGCCACTATTTATTCATGGGCTATGCATACATGCATACAAGTTCTTCGGTTAACATTTATTATTCTTGAACAAAGCAGAAACATTTTATTTATAAAAGAATCTTATTGATAGATCAAAGCAACGCCAAACCTATGTTTCTGGCTTGGGGAATTGCCACGGGCTGTCCTGTTCAAGAACAGGGCATCTTCATTTATTTTGAAACTTCTTTCTGCCTCTCAGTCAACTTCTCCTCTTTTCTGTAGATTGTACCCATGGCTGGTAGGGTTCCTTGCTTTGATATTTTGTGTGATTTTTGCTCTTCTGAACCAGTTGTGTCCTGGAACTGGCTAAGTGTCTTGGTCTGCTGGAGACAAGTGATGCTGCCTCCGGTCTGCCCAGTGGCTGGAGAGGAAAGTGTGTATTGGCGAGTCCCCCCATATTTGGTTACTCCCTGGCCTACTGAGCACTTCCCCCAGCGAAGGCAACTCTCTCCCCCCAGAGCCCGGCATGTGATAAAACGGCCTTTGTGGTCATTAGTCACTGGTCTCCCCCTGAGGGTTTGAGCTGCTAGTTTTTTGTTTTTTTTCACTTCCAACTGAAGCTTTTCTTACCAAGATAAAAGGAAGTTTACACTTACTTCTCACAGTAGGTTTCGCTTCACAAAGTATTTTAGGCTAACCTACAATATAATGATTTCCCACAAGTGGGAGGAATGTAGGTATAGGTAATTTTTTAAAATATATTTTTATTGATTTCAGAGAGAAGAAAGGAGAGGGAGAGAGGGAGATAGAAACATCAATGATGAGAGAGTCATTGATCGAGCCCACAACCCGGGCATGTGCCCTGACTGGGAATCGAACCCCGATCTCCTGGATCCTAGGTCCACGCTCAACCGCTGAGCCACGCCCGGCCGGGCTAGGTAATTTTGAAGGAACATCAGTACAAGTGTATGGGACAGAGTGCCCAGACTCAAACACAACTTTCAACAAGTTAGTCTTTCTATGAGGTGCTTTCTCTTTTTTAAATTAAATTTATTGGGGTGACAGTGGTTAATATGAACATAGAGGTTTCAGGTGTGGGTTTCTATAAGATCTGTATATTGCTCTGTGTGCCCACCACCCAAGTCATATTTTCTCCCATCACCATATATTAAGACCCCCCTTCCCTCCCCATCCCCTTCCCTCTGGCAACCACCACACTGCTGTTTGTGTCTAGGGGTTTCAGTTTTATGTCCCACATATGAGTGAAATCATATGGTTCTTAGGTTTTTCTGACAGACTTATTTAATTTAGTGTAATATCCTCAAGGTCCATCCACGTTGTTGCACATGGCAGTACTTCACCCTTTCTCATGGCTGAGTAGTATTCCACTGTGTACATGTCCCACAGCTTCTGCAGCCAGTCCTCTGTCGCAGGACACTTTGGTTGTCTCCATGTCTTGGCCACCGTGAATCATGCTGCAATGAACATAGGGGTGCAGACATCTTTGTGAAGACATGTTTTCTTGATTTTCGGGTACATACCCAGGAGAGGGATTGTGGGGTTGTATGGCAGCTCTGTTCTTAATTTTTTGAGGAATCACCAGATTGCTTTCCATAGTGGCCGCACCAATCTACATTCCCACCAGCAGTGAGTGAGGCTCCCTTTTCTCCACAACCTCTCAACACTTGTTATTACCTGTCTTGTTGGTCACAGCCACTCTGACAGGTGCGAGGTGGTGTCTCATGTAGTTCTGATGTGCATTTCCCTAATTGCTAGTGAGGTTGAGCATCTTTTCACATGTCTATTGGCTGTTTGCATGTCTTCTTGGGAGAGGCGTCTGCTCAGGTCCTCTTCCCACTTTTTGATTGGCTTGTTTGTTTGGTGTTGAGTTTTATGAGTTCTTTATATATTTTGGAAATTAAACCTTTGTTAGATCTATTGTTTACAAATATCAGCTCCCATTTGGTTGGCTGCCTCTTTGTTTGGTTATCAGTTTCTTTTGCTGTGCAGAGGTTTTTCGTCTGACACAGTCCCATTCATTCATTTTTGCCTTTACTTCTCTTGCCTTCGGGGTCAAGTTCATAAAATGTTCTCTACGACCAAGGTCCATAAGTTTGGTATCTATGTTTTCTTCTATGTAACTTATTGTTTTGGGTCTCACATTTAGGTCTTTGTTCCACTTTGAATTAATTTTTGTACATGAGGATGAACTTTAATCAAGTTTCATTCTTTTGCATGTGGCTTCCCAGTTTCCCCAGCACCATTTATTGAAGAGATTATCTTTACTCCAGTGTGTGTTTCTGGCTCTTTTGTTGAAAATTATGTGTCCATATACATGTGGTGTTATGTCTGCGCTCTCTGCTCTGCTCCACTGATCTGCGTCAGTCCCATGCTGTTTTGGTTATCGTGGCTCTGTAGTATAATTTGAAGTCAGGTAGTGTGATACCTCCAGCTTCGTTCTTTTTTCTGAGGGTTGCTTTGTCTATTCGGGGTCTTTTGTGGTTCCATACAAATCTGATGATTTTTTTGTTCTATTTCTTTAAAAAATGAGATTGGTATTTTGATGGGATTGCGTTAAATCTGTATATTGCTTTGGGTAATATGGTCATTTTAACTATGCTGATTATTCCAACCCATGAACAAGGGACATTTTTCCATTTTGTTAGTCGTTTCTAATCTCCTTTAATAATGCTTTTTAATTTTCAGCATATAAGTCTTTCATGTTTTTTTAAAGTTTATTCCTAGGTATTTTACTCTTTTGGTTGCAATTGCAAAAGGAAGTTTTTTTTCCATTTTGTTTTCTGAAGTTTTGTTGTTAGTATAAAGAAGGCAATGGATTTTTGTGTGTTGATTTTGTATCCTGCAACTTTACTGTATTTGTGTATTGTTTCTAATAGTTTTTTGGTGGCGTCTCTATGGTTTTCTAAATACAGAATCATGTAGTCCTCAAAAAGTGACAGTTTTACTTCTTCCTTCCCTATTTGGATGCCTTTTACTTCTTTCTCTTGCCTTATTGCTCTGGTGAGGACTTCCAGAACTATGTGGAATAAGAGTGGTGAGAGTGGACATCCTTGTCTTGTTCTTGGTCTTAGAGGAAAAGCTTTTAGTTTTTCACCATTGAGTATGATATTAGCTGAGGGTGTATCATATATTGCCTTTATTATGTTAAGGCACTTTCCTTCTATTCTTATTTTATTGTTTTAATCATAAATGGATGTTTTATCTTATCAAATGCTTTTTCTGCATCTATTGATAAGATCATATGATTTAAAAAAAAATCTCTTTATTGTTTTCAGAGAGAGGAAGGGAGAGGCAGAGAGAGATAGAAACATCAATGAGGAGAGAGTTGTCATCGATCGGCTGTCTCCTGCACCCCCCCAACTGGGGATCAAGCCCACAACCCTATCATATGCCCTGACCAGGAATTGGGCTGCAGTCTCCTGGATCCTAGGTTGATGCTCAATCCCTGAGCCACACCCAGCTGGGCAATCATATGATTTTTATCCTTCCTTTTGTTATTGTGGTTTATTACATTAATTGGTTGACATATGCTGAACCATCCTTGTGCTCCTGGGATGAACCCCACTTGATGGTGATGTATTATTTTTTGGATGTACTGAAACATTTGATTTGCTAGTATTTTGTTTAGGATTTTTGCATCTGTAGTCATCAGAGATATTGGTCTGTAGTTTTGTGTGTGTGTGTTTCCTTGTCAGGTTTTGGTATTGGTTATATTGACCTCATAAAATGTGTTAGGAAGTATCGAAGAGAATGTTTACGAAGAGTAGGTTTTAAATCTTCTTTGAACACTTGGTAGAATTCACTGGTGAAGACATCTGGTCCTGGACTTGTATTTTTGTTAGGTTTTTGATGGTTCAATTTCTTCGTTGCTGATCGATCTGTTTAGATTTTCCATTTCTTCCTGATTTAGTCTAGGAAGCTTATATATTTCTAGGAACTTATCCATTTCTTCTAGGTGATTGAATTGGGTGGCATATAGTCTTTCATAATATTCTAGTGTGATCCTTTGTATGTCTGTGATGTCTGTGGTGACTTCTCCTCTCTCGTTTTGGATTTTATTTATATGGGTCTTCAACCTTTTTCCCTTAGTGTGTTTAGCCAGGGGTTTGTCAATTTTATTAATCTTTTCAAAGAACCAGCTCTTTGTTTTATTAATTTTTGTATAGTCCTTTTGTTTTCTGTTTCATTCAGTTCTGCTGATTTTTATGATTTCCTTTCTTAGGCTGACTTTGGGTTGCTTTTGTTCTTTTTCTAGTTCTTTAAGATGTGATGTTAGGTTGTTTTCTTGGGATTTCTCTTGTTTCTTAGGATAGGCCTGTAATGACATAAACTTCCCTCTTAGTACTGCTTTTGCTGCGTCCCAGAAGTGTGGACATGTGGTATTGTCATTCTCACTTGCCTCTATATATCTCTGCATCTCATCTTTATTTCTACTTTGACCCAGTTATTTTTTAGTAATATGTTGTTTAATCTCCATGTATTTGTGAGTTTCTTTATTTCCTTTTTCTAGTTGATTTCTAATTTAAGGCATCTTGGTCAGAGAATGTGCTTGGTATAATTTCAGTCTTCTTGAATTTGTTGATGCTAGTTCTGTGACCCAGCATGTGGTCTCTCCTTGAGAAGGTTCCATGTGCCCTGGAGAGAAGTCTATAATCTGATGTTCTGGGATGAAAGGCTCTGTAAGTGTCAACTATGTCCATTTGGTCTAGCTTTTCATGTAAGGTTGACATTTCTTTAATGATTTTCTCTTTGGTTGATCTGTCTAGAGCTGTCAATGGAGTATTAATGTCCCCAACTGTGACTGTGTTTGATCTGTTTCTCCCTTTAGTTCTCTGAGTAGTTGCTGTATATATTTCAGTGCTCCCAGGTTGAGTGCATATATATTAAGAAGTGTAATGTTTTCTGGATGTAGTGTCCCCCTTATCATTATAAAGTATCCATCTTTGTCTCTTGTTATCTTTGTTTTCTTGAAATCTATTTTGTCAGATATAAACATGGCTACACCTGCATTTCAGTGGATGTTATTTGGTTGGAGAATCATTTTCCATACTTTTACTTTGAATCTAACTTTGCCTCTGCAGCTTAGATGTGTCTCTTGTAGGCAGCATATGGTTGGGTTTTGGTTTTTGATCCACTCTGCTACTGTGCCTCTTTATTGGTGAATTCAGACTGTTTACATTTAGGGTAATTATTGATGCATGAGGATTTCCTGTAGCATTTTATCTTTTGTTTACTAATAGCTCTGTGCCTCCACTGGTTCTTTTCCTTTGTACTTTTGTCTGTTGTTTTTGTTTGGTTGTGTTTCATACTTCTTTCCTCTGGGTCCTCTTTTTTTTGTCACTAATTTTTAGTTTTAATACAATGTGCCTTGGAGAGGGCCTCTTTGGATTGAGGTAACTAGATGTTCTGTTATTTTCTTGGATTTGAGGATCTAGTTCTTTTCATAGGTTTGGGAAGTTTTCATCCATTATTTGTTTGAATCGACTCTCTGTTCCCTTCTCCCTCTCTTCTTCCAGAATGCATATTATTCTAATATTGCTTTTTTTCATGGAGTCAGATAATTCTCGTAGAGTTCTTTCAGTTTTCTTTATGCTCAGGTCTCTCTTCTTGCCCCTGCATCATTTCTAGATTCCTATCTTCTGTATCACTAATTCTTTCCTCCATATGGTTGGCTCTGTTTTTTATGCTCAGTAGTTCATTCCTAATCTCCTTAATTGCATTTTTCATTTCCAGGATTTCTGATTGGTTCTTTTTTAAAGTTTCCATCTCTTTGGTAAAGTACTTGTTTTGTTCATTGGTTTGTTTTATGAGTGTGCTGAATTGCCTGTCTGCGTTTTCTCCCATCTCGTAGAGTATTTTCAGAACTGCAATCCTGAAATCTCTGTCATTTATACCATATATTTCCATGTGTTCTGGCTTGCTTTCTGGGGATTTTTCATTTTCTTCTTGATCACCCTTGTTACCGTGGTTATTCATGGTATTGCTCCTCTCCTTTTCCTAGGCATAAATATCCCTTCTATAGCAGTGCTCTCTGAAGAGGTCTTTCTAGTCTTTTCCAGTTGATGCTGCTATATTGTAAGTTTTTTTTTTTTTTTTTTAAATCTCTGTGATCTTCCAGGCTTGACTTCCACTGCCTTCCTTAAGTCAGTAAGCTTTGCTGCTTGAGGGTGGGGTTTGTTTTATCCTCACTATAATGGTGACCCTGACCTCTATGGGGTCCCACCCCAAGCATCAAACCCAGGGATATATCACAGATAAAATAAATATTCTTCTATCTGACACTGAGGCAACAGGAGGCTAGTTATGGGAGTCCAAGGGGCAGTAGGGCTCTGTCATTTAGTTTCTTTTTCAGAAACACCCCCATCACCACTGGGCAATGGGACAGCCCTGCGGCAGAACCCTGTAGCTCTGTCATGCGTCTGTTGGCTCAGTCACTGTTCACTGGGCTCACACTGCTGGACTGGCCCCTGCAGCTCTCTGTTCTTCCAGGTAAAGGAAGGCCTTTTGCCTCTGGCTTCCTTCCCTCTCACGACCACGCCATGAGCTCCTGGCTGCAGGACTGTGCCTGCAGGCCATCTGAGCTCTCCTCCCTTCTCATCTCCCTGCTATTCCTGGTCACTCACCTTTAGATGTTTCAGTGTGCCTGACTCTCAGGTGTGTCTCTGTGTTGAGTAGGGAATTCTTTGTTGAGTTATAGTTGGTTAATTTATTGAAATCTCACAGGGAGAGGCCAAGGGTATCTCTCACACAACCCTTGTTCTGATGTAAATCTCTATAAGGTGCTTTCAAAATAATCAAAATAAATTTGATTGACGCAGAGTCGGGAGGCAGTAGGTCAATGGAGGGCAAGCCTCATGTCCAACTTAACACACGAGAGGAGAGGTCAGGGAAAGATGTGGGGCTCTGAAAGATGGGGTGAGGAGTGGGGGTGGGGTTGATCTGGTCTGAATTCCAGACACACACCCAGATGATAATTTGCCATCATCATCAGCTCGGATGTGTCCATGGCCTCCTGTCATATCTCTGACAATCCTAAAACAAAGAGAGATGAGCATTTCATGTCTGGTTCACAAGAAACAATTAAAGTAGTTACATTCTCATTTATTTTTCCCCTCATTTTTCAGTTTGTTTTAAATTTAACTTATTTCAAACAGCTAACACACATTCATGCCAAAACCTCAGCACAAAGTTGAAACACAGTGCAAAATGTTTCTGCCTCCCAACCTGAACTTAATCTCCCAGGTGTGCCTCTGAGGAGACAATCACTGCTAGTGCTTTCAGGTTACCCTCCATGAAGACTAATCACAAGCCAGCATTTGAAAACCTACCTGTCTCCATCTGCCACCTGACCAGCTCTCTGTTATTAACGTGAATCATAGTCTGCTATGCACTTTGCTTTTTCCAATTAACTTTGTATCTTAGAAGTGTTTTCGTATCTAAACATAAATATCTGCTCATTTTGAAAACAGCTACTTAGCAGTCTGATAGTGATAGACATTCAGGTAGCTTTTATCTTTGCTCTTACAAACAGTGGTGCAACAAAGAGCCTTATACTTACATTCCTTTTAGATGTTCAAGACATATCAAAATAAATTGTCAGAGGGGGAATTGCTGGACCAAAGACTGGGTAGGTGTCATTTGTATTGACAGTGCCAGGTTTCCCTAGGTAGAAGCTTCACCGGTTTACAACTCACCACCACGATGTGAGTATCATCGCACCTCTTGAGGTCTCTCCCTTTGTAAGTGAGAAGTGATATGTCCGCCACTTTTCTCCTTCTTATATTACTTAGAGCAAACCAAACTGCTGTAACAAACAGACCCAAGTGCACAGTGGCTCCAACCCAGTAGCAGTTTATGTCCTTCTAATGTAACAACAGGCAGGTGGTGATCCTCAAGGACTAACTCTCCTTCAGCGGTGATTCAGGGACCCGGCCCCCATACTTCAATATGGTCCCTCTCATTTTTTTCCTGTGAAGATTAACACACATCAATTTTTCCTCAAGAAGAGAGGTAAGAAAAGGCCAATTGTGATCTCCTAGAAGATGAAGGCCAGGAGGTTAGTGAGATTTGCTACCATGCCCACTGCTGTGGTTGGCCTCTGTATTAATATCTCCCCTGCCCAAGAGTGAGTATCTGCACCTCAGGTCACCTCTCCCTACATTTGAAAAGGGTACCAAGTTATTGAGAGCCATCACTGAGCTATAGGTGCCATCAACTTCCAAATCATGCCACCATGTAATCCAACCCTTTAGGGCACTGAGCCAGAATTCCCTCCCCCTGAATTAGTTAGTTAAAGAGAATTCTATGATAACATAGATGCAGGTTCAGGGGCAGGTGATGGTGCAGTGGAAGTAGGTAAGAAATGGGAGTTTAGACATAATGTCATATCATTTACTGATGTAGTTTGGGTCTGTTCAAGTCTGGTCCCAAAGGCACCTCTCTAAGAGCACAGTGAGCTGTGGTTGTGCACACCTAGACTACGACGCTGAACCCTACACATCCAGCAACAAGTCACACAGTCTCTTGGTGCTAAGCGCCCGTCAGGAAGAAGATGCGCATTTGGGCTTTAGAACAGGAGCTCATGCAGGGTCACTGTCCGAGGAGTTGTCCTCTGGTCCCCCTGTGGAGCACATGGTCCAATAAAGTGCTTGACTTTCACTTTAGGCCACGATAGAGGAATTGGTAACAGACAGCCTACCAATGTGAACAGCCAGGTCACAGGGAAAATATATAGGCAACTCCTTCCAGACACTGAACAACAGGCCCCGCAGGGTGTGACTCTGAGAAGGAGACCCAGGCTAAAGCAGCCCTGGGACTGCTCTGCATTTCTGCCTGCATGGCCTCTTTAAAGCATGGTGCACAAGCGGAGGTCACAGGCAGAGCAGGGTGGCCTTGCTGAGGTGAAGAGAACGGGGTTCGAGCTTGGGACGGGGAGGAGGATGGGATTTGAGGGCAGAGTTTCAGGGAGGAAGGGAGGCTGAAGAAAGAGCTCCAGAAATCTACGTAGCGTCCCTTTCAGTCTCTCCTTTAATACGAAGCTGAACTGCACAGAGGGAAACTACGAAGCCTAGAGGAGAGTGATCCCCAAGCTTATTCCCAGGAGCTCCCAGTGGACACACTCGGGGAATTAGAGTTTGTCAGCCAGAGTGCAGCGTTCCTTTGAATACCTGGCATTCAGTGGCCACCAGAGAGACCTTGCTCTAGCAGTGAGCAGAAACAGCCCCAGACTAGTAGTACTCTAACCCACAATAAAGCTTAAAGAGAAACCCCTAAGGATTAAGGTGATCTGCAAGTAAGTTAACTGCCTGTTATAATAAAATTAATATTCTTTAAAGATACACAACAAAATCAAACACTTAAAAAAATAGAATCCACATTGTTCCGCCTCTGGTGAAAATTACCAGGCATGCCAAGAAAGTGAACAAGAATAAACTGTAGTGAGGAGAGAAAGAAGTCAGTGGACAAAGAAAAAGGAGACACAAAACATGGAATTAGCAGGCAGGGATGTTATAACACCCATGATAAATATGCTGAGGGATGTACAGGAAAAAGGCATGGAAAATGGGAAAAGGGAAGGTATCAAAATAATAAAAGACATCTAGAAATGAAAACAGTCTCTGAAATAACAAATTCTCTGGCTGGATCCATCTCCCGCATCTCCTTTAAGTAACAAAAGCCTTGACCTGTGAGGGGAAGGGCATCAAATGACAGCCTGTGGGTCCTGGGGAAACCACTGCATCTGGGGAGGGGACAGGGGAAGAAGCCCTTCAGGCCCTGTGAAGGCCATGGTGAGAAGACCCAGCCCACAGTGGCTGCCTGAGACCCCAACAGAGAATGACGCCATCCCACACCCGACCACCGCTGGTTAAAGACAATGAATGAAAGTGGGATGTAGCTGAGAGGGCACAAGACACAGAATCTCCCAGGGAAGTGGCACAAAGGGAAGACCGGAGGTTAGGTGGCGAGACAAACACAAGGCCTCTAGAGGAATCTGACCTCAGTAACAGCAAACTTCACAACCAGTTCAGTCAATGACTAGATCAATACAAATCCCCTCGATAAAGCCCAGAGGAAAGGAAAGCTCATCTCCAAGCATAAAAAAATCACCTCAGCACCTTTTGTCTTATACCACTCACCTGGCTTTTCAAAAAAATTATGAAATGTACCAAAAGGTAAGAGACAAAATATAGCCAAGAAGAGACAAAGGATCAGGACCAGACTCAGATGTGACATGGATGTTGGAGCAATAAAAACACCTACAAAGCAAAACGATGCTTAACATGTTCAAGTCTCTAATGAAGAAGCTAGACCACGTGCAGGATGAGACAGATTAATTTCAGGAGAAATGAACTATAAGAAAGCTAAATGGAAATGCTGGAAATAAAAAACATGAACAACAACAAAAAAGAATTGGACAAGTTCATCAGCAAGCTTGACGCAAGGAAAGAATGAATGAATTTGAAATAGGTCAGTAGAAATTACCCAGAGTGAATCAATCACAGTGAGAAAAAAGAGTGAAGAAAAAAAGCTTTGAAAGCGAAGGCAATGGAAGACTGTTTAGGCAAACACGTCAATGCATTCGATGGGGTTCTGCAGCTTTTGGATACTCTGTTCTGGCCCCATCGCCCTCTTTTTTCCCCTCTCTCTTTATATTTCACTTTGGGCAATTTCTATTAGGTGTCATTGAATTAAATTTTTAAGAATAATTTTTTATTGTGGTTTACTTGAAAAAACTTTGTATTTTGAGATAATTACGGATTCCCAGGGAGCTGCACAGATAGTGCAGAGGGGCCCTATGTACCCTTTGCTCACTTTCCCCCCATCGTTCTTACTTCTCTCTAGTAAATACCAAACCGGGAAACCGACATTGGTAGAGTGTGTGTATGGTTCTGCGTCACTTTATCACACGTGTAGATTTGTGTGACCATCACTGCAAGGGGTTCCCTCTGTTCTGTTTCCCAAGAACATTATTATGAAAGTGTTGAATTTTGTGAAATAAATGCCTTTTCTGTATCAACTGATACAGTCACGTGGTTTCTGTTCTGCAGCTTGTTATGGGGTGGACTGCAGTGGCTGACAGGTGAGTGTCGGACCATCTCGGAATAAATCTCACTCAGCCATGGACTATAGTTCTTATATAGGCTGACAAATTCTACTTGCTAATATTTTATTAAGGATTTTTGCATTTATATTCCTGAGAGATACAGTTCTGTAGTGTTCTTGTCTTGTACGTTGTTTGTTTTGATAAAACAGGCTTCGCAGCATGAATTAGGAAGGACTCCTTCCTCTTCTACTTTATGGAGGAAATTATGTAAAGTTGGTGTTAATTCTTTAAGCGGTGGGTAGAAATTTTAGTGAAATCATCTGGGCCTGGAGATTTATTTTTTAATTATGAATTTAATTTTGCTAATAATTATAGGACTATTCAAATTGTTCATTTTATGTTGGGTGAGTTGTGGCAGTTGATGCTTTTGGGGAACTGGCCCATTTTGTCTGAGGTGTGAAAGTTACATGTTTAGAAGTATTCACGGTTCCCCCTTGGCATCCCTGTGATGTCAGCAGGGTCTCCAGCGATGTCATCTCTCTTAGCCGTGAGAGAGATGAATTCTCTCTTCTCTCTTTTTTTTATCAGTCTTCCTAGAGGTTTGTTAATTTTATCAATCTTTTCAAAGAATCTGTTTTCGTGTTATGATTTTTCTGCTTTTCATTTTCAACTTCATTGATTTCTGCTATCACTGTACTATTTGCTTCAAATTGCTTGCTTTGGATTTATTTGTTTTTTCCTAGAGACATGATTGTCTGTTTCTTGAGGAGAGAGTTCAGATGATAGGTCTGGCACTTTCCTTTTTGCCTGCCTGTGTGTTTCGTGCTGCAGGCCCTGCTTGAGCAGTTCTCCACTCCTAATGATGTGCTATGTTTCCTTTTCAATCGGTTCAGTTTACTTTTGATCCATCTTGAGAGTTTCCTTTGACCTATGGACTATATAGAGAGGTATTGTTTAGCTTCTAAGTGTTTAGAGATTTTTGGGTATTTTTCTGCTGTGATTTCTCGTTTGATTTAATTGTGGTAAAAACACACTCTGTGCTGCTTCAATTCTTTGAGGTGTGTTTAGGTTTGTGTTATAGCCCAGGATCCAGTCTATCTTGGTATGTTCCTTGAGCAAGTGAAAAGAATGTGTCTCCTGCTGTTCTTGGGTGGAGGATTATAACTGCTGATTAGGTCCTATAGTTGCGCATAAGATTCTTTCATACTTGCTGGTTTTCCATGTAGCTATTCTATCAGTTGCCAAGAGAGGGCTTGTTGGAGTCTCCAGCTGTAACTGTGCATTTGCCTATTTCTGTCAGTTCCATCAGTTTTCTTTTTCCTAACTTCTTGTGGATTACGTGAACATTTTCTTGATTTCCATTTTGATTCATCTATAGTGTTTTGTTTTTTTTAATCCTGACCAGAGGAGTGAGGATATTTTTTCCGTTGATATTTTTAGAGAGAGTGGAAGGGAGAGGGGAGGGAAAGAGAGAAACATCAGTGAGAGACACACACTGATTGGTTGCTTCCCACACACGCCCGACCTGGGTACCGGCAAGCCAGGTACCGCACCCTGACCAGGAATCAGACCTGCGACGCTCTCACCACTGAGCCACACTGGCCAGGGCTACAGTGTTTTTAATTGTATCTCTTATATAAAATTTTTTAGTGAGTGCTCTAGGTATTACACTCATGTATCTAACTTATTACAATTTTCTAACGTCTACGTATTTGCCAGCTTGAGTGACCTGTGAAACTTTGCTTTATATTTCTTTACCTTCCCTTCCCTTTTTACTACACAGCTCTCTGAAATATCTCCACTACATGCACCGACTACTACATCAGCAGTATTATTTTTGGTTGAACATTAAATGTAATTTGGAAACTCAAGAGGAGAAAAACTTACTGTATTTACCCATTTTCTACTCTTTTCTTCGCTCTTCCTTCCTTCGGATGCCTCAAGACCCCTGTCGAACCCTGTTGCATATTTGGGGGACTCACGCTCCTCCGGGTGGATTTGGTGCTGACTGAATCCCTTGCTTCCCTTCGCCTGAGGTCTTCACTCCCCTTCACCCCTGAGGGAGGCTCTCGCTTGGCGGGTGCTCCTGGGCCGCAGGGCTCCTGTTTCATCCCCTGGACAACGCTGTGCCGCCCACTCCGGCCCTCCTGGCGTCTGGGGGAGCTGCGCTGTCCCCGCATTCTTTTTCCCAGCCAGGCACGTGACTTTGCTTTCCTTTCGGTCTTGCTGCTTTCAGGAGTCTGTCTTTGTCTTTCGTTTCCAGAAGCTGGACTATGCCATGTCTTGGCAGGGGCGTGTTTGTGGTTAACCTGGTTAGGGCTTGCTCGGCCTCGGGCATCTGAGGGTTATGCCCTTTGCTAAGCTGGGGCATCTTCAGTAAGCGTTTCTTTACCTACTCACAGCCCTGCACTCGTTCCCTCTTTTTCCAGAACTCCAGTGACACAAATCATAATTTTTTTATAACCCCACATGTCCTTGGGGTTTATTAGTTTTTTTCCATTACTTTTTTCCTGTTGTCCAGGTTGAGTGTTTTCTGTTATTATTTTCTCTAACCCACTGATTCTTATGCAGTCTATTACTAAGCCCACCAAAGATGTTTTTATTTCTGTTACAATGCTTTTGACCAGTAGCATTTCTCTTCGGCTCTTCCTTAGAATTTCCACCTGCTGGCATCACTGTCTGCTCTTGCCCGCGGCCTGCTTGATCCGCCAGGGCCCTCAGGGTCTTCCTCGCAGCTGTTCCAGTCCCCAGTCTGATAATTCCCACATCCCTGCACGTCCCAGTCTGCTCAGGGCGCTTGCTCTGCCCCTTCACCCTCTGCTTCTGTCTCTTAGTGAGTCTTGTAATTTTAACTCGGTAGCTGGATGGCAGGCGGTGCGAATGTGGGGGGAGATCCCAGGCTGTGAAAGGAGCTCCGTGAGTGGGGGACATCCCAGGTGGCACCCTGGCTGACACTTGGGAACCACCCCTTGAGTACAAGGACACCCAGAGAACTCGAGCGGAACGACTTCAGGTCCTGGAATCTGTGGCGTGGAAGCTGCCGCTGGCAAAATAAAAGGAAAAACACGAGTCTTCTGAGCACCCTAAATCCCTTTCCTGGGGTCCCGGAGGCTGCTGGGCTCCCAACGCAGTGGGAGACTTGGTGCCACCCCGAGCTCTGTGTGCGCTTGGGGAGCAGGGCGGCTTCCTCACCTCATTGTGAAGGAAAAGTCGTGTCACTTTAACCTCAAGCAGCTGAAGCCACCCAAAGCCCGATACCCCTCTCCCTCCTCCAGTCCCCTCAGAAGTTGTCAAGGACATTAGGCGTTTAAATAGCTTACTTTTGAACACACTAAAGAAATGCAATAATCACCAAGAATCTAAAAAAAGTGGTTTAAGTTTAGTTAATGTCTTTTAAGCTTATTAACATGAAATACCTGTTTGTTTGGCCTTGGTTTACAAAAATAAGTTCATGCTATTTATTGCTGTTACAAAATTTGCCCAGAAAATGGCCTGGGTGATAATTGACTTTAAAGTCTTGTAGCGTTAAGAACTAATAAATAGATGTACCTAAATTAAGCGTTTTTGATAAAGCTTTTCTGTAATAATTAAATATGTAAATATTTTGAAATAACAAAATACTAAAATGTTCATTAATCTGAGTTTACCTACTTTTGGCTTCTTAATACAGAGAAGCTAGGAAATGAATTTAGATCTGTTAATGAATATATCTTATACTTTATTTAAAGTACTGTTTTTTTTTTAAAAATGTGAGTGTATTTGTTAGTGAAAAGCTGTTTCTAGAAGTTATGAAATGTATTCATGAGTTTGCCAATCTAAAGAATGTTAATTACTTACTTTTAGTTGTCAGTAAGAGTTAAGATTTCTAAGAATTCTAATTAAGTTTGAAAAAAATACCTGGTTTAGGTAATGGAAGGTATAAGTTGTGGTAATATATTTTTAAGAACATAGGAAAAAGTGGGTAATACTGAAGTTAGTTGTTCCTGAAAGAGCCCAAGAAGAGGTGAGGCTGGGAAAGGGCGCTGTGCTAGCCCCTCTTCCTCCCCAAGCCTAGAAGCGCGAGTCCCACGCGGGACCCAGAAGCGCAAGGATGGCAACAAACCCCAACACACCAAGCTCCTGGGTGTCATCTGGTCGGCAGGACAGAAGCACGACCTGCTGCTCTCATAGATAAAATACAGCTTAGCCCTTACCCCCTATGAGGAAGATACCGCAAGCATTCGGTGGGTACTGGGTTACTGGGGAGCCCTCATTCCTCGTTTTGCCCAGATACTGAAAGCTTTGTGCTCTGATAAGGGAAGGGCCACAGTGGGGTTAGCAGGACAAGCACCAGTGGGCTTTGGAGGAGGCAAGTGAGCAGCTAAAAGGGACAGGGACTTGGTACCTAGTCCCTGCCCTACCTGGGGAATTGGACGTGCATGTAATTCAGGAGGGGGCGTCGTGGGGTCCCTGGCAGTGATAGGGGGCGCTCTGAACCACAGTAGCGTTTTGGTCCCAGGTATGGAAAGGGGCTGAAGAAAGATACAGCCTAAGAGGGACACAGCTCTGTGCCACCTGCCAAGCCCTGTGAGCAACAGGGCCTGTACCTGGAAGCTCTGCTGTAAGCTGAGGACCACCCATCCCATCACTGGACGGCTGCATGACCTGTCCCACACCCCGAAACCTGGTGCAGGGCAGACACCTACTGTCACGAGACGGAGTGTTCATCTGCAGCAGAGCATGTCCACTCAACAGCCCCTCTCTGCAGGAACTGCAGACATTGCTGGGGACGATCACCTTCGTGTGAGAAGGAGATGCTGAAAAGAGACTTGAGGAAGAGCCTCGCGGCCCTTCGCCAGTGAGAGCAGGTGCGGTTCCAGTGCCACCCGAAGCAGGGCACACTGATGGCCCTGCAAAGACAGCCGCCTAAATAACATGTGCGGGGCTGGACTGTCCACCACAGACCCCTGTGGGGACAAACCCTGGGGGCTGGCGTATGTTGCTGACTTGTCAGTTTGCTCAGTTTTCTCGTTTTCAGGCAGGAGTGGCGATTTGCAGCTTCTTACACGCTGGACTGGAGCCAAGACCTTGTTCCCTGATTCTTTACCTTGTTCTCCCCATTCTGCAGGTGAGTCTATCCATTTAAAGATTTTTGTGTTTTTTTTTTTTCTTTTATTTTTGATTCATATAATTTCCTTTCAGTTCTTCTTTGTAATTTCTACAGGTTTTCTATTGTTTTCATTTGTTTCATGGGTGTCTGTAATTGCTTACTAAAGCAATTTTTTGATGGCTGATTTAAAGTCTTTTACAGCACCCTGCCGGGTGTGGCTCAGCACTTGAGCATCGAACTGCGATCCAGGTGATCGGGGTTCGATTCCCGGTCAGGGCACATGCCCGGGCTGCCTGACCTTCCTCTCAGGCCAGGTCAGCAGTGGCTGCCAGGAGTAGTGTAGCCAGTCCAGGGACCATGCAGAGAAGTCTAGAAAATGTAGAGAATGCTGACTGGGTCAAGGGAAGCAGCTGGCAGAAGCCCAAGCCACACCTTTCAGGTGAGATTTTAGCCAATTAGAAAAAGGATCTAAGCGGACACTTGTTGCTGGTAGAGAAGACTGTGTGAAGAGGCCTGTGAGACTGGGCAGTCCCCAGCCTGAGGCAGCCTCTGCTACAGCCCAGAGCAGAACTGAGGGGTTTCCCCCTTAGGACAGGATGAAGGGGATGGGCCAGAGGCCTCTTAATTCTGAGGGACCCGGAGTTGGGAGCTTAGGGAACTGAGGTACCTTCAAGTTCCCTCTCTGACTATTGTTCCCTGTCCCCAGGCCCTATTCCAGGGCTGAGCTGGGTGTTCCTTCTCTTTGCACGCACCCTTGCTCTTGAGTTACCCTGACCCACCACTGCTGGAGGAAGCCTGGCTTGATTCCCCAGGCCCAGGTGCTCGGGAGCCCTGCACCCACAGAGGAACCCGGAACAGCTCACTGCCTCCATGTGCCACTGATGGGAATGCTTGTAGTGGCCTCTTCCCTACTTCTTTTTACCTGGCAAACTCTTTATAATCCGCTTTTAGATCCTGTCCTCAAACTTAAAAGGAAAACTTAAAATACAGGGAAGAGAAGAGAGGGAGATACTTATCTTGTTCATTAATGTTTGCCAGGCATTGTCTTAATTGCTCTGTAGCCATTTAGTGCTACCCCTAGTCATGGGCAAGAAGAGCCTGATAAATAACACACTTAGTGAAAAACCGCAGCAATAGTCCTGCCTGTCTGGTTGGATGCTCTGGGGCAGCGCAGTTGGAGCTGTGACTCAGCATCTGCTCCCTCCGTCACTGTTCAGGCCCCAGGAAAGGCTTCTCCATGTCTTTTGCTTTCTGTCTTGGAAGCTACAGGGGACTGTCTGAGTGTTGTGAATGTTTGTGGATTGCGCCTTTGCTGACATCTGATGGACCTGTTTCACGGTCCAGGGAGGACTGAAGCAGCTGGAGAGCTTGTAAGAGAAAAGTCAACTTTTCAAATATTGTCATTCAAAGAGCATGAATACAATAGACTCTGGCACAAGGAGGAATCAGGTGCTGGCAGGGCAGGGCGTAGAACTCTTGGCTTGTCTTCTTGCTCCACATATTAACCAGTTATTCCCAATAGTTACACATGGAAGCAGAGGGGCATTCTGCAATATTAAAGGTCTTATTACTCTTAGGTTTGTATGTATGGGGCTCTAGATGGAACATGCATACAGCATGATCCACATTTTCCAAAGAGAAGCCTGAGGCAAAGAGTTTGAATAATTTGTTGACTCTAATAACTCGCTGCAGCTCAGAACCATTTCCTCTCAGGGCTCTGCCCTTCCCACCACCACCTAAGGCTCCTCCACGTGTCTAAGGTAATAGAAGGAGCATCTCCGTGATGATAACTCTCTCCCCCGTTACATGGTCCCCACGTGCTTTCCCTACTAAAAACCTCAAGTGTCAGGACAATATGTTTTAACTAAATATCACAGAGATGTCTACTCTTGAATCATTTTTCTTTTTAGTTTTTTAAACCCCTGAGGCATTCAGTCTTTAGATCTTCGATAACTGAGAGAAAGTGCTCAGATGTTCACCCAGTGCAGTTTGATGAGGACGCCCTTCCAGGCACTGGGCAAAGAACCTTCACCAGAAGCATCTGCCCAGAGACAGATGAGGCGCCTGGGCGCCCGCGCTGATTGGGTGCTGCCCCGGGCCCCCAAGGCCTACCCCTGGGGAGGCTTTCACAGGGCCTCCTTCTCTGCAGGGGTGCATCCGTCACCGGTGGAGCTGGGCTCACGGCCTCACTTCTTCCTTTGTCCTGATCATGTCTGGGAAGAGGGCTCCGCGGACCCCCGGCGGCCTTTGGGCAGCAGCTGTGATGGTGGGGCTGGCGGTGCTCAGCGCCCCAGGGGCTGAGGGCAGAGACTCTCCAGGTGAGTGCAGGGCAGTGGCCCCCCAGAGCCACCAGCCGGGGGACGGGCTCCGAGGGGCCCTGGGCTGGGTGTGGGGTGACTATGACCTGAGAGTAGTCTTTTGTCACACGTTTCCTCTCTTTGGGAAGGAGCTGACTCTCTTGCTTCCCCTTCTAGTGAGGAGGTGAGGTCAGCGGCCTCCCCCGGCCAAGCCTGGGGCTGTTACAATGGCAGGGAGGAGGCAGGGCACCTCCTACCAGGGACAGGAAAAGGTTATTTTGAAGGTCAGATTTTCTCCCCAGAGGAGACAGGAGCATTTGTCCTTTCACGGTCCCCACAACCTTGCCTGGACTAAATACTAAGGGCTGTGGGTTGGGGAGGTGTGTGCACTGGCCTCTGCCCTGTGGGACTGAGGGAAAGGGCTCCACACCCCAAGTCTGAGTGGAGGGCTCAGGAGGCAAACTCGGGGTGTCTGAGTGACTCTGACCTGGTGACCACAGACAGGGAGCCCCGACTTCGTTCCCTGGCTTAGGGTCACATAGCTACCGAGTGGGATGCAGTGTTGAGCGGATGGCGGGCTGAATTTAGGAGAAAGGGGAATGCAAAGAGGGGACCAACGCGTGAGAAACCCTTACCTTCAGACTCAGGATTCCCTCTTCATAGGAGTCCTCGCTCAGGCTCCCCAGCACCCTGTGCGTGGGTATTGCGGCCTCTTTACGCAGCTACGTTTGTGCTGGAGATGCTCTGAGCGACCTGCCCAAGCCGGTGGCCGGGCCGTCGGACGGGAGCCCCGTTTATCTGACTGGGGACCCCGGGCCCTTTCCGGGAGCAGAGCGCTCCCTCGGGCGCAGGGAGGGGGCGCTGCGTGGGGCGGGGCCCGAGGGTGGGGACGCGGGCGGTGGACCCCAGGCCCGCCGCGTCCTTGCTCCCCTCGAGCCCGCGGGCTGCGTGGGCGCTGGTCTCGGCCCCCAGCGGCTCTGTGGGAGGTGGGGTTTGGGGTGCGGGCGTGCTGATCGCTCTGAGGACGGGGTGCATGAGGGACGGGCCGACTGTCCCCGCGCCCTGCTGTCGGGCTCGGGCGGGGCCCCAGGTCCCGGGGACACTTTCCCGCTCCGTCCCCTCCCTACACGCAGGCGGCTCCGGGGCCCGGGGTCGGGGGGCCGGGGGGCCGGGGGCCGGGGCGGGAGGAGCCGCGGGAGGGCCGGTGGGAGCCGGCGGCGCGGGGGGCGCGGGCGGAGGTCCCGGGGCTGCGGGTTCGTCCCCGCAGACGGTCCCGGGCTGGGCGGCGCTGGGCTGAGCGCCGAGTGCTGACTGCGCGGCCGTCCCGCAGAGGACTTCGTGTACCAGGTTAAGGCCCTGTGCTACTTCACCAACGGGACGCAGCGCGTGCGGCTCGTGACCAAGTACATCTACAACCTGGAGGAGTACGCGCGCTTCGACAGCGACGTGGGGGAGTACCGCGCGGTGACCGAGCTGGGGCGGCCCAGCGCCAAGTACTGGAACGGGCAGGAGGACGTCCTGGAGCGGACGCGGGCCGAGTTGGACACGGTGTGCAGACACAACTACGGGATAGAGATGGGCACGACCCTGCAGCGGCGAGGTGAGCGCCCCCCGCCCCCCAAGGCCGCCTTGAGCAGCCGCCCGCCGGGAGGGGCCGCTGGGCCCGCGCAGGGTGGGGACGGGGCGGGAACCGGGGCCTGGAGAGGGGAAGGACAGAGGGGGGACCCGGAAAGGACCAGGAGCGGGTCGGGGGCGGCGCTGGGGAGCACAGGGCACCCCCCCCCCCCGCCCTGCCCGGCGGGCCCCGCCTCTGCCCCTTTCACCGCCTCTGCCCCTTTCCCGCCTCTGCCCCTCCCGCCGCGCCCCCCTCCGCCCCTTTCCCGCCTCTGCCCCTCCCGCCGCGCCCCCCTCCGCCCCGTCCCCGCCTCTGCCCCTCCCGCCGCGCCCCCCTCCGCCCCTTTCCCCGCCTCTGCCCCTCCCGCCGCGCCCCCCTCCGCCCCTTTCCCGCCTCTGCCCCTCCCGCCGCGCCCCCCTCTGCCCCTTTCCCGCCTCTGCCCCTCCCGCCGCGCCCCCCTCCGCCCCTTTCCCGCCTCTGCCCCTCCCGCCGCGCCCCCCTCTGCCCCTTTCACCCCCTCTGCCCCTTTCCCGCCTCTGCCCCTCCCGCCGCGCCCCCCTCCGCCCCTTTCCCGCCTCTGCCCCTCCCGCCGCGCCCCCCTCTGCCCCTTTCCCGCCTCTGCCCCTCCCGCCGCGCCCCCCTCTGCCCCTTTCCCCCCCTCTGCCCCTTTCCCGCCTCTGCCCCTCCCGCCGCGCCCCCCTCCGCCCCGTCCCCGCCCGCCGGGAGGCCCGCTGGCCCGAGCTAAGGCCAGGCGGAAAGCCGAGAGGAGCCTTGTGGAGGGGCGGCGGCGAGAACTGCCCTGGCTCTTAGATTCCTCAGTGTTACCGCTGAGGACTGTAGAGACGGCCCGTGCGAGGACACTGCTTCGGAGGAGATGTGGCGGTCACTGCTGTCCTGCTTTGTTGGACGTGGAAAGCCTGTACTCTCCTAATTCTCAGTCCCTGTGGCTGTTCGGAGCCGTGACCCGTGCTGACGATCTCACGGCCCCCAGGAGACCAAAACTGATGTATTTGCTCTCCTGGGAGGAGCAGGGGGACCCACCGAGAACAGTGTCGCTGCCCTCGTGTGACTCACTAGAGCTGGTCCCCAGTCACCTTCAGTAGGTGCGAGGAAACAGAAGTCCAGGCTTATCACCTTTATTTTAAAAATATTGTGAACAGTGGCCTGTGTAATATCGCAATTTAAGAGTTTAAAGGGCTTCATTTTTATCAGTTGGTATCAACAGAATAACTCCCAGAGAGTGATTCCTGTTAACCCCTGAGACTGATCACGCGCTTGCTCAGGCTGATGAAGTGGCCCAGGTCGGATGGCCCCCCCGTCTGGGGGTCCAGGGACGGCACAGGGAGGCTGTCCCCGGGGAGGCCTGCTGGTGCTCTCACATCTCACTGTCTTTCCTGCCTGTTACTCCCCCAGTGGTGCCCAAGGTGACCGTCTCCCCAGCCAAGACAGAGGCTCTCAACCACCACAACCTGCTGGTGTGCTCGGTGACGGACTTCTATCCAAGCCAGGTCAAAGTTCGGTGGTTCCGGAACGACCAGGAGGAGACAGGCGGCGTCGTGTCCACCCCCCTTATCAGGAACGGGGACTGGACCTACCAGATCCTGGTGATGCTGGAAATGACCCCCCAGCGAGGAGACGTCTACACCTGCCACGTGGAGCACCCCAGCCTCCAGAGCCCCGTAACAGTGCAGTGGCGTAAGGGGCAGTTTGTTTCCTTCACCGTGGGCCCCACAGACAGAAGGCAAACAGCATCCCCTGGCCACCCCATCTCATCCCTATTCCCGCTGCCACCACTGAGCTGGACATCACAGGGTGCTAGAGCCCTCTTGTGCCATGGCAGGGGCCTCAGGAGATTCCTGGTCTCATTGTGTTTCCAGGCACTAGGGAGGTCTTTACACCAGGCCCAGAGCCCAGCCTGGGCGCTCTGGAGGACTGACTGTGGCAGCTGGTGACTGGGGCTCAGGGCCCAAGGTTAAGGATGTGTCTCAAGGAGCAGGGATCTGCTTCCCCCTCTGTCACCCACCCACGGTGTCCCAGGATTTATTGGCTGGTCCCTCCCCAGGGGTGGTCAGCATGGAGAACTAGGCTCCCCTGCAACTGCGCCTCCACCTCCACCTCCTGTGCCTCAGACTGGAGTCCAGGCTTCCCACAGGGACACTGTGGGTGTGGGACAGATGCTGACACTCAGGCTCTGCTCCCCAGGGGCACAGTCTGAATCTGCCAGGAGCAAGATGCTGAGTGGCGTTGGGGGCTTGATGCTGGGGCTGATCTTCCTCGGGCTGGGCCTTGTCATCCGTCACAGGAAACAGAAGGGTAAGGAACTCTGGAGAAACGGGAAGAGGGGCTCTGCCTGAGACCCTCTGTTAGGGAGATCCTGCTTCTAGGTGTAACTTTACCTCCTGACGTGGAAAGAAGCAGGCTGTGCTGGTGCTTAGAGGGACAAAACTTCCTAGGAGGGACTTTGGACTCTGATTTTTCTCGTTGAGAGGTAGCCCTGCCACAGATGTGACTGGTGGCTGCTGGCGAGTGTCCTAGGACCTCTTACAGTTCGTCCTGGTCTCGCTGGCCCCTTTCCTAAAGCTCCTTGTTTAAGGTCAGAGCATTGGCTTCCCTTCCTTCTAGGGACAGGTTAATTCATTTGGGGTATTGTAGCTTAGGGTGGTTAAGGCCTTGTGGCCGATGGGTAGGAAGGAAATAAATTTCCAATTAAGTTTCTTACCTCATTTCCCTGTGGGGTGGAAGAGGGACCGGCTGTTTGTGTGATGAGACCTTTCTCTGTGTAACTTCCTTTTGTAGGATCTCAGGGGCCTCAGCCAGCAGGTACTGTCTGCTCTGATTCAGTAGGGGGTAGGGTGGGGTGTGTGTGAGCGCAGGCGAAAGAGGGAGGGGCGTGAGGTGAGTGTTCCTGGTCACAGAGGCCTTGATTCATGGCCTGGTCCCTGCCACGGGATCAAGTGTTAGGGGAGACGGTTGCCCAGTTTCTGTAAGAAGCTCTGGGCTTGTTACCCAGAACCAGGGCTTCACTTTGGTGGCATCTTCCTGTGAAACTTGGAGCCAGAGCCACAACTTGGGTGCTGGACATGGGGATGATGCCCACTTGTGTCACATGTTGACGGCTCCTGCCTGTGGGCATTTATGTGACTGGAAGAGTCATGGGAGGAAGGTTGGTTATCATTAAGTTTGCTAAAAAGATTGCAGTGCTCATCCCCCCATCCCCCTGAGGGATAAAAGCTGTTCCCCTCCTCCCACACGTCTGTGTGGAGCCAAAGTGTGTCTTCTTTACTGATTTCACCCTTCCAGGCACTGGGGAGGTGGTGACGACACGTCTGGACCTCAGCTCTCTGTGATGCTGTGGGGGCCCCGAGAGGAGGGGACAGGGCGTGTCCCTCCGGGTGCCGGGTGCTGACCACTGTCTCTTCCACAGGGCTCCTGCGCTGACTCCTGAGGGTACTTTGACTGGGACTGGCTGTGTTTCTTCCGATATGCCTGCTTGTCCTCACCCAGAATTCCAGCTGCCTGGCAGCCTGTCCCCTGAGATCAGAGCCCTACAGTGACTCTGAGGCAGGTGGCCGTCATCCCCTGTGACCCCCACCCAAGGATGCTGCCTCCTGCACTGACTTCGAGCCCCTGCCCATCCCTGCCAAGGCATTTTTCTGTTTCCACCCTTCCCCTCCCCCTGCCCCCTACTGTTCAAGAGAAGCACATTGAAATCAATTACCTGCGTACAGAGCTTTTATCATAATTAAACATTATGAGTTGTCTGTTTCCTGAACCTCATTAATGAGCAGAGGTAGGAAACCAGTGCAGAATGAAAGAAACATATTTCGAGGTGACCCAGCCAGCCTGGGACCAGAAGGAGTGGTTATTCCTTGAAAGAAGACTAGAGGCCTCTTGGGGCACCACGTAAGGGTGGGAAGAAGAGACAGAAAATCATTTCAATTGTCACATCTTCATGGTTCTTTAGTGTTGATGTTGAGTGCAGTGGCCTCAGGACCACGGGCCACTCCTCTGGTTTGGTGAGACTTCTGTAAGCAAGCATGGTGGAAATGTTGGCAGGCTGGTACAGCGGCCTCTGGTTACTGATGTTTCAAATATATTCTGGCAAGTCACATAGGCCGAGGTCAATTTTTAATTTTGAGAAAATATAATCAGCAATAAAAGTACTATTTTTGGTTTCAAATGATAGAAGTCCAATACAAATTTATTTTGCTCATGTTACAAGTAAACCTGGGGTCAAGTTGATTTTAGAAGAGACTAGATCCAGATATTCAGTGAGATCTTCATGTCTCTCTTCCGGTTTTATCTCTATCTGTGCACCTTTCCCTATTTCTCGGTGTTTCTCTTTGTCCTTGTATGTTCCCACCAGTGTCTCTCTGCATCTTTGTCTCTGTCTTCCTTTCCAGGCCTCTTTCACTGCCTCGCTGCCTCTCTGTCTCATTTTTCTCTAGCTGCACCTTTGTCACTACTTACCTGCATCTCTATCCTTCTGTGTTTCTTTCGGCATCTCTCTATTTTCAGCATCTCTCTTTTTCATCACCTCACATTTGATCTCACTCTATTTCTCTGTGTGGGTCTCTCTGCTTCTAGAGTGTCTACCAGAGTTTTCACCATTTTAGCAAAGATTCTGATTGGCTCAGCCTGGGTAACATGCACACTTCTCAGAAACACCATCCTGTACATGGGATGCAGACAGCCTGGGTTATGCCCATCGCCCATATTAGGAACAGGGACTGGACTTTCCAGATCTTGGTGTTGCTGGAAATGACTTCCCGGAGTGGAGATGCCTCTACCTGTCATGCGGAGCACCCCAGCCTCCAGAGCCCCCCTACAGTGGAGTGGTGTAGAGGCAGTTAGTTTCTTATGGACCACAACACAAATGGCACAGCTTCCTCTGGCTCTAGGTTCCCTCCTTGGGGACGACCAGCTCACACTCATCCCAACCCATCTCCTGCACAGTCGCCTGATAGCACTGCTGAGTTGGAATTCTCAGAGGACAGAGCACCCCTGTCTGTGAACATAGTGACCTGTTGATTCCTGATATTCTCTTCTCAGATGTTAGGAAGGTCACTATCACTGTAGCTCCTTAAACATGGACCCAGTCCTGAAAGCTGGTCTCCAACTCAGTCTCTGCATTTTGTCATTAAGAGGGTGGCTGGCAGTCAGAGAAAGACAACTATTACATGATCTCACTTATATGTGGAATCTAATGAACAAAATAAACTGATGGACAAAATAGATCCAGAGACACGGAAGCATGGAACACACTGACAAATCTCAGAGGGAAGGGGGGGAAGAGATTAACCAAAGAACTTATATGCATATATGCATGACCCATGGACACAGACAATAGTGTGGTAGGCCTGGGGTGGGGGAATGGGGGTGGGCTGAAGGGGGTCAGCGGGGGAAAAAGGGGACATTTGTAATACTTTCAACAGTAAAGATAAATTTAAAAAGAGGAGGGTGGCTGGGAACTTATCTCTGAAATTATGGAGGACCATGGTCCTGAGGAGCAGGCAGCCCCTCCTCCCTGTTCCCTCACCACTGGGCCTGAAAAGCCAACAACAGGTCCTTCCCTCTCCTGGATGGGGTCAGAATGGAGAATTAGGTTGTTTCTTGGGAACTTCATCTCCTGTAATCCAGGCTGCACTGAAAGTCATCAGGCAGGAACTCAGGTGTGGGGACAGACAGTGACACTTGGGAATCACTCTTCAAGGTCGCATTCTGACTCTGCCGAGAACAAGGTGCTGAGTGGTTAGAGTTTTTGTGCTGGTTTGTCATCTTCCACAGGGGCGGCACTGTCATTTACTATAGAAGTAAGGATGGAGTGATACTCTGGGGCCAGTGGAAGTGTTGTGTAAGCAACTAGTTAGTATTCATATAGGGTGGGAACTAGGAAGCTGAGTTGGACCATAGGCCAGCTTCACTAGGAAGATGCAGCACCTATAGGCTCCCCGGGGGATGGCTGCATCCTCCATCCCGGGACCTAATCCCCAAAGCAGGCAGGAAAGATCATTGCCAGTCATTAGCCAGGCTGGCTTGTCGTTAGCCAGCATTACTGAAGGAGAGGTAAAACAATAAAGGGAAACTCCTTTGCTGGCTGCATGCCCAGTAGAAGCCAAGATGGTGACCATCAAGAGGGAGTGTCTAGCCTGGGAAAAGGCTGTATTGGATAAAGGAGACACCCTGAAAGATATAGGAAATGGATTAAGGGGATGGCACAACACCAGCCCGCAGAAGATTGGGAAGTTGATTGGCTTGTTTGAAAGAGTGCCAGATCCTTCCCAAGCCTGAGAAAATATAATCCAAGTTTAACAAAAAGCTCTTTGTAACAAGAAGAAGCCACATAGAGACTGGTAAGAAGGGCAGAGATGCAGAAAGAACTAGCCAGGCATTCAGGTGCAGTGACAGTTGAGAAGCCGGAGGGATATTGGGGCTGCAAAACTCCCTTCCCCTAGGAGTGTGGGGTCTCAACACCATGCAGGGATCCCCGACCAGAGCAACAGAGGCAGGAAGAGGAATCTGCATAGCATCTGGTGGTGAAAATCAGTGGGGATTCACTCCTCCTGGGAGACTCATACTCTGCCCTCCTAGGAACCAGCACTTCTATTACTACAGCACCAGCCTGCGGAGTTCAGAGTCTGGACTGCAACTGCTGGTGAGGTCACACTGCATTACTCAAGTCCTGTGGATGGGTCTGTGAACTACACTCAGCAGTGACTTTAAGGGGCCTTCTATTTTCAAGGGGGAGGGGGCTTTTGGTGGAGACCAAGAGAGTAACTAAATTTTGTGGATTGAGAAAGAGGGCCAGTCTCCCCCACCCGAAGTACACAGCCAGTGCCCATCCCTCTACCTGTTGAGCAACTCGGCCTGCCCCATCTTGCTGGGCTTGGCAGCACAAGAGAGCTGCACAGAGCTGGGACTTTCGGTCCCATCCTCCTAAGATCAGCTATGCAAAGACTGGAACCACACAGAGCTGGGACCTTTGGCCCCATTCTGCTTGGTACGGTGGCTTGGCAGCCCAAGGAGCTACAAAGAGCTGGGATTTTCAAACTGTCTCCTGGGGAGACTTCTGTCTGAGAACCATACGGGTGAGTGCTGGGCTGTGTGCCTGGCTACATTGCGGGGAGGTGAATCCATTGTCCCCTGTAAGTTCAGTCTGTGCTACACCTGAGAGGGGAAGAAATGCCCGCCCTCCTCCTACAGGCTTGTGGGCACCACTCTCAATGAGAGACTGTTTTGATCAGCCTTGCCATATCCTGAATACCCCTGCTGGATGCAGTTTTGTGGGTGAAAGAGAGAGCAGCTCAGAGCTGGGACATTCAAAGTATGAGGGCTATTGTCTGGGATCAGGATGAAGTGCTTTGTCCCTTCTGTGGGCTGGGCCAGCATCATCCCCAAAGGGAGAGTTTTTTAATCTACCCCCTGAGCCTGGGGCTGCTGAGCTTGCTCTTGCAGAAGTATGGCTGGCTGCACCCAACCTGAACCTGCCTGCAGCAAGCCCACCTATGGCAACTGGAGTTGGAGACTCTGGCAGAGACTTAGTGGTTTGGCTCTGGAGCAGGGGCCACTTTTCCCTGATTGAGTGCCTGACCATGTAACCCTAAGTAGGGGGCCCACTATCTATCTGCCTGCCCCTGTTTGCCCCACCCTACTGAGCTCTCAACCTGTGGAAGGGGCTGTGGATCATAGTTAGCCTGGGCTCATCCTACAGCCTTTCTTTGGAGGGCTCTGGAGGAAGACTAGACAACCTTATGGGGAGGTGGAATGGCTGACAGGTGTAGGAGGACTTCAGGGAGCCTTGGTCCTTTTACAGATCTGCCCTCAGTTTTAAGCTGAAAGGAGCTGATCCTTTTACACAGATTCACCCCTCCCATGCACACTAAGGTCCAGCATACACAGACACAAACAGTGAACAGTGTGGTAGCTACAGTCAGGTACCCCAAGGCCTGACACACAATGTCTGAGAGTGACCTGTGCCTGAACCCCATCTAAATGGACCCAGAACCACATAATCAGTGGTGGACACCGCAAGAGCTCAACTGAACTAGCGACACAAGTGTCACGCCCAAAGGGGGATTCTGGCAGGCACCGGACCCCGCGGAGAGCAACTCAACCTCAGGAGGCAGCCCCTGCACAGAGTCTGATACACAGGGATTGAAGTTTACCTTTTTGGTCACCCAGTCTGGAGGGTTAACTCCACCCACAAGAAGGTCAACAATATTGAAGACTCAACTACCACAGGAGGGTGCACATAACTCACAAGAAACATTCTTGGAGCATGGAGTTGAGGTGATCTAGAAGATTGTACCCCTGAGCCCAACAACATACCTTCCTCATAGCAGATCTACGTAATACACAGAGACAAAATGAGGAGACAAAGAAATATGCCCCAATTGGAAGAACAAGAGAAATACACAGAAAAAGAATGAAATGAGATGGATGAAATGAAAGCGACCAAAATACAAGATGCAGAGTTTAAAACACTGGTTATAAGGATGCTCAAGGACCTTAGAGGAGGCACGGATGATCTCAGTGATAACTTAAACAAAGAGATAGTAAACATTAAATAAATCATAAAAACCATAAAAAAGAACCAGTCAGAAAAGAAGAATACAATATCTGAAATGAAGAACACACTAGAAGGAATCAACAGCAGATGAGATGAATCAATCAAATCAGCAAATTAGAGGACAAGATAATAGTAAGTACCCAAGCAGAGAATCAAAAAGGAAAGAGAATTAAAAGAAAAAGTTGTAAGGGACCTCTTGACTACATAAAGCATAACAACATCTTCATCATAAGGGTAACAAAAGGAGAAGAGAGTGAACAAGGGAATAAAGAACCTCTTTGAAGATATAATGGCTGAAAACTTCCCTAACCTGGTGAAGGAAAAAGTCACACAAGTTCTTGGAAGCACAAGAGTTCCAATCAAGATGAAATCAATGAGGCCCACACCAAGAACATCATAATTAAAATGGCAAAGGTTAAAGTCACAGAGAAAATCTTAAAGGCAGCAAGGGAGGGACAGTTATCACCTACAAGGGAGTTCCCATAAGGCTGTTAGCTAATTTCTCAACAGAAACACTTCAGGCCAGAAGGGATTGGTATGAAGTATTCAAAGTGATGTAAAGCAAGGACCTGCAACCAAGACTACTCTATCCAGCAAGACTATCACTTAAAACTGAAGTGTCCCAGAACCCTAGCCCCCAAAAAATGGCTAAAGGAGCTCATTACCACCAAACCAGCATTATAAGAAATGCTAAAGGGACTGCTTTAAGAAGAAATTATATATATATATGTATATGTATATACATGTATATGTATATGTATATATATATGTATATATGAACATAGGTATACAAATATGGCAATAAATAAGTACCTATCAATAATAACCTTAAATGTAAATGGACTGAATGTTATACTCAAAAGACATAGGGTTGCTGAATGGATAAGAAAACATGATCCATATATATGCTATCTACAAGAGACTCACCTCGGAACAAAATATTCACACAGGCTAAAAGCGAAGAGATAAGAAAAAAAAAAATTCCATGCAAGTGGAAACCAAAAAAAGCCCAGCCGGGGGTGGCTCAGAGGTTGAGCGTCAACCTAGGATCCAGGCGATCGGGGTTCGATTCCTGGTCAGGGCACATGCCCGGATTGTGGGCTCGATCAATGACTCTCTCATCATTGATGTTTCTATCTCTCTCTCTCCCTCTCCTGTCCTCTCTCTGAAATTAATAAAGATATATTTAAAAAAAAAAAAAAAAGATTGGGCTGGGGGTAGCAGGGTAGCAATACATATATCTGACAAACTAGACTTCAAAATAAAGGCCATAAAAGAGAGAAAGAAGATCATTAGATAATACTAAAGGAATTGATCCAACCAGGGGATATAACCCTTGTAAACACATATGCACTCAATATAGTAGTACCTAAATATATGAAGAAAATATTGATGGACTTTAAGGGAGACATAAAAATAAATACAATCATAGTAGGGGACTTTAACCCCCCCCCCCCATCATTAATAGATATATCTTCCAGACAAAAAATCAACAAAGAAACAAGGACCTGAAATGACACACTAGGGCAAATGGATTTAATTGATATCTACAAGACATTTCATGCCTGAACAGCAGAACACACATTCTTCTCAAGTGCACATGGGACATTCTCAAAAACAGACCACATGTTAGTACACAAAATAAGTCTTAAAAAATTCAAGAAGATTAAAACCATATCCAAAATCTCCTCAGATCACAATGGCATGAAACTAGAACTAAACCACAATAAAAAAACTGGAAAAAAATAGCCTGACCTGGCCAGTGTGGCTTAGCAGTTGTGCTTCGACCTATGATCCAGGAGATCAAGGTTCGATTCCGGGTCAGGGCAGATGTCGGGGTTGCAGGCTCGATCCCCAGCAGGAGGCGTGCAGGTGGCAACCAGTCAATGACTCTTTTTCATCATTGATGTTTCTATCTCTCTCTCCCTCTCCCTTCCTCTCTTTGAAATCAATAAAAAAAAATATATAAAAAATAGCCTGTTACTGGCATAAACAGGCATATAGATCAGTGGAACAGAACATGGGCCCAGAAATACACCCATGTCATTATGTTCAATTAATATTTGACAAAGTAGGCAAGGGCACACACTGGAGTACAGACTGTCTCTTCAATAAATGGTGTTGGGAAAATTGGACAGGTACATGCAAAAAAATCAAACTAGACCATCAACTTACATCATACAAAAGAACAAACTCAAAATGGATAAAGACTTAAATGTAAATTGCAAAACCATAAAAATCCTAGGAGAAAACATAGGCAGTAAAATCTCAGACATGTCTTATAGCAATATTTTTGCTAATATATCCCCTAGGGCAAGGGAAACAAAGGAAAGAAATAAACAAATAGGACTACATCAAACTTAAAAGCTTCTGCACAGCAAAAGAAACTCAACTAAATGAAAAGGGAGCCCACTGTAAGGGAGAGCATGTTTGCCAATGACACACCCGATAAGGTATTAATCTCCAAAACCCATAAAGAACTCATACAACTCAACACCAGGAAGACAAACAATCCAATTAAAAAGTGGGCAAAGGACCTGAATGGACACTTCTCCAAAGCGGACATACAGATGGTCAATAGACATATGAAAAAGATGTTCAAAGTCACTAATCATCAGAGAGATGCAAATTAAAACCACAATGAGATATCACCTCACACCTGATAGTCAGAATGGCTCCATCAACAAATCAACAAGCAACAAGTGCAGGTGAGGGTGTGGAGAAAGGGGAACCATAGGGCACTGCTGGTGGGAATGCAGACTGGGTCAGCCACTGTGGAAAACAGTATGGAGGGTCCTCAAAAAATTAAAAATGGAACTGCCTTTTGAGCCAGTGATCCCACTTCTGGGAATGTATTTGAAGAATCCTGAAACATCAGTCAGAAAGAACTTATGCACCCCTATGTTCATAGCAGCATGATTTACAAGGCTCAGATCTGGAAACAGCCCAAGTGCCCATCAGGAGATGAGTGGATAGAAGAATGTGGGACATTCACACCATGGAATACTATGCAGCTGTGAAAGAGAAGGACCTCGTACCCTTTGGGACACATTGGAGGGGCCTGGAGAGTATTATGCTAAGTGAAATAAGCCAGGCAGAGAAAGACAAATTTCACACGATCCCACTCATCTGTGGAATTTAATGAATGAAATAAACTGATGAACAAAATAGAACCAGAGGCATGGATATACGGAAGAGACTTACAGCTGTCAGAGCGGAGGTGGCAGGGGGACTGGATGAAAGAACATGAAGGGATTAACCCAAAATCATACATAATGCATATGTAACATAAGCACAGGAAACCCTGTGGTGTTAACTAGAGGAAAAGTGGGGTGGAGAGTAAGTGGAGGTGGGCAAAAGCAGGGAAAAGGGACACAGAAAGAGACTTTGCTGGGGGCGGATGGGTGCACAGTGCAGTGTGAAGGTGATGTGTTTTTTAAAAATGTTTTAAAATTGATTTTAAAGGGAGAGGAATGGAGAGGGAAATAAAAACATGGATGTAAGAGAGAAATATCCATCGGCTGCCTCCCTAACCAGGTATCAGCCCCAAACCTGGGCATGTGCCCTGACTGGGAATAGAGCCAGCGACCTTTCAGTGCGTGGAAGAATGCTCAGCCAACTGAGCCACACTGATTAGGGCTGCAGCTGCTGTTTTATTGAATTGTATACTTGAACTCTGTATGGGTTTCTTTCTTGAAAAATTATCTTTATCGTTGAAAATATTATAGATGTCCCCTTTGTTTCCCCCATTGAGAGCCCCCACCCCATCCTCACCCCACCCCAGGCCTTCACTGCACTATTGTCTGTGTCCATGGGTTGTGCATATATGCATATCAGTTCTTCTGTTAATCTCTCCCCCCTCCCCCCCACCCCCGCCTTCCCTCTGACATTCTTCAGTCTGTTCCATGCTTCTGTGTCTCTGGATCTATTTGGTTTTGTGAACCAATGTCACCGTAATAAATTAAATTAATAAGTAAAATGACTTCCCTTGTTCTATATAAGAACAGCAGGACACTTGGTGAGTAAATCTGATTAACAAACCTTCGGGTATGGAGTTCCAGCTGCATCATGAAGCCATCTTCACGTGACTGAATCTGCTATTGTCAGAACGCTGAGCTTTAGTTCTGAGTTGTAAGACATGTTTCATGTCTCTGAAGACACACTTCCATAGCGTGAAATTGGTGACACAGAAAAGGGGGAAGAATGGAAAAGGGAGAAAGCACACAAGGATGTTTGTCTTCATTTAAGCAGCTTAAGAAGTTTGACCTAATCTTGGGGTCATAAGAAATTTACTTCAGAAAATAACTTTCCTTTGTGTTTGACACTTTTTTTCCAGCTTTACTGAGGTATAATTGAAAAATAAAAATTGTATCAATTAAGCATGGTACTCTCAAGATCCACCTATGTCATCACACATGGCAATATTCCATCATTTTTTATGGCTGAGTAGTATTCTATGGTATATGTGTACCATCTCTTCTTTATCCAGTTGCCCACTGAAGGACACTTTGGTTTTCTCCATGTCCTGGCCATCCTGAATAATGCTGCAATGAGGCGCACAACATGAGACCTTATTTTGAAAACCATTTCTTCACCGTAACATTAAGTAGGGAATATGTGATAAGAATGGAAGGCAGATGACGAATGTCAAATACAGAGTAGAAAGGTCTGATTTTTGTTCACAAAAATATTTTCCAGTGTACACAAAAGTAGAGAGAATAGTATAATGAACTTTCATGTACTCATCACCCAGCTTCAGCAAAACAGAGAAGATAGTTTACTTTTTAAAAAAAAATCCTCACCCGAGGATTTAAAACATTTTTCACTGATTCTAGAGAGAGAGGAAGCGAGCAAGAGAGAAACATCTATCGCTTGCCCCGCACACCTGCCCCAACTGAGATCGAACCTGAAACCCGGGTGTGTGCCCTGACTGAAATTCAATGCGAGGCCCTCTGTACGCAGGAGGATGCTCTAACCACTGCGCCACACCGGCAGGGCAAGGTAGTTTACCTTTTAGTGTACATTCTATCACTGAGAATTTTCATGCTGTCCTAAAACAGAGAATCCAAGAACTGAACCTATGGTGCAAAGTGAATAGAGGCTTCTAGAACTAATCTGTTTTAGTTGGCCTTGGACTCTTTCACAGGGAAAAAGGAGAAATACCAAAAAAAGTGGTGTATGGAACCTGGAGGGCTTCAGGGCTTTAGTGTACGCAAGTTCTCGTGTGGCCTGACCTGCTTGCAAAGGTGACCGGGGTGAGGGCTGAGGTGACCCTGTAGCTGTTTGAGGCACAGGTGGAGGGAAAGCAGATGTGGAGAAGGCAATGCAGGGAACAGACCGAAGAGAAGGAACCGGAAGGAGGAGAGCTGAGAGGAAGGACAAATAATATGTGATGTAAAATGATAGCAAGTATTCAACAAAGGGCATGGGCTTTAGACTTCAGTCCCAGCTCTGTCCCTTATTATTTCCATGTCTGTGAGTGTGTCTCTGAGCTGCTTTAAGTCTCAGCTTCATCATCTGCAAAACAGTGCTAACAGTACTTGTCTGGAAGGAGTGCTGTCAATGTCAGTCTAATGAAATACAGCGGTGCCCCTTCCTTCCACTTCAGCTTTCCGTGACTTCAGTTACCCATAGTTGACCTCGGTCCAAAATTATTAAATGGAAAATTCCAAAAGTATACAATTCATAAGTTTTAAATTGCACGCCGTTCTAAGTAATGTGATAAGAGCTCACCCTCTCGGATAAAGGCAGACTGATTGCTGTAATGTGTGTGAAAAACAATTCTTGTGAGACAATCAGAGGAATTGAATCCTGACTGTATAAGGAATTGTTTATTCAATTTTAGATGTGGTATGGCGTTGTTATGCTTCTGAAAAGTCATTAAATTTTAGATTTCGTAATAAAATATTTAAGAATGAAATAATAAGATGACTAACATTATCTTCTAAATATCCAGTGTGCATGTAAAATTAAGTAAATAGGTTTACAAGATTTCCCATGAACTGATCATTGTTAAAGCCAGGCTGTTGATACATAGAAGGAACTATTCTCCTACTACTGTAAGTAGTTGAAATTTTCCATAATGCTAAGTTGTGTTTTTCTTTTGAAAGTATTCCAGGAAAGACAAAAATAGGCACAGAAGCATTCAATTTGAAGTTATGATGGTTTTTAAAATAAAGTTTTCTTTTTTTATCACACTTAGGAAACTCTGAGTATCCAAATGCTACTCTGGGCTATAGGACTCGCTCAGAAATGTAACCCTAAATATTATGTACAAAACAAGAAATGGTAGCAAAAAAAAGCAAAGTAATGTTCCCTTTATTATTGACTGTATTAAGCCCTAAACATAATTAAGATATTTGTTAATTCAAAGTATAATGCAAAAATGATCATTGAGTACTAATGTGTGATACATACCAACTATGTTCTTAGTATATTAAAATAATGTGAAAACAGATACTTTCATTGTTTTTAAAAAACTTATACTCCAGTGGGAAGAAATACATATATATGAAATAACCCCACAAACATGTAATTAGAAACCCTGGATCCTGTGTAAAGGAAAGGCACAGGTAACATGAGAGAGGAGCCAGGAACCAGGTGTAGTTTGCTAAAACTTGGAGGAGAGCTGCAGAAATGAATCTGTTGATGAAATGAAATGGTATATAGTATGTGAAAGACCAGGTTATAAGGGGCAGAGCAAATGTTTGAGAAAATCTTGAAATATGAAAGAAAAAGTGAGAATAAAATTAAAAAATCATCTCAAATTTAGTAGAAAAAGTGCATGTAAGAGCAAACAAGTTATTAAAGTTTTTCTAATTAGAATTCTTAGAAATAAAAAGATATTGCACCTAAAAAAGTAATAATAAGGGGCTAAAAATTGGAAAATTTAATAGAAAACTTGGAAAATTAAATCAAGAGAATCTCCCTGAGATTTAAAGAAAGACAAAGAGATGTAATATATGATAGAAAAAATAAAATATTGAGATTGAGAATAGACCAAGGAAGTCCAACATCAAGTTAACAGAGCTAGAGAGAAAACAGAAGAGAGAAAATTACCAGAACAAAAATAAAAAAAATTCTAGCTATAATGGATCCAGTTCTTTACATAAAATGGTATTGTCGAATAGCAAAATTACTTTTTTAAAAAAATTATATCTTTATTGATTTCAGAGAGAGGAAAGGAGAGGGAGAGAGAGAGAGAGAGAGATAGAAACATCAATGATGAGAGAGTCATTGATCGAGCCCGCAACCTGGGCATGTGCCCTGACCGGGAATCGAACCCCGATGGCCTGGATCCTAGATTGACGCTCAACTGCTGAGCCACGCCCTGCCGGGCAGCAAAATTACTTTTAAAAGACTTATCTTAATCACATCATTAAAAAAATTTCAGAACCTCAAGGGTTAAAGGAATGTTATAAAATATCCCAGAGAGGAAAAATAAAACAAACTGAAGAGAAAAAAATGAAACTTCCAGGTACTTGTATCATTAGGAAAATGAGAAAGGTCTAGAGGTTCCAAAGGAAAATTATTTTCTATTAATAAATGTACACCTTTTCAAAACCATGATCAGGCATGAAGACAGGATAAAAATACTGAGAGACATGAAAGGATATAAAATTTACAGACCACACATAGTTTTATTGGAAGTTGATTGAGAGTATGACTTAGTAAAGTGAGGTTGTTACTCAGAAAATAGAAAGGCAAGGATGCAAAAAACATTAGGTTCAACCCAGGATGTCACTGGAAAGAGCAAGCCTAACATCCTTGGTGACGTAAGTGATATTTATAAAGTGCTAAACAACTTTTGTCAACTTTTAGAATTAAGCTGTGAGCAAAGCCCAAAGACAATTATTGTTATGGCAGAATGCCAATAGTTTCAGCTTTGACAATATCTATTTTTAGAAGTGCAGATACCTCAGTTTCTCAAGTGGGAGGGGAAAGGAAGGGTAGTGATGCCAATACCTTCATGTTTTAAGACGGGGATAAGAGACATTGGCCATACTTCAGGGAAAGAAGACACAAAAATATATTTAAATTACAAAATGAAACTGGAAGAACTATGTAAGATGACTCATGAATTAAAGCAGGGTTTTAGAAGTTGGGCTGTTATGCAGTCACAAGAACGCCCTAGCCCACCTCCCAGGGAGTTCGGACGCTCCAAGAGCCCTTCCGAGTGGGCCCCAGGCGGGGCTGGCCCCACACTGAGCCTTCACTGGAGAAGAGCCCCCCTGGGCAGCGGGGAAATCCGGGCAGGCAGCCATCCTCACCTAAGGCAATTCCAGAGGCGGCTAACAGCTGGGGCTGTCGGCAGCACCATTCCCAGCAACTGAGGGGATACATTCTTCTGCCCCACAGGGAGGCGTCGAGGTGGATCAGAACAGCATCCCCTACAGGTGCGATCTTCTAGTCACTGGGAATACAATATTTTCAGGCGGAAGAAAACAAATAAATGTTTCTAAGAACTCATCGGCTATTAACTTTCATTAGCTCAGCTGACTCACCCTTTTGACTTATGAGCTTTCCTCCTTCAGTTGAACATTCCATTCAGTCAGGAAGGACAAGGTTATGTTGCAGTAGATGCTTAGCCTGCACTGAAAATTAAATCTCAGTGGCTTAACTCAATGAAGGGGACTCAATTCCACAGTCCTCCTAGGGACTCAGGTTATGGAGTTTCCAACATGTTACACACCTTCATCTCAACAAGGGCTTCCAAAGCAGACAGAGCTGACACCACTTTTAAGTTGCACTGGCTGGTACAAGTCACACGATCCCAACCTGAGCCCTGACGAGGCTGGGAATGTGCATAAGCTTATGGAATGCTGGTGAGCGCCACTGTCCCTGAAACACACAGTGTTGGATGTGATTGAAGTCCAAGTGCTCGTGACTAGTAGGTTGTTCTCTAGTGCACCATACACTGTGCTCCAAGGTATATGCCTACTAAGACTCCGGTGTTTTTTTTGTTGTTGTTAGCAAACTTGTTTATATCAGATGTACTTGTTATTTTAATTAAACTATCAATTAAAGGTAATATTACCGAATGAAATCTAGGTGGAAAAAATAGTTGTCTCCATGAAACTGTCACTGGAAGGGAAGACAGCTCTGAACCTTCTCATTAAGAAGAACCTTCCAGCAAGGGGCCAGAATACACTCTATCACTTATCCGCATTATGGAGCTTATGTTTCAACTAGAAAAGTCAGCTCTCAGTGTCTCCCTAAACTCTGGGTGGGCCCAGTATCCTGCCCTGCCTCTCCTCTTTGCAGGATCAAAAGCAAAGAGCTGCATATAGAGAGCAAGGGCTCCCTGGACACCCAGCGCAAGTCCTTCTGTTGCTGGCCGAAGAGGAGTCCTTGGGTGCGGGAAGAAAAGCATTCGGGGCCACGCATGGGACAACGAGGCGTGGTGGTAAGAGTTCCTGAGCTGGAGCAGACAGAAAGGGCTCTCTCAGGTTCAGCTCCTGCTGTGGAGGAGGTCCAGCCTTGTCTTCATCAAGCCCAGAACGAAGGCCAGGGCCCAGAGGTTCTGTGCCGTTGGTTCAGGCCTGTGAAAGCTCAGTGCAGCTCGCCCCGTCCCCGTCGGGCTAGCACAGTGGCTCTTCCCCGCTGTGCTCTGGCGGCCGCTGCCCTGCTGTCCCGCTCGCCCTTGGAGAGCGCTCTGCAGCTGGGCCCGCAGGGCTGCTGTGGAGAGAGAACGCAGGAAGCAAAGGGATGAGCACGTGTTAGGGGGGGGAGAGACAGAGGGGGGGGAGAGAGAGGGAGGGAGAGAGACAGAGAGAGGGGGGAGGAGAGAGAGACAGAGAGAGAGAGACAGAGAGAGAGAGACAGAGAGAGAGAGAGACAGAGAGAGGCAGAGAGACAGAGAGAGGCAGAGAGACAGAGAGAGGCAGAGAGAGGCAGAGAGACAGAGAGAGAGAGAGACAAAGAGAGAGAGACAAAGAGAGAGAGACAAAGAGAGAGAGACAGAGAGAGACAGAGAGAGAGAGACAGAGAGAGACAGAGAGAGAGACAGAGAGAGAGAGACAGAGAGAGAGACAGAGAGAGAGAGACAGAGAGAGACAGAGAGAGAGAGACAGAGAGAGAGAGACAGAGAGAGACAGAGAGAGAGAGAGAGACAGAGAGAGGCAGAGAGACAGAGAGAGAGAGAGACAAAGAGAGAGAGACAGAGAGAGAGACAAAGAGAGAGAGACAGAGAGAGACAGAGAGAGAGAGACAGAGAGAGACAGAGAGAGAGACAGAGAGAGAGAGACAGAGAGAGAGAGACAGAGAGAGAGACAGAGAGAGAGAGACAGAGAGAGACAGAGAGAGAGAGACAGAGAGAGAGAGACAGAGAGAGACAGAGAGAGAGAGACAGAGAGAGGCAGAGAGACAGAGAGAGAGAGACAAAGAGAGAGAGACAAAGAGAGAGAGACAGAGAGAGACAGAGAGAGAGAGACAGAGAGAGACAGACAGAGAGAGAGACAGAGAGAGAGACAGAGAGAGAGAGACAGAGAGAGAGACAGAGAGAGAGACAGAGAGAGACAGAGAGAGAGACAGAGAGAGAGAGACAGAGAGAGACAGAGAGAGAGAGACACAGAGAGAGAGAGACAGAGAGAGAGAGACAGAGAGAGAGACAAAGAGAGAGAGACAAAGAGAGAGAGACAAAGAGAGAGAGACAGAGAGAGAGACAGAGAGAGACAGAGAGAGAGACAGAGAGAGAGAGACAGAGAGAGACAGAGAGAGAGAGACACAGAGAGAGAGAGACAGAGAGAGAGAGACAGAGAGAGAGACAAAGAGAGAGAGACAAAGAGAGAGAGACAGAGAGAGACAGAGAGAGAGAGACAGAGAGAGAGACAAAGAGAGAGAGACAAAGAGAGAGAGACAAAGAGAGAGAGACAGAGAGAGAGACAGAGAGAGACAGAGAGAGAGACAGAGAGAGAGAGACAGAGAGAGACAGAGAGAGAGAGACACAGAGAGAGAGAGACAGAGAGAGAGAGACAGAGAGAGAGACAAAGAGAGAGAGACAAAGAGAGACAGAGAGAGAGAGACAGAGAGAGCTCTTTATGTGTGTGTGTAAAAAACTTCCTTTTACCATGACTTGTAATACTGTGAAATTCTAACATAAATACCAAAAAATAGGGAAACAAATTTATACATTAAAATACAAATTTAAAAATGCATAAAATATTATGTACTCTTCATAGTATAATGAAAAATTCTTATAAAATAATCTTAAACATAAGAGCAGAAAACAAAATTAACCAAATACCTGAGAACAAAGCTTGGAAAGGAAGTCACAAAACACAAAACAGTGGGTTGAGTCAGATTAGTAGTAGGTTAAATTTCCCCCCCAAAATATTTAATATTTAAAAAATATTTTTACATATTTAAAAATGAGAGAAATGGCACCATATTGATAATATTTTTATATACCTTTATTTTATTTCTTTATTTTTAAAAAAATATATCTTTATTGATTTCAGAGAGAGAAAGGGAGATGGAGAGAGTTAGAAACATCAATGATGAGAGTCATTGATCGGCTGCCTCCAGCCTGCCCCCTACTGGGGGTCAAGCCCGAAACCTGGGCATGTGCCCTGACTGGGAATCAAACCTCGATCTCCTGGATCACAGGTCAATGCTCAACCTCTGAGCCACGCCAGCTGGGCCATACTGATAATATTTAGTGTTTCTTTTTTAACTGTAAGAAACATATTCTTACTGTATGAATTAGGTTCGAACTATTATAATAGGGCGTGACCGGGAGTATGGATGACTCAGGACAAACCTTTGTCACTCATGGCATTGGGTTTTCAGTAACATTTTCCTGGTCTATGTAGAATCCATAATTCTGTACCGTGTCTTTTCTTATCTGTATTCTGAAAGCAGTCTCCAGGTAGTTAGGCATTATTCGACTGCTACCTCTGGTTCAGAATGGCAGGCAGAGCCACATGTGTTCAGTTGCTTTACTCACGAAGGCTGTGTCTATTATTACACCAAAAAGCGTGCTGACAGAAAGAGGGTTTGTTCCCGGCAACCTTTTAGGAAGGTGAATCAAACCAGCTGGAGTAACGGGTTTGCTCTGTTTTCTGCTTAGGAAATGGCTGTTAACATGTGGCCGTGTGAAATGACTGTAGCGGGCCCTTCCCTCAGCGGGAAACAGCAGTCTTGCCGTAAGTAGCCTGAAGAATGTTTGCCTTTTATGAATCACTCAACAATACACTGCCCTTCATGGCACTGCCTGCGTTATACCAGAAATTCTTAAATGTCCCTAAGTTTATATGTAGAATAAGATAATTTAAATAAAAACTTAGATAAAATTCTGTTAGTTCAGATTTCAAAGCCAGAATTGTGGTTAATGTACTTGGTTGTACGGTAATCGTGAAAGAAGCCATGGAAAAGCCTGCAGCCTTGTTCAGATAAGGCTTTGGAGGATTAACTAGATTATTCGCTATGAAAGTGGAAAAAATTTCATTTTACCAACTATAATCATTTGAGATTTCTTTTTTTTTATATATATCTTTATTGATTTCAGAGAGAGGAAGAGAGGGAGAGATAGAAACATCAATGATGAGAGAATCATTGATCTGCTGCAGCCCCAACCGGGGCATGTGGCCTGACCGGGAATTGAACCCTGGTCGCCTGGATCCTAGGCTGATGCTCAACCGCTGAGCCACGCCCGGCCGGGCAAGATTTCTTCCATTTGGGTGATAGAAATAGTTATACCTAATGATCTTGGCATTAGCATTGTCAGTTTACACCCTGTGTGATTGAATGGACGGAAGGGGTCAGACCATGTGACTTCAAAGTCTCTCTGACCTCACGTTATATGCTTTTGACATATTTTTAAATCGTTTAATAGTAGGGAGTACCTCTTTGTAAGATTCCTGGTTTCTGAATATGGATTATAGAAACAAACATTAATTCACATGTTCTAATTAGCATGGATGCATTTGTGGGTACAGAGTACCTAAATTAGGACTCCTCTAGAAATCTAGGGCATATAATTTAATCTGGGATTGAAAAACCAATTGGCCCATAATTTCCACTTCTGACTTAAGCTAGCTAGCAGCAGGCACAGTGGTCTAATCATAAGAGAAGTCTTTCCTGAAAAGAAGGTAAGTTACCCAGGGAAGCAAGGAGCCACCTTTTAACTAACAGTGGGTGATAAGTGATGATAGTACATAGCAGATATGACAGCTCAAAGCTAAACCGTTTAAGGATTAAAAATAATAATAATGTTTAACATTAATGCGTTTCTAAGTTTCATTACTTAAAATCAAGAAATAGTCAAAATGATCTACTTGAAATGAAAATCCACCATGAAAGTACTGAGCACATATTTTTCTTTTTTTTAAACTTTATTTTTATTGTCGACACTATTACAGATGCCCCCCCCCCTTTGCCCACCTCCACCCAGCACCTGCCCCCTCTTCCCTCTGGCCATCACCAGACCGTTGCCTGTGTCTGTGGCTTATGCATATATGTTCTTTGCCTAAACCCTTCACCTTCTTTCTTCCAGGCCCTCCTCCCCCTGCCCCCTCTGATCTGACAGCTGTCAGTGTGTTCTATGTATCTACGCCTCTGTTTCTGTTTTGTTCATTAGTTTATTTTGTTCATTAGATTCCACATATAAGTGAGATCATGTGGTATTTCTTTCTTTGACTGGCTTATTTCACTTAACATAATACTCTCCAGGTCCATCCATGCTGTTGCAAAAAGAGATCCTCCCTTTTTTACAGCTGCATAGTATTCCATGGTGTGAATGTAAGACAACTATTTATCCTCTCATCTACTGCTGGGCACTTAGACTGCTTCCAAATCTTGGCTATTGTAAATAATGCTGCAATGAACCTAAAACATATATTCTCTCAAATCGGTGTTTTGGGATTCTCAGCTCCATTTTTAACTTTTTGAGGAGACTGCACACTGCTTTCCACAGTGGCTGCAGCAGTCTGCATGCCCACCAGCAGTGCGCTAGGTCCACGTCCTCGCCAGCACTTGTTTGTTGACTTGTTGATGACAGCCAGCTGGCAGGTGTACGACACAATGGTTTGATATTGGTATAAATTGTGAAATGATCACCACAGTAAGTCTAGTTAACATCCATCGCCACACATAGTTACAAAAACAAGAATTTTTTAACAGTTTTGTTTGAACATTAATCGAAACAAAGCCTAGCATTTGGTTAATGTATTTCTTTTTCTTTTTTAATATATAGTATCTCTGTTCTCTGTTTTTTCTTGAAAATCATTTCCTGAAGAAATGGAATTGTTTGTCTATTAGAATGTCCCATATTCTGGATCTTGTTGGTTGCATCCCTGTGATGTCATTTATCACGGGATTTGTGACTTGGGCTCAAGAAAATAACAATGACACCAATTGCTAACATTTATTGACACTTAGTATATGTCAGGCTTTGTGTAGAGTGCTTGATTTGTAACAAAATAGTTAATCCTTTAAAATCCATAATTTGTATGTGGTAAGTACAAACCTGTTATATTTTATGAGATTTTTTCAATTACGTAGATTTTAAACAGGATGATATTAAGTATTAATAGTCATACTTTATGCGTATAATCAGAAGTAATTCCAGTAACTCAAATAATTACATACCTAATTTAGCCCTAGCCGGTTTGGCTCAGTGGTTAGAGCATCAGCCTGTGGACTGAAAGGTCCTGGGTTCGATTCTGGCCAAGGGTATGTACCTCGGTTGCAGGCTCCATCCCCAGCCCTGGTTGATGCACTTGCCGGAGGCAGCCAATCGATGTGTCTCTCACATTCATGTCATAAAAAAAAATCACATAATTTAAAATCATGAAGACTAATTTCCAGCTTCATTTATAGTAATGCGATGTGGTGATCCCACTTAGTTTTTAGGTGATAAAAAAGTGTGTTCCTATTTTTAAGAATTAATTTTAATTATGTGATTTTAAAATTATATGAAAACTTTATGAATGAATCTCTTTAATGAAATGGAACTGCCATTAAGTTTGCTTTCCTCAGTGTTTCATTGAGAAGGAGTCTGAGTAGAGCAGCCTTTGTGCATTTCTGGGACACTGGTCATAATGCCGTTCGACATGATTCTTATGTTACAATAACACACACACCACCTCCCAGATGCTGGGTTCTTATCCTATGAATCATTGAAATTTACTCAAAATCCTGTTGCCAAAACTCCTCAGCACATTTGTGTGTATTTAGGTGACTTGAATTTTTGTATTAAAATTTTTATTTTGTACATTTGGGATCATAATTGCTGATCTTTATAAAATACACTTTATTTTAGAGAAGTTTTAGGTTCACAACAAAATTGAGTGGAAGGCACGGCCGTTGCCCATACACCCTCCGTCCCCACCATGCTCAGCCTCCCCCATTATCAGCATCCCCCCCCCCCGCCGAGCGGTGCATTCGTTACAGCTGATGGACTTGCACTTGTTGGGAGCCGGTGACGCGTCTGCACATGGTCCACGCCGCCTGAGGGCCTGGAGCCAGGGCTCAACCCTCCCCACAAGTTCCCATTAGAAGCCGAGATAAAGATAGTTACCAAGGTCTGGGCTCATGCAGGAGGCAGGGTGTTTACTCTGAGTGTTCATGCGGCCTTGAGGGAACTACTTTGCATCACCCTCATCTCATTACCACTTGTTTGTTACTCACTATATAATAAAGGCGTTCAAGCCATTTGGGGTGCACCTCATCGGAGGGCAGTCCCCCTGATCCCATAACCTTGTTTGTCTCTTTCATTCCCACCCCTCGACCTCAGGTTTGTTCGTCTTTCAGGCTGGTTCCTGACTTGCACTGACACATCACAATCACCCAAAGTTTATATTAGGGTTCACCCCATATGTTGTACGTTCTATGGGTTTGAGCAAATATATAATGACATGTATCCACCATTATAGTATCATAGAGAGTATTTTCACTGCCCCCTAAATCCTCTGTGCTCTGCCACTTGCATTATCAGGATTACCTCTGGTTCAGATTTCCTGCCTGCGCTGATTCCCAGTCTGCATTTTTAATCACTCTCCTACTTCTACCTCCAGGTAGCTTTCCTCCTGGAATCTTCTCTGCCTCCTCTCCAGAGTAAAAAACTTGATGTGTGTTGCATACAGCTCTGTTGCATACAGCATACTTAACTAAAGTTTATGGGTTATAAGGAGGGAACATACTTTTCATTAGGGTAAAAACCCAAGGTCAAATATTATAACTTCCTGCCATATCAGCTGTTTTAGCAACCGCTTCACCAATGAGACATCACTGATGGCTCTACCCAGTCTACCCCCTAAGTCTAACCCAATCTCAGCCTCTGGTCCCAGAGAGGAAAAAATCCTCCAGCTAACATGTGAAAAGAAATTCATCCATAGCTCCAGGTTTGAATCTCCTAAATTATTAAAGGGCTCAGAGAAACAAAAGTATTTTCCATATAATATGGCCCATTAATAAATTTGATAATGAAGATGTGATACATATATATAAAATGAAATATTATTCTGCCATAAAAAGAATGAAATCTTGCTATTTGTGACAACATGGATGGACTAGAGGGAATTACACTAAGTGAAATAATCAGACAGAGAAAGACAAATACCATGTGACTTCACTCACATGTGGAATCTAATGAACAAAATAAATGAACAAACAAAATAGAAACAAATTCACAGATACAGAGAATGTTTTGCTGGTTGGCAGGTGGATGGGGTGGGGGGATGGTTGAAAAAGCAGAAGGGATTAAAATGTGCAAGTTTCCAGTTACAAAATCAGTCATGGGGATGTAAAACACAGCAGAGGGAATATAGTCAATAATATTGTAATAACTGTGGATGGTATCAGCGGGTATTAGATTTATCGGGGTGATCACTTCCTAAGTTATGTAATGTCTAATCACTGTGTTGTACACCTGAAAGTAATAGAATATTGTATGCCAACTGTGGATGAAACATTAAATAAATTACAAAAATTAAATTTATTAATGATGGATATAACTAGCAGTGCAAGGCACTGCCTGCATATCAAGTTACTTAAATTCTGTCACTACCTCTGTAAGGAGAGTATTATTGCTCCCACATATGAATGAGAAAAAAAGGCACAGAAATGTGAGCTTCTTTACCCGTGTTACAGAGTTTAAAATAGTAGCCCTAACTGCTGAGCCCTGGAGTTGGGTTTGGGTTCCAACTATGCTGTGTCAGTTCCTGTATTACATCTCCCCCGGTTACATTTTAAGCTCACTGAGGCAGATGGTATGGACAGGGACGGCCTCATATACCCCGTAGCTGCTCCATAATGTCTCCCAGATGCAGTGTGTGGACTCAGTCACACCGAGTGGAAAGACTGAGGCAACATGTCGAAAACGGTTTCGAAGGCGTCATGACTCCAAGTCAGGTCACCACACTCTCAAGAGTCTGGCACCCAGGGGAGCCAGAGCATCCCCTCTGCTGATGCATTTGCCCTGCCAGGGTTTCCAGCGGGAGACAGTGAATGTAGAGGTGGATCCAGCACCCACAGCTGCTGCTGCGTCATCTCAACAGCGTTGTCCCCCCGCAGGCGATTTCTCTCTCACAGGCTCCTGCTTTCCGTAGCCAGGAGAGGAGGGGGTGGGGCTGGGGACAGTGGGCTGTCCTGCTGCCCCCAGGGCTTACCTGCCTGGACACACCCTGCAGCCGTATTGAGCCCCCCGAGTCCCTGACAGGCCAGGTTTCACAGGAAAATCCACCCGGTTACCTAGCAGGACGCACCCAGGAGGTGAGGCAAGCCACACCTGTATTCTAGGGACCGCATGTGTCTGTGGTTTCTACTCCCACCCCCTTTCCATCTGTCACTAACCCTAAGTAAAGATGAAGCATTTGGTCTTCTTCAGACACCCGCTTTACTGTCTTATTCCAATGCCCCCCTGACCGACTTGCATTCCCCCCCTGCCTAGAGCATGCTTATCTCCTCAGGCAGGAAGGGAGCAGAAGGTTTTTACTGTCATTGTTTATTCTTCACAAATTTAAAGTTTGGGGAACAAATATTGACTACTGTCACTCTTGAGATTCAAAGTTTCTTTCTAGTAACTTATTTCTCTGTCATAAATTTAACAGCTATATGAAAACAAATACAGATTTGTTTATTTATTGGTTTTGGTATTTTTCCTCTAACAAGTCTACAGCGAGTGCCCAGGGCATTGCCTTCACTGATGCCTGAGTTGGGGCGGGGGTGGCCAAAGGTGGGAACACAAGGAAGAGAGAAAAAGTAACCTCAGCTAAGATATCATAATATTATCAGACTATACTCGTTTTCTTTTGTGTTACTGGGCATGAATCATGATCTGGAAAATGAGATTAAATGGGCCTGAAGCATAAAGGGCCATGGTCCTAGTCAGTTCTGAGATAAATGACAGAAAAAATTCAGTAAAGACCTCATAAAGGGGGTTTATTCTTCTATGGAGATATTAATTCAGGGTCACTGAGGGGTTAGATAGCTGAGTGGAATACCCCAGCAATCCCACAATAGGTAACGATTGAGAAAAAAATTCAGGAGTTTGGGGGAGAATTCTGAGGGGTATGTGAGATCTGAGGGGGGTACAGCACCTTCAGTCACAGAGAAGAAGTGAGAGGAGTGTAGGAGGAGAGAAGGGATGTGATGGACTTGGCCAGGGAATGGTGCCGGTCATCTCACACATCCACGCTTCTGCTCTTGAGGACGGGCAATGCACCTGCAACAAGACAGTTGTGAGATCGATGGGCCCTCGGGGCTCCTGTGCTGCCATTCTGCTGTTTCCCAGCTCTACAACCTTTCAACCACACTTGGGTCCACACCCCCCTCCCACTTTCCTTCCTCCTCCTTTTAAAAATCTGAATACTCACCTTCCCTTCATAAGGGCCCCGGGTGTCTAGGGGCACCCCCTGGGCGCAGGCCTTGGATAATGAAGACGGTGCCCACCACGATGCCCACGAGGCCCACGGCCAGCCCCAGGCCACAGACCACAGTCTCCATCAGCTCTGACATAGGGGCCGGAATCTCAGGCTCTAGAGAGTGAGGTTATGGAGGTCAGAATACAGGGAGCTCCTGTGCATGTACATGGGATGGAGCGGGGAGGCGTTGCTTCTGCAAAGATGTGGGGCATGGGGCTTAGGGAGAGAGTGCAGCCTTTCATTAGAAATCCTTGAAGTGTTAGTTTTCGGTTCATGAGAGTTAGGGGATCACAGGCAGGGTGTTCTGACTTCACAGAGAAAAGAAGGCACCAAAAGGCGTGGACTCACACATACCCCAGTGCTTCAGGAGTGGCTGGTCCAGGCCCCAGTGCTCCACCTTGCAGTCATAAATGTCTTCGGCAGAAGGGAGGAAGGTGAGGTAACTGATCTTGAGGAAGGAATGATCACTCTTGGACAGGAAGTTGGTTTCAGAAACACCCTGTGTGACTGGGTGCCCATTGCTCAGCCACGTGATGTTGACCACAGGAGGGAAGATGTTGTCCACGGCACAGATGAGGGTGTTTGGCTGGCCCAACATCACGGGCTCCTTGGGAAACACAGTGGCCTCAGGAACCTCTAGGGTGAGGAGACAGCACTAGAATTAGATCGTGAATAGCTCTGCCCTGAGGCTCCACTGCCTCCTGGAGGGCCCCCCACCAACATTTCCCCACGGACAGTGGAGGAGCTCCTGCTTCCCTCTGCTTGTATACACTGCCTGCACTGCATCCCTCACCCTTCTCTCTGTCGGCCTGCTTGTTACTGTAGGAAGCCTATGGGGCCCATCTCTGTAGGATTTGAGGATTGTGTTATGGGAGCAAGAATCTCTGTATTTCATGGAAATATGTGATTTGTAAGAAGGGAGAGGGTGAGGGTTCAGGAATTACCATGAAAAGAGCTGGGACTCCTTGGAAAGGAGAGAATTTTATAGAGCAGTGAGGGGTGTCTATCCAGGGGCGAAGGGAGTGAGGCCTGGTACTAAGGGGTGGGTTCAATAAAGAGATGAGATGGTGACACATACTATTGGTAGCAGTGGTAGAGTTGGAGCGTTTAATCATGATGTCCAAGTTATGTTTTGATATAGCAAGGTTTCTCAGTGCACCCTGCGGGTCAAAATTTTTAAATACGCTAAACCCAGGCAGCCAGCAGACAGTCTCCTTCTTCTCCAGGTCCACGTAGAACTCCTCGTCTCCATCAAATTCGTGGGTGTACTGGCCAGAAGGACCATAGGACTGGTAGACATTTAAGCCATAAACGCCAACGTGGTCAGCTGATGAGTGAGGGTGGGGAGCAGGGGCGTACAAAACACAGGGGGAGAAAAAGATCTCATTAAACAAATGACAAAGAAACTGACTTTCCAACTTCGTGGGCGCCCCCGTCGGCACAGTCTGCAGACAGTCCCCAGCGCCTGCTTCCTCCCCTTGGTGGCCCCGTCAGAGTCCAGCTGCCTCTCATCCAGACGCTCCACAGAACAGAATCCCACAGGCTGTTTACTGCTGTTCCCTCGGGCTGGCTCAGCCCGGCACCTCGCGGGCTTATGATAAATATTGGAATGGGTGGGACAGGGATGAGTGAATGGCCGTGGCATTAGCTTTCCTTCCCAGAGATTAGTTTACCTCCCTCTGCTTAAGTTTTCTTTCTCTCTCAGTTTCTTCATCAGTTAATAACACACTCACTGTGGCCTCTCCCCTCAGGACTGGCTCAGAACATGCTCTATGCAAGGATTCCCTCCTCCTTTTATTTTTTAACCAAGGAAAAGCACACATGATATTATTACTTTAAGAGTTTCCTTTATTTTAGGGAATAAGAAAGAGAATGAGAAGGACAACAAGAAGATTATAAAACACGTAGAAGGTAAACAATGCCTCTAAGGTGTCCCCTTTGTAACAGTGCTGATCCTCAGAGGAGAGCAGCTGATTTGCACTAGAATAAAACTGAAAACTTTATCAGATTTTGGATTTCTGTTATTTCCCATCCCTCCTTTTTATAAGGACATTACTACACCTAGTGTTTCTCGGACTCAGCACTGACGTTTGTTGAGGACTCAAGGAAAGCTCTGGCGCTCTCCCCACACAGAGAGCGCACTTGGCCGAGGACCCCCACGCAGGCGGGCAGCCAGCACAGCTGACAACGCCCAGGTGAGCCTGGCTGGACAACTTGTCCCAGCCTCTCACCACCTCCTCTTTCCTCCCCTCCTCGTTTTCTGGTGTCAGCAAGGTTTCAGGCATTGGGAGGAGCAAGGAGTGAAACTCGGGCCATGCACGGTCTCTGCCACCAAGGGGCTGGTTGAATGGGGGGAGTCAGGTGAGCACGGAGCCAATAGGGGTACTGTGCCGAGTCCTCCGCAAATACCTCATCTGCCCATCAAACCAGACATCTCCCCTTCCTGGTCCTTGGTCTTTACAAGGGCCTGTTTTCCTCCGTGAACATCCCCAGTTCACTCTTGAAGTTTCCTCTAGTTACCAACTTCTAGCTAAGTGAGTCCTTTCATTAAACATACTTTTGACCGCACTGTGATCTCCAGCCCTCCATGCAAAGGTCCTTTCCTGCAAGTCAATCTATGCCTCATCCCCACGCAGCACGGCCCTTGGCTGGCCACTTAGAGAGCCCCCAACAAGCCCCCTTATCCTTGTGAGGAAGCTTCTCGACTCCGTTTTCAAACATGAACACCCGCAACCATGCTCTTCGCCTGCACTCGTGCCCCTGCACACCGCTGCTGAAGGGCAGCCGGCTGCTGGGCCAGCGGGGCCGGCCCGCCTTCCAGCTGCAGCCCGCGGGCCCGCACCATGCTGTCTCGTCGCTGACCTGAGCACCAGCTGGGGGCAGACAGCGCGTCTCCTCCCCCGAATCCCCAACCCTCGCTCGCTGGGCTCAGACTGTGTATCAAATGCCAACTGCTGTTCTCGAGGCTCACAGAGATTTGGGGGAAGGCTGACAGGCACAAAGGTAGCAGAATCCTGTGAAAGTCAGACCCAGCGGTGACCAGGGCTGCATTATGACTCGTGAGCCCAAGCACCATTGCTTAGGTAGGGCCTTTATTTTTCCATAAAAATATTAAAAAATCATATTTTATGACCATACTAGTATAAAGACAAATATAATCCAGGGTAAATTAAAACAGTTTCTTTTACCCTAAAAGTTAATTTTTCTTTCTAATTTTAAAAGAAAGTAAAACGTTTTCATGGGGCCCTGCAGATATCACAGGCCCTTGGCCCTGCACGCACTGTGGGGGATACGTCGAGCCTGACCGGGCCACTCTGGAGTGACACTGAGAAAGGAAATCTGGACAAGCTCTGGAGAAGCAGGGAAACTTTCACTACCAAACCAAGAAAGAATGGGAGCAGCCATGGTAGATAAAGTCCTTGATGATTAGAGTAACCTCCACTCACTTTCCCTTTGAACTATTTGGCTTTTCTACTTTGATCTTTACAAACCCACTCTCATGTCAATAAAACAACAGAGAAAAGAGGCAGGGATGGAGCCAGGAAAGAAAGGAGGGTAACGGAATGTAGGGATACAGGGTGGGACCAGGTGAGCAGCAGAGGTGGAGGGGCCCAATAATGATTCCCGGCTTGTCCAATCTTCCTCTCACAGAGCTTCCTCAGAAGCTGTGGGGCACAGGCCATTTGGTCTGACAATTTGAGACTATTATAATTTAATTTACCAAGTTTTCATCATAAAGTTCTCAATTTTAAAACAAAATATTCCCTACTTTGTTAAAGAAAAATTATAAAGCTATACCTGTAATAGTAATAATTTTAAAGTAAGAATATCACGGATGTTTGTGTCTTATTACTAGGGAAGCATGTCTGCATACCCATTTTACTTGATTTTTTGTGAGGTGACAAAAGAGGTAACTGAGATTAAGTGAGGCCCATGTGATAAAATGACTTGTCTAAAGCTTTCACTGGGCTGCTCGCTCACTCCCCACCCGACCGGTGCTCAGCAGGAAAATGGGTGTGAATCTGAGAAAAAGCTAAGAACTCTTCTTTATGTCTGCATAGTACACATAATTCATGAAACTCTACCCAAAATAAACTACTGGGGAAATATATAAAAAGCTCCAAAAGTTGTTCAGGAAAATTTGGGAGCAATAGTTCATAAATCTTTAGTAATGAACTTGCACTCGTGAAAACATCTTTAATCTCTGAGGCAATCACATGAATGCCGTCTAGCCCTCTGGGACATATTCAGGGTCCAGTATTAGAAACTGGAGGATGTCCCTGGTGAAGCCTGCAACAGCACGGCGGCAGAGAGAGTGGATTGGGACTCTGGTTTTACAAACGAGAAGGACCATAATGTTTGGATCTACTCAATATTGAGAACCCCTTTGGGGAATCTCTACTATTTCTGTGCAAATCTCTGTCTATTTTACCCTACAGTTCCCAAGTCCAGTCCCCACATCCCTCACCCATGCACTCACCCACAATGTCTTCCCCTCCACAGGGACCCATCACGGTGGTCAGGGCGAGGGCCCCCCAAATCAGAGCTGTGTTTAGGATCATCCTGTCCTCAAGGTGGTCTCAGCAGTTGCTGCTCTGAGTTGCAGGGCAATGGTGAGGACCCGGCTGAGAAGGGAATCTAAGAGCTCCCAAACCAAACCCTGCAGTTCAGGCTCTGCCAATCAGAAAACTCCCCTGTGGTGACACCGCAGTTGCCGGTTGAAGAGCTTTCCTGGGCAGCCTGGCAGGCACTGGGGAGTCCCCGGCTGTGGTGCCTCTGCTCAGAGTGGGCCTCAGGGAATTCTCTGTGAAGGGAGGAAGGTGTTAAAGCGGAATCTTCTGTCCTGTGGGCCATTGCTGAGCAGCCACGTGGGTAGATGAGGTCATCACTAAATGGTCGCCTTCAGGACTTTCTGGGCTACGGCCTCCAAGATTTCTGCCTGTCCAAGACTGTCAAGTAAAATGTTGAGGGGGAATGAGGGGGACTACTGTGACTTCTTTCCCATAGCTTGCTGGACCTTTTTATTTTATTTATCCTGCCACATGAAAATTCCACGTACTTTTGAGGGACTAGGGAATGAGCTGAAGTCACAGGCAGTCATTAGAGGGAGATTTGCTTTGTTTCAGAAGAATTAATTTTGTGTGTGTTAAGGAAGCCACAAGTTAATGAGGGTTCCACTTAGATTCAACCACCCTGTCCCTCTCAAAAGGCCCTCAGTTCTCCTCACCCAGCTCCTCACAGTGACAATGACTGTGAAAAAGAGGGGGGACAGAAAAGCCCTGCAGCTGGGAGCTTCCTGGTGCTATTAACCAGGCCTGGCATTGCCAGGATCTGGCCTAGTTCTCACAGCTAAGTTCTGGTGTTTTCCTGCTGGACATAAACAATTTAATAGAACAGCAGTGTCAGACAACCAGTCTGTGACCATGATGGTCAACAGAAAACAAGGTCACTCAGCAACCATGACTGAGCACAGACAAAATATGAGCATTGTCTGAGCCACAAAGAAGACCAGGCACACCTCTCTCCCAGAAAATATGAATGACTGCTGGTCCTTTTAATTATTATTTTTTATTGATTGATTTGATAGAAAGAGAAAGAGAGAGAAAAAAACCCATCGATTTGCTGTTCTACTTATTCATGCATTCATTGGTTGATTCTTTTATGTGCCTGACCAGAGATTGAACCCGCAACCTTGGCATATGGGGACTATGCTCTAACCAACTGAGCTACCTGGCCAGGATGGACTCCTGTGTCTCTAGCAATTAGGAGTTTAGCTTCAACATTGTCTTCCTTCCTTCCAGATAAGATTTATTGACACACAATTATAGAACTGCCCTACCCCACCACCCATTTCCTAACAGAAGCCAGTTAAGAACAAAGTCTCTACTATTTATTTATTTATTTATTTATTTATTTATTTATTTATTTATTTTTAATATGTCTTTATTGATTTCAGAGAGAGGAAGGGAGAGGGGGAAGGAGAGATAGAAAAATCAATGAGAGTATTGATTGGCTGCCTCCTGCGCACCCCCTACTGGGGATCGAGCCTGCAGCCCGGGCATGTGCCCTGACTGGGAAGTGAACCTTGATCTCCTGGATCATAGGTAGATGCTCAACCGGTGAGCCACGCTGGCCGGGCTCTACAGTATTTCTTAAGTCCTCCTCAAGATCACCTAACACAAGCCCAAACCCTATGAGGTTGATGATCGGTATTATGTGTCCACTAGGTTATATTCCCCGGTTGTTCCATCAAACATTGATATTTTGTAGATAAGACTTAAGTCCACAATCTGTTGAGTTTGAGTAATAGAGATCATCCTTGATAATCTGACTGATCCGGATCCCATTAGCTGAAAAGTCTCAGGCACAGAGCCGAGGCTTCCCTGAGGGAGTGGATTTCACTCGGGGCTGCAGCTCTGGGCTGCGCTGAGAGTTCCAGCTGCCCCTCCTGACGATGGTCTGCCCTGTGGATCTTGGACTTGCCTACTTCCCCACAGCTGCATAAACTAATTCTTTGCAATAATCTCTGAATAGACATCTCCTACTGATTCTACTTCTTTGGTCCCAACACCCTCTTACCAGGATGCCTCACAATTCCCCAAAGTAAGTTTTCTCCCTCACTGCCATGAACAATGACATCAACGTGTTCACCCACAGGTGTGCCCCTGTGGCCTCTGGCTGGAGGCGCTGACAGCACCTCATTAGTGGCTGCACTTGGGATGAATTCCTAGGACTCTTTAAATATACTTGTCATACTTTAATATCAGTCCTGTTTTAGAAGGAGAACCTTGAGAAGCAGAGGTGGAGGAATTTGCCCAGGTTCACACAGCTGGTAAGTGGCAGAGATGAAGTGTGACAAGGGCAAATTATGAGTTCTTGTTGGGGAAGGGGGTCCCTCCTGTGTGGATTCAGAATCCGTTGCCCTGAAATAATTAGGATAGATGTTTGACCCTATAGGTGGCCTTATCATTCTTTTTAGGGCCTGCCTTTCCGAATCAAGAGGTTCCGTTGAGTTGTGCTCCATTTACCGGATAGCACACTCCTTTCTCGCAGTAAATAACATGTTTCCATGCTTTTTCCCAGATCCAGACTTACCTGCCTTGTACGTTGCAGAAACTATTCAAGATCTTGGCAAATGAATGAAATCTTTCCTGATGGTGCTCAAAAATTCCATCTATTAAAAAACAGTTTTTATTTTACTTTATTTTATATTTTATTTTCTTATTTTCTATTTCTTTTTTTTGAAAAAGTTTATTTTATTGTTGAGAGTATTTTTTTTAATTCAACTTAAATTAGCAAGTTAGGGATTAAACATTCAGGATCCGAATTGTATCTTGACCGAGGAGTTGAGGGTCCAGTCCCAGATCTCTCGTCCTGTATACAGAGTGCACTGTCACTAACTACGAGGTGGCAGAGGAGCTGTCCCTGGCCCGCCTCTTGTCCTCCTCCTGCTTCATCCAGGTTTCACACTGCAAACGCTGTTCCAGTGGCTTCCGTCTTCAGGTCGTAATTTTAACATGAAGTAGAATTATTAGTGAACTATATTCAGATAGAGGAATGGCGTACCATTTTGACAAAAAACTAATTTTTTACCTTTGTCTAATAGAAAAATTAAAGGCCCTTGTATAAATTAACAGTGAAAATAAAACTTAGAGTTTAAAATATTACTTTACCCAACAATTTTCTTAAAAAGTACTGATGTACATGCCATTTATTTCATAATTAAAGTTGTTAATATAAATGGGATGGGCCATTATAATTTACGTCATTGAGAGCCTTCTAAGCAATTATTTAGACAGTACTCATGCCAGTTCTAATGAATATTTATAGCAGCCTCTAAAAACCTATGCATTTTCAAATTCTTAATTCTGGCTTTCAGCTACTTTGCCCTGACACAACGCTGGGTATGGAGCGTTGGTGAGCTCCTACTGTAAAGGCCAAGGCCATCTCGCACTAGTTAAGGATGCTCCACAGCAACCACAGAGTCCAGAGTAGCAAAGTACAAGGAAGACGGACTTTGTAATCAAATAAATAAGTGCTCAACACTGCTTCTGACTTTATTAGCTGCCCCAGCTTGGGCAAATCACTCAAAATACGTGACCCTTAGGGTTCTTTCCTACAAACAGGGTGAAAACTATTGCATGATAGTTAATATGATTACACAAAATTACAACTATCTACAAATTATAAGGTGCAAATACATTTCAGTGCCTGGCACAAAGCAAGTATTCCCAGATGATAGCTACCAAATAATAACAAATATTAATAAAGATAATGGGACCGATAACATCATGCCTAGGCCAGCGACAGCCTGTGAGTTCCCACTCCTGCATTCGAACTTCTCCCTGGGGCAGTGCTTGCATGTGGGCCACGGGAGCCCCAGAAATCACCTGGAGATAGAGGGTTACGTCAGTCGGATTTTTCTACTCCAAAACTTAATGATTTTCTCATGATTCTGTAAGAGTAAATTGTGCTGGGCCCACCTGGGCATTCTTCATGCTTTGGGTGGGGCTCAGGTGTCCTCAGGTGGTTTCTCTCACAGGTCTGCAGCCTCAGCTGGTTGAGCTGGGACTGCTGGGCCTCTCTCCGGGTGGGTTTGCTATCCAGCAGGCTGACCGAGGCTCACTCGGAAGGTGCTGGAAGGCTCCCTGGTGCAAGAGGAAACCTGCAAGGCCTCTTAAGCCTAAACTTAGAACTCACAACAGTGCTTCCACTACATTCTGTTAGTCGAAGCAAGTCAAATACCAGCTCAGCTCAGCTCAGGAGGCGGGCTAAGAGACTGCATTTCTTGACAGAGAGCACTGCTAGTACTTGTGGCTATTTTTCAATCTGCTCCAGTGCTCTCTGAGTGTATGTAGATGAGTTTGGGGTGTGAGAATCTGAATGCCTCCATATGTGGAATGAATCTTCCTGGCCTTTCTGTCACCATTCACTTTGTCTGCATTGAAAACACTGCTCAGCTTTCTCAAGGAAGAGTTGAACTGAGGTCTGCTCAATTCCAGCACACAGCCTGCTCTCATTAAAAGCCTTCCATGGTCTCACAGCGGAAAGCACAGAGACTAGAGAACTGTAGGTCGTCTGTTATTCTGCAGCAAAGGCCCATGTGCTGATGTCCGGCCACATGGCCTCTTACCTCGATAAAGTTAATGAGGCCGATGGGCCTTGCGAACACAATGATTCTGGTTTTCATTAAATATCAGTCCCACCGATTCTTTGTCACCAGAAGCTGCTATGTGTATGAAGTAGTGACTTTAAATGACTTTGATATAAAGTGCTCCCTAATGGTTTCTCAAGGAAAAGTATGCAAAATTACCTTTACGTACAAGTCTACCTTCACCTTAGCCCAAGGGAACCTTCAGCTAAACCGAGCAGGTTATTTGAGGACTTTGTGCTGAGATCATGGCATATAATCAACAGATGCCTGTGGGCTGAACTGAAGCTCTCACTTCATCTGAATCAGGCTACAGAACCGACTGCTTGGAGACAGGTGATGTTCCTAGTGTCCAGGGGTGATTGGGTCTCTTCCCAGGAAGCCTCCACTCCTGATGTACCTATTGTGAGCATTCATTGTGCAGAAATCCTTACTTAGCATTAGTCTGTAAAGCAAATAAAAATAATATTATATAAAAATTTTAAACGCAATTTAATATAAATTACATATTTTAAAGCAAATGTCAACATATACACTTAGAGCATTTATCAAGAAATTTTCATTGTGATTTAACTAGAACTTTAAAAATATAAATGATATCAAGTAGAATTCTAATGTTTCAATTACTGTCAGTATTAGAGAAAAATAATCCACATATATGTAAGGTTTGGAAATTTGAAAAATACTTCAAACAAAAGAATTATCTCATAAAGTTGCATTTAAAATGGAAGTTGACTATAAGTTTTTCTTGCTGGTAAATATCTCTGAAACTATCCCATTAAAAAGTCCGTAGCCATATGTGGACAGGGACGGTCTCACCTGAGAGATGGCAGAGCTTGAGAGGCGTGGGGCCTGTGCTGACGACAGAGGCGGAGGCGGGGGACTGCACCCACACCGAGCGCCTGGGCCCTGAGAGAGTCACGCACAGGTTCTTGCCCATGAGACGCGGGGACCTTGGTCGCTCCGCTGCAGCTGTCCAGACCTAGTTCTTTCTCACCTGTCCTCTTCATCTTCGGAAGGCACCTTTGCAGACACCTCAGTGTTACTGGACAGGGCCGGCCCGGAGCAGGCCTGCCTCAGGCCCGCCTGTAGCGTGTGGTCCTTGACTTCGTGTAGGAAAGATTTCGCAGCACGAGTCCAGATGGGTTTGAGAGTATGTTCGTTAATGCCGGAGGCAATGAAACAAAGGAAGAAATTAGGGTGGAAGAAACAACAGGGGAGCGGCTAGGCGGGGCTCTGCGTTGGCTCCCTAGAAATGCTATAGGAAAGCAGCGAGCCAAGGCGGGGCTGCTGTTAGCTCCTTGGGAAGTGAAGGTCACAGTGATAGACGTGAGCCTGGGTGGGCTGCGTTAGCTCACTGGGAAGTCAGAGAAAAAGGGGGTCTTGGAGACAGGATCAGGGGGTGAGCCTGGGCTGAGCTGCCACTGCCTACCACTCCCATGGGGACCCTTAGAAATTAGGAAGAAATAAAAAGTTCATGCCCAGGATGGGGCATGGGCTTGCTCTAGAATGAGCCGGCTTGAGTCTGTCCTGGGGGCTCTTTATCTATTTTTTTCTCTCTAGGCAAGAATCTTAGGGGAGGGTTTCAGTAGAATAGTCATCAGCTTTCCAGGTGCATTTTTAAATATGCAGATGTATTAAAATGAGTGTACAGGGGACTCTTGGATTATTCTTTGGTCTGTTTAATTGTTTTACTTTTATTTTAGGTCTGTCTGGATTTAATGGGGTTTTTGTTATTTGTTCCCCATCTTCATCTGTCCTTGGGTTTGGCTGCATAAATGGCATTAATTAGGTCTCTGTTCTCTATTTCCCAGGCCGGGGTGATTTAAGCTACGTATTTTCTGGTTAGGGAGGAGGGTAGAAACCATTCGCTCTCAAGTGGCCTTGCTTGGGGAAGATAAGGTCTTCAGTTCACAGGTTGGCTGCAAGCTGCCCAAACTGTTTGGCTGTGTTGAATTTTCTTGTCTCAGTTTCCCCATTCCACTTGCCCAGGGATTTTCCTTGTTTCTTACTATCCTGCTCCATAAGGACCTTTTAATGCAGAGCAGATAGAGCTGATGCACTTGAGGTGAGAAGACGAATTTCTAGTAAGTGAAGGGAACTTCTCTGGAATCCTATTTTTGGGAAACTCTTCCTGGGGCTATGGGACTGGATGTAAGAAAAGGAGTTCTCTATGATTTCAGAGCCAAGATAAGAGTTAAAGGAGCTCAAAATAATACCGGAGCCCCTCAGCAGGAAGGGTAGTTACCTTACTCTTCTTTAGTCCAGTGTCTGCTTCAAAGGAATTAGCCCAGGAATCACGTCAAAGGCAGCTGCCGCAATAAAGGCATGCCTGCGCTCAGCTGGATGAGCCCCCGCCCCCCAGTTTCCCTTGCTTTAGAGATCTCTGATCGGTTTGGCGTCAGTAACTGACCATTTGACAACTTGCTTTCCTTTCTTGCACTTTAATTTCCACTCTTATGTTTTATTTAATTTATTTATTAATACATCTTTATTATTAAAGTTACTGTACAATATTATATTAGTTTCGTGTGTACAGCATCGTGACTTGATGTTTACATACCCTATGCTGTGGTCACCACGACAGTCTCCTAACCGTCTGTCACCGTGCAAAGTTTTTATGACATAGTGATACTCCCTTGCTGTCACTACAGCCTCCGGCCTACTCACTTCGTAATCGAAAGTGGGAACCTCTTACTCCCCTTCACTTGTTTTGCCCATATTCCGCCCCCACAACCACTAGTTTGTTCTCTGTGTCTATGGTCTGTGTGTGTTTTATTTATTCATTTGTTTTGTTTTCATTTTTTTTTTAAATTTTTAAATATGTCTTTATTGACTTCAGAGAGAGGAAGGGAGAGGGAGAGGTACAGAGAGAGATAGAAACGTCAATGATGAGAGAGTCATTGATCGGCTGCCTCCTGCACGCCCCCCACTGGGGATCGAGCCCGCAACCCGGGCATGACCGGGAATGAAACCGAGATCTCCTGTATCCTAGGTCGATGCTCAACCGCTGAGCCACTCCAGGGGGTTGTTTTGTTTTTTTAGATTCCACATATAATTTTTAAATTCACCAGGAAAGAGTGAACTGCCAAACCCTAGACATCCCCATCCTCAGTCTTAATGAAAGCAGAACCCCAGGCCTCTTTCTCGCCCTCTCCATGTGACCTCACTGTGTGGCCCCAGGTGTGCCATGTATCCTGTAGGACCTCTAAGTAATGAATCTTGTTCCCCCCCCCCCAAAGTTTCCTGATGGCTATTGCTGAGAGTATCTTGCAATCATAATGAGAACCATAGGGCCAGTCCAATTACAACACTGGTTCCGAGACGGGAAATGTCCATGGGGCTCTCCTTAAATGATGCTACAGCGAACATGGGAGTGCAGATACCTTTTCAAATTAGTGTTTTTGTTTTCCTTGGATAAATACCCAGGTGTTGAATTGCTGGATTATATTGTTGTCAGGAAAGTTTGGGTATCCCTTTTCCCATTGAGTGCTGGGGGTGGTGTCCTTGCGATATCGTGAGAATAAGAATTTTCTGAGACTTGCACGAGATGATGAGTGATTTTTATTCGTGTGGAATTACATCCCTGGGTTTCCAAAGCCCCATTTCCCTTAGTCCAGTTATAGAAGAAATGTAGAAGCAAAGCCAGTGTCCAGAGCTTCTCTTCCATGTTGCAGCAAGGTCCAATTCAGTATCAGGCTGGCTGCAGTCCATGAGTCAAATGCAGGAGAGCTGGGCACGAGGCACGAACCAAGTGTGCCAAGAGAAACCAGAGCCCAAGAGCACAAGAGCACAAGAGCTCCAGTTCCCTTGTCCAGGGAATTAAGTATCCCAAATCATGCCCTTGCAGTGGCCACGCCCATTCTGGCCAATGACCTGTTCCCAGGTGTGACTGACAGACAAGAACCTTCCCGATGCCACCCCAGCTATGCTGGGTATGTGTCTATCCCCCGCTGTCCAATCCTGTCACCCGATGATCTGTGGGGAATAGTCCGTGGCTCTCTGGGATGTGTAAAGCTGTAGCTTCCTGGCAAAGCTGCACCAAGGACATGCCTATAATATTTGGACTTTCCTTTGCTCCTTTCCTGTTATTAATAACTGGGTTAATTACACTAGTATCATTATGGCAGCTATATTTTTCATTTTGGTGAATCTCCATACTGTTTTCCATAGTGACTGTACTAATATTTTCCCACCCACAGCGCACTAGGGTTTCCTTTTCTCCACATTCTTGCTAACAGTTGCTATCACATGACTTTTTGATGATAACCATTCTAACAGGTGTGAGGTGATATCCTATTATGGTTTTGACTTGTATTTTCTTTTTTTTTAAAATCCTCACCCAAGGATATTTTTTCCGTTGCTTTTCAGAGAGAGTAGAAGGGAGAGAGAGAGAGAAAAAAAATATCAGTGTGAGAGAGACACATGGATTGGTTGCCTCCTGCTTGTGCACCCACCAGGGCAGGGGATCCAGCCTGCAACTGAGCAACTGAGGTACGTGACCTTGGCTGGAATCGAACCCTGGACCCTTCAGTCCGCAGGCTGACACTCTAACCACTGAGTCAAACCAGCTAGGGCTGACTTGCATTTCCAATGATTAGTGATGCTAAGCATCTTTTCATGTACCTGCTGGCCATCTGTAGGTTTTCCTTGGGAAAATGTCTATTCAGATCATCTACCTATTTTTAAAAAAAATATATCTTTATTGATTTTAGAGAGAGGAAGGGAGAGGGGGAGAGAGAGATAGAAACATCAATGGTGAGAGAGTCATTGGTCGGCTGCCTCCTGCATGCCTCTTGCTGGGGATGGAGCCCGCAACCTGGGCATGTGCCCTGACAGGGAATTGAACCTTGATCTCCTGGATCTTAGGTCGATGCTCAGCCACTGAGCCACATCAGCTGGGTGTCACCTGCCTATTTTTAAAATCAGATTTTCTTTTTTGCTAATGAGCTGTATGAGTTCTTATTTTGGATATTAATTTCTAATTACAGGATTTGCAAATATTTTCTCCCATTTGGTAAGTTGCCTTTTAATTTGATGATTTCCTGAGCTGTGCAGTCCCACTTTGATGTAGTCCCACTTGTTTATCTTTGCTTTTGGTGTCAAATTAAAAAATCATCACAAAAACTGACATCAGGGAGCTTACTGCTTATGTTTTCTCCTAACGGTTTCATGGTTTCAGGTCTTAACTTCCATTCTTTTTGTTAATTTTTGTGCATGTGGCTGTCCAGTTTTCCCAACACCATTTATTGAATAGACGGTCCTTTCCCCATTTTATATTCTTGGCTATTTTGTCACAAGTTAACTGGCCATATATGAGTGGTTTTATTTCTGGGCTTTTGATTCTGTTGCATTGATCTGTGTGTCTGGTTTTATGACAATACCACGCTGTTTTCATTAACATAGCTTTGGAATATACTTTCAAATCAGGAAGCAGATGCTTTGTTCTTTCTCAAGATTGCTTTGGCTTTTCAGGGTCTTTTGTGGTTTCATATAAATTTTAGAATTGTTTTTCTCTATTTCTGTGCAAAATGCATTGAATTTTGATTGGGATTGCATTGAATCTGTAAATTGCTTTGGGTAATATGGACATTTTAACCGTATTAATTCTTCCAATTCATGATCGGAGAATGTCTTTCCACTTGTTTGTGTCATCTTCAATTTCTTTCATCAGTGTCTTTCACCTCCTTGGTTAAATTCATTCTTAGGTATTTTATTCTTTTTGATGTAATTGTAAATGGGGTTGTTTTCTTAATTTCTCTTTCTGATTGCTATTAGTGTAAAGACATGCATAGGTTTTTGTATCTGGATTTTGTAACCTGCAAATTTACTAAATTCTTTTATTAGTTCTAACAGTTTTTTGGTGGAATCTTTACATTTCTTTTTTTAATATATACTATTATGGCATCTGCAAATAGTGACAGTTTTACTTTTTCTTTTCTGATTTGGATGCCTTTATTTCTGTCTCTTGCCTGATTGCTCTAGCTAGGACTCTCAATACTGTGTTGAATAAAAGTGGTGAAAATGGTCATCCTTATTTCATTCCTGATCTTAGGGAAAAAGCTTTTAGCTTTTCACAGTTGAGTATGATATTAGCTGTGAGTCCGTCATATATGGTTGTTTTGTATATAGAGGATTGTCCCTCTATACCAACTTGTTAAGAGTTCTTTTTTATTGTCATAAATAGATATTGAATTTTGTCAGAGGCTTTTGCTATACCTATTGAGATGATCATATGCTTTTCATCTTTCATTTTGTTAACGTTTTTCACATTGACTGATTTGATGATATCAAACTATCCTTGCATTCCTGGAACAAATTTCAGTTGATCATGGTATATGATTATTTTAATTTATTGCTAAATTTGGTTTGCAAATATTTTGTTGAGGATTTTTTAAATCTATGTTCATCTGGGATATTGGTAAATGACTTTAATTTCTTGTGGTTTTCACGTCTGTTTTTGGTAGGGCAATACTGGCCTTATTCAATGTGTTTGGAAGTGTTCTCTTCTCTCCTATTTTGGGAGCGTTTGAGAAGGAATGGTATCAATTCTTTTAAAAAATATTTGATATATTATTCAACAGCGAAGCCATCTGGTCTTGGAATTTTGTTTGTTGGGAGGTTTAGATTTAACCTCCTTGCTAGTAATCAGTCTGTTTAGATTTCTATTTCTTTATGATTCATCCTTGGAAGATTGTTTCTAGGAATTTGTCCATTTCTTCTAGGTTGTCCAATTTGCTGATGTATAATACTTTGGGTAATATAGACGTTTTAACAATATTAATTCTTCCAATTCATGATCATAGAATATCTTTCTATTTATTTGAAACTTATATATTCCTGTATAATAGCAGTCTATTATGACCCTTTTTATTTCTGTGGTATCAGGTTTAACATCTCTTTCATTTTTTATTTTATTTATTTGCATCCTTTCCTTTTTTTTTCTTGGTGAATTTAAAAGTTTGTCAATTTTGTTTATCTTTTCAAATGACCAGCTTGTAATTTCATTGACCTTTAAAAATGTCTTTTCAGCCTTTATTTAATTTATTTTTCCTCTGATATTTGTTATTTTCTTCCTTTTTACTAACTTTGGCTTCATTTGTTCTTCCTTTTCTAGTTCCTTGAGGTGTAAAGTTACATTGTTTACTTGAGATCATTTTTGTTTCTTAAAATATTTTTAATTTTTAAAGTAAATTCTTTATTTTCAAATAGTTTTATATTTACAGAAAATAATACAAAAATAGTACAGTTTTTTTGTTTGTTTGTTTTACCATGCACTCGTAATGTTCCTATCTTGTATTATCATGGTACATTTGTAAATGCTAAGAAACCAGCATTACTACTAACTAAACTCCCAGATGTCATTTGTCTTTTACCAGTTTTTCCACTAATGTTTTTATCTTCTGTCCCAGGATCCAATTCAGGATAACACATTACATTTAGTCATTATATATCCTTAGTCTTCTCTTGGCTGTTACAGTTTCTAAAATTTTCCTTGTTTTTTTTCCCTGACATTGATAATTTCAAAAAAGGCCTGTCAAGTACTTTTTACAATGTCCTATTACAATTTGTCTGATGTTTTTCTTTTTCTATACTTTAAAAATATTTGAGAAATATTTGACATAGGACATTATATTAGTTTCAGGTGTACAACATAATGATTTGATATTTTTATACATTGCAAAATGTATCACCACAATAAGTCTAGTTATTATTTGTCACAGTTACAAAATTTTTATTTTTTGTGATGAGAACTTTTAAGATGTGCTCTCTTAGTGTTTTTCAAATACCTGATGCAGTATTATTAACTATAGTCACCATGCTGCTGTATATCATATCCTCATGACTTATTTTATGACTGGGACTTTGTACCTTTTGAACCCCTTCTACCCCACACCTACCTCTGGAAACTACCTATCTGTTCTGTGCATCTATAAAATTGTTTTTGGGTGTTTTTTTTTTAGTGTTTTTATTTTTCTATATTTTAGACTTCACATATAAGTGAGACCAAGGAGTATTTCTCTTTCTCTCTTTGACTTATTTCACGTAGTATAATGCCCTTGAAGTTTATCCATGTTGTCAGAAATGGTAAGATTTCATTCTTTTTTATGGCTGAAATATATATATATATATATATATATACATGTTCTTATTTCTTTATTCATTTATTGGTGGACACTTAGGTTGTTCCATGTCTCTGCTATTGTAAATAATGGGTGCATATATCTTTTGAGTTAGTGTTTTCATTTTCTTTGGATAAATACCCATAACTGGAATTGCAAATTGGTAACTGGCGAAGAACTGTCCCCCTGTTTGTTAAAATCCTGTGAGACCCAGAAATGCAGGACCCTCTGGCTTCCAGAGCCAGGTGATTAAAGGTCACTGGGTGGAACCCACAAAAAGCTGGGCACCAGACTGTCAAAGTAAGAAACTTTTAAAACTATAGAGAATTTTTGTGAGTTTATTTGAGCCAAACTGTCCATAATTACTGGGAAGCAAAATCTCAATAGATTGAGATAATGCTCCAGAGAAAGACAGTTTTGCACCTTATTTTATTTTTTAAATATATCTTTATTGATTTCAGAGAGAGGAAGGAAGAGGGAGAGAGAGAGACAGAAACATCAATAATGAGAGAGTTGTCATTGATCGGCTGCCTCATGCACGCACCCTACTGGCCTATTGAGCCTGGAACCCAGGCATGTGCCCTGACCAGGAATCAAACCTCAATCTGTTGGATCCTAGGTTGATGCTCAATCACTGAGCCACGCCTGGCTGGGCTGCACCTTATTTTATACATTACAATCAAAGGAAGAGACATAAGTGTGTTGCATGGAATCCATTGGTAACAGATTAGAGAGTTAGGAAAGAATTCAGAGCCAAGACCTAAACTGCAAGAGAACATTTATTTGGCAAAATTACAGAGGTGGAAGAAGTAATTTCTAGAAGAAATGGGCTTAGGAAACAATTACAGAGGCAAAGGAAGGACCTTTGGTGCTTGGGAGTGAGGCAGCTAATGCTAAGGTGCCTGCGGGGAAGAGAGTGGGAAGGGGAAGGAAAAGGGAAAGGCTTGGGAGAGCACTGGGTCCTCCATCTTAATGGTTTTAAGGGAGGAGATTTTAGGGGAGGTCCCAGGGGAAGATCTTATTATAATATTCAGCAGCTTTCCAGGAGTGTACTTTGCAGTTGTCATCGCCACTGATTGATTTGTCGACACCAGGGTGGGGGCCATCATTCAGTGCAGCTGGTCCTGAGGTCAGCAGGGGCTGGTTTTGCTGCTTTTCTGGGCCTGGAGCAGAAACACAACTGAGGCCTAGATGTTATCTCTAGGGAGGAAAGGTCTAACCCACATGGCCCGTGATAAGCTAGGGGAGGAAAGGCCACCCTGGGGGCGAGGTCCCACCCTATAATTGTCCTTTGCTTGGCACCTGTGGCTTTCCACCCTGGTTACCTTCAGTACCTGGCCCATCATCCTGGCTCTGCTCATGTCTGTCTGCCCATCACTTTACCACATCTCACTCTCCTGTGGGGGCTTTTGAAAATGGTTATTTCAGTGGTGCCCCCAGAGCCACTCCCCTCCCATGAGCAAGGAGGAATGTGATCCTTGGTGACACAAGGATGCCTCCATTTTTGGAGAGTACTTCAGCAAACCCTTAGGTTTGTGCTGACTTGCATGCCTGTCCCTCAGGCCAATGCTTTAACATGAACAAATAAGCCTCTTTCACCAAAAAGCCTGGGTACTTTTCAGTGAATGCCCTGGGCTGGGCCCTGAGTGGGTCCCCATTTTCTTTATGAACTGTTTCTCAGTCTGCTATAGCCTGTGGGTCTCGTGGACAGAAGCTTGGTTGGCATTCAAGCTAGATGTTTTGGGGGCTTGTCTGTCAGGCGCAGGTCTTAAAAGTTGAGGTGTCAGATGTGAGGTTCATTTTCTCCCCTCCTGAGGGAGAAGATAGAAATTGTAAGTCCCCCCTGTGAGCTGCCGCACCAGGGATGGGGCTTATTGCGAGATTGTGTCTCAGCCTTTCCTACTTATTTCAATGTGTTTTTTCTTGTTTGCCCAATGTGTAGGATTTGCTCACCTAGTTTGGGGGTTTCTTTCAGAGAAAATTGTTCCATATGTAACTAGGTTCAGTCTATCTCTGGCAGGAGGTGAATTCAGGATCCTCCTCTGTGGCCATTTTTACTGGGACCTAAAACTATTCTGTGCCTTGCTTGTGGTGGTTATGTTTGTATGTGTTGTATGTTTTCCAAAACCCACAGAATTATATACTAAAAAGGGTGAAGTTTACTGTATATATAGCACCAAAATACCAGTAATGAAGCCATCAAAGAACATAATATAATTTAAAATATTTATAATAAAAATATGAAAGACCTCTTAATCAAAACCCACAAAATACAATTGAGAGAAATTCACTAAGATCTAAATACATTGACTATTATAGTGTGAATGAAGAAGGGGTTAGTCAATAATTCTGACAAGCTCAGGGGTGTGCCCATGGCAGGCCTGACAAGCTGAGTGACTGAAAGTAACCGCACAGGATGGTCTGATTGTTATACCCAGTTTTCACGAGACTGATTTACAGAGACCAAACTGAGCATTTGGAATTTATTTAGCTGGTGGCTACGAGTGGGCTCCTGCCCTAAACAGACTTGAAGCCCTTGCAGAGAGAATATAAAGGCAGAAACCACATTCTATTTGGCTGAGGGGGGAGCAGGTGGGGGAACTAGCGAAGCGGCAGACAGAAGCTAAGATAAGCATTCATTAACTTTCTTGGTTAACTATTCCCTGGAATTTACTCCCTGGAATTTTTATCAGTGTAAACCTTTTACAAAGTTTACAAAGAGCCAGTGGAGGGGAAGGGGTCATTGTTCACCAAATTTTGCTGCTCCTGCTTATCTTCAAAGTAGCAGTTGTAAAGGCTGAAATGGGAGTGCTATACTTCATGATCACAGATTCCTAACTGGGCAGGTCATAGCAGGTAGTCACGTCTCAGGCCTATAGCTTCCTTAGCAAACAATCCTTACCGTAAGTGAGCTCTGCCCACTGTTCTTATTCATCTAAGACAATATACCTTTAAAATGTCAGAGTAATTTTTTACCCTATTAAATGCACAGCCCCGTCATCAGCACACAAGACCACCGGAGCAGGAGACCACAGAACCCCGCATTGTTATCTTGTTTTCCCATACCATCTTTAAGTGCTGTTAATGGTAACTATCCTGTACCCACCAACGTAAAAGTATGTGTTAATCCACTTTGCCTTTATCCAACCCCAGAGATTTCTCCAGCTTTGCTTTCTCCTGCCTCCTTAATCTACCACCAGTAGATTTCATGTAACCCTTCTTGTGTCTCCTCCTTTGACTCTAATGTAGAAAAGAAACTGCAAAACTGTCATTCTTTGGAGCATTTTCTCAATCCATTGAGATTTTGCTTCTGGGTATGTCCTCAAAATCTGGCTCAAGTAAACTCTCCTAAGATTTTCACATAGGCTGGATGTTCTTTTGTCAGACAATATAATTAAGTAGAAGGTTCAGTATTGTTACAATGTTGATCTCAAATGGATTGATTTATAGATTCAGTTCGGTCCTAATTAATACCCCAGCAGGGCTCTCTCCTCCTCCCCCTCTTTCTGTTCTTCCCTTTCCTCCGTATCTGTGTTTCCTTCATCATATTCTCTTTCTTCTATAGAAATTTCTGAGCTTTTTCTAAAGTTTACATACATAAACAAAGGACCTAAAATAGACAAACATTTTTATAAAGAAGAAGAAGTTTGAAGACTTGTACCATCTGACTTCAAGACTTACTCTAAATGTGCAGTAACCAAGAGATCTTGGAACTGGCACCAGGATAGATAAATCAATGGCACAGAACAGAGCTTAGAAACACTCACAAAAATATTTGCACTTACATTTATTATCTATTGTTTTAGAATAGAAATTTGAGAAAGTTAGGTGTCTTTCACTAAAGCTCAGCAGTTAGGCTGACTTGCTAGCAAGATGTTAAGATGTGATTAACACCCAAACCTCCTAACAGCAAGTCCAGGATTTCCTCTGAGTGCTAAGACTCTATTGAATATGTCGCCTTTCACAGGGAGGACTCATCGCCGTGGAGAAAATCTCCAACTTGCCTAATGTTCCTCACTCATGCTTTTTCTGGCTGCTGTTGCCCACAGTGCTGTCTGCATTAATCATCACGCAGGTAACACAGAGTCCATGACTCTACACCTGCTAGTGGCTCCTCCTGAAAGGTTTCTCTGCTGGCTAGTCCAGGGACAGGCTGCTGGGATGGAGCGGAGCCAATACGGATTTGGGGCATAGCCCTGACTCAGGATGGTTTTTGGATCCAGCTGATGCAAAGAGATATATTAGAGCTTGACCACTTTGAGCATGGTGTCTTGATGTGGGCCTGCTGTGGGTGTCAGAGCTTGCACAGAGTAAAGGGCATCTGCATGAGATGGTGGTGCAGGTTCAGTGTTAGAGGAGCATCTGTGCAGGGAAGAGGTTCGGGGAAGAGATGGGAGGTTGGTTATATACCGGGGGACTGCTCAAGAAAGTAAAACACTCAAGAATAACAGGATCCAGATTTTTCTTTGTCAGTGAAGGAAGGCATGCAGGTACCTCATTTTATTGCACTTCACTTTATTGTGCTTTGTGGATATTGCATTTTTTACAAAATAAAGGTCTGTTCAACCCTGTGTCAGACAAGTCTATTTTTCCAACAACATTTGCTCACTTCATATCTCTGTGTCATTTTGGTAATTATCATAATATTTCAAACTTTTTCATTATTATTATACTTGTTATGGTGATCTGTGATCAATGATTTTTGATGTTACTACTGTTATTGTTTAGGGACACCATGAACTATGATGATATAAGACAATGAACTTTATCAATAAATGTTGTGTGTTCTGACTGCTCCACCAACAAGCCATTCCACCATCTCTTTTCCTCTTCTATTCTTGACACACAACAACATTGAAATTAGATCAATTCATAATCCTATAATGGCCTCCAAGGGTTCAAGTAAAAGAAATATTTGTGCATTTCTCACTTTAAATAGAAAGCTAGAAAGGATTAAGCTGAGTGAGGAAAGCATGCTGATAATCAATACAGGCCAAAAACCAGGCCTATTGTGTGAATGGTTGGCCAAATTGTGACTGCAAAGAAAAAGTTGTTGAAGGAAACTAAAAGTGCTATTGCAGTGCACACACAAATGAAAGAAAGTGAGAACAGCCTTATTGCTGATATGGAGAAAGTTTTAGTGGTCTGGATAGAAGATCAAACCAGCCACAGCATTCCCTTAAGGCAAAGCTGAATCCAGAACAGGGCTCTAACTCTCTTAAATTATATGAAGGCTGCGAGAAGTAAGGAATCTGTGGAAGAAAAGTCTGAAGCTCCCAGAGGGTAGTTCATAAAGTTTAAGGGAAGAAGCTGTCTCCATAACATAAAAGTACAAGGTGAAGCAGCAAGTGCTGCTGTAGAAGCTGCAGCTCATTATCCAGAAGATAATTAAGGAAGATAATTAATGAAGGAAACTACACTAAACAACAAACAACAGATTTTCAGTGTAGATGAAACAGCCTCATATTGGAAGACAATGCCATCCAGGACTTTCATAGCTGGAGAGAAGTCAATGCCTGGCTTCGAAGATTCAAAGGACAGGCTGACTCACTTGCTAGAGGCTAATGCTGCTGGTGACTTTAAGTTGAAGCTAATGCTCATTTACCATCTGAAAATCCTATGGCTCTTAAAAATTATGCTAAATCTTCTCTGCCTGTGCTCTATAAATTAAACAACAAAGCCTAGATGACAGCACATTTGTTTACAACATGATTTACTGAATATTTTAAGGTCACCATTGAGACATACTGCTCAGGAAAATAGATTCCTTTCAAAATATTACTGCTCATTGACAAAGCATCTGGTCACCCAAGAGCTCTGTCAGAGATATACATGAGATAATGTTGTTTTCATGACTGCTAACACACATTCATTCTGCAGTCCATGGATCAAGGACTAATTTTGACTTTCAAATCTTATATAAGAAATACATTTCATAAGGCTATAGCTGCCACAGATAGTGATTCCTCTAGTGGATCTGGGCAAAGTCGAAAAGCTTTGGAAAGCATTCATCATTCTAGATGCCACTGAAAATATTTGTGATTCATGAAAAAGGTCAAAATATCAACATTAATAACAGCTTGGAAGAAGTTGATTCCAACCCTCATGGATGACTTTGAGGGTTCAACACTTCAGTGGAGGAAATAACTGCAGATGTGGTGGAAACAGCAAGAGAACTAGAGTTAGAAGTGGAGCCTGAAGATGTGACTGAATTGCTCCCATGTCATGATAGCACTTTAACAGATAAAGAGTGCTTCTGATGGATGAGCAAAGAAAGTGGCTTCTTGAGAGAGTCCATAAACTTAGTTGAAAAACAGTGGCAGAGCTAAGAGAATTAACTTCAGTTTTGAAAATAGTTCTGCTGTGGGCAAAATGCTATCAATCAGCATCACATGCTACAGAGAAATTATTTGTAAAAAGGAGAATCAATGAACAGCACAAACATTATTGTTTTATTTTAAGAAATTTCCTGTCACTCCAACCTTCAGCAACCACCACCCTGATCAGTCAGCAGCCATCAACATTGAGGCAAGACCCTCCACCCTCAAAAAGATTAGGATTCACTGAAGGTTGAGATAATGATTACCATTGTTTTTAGCAGTATTTTTTTTTTTCAATTAAGGTATGTTAATTTTCTTAAACCTAATATTATTATTGATAATAAACTATAGTATAGTGGAAACATAACTTTTACATGCCCTGGGAAACTAAAAAATTTATGTGACTGGCTTTATTGTGATATTCACTTTATTGCTGTGGTCTGTAACCCAACTCACAATATCTCTGATGTATGCCTTTAGGAAGGAAAAAACTAGATTGATCTCTTCCATGTTGTGTTGGAATCAGAGGTCTGAGAACTTTTGTTTTTATATGTTCATGTACATTTTTATATTTGTACAGATGATGTAAAATGTATGAAAATGTGTGTGTTTGCATTCTCTAACTATGTGCACTGAGAGAGCTGGAGAGCAGCAACACTCCAATAGCAATGAGCACACCCAACATCCAGATCTTGCTTTCTAAATACCATCCCAACTTAACTTGAGTCTATATACGCATAAGTGAATGACTGAATAAATTAAATGCTTTGTAAATACTTAGTTTTAAAGACCCTTGTCACAAAATATTCAGTATTACCAAGAGACAAATACTATATTAACAGTGGAGAGGACCAGAAGACACCGCTTTTTTTTTAATCCTCACCTGAGGATATTTTTTCCATTGCTTTTTAGAGAGAGTGGAAGGGGCAGGGGAGAGAGAGAGGAAAACATCGACGTGAGAGAGACACATTAATATTGGTTGCCTCCCACACATGCCCCTGGACCGGGTCAAGGGATCAAGCCTGCAACGAGGTATGTGCCCTTGGGCGGAATCGAACCCAGAACCCTTCAGTCTTCAGGCTGACTCTCTAATCTTAGAGCCAAACAGGCTAGAGCTGGAAGACACTGCTTTTATTAAGTAATCAAACAGTTTTAATGGGGCAGATGGAAAGCTTGTGCCCTGATAGGATGCAGTGGGGGAACATGGCCTCAGTCCTCTGATATTACTGTCAAAGATGTATAACCTGAATCTACTCATGAACAAACATCAGACAAAACAGATTATTTTGTAAATAACTGACCCATAACCTTCAAGCATGTCATGGTTATGAACATCAAGGAAGAATGAAGATCTGTTCCAGTGATGACATCCTGTGGGTATTCCTTCCTTCCACTTCTCAGGAAGTTTGTTTTTCCAAATTTTGAATCCCCCCAAATTCAATTGAAAAGTTGGGAAAGTGAGAGAGATGTAGCAATCAACATAGAAATGCTACCTGTTTGAAGAAATCTACTCATGTCAAGTTTGGACAAGAATTGAAAACACTGACACTCAGAGTTAAAGGTCAAGGCCGACATTTCCAGGAGGGCCAGGAGCCTATGAGGAAGAGAAAGTCATGATCCAATCGGTCAGCCTTGCTCGTAGCGGTTGCATGTTACACGTGTGTGTCCACTGTCTCTGCTGCTAATGGTGGGTCATCCTTACAAGTAAAATAAATAGTAATGAGGTTACATGCATAGCATTCTTTATGCAGATCCTATGGGTGCTGTTCCAATAAGCGACAAGCTTTAGAAGCAAAATAAGCCATTAAGTTGGCAATTTTGTCACATGATTACGTGCAGTGTTGTTAGCCGTGCTTAGGAGACCCAAATGCTGTGTTATTTTACTGCTGCCCAAGTGTTGGCTGCCCTTGTCTTTACTGAGTATTACAATGTTCAGTGCAATGTGCAGTCATTGTAAAGCGGACACGTTTTCATCATGAAGGAAATGAGTTGATCTGAGCCACCATGTGCCCTGGAGTCCAAAATGAAGATGTTTTTAGGTGTACTCGTAACAATTTGATGAACATCATCCCAAAATAGAAGCGATGTTCCGATGTGGAAAATTTGAATTGAAAGAAAGAACAAGAATTTATAATGGGGCAGTTAAAGCTTCAATTTAAGAATGCTAACTTTTAAATATTATATATTTATGGCATTACTTTTCAACTTTGAGTGTTTTTTTTTCCATCGGGCATTTATATTCCATTAATGTTCTCTTCTTTTAAGGGTTTTGTTCCAGGCAGCAGAAAAGGTGTTACTGGACAGCCCCGAGTTAGAGGGAAAGGGCTGTTCGCTCCTCGGTTCTTGACAATCTTGTAGGAAAGACTTCAAACAAGTGACACCAGACTGTTGTGTTGTAGTAAAGTGAATGTATTAAAGAAGTAAAGCAAGTAAATGTCATGTCCGCGTGACTCCTTCCCGCCAGGCTGAGTGGGAACGGTGGGGGATTGGAAAAAAGACAAGAGAGACAGAAAGCGGGATCCGGAGGTTCACCAAATGCTGATGGCATACAGGTGACACTAAACGGGCTTTGCGGCTTCATTTTATACAGCACTCGTTTATCTCTAAATCTTCCTTGGACAGCATGTCATTGTTCTCCTGCCTGGCCGCAGCCTCAGTTCCCCCAGGTTGCCCCCAGGCAGGGCCAAGCTGTTTGCTCACATCTCGCTCCGTGTGCATTACTCAGAGCTTCCAATTCCCAGGAATGAGGCTCGGCCTTTGGCCACGCCTCTGGGACTGTAAGTGCTTTGCCAGCTTACAGCCTGCTCCCCACAAGTAAATTTATCAAAGAAGCAAAGCAGTCACATCTATCCAAATATACCCGGCTTATGAAGCACAGACGGACGTCCCAGCTACCCTGAGAAGCATTGTCCGGTGGGTGTCTAGCATTTTATATTTTTCTGTCTATAGGTTTTAAAAGGCCTCCACCAAATATCTTGGAACAGATTAACTCTCAAGGTCTCCCCTTTTACTTTGTTTTGGCTTTCCCAGAATTTATGAGAAGCACCTGGCAATTTTATCTTGACAAGCCCTGAGGCTGCTGGCTCTCCCGTTAAACAGTGAGATAAAACTGCCCCCTTCCCCCCCTTCTCCCTTCCCCCTGCTGCCTTAGCAGTTCTAGGGTGATTTACTAGGTACTCCCTGGTTAAGGAGAAGAGGCACTAAGGCTTCCCCTCCTCTCCCCGCTCCCTTCCCCCTCCTTTCCTGCGTGGTTTGGTTAGTGAGGAGAGATGTTAGCCATTTGTTCTCAGGCCCTCTTGCTTGGGGAAGACAAAGGGCTTGCAATTCACGAGCTGGCTGCAGGTGCCCAAACTGTTCGGCCTTATTTAATTTTCTTGTCTCAGTTTTCCTATTCCACTTGCCCTGGAATTACTAGCTTCTTACTATCCTGTAACAGTTTCTATTATCAAATATTTATATCAGATAAATATTTTACACTGTTTTTGAAATATATAATATTGGTATAATGTATTGTTTTACAGTAATAACCCACAGATTTATTGTTACACTGTCTACTTTTCTACAGAAAACATCTGAAACATTAGAATAACCCTGTCACAGGAAAGTTATTCTAATGAAGAAGTATACAAATACAGAAAGCTATGATTTTGGAAATTCTTAGTAATTCTCAGGAATCGAATGTTTTGTTCCCAGAACTAGAGGATTGACGTTTGTTAGGAATTGGAAGCACCAGTTCCGTGTTAAAGAAGACTACAGTGACCTGACACCAAATGCAACATCATTTTGAGTTTGATTCTTTGCTATAAAGGCAGTGATCGGGTTACCGATGGCATCTGAAAATTAGACTGTAGTAGTGTAGGATTTTTAGATTTTGATGGCTCCATTGTCACTATGTAGAGAAAGTACGCATTTGTGGGGAACACACACTAAGGTGTTCAAGGGTAATGGGGGGGCGGATTAGCAACTTATTCCCAAATGGGTTCACGAAAATAAAAGTTATTAGTACTGTATTTGCAATGTCTCTGTAATTTTTCTATATGTGTAAACACATATATATGTGTATGTGTGTGTATGCACACACAAATACACACACATGCACACACATCCACATGGAGAGAGAACTCATTTACCTCTGGCCACGCAGGGAAAATAAGAGTATGCTTTTCTATCGCTTATAATCCTTCTGCCTTTTCCTCTTGTCTCTTTTCTATGCCATTCCGGGCCTCGACCAGCTGGTATTGTCCTTCCAATCGCCCCGAGTTTCGGGAACAGACCACGTGGGGAGAGGATGTGTTGAGGTGTTATTTTTGCCTTTTCGGAGGCAGCCTGTGATCAGGTTGCCGTCCCTGCCCCTGCCCTTCCTCCCCTGTGGCTGGGCCCTGGCTGCAGCTGCCCTGACACAGGAAACTCTGCGCCTTGTGTCTGCTGATGTGTTCGCTGGGGCCCCAGGCCTGCCCGTCGGCTCGTGCCTTCTGCTGACAGGCTGTGCCCAGTTTTACGGCTTTCGTGCAGCGGGCAGAGGGATAACCCACTCATCATTCCTGCTGACTTTTAGAATCACATTGTTAATTTTAGAATTTCATGCGCTATGAGCATTTATGTTATGTTAAATACATTAGTAAGGTTTTGTTAGATTCTTTGTGTTGTTGGTGTTTCTATACACAGGAGCTCTTTTCCAGAGACAAGCGATCCCGCCCTACACCTGGGCCTCACTGGCTGGAGAGAATACGTTCAACGCCACGTTGCTATTCCGCTTAAATACAACTGCAAAGGCTCTTTGTCGGTAAATTCTAGTTTAGCTCATGCTCTCTTGTGGGCATGAGCTGGTGGGGGTGTTGAGCAGAGAAAGGTGGCTGCAAAGCCACTCTGGAGACGCCTGTGTTTCCTACCTGGGGTCCTGAACCTCTCTCTAGGATTTACCTCTTTACACCAAAAGTGTAATTATTGTCATCAGCAACTGTGGAATAAATCATCTCTATATAAGAAGAACAAAATCACACAAAAAAGCAGCACATTAGAAAATTAAGCAATACAGTGGAGAAGAAAGCTAATTATTTTAAAATATTGCTCAATACAGTAGCAATCTTGTGTGTGTGTGTGTGTGTGTGTATATATATAGTTACTTTTGCTATTGGGTTTTGGAAACACAATATCAATTTTTAGAATCCCATGTAGATGTTGACTGAAACTGCATCAAGTCAGTATATTATAGGCCTCTCTGGGAACAGTGTATTCTGCTCCACTTTTTCAGCTCCTTTTGCAGTCTCAGAAAAGTTTTGTAATGTTTTCTCTGATGATTCTTTCTATTGTTTGTTAACTGTCTAACAACAGTATTTTATATATAAATTTGCCCTCGTAGTAGATACTTTTTTCTTTTCCTATAACTAAATATTTTTTCTTACAGTCCTTCATGGCTTAGTCTGCCAGAGACAAATGATGCTGCCTCCCGTATGCTTGAATTTGCTAAGAGGAAAGTATCCTATATCTTCTTTTGCTTTCACTTTAGCCCAGCTCTGCAAAGGCTGTTTGTCTCCAAAGCCTGGCTAGAGAGGACTGGGTTGTGGAGTTGTGGACGGGGGAGGAAATGAGGGTCTCCGTCTGTGCAGAAAAATGCTCCACGTGCACAGAGAAGTGAAGGGCTCGGCAATCAGATGAGGGAACTCAGATTGCCCTTATGTGGTCTCGGTCACAATCCAGTGTTGGAACTTAAACCAAGGGTGGGTTCACTGACAGGTCTGCAGGGAAATGACAACAATAATTAACATCTTGAAGTGTTTCCAGTTCTGGAAATGCAGGGGATGCTTCATTTCTTTATGTCCACGCAGTCCCAAGCGAGTTTCAGATATGGCCCGGCCTAGGCTCTGATTACTAAAGTGCCAATAACCCCCCTAATCAACTCTGAGTTGGACCTGGAGGCGTGAACCTGAGTTTTGTGACTTCAGAGTCAACCAACAAATCCCGGGATGTGTAAATGGTGGAAAGAAATCAGGACCCAGCTGTTTCCCCAGGTGTCCGGGAGCTGGTTAGTTTCTGGAGCTGAGCAGAACAGCCCCGGAGCCTAAAGCAAACTGGCTGTTCCTCTCAGATTACTTCCCTCCTCCCATTCCAACCCACCGTGAAGACAGCCAGGCTTCTTTTGGTTTTTGAACTTGAGATTTTTTTCCCGTATATATTGGATCCTTATCAGCCAGGCAATGAGAGAATGGAGACAGATTGCCAAGTTACCCACCAGCCACAATGATAAAGATAATTGATAATAAAGATGATAATAACTGAGCCTAATATTTCTTGAGTGCTTACTACTGCCAGACACTGTTCTAAGTGCTTTTACTATGGTAACTTCATCTTTGTGACATCCCGAGGCTGGTATATTCTTAACTACTTCCCCTCCCCATCCTACCAGTCAGGAAACCGTAGCGGCAGAGTTGGATCCTTGCCGAGGCTACAGCGCTCGGAAGAGGTGGAGCGGGATTCAGCCCCAGGCCGTGTCCCCTCCGAGGCCCCAGGGGCCATCTGTGCCGCGCTGAGGCCGAAGGGGAGCTGATGCTTCACTTCCCGTATCAGGCACTGGACCAGTGGCCACGCCACCTAATCCTCCTGAAGAAGCCATCGCAAGGGAACCAGTCTCTACACCTTCAGCTGGTTTCACCTGGCGCGTTTCTTGAGGGTGAGCCCAGATTTGGGAGGCTGCGTTTTTGCAGCGAAGCCGTCCTCTGCGGGCTCACGGACAGAAAGAGCTCTTCCTCACTCTGCGTTTCCCCTGCCTGACAGCGTGTGGCCCAGGCACACACGCATGTGTGCATGGGTGGACGCTCCCAGTCAGCGCCAGGATAGCTTACCTGGTGACTGGAGAGATGATACACTTCGGATTCTTCATGATCAGCCGAAGACTGGAATTTTATTCAGTCACACTTAGAGATCTTACAAGTTCCAATGCTTTGAGGATAACGGAACTTTCCAGCTTCATCTGAAAACAAAGAAGTGTCCCTGAGCTGAAGCCATGGTGAAAGGGGGAGGGAGGGCCGGGCTGCACCCCACCCAGAGGTCCCAGCTCCAAAGGACATTTCTCTGGAAGTTTCCTTTCACAGGGAAAGAGTGTGAGCCTCTGTAGTGCTCTGTCCACTTCAGAGCCACAGGGCTCATGGGGTCAGAATTTAAGGCTCATCAGATTTGGGGAGTGTTCACGTCTTTCCTCTTCTCTCTATCTGTGAGATACAATGAAATCATGACTTTAGTTCTATGAAGTGAGGGGTTAAAAAGGAACACTTTGGATTGGAGGAAATGAGAAGTACAGATCCTAAAGATATGTGAAAGGTTTGCAAGGTGGGCTGGGGAGCTCAACTAAGATTGGAAACTCTGTGGCCATCATCCCGGGGAGAGGAGGAAAACCAGAGAATAGACACAGTGTGCACGGCGTGGGCTGGCGGCTTCAGAAGCTCCCCCCGCCCTCCACACGCCAGTGTCCATGTAGGTGTTTCACTGAACTGAGAAGCTGAAGGGACTCTGCCCGCCCGGCCCACCTGCACAGCGTGGGTACGCCTTCCTGGGGGCCAGTCTGCCGGAGACAAGTGACCCTGCCTTCCCTCTGTTGCCTTATTAGCTGAAGGAAACGTCTTTAATGGTGTGTCGTGTTTTCACGTAAATGTTGTTTATGCAAAGACTTATGTCATCTTTCCTCTTCAAACACAACCATGGTTTACTAACCACTTCCCGCGCCCAGACAGCTCCTCCCTGCCTACCAGCATCAAGTGTTACGAGTTTCTCTCAGTATCAGTTAACAAAACAGCCTTGGGTCAGCCTCGAACAATCACACACAAAATGTGAAGAATAAGAGAAAATCAATCTATAAGTAAGGATAGCAAAGGGCTGTAGTAACTAATTTGTAGAAGTTCTCCCCAAGGGAAACAAGCATTCGGGAAACCCGTTGTAGTGAGAAGGACCTCAAACTGTTTGATATAATAGTGAGAACAGTGCCCAGCTCTGGGCCGGTGAGGCAGGATCAGGGCCATGGTCTCAGTATTTGGAAGACCCTGGCCTGAATGGTGAGGACTGCATCACCCAGGAGGCTGGACCTGCCAGCTCACACTTGAACAGAGATTGGAGCCCTGCTGGCTGTCAGCTGGGGTCCAGGCAGTGAAAGAGGCCCCTGCTGGAGGCCAGCCTCCAGCCCGGGCTCCCGCTGGGCCATCTGGCAGGGCAGGCGTGTAGTTTTGGGAACAGGGAACTCTTCGGGGCCTGGGCTGAATTATCTAGGGCCCTCCTCTCCCTTCGCCCTGCCCAGGGTAAATCTGATTTGCTTTGCCTGATAGAATTTGCTAAATGTGATGGCTGATAATATGAAGTTAATGCTGCTATTGACTCAAATGGTAACTTGAGTATCAGAAAAGGATTATGCATTTGTTACGTAAACTTACCAGAGACAGCTAATGTGTCTCACTGCCCATTCACACACCTGCTTTTTTCTAGTGCTGAATCAAGATATGCACAAAATTAAGGAATTTATAGCAAGATTAGTACCATAAAATGCTCAATTTGAGCTCTCTTGGATTTTCTCTCTCAGTTTATTGTACCTTTTTCGGTCTTGCTCCATCCAGTAAGCTTGTAAATGATTTTCTTTCAGTGCATTTTCTATATCAGAATTTTAATTTAAGACTGGGGATCCTTTCTGACATTTGAACACTGAAAGCAGCATCTCTATTACCTTCTTATATATGTATATATGTGTATTGATTTCAGAGGAAGGGAGAGGGGGAGAGATAGAAACATCAGCAGCCGGGCATGTGCCCGACCTAGAATCGAACTGCGATCCCCCGGATCCTAGGTAGAAGCTCAACTGCTGAGCCACGTCCGGCTGGGCTCTATTACCTTCTTTATTCGCCCATCTTCCCATCAACTGGGGAGTCTGCAGGTCACAAGACCACCCTGGCAACCGCCAACTTTCTCTGCTAGTTGTCTCGGTTATTGATGGCTCCTTAACGTGGGAGTTCTCTCTGTGTCCCTTGGGGAAAATGAAGAACGTGGCTGGCTTTGTGGGCTTGGTCCTGGGAGACCGGCTGCGCTGTGTTGAGCACTGATGTCTCCTTCTCTTCTGAGCACTGTCACCTGAAGGCCTTCCTCACATTGAGACTCTGCACCTCGGTGAACGGCGAGGAAAGATATCCTGAGAGTGTTTCTGAAAACCTTTCCAGGCTGGAGTTTTTCTTTGTCTGCTGTTGTGATCTGTGCCTCTCTGAACATCCTGTGAGTGCCTCCTGGGGCACCTGTGGGATGTTCCTTTGGAGCATACGCTTGAGGCTGGAACTTCTGTGTGTTGTATGTGTATTTACAGTTAACTAGATATAACTAGTTGTATGAATTTACACCCCCTTATCCGTGTAGTTATTTCCACTAATGAACTTTCTTGCCAATCCTTGGTGTTCAGACTTATTCGTCTGTTGGGTGTTAAATGTTACTCCCTGCTGGTTTTAAAATGCATTTTCCTGGTTACTGATAAAGTTGGGAATCTTGCCCATGTGTATGGTCTGCTGTTTTTTTTCTTCACAATCTAGTTCCAGCCCATCCAGTAACATTAAGTTCCTTATTATTTTTTTAAGTATAAAAATAGACATATGTATAGCTAGAAATAAGTTTATAGGATTTAGGTTTTAGCCTTTATAATCTCAATTTCCTTATTTGTATTAAAAATTATCTCCCCTAATTTATGACATATTTTTAAGTATCTTAGGATTGATATAATTTTAAGAAATATGTAGTAAAGTCAATTTATCAATATTTTAAAATGCTTTTTTGCTATTGTTTCACTGCTAAGAAATGCTTTCTTACTTAAGCTCATAAAGATAATCTAAATTTCCTCCTAAAAATGAAACATTTTCCTATTCACATTTTAGTATTTTTCTGCATGGAGTTGGTTTATGTGGATGTTGTGTATATGGATCCAACGTTAAGGCTTCCTTCTGGATTGTCTCAGGATAATTTTTGGAAACACTGCACTGTTTCTACGGGAATTCCAATGCCAACTCTAAAATATATGACATTTCCATATATGAAAGTGTTGGTTCTGGGCCCTTTGTTGTTCTTTGTCTGTATGTCTATCCCTGCACCAATACTGTCTTATTTACTCACGTTTAATAATGAGCTGATAACTACCTAGGGACAATCTGATCAGAGAGTTCCTTTATGTGTATAACATGGTTAGTCTTTTGAAAAAAGTTTTCCAGCTTTATTGAAGTATCATAGACAAATCAAATTGTATTTAAGGTGTGCGATGTGATATTTGAATATATGTATATGTTGTAGAATGAGAACCACAACCAAGCTAATTATCATATCCATCAGCTTACATAGGTGCCTGTTTTGTTTGTTTTCTTTTTGGTGCGGTGAGAACACTTAAGGACACTTATTCTCTTAATAAATTTCAAGTGCACAGTACAGTATTATTAACTATAGTCACCATGCTGGACATTAATGGTCTCTAGAAGCCATTCATCTGGTATAACTGAAACTTTGTATCCTTTGACCAACATTTACTCCCCAGTCTCTGGCAACCACCATTCTACTTTCTGCTTCTATGGGTTCAACTCTTTTTAGATTCCACATTTTTTAAAAAGAAGGAATTCACATCATTTGCTACAACATGGATGAACCTGGAGAACATTATTCTAAGTGAAATGAGCCAGACACAGAAAGACAAATATTGCATGATCTCACTTATATGTGAAATCTAAACAGTTGAATTCCTAGATATTTATTCATTATATATATACATATACATACATACATATATATATATATATATATATATATATATATATATATATATATAATGAATATATACATTTTCTTTATCCATTGTGCAGCTGATGGACATTTCTGGAGGTTTAGGCTGCTTCCATATCTTGGTTATTGTGAATAATGCTGCACTGATCATGGCAGTACAGATATCTCTTTAAGATCCTGATTTCATTTTTTCCTTTGGATCTATAGACCCAGAAGAGGGGTTACTGGATCATATGGTAGTTCTATTTTAAATTTTTTGAGGAATCTCCATTTGTTTTCCAAAATGGTTGTACCATTTACATTCCTACCTATAGTGTTTATAGGTTCCTCTTTTCCCACATTTTCACCAAAATTTGTTATTTTTAAAATTTTTACTTTTATAATAGCCGCCCTACCAGGGTGAGATGATATCCCATTGTGGTTTGGATTTGCACTTCCCTGATAATTGGTGAAGTTGAACATCTTTTCATATAGTTGTAGGAAAGATACATGAAAAAATAATTGATAAACTAGACTTCATTAAATTAAAAAACTTTTGCTTTGTAAAAATCAAAAAAGTAAGAAGATAAACCACAGACTGGGAGAAAATATTTGCAAAAAACACATGAGGGAGGTGCCGCTGGCAGGGAGGCAGGCAGGCGGACTGTGTGCGCCCGATCACCGAGGCGGTGCATTTGCCGGGGGCACTAGCTCAGGGTTGTTTTGGCTATTCTGGTACTTCACAATTCCATATAAATTTTAGAATTAGCTTGTTAATATCTACAAAAAGTTCAGCTGAGTTTCTAATAGAGATTGTGTTGAATCTGTAAATCATTTTTGGTGAGTCTTGCCATCTTAACAATGTTAAGTTTTCCAATCCATGAATGTGGGGTTTTCCATTTATTTATATCTTCTTTAATTTCCTTCAACAATGTTTTATACTTTTCCAAGTATAACTTTTGCATTTCTTTTGTTAAACTTATTTCTAAGGAATAATTGGCAAGTATAATTTATATATTTAAAGTTTACAGCATGGTGATTTGTTATACATATACATTGTAGGATGTTAACAAGATGAAGGTAACTAACAGACGCATAACCTCACATAGTTAACATAGTTAACTCTGTGTGTGTATGTTAGGAATGCTTAAAATATACTTTTTGCAGCCTTGAAATAAACAGTACTGTATTATTAACTATATACAACCTATTGCACTTTAGTTTCTTAGAACTTATTCTTATTATAACTGAAAATGTGTACCCTTTGACCTACATGTTCCCATTTCCACTTCCTCCAGCCCCTGTCAACCACCGTTCTGGTTTCTGTTTCTATGAAATCTGCTTTTTATTTTAAAAAAAGATTCCAGGTATAAACGATACTACACAGTATTTTTCTTTCTCTGGCTTATTTCACTTAGAATAATGCCCTCCACTTCCATCCATGTTGTTGCAATTGGCAGGATTTTGTTTTTTTATGGTTGAAAAATAATTCATTACATATATATCATATTTTCTTTCACACATATAAATACACACACACACATATATGTGTACACACACACACACACACATATATATATGATCAGATATATACCACTCTGTGTCCTTTTTGTTTGTTTTATTAATCCTCAGATGAGTATATTTTTTCCATTGTCTTTTCAGAGAGTGGAAGGGAGGGAGGAAGAGTGGAGAGAGAGAAAGAGAGAGAAATTTGTGCGAGAGAGACACATCAACTGGCTGCCTCCCACACATGTCCTGACTTGTGGAAGGGAGAGAATCCACAGTTTAGTGCAGGGGCTGACGCTATACCCACTGAGTCACACCGGACAGGGCCGCCCTGTTTCTGGGTTGGTTATCTGCTTGTAAGTTGTCTGAGTTCTTTTTTAAAAAAATCCTCACCTAAGGATATACTTTTATTGATTTTACAGAGAGAACGAAGGAGATGGAGAGAAAAAGGGAGAGAAATATCAGTGTGAGAGAGAAACATTGATTGGTTGACTCCTTTAGGTGCTCTCACTGAGATTGAACCCGAAACCTGCGTATGTGCCCTTACCAGGAACTGAACCCACGACCCTCTCACTGCTCCCAGGCGAATGTGGATCTGGAGGGGTGAGGCTGAAGAGCGCCACCAACTGGACGTTTTTTGCCAAATGTGTATAAATAAATATATAAATAGAAATTCATAAATATATAGATTCATAAAAAATAAAATATATTTAAAAAAATATATTTTTATTTATTTCAGAGAGAGGAAGGGGGAGGGAAAGAGAGATAGAAACATCAATGATGAGAGAGTCATTGACTGGCTGCCTCCTGCACACCTCCCTCTGGGGAACTAGCCCGCAACCCTGCATCTGCTCAGACCGAAAATAGAACCACTGTCTCCTGGATCCTAGGTCAATGCTCAACCACTGAGCCATGCCGGCCTGGCAAAACAGCATTTTTTAATGAAAAGCCTCAGGAGAACTGGAGGGTATTTTTGTGGATATTGGGGCAGATAAAAGAAGGTAAATGTAAAAAGAGAGATGGGTAGCAGATGGGTGTAAACCTTGGGAAAAGGAGTGGGACCTGGGGGAAAGCTGAGCATTGTGTTTTGTGACGGAGGCCATGGTTTATGGAAAGTAGGACATGTCAATTACAGAAGGACAATTAGATACAGAGAATGAACTACCAGAAGCACCACCGGTGCTCTCCGGCAAGGTTACCAAAATCTACTCAAAACCCAAAAATAATACCTCAGCAGCAGTCCTGAATGGGGATAGTGAATAATGTGAAACTAAAGAGAAAATATTGGGGAAGGTAACTGATTCCCACAGGATATTCCCAGAAAGCTCTCGACCAGGGCCCCCAAATCAGCACTTGGCTAATGCTAGTCTGTTTTCCCTGGAGGGACTCCAGCACTGGGTGAGGGGCAACGAGGAAATGAGATGACTCCTTAGAGTGTCTGAAGTAGACAGTTCTGTGAAATCTCAGGATCCAGTTTTTGTGTTTTTTTGTTTTAATATTTTTATTGATTTTAGAGAGAGGAAGAAGGAGAGAGAGAGATAGAAACATCAATGATGAGAGAGAGTCATTAATTGCCTGCCTTTTGCACTCCTCCAGGGGGGAATGGAGCCTTCAGCCCTCACAGGAATCAAACCTTGACCTCCTGGTTCATGGGTCCACCCTCAGCCACTGAGCCACACAGGTCAGGCAAGATCCAGTTTTGATGAGAGTGTGGATATATAGAGGAGTAGGGGAAGAAGGGACATCCAAAAGACCCAAATAGCCAACCTCCAAAAAAAAAAAAAAAAAAAAAGTTTGTGACTGCTATGGAATTATACAATGAGGAACATCAGGTATCATCAGGGACATGACCTGTCCCATGTGAATCCTTGGTCACTAGTCAGCTTACCCTCCCATTTTCCAGGAAGAAATAGTTTGTGTCTACAGAGGAGAAATTATTGGAGCTACATGGCAGTAGCAATAATTTGGTGAAAAGAAAATTTTGGGGAGGGATTGTCACTCCTTTATATATTTACAAATCTAATATTCTGATCATCAGAAAAATATTCTTAATATCTATCCCTTATATCCTTTGCTGCAATCAAGTTATCTATTCACCATTCAGTAAATGTTAGCTGAAAACATACCACACGTACATGCACATACATATACACTCTAGTTGGGTGTACTCAATTCACAAAATGTTTATTGACAGCTTCCTATCTCACAGAATTCTTTTAATGCTGGAGTTGCAGAGATACATATGATTTAGATCTTTTAAAGAAACTAAAACCTACAATGAAGATAGACATTTAAAATAATATAAAACAAGGAGATGAGATCTATAATAGATGCATCTACTTAAAACAAGCAGTTAAAACACATATTGGTGATGTTAATTTTCAAGATGAAATAAAATGGTTAAAATGAAGTACAAACCTATAATGTACAACAAAAAGGACGCATTTGTATAGATGTGAGTTCCAGAGGAAGTGAGACTTAGAAAGAGGAAGGATTATGTTTTAGGTTGGTTAGGGACTAGCTGGAGAGCCAGAACAGTGGTGAAAAGTATGGGGTGGGCAGTCAGGAGGTGGGAGGGAGATAGATAGGAGTCCTGTTTGACAGGAAATGAAATTCTTCCTTAAATAAGTCTGGGAGATCAGAATAGATGTGCAGGGTTGAACTAAGAAAGCCATCAAAAAAAAAAAAAAAAAGAAAGAAAGCCATTAAAAATTGGTTAAGAAATTCCATCTTTTAGAAAGATGACAATGGAGAGGAAAAAATGTTAACTAGGAAAACCTTCAGCAACCCAAGGTAGGTTGGAGGGATTGGGCATAGAGATTAGTGTGGTGACAATAGGAATAGACTATAGGAATGGAGAGTAGGAATACCATGCGTCTTTGGGGTTCCCTGACATGCCTTAAAAACTAGGATTTGCTCAAGATATAGGAGAGGACAATGAGACAGCGGCGTAGGTAACCATGGTCCTCACTGCCTCCCACAGCCACATCAAAATTACAACTAAAATACAGAACCACCATCACTCAGAACCTCCTGAAATCTAGCTCTGCACTGAAGTCCTACAATGAGGGAACTGAGGAAGCACTGAGACAGGTAGGAGGGGTGCAGACACTGGCAGATCGGGGCTGAATCTTGGAGATGCAGCAATGGGCCCACACCCAGTGCCGGGGTAAAACCAGGAGGGACATCTCAGTGGTGGAGGTTTCCCAGAGGAACAAGGGGTCCCAGCCCCACTTCAGGCCCCCCAGCCCAGGGTTCCAGTGCTGAGAAGAGAAGTCCCCACAACTTCGGGCTGTAAAAACCAGTGGGCACCGTCGCTGAGGGACACAGAGGCTGCTGGAGTCCCAGGCAGCTCCTCTTAAAGGACCCATGCAGGGACTCACTCAGATACGCTCCCTCTGAGGTCCAGCTCCAGGCAGCAGCTTGAAAGGAACCTGGGACATTCGGCGAGAAACTAACTTGCCTGAAATCAGAGTTGGAGGGGCAGCTTTCTCCCAGACAGAAGAGTTGGCAGAGACCACTTGTCCTTTGATGAACCCTCCCCCCACAGAACATGTAAGCAGGTGCCTTCTCTGAATCTTCATCAATCTGGGTAACATATTTTGCCCTGTACTGGTGGTTCCTAGGGACCCTGCCCCTCCCTCCCTGCAAGCTCATCCAAGCCATTTCCAGTGGCCTCTTGAGCCTCATGCTTAGGACATTCCTAAAATCTCTCAAACAAGCAGCAGCTTGCCTCAGTGTGTCCCATACCTCTCAATAAGTGGTTCCAAGCCTGGCACTAGTGGCAGCCTGCATTGGTCCATAGCTTGGCCTCTCCTGTACACCTCTAAGCCAAGCACAAGTACCAGCTATCTACGGTTTGCTGTGTAGCTCATGCTGGGTGACCCTGGGCAAAGCACAGGCAGAGGCTGACTTTGCACCTCCTGGGAGGCCACAGAGACAGTGCACCTGGTGGTCAGGCTCCACTGTGCTGGATTATAACCCTATCACATCTACAGGTAACACACTCAAGGGGCGCACTTGGTGAACACCAAAGCTCCACTGAAGTAAATCCTGCTCCATAGGGGTGTCTCCAGCACAGCAGATGTTTGGCTGTAGTTGCAGCTAGTCCTCCCAGCCGATTGACCTGGAGGTCAATTACTCCCAAAGATGTTAACAGCAACCAAGGCTGAACTACAACAGGACAGTGCACAAAGCCCACACAGGGGAGCATCAAGAAGGCCCAGCTCAGGTGACTGGGGAGGCTGAGCCACTGGACCCTATAGGACACCTACTACACAAAGCCACTCTACAAATTCCAGGAGACATAGCAGTTCTTCCTAATACATGGAAACAAACATCTGGAAGCAGCCAAAGTGTGAAGGCAAAGAAACATGTCACAAAGGAAAGAACAGAAGAAATCTACAGAAAAGGAACTAAATGAAATAGAACCAAGCAAGGTATTAGATACAGAGGTCAGAATTATGGTTATAAGGATGCTCAAGGATCTTAGTAAGACTATCAAGGAAATTAGTGAGATCATCAATGACATAATAAAGTACCAATCAGAAATGAAGTCTACACGAACTGAAATGAAGAATAATTTACAGGGAATCAACAGTAGAGAAGGGTATACTGAGAATCAATCAGCAATTTGGAATATGAGGAAACAAAAAACACCCAATCAGAAAAAAGAAAAAAGAATCTAGAAATATGAAGATAGTATAAGGAGATTCTGGGGCAACTTCAAGCGACCCAACATTCGCATTATGGGGATGCCAGAAGGAGAAGAGGAAGCAAGAAATTGAAAACCTATTTGAAAAAATAATTATAGAAAAAGTCCCCCATCTGGTGAAAGAAATAGGCTTACAAGTCCAGGAAGTACAGAGAGTCCCAAACAAGAGTAACCCAAAGAGGCCCACAGCAAGACACATCATAATTAAAATGCCAAAGGTTAAAGACAAAGAGAGAATCTTAAAAGGAGCAAGAGAAAAGCAGTTAGTTACCTACAAGGGAGCACCCATATGACTGTCAGCTGATTTCTCAACAGAAACTTTTAGGCCAGAAGGGAGTGGCAAGATATATTCAAAGTGATGAAAAACATGGAACTACAACCAAGATTAGTCTAACCAGCAAAGCTATCATTTAGAACTGAAGGTCAGATAAAGAACATCACAGATAAGAAAAAGCTACATGAAATGTTGAAGGGTCTTCTTTAAGAAGAAGCCAATGAGCAAAAGAATCTGACAAACTAAATTGACCCAGAGACATAGATGCAGGCAACAGATGGTCATATTTCAGAGGGAAGGGGGGTGGAGTGTGGGAAGAGATTAACCAAAGAAGTTACATACACATATGAGTAACTCATGGAAATAAACAAACATGGGGTGAAGGCCTAACGAGGGCTTGGGATTGAGGTGGAAGGGGTCAAGAGGGGGAAAAATGGGACACCTGTAATACTTTCAACAATGAAGGTAAATTAAAACACCAAAATAATAAAAATAAAAATAATGGGTTTTGGTGAATAAGGGTAACAACAAATGATCCATCCTCCTGTCAGTCGAGGTGAGGGTCTTTCTGGGTGAAACACTTCGGAGGAAAGGGGGAGGCGGAGAGAGAGGGAGGAGGGGGGTTCACTGGAAATCCACGTCCTCCTCGGGTTACTGGGCTTTGCTCCAGCCAGTGGGGTGAACAGTAAGACAGCGTCACTTCTCTCCAGCAGGTAGCTCTGCCAGAGGGTCCTGCGTACAGCCCTGGGTAGAGTCAGGGCAGACAGCAGGACCCGGCCCATGTTGACAGGAAAGGCTGAGGTTTTCCTTTAGGGGAATGAATTAGGAGGTGGTGGGGTGGTTACTGAGAGACTATTAGCAGACTGAGGATGAGAGAAGCTGGACATTTAGAATAACAGAGACGTGATGCTGGTTTTTTAGGCCCATGTGGGGAGTCGTTGGCTATGATTAAAAGGCACAAATGAAAAGCTGTGGCACTGGTGGCCCCCTGCTGCTGCTGCCATGGGAGAGATGGAGACTGTGAAGGGGACCTATTAGCCCAACTCTGGTCGTCATGGTTGATGCAGGTAAATGAAGGATAAATGAAATAATGTCACCATTTCTTTTCCAGCAGGCACTGGATTACTTACTTCAGACAGCCTATGTCATTTCCTTCTCATCAGAGCCACTCAGTGGGTGGGTATCATACAATGTCTTCAGTCAGCTGCTGTTATCCGAGCACATTGAAAAACACTGACCACTGAGCAGCACCCAATAAAGGTTGATTACTAGGATCTGGTCTAGATATTAAATATCCTACATTTATAACACTTTATAGTGAAACAGAGCACAGATGGGAAAACACAGAAATCATAAAAGTACTACTGACTTAATTATTATGAAGTCAACACCTATGGGACCACCACCCAGATCAAGAAAGGGAACCCTGGGCATGGCCAGTGCGGCTCAGTGGATTGAGCATCACTTCAGGCACCAAGGGGTCCCCAGTGTGATTGCCAGTCAGGGCACATGCCTGGGTTTCAGGCTCGATCCTTAGTGGGGGGTGCAGGAGGCCTCTGATCAATGTTTCTCTCTCATCAATGTTCTATGTCTCCCGCTCCCTTCTTCTCTCTCTAAAATCACTAAAAACATATATTTAAAAAGAAAAGAAAGGGAACCCTGGCCAGCACCCCATCAGCCCATACTCACCTCTTCCCATCCGCACTCCTCCCCCTCCCCACCGAGGTAACTCCCCGTCCAGCCTCCTGTCCCCATCATTTCCTTGCCTTTCAGTGAACCTTCCCAAGCTGATATTTATCCCTACACATGCTTAGTAGAATTATACAAACTGAATCATGCAGTGTGTTCTCTTTCGTGGCCTGTTTTCTGTTGAGCAGCAAGGAAGAAACGTTCTTGTCGCTAAGGCCACTGGCTCAGCTGGATATCCTTACGGAAAAGCAAATGAGATTTGACACCCACCTCACACCATCCACGGAACTGGTTCCAGGGAAACTGTGTTTCTGTAGTAAAAGCCAGTGCAATAAAGCCTTTCAGAGATACTGTTAAGGAACATCTTTATGACCTTTAGGGAGGAAAATATTTTTAAAAGGACACAGTTCACTAGTCGTAAAGAAAAGAATTAACCAGGAGTCACAAGTCTAACATCTTCACGGGGACAGTAAGAAGCTATTGTGCATAAGAAAAAGTGCCATGGGACCTACAAGGGAAACTCCTGAGGACCCTCAGCCAGCACATCTTGCAGGTGCCGGCAGCCTCTCAGGAGCTGGGCTCCAGTGTCTGGGGTCAGGAAAGAGAAATGAGAATGACAGAGGGGCACGCCCTCAGGTACTTGGGAAATCACTGAAGGGAAGGGGGCGGTTAAATCTGGAAGACAAGGTGATAGTGGAGTGGGGCCTGCAGGGATTGGCTCCCCATTCATCACCTCCGAAGTCAGGAAAGGAAGCTCTTCCATCCGAATTTCCTCGTGATGCAAAGACATCAATGAACATAAAATCCACCTGACCACCAGGCAATGGCTAGGGTTACGCTGAGTGCTCTGTGAGCCATAGAACCATGGGATATAACTGGTGAAAGTCAAAGAGCAGACACTTGTTGCACACCTCCTATGTTCCAAAGAGCATGCTAGGGGTGGGAAAAACAAAAATGGACCTCAGGGGGGTCAATATCTACCAGGAAAGAAAGAAGCACACACAGAGCACGCGCTCCCTGAGGCACAGACTGTGTTCTTTGTGTACCACCCGCTCCCCCTTTCCTAGAGAAACTCCTGGTCCAGAGCAGGTTATCATAAGTAGGTGAATTAATGAATAATATCTTAAGGATGAATACAGGCATTATAAATTAGAATGAAAATACAAATGTGTATAATTTAAAAGTAACAAGATTTTAAAACAGTAGAAATAGGACATTCATGTAGGTGGGAGTATTTATAGGAAAAAAGGAAATGCAGTTCATTTGCAGAAGTGAGACTTTATTATTCAGAGGAGCACCAGGGGGGTTGAATTACTGTAAGGAGAAGCTCTGATGGACGGGAGTAAGAGCAGTAGGGATGAGGGCAGGTACGCAGGGAGCGCCTGTCCTAGGAAAGGCCAAGGAGGCAGGGCAGGGACTCCTTTAGGAAGGTGATGAACTGAAATGTAGCAGCAACACCGTTGGCTGGCAAGCCGGGCGTCAGAGGTATAGCAGGAGCATGGAGACGAGGGAGTTGGCAGGCAGACTAGTGAGCTGAATTCCTGACTGTCCTGTGTGCTCAGGAACTTGCACTATTGGATGAGCAGGGAAATAAATGTAGAGCCTTTTACAACTGTCTCTTTACTTCTCTCAGGAGGAGCATCCAGAGATTCAGTCCTTGAACCCTGATTGCCTCCCCTAGACTCTTCTTAGGATAAAGCAGGTCCATTTGCTGGACACAGGCCCTTTGTGAAAATTCCATTACTTATCAGTTTCCTTCCTATACAAGCAATGGGTGAAGTGGCATCACTTTCTCCACCCCATGTGCCACTGCAGTCGCCCTAGCATGAGTCCGCGTCCAGGCTCCTAAGAGAAAGTGAAGTAGGGCTGGGCTGTGGACTATGTGGTGAGGGGAAGGTCTAAGATCTGGAGTGTGTGGGAAGAAATGGGATATGGCTTCGTGCATGGCCAGGAACTCCCCGCATTTGCTTTTCCAGCATGATTTCAATGGGTGCAGAGTACTGTGATCAGGACGCTTGTTCCTCTTGAGGCTTTGTTGGAAAACCCCTGGCCGGGAGTAAATGCAAAGGATGCTAGCATGTCACTGCTGGTAGGAAATTAATCTCTGTGGTGGGGAGAAGATTGAAAGGACAGGATGGAGGGTGAGGGGGAGACAGAGAGACAGAGATAAAGGGCCATCCCTCCACCTGCTGGTCACCCCGAGGCAGTGCAGGGACAATGATGGAAAATGATTCCAAATCATGAATTCTAGGCCCTGATAAGGCATTTTTCAATTATCTCATTTGATCTTTATAACAACCATGAAAATAACATTTTATGTCATTTGGGAAGTGATACTAGAAATATGGGGATTATATCTCGACTTCAAAAGGGAAAAAATTCTCTTTGGGGAATATAAATAAAAAGGTATTAGTGCTACAATTGTGCAAAGCCTTCTCCAAGGGGCTGGCACTGTGAAGATGCAGGGATCTGTAGATCTTGTTCCTACGAGGTCAGGGCCTACCTAGTCTTGCTGTAATACACTGTCAGAAGAGCTGGGATAAATTCCTCCATAACGTGCAGCTAGAGCACAGATTGGCAGAGCCATCAGTTTTCAAAAGGGGGTCAAGTTGTTCAAAGGATTTACAAGTCTCTAAGACATTTAAAAACTGAAGACTGCAGTTCTCTGTTCATGTGAGACAATGAGACTCATGAACAGAGGAAAGGGGTGTAATTCAAGTTGATTAAAGGGGCAGGAGGATAAAGTATAATAAAGTGATAAGCAAGGGGGACAGAGGAGGAAGATGCAGGGGGGAGAAGGGTCGGGGCTCATGAGGGAAAAGTCTCTATGGGGAAGGGGAACAGGTGGGAAGACTGGAGCCACCCCAGCAAAGCAAAGGGGTTGTGTAGCTGCAGACGGAAAGGGAAATGAGCCCCTAAGTCGCTCTGGTAGCTCCGGTGTGGTGAGAAGGCTAGGGAGCGACAGGAAGGAGGGCCTGCGCTTGCTGAGCACTCATGTTCTCATAACTGTGCTAGGAAACGTCACCTGCTGAGAGGGACCGAGGAGCCCTTTTGGAGGGGTGCCTCTGCCCTTCTCAGGACGGCACTTACAGGCACAGCCCCAACCACAATCTGCCTCACCCCTTATTTCAGGTCAGGCCGACCCCTTTGGGAAGGCATCCCCGCTTTCCACACTGGGGAGCTTTAAGAAAGAAAAGCACCCCTGGAAACCCCCATCCTTCATCGACCTTCCTCTTCAACCAACAGGGATGGAAAGCGAAGCAGCATCACTTGTCTCCGGCAGATGTACCGACTCAGAAGGTCTGACCGGATCCCAGGTCCTCGGTGAAGGGGGCAGGGGCCTGGACGACCAACGTGTGGGGAGAGGAACAGCTGACAACCCAGTTTCCTGGAAAGAAATGATGTGTCATGTAGAGGCTGAAAATACCCCTTTTTACAGTGTGGAGGGGCGGAGAGGGAGGATCTAAGGACAGCGCTGGGCGGGGAGGGGAGGGTACTGGCAATTTTCAAGCATCTGTGGGAAGTGAGCCCCTGCTTGGCTTGAAGAGGGAAGGAAGTGGTGCTGAGCTGCCCCGCTAGTGATGTGAGAGGGCCTGTGCTGGACCAGGAGGAAACCCGGACAGTCCGCATCCCACCTGCCGATGGGCACAGCACAAGTTGAGGGCGCCCTCTTTTCTCACCCTCATTACTGCTCTGTGGAGCAGCACCTCTAGGTGAGTTATCTCTCAGTTAGTCCTCAGGTCGCATTTTTGTTAACTCCTGAATCCTCAGCACCTACAACACTTCTCAGCATTCAGTAAATTTCTGATCAATTAATTAATAAATGAGCAGGGTACTAAGAACCGGTGACTTTAAGAGATAAAAGATTATAATCATTAGGATTCAGATTCAGCTCTAAGTCCAAAATCCAAGAATTAAAGATACTTGTTTTTCTAAGATCAGAAGGTATCTGGAAAAAAACTGACTGCACCTACATTTAATGGATTTCACACACCTCAACCTAATATTTTCTCTTCCAATATGAATTGCTCTGGAGCTCAGTTAGTGAATACATATTGTATGGTAGAAAAGCCCTGTGATTACTGTCATGGAATCAGAATGCTGGCACCTAATCTATATGTTGGTCCAATGATTTACTCTTGTGCGTTTCTACTTCATTAAAATTAAGGGCTTGGATTACATCATTTCCCACCTTAACACCTGACTGGTTCTTGGAATATGATAAATATTAAGAAATATTCTTTTTTTTTTTTACTGTCATGGATTATTTCTGTAACTGAAAATAATTATAGGAAGGAGAGGAAAATGGCCTTAAAATTGACTTCAACAGCCCAGCCGGGCGTGGCTCAGCGGTTGAGCATCAACCTAGTCTCCAGGAGATAGCGGTTCAATTCCCAGTCAGGGCACATGCCCGGAGTGCGGGCTCCATCCCCGTCGGGGGCGTGCAGGAGGCAGCCGATCAGTGGTGACTCTCATCATTGATGTTTCTATCTTTCTCCCTCTCCCTTCTTGTCTCTGAAATAAACATATATATATATATATTTTAAAAATTGTCTTCAACAAAAAATAAGGATAACATTTTAAATTATCCAGAGGAAAGTAATTCCTCAATATGGCCAACAATATACTAATAAAAATATTATTCATTTTGTGATTCTTTTTCTAGCATCCCTTAAAGTAAGACAGGTCATTACTTGTTGAACCTATTCTTGGGGTAGCTGTGCTCACTGTAATCCAGGAGTGAGCCAGTACACTGCTAGTGTTCTTTGCTACTTAACATAGAATTATGGATTAAGACCTTCACTCTTTGGGTGGAAAATAGCATCTTTTTCAAATGAGGCAAAAAATATTTGTAGCTTTACAAGATATCCTAGAGGAAGTTCCTACGGTGAAAGCAAGAACTGGACATGGCAATTTGAAACCATACAAACAAAGAGCACTGCTAAAGGTCATTGTGTCATTACAAAAGATACTATAAGAGCATATTGTTCACAATTCTCCTCTTAAGTGATTTGAAAATCAATTGTATAAAATAAATATATATACTGTTCTATGGAGTCTGTAATATATGGAAATATATATATACAATATATTTACCTTAACAAAACAAAGAAAATGGGTGGGAGCAAAGCTATGATGGGCTAAGGAAATGCTGACAGATGATAAAGTAATCATTACAAAAATTTATTGTTGTGTTTGTAACATTAATAGATGTAATACAGATAACAACAATACCACATACTTAGAGGAAAAGAAATAGAGCTTTGTAGGAAGAACATTTCTATATATTACTAGAATTAAGCTAACATAATAATGAAACTGATTATTTGAAATTAACATGTGGATGGTAAATCCTAGATGAGTCATATATGTACACACATATATATTGATTATACATATACAAACATAATTAAATTAAAATGTTACACTAGAAAATATTTACTCAGTGTAAATTGTAGTAAAGGTGCAATAGAGGAACAAAAAAGATGAGACATAGAAAAAAATAAAATGACAGATGTAAATCCAAGTATATAAAAATAACATTAAATGTGAATGGATTAAACAATCAAGAAAAGGGCAGAGATTATCAGACTGAAATAAAATGACCCAGCTGTATTTTTTTTATAGAAGACACCTTATATTCAAAAACACAAATAGATTAAAAGTAAAAGGATGAATATAAAGTATATCAAGTAAGCAACAACCACCGGAAAGCTAGAATGACTATGCTAATAAACAAATAGGCTTTAAAATGGAAAGTCTACTAAAGTCAAAGAGGAGCATTTTCATAATATCTTCTTGATATCACAATTTCAAGAATATATAACAATTACAAGCATATATGCACCTCATAACAAAACACCAAAAATTTGACAGAAATAATAGTTAGAGACTTCAATGTTCTATTTTTAATAATGGATAGGACAACTAGACGAAGATTAACAAAGGAGCAGAAGGTTTGGATAACACGACAAACCAACCAGACGTAACCAGCATCTGTAGAACACTTCACCCAACAGTAACAAAACACACGTTCTTCTCAAGTGCATGGGAACCTTCTTCAGGGTAAACCATGTGGTGGGCAATAAAACAAATGCCAATACATTTATAAGAATAGACATATTACAAAATATATGTTTTCTAACCACAATTGAATGAAATTAGAAATGACCTAGGGGGAATGTGAAACAAGTCTGTAGAAATTAAATGGCACAGTCCTAAATAACCAATGGGTCAAGTAAGGAATCAAAAGGACTTAAATCAGAAAATACTTTGGATGAATGGAAATGAAAGCACAATGTACCAAAGCTTATGGGATATAATTACAACAGTGCTTAGAGGAAATTTTATAGCTGTAGATGTTTATATTAAGAAACAAGTAACATTTTTAAGCATCAATAACTTAATCTTGCACCTTAAGACACTGAGAGGGGTGACATCGGTAAGATAGAAGGCTAGGCCATGGCCGGGATTCTCAGTTGGCTGGAGAATCATCCTGTACACTGAAAGGTCTCGACTTAAATTCCCAGTCAGAGCACATGCCCAGGTTGTGGATGCCATTCCCAGTTAGGGTGCTTCTGAGGGGCAGCAACCTATCAATGTTTCTCTCTCACTCTCTCTCTCTCCTTTTCTCTCTCTCTGAAAATCAATATCATCAGGTGAGGATTTAAAAAAAAAAAAAGGCAAGGAGGTACCAATTCATGTCTCCCCCATGAAAACAATAAATAAACAACTTCAGACCAACAAAACTAGCTTGGAGAAAGTTCTAGATTACAGCAAGAAAGCAGCAAAAATCTGAGGAGCTCAAAAATGAAGGATGGAGAGGAGGGCAGATGGCGGCTCTGTGAGAAGCAGCAGAGCACTCCCGCTCCCAGCCACGGACTCAGTTTACTCCTAAAATACTAGGTAACCAGCTTGGAAAAACCAGAGAAACATACCTGAGTGGACATATTGTGAGTAGTGGGCACTGAAGAAACACCATAGAGCCCGGTAAGAGAGGGGGGCATAGAAAGGGGGAGTCCCCCCCCAAGCCTGTACTGGGCTCCGTGCCCTGAGGCTTGGAGGCTGCAAAGCTCCCTTCCCCTGGGAGTGCGGGCGGCCTCTAAAAGCAGGGATCCCACACCCAGAGCAGAGGACAGGGGATAGAGCACCCCGCGCACAGGGCAGAGGGCTCCAAGGGAGCGGTGAGTCTGAGAAGAGGGGACGACGCCTTCCTAGGGAAACAGAGGTTTTAATCACAGCCCTGAGCGGCGTTCAATGCTCAGGGTGCTGACCACAGGGAAGGCTGTCCCACGGTGTGTGGCACCCGAGTGGTGAGGGACCAGAGGTCTGCACTGAGCAGCCGCACACAGGGACCTCTGCCTCCCTGTGGGGCAGTGTGTTGAGCCCCAGAAAGCGCTGAGTCTGCCTGGTGTGGGGAGGGGAGGAGCCCTCCCACCCTGTGCTCTGGGTTCCGAGAGGCTGGGATCTGTGACCAGCCCCGAGGGGCGCCGTGGTGGCGTGTGGGGCCGCCCCAGCTTTGCTGAGACCGGCGGTGCGGAGAGCTGCGTGGAGCTGACTTTGGGTCCCCTCCCGCTGGGTCCCTCGGCACACAGGCGGTGGCCTCGCAGGGCCGGCTCTCTGCCTGTGTGTTGCTTTGTGCGTTTTTGAGTTTCCATGGCTGAACCAGCTCCCACCTTCCCGGCGGGCGTGCATTGGGGGACAGACCAGCAGAGGCTGGGATTGGGGTCTGCGCAGTAGACGTTCTGAGGGGCAGGCCTGGTGCGACCAGCTAACCAGAGCTGAGCAGGGAGGGGCAGAGCCCACTGGCCTCTCCTGCAGCCGGGAGCACCACCCCCAATGGGAAAGGTCCAGCTCACTGAGGCCCCAGACACACCCGCAGGGCACAGTCCTGAGAGGGAAGGGAGAGCAGCTCACAGGAGGATGTCACAAGAATAACACTCTCAGGGACTGTTGTTTGGGAACCGGAGGAAACGCTGAAAACCCCTGCTGGGGGCTGGGCAGGCAAAGGGCTCACTGGAATATTTTTCACTTGAGCCCAGGCTCCTGAAAAGGCCCAGACAGAAAAGGCAACAGGCTGAAATCAATCTGAAGCTGCAGCAGGACAGAGCCTGGGGAACTGGAATCAGAGGACAGGGTAGGGACTGGGGAGCTGGCGGTGGGGCAGAGACTAAAGCCCTCAGAGTGAGTGCCTGACAGCGACATCTCTAAGGGGAGTGACACCCTGAGCTACACTAGCCACCCTGCACCCTAAAGACTCTACAGAAGACCCAAATATATGCTGTCTACAAGAGACCCACCTCAAAATAAAACACTCACACAGGATAAGAGTGAAGGGATGGAAAAAAATTTTCCATGCAAATGGAAATGAAAAAAAGCTGGGGTAGAATTACTCACATCCGGGAAAATAGACTTCAAAATGAAGGCAATAAGGAGAAAAAAGAAAGGCCACTACATAATACTAAAAGGATAGATCCAACAAGAAGATATACCCATAATAAAAATACATGCACCCAATATAGGAACACCAAAATTTATTAAAAAACCAACAAACTTCTGGAGGACTTTAAGGAAGAGATCAATAGCAATACAGTCATAGTAGGGGACTTAAACATCCCACTGACTTCACTGGATAGGTCTTCCGGACAAAACATCAACAAGGAAACAGTGACCTAAGTGACACACTAGATCAGATGGATTTTACTGACATGTACAGAACATTCCACTCCAAAGCTGCAGAATATACATTCTTCTCAAGTGCACATGGGACATTCTTAAAGATAGACCACATTTTAGGACACAAAACAAGTCTCTACAAGTTCAAGAAGATTGGAATCATATCAAGCACCTTCTCTGATGACAATGGCGTGGAATTAAAAATCAACTACAATAAAAACATTAAAAAACATTCCAACACATGGAGGTTAAATAGCATGTTATTAAACAATGAATGGGTTACAAAAGAGATCAAGGAAGAAATAAAAAACTTTCTGGAAACAAATAAAAATGAACACACAACAACCCCAAATCTGTGTCCTTTGGTGAATTCATGTTTTCTTGCTTTTATGTGGGCCTGTTTCTGGTGGCTTTGTATTGATAGCTGCACATTTGCCGGCATAGTCAGCTCTTCCAGCCTTTTCCGACTGGCTTCTGTGAGGAAGTACTTTCATGGGAAGGCGGGCGTGATGGTGCCAGATGAGTGGGCTGCAGCATCTTGGTTCCCTGGAAAGCACAGTGGAAAGTCCCTGTGCAGATCTGTCAGCTTAGTTCAACGTCAACCATTCTGTGGTGGGTGTCTGTGGCCAAGAGTTCAGAGGTTTTGTGGGTGGCACAGGCAGGTAGGCCTATTGGGATCCTCAGAGGCAAGTGCTGCTGGGTCTTCCTATTTTTTTGCCCATGGGTGGGAGTTCCAGCCTAGGGATCCCTCTTGGCATCTGCTATGGTTCCTGTAACTGAGCCAGGGTCCTGGAACCAGGTGCATGAAGAGCTACCACAGTGCCTGAACCCTGGGCACAGGTGTAGTTTTTGAGGTAGTGACACTGATGTCTAAGGTGTGGATGGGAGCGGGTCTCTCACACACCTGGTACCTGGGTCTCAGGCTTTCTACAGTGACTCTGGCAGCTCAGGGGCAGGGGTGGGTGGGTCACAGCAGCAGCAAGGGTTCAGGATGATACGGTGCTGCAGTGGTTTGAGCCAGGAGCGCGCAGGGTGCAGGGTCAGCATACCCAGGGGATGGCAGTGCAGACTCCTAACTCTGGACATGGAGGGTTTCACAGGACAGAAACAATACGAGGTGATGCTCCACTAAAACCCAAAGTCAGGACAACAGGCAGGGCGGGGGCTTCGGGCAGCAGCAGTGCTGCCAACAGTGGTGGTTCAGAGAGGCCACCTCAGACTGTGGGTGGTGCTCAGGGCAGCGTAGGCTTCCCCAGTGATGGGTCAAAGCCATGACCCGGAGCCTGGGTGCAGAGCAGTGTCAGGTCTGGACCTATGCATGGTGAAGTGCTGTGGTATCCTGATCCCGGGGAGTGGGACACTGCAGGGACTCGGGTCCCTGAAGGCAGGTCTCCCTTAATGACAGCTCCAGCCCTGGGGAGCAAATGGGGAAGAGGGACTTCAAGGAGCTTGCTTAGATAGGATCAGTTTTGGTGAAGACTGAGGGAGACCTCTACAGCAAAGGCTGCAAATGCCCACAGAGATGAGGCTAACTAGGGTCCTCCTACTCTCCCTTTCCATGTGGAGTACAGTTCCTCTGAGGGATCCCGCCTGGCACCAAGCTGGGAAATAGGGTGACATGAGTAAAATGCTTCCTGTGGTTTTCTACGAGGCCATCCTTGATTTTTTTTTTTTTTTTGCAGCTCTATATCTATTTATTTTTTATTATTTATTTATTTTTTACTATTTTAAATAGCTTTATTGAGGTACAATTGACATGCAATAAACTTAACATATTTAAAGCGTATAATTTGACAAGAGTTGACACATGTATATACATGTAAAAGCATTATAACAACTAAGTTGGTGAACATATTAATCAACCCAAAAGGTTTCTTCACAGCCCTTCTAATGCTTTCCCTGCCCGTCCTCCCCAGGCAATCATTGACCTGCTTCCTGTCACCTTGGATTAGTTTGTATTTTCTTTTTTTTTCTTTTTTCCATATATAAGCATTCTGTTTATTTTTGTTTAAAATATTACAGATGTCCCTTTTTCTTCCCAATGACCTGTTCCACCCCGTCCCATCCCCTTCCCCAGTCCCTCTCCACACCATTATCCATATCCTTGGGTTGTGCATATATGCATATAAATTCTTTGATTAATCTCTCCCTCTCCGCCCACTCACCCTCTTTAATGCCTCTGACATTCGTCAGTCTCATCTATGCTTCCATGTCATTGAATCTATTCTGTTCATCAGTTTATTAAGTTCTTTAGATTCCACGTATAAGTGAGATCATGTGATGTTTGTCTTTCTCTGTCTGGCTTATTTCACTTAGCATAATATCTCCATGTCCATCCATACTGTCCCAAAGGGTACGAGATCCTTCTTGTTTATAGCTGCATAGTATTCCATGTTGTAAATGTCCCACAGCTTTTTATCCACTCATCTACTGATGGGCACTTGGGCTGTTTCCAGATCTTAGCTATTGTAAACTGTGCTGCTATGAACATCGGGGTGCATATATTCTTTCTGGTTACTGTTTTGAAATTCTTAGTATATATTCCAAGAAGTGGGATCACTGGGTGAAATGGCAGCTCCATTTTTAATTTTTTGAGGAACCTCCATACTGTTTTCCATAGTGGCTTCACCAGTCTGCATTCCCACCAGCAGTGTACTAAGGTTCCCCTTTCTTTACATTCTCGCCAGCACATGTCATTTGTTGATTTGTTGATGGAGCCATTCTGACAGGTGTGAAGTGATACCTCATTGTGGTTTTAATTTGCATCTCTCTGATGATTACCGAACTTGAGCAGTTTCTCATGTGTCTCTTGGCCATCTGTATGTCCTCTTTGGAGAAGTATCTATTAGGGTCTTTTCCCCATTGTTTAATTGGGTTATTTGTCTTCCTCTTGCTGAGTACTATGAATTCTTTGTACACTTTGGGAATTAGCCCCTTATCAGATATATCCTTGGCAAATATGTTTTCCCAGACTGTGGAGTTCTTTTGTATTTTGAGGCTGTTTTCTTTTGCTGTGCAGAAGCTTTTTAGTCTGATGTAGTCCCACATGTTTATTTTTTCCTTTGTTTCTCTTGCCCTAGGAGATGTATCAGTGAAAAGTCGACTACGTGGGATGTCTGTGACTTTACTGCCTATGTTTTCTTCATAGGTTTTTTATGGTTTCGTGACTTACATTTAAGTCTTTTATCCATTTTGAGTTTATTTTTGTGTATGGTGAAAGTTGGTGGTCTAGTTTCATTTTTTTGCATGTATCTGTCCAATTTTCCCAGCACCACTTATCGAACAGAATGTCCTTACTCCATTGGATGCTCTTGCCTCCTTTGTCAAATATTAACTGACCATAATGGCGTGGGTCTATTTCTGGGGTCTCTGTTCTGTTCCATTGATCTATGTGTCTGTTGTACCAATACCAGGCTGTTTTGATTACAGTGGCTTTGTAGTACAGTTTGATGTCCGGCAAAGTGATTCCTCCCACTCTGTTCTTTTTTCTCAAGATGGCTGCAGCTCTTCAGAATCTTTTGTGGTTCCATATAAATTTTCGAAATGTTTGTTCTAGGTCTGTGAAATATGCTGTTGGTATTTTAATAGGAATTGCATTGAATTTATAAATTGTTTTGTGTAGTATGGACATTTTAATGATATTAATTCCTCCAATCCATGAGCATGGTATCTTCTTCCACTTGTTTAAATCTTCCTCTATTTCTTTTTCCAGTGTCACGTAGTTTTCTGAGTACAAGTCTTTTACATCCTTGGTTAAGTTTATTTCTAGGTATCTTATTTTTTTAGTTGCAATGGTAAATGGTATTGCTTTTTTAGTTTCTCTCTCTGAAAGTTCATTGTTGGTGTATAAGAATCCCATTGATTTCTGGATGTTGATTTTGTATCCATCTACCTTGCAAAATTCGTTGATCAAATCTAGTAGTACTTTGATGGAGTCTTTAAGGTTTTCTATGTACAATATCATGTCATCTGCAAATAATGACAATTTTGCTTCCTCCTTTCCAGTTTGGATACCTTTTATGTTTTCTTCCTGTCTGATGGCTGTGGTGAGGACTTCCAGTACTATGTTGAATAAGAGTGGTGAAAGCAGACAACCCTGCCTTGTTTCTGTTTTTAAGGGAAATGGTTTTAGTTTTGGCCCATTGAATATGATGTTGGCTGTAGGTCTGTCATATATGGCCTTTATTATGTTGAGGTATGATCCCTCTATTCCCACTTTGCTGAGAGTTTTTATCAGAAATGGGTTTGTCGAATGTTTTTTCTGCATCTGTTGATATGATCATATGATTTTTGTCCTTCATTTTGTTTATGTGATGTATCACATTTATTGATTTGTGGATGTTGACAAGCCTTGCATCCCTGAAATAAATCCCACTTGGTCATGGTGTATGATCTCTTTAATGTATTGCTGTATCTGGTTTGCTAGTATTTTAGTGAGGATTTTAGCATCTATGTTCATCAGGGATATTGGCCTGTAATTTTCTTTCTTTGTAGTGTCTTTATCTGGTTTTGGGATTAGGATGATGCTGGCCTCATAAAAAGAGTTTGGGAGTTTTTCCTGCTCTTGAATTTTCTGGAATAGTTTGAATAGAATAGGTGTTAATTCTTGTTTGAATGTTTGGTAAAACTCGCTTGGAAATCCATCTGGTCCAGGACTTTTGTTTGTTGGGAGTTTTTTGATTACTGCTTCAATTTCATTAGTTGTTATCAACCTACTCAGGTTTTCTGCTTCTTCCTGATTCAGCTTTGGAAGGTTGTATGCTTCTAGGAATTCATCTATTTCCCCCATGTTTTCCACTTTGTTGGCATATAGTTGCATGTAGTATTTTCTTACAATCCTTTGTATTTCTGTTGGGTCTGTTGTTATATCACCTCTTTCATTTCTCATTTTATTTATTTGGGTCCTCTGCACTTGTTTCTTGATGATTCTGGCTAAAGGTGCATCAATCTTATTTATCTTTTCAAAGAACCATCTCTTGGTTTCATTGATTTTATATTGTTTTCTTAGTCTCTATGTCATTAATTTCTGCTCTGATCTTTATTATTTCCTTCCTTCTACTTCTTGGGGTTATTCTTGCTGTTCTCATTCTAGTTCTTTTAGTTGTGTTAGATCGTTCATTAGAGCTTTTTCATGTTTCTTGAGATAGGCCTGTAATGCTATGAACTTTACTCTCAGGACTGCTTTCGCTGTGTCCCATAGATTTTGGGTTGTTGTCTGGTCATTTTTGTTTCTTTCCACGAAGTGTTTGATTTCTTCCTTGATTTCATTGTTAATCCATTCATTGTTTAATAACATACTATTTAGCCTCCATGTGTTTGAATATTTTTGAGAGTTTTTTTTTTTTAATAGTGGTTGATTCTAGTTTCATGGGATTATGATCCAAGAAGATGCTTGATATGATTTCAATCTTTTTGTATTTGTAGAGACTTGCCCAGTGCCCTAACATGTGCTCCATTTTTGAGAATGTTCCATGTGTACTTGAGAAGAATGTGTATTCTGTTGCTTTGGGATGAAATGTTCTGTGTCAATTAAATCCATCAGGTCTAGTGAGTCATTTAAGGTCTGTGTTTTCCTGTTGATGTTTTGTCTTGATGATCTGTCCAATGCTGACAGTGAGGTGTTAAAGCCCCCCACTATGATTGTGTTGCTGTCAATCTCCCTGTTAAAGTCCAGCAGGAAATTTTTTATATATTTAGGTGCTCCTATATTGGGTGCATAAATGTTTATAAGGGTTATTTCTTCCTGTTAGATTGATCCCTCTAGTATTATGTAGTGACTATCTTTGTCTCTTGGTATGGTCTTTATTTTCAAGTCTACTTTGTCAGAAATAAGAATTGTTACTCCAGCTTTCTTTTCCTTGCCATTTGCATGGAATATTTTATTCCATCCATTCACTTTTAGCCTGTGTGAGTCTTTTGCTCTCAGGTGGGTCTCTTGTAGACAGCATATATTTGGGTCCTGTTTTCTTATCCATTCAGCTGCTGTATGTCTCTTGATTGGAGCATTTATTCCATTTACATTTAAGGTTACCATTGATATAAACTTATTTAATGCCATTTTCCCCTTTTATACTGATGGACCTTTCTCTCACTCTTCCTTCTTTATCTTAGAGCTGTCCTTTTAGCATTTCTTGCAATGCTGGTTTGGTGGTACTGAACTCCTTTGGGCTTTTTTTTTTTTTTTTTTTTTTTTTGTCTGGGAAGCTCTTTATTTTACCTTCAATTTTAAATGATAGCCTTGCTGGATAAAGCAATCTTGGTTGCAAGTTCTTGCATTTCATTACTTGGAGAACTTCATGCCACTCCCTTCTGGCCTGAAGAATTTCTTTTGAGAGATTTGATGTCAGCCTTATGGGGGTTCACTTGTAGGTCACTGCTTGTCTCTCCTTTGCAGCCCTTAATATTTTCTCTTTGTCCTTGCCATTTGCCATTTAATTATGATGTGTCTTGGAGTGGGTCTCTTTGGGTCCCTCTTGATTGGAACCCTCTGTGCTTCCTCAACTTGTGTGGCTTTCTCCTTTGCCAGCCTAGGGAAGTTTTCTGTCATTATTTCCTCCACCAAGTTCTCTATCTTTTGCTCTCTTTCCTTCCCCTCTGGCACTTCTATAATGCGAATGCTGTTTCACTCTGTTTTGTCCCAAAGTTCCCTTAGAGTGTCCTCATGTTTTTTGTTATTTTCCTTTTTGCTGCTCTGATAGAGTGATTTTTTTCTACCTTGTCTTCTAAGTCACTTATTCTATCCTCTGCTTCATTAAGCCTGCTTTTAATTCCTTCCAGTGTATTCTTGACATCAGATACAGCATTGTTTATTTCTGTCTGATTTTTGTTTACGTTATGTATCTCTTTTTTCATGTTTTCAGTACTGGCCTCGATCTTATAATCTAATACCTTATTTTTCTCATTAATTTCCTTGAGCATCTTTATAATCATTACTCTGAACTCTGTTTCTGATAACTTGCTTAACTCTATCTCATCAAAGTTTTTTTCTGGTGATTTTTCCTTACCTTTAATTTGGGGGTTGTTTCTTTGTCTCCTCATTTTGGTGGCTTTTAGTGTTTGTATCTATATATTAGATATATTTGCTGTCTCCCAGTCTTGTGGGGTTGGATTTTGTCTTGTGAGTCCAGTGGAGCTCAGAGGTGTTTTCCTTATACTTCTGAGCTCTTTGCTCTTGGTGTGTCCCTTTTGAGGGTTCTTTGGGCTCTCCTTTTGTGATTGGGTCTAAATTGTTGTTGACCAGTCCTTGGAAGGACTCTCCTATCAGGTGGGTTAACTCTGTGTCTCAGCGCCAACCATGTTGTATAAGCTGTTGTATGGTTCTGGCAAGGAAGGACAAGACACAACTAAACTTCTAGGAAACAAGGGGTCAAGGGGTATCTTACATAATATCTTGACAGTCACAATTAAAACAACCCAAGTGAAAATAGAACTGGGAGAGTGAAGAGAGAATACAAATTCTATAGCAAAAACAAACAGCAAAAAAAGGTAAAAAAAAAAGAAAGAGAGAAAGAAAAGTAAAGCTTAGAGATAGAAAAGTATAGTGTTGTTAATAGTGACGAAAATTTAGATAATAATAATTATCAAAAATGTAAAAATTAGAGAAGCTATTGGGAGATAATAGAGGCAGAGAAAAGATTGTGAAACAAGGGCCAGCAAACAATCAAGGGAGAGAATAGGAATAGGATAATAGTTGAAAATGAAAAAATAAAAACACAGTAAAGAGAATAAGAGAAACTAACAATGGAACAAAAAGACAGGAAAACAGAGGGAAGAAAAACAAAAGAAAAGAAGAAGAAGAAGAAGAAGAAGAAGAAGAAGAAGAAGAAGAAGAAGAAAAAGAAGAAGAAGAAGAAAGTTATGCTAATGGATCAAGAGGAGAGAGAGAGAGATAAAGCCTGGACAGAAAGGGAGTCCAACAAGAGATTTGGGGCAAACTATAGAGAAAAGCAATAAACTTGTTGTTTATAATGATAAAGTCCCAGTAATTAAGCAGGAATATCAAGAAAGTCTTGATAGTAGAAGCAAGGATGAAACAAAACAAAGCAAATAAACAAAACAAAACAAAGAAACAAAACAAAAAACAAGCTAAACAAAGCAAAATTCTTTTTTAAGAAAAGGGAAAAATTCATTAAAAATTTTTAAATATTAAAAAAACATAAAATTTAAAAAGAAGGTAAAACAAATAATTTTTCCCCCTTTCTCTTATTCCTAAGGGAAAAAGAGAGACAGAGAGACAGAGAGAGAGAGAGAGAGAGAGAGAAAAGACAGTCAGTCAGGTGAGTTTCTTCTGGGCAGCTTATGTTGTCTGAGGCTCACTGTTTTGTGGGCTGATCTCTGTTCTCCTGGGAGGTGCTTGTGTATCACGCAATGTGAGGAACATCTAGGTTTGGCTCTGGGGTCCTTAGGAACATGGTTAATCTGAGGCTATCCATGGACCACCTCCTCTTGTCAGCTATTTTGCAACCTTGTAGTTGCCTGGTCTTACTCTAGAATCTTCTGTAGAGTCTTTCGGGTGCAGGGTGGCTAGTGTAGCTCAGGGTGTCACTCCCCTTAGAGGTGTCGCTGTCAGGCGCTCACTCTGAGGGCGTTAGTCTCTGCCCCACCGCCAGCTCCTCAGTCCCTACCCTGTCCTCTGATTCCAGTTCCCCAGGCTCTGTCCTGCTGCAGCTTCAGACTGATTTCAGCCTGTTGCCTTTTCTGTCTGGACCTTTTCAGGAGCCTGGGCTCAACTGAAAAACATTCCAGTGAGCCCTTTGCCTGCCCAGCCCCCAGCAGGGCTTTTCAGCGTTTCCTCCGGTTCCCAAACAACAGCCCCTGAGAGTCTTATTCTTGTGATGTCCTCCTGTGGGCTGCTCTCCCTTCCCTCTCAGGACTGTGCCCTGCGGGTGTGTCTGGGGCCTCAGTGAGCTGGACCTTTCCCATTGGGGGCGGTGCTCCCGGCTTCAGGAGAGGCCAGTGGGCTCTGCCCCTCCCTGCTCAGCTCTGGTTGGCTGGTCGCACCAGGCCCGCCCCTCAGACCGTCTACTCTGCAGACCCCAATGGCAGCCTCTGCTGGTCTGTCCCCCAGTGCACTCCAGGAAGGTGGGAGCTGGTTCAGCCATGGAAACTCAAAAACGCACAAAGCAACACACAGGCAGAGAGCCGGCCCTGCGAGGCCACCGCCCGTGTGCCAAGGGACCCAGCGGGAGGGGACCCAAAGTCAGCTCCACGCAGCTCTCCGCACCGCTGGTCTCAGCAAAGCTGGGGCGGCCCCACACTCCACCATGGCGCCCCTCGGGGCTGGTCACAGATCCCAGCCTCTCGGAACCCAGAGCACAGGGTGGGAGGGCTCCTCCCCTCCCCACACCAGGCAGACTCAGCGCTTTCTGGGGCTCAACACACTGCCCCACAGGGAGGCAGAGGTCCCTGTGTGCGGCTGCTCAGTGCAGACCTCTGGTCCCTCACTACTCGGGTGCCACACACCGTGGGACAGCCTTCCCTGTGGTTAGCACCCTGAGCATTGAACGCCGCTCAGGGCTGTGATTAAAAGCTTTGTTTCGCTAGGAAGGCGTCGTCCCCTCTTCTCAGACTCACCGCTCCCTTGGAGCCCTCTGCCCTGTGCGCGGGGTGCTCTGTCCCCTGTCCTCTGCTCTGGGTGTGGGATCCCTGCTTTTAGAGGCTGTCCACACTCCCAGGGGAAGGGAGCTTTGCAACCTCCAAGCCTCAGGGCACGGAGCCCAGTACAGGCTTGGGGGGGGACTCCCCCTTTCTATGCCCCCTCTCTTACCGGGCTCTATGGTGTTTCTTCAGTGCCCACTACTCACAATATGTCCACTCAGGTATGTTTCTCTGGTTTTTCCAAGCTGGTTACCTAGTATTTTAGGAGTAAATTGAGTCCGTGGCTGGGAGCGGGAGTGCTCTGCTGCTTCTCACAGAGCCGCCATCTGCCCTCCTCTCCATCCTTCATTTTTGAGCTCCTCAGATTTTTGCTGCTTTCTTGCTGTAATCTAGAACTTTCTCCAAGCTAGTTTTGTTGGTCTGAAGTTGTTTATTTATTGTTTTCATGGGGGAGACATGAATTGGTACCTCCTTGCCTTTTTTTTTTTTAAATCCTCACCTGATGATATTGATTTTCAGAGAGAGAGAAAAGGAGAGAGAGAGAGTGAGAGAGAAACATTGATAGGTTGCTGCCCCTCAGAAGCACCCTAACTGGGAATGGCATCCACAACCTGGGCATGTGCTCTGACTGGGAATTTAAGTCGAGACCTTTCAGTGTACAGGATGATTCTCCAGCCAACTGAGAATCCCGGCCATGGCCTAGCCTTCTATCTTACCGATGTCACCCCTCTCAGTGTCTTAAGGTGCAAGATTAAGTTATTGATGCTTAAAAATGTTACTTGTTTCTTAATATAAACATCTACAGCTATAAAATTTCCTCTAAGCACTGTTGTAATTATATCCCATAAGTTTTGGTACATTGTGCTTTCATTTCCATTCATCCAAAGTATTTTCTGATTTAAGTCCTTTTGATTCCTTACTTGACCCATTGGTTATTTAGGACTGTGCCATTTAATTTCTACAGACTTGTTTCACATTCCCCCTAGGTCATTTCTAATTTCATTCAATTGTGGTTAGAAAACATATATTTTGTAATATGTCTATTCTTATAAATGTATTGGCATTTGTTTTATTGCCCACCACATGGTTTACCCTGAAGAAGGTTCCCGTGCACTTGAGAAGAAGGTGTGTTTTGTTACTGTTGGGTGAAGTGTTCTACAGATGCTGGTTACGTCTGGTTGGTTTGTCGTGTTATCCAAACCTTCTGCTCCTTTGTTAATCTTCGTCTAGTTGTCCTATCCATTATTAAAAATAGAACATTGAAGTCTCTAACTATTATTTCTGTCAAATTTTTGGTGTTTTGTTATGAGGTGCATATATGCTTATAATTGTTATATATTCTTGAAATTGTGATATCAAGAAGATATTATGAAAATGCTCCTCTTTGACTTTAGTAGACTTTCCATTTTAAAGCCTATTTGTTTATTAGCATAGTCATTCTAGCTTTCCGGTGGTTGTTGCTTGCTTGATATACTTTATATTCATCCTTTTACTTTTAATCTATTTGTGTTTTTGAATATAAGGTGTCTTCTATAAAAAAAATACAGCTGGGTCATTTTATTTCAGTCTGATAATCTCTGCCATTTTCTTGATTGTTTAATCTATTCACATTTAATGTTATTTTTATATACTTGGATTTACATCTGTCATTTTATTTTTTGTTTTCTATGTCTCATCTTTTTTGTTCCTCTATTGCACCTTTACTACAATTTACATTGAGTAAATATTTTCTAGTGTAACATTTTAATTTAATTATGTTTGTATATGTATAATCAATATATATGTGTACATATATGATTCATCTAGGATTTACCATCCACATGTTAATTTCAAATAATCAGTTTCATTATTATGTTAGCTTAATTCTAGTAATATATAGAAATGTTCTTCCTACAAAGCTCTATTTCTTTTCCTCTAAGTATGTGGTATTGTTGTTATCTGTATTACATCTATTAATGTTACAAACACAACAATAAATTTTTGTAATGATTACTTTATCATCCGTCAGCATTTCCTTAGCCCATCATAGCTTTGCTCCCACCCATTTTCTTTGTTTTGTTAGGGTAAATATATTGTATATATATATTTCCATGTATTATAGACTCCATAGAACTGTATATATACTTATTTTATACAATTGATTTTCAAATCACTTAAGAGGAGAATTGTGAACAATATGCTCTTATAGTATCTTTTGTAATGACACAATGACCTTTAGCAGTGCTCTTTGTTTGTATGGTTTCAAATTGCCATGTCCAGTTCTTGCTTTCACCGTAGGAACTTCCTCTAGGATATCTTGTAAAGCTACAAATATTTTTTGCCTCATTTGAAAGAGATGCTATTTTCCACCCAAAGAGTGAAGGTCTTAATCCATAATTCTATGTTAAGTAGCAAAGAACACTAGCAGTGTACTGGCTCACTCCTGGATTACAGTGAGCACAGCTACCCCAAGAATAGGTTCAACAAGTAATGACCTGTCTTACTTTAAGGGATGCTTGAAAAAGAATCACAAAATGAATAATATTTTTATTAGTATATTGTTGGCCATACTGAGGAATTACTTTCCTCTGGATAATTTAAAATGTTATCCTTATCTTTTGTTGAAGACAATTTTTAAAATATATATATATCTTTATTTCAGAGACAAGAAGGGAGAGGGAGAAAGATAGAAACATCAATGATGAGAGTCACCACTGATCGGCTGCCTCCTGCACGCCCCCGACGGGGATGGAGCCCGCACTCCGGGCCTGTGGCCTGACTGGGAATTGAACCGCTATCTCCTGGAGACTAGGTTGATGCTCAACCGCTGAGCCATGCCCTGCTGGGCTGTTGAAGTCAATTTTAAGGCCATTTTCCTCTCCTTCCTATAATTATTTTCAGTTACAGAAATAATCCATGACAGTAAAAAAAAAAAAGAATATTTATTAATATTTATCATATTCCAGGAACCAGTCAGGTGTTAAGGTGGGAAATGATGTAATCCAAGCCCTTAATTTTAATGAAGTAGAAACTCACAAGAGTAAATCATTGGACCAACATATAGATTAGGTGCCAGCATTCTGATTCCATGACAGTAATCACAGGGCTTTTCTACCATACAATATGTATTCACTAACTGAGCTCCAGAGCAATTCATATTGGAAGAGAAAATATTAGGTTGAGGTGTGTGAAATCCATTAAATGTAGGTGCAGTCAGTTTTTTTCCAGATACCTTCTGATCTTAGAAAAACAAGTATCTTTAATTCTTGGATTTTGGACTTAGAGCTGAATCTGAATCCTAATGATTATAATCTTTTATCTCTTAAAGTCACCGGTTCTTAGTACCCTGCTCATTTATTAATTAATTGATCAGAAATTTACTGAATGCTGAGAAGTGTTGTAGGTGCTGAGGATTCAGGAGTTAACAAAAATGCGACCTGAGGACTAACTGAGAGATAACTCACCTAGAAGTGCTGCTTCACAGAGCAGTAATGAGGGTGAGAAAAGAGGGCGCCCTCAACTTGTGCTGTGCCCATCGGCAGGTGGGATGCGGACTGTCCGGGTTTCCTCCTGGTCCAGCACAGGCCCTCTCGCATCACTAGCGGGGCAGCTCAGCACCACTTCCTTCCCTCTTCAAGCCAAGCAGGGGCTCACTTCCCACAGATGCTTGAAAAGTGCCAGTACCCTCCCCTCCCCGCCCAGCGCTGTCCTTAGATCCTCCCTCTCCGCCCCTCCACACTGTAAAAAGGGGTATTTTCAGCCTCTACATGACACATCATTTCTTTCCGGGAAACTGGGTTGTCAGCTGTTCCTCTCCCCACATGTTGGTCGTCCCGGCCCCTGCCCCCTTCACCCAGGACCTGGGATCCCGTCAGACCTTCTGAGTCGGTACATCTGCCGGAGACAAGTGATGCTGCTTCGCTTTCCATCCCTGTTGGTTGAAGAGGAAGGTCGATGAAGGATGGGGGTTTCCAGGGGTGCTTTTCTTTCTTAAAGCTCCCCAGTGTGGAAAGCGGGGATGCCTTCCCAAAGGGATCGGCCTGACCTGAAATAAGGGGTGAGGCAGATTGTGGTTGGGGCTGTGCCTGTAAGTGCCGTCCTGAGAAGGGCAGAGGCACCCCTCCAAAAGGGCTCCTCGGTCCCTCTCAGCAGGTGACGTTTCCTGGCACAGTTATGAGAACATGAGTGCTCAGCAAGCGCAGGCCCTCCTTCCTGTCGCTCCCTAGCCTTCTCACCACACCGGAGCTACCAGAGCGACTTAGGGGCTCATTTCCCTTTCCATCTGCAGCTACACAACCCCTTTGCTTTGCTGGGGTGGCTCCAGTCTTCCCACCCGTTCCCCTTCCTCATAGAGACTTTCCTCATGAGCCCCGACCCTTTTCCCCCCTGCATCTTCCTCCTCTGTCCCCCTTGCTTATCACTTTATTATACTTCTTTATCCTCCTGCTCCTTTAATCAACCTGAATTACACCCCTTTCCTCTGTTCATGAGTCTCATGTCTCACATGAACAGAGAACTGCAGTCTTCAGTTTTTAAACTTCTTAGAGACTTGTAAAGCCTTTGAACAACTTGGCCCCCTCTTGAAAACTGGTGGCTCCGCCAATCTGTGCTCTCGCTGTACATTATAAAGGAATTTATCGCAGCTCTTCTGACAGTGTATTACAGCAAGACTAGGTAGGCCCTGACCTCGTAGGAACAAAATCTACAGATCCCTGCATCTTCCAGTGCCAGCCCCTTGGAGAAGGCTTTGCACAATTGTAGCACTAATACCTTTTTACTCAATTTATATTCCCCAAAGAGAATTTTTTCCCTTTTGAAGTTGAGATATAATCCCCATATTTCTAGTATCACTTCCCAAATGACATAAAATGTTATTTACATGGTTGTTATAAAGATCAAATGAGATCATTGAAAAATGCCTTATCAAGGCCTAGAATTCATGATTTGGAATCATTTTCCATCATTGTCCCTGCACTGCCTCGGGGTAACCAGCAGGTGGAGGGATGGCCCTTTATCTCTGTCTCTCTGTCTCCCCCTCACCCTCCATCCTGTCCTTTCAATCTTCTCCCCACCAGAGATTAATTTCCTACCAGCAGTGACATGCTAGCATCCTTTGCATTTACTCCCGGCCAGGGGTTTTCCAACAAAGCCTCAAGAGGAACAAGCGTCCTGATCACAGTACTCTGCACCCATTGAAATCATGCTGGAAAAGCAAATGCGGGGAGTTCCTGGCCATGCACGAAGTCATATCCCAGTTCTTCCCACACACTCCAGATCTTAGACCTTCCCCTCACCACATAGTCCACAGCCCAGCCCTACTTCAGTTTCTCTTAGGAGCCTGGACGCGGACTCATGCTAGGGCGACTGCAGTGGCACATGGGGTGGAGAAAGTGATGCCACTTCACCCATTGCTTGTATAGGAAGGAAACTGATAAGTAATGGAATTTTCACAAAGGGCCTCTGTCCAGCAAATGGACCTGCTTTATCCTAAGAAGAGTCTAGGGGAGGCAATCAGGGTTCAAGGACTGAATCTCTGGATGCTCCTCCTGAGAGAAGTAAAGAGACAGTTGTAAAAGGCTCTACATTTATTCCCCTGCTCATCCAATAGTGCAAGCTCCTGAACACACAGGACAGTCAGGAATTCAGCTCACTAGTCTGCCTGCCAACTCCCTCGTCTCCATGCTCCTGCTATACCTCTGACGCCCGGCTTGCCAGCCAACGGTGTTGCTGCTACATTTCAGCTCATCACCTTCCTAAAGAAGTCCCTGCCCTGCCTCCATGGCCTTTCCTAAGACAGGCGCTCCCTGCATCCCTGCCCTCATCCCTACTGCTCTTACTCCTGTCCATCAGAGCTTCTCCTTACAGTAATTCACCACCCTGGCGCTGCTCTGAATAATAAAGTCTCACTTCTGCAAATGAACTGCATTTTCATTTTTTCTATAAATACTCCCACCTACATGAATGTCTTATTTCTACTGTTTTAAAATCTTGTTACTTTTAAATTATACACATTTGTATTTTCATTCTAACTTATAATGCCTGTATTCATCCTTAAGATATTGTTCATTAATTCACTTACTTATGATAACCTGCTCTGGACCAGGAGTTTCTCTAGGAAAGGGGGAGAGGGTGGTACACAAAGAACACAGTCTGTGCCTCAGGGAGCATGTGCTCTGTGTGTGCTTCTTTCTTTCCTGGTAGATATTGATCCCCCTGAGGTCCATTTTTGTTTTTCCCACCCCTAGCATGCTCTTTTGAACATAGGAGGTGTGCAACAAGTGTCTGCTCTTTGACTTCCACCAGTTATATCCCATGGTTCTATGGTTCACAGAGCACTCAGCGTAACCCTAGCCATGGCCCGGTGGTCAGGTGGATTTTACTGTTTCACTGATGTCTTTGCATCACGAGGAAATTCGGATGGACCTTAAGGAAGAGCTTCCTTTCCTGACTTCGGAGGTGGTGAATGGGGAGGCAATCCCTGCAGGCCCCACTCCACTATCACCTTGTTTCCCACATTTAGCCGCCCCCTTCCCTTCAGTGATTTCCAAAGTACCTGAGGGCGTGCCCCTCTGTCATTCTCATTTCCCTTTCCTGACCCCAGACACTGGAGCCCAGCTCCTGAGAGGCTCCCAGCACCTGCAAGATGTGCTGGCTGAGGGTCCTCAGGAGTTTCCCTTGTACATCCCATGGCACTCGTGCTTATGCCCAATAGCTTCTTACTGTCCCCATGAAGATGTTAGACTTGTGACTCCTGGTTAATTCTTTTCTTTACGACTAGTGAACTGTGTCCTTTTAAAAATATTTTCCTCCCTAAAGGTCATAAAGATGTTCCCTAACAGTATCTCTGAAAGGCTTTATTGCACTGGCTTTTACTACAGAAACACAGTTTCCCTGGAATCAGTTCATGGATGGTGTGAGGTGGGTGTCAAATCTCATTTGCTTTTCCGTAAGGATATCCAGCTGAGCCAGTGGCATGAGCGACAAGAAAGTCGATTCCTTGCTGCTTAACAGAAAACAGGCCACAAAAGAGAACACACTGCATGATTCAGTTTGTATAAATCTACTAAGCATGTTTGGGGATAAATATCAGCTTGGGAAGATTCACTGAAGGGCAAGGAAATGATGGCGACAGGAGTCTGGACGGGGAGTTACCTCGGTGGGGAGGGGGAGGAGTGCGGATGGGAAGAGCTGAGTATGGGTGGATGGGGTGCTGGCCAGGGTTCCCTTTCTTTTCTTTTTAAATATATGTTTTTAGTGATTTTAGAGAGAGAAGAAGGGAGCGGGAGAGATAGAACATTGATGAGAGAGAAACATCAATTGGCGGCCTCCTGCACCCCCCACGAGGGATCGAGCCTGAAACCCCGGCATGTGTCCTGACTGGCAATCACACTGGGGACCCCTTGGTGCCTGAAGTGATGCTCAATCCACTGAGCCGCACTGGCCATGCCCAGGGTTCCCTTTCTTGATCTGGGTGGTGGTCCCATAGATGTTGACTTCATAATAATCAAGTTAGTTGTGCTTTTATGCTTTCTGTGTTTTCCCATCTGTGCTCTGTTTCACTGTAAAGTGTTATAAATGTAGGATATTTAATATGTAGACCAGATCCTAGTAACCAACCTTTTTGGGTTCCTCTCAGTGGTCAGCGCTTTCCAACGTGCTGGGATGCAGCAGCTGACTGAAGACATTGTGTGAGACCCACCCACTGAGTGGCTCTGATGGGAAGGAAATGACAGGCTGTCTGAAGTACATAATCCAGTGCCTGCTGGAAAAGAAATGGTGACATTATTTCATTTATCCTTCATTTACCTGCATCAACCATGACGACCAAGTTGGGCTAATAGGTCCCCTTCACAGTCTCCATCTCTCCCATGGCAGCAGCAGCAGGGGGCCACCAGTGCCACAGCTTTTCATTTGTGCCTTTTAAGCACAGCCAGCGACTCCCCACATGGGCATGAAAACCAGCATCACGTCTCTGTTATTCTAAATGTGCAGCTTCTCCCCTCCTCAGTCTGCTAATAGTCTCTCAATAACCACCGCACCACCTCCTAATTCATTCCCCTAAAGGAAAACCTCAGCCTTTCCTGTCAACATGGGCCCGGTCCTGCTGTCTGCCCTGACTCTACCCAGGGCTGTACGCAGGACCCTCTGGCAGAGCTACCTGCTGGAGAGAAGTGATGCTGACTCACTCTTCACCCCCTGGCTGGAGCAAAGCCCAGTAACCCGAGGAGGACGTGGATTTCCAGTGAACTCCCCTCCTCCCTCTGTCCTCGCCTCCCCCTTTTTTCCGAAGTGTTTCACCCAGAAAGACCCTCACCTCGACTGACAGGAGGGTGGATCATTTGTGGTTACCCTTATTCACCAAAACCCAGTTTTTAAGGCACGTCTGGGAACCCAAAAGACGCATGGAGGGTGTTCCTACCCTCCATTCCCACAGGTCCAGTCCTGTGGTCACCAAAGGAACCCCTATGCCCAGCCCTCATATCCACCTTGTACGCTGCAGGTTTTTTAGTTAAGACTTTCCTCTCCCTCCCATCTTTCTAAAAGATGTAATTTCTTAACCAGTTTTTAATGGCTTTCTTAGTTCAACCCTGCACATCCCCTCTGATCTCCCAGACTTACTTAAGGAAGAATTTCATTTTCTGTCCAACAGGACTCCTGTCTACCTCCCACCTCCTGACGCTCCCCCAACATGCTTTTCACCATTGCTCTGGCTCCCCAGCTAGTCCTTACCAACCTAAAGCATAGCCCGCCCTCTGCTCTAAGCCTCACTTCCTCTACAACTCACATCTATACAAATGCGTTCTTTTTGTTGTACATTATAGGTTTGTACTTCATTTTAACTGTTTTGTTTCATCTTGAAAATTAACATCACCAATATGTGTTTTAAGTGCTTGTTTTAAATAGATGCATCTATTATAGATCTTGTCTCCTTGTTTTATGTTAATTTTAAATGTCTATCTTCACTATGGGTTTTAGTTTCTTTAAAAATAGGATCTAAATCATAGACATCTCTGCATCCCCACCATTGAAGGAATTCTGTGCACATAGGAAGCTGTCAATAAACATTTTGTGAATTGAGTACACCCAACTAGGTTTCATATGTATGCACATGTATGTGTGGTATGTTCTCAGCTAACTTTTTACTGAATGGTGAATAGGTAACATGATTGTAGTAAAGGATGTAGGGGATAAACATTAAGAATATTTTTCTGACTATGGGGATATTAGGTTTGTAAATATATAAAGGAGTGATAATTCATCCCCCCAATTCTCTTTTCATCAAATTATTGCTACTGCTGCGTGGCTCCAACAATTTGTCCCATATAGACATGGTTAACTAGTTCCTCCAGGAAAATGGGAGGGTAAGCTGACTAGTGACCAAGGATGCACCTGTCCTGGGTCATGTCCCTGATGATACCTGATGCTCCTGATTGTATAATTCCATAGCAGTCACAAACTTTTTTTTTTTTTTTGGATGCTGGCTGTTTGGGTCTTTTGGATGTCTTTTCTTCCCCCATGCCTCTATATATCCACACTCTCATCAAAACTGTACCTTGCGTGGCCGGTGTGGCTCAGTGGTTGAGCGTGGACCCATGAACCAGGAGGTCAAGGTTTGATTCCTGGTCAGGGCTTTGGGCTCCATCCCCCCCTAGGGGGTGCAAGAGGCAGGCAATTAATGACTCTCATCACTGACATTTCTCTCTCTCTCTCTCCTTCTTTCTTTCTCTGAAATCAATAAAAACTTAAAAAACACACGCCCATAAAACTAGATCCTGACATTTCACAGAACTGTCTACTTCAGGCACTCTAAGGAGTCATGTCTCATTTCCTTGTTGCCCCTCACCCAGTGCTGGAGTCCCTCCAGGGAAAACAGACTAGCATTAGCTGAGTGCTGATTTGGGGGCCCTGGTCGAGAGCTTCCTGGGAATATTCTGTGGGAATCAGTTACCGTCCCCAGTATTTTCTCATTAGTTTCACATTATTCACTATTCCCATTCGGGGCTGCTGCTGAGGTATTATTTTGTGTTTTGACTAGACTTTGGTAACCCTGCCGGAGAGCACCGGCGGTGGTTCATTCTCTGTATCTAATTGTCCTTCTGTAATTGACATGTCCCACTTTCAATGAACCTCGGCCTCCATCACAAAACACAATGCTCAGCTTTCCCCCAGGTCCCACTCCTTTTCCCAAGGTTTACACCCATCTGCTACCCATCTCTCTTTACATTTACCTTCTTTTATCTGCCCCAATATCCACACAAATATCCCCAGTTCTCCCGAGGCCTTTCATTAAAAATGGAGCTTTCTTAAAAAGAACGGAGTGGGAGGGATCACATTACCGGACTTCAAACTATATTACAAAGCCACTGTAATCAAAACAGCCTGGTATTGGTACAACAACAGGCATATAGATCAGTGGAGCAGAACAGAGACCCCCAAAATAGACCCACGCCATTATGGTCAGTTAATATTTGACAAAGGAGGCAAGAGCATCCAATGGAGTAAAGACAGTCTCTTCAATAACTGGTGCTGGGAAAACTGGACAGATACATGCAAAAGAATGAAACTAGACACCAACTTTCACCATACACAAAAATAAACTCAAAATGAATAAAAGACTTAAATGTAAGTCACGAAACCATAAAAATCCTGGAAGAAAACATAGGCAGTAAAGTCACAGACATCCCACGTAGTGGACTTTTCACTGATACATCTCCTAGGGCAAGAGAAACAAAGGAAAAAATAAACATATGGGACTACATCAAACTAAAAAGCTTCTGCACAGCAAAAGAAAACAGCCTCAAAATACAAATGAACCCCACGGTCTGGGAAAACATATTTGCCAAGGATGAATCTGATAAGGGGCTAATTTCCAAAGTGTACAAAGAACTCATAGCACTCAGCAAGAGGAAGACAAACCACCCAATTAAGAAATGGGCAAAGGACTTAAATAGACACTTCTCCAAAGAGGACATACAGATGCGAAAAGACACATGAGAAAATGCTCGACGTCGCTAATCATCAGAGAGATGCAAATTAAAACCACAATGAGGTATCACTTCACACCTGTCAGAATGGCTCCATCAACAAATCAACAAAGGACATGTGCTGGGAGGGTGTGGAGAAAGGGGAACCTAGTGCACTGCTGGTGGGAATGCAGACTGGTGCAACCACTATGGAAAACAGTATGGAGGGTCCTCAAAAAATTAAAAATGGAGCTGCCATTTGACCCAGTGATTCCACTCCTAGGAATGTATCCTAAGAATCCTGAAACATTCATCAGAAAGAATATATGCACCCCGATGTTCATAGCAGCAGTTTACAATAGCTAAGATCTGGAAGCAGCCCAAGTGCCCATCACTAGATGAGTGGATAAAAAGTTGTGGGACATTCACACCATGGATACGACGCAGCTGTAAAGAAGAAGAATCTCGTACCCTTTGGGACAGTATGGATGGACCTGGAGATATTATGCTAAGAGAAATAAGCCAGACAGAGAAAGACAAACATCACATGATCTAGCTTATATGTGGAATCTAAAGAACTTAATCAACTGATGAACAGAATAGATTCAATGACATGGAAGCATAGATGAGACTAATGAATGTCAGAGGGAAGGAGGTGGGCGGGTGGGTGGAGGGGGAGAGAGCAACCAAAGAATTTATGTGCATATATACACAATCCAAGGACCTGGACAATGGTGGGGAGAGGGACTGGGGAGGGGGAAGGAACGGGGTGGAACGGGTCATTGGGGAGAAAAAGGGACATCTCTAATATTTTAAACAATAATAAAACTTAAAAAAAAATGGAGCTTTCTTTTTTATGAACCTATATATTTATGAATTTATGTATTTAAACATTTATTTATACACACTTGGGAATAAATGTCTGGTTGGTGGCGTTCTTCACCTCCCCCTCTCCAGATCTGCATTCTCCTGGGAGCAGCGAGAGGAGGGTGGTCAGCCGGCTGCTGAATGGACAGCTGCTCAGTAAACACCTACTTTTGAATCCCTGAGGCCTGACCCTTCATTTCCACCTTCAGGACTCCTCTCACCTCAGCTATACCTCTAGAAGTTATTTGAGGCTTTATCTTCATTCTCTCAACATTGGAGTTTCCTTCCACCCCTTGATATTTTTAAAAATTTATCTTTTTTGCTGAAAGTATTACAGATCCCCGGCCCTCCCCGTTCGTACCTTCCAACCTGCATCCACCCTACCCCCAGGCCTTCCACACATCACTGTCTGTGTCTCTGGGCTGTGCACCTACTCTTATAAGTTCCCTGATTTATCTCTCTGGCCCACTCCCCCACTGCCTGCCTTCCCCCCGAGATTCGTGAGTCTGTTCCATGCTTCTATGTCTTTGCGTCCAATTTGTTCATCAGTTTATTTTGTTCATTACATTCCATATATGAGTGAGATCATATGATACTTTTCTTTCTCTGACTGCCTTATTTCACTTAGTATAATACTCTCCAGGTCCATCCATGCTGTTTCAAAGGGGGAGAGATCCTTCTTCTTTACAGCTGCGTAGTATTCCATGGTGTAAATGTCCCACAGCTTTTTATCCACTCATCTACCTGATGGGCACTTGGGCTGTTTCTAGATCTTAGCTATTGTAAACTGTGCTGCTATGAACATTGGGGTACATATATTCTTTCTCATTAGTGTTTTGGGATTGTTAGGATATATTCCTAGAAGTGGGATCACTGAGTCAAATGGCAGCTCCATTTTTAATCTTTTGAGGAACCTCCACACTGTTTTCCACAGTGGCTGCACCAGTCCGCATTCCCACCAGCAGTGTACCAGGGCTCCCTTTTCTCCACATTGTCACCAACACCTGTCAGTTGTTGATTTTTTTTTTTTTTTAAAGGGAAGTGTGTTTGTAATCTCAGTTTTATTTTATTATTTTTAAATATATCTTCATTGATTTCAGAGAGAGGAAGGGAGAGAGATAGAAACATCAAAGATGAGAGAGTCATCATCATTGATCGAATGCTTCCTGCACACCCCCGACTGGGGACAAACCCTCATGTGCCTTAACCGGGGAATCGAACCTCGACCTCCTGGATCCTAGATGGATGTTCAACTGCTGAACCATGACCAGCGAGGCCAACTGTTTATTTATTGATGGTAGCCATTCTGACAGGTGTGAGGTGATATCTTATTGCCATTTTAATTTGCCTCTCTCTGATGATTAGTGATTTTGAGCATTTTTTCGTATGTCTCTTGGCCGTCTGTATGTCCTCTTTGGAGAAGTGTCTATTTAGGTCCTCTGCCCATTTTTTAATTGAATTGTTTGTCTTCCTTATGTTAAGTTGTATGGGTTCCTTATGTATTTTGGATATTAACCCTTTATCAGCTGTGTCATTGGCAAATACGTTCTCCCACACAGTGGGCTCCCTTTTCATTTTGTTGATGGCTTCTTTTGCTGTGCAGAAGCTTTTGGTTTGATGTAGTCCCATTTGTTTGTTTTTTTTCTTTTGTCTCTCTTGCTAGAGGATATATATTAAAATAAATATTTCTCAGAGAAATGTCAGAGATTTTATTGCTTATGTTTTCTCCTAGGAGTTTTATGGTTTTAGTTCTTACATTTAAATCTTTAATCCATTTTGAGTTTATTCTTGTATATGGTGTAGGAAGGTGCTCTAGTTTCATTCTTTTTCATGTATCTGTCCAATTTTCCTAACATTTATTGAATAGACTATCTTCACCCTATTGTATGTTCTTGCCTCCTTTGACAAATAGCAATTGACCATATAGGGGTGGGTTTATTTCTGGGTTCTCTCTTCTACTTCATTGATCTATATGTCTGTTTTTACGGCAGTGCCATGCTGTTTTGATTACTATAGCCGTGTAGTATAGTTTGTTATCAGGTAGTACAATACCTTTAACTATGTTCTTCTTTCTCAAAATTGCTGTGGCTGGCTATTCAGGGTCTTTGTGGTTTCATATACATTTTTGAGTATTTTTGTTTTAGTTCTGTGAAATCCACCCATTGGTATTTTGATAGGAATTGTATTGAATCTTTGGGCAGTATAGACATTTTAATGGTGTTAATTATTCCTGTGCATGAACACATTATTTGCTTTTATTTTATCAGTATCTTCTTCAATTTCTTTCTTCAGTGTCTTATAATTTTACAAACACAGGTATTTTACCTCCTTGCTTAAAGTTATTTAGCTATTTCATCTTTTGATTCAATTGTAAATGGGATTGTTTTCTTACTTTCCTTTTTTGATAGTTTATTATTGGTGTATAAAAATGCAACCAATTTCTGAAAATTTATTTTGTGTCCTTCTACTTTAGTGAATTCATTTATCTGTTCTGGTAGCTTTCTGTGTGGAATCTTTAGAGTTCTCTTTATACAGCATTATGTCATCCGGAATAATGACAGTTTTACTTTTTTCTTTACAATTTGGATGCTTTTTTTCTTCTTGCCTCATTGTTATGGCTAGGACTTCTAGTACTATGTTGAATAAGAGTGGTGAAAGTAGACATCCTTGTCTTGTTCCTAATCTTAAGGGAAAAACTTTAAGTTTTTCCTGTTAAGTCTGATGTTAGCTTTGGGTTTGTCATGTATGGCTTTTATTATGTTGAGATATGTTCCCTTTAGTCCAACTTCGCTGAGAGTATTTTTCAATCATAAATCAGTGCCGCATTTGTCAAATGCTATTTTTCTGCATGTATTGATATAATCATATTATTTTAGTCCTTAATTTTGTTAATGTGGCATATCACATTAATTCATTTGTGGATATTGTACCAAACTTGCATCCCAAGAATAAATATCACTTGATCATGGTGTATGATCTTTTTAATGTATTTCTGGATTCAGTTTTTTAGAAGTTTGTGAGGATATTTGCATCTATGTTCATCAGGGATATTGGCTTACAATTTTCTTTCTTCTTAGGGCCTTCATCTGGTTTTGGAATTAGGATAATGCTAGCTTCATAAAAAGAGCTTGGGATTCTTTTTTCCATTTGAATCTTCTGGAATAGTCTTAGAAGGATTGGTGTTATTTATTTTCTTGAATGTTTGGCAAAATTGTTCTGTGAAGCCATTCAGTGCAGCAGTTTTGGTTGCTGGAGGTTTTTTGATTACTGCTTTGAGCTAATTAGTTTCAATCAGTCTTTTCAGATTTTCTGTTTCTTCTTGATTCAGTTTTGGAAGATTGTATGTTTTAGAAAATTGTCCAAGAGGATATAACCCTGGTAAACATACATTCACCCAATATAGGAGCGCCTAAATATATAAAAATAACTTACGGAGGACTTTAAGGGAGAGATCAACAACAATACAGTCACAGTAGGGGACTTTACACCTCATTGACTTCACTGGATATATCTTCCAGATAAAAAATCAACAGGGAAACAGTGACTCTAAATAACACACTAGATCAGATGGATTTAAGTGACATTTACAGAACATCCCACTCCAAAGCTGCAGAATATACATTCTTCTCAAGTGAATGCAAGTCATGCTCAAAGATAGACCACATGTTAGGACACAAAACCAGTCTCTATAAGGTCAAGAAGATTAAAATCATATCAAGCATCTTAGCAGATCACAAGGGCATGAAATTAGAAATCAACGACAATAAAAACACTCAAAACCATTCACACATGGAGGCTAAATGGCATGTCACTAAACAATGAATGGGTTACCAATGAGATCAAAGAAGAAATAAAAAACTTCCTGGAAACAAATGAAAATGAACACACAACAACCCAAAATCTATGGGAAAAAGTGAAAGCAGTCCTGAGAGGGAAGTTCATAGCAGTATAGGCCTACCTCAAAAAGCAAGAAAAACTTTTAATAAACTATTTAACCTTACAACTTAAACAATTAGAAAGACAACAGGAAACACCCAGAATAAGTAGAAGAAAATAATAAAGATCAGAGCAGAAATTAATGACATAGAAACTAAAAAAAACAACAACAAAAAAACCCAAAAGCTCACTTACTCCTTGAGCTGGTTCTTTGGAAAGATAAATAAGATTGATGAACTTTTAGCCAGACTTACCAAAAAACAAAGAGAGAGGACCCAAATAAATAAAATCAGAAATGAAAGAAGCGATATAACAACTGACCCAACAGAAATTCAAAAGATTGTAAGAAAATACTATGAGCAACTATATGCCAACAAACTGGAGAACATGGTTGAAATGGACAAATTCCTAGAAGCATACAACCTTCCAAAGCTGAATCAGGAAGAGGCAGTAAACCTAAATAGACTGATAACAAAGAATGAAGTTGAAGCAGTAATAAAAAAACTCCCAGCAAACAAAAGTCCTGGACCAGATGGTTTTCCAGGTGAGTTTTACCAAACATTCAAACAGGAATTAATACCTATTCTCCTCAAGTTATTCCAGAAAATTCAAGAGGTGGTAAAACTCACACACTCTTTTTGTGAGACCAGTGTCATCCTAATCCCAAAACCAGATAAAGACACTACAAAGAAAGAAAATTACAGGCCATTATCTCTGATGAACATAGATGTAAAAATCCTTAATAAATAATAGCAAACTGTATCCAGCAATACATTAAAAAGGTCATACACCACGACCAAGTATTATTTATTCCAGGGATGCAAGGCTGGTGTAATATTCACATATCAATAAATGTGATGCATCACATAAACAAATTGAAAGACAAAAATCACATGATCATATCAATAGATGCAGAAAAAGCATTCAACAAAATCCAACACCCATTTTTTGATAAAAACTCTCAGCAAAGTGGAAATAGAGGGATCATAGCTCAGAATAATAAAAGCCATATATGACAAACCTATAGCCAACATCATACTCAATGGGCAAAAACTAAAGCCATTTCCCCTAAGAAAAGGAACAAGACTGGGATGTCTGCTTTCATCACTCTTAGTCAATATAGTATTGGAAGCCCTAGGCACAGCCATCAGATGAGAAGAAAACATAAATGGAATCCAAATTGGAAAAGAGGAAGTAAAACGGTCACTGTTCACAGATGACATGATATTATACATAGAAAATCTTAAATACTCCACCACAAAAACTACAAGATTTGAAAATGAATTCAGTAATGTAACAGGATTCAAAATTAACACCCAGAAATTGATGGCATTTTTATACAGCAATAATGATCTCTCAGAAAGAAACTAAAAAAAAAAAAAAAAAATCCCATTTACCATTGCAACAAAAAAATTAAGATACTTAGGAATAAACTTAACCAAGGAGGTAAAAGACCTGTACTAGGAAATCCATAGAATGCTGAAAAAAGAGATAAAGGAAGATAAAAACAAGTGGAAGAATAAACTGTGTTCATGGATTGGTAGAATTAACATCATTAAAATGTCCATAATACCCAAAGCACTCTGTAAATTCAATGCAATCCCTATTAAGATACCAATGGGATATTTCACAGATCTAGAACAAATACTCCACAAATTTATATGAAACCAAAAAAGACCCCAAATAGCCACAGCGATCTTGAGAAAGAAGAACAAAGTTGGCTGGATAACAAAACCAGATATCAAGTGAAACTACAAAGCCATTGTAATCAAAACAGCCTGGTAATGGCACTAGAACAGGCACATAGATCAATGGAATAGAACAGAGACCCCAGAAATATTATAATGGACCCCAGTCCATTATAGTCAGTTAATATTTGACAAAGGAGGCAAGAGCATAAAATGAAGTAAATACAGTCTCTTCAATAAATGGCGTTGGAAAAATTGGACAGGTACATGCAAAAAATGAAACTAAACCACCAACTTGCACCATACATAAGAATAAACTCTAAATGGATAAAAGACTTAAATGTAAGTTGTGAGACATTAAAGATCTTAGAGGAAACAATACATAGCAAAATCTCAAACATCTCTCATAGCAATATGTTTGCAGATACAACTCCTAGGGCAAGGGAAACAATGGACAAAATAACAAATGGGACTACATTAAACTAAAAAGCTCTGCACAGCAAAAGAAACCACCAACAAAACGAAAATGGAGCCCACTGCATGGGAGGACATATTTGTCAATGACACATCTGATAAGGGGTTAATTTTCAAAATATATAAGGAACTGATGCAACTTAACAAAATGAAGATAATCCAATTAAAAATGGGCAAAGGACCTAAATAGACACTTCTCCAAAGTGGGCATATATAGATGGCCAATAGACATATAAAAAAATCCTCAAAGTCACTAATCATCAGAGAGATACAAATTAAAACGATGATGAGGTATCACCTCACACCTGTCAGAATGGCTTCATCAACAAATCAACAAATGACACGTGCTGGCGAGGGTGTGGGGAAAGGGAGCCATAGTGCACTGCTGGTGGGGATGCAGGTTGGTGTGGCCACTATGGAAAACAGTATGGAGGTTCCTCAAAAAATTAATATGGCACTGCCATTTGACCCAGTGATCCCACTTCTAGGAATATATCCTAAGAATCCCAAAACACCAATCAGAAAGAACTTATGCACCCCTATGTTCATAGCAGCACAATTTATAAAAGCTAAGATCTAGAAACAGCCCAAGTGCCCATCAGTAGATGCGTGGATAAAAAGCTGTGGAATATTTACACCATGGAATACTACGCAGCTGTAAAGAAGGATCCCTTACCCTTTGGGACAGCATGGATGGACCTGGAGAGAATTATGCTGAGTGAAATAAGCCAGTCAGAGAAAGACGAGTGTCACATGATCTCACTCATATGTGGAATCTAATGAACAAAATAAACTGATGAACAAAACAGATCCAAAGACATAGAAGCACAGAACAAACTGAGGGATCTCAGAGGGAAAGTGGGGGTGGGTGGTGGGTGGGGAGAGATTAATCAAAGGAGTTATATACATATATCCATAACCCATGGACTCATCTGAAAGTGTGGTGAAGGCCTGGGGAGGGGGGTGGGTGAAGGGTGTTAATGGGGTAAAAAAGGGGACAACTGTAGTACTTTCAACATAAAGATACATTTTAAAAAGAAGAAGAAGAAGAAGAAGAAGAAGAAGAAGAAGAAGAAGAAGAAGAAGAAGAAGAAGGAGAAGAACAAACCTCATTGCAGCATTGTTCATGGTGGCCAAGAAACGGAAACAACCTAAGTGTCTTTTGGTAGATGATTGGATAAAGACAATGTGATGTATATATATACAATGGAATACTACTCAGCCATAAGAGAAGATGAAATACTACCAATTTCGACAACATAGTTGGATCTTGAGAGTATCATTCTAAGCTAAAATAACTCAGGTGGAAAAATTCAAGAACAATTTGATTTCACTCATATGAGGGTTATAAAACTGAAATCCACAAATGAACAAATAAGACAAACAAACAAAAACTCATAGACACAATAGTATGGTGGTTACCAGAAGGAAAAAGGGAGTTGGGGGGAGGTGGTAAAGGGTAAATGAGATTAATGAAAAGAGATTTGACTTTGGGTGGTAAAGACACAATGCAATATACAGATGATGTATTATAGAATTGCACACTTGAAACCCATGTAATTTTATTAACCAATGTCACCCCAATAAATTTGATAAAAAGAAAAGACAAGAAACACACAAAAATATAACCTGTTAATTTAATAATTAGCAAACCTTGGTTAAAAGCATTTTTAAATTAACAGGGTGTTCTCACCTATGACATACAAACCAGAAATTTTGTCAGTTAAATCTGAAGTCAGTTAAATCGAGGTCTGAAAATAGAGGGTTTACTCTATTCTGTCACTAGAAATATGAACGCATGTGAAAGACTGTGTGTCAGAACTGTGGGGGATGCTGATTAGTGAGGAACTTCAGGTGGAGAACTGTCCTTTAAAGTCCATTCAGGATCTGAGCTATATATTCATATTAAAATTATGTGTAATAATTAGCTAAAATTATCTAAATAGAATTTTATGTTTAAAGTTATATGATTATATCAATGGGTAGAATTCACATTTTTCAATAATGTTCCATTTCCTGAGCACTCTATAATAGTTTCATTAGCAAAGTTTCTTATACCTTTTCTTAGAATAAAGTCAGAGAATTTGACTTAAATGCGAGGACATGTCCCCAGGAAAATGAGAGAAGCATAATGGGGCCTGGGTATAAGAAGTGGATTTTTTCATGTGAACTCTTAGTGTTCTAGAGCAGAGCTGTGTCACAGGCTGACTCTGAGCCTTTCTCAGCCTCTCAGCCCCCGCACACCTTGCTCTGGGCCGTCGGCTTCCCCCGTTGTGAGGTTAAGTGCCATCCAAAGGGGCTTTCCCGCCATTCCCCACACAGCGCCTCCTCTCGGCCCCTTTCTCCAAGGGCATCCTGCAGGTGCCGCTAAGCTCGGTGACAGCACCAGGAGACAAACCTGAAAAGCCTTTCACTCAGGTTAAATTATTAAACAACTTTCAATCTCCTTCAGGCAGAGACCTTCCTCCCTGTAAAGAGGGACCGGCTGCGCTCTCCAACCAACAGCTGTGAGCCTGTCTCGGCATCAGTTACTGGGGAAGCTGCTCCTGGAGGTGTCCAGTCAGAGCATTTTCCAGTGTTGAAACATCTGAAAGATCACAGTGACTTTAACTGTGAGAGGTTAAGTAATTCCCCAAATCTGCAACACTAAGTTATGGTGCAGTAAGCACAAAGTTGAAGGTCTCCTAACTTGAAATCATCTTCCCTCTACCCTCTCAAATCCTAGCACATTCACTTACACATTTGTCAAAACAGCTCTGTCTGCAAGTGTGAGAAGTGAATACTCCTAAAAGGTTCCAACTTGTGCACATATCACTGAATCGATACAGAATTGGCACACAATAGGGGCTCAATAAAGTGCTTCTGACATGACTGAATCAAACCTTTAAAGCACGAAGTTAAAACAATTTTTTTAATGCAGGAAATTCTAAGTTTCAGAAGAGGGCCTTCATACTGAATCTCTGACCAGCAACTGATGACACTATTCATCTCTGAGGCTGATTAGTTCTCAAAACTGAAATCATCCAATCAGGAAACAAAGAAACAAGTTCCTTAGTTGGTATTTTCGGGATGTGCATAGAGAAGGGTGTTAGTTCTCACTGAGTGAGACTTGCCTGCTCCCTGCAGCGTCCTCTCTGTCCTCCAGCATGGTGTGTCTGTGGTTTCCCGGACGCTCCTGGATGGCAGCTCTGACGGTGACACTGATGGCACTGAGCCCTTTCCTGACTTGGGCCAGGGACACACCACGTAAGTGCTCCTTGGGGGGTGAACTGTTGCCGGGTGGGGAAGAAAGAAAATTGGCTTTGTCACTGTGTCTAGACCATGTCCATTAGAAAACTGTGACATTTTCTTCAGTGGCCACCTACCTTTATCACAGGGACCCCCAACTCTTTCCACAGGAAGAGGAGACTGTGTGGTCGCCACTAAGAGGGCTGTGAAGGGGCTCCCTGGGTATAGGCCTTTTCCTCTCAGCTCTCCTCCAGTAAACCCTCTCCAGCCCTGTGTCCCACTCTCTCAGGGCCTTGCGAGGATTTAGAAATAATGATTTCAGACTGCTTCCCATCCAGTGGTTCCCTTTATTTTATTGAGTTATCCCCCAAAAGGGAAACTTTCTCTGAAATTTTATGGGGAATCAAAAGGAATTTGAAGGGTCTCTTTTTGAAGATCCTGTGTTATGTCCTCAACAGAATCTGTGAGGTTGGTGCCTCTCTCTGCTATGTGAGGATGTATGAAGGGGCCTCCCCCACTATCTTCTTTCCTTTCCCCCTGAACCCCAATGTTTGTAAGGCCTGTGTCCCTGTAATGAAGGTTCTCCAACAGAAGTGGGCTAGTGCTCTCTTTCCCCCCCTGCGGAAAGCCCCCTGGAGCTGCAGCAGAGGTTCCTAGTACTCGGAATGACCCTGCAGATCAGGAACATCTATGGGGTTTCTTTGCTGCCTTAAAGAACTGAAGGCATTTTCTGAACATCTGGCCAGATTAGTGTTCGTCATGGATCTCTGTTGAACCTTTCTGTTTTAGCAGTTCCTCCTACATCTCTTCTCCTTTGGCCTGAGCCAACAAGTAGGGATTCAACTAGTAGAGATAAGTTGTATGAAACTCTATTTTCATAATCAAAAAATAATCAAGTATCAGAAGTTTCACATAGTTCAAACCATAAGCCCTGAGCAGAGTATAGAGAATGTGAAGGCGGTTTACATCCTACGGGGCTTAAAGTCAATAATCAAGTCAAGGGAACTCATGAGCCTCCTGGAGTCTTGGCCCCAATGTCCCAGGTCCATTCAACCTGCCCTCGGTTTCCCTTCATTAGACAAGTTTGGTGGCCTCTGCTCCCAGGTCTCCCTATTCCTTCTCCAGCTGTGTCATCACCATTCCTGAGACCTCAAAGTTCACACAGGCCTCAGCACTGGAACAGGCCCATAGTCAGGATAAAATGTCGTGATATTTTCCCTCTTTCTTAAAACTACCTTTTCCTTACCTGTGAAAGTTTCTTCTAGCAATAGAAAGAGTATAGGAGTTTGAGCCCCTGTTGCTTTCCAGGGTCCCCACAATGATCAAGTCCTAGAACCTGGGTTCATTCATTAGACCACAGATATTTATCTGAGCGACAATGATATACTAGGCTCTGTTCTAGGACCAAAGAATCCTATTTGAACAATAGAAAGTTCCCTTTTACTGTAAAACTTAGCTAACGTCAGGGGAAAGACAATAACCCAATAACATTTAAGAAAGAAAAAAATGCCAGAGAGCAATAACTGCTCTGAAAACCATACAGCAGGGTTACAGGGCAGAGAGACTTGGATTTGCCTGACGTCAGTCCACGGGGTTAGGGAGCTGTCCCTGAGAAAGTGACGTTCAGAGGCATTTGAGACCTGAGTGATGAGAGAGGCCACCATGTGAAGATCTGAGGGACAGGTGTTCCAGGGGGGGAGCAGGGAAAGGCCGAAGTGGGGGACCGTGTTTGCCGTGTCTAAGCGACAGGAGGAAGGCCAGAGCGGCTGAGGCACAGCGAGCAAGTTGGGGAGCGACACTGACACAGGAGGAGGTTGGGAAGACGGGAGACAAATCATACCGGGCCCTGGTGGCCATGGTGAGAAATCTGAATTTTATCTGAAGAGAGCTGAGAACTACTGGAGGGTTACAAGGAGAGGAGAGTCCATTTATATTTGTTTTAAAAGTAAGAATTCTAGCCACCATGTGGAGATTGGGTCGGGGGTTCACAAGTGAGTGCGGAGGAGTCTCCAGGGCAGACGTGCCCGGGCCCGTTAGTGCGCTGCGGCCAAGGCGGTGGTGAAGCTAAAGAGCAGATCTGGGCGGATCGCTCGATGCCGTGTTGAGGGATCTGATGGGTCGGGGAACACAGTCAAGCTCATCCCTAAGGATTTTGTCTTAACAATCTGAGGAAACTTGGAGGAGCCATTTCTTGAGAGAGGGAAGACTGTGGGAGAGAATTATTCAAGTGGGTGGTTAGGAATAAATATTTTGTTTGTTTGAAATGATTTTTTGACATTTATGTGGAGCTGTCAAGAGGTCGGTTGAATACGGGAGCCTGGAGTTCAGGGCCAGGCAGGACTGGAGGTGTCTGTGTTGGTGTCAGTGACACATGTGCTGTGTTATATTCCAGGGAGGTGGAGGGGTCCACACAGTGAGAGTGTGTAGCAGACAAGACACAACAGGCGCCGAGCCCAGAGGACCAAGGGCCAATGACTCAGCAAAGGGGACTGGGAAGGGTGCCAGGGTGGTGAGGAAAACCTGGGGAAGGTGATGCAGGGCAGTGAAGGGAGGTGGAGTTTTCCAGAAGGAGGGGGAGGCCGGGCGTGGTGAGAACAGGCAGAGAAGCGAGCACTGGGCTTGGTGGACGTTAGCAGTGGGTGGAGTGCACGGGATGGAACCCGGACTGGACCGTTTGAGGAGAGACTGGGAGCTGAAGACGTGAAGGATGATTACAGGTGACTCTGAGCAGTGGCCTCAGGGAGAGACTGTGCTCTGGGATCGAGGAGCCCGCTGGACCCAAAGCATGAGAATAAAAGAGTCTGAAAAGAAGCTGGGAGGGCTTGAGAAGCAGAGATGTTCAGTGACCAGCAAGGAGCCACTGGGGTGACCTTGAATGCAGAGGTGACCGGTTATGCAAGGGCCATTAATTATACAGCCAGTATTTATTAGTGACCCAGAAGAGGCCAGTTGTCACCTTGGGAGAGGGGGAAGGCGTCACCAACAGGATGGCCCCACCAGCATGGAGGCGGCAGCATTTTGCAGTTACTATGACCCAGGCCTAAAGCTGAGTATGTAACTCTCATAACTACCCTATCTTATCTGCAGCAATTAAAACTGTGATAATCTATGGGATCTAATTCAGAGAGTTTAAGTAACTTACCCCGTCACGTAGTGAATTGTAGAACCCAGATGACATGGTCTGGGTCTCAGCGTCTAGAACGTCCCTCTCTCCTGCGTCAGCACAGTCCTTTCACACTAGGTTCCTGTCTGTCCCGTTATTACACACAAACCAGTGTTTCTGTGCTTTTGTTCAAAATGATATTTACTGATAAAATTAATTAAAGACAATTGCCAAATGCTGATGAAGATACTATTTGCTTTAGGAAGTTAAGGAATAGAAAGATCTGTGAGCTTGCATTCATAGGGGTTATAAGAATTAAAATAGCAATGCATTTATTACTTATTATATGATCAGCACTAGGAAGAATCGCCATTTAATTCCCCACTTAACAATATCCTTGACGAATCCAGTGTCATTAAATCTATTTTAGAGATAAACAAAAAAGGCCCATGGCTGTTAATATCTGACCCAAGTGAAGAGCTAATGTTCAAATTCAGATTTCCTAGTTCTAGAGCTCGGGCTTCAAACACCACTAGTGAACAGGGGCTTGGCTGGGTCTGGATTCCTGCTGGAATTCCTGATGTTCACGTGGGCCAGTGTGGGTCTTCGGGTTGGGGCGGGCAGATGCTAGGGCTGCTCGTTCCAACATATAGGAGAAATTTACATGTATTTTGCATTTATAATTTGAAAAGTTGCTTAGGGGCTCACACTAGGGATAGACCATCGTGGGCACAGGAGGAAGAACATGAAGTTTAAATAGTCTCCTCTGTCCCAGAGTTTGTCAGCAGGTGGGCTAGGGTTGCTGAAGGAAATACAGAGGCCCGATTAAATCTGAATTTCAGAGAAACAACAATGATTTATCTAAAATCCAAATGTAACTGAATCATGCGTTTTTATTTGCTAAATTGGGGACCTTTACCTTGGGCACATGAGCATGGACAGATGGCGCTGACCGTGCAGGCTGCAGGGAACAGCAACTCCACACGTTTGTTTCCAACCTTCTCATGTGCCCAGAAGGTCCTAGAGGGTTTGAGTGGACCTGGTCTGGCCAGAGTGCCCTCCTCTCCGCCGTCAGTTCCGACTGAAGGTCGGGACCTGCTCATTTTGTAAACTGTCTATATGAGAGTGTCACCTCAGTTTCTCCCCTTCTGCGGGGACCTGCCTCTAGAAACGAGAGTCCACACCCGGCCCGGGCTGGTGACCCGGTGCCTGCTGCTGTTGCTGGGAGCAGGGGGCAGCTAGAAATGGATTAGTTGGGACACTGAGCAGGATTCAAATGGCAGCGGCCGTAGTTTTCTACTGCGGCTGAGACGTGCACCAGTGGAGAAGTTAAGAAAGATGACGGCGTGGAGGGTAAATTAAACGGCCTGGTGATTGACTGGCAAGGGTCAGAAACAGGTACATCTTGGTCCTGGGCAAATGTATTTTGCTGGAAAATTACCCTGCGTGGGACCGGATTCCTAAGATCAACATACAGGACCAAGACTTTCAGCAGGTACGACGTTGGCAGAATGCGTGCGGGAGGTCTCCGCTGCTGCTTCATCGACAGTGTCATTTTCACCACAGATTTTTCAGATGCTTCACAGCCGCGGGGCTCACCCTGAGAAGGAGGGTTCACGGCCCCTTCCCCGCCCCACCGCTGGAACATCTGGCAATACTGAAGCCGCGACCGGTTGTCACACTGCGGGTTTCTTCTGACAGTTGGGGGATGAGGCCAGGGATGCGGTGCACAGCCCGGAGTACACAGCAGCCAACCCACCCGGCCCAAATGTCACCAGCGTTGAGGCCGAGGACACTGCTGTACACGGGCTGTTTCTACAACGTCCAGACTCACGCTCTGAACGCACGCTCGCCTCCCGGTTCAGTTCTTCATGGTTTACTTTATGTATTTATAGACAGTTATACAAATTAGCCACCTCTTGTTGAATCCATTTAGTCTATTGATGTTTAAAACCTTCAGTTTTATTTTTTGTCTTATGCAATGTTTGTGACAATGTCATGACTTCGCGGTCATCTCATCTGTATGGACTTTCAACAGCTGGTCCCTTTAAGTCACAAGCATGTCTGAGTGAAGTGTCCGCCTGTCTGCGGTAATTGGCTTCCATCTGTCCATCCCCTTTTAGCCACAGGTGGGCCGGGTGTCCCGCGCCTGCTGGGCTTGGACGCGCAGAAAGGGGACGGGCCCTGTCGGGTTGCGGTTTCATCTCCGCAACACGGGCGGGGGGAGCCCAGTGGACCCGGGGGCTTAGGGTCCCGGGGCCTCCCCGCCCTCGGCCTCCCCCCAGCCCCGACGACAGGCGACCCCTGGGCGCTGGCGGTCGGGTGCCCGTGTCCTCGTGTCCCCACCGCCTGGGGCGGCGTCGCCGTCAGAGTCTAACCAGGGTCACTGCTGCTCTGTCCCCACAGCGAATTTCCTGGAGCAGGGTAAGAGCGAGTGTCATTTCTCCAACGGGACGGAGCGGGTGCGGTTCCTGCAGAGATACATCTACAACCGGGAGGAGTTCGCCCGCTTCGACAGCGACCTGGGGAAGTTTGTCGCGGTGACCGAGCTGGGGCGGCCGATCGCCGAGTCCTGGAACCGGCAGGAGGACGACCTGGAGTATCGTCGGGCCGCGGTGGACACGTACTGCAGACACAACTACGGGGTGTTGGATGGATTCCTGGTGCAGCGGCAAAGTGAGTGGGGGGGGGGCGCGTGTGCCCGAGCGTGTGCCCGAGTGTTCCCCGAGTGTTCCCCGAGTGTTCCCCGAGTGTTCCCCGAGTGTTCCCCGAGTGTTCCCCGAGCGCGCGCGTGTGTAGGGCTGCGAGCGAGCACACTTGTGAGGGGACCCGTGAGGCCCGCTGTCGGGGACACTGGGGTTCTGCCCCGTGGGAGGGACGTGTGGGTGCCGTCTGTGTGTCTAGTGGGGGCAGGTTCGGGGAGCAGAGGTGGGGAGTGGGGGGGACGCGGAGTCGCAGCCTGTGGGCCGCCCCCTTCCTGTCCCGAGCCCCTGGAAGGGGCCTGGGCTTGGGCAGAGGGTCAGCCTGGGGGGCTGGGGCACCTCTCATCCCCCCAGGCTCCTCTTAGGTCTAAGTTTCTTGCTTTTCAAAAAAAAAACTCCCTCCCTCCTCCTCCCTTAGTGTATCTATTTTTACGTAGCTGAAATGATTGTGAAACCACGGTTTTGAATTATAATTTTGTCACTGAGCGTACTGAGGTCCCTGCCTTTACAAAGCAAAGCATGTAAGTAATTACATGTTATCTTCTTACACTTGTGACCATTTACCTCACATTCTGAATCTCTGTCAATATTACCAAATGCTCAGTTGAAAATTCGCTTTTCATTTTTAATTTCCGCTGCTTTGATTTCTAAGGTTCTTGAACAGTTTCACGCACTTGCTGGTTAATTGTCGCTCCGGCTCTAACTTGCCTGTTGTCGGTCCTCTCTGGGGTCCTGGCGTTTCCCTCAGTGACTTTATGGCTCCTCTGTGCAGCTAGATGGACCCTGCTGACGGGGTTCTGCACTTTCTCCTGCTCCTGGTTCGCCTTCTGATTCCGGTTTATTACTTTCAGTGTTAAGAATTTAAACATCTCGCCCGGCCGGGGGTGGCTCAGTGGTTGAGCGTTGACCTGGGATCCGGGTGATCAGGGTTCAATTCCCAAATTCCCAGTCAGGGCACATGCCCAAGTTGTGGCCTCAATCAATGACTCTCTCATCATTGACATTTCTCTCTCTCTCTCCCTCTCCTTTCCTCTCTCTGAAATCAATAAAGATATATTAAAAAAAGAAAAAAAAGAATTTAAACATCTTTAATGTAACGAATGTGCTGCAAAGTTGTTAGCAATGATTTACCATCAGTTGTAAGTCTACGATGTAGTGGTTTAGCAGCAATGATTTCCCAGGGTGCTCCCCTTCCCTTCCCCCTTCCCCTCCCCCTCCTCCCCCCACCCCCCATCCTCTCCTCCACAATTGTGTATTGAGCCTGGTCTCAGGCAGGAAGCACACGTATTACTGAGTCCCAGACCCTGCCCTGAGCTCAAATGTCAGCTTGAAGAGAGATGGTTGTGAAACGACAATTCCAGCACTAGCTTTTTGAGGAGAGGGGTTGCTCAACGAGTGTAACTAAGTACTTTTAACGAGTGACTTTCCTTGGTCCTTCCCTCTCCTGCAGGACTCGTGCTCCTCTGGGACTCGGCTCCCCGAGTTAGAGAATCCCCCGTGTCCTTCCCGCTTCCCAGGTAGAACCACTTCTGTGGTGGTCTCAGGTGCGAGAGCCACATCCCCGATTTCACGCCCTGTGTCCCCATCTTCCCCAAGCTGTCCCCCAGTTTACCCACAGTGCTTTGAATGACATTTTCTCTCCAAGTGAAGGAGGATAGTAAATAGCTAACACATAGTGATGCCTAAGATCCAGCCCTGGTTTTACATATTTTAGGTCCACCAATCCTCATGTATTCCTAACAGGCAAGTTAGTATTATTATCTCCTTTGCAGGTGAGAAAGCTGAGCAGAGAGGAATGTAAAATTCTCCAGGTCACCCAGTAAGAGGCAGAGCCTGGATTTGAACCCAGGCAGCCCCTGTTCCAGAAAGCACACTTTTAACCAATACACTACATGCCTTGCAAAGATTTGTAAACACTTAAATTCAACAGTGAATAACTGTTTCAACATATTAAAAGGTCCCACAAGTTTCCTCTGCATCTCAAATCAAGTGGGCGCACGCTGGAGGGTTAGATTCAAGGCTCATGGCAGCAACTCCTGCTGGGCCACAGGGCCGGCTCTGAGGGAGGCCTGCCCGAGCCTGGAGCCTGGGACTGGAGCCTGGAGGCCGAAAGGGAGCCAGCCAAGGAGCCTTCCCTGCCTTCCTCACATTGCCCCTCCCCCTTTTCTGTCCTAGCTGCGCCTACCGTGACCGTGTATCCCGCCAAGACCCGGCGCCTGCAGCACCACAACCTCCTGGTCTGCTCTGTGAACGGTTTCTATCCAGGCCACATTGACGTCCGCTGGCTGCGGGACGGCCAGGAGCAGGAGGCCGGAGTCGTGTCCACAGGCCTGATCCGGAATGGAGACTGGACCTTCCAGATCCTGGTGATGCTGGAAACAGTTCCCCAGAGCGGAGAGGTCTACACCTGCCAAGTGCAGCACCCGAGCCGGACGAGCCCTCTCACCGTGGAATGGAGTGAGATGTGCTCTGACTCGCCCGCCTCACCCGCCACAGGGGGCTCTGCTTATCCCCGGGGACAGGGCTCTCCCCTCCCCAACCACACTATCCTTTGCTGTGTCTCTCCAGCACAGGCCACCGGGGTGGGCCTGTGATCACTTCTGTGGATACCTAGAGCCTGGGAGGCCGTCATTCCTATCCCTGCTTTGACGTTCCCCACAATATCTCAGGTCATGGTCCCCTTGGCCCTGGGCACCAGTCCCCTGCGTCAGCTGGGCTGGAACTTCTGCCTGTTGCTCTGAGTTATCCACTGTGATCTGAGAAGAGGCTCGTCCTCTATTACTCAGGGACCTTCCTCACTCGGGAGAGTCCAGTGTCCGCTCTGCCATCTGTGAGCTCTGTCACCCTGCACCAGTCCTGAACCTCACTGAGCCCCAGGCTCCGCATCCATCAGATGCTGAAGCGGTGGCCTCGTGCCAGGGCTGGGAGGCTGCAGGGGCCAGAGCCTGCACCGCGTACCCACCCAGTGGGACCCAAGTCTCTTCTCCAGAAAGGGCCGACTGTGCTGGTTCCTCTGGATTCCTTCTCCCCCCCTCAAAGCTCTCAGTCCCAGTCTCAGGGAAGTTGGCTTTGGGATAAAAGCCACTAAAACTGGCTTCTTCTCCCAGGGGCACAGTCTGGATCTGCACAGAGCAAGATGCTGAGTGGAGTCGGGGGCTTCGTGCTGGGTCTGCTCTTCCTCGGGGCAGGGCTGTTCGTCTACTTCAGGAATCAGAAAGGTAAGGAAGCCACTGGGGTTCCCCACAGACTTTATGGGGGGAAATTAGGACTTTGCTCAGGTTAGTCCTCTGTGTATCCATGGCCCGTATAAAGCCTTTCCCTGGCCGAGCTCAAATCTCCTGGAAATCCAGAAATGAACGGTCCATGGTTACTTATGGTTGAAATGTAAGGAATTATGGCCGGTGGAGGTGGCAGAAGGGTTATCACACCCGGAGCTTTGGGTCCAGATCCTGGGAGATGCAGGAGCAGACCCGACGGTGCATAAGATTACACCGGACGTGTGACGGGGTCGGGGGGCCGCTGCTCTCCATTCCTGCTCTCCTCTCTCCTCTGGTGTCATGTGAGGCGGGTTTGGTAATCGAGAAATCTCAGGGGGTCTGGGCGGGGACCTTGTGTTTGGGGGCAGATTTGCCTTCCTATCTTGAAGTGTTTACCTTCCTTCTCTTTCCCAGGACACTCTGGACTTCAGCCAGCAGGTAATGCTCCTCAGTCCCCTTTCAGAGACACACTCGCTTTCCCCAGAGCAGGAGGTGGGGTGACGGACAGGAGACAGAAACCCTGGGAGACACTGGGTCTGACCTCTGGCCGGGCCGTTTACACCGAAGCTCCTGCTCCCCACTTGGTAACAGGCCGGCTCTGAAGGAGCTTTGGGGGTGACGCAGAACTTCTTCCTGCGGAGCTGAACCAGGAGGCCCGGGAGGGGACAGCGCCGCTGGTTGGCAGGGTCTGGAAACAACACTGCCCTCTGTCCGCAGGCCTCCTGAGCTGAGGTGACGATGGTGACAATTGAGGGGGAAGAGCCTTCTGTCCTGGCCTCTTCGCAGCATGAAAGGGTTTCCTGCTCCACTCTTTAGTGCCTCCTGGCTGCCCTTTGGTCCTGATTCAAGACCCTGCGGGAAACGTGCTCCCCGCTGGCTTCCTCAGCCCCCCGACCCGGAGCCCCCAGGATGGACGGGGAACCTCATCTCCACCCGCCCGCTCCCTTTGTACTCGGCCCTCGCTGTGCGCTGTGCCCCTGAGCTCACCTCTCCCACGTTTCTGTATAAAATTTCCCTCCATTAAATACGGAGTGAAGACCATGTGCTCCTCACGCCTCACGACAGGAAGTCGAGAGAAAAGAGAAAGGGGATCTCGTCTCAACACAACAGTAACTTTCATTTAAATCTTTTCCTGAATGCTGGTCACGTGGGGATCTGGAAGGCTCCCTGTTCCCTCGGTGCGTTTTCATGGGGTTTCCATTCTGTAACCAGCCTGGCTTCCTGAGGCAGGAGAAAGCCTGCAAGCAACCATGCCCGGGCTCTCCTACGTCTGTTTCTCAAAGACAGACACAGGTTCCTTGCCCCATGGGGACAGAAAGGGGACATGTCTAAGAAATGCAGCTCACCTGTAAGGATGTGATGCCTTCACAGTTTCTAGAATCATGTTCCTTTGTCTTTTTGTCTCTGATTTTTTAAAAGAAGGACCTAAACCCCAGTATCTCTTGAAGTCCCCTTTTATTAGACTCATGGTGGGCTTCCACACTTGAGTCTTTTCTGTCTCTCAGATAAAAATCAGCACTGTGCTGACTCTTTGCCCTGAGATGCACCCTTCCCCATAAATAGGCCTCAGAGGCCCTCAGGACAAAGCCTCAACTCTAGCGGAAAAGATGCACTTCTGAGGCCCTCCAGGTTGTGTGACAAACTCACTGTCACGGGAAAACCCTGTGTGGATCGTGTTTCAGCATAAATGAGGGACAGTGCTGGGAAACAAGGGGGAGTGTGTGAATCCACTGACATGCAACCTAACAGCAAAATACTCCGCAATGGATGAAAGGTGAGAAGACTCTGTGAGGTAACCTCCAAAATGCGTTGGGGCCTGGAACAGGAGAGTTTGCGTAGGACACAACATGTTTTTAGCAAAATAGAGGAGAAAAGGCCTATATAGCTATACCCATTCTCTCTTTCTCTCTGCCTCTCTCTTCTCTTTGTAAATAGAAGCAATAGAGAATTTAAAAAAATGGTTACCCCTGGGGCAGAATGAGGGTTAAGGGGACAGTGATAAAAGCTAGACTTATATTTTATACAGTAGTTTTATCTTGAGAAACATTCAAATATTTTGTATAATAGAAAATTTAAATCAAAACTTTTAAAAGATAACACATAAAAACTGAAAACAAACTAACAGTTGAAATAAACTTGATAAAAATATATAGTGAAAAACAAGCTAAAAAACGAAATGAAAACTTTTTTGACCCTTGGATAAAAGGTTGTGAAACTATAACTGTAAATCAGTATATAGCTCTGTACTCCACAGACTAATAACATAAGGAGTTGGATGGGTTTCAGGGAGAGGCAGCTCCTGTGGTGAGGAGATGAGGGGTTCTGCTCTTGTGTTTCCTCTGAATTGTCAGTTTCAATGCGAATCTACAATCTAAAGAGTAGATAATCGACTGAGTGTATTTCAAAGGAATAGTGATTTGAACACAATTTATCTAGTGTCAGAGACAACTATTTATTTTCAGGCAAATTCAAAGATTATTATATGCATATTTTAAGTATCTTGTGCATTAGTTGTGTGAAACAGGTTACCATCCTGTAGACATTTAATAAGCCGATAGTAATGGCTGCAATATGCCTGCAGTTGGGGTAAATTCTGTTTAAACCCAGGGTTGCACCTTCACTTTTGCTTTGTTCTCTGAGATGAAGAAGGGAGTTGTCTGTTTTATTTTAGACCCATGGTGTGAAATTATAAGGTAGAACTAGAGTATATTTTAATGAAGATGTTTTCTGCTACTAGTACAAGATCCAGCCTAATGGGACGTAGAGCGCAGGTGGGGTATCTCCAGAGTTGGTCAGTTCATCAGGTCAGTGGCACCGCCAATGACCCTGGACGCGGTACCTGGCACCTCTGTTCACCTGGCTCTCCTGAGACACAGTAGGATGCCTGAAGCAGCCTTAGACTTCGCACTGTCTCACAACAACTGCCAAAGGCAGGGAAAGAGACTGTTTCTTCTTTTGTGCTTTTATAAGGAGCAACTAAACCCCCCCAGAGTCCCCCCACTGCACCCACTTCCCACAGCGAGGAGGACCCTGGGATCACAGCCGGAGGCTCAGGAACCACAGCTCACCGTCTGCGGGCTGGGCCTGCCTCCCCTGCTGCACACGGAAGAAGAGCAGAGTCATATTCTTTTAGCAAGAAAGAAATGGTAGATGGGGTGGGGAAGAATGATTTAGGGCACAGAAACTACAGCGTCAGCACTGTAAGACTGCTTATACGTTTAATCATTTCCTCATAAATGATGGGCAGCATGGATTCAAGCTTATGGAGACCCTAGCCTAACGTCGTTTTGTTTGTCCGTTTGTGTGTTTTGAACATTGAGAACTAAATGTCAGCCTTACACCTAATTACAAAACACAAACAAGCAAGCAAGAGGATTAATTTGTTTTTAGAATTTATTAGGCTGATACTTAATTTTATGAGAAAAATATATTTTCCATGGATGTTTTTGAAAAAGACACATAAAAATGACTGGCTTTATAAGATGCTAAAACCTAGTACACATTTATTAACCACTTTTGCATTGATTAATTATTGGGTAAATATACCAGTAAAATAGAGACCTGAATTAGATGCCTGAGGTTTAGTTTAAGGCAGAGAGTTTCAAGTTGTTGGTAAGATAAATCCCAAACTCAGTCCTTTTAACAAAATAGATCCCTGATGAGTAAGAATCAAAACATATAAAGAAAGTAAAAAATTAATAAAATAAGGGTTATTGTTCCCATTACTGTCATCATCATTGTTATAATTGTGCTTGAGGATAAAAGCCTTTCTAACCCTGATGCTTCACGGATGGGAGTGTAGAATGTTACAACTACATCAGACAACACTTGGGCGATTTCTTAAGAAGTCAAACACAGATTTGCCTTATGACCCAGCAATTCCTCTCCTTGGAATCTACCCAAGAGAAACGAAAGCACATATTCTCACAAATACATGTGTGCAAAATGTTTATAGCAGCATTAGTGGTAATAGCCCCAAGCTGGAAATAATCCAAATATCCATTAGTTAGTGAATGTATTAAAAAAATACACTATATCCATATAATGAAACACTAGCAATAAAAAGGAACAATTGCAAAACACACACACAAAATGATGATACATGTTACAAAATGAATGAACTTCAAAAACATTATACAAAGTGAAAGAAGCCAGACACAAAAGACTACATGTCACATGATTCCATTTACATGAAATATCTGCACAAAGCAAATTTGTAGACTCAGAAAGCAGATCAGTTGGAGCCTAGGGCTTGGGGTGGAGGTGGGGATTAAATGTAAACAGGGAAGGTTTTGGGGTGATAGATATGTTTTAAAACTGGGTTGTGGTAATAGTTGCATAGAACTATAAATTTACTAATATCATTGAATTTTACACATATAAAGAGTTTTGTGGTATATGTTATATCTCAAGCCTGCTAAAAACAGCTTTTCTAAAGGAGAAGTTATGTAAGCAAGATAAAATCCCAAAGACATACCAGAAAAATATATTTGAATAAAAAATATTTCTTTGCATTGAAAAAAATAAAATTAAAAGAAATATGTAAAACTCAGGGAAAAATGCAACACAAAAGGCAGACATTGGGTCTTTTTAAAAAAATGCACTTCTTTTTTAAAAAAACATGCTTTTAAAATTGATTTCAGAGAAAGGAAGGGAGAGAGAGAGATAGAAAATCAATGAGAGAGAGTCATTGATTGGCTGCCTCCTGCATGCCTCCTACTGTGGGTTAGCCCCAAACCTGGCATGCACCCTGATGGGGAATCAAAGTTCATGGGTTGATGCTCAACCACTGAGCCACACCAGCCCAGCCATTGGGCCTTTTTACTATGTAAAATTTCCACCAAGTCAATAATAAAAGCCCAACCAAAATTGGGCCAATGCATATAGATTATTTATAGATAAAAATTTACCAGTGGCCAATAAACACAAAATATTTATAGAAACTCACCAATAATCTGAAAAATGTGAATTCAGATAACAATGGGATTAAATATTTCTTCTCCCCAATTGGATTTATAAGAGTCTGTGGGAATGGATTCTCTCAGATGTTGCAAGGATCATAAGTGGGTGGCAGCTTGGCAGTAACTATTATAATTAAAAATGCAAATGCCACATGACTAACAACAACAAACATTCATTTTCAGGTAACTACATTAGAGAAATACTACTACATGAGCCCAAGCAGACATAATTTAATGTTTGTGGCACCAGGGTTTGGAATAGTAAAAGCATTTTCAAATTCTAAAAGAAAAACTAATAAATTTGTCTTGACTTGTACATCAAAAAACTGTGAAAACACGTGAAGGGACAGTGTGCTGCAAGGTGGCACTTGGTGCTGAGCACCGGGAGATGTGCATGCATCGGTGCACCCCTCCGGATAGTTTGGATAATCCAATACTCCATCCCAGGTGCTTACACTCTTGGTAACTTCTCACATACATGCCCAAGATAACATATAAACATGTAATAGAAGAGGAAAGAAGCAGCCTGAGTTTTCAGGTAGAGAACAGATAGATTATGATATAGCCATGCATTAGAATAATATGCAGAGCTTTAAAGAAATTACCAAGCGCTATCAACATAGCTAGGAAAACAATAAACCATAGTGGCAGTTAGGGTGATGAAAATTACAAGGGCCATCACTGCCACCAGAAGAACAAGAAAAAATGTATGAACTAAACAGGTAAACTGAAAAAAATTTTTTTTAAAGACTTAAAAAAGCTGTAGATGCAAAGAAGCCTAACAATGCCGAATTCTGCAGGTGGACCCTTTCTGCTTAGACGAGCAGTGACAGTGCTGCCCACTCTCACCCCTGGACCATCTGCTGAACATCAGCATGGGTGGACGTCGGGCCTGGCACAGGGAGGGAGACGATGGAGAGGGAGAAACGAGGTAGCCTTGAATAACCCTGTGGGCTCACTCGTGTGATGGGTTCGAGTCTACAGAGCTGCGAACAATAACATATGCTACTTTCCCTGCCAGCTGATTCTCCCCCCAGAGCCTTTGCTGAGTCCATGGTGGTGTGGGGAGGTGGGAGGCAGGTAGAAGGCAGTAAAGCTCTCTATAGTTTTATGAAAACAAGCATCAGTAAGGAAATAAAAGATATGAACAGTACTTTAAATCATCTTGACCTAATTAACATTTAAAATTGACGTGTATAGGAACTATACCCAATAGCTACAGGATAAATATTTCTTTAAATTTCACAAAGAATATCTATGAAATAGATAATATGTTATGGCCATAAAACAAGTCTCAATAAATTTCACAGGATTAAAATCACACAAAATGTATTATTTGACAACAACCTTATTAAATTACAAATTTATAAGATTGAGGCAACCAACTTTTTGGAAGTGAAATAAAGTACTTCTACATAATCCATGATTTATTAAAGAGTAATCAGATGAGAAACTGAATATTTTAAGATACGGGAATATTATAATGGATTTTCAAAATTTGAAATATGCAACAAAAACAGTTAGTTATTAGAGAGAAACTTAAAGATTTAAATGTTTATAATATAAATGGAAAAATATATAAAAATCAGAGATCTAAACTTTTAACTTAGGAATCTAGGAAAAGTAAATTTAACAACAAAAAAAAAAAAGAAAAAAAAGAAGAGAGGAAGTAATAAAGGTAAGAGAGGAAACTAATACAATTGAAAAATAGATGTATAATAATAAAAATTAACAGGACCCGAAAGTTTTTTGCTTTTCTTTTTCCTTCTAGTCATAAACCACCTACAAGATTGATAAGAAAAAAACCCCCAAATCACAAAGTTATTAACATCTGGAATGAAAAAGAAGACATTCCTACAGATCCTACAGACATTAAAAGACACTAAGAGAATATTATAAATAATTTTGTGTAAGTAGATTTGACATTTTAGTTGAAATTCCTTGAAAAAACATCATTTCATTATCTATTCCTGTGTAATAATTCACTCCCAAAATTGGTGGCTAAAAATTTAATGATTTTTTATTTATTTTCATTTTCAGCCATTTAATGATACTTCACAGTTCTGAGAGTCGATTGAGCTGAGTGGGTGGTTCTCACTTGGGGTCTCTCATGTGGTTATGGTCACCAAGTAGCTGGGGCTGGGTCCTCAGGAGGCTCACCTGGGACACTGAGACACTCTCTTCCTCTGCATGCAGTTCCAGTGCCTCGAACGTGGCCTCCGTGGTCCCATCAGCAATGAAGGGAATATTATAATATTAAATTTATATCACCTGTGGCTGGAGACTCCCAAGAGAGAAGAGTAAACCTGCAAGACCTCTTTAGACTTAGCCTCAAAACTGTGTGGCATAATTCCCACCACTTCTAATGGTCAGATTTAAGGGACTTAGAGGGGAGGGTACAATCTACCTCTCCATGAGATGAATGGCAAATAATTTACACCACTCTTTAATCTATCTCACACAATTTACCAAAATGGACTCAACAATAGACAATCTTATAGTCTTATATCTGATAAAGAAATTGTAACTGTTAATAGAAACATCCCCCAATGGGAATTCAAGGCCCCATTTGCTTCGACGTTGAATTTACTAAATATTTTGAACCCATCTAGAATTGGTTGTTTTGATGATTTGAGTAGACATTGCAGTAAATTTTCTCAAGAGCACATTTCAATGCCTGAGCAGCATTTGTTGAGAGGACCTCCTTCCTCCCATTGCACTGCAGAGCCACCCTCCACCACAGCATCGCGTCCGGAGGAGGCCTGAGCCACCCTCCACCACAGCATCGCGTCTGGAGGAGGCCTGTTTCCAGAATTTTGTTTGTTGTCTAGTTTGTCTGCGTGGAGCCAACTCCACACTATGCTAACTAGGACACAACAAGGTGTTAACCAATATAACCGATACCAACAATGTTCATTCACATTAACATTTTGTTACTTTATACTGAATTTCTTCCAGTTTAGTTCTTATTTTTAAAAAATTCCTTGGCTAATTTAAGACTTCAGTATTTACATATGAATATGAATTTTAAATTTAGCTCGGCAATCTTCACACACACACACACACGAAAAACAAACAAACCAGAAGAAACAAGAAGACACAAGACAAACAAACAAGCAAGCAAACAAAAATCCTTGCCATGATTATTAATGATAATTTTACTTACTAGAGATCAATTTGGAGAGAACTGACATCTTTAATATATTTACTCTTATAACCTCCAAATTGTATATTCTTGTCACTTTCGTAGGCACATTAATTTCTCCCAATGATGTCATCTACTTTTCAGTCTAGAAATCCTGTTCATCTTTTAGATTTATTCCTAGATGTTTGATATTTTTTATGCTATTGTGAATGGTAACATTTTTTTGATTTTGATTTTGATTTGTTTCCTGTGGGGCAGCGTAAAGGAAAAACTCAGTGCAGTCCACCTTCTGCACAGAGAATAACCCAGTTCTTCCCACTATGTCTTTCTTCCCCCTGTGTCTCCTCTACCACTCGCACAGCACACTTTACTTCTGACATTTCTGGTCATTAAATGGGTGGAGGTTTTTCTCCAGAACAAGTACTTCTCTGTGGCACCAGCTGCGTCCTACAATTTAACTCAGTTCTGGCACTATCTACTTGGAGATAGTGTCACAGCCCATGGGTTAAGGGCTCAGACCCACAAGACTGCCCCCCCTCACACACACTTCAGGCTCTAGTCGTGAGCCTGGTTATCGCCAACTAATGATAGATCAGAGGTTTCAACAGTTTCCTCCTTGGGTTTGATTAACTTGCTAGAGTGGCTCACAGAACTCAGGGAAACAGTCACTTATGTTTATCAGTTTGTTAAAGGATATGATAAGAGATACAAATGAAGAGGTACATAAGCTGAGTACTGGGAGAGTACCGAGTGCTCGAGTTTCTGTGCCTGCAGAGTTGGAGTGCGTCACCCTCCCAGGGTAGATGTTTCACCAACCTGGGAGCTCCCTGAACACCCTATTATTAGGATTTTATGGAGCTTTCTCACTAAGCATGATAAGTTATTAAGCCCATTTTCAGCCCCTCTCCCCACTGTAGAGCACGGGGCCGGGGGGGGGGGTTACAAGCTCTTAATCATGGCTTGGTCTTTCTGGTAACCAGCTCCCTCCCAGGGCCAGCCATCCAGGAGCCACCCAGAGTCTCCTCGTTAGAATATAAGTTGTTCCTAGTGCTCTTATCACTTAGAAACCTACAAGGGTGTTAAGAGGCCCAAGTCAGCGTCAGGGTTAAAGACAAATATTAGCAATGGCATCAAAAAGAATAAAATACATAGGAATAAATTTAACCAAAGTATTGAAAGATCTGTACACTAAAATCTATACATTGGTAAAAAAAATTGAAGAAGGTGCAGATAAATGGAAAATAATCTGTACTCATGGATTGAAAGCATTAATATTATTAAAATATTCATACTACCCAAAGCAATCTACAGATTCAATGCAATCTCTAACAAAGTTCCAATCACTTTTTCCATGGAAAGAGAACAAACAAAAGAACCACAAGAGACCCCAAAAGCTAAAGCAATCCTGAGAAAGAAGAACAAAGCTGGAGGCATTATGCTCTCTGATTTCAAATTATATTACAAAGTTATAGCAATCAATTTGTGTAGTATGGACATAAAAGCAGACACACAGATCAATGGAACAGAATAGAGAGCCCAGAAATACATCCAAAAATATAAGGTCAATTTATGACAAAGGAGCCAGAATATACAATGGGGTAAGGATGGTCTCTTCAATAAATGGTGTGGGGAAAACTGGACAGGCACATGTGAAACAATGAAATCTGACCAATGTCTTACAATATACACAAAAATTAACTCAAAATAAACTAAAGGCTTGAATGTAAGATTGGAAACTATAAAACTGGTAAAGAAAACATAGGGGCTAAACTCCTTGACATCAGTCTTGGTGAAAGTTTTTGAATCTGCTACCAAAAACAAAATCAACAAAAGCAAAAATAAATGTGAGATGACATCGAACTAAGAAGCTTCTGCACAGCAAAAGAAACCATCAACAAAATGAAAATGCAGCCTACTGAATGGGAGAAAATATTTGCAAGTCATATACCCCTAAGGGGTTAATATATTACAAACTCATACAACTCAATAGCAAACAAATAAACAAACAAACAATTTCATTAAAAATGGGCAGAAAACCTGAATAGACACTTTATAAAGTAGACATATGATGACCAACAGGTCAAAACCACAGTAAGACATCCCCTCACACTAGTATGAATGCCTATTATCAAAAAGTCAACAAATAACAAGGGTTGGTGGCGAGGATTTGGAGAAAACGGAATACTTGGGCACTGTTGGTGGGAATGTTAATTGGTGCAGCCACCGTGGAAAACAGTTTGGAGGTTTCTTAAAAGATTAAAAATAGAACTACCATATGATCCAGCAATTTCACTTCTGAATACTTATCTGAAGAAAACAAAAATACTAACTTGAACAGGTATATGCATCCCATGTTCACTGCAGCATTATTTACAATAGCCACAAAATGGAAACAACCTAGGTGTCCACTGACAGATGACTGGATAATGAAAATGGATAATGAGAATGGAATATTATTCAGCCCTAAAAAGGAAATATAGCAATTTGCAACAACATGGATGGACCTAGGGGGTATTGTACTAAGTGAAATAAGTCCGATAGAGAAAGACAAATGTCATATGATTTCACTTACATGTGGAATCTAAAAAACAAAATAAGTAAACAAACGAAACAAAAAAAATCATAGATGAGTTTCTGATTTTTGAGAACTGATGGTTGCCAGATGGGAGGGAGCTTATGGGTATGAATGAAAAAGGTGAAAGGAATTAAGAAGTACAAGTTGCCAGTCATAAAATAAATAAGTCATGGGAAATATAGTCAATAATATTGTAATAAATTTGCACGACGACAGATGGTTACTAGACAGTGTGGTGATCACATTGTAAGGTATATAAATGTAGAGCCTCTATGCTGTACATGTGAAACATATATGCAATATAATATTGTAAGTTAACTATACTTTAATAAAAGAAAAGGCTGTTTTTTGAAAAGGTTGATTGAATTAACAAACTTTTAGGAAGACTGACAAGAAAAAGAAAAGTAAGAACATGCAAATTACCACTGTCAAGAATAAAACAGGGGGTATCATATCAGACACTTCCCACATTCAGAGGACATCCGGGAACACTAAAAACAACTTTACACATAAATTTGACAACTTAGATGAAAATACCTAATTTCTTGAAAACCAAAAACTACTACAACTGATTCAATATTAAATAGATAAATTGAATAGCTCTGTAATTATTAAAGAAATTTAATGCATAATTGAAAGACTGATGAAAGAGAAATCTCAAGGCCCAGATGGTTTCACTGGAGAAATCTATCAACCATTTTAAGTGGAATTAACACGTCTCCAAAATTCCTCCAGAAAATAGAGAACAAGGAACACATCCCATTGTATTTTATGAGGTCACCATTTCCTGATACAAAAGCAAATACGGTGCAAAAAAAGAACACTAAAGATCAATATACCTGAATGACTATACATGCAAAACTCCTTAAGAACGTATTGGCAAAAAATCCAGCAAAATTTTAAATATATATATTTATTCCAGAGAGAGAGGAAGGGAGAGGGAGAGCAGAGAGAGAAACATCGATGTGAAAGAGAAACACTGACCCGCTGCCTCCTGCCCCTACTGGGGAATCGAGCCCGAAACCCGGGCATGTGCCTTGACTGGGAATTGAACCCTGACCGCCTGGTTCATGGGTTGATGCTCAACAACTGAGCCATGCTGGCCAGGGCAAAATTCAGCAAAATTTAAAAAGAATTATATACTATTTCAAAATGAGGTTTGTTTTAGTGATGCAAGTCTGGTTTAACAGTTGAAAATCAACCAATGTAATACATCATATTAATAAACTAGAGGAGAAAGACCACATGGTCATACCATTAGTGCAGGAAAAGCATTTGACAAAACTCAATACTAATTCATGATTTTAAAAAGCCCCTCAAAATATAGGAATGGAGGGAAACTTCTCAACTTGATTAACTCACAGAAAAATTCTACAGCTAAAATCACACTTAATGGTGAAAGGCTAGTGTTTTCCTTCTGCTGCTCTCACCGCTCTTATTTAACTAGTAACAGAAACCCCGGCCAGCACAGCAAAACAAGGAAAGGAAATAGATGCATGCTGTTGAGAGATCTGAGATGTCAAGCGCTGCCATGACATCTTCGAGCCTCAGAGTTTCCCCAAGACTAACTATGCGTTCTCCTGTTTTCACCAGTCACATTCCCCCACCGGCCACGTCTATCAGCCGGAGAACTGCTCTCCACCCAGCCCCAGCCCAAGGCTTCAGTTCTCTGGCAGCCCATGGCACGATTCAAACAAACCAATCACATCTTCCCCTGGAAACCAGGGGCACCCCGTCCTACAAAGCCTGCCTCTCCCAGTCCTGAGTGCAACCCCAGGGGCCCTACACAGCGCGGTGTCCCCTCCTCAGGCTGTGGGAACATGTGACAAACTGCCATCCATCTCATCTGTCCACCTTGGGTGTTGTGGGTTCAGCCATCTCGTACCATTTAGGGGGAAGGGCCCCACTTTTATCAACAAGGTGACTTGGAGGTGGTCAGAACCCACGTAGATCAGAAAGGGAGAAATAAAACTGTCCTTGTTCAGTCTGTGTGACTGTCTCCATTAAAGACCCCGGGTTGCCACCCGCACCAAACAGAATCCAAGATCAACCAACAAATTCATTTGTATTTCTGTATGTGGCAGTGAAGACATAAAAACAAGAATGAAAAATGCAATACCGTTTACAATCACTACAAATAAAAAAGAAACACAAATATAACTGACAGAACCTGTATCAGACTTGTATGGGGAAATTCTGATGAAACTGATCAAAGATCTGAATAAATGGAGAGGCTTACCATATCTCCTGAGACTGATATCCTACTTTAAAGCAGCTTTAATCCAAACCCCAGCAATAATTTTAATAGTCGTAGACAAAGCTATTCTAAAATTTAAATGAAAAGGCAAAGGAATCAGAATAAATAAAACAAATTAGAAAAAGAAAACAAAAGTTGAGAGATCACCCCAACCAAATTTAAGACCTCTGCACCGCTACGCTAATCAGGACTGATGGGCATTGTGGAGGGAGGGACGAAGACTGACGGAGCAGCATGGACAGCCCAGAAACAGACCCAGGCCGAGTCATTTTTGAGAAAGCTGCAAAGCAATCAAATGGAGGATGGATGGTCTTTTCAAGCAACAGTGTTGGAGGAAGTGAACATCCATGGGAAAAAAAGAAAAGAGGCCAGTTCTCACGCTATTAAAACATTCACTTAAACGAGATAAAACATTTTTTTATTCCTCATCTGAGGATAGGGTAATTGTTTTAGAGAGAGGAAGGGACAGAGAGAGAGAAACATCAGTCGGTTGCCTCCTTAACATCACCCCACGCCTCCCAACCCGCAGCCTTTTTGGCATAAGGGATGATTCTCCGTTATCGGTGGCAGTCAGGTTCTTGGGGTACCACTGGAATAAGCATTTCTGGAGGCCCCCACGGGAGGATGAGATCCCGTAGAAAGCTTTATTTCCATGGAATTACATCCCTGGGTTTCCAAAGTCCCATTTCCCTGAGTCTAGTCATAAAAGAAGTGCAGCTGGGCTTTGAGTAAAGCTAGAAGCACAGCCAGTGTCGAGTTCCCTTCCGTGTGGGAGCCGGGTCCAGCGTAGCGTCGGGCTAGTTACAGTCCATCAGTCCACTGTGTGCGGGGTCTGCATGGCCGCGGGCCACGTGGGAGGGCATGCCCCAAGCAACAAGAGTCCCAAGGGTCCCAAAAGCAAAGAGAGTGAACTCCTTTGCTCAGGGGATGAATATCCCAAATTTTCTCATGCTTGCAGAGGCCACGCCCATTCTGCCCAGCCATCTCCATCCCCAGGTGTGACTGACAGGCAAGTACCTTTCCTGTGTCATCCTAACTTTACTGAGCATGTGTCTATCTTCCCTTTGTCCAGACCTCTTCCCCAGTGTTTTGCAGGGGACATGCCTATAATGCCTGGCCTTTCCTTTCCTCCTTTTCTATTATTAATAATTAGCTAATTACAACAGTATCACAACCAACTGAGCCACTTGGCCAGGGCTAGATCAAAAATTTAAATGTAAAATATAAAAATTTTAGAAGAAATCTTTGGGACCTAGTGCCTGGTGAAGACTTTTTAGGCATGACACTAAAGCATAATCCAAAAAAGAAAAACATCAATAAATGGGGCTTTATCAAAATTAAAATTGTTCTGCAAAAATTCTGTTAAGAGAATGAAAAGATAACCTACAGGCAGAGAAAAAAATATTTGCACTCCGCAAATATTACAAAGGGTATGTATCTAGAATATATAAAGGCTTCTCATGAGTCCACTAAAAAAACCTAATGCCAAATGGGCGTAAGACATGAAGAGACAGCTCAGCAGAGGATATCCAGACGGCAGATAAGCAACCACTGAATGATGTTTAACATCAGCAGCCATTAGAGAAACGCACCACTATGAAGAGAGCTACAATATAAAGTCTTGACAATGCAAAATGCTGGTAAGAAACTGAATTTTTCATACCCTGAGTGTGGGAATGTAGAGCAGTGCAGCTCCTCTGGAAGGGTTTGGCAGTTTCTTTAAAACTAAACATACACTTACCACATGATCCAGTAATCACATTTCTGTACATTAATGCCAGAAAAATGAAAACCCATGTTCACACAGGAACCTTACACAAATATATATAGATTCTTTATTCGTAATAGCCCCCAGTGAGAAACAACTGAAGTGGCCTTCAATAGGTGAACAGACAAGCGGTGGAATATCCATATGTGGAATACTACTCAGCAGTAAAAAAGAACCAACTGTCGATATGCACAAAAACTTGGATCGCTCTCGAGGGCATTAGGCTAAGTGAGATATGCCAGTCTCAGAAGGTCACATCTGTATGATTCTATTTATCTAACACTCTCAACTTCACAAGATTGTAGAGATGGAGAACAGATTCGTGGATGTCAGATGCTAGGGTGACGGTGCCTGGAGGGAAGTGGTTGTAACTGTGAAGGATAGCGTGAGGGAGATCTCTGTGGTAATGGGATGGTTTTCTGCTTGATCTCGGTGGTAGTTACACAAATCTAAAATGTGCCCAAACAGGAATAGACCGTGCACACAGCGTACCAGCCTCAGTCTCCTGGTTTTGATACTGCACTACAGTTTCTTAGAATATAACCATTTGAGGAAATAGGTGAAAGGGTACGCAGGGTCTCCCTGTACTGTCTGTGAAACTTCCTGTGAATCTACAGTTAGTTCAAATAAAAAGTTTTTAAAAATTAGCTTTCTAGCTAAAATCCAGAGCCCTCCAAACACCAAATATTAGCAAGGATGTAGTACAACAGGGACTCATTCATTCATTGTGGGAATGCAGAATGGTAGTCACTTTGGGAAGCACTCTGGTGGCCTCTCAGAAAGCGGAACGGACTCTTACCATGCGATTCAGCAGACACAGTCTCAGCGATTTAATCAAATGAGTTGGAAACTGTCCACACAAAAACCTGCACACAAATGTTTATAGCAGCTTTATTTATAATTACCCAAATTTGAAGTAACCAAAATGTCATTCAGTAGGTGAATGGATAAACAAGCTGTGGTACATTCACACCATTAACTATGATGCAGTGATAAAATGAAAAGCTATTAGGCTATGAAAAAACATGGAGAAAAATACATATTGCTAAGTGAGAAGATTATCTTAGACTGAAAAAATTACTATTTGATTCCAATTATATGACATTCTGGAAAAGATCAGTGGTTTCCAGGGTCCAGGGAGAGGAGGCAGGAGAGGAACAGGTGGAGCAGAGGGGAATTTTGGGTTGGTGGAACGGTCTGTGTGATGCAGTGCTGGATACATGACATCATGCATTTGTCAAAAGCCATTGATGTATATAATATAAAAAGTGAACCCTAATGTAAACTGTAGGCATCAATTAATGATAATATATCAATACTGGTCTATCAGTTGTAGCACATGTACCACACTAATGCAAGATGTTAGCACTAAGAGATACTGTATGTGGAACAGGGGGTTAGGGATCTCTTGTGCTTTCTGCACATTTTTTTCTGTAAACTTAAAGCTTCTCTAAAAAAGTAAAGTCTATTTAAAAAGGACTCTTTTATGTGGTAAGATATAAAATTTACTGTTTTCTTTTTTATCCCACACCTGTCTGAGTTTTAGTATATTCTCTATCATACATCTATTTATTTTATAATAGGAAATGGGGCTACGTAAAAGAAACATCTGGGTCAATTTTATCTTCAATTTTCTGAAAATTTGCTTTGATACTATAACCCATAGGTACAGAAAATTGCTATTTACTAGCAATTCTTGAAAGCTTGTTAAAAGATGAATTTTTCAAGAGTTTATTTCTGCACACATTGATTTAAATCTGGCAGCAGCAAGCTGAAAGTGGTTAAGAGAGCTTTGCCAACAGGAGCTGGGGGAAGGCTTTTATAGGGAAGACCAGGAAGCAAAGCACGAGAATGATTTGATCGGCTATAGTGCAGTAGTTGTCTTACTTGGGAAAGCGTAGCTACTGTTTGTGATCAATTGTTCTGAAATTTCATGTTGTGGGGAACAAGTGCAATTATAAGAATTAACTCTGACTTAGGTTCTGGTTTGCTAATGTAGGCTACCAAGGCATGAGAACCTTCTCTGTCTAACGACTTTAGCAATCCCCTCCGTTTGGTCACATGAGAAAGTGACCAAATATTTGGCATTAGCGCCGGTATTCGGTATTTGGTATTCAGTCACTATCGGGGTTCAGTTGTTCTTGTTTTGCTGTGAAATGCATATGTATGAGGTCAGGTTTGTGGAAGGCTTTTGCTGTTCATCTCATTTTTCATCTTGTTTCTGTTTTTTCAAGCACAGTGAGACCGTCTGTTGTCCTGCTGATGGCTGTGAACACATGTTTAAGACCCTGAGAGAACATAGCTCACCAGGGAGACTGCAGCGACGACTGTCAAGAGGATAGTACCGGGAGACTAAAGTATCTTCAAGTCCAAGTCCCCCATGAAACAAACCAGTTGGTATAAAATAAATCAAAGAATGTACCTGAAGAGGCATCAATCTGTTTTAGCCAAGTGGCATGCTTGTTAATTTCTTGTACTTGCGTTTCTATGACACCAGAGGTGTTAGTCCAGGTAAGGCAGGGTATTTTCCATGGCACAGACATCTAGCTCAGTAAACAGGTAATCTGAAGCAGTTCTATTATCTGACACCACCTTATCTGCTCAAAATAATCCATATGCCAAAGAGGCACACCCTGGGGTGGCGTGTGCTGCTCCTTTCAAGGCCATCCTGCTTGGGTTTGTGTCTGTTTTGTTTTCTTTCTCTTAAATTTTTATCATCAGCTGTAGGAATTTTTAGGAAAAATAATGGAATTTATAATTTTGCAACACTATACCACTAAGCATGGTACCTAATTACTTTTTTTGCATTTTTCCTTTAATTCTTGTAATAACTCAAAAAAATAGCATCAATATTTTAATGAAAGAAATCAGGCTAAATTGAGTTAGTAAGATACCAATGGGAAAGGGGGGGGGGTTTCAAATATATGCTGATAGATTTGACTTTGGGTGGTAGGCACACAATGCAATATACAGATCATGTATCATAGAAAGATACACTTGAAACCTATAAAATTATTAACCAATACATTTAATAAAAAGGACACCAGTGAATACTTAGTTAGTAAGTGATAGAGCTGAGATGAAGCCCAAGTCTAATTCATTTCAAAAACACTGATATGCCAGTCTACCACATTGTCATGGATAATCTTCATGGTTTGGCATAGGTTTTGGTGACCATTTTAGAAATAAATATCAAGTAGTAGTTTCAAAGATAAATGAGCAATAGCTCACTGTGTCTCAAACATCCTTTCCTCCCATTTAATGTCACATCCCTCCCCCCACACACTTTACCCAGTTTTTCCACTCAGAGCCCCGTCTCCAAATACAAGATGGTTCCAAGAATAAGTCAGACCATTCTCCTGGTAATAAAACAGGCATTCAAGTCTATGTTAATAAAATGGGTAATGGCAATTCAGTGTCTAATCTGATTGCTCATTGAGTCTGGAATGAGTGACATTGATCTCTAAATTCTGTAATATATATGGATCCTCCTCTGCTCTGCTCTCCACTCCACCCCCATCTTCTCCCTACCACCTGTCTCACCTATTATCAGAGGCCAAACCCTAGGCGTTGAGATTCATTCTAATGAAAATCCAGATATTTCATTGGCTTGGAGGCTCAAGAACCAAAACCAAATTCTGAACTGGTTCCTTGGTAGAGATCTTCCAGCAAACCTTCCTCTAGAGTTTTCCAGGAAAGGACTGGACCACAGCCGCTGTCTTACTTATGGTCCTCTGAATAAGACCACACCCTAATGAACCCAGGTATTTTTTTATTAATTACAGAGTATGAAGGGATCCCATATATTCCCCAGCCCCTGTGAAGAACTGGATCAGACGCCAAAAACTCCACCTGGACTCATCCAATAGTTTATTGTATTTAGAAAAATCACAGTCACAGTTTGAAGAAACTCCAAGCAGTAAGTATACAGGAGATGCTCCTATAGAATTTTCAGAAGTTCTCACAGCAAAGAAAGGATCTTATTGGGCCTACTGGAGGGGCATTGCATGCTCATAGTAAAACAGAGAGTGGGAAATGGAGGGAAAACAGAATCGGGAAGGGCCAATGGACAGGGAAGTCCAACTAGATGCTGGAGTACGGAGAGATGGCGAAGGCATCACCACTCTTAGACTGACTGCAAAGTGCTGAAGAATGGTTGTCTTCACGGAGGTGAACAATTGGAGAATTGCCAATTTGTAAAGATGTTAAAGCAGAAACCTCTTCATGATCTTCTCCCTAAGGACACACATAATTTCTAAAGAGTTTAAGATGAACATTTGAGCAGATACCCTCATATTCCTTCCCCTTTTTCCTTAACCCTTTGACTTTGGAAAAGTCTCTTAATATTCATCTGGCTTCTAGTAAATACAACCGTTCCAACATGAACTGCTATATTCTACTCTCCAGCTGAGCCTGAACAAGGAGACCATGCTTTACCTCTTCTTAGAACCCCTGACAGCACTTTTCAGACTGAAGGAGCAAGAACAGGCATTGGCATTCACACAATGAATCCACACTGACCCCAAAAGAGCCAAGCTCTGGAGATGCTTTTGACCTTATGGTCTGCCTCAGAAAATATTAGGCAAGAAGTGCTCAAATCTTGAAGCTAACTTTCCTAGATCACTGGACCTCACCATCTAACGTTAAACAATGTCTTGAGACCTGGAGATAATTTCCACAACTGAAGGTCTAGGTGCACACACGTGGAAAGTAATGGTGGACCTTAAAGCTTGGGGATACCAGACGATGCTTATGTCTGATTCTGTCCTAGCAAAGCTAAGTCAAAAGCCATCACTTTTCCCATCTTTGTCCCTTAGAGGCATCGCATGTCCTGTCCCCCACTCTGTTTCCTTCCCTTGATAACCCCACGCATGTCTTCCTCTGGCCACACCAAACCCACCTGCAAGTGCCTCACAGTGGCCCACGGCGTTCAGCAGCCTGGCCTTTGCGCACGCCCTTGATGATGAAGATGGTCCCAACGATGATACCCACCAGGCCTACAACCAAGCCCAGGCCACACACCACATTCTCTGTTGTCTCTGGGAGGGGGCTGTGTCCTTCAAACTCTGGGGAAACAAAAAACAGAGTATAGAAGTAATGAATGTGGCACTAAGTCAAAACAATAATTATTAATCAACTAAAGAAGAGGAAGGCCGAATGATGTATTAAGGAAATTGCAAGTTAGAAAGTCAGGAAAGCTGGATAGTGGGAAAAGACAAGAAGGGGAATTGTAGCCGTTGTTATGAAACGGTTCGCAGACTCTGACTCCCGAAGGACCAGACACATGCATCACAGAAGGAAACCATAACATAAAGGAGATTGAAGGATGGTCCATACCCCAGTGCTTGATAAGAGGCTTCTCCAAACCCCAGTGCTCCACCTTGCAGTCATAGACATCCTCAGTTGAGGGCAGGAAGGGGAGGTAGTAGAACTTGCGGAAAAGGTGGTCCTCCCTGGGCAGGAAGACCGTCTCTGACACTCCTGTTGTGACAGGTTTTCCATTTTGAAGCCATGTGACATTGATCACTGGTGGGGAGAACTTGTCGATAAAGCAAATGAGGACGTTGGGCTCTCCCAGTTCCACAGGGTTGCTTGAGAGCACAGTCATCTCTGGAGGTACTGGGGACAAGGGACAGAAATGAGCCTCCTGGCTTAGGCTTGACCCCTCCCTCTCTCCCACTAAAGCTCAAAAGAAGTTGATATTGTGCCCTGAGAATCTATGCCAGCCTCAGATACTTATCTCTGACATGCTCACCCAGAAACGGTAACTGATATTGAGGTATAAGAAATTCAGGGACCTCATTCTGGCTTTCCCAGCATAGATTCAGGACAACAACTTTGTGAATGACAGAGGATGGCAGAGACAAGATGAGAGAACATCAGGAAATGAAAACACGCATGAAGTTCTTAGGCCTGCAGCATGAGAATTTAGGGCTTGCTTATGGCAAGGTTAGGCCCCTGGAAGGGAAAGTCATTCACGATAATGTAACAGAGAGCCGAAGCATCTACTTAAAGCCACGATCCCCACATCCAGGAGTGCAGCAGGGAGAGGTACCATTGGTGTTCGGGGTGTGGTTGCTGCGCTTTATCATGGTGTCCAGGTTGGCTTTGTCCACAGCGATATTGGCCAATGCACCCTGAGCCTCAAAGCTGGCAAAATCACCAAATTCTTTAAGCCGCCAGACCGTCTCGCTCTTATCCAAGTCCACATGGAAAATCTCGTCACCGTCAAAGTCAAATGCAAACTCGCCCGCTGAGCCAGGGGTCAGATAGAACTCGGCCTGGATGATCACATGATCCTCTGCAAAGGCAGAAAAGGGAGTTAGGGTTGGAACAGGCAGAGAAAGATGTAGAAGAATCCAGGATGGGAGACACAAATTGTGGGCTGGGGGTGGTGAAAGGGGTGGGCCAAGAGGAATGGAGGTGAGAGGGAGAGTAGGGATGAGTGGGGAGATGAGTCCTGGGTGAAGCATATTCCTGTTGAGCAAAAAGTGGAGGGAGAAATTTAGGGGCTTGTTAGAGAGGGAGGATGGAAGGAAATGGGGCTGAAAATCCCGAGGCTTCGGAAGCTGTGGTTTGCCTCCAGGTTACTAGCTGAGGAATGATCCCCACTCTAGAAATCCAGCAGCAGCTCTTAGGAGGTTGGCTTCTGGACTCTGAAATCAAAACAAAGTTGGAATTCTTGTTCAAAAATAAGTACTTACTTACCTGGGGATCTTGAGCAGATGGTTTCATCTGCTTACATGTAGTTTTCCTATTATTTTCTTCTGAGGTTTTGCTTCTTCCATAGGTTTGTTTTTAATTTAAATCAGACAAGGTAAGTAATTTGTTAGAATATCATCAGGCCTATAACAAGCACTTTTTAGGGTCAGAGACTGGTGGGAGAGAGGACTAGAGCCATGGAATGTAACACTGGCGTCTGAAGTACCCCGGGAATTAAGACTGAGACTTGGTAGAGCACCCATGTTCCTGGACCTACACCCACACTGTGGATACCCTGAGGGAAGAATTATATGTTTGGACTGACCTTGGCAATGAGCCCATATATCTTAAAGCTCCTTATATTGAGACTGTCATTGTGAGATCTGTCCTATTATGCTTGATACTGAGAATAATCTGTACCAAGGGAATAATCAATTTGAAACAAGAAAGTTACAATTGGAGAGTATGCACCCTCCAAGGTGTATGTGGAGGGGAGGGGGATTTTAAAGCCTGACTGTATATAGGTAAAGCCAGGGGTTTATTTAGCATTTGCAGCTATGCATTCACCTGTGTGTGCCTACACGCGCGCGCACACACACACACACACACACTCTAGTTGCCCCTTTCAGCCCAAGGGAAGACACACACACACACACACACACACACACACACACACACACTCTAGTTGCCCCTTTCAGCCCAAGGGAAGACACACACACACACACACACACACACACACACACACACACTAGTTGCCCCTTTCAGCCCAAGGGAAGACACACACACACACACACACACACACACACACACTCTAGTTGCCCCTTTCAGCCCAAGGGACGAGCCTCTCTCTTTCTAGCTATGCATCCCCATGTATGGCTCTTTCTGGGCAATAAAAATCTCCAGTTGCCATCATGGATCTTGGGGCTGGGCTTTTACTTTACTTATTTCCAGTGCACCTGCCACCCTCTGCCACGGTCACCTGGAGCGAAAGGTATTTCTTCTCAATACATCACTACAGCACAATGTTCGCTCAGGGGATGGCGGAGAACATCAGACCCTTCGCTCCCTTATTCATTTTCTACTCTCCTGGGAAAACTGCTAAGTAGCAGTGACCAAGATCCTTGTAAGATCCAATATAGGGAGCCTGCCACTGCCCCAGGAGGCAGTAAATTAAATGCAGCTCTTATCGGCGCACCTGTCCTTCCCCCACCCTTGGGAAGATTGTTACTTTTTGGTGACTTTCCTTTCTAGTGATCTTCACTAAAATGTCATTGCTCAAAATATCCTCACAGCATTCGCATGACAAAAAATAACTGCCATGCATTCAGCTAAGAACTTCTCATATTTTTCTCATTTAATCCTAACAAAATTGTGTGAGGTTTTCCATTTTACTAATTTTCTAGAAGGATAAATTGAAGCCCAGAGAGGCAGCTTGCTAGTGCCTGTCAGAAAAGATGTCCCCCTCAAGCTTGGCTGGCCAATATACAGCTCAGTTTTGCTCCTCTAAACTAAATTGGACTGACTTCAAGTTGTGGTGAGAAGAGAGCTCTCCCAGCTGCCATAGATTACCTTTTCAGGCTGAGGCCCTCAGAATGCCTGTCAAACTTTTCTTTCACTCCAAATGTTTATGACTCTCTCAGCACTTACCTTTGATAGCCCACGATTCCTGAAGGCTCATCAGGGCAACGGTGATGAAAACCCCTAACACTGGGACTCCGGTGATGGCCATGTTCCTCCTGGGTGTTGGAGGGGTCAGTGGCGCTCAGGAGTGGAGTGGCACAGACGGGAGTCACAGAGAGCGCAGAGTGTGACAGCCCGGCTGACTCAGATGCAAATCAGTGGAGCTGCAGCCAATCAGCAAAGTGTTCTGAGATGACACATGTGTTGCTAAGGAAAGGACTCTTGTAAAGGGTCTAGAAAAGGAGATGCTTAGACAAGAACGTAACGTTCTTAAACAAACACTAAACAAAGAAAACAACAAAAAAATTCACGTTTTTTGGGGGGAACACTAGGCAGTCACTCACAGTCCTCCAGCCCCATCCAAGCTCTAGAAAGGGACATATTCACATGAGTGAGAATATAATCAGTGGAAAAACCTAAACTGTCATGGGAGTTAATGACAGCTCAGGCCTCTGTGCTGAGACAGCTGGGGAGTTTATTTTAAAAGACAATAAATCATCTGAAAAGAAGGTAAATTATCAGGCTATGGAGAATACCTGAATCTTGGCAATACTGGAGGACAGAGCTTCACCTAAGGAGCTCCTTACCGCTCCTCCTCCGGTGTCCTAGCCCCCAAGGTGGCCAGCTCCGCCCGAGAGCGCGAGATCCCTGGCACTGTACTGTACTTCAGGGGGTGCTGAAGGAGAAACTGAGTTTCAACTCTCCCCCAAATGAAGAGGGCTGGAAAGCTACCCCTTGGAAATGGGTAGTGGTTACTGGAAACAGTGAAATTTTAAGGGCCTGCTTTTTGCTAGTGCCAACCAGAGATGACCAGAGATGGAGTAGGCTGTTGGGGACACACCTCACTTGAAGACCTGGGTCAGTGAATAGGCTGAAGTAAATTGGGCAGAGCTAATTTTACTGGGAATTGTAGGGGTGAGCTGTAGGAGGGCTTTACCATTACTTCCTTATGTCATAAAATTATGGAAGTTCTCATCCAAAGAGTTAATTTTGATGTTTACTATGGAGACTGCTGAAAGTTAAGACATTCTGACCCTCATGTTTTTAAAAACAGTGCAATACAAAGGAAAATGAAGCCGCACATAGAAAGGGTTGGAATCCAAATACTTTCAATGAAGGGAGACCTGTCGATGAGGCAGCCCATGAGATGGTGAGTTCAGTGTTTCACATGAGTTACTGTCATGTGCTCAGGGTGAGTTTTCCACACCCTTGTGCTGAGATCTCATCCTGCCCTGCAGCTGCCCTCACAAACCATGAGGACAAACCCCTACATGTTACTGAAAACCTGATCATAGCTAAGGGCTTTGGACATTCTCTGACACTGACCTATGGGCCCCTTGGAGGAGACCCACAGCAGGGTTCCAGCCTGTAGCTGTCAAGGAATACGCTTCCTGGAGGCGGGAATGGGCCAGAGGAAAGCGTCACAATATCCGTCTCTGCCGAGAGTTTGATTCTATGATTCAGGCTTGTCATCCCCTGTTTCGGAGGAAAAACCTAGTGTGATTTTTCTATGCCTTTCCTTTGCTGCCCTGATACCTCATTCTTACAAGGAGCTCAATAAATATATGGTAATCTCAGAGACATTTTACAGAAAAGTATCTGACATGTCACAATTGCACCTTCAACCCAACACTTTGCTCAGTAACTTATGATATTGTTTAGTCCTAAAGCACTGATTGGTCACCCTCCTGAGATTACTAAATTTGGGAGATTTTGCAAAAGACTTTCAGTTCCCTCTCTCTGTGATAGTGGAGAAGTTCCTATCTGGAAACTACTCAGGGTTCCCTTTCTCTCCTGTGTGTTTGAGGGAGCTTCTGAGGCTCCTGAATGAAGCCTTCTTGGTGACACGGATGGTGATGAGCCACTGCACTCAGAGTTCAGTCAGGAAATAGAAACCCTGTAGACACTCCCATAGGACTGCTTATTACAGTGCTGCCCTATTATAGGAAATCTTACCTTGACACTGTTAGGAATTCTGGAGGAGCAGTCAGTGCAGACCCCCAGTGTTGAGTGGTCAGAGGTCAGCGGCCTGTAGGAGCCACTGCTGACAACATAGCTCCTCTGGCGCCTCAAGGGAAGGAATGTTCCAGGACACAGGCCATTTGCCAAGACTCCTGTCTGGGAGCCTTTGTGTCCATGCGTGAGAGGGCTTCAGCCCACTGGCCCCCTCCCAAATCTCAGGATACTGCTCCACTGGCAGCAAGTCGGCCGCATTCGAAGCCTGGGGCAAGGAGAGCCTGAGAAAGCAGCATTCTTACACCTGCTTCCTTTTCTTAAACCAGACCAGAGAAGTGAATGAGAATTTTTTAAAACACCGACTAACTGCAAATACTATACCCACATAACTCACTCTGGTTCCCCCACAGCACCGAACCTAGAACCAGAGAAAACATTATCTGGGTTAGGGCTTAGGCCTCGGCAACGAGAACTTTCACACTGGGTGCAGGCCAAGCCTGGGACCTCACTACTTCATGTTTGTGTGGTTGGAATTCTGAGAACCTCCCGCCCCTTCTTTAGCTTCCCTTCCCTGGCCTTGCCCGCCCAGCACTAAGGGTCTTAATGACACCTGTCCCGCGGAGGACGCCCTGAGGAGAGGGGGGATGTTTATCTGGGCATTTCTTTCCCTAACCCCCACGCAGGAAACTGTCCTTGTTCTGTATCCTTTGTCCCTCTGATCCTGAGAGGAGGCAGAAGCTCTTTGGCTGAAATAAGTCTCCAGCAGGTTGAAGGCTGCTGGCTGTTGATATCAACAAGTGCGCCTGGGTGCTGGGTCAGTGCCCCTTCCCAAGGTGTCCTGTGTGGGTAGAGGGCTGCCTGCGGGGTAACAGCGTGAGCCTGACTCGTGCTCTCTTCACCTGCCCCTGGAGCCTGGCACTGTGAAGCCTCAGTTCCCTCTGCACAGGCCCCAAGGGTTCTTTGCTTGGGTCGGTTTTGCACGTATACATATATTTACGTGCTTTCTTATATACAAACACAAACACACACTCTTATGTTTGTTGTGTGTGCACGTGCACGTGAGGATTTGGAAACTTTAAATCCGCATCTCAGAATATCTATTAGCTGACCACAGGTTCCAGTGCTATAACCTGAGCATCCATACTCAGGCTGTCCTATAATTCCCAATTTTCTCATTTGTTCTAAAAGGCACAGGCTTAACTTAATAGCTGAGACACTGTGAAGGAAAAGATTAATTTGAAAAATTACCGAAGGAGCCTAAGAGCAGTTTCCTTCAATAGCTGCCCCTCACGGCCAATCAACAGCTTGAGCCACTCACTCAGCACCGCCTCTGCAGAGAGTTACGCAGTCTGCAGCTTCAGAGCTGCTTTCAACTTCCTTTGTCATCTCCGCGAATCCTGGAGGCCAGGACGATGTAAAGTTGTTATCGTCTTTTGAAAATGTGCCTGCCCTCACCGGTGAGTCTTCCTTTCAGCTCCTCTCCCAGGACTAGGGAATGATGTTAGTCACTGTCCCTGGGAGATGCGGCCCAGAAATCTCATCCTTAAATGTGATGCTCTGTCCCATGAGGTCTACACTGCAGGGGCTCATCTGGGGCTGAGCGATTTCATAGAATACAGATGGATTTCACAAATACACCTCTCTCTGTATGGAAGTTGGAGGAGAACTGGGGAAGTGAATTTCAATCAATCAAATTATATAATTTTTGTTTACTCATCAATTCCTTAATTAAATGCTATTTGCTCATACTCTATTTTGTTGCATAGGTGCTGTTTTGTTGTATTTTAGAAAACCTGAAGCATACACATGTAACTAGTAGGTTGGAAAAGCACTTCATGAAACTCTAGATTGAGCTGAAATTCGTGTGTCTGCTATTGCCCCAGATTCTCAGCAGGGGAGCCGTCTCCCTGCCGTTGTACAGGGATTGTAGCTTATCACGCGGAACTTGCTCAATTTTAATTAACAGAACATCCTATAATTCCTTTAACTTGCACAAACATATCTTAATTCAGCAACTAGATGATTTAGTTCTATGTAACCATTAAAAGTCCCAGTTTAATTTAAGATAAATTCTTTTCTTCCCCAAGCTGGAGAGTTTGGGGGACAGGAAGGTGTTTAGTGTTCCTTCTTCTGCCCATTCCCCTGGGTGGGTTCAGAGAGAGGGCGAGGAAAAGGCAGGAGATGTCAGTGGAAATAAAATGCCTGTGTTCTCTGGGCCCGCCTGGTGCTCAAAGCAGGGCTTTCCTCTTGTGTGAGCTTTTGTAGGCTCTTCAGATTCCCTCGTGGCCTAAATCTGGGGCATGGGAAATGCTGAAACATCCTTTGTGCCCACAAACTCTAGGTGTGTAGACCATTCCCAGCACAGCCACCCTTTCCAGGACCTGCCACCCTGCCCTCCAGGTTTCCTGATGGGCATCAGGGGCAAATTTCCTTGTCCTCAACCAGCCAACTCTATGGCAGGTAAAGCAAACTCTTGGGTGCCCTAGAAATAAGTGCATTAAGTTCCAGGCAAGTAAATTAGTCTCTTTCCCACATGCTCGGGGGGTAGAGGTAGAATCAGTCGTAAAGAGCAGATCCATCCAAAGATATCACAAACCTGCTCCCTCCTGTACTTTCTGAACACCTTTTCTCAGTGGAGAGAGAACAACAAACATGTTTTCCCAGGCGAATCCTGCAAAACGCATCAAGGGAAGCTTACAAGTCCATAGATATATCTGAATTCATGGCCCTTTAGGTGAAACTGAGGAAAGAAGACACACATTAGACAAACCTTATATACTAAGGGGTATAAGTCGCATTATGTTACAGTGGAGGAGATGGGCATAGAGCTGGCCCTGGAAGCTGTGCCTCATCCAGTCTCCTCAAGGGTGATGGAGGGGGCTGAGCTGTAACCTGGCTGTCCTTAGAGCAAGCATTGCACAGGGGACTCTGTTAAGGAATAAACCGAGCTTCTTTCAGCTGTTTTAAAGTCACCCGCGCTCTGTTCCAAGAGTAACATTGGTGCTCGAGGCATCAATCTATCAGGGCCCTCAGCATTGCAGTGGCTGGCACCCCTCCGTGCTAAAATCCATCTGCTCTCCAGGGGCAGATGCCACGTAAAACTGCTTAGCGTTGAAGGCAGTTCTCTCAAAGGAAAGCAGTAGGCTTTCTGCGAGGGCCTTTCCTTCGTCCGGAGGACGTTAAGCGCTGGAGTCTGAAGAACTGACCATGTCCAGACCCCTGTGCCATGGTTCCTGCCCCGTCTCTGGGCCCAGGCAGCATTACTGAAATGTTCACCCACTGAGCGAGACCTCTGCTCATTTCCGAAGATTATTAAACGTGTCTATACTACAGTCCTCCTGTCCACTTACTCTGTTCTGATGGGTATAACGGAGGGCGAGAAACTGAAAACTTGAAGATGGTTTATTTAATGTATTCGGTTAGTAATCAGGGCCAAGGAGCTGGGTTCTAAACACACAAACCAGGCGTAGTAGAGAAGTTAAGACAAGCGTGCAGATGTGAACAAATGTGAAGGATGAATCACTAGGCTGAATTAGGACCCAGAAGTGGTAGAACATAATAAAAAAGTACTTAAGCAGTTAAGAGTTTAAGTCTGTAAGTCCTGAACGAGTGAAGGAAATGTTCGCAAAGGCACAGAAGTTGGGAGGAGAGGAGGCCCTCGGTCGCACTGAATGCAGCCCGGGTCCAGCACAGGGCCTAGGGGGATCTGTTGCAGGATCACAGCAGAGCCGGGAAACCCGAGTGGAGAAACGGCATCTAAAGAACAGATAGGGTAACACATGAGGAGGGTCAAGGCAAGGAGATGTTTTAGGAAAACCAAGAGTGATGATAGAGAATCACAGCATATTTTGGATTTCTGAGGTTGCTTTAGAACTTTGAAACTTTAAGGTAGAACAAAAAGTGAGAAATAGGCCAGAGGATTTACTGAAATTCTTCTTTTGGGTACATTCTTTCTCCCTCAGCAATTAAAAATACTACTAATAACAGATATCACGTTAAATCTTACTATTTTATTTGCTAGATAATAATTGTATTTCCTTATTCTGAGAAACCTGGATTTGAAAGTGGAAAGGGTGGTTTTCTAAATCTAGTCTCTAACTTTGGAGCAGCAACATGTGGAGTCCAACAAGGAGCCCATTCGAAACACTGAAACCCCTTCAACCATAAATGCAGCCTCAGGTAGGGCTGACAGCTTTCTTGTCTTGTTAATGTGTTTATAGGTAGATATTTCAAAGGTTCTCAGGAAACGTCTCTTTCCTGGTTTTTCTAACACACAGTAAAAGTGGGCCTAGGCTTCCCTCTTGTGGTCAATAGTATTTAATTCTTTTATTATTTATTTATGCATTTATTTATTTCTAGATTAATTTTTTTCAGTTACAGTTGACATACAATATTATATTAGTTTCGGGTGTGCAATATAGTGATTAGACATTTATATAACTCATGAAGTGATCACCCCAATAGTCCAGTATTCATCTGACACCATACATTGTTATTACAATGTTATTGACGATACTCCCTCTGCTGTACTTTACATCCTTGGGACTATTTTTGTAACTGCCAATATGTACTTCTTAATCCCTTCTTTTTTGCCCAGTCCTCTAACCCCCCTCCCATCTGGGAACCACTAATTTGCTCCCTGTGTCTGTGACTTTGTTTCTGTTTTCTTTGTCAGTTCACTTTATTGTTAGATTCCACATGTCAGTGAAATCATATGGTATTTGTCTTTCTCTGACTTATTTCACTTAGCATAATACCCTTTGGGTCCATCCACGTTGTTATGAATGGCAATATTTCATTTTTTATGGCTGAGTAGTATTCCATTATATATATGCACCATATCACCTTTATCTCTTCATCTATAGCTGGACACTTATGTTGCTTCCATATCTTGTGTATTGTAAATAATGCTGCAGTGAACATAGGGGTGCATATATCTTTTTGAATTAGTGTTTTTTTTAAAAAAATATATCTTTATTGATTTCAGAGAGAGGAAAGGAGAGGGAGAGAGAGAGAGAGATAGAAACATCAATGATGAGAGAGTCATTGATCGAGCCCACAACCTGGGCATGTGCCCTGACCGGGAATCAAACCCTCATCGCCTGGGTCCTAGGTCGATGCTCAACCGCTGAGCCACGCCCAGCCGGGCTTGAATTAGTTTTGAATTTCTTTGGATAAATACCCAGAAGTGGAATTGCTGGGTCATATGGTAGTTGTACTTATAATTTTTTGAGGAACTACCATACTGTTTTCCATATTGGCTACACCAATTTACAGCCCCACAAGAATGCACGAGGGTCCCCTTTACTCTGCATCCTCACCAACACTTGTCTGTTGATTTATTAATAACAGCCATTCTTACGTGCATGAGGTGATATCTCATTGTGGTTTTTACTTGAATTTCCTTGATGATTAGTGCTATTGAGCATCTTTTCATATGCCTGTTGGCCATCTGTATGTCCTCTTTGGAGAAATGTCCATTCAGGTCTTATGCTAACTTTTAAATTAGATTGTTTATTTTTTTTTTGGTGTTGAGTTGTATGAGTTCTTATATATTTTGATTATTAATCCCTTATCAGATGTATCATTGGCGAATTTCTTCTCCCATTCAGTAGGTTGTCTTTTCCTTTTGAAGATGGTTTCATTTGCTGTGCAAAATCTTTTTAGTTCCACGTAGTCTCATTTTCATTTTGTTTCCCTTGCCTAGAGAGATGTAGCCAAAAAAATACTGCTAAGAGTGATGTTAAAGGGTTTACTGCCTATGTTTTCTTCTAGGACTTTTATGGTTTCAGCTCAGAAATGTAAATATTTAATCCATTTTGAGTTTACTTTTGTATATGGTGTAATAAAGAATTTGAGTTTCTTTTTTTGCATGTATCTATCCAGTTTTTCCAACACCATTTATTAAATAGACCATCTTTACCCCATTGTAGATTCCTGCCTTCACTGCGATAGATTAATTAACCGTAAAGGCCTGGGTTCATTTCTGGGCTCTCTACTCTGTTCCATTTATCTGTGTGTCTCTTTTTATGCCAGCACCGCACAGTTTTGATTAGCATAGCCTTGTAGTAAAGTTTGATATCAGGTAGCATGATACCTTCAACTATGTTTCCCCCCTCCGCAAGATTGCTCTGACTATTTGGGGTCTTGTGAAAAATGCCATTGGTGTTTTGATAGGGATTGCATTGTATCTTCTCTGATTTTTCTCTTGACTATCCTATAATTTTCTAAGTAGAGATCTTTTACTTCTTTGGTTAAATTTATTTTTATGCCTTTCAATTTTTGATGCAATTACAAGTAAAATTGTTTTCTTAATTTCCCTAATAGTTCATTACTGGTATATTAAAATATACCTGGCCCAGCCGGCGTGGCTCAGCGGTTGAGCGTTGACCCATGAACCAGGAGGTCATGGCTTGATTTCCAGCCAGGGTACGTTCTTGGGTTGTGGGCTCGATTCCCAGTGGGGGGCAAGCATTGTCCTCCAAACGGAGGATCTCGTCTGGAACAGGCGCTCTCATAACTCTGGGGTGGCCCCATACGTAGGTCCTGCACCAGGGCCTCACTGTGCACTGCTAAACAGTCAGGCACTGAGCAACACTGTCCCCGTCCCACCCCCCTGGGTTGGATTCAGTGGCACTCCTGTTGCCGTTGGCAGAGTTTCTGCCAGCCTTCTGTGGAACCAGCATCAGGGGTGGGAAAATGCCTGGCGTATCCAGCTGCAGAGTGGGTTCTTTGCCACGGATGAGATGGCAAAACAACCAAGGGTCATGGGCCCAGCGAGAGACCCACTCCTGCTTATGTGAGCCCTGTAGGATGTCTGGAGGCCGAGAGGGAAAGCCAGCAATGACGGCAGGCCCTTAAACTGCGCAGAGTAGCAGCTTCTGCTTTATGCTGGCCCCTGACCAGAGAAGGTGTAAGCACAGGGGGTCAGCAAGGGACGGGTGTTTGTGCCGGGCGGTGTGATAAGGGGGGGGGAGGCGATAGGGCCGCCTGTCCAGACCCCAAATCTGCCATTCCGAAGGCGGGTCTCCCCAGAAGTCCAGTCCACAGCGCAACAGACCCCAGGGAAGTGGCAAGAGTCCCAGGCATATCTTTTTTTCTCTTATGAAGGATTTGGCACCTTGTTGAGTGAGGTGCCCTGAGGGATAGACTCTTCAAGTTCTGGAGGCACCATCTGTCCCTCAGCACCTCAGGAAAAAGGTGGCAGCACCCACATGCTCAGCAGACCTCAAGGGGAAAGGTTCCGGCAAACTGGAGTGATACTGGTGCAGAAAGTCTGGGTCTGTAAATCTATAAAAGAATTGGCTCCAAGGCTGGCTCCGACGGTGCGCTAGGGCGGTGCCAGCCCCGGAGGGAGCACCGCGCTTCCCTGAGAGCTTTCCTGCCCCTCCTCTTCCTGCTTCGCGCCAGAGCTCCCAGTCCCGCCGTCCTGGAAGTGGCCCTAGGGGCCGGCGGGGTTATTCACTGCAAAATGACGTGCAAGAGGAAAAGACCGGGACAGTGCAGGGGACCCTCAGCAAGTGACCGATGGAACACATAGAGCGGGGCAGGGAGCAGCAGAGAGGCCTCGGAACAAAGGACGTGGGCCCAGGCTGTGCAGCCGCTGACAGCTGGAGCGGCCGAAGCCGCTGGAGGAAGCAGCGGGGCTGGTTCCGGAAAGAAAGCATGGCTTTCCATGGAGAGCTGCCTAATTTCTTCAACCTTCCCCGGATTTCCCTCCCTGCTACCCTGCTGATTAAGGTGTTTCTTCATGGAAAAACCCTGAGAATTGTTTACATCCCTTACTTATCCGGGCCATCAGAGCAGTCACAGGCGGTCTCCTTCCCCTGAGGGAGAGACATGGCCTCTTTGGTGTGGTTCTGCCTGTGTTTATGCCTCCAGATTACATGGAGCACGCACCAGTCATCACGGGCCAGGCCTTAAGTCCAAGTGAGCTGACCTTACTGGGCGAAGGGTGAGGCTCCTGGGACTGCTGAGCCTCCCAGGGTGGTCCCTCCATATGGTGATTGTCATTATTATGCAGCTCAGGCAGCCTGGTCGGCACAGGACCACAGGACATTACCAGAAAGTGACGTTACCGAAGGAGTGCCTAGCAGCCAGGAGGAGATGCCAGTGCAGAAACAGGCACCGCTCAGAAAATCTAGGTGATCGCCCTTTCTACAGCCCTGAAAAGTTATTTTTGCTTGTGAATTTAGCTACAATTTATATACGGATATATAAAGTTATTTTCCATTCTATTGCTGTTGACATTTAAGATAAGTTGGTTTCAGTGTTTTGCTATTATGAATAAAGTTGTTATGAGCTTCCAACAGTTCCTTGAGGTGTATATTCAAGAATACAGTATTTTAATGTATAATATATTTTCAATGTTACTATGTTATGTTGACTTGTTTTCCAAAATGACTGTATCCATTTATCTTCCCATCAGCAGTACACTGGTAGAAGCATTCTTCTACAGCCTTGCCCTCAATTGATACGTTTTGACTTTTTAATTATTTTCCCAGTGTTGTCTTGGTAATGAGGAGGTTGAACAACTTTTCATGTATATAAGTGTTATTTATGGATCTTTGCTGCACAGTTTCTTCCTGCTTTTACTGCCTTCCTCCTCAGATAAATATACTCCTTTACTAATTGATTTGTGTATATTCCTTTACTAACTGATTTGTAGGAGATATTTATATAAACTGGATACTAATCCTTTTATGGTTTAATATGCTGTAACTATCTTTACCAGTGTACTAAAATTTTCCCTCCGTAGTGAATGATTCCAACCAACATACAAATATGCTGCAATATTTCCTTTCCCCCAATTCCAGCTGAACCAATGGCCCTTTACTCCTAATTTGCAGAAAAATCCTTGAAATGTTGGCTCTACTTATCATTTCCATTCCGTCCCATTTTTTCTTTGAACCCACACAAATCAGGCTACAGTCCACACCTTTCTCTGAAATCCCTCTTGTCATTGTCATCGGTTTGCTCAGTGTTGTCACATCCAATGGTCACTTCTCAGGCATCATCTTATTTATCACATTGGAAGTATTTTTAGATAGTTATTCACTCCTGAGTAACCAACGCACATTCTCAATTTGTCCCTAAGCATCACTCTCTTGGGATTCTCATTACGCCAGACTGATGGCCACTCCTCAGTCTCCTGTGCCAAGTCCCCCTCATTTCCCCGGTAACTGACTGAGGGCTCAGGTTCAGGGCTCACACGGTTCCCTAGGAGCTCGCTCTCACCCATGCCCGTAACCAAGTATAATATCGTTAAGTCTCTCTAGCTGACATCACGGGACCTGACAGGTTGCCTGTCTCTTTATAGTGTGACTTGAAACCAGCTTTTAAATATTTTTTTTGTTCTTTTTCAAAATAGTTTTGGCTCTTCTAGATCCTTCGCATTTTCATGTAAATTTATAATTGTCGATATTTCTACCACGGTCCCCCCAAAAAACCCAATTGAAGATACTGATCAGGATTGTGTCAAAGAGAACTGGTATTTGAACAATATCACTTCCTCCGAAACCAAACATGCCATGTCTCTCCAGGTATTTGGGATTTCATTAGTTTCTCTCATCAGTGTTTTGTACTTTACACTGTAGAGACACCACACATAGTTTGGTTAAATTCAACTCTAAGTATTTTACTGCTATTGTGATAAAATTACATTTTTATAAGCAGTGTTCAGCTGCTAGCATATAGAATTGCAGTTGTTTTCTGTATACGACCATTGCTATACGTTCTAGACATTTTAATAGCATCCGTAGGGTTCTCTACGTAAACATGACATGTTTTCCAGGTTGCAATGTTCATTTTTTGCCAAAAGGCGTGTGAAATGGTGTGAGATCTGCTTGGCCCTCTAAAATATCAGTTTGAGATATAAATCCTGCTTCCTTAAAAATTTAAAGGCTATTCAAACAATTGTTTCTTATAACCAATGTTATGTTAAATTACGGCCAGTCACAGTTCAGTATCTTAAACGTGGTCATGGAACTAAACAGCCACCGATTCCCACGTTCCAGTTTAAATCGTTTTCATGGCCAGGATATCCCGCGAAGGGTGGGTTTCCTTCCTCTCTGCCGGCATCGAGGACTTTGCTCTCATAGACGCCCCCAAGTCACATGGCCCTCGCGCTGAAAGCTGCGTGTGCCCGACGGAAAACGCGGGGCTGCTGCCTCGCAGCCCCCGCGCCGGGCGTCCCGCGCCCTCCCGTCCGCGCCCCGCGCCGTCCCGTCCGCGCCCCGCGCCGAGCGCCCCGAGCCGTCCCGTGCGCGCCCCGCGCCGTCCCGTCCGCGCCCCGCGCCGAGCGCCCCGCGCTGTCCCGTCCGCGCCCCGCGCCGAGCGCCCCGCGCCGTCCCGTCCGCGCCCCGCGCTGAGCGCCCCGAGCTGTCCCGTGCGCGCCCCGCGCCGAGCGCCCCGGACCGTCCCGTGAGCGCCCCGCGCGCCAGCAGCGCCTCGGCCCTCCTGGCGCTTCGTTAGTCGCTGAACTACTGTAACTTGGCGCCTATGTCCTCTCCTCCTAAGACTGTAAGTTCCCTCGGGAGCTGGGTTTATAATTTTTCCGGCGTTGCTTCCTGGAGAGTGCCTGCGACGCAGACAGGATGACACTGACCTTGGGACCCCGCGCCCCTCCGCCGCGTCTCCCTCTCCCGCGTGCCCGCGCGGTGCGGCCCCGGCCCTCTCCCCAGCCCAGGGGACTAGAGCACGTTCCGCAGCAGCCGTTTTCTGTTATTCCCGCTCCCATTCCGCGCAATTTATGGAAGGAAGAGGTCGGAAGTTAAGATCAGGGACTTTGCTGGGACCCGTCCGTCCGTCCTGCCGGCTCGGGGTGAGGTCGGTGCGTCTCCAGAAAGCCGGTGCGCGCTGCTGGGCAAGCCCGCCGCCCAGCGGTCCCATGCGGCGCTGCAGCGGCCCCCGGCCGGCTGGGGGCGCGCGTGAGCCGAGCGGGAGGCGCGCTCGCGTGCTTCCCCGGGCCTCCTTCTCCCTGGGAGGTTCTCTTATTTCCAGGGAGAGCCTGCGTGGCGACCCCTGAGGGCACCCTCTGGGCTCGGGAGGCGTGTGCCGGCCGCCTCCTGGCGTCTGAGCGGCTTTCCTGCGGGGCTGGCGGCTGGTGTTTCACCCGCGGACTCGCTCCCACAGGCCAGAACCTGCGACGGACGCAGCTTCACAGAATTTTATCATTTTCAAAAAATCACAGGTGATAGTCATTTTTGCACTTTTGCACCTTTTTCATAAAAGTACATGTTTAAAAATTAAACATTTCAGAGGAGGTGGTTCATCAGTCACGTTTTGGGCTCTACGGCAGCGATGAGCCTGCGGCGGAGCCAGCTCTTCAGCGTAGACGGTAACCTCGTCGGACCCGGGCGTTGCCAGCCCCGGCCCCTGAGGGAGAAAGGCCTGCCTTTTTCGGTTCCCGGGCCTCTTTCACTGCGTCCTGGGCATAGTGCGCAGCGAGCGGAGATTCCGTTGGGTAGGGGCCCCGGGGGTCCAGCGTTACCGTCGCCCTGTTCCGCTGGCAGGAGCTCCCCAGACCACCCCCTCCTCACTGTCCTTTAGGCGACGCCTCCGTCCACAGGCCACTTTCTCACGGACGCTCTTTCTTCCTTGGGCCTCGGCCAGCGGGCAGGGCTGAGCTCCCCCGAGGGCAGGAACGTGGGCACAGCCCACGCCACGCGGACCTCAGGTGGGCCGCCGAGCTCCACGCCCTTGGCACCCCTGCTGAGGCCAAGGTAAGACTGGCAGAGGCGCCTGGGGCAAGAGGCTGGCACACCTGGGAGCCCTCGGAGCTGCTTCCGAGGAGATGATTCTCAGGAGTAAACTGCATCTCCATGGAGATATCACAGGGGGCCCTGTGACACTGACGCGGAATAACTTGCTTCTATCCCTTCAGGACCTGAGCTAACTTCAGGCTATTTACACCCTGGAACACCCACCCCGTGGGGCAGCCGTCCCAGAGGTCAGGGTTGCTGACTTGCGCCCGTCCTCCTGCACACACAGCCCCCTCTAGGACCTCCTTCCCCTTACTGACACTTCAATGTGAGGGAATCACTCCTTTCTCTCAAAACCAACTATCTTTTATTTTGTGTCAGAAGCATACACTTGCAAGAGGAACAAATCTAGGAAACACTGTTTTAAACAACATTTCAAGGCCTCAGGATTCTTCTAAACAGCAGCAACAGAGAGAGTCAGGCTTTCTTGTCTGCAGTTGTCCAAGAGCATAAAGGAACAGAGGGCCCAGAATCCCTCTCCAGGGGGCCAGACCGATGCAGGAAGGCCATCATCTGCCTTGGAGCAGCAGCCCTCTTCTCATCTCCCGGGGGCTCCAGACCCCTTACCCAGCATTTGGGGGTGCATCTCAGGGCTCCATCAGTGTGCCTCCCTTCCAGTCAGAAAACAAATCGAGAGGACTGTAGGGTGATGCACTGCTGGGACACCCGCGTGTGTGAGGGGGGGTTCCCGCCTCTCCCCCCAGGGAACTCTACTTGGGTAGCACCCATTGCTTGGGGACTCCGTGAAATAAATAATTATCTTTCTGTCAAATAATTATCAACTGTCAAAAAGGGCTTCCACCAAGTCCCCACGAACTGAGCCGATGGCCATCACCCGAATTTCTAGTAAGAATGCTGACGTACTCTTACATCAATGTTCTCTCCCTATTTCATTTATTCGCTCTGTTGTTTCAGCCTACGCTCTTTCCATGACCTTCCACGCCCCAAACCAAAAGCTTATAACTGAGTTGGGGTTTGACGTCATGATTTTATTCTCCCACTATCCTTTTAAGAATATTTTAATGTGAGTTGTGCACATATTATCACCGTTTTATTTTTTATTGAACTTATTGGGGTCACAGCGGGTAATAAAACTATACAGGTTTCAGGTGTACAATTCTGTAATACACCATCTGTTTATTGTATTGTGTTTTTACCACCTAAGTCAAGCCTTCCATCACCATTTACCTCCCCTATACCCTTCCCTCTGGCAATCACCACACGGTTGTCTGTGTCCATGAGTCTTTCTTTAGTTGTCTTTTTGCTTAATCCCTTCACGCCTGCTCACCCGGCCCCCAACCCCTCCCCTCTGACAGCTGTCAGTCTGTTCTCTGTATCCCTGAGTCTGCCTCCACTTTGTTAGTATATTTTGTTCCCTGGATTCCACAGATGAGCAAGATCATGTGACATCTGTCTTTCTCTGCCTGGCTTATTTCGCTTAGCTTAATACTCTCGGGGCCCTCCATGCTGTCCCAGAGGGTAAGATTTCCTTCTTTTTTACAGCTGAGTAGTATCTCTAAGGAAATTGAAGCCCCAGAAATGGACCGATTATCCAAAGTAAATCTTGTCGAAATTTATGGCAAAAGTAGAATTAAAGTCCCAGACATCCTAAGCTCAGGGCTCCGTTGGTCACTTGTTGGTGGAGGGAGTCATAAATGTGGGTCACATAAATGTGGGTCACCTAAGACGACAGCATTTGGAGGAGGAAACATCTGTGAGCGAATCCCGTTTTGAAGAAAGTCCTTTCAGGCGCGACAGTGACCGTCTCTGCCGCCCTCTGGTGGCCATGCGGGTGCAGAGTCTCCTGGTGCCAATGAGGCGCCAAACAAAACGCAGAGACTCCCCAAGGCCTTGAACACTGGATGCCCTCAGGGCCACACGGAATATGTGCAGCGGGTAGAACACTTTCACAGATTTTGGTGTGACCAAATTTTGCATTGTCCTATAACAAATCCTAATTTTTATGTCAAGCACTACACTTACAGCAGAGGAGTTAATCTAGCAATTTCCAGATAAACTCAGTGACTTTCACAACAGTCAGGGCTTTAAAACCAGCTCTCTCCCAGGGTGACTTCTAAGTCCTGAGGTGGCAGGTGGTGCGGGGTTGGTGCAGAAGGCTCTCCTCATATTTCTGGCATTGGCCCCTACTTCGTGTCCCTGGTGGTCACTGTCCTTGGTGATGCTGTTATAGAAAAGCAACAGGCTAGGAAGGTTTTAGGGCAGGAGGAAAAGGGAAATTGAGGCAGGAAAATTAAACACAGCCAGGAAGCTTTGTAAGCTGTTTGTAGTAGGACCTTATCTTGAGAACAAAGGGTTAAAACTTCTTTTCACGAAAGACTGTAGGAGGGGGAGAAGGGAAGGGGAAGAGGAGGAGTTTTAATTTAAATTAATTAGAGACCATTTAGTGCCAATCCTTCTGAAGCTGTTAAAACAGCAGGGAGGAGGGGGAGAGAAGAGGGCTGTCTGTCTTGTCCTCTGTTTAAACAGTGAAGTCAGTGGCCTTGCGTTTGTCCAGATAAAGTTGCCAGGTACTTCTTATAAATTGTGGAAAAACCATAACAAAGAGTTAACCTGTACCAGGATATCTAACAGAGGAATTTTTAAGAAACGTATAGACAAGAGGGGTATATAAGCAAAGCTCCCCCCCTCCCCTAACTGGCTCTTCAGGTTAGCTGAGAGCCCATCTGTGCTTCATAAGCTAAATGGATAGCTTTGCTTGCCTTGCTTCCTTAATAAATGTGTATGCCTTAATTTTTTTTATTCACTTGCTTTGTTGTTTTAATAAATTCACTTTATCACAATGCAATCAAGGTCTCTCACATAAAATCATTTATATGAGAAGACAAGGATTGAGGTTGGGGACAGCAGGGAGTGTGTGTGACCCACATTTATGACTCCCTAAGCTAGTAAATGGAAACAGGAGCCCTGAGCTTAGGATGTCTGGGATTTTAATTCTCCCACTGACTCGGGGGGCTGCCTGATAACACCTCTCTGGTGCCTGTGGGAGGTGCCTGTCGCAATGCCTGTCATATCTGAAACATAGCCCCCCCTGCTGGATCATTCTGTGCCAGCATTTTAGGCAGCAAACTTCCGTTCTAGTACCTGAGCCCGCCGGGGCCTCCTCTTCTTGCCGGGGTGACTTACCCTTTGCTGCTGCCGGTCAGTGCGTTGTGGGGAGGAAAGCCTGGGCACCGACGCCATTCCTGGAACAGAGGTGAAGGGGGTGCTGTCCCCTCTTCTCCAATGGAGAGAGAGAGGGTAGAGAATCACCAATGTTTAATTTTTCTTTCCTCTTCAAACCCTTCACCCTCCACAGTGGGAAAGATATTTATCTACACTGAAAAGTGGAGGGAAAATTCTTATGTTAAGAATAGCAACTTCTAAAAAAGAACAAAGTCTTACCCTTTGTGACAACAGGGATTGGCCCAGAGGGTATTATGCTAAGTGAAAAAGGTCAGACAGAGAAAGACAAACACCATGTGATTTCACTTACATGTGGAATTTAGAACAAAATAAAGGCAGCAAACAAAATAGAAACAGACTCAGATACAGAGAACAGACTGATGGTCTGCAGAAGGGCGGGGGTTGGGGGACTGGGTGAAACAAGTGAGGGGACTGAGAAGTACACACTGGTGGTTACAAAATAGTCACCAGAGGGAAAATAGTCAATAATATTGTAATAACTGTGTATGGGGCCAGGTGGGTAATAGAAATATCAGGGGGATCCGTTTGTAAATTCTATAAATGTCTAACCACAATGCTGTGTACCTGAAACTAATATAGAATAATATTGCTTGTCAACTGTAATTGAAAAAACAAAAAAGAGTAGCAGCCTCAAGTTAGGTGCCCAAATATGGGCTGATCCCAGCAGGGGAGGGGGAGGAACTTCAGGGAAGAAATCAGCTTAAACCTATCACATCATCGTATCACATCTGCTTATATTTTGCATCAAAATGAACACCTAAAATTAAATTTAAAATTATTCTGGGAGCTCTTGAAGTCCCAAGAATACATCTGCAGACCCCAGGGCTACTGCGTCTGATTCAACAAAAACTGACTTAAGGGGAATTTAAGGGAAAATCCAACCTAAACATCCCACACATATAAAGTGTGCTTACAAGCTCTGTTGTTATAATTTTGTGCCCAGACACTATGTTGAGAAGCCCGTTAAATTTCTTTGGTTGATATCTGAGGGGAATTAACCTCTCTTTCCAGCAGGGGAGATAAGGTCCCAGGTGAAAAGCACTGAGCAGCACTCAGGGACTGGCCTGGGCTGGGGTGCTGGGCAAGGCATTTCCTGTCTCTCTCTGGCCCCTGCTTTCTCATCACTAAAATGAGGGATGAGCTGATTGATAATCAGTCTTGCTTCCAACTCTAAGCCCCCTGAATACCGTCTTCTGGGCCCTTGGCCCTCGGTGGGGGCCCTTGAGGTCTAACAGGTAGAGGGCAGGGTGAGGGCAGACCACTGGCAGGAGGTGCTGTGTGAGGACCTGACCAGAGACGGTGCAGACCGTGAGTCACAAGGGCCCAAACGGCTGCCTGCAGAAGGGTGAGCTGTGCTAATGCCACCATTTAGTCTGCAGGTCGAAAGAACTCATAACTAAACCCAGTCAAAGTCCACAGGTGGAGTTTCACTTTTCAGAGGATTGCAGCTGCGGAAGGAGCCCGCCATTCTGACTGGGGCCTGATTTCAGAGCAGGCCTTGGGGACTTGGCTCTCCCTTCGGGGTGGTCGAGGCAGCATTCATCCTGCCTCACCCAAAGCCCTGAGCGGCCACCCCTGCCCCCTGACTATCCCGCAGCCCTCGAGCCACCCTTTGGACACCTGCTGTGTGGGTGAAGGGCGCCCCTGAGCCTGGTCTCCGCCTGGAGGAGGGAGGCAGACAGGTGAGTGGTTTGCAGGGTCCCAGCCAGGACACCAGGGCGAGGCGGGGAAGGTGATGAAGATGACAAAGGGGGGGTGTGGACAGTGGACCTCGGCTGGGAAACTGCCCCCTGTCGGAAGCTCCACTTGGGTTCTACACTCCTGCCCCACTTCACATTTTACAAGGGGCTGGTGTGAGTCTCACAATATTGCTGTAAAGCAGGCTGGGTGAGGGGGGCTCCTTGGCCGTTTTCACACACGAGGTGTGTCTGTACCTCTGAGCCTCTGTTGCCGTGCCTGGTGATACTGGTGGAAAAAGGTGAGGAAGAATTGTCTGCGTCAGAGAGGAAGGAACGGAGGGGAAGGCACAGAGACGCCTAAGAAAGCACAGCGAGATTCTCAGCTCGCAGAAGGAAACATCACCTGTGTCCCAGGACTCTTACTTTGCTTTCTCACTGTAAAAATGTGGTGTTTTAGCATGTGATAAGCTGTATCTATTTTTTAAGTTAAGTAGATATATAAACTTCAGACTCTGTGAACTGACTTAATTAAATCTCACTAGTTAATTACTACGGTTACTTGGAATTTGGAGAATTTAAGTTTTAAGGTTTTCTTTTAACAACAAAAAAACCTCTGACGCCACATGATGTGGGCTCATGACCTTGGGGCTCAGAATTGTTGTTCACCTAGTGCCTAAACACAGAGTAACTTATCCCTGCACCTTAACACTCATCCTTCAGCCAGAGAGTGAGCAAAACGGGCTTTTCAAAATTTGGTGACATACACGTTAGATCACACCTCTGGCAGTGCCAAAGTTTACCATTTTCAACACCAACGGCAGTTTCGGAAGATTCTTGGCCTACATTCACATGGTAAAATAGAGATGTCAAGAAGCTTACCATTAAAATGTTATAATTTAAATTACAATTTAAATCCAGTTATTTACTTAACAAAAAGTGTGCCAAGGATTTCCCGCACACCGTCGGCAGGTGGTCGGCGGTGGTGATTCTCCTCAGCAGCACCGACAGTTTTGGCTGTAGTGGGGGCTTCCTGTGCTTTGTGGGGTGGTTAGCAGTATCCCAGCTGCCACCTAGTAGATGTTCCCTCCCCCACTGAGACAACCAAAAATGTCTGCAGACATTGCAAGTGTCCTCTCAGGTCAAAACTGCCCCCTCCCCACTGAACGCTGGTCCAAGGCAGTTTCTCCCCTTTACACCATGCGGCTCTCACTCTGAGCACCCGTGGAGGCTAAGACGCATTTCACAAAAGCTCCGTTGGTTTGGACAATTTTCTGCCAGACTGCAGTGATAGGTCCCCCTGCTGTTTTAACACAAAAGACCTCAAGGAGCGCAGAGCTATAAGCTGGTCTGTAGCAACTGTGGGTCCTTCTTGCTCACAGGACCAGCGAAGGTGCTTGGCAGGGCTTCGCGGTGGGAAAGCGTTTCTGCTCATCTGAGGGGCATCCAGGAGGCATGTGCAATTCCTTTTGTCTCGGGAGAAGGGACTGAGACGTGTCAGAGTGCTCAGTCTCATTTTCATATAGATAATGTAGAGCTGTTTCAGATCTAGGCATTGTGACGGGGCTTACCTCAGCTTCCCTAGAGATATTTTGATGAAAGTGTGCATCATTTTAAGGCCAAATGGAGTTGGAGTAAAAATAACCCCCTAAACCATGTGATTCATAGTCTCTGGCTCAGGTGACGGTTGATTTCCCTGCCCTGTAACACCTTGCTGCCTTAGTGTCTGGGGAAAGAGGAGCCACTGGCTCATGCTCCTGAGCAGGTTCTTCCACTTGAGGCGATGCAAGTTTTTTTCCATAAGATACTTGACACAGCAGAAAGAGTAGGTCTTAGGCTTCTTTCATGCTGAAGTTTTCCGTTTTCAGAACGAAAGCTGTGCGCTTTCTTGCCCCGGTCGCTTTCAGCCGTCTCGCCGTGAAGCAGAGGCTCTGGGACGCTGGTCAGTGGGAGTGGGGGGTCGGCCAACCTCAGCCCGTGGGGCTACCCTCTGTCCATTCCTGTGTGTCTTGGCCATCTCCTTGTGTAGCACCACTTCCACGACTCTCTCCTTCCCTCTCCGAGGTGCCCCCCGCCCTGGCTCTCAGGGGCACCAATGAGGGCTTCTGGCTGCAGGTGGGCCTCAGAGCCTTGAGTCTACACCGAGGAGTCCCCAGTGATGAAGGAATTTGCAGGAGGGACTGGGAGGGGGTGAGAAAACACATATGACTCCTGCTCTATAATTTCTGCATGCGTAGGATAGATGGAACAGGGATTTTTTTTAACAAATGTGAATATTATTGTCCCTTTAGCCCAGGAAAGCTTTTCATTCCAGTCAGAAATCTTCCCTCAGGCCCAAGCATCGCTTAGAGGACAGCACACTGGGCAAAGGTTGGAACTGGTCAGACGCTGAGGGTGGAGCCAGGTCCTTTTCACTGTCGCTCGTGGAGGTTGAAGGGGCTCCGGGTTATGTCTGCAGAGCCACTGGGACCCTCGGAGCGAGCTGCCGAATGCATCAGCACTGCAGCCTCACTTAGCTACGCGGTGTTTTCTCCTGTCTTGTTCCAGGGAAGATGGTGGATTTCCCGGGGTACAGCCTGTCCGGGGCGGCTGCCTCCTTCCTCTTCGTACTGCTCAGCATGAAGCAGGCAGGTAGGACGCCCCCTCTGTGTGCCTGACCTTCCCAGAGACCCCCTCCGGGGCAGAAGTCTGAGTTCAAAAGGGCTAGGACACTCTTACGAGTGGGGCCCAGGGGCCAAACACCTGTGTTCCACAAAGGGCCCCTCCACTTCCCGCTGTGTTACCTTCAGACAGTTGCTTGAGTACCTTCTGCCTTAGTTCCCTCAGCTTTATGATGAGAAAAACAACATACCTACATCCCACAGACCAGCACGGGCCTGCACGGGCCTGCACGGGCCTGCACGGGCCTGCAGGGGCCAGCACGGGCCAGCACGGGCCTGCACGGGCCTGCACGGGCCTGCACGGGCCAGCACGGGCCTGCACGGGCCTGCACGGGCCTGCAGGGGCCAGCACGGGCCAGCACGGGCCTGCAGGGGCCAGCACGGGCCAGCACGGGCCAGCACGGGCCTGCAGGGGCCAGCACGGGCCAGCACGGGCCAGCACGGGCCTGCACGGGCCAGCACGGGCCTGCAGGGGCCAGCACGGGCCAGCACGGGCCAGCACGGGCCTGCAGGGGCCAGCACGGGCCAGCACGGGCCAGCACGGGCCTGCACGGGCCTGCACGGGCCAGCACGGGCCTGCAGGGGCCAGCACGGGCCAGCACGGGCCAGCACGGGCCTGCAGGGGCCAGCACGGGCCAGCACGGGCCTGCACGGGCCTGCACGGGCCAGCACGGGCCAGCACGGGCCAGCACGGGCCTGCACGGGCCAGCACGGGCCAGCACGGGCCAGCACGGGCCTGCACGGGCCAGCACGGGCCTGCACGGGCCAGCACGGGCCAGCACGGGCCAGCACGGGCCTGCACGGGCCTGCACGGGCCAGCACGGGCCTGCACGGGCCTGCACGGGCCTGCACGGGCCTGCACGGGCCTGCATGGGCATTAAGAGAAGTGAGGCTGCGCTCAGGAAACACCCCAGTCAGTGCCTGGAACACGTTAAAGCACTCCGCATCCTTCTGCTTCTGTGCAAGGCAGCACTTAGGGCTAGAAAAATGCATTGTACCATAAATTAAGTAACATAAAAACACTTGGAAATAAAGAACTAGAAGGAGAGACTTCCTGTAAATGGACTTGGAAATCTTGGGGGCTGAATTTTGTTGATCACAATGTTGTACTTTGAAAAAGGATTATGAGAATTCAGTGTCAGCGGGTAATGTCCGAGCCCCAGCGTGGCAAAGCAGGCAAAGCAGTGGCCAGGGCACCAGAAGGCATGGGCTGCAGACAGGGTGCTGCCAGGAACTTGGGGGGGTGAGGCTGCCCTGTGCTCTGGGCAGTGCGGCTCTCACCTGTGAAAGCAGCCGACCAGCTGGGATCGCCAGTTCTGGCTGCTCACTGACTCCATCAGCAAAGAGGCAAGCCGGCTCCACTTACCTTCCGTGGCGACCTTCCGAGTAGCATCTGTGTGACACTGAACCACTAAGCAAGGCGAGGCTCCTCCTAAGGAGGATCTGCCCAAAGTCCTTACCACACTTTAGGCTGAGAAAGACATGATACACAGCATATGAAATTATTAAGCATAATAACAGAGTTATTAAACATCTCAACTTGCAGGCAACCACAAAGAGGTCAACCATGACTGGTCTGATCGGAGGGCTCAGACTCTCGACAAATCACTGCCCTTAACGCACCACAAAATCTCCTCATAAAAACTGCCTCGGGCACTAGCCCCAGGAGCTGGAGTCCCGCCTGCTCCAGACCAGAAAAGAGAGAGAGAAAACAAGCAAACAAACAAAAACCCCAAACCCCTCAGTTTTTTACCTGGGACAAGAGCAACCCTGAAAAGTTGAAAAATCCATTGAGTAAGTTTAGTTCCTAACTTTTTAAGAAAATTGATTGCAATGTCAGTCACTAACAATACAAAGTGAAATCACTAACTGTAAAATAAATCACTATAAAATATAAAATAAATCAGTAATAAAGCTCTCTATTTTTTTAAAAAAATATATCTTTATTGACTTCAGAGAGGGGAAAGGAGATGGAGAGAGAGAGAGAAACATCAATGATGAGAGTCATTGATTGACTGCAGCCCCCAAGCCGGGCGTGTGCCCTGACCGGGAATCGAACCCTGATCGCCTGGATCCGAGGTCGACGCTCAACCTCTGAGCCACGCCCGGCCGAGCAATAAAGCTCTCTATTAAAAATGGATTTACACATTAACTTCTTTGAGAATAAAAACAACCCAGAGATGATGGTTTCAGTACTTTAAAGATGAAGAAATTGCGATTCCAAATCTCAGCTCTCACTGAACATAATGGATTTGCCCCCGAATCGCACGGTCGGTGACAGCTTCGGCGCTGGCACTCACATTTTCTGACTTGCTTTCAGTCCCGGAGTCCTCCCTGCAGCAGCTAAGCGTGCGCGTGGCCCGCTGGGCTCCGAGCGCTGAGGCGGAGCCGCCGTCCCGCGCCTGCGGGGCCGGCCGGGCGCGCAGAGCCCGCGGGTGAGTCCCGGCGGGCGGGCGGGCGGGCGCCGCCGACCCCGTGTCCGCTGTTTTGCAGATGACTTCAGGGCGGTTGGCCCGGCTCACCCGGTCCTGGCCAGGGTCGGGGAGGAGGCCCTGCTCACCTGCCGGCTCCTGCCCGAGAGGCCCGCGGAGCGCCTGGAGGTGAGGTGGTACCGCGCGGGGCCCAGCGCGCCCGTGCTGCTCGCCCACTGGGACGGAGCCGCGGCCGCGCCGCGGGCGCCGGAGCCCCCGGGCCGCGTGCAGCGGGTGACGGGCGGCCTGGCCCGGGGCGCGGCGGCCCTGCGGCTGCGCGACGTCCGGCCGGCGGACGACGGGCGGTACTGGTGCCGCTTCCAGGAGGGGAGCCGCCGTGCGGAGGCCAGCCTGCTGCTCAGAGTGGCGCGTGAGTGTCGGGAGGGGGCCCGGGCCCTGCGCTTCCTGCGGCCCCGCCCTGCGCCCCGGCCCGCTGGGGGCAGCGCCCACGTGAGCGGCGTGCCCAGGCTTGACCCGGTGGCTCTGACTGCCCGGCGGTTGCTCTGACTCCCTGGCACGCGGCCCTTGGGAGTTCTGCTGCGACGGGCCTCTGTGCCACGCGCCGCCCTGCAGAGGCGAGCCCGCCGCGCGGGAGGCCAGCTGGCCGCTCGGCCGCGCCCCGTGGGACCGGCTGGCCTCGCCCGCATCCCGCGTGCGGGGCCGCGGTGCGAACACTCCTCCAGCGAGGAAGCCAGTGGCGGGAGGAGCGCGGGGAGCGGGTGCCTTCGGGGGCCGCGGGCTGGGTTCGGGGAGGTGGGGACCCACCCTGAAGGCGGGTTCTGCCCCACGCTCGTGCATCGGCGAAGCCGGGGCGAGTCGGGGTGAGGGCTCCCCGAAGAAAGGGCCCGTCTTTCGGGAAAACAAACCGCTGAAACCGCCAGGTGGCCCGCGGTGAGAACAACTCCCCGCGCTAGAGCCACGCCGGGCAAATGCCCTCGCTTCACCAGGGAAACAGTTCTTGGGAGATGAGGCCGAGCCTGGCTGGCCCTGCGGCCTTTTTACTTCCCGCGAGGCTGTCTCCCAGCACCTTTCTAAAGACCCACTCGTAACTACGAGGACCATTGCTATTACGTTCGAGGCGAGTCAAGATGGTGAAAGAACCCTCGTGTCTCCGAGACGTGGAAGGGGGCGCGCACTGAGGTGTTCCACTGCCAGGGGCACTTGAAAGCAAGCCACACACTTCCCAGGCTCTAGCTGAAGGACTGGGTCTCGGTCACCCAGCAAGCCACAGACAGAATTACCGTTTAGGAAACATGTAGTCCCCTTTGTCTGGGTTTGAGAGTTGTGCTGAATAGAGAAAGAATTTCAACATTACGTAAAACTAGGATTCCACAAAAACATTTTCCCACTGAGTGGAATATTTAGATACAGGGACTCCTCGTGGAGCCTCCCCTTTTACACACCCAGGTACCTCATAGCACCCCAAGACCACAACCACCAACAAAGCAGATGGGAAGAACAGGCCCCATGGAGGTGATTTCAGACTTTACATTAAACAGTCTGTTTAAATTGGAGTCAGGATATCATCCAAAATGTCAAAGTGAAAACACTGTAAAGGACATAAAATTATATTCTTATTTCCAAATGTCCTTGATAGTGAAATGCCTTAGTATGTGCTCCTTGCCCCCCCCCCCCCCCAATCTCAGAGACACATCCGTTTTGAATCACCTTGAGCACAATAATATCAAGATGAAAAGGCAGAGTTTGCCGCTAGGGTGAGTTCATGAATAAATTATAAAACATCTTTGCTTACTAGAGACACAAACCAGATGTCCTATGCCCTTTTCTCTTATTCTCCTGTCTGGATCCAAAGAAAAATATTGCTTATGTGCTAAAATGTAAAGATCCAGACGGGGGAACAAGCACAGCGCACGACATCTCCAATTGGAATGGAAAGAAGACGGGAACCGTTTTTGCTCCCCAGGCCCATGAATTTCTACTCTCTCCCTAGACCAGTGCCGCTGGGATCTCAGTCTCTATGATTTGTGCCTCCACAGGCCCTGAACCTCAGGGCTATGTCTTCCCTCCACAGGTCTGGGGTCTGCCCCTCACATCCACATGAAGGGGTCCGTGGAAGGAGAGATCCAGCTTGTGTGCACCGCGGACCACTGGTTCCCAGAGCCCCAGGTTTACTGGAAAGATGCCGGGGGAGAGAAGCTGCTGACTCTGTCTGAGTACCACATCCAGGACGAAGGTGGCCTGTTCCATGTGGAAGCCAGGCTCGTGGTCAGGGATGCCTCGGCAGGGACTGTGTCCTGCCTCATCCACAGCCCTCTCCTCGCCAAGGAGATGGAATCAGTCTTCTCCATCCCAGGTCAGTGCTCAGCTCCTAGAACCAAGGAGCTCAGATCAGCAGGCGAGGTTCCAGGGACTGTTCCATAGCACCTAACATGTTTTTAATCAAGAAAATTATCTAACATTTAATAGTTTGTGTTGAAAGCTATAAAACATTTATGACTGAAAATATACCGCTATAGTTTGATTGAATTGCTATCGCTAATGATGTTGCAGTTCTTTCCAAGTTCAAGATTTTCTTTACTCACAAGTATGCATGACATTGTAAAGGAAATAAAACTATATTCTTTCAACAGAAATGTTTTCTTATGTGGTATTGGGACAGCTGCTTTCAGGAACCTGTCATAGGAAGAGAGTCAAAAATGGAGACAACTATGTATACAATAGCACCCTAATTGTAGCCTCCTTGACAAATAGCAATGGAAACAACAGCCCAAGCACCCCAATACAACAGTGGAGTGTTAGGTGTCTTACGCTACTATACATTATAGCAACGATGAAAAATAGTATTTTCAAAATATTTTAATGGTTGAAAAAATTCCTCATGATGGACTATTTAATGGTAAAGATTACACCTGTCTGTCACCTATCTATAACTAGGCATTTCCAATTGTGTAAAGATTTTTTTTTTGGATGCCATGCATACTTAGATATAAGGACATAAGTACACAGTTATTCTTATTGTTATCCATGGGTATAGAAAAAATTGAAGTAAATGCTACGTGTCAATATTAAAATAACACACACGTGTTTGATGTCTGAATTTGGAGTTGTAGGTGATAATGGTCCCTGTCCGTGCATTTGTAAAAAGAACGTATTATGAGGTAGAACAGAGAGCATTTTTGTTGTGCAGAGAAAAGGAAAAACAGTGCAGTCATCAGGTGCAAAAGAACCAATAGTTTTCTGTTTTTCTACGTTTAATTTCTTTTTTATGAATCCAGATTTCCAATGAAATGTAGGACTTGCTTTTATTTTTGTGAAATATTTTATCTCTGTTTCCTTAGAACAAATTCCTTACTTAATGTGTCATTCTCATTTTTCCCCAGAGAAACTCCAGTCTGAGTTGGGTAAGTAGCCGGCGCCCATGGGTGTGGATGAGGCCCTGTGTTCCCTGAGGGACACGGGGCCCCTGGGCCCAGCTGCTCAGCCCCCGAGACACCGTGATATCCCCACGAGAACCGAGAACCGAGGCCTGACTTTCCCAAATCCCATCTGCAGTTAGTACCAGTGGGGACCCGCAGAGCACAGGCCTCCACGGCCCCCTTTAGCACATTTGCACAGGGCTACCTGTCACTCTCAGGGTTTAGGGAGCCCAGGTGAGCCTTGGATAGACACCTGTAAGGGGCACAAACAAATCTGCCTGTTGGGTGGGAGGAAAGGGAGCTGCCCTCGGAGCACGTAGAGGATGGCACAGGACCGCTGGTGGGCCCCGTAGTCCCTCTGAAAGTATTTCTAGTGTGAGTGAGGGCAGTGTCATCATGGTAACCGGATGTCCCCAGCCCCCCCCCCCCCCCCCCCCCCGCCTGGTGCTCCTGACCTCATCCCCTCCACAGGTTGCTGACCCAGCAGCAGTCTGGGACCCCAGGCTGCCTGCGCTGATGACTCTCCATTTTTGTTTGTTTTGTGTTTTTCTTTTTTACTTAATAGTTGGACTGCAGGTATTTTACTGTACCTAAGAGAAGTGGTTTAAAAATAACCAGTTGATAGTTGAACCTCCTTTGGTTTCTCCTCTCTGTGGCCTCTTCTCCCAGCCAGACCACCAGCCTGCGCCCTGCGCAGATGCATGTGAACTTGTGTCCCTCCTCTCCCATCACACCCTGCTCTCCCCGTCACCTGTTACGGGAGTGTGTGCGCACCTGTGTGCACAGTAGGTGAGCTTCAGAACACTTCTGTGCCCGTGTAGGATTTTGTGAAGAAAATCAGGGTGGCAAACACTCTCCAATACTTCCCAGAGTTTAATGTGACACTTTGGACCCCACTGGGCCATAAAGAGGGAAGGGCCTCAGGAAGTTCAAAGGTAAGCCCACAATCTGAGGAGGGCTGCGCACCTGTGAGCCTTACTTTCCAAGCTGGATCCCTTCCTGTGTGGGCAACATCCGCTCACGATCTGATAGAAACCTTAACCGGCAGAGCTTGTTAGCTACAGGTCAGGAAGCCACACCAGTGTGTGGGGCAGGTTGGCACTTGGCTGTCCTTTAGGAAGATTTTAGGTGAAGAGTCACTGCTCTGAATTATCTGAACCAATCCACGTGTTCACTGGGGTCCCAGCACGCAGAATACAGTCCAATGCCGTGACCTGGGACACACTAAGTTTGCTGACCTGGGACACACTAAGTAGATGGGCAGACGGGCTTCCCAGGGCTCCGAGTCTGTGTGGGGAGGAGGGCTGTGCCCTCAGGGGCTCAGGGTGGGCTGCCCACGGAGGAGGCGGGAGCTTCCTAGCCGCCTCCTTGTTGTCCTCGGGAACTGGGTCTCAGAGGCAAAGGGCAGCTGGCAAACCGGCCCCTCTCTGGAAGCCCTGAGACTGAAACCCCAGTCCCACTCTGGCTGATAATGTTGTTGGTTTATAAAAATAATGGCTAGTAAAATATTAATTATATGCTGAGCACTATGCTAAGTGCTTTACAGGAAGTTTTTTCCTTATGATAATTATAAAGGTTAATGGATTTGTCCTCATTTTGCAGTTGGGAGATAACCTTATAGACATATGTGGTTTGCCAAAACCCACCAAGAAATTGTGATGTTTGCTTTCTAATCTGTCTGATTTACGAGTGCAAGCTCTTAATCATTTAGGTGCAATTTAAGGAAATCGTTGGTTCCTAGTTTCCTCATCTTTAGAATGAACATGTTGAATTTAATCTCTAAGGTGTCAGGGTCTAAGAGTGTTGATGTGATATGATATAACATAATACGCTATAATACAATTTAGCATATTGGGGAATGAGACAGCCCACTTAACTGAATCTGCTGATTCAATGAGGATTATATGTCATGACGATGACATTATCAGGTTTCAAGGAATGAGTGTGTAAGTCCGTGTGCTTCACTCCCCGAAAGGATTTAAATTTTCAGTGGATATTCTGAAGGCATTTCAGGAGCATACATCCAATGCTCAAAACTAAAACAAAACAATAAATGTGAACACAAATTATGTGTGAGGTTGTGTACAAACCCATGTGGAAAAGATTATGTAGAGCTTCCCTCAAAGAGCTTACTCTAGTAGAAAATCCTTTATAAAAGGAGGCTGCAGGACTTTCCCGGGGACACATGGATTCTGGAGAAACAGGAGTTTCACTTATCTATAGCACACCTGGTTAATTAAATCTCCAAACACATATTTTGCTTTCTTTAGTTTCCATTAAAATTAGTTTTAGCTCTTAGTTAACCTGTGCCTGGCAGGGTAATCCAGTTTGATCTACACCACGGGCCATGAACAGGGGAAAACCCTCATATGGTAACAGAGAAGGAGAAACAATATGTTTTGCTGAGTAATTTACTGTAAGACACACAGGGGGAGAAATAGCAGCAAACTAACCCCTACATCACCTTTTCGTTAAAAAACTTAAAAAGCATGGTTGGTATGCAGCCTTATACTGGTTATATTAGTTTCAGGTGTACAATACAGTGATTCAACATTTTTATACCTTACAATGTGATCACCCCACTAATTCTAATAATTATTTGTTCACTTTTTTGACTCTTCTTACATTTGTTTTTAGATTTTAACAGATACATGTTATTTTAGGTAAAACTGAAGGACAAAACATAGAAAATGCTGGAAGTAACTGGGAGTCTAATTTTAGCTGGGATAGAAGGGGATAATCTGAAAATTGGAATTGTGTCGACAGTGAGATTAGTCTTAAGAGAAATACCAGCAGGTTTTGAATAATTACATGATGAGAATATTTTTGCCTTTGGTTATTGACTCCCATCCAGATTTCTGATATAAGTGATCATAACATATGTGAAAGCGTTCCAACCAACTGATAGAAAAGGATGGTTCTTAGTTTAGAATAGAAGAGAAATGGCGTGGCCGCCACTACGGGGAACCGGAGGTGTAGTGGCTTGGGTCCAGGACCGCCGTTGGAGAGAATGGAGAGAAAACCTCCATCCTCCCAAATGGGAAGATCAGACTCCGGTTGTGGCTTCATCTTCATTTTACATTCTGTATTTTGCCAACTGCCCCCAATTCTTGATCTTATTTTTCTCAAAATCATCTGTGGACACTGAACTGGGTATGTGTTTAGAGCTCCACGTACGTGGACATTGGGGAACTGAAAGTTGATGGCAGGATATGACTTATAAGGTATCATGAAATCGGAGCAGGGGAAGGTTTCTTTGTACTTCATTACCAAAACCCACTGGAAACTCATTTTCACCCCTCCCCCTCGTCAAGGCAGAGGGTGGGATTTGCTCCTGTGCCCTCAGGTCTGTGTCCGCATGCCTCTGCTCACACTGCATGGTCATCCAAGAGCTTTATACAGATAATTTTGTTTAATCCCTGAGCAACCTCATGATTTTGATACAGATATGTTTACAGTTTGTTTTACAGAAACTGAGGCGTACACTAATTAAGTGTTGGTAAGGTCATGTAGATGTGAAGTGGTAAAATATTAATTGTATTCTAGGGGTTTTAATTGGGAAATTATTTTATTGTGCTGTAACCTAAATGCAATTATAGTTAGGGGCAGGTGAGGGGCTTTGTTAGTGATTTTTTTCAGACTGACACACATGATGAGGTGGTTTGGCCTTGAGCAGGGATGCCCTCTATCCTGATTACACTAAGCTTCCCCCTCTCCAAAGGATAACCTTGAGATCTGAGCTCCGCTGGGATGCTGGTGGATTCTAAACTCCACCTGAGATGCTCTTGCTGATGACAGTTTTTGCTCCATTTTGAGTCTTTTGTTGTGTTTTGTCTATTTTTTTAATAGCTTCCTTAAAAGTGATTGGGCCTTCCCAGCCCCTTCTCGTCAGAGTGGGAGAAGACATACAGTTAACCTGCTCCCTGTCCCCCAAGGCTAATGCACGGAGCATGGAGGTGAGGTGGGTCCGATCCCACCGTTATCCTGCTGTTTATGTGTATATGGCTGGAGAACACCTGTCTGCAGAGCAGATGGCAGAATATAGGGGGAGGACAGTGTTGGTGACTGATGCCATCGGCGAGGGGAGACTGACCCTGCAGATACACGATGCCAGAACCTCAGACGATGGGCAGTACCGGTGCCTTTTTGAAAAAGATGGTGTCTACCAGGAGAACAGCTTGGATCTGAAGGTAGTAGGTAAGGATTCTAGATGGATGTTTTGGTTCCTACTACTTCCGTGTGGTAGTGCTAGAGAATTTACCTGGCATCTGACATTTTCTTAACGTCCATTCACTCATCAAATTTATATTGAGCCCGCCGATGTGCAGTAACTGCTGCAGGTCCTTAATGCCCACAAGCTCAAATGGGCCATATTTAATTCTGTGGCTACAGAATTGCTACCCTTCCCAGGATCTCTATAAAGTGATCATCCATTTAGTGAAATTTGAGAATTTTTCTCCATAACTTTACACAGGACTCACTGTTTCACAGAGTGTTATCAAAATTCTGCAAAATGTGTTGTTCCTGGGAGGTATAATGATTTGAAGATTAAACTAGACCCACATATAAACAAAAATAATAGACGTTGACAGCGTCGGCAGGGTGAAGGAGGAAAGACAGCATTGCTCCCTGCCCCATAATTGCCGCAGTCTATATTTGTGAATGAAAATGGATTTTCCAAAACTAGCAAATGCCATTGAAGACGTAGGCCAACATCTTGGATACTGTACTTGGTTCTCCCATTGATTTTGTGCCTAAATTAATAAACACATTTACGGAATATCCACAGGAGCACATGTGGATAAGTTGAATGGACTCTATCATTTTATGCCATAGGACATACATATAGGGTGTCCCCCCAAAATGTATACACACTTTAACAGCAGATAGCACAATTTTAAAAATAAAATGTATTTTAATAAGCACTGCCTTTATAATCATTCAGAGTGTGTGTGTACGTTCTTGGGGGACACCCTGTATTTATAAGATTTTGATCTTGGAGACTGTTCTCTCACTCACTCACTCACTTCCTCGCCTGCTCAAATCATTTTGTTCTCAGGTACAGAAGAAAAAAGATTGGATTTGAAATTTATTGTATACTTTAATCTGTCCCAGGATAATTTTAAAAATACAAAAAATGAAGTAATAAAAATAAGCGAATAAAACAAAACACTGCTCCAGCTAGTCTCAGCCCTAAGTGGAGTATAACTCCCCCGTAAGCTTTGCTCTCTGCCTTCCCTGCCCATGTGGCCACCTGCAGAGACTGAGGTTTCCTGTCTTGATCTCTGTGCTGCAGGTCTGGGTTCCTCCCCGCGGATCACCCTGGAGGGACTGAGCGGGGGAGAGATGCGGCTGACGTGCTCTTCAGAGGGGTGGTTCCCACAGCCCCGGGTGCAGTGGACGGACACGGAAGGAAAGACAGTGCCATCCCTTTCCGAGGTGCTGACTCAGGACAGCCACGAGCTGTTCCAGGTGGAGGCATTTCTACTGGTCACAAACAGCTCTGCTCTGAACGTCACCTGCTCCATCAGCAACCCCCTTCTTGGCGAGGAGAAAAGGGCAACTTTCTCTCTCTCAGGTTGGTGGTGCCATGTCATCCTCGGCTTTGGGAAGTAAATATGAAGACCAACCCAGGCGTTTTGTTTTTCTCATGGTGGGTTTTGTTCTGGATTAGAAACTAATTTTCCTAAACACCACCTTTATGGCTGGGGGCTGGGTAATTTTACCCTTTGCCACCCTCGTTTTTCCAATGATTGTGGTAATATAACCGGAAAAGGGAAGGGTAAGAAATGTGTGTGTGTGTGAGTGTGTGAATGTATGTGAGCGGGTATATGTGTGTGAGTGTGTATGTGCATATATGTGAGTGGGTGCATGTGACTGGGTATGCGTGTGTGACTGTGACTGTGTGACTGTGTATGTGTGTGTGCATGTATGGGAGTGGGTGCGTGTGTGCATGTATGGGAGTGGGTGCGTGTGTGTGTGTGTCTGTGAAGAGCAAACAGTAAAGCAGCGTAAACTTCGAGTCTCTCCTCAGCTTCTGCAGAGCAGGGAGGAGCAGCCCAACTTCCTCCCCAAGGCCCGTTCTCAGCCTCCTCTCCAGTTCAGGAGTCGTTCAGATACAGTGGATTATCTTGAAATTTTCCTAGTTTTATGATTTACTGGGATTCTCGGGGTTTCATTTTAGACTCCAGGATGACTTTTTCATGGAAGATGCTGCTTATTCTGGGCTTGATCCTTTTGGTGGCTGTAGGCCTGGTCAAGTGGAAGAGCTGTAGCAAAGGTAAGGCAGGTAAAGAGAGACCCTGGAGCACACCGGGCAGTGGGAACCCCTTTCAGGAGGTGCCTATGGCAGTCATTCCAGAGCAGTCAGTAACCCATGAGCACGAGAGTCCACGACTTACATTCAGTAATGGGATCCGTGCTGAGTGAGGTCAGCGTTTACAGTGATGTTAGGAGCAAAAGAATTAAAAGACGACCATTTGATCCCCTAGTGCGCATCCCCAAGTGCTCTAGTTAAGGGAGGGGAAGGAAAGAGGTGGCAGGCTGTGAGCCGAGACAGGCGAGATTTGCAGGCAGGCGTTTCGAGAGAACTTGAACTCCACGGTGACTTGCTCACTGGTGATGAAAGACTTCTCATGTACTGATGTGCCCTGGGAAGTTCTTCCACTTTCAACTTCTTATGTCACTGTAATATTTGTTTGCCTGTTTGGATGTTAATTTCATGAAATTAATATTTTTAAATACTTCACAATATTGCTTATTATCAGAACGGAATTTCTTTCCCTACAGTGAATGTGGCACTGGATCCAAATACAGCCGGCCCAGAACTGACCCTTTCTGAGAGAATGAGACGCGGGGCCCATGGACAGTCCTGCAACCAGATGTCCCACAGAGATTTGACAGGCTGCTCCACACTCTGGGCCAGGAGGGGCTGGCGTCAGGGAGGTGGTGCTGGGAGGTGAAGGCTGGGGACAGGACGGGGTGGGTCCTGGCTATTGCCAAGGACAGTGTTTTGTCACCTGAGAATGAGTGTGGGCAGTGGGTGGCTATGGACACGAGTACTGGGAATTACGTCTTCTCCAAGCCTCCTCTCCATGAAGATGCCCCAGGATGCGTCAGAATCCCCCTCGACTATGCCTGTGGATGGCTCTTCTTTTGTAACATGATCAAGTGCCCTATCTTCATCTTCTCCCAGCTTCTTCTCTGAAACTCTACACTTCCTAGTCTTTGGCCCCTAATGTAGGCTCTCCCGACACGGTCTCCTTGGATTCTGGAAACCAAAGTTCGATTCCAAGCCCCAGGTTGTTCCTCCTTTTACCTTCAGGTGGGACTCACAAGACACCAGGCACCAGATCAAGAGTGCTTTAACCTCACTCTGGCTTCAGATCCGACCCGGTGACTGAGCCCTTGAGACTAACCTGTCCCAGATTCTCTGATATCTGCCTAATGGTCACAGTCTGATACCTGATGACCAAAGACCCTTAGGAAATCCAATGGAAAATGCAATTTAGAGAAGGACATGCAAGAAATGATCAAGTATTTTCTTGGTTTCTTTAAAAAGGTGAAAATTAATTATCGGAGTAGGGATGAGAAAATGGTAACTACTGTTTAGAAATAGTAAGAGAAAATACAGCTGACTATACAGAGAAAAACCTATCACTAAGATATAATCTAGAAAGTCATACGAAGTGTGAGGTCCCAGACTTTTTCAGAAAGTTAATAGCAAATGTGGAATTTTTAGAAATTCTAGTCCAGGAGAAAATTTAATTATGAAAATGTTGACTTTACTTTTAGAGAAAAATAACACACACAATTTAAAATGAATAATTACAAAATAAATAAACATAAGCAATAAATAACACACAGCAAAAATATTTCAGAGTCATAATAAATTAAAGAAGGGAAGTTGCATGTGGGAGAAGAAATAATGTAAGAAAAGGACTTGGAAAGTCTTAAACTCTCCTGAGGTGAGAGGGAGGAATACCTGCAAGGGACACTCTGCTTCCCAAGCTGTCAGTCATCAGAGTCTCCCCTGTTCTTTAAAGGTCATTCACCTACAGCACTCTGGAGCTTCTTTCTGGTCATAATATTCTTTTCTGTTCAAACTCATAAATTTATGTTTGCAACTATGTATTACCCTCCCACAATTATGTACACATTTATTTTGTTTTTAAATTTTTTCAATTGTGGTAAAATATACATAACGTTTATTATTTTGACCATCTAAAGTGTACAATTTAGTGACGTTTATACTTTCACAATACTGTGCAACCATCATCATGCCCTAGTTCCAGAATGTTTCCATTGCTCCAAAAAGAAACTCGGCCCCCATCCAGCGGTCACTACACACCTTTCCCTCTCCCCAGCCCCTGGCAACGGCTAGTCCACCTTCTGTCCCAATGAATTTGCCTAGTCTCAATATTTTATATAAATGGAATCATGAAATATATGGATATTTTTGTGTCTGGCTTTTTTTACTCAGTATAATGTTTTCAAAGCTCATCCATGTTGTAGCATGTACCAGTACTTCATTCTCTTTTTAAGAGCTCTCGTAGGTTTACATCACAATTGAGTGAAAAATCCAGAGTATTTCCATATTCCTCCTCTCTCCCAGCATAGTTTCCTCTCTTATTAACGCCTTGCATTGGTGTGGTATATTTGTTACAATGGATGAATCAATACTGATACATTATTTGCCACTAGAGTCCACAGTTTACATTGCGGCTCCCTTTTTGTGTTGAATATTCTATGGGTCTTTACAGATTATTTACACATTTTTGATACATTAATATGCCCTTATATAGCCTTTATGTTTTTGAATATAAATTTAGTAATAAATTTAGTAGTAGACAAATTTACTAGTAAATAGGTTACCTTTGTCTTAAAATGTTTTTGACATTATTCTATTTTGATTTAATGTAACTGAAAGTGTTTTATTTAATATCTGGGGGTTAACTGTCTTCATTTTTCTTGTTTTTTTTTGTTTTTTTTTTGTTTGTTTGCTTTTGTTTTCTTTTAGCCTTTCTTCCTAATCAAACTAAGTCTTTGCTTGTTAGTTGTGTGAACTTGTGCAGGTCCTATGTGTGTGTGTATGTATGTGTGTGTGTGTGTGTGTGTATATATATATATATATTCCCTAAGACAGTCCCATGAAAATGTTTTTTATCAGTCAAAATTTTTACTATGCATTAAGAAACATATTTTTTTCTTTAGCTTCCCAAATTGGGGATTAATTTCCTATCTCACTGCAGCTCCAATTAGAAAACCCACAGAAAAGGAGGATGACTAGTGGCCTGAGTAAGACGCCCCCATCGCTGAAAGAGTCACTGAGGCTGACAGTGAATAATTGGAGGGGCCCACCAAGGACCCGGTTCTCCTGGTGCTTAGACAGTTGGTTGTAGTCATGTAAAGCTCGGCAACTCTCAGAATAGATGTATGGATTGGATGAATCTTACTTTCAAGGAGAGGACTGGAAGAAACAGAAACACTAATTTTTTTTCCAGTCCTCACCAGAGGATATCTTTTCCATTGCTTTTCAGAGAAAGTGGAATGGGGGGGGAGGAAGGGGAGAGAGAGAGAAACACGGATGTGAGAGAGACACATCGATTGGCTGCCTCCTGCATGGGCCTGACCAGGGCCAGGGATCGAGCCTGCAAACCAGGTACGTGCCCCTGGCAGAATTAAACCCAGGACCCTTCAGCTGCCAGCTGATGCTCTAACCACTGAGCAAAACTGACTCAGGCCAAAGATACTAAATTCGTTAACCTCCCTGCAGGACTTTTTCCTCATTTGTCAGTAGACTATCAGTTCCATTACGGTAGAAATATTTTTCTTTTTTATGTATCCTCACAACCTAGAAAAACAGCATAAATTAATTGATCAATAAACATTTGGGAGATGCTTATTCAAACATTTATTGAATCCTTATTTGTAGAATGCACTGTGCTAGGCCTAGAGATAAAATGCTTAATAAGATATAATTTCTGCCCTAAATTTTTTTAGTTTATTGAAGCTTCTTTTGTCAATGTCCTATCATACCTTCAAAAGCTCTATTCAAAATGGGGTTGCCAGAGTAGTTTAGCAAGAAAGAACTAGTGGAATCATATTGTGGATTCAAGGTCATTACTTTGCCCAAAACCACAGGCTACTTGGAGGCCCCTCACTGGGTGCTGATTTGCCCACACTAGAGATGGGGGTGCTGTGGCCGACGTCGCCCCGGATGTTTCCACAGCTGGTTCCGAAGGGCAGCAGTCCTCACGTTTTCCTTCGCGGTCCACCTCCAGCCCGTGCTCCCGGGCTCCAAGCTTAGGACAAAACCCGATCAGAATGAGTAGAGAAATGACAGCTGGAGGAATCCTGCTGTAGGACAAAATGAGCATTAATTCCGGCGGGAGAGACACCAAAAACTCATTTGAGAACCTCATGCTGAATGTCCTGAGCTTAGAACAAAATAAAAACACCCCAGACTGAACCCATTGCCCCCCCTGCTCTGTATCATAATTCCAGCTCCTTTTTCCTGCTTTCTTGTTACCCGCGTGCAGGGTTCTCACGCCCAGACGCCCCTCCTCATCCACCGTGTCCACTCGATTATACCAACTTACTATTTTCCGCTGTTCACGTACCTCTCTCCGGCCTCACTATTTCCTACTTGGTGTGTGAGCCCCTCACCCCCCTTTACTGTCAGTGACGTGGATATTCTGGGCTCTGGGTTTATTTTTCCTAGTTTCAAATACTGGCTTTGCCAAGTAGTGCCAGGGAAGTTTTGCTAAGGAAATGCATCTTCCAAGAGAGATTATTATTATTATTTTTTAAATATATCTTTATTGATTTCAGAGAGAGGAAAGGAGAGGGCGAGAGAGAGAGACAGAAACATCGATGATGAGAGAATCACTGGGGACCGAGCCCGCAGCCGGGGCATGTGCCCTGACCGGGAATCCAACCTCGATCTCCTGGGTCCCAGGAGCCAGGCCCGGCCGGGCTCCAAGGGAGATTCTTAAAGGGGCTTGTGGTTTAAAGAACTGCAGATAGTGCAGAAAAGGCCAAGTGGATCTCTCTGACCACCTGGAGGAGAGGCTCAGTTAACAGCAGCTCGTGTTTTTTATCCTTGAAGACCCGAGCTTGGTGACAGCAGAGTTTTAGTTGCACTTAGGCAAAGGAGACGCCCAGCGGTGGAAGAACATGGTCAGAAAGGAAAGCAGGCAGGTTGTCAAGGACGCGTCTCCAGGAAGGCTGCAGATGTTTCTTCGCTCCTGTTTGACTAGTTTTTTGTTTGTTTGTTTTTCTCCTTCACATACTCACAGAGGACAGAATTCTGGATTTGCTGACCAGTGAGAACTTGTTTTAAAAAATAAAAGGTTCTTGCCTCGAAGAAGGCTTGGTCTCTCGCGTGGATGGTTTGTATCAGTCCCCTCACCTCATGGACCCCAGGTTTGCAGGTCGATGGGCAGGGAGGCAAGGGCAAGCTGAGCTATTAACTTTGAAAAGACTTGAAAAGACTTCTGTGTATTTCCAACAGCGGTAACATGTACTGAGAATTCACTCAGCTGTTGGCCCTTCCCTTCAAACATTTGATAACCCAAACTGCAAGAGTAGAAAATTTCTCTTTAAATGTAGTTTTAAAATATTTATTTCCACACACGCTGAAAACCAGGAGAGACACCATGCATTTGTTTGGAGTTTTCTTGTGACAAATGGTTGCTGCTCGTAAAGAGACCACATTTCCCCAAAGGCAGCATTCGAGAAAGTCCCCCAAACATTCCTCTTTCTGCCTCTCCCGCTTTGAAAGGGGCTGAAATGATACCCACCGAAAATGAGCTCTCCACACAGCGACAGCTTTCTCGCCTTTAAGAGCTTTGAGAGGCGGCAGCTCAGAGGTACCTACGGGTCTCACACTTCCCTTCCTAGAGGGTAACAGGGAGTTAGCTTCCTGGGGGCACCCCCTCAAGTGAGCTACAGAGGTCTTTGGAGAAGAATCAGGACAGTACTCAGGGTGATCCGAAGCTAAGCAGATGGCCACATATGTGCCAGGACTCTGAAGGCTAAAATAAGGACAGAGGACCCCACAGAAGGTGATTCTAGTGAAGGAATAGATGTGAGAGCCGTCAGCCACGTTGTGAAAGGACGTGTCCCCAGCCTCCCAGGCCAGGGAAACTTGCACCCTGTGGGGGCACTGCCTCAGCGACAGAGACTCCGGCTGGGAGTGGGAGCCCTGATTTCCCCTTCCTCATATGCCACCCCCCAGAAATTCTTCTCTGGACTTCCTACAAACCACCCCTCCCTCTTCACTGTATCTGAGCAGACACCGTGCCCATCTGGATCCAGGTCCCACATTTACTTCGGCCTCTCAGCGGTGTCTCCCTCCGGTAAAACAATTCTGGCCCAGAACCCTGAAGATGTCCTCTTGCCCTTGGTGTGTGGGGCATCATTGTTCTGAGAAACGTTTTCTGTTGAAGAAACATGTTTTCTACTCTCAGATAAGATAGGGTTTGGGATGAGCTGTGGCTGGATCCAGAGTAACAGCAGGTATGGAAAAAAAAAAAGGTCATTCCACAACAGAGACCCGTTGACCTTTGCAATAATACAGAACAGGGAAAGGAGGCTGGAGGAAAAGAGAGGGAGGTAAACGGAAGTTCGGGGAAACAATTTATGTTCTATCCCGTGTCTACTTATAGGAGACACATGATGTGCAGATCATAGCAGGTCAGGGTTCACAGGACCTTGGGTGACCATCAGTTTCCCACAGGAGACCGTTTAGCCAAGAGGGTCATCTGAGAGCCCCCAGGATCGGGTATTTCAGGATGGGCTCCCTCCAATTTCCTGCAAATGCTGGCTGCTTCACTGCCTGCTCTTAATGATTAAGCCCTGCCATGTTTCCAGTCACCCTGTACCTACTTCCATTTAAGCTTCTTTGGCATCATTTTTCTGGGGCATTTGTAATAACCAGGTCACCCTCTTCTCAGACACTTATTATACTTCTAATGGTTGAAGTCTCAGGCTCTGTGGTCAGAAAGGCCGGACTGTGACAATCACTCTGTCCTTAGCTGGGATGTTGGAGAAAGTACGTTGCTTCTCTCAGCCTAGCTTTGCCCTTGTGACAATGAACATAATTTTGATCCCTCAGCATAGAACTATTGAGAGAAGGAAATGAGACAGTGTGTAGAGTTTAATACTGTGTCTTGCCCATGATGAACACTTGGTAAACTTCAGCCTCCAGTAGTTCTAGTAACACTAATACTGGCAGTAGGAGTAGCAGTAGAACTAGTACTAGTAGTAAGTAATCTGCTTCTTGTCAAAACGAACATTTTCAATAATTAAAGTTTTTCTAAGAATTTGTATGTGGGATATTATGTGTGTGGATGCAGCATGCACTAGAAACTGACACACTCATAGCTCCGGAAAGACTCCAAGGCCAGAACCACTGTCCTCTTGCACTGAGACCCTACAAGCTCTGCTCTCTCAGGACGGTTCATAGGAGACTTCATTCAGGCTGAACTACTCTTTCCGTGTTATCCACATGAGTAAATAAATCTACCATTTCACTGAAGTATCAGATAAAACATCAATTCTTCAGGGCAGTTCCTTTAATCCATATTTTTTCCCCACAGCAACTGCTTATTCCTTCATAACATTCATCACAATTTGTATGTGCACTTTCCCATGAAGTCAGAGACTATTTGACACTGATTAAATAGTTTTATATATTTAGGCTGAATGAAATAGTAAGAAATCTGTTAATGTTTCAGCACGAACTTGAGACTGAAGAGAGAGTCAGGAAATGCATAACCAGTAGGTATTATCAGGAGTTTATATAAATGCAAGAGTTTCTCATTTGTATAAAAGAGATTATGGGGGACAAAAAAATAGGATCACTCACCTGCTTTAAAATGTTGCTTTCTTCAGTCAAAAAAAGAAAAAATCATACGTTAGAATATGGCAAGAACATGGCCTCAAACTCATGGAAAGCTTATTCCCTTAGCGTTTGTACTTTTCTAGACTCCCAGCTTCAAAATCAAATCTCCAGAAGGTGGCACCTATCTACAAATGCCCTGGAAATGCCTCATGAAGTCCTGGGGCACCTGAAGCCCCAAAACAACATCAGTTACTTACGAGCTTTTCTCCAGCCTGAAATAAAACAAACAAATTAGATTCTCCCATTCGTAGGACATTCACTTCAAACTGAAATTGCTGCATCCCCATGAAGTCAGATGGTTCATGATGTGCTATAGTTCTGTGTTCATCATCTCAATGAAAATTCTGGGATATTTGTCTTCTTTTATATCTCCTGTACTATTTCCTCACACTTCCCACATCCACCAACACATCTGTGATAAAATAGGAGGGTCTGGCTCTTTTGGGAGAGGAGGATAGGGTATGAATTGTGAACGTGTATTACAAACCCTGAAATTTCATTGCTGCCTTGACATCTTTGAGCCCCTCAGGGCTCCAAATGCCCAACTGTGAGTTCCCTGGTTCTCACCAGATATGCCCTCGACCCAGCAGGAAAAGCTCCCACCCAGCTAATTCCCCTACCAGCCAAGCCAGCTGAACACCACCTGGTCCTCAGCCTAACAGTGGGCTTTGCTCCCTGTCAGCTGGCAAAATTCTTCAAACAAGCCGATCACACACTTCTACAGAAAACAGGAGCACCTCATCCTCTTGTTACCATAAATCTACCTCCCACAGCCCTGCCGGGTCATTCTGCTCCCAAGTGCAGCCCTTATGTGTCCTGCATGGTGAGCGGCGCCCTCCCCAGGATGTGAGTATATGTGATTAACAAACTGTTGGCAACCTCATCAGTCCAATGTTGGGTGTCATGTGTCTGATCACTTAGTCTGTTTAGGGTGGGGTGTTCCCCTTTGCCAACAAGATCAATAGGAGGGGTCAGAACAGAGGGGCAGATGAGAGGGTTGGCCCAACAACTCACCTTGATCATATAATTTCCTCTTTCTGTCTGAAAAGCAAAAACAGCCTGTGAGATGCCAAGTGTACAGCATGAAGTAATGACTATTTAGCAAAGAAAATGGAGAACTTACCAAGCTCTTTCTTGAAAGATTCAAAACTAAATAAATAAATAAAAAACAGGTTTTACAGAAAAAAAGTCCAAAGTTTACTTTCTAGGCTGTTGCTGAGTCCAGATCCTAAATGCTGCTTATATATACCTAGATCAAGAAATTTACCTTAATTGAGAATTACTGTGACCATTTTTTTCTAGACTCCATGTTTATAGCGGTGAGCTTTCTCTCTCCGTTGGACTCTATTATAATATTCTCCTCATGGAGGTCCTGGGCTCCATGTCTTCTTAAAGGTCTTGGGGCTCTAACTCAGTCCTACACACGCCTCTGTGTCCCAAAAGATGCCATCCACATACACAGCCATGCTAACAAACCCAGTGTCCCCAAGTCTCCTTCAGTTTTACCTTTGGCTTGGCTTCCCTTTTCTTTTTCCTCCTTGGCTTCCCATACTTGCTTCCTTTCTGGTGGTTCTTTCCAGGTCAAAAACACAACAGCACCCACGAGAATCCTAAGTGTGAGGAAAGTCACAGAGACTGCTGCTTTCCAAAGAGAGGTCCCAGGGAAGAAGGACTCTGATACAGGCCCCAAACCTGATCAAAAACATACGATAAGCAAGCCTACCCATCCTTGGTCTCAAACATCACCTCCTTACTCCCTTCCTGTCCTCATAACGAGCAACGCTGACCTGGGATAAAAATGGTTTCCACCTGCTCTTGTCCGAAGAAGGGGTTCTTCATGACGCAGCACACCTCTCTTTGAGCTGTCTCTCACAACGGGGAGTCCTCAATCTGAAACAACCCATCATCGTCTTGGGTCTTGTCCTCAGAGAGAGAAGGTATCTTCTCTCCTGTCATATCTTTCCATTGCACCTCAGGCTGGGGAACCACCTCTGGCCTGAGCACATCAGTCTTATTCCTTCATCTTCTGGACCCACCATGAAAACATGAGGAGCGGAACCCAGACCTGGAGAGGAAGGTCATTCATCTGAGACCTGGATACGTTGTGTCCAGAGGTCCCTAGTGTTACACAATAAGACCTGTGTGGGGAGATGGACATAGTACCATAGTTCTTGGTGGAAGCACAGGGTTTCTTACCTTCTCCCATGAGGTAAATGGGTATGTGTAGTTCAAATTCACAAGAGACTTGAAGTTGATACTGGGACATATACTGATACCTTCCACATCTTTTCTACCCAGAGATATCTGCAATTGGTCATAGAAGGATAACAGAAGGAGCATAGTAAAATTTGCCAATGTTGAATTCTTTCAGAAAACATCAATATATCTATATCTATGTCTCTATTATCTATCATCTATCTATCTATCTATCTATCTATCTATCTATCTATCTATCTATCTATCATCTATCATCTATCATCTATCTATCTATCTATCTATCATCTATCATCTTCTATCTATCTATCTATCTATCTATCTATCTATCTATCTATCTATCATCTATCTATCATCTATCATCTATCTATCATCTATCAATCATCTATCTATCTATCATCTATCTATATCTATCTATCTATCTATCTATCTATCTATCTATCTATCTATCTATCTATCTATCTATCATCTATCTATCTATCTATCTATCTATCTATCTATCTATCATCTATCTATCTATCTATCATCTATCTATATCATCTATCTATCATCTATCTATATCATCAATCTATCATCTATTTATCATCTATCTATATCTATCTATCATCTATCTATCTATCTATCTATCTATCTATCTATCTATCTATCATCATCTATCTATCTATCATCTATCTATCAATCATCTATCTATCTATCTATCTATCATCTATCTATCATCTATCATCTATCTATATCATCTATCTATCATCTATCATCTATCTATCTATCATCTGTATCATCTATACCTATCTATATCAATCTAGATTATCTATAGCTATATCATCTATATCTATCCCAGTTATTGGAGTCTCAAGGAAGACTACCTTTTTGGGCTTAAATTGAGAATTCTTGTACTCACTTCCCTAAAAAAAATCTCTTTGTGATTTTTTCAAATTTTCTTTCTTCCTCTGAGTGGGAGTTATATAAAAGATGAAGATATCCAGGTGAACTGAGTCCACTAAGGAGTCAAGATGTGTTTTACTTTTTCTCTCCTCTCCAGCTCAGCACAGGATGGGCTCATTTATGGGTCCATGTCCCCAGCAGCTGTATCAAAACCGCACATTACCAGATGTTAGAAGAAGACACTGTCTCTTTGAGAATGATGACCATCATGACTTCTAAGACTATATATTATTTTTTCTTTTTAAAACTCGATATCTCACAGTCTGAATCCTCTTGTGTCCAGCTCAGTCCTCCTCTGATTCCTTAGATGCAGAAAATATATTAGGAACCTCAGCTACGTCGTCTTTTTTTGGCTGAAAATTATAATATAGCTAATAATTTTTACTACCAGACCCTGGCCTGCCTGGGAGGAACACACTTCTAGAAAACAGAAAGCGACCTACTAGACAATCCTTAGAACTGCCTGAGGGGGCTTCTAAATCTCTAGGAGAAGGAAGATGAATGTACGTGGGTGAAACTGTTTCTACGCAAAATGAAGCAGATCAAAGCCTAGGTAGCAGATGAAAATATAATAGACCGAACCGACCTTGTATTTCCTGGAAGAGCATAACCACTGATGTTCCAAGTTGAAATAAGTGGACAAAAACTATACTTGTGTTGAGAAAGAGGAACAGGACGGGATGCCCATTTCTGAGTGTAGAAGTGGTTATACTAGGCAAAGGTCAACTAGGGGGAAGATGAGTATAAATATATAGTCAACTAATTGCTTCTGAACATTGGACTTGCCTTTATCGGTGTCATTCAATGAACTGATATGGGAAAGGTACTATAAATGCTGTGACTCCCATTAGGTTATTTCTGGGAATGTGAAATCTTTGACCTCTTACTGGGAGATCACAGCAGCATGGCTCAGGTGAATTTGTGACTCTTTCCTTCAAGACCTAATGGATTTGGCTTCTTTGCGTTTAAGTTACACATAAACACAGATAAAATAAGCCTATAGGTACCTTGTCAGATAGTATCAAATGAGAAGTATTAACTTAAGAGGCCTAATATTCAAAGAAGAAGAAAAACATTATAATTAAAAAACAACAACACGTTTGTCTTGGCACAGAATATAAAGCTTTAGAAATGGAAATGCTATGGTATTGTTGAAGAAATGGACAGAGAAATCATTATAACCATATAGAGAATTTAGAATTTACCCCAGGATCTATGAAAGTTATAGAGATGAGTGAATATACCTTAGGAAAAATATTTTGAGAATTCCAAGAACATCTATGCCAAAACAATTTCTAAGGATTAAAGATCTAAATGTAAAAAGTAAAACAATGAAAAAGAGATAGAAATGAATTACAACTACAGGCAATTAACGATACAGAAAAATCTCACAGACATAATGGTAAGTAAGAAAAGCCGGACGTAAAAGCGTTTGTGTATGTGAAATTCAAAACCAGGCCAAATTACTCATCGAGGTTAGAAATCAGACAAATGATTACCCTTGAGGGAACAGTGCCTGGCAGGGAAAATGCTGATCTCCCTGCATTCTAATTATGTTCTGTTTCCTGATTTGGGTGCTGGTTTCTCAGGTGTATTTGCTCTATAAAAATTCATTGAGTGGTACATTTAAAGTCAGTACTAAATTTACTATGTATGTTAAATTACAATATACTTTACAGAAAAAGTATTAGGAGAAAGGAGGTAACTGTTTTTGTAATGTATGTAGAGTATGTCTAAGAGCATCATAAAAATAAGACATAAAAGATAATGTTGACAGCTCTGAGAACATAACTTTTAAACTTCAATAAATGAAAGTTACCATAAAAATTATACGACAAATACAGAACAGGAAAAAGTATTTCAATATTTATGAGTAAAACAGCAACTAAAACTTGATCAAAATTTTTTCATAGAAAGATCGCTCCCAAAAAGCACCTGGTTAATTAAGAGACATAAATAAAAAATTGAAGGAAGACATAATGCAAAGAGGTAAAGAACATCCAATTTATTTGTTATGAGGGTAATGCAAATTTGGTGAGATATCATTTTTTTACTTTTATTGTGTGAGGTATCATTTTTTACCTATCAGATTGGTAAAAATAAAAACAGAAGATATCTAATATTCAGTTCCATCAAACTTGAAGAAATGTTTATTCTCATACACTGCTGTTAGAAGGGTAGACTAAAACAATTATTAGAGTGTCCACATCGTTAAGGAATTTTATGATTATCTTGAAATTGGAATTGTTAAATATAGGGTATAAAATTAATCATTTGAGAAATTTATCTGGTGAGGAACTACTTATATCACTGCATAGAGACTTATTTGCAAATACATGTATTTCGTTATTTTTGCAATATGAAATTGAAGACAGTGTTCATTAAAAAGTAAATATTCACATAAATTATGACATTTCTATATCATGAAAACATTTGCAGTCATTAAAGAATGCAATCTTTTGCAATTTGTTATATCTTGTTAAGAAGGAAAAAGCAGTTATAGAAACATATACTATGACATACTTTAAATAAAATATCACTATGTGTATATGGAGCCGAACATAACTTGACATTTTAGTAGTGTTATTAACTTTGCTTTGATACTTGTTACTTGAGTTTTTCCTCTAAGCTTTGCCCTGTCCTGATTCCAGTGATAACATTTCAGCTTCAGGGGTATTCGTGTGGCCTGAAGTAGGACCTGCATGAAGACCTTTGTCTCCTGTATTGTTGAATGTGTAAGTTAGGGACAGGAGTAGTATATAAACATTACGTTTTATGATTATATTATATAATTATTAATAATTTTAGTTATATGTAAATACATTATAATTAATACATAAATATGTAAAGAAAGATCACTGGAAGGACATGGAATAATCTGGTATTAATAGTTACTTTGGAAGAGAAAAAAGAATATTGGAGGGAAAGTGAGGATTATCAATTTATGTTTTATACCTTTCTGAATTGAGTTTGATTCAATGAGCCCATAATATTATTGCAATTAAATGAAACAGCATCAGTGATGTTGCAACTCAGGTGCTCAGTTCCGTGTTCTGTGACCAGCCCTCAGTCCACTGTAGACTTTCCCCCTGGTCTACTTTTCAGGGCCTTTTTACTTCTCCCCAAATCACTAAGTTAACGGTTTTCTCTACTTCTGTTCCACTTAGTTATTGAATGTTCATTACTTTCTGACTTCAATTCTCTACTGATGATTTTTTCCTGCACCACCAATTCTCCCTGCCCCAGCCCTCCAGGCAAGGCGTTCAGACCTGACCCCCCACCGCCCCGCTGGGCCTCGCCCCTCGCAGCAGCTGGCTGGGGTGCTGGCCTCTGAGGTGAAGGGCACATTTTGGTAACGATGGGGCTGTCCTTCCAAATGTGTAGGAGAGATATAAGAGGAAGTAAGTGATCTATTTTCATGGTAGACATTTAGGAAAGTTTACTTTTAAAGTACAGCACAATAGATGTGTGAATGGATCAGAAGACTTGGGATTAAGCCCAGCGTCCAGGACGCCGACTGGCTTGCAGCGAACTTGCCCTTTTGTCTCTGCGCGTTCATCAAGCTTTCTCCAGACCCAACGCAGGACTCTTACATTTTTCTTAGAGTGGTCTGTGCTTTCAGGTAATTACTCACCTATCACCTTTAGCTCCAAAATCACTCCTTCAAAATCACTTCTTTTTTAAAAAACACACGTGTACATCCCATTGTCTGAGACCCAGAGTCTGCGGGTTCTCACAGCTACTCTGCCCTGGGTGACGTGATCCTTCAGCAACTCTGCGCTCCCTCTGAAGTCCACCAGCTGTTGTTCCGCCCGCTCTGCTCTGTCCTGATACACGTACACTCACACACACTCACCACACACACTCACACACACTCACTCTCACACACACTCACACATACTCACACACTCACATGCACACACTCACACACTCACACACTCTCACACACACTTACACACACTCACATGCACACACTCCCACACACTCACGCACACTTACACACTCACGCACACTTACTCACATGCACACTCTCACACACTCACACACACTCACATGCACACACTCACACACTCACACACTCACACACACTCACTCTCACACACTCACACATACTCACACACTCACATGCACACACACACTCACACACTCTCACACACACACACTCACATGCACACACACACACACTCACACATACTCACACACTCACATGCACACACTCACACACTCTCACACACACTCACACACACTCACATGCACACACTCACACACACACACACACTCACACACACACACGCTCACACACACACATGCTCACACACAGTCTCTCTCTCACACTCACACACACACATACACACATGCTCACACACACACACATGCTCACACACACACTCTCATACACACACACACACACTGCCTCTGGGAACCGGGTGCAGAACCACCGCAGCTCCACGTCCTAGGTGCCCTGCGTGGGGCCCACGCACAGGGCAGCCGTGTCCGCACCCAGCATGGCCACAATGGGCTCCTAGGGGCTGATGACTGCGAACGTCTGGGAAATAGAGCAGCAAGTGAGGAGGACATCACAACGCCCTGCTGGGGCGTTTTCTGACACGGCATCATCACTGGCCAGTGGAGACCCTCAGACGTTCTGCCACCAGGCAGCCGTGGGCCGCTGCACACACCCAGGCTCCAGGTGGTGGAGCAAGGGCACAGAGAGAGGGTTCCTACCCTCTGGAGCTTCGGAGCAATATGGTAATCTCGTATTAAAAAAATGATCTTTTAAAATTGCATTGGTGGTAAATTCTATGAAGGAGGAGGGGAGAGTGCAGAGAAATATGAAACTAGAGTTTCCAATCAGGTCTTGTGCACCAGAAAGGCATTCCTCATGATGCTGAGGCCTGGGAGAATTACAGAGCCTCTGTGAGGTAATTCTACCTGATCCTGCTCGCTAAAATAGCCTATGACTCACTTGCCCTTGTGTTTGGGCAAATAAGTCATTATATCAAAAGGAAGGATTTAGAATGAATGCAGGTATAAATGAGAAGTGATTGAATCCTTCCATTCAGAAAACAAGAGAATCCAGGTGTAGAATATGTAAGTATTCTCACCTGAGCCCCACATGGACACTTGGAGAAGCAGGATGGAGAAGAGGTCTCCTGGCCGAGAGAAGTCCAGGGGACCCATGTCTTTCCCAGAGCAGAGAACAGTATGACGCAGAGGGAGGTCCTGGGGATAGCTGGGGGAGCAAAAGATGGGACCCACAGGTGAAACGGTCATAACCAGGTGGTTCACAGAAACAGCCTCCGGTAGCTCTCCAGCAACGGCACTGTCTCTCTCAGGGTTATCAGGGAAGCCTTTGACACTCACTGAAAAGACTTCTGTCTCCCTTCTCCAAGGAAACAGTCTTGTCCCATCTCAGCAGTCATACTCTGCAGTAACAATCTGTCCACAATCTCTCTAAACTTTTATTCAAGAAGAACATTTTGTTCAATGGACGGAGAGACGGGAAGTGAAGAGCGGATGCTGAGAGAGAGATGGCGCTCCACAAACATTACTCTGCCTCAACGAATTCTGTCCCCACACATTCCTATCTGATGAAGGAGCAGACATAACTTGGCCTGTCCTCTGTCAGCCCCCAGGATCCTTTCCCAGATTTGTTCACTTCCTTCCTCTTGCCCACCACCCACAAAATGTAAACCAATTTTAAAATTCTTACACAGCACAATATACAAATGATGTATTATAGAATTGTATACCTGAAACCTATATAATTTTATTAACCAATGTCACCCTAATAAATTCAATAAAAAATATGTAAATAACTTAATTAATTTAAAAAATTCTTACAGAGATGAAGGCATCTGGGAACTTCTCACCCTCACTGCCACGGGCACCAAAAGGAGTATTCTGCCATTCTGCCCCATTCCAGCTCTCGGCTAATACAGGTCTCTCCTGTGAGACTTGCTCCAAGATGCCAAGGGGATATCAGACTTTACAAAACTTGGAGCCTGGGAGGAGGCCTTGGGTGGTCTTTTAAAGGGTTTCAGAAAACTGAGAAAGATGCCTCTGAATAGCTACTTCTTATCAGTGGGTTTCTCTTTGGCCACCTGACATACTCAAAACTGAAAGTAAAATAAGGACAGATAACTTTGAGCTGGCATGGTAATACATCTATCTAATAATTACATACTTATGAGGCATAGAAAGACTAAGAAACAGGTGATTTCTCTCTTTCTGAGAAGTATATTACCCAAGTTAATAGCACTGATATCAGAATTGACTGCCTGACTTAAGATTCTGGTGAGGCTATTTAGGAGCTTGTGATTTTACGCAAGTTATACAACCTCTCTGTGCCCCACTTTCCTTATCTGATGGGGTTTAATTATAGTACCTGTCCTAAGTTTTGCCTGACAATTACATGAATTAACACATGTAAAGCACTCAGAAGAGTGTAACTTTTAAATTCTGTAAATTGTTAGCAATTTTTATTTTGATGTCTTGTTTAATTCACCTCAATATATCTGCTATCCTTTTTTTTTTGTAGTTTATTTTTTCCAGTTTTATTAAGATATAATTGACAAATAACATCTGCCAGCTAGGCCCCTCATTCCTTAGACAGGGAATTGAAAATACATTCATACTTTCTGACTCTCTTTCTCCCAGACATAGAAATTTCCTCCACTGACATGATCTCCATCTCGACCAGGATGAAAGAAGAAGAGCATAAAATCCCAAGATGATTTTCTAATACTTTTCACCTTCCTTCCCTGCTGCAAATGTCAAGAGTAAGGATGGCATTGCTGTCCTCTGTCTTCATAACTCATTTTAGTTTTGAAGGTCCTCCAAGTTCTATGAATTCTAGAATAATTGTTTTTCTTGTTTAGAGAGACAGAACAATTCTGAGTTAGATCCTGAAAGAATTGAAAAAGTCTAATTTACATTTTTAAAATTCTGGATCTAAGATTGAATATCTCTATATGCTTTATAAGAAACACAGCAAAACAAGAAATAAACAAATACACACTAGACATAGCCTAACAAAACTGTAGATGTGTCAACATAAATTTTAAAATAAAAACAACATTCAGATAAAAATCATTCAAAGAAACAAGATTGCCCAGCTGGCATGGCTCGGTGGTTACACTGGCCTATGATCCAGGTGATCCTGGTTCAATTCCCAGTCAGGGCACTTGCCTGGGTTATGGGCTCGATCCCCAGTGGCAGGTGTGCTGGAGGCAGCTGATCAATGACTCTCTCATCATTGATGTTTCTATTTCCCTCTCCACTTCTCCCTTCCTCTTTCTGAAATCAATAAAGGTATATTAAAAAACAAAAACAAACAAGATTGCTCTTTCAAATAGAGACATTTCTTAAGAACACAAAACTTCCTAGGGTTGTATGGTACTAACATACAACAGAATTAAAAAATGCAAAATCAGTTGGGAACACGAAATTTATAATCATAATTAATCAGAATGAACAGACTATTACAGAACATATAAATCAAGCGATAAAGGTTTTAAATAAATAACAGCTATGCCGTATCAAATTCTTTACTTTATGACTTGGTGAGATTCAACAATTTATCTTAATTTTGATGAATACAAATCCACTTTAGGCAATTAAGACGGATTAGTAGAATGACCCAGCATGACCCTTATAACCCCCTCTCCGTGGTGCTCACTATCAGGCTTTTCCCAGGCCCGCCCATATAAACAAATACTAAATGTCTGTCACCACCACAGGAAAGCCACACAGTCTCCCTGGAGGCAACTACTCTATTAAAAGGGGCTACCAGAAAAAGAAAAAACATTTCTGCTCAACTCAGCAAGTGACTCCTCCATTCCTAGGTGGTTAAATTCAATAGAGAACATCTGCCAAGTCTCTTATCTCCCACCTTACTCCAACTCAAATAACAGTAACTGCCCAGGGGGTGAGTCAACAGCCCAGCAGGATCCACACCTTCTCCCTGATCCAGGCCCAAGTATTCAAAACCGGCAACTTTCACTCTTTAAATGAGAGGTTTTGTGAAGAGAAAACTTCTGATTCCTTGCTTGTCTAAGAACTTCTTTCTCTCCCCTCCCTCCCTCCCTCCCTCCCTCCCTCCCTCCCTCCCTCCCTCCCTCCCTCCCTCCCTCCCTCCCTCCCTTCCTTGTTTGGCTTATACTTAAATGTTAGTTTTGTTCCTTAGATAATTCTAGTTTCCACTCAGGAAAGTAAAGCCTATATTCAACCGTTTTCTAGCAACGAATGCAGAATGACAGGTGTATGGTGGACTCTGGAAACCTTGAGGTTCCTGCTTGCTTGCTTGTTTGGAGCTCTAAAGCATTACGAGAATTCATGCATAAATTACCCATTTTCTCTCCAACAATTCAACTTTATTCAAGTGTCCTTTCAATTCAGGAACCAGATTCTTGCCCTTAATTTCCTTCTTTCCATTTGGGAAATCCGATGAGATGAATGTTGAAATTCTGGATCTATTGGGCCTAACTCAACTTATGTTTCCTAAATTATGTCTCTGGTTTGCTGTACTACATTCTGGGAGGATCCTGTAACTCCATTCTGCTAGCCTGATATTTTGATCTTCACTGGTCTTGACTCGGATATTTGGCCTTCCCACCTGGCTTCTATTTTAAGTCAGTTTTTCATTCCTAAGAATGTTGATTGTTTCTCCAATCCTTTATCTCCCACAAATGAATCTTTCCTTTTATACTTCATATTTTTATTTAAAAATCTCTCTATATACACATTTTTGTTTTTTTTTTTACTTTTTCATGTTAAAGAAATCTGGAAATTAGAGATAAGCAAATATAATAGGTAGAAACACCTATATTCCTACCACTCAGAAATAAATACCCTATCATTATTTTTGTGTGATTTTGGTGTCTATCCTTCCATAATTCTTAAACAAATAGAATCATGCTATTTACACTGTTTCAAAAACTGCTTTTTGAAAACAATATATTGTAGTTTTCTCTCACTTTTTCCTCACTTTTCTCTCTTAAACAACAAACACTGATGTGTACTTAATATAATTCCCTCAAAATATTTTCCACAGATTAACTAACTTTACTCAAACAATTCTCTATTACTGCAGAAAATATCTAATATATGTATATAAAATTTCCAAACTTATTTTTTCAGCTATGCTGGAAATGTATATTAATCTATTTACATTTTCTTTTTCTTTTTTTAATATGTCTTTATTGATTTCAGGGAGAGGGAGGGAGAGAGAGAGAGTGATAGAAACATCAATGATGAGAGAGTCACTGATCGGCTGCCTCCCGCACGCCCCCGACTGGGGAACGAGCCCGCAACCCAGGCATGTGCCCTGACTGGGAATCGAACCCCGATCACCTGGATCCTAGGTTGACGCTCAACTGCTGAGCCGCGCCTGGCCGGGCTCTATTTACATTTTAGAACAAAGCACGCACACAAACATATATCATAAATTTCAAAGTAAACAAAAGAGGCAAGTAGTATTTTCAGTTCTTTTCTCTTCCCCTTCAGTGTTCCCTTCCCATTCCCCAATTTCTCAGACCTAAACTATTAGGTTGGTGTCAGAGCCCCAGTGTGACCGAAGGGCTGCCCAGCCTGGTTGGTGAGAAAGGGCTTGAACGGACAGAGGAGGGAGACGTGAGCAGGGAGGCAGCCCGGAAGAGAACTGCAGAAGAATGCACTGCACTTTAGTCAAGCAATGCAATGTCATGCAGCAATAAAAATGTAAACGCACTGATACACACAGTGTGCTTGAGGCTCAAAAAAATATTTTGTTTAACTGAAGAAGCCAACACAAAAGCATATATTGTGTATGATTCCTTTCTTGTTGTTTTGAAATTTTAGAATAGGTGAGACTAAGCTATCATGATTTACATCAGATATTGCTTGTTTTTCCTGGATTGTCTTGACTGACAATGGACATGAAGAACATTTTCGAGAGATGGAAATGTTCCATATTTTGACTGAGGTGGTGGTTACATGAGTTGTAAACATTTTTGAAACCTCACTGAAATGTCATTCCAAAACCATGTTTTCATTGCAAGCAAATTATATCTCAATAAATTTAATATTTTAAAAGCTGACTTCACCTCACTGTCTCTAGAGAACTGAGGAGCTTGGTATCCCTTTGGCCAGACTGTTAGTGGCTCCCATACTAACACACAAATGGCAATTGTCATTTGTGTCCCCAATGATCTCTAAACCTTGAGTGACATGAAGAATCATAGATTGAACTTGGAAAGTATGTGAAATGGAAGGAAAACACCTCTTGAGCACATTCTATGCCTGGCACTGTACAACTTGTTTTTGTTTCTGTTCTACTATGGGGAGCCCTAAGGTTTTTGGAGCTTAGGGCCTCCGGTCTCTGACCTCTTATTTCCCCCGCACAGCTCTGCACACGGCTTCCAGCGTCCTTTAGGGTGTGGTGGGAGGAAGCACGCTCCTCCTCTTGGTCTTATTTCTAAATCAGTTACATTTGTGAATTGAACATTGGAATGATCAGCCCCCGAGTATCATACAGGAAGGATTTCCTCTCTGTGAGGAATGTGTTTCAGGCCTTTGCAGGCAGGAGGAGAAAGCCACACTAGCATTTCCACCAACGCGGCTTTAGAGCTCCCATCATTCTACAGCTCAGCTCAGTCCAAAGTCTTCCAGGATGACCTTTATTACCTCCACTTTCAAAGTAACTAGAAGGGCTGGAGTCCAGCTCCACCTTTCTCATCAGACCCTTTCTAGGGGAGACTTTCAAATGCCAGTGCCTCCTGGCAGCCCGGTCTGTCCCCCCTCCTAAGAATAGTTCCCCAGTCCAGAGGTGGGTTAGAAGCCTGCTGCTCCCAGGCCCTGCAGCCACACCCTTGGATGCTGGCCACAAGGACAGCCAGCTGCAAACTGTCTCTGGAGTCAGGCATTGCAGGTGTACCGAGGAGACCGGGAGCTTCCAGGAACACCCAGCCTCTGCTCAGTCTGGATGGTAAGAGAGACATACGTTGTGATGTGCAGGTGTGTTTTTGGGACCCGTGGGTCCTGAAAAAGGAAGGGCTTGATCTCCGTGTTACATGGTGAGAAAACTACCTTCCTCTTTGGGAGCTTAGCCACAAGAGCTGTTTGTGGTCAAAATAAATAAATAATGTATCAGTGAATGAATGACAAGGAAAAAGATAGGTTAGCTGAGAAGAGTGGACTAATTTTGAGTCCGACCCCATTCTCAACTTTGAGCTCCGGGTTTTCTGTTTCACGAGGGCCCTGGTGAGAGGCTGCATCCCCGGGAGCACACAGCTCACAGGACACCGGGGACGGTTTACAGTCCTCTGCACCTGCTGGGGAAACTGCTGGTTTTCAGAAAAAGGAGAGGAAAGGAAAACCCACTGGGGGTGGGGGGTGGGGGGGGAGTTGGTGGTGTTTATCTTGAGGTCTGTGAGGGAAAACAGACAAAAGCCTGTGTATGAAAAGGGAACTTCTTTCCTAAGACCTTCCCCGGCGGCTTTCCCACCTCCCCTTTGTCAGAGTGAGCACATCGCGCCGCTGCGCCCCTGCCAGCTCCGAGGATGGTGCGTTTTCCTGGCTGCGCTGCCGGCGTCCTCTTTGGGGTCCTCCTGCTCCAGGTGCCCACGTGGTGCTCAGCAGGTCCGTGTTCTCCCTCATGCTTTTTATTTATTGGCTTGTTTTCAATGGCTCTTCTGTAATGATAACCCGGGGCGTCAGCAGTCAGGACTCTACCCCAGGGAAGCTGTGGCTGTGTCTGCTGCCAGCAGGGGGCCTGAGGGTTGGACCTGGAATGGGGGTGACCTCCCTCGCATGTCCCTTACTCTTCTGAGTAGACCTCATAAAACTCATAGCTGTAATACATATTTAAATTTTTATTGAGTATGCATGGTGTTAGCCTCTTTAATTTCAATGTAAACGTTTGTAAAATATACTTCGTAATGTTCACACTGCCCAGAAAACCCAACCTGAGTACAAAGACTTTGGACTCAAGACCCCCGAGCTCTATCTGGTTATAATCTTGGAAAAATTATTTATTTTTGGGGGGACATAAGTTCATTATAAAATAAAAGAGCCTTCAGGATCAAGTTTTCAGACGCCAGGCTTGAAGATAACTGGGTATGAGATTATAATAATGATACTTTTTATCTCTTTGATTTAAGGTAAATTAGGCAGTAAGATCAAATGTTTAATTCCCGTATATGCTGATCAAGCAATTCTACAAGAATGTATACTAAAGAAAATCTCTTCCATGTGTGTACTTATTATATATATGAAATGTTTACTGTGGGACTGTTTGCAGTAATAATCAATTGGGAGCAATGTAAATATACACTTATGCAGGGAAGTTTAAACTTGATGGTGTGGGCAGTGCCAACATTTAGTACTATTTGTACTAAAATACTTGGATGTTCCTTTTGCAGAAATTGATACATAATGAGCCCACTTAGGTGAAGCAGAATGATATTTTCTGCTTCATTGTGGCTATAAGTACTGTCAAATATCTTTTTCTAAATTAAATGGTTCATATAACATGTATGGCCAACAGCCCAGTACTGGTTAGTAAAGAACATATATCCTTTGAGCTATACCAGTACCTGGATTGCACACACGAATGGAAAGGAAGGAGGCATGGCTTCAGTCCAGCCTAAAGGCCAATGTCATGCTCCTTGCCCAGGACTGCCTGATCCACACTCCTTGGGACAGGCTGGTCACCAGCTTCTTCCTCTAAGTTCACATGCCTTTGTCATTTGTGCTCAGCCTCCTGAGCACCCATATGGCATGTCTTTCTGAACCCTTCCCACCCCAGAGCCCTGCATTTGCCAGTCCTTAAATCCTAACCATTGACAAGATCCGCAGTATCCTGGGCCTCTGAATGCACATTTTCCCCAGAGGGCACCAGTCACTTTTTAGTGGTCATGAATTTCTATGGCAAAATAATTTTCAAGCAGATGTCTGTAAGTGACTTGACAAAAAAAGGGTGTTTTATAATTCAGGCAAAGTTCCCATTTAGGCCTGCAGGCACCCTCCTTCCCTTCCCTGGGAGTCCAACCCTCCTCCCTGGTAAGGGCTGCCCTGCCTCTTAACACCTGAGGCACTGGCCTCCAAGTTTTGCACTTCTCTCAGTAATTCTTTTAAATTATTATTTTTTAATTTAAATTAAAAATTTTTTTTTCCACAGTTGACATTCAATATTATATTAGTTTCAGGTGTACTGCATAGTGGTTAGACAATTACATAATTTACAAAGTGTCCCCCCTGACAAGTCTAGTACCCACCTGACACCATACAAAGTTACTACAGTATTACTGACTATATTCCCTGTGCTGTACTTTACTTCCCTGAGACTATTTTGTAAGTGCTGATTTGTACTTCTTAACCCTTTCATCTTTTCCACCCAGTCCCCTTAACCGCCCCTCCCCTCTGGCAACCATCAGTTTTTCCTCTGTTTCTATGAATCTTTTCCTGTTTTTGTTGTTGTTGTTTGTTTCTTAGATTCCACATATAAGTGAAACCATGATATTTGTCTTTTGTTTGTCTGACTTATTTCACTTAGCATAATACCTTGTAGGTCCATCTCTGTTGTCACAAATGGTAAGGTTTCATTCCTTTTTTGTGGCTGAATAATATTCCATTGTATATAATACAACATCTTTATCCATTCAGAAAAATAGATTTTATGAAAACTATCTCTATGATTCTTTCATAGTTATTGAAAATAAAAGAACTAAAACAGATTACCTTACCTTATCAGTTCTGCTTTTCACCTTGGGGTAGCCGCACGCCATAATCCTCCCGCCACCCCATCCAACATGCAGAAACCTAAATGTCAAGTCAGAAGCATCTCCTCACCGTCCTAGGCACAGGGTCCTGGGATGAAAAGGAGGCATGAAGAGGGGGCCTTCCAACACCCCTCTCCACAGGAAAGATAAATGCTTAATAAGTTACTTTGCCATATTTAATTCTCCATAAATCTCTTTTACATAGATTTTACATAGCTGGCCTAGAAATGCGCAGAAAAAATGCCTTCTCAAGGGCCAAACTATCAACAGTTGTCACTTCAGGGCGATACAGTTGAAGAAATCAGACTTCTATATACAAATAAATTGTAAAATGTGTATTAATTTTTGGACAATAACACGAATAAGAAGAAAACACGCGTGGGTCTGTAAGCACCGATGGGTCGGCCGCGTCACCGCGCGCCCTCCCCCTAACCCGCTGGTTCCCGCGCAGCGCCCGGATTCTCCGTGGAGGGCCCCGCCGAGCCGCTGGTGGCGCTGCTGGGCGCGGACGCCGCGCTGCCCTGCCGCCTGGTGCCCGCGCGCAGCGCCGCCCACATGCGCGTCCGCTGGCTGCGCGCGCGCCCCGCGCGCCTCGTGCTCGCGCACCCGGGCGCCGAGCAGCCGCTGGAGTACCGCGGGCGCGCCGAGCTGGTGCGCGACGCCGTCGGCCAGGGCGCCGTGGCCCTGCGCCTCCGCCACGTGCGCGCCTCCGACGACGGCCAGTACCGCTGCCAGTTTCAGGACGGCGACGTCTCCCGGGAGGCCACCGCGGAGCTGCGCGTCGTAGGTGCGTTACCCCGGCGCGGAGCCCCGGGTCCCGCCGCCGGGCGAGGGGACGGGGGACCTCTGCGCGCTGTGCCCGGCGCCGCGCGTGGGGAGCTGCTTCCCCGCAGGTCGGCCGCGGCCCCTGCCCTGCTCGCTAAGCACCGGCGGAGGCCGCGCTTCGACGTTTCGCCCGGAAGATCCCGGACGGTTAACCGATCAGTGTTGGTTGGGATAGGCACTGAGGCCCTCACGCGTCAGCCTACCCGGCGGGGGGGGAGAACTAGTCCGGCCGGCCTCCTCCCCGCCCCCGTTCTCCCGCCGCGGCGCCTCCGCGCCCCGCCCCGCTCAGGCGCGCCCTCTCCCCGCAGGCCTGGGCTCCGTCCCGCACGTTCTCATGGCGGGGCCCGAGGACGGCGGGATTCGCGTGCTGTGCTCCTCGGGCGGCTGGTTCCCCGAGCCCAGGGTGCAGTGGAGGGACCCGGCGGGAGCCGCCTTCCCGTCGGCCTCCGAGTCCCAGACCCGAGATGGGGACGGGCTCTTCCACGTGGAGGCGGCGCTCGTGGTCAGGGACAGCTCCCTGGGCGACGTGACCTGCTCCATCCAGAACCCCCTCTCTGGGCAGGAGAAGGTGTCAACCATCTTCCTTCCAGGTCAGGGCGGCACAATCCGGGCACAGCTGGGTGTGGTAAGGGCGGGGAGGGGGCGGAGGAGGGGGGGAGGGGAGGGAGGAGGGGGAGGGGGAGGGGGGAGGAGGGGGGAGGAGGGGAAGGGGGAGGAGGGGAAGGGGGAGGAGGGGGAGGGGGGAGGAGGGGGAGGGGGGAGGAGGGGAGGGGGGAGGAGGGGGAGGGGGGAGGAGGGGGAGGGGGGCCCTCAGGGAGGGTCAGCTCGGTGGCCTCACTGCGCCAGCCCTGCCTGTGGCAGAGCCCTTCTTTCCCAGGACGTGCCCCTGGAAGGTAGCTTTGGCTGTAGTGCTCCCGGCGCTGGCCCTCCTCCTCCTGGGGGTCAGCTACGCTGGCTGGAGAGTACATCAGGCCAAAGAGAGGGAAGCAAAGAAGACGGAGAAGGAGTCTGGTGAAAGAAATCAGATGAAGAAGGACAAGGAAATGGCACTAAAAGCCAAGGGTAAGTTGGGCAGCAGGACAAACCAGAGGTTTGTAAGACAGCTGGGGGCAGGTTGTGCAGCACGGTCGGGCGATAAAAGGTTGCCAAAGGACCCCAAAGAAAACGCAGGGTACCAAGAATTCCACAGGAGCCCCAGGGAAGGAGAAAGCCACGCGGGGAGCCAGGAGGTTTGGGGGGCAGAGGCGTCATCAGTGTGGCTCAAACCACTCCAGGCACCTCGGTGCCCCAGCCTGTGCTGCTGTCTCAACTGCGGGAAGGTCTTCCACTGTCTTCTCTTCCTATTCGTCCTTCAAGAATAAGCTTCGGAAACACCCAGGGAACCTTAAACCCCCTCCAAGCACAGGGCCCTTCCTCTGTGGCCCCGTGAGGCGTCCCAAGTAACTTTTCTTAGCTCTAGTCATTTTAGATTTGACCTGTAAGTCTGCTAATTTTCTTGCCCACTTCACCATGGTGCCCTTAAGGGAAAGCCAAATTGAACTCATTTAGCTGCTTTCCAAACTCAGGAGCAGCTAAAACCCTCTCTGATGGAGTTTATATCTTCTCTTTCAGCGGATCTCGAAGCAGAGCTCGGTGAGTCTTGCTCTTTCTCACGCCCTGTGGAAAACTTGTTTCCTTTCCACATCCGCTCTGGGTCTCTCACTGAATGTTGTTTCTTCCAGAGAAGCGGAAGAAATTATACGCCGCAGGTAAGGGACCCTGGGTTTCCCATGCCACCTGATGTCCTGATACCTAACACTTCCTCACCTCCCTCTCCTCAGAGGGAAAGACGCAATGACTTAATAATAATAATTAGTGGAAGAAAAATAATGAGAAGGGAGAGAAGTGTGAGTTCCCAGATGAGTGTCTCACCGTGTTTTACCTGGATTTGTTCTGTTTAGATTGGAGGAAGGCCCTGCTATATCCTGGTAAGTAACTCCCTGGCCTCAGATCTTGCCAAGTGCTTCTGGTACTCTAAGCATAATAAGCAGAGATAGAAACACACACCGCACACCACACACGCACCACATCCACCTGCAGGTTGTGAAAATTTATTCAGTTTCCATCTGTAGTATTTTGTATTTGGAGGCTTAAGAAATCAGTTGTTCTCCATAGCTAAGGAGAAAGGAGAAATAACTGCTACCTTGGAAATTTTACAACAGGGATAGGGTTGACTCAACATGAATTGTGTTAGTTAGGTGACAGTTCCTAACCTGAGACAGGGCACAGAAAGAGTACCATGTGTCCTGTAGTTTCTGAACACTACAGTTTGGGGGTCTTAGAGGAGGAAGTGTGGAGAGTCGAGGGAAAAAAAAAAAATGATCTGGGGAAGGAAGCATCTCGGTTCCTTTCCATTCTCTGGCTCTGTTTCCATCTTGATCTCGATCTGTATTGCTCTTTTTCAGACTGGAGGAAGGAGCAGTTCCAGCTTGGTGAGCAGCTCTTGATCTATCTTTTTGGCTCCCTTCTAACTGGTCCCATTTTCCCTTCCTCACATCACTCCTCGTGGAGGATGGAGGCACCACTGTTCTGGTGAGTGGAGGGAGGAGCATGGAGGTCAGTGAATGCTGCCCTGAACTGAAGATTGCTGCTGGATTAGCTGCTCTGGTTGTGCTTTTGTCTTTGTATGTTGGCCCAGCGTGGAGTCCACTTGGTTCTGAAAGAGAAATTAATGTAGCCCCTCCATGTGGAGGCCCCCAACTAGTGAAAAGTGCTCGAAATGGCAAGAGTAACTCAGCTGGTCTTTTGAAAAAAATCAGCTCACGTGGAGCCTGTTACTAATTAAGGAATGTAGGTCTGATTTGCAGAAAACAGAAAGAGCGTTATTCTCAAGTGAACACTGGAGACTCTGGCTCACTCCGACATTCTGCCCAGACACTGATAGTAGCGTAGATGAGATAAGATGAGATAAGTAGTGTCGCGCTGTGGGGAGAGCACAGCTAACTCCCCAGCTCCACCGCCCCCAACACGCACTTTCAGAGGAGGGTCTTTCACCACGTGGTCCACATCTGTTGCTTTATGGTTCCCCTGTACAACTGGTGTCCGAGATGTACAATGTTGTCCTTTCCTCTTTTCCAGCTCCTGTGACTCTAAATCATAAAAGTTTTCCCCAGAACAGTTCTGACCCAGAGAGAAAAGAGACATTGAGAGAGGAAACACAGGGTCTCTCTCTTAGTAACAAGCAGGGGGATTGCAACCTCATCGCACTCGATAAGGAAGGCTTCACTTCAGAGAAATATTACTGGGAGGTAGATGTTGAGGGCACTGAGGAGTGGACGCTAGGTGTTTATGAGGAGCCCACAGACAGCAGTGGATCATGCGAAGGTCCACAAAAGAAATTCAGAGTCTTAGAGAAAAAGGGATGTGACTACAGGGCTCTGGAGTGTTGTCTCCAAGACATTTCTCTAGAAGAGCGTCTCCAGATAGAAAATCGTCCACAAAAGATTGTGATTTTCTTGGATCATGAGGATAGTGACATTTCTTTCTACAACATGACTGATGGTACCCACATCTTCTCCTTCACCCAGACCAACTTCTCTGGGTCACTATATCCTTACTTCCAACGGAAATCCATGGAGCTTTCCCCATCCGCTCAATATTAAGTGACTTAGAGGAAAAACCTATACCCTGAAGACAGTAGCCCCTTCCCTGTCAATGCTGCTAGCACTCCAGTCCTGATGGCAGGCCTCGAGCCCACTGATTTTGAGGCGTCTTGGCCTAAGGCCTTATATATCTGCATGACCAGTGCCTGATCCTCAAGCAGTGTTTCTTAACCTCCAGAGAAGAATCATTTCCTCGGTTATTGTTATAAATGTTGTTTCTTGATTCATATGTAATGTATCACAGATTGATAATTTTCTAAAATGAATTACTGCGAAATGAAGTGAATAAAAAATGACACACAATTACGAGTGGTAATTATTATTAGATTCAGCATACCTAAAACTATTCTGACAATTTGCTCTAAAAGTTTTATAATACTTTACGTCTGTATTTCTTTCATAAACACCTGGTAAGAAACAGTTTATATAGAGGCACTTGCCTGTGCACCACATTTCAAGTAGCTTTGCTAACACAATAGTCAAAGGAATAAAGTTTTGGATGAACCTCCTCACATTTCTCAACACCAACACAATAAAAATGACAGAGTGTGCATTTTCAAATGTTAAAGGAGAAAAGTCATTTTATAACAATCTATATCTAAAGGATAATTTGAAAGAAAACCAAATGTCAATACCAGTCTAATTCTAACAAATGTGATGATTTCAACGTGATGGCAGCTGGGGAGACCAGAGTGAAGTCAGAGCACACTGAGGTATTCATCTTATTGAAGGAGAGAGAGAAATTGCTTTGCATAAGATATTAATAAGGAAAATGGCTACTTTATCCTCTTGGGAATTCTCGATGTGTCCACTGGCAGAGGTAAAGAAAAGTTCTCCCTCCAATCGCACTACCTGTTATGTTACCCAAATTGAGTTTCTGGGGAGAGAAACTACAATGTGTGAGATGCAAATTACATTGGATGGGATTAATAGATAAGCCATTGCAAAAATAAATGATTAGTGAAAGTGAAGACATAGAAATGGAAACTGTCCAAAATAAACCACAAAGAATTTTTAAAAAATGGAACACACCCAACCCCCTCCCCCCAACCCGTGAGCATCCATCGGCATCCCAAACAATATAATTTGGTGGGAAAATGCAGCCACCTGGTGGACAAGCTGAGAATACATTGCCAACAGCTCCAATAAAATCATTTGTGAGATCATGCTGCCATCTTGTGGACAAGCGTCAGAAAGCATTGCCCGCATCCTTAATAATATCTTTTGGTGGGAAAATGCTGCCGCCTGGTGGACAAGAGCGAGAATGCATTGTCAGCAGCACCAATAAAATTTGGTGGAAAAATGCAGCCGCCTGGTGGACAAACGTGGGAATGCATTGCCTGCATACCCAATAACATCATTTGTGAGATCATGCTGCCATCTTGTGGACAAGCGTCAGAAAGCATTGCCCGCATCCTCAATAATATCTTTTGGTGGGAAAATGCTGCCCCCCGGTGGGCAAGAGTAAGAATGCATTATCAATAGCCCCAATAAAATCATTTGGTTGAAAAATGCTGTCATCTGGTGGAAAAATGTGAGATGCATTGCCAGCATCCCTAATATAATTGCTTGTGAGATCCTTCTGCAGTCTTGTGGATAAATATGAGAATGCAATGCGAGCAACCCCAATAAAATCCTTTTGTGGAAAATTCCTGCTACCTGGTGTACAAATGTGAAAATGCACTGACAGCCTCCCCAATAACATCGCTTGTGAGATCATGCTGCCATCTTGTGGGAAGTCTTCAGAAAGCATTGCCAGCATCCCCAATAAAATCATTTGGCGGAAAAATGCAACCACCTGTTGGACAAACATGGGAATGCATTGCCAGCATCCACAATAACACCGTATGTTAGAAAAAGTTGCCATCTGGTAAATAAAAGTGAGAATGCATTGCCAGCATCATGCTGCCATCTGATGTACAGGAGTGAGAACCAATTGCCAGCATTTCCAATAAATAAACTTGGGGGGAAAATGCTGTCAACTTGTGGAGAAACATGTGAATGCATTGCCAGCACCCCAAATAAAATCACCTGTTAGATCATGCAACAATCTGGTGGGAAAGCATGAGAATACGTCGCCAGGATTCCCAATAAAATCATTTGGTGGGAAAATGCTGCCACCTCATGGACAATTGTGGGAGTGCATTGCCAGCATCCCCAATAAGATCAAAGAGCCAACAGATTTGGTGTCTGGTTAGAGCCAGTTTCCTGGTTTGGAGGTGACTGTCTTACTGTGTCCTCACATGGCTGAGGGGATAAGGCAGCTCTCTGACATGTCTTTTATAAGGATATTAATTCAATTTGTGAGGGTTCCATCCTCATGACTTAATCACTCCCCAAAGGTCCCACCCCCAAATTCCATCACATTGGGGATTAGGTTTTAACATATAGATTTTGGGGGCACACATTCAGTCTATAGCAAGGTCCAGTGAACTTAAAGCACAAAAATGAAGAAGGCCATGGCACATAAAAATCCAATTTCTCAAAATCAAAGATTTTTAAGAAGCCAAAGTAAAAAACACACATATGAACAGAAGAACAACAGTAAGGATGAAAGCATATTTCACATAAACAATGCAAGCGAGAAAACAGTGGAGAAACATCTCAAAGTACTGAAAAACAAATTGTTAAAATAGGATTTAGTGCCCAGTGAAAATATTTTTCAAAAATAAAGGTGAGCCCAGCCAGGCATGGCTCAGCTGTTGAGCATCGACCTAGGATCGAGGCGATCGGGGTTCGATTCCTGGTCAGGGCACATGCCCAGGTTGCGGGCTGCAGCTGATCAATGACTCTCATCATTGATGTTTCTATCTCTCGCTCTCCCCCTCCTTTCCTCTCTCTGAAATCAATAAAGATATATTTAAAAAAAAGGTGAAATAAAGATATTTTCATTTATTGGCGAACAGGAAAAAAATCAAAAACAAACATCACCAGAGACCCACACTACAAAAAATGCTAAATGCAGTATTTTAGGCAGAAGAAAAGTGGTAACTGATGGGAATTTGGATCTATACAAAGGATGAAGAGCACTGGAAATGAATTTTGTGTAGGTAATTGTAGAATGATTTCTTATTGTTTAAAAATTCAAAAGATAACTGGATCCTTAAACAGAAACAATAACAATGAAGTATGAGATTTATAACAGAGGAAACATTTAAGTGTATTCTAACAACAGCACAAAGGCCAGGAGGAAAGACATGAAAGTATACTGCTGTAAGTCTCTTATCCTGGACATGGAGTAATATAATGTCACTTGAAGTTAGAATATTATAAGTTAAACATAAATACTATAAACCCCAAGCAACCACGAAAATAGTAAAAAAATAATTATAGCTGTTAAAAAAAAAGATATAAAATAGAATCATAAAAAATATACAATTAGTCAAAACAAAGTCAGAAAATGAGGTAAAAGGTAACAAAGTACAGATGGGACAAACAGATGATAAATAGATGATAGATGTGAGCCATATCAATAATTACAGTAAATGCAAATGCAAGGAGTGTTGGGGTGGTTAAGAAAAGAAATACCCATTTAAGGAAAGGAATATATGCTGCCCACAATAAATATACTTTAAATATAAAGGCACATATAGGTTAAAAGTAAAAAGATGAAAATATATATATCACACAAGCATTAGTCAAAAGATAGCTAGAGTGGCTTTAGTAATATCAGACAAGTAGATTATAGAAGAAAGGACATTTCCCAGGATAAAGGTAATTCTAATTATAAAGAGATCTATTTATCAAGAGGATATAATAATACTGTGACCTTGTGTTAAGCAAATGTTTCTCAATTACAACACTGAAAGCACATTCCATGAAATTTTTTAAAATTAATAGATTAAGGAGCTAGATGCCTAGATATCCTTGCCCACCACACACTTATTTCCATGTTGGCAGAATTCTGGAGTATGCTGTCCATAGAGAATAAACTGATCATTTTGGTTAGAGAAAAGACAGATGATAGGTTAGATAGAAACATAGTTTAATAAAATGCTAGTATGTCAAAAATTCCATAATCTAGACTTGTAACCTCCATGTAACAATTTGGAAGACTTTTTCTGGGGAATCTGATTTGCCTAAGAGAAAACACCTGTAAAGGTAGCCAAAGGGTGGGGAGTAGTTCCTGTCAAGATGGTGACATAGGTAAATGTGATACTCAAATCCTCCCACAACACATCAAAATTACAACTAAATTACACAACCATCATTTAGAACCACCTGAAATCTAGCTGAATAGAAGTCCTACAACTAAGGATACAAAGAAGCAGCCACATCAAGACTAGTAGGAGCTAATATTCTCAACAATAAAGATTTTTTTAAAAAAGACTGGTAAGAGGGTGGAGAAGTGGAATGGGCTGGTCCTACACCCACGTGTGGCTGATAAAAATCAGGAGGCATATCTCAGCTGGAGATATTACCCCTGAGAAGTGAGGGGTCCCAGCACCCCACCAGGCCCCCAAGCCCAGTGTTCCAGTGCCAGAAAGAGAAGTCCCCACAACTTCTGGCTGTAAAAACCAGCAGGGATTATGGCTGAGTGAGACAAAGGGCTGCTGGAGTCCAGGCGTTCCTCTTCAAGGTCCTGAAAACTGACTTATTTGGACTCACTCACTCTGAGTGCCAGTCCTGGGCAGCAGCTCAAAAGGTATCAGGGTCATGCAGGGAGGAACTGAATTGTCTGGCATTGAGGTGAGAGCTGGAAGTGCAGCTTTCTCCCAGACAGAAGTGTAGGCAGAAGATTGAAATTATATCAGGCATCTTCTCAGACCACAATGCCATGAAACTAGAAATCAACCAAATAAAAAACTAAAAAATATTCAAACACATGGAAGCTAAATAGCATGCTATTAAACAATGAATGGGTTACCAATGAGGGCAAGGAAGAAATCAAACACTCCTTGGAAAAAAAAGAAAATGAACAGACAACAACCCCAAATCTGTGAGACACGGCGAAAGCAGTCCTGAGAGGAAAATTCATAGCAATACAGGCCTATCTCAAGAAACAAGAAAAAGCTCTATTGAATCATCTAACAACAACTAAAAGAACTAGAACAAGAACAGCAAGAAAAGCCCCAAGGGAGGAAATAATAAAGATCAGAGCAGAAATTAATGACTTACAGACAAAAAATACAGTACAAAAAAATCAATGAAACCAAGAGCTGGCTCTTTGAAAAGATAAATAAGATTGATGCACCTTTAGCCAGACTCACTAAGAAACAAAGAGAGAGGACCCAAATAAATAAAATCAGAAATGAAAGAGGCAATATAACAACTGACACAACAGAAATACAAAGGATTGTAAGAAAATACGATGAGCAACTAACAAACTGCAGAACATGGCTGAAATGGACAAACTCCTAGAAGCATACAACCTTCCAAAGCTGAATCAGGAAGAAGCAGAAAACCTGAATAAGCTGATAACTACTAATGAAATTGAAGCAGTAATCAAAATACTCCCAGCAAACGAAACTCCTGGAGCAGATGGATTTACAGGTGAGTTTTACCAAACATTCAAAGAAGAATTAACACCTATTCTACTCAAGCTATCCCAGAAAACTTTAGAGCAGGAAAAACTCCCAAACTGTTTTTATGAGGCCAGCATCATCCTAATCCCAAAACCAGATAAAGACACTACAAAGAAAGAAGATTACAGGCCAATATCCCTGATGAACATAGATGCTAAAATCCTCACTAAAATACTAGCAAACCAGATCCAGCAATACATTAAAGAGATCATACACCATGACCAAGTGGGATTTATTCCAGGGATTCAAGGCTGGTACAACATCTGCAAATCAATAAACGTGATACATCACATAAACAAAATGAAGGACAGAAATCATATTATTAAATCAATAGATGCAGAAAAAGCATTCTAATAAAGCCAGCACCCATTTCTGATAAAAACTCTCAGCAAAGTGGGAATAGAGGGCTCATACCTCAACATAATAAAGGCCATGTATGACTGTTGGGAGCCAGTGATGTGTCTGGACATGGTCCACGTCACCTGAGGGTCTGGAGCCAAGGACTCGACCCTCCCCACAAGTTCCCACGAGGAGCCGAGATCAAGATAATTACCAAGGTCTGGGCTCACGCAGGAGGCAGGGTGTTTACTCTGAAAGAGTGTTCATGCGGCCTTGAGGGAACTACTTTGCATCACCCCCACCTCATTACCACTTGTTTGTTACTGTATAATAAAGGCATTGAAGCCATTTGGGGCTGCTCTTCGTCAGAGGACAGTCCTCCCGATCCCATAACTTTGTTTCATTCCCACCGCTCGACCTCAGGTTTGTTTGTTTCCCAGGCTGGTTCCTGACAAGTGGCACCGGAGCAGGGACCTGAGTACTTGAGACGCAACTTAAGGTAAGGTGAGGGCTCCTCTCCATGTGAGCGGCGCCGCCAGGAAAGGAATTGGGGTAAGAGGAGCATTTTGATTTACAGTCAGGAGTAAAATAAGATGGGTCAGTGTGTGAAAAAGAGGCATCCCCTTTGTAAAAAGGTTTCCAAGTGGCTATATATAGAAGAAGCAGTTGCTTGTGAATATATACTTTTGTAAATAATATTTAATTTTTTAAATAATATATTTGGTGCTGTTTTCTCAGATTCCCTGAGAGCACTTTTTATTTTCATTTTTAAATTTTATGGTTTTCTCTGCATTTCTTGAAGTATATTTTAAGGGAAACAGTGATCACCAATGTATTTAGAAAAAAAAAAAAAAGAAAAAGAGATCTCTAGCACATTAGTCTGGAGGCGGTGAAGTGGCGTCTCTGTAACCCCAATGGAGTGGACTCTACAGTACACATTGGTAGGTTGAAAATCCAAATTCTTTTCTTGCACCAGTATTGGCTTAAAAAAAAAGAAAGAAATATAATCAAATAAATTTAGTAACAATTTAGAGTGAAACAAATTGGAAAATTGGAATCATGTTTGTGCGTACGGGTGCGTGTGTGTGTGTGTGTGTGTGTGAAGCACTTTGCCTTGTGCCTCACGTTTTCTTTTTTATTGGGGACACTATACCTGTGGTTTACACCTTGGGCACATAAGGACTTTTCCTCTCTTTCATTCGAGTGGACCACCACACAAACCTCGAGGGCCTTGTTTTCCTGAGCATGGAGCTGTTGCCGGTTTATCCCTTCTTTCTTTGTGTGCTCAGCTTTTCCAGACTATAAAGGAAATCTGTTGTTTGCGGAGATCAGGCAGAGTCAAACCTGTGTTTCTGAGATGTGAGACCCCAGGGCTCCAGTCGTAGTAGAAGCCACATGTTAAAACATCGTCGGTTTTGGGTTGAAAACAATGCAGTCTAAAACAATGCACACGCCCTGTTGGTAAACAGCTGGTTTTTTTAAAGGTCAGATCACCTCAGGTTCAGGAAATGGCTGGGAAATCAAACCTTGAACACAGTCAACTTACAAGTTCTTTATTTTTATTTTTATTTATTTATTTTATTTATTTATTTATTTTTTAAATTTTATTATTGTTTAAAATAATACAGATGTCCCTTTTTCTCCCCAATGACCCGTTCCACCCCGCTCCTTCCCCCTCCCCAGTCCCCCTCCCCACCATTGTCCGTGTCCTTGGGTTGTGCATAGATGCACATACATTCTTTGGTTACTCTCTCCCCCTCCACCCACCCGCCCTCCTCCATCCCTCTGACATTCCTCAGTCTCATCCATGCCTCCACGTCACTGAATCTATTCTGTTCATCAGTTTATTAAGTTCTTTAGATAAGCCAGGCAGCGAAAGACAAGTTCTTTTAAAAGTCTGCTTCAAGTGAGAAATCGTGCTAATGGTCTAAGTAGAGGAAAGAGATGTTTAATTTTTAAAATTAAAATACAGACATGAAATCTGCCAGTCATGAAAGGTAAAGCCAAGAAGCAGCAAGCTCTTCTCATTTTTCCAAATTTTATCTCCCAGATGTCTTTGTGTAACGTTTCCGTGAGAGTGAGTTTCCTGCCCAACCTGCAGAGACTGCCTTTGAATACAGAACCTGTTTAGGCTCGTGCTTACAAACTATTTGTTGGGTTTGGGTTTTGTTACTTTCTTTTGTTTATATTTCTGTTGTTGTTGTTGGCATTTTTCAGGTCACTTTGCTTTACTAACAAAGATAATTATTTTCAAAATAATTTGTCTTTACCTTTTCCTATATTTGTACATAGTGATTCAGTATTAGAGAAAAGTGCACTGTTCCTGTCGTCTTTCCAATCTGTGCTGGTGCCCATCTGAGGAAATAAAGTTTCTACATGTGGAATTGCTGCCCAAGTACTGAAACACTGTCCAAACTGGAGACCATGCAGATACGGTATGGCCGTGAGACACCCCATAGAAGGAACCTCTTTGGCAGGTTATGACTGGGCCACGCCTAACCCTGTGGGACGTTCACACTGTGGACTGACTGAAGCTCCTGGAGGATTTGTGGAGCCCTTACTGACAGAGCACGGACGCGTTCACCTAATGTACGGAAGTGAGCAGCAAACACGGACATTGTCATAGTGAAACATAAAGATGAGAATCATCCAAGTGGGAACTACTCTGTTAAAGGAGTTTAGCCTGTGTTCCTCCTCCTTATGTAGTATTGGTAGGTAAGGTTTTGATTAAGAAATTAGTTGATTATTATACTATTAATTGTGAAAATTGTAACCTTACAAATTGTGTATCTAGTGCTAATGCAAACCTAGATTTGTTGGTATTGCACCAACCTGCGTTTGTAATGCTTCTGGTTAAGATGCAAGGACATTGGTGTACTAATGAAGGACTTGAAGTGTTGCAAGAGTTAAGTGAACTATTGGAGAGACCTAAAAGATTCCTGGGACGGTTGATAGCCGGTATTGCTGCTTTAGTTTCTATTATTGCTACAGCTGCTGTTGCTGGAGTTGCTCTTACTCAAGAAATACATACAGCGAGTTTTGTTAATGGGTTAGCAAAAAATGTATCTGATGATTTGGGAGCTCAAGAAAGGATTGATAGGAGCCCGGCCGGGCGTGGCTCAGCGGTTGAGCATCGACCTAGGATCCAGGCGATCAGGGTTCGATTCCCGGTCAGGGCACATGCCCCGGTTGTGGTCTTGATCAATGACTCTCTCATCATTGATGTTTCTGTCTCTCTTTCTCCCTCTCCCTTCCTCTCTCTGAAATCAATAAAGATATATTTTTTTAAAAAAAAGAATTGATAATAAATTAGAGGATAAGTTGAATGCCTTAGAAGAAGCTGTTACTTATAGGAGATCAAATTCAAAATGTGAAGGTTAGAATGTCGCCGCAGTGTCATGCTCAGTTTCAATGGCTTTGTGTTACCAAGAAACCATATAATCACTCTGAACGGGGGTGGGATAGGGTTAAAAACCATCTTATGGGGATATGAAGTCAAAATAATGTATCTATTGATGTTGCCGCTTACATGCTGATATAAATGCTATAGAATCTGCTCCTCCTCTGGATACCTCATCCGCTGACTTAGCAAAAGAACTGTTTGACAAGTTTTCTAATATTCTCTCTGGGCATAGTTTATCCTCATGATTTTATTCTGGTATTATGTTGTTGGCTGTAGTATTAATAGTCCTATGTTTATTCCCAGTCTGTGTCTGAGCAGGAACGCGGAGCATCTCAGAGCTGCAGACAGGAGTCCACTGGCTCAAATTAAAAAGTAAAGAAGGGGGAGATGTTGGGAGCTGGTGACGTGTCTGCACATGGTCCATGTCACGTGAGGGTCTGGAGTTAAGGACTTGACCCTCCCCACAAGTTCCCACGAGGAGCCGAGATAAAGAAATTACCAAGGTCTGGGCTCACGCAGGAGGCAGGGTGTTTACTCTGAAAGAGTGTTCATGCGGCCTTGAGGGAACTACTTTGTGTCACCCCCACCTCATTACCAATTGTATGTCAATTACTATATAATAAAGGTGTTGAAGCCATCTGGGGCTGCTCCTCATCAGAGGACAGTCCTCCTGATCCCATAACTTCGTCTGTCTGTTTCGTTCCCACCGCTCGAACTCAGGTTTGTTCCTTTCTCAGGCTGGTTCCTGACATATGACAAACCTACAGCCAATATCATACTCAATAGTCAAAAACTAAAACCATTTCCCTTAAAAACAGGAACAAGGTGGAGATGTCCACTTTCACCCTCTTATTCAACATAGTGCTGGAAGTCCTCGCCACAGCCATCAGAGAGGAAGAAAACATAAAAGGTATCCAAATTGGAAAGGAGGAAGTAAAACTGTCATTATTTGCAGGTGACATGATATTGAACCTACAGAATCCTAAAGAGTCCATCAAAGTACTACTAGATTTGATAAATGACTTCAGCAAGGTAGCTGGATACAAAATTAACATCCAGAAATCGATGGCATTTTTATACACCAACAATGAACTCTCAGAAAGAGAAGCTAAAAAAACAATAACACTTATCATTGCAACTAAAAATATAAGATACCTGGGAATAAACTTAACCAAGGATGTAAGAGCCTGTACTCGGAAAACTACATGACACTAAAAGAAGAAATAGAGGAAGATTTAAACAAGTGGAAGAAGATACCATGCTCATGGGTTGGAAGAATTAATATCATTAAAATGTCCATACTACCCAAAGCAATTTATAAATTCAATGCAATTCCTATTAAAATACCAACACCATATTTCACAGACCTAGAAAAAACATTTTGAAAATTTATATGGAACCAAAAAAGACCCCGAATAGCTGCAGCCATCTTGAGAAAAAAGAACAGAGTGGGAGGGATCACATTACCGGACTTCAAACTGTATTACAAAGCCACTGTAATCACAACGGCCTGGTATTGGTACAACAACAGGCATATAGATCAATGGAACAGAACAGAGACCCCAGAAATAGACCCACGCCATTATGGTCAGTTAATATTTGACAAAGGAGGCAAGAGCATCCAATGGAGTAAGGACAGTCTCTTCAGTAAGTGGTGCTGGGAAAATTGGACAGATACATGCAAAAAAAAAATGAAACTAGACCACCAACTTTCACCATACACAAAAATAAACTCAAAATGGATCAAAGACTTAAATGTAAGTCACGGAACCATAAAAATCCTGGAAGAAAACATAGGCAGTAAAGTCACAGACATCCCATATAGAGGACTTTTCACTGATACATCTCCTAGGGCAAGAGAAACAAAGGAAAAAATAAACATGTGGGACTACATCAAACTAAAAAGCTTCTGCACAGCAAAAGAAAACAGCCTCAAAATACAAAGGAACCCCACGGTCTGGGAAAACATATTTGCCAAGGATGAATCTGATAAGGGGCTAATTTCCCAAGTGTACAAAGAACTCATAGCACTCAGCAAGAGGAAGACAAAGAACCCAATTAAGAAATGGGCAAAGGACTTGAATAGACACTTCTCCAAAGAGGACATACAGATGCCAAGAGACACATGAGAAAATGCTCGACGTCACTAATCATCAGAGATGCAAATTAAAACCACAATGAGGTATCACCTCACACCTGTCAGAATGGCTCCATCAACAAATCAACAAACGACGTGCTGGCGAGGGTGTGGAGAAAGGGGAACCTAGTGCACTGCTGTGGGAGTGCAGACTTGCGCAGCCACTATGGAAAACAGTATGGAGGTTCCTCAAAAGATTAAAAATGGAGCTGCCATTTGACCCAGTGATCCCACTCCTAGGAATATATCCTAAGAATCCTGAAACACTAATCAGAAAGGATATATGCACCCCGATGTTCATAGCAGCACAGTTTACAATAGCTAAGATCTGGAAGCAGCCCAAGTGCCCATCAGTAGATGATGGATAAAAAGCTGTGGGACATTCACTCCATGGAATACTACACAGCTGTAAAGAAGAAGAATCTCTTACCCTTTGGGACAGTGTGGATGGACCTGGGGAATATTATGCTAAGTGAAATAAGCCAGGCAGAGAAAGACAAACATCACATAATCTTGCTTATATGTGGAATCTAAAGAATTTAATAAACTGATGAACAGAATGGATTCAATGACATGGAAGCATAGATGAGACTGACGAATGTCAGAGGGATGGAGGAGGGCGGGTGGGTGAAGGGGGAGAGAGTAACCAAAGAATTTATGTGCATATATACAAAACCCAAAGACATGGACAAAGGTGGGGAGAGGGAGATTGGGAAGGGGAAGGAACGGGGTGGAACGGGTCATTGGGGAGAAAAAGGGACATTTGTAATATTTTAAACAAAAATAAAATTAAAAAAAAAAAACCTTTGTGCGTCAATAAAAAAAATAGGGGGTTTAAAATAAAAAAGGTGTAGAACAGAAAAAAAAAGAGAGACAATGATGTGTTTGTCCTTCTAACTGCTCAGAGAACAATTTCCTTGATGGCAACTTTGTTTTAATTTTATTAATTTATACTGTTCGCAGAGTAAAAACTCATTAAATGTATTCAGAACAAAAGATCAGTTGAATGAATGAATTTCATGTGTCTTTATATTTCTTATTCTCATCACTCCATTGTCACCTATATTCTCAAAGTAATTTGTATTAGAGAAATCTATACATCATTTTCGAAGTTTGTGGATTTTCCCATATGCATCTGTTTTCCATGAATTCTCTGAGTGTGATAGGAAACCTCTTTTCTGTCATTCTTCCTCTCATTCCTTCCTTCTCTGTATATTGCTTATCTTTGAATACATAACTGTAGAAAATATAAAAAGTCATACAAACGTTTTTATTGCCCAGGTAAGAATGATCCCGGTAATAAATCACCCACAACTGATGACTTGGCAAAGATATCTGGGCTGTAAGTTGGTTGACCTTTGTTAGGTTGGGGAGAGGAGATATTTTTCTTATTGATAAGAGAATAATTTGATGCAGAAACTTCTGTTTTTCTATGTTGAAAACTGAGAAAACCTTCTAAGGTTCACAGAAAGAAAGAGAATATATGGGTACATTTCAGTGGCAAAATATTGACAAAAAATGGCAGGAAAGCGCAATTAGAAAAAAAAGAGATTTGAAAAGAACCGAACAAATGAATATACGGGTAAGAAGGACTTTCAGAAAGACTCAAGAATAAATATCTGGGGAGAGCCTACAGGATGTTGAAAGGTGATTTCTCATTGAGCTACATGACGTTGGTTATGGAGGCCATTAGTAACTGGCTGTGTAGGGACATAATTCTGAGCTCATTCTGGGATTGCTCTAATTAGACATAAACTTTGTGGGACATGGCAGTGTTGAGTTGCTCTCTCAAAAAAGCCAAATGGTGACACACCCAGACCATAACGAGAGGCCAAAATGCAACTGGAACAATTTCTACCACCAACCTGCACAAACAGTTCCACAGATCCTCACACTCCTTCATCATCCTAGACTCTCAGGGATGTCCCTCTTCTCCAGAGCCCACGGTTCCTCTGCTCTCAGGATGCTGCTCCCAGTATTTAGGGTCTTGTCCTCCAGAGACAATCCCTCTCCCCTTGACCATTCCCTGTGCAGATTAGTCATCCCAGCTGCAGCCCAGGCGAGTGTGTAACCACGAGGTTGACGGTGCTCCTCTCTGCCTGGCAGGCCTCCTCCATCATGCCTCTCTCCTGCTGTCTTCAGGCCTGGGCTCCGATGTCACTTCTGTTCTCTTCCAGCCATAAGCACTTCGGGCGATACCGTCTCTCCTATAAGTTCCATCTCTCACTCTCTGCTCTCATTTCTGCATAAACAGATGCTTTGCTACCTCCCACTTAAAAACATAACAAAATTAACAACAATTAAGAACAAGCAGAAACTGAATTCCTTCCTTCATTCCCTTACAGATCCTGCCATATCTTTCTTCCTTTTAAACCAGTATTTCTTTGAAAGAGTGGTCTGTCCTCAGCCTCTTCACTGTCCTAATATCCATTCTCTCTCCCAACCCCATCAGTCTGCTGTCAGGGCCTCAGCCAGGTCCCTCACGCTCTGCTCCCATATTTTTTAGCCTCAAACTTCCACAGCACTGACATATACGGTCAGTAAGTCTATGACACTCTTGTCTTGTTAGATTGCCATGAAGTAGTGCTCTTTTTAGCCCAGATGAGTCTCCATGGGCCAGTCACAGGGTCTTCCTCTCATCCCAGTCCTTAACCTCCTCCCACACCCCAAGTCCTCTGACATAGCTTCTCAAGCTCGCTCTTTACTTCTCTCACCTGTGTGATTTCTTTTGCTAGTTTTATGTAGTCCCCTGACTTAGTAATCTCCTATATAAATACGCTTTCGGCACTACTCCAGAGATTTGAGAGATACATTTAACTGCCTCCAGACCGACTCCTCCTGGTCATCTTACTTGTGCCTCAAGTGCCGCATAAGCCAGGCTGCAGTCCTGGTCTGCTCCTCAGATGTCCTCCTGTGGCTGTAATCTCACCCTCAGAGAATGCCAAGTCACCCACTCATATAATATTTCACAATTTCAATTTTTACTGATTATAGTTATTTAGAGGAAAGAATTTATAGAAGGAAAATTTTTATCTTTATATTTGTTTTTTAAAAATACGATAGACCTTTAACATTGTTACTATAATTTCAGAGGGCTGTTGCTGGGAATATATGTAGATCTGTTTGATACCTTAATCCTATCTGCCCAACCTGATACTGAAACAGTCATGAAAGTGCAAATATTTGTGTTCCTACAGGTTTAAAACACTCTATGTTGGAAAACATGTTTTAAAGCTAGCAAACTGGTATTTGTTGAAAGTCTCTTCCTCCTAGAGGGATTTTTTCCCAAAGCACCTGAGAATTTTAGAAAATTTGCTCTGTGTTCCTCTCCTCCCTTCCCACCCCTGCCAGCCTCCCTCACTCCCCAGCACTTAGTAAATGTTTTGGGGGAAAAATCACCCTGAGTTTCAGAACCTCTAGTTTCTAATTCATTGCTGCAGATTCACCTGTCCAACGCTCTGTGGTTTCCCTCTTTCCCAGCTCCATCCCTCTCCTCCCAGCTATGAGTTCACTCAAGCAGCAGAGGTTCTTAGTGGGCACCTGCTGTTTTTCCACTTTTAAAAAAAATTCTTTTTATTGATTATTTTGTAGAAAGAGAGTAAGGGAGAGGGAGAGAGAGGAACACGGATGTGTGAGTGTATGGATCTGCTGCCTCCTGCGTGCCCCCGTCAGGGATCTAGCCTTTGGGAACAATTAGGATTAGATTATTAGGTCATGAGGGTGGAGCCCCGTGAAGGAATTAGTCCTCTTATAAGGCAGGATAGAGACTGCATTCCCTCTCTCTGCCACGTGAGGGCACAGCAGGAAGGTTGCTGTCTGTAAGCCTGGAAGAGAGCCCTTAGGAAAATCTGAACCCTGCTAGGTCAGGAAAGTCTTGATATTAGAAGCAAGGATAAAACAAAACAAAGCAAATAACCAAAACAAAACTAAAAACAAGCTAAGCAAGACAAAATTAGGTAAAAAATGTTTAAAAAAATTTTAAAAAATTATTATAAAATTTAAAAAAGAAAAAACAAATTTTCTCCCCTTTCTCTTCTTCCTAAGGAAAAAAGAGAAAAAATAAACAAACCCACAAACAAAAAACCCAAAACCAAACAAAAGAAAAAAAAACAGCAGAAAAAAAGGTAGTCGGTCAGGTGAGTTTTTTCTGGGCAACTTATGTTGCCTGAGGGTCACTGTTTTGTGGGCTGGTTTCAGTTCTCCTGGGAGGTGCTTGTGTATCACGCAATGTGAGGAGCTGTCCAGGTTTGGCTCTGGTGTCCTCAGGTAGATGGTTGATCTGAGGCTCTCCGTGGGCCACCTCCTCTTGTCAGCTATTTTGCAACCTTGTAGTTGCCTGGTCTTGCTCCAGAGTCTTCTGTAGAGTCTTTAGGGTGCAGGGTGGCTAGTGTAGCCCAGGGTATCACTCCCCTTAGAGGTGTCGCTGTCAGGAGCTCACTCTGTGGGAGTTAGTCTCTGCTCCACTGCCAGCTCCTCAGCCCCCACCCTGTCCTCTGATTCTAGTCCCCCAGGCTCTGTCCTGCTGCAGCTTCAGATTGATTTCAGTCTGTTGCCTTTTCTGTCTGGGCCGTTTCAGCAGCCTGGGCTCAGTGGGTCCGATTAGGAACATGTTCCAGTGAGCCCTTTGCCTGCCCAGCCCGCAGCAGGGTTTTCAGCGTTTCCTCCGGTTCCCAAACAACAGCCCCTGAGAGTCTTTTTCTTGTGACGTCCTCCTGTGAGCTGCTCTCCCTTCCCTCTCAGGACTGTGCCCTGCGGGGGTGTCTGGGGCTCAGTGAGCTTGACCTTTCCCATTGGGGGCGGGGCTCCCGGCTGCAGGAGAGGCAGGTGGGCTCCGGCTCCGCCCCTCCCTGCTCAGCTCTGGTTGGCTGGTCGCACCAGGCCCGCCCCTCAGACCACCTACTGCGCAGACCCCAGTCCCAGCCTCTGCTGGTCTGTCCCCCAGGGCACCCCGGGAAGGTGGGAGCCAGTTCCGTGATTAGACTCACAAACGCACAAAGCAACACACAGGCAGAGAGTCAGCCCTGCAGGGTCCCCGCCGCCCGTGGGCCAAGGTACCCAGCGGGAGGGGACCCAAAGTCAGCTCCCGGCAGCTCCCCACACCGCTGGTCTCAGCAAAGCTGGGGCGGCTCCACAGGCCACCACAGTGCCCCTCAGGGCTGGTCGCAGGTCCCAGCCTCCCGGCACCTGGAGCTCAGGGCGGGAGGGCTCCTCCCCTCCCCCACGCCAGGCAGATTCAGCGCTTTCTGGGGCTCAACACAGTGCTCCTCAGGGAGGCAGAGGGTCTGCGTGTGCCGGTGCTCAGCGCAGTCATGTGGTCCCTCACCACTTGGGTGCCACAGACCTTGGGACAGCCTTCCCTATGGTCAGCACCCTGAGCACTAGACACTGGTCACAGCTGCCACTAGAGTCTTTGTTTCCTAGGAAGGTGCCATCGGCCCCTAGAGGCTTTGTTTCCCAGGAAGGCTCCGACCCCTCCTCACGGACTCACCGCTCCCCTGGGTCCCTCTACCCTGTGCGCGGGGCGCTCCTTCCCCTCTCGTCGCTCCGGGTGTGGGATCTCCGCTTTTGGACACTGGTCCGCACTCCCGAGGGGAGGGAACTTTGCAGTCTCCTGGCCTCTGGGGCTTTGAGCCCAGCACGGGCTTCAGGGGGGACTCCCCCTTTCTACGCCCCCCTCTCTTACCGGACTTCGTGATGTTTCATCATTGCTCCCCACTCGCACTCCGTCCACTCAGGTATGTTTGTCTGTTTTTTTTTAAGCTTGTTACATAGGATTTTAGGAGAAAATCGAGTCCGTGGCTGGGAACGGGGGCACTCTGCTGCTTCTCATAGGCTACCATCTGCCCTCCCATATCATTGTCTTTTGATATGTGATTTAATTCTATTGTTGGAAACCAATTTTGAGAGAATGGCATGTACCTGAAAAAGTGCACATCGTAGCATTTGCTGATCTGCCCCTAAGCAGGTGTACTTGGGTCAGCTGGCATTCTGGCCCCAGCAATTGGGGTCGTGGAGGAAACACTGGCACAAATATAAAGAGTGACAATAAAGGTAACTCAGAAGTGCCATAAACTGAAATACAAGGACAGTTCCACGAGGATTCAGATCTGAGGAAAACAGGGGCTAATTTTCTGTTATAGGGAAATCAGGGAAGCAAAACAGTTGTCTTCACCAATTAGGTTAGTACTGAAAGTGAAGAATCTCTGAGTGATTCCCCAGAAATACATGTATCATTATTGACCTTTCTCTGGCCTCCACAGTGAGTTCACAGCAGTGAGTTCACTGGCCCCCACTGCTCCTGTCAGCAATAGGCCAAAGTCTCTCACTTGAGCAGTCTAGAGTTGCAGCAGGTTTACGTGGTAGAAATTCTTTGTACTTTCAATGGAATTTTCATGGTAGCACTTGGGTGTCACTTTTTGACTTAGATTTTTTAATATATGACTTTTTTCATCGGTTATGGAGCCAGCAACTTGAGTAGTAATAGAGTACATAGCAGTTTTTAGGCTCATGTGCTAAGAGGGATGCGAGCACTAGCACCTGGATGTGCCAGTACTTGTGCATTTACTAGAGTGTGGCCACAATTTCTTTCAAGTTCCTGAAATTCTCCAAAGCAGGAGAGAAGTTTCTGGAGTAGTTTGCCTTTCTGGTGTCCCCTGTGTGTATAAGACCATTAAAACCTCTCCTTAATCATGTGCATTAATCTAAAAGAGTGGCTACTAACCAGGGAGTTCTGCACTTCTCATCTCAAAGTGTTCTATTCCCACAGTTTCTCTTATCTGGCTTATAAAGGAGAGAGTGGGTTTGGGAACTGGTTGCATTAGGTCACTCAGTTTCCCATCTGAGAGAAGTGACAGGTAGAGCATTCTCAGATGTTACCGAACTTTCCCAAGGCCAAACAAGTGCATGATGCTGACATCGGTGTAGGGGACTGAGAACCCTGAGGGCCAGTTAGGGGCTTCTATCAGGCATCAAATCCAAGAAATCAAGAGGTATCTAATAATTACAGGTCATGATCCCAGGATTTAGTTTATGCCTTAAGAGGTTGAACTGAGTGCAAGTGATCTAACAACAAATGAAGGGTGGGTGTCTCCTGAGTTCTCACCTGTCAAGTCCTGCATGACTCCTTCCCGTCGGGCTGAGTGGGAACAGTGGGGGATTGGAAAAAAGACAGAGAGACAGAAAGCGGGATCCGGAGGTTCACCTCATGCTGATGGCATACAGGTGACACTAAACGGGCTTTGCAGTTTCATTTTATACAGCACTCGTTTATCTCTAAATCTTCCCTGGACAGCATGTCATTGTTCTCCTCCTGCCCGGCCGCAGCCACAGTTCCCCCAGGTTGTCCCCGGGCGAGGGCAAACCTGTTTGCTCACATCTTGGTGTGCATTACTCAGAGTTTCCAATTCCCGGAATGAGGCTTGGCCTTTGGGTGTGCCTCTGGGTCTGTAAGGGCTTTGTCAGCTTACAGCTGGCTCCCCACACTCGCTTAGAGCAACCATTACAAGTTCTCACTCAGTTTTATGGACTGACAGCATTTAATGCACTGCAGCGTCCTGGAGAGAGCAAACTCTTGATGATTTAAACATCTATAGTAGCTTTTATGAAGCTGCAGCTGTAAAAATAAGAATCAATTTCTCTCAATGTCCTAAGTAGATTTTCCATAAACTGTAGGGTTAATGAGGCTAGACTGAAAAAAAACTCTAGTGACAGCACACATACACACACAATCTTTACTCTGAACAAGGTAAACACATAAATCTAGGAAGTGGTTATGAGAATGTTTCACTTGAATTTTTACCCCATGCTATTCTCTTGAAAATAATAATAATAATAAAAGCAATAAAAAGAGGAAGAAGGGCAGCCATTCTTCCGTGTGTGTGTGTGTGTGTGTGTGTGTGTGTATGTGTGTGTTCACATGAGAATATATATCAGTGTGGCTTCCCGGTCACATGAGGTCATCTTTATGACCACCACAGAACTGAGAGGAGCAAAGTACAGTCCAGTTCCCTTCGCTGGTGCGTCCTGCCCTGCTGGTCGCAGTACAGGCAGGAGGACACCGGGTGGTCTGACTGAAGCTTTGGTATTGCAGAGGGGCCTCAAGAGGAGAGGAGATACCCACCGTATCCTTTGAATCCACCACTGTTCTGCGCTGATTAACCAGGTGAACTAAAAATCAATTTTGTTTCCTGGGGGTTTAGAAGGGGAGTGTTGGGGGGTGTGTGTGTGTGTGTGTGTGTGTGTCTGTGTTCATGAACAGCCTGAGAAAGATGGGAAAGGTTAATGGAGATAATGAAGAACGGAGAAAAAAGACCTAAATTTAGAATCATTGACTTTCATGATTTGTCCATGTTCAATTTCTTTCTTTTCCTCTTTAGCAAACCTTAAGGATTCCTCTAGAAGAGCCATGATCCTCTCCAACCGCACATGCTGGGCTTTTGCCTCACTCTCTCTGGCCCTCAGAGAATTCCTGGCTCTGTCCCTGTTGGCTCTCAGTCCCGTCCATGGTCTCTATACCTCCTTCATACCTGTTGTTCTTCCATCACTGTCTGCCCAACAGCAGAATTTTTTGCTGTCAGGTGAGAAAGCTCTGACTCCTTTTCTTCCCTGTACTCCCTTCTCTAAACTCAGTCCTTCATAAACCAGTGAGAAGAGAGGTCTTCTCCTTCTCTTCTTAATTAACTACTTATTTAGTGAGTGTCTAAAACAGGCTATGAAAACGATAATAATAGTTACAAGTAAGGAGTCCTTTACAAGTAAAAATAAAACATAATTCTCTTCACTTTCCCCCACGTCAAAACCCAACTAAAAGCTCAGTTTTGTTAAAAACAAAAGATTGGTACCAATTTTTGCCTATTTCATAGCAGGATGCTCTGGGTTTCCATGAGTGGTTACATTACCTGCTGAGTTGGCCGTATTGTCCCAGATATTCTGTAAATAGTTTTCTCTTTTTTCTTTACATTTTTTCTTTTGAAGAGCAAACTTTTACATTTTTTTAAGCCTAATTTATAACTCTTTATGTTTCATGCTTTATATGTTTTATGTAAGAAATACTTGCCTACTTGGCCATAAAAAAGAAGTAAACCTTTGTGACAACAGGGATGTAAGAAATACACGCTGGAGAGCGTGAGGCAACGTGAAATAAGCCAGTCAGAGAAAGACAAGTACCACATGATTTCACTCATATGTGGAATCTAATGAACAAGATAAACTAACAAACAAAATGGAAACCGACTCATAGACAGAGAACAGACTGGCAGCTGTCAGAGGGGAGGGAGGTTTTCGGAGTGGGTGGAAAAAGTGAAGGGATTAAGCAAAAACAAAACAAAATGAAACAAAACCCCCAAAGGCCTCACTGACAGACAACACCATGGTGATTTCCAGGGGGAAAGCAGGGTGGGCAGAGGTAGAAGAGCCTATAGGGAGATAGACGGTGATGGAAGGAGGCTGGGCTTGGAGCAGTGAAATCTCAATCCAATACACAGGCGATGAATTATAGAACTGTACACCTGAAACCTATACAATTTTATCGACCAATGTCACCCCAAAAATTCAATAAAAAACAATAAATACTTGCTTAATCCAAGGTTGCAAAAAGTTTCTCCTATGTACTTTTCTAGAAGATTTATAATTTTTGAATTTACATGTAGGTCTGTGAGGGTTTTTGAGATTTTAATATTGTGAGGTAAGAATCTCTGATTATTGTTTTTTCCCTCTGGATATCCAGTTTTTCTAACGTCATTCATTGAAATATTGCCCTTTCTCTTAGTGAATGGCTTGACAGCTTTGTTGCAAATCAATTAAGCATAAATGCCTATATATCTATATGTACATATCTATGTATACATATATATCTATATAGGTGCAAATCAATTGACCATTCACACATCTATATCTATATGTCCCTTCTAATGCTAATATACTGAATTAGTGAAACTGTTGAAATAAAAAAAGTATAAGACCTCCAACTTTTTCTTTCATTTTAATATTGATTTGATCAGTCTAGATCTTTGGTATCAGTTTAAATGTTTGATGCTATAGATGAATTTGAAGAGAATTGATATGTTAAAAATAATGAGTCTTGCAATCAATAATAAATAGAATTTCTCTTCCTTCATGCTTTAAATTTTCCTAACAGTAATCTGCATTTTTCATGGAATGGATCCTGAGTGGCCTTGTTATGTTTATTCTTTTTTTAATTTTATTTTTATTGTTGACACTTACAGATGTCCCATTTTCTCCCCCTTAGCCCACCTCCACCCAGCCTTCACCACCCCAACCACTGTTTTCTGTGTCTATGGGTTATGCATATATGTCCTTTGGCTAATCCCTTCATCTTCTTTCATCCAGTCTGCCTTCCCCCTCTCTCTGACAGCTGTCAGGCTTTTCCATGCATCCATGCATATGTTTCTACTTTGTTCATCAATTTATTTTGTTCATTAGATTCCACATATAAGTGAGATTACATGGTATTTATCTTTTACTCACTAGCTTATTTCACTTAGCATAATAATCTCCAGGTCCATTCATGCTGTTGCAATAGGTAAGTGTTCTTTTGTTTTTACAACTACATAGTAGTTCATTGTGTAGATGTACAACAGCTTCTGTATCCACTCATCTACTGATGAGCAATTGGGGTGTTTCCAGATCTTAGCTATTGTAAATAACTCTGCTATGAACACAGGGGGCATATATTCTTCTGAATTGGTGTTTCAGGATTCATAGTATGTATTTTCAGAAGTGGGATCGCTAGGTCAAAAGGCAGCTCCATTTTTAATTTTTTGAGGAACCTCCATACTTTTTTCCGCTGTGGCTGCCCCAGTCTGCATTCCCACCAGCAGTGAACTAGAGCTCCCCTTTCTCCACACCCTCGCCAGCACTTGTTTGTTGATTTTTTGATGGTAGCCATTCTGGAAGATATGAGATGATATCTCATTGTGGTTTTCATTTGCATCTCTCTGATGATTAGTGACTGAGCATTTTTTTCGTATGTCTCTTGGCCATCTGTATGTCCTCTTTGGAGAAGTGTCTACTCAGTTCCTTTGCCCATTTTTAATGGGATTGTTGTCTTCCTGGTGTTGAGTTGTATGAGTTCTTTATGTATTTTCGAAATTAACCCCTTATGGGTTGTATTGTTGGCAAATATGTTCTCTCATACAGTGGGTTCCCCTTTCATTTTGTTACTGTTTTTTTTTTTGCTGTGCAGAAGCTTTTTGGTTTGATGTAGTCCCATTTTTTTTATTTTGTTTCCCTTGCCCTCAGAGATATATCAGCAAACATACTGCTACAAGAGATGTCTGAGATTTTACTGCCTAAGTTTTCTTCTAATGTTTTTATGGTTTTGTGACTTACATTTAAGTCTTTTATCCATTTTGAGTTTATTCTTGTGTATGGTGTAAGTTCATAGTCTAGTTTCATTTTTTTCATGTACCTGCCCAATTTTCCCAACACCATTTATTGAGGAAGCTCTGCTTACTCCATTGTGTGCCCTTGCCTCCTTTGAAAAATTCTTACGTATTTTACATTTTTGATGCTAATACAAATGGAATTATTTGTTGCTAATATATACAATAAAATTGATATCTGTTTATTAACTTTATATTCTGTGACCCTGATAAATTGACTCATTAGGTCTTATAGTTTCTCTGTAAATTCTTTAGAATTTTTTTTGCTCTTATATTCTACATCTTATCTGCAAATGGTGATGGTATTGTTATTTTTCTTTCTGAGTTTAATGTTTGTTTTTTTCCTACTGCAATGGCTGGTACTTCAAGTACACTATTGTTGAGAAGTGATGACAGCGAGCTCCCGTTCCTGTTTTTCAGTCTTGGAAAAAATCATTCAACATTTCATCATTATGTGTGATATAAGCTTTAGGGTTTATTATAGATGCTGTTAATCAGGTTGAAGAAATTTCTCTCTATTACTAGTTGAGTGAAAATTTAATTTTTAAAGAAGAACTTAGGATGTCTTTCCACTTATTTATCTCTTCTTTAACTTTTGTCAGCAATGTTTTATAATTTTCAGTGTACAAATCTTTTACCACCTCAGTCCCATTTATCCCTAAAGATTTTACCTTTGTGATGGTATTGTAAATGGAGTCATTTGTTTTTATTTTAAAAAGCTTTTATTGGGTATAATTGTGTTAAAAAATTCAACCAAGTAAATTTGAAGTTCAAATTGGCTTTATTAAGTGATGGGCACTCAGAGGAGTTGTACAAAATGGGAAGTTTTTATAGGAAGAAGGGTGGAGCAAGGGAGCTATTAACAACAACAACAACAACAAAAAGAAATGATTATTTTTGAGATGGGGCACCTTTTGTTCAGAGGCATGAGGATGGGAAGAGTTTTCAACATATAAATTGCCTCTTATTTTTATGGGAGATAGGGCCAACAGTGACAAATTACCTTAGTGGTGCTTGACCAGAAATCCCAGACTAGCTGATAAAGATTAGTTTGCTGGGAAGTTGAAACTGGAGTTGGATCAGGTGCTAAATCTAGGTTTGGTGTCAGGAGGTTTTAGCATGAGTGATGCCATTTGAGGCCTGTGGTTGGTTTTTTTTAACAATTGACAAATAAATATTTATATATTTAGGGGGCATAATTTGGTGTTTTAGTAATTGTATACAATGTTAAATGATCAACACAAGCTAGTTGACATATCCATCACTTCACATAATTATAATTTTCTTCTTTTTTGTTCTAAGGATACTTACAGGAAATTTGCTAGAATCTTAGCAAATTTCAAGTATACATAAAGTATTACTTGAAAGCTTAAGGTTGGTGGTGAGTAGGCAGACTACAGCCATCTCAGGCAGTGGATAAAGAACATTTGAATTTTTTTAAGGAAAAAGGGGATGGGACCTCAAAGGGAAGGGCTACACAGCACTGAGTCAAAGGGTATTGAGTCCATGATGGCAGCAAAAATATAATTAGGATGGTGAAACAAGAAAGGTCCACAGAAGAAGTAACAGGAGAGCCCAGGCTGGGCTGCTCTGGCTCACCGAGAAGTCAGAGAGAAGGGGCCTTGGAGAGGGTAAGCCTGGGAGGAGCTGCTGCTGCCCATTGCTCCCCTGGTTACAAGCCTCTTGGGGTTCCCTTGGAGGAATGGAGATGGTGCTGGGGTGCTCCCCTGCTGGGGAGCACACACTGGGCCCTTTTTCCTGAGTGTATTTTTCTCTTTCTGGCAGAAGGGAGTTTTAGGGGAGGTCTCAGGGGAGTGTATCTATAGAATATTCATCAGCTTTCAGGATGTGCTCTTGCAGGGTTGTGGTCACCACTGATTGATCATTGCCAGGGCAGGGAGTCATTAGTCAATGTGTCTGGTCCTGATGCAGCCAAAATGTCACTTGCCTGGTGTTGCTGCTTTTCTAGGCCTCGAGCTGAAATGCAATTGAGGCCTAGATGTTATCTTTAGGAACAAATTGCTCAGGGGCTCTAATCTTCAAGACTAGTGATGTGCTGGGGGAGGATAAGCTACCCTGGGGAGAAGCTACTTGTTTTTCCAGTTTTGCCCCTTGCTAGCCATCAAGGTCTTCCTGCCCTGGTGAGCCTCTGTGCCTGAATTTTCTGTACCTGGCATCTAACATTTCCCCCTCAAGGATATTTTGGCACTGAATCTTTTCAGAGAAAAAGGGGAAAGGATCTCTTCTGTAACTACAGCCTGCTGAAAAAGGGTGATGTTTTCACTCAGAGCCAAAAGGCTCTTGCTCTCCTTCAGAGGGGTGATGCGACCTTGGCACAAAAGGAGGTTGTGATGGTGTCAGAGGTGGTATTCCCTGAATGTAGGCCTTGTAACCCAGTAGAGACAAACTGTTTTACAAATCTTAGCATTATTGCAGCAAAAGCTAGAATGACAAGAATTATCACAAATGGTCTGATAAAAAGAAAAAGTTCTGGTTGTTAATAATTCCAAGGCAAAGCATGAGAGAAAAATGAAACATTAGTTTGGAGGGTTGTAGTCAAATAAACCAGAAAAAAATCAGGATGTTGTTTAGTTTATCTCATGGGTGAAAAATAAAACTTTGAGGTCAATGAACCAAACTAGAGTCTAACCTTTACAATTGTGTATATTCAGTCTATTAAAACACAACTTCCCCCCTAAAATTATAGTCATTTTTATTAAAGAGCCAAATTAAGACCACTTTATTTACTGTATTAAGTTTAGTTTCAATTTGACCTGATTGCATGAAGAGAATAGAAATTGATCATATAGGCTTTTTAAAATTTGCTTTGCTGGAATTTCATGATTGAGCTTTAATTTACCCCTCAGGGCAAAGAAGCTGAGCCACATGGTTCTCATCTGGCCTTTCCCTGCTAGGGGTTGGGTGGATGCCTCAAGTTCTTGAGGTCCCCAAAATGTCTCAAGATTCTTTCCTTGCCATCTTTTAGGAAATCAACCTTCATTATTTACCTGGAAAGATTGCTGTGAACCACTGACTAAGCAAGGTACAAGGCCATTTCTTGCAAGTGGCTTTGATCCGTTTTGAGACTGCTTTCTGGTGATGCCCAGAATTCAGGCACATCTTTTTCAGCCATCACGTTTCAGTCAAAGTATTGGTGAACAAGACCACAACTGGAAACTGGCCTTATAAAGAGAATAGGTTCTTATTGGATTTAGGCAAATATATATATTGTTATGAGTTGTCAAATTCTGGAGGGATCAGGTAGGGAGAAAAATATAAAAGCTTTAAGATTGCTTATGAAGGTATAATTTACCAAATTGTTCTAGGGAAATAAAAATAAGCTTTCTTATATCTAGAAGATAGAAAGATTTCCATATAACTAATCTTTTGTTTGTCTCGATTATTTGTCAATATTTTATGTTTTCAGTCATTGTTTAGAGTTCTAGAAACTTTTACTTACTTTAAAGAGATGATCTGCTTAGAAACCTGTAATTTAGCGGAAGTAAGAGTCCTTGTTATGAATCTTTTCAAAGACATAACTATTTGTAAATGCATCAGAGCAAAACAATGTCTGTAGATGACAAACTTAAATGACATGATTATAGAATGACCATAAAACAACTGACAAAGAACCTTGCTTTTCTGTAAGATATAACGTCCCAAGATAACAGTTTCTTGGTAAATAATAATTATTATGAAATGACATAAAGATACAATATAAAGTTTATCTTCTTAGATTTAATATAGAGTTTTAAAATATGTAAGGAACAAGCAATATGCAAGATTTTAGAATGCTGCACATGGCTCATTTGAAGTGTGTATTGCACACTGGGAACAATTCATAAACACCCTACTATGCGGATTACAAACACCTGGAGAAATACTGCCAGATGACTTCCATAGGGAACTATTACTCTAGGCTTGTCCAGTGACACTAACAGGAAACTTGTTACTCCTGAGAAATTCCTGTTTGAACTCAGCTTTGAATCTTTGCAAGTTCCTTCCTAGAGGGAACTGAAGTTTTTAAAATATTCATTTTAATAAAAATATATGTATATAAACAAAATATAGTTATTAGTATTAATTCTTATTTGGTAAAGCTTCCCGTGTAATTTTCAAGCATATTAAATAGGCCTCTTTATTAAAAACAAAAACAAAAACAGGAGAGAGAAGGAATCCTTGAGGTATTTCAGGGCCCGTTTTAATAACTCACAGTCATTTCTCTGTTAAAAAGTCCTCTGAAATTTAAACTTTGGGAAAATTGTCCAATATACTTAAGCAAAAGATTATAATTTTTTTAGAATCTAGGTGAAATACATGTATATATATTATGGTAATAAATTTAAAGAATATTAATTAAACTTAAACTGGTTTCAATATTAAATACTTTGTCTAGACCATAGGATCCTATTTAATGTATATAAGTATTTAATCTCTGTAGGCCAATAAAACATTATACCCTAGTGGTGCCATCTGAAAGCAGAAAACACATTTCACATAATATATAGACAAACACATAAAGACTATACACATGATTTAAATTATTAGTTTTGTAGAGAAGACATAAGATTTTTCCTGTTTTTGATGGCTTTTAAGAAGGCAAGAAAAGGGAAGAGAAGTTCCTAAATAACAAACAGGAAGGCCTGTTGAGACTGCCAATGAAAGTTTCAAGGACGGTGAATGAGTTGTGGAAATAAAGTCTAGGCTCCAATCTAAGGACTTAAGCAACAGGAGAGAGCCTGGGCGGGGCTCTTTTGGTAACTAATGAACAAAATAAACTGATGAACAAAATAGATTCAGAGACATAGAAGCATGGAACAGAGTGAGGAATGTCAGAGAGAAGGCAGGGGTTGGGGAGTAGGTGGGGAGAGATTAATCAGAGAATTTACAGGTATAATCCCTAACACGAGGACGCAGACAATTGTATGAGGAAGTCCTGGGGGTGGGGTGGAGGTGGGGAGGACCCGATCAACGGGGGGAAAAGGAGACATTTGTAATACTTTAAACAATAAAGATTACACACAAAAAAGTCAGAAACCCTGGTGACCCGAGATGTGATACGACAAGAGTGGGGTTTTTAGAAATACTAGGAGAAAAGGGGCCCTTCAGACGGGAGGGGTGGTTAGGTCCTGACTCACTGGAACCTGTCACTGTGTGTAGCCTGGGGCTGGTCCTGTGGGAGGGTGACTCCAAGTCCAGAGGGCAGGTTTACCTTTCATTTCCGCATTGATAGGATGCATCTAGATGAAGGAATTACTCTGCAGCCAGACAGGGAAGTTTTCCTCCACACCGACAAGGGCAAGAGAAAGCATAATGAAAGCAGCCCTAGGACCACTAGAGAGAAATTAGTGGAGGAAAGGGACTGGAGCCTGACTGGGGTCTTCCTTAAAACTTAAAATGTTTATACAGTTTTACAATCTTCATAATCCATTTTACCCATTCAGAAATAACCATCCTTAGCATAACTTAATTTAAATTCTTGTCCTGCAAAAATGTATCTTCATAGTTTATGCCTTCTATTATTAAATCCCTATATTTTTTCTAATTTAATTTGGATTTTTAATTCTTAGGAACCTTAATTTTCCAATGATAACCAAAAAGTAAACAACCTGCATTTCTCATATTCACAGTTATGAATACACTTTAAACATACTCTTATTTTCAGGAAACATACCTTCAACTGAAGCATGTAACCCTCATTTTTCAATCATGACGCATGTAACCCTGTTCTATGGCCCTGAACAGTTGCAAGCTAGTGCCAGGAAATAGCCAACCCTGACGGTTAAACAGTGCTCAGGGCGGCTTCGGTACATTGCTTCGCTAGGTTCCCACCCTCTCCATGCCGACCAGGATGCAGCTTTGACTTTATAGTCTCCCTGTGAAGACTATTAGGGGCTGCGAATCTGTTTGGGGCAGAAGCCCACTAGCAGCCTCCGGCTAAATAAATTCCAAATGCTCAATTTGGTCTCTGTGTGAGTTAATCTTGCGAAAGCTGGATGTAACATTTAGAGGCCCCAGTGAGATTAATTCTAAATTTCCCAGGCTACTGGGCCTCTGTGACTGACCCGCTGGGGAATTTCCCTTTGTCAGGGTCTCCCCTGGTGACTTCCCAGGGTCCCTGGAGGAGGACTTCTCCCCTGCGGGCCAAAAGCTGGCACCCTTCAGCCGTCTATCAATTCGGAATCTCTCAGGACGCCTCCGGAGGTAAGAAATAATTTTAAACTAATTTCAAATTATTCCCTGGTCATTTCCTGGTAAGACTAGTCTCTGGATCATGGCCACTGGGGCCAGACGTGGCCGTTCCAGTTGAGCGACCTCGGTCTTTAAGCCCCGACGCTGCCCGGAGCCTGGTCCTGGCGCTACACCCGGTTTTCCCGAGGTTAATTCACACAGAGGCCAAATCAAGCTTTTGGAGATTTATTAGCGGGCGGCTACGAGGGGGCTCATGCCCTAAACAGACTCTCAGCCCCAAACAGTCTTCACAGGGAGAATTTAAAGGCAGAGCTGCGCCCTGGGTGGCACGGGGGGCGGGAGCCCAGCGCAGCCTGGCAGGGGCCGCGGGGGGGCGTTTACCCGCAGGGCGGCTGCTTCCTGGCGCTGGCTCGCCGCGGCCTGCGCGGGGACGCGGGGCGGGGCGGACAGTTAGAGTACAAATGAGGCGACATGCTCCGTGACTGAAAAATGAGGCGACATGCTCCGTGACTGAAAAATGAGGCGACATGCTCCGTGACTGAAAAATGAGGGTGACATGCTCCGTGACTGAAAAATGAGGCGACATGCTCCGTGACTGAAAAATGAGGCGACATGCTCCGTGACTGAAAAATGAGGCGACATGCTCCGTGACTGAAAAATGAGGCGACATGCTCCGTGACTGAAAAATGAGGCGACATGCTCCGTGACTGAAAAATGAGGGTGACATGCTCCGTGACTGAAAAATGAGGGTGACATGCTCCGTGACTGAAAAATGAGGCGACATGCTCCGTGACTGAAAAATGAGGGTGACATGCTCCGTGACTGAAAAATGAGGCGACATGCTCCGTGACTGAAAAATGAGGGTGACATGCTCCGTGACTGAAAAATGAGGGTGACATGCTCCGTGACTGAAAAATGAGGGTGACATGCTCCGTGACTGAAAAATGAGGCGACATGCTCCGTGACTGAAAAATGAGGGTGACATGCTTCGCCAGTCCTGGTCTTTGACTGAGTTCTGGTTTTCTTGTTGCCAGGAGGGGCTTGATCCCCTCTCCTGGGTCTGGTCCTGGTCCCTGACCGGCTCTGGTTCTGTCTGTCGGTCCTTGGTCGCCCCTGACCGGCTCTGGTTCTGTCTGTCGGGGGACCTTGGTCACCCCTGACCGGCTCTGGTTCTGTCTGTCGGGGGACCTTGGTCGCCCCTGACCGGCTCTGGTTCT